>NC_080198.1:75976488-85976488 GCF_030028045.1 Hippopotamus amphibius kiboko
TGAAGGACACTACAGAATGATCAAGGGATCCACCCAAGAAGAACATAGAACAACTGTAAATATCTATGCACCCAACATAGGAGCACCTCAATACATAAGGCAAATGCTAACAGCCATAAAAGGGGAAATCGACAGTAACAGAATAATAGGACGAGACTTGAACACCCCACTTACATCAATGGACAGATCATCCAAGCAGAAAATAAATAAGGACATGCAACCTTTACATGACACATTAGGCCATCTCGACTTAATGAATATTTATAGGACATTCCATCCCAAAACGACAGAATACACTTTCTTCTCAAGTGCACATGGAAAATTTTCTAGGAGAGATCACATCTTGGGTCACAAATCAAGCCTCAGTAAATTCCAAAAAATTGAAATCGTATCAAGCATTTTCTCTGACCACAATGACATGAGACTACATATCAATTACTGGAAACAAACTGGAAAAAATACAAACACATGGCGACTAAACAATATGCTATTAAACAACCAAGAAATCACTCAAGAAATCAAAGAGGAAATCAAAAAATACCTAGAAACAAATGACAATGAAAACACAACAACCCAAAATCTATGGGATGCAGCAAAAGCAGTTCTAAGAGGGAAGTTGATAGCAATACAGTCCTAGCTCAAGAAACAAGAAAAATATCAAATAAACAACCTAACCTTAACACCTAAAACAATTACAGAAAGAACAAAAAAACCCCAAAGTGAGCAGAAGGAAAGAAATCAGAAAGATCATATCAGAAATAAATGCAAAAGAAATGAAGGAAACAACATCAAAGATCAATAAAACTAAAAGCTGGTTCTTTGAGAAGATAACAAAATTGATAAACCATTAGCCAGTCTCATCAGGAAAAAAAGGGCGAAGATTCAACATAGTTTTAGAAGTTTGAGCCACAGCAATCAGAGAAGACAAAGAAATAAAAGGAATCCAAATTGGAAAAGAAGAAGTCAAATTGTCACTCTTTGCAGATGACATGATATTATATATAGAAAACCCTAAAGATGCTACCAGAAAACTGCTAGCACTGATAGATGAATTTAGTAAAGTAGCAGGATACAAAATTAATGCACAGAAATCTCTTGCATTCCTATACACTAACAATGAAAGAGCAGAAAGAGAAATTAAGGAAACTCTCCCATTTACCATTGCAACCAAAAGAAGAAAATACCTAGGAGTAAATCTGCCTAAGGAGGCAAAAGATCTGTATGCAGAAAACTTTAAGACACTGATAAAAGAAATCAGAGACGACACAAACAGATGGAGGGACATACCATGTTCTTGGATTGGAAGAATCAATATTGTGAAAATGACTATCTTACCCAAAACAATTTGCAGATTCAACGCAATCCCGATCAAATTACCAACGGCATTTTTCACAGAACTAGAACAAGAAATCTTACGATTTGTAGGGAAACACAAAAGACCCCGAATAGCCAAAGCAATCTTGAGAAGGAAAGACGGAGTTGGTGGAATTAGGCTTCCTGACTTCAAACTATACTACAAGGCCACCATGATCAAGACAGTATGGTACTGGCACAAAAATAGAAAGTGAGATCAATAGAACAGAATAAAGAACTCAGAGGTAAACCCAAGCATATATGGGCAGCTTATCTTTGACAAAGGAGGCACGAATATACAATGGAAAAAAGACAGCCTCTTCAATAAGTGGTGCTGGGAAAATTGGACAGCAACATGTAAAAGAATGAACTTAGAACACTTCCTAACACCATACACAAAAATAAACTCCAAAGGGATTAAAGACCTACATGGAAGGCCAGACACTATCAAACTCCTCGAGGAAAACATAGGCAGAACACTCTATGACATCCATCAAAGCAAGGTCCTTTCTGACCCACCTCCTAGAATCATGGAAATAAAATCAAGAATAAACAAATGGGACCTCATAAAACTTAAAAGCTTTTGCACAGTGAAAGAAACCATAAACAAGACTAAAAGGCAACCCTCAGAATGGGAAAAAATAGTTGCCTATGAAACAACGGACAAAGGATTAACCTCCAAAATATACAAGCAGCTCATGCAGCTTCATACCAAAAAAGCAAATAACCCAATCCACAAATGGGCAGAAGACCTAAATAGACATTTCTCCAAAGAAGACAAACAGATGGCCAACAAACACATGAAAAGATGCTCAACATCACTAATCATTAGAGAAATGCAAGTCAAAGCCACAATGAGGTGTCACCTCACGCCGATCAGAATGGCCATCATCACAAAATCTGGAAACAACAAATGTTGGAGAGGGTGTGGAGAAAAGGGAACTCTCCTGCACTATTGGTGGGATTGTAAGTTGGTACAACCACTATGGAAAACAATTCGGAGGTTCTTTAAAAAACTACAACTAGAACTACCATATGATCCAGTAATCCCATTACTGAGCATATACCAAAAGAAAACCATAATCCCAAAAGAAACATGTACCATAATGTTTACTGCAGCACTATTTACAATAGCCAGGACATGGAAGCAACCTAAATTCCCATCAACAAATGAATGGATAAAGAAGATGTGGCATATATATACAATGGAATATTACTCAGCTATAAAAAGGGATGAGATGGAGCTCTATGTAAAGAGGTGGATAGACCTAGAGTCTGTCATACAGAGTGAAGTCAGTCCGAAAGAGAAAGACAAATATTGTATGCTAACTCACATATACGGAATCTAAAAATGGTCCTGATGATCTCAGGGACAAGAACAAGGGCGCAGGTGCAGAGAATGGACTGGAGAACTCGAGGTTTGGGAGGGGCCGGGGGGTGAAGGGGAAGCTGAGACGAAGCAAGAGAGTAGCACAGACATATATATACTACCAAGTGTAAAGTAGATAGCCAGTGGGAAGCTGTTGTATAACAAAGGGAGTTCAACTCGAGGATGGAAGATGCCTTAGAGGACTGGGACAGGGAGGGTGGGGGGGACTCGAGGGAGGGTGGGTGGGGAGTCAAGGGAGGGAGTGAATACAGGGGTATGTGTATAAAAACAGATGACTGAACTTGGTGTACCCCCCAAAAATAATAAATACATAAATAAAATTTAAAAACAAAAAAGATGACTAGCTACAAATTTCAATATAAATTATTAAATAAACAAAGAAAGTGAAGTGACTGATCAGGTGGTCAGGATAGGCTTTGTAAGAGCAGGAAGGATTAAAAAATAGACATGCATGAACCCACTGAAATAAAGGAGTTGTACAGGTTTGGAGCAACTAGGAACAGACTTTTAAGTAAAGAAAAGCAAGTCTGAGGACTGACTCCACCTGACTTCAAAACTTACTATAAAGCTGCAGTGATCAAGACAGGATGATATTCATAAAAGAATAACAAAATAAATGTATGAAACAGAATACAGAGCCTAGAAATACTTACACAAACATAGACAATTAATCTTTGACAAAGGCAGCAAAGGACAGTAGAACAAGGATAGTCTTTCCAACAAATGATGCTGGAATAATTGGACATCCACACGCGAAAGAAAAATGAATCTAGACACAGACTTTACACCTTCCACAAACATTAACTCAAATGGATCACACTAAAATGCAAAACCACAGAACTCCCAGAAGATAACACAGAAGAAAATCTAGGTGACAAGTATGATGAGGATATTTTAAATACAACACCAAAGTACAATCCAGGAAAGAAATAATTGGTAAACTGGACTTCATGACAATTCAAAACTTCTGCTCTGCAAAAGACAATGTCAAGAGAAGGGAAAGACAAGCCACAGGTTACGAGAAAATATCTGCAAAAGGCAGATCTGATAAAGGACTATCATTCAACATTTACAAAGAATTCTTAAAACAGCAATAAGAAAATGGAGAGTCTAATTTTTAAAAATGGGCAAAAGGTCTTAACAGACACCTCATTAAAGAAGATATACACACGGCAAGGAAACATATGAAAAGGTGTTCCATATCACATGTCATTAGGGAATTGAGATTTTTTTATAAATTTATTTATTTATTTGTTCTTGGCTGCATTGGGTCTTCGTTGCTGCGAGGGCTTTCTCTAGCTGTAGCAAGGGTGGGCTACTCTTTGTTGTGGTGCACAGGCTTCTTATTTCAGTGGCTTCTCTTGTTGCTGAGCACTGGCCCTAGGTGCTTCAGTACTTGCGGCACATGGGCTCAGTAGTTGTGGCTGGCGGGCTCTAGAGTGCAGGCTCAGCGGTTGTGGCACATGGGCTTAGTTGCCCCGTGGCATGTGGGATCTTCCTGGACCAGGGATCAAACCCATGTCCCTTGCATTGGCAGGCAGACTCTTAACCACTGTGCCACCGGGGAAGTCCAAGGAATTGAGAATTACAACAAAGAGATACCACCACACACCTTTTAGGATGGCCAAAATCCAAAACACTGACAACAGCAAATACTGGAGAGGATGCAAAGCAACACAAATTCAAACACTACTAGTGGGAATGCAAAATGATGCAGCCACTTTGGAAGACAGTCTGGCAGTTTCCTACAAAACTAAACATACTCATCTCACACAATCCAGGAATCACTGTTCTTGGCACGTACTCAAAAGCTGACACCTATGTCCACATGAAAACCTGAACATGGAAACTTACGGGAACTTTATTTATAACTGCCATAACTTGGACGCATTCAAGATGTCCTTTTGGAAGTGAATGGATAAATACACTGTGGTATAAACAGACAATGGAATATTATTCAGTGCTAAAAATGAGTTACCGATTCATTAAAAGACATGGAAGAAACTTAAACACATACTACTAAGTGAAATAGGCCAGTCTGAAAGGGCGGCCTGCACACTGGATGATCCCTCCCAACTATCTGAATTCTGGAAAAGGCAAAACCATGGAGACATAAAAAAATCAGTCGTTGACAGTATTGCAGGGAGGCAGAACACAGAGGCATTTTAGGGTAGTGAAAACACCCTGTATGATACTACACTGGTGGATACATATCATTATATATTCATCTAAACACACAGAATGTGTAATACCAGGAATAACCCCTCATGTGAACTATGAACTCTGGATGATAAAGATGTGTCCATGTACCTAAATAGACATTTCTCCAAAGGAGATATTCGGATGGCCAACAGGCACATGAAAAGATGCTCAATATCACTAATTATTAGAGAAATGCAAATGAAAAATACAATGAGGTAGCACCTCACATCAGTCAGAATGGCCATCATTAAAAAGTCGACAGGGCTTCCCTGGTGGCGCAGTGGTTAAGAACCCACGTGCCAATGCAGGGGACACGGGTTCAATCCCTGGTCCACGAAGATCCTACATGTCGCAGAGCAACTGAGCCCGTGCGCCCCAACTACTGAGTCCGCACCCTGCAACTACTGAAGCCTGCCAGCCTAGAGCCTGAGCTCCGCAGCAAGAGAAGCCACTGCACTGAGAAGCCTGCGCACCACAACGAAGAGCAGCCCCTGCTCATCACAACTAGAGAAAGCCCGGGCCCAGCAACAAAGACCCAATGCAGCCAATAAATAAATAATTAAATCAATCAATCAATCAATAAATTTTAAAAATGGTGTTCTTCAAGGTTTAAAAATAAAGAAAAAAAAGGCTACAAATAAGAAATGCTGGAGAGGGCCTGGAGAAAAGGGAACCCTCCTACACTGGAGGTAGGAATGTAAATTGGTGCAGCTATTTTAGAAAACAGTATGCAGGTTTCTTAAAAAAACTCAAAATAGAGTTGCCATGTGACCCAGCAATCCCAGTCTGGGGCCTCTATCCAGAAAAAACTGCAATTTGAAAAGATACACGCACCCCAATGTTCACAGCAGCACTATCTACAGTAGCCAAGACATGCGAGCAACCTAATGTCCATCTACAGAGGAGCACATAAAGATCTGCTACATGTATACAACAGAATACTTACGGGGCCATGATAAAGAATGAAATAATGCCATTGGAAGCAACATGGATGGACCTGGAGATTATCATACTAAGTGAAATAAGTCAGGAAGAGGAAGACAAACACCATATGATGTTACTTACGTGTGGCATCTAAAATAGGATACAAATGAACCTATTTACAAAACAGAGACAGACTCATAGACATAGAAAACAAATTTGTGGTTAGCAAAGGGGAAAGTGGGTGGGGAAGAGATAAATTAGGAGTTTGGGATTAGCAGATACAAACTACTATATATGAAATAGATAAACAACAAGGTCTTACTGTATAACACAGGGAACCATATTCAACCTCCTGTAATAGAGTGGGAAGACAAGGGGTAGGGAAATAAAAGGAGGAAGTACAAAGGCCTCAAGGAATGTTGTAAAAGTATAAAGGAAGTCCTAATCCTACACTTGTTCATTGATCCTGAGTTCATAATGATATAATGTTAATTAATATTTTATTTACATAGTAATGAAGGGGGCAGAGTCAAGATGACAGCCTGGGAAGACGCAGAGATCACATCTCCCCACAAATAGATCAGTTGCCAGATGCCAGCGGGGGACCTGAGACCCAAGCAGACTGCGGGAACCCCGCAGCAACCAGGTAGGACCTGGGGCAAGTCAGGGGGGCGGGGAAGGGGAAGCCACACTGGACCAGCGCCCCTGGGGGGTGGCTGGGGGAGGTCTGGAGGGACCGTTGAGGGCTGGGGAGATCAGGAAACTGCAACTGGGTTTCTCCCACCCAGGAGGCCAGGAGGCCTGCTGAGCTCCCCAGCTGGAGGGCCTGCTGGGCCCCCCAGCAGGGTCATCCACTCTCCAAGGCCCCCTCTGTGCTGCCTGGGTCCTTGGGGTGTGCGAAGGAGGGAGGAGGGGTGAGGAGGTGGAGAGGTGGACAGGTGGGGTGGGGGCCTTGAGATTGGGGGATGGGGAGGCGAGAGGGCACTTTGCCTGCCCTCTTGGCCAGGGAGGCCGACTGGACTCCCAGGCTTGGTCCTTTACTCTCCAGGCCCCCCTCCGGCACGAGGATCCTGGGGGTGTGGGGGGGTGGCGAGGCAGACAGTGGGGGTGGGAAGGGATCTCTCCAGGTCAGAAGAATAGGGGAGGCACCGCTGGGTATTTCTTCTGGGCGGGTCCTCCACCTTCCAAGGCTCCTCCAGGCCGTTGATCCTAGAAGTACAGGAGGGAAGCGGTGGGGGGAAAAGAAGAGCGACAGAAGAGGGGAGGGATGCTCTGGGATCAGAGGATCAGGGGAGGAGTGGAAGGCATTTCCGCTGCCCACTGGCCCAAGAAGCCTGCTGGGCTCCTGAGTCTGGTCCCCCGGTCTCTCTGACTGAGTGGGTCATACACGCCTGGGAGGGAGGTAGGAGAGGAGAAGAGGAAGAGAGGCAGACAGCAGTGGGGGGGACCTTGCAGGACCAGAGGATCAGGGGTAGACACTGCGGGAAATCTCCCTACCCACTTGGCACCGGGAGGCCTGTTGTGCCCCCAGGCCTGGTCTTCGGTCCTCCAGGAGCCCCTCTTGGTCTCACTGGTCCTAGGGGTGTAGAAGGAAAGCAGGGAAGAAGAGCAGAGGCAGGCAGGGGAGGGGGCCTTCTGGGATTGGAGGATCAAGGGAGGCGGAGAAGGTATTTCCCCTGCCTACTAGCTCTGGGGAGCCTGCTAGGCTCACAGACCTGGGCTTTCACACTCCAGGCCCCCTCCAGCTGCTTGGCACCTAGGAGAGTGGGGGTGGGGGAGAGGAAGAGAGGCAGACAGGAACCTTAGGAGACTGGGAGATCTGGGGAAGTGCCGCAGGCGTTACCCTAGCCCAGTTGGCCCTGAGAAGCCTGTTGGGCATCAGAGTCTGGTCTCCTGCCTTTCAGTGCCCCCTGCAGCTGTGAGGGTCCTAGGGGAATAGAAGAGAGGGGGTGAGGAAGAAGAGAAACCAAGGGGGAGCAACCCTCCAAGACTAGAGAATTGGGAAGGTGCCTAGCATTTCTTCCACCAACTCGGGCCCAGGGAGCCCAGTGGGTACCTTGACCTGGTCCTTTGCCCACAGGACCAGAGGCATTCCTGGGCCCCTCTGCCTCATTGGGCCTAAGCCCCATTCCCCACCACCCCCAAGGCCTTTTCGCAGTGTAGGCCCTGCCCACTGCCTAACTCCCCCCGCCCCGCCATCCCTTGTTTAAGCCCCACCGCCACAGCCAAGGCCTTTTCTGGCTTTTTGTTTTCTTTTTTTTTCTTTCCACCTCCTCACTTAGGCGATTGCAGTTGTTTTACCTTCCAGCTGTTGCTCCATTTTTTTGAAAATTTTTTCTAACACATCTGTTAGTTTCCTATCATCATATGTTTTATCTTGCTATTGTTCTGCTGTTCTCCTACCTTTTTTTTTTTAATTGTTTTCATTTTCCTGCTCCACATGGCTTGTGGGATCTTGATTCACAAGCCCAGGGTCATGTCTGAGCTCCTGAGATGGGAGCTCTGAGTCCAAAACATTGGACTAGCAGGGAAACCCAGTTTGCAGGGAATATTCATCTGATTGAGGTTTCCCAGAGGTTCTGAACTCAACATGAAGACCCAGCTATACTCAACAGCCTACAAACTCCAGTGCTTGAAACCTCAGACCAAACACCCAGTGGGAGAGGAACACAATCCCACCCATCCAAAGTGGGGGGAAAATGAGATGACAAAAATCTATGTCACAGATGAAGGAACAAGGTAAAAATACACAAGACCAAATAAATGAAGAGGAAATAGGAAAATTGCCTGGAAAAGAATTCCGAGTAATGATAGTAAAGATGATCCAAAATCTCGATAACAAAATAGAGAAAATACAAGAAACAGTTAATAAGGACTCAGAAGAACTAAAGAACAAACAAACAGTAATAGATAACAAAATAACCGAAATTACAAATACTCTAGATGCTACAAACAGCAGAATAACTGAGGCAGAAGAATGAATAAGTGAGTTGGAAGATAGAATGGGGGAAATAACTGCCACAGAGCAGGAAAAAGAAAAAAAGAATAAAAAGAATGGAAGACAGTCTCCGAGACCTTGGTGACAACATTAAGCCCACCAACATTCGAATCATAGGCATCCCAGAAGAAAAACAAAGAAAGGGTCTGAGAAAATATTTGAAGAGGTTATAGTGGAAAACTTCCCCAACATGGGAAAGGAAATAATTCATCAAGTCCAAGAAGTGCAGAGAGTCCCATCTAGAATAAACCCAAGGAGAAATACACTGAGGCACATATTAACCAAACTAATGAAAATTAAACACAAAGAAAACATATTAAAAGCAGCAAGAGAAAAGCAACAAATAACGCAAAAGGATAACAGCTTATGTTTCTGCAGAAACTCTGCAGGCCAGAAGGGAGTGGCAGGATATATTGAAAGTCCTGAGAGAGAAAAACCTACAGGCAAGCATACTCTACCCAGCAAGAATCTCATTCAGATTCCATGGAGAAATCAAAAGCTTTACAGACAAGCAACAGCTAAGAGAATTCAGCACCACCAAACCAGCCTTACAACAATTGCTAAAGGAACTTTTCGAAGCAGGAAATACAAGAGAAGGAACAGATCTACAAAAACAAACCCAAAACAATGAACAAAATGGTAATAGGAACATACATGTCAATCATCACATGAATTGTACATGGATTAAATGCTCCAACCAAAAGACATAAACTGGCTGAATGGATACAAAAACAAGACCCTTACATATGCTGCCTACAAGAAACCCACTTCAGACCAAGGGACATATATAGACTGAAAGTAAAGGGATGGAAAAAGATATTCCACGCAAATGGAAGTCAAAAGAAAGCTGGAGTAGCAATACTCATATCAGACACATTAGACTTTAAAGTAAAGACTATTACAAGAGACAAGGAAGGACACTACAGAATGATCAAGGGATCCACCCAAGAAGAACATAGAACAACTGTAAATATCTATGCACCCAACATAGGAGCACCTCAATACATAAGGCAAATGCTAACAGCCATAAAAGGGGAAATCGACAGTAACAGAATAATAGGACGAGACTTGAACACCCCACTTACATCAATGGACAGATCATCCAAGCAGAAAATAAATAAGGACATGCAACCTTTACATGACACATTAGGCCATCTCGACTTAATGAATATTTATAGGACATTCCATCCCAAAACGACAGAATACACTTTCTTCTCAAGTGCACATGGAAAATTTTCTAGGAGAGATCACATCTTGGGTCACAAATCAAGCCTCAGTAAATTCCAAAAAATTGAAATCGTATCAAGCATTTTCTCTGACCACAATGACATGAGACTACATATCAATTACTGGAAACAAACTGGAAAAAATACAAACACATGGCGACTAAACAATATGCTATTAAACAACCAAGAAATCACTCAAGAAATCAAAGAGGAAATCAAAAAATACCTAGAAACAAATGACAATGAAAACACAACAACCCAAAATCTATGGGATGCAGCAAAAGCAGTTCTAAGAGGGAAGTTGATAGCAATACAGTCCTAGCTCAAGAAACAAGAAAAATATCAAATAAACAACCTAACCTTAACACCTAAAACAATTACAGAAAGAACAAAAAAACCCCAAAGTGAGCAGAAGGAAAGAAATCAGAAAGATCATATCAGAAATAAATGCAAAAGAAATGAAGGAAACAACATCAAAGATCAATAAAACTAAAAGCTGGTTCTTTGAGAAGATAACAAAATTGATAAACCATTAGCCAGTCTCATCAGGAAAAAAAGGGCGAAGATTCAACATAGTTTTAGAAGTTTGAGCCTCAGCAATCAGAGAAGACAAAGAAATAAAAGGAATCCAAATTGGAAAAGAAGAAGTCAAATTGTCACTCTTTGCAGATGACATGATATTATATATAGAAAACCCTAAAGATGCTACCAGAAAACTGCTAGCACTGATAGATGAATTTAGTAAAGTAGCAGGATACAAAATTAATGCACAGAAATCTCTTGCATTCCTATACACTAACAATGAAAGAGCAGAAAGAGAAATTAAGGAAACTCTCCCATTTACCATTGCAACCAAAAGAAGAAAATACCTAGGAGTAAATCTGCCTAAGGAGGCAAAAGATCTGTATGCAGAAAACTTTAAGACACTGATAAAAGAAATCAGAGACGACACAAACAGATGGAGGGACATACCATGTTCTTGGATTGGAAGAATCAATATTGTGAAAATGACTATCTTACCCAAAACAATTTGCAGATTCAACGCAATCCCGATCAAATTACCAACGGCATTTTTCACAGAACTAGAACAAGAAATCTTACGATTTGTAGGGAAACACAAAAGACCCCGAATAGCCAAAGCAATCTTGAGAAGGAAAGACGGAGTTGGTGGAATTAGGCTTCCTGACTTCAAACTATACTACAAGGCCACCATGATCAAGACAGTATGGTACTGGCACAAAAATAGAAAGTGAGATCAATAGAACAGAATAAAGAACTCAGAGGTAAACCCAAGCATATATGGGCAGCTTATCTTTGACAAAGGAGGCACGAATATACAATGGAAAAAAGACAGCCTCTTCAATAAGTGGTGCTGGGAAAATTGGACAGCAACATGTAAAAGAATGAACTTAGAACACTTCCTAACACCATACACAAAAATAAACTCCAAAGGGATTAAAGACCTACATGGAAGGCCAGACACTATCAAACTCCTCGAGGAAAACATAGGCAGAACACTCTATGACATCCATCAAAGCAAGGTCCTTTCTGACCCACCTCCTAGAATCATGGAAATAAAATCAAGAATAAACAAATGGGACCTCATAAAACTTAAAAGCTTTTGCACAGTGAAAGAAACCATAAACAAGACTAAAAGGCAACCCTCAGAATGGGAAAAAATAGTTGCCTATGAAACAACGGACAAAGGATTAACCTCCAAAATATACAAGCAGCTCATGCAGCTTCATACCAAAAAAGCAAATAACCCAATCCACAAATGGGCAGAAGACCTAAATAGACATTTCTCCAAAGAAGACAAACAGATGGCCAACAAACACATGAAAAGATGCTCAACATCACTAATCATTAGAGAAATGCAAGTCAAAGCCACAATGAGGTGTCACCTCACGCCGATCAGAATGGCCATCATCACAAAATCTGGAAACAACAAATGTTGGAGAGGGTGTGGAGAAAAGGGAACTCTCCTGCACTATTGGTGGGATTGTAAGTTGGTACAACCACTATGGAAAACAATTCGGAGGTTCTTTAAAAAACTACAACTAGAACTACCATATGATCCAGTAATCCCATTACTGAGCATATACCAAAAGAAAACCATAATCCCAAAAGAAACATGTACCATAATGTTTACTGCAGCACTATTTACAATAGCCAGGACATGGAAGCAACCTAAATTCCCATCAACAAATGAATGGATAAAGAAGATGTGGCATATATATACAATGGAATATTACTCAGCTATAAAAAGGGATGAGATGGAGCTCTATGTAAAGAGGTGGATAGACCTAGAGTCTGTCATACAGAGTGAAGTCAGTCCGAAAGAGAAAGACAAATATTGTATGCTAACTCACATATACGGAATCTAAAAATGGTCCTGATGATCTCAGGGACAAGAACAAGGGCGCAGGTGCAGAGAATGGACTGGAGAACTCGAGGTTTGGGAGGGGCCGGGGGGTGAAGGGGAAGCTGAGACGAAGCAAGAGAGTAGCACAGACATATATATACTACCAAGTGTAAAGTAGATAGCCAGTGGGAAGCTGTTGTATAACAAAGGGAGTTCAACTCGAGGATGGAAGATGCCTTAGAGGACTGGGACAGGGAGGGTGGGGGGGACTCGAGGGAGGGTGGGTGGGGAGTCAAGGGAGGGAGTGAATACAGGGGTATGTGTATAAAAACAGATGACTGAACTTGGTGTACCCCCCAAAAATAATAAATACATAAATAAAATTTAAAAACAAAAAAGATGACTAGCTACAAATTTCAATATAAATTATTAAATAAACAAAGAAAGTGAAGTGACTGATCAGGTGGTCAGGATAGGCTTTGTAAGAGCAGGAAGGATTAAAAAATAGACATGCATGAACCCACTGAAATAAAGGAGTTGTACAGGTTTGGAGCAACTAGGAACAGACTTTTAAGTAAAGAAAAGCAAGTCTGAGGACTGACTCCACCTGACTTCAAAACTTACTATAAAGCTGCAGTGATCAAGACAGGATGATATTCATAAAAGAATAACAAAATAAATGTATGAAACAGAATACAGAGCCTAGAAATACTTACACAAACATAGACAATTAATCTTTGACAAAGGCAGCAAAGGACAGTAGAACAAGGATAGTCTTTCCAACAAATGATGCTGGAATAATTGGACATCCACACGCGAAAGAAAAATGAATCTAGACACAGACTTTACACCTTCCACAAACATTAACTCAAATGGATCACACTAAAATGCAAAACCACAGAACTCCCAGAAGATAACACAGAAGAAAATCTAGGTGACAAGTATGATGAGGATATTTTAAATACAACACCAAAGTACAATCCAGGAAAGAAATAATTGGTAAACTGGACTTCATGACAATTCAAAACTTCTGCTCTGCAAAAGACAATGTCAAGAGAAGGGAAAGACAAGCCACAGGTTACGAGAAAATATCTGCAAAAGGCAGATCTGATAAAGGACTATCATTCAACATTTACAAAGAATTCTTAAAACAGCAATAAGAAAATGGAGAGTCTAATTTTTAAAAATGGGCAAAAGGTCTTAACAGACACCTCATTAAAGAAGATATACACACGGCAAGGAAGCATATGAAAAGGTGTTCCATATCACATGTCATTAGGGAATTGAGATTTTTTTATAAATTTATTTATTTATTTGTTCTTGGCTGCATTGGGTCTTCGTTGCTGCGAGGGCTTTCTCTAGCTGTAGCAAGGGTGGGCTACTCTTTGTTGTGGTGCACAGGCTTCTTATTTCAGTGGCTTCTCTTGTTGCTGAGCACTGGCCCTAGGTGCTTCAGTACTTGCGGCACATGGGCTCAGTAGTTGTGGCTGGCGGGCTCTAGAGTGCAGGCTCAGCGGTTGTGGCACATGGGCTTAGTTGCCCCGTGGCATGTGGGATCTTCCTGGACCAGGGATCAAACCCATGTCCCTTGCATTGTCAGGCAGACTCTTAACCACTGTGCCACCGGGGAAGTCCAAGGAATTGAGAATTACAACAAAGAGATACCACCACACACCTTTTAGGATGGCCAAAATCCAAAACACTGACAACAGCAAATACTGGAGAGGATGCAAAGCAACACAAATTCAAACACTACTAGTGGGAATGCAAAATGATGCAGCCACTTTGGAAGACAGTCTGGCAGTTTCCTACAAAACTAAACATACTCATCTCACACAATCCAGGAATCACTGTTCTTGGCACGTACTCAAAAGCTGACACCTATGTCCACATGAAAACCTGAACATGGAAACTTACGGGAACTTTATTTATAACTGCCATAACTTGGACGCATTCAAGATGTCCTTTTGGAAGTGAATGGATAAATACACTGTGGTATAAACAGACAATGGAATATTATTCAGTGCTAAAAATGAGTTACCGATTCATTAAAAGACATGGAAGAAACTTAAACACATACTACTAAGTGAAATAGGCCAGTCTGAAAGGGCGGCCTGCACACTGGATGATCCCTCCCAACTATCTGAATTCTGGAAAAGGCAAAACCATGGAGACATAAAAAAATCAGTCGTTGACAGTATTGCAGGGAGGCAGAACACAGAGGCATTTTAGGGTAGTGAAAACACCCTGTATGATACTACACTGGTGGATACATATCATTATATATTCATCTAAACACACAGAATGTGTAATACCAGGAATAACCCCTCATGTGAACTATGAACTCTGGATGATAAAGATGTGTCCATGTACCTAAATAGACATTTCTCCAAAGGAGATATTCGGATGGCCAACAGGCACATGAAAAGATGCTCAATATCACTAATTATTAGAGAAATGCAAATGAAAAATACAATGAGGTAGCACCTCACATCAGTCAGAATGGCCATCATTAAAAAGTCGACAGGGCTTCCCTGGTGGCGCAGTGGTTAAGAACCCACGTGCCAATGCAGGGGACACGGGTTCAATCCCTGGTCCACGAAGATCCTACATGTCGCAGAGCAACTGAGCCCGTGCGCCCCAACTACTGAGTCCGCACCCTGCAACTACTGAAGCCTGCCAGCCTAGAGCCTGAGCTCCGCAGCAAGAGAAGCCACTGCACTGAGAAGCCTGCGCACCACAACGAAGAGCAGCCCCTGCTCATCACAACTAGAGAAAGCCCGGGCCCAGCAACAAAGACCCAATGCAGCCAATAAATAAATAATTAAATCAATCAATCAATCAATAAATTTTAAAAATGGTGTTCTTCAAGGTTTAAAAATAAAGAAAAAAAAGGCTACAAATAAGAAATGCTGGAGAGGGCCTGGAGAAAAGGGAACCCTCCTACACTGGAGGTAGGAATGTAAATTGGTGCAGCTATTTTAGAAAACAGTATGCAGGTTTCTTAAAAAAACTCAAAATAGAGTTGCCATGTGACCCAGCAATCCCAGTCTGGGGCCTCTATCCAGAAAAAACTGCAATTTGAAAAGATACACGCACCCCAATGTTCACAGCAGCACTATCTACAGTAGCCAAGACATGCGAGCAACCTAATGTCCATCTACAGAGGAGCACATAAAGATCTGCTACATGTATACAACAGAATACTTACGGGGCCATGATAAAGAATGAAATAATGCCATTGGAAGCAACATGGATGGACCTGGAGATTATCATACTAAGTGAAATAAGTCAGGAAGAGGAAGACAAACACCATATGATGTTACTTACGTGTGGCATCTAAAATAGGATACAAATGAACCTATTTACAAAACAGAGACAGACTCATAGACATAGAAAACAAATTTGTGGTTAGCAAAGGGGAAAGTGGGTGGGGAAGAGATAAATTAGGAGTTTGGGATTAGCAGATACAAACTACTATATATGAAATAGATAAACAACAAGGTCTTACTGTATAACACAGGGAACCATATTCAACCTCCTGTAATAGAGTGGGAAGACAAGGGGTAGGGAAATAAAAGGAGGAAGTACAAAGGCCTCAAGGAATGTTGTAAAAGTATAAAGGAAGTCCTAATCCTACACTTGTTCATTGATCCTGAGTTCATAATGATATAATGTTAATTAATATTTTATTTACATAGTAATGAAGGGGGCAGAGTCAAGATGACAGCCTGGGAAGACGCAGAGATCACATCTCCCCACAAATAGATCAGTTGCCAGATGCCAGCGGGGGACCTGAGACCCAAGCAGACTGCGGGAACCCCGCAGCAACCAGGTAGGACCTGGGGCAAGTCAGGGGGGCGGGGAAGGGGAAGCCACACTGGACCAGCGCCCCTGGGGGGTGGCTGGGGGAGGTCTGGAGGGACCGTTGAGGGCTGGGGAGATCAGGAAACTGCAACTGGGTTTCTCCCACCCAGGAGGCCAGGAGGCCTGCTGAGCTCCCCAGCTGGAGGGCCTGCTGGGCCCCCCAGCAGGGTCATCCACTCTCCAAGGCCCCCGCTGGGCTGCCTGGGTCCTTGGGGTGTGCGAAGGAGGGAGGAGGGGTGAGGAGGTGGAGAGGTGGACAGGTGGGGTGGGGGCCTTGAGATTGGGGGATGGGGAGGCGAGAGGGCACTTTGCCTGCCCTCTTGGCCAGGGAGGCCGACTGGACTCCCAGGCTTGGTCCTTTACTCTCCAGGCCCCCCTCCGGCACGAGGATCCTGGGGGTGTGGGGGGGTGGCGAGGCAGACAGTGGGGGTGGGAAGGGATCTCTCCAGGTCAGAAGAATAGGGGAGGCACCGCTGGGTATTTCTTCTGGGCGGGTCCTCCACCTTCCAAGGCTCCTCCAGGCCGTTGATCCTAGAAGTACAGGAGGGAAGCGGTGGGGGGAAAAGAAGAGCGACAGAAGAGGGGAGGGATGCTCTGGGATCAGAGGATCAGGGGAGGAGTGGAAGGCATTTCCCCTGCCCACTGGCCCAAGAAGCCTGCTGGGCTCCTGAGTCTGGTCCCCCGGTCTCTCTGACTGAGTGGGTCATACACGCCTGGGAGGGAGGTAGGAGAGGAGAAGAGGAAGAGAGGCAGACAGCAGTGGGGGGGACCTTGCAGGACCAGAGGATCAGGGGTAGACACTGCGGGAAATCTCCCTACCCACTTGGCACCGGGAGGCCTGTTGTGCCCCCAGGCCTGGTCTTCGGTCCTCCAGGAGCCCCTCTTGGTCTCACTGGTCCTAGGGGTGTAGAAGGAAAGCAGGGAAGAAGAGCAGAGGCAGGCAGGGGAGGGGGCCTTCTGGGATTGGAGGATCAAGGGAGGCGGAGAAGGTATTTCCCCTGCCTACTAGCTCTGGGGAGCCTGCTAGGCTCACAGACCTGGGCTTTCACACTCCAGGCCCCCTCCAGCTGCTTGGCACCTAGGAGAGTGGGGGTGGGGGAGAGGAAGAGAGGCAGACAGGAACCTTAGGAGACTGGGAGATCTGGGGAAGTGCCGCAGGCGTTACCCTAGCCCAGTTGGCCCTGAGAAGCCTGTTGGGCATCAGAGTCTGGTCTCCTGCCTTTCAGTGCCCCCTGCAGCTGTGAGGGTCCTAGGGGAATAGAAGAGAGGGGGTGAGGAAGAAGAGAAACCAAGGGGGAGCAACCCTCCAAGACTAGAGAATTGGGAAGGTGCCTAGCATTTCTTCCACCAACTCGGGCCCAGGGAGCCCAGTGGGTACCTTGACCTGGTCCTTTGCCCGCAGGACCAGAGGCATTCCTGGGCCCCTCTGCCTCATTGGGCCTAAGCCCCATTCCCCACCACCCCCAAGGCCTTTTCGCAGTGTAGGCCCTGCCCACTGCCTAACTCCCCCCGCCCCGCCATCCCTTGTTTAAGACCCACCGCCACAGCCAAGGCCTTTTCTGGCTTTTTGTTTTCTTTTTTTTTCTTTCCACCTCCTCACTTAGGCGATTGCAGTTGTTTTACCTTCCAGCTGTTGCTCCATTTTTTTGAAAATTTTTTCTAACACATCTGTTAGTTTCCTATCATCATATGTTTTATCTTGCTATTGTTCTGCTGTTCTCCTACCTTTTTTTTTTTAATTGTTTTCATTTTCCTGCTCCACATGGCTTGTGGGATCTTGATTCACAAGCCCAGGGTCATGTCTGAGCTCCTGAGATGGGAGCTCTGAGTCCAAAACATTGGACTAGCAGGGAAACCCAGTTTGCAGGGAATATTCATCTGATTGAGGTTTCCCAGAGGTTCTGAACTCAACACGAAGACCCAGCTATACTCAACAGCCTACAAACTCCAGTGCTTGAAACCTCAGACCAAACACCCAGTGGGAGAGGAACACAATCCCACCCATCCAAAGTGGGGGGAAAATGAGATGACAAAAATCTATGTCACAGATGAAGGAACAAGGTAAAAATACACAAGACCAAATAAATGAAGAGGAAATAGGAAAATTGCCTGGAAAAGAATTCCGAGTAATGATAGTAAAGATGATCCAAAATCTCGATAACAAAATAGAGAAAATACAAGAAACAGTTAATAAGGACTCAGAAGAACTAAAGAACAAACAAACAGTAATAGATAACAAAATAACCGAAATTACAAATACTCTAGATGCTACAAACAGCAGAATAACTGAGGCAGAAGAATGAATAAGTGAGTTGGAAGATAGAATGGGGGAAATAACTGCCACAGAGCAGGAAAAAGAAAAAAAGAATAAAAAGAATGGAAGACAGTCTCCGAGACCTTGGTGACAACATTAAGCCCACCAACATTCGAATCATAGGCATCCCAGAAGAAAAACAAAGAAAGGGTCTGAGAAAATATTTGAAGAGGTTATAGTGGAAAACTTCCCCAACATGGGAAAGGAAATAATTCATCAAGTCCAAGAAGTGCAGAGAGTCCCATCTAGAATAAACCCAAGGAGAAATACACTGAGGCACATATTAACCAAACTAATGAAAATTAAACACAAAGAAAACATATTAAAAGCAGCAAGAGAAAAGCAACAAATAACGCAAAAGGATAACAGCTTATGTTTCTGCAGAAACTCTGCAGGCCAGAAGGGAGTGGCAGGATATATTGAAAGTCCTGAGAGAGAAAAACCTACAGGCAAGCATACTCTACCCAGCAAGAATCTCATTCAGATTCCATGGAGAAATCAAAAGCTTTACAGACAAGCAACAGCTAAGAGAATTCAGCACCACCAAACCAGCCTTACAACAATTGCTAAAGGAACTTTTCGAAGCAGGAAATACAAGAGAAGGAACAGATCTACAAAAACAAACCCAAAACAATGAACAAAATGGGAACAGGGACATACATGTCAATCATCACATGAATTGTACATGGATTAAATGCTCCAACCAAAAGACATAAACTGGCTGAATGGTTACAAAAACAAGACCCTTACATATGCTGCCTACAAGAAACCCACTTCAGACCAAGGGACATATATAGACTGAAAGTAAAGGGATGGAAAAAGATATTCCATGCAAATGGAAGTCAAAAGAAAGCTGGAGGAGCAATACTCATATCAGACACATTAGACTTTAAAGTAAAGACTATTACAAGAGACAAGGAAGGACACTACAGAATGATCAAGGGATCCATCCAAGAAGAACATAGAACAACTGTAAATATCTATGCACCCAACATAGGAGCACCTCAATACATAAGGCAAATGCTAACAGCCATAAAAGGGGAAATCGACAGTAACAGAATAATAGGACGAGACTTGAACACCCCACTTACATCAATGGACAGATCATCCAAGCAGAAAATAAATAAGGACATGCAACCTTTACATGACACATTAGGCCATCTCGACTTAATGAATATTTATAGGACATTCCATCCCAAAACGACAGAATACACTTTCTTCTCAAGTGCACATGGAAAATTTTCTAGGAGAGATCACATCTTGGGTCACAAATCAAGCCTCAGTAAATTCCAAAAAATTGACATCGTATCAAGCATTTTCTCTGACCACAATGACATGAGACTACATATCAATTACTGGAAACAAACTGGAAAAAATACAAACACATGGCGACTAAACAATATGCTATTAAACAACCAAGAAATCACTCAAGAAATCAAAGAGGAAATCAAAAAATACCTAGAAACAAATGACAATGAAAACACAACAACCCAAAATCTATGGAATGCAGCAAAAGCAGTTAAGAGGGAAGTTGATAGCGATACAGTCCTACCTCAAGAAACAAGAAAAATATCAAATAAACAACCTAACCTTAACACCTAAAACAATTACAGAAAGAACAAAAAAACCCCAAAGTGAGCAGAAGGAAAGAAATCAGAAAGATCATATCAGAAATAAATGCAAAAGAAATGAAGGAAACAACATCAAAGATCAATAAAACTAAAAGCTGGTTCTTTGAGAAGATAACAAAATTGATAAACCATTAGCCAGTCTCATCAGGAAAAAAAGGGCGAAGATTCAACATAGTTTTAGAAGTTTGAGCCACAGCAATCAGAGAAGACAAAGAAATAAAAGGAATCCAAATTGGAAAAGAAGAAGTCAAATTGTCACTCTTTGCAGATGACATGATATTATATATAGAAAACCCTAAAGATGCTACCAGAAAACTGCTAGCACTGATAGATGAATTTAGTAAAGTAGCAGGATACAAAATTAATGCACAGAAATCTCTTGCATTCCTATACACTAACAACGAAAGAGCAGAAAGAGAAATTAAGGAAACTCTCCCATTTACCATTGCAACCAAAAGAAGAAAATACCTAGGAGTAAATCTGCCTAAGGAGGCAAAAGATCTGTATGCAGAAAACTTTAAGACACTGATAAAAGAAATCAGAGACGACACAAACAGATGGAGGGACATACCATGTTCTTGGATTGGAAGAATCAATATTGTGAAAATGACTATCTTACCCAAAACAATTTGCAGATTCAATGCAATCCCGATCAAATTACCAACGGCATTTTTCACAGAACTAGAACAAGAAATCTTACGATTTGTAGAGAAACACAAAAGACCCCGAATAGCCAAAGCAATCTTGAGAAGGAAAGACGGAGTTGGTGGAATTAGGCTTCCTGACTTCAAACTATACTACAAGGCCACCATGATCCAGACAGTATGGTACTGGCACAAAAATAGAAAGTGAGATCAATAGAACAGAATAAAGAACTCAGAGGTAAACCCAAGCATATATGGGCAGCTTATCTTTGACAAAGGAGGCACGAATATACAATGGAAAAAAGACAGCCTCTTCAATAAGTGGTGCTGGGAAAATTGGACAGCAACATGTAAAAGAATGAACTTAGAACACTTCCTAACACCATACACAAAAATAAACTCCAAAGGGATTAAAGACCTACATGGAAGGCCAGACACTATCAAACTCCTCGAGGAAAACATAGGCAGAACACTCTATGACATCCATCAAAGCAAGGTCCTTTCTGACCCACCTCCTAGAATCATGGAAATAAAATCAAGAATAAACAAATGGGACCTCATAAAACTTAAAAGCTTTTGCACAGTGAAAGAAACCATAAACAAGACTAAAAGGCAACCCTCAGAATGGGAAAAAATAGTTGCCTATGAAACAACGGACAAAGGATTAACCTCCAAAATATACAAGCAGCTCATGCAGCTTCATACCAAAAAAGCAAATAACCCAATCCACAAATGGGCGGAAGACCTAAATAGACATTTCTCCAAAGAAGACAAACAGATGGCCAACAAACACATGAAAAGATGCTCAACATCACTAATCATTAGAGAAATGCAAGTCAAAGCCACAATGAGGTGTCACCTCACGCCGATCAGAATGGCCATCATCACAAAATCTGGAAACAACAAATGTTGGAGAGGGTGTGGAGAAAAGGGAACTCTCCTGCACTATTGGTGGGATTGTAAGTTGGTACAACCACTATGGAAAACAATTCGGAGGTTCTTTAAAAAACTACAACTAGAACTACCATATGATCCAGTAATCCCATTACTGAGCATATACCAAAAGAAAACCATAATCCCAAAAGAAACATGTACCATAATGTTTACTGCAGCACTATTTACAATAGCCAGGACATGGAAGCAACCTAAATTCCCATCAACAAATGAATGGATAAAGAAGATGTGGCATATATATACAATGGAATATTACTCAGCTATAAAAAGGGATGAGATGGAGCTCTATGTAAAGAGGTGGATAGACCTAGAGTCTGTCATACAGAGTGAAGTCAGTCCGAAAGAGAAAGACAAATATTGTATGCTAACTCACATATACGGAATCTAAAAATGGTCCTGATGATCTCAGGGACAAGAACAAGGGCGCAGGTGCAGAGAATGGACTGGAGAACTCGAGGTTTGGGAGGGGCCGGGGGGTGAAGGGGAAGCTGAGACGAAGCAAGAGAGTAGCACAGACATATATATACTACCAAGTGTAAAGTAGATAGCCAGTGGGAAGCTGTTGTATAACAAAGGGAGTTCAACTCGAGGATGGAAGATGCCTTAGAGGACTGGGACAGGGAGGGTGGGGGGGACTCGAGGGAGGGTGGGTGGGGAGTCAAGGGAGGGAGTGAATACAGGGGTATGTGTATAAAAACAGATGACTGAACTTGGTGTACCCCCCAAAAATAATAAATACATAAATAAAATTTAAAAACAAAAAAGATGACTAGCTACAAATTTCAATATAAATTATTAAATAAACAAAGAAAGTGAAGTGACTGATCAGGTGGTCAGGATAGGCTTTGTAAGAGCAGGAAGGATTAAAAAATAGACATGCATGAACCCACTGAAATAAAGGAGTTGTACAGGTTTGGAGCAACTAGGAACAGACTTTTAAGTAAAGAAAAGCAAGTCTGAGGACTGACTCCACCTGACTTCAAAACTTACTATAAAGCTGCAGTGATCAAGACAGGATGATATTCATAAAAGAATAACAAAATAAATGTATGAAACAGAATACAGAGCCTAGAAATACTTACACAAACATAGACAATTAATCTTTGACAAAGGCAGCAAAGGACAGTAGAACAAGGATAGTCTTTCCAACAAATGATGCTGGAATAATTGGACATCCACACGCGAAAGAAAAATGAATCTAGACACAGACTTTACACCTTCCACAAACAGTAACTCAAATGGATCACACTAAAATGCAAAACCACAGAACTCCCAGAAGATAACACAGAAGAAAATCTAGGTGACAAGTATGATGAGGATATTTTAAATACAACACCAAAGTACAATCCAGGAAAGAAATAATTGGTAAACTGGACTTCATGACAATTCAAAACTTCTGCTCTGCAAAAGACAATGTCAAGAGAAGGGAAAGACAAGCCACAGGTTACGAGAAAATATCTGCAAAAGGCAGATCTGATAAAGGACTATCATTCAACATTTACAAAGAATTCTTAAAACAGCAATAAGAAAATGGAGAGTCTAATTGTTAAAAATGGGCAAAAGGTCTTAACAGACACCTCATTAAAGAAGATATACACACGGCAAGGAAGCATATGAAAAGGTGTTCCATATCACATGTCATTAGGGAATTGAGATTTTTTTATAAATTTATTTATTTATTTGTTCTTGGCTGCATTGGGTCTTCGTTGCTGCGAGGGCTTTCTCTAGCTGTAGCAAGGGTGGGCTACTCTTTGTTGTGGTGCACAGGCTTCTTATTTCAGTGGCTTCTCTTGTTGCTGAGCACTGGCCCTAGGTGCTTCAGTACTTGCGGCACATGGGCTCAGTAGTTGTGGCTGGCGGGCTCTAGAGTGCAGGCTCAGCGGTTGTGGCACATGGGCTTAGTTGCCCCGTGGCATGTGGGATCTTCCTGGACCAGGGATCAAACCCATGTCCCTTGCATTGGCAGGCAGACTCTTAACCACTGTGCCACCGGGGAAGTCCAAGGAATTGAGAATTACAACAAAGAGATACCACCACACACCTTTTAGGATGGCCAAAATCCAAAACACTGACAACAGCAAATACTGGAGAGGATGCAAAGCAACACAAATTCAAACACTACTAGTGGGAATGCAAAATGATGCAGCCACTTTGGAAGACAGTCTGGCAGTTTCCTACAAAACTAAACATACTCATCTCACACAATCCAGGAATCACTGTTCTTGGCACGTACTCAAAAGCTGACACCTATGTCCACATGAAAACCTGAACATGGAAACTTACGGGAACTTTATTTATAACTGCCATAACTTGGACGCATTCAAGATGTCCTTTTGGAAGTGAATGGATAAATACACTGTGGTATAAACAGACAATGGAATATTATTCAGTGCTAAAAATGAGTTACCGATTCATTAAAAGACATAGAAGAAACTTAAACACATACTACTAAGTGAAATAGGCCAGTCTGAAAGGGCGGCCTGCACACTGGATGATCCCTCCCAACTATCTGAATTCTGGAAAAGGCAAAACCATGGAGACATAAAAAAATCAGTCGTTGACAGTATTGCAGGGAGGCAGAACACAGAGGCATTTTAGGGTAGTGAAAACACCCTGTATGATACTACACTGGTGGATACATATCATTATACATTCATCTAAACACACAGAATGTGTAATACCAGGAATAACCCCTCATGTGAACTATGAACTCTGGATGATAAAGATGTGTCCATGTACCTAAATAGACATTTCTCCAAAGGAGATATTCGGATGGCCAACAGGCACATGAAAAGATGCTCAATATCACTAATTATTAGAGAAATGCAAATGAAAAATACAATGAGGTAGCACCTCACATCAGTCAGAATGGCCATCATTAAAAAGTCGACAGGGCTTCCCTGGTGGCGCAGTGGTTAAGAACCCACGTGCCAATGCAGGGGACACGGGTTCAATCCCTGGTCCACGAAGATCCTACATGTCGCAGAGCAACTGAGCCCGTGCGCCCCAACTACTGAGTCCGCACCCTGCAACTACTGAAGCCTGCCAGCCTAGAGCCTGAGCTCCGCAGCAAGAGAAGCCACTGCACTGAGAAGCCTGCGCACCACAACGAAGAGCAGCCCCTGCTCATCACAACTAGAGAAAACCCGGGCCCAGCAACAAAGACCCAATGCAGCCAATAAATAAATAATTAAATCAATCAATCAATCAATCAATTTTAAAAATGGTGTTCTTCAAGGTTTAAAAATAAAGAAAAAAAAGGCTACAAATAAGAAATGCTGGAGAGGGCCTGGAGAAAAGGGAACCCTCCTACACTGGAGGTAGGAATGTAAATTGGTGCAGCTATTTTAGAAAACAGTATGCAGGTTTCTTAAAAAAACTCAAAATAGAGTTGCCACGTGACCCAGCAATCCCAGTCTGGGGCCTCTATCCAGAAAAAACTGCAATTTGAAAAGATACACGCACCCCAATGTTCACAGCAGCACTATCTACAGTAGCCAAGACATGCGAGCAACCTAATGTCCATCTACAGAGGAGCACATAAAGATCTGCTACATGTATACAACAGAATACTTACGGGGCCATGATAAAGAATGAAATAATGCCATTGGAAGCAACATGGATGGACCTGGAGATTATCATACTAAGTGAAATAAGTCAGGAAGAGGAAGACAAACACCATATGATGTTACTTACGTGTGGCATCTAAAA
Source organism: Hippopotamus amphibius kiboko (assembly GCF_030028045.1). Taxonomy (NCBI): domain Eukaryota; kingdom Metazoa; phylum Chordata; class Mammalia; order Artiodactyla; family Hippopotamidae; genus Hippopotamus; species Hippopotamus amphibius. Next base: position 76,002,068 of record NC_080198.1, read on the forward strand.
TAGGATACAAATGAACCTATTTACAAAACAGAGACAGACTCATAGACATAGAAAACAAATTTGTGGTTAGCAAAGGGGAAAGTGGGTGGGGAAGAGATAAATTAGGAGTTTGGGATTAGCAGATACAAACTACTATATATGAAATAGATAAACAACAAGGTCTTACTGTATAACACAGGGAACCATATTCAACCTCCTGTAATAGAGTGGGAAGACAAGGGGTAGGGAAATAAAAGGAGGAAGTACAAAGGCCTCAAGGAATGTTGTAAAAGTATAAAGGAAGTCCTAATCCTACACTTGTTCATTGATCCTGAGTTCATAATGATATAATGTTAATTAATATTTTATTTACATAGTAATGAAGGGGGCAGAGTCAAGATGACAGCCTGGGAAGACGCAGAGATCACATCTCCCCACAAATAGATCAGTTGCCAGATGCCAGCGGGGGACCTGAGACCCAAGCAGACTGCGGGAACCCCGCAGCAACCAGGTAGGACCTGGGGCAAGTCAGGGGGGCGGGGAAGGGGAAGCCACACTGGACCAGCGCCCCTGGGGGGTGGCTGGGGGAGGTCTGGAGGGACCGTTGAGGGCTGGGGAGATCAGGAAACTGCAACTGGGTTTCTCCCACCCAGGAGGCCAGGAGGCCTGCTGAGCTCCCCAGCTGGAGGGCCTGCTGGGCCCCCCAGCAGGGTCATCCACCCTCCAAGGTCCCCGCTGGGCTGCCTGGGTCCTGGGGGTGTGTGAAGGAGGGAGGAGGGGTGAGGAGGTGGAGAGGTGGACAGGTGGGGTGGGGGCCTTGAGATTGGGGGATGGGGAGGCGAGAGGGCACTTTGCCTGCCCTCTTGGCCAGGGAGGCCACCTGGGCTCCCAGGCTTGGTCCTTTACTCTCCAGGCCCCCCTCCGGCATGAGGATCCTGGGGGTGTGGGGGGATGGCGAGGCAGACAGTGGGGGTGGGAAGGGATCTCTCCAGGTCAGAAGAATAGGGGAGGCACCGCTGGGTATTTCTTCTGGGCGGGTCCTCCACCTTCCAAGGCTCCTCCAGGCCGTTGATCCTAGAAGTACAGGAGGGAAGCGGTGGGGGGAAAAGAAGAGCGACAGAAGAGGGGAGGGATGCTCTGGGATCAGAGGATCAGGGGAGGAGTGGAAGGCATTTCCGCTGCCCACTGGCCCAAGAAGCCTGCTGGGCTCCTGAGTCTGGTCCCTCGGTCTCTCTGGCTGAGTGGGTCGTACAAGCCTGGGAGGGAGGTAGGAGAGGAGAAGAGGAAGAGAGGCAGACAGCAGTGGGGGGGGGACCTTGCAGGACCAGAGGATCAGGGGTAGACACTGCGGGAAATCTCCCTACCCACTTGGCACCGGGAGGCCTGTTGTGCCCCCAGGCCTGGTCTTCAGTCCTCCAGGGGCCCCTCTTGGTCTCACTGGTCCTAGGGGTGTAGAAGGAAAGCAGGGAAGAAGAGCAGAGGCAGGCAGGGGAGGGCGCCTTCTGGGATTGGAGGATCAAGGGAGGCGGAGAAGGTATTTCCCCTGCCTACTAGCTCTGGGAAGCCTGCTAGGCTCACAGACCTGGGCTTTCACACTCCAGGCCCCCCCCCAGCTGCTTGGGAACTAGGAGAGTGGGGGGTGGGGGAGAGGAAGAGAGGCAGACAGGAACCTTAGGAGACTGGGAGATCTGGGGATGTGCCGCAGGCGTTACCCTAGCCCAGTTGGCCCTGAGAAGCCTGTTGGGCATCAGAGTCTGGTCTCCTGCCTTTCAGTGCCCCCTGCAGCTGTGAGGGTCCTGGGGGAATAGAAGAGAGGGGGTGAGGAAGAAGAGAAACCAAGGGGGAGCGACCCTCCAAGATTGGAGAACTAGGGGAGGTGCCTAGCATTTCTCCCACCAACTCGGGCCCAGGGAGCTCACTGGGTACCTTGACCTGGTCCTTTGCCCGCAGGACCAGAGGCATTCCTGGGCCCCTCTGCCTCATTGGGCCTAAGCCCCATTCCCCACCACCCCCAAGGCCTTTTCGCAGTGTAGGCCCTGCCCACTGCTGAAATCACACCCCCCCGCCCCGCCATCCCTTGTCTAAGACCCACCCCCACAGCCAAGGCCTTTTCTGGCTTTTTGTTTTCTTTTTTTTTCTTTCCACCTCCTCACTTAGGCGATTGCAGTTGTTTTACCTTCCAGCTGTTGCTCCATTGTTTTTTAAATTTTTCTAACACATCTGTTAGTTTCCTATTACCGTATTTTTTATCTTGCTATTGCTCTGCTCTTCTCCTACCTTTTTTTTAAATTGTTTTCATTTTCCTGCTCCACATGGCTTGTGGGATCTTGATTCACAAGCCCAGGGTCAGGTCTGAGCTCCTGAGGTGGGAGCTCTGAGTCCAAAACATTGGACTAGCAGGGAAACCCAGTTTGCAGGGAATATTCATCTGAGTGAGGTCTCCCAGAGGTTCTCAACTCAACACGAAGACCCAGCTATACTCAACAGCCTACAAACTCCAGTGCTTGAAACCTCAGACCAAACACCCAGTGGGAGAGGAACACAATCCCACCCATCCAAAGTGGGGGGAAAATGAGATGACAAAAAAATATGTCACAGATGAAGGAACAAGGTGAAAATACACAAGACCAAATAAATGAAGAGGAAATAGGAAAATTGCCTGAAAAAGCATTCAGAGTAATGATAGTAAAGATGATCCAAAATCTCGATAACAAAATAGAGAAAATCCAAGAAACAGTTAATAAGGACTCAGAAGAACTAAAGAACAAACAAACAGTAATAGATAACAAAATAACCGAAATTACAAATACTCTAGATGCTACAAACAGCAGAATAACTGAGGCAGAAGAATGAACAAGTGAGTTGGAAGATAGAATGGGGGAAATAACTGCCACAGAGCAGGAAAAAGAAAAAAGAATAAAAAGAATGGAAGACAGTCTCAGAGACCTTGGTGACAACATTAAGCCCACCAACATTCGAATCATAGGCATCCCAGAAGAAAAACAACGAAAGGGTCTGAGAAAATATTTGAAGAGGTTATAGTGGAAAACTTCCCCAACATGGGAAAGGAAATAATTCATCAAGTCCAAGAAGTGCAGAGAGTCCCATCTAGAATAAACCCAAGGAGAAATACACTGAGGCACATATTAACCAAACTAATGAAAATTAAACACAAAGAAAACATATTAAAAGCAGCAAGAGAAAAGCAACAAATAACGCAAAAGGATAACAGCTTATGTTTCTGCAGAAACTCTGCAGGCCAGAAGGGAGTGGCAGGATATATTGAAAGTCCTGAGAGAGAAAAACCTACAGGCAAGCATACTCTACCCAGCAAGAATCTCATTCAGATTCCATGGAGAAATCAAAAGCTTTACAGACAAGCAACAGCTAAGAGAATTCAGCACCACCAAACCAGCCTTACAACAATTGCTAAAGGAACTTTTCGAAGCAGGAAATACAAGAGAAGGAACAGATCTACAAAAACAAACCCAAAACAATGAACAAAATGGTAATAGGAACATACATGTCAATCATCACATGAATTGTACATGGATTAAATGCTCCAACCAAAAGACATAAACTGGCTGAATGGATACAAAAACAAGACCCTTACATATGCTGCCTACAAGAAACCCACTTCAGACCAAGGGACATATATAGACTGAAAGTAAAGGGATGGAAAAAGATATTCCACGCAAATGGAAGTCAAAAGAAAGCTGGAGTAGCAATACTCATATCAGACACATTAGACTTTAAAGTAAAGACTATTACAAGAGACAAGGAAGGACACTACAGAATGATCAAGGGATCCACCCAAGAAGAACATAGAACAACTGTAAATATCTATGCACCCAACATAGGAGCACCTCAATACATAAGGCAAATGCTAACAGCCATAAAAGGGGAAATCGACAGTAACAGAATAATAGGACGAGACTTGAACACCCCACTTACATCAATGGACAGATCATCCAAGCAGAAAATAAATAAGGACATGCAACCTTTACATGACACATTAGGCCATCTCGACTTAATGAATATTTATAGGACATTCCATCCCAAAACGACAGAATACACTTTCTTCTCAAGTGCACATGGAAAATTTTCTAGGAGAGATCACATCTTGGGTCACAAATCAAGCCTCAGTAAATTCCAAAAAATTGACATCGTATCAAGCATTTTCTCTGACCACAATGACATGAGACTACATATCAATTACTGGAAACAAACTGGAAAAAATACAAACACATGGCGACTAAACAATATGCTATTAAACAACCAAGAAATCACTCAAGAAATCAAAGAGGAAATCAAAAAATACCTAGAAACAAATGACAATGAAAACACAACAACCCAAAATCTATGGGATGCAGCAAAAGCAGTTCTAAGAGGGAAGTTGATAGCAATACAGTCCTAGCTCAAGAAACAAGAAAAATATCAAATAAACAACCTAACCTTAACACCTAAAACAATTACAGAAAGAACAAAAAAACCCCAAAGTGAGCAGAAGGAAAGAAATCAGAAAGATCATATCAGAAATAAATGCAAAAGAAATGAAGGAAACAACATCAAAGATCAATAAAACTAAAAGCTGGTTCTTTGAGAAGATAACAAAATTGATAAACCATTAGCCAGTCTCATCAGGAAAAAAAGGGCGAAGATTCAACATAGTTTTAGAAGTTTGAGCCACAGCAATCAGAGAAGACAAAGAAATAAAAGGAATCCAAATTGGAAAAGAAGAAGTCAAATTGTCACTCTTTGCAGATGACATGATATTATATATAGAAAACCCTAAAGATGCTACCAGAAAACTGCTAGCACTGATAGATGAATTTAGTAAAGTAGCAGGATACAAAATTAATGCACAGAAATCTCTTGCATTCCTATACACTAACAATGAAAGAGCAGAAAGAGAAATTAAGGAAACTCTCCCATTTACCATTGCAACCAAAAGAAGAAAATACCTAGGAGTAAATCTGCCTAAGGAGGCAAAAGATCTGTATGCAGAAAACTTTAAGACACTGATAAAAGAAATCAGAGACGACACAAACAGATGGAGGGACATACCATGTTCTTGGATTGGAAGAATCAATATTGTGAAAATGACTATCTTACCCAAAACAATTTGCAGATTCAACGCAATCCCGATCAAATTACCAACGGCATTTTTCACAGAACTAGAACAAGAAATCTTACGATTTGTAGGGAAACACAAAAGACCCCGAATAGCCAAAGCAATCTTGAGAAGGAAAGACGGAGTTGGTGGAATTAGGCTTCCTGACTTCAAACTATACTACAAGGCCACCATGATCAAGACAGTATGGTACTGGCCCAAAAATAGAAAGTGAGATCAATAGAACAGAATAAAGAACTCAGAGGTAAACCCAAGCATATATGGGCACCTTATCTTTGACAAAGGAGGCACGAATATACAATGGAAAAAAGACAGCCTCTTCAATAAGTGGTGCTGGGAAAATTGGACAGCAACATGTAAAAGAATGAACTTAGAACACTTCCTAACACCATACACAAAAATAAACTCCAAAGGGATTAAAGACCTACATGGAAGGCCAGACACTATCAAACTCCTCGAGGAAAACATAGGCAGAACACTCTATGACATCCATCAAAGCAAGGTCCTTTCTGACCCACCTCCTAGAATCATGGAAATAAAATCAAGAATAAACAAATGGGACCTCATAAAACTTAAAAGCTTTTGCACAGCGAAAGAAACCATAAACAAGACTAAAAGGCAACCCTCAGAATGGGAAAAAATAGTTGCCTATGAAACAACGGACAAAGGATTAACCTCCAAAATATACAAGCAGCTCATGAAGCTTAATACCAAAAAAGCGAATAACCCAATCCACAAAAGGGCGGAAGACGTAAATAGACATTTCTCCAAAGAAGACAAACAGATGGCCAACAAACACATGAAAAGATGCTCAACATCACTAATCATTAGAGAAATGCAAGTCAAAGCCACAATGAGGTGTCACCTCACGCCGATCAGAATGGCCATCATCACAAAATCTGGAAACAACAAATGTTGGAGAGGGTGTGGAGAAAAGGGAACTCTCCTGCACTATTGGTGGGATTGTAAGTTGGTACAACCACTATGGAAAACAATTTGGAGGTTCCTTAAAAAACTGCAACTAGAACTACCATATGATCCAGTAATCCCACTACTGAGCATATACCCAAAGAAAACCATAATCCCAAAAGAAACATGTACCATAATGTTTATTGCAGCACTATTTACAATAGCCAGGACATGGAAGCAACCTAAATGCCCATCAACAAATGAATGGATAAAGAAGATGTGGCATATATATACAATGGAATATTACTCAGCTATAAAAAGGGATGAGATGGAGCTCTATGTAATGAGGTGGATAGACCTAGAGTCTGTCATACAGAGTGAAGTCAGTCCGAAAGAGAAAGACAAATATTGTATGCTAACTCACATATACTCATCTTATCTTTGTCTCAGGTGGACAGGGATTAGGGAAGACAAATCTCCAAAAGTGGAAGTGATGGGTCACGTTTTTCAAGTTAACCCTGAAGAAAGGAGAAAGGAACAATTAGAGAGAGGCATAACAGATGATCTTCTGAAAAAGATTGTACTTTATAATTTAATTGAACTGAATTGAATTTCACCCCCACCCCCACCCCAGGTTCTCCTCCACAGGAATCTGAGGGTCAAGACACCAGGGAGTGGGAAATTTATAGTATTTCCTCTGACTCCTAGAACTATTTCATGCCTTCTGAACCTGTATGTATATGGTAGCTGGTGAATGGGTTGGCTCCTAAGTTTGGAGTAACTACTGGGCAAGGAAGATGGATGAAAAATGAAGAATACAGAATACAGAAGGAAAATGGTGTTTCTCAGCACTTTGAATTTCAAAATGGAGATGTGAAACATACATCTATATGTATGTATGCAGTAGCTTCTTGCAAATGCGTGTCTATGTTCTACTCTTTCCCTGATTGTCTTCTCCAGATTCTAAACTCCTGCTTCCTCATCCTGTTCTTGAAAGGGACCCCTTGGATCAATGACCCATCACATACTCAGTCATTCCTGGAATTTCCGCAGATTTGGGAATCACACCATTTCCTTTTCAGTCTGCAATACATAAACATATCTCTCTCAATGAATGAAGCATGAGTTTATTTGCTTAAGATAAATAAATAAATGAATGAATGAAGTTCGAGAACTCCCCACAAAGTTGGTTCTTACAGCTTGAATCTCAGAGTCTTCATCTGCAAATTGTGGGTAGAATGCCTACCTTGTTGGTTGTTATAAGAAACTGAGAGTTAGAAATGAAAAACCTTATACTCTGTTTGGCACAGAGTAGGCAGTTATCTTTTCCCTTAATAAAGCTCAATGATATCCCAAATTTGGAAATTAAAACTGCACACAAATCCCTAGGACTAGCATCATAAGGATTTTTCAAATAGTTGGTAGCTCGTGGTCCCAATGTACATGTTTAAAAATGTCATATAATTGATGACATCCATTAGACTTCCAAAGACATATTTGGCTTTCTATTATGAATTCCAATACTTGAAAACCTTGGGGGAAAGTCTTCTGTAATAGGGTATGTCAAATACAAGCTCTGTTTTTGCTTATTTATGCTAAATAGCCTCTAACCTCCAGTCCACTAGGCTGTACAAGATTTATTTACAAAGTCTTCAGCCAGAGCTAGAGTTCCATGAGTTCTGAGTATACATGAACTTCCCTCTAGCAAATTATTTTGGGTCAGCTTCTCTGATGTTACTTTGATTTCATCATGTTTGTCCACTTATGTTTAGAAACTACATAGCTATGAACAATTTCTTTTTCCAATGAGAGCTATTTTCTTTTAAGAGTATACTATTTAGAACAAAAACTAAATTTATTGACTACATTCCCACTTGGGTTATAAATTAAATTCTGTAGACAGTGACATGATCCTTACATCTTAAGCAAGTCAGGAAGTTATATAATTTTCAAAATGTTTAGTGAACTCAACTCATATTTTGAAAAGCATCCAAATTTCTCCCTGTGGAATAATATGAATCACACACAAACCCACATTTACCTTTTTATTTTTATCTTTACTTTTTATTAATTTTTATTGGAGTATGATTGCTTTACAATGTTGTGTTAGACTTACCTAACTTTTTTTAAAGCTCTTTATTGGAACATAATTGCTTTACACTCTTGTACCAGCTTCTGAGGTACACCAAAGTGAATCAGCTGTATTTATGCATATATCTCCATATCCCCTCCCTCCCGTGACTCCCTCCCACTCTCCCTGTCCTGGCCCTCTAAGGCATCACCCATCATCGAGTTGATCTCCCTTTGTTATACAGCAACTTCCCACTAGCTCTCTATTTTACAGTTGGTAGTGTACATATGTCTGTGCTACTCTCTCACTTCATCCCAGCTTCCCCTTCGCCCCCAACCCTGTGTCTTCCAGTCCATTCTTTGCATCTGCATCCTTATTCTTGCCCTGTCACTGGGTTCATCAGTACCATTTTTTTTTTTTTTTTTAGATTCCGTATATATGAGTTAACATACAGTATTTGTTTTTCTCTTTCTGGCTTACTTCACTCTGTATGACAGACTCTAGGTCTATCCACCTCATTACATAAAGCTCCATTTCATTCCTTTTAATGGCTGAGTAATATTCCATTGTATATATGTGCCACATCTTCTTTATGCATTCGTCTATTGGTGGGCATTTAGGTTGCTTCCATGTCCAGGCTATTGTAAATAGTGCTGCAGTGAACATTGTGATACATGTTTCTTTTTGGATTATGGTTTTCTCTGGGTATATGCCCAGTAGTGGGATTACTGGGTCATATGGTAGTTCTATTTTTGGTTTTTTAAGGAACTTCCATACTGTTTTCCATAGTGGTTGTACCACCTTACATTCCCACCAACAGTGCAGGAGAGTTCCCTTTTCTCCACATCCTCTCCAACATTTATTGTTTCTAGATTTTGTGATGATGGCCATTCTGATCGGTGTGAGGTGACACCTCATTGTGGCTTTGACTTGCATTTCTCTAATGATTAGTGATGTTGAGCATCTTTTCATGTGTTCGTTAGCCATCTGCATGTCTTCTTTGGAGAAATGTCTATTTAGGTCTTCCACACATTTGTGGATTGGGTTATTTGCTTTTTTGGTATTAAGGTGCATGAGCTGCTTGTATATTTGGAGATTAATCCCTTGTCCATTGCTTCATTGGCAAGTATTTTCTCCCATTCTGAGGGTTGTCTTCTTGTCTTGTTTATGGTTTCTTTTGCTGTGCAAAAGCTTTGAAGTTTCATGAGGTCCCATTTGTTTATTCTTGATTTTATTTCCGTGATTCTAGGAGGTGGGTCAAAAAGGATGTTGCTTTGATTTATGTCATAGAATGTTCTGCCTATGTTTTCCTCGAGGAGTTTTGTAATGTCTGACCTTACATGTAGGTCTTTAATCCATTTGGAGTTTATTTTTGTGTATGGTGTTAGGAAGTGTTCTAATTTCATTCTTGTACATGTTGCTGTCCAATTTTCCCAGTACCACCTATTGAAGAGGCTGTCTTTTTTCCATTGTATATTCTTGCCTCCTTTGTCAAGGAAAAGGTACCCATATGTGCTTGGGTTTACCTCTGAGTTCTCTATTCTGTTCCATTGATCTTTCTTTCTGTTTTTGTGCCAGTACCATACTGTCTTGATCACTGTGGCCTTGTAGTATAGTTTGAAGTCATAGCCTTTCCTAAGTTTTTTTAAATGTAGAAAAACTCAGCTTCCTTTTGCTGAGTAAATTACATGTCATTCTTCCAGATAATTGTCATGTGACTGCTTTAGTTGGCTAACCTTGTGAACTCACCAAGATACAATATTACTTGAAAAGAAATTGTTTTTATATGAGGTATGGGGAAGGGGATTCTGAAAGTACAAAAATCCTCATCCAAATCCTTAATATTTAATCAGGTTTTTTCAGCACATTAGCAAAACTGAAAGGAAGGTAAGCATATTTGAAAGTGACATTTATTCTTATAATTCATTTTGATACTATTCTCTGTAGAGCATTTATAAAATTATTTCCTAAGTGAGATATTCATTTATAAAATTATTTCCTAAGTGAGATATTCATATATGAAACTTCATTTAGTGAAAAAGCTACTTATTACAGAAATCTGACTCAACTACAGATTTAGTGATAAGCTGAGACATTGGCTTACCTTGAGAGTATCAGGTGTAATGAAAATATAACCATAAGCACCTGTAGAACACTTGTTAAAGTGCACTATTTAAAGTGCTTTTACATACATTAACATTTATCATTTAATCACAAATAGTTACAGACTTCAGTAAATTTTTTTGGATTAGTCAAAATGTAGGAAAAAAAACTAAATTTATATCTCAAGTATCTTTTATTAGTACTCTACTGATAAGAAAATAGAGCATTTAACCGGAAGAAATAACTGGAGGTTATGAACAAATATGTCAGAAAAATGATTTTTCATTTAACTATAAAAATGCATATACCGTAACTACTATCAATCCTATTGAGTTTACTCTTTTGAATATATAACTACATTATAACTTGAATGGGTTCAGCAAGGGCAGTGGCCAGACATCACAAAGCTTAGGGACTAGAGCCTGACGTATTAATACTCAGCTAGGAATTCAACAAGAGGGAGCCAAAGTCCAGAAAGGAAATGGAGGGTGCAAATCATTGTTCTGAAGAAGCACAGGAATCATAGCTGGGGAAACCAAGAATGTGTAATAGAACTACAGCCTAGAGCAGGGCTGACCATGAGAAGCTGATCCAAGGGGGCAGCAAATAGATCCAAGGGGAGTGGAACAGGATCCAAAGTCCTGGGATTCAATCCAAAAATGGGCAGAAGACCTAAACAGACATTTCTCCAAAGAAGACATACAGATGGCCAACAAACACATGAAAAGATGCTCAGTATTACTAATCATTAGAGAAATGCAAATCAAAACCACAATGAGGTGTCACCTCACACCAATCAGATTGGCCATCATCAAAAAATCTAGGAACAATAAATGCTGGAGAGGCTGTGGAGAAAAGGGAACTCTCCTGCACTGTTGGTGGGAATGTAAGTTGGTACAACCACTATGGAAAACAGTATGGAGGTTCCTTAAAAAACCAAAAATAGAACTACCATATGACCCAGCAGTCCCACTACTGGGCATATACCCGGAGAAAACCATAGTTCAAAAAAATACATGTACCACAGTGTTCCTTGCAGCACTATTTACAATAGCCAGGACTTGGAAGCAAGCTAAATGTCCATCGACAGATGAATGGATAAAGAAGATGTGGCACATATATACAAGGGAATATTACTCAGCCATAAAAAGGAATGAAATTGAGTTATTTTTAGTGAGGTGGATGGACCTAGAGTCTGTCATATACAGCAAAGTAAGCCAGAAAGAGAAAAACAAATACCTTATGCTAACACATATATACGGAATCTAAAAAAGTGGTATTGATGAACTCGGTGGTAGAGGAAGAATAAAGATGCAGAGGTAGAGAACAGACTTGAGGACACGGGGTGGTAGGAAAGGAGAAGCTGAAACAAAGTGAGAGAGTAGCATTGACATTTATACACTACCAAATGTAAAACAGATAGCTAGTGGGGAGCAACTGCCTAACACAGGGAGATGAACTCGATGATGGGTGATGACCTAGAGGGGTGGGATAAGGAGGGTGGGAGGGAGGCTCAAGAGGGAGGAGATATGGGGATATATGTATAAATACAGCTGATTCACTTTGGTGTACCTCAAAAACTGGCACAAAAGTGTAAAGCTATTATACGCTAATAAAGATCAAAAAAAAGGTCACTAACAAATATATAAAACAAATACAATGCAATATGGGATACAAGTATATCTGACAAAGAAGCACATTTTATTACTAAAAATTGATATCAAATAATTTGTTCTACCATAGCCACAAAAAATTGTCTTTGCTGGCATGTATACCTTAAGTGACAGAAATAATTTTCTGTGAAAATTAAAACTGTAAGTCTTTTGTTTAAAAACAAAAACAAAGTCCTGGGATTACTGAGTGTGAATCGTATGCCCTCACGGGTCAGGTACACGAGGTGGAACTTACTTAAAGGTGCATGTTAGGGAAGACAGATAAAATAGATCGTTTTGTTAGTGTTAACTATGTGATTATGAAACAGTAGGAATACTGATGCAATTGTTGACCTCTTACTAATTTGGAATATTATTCAAACGGAATTTTTAGGAATCACTTTCTGTAATTAACATTTGTAATTAGAGAAATTAAAATGATTATTAAATATCTACTAAATTCGAAATAAAATTACTTACAGGTCATTTTGAAGAGGATGAAGCTTAAATCCTCTGTCCTGATCAATAAGAAGAATTTCATAAAAGCTTTAGGCCCAGCACATTGACTGACATGATAGATACAAAAAATTATTTGTTGATTGAGCACGAATTATTTCTGATGTTGCAATTTAGGGTAACTCCTTTAATAGTCTTATCCTAGGCCTTTTAGTAAGTGAAAATAAATACTGCAGTTCAATATCATTTTTGTTTTGTGTTCCTTTTCATCTATGTTTTTATATAATTCCAGCAAAGCCTTTGCAGGATTCTGAATTCTGATTTTAGTTATACATATAAGGTCTTTTTTTGACTAAAACCTGTACTTAATTGTTCCCCCTTTTGTTTTCACAGAGGCTGTTTCGGCCTTATGTTAGTTTTGATCTCTAATACATACATTTTTTCTGAAAAATGTTCTGAGACATTTTTGTGTCTTATGAGGTTAAGGGAAAGAAGTCTCCATTAGAGGATGTTGGTTGATGCAGGAAAAATAACATGGTGCAATAGCAGCTCAAAGATGTTTTCAAAATGCTTGACTCCATTGACTCAGTGTGAATTTGTGTGATTCACAAAATCAAACTCTGGAACCACTGGTAAGAAAAGAAACTAAAGAACAGGCAAAGGAACAGAAATATGCCAAGGACTCAAGGGAAATTTCAGGAATAAGGAATAACAACATCTAAGGGCCTAAATAAAACATCGAAAGTTGCACCTTACTGCATTTTGGCACTAATGTGTGCCTTGAATTAAATATTTGAAATAGCATTTTATTCAGAGAAAAGTATATAAATTAAAAATGAAATTAAAATGCCTGCAACTAATACCAATGTAGAAAATCCATTTCTTCTCTTCTCCTGACCCCTACCTCACAGTAGGAGGTTGACCTTCACTATTTAGTAATTCAGGAAAAGAAATCACACATCACCCCCAAAAGTTGACCTGACCAGGGCAGAAAACAGTTCTCCAGGAAATCCTATAGCATTTATGTCTCTTAATAACTGCATCAATGGTGTCTTGGTTTGCTTCTTTCAGCTCCTGTTTTTCTATGCCCTCCAAACCTGTGCAAGCGGAGAGACTTTTTTCTTAGTCCCAGTGCAGCCCCAGAATGGCTGCTGTAGAAGTAAGAGATTGGGGAACATGGTGATGCTGATTCAGTTAAAGTGTAATAATCAAGACTGGACTTGTGAGAGGATTTGGGGAGACAGATTTCTCTTCTGTGCCCAGAACAATATATTTTTGCATTCTTAGATGCTGCATGGCAAATTTAATGGAAATTTAATGGTAACTGTGTGTTTATTTGTATGTGGCCAGGTGTTTTCCAATATCCTGAAAGACTGCTGAAAAATACACACACACATATACCCACACACACTTAATGGAGAGGCAGAAAGACCAACTGAGCTGTAGTAAAGCTTAGCTTAATCTTCAAACTAGAGAAATGGCATCACCATCAATTAAAAAAACTCTTCACCGTCAGACTGCCAGAAACCTCACCCAGGCCAGAGGTCTTCATCATGGCAGCCTTGGAGACAGTCAGGAAAAGTCTCCTGGAGGCTTTGGCTACGTAGCTCCAAGCGTCAGCAGGGACAGTGATGTTAATCAAAGTTAGCTGTCCCCCTCGATGCCTCACCTTCACCTGCCACCACCCCCACCCGTATACCCACACATATTCATGAATGGGAACTATTTCTCTACAATCCTTATTTAACACCTTCTGCTTGGAGGTGAGTGATCCCACATCTGTCTTCCTTCTGCTCTTTCCTCAGACCAGAGTGTCAAGATATGAGCATATGTATGCAGAAACACATGGCAATCTCCTAAATATTCATTTGGCTAACAGTCCAGCAAATTCCAGTACTCTGAGGATTAACTAGTCACTTTATTTCTTTTGGAAAGCTCTACTGTAACTGAAGCCCAACGTTTGTTTATCTTCAACTGTTTATCTTCCAAGGAACGTGCTCAAATGCACTCATCATGACAAAGTACCTGCTGTGGAAATACATTTTTCAATTGTGAGACATGAAGACTTTTTTTGAGGAAGATGGGTTATTACCTAACTTTTTCAGATTTTTGAGCCCTTGTATGAGTGGACAAAATACAAGATGCTTCGAGATTTTCAACAACTTAATTTTAAGTAGCATTTCCAGCCCCTCTTTATTATATAAATTTAAGCAGATCCACCTTTATTTTAAATGGATTATTTGAAACGTATAAATACAAACACGTTTCATTTAATTGTTTTGACCGCCTCTTCCTGCAACACTTTTTGAAGAACTGCTAACAGACAGTAAAAGAAAGATTTGCATATCAGAGTCTTTTATTTCCCCAGCCATGCACTAGTATGGGTTCTAATGAATAATGCAAAAACTCAGTGGCATGAAGCCAAAAAGAGAATAAAGAAAAGCAAAGATGGAGATAACAAAAAACCTACAAACTATCCCATTAATCCTTGAGTGACTGGGAATTGATTATTAGTGAGCTCATTTTTTTGGTTTCAATTATTGACTAGAGAAGGCTGGCTTTGCAGAGCATCATAAGTCATGATTGAACAGAGGCTCTCTCAAAGGCTCAAGTCCCTATTTTTTCCCTAAATGGATGTTAACACTAGAAATATATGTCATATAACATTGAGAAAAGAAATTAAGATTTTAGTTTCTTCTCTAAATATATTTTCATGAAAGTGAATTGGAAATAAAAGAACTCAGGGACTTTATTGCTTGTCTCAATGGCTAGATTTTTGGCATTTATATTTAAACAAATAACTCAAATATGATGTAAGTGCTATATTCAAAATATGCTCTATGGAAGACAGAAAATAAGTTATATCAATAGCAATTAAGACATATTTTTAGCCTTTTTTGACCCACATTTTATTCAATTATCAGCATTCAACAAATATTTGTTGAGCACATATTGTATGCCAAGTATTTCCATTTCACAATGCCAACTATTATCTCCAATTCTCTTTTAAAACAAAGATTGTTAAATAAATGGCGATTAATGGAGAGAGCAGATGATTTATTTGTCTTGGGAACATGAGAGGGAGAAAGAATTTAGAGACCTGGCTAGACCAGAGGTGTGCTGGTAAATGTTTAACAAGTGGCTCTCCAGGGTTTAAAAAAAAAAGGAGGCCCCATTTGTAGTGTTTGTTAATTAATGTGATGTAAGTACCACCACCATGTTTGATTTCAGTCTACCAATCTGACATCACTGAATGTGGAGTTAGGAAGAGACAAACATAATCCATCCTCCTGATCCGTTGTGAGCCCACTCTAGCGCAACATTGTTAGTACTCAACAGTGACTCTCCGGGGTCGCTCTGAGAGCCTATCTATGACTACATAAGAGGCAGGACTGGGAGGTTAAATAGCTTTGCAGAGTGACTCATAAATGCCCATAGATATATTTATATATATGCCTACCATGTCTTTCTCTTCTTTTAGAGCATTCAATCTCAGATGCTGTCTTTCTTTAGCCCTCTGCTACACAGAGCAACTGACCTCTGCTACCACAAAGAGAAAAACAGCTTCTGCTATGGGAGGCTGGCAGTAACTTTGAGCTACTTCTGCAATATGTTTCACCATTTTGTCACACAATATTAAAAAAACGTGTACCAGGGGATGCGATTTAATAAAATTAGTAAATATTTCTGCTTCATCAAGGAAATTTGTAAATAAAACTTGCAATTTTCAATGAGAATATGTTAAGATGAAGAATTCAATGACTATAAGCCTTAATTAGGGCTAAATTTCCAGAAGCTTCTCCACTGTTGCTTTTGTACCATCAGTGCAAATGTCAAAACCATTTAAAGGGCTAATAATATCTTAGTTTTATTAGGAAAATAATTTTTACCTCGTAGGCCTCATAAAAGCATCTCTGGGCCTGCCGGGGGTCCATGGACAACACTTTGAGAACTACCACTCTAGTCTAAAGTCACAGGTGTCTCTTGGTTTGATTATTGCAATAGGCTCCCACATCCATCCTGGCTACCTTGTAATCCATTTATCAACAGACAGCCAAAGTGGACTTGTAATAAGGCAATCTAATCATGTCACTTCCTACTCAAACCCTCTTAGGACTTCCCATTACTCTTAGGATTAAATGGAAACCCCTATCATGAATGGCAGAGCCCTCTATTATTTGGTCCCTGCCTACCTCTGCAGCCTCATCTCCTTCTGTTCTCCTCTTCAATCTATTTGCAACAGCTACGCTAGCTTCTTTCTGTTCTTCAACCATAGTAGATTCATTCTTGCCCCCAGAGTCTTTGCATGTGCTCTTCTTTGTACTTGTAATGCTTTCTCCATACGCCTTTGACCTGATTAATGGGACTCATCTTGCAGCTATCAACTTAAATCTCACTCTAAGAGGATTTCCTTACCTGTCCTTTGTTAGATTAGATCCCCTGTCATAAACTCTCACCTTCTTGTAATTATGCAATTACTGTTGTACTTGTTTTTGAGATCTGCCTCCTCCAAGACCATAACAGTTCTCAAGGAAGAGACTATGTCTGTTGTGCTCTCTGTAACAGATCAAGGGCTTTGAATGGTGTCTGATTTGATTGAAGGATGAAAAAGAAGGAATTGGAAGATTATCTACACTTAAATGTCAGTCTGTCTGCTCCTTTGACAGTGTACAACACTGACTCTTTGGACCTCAATTGAGGGAGCAGCAACCCTGAAAAGACTTTTATTGCTTAAAAAAATGCACACTGGAGGTGCAGAAAACATGTCCCTCATTCTCCCCCAGGAATTAAATTGGAGCCAGACCAGCACGGTTGTATTCAAAACTGAAACTCCAATAGTGAAGATTTTGTTATGGGGATAATTGTGTCATACCCAAATTTCTCTTTCCTTTAAGATAATGTCTTTCTATGGAGATTTCTAAATTCTTCATTCAGAGAGACTTCAAACAATCTATAGACATGTTCCTGCAAATATCTGAACTCTGGCAGTAAGCATAGCTCAAAAGTGGACTTCCAGTCATTTTATTATCTCATCCATTCCTCCACTTTAGTAAAAATATTGAAGCATGTACTAGTTCTGAGTCAAGTCTATAACTTTTTGACTTTCTGGAAAAATTACCATACTCCCAAGCTTAACACCTCAGTAAGTCTTCCCTGTAGAATATATTGTAGCTCTCCTGCTATTAAAGAAAGTTGTGCCAGAAACTAACTCCAGGAAGCTCAAAGTTCTTCTTTGGAGTAGGCCCAGTGTGGCTTACATATGTCTTATGCCAGGTGGATGACTAGCAGGTGACTATAAACAGCAGCCTAAGAAGGTACAATTAGAAGTTGTAATTTTTAATTATTTTTGCTTGGTTCAAAAGAAGACACCAAAACAGGACTTCCAAAAATACTCCTGTAATATTCTCCATTCATTCTACTCAAAATGAAATTGATGCATCTTACGCAATGCAATGTATGAACAATTCATATTATCAGAATTGGTTGGTGATTAAAAGTGAAAGTTTTGGTTGAATGGCTAAATATTTTATTTAAAATGACTCAACTACATTTAGAAACATGTGAGGCATTGTTTCCTTTTCCTGTTTCCTGCAGTATTCCTCCCAAAGCTAGAGTTTATTTTAAAAAGATAAAGATTAAACATTGCAGTGATTTATGTCCGTGCTCATGTGCAAACACCTTTTTCTTTTTGCTTGTCTTTGTGAATATTTGAAATCTAATATTTATTACATTGTGTTTGAAAAAGAGACAGGTTAAAATGCTGCTTGAAAAAGAGAAGATGGTAACCGTAAGAGATCTAATTACAATGAACCTACCATAACTGGGTCAGCAGGAGGCTAGGAATGAATTTGTTTGTAATGGAAATAGGAAGTTTTCTGGAACATTTAAATAGCTGATACTGTGCCATTGCCTTGGATGTAATCAGTCATTTTTTAAGATTAGGTTTGAGAAAGGAATCCCAGGTTGAAAAGTTCAGAGTAGAAGGGTAGTATCTAAAGGAGAGCTAAGAGTTGTGCTTGAAAACCTAGACATCGAGACCCCTTCAAGGGCTGATGGCTGAAAGGAAGAAAGCAGCAGGAATCCCAATCCCGTGAGTGTGGATGCCTTCAAGGAAAAAGTCCATCCTCTGCAGCAGTCGGGTGACATTGTTACTGAATGGTTTGGAATTTACCTATGTCCTTTTATATTTGCTGTTTCTAATTTCTTTTTCTATTTGTACTATTTGGTTTCAGGCTGTTCACCCAACTGACGAGTCACATGGTGCTCCATAGTTCTATTATAGCTCCTTTCAGGAAACTTTTGCTCACAAAAGCTGTAAGACTAAATGACTTATCTATAGTGTATTATACACAAATTTTTGATCTCAGAGAAGCTGATGGCACAGTTGGTACATTATCCTGCTTCTTGCTTCTGATTTCCCTCTTATTTCCTTTAGGCATGCTTTTCCCATGGTTAGTGCCTTCTCCAGAGCTAGAGCAAGGCGAAGGCAAGACTTCAAGTTCATGCCAGTTATGTTATTAGATGAACACTTTGAGAAAGATATGGAAAATAAGAAATCACAGCAAAAGTAAGGTTTTTAAATTATCTATGAAGATAATTGATTCATATTATACATTTTTTCTCTAGAATAGCACTGTCTGGTAGAACTTTCTGTGATGATGGAAATGTTCTGTGTCTGTGCTATTCCATGCAGTTACCACTGGCACAACTAACTACATTTTTATTTATTTATTTTTTAAGATTTATTTATTATTTTATTTACTTATTTATTTTTGGTTGCGTTGGATGTTCATTGCTGCGTGTGGGCTTTCTCTAGTTATGGCAAGTGGGGGTTACTCTTCATTGTGGTGTGTGGGCTTCTCAGTGCGGTGGCTTCTCTTGTTGTGGAGCACAGGCTCTAGGCTCACGGGCTTCAGTAGTTGTGGCGTGAAGGCTCAATAGTTGGAGCTTGCAGACTCTAGAGTGCAGGCTTAGTAGCTGTGGCCCACGGGCTTAGTTGCTCTGCGGCATGTGGGATCTTCCTGGACCAGGGATCAAACCCGTGTCCCCTGCATTGGCAGGTGGATTCTTAACCACTGCACCTCCAGGAAAGTCCTAACTACATTTTTAATTGTATTTCATTTTAATCATTTTAAATTTAAGTAGCCACTCTGTGTAACTGATTCACTCTGCTGTACATATGAAACTAACACAACATTGTAAGTCAACTATACTTCAATAAAAATTTAAACAAGATTTAAATAGCCACATGTAGCTAATAGCTGCTGCACTAGTCAACACAGCTCTCAAATATGCCTTTCAGTTATCATGCTCAGCTATATGATATTGTTTTATTAATTCCCAAACTACCGATTTAGGAATTGTGATTATTTGACTTGAACTAGTAAACTTTCTACTGGAAAAGTAGAAAATAATATTTGCCTCTTCATGGAGTCATTGTGAGAATTACTTTAAAAAATTCATAAAAAGTGCTTTAGATAGTCTCTGACACATGACAGTGCTTAAAAAAACTTATTATTTTTACTGCTACTATTATGGGGAGTATTACAAGGCATAGATACATTTGAGACTGTGTCACCTACTTAGAGGAGATATTTGAGGAAGGGGAGCTTGCCAATGTTTGTGTATTATTATAGTATACCAGGTAGTATCTGTCATCACAGAAACTAAGTCAGAGTTTAAATGGTGGAAGATTTTTACTCTTGGTATCTAAATTTGTAGATAAAATCTTTACATATTTTCGTTTCTTTATAGAATGTTAATTTACTTATATTTTTCCTCTCAGTACAGGTCGGAAAATCCACACCCTTTTGTGATTTTGTACTTTATTTTAAAGAATATATATTTAACATGGAGGCATTGCACAAGGTGTCCCCCATGTTGAAAACAAATTTATTTTTCTCGGAAGGACGTGTATACGATATCTGAAAATATAGGTTTTACCCGGTATGCCTCTAAAGCCTAGGAGTGGCTATATTAAACATGGGGAAAAAAAACTTCTAAGGAAACTTTTTGTAATAAATACTGACCTAGAAAGGATGTAATATTTGAGAATGGCTATGATCCAAAAGCATGATCAGAAATTTTCAAATAGAGCATTGAATTAGATCTCTAAATGCCACCATGCACTCAGTAAACAGATTTAGCTGGCAATGCAAATCAAACTGGGAAAACTGAATTTCTCAGTAATGCTGCCAATTTCTTAAGCCTCAAAGATTTACATTTTTTTAATTCATGCTTAAGTCAGTATTATAGTATATGGAATGTTCCATGAGCTTAGTTTAAGCCCTACATTAAAAGGTATGCACTTGTAATTCTGCTCCTCAACTATATGTTTATAGATTTGAAGGAAATAATTGGCTCCAGACATAATATATTTGCCCTGATTGATCCTAACTGTTTAAAACTGCATGCATAGAAAATAAATGGAAAGTAAATTTTAAAATAATAATAATAATAATAACAACAACAACAATTGGCTCCAAACTAAAGAGCTAAATAAGGAATTGTGGGCGGTAAGTGTGCTTTCAAACTCCTATTTCTCTCTTTGCATTAGTTTTGAGACCATTAGCTGCTATAACAAATAAACTTACAAATGTATGATAGCTCAAATACAGTAAACATTTATTTCCCACTCATGTCAAGTCCAAAATGTGAATTTTTGGTTGACAGATGGTCTTCTCTGAGCAGAATTCAGAGACTCAGGCTACTTCCAGTTTTGGATCCATTATTTTCATCATGTTTCCAATATGGCAGGCTAGTATTCAGCCAATCAAAAGGGAAAGGAATAAATATCATCAAGTGGAAAGGTTTCCTGGACCAGGCCTGTAAGTAAACCAGGCCACTTTTATTCGTATTCCACTGGTTGGAACTCAGTTACATGGCCACACCTCATTTCAAAGGAAGTTGGGAAATATAGCCCAAGATACGCCCAGGATGACAGGAAACAGTGCCACACTCTTCTGGATAATCTATACCCTGCAGACTATAGTTTCCTCTCCTCAGTCACTAGTGCTCTCCCAGTTGCCTCCATCAGCTCTTCAGTTGTGGAGAAAAATAGTCTATTTAATTCACAGTTATGTGTCAGCGCTGGGTGTGCATTTTAAAAGCAGAAGACTGGAGAATGATTACTCATTCCATAAGAAGACAAATGGAGGAGTTTTGTTGTTTGTTTGTTTTTAAATTTTATTTGTTTACTTATTGGCTGTGATGGGTCTTTGTTGCTGTGTGTGGGCTTTCTCTAGTTGTGGAGAGCAGGGGCTACTCTTCTTTGCTGTGTGCAGACTTCTCATTGTGGTAGCCTCTCTTGTTGCAGAGCGCAGGCTCTAGGCTGCACAGGCTTCAGTAGTTGCAGCACGCTCAGTTAGTAGTTGTGGCGCATGGGCTTAGTTGCCCCATGGCATGTGGGATCTTCCCGGACCAGGGCTTGAACCCCTGTGCCCTGCATTGACAGGCAGATTCTTAACCACTGCGCCACCAGGGAAGCCCTGTTTTGTTTTTTGTTGTTATTTTGTGGGTTGAGTTGGTTGTTTCTTTGGTAAAACAGGATCAAAAAATACTTTAAGCAAGCTCCTTAGTCCACACACACACACACAAACGCAAATTCTAAAAGCCAGTTAATTTTTTGGAAAATGGTGGGGAGGATGCAAATTAAAGAATAGATAGTGTAAATAGCATCTGTTTAATTCTGGCTTTTTTCTCATGTCTTTAGCTATTCACAATGTAAAGTAGTGGTAGATTGGTGCCTCTACTGGTATTAAAAAAAGATGTACATACCTCATCAAGTCAACAATAGAGACCATGTGTCTTAATTCCTATGCTGAGTTAGCATATATAAAAGTAGAAATTGTAAGTACAACATGTTCCAAAACTGAAATCTTGACTTTCTTTCACAAACTTGCTCCTCCCACATACTTTCCCTTCTCTGTTGATGCAACTCTATCCTAAGAGTTGCACAAGACCAAAACTTTGGAGTCATTTTTGACTTCTCTCCTTCTCTCATACCTCTTATGCAATCTTCTCTCTTCTCTTATCCAAGAAATCCTGTTGACTCTATATTCAAAATACCTGGAATATGAACACTTCCCCCATCTTCACTGCTGGTTTGAGCCTCCATCCTCTCTCACCTGGATTACTGAACTAGACCCCTAACTAATTTCACTGCTTTTACTTTTGCCTACCCCCCATGACTTAGGCCACCATCCCCCGTACACACACACAGAGACAACTCTCAACCCATGGAGTGGGGGAAAGAAACAAAAGTTGAAGCAGTGAAATGTTAGGGATCTACTGCAGTAATCCAGGTAAGAGGCAATGAATGTTCCTACACCTTCCCTCTCAGTCTGTCCACTTTAGCTGTAATGACCTCATTGCTATTTTTGAACAAACTAGATATTCTCTCACCTTTCTCTCTAATGTCACCTTCTCAACAAGGCCTATCCTGAGTGTCCTATAAATATTTCGATGTGTTTCCCATCCTCCTACCCAGAATTTCCAAAACCTCTTAAACTGACTTTTCATTTTCCCTTTTTTAATTGAGGTGTAATTGACATATCAAATTATATTAGTTTCAGGTACACACCATAATGATTTGATATATATTGCAAAATGATCACTACAAGAAGTCTTAACATCCATTGCTACACATAGCTAGCAAAAAAATTTTTTTCTTGTGATGAGTACTTTTAAGATCTACTCTCTTAGCAACTGTCAGATATTCAATACAGTAAGTCCCCTACATAAGAACCCTCAAGTTGCAGACTTTCAAAGATGCGAACATGCGTTTGCATGTACAATCACGTAAGTTAGTTCACATATCTGGCATACATTGTCACATGCGTGAATCCTCTACAAGTGGTTGTGCTTTTGTGTACTTTACTGTACAATACTTTATAGAGTACAGTAGTACAGTATCTTTATTTCAAGCCCAGGATGTCCAGAAGTAAGCATAAAAGCAGCAGTGATGTAGCTGGTATTACTGTACTTTTCAAGGTACTACACTGTAAGATTACAAATGCTTTCTTTATTTTTTGTGTTTGTTTTTTATGTATTATTTGTGTGAAAAGTATTATAAACCTATTGCACTACAGTACTATATAGGTGATTATGTTAATTGGGTACCTAGGCTAACTTTGTTGAACTTAACAAATTGGACTTACAAACATGCTTTCAGAAAGGAATTTTGTTCTTATGTAGGGAACTTACTGTACATTATTTTTAACTTACAGTCACCATGCTGTACATTACATCCCCATGATTATTTATTTTATAACTGAAAGTTGTATTTGTGCCTTTTGACCCCCTCTACCCATGTTGCCAACCCCTACCCCCCACCTCTGACAAACGCAAATCTGTTCTCTGTATCTTATGAGCTTGTTTTTTTTTGGTTTAGATTCCACATATAAAATCATATGGTATTTGTCTTTCTCTGTTTGACTTATTTTACTTAGCATAATGCCCTCAAGGTCCATCCATGTGGCAAATGGAAAGATTTAATTTTTTAATGACTGAATAATATTCCATTGTATTTATAATACCATATTTTCTTTATCCATTTATCTGTCAATTAACGTTTGTTTCCACCTCTTGGCTATTGTAAATACTGCTGCAGTGAACATGAGGGTGCAGGTATTTTTTTGAATTAGTGATTTTGTCTTCTTCAGGTAAATACCTAGAAGTAGAATTGCTGGATCATGTGGTAGTTCTATTTTTAAGTTTTGGAGGACCCCTCCCCCCATACTGTATTCCATAGTGGCTGCACTAACTTTACCTTCCCGTGAAGAGTGCACGAGGGTTCCCTGTTCTCCACATCCTCGCAAACACTTGCTAGTTCCATGTCTGATAGTTTCTTCACAAGCATCTTTGATATAGACACCTTCGCCGCAAGCATTCTTGCTGCACACATTTTCGCCACATAACTACTTAACCACAAGATAGCTTTGCCATAAAAGATAAAATAACAAAAAATAAAAGAGGAACATTAAAAGGGGCATAAACAGGAAACATCAGAAATGTTTTGTATTTTGCAATAAAGTGATTGTAATTTTATTATTCAGGAGTGACTTCATTGCACTTTATTGCACAATACAACATATTTTAATGCATTTAAAATGTGTGTACATTCATGGCAATATGCACAAATACCTTTTTTTATGTTGTGGTTTGTACCTAAGCACTTGTCTTTAAAGTATTTTTTCCTTAGTATTTTATATCTTTTTTGTTTTTTGCTTGTTGATCCTTCTCCTTGTTCAGCATCACACTTTTTCTTTTTCACTAAAATTTCTTCCTTCATTAAGATAGACTTTCCAAATACTAGGATGCATTATTTATAACTGAGCTTTGTATTGTGTTGTGAAAGCCTTCCAAACTGTTGTTTGTTCTTGGAATATTATGTCACATGTCCATTGAGAGGCATTCCAAATTTCTATGGGAAATGTGGATTTGGCCTCTTTCTCCTCCCATGTACTGTGCTTCAAAATAAAAAACCAATTCTTGGTGCAAAATCACCATTATCTGTCATGCTTTTTGTATGTCAAACCAAACTATCAAACAGTTATTTTATCTTTTATGGCAAAATTGCCTTACAGCCAATTAGTTATGCAGCAAAAATGTGGCAAAAATGCTTACGGCAAAGATGCTTATGGAAAAAGTACCTGGAAACGTTATTTCTTGGCTTTTTAAGTAATAGCCCTTCCAACAGGTGTAAGGTAATATTTCATTGTGGTTTTGGTTTGCATTTCTCTGATAATTGGTGATATTGAACACTTTTTCATGTACCTGTTGGGCATCTGTATGTCTTCTTGGAAAAATTTCTATTCAGACCCTCCCCCATTTTAAAATCAGATTATCTTTTTTGCTATTGAGTTGTATGAATTATATATTTGGGATATTAACTCCTTATGAAATACATGATTTGCAAATATTTTCTGTCATTCAGTAAGTTGCTTTTTCATTTTGTCAGTGGTTTCCTTTGCTGTGCAGAAGCCTTTTAGTTTGATGTAGTCCCATTTGATTATTTTCTGCTTTTGTTGCCTTTACTTTTGGTATCAAATCCAAGAAATCATTTTTAAGACTGTGTCAAGGAGCTTACCTATTTTTTCTTTTTTATATACTATATAGTACTCTCTAACATATTTTATAATTTGCATGATTTTTATGTTTATAAAACAACACATACACTCCACAGAGCAGAGATTTCTTTTGTCATTTTTTCCCCATTGCTACCTTTCCAGTGCCTAGAAGAGTACCTGACACATATTAGACACTCTATGAATATTTATTGTATGTTGAATGAATTTTCCTAGACAGTAATATATAATTTAAAAATTGATAGTCGTGTCAGTTTTAAGCTTTTCTAGGTCACTATTATGTGCTAGAGAAGTTTAATCAAAATTCTTGGCACCAGTATTTCTCAAGATATACTTGATGGAAAATTAATTCACAAAATACCCTTACCAGACAAGTTTATAAAACTTAGTATGCCATTCCTCCCACTTGGAGATTTGCAAAGTCTATTCGTATATTATAGTCTCCAAGATAGTTTGCTGTAAAGAAACCTATTTAACTCTAATCCAGCATTTCTCAAGTTTACTTCATATAACTTATTTCATGAAGCAACTATTAGCATCCAATGGAATTATTGCTCTGAAGCTTATACTGGGGAAATATTACTCTAGACCAATGGTTCAAAAATAATAATATCCAAATGGAATTTAACCCAGAAATGAAAGGTGGGCTCAACGTATAAAAATCAGTCATCATAATACAGTATATTAACTAAATAAAAGACAAAGACCACATGATCATCTCTATAGAGTCACAGAAAGCATTTGACAAAATCCAAAATTATTTCATGATAAAAACAGTCAACAAGTGAGGAATAGAAGGAAACTTCCTCAATCTGACACAGGACATCTACAAAAAACAAAAACAAAACCACAGCTTACATCGTACTCAATGGCGAAAGACTGAATGTTTTCTCTCAGTGGTCAAGAATAAGAAAAGAATATTCACTCATAACACTTCTGCATCACGTTAAACTGGAGATACTAGCCAGAGAAGTTAGATAAGAAAAAGAAATAGAAACATCCAGATTGGAAAGGAAGAAGTAAAACCATCTCTATTTGAAGGTTACATGATTTTTATGTCACACACACACACAATCTGAACTAATAAATGAGTTCAGCATGGTTGCAAGATACAAAAACAGTTTACAAAAATAATCAGTTATATTATTATACACTAGTAATGAACTAGGAAATGAAGTTAAGAAAACAAGTCCATTGATAATAGTATCAAAAGAATACTTAGGGATAAATCTAACAAAATAAGTGCAACATAAGTACACTGAAAACAACAAAATATCATTAAAAGAAACCAGTGAAGACCTAAATAAATGGAAAGACTTGTTCATGGATGGAAAGACTCAATGTTGTTAAGATGGCAGTGCTCCCCAAACTGATCTACAGATTCAGCATAATCCCTATCAAAAATATTAGTTGACTTTTTTTTTCAGAAATTGACATGCTGATTCTAGAATTCATTTGGAGATTCAAGGGAACCAAAATAACAAAAGAAAGAAAGAAAGAAAGAAAGAAAGAAAGAAAGAAAGAAAGAAAGGAAGGAAGGAAGGAAGGAAGAGAAAGAGGGAAAGAGGGAAAGAAAGAGAAGAAAGAAAAGGAAAAAAAGCAAAAGAAAAACCTTGAAAAAACAAAGCTAGAAAAGTCACACTTCGGATTTCAATACTACGAAGCTACAATTTAGTTACAGTGTGGAACTGGCATGAGGACAGACAAACAGATTAAAGGAAACTAATTGAGAATTCTACACCAATTCTCGGTGGTGGAGCTGAGATTCAAACCCAGGTCAGACATGAAAACCCATGTTTTCCCCATTACCACCTAATTTTTGTTGTTGTTGTTCTCTATATTCTCCAAAATAGCTAGTAATCAGTCAATAAGTAACCAGTACATGAATGCTTCTGGTGATGACAGCTATCTTAGGGGAGTGAGTGGCATATAAGGAGGGATAATTATATCAAGTACAACACACCAGTTACCCTGAAGTCAAAGAAAGAAATTAAAAGTTATAATTGTCTGTATGCTGAATACAAAACACAGATGGAGTTTCTATGCACTAACATCCTTCACCCTTCAGAATGGATTGGTAAGAATATGAGAAGTAAAAACGGTTAGCCTGAAATATAAGACACTAAAACTTAAGATCAAAACTGAAATTAGAGGGACTTCCCTGGTGGCACAGTGGTTAAGAATCTGCCTGTCGATGAAGGGGACATGGGTTTGATCCCTGGTCCAGGAAGATCCCACATGCCGCAGAGCAACTAAACCTGTGCACCACAACTACTGAGCCTGCACTCTAAAGCGCGCGAGCCACAACTACTGAGCCCACGTGCCACAACCACTGGAGCCCACACGCCTAGAGCCCATACCCTGCATCAAGAGAAGCCACTGCAATGAGAAGCCCACGCAGCACAACGAAGAGTAGCCCCCACTCGCCACAACTAGAGAAAGCCCGAGTGCAGCAACGAAGACCCAATGCAGCCAAATAAAGAAATAAATAATTTTTTTAAACCCTAAAATTAGAGTAACCAGGAGACTTTCATCTCAGATTCTCACTTTTCCTGCCAATCTATTTTCAGTGAGATTAAGGTACGTGTTAGCTGTGTGGGAGGGGGAACATTACATATACACTAATATACACGAATTCTCCTGGGAAGTCCTGGGAGGCACCATAACCTTTAAGATCCCTGGAAATTTTCAGTCTTGGAATAGATTCACCAAACAAAACAATCTTAAAGAGTTTAACATCATGCGTGACTAATATGCACCATCTCAAACCTGGCTCCTCTGACACAGAGAATGAAATGCTACCGTAATCAAGCCCGACAGTAAAAGTGTTGAAGCACTAAGTGGCTTTCTAACAAATTTAGACTTGACAGTTATTTTGTCTTTCTCTTGTCTTAGTGGATTAGTCCACAAGAACACTGCGTATTTTCTGGCTGCTGAGGGAAATACACACTAACCTATCTGCCTCCAGGCAGCCATCCAGGATGGATGCCCTGCATATCGAGCTGTAGGGTGTACTTGTGACAGCTGTTTGACAACACAGGGGAAGGATGTCCAGAGGAGATTGTGGGTGACTGCTAGGCCAAACTTGTCAACTTCTCATTAGTCTCCTTATATAGACTTAAGAGCTAACCACGGGCAGTTGCATGCTTTGATAAAAGGGGATCACAGAAATAAAAATAAGTGCCACATCTGGCACACGTTTTAGGCTCATTTCTTTGGACAGTTGAATGTAAACCATTGTCTTTTATGGGATAGTAATGTTTAACAGGTGTTTTTAAAGGCTTTGTATTTTGTCTAATATTATGATATAAATGAAGCTATTTTAGGTAAAACAAATAGCATCTGAATAGTGGCATTTCAATGTTTCTAACCTATAAAATCACCTAGAATAATTTGCTTCACTTTTAGAGCCTAAATTTTGCTGCTTATGAAAATAGCAATAGTAAAAGTCATCTTTCTATTTTTTGTGTTACCAGGAAAGCTATTGTACAGATAGTGTAAAATATCCCTCTGGTATGAATTTAGCCCTGAATGAATGATGTGGGCTTGAACTAACAGAGTACAGGACCTTATAGGGTGCCTTCCTGGGAGCCAAACTTAAAAGGCTAATTTGTCTTCCTACTCTTGTTTATCTTTTGCTCTGATTTCATTACTTAGTTCTTTTAGCTTGTTATGTTATGTATGTATTTTGTAAGAACCTGCCCAAACCCTTTTGGAATAAAATGAGGGTATAAATAATCAAATTTTAATTAAATAATATAGTCATTTAGTTGGATTTTCTTGAGCACATGCTGGGTGATTATGGGGATGAAACAAGGAAACAGTAGAAACAGTAGAAAATTTTAATGTTTTAATGTTTCACTTAGGAACACCAGCTTGTTAACCACTTAAAATGGATAGACCACATACACATAAATAAGGTGCCCCTTAACATTTGAGAGAAATTTTAAAATGAAAAAAATGCTGAGAGTGAGAATTCAATATTTATTAATACACTTTTATACTACATGTTATGTGCCAGACACTATTCTGGTTGTTTTACATGTATGATGTGTGTTCTATTATTACAACCATCCACATTTTACAAATGAGGAAACTGAGGATCAGAATGGCTAAATTCCTTGCCTAAAGTCGCACTGGTAAAAAGTAGCAGCCAGGATTTGAAGCCAGACAGATTGGCTACAAGGTCTATTACACTATTACCCTGCATTATCGCTCCAGACAGTACAAGACAGTTGTGTAAACAGCTCTGTGATCCTCAATCCTGAAGGCTCAACAGCAGCATCCTGGGAAGAGGTGAGGGAAGATTAAAACACCTTGATATATGGGCCCCACTCAGAAATCATCCCATATATTTTTTTAAAATCCCTGCAGGTGATTCTATTCTTGCACCCTATGTTAAGAACTGCTGAAACAGATGAACTATCTATTTCAATTCATAAACTAAAGAGCAGCAGACTTTGAAGGGATAGATTATGTTCTGAGCAGGCTTTTCAAAATCTTTGGAATGATTGAATGCGGTAGCATAGTGATAAAAACAGTTATGAGAATAATCAAGACCCAGAGAAACCAAGCCATATACATACAGGTGCCAAGCTGTCCCTCTCCTGTCAACAAAAGACATCGCAATTGCAGCAGTAGGGAGTTAGATTCTATAGTCAAGAAAATACAGACATTTAAGTCCAGAAGTGAAGGAAGGCAGGCCAAGGAATGCCTCTTTTACAGCCTGTGTAGGTTGCACTTTCCATTAGTGGAAATGGAAAGAAGTACCATTGTAAGGTAGCCACCCACCAAGCTAAGTATACAGCTGCATAGTCCATTTTTACGACAGAATAAAGAATATCCTTTTTAACCTGTGTTTTATGGTCAAAAGTCTGAAATATCTTTAACCACTTTAATCTGTGATAGAAGATCACGGAGACTGAAGGTTTTTAAGTTCGTTTATTCTGTTCTTAACAAAAAGACTTTATTTGGAGGAGAGAGAGCAAGAGTAAAGGAGCAGGAAGGAGATTAAGTGAGAAGCTAAGTAAAGTAATAAGTTAGAACCAGCATGTGTATTTCCCTTGAGAGTTGTTGATTTCTCATGGAGATGTATGGTGCAGTCCCTTTTAATGTCAACCCTCCTAACTCAGTTATTTTAGTTCCTGGAGTTTTCCAGATGCACAGAGGATTTAACAAGTTGCAGAGACTACATATGTAAATTATTCCCTGGGCTTTTTTGGTATATTTCATGCATTTCCACACTGCTAAATGCAATTGTGTTAGGTACCAAATTCCTGGAAAAAAAAAAAAAAAGATTGTTCTTTTCTCAATAATGGTTTAGAGGCTTCAAATCTTTTGTGACGTGGTAGGGGTATAAAGAAGTAAATTAATATTATATGTCCTCACAGGCTGCCCGTGTTTATTCCTGCACGAATATCAAGCTGATTTGCTAAATGAGGTGACAATAAAATGGTCGTTATAGTTCCCTACTTATATTTCACTATGAGGTTCTTGACTTTAGGGAACAAACTGCTTATCCAGAAACCTACTCTCTCACCTAATTTTATCTTGACTGCCATGTGGTAAATAATCCTTCGCCTTTATGTGGCTGATTTTTTTTTCTTTCTTTCTCTTCAGGCCTTACAGCTTTATGGAGCAGTTTTACATCTCGAAACTGTTAAAAGAGCTCCTTGAGAATTTGGAGGACTAGCTCCATATCAATTTGAATAGCAAAGGAGCAACATTCTGTATAATCCTTCAAGGACTTCTATTTATAGGATATTATACTAAGTTGTTTGATGCTAAGGGGAAAATCTACCAAATGATAAGAAAAGTGATAGCAAAAATAAATAATAATAATAATAATAATAATAATAATCTGTCATGAATGATCATTTGGACAGGTTCTAGGTTGTCATTTTCCCTAACGTAAGTAGTTTGAAGAGGCAGGCTAAACAAATTAATACTCTGGGTAAGGTTACAGAGCAAGCGGTATTTCAAATACATATTTTCTGGCATGGCAAAAGCATCTGCTGATCTACAAGGCATTGTTTATTGGGGGAGTATTATCTGAGAAGAATCATTGCACAGACATCATGAGGGCTCATCTTTCTCTCTTAAACTGCACTCTGCAGTGTCTGAGCTTGCCAGGTAGACCTAGACTCCTCCATGAGACTGGCGGGCAAGTGTAGGTGGAGTCAGCTTTGCTGAGCCAGCTCCACCTGCAGAAGGGCTCTAGGTGTGTGTTTTGAGTCGAAGCTACAGAATACTGCCATTTCAACCTTGGGTCTCAGCTTCATTTTCTCATTCAGCTTTACTAGCCCTTAGTACGCGGACTCTTTCTCAACATTTGTGTCTACTTTCTACCACTTGGAACGTGGAGAAGAATGGGGGTGATTCATTGACTCCTAAATTTTTTTTTGGAAACTTTCAGTGGCCACCTTAGGCAAGTTGCTTCACCTCCACATATTTTTTAGGAATAAAATGCTCAGTATTAAAGGTCCCTTCAGCTATTTTAACTTTCCTAGGTAACACATTTTTTTGGCTAGTCAAATGTGCATGGATGTGGAGAAAAGGGAACCTGTGTGCACTATTGGTGTAGCCGCTATGAAAAACAATATGAAAGACCCTCAAAAAATTAAAAATAGAACTATCACATGACCCAGCAATTCCAATTCTGGGAATATATTCAAAGGAAACAAAACACTAACTGAAAAGAAATCTGCACCCCCTACCATGTTCGTAGAAGCATTATTTACAATAGCCAAGACATGGAAACATCCTAAGTGTTCATTGTTGGTTGAATGGATAAAGAAGATGTAGTGTATATATGCAATGGAATATTATTCAGCCATTAGGAAAACAAGAAAATCCTACCATTTTGTGACAGCATGGATGAATCTTGAATGCATTGTGCTAAGTGAAGTAAGTCAGATAAAGACAAATACTGTATGATCTCACTTATAATCTTAAAAAAACAAACAAAAAACCAAACATAGAAAAAGAGGTCAGACCTGTGGTTACCAGAGGGAAAGGGTGCAGGATGGGGAATTGGAGGAAGGTGGTCAAAAGGTACAAACCTCCAGTTGTAAGGACTAGGGATGTGATTTACTACATGATGACTATGGCTAACACTGAAGTTGATATACAAACATATTGTATTATTGTGCTTTGTTTTATTGCACTTCAAAGATACTGTGTTTTATCAGAAATTGAAGATTTGTGGCAACCCCACGTTGTCAGATGATGGTTAGCATTTTTCAGTAATAAAGAATTGTTAATTAAGATCTATACTTTTTTTTAGACATAATGCTATTGCACATTTAATAGACTACATTATAGTGTAAATATACTTTTATATGCACTGGGAAACCAAAAAATTCAAGTGACTCACCTTATTGTGATTTTCGCTTTATTGCAGTGGTCTGGAACCAAACCTACAATATCTCCAAGGTACACATGTATAGGAAAGTCATTATGAGAGTAAATCCTAAGAGTCTGCATCACAAGGAGAAAATTTTTCCCCTTTTTTCTTTCTTTACTTGTTTTATCTGTATAGGAAGATGGATGTTAGCCGAACCTGTTGTGATAACCATTTCACAGTGTATGTAAATCAAACCATTATGCTGTATGCCTTAAACTTATACAGCAGTTTTTGTCGATTATTTCTCAGTAAAACTGGGAGGGAAAAGTAGCCAAATGTGCATTTCCCTAAAAAAAACACCACACTTATGTTCAGGTCTACAAATTTGTGAGACTTTAAAATAGGAATTAAAAATACAAAATAAATTCTTATCTACACTGTTTTCCTCTATTCCTTTAAGATAGTAGATCAAGTATTAAAATATCTTCTTTTATTAAAGGAATTTTACAATTACTGTTATTTTCTTATCCCATGTAAAGATTGCATCTAGGAAATTCAAAAGGTTAAAAAAAAATACTGTATGAAAAGATATATGGATCCAGCACGCATTCATGAAATAAATACTCGAAGGCCTATCATCTCCAAAGCCAAATTGCTGTGAATCAGAAACTCAAATATGATTGCAAACTACTGCAGCGACTATTTTTGCCTAAAAAGGAAAAGGATAGAAAAGAGTTTCATCTTTTGAACATCTAGATGTGCTAAGTATTATGTTAGAGACATTTATATGTCTATGTAATTGAAACCCCTGCAACAGTTTTGTGATATAGTTATTTATATCCCCATTTTTATAGAGAAGTCAACTGAAGTTCAGAGAGATTGAACACATGCGCAGGAACACACTGTTAGTAAGATCTAGAGTTTGAGTCCCTATGTGATGACCCCAGAACTCAAGTATTTTCCAAGTCATCCTCACCATGTGCTGGCATGAGTTACACTGGCTGGTGGCAGTGGAAAACTATGATGACAGGGTGGTTTTTCACTTCTGACAGGATAAACTCCCTTTATACTCCCATCATCTATGTTTTTTTCAAAGAGCATCTATTCAGTCATAAGCCTCACATCCTCAGGAAGCAATTGTCCCATCATTCTTAGAGGACTGTTACTTCCTTAAATGTTAGATGGAATGAGGTCACACCTCAGGCCCATGGCAACCGATCTTTGTTTAATGTTTGATAATGCATTTGTCTTAAGGTCAAATGGGATTATTACCAGAACTCTACTGAAACATAAAAGGCAAATGGAAAAGTGACAAAAAACAGCATTGGGTCAGAACTCAAAAAAAGAAAAAGAAAAAGGAAAAACACCCACCACAGAATGGATTTGATGTTGAAAAGACAAAACCTGGGGACAAAAAAGCAGTAATGGAAATATATTTTACGAAGCTTATAAAAATTTGTTTAAAAGACAGATTTCAGTTTTGCAAGGCAAAGGAATGAAATCAAGAAAGTGTTTCTTTGCTGTAGAGGGGAAAAAAACTAGTAACAGATGACATTAAAAACAGAGATTTACATAATTTTACTCCTTCATATATTATATCTTATTGAAAAAATAACATACGTATAGGAAAGTGCATGCATTAGCCTACATATACATAAGTAAACATCTCAGTGAATTTTCATAAAATGAACACACCTGGATAACCACCACCCAGATCAAGAAACAGTATATTTCCAGGACTCTGAAAGTCCTTCCCTGCCCTGCAAAAGTAGCTCTCCTGACTCCTAACACTATAGATCAGTTTTGCCTGGTTTTGACCTTCATATAAACAGAATCATACAACGTGTACTTCTTTGTTATCTGACTTCTTTTGCTGGACACCTCGTTTATGAGATTTCACCTGTATTGTTACATGTAGCAGTTGTTCATGTTCATTGCTATATAGTATGTCATTGAATGAATAAAGCGCAGTTTTCTTATCCATTCTATATTTATAGATATTTGAATTGTTCCCGTTGTGGCTATTATGAATGCTTAAGAATATGCATATTCATGTACCTGACTTTCTGTAGTTCACATATCTGCTGTATATGTACTTACGAGTGGGATTGCTGAGTCATTAGCTGTGCATTTGTTCAGTTTTAATATTTATTATGAAAAGTTTTTCTGAAGTTGATGTATTAATTTACATTGGCACTAACGGTGTATGAGGTTCCGGTTGCTCCAAACCATTGCCTGAGATTGGTATTGTCAATCTTGTTCATTTTAGACATTCTGGAGGTTGTGGGGTGATGTCTTAGCATGGTTTTAATTTGCATTTCCCTGATGACAAGTGAGGTTGAGAACATTTTCATATGTTACTGGCAATTTGGATATTCTTTTGTCAAGTGTCTACGCATGTAAGTCTTTTGCAGCATTTTCTAATGTGTTTTCTATCTTTTTTCTTACTGATCTGTTGGAATTTTTTTTTTTTTATTCTAACTCTGTCGATTTATGTATTGCAAATATCCTCTGCTTTGCGGCTTGCCTTCCTTACTATTATATTTTATCAAGGTAAGTTTTAATATAGTATGATTTATCAGTATTTTCCTTTTTGATTAGTATTTTCTGTATGCTGCTTAAGAAGTCTTTTCCTACCCCAAGTTCATGAAGTTATTCTTCTGGGTTATCTCTGTAAACTTTATTGTCTTACGTTTCACCTTTAAATCTCAACATCACTTTGAATTGATTTCTGTGTGTGGTAGGAGTTTCCTTTCTGAAAAAAATGCCTGTTCTAATCCGTCATCCAGGACAAGAGATAGAATGATAGGGAATCCCCCTAAAGTGAAAAAAACAATTTAATTGTAAAGCAGTCTTAAAATATTGCATATGTTTGGATTACTTGTGCTTGGAGATGGGATCCTTATTTATAAAGTATATTGGCAGCTGTCACTATAGAGTCAGAAACTTTATTCTGAAAAGATAAGAAAGAGAAATAAAGTGACCTCTTTTGGACGCTAAAGAATACAAAGCCCCTAGTTATTTATGGTGGTGAGGGGATAGGCAACGTGCTATTCAAAATGAGTTCATGAGCTTTAGCAAGGGTTTTGCAGACAAAAATAACTGGGTTTACATTTTCAGTCCTGCCACTTACCAGCTGCTGCAGTTATCTAACTCACTGTGTGTTCTCATCTGCACAAAGTCATACCTTTCTCCCTGGGTTAAAGGGAGGAGGCAGATACCATATATGTTTTACTCATCATTGTGTCTTCAGCACTTACGATAGCATGTGTCACATAGTCGGAGATTAATATTGCATTTCTGTCTGTTTACACTATCATCATCAGTTAGCTACACTCTAATTAGAGTAAACATAGAGGCTCCATTGAGGGTAAAAAAGCAAGAGGTCACGAAGTAACTTCGAAAACCTGAGACTACTTTCACAATTTGGTCAAAGCAAAATTAGTAAGCTTAATGTTAATACTCAGGTAGAATATCATTATTTTGAAAATGTCCTTCAAAGGCCAGAAATAGAGTAATTAGCATGCCTTTGTAAACCCAAGTAGTGCTGGAAAGACCAATTTAATTTCTTTCCTTATATATAGCAATGTTGATAAAGGGGAAACTCTTTAATCATCACTAAGAGCTTTCGTTTCATCCTACCCAACATTCCTGGGAATAAACTAAAGTCTTGCTCCTCAACGTGTAGGCCTTGGCCCTGAATCCGCAGCGTAAACATGGCGTGGGAGCTTGCTAGAAATGCAGATTATCAGGCCCTCCCCCAGACCTACTGAGTCAGAACCTGCATTTTAGCAAAATCCCCGGGGGATTCTTAAGCACTTTAGTTTTGAGAAGCACTGGACCAGACAGCAGATTAAAGTCTCTACTGATCTGATAACCCACACTTAAAAAATAAAGCTAGGAATGGAAGCAAGGGTAGAAAGGGCGGGGTGGGGGGTGGGGTCAAACTGAAGCAGTGGTAACCATCCTGTATAAGGTCAGTTTACTTGCTGGCAAGGTCATACTGACTGCAAGCCCCAGGCACTGGGCACTGCGTGCTCTCAGCCAGGGCTGTTTATCTTTCCATTTATCACCATTTTTTGGCTCTTTTCTCCACAGTCTCAAAAAAAATTGTAATGATTGGATCTTACTTTTACTTTTAATTTCTGTCTTAGCTTAAAGAGGACTGCAGGCAAACTGAAGGAAAATAAAATGGAAGAAAGGAAAGAGGCAAAGTCTCTAAAAGAAATTGCAGCTAACATACTGTCCTGGTCTGTCATTCAGAGACTGATTCAGCCAAAAACTGTTCTCCTTTTCAATCTCTGACTTAGAGTCCTCAATTCTTTATCTATACTTCCTACATCCTCCCTTTGAAGAGAAAAACAGCATGAATGGATTGGGCCAAAGAGTTTCCAAAAAAGTATTTTTTGTTAGTTGATTTGTGGACGTAAACTCTGGTGAATTGAAGTGAAATGGGTGGCCCAGATCACTGTAGTGGTCTATGAACCTAAAAGTTTATGAAAATTGCTAGATGGTTAAGTCCATTTCGTTAGTGGGTACCCCAAAGACTTACTGTGTATGGTTTAACTACCTTTGTTAAAGAATGCTGATAAAATAATGAGACTAGTAACAATCACTAATATGTATGGTTTGGTTCATGTATGCCAGGCACTGTGCACATATTTTGGATATAGTCTCACATTTAGTCTTCTCTATAATATAGATGAGTTAGGGAGATTTTATATCAGTATTCATTTACTGAGTCCCAGTAAGTAAGAAGAAAGTAAAAGTCACAATAACACAAAACATTCACTAATAAGTTGACCACTTATAGAATGAATTCCCGCTCAAACAAGAATCACTTCTACTTAATGCCGGCAGTTCAGTTCAAGAGCCAGAGTTTTTGTCCTTCACTTTCTTGTTAATTGTATCAAACATCCAGCACCACAGTGAAAACCAACAACAAAGTATAATTGTAGATGTTGGAAGAGGTGAAGTTGATAAAAAACAAAACAAAACAAAAAAACCATGTTGGAACACTATTTAGATCACAGGCAAAGACATAACAAATGCGGACCTGGCAGAATTTAGAATAGTTAACAACTGAAAAAGAGAAAATCAGCAAACTGTTAACAGGTTATGTTCTTCATAAAAGAAGAATTTATCAAAAGATTGTGATCCTGCTAAAAAGCCAAATACAAAGTAAAGATTGTCTATCATGATATGATTTTATCCCAAAAAAGAATACCAAAACTTAATAACTGATTCATTCTTTATTTATGCAAAGAAATAACTTTTTTGCAATGTTAGCTATGAATTAAGATGAATTTATTTTCATATAGTTTAGCTTTCATTTTTAAAGATGAATTTGCAAGCTTCATACAATTTGCTATAAATAATGTAAAATGATATTTGAAGTGTATTCATTTTAAGTGGGTTTTTCTTTTCAGTATCAATCCTGCTCAGGCAAGAAGTCTCTCTTATTTTATTATTATCCATTTTTAAAAAATTGAAGTATAGTTGATTTACAATGTTGTGTTAATTTCTGGTGTATAGCTAAGTGATTCAGTTATACATATATATACAGATTCTTTTTCATATTCTTTTCCATTACGGTTAATTACAGGATATTGCATATAGCTTCCTGTACTTTACAGTAGGATCTTGTTCATCTGTTTTGTATAGTTTGTCTCTGCTAATCCCAAACTCCTACTTTATCCCTCTCCCATCCCCTTTTCCCTTTGCTAACCATTAGCTTGTTTTCTATGTCTGTGACTCTGTTTCAGTTTTGTAGATAAGTTCATTTGTATCATATTTTAGATTCCACACATAAGTGATATCATATGGTATTTGTAGTTCTCTGGCTGGCTTAATTCACTTAGTATGATAATCTCTAGGCCCATCCATGTTGCTGCAAATGGCATTATTTCATTATTTTCATATTTTCATTCTGTTATCTATGGGATAATATTCCATTGTGTATATATACCACATCTTCTTTATCCATCCATCTGTTAATGGACACCTAGGTTGCTTTCATGTTTGGACTATTGTAAATAGTGCTTCTATGAACATTGGGGTGCATGTATCTTTTTGAATTAGTGTTTTCATTTTTTCCAGATGTATACCCACGACTGAGATTGCCTGATCAGAGGGTAGCTCTATTTTTTAGTTTTTTAAGGAACTGTTCTCCATAGTGGCTGCACCAATTTACATTTCCACCAACAGTGTAGGAGTTTTCCCTTTTCTCCCCACCCTCTCTAGCATTTATTATTTGTAGACATTTTGATGATAGCCATTCTGACCAGAGTGAGATGATACCTCATTGTGGTTTTGATTTGTATTTCTCTAATCATTAGCGATATCGAGCATCTTTTCATGTGCTGATTGGCCATCTGTATGTCTTCTTTGGATAAATGTCTCTTTAGGTCTTCTGCCCATTTTTTTGGTTGGGTTATTTGTTTTTCCAATATTGAGTTGTATGGGCTGTTTGTATATTTTGGAAATTAAGCCTTTGTCAGCCGCATCATTTGCCAATATTTCCTCCCAGTCTGTAGGTTGTATTTTTGTTTTGTCTGTGGTGTCCTTTGCTGTGCAAAAGCTTATAAGTTTGATTAGGTCCCATTTGTTTATTTTTGCTTTTCTTTCTATTGCCTTGGAAGACTGACCTAAGGAAACATTGGCACGATTTGTGTCAGAGAATGTTTTGCCTATGATTTCTTCTAGGAATTTTATGGTGTCGTGTCTTATATTTGTCTCTAAGCCATTTTGAGTTTATTTTTGTGTATGGTGTGAGGGTGTGTTCTAATGTCATTGATTTACATGTAGCTTTCCAGCTTTCCCAATACCACTTGCCAAGGAGACTGTCTTTTCTCCATTGTATATTCTTGCCTGCTTCATTGAAGATTAATTGACCTTAGGTGTGTGGGTTTATTTCTGACCCATTAGTCCATATGTCTGTTTCTGTGCCAATACCATGCTATTTTGATTACTGTAGGCTTTTGGTATTGTCTGAAGTCTGGGAGGGTTATTCCTCCAGCTTTGTTTTTTTGTTTCTTTGCTTTAATTTATTTATTGGCTGCGTTGGGTCTTCATTGCTGCACACGTTGCTTTATGTAGTTGCAGAGAGTGGGGGCTACTCTTCATTTCAGTGCACAGGCTTCTTATTGTGGAGGCTTCTCTTGTTGCGGAGCATGGGCTCTAGACTCGTGGGCTTCAGTAGTTGCAGCTCATAGGCTCAGTAGTTGTGGCACATGGGCTTACTTGCTCCATGGCCCATGGGATCTTCCCAGATCAGGGCTCGAACCCATGTCCCCTGCATTGGCAGGTGGATTCTTAACCACTAGGGAAGCCCTCCAGCTTTATTCTTTTTCCTCCAGCTTTATTCTTTTTCCTCAGGATTGCTTTGGCAATTCTGGGTCTTTTATGTTCCATATAAATTGTAAGATTTTTTCTTCTAGTTCTGTGAAAAATGTCACAGGTAATTTGATAGGGATCACATTAAATCTTTAGATTTCTTTGGATGGTGTGACCATTTCAACAATATTAATTCTTCCAATCCAAGAGCATTAGTTTTCTAAGGAACTTCTATACTGTTCTCCATAGTGGCTGCACCAATTTGCATTTCTTTGAATCAGCTTCAGTTTCCTTTCTCAGTGTTTTATAGTTCTCAGCATATAGGCCTTTCACCTCCGTGGTTAGGTTTATTCCTAAGTATTTTTTTTTTTGGTTGCAATTTTAAAACAGATTGATTTTTTACTTTCCCTTTTTAATATTTCATTATTAGTGTAAAAAAATGCAACCAATTTCTATATCTTACTCTTGTTTCCTGCTACCTTGCTGAATTTTTTAAATCAGTTTTAGTAGTTTTTGTGTGGAATCCTGAGGGTTTTCTATATGTAGTATCATGTCATCTGTGTATAATGACACTTTTACTTCTTTTCTTCCAATTTGGATATATTTTATTTCTTTTTCTTGTCTGATTGCTATGGCTAGGATTGCCAATACTACATTGAATACAACTGGTGAGAGTGGGCAGTCTTATCTTGTTCCAGATTTTAGTGGGAAGGCTTTCAGCCTTACACCATTGAGTATTATGTGAGCTGTGGGTTTGTCATAAATAGCTTTTCTTATGTTGAGATATTTTCCCTTTACACCCACTTTGGTAAGAATTTTTGTCATGAATGGATGTTGAATTTTATCAAATGCTTTGTCCACATCTATTGAAATGATCGTGTGGTTTTTGTCTTTTCTTTTGTTGATGTGCTGTATCACATTGATTGATTTGTCTAAGTTGAACTATCATTGTGACCCTGGGATGAATCCAACTTGATTGTGGTGTATGATCTTTTTTATGTGTTGTTGGATTCTGATTGCTAATATTTTGTTGAGAACTTTTGCATCTATATTTATCAAAGATTTGGCTTGTAGTTTTCTTTTTTGGTATTGTCTTTGTCTGCTTTTAGTATCAGGGTGATGGTGGCTTTCTAGCATGACTTGGGGAATG
Source organism: Hippopotamus amphibius kiboko (assembly GCF_030028045.1). NCBI lineage: Eukaryota > Metazoa > Chordata > Mammalia > Artiodactyla > Hippopotamidae > Hippopotamus > Hippopotamus amphibius. The sequence continues at coordinate 76,043,290 of NC_080198.1, forward strand.
TTCCCTCCTCTTCAATCTTTTGAAAGAGTTTGAGAAGGATCAGTATGGGTTCTTCTTCATATGTTTGGGAGAATTCTCCAGTAAAGCCTAGACTTTTGTTTGCAGGGAGTTTTTTGTTTATTTGTTTTTTGTTTTTTTTGTTTTTAGTTTTTTTTTTTTTCACATTCTATTTCACTTCTAGTCATTGGTCTGTTTAAGTTTTCAATTTCTTCTTGATTCAGTTTTGGTGGGCTGTATGTTTCTAGAAACTTGCCTGTTTCTTCTAGGTTGTCCAATTTGTGGGCATATCATTGTTCATAGTATTGTCTTACAGTTTTTTGTATTTCTGTGGTATCAGTTGTTAGTTCTCCTCTTTCATTTCTTGTTATGTTTCTTTGGGTGCTCTGTCTTTTCTTCTTGGTGAGCTGACCAGAGGTTTGCTGATTTTGTTTACCTTTTCAAAGAACCAGCTCTTGGTGTTATTGATTTGTTCTAATTTTTTTAAGTCTCTGTTTCATTTATTTTCTCTCTGATCTTTATTATCTCCTTCTTCTGCTGACTTTAGGTTTTGTTTGTTCTTCTTTTTCTAATTCTTTTAAGTGGGAGGTTTAGGTTGTTTATTTGAGATTTTTCTTGTTTCTTGAGGAAGGCCTGTATTGCTATGAACTTCCCTCTAAGAACTTCTTTTGCTGCATCACATAGATTTTGTATGGTTGTGTTTTAATTGTCATTTGTCTCAAGGTATTTTTTAATTTCCTCTTTGATCTCAATGTTGATCCATTGGTTGGTTGGTTTGTTTGTTTTTTGTATCATGTTGTGTAGTCTCCATGTAATAGCTTTTCTCCCTCATTTCTCTCTCTGTGTTTGATTTCTAGTTTCATGCCATTGTGGTCAGAAAAGATGCTTTAAATAAATTCTATCTCCTTAAATTTGTTGAAGTTTTTTGTGTGTCCTACTGTGTGGTCAGTCCTAGAGACAATATCTTGCACTCTTGAAAAAAATGTGTATTCTGTTTTTTTGTGGGGTGTTTTTAGATGTAATGTTCTGAAAATATCAATGAAGTCTAACTGTTCCACTATATCATTTAGGATCTCTATTGCCTTATTGATTTTCTGTCTGGGAGATCTGTTCATTGATGTGAGGTGGTAAAGTCTACTATTATTGCATTCTTGTCAATTTCTCCCTTTACATCTGTTAATATTTGTTTTCTGTATTTAGGTGCTCCTATATTAGGTGCATATATGTTAACAAGTATCATATCTTCTTCTTGTATTGATCCTTTTATCATTATATAGTGTCCTTCTTTATCTTTCTTGATTTTAAAGTCTTCTTTGTTTTTAAAGTCTATTTTGTCTAATATGAGTATTGCTACCCCCACTTTCTTGTCATTCCCATTTGCATGAAATATCTTTTCCATCCATCACTTTTGATCTATTTGTGTCCTTTGCCCTAAAGTGGGTCTCTTATAGGCAGTATATTGTAGGCTCTTATTTTCTTATCCAATCTGCCACTCTGTGCCTTTTGATTGGACCATTTAGTCTGTTGCCATTTCAGGTAATTATTGATAAATACGTATTTATTGCCATTTTAAGCCTTGTTTTCCCATTGATTTTATATTTCTTCTTTGTCCCTTTCTTTTTCTTTTTGTTTTTCCTTTTGTGGTTTGATGATTTTCTTTTCTATTATACTTATGTTCTCTTCTTTTTGGTTTTTGTGAATTTATTGCATGTTTTTGTTTTGTGGTTACCCTGTTTTTCAAGTATGTTAACCCCTTCCTATCTCTACTTGCCTTAGACTTGTAGTCCTATAGGCTAAAATGCATTCTAGAGGAAAAAAATCTACATTTTCTTACTCTCCTCCCCTATATTTTATGATTTTGACGTCCTCTTTTACATCTTTTATGTTCATCCTTTTGCTGTTCATTGTGGTTGTCATCAGTTTCACAAAAAATTTTTGATTTTTTTTTAATCTGTGTACTGGCTTATTTAAGTGATTTACTTTCCAGTTGTGATTTTCTCTTTCCTATAGATTCTTACTTCTTTTCTGTTAAGAGAGGACCTTTCCCTGCTTCCTTTAGGATAAGTTTAGTATTGCTGTGTTCTTTTTAGGTTTTGCTTGTCTTAGAAAATTTTTTTATCTCTCCTTATATTCTAAATGATAATCTTGCTGCTAGAGCATCCTAGGTTGCAAGTTTTTTCCTTTCAGGACTTTGAATATATCTTGCCACTCCCTTCTGGCCTTCAACATTTCTGTAGAGAAATCAGCTTATAGCCTTATGGGGGTTCCCTTGTAATTATATTTCTCTTGCTGCCTTTAGAAGCCTCCTTATGTTTAATTTTTGCCACTTAAATTATAGTATGTCTTTGGTGAAGGTCTGTTTGGGTTCATCTTGTTTGGGACCCTCTGTGCTTCTTATACTTGGTTATCTGTTTACTCCTTTAGGTTTGGGAAGTTTTCAGCCATAATTTCTTAAAATACATTTTTTGATCCCCTTTTCTCTATCTTTCCTTCTGGGATCCCTGTTATGTATAGATTGTGGTGCTTTGTATTATCCCATAGGTCTTGTATATTGCTATCATTTTTTTCACTTGTCTTTCTGTCTGCTGTTCTGATTAGATGATTTCCATTATTCTAGCTTCCAGATCACTTATTCGCTCTTCTGCATCATCCAGTTTTCTCCTGATTACTTTTAGCTCAGTAAATGAGTTTGTCTGAGCAAATGAGCTTTCTCATTTTAATTGGCTTAAGTTCCTTTTTACAGTAATCTGCATTTCTATCAATATCCTTTCTCAATTCCTTCAATATTTTCATTATGTCCTTTTTGAACTTGGGACCTGGTAGACTAGAGATGTTTGTTTCATTGTTTGTTCTTTCAGGGGAATTCTCTCTTTCTTTTAATTGGGAGTGGTTCCTCTGCATCTTCATTTTACTTATGTTACTCCGAATCTATGAGTTTAGGAGAAACAGTTACTACTGTGGTCTTGAAGGGCTATTTTTACGAAGGAGTATTGCCTTGTCTTTCCTCAGTGTGTGTTGGCCATTATCCCCTTGATAGGGGGTAGGATTGCTGTTGTGGTGACTAGAGCCTGCACTGGATATTGTGCAGAGCCTCATCTTTTCTCTGTGGTTGTCACAGCCCTGTTAAGGGCAGGTCTGCTCCCTGGTTGTTGGAGTAGACACTCCCAGATCTATTTCTGAACCGCAGAGTGGGATAAGCAGGACTGGAACACTCCTACTGGGACAGGCCTCACTGAGTATTCCTCTGCAGGAGCTGTCCACCAGAAAGTGTGCTCTGTGGTGCCACCTGTTACCCATTGTGCAGGCTCATAAAGTACACTGTAAATGGCACTGCCCTCAGCCCTGCATCAACTGTGGGAATTCAGTCCCCCAGGCACTGTGCTCACAAAGCAACTAGCACAGATCTTCTGGAACAGAACCACTGAGGTCCGGCACAAAGACTGCCATAGTGACACACTTAGACCTGCCTTGGGAGCTACTAAGTCTATCCAGATCCCAGCCCTGCCCCTGCATGCTTGCCTGCAGTAATCCACTTAGATGTCCACAGGCACTGAGTTTACAAAGCCGCCTGTGGTACATAAATCCACAGATCGCACAGCTGCTGAGACACTCGGATTTCAGCCCTGCTTATGAAGTCATGCAGCCCCTGAGAATTGGCTAGGATTTCAGCCTTGCCTCTGTGTGTGGGCAACCTGCTGGTACTTGGGTGCTCCCAGAACTTGTAGAGGTGGAGCTGCGCCCACTGTTGCACCCCAAGAACGAGGCTGCTGTGGCGGTCCCTGCCCCTCCCTTTGAGCGCACACCTTAACAATGGGGCTTTAATGGCAGAGCCAGGCCCCTTCCTGCTCACATCCCCACTTGTGGCTTGGACCACACTCCAGCCCCTTCAGGCTGTCTCCATGCAGCCAGCTCCAGTCCTCTCCCCAGGTCTGTCCTTTGAAGCCCGAGTTTCAGCACCTAGGCCTTGCACCCACCAGCCAACATGAGTCCTCAGGCTGGGGACTGCAGCAAGATGGTCAGGACCTTCTGTGCAGGTTTCTCGCTGTTCTGCCTGCTACAACCCAGCTGTTGCACTCTCCTCTGAGCTTCTGAAGCTCCCTTTCTGTCCCAGCTGATCTCACAGCTGGTGAAGGGGCTTCTCAGAGTGAGGGAATCTTTCCTCTTTCACAGCTCCCTCCTAGGGGTGTAGGTCCTGTCCTGATTCCTTTTTTCCCCCCTTTCTTTCATCCTACCTGGTTATGTGGTGATCTTTCTTGCAATTTTGCTTGTATGATATCTTGCGCCAGCATTCAGCAGGTATTCTGTGAGAACGCTTCCACATGTAGATGTATTTTTGATGTATTCGTGGAGGGAGGTGACCTCTGTGTCCTTGTATTCTGCCATCTTGATCTGGCTCTTACCCATTTTATATATAGGAAAACTGAGGCTTTATATGGCTCTCTAAGTTGACTAAGATCAGAGCCGGCATCCATTCTGCAAGATCAAGTCTTAGTCTTACAGAGTATTGGTACTAAAATTAGGATTCTAAAATCATTTCTAACAATAAGAATTTGACCAATGAAGCCAACAAAATGAGACCGAGGAACGTCAAATTCCTGACTTCTAAAGTTGTTGAAAGTAATATGATGATGTAAGACGTAGAATAGGACTTGGGGAACTCACTGAATTTATTATTTAGGGGTCAAGATTCCTTAGAGAAAGTGAATGCAGCTGGTACTGAGAGAAAAATTTTCTAAAAAGATGGTATTTGGTGGATCATTTAGTACAAAGCAAATTTGAAAAATCAGAGAACATCTGTAACCGTAAAACCATGTCATCCAAGCCCAGTGCTACATTCTACTCAAGTTTATGGACTGTGACCATGTGATTCATTGCACATTCAAATTGAAACAAATGATGCAGTACCAAAGAGAACTCTGGATACAACCTTTCATTTATAGAGGTAACCGTAGGTCCCAGACTACACAGGTATACATGCTAATTACAGCAGTGACAGATCCCCTCATGATATAAACTGCATGATAAATGGAATATCTGCTGATGATCATATCTTTTAATTCCAGTTGCTAGAATACATAGCCTTGTCTATTCTTCCTTTTCATATATTTGAGGAAATAGAATATGCCTCAAATTTTTGGTTAGATAAGTATGATATCCTTGGGGGAGGAGGGAGAGAGAACAATTTTATATGGTTAATTATCAAAGCTCCCACTAGCTCAAATTAAATGTAATTTTGTTAAAGATGTAAACAGCAAAAGCAAGAAGGTTGACTGGTGAGAAAGATATACTTGAACTGGGGAAGTTGGATTCTTGCCAATATCAATCTGAACTTGAGAATCAACTAAGAATATTAACCCTCTTAGGAAGAGTCAGTATAACAAAGAAATTGCAAGACAGAAAATATGTACATAATTTGCTTTACTTTCTTTTTAAAACTCACTGTATATTGACACAGAAACGAATGCTTATTAGTATAGACTTCTAGGACAAAACAAAATAATTGTGTGTAATTGGTAAGATGGGTTATATGGTGATTAACGTTTAGTTGTGCACATTTGCAAGGATGAAGGGACACTAAGCTGAATGTCCCAACATGCACTCACATGAGGGTAAAGTTGTAATATTTAAGCTAGGATATCTAAGGTAAGGTTGTATAGAATGTGTGGATTAGCCTCTGTACAACTGAATAAACGTATGATAGCTTGAAGGAAAGGTCAGGGAGGTCTTTGAGGACATAATGTTTTAATAATAATAATAATAATAATAAAAATCATAGGCACACCACTATGAATCCTGGGTGAATAAATTGTGAATGAATGAAACATTTAGTCAATGATTGAACTAAAAGCCTACAAACAAAACTGAGAAATGCTTAAATTGTATGAACACAGGATCATTGGATGAATATTTATATAAACATGGGAAAAAGAGAGCAATCACCTCAACAGAATATATTTGGACATGTCAACAGAAGTCTCTCAAAAGCCCTAACACTGTAGAAAATGGCTTGCAGCATTTGGCCCTATCTTATCAGCTTGGAAAATCCATCTGGGCAAATCATTGTCACCATTTTTTTGTGTAAACTAAAATAATCCTCTCCTCAGCTAGATATTAGAGTCCTGGCCACAATCACAGTCACCTCATTTGAAAGACTCAACCAAGGGAATGTGTGTGTAAAGGTACAAACAGCCACTCTAACAAATGTCACTTCACCCTACCACATGTTCAAATAAATCATCCAATTTCTAAAACCCACTGTCTATATTGAATACCATGTTAGGCAACAGAAAGGAATTTATAGTATGTTTATGAAAGTTTTCAAGTAATACTAAGACAGGTGGGTTCATTACAGACAAAAACAAGGTAATAGCTAGTAAATTACCAGGAAAGACTGATTAAGGACTAATAAGGAAAAAATTCTAGAGTCACAAAGGACAACAAATTAAATGTGTTATCTCAATCCTTATCCCTACACTGTCATATAATGCTTACATATAGGATAAATAGGAAAATGAGAGATAGAAAGACTTTTCTCTCAAAGTTAATATATGTCAAATCTGAATTAAGAGCTTTGTATTTTGAGGCCTTATGTTGCCCCCAAGTTTAGGAAACAGGAGAGAGTCTTGGACAAATTTTAGGAATAATAAATAATTTAAAATATGCTAAGTGCTATGAAATGTTAAAGATGTTTAGATAAGGAAAAAGAATAGCTGTCTTCTGAGAATCTTACCTCACATTTGTTTCAGAGTAGTATAAAACAAAATATATGTTTATTGATTTTAGATAGAATGGAACTCTTTGTAACTCTTTTGCAGGAGGATGATATCAAACCCTTATAACCACAATGAGCTGCCACTTCATACCCACTAAGAAGGCTGTAATAAAAAAAGATGGACAACAGTACATATTAATGAGGATGTAGGGAAATTGGAACCCTCATGCATAGATCATGGGAATGTAAAATTGTGCAATCACTTTGGAAGACAATTTGTCAGTGCCTTAAAAAGTTAAACAGAAGAGAATTGAAAACATACGTCCACACAAAACATAGGTCCACACAAAACATACAATAATATTCACAGAAGCATTATTCACGATAGCTAAAAGTAGAAAAATCCAAAAGTCCATCTATCAAAGAAGGGGTAAACAAGACATGGTATATCCATACAGTGGAATTTATTCACTAATAAAAAGGAATGATTCATGCTACAACCTGGATGAACCTTGAAAACATTATGCTAATTGAAAGAACCCAGACAGAAAAGGCCATATTTTATATAATTCCACTTATATTGAATGGTCAGAGTAGGCACCTGTAGAGGTGGAAAATAGATTAGTTGGTCTGGAGAGGGGATGGGGTTGGGGAGTGACAGATTGCTTTGGGTAGTCATTTTGTAGTCATTTTGGGTAGTCATTTTGTAGTCATTTTGTAGTCATTTTGACAATATTGATTCTTATGTGAGGAGATGCTGTAAGCTATGAAAATATCCCATCCATCATCAGTCTCATTAATTAGTTTTAGCAACCATTAATATTAATATTTTTCTAATTACGTGATTCTTTTTATATTTATTTGTTGGTGTTCTACTGTAAGAAACATCCCTTTCTCTTCTGTTTATTTGGTTATCTAGTTATTATATCAGTATGGAATCACAGTTTCTTATGTTAGTCAATGGTTTAAAATTTGTTGCAATCAATATATATTTTGATATTCCAATTGCTTTAGATATGTACATTGGAAGCCCCTTTCAGATATGTCCTCTGTTCTGATATGTTGGCATCATTTTTATTTTCTTATTTTCTGTCAAAACAAGATTTTCCAGGCACATTTTGTACTTTTCCTGACACAAACCTGGAATCTTTTCTCCAAAGACTCCTGGTTTCTTTTAAAGTGAATAATGGTATTTAGAAACCAAATCTGGGACGAAGTGTACTCATTGCCACATGAATGTCATTGCTTCTAGTATCTCTCAGTGACGGTGAAGTATATACTGAGATAAGTTTAACAAAAGACATGCACTAAAAACTACAAGACATTGCTGGGAGAAATTGAAAAGATTGGAATAAATGAATAAATATACTATGTTACTAGATTCTAGGACCCAGTGTTATTAAGATGCCAATTATGAAGCTGTCTTCTGCTTAGCATCTCAGAAGGCTGCAACCAGTTTATTGGCTGGCATCGTGGTCTTATCTAGGCTTGACTGGGGAAATATCTGCTTCTGCACTCACTCCAGTTGTTGGTGGAATTCAGTTCCTTGCAGTTATAAGACTGAGGAATTCATTTTGTTGCTGGATGTAGCTCCTTGTAGGCTGTCAGCTGGAGGCTGTCCACAGCTCTTAGAAACTGCCTGCATTTCCTTGTCATGTGGGATTTCCCCACATGACACATGCGCACACACACACACACACACACACACACACACATTTAATTTTTAACCTCCAATTCCATTTCAACACCACAATGTACCTTCTAGGCTTCCCCTTCAACAATGAGAAACCTAGATCGCATTATATGTGCAAATGTGTTTACTCAGTTTTCTCAAGCCTAGAGTATATAGGTTCGCTGCAAGGACACAGAAGCTGCTATGTGGTATTTGAACAAAACAAAACAAAAGGCAGGAAAGATGTCATGACTTTTATAATTTGTGTTCTCTTTTTTGGAAAAGGAATTTGATTATCCATGGTTTTGTTCGTTTTTTCTAGTTGTATGAATAAAACCTTTAGCAGCAGAGGTCGGTAAAAATCATGCAGAACCTTTTAAGCCATGGTAGAGAGTTTGGGTTTTATTCAATGGGAATGGACTGGAGGGCTTTCTGTTAAGTCGTTGCATGTTTGTTTGTTGTAAGTAGTATTAATATCGTTTTCCAAGTTATTTCCTAGTAATGTTTATCACTTACTCATTCTTCAACTTACTCTACAAGATAGACATGCTTAGAGCAATCCATACCAAAAAGTGAGAAAATACATAAAATAATGGAGCAAATAAATGGGATAAAGAATTAATGGAGCTGGAGAACAAAAGGCCAGGGTGAGGCCAGTTCAAAATATGCTTAACTTTAAGTACTTTAAAGTTACAAGACGTACTGTTTTCTCTGAGTTTTCTAGAGACTAGAACAGTTTGAAGTGCCTCATCCCCCATCCCTTGAGATATACTCACTCAGGTAACAGGCCTTCACAGTAACCCTCAACCCAGCATCTATGCCACGCAGAATTGAGACTCACTGATGGGAGAGTCCATGGATTGTTTTTCTTGCACAAATTTTTCGGAAGCCTTCCTGGTTGCTGATAATTTAACCCTTTGAGGTTAGGAAAGAAAATGGACATTTGGATAACGCCTGTTTAGTTAATCATGGTAGCCAACCAAGGCAAGAAATTCAAGCCAAAAATTCACTCCATCTTTAGTAGGACATAGACTTTTAAATTATAATTGACCTCTTGAGAGGAGAAATGCATGGCTTTCCACAGGGAAAAACTGAGCACTGAGGAGAAAGTCTTTATTCCATGAGCACCATAATCACTATCATAGTAACAAATGAGAAGAGAACTTTCATTTTAAAATCGGATATAATTTATCATGCATTACTTCATGCTATACTCCTTTGCTTGTTATTGGTTTGTGGCTACTTGCATACAATAATGAAGTTTCAAAGAAACTGAAGTTACAAAAGGACACATTTAATGCAGGAAGTATAAACCATTGCATTGGGGGACTGGAAGACATTTTTTAAAGTTCTCATATTATCTGTTGAATTATGTGTTTCTACACAGTGAGTAATGTCTTACATTCTTGCCAACAGTGTTTTGAAAGAAGTTTGTTAAAAGTATGTCAGCTAAATCACTTTTAGGATATCACTGCTAATGGTGTCGTTCACACGTTGTGAAACACACAGCTCCAATTTAATTCTGCCCAAAAAATTAGGTCATTGCAAAATACCATATGAAAACTGCAGGGAGACAGGGATGAGGATAAAGCAAAGGAAGACACCAATTCTTTTTTGTAAAGCGTAATAGGGATAGGACAAAACCGGGTAGGAAGGCTGAGCCCTTTTAAACAGATACTTTTTTCCGTGGTGTGTGTGTGTGTGTGTGTGTGTGTGTGTGTGTGTGTGTGTGTGTGTGTTAATTCCAGTTGAGTACAGATGATGAATTAATTTAAAATTGGGCTAACTGGCTGTTCTGCACTGTACCTGGGTAGTTCCTGTACCTTCAAGTTCACCTAATGGTACGGAGATGCCCTTGTTTTCTGACTTCATACAGAAACCATCGTGATTATTGTATCTCAATTTACTTTTTTCTTTTTCCAGTCAAGAAAGGGGGCTTAATGCAAATTAAGCCTTTGATGCGAAGGCACATAATTTATAATCATGATTGTTATTATTAACATTAAATCGCGGGAATGGCTTTGTTGGAAGTTACCCACCAGGACCCGCAAATCTATTTCGGTGACACACGCCCCAACTCTCCTCACCGAGGCGTGGTGCTTGGCTGGGGCGCTCTGAGCCACTGCGCTGGCTGAGCTCCGAAGGAGGTGGTCCCCGCTCCTCCCGAACCCACGCGCTGGGCTGGGAGAAAGCGAGGCGGGACAGTCATTGTTCTCCCTGGCCCGGGCTACCAGCACCTCTCACTTTCGGGAGAAACTTCCCCCGGCTGCCGCTCTCTGGGCTTGGGATGGGTCTCCACGGCGCGCCCTTCCCTGTCCTGGAGTGGGACGCTCAGCGAACACACACCCCCACAGTCACCTTTGCGCGCTCGTCCGGGGCCGGCCGGCACACAGCGCACCCCAGCGGCCGCGTGGCTGCCTTCTCGTCCTGGCCACTAGGCTTCCGCAGAGCTCGCCAGTCGCCGCCGCGCGCGCCTCGGAATCTGGGGACTCGAGAGCCTGCGAGAGCCAGTCTCAGCCAGACCCCAGGGAGAGCGCGGGGCTGCGGCACCCCGCCCCGCCCGCCACACCTGGGAGCGGTGAGGACCGGGAGAGGCGGGGCGCGGCAGGAGGCTGGCCCGGTGCCTGAGCAGCGCCGCCGAAAGCCGGCCGGACTGGAGCGGGGCGAAGGGGGAGGGTCTCGAGGCCGAGTCCAGCTCCTCCGAGGGAGGGACCCCAGCTGGGGTGGAAAACCTGCACGGGGGAGCCGCAGAGACGCGCCGCGCTGATCATGGAGTGGGCCGGCCCCGGCTCCGCGCGGCCGCAGCAGCAGTGGGACCAGGAATCGGTCGAAGCGTGGCTGGACGATCACTGGGACTTTACCTTCTCTTACTTTGTTAGGAAAGGCACCAGGTAAGAAGAGGACCCGTGGAAGACCCGGCCGGGGCATGGAGCGTAACCTGGGGCTGATCTCTGTCCCTTATTGAATTTTCCCCTTCGTTAACCATTAAACAGTCTCCACTCTCAGGCCCTTTGCCTTTGAAGTAGGGCCGTGATCCTGTTACGGTGTAGAGACCTCGACTTTAAGGCGAGTACAGCCGAAAACCCCAAGCGTCGGATTCGATCCAACTTGCACAAAGTTCAAATCCAAAATTGAACGTGCCGGACCCCCCTCTCCCTCCCTCCCTCCCCCCAACACGCTGGCAGCCCTGGTATTCCCTGGGAGCAAGACTATTTTCCTATGCCTGCGCTCACGGGCCTTCCTCTAGCCCTTCTCTAGCCTCCTGGTTCCCCTAAATCTCCTTAGCGAAACCAAAAACAGTTTTTGAGCCCTTTCCCTGCCGCTCCGGAAGCACCCTTTCCAATGCGGTCCCTGTGGCTCCGCTCCTCCCCCGTCCCCCTTCGCCCCGGCCCTGGCGGGGCGGGGAAGCCCGGGTAGGGCACGAGACCACGAAGAAGCCCCAAGGGCAGCAACATGCCGGAACCTTCCCAGAGTGAGTGCTGTCGGTTTTTTGCCCCCTTCCAGTCCCCTGGTTGTCCCGCGCTCCTCCTCTCCGCCGCTTTTGCGCGCAAGGCGGCGCCGCCGAACGGGCTCTGTGGAGGGGTTCGCGGCGCGCACACAAAGGACGGCGCGGAGGCGCGGCGGGGAGCGGACCCTGGGGGGGGTGACAGGTCCCGCGGCCCGGGACAACCCCAAAGGCCAGCTCTTCCTGGTCCGGAGCCAAGCGCCAGGGCGGCTGCTGCGGAGGGCGGGGAGGAGAGAGAGACTATCCTTCGGGAGGCGGCTGCTCAGCGGGCAGTCGGGGCGCGCGTGGGAAACGCTCGCGGGAGACTTGGAGAGGAATCGCGGCTGAAGCCGAGGGGCTAGGAGGGCGAAACGCAGAGTGCCCGGCGGCCGGGTGCCCCGAAGCCGGGGGAGTTGGTGCGAAGCCCGGCCGGCCGCTGCGCGCGGCGCGGGGCTGACTCCAGACGCACCCCTTTGAAGGAGGGGCCGGGATCTCGGCGTCGCCGGCTCCCGGCAGCGGCCCTCGGGCAGCTGGCGCTGGCCGCCTCTCCGGGAGGGAGACGCGAGCGGGGCGGTGATGCTGAAGGGGCCGGCCGGGGCTGGACGCTGGGCTCCCACCCGCCGGTGCACCGCCGCGACTCGGCCGGGCGCTCCCCGCCAGGGGGCGGCGCAGCGCGGGGCGAGCGGGCGGCGGCGGGCGGCGGCGGGCGGCGGCGCGACGGCGGGGGCGGTAGGGGAGCCGGCTTGGAGTCGCTGGCCTCACCTGGGCACGTCGTCGGCCCCCAGCCCCCACCCCCACGGCGCCTCCTCTAGTCCAGGGTCCGCCGACGCCGCCTCATCTGCATCTCCAACTCGCCACGTTTGCTATGTTGCCTTTTGGAGACAAAACAAGGTACTTCCTTAAGCATCCTCCCCCTCTTTCCCCACTTTCCCCGGGGGCGCGGTGGGGGCCGGGTGCAGGGTGCTTGCACCCAGGTCACACCGGCGGGGCGATGCTTCGTTGAAAATGTGCTCTGTGACATTTCTGTCTTCCTCTACCTTCCTGCAGATGTAATACTTTGAGGTCTTAGATGGGGCGCTTTTTAACTCCGTTGCTCCTAACGAATGTTCAGTGGGTGTCGAGTTGATCACTTTTGGGGGGTTTTAACAGAGGCGATGGCTTCGGGACAGATCTTATCTCCTCTGTTTAATTACTCAGCCTGCCTTTTAAAATCCTCTTCCCGCTTTCGCCTTCTATCAAAATACTAAATCTGGAGCGAGCCAGGGGATAAATCCTGAATGGAAAGTGGTTCCCTTTCTAAGGGCACTTTTCTGCGGGGTTGGGGTGAGGCACTAAGACCATCTAGGTCTGGAATTATCGATTGCTGGGAGCCAGCAGTTTTGAGAGGTCTCCTCCTCCGAGGCCATCTGTCCCCGTTTTCCTTTCACCCTTGCATACTTCCACCCTTCCGCCCTTAATGAATTATAGCGCATAGTATAATGTGGAGTGGGCAGGAGAACGGGGCTGATATTTTAAATGTGTAGAGGGATGTTCTTTAGGCAGATTATTAAGAAAGAACAAAATTATTTATTTTAAACTCAGCGTAAATGTCCTTTTTCTTTTTTTCTCCCCTCTCCCTTTAAAGACATAAACTTGGGATTGTTTGGTGGCAGCTTTTAACTCATACATAACAACACTTCACTTTGAGAGCCCGCCAAAAGTTTGAGTAACGTTTTTTTGGTTTTTTTTGTTGGTTTTTTTCCGGAAAATAAATTGAACGAGTTGTTACATTTCTTTTCACATTACTTTTTTCTCCCAAATAGCATAGGATTAAAATCCCAGTTCTCAAAATTACACTGCTTAGCGTAAAATGTAGATCATTGAGACTTTGTTAAAGGTTTTCTCTTCAGTTAGGGTTTTTATATCATAGTTGATGTGGACAATACGCTGAAACGCTTTCTGTGGTATATATATGTGTGTGTGTGTAATCTTGGGAGAAGAGTTTATGTTGAGTTCAAGTTGAAAAACGAAAGTGTAAGATAATCAAGAGTAGTGTAGGCCCTCAATTTTAGGAGTTATACATAAAGCGCTGAAAGTAGTCAGTGTGAAGAATATAATCTGTCTTGTCTGTAGCCAGAGATTTTTCACGGAACAGTACTCCAGTTTGGGCTTCTATTTGATGGCATGACCTGGAGACACAGAATGAGAGGTTGAACATTAGCAAATTATAAAAATGCCAACCTGCTGAACACAGTGTGATTCACATGGTTGTGGTAAAAGCTTATTGGAGACACTTTGTTTACAGCTGTTTTTTGTTGTGGTTTTTGGTTTTTGGTTTTTAACGAAAAGCTCACATTACTTTGCTTTTTCCCCTTTTGTTAGACTATGTATAAAATGAACACTGTATGTGATTTGGGAAACCCTTGAAAGAGAATAGTTCTGTAGAGGCATTTGGTGTGTTTTAAGATTTAAAATAAATTTGCATTCACTTAGAATGGCCAGCTGTGCCTGTAAACAGGCTGGTTGGTAGAATTATTTCTACCTTATTTGATTTAATTGTTGTTTGACATTCATGCATGCTTCTCTGTTCTCTCCCCAAACTGAATGGTCTGCACTCAATAGTAAGTCATTGAATAGAAGGAAGGTTCTGGCCCTCCTTAACTCTCATGTAAACACCTGTGAATTTTGGTTGACCTTGAAAGCAATTATCGCTGCTATATTTTACATTATTTCCTATAATTATCTTTCCTTAAAAGCTATAGCTTGTAGCACACAAATAGATGCTTTTTAGCAATCAAAACCTGTTTCAGTGAATTTTGAGAGTGTCAGTTGAACATTTCATAATATAATCTATTGGCATAAAAATTAACTTGAGACTAGTAACTAAAACCTATGGAAAACTTCCACCCTCGCTATTATAGAAAACTTTGCAGTCCTGCAGGTTTGGGATGCTGTGTTCATTAAGGGCTTTAATGCTTGTACATTCACAGATGGAGCCTTTTTGGTGCTAATGCCACTTTAACAGCTGTTGTTATTCTTGACAGCATATTAGAATAATTTATCTTTCATTAGTTACTAATCAGCTCTGTGATTGTGGGGGATGTTTTTGATCCTTTAGTATTGTAGGGGTAATATGATTGACTTTTATTGCTTTGTTTTGCACTAGGCAAAAGCTTGAGAATATTTGGCATATACTGGAAATAGGAGATATTAAGTGAGGACAACTTTTTATGACTACTTGGATCAAAGTCCAGAAACAGAAGTTTTACACTCCCATGTAGTTTTCTATGATAGACTTTTTATTTGACATTGCAAAGCTGTGGTGAATTAGTTGATGTTTCAGGTCCTGTGTTTGGGATTTTCTTTTTCTCTTTCTTTCTTTTTCTTTTTTCTTTCTTTCTTCCTTCCTTCCTTTCTTTCTTTCTTTCTTTCTTTCGTTCGTTCGTTCGTTCGTTCTTTCTTTCTTTTTCTCTTTCTCTTTTTCTTCCTTTCTCTTTCTCTTTCTTTTTTTCTTTCTTTCTTTTTCTTTCTCTTTCTTCCTTCCTTTCTTCCTTTCTCTCTTTCTCTCTCTCTTCCTCTCTATCTCTCCTTCTCTCTCTCTTTCTCTTTCTTCCTTCCTTCCTTCCTGTGTCTGTCTCTCTCTGTGTGTGTCTCTAAAAGCTATAACCTTTTATTTGCATGATATTTATCTTCAAGTCAGATGATGGGTGTAAAATAAATCTTGCTATTCGATCTTAAAAATGATTGTTTCTGTGATCATATAGGAATATAAACTTTTCACAATTTTCAAACGAGTTGCTAAGCATATTTTGTTAAGCAGTCACTAATACTGAAGATAATAAAGTCCTGTGGGCATTGACTCAGTCTGGCTTTGATATTATTTCTATTTTCATTATGGTAATTCTGGTGTAATAATGTCCTTTTATCCGTGTATTGCTTATGACCAGGGTCCTTATAGCCAGCTCTAAGACACCTTTTAGTGCCCTAAAAGTACTCATGTGGATTGAATTTGCATAGGATTGAATCTGGAAGAATCCATAGGAGCCCCTGAAATGTTTCTCATTGCTCTTCTATCACCAGTGTTCTCAGGGTTTCATATTCAGTTCCATTTTGAAAGCCCCCAATACAAGATCATGATTCCTAAAACTGTGGCAGAACTAATCAGTGGCAATTAGTCATTCAAATCTATTTGCTTAGTGTAACACTTAAATAGGCTTGTAGTACAATTCAGTAGCTTTTTTTTGTTTTTGATCTGAAGATCTATAGAGATTGCCAGTATTTTCTTAATATTGTTTTCAGTACCTAAAGATGAGCAGTTTTTAGCATTTTGATTATGTTGTGCAACCCAATTTCCTTTCTAAATAGTTCCACCTGAAGAAATGACTTGAGTCTGGTTTCTGATACGATTTCTTTTAAAATATGTGAAAATGCTTTCAAGTTGTATGGGTAAAGTTTGTACCTTCACCCTTATCTGATTACAGAGAGTATGTCTTACTAAGATGCATGCTTCCCTTCTTCTAGATTTGAAAACACGAATTAACCTAAACATGCTTGAACTTCCTAATACTTTTTAATAATGCTTGGGAAAGAGTTCTTTCGTATGAGAAAAGTCTTTAAAAAAACTGCTTGGTATTTATTAGTTTGTCCCTCAAATATTTTTCAAACTAACAATTTATTAAACCCCTAACTGTTGCGTTAAGTTAGATTTTTTCTTTGTTCTCAGGGCTAATTGTAGGATAAAAACTCTTGCTTTGGTAAGGGCTTCAGGGCAATTAAATAAATCACTGAGTTGATTGATAGTGGACGGTTGAAAAATGACTAATTTTTGAATTTAGACTGCACACTAGCTACTGACTTTGCAGGACTTCCTATGAGATTACTTTAGCTGGACAGATGTTGATTCAGTTGATCAATGTTACAGCTGATTGATGTGGCCTTGGAAATATCTGTTAAATCAGATTCTCAGTAAAAAAAAAAAAAAAAAAAAGTGCCTATGAATTACAACCTAAGAATAAAAATTGAAGAAACTCTTTCCACATGAGTCATTCGTTTGATATTTAGCTCTGTAATCTTATTTACTGACTTGGTATTCTCACTTTATTTTGAATCATATTTTTTTTCATGGTGTGAGTGCTTTATTCATTTTCTCTAACTGGTAGGAATTTCTACTTATTGCCAACTAAATATTTAAGGCAGGTACGGTAAACTAAGTGTTACGTTCATAAGAATCATCCTGATGAATAGTCTAAAAAGCTTTATAAAAAGCCTTCTGTATATGGATGTATACATAGATGTATATATACACATACCCCATTTTGTAGTTTGTAGTGAACATGCTTTTTAAAGTCTTAGGTGCCATTGTTAGCTTCTGTATTCTTTGAGACCTTTCCCTTATTTCTGAATTGTAAAGTAAAATTAACTTTTTGCAAATTGTCTTCTCGGAATAATTTTATTATATCTAAACTTGAGAAAGAAAAGATCCCTATCTGATCTCATATCCCTGGTAATAATTATTTTTTAAAAAGTCATCATTTCTACTTTCTGTTGAATAAGTATACTGAGGTTATAAGAAGAGAAAAAACCCTGATTTTTTAAGCTGATGAAATAATTAAAACACACAGGATCTTTGAACTGTAGAGTTAGAGGAGATCATGTCCAGTGTTTCTCAAATTTAAGTAATGTTTACCTTGTAAGAAAGACATTCTTATTGATCTCCAGTATCTTCGTTAAAAAGCTTTTGGTCACAAGTGACAGAAACTCATCTTAAACTCATACAAAATTAACTGACAATTGACATTCCTGGAGTTTGGTTTGGGTGTGAAATTCACCTGATGAAATAATCTTGTCAACATTCTTTTTGTCTGTATATCTATCTAATCAATCTTCCTTCCTTCATTCCTTCTCTCCTTCCCTCCCTCCCTCCCTCTCTCCCTCCCTCCCTCCATCCCTGCTTCCCTCCATCCCTTTGGCCCTATGCAGCTTTGGCTTTATTCTCAGGCAGGCTTTCTTTGTGCACTGGAAAAGTTTCTCCTTGGCAAGTTTATGTGGGTCTTAAACTTCTGATGTTTGAGAAGTACCTTCTTATCCATATCAGTCATCTCAAGATTACTTGGCCTTGCTTGCATGACTTGCCTGCTCTGGACCTGTCACTGTGTCGGGAAGAATAGGGGTGTCTCACTACTTTTCTGGGGCAGGTCGCCCATAGTGTGATTCGTCAGTGGGGGAGGAGAAATTCCCCAAAGAAAGTGATGTCAGCACCTCCAGAGGTTCCAGAGATCTGCCATACCTAGTACTGACTTTCTCTTATTTTAATGTTAGTTAAATGTGGAATTCTTAAGAGTAGGTATAAGTTAATCCTAGTTATACCAATTATACAGCTAATACCAAAAAAAGTGTATAAGTTAATTATGAATTAAATGATAAAACTCTAGCCAAATGTAAATTGACAGGCTTCATTAAATCATCCTGGTAAGGGTGACTGTGGCCCTGATTCCCCTGCGGGGGTCTGGTGAGGTCCGCTTGCCTTGGCTGCAGTTGCCTCCTGATGATTGTTTCTCCCAATGGGGCCCTCTTAACAGTCGTGCAACTTTTAGTGCCATAGCACAGTACACCAGCTTTGGGGTTTTATTTGGCTTGAAAGCATATTTGCATATTAAATCTACTTTTTTTTCTCTTTACCCCCGAACCATTGGGCTGCAGTGTGATTGTAAACAGAAATATAAACTTGACTGCTAAAATTGCAGGATAGTATTTGGTTATAAGGTGGTCATCCCAATCATTTAAAGTATATGTCTTGTACTTTTTTTTTTTTAGGTTTTAATTGTCATTAGTGTGAAAACGCAAAACTGAAGCATTTCCATAGAAAAACTACAGATCTTCAAAACATACTTGCTTTGGACTGTCCCGGCTTCTCGTACCTTAGATTGAGACATGCCAATCTAGTCCAGTCTTTCCCATATCTAAGCTGCAAAACAAATCGGTTTACATATTTACAGTATAGATTTTGCTTATTAGGTTTTCTTTCAGATGTAAGTAGGTTTTCCATGAAAGAACATTTTTCATATATGTGATTGTGAATGCATGGAAAATTATAAAACATGTCTCTTCCAACTCTTGGTCAAATTTGAATGTAAAAATATGAAGCAGTTGTGCATTTTATTTATATTTGGTCCCAGTAAGCGTCTCAGATGTTTTCATAGCTGGAGAACACTTGGGAACATCAAATAACTTTAGGCAGCATTTGTTTCTAAACCATGCCAGAAGCAAAGGAACTACTCACTGTAACATCAGAGTAGAGATTATTGGAGGAATCACTTGGAGGTGTCCCAGATCGCCCCTGTTTCATTTAATACCCTGTTATAGTATGTTAATCTTTTATTCATCCAAACCATTGCTTTTTTTTCTTTCCTTTTTTTTTTTTTTAATTGAAGTATAGTTGATTTACAGTGTTGTGTTAGTTTCAGGTTTACAGCGAAGTGATTCATCTTTTTCAGATTCGTTTTCATTGTAGTCAACCATTGCTTCTTAAAGGGGATGCTGTTTGGCATTCGGTAGTGATACTTTTTGTTGTTGTGAGAAACTGTTCCGCGTGTTGCAGGATGTTTAACATCCCTGGGCCCCAGAAACTAAATGTCAGGAGCACCCCGATTATTGTGACACACATTTCCACATGACCCCCAAAGGCTGGCACCACTACTTGGTTAGGAGCCACTGTTCTGAACCCTTTAAAATTTACCTCTATTTATGGTGGTTAAGGGCCCCAGATAAGATAGATTTAAGCTTCAACCCCAGAACTACCGCTTTCTTAAAAGTACCTTTAGGTACTTTATTTGCTTTCTCTGCAAAATGGGAATAATAGCATTGACTTCTAGTGTTCTTAAGGAATTTAAAGGAACTAATACATATTTCCTTATCTTTTTTAGACTGATTTTCAGTAGGTTACTGTTTATTTTACTGAGAATCATCAGTGCCTTAATTATAATTGCAAACTTTGAGAGTCACCCCCTTATTCTGATAAGTGGGAATTAGAACAACAGAACAGGGACTTAATAGACTTTGTGTCCTTCTCATTTTTTAGATGAGTTTTTATTAATGGTTGGAACAGAACCTTTTGTGGATTGTGTAAGGTACTGGAAAGGGAATTGAAATGGGAGTCCAGACCTCCTGCCTGTGTTCCCAGCTTTGTGACTGGCCCAGGTTAATAAATCTTGGCTTTAAAATGGGAGATAGGAGGGGGTGAGAAATCAAAGCAGAGAAATTCATAAATGAGTTTAACAATCTCTTTCAGCTCTAAGCTTTCTTGATTCTCACCAGGAGAGCAGAATATCAGCTTCTCAGATTGAATAGTTTCCTTCTTTAAGTATTTTCCAAGTATGAGTGGTGGATCTAGGTCAATTATGCAAACAACACAACTAGAACTGTGTAAAATTAGGATCCAAGAGCAGAAGAAATATCTAACATTATATTTTATGTGAGTTATTTTTACGTGTTTCCTACAGATCATTTTATCACATTTCCCTATGTTATCAACCATCCCTTTTTAGACAGGAAATTAGTGTACTCTTTGTAATTCTGGTTTTAAGTGGTTAATTCCCATCAGTGATGGAAAAAGGCACTGGAGAGAAAGAGAAAGGGGTCATGTTTTAATAGTAGACTTAAAAACATGATTGTGCACTGTGTTTGTGGATCATTCAGGGCCTGTAACTGTTTCCTTTGTTTTGTTTGAGGCACCCTGCAGATCTCTGTAATGTTACTCAAGGGTAACATCCTTGAGGCCCAGATATCAGCCTACCTATAGAATTCCCCCAAGTAAGCCCCCTTGGGTGGGAGCTAAAGTGGACCAATTTTAATCCCCAAATCTCCTGTAGCAGAGTGTTAAAGCATTGTTTTTATCAAGTGTTGATATTTAAAACCATTCTCCAGTTTAGAGGTATGGTTGTTATGAAATATTGCTATGGTTTTTATCATAAGTAATTAGTTGTATATTTTATCACATTTGTTGTCAAACAGTTTTATTATATCTGTGATGTTTTGAAAAACTCATCACCGAAATTCTATAACTTATTTTTAAAAATTAAATTCTGAGCAGTAATAGAAAGACAGTGATTTTTCTCAAGAAACAAAACACAACACTGTTCAGCTCTTAATCTTTGTGCATTATTCAGAAAATTATGTCATATGTAAGTGTAGTTATTGGTCTAGGGAGTCTATGTTTTTTCAGTTCTAATTTGAGAAAATACCAACATTGAAACAATTGTTTTTTTTTGCACAAGTGTTTCTATAGAGAAATTAGTGCTTTTAAACTAGGAGCTTAAAAAGAAACAAATGGGTAACATCTCATTATTCTGTAGAAACCCATGAATACATTATTTTTATTTTTACAAAATAAATTTTGAAAATATATTTCAGTTAATGTTCGATTAACTTGGGAATTTCCTGGTGGTCCGGTGTTTAGGACTCAGTGCTTTCACTGCCAATGGCCCGGGTTCGATCCTTGGTCAGGGAACTAAGATCCCACAGGCTGCATGGCGTGGCCAGAAACAAAAAATTCAGTTAACTTAAAAACAGTAATGACCACATATTAAACACTGTGTACTAGACTCTATGCTATTACTTTATAGGCATCATTTCCCTTAATTTTCTGAAGAACGCGATGAGGGTTAATGCCATTATCTCTATTTTATAGAGAGTGAATAATGCACCTGAGGTCTTATCTCAGAAGCAGCTCTGGGGTTGAAGCCTCAGTCTGTCCCACCAAGAGCCCTTACCCACCAATCTCTACTGAAGTTCAATATTCAATATTAACGGAAGCAAAGCAAAGACTCATAGATTTAATGTCGTGAGGAATTTAACTCAGGAAGAGGCTAAAGTTTCTCCTAGGGCCTCTTAATGTGCAAGCACGTTACTAAATGAGGTGCCTAAAGACTTTGCCCAAGTGGGTTTCGTTTCCATATATAATTTTAGAGTATGAAAAGTGGGACCTCGCCAATGACATTTTAAAATAGAACGGCTGAAAACTTGGGTACTGGACTGTTACCATTGTATTTTTAGTATTAGAACACAAATACCCTAAGTACAGTATATTTTCAAAGAATTTTTATCCTCTGATACATTATTTTAGGCAAGAGTACGAAACACATTAAACTAGTTGCTCTACAAGTAGATTTCATCTAATTATATTTTTAACCCGTGAGAATTATGTTCACATCAGAATTTTATACTGCTTTGTAAATTTTTCTTTGCCTTACTTTTCTAGATGCCAGGAAATAGTCTATAAAACCTAGACAAAGTATTTAAATTATTTTTCCCTTTCAAGGCATCTGGAATACTGAATATGTACTTTAAGGTATTTCTGTCTTTTTAAGATGAGTGAGCACAGTAAAAGCTATTGCTTCGTGGAGCCCCTTTGTACACAGTTGCGAGTGCATGTGTGTTTGTGTGTGTGTGTGTGTCTCCCTTTTGCTAACCGTATTTGAAATGGTATGTGAGAATTTGCATCCCACTATGCAGTAAGTTTTGCATATTCTATTTAATACTTCTAGATAGTAAGCATTTGGAAGAAGCTATGACTTGTTTAGATTAGTGGGAAATTTCTAGAACACAAATTATAAACTGTAGTTTTCCTCCCTGGGATAGGTAATAATATTGAGTGAAAATTAGAAATTGCAAAAGGGGGAAAGTTGTCATTCATAACAGAGTATGTGCCATCATCTGGTGACATTCCATTTTTTCAGTGGATATTACTAATCAGTTTATAAAATTTTTGTAGAATATGAGATGAAGCATAGCTCATATCTAAAACTTAAACCTATTTAAATATCCCGTAAAAAGATATTCTTAGCTTGGTACCATTAAATTTAATCATTAACTTAATTGAATCTATCATTTTAAGAATGATACACTTTTCATCTTCTTTAAAAATATGAGCACACAGGATGTGTAGGAATGAAATATGTAGCACTTTGTTTCTACCATGTGTGTAATTTTGATGAGATAACTCTTTGTTACAACCGTTGTAAAAATGACAATTTACCTCCTAGGCTTTCTACCCCCCAGAATTTCTTCGATGCTTTTTTCTTATCATTCACGAATGAATTTATTCTTTCCATTTCTCTGTGTATTACCAAAGATCCCAAATGCCCGACACTGGAAATGTCAAGCTCAGCCTTTTCCTGCAGCAGCTGCTAGAACCTGGCCGCCTGGCCTTTTGAGTGCATGAACTCATTTAGTTTTGTAGGGTGCTCCAGCCACAATGAACATTGTCTTGAAGGATGCAGTGCCGTTGGGGCTTTACAGAAGCCTCCTGAAATCAAAATATGTTAAACGTTATTCCTCATGACACTGATTTTTGTATTAAATCATCATTGCACGGATGGGACTCTTGAGCTGCAAGCGTCTTCAGTAAAGTAGAATACTAAGATAGTAGACTTCTGATTGGATTCATTGTTTTAAGAGATTGGGGGTTTAAAATCCAAGTCACATTTATGATAACTCATGGCACGTTTTGATCAGCTTCCAGTGGCTGTATTTCCAGCTATCTAATTAATTTCAATCTTTTGGGTTCTTTACTTGCTCAGGAAGGGAAAGGATCCCTTCGTGAGCCCTGAGCAGCATCTCTGGTACCTGTAAGTTTGAAAGCACAGATGGTATTCACATTCATGTTACCTGAGTGAAGTAACTCCCAACATTGATGTTGGCACCCTCCAGGGTTTCTCCAGTTATTTTAAGACATATTGTAGAAGTTTAAAAACAAAACTACATCGAATTTACCCATTTTAAAAAGGTGTATAATGCAACTCATTTATGAGGTGAGAAATTTTGTGTGTAATAAAATGTGGAAGGAAATAACTGACTGGAGAATAATAAAACAGATTTCGGTGAGGAGAGAAGGAATGACTTAGATGGGGTGTTAAACATCGGGATCTTGTCATCGATGATAAATTCTTGGCGTTAATTTTTATTGCATTTCCCTTGGCTGTGGGTTTTTTTCAAGGGTCCCGGGCCTGTTGTCCTTCATTAACCAGGGCCTGTTGTCTTTCATTAACAGCCTTGTAAAAGTTAAATCAACTCAAAGACTTCAAGAGGTCTGTTCTGCTTTCGATTGCAGGGCAGTTAGCAAGGACTTGCTGATACCTGAAAGCAGAGTCACTAAGTTATCAGTGCTTGTAGGAGAGGGTAGAATACCTTTGTGGAACGTGCATCCATTTTGTTCTTTTCGTTCAAATGGCTAGGATGTAATTTATGTAGAATTATGATGTAACTCTTCTTTTTAGAGGGAGAACTCAGTGGGATTCTATAATGAGTGACAATCTGCAGTATCTGCTTTGGACAAGTACTCTGGATGCTCAGGGTGCAGGTAGTCAGCCTGTTTCCAAACCCTCTTAGGCCCACTCAGCCTGTGGGCCTGTACCACCAGGAATACAACCTTTTTCTCCCTCACTTTCTCTGATTCTCTTGGCTGGACTTTAGGAGGGAGTGAACAGCCATGGCTCCTTACCCCAGCCCTACGTCTCCACTGGAATGAATCCTAAGGGTCTAGGAGATAGCAACATCTTCAATATATGGAAGAGATTTTGAAATGCTTCCACGTGCGTTTTCTAACTTGACTCGCACACCAACCCTGTGCGGTGAGTGAAGGAGGAAGAAGTCTTTTGCCTGTTTAAAAATGAGGAAGCTGAGGGGCAAAGGGAGATGACAAGAGTTGACCAACCTAATCCTCATCACCTACTGGCCCGTTCATCATGTAAGCAGGCTTCATGACCTGTTCATATGGCTGACCGTGTGTACAATGAAGAACTTGTACTCTGGAGAAAATGAACTCCAGAGAAGTTGTGATTGGTTCAGCCTCACGTCTGTGTATTCTTATAGTTGGAACTAGAGTTCTCTCCTGATGGCCAGTTTGGTATTCTTGACTTCATACTCTGCTGAAGAAAGTCAGCACCTTGCGCTTCATGAAGAAGTTAGAATAGGCAGTATTTCCCCTATTATACAGAGGATGAAATCGAAACTCAGAAGAAGGAAATTGTTTGCCACTGGTCACAAATCCCATTGGTAGCAAAAGCTAAGATACAGATTGGAATTTAGGATTTATGGCTGAAAAACACAGCTTCTCGGGGTGTGGTTGTAAGTCCCAAGAGTTTTTAGTACGTAGTCAGCCTCCCTTTTATAAATAGATTGCAGTTTGTTTTTTTCTCTATTAAATATATGGTATAGTTTGGACAGTAAAATGAAAAAGCTTGATTTTAGGAAGACTTTTATGCCACAAATTATTAATCCAAGAGCTTTCAAAAGGTTCAGTTATCTTACACAGGATCCTTTGTGCTCTTTCAATGATAAAATTAGTATTAGTGATTTGATAGCCTGGAGCTCATTAGCATGCTGCATAGAACCTGCTTTTTTCTTTGTTGTCTACCTGCCAACAGTGTCACTTGGGAAAAATAGAATATCGAGTGACTAGTGTGGCCAGCTAAAATATAGGACACCCAGTAAAATTTGAATTTTAGATACTGCTGATATTAAAAAATTATTCATTGTTTACCTGAAACTGAGTTTTAACTGGATTATCCAGGATTTTTATTTGCTAAATCTAGCAGCCCTGAGAATTATTCTTCTCTTGAACACATTTATTATATATTCTTTTCAGTGAATCATTTTCGGTTTGTAAAACATTTTATGCTTTCAGAGAAACATAGGCATGGGATTCAGTCAGATTTTTTTTCAGGACACTATCCTTAAGAATCTTGGTTCTCTGAATC
Organism: Hippopotamus amphibius kiboko; assembly: GCF_030028045.1. Taxonomy (NCBI): domain Eukaryota; kingdom Metazoa; phylum Chordata; class Mammalia; order Artiodactyla; family Hippopotamidae; genus Hippopotamus; species Hippopotamus amphibius. The sequence goes on from NC_080198.1 coordinate 76,068,888, forward strand.
CCTTGAGGCAGTGTTTTTACCTCAGTGGTTAAGTGTGCTGTCCTTTTATGATCTGGATGGAAAGAATTTAGTTAGAGGATGTGTATTATAGGTGATTTTATTTTCTCTATGCCTTGTGTGTTTAAATTTGATCTTTGACTCTTTCAGATGCAGCTAGACATTATGAAGTGTCTTCGTGACAAACATTGATGTTCTGGGAACTTTTAGGTTCTTGTAGGCCGTAAGACTTGGATTAGGAGACCCAGATTTGATTCCAGGTTTTGTTACCAGCTTGCAGAATGTGTTTGGTTCAGCCATTTAATTTAGCTTCATAATTTAGAAACTGGGATTGTGCATGCCTGCTTCACGAGGTTTAAATAAAATGGTGCTTTTTTTTCCCTTCCAATATCACTAATGTAAATACTTTTCAAAATCTCAGAGACTCAAGGAAGAGAAAGAAGGGAAAACAGAGATCCTATCTCAGGCCAAAGAAGTGATTTGCCCCATCAGAGCTACCAGCCAGGTTTCTTGAATCCCATCTGGTATATTACCCTCATATCTGACATGTTCATCTTTCCATCTTTTTTCATTCACATGCAGTTACATATAACTTCATATGACAGCAAATTCAGTGTGTGTGTAAATTAGCTGCTGGACACAATATAAGCTTCAGTTTGGGGAGGAGAGGTCTGGGCTTGCTCACTCCTGTATCCCTAGTGCCTGACACACTCAAGGACCTTCATGAGAATAATTTATTCTAGAAAAAAAAGGACACAGAAGTGAATCCAATTAAAACGGAAAAATATCAGTGAAAAGGCTTTGATTGGAACTTTATCTTGAAAAATGGAACCGCGGGTTATAAGAGTAAATTTACCTTATTTTAGATTTAAGAAGATTTAGATTATAATGAAAACTCCAAGCTATTAAAATAAACAATTTTCTGGCAAGGCTGTATCGTAAACACAAGTATCTTTACTTCTTATTTGGCATTCGCAGCAGGATCCTAAAGAGAGTCTTTTTTCCTCAAATATAGTTTTTTAAAATTAATATTTGACGTTTTTCCAGCAGCCTTTCTTAATCTAGAATGCAGTTCTTTGAATAGAATTCTCTTTTCACGTGTTTGTTATATCATGATCCTTGTTGATTTTTTCCAGTTGTTAGCTGTTTTTTAATTGGACTTAACCCTTAATTATCAGTGGCTTTATGTAATATTAGAATAGTTCTCCAATATCACCTTGGTTTCCTTCTAGAAATTCTATATCTTACATAAGAGTGTAAAATTTCAGTCTCCAGGTGATTTGTATTTGCAGAGATTAAAGTATTAAAAAACAATCAACAGGAGATGATAGATATTAGTCTTAGGAAGGAAGGCCCACTTCATACAGCCACGTAGGTCATGCACTGCAAAACCTCAAGGGATGCCTAAAGAGAGAGAGGTGTGAGAGAGGATTTAATTTCATTTATGCTTGGTTTATAAGTGATTGTTTTGATGTTATGATAACATATGTTTTCCTACGCAGGGACATATCTACAGGGACTCAGATAATCAATAATGTGGTCGTGAGAAAACCCTTCCCTCCATGACTGGTAGTTAATAAAAATTGTTGATTGACTCACTGAATATACCAGATCTATTTTTCCTGTGTCATTTAATACTGAGTTCATCTCTCCAAGAAAATATCTAGAGGTAAAACACTTGTGACACAATTAAATATAATACAAAACACCTAACAAAGAATTTTTGGACACTGGCTTAGTTTAAGACATATATTAGGCCCTATAGGATATCCTATAGGGTAAATTAGCCATGGTCAGTTATGAGACTCACATCCAAAGGAAGATGAACATTAATAGCTAAAACACAATGTTGATTTTCTGTAACAAATATACCAGCATTCACATTTTCAAAGGACTATTGTCCCTTTTAATGCAGTTAATTTAGGAGGCTTCATTTATTTATTCATTCACACAAATAGTTATCAAGGTCTTAGTATGTGCAAGGCATTTTCTAAGTACAGACATGCAGCCGTGAACAAGACAGACAAGTATGACATTTACATCTCCTCGGAGGAGGCAGACAATAAACCAACAGATTGGTAAACAAGAAAAATAGACGATAGTAAGAATTCAGATAGCGTGGGGGGAGAACATAGTGTGTCGAGGCCACTTGAGGTGGAGTGATCAGGGAAGACCTGTCTGCGCAGGGGATGAGGAGCTGCAGTCAGCCGGGTGCAGGTGAGTAGAGTGGTCCAGACTGGGGGCAGTTAGAGTTTGATGTGATGAGGAGTATCAAGGGGCCGGCATGGGCGAGAGGGGCTATGGTAGGGGATAGAAAGAGTTTGAGTTTGAGTCTCAATTCAGTGAGAAGCCAAGTAGGGTAGTTAAGATGTTAAGGTTTTCTTTGTTCAAAGATGACTCTGGCTGCTGTGTGGAGAATGGATTGAAGGGAGGCTAGTATAATATCAGAGAGACCAGTTAAGGGGCTGTGGCCACAGTCCCAGGTGAGAGGTGGTGGGCTTGGATCAGGGAGGTAGTACAGGAGATAGAAATGAACAGACTAGAATATAGGGTTTTGAAAGTCACGTAGACAAGACTTGGCTGCTGGATTGGACGTGTGAGTTGAAAGAAACAAATTCAGAGTAACTCCTAGATGTTTGAGTAGCTAGGGAGATCATGGTGCTACTTATTAATATGAAGAAAACTGTCAAGGAGTGAGGTTGAAGCAAGACGAAGGATGGGCCATTAGGAATTCTGATTTCACGATTTTAAGGTGTCTGTTTAGATGTTCACATGGAGTTGTCAAGTAGGTGGTTTGATTAAAAAATTTAAAAGTCGATCACCATTTTTCAATGAGAGGATAAGAAAAGTTGAGGCTGTGTTTCAGGTTTGTAGCTGAAATAGTTAAAATGCCTATTTTTTGTATACATTTGAGAATTTAAGTTACATGTACACACTTTTAAATCACAAGACGAGACGTTAAGTTAAATGTATTGCTTTTTTCTGTCTTACATTTTATGAAACAGCTTATTCAAATGCTTCCTGTGCATTTTTCACATACATGTCTGACATCAGTGTCTTTGGCACTGCTGCTGTGATTCTGGAGGTAATGCAAGCATTTCCCAAAGTATGTCCCCCTCATTTCTGTCGAAGTTTTTGAGATACAGCATTATTTTATTATCAGTGTATGTTCTCATCACTGGAAATTTTGTCCTAAGCCTTGTCATGAATTTATAAAACATTAGGCAATTATATTTTAAAAGATTCTGTGCTGTAGGTATACAACGGGGATCTGTACAGTATACTTACTACATTGCTTTTCTAAAAATAAATTTATTTATTTATTTATTTATTTATTTATTTATTTATTGGCTGCGTTAGGTCTTCATTGCTACGTGCGGGCTTTCTCTAGTTGCGGAAAGCAGAGGCTACTCTTCGTTGTGGTGCCATGGGCTTTTTAGTACAGTGGCTTCTCTTGTTGCAGAGCATGGGCTCTAGGTGCATGGGCTTCAGTAGTTGTGGTGCACGGGCTTAGTTGCTCCGTGGCATGTGGGATCTTCCCAGACCAGAAATTGAACCCGTCTGTGTTCCCTGCACTAGCATGCGGATTCTTTTTTTTTTTTTTTTAATTTTTTGGTTATCTTTGTGTCATTTTTTTAAATTTAAGCTCTTTTTTGGAATATAATTGCTTTACAGTGCTGTGCCAATTTTTAAGGTACACCAAAATGAATCAGCTGTATTTATACACATATCCCCAACCTCCCGTGACTCCCTCCAACCCTCCCTATCCCGGCCCTCTAAGTCATCACCCATCATCGAGTTTGTCTCCTTATGTTATGCAGGAACTTCTCATGAGCTATATATTTTACATTTGGTTGTGTATATATGTCAAAGCTACTCTCTCACTTCGTCCCAGCTTCCCCATTCCTTCCCCCTCCCCCAACCCTGTGTGCTCAAGTCCATACTCTACATCTGCATCTTTATTCTTGCCCTGTCACTGGGTTCATCAGTACCATTTTTTTTTTTTAGATTCCATATGTATGAGTTAGCATACAGTATTTGTTTTTCTCTTTCTGGCTTACTTTGCTCTGCATGACCGATTCTAGGTCTATCCACCTCATTACAAATAACTCAATTTCATTCTTTTCTATGGCTGAGTAATATTCCATTGTATATATGTGCCACAACTTCTTTATTCATCTGTTGATGGGCATTTAGGTTGCTTCCACGTCCTGGCTGTTGTAAGCAGTGCTGCAATGAACATTATGGTACATGTTTCTTTTGGGATTATGGTTTGCTTTGGGTATATGCCTAGTATTGGAATTGCTGGGTCATATGTTAGTTCCATTTTTAGTTTTTTAAGGAACCTCCAAACTGTTTTCCATCGTGGCTGTACCCCAACTTACATTCCCACCAGCAGTGCAGGAGAGTTCCCTTTTCTCCACACCCTCTCCAGCATTTATTGTTTTTAGTTGTTTTGATGATGGCCATTCTGATTGGTGTGAGGTGATACCTCATTGTGGCTTTGACTTGCATTTCTCTAATGAGTAGTGATGTTGAGCATCTTTTCATGTGTTTGTTGGCCATCTGCAGGTCTTCTTTGGAGAAATATCTATTTAGGTCTTCTGCCCATTTGTGGATTGGGTTATTTGCTTTTTTGGTATGAAGCTGCATGAGCTGCTTGTATATTTTGGAGATTAATCCTTTGTCCGTTGCTTCATTGGCAAATATTTTCTCCCATTCTGAGGGTTGTCTTCTAGTCCTGTTTATGGTTTCTTTCCCTGTGCAATGGCGGGCGGATTCTTAACCACTGCACCACCAGGAAGCCCTACATTGCTTTTTTAAAAACTAATTATTATTATTATTATTATTACTATTTTGGCCCATGCTGCGTCACATGCAGGATCTTAGTTCCCCAATCAGGGATCAAACCTGTGCCCCCTGCACTTGAGGGCATGCAGTCTTAACCGCTGGACCACGGGGGAAGTCCCTACATTGCTTTTTAAAGAGAACTTTAAAATTTATAACTGTATCTAACACTTGGAATTATGGGGTAATCCTGATCATATCTGTGTTATCTTTTTTTTGACCCATTTCATTCTAGACTGGTGTCATTTCAGGGTAGTACAGTATTTACCAAACAATAGTTGCTGTTCAAAATAAAATAATTAAGGGAACATTCTATAAGTGAAAGACTTAGTAGAGACTCAGAAAAAAGGCTAACTCTTCTTTCTCCCTTCTGGATCTTCTTTTTTCACTTAATAAATTGTGATAACTATTCACATCAGTACCTATGACCATTTTTAAATGTCTGCCTAGTGTTCCCTTTATAAATGTGCCATGATGTGTTTGTTTTTTTTTTTTGGCACACGGGCTTAGTTGCTCCGTGGCATGTGGGATCTTCCTGGAGCTGGGATCGAACCCGTGACCTCTGCATTGTCAGGCGGATTCTTAACCACTGCGCCACCTAGGAAGTCCGCCATGATGTGTTTTTGCCAGGCTTCTGTTTGTGGTATTAGGTTGCTTCTTATCTTTGCTATAACAAAAAGTACCACAGTAAATAAATACCCTGGTACTTCTTTTCCCACATGCGTAAAATCTGTGGAACAAAGGATAAATGCATTTTAAAACTTGTTAGCTATTGCCTACTTGCCCTCTGAAGAGGTGTTATCAATTTCTATTGCATCCAGAAGGATTAGAGAGTGCCTGTTTCCCTGCACTCTCCAAAATGATACACTGTCAAACTTTTTTATCCTGGCTCCTTGGTGAAGATAATCAGTAAGTCATTGTCAAGTGGAGATTGCATTGCTTTTATAGGCCAGTTCTTTTAAGTATCCTCAGTGGTAGCAAGTTTCTGTCTCTTGAAAGTGAATTTGAGTTTCAGAAAAAGTCAAGTCTAATGCATAAGATATACATTAAGTTAGCTTTTACTCTAGGTTTTTGTGGTTTTACTTGCTTGTTTTGAGAGGAAGGCTTAGTGAAAAACAAGATCTAACTTTAAGATAAAACAAATATTCTTTCTACTCAATACTCTGTAATGGCTTACATGGGAAAAGAATCAAAAAAAGAGTGGATATATGTATAACTGATTCACTTTGCTGTACAGCAGAAACTCACACAACATTGTAAATCAACTGTACTCCAAAAAAAATTAATTTAAAAAACTAATATTCTTATGTGGCTCTTGAAAATTTTTAGAAGTTAGTTTCAAAAGAAGAGTTCCAAAAATGTCTAAAGTAATGGCACCATCCGTTGGCATGAGAATGCAGCTTCCCAAGAGGAATTATTTGACCTGAACAACAATCATTTGGATGTGTATGATCTCTGGCATATTTGTTTTAAAAAATCACCCACTGTGAAGGCTTTAGCCCAAATGGGTTTTTTTCATGGGATGGCACATTAATAACATAAATAACTTAAGTTTTCTTGGACTGAATTTTCTATATTAGTTATTACCTACCTTTTTTGTTTTCTCCTTTATACAAGGAGTAGATACTCTAGAAGAAGAGATCATCTTTACCATTAATTGAACAAATCTTATTAGGATGATTTTAATGGAAATCTATAATCTTTCTACCACATACCAGATCAAATGGTTTATATTTTCCATTTCCCTTTCTAAATCTAATCTATATGTAGCGATATAGATTAAAACAACTATCTACAATTAAGCATATTAGCTAGCCAATTTTATATAAATTTTTAAAAATTTTTAAATATTTAACTTCAGAAAAAGTTGTATGTTTTAAATAGCAGATAAATTTCCATATTTATATTTTCCTAAGACTCTTGTCAAATTTAGTGTCTTTTACTTTAACACAAACTGATTTGAGAGGAGCAGACTTGACAATGTGTTACAAATCAGATATCTGAAAATACACGTTATAGGAGTTAGGCTTTATTAAAATGTTCACTGAAGCAATTGTCCTCTAGAGTTTTTCAAAATAAAACTGTCTTAAATAAACCATCTTGTTTTTATTTTCTATGACAAATCAATCATTACCACATCAGTTTACCATGAGCGGCTTTTTAGAAGCTTTCCGGGGTAGCAATATTTAAGAAGGGGTATTCCTCAAACATTTACTGTGTCTACATGTTCTTTTCTGCAGAGAAATGGTCAATGCATGGTTTGCTGAGAGAGTTCACACCATCCCTGTGTGCAAGGAAGGCGTCAGAGGCCACACGGAAGCTTGCTCTTGCCCCTCGCAGCAGAGTCCCCGTGCAGAGAGCAGCGTCCCTGGAACACCAACCAGGAAAATCTCCGCCTCCGAATTTGATCGGCCTCTTAGACCCATTGTCGTCAAGGATTCTGAGGGAACTGTGAGCTTCCTCTCTGACTCAGAAAAGAAGGAACAGATGCCTCTAACCCCCCCAAGGTTTGATAATGATGAAGGGGACCAGTGCTCAAGACTCTTGGAATTAGTGAAAGATATTTCTAGTCACTTGGATGTCACAGCCTTATGTCACAAAATTTTCTTGCACATCCATGGACTCATCTCCGCTGACCGCTATTCCCTGTTCCTTGTCTGTGAGGACAGCTCCAACGACAAGTTTCTTATCAGCCGCCTCTTTGATGTTGCAGAAGGTTCAACACTGGAAGAAGCTTCAAATAACTGTATCCGCTTAGAGTGGAACAAAGGCATCGTGGGACATGTGGCTGCTCTTGGTGAGCCCTTGAACATCAAAGATGCATATGAGGTAAATAAGAAACAGAGGCGGGGTGGGAGGTGGAGCGTGGGTGGGGCCTTGGACAACTGCTGTGAATTGTGGAGATATTTGAAACTGAGATGTAAAAATGTGCATACTTGTTAAAAATGGGACTGTCTGGTAAGGACCTCCCCATCTTTTAAATGCCAGAGTTTCTTCACTGGGGGCTGAATCAAGGATAGAGGCCTGAGGGAAATATTGTCTTGTTTTCCTGCTTAATGATAATTTAACATAGCTCATCTCACAGTTGTATTCTTTCATCTTTTTACCTCATCACTATACTTATCCCCTATCTATGTTATCTCCACATGAACCTCTGGGGACTTTACTAAGATTCTAAAATGATAGGTCCAAAAAGTGTCAGAAAGCCAAACCCATAGTCTTTTTAAATTCATTCACTCAATTCATCATATTCATTCATTTGAAGTCCCTTTGACACCAAAGTCTGAGTTTCTTTCTTTCCACTCTTTCGTTTCATTAAACAAATAAATGTGTGGATAGCTCTAGAAAATGGACATTTTTGCCCTACAATATTTCAATGGAAAGATTTGATATTTCTTCCACTTTTGCTTCCATTATGAACAGATCTTTATTATGGACTTAAAGTTTACACTGTATGATTTTTCAAATTTCCCATTTAAAATGATTCTTTTATTAATTGAATTAGAGGTTTTAAACAAATCATCTTAATTGAATGACACTTAGTATGTTTATGAATTATGTTCTGGCATCATGCTAGAACAATTATGCTAGTTACTTATCATGTGGTACACTTTGAAGATTCCATAATAATACCAGCTTGAGGCTCCTCTGTGTCATTTGAGGGGTCATAGATGTTTTATTCACTCCTGTACTCCTGATGCCTAATACAGTGCCTGGAACATAGATAAGTGTTAATAAATATTGATTGGGAGAAAATTATAGTAGATGAGATAAATAAGTAGACTAGATAGCAGGTCATAATTGATCCAGGGAAAATGTGTTAGGTTCAGGGAAGCAGGAGATCACATATAATTGGGGAGATGGAGAGAGGTTTCTTTGAGGAAGCAATGATTGATATGGACCCTGGAAGATGGATAAGATTTCAGTAGATTGAGTCGTGTGCATATTGAGATCCAGTTGCAAAAAGAAGTTTGAGGAAGAAACAGGAAGTTGGACCATGGGGTGCTTGTAAGGAAATGTGTGGGTGATAGTATAGACGTTGAGGAGCTACTGGAGATTACTGGGGTCTTAAATGCCAAGCTGAGGAGTATTTATTTGATTCAGAGCCATGAGGACTAATTAAAGATGGTTTGAAAGGGGGACTGGCATGATTCAGACTGTGCTTTAGAAAGATGAATATTATGGTGGCCATAAAATGAATTAGAGGGAAAAATACTGGAAACTGGGAGGACAGGTTAAATAGCCTGAGGGAGTAAGCACCTGAACCAGAGCACTGGCCTTTGAGACCAAAAGGAGGGAATGGATTAAAGATGAAGAAGCTGAATCTGCTAGTCTTGGCAGCTAACAGGAGGTGGAAGTGAGGAGAAAAGAGGAGTTGGAGAAGACTCAGGTTTTGAAGTTGGGTGAATAAGTAATAGTAACTGGTGAGAAATACTGAGGGCAGGTATCTGGGGAAAGATGTGATAGTTCAGATTGGCTAAATCCTGAGATAGCTTTCAGAATCCACTCTATACCAGCAGTCTTTTCAATTTTGATTCTTCACGGAGCTATCTCCATGACCTCTTTGAGCTCTGTAAGTAATGTCACAGCATAGCAGACTCCAAGAGGGGTATTAAGGACACAGCTGAAGGATGGCTGCCAAATTTGCAGAATTCCCTTCCTGTCTTAGGTGACAGCTGGGTTTCCGCTTTTCAATGGCACTATAGTCCCAAGTACAGTAGGACCATAAATATGCTACAGCTTTGCTGAGAAAGCCTTCATCTGTTTGCATGGTCCTAAATTTCTCCAGCCCTGAGAATTTCTTCACTTATATGCACGTTATTTAATCTGTTTACCATCTTTAGAGTTTTGATGGTGTAATCTTTGTTTTGCAGTTAGTAATGATTTAATTCTTGTACTGCCATCTAAAATAGGCTCAGTGTCCTTGATTTGCAGTGACCCCAGACTGAAGCCTCTTAGTCTGTGGATTTCTCATGTTGCTGCTTCACCCTTGACACCCTTGATCTGTGTTTATAGAGGCCTTGCAGAAGTTATTCCCATCCCAGGAATTTCATTAGAAGTTGTGGGATTGATCTGGGCCATAATTTACATTGGTATTAACAGTGGAAATCAGTTGGCTAGTGGGTAATTCATCACTTAGCCCACTCATAATTTGAATAGTCAAAATACTGTCTCATAGCCTTTTATGAAAATAGTCAGAATATGAAAGTACATTCTATGTTTTCTGAGTCCTACTGCTTTAAATACGTGTCTGTGAAAATGACACATTTCTTCAGCTTATGAGACCACAGAACACTTAAAAATTAATAATGTAGCAGTAGAAAACCAAGAAGTGGCCGTGAAACAAAGTAGTGCTCAGATTGAAGCTAAGAGTAAAAAAATAGTCTCCTAGATAGATTAATTGTAAGAAATGGTCAACTTTTGATTCACTTTTTAAAACTTTGTAACAGAATGATATAAATGTAGGGATTCAACTATTTTGTTATTAATAAAATAATACATTAATATGTTTAAAATAGAAGACAAGGTCCACAGTTTAGACCAGTGAGTTTCAATTAGACCACAAATACCAATGGTGTTCAGTCACACATCATCTCCTCCTTCATCAGCCCCATCATTTGTGCAAATTTCTTGAATGTGGCACAGTGTTTATTAATAATAAGATATTAACACATAATAATCAGAACAACTATATAAATGTGTTGGCATTATCCTCATATGTGAAAACTAGATATCATCCAATATCAAGATTGAATTGTGTATTAGTCAGTGTTCTTCAGAGAAACAGAACCAGTAGGATATCCAGAGATAAATAAGTGATTTATTGTAGGGATTAGCTCACTTGGATATGGAGGCCTAGAAGTTCCACAATCTGCCCACCATCTGCACAATCTGGAGAACCAGATAAATTGATGGTATAATCAACTGAAGGCCTAAGAATCAGGGAGGGGTCAATTGTGTAACTCTGGTTTGAGTCCAAAAGCTTTAGTTCCAAGAGCTCTGATGGACAGCAGGAGGGCAAGAGAAGATGGATGTCTTAGCTCCGAAAGCAAATTCGTCCTCCCTCTCCCTTTTTGTTCTGTTCAGGTACTCAAGGGATTGGGTGATGCCCACTGCGTTGATGAAGATCTTCTTTACTCATTCTCCTGATTCAAATGTTCATCTCTTCTGGAGACGTCCTCATAGACACACCTAGAAATTACATTTTATCAGCCACTTGGGTATCCCTTCGCCTAGTCAAGGTGACACAGAAAATTAACCATCACAAATTGCTTTGAACCCCTGGTTCCATGACCTGTGGAAGCCATAAGCCTCCCCAAGATTTCCTATGTCAAAGGATTTACATTGTGTAAACAACCCTTTTTCCTAAGTCAACTGGAATGCAAAACTTGTACTCTTCTCTTGTTTCCTGGAGACAGCCTCTCCATGGATACCATGATTTCTAGGGAGGAAACTTGGAAGGTCTTAGGGAAGGGTCACATTGCCACTCATGTGGCCTTCACCCACCCCTACTTTATTCCTCCCTTTTCAGTCCTTCTCCAGATAAACAAATCTTCACCAGCTTTCATCCTACAGGTCTCACTTGCTACTCAAGTGAATTTCTGATGAATGAAATTATTTCTAAAATGAATTTTCAGAGGAAAGAAAGAACAACAGCAACTGTTTTAATTTTGATAAGTCTTTAATTTATCAAAATTATTAATTTTGATAAATTTGTCATGGCATAATTGTACTCCAGGAAACACAGTTCGGGAACTGCTCTATCTTTGTTCAATGTTCTAATAATCTTTAGGTATTCCACTTTGTGGAAGAAAACCGACATATAATTTGGCAAGTCTACTGTGTTATTTCCATTTTCGTTTTCTTTTATCTTTTATTTTTATATTATTTCAAGCTTACAGAAAGGTTGCAAGACCAGCATCACAAACTTGTGTATACCCTTTACGCAGATTCTCCAATTGTTTATATTTTGTGCCATTTGCTTTATTATTTTCTTTTTCTATGTATAATGCATGTAAGTAATATATGCATATTATTTTTTTTCTGAGCCATTTGGAGACTTTTTTATGAGTATATATTTTCTAACAAGAATATTCTCTTACACAATTGTGATACATTAATCAAAATCTGGAAATTTTATGATACAGTACTCTTATCTGACATTCTATAGTCAAATTTGGTCAGTTGTTCCATGATGTCCTTTATAGTTGTTTTTTCCCTCTGATCAAGGCTCTAATTCAGGACTGCATATTGCATATACTTGTCCTATCTCTTTAGTCTCCATTAAATCTGGAATAGTTTCTCAGGGTTTATCTTTCTTAACATGTATTTTGGAAGAATACAGGGCAGTTATCTTGTAGAATGTTTTCCTTGAATAGATACAAGTTAGGCACTTTTGGCAGGAATACCACAGACGTTGACCTTGAGACCTTGTTTGGTTTTACAAACAACAGTCAGTTCTTCACTTCTCCTGCACCAGCTTTGAGCTACATTGCAGCTCAATTCAGACACTAGCTACGTGGAGTTAGTGCAGACCCCACAGGTTAAGGACTCAGTGCCACAGTATTGTCCCCGCTTCAGATGCCAGCCATACATAGGATCCCCACATCCATGTCTGGCTAGCTACAGATTCAGGAGTTCCCTGCTCAGATTTAATGATTTCTTAAAATGACTCAGAACTCAGAAAGCACTATAATTAACACTACAGTTTTATTATAAAGGATACAATTCAGAAATAGCCAAACAGAAGAGATGCATAGGGCAAGGAACGAGGTGGGGGACACAAAACTTCCATGCCCTCTCGAGTGGGAGGAGGGGCAGTGCATCACCATCCCAGCACACAGATGCCATCATAACCCAAATCTCTGACAAACGGGGCAAGAATATACAATGGATAAAAGACAGTCTCTTCAGTAAATGGCGCTGGGAAAACTGAACAGCCACATGTAAAAGAATGAAATTAGAACATTCTCTAACACCATACACAAAAATAAACTCAAAATGGATTAAAGACCTAAATGTAAGACCAGACACTATAAAACTCCTAGAGGAAAACAGAAAACACTATAAAACTCCTTAACATAAATCATAGCAATATCTTTCTGGATTCATTTCCTTATTCTTTATATATGTGTGCATGGGCTCAAGCCATGTTCCAAGCTCTTTACTCCTCTCTGTAGAATCTCTTATCTTTCTCTTCAAGCTGAAGAGCTTTCATTAACTCTTCTTTAGTACCCGTGTGGTGGTGACAAATTCTCTGATTTCATTTATCTGAAAATGCCTTTATTTTGACTGTAATCCTAAAAGATATTTTCACTGCCTGGACAATTCTTAGTTAATAGTAGTTTCCTTTCAACACTTAAAATGTTCTGCCACTTTTTTCTGGTTTTAATTTTTCTTATGAGAAGTCAGCCAGCCTTCATTTTTCACCTTATGAGTTTCACAATATATGTCATTTTCACACTATGTGTGTATGTTTAAGGTTTTCACTAATGTTGGGAAATTTTTGGTCATGTGTTCAAATATTTTTTCTGCTCCATTCACTTCTCTTTGAACTCCAATTGTATATATGTTAGACCATTTGATGTTGGACTCAGAGAACACTGAGGCTCTGTTAACTTTTTTATAGATTTTTTTTTTGTCCTCTCAGTCCTTTTGACTAGATATTTTCTGTTGATCTGTCTTCAGGTTCACTGACCCTTCTGTTGTTTCCAGTCTGTTGTTAAATCCATCAATGAACTTTTGTATTTTTCAGTTCTAGAATTTCCATTTGGCTTTTTTAAAATACTTCTTTCTTTCTACAGAGATGTCCATCTGTTCATTATTACCATATTTTCTATTCAGTGCTTAAACACACTTATAATAGCTGCTTTAAAGTCCCTGTTTGTTAATTCCAACCTCTGAATCATCTTGAGGTCATTTTCTATTGACTGCTTTTTTTCTTTACTGTGGGTTTCAATTTCCTATTTCTTCACACATGTTGTGATTTTTTTAAATTTTTTTTATTGTAGGTTGGATATTGTGAATGTTTTGTTGTGGGGCATTTGGATTATATCAACTTCCTTTAAAACAGGACTGACCTTTGTTCTTGTAGGCAGTGGAGTTACTGGAAGAGGCTTTCCGTCTTGTCAGGTTTGGTATTATTATTTGTTAGGATGGATCTACTTTAGTTTTAAATTTAGTCTTAGGAAATGTTGTCTGAATCTAGGGTATGGTCCTTACTTCCAAGGAGTGGCCCTTCTGTGTCTCAACTGAATGCCTGAGGTGCCTAGTAAGGTATCTCCTCTGGTGGGTGGGACCCCAGTGTCTTCAAACATTGTTATAATTGGTATCACCACTTGCTTCCAGGCTTCAACAGGTAATTTTTGCTGCTTCTCTTAGAGTCTTGCCAAATACATGTCTGAAGTGACTAGCCACTCAGTCTTCTGCCACTCCTTTACACTCCCTACCCCCACCCACAACACTGCCTCTCTTATCAGGTACTTTGCCTTGCACATTCCAGCCACTTTAGAAGCCCTGAATTCAGTTCCATTTGGAACTATTACTCTGGATACCAATTGTCTTCTCCTCCTGGGGGAAAAGTGCCCCCAGGAAGAACCAGATTAATGCAAGTCAGTCGTGTGTATTCCCCTCTTCACTGTGTGTGTTTTAGTTATTGCATGTATGTGGTCTAATCTTATATTTTTCAGCTGGAGGGCAAGTCTGGTACTAGTTATTTTATTATGAGAGATGCATATCTAAGCTTTGTGTTTTTTTTACACTGTCATGTTCTCATAAACAGTGAAATAAATAATCACAATAATAGTTGTGCTCTATTTTTCTTTCGATGGGGCTTAGAAGTTCTCTATGTGTTTACAACCCCTGCAGTGGGTGCATTGTTAAAGGAGAATTCTTTGAGATGCTAAAATTCGCTTAAAGTGATTTTGAAGCATACATTCCTCCTACCTCCTTCAATAAAGAGTGAAATCCAGGGCTGCTGTTTATTTTAAACTTCCAGTATGCACAAAAAAATTCTGTGAAAGTCCTTCTAATTTCAGACTCTTGCTTTGCTTAGATAGTTGGGTTGAATCCTCTTTTCTATAAATTGGTCTTGTAATTCAGATATTCATTAACAAAATAATTGCTGAGGATGCATTACTATTCATATTTTGATTATTAGCTTGTAGAATAATTCACTATATAAATTCATAATTTTTAACTTCTTTTACTTCATCCATGTCAGTATCCTGTCTGCTCTCTTTAGATACCTAGCAATATAGTATGTTATTTAAGAACTGCTTTTTGGAAACATTCAGCCAAGGTTTTCTCTGTCTTTCAATATAACTTTGAGCACTTTTGCAGAAAAGTTAAAAATGCAATAGTGTTTATTTATAATATAAAATATTCATATTGATTTTCCACCATTTTATAACTTTTCTTCTGAAATTTTCTTTACTGCCAGAGTTTGGCCCTCTCAGGGGAAAATTGGCCTCATTTCTGACCCTAGTTGATGGAATCTAGTGTAATCATTTACTTCATTCACAGCTTTGGCTTTGCGTGACTTTAGACTAATTAAAAAAAAAAACAAACAGAAATGACCTTCAAAGATGAGGATTTTTCCAGTGTGACTATTCCATATTCTCTGAAGGGAATTCCAAAAGCAGAGTTTTTAGAACAATAATGCTATTATTAGGTTGAGCATGTAAGTTCCCAAGGCAGTTGCTTTGAAGGGAACAATATGCATTCAGATGTTTATGTTCTGGTATGTTTGCTTCCATTCTAATTGTAGCTCATATACTGGTGTCTGTCCATTTCCTCAAGTATATTTTTCCTCCTACCTATAAGATTTGCTTTAAACTATAGTAAGCTAAAAATGATCACACTGGATAACTGTGATATCATTTGTTAATGATATCATGATTTCCTTCATTTATTGAACAAATGTTTCTGAGTTCCTGTGCTAATATTGGGAATACAGTGATGAACCAGAAAAAGCCCCTCGTAGAGTTTACAGCCTACCTTTAATCTTCTCAATCTGGTTTAATGGAAAATAGCCTGTATCTTTCTTTCTTTAAGCCACATTTAGAAATTTTACACTTTTCAGAAGTCCTTTGTGATTATTGAATGTGCAAGGATGTATTTTGTAAAAGGGGAGAGAGATTCAAAAGATTGAGAAATTGATTATAGATGAAGGCCATGCAGTTTTATTAGATACAAAAAAGGTAAGATTTTAATTCTTATGCACATCTGAGATAGAAATACAGAACAGTGAGGAAATATATAAACAGTCATTATGAGGGAAGTCAAGTCAGTATTGGAATGGTCATTTTGGAGGTGATGGGTTTTATAGGAAAACTTTCAGACCAAAGATGCGTTTCTTTTTCAGAAGAATCAGTGAGATGGGAATAGGCAAACGGTATTACAGAGGGGGAGAGTTGCCACTTTCCCCCGAGTTTAAGTGAGGCTGTCTAAATTGGTTAATATTTTGAATTTCCTTTATTTCTTCACATTTGTTTCCATCTGTATTTTTTCATTAATACTAGCTGCTAAAAAACCCTTAAATTTATCTTTGTCCAAGATGATGTGTACTTATATGCTTTGATGCCTCTTACAATGATAAAATTGTCATTCAGAACAACAAGGTGAGTCAAAGGTTAGATTTCTCTAATCCTATAAACCAGAAAAATCAAATCAGTCTTTGAACAGGTCAGTCACTAAATTGAATTTCTTCTTCCTTACTAGGATCCTTGGTTCAATGCAGAAGTTGACCAAATTACAGGCTACAAGACACAAAGTATTCTTTGTATGCCAATTAAGAATCATAGGGAAGAGGTAAGCCAATTTTCCATTTTATAAAAGGTCATTTGGAAACATTTTTCTTTTTTGAAAAAAATTTTTTCACTTTGCGCACTTATGAAATAACGCTATAGTGACAAGTTAACTATAAAGTGCTTAAATGTTCTGCTTGATGTGTTTTATTTAGACTTGAGTAATAGGGTTGAATCCTGATACTTTACTTTGACCTAGAAATAAATTTTAGACATGTCATTTCTGTACCTCTCTTTCCTGAGGACCTTACTGACTCCTAAGATACATAATTGCTATTGTGGTTGTAATCAGTTGATTTCATATTATATTTTAAACATCTCAAAAACGCTTATTTCATAAATGGTTATCCATTGCAGTGGTCGTCAGCTGATTTTTTTGTTTGGATGCAAAATGAGGTTTGAAAAAATGGAAATTGCAGCCAAGTCCAAGCAAAATTTATTGTGAAATTATAACAAGCCATTGAAAATGTTAGTTTATATTTCATCTAACTAGAAGGTTTGGATTCTGTAAGCACTGAATTCTCTCTTCATTTTACATTTATTTGAAAAAAATAGTTACTACATTATCATTTAAACTGAGCGCTTCAAATGAATGTTCTCAGTCCTGTCTGCACATTACAATCAACTGTGAAACTCTAAAACATTACCAATTAAATCAGGATCTCTAAGAGCTGGGTCTAGATACTGATACATTTTTAAAGCTCCCCAGATAATTCTGAAGTGTAGCCAGAGTTGAAAATCATTTCTTTAAGTGAAAACAAATAGATTGGAAGAGCCCATGTTTGTGGTTCTTAATCTTGGCTACACATTAGAATCACCTGTGGAGCATTTAGAAGTTCTCATGCCCAGGTTTCACCTTAAATCAGAATCTCTGGGGTTGGGACCCAGGCACATCAGTATTTCTATTTTTTTTTAAGCTCTTTATTGGAGTATAATTGCTTTACACAGTTGTGCCAGTTTCTGCTGTACACCAAAGTGAATCAGCTGTATTTATACATATATCCCCGTATCCCCTCCCTCCCACGACTTCCTGTCCTCCCTATCTCACCCCTCTAAGTCATCACCTATCATCCAGTTGATCTCCCTGTGTTATGCAGCAGCTTTCCACTAGCTAGCTATTTTACATTTGGTAGCGTACATGTCAGTGCTACTTTCTCACTTCGTCCCAGCTTCCCCTTCACCCCCCACCCCGTGTCCTCGAATCCGTTCTCTACATCTGCATCTATATTCTTGCCCTATCACTGGGTTCATCAGTACCATTTTTTTTAGATTCCACATATATGAGTTAGCACACAGTAATTGTTTTTCTCTTTCTGGCTTACTTTGCTCTGTATGACAGACTCTAGGTCCATCCACTTCATTACAAATAACTCAATTTCATTCCTTTTTATGGCTGAGTAATATTCCATTGTATATATGTGCCACATCTTTTTTATCCATTCATCTGTTGATGGGCATTTAGGTTGCTTCCATGTCCTGGCTATTGTAAATAGTGCTGCAGTGAACATTGTGGCACATGTTTCTTTTTGGATTATGGTTTTCTCAGGGTATATGCCCATTTCTCCAGAGAAGACATGCAGATGGCTAACAAACACATGAAAAGATGCTCAACATCACTCATCATTAGAGAAATGCAAGTCAAAGCCACAATGAGGTATCACCTCACACCAGTCAGAATGGCCATCATCAGAAAATCTAAGAACAGTAAAAGCTGGAGAGGGTGCGGAGAAAAGGGATCCCTCTAACACTGCTGGTGGGAATGAAAATTGGTACAGCCACTATGGAAAACAGTATGGAGGTTCCTTAAAAAACTAAAAATAGAACTACCACATGACCCAGCAATCCCACAACTCGGCATATACATCAGTATTTCTTAAAGCTCCCAGGTGGTTATCATGTGCTGCTAGGGTTGAGAACCACTGCCAAGAATACAAGAAACACTTTGCTGGTTCTACTTGATTTATATTCGGATTCTGATATCTTTCCTTTCCCTCCCCCATCCAGTCCTTTACCAAGTCCCGTCGCTTTTTTTTCTGTTAGTGTTTCTCATTTCGATTTCTTTCTTTTCATTCCTGCTGCCTGTACCATAATTCAGATCTTGAAGTAATGCCTAAACTTTTAAAATATTCTTGTAAGGGGTTTTTGTACTTTAAGTCAATTTTCCTTTAATCCACCCTGCATATGCCCTTGGGAATTTTCCTGAAACACAGCTTTCTAAATCAGTGCTTCTAAAACAGTAATGTGCATATGACTTTTTTTATTTATTTATTTATTATTTTTTTGGGGGGTACACCAAGTTCAATCATCTTTTTTTATACACATATCCCCATATTCCCTCCCTTCCTTGACTCCCCCCACCTCGAGTGCCCCCCACCCTCCCCGCCCCAGTCCTCTAAGGCATCTTCCATCCTGGAGTTGGACTCCCTTTGTTAGACAACAACTTCCCACTGACTATCTATGCATATGACTTTTAAAATGCAGATTCTGAGTTCAGGCGGTCTAGGTGAGACCTGAGTGAGGTTCTTTTCTAACAAGCACCAAGTTGATGCCAGTGTCCGCAGATCACAATTTGATGAACAGGATCCTAAATCAGTCACTTCTCAGTCGTCTAAGATAAGTTCTCAGTGCCTTAGAGTTGCTATGTGGTTTCTTAAGAGGGTAGTTACAGCCACAGTTACTGAAAATCCCTGTAGCTAAAACATGCAAATGAGCTTAAATAATTGATTAGCTAATTAATTGTGAATGAATAAATAAAATTGAAAAGGCCATGCATGGACCAGTAGTGTTCTTAATCAGATCGCCAGATAAAGCAAATAAAAACCATGTCTTATGCAATATTGGGGACATAGTTATATTAAAAAATTATTTGTTGTTCATCTAAAATTAAATTTGACTGGATGTCCTATATTTTATCTGGCTGCCCTAGTTATAAACCAAGGACTATGATTGTGTGCACTTAAGAAGATGATGTTCAGCTTTTAATTTGTAAGTATGTTTTAAAACCATGGCCTGAAAAAACAACTTTGTACTGGCCGAGAGACTCAGCTTGAATCACACTCTGGTGAAATATCTCTTCCTAAGTAGCATGAACGGTGGGGATTGGGGGGAGCCATGAGCAACAAAAACCCCAGGGTGAAGCAGGTGAGACTGCCCTTCTGTAAGAGAGCGTCCTCTGGATCCGTGCACTTCTGTCTTTATGGTTACCAGTGAGGGTGATGTAAACTGAAACACCAATAACAAAACCCCCTGCTGTAGTGAGGTGTAAATTACGTACCATATAATTCACCCATTTGAAGTGTATAATTTGATGAGATTTTGACACATGCATGTGTAGTCATATAAACACCACTGTAATCAAGATACAGAACATTTCTGTCACCTCAGATAGTTCCCTGTACCGCTTGGAGTTGATCTGCTCCTCCTCCCTCAACCCCCAACCCCCACAATCACCGCTCTGTTTTCCATCACTATTGTTCTGCCTTTTCTAGAGTGTCATAGAAGCCATATACGTGGAATCATACAGGAGGTAGTCTTGTATGTCTGGCTTCCCTCACGTAGCGTAACGCTTGTGAGACTCATCCATGCTGTTGCATGTGTCCATGGTGTGTTCCTTTTTATGGTGGTTATTCCATGGTATGGGTGTGCCACAATCTGAATATCCGTTCATCCATTGACAGACATGGAGTTGTTTCCAGGTTTTGTCTTGTTAGGAGAAAAGCCGCTGTTGATGTTTGTGTGCAAGTCTTTTTGTGAACATGTTTTCATTTCTCTTTGGTAAATATATGAGGGGAATTTCCAGGTCATGGGTGGGTATATGTTTAATTGTATGAGAAACTTGCAAGCTCCTATCCAAAGTGGCTGTACCATATACTTTCTTACCAGCAATGAATGAGAGTTCCAGTTGCTTCACATCTGAGGCAACACATGGTATTGTCAATTTAAAAACATCGTAGCCATTCAGTTTGATTACGTGAATGAATAACCCCACTCTCAGTCAAGAGCCGTCCGCTCACCTACAGACCTGATTAAAGTGGATTCAGCTACAGGTCCCCAGATTGGGATTGTCCAGAGCTCTCCCTAAGCGTCCTGCTGGGTTCCTCAGGATCCTCAGGGCTGTCTGCCTCCACACTCCCTCATCCTCTCCTGCTGCCTCTGTTTTACCCTGTGATGACTTGATATAAGGCTGGGCTCTTCACTTGTTTCCACAAAAGTTTTTTTCACACCAAGCATTTCATGAGATTACAAAAAAAAAAAAACCTTCAGTAACTTCACTGGAGTCTTAGTAACTTTACTGATGGGAAGGTTTCCAAATACAGCTTTTTAAACATCTTGCTGACCCTCCCCATTCTCTGTCCTCTCCCCCTTGTTCCCTCTCCTCCCACGCTCACACTGCCCGGTTTGAAATTATTTCCTGTGAGAATTATTTCTTCAGAAAAAAGGAATGAAGAGAAACAGTCGGAAAAACAGGCATACGCTCAGCATGGCTGTTGTAGAATAAAAAGTAATCTGGCTGACTGAGAACCACGGCCCCTAAGAAGATGCAATATAGGACTTCCAGAATTATCTTTAAATTTACAGCTACGTAAACAAACTCAGGGCAATGTTTGCTGTTGTGTACACACAGTAGAAAAGTACTCTTTCTCCCACGAGCGTTTGAAATCAAAATAGAGAGTCACAGTAAGGCTTTTGGGAGTAATTCTTAAGATTGCTTGCTGTGGGCTTGAATCCCATCTTCACCACTTACTTGATGAGTAGCCAGGATGGAATTGGTGAATCCCTTCGTTCTTCAGTTCCCTCATCTGCACAATGAGGGTTATAAAAGGACCCACCTCCTAGGGTTGTTGTGAAGATTAAATGCGTTTGTGCATGCAAAGGGCTTAACATATTTCCTGGCACACTGGAAGTGATTGATAAATGTCAGCTGTTACTTTTGAAAGGAGATCTAGAACTAAGCAAACTCTTAGGAGAAACAAGGAATGATAAGTTGTATGCAGAGGTCATCAGCCACATTATAACCAGTCAGCTGAGATCAAATGACAACCCAGCACCGTCCCTGACTTCACTGGTCTGTTACCCTCTAACACACTTTACGCTTAAAAGAAAAAGACTTTTCATTGTTTTTCCTCATAAATGAGGCAAAGTGAATTTGGTTTCTTCTCTCTGTTGTAGTCCAATTGTACTCATTCCGACTAATTACCAAGGAACCTAAGATGAAATGTGGTTGTTCATAACATGTCTTGGTACCTTTTCGTGACTCTAATTTCTTAAGGTGCCACCTCTGAAGAGCTGCTTGAATGGAGCAGTTGACTATTGAATGCTAAAGTCTGAACTACAACATAGTCCAGAAAATTCAGAAAGATTTTTAAGATTCAGTAAAATCTGTAATCACTGCATCTGCCTCTCTTCTTGGGAAGTATTTCAACTAATTAAAATTTTTCGAGAGTTCTTTTCATCCGTGTTATAACCATAAGTGTAATAGCACAATGCCTTTTTAGAAGTCAGGATCATAGATATTCCTAAAACCTCTATGACAGAATTATTTTTGAATCATAAAGGATAAGCTTTTGCAATTTTCTCCTCTCTGTACTCCCTTCTAAGACAGTGGAATTAATGGGCAGTGTGGTGGGGGTAGGGTGGGGACTGGAGAAGCTAGAGGAAGCTAAAATAATTTATTTTGGAAAGGTCACAGAGCTATTGGCTAGAGAAAATGAATGAAGACAAAAAGTAAAGGGGTCAAGGGAGAGAAGAGAGACAGCCCAGGCTGTATAATAGAATAGTTAGAGGAAAGACGGGGTAGGACTTTGGAAATAACTGCCTATCCTGTGGAAGCTATTCTAAGGACTTGACGTATATTCTTTCATTTAATCTTCATAACAACCATAGGAGGTAGTTATTATTTTATTCCCACTTAACAGATGATGAAACGGAGACACGGGACATTTAGGGAACTTGGCCAAAGTCACAGAACTAAACACTGGCGAAGCTCAGATTCAAGCCTAGACAAGAGGGTTTCTTAAAATTCTGCCGTGGATGACGACTGCACTCTCTTTTCTTCCCCCTCAGTGTTTTCTTGAGCCACTGCAGTCAACATGTAGATTCCTGTTGATTTGGGGGTGGGAGGTACACTGATGGGAGATGCGGCTTCACATATTGTAGAAGCAGGGCTCGAAGGTGGAGACAAGGAGAGCTGGCTGCATCCTGATGGTTCTTCAACGTCAAGTGTTGAGACCATTCTGCAGACAAACTTTTTAAAAAGAGAGAGAGGGGTAGCAGGGAGAAGGAAGGCAGGGGAGCAGGGGCGGGGGAGAGAAAGAGGGATCAGAGTCACATCCTCTGTAATGTCTTAAGAGGACTCCATCTAGTAAACAAGAAGAAATTTTTACCAGGGATGAAAGAGTTACAGGAGCATGTTTCATGTTCATCTGGGCCAGTGTGCTCTGTGATATGCACAGGAAGCATCATGAAAAAAAATTTGCAGCAAGTGTGTGAATGTTTAGGGCTGCTGTTACATTTCTTTCAGGCTTAACGCTGGATTTTTCAGACCTGGGCACTTGGATCCGTTTTTTATTTTTGTCACGTGCGTTACTTATTTCTATAAGCAGACGTTTCTTTTATGTTTAGTAAAGAAGTGCAGGGAAACTCAACTCTTTCTAGCTCAGATGACCTATTTCTGAAATCCTGCCCTCTCTTGAAGTATTGCTTGTTATGACATGGTAGCGATGAGTGCTTTTTTTTCTTTTTTTAATGTGTAGGGGCTGCACCAATGAGGTAGAAGCCAGGACATTGTGAAATAATGCAAGTTCTATGAAAATTTTGTATTGATCTGAGGTAGAGATTCTATCCAATAATATCAGGCTAGGCATAACCTGTTTTCTCTTGGTTGAATGTCAACTCCAATTTTTATTAAGTAAAAATCTAATTTGGAATCAGAGCTCTTATCCTCCTTCTCTGTTTTTATCATTTTGATTTTATTTTATCATATTTGATGATATACTTATAATTCTTTGATGAAATGTAACAGTTATAATAAAAGATTTATGGTAAGTTTTTTTACAGTATAAGGGAGCATTTTTAGCTAAATGTCCAGTTGTTTATATATTCTTTTAAAAGAAAACTGACAAACTTCAAAAAATATCAGCTAATTTTATGAGATTTTTATGAAATAAGTACAATACTTTGATGAATCAAAGAGATTTAATGTCTGCTGAAAATCGTAAAGTAAAGCATTAATGGAATCAAATGTGTCATTCTAGCTGCAATATACAAAAGTAAATGTTTTCTAGAATTTAAGGTACATAACTTTATCTGCTAATCCCCTCCTAAATTATCTTGCTTTGAAAGTAATTGTTGAATCACTGCACTAAGTAGAGCCCTGGTCTAGGCAGTGAGGGTATGAAAAAAAATGAAGCAAGGAAGATACTTGAAACTTTTTTTTCAATTTCAATGAGAGGGAGACCTTATATACCAAAAAGCAAATATCAATGCAAGGTAGCAAGACAGATGTTAAATAAGTTCAATATTCAACACATAAGTTCGAAGGAAAGTCTGTGGATTTCAGGAGCTGGAGGAATCACAGAGGAAGGCCGAAAACTGTGGTTTCATACAGCAGATCCCTGCTGTGTTTATCCCACAGGCTTAAGAGAGGAAGCTGGAACATGCTTTCTGTGAGAGGGTGGATGCTTGCCTATGATCTTCAGCTCGCAGTACTGACTAGGGCTTTTCTTAAACTTGACCCGTAAGCTTGGAACAGATAAACGTTACAGCTTTATACATAATCCTACAATTCGAAGTCAGACTAGATGAAAATAGAGCTACAAGAATAAGCAGAGTTTAATTGCAGACTGTCAGTTGATCTAGATCTATTTTAGTCTTAAAGAATTGGCTACTTATGTGTTTTTTTGAAAACTTATAAATTGTGCATTGCATTTATTCCCCTGTGATATTTGTTTTAGAAACAAAACAGAAATACTCCGAAAAGTTTCCATTGGTTCTGGACTTGATATGGTGATGGTGAAGATCTTTTCCTTTTTTTTTTTTTCCACGTTACCCTTTGAATAACAAACAAGTGTATTTTACAAAAAGAAGAAGATGGTAACCACTTTCCTAAGGAAAATAACATTTCTTAAGAGCATCAGATGAAAAACATAGTGCTAGTAAGTTGAATCCCTGAGGCTACACTACTGATCCAGGAGAAGAAAGAATGAATAAAAGCTTGAGACTGAAAGTTAAGTTAGTGGTAGGCTATATTTACCCAAATCTTATTTTCAATGCTCAGAAAATTTGGTTCAGACTGAATGCTATGTTTTATTCAATATAAAGTTAATCTTCATTGGTACTTTTAGAATTCCAGCAGTTGTTGGAATGCCTTGCATTTTTCATTTGATAGAGCATTTGTAAGTTTAATTTTGAGAAGTTTTATATAGATTCTGAATTATGGCTAGTAGAGGTCTGGAACCAGCTGCAGGTAAGCGAAAATAATTTCTTTGTATAATATCTGACCCAGAACCACATAATGAGACCTTGGGATGGATTTTGATTATTAAATAATGTTCATGCATTCTTAAAGAGTTAAGGTAGTTGTCAGTGAAATTGCTGCTCTCAATAGATATATGTATGCAAACATCTTTATTCATCTAAGAGCTAAGATTATATAGGCAAAGTGCTTTAAAAACTATGTACTCTGTATTCCTTCTTATTAAATCCTCACCTAAAAGTTCTTACTTGTTTCTCTTCTACCATAGAGTGAAAATTAATATTCTGGGTGGAATTCAAATAAAAGTATAGAGTTGGTGATCTTATAAAATTTTTGAATCATATCTTATCTCTCTCTTTTTTTTTTTTTTTTTTTTTGCATCACTTGGTAGCAGTGAAATAAAGTGAAGATGACCTGGATTTAGAACTTCCAGATGCATTTGATTATTACACATTATTTGATGATCCTGTGTATGACATTAGTGATCTCTTACAGCATAACAGATTACCCTAAGCTTAGTGATTCTGAACACGAGCCTTTCCTATCTCGGTTTCTGTGGTTCAGGAATGCCAGAGCGGCCTAGCTTGCTGGGTGGTTCTGGCCCAGGTTCCCTGCCCGTGGCTGCACTCAGGATGCAGCAGGGAGGCCTGACTCACGCTGGAGCGTGCACTTCCCAGAGGGCTCGCTCGCGTGGCTGCTGGCAGGAGGCCTCAGTTCCCGGCCAAGCAGGCCTCTCTGTAGGTCACTCTGTGTCCTTGACACACGGCAGAGGGTGAGCAAGGAGGAAGCAGCAGCGCCTTGTACGTCCAAGTTGTTCACCTTCGCTTCACGGTAGCTGTTCATTAGAAGCCAGGCCTCACGTCCGGCCCAAACTCAGGGAGGGCAGTTAGGTCCCACCTCTTGAAGAGAGCAGCATCAAAGGATGTGTGGAGATACTGTGAAACCACCAAAAGTCCTAAGAGTACTTTGAGGCTTTAGTCTCTTTCCTTAAAACTGGTCAGATGATAAACGAGGAACTCTGCTTGTTAATTAAAATAATATCTTAAACAATAAGGACCTACTGTATAGAACAAGAAACTGTATTCAATATCTTCTAATAACCTATACTGGAAAAGAATCTGAAAAAGACTATATGTGTGTGTGTGTGTGTGTGTGTGTATGTGTGTGTAAAAACTGAGTCCCTCTGCTGTACACCTGAAGCATTATAAACCAACCATTCTTCAATTAAAAAGATCTTAAAAAATAGTGTTTTCTCAACCTTTCATGTTCTAAAAATAACATCAGCTACCAGAGACAGCATAGACTGGATTTAAAATAAGGTGGTAAGTTGGAGTGTGTGCCCTGCCGGGTTGGCTTGAATCAAAGGGAAAAGAGCAAGTAGAATTACAAGAGGAGAACTGAGGAGGAGAAGAGGTAGATCCCTGCTGTTTGAGCTGCGACAAATGATTGGGGTATTAAAAGTTTCTAAAATATTATGTCACAAATGCAGGTCTTCGTGAGGTCACTGTTTGTGTGTAGCTTAAGTACTTTGCTTCTTAATACCTATGGAAAATGCTCACTGGTATATCCTTATTATCTCTCTGCACCATTGATTTTCGCCTCCCTCGTGGATCAGGATTGGAGGGAATGTGTCTAGTATTTCGGCACAGTGTTTGCTTGGGTGTAAACTGGAGGCGAGGCCATGCAGGCAAGCTGAGGCGGGATTGTGAAGAGTCGGCAAGTTGCCATGCAAAAGAGGTGCTGGATTTTTTTTTTTTTTTTAAGCCAGGAAACATTTGCTGTCATTTAAAGATCTGTGTGGCCAGAGTGTTAAGGATGAACAGTTTTCTTTGTTTAATCTCTAACCCAGAGCCACATGATTTGACATGATAGATTTTGATTTCCATATTTGTTCATATGCAGGGAAAACCCTGGGTGTGGAAGCAGGGAAGCTGGTAAGGAGGCTTTTGCATAATCCAGACTAGGGGTGGATTTGTTACACTTCTGTTTGGGCAATTGAGGGATTGATTTGATGGAGGGTTAAGTAGAAGGAAGAATCTAGAATACTTTCTAGGTTTTTTAGATAGATGTAATGGGGTAGAATTGTGATATTCCCTAAAGTAAAACATGCTACAGAGAGAATTGGTTTGTGGGGATCAAAACCATTAGCTCTTTTTTGGGGGGTATGTTTTGCTATCTGTTCCTTTCTCCTCTCTCCTCAAATCTCAGTGCTGCATCCCCAACCTCACTTTCAGCCAGTGGTCTTGCTTACTGAGAATTTGAAAACAGGAGCTAGGTTATTGATGGGGCAAGTTTTCTGTATAATTTGGAGGAGATCCATAATAGCAGTGGTAGAAATTTGCTGAGGATCGGAAGTAGGACCTAAGAAAAGAATTGCTTTGTATTTCCGTGAACCAAAAAAGATGCTTTGTTATGTATTACAGAATGGTTATACAAGTGTTCAGTTCAGAAATTGGTGGTAGTCATCTCAAATATTGAAAGTGGGGAGGTCCTTGAAAGATGGCAGTTTGATATTGAGTGTGACAAGACTGCAAAAGATGACAGGTAAGTAGGAATTTAAATTATTTCCACCTTAATATGCTTGTTCTAAAACTTGTTGTCTTTACTAAATGAGTTCTAATGATATTGAACAAGTTTCATATAAGGTATAGTTTTTTCTACAATGTTTAATTTGATCTTCAGTCTCCTGTGGAAAAGAATTGTGCTTATGACTTTAGCATGTCATTAACTTCTAGTACTTTTAACATAATTGCCTTTAGTCTAAATTGGTGAATTTCAGATTGTAGTATTTATGGTGGTATATGCAAAACTACATATGATGTACTAGGTGGCCCATTTAATGAATTGTTTAAAACTACTTTTAACCATAAGGGATTATCCTAGACTCTCCCAGCTTAAGGTGCAACTCTGTTGCATTGCACTTAATGCCACAGATTTCCTGACACTTCATAAACCCTGAAGTTTCCAGACCATGGGAATGGGAAATGCGCATCATTATATGCTGATGTCTAGCATTGTCCTAGGCATACTTACCTGTAAATTCAGAACCATTTCTCATAATGAAATGTAGTTTGCTTCTGAAGCCTTTGGTCTATTTTAGGAAATGTTTAGCTTATAAAAATAATTTGATATACAATTTAATATCTTATTTTAGACAATAGGGAATTAGACATTTAGGCATTACTAAAAATGCCAAAATGACTATATCCGTTAAACATTTTAGATACCACTGTTATTTTTATTTTTTAAGAGGTGCTGAAGCTTTCCTAACTTGAAGCACTTGGCAAATTTTCTGGTCATCTGATACAGAATGACCTGATACTAAGACCAACCCTAAAAAAATGATTAGAAGGATAAATGAAATAATAAAAATACATAGTATGTCTACTGTGGTATGGGTCCTAATGATACACTCATTTTTTAAAAACACTCCTTTTTAATGTATTACTTCTTTGATTTTGGAGTCATTAAATCAGATAAATAACCTTACAGATGTTTTCAGTAAGTCATTAAAACTTAAACTGATTTGATCTCTTTGATAGTGCACCCAGAGAAAAGTCTCAGAAAGCTATCCAAGATGAAATCCGTTCAGTGATCAGACAGATCACAGCTACAGTGACATTTCTGCCACTGTTGGAAGTTCCTTGTAAGTATTATACAACTTCACATTGACTTAAATTTGTTAGGGAAAAGACTAAGCTACTATTTTAAGAATTACCATTTTATTAAATTTTTTCTTAGTTATCAATATCATGTAATAAAACTAAGGAAGCATTATAAAGGAAAAGTAATGTTATATGCATTCTGTAAAATTTGGAAATGCTGAAAGGAAAGGAATTAAAGTATTCCACAGTACTCACCCTTGAATGTTTTAATGTAATTCCTTCCTTAATTTCTTATACATTTTTATGTATTGATATATATTTAAGACTACAGCTATAATTGTGTCTTACTTGTCTACCTTCCTTACTCCTTCAAACATCACATGTGTCCTGAATACCTACTATGTGCCAGACTCTGTTCTAGGCACTAGGATACTGCAATCACAGAACCAAGATGTCAGTTCTCCTGTAGGTTATATTCATGTTATCCCATGTTACTGATTATACACTTTCTACAAATATCTTTAACGGGTTTCCTCTTTAAAGTAAAGAAAAAAAACTTGAAGTTTTCATAAGATAAAGTGAAAGGAGTGCAATATTTTCTGTACTACAGTAAATTTCCATTGAGGAAAAGCAATTAACTAGTTATTACAGACCAGGCTAAACTACTTTTCTAACACTATGGGTGGTTCAAACTGTGAGGGAGATAGGGCAGGCAGTTTTACTTTTGAAAAAATAATGTAGTTCAATGATTTTATCTGCAATTTAGGTTCATTTGATCTCCTGATTTATACAGACAACGATTTGGTTGTACCTGAAAAATGGGAAGAGTCGGGACCACAGTTCATTACCAATTCTGAGGAAGTTCGTCTTCGTTCATTTACTACTACAATTCACAAAGTAAATAGCATGGTAGCCTACAAAATTCCTGTCAACGACTGAGGATGAGATAAAGACAGTATAATGTACTTGTATTCTCAAATGTGGTTTTCCTGAAACCAAATCAACTGTAGTTGATATGTTTTATTTCATTGGTTAATTTTTAGATGGAGAAAACTTAACATTATGCTTTACTGAATCTGTGCATAATCGTTCCATTCCTTGGTACCTGTTTCACTTTCCATAGGGTTGACGTAAGTTATTGCACACTGTTCCAAAGGGAACTAGCAGATTACATCAGCATTGTAATGTCAGTTCCTTTGACGATGGTAACTGTAGATGGAAAAACTTTTGCGATACAGCTAAATGTCTTTCTAAATCAGACCTTTTGGTCAAGCACCTTGACTCAGAGTATACAGAAATATCTAAATATAAAATAGAGCAAAAGAAATATGAATATTGAAAACATGTGTTTAGATCTTGAAAGGAACTAATGATAGTCCATAAGTAATGAAATATTGATCCTGTTAGGTCCCTTTGCCATTTATTTGTATAGTTTCCATATTGAAAAGTTTTCCAATTATTTGATTTTAATTTATATAACTCGAATCTATGAAGCCATGGATAGTCCTGCTATTCAAATTCCTGTGATACTGAACTTTTCAGAATGTCTTTTTATGTTTTATAAAATCAAGCTTTAAAGGACAATGATGAAATAAAGTTAAATGTGTATGTTCTAAATTTGTCTTAAAATATTCTTATATTGGTGTGGTGCTGATACAGTTAAATAGTTATAATGGATTCAGTGCAGCATACTATTTCTTGTGCCTACTATGGTTAGCCTAAGAATTCAAAGTTGAGTAAGTCTTGAGGTACTTTCACTTTAATGGACAAGCTTTTATTGTACCCCCTTCATCTCAACAGTACATTTAAAATAAATGTTCTTTTTATGAAATGATAAATGTCCTTTGGAATTAATTCAGTTTAGCAAATGTTGAGTTGTAGAACCTTTCTGTACTCTTAGCCTACTGCCAGTCTAATGTTCCATATACAGTTGACCCTTGAACAGGGCAGGGATTGGCTCACTGACCCTCCAAGCAGTTGAAAATCCCAGTATAACTTACAGCCAGCCCTCCACATCCATGGTTACCCCATACCCATGGATTCAACCAACCACAGATCGTGTAGTACTGTAGTATTTATTACAGTACTGAAGCTTGAGATCTTATGAAGGAGAGGAAAATACACAGCAGAGGACTATGAAGTAACCAAACAGTTTACTTCATTATGTATTGTCTTTGTTGTTTCACCTGGATAATCTTCTCTCTGATCCAACAGTGTGCTTGTTAAGAATAAAGGGCAATGTCTTATATTCTTCCATCTCTTAGAGCTGCTGGACGAATAGGTGCCCGTTTTTGATGATGGGTATCATGAATGCTGTTGCAAAAGCCAGTCTCTGAAGTGTTGTTGAAGCTATCTAACAGGTTCACCCACAAGTCTTCCTAAATAAGAAAGTAGTTACTCGGAAATACTGTTGATTTAGGGATGGTCAAGAGTCAACATTTGAATTCTTGAGCTGTTCATAATCTGTTAACATTTGAAATATGCGTTGAGAAGGAAAGCA
This sequence comes from Hippopotamus amphibius kiboko, assembly GCF_030028045.1. Taxonomy (NCBI): domain Eukaryota; kingdom Metazoa; phylum Chordata; class Mammalia; order Artiodactyla; family Hippopotamidae; genus Hippopotamus; species Hippopotamus amphibius. The sequence continues at coordinate 76,100,118 of NC_080198.1, forward strand.
GAAATAGAACTTGAGTAAAAATATGGAGAGTGTTGAAAATCATGGTCCTGTTTTTAGGAAATACGCTTGAACGTTTTTATAGAAAGCAATGACTGCTTCAGGGAACGCCGAATGCGCCCTCTGTTAGACAGTGGGAATAATGATGTGGTTCTTCCCCTCCCCGCCCCCAAAAAAGCTCACCATTGTATATTACTGATGACGCTTAAATTTCTATCATGGGTATTTTTGACAAATTAAGTGACCTTTAATATTAGTACTTTTCATTTGTGATTTATTATGTTACTTCTCCTTTAAGAGTTATGTCCAAAAATTAATGCTCTGGATTTGAAACTCTCAATAACAACCTTCTGCCATACAATCTGTTGCCCACAGGTTACGCTATAGTATCAGGTCTGCATCAGCTAGGCTCTTCTTTTTTTGAAAACAGCAAAAATTGGTGCTGAAAAATTTAATGGAATAATATTAGCTACGTAAAGAATCAAAGGGAAGGCTGAAAACCAGAGGACTAGGGCAGCCCCAGGGATTTTCAGTGACAAATTTGTGCGATCTGTATATCTTTATGTAATAAATGGGTCACTAGTGTTACTCAGTGATCTATCCAAATGACTCAGGTTGATGGTTTAAAAAAAAGTGACAATGAAAAGCTTTATTTCCATTTTAACAAGTTGAGATGTAAGACTAAGAATTCTGGGAAATTGCATTTTAAAATACCTTGATCATTTCATCTCGGCCAACATCCTTAACATGGTTAAATTAGACTTACCACACCATTTGCATGTTAATATTTACTCTTGTGAGAATTCTGAGGAGCTAGTCATGATCTCTCTTACCTCTTATAGATTATATGTCAGTTCAGAATTACACATATTTGAGTTGAGTGGGAGCCAAGCTATAAGCTTTAGTGATTAAACGAGATTGGGAAAGCTTTGGTCTAAGGTTCCAACTGGACTTGTTCCACCCTCTTTCTATACCGTGAGGCACACCCTGGGAGGGAGGTACTTAAACCAACAGATGAAAGAATTGTGACTGACTTCCACACCGTGTTAAATATAGAGAAGCTAAGATCCCAAGAGTCTGGTGGGCCTCTAGAGATGCCTGGGCTCTGACTCAGTTTTGCTTACCAAGGAGGTAGAGGAATGAAACCAGGTTCCAGGGGAGCCCATCAAGTTCTGAAATAGAGCCCCAGAAGGGACTGAACCATACCTGGTCTTCAGGATCCTTCTCCCAGTACCATCAATCCGACAGAGAAGCCAAGCCTGTGGGAATTTTTACACATAGGTTTAACAATCTCATGTATCAATTGGCTTTTGTTGTAGAGCAAACAACCATACCATTAGCAACAATAAGCATTTTTTCCTCAAGTCTGCAGGTCAGCTGGGGTGTTTATCTCATTCTCAGCTAAGCCTGCAGGTCATGTGTCTTGTTCTACCACTGAAGGGGCAGTGACTAGCCAGAATTCTCGAAGCTTAGGTTCAGAACGTGCACACTGACACTTCTCCACATTCCACTGGCCAAGGCACGTCTTATGGCTAAGCCAAACGTCAGTGGGGAAGGGAAGTGTACTCCTCCCAAGGAGATGGGGGGAGAGGTATGACAATCCCATGACAGGATCTAATAGACCAGGGGTTGGCGAACTTTTTCCGTAAAGGGTCAGATACTAGTTTAGGCTTTGCAGCCATATGGTCTCTTGCACCTACTCGAGGGATTCAGTTGTAACTTGAAAGCAGCCTTAGACAACAGGTAAATGAATGAGCATGGCTGTGGTCCAATAACAAAAACCAGATGGCGGGCTATATTTGGTCCATGGGTTGTAGTTTGCTGACCCTGTAATAGATCTGTTTGCTGTTTTGTTTACAAATATTCAAACCCCTCCCTGGTTCAGAGCAATTGATTCTATGATATTCAAGGCTCACATTTAAAACAGCATCATTTGTTTTTTCCATCCATGGTACCTCAAATGGGACAGCTCTCTGTCTTATCTCAATCCTGTATTCTGTGAAACACAACTGGCTATTTCTTTAAGGTACTCCTCAGGACACCCCACAGTGAATTATGATCTGAAAACTTGGGAAGGGAGGTTCTTTAGCACATGATGCATACAGAGATTCCAAATAGCATAAAGACATAGACATTACCTTCTGTTACCATTTAATTGCTTCATCTGTGAAATTTACCTTAATTTTATCTGTGAAAGATCAGAATAGCTACAATGCTATATTGTAATACCTGTATTTTCCACCAGGTGTCACTAATGTTGGGATCCTTAAAGTGAATTTCCTCTGACTCTAAAGACTACAATATTCAGCTTTTCTTACTGGAAGTTAACACTGGTATTTCTGTCTACAAAAATGTAAAGATATTGGGGGGGGGGGGAACACAGCATCTGTCTTTTGCTAGGCACTTCACATGAACTATTTCATTTAATTCTCATGCTTTAGTGCACAAACAGAATTGCAGAGTCAGTGTGCATGCAAACGGCACCATGTTTTTTAAAGTTTAGATGGTCTCTTTTGACCACAGCCAAGGAAGCTCATTTGACTCCACAACAAGCACATCAAAAGCAATTCTTCTTACGCCTTTTCTTAATGGTTCTTACCTTCTACATCCTTTGAGCAATTGAGTGTCCTGAACAAATTACTTTTTCTTTACTGGGCTTTAAGTTTCATTGGTGAGTTTGTATTTATGCTTTCCTCAGATGACTTTGACCAATGAATGGAAAGAACCAAAACACAGAGGACTTTATCCTATACCTTATCTATACTGTTTACAGAATAAATCAAGTATGAATTTTCAAGCATCTGTGAAACAGTTTTCCAACTAATCAGGAGAATTGTTCATTTAACCATCTCAGTTACTCCTTGGGGAATTAATTTTTTTGCTTAACTTGTAAATAATAGTTTCTCATTCTTTTTCTATTCAGTGTATGAAGTTGTAAAGTTATTTTGTTCAATGTAACCATGATAAAGGTTTGTGTTGGAATAACTATGAAATAGAACCTGTCTGCTAAACTTCAAATTTTATGAGTTATATTTTCTAAAAACAGATCTTCAGTGATCTTTCCGTTCTTGAATGTGGCTTTGAAAGCCAGCAGTATTAACCTACGCTTATTAAAAAAAAAAAATCTAGCTGGGAAAGCTACTTAATCTCCATTAGAGTTGACAATCCTGTTCCAATCTGGCAAAAACACTGTAGCCCTAGCAACAAAACTATTAGAAAAGGCCTAGAGAGAAAAATGTCAGAGTTGACCCTCTGATTTCACAAGTCAGTTTATGTTACCACTTCACCTATTTTTGTCCTCCTGCCATTTGATCTATTTTTATACTAGAGAAACATAATATAGTTTCATTTATTTGTGTAAAGTCCGTTTTCATCCACGTTTATCTGCATCATTTTGCTATGCAAGCCTGTTTGCACCTAGGAACTTGCATGAGATCAAAATCTTTATTATCTTGGAATTTTATCTGTGCTGGAAAAGGCCGCTGAGCATAAGGAGGCAAACCATACTCTTTCTATGCAAGGGAAAGATCTCAAAATGTCTTTAAAAACTATCTAGATATGAACATATTGAGTGGATGCCTAGACATGGATATGATTTCTGTTTGAATGGCAGTCTCACTAAGTGCAGAAGTTAGTGGTTTTAAAGATTGAGTCAGTGATATCCAAAATATTTCATTTCTAAAATACAGTTCTTGGATCACTGTACTCAATCATAATAGTCAATACAGCTCTGTAGAAAACAGTTCAAAGCTTCCAGATCTAAGAAAAGAAATTTATAGGTAATGAGCATCTACTGTGTGCCAAATACCAGTTCGGTGCTTTACACCTGTTCAGCCTGGTTCCTTCTAGGTGGGGAAGTGGGAGACTTGGGCTACAGCCTGTGGTCTTGGAAACTGGTGATGGGACATAGGCAGAGCCACGAAGCAAAGAAAATGATGAAGTCTGAGTTCCAAATGACAAGTCCTCCAGAGTAAGGAATAGCTCCAGAACTTCAGGTCTGTGAGGGGAGAAGAGTGTGGAAAGAGAAGGACTGGATCCAGAATGAAGGTTGTATAACTGCTGATCCCCAGTAAGTCCCAGAGGATAACCGTGAAGGAACACTGAGTAGGGAGAAAGAATCCTTCCTAGAGTATCTTTAGCTCAATTTGTGGGCAGGGAGGGGATCCGGCATCAAGTTAGTACATTACACATGCATTATCTCAGTCCTCTCAACAACCCAATGAGAGTTACTATCCCCATTTTATACCTGTAAACAGTGAGATTCAGGAAGGTTAAGTAATTTGCCCAACTTGAAACATCCAGAATACATCCCCAGACCCGACTCCAAAGCCCATATTCTTTCTACTGTATCTCATTGCTTCTCAGAGACTGGGGAACAAAGAAGGGTTCCCCTGTTTCCCTGTGCAGACTCAGCCAAGGAGACTACAATACCACACGACTCTAACCCCAAGCTGGAGAAGTGAAAACTCACAGCCACAATATTTGAGTGTCAAGGAACATTAACTTTTTAAAAAACTCTTTTGCATAATAAGCTATCACTAAATGTTTATTAACACAAAACATTTTGTTGTGTAACAGGAGCATTCGTTTTCTTCAGTCAACATTTTCTTCTCTCATTTCTTTCACTTGTTTTTGTAACTAAATGCTGTGTTGGAATTTGGGCTTCTGCTTTATGGACTTTAGCCAGGTTGAGAAATAGACCCAGGAAGCAGAGATTGAAATGTATGTCTTATCATCTAAATTATGGGGTTCCCTAGTAAAGCTGAGTAGGAGAATGAGGCTTAGGCCTAAAGCAGAAATAGGTTTGCTCCAGTTCTCCACAAATGAACTTCAGTCTTCCTCACTCAAGCCCAGCTCCAGCGTGGGAGTAAGAAGTACTGCTCCCTGAACGCCAAGGGCAGATTTAGAAAACGCTGTACCTGAGCTCCTGCAAGTCTTAGAAACTGAGTTCTTCTTTGTTGCCTGGGAAGGTGTGAGAGAGAAGGTGTAGAGAGGGGCCCCAAATATTTATCCAGTACCACTTTCCACCAACAGGATTAGAACAGAAACCTGAAGAGTGAAGCAACACGCATCCCTCCCCTTCTCTGCCAGGTTTCTCATCTTTTAGCATATTACAGTGTGTGTCCCACTGGCATTATGTCAGTTGATTTCAGGTAGCAGGGTGATGGTGACAGGCATTTTTTTTAATTTTAGTAATTATGCATTTTAATCTGTATTCAGAAAAAAATATATTTTAACATATCATGAGCTCAAGAATTTTAAAGTACACACAATATTTTTAAAAATGTATCAGTATTAGCATGGGTGATGCGCAAATAAATAAAAATCCCAAAGCAGCGCGTATATGAAGGAAGGCTGGGAAACGATGTCATAAGGCATTGTTCTTAAGCGAGTTAGAAGTCAGCCAGGGCTGCCGTCCTCTCAGCAGGGAAGGCAGCTGCTCACAGTGCTGCTGTGCTCTCACCATCGTACACTCTGCTCCTTTCTACACAACGTTCCCCTCTGGAACTGCTGATGGGCATTTCACCTTTTGCCCACAAAAGACTCTAGCATCATGAGTCAGCCAGGATTCCATGCGGCACCCTAAGCTCAAAATTCACTCCCTATTCTATTCTTATCAGTAATTATCTCCTGTCATGTTGTCCAGAATAGATCCACCAGATTTTATGAAATGAATACAAAGACTGGATCAACAACATAAACATGTCCCAAATTTGAACAACAGGAAACTCTTATTATTCAACGTCCTCAAAACGAAATCCCCTTGCAAATAAAAGCCCACAGAAATGAAAGTCCAAATGCCTTCATTCCCAATTTTATACGACTGGCTCCGTCTCAGCCAGAGGGTCTTACTTACTTGTCTGGGTTCCCACATCTGCAGCTGTGTCCCAAGCTGTCTTTCATAGGTATGTAGCTTCTTCAGCCTCTTTAAATTCAAATCTCTGGTTAGTTTTACTCTCCAAGGGGTCAGTAGCCACAAAGGAAACTGCAGCTCCACTGCAGAAGTTATCACAAACAAAATTATGATCCCCAAATTAAATGAATGGTGGAATGTCGTTCGATGTTGCTATTCTCAGCCAAAGAGCATGGCAGGTCACTTAGTGGTAGCTGTGTGGGAGACAGTGAGAACCTGAGAACACCTGGTTTCAGTCCCATGGCAGGCCAGCCAGCTGCACCCGTGTTGAGTCCACAGCCTGGGCATCTGTGTGTACTGACCAGAAACTGCCCAACAGTTGTATTTCTACGTGTATAATATATGTATTTCTGTGTTTCTTCTTGTTTTGTTTTGTTTGGGAGATGCTTGTGGGGATTCCCCCCGTATGTGTTGCCTACTTTCTCTCAGAGAGTGACATGCGAGACATTATTGCCTTCTTATTTAGATATTCTGGTTTCTTCATTTCCTCCTGTCTATTGTCTCATGCAAGACTGTGGTCTAGAGAAAACCTCTACTCCCAGATCCTTCCAAGTGTGTTCTCTGTAGGGGTGAAGTACACTATTCTCCATGAAAACGTGAGGAATGGAGTAGAGACCATCACCCTACTTCCTTCGCACTATGTTTTAACTTAATAATGTACACTGTTTTATTTACTCTGATACTAGTAATTGTCGTCACTTTTCCATAAACGTTTCCTTCCTACCTAGGCAGGCTGAGTTGGACCCAGGTGGGCAGTAGGTAACTAGAGTCAAAATTAAAAAAAAAAAAATTAAAACACTAGGATCAGGACTTCCCTGGTGGTCCAGTGGGCACGACTCTGCACTCCCAACGCAGGGGGCTGGGGTTCAGTGCCTGACGGGGGAACTTGGTCCCACTTGCGTGCTGCAGCTAAGACGTCTGCATGCCATAACTACGTTCGCATGCTGCACCTATGACCTGGAGCAGCCCAAATAAGTATTAAAGAACAAAAAACAGAAACAAACAAAAAAACACCAGGATCACAATAGAGGCCAGGGAGTCAGGATTACTCTTGTGCACTGTTGGTAGGAATGTAAACTGGTTCAGCCACTGTGGAAAACAGTATGGAAACGCCTCAAAAATTTACTAGAACTTCTAAATGACCCAGCAGTTCTACTTCTGGGTATTTACCTGAAGAAAACAAAAACACTAATTTGAAAAGATATATGCACCCCTATGTTTACTGCAGCATTATTACAACAGCCAAGATATGGAAACAACCCAAACGTCCAAGGATGGGTGAATGGATAAAGAAGATGCAATGTATATAGACACAACAGAATACCATATAGCCATAAAAGAAGGAAATCTTGCCATTTGCGACAACATGGATGGACCTTGAGGGCATTATGCTAAGTGAAATAAGCCAGAAGAAGAAAGACAAATACCATATAATTTCTCTTTTATGTGCAATATAAAAACCAAAACAAACAAAACAAAAGCAAACTCACAGATTCAGAGAACAGATTGGTGTTTACCAGAAAGAAGAGGGTTGGAGGAAGGGTGAAGTGAGTGAAGGAGAGCAATTGTATGGTGATGGATGGTAGCTAGACGTACAGTGCTGATTATTTTGTAGTGTATACAAATATTGATTTATAATGTTGCATACCTGAAATTTGTATAAATGTTATATACCAATTTTACCTTGATTGAAAAAACAAAAAAAAAGAAGAAAAAGTAACAGGAGGATACCAAAGTTTAGCAAAACTTTAAGGAGATTCTAGATATCACAGATGTAAGTAGTCAAAAGTTAGTATTCCAAAAGGTTGGGCCACTGAAAAGACAGAGCACAAGCACAGACAAACAAAAAATACTTAAACCTAAACTTCAGGGTAGAAACTTTTCTGTTCTTACGCATTCCTGTCTCAGTAGGATCTGACCATCAGTGTAAGGAGAGAGACTGCAGCTGTGGAGGAAAATGGTGCCAAGAGCTGCAGCTGCAGAATTTTTTTTGTTTGTTTTGTGTGTGTGTGTGTTTTTTCACTTTTTACTTTAACCTGTAAAATTAATACATGCACAAGTTAAAAAAAATAAAACAGTACAGAGTGGTACTAAAAAATGTAAGTTCTCTACCTGACCTCGTTCTCCCACGGCCCATTTCTAACCCAGCTTCCTACTTTTTTAATTAATTTTTATTGGCGTATAGTTGCTTTACAATGTTGTGTTAGTTTCTGCTGTAGAGCCAAGTGAATCAGCTATATGTATACATATATCCCCTCTTTTTTGGATTTCCTTTCCACTTAGGTCACCACAGAGCACTGAGTAGAGTTCCCTATACTATACAGTAGGTTTTCATTAGTTATCTATTTTATACTTAGTAGTGTATATATGTCAATCCCAAAGTCCCAATTCATCCCACCACCCCTCACTCCCTATTTTTAAACATCTTTTATTCTGTTGCTGGTTATTACCATACCTCTGAAACTTATGCTAATTCCTCCACTTCTCATTCATCAACTTTAGATAGTATCTATTGAAAGACGATAAACTTAGTTCATATTTCCTTATCCATTACTGAGTTTTTCCAGTTATAGTGCTTTGGTTCTTCTGGTGGTTATCTATAATTTTAAAGAATATGCTTAAACCCCATATTTCGTTACATCAATTTTAGATAGTATATCTGATTCATTACTAGATAACGTGAGAAAAATCTGTCTGATATTACCTTCCACATCTCTCTGCTGCCTTAAAAGTCAGACTTCCATTTTTATACATTATCAATGTTATTAATATTAGATTCTCTTTTATAGCTACTATTGTCTTCCAAGTTTTGTTTATATGTTGATTCTACAAACTGAAATAGCATTTACATTATTCCGATTATTAAATTACTCCTTGTTGAAAGACTGAATAGCTCTACCTATTGAGGAAAAAAAGGTAATCTATATCATTAAAATGGAAAGATGAATGTTCCAAGTGTCAAGCTCAAATGGGATTCCTTAAACCCAATCTTCAAGACTTCCTACTAAATTATTCATTTAGCCAAGGATACCTTTAATTTCCAAGAAATCTTTCTTCTTTGATTATTCTCATTTCCCAGCCACCTATTCTTTGGCTTCTTGACTCTGAAGATGTTAGGGTTTGGGGGTTTTTTTTTTTATCAATTTTTTCTTCAGTTCTCTTAATTAACTGTTTTCTTCAGGAGTCAACTGTTATATCGGTTCCACTTGGACCCTATCATTTTTGCTGCTGGTTTCTACTACACTTTCTGGGGTTTTTTTCTCATACACATGCATGATGAAAAAGACTGATCAATACTGTTAGCATGATTTTCAACTCTGCTATCAGACCTGTCCCTTGAGTGAAAAGATGGATGGTAGGGTCTATGTACATATAAGATGGTACAGTCAGCCCTATGCATCCATAAGTTCCACGGATTCAACCAACTTAAGGTCCAAAATATTCCAAAAAAAATTCCAGAAATTTCCAGAAAGCGATACTTAAATTTGCTGCACACTGGCAACTGTGTACCTAGAATTTACATTGTATTAGCTATTATAAGTACTCTGTAGATGATGTAAAGCATACAGAAGGATGTGCATAGGTTATATGCAAATACTATGCCATTTTACATAACAGACTCAAACATCTGTGGATTGTAGTATCCACAAGGAATCCTGGAACTAATCCCCCACAGATACTGAGGGATGACTGTATTCTTTAAGGATACATTGAGATATTTTGTTCATCATGTATTTTTTTGGAAATTTGAAATATATTTTAAAGTATTTTTTTGAAATTTGCCTTTTAAAAATAATGCATGAAAATATCACTTATTTTATTTACTTAGTTTTTTTGTGTGTGCCAGGATTCACTCACTCTATTAGGAATCTGGCTTGGACCAAGGGCCTGGGGGTTAAACATAATTCCCAGGTATGGTCAGCAGGGGGCAGAAAAGGGTAGTGGAACAAGTACTCACTGCCAAGGCCTGGGCATCCCTCTTTCCCCTTTCTGCGGAGGTAAAAATCAATTAGTAGGTAGTAGACGGTCCAGAGTGCCAGAATCAGGAGAGAAATTACTCACAGAGACAGTGACCCAGAATGGCGAGTAGGCTGAGGAGGCAGGGGAAAGGTTTAGCCACCATTCACAGCCTGGTCTCTGTCACAGAGACGTGGACAACCAGACATCAGGAGGTGAATCATCAGAGCACTTTCACAGTCCTGACTGCTACTCCCAGCCTGCCCGAAGCCCAAGGTCTGGCTCCTTAAAGTAACAGGAGTCGACGATCCACCTTGGGAGCTGATATAAACTTCCTGTCTGAGAGCTAGTCCATGCTGCCAGCCAAGGGTTCCACAACCAGCCACTTTAAGGAGGACAGAGTAGGGTATGGGCACCAAATGCAAATGCTGACAGTTAATGAAAACACTTAGATACATTCCAATTAAATAATTTGGGAGCCAACCTAAACCTGATGTGGCTTAAATATATTCTCTTCCCTCCTCCAGAGGGGAAACATTGTTCAGTTGTGCAAACATTTTGACTTTGAAATGAGACAAACGTGACTCTAAACTGTTCGGTATATGGTTCTCAGTTACTTAACCTTTCTGAGCCTCAGTTTCTCCATCTCTAAAACTAGAAATAATGATTCTCACCTCACAAATCTGCTGCAAAGAAATGAGATGCTGTACATAAACTGCATGGCAAAGAGCTTGGCAACTTGTAGTCAGTCAGTCAACATTGGTAGCTGTTCTAGCTCCCTGTCTTTGTCTTGGAAGAATATCCACCATGCTGCTTGCTATCTTTGAATACAAAGTTTCAGTCTCCTAAAAGTATGACTAACATTAACTGAGGGATTACTGTTTTAGGTACCACAGTAAGTTTTCTGAAGTATAATCTCACTTAATTTTCATGATGTACTTTTATCATCATCTCTATTTTACAAATAAGGACATTGCACACCGATTTTCCTAGTCTTTCCACATGGTAAAGAACAAGGAAGGATTCAAAACTAGGTAACTGGATTCCAGAACTCATGCTCTTGACAATACCCAATCTGTTTTCCAATACAGACATTTAATCAAAGAGTTAAAAATCTAAAGGAAAAAACAGAATAGTCTCGTCTTTGCAACGTGTTGAAATGTTGGTACTATTGTCATAGGATCACCTCTTCTATTTGATACTTAGGGCAAAAGTTCAGTGTTCAATGAAATAAATGAAAACGCGCCTTGTCGCAGACACAGAGAATGGACATGTGGACACGGAGGGAGATGGAGAGGGTGGGACAAATTGGGAGATTATGATTGACATATATACACTACCATGTGTAAAATAGATAGCTGGTGGGAACCTGCTGTATAGCACAGGGAGCTCAGCTCGGTGCTCTGTAATGACCTAGATGGGTGGGATTGGGGGTGGGGGTGTAGGGAGATCCAAGAGGGAGGGGATATATGTATACATATAGCTGATCCACTTCATTGTACAGCAGAAACTAATACAACATTGTAAGGCAACTATACCCCAATAAAAAAATTAAATAAAGTTAAAAAAAAAAAGAAAACACACGTCACTGTTTTTCCATTTAGAATTCTTTCATAAAATTAAAAGAACTAACAATGGTATTTTGGAAGAAATTCAGCTTTAGCTATTACATTTAAAGATTACTATTACATGACTAAGGAACCCTTCCTTGATCTTTCTGAGAAGTGTTCTCTCTTTTGCTTCACTAGAAAGGGAAGATGGTGTAAGAATACTTCTTCCTCAACTGATGCCTAAAAAAACAATCACAGTCCTGGTCCTATGTAAGGATCACGCAAAACACTTTTTATAAATACAGGTTTTCTGGATCTGGTAACTCAACATTTCTGGGAGAGGACAGCCTAAAAAGCTCCTCGACGAATATCAGAACTGATTACCAGTGACTAGATTCTAGAAGAGGAGACGTCTTCCTGGCCCCTAACCTCTCCAAAAGGGAGAGGCAGAGAATGGAGATAATTTGGGAACTGGGGAAGGTGCAGAGATATGTCTGCCTACATTTCTTGCCTTAAATAGATTCTGCCAAATGCTTGATGAGAGGCCAGAAAGTGTTGCCCAATGAGCCTCCACGGTTCTAATCACAGTCAAGCATGTCCAGACCAGCACTGTCCCTTTAAAAGTGCTGAATAGTCTCTGGAGGCCACTGTCTATATGCCGCTTCTATGCTAGTTCATTTTAAGAGTGAAGACCTTAACAAAGTCACAAAGGACTAAAAAGACCTGTGCTTCTGGCCTCCACCCACCTTTCCTGACTTACTTCACCTTCCCGTACCTTCTGTTAGTGTCTCCAATCTACCAAACTCTTTCACGTCTCTGAAATGTCATATATTCAGATTCTATCCCTTCAGCAAGAAATATGAAACATCCTCTCCCAACACACATTTTTCTCTTCTCTTCTCTTCTTCTCCCTCTTTCCCTCTCTCTCTTTCCGCTCCTTCCCTCCAACCCTCTTTACCTCTCTCCTTTCCTCTCCACCCTCCTAATTAATTCCAAATTATCTTTTTAAAAAATCTATTATTTATTTTGGCTATGCCGGGTCTTAATTGTGGCATGTGGAGTCTTAGTTGTGGTATGCATGTGGGATATAGTTCCCTGACCAGGGATCGAACCTGGGCCCTCTTCATTGGGAGCACAGAGTCTTACCCACTGGACCACCAGGGAAGTCCCCCAAATTATCTTGTAAAGCTCATTTCACAGGAGCTGTTCAAAGAAGCCTTCCTTGCCTGCCCTCTCCACAAAGTCAGGTGTCTGGTCCGTCTTGTAATTGCTCATCTCACTCTTTAATTTTTCTTTGTAGTACCTACCAGAGTCTGACATAAGAGTTATTGGTGAGATTCTGTTTAATTTCTGTCTCCCCCATTTAAATCTAGGTTTTGTGAGAGAGCTGGGCCAGAGTCCCTTTTGCTCCCTGCTGCCCACACCTAACCAAGTGCCTTTCCTTCAGGAAGGGTTCAAATACTCTCTGTTAAATGAATGAAGTAAAAGGAAGAGAGACTTTTAGATTCTCTCTTTTTTTCCTTCATCCAGGGCAGAAAGCTATATCATTGATTTACTCAATAAAATGTTTTGAATTCCTCTAATGTGCCAATGCCTGTGAGAATTTAATGATACATCAAAAAATAGACTCATTCCTTGAGGTCCTTAGAGTCTAGTGGGGAATAAAAGACATGTATTCAGATAACTATTACAGGAGCCTGCCAGGGAAACCACAAACTTTCTTACATAATCAAATTTCAGTCCTTCACTGTTGTCAGAGCAAAGAGACCATCCCTGTGAGAAAAGATTAGGGGCCTCACTGCCCAGAGGCTGTGTGACCTCCAGAGTCAGCGGGATTTGAATCCTTCCGTTACACTGTGGCTGCTTGGGTTCATGGTACCTAAACTATCTGTGCAGCAGCCTCCTCAACTGCACAATGGTCAATTTTCTAGTGGAAAGAGAAAGGTGTCTTTACAGGAAATGTTTTTAGCAGATTACCGTAGGTTCGTAAAACTGAAGAAGATATACAGATGGCAAATAAGCACATGAAAAGATGTTCAGTGTCATTAACTATTAGGGAAATGCAAATTAAATCCACAATGAGATGGAGCTACCCAGCTATCAGAATGCCTAAAATAAAAAATGACACCACCAAATGTTTGTGTGGATTTGGGGAAACAAACACATACAGTACTGGTGAGAATGTGAAATGGTACAGCCACTCTGGAAAATGATTTGACCGTTTCTTTAAAAACAAAAGGTACAACTACCATACAACCAGACATTTGCACTCCTGGGCATTTAGCCTAGAGAAAGGGAAACCTATGTTGACACAAAAATGTGTACACAAGTTTTTGTTGTGGCTTTATTTGTAACAGGCCAAAACTGAAGACAACCCAGTTGGTTAAGCAAACTGTGATACATCATTATCCTGGACTACTACCAAGAGTTACAAAGAAACGAACTATTATACCTGCAACAATCTGGATGAATCTCCAATTATGCTGAGTGGACAAGAGCAAATCCCAAAATGTGACATACTGTATGATTCCATTGGTATAACATTCTTGAAAATGGCAAAAATTAAAGAAATGGAGAAAGATTAGTGGTTGCCAGGGATTAAAGAGGTGGTAAAAGTTGGAGGGAAGTCTACATAGCTGTAGAAGGGTAATTTAAAGGATTGCTGAGGTGATGGAAATGTGCTGTATCTTGACTGTTTCAATGTTAATATCCTAGTTATGATATTGTATCATAGCTTAGAGACATGTTACCATTGGGAGAAACTGAGGAAAAGGTTATAGACTCTGTATGATTTCCTATAGCTACATGGGAATCTACAGTTATTTCAAAATAAAAAGAGTAATTTTAAAATATGAAAAGGTGGAAGCAAAGTCAGCGAAACAAGTATGGCGTTTCTCAGTTATAGCATAAGCCTCAAAACTCTGACATCATAATGGCCAGTGATCTTGACTACTACGGAATCCTGAGCTTTCGTGGATTTGTCCACAGTACTCTGCCAAGTGCTGTAGACATACTCTGGTTTCAGTGCCAAGAATTGGAGAAAAAACGATGTTCGCGTCAATCAGAAAGCACTTTGAGCTTTTTGGTGGTCATTCAAGGTTTCGCCGCCTCAGGTAGTCTTTTAATATACTATTTTTGATCATCAAAACAGATGGTGGTCACAGGAAGTGTTTTGTTTTATTTCCTCAAAGACATATGAACTAATTTTTAACTTCAGCACTGGTTTCATGAAAAGCTACTGGTGTTCATAGGATTCAGTGCTGCTGAACACAAGTGAGCAGCTTTACATTCCTGGGGTGGAGTGGGGAGTAGGAGACACTTTTTTGGCTCCACGGGGGAGAACTTTCTGTAGATCTATGAAAACGTCTGTTCTATTTATCAAAGAGTATTTTCTGTTCAACTTAGTTGTTTTACCTATCATGACCTGAGAGTTATGTTAGAGCGTAGTCATAGCTCAACCAAATAATAGCTAAGCACTACCATACTTAGAAACTTTTTGATGTTTCCAGCATTATTTGCTGATCTTTGAGAATTTTCCCCCAAATTTGAATACTTAGATAAGATTGGGGTCAATCTTCCAGAATCCTCAGTTATCTAAAGTTTTATGTTCACGTGAAACTGAATTGTAATTACTTCTTTGCAAATCTCCATATCCTTTTATTTTATCTATATGAGGCCACAAATTGTCCTGTTTTGGTTGGTTGTTGTTGGTTTGGTGGTGGTGGTGGTTTTTACCTTCTTGTCATACTCTCTACCTTTGGCCTCTTGGTTCTCCTCTTCCTAACAGTTCCTGAGCAGCTTTGCTGCTTTCTTCTTTTCCCCACCTTTAAGAGTCCACATGCCCCAGGGTTTTGTTCCTGAAACTGTTCTCTGTCCATATCAACTCCTTAGGTGACCTCATTTCTTTCAGTAACTTTCTATAACTTACTGACTCCTGAGTTTGAGCTATGAAGCCCTGTTTGGGAGATTGAGTCTAATTTTTAGAGGTGTGTCGAGCTTGACATTTAACATAAACTCCATCACATATCTGACCAGCGACTCGCTGTTCTATGGTGTTTGTGTTTTGCAGGAGAAGCCCTTCCGTTGAGGTGGACACCCACAGCCAAAATACTACATCCTCTGAGGGAGCCAATCATACCCTGCTGATCCACAGCCCCGTAGAACTCAAAAGAGGCTGGAGGAGGCAGAAGCAGCACCTCTTCTTATACAGCGATTTGTTGCTTATATCTAATACCAAGTGCGTATACATGACATGCTCTCCCGAGGATCATAAAATTGCACATTCGCTAACCCTTATTGTAGGAAAATATGACAGTGTCTCTCTTGCCCGGGGCTTGCAGACAGATGATAAAAATAAGAGGGGGAAATTACAGATTGTGATGAGTGCTTCTGATACAAGGGAGATAGGGTACCGTGTAGAGGATGGGACCATCTTAGAGAGGGGTTGTGCAGGAGAACCTCTCAAGGCGGCAGCCTCTAAACTGGACCTGCGGGGTGAGCAGCAGCCACCATCCCCAGCCAAGGTGCATGAGTCTCCTAGGCGTCTAGGCCCAAGTGGCTGCGGCTCAGTCCCCTGGAGGGAGGAGTTCAGGGAAGGCCAGTGTGACTGGAGCCTAAAGCAGGGGGCGTGACATTAGATGTGATATGGTAGTCAGGTCACAGAGGGTCTCCACAGGCCTGGAAGGGGTTGAAATACTCTGCTGAAGGGTGTTTAACTAGGATAGGAGCCATATCTAGTGTATATTTTTAGTAGAATTTTCTAACTATTGGAAGATGATGGACTTTTGGGTAAGCAAGAGTGGAAGCAGGGAGACTAGTTAGAGGAGGCAACAGTCCTGATGAACAGGAACAAAGGCTCCATCGTGGGGTTGACAGTGAAAATGAAAGATGAGGCCAGACAGATCTGGAATACATGTTGGAGACAGAACCAACTGGGTGCACTTTGCTCTCAACCCTGAATACAAATGCAACTAATACCATAGACTTGATGGCTTAAACAACAGAAACTTATTTTCTGATAGTTCTGGAGGCTGGAGGTCCAAGATCAGGCACCAGCGTAGGGAAGTTCTAATGAGAGCTCTCTTCCTGGCTTGCAGATGGCTGTCCTCTCACTGTATGTTCACATGGCATTTCCTCAGTGCATGGATGTGGGGAGAGTGGAAGAAAGCTCTCTCCCTCCTCTAACAAGCCCACCCATCCTACTGGATTAGAATCTTAGCCTCATGACCTCATAAGCCTTAATTACATCCTAAAAGCTCCATCTCCAAATATAGTCGTGTTGGCAGTGAGGGCGTCAGGGTGTGAAGGTGTTGGCAGGGAGCGGGGGGAACACAATTCTTCCATTGCAATAACTAGCAGGACTGAGTGCCGCCAACCTTGCACAAATTTTCTCCACAATTTTTAGAAAACTACCTACAAGATCATTCCCATAATACATTTAGGTATAGTCATGATCATTATTAATATGAAAGAAAAATTGTTTTTTTTTATTCCAGAAAGAAACAACAAAAAAGAAATAGCCGTCTGTGATAACAAACGTACTTCTTCCCTGTCGTGCCTCATCTTTTTAGATGGAGGACCATGTTATGCCCTGAATCAGTCTGTTCCAATTAATAATCTGAGTTTAGCACCCAGTTTTTCCACTTGCCGTAAGAAGGGGTGGAGGGACTGAATGAAGTTTCCTTTTACCTCAGCTCACCTTCAGACTTCAGGTGAAAACTCACTCATCTTTAGACTGATGCTACAGAAATCAACACAAATGGAATAAACAGCTGATTGCTACCTATGTAGTTGGTCAGAATAAGTAAATTTTAGCTTGTATGTAATAATAAGGGGGATTAAAATGTTTATTTCTTCACAAAGAAATTATATTTCTCCAGTTGTGTGGGATGTTAATATTCAGTGAAAATTGTTTTGAGGTTTTTGTCCTTTCTTTTTCATACTACATACACTAGAAAATTCTGTTCTCAAGAATTAAACTCAGATGAAACCTTCAATATCACTTTTGATATTCATTAGAATGCTTAATAAGTTATTTTTCAAATAAAATTATTACCTCTGTTGTTTAGAACAGGATCTGCTTTGTAAATACTAAGATATTAATACTAGTAGAGGTCCATGAAGAATTTACAAATGGGAAGGGACTGTACGTAGCTCACACCGTCTTTAGACATCACTATCCTCATGTTTAGTTACTGAAGAATACAGAAACAATGAAAAAATGAATTTTATTTAGGTCAAAAATGACGATTACTATTAATTTACCAGTGAAATGACAGATACTTACAGAATACACCACAATCCCTTCTCCTAAGCATCTAAGGGGACACCCCTGTGTAAAGAGAAATCTCCCTAGACTCCTATAAATTCCACAAACCATTGGGGCTTACTCCCTGGTATAAAGGTTGAGGTAAAGGAAAGGAGAGGGGTATCCATAGTAAGGGACACACGATAGAAATTAAAACTGCAGCCCTCCTCTCCCTTCTTCTCGAGTTAGTTTACATTAGCTTTGTTCTTTCTGACTTCTACTGAGAAAATCTCACTGAGTTGTGACTGAGTGTGAAGAAACACAATGAGACCCTAGGAGAATCACTGTAGTATAAAGCTTTGTTGTGATACAGTTTAAACATTTCCAAGCTAGCGTCTAGCTCTGTTGGTATAATATCATGAGATATATCATCTCACTCCACAAATAAAAGAACAATCCCATCAGAAAGCCTGGTGGCTCTGTGGGAAGAGGTTGGGGCTGAGGACAGGCAAGAGGAGGAGGCTTCTTCAGGGACCCACAGGTCAACACCCATGGAGGCCAAGTGGTTACGAGCACAGGCTCATGAGTCAGGTTGTCTGAGTTCAAACCCTGTTTCTGCTGCTTTTGGCAATTCACTTAACCTCCCTGTGAGTTTCCTCATCTGTAAAATGGGGCTAAAAAAGACTGCCTGGTGTGGTTGTTTGACAATTAAAGGAAATAGTGTTTATAAAATATTTACAACAGTGCTTGGCATATGCTAAGTGCTCAATGTTATAGGAGAGTGGAAACCATGCTCTGGACTTTTGGATAACTCCTAGGTTTGGTTTCAAGGGAGTGGATAATTTTGGCACTTCATTTCACTAAGAAGAGAATTACTGAAATGACTTTTGCAAGGTCAGTGTATTGGGAAGTTTCTGCACAGTACTTTGGGTGTCAATACACATGGATATCTACATCAGAAAAAAAAAATCTATAAAATCCAGCAGATATGTGTCTATCTTCCCCATTGGCCATATATTTTTAGCTTCATAATGTCTTTAGAGTTACTATGTAGAAAAAGAATTTTATCTGATAATTGTGTTTCATAGAAATCTTAAAATACACAGACATAGGGTAAAACTGTTGAAATTAAGTGTAGAAAAAAGCCACCTTGAATTATAAGGTATGTTTCCATATATATATATATATTCATAGTGCCCACTGAATCTAGATTATCCTTCAAGTGGGCTTCCTGCAAAATTATTTTCATTTCATAAATCCCACTGAAGAGTTGTAGCTTTAACTGTTCCATGAATCAGTGGAGTCACAGGGATTTCTGCACGTGAGGTGTCTTTGATCTCATTCTACCTTTAGTGTTTCTACATGTGGTTCTGGCTAGTGGGGAGTTCCAGAGCAGTGTGCCCAAGTCCCCTAGGCATCTTTCATAGGACTTGTAAAGATCTAAATCCTAGGCCCACCTAAGTGTTCAATTTGTGAATTAACCAAAAGATATGGTAGTTTCCATATCAGAAGTCAAAAGAGAATCAGCAGAAACTGTCAGAAAGCAGTTTCACTGGTGACAATCACCTTCTGACTCCCCAGAGATAAATGGGAAGTATGTCTATCACTTACACATGAGACACCCTAGCCACTGGTCTGAGATTGACTGACTGATTTTTCAGTTGGGGTTCAGCCTGTATGCTAACAGTTTTTCAGTTTTAGCTATAATCAAAGAGAAAATTGTATGAACAACATCTTAAGAAAGGAAACTTAAAATAACCTATACTAAAAAATATTTTTAAAAATTAAGGTTGAAAATGTATTTTAAATCTCTCAAATCCCAGCTTTTATTTTGCCTGTCTCTGCTAGGAAAATGACTGTATAATTATTTTTACAAACCATGTACCATGTATCTTTGTTCAGCCCCTCAATACTTTTTGAAGTAGGCAAGACGTGAGTGTATAATAAATTATAATTACAAAAATACATATATAATATATAGTGTCATAAATAACAAATATAAGAATGAGTTAATGGTTCTCTAAAAAAAGCTCTAAAATATAAACGATGGTCCATACTCAACACTCAACATTCAGAAAATGCCTATTTCCTGCCATCGAGGAAGTGTTTTCAGGGCCTTCCTGGACCAGCCTCTGCTCAGCACACACTTTGAAAAGGTCTATCAAACTACTCGCTATGCTGTGCACACAGAGTAACAGAGATGAAGGAGACATGCTTTGCCCTGGAGCAGTGAGAACTAGCATCCTTAGCATGAACACAGCTTCTCGCATTACATTTAAGAAACAGACTAACAGAAGTGTTGTTTGGTTCTTTCCAGGTATAAAAAGAACTTGAAGGTAAAAAATGAAATACCACTGAGCACCATGTGGACTGCCAACTGTACAGACAAAGTTGCTGAAGCCAACATTGGTGCCAGGAAGGCCTTTGTCCTAGGCTGGCCCACGGTGAACTTTGTGGCCACCTTCAGGTAAGACCTACAGCTTGGTCCTGTATTTGTAAGGGTTAAAAAAGGAAAACATTTAAATCTGATCGTATATCACGCCAGTGACTCACCTTTTGACAGCCCATGACACTTGTATGCCTTGTACTTTCCCCAAAAACAGTTTTTATGTGCAAATACGTGCATATTGATCATAAATAGTGGGAACTACTGGAATAACTTCCTTTGGTTTTGACCAGCGGTTTTTCAATGGGCCATGTGAGCTTGGGAAGTTGCATCTTCATGTGTTCATGGTGTTCGTGTATCGGGAAGGAGGAGCATGAGAGCAAGACCCTAGGAACCCGCTCCAACTTCCTGCCCCCTAATCTCAAGGGAGTATCTGTGTCTTTAAATCACTAGAATATCTTTCTTGAGCAAGTACAATTACATTTGAAAAACTGACTTTATATTCCCAAATTAATTCCCTTAAAAACAGGATTTAATTAGACACATAACATTCATCATTTCATCAAATACTAGGTCGCCTAAATTGCTGTGTACAGGTTATCTTATTTGGTGTCTGCAGAGGGGTGACAGTCTAAAACAAAGGTATGATTTCATGGAGTACAGGTCAGTTTTCCAAGATGCATCCTTAGGCTGGAGTGAGGATGGGGAATGTGGACATCCTAGGTCGACACTGCTGGGTTCCCAGGGGTCACGCAACACTTATGCCTGCCCTTCGGGAACAACCACACCTCAAGTCTCATTCTTATGCACACTGAGTGCTCATCACAGGCACTCAACACTCCTCTTTCTTGTCCCCCCCGCCCCACTCCACCAAAATCTCTGGCACCATCACAAAGACAGGACAACGAAAACGTTGCCAAGTTGTTAATTTATACTCTATTCTAGAATGCAGCTGTTGACTTCAGGAACATTTTCAAAGCTTTTTGGGAAGAAACATGTATTTGTGTCATTCTCTACATGTCTACTTTCCATGACTTACTTCTCGAAAGATCATCAGCTCCTATGGCTTAACATCTTTTCCATGTTGCAAGTGAAAGGAAGCAGTTTCAACTGGGAATATTCAAAGATTATGATAAGGGAGGGTCCAAGATTCTTGTTTTCTAGTGAGGGGGGAATGCGAAAGGCAGGTTCACACGTGTCATACTGGCTAAAAATCTGTGTAAGAACATATACGGCATGTATGACAATGCCTGGCACCTAGCGCTTTTGCCATTGGCTGTTTTGCTCTCCCGCAGACTGCCATGAGTAATTAGAAGCTGTGTCATGTACATATGTCGGTTGCGGAGATAAGTGGGCATTTCCACTTCCTGATTAAAACACGTCCTGAAATGGTGATGGAGGGGGCAGGAGCAGCGTTGCGGACAGGAAAATAAAATGTGGCAGCCCCTGGAGAACATATATATTCTGGGTATATACCCAAAGGAAATGAAAACACACATCCACACAAAAATCTATACACACATGCTCACAGAAGCATTATCCACAATAGCCAAATAAACAAGCCTAAGTGTTTATCAGCTGATGAATGTATAAACAAAATGTGGAACAGGGCCTGAGGGTGGGGGGATGGGGAGTGACTGCTTAATGGACACTGGGTTTGCTTTTGGGTGACGAAAATGCTCCAGAACCAGATAGTGGTGAGGGTTGCACGATACTGTTAATGTACTGAAGGTCACTCATGGTCAATTTTATGTTATGTGAAATTTACTACAATAAATAAAAGCTAGTAAGTGATAAGTCCACACATGAATGAGACTTAAAACATTTTCAGCTTTGGATAGTAAATGCTGCACAAACTTTAGCAGACAAACTACTACTCTTTAATAACTTAGCAGTAGGTAGATTGATCTCGATCAGAGGATCACAGTACTGAAAAACGTGTTTTCTAGAAACTAATTTAATGTATTACAATCTGCTATACGCTATACATATAAAGGAATAAAATACTGTAGGGTTTTTTCCCTAAAAAGATACTCTTGTTTCTGGGACAAGACAGTTCCATCCAAATGCCAGTTCCTAAGTATGATGTAATCTGAATAATAATGTTCTTTATACCTGAATCGCACTTCCAGCTGCAAGAACACTCTGAGGTATAATTAACCCTTCTTCAGTTCTGAAAACTGAAGCTCAGAGTGGTTAAGCGACTTGCCCGTGATGACACAGCTTGCATCACACAGCTGCAATCAAGTGTTTAGATTCCAAACCAGTTTCTCTTAAGATCTACTTGCGATCGCTGTAATACTGCTTGAAAAAGAGCAGAGTCCATCCATCAAAAGCCCAGTTATGAGGAAGGTACAACTTACACATGCATACACATCGGTTAACAACTGGCTGCTGATATTTTTATCTGGAATGGCACTTGATATGTTAGTACAAGTCTTAATATGTTAGTGTAAGTATTTCATGTAATTTTTTCTCCCACTTTTTAATATTACAGTTTTTCCGAACTAAAGGAAAAATGGCGCTCTTTCCTTCAAAGGTATTTTGCATACGTATCTTAAATCTTTAATCCATGATAGAAGAATACAAATCTCTTCAAGGCAGTGCCCCCAAACTTTTCTCCCTCTCTTTGGTAGGAATTGTTAGACTACCCTCTTGTGTAGATTTATCATGGCTCCTGCTGCAAATACTGTTCTCTCATTTACATGTATGTTCTGCTTATTTTTGAGGAAGTTCTGATGATCACTCTCATCTTTCCCTTTTCTCCATCCTGATGGCCGGAGCTAACATTATTCTCAAAACATATATTAAATTTCCATAAGTGCAGGTTACTGACTGTACTGAATGATTCTCAAAGCAACTGCTACTTCCTACCCTTGAACCCAGGAAGGCACTGGGCCTGCCAACCTAGGCAGGAAGGCTTTGAGGACTGGATCTGCTGCCCACATCTCACATGACAAAGGAGACCTGTTATTTTCTGGGTCATATCTTATTTTCCTGAAACATTTTTGCATATTTTCTTCCAACCCCTAATTTGATTTTGTTGAGTCTATCTATATGCTTTGAGAATAAAAAAGACTATTTAAAATATTAGCAACACAGATTGATTTGAAAATAAGCTAATAGCTAATTCGTCTACTCTGTTTTGGGTTATTACTGAATTTTATTAGGTACATCAAGTTAGCCAAAGAGAAGGACCAGCCAA
Organism: Hippopotamus amphibius kiboko; assembly: GCF_030028045.1. Lineage (NCBI taxonomy): Eukaryota > Metazoa > Chordata > Mammalia > Artiodactyla > Hippopotamidae > Hippopotamus > Hippopotamus amphibius. The sequence continues at coordinate 76,123,374 of NC_080198.1, forward strand.
AAAGCATTCCCCTCAAAATCTTCACTGAGGACATCAAGAACTGTGCCTGTGTAAGTGTTTTTAAGATCAAACAAGAAATTCCAAGTTCTTGGCTTAGCAAAATGAAACTGATAGAGATATACAGGAGAGAGAAAGAGAGAGAGAGAGAGATGGGATGGGTGGGAGGGAGGGAGAATGAAAGAGAGTGGAAAGAGAGAGGGAGTATTTAGAAAGTACTATGTGGGAACATGTATTTTCCTATAAAAATGTGTGTCTTCACACACACACACAAGTGTGAGTCAGAAATGATCTGCACTCTGGCTGTAGAATTTAACTTTCAGAAAAGACAAATACATCATTTTTCGATGTAATCTCCTCGCTTTTCAACACACTTTGTCCATCTGTCAACAAGCTTTCGTATTCCCTCATTAAAAATGTTCAAATGCACTGCTGTCTTCACTTCTTCATCAGAAGTGAATCTGGCTCCTTCTTGATGGCTAACACTTGTGTGACCTTCCTTGAACTCCTCTATCCATTCATACACACTTCGTCACAACAAAACACTTTCTCCATACTGCGCACAAAGTCTTCGATAAATATCGGCACCGGGTACACCCTCAGAGCACAAAAAACAAATCACTGCACGCTGCTCTTCTTTTGTGCAGATCACAAGTGGGGCATCCATTTTTGCTTGCACTGCAGTTACAAATGAACTGATGTAACACGTTCACACCTCCACACCAGTGACTGGGGAGACAGTAGCCTTGAACAGAAAGCGCTGATAAGACAGTACAGCCAACAGAAGTTTTAATATAACCGGAGTGCGGATAATTTTTGACCCTCCCTCATAAAAAGTGAATCCTAGGCAATATGAAGCAAGAGGAATCCACGACAGCTACACTGTTTAAGCATGGAAAGAATACTGACCGTTAAGTGTCCATAATATTTCTCTGGATTCTTCTAATAACGACTTTAGTGGTTCACTGTAATAAAGTAATTTTCATAAGCAGGTATTTCCTATCGAAATTAAACATTTTTTCTTCTAATTGTTGCTACTTACATACATTGTGGTTTGGATTGTTTCCACAGTTTTCTTTTTTTCCTGTGATGTTTTTATTTGGAATAATTGCAAACTTACAGAAAAGCTACAAAAATAAAAACAGTGCAAAGAATACTCCATATACCCTTGACCTAGATTCATCTATTTATGAACACTTTGTTCCATTTGCTTTATCATTTCTCCCTCCCTCTCTCTCTCTCTCTCTGTAGGTGTATGTGTCTAACTATTTTTGAGGGTCATACATACACCATGGCCCTTTATGCTTAAATACTGAGGTATCTCCTAAGAATGAGGATCTTCTCTCATATAACCACCACACAGTTATGACCTTTACTAAATTTAACATTGATGTAATACTTTAATCAACCATTCATGTTCCCATTTTGTCAGCTGACCTCAGTGCTGTCCCCTTTCCAGTACAGGATCAAGGGGATGGTGTTGCTTTTAGTCATGTCAAATGCAGAAGACTTCTGAAAGGTCTTTCATTCTGAAGAATGTCAGGATCGAATTGAGCTGAAAGGGATGACACTCTGAAATTACCAGCATATTTCTACCTGATTTTGTTTACGCTGTTGGAGGAAAAAAAAAGTCACACCATTAGCCCCAGTTATCTGTATATAATTTAATTTCTGAACGTGTACTGTAGTAGCCAAAACATTTACAGTGACAAGATATTCTGGGTACTTTTTATGACATTCTGTTCTGCTCCAGTTTACAGTAGCTCTAGATCACACAAAATAGTATTTGCAGACAGAAGAAGAGGTAGTTTAAGACAGTTATTTCCTGGCCAACAGCAAAAGCCATGCAAATATTCTGATCTGTTTCTGAGCACCAGATAAATGCAATGGTTGAGGGAGATGAGACGAGAGAGTTCTCCTGTAGCAAAGCCCACTCTTTATCTCTGCCAGCTTTGATTTGTGGCAGCAGGTTACACTCAGAATTTTTCACAGAAAATCACCTTGAAATTTTAAAAAATCAACTTTATATATAATTTACACAAAATAAACATTTCTGATGTTTTTCATTCCTGAAGATCCAAGTTTCCCTCTGGTACTACCTCATTTCATCCTGAGGAAACTGTCCTTAGCTTTTCTTGTACAGATCTGGTGCTAACAGATTTTCTTAGTTTCTTTTATCTAAAAATGTCTTTACTTTGGGAGACTTCCCTGGCAGCCAAGTGGTTAAGACGTTGCCTTCCAATGCAAGGGGTGCAGGTTCAATCCCTGGTCAGGGAGATAAGATCCCACGTGCCTCAGGGTCAAAAAAAAACAAAAAACATAAGACAGAAGCAATATCGTAATAAAGTCAATAAAGACTTTTTAAAAAGTCTATCTCACCTTAACTCTTGAAGGCTATTTTTGCTGGCTATAGAATTTTGTTTGCAAATGTTTTCCTCTCAGCACTTTAAAGATGTTCCATTGTCTTTTAGTCTCTGTGTTTTCTGATGAGTATTCTGTGCTCAAACATTAATCCCCTGTATGTGATTTGTCATTTTTCTTTGGCTGCTTTCAAGATTTTTTCTTTATTTTTCATTTTTAGCAGCGTGCCGATGAAGTTTCAAAGCATGGTCTTTTTTGAATCTGCCTGTTTGGCATTTTCTGAACTTCTTGAATTTGTAAATTTATGTCTTTCACCAAGTTTGCAAAATTTTAATCATTATTACCTCATATTAATTTTCTATAAATTGTCTTCCTATTTTTTTGGAGCAGCTTCTTAATGTGATGTGTGGTAGAGCTATTATAAATACCCTATTCACGGGCAGAGTTCGAAATGGAACTGGAATCTTTAAAATTTACAATCTCATTTCCTAGATTCATTGATTTTATTTAATTGACTCAACAGATTTCTTTTTTTTAATTAATTAATTAATTTGTTTGTTTTTGGCTGCATTGGGTCTTTGTTGCTGTGCACGAGGGCTTTCTCTAGTTGCAGCGAGAGGAGACTACTCTTCATTGCAGTGCGCGGGCTTCTCATTGCGGTGGCTTCTCGTTGCAGAGCACAGGCTCTAGGCGTGCAGGCTTCAGTAGCTGTGGCACACGGGCGGAGCAGTTGTCACTCTCGGGCTCTAGAGCGCAGCCTCAGTAGTTGTGGCACACGGGCTTGGTTGCTCCTCGGAATGAGGGATCTTCCCTGACCAGGGATCGAACCTGCGTCCCCTGCATTGTTAGTTGGATTCTTAACCACTGTGCCACCAGGGAAGTCCTCAACAGATTTCAATCATGAAAATCTTAGTAACCATGATACCTGACACAGAGAAAGTACTCACTAAATAGTAGTTTTTTTAGAAATATATTTTATAGCCAGCTCTTATTCTAATTTTACTAATTTACTTTACTATGTAATTGCAAAGCAATAAAACCATACTATAAAAACACAACTCAGGAAGAGAGAAGAGGGTCCAGATCCTTCTTTTTAAACTATCCTTCCTCTATTATAGACACAGCCTTAAGGTGCTGAAGACCAGCCCATGTGCCCTCTCAGAATTCTGTCTTTCTCTTTCTTACTTAAGCTTCTATATTTTGTGTGCCACAAATCCTTTAAGAGAAATATCTGTTTTACTGAAATGCTTTCTCCTAGCTAGCTTCATGTTATATAAAGAAATGGAAATCAACTATAATTAGGGGTTTGTGTTCTACATGCGCTTTACATTGTCATTACCTGAAAACAAGCTTTGCCTTTAGAATATGGATAATAATTTGACAATAGTTATTACTCACCTGTTTAAAACTTATTTATAGCAACTTTTCTTGCTTCTTGCAGTCTGTCACTATAACAGTAACAAATTCAGACACAGTGAATGATGTTATCAACATGTCACTTTCAAAGCTAGGAATAACTGTAAGTACCTGAAAGTTATTTTTAGTTAAAAACCAACTTTGATTTTTGAGATTCGTGTGTGTGTGTGTGTGTGTGTGTGTGTGTGTGTGTAATGTACCTACCATCATAAGACAGCTGATTATTACAGATATGTAAGTCATATTTTGTCCCCTAAATTTAGAAGTTGAAGGCAGCAAAGCTATATTATTAGCCTATGCATGTTATTCTTGTATTCTCATTTTAAATTTTGTGTGAGTTGAAAGTCACAGCATAATGAAATCGGGCTATAATTTTAGAGTGCTAATGAAAACATGTGCTTTTTATTGTCTATATTATATATATAGACAATAAAATCTTATAAGATTCTAAACATCTCCTCCTCTCTAGGACTGTTCTTTCTGTATCTTCATTCCTGATTCCTCTAGTCCCATCCCTATTTATCCTGATTGCCACCTGAGGACTCAATCTCAGCATCAGAAATCCTAAATGATATGTTTTGTTGTAAATTTGACATAAAGACCACCTGGCTAGACACTACATCCCCTTGATGCAGGTCCTGAGAACTAGATGGCTAATGCCACCTGTGAACTGGTAAAGAAGATAAGTTCTGAGTAAGACCATGGATCTGCGGGCATCTGTGTACACATCACTTTCATCTTGTTTTGCTTTCAAGTGTCTGTTCCTTTTTTTTTTTTTTTTTTGATATTTTGATTATTTTATTTGTTAAAGCTCTTTATTGGAATATAATTGCTTTACACTCTTGTACCAGTTTTTGAGGTACACCAAAGTCAACCAGCTGTATTTATACACATATCCCCATATTCCCTCCCTCCCGCGACTCCCTCTCCTTTATGTTTTGATAGGACTGTTATGGCTTGTAAGAATTTTTTGGTGAAAGAGATGGCTATGGGGATGAGGGTGCATAGGGGAAAAGAGAGGGAGAGGGACATTCAGATGGACAGAATTGAAAAAAGCACTTGTAAAGCACGGCTTCTTATATAAAATTTATATATACAAATATGAATATATATTAATATATATATATATATATACATAAATGCGAAAATGTCTTGCTATTGTGAAATGACATAATTAAAATATTTGTATTTAAGTTTTGTCTGACTCAGTGGTATAATATAGCCCCTTAAAAACTCAGGGCAGCCAGAATTTGATATAAGAAAGTGTTGATTCTGTAAAAATGGAATTTAATAATACATTATAAATAAAATTGAATTTATATGCACTGGGTGAAGTACCCCTCTGCATTGATTTCTAACCTACTTGATACGTATGTCCTGAATAAGAATTAAATCTTACAAGAGAGTGGTTTTAGGGATAAGGCTGGGGAGACTCATTAATGTTAGAGCTCATTTTATTTCATTTTTGTAATTTTCCTTTGCTTAAAGTGATCAATCTCACTAGACAAGAAAAAATTTCTATTTTAATGAAGAATTGGGGTTATTTGCCTATATGTGTATGCCTGATTTAAGGGATTCCAACACAGTTTTTTCAATCTTTACCTTAAAAGAAAAGATTTTTTATTAGCTTTCACTTCTTATTTGCAATACAATTTTGAGCAGGTTTAGCTGTGTGTGTGTGTGTGTGTGTGTGTGACTGCTTCCACTACCTGGGACCTTGCCTCCTTCATGGCAAGGCCATGGTTTTTAATCAGAAGTCAAGGGCAAGCATAGTACCTATCACCAACAACTCTATTTCAAACATTTTTTTGCTTTATCCTCTCCTGGAGGACTCTTTAATTCAGCATTTTTTATAATTTAGGCTTGTTTCAAATGGGATATCCAATATTCCTAGGCAGTGATTGTTTTCTGCATCTGACACTCTCTAGGCTACAGTCCTTGTCCCTTCTCTCCCTTGAATGGCACTCATCTACATCAGAGCCAGTGGGCTGACTTGATTCTGCCATCTACTCAAAGCCTCTTGGGCATCTGTCTCCTTTTGCTCATGGTTGCTGAGCTTATGATGCCTTTCAAGTTGTACTTTGCTCAGGAATGGTCATGGCAGAGTGTGTGGCTCTCTGCACAACATGCTTGTCTGGGCTGGGATATTCGAAGCCAAAAGCCAACATTCTCCAAGGAATCTAGAGACAGCAGAAAGCAGGACTCCTGAGATTAGACTTCTCCTCCACAGTGAAGGGGCATTACTGCGATTTTTTTTATGCCATGGGCCGCCCACAAAGTGAGGGGCTAATTGCACTGTGGTACCATAGATCCCCACCCTTTACCAAAAAGGACAAGAATCTCAGAAGGTCCACTGGAGGCTGTGAAAGAGACAGGAGATCCTGAAATCAGCATTGTTAACTCAAAAATTGTAGCCACCCCCATGCACCACATAGCATTTATACTGGCCCAAGTTCTTTCTCTTTGGAAGTATAAAAGTGCTAAGGAAATGGGTTCTTCAAGTACCTACTGGGAAGATTTGCTGTGACACACAGTTCTTTTTGTCTCCAAGGGCTCTGAGAAAGATTACCAGCTGTGGGCCAGTTCTGGTAAGAAAGAGGCCTCATACCCACTCATCGGTAAGTGTCAGGGAAAACCTAAGATGGGGTTGATTGGGTTCAAAACTGTAACTCTAAAGTCTCAAAGTAATAGCTGATCAGTCTTGAACTTAAATACCCTTAAAAATGAAAATCTCATGCAATATTTATTCATACATTTATTAACGAATTCCAAGCACTTACTCTATCCTGAGCACTAATAACATCTCTTCATTCAGCAACTTACGGTCTAGCTGGGGAGAGAAATGGGAATTTTTCTTCTTTACTTTTTTCACTTGACAAACAGACTTGTCTTGAAAACATTGATTTACCTCCCTACGTACTTACTTACTTAGATATGAAAGCAACACAAACTGGAATTTCTTTTTCTCATACATTACTTTTCTTTTCTTAAGCTCTTTATTGGAATATAATTGCTTCACACTGTTGTGCCAGTTTTTGCTGTACAACAAAGTGAATCAGCTGTATTTATACATATATCCCCATAGCCTCTCCCTCCTGCGACTCCTTCCCACCTTCCCTATACTTTTCATATTCCAGTCTTGAAGTCCTCTGATCCATTTCCTAACTACTAAGCAGTCTCTATTTTGTGAGACTCTTCTAAAATCCAGCCATGCCTCTGTACCCGAGTACATTTATTTAATAATCTGCTCTGTGCCCAAAACTTTTCTCAGCATCATAAAGAGAATGAGATAATCACACTCAGATTCTTCAAGTCTTCACTGACTAAACCACCTGTACATTGCTGTTTCTCAAGCTGTTTACCAGCATTGCTCTTGAGGTTTTTGATACATAGATTCCATCTTTCCTACAATAGTTATTATATAATAGTTAGAAATAATAATAATATAATAATAGCTAAAAATAATCTAGCTTTTCTAAAGCTAGGAAAGACTTGCTTTTCTTAGATCAGCAAGTCTGTTCAGTGTGGTCAGTGAAAAAGGAGGGAATAAAACAAAGGAAAGGACAAAACCTGTAGCAGAACTTGCAATACAGTAACGGTGACAATGATTTCTGCTAGAAATCTTAGAGCATTCCCTCTTTTTTCTTTTTTTAATCTGTTCAATAATCCTGTGAGGCTTTTACTCTTTCAAGTGACCTGAAGAACGTTTTCAAGTGATCTAGAAAATCTAATCAACTGAGCTTTTTCTATGATATGTATATTCCCAGTCTCAGAAATACATGGAGTCACCAAGCACCAAGCTGAGGACAAACTCCCCTCACCTATTTCATGTGTTTTTCTTGTTTAATGTTGACATTTTTGTAAAAGTCCACCAGCAATAAGGTGAAAAAAATCGAATACTTAAATATATTTATTTTAATGAAATGCATTCATTTAAACAAAACCATGTAAATGACAATCTTTAGGCTTAGAACAGCTTCACGCACCGTGGCTGGCTCTAAGGACTCCTAAGAGCCTGGCCTTCATGATGCTACCTCAGCAGTCACCCCGAATGCATTTCCTAACCTGCTCTCAACTCACAGTTACGGATTAGCTCCTGGTTATCCTGGTGATTTGGTTGCATTTTATTGCTGTCATGGAAGCTTCTTTTGCTTTAAAGGATGGAAGTCACTGTGATTCTTGCTCTGAACAGAACGCTGACATTGCACTTATGTTAGATGAAAAGCAAAAGCAAGAGCTCCCCAAGTTACATTCAATAATAAATCAGAAACAAAAGAAAAGGAACTTTCCTTCTATTCTTAAAAAATGAAATCCACGTCACAACACAGGGTCTTTGGGCATTCTATGGAGAGGAAGCAATGTAAAGCATGAAAGAGCAAAACAAATCCCTTGGCAGGCACCTCCTGAGGATTTCTGGTGTGGTTTTCCACTCTGTAAACACTGGTTTGCACTTTGCTTCCGGGTTTCCACCACCGCGCAGCCTTGCCTCTGATCACTGCCTCGCAGGAACCCCCCCCACGGAGGGAAGGCAGCAATGGGAGGGAAACATAAAGGCAAACCACCCCGCTGCTCTGGAATAGCTCTGGCTGTTGAACTGACAAAAGGAAATGAAAAATCTGTGTGTTAAACTGACATGTGTGAGAGAACAGTGATCAGAGCAATTCTTAACGTATATAGTCCAATCATTTTAAAAATATTAAGCACCAATGTTTATTCATATATTTACTTTGCTCCTTATCAGTCTATGTGAGGGTGAGCATTTCAAAGGAAGAACGTAAGGCTTGCCTGAGATGTACAATCTAGTGAGTGTCAAGGCAGAAACTAGAAGGCCTTCAATATTCTCAGATGGAAACACAACAAAAGTCAACATTGTGCAATGCCGGGATGGATATATACATTCCAAACCAAGCAAGGTGTCTCAAAACATTCTTCTCTTTACTATTTAAACTCATTTGCTTGGGCACCTGCTTTTTGCAGGGTGTCCCCCATGACAGTGCACATCCTACTCAGAAAGTACAGCCTTCTCTACCCAGAAGCCCCAGAAGAACAGCAGCCACACCAGTGTGGGGCACTTGCTCACGGTAAGGTAGGTTTGACTGTACCCATCATATCAGCCTGAATCTATATGTAGATTTTTCTCCACATAGGGCATGAACATCCCTATGGAATTAAAATGAGCCATCTTCCAGCTACTGTGCTCCTGCAGCGGGGATCGGAGGACTCCACCTCTCCTTCTGCCCTCCAGGAGGCCTTCCCACTGCAGCAGGAGTCCCAAGAGATCCAAGGCCGGTTTATCCTGAAACCCAAGCACACAGCCAGGAACCAAGCCAGGAATCAGCAGGGGAAAGGTGAGCCCCTTCCTTTCCTGGAAGTGTCTTCCCTTGGCTCTTGTCTCTCCTGCTGTAAACAAACTCATGGCATACAGCCGATTCTCCATGTGGGGTTAAGGGAACCGTATAGGCAGGCCCCAATACCCACAGAATCAAGCTCAGAGAAACACCAAAGGTCTGAAATCAAGATCCAACTCACTTCCAGGAAGGTTTTGGCTTTTGGTTTTTTGGTTTTGTTTTGTTTTTTTAATTCCTCCAGGTACACATCTCCCTTCTCTGTATCCCCAGAGCACTGCCTACATATAATTACATCTGTACACATCTGTGTGTCTTATTAGAGTATGAGCTTCTTATGGCCTGGGAACACATGTTCCCCATGTTGTGTCTAGCATCTCGTGCCTTCACAGGAGGTGGTTAGATGACTGTATGGCTTAGAAAAGACTTCAAATCTATTCTGGACTTAGGCTGAAGTGGCTCTGGGGGTTCTGGTTAGAATTGAACCCTTAATTCTACCCCCACAGCAATCGCATTTCCACGTTTGCTTCAGACCCAGGTTGCGATTGGAACTGAACGTTTATGGCTGGGGTTTTTAAAAATCTTCCCTCTTGCAATTTTCTCCCCCTACCATCCCAATATTGTCCCACTGATATTTCTTTCTCTGAATAAAATGTTCATAATTAATCTGGGAAGTACTGGGGCCAGAATAGAATTCCTACTTAAAGTATTTTTATTGTTATGATTGTTATTCTGTAAGCAAAAAGTTTCAAAAATTATATATTTTTTTAATATTCAAACCCTAATCTGAGCATCAGGAAACACTAAACTACATCTTGCCAAGACTGTGTAAGAAGGATGAGGTTGTAAGGTTAGCTTGTTTACTAGTCTCCATATTTTTCATGGCTATAGCATATATTTTGATTGGTCACAGAGGCAACATGAACTTTAATGTACATTATGAGAGGTCCAACTAAGCCTGAAAGTATCTTTGAGAAAGTATAGGACTCAAGGTCTATTTTGCTTTCTGTCTATGCTCATAGAGTAGCTGGATATATAGCTTTATAGCAAGGGATAGAGCACTCTTCTTAGGAGTATTCTTATTAAAGCTGAACAGTGAATGAATACAGTTGGAATACATGAGTACATTTGGATAGCTTTAAAAATAATACAGTCAGGTTAAGAATAGGGAAACCAGGTTGCATAAAACAACTCAACCTATCTAAACATGTATCTTAAACTTCTGTACATGTTAAGGTAGAAAAATCTCCTCCTGGATTTAAGAATGTATTTGCTTTCTTCATTCTCTCCTTTTAAAATGATGGAGGTATACATGCCAGGGCAGGAAGAGCCTAAGGTGGACTGGTGGCATTCGTTCATGAGTGCACATCTGCAGGCTGCAAAATCAGCTGAAGAATGGGGGTGGGCTCTGCTTTGCAGGGAGGAGACTGATGTCTAGGCTGCCTTAGGCTCTCTGAGGGGGGGAAAATTACCTCTACTAAGGCTGCTATGAGCCATGTCTTGTGTTGAGTAGTACATTACATTATGTAGTTCAATGAAGTGTAGGTAGCATCATTTATGTTAAATTTGAGCAAACCAAAGCTCAAAGAGTTTAAAGTAACTTATCCAACTAGCTGGCAGAACAGGAGCCTTCTGGTTCTCTCATCCAGAACCAGAAGTCTTCCGTCCACATGAGTGGACATGGTGATGCAGTCACTATGTCTCAGGAAAGCCAAGTGGATGGGCGTTTAAGGATATTTGGTAAAATGTTGCTCATCTGTTTATTTTCCTACAACTTGGCACCTCTGTTGACTTTTTTAGTTGGTTATTTCAGCAGGTTTTTTAAGTAAATGTTAAACAGGTTACTTAAGCAAATATCCAGAAAATACTCACAGTTAGGCAGTAGAAATGTTGAACTCAGCTTTTCATTGATGATCACTTTTTCTTTAAAAGCCTGTCTTCAGCTTTCCTTTGACAGGGGCCTGGGTAGCTGGGTAGGGTGTTACAGGAAGATGGCCACCTGGCATCTTACCATATAGCCAGCATTTAATGACTACTTCCCAAGGACCCTGACTGCAGAAAGTCATCTATAGAGCTGCCAGAGGGTTGTGGCCACCCAGAAGAGAGGTCCAGAAGCTGGCTGAGAAGTGGGGTCAGGCAGGATGTGTCATGACAGGCAGATCCTTTTGACGGGAGAAAGTTGACCATGGTTGGGTACTCAGCCAAACAGGAAATCTAAGAGTGGGAAGAAACCTACTACAAAAGTAAATGATTACCAAACTCTGCTTGATTTGAATACCAAATCTTTTTGGCTTTTAAAATGAGATCTGACACCTGAATCCACTGATAACACTTAACATCAGGAAATTTGTATAATACAGGTTAAGTGCCTCAGGACACAGTTAAGAGGCAGTAGATAGCACTGTCTGGGGAATACTGTCACTGGGAGAATCAGTCCTGAGTCTAATCAAGCCTCTAAGTTTAAATACTGGGTTGCAGGATACGTTGAAGAAGAATACATGAACACCACAAGGATGCAAGTAGCCAATTTCAGAATGTGGGAAATTCTGTACAACAAATGACTCAGTTTTGCTCTCTTCCGGCCACTGCAATGAATATGCTGTAAAATGTAAACCGTGGAAATCAGGTTAAATAAACTTCACTGATATTCGTAATAATCTCACTTCTTCCTTAGATGCAGGCCAAAAGACAGTCAAGAAGAGTTCTGCCAAAAACTGGGCCTTCTGGCGGAGCTTCAGGACTCGCCGGGACAGCCAGGGCCCAGCCCCACCGCCCACAAAGCCAAAACCGCTCTTCGGAGTTTCTCTGGAGGATGTGTGCGATGATGACAGCCTGCCCACCCCAATCCGAGTAGGTCTCATTTTGGGCTTCTGCAGCCCTCCTGAGGAGGGGAGCTCTGAGAGATCACGTGTTCTCATCCAAATCCACCCTCAAATGGAGACGTCATTAGACAGCCCCTGGCTCTGACTGAGAAGTTTTGTTAACACTATTTCAAAGAATAGGATCTGATTTAGGTAGCGCAGAGTCATAAGGCAAATACAACAAGGAAAAGATGTTCTTGGCCATTCCACTGGTTTCAGCAAAGACCCACCTGCACCTGGTCAGATCAACTGTAACGGGCTCTGTGCATATGAATCTCTGAAAACCCACCTCATCCTCATATCCTCATCTCCTTCCTTGAACTCCATACAAGTCTCAAGTCTCCTTCAGCTGAGTCTACTCCACCTTACCACTCAAAACATCTCACAGAGATTTCACTTGTAATTCACATGCTTAAGCATAAAGATATCCTCTGGCAAATACGAATCATTTAATCCTGACAGAATGTGTCCAATGAAAGTCACAGAGTTTGGCCTCTGTTATCTCAAAGTAGTGTATTGAATTGTCAGTGTTAACATCTGTTCACGGTCCACTATCCCTCCAAGCACTGTCCTAGATGCAGGGATTCTTACGCTATCTATGAAGAAATGTATCACGCTATTAATAGGTACATGCTAGCTCCTACCCCAGTCCTTGCACCTTTCACAGCAAATTTGGGGCTAACTATGATAATTACCATCCCCACTTCATAAATGAAAAATAAAAAAGCCTCAATAAAGTATGTGCTGTGCCCATAGTCACACAGCAGATGAGTAGCATAACAGAGTTCAGAGTGCTTGGATTACCTGACTCCAACATCTGTTATCTCTCTACCCTGTAAGTACAGGACCTGAAGACACAGCAAAAGGAAATGAAAGACTGATGGGAAGGGAATGTGATCAGAGAAGGAGGAGAAGGGTTTTGAGCCTGTTTTAAGAGAGGGGAGGAAATACCGGAAGTAGAAATGGGGTGTACAGTCACGGAAAAAAGAAAAAACAAATGGGAAATGAGTATGGAAAAAGATTTCTACACTTAGGAAGGAGCATCTATATTAGGTAATACTGAGAAAGGAACAGTGGAGGAGGAGAGGATGATTCTACTAACGCCTCAAAGCAGAGAAGTTTGACTTAGTGTAAATTTACTAAAAAGGAAAATCTAATTAAGCAAGTGTGTCAAATGTTTCAGTGTATGAATGTAAAATGGATTGTTGGGTAGAAAATATATTTAGAGACACTGAAAAAAAATTTCAAATTGACTCCAGTCCTTGCAGCTCTAGCACTGTACCCTCATACACCTCAGCTCTGTCAAAAAGGGGGCAAGCTTGTGCTCTGAGCTTGTAGATATGAAATGCTGCACAGTTTTCTTTTTGTTTCTCTATAGGATATACTTTACTTTATCAATCAAAAAGGGCCACTCACAGAAGGCATCTTCAGAAAACCAGGCAGTATAAAATCATGCAGAGCCCTACAGGAGAAGATAAACTCTGGGGACAAAGTGAACTTGGATGAGGAATCCGTTCTTGTGGCAGCGTCCGTCTTCAAGGTAGGGTAATTTCTAGCATTATCCACACAGAGTAACTCTGAAGCTATATGACTGGTCCTGCATCATGACTGCCCAAGAACCCTAACAGGCGTAATATAAAAACACTTCACTCACCTCACCGGTTAGAATGGGGATCATCAGAAAATCTAAAAACAGTAGATGGTGGAGAGGGTGTGGAGAGAAGGGAATGCTCTTGAACTGTGGTGGGAATGTAAATTAATACAGCCACTATGGAGAACAGTTGGGAGGTTCCTTGCAAAACTAAAAATAGAGTTCCATATGACCCAGCAATCCCACTACTGGGCATATACCCAGAGGGCACCATAATTCAAAAAGACACATGCACTCCAATGTTCACTGCAGCACTATTTTCAATAGCCAGGACATGGAAGCAACCTAAATGTCCATCAACAGATGAATGGATAAAAAAGATGTGGTACATAGATACAGTGGACTATTACGCAGCTGTAAAAAGCAACAAAACGGGGACATTTGTAGAGACATGGATGGACCTAGAGACTGTCATACAGAGTGAAATGAGTCAGAAAGAGAAAAACAAATATCGTATATTAACATATATATGCGGAATATAGAAAAATGGTACAAATCAACCGGTTTGCAAGGCAAAAATAGAGACACAGATGTAGAGAACAAACATATGGACACCAAGTGGGGAGGGTTGGGGGGAATGAACTGGGAGATTGGGATTGCCATATATACATTACTAAGAAAAAAAATACCAAATTGTACACTCTAAATATATGCAGTTTATTGTATGTTAACTATGTCTCAATAAAAGTTCTTAAAGAAAACTTCACCAAGTCAGAATTGGAGGAAGCTACTTTGGGTGTTAAAAGCCCCACATGTTAGATATACTTTCCTTTTTTCATCACACAACACCCTCCCCCATTTACTCCTGAACACTCTATGCAAAAGAATAAAAATAATAAATTTCAAAACACACACTTATACACACAGAGTGTTTACCAAAACAAGCTTCCTGCTTGTAATGACTTCCTCGCCACTAATGAAGGCAAAGTTCATATTAAAGAAAATTCATATTAAGCTTTTGGAAACAGTTACAGAAGTTTACCACAGTAAGTAAACATTTGCCTTACCATAAATCAAAAAATGCTCAGTGAGGCCACTGAAATCGCTGACCATTTCATCTTCCTTCCCCTGTCTCTCAATGCCTTTTACTTTAAAGTTAGTGTAGGGATGACTCCACCCTTTGTTCCTCCTTTTTCCTCCTTGTACCACCTTTGGCATCCTTTGTTAATACTTGTTATGTTTAACCCACCACCTGCGGTTATAGTTACATGGTAACCAGCTCCTACCCACGTGCCTTTTCCTATAAATCTGACTTTTAAAGTGGGTGCAGCAGTCAAAATCAGTTTGGAATTCTGAAAATTCAATAGATTCATACAAAAATAGATTGAGTTTGAAATGATACAGCTGAATTACAAGTGTCTAGTTACATTCTACTTGTTAGTAGCTCTGAACAAAAATATGTTAATGTAGTAAACAGGTTATTAAAATTATCTTAGGAACTCAGTAACATGTGGTCTTTCCCTGTCCCCTATTACTGTTCGGTCATAATTCAATTATATGATAAAGAGCGACAGTTTAGAAATGACTTAGAGTTGACCGCTACTACACTCGCACCATAATAATACACACTAGGTAGGCAAACAGCAAGCTAAGTGTTGCCCTCTGTAAGGTACACACATGGAACTGACTTGATTTTCTAGCAAGAGTTAGTAGGCGCTTACCTATTTCTGTGTTATAAGCAGAGACTAGCAAGAGGGTGGCTACTCATGGGTACGGTTCTTAGACATTCCCAAAGTTTTCTCTTCCTAAAGTTGACGGACCTTGGTGGAGGATCAGACTTTGCAACCTTGACCTTGATGATACCACGTGTCAAACTAACCAGAGAGTTGGCCTCAATCAGAAATGAATGTATCATGCGTACCGCACCGAGTTTGCCATTAAACTTTCTGTAAACAGAGGTCCAACAGCAAATACCCTTGGCATATTCTGCATGGGTCATGTTCTGGCTTAATGACACTCAGCCCCACCAGTGGGCTCTGCAGCACAGGGTCCAGGAAAGAGAGGAGACACACACTCCAAGTGCGTGCAGTTTGGTACACATGAGGCAAAGGCCCTGCTGCACCCTCCCAGACTCCCAGAACCAGCCAAAGCTGGAGTGCTGCTTCTCTCCAAAGACACTGGGGTCACTCCGTAGGAAACAGTGAAGAACTTAAAGACCGTGAGTGGGTATTGTATACCAATAACACAGTGAAGGTTTGAGAGAACTGAGACTTTGTCCATTGTCTTCACTGCTCTATCCCCAGTACTCAGCAGAGTGTCTGGCACAAAGAGTAGCTCAATAAGTATCAGAACAAGTGGACAGTTACTGGATTATAATCATGATAGTTGCCTAGAAGCACTTCCTGGACAAACTACTACTAAGAGAAGTCGGGCTATATATTAAGATCAGTGGAAGCAAGGTGTGCCTTTGAAACTAGCAAGGCAATGCAATAATTTCCCCTCAGTCTTGCACAGAAGATTACAACTTCATAAATTTTAATGGACCCAATTCTATGATATTAAGACTTGTTCCTCAGCCCTCTAAAGGGTCAAATTTTCCAGGCCTCCACTTGGCAAACTTACATTTGCATATCACTAGCCTGATACTCAGAGGCCTGAAGCTGCTATATATCTAAATTTTTAATTTCCTTTTTTTAGGAGGATGTGTTCCATTCAAGGAGGTGTAAGAGGTAACATGTAGTTACCCACTGGGGATTTGGATATATTTCAACACCTGCTGCTTAGAAGTCTGCAGAACAAACTTTTATATAGTTATAAAAAAAAGGAAGACTGAAACTATTATTAGAGTAGTTTTTTCCCAAGGAGCACACATACCTCAAGTCAGAAAGCCCAGTTCTCTCTTAAGATGCAAGAGCATGTGGGAGTGTGTTTTTTGGTTATTTTTTTGTTTCAGAACTTCTCTTGCTTGAATTAAGAGCAAGCACTGTGTCTAAAGTAAACAAGCAAAATGGGTATGTGCATTTCTTTTCAAAAAACTAATACGATTTAGGATGAGCTATCACCAGACCTTGTCAGTTTGTGCTACTGTGCTAACATGTACACAAAGAGTAAGTTCCAGGTGATAGAAGGGGCTTTAGCTTCACTCTCTCTACAGCCCAGACTCTACTTTTATGCTTCTAATTTCAGTTGCAGAAAATCCAAGCAATGCTTCTGGATGTGCAAGTCTATGGAGAATCAGAGCCAAGCTCTGTGTGGATCACAGTTTGTGTAGTTGTGAAGGAAATGGGCACTGAACTCAATTTTTCAACTAAATGTTTTCCCTGTAATTTCTCCAACATATTTAACTTAAGATTAATATATATTTTTTTTACCCACGTAAGGATTTTCTTCGAAATATCCAAGGAAGTATATTTTCGGCCAGTCTCTATGATAAATGGCTTGGTGTTATTGACCAGGGGAACGAGGAGGAGAAAATAGCTGCAGCCCAGAGGTAATGATGCAATAATTACTCAACCCTGTTCACACCTCAAAAATGCAACCAACATACTCTCAGGAAAATCTTAGCTTATAGTTTACAGCTTTGTCCACTAAAATAATGACCAATGTCAAAGGGTTCCACTTGATCCTAACCATGGCAGCCAGTATAAAAAATAGACACATGCCTTACTGCTGATATTGAATTCGTGTTTTTCTCCTAATCTGATTAATATGGAATCCTTGACCCTTTTATACCTTCTAAATACATGAAACTGCTGGAGATGAAATCCACTGGTCTAAAAAGAGATGCTAAAGGACCAATCTGCCAGGGGTATATGATTTTAACTTTGTCAAACACATAACTAACCAGAGGAGTTCTTATCTGGATCAGGAATTAAATTCAATGAAACAGTTTTGTATGCATTCACGCCTGCAACTCTGTGAGAGTGGAATGTGTACATAGTATACAAAGAAGTCCTCTATTTTCTGTCTTTGTATTTCCACTTCCTAAGCAAAATGACTTGTTTTATTTAGAAGTGCATTCTTCTGCCTTTAGTCTTTTAGGCCAGCTGCCAAGAGCTAATGTAGTTCTCTTGCAATACCTTTTTGGAGTGTTACGCAACATTGAGCAGAATTCCTCATCCAATCAGATGACAGCTCACAATTTATCAGTGTGTATAGCCCCAAGCATTCTTTGCCCACCTCATTCTGGCAGCTCAGCATTAGAAAACGACTTCAGAAAAAAGGTAATAAGATCTCTCATTTTTATGCCTTATGGGAAGGGGTCCCCGCTTTGAACCTGAAGTTTGTGGTATTAACTCTGATGGACCAGTTTTTTAAAGTGCACATTTTAATTACACTCCCCTGGAGTGGCAGAGTCCTTCTCTGGTGGGATATGGGAAGGTGGGCTATTAAGCGGGAAGCTGAGAGCAGTTGAGTCACTTCTCCTTTTCCATCTAGGAGACCCAAACAATAGAAAGATGAGAGTAGGATGATATGATAGAAAAGAATCTGGGCTTTGAAGTCTGAGAGCCAAGGTTCAACTCTCAGCCTAATCACTGAACGATGTGTAAACTTGGGCAAAGTTTCCAAGCCATGGTTTCATCATTACATAGTGATGCCAACACCTTGCGGCTCCGGTCACTGCTGGCACATCCTAGGTGGCTCGGGCAACGTGAGCACCTGTGGCGCCACACATGCTGGCCTCCCACTGGCTCGTTCAGAAAAATACTTGGCTGCTATTTCACCTCCACTACAGGATGAAGAAACTAGTAAAAGATTTCAGAACATCCTAACAGAGCCACAACATGCCTAATAGGATCACAGCTCTTCCCCCAAGCTTACCCAGAGCAAGCATGAGGCAAGGCAATGCAGTTAGACAAGCAGACATGTTTTCTCTCCAGCTGCTTCCTTCTTTCACAAAAAACCACTGAAATCTCTGCTTCCCATATTTCAGATATTTCTTAACTGAAGTAAACCACACAAGTTTTTCTGTATTGGATACTTTATAAATTTTAATAAGATGTTATATATAAATTATATCTCAATAAAACTGGAAAAATTTTTAAATAAAAATAAATAAAATTTAATAAGAGAATATACACCTTGGCCCCAAACATTCTATGTGGGTTACTTGAAAATTATCCTAGTATTAAAGACATAACCATCATTACAAAAATGTTCGCTATTTAAACTAGCCCACAAATTATAACTTTAGCCCACTGATTGAAAGAATTTTAAAATCTGTGCCCAAAGTCCTCTTGAAAGTATTGGTTATTTCTTAGAGAAAACTGGTTTATAAATATGTATGTGTGTGTATATATATATATATATTTTTTTTTTTTAATCAAGTCTGAATTTCTCTCAGGATTATTTTGCTTTTTTGTTAGAGCCAAGATTCATATATGAAGTGTGATTTACCACTATGCCATATGTAAAATAATACCTTGTTTTTGGCCCTTTTGTGTAACAGATTTCTTTTGTACAATTTCTCATTGAAAACTGCCTCAAGATATTTGGAGAAGATATCACTTCCCTCTTTGAAGAGAGCTCAATGAGTTGTGATAGTAGTGATATCACTGATAGCCGTGAGAAGGCTGCAGGTACTGTGAATAATTTAACTGGCCTTGATGAGAAAGACAGCAAGGCTGCCAGGGGTCACGGCAGATCCTTAGACTGTGCTGTCCTGGAGCCTAAAGCACATCCCAAGGGCAACGATTTCCATGTGCTCCAGGTCAGGTGAGGTTTCACACTGTTGTGAGAGCAAAGAAAGGATGAGACAGATCTAACTGCAAGAAGTTGCAAGCACAGCATTAGGAGACATCACGGTATAACACAGCATTTGGTTTTTCAAACAAAACTTTAAATGGGACTGATATATGTATCACATGTGCTCTGGTTGAAACCAGAGTGAGAGGCCCAGAGCACTGCTTGGTTTATTCCCCTCTCTCTCCTTTTTCTGGTCAGTGGTTCCTGACGTACCACAGGTACCCCGTGTCTTTGAAATAGGTTGAAAAGAACCAGCATCACTGAGAGAAAAAGGACTTGACTTCACGTCAAACAGCCTTTCCAGACTATAACCTCATGTGCCTCTATTTACCAGCTGCGTTAACTTCAGCCAGTTATTCTAGCTCAGTTTCAGTTTCTTCGTCTCTAAAATGTGAATAAAAATAATGTCTAAATCTTAGGATTATTGAAAAGATTAAATAAAACAATGGATGTAAAATAAATTTGTAAAAAAGCAATTAATGGGGCCAGTAGAAGTTTCCGTGAGATCAGAGCTAGTTCTAACTGAGCCTAGCTAATCACAGCTAACGGATAGCAGTCCATTTTATGCGGCAGCATTTAGATTCAGAACCTGAGGACATGTGTCATGCGTTCCTTCATATTTTTCACATTTCTTGGTTTTATGACATTTACCTCACTGCTTTGAGGAAACCGTTAGGAAAAGCCATTTAATCAGGTATTGAGATGAGCCTAATATCTGAGAAGATGCTTATACTTAGATAACTGTTTGTTTTTCATTTCATCAGTGACAACAGAACAACCTCTTGAATCCAAGCCAGTGAGAGAGACAGTGATTTACAAAAAGGCACAACTGCAGGATGATGCCAAGACCCCGCCTAGCATGGGTCCACCCAGCGACGTGTCTACAACTTTCTAAGTCCCCGAAGGTTATAATCTCCATAATCACACTTGACCCTTCCTTTTCCTCTCTTTAGCCACCTGTCTACAATTTTCAAAGTCACTGAAGATTAGAATTCCCCATAATCACACCTGACCCTTCCTTTTTGTGTATTTCCTATAATACCTCATTTGAATTTTATTAAAGGCTTTTTCTGCATCTATTGAGATGATCATATGGTTTTTATCCCTCAGCTTGTCAATATGTATCACATTGATTGATTTGCGTATCGTGAAGAATCCTTGCATTTCAGGGTATTCATGGAATACTTGCATTCATGGTATATGATCTTTTTAATGTGCTCTTGGATTCTGTTTGCTCGTATTTTTTTGAGCATTTTTACATCTATATTCATCAGTGATATTGGCCTGAAATTTTCTTTTTTGGGTGACATCTTTTTCTGGTGTTGGTATCAGGGCGATGGTGGCCTCGTAGAATGACTTTGGGAGTGTTCCTCCTTCTACTATATTCTGGAAGAGTTTGAGAAGCATAGGTGTTAGCTCTTCTCTAAATGTTTGATAGAATTCACCTGTGAAGCCATCTGGCCCGGGACTTTTGTTTCTTGGGAGATTTTTAATCACCATCTCAATTTCAGTGCTTGTCATTGGTCTGTTCATATATTCTATTTCTTCCTGGTTCAGTCTTGCCCCCAAATAGTCAAAGCAATCTTGAGAAGGAAAGATGGAGCCAGAGGAATCAGGCTCCCTGACTTCAAACGGTACTAAAGGCTACAGTGATCAAGACAGTATGGTACTGGCACAAAAATAGAAACATAGATCAATGAGCAGAATAGAGAGCCCACAGATAAACCCACGCACATATGAGCACCAAAGGAGGCAAGAATATACAGTGGAGAAAAGACAGCCTCTTCAATAAGTGGAGCCGGGAAAATTGGACAGCTACATGTAAAAGAATGAAATTAGAACACTTCCTAACACCATACACAAAAATAAACTCAAAATGGATTAACGACCTAAATGTAAGGCCAGACACTATAAAACTCTTAGAGGAAAACACAGGCAGAACACTCTATGACATACATCAAAGCAAGATCCTTTTTGATCCACCTCCTAGAATAATGGAAATAAAATAAAAAATAAACAAATTGGACCTAATGAAACTTAGGTACCCTTTGCACAGCAAAAGAAACCCTAAACAAGACAAGAAGGGATTTCCTAGGTGGCGCAGTGGTTAAGAATCCGCCTGCCAACACAGGGGACACGGGTTCAATCCCTGCCCCAGGAAGATACCACACGCTGCAGAGCAACTAAGGCCATGCGCCAAAAAAACAAAAACTAAAAACAAACACAAGACAAGAAGACAACGCTCAGAATGGGAGAAAATATTTGCCAGCAAAGCAACGGACAAAGGATTAATCTTCAAAATATACAAGCAGCTCATGCAGCTCAATATCAAAAAAAGCAAATAACCCAATCCAAAAATGGTCAGGAAACCTAAATAGATATTTCTCCAAAGAAGACATGCAGATGGCTAACGAACACATGAAAAGATGCTCAACATCACTCATCATCAGAGGAATGCAAGTCAAAACCACAATGAGGTATCACCTCACACCGGTCAGAATGGCCATCATCACAAAATCTAAAAACAGCAAAAGATGGAGACGATACAGAGAAAAGGGAACCCTCCTGCACTGTTGGTGGGAATGTAAGTTGGTACAGCCACTATGGAGAACAGTATGGAGGTTCCTTAAAAAACTAAAAATAGAACTACCATATGAGCCAGCAATCCCACTCTTGGGCATATACCCTGAGAAAACCATAATCCAAAAAGAAACATGTACCACAATGTTCACTGCAGCACTATTTACAATAGTCAGGACATGGAAGTAACCTAAATGCCCACCAACAGATGAATGGATAAAGAAGATGTGGCACACATATACAATGAAATATTACTCAGCCCTAAAAAGGAATGAAACTGATTTATTTGTAGTGAGGTGGATGGACCTAGAGTCTGTCATACAGAGCGAAGTAAGCCAGAAAGAGAAAAACAAATACTGTATGCTAACTCATATATATGGAATCTAAAAAAATGGTACTGATGAACCCAGTGACAGGGAAAGAATAAAGATGCAGATGTAGAGAACGGATTTGAGGACACGGGGTGGGGGGTGAAGGGGAAGTTGGGACGAAGTGAGAGAGTAGCATTGACATATATACACTACCAAATGTAAAATAGATAGCTAGGGGAAAGCTGCTGCATAGCACAGGGAGATCAACTGGATGATGGGTGACGACTTAGAGGGCTGGGATAGGAAGGGTTGGGAAGGAGTCACGGGAGGGAGGGGATATGGGAGCATGTGTATAAATACAGTTGATTCACTTTGCTGTACAGCAGAAACTGGCACAACAATGTAAAGCAAGTATATTCCAATAAAGAGCTTAAAAGAAATATCTCTTTGAGAACTCTTTTCACAAAACATGTGCATGATTTTGTTAAGTCTGGATTAAATCCTCAGATCCTGTCCAGAAATAAATGAATTTCCTGGCAGAAGGATATACATGAGGCACCTTAAACCAAGAAAACACTGTAGATCACTGAATGAAAGTTAAGACCTTACAAGGTCACAACTCATCCCATTTGAGTTTTCTTTGTCTTGATCCCATGTATGCATATTTGAGAAAATCTTCCCACAAAATATCTCCTCTATCTTCTATTCCTGCCATATTATATTTTTTGTATTTTACTGTACATTTTTATATTAATAAAAGTGGGTTAGACAACCATTTTATTTGCTTATGATTCATATTAACACTGGTGGTGGCTCATCTGGCAGTCTGGGTCTCAACTAAGATCACTTACCTGGAGCTGACTTACATGTCTGCTGGTTGCTGTTGGCTCTGGGTCGACCCCCATTGTCTTCAACAAGCTAGCCAGTCTTCTTCACATGGTGGAAGAAGAGTTCCCAACAGCACGAGAGGCTTTTCAAGAGTCAATGTAGGAGAGGACTTCACAAAAGACCACAAAGACAATGAGTTATTCATTATTTACTGAGGGCTATTCCTGTAATCTACCAGACATGAAAATCATAACTCGACAGCATTACTACCACACACCTCCCTTTATTCATCCACTTTCAACCCTCCGTTCTTCAGAACAGCACTTCCCAAGGGGTGTTAGGAAGTGTGGTAGAAAATACCTCTGAAACAATAATTGATTTTTTTTCCTCAGATATTTCTTGCCTCTACCCTTCTCCCCGTCTTAAGCTGTCTTAAGAGACAGCTAGATCATTTCCTCAGGGAACAGAAGTTACAGAAGAATATGAGGGGAAAAGAGCTCTTTGTTGCTTATCAGTTTTGAAAATTTATTGCAAACAAAACAAAACAATTCATGGCACAGAGTAAAGATTTAGGTGGAAACCTCATGGGAAAAGCCCAAAACCATTCGATGTACGGAACATGTGACCCATTTCCTGAACAGAAACCAAGAGGAATCAGGAAGCCCTCACAGAACAACTAAATGACATGTCTAAGAAAGATGGGGTGTTGTACGTTCATGCAGAATTTCTTGTACCTCAACATGGAACACATCAGTGAAGTTATTCCCATCAATCTGAGAATGGTATGGAAGGAACAAAGCCACTGGAATTGAATGACACGTCTCAGCAACAGTTGTACAGACCAATTCCCTGGGACCAGATAGGAATTAGGACATCTCAGCAGATGCCCAGCATACACAGATGACACAGAGGATAAGTTACATGTCGTCTCCCCACTCCATAACCTCCTAACTCCTTGGCACTAGAAGACTCCAGCACATGGACACACTCATGGAGAAAACAGATCTTGAATTTCTGCCAATCTGGGAACAAAGGATTAAACCAGAAATCAAATGAGTTATTTAAAAGTATAGAACAGTACATATCTTACATATATCAGTTTGTAGACTGAGATTAGTACCAATACATGCTGAATAGTTGATCCACGCATTGTTTTCCTAGAAGGGGTTCCATGATCACATAGGTTTGGGAAATGCTGTATTTTCTTTTCAGAAATCAAAATGCCCATTAACATATTAATGTCTTAGAGAAGACCCACAGTACAGAAAACACAGTATTTTCCACATTTATTTGACCTGGGAGATCCTTTGGGAGGAACCCTATTAATGAATGAATTAATAAATGAATATATTAATAAACTTTGCTCTACATTTATCTTCTTAGGTCATAGAAGATCCTCCACAATGCAACCTGCTCCAGTAATCAGTTTTCTCTTCACTATTTCCCAGTGTAGAACCTTTTCTTTAGCTAGGTCAGACACTCCACTGTTTCCCGAACAAGATACACTCATGTTTCTACGTACAATTATCAACTACCCTTGGTCTCTACATATCCACAAACTAGGTAGCCACTTGGGTTCTACTCTCCTAGAAATTTCACAAAGCTGTCCTTGACCATTCCAGCTCAAATTAATTGTTTTTTTTTTAATAATGCACGAGCATTTGATTTCATTAGACATTGGCTCATATGCTGCTTTGCAACATCAGGAATTATGCTGGTATGTTTATACATAGCTCAACAAATCCAAATTCCTGTGGTAAATGGTTATACCTTGTGTTAGTTTTATATTACTTTTAACGCCTGGCTAAATGTGTACTAACAAAAATGTCTGAATTTGTGAGCTTTTCTAAGAATATAGAAATTTTACATAGATTGGTAATGACTGCAAATTTTAAACCTGAAGAGGTAGAACACAGCACAAATGGAATTTCAGTGGGTGGCAATAAGACATCAGTTTGACTAAAGTGTTTTAGATATAGTCATATCTTCACAGTCTACTATTCACAGGTTCTGGGATATACTAGTTTTATTCATCTTGCAACAAATGGGATACTGGTGTGATGTATTTGGGAATAATTACATGCTTGTGTGAAATTTCTTTTAAATAGCAACAATTCCATAATAAAAGGGGCAAAAAACATAGTTGGGCAGTGCAACTGTGAGTTTTTGAGCCAATAAAGATATACAAAAGTCCCTCAAATTTGAAAAGAAGAAATAATAGGAGGTAAAGAAAAGCTGAAAATAACTAATTTGTCAATTGTAACTCATAGAGGAGATTCTTGCCATGTGGAAATGGTCAATAAATGTTTTTCCCCCTCAGGATGCTCAAGTATAATGTATCATTGAGAAAGTCAATTTATTAAATTTTAGAAAATTTAGGAACTGATAAACTATAAAAGGACCCAGTTGTCTGATCCAGAATGTACAAAAGGCAATTAAGACTTTCTGATATTGGTCTTTACCAGCTGGTAAGATCTGTATAATCATCAATCAACCTGCATTTAATGATGTAATTAAGATGAAACATTTTCAAAAGTACAGCAAAGATACTGAGGATGAAAATCTTATTTTATTTCAGAAACAAAGCTATTCATAGGCTACCTTTATGAGAAAACTAATCCTCTTTATGGTAATTAATTACTATGGTATATTGAATGGAAAAATATATATAATATGTATAATACATATATTCAACTTTTATTCCACAAAAGCAACATGTAAGAATTGGGGGGATGGAGTATATATTTGTACAAAAAGCCATCTTTTTTCAGAAAGGATTGGGCAATGCCTTTCATATTTCTCCATCATTCCTCCCATGCTAGCCAAATGAGCCAGTAGGTACTCTAAAGATCTGTAGTGAATGGTGACTGTATTTTCCACTTTTATGCTTTACATGTCCACAGCATAACTGGTGCTAGGAAGACAACTGATTTCTTTTTGGCCTTGGGTCTAAATGTCAGTATTCATTTGGTTGGCTAAGTCTTTCCAAAGAATGAAATCATTCCTTTGTCATGTAAAAGAAACTACT
Organism: Hippopotamus amphibius kiboko; assembly: GCF_030028045.1. Lineage (NCBI taxonomy): Eukaryota > Metazoa > Chordata > Mammalia > Artiodactyla > Hippopotamidae > Hippopotamus > Hippopotamus amphibius. Next base: position 76,149,437 of record NC_080198.1, read on the forward strand.
AGAAAACAAAATTGTCAAAGGAGGAGTTATAGTTTCCTAAAATGGGAAAAGAGAAACTACTTTGTGACAGTGGGAGTTTTTCTGAAATGCAGAGGTATAAAACTAGTTGGAAAAGTAAAATAAAACAAAACGATACTGACTTCAGGATAACGGATACCTCTGTGGATGAAAGGAAGAGAACGGGATATAGGAAAGGTGAAAAAGAGACTTCAAGCATATGTATATTATTTTATTGCTTAAAAGATTTTTAAATGCTAACATTTTGCCATATGCTTCCATTTTTTTAAGAAATAGAATGTTAATAGGTAATTTTGTTACATAAATACCCGCAACACACTAATGCACGCGCGCGCGCGCACACACACACACACACACACATATACATTTTTATATATAACATAAAACTTTATCCAGTGAATAAATAAAACAGAAATTTTTATCATTCAGCAACTTTATTCTTTTCCTTAACATATGTTTTTCTGATTTCTGTATACTGATACATGCAGGCCCGATTCACTCAGTCTAGTTGCTGTATAGTAGTATTCCATGATAAGAATCACGCATTAATCTACGTACGTATTGGACTGGCCAAAAAGTTCATTCGGGTTTTCCCATGAGATGTTACTTTTGGGCCAACCCAATATATCTATCTTGCTCAAACTTTCTAGAGCCTTGACTAGTTTACTAGCTTTCAAAGGAATCGATTTTTAAAATTATCTCCATTAATGTTTTTCCTAGATTAATGTGTTTTTATAATTTCATTGCTTCAACCTTCTTACTCTTCTTTTGATTTCTTCATCTAGCTTCTTAGATTAAATGCTAGCTCATTTACTTATAATAAATACATTTAAGACTATTCATAACTTCTAGGTACTGCTTTAGCTACATCTCATAAATTTTTTATTTTTATTTTTTTAGTAATTTAGTTTTTTTAATCATCAGTTAATACATTTTATAATTTCTTTGTGAATTTTTTTAATCCATTCATTGTTTAGGCTTTTTATTTTTTCAGGGTTTCCATTACTATTTATAATACTTCATTTCTAATTTAATTACATAGTGATCAGATGATATGTGAATCACTGTGATTCTTTATGACTGAAAGTATACAGTAAATTTTATACATTTAAAATGTTGAATGCATTCTCTGTTGGGTTCTCTTTTGGATACAGAGACATATACGTTCAAAATCATGCTATATGTGTTATTCAAATCCTCTGTTATATATTCTCCAAATAAGTAGTTTCTAAGAGAGGTGTTAAATTCTGCCATTATGATAATGAGTTTGTCAACTTTATTTTGTAATTCTGAGTTTCTGTAGGTTTTTTTTGTGTGTGTGTGTGTTTTACAGCTTGTCTACGTTAAGTATACATAAATTTATAATTTTTATACTCTTTTCATACATATTCTTTATTCATGTTAATGCTTTTGCTTCATCTTGTATTTTGAGCGACACTGTTATACCAGCTCTTTTTTGGTCCATATAGCCTGGCATATCTCTTTTTCTTTTTTTCTTTTTAAATGTTCTGTTTTAGGGTAGTAGGTATGCATGGGTGTGGCAATGTGTGTATGTGTGTGTCAGTGTCTCCTATAAAGAGCATATAACTGATCTTTTTATATGCAAGCTACTAATTTGATTTTTAATTTAATCAGAATCATGTACTCCATTTACATTTAGTGTCACTATAATGTATTTGGAGTTACACTCACCATTTTATTCCATGGTTTACGTTCATCAGCAATTTCTCACGGCTTCATTTCTCCTCCCTTCCTAACTTTTCTTGGATTGGTAAACTGTAGACTAGTGTTTTCCCTATTGATTTTTATTTATACACATTAAAATTTCTCAGGCATTATCTCTTTGAATATGCTGCTATAATATTCCTCTATTTTGCTAGAATCCCATTAAAACTTTACGAAACAAGGATTCTTGAAGAACACCATATCTCAACAACTTTTTCAATTTTTTTCTTTATGCTGCATCCTGGGTATAATTCTTAGTTCTCTCTTCCAGTTTATTAAGTCTTTAACTTTGTTCATTCCAGAGTTTATACTTTCAGTTTTATGACTTTTTTAATGCTGATATAGTTTCTGGGGTTACTAATTGGATCTTTTTCCTATTCACATATATGATTTTATCTTTTTAAACAGAGGTCATTCCTTCCTTTTCCTCTCTGATCCTGGTACCAAGAAGTAGGATGCTTCTGTAGTAAATAACTAAAAATGTGGAAGGGGCTTTGCAACTGGGTAGTGAGTAGAGGCTAGAGTTTTTGAGATGCATATTAGGAAAAGCCTGAATTGCTGTGAAAGCAGTATTGCCTTCTGAACCTCACCAGAAAGATCTTTAACATCCATATTTCTACTAACATTCTGTTCATGATTATTTATGTATTCTCAAACTCTCCTCTTTTCTTTCTGAACCCTTGCTAGAATCTAGAGACAGTCTGTATCTTCTTCAAGAATACATAAATAATCATGAACAGAATGTTAGTAGAAACATAGACGGTAAAGGTCATTCTGGTGACGTCTTAGATGGAAATGAACATGTTACTGGAAACTGTAAGAAAAAAATAACCATGTTATAAAGGGCAAAAAATTTGGCTGATCTGGTCTTCTAGTGTTTTGTGGAAGACAGAACTTGCAAGCAGTAAAAATGAGTATTTAGTTCAGTGGCAGGATTTCCACTACTCTGTCTTCCAGATCACTGATCCATTCCTCTGTATCATTTAGTCTACTGTTGATTTCTGCTAGTGTATTTTTCATTTCAGTTATTGTATTCTTCCTCTCTGGCTGGTTGTTCTTTATATTTTCTCTTTGCTAAAAACTTCTAACTTCTCACTCTGTGCATCCATTCATACTGTGGAAAACAGTATGGAAGTTTCTCAAAACCTCCAAAAACAGAACTACCACATGACCCAACAATTTCATTTCTGAGTATATATCTGAAAAGACCAAAAACGAATTTGTAAAGATACATGCACCCCAATGTCCATAGCAGCATCAATCACAATTGTCAAGACATGCAAGCACCTTAAGTGTCCATCAACAGATGAACGGAATGTACATATGTACAATGGAATACTACTCAGCCATAAAAAAGAATGAAATTTTGCCATTTGCAGCAACATGGATGGACTTGGGGGGCATTATGCTAAGTGAAATAAGTCAACAAAGACAAATACTACATGGTATCACTTACATGTGGAATCTAAAAAAATACAAGAGACTAGTGAATAAAACAAAAAAGAAACTCACAGATACAGAGAACAAACTAGTGGTTACAAGTAGGGACAGGACATGAGGGAATTAATAGGTACAAGCTATTAGGTATAAAATAAGCTACAAGAACATATTGTACAACACGGGAAATATGGTAAATATTTTATAATTATAAATGGAATATAATCTTTACAAATTGTGAATCACTAAATCATATACCTGTAACTTCTATAATATTATATAGCAACTATGCTTCAATTAAAAAATAAAATTTAGGGACTTCCCTGGTGCTGCAGTGGTTAAGAATCCACCTGCCAATGCAGGGGACATGGGTTCGAGCCCTGGGACAGGAAGATCTCACATGCTGTGGAGCAACTAAGCCCATGCACCACAACTACTGAGCCCATGTGCTGCAGCTACTGAAGCCTGCATGCCTAGAGCCCATACTCTGCAACAAGAGAAGCCACCGCACTGAGGAGCCCCAGCACCACAATGAAGAGTAGCCTCTGTTTGCTGCAAGTAGAGAAAGTCCTTTCACAGCAACAAAGATCCAACTCAAAAATAAAACATAAATTAAAAATAATTTCTTTAAATAAAATAAAATTTTAAAAAATGGGTATTTAGCTGAGGAGTTTGCTCAGCAAAAACGTTAAAGGAGCAGTGTGGTTCCTCCTGACTGCTTACAGTCAAATGCAAGAAGAGGGAGATGAACTAAAGAAAGAATTGTTAAGCAAAAGGGAACCATAACTTGAAGACTTAAAAAATTCTCAGTCTACCCATTTTATAAAAAATGAGAAAGCTTGTACTGAAGAAAACACTGAGGGTATGGCTAAACAACCATTTGAAAGGAAGATTAGCAGGGAGTAGAATCACAAATTTATTCAGCTACCTCAGCAAAAACAAGGGATAGAGATGGGATTCTACTAGCAGAAACACTGCCAGCCAAGGAGACTGAGACAGGATGGAATGAAAGAAGGCTGTCAACCTTAGATTCTACAAGACAGGACCGCAGAGCTATTTGGGTGCAAATGTACACTATTCTTTAAGAAAAGGGAAGCATTACTCCAAAGGTCACTCAGAGATCATTGGCGCTGCCTCTTCAGCTTCGAAGGGTAGGGCCATCACCTTGGTTTCAACAGGCCAGCCAACCTCCAACTGAAGGCTTGGAGATGAGACCCCACCCAGCAGAGAGCCACAGGACTGCCACCCCAGTGGGTCCAGAAGGTGGGGCATGGAGCCAAAGAGGATTATTCCCAAGCCTTAAAATCTAGTGGACTTTGCCTACTAGGTTTTGGACTTGCCCGGGACCTGTCACCCCATCCTTCTTTCCCATTTCTTTCTTCTGGAGTGGGGAATGTCTATGCCTGTCCCACCACTGTAGTTCACAAGCACATAAACTGTCTGGTATCACAGGTTCACAGCTGGAGAGGAATTTTTGTTTCAGGACAAACTGTACCTTGAGTCTCATCCATATCTCATTTAGATGATATTTAGATTAGACTGTGAACTTTAGACTTAAGAGTTGATGCTAGAATGAGTTAAGGCTTTGGGGGTTGTTGGGACAGAATGAACGTATTTTGCACATGATAAAGACATGAATTTGGAGTGGCTAGAGGCATATTTGAACTGAATTGTGTCCCCTCCCCAATTGTATATGTTGAAACCCTAATCCCCTATGTGACTGTATTAGAGATAGAGCCTTTAAGAAGATGATTAAGGTTAAATGAAGTCAGAAGGGTGGTAATCTGATACACTGGAACTGGTGTCCCTATGAAAGAGGAGACATCAGATTCCACACCCCCTCCCTCTCGACATATGAGGACAAAGTGAGAAGGGAGCCCTCTGCAAGCTAGGAAGAGAGCCCTCACCAGAAGCAGACCCTGCGAGCACCTTGATCTTGGACTTCCCAGCCTCCAGAACTGTGAGAAAATACATTTCTGTTGTTTAAGCCACCCAGTCTTTGGTATTACATTATGGCAGCCTGAGCAGACTAAGACAGCATTTTAAACAGACAAAGTCGTTTTAAGACGGCTCATTTTCTTCATTTTTATCTGGAATGAATTCATCTTCTGAATGGTTAGTTTTTTACTGTCTTCATATCTCCTATATTTTTAGTTTGATGGCTCCCCTTGAATAAACATTTTTAAAGCTCTTTTCCTGCCCTTGTCATTCTCATTTCATGTTCTTCAGCTGCCCCCTATCTAGCCCCCTGAAGCTACCAGCCTAAAGAAAGACTTTTCTATCAGTAGCACAGAGCTTCATCAGCACGAATATTGGGAATATCAGAGTCAGTCCCAGGGCTTCAAGGCTAGGTCTATTTCATGCCTTATAAATGGTTCCCTAGGCAGTTTTTCAGTGTTTTGGGCCGACTTTATTTATAACAACTTAGGATTTTCTGGTCTCTAGTTAGTAGATCAGAGCTATAGACTAGGTGGTCACAACTCCTGGACTGCACCCTTGCATCATTATATGACTGTATTAATCACGTCTTTATTTTCTGCATTCTGATGCTTTGACATCTGACACCTTGCTAGCTTGAAAGAACTGCCCCTCCCAGTGTCAGCCAATTCTTAGGAAACCAAAAACAAAAAACAAAAAAAACCTCTCCCTTGCATGCACCTTTCAAATGTAAACCAAACAATCCAGAGCCCACATCCCCAATGACTTCCTTTATTGGGCTCTTACACCCCAGACCAATATCCCCTTGTCCCAATTCCTCCAAAGGCTAGGTACAGTAAGTCCCCTACATACAAACCTTCAAGTGCGAACTTTCAAAGATGCAAACATGCGTTCACACGTCCAATCACGTACGTTAGTTCACGTGTCTGGCGTACATTTTCAGGTGCGGGCATCCTCTACAAGTGGTTGTACTTTTGTGTACCTTACCATACAGTACTATATAGAGTACAGTAGTACAGTATCTTTATTTCAAGCCCAGGATGTCCAGAAGCAAGTGTAAAAGCAATGGTGATGTAGCTGGTACTGCTAAGAAGCGCCAATACATAACGATGGAAACAAAAGTGAAAAAAATTGAGTGGAGTGAGATGAAAAGATGGTAGACGTCGCTCATTTTTATAACATGAATCGTTCGACTAGCGGCACAATTCCAAAGAACAAAGACAAGATCATGGAACATGTGAAGTCTGCTGTGCCGATGATGTCGACAATAATACCAAAGAAGTGTGGAAAAGTGATGGAGGAGATGGAGACACTTCTCACTGTGTGGATGCAGGTTCAGCATCAGCATCGAGTCCAGCTCAGCTTAATGCTGATTCAAGAGAAAGCTAAAAGGCTTTATGAAGACTCGAAGAAGAAACACGGCGAAGAATCAGAGGGCGCATCTTTTGATGCCAGCCATGGCTGGTTTCATTGGTTCAAGGCTACAGCCAAACTTCCCAATGTAAAAGTAGGTGGTGAGGCAGCAAGTGCAGATACTGTAGTTGCCCAAGAATTTCCTGAAATGCTTTGAGAAATTATTGATGAAGGCACATATTTACCTGAGTAGGTTTTTGATGTGGATGAGAGAGGTCTGTCCTGGAAGAGAATCCAGACCACAGTTACATCAGTAAGGAGGAAAAGCTGATGCCGGGCTATACAGCAGCAAAGGATAGGCTAACTCTGTTTGGTGGCAATGCTTCCAGCGATATAGGAAGCTGAAGCCTCTCTTAGTTCATCATTCAGACAATCCAAGAGCCCTTACAAACATAGCCAAGGGCTCTCTCCCTGTTGTGTGGAAGAGTAACCCCAAAGCCTGGGTTACACAGGCCATTTTCCAGGACTGGTTTTTCTACCACTTCATCCCAGAGGTAGAGAAATATTGCTTGGAGAAGGACGTCCCATTCAACATTCTTCTGCTGTTCAACAATCTCCGGGCCACCTCCCCCTGCCCCCCAATTCATGGACAGCTTTCATCCCAATGTCAAAGCACCGCATCTGCCACCGAATGCTACATCACTCATCTAGCCTATGGACCAGGGAGCTATAGCGACTTTCAATAAATATTATTGATGTCACGCTTTTCGTCAGGCAGTAAAGGAAAGTGATGAATCGGGAACAAACCTGTGATAATTTTGGAAGGACTATAACATCTACAAGGCCATAAAAACACTGACTTTGCTTGGCGTGAGGTTACGGCTGTTGCCATGAATGGGGTTTGGAAGAACCTTTGCCTGCAGTTTGTTCACTATTTTCCTGGATTTGAGAAGGTGGATGAGGAGTCCAAAGAGGTCTTCAGCAACTTAATGACCCTCAGTGAGAAGCTGGAGCTAGATCTGCAGGAGGACAATGTCACTGAACTCCTTGCTGTGCAACAGCAAGAGCTTACTAATGAAGACCTGATGGAATGGGAGGCCCAGAGAAAGGACGAAGAGACAAAAGAGGAAGAGGTAACTGAAGAATTGAAGAGATTCACAACACAGGAAATGGCAAGGGGGTTTTCTTTATTTGAGGAGGGACTGCTAGTTTTGGAGGCACAGAACCCAAACACAGAATGGTACACGAAGGCTGCAGCAGCTGGTCAGAATGCAATACAGTGCTACCGTGTCATCTATGATGAGAAAAAAAGAGCTGTTACCCAGACGTCACTGGATCGTTTTTTTAAGAAGGTGGATAGAATTGAATCCAGCAGGGAACCAGAACCTGTGCCATGAACATCAGGCATGAGTGAAATTGCAGCTTGCCCTCCGTCTTCTACTGCGGACGATCCTTCAGCTCTACCACCTCCCACCTCCTCTCCCTCCTCCCGTCAGTAACTCTTCTTGCCTGTTCACGCGATGCCAGTCCCTGTACGCCAGCTGTTGTACTGTACTCCTGTACTTTTCAAGCTACTGTACTATACGATGAAAAATGTTTCATTTTTTGTGTTTGTTTTTTATATATTATTGGTGTGAAAAGTATTATAAACCTATTACAGTACAGTATTATGTTAGTTGGGTACCTGGGCTCCCTTTGTCGGACTAACGAACAAATTGGGCTTACAAACGCTCTCTCAGAAGGGGACGCGTTCATAAATAGGGGATTTACTGTACTAGACAATGAAGCCCTACGCCCCCAGGGACTGCTGCACCTCTTCAAACTAGCCAATCGTGAACCCGTTTACACGGCCTCACCTGTGCCTTCCCTTGGAAACCACAGTAAAGGCTCCTGCCCATGATGTCCTCCACGCCCTCTGCCTCCTGACCAACTGTGCGGTCCCCCTGCAGGGTGTGCTGTGCCTCCTCTTTCTAGGGATCTGTGAGAGTTCTTGCTTCATAAACATTCATTTCCTAGTCTGCATGTCTTACCATACCTTATTAAAATAAATCCCAAGTACCATCAAGGCTATGATGAACTACTTGAATGACAGAAAAATAAAGTAACTTGCGGTAGTGGAATACACATGTCTCTGTACTTGGTTAACTCTAGTCCATTTAACACCATAATTGCAAAGTTTTGAGGGTTTGGGAATGTGTGCTTTTATAATATTGTGAACCCAATAGTTCAAATCAATATTGGATTATTACTTTAAAAACATAATTGCATTGGAACTTCCCTGGTGGTCCTGCGGTTAAGACTCCGTGCTTCCACTCAGGGGGTGTGGGTTCAATTTGTGGCACAGCCAAAATGTAAAAAGAAAAAAAATGTAATTGCATTAACAATACATAGTTTAAATATGAGGTCTATAGGAGCAAACAGCACAGGGCGCTTTTCTAATTGAAAAAAAAAAAGCTCTCCCATTAACTCCTGAATCCAATAAAACTTCCTCATTTTACACTGAATTTTAAACACCCAATATGTATTGGGGAAAGTTCTAAACGCTTAATGTTCAGAGGTGATCCAACACTTCCGGTGTCCTGCCCCCAGTAATGCTTCTCAATCTATCCAATTATTTCAACTACTCATCACACAGCCTCTTCCCTCCACACTGGTGAGTCTCCCAATGTCAATTTCTGTCATTCCTGCTCCAGCACGTATGCTCACGCTGTCACCACTCCTAGATGGTTCCCTTCTTGTCCTTTTCCTTGTCCGAATCCGACATATTGAGTGCTGGCTTCCCAGTGAAGGCTGTCTTGATTTGTTCAGTCACACTGTCATTTACTCTTCTGAATTTCTATAGCCTTGTAATCATTTTCACATAATTTTTGTGCAATGGAGTCTTTAAGCCACGCACCTTTTAATTTAAAAATTTCTGAAACTGAAGTACTTCTCTATGTATATATGTGTTTTTGTTTTTCTTCCCCTAGTGATTCAACCAAATGTGTTTAAATGAAATAACACACGTACAATTCTTGGGTTCTAGAAATGGAGAAAATAGGATATACTGATTTCTCAATGGTTCTCAGGTAGCCCCTCCACAGCACCTCCGGAGCCCCCAGGAGCAGGGCTGAAGCAGTAGGAAATTGAGGGAAACCAGTGGGGCCCTGCTCTGGTCACTCCTACAACCTTGAACAAGCAGCTCAACTTATTCTTTTTTTTTTTTTTTCTTTTGGTGGTTTTTGCTTTACTATTTTATTCATGCATCTGAACAAAAGGTTCTGTGAGCCTGAAAATATTTATGTAAATGCTTAGTATGTGTTAGCTTGGTCTCTCTCATTAGATTCCAGGCTTCTGCACCCAAAGAGCCTGGCACAGTTATGGCCAGATAATTGGGTCAGCTTGTTCCTAACGGGTTCATGTGCAACACGCAGACTACATCCACAGTGATCATTTCTCTTCATCTTTTCAAACAACTCTATGCCAGTCTCCTAAATGTTAGTTCCTTTCTGTGTTCTCTCATTTTCTTAAAAAATGGTGTCTTGGGCTTCCCAGAATGAACATGAATTACAGCTTCATTATGTCTTTATAGATAGCAACTTTGGCTTTCTTGCCAAAGCACACAAATAGATTTTAAGGAGATCTGCAAATGGTTATAATTTAAGATCAGAGGGTACTATCCTTGAGATAAGATTAGAATTTGGCAGGAAAAAAACACAACTTTTATTTAGAAACTTGGCATCTTGAACATAGAATTTTAGTGAGGCAGAAGTTCAAGTTAGACACTTGGGATGCAAGAAGTAAAGGTTGGAAAACTAGAAGTAGATGAAATTTGAAGAGACTATGTAGTGAGTGAATTTACACCTTAAACTGTTGTCTACTTCCCCCCTTCATTTTGTTGTACTGAAATTTGTTTATTTATTTGTTTATTTCAGGCAGAGAGAGGGAGAGAGAGAAAGCACACACAAGCACTTCATCATAAGAAACTAGTTTAAATGTTCATGAGGGCTGGCAAGTCTGAGATCTGCAGGGCAAGCGAACAGGCTAGAAATTCAAGTAAGAGTTAATGTCACAGTCTTGAGTCCAAATTCTGAAAGCTGGTCAGGCAGGTGAGAAACTCAGGCAGGGCTTCTACACTGGAGTCTTAAGGCTGAAATCCTTCTGCTTGGGAATCTAGACTAATGTTGACCAAACTACTGTACACCACAGCCTAGTCAAGTTGACATAAAATTAACCATCACTGTGGCTTGTTACCTGTTAGGCTCTGTTTTCTGAAATCTTTTCCTCAGTCAGCTCTGCTCAATTCCACCTTACTCCACAAAGTAAAATGCAACTTAATATTAGCCTTTTAAGGGTCTCCAGTTTGCTATAGACTTGAAATCACTGAATTCATCTGGATTTCAGAGAGCTTCTGGATGATACAGCTACACAGACCAAATCCCCGGTGGCCTTGTGCATCAGAGGCTTTCCTGGCTGGTATGTTTGGTGGAAGAGAAAACAGAGACAGAAATGGGTTCTGTGAGGCAGGTCGACCCCCCAGTTTTCATACAGACTTGTCACTGAATCAGTATGATTATGGACGGTATGTCACTTATGTCATTATTGCTGTAAGTAAATTTTCATGAAGCCTTTGAGGCAGTCCACTGGTAAGGTACATACGTCAAGAGTGGGGGTAGGTGTGGATCCGAACGGCTCTTTCATCCTGTGTTTGGTATCTCAGTGGTCATCTCCATGGATTCGTTTAGAGCAGAACTGAGGTATTCAACACCATAATTCAAGCTCCCAAAATGACATTTGTCCAAATGAACACAAGCGGCCTCATAAAATGAACACTAAAAAATGAGGTTAACCGTTGTAGTAACGCTTTATGAGCCTTTGTGTGCTGCTTGAGTTTATCTTCTAGTGCCATGGTAACAGGAAACTTACTTGTAGCATTCATGTCTGTTTAAAAAGCAGCACATATGCATTTCCACATTTGATTCTCCTTCCAAATAACACTAAGACAAAATACTGTTGTCCTACAGATACGTAACTGGAGGTTCGGAATTCAGATTTCACATGCTGAAGGACGAACAGTAAATACTGGGGTCAGAACTAGATCAGAGCTTTTTCCACTACATCATCTAGTCTGTTAAACATTCATAATTACTGTTCTGGGAAATAGAAATCATTATGTTTCTAAAGTAAATTATGGACAAGCAGCACTGAACTACTTATTCCAGAGGTAGGGGTTCTGACAGGAAAAACAAAAAACAAAAAACCAAAAACTGGCATTACTTTGAAAGTCTCTTATAGTGAATTGCCAGAGGAAAAATAAACTTTACATGAATCTCACTGATTTAAAATGTAACATTAAAAAAAATGGAAGAAGAAAGAAATGATATTTTTCAGTTATGATAATAAAGGAAGCAATTTTCTTTTGTGCCTGGTAATTACAGTGAAAACATGACTGCAGGTCAAATTTAGCTGGATCTTTGAAGAAGTAGAGCAGGTAAGAGATTCATTTGTGGATTCTGAGGATCAACTTGATCCTCCCTTCTTTCATAGAGATCAAAAGAGTTATTGTTACTTGAGAAGGAGAAGCAAGATTCAACAATGGCTGAGATGAAAGACACCCGGAGCAGAGTAGCTGCCTTTTCAACATTCCTAATTGGGTATCCTGTCTCCAACTAGATACTCTTTTAATTGATTCTTCAAAATCTTAATTCCAATAAGTAAGCCAGTTGAGACACTGGAAAGATGTTAACAGAGTCCAGTAAGAGCAATACAACTCAAAGCCACTGCAAATGACAAAAGTGGAAAAGTGACAAAGGAATTGGAAGATAATTTTTTTTTCCTAGCCCTCCAAAATTAATCTGCAATGCCTCAAATTTATCTTTCACAGGACAAATAATATGTCTTTGAACTCTCAGAACTTGTTTCTCTTTATCTGTATAAATCCATCCTGTGCTTTACATGCAAAATCTAATTATTCCATGTTGGTTTTCCATTCTATCATCGTTAGCACTCTGACCTAGAGCTCTGCACCACTCAGGAAATCTGCTGATTGTTGAATTCAGCAGTAAATTCCCACTTCTGGATAGTCTATAAAAGGTTCATTTAGCTCAGTTTAAGATGGTGGTTCACTATTTTTTATACTATAAAAAAAATTTAGAATTTTTTCCAAAAAAATATTTCTCTTAAGAAATTACCTAGCGAAATTAATCTATGTATAAATATAATATGGATTTCATACAAAAATCCCTAAAATATTCCCCAAAAGTAGGTGATAAAGCCCCAAATGCATTTAATTTGTGTAACATGATCAATTAAATGTCCCCTGTTTCTAAAAGAAGATCACGTGTTCTAAAAAACCTCATCTTGCCTTGTTTCATTTACTTCAGAGCTTTAGTCACTGCCTGAAATGACCTTGAGTTGCTCGTGGTTGATTTTCCCTTGCTAGAATTAAGTTCCATGAAAGCAGAGCTCTTTTCTGTCATGTGCTCTTCTAGATCCTGAAACACCAAAGGTGGGTGCTTGGCACGTAGTAGGTGTTCACGTTTTTTTTCAATAAATTCCAGGCACAAGTCTACACACACTACGAATATTACATCATATATTCTCAAAATCATCTTGAAATGCAAATATTATTATTCTTCTTTTACAGTAAGAAATCAAGGTTTAAAGGAATTAAGTAACTTGTCAAAAAGCAAGCGATTAAAAAGAGGGGATTTAAGCTTAGGGCTGATGCACATTCTGTCTGTGCACCATGTTATAAGGCATGTTTCCTAAAGTGGACGATGGCTGGAAACAAGACGATTATGGGTATTTTTTAAAGTGGCATTAAATAACATAGCATTAGATCATAAGAAAATTACTCCTTTAAAAGTTTCCTTTTGACTAACTTTATTACATCAAAGATAAAGTCTCAGTGTCAGTGTATATTTAATGCTTCTCTGATAATTGCTACTCTCTCTCTCCTCATTTCAGTTAAGGGCAGGTAAGAAAATAAAGTCAAAGTTTTGTTTTCAGTGTATCATGTTTATCTGATTATCAGATAGATGATTATATTTATAAATTACATAAATATGATCTGTTTATAAAGGAACTATATAACTATTGCAAATGGGAAATCAGAATCACCTGCCTTATTCTGGCTTCCCACTTGCAGTAGTTATATCGTTCCTTCGTAAATAAATTTTAGATAAAAGTCTTGAATTTGTTTAAAGAAAATATTAATTAGCTAACAGTATAGATGACATATTTGGCAAAAACTGTGGAGGTGGTACATAACGTCTAGTTTCAAAAATACTACGGCGGAGCAATTTATAGGCCCTGGAATAGAAACAAGCAATAGAAGGCATTGTTGTGATAGGGAAACAGACATGGAAAATAATTACCCCCAAGCTACTGTAAAAGTGGTGTACTTGATGCACAAAAAATTAAAGACTACTAACTCGTGGCATAACTGGGGAAGATGCCACTGATACAAATGCTGGGTCTACAATTAAGTTATAGCCCCTGGCTAATTGTGCCTAAAAGATAGTGGGGGAGATACTCAAATAATCCGAGTACAAGTTAGGTTTCAGGAAACACAAAATGCGCAAAGGGAAAAAAATACATGGGATGTGAAAATTCATAGTTCTACAAAGTATTAATTACCTCGTTATTATTAAATTCGTTAATTGTAATTAATAATTACATTAGTTATATATTTTACTTAAGTTATAATACATAAATTACAGAAATATCAAATTCTTTAATTATAATTTTATCATTAATAATTTTATTACCCATGCTCAGAATAATAATGAATAGCCTTGCTGATTCTAATATATAGAAATAGAAATGAGAACATATAGCTGTATCCCCTGTTTTGGATAAGCCTACAAATGAGAACTATTCACACTTGCCAAAGCGTGAGGCATCCTTTTCTATAATTGCAAGAGAAGCCTTGAGGGGTTTGGCAAAAAAGACCTGCTAAACTGCCAGCCATTTAAAAAATAATCAAATTCATAACCCCAGCAAACTTACACATCTTTAATATGGCACAAAGTTAGTGTTTCACTAAGGTTGGGTGCTGCCTGAGAAACTGTCATCACTTAGTATACTTTAGGGTAAACTCTTAACAATGAAGGGACTGGTTTTCCTCTTAACTTCTTTATGCTGACATCTGTTTATAGGGAAAATCAGAATAAATACACATGGTCCAAAAGCTTGGGCTTTCTGTGAGGCCACTTCAGTGAACTGGAGTAAAGTACAGTGCTTATCTCATTAAGTTATTTTGAATGGTAAGTGAAATAAAGCAAGAGAACGTAGGTATCTGGCACATAATAAGCCCTCCGTTATCATTAGCTACTATTAGCCTCTGGTATGAAGCACAATGTTCTCTCCTCTGGGCCCTTCCAGAGACCTCAGGTAACATGATCCTTTTAACCTTTCTTGGACTGGTACCTACTATAGTGCTTCAGGCCGGCTCGCCCTAGGCTCTGTCAAATCCATTTCCCTCTGCTAGTACAAATAGAAAGGCGGCGTTAAAACTCAAACACGGACTTTTTGATTTCTCCAAACTGGGAGCTCTGACTTTTCATCATATCCTTTGTAGTCTAGAACATCCCTTTCTTTTGTCATTTTCTTCTACAGCTAGATCTACTGGCTAAGGGTAACATTCAATATGACGCTTCTCTTAATCTTTTTATAGCTACCAACTGTAGCTCTCTGGAAACTTTTGCCTCTGACAAACACTATGTCCGACATTTTCCCAAACAAAATATAAAGAAAATGTTGAACTCAGCCTGTTCTATTTTTGTATACTTTTTTCTTTATAGCCAAGTACTAGGATAAAGAGGATGCATAAGTTCAGTGAGTTTTAAAAAAAGGGTATCCCCTTAGACTCATTCACCTGTGTATAAAACAAAATGTTTTAATTCTTTGGAACATCTATTTGGAGGAAGGATCATTCCTGAATTTTATATTTTCACCCATGTACACTGATTGTGAAGTAAGCCCCTACTGCTCTGTTCTATAACCTGCCAGGATGACCATATAGATCCAACAGTCAACTGGACTCTGAGAGACAACTGGAGCTAAGAAACCACAGGAGATCCCTCGAGTTACCCTGGTGTTCACTCTTCCCGAGGCTTGGTTGTTCAAATCTCCTTGCTTTCTCAACATATCTGAATAGCCTCATTGTAAATTTCCTCTTTCAACTTAAGCAAGCAGAAGTGGATATCTGTTGCAAATAACCTAAAGATTCCTAGTTTATGATTTATATTTAAAAATTAAAGATATTAAACTTGTCAGTAATATTAGGCTTTTATATGTTTCTAAACATATTAAATATGGAATGAGAAAGATAGTACTTTTTTTTCACTATAAAACCCACGCTACTTGCTTCAACAGGCAGAGTTAACTACCTATAAAAATACCAGCAAAGAGAAACACTCTTATTCAGTGAATTTCTCAAAGGAAGTGGAAGATCTACACACTGAAAACTACATAACATTAAGGAAAAAGCTGAAGTAAACATAAACAAATGGAAAGATATTCCATGCTCATGGAGTGGAAGAATTAATAATATTAATATATCCATACTACCTAAAGCATTCTACAGATTCAATGCAATCCCTGTCAAAATACAGTAAGTCCCCTACATACGAATGAGTTCCGTTCAGAGACTGCGTAAGTCCAATTTGTTCATAAGCCCAACAAAGTTAGCCTAGGTACCCAACTAACACAGTCAGCTATATAGTACTGTACTAACTTATGTGATGGGACATGCGAACACGTTTGCATCTTTCAAAGTTCACAACTTGAAGGTTCATATGTAGGGGACTTACGATACCAGTGGCATTCTTCACAGAACGAAAACAAAAAATTATAAAAGTTGTATGGAAACACAAAAGACCCAGAACAGCTGAAACAATCTTGAGAAAGAATAAAGCTGGACGCGTCATGCTCCTGATTTCAAACTCTATTACAAAGCTGTAGTAAAACAGTATGGAATTGGCATGAAACAGACACATAGATCAATGGAACAGGATAAACAGCCCAGAAGTAAACCCACGCGTGTACGGTCAGTTAATTTATGACAAAGGAGCCAAGACTATACAATGGGGAAAGGACAATATCTTTGATAAGCGGTGTTGGGGAAACTGGACAACCACATACAAAAAAATGAAACTTGACCACTATCTTACATTATACACAAAAACAAACACAAAATAGATTAAAGATCTGAACATCAAGTCCTGACCTCAAAACTCCTAGAAGAAAACATAGGAGTAAGCTCCTTGACATAGGTCTTGGTGATGATTTTTTGGTTTTGACACCAAAAGCAAAGGTAACAAAAGCACAAATAAACAAGTGGGACTACATCAAACTAAAAAGCTCTGCACAGCAAAGGAAACCATTACCAAATCAAAAAGCAACCTACCCAATGGGAGAAAATATTCACAAATATATATTTGATAAGGGATTAATATCCTATATACATATATATATATACACACACACAAAGAACTCATACAATCTTATAGCAAAAAAAAAACAGAAACAGAAACCAAACAATCCAATTTTAAAAATGGGAAGAAGATCTAAATATTTATTTTCCACACAGATGGCCACAGGTATGTGAAAAGATGCTCAACATCACTAATCATTAAAGCAAATCAAATGCAAAATGCAAATCAAAACCACTATGAGATATCAGCTCACACCTGTCAGAATGGCTCTTTTTAAAAGGACAAGAAATAAGAAGTGTTGTCAAGGATGTGGAGAAAAGAGAATCTTGTGCAGTATTTGTGGGAATGTAAACTGGTGCAGCCACTATGGAAAACAGCATGAACATTCCTCAAAAAATTAAAAATAGAACTGCCATGTGATCCAGTAATTCCACTTTTGGGTATTTATCTGAAGGAACCAAAAACACTATTCACAAAGATATCTACATACCCATGTTCATTACAGCATTATCAACAACAGCCAAGACATGGAAGCAACCTAAATGTCTACAGATGGATGAGTGGATAAAGAAGAGGTAGTATACATATACAGTGGAATGTTATTCAGCCATAAAAAAGAATGAAATTTTGCCATTTGGGATAACATGGACAGAGCTTGAGGGCACTGTGCTAAGTGAACTAAGTTAGGCAGAAAAAGGCAAATAAATACCATGTGACCTGTCATATGTAGAATCTAAAAAATATGATAATAAAAATTTAAAAATAAAAATCAAGCTCATAGGTACAGAAAACAGATTGGTAGGTGGCAAAGGGCAGGGGTGTGAGAAATGAGTGAAGGCTGTGAAAAGGTAAAAAAAAAAAAAGAATGGAAGGAAGGAAGGTAGGAAGGAAGGGAGGGAGGGATGGAGGTAGGGAGGGAGGGACCGTGAAACAATCGGGAGCTTGATGTTGTTAAGCCTCTAAACTAACCAAACTGTAGATTTTTTTTTAGGTGAGCTAATCAGTGTCCTTACATTTAAGTCACTTTGGTTGGAGTTGTTCTGTGCAGCTGAAAACAATGTATCTAATAACCTACCAATAAACTGTCAGTTGAAAATAGAAATATATCAGTATTTGCCAACAGTTGAGTCCTTGCACAATATATAATGGTTCTGTCCCTCAAATTTAGTTTAATTCAATGTATCTCAAAAAGAAACTTGAATTAGTATCATGGGGGTGGGGAAAGGAAAGAAGTTGTTAAAATGCACATCCCTTGGCTTTACCATAAACCTACTAAACTGAACCTTGGGTATGGCAGGGAGAACAAAAACATGTATTTTAAGTAAACACTTAAGTGATCCTAATGTATTCTAAAAACTAAATGTCACTGACTTATTTAAGACTGGTCACGTGAATCAGTGAATAATATAAGGCAGGATATATAATAAAGTGTTGAAGTGTGAAATGTGGAATATGAGCTTTCAAGTTACGCAGACATTCAGAAGTAGCATGGCAAATTGGAAAGCAAGATAGATTGAGGATAGAATACAGGTTCCACCACTTACCATCCAAGTGTTTCAGTTAATTCATCTTTAAACAGGGCTAATAGGGTCTACTTTGCTGTGTGGTTGGAAGTTCTGAGATTACATGTTTGAGAAGCATGCGGGGGGTGTGGTGAAACCAATGCAAAAAAAAAGTTGTATTCAATTAAACTGAAATATAATTCTAACAGACTTCTTTTGTCAATAGTAATTATACTCAGTGGCATATCTGCTTAGACATAGTTTCCAAGTTTTTTAGTTAACTTTAAAACCCTGTACTAATATTACACTGGATTAATTAATAAATAATCTTTGAATACTTGGGTAATTTCTATATAAAATAGAATACTGAAATATTGGTCACCAGTATTTGCTTATTAGTTACATATTTATGTTTTCTTATTATTCACATATTCTTTCATATTCACATAAATACTTTTTCTTTACTTAACATGTTCATTTTTGCCACTTTCTGAAGGTGTAAAAATAGTGCTTGTAGATGTAGGTAGTTGGTTTTTGTGTGTTCATGAAATTTGCTGGTATGCTAACAAGATTGTGCATGAAACAGTTATTACTTATCTTTCAATTTTCTTTGCGAAAAATAAATCGGACATTTTGGTTTAAAATGAGTGTTGAAGCTATTCTGGGAACAATGATTAAAAGATTAAATATGTAGACAAAGTAACAGGATGTATTTTTATTTATCAGTGGGAAAAAAGAGTAGTTTCTTCTTAAAGCAAATATTCTGTACAGCAAGTTAAAGAAGACAGTAGAAAACTTGTATGGGCAGAGAAAGTTTCGACGGTTTCAAGAAAATTAACTGTCTTAGTTTATAATAATTGCAAATGATGAGTCGGAAGAGAAGCAATGAAAGCCATTAAAATGTTGGCAAAGTCGGCTCAGCTTTTATGAGTTTATTTGTAAGATAAAGAGAAAAACCATGAATTCTTCACTGCTAAAATATTACATTAACACAGTACTAGAATGTCATTTTCTCTCTATTTAAAATGACAAATTTGTGTAGCAGTATTCAGTCTGCTCTCAGAAGTAGTTGTTTGTTACCTTCTGTATAACCTGCCCAGACAGATGAGATTCTTTTTCTTACTAGATTAGGCAGCATATAGGTGGGTCTTGTTTTTTTATCCATTCAGCCACCCTATGTTTTTTGCTTGGAGAAATTAGTGCATTTACATTTAAAATAATTATTGATAGGTATGTACTAATTGCCATTTTGTTAATTTTTTTTTCTGGCTGTTTCATAGTTCCTCTCTGTTTCTTCTCTCTTGCTTTCTTCTCTTGTTGTTGATGATCTTCTGTAGTGTTATGCTTCGATGCCTTTCTCGTTACCTTTTGTGTATCTATTATAGGTGTCTGCTTTAAGGTTACCATGAGGCTCACATATAACAGTCTCTATATATAACAGTTTATTTTAAATTGATAGCAAATGTGAACACATTCTACAAGTCTACATTTTTACACTCCCCCCATTTTATATTTTTGATGTCACATTTTACATTAAAAAATTTTTGTGTATCCATAATTAACTAATTATTGTATAGTTTTTACTATTTTTCTCTTTTTACCTTCATACTAGCTTTATAAGTGATTAATCCATTTCCTTTACTATATATTACCTTTATTAGTGAGATTTTTACTTTCCTATGTTTTCTAGTTACTAATTAGTACCCTTTCTTTTCACCTGAAAGAAGACCCTTTAACACTTCTTGTACAGCCAGTTTAGTGTTGATGAACTTCCTTAGCTTTTGCTAGTCTAGAAAACTTTTGATCTCTTCTTCAAATTTGAATGATAATCTTGCTGGGTAAAGTATTCTTGGTTGGAAGTTTTTTCCGTTAAGCCTTTTGTATACATCATGCCAATCCCTTCTGATCTGCAAGGTTTCAGCTGAGAAATCTGCTGTTAGTCTTGTGGGGGTTCCCTTATACATAACAAATTGTTTTTCTCCTGCTGCTTTTAAGATTCTCTTTGACTTTCAGCATTTTAATTACAACGTGTCTTGGTGTGGGTCTCTTTGGGTTCCTCTTGTTAGGAACTCTCTAGGCTTCTTGGATCTGGACATCTGTTTCCTTACCCAGGTTAGGGAAGTTTTCAGCCATTATTTCTTCAAATAAGTTTCCTGCTCCTCTCCCTGCCTCTTGTCCTTATAGGACCCCTATAATATGAATATTACTTTGCTTGATGTTGTTCCACAGGTCCCTTAAGCCATCTCTTATTTTTCCTTGCTGCTTTGTTTGGGTACGTTCCACTGTCCTGTCTCCCAGATCACT
The DNA here is from genome assembly GCF_030028045.1 of Hippopotamus amphibius kiboko. Taxonomy (NCBI): domain Eukaryota; kingdom Metazoa; phylum Chordata; class Mammalia; order Artiodactyla; family Hippopotamidae; genus Hippopotamus; species Hippopotamus amphibius. The sequence continues at coordinate 76,170,135 of NC_080198.1, forward strand.
AATTTTTTTCTTCTGCTTCATCTAAGCCCACTGTTGAACCCCTATAAATGTATCTTTTCAGTTCAGTTATTGTATTCTTCAGTTCTGTGACTTCTGTTTAGTACTTCTACTGATATTTTCTATCTCTTTGCTGAAGTTCTCTCTGTTCTTCCATTCTCCTCCTGAGTTCAGTGAGCATCTTTAGGACCATTACTCTGAATTCTTCATTATGTAAATTACTTATCTTCCCATTTCATTTTTTTTTTTCCTGGAGATTTATCTTGCTCTTTTGTTTGGAACCTATTCTTCTATTTCCTCATTTTGCTTGACTCTTCATGTTTGTTTCTGTGTGTTAGGTAAGACAGCTATCTCTCCCAGTCTGGAAGAGGTGGCCCCATGTAGGCAATGAGCTTTATTGTTAAATCCTGTCCTAGTTATTGGCTGTCTCTTGAAGTGTCTCTGTTTCAGAACCATGGGCTCAGAAATGCAATCCACCCAGCCACCAGAGCCCGATACTCAAGGGGCAGCCTCTGTGTGGGCTGCGTGTGCCCACTGGCTTTGGGGGTTTGTGGGGGAGGCAGGATATTCACCCACCACGTCCAATGAAGTGACAGGAACATACATGGAGGGGTGGGCACTCGCCCACCACCTCCAACAGTATTATGGCAGTGACACAGGGGATGGGGCACTCACCTGCTGCCTCTGGCAGGGCTATGGCAGGAGCATGGGGGTGTGGGTGCAAGTTAAAGTGAGAGTACACAAATGGCACCCACTAGCATGTCCGTCCCTAGAGAGAGTCCCAACAAGCTTCTGTCCTTCTGGCAGATGTTTTAAGAATAGCAAATGAACCCCCTTCACATATGGCCTAGGCTCTTTTCAAATTGCTGTTTGTAGACTGAGTCCCAGGGTAAATGAATCTGCGCATCAGCCCTTGAAGATCAGAATCACCATTCCCTACAGCCCTACGGTTCCTTAGGAGGTAAGCCCTGTTGGTTTTCAAAGCCAGAGGTTTTTGAGGGTTTGGCAGTGAAAACATAAGCTGGTTTTCTTATGCTTTGTTTCTATTTTATTGGTGAAATAAGGTCAATAGATGAGAGTGAGAAAAGTGGATAGGATTTTGGATGTTTGAAGTAAGAGAATATTTTATAGGGAATCTTTTGGGGAATGTGAGGGAAGATTGACAAAGGAAACATCACTGGACTGCTGGGCTTAACTGAGTGTTCCTTTGAGATTTGTCATAAATTTAACGTTGTCTTGTAGCTATATATAGCACATAATGAATGCAGCTGTGATTGTGTAATTTTTTTCCAGCTTCACTGAGCTAGTCTGTTGTAGGTGTGCAATATGCCAAGTGGCAGGTTTAACAAAGGTGAAATTTGTGCCAGGCAACTAGGACTTAGGGACAGAGGAGTAAGACTGTCAAGGCTAGGAGAGAGAGATGGAGTATAATACTGGATCATTAGGGCAGGTGAGTAGGAAATGAGCTATCTCTGGTGGTACTTGAATTTATGTCAGAAACTTTACAAATATGGGCAAAAGCTTTGACAGTAAGGATCAAACCAAATGCTCAGGCAAGGAAACCTAGAATAGTCTTACCAGCAAAGAGCAGGAAGGTAGAATAGGTAGGACAAAAGCAGGTCAGCGATGAAAGAGAGAATAAAGCAGCAAAATTTATCAGCCTTGAAAAGGCAGTGAACTTTAGTCAGCCAAAAATCAGCTGGGTTTGGACCGGGGACAATAGCAGAATAAAAAAACAAACCACGGGATGTGTTATGCTACCACAGAGAGCTATCAAATAATATCTTTCGGTGGGGTGGCCCAGGGCATCTCTGAGACACTCAAGTGGCCCATCCTGGCCCTAAAAAGGCTAATCCATCACAAGCTCAATCCCAATGAAGAATACACTTAAACTCAGTTCTCTCATGCTGGCTCACAGGACAGCCTTAAGCTTTCACGGTAGATCAAGGACCTTGCCACAAGCTTAATGGGAGCTAAATTTCCAAAATATCTGGGGTGGTAACACTGTGCCCCCAAAGCTGGGCCAAGGGTTCCCATAGCTGTGTATTTGACTGGGTTGCCCACAAGGCTGTTCTTTTCTGACACAAAATGTAGGTACCCCCAAAGCAATTCTTTTTCCTATCATTTGCCCTTGAGGATCCATTACTATATTTCATCTTTTTCATATGCACTGTTAATTGCCAGAGTGAATGATTTTGTGAAAAATAATTTTCTTTCCTCAGTAATGGGAAATTCTTTTCATGCCATCCAAGTATAATAAGTACCATTCAGTGTTTATATATGCCTGACTACACTAAATTCCTTACATAGTCTCATTTATTCGTCTCAATATGCCTCTAAAGTCAGTATTATCATGATCCTATATTTTTTCATATGAGGTAACCGAAGCCCAGAAAGTATAACTGACCTGCCTAGAGTCATGTGACCCATAAGGGCAGAAGCCAGTACTTAAACCTAGAACTTTCCCCAAAATTCCTGCTCTTAAACTGATTGATATGCATAGGCAAGAATATGCAGTGGGAAGCAAGAGGGGACTGATATATTCATACAAGATGGGAGAATATTCTAGCTTCCACCTTCTCACTCGCATGTTCATTCAAGTCCATTATAGGTAAATAAAAAATCCCCCATTACAGATTTGTGGGAGTCTTCTGGGGACTCTTTTACCTACCAGCAAACTTTTCAGTAATGGTGGGGATTATTTTTAAAAAACAAAAAGGAGGAGAAAAGTGAGAAGTGGAAATGATGGAGAATATTTTCCCCTCCGGGTCCAGGCAAATGCATTTGTCTTATTAACTATCTTGACTCCTGGTGAAAAGACAGACACTCAGCAAGTGAAAGTAGTGCTCTTCCCTAGTACCTGTCCTACCTGTGTGAGGACTAGAAATAATCAGGGGAGAATATCCTATTCAATCTTCTGCATCACATGCTTATTCGATTGGCATTGCTCCAGAGCAAATAAATCACTATGGAAGGAGCAGCTTTACTTGAGTTTCGACTAAACAATAATAACATCAACAAAACAATAACAATAATAGCAAAAAATAACCATATTAACCACTGTGGATTTGTGTGCCACCTGGATTTTTCAGGAATATGAGGTCCACAGCCCTGATGTGTCTGTTGTTTAATGCCTGGTCTTCTATGGTACATACAGATCAAAAACTCTTCCCTGAAAACTCATGAGAAATTTACATACAGTGAATTCACAGAACCCTCAGTTTTTTTTGTAACAGAACCTGAACGATCATACTTTATTCCTTTCTACTTGACTTTCAAAAGTAACATTTTATTATGCAGGGACATCAAATGTCACATAATTTGCATATATTTGAAGAAATTAACAAGTTATATTTTTTATTCATTTAGTACCTGGCTCAAAATACCAACCTTGAAACATCTCAGAAGAATCCTTATTAATTAGAACTCTCAGTTTTTTATTATGCATTTGGTCAGGGACTAATTGCCATATCATAAACACTCTTTGAACAGCTGCTTTTTTTAAAATGTGTGTTGGTTTCTCGTTTAATCAAACAATACATTTTATTTCCCTTGAATATGGAATTCTAATTCAATATTTAACCTTGACTCAAATTTTACCCTTTTTAAAATAAAGACACATTAGTTTTGTAAAAATATTTTTTCTAATTATCTGCTAAGTAAACTTCTTTTCTTTTACCTCTAACGGAAACAACTCAATCTTTATGCAAAGATATTTGATGATATATATAATACTGGTTTTACAGAATACCATGTCATTTCATTGCATAATTCATTTTAGTGCTTCTATCTATCAAAATACAGTATTTTGATATTCATCGGAAGTTTCTCTAATAATTTTCTTTCTCCTTTCAAATAGGCACATATAAATGAAGGAACTGCCTTACAACACGTAATTGGGCTGACTTATTTACTTGTGTTTGGGGATTTATACAGTGATTTGTCTCCAAAGAGCAACGGAAGTAATTTCTAAAGATGGGAAACATAAAAATGTTAATGTGAAGATGAGAGGGGAGGTTTTAATTAAGGAGAGGGCTGATGAATTGTGCTGGTGATGACAACTCTGACATCATTGCCTGTCTCCGTGAGGACACGAGAGACAAAACAGGAGGGTGCCTTTGGGAAGTCATAGTTATCATCACCCAAGGCAATGAGCTGTTCAGTACAGCTTAATTACGACTGCTGCTTGTCACCCCGATACTTGACAATGCACCATGTGCACTTTCCTTGCTCTGTCAACTGCCCGCTCTGTCAGCCGACGGAGCATTTGCTGCCAAACGTGTGGCCGTCTTCCATCGCCAGAGAAGATGGATGGTTTACCCACATCTAGCCTCCAGGCAAGGGCCAACTCATTTTCTCCTCAAAATATCTTGTTTCCTGGGACAGGTTCCACCAGAAATTTGACTGGAAATTTGTTTGCTTACTTACCACATCTTAGGTCAGAAAAAAAGGGAGGGAAAAAAATCCCTCGTTTCTGACTGTTCTCATGAAAAATGACTTAAATTGGTCAGATGACAGAATAATTTTAAAAGGAAAACAGCTGAGGTTTTCCAGAAGCTCAATGAGCCCCAGGAGCTAATGAAACAACTGTATCCTCCACAGACACAGCAAAGGAGCACAACGGATTCAAGGGCTGCTCTGAAGCTAACAGTTCTTTGAAAGTCTTTCATTTATTTCTCAGAAGAGATGAGCTCAAGTTGAATAAAGAATTGTTATTTTTTTAAAAAGACAGAGAATGGGAGCTTATAAAAAAGAGTATTTTAGATTCTTATACATGGAAAGACGCACATTTTTTAAAATTACAATCTATCTCTCACTAATGAAGAATATAATTCTCCAGTTTTCAAAGAGTAAAAATTAATGTTAAATTCCAATTTTTTTTTACAAATTGAATCATCCTTCAACTATTTCATGTGTTCACCATTGTTTTATTTTTGATTTTTATAGAACATTGATACCATAGTTTAGGTAAATCAGCAGCCTTACAATTTTTTGTTTTGTTTTGTTTTAGTTAGGTAAAGTATTCTTTGCATGCACAAGTCCAAGACTCAAGAGTTAGTTTTCAGTGTTGGGCTGACAAATATGGCCTAGGTAACCTTTGCAATTATTTTTGCCTTTCAGAGTAAAAGACCTTTGTCCTTTAGCAGTTAACACCACACACACACTCTCTCTCTCTCTCTCTCTCTCTCTCTCTCTCTCTCACCACTTGAAAACTGAGCTTCTGCCAGGCCCCTCTGCCATCTGCCCATGTATGAAATCGGTAATTTGATAGGCTGTATCACATAGACTGACCATCTGCAATCCTGGTAACAGTATTTAAGCTCTGAGATCCCACTAGGAAATCTGTTCAAATATAGATCATCCACTGCTTTATGTTTTCAACTATTTTAAAACTAGATAAAAGAGAAACCTTGGTTATATTCATAGAAATTTCCTTTCCCAAAAGAGAATAACCCAAGTAAGCACTTTTGAAGTTTATATCCAGTTGCATACAATTAGACATTGTGCATTTCTGCAAAAATAGAAGGTTAGTTGGAGATATCAATCAGTAAACAGAGTCTGTAACATGTTCAACAAATACAGACATTGACTTTGGCATATTCATAGAATTAATGTCTTTTTGGATATAATAGTAGATAATTTTTGTTCTTTAGAATTAACATAAGTTTACATAGTTACTTTCAGTAAATTTAATCACTGGAACTGAAAGAAAGCTGCCTATGCAGCAGTATTGAATGGAGCACTTACAATGTATCTATAGCATAAGTGGAATGTGCTAGGGAAAAGAAAATTCGAAGATAACTTCAGGAAGAGTTCCATGGCAAAAATAATTTCTACAAATCACATAAAGAACTATTTGTTTCCTCTCATAAATGTACAGTGAGAATATCTGGTTTAAGTTGTAAAAGATACACACAAAGGCTATCCATAAAGTATTTAATTAATTATACATTTTACAAAGGTACATTTCTATGTCTAGTTACTAATAGTATCAAAATGCCTTAGTGTTCCCCAATCTTATAAAACTTAATATTCAAGAATGGGTTTGATTTCACTGTTTGTTGTCCATTAAAAAAAAAACAGCTTCAATTAATCCAAACATATTCCTTATATTATTAGGCATTAGAGAAACACTGAAGCATCTGTGGCTCCAACAATCCTTCTTTCTAACTCTGGGCACCTACGTGCCAACAGACAACGCAGAGTGGAGCAGACAGTAAACACCTGCTCTTCAGGATCAGTGATCATTAACCCTGGAGCTCTTCCTAGCAATTCTCTTCCACTCTGGATCTTACCTCCTTACTTCTCTATTCCGCCCCCCCTTAGCCAACTTCCCTGATCACTGCTGTTTGTTTCCTTAAACCTTTAACATCTTCCAGCTCTCTCCTCTCATCTAGATTTCCTGTGGGAGCCTCCTGACCACCTTGCTCAATTGTCACTTAGTACCTCAGGATTACAGTCTGTGTCTTAACTCTCCTACAAGATTCAAAGCTCCTCAAGGGTATACACATTTTATGCTTCAACCATACAAAGTATTTTGCTAATTACATTACTCAGTAAATTTAAGTCAGTCTCTAGGGCCATCCGATTTCAGCATCAAATTCGCTGGACTAGATCAAAAATAGTCAGAAGATTTTAATCTGCAGGACCCTCCGGTTTATTGGAACTGGCTGCCTGAAAAAAGACTGCATAGCAATACCTGCCATGTCTGTGGGAGGCGGGAATAATGACACACGTGCAAATGTCTGCTCCCCGAGACTAAGTGATCTTGGCACAAATTAAATACAAGACGTTGCAGCTTCTCACCCAATTGTTTTCAGAAGATTCTGCAGAAAAAGAATCTTTGACTGGACTTTTATAGGATAATACATGTCCCTGGTTATATGCTCTGCTTCTGCTGAAATGAATATTTGCTTCAGATGAGTATTTATTTCCTTTAGACCAGTGGGTCAGACTCTGCTCAAGAGTCTGAGAAACGTGTTGGGTGCAGCCCAAAATGAATGCTTGCTTTTGGGGATGCAGATCTTTGGGCCTGCATAATATTATCCTTTATACGTACCCTGCTCCTACTCTAAGGATGGGCCGTGTGCAAGGATGTTCAGCCTCCACAAGGGACTGACTCGCCACTGTTTCAGATTTTAGTAGTAACAGCCATAACAATAGTAATTTCCTGATTTTATTTGCTTTAAGTTTTATTTTATCATATTTAATAGCAATTGTTGAAATTTTTACGACATAAAAACAGAGGCCAAGGCAAGTAGACTTGTATAAGCTTTGAAATTAAAATAAATGGTACTCTGCTTTTCCCAGAACATCCTAATCCCACAGACACTAAAGGATCCTGAGTGTCACTGAACGTGAGGCTTGGGCTCTCATCTCTCCATCTCACATCCTCCACTGCACTGCCAGAGCCAATCTTGATAACAGTTCTTTATTAGCGTGTTCTCATCACAAAATACCACACACCACATTAAACAGCTAAGAAGTCAGCCAAGTTGCCATTTGCCTTTCATCACTGTCTTAAATCTTAGAAGTTTAGATTTCAGAAGACCAAACAGTACTTCTCTTGGAATTATAAAGCATTATGTAACCAATTCCATTACCTAAGAAAGTAAAAGCTAACGTGACAGATGCCTACTTGTGCCAAATGACCTACCTGTGCTTTAATTTCACTCAATTTACTCTTAGGATCTCACAGCTGCTATGTCTCAAGAGCTGCTGGGGATGCTTTTTCTACTAAATCTACAGAGGTCTTAATATATGGGGGTAATTTTCCTCCTGCATGGAGCGTAAATAAACTAGATAATCAAAATCAGGCTCTATACTGATGGAAGCAGTGATACAAAAAAAAATATATAAAAAGTTTCACACTTGGAGAAATAATTATGAGTGAAAGAAAAGGAAAACCAAACACTTAAAAAGTACAAAAAAAAAGTACACAAATTTAAAATACTAACAGCATGTATAAACAAATGGGTTAGCCCATACTGTGAAGTGGTAAATGGACTGAGCAAAATGATATGTTCCACTTTCTTTTATCTACACTCGTCAAAGTTAATATTGTATAAAGACTTTTGGCTAGCTTATATGTTCCCATTTGTAAAAAAGACCTCTGCACACTCTTCGTATCTTTTCCCCCCTTTTTTGTTGATAGGCAGGAAGTTTCATATATACATTTTGCTTATTTTTCTCTGTCAATAGTTTCTTCAGGTCAGTGTAACATTAGAATGATTTGATCTTTTAAGAAAAAGTGTGCTACTGTTTTAAATAACTTTTAAGTAAAATTTTTATTTCATTTCTTTATGACGGAGTTGGCACATAAAGTTTAGAAGATTAAACATACTTTCTTTGATATACTGGTGTGGTTTTATTTCTCTTCTGTTACACGGGACTAAGAGTCACTTAAACACTCAAATGGGGTGATCTGTGGATTGTACAATGACAAATGCATTTTTAAATAAACCTCTCGCTGGTGCTTAGCTTTGCGGGAGAAGAACTAAATTAAAGGCAGAGAAGTGCATTCCATTTTCAACATACACATTAAGAAGAACTGTACATCATATCCTTCAAAGTCTTTCCAGTTTCATGGCCCTGTCGTTAAAAATGTGCTGAGTGTGGTTTCTCTTCTTAGCTTAAATATAAGACATGCATATACTTACTCATTTTCGTCATTACTTTCCCACTCATGTCATACCTCTCCCACTAAACAGCTTACATGAGGTTAATTTTTACCCTGAACTTCAGAATGTTAGTACTTTGTATTCATATAACTTTAATTTTGTAGAAAACAAGATTATTTAACAGTCTCTCTAATGGAGTAGGGAAGGGGACAGGACATGTGAAAAACACCTTTTCCAAAATGGATTTGAGCTTATCTGGCACCTTGGAATTTACCAAAGCATCTTGGGAACTTACCAAGTCCCACTTGCATTTAAGGGACCTAGATATTCTCTGCTGAGGACGTGACAGGTAAGTTTGATTTCAATTCAAATACATTTTGCAAGTGAATATTTGCAAATGTGAATGACTCCATAAAATGAAGAGTTACACCAGATACGGAAGGATTTTTAAAGCAAGGGATGCAATACACTTTGATATAACTATCAGAACATTTGTACACTGGGTTTCAACTTTTTCAGATTTAACAGCATCTATCTTAATAGCTATGATTTTAACTCTCACTAAGAAGACTGAGCAAATATTGTAATAAAAATGTTAGAAAAATTGTTACACTTTTGTATAAACAATGTAACTTGTTTTAGATGTATTTTGCACATGCAGATGTTTAACCTGTCCCCATTTTATTGATCCCACTGTTTTAATCCTGAGAATGCTTCGATATTTCTTTATAAATGTAAATATTTAAATAAAAATTTTGTCTTCATTGGAATTTTATTTGAAAATATTCACCAGGTATCAATTACTTTCTATAACATTTTACATTAAGCTTTCCTTTGATTAATCAGTTTGTTTTCCATATCCACTTTTTATTTTTTGGCCATGCCATGGCACATGGGATCTTAGTTCCCCAACCAGGGATTGAAACTGTGCCCTCTGCAGTGGAAGCATGGAGTCCTAACCCCTGGACCACAAGGGAATTCCCTCATAAATCCACTCTTTTTTTTAAATGTATTATTTTACTTATTTATTTATTTTTGGCTGCATTGGTTATTTGTTGCTGCCTGCGGGCTTTCTCTAGTTGTGGCAAGCAGGGGCTACCCTTTGTTGTGGTGCACAGGCTTCTCAGTGCGGTGGCTTCTCTTGGTTGCGGACCACAGGCTCTAGGCTCTCGGGCTTCAGTAAATGCGGCACATGGACTCAGTAGTTATGGCACACGGGCTTAGTTGCTCCACAGCATGTGGGATCTTCCTGGACCAGGGCTCAAAGCCGTGTCCCCTGCATTGGCAGGCAGATTCTTAACCACTGCGCCAGCAGGGAAGTCCTATCCACTTTTATACTTTGTAGCTTTTGCCTTTTCAAGTGTTCTTTTGCAGACATAAATCTATCAAATCCAAATTTCTCCATTCAAATTTTGTAGTTTTGCTGTGTGTGGTTTTTACTGTCAATTTAAGTTTCTGTTGTTTATTTTCACTTTTAATATTTACTGTGAATCCTTGCACATAATTAATTGAGGATTTCCACATTGGTCTAGGATAAATCTACTATAATACTATTTAATACAACCTACCAATTCTAAATATAAACTTTTGGAAAAAAGTCATTTTTTTCCATAGTGACATAAAATTTAATTGTCTTAGATTGACTCTTTTTAGAGTCAATGGAGCAGTAATTTAATTTTCCAAACACTTATGCTCACTTTGGATATAATACACAAACTTACTATTGCAGAGCAAATGAAGATTAAGAACAGGCACAAGGTGATTTCAAGATCAAATCACTGGGTACAAATTGGCATGTGTCATTTTCCCTGTTCTCTATGACTTCTGCTATGCAGCTAGGAGAGGTTTTTTCCCTCTTGCATGTGTCCTTTAGGCCCCCCTCAAATTCACATCAGCCAACTAAAATAATTATCAAATGGACTTCCCTGGTGGTGCAGCAGTTAAGAATTCACCTGCCAATGCATAGAACACGAGTTTGATTCCTGGTCCAGGAAGATCCCACATGCTGTGGAGCAACTAAACCCCTGAGCCACAACTACTGAGCCTGTGCTCTAGAGCCCATGAGTCACAACTACTGAGCCCTTGCACCGCAACTACTGAAGCCTGCACACCCTAGAGCGCGTGCTCTGCAACAAGAGAAGCCATCACAATGAGAAGCCTGTGTACCACAATGAAGACCCAATGCAGCAAATAAATAAATAAATAAATAAATAAATAAATAAATAAATATCAAATACTAAAGGAATCACCTTTTTGCAACCTACTGGGACTATTTTCTTCTGGCCAATTATCTAAAAGAAGTTACTCTGTCCCAGCCCAGTGCCAGACACAGAGCATGAGCTAAATAAATATTTATAAGTCTATTCTTGAGATGTAAGGGAATACAGAAACCAGTAGTTTGCGAAAGCAAGGTACATTGCGTACATTTATAACATTAGACATCAGTCTGGAAATACCACATTATCTCAACACTTTGCAAGTCTTTAAATAAGCATTTTGGACGTCTTAATGCTGATTTCCACGCTCCCAGTCTATTGATGCAGCTGTGAAAAACCTTTTGACAAAGATAATCTACATTTTATTTGTGTATCGCTTAAAGTAAAATTAAAGGAGTCGTTCAACAGCAGTAGAGAGCTCAACCAATACTCTAGAAGCAGCTGGAAGGCACCCAGTTGATACCAAGAGCATCCTTTACATGGGAATTCCTCCTTCATGGCAAAGAAAAGAGACAGAAACAAGGAGAGATGATAGAAAAGCCCTCAAACTTGTTGTCTCTGGAAGATTGTAAAAACTGTTTAGACCCAGAACATTTAAAATCAAGTTAGACTATTTGCAAAGAGTAATAACAAAGAGCTCCTAATGACACACATCCCTAGAGGGTTAATGTCCCTGAGTAAGTGTGGACAGAAACAAACTGGACAAACCTTGAAAGGTGGAAGAATGATAAGTTAAAAATTATGGGTGAGAAAGATGAGGAGGAGGAGGAGAAGCAGTTGAGAAAAACCTAAAGCAAATTATGCACATGTTAGATTTCTGTTATTTGTTGCTTTCTTTTTAAACTAGAACATTGCACAGGTAATATGTATATAGGAAAGTTAGTAGATGTATATTATTTTGATAAATCACTTCCAAACATTTTATTATATTATTACCTCCACATTTTTTTTATAAAGACAAGATGTACTGGGGACAATATTTTAACATCTATGTGGACTTTGAGTTCTGGCCATGATAGAATACAGCCAGAAAAAACTACAGAACTGGAAAAACCATGTCAAGCTATTGCTTTTAGGCACTGGACAACAGAAAGAACGGGATATAATCCTTCAGAAAAGAGAAATGCATGAGGCTACACATTCACTCTGATTTTTTCCTGGGAGCCCTCTTTCCAAAATGAAGTGGAAGCAAGCTGAGTCCAAAAAGAAAACAGTGATCATACTGACTGGAGGAAACAGAAATCAATGTTTGGGGATGCTGAGGGAACTGCAATTTGCTGGAAAGGTACCAGAGAGGAATAAGATGTTCAGAAAAGGAACAGAAATCTTCACAGGATTCCACTGAGTCTGGGCCAAATACTACTTTATACTATGTACAGGGCAAAATGTTACAAGGACTAGAACAGAACAGTTACTGGGGGGCTGTGAGTTGAATAATGATTCTGGAGACAATATGATGCTAGGAAAAACTGGAATTCCAACTATCCACGGTGGAGAGAACTTGCTGAACATTCTGGGCATTTAGTTGAGAGCCCAAAATGGATCTGCTTCAGGGGAGTTACACTAAGGCCATCCCAAGCACAACAAAATAAAGTCTTAAACCAAGCCTCAATAGGATCAAGCTGACCCTCTAGTACATTACCTGCCCATAAGTATGAAACTCAATGATCTTTATATGAAAACAAGAAAATCTAGATTCTCAATAATATAGCATCTACAATTCCCTGCAGACTATAAAAAATGACTAGATGTGTGAAGACATAGGAAGGTATAATAGGTAACCATGAGAAACAATAGACAAAACAAACAGTCTCAAAGATGACACAGATGTTGGCATTGGAAAGTAAGGTCTTTAAAAACAGCCATTTATAAACACACGAAGGGTTAAAAAAGTACACGTCAAGATGCTAAAGAGTCAAATTATCAAGAAATCCTATACAAACAGATGAAGGGACATACCATGTTCTTAGATTGGAAGAATCAATATTGTGAAAATGACTATACTACCCAAAGCAATTGACAGATTCAATGCAATCCTTATCAGTTTACCAGTGGCATTTTTCACAGAACTAAAACAAGGAATTTTATTATTTGTATGGAAACACAAAAGACCCCGAATAGCCAAAGCAATCTTGAGAAGGAAAGATGGAGCTGGAGGAATCAGGCTTCCTGACTTCAAACTGTACTACAAGGCTACAGTGATCAAGACAGTATGGTACTGGCACAAAAACAGAAAGGAAGATCAATGGAACAGAATAGAGCCCAGAGATAAACCCACGCACATATGGGCACCTTGTCTTTGACAAAGGAGGCAAGAACATACAATGGAGAAAAGACAGCCTCTTCAATAAGTGGTGCTGGGAAAATTGGACAGCTACATGTAAAAGAATGAAATTAGAACACTTCCTAACATCATACACAAAAAATAAAATCAAAATGGATTAAAGACCTACATGGAAGGCCAGACACTATCAAACTCCTAGAGGAAAACATAGGCAGAACACTCTATGACATAAATCAAAGCAAGATCCTTTCTGACCCACCTCCTAGAATAATGGAAATAAAATCAAAAATAAACAAATGGGACCTCATGAAACAAAAGCTTCTGCACAGCAAAAGAAAATCATAAACAAGACAAGAAGACAATCCTCAGAATGGGAGAAAATATTTGCCAACAAAGCAACGGACAAAGGATTAACCTCCAAAATATACAAGCAGCTCATGCAGCTCAATATCAAAAAAAACAAATAACCCAATCCAAAAATGGGTGGAAGACCTAAACAGACATTTCTCCAAAGAAGACATACAGATGGCTAATGAACACATGAAAAGATGCTCAACAACACTAATCATTAGAGAAATGCAAGTCAAAGCCACAATGACGTATCACCTCACACTGGTCAGAATGGGCATCATCAGAAAACCTAGAAACAATAAATGCTGGAGAGGGTGTGGAGAAAAGGGAACCCTCCTGCACTGTTGGTGGGAATGTAAGTTGGTACAGCCACTATGGAAAACAGTTTGGAGGTTCCTTAAAAAACTAAAAATAGAACTACCATATGACCCAGCAATCCCACTACTGGGCACATACCCTGAGAAAACCGTAATCCAAAAAGAAATATGTATCACAATGTTCATTGCGGCACTATTTACAATAGCCAGGACATGGAAGTAACCTAAATACCCACCAACAGATGAATGGATAAAGAAGATGTGGCACACATAGACAATGGTATGTTACTCAGCCATAAAAAAGAATGAAATTGAGTTATTTATAGTGAGGTGGATGGACCTAGAGACTGTCATACAGAGCGAAGTAAGCCAGAAAGAGAAAAACAAATACTGTATGCTAACGCATATATGGAATCTAAAAGAATGGTACTGATGAACCAAGTGACAGGGCAAGAATAAAGAGGCAGATATAGAGCACAGATTGAGGACACAGAGGGTGGGGCAAAGGGGAAGCTGGGACAAACTGAGAGAGTAGCACTGACATATATACACTACCAAATGTAAAATAGATAGTGGGAAGCTGCTGTATAACACAGGGACCTCAACTCTATGATGAGTGATGACTTAGAGGGCTGGGATAGGGAGTGTGGGAGGGAGTCGTAGGAGGGAGGGGATATGGGGATATATGCATAAATACAGCTGATTCACTTTGTTGCACAGCAGAAACTGGTACAACAGTGTAAAGCAATTATACTCCAATAAAGTGCTTAAAAAAAAGCCATAATCCTCTTTCAATGCACAGAGTTTCAAACCACATACTTAAAAAAAATGAAAAAAATGAAAGGGGAGAACTGACAAAGCCACAATTATAGTTTGATATTTTAACATTCCTCTCTCAGTCACTGACAGAATAAGGAAACTGAAAAATCAGAAAAAATATAAAAGACAATATTATCAACCAATTTAATCTAACTGATTGTATTTATGGATACTACACCTAGCATCTAGAGAATACATATTCCTTTAAAGTGCACATGTAATATTCACCAAGAAAAATCCTGTACTGAGCAAAAAAGAAGTCTCAAAAAATGTAATAAGATTAAAATCATGCAAAGTATGCTCTCTGACCACAATAAAATTAAATTAAAAATCAATGAACAGGGCTTCCTAGGTGATGCAGTGGTTAAGAATCCGCCTGCCAATGCAGGGGCACGGGTTCGAGCCCTGCTCCAGGAAGGTCCCACATACCGCGGAGCAACTAAGCCCGTGCGCCACAACTATTGAGCCTGCACTTTAGAGCCTGTGAGTCACAACTATCGAGCTCATGTGCTGCAACTCCTGGAGCCCATGTGCCTAGAGCCGGTGCTCCACAACAAGAGAAGCCACAGCAATGAGCAGCCCGCGCACCACAATGAAGCGTAACCCCCACTCACTGCAACTAAAGAAAGCCCAAGCACAGCAAAAAAAAAAAAAGACCCAACACAGGCAATAAAATAGATAATAAATAAATAAATAAATAAAATTTTAAAAAAATCAATGAACACAAAATATCAGATATCAAATATTTGAAAATATCAAAATATTGGAAAATTAAGCAATACATTTCTAAATACTTCCATAGGTCCCAAAAAAGCATAGAATAATTAGGTAATACTTTTAACTAAATGATAATGAAAGCAAAACAGGTACAAATTTGTGCAATACGGCTAAAGGGAAATTTATAGCTCTATATTAGAAGAGAAGAAGTAAGTTCAACTTTAGCTTTAAAAAGAAAACTAAATTAAATGCAAATAAACAAAAGGAAGAACATAATAAATATAGAAGCAGAAATCAATGAAACAGAATTTAAACAAACACTAGAGATAATCAACAAAGTCAAAAGTTGATTCTTTGAAAAGATTAATAAAATTGATAAGCCTATACCTAGACTGACCAAGAATAAAAGGGGGGAAAAATACTAGCATCAAGAATGAAAGAGGGTGTCACTAGGGAAACTGCATACATTATATATCAAAAAGTACTATTATTAAAGATTTTTTGCTGCAAAACTGGACAACTCAGGACAAATGCAAGAAAAAACCTGAGGGGAGGAGACACAAATTGCCAAAACAGACACAAGAAGTTAGAAAATCTGAGTACTACAACATCGCTTTGAATTTGTAATCAGAAGCTTTCCCTCAAGGAAAATTCCAGGCTAATCTGGAGTCTCTGGTGAATTCTACTAGCATGTAAGGAAGAAATAATACTAATTCTAAACAATTTTTTTCAGAAAATAGAAGGAGAAGAAATACTTTCCAACTCATTGTATGAGGCTCGGATAATCTTGATACCAAAACCAGATAATGACATTACAAAAAAAAAAAAAATTTACAGACCAATATCTCTCATGAACATAGACACAAAAGTCCTTAACAAAATATTAGTAATTAAATCTAGCAATGTATAAAAGAGAAAATATACCACAACTGAGTGAAATTTTTCACAGGAAGGCAAAGTTAGTTCAACACCAGAAAATCAATTAATACAGTTAACCACATAAACATTAAAATGGAAAATTGTATGATCATCTCAATAGATGCAGAAAAAAGTCAACATCTCTTCATGATAAAAAAAAAAAGTTAACACTTTAGGAATAGACTCTTATGAGAGATATTTGTAGAAAACCTATAGTTAAAAGTATATTTGATGGTAAAGGACTGAAGGCTTTCTTTTTAAGATTGGGAACAAGCAAGAGATGTCCACGCTCACCACTTCTATTCAACATTTTTCTTGAAGTTCTAGCCAATGAAACAATATGGGAAAAAAAGTATAAACATTGGAAAAAAAAAACTAAAACTCTCCCTTATTTACATATAATTGTTTATATAGAAAATGCCAAAGAATCTACAAAACAACTTCTAGAACTCTTATGTACCTTTAGCAAGGTTACAGGATACCAATACAGGTCAAATACAAAAATCAAGTGTTTTTCTAGATTTTAGCAATGAGTACTCAGAAAATGAAATTTAAAACCATCATATATAATAATATTAAAAATATAAAAAATACAATACTCAGAGATAAACTTAGTAAAATATGTGCAAGAGCTCCTCACTAAAAACTACTAATCATAGCTGAGAAAAAATTAAAGAACACCTGCACTAAAAGAGAAATAGACATCTATGAATTGGAAAGCTCAATATTTCTAAAATGTTATTTTTTCCCAAATTGATCTGTAGATTGAATGCAATCCCAATCACAATCCCAGCAGGCTTTTTAACATTTGTTTCACTTTTAGAAACTGGTAAATTGGTTCCAAAATGTATATGAAATGCAAAATATCTAGAAAACTAATCTTGAAAAAGGAGAAATAGATTGGAGAATTTACAGTACTTGTTCAAGAAATACTATAAATTTATAGTAATCAAACTAGTGCAGTATTGGCATAAGGACAGACAAGTTGATCAAGGGAAAGGCATAGAAATTGCAGAAAGAAACCCACACTTACTTAAGATCATGAACCTAAAAGCAAAAGCTAAAATGTTGATACATCTAGGAAAATTTTAGGAGAATTTCTTTGCCAACTTGATTTAGGCAAACACTTCTTAGAAGACAGAAAGCGCTAACAATAAAAAAAAACAAAACAGAAAAAAAACTAGATTTCATTCAAATTAAAAACTTCTGCTCACCAGAGACACCATTAAGAACATTAATAAGCAAGCCACAGACCAGGAGAAAATCTTTGCAAAATATATATCAGACAAAGAACTTGTTTCCAGAATACATAAATAAGTCCTACAAATCACTAACAATAAGACAACCTCATGTGAAAAAAAACTGGCAAAAGATTGAACAGATACTTTACAAAGGAAAAATATACAAATGACAAGTAAGACATGAAAAGTGCTTAACATGTTTATCAGGGAAATTAAAATTAAACCCCAAATGCAATACCACTACACACATACTAGGATGACTCAAATGAAAAGCAATGACAATACCAAGTGTTGGTGGCAACAACCAGAACTCTCACACATCGCTAGTGAGAGGGTAAAATGTCACAAGATTTGGAAGACAGCTGTGAGGTTTCTTATAGCCTTAAATTCCTACCTATGTCCCATCAATTCCCTGGATATATACCTGAAATTAACGTAAATGTATGTCCACAAATGTGTGTACAAGAATGTTCATGGCAAATTTATTCACAAGTTGATATGAAGTTAATATTTATAATTCATATCATTTATTCACAGTAAGCCCTAAATGGAAACAATCCAAATGTATGTCAAAAGGAAAGTAAGTAAACAAACTGTGCTATATTCAGACAACGGAATACTGTGAAGTGACACAAAGGAATGAACCACTGCTGTATGCAACAACAGGAATGAATCTCCAAAATACTCTGAGCGAAAGAAACCAGATTCATTGATATGAAGATGCAGAACAGGCAAAACTACTTTATGGGTTTAGTCCACAGCAGGAGTTTCCTATAGCAAAGGGAGTTGACTGGGAAGGGACAAGAAGAAATTGGGAGGAAGGAAAATTTCTATTATCTTGAAAATGATGTGGGTTAGATTTACATGAATTTGTCAAAACTCTTCAAATTATGCTCTTATGATCTGTGCATTTCACTGTATGTAAATTTTACATTAATACCCTTTTTAAAAAAGGAAACCATATCTACTCACGGTTTGCTCTAAGAATACAGTTCTTTCTGAAAACCTAACAATGTCAATGCATGCGTAGACAAGGTGCTTTGTTCATTTCTGTCAAGGCTTTGGTTTTGCATTGGTACTTGATCTGGACCATATTTCATACGATCCACTAACAAATACATTTGAAACATTACTAATTGTTTCTCTAAATGATTCAACCTTTGGTACACTTTTCTACCACTTGAAAAACAACCCATTTTTGTTGTCAAGAATCTGGTCAGTAGCAAGGAGTGTTTTTAGTGAGGATTAGCTGCTTCCTGCCGCATTAACTCCTTCCCGTATACCCTGCAGTTCAGTAATAACTCTCTGCCATTAAAACAGAATTTCCTGGGGGCTTTCCTGGGGGCGCAGTGGTTAAGAATCCACCTGCCAATGCACGGAACACGGGTTCGAGCCCTGGTCAGGGAAGATCCCACATGCCGCGGAGCAACTAAGCCCGTGCGCCACAACTACTGAAGCCTATAGGCCTGAAGCCTGTGCTCCACAAGAGAAGCAACCGCACTTGAGAAGCCTGTGCACTGCAAAGAAGAGTAGCCCCCACTTGAAAGCCCGTGCGCAGCAACAAAGACCCACCGCAGCCAATAAATAAATTTATAAAAAAACAAAACAAAACAAAATTTCCTATGTCCTTAAGCTTGGGCAGCTCTTTCCACCTCTGTATTTTGGTTTGCACTTTGCCCATGATCTGAACAACTTCTGCTTTTCTGCATTTCTCATTCATTCAATAAATATTTATTGCATAGCAACCAGGGGTCAGGTGATGGGTGACTGTATTCAGGCTGGTAAGCATCCAATCCAAAAAAAAAAGCAGATAAGGTTTCATCTCTGAGTTTATAGTCTGGAGTATCTGGGTTCAGACAAATCAAATAATCACACAGGAACGTGTAATTAGAAGTGTCAAACAGCACGACACACACACTGGGAATAGAAGTGAGATGGTACATGACAGCATTTAACAAGTGGATCTCATTTATAACATAACAAGTAGACTTTGATGAGATAAATTTTTAATTGACATCAAGAGACTTTAGAAGAGCAAACTGGGAAATACAGATGAGATGGTGGGTGAATGGGTTTCAGGCAGAGGGAGTGAGTGGCATGTCCAAAATCGTTACAGCAGGAGGGAGCACGGCATTCTACAGGAGCCAAAAGAAGACCAGAGTACTAGAGGGCGCAGGATCAATTAAAGCTGGAGAAACACGCATGCTAAATACTCTAGCCTTTTTGTTCTTGAACAGTAGGAAGCCACCAAGGGGGTTTAAGTATATGTGTTGGGGAGAAGAAAGAATTTTTAAATAGATTTGAAAACACTGCTTTAGCAGTCACAATTCTTCAAGGTTGTTTTACATACTACCTCTCCCATTGTCTTTCCCCTCTAGCAGAGGTGATTTCTATCTCCTCTGAACACCACAGCCATTTTCTTCATCCCTTGTAGAGTCCTCACTTACAAAAGTCTCGTACTATTGGTTACTTGTTTACTCATTTCTACAGTATTAAAATGTTGGCAGTCTGGGAATTTCTATTTCACCTTAACTCTCTGCCGTCCTAACAGTGTACTAGGGGTCCAAAGTATTTGTTGTCAAATCTATGAAAAACAGTAGGGGGAAAGGTACTGATTTATTCTCATCAAATGACCAAACACAGGATGAGCCAGAGCATGTCCATACTTGGCGTAATAAGTGTTGCAATGAGGATACAACACATGGCAGTGAGGTCAGTTACCTCTCAGGAGAGATCTGTTGGCTTCCCAACAGGCCCACGCAGTCAGGAGAACCTCAGGACCATCATCTCATTCCAGTTCAGCTTTGGATGTCTGGGATTTTGATTTCTGGTACATGTAAGGAAATCAGACTCTGGGGAATTGATTCATGGTAACCAAATTCAGAAACAACTGGTATTGTTTTTTAAAGGATGTTACTTTCATTTTACAGAGAACAATTATGTCTTGTGTTCAAATTATGATTTGTAAATTATAGGTGAATATAGCTATAGTTGAAAACATCTCTTGAAAAAGCAAAAAAAAGAAAAAGAAAAAGCAAAGAATCAGAGCAAGATAAGTTGTCTCCCCTGGATGACCAGAGTTACCCAGCTACCCCACTAGGTATGTAGCAAGGGCCACATCATCAGATTTGTTAGCCAAGGCAAGCTTTTCCTGGTTAGTGCTAGGGACACTCTGGGAAAAATTACTGAAAAACTTTCCTTTCCTAAAAGGGGCATGATATTCTTTAGTATGATAGTCTTTTCTTCAATGTATTAAAATTTTCAAAAAGGTTATGGGTAAGCCTAACAGTGCAGTTTATGAGTAAAACATTTAAAACAATGCCCAGTAAATTATTATCTGATTCATTTAAAGTGAGTTCTTGAATATCTCTTTTCTTATTTTTTTAAGCTCTTTATTGGAATATAATTGCTTTACACTCTTGTACCAGCTTATGAGGTACACCAAAGTGAATCAGTTGTACTTATACACATATCCCCATATCCCCTCCCTCCCGCGATGCCCCCCCACCCTCCCCCCCCCGGCCCTCTAAAGCATCACCCAACATCGAGTTGATCTCCCTTTGTTATACAGCAACTTCCCACTAGCTATCTATTTTACAGTTGGTAGTATATATATGTCTATGCCACTCTCTCACTTCGTCCCAGCTTCCCCTTCCCCCCCCACCCCCCCAACCCCATGTCCTCCAGTCCATTCTCTGCGTCTGCATCTTTATTCTTGTTCTGTCACTGGGTTCATCAGTACCATTTTTAAAAAAATTTTTTTAGATTCCGTATATATGAGTTAGCATACAATATTTGTTTTGGAATATCTCTTTTCTGATCCAGTATGAACTGATGTAATAATTTATATCTGGGACTTCCTAGATGGAGCAGTGTTTAAGAATCTGCCTGCCAATGCAGGGGATACAGGTTCGATCCCTGCTCCAGGAAGATCCCACATGCCACAGGCCAACTAAGCCCATGCACCACAACTATTGAGCCTGCGCTCTAGAGCCCATGAGCCACAACTATTGAGCCTATGTGCCACAACTACTGAAGCGCGAGTGCCTAGAGCCTGTGCTCTGCAACAAGAGAAGCTACTGCAATGAGGAGCCCGCGCACCACAATGAAGAGTAGCCCTGCTCACAGCAACTAGAGAAAGCCCGTGTGCAGCATCAAAGACGCAACACAGCCAATAAATAAATAAATTAACTAATTTCAAAAAGTATGGCATTAACTATTAAAAAAATAATAATTTATCCCTGAGAGGCAATCGTATTTCTTTACTTCCACGTTCTTAAGCATGGAGAAGGTTCCTCGCTATTCTTTATTGGAAGCAAGCTACATTTATTTTGAATAAGTATAACATCTTTACAGCAGTCATCCAAACAATATTTCCTAACGAGTGCAATAAAGCATCTCAATAGCTCAAGAGTTAATTAAGAATCCTAGGGTGCCTAAATTACTTCCCCCCAAATTAACTCAATCTTTATTAGGAAGCATCTCAGTGGGAACATAAGGCTGTGAGGGCCACAGTTTTAACCTTCAGCATTATGCAGGTTAAATTCACACACTTTATGAAATATCTGGCATTAGTAAGAGTGCCGGCATATCCGTAGGTCAATCAGAACAAGCTGGTTTATTTTGTTGTTCACTTGTCTGAGAACCTAGTAATTACACACAGATACATGTTAACATATTCCACTATGTGGTAACATACTTTTCTAAGATTATGAATTTGTCAAATTTGTTTTTTATATATCTAGGGGCTAATTTATTAGGTACGTTAGAAGTTTAGGGTTAGTAGATGCTCTCAAAGAATATTAGTCATAATATTGTTATCCTCTTTATCTTCAGTAATACATTTTGCCTTAAAGTCTGCCAAGCCTGATTCTAATACACATGCATGTTTTTTGGTCTATCTTTTGTCACCCTTGTACTTTCAACTTATCCTTATGTTTAAGATATTTTTCTTAAGAACAGCACATAGCTGTATTTTTAATGCAATCATATAATCTCATTCTCAAAGTATGATTTTCAAATTGCGGTCTGAACCCATGAGGGTCCCCAAGAACCTTTGGTGGTGGTGGATATCTTAGTCCATTTGGGCTGCTATAGGGCTGGATCATGTCATAGCTGTTTGTTTGTTTTTCAGGAACCTCCATATTGCCAGCTTTCGATAATGGCTGTACCGATAATTTACACTTCCACCAACAGTGCTCAAAGATTCCCTCTTCTCCACATCTTCACCGTATGTATTACCTCATCTTTTGGATAACAGACATTCTAATAGGTGTGAGGTGATATCTCATTGTGGTTTGGATTTGCATTTCCTCAATAATGATATTGAGCATTTTTTCATGTACTTGGCCATTTGGATGTCTTTGGAAAAATGTCTATTCAGGCTCTCTGCCCATTTTTTAATCAGATTTTTGCGTCTTGCGATTGAATTGTGTGAGTTCCTTATATTTTGGATATAAATCCCTTATCAGATGTATGGTTTGCAAATATTTTCCCCCATTCTGCAGGTTGCCTTTACATTTTCTTGATTGTTTCTTTTGTAGTGCAGAAACTTTTTCACTTGATGTAGTCCCAATTGTTGATTTTTACTTTTGTTGCTTGTGCTTTAGATGTCATATCCCAAAAAATCCATTGCCAATCCAATGTCAAGCAGATTTTCCCCTATGTTTTCTTCTAGGATTTTTATAGTTTCAGTTCTTATATATAAAAGTCCTTAGTCCATTTTGAGTTAATTTTTGTGAATGGCATTAAGATAGGGGTCCAATTTCATTCTTTTGCATGTGAATATCCAGCTTTTTCAACACCATTTATTGAAGTATCACCACTATCCTTTCCCCATTGAGTATTTTTGGCTGCCTTGTTAAATATTAATTGGCCCTGTATGTGTGGGATTATTTCTTGGGCTCTCAATTCTGTTCCATTGGTCTATGTGTCTGTTTTTATATTAATACCATACTGAGAAACTCTTTTTAATTATTACTAAGACATTGTTTCTGTCATTCTCATTCATTCATGAGTGTACTGTGGTTTTCCAGAGGCTAGATAGTGCGTGATATTGCATGAGGTTGAATGCAGAAGCAGATGTGTAAATCCAGCCAGACAGTCAAGTCAGACAATAAAGAGATTTGTAAAAATGCAAAAACACCTTTTAACAATTTGAAACTCTCACATCTTACTGACAACAATAAGATCTTATTGATGATAATAATTCATTTTGACACTTGTGTGAAAATTTAACTGAGGTAGAATTCCAGATTACAGTTATATCCTCTTGATATTCTGAAGGTATTATTCCATTGTCTTTTTATTTCTTTTATTACGTTTGAGAATTAGTTGTGTTGGCTGAAATTCTTAGGGATATAATCTTGATGTTTTCTGATCTGTTGATTCTTGCTCATGGAGTAAATATTTCCTCATATGTTCTACAATTTAAATTGTGGGTTTATCTTCATTGAGACCTAATACCTGCACAGTTCAAAATGAGAGAGGAAGTCTCTCTGAGGATGTTTTGTATATGCTCCCTTCAAGTGCTTCAAGGTGACCACCAGTCTCAGACCATTTTTTTTTTAATTTTGGTAAAGTATACACAGCAAAATATTTATCATTTTAACCATTTGTAAATATACAGTTCAGTGACATTAAATACATTCACAGTGTTGTGTGAACCACTTTTATGCCCAAAACTTTTTCTTCATCACCAGCATAAATTTTGTATCCATTAAACAATAACTTTCCATTTTTCCCTCCCACAACCTCAGGTAATCTCTATTTTCTGTATCTAGGAATTTGCCTATTCTAGGTACCTCACATAAGCGGAATCATATAATATTTGTCCTTCTCTGTCTGGCTTATTTCACTTAAAATAATGCTTTCAGAGTCTATGCATGTTGTAGCATATATTAAGATTTCATTCCTTTTCGTGGCTGAATAATAGTCCACTGTATGTATATACCACATTTTGTTTATCCATTCATCTGTTGATAGACACTTAAGGTTGTTTCTACCTTTCAGCTGTTTTGATAATGGTGTTATAAAAATTGGTGTACAAATACTTAAGTCCTTGCTTTTAATTTGTTTAGATATGTACCTAGGAATGGAATTACTGGGTCATACGGTAGATCTGTGTTTAACTTTTGGAGGAACCATCAAACTGTTTATCTCAGCAGCTCCACCATTTTACATTCCCACCATAATGTATGAGGGTTCCAATTTCTCCACATCCTGGCTAACACTTGATACTTTCCACTTTATTGATTATAACCATCATAATAGGTGTGATGTAGAGACCACTCGTGATTTAATTCGTTAGCTTGGGGTTTCCTGGACCTCACAGGTAGTTCATATTCAAAACCCAAACTTGTGTGAGGGCTGATCCTGGCTATCAAATCCTCAGGGGATCAGATTATTTCCATACAATGGCCTAAGAGCCTATGCCTATCCCAACAAGCTTCCTATCATCTCATTGTCCAAGTAAGCAGATTTTTCTAAGCCACCATTTCACTGAAGTGCAGACCTCCAATATATAGAATATGATTGCATGTGCCCATCATCAGAAGACACTGTAGCTGGATTACCATTAAAATCCAAACTACCCCACCCCCCCGACACACACACACACACACACACACACACACACACACACTTCTCCCTTAGCCCTCCTTTTTCCGGGCTCCAACAAAATCAGCTCACAGATTTTCTCCTAGGGTTCACCTACCCACAAAAGCCTGCTTCATGTGCCACCTTTATCTGTGACCCAAGAGCATTCTCCTTACTTTATTGCAATTTGGTGATGCTTTAAAATATATTTATCTTATTTTACTTTATATTTTAGTATTTTTATTGGGAGGATTTTCAGATTACTTAGTCCATCTATTGTCAAATTATCCTCCAAAATATTATGTTCAATCTTCTGGCTTTATTTTTAGAAACCAATCATACTATATGATTGGCAAATTTAAAAATCTAGAAATAATTCTACTTATTCACCTTTTAAAGGTATGTTCAACATTTGATCAAAATATTGACAATCCTTAGGAGTAAAGTGCAAAAATATGTCATCATAAAAGTTTGGATTATTGACATATTGCAGTATTTCTCAGAGTTAGTTAGGTAGAACAATTTTCAAAATCAACTAATACTTTAATTATGAAAATAACTATTTCAATATCATTAGCAAAGTGTTGTATTAAACCAGATTAAACCGCTTTCATAACTGCAAGACGTATATAACATACATGCTGAATCTCTAAGAATGCATTTCTCAAATTTATCTTCTTGGAGCATTTTGTGGTACTAAATATTCAGACACATCACTTCTGGGAACTCTGACTTCGACATTTAAAATTCAAATTTCCAATTTTTCCATCAAGTTATATAAATCAGGCCGTTATCATGTCTGGATCATGACATAAATGAGTCAGTAGCTTTTAGAATTAATGATGGGCTCTGATTCTTGGTAGCGACAATATTTTTACCTTAAAAAAGCTCAACTTTTAATTCTTCATTTTTAATATTACCATAATCTCTGATACATATTTTATATATCAATAATCATAATAAAAAAGTTTTAGAATACTTATAGTCTTTGATATGTTAGATTATGGGAATATAGAAAGGAATTAGAGATCTCAATACAGAAGGGAAAACACATATTTAAGGAGTAAGTTTTCCATAGCAACAGAATCATATATATTTGTCCCACAGTGATTGTACCAAAATAACTTATCTGAAGCCCTGGACACTTTAAGTTAATGGAAAAACTGAAGAGAACATTAAAGTCTCATGACTCTAGATGGTGATTTATGAATAAGGTTTAATAGTCTAAGTATTCTCCCATCTGCTGAAAAATATATCTTTAGAGATTTAATATTAATTTTAATAATTCGGGTTTTGAAAGCAGTTTTTCATAGAATTTGTTAAAAGAATTTGTAACACTTCTTTGAAAAAAACCTCTAAAGTTTCATATGATTGCAATTGCTTTGAAATATAAAAACAAAGCCATTAAAATATATGTAAATATCAAAGGAATGGAAATAACTTCATAAAAAAATTACACGGTTCGTTGTCTACTAAAGGACTGATTTTCCAGTTTGTAAATTGTGGTAATTCCTAGATTATTCTCCTGATTTTTTTTCTACTAACTAGTCATATCTCTGTTAATTAACTATATCAAAAGGTGAACAAAACTGAAAATTTTTTAAATCACAAAATATTTGAGTAGGAAAAGTCCCCAGAGAGGATCTATTGAAGCCACTTAATTTACAAATAAGGAAACTGATGCCAGTTTCTGCACTGTTTAAATTTTAATAAATTCCATTATCAAAATGACTAAAATCCCAAATAAAAGATTACTGTATTGTTCTAAAATAATTCCATATTGGCAAAACATATCACTGCCATTGGTCACATTCCTTTAAGGGAGAGCACTCACAATAAGAGTATCACAGTTTTGCTTCAGCTATTTGTTTCATTTTTATTTTAAATCTTAAAATGGTGGTAACTGTACCTCTCTCTTAGAGCTATGGTGAGAACTGAATGAGAGAACGAAACCAGAGTGCCTAGCTCAGAGTCTGGGGCATAGCAGGTGGTCAAAATAAACATCGCTTTACTTCGCTCTCTGCATTGTCATTATATAATTATTCCATTATATAATTATTTTACCTTTAGTTCAAAGGTAGTAAAAAGTGTAAAACTCGATGGAAAACTATGGCCCACTTCAAATTACTTTTTCCAAGTTACTCAAGAATTCAAAATAAATTGATAAGACATAAACAAATAAGAAAAATAAAGAAATGTCCCATCTTGCCTGTGCTTACTTGGAAGATATGAGACAGATTATACTAAAGCTCCAGGTTTGCCATTGAAAGCTCAGTCCACTTCTCTATCTTTTTTAGTACCAGAAAGTAACCTGAGGGACACCTAGACATAAGGAAATCACCCAGATGCAGTCGACTTTCAGCAGCTCTAGTTTTAATCAGGAATTCAACACACATACATTATGGAGCAACTGCTATGTAGTGGCCACTGGGGTAGTTGTTCGTGAGTATCAAAATTAATAAGAAACTGTCCTTTTCCTCAGAAAACTAAGAAATCTATTACAGCACTTAAGCTCAGTGTAGAAAACGAAATACGACAGAAAGGAATAAAGGTGGAGAACCGTTTAGGGAGATGTCTGCCTGCTTGGAAGTAGAAGGAGAAATTAGGTCTGAGCTTCGTCTTGACTAGGAATTAGCCAATTCAAGGGCTGGCAGAAAGGAGAACATTTGATCCAGGACATGCAGAGACAAGAGACAAGATGTTATGAAGTGGATGGGAAAGCGTGACAGTGCAAGCCACAGGAACATATGGGAACTTGAGGCAATTATTGTGGAGACTTGTTGATTTTCCTTTCAGTAACAATTATTTCTGATGAGAGTGACAGATATTCAGGGAAGAACCTTGCCACATATAAATTTTCTTTTTAAGAAAAGATGACTAGGGACAAATATCAATATAAATTATTAAATAAACAAAGAACAACCTAACCTTACACCTAAAACAATTAGAAAAAGAAGAACAAAGAAACCCCAAAGTGAGCAGAAGGAAAGAAATCATAAAGATCAGAGCAGAAATAAATGAAAAAGAAAGGAAGGAAGCCATAGCAAAAATTAATAAAACTAAAAGCTGGCTCTTTGAGAAGATTAACAAAATTGATAAACCATTAGCCACACTCATCAGGAAAAAAAGGGAGAAGATGCAAATCAACAGAATTAGAAATGAAAAAGGAGAAGTCACAACGGACACCTCAGAAATACAAAAGATCATGAGAGACGACTACAAGCAACTATATGCCAATCAATTGGATAACCTGGAAGAAATGGATACATTCTTAGAAAAATACAGTCTTCCAAGACTGAACCAGGAAGAAATAGAAACCATGAACAGACCAATCACAAGTACGGAAATTGAGGCAGTGATTAAAAATCTCCCAACACACAAAAGCCCAGGACCAGATGGGCTCAAGGGCGAATTCTATCAAACATTTCGAGAAGAGCTAACACCTATCCTTCTCAAACTCTTCCAAAATATTGCAGAAGGCGGAACACTCCCAAACTCATTCTACGAGGCCACCATCACCCTGATACCAAAACCAGGCAAAGACGTCACAAAAAAAGAAAATTATAGACCGATATCACTGATGAATATAGATGCAAAAATCCTCAAAAAAATACTAGCTAACAGACTCCAACAGCACATTAAAAAAATCATACACCATGATCAAGTGGAGTTTATCTCTGGGATGCAAAGATTCTTCAATATACGCAAATCAATCAACGTGATACATCATATCAACAAACTGAAGGATAAAAACCATATGATCATCTCAACAGATGCAGAAAAAGCTTTTGACAAAGTTCAACATCCATTTATGATAAAAGCTCTTCAGAAAATGGGCATAGAAGGAAATTACCTCAACATAATAAGAGCCATATGTCAGAAACCCAAAGCCAACATCGTTCTCAATGGGGAAAAACTGGAAGAATTCCCTCTAAGAACAGGAACAAGACAAGGGTGTCCACTCTCACCACTATTATTCAACATAGTTTTGGAAGTGTTAGCCACAGCAATCAGAGAAGAAAAAGAAATCAAAGGAATCCAAATTGGAAAAGAAGAAGTCAAATTGTCACTCTGCAGATGACATGATATTATATATAGAAAACCCTAAAGATGCTACCAGAAAACTGCTAGCACTAATTGATGAGTTTAGTAAAGTAGCAGGATACAAAATTAATGCACAGAAATCTCTTGCATTCCTATACACTAACAACGAAAGAGCAGAAAGAGAAATTAAGGAAACTCTCCCATTCACCACTGCAACCAAAAGAATAAAATACCTAGGAATAAACCTGCCTAAGGAGGCAAAAGATCTGTATGCAGAAAACTTTAAGACATTAATGAAAGAAATCAAAGACGACACAAACAGATGGAGAGACATACCATGTTCCTGGATTGGAAGAATCAACATCGTGAAAATGACTGTACTCCCCAAAGCAATTTACAAATTCAATGCAATCCCCATCAAATTACCAACGGCATTTTTCACAGAACTAGAACAAGAAATTTTACGATTTGTATGGAAACGCAAAAGACCCCGAATAGCCAAAGCAATCTTGAGAAGGAAAGACGCAGTTGGTAGAATCAGGCTTCCTGACATCAAACTATACTACAAGGCCATAGTGATCAAGACAGTATGGTACTGGCATAAAAAGAGAAAGGAAGATCAATGGAATAGAATAGAGAACTCAGAAGTAAGCCCAAACACATATGGGCACCTTATCTTTGACAAAGGAGGAACGAATATACAATGGAAAAAAGACAGCCTCTTCAATAAGTGGTGCTGGGAAAATTGGACAGCAACATGTAAAAGAATGAAATTAGAGCACTTCCTAACACCATACACAAAAATAAACTCCAAATGGATTAAAGAACTAAATGTAAGGCCAGACACTATAAAACTCTTAGAGGAAAATATAGGCAGAACACTCTATGACATCCATCAAAGCAAGATCCTTTTGGACCCACCTCCTAGAATCACGGAAATAAAATCAAGAATAAACAAATGGGACCTCATGAAACTTAAAAACTTTTGCACAGCGAAAGAAACCATAAACAAGACTAAAAGGCAACCCTCAGAATGGGAAAAAATAGTTGCCTATGAAACAACGGACAAAGGATTAACCTCCAAAATATACAAGCAGCTCATGCAGCTTAATACCAAAAAAGCAAATAACCCAATCCATAAATGGGCGGAAGACCTAAATAGACATTTCTCCAAAGAAGACAAACAGATGGCCAACAAACACATGAAAAGATGCTCAACATCACTAATCATTAGAGAAATGCAAGTCAAAGCCACTATGAGGTGTCACCGCACACCGATCAGAATGGCCATCATCACAAAACCTGGAAACAACAAATGTTGGAGAGGGTGTGGAGAAAAGGGAACTCTCCTGCACTATTGGTGGGATTGTAAGTTGGTACAACCAAGATGGAAAACAATTTGGAGTTTCCTTAAAAAACTACAACTAGAACTACCATATGATCCAGTAATCCCACTACTGAGCATATACCCAAAGAAAACCATAATCCCAAAAGAAACATGTACCATAATGTTTATTGCAGCACTATTTACAATAGCCAGGACATGGAAGCAACCTAAATGCCCATCAACAAATGAATGGATACAGAAGATGTGGCATATATATACAATGGAATATTACTCAGCTATAAAAAGGGATGAGATGGAGCTCTATGTAATGAGGTGGATAGACCTAGAGTCTGTCATACAGAGTGAAGTAAGTCAGAAAGAGAAAGACAAATATTGTATGCTAACTCACATATACGGAATCTAAAAATGGTACTGATGATCTCAGGGACAAGAACAAGGACGCAGGTGCAGAGAATGGACTGGAGAACTCGAGGTTTGGGAGGGGCCGGGAGGTGAAAGGGAAGCTGAGACGAAGCAAGAGAGTAGCACAGACATATATATACTACCAAGTGTAAAGTAGATAGCCAGTGGGAAGCTGTTGTATAACAAAGGGAGTTCAACTCGAGGATGGAAGATGCCTTAGAGGACTGGGACAGGGAGGGTGGGGGGGACTCGAGGGAGGGTGGGGGGGAGTCAAGGGAGGGAGGGAATACGGGGATATGTGTATAAAAACAGATGATTGAACTTGGTGTACCCCCAAAAAAATAATAAATAAATAAATAAAATTTAAAAAAAAAAAGAAAAGATGACTAGCTACAAATTTCAATATAAATTATTAAATAAACAAAGAAAGTGAAATGACTGATAAGGTGGTCAGGATAGGCTTCGTAAGAGCAGGAAGGATTAAAAAATAGACATGCATGAACCCACTGAAATAAAGTGGTTGTACAGGTTTGGAGCAACTAGCAACAGACTTTTAAGTAAAGAAAAGCAAGTCTGAGGACTGACTCCACCTGACTTCAAAACTTACTATAAAGCTGCAGTGATCAAGACAGGATGATATTCATAAGAGAATAAAAAAATAAATCTATGAAACAGAATACAGAGCCTAGAAATACTTACACAAACATAGACAATTAATCTTTGACAAAGGCAGCAAAGGACAGTAGAACAAGGATAGTCTTTCCAACAAATGATGCTGGAATAATTGGACATCCACACGCGAAAAAAAAATGAATCTAGGCACAGACTTTACACCTTCCACAAACATTAACTCAAATGGATCACACTAAAATGCAAAACCACAGAACTCCCAGAAGATAACACAGAAGAAAATCTAGGTGACAAGTATGATGAGGATATTTTAAATACAACACCAAAGTACAATCCAGGAAAGAAATAATTGGTAAACTGGACTTCATGACAATTCAAAACTTCTGCTCTGCAAAAGACAATGTCAAGAGAAGGGAAAGACAAGCCACAGGTTACGAGAAAATATCTGCAAAAGGCAGATCTGATAAAGGACTATCATTCAACATTTACAAAGAATTCTTAAAACAGCAATAAGAAAATGGAGACTATAATTGTTAAAAATGGGCAAAAGGTCTTAACAGACACCTCACTAAAGAAGATATACACATGGCAAGTAAGCATATGAAAAGGTGTTCAATATCACATGTCATTAGGGAATTGAGATTTTTTTATAAATTTATTTATTTATTTATTTATTCTTGGCTGCATTGGGTCTTCGTTGCTGCGAGGGCTTTCTCTAGCTGTAGCAAGGGTGGGCTACTCTTTGTTGTGGTGCACAGGCTTCTTATTTCAGTGGCTTCTCTTGTTGCAGAGCACTGGCCCTAGGTGCTTCAGTACTTGCGGCATATGGGCTCAGTAGTTGTGGCTGGCGGGCTCTAGAGTGCAGGCTCAGCGGTTGTGGCACATGGGCTTAGTTGCCCCGTGGCATGTGGGATCTTCCTGGACCAGGGATCAAACCCATGTCCCTTGCATTGGCAGGCAGACTCTTAACCACTGTGCCACCAGGGAAGTCCCAGGAATTGAGAATTAAAACAATGAGATACCACCACACACCTTTTAGGATGGCCAAAATCCAAAACACTGACAACAGCAAATACTGGAGAGGATGCAAAGCAACACAAATTCATACACTACTAGTGAGAATGCAAAATGATTCAGCCACTTTGGAAGACAGTCTGGCAGTTTCCTACAAAACTAAACATACTCATCTCACACAATCCAGGAATCACTGTTCTTGGCATGTACTCAAATGCTGACATCTATGTCCACATGAAAACCTGAACATGGAAACTTACGGGAACTTTATTTATAACTGCCAAAACTTGGACGCATTCAAGATGTCCTTTAGAAAGTGAATGGATAAATACACTGTGGTATAAACAGACAATGGAATATTATTCAGTGCTAAAAATGAGTTACCAATTCATGAAAAGACATGGAGGAAACTTAAACACATACTACTAAGTGAAAGAAGCCAGTCTGAAAGGGCTGCCTACACACTGGATGATCCCTCCCAACCACCTGAATTCTGGAAAAGGCAAAACCATGGAGACATAAAAAAATCAGTCGTTGACAGTATTGCAGGGAGGCAGAACACAGAGGGTTTTTAGGGTAGTGAAAACACCCTGTATGATACTACAATGGTGGATACATATCATTACACATTCATCTAAACACACAGAATGTGTACTACCAGGAATAACCCCTCATGTGAACTATGAACTCTGGATGATAAAGATGTGTCCATGTACCTAAATAGACATTTCTCCAAATGAGATATTCGGATGGCCAACAGGCACATGAAAAGATGCTCAATATCACTAATTATTAGAGAAATGCAAATCAAAAATACAATGAGGTAGCACCTCACAACAGTCAGAATGGCCATCATTAAAAAGTCGACAGGGCTTCCCTGGTGGCGCAGTGGTTAAGAACCCACCTGCCAATGCAGGGGACATGGGTTCAATCCCTGGTCCGGGAAGATCCTACATGCCGCAGAGCAACTGAGCCCGTGCGCCCCAACTACTGAGTCCGCACCCTGCAACTACTGAAGCCTGCCAGCCTAGAGCCTGAGCTCCGCAGCAAGAGAAGCCACTGCACTGAGAAGCCTGCGCACCACAACGAAGAGCAGCCCCTGCTCATCACAACTAGAGAAAGCCCGGGCCCAGCAACAAAGACCCAATGCAGCCAATAAATAAATAAATAAATAAATAAATAAATTTTAAAAATGGTGTTCTTCAAGGTTTAAAAATAAAGAAAAAAAAGGCTACAAATAAGAAATGCTGGAGAGGGCCTGGAGAAAAGGGAACCCTCCTACACTGGTGGTAGCAATGTAAATTGGTGCAGCTATTTTAGAAAACAGTATGGAGGTTTCTTAAAAAAACTCAAAATAGAGTTGCCATGTGATCCAGCAATCCCAGTCCGGGGCCTATATCCAGAAAAAACTGCAATTTGAAAAGATACATGCACCCCAATGTTCACAGCAGCACTATCTACAGTAGCCAAGACATGCGAGCAACCTAATGTCCATCTACAGAGGAGCAGATAAAGATGTGCTACATGTATACAATAGAATACTTACGGGGCCATGATAAAGAATGAAATAATGCCATTGGAAGCAACATGGATGGACCTGGAGATTATTATACTAAGTGAAATAAGTCAGGAAGAGGAAGACAAACACCATATGACGTTACTTACGTGTGGAATCTAAAATAGGATACAAATGAACCTATTTACAAAACAGAGACAGACTCATAGACATACAAAAAAAATTTGTGGTTACCAAAGGGGAAAGTGGGTGGGGAAGAGATAAATTAGGAGTTTGGGATTAGCAGATACAAACTACTATATATGAAATAGATAAACAACAAGGTCTTACTGTATAACACAGGGAACCATATTCAATCTCCTGTAATAGAGTGGGAAGACAAGGGGTAGGGAAATAAAAGGAGGAAATATAAAGGCCTCAAGGAATGTTGTAAAAGTATAAAGGAAGTCATAATCCTACACTTGTTCATTGATCCTGAGTTCATAATGATATAATGTTAATTAATATTTTATTTACATATTAATGAAGGGGGCGGAGTCAAGATGACAGCCTGGGAAGACGCAGAGATCACATCTCCCCACAAATAGATCAGTTGCCAGATACCAGCGGGGGACCTGAGACCCAAGCAGACTGCGGGAACCCCGCAGCAACCAGGTAGGACCTGGGGCAAGTCAGGGGGGCGGGGAAGGGGAAGCCACACTGGACCAGCGCCCCTGGGGGGTGGCTGGGGGAGGTCTGGAGGGACCGTTGAGGGCTGGGGAGATCAGGAAACTGCAACTGGGTTTCTCCCACCCAGGAGGCCAGGAGGCCTGCTGAGCTCCCCAGCTGGAGGGCCTGCTGGGCCCCCCAGCAGGGTCCTCCACCCTCCAAGGCCCCCGCTGGGCTGCCTGGGTCCTGGGGGTGTGCGAAGGAGGGAGGAGGGGTGAGGAGGTGGAGGGGCGGACAGGTGGGGTGGGGGCCTTGAGATTGGGGGATGGGGAGGCGAGAGGGCACTTTGCCTGCCCTCTTGGCCAGGGAGGCCGACTGGGCTCCCAGGCTTGGTCCTTTACTCTGCAGGCCCCCCTCCGGCACGAGGATCCTGGGGGTGTGGGGGGGTGGGGAGGCAGACAGTGGGGGTGGGAAGGGATCTCTCCAGGTCAGAAGAATAGGGGAGGCACCGCTGGGTATTTCTTCTGGGCGGGTCCTCCACCTTCCAAGGCTCCTCCAGGCCGTTGATCCTAGAAGTACAGGAGGGAAGCGGTGGGGGGAAAAGAAGAGCGACAGAAGAGGGGAGGGTTGCTCTGGGATCAGAGGATCAGGGGAGGAGTGGAAGGCATTTCCACTGCCCACTGGCCCAAGAAGCCTGCTGGGCTCCTGAGTCTGGTCCCTCGGTCTCTCTGGCTGAGTGGGTCGTACAAGCCTGGGAGGGAGGGAGGAGAGGAGAATAGGAAGAGAGGCAGACAGCAGTGGGGGGGGACCTTGCAGGACCAGAGGATCAGGGGTAGACACTGCGGGAAATCTCCCTACCCACTTGGCACCGGGAGGCCCGTTGCACCCCCAGGCCTGGTCTTCGGTCCTCCAGGGGCCCCTCTTGGTCTCACTGGTCCTAGGGGTGTAGAAGGAAAGCAGGGAAGAAGAGGAGAGGCAGGCAGGGGAGGGGGCCTTCTGGGATTGGAGGATCAAGGGAGGCGGAGAAGGTATTTCCCCTGCCTACTAGCTCTGGGAAGCCTGCTAGGCTCACAGACCTGGGCTTTCACACTCCAGGCCCCCTCCAGCTGCTTGGGACCTAGGAGAGTGGGGGGTGGGGGAGAGGAAGAGAGGCAGACAGGGACCCTAGAAGACTGGGAGATCTGGGGAAGTGCCGCAGGCGTTACCCTAGCCCAGTTGGCCCTGAGAAGCCTGTTGGGCATCAGAGTCTGGTCTCCTGCCTTTCAGTGCCCCCTGCAGCTGTGAGGGTCCTAGGGGAATAGAAGAGAGGGGGTGAGGAAGAAGAGAACCCAAGGGGGAGCAACCCTCCAAGATTGGAGAACTAGGGGAGGTGCCTAGCATTTCTCCCACCAACTCAGGCCCAGGGAGCCCACTGGGTACCTTGACCTGTTCCTTTGCCTGCAGGACCAGAGGCATTCCTGGGCCCCTCTGCCTCATTGGGCCTAAGCCCCATTCCCCACCACCCCCAAGGCCTTTTCGAAGTGTAGGCCCTGCCCACTGCCTAACTCCCCCCCCCATCCCTTGTCTAAGCCCCACCCCCACAGCCAAGGCCTTTTCTGGCTTTTTGTTTTCTTTTTTTTTCTTTCCACCTCCTCACTTAGGCTATTGCAGTTGTTTTACCTTCCAGCTGTTGCTCCATTTTTTTTTTAAATTTTTTCTAATACATCTGTTAGTTTCCTATTATCGTATTTTTTATCTTGCTATTGTTCTGCTGTTCTCCTACTTTTTTTTTTAATTGTTTTCATTTTCCTGCTCCACATGGCTTGTGGGATCTTGATTCACAAGCCCAGGGTCAGGTCTGAGCTCCCAAGGTGGGACTGTGAGTCCAAAACATTGGACTAGCAGGGAAACCCAGTTCGCAGGGAATATTCATCTGAGTGAGGTCTCCCAGAGGTTCTCAACTCAACACGAAGACCCAGCTATACTCAACAGCCTACAAACTCCAGTGCTTGAAACCTCAGACCAAACACCCAGTGGGAGAGGAACACAATCCCGCCCATCCAAAGTGGGGGAACAATGAGATGACAAAAAAATATGTCACAGATGAAGGAACAACATAAAAATACACAAGAGCAAATAAATGAAGAGGAAATAGGAAAATTGCCTGGAAAAGCATTCAGAGTAATGATAGTAAAGATGATCCAAAATCTCGATAACAAAATAGAGAAAATACAAGAAACAGTTAATAAGGACTCAGGAGAACTAAAGAACAAACAAACAGTAATAGATAACAAAATAACCGAAATTACAAATACTCTAGATGCTACAAACAGCAGAATAACTGAGGCAGAAGAATGAATAAGTGAGTTGAAAGATAGAAAGGGGGAAATAACTGCCACAGAGCAGGAAAAAGAAAAAAGAATAAAAAGAATGGAAGACAGTCTCAGAGACCTTGGTGACAACATTAAGCCCACCAACATTCGAATCATAGGCATCCCAGAAGAAAAACAAAGAAAGGGTCTGAGAAAATATTTGAAGAGGTTATAGTGAAAAACTTCCCCAACATGGGAAAGGAAATAATTCATCAAGTCCAAGAAGTGCAGAGAGTCCCATCTAGAATAAACCCAAGGAGAAATACACTCAGGCACATATTAATCAAACTAATGAAAATTAAACACAAAGAAAACATATTAAAAGCAGCAAGAGAAAAGCAACAAATAACATATAAGGGAAAACGCAAAAGGATAACAGCTTATGTTTCTGCAGAAACTCTGCAGGCCAGAAGGGAGTGGCAGGATATATTGAAAGTCCTGAGAGAGAAAAACCTACAGGCAAGCATACTCTACCCAGCAAGAATCTCATTCAGATTCCATGGAGAAATCAAAAGCTTTACAGACAAGCAACAGCTAAGAGAATTCAGCACCACCAAACCAGCCTTACAACAATTGCTAAAGGAACTTTTCGAAGCAGGAAATACAAGAGAAGGAACAAATCTACAAAAACAAACCCAAAACAATGAACAAAATGGGAACAGGAACATACATGTCAATCATCACATGAATTGTACATGGATTAAATGCTCCAACCAAAAGACATAAACTGGCTGAATGGATACAAAAACAAGACCCTTACATATGCTGCCTACAAGAAACCCACTTCAGACAAAGGGACATATATAGACTGAAAGTAAAGGGATGGACAAAGATATTCCATGCAAATGGAAGTCAAAAGAAAGCTGGAGGAGCAATACTCATATCAGACACATTAGACTTTAAAGTAAAGACTATTACAAGAGACAAGGAAGGACACTACAGAATGATCAAGGGATCCATCCAAGAAGAACATAGAACAACTGTAAATATCTATGCACCCAACATAGGAGCACCTCAATACATAAGGCAAATGCTAACAGCCATAAAAGGGGAAATCGACAGTAACAGAATAATAGGAGCAGACTTGAACACCCCACTTACATCAATGGACAGATCATCCAAACAGAAAATAAATAAGGACGTGCAACCTTTACATGACACATTAGGCCATCTCGACTTAATGAATATTTATAGGACATTCCATCCCAAAACTACAGAATACACTTTCTTCTCAAGTGCACATGGACAATTTTCTAGGATACATCACATCTTGGGTCACAAATCAAGCCTCAGTAAATTCAAAAAAATTGACATCGTATCAAGCATTTTCTCTGACCACGACATGAGACTACATATCAATTACAGGAAAAAAACTGGAAGAAATACAAACACATGGAGACTAAACAATATGCTATTAAACAACCAAGAAATCACTAAAGAAATCAAAGAGGAAATCAAAAAATACCTAGAAACAAATGACAATGAAAACACAACAACCCAAAATCTATGGGATGCAGCAAAAACAGTTCTAAGAGGGAAGTTTATAGCAATACAGTCCTAGCTCAAGAAACAAGAAAAATATCAAATAAACAACCTAACCTTAACACCTAAAACAATTACAGAAAGAGCAAAAAAACCCCAAAGTGAGCAGAAGGAAAGAAATCATAAAGATCATATCAGAAATAAATGCAAAAGAAATGAAGGAAACAACATCAAAGATCAATAAAACTAAAAGCTGGTTCTTTGAGAAGATAACAAAATTGATAAACCATTATCCAGACTCATCAGGAAAAAAAGGGAGAAGATTCAACATAGTTTTAGAAGTTTGAGCCACAGCAATCAGAGAAGACAAAGAAATAAAAGGAATCCAAATTGGAAAAGAAGAAGTCAAATTGTCACTCTTTGCAGATGACATGATATTATATATAGAAAACCCTAAAGATGCTACCAGAAAACTGCTAGCACTGATAGATGAATTTAGTAAAGTAGCAGGATACAAAATTAATGCACAGAAATCTCTTGCATTCCTATACACTAACAACGAAAGAGCAGAAAGAGAAATTAAGGAAACTCTCCCATTTACCATTGCAACCAAAAGAAGAAAATACCTAGGAATAAATCTGCCTAAGGAGGCAAAAGATCTGTATGCAGAAAACTATAAGACACTGATGAAAGAAATCAAAGACGACACAAACAGATGGAGGGACATACCATGATCTTGGATTGGAAGAATCAATATTGTGAAAATGACTATCTTACCCAAAACAATTTACAGATTCAACGCAATCCCGATCAAATTACCAACGGCATTTTTCACAGAACTAGAACAAGAAATCTTACGATTTGTATGGAAACACAAAAGACCCCGAAGAGCCAAAGCAATCTTGAGAAGGAAAAACGGAGTTGGTGGAATCAGGCTTCCTGACTTCAAACTATACTACAAGGCCACCATGATCAAGACAGTATGGTACTGGCACAAAAATAGAAAGTGAGATCAATAGAACAGAATAAAGAACTCAGAGGTAAACCCAAGCATATATGGGCAGCTTATCTTTGACAAAGGAGGCACGAATATACAATGGAAAAAAGACAGCCTCTTCAATAAGTGGTGCTGGGACAATCAGACAGCAACATGTACAAGAATGAACTTAGAACACTTCCTAACACCATACACAAAAATAAACTCCAAATGGATTAAAGAACTAAATGTAAGGCCAGACACTATAAAACTCTTAGAGGAAAATATAGGCAGAACACTCTATGACATCCATCAAAGCAAGATCCTTTTGGACCCACCTCCTAGAATAAAGGAAATAAAATCAAGAATAAACAAATGGGACCTAATGAAACTCAAAAGCTTTTGCACAGCAAAAGAAACCATAAACAAGACAAGAAGACAACCCTCAGAATGGGAGAAAATACTTGCAAACGAAACAATGGACAAAGGGTTAATCTCCAAAATATACAAGCAGCTCATGCAGCTTAATACCAAAAAAGCAAATAACCCAATCCACAAATGGGTGGAAGACCTAAATAGACATTTCTCCAAAGAAGACATACAGATGGCCAACAAACACATGAAAAGACGCTCAACATCACTAATCACTAGAGAAATGCAAGTCAAAGCCACAATGAGGTTTCATCTCACACCGGTCAGAATGGCCATCATTACAAAATCTAGAAACAATAAATGTTGGAGAGGGTGTGGAGAAAAGGGAACCCTCCTGCACTGTTGGTGGGAATGTAAGCTGGTACGGCCACTATGGAAAACAGTTTGGAGGTTCCTTAACAAACTAAAAATGGAACTACCGTATGACCCAGAAATCCCACTACTGGGCATATACCCTGAGAAAACCATAATTCAAAAAGAAGCATGTACCATAATGTTTATTGCAGCACTATTTACAATAGCCAGGACATGGAAGCAACCTAAATGCCCATCAACAGATAAATGGATAAAGAAGATGTGGCACATATTTACAATGAAATATTACTCAGTCATGAAAAGGAATGAAATTGAACTATATGTAATTAGGTGGATAGACCTAGAGACTGTCATACAGAGTGAAGTAAGCCAAAAAGAAAAAAAAATACTGTATGCTAACTCATATATATGGAAACTGAAGAAATGGTACTGATGAACCCAGTGACAGGGCAAAGGTGGAGATGCAGACGTAGAGAATGGACTTGAGGACACCGGGCTGGGGTGCGGGGCGAAGGGGAAGCTGGGACATAGATACACTACCAAATGTAAAATAAATAGCTAGTGGGAAGTTGCTGTATAACAGAGGGAGATCAACTCGATGATGGGTGATGCCTTAATGGGCCAGGACAGGGAGGGTGGGAGGGAGTTGCGGGAGGAAGTTGCGGGAGGGAGGGGATATGGGGATATATGTATAAATACAGCTGATTCACTTTGGTGTACCTCAAAACCTGGTACAAGAGTGTAAAGCAATGATATTCCGATAAAGAGCTTTAAAAATAAGACACACAGAGAGGTGAACCTGGAATAGCCGCACTTAGTGTCTCCTAATCCCACTAGAGGTGATGAAAGGTCTAGTAATGCTTTCGGCAGCCTCTTGGGCCACTGTGGATAGCTCAAGTAATCAAAATGCAATTTTTGGAAGAAGGGAGGGATTAGGAGTTGAAAGGGGGCAA
The DNA here is from genome assembly GCF_030028045.1 of Hippopotamus amphibius kiboko. NCBI lineage: Eukaryota > Metazoa > Chordata > Mammalia > Artiodactyla > Hippopotamidae > Hippopotamus > Hippopotamus amphibius. The sequence continues at coordinate 76,211,323 of NC_080198.1, forward strand.
TGATCTTTTTAATGACTTTTGTGGTGGTTATACAAGTGCCTACTTTACCATAATTCATTGAGTAGCACAACAGTATTTCATGACTAGTCTGTTTGTGTACACTCCAAAGTAAATAAGTCAAAACACTATCATAATAAGAAATAGCCTATGTTTATGCCCTTAATTCACTTCAGCAAACATATGAAGCATCTTCTCCATTCTGATCACTGCACCATGTGCTAGCATTACAACTTGAAATAAGAAAGGCATGTCCCCGCCTTCACGAAGCTTATAAACTAGGAAAAATATGGCATTGTGAAAAACCATAATACAAAATTCAAGTTTAGCACTTACACTGGAAGCCACTGATTAACTTAATAAAGGAAGGTCATGTCAGTTCTGAACAGTAAGCAAAAACCCAATGTATAAATTTACTATTGAGTTTTATATGGTCATAATTTTGCTGTGACTTTTAAACATATTAAATAGATTGTAAACTCCTCAAGGTTAGAGGCCATGTTTTATTCATCTTTGAATCCTCTGCTCTCTGCACAATGTCTAGATAAGAGATGTAAGTAAATAGATTGGATGAAGAAATAAGTCAAGATACACAGAATGTCTTCTTTAGTGGACCTGGTTATCTATTTGACTTTTCCTTTCAAAATATAAGCTAGTTCAAGGTAGACAAGTTTAAAATTTTCTATAAAAATACTGCGTCATGCATAAACTTAGTGCTTAATAACTCTTTCATGATTAATAAAAAGCCACTGTTCAACTTCCAGTTTTCAATCTTAGGCTGATTCATGGCAATCAAATAATAACTGAATTTTAGCATTGTAAGAATTTGTAATTTAGTCCAAGTTTCTCATTTCACAGATGAGGTAAATGAAGTCCTTAGAAGTTTAATGACTTGCCTAAACTCACAAACTAAGGCATAATACTTAAACAGTTCTGACCTACAAATTCTCTATTCATATTCAAAGAAGAAACTTTAGTCTGAGATCACTTTATTTCTTGCCAAATCTATACTGCTTGGTGGTTGCTTAAATCAAAAAAGGAAAAGAATTCATATTCAGTGTAAGAAAAGCTGCATGATTCTGTTTTAAACCAGAAGGAAAAAGGAGGGGGAAAATACACAATACTTATGTGAAAAAAATAAAGGTCTACAAAGTGTGTGTATTTAATACAAACAAATGGTTTCAATAGAGACAATGCTATTTTCTGGGGATCAGCAACTGCAAGTTTTTCCAAAAAAAAAAAAATGTCTATTACTATAAAATTTGGAAAATAATCCACCTTCACATCATTTTCTACTTGTAATAGAGAAATTTACACTCTACCTAACCCATAGATTTCACATTTCTTATTATTGTTGTTTTAATGGTAGCAGCATTAGTTTGAGAAGATCCAGACAAAGAACTGAGTCTCTGACTTGAACTGCCTTACATTCAAAAAGAGAAGTCAAATAGACAATCAAATACATTAAATTAGTCTCTTGGAGTATGTGATCACTTTCTAAAAGAAAAACCACACTACATTCATGAAGCAGAAAAGGTTTTAGCTTAGAACGTTTTTTCACAAGACAGGGCTGAGAAGTGACACGGAGGACCCTGAGAGACCACCTCTCTCTGGTGGTCTATCCAGAGGTTTATTTTCTACATTGGGGTTTTTTCATAGGTGAAGAATAACCCTGAAGGTAGGTTCATTTCCAAGCTGTCATGCTAAATAATGAAACTGGCCATGATCCAATATATCATTTATTCTTATCAAGAAATGTGTCACATATTCTTATTAAGAGATTTGAGATGATGGGTGAATAATATATGAGACTTAGAAATTATGGCAACCATGGGTTTAATTATGGGTATATGAAAGAAGACTGATTATTAAAAGATTATCTAAAATTATAGATTATACAACTTCTTGGACACTCAATCTTTTTAATCAAATGCATTTAGCCAAAACTGAATAATGAGTCATTTAAAGTGAAAACTTCTTGCACCAAAGAGATAATAATCTTTCTAAGGCTCTAATGTTTCTTAGAGTTAAAGGCTGAATTAGAAAGAGATGAACATTTCATGAAGATAAATTGGATTACAAATTCAGAGAAAAATCTTGCTTTGCCAAAATATTTTGTCATCTAGAAATTAAAATGAAAATAAGCATGTGAAATATTTTTACAATCAAAACGTTAGAACAGTTTTCATCTACTTTCTTGTGCACTGTATTAGCTCCCAAGTTTTCTCAATAATCACATTATTTCACATTATTCTTCGATACATGACTATTTTGGTGCTTCATATTTAGAAAAGATATGTTCATTTCTTGTTTTTCAGAGATAATATCCAGAGGGAGTGAAGCTGAAAGTTTCATAATCAAAAGCCTTACTCTCTGATAGAACTGAAACAGTGTTTCTTTGAGTTATATTCTGGCCCCAAACAACAGTTCTAGAGAAAAAAGAAATACAAGTAAGAGCCTTGAATGTCATCAGCAACAGAAAAAGCTACCGTTGTACCTCAGTACCCCCAGGCTGTGGGCACCAAAATCCAAGGATGCTGAAGTCTCTTATATAATATAGTGTATGCAGTAAAATGAATCCTATACCCAAAACTCTCTGAGAGCCCTGCTACTTCTAAGGTGACTAAAACCCCATCCAACAGCAAATGGCAACAGTGAACAAAGATAATGCTCCCACGCCTGGCCTGTATGGTATGTGAGGGGAGACAAACAATGTACCCAGTCAAGGCAAAGATAAAGTAAGGAAGTGGAGATAATGTCCAAAAAATGGCTGAGGACTTTTAACCACAGAAAGTGAATTCCCTAAGATGCACTGATGGGATTTTTAAAGGGAAAGATGAGGTGGAAGGATAAATAAGAGGTAAACAAATACAGAGAAGAGATGACAGCATCATATGAATGATGGTTCCATAGAGTTGAGGAGGGCAGTGATTAAAGCTGGGCTTTGTTTGGTGAGAATAATTACAAGAAGAATTCGTCTACTAAGCCACTCTCTTTATTAGTCTACTCACGCTCACTTCCTCTTAATTTTATCATCCACTTCAATCTAGCTTCCTTGTCCACATTCCACTGAAATTACTCTGCTAAATTCATCAGTGACTTCCCCATTGTCAAGCCCAGCGAAACTTCTTTCACATCATCTAACCCTCAGCAGGCTTGGGCATGTTTGACCACTCTCACAGTCCCAGCTTTCCTCGCACCACACATTCCTGCATTCCCTCTTATTCTATGGTCTGCTCTTTCCCAGTCTCTTTATTGTCTTCTCCTCTTACCCTAATATGAGACTGCCTTCTCTTTCCCTATGCTCTTCCTAGGTAAAGCCAGGCAATGGCATGACTTTAAATACCATTATGTCACAATAATCCCCCAGTTTTTATCTCCAGCCCAGACTTTTCTTCTCAGTTTAAGTTACATTTATCCTACAGCTTACTTGGTATCGCTACTGCAGTGTCTAATAAGCATTTCAACAAAAAATTTTTTCAGGAAGTTTATTTTTATTTTATATTGGCGTATAGTTGATTAGCAATGTTGTGTTAGTTTCAGGTGTACAGCAAAGTGATTCCGTTACACATATACAGGTTAATGTGACTCTCAAACTGCTTCCACTTCTACCCTCCATTTGCCATTACAATAACATCAGTAGAATAAATAACTGAGAAGAAAAGTTACTTAATTCACAAGGTGTACTGTGTTCCTTTTTTATTTATTTATTGTTGGCTGCATTGGGCCTTTGTTGCTGTGGGCAGGCTTCCTCTAGCTGTGGCAAGCAGGGGCTTCTCTTGTGGTGGAGTACGGGCTCTAGGTGCACGGGCTCCAGTAGTTGCAGCACATGGGCTCAGTAGTTGTGGCTCATTGACTTAGTTGCTCCCGGCATGTGGGATCTTTCCACACCAGGGATCAAACCTGTGTCCCCTGCATTGGCGGGTGGATTCTTAACCACTGTGCCACCAGGGAAGTCCCTGTGTTTCATTTTGATTTTAATGTGATCAATTTAATTATCTCACTGCTTGTCTATATAAGCCAAATAAGTTAAGATCTCACAGTAGCACTGATTAGTAGACACTGCAGTAGTGATACCAAGTAAGCTTGCTTAACCAGAGCCACCATGACCTTGAATTATTTGGATGGCTATGTTCTTTTTTTCCCTTCTTTTTCTTCTTTTCTCTGGGAGCAATCTCATATTTTTCTGAAGAATTTTCTCTTAGCAGCAGCAATTTAGATTCATGATTAAGCTTATGGACTCCAGAGCCAGACTGGATGCAAAGCCCAGCTTTACAATTTATTAGCCACATGACTTGCCTCTGTTTCTTCCTCTATGAAATGGGAATGATAATAATTGTATCTACAGTTAGCGTTGTTGTGAAGATGAGTTAAAAATGGGGTCTGCCACATAGCAAGTGTTCATAATGTTTATTACTCTTACTCACTGCTCTTATTTTCTCTGACTCTCACAGGCCAATGAAAGAAGAAACCTAGCCTGGACTTATTACTCATTTTAGTTGCTTTCAAATGAACCTCATTTTCATTATTAACAATACTCTCCTCTCACTCATATCTACAATTCTTGGGAAAAAAATCAATAACTTGCTCTTTTAGAAGGGACAGACTATTTTGAGGAACAACGAACATTACATAAAACGATTAACCCAGCATTTATAAATCAAACTAATCTTGTTTCAAAACAGTGAGAAAAGCAGGTAGCTTGCTATGCATTTGCAAGACCTCACTTTGAGTTAGGGAACTCTTTTGGGAGTTATTTATTCAAACAACACAAATTAGGTCTAATGAAGAAAAAAACCATAAAATTATCAAACCGGATTGCAACATACTCACAGTTACAATACCCATCTATTCTAATTTGAAAAGAACTGTTAAATGTTTTCTTTGCAACTGAAAAATTCTGTCTTTAACTGAAAAATTTTCTCAAACATAGATTGACTGATCTCGTCTACTTTCTAAAAATTATAAAAAGCTCCTTGAGTAATGTAAACTCAGTCTCCTCCTCCTTTATTTATTTTAGTTTCATTTGTAAAGCCAAAAGCCCTCAGGTTTTAACATTGTATTCTTGTTAGAATCATGCAAATTTAACACATTCATACTGAACTGAACTAAAAACAGAAATCACAGGATAGTCTTGAAAACATAAACTTATCTTTTACCAAGTGAGGTCCAAAGAACACATTAAGCAATGCTAGGCTCAGGTACCATTTTAAAATAGTTCTGGCACAACAATTGGAAAAACTGAAATTCAGAACTGACTGTGTCATATATTCAGTGCCAGTAAGCTTTTGTTTTGCCTAAGTGCACAGATGATAATCAGATGGATTGTTCTAATAAGAATTCCATAAAAGAAAACCAAAATAAGTTATTTTAAGGTTGTATAAAATTTTACTAGCTTTAAAAATGTTATGTAAGTGGATTCTCTGGATTATCCACCTCCCAATTGTTAAACTATGAAATACAAGTAATTAGAGTATAATGTACTTCAGTCCTGCTGGTTTTCCCTCTTTTAAATGCATATAAAATAAAGTTAGTGTCCTCATCAGACCCACAGCAAGGACAGTCTTATTGTAGGTTCTAGAGTTTAGAGTTGTGAAAAAGAAATTTTTCTTATGAAGGTAATAATCAATGAGAAGAGAAGTCTGGAAAATGCTTAAAAGGAATATGTACGGTGTAAATTTATTGTGACTAAATTCTAAATCATTGCTAATAGCCAAAGACACTAGAATAATTAGTAGTCAATTAATATATTTAAATTTTATTGTCAAAGATAATTTGCTTGTCATAAAAATATTTTGCATTCATAAAAATAATCAGTGCTTAAGGTAAATCAAGAGATACATGAAATTTATTAGATATATTCTAATTTTACATACTTAAATTGTCATAGTAATAAACAGTCTCACAAACGGTAAGACAAGACACCATCTATTACCCCCTGAAGTCAATAAAAAAACCTTCTGAGTTAAAAGAGTACATTTAACTAACACACCCAATTCACTGCCTCAAAAACCTCCCTCTAACTGCATACTTTGAAGACAAAAATTCACAAGAAAAATAAGAGAGGTGACAACAGCAACAAACTTTAAAATAAGGAGGATTGGGTAAAAGATGCGTGATAAATTAAGGTTTCCCTAGACACACTTTCCTCTTGGTAATCTGATAGCTACCCTTCCTCAGTACTGGCTGAAGAGTGGAGAATTATTTTCTGAAGAAATGAAGGACTGAATGACTCACATTAACTGGATACACATTCAGTGTTGAAAGCTGAGACACATAACTCGTTTTCCCCACTAAACTGCCAGAGCACTGACCTCTGCATTCCAAAAAATATTCTGTGAAAGAAAACTGTCTTAGAAATCCACACAGTCTTAGGAAAATCTTAGGAGTCCTCCAGAAAAAAATCCCATTCAGATCATTCTAGAAAGGCTTAAGTCAGTAATTTCCACCTATAGCTTCAGAGTTTCCAATTACCATTTTAGTCTCCCACTTTTAATTATGAAGATAATACCAAAGACACCCGAAATTTGAGTAAAATCTTTAACATGGTTTCAAACAGACAAAGTAACTTTGAAGAAACTGACATTACAGAAAAAGAAAATTTCAAAATCCATCATTAATAAGTAAGAAAACATATTACAACCATGAAACAAGAAAAAGATGGATTTAAAAAAACCATTCAGAGACTAATAAAGAAGTCTTCAAAATAAATATAGATATCCAGAAATGGAAAATTCAATAGAAAGGCTGAAAATGTAGTTGAGAAAATCTCCAAGAAAGGGAACAAAATGACAAGGAAATGAAAACAAGGAAAAACAGTTAAAATTAGAGAACCAGGCCAAAATCGCTAACACCTGGATAATAAAGGCTAAAAAGAGCAGTGGATAAAGAATAGGATATTACTCAGCCTTAAAAAACAATGAAATAATGCCATTTGCAGCAATATGGATGGACCTAGAGCTTGTCACACTAGGTGAAGTAAGGCAGACAAAGACAAATATCATATGGTATTGCATATATATGTGGAATCTAAAACAAAAAAGTGGTACAAATAAACTTATTTGAAAAACAGAAATAGTGTCACAGAGGTAGCAAACAAATTTATGGTTACAGGGGGAAAGGGGAAGAGGGAAAAATTGGGAGACTGGGATTGTCATATACACACTACTATATATAAAATAGATAACTAATAAGGACCTGCTGTATAGCACAGGGAACTCTACTCAATACTCTGCAATGGCCTATATGGGAAAGGAATCTAAAAAAGAGTGGATATGTGTATATGTGGGTTTTTTTTTAGAGTGTACAATTTGATATTTTTTTTATTAGTAATGTATATATGGCAATCCCAAGCTCCCAATTCATCAATTACTGTGACTTTAGAAAAAGTTTTTAAATCTAGTTGTGTTCCTTTATTCTTGGTAGTACTCATTGACTTGACATCTACTTTATCTAATACTAATTATAGCTAAATTTATTTTTTCATGATTGGCTTTTCAATCCGTTTTTTTCTCCCAGCCTCTCTGCATCCTTATTCTTATAGCTTAATGTCACGCTGATTATAAAACAGGACCCAAATAAAACCTGTTTTGGGGGGTCTTATTTTTAAGTCCAAGCTAACATTTTCTGCATTTTAAGTGTAATTTTCATTCTATCAATATTTATGTAATTATTGATATGGTTGACTTTTGTCTTTCACATTTAACTGATTGATTTTTGTTTGTCTCATCTCTTTTTCCCTTGCTCCACATTTCATGGCTTCTTACATATTATTTGAGTTCTCTTTTAGTATTCTATTTTATCTATTCTACTGGTCTTTTCATTGTGTATTATTTTTTAGTGGTTACTTAGAGATTACAGTATCCATTCTTAATTTGCTACAGTGTACCTTGAATTAACAGTATACAATTTCACAATGTAAGAACCTTACATATGCCCCCCTTCTTCTTATTGTGCTATTATACATTTTATTACCACATATTTTAAATTCCACAATGCATTGTTATTGTATTTGCTTTTAAATAAATTTTAAAAATATTTTTGTATTTATCCATATATTTATCCTTCCCTGTGATCTTCATTTTCTTCTTGAAGACCCAGCCTTCCATCTGGGCATATTTGTCTTCATTCTGAAAAAACTTCTTTAACCTACTCTTCATGCATGTCAGCTAGTGAAGAATAACCTTGTAATTTGTCTGAAGTCATTGTTACTTCACCTTAATTGTAGTAGATACATTCACTGGGTAAAGAATTGTGTGTTGACTTCCTTTTAGTATTTAAAAGATGTTATTCGATTGTCTCTAGTTTCTATATATTTAGTCAGTCATCAACCTTTCTCAGCCAAGGCTGTTTTCACTTTGTCTTTGGTTTTCAACAGCTTGACTATGATTCAACTCGGCAGGATTTTCTTTATGTTTATCCTGCCTGGTGTTTAGTAGGCGTCTTAATTCTGTGGTTTGAGACTTTAATCAACTTTGAAAACTTCTTGGTTATTAGTCTCTCTTCATATTGTTTTTCTGCCCCATTCTCCTTCTTTCCTGGGACAGAAATTACATGCATACGAAGTCATCTGATATTTTCTCTCAGACATTTGCTTTTCTATTCAGTAATTTTTAAATTATCTTTTTATACACGCTTTAATTTTAATTATTTCTATTGACCTGTTACTAATAATTTCTTCTGTTTAATTCAGTTACCCCAGTGCTAATTCAATCCAATAAATTTTGCATGTCAAGTTTCTTTTTTTTTTTTTAAATTAATAAACTTTCTTTTCTAGGGCAGTTTTAAGTTCACAGCAAAAATGAGCTGAGCTTATTCAGTAAAATTCCCACACGGGGAGAACTGAGGATAGGGGAATACCTAAGTCTCCTTCAGATTCCAATTTAATACGTCAGCCCAGTGTGGCTGTTTTCCCCTTGTCCTCACAATTCTCCTTTGCCTGTGACAAGCTTACAATTACATTTGCTTACAATCCACAGATTACCACCAGAAATGCAAGTGGGCACTGACCTGTGATAAGGTTTGTCTATGTTTGGAATTTAGTTAGACTTATTTGACTCTACAACTTTTTGATGACTTAAAATACAAACCCTATTTTTTACTTTATCCATTCTCACCATTACAGTGGAATCAATGGTCTTTTCAACCTACAACTTCACAAGAAGTGTAAAACAGTGTTTGATACATTTGGCTACTCACTCATCTTTTTTCTTAGCATCCGGAATGTCATAATATTCAAATTTTCCTTTGCCCTTATTTCTTCACTTTCCCTAATGTTGGCACTCCTCGGGGCTCTTTCTTCTACCCTATTCTTTTCTCATTATCCCTTCTCTCTCATTTATTCTTGTCCATATGTTAGTGATCCCAAAATTCATTCTTTGCCTAAGCTGAGGAACTACATGATAGCTTTAAGCCGTTTTGAAACTTAGACTAGCTTTTGAGATTAGAGACTTTAAAGATCAGAGAACAAACGACTCTAGTTTCTAAAGACTTGAAAAGAATACGATTTGGGGGCAGAAGAAAAAGCTCATACTAATTGAAAACCATGTGTAAAAATGTCACCATAATTTTCAGTCTAAGGAAGAACTTACACGTTTTATACAGATTCTTTCATCATCAGATGATTTACAAATATAATTTGCTTTCAAAGAGAGAATCATAGTTTTATAAGTGAAAAAGTGAGGTTTTATAATAGTTAAAGCAGCCTTGTGAATAACTTTCAAGAATCATATTAAAAATTGTAATCAGCCCATGAAACTACATATATAATGGCAACACAGTTTTGTTGTTGTGTTATAGTCCAATTTACCAATTTCTTAGGAAAAAATAAATATTATGAATATAAAATGGTACTTTTTTATTAGACTATAAACCTATTTTGGGGGAGACCTGCCACCATCTTTAGACCCTGAAAGTATATACGATAGCTTAAAGTTATAGAAGAGGAACTTTCACTATCTTACTGTCATTTGTGGAACTCAAATCAAACTCTGCAATAAAGCTTCCCATCCACCAGGTAATTCTGTCTCTCTTATAGATCAGAATAATCAAACATTCAAAATTTAAAAATCTGAGCATAAATGCCTTACATGTATTCCAGATGAATCACTAACAGCAAAACACATGCCCTTTCAACTTTTTAAAAGAGTTATATTTCATAAGTCTGCCCAGTGAAAATATCCAAGCAGGGTCCTCCATAATCTCACATTCAAAGCCATCCAAATGAACATATAATCCAAGTAAAAACAGTGGCCTTCTTATGCAAACACAGCTTCATTTTTAGACTCTCTTTCCAAATAGATTTAGAAATTCTGGAGCTATTATTTCATAGCAGTTTTGCTTTCCAACTATGATACAAAGCTAGACTTAAATATCAATATGGCTAAAATTTAACTAATACTAGTCTTGAAGCATAGAATTTCTGACCCTGAACTTTTTCCTCTGAAATTTTCAGAATAACAAACACACCTTAAATTTGCATTAAAATACCTCAAAAAATAGTGTATTAAGTATGTGTTATTTAGCTTAATTTACACCCTAGATTCAATCAATTATCTTAATTGTAATTTCACATTCCAGGGATGGTCACCTAGCATTATATGATAAAGGCCACACTTCAGAGACAGCTACTCCAAGGGCTTTAGCTTTCTTTATTTCTGATCAATACTAGATTTTTAGTAATTAGAATAATGAGTAATAAAATGGGATTTCATTTTGTGAAATTAATGCTTGTCTGTCAGCATGATAAATTTTTAAAATGGGTTCTCAATGGTAACATGAGTGGTATTCCAGACATAGGGTTGCCTAAAGTTTTAAGACACTCCTGCCCTTGAATGAAAGTGTAGCAATCTAGGAAGCCCTATTACCTGAATCTCTGAGCACAGAACTTGAGGCTTAGGTCTTAACTGCTCTGGGATCCAGACCCTAAAATATTCTGTTTTCCTTATGCCAGATATAAAATCAACCAAATCCTGCCTTCAGTACATTGTTGCAATTGTTTCAAGTAAATGTTTTATGGAAGATGGTCTTAAAGGGCACCTACAAAAAAGAGCTGGAACATAATCAAACTTTCAGAAAACGCTCTACACATAGTTTTGTTCACACTTGGTAATCTATGTTTGTTCAATTATTTAGTTTAATATTTGCATTCATTATATAATTTAGTAATGAGGTTGTGGGGAAGTGGCTGAACTGTACCTCACCGAAAACTTTCTGACAGCTACCAATGTGTTCTAAAGGGACCTTAACAGTTGAACTGTCTCAATTCTGTTTGCATCAATATAGTTCCAGCAGCGGAAGCTTTCCTGAGATTCATTTCTCAAGCTTCTACGAGAAGCTAGGAACTAGAATATGGAGAGGCTCTAGCAACTAAACATTCCTTATGAAGGTGTAAAAGCTTTCAACAGTAAAGACAACATACTAAGTAGGCGCTCAGGGGACTCCACAGCCCTAACTTTGCACATAAACTATGAAGGAGGACATCAGAGATAACACAGGAGGGGGACAGTAAAAGGAGGCAAGGAGAGCAAGCAGATCTTTGCATTCGAGGTTGTTCATAATCCACAAATGTTCTAAGGACAGACTACCATATAGAAACACCTTTCCTTACACAATAGATAAGTAATACCTTCTGAATAGCTTGACAAATCATCAAAAGAAACCACACATTGATTCCTTCTAAAGCAAGCAGAATTTTCCTCAAATCATTTAGCTTTCAGAAATCCACATTATGTGCTTGGTCACAACTGTTTTCAGAGCATTTAGGCATAGAAGGCCTACACTGAGCATTCTGCTTCCTGACACAGCACCTGAACATTTTCTTCCAACCTCCCAGTATCACCTGACACCCAGACTGTGATTTCTCTCTGGTCCTCTTCCTTCCTTGGTTTTCTGCTTTAGAGCAGTGATAGTTAAAGCCTTTTCTACAATGGTCTTTGAGCAACTGGCTTAAGTTCTCTGGCAGGAACAAGAAATGAAACATGGGAAAAGAAGAACAGGAGTCTTCTTCAAGTACAGAATAAAGAAAAATTCAAATTATGATATTTTCTTGTATTCAAGAGTATAACATTTAAAGCAATTCCGAAAACAGTTTTTCCATCCTTTTTTTTTTAGTTAAAAGCAAAAAATAAAAGAGAAAAGAAAAAAGAAAGAAAGAACCTTAGTATCTCACTGTACCACAAGTGGAGCTCAACAATCAGACTTCAAGAAGAGGAAGAGGGGGACTTAGTAGAAGATGTTCATGAACTCTCTATCAGAGTCACACTGTCATAAACTACTGTTTTACATGCTTTCTGTCCTCATGTATATCCACTAGAGATTCATATTTCTAAAATAAAGAATCATTTTGGCATTGCTGAGATTATTCCTATCATGTGAGGGTGGAGCATGTTTTGTGCTGGGCAAACAGAAACAACAGCTACCACATATTGAAGGGAGAGAAAGACAACATGCTTGTACCTGAATAAATTCAAGTATATTTGTGAAATAAAAAAACACAATATGGATGTCATATCAGCTAGTCAACTGTTGAAAAATACTTGATTAAAGAAAGAGTGCATTGTTGACATTTTTAGTCTTTGACTATAAGCCTCCCAAAACTTTTGAAGTTAAGATGGAAAGACATTTGCCATTATGAATTCAGGATAAAACTGATTTGTGTGTGCTTCTGAATCTGAAAATTTTAAGTCAGATCTTTAGGTTTATTTTTAAACACTGAAAAAAAAAATCAAAAGAATGGGAAAGTCAATGTAACTAAGAATTTTTCATGCATTTTAAGAACAGACATTGGGTTTTTACACTCTCACAAGGAAATTGCTATAATGTTGATGAAATGGCAGCTCAAGAAAATAAATTCTGCAAATACTCACTGAGTATTTCTAGTCTATACAAGGCACTACAAAGATACACAACTAAGTAAAATCTGTCCCTTGAAGAGCTTAAAACATAATGAGAAACATAAACTAAAATCTCAAATAATCATAGAAAATTATAAATAAATGGTATAGATCATAAAAAAATAGGGAAATATTATAATTAATTAAGAGGGCCCAGATATAATTTAGGAATGAGCAAAATGTGAAACGAGGAGTTCAAAAGAAAAACAATCAACATTTTTTCTTACCTACTCTTTTCTAGAAATTTTATATTTACCACCTCATTTAATCCTCGACACCATCCTTTTGATAGATATTTTGTCCCAAATTCACAGACAAACTGAGGCACACAGTTTAATTAAACAACTTACCCAATGTCACCCAGTTGACGAGTAACCTAGTTCTCCTTGATTATATAACTTCTCACTGGTTCCTGGAGATATGCTTTGAAATACTTGATAATGGAAAGACTGTGCTTTCAAATACAGATTCAACAAAAACAACCCTGTCTTTTAGTGCTAGGGTTTGCTATAAGGAGATTTACAAAGAGAAAGAGAGAACTGTAAACCAGATATGTTTTTGTCTTTTACTAAAAGAAACCAAATTGGAAGAACTTCTAATTAGAGATGGTTGAGCAAAAAAAATACCTAAATCTACTACTATTTGACTCAAAGCCCAGTTAAAACAGAAGAACAAATTTTTTTAAAATAAGGAGGAATTTCTGATTCTGTCATTGATAGAAAAAGACCCTACCAGGCCATTCCTACAGAAAATAACTGTAAAATCCAGACACGCTACAACAAGCAATTGTCTGAAGGCACTGGAGAATGAACAGTAGACAGATTCTTGTGTTGTGTAAACACCTGAAGGAGAAGAGAAGAGCTATACCAAGAAAATTCCCATTTTTGTGGCTGTTAGCAAGAAGTTAAGGAGTATTGGCATGTCACAACAGGACAGGTGTCAGTGGAAAGAGTTTAGGTTTTCCTGGCCAGGGAACAAGAGAACTACAGTCACGAACGCTGAAGAAAGTGGGAGAACTCTTGAACACAAAGAGCCATTTAGAGATTGGATTCCAAATGCTGTCTACTCCCATCTTTTACTGGCCCCTGAACCATGCATGTGTTGCACCAATTCAAAGTAGATCAACAAAAGGCAAAAACTGTGAAAGGCAAAAATTTGGAGTTTCCACCAAAGAAACAGAGTGCATATATAATTCCAGTTAAGATAATAGTCTGATGAAACAAAAGAAACAACATTCACTGGAAAAAGAAAATAGCAGAATCCCAAATCCCCACAATTTAATAGTTATACTGTCTGGAATACAATCCAAAATTGCTTGACAGAAAAAAAAAAAAAAAAAAGGAAAAAGAAAAAAAGAAAGAAGAAAGGCATTTCAACAGAAAAGAAAATCAAACAAGATCAACCCTGAAATGAAACAGATGTTGAATTGTAACTATTCTTAATGCACTAAAACAAAATATACTCACAGTGAATGAAATGATAGGAAATCTCAGCAGAGACACAGAAGTTAAAGCTAAAAAATTGTAAATTTTAAGAACTGAAATGTACAATATCTGAATTACAAATTACACAGGAGGGACTTAATCCAAGTCTAGAAAAAAGAGCTAACAGAGGATACAGTAAAAAAAACTTGAATATAGATCAATAGTAATTATCAAATATGAAGAATAGTAAGAAAATATATCATCAAGACAGAACAGAGACTCAGGAACCTGTTAAGTATTAAATGATCTAAGATATGTGTAAATGGAATCCCAGAAGAAAAGGAGAGACGAAATAAAAAAAAATATTTGCATAAACAAGGGCTGAAAATATCAAAAATTTAATGAAACAAAGAAATTTATAGATACTCGATGCGCAATGAACATCAAATGGAGTAAACACAAGGATATCCTTGCTTACCTTTCTTATAAATGCCTAATATGCATTAACTATGTAATCTTTACAAAATCATCAAAAGATAGTTAATATCAGTATCTTCATTTTCAGATTTAAACACTGATACACACACCAAAAACTGGTTAAAATATTAATATAAGATCAGCAAGCTAATAAATGGCCAATCTATTGTTTGAACCCTAGTCTGACTCTAGAGGCCCTGCTTTTAACACTCTTCTAAGTTGCCTTGCACATAAACTGATTTAGTATCCCTAAACTCCTGAAGAAGAAACAGAAAATATGGAACAGAAAAATATTCAAGCACATAATAGAAGAAATAGAGACACCATGTCCAAGGAAAAACTGATAATGCTTACCACTGATATATGTTTGGTGAAGTTACTAAATTTCATGCATTAAAAAAGAAAGTATGGGGCGGGGGGTGAAGGGGAAGCTGAGACGAAGTGAGAGAGTAACACAGACATATATATACTATCAACTGTAAAATAGATAGCCAGTGGGAAGTTGTTGTATAACAAAGGGAGTTCAACTCGAGGATGGAAGATGCCTTAGAGGACTGGGACGGGGAGGGTGGGGGGGACTCGAGGGAGGGTGGGGGGGGGGAGTCAAGAGAGGGAGGGAATACGGGGATATGTGTATAAAAACAGATGATGGAACTTGGTGTACCCCCCCAAAAATAATAAATAAATAAATGAAATTAAAAAAAAAAAAAAATGGCAATGAGAAGGACTTCAAACATCTGCCCTCCCAAGCTTTGCCTTCTTGCCTTCTCTTCCTCTCCATAAGTCTGATATTCATTAAAAGACTTGATTAAAAACAAAAATATCTGAAAGTTAAAAAAAAAAAAAGTATGGTTATCTGAACAAAAAAAGCAACTCATAAGCAAGTTAGAAAATATTAGTCTGGCTTCAAGCTACTTACAGGTAGAAACAGAATATGTATGACCTATTTAAAAAAACAATTCTTTATGAAATCCAGCCAACTAAGTACAATTCAAAACTTAAGTACTCGGAAGGGAGAAATCCATAGTAAAAGGACTGTTCATGAGCTCTGAAATTTTTATATTTCCACTGAAATATAGAGATAGGACTAAAAAAAATAGATATTATGGTCATAAAATAAAATACAAGATTATAAATCCTGATGATGTTAAAATATTAATATTAAAATTAGTAATAGCAAATATTTGGAAACAGATGAAAGAGACAGTGGGACTCAGTATGTGTGAATCAGTAATCTATTGCTATGTAATAAATTCTCAAAACTCAAGTGCTGAAAATAACATTCATTATCTCACATTTTACGAGTCACACTGGTCACCCTTATTCAGTGACAGGGGGGACTACACAAGGGTGCAAACGCCAGGAGGTGAGAACCATTGGAGGCCATGTTGACAGCTGGCTACACCTTGTGTTCATTTCCTCATCTTTCATAACATAGAATTTATTAATATTCTCCAAAGTTGAAACACAAGGCTACATTATAACTCCAAATTTTAAATAGTTTTTAAATAGCATGAAACTATTAAAGAGATTTATTTTCAAATGTGTTTAATTCATTTTGGTAACTAAGGTAGAATCTCTTCTGCCATTTGTCAATAACCTATACCAGAATTTTTCAATACCAGAACAAGTTCTCTTGGTAAAAGTTTATGGCTTTTACGGAATGTTGCCATGTATTATAGAATTTCTCTATGGAAATTAATCTTATTTTGTAAATACAAATTAATATCTAATCTCTCATTTTAGCATCAGTGTGAAGAATGTTAAACAGAAGTAGGCTTCTTACCTTTTAAAGTCTATTCTACAAACTTTAGGATTAAGAAACTTATGGAATTATGGAGAACGTGCGGAAACAATTTAAAGCACTGACATGTCAAAGCAAAAATAGAAAAAGTCACTCTTTTGCAGTATGGAAAAAAATTCTTTTGGTCTGACTTTTGAGCTCTTCTATTCTCTGTCTTGATCCTATCAACCCATCTCATTTCCCATTTTTTTCCCATAAAAGGACTTCATTCTTTAAGATCAATGTCTCCCTGTTAGAAACATGCTATTTAAAAATCATTAAAAATTGGAGTCGTTAAATAATGTAACCCCATGTTTAAACTCTGGAAAGTACTAATAAATTCCCTGATATGAAAGATGAGAAAATGAACACAGAGTATAGCCAGCCGCCAAAATGGTCTCCCAATGATTTTGTTCCCCTTCGTTCTCTACATTGGTTTATGTTACGTCCTTTAAAGGAATCCGATTAAAGCATGGACCTCCTCCCCTGATTTTTCCTAACTCTTATTCCTCTACCAAAGCCTTAGGTTCTTGCTTTAGAATTTCCCCTATTCTCCCTTCTCCACCTTATGGACTTTCTGAAGCAGAAGGAGTATTCCTAACCACTACTTGCTTAAATGAGAGGAGGGGTATGACTTTTAATCAAAAGGACCCTCACGACAGGAACACCCTAGATGCCAGGCAAATACAAGGAGCCCTGAGCACCCTCTTTTCCCTGTCCCTACTGCAGTCATGCAAGATTCTGCCTGTGAAGTGCACCTACAGGAGAGAATGCAGAGGTTGGTCTCACAGAGTGAAGTGATATTCTCTAAGTTCATTGGTTTGGATTAGCGTTCTACTTTCTACTGCCCTGGACAGCTGTCATTTCATTTTAAACAATTCCTCCTCTGGTTACTAGCAAGCAAGAAAAGTGTGGTCAACTCAGATATTACCTGGATTTTGTGTAATGGAATGTGATAAGAGTTAACATTTATTCATTCAGTCATTCCATAAATACTTATGATCAACAACTCTGTGCCAACCCCTGCTCCAGATCCTGAAACTCGGTGATAAAGAAAAAAAGAAAACTCTCCATTCTCACAGAATTTATATTCCTATGACTTGCTCACTGCCCTTGCAACATCAATCGGTGTTCCAGCTATACATTCTGGAATAAGTAAAACACCTGTGGGGGAATTTATGTTTCAGGGATGGCCCCAACACTGTCCCCCACTTTTAATAAAGCGTGACTCTGACACTCCTCCAGAACAGGGGGTTCAGTAGGGTGACCAACTCCTCCTGGTTTGCCTGGAACTTTTCTGGTTTTAGCACTGAAAGCCCTGTGTCCCCAGGAAACCGCTTAGTCCCAGGGAAAATACCCTGGTGGCTTGGTCACCTAAGATTTATCTTCCCTCCCCTTAATCTAGATGGCTTATGGCTACATCAAAAAGAACACACGTGACTTCCAAAACTAAGTCATAGAGGCAACAGGGCATTCCCCTAACTCATTTGGAACCTGGCACCAAGCTCTGAGGAAGCTCAAAGTAGCCCATGTGAAGAAACCTTACGGAAAGACCACAAAGCTACATGGCGTTCCAGTCAATAGACCAGCTGAGGTCCTGGCTAACAGTCAAAATCAACCCCCAGAAGTGGAAGTTTCCATATGACTCAAGCCCTCAGCCATCAAGTCACTCCTAGCTTTCAAGGATTCCCAGTTCAGACTTGGAGGAGCAGAGAAAAGCCAGTCCTGCTGTGCCCTGTCAACTTCCTGACCCAGACAGACACTGAAAGATAATGGTTGCTATCATTTTAAGTCACTAAGTATGGGGATGATTTGCTATTCGGCAATAGATAACTGACACATTTTCCCAAACTTGGTGACTTACAAATACAAACACTTCCATATGACTGTCAATTTTATGGACCAAGAACTTAAGACAACTGAAGCCACGTGAGGGTTCTGTTCCTTATAGCATCGACTGAAGCCAGTCAGTGGACGTCAGCCAGCTAATACGCACTGCTTTGGAGAGTGCAAGACAGCTTCACTCACGTCTGACATCCTGGAAGCTATGGCTGGAAGCAGGGCTAGCTGGGACTGTCAGCTGTACTTCTGCAGCATGACAGACTCAGGTTGGGCAGACTTCTTAGGTGGCAGGCAGCGCAGAGCTTCCAGAGAGTGCTCTGGGAGGCCTGCATAAAAGTTGCAAGGCTTGTTAGGACCTAGCCTCAAAAGTCCCAGAAAGTGTTCTCCACCATGTTCTATCAGTTAAGCAAGTCCCTAAAGCTAGCCAGAATTCCCGGAGAGAGGAACTGGACTCTACCCCTCAACGGGAAGAGCTACAACCAATTTGCAGTCATGCTGAATCTTCCATGCTTGGTATCCTGGAAGCATCCATGAGCACAAGGAGTTAAGATGACAAGATGGAGAGTTTAAAGGCAAGTGTGCATCCCTCTTCTTTATCTTTAGGTTCAGATGTACGCCTCAACAGCTATGTGGACTCTGAATCAAATGTTTTGTTTGTTTGTTTGTTTGAAAGGCCATTATATTGCCATTTTATTAAGGTCAGGGTGTTATGCTGATCATCTAAAAATGGCAAACACCAAATTTAAGAATTTAAAACAGACTATGTGGACTACTACTGTAAGTATATATTATTTTTGAATTAAGAAAAAGAGTCATTTTTAAAAGACTCTCTGAATCTATAGCTAATCTTTACTAACAGTCTGTGGAAATGACATAAATTCTAAATGAATATAGGAATCAATGGAAATTTCAAGTATAAGGCAAAGGATGAGTGTTCTAAATAAAATGAAATTCAGACTCAATACTTTCACACATGTTGTTGCAACATATTTTGCTTTGTGTATAATTGCTAGTAGGATTCTGCCAAGGAGTTATTAAAAGCAAATTGAACATTAAGCAATGATTTCTCACATCAGCAGCTGCCTGTCTATAAGCTTCCTGTCTCAGGCATATGGAGACAGTGCTTATTTTGATGAATTATAACCTTCACCAACTTAATAGTCAGTAGGTGGCTGTTGTATCTGCACTTCTCGACTCTGATAATTTCCAAGTCTCCAGTTTATAATCCACTATTCATTTTGACTTGTACATTCCACACTTACTTTCCCTCTTTGAAGAAGTATTTTTAAAAATTTTTATTTGAATTTATTCCTTTTTAAATCTAGAAAGTATCTTCACAGACTAAGATTTTTAAAAATTAAGAGAGGGTGAAACTAATTAGAGATAGTCCTCGCATCATCTCTCTTCTTCCTTTAGCCTCTTATTTTTCTTCATCAGCAATAGTAATATACACTGCCTTAGGGCCCACTATATGCAGGGCACAGTGAACAACATGTCATGATTTCAAAAACATATGTAAAACAAAGCCTACATTCAAAAGGTTAACAATCTTAAGGATATGTGACATATATATTTAAGATAACAATACAAGGTAATTTGGGGCTGGATGTCAGAAAGACAAGTGTAAGGCCCCTTAAATACCTTTGAACTTGAATTATGTTCTCTAATCTGAGAGACCATGACCAGAGAGATGAGTCTTCCCTTTTTGGAGACTGTTCTGATACCCTGACAATTCTCTGGTCACCCAGACTCCCAGGGACATTGCTCAGAACATCCACAGAATTTACCCTCCTGCTACGATTCACTCTTTTTGGAAGAGTCCTCTTGTCTAACTCCCCAGAATGCTTCCACACAAAGCGTTTTGCCTCTGATAAACTGGCTGTTGAAAGAAGCTATTATTTTAAAACTAAGAAATTCATATCAATAGGAATAAATGGCAGATAGAAAAACGGAGAGATAAAACATACTAAAATGAGACTAAAAATGGTGAGGCTCAGGCATAGGAGGAGGAGAAAGAGTAAAAAGGGATGTACTATTAAGGGAGAAAAATTCCCTCAAGTCAATGTGAGTTATCTAATAAAACCACAATAATAATGTGTAACAAATAATCACAAAACCTCAGTGACATATAATGAGTGGTCACAGTTTGCACAAATGGGCGATGAGGCAGTTCTACCGACCTTTCCTAGGCTTGCTCACGAGTTACCTGGGGAGAAGCCAGCTGTTGGCTGATACAGAATGACCCTGGCTGCCTCAGCTGAGGCCATCTGGATTGTACTAATGTCGCTCATTTTCCAGCAGACCAGACTAGCATGTTCTTTTCCTGACAACAGGAGAAGGCAAGTGAGAAAACTCAACTGCACAAGAATTTTACAAGAATCTCAAACAGGAGGTCTGAGCCAGAGAAGATCATGACAGTATACATTATCCTACACGACCCGAGGCCTTGCAGAAATCTTGGTGAGGACACTGGAAAGGAGACTGAAGCCAATCTTATCTTGACCTTAAAGGCAGAGAAACCCAAGCTAACACCTAGTGTATTAGTTTTCTGTTGCTGCTATAACAAATCACCATGAATTTAGGAGCTAAAAACAACACAAATATCTTATCTCACAGATAATAGGTCAGAAGTCTGGGTTGGCTCTGTTCTGGTTTCACAAGGTCAAAATCAAAGTGTTGACTAGCTGGTTTCTAGGTAGCTCTAGGAAAAGTCCCCTTCCAAGTTCAATCAGGTTTCTTAGCAGGATCTAGGCCCTATGTCTAGGACTGAGGCCTCATGTTTTTGCCATCTGCCAGCTGGGGGTCCCTTTCAGCGTCTAGAGGCCACCCACCTTCCTTAGCTCCCTTCATCTTCAAAGTCAGCTATAGCAGTTGAGTCCTTCTCATTATCTGAATTTCTCTGGCCTCACCCTCTGGTTTATCTCTACTGCTTTCAGCCACAGTAAATTCTCTGCTGGGTCACCTGGATAATGCAGGATAATCTCCCTATTTTAAGGTCCCTAATCCTAATTACATCAGAAAAATCCCTTTTGCCATGAAATATAACATGTTCACAAACCCAGGGGTGTGGCTCACCAATCATAACACGGATCACAACCAATCCTTTCGCTTGAAGAGCCTACCACAAATTCAATAGTCAGAAGCTCCAGATTAGCTCCAGTTTTGCACATGTTATCAGTCATCAGCTTGTCTGTTACAAACCATGTGCTCTCATTAAAAAAAAAAAAAATGGTGGCTATAACCGGGGAGCATCTGTTCACTTCGTGATCACTCTTTCTCCTCATCATTAGTTAAAAAAATACCTAGAGCAGAGATAAAGAGATAATACCTTAATCGTCCTAGAGCACTTCACCTTCAAAGACTACCCCTACCACTAGCCCCAGATTCTCAGACCAAGAATTCTAATTCATCTATACGTCTTAAACATGTCCAACTGTTATGGATTGAACTGTGTCCCCCACAAAGTTCTCATGTTGAAGTCCTGATTCCCAGTCCCTCGGTATGAGGCCTTATTTGGAAATTGGGTCACTGTCTGTGTAATTAGTTAGGATGAGATCATACTGGCATACGGACTATACACCTCAATGTACTAGAGTGGGTCTCTACTCCAATATGACTAGTATACTTATAAAGAGGGAAATTTGGACAGACAGACACACACACACACACACGAACATCATGTGAAGATGAGAGCAGAGTTCCACAAACCAAAGTATGCCAAAGACTGCCAGCAAACCACCAGAAGCTAGAGAGAAACATGGAATAGAGTCTTCCTTACAGCCCTTAGGAGGAACCAACCATGCCAACACCTTGATCTTGGTCTTTGAGCCTCCAGAACTATGAGACAGTAAGTTTCTGTTAAGCCACCCAATTTGTGCTACTTTGTAAGGGCAGCCCTGGCAAACAAATACACTAATTAGTCTGGATAAACTTCTGGTGAAAACCTGAGCATTATTACAATGTTTCTAAAGAAATGCACCCTGGCTACTTTTGATTATAACCAGTCGCTTTTTAAGAAATGTATTACCTAGGACCACTATAAATGAAAGAGCTGGAAGGAACTCTACTAGGCTATGAGCAGGAATAAAATCATATTGATATTTGTGCCAAATTGTTAGGATTCTTGACCTGCAATTGCTCATGCAGAAATTAAGCCCCTCCCTCATCTCCTTCTTCTCCATCTCAGAATCCCCCTATATATTTCTAACAGTCTTGTTTGGGAGTTTGCATTTTCCTGTGATCACTCTGTTTGTGCCCCTCTTTTCTGGCTTCTTCATCTAGGTAGCCCGCCATTGCTTCTGCTCCTGGAACCACCTGTGGGGACACAATCTGGCACGCTCAACAGTTCCACATCAGTGGCTTCCTGTATCTTAAGGTAACAATGCAACACTGGGCTTTATGGCTGGGGAAGGAGGTAGCGGGTAGGGTTGGGGATGTTCCTCTCACCAAATCTATGCTAGTGCTCTCATGGGCCCTAAAGCAACACTGTTTCTATTCAATGCTTCTCTGAGTCTTTTATAACTAGGATTCCTCCAGCCTCCACCTCTCCAGCCTTCACCACTCCAGCCTTTACCTCCCCTGGAGCTCAAAATCTACCCTAAAAGCTAGGAGAGGAAAAATTCAACCTCATCCCTTACACTGGCATCATGTCCTCACTACCCAAGTTCCACAAAACACTTGTCTCCTCCTACCCATGCCCCTCCCCACAAAGAAGATGAACATTTCTTGCATATAGATCCCAAAAGGATCATCAATCTGCCAATTCCACAGTCTCACTCTATTTCCCTTTCTGGGCTCAGCTAGGATTTTCAGCTCCTTAATAAAAGAGTGGCTTAGAAAAGTCAGAGAAGGGAGCACTTATTGAGAACAGGGTCAGAAAAAGAAACTTAACAGAGAAGATATGATTTTAAAAGGAAACTGGTATTTAAATAATGGAGAGATGGAAGGCATTCTAGGCCACTGGTAAAGAGACAATGGAGACATGAATTTGGCTGAGCAAAGGCAAAGGTAAGATTCGTTTCAGTTAGTCATTATGATTCCTCAGGGGTATCCAGTAGAAGAAATTATCTTTAACTCAACCCACAGAAACCTCCTTTCACTGTCTCATTCTCAGAAAAAAATGTCTAAATTCCTGGGAATGATTTAGACTATTAAAAAATCCTCTTCCCATTCTCTTAAAATGGCAATTTTTTTTTTTTAATTTTTGACCCAGATGACTCACGCTGGCTTTGTCTACAATAAGTAATTTTACTTTGCTTCCTTTCACCCATGCTGCACTTTGGTTTTCTGTTGTGTTTCCATGCCTCCCCCTCAGGCAAACTTAGTTTTCTCTTTTTCCCTCATCAGCACCACCATAAGTGCCATATGGCTCTTTCCACCTCTCTGAAAACCTGGGATGCATAGAAACCTCTCCCTCCATTAGCTCTTCCTAGCAACCTCAACCTTGCTAACTAGAGGTCTCAGGAGCAGCAGGACAAAAGAAGTCACCTGCTATTCACATTCAAGGCAGGCGGACCATATCTGGGAAAAAGCATGTCTTTCCCCACATCTCAGATAGCTGGTATAACCTAGAGTAAATGCCCAAGGATCTAGGCCACTGTGAATTTAAACCTGGCTTCCATCCTCAGACCTTTATGCAATCACGACAGCCACCAACACAGGTTGTGGTTTATGCTACCCGAAGGGAGTGCAGGTGGGGGATGTTCCAGAAAGGGTTTATGTACAGCCACTTATTCTTCATCAGAACACAGAGGTTATACAGATCAGATGCTAATCCCTGGGACTTCCCTGGTGGCGTAATGGTTAAGAATCCGCCTGCCAACGCGGGGGACACGGGTTCGAGCCCTGGTCCGGGAAGATCCCACATGCCACGGAGCAACTAAGCCTGTGCGTCACAACTACCGAGCACCTGCGCTCCAGAGCCCATAAGCCACAGCTACTGAACCCACATGCTGCAACTACAGAAGCCCGCGTGCCTAGAGCCCATGCTCCACAACAGGAGATGCCACCACAATGAGAAGCCCTGCACACTGCAACAAAGAGTAGCCCCCTCTCGCCACAACTAGAGAAAGCCGCAAGCAGCAACAAAGACCTAATGCAGCCAAAAATGAATAATAAATAAACCATAAAAAGTTAAAAACATTTATTAAAAAAATACTAATCCCTGGGATTATTTAATTGTGGCTCATTTTATGGCTGTGGTATGGTCTCAGAGGGACGTATTTTAGTGAACAGAGTTTGCTAAGGACTTAAAGTGCTCTAACCATTTAATATATCAAGCGTTCCTGCCCCAAGAAAGGGAAGGTTACTTGCCTGTTAAGAAAACAAGCATTACAATTGGCTGACAAAACCCAACTGGAATGAGTTATGAAAGGTCATCTAAACAGACACATTTTTGTAGGGCTTCTTAAAATGCAAAATGTCTATAGATAGTAAAATAATCCTGGTGTGATACAGCAGCCTTTCAAAGTCTTAAGAGTCTGTTTAATGTAAAGGAGATTAAATTAACTCATGCTGAAAAGGCGATTAAATACACACTAATCTATTACTGAAAACTCACTAAGTAAGAGCTTCAATCTGTTACATTTCAATCTTGATGTTTTTGCAGTCACTGAAATACACTGGGATTAAAAAGGAGGTATGGTTATCTGTGACCATCACAGTCGTTAGGGTACTGCTGAATCCTGTTTAAAGCTTCCGAAAGTTTTATTTTTACAGTAAGTGGTACTTGGAACAAAAGGACACTTATCCTTGGGAAGTGGTAACATTTTGTTGTTGCTGTTGGTGCTGTGACTTCTGTAAGTAATTTATCTAAAGCTATAAAATGCTGGCAGAAAAGGGAAGCAACATTTTCTTAAGGTCTACAATGTCTTCGGCGCTTTGCCATGAGAGCTTTAACTTTCACACTGACTTTCAGCATGGGCATTATTATTTTGATTTTATAACTGTGAAACTAAGAGTCATAGATGAAAAAAAAAATGTGCCCATTTATGCTCAGAGATGAATGCATTTATATTCAACCTGGATCTAAGAGGCAAATTCTTTCCCAACTCAACGCTTTTGCTTCTGTGGTTTACTGGTCTAGAATATTGCCCTCCCGGGTCTGGGCTCTCCTGCTGACCTCAGCCTATGTTGCCTAATTGGCGCCCTCTCTGAGGTCAGTTACCCCTGCACCCCACAAACCAATGCCTAGCCCTATCTCAGCACCTTGTTTCTTTCCTAAGAAGCATAATTGTTTACTTGCTTCTTTGGTTGGTTGGTTAGTTTTTTGTTTATCGCCTCCTCTAAAATGTCAACTCAATGAGAACACGGATCGTATCTGTCTCACTCACTCTGGGATAGCCAAAGCTTAGCCAAGAGTTGACACATAATAGACAATCCAGTAAATATTAGTTGATTAGATGACTTCCAGCTTTTTTCACTCATTACATTGCCTCTCATGGACCATTAATTGTATTGAAAAACTTGCTTGGTTCATTAATTCCCAAAATAAAGAATGTTAAAGATAAAATAACAAGAACAAAATGTCCCAATTGGATACTTTTTTAGTCCCATATTACTAACTGTTCCCAAACAAACCTCTCTGGTTTCTTGTACTACTTAAAAATGAAGATGTTTCGACACCCCCAGTGATGAGTGAGTGTGGGCTTATCTACCTTCTAAAACAGATCTATCTGGAACAACCAGAGAGAAGACAATCTTGGCAGAGCTATACGTTTTGTGGAGGGTCCAGCGTTCTGTATTCATGGCCCTATATTTATCTTTTCCACAGCAGGGGTTGGCAGAACTCTGTGTGTGTGCCACAAATATACGAGAAAGGGCATTATGTTGTTCTTGGGCAACAAACATAAGCTAGGCATTGTTCTCAGTCTGGGGATTCAAAGTACCAATAGGATACAATCCCTGTCCTTAAGGAACTCACAGTTAAGTAAATTAGTTTATGTTGATATTACTTTTCACGTTTCCACCTACTAAATAAGGTTAACATTGACAGCCACCTATCTCCCAGGGATACAGAGCTTGGGATGTGAAAGCAGAGGAAGGAGTAAAGGGCAAAAAGGTTACAAGTCTTTGTTTATTTCTTCTGTATTATATTAGGTGCAGTGCAATGCATGTATGTATCTGGCCTTAAGAAAGGACTTGATTTGCAAGAACTTGCCATTCGTTTCTCATTGTTTCCCATTGCTAGTTGCCTGGTCATGGTCTAACCTTACTTAAAGCCCAAGGGAAGTTAAGAAAGCATATTTCATTTCTCACTCCATTAACAGGAGGGGAAAGCTATGGGAAAGTCACAGATTACCAAACGTCCTTTTTAATCCAAGTGTATTTCAGTGACTGCAAAAAAATCGAGATAGAAATGTTGACAGATTGAAGCTCTTTGTTGCTGAAAGTACAAAAGATCATAAAACATGAGCATACCCAAGTGGGAGCTCCACAAACATGTATGATCAAGTGTCATTTTGAATTGGGGATGTAATTTAATTAGGTTTGGCCAGCTTATGACAAATTTCACTAAAACAGTTTTATCTGTCTAATTTTATGGCATTCAACTCAAGAAGGAGTGGTTTCTGTGTAGTATTCTCTCGCGTTATTTTGTGCAGTTCTTAAGACAAAGAAAGCAGAGAGGCAAGCATAGACAGGGGTTTCAGTTGTTTACTGAATTTTGCAGTAGCATTTGCATCATATTATAACTTCAAGAATGTCATCTCCATATATAAAGATCAATGATAAAAAAATGGAATTTACTATCTATAGAGATGTACAGATTTGAACCAAAGCCTTAAAGAGATAGTTCCCAAAGCTTCCTTTCCTCTCTTCATTTCCTTTCTTTTTCTTCTTTCTTATCTTTTTTCTATATATGAAAAAAAAATGATAAATCATTTTTAAAGTGAGAAATTCAAAGCAGATCACCCTAGTGTTTGCTTTAGAGACAACTCCAGCTAACACACTGTTATACTCAATGGTGAAGTGACACCCTTTGTCTTGAATTATGGACAAAGTTCTATGGGTACTTGTGGTTTTCTTCAACTTCCTATAACACACTGATACTGGGAACTCCCTGGCGATCCAGTGCTTAGGACTCGGCAATCTCACTGCTAGGGGCCCGGGTTCAATCCCTCGTAGGGGAACTAAGATCCTGCAAGCCCTGTGGCATGGACAAAAGAAAAAAAAATGCTGATACTCAAGTTGTATGGAAAGTGTTTAGAGGTGAAGTTAACAGCTGCATGGGTCACGTAAGAACACCACACCCAACTACCACCTGTTTGAAGTTAAAAATACCACCACCATTGAGAGCCTAAGTATAGACTCATTTCCTGCAGGTTTAAAGTAAAGGGCCAGAGCATAAGGCCATCATATCAGAGTCAGTCGTCTTGGCTCCTTCCCCATGAAGAGCTAACAGGAGAGCCACCTCAAGATTTTGTTGAGACATGAGCTCCCTACAGTCATCTGTCTGTCTGTCCTCTCCGTCCCTCTTTCCCTTTCCCTTTTCTTTCCTGCCTGAAGATATTTTCTATCCAGGAAAACATTCAGTTTTGTTTTGTTTTGGTTCCCATACCTCAATATTGTTTAGCTGATATTCTGGTCTGACTTTTCCTTGTGATGTATACTGTAATCATTGCCACCTTTCTATCCTTCCTTCGGTAAACTGTTACTGCTAGTTTACCTGGTTAACATTTATTTTCTCTTTCGTTTCCTTTTAAAATATTTTACCCTTAGAATTTGATATCTATTTATTTTTACCTTCAACTTCTTTGTTTCCAATCTCCATTCTTCATCATTTGATTTTATCAACCTCTACAACCTGATGTTGCTAAGACTCACATCAATCAGACTCTCATTCCTTTGTAAATAATCTATTTTCTTTGCAGAAAGTTTTAGGACTTTTCATTCTTCACATCCTAAAATCTCTCTATCATACAGCTGAGACAGTGTGTGTATCTGTGTGTGTGTGTGCTTTGAATACATCCTGCTCAGGATTTGGGGTTTTCCTTTATCTGAGTAACCATATCCTGTCTGCAAATTCTCTATCTTTTCCAAAATCATTTCCATTCTATTTTCTCCACCTGGCATTCATTTTGATAGATGCTGGAATATTTAATGCTATCATTTAATGTCTCAACTTTTCTCGTGTATTTTCCCTTCTTTAACCCTTTATGTTGTGTGCCATTTTATGTCATTTCTCACATTTCCAACTCATTGATTTCTTCTTCACTTGATTTTGTGTTCTTCTGGCAGTGAAGTGAGATTTTAATGTTAATAATTATACCATAGTCCTTACAGTCACGCCCTCTAATTATTGCCATAACTATCTAGTCTTTTTTATTGAGATATAATTGACATATAACATTATTGTTACTATCTACTCTTATTTCATAAATTCCCTAATCATATTTCTTGGTTGCGACAGTTTTCTTTATAACTCTTAGGACATATGTGATATTTATTTTAATTCCCTGAACTGATATTTCTATTAAGTCCATTTCCTTTTGCTGAGTTTTAACCTCTCTTTCCTGTGACCAGTGGTCTTTTGGACCTGACTGGCCCTTTGTCACTAGGGCATTCTCAGCAACCAAGGACAATAGCTTTTCTTTTCTACTTGAGTTTTCACTTATACTTCTCTGGCCTGGAAGCAGGTATGCGATGTCTGCTGCCTGGTTGTAGGCAATGGGTGTTGGTGGGCAGAGACGCAAAGCCTGCCTGCATGACTGCTGCACTGCACATCCCTGAGTAACTGTCCTGGCAGATACCCTTTAGGACATTTCTACCCCTGGTTTCTGTTCCTGGCAGCATGAAGAGCACTCTCCCCAAACGGAATTATTCTATTACTCCATGTAGCCCAGCAGCTAGACCCTTCACTAAAGCATATGACTGAAAAGGGATGGCCCTGGATATATGAGTGGTGGACATTAGAATGCAATTCTACTTATATGTCTGTAAGGGTGTGTGTGTGTACACACTACAAGTACATTGATACATTTTGTTATATATTAAAAAAAATTCAAGTTTTTAACAATGAGTACTCCTGGAAAGTAGAAGTGGGTTTTGTTTTGTTTAATTTGTTTATTCATATTACTTGAATTTTTTACACACATGCATCATATATAAATTTAAAACAATTATTAAAATTGAAAGAAACATAATTTTTGCAATGAAATACATTTATCTGAATACTCAAATTCTACAAACCAGTAGGAGGCTGCACCTGAACTGTTCTATTCTAACCCCTGCTGGAATAAATTTTACTTTTTGGTGTTATGCCATGAATTTTACTAAAAGAAGTTACACAAAATTTTCTCTGTGAAATTTGTTGTTTTATTTACCTTAAAAATGTTGTTAAGAAAACAAGTCATTACATTTTAACCAGGTTTTTTAGTACCAGGAATATTACACAGGTATCCTAAGCAGTTACTTTGTTTATATCTTTAAAAGTTTGTGAATCTTGTAACTAATCACGTTTCCCTCTTCACACTGGCTGCTGGAAAGCTCTGAGCCAAACAGCTGGCCCACTTTAAGCAAGCAGACAGACTCCTGCAGCAAGCATTTGTTAAACTCTTTTACCCTTTGCTTCATCTTGTTTTTCCAAAATATTTTCCCTTTACCTCAATTTCCCCATTTATTTGTTTTTATTTTGTATATTTTTGTAAGTTGCCTGAAATCCTTTTCAAAACAAAGCAGGGTATAAATAACTAAAATCATAAATATGCAAAGCAAACCATGCCAGGACACAGTGACATTTCCATTTCTGACTTAGGTATTACTAACTTTACTTTGGCCCCAACACCCATAATACTTGCGTTTCCCTCCACAGCCCTGGGGAAGCCATTTATGCTTAACATACTGTTGAGTCTATTAAGCATCCAAGGGTGCTTTGAAGGGAAGATTGGTCAAAGAAGAGGCAAAATTTGGTAATGGTCAATGGGTCCCCAGATAAGAAGTTTCTTCAGGAGAATTATACCAGGGAAAAACTATATTTATTACGTCTTTAATAAACAACATAGAGGTTTAAGTTGTCATTTGCGTTATCCATTAGTTAGATCCCAAACTAGATCATCATCCGTTTAGAGTTACCAAATTCACTCCCTTTATGTTGTTGCTGTTAAGCACCACTGACGTGCAAACGGAGTTGAAAGCCACATGAGTACAAAGGAACTTGAGGGGAGTTCCCTGGTGGTCTAGTGGTTAGGATTCCACACTTTTATCGCTGTGGCCGGGGTTCAATCTGAGATCCCACAAGCCGCGCAGCATGACCAAAATAAAAATTAAAAAAAAAAAAAAAAAAAAAAAAAAGGAAGGAACTTCATTTTTGTTATTGCACTACTTTGAGAGAGAGAAAAATCCACAATATTCCTTTCACTCTCTTTCCTATTTCCATATTTCTGGCAAAATATATCATGATAAAGCTGTTTTTACTACACTATACTAGCTAAGCTTACAAAATAACAAACAACAAAAAAGAAGAAAACTCTAATAAAACTAGGTATGGTCAAAATCCCAAACCATAAACTGTGAAAGCTATTTGTCAAAACCAGAGAGGATGCCACAAGCTAACTTATATCTCTCCAGAGTTCCTGCAGGTAACAGGGTTCTAAAAAAATAAGTGACAGAGCCCAGGAAGCCTCAGCAACTATTGTTTACTTGCTTCAGTGAGTTCTGCACGTGCCCACTTCTACCCACACAGCATCGTAGGATAGAAGCGACCAAAGGACAATGCATTTATATATTCGCCACGTTTATTTCCTGAGACATAGATTCCTAAACTCAGCAGTTAGAGTGGGGATGAGGCAAAAAGTATAATCATATTTGCAGTAGATACCAGAATCAGTTAATAGCAGAACTAAATAAAGACAAATTCACCATTTGGAAAACCACAGATATATAGCACTTCACTGTCTATTTGTCCAAGTGAAGGAGAACAAGTGCCCTAAGAAAAGACACAGAGACTACGTGAGAAATGTGTTGAGACGACGCTCACAAACTGATGATACCGGCAGCTGCCCTAGATCATGCTCCTTGTTTCTCTCCACACACTTTCCCTTTAGTAAACAGCCCGTATAAACCAGAGTAATAGCCAGAGTACCTAATACCTAAATATAGATATGAACAAAATAAGCAAAAGGAAAAGTAGGAGGGAAAAAAGTATATAGCAATTAAAAATCCACTGAAGAATTGTAGTAGACTGACCCTCTCTACCTCTGCTTGGATCTTCCTCCAGGGTACTACAGAGACTGGAAAAATAAAACTACACTTCCTAGATGAAATGGCAAAAGAAGTTCCGGTATGATTTACGTTCCACTAATCGAGGCTGTGTGTGTGTGTGCATGTAACTTAAATTCGGAACTGAGGAAGTGCGAAGAGAATTACAGAGTGAAGCATGCCTTCTGCGGCTGTGGGTCATACCAGCTGCAGAGGGCTCTGGAGCCAGCAACCATAGCGACAGCTTCCCAGCTTCCTCATTTCATCAGGAACTCCAGTTACACTGGCAACCATTTCCATTCTGTAGCTTTGGGAATTATTTCTGGAAGTTCATCCTGAAACTTGCTTCTTCAACCCTTCCAATACTTCTGTAACCCATATGTTATAAGTATATCCCTTTATTAAGCAGGCTACACTCTGCCCACTGCAACTGTGTATCTCCACAACAGAGTATCAAAGAGATGGAAATCTAGGATTTGCTATCTGATCTAAAAAGGTTTCAGCAGAGAAAGTTTCCTACAAGAACTAAATGGTGGGACTTAGGGAAACCCATGATATGCACTGGTAAAATAGTTATTTAGATTATCACCTGTGATCACCTGGAATGAAGCACATTTTGGAGTCAATGCTTTGACAAACTGAGTAGCTGCTACAATATATTATGGTAAAAAAAATAAGCATGTGACGTTCACGGGACTGCCAATAATGTCTTCTAACTACCTTGTTGAGGCCAACAAAAAAGAAAATTAACCAGTGCAGGATTTTAAGTTCCGAGCTCAAGTTATGGTGACTATATGTCAATTCTCAACCTCATCAAGTGTTTCTGGAAAACTTAGGGCATCATTTGGGAGAAAGCTGTAGCCTGATAATTTGAACGGAGATATTTGGGTAGACTCAGATAACTTTGAGTACCCCAGATCCCTAAGTCCCCAGGGGCCACCCTGGTCAGCAGAAGTGGTTCCTCCTTCCCTGTTTGATAAGTAGAGACCTGCCAGACCTAAGATCCTCTAATGGCTTCATCTGAGCAGGATACCTTTCAAAAGAATGACAAGTTTTCTCCTGTTCCACTCATATCTTTCATTGCCTCAAGATTGTCAGCTAGCATCAAACCCAAACATGTCATGGTGAGGATGGTACAAAGTCTAATTCAGAAAGTGAACAGCTTACACAACAAAATAATTAAAAATTTTTTTCATTTTACATTGTGGTTAACCTGGGGAATACCATGGATGTCGACAAGTGCTAGACCACAAAGAAAGGAACAAAATTATAGACCAGGATGAATTCATAAATAAGGCTACACTTTCACTAGATGAACTTGGTAGGCCAGAAAAAAGAATCCTTAGAACACTGTTCAGCAAGAAATTCCCAAATTTAAGAAGAGAGAAATGTTGGAATAGACTACTTAGGTACAACCATCTCATAACTAGATCCCCTGAGAGGGCTCAGAGTATACTGCCCATAACAAACCACTTAGAAACACATTGCTTTAGTCAATATTCAGTCGAGGGCTTCCTAGGTGGAACAGTGGTTAAGAATCCACCTGCCAATTCAGGGGACACAGGTTCGAGCCCTGCTCCAGGAAGATCCCACATGTTGCGGAGCAACTAAGCCCGTGAGCCACAGCTACTGAGCCCATGTGCACAACTACTGAAGCCCACGGACCTAGAGCCTTTGCTCCGCAACAAGAGAAGCCATGGCAATGAGGAGCCCACGCACCACAACGAAGAGTAGCCCCCACTCACTGCAACTAAAAGAAAGCCTGCACACAGCAAAAACAACAACAACAACAACAAAACAAACAAACCAACATAGCCAATAAAATAAATAAATAAATTTATATTAAAAAAAAGAAAATTCAGTCGAGGAAGATTGACGCACCACCCTCCCTTAAAAGCTCTGTAGTTCTGTAGTGGTTGTCCTTCTAGATTGAAAGATGCTGCTATTTAAATGGTCTCCTGGATTTCAGTGACCCAATAGAGCATCACTTAACCAGGAAAAGCAAAATGGGCAAGATGACCACAACAGACAGCAGAGCCAGAGCGATCATCAAAATGGTTTGACCTGCAAGGATCTTTGCTATGAGCTGGTCAATGAAGAACTGAGATAAATGAGCAGTTTTACTAAGGTTCTGCTTGATTTGTGTAACATCAATAAAAACCTACATCTGGTAAACAGAGGCCTGACTTGAGTCCACATAAAAGACTTAAGGCTCCTCATCCAATTTCCAGGCCTGGGTCAGTAAACACTCCCAAAGCCCCTGAATAAAGGTGAGACCAGGTATATTTTAGGAGGGACCTTGCAATAATAACACAAATATAAATCTTCTTAGAAGATTCCTAGAAGCCTACTCCAAAGGGATTAGAGCCATTTGTTAGGATGTGCTGGTTAATTTTATGTGTAAACATGACTGGCTAAGGGATGCCCATATAGCTGGTAAAATATTATTTCCAGTTGTGTTCATAAAGATGTTTCCAGAAGAGGTTAGCATCTGAATCATATAGACTGAGTAAGAAAGATCTGCCCTCACCAATGAGGGCTGGCATCATCCAGTCTGCTGAAAGGCCGAAGAGAACAACAAAAAAGCCAAGGCAAGGTGAATTCTCCCTCTCTCTTCTGGAGCTGGGACATCCATCTTCTCCTGCCCTTGGACATTCGAGCTATTCGTTCTCAGGCCTTCAAACTCCAGGACTTAATGCCAGTGTATCCCTGGTTCTCAAGCCTTCAGCCTCATACTGGGCATTACACCATCAGCTCCCTGGGTCTTTGGCCTCTGGACATGGACTGAGATAGACTACTGGTTTTCCTGGCTCTCCAGCTCGCAGATGGCAGACTGTGGCATATCTCAGACCCTATAATCATGTGGGCCAATTCCCATAATGTCTCCTCGTATATATCTATATCTATACCTATATCTCCTATTGGTTCTGTTTCTCTGGAGAACCCTGACTAACACACAAGGTTACTATGTGTTGAGAAAAGGAACTACCCATACCTTCCAATAACAACTGGATACTGATTCTGAGATGACATAAACCCTTGAGGATCCAGAGTGCCGCTGTTCCCTAAGAGTCAGAAAGGATGTACTTAGGGGATGATGTATACCTGGAGCTTTGGCTCAACTCCATCTCAGCACAGGCCTGGGGCATCTGAGAACATGCCTGTGGTTATTTCCTCAGTCCCGAATGCTCAGCTGGAATAGGCATATACTCAGCTACTGACAGAACCACAACACTGGGACCCTGAACTATGAAGTAAAGGATATAACGACAGAAACAGTAAAATGAAGAGTCTCAGGGATAAATCCTTTCTCCCAAAGTAGTAAGTCAAAATCAATTCTGTACTCCTGAGGGGACTGCAGATATCAATATCCCCGCTGAACACGTGAAGAATCCTGAGATTATAAACCTTATTCCATTCCCATTTAACTGGCCGGTTTGGCCCATGTAGAAAACAGACTGACTTTAGAAAAAATCAATACTTTAGATTGTTGTTAACCTAATCATGTGTTGACTCAATCGTGGTTGTAGATCCACAGGTAGGCTCTTTACTGGAACAAAGCAACACAGCCTCTGATACTGTATGCTCCAATTCTCTCTCTCGAGCCCTCACACTCTCTCTCTCTCTCTCTCACATACACACACACACACACTTTCCTCCAGCCAGCAGGGTCAGAAGGTTAGGGTCACCATTGTTCCTCCTCAGCTCCTGGTTTTGTGCCATAGTTTCGTCTGCAAACACTTGTATCATCTCACCTTCCAAAGGCCATCATGCTGATCTCCCATATTGATGACATAATTCTGATAGACTCTGGTGAGCAGGAACATGAGAGGGTGAGCAGGTAGTAGTAGGAGCTCTAGACACACAGAGAGATAATTCCTAGGAAAATCAGTGTCCTTCCGACTCTTTGAAGTTTTAGGGAGTACAAAGTCCAAGACATACCAGGATGTGAATATCCCCCCCGCCCCACAAAGTGAAAGACAAGGCACTGGACCTCGCTCGCTTATCACAAAAATAGAGATGTAACATGTCAGAGAGCTTTTTGGATTTTGGAGAAAATATCTGTACATGCTTCTTCCACCAACTCATTAAATATATAATTTGCAAGGCTGCCAACCTTACGTAGAAGCCAGACCACAATAAGATATTCCAGCTAACCCAGTCTGCAGCACAAGCAGCTTCATAATCCGGCAATTGAAGTGGGGATCTGGAAGAACTATTGTTGATCAAAAGGTCTGCAGCAAGCAGACTGCTGCAAAGACCCAACAGCAAGCCCTGATTGAAGATTCACAGACAGGCCTCTAGCATTTAGGAGACGTGCCAGCCCACTTTTAGAAGATAAATATGCTCCTTTTACAAAACAGATGTTCTCTTGCTGCTGGGCTCCTTGTTGGAGACGGAGACTTAACTCTGAGATACCAAGTAACAGGAGATGTGACTGTTCATCATGAACTGGGTGTTATCTGATCCAGGAAGCTATAAAGTTGGCATGTGAAAATGACATGTACAAGACTGGACGAGCAGACTCTACAGGCACAAATAAACTGTAGGAACATATGGCCCCTGCCAGCTCCTGCTGTGCTGTCACTTCTTCCTTCAGTAATGCCACTTATGGACTCCTAGGTATTTCCCTGGGGCCAGCTGACCGAGGAAGGGAAAAACTGAGCCTGGTTTACAGGAGGCTCTGCATGGTACAACACACTAACCAGAGTGCTCTGCTGAAGCACTAAATATTTTATACTCAACACTCAAAACAGAATATTACTGAAGACCCAAAAAAAAAAAAAATCCCCAAAGAAGTAACAGAAAAACTGGGTCATTCTGCTGCTCTCTGACAATAGGTGCTCTGCATAGAGTTCTGTGCATTAAAATAACAATTACTGGGACTTCCCCGGTGCTCCAGTGGTAAAGAATCCACTTTCCAATACAGGGGACAAGGGTTTGATCCCTGGTCAGGGAACTAAGATCCCACATGCCACAACTAGAGAAGATAAAACCAGCGCACCACAACGAAGAGCCCGCTTGCCACAATGAAAGATCCTGCATGCCACAATGAAGATCCTGTGTGCTGCAACTAAGACCCAATGCAGCCCCCAAAATAAATAAGTAAATAAATAAGTAATAAATAAATCTTAAAAAAAAACAATTACTAAAATCAGGAAATCAAAAATGTTAACTAAAAACAATAGCTGTAAATTTTTTAAAGGAGAGTAAAAATACTTTAAAATTTTTGTCATGATAAAAAGTGTATAATTACTGTATGTGGCTAAATATGTGCAATCCACCTGGCACATTGGTTCAGAAGCTCTGGCCTATAAGATGCATTAAGAGGGGCCCAGTTGAGATGGGAGCCTATCAAGGACAAAGAACCACAGTGACACATGGTACTTGGAAATGTCAGGTACTGCAGAGGGCAAAAGTGAGACACGGCACTGAAAATAAGTAAATTACTTGAAAATTTGTATATACAGAGCAATCACCTCCCAACTCTACCCCTCTTGCCCACATATACACATAGATACAGGAGTCAGATTTCTGCCCCCAGGCAAAGAATTTCCTCTCAAAGAAACTGACTCTAAGCAGATACCTTCACATACTGACATTTAGGGTAGGGCTGTAAATAAAATACTTACACTAAAAAATTATTTACTGTGTTAAAAAACAAAATTCAACCGAGTAAATTTGATTGGCTCTATTTAACGATTCAAGAATCAGGCAACATCCCATCTAGCAACTAGAAGGACACTCCAAAGGGTTGTACAAAATGGAAGGTTTTCATAGGAAGAAGTGTGGGGTAAGGGAGCTATTAGGAAAAGAAAAGAAAGGATTATTTTTAGGCCAGGACATTTTTACTGGGGGTAAAGGACCAGCAGGGGTTTAATCATGCAGATGGCCCCTTCTTCCTCAGGGATGGAGAGGGCACATGTGACAGATCACCACATTGGTGCTGACCAGAAAATCCCAAACTGGTTGATTAAGATTACATTTCTGGTGAAGGTAGAAACTGCAGTTGGGTTAGGTATTAAATCTAGGTTTGGTATCACTAGCTTTAGCACAAATACTGCCATATTAGGCCTGTGGGGTTTTTTTCCTTTAACAACTGTTTTAACGAAAATTCAAGCTTAACTGCATGTCCCATATTTTTATTTGCTAAATCTGCCAGTTGTAATTTAGAGGTTTCCCAGTTTAACACCAAGCCTCCCTGCCTGCCCATCGGCACCCCAAACCAAGTCCATCCGTGGACAAACTTCTTACAATACAAACAGAAGTCCCATCAGAATATTTTATTGCCTTATTACAATATATGACTAATAACCAGGGATCACCAAATATGTGAGGAAAGCTTTAGCATGAAAGTGAGAGACCCAGATTAAAAAAAACACCCCCCCCCCCGCCCGCAAGAAAATACAGATTAGTTATTGCCAGAGGCAGGGGTTGGAAGGTAGGCAAAAATGGGTGAAGGGAGTCAAAAAGCAGAGATGTCCAGTTATAAAATAAGTAAGTCATGGGGATGTAATATACAGAATGATGACTACAGTTAATAACACTGTATTGCATATTTGAAAGTTATTAAGAGAACAGATCTTAAAAGTACTCATCATAAGGAAAAAAGAATTCTGTATGTATGGTGACAGATGTTAACTAGACTTATTGTGGTGACCATTTTGCAATATATACAAATACTGAATTACTGTGTTGTACACCTGAAACTAATATAATGTTGTATGTCAATTATACCTCAATTAAAAAAATAAGAAATAAATAAGCCCCCCTGAAAAACTCAGAAAGTGTTACCCCAAGGATATACAGTATTTAGGGAACAGAATTTAAACAAACAAAACGTCTTTATAAAAGCATAAAGAGGTTAGAGAAGATATTACATCAACAAACCAAACATATTATTATATAAAAGGACTAAAAAGAGAACCAAAAGAAAGCAAGTTCTTAGAATTTTTCAATTATTATTACCAAAATTTAAAAAATTCGTAGCATATTTGGAAAACAAAATTGAGCAGCTTTTCCTATAAAAATACAGTAAAATGGAAAAGATGGGGGTGGGGGTGGGTCAAGTTGAGCAAGATACATAAATAGAGAACTTAGAAAGAAAGTACGTAAAGAGTCCAAAACCAGAATAATATAAATCACAGAAGGAGGCATCCTAAAAACAGAAATAAAATTATCAAAACAATAATTGAAGGGACTATCTCAATTGTAAAGTATCTAAATCTATAGATGAAAGAAAATACTTGGTGCCCATTCCAGTGGATTAAAAAAAATAAAAAAGACTACATAGAGCAATGTAAACTTTCAGAACAGTCAGATTGGTGTCAAATTTCCTATCATAACACTGAGGGCTAGAAGGCACTTTCAGATACAGACAGAAAATTTATGTACTATATTCCCTTCCTTAGGGAGCTGTGACAATAAACTGCAGCACAATGAAGAATTAACCAAAAATATGTTGGCATGAATCCAGAAAAGCACGGAAGGAAGCATCCAGTGCTGAGATGACAGCTGTGTGGCAAGATCAGAGAGCAGTAAGTCTGGAGCGGAGCAGAGGCAGGGCGCTCCCGGGGGGAGGTTCTGGGAGACAAAGGGGACTTCATGAAGTCATGAAGAGTTTTAGAAGAAAGTGAGGAGAGACCAGTTTCAGCTTCTGATATGTAAAGCTGTCATCCTCACCCTTACAAGAAAAAGGCTGTACCAACTGCAAATCGATCACTTTTCTCAGATCCATCAGAGAATTGAGGCCACTGGACAAACTGCCACCTGGACCTCCACAGAGACAGATGACTACGGAGAATCACAGCTGAGATCAGCTTACCTGCAACAGACGCCTCGGGAGCCTGTAACTGGCAGGAACACAGATCCAGCGATGCTGATGAACTGCTGGAGGTCGAGTGTGGACTGATCCAGTGAACACCCCAGGGGCCCAATCTTAGAGGAGCCACTACGCTTTCATGGGTTTTACCCCCAGGAACTCCAAGAGGTTCTCACAACGAAAAGCAAAGAAGAAATCCCCTCACATTTTGGGCAAGGAGAGGGAAATGTAACCGTGTTTTTAGAGAAACGGAACCATTTTGAAATATGCCCAGAGTGTTCTCCATGACAAAGGTCTGCCCTCCAGG
Source organism: Hippopotamus amphibius kiboko (assembly GCF_030028045.1). Classification (NCBI taxonomy): domain Eukaryota; kingdom Metazoa; phylum Chordata; class Mammalia; order Artiodactyla; family Hippopotamidae; genus Hippopotamus; species Hippopotamus amphibius. The sequence goes on from NC_080198.1 coordinate 76,251,062, forward strand.
GGAAACTACCAGAGTAGGTGATCTGAGGAAAAGGCAATTCGTCAACTCCAGTCCTCACAGCCTCCCTATCTCACAGAAAGGGAGGGTGGAAAAAGGCTAAGGAATGCTTCTAAAGAGAACAGCCAAAGGACTCAAGTCCACCAATAAAACGTAGATGTCATCAAATTAAGAGCATAGAGCACTGCCCCTCCCCCAAAGCTTGCCAGCACATCAACAGGACTTCAGTACAGTAACATGGAATTACAACTGAGAGAGCTGCAGGACACAGACTGCATTAGAAAGAAGTTCTTGGGGCTCCCTAGGTGGTGCAGTGGTTAGGAATCCGCCTGCCAATGCAGGGGACACGGGTTCGATCCCTGCTCCAGGAAGATCCCACATGCCGCAGAGCAGCTAAGCCCGTGCGCCACAAGTATTGAGCCTGTGCTCTAGAGCCTGTGAGCCACAACTGTTGAGCCCATGTGCCACAACTACTGAAGCCCACGCGCCTAAAGCCCACGTTCCACAACAAGAGAAGCCACCGCAATAAGGAATCCGTGCACCACAATGTAGAGTAGCCCCTGCTCGCCGCAACTAGAGAAAGCCCATGTGCAGCAACGAAGACCCAATGCAGCCAACAAATAAATAAATTAAAAAAAAAAAAAAAGTGAAGGTGAGCCCAGCATGGAAGCTCAGGCTTCCATTTGCCAGGTAGAAGAACCAGCTGCTTTTACCTTCTATAGAAAAGAGCAGTAACAAGCTCTAGATAACCAGGGCAGCATGGCTATAGGGATCCAGTAGCTTCTGCAGAGATGTTCAAACAAGCATGGAAAGAAGGGTAAACAGACCTGAGATAAACGTGACGATTAACCTCACCCACTTCAAGCTTTGCCTCAGGCCAGACTTTCCACTCCACTTATGCCTTCTCTTTATCCTCCCCTTATTATCACATCTACCACTGAGCAACTATGAGCCTTAACTCGAATGTCAGTCCTAAATATTTATGTGTTAGCACAAGCTCCCACGCATTAGAGGTCTGATGGCTAAGCAGTGTTCAGAATAGCTTAGCATGATAATCAAATGTCAGCATTATTTCAGTATGGCAAAATAATAGTCCAAAAATATCCTATGTCCCAGTTCTCTTCTAAACATTAATCACAAGAAAATGAGTACTTATAATTATCTTCAGTTTAGGAAGGAATTCACTGTTATTTGCAGGTCAAAATCAAGACAGCATGTGCTATTTAACAGTCTGGAAGCTGGGAAATTAAATTGATGGAAAGGAGAGTGAGACTACATACAAATCAAACTGGTAGTTGTTCCTTATTAGGTGTTTGCAAGGAGCACTTAATAACTTAATAGCAAAAGTCCTTATTAACACAAGAAAGCCTCTTCACACTTATTTGTTGTGAAATAAATAGTAATTCAAAGACTCAATGAAGTGTTTTCCCTGGGAGTCAGAGGCAGCATCAATGGTTGTATAAGAATAATAAGACTAAGTAGTCATGGCTATTACTGTACAGTTTATACATTTTGTGCAACACTTTCTCGTATATTAACTCATGTAATCCTCATAAGAAGTTTCCTGTCCTCGCTCTCTTTCCTGAACACCCTCTTCAAATCATAAGTGAAGAAACTGAGGTTTGGAAAAGTCAATATTTTAGCCAATGCAATAGAGCCAAGGAGCTAAAGCAGAGTTCAACACAGGTGTGACCTCAAACCCATAAACATTCATCTTTGAACAGCGCCTCCCTCTGTGAAATACTGGTTCTGCCATTAACAAGCTTTACGATGTCGGATAAATTGATTAATTTCTCTGGATCTTCGTTTCTTTCTAAGTAAAATTCCTTTAGTGAATTACATGAATTCCAAGTCCTCCTTCTTGTCTAACATTCATCATTCCTCTATTAAAAGTATATCACAAAGCCGAAAAGAAAGCATGTGATTTGCACTGCTAAGTTTTGTTTTCTTTTAACAAGGGATGATTATTCCCCTTGGAAATGTAAACATTACCTAAAGAATCAATAAATAAGTAATTCATTAAATCAATACTTATCAAGAGCTGACTCTGTACCAGAATGATGCCTGGTACAGAGAGTGCAATGATAAAAATAAAATAATAATAATAATCCCTGTTCTCACAAGTTCAGAGATAACTAGAGGAAATGTGCAAGTCAGGAAACAATTTCAACACCATATGTTAGGGCAAGAAACTGGACATGATGGAACAGGCATGTAACAGACGCTAGGAAGTCAGGGCACCCTGCAAGCCAAAATGTTGAAATACAGCTTGAAGGAAGAGAAATTAACTAGCTAAATAAACAAGGAAGAGAAAGATGTTTTATGCAGAGAGAGCTGCAGATAAACAAATATTAATAAACTAATATTCTGAAAGCTAAATTGCATACTGTAACTATTCAACTTCCAAAATGTCTCCATAATTGCCATTTAAACCACAGGACCTGATGTAGCAGAAGTCATCCTGAATATATGGTTCTACAGTTGTGCAAAATGATTTTCATAGATATTCAGCAGCATGACTAAGGCAATCAATGTGTCTTATTCCAAAGTATGAAGCCTGTGCTCCTAACCTCTAAGCACTGCCACCTTCCTGTGTGTTTTTTGCCTTCAAGTTCAACTGAACACAAATGATCCTGGTACATAAATGCATTTAAGGACACTGGACAACTGAAGCAATACTGAGTAATTGAAGAGAAGGTACAAGAAGATATAAACTCAGCTGAAGAACCAGATATGAACCTGCTGTAAATCCGCTTAGAAAGGTCTCCCTGAATCTGTGCCCTAGCCGTGTACTAGAGGCATCTCAAAGAAAGAGACTTTCTGCAAAATGGTAGTCAGAGGCGAATTTTCTTCCTTCTGAGGTTTAAGAGAGCAAGTCATCAAGCCCACAAAACTTTAAGAGTACAATCAGATTCATTTTGTGCAAGCAAAAGCATAATTTTACTTGTGGCTTGGCAGTAACTGGTAATTTATGGATTCATATATTTTAACAAGGTATTAACATCCTATAATTTTCAAACCAAAAAGGTAAAGCAAATTTGAGTTTTCATTGCTCATTTTTACATCCCACAGAAAGAAGATCAATGATTCTTTCAAATGTCCATCACACAACATTCACTCCTTAACTGCACATCTGGTGTAGTGAGAGAAAGTAAATGCCTTCAGGCATGTGGATGTTGTATTTAGCAGGTGTTTCCCCAGACGTAGCTGGCTTTGAAAAAGGTACAGACCTATGAGTCATGGTCTCAATGACAACAAAAATGAAAAACCAATACTCCAGAGATTATGGTCCTAAAAGAGACCCCCAAAATCACCCAAGAGCCCTCTTTCTTCAGGAGGAATCCTGGATAGGGACTGGGCTCCAGGAGGGACCCCAGGGTCTCACGGCCTCACCTTCTCCACCTAACCAGGGAAGGAAGTGCGTTTCTCTCACAGGGTGCACAGCCTAGGATTCCCTAGCCTTCCCCTGGAAAACTGACTGTGGTAGCTAGAAATTTCTACAGAGAGTTGAAATAGAAAACACAGAATTCCCACTATTAAAAACAGAAATCATAAATACTCACACAAGCAACTATATGCCAATAAAAAAAATAAAACAGATATAATTTGATTATTGATGCGACCTTAGAGCTCTCTCCAAGGAAACTCTCTCACTAAAAAATTGAAACCGGAGTGGAAGAGGCCTTGTTTCTAAGAACATATTTTGTCTAGCAGTGAGAACTCCAAAGATTTCATCATTACAACCTTTTTTTTCTCCAGAATCAAAACTGCCTTTTCTACTCACCCCTGAAGCCACTTCAATAAAGGTTCTTCCGAGTGGGAAAAATAAATAAACAAATACATACATACACCTTTACTTTTTTAAACATGCTACTAAAAACACCACTTTATCTTTAACCAAAGATTATATTCTGTGTATATATTATGGTTCTGAAACTTTATGCAACATTCAACGCAGTCAGATATTTCTGGAAATCCCAAAGAAGCCAATCAAAAACGTTTTCAAGATGTAAACAATGTACAACTTCAAGTGAAAAATGAGGCCACTGACACTTAAGTTACACCCACCTGTCACTTCTGCAGCTGTTTCAGCTCCCGGCTCCACAGTAACCAGATGTGGATACAGCCATGTTTCATCGGTCTTCCCAAACTTCTCCCAAAAATGTGTGTGTAGCAGACTTCCAAAGTTTGGTGCTATAAAAGTGATTTATGTCAGAACAAGTGTCTTAAAACCAGATATTAGACAACTGTGTTCTCTAAAGACTTTAGCTATCCTGCCACAAGAAACTGTTTATCTCCTTAACTTAAGCACTTTTTTTTTTTGAAGATTCCAGAGTCTTGGAATCACCTATTGCATGGCTCCCTTCTCCAACCTCAGATTACTATTCACATTTTATGCAGAGCATTTTATCCAGCAACTTGTCTCACTTTAATAGTGTAAACCACGCCTTGGTGTCTGCCCCACCCCACCAAAGTGCACTACATAGGTATTTTTCTAGAGGAAAAGTTTTCTTTTCTAAAGGAACTCTATGCTAGCTGTTTTTTTTTTTTTTTAAAAAAAGCGAGAAAAGAATTTCTCCCACCAAAGTAATATAGTAATTTTCTTAAATTTAATTAGTTTTTATACAAGATTTTTTAAAATTTATTTATTTATTTTTTATTGGCTGTGTTGGGTCTTCATTGCTCATGAAGGTTTCCTCTAGCTGTGGTGAGCAGGGCTACTCTTCGTTGCAGTGCACAGGCTTCTCATTGCAGTGTCTTCTCTTTGCGGAGCGCAGGCTCTAGGCACATGGGTTTCAGTAGTTGTGGCACAAGGGCTCAATAGTTGTGGCTCGTGGGCTCTAGAGTGCAGGCTCAGTAGTTGTGGTGCACAGGCTTAGTTGGTCTGCAGCATGTGGGATCTTCCCGGACCAGGGCTCAAACCCGTGTCCCCTTGCATTGGCTGGCAGATTCTCAACCACTGTGCCACCAGGGAAGTCCTGAGTTTAATTAATTTTGAGAAATTATCATGAACAACATTAATAAGGCAGATAAAGACCTAAGGGTCTTGTTAGTTCTAACTTAAGGGATGTGCTAATTCTATGAAACCCTTCATTCCACATTTATTCAATTAGACTTCAATGAAGCGCCTTCTCTTTCAGTATTCTATGGTGCATGAACAGTGATAAGCCAAACAGATGTAAACTCTGGAGGTTATAGTTCAAAATGGGTGACAGATCTTTTTTTTTTAAGTACACAAACATGAAATTTGTGGGAGGTAATATGATGAAAACGGTGTGAGGATCAACAGCAGTTAGGGGGACTTGCTTGGAGAGAACGTAAGGAAGCGACATCTGGGCCAAGCCCTATGGAATGGGAAGATGGAGGCCACCTGAAGACTCATTTTCAGAGTATCACTAGCAGGACACGGCTCTGAGGAGGAAAAGGAGAAAATGAAAGAAGGCCAGTCTGGCTGCCCAGCACCACTCCTAGACATAAATGCACAGACCTTTTTCTTCCTCTGAGTCCACCCTTTACAACAATGAGCAATGACTTTGGCCTGGAGAAAAGTGTAATAGATCACCTACACTTCTACAACTCTATGGGCCGCCCACTAAGGAGTAATTCGCTTTTTGCCCATTTTCTCTAAAGCAAGGGCTCCTTTTAAGTGGAAGTTTTAAATACTGGGTGGTGGTGACACTGAAGAAAACATCCGCCAAGCCCTGAGGACACATTGGGGAAGTGTAAATAGTGGTCCATCTGCAACTGATTTGCTACCCCTTCAAAGAGCAGACTAATGACAAACTTCTGACTGATGCCTAGTTTTTTGTTTTGTTTTTAAATCTTGCTTATTGGTAACAGTCACCAAAAGTGCTATACTTAGACAGGAGCCTGTGGCAGTTATTTGATGAAATGCAGCAACTGACATTGAGATAAGAATCAAAACCACCATATAAAAGCCTTTAGGAAAACACATATGGACACGATAGTTGATGTTTCTCCAAAATAGATCGTTAATTCATGAGTTAGTATAGTTCTGAGCTTGATTTTAAAGGAGTTCAAAGCTGCCTCCCTTTCTATTCCCCCTGATGAGTGATCTCTATAATGGGCATAACTAGGGTGTCTGTGCTCTAATAAGCAACCTCTTTGGCACCACAAGTGAAGGTAGATAATGGACATAATGGAACAATTCTCTTCCAGGGTCAAGTTAACTTTTTTTCCTTTTTCAATTAGAGACACTTACTGTAGTCTTCCCAAAAGGTCTCCATAAAAACAGGGGAAAGTAGATAAAACCATAATGACAATAACAGCTGTGTAAATCTTGATGCTGATTCACCTAAAGAGAAGAGTCTGCCTAGGCTAAGGAACTTTAGACTAGAAGGCCTGTTAACTAATCATGGGAACATGAGAAGGAGCTCATATGCATTGGAGACATCAAAATCAGTACATTGTTACTTCCAGTGAAGCCCTCAACAACTATCCTAAGTCTTATCTTTGAATGTGAGCTGGGTGTGTATGTATTATCTGAAAAGCATGTCAAATTCCATGTTTTTCTCTACCTGTCCTTATCTGTAAAAGGGAAAAGTTGACACATGAAAAGTAGAGCCTGCCCACAAATGAGCATATCCACTGACAGATGAGATTCTTCCAGGTATTATCCTCCACACTGCTTATTATTGTTATCATGGGTTTTGTTGTTGTTTCTGTTTTGTTTTGTTTTGGCCATGCTGTGAGGTTTGTAAGATCTTAGTTCCCCAATCAGGGATTGAACCTGCACCCTTGGCAGTGAAAGCACAAAGTCCTAAACACTGGACTGCAGGGAATTCCCAACTAGTATGCTTTATAACAACTATATCTATCTATAGCTTCACTTGAAAAGTGTTTTCACGGTGCCCATCAATAATAAGAAACCCATGCCATTACTCATGTGGTAGGGAAGTCTACAGCCTATCAGCTCACACAAAACTGAGAAAGTGAGGCTATTGGGATGGAAGAAAGGAGAGACCTCGGATCCTGAGAGGAGTATCACTAAAATTCCTGAACTCTGGAAATGTGCACCCCAGTTCAGCAGGTCCTGGTGCAAGTGGGAAGTAGGAAACTGTCTAAGAATATCACTTGCTCATAGGAGAAGGGGCCAAACCAGAGCTGAGACCCTCTGCAGACTGGGCCCTCCAGAGCTCAGTGCACAGTAAAGCAGCTGTCAGCTCTTTCAGAAAACCACAATCCACGTTATAGATTTTGGCTGCATTTTGTTAAACCAGAGATTATCCTACAGCCTTGGAGAGAGGAAAACCCAGTTTGCGTTGGGCTGGGAAGAGAGGGTCACCAACTAGTAGGGGACACAAGACTCAGGAAACGCAACACTGAAAAGAATGAACTAATGCTAGCCTCAGCTCTACTGCTTCCCTGCTCTGTGACCTTCAGCAGCGTAGTTCACCTCTCAAGTCTACATCCCCATGTCTGCAAGTGGGGCATGATAGTAACACCCACCTTCTGTGGGAAGACATTCAGGAGTCTTTCTGAAACCTTGAAAATGTTAAAGTATGTGGGCCGAGCGACTGGATGCAGAATGCCCTGCCTGAGCAGTGGAGGAGCTGAGGGTGCGGGGCGTGGAGACCACGGGGGCATAGGCAGAAAATTGACCCTCTCTGGGGGCGCAGCCCCCTTCTCCCTGCATTCCTCATATCACCCTGTTTGGCCCTGGAGGATGGCCGGTTAGCCAGAGACGGGTAAGATTCCTCAGGGGAGGAACAACCTAAGACAGGCACAGTCGCAGAGGGGCCAACAGGGGTGGGGCACAGACCCTTAATCCTACTGAGAGAGGTCTCCTGCCCCCAGGGCTGCTTTGCTCTCCACGCCCAGCTCAAATCCGCACCCTGCTCAGATCCACACCTGCTCAAATCGGACCCAGGAGGCAAACAAAGATCATTGCCCCAGTCATGTGAAGCCTATGATTGTTTATGGGATTAACCTGGGAGTGTTAGACCCTCAGGCTATGCCGAGAACTCTATAAAAGCAAGGTGGAATCAATCAACAAGGCTCTTGATCCTAGAGGTCTTGAGTCCCCTGGTCCCATCTTTCTCTTCAGTCTGTGTCTGTGTTTTCTTCAGTCTGTGTCTGTGTTTTCTTCAAGCTTGCGGCACCCATCCCTCACCTCGAGTCGCCGAGCTGGTCTCGGCAATCTTCAGATCTTTTTTTCTTTTGGTTTTAATTAAATGAGTTAGTGCATGTAAATTCATTCCTTTGAACACTGCCCTCCAAAATATAATGGTCATTATTTAGTAAGTCTGTAGCATATACCCAGCACACAGCAGAGCAATTTACGAGTGATTATCTCATTTAATCCTCACAAATATCTTAGGAGGCACAGCCATTTAGAAATCAAGACACTGGGGCACAGAAAGGTAAAGCTAACTCTCCCAAAGACATACAATCAGCCATCCATCTGATCCCAGCTCCTATGTTCTTAATCACTATGATGTAATAACTCCACACAGCTCATTCTCAAGGATGCTCTTTATTAATTAGCATTCCAGTGGCCAATAGTCTCACCAGTTTGCTTTTATTCAATAAAACAATGAATTGCATTGGTTATAAAAATAGTATTTGAAAATGAGAGTCAAAGCTATTTTTCTTTCAAGTGGGGGAAAAGTAGTACATAAAATAGTTTTTTTCTGAAAAGATTCTTTATTCTGTATTCTCCACCTTTAACACTATCTTGCTGTAACATCATGACAAATCTAAAATGCAGGGGAAGAGACTGAGTTTTGGAGATTTTAATCATAATACTAATAACCATTTACTGACACTCTACAAGCACTGTTTCAGGTACTTCAGGTTACGTCTAATCCCCATGATAACAGGAGGAAGTGTCCCCCTCACTTTCAGAGATAACAAAACATAAACTTGTAAAGGGCTCAAACCCTTAAGTGATGAAGCTGGGGTTCAAGTTCAGGTCTCTCTCACCCTTCAAGCTGTGCTTTTTCTGGTTCAACAAGCACTGCCATAAACAGATGCCTCTTTGCTCTCTTAATTGTGCCCTTCCTCTGCCTGACTCTATCATTGCCTGAGTTCAAGTCATGCCTCAATGAAGCATTAAAAATGCCTCTGGATTTGCTTCCTTCAAGTACACTCCCCTTCCTGCCACCAGAGTATCTAAGTAACAGGATCAAATGTGACAATGAATGCTGTTCTTCTCCTACTTCAAGTCCCTTCAAATATATCAGCCTATGAAGCCCTCCATAACTAGCCCTGCCCAAGCTCCCAGAAACCTACACCTCATATTTTATTTTCTATTAATACAAAATGACACAGGGGTCCCCCTGCTCACCCTGTTGTTCATTCAGCACTGCCTTTGTGCTCTCTGTGGCAGGAAAAATCTTTTGACCTTCCAGTTACTACCTTCTCTCCACCCCCAAACCTGGCCAAACATGTTCATCCTTTAAAAATCATCCCAGGGACTTCCCTGGTGGCACAGTGGTTAAGAATCCTCCTGCCAATGCAGGGGACATGGGTTTGATCCCTGGTCCAGGAAGATCCCACATGCCACAGAGCAACTAAGCCTGTGTACCACAAGTACTGAGCCTGCGCTCTAGAGCCTGCATGCCACAACTACTGAGCCCACGTGCTGCAACTACTGAAGCCCGCAGGCTCTAGGGCCTGTGCTCTAAAATAAGAGGAGCCATTGCAACAAGAAGCCTTCACACTGCAACAAAGAGTAGCCTCCGCCTGTCACAACTAGAGAAAGCCTGCTTGCAGCAACAAAGACCCAACACGGCCAAAAATTAAAAAATAAAATAATTCATTCTATAAAAAAGAAAAGAATCATCCCAGACATCTCCTCCAGAAATTGTGCCCACCCTTTATTCCTCAAGCTGAATAAGGAGAACTGTTTTCAAACTCACAGTGCCCTGCACATACTTCTCTCATGTTATTTTGAAATATTCAATGTATGTCTGTATTTTTCTGGGACCATATTTCATGGAGCGTTGTTTCTCTGGTACTTGGTAATACTAGAAATTCAGTAAAAAAATTTTGTTAAAATAAACTGAATCAACTTGCCCAAGTATAATATTTAAGAAATAGAAGAAGCAGGACTTTAACTTCAGGTCCTCTGAGGCTGTGTCCAGTGTTCTGTTACATCCAAAAATAAACACATCTATGCAGTAAAGGATTAGACTGCATAGTCTTTCTTGAAACAGAGGTTGCAATTACTGTCATCTTGGGAGTAAATGACAGAGAAATATATTTTTAAACAAGCTGTAAACCACTGGTATCAATATGTGGTGAATCTATGCTAATTTCTAATGTGGATCAGTGTACTTCTCAAGTGTCTACAGTACAGCAGTAAAAGTTTGCATCTAAATGAAATATGTTCATACCAACCATGACCTTTAGTAACTACATAATTACTGTACTGTCTGGAACTGTTTAGAGACATTCAGTTATTAAATACACATTCAGAAGCAAGGGAGGAAACAGCAATTTTCCTTGGTAGGCTCTCAATAAACACACAATTAAAGACTTAAACAAAAACCCCAAAACATTAAAGACCTTCCACAAAACAAACAGCTAAACATATCTTAAATGAATATTACCTTCTACCTTAGAATTAGGAAAATGAACACAATTTTATCTACTGTCTGTAAAGGGTATACATATATGAAATACTGAAAAAATAATTTTAACTCAACTCGATTCTGATATTGTCTCCTTGCTGGATTTCAAATTAAAATACTTTCCTCTATTGCGGGAAATGCCTCACTGTTCTTCACTGGATTCCCTCTTTTACCTAGCCTCTTGGATACTGCCTTTGGCTCTTCTCTCTTTTTTTGCATTCCCTGGGGATTCCCCTGGGGAACTTCACTTCAGCTACCACTCAGAACCAGACTATACCACTCGATAGCAAAGATACAAATAACCTGATGAAAGAATGGGCAAAGGACTTGAATAAACATTTTTCAAAATAAGACATACAAATTATGAACAGGTTATGAAAATGTTCAAAATCACTAATCATTAGGGAAATGCAAATTAGAAACCACTTCATACTTGTTAGCATGCCTATTATCAAAAATACAAAAAATACCAAGTGCCAGAGAGCATAAGGAGACATAGGCACCCTTGTACACTATTGGTGGGAATGTAAAATGGTACAGCCACTATGCAAAATAGTATAGAGACTGCTCAAAAAATTAAAAATAGAACTACCATGTGATCCAGCAATCTCACTTCCGGGTATATACTCAAAAGAACTGAAATCAGGATCCTGAAGAGATATTTACATTCCCATGTTCGTTGCAGCGTAATTCATAAAAGCCAACATATAGAAGCAATCTAAACATCTATCAACAGATAATGGATGAGGAAAAGTGGTATACATACACACACACACAGAAATATTATTCAGCCTCAAAAAAGAAGGAAATTCTGCCATATACAAGAACATGGATAAACCTGGAGAATATTATGCTAATATTATTATGTATATTATTATTATATAAGCCAGACAGGAGGACAGTTCATGGTTCCACTTATATGAGAGATCCAAAATAGTTAAACTCATAAAAGCAGAGAGTAGAACGGTGGTTGCCAGGGGCCGGAAGGAGGGGGGAATGGAGGGTTGTTGTTTCAGGGCTATAAAGTTTTAGTTATGCAATATGAATAAGTTCTGGAAAACTGCTGTACAACATGGTGCCTACATATTAACAGTGCTGTATTGTGCCCTTAAAAATCTAAGATTTCACGTTGTGTCCTAAGCAAAATAAGTTTTTAGAAAAAGAATCACATTATCCCCAAGTTTATGACTTCACCCCTTTTGTCACTTCTCCATACTCTTACAAACGCCTTCTAGTCACTTACAGATGGATATAAGAAGTACCTTAGCCTCAACACTTCTGATGAACCTCATCATCTTCCACAAGAAACTTAGTCCTGAAAAACACATCCTTATCCTGGTAAACGGCACCACCCAGTTGCCAAACTAGTCCTCCTTCTCTCTCCCCCACATCCAATTGTTACCTAGTTACATTGACTATTCTTCCTAGACAGCTCAATCTGGCTCCTGCTCTTCCACCCAGTGGTAACTACCTTATTTCAAGTGCCCTTCATCTCTTATTGCACATTTCAGTAACCAGTTTTCCAGCCTCCACTCTTTTACAATCACTCCTTCACTCTGCTGCCAGAGACATATTTCTATTCTGAAGATCTGATCACATTACTCTCCTGACTGAAATATTTCAATACAGCCCCACCTCCTGTCTTCAACATCCTTAATTGCCCTTTTCCTTCAATCTAACATGCCTCATTTCTGTATATCTTTGCTTATATTATTCCCTTTGCAAATTATTCTTCTCATTCGCCCCTCCTTTACCTTTCACTCTTCTCTACTCCTTATCTTCTGGGAAAATGTACTCATCCTTCAATCTCAGTTGAAGCGTAACCTCTTCTTGGAAGCTTTCTGTGATTCTCCTAAGCTATTCTTGCTCTAACTGTGATCACAGAAGCATCAGATTCATCTGGGAGCTCATTACAAATGCAGAATTTCAGATCTACCTCGGACCTGCTGGGTCCCACCCAAGGAGGCTTTTACGGATGTTAAAGTTTGAGAAGCACTGTGTTAGATTAGAGCTAGGCCCAAAAGTACTGAAGCATTAGCAGCATCTGGGAGCTTATTGGAAATGCAAATAGCTATCTGATAAAGACTTGTATCTAGACTATATAAATTATCCTTAAAAGTCAATGAAAGGGGCTTCCTAGGTGGCACAGTGGTTGAGAATCCGCCTGCCAATGCAGGGGACACGGGTTTGATCCCTGCTCCAGGAAGATTCCCACATGCTGTGGAGCAACTAAGCCCATGCGCCAAAAGTACTGAGCCTGTGCTTTAGAGCCCGTGAGCCACTACCGAGCCCATGTGCTGCAACTACTGAAGCCCACGTGCCTAGAGCCCGTGCTCCGCAACAAGAGAAGACACAGCAATGAGGAGCCCGTGCACCACAACAAAGAGTAGTCCCCGCTCACCACAACTAAAAAGAAAGCCCGCACACAGCAAAAAAGACCCAACACAGCCAATAAAATAAATTAATTAATTAATTTTTAAAAAAGTCAATGATAAGCGAACAAAACCAACCAAATTTTAATGGCAAAGATTTGAACATACATTGCACTAAAGCAGATAAACATATGGCAAATAAGCACATGAACAGATGTTCAACGTAAGCAGTCATTAGGGAAACCACCCCAAGGTCTCACCATATAAACTGCCATGAAAAAAAATAACAACAAAACCTGACAATACTTAGTGCTGCTGCCAAGAATGTGGAGCAACTGGAACTCTCATACATTTGGGGAATGTAAAAATGGGACAACCATTTTGGAAAGCAGTCTGTCAGTTTCTCATAAAGTGAAATATGCACTCAGCATGTGACCCAGCAAACCCACTGCTTAGTATTTACCCAAGTGAAATAAAAACTACAGTCAGACCAAAAAAAAAAAAAAACCTGTAGAAAAATGTTCATGTAAGCTTTATTCATAATGTCTAAAAAGATGAACCAACTTAAATGTCTTTCAGCTGGTAAATGAATGCAGTAACTATATTACCATCCACACAATGGAATACTCACACGGATACACACAAGGACATAGATAAACCAAATTCATTATGCTAAGTGAAAGAAGCTAGACTCAAAAGGTTATGTACTACATGATTCCATTCGTATGACATTCTGGAAACCACACGATGTAGAACAGATTGGTAATTGCCAGGGTCTGGTGGTCTGGAGAGGGACTGACTGCAAAGAGCATGAGGCAATTTGAGAAGATGATGGAATTGTTCTACATCTTAATTTTGGTGGCGGGTGGTTATAGGACCCTTCACAGTTGTCATAACTTACAGAACTATACACTAACGAGCGTGAATTTTAATAGACATAAATTAAATTGTATTTTAACAGAAAATGAAAGTTTTATTATACAAAGTACACATATATTATGATCCATATATTGTAAAATGGCAAATTTTCACATTTTAACATTTCTGAAACTGTGAGTTATAATGAATGGCATTTAACAGAATATCCTAGTTCCAACGGACAGCATTTCTTCTTAGTGGAACATAACATAATGGTATATCTCACAATCAGTGGTGTCAGATTTGATGAAATATGTTATGCATACGTACTTTTTCTAGTTGGTTAGGTTACACGTTTATTTTAGAAAATGTATAAAATATGTTAATGGAAAGGAAAAAGTAAAATTAGTCAGTAATTCCAGAGATTAAAGCATTACTATTTTTGGAGTACTATATATTTTATTGTCTCTTTACTAAGCACATATATTTATGCTTATAATTTCAAACATTTTTGCATTTAAAAAATTACCTAGTTTTGAATGCCACCTCTATCATGGAATAACTGAGGTGACATTGGGCTACATCTCTTACCTCTCTCAGCCTCGGTTTACTCAAATGACATCTGAGTTGGCCCTCATGGTTAGCAGACAAACATCTTCAAATTTTTAATTCACTTATCCCAAAATTATTTGAAAAACTACATACTCTCTCATATATTTTTAACTGACAAAGTATTTTCTCATAACTTTAAGTAGATGTAATTTCTCCAGTATTGAGAATAAAACAATTACTTCACTCTTTAAATGTGTTGAATGGAGTTAAAAACCATAAACATGTGACCCTAAAAAATACATGAATAAACTGTTGTTCAACTGAAAATTAACATATTTCTCTTTTTTACTTGACCATGTAATTTCATCACATAGAATTTTACCCTAATTATATAATATTTTATAACTGAAAGCCTATTTATTTATTTATTTATTTATTTATTTATTTATTTATTTATTTTTGGCTCTGTTGGGTCTTTTGTTGCTGCGCACGGGCTTTCTCTTCTTGCGGCGAGCAAGGGCTATTCTTCTTTGCCGTGCTCAGGCTTCTCAGTGCGGTGCCTTCTTTGTCACGGAGCACGGGCTCTAGGTGCTCAGGCTTCAGTAGTTGTGGCGAACGGGCTTAGTTGCTCCACGGCATGTGGGATCTTCCCTGCTCAGGGATTGAACCTGTGTCCCCTGCACTGGCAGATGGGTTCTTAACCACTGAGCCACCAGGGAAGCCCCTTGGGAGATTTTCACTGATCACATTTTATCATATATTCCTGTACCAAAAAATATGTGTAGAAAATTAAAATTTGTTTTCTTTCTCATGATCAAAGGACTTTAAATACTTAAAAGTTTCTTCTGGATTGAGTTATCATTACAACTATTATTAATTCATAATTAATCAAAGAATATACATGTTACAAATTTCAGTTAAGTAATAATTAACTTTAAACATATAATTTTGCTGGACGTGTACATCTTACTGAGATGAATGGGGCCTTTTTTTCCAATTAGCTCAACTGTTTATAATTAAATTGACAGAATTCTGCAGGGATCAATGTCTATTTTTCCTTTTTATAACTGAAATTACTAAATAACAGTTCACAAAAATAAGTAGATAAAAATGGAAGGAGTTTTGTTAGAACATTGGCTCACATTTCTTTGAACTACTTCCAGTTTCATGACCGGAAAAAAAAAAAAAATCACATGATCTATTACTAAGGGGTTCTTTTTTTTTCCTAAGTAATAAGCTAAAAACTCAATTAGGTTCCCATTCAGTTTTATGGAAAGCAAAAAGTTAGAAACTGTTTGATATGCAAATGTACTTTTACCCATCATACTAAAAAACAACTCCTATGTACCTTCTCAGATTCTCTTGTCCACCTCCTCCTTTCTATGCCTCGCTCAGCACTTTACTTACACAAAGTCACTCCTCTACTTTCATATTCGGATGAAATACTACACTTCAAGGCATTGGACCTGGTTTTCTGAGCAGCCACCAAGATGCAGCCAAGAAGTGAGATCATTATGGAAGTAAACCTTGACCAAGGGGAAGAGGCTATGGGAGGACGTCAAGGAGAAAACGTCCCTCTCCTTTCACTTTTTCTTATGGTCTACTTTGAGTTCAAGTTCCTTCTTTCAATCCTTCTAGAAAAGTCTAAAATACAGAGTGAACTATAACTGCTAAGGTCTCCTCTGTGGTTCTTTATAGTAACCAGTAAAGCAACACATCTCTTTGCCTCATTTCTCCTTTTCCCTTACCTTCACTGTCTTAGGCTTCTACTGATACCTCTCAAATAAAGTATTAGTCCTGTCAAGAACTGTTAAGGGTCTCACTTTGCCTGTGAGCTAACGAGTGAGCCTGCCACAGTTTTATAGATGCTGGGAGAAGACATGAGGTCCTTGGTGAGAGACTAAGGACTTTATCATTACTCACAGCACAGCAGGCAACATGAGCTTTATGATTACATTGGCTCCCCTTGCCGGCCAAGTCACATGCGGACATTGCACACACAGTATATTTGTGTTACAGCTGAGAAACTACAAGCTTGGGAAACCCCAATATTTTAGAGGCGTTGCTAGCAACTCTACCCAACCTTTTCCTCACAGGGGAATATTATCTTTATTAATATGACACTATCCCTAATCTTCCAAGTCTGTCTGCTATGCAAACATTCTTCAAAACATAATTTGGACAAAAGCTGTCACAGATGTAGAGAAACACCATGGACAACTGGCCCCCAGAAACTCTTTTGCTCTTTGCCTTCAGATCCACTCTCCAAAGGACCCAGCTAAGATATACAATCTTTAAAGTCATTCATTTTCTCCATTTCTAAATATTTCCCAAATCTTCTACATCCTCACTTTACTGTTTTTCACTCCATTCTATACTCTGGGAGCCAGACCTGTAAGGCCCTTTTACCTTCCGTTCTGTTCAGTCAATGAGAGGCACCACCTTCAGGTCAAGGGTGGGGATTGAGACCAGAGGAATTTTTTCTCTGTCCCCTCTCTGCTATGTCATAGTATTGGCTTCTTTCAGGTGGCAACTGATCTAACAGCTAGTTTATATTTTTATCTTTTGTTCATAGGACATAGAAAATGTTTAATTTTTTATTATCAAACAAGATAAGGAGTACTGGTAATTAGAATAAATTTACATGATGTAACTTGGAAAACAGACTTTAATTACTTGAGTTGACAATATATATTAAGTCTGAAATAAACCACATTAAGGTTTAATTTGGGGTTTTTCCAATGTATTTTGGAAATTTTGATATTTCCAGAAAACATCCAATTGCACTGTTCAAAAAGCTTTCCTTCTCTATATTTTTTGGCTGTTCTTAGGTGCTTTCATATAACAGAGAATAAGACTGAGACAAGTGGAAAAGGATTTCCATTATTTAAGTATGTAAAAAAATCATTTTTAAGCATTTCATAGTTTTTAGCAATGTTCTTTCATCAATGGCCTCTTCCATGGAAGCCATGAATTCTTTGGACATGAAAGAAGCAAAGTTGTATAAATAAAAACTGATATTATTCCCTTACCCTCTATACCACATATTTGAATTCACCTCATTCTTAAGTGGCAGAAATAACCGTTTCTACCATTAGGCTTTATCCCTAACAGAAATATGTGCAAATTCAGGAAAGACTCAAAGCCCTCTAGTGTCACAGTGCTGTGATTAATCACTGCCGGAGGCTTCCCCTTCGTTAGATACCCAGAGAGGTTTACTCTTCAGGCAATACACCTTAGTAAGAAATAAAGTGAATGAGGAATTTGCATATTCTTTATAAAGTGAGACTTAGGCTTTTGTGAAACAAGCTTGCTTTCTGACAGATCAACTTTGGGGAAAACTTCATATGAAAGTAAAGTATCAGGAAATTTATTGTTTTAAAATCATTCATGGTTAGGTATCTTAGAAAGTCTTACTTGGTGTACCCCCCAAATATAATAAATAAAAAAAAATTAATAAAAAAAAAAAAAGAAAGTCTTCCCATAATCCCAGGTAGATGACCATCGCACTATGCTATATTGTACTTCTAAACATTGGGGGGGATGCTAAAAGCTTATGCGAAATCTTGAGTTATTAAGTTACTGATTCACAAAAGCTCTAAACTACTTCAGTAAAAGGATAAAATTTATTCTTATCCTATTGAAAAATAAAATTTAATAAATGTAATGTTTTAAAATTTTAAAAAGGGAGGGATGTAGCCATAGGTAAATCCACTATCATCCTACAACATTTCTCAGGATCTAAGTTCTTTTGGCTTTCCAACACTCTCCCACTTCTCTCCCAGGCATCCATGTGCTACAGCAACATGCATTCCTCAGGAACTTGCCTGAATCAGTGAGCCCGCTACCCCAGTCTTTTCTAGGACATATTCTCAATTCGCCTCAACAGAGCCTACAAAACCTGAATGTGGCAGGGGTTGTGGACCCCTCTGTCTCTTTTTTTTTTCCTAGGCAATGAGAACGTGCATTAGAGAGAAACAAAGAAAGCTCCTCTTTTTGCCACCCTGAAATATTGAGATCAACTATATTCAAAGCCCTATGAAAACCCTGCATAACTACTGGCTCTTTAAAACATAGCTGGATTTTAACTTACTTGCTTTTATTTCACTGGGGAACTGTTTAGAGTACCGTAGCATGTTTCAGAGGCTCCAAGTACAATTTTATAGTGTTTAAAGGGTAGACTCCACATTCAAAAACTCTAAATCTCAATTAAGATATACCATAATTGTGCACCATTCAAGAACTTCTCAAATCCCTAATTAGGATACGTTGCCACCAGGTGGCAGAGGAATGCCTTCATTTCATGAACTGCGCGTACTGGAGAAACTAGTATTGCTATTTACTTTGTTTGCTTCTTATTATAACCTAGACCCAATATTAACTAATGGAGACTAATGTTAATGTGGTGTTAACTAATAATACCTTTTAGTACTAGTTAACATAAACTGCTCTTCCTTTCTATCTCCACGGCATTTTCGAGACCCTTTCAGAGACTTCACAAAGTCAAGAATATCTTTTCAATATTGCGAAGACATTATTTGCCTTTTCATTCTCCTTTTCTCACAAGTGTACATGCAGTAGAGTTTTCCACAGGCTACACAACATGGGATAAGATTATCATTCTGACAGTTAAAGGAATGAATGTATTATTATTGTATGTTTGCATTTTAAGTTTTCTCAGTTTTAATTTCTAATGTGGTAAATACTAACATAAGCTATACAAACGGAAGTTCTTTGGGATCCTCAACAATTTTTAAGAGTCTAAAGGAGTCCTGATATTAAAAAAAAATTGAGAAATGTTACTCTAATTAGTTAATTAGCTTTAATAAATGCTCATGTATTTTTCTGTCTCTTCTGAGGACAAGGATCATGTTATATTTATCTTTGGATCCAATTCCATTGAAAACCTAGCACTAACTATGCATAACAGATACTCAATAAAGGTGTGTTAAAAAACAAAGTTTTGATAGCTGGGAGATGTGATTAAAAGGAAACAGGTATTCATGGAGAAAACATTTTTTAAGTTTACCTATTAAAATTAAATAATAAAATATTTAATTCAAATATAAATCTTCCAGTAAAATCTTAAACCAAGCATAATTTGGTCCCTTTCTATTATTAATAGAGACTATATTAATGAATATATTTGTCTTATCTTCAAAGATAAAATTTTTAAAGAGACATTTTTCATATTCATTAGAATTTACTTTCTAGGACTTCCCTGGTGGCAGAGTGGTTAAGAATCTGCCTGCCAGCGCAGGGGAAGGGGTTTGATCCCTGCACCAGGAAGATCCCACATGCCTCGGAGCAACTAAGCCCGTGAGCCACAACTACTGAGCCTGCTCTCAGTACTGCGCTCAGAGCCCGTGAGCCAGAACTACTGAAGCCCGAGTGCCTAGAGCCCGTGATCCGTAACAAGAGAAGTCACCACAATGAAAAGCCCGCACACCACAATGAAGACCCAATGCAGCCAAAAATAAATAAATAAAATAATAAAAAAAAAAGTATTGGGGGATATTTTGGTCCCAAATTATCTCTAAGTTTTCTCCTAACATATAGTTATAATAAAGTCAACTGATACCATATATCTACTTCCTCAGACATCAGTTTCTCAGTGTTTCTTATTCTAAAATGCTAGCCTGTCATTTTTTTGAAATTAAACTACAACAGCATGTTTATATGGTGACGATTATCTTGATGCCCTGCCAGTTTTTATCTTTGGTGCAAAGTCACTTTTTTTAAGCTGGCATACTCTACCATGGAGCATCATCTTCTGAATATCTTTTTTTTAAGGCTATAGAAGTTCCAGATTTTTACACAAAAATTTTAAGTAAAACTATTACAATCACTGAGTTCTATCGAAAATACATCAGAAACCATCAACACTGAACAGGAAGTCATGTTAATTATCCACGGAGGACACAAGAAGAATTTAAAGTATGTGAAAGAGATTCTTAGGACACAACAGCATGTGAAATTGGAAACTGATTGCTTCAAACAGTAATTATATGAGATACGAGGACTTAGCATGCTGAGAAGAGCCTTTCAAACACAGGCAGATACAACTTGCTCTGAGAAAAGGCAGGCTAAGAAGCAGCACAGCCTCACAGGAATAGACCTTCAAGGCCTCTCCCACCTTTCAGGAGGAGGACTGGGAAATGACTTATCATTCCAGACAACCCTGGGTACAAATCTTGACTAGTTAGTTTTACTCAATTCCTATATCTGAAATATTTAAACGAATTCTGCCTTTACTTCATAAAATCCTCAGTTGAAAATCAATACTGACTGAATCGAAGCTATAGGATGAGAAAAAAGTAAAGTTTTAGTAAGCATGATTACACGTAGGCCAAAATCTTATAAATAATATTGTGGGATTCTTCCATTTTCCCTTCATTCAAGCTAAGGAACAGGATATACTCCTAACCTCAGGTAGGGACTAAGAAAATGTTTTAAAAGTCAAATAATTTCTTTCTTTCTTTTTTTTTTTAAATCACCCAGGAGTTTTACTGTCAACAAACTTCCTCTGTATTCCACACCATTCAAATCTCATAAAAGACTTACTAGAATTGTTACTTTTTAAAAATCAGGAATTGAAATAAGTACCAAGTGTTCTTAAGTAATCCAACTGAAACTTCTGATTTATTTAAAGATTCACCATAAACAATTTTGTAGTTTTTGAAGTTTGTTCTTAGTTGTATAGAACTCAATGAGCTTCCCTCCCATCGAATATGTGGAGTAAATTCTTGCTGCAGCTGCTCAGATATAAGAAATGGCACCTCTATTTGTGTGTACACAGCTTTCAATTTCTTTCTGTTCTGCCGAGAGGCTCTCTGGGTTTCCCCATAAGGCCTAATGTAATCTTTCTTTTTTGTGTTTCTTTGTTTGTTTTTGAAAGCCACTCATCTTGCTACCTGCTCCCATACTGCATTGGTGGGACATATTATAGAGATAAGCCCAAATTTTTGGTGAGATTACTTTTCTAAATATTTAACATAAAAAAGTGTCACCAAACCCTATTAATAATAAATTATGATTCCATGACATTCTCTTAGTCAATCAAAAATCCCCTCTAAGCCCTGAAATTGTTAGGGGAACCACTGACCAAAACTGCCTGCCCTGGCCAGGTAAGACAGTAACCACTTGCATGAGTTGTCTTACAACAGGAGGTCCTGGTAAGGAACGTGGAACTAACAAATTACCACCAACCAGAAGAATTCGGGAAAGGTCAAAAGCAGAGAGGAGACACCAGTCCACACGTCCCGCCAACCTCCCAGAATCCTCATTGGAATCCATCTTGGCTGAGGGATGCGCACGCCACCAGGAAGGACCCTGAGTCAGAGTGACTGGCCAGAAACAACTTGGAAACTAACCCCATTACCGTAAAACCTGAGACTGTGAGCCACGTGGCAGAGGAGCTTTCCTGGGGTCCCTTACCCTCCTGCTCTCTGCGTGGGCGCTCTTTTTCAATAAAGTCAGCTTTGACAAATTGTCTCCTCAGACAATTCATTTCCAAGTGTTAGACGAGAGCCCACTCTCAGGCCCTGGAAGGGGTCCCCCTTCCTGTAACAAAATTATTTTATGCTCATTGTAGCATGGACAATACTTAGCCTGTTTTCATCCTGCCCCTTCACAGTATGGAATCTGTGTTCCCAAAATACACCTTATTTTTCACATTTTTTCAAATATACTCAGGCTTCCAATGCCAACTTAAAGACCTTTTAAAGAAATCTGAACCCTTGTTTATTTCCATGTACAATAACAACAAAACAGCAGAGCATGGAAAATAACTAAAGATTTTGTTATTTTTACTTCAAAATCTACGAGGCGTTCTTAGACAGAAGCCGTTCGGCACAATTTTTGTTTCCCGAGTGAAAGGGAACTCCCTACACCAGGAGGCTTGGGACAAGGTTCCCAGTTGACTCCTTATAAGCCCATTCAATGCTTAGTGCTTTTCTCTTTGCATTTGAAAAAACAAGGTGAAGACCTGGCATATTTATTCAGGTTATTCACAGAAAGAAAAATTCTAGTATTAACAACAAAAGGAGGGGCTTCCTAAGTGGCGCAGTGGTTAAGAATCCACCTGCCAATGCAGGAGACATGCATTTGACCCCTGCTCCAGGAAGATCCCACATGCCGCGGAGCAACTAAGCCCGTGCGCCACAACTATTGAGCCTGCGCTTTAGAGCCCGTGAGCCACAACTATTGAGCCCATGTGCTGCAACTACTGAAGCCCACACACCTAGAGCCCGTGCTCTGCAACAAGAGAAGCCACGGCAATGAGGAGCCTGCGCACCACAACAAAGAGTAGCCCCCACTCACCGCAACTAAAGAAAGCCCGCACACAGCAAAAAAGACCCAACACAGCCAATAAAATAAACAAACAATAAAAGGAGACTTAAGACTATGTTTATTAACCAAATTTTCTGTTTAATCACCCTACTCCCCTTTTCATTTTTTCGTTTAACAATAATCCAGTAATTTCAGTGCCCTTCTAGGATACCCAAATCCATCCAAGGACAGAGCTGGGGAGGCAGAAAATGAATAATAAGAGAGATTTGGGCTAAAGCTAGGTGGGCTTTACCTCTTCAATTCTCTTCAAACCATTTTATCACTGTAGGGCAGTGAAGGTTAACTGAGGATACACATTTCCTGAAATCTCCCTTTCCCTCCCTGGTTTAGCCCCGAGCATCAAGAAACCACTCCTGGTTGTGATTTGGAGGGGGGGTGGGGGGGAGGTGGGTAGCCCACTGTTAGAGTAACCAAGCCCAGCAGGACTGCCCTAAGCTGCAGGAGAAGTGGAACTGATTTGTTTGGAAGCACTGACAAGCCTAGAGGGCAGAAATGGCTGCCCTCTAATTGCAAATCACCCCTCAGTCCACCCTGGGGCATGTCATTAGCAAGTGATAGAAAGGAATAACTATCCCAGTGAACAGAGGTGGGAAGACAGTCCAAAAGGATAAAACAACAAGCCATACCTGAATTAAGAGTAGAAAATCAATAAAGGCTGTTGACTGACTTGATAATGTACATTTGCCTTTTTGGTATGGAGATCCTTTAAGAAGAAGAAAATAAACCATTCTATGGAAATAACACAATGTGTGAATTCACCTAATAAAAATGAAAGTGATAACCACAAAAAGCATGATGATTAAGGATGGTTAACATAATTCAGGTACTTTCTATCAAAGAGGTAAGGTACATCACCTACGTCCACAAACAAAGAATTTTCTTTTTCCTCTCTTTGTCTATTTCTAAATTCACGGGTATATCCATTCATTTGTTGAAGAAATAAATAACAAACACCTGTTCCATGCAAGGTACTAGGCTAGTTATTAAATGCAGAATAAAAATAAATCAAATAAGATGACTTTTATGAAAGCACATGGATAGTTGTAACATGTTATACAAATGTATGATGTTATTATTACTACTACAAAGATTTATGTGCTTTAGCACAATAAAATTTGGTCCTCTTCTGGGGCCAAAATAGGCCTAGATGTAGCCCAAGACAGATGTTGACAGGCAGGGAGTCTCTGGAGTAGGGCTGCCAGAACTGCAGCACTATCCTGAGTGGACTGGAGCTGAGCAGTAACAAGAGGGAGAATCCCAGATACAGGCAAGAATAAACTCTATGGCTCATGGGGCCATAAATACTTAACTATGGTCTAAAGAGCAAGATCTAACTGAAAAAGAGGCCAGAATAATGGGAATAGGTTAGTATGGGATTTGATTTTATCCTATTTACAACTTAATAAGTTCACCTGAAACTATTTCTAAATACTGGTAGAAGATATGAAACTTCCGAGTCAGAAATAAAAGCCTTTTATTACACACGGCACCGGCAGCAGCCTGAGTGCCCATCTCCCTCGCTTTGCCAGTCCCCTCGGGCAATGTGGAGGAGGGCTCGAAGGGATACTTAAACATGCCACTCATCTTGGAGAACCCGCCATTTCACAGCAAGAGATAAGGAATGCTACTCTTTGTTCCAGAGGAACATTACTTCGTTCCTCAAGGTTGTTCCCTGAAAATAAAACCCTAAGAAATGGCCCAGGTAAAGAGTCCTCATAGCCTTGTATTCTTGGTACACCCAGCAAAATGTGCAGGAGCATGAGAAAGTCATGAGGTGTACCCCCAACAAGTACTCCACATCAGGCAAATGTGTCAGATCTAAGACAGTACAAAGTGAAAGGATGCTGGCAGCCTGTTTATTTCTAGCACTGGCTAGAGGATTTGCTGATAAATTAAAACAGTGATCTTTCAACCCAAGCTGGATATTAAAATCAGAACATTTAAAAAACTCCATATCCTAGATATCCTGATTAAATTGTGGTCATGTGGCTTGCCATTTTTTAAAAGTGACTCTAATGTACAAAGTTGAGATTCCTGATTCACACAACCCTTGTGAAATTAGATCATGTGTCCCCATCCTACCCGACCATAAGAATCACGTATGGAAATGGTTCTCAATCTTCAGCATGCATTAGAATCACCTGGTGGGGGATTCTAGGTTCCAGATCGCTAGGCTCCAACCCCACAGTTTATCCTCATTCAGTAGGTCTGCAGTAGGGCCTGAGAATTTGCAGTTCCAACAAGTTCCCTGGTGCTGCTGCTGCTGCTGCTAGCCTGGAACCCCGGGTTGAGAACTGCTGAGATAGAGCGAAGCCTCTCAAACTTGTATGAATACCTGGAGTTCTTATTAAATGCAAATTTTGATTTAATAAGTCTAGCATGCGCTCCCAAAGTCTGTATTTCTAACAAGCTCTCAGATGTTGCCAATGCTGTTGGTACTTGGCTCACATAATGAGTAGCAAGGATCTGGGTTCCAGTTAAAAATATAACATCTGGGACTTCCCTGGTGGTGCGGTGGTTAAGATTTTGAGCTCCCAACGCAGGGGGCCCAGGTTCGATCCCTGGTCATGGAACTAGATCCCACATGCATGCTGCAACTAAGAGTTCACATGCCACAATTAAGGAGCCCAAGAGCCACAACTAAGAAGCCCATGTGCCACAACTAAGGAGCCCAGCTGCTACAACCAAAAGCCGGCACAACCAAATAAATAAATAAATAGATAAATATGTAAAACCTATACATATATTTATATATATATATAAATAAAATCCAAGGCCCCATTCCACACCCACTGAATCAGATTCTCCAAGGAGAGACCTGGGTTACACAAACAAGCACCCCAGGTGATTTTTCTCAAGAGAAGGAATCTTTGTAATCTTGCCGTTGAATGTAAATTTAAAAATGTGATCAAATCTGAACTTTCCATTAACTTATATGCAGTTCTAGATACATTTTATTTTATGACTTATGTTCAAACTAGCAGTAACTTTTAAGTCCCAGCTGAAAGCTTGTGATGGGTAGCAGAATATGCCACCCCCAAAATATGCCACTTCGGCATAGAATTATTTTTGAGCTGAAAGCAATAGAGAGAAAGCAGATACAAGGAAAGCTCTCTGCCCACCCCCAGCCCCCCACCTCCCCATTTATGTAAAAGCAGGATATAAATTCTCTACTAGAAAGGAAAGCAATTAATCACGGGAGACAATTCTTGACCCCTATCAGCCTAGAGATGGCACCAGAGGAACGTACCTAACAAATCTCGCTAAAACTAGCTTTTATCTACCATTAGTTTCCCCATATATTTCCCTTCCCACAATCAGCCACCCCAAGAAACTGGAAGTCATCTTCCTTTCTCTTGTCACTTCTCTACAGATGTATCCTTCTTTTGTTAAGATGTTGTTTCAGCCCAAGTTCTAACCATCCCTTTAAGTTACTCGTTGCTGAGTGTTCCCATGTATATGCACCATGCACAGGTTAATGTGGAACAGTCACAGAAACAACAGGCTATATCCCAGCAGAATAGAATAGCTTCCATTAAAGCCAGTTTGTGTTACTGTTGTTTTTAAGCCTCAACAGTCTGTCTCTCTCTATAATTTAAGACCTGCCAATAAACGCTTAAATGCACCGAGTTAGCAATGCTAAATACATTTACAAAGCAAATACTCCTCTTTTAATATAAATCAGCACTTTTAAATTATATGTTTAATAGATTTTCACATGTGTTTCTTAAAGCATATGTCACTGAGTCCTAACATTAAGAAGAATAGCACACTTAAAGGAAGCAAAAAAAAGGAGAAACAGAGAAAAAACTATCAGAACTATATTTTTATAATTCTTATGGTATTTTTGCCATGGCTCCCTAGTGTTCCCTTTTTAAGTTATTTCAATCGTATACTTTGTTCATAACTGTCAGTGAGTAATATATATATATATATATATTTTCAAGCCTTTAATCTATCAAGAAGCTGAAAGGAGTTTAAAGTGCTCTGAAGTCAGTAGATAGGAACCAAAACATATGCCTAATTATCTCTGATGAACTACAGTAGTAAATATATATTAAACATGCTTTACTCTCAAAGGATCCACTCTTATGCTCTGCATCACAAACTTTTATTAAAGCAGATAGCCAAAGATGAGGTTCAGAAGATGACTAAATAATGAAGCAGAGAGAGCGACTGAAATGTGTACTTCGGAATCCATAATTTTAGCAAATAGCTGACATACATTATGTATGGAAGAAAATTTTTGCCCTTGCAGGATCTAGATGAAGAGTAATAATTCTGATGCAGTGTCTCTACTGCTTGTGATAGGTTAATAATCAATGGCTTCCTAATTAGTTTCCAGGGTCTCTCTTCTAAGTATCTTCTCTTACTCACTTTCCAGCCTCAATCATCATTTTCATACAGAGACTAAACATACATCCCCATCCCAGGCCTCTTTCTGGAGCTTCAGACTCACCTTCTCAGCTGTTCATTAGCTGTTATTCCCTAGCTCACCAACCTGTACCATAAATTCAGCTTATCCTAAACCAATTTAACAACTTTCTCCCCCAGAGGAGATCCTTCTCTGGTTTGCAGGTAATAGGAGCTCTTTTTTTTCATATCTTCATGTTTATAATAAATGAATTATTTTCAACTCTTCTTTCTACTTTACCCCTTAAATTCTAGCAGTCATCAAGTCATGTAAATTCTATCTCCAAAATATCTCTTGCATTCTCTCTCGTGGATCCTCATTTCCTCCGCCTTGTCTATGCCCTTCTTATTTTTAACTGGAGCTCCATAACAGGAGGGAAGAAGAAGAGCAGCTTCTCTTCTCCTGTCCACCCTGGCACTGCTGTAGGATTATTCTTTCTTATCCTCAGCTCTCAACTCAGTCTCTGGCACTAAAACCTTCAAAGGCTCTTCACTGCCCATCAAATTAGCATTTTCACTCTGGTATTCAAGATCCATCTAAATATACAGGCCTGGCACATATTCTCAATATTTTTCCTACTAATTTCCCTCAACTTCCACATGTTCCAGTTAAACGTGGCAGCCTCTCCAAATAGGACCCGTGCTTTCCTCCTTTTAAAGCTTTCTTTCCTTCCTGACATTTAAAGACAGCACAACAGGATGGAAAGAAGCGCCGTGAGCTTTGGACTCACTGCATTCATCAGTTGTGTAGTTGTGGAAAAATTACTTAATTTTTCAAATCCTCTGTTTCATCATCTGTAAAATGTATATAATTCCAACCTCACAGCTATAGTTTGAGCTTTAAATCAGATAATTCAGCAAAGGAACTCAGTACATATTACTGTTCCCACCTCCTTCCTTCATGTACACAAATCTCACACATAGTGTTCGCATTCCATTAAACTTTTCTTCATCTTCTAACCCTTCTGTCTTTATCGGTATTAAAATCATTTGCCACATTACAACATCTCTGATGTCAATGATTTTGTTTTACTCATTCTCAAGATCTCTGAGGCACCCCACACAGTGTCTTGAATCTAGCTCGGTAAATATTCATACAATTGAATTGACTTTAATATCGCTAATAAAAAAACAAGATGCAGGGAAAAAGCCCCTAACTGATCCTGGGTCTATGGGGACAATCTACTAATCAGCGACACACAAGATGAGACTGCAGAACACAGAGAACACACATTCAACTGCAGAGAACAGGACTGCATGCCGTCTCACAGAATTCAAGTCATGGGAACATCAAACTAAACCTCAGCGCCACACCTCCAGGAGGGTGCAGAAGAGTAACTGCTCTGGCCCTGAATCTGAAGGATCTGTTGCCTCTATAAGGAAGAGACTCCAAGAACTAAAAACTGAGGGAGTTTATAGGGAGGACCAACAAAAGGTGATTTCACCAGCTGATGCCAAGAGTGACCTGAGACACAAATACTGCAAACAAAATCAGCATTGACAGGACTAGATCCAACTACCAGGTTAGACACACCTTTAGGCTATTTGTTACCATTCTTTAAACTATCTCTCTTCATTTTTCTTACATTTTGCCATTACTCCAGATTTCACATGGATGAACATGCTATATGGTAGAAGGCCATTTACTGCATTTGTTTCAGGCTACAAATCCTTGTAATGATGGCTTTGGTGAAGCCGTTTTTATCTCATCAGCTAGAATTTCTTCACATACACTCTTTAGACACCTTAAAAAGCTTGGAAGTTCCCTCTTTTTTTTGGCATCAATCCAAAGAAAAATACTGCTACAGATCTGCCTTTTGATATGGAGATTACTGTTTTGATCTACATAGTGACTGACACTCTTTCAAGTGAGTGTCAGTTGATAGCTATAAGGATAAAAGCAACTAACAGAAAAACAATAAATGCATAGAAAACTTCTTAAGGTTTCTTTTGTAATTATTTCACTTTGGGAGGTAAGAATAGGAAAATAAAGATCAAGTATGTTCATGAACTCATAAGAAAAAAGTAATAACACTGTGCTGAAGACTGCTGATCTGACTGCAAGAATGTTTTGGTTCCAAAAGTTTCTGAGCTTTGTTTCCCAATTGAGCCATAGTATTAGAAACCTAACTTGTAAAGAGTAGGTCTTAAGAGAAATGGAATTCCCTCTTTTAATGAAGCAGCCGTGGAGAAGATAGACCAGCCAGGAGCAGACCTCCACTTCTGATTATAGAAGCAAAGAAGGAATCACTGAAGGAGAACTGAGGCCTGGGCAAAGAAGACCTGCTAGTGTATGTCCTGCTCACTTAAGGACACAGCAAACCCACCTCACCCTTTTGGCTTTGTTGGAACAGGGACTCTTGGCAAAGATGCAGCTGCAATCACTAACAACGCATCCATCACCATTCCCACTATTCCAGTAAATTAAGCTTAATTCATGAAAATACCTTACCAAGCACCAGAGGTGCAAAATTAGGAGAACTGGTTCTCTTTTATTTTTCCTTCTTTTCATTGCACCCGATAAATCAACTTAAAAAACAAAACAAACAAACAAAAAACCTAATGGGAAGGATTCATTTAAATGAGTTCATGAGGGAAGTAGCAGCATAAACTTCCCACTTTAATTGCTCTAGCATAGGGAATTTCCTGGTGGTCCAGTGGTTAGGACTCCATGCTTTCACTGACCAGGGCGTGGATTCAATCCCTGGTTGGGGAACTAAGATCCCACAAGCTGCGAGGTGCAGCCAAATAAATGAATTAATTAAAAAAATTGCTCTAGCATATTCAGTGGCTACCTTTTTTTTTTTTTTTTGGCTCTTTATTGGAATATAATTGCTTTACATCAGTGGTTATCTTTAAAAGTCCTTCACAGTATGCATGAGTGAGTTAATCTTGACTAGAGCATTATCAGTTTTAGTGTTTATAAACAGTTTTACTGAAAGTTATTTTAAATATGAGTAATATAAACTTTAGAGTCATTAATAAAAGCATCTATTTTGTCTAGATGGCAGTATAAAGTGTAAGCACTCCTGTGATAGGATTAAAATCACTCCAGTGCCTAGGATGGTAATTCACATATAATGTTGTGGATCCAGGGTCTACAATTGAAAGAGTATTTAAATCCATGTTAAGACTGACATGAAGTTTAGTAAAATATGTTGAATATTCAGTTTTCCCCAGATGAATGCTTCAAAAAAGAATGGAAGATTTTTGGATCCTAAAGGGATAGGGAACTTTCTATTATAGCCCACGCAGGAGATAGTTCTGCTTTATAGGTGCTTGCTTTGTTTTATTTTGTTGCTACATGTTTAAAGGGGGTGATATTGTGAAATTATTATGGCTGAAATGCTTTGTATAAGAAAGGGCTCCTAGAGAGGGCCAAGGAAAACTCCCAAGAAATGGGAAAAGCTGAGAAATTCAAACAAACAGGTACTGAGTAGTAGCTGGTCTAAGGATCTGTCACTCTCTCTGTTCAGCAAGTAAGTGACAATACACAAATACAACAAATTTCCTTACCTGTCCAAGCCTCCAGTGGCTCCCATTCACCCTATGTAAAATTTCAGGTCTATATATGATTTGCGGACCCTGTCAGGCCTCTTCCATCCTCTTCCATCCCTAGATCTATATATTTATTATGATATACATTCCCAATAAAATGTTTCTATGTTCAATAATAATCTATCAATATCTATAGGAAATTCCCTTGTGGTCCAGTGGTTAGGACTCTGCAATTCCACTGCAGGGAGCAAGGATTCGATCCCTGATCAAGGAACAAAGATCCCTGTGCAGCACAGTCAAAAAAAAAAATTTATGTATACTTATGTTGCACGAATCAGTTGTGTAATAATAATAATTATAATGCAACATAATCCAGAACAGAAATATTAATGTTTCAAGCCTTATGGCCAAAGGAAAGTTTTTAAAACTTCAATTTCAATTTAATAGACACAATTTATTTAAAGTAAAGTTTAGTAGGCTAATCAATAAAAGATTTTCAAAGAAAAGCATATATTACCTTAGGATGACATGATGTGGGCTAAATGGAATAGGAACTATGTATTTTAGGAGAAAAGAAACAATGTAAAAATTCTGACAGTTAAAGAAGAGCTTGTCCAGTTGAAAGACAATTGCAGTACATCATTGTATTTCTAGAACCTAAAACAATGTGTGTTTATTATTCAATGAACCAGAGATATTCTCTAAACCCGGACTCAAAAAGAGAAATAGAATAGTGTAAGAAGCAGAATAGCACTAACCACTGCGTGCTCCAGGCTAGCCAAACAGAACAAAAACATGTTAGAAGCAAGAATATAACTCTCAACCACAGAGGACTCTAGACCATGGAGAGTTCCAGGTGACACTGGAAAACTAGGTCTAAAATGAACTCATGTCCAAATGAAGAGTCTTACAGATAAATCACAAAAAACATTTAGAACTATGCCTGGCATGGAGCAAATCGTAACTATTAGCCATCCTTATTTATTATTTTATCACATCATTATCATTATTAGTGGCCTTAGCCTACTTGGACTGCACCTAAGCATTCTCAGCAACTGCGGAATTTCCAAAGGACATTTGCAGTCTTCAGTCTTTAAGTTCTTTTCCCTGTGCCACTTCACTGCCCTCCTTCTTGACTCCCCTGACACTCACACCTGTTTCTATTTTGAAAATTCTGGTCACTATATAATTCTTTTTAAGAACTTTTATTGAGATACAGTTAACAGACAATAAACAGCATATATTTAGAGTGTACAATTTGGTATCCCAATCTCCCAATTCATTCCCCCCCAACCCTCCCCGCTTTCCCCACTTGGTGTCCATATGTTTGCTCTCTACATCTGTGTCTCTATTTCTGCCTTGCATTTCCTCTTTCATAGTTGTTAGCATTTGCCTTATGTATGGAGGTGCTCCTATATTGGGTGCATATATATTTATCATTGTTATCTCCTCTTCTTGGATGGATCCCTTGATCTTTACGTAATGTCCTTTCTTGTCTCTTGAAACATTTTTTATTTTAAAGTCTATTTTATCTGATATGAGTACTGCTACTCCAGCTTTCTTTCGATTTTCATTTGCATGGAATACCTTTTTCCATCCCCTCACTTTCCGTCTGTATGCGTCCCTAGGTCTGAAGTGGGTCTCCTGTAGACAGCATATATATGGGTCTTGTTTTTGTATCCACTCAGCCAGTCTGTGTCTTTTGGTTGGGGCATTTAGTTCATTTACATTCAAGGTAATTATCGATATGTATGTTCCTATTACCATTTTCATTAATTGTTTTGGTTTTGTTTCTGTAGGTCCTTTTCTTCTCTTATGTTTCCCACTTAGAGAACTTCCTTTAGCATTTGTTGTAGGGCTGGTTTGGTGGTGCTGAATTGTCTTAGCTGTTGCTTGTCTGGAAAGCTTTTGATTTCTCCCTCGAATGTGAATGAGATCCTTGCTGGGTAGAGTATTCTGGGTTGTAGGTTCTTCCCTTTCATCACCTTAGATATATCATGCCACTCCCTTCTGGCTTGCAGAGTTTCTGCTGAGAAATCAGCTGTTACCCTTATGGGAGTTCCCTTGTATGTTATTTGTTGTTTTTTCCCTTGCTGCTGTTAATAACTTTTCTCTGTCTTTCATTTTTGTCAATTTGACTACTATATGTCTTGGTGTGTTTCTCCTTGGGTTTATCCTGCCTGGGACTCTCTGTGCTTCCTGCACTTGGGTAGCTATTTCCTTTCCCATGCTAGGGAAGTTTTTAACTAGAATCTCTTCCAATATTTTCTCGGGTCCTTTCTCTCTCTCCTCTCCTTCTGGGACCCCTATAATGTGAATGTTGGTGTATTTAACGTTGTCCCAGAGGTCTCTTCGGCTGTCTTCAGTTCTTTTCATTCTTTTTTCTTTATTCTTTTCCACATCAGTGATAAACACCATTCTGTCTTCCAGGTCACTTATTCACCCTTCTGCCTCCGTTAATCTGCTATTGGTTCCTTCTAGTGTATCTTTCATTTCAGTTATCGTGTTGCATATCTCTGTTTGTTTGCTCTTTAATTCTTCTAGGTCTTTGGTAAACTTTTCGATCTTTGCATCCAGTCTTTTTTCAAAGTCCTGGATCATCTTCCATCATTATTCTGAATTCTTTTGCTGGAAGGGTGCCTATCTCCTCTTCATTTACTTGTTTTTCCCGCGTTTTATCTTGTCCCTTCATCTGGTTCAAAGTCCTCTGCTTTTTCATCTTCTCTATCTTTCTGTGGCTGTGGATTTTAGTTCCACAAGATGAAATACTGCTGATACTGCTGTCTGCCCTCTTGTGGAGGAAGCTATCTAGGAGGTTCATCTATAATTCTTATATACTTTATTTTCATACGCTAACTACTCTACTGCCCTATACTTCCATCTTCGGCTCATCACTCTTCTTAGCCTCTATATTCTGAGTGATGGTTTCAACACCCCCTTTGAATCCATTTTTAAGTCTGTTTATCCAGCTTTAACCTGTCCTCAAATCCCTGAACCACATGTCCATTAGGAGCAGATCTGGATGCTCCTAGTAAACAAAATGCATTCACCATTTTGCCTCCCAAAAGTTTCTTACCTTCTCTCAGCTGTTAGCTAGTAGCACAGGCATCTCCCCCTTCACCAAAAGGAAAGATCTAGCATGCATCCAGTGTTTCTTTTCTTCTGTCAGCACTACTTCCTCTTATCATTAAGTCCTTCTCATACTACTTCTAGAACATTTGTTAATTCAGCCCCCTCCTCCTTCCCATTCCTTTCACATCACTGCTCTTGTTCAGGCCCCACAATCTCTCAACTGGACTATTGTAATGGCTTGTAAATTGGTCTCCCTAACTATCATCTGCCCTTAAATCCACACTTCCTAGCCATGTCTATCTCCCTTTAATATTGTTCAGTGGCATCTTACCCAGCAAAGGATCAAGTATAAGCCTTTTAATACCACACGCAAGGACCTCCATTTCCTCACCTCTGTCTCTTCCAACACAATGTATCATATCACACTCCAAAAAGATTAAACTGCATGCAAATCTTTATTTTGCTTGATCCTTTTCCTGAAATGTTTGGCCCATACTTAGATAATTCATGTTCATTTATGCCAAGAAGCCTTCCCTGAGTCTCATCAGTCTGAGAGCTAGCGGTCTTGATGTATACTTCTTAATTATCTGTACAATATCTTTATTTATATACCCATATCTACAGGTCTTCCATTAGACTATGATCCCAGTAGGACATGGATTTGGTCTTATATATGGACAAAAATTTGTCTGTTTATCCCCAGCACCTTATCACAGTGCTTTGGCTATAGTCATCGCACAATGAATGTTGAACAAGACTGAAGTTTTGAGTAATTGCACACAATTCAGGGCCATACTTGGGTAAACAAACAAGATGAAGTAGTTGCTTCCCAGTGGAACTTAAAATCTGTTTTAAATGAGGCTTCACTAAGAACCTAAAAGGGAAACGTAAAAAGGAAAATGCAAAGGTTTAGAAAGAATCTTAAAATAATTCAAATCTAGTTATAGATTGTCCAGACACATCAATTTTTTCTATCTCAACTTTATCAAGTTTCAATGCTAGTTTCAGTTTCCCTACATAGAAAGATTGAATTAAACAGAGGTTTAAAATATGTCACACTCTCTCCCATCTCCATGCTTTTACCCACGCTGCTATAACTTTCACACTTTTCTTCACCACGTTAATCTATACATCTTCAGTTTCAGCTCATCTGTATGTCTAAGGAAAGACACCACAATAGTTAAATGCAAAAGGGACTTCACAAAATAGTATGCATACTTTGAATCTGTCTCAAGATATATTCGTCTCTGTGTATATTCAATCCAAATGTATAATTTTTACACAAAATTATTCAAAAGGGTACATTATCTACCTCTGGGAAGTGGGATGGAAGCAGGACTGGTTCAGGGAATTTTTACTTCACCTTCATGATATTTGGGAGGAATTCATAATTCACTTTTGCAAGGTCTGACTGGATCTGCCCAGACTGGGTTAGGTGCTCCTCCTTTCTGCTCCACAGCATCCTGGACAAACTCTGGAGCACAGCAGCTTCCCAGTGAGCTGTGTGTTTGCTTTTTTTTTTCTTTTTTAAGCTCTTTATTGGAATATAATTGCTTTACACTCTTGTACCAGCTTATGAGGTACACCAAAGTGAATCAGTTGTATTTATACACATATCCCCATATCCCCTCCCTCTCGTGACTCCCCCCCACCTTCCCTGTCCCAGCCCTCTAAGGCATCACCCATCATCGAGTTGATCTCGCTTTGTTATACAGCAACTTCCCACTAGCTACCTATTTTACAGTTGGTAGTGTATATATGTCTATGCTACTCTCTCACTTTGTCCCAGCTTCCCCTTTGCCCCCCGCCCCGCCAACCCCATGTCCTCCAGTCCATTCTCTGCATCTGCATCCTTATTCTTGTCCTGTCCCAGTGAGTTTTTATAGTATATTATCTGAGTATCTGTCCCACTATTTACCAGCTTTTTGAAAGCGAAATTTATTTTTGTATTCCCAATTGAATGCAGTACCTCACATATAATAGAAAATGATTTTATATTCTAGAAATTCAACAAATTTCAACAAATATGAACAGATGAACTGAATTCCCCATGACTATCAGTCCTGGTGCTTTTTGTCAGAAACAGAAGTGGCTAATTTCATGGAAAAAAAGTGCTCAAAGCCTTGAAATTCAGTTTTTTAAGATACATCCCAAGACAAGAAAACCATGCATATTCAGTCAAATTTGCAAATAGCATTCCAAAGTTCAGGAGACTTGCTCTTATATCCTTGTCAAAAATATACCAACCCACTGAAAACAGGCAATCAAACAATTACTTGTACGTGAATGTTCATAGCAGCACAACAGCTAAAAGGTGGACACAACCCAAATGTGGACGTATGGATAAACAAACTGTGGTATATTCATTCAACGGAACATTATTCAGCTTTAAAAAGGAATAAAGTGCTTACACGTGCTACAACAGGGATGGACCTCATCAACATTATTCTAAGTGGAAGAAGCCAGACACAGACTATCACATACCGCATGGCCCCATTTAAATGAAATATCTAAAATAGATAAACCCATAGAAACAAACAGCAGACCGGCAGTCACCAGAATATGGGGCAGGGTGGGGAAAATGAAGAGTACACAGGGTTTCTTCTTGGTATGAAAAAAAACATTCTGGAACTAGATAGAAGTCATGGTTGCACAACATTGTAAATGTACTAAATGCCACTGAATTGTTCACTTTAACAAGGTCAATTTTATGTTACATGAATTTCACCTCAATGGGAAAAAAAAACACGCTAACTGCTTTTGACTTAGAAGTAAGACAGAAGTTGTTACGTAGGATTAATTTCATAAGTCTTTCCCATCATATACCAAGTATTTAAAGGGAGGGAAGTTAACACGTGACATGTCTTATTCTTTAATGGACAGCTAAATTTCCATGAGTATATTCTATTTCTTTCAAGTTTTAAAGGTCTGAGGGAGATAACAAAAAAAGAACTACTGGGAGAGAAGCTCTATAGCAATTAATTTTTGGTATGTCCTAACTATAAAAACAGATTAGACAAATTTGCAAGGTTCATTTTTCTGCAGCTCTTAAATTTGTTTTAAAAAACTAAATTTAGGTGAGTTCTTTCTGATAACAATCAGAATTAATTCTTTTGTCATTATTAAATAATCTATCTCTATATGTGCTATAAACTTGAAACTTTAAAAATAGATGACTCAAGAATATGAAACTTAGATTCCTTGAGAATGATGTAATCACATTTCTTTGGATTCAGCTATTAATGTTATCCCAGATGGCACTGCCTTTGCTGTCATTTCCATGAGAAAACAGAAATGATTTTCCATATGGAAAATGTTAAGGCTTTTTAGCACAAAATAACATACATACTTTGTTAATAATACTAAATGGTATCTTAATGACATGGAATAGTAAATGCAATTCCTTATATGCTTAACTTACAGTTAAAATTACTTAGGCTTAATAGAGGGTTGCAAAGGAATGCACAGTGCACAGTAAGGTGATATTAAAATGTATGATATCATTTCTAGAAATACGATTAATATCCTAAGGAAAACTGTCCAACTTATGGTTTCAATTAAGCCCAGCTCAACAAATATTGACCCTCTATTATATGCTGAGCATTGTAAAAGGGGAAAAAAGACAATAAAAAGAGAATTACTACCTGTAAGAAACTTGCAATCTGATGAGAGCCACAGAATCCAAACAAGTTGTAACTAGATAGTTTTAAGTATAATAAAGTATGGACATATTACAAAAGTAGTACAAGGCAGTAATGAGCTCAGTTTGGAGAAACTGGAAGGAATGGGATTGGCCTTAGTAGAATAGGAGTTCAAGGGGTGAACAAAGTGGGGAAAAATGTTTCAGATGGTCTAGGTATGTAAAACAACCGTGTCATCTTCAGAGAGCAACCACCAATTTAATACTAAAGGAAGAGGAAGAAGAGGAGGATGTGGGAAGAAAAGGGGGGGGGGAAGAGGGAGCAGAAAGAGACTGGGAGAAAAAGAGAAGCATAAGACAAAGAAGTTAAAAAGTGAGAAGTGGGAAAATGAGGCTGGAGAAACAGACCGGGACCAGATTAGGAAGGACTTCACTGAGCTTGAATTACCTCTTCTAAGCATCAGGGAGTTACCGAAGAAACTCATCTGGGGAATGACATGGTCAGACTGAAATGTGGAAGGGTCACTCTGGTAACAATACGGAAAAACAACTGCAGGGGCAAGTCTGAAATCAGGAGGATCAAATAACAACCTACTGTCATAGTTCTGGCTGGAGATAACTAGAGCTTGAACTAACTTAAGGCCACTGGTGACACAACAGAGAAGACAGACTTGATATACAACATGAGTGACCACTTGGGTATTGAAGGTGAGAGAACGGAGGAAGCACCAAATAACAGAGTTTTCCGGACTTTGGATAGTGGTGGTGGCATATCACTAATGCAGACAGGAAAAAGAGAAGTGCAGTAGTTTCAGGGTGGAGAAGGACATTGCTCAATACTGGGTATGTTGACTGAGGCACTTATTAGACTTCCAGCTGAAGATACGTATTTAGGGTTATTCATTTTTAAACAATAATTTAAGACAGAGATAGGTGACATTCTCCAGGGAGAGAATATAATGAGAAGAGGACTAAAAACCCTGCAGAAAACCAAACTTAATCATACTTCGAATAAGGGCTGCTCTAAAGAAAATGTCACAGAAATAGTAGGAAATCCAGAAGGAACATGATGTCATGGAACTCATGGGAGGAAATACTTTCAAGGAGGGAATAATCAACACTCTTAAATGCCAGAGAAAAACTGAGTACAATAGAGATGGAAAAATGTTCATTGGATTTGGCAATTATGAGGTGCAAGTAATATAGTGGTAACTTCAGCAGAATAAAAAAGTCGGAATTCAGATGATAAGGACAAGGAAACAAAGATAGTTTTATCTATTATTTTATTTGATCAAAAATTTTTGCTTTATTTTATAAAGGTATTATTCCAGTAAGACAGCATAGAAGGACAGAAATAAAAGAGGCATTAACCACAGAAAGAAAAGTTTCAAAGAGTGTTTTAGACTTCTTTTTAATGTTTTAAATGTCAGTTCAGACTTTTTTTAAGAAAAGAGAATCACTGGCAGGTTGACCTCTAAAATTCTCCTAGTAGCAGGTCAATCACTGCTGAAATTTTTGAAGTGTTTTGAAACAGAAACTTTAAAATTTTAGGAAATCCTTTGCAGCAGAGAAACAGGCATACCGGCATGAACAGCAAATGAATGCTTTCAGAGGTGCTGCATATCAAGAAGCTGTGGTGGTTAAGAACAGCTCTGAAATCCATCTGTCTAGGTCAACGCCTGGCTCTACCACTTTCCCTCTCTGTGACCTCACCCAAGTTACCTGTGATCTTGCCCAAGTTAACTGCACTGTCTTCAGTCTCAGTCTTCTCACCTGTAAAATGGAGACAAGCATGCAATCTACATGACAAAGTTCTGCCAGGAGTAAATGAGATACCATCTCTCTGGCATTAAGTGATAAGAATCATGATGCTGATTTGGTATATTTTGCTAGATGGTGATGATGCAGATTCTACATACTCCGAAAAATCTTATCTAAAGCTATGAAACTGAATGAGACCACAAAGGCAATGAAGGTTGACCAAAAAGAGAAGAGGTCTAAAGACTGTTCCAGGGCTATAAGATGTTAGAATCTTGAGGAAGAACCAGCAAAGGAGCCTAAGTGGAACAGCCAGTGAAGTGAAAGGAAAACTTGGAGAGCAAAGGGCAGAAAGTGTTTCAAGAAGGAGTGGATGATCAACTGAGTCAGATGATAGTAATACATCAAGTAAAATGAAGACTGAGAATTGATCACTGGATTTAACAAAGTGGAAATCTTTGGTGACCTTGACAAGAGAAGACTGGTGGACCTTTGTGTCCGACGTTAATATGTGCATGGCCTTGATTACTTATGTGCGAGCCACTGACCAGTGTAGATTTCTGCTCATTACAGAATACGATCCAAATAGGGACAATGAAACGTGGCTGATGGTTGCTAGGACTTCTGGAAAAAAAGTTTACGTGCTCCTCTCAGAGAGCTAATGGAAAGATACTCGTCCTGCCATTGGATGTGACCAAGAAAATGAGTATCACTGGGAACTGCTGTCAGACTCTTACAATCTTGAGAAGAAGTGGTTTTGCCACTAGAGGCTAGGCAGAAAACTAGTCACCAATGACATAACTGAATTACCAGTTATCGAAAGTTCAACAGACCTCTACTTATCCTCCCCAAAGTCTGCTTGGCTCAAGATAGTTATAATAGCAAATAAATTCCATGTTTTATATTAGACATGTTAGATTTTTCTGTTACTTGCAAAACAAATATTCCTAACTAATAGGGCAATTTATCAAGGCTCAAATTACATGAGCTGGGTCAAGGAAAAGGCAGTGGTTACTGGAAGGATTTTGGACAGTCAATAAAAATAACTCCCACCACAAACTATACATTACACATGACCAAATCCTGCTCACCTTCATTTCTGTTTACGTCACCATTTTAAAGACATTCTACTGATTTATAAAATTAATTAATTGATTTTTTTAAAAGCAGAATTCTGTTCTGAGAGGATTCTGGGGAGAGAGTGCTCAAATGTGAATGTCTTAGTTCCTATCCATTCCTACTTTGAATCTATTTGCCTATCTTGAGCCAAGCAGCAGTTGATGGTGGTGAGCCACTGCGTGTAAGTAAGATATTGGAGTTCTGGAAAGGTCTTGGCAGAGGAAATAATGTGGGACCCTTTCCAACAAGAGGCAACCAAGTCTGAAAACCAAGCTCAGAGACACTCAAGATGAAGTTCACACTTGGTGAATGCTGGGGAAAGCTTCAAAGTTCTGTGCACCCCTAAGCATCTAAGGCTGATCTGGTGTCTTACTGCATTTCTTAGTCTGACTAAGGAGTAGATTAAACTTTCCCTATTTCTGAGGGTAGGAAAGTGTGAGTAGGAACAGGAGCAGGAAGATTCTCTCTGCTGTCTGGATAGAGCCTGGCTGTCGACCTGCTGTACAATTATCCTGGGAGTTAGACACAGGCTGCCTTGCTTATCACTAATGAAACCACTGATACTACAAGATCTGTACCCAGCTCCACAACAAGAAAAATGACAACCTGTTACAACAACAACCTGAAAGAGAAAGATCAAAGAATATAGGTACCCAGTGGAACAGAACTGCTGGGGAGATTTATGACAAGCTGAACAAAAGAACTTGAAGAGCACTTTAGTACAGCACACACCCAATCTAAATGTGTATTTACATCTAGATAGATAATGGTAGACTGTCTGGGAATGTGTTTTTAAAAGTACTAAATAAGAATTCTTAAAATGATAGTCTAATGAGTTTAGAAGTGTTTAACTACCTCAGCAAAACCTAGAAATTAGGGACAGTGGTAAGGCGGGATTGAGGTGAAGAGATTTGGGAATAAAAACATTGCAAACTTCTCATCTAGCGGGATGCAGCTGAGAAGATAAGTGCATGAAAGTATGCTAACGGGCATATCTTGTTGGAGTGAATGGGATGATAATTAGGAGAAGCGGAATGCGTTGGTAGAAAAAAAGGCTGGTCTCTCCTTTCACAATGTATACGTATATCAAAGAATCACACTGTACACTTTCAATATATTACAGTTTTATTTGTCAATTATACCTCAATAAAGTTGAGAGAGAGAGTGCGCAAGCAGAGAGGACAGAGGAGAGAGAGAGGAAGAAAGAAAACAAGAGTCTAGTGAAGCATCAGTTTCTTCATCCTGCTGTACCTTTTGCACTTCTCTGTTCTATGAGTCAATATAGTTCCTCTCGTGTTTCTAAGTCTGGGGAGAAAAAACCCTAGGTAATTCATTTTTAAACAGTAGCAGAGAAATATATGTCTGACTCTGAGCAGCAAAACAAGGGGTGCTTCAAGGGGTGAAGGAGAATGGAATGAATAGTAACCTGAACAAACCAGGGAAGTAGGAATACATTGCAAATAATAATGTAAAAATAAGAGGAAAAAATAAGGAAACAAATGAAAATTATCAGACGATATGCTCAATGTCAACAGACCATACACTTTCATTACAAGATTCAGTCACACTGTACTAAAAAGAAAAAAGAATTAGTGAAAATTATTGATTAAAATAATTAAAGTATTTAAAATAAAGAAACGGGAAAGAAAATATCAGACAAATGCAAGCAAAAAGGAAAAAAATAATAGTAATATTAATATCAATACAGAACTTAAGGTACCGTCAAACTCGGTAAGCAGTGGAAGACACTAAACTAGGTAAGAAGGAAGTCACGTCATAATAAAATATTCAATATGTAAAAAAAAAATACATGGTATGAATGCACCAATCAAAAAATGTGCTAACGCATATATGCCGAATATAGAAAAATGATACAAAGCAACCGGTTTGCAAGGCAGAAATAGAGACACAGATGTAGAGAACAAACATATGGACACCAAGTGGGGAAAGCGGGGAGGGCTGGGGGGGAATGAATTGGGAGATTGGGATATCAAATTGTACACTCTAAACATATGCAGTTTATTGTCTGTTAACAGTATCTCAATAAAAGTTCTTAAAAAAAAAGATGCTAACTACATAAAGCAAAAACTATTATGATGGAAGGAGAACGTGATCAAAAACACATTTATAGTGGAAAATTTAAATACACCTCTTTTCAAATCAGATAGAGACCTAGTAGGAAAAAAAAGAGAGAAATTGAAAAATATAACCCACAATTAAGCTATATAGCCTATATATCTCAAGTGGAGAATCTAACATCCTTCTACATTCAACCTCAATATAACCTCATTTGTGAGAGAAAGGAGCATATAGGAATGACCTGGCACCTCTCTGACAGCCTAAGGCTAGAGGGAGGGGACAGAGAGAGAAAGAGATAAGAGGGGGAGAAGAAGGAGGAGGAGGACAAGGAGGAGGGAGGGAGGAAGAGAAAGAGGAAGAAAGAGAAGAGGGTGAAGAACCACAAGGAGATGGGGAAAAGAGGATCAGAGTGGATAAGGGGGGCAAGGGGGGGAGAGAGAGAGAGAGAGGCAAACACACACACACACACCCCCCACGAGTTAAAATTCTGTCCCTTCCTCTCTACAGCTTCTGCGTAATGAATAGTGTGGCATACTGGAAAAAACGAACGTGTTTTTAGACTACTGTTTTAGAAGGTAATGATGTTTATCATTGAGACAAATTGTTCTACCTATTTATCACATGAAAAACAAAGAAAACATTGAAGTAGTACACACAATGATACTTTATTTAGATTTTTTGATTCTGCACAGTCATTAAATTCTTTTCCTGGAAAAGCTATTATTAACAGTACTAATTGTAGTTCAGCAAAACAGCTCTCAATGGCTTGTCATGTTTAGAAGAGTGTTTTTCAGTAAGCTTCTGAAAGCCCTAATGAATGGAAAAGACCAGACTTTAATTGCTTCTCCCATAAATGCTTAAAGTACAAAAGATGCTCGATGAAAACGTACTATCATATGATCAAAATGGATTTTTTTCCAATCAAAGAAATGCGGTTAATACAATCACAAATCCTAAGGCATTAAATGTGCTAAAATATTTTCCTGTATCTAAGAATGCTATTAATGCTTTCATCAGAATACCTAAATTCCTTTTTCCTTTCTCATCAAAGAGTAACAATTAGTTTTGAATATTATACTATTTCAATTTAGTGTTTATTCACTTTTTCAAAAATTTTAATGTGAAATTTTTCAAATATTTGTAAGCTGAAGGACTTTTACAGTGAAAACATATACACTCACCACCTAGATTCTACCATTAATATCTTACTATCTTGTTTTATTACATATCTACCCAGCCTTCTATTCATCCATTAATCCTTCTTGTTTTTTTTTAATACATTTCAAAGTAAATCAAAACATCAGTCCACTTTTTCTAAGTACTACAGCAAACATTAGTGATTTGTTTTTTGGCATGGACAAGACATTTTTCTCTCCACTGCAGTAAACAGTAAGATGCAGGGCACATACGTTTGATGTAGGAGCTAAATTTCTGTATATACAACTTTCTGCCCATGTCTAGAAAATACAGAGACACAGCTAAAATAATGTCTTGAAGTTATCTGGGAAAATGTAAGCTTTAGAGATTATAAATAATCTTGCATTTCTGAGATAAAGAGGAAGGGCAATATGTTCATTTTCCCTTAGAGTTCTTCTTCCTTTAAACCTATTACAGACTTCCATAAATACAAGCCAAATTCTGACTTGTCAGTGGGGAAAAATGTTCAAACATTCTGTTACTTATTTAAGCAATAAAATATAAAGAAGAAGCAAACAGCAGCTGAAACCTATCAATGTTAATATCTTCCTGGCTATCCTTTCCCAAACATCCCCATTCATTCATTCATTCATTCCTTCATTCAGCAAATAATTTTTGAGTGCCTACTGTGTGCCATGTGACTCATAGTCTATGTCCTCAAGGTGCTTTTATTCTAGTCATATGTCTGGTAGTAACAGGTGCAATGAAGAAAAACAAGGAAGGGTATTTTTTTTGTAGATATTTTATTTTTTTATTGGAATATAATTGCATTACACTCTTGTACCAGTTTTTGAGGTACACCAAGTTCAATCATTTGTATTTATACACATATCCCCGTATTCCCTCCCTCCCTCGAATCCCCAAGGAAGGGTATTAATGTTAGAGGGTGAACATGTTATTTTACATGAGGCCATCAGGAAAAATCCTTTCTGATGTGGTGACATTTGAGCTGAGGTGTGGAGGTGAGAGTAGGAAGATGGGAATATCTGGGCAAAGGGGACGGCTGTGCTATTAAAGCTGTGAGGCAAGACAGTATCTGAGGAACAGTGAGGACAGAGGACCAGTGTGGCTGGAGTGTTCCGAAGGAAGTGGAGAGTAGTGTGTCACGAGGTTAGGGAAGTTATAGGGGCCAGATTCTACTCTGACTGTAATGGAAAGCCGCACAACAGTATTGATTAGAGGAGGCCTGTGATCTGATTTTTTTCAAAGACCTACACTGGCTGCTTGCTTGAGGGATGGACT
Organism: Hippopotamus amphibius kiboko; assembly: GCF_030028045.1. Classification (NCBI taxonomy): domain Eukaryota; kingdom Metazoa; phylum Chordata; class Mammalia; order Artiodactyla; family Hippopotamidae; genus Hippopotamus; species Hippopotamus amphibius. The sequence continues at coordinate 76,295,809 of NC_080198.1, forward strand.
GTAAGAAGAAAAGTGTGGAACAGGGAAAACAGAAAGACTGTAGTTAGAATTGAGGTGAGAGCTGATGGTGCTTGGACTAGAATGGATGCAGTGGAAGTAGTGTATACACACACGTTTGGCCATATACTTGTATCATTTTACAGAAATGGCACCATATATATCTATGCTGTGCGTGTTGCTCAAACTTTTCTTATTCACTCCTTTTTCTTCTGTTTACTTCCCCATTACCTGATCTCCAGCCCACACCCGCCTGCTCCTCCCTTCCAGTAACTAACATAAGAAGCCAGCCAGATACGCAACCTTTCAAATTTACCTCCATTTTCATAAACCACACATGGAGAACTTTTTTATAACGCCCTTCTTTACAAAACTTGAATAACACTATCTTACTCTGCTGTGTGCACTGCCAACACTTTTTGCTAACTTTTCTATTTGGTTGTTTGTCTTTTTCTAACTTTGAAGGCACACTATAGGTATGGACTCTTTTTGTATCATTTATTACAGACATTCTTCCTCACTTAGCATATGTATTCTGACTTTATGGTTTATGGTATTTTGCCATACTTTAACAATATTTTGCATAATAAATTATGTCTATCCATCTTATAGTTTCTTGGTTTCCTTTCTTTCTGTAAATCATCTCACCTTAGCCATACATATATTCCAAATCTTCTAAAATTTACTTGTTTTTGCTGATTAAAGTGTGAAATAAAAGTCTAATCAATGCCTGATTTAATTCTGTATACAAACTCCATTTTGAGTACCAAAAATCTTGTTTTCCATTTGGTTTCAGTTGTTTTTTAATGAATCATGCCACCCAGACTACCATTACCAAAGGTCAGCAGTTTTTATGCCAGAAATTGTTGGTCTCTCCTGTATAATGGTTATCTCCTTTCCTCTACTGCAGTGTATGCCCCATGAGGACAGATTCTTGCCATTCATCTTCAGGTCCCTGTGCTGATCCCGAGCTTGTTTGCCCTCAGGTCCATTTCTTATCTCCAGACTAGCAGACTCAGGAGGAAGAGGGCTGATGCCTGCTGTCCGCAATTCTCTGTTCCCTCATCAACCACCTCCAGCTGGGTTCGATTAATAGGAGACACTAGGTGAGATTAAAGAGTGGGAGGAATGGAGAAGTCAGGGCCTTCCTCCTCTTTTTCTGAGCCAGCCAGCATCTCTGGAGACACCTAACTCTCCTCCAGGATCCCAATTCTGTAACCCTGGCCCCCAAACTCCTATACGATCACCCTCTCCTTCTGCACACCTAGATGGTAGTAGCTTCCTGATGTTGCTAATTTCTGTCCCCTATTTGGCTTCTCAGCTCTTCCATCATCTAAGGAAATCAATTCTCTGCTTTAAATTCCCTATATTTACTTGATTCAGCCCTGATACATTCTTCAGTAATATTTAACTTTGTGCCTTAAACAGAGGAAAAGCTCGAAAATTTTAAGTAATGAATATTGCACTGTAGCACAATTACTGGGAACTGCTCATTCTTACCTATTCAACACCAAATGCAATATAATTGATCAAATATTGCTATTTGAGTGTCACATAACCACCACCTCCAGAAATACAGCATCCCGTTTCTCCATCACCACAGCAATGATACTACCTTCATTCACAGATTCTGCAGACTCTGGACTTAGTTCACAATATCTCTGTTCTTCCTCTCCCTTCAATAGCACCCTTTCACTTATGATTCCACTAAATGTAGAGATTATTAAAATCTTTCTTTATCGGGCCTCTATGCTCTCAACTACCCAAATTGATCTGTCAAATTTATTAAGCAACTGAACAAGTATCTATTGGGAGCCCAGTATCTGCCAAACAGTATACAAACCAGAAGCTACAGGGTCACATGATACAGTCTCTCTCAAATCTCAGTAAGCTGATAATTATAATTCAGTGCGATAAAGGATGTTTTGGTAGGCAGAATTCTGAGATTCCCCAAGATCCCCTACCCCTGGTAAACACGCCTTATATAATCCCTTCCCCTTAAGTAGCGGCAGGATTTGTAAATATGAGGGGGCAAGTCCTTCCCTCGATTAGGTTAGATTATATGTCAAAGGGAACGAGTAGGCACTCCTGTGATTATGTAATGCTACATAAGGCTGAATCTTAGAAGACTGAGAAGAAAGATTCTCCTGCTGGTCTTGAAGAAGCAAATTGCCGTGTTGTAGAGAGAGCCATGTGGCAAGGACCTGACCTGAGAGTGGGCCCATTCAACAGCTATTAAGAAAAGAGCGACTTCAGTCCTACAACTGTAAGGAAATAAATTCTGCCAACAACACGGGGGAGTTTGGAAGCCTAACTCTCCCTAGTCAAGCCTCCAGATGAGGACACAGCCAGCCAACATCTTGATCTTGGCCTTAGATCCTGACCCATAGAAGCTGTGAGAAAATAAATTTTATTGTTTCAAGCGCTACATTTGTGGTAATCTGTTACACAGCAATAGACAATACAGATTTGACAGAGGTGAGCAGAGGATATTAGCACACATAGGAAAAGACCTAACCCAGCCCATGGCCAGGAATGACCTTTCGAAGGAAGGCTGAAAGCTGAGACCTCAAGACTCTGCAAGGGTTAGTCAAGCAACAGGAGGGGAATGGAAAAAGGTGCGATAGAGAGATATTTCAGATAGAGAATCCTGGAAGTGTGCATGTGTGAGTATGTGCACGTCTGAGAGAGACAGAAACACAAACCATAAAATCTTTCTCTTTAGGTCTCTAGTAATTTTGCCATAGTATCCTAGGTGCAGAGAACAGCATCTTTGACCCACAGCAGCTCTCGCAAATAAACCATCTAACCTTACACCTAAAGGATCTAGAAAAAGAAAAACAAACAAAACCCAAAGTTAGTAGAAGGAAAGAAATCATAAAAATCACAGCAAAAATAAATGAAATGGAGACTAAAAAAAATGTAAAAGATCAATGAAACTAAGAGCTGGTTCTTGAAAAAGATAAACAAAATTGATAAACCTTTAGCCAGACTCATGAAGAAAAAAGGGAGATGGCCCAAATCAATAAAATCAAAAATGAAAAAGGAGACGTTACAATTGACACCACAGAAAAACAAAGGATCATAAGAGACTACTATGCCAATAAAATGAATAGCCTAGAAGAAATGGACAAATTCCTAGAAATGTACAATCTCCCAACACTGAACCAGGAAAACACAGAAAATATGAAAAGACCAGCTATCACTCATGAAACTTAATCAGTAATTTAAAAATTCCCAACAAACAAAAAGTCCAGGACTGAATGGCTTCATGGGTGAACTCTACCAAACATTTACAGAACAGTTAACACCTATCCTTCTCAAACTGTTCCAAAAAATTGTAGAGAAAGGAATGCTTCTGAATTCATTCTAAGGGGCCAGCATCACCCTGATATCAAAACCAAACAAAAACATAACAAAAAGAAAAAATTATAGGCCAATATAACTAAAGAACGTAGATGCAAAAATCCTCAACATAATTTTAGCAAACTGAACCCAGCGAATACATCAAAAGGATCACATACTATGATCAACTGGGATTTATCCCAGGAATGCAAGGATTTTTCAATATCCACAAATCAATCAATGTGATATACCACATCAACAAACTGAAGAATAAAAACCATGTGATCATCTCAATAGAAGCAGAAAAAAATTTTGACAAAATTCAACATCCATTTATGATAAAAATTCTCCAGAAAGGAGGCATAGAACATACCTCAACATAATAAAGGCCAGATATCATAAGCCCACAGCTAACATCACACACAGTGGTGAAAAGCTGAAAGCATTTCCTCTAAGATCAGGAACAAGACAAGAATGTCCACTTTTGCAACTTTTATGCAACATAGTTTTGGAAGGCCCAGCCACAGCACTCAGACAAGAAAAAGAAATAGAAGAAGAAAGACAAGAAAAGAAAAAGAAATAAAATGAATCCAAATTTGAAAGGAAGAAGCAAAACTGTCACTGTAGATGGCATGAGACTATATACACAGAAAATCCTAAAGAAACCTCCAAAAACTAGTAAAGCTCATCAATGAATTTGGTAAAGTTGCAGGATACAAAATTAACATACAGAAATCTGTTGCATTTCTACATACTAATAGCAAACGACCAGAAAGAGAAATTAAGGAAACAATCCCATTTACCATCACATCAAAAAGAATAAATAAAATACCTAAGGAGGTAAAAGACCTATTCTCTGAAAACTGTGATACTGATGAAAGAAACTGAAGACAACACAAACAGATGGAAGGATAAACTGTATTCATAGATTAGAAGAATTAATATTGTTAAAAAGAACTTTACCCAAGGAAATCTATAGGTTCAATACAATCCCTATCAAAATACCAAGGGTATTTTTCACAGAAATAGAACAAATAATTTTAAAATTTGTATGGAAACACAAAAGACCCCAAATAAACCAAACAATCCTGAGAAAGAACAGAACTGGAGGAATCACACTCTCAGATTTCAGACTGTACTACAAAGCTACAGTAAGCAAAAGAGTATGGTATTGGCACAAAACAGACACATGGATCAATGGAATAGAATAGAGAGCCCAGATCCCATGCACTTAAGGTCAATCTATAACAAAGGAGGCAAGAGTATACAATGACATAAAGACAGTCTCTTCTATAAGTGGTGCTGAGAAAACTGGACAGCTCCATGTAAAAGAATTAAATTAGAACATTCTCTAACACCATATACAAAAATAAACTCAAAATGGACTAAAGACCTAAATGTAAGACTGGAAACCATAAAAATCCTAGAAGAAAACCTAGGCAGAATACTCTCTGACATAAACAGTAGCAATATTTTTTGCATCTTGTTTCCTAAAGCAAAGGAAATAAAAGCAAAATAAACCAAAGGGATCTAATTAAACTTGAAAGTTCTTTCACAGCAAAGGAAATGATTAACAAAATGAAAAGACAACCTACTGAATGAGGGAAAATATTTGCAAATGATATGACCCATAAAGGGTTAATATCCAAAATACATAAACAGCTAATACAGTTCGACATAAAACAACAACAACAACAACCCAATTTTAAAATGGGCAGAAGACCTGAATAGATATTCTTGTAAAGAAGACATGCAGGTGGCCAACAGGCATGTGAAAAGGTGTTCAACATTGTTAATCATCAGACAAATGCAAATTAAAGGTACAATCAGATGTCATCTCACATCTGCCACAATGGCTATCATCAAAAAAACATAATAAAATGCTTGCAAGAATGTGGAGAAAAGAGAATCCTCATACACTGTTGGTAGGAATATAAAGCAGTGCAGCCACCATGCAAAAGAGTATGGAGATTCATCAAAAAACTAAAAACAGAACTCCTGGGTATACATCTGAAAAAAAAAACAAAAACACTAATTCAAAAAGATACATGTACCCCAATGTTCACAGCAGCACTATTTACAATAGTCAAGACAGGGAAGCAACCCAAGTGTCCATCGACAGAGAATGCATAAAGAAAATGTAGTGTATATACATACAAAGGAATACCACTCAGCCATTAAAAAGAAGGGAATTTTGCCATTTGCAACAACATGGATGGATGTGGAGGGTATTATGCTAAGTGAAATAACTCAGACAGAGAAAGACAAATACTTACAATATCTTTTATATGTGGAATCTAAAAATTAAACTAGAGAATATAACAAAAAGGAAACAGACTCACAGATACAGAGAACAAACTAGTGGTTACTAGGAAGCGGGGAGGGACAAGATGGGGTAGGGGACTAACAGGTTCAAACTATTATGTACAAAATAAAAAAGCTACTAGGATGTACTGTACAACACAGGGGATACAGACAATATTTTATAATAACTACAAATGGAGTATAACCTTTAAAAATTGTGAATCACTAGGTTGTACATCTGTAACATATAATACTGTACATTTACTTTACTTCAATTGAAAAAAAAGAAAAATATGATTACTATTATTCTGATCCTCAGGGGAGGTGAAGCAGGAATATACACTTAGGATAGTGCATTTCCTGCAGCGACAGAGCAAAATTCCTCTTAAGTCAGGCATTCCTTTCCAGGCACTAGGATGATAAATATTGAAAGTTGAAATGTCCTTTGAAACATTACCTTAATGATACTTTTTAAGTTATTTATAATAACCAGAGGGAAAAGGGATATAAATGAGTATTTTTACATTTGTGAACTTTAAGTAACACTACAGTAAACTATGAAAAATTTCAGCTGCTTCCCAAATCCTCAATAACTGTGCAATAAGGTAGAAAGGGTGGTATTCAAGAGAGAGGCTCAGAGCAGCTACATAAGCAATCCATCAGAGCATGAATAGTATCTTCAAGACAGGAGGTCAGATTGGCTCTTTCATTATTTTCAATGTAGCTAATGAAGGGCAAACCTCAAAATGTTCAGAGCTCCAGGACTTCTCAGGTAAACATTGGAAATGGTGAGTATGATTCATGTCAGATATTGATTTACTGAAAAATACAGACATAGAAAATTTCAGCATTTTAATCTTTTCTAAATATGGTCTCCTTGAAATACAAGGGGAGAGGTCTCAGCAGTGAGCCTAGGGATGTGGGCTCCAGTGCTGGCTCTGCCTTAACTAGCTGTGTGGCCTTGGCAAGTCCCACTGTCTCACTGGGCTTAGCATCCTTATCTTTACAAACAAGAGGATGGGGAGCCTGGCTGGAGAACCCCACAAGTTCCTTCCAGCTTTAATAGCAAATGGAATAAATGACCTGGTATCTTTTATTTTTGGCATCTTTTATTTTTAAAGCAGATGATCACCTTTGAGAGCACACATTTTAAATAAAGCACTGATTTAAGGCATCTTGGAAAGTCATTTTGATGGCCACTGGCTGGAGGAAAAGAGACTGCAATTAACATCTGGAGTCAAGACAAAATTAAGTCACATAAGAAGAGTAAATATTTTCCTGAGCATAGAAATAGGACTTTCAGGATTATCGTTTTTAAAATTGTAACTTTTCAAAATGTATATGGTTAATAACCATGTGAAAAAATAAGCACAGAATAGTGTATATAAAATGTATTTTACAGAAACAGACTAACAGATTTCAAAAACAAATTTATGGTTACCAAAGGGGAAAGCGCAGGAGGCAGGATAAATTAGGAGTTTGGGATTAACATACACACACTACTATATATAAAATAGATAACCAACAAGGACCTACTGTATAGCACAGGGAACTCTACTCAATATTCTGTAGTAACCTATATGAGTAAAGAATCTGAAAAAGAATGAATGTATCTATATGCATAATTGAATCACTTTGCTGTACACCTAAAACTAACACAACATTATATATCAACTATACTCCAATTCAAAACAAGTAAAATAAAAAATGTGTTTTATATGTAAACCTCAATTATGGAAAGCAAAGCCTTCTTACGAATTTTCAAACACTGAAATTAGATTTCAATTCATAACAGCCAAAATTTCCAATGAACTTATATATACATATATTTGTATAATACTAATATATGTGAATTACTGCAAATCAGCTTAGTGAATTTCTAAGCACTATTATACATTTTTTAAAACTTGGCTTCAATATAATTGTGCTTCTGTAACTTGGGACATTCGTGCTTCAGAGAGCTATGCAAGCCCAGAGAAACCCTTTATGTCTCGGTTTCACACGTGAAATGGGAATACAGTAATACCACATTTCCCTCAATCTTTACAGAATAGTATGTTCCACCAAAGCAGACTGGAAGTGGGGATTGAAAGTGCTTGTCAATGGTCTAACAGCTAATGGAAAGTCATTTCAAAACTGATGGGAGGGCATATCCCTTGGGAACTCATGTGAATTTTACTGGCATGCTCCAAAATCTCTGCCTGACTCTTGGTTTATGAACCAAGTTTTTGTTTTCTGTTGCTGTGTTGATACAGTTATTTGTCTTTTTTTATCTTTGTTTCAGTTTTCCCTCTCCCAAGAACTCCTATGAGCAAATGCAATGAAACTGTATCTTTCCTATCACTGTCTGTCAGAAGATTATCTAATCCCTGGTCCAAACTGTTACACAAATGCCCGATCTTATTCCTGTCCTAGTGAAATCAAACTCAGAGATATCTCTCAAATCCATTATCTATCCTCTCTGCGTTCTTCAAGAAACAGAGACTAAATTGCCAAACATCTCTCGGAGAGTCAGTAAACAATAAACAGAATGAAGGTACCCCAACAAGTGAGAAGTGGAAAATTATAAAGAGAGATTCTACACACTGAGCACACAAACAGGCACATACATGCTCACACGAATGCTTATCTATGTTTTGACCAAATGCCACATTTAGAAAGTATTAGAAAGATTTATATACACATATCCGTGCTAAGCATGGGATTACTGTGAATAATTCTAATGCTGCCCTTACCATTAGTAAATGGCAATTGTGTCTCTTCTAGGTGGTCTTGACAAAGAATGTTCTTGGTTTCCTCTGAATGGAAGGAGCTGCCTTCCAACATGGGTGATCTGCTACTTCTGAGATTTTTACTCTGGTTGCTCTGGGATGTTTAATGGTCATTTAATCAACCTTAAAGTACTCATTGAACTAGCTCTAACTAAACACTGTGATTTAAGTGCTGAGATTAGTGAGATATTGCTCCAGGGAAATTGATGTTTTGAATGTTTCTAGGGCAACAGTTAATCTTTCCCAGCAGCAAGTCTGTTAAAAATAAGGGGATGGGAATATTCAAACCCTTTTAAATTAAAGGAAACACTATATTTGAAGATTAAGGTCTATGGAGAGATGCAAACACATGCTAAGGATACAAAGGAGCCTGCTGTTTAAGTAATGACATAGTTACTCAGAAAAGCAGAGATCAAGAAAATTTCACTTGATTAAATAGTTTTTTGTTTGGGTAATTTTGGTTTGGTTTGGTTTTGTATGTTACTTTCTGTGGTTTTTCAATACAGTTTAACTGCTGATCTGCCTAGAGGTATGGCTCTAGGAGAATCTGAAGTAACTGTGCAGCCCTTATAGCAACAGGGATGAATCTAGGTGCAGAGCTGTAAAATGAGTGGATGCAGAGGAGAACAAAGGCAACTATTTATTTGCCTTTTTTCGTTTTCTATGATCCTACCAGTCTTAGAACTACCTTTCCTCTCTATTATTTAATGTCCATTACTGATAAACCTGGAATACATATATTCCTCTTCTGTAACAGAATATTCTCAATTACAGTATTTTTTTTTTCCTTTCAAAATTTGCAAAGGCTGGATCAGCGACTAATAATCTCTTAGAAATGAGAGTGTCCTTTTTATATGTTATTCCTCTCATTCATGGCGAGCAGGGGGTTGGGAAGTGGAATACACAAGTAGTTTTGGTTTCAAATGCTTTATCGGGGGAGGAAGGAAGCTTTTCCAACTTCAGGAATCCTGTTGCATAATGTACATATGGGTAAAAAGGATCAAACCTTTATCAGTTGACATAATGTTTCTCTAATGGATGACATTCCAAAGAGAAGCAGAAATTCAGAAGGCTTTACAGAATAATGAAGCATGCTCCTAAAGGAAATCTGGGAAGAAAATTAAAGGGGAACAAAATCACATATGTGATCACATAACTTGTTAACCACCTGATTAGTAATCTCCCTAGATGGGTAGTTTCTTTGTTTACTGTTTGTTTTGGTGGAAGGGGTCAGACTGTAGAAAGGGTACAGTTCTAAGAACATGAGATTCTGAATTCAAGGAAAAGAAAAGCTCATTGAACACTTAACACTTGTCCTTGTGTACACTAGTTTAGTGTACCAGCTCACCCCACCTTCTCTCCTTTTAAACAAGTTCATGTTGTACTATGGTCTCTCCTCCTACATCCACCAAGAAATAAAAGTTTTGTTTTTCTTTTTTTCTTACCAAAGTAGCTACAGATTGAGAAGTGCTTTATTTTGTTTAATGGAGTAATTTGAAAAACAGTTCCCTGAAGAATCAGAGTAATCTCAATATACATAGAAACAAAACTATAAGTGAATGGAAAATTCCAAACAGTGCATTGTGTGACTGCCTGACCTCTGCAAATGGTCAGCCTGTTTTTATTTTTAACAAATGTGCTATTTTAACAACTACTCACTAATGAGATCTATCAATGTTTCCAACTGACAAACAGCCAATGCAAGAAGGATTAAGAACATAATAATTTCCTTGTAGGTAGAAAGAAAAATTATCACTCGTGGTGCATTTCAAGGCAAATCTTTCTGCCAGTATTAAGCTCCTTGGGGAAGGGAGAGTTCCCAGTGCTTTACAAAATAAAATTTAAAAAATCAATGTGTTCAACTCGTTTTACCTATCTGAGCACCTTTGGAAGACCTTCTGAAGAAGTGTTGTTTTTCTAAGTTTTCTCTGATACAATATTTTTTTAGAACTACCTTTCTTTTCATTATTCTAGATTATCACCATTTTGCCTCTCCTGTGTTAGAGCAAACACAAATAGAGAAGATTTAGCAAGTTAAACATGCTGCAGGGCAACTAAGCCCGCGCACCCCATAGAGAGCCTACGTGCCACAACTGCACAGCCCATGCACCACAACTACAGAAGCCACATGCTCTGGAGCCAGCGTGCCACAATTAGAGAGCATGTGCACCACAACTACTGAGCCTGCATGCTCCGGAGCCCGTGTGCCGCAACTAAGACCCAATGCGGCCAAAAATAAAAGTAATAATAATTATTATTACTATTATTATAAGCACTTTAAAAAAAAGACTTGGTAAGGATGATTTGATTATGCGTTCTTCAGTAAATCTATTTCTTGGCTATACCTATTTAAAAAAACAAAATCACACCCAAGGACCATGTTAGAGTACATTTATTGTGAAAGCATTCCTTATCAGCTGCCAATTGAAAAAAAAAAATCTCATGAGGCAATGAATTTAGTTAACATAGACCTTCTGAGTCAGACCTGAGCTGCTGAAAGAGTGAATAAAGACGCTTTTACTTATAATTTTTAATTCTGGTAGATTAAACAGCTAAATCTCTTTTCCCTAAATTACTGACATGTCTTAGGTAGGGTGAGATTATTCAGAGGTTATTTTTCAAAAAATTTCCCAAACTCTGGCAGAGGATTAGCTACATCCCTATAATGTTCTTTCCATTTAAAGAGTGGTGTTGAAGTAGAAAAAAAAAAAAAACATTTTAGTTACACATTGTAAACTGTCTAGCTAACAAAGAGCATAAGCATATTTGTTTTGGTGACATAAATTGGCATTGATGCAGAGAAACTGATTCCAGAGAAAAGGATGCCAAAAAGGAAACAATGGAGGGATGTAAATTAAAAAGTAATACAAGGAAGGGATTTAGTGACTAGCAGTAAATTGCTTATTCATGACCATTATTGATACACTTCCAACAACATGCTATAAGTAATACTAAAATCTTTATATTTTAGAGGCACATTTAATATTTATCTCAAAGTCTTAAGAACTCTTCACTCAATTCAATATACTTTTTTGCATATTTGCTGTAAAATTCTAGATACAGCAAATACAGTGTATCAACTGAAAAAAAAATACACAACCTAAAAGTTCAGAATTATGTTTTACTCAGTGGACCTTCTGAGGACTTAAGCCCAGGAGTCAGCCTCTTCGATAGTTCTGAGGGACTGCTCTGAAGAGGTAAGGGAGGAGCCAGGATATACAGGCGTTTTTGCAACAAAAACTAGGTAGTCAGAACATCAAAATATCACTGTTAAAGAAAACCAGACATCTCAAGTTAATACACTTAGTGCTTTTCTGTAAATGGGAAGATGCAAGAGTCTGGGTTGGTTGAAATCATTCCTTTGATGTGCATGTTAACTATCTAGGGCCAGTATCCTGTTTGTTTTTTTCCATCCTTTGTTTTTTTTCCATCCTGAATCCCCTCAAGGTGCACAGTCAGGGCGGCTGCAGTGGCTGATGGCTAGATGGCCCCAACCTCCTTTGTTTACTGACATGGCAGGTGACATTCTTTATCTACAAGTAAAACTATCCCATTCTCATCCCTATTGTTTTCTCTTCCTCTACAGGTATTTGGAAGGTCAGAAGGCAGATTCCATGTCCAGAGACTTCTCTGGTGGTGCAGTGGTTAAGAATCTGCCTGCCGATGCAGGGATACGGGTTCGATTCCTGGTCCGGGAAGGTCCAACATGCCAAGAAGCAACTAAGCCCGTGCACCACAACTACTGAGCCTGTGCTCTAGAGCCTGCGTGCCACAACTACTGAAGCCCATGTGCCTGAAGCCCGTGGTCTGCAACAAGAGAAGCCACTGCACTGAGAAACCCATGCACCGCAACGAAGAGTAGCCCCTGCTCTCAGCAACTAGAGAAAGCCTGTGCACAGCAACAAACACCCAACACAGCCAAAAAAAAAAGAAAAAGAAAAAAGAAATATTCCATGTCCACACTTGGTAACTAGTTTGACAACCTCTTAAACTCTGAGGGTTATTTTCTAGTCAGTACAAATTTAGTCTTAGCCAATATGCCGGAGCTGGCTCATCCTGTCTTTAAGAGCCAATTATTAAACTTTCAGTAGGTTCTGGAGCCAATCAATAGTCCCTCGGGAGTATTTACACCATGTTAATTGTCACAATCCCCCCCACCCCCACCCCACGCCTGAGAGCTGGTTAATGAACATTTACCAGGACACCATTGGTCAGAGCTATTCTTTGACTTTTTCATAAAATGCCTATTAGATAGTTTGGCTTTGACCAAAAAGCTCTCTAAAACATTTTATGTTTCTTTTAACCAATAATTTTAGAATTTCAGGAATTGGTACTATTAAATTTAAAGAATACAGGCCAATCAAATAATATTAGATTAGGCTTGTCTGCAAATAATTCTATTTATTTTAAAGCTTGAAATAACGTCTTTCAAAGAACTATATTCGCTTTATTCAGACGCATGCAGTTGGTGATTCTCCACAGACTCCAATCCCTTCCTGCTGTCCCTCCTCTGTTTTGAAGATTTAGCTCTATAGAGTCCACAATCTGACATCCTCCTGACCTCCTCCATTAGTCGTATGAGTAACTTTATACATAAAAATATGTATTTATATTATTAGCCGTTTGGGATTATTCTGCTGAAGGCCAAAAAAAAAAAAAATCAGAAGACAATACGTGACCCTTGAACAACGCAGCAGTTAGGGGCTCCAACGCCTAGGCAGTCACAAATTCCTTTCTAACTTTATGTCAGGTCTCCATACCCATGGACCCACATCCAGATCCAACCAGCCAAGGAGTCAACCAACTGCGGATCTCACAGTATTGTAGTACATATTCAGTGCAAAACATCTGCGTAAAAGTGGACGTGCGTAGTTCACATCCGTGTGTTCAAAGGAAAACTAACTGTAGTCAAATTGACAGAAATCACAGTAACTGGAAATATGAAATGTAAAACCCCCTCAGGAGGAAAAAAGGAGACAGCTTTCCAGGCCCAAAATTATTTGGAGGCAGCTGTGGTCAGGGAGGACTTCCTGGATGAAGTAATGACCAGATTGAGAGCTGAAGAGACACCACACTATAATGACTGAGACATGAGGTCTTATAAATTCCTAATGGACAATAAAAAGATACTAATACATCTGCACATGAACCCACTAAAATTTTCTCCAACTAAATTTTTATAGGAAAAACAAGGTTGTTTTATTCATTTTGGCTTTAGTTTTGCATTTGAGAAAAGCACAATGCTGGTAAAGACATCTCTTATTTTTCTGGTGAAAAATAGGCCCTGGATCTCTGCATAATAAACACTTAGCACCTTTGTGGCAGTGTTCAGTATAAACCAGATGACCAGAGCGTCTTCTCTGTTTACGCATGGACAGGGTTCACAGTGAGGTGAGGGAGCGTAAACTCTCCTTTTTCCTGGTTTGGCTCTTGCTTAGCATCCCTCAGGAAATGAGCTGCTGAGGGATGTGCTGCCAAGTCAAAATTCTGAAAGAAGATACCTTAAAACCACCAAGGTAAACCTTCCTCTGGATAACTTAGCAGGCTGATTATAGCGCATTTCATCACTGACCAGCAGAACAGAAACAAAGACTGCAGCCAGAGGCTCCTTCCAGAAACAATTCTGACCCGACGGTTTTCTCCAGCTTTAGTTTCGTGGGTTCGTATTGAATCACTTCAGCACTTTGCTGGTTAAACCACTCTTATAGGAAATGTGAATCCCAGAAAGTGTTGTTTCATTCCAAACAGCTGGAAAATTGGTAATTCCTTTTTCCCCACCACTTGCTGTAGATTCAGAAAGATCACTCCAAATTCCCACTATTTATTCTGCTCAATAAATTGCCTTGTTCCATGGTTTTTTGAAACTTTAACCAACAATCCTAGTACCTTTTTGTAAATGTTGTCTCATTTTAGGTACCTGCTTTAAACAAATGATCTAAGCTCAGAACCAAATTTAGGGCAGCAGATTCAGACTCAAGCCCTCCAGAGCACTGGTACCTATACTTCACATAACACGTAAGAACAGAGTTTCCTAGGTCAGGCGGGACAAGACCTCCAGATCAGCAAACTCTTACCTCTCCTCTGATTCACATCACCATGATGTATAACTTTTCTCTAAGTTGGTTTCTTTTAAAATAAATCGTCTCTGTAAAATTACAGACAGTATGACTACTAATTTTCTTTCATTTGTTAAAATATTACTTCAATGACTTTAACTCTGCAAAGTTATAAACGGCAAATGGCTTTTTCTTAGAGCATACAAGATACTAGAAACATTGCTGCTTTCTGTGCACAGTGATGTTGATGAACTTGATCAATGTCTAAGCATTTAAGAATCTATTAGGATAGAATATGAGCCAGTTGATGTGAACCTGGCTGTGTCCACCACTTTTTATCATCTGTGAGGGCAGTGGCCAAGTGTCATGTACCACAGCTGGATTCTCTCCGAGTGAATGGCAATTGACCAGAGGGAGACTGAAATGCAAAGTTTCCCTGCACATCTGCTCTTGATTCTAAATAATCTGAAGCCCCGTTTTTTGTCACTAAAAACCCCAGAGCGTCCAGGTATGAGGGAGTCTAGCCCAGACTGGAGCCTAATCAAATGAGCCTCTGAGTGGGCCAAGCAGAATCAACCCTGTTATCCCTTTCCCCAGGATCTGAGAGCTGATGGTCTCGGAAAGCACTTTAGCCCTACCTCTCCCTTTAGTTCTGGGATCTGGGTCCAGCTCTCTCATCTAGACCCATTTTTAAACTGATAGGAAACTCTGGGTAGATGGCATATCCATGTGGACCACACATCTGTATGGTTATTCTCTGTATGTGTTTGGACTCTTTACTGCAAAAAAGCCATCACAGGCCCCATTTAGCCATCTGATTTCAGGTTGGTTCCCTGTCAGATTCCAGGAATTTTGTTAAGCAAAGGAAGAAGCCCCTCCCAGTTGATCTTACCTTCTGATGCAGGCATGTTAATTCTAGATAGCCCCACAGACCTGAGCTACAGTAAGGCCATTAGAACATTACATGACGCAGAGATTTTCTTCACGTTAGCATCCACAGCTTAGATACTGAGAATAAGGTCGGGGTGGGGGGGTTTTCTCTTGTTGTATTACATATTTTATTAGTAATCTAAAAATTCCAATATGTTTGTGCGGCTTAGTCAATGCCAGTGAGTTTCCACCGTCAGCATTTGGCATCACTATTTATCCTTAATATTTTTCTTTGGGAGTGCCTATGAACTAAACAAAGAAGGATAATTCTTCCTGTTTTTCCATTCCCTTCTCCATCTCCCTGTCCTTTGGGCTGCTGTTATACAGAAGGCTGATTTATAAAAAGAATGATCTCCCAGAAGTGATGAAATACAAAAATTTTAAGCCCCTTAATTGCTATGTTTGTTTCCAATCTTACAACACTGAATTTTAATTTCGTCTCAATATTCTAAATTAACATTCCAAGAATTCTTTTATTTAGCAATGATGCAAAATACCAAGCTAAGAGTCAATCACAAGAAGAAAACATACAATTTCTACACAATTTTATGTTTGGTTTTGCATTCAGGCACCTGGGAAAACACTAGAACAATAATGTTTGCCATTTTCAGGTAACTTCCGTTTCCACTGTGCAATATAAAACCAATTCAAATAGGATTCTTAGCATTCTTTTCATTACTTATTAGGCTTTCATTTAGTGAAACAGTGTGTGTATATGAACATGCCAGCTTATTTCTCACTGCCCCCCAATACATGATATTATATGTCCAAGTTTTGGGCTAAAAGTAGAAAAAAGATTCACATTGTTTACGTTTGCTTTTGCCTGACTAATGGCAGTTGTACCACATGGCCCTGGTCATTGCTTGGGGAAGGCAGCCAGGTACACACAGACAAGCCAAACATCACTAAAGATAAGCAAGTCACAATGCGTGGTTCGTGGTGGCACCAGACACCTGCACAAAATAATTCCGCAAAATCAAAGAAATTCACTTAATGAAGATGCATCTTATTTTAATAACTTTTCCTCTGGTAAATTTCTTCTTTTGAAATTCTGAAAATATCCTGTTGGATAGTCATCACTGTTTGAGCAGCTTCTCATATGAGGGCCATAAGTCACAAGGAGACACAGACTTGGTCTCTTCTGTCCCACATAAAGGCAACCTGGGACCCTTGATTAATGCTTTGCTTTCAATTTTTTTTAAATTAAATCACTCCCCCCTTTTTAAGATTTAGTTATTATTTATTTATTTATTGGCTGTGTTGGGTCTTCGTTGCTGTGTGCAGGCTTTCTCTAGTTGTGGTGAATGGGAGCTACTCTCCGCTGTGGTGCTCAGGCTTCTCATTGCAGTGGCTTCTCTTGCTGCGGTGGCTTCTCTTGTTGCAGAGGATGGCTTCCATAGTTGCAGCATATGGGCTTAGTTGTTCCGTGGCATGTGGGATCTTCCCAGAACAGGGCTCGAGCCCATGTCCCCTGCACCGACAGGCGGATTCTTAACCACTGCACCATCAGGGAATTCCCTGCTTTCAAATTAACGCTAAATATCATTAAATTAACTCAGGAATAAATTAAAACTATTGTTAAGAAATACTAGATCTTTAAAAATAACCAGGTTTTAGTAGAATAAGCTGAGCTATCAAAGTGTGGCTATACCTAGAGTAACACTTGGGTGAATTTAACCCAAAGGAGTTACAACTTAATAAAGATATGTACGATAGCATCAAAGCATTCTGGCAAAATATTTTCTGCCACTTTTATGTAGTTTGTTTTAAAATATGTTTCAGTCTCTGGAATTTTAAAAAATATTTTAATGTCTTCTATTACATAACTGTTTAAATAGCATTAGGATTAGTAATTAGTTAAACAGCATTCGTACTTACTACACTCTTTCCAACATTAGGGTTATAGGTTAAAATTATTGCTTTAATCACCTGAGTTAAGACATCTCTACTTTTAGCCCTTGTGACAAAGCAGCAGGAATGGAGAGGCAGCAGACAGTACACTGATTTTAGCATTAACACCTGGCTAGTCTTAACTGACAAGTTTCTCTTGTCAATCACCAGTGCTCTCACCCCATTATCTCTGTCCAGTTCTGCCCTTCCTCATTCCTAACATGATCAGCAACAGTAGCTTCCTCTCAGGGCTCTGGGCCTTCAACTTTCCTCTCCCCCAACCCACCCACTACTCTGCAGGAATCTGGGCATTTGACGCCTTTCCTTAAAGCTTTGGCAATTGTTCAACTGCCTATTGTACTTAAAGTTCAAACTCTATTAAGTAAACCAATTTTCTGTTAGGGAAATCAAGTGATAAACGAATCTCTCCACAATTCATCTTTAACCTATTTCTTCAGCCTTATCTTTACCCATCCCTTACGCATTCCAAAATACCCTGAACTGTAATTTTTACCTCAATAGCTAAAACACAAACTGTGTGATCATACTCTCTCAGTTCTAATCCCAGTAGTACTACCTTCTAGACATGTAAACTAAAATTAAGTGCTTAATTTCTCTAAATTTCAGTTTTCCCATCTGCAAAATGGGTACCAAAGGGTTGTTAATATTAAATGACAATTACTCATTAAGAAGTAGCTAATACTAATCACAGCAAACATTTTATTCACTCTTACTTCCATGCCTTTACCCAAAGCTATTTGCCTGACATGTCCCTCCCACCTAGCATCCTTTTCTCAATGAATTCCTGTCTGTCCCTGAAAGTCTGGTTCAAATGGCAACTCTCTTTGAAAGCCTTCCTCTACCATTTCACTTAGAAATTACAGCATTTTGTGCATATTGCACTATCACAACACGCATCTTCCTAGATCTGTATATACACCTTCTCCCCTACACTGTAAGACCTGCACGAAAAACAATAATATTTTTGCATCCTTGTATTATGGGTTGAATCGTGCCCCTCAAAAAAGATATATTTAAGACCTAATACTCAGTATCTCAAAATGCGGCTTGATTTGGAAGAGGGTTGTTGCAGATATAATTGGTTAAGATGAGATCATACAGGCGTAGGGTCGGCTCCAATCCAATATGACTGGCGTCTTTAGAAGCAGGCAGCAATGTGAAGACAGAGATAGAGAAAACACCACGTGAAGGTGGAGGCAGAGATTGGAGTGACACATATACAAGCCAAGGAATGCCAAGGATTGCTGGCCTTCACCAGAAGCTAAGAGGAGGCAAGGAAGGATTCTCCCTGAGGGCCTTCAGACTTGTAGCCAACACCCCGATCTCAGACTTCTCGCCTCCAGAACTGTGAGATAATAAATGTCTGTTGTTTTAAGCCACCCAATTTGTGGTACTTTGTTACCACACGCCTTGGAAACTAACACATTCCCAGCTTTAGGGAAAAAACTCCAATACATTTTTGTTGAAGAAACAAAAGGCTTTAAGAATTTCATATAGTAAATTTGGACTTACACAGAAAAATTGGAATAAGTGTAGATGGCTATAGTAGGTCATCAAAAGTTCTGGCTCTAAGAATCTATGATTCTGTGTGATTTCATATTTTAGTATCATATTTCAACTTCCTTCCCCATCTAAAAATGTAAGATGATAGATTCCTAAGACTTTGAAAACTTTACTACATTCCTCCTTGCCCTGTAACCTACACTGGCTGCTCATAAAATGAAAGTTATTATTAATCATCAAGGCAGTGGTATAAAGTTTTTCAACTGATGATTCATAAAAATGACACAATTATTCATCTTTGTATGTTAGCTATAAACTAAGAATATTGTGTCTGAGACTCTAGAAAATTTTCCTCAAAGCATTTTTATTTACAACATATTTGCTCTTAGTGGTCTATTAATCTATTATAGTTCTATGCTGCTATGTGGCCTACACCTAGAAATGTTAATTTACACAGAAATAAGAGTGTAAAGACATATAAAACTAATATTCTAGGCCAGAATCAAGGTCTACTTGCTACTTTAGAAACTGTAGCTAAGAAAGAGGGGGAAAAACCTAGAAGAACTTGGAAAGAGAAATGTAATTTCAGTCATTGTTGTTAGAAGGGACATTCATTGTACAACTAAAAATTCCAAAGTATACAAGGAAGGCAGAATGTCATACTACTTGGTGCCTAAAATAACACATTACTATAAAGTAAAACAATTTCATTCTTAGAGCATCGAAAATCCAAGACTATGAAAGTGTGCTTTCTGAGATATCTCTGAGCCTTAACTTCAAGAATGCGCAGTGAAGGTGCTAAATCTGTCATAAAACACAAAGCTCTGCCCTCCCTGAGCCAAGCATCCAATTTTCTGACACCTACATTTACTGTTGGCTCTAAATAGACGTCTCATCTTTTACTGTTTAGGTCTATGAGCACAAGACCCCACAAAGAAGGAAGCCAGTAGAGTGACAGTCCAGTTCTATGGTTTGTGGAACTCCTATCAGTGTACAAGTTCTATTCAGTAATCCAATAATCCAACAGCCATGCATAATCATGGGTTATGTTTTATCCAGAGCCACCATTAGTTTGCCGTGGCAGCTCTGGGTAAATTAGTTTTTTCTGAAGCTGAGTTGCTTCATTCGTAAGTCAGAATAATGACATTATCTGCTTCCTTGGATTTGTTGTGCGGATTAAATGAGAGTAAGCTCAGAATGCTTAACATAGAGTCTGCCACATAGTAATCACCCAGTAAAAGTTAACTCTTACTTTCATCATCGTTATTACCAGGGCAGTAATGGAACCAGGAAGCAAGTGAAGTGTAGGACCACGCCTCTTTCTCAATGGACACCCAACACTAATACTCCAGGCCAGTGACCAGCAAACTAAGCCTGTGGTCCAAGTACAGTCCAAAGCCTGTTTCTATGAATAATCATTTATTGGAACAGTCACTCCTACTCTTTTACATATAGTCTGTCTGCTTACCCCTGAAGATTGAGTAGTTGTAAAAAAAGACCACATAGCCTACAGATCCTAAAATAGTTATTATTTGGTCCTTTAAAAAATACATTTGCAGATTCTGTACCAGGCCCTTGCTACTTCAAGTGTGGTCCTCAGCGTGTCAGAAATGTAGACACTCAGGCTCCCTAGACCTACTGAACCACAATCTGCACATTTACACAAGATCCCCACATGATTCACGTGCACATTAAAGGTTGAGATGCGCTGGTCAAGGCCAGGGGTCAGCAAATTTTCTGCAAAGGGCCAAAGAGTAAATATTTTAACCTTTGGGGTGACGCACATCTGTTGCACCTCTTCAACTCTGCCTTCCTAATTCAAGAGCAGCCCTAAACAACATTTAAATCAATGAGCATGGTTCTATACCAATAAAACTATTCATGGAAGCTGAAATTTTAATTTCATAAACTTTTTTAATGTCACAAAATATCCTTTTAATTTTTTTCAAACATTTAAAAATGTTAAAACATTTTTTAGCTTATGGACCATACAAAAACAGGCAGCTGGCTGGATCTAGACCACCAGCCATAGTCTGCAGTCTTAGTCTAGGCTACTGGCACACCACAGCTGAGCCAATACTTCGCTCCTCCCCACTAATTCTCTGATAAATGCTTCACCAGTAAATCATTCACTAATGAAGTATTTCCCCCAGGGTATTCATTAGGAAGATTTCAGCTACAAGAAACAGAAAATCCTGGCCTAACTAGCTGAAGCTTATGAAAACTATTATTTTATATAAGAAATTCTGAGGTCAGGCAGCTTCAGCGTTGCTTCATTCAATGCCTCAAGAATATTGCGAAGGACTAAGGATCTTTCCATCATTCTATACTGCATTCTTCAAGATGTAGGCTTGTCCTTAGGCTAACTACCTTATATCATAACCAGACAAAATAACATCTAGTAAAAATAGTGTCTTTTTTTGTGTCTCCTTTTAATTGTGACAAAAATTTTCCCAAAGTTCCCCAGGAGATTTCACTTCTTGCACTCACCAGAAATGCATCATACCTATTGCTAAAATATGAACAGTCAAGAAGAAAGGGATTATCATAAATGGATTAGGAAAGCATATGGCCATATTAAAGAGGTTAAATTATCTGAACAAAAATTCTTATTAGCAAGCAGGAAGGAGGAGGGGTGCAGGAATTATTATTGAGCAGTCAAACAACACTCAGTACTGCAACTGGAATTTGTATTTAGCAAGTTGTCACTAATAAAGCGTATCCCGTTCATCAGCCACAGTTAAGCGGAAGGTAGCTAATTAATTTTCAAGAAATAGATACCACTGGAAGAGTCTGACTGTGACCGTATAACACAAATATTGGCATAATACACATCTGAAGCAGACAAAATGTAATTACAGAATGAAAGGCACATACCACAATCTGAGAACAGCTATAGCTTTTGGCAAAACCTAACCCTAACACCTTTTTACAGACCGACATTCATCATGTGATTCAGGCAGTTAGTATTTGCAACCCCACTCTGGCTCCAGCCAACTTTCTCAAGGATATGTATCAGTTCCAATTAAAATAGCTGCTAACCAATTAGAATCTGCATTTTTCTTCAGATCCCCTTTCATCCAGCTCAATCAAATGCTTGTCATTTTAATAATATTCCTTCGGTTCCTGCATTCCCCTCACATTTTTGTTGGCTCTTAATCATAACATTACACGCATCAATAGCAACCAATACTTGCTTTTACCAGTGGGATATTAGGGAGTGGTGGGGACTGTGAAAAAAATGGAAAGCATATGCTCCACTTATGGGACCAGCTGCTTCTCTGCTTAGCTCTCTTGGCTGATGCTAGTGATTCTCAGACTCAGTATCGTGAGATCTTCCAATTTTTGAAGAGAAATCAGGAATCCAGATGTTTATGTAGTAACCTCCCAATTTGTCAGTGTTGGCAATTAATCACTGGCTTATTGATTACACAAAGATATTCATTTTGTGAAAATTCCTTAAGCTATACAAATTCCTTGATTTGTGCATTATTCTGCACTGAAGTATAATATGTACTCGAACACAAAGTTTACTTTAAAATAAGCAAAAACAAAAAACCAAAATAAAGCAAAGTTAAGTTAAAAACACTCCAATATGACCCTGAGAAAACCACAACCCAAAAAGAAACATGTACCACAATGTTCACTGCAGTACAATTTACAATAGCCAGGACAGGGAAGCAACCTAAATCCCCATCAACAGATGAATGGATAAAGAAGATGTGGTACATATATACAAGGGAATATTACTCAGCCATAAAAAGGAATGAAACTGAGTTATTTATAGTGAGGTGGATGGATCTAGAGTCTGTCATACAGAGCAAAGTAAGCCAGAAAGAGAAAAACAAATACCATATGCTAACTCATATGTATGGAACCTAAAAAAAATGGTACTGATGAACCCAGTGACAGGGCAAGAATAAAGATGCAGATGCAGAAAACGAATTGAGGACACGGGATGGGGGCGAAGGGGAACCTGGGACGAAGTGAGAGAGTAGCATTGACATTTATACACTACCAAATGTAAAACAGATAGCTACTGGGAAGCTGCTGCATAACACAGGGAGATCAACTCGATGATGGGTGAGACAGGGAAGGGTGGGAAGGAGTCGCGGGACGGAGGGGATATGGGGATATACGTATAAATACAGCTGATTCACTTTGTTGTACAGCAAAACCTCGCACAATAGTGTAAATCAATTAAATTCCAATAAAGAGCTTAAAAAAAACACTCCAATATTATCTGTAGGCTATTAGTCTGTGAATAATGGGGGAGCTGTCTCCTACAGCTTCCTTTCAGGGTGCTGTAGGTGGGAGGAAACAAGGCTTGGTCATTCAGTGGCTGATGGGTGATAAGAGGACTACAATAAGAAGAGAAGTTGGTGCATTCTCTTCCTTCTGTCTCTCACTGTCCATCCTTAGCACCTAACCAGCAGCAGAAAGTACAGAAAGCTTGGTGAGGACGCAGCACTATTTCTGAGACCCAGCTGGTGAAGGGGTAGCTATGCAGACCATTACTATTTATTTTTCCCAACTATTTCCTCAAACCAGGAAACAAAAACCTATTCTAAATATAACCTATCCTAAAACTACTCTAAGTTTTCCAAATACAACACAGAAAGCTCTCAAATAAATTTTCTTTTGTATAATTTAAAAGTCTAAATTAGAAACTGACTGATACTTGTTAATATATATCAGGACCTGACATGTTTCAGAGACACTTATCTTACCTTCCTGTTATGCTTCACTCTGTTTCCTAAGAATATAGTTATATGTTGAGTAATTTAGCATGGAAGTATCTCTTAGTGAGCTTCACAACAAGTAGTTTTGTTGACCTACTTATTTCAAGTATTTTGGTGCTAAAAATGTGACAGTTATACCTTCTTTTTCCCAAGAATGTTTTGAAGACACATTTAAACATTTCCGCTTGTGGGAATCTGCTTACTTTCTCCACAGAACATTGAAGAAAAAAAAGTTACTACTTGAACAGAAAGATTAAAGCATTTAAATATGATCCGATATCTAGAAATAAAATAACACACTCCATAAAGAAATTGTGAGAAATCACAACAGACATATATTGTAAATGAACAACTCAGAAATGTAGTATAAGAGAACAGGAACATAAGTGATGCTACCAAAGTAAACTTACTAGAATAAGCAAAACACCACCAGATAAATTCTACTGGATTTTTTTCACAATGAACAGAGAAAAAAATAAGATTAAAAACTGGTGGTATTAGATTTTGCCATTCTTTAAACTTAAGGGTGAATTGTAGCTTGAGAATTTTCTAAATGTTTAATGAATAATTCTTTCCCTTTAAATCCAAAGTTTTTCCCTAATAGCTTTTCGGAGAACTATCTGATCCTTGATAGTACACGGTCTTGGCTTCTGAATGAGGCAAAAACACTTCATGAGGGATGGAGTCTTTTATGTATAAACTTGTGCGTGTATACATGTTTAAACTGTTTATGGTGGAAATGTAATCAGAATAAAGATAAAATTACTGATGGATTCTTAAATGACATAACTGCTGCCTCAGAGTCTTGGGAAAACTATTGCTTAGAAGCTTCCAGGATTCTAAGAAATCAACCAGAAAGTCTAAGAGAAAATGTAGGAAAATTTTAATTAAAAGCGTACTAATCTAAGGTGATTTGAGTGCTGCTATAGATGTTTATGAGATTTTGTCACCTATCGTTAAGGTTCATAAAACACACCATTTACACACACAACAACCGTATGAGTCAAACTCTCTAAATTTTCAAATTACCATCTAGCTTAAACCCACCACTTACCTTGATTTAGTACATTGCTCTGGATTCTTCCTGAATGGGATAGACTAGATATTGGGAAAGCAGCTAAAGACACAGACAAGCTACTGACCTTTATCTTTTCTCTCTACAAAGCATTTAACAGCACTTCCTGTTTCAGACAGGTAAGATGGTGGTTTATGTACATTTTCATTTATATAAAGTATTGAGGCCTTGGAATCTGAAAGATCATTTTGGTCTTTCAAAAAATGAAGGGAAAGTGAGGCAAAGGCTATTTTCCATACGTGTGTACGAATCTGTTAATTTTGCTACTTTGATTTTTGGAACGGAAGGTGAGATCCTATTGGAGATCAGACCCTATCTCACCTAGCTTACTTCTGGAAGGCCCTTCCGATCCTCTAAAGCACATGGCTCCATGAACACTCCCACAGACTCTGACTACAGCAAATTCAGACTGTCCCATAATAAGATACCCTTCAGATAAACAGTGACTCTTGCAGTTTATCTGGCTTACATTCCAAAACAAAACACAGGGTAGGAAATTTTCCAAGTCTCATTCTAAGATTTATTGTCTGCTATTAACCAATATTCCACATACGTTATTTAAATCTTTCTTCTTAGATTGGGGAAAAGCTGAAATCTCCCCATCACCAATATCAACTGTTGTCATGGAGCCACAGTGAACAGCCTCCTGTGTTCATAAAGCATCTTACAGATCCCAGCATCTTAAGCCCTCCTGGTTCTTCTGCCTCAGACTCCTCTGTCCACAGAGGTCACTGAGGAAGCAAATTCACTGACAAACATTTACTTTGTTGGTTTAAACTAAGAAGACATTTTGTGATTTATAGAGAGCATTTCACCAACACTATAAGCCAAGCATGTGGAGTTCCAGAATACAGAAAACAAAAGAATCTGTATTATTTTTATAATTCCAAATATCAACACGTGATAGAACAAACAATAACAACAAATACCTAGATTGTGAAACACAAAGCAACACATACTCTCTCACTTCACACACACTTCGGAAATTATTTCCATTCGACCTAGTTCTGGTACTTTAAGCCCAATGGATGGGGAAAAAAGCACAAACACAGTCATCATTAAAGCAATAGGAAGAACATACCCCGACTTATTTGTTGGTAAGATTTCTAAAAGCTAAGAATGGAAAGCATAACAGGAAGTGATAATTTGTTTATAAACAGTTGGTTTATGGACCAAATGAGAGTTAGTCCATAAAAGTCCTAATTTGGTTAAATTCATTGTTAAAATATCCCCTTCTCTTACCTCGCTTACAATTACTTCTAAATTTCACTCTGCCTTAGTAACATTTATTTCCCTTTCTTTGTTCTCTGTCACAACATGGTATGTAACTGATATTGAGCTGAACCAGGATCGCAGGTGTCTAATGACCCAGGTGGTCTTCTCACTGGCTTTGCCAGGCATGGCTTCTGCTCCTTCTGCGACCCTCCTAGTTGACCAGAGTGAGCCTGTTCCTTTAACGACCCCCCATTCCTCCCTCACCAAGTCATCTTTCAAGTCCTGAATCTCCTCCGATTTCTTTATTTTTGCTCTTTTGAAGGACCTCTGAGTCCCAGGTTTTGTTGTTGTTTTGTTTGTTGTTTGTTTTTCTTTGCTTTATCCTCCTGGTCTCTGTGAATTTTCTTTGTATTTGACCACAGGAATCTGAACCACCACCACCCCGCTCCCCCGACCCCGCCATTCCCTCTTCACGAGTGACTTAAACAACCACGGAAGGAAAAGTCCTGAAAGTGATCCAATTCCGATCGAGTGTGGAACCATTACAGACAGTGCTGCAGCACCCCCGTGCCTGTGGCTGTATCTGAGGGCCCTGAAAGGCAGGAGGATGCTGTAGAATGCACTGCTGTTTGCCAGAATCGAGCAGGAAGGGCCAACTGGTGCTCCGCCAGAAGTTCAGTTTTCCCTTCTATTTTCCTAAACACGTGACGGACTTCCGAGGTAAACTTACTCCTTCTAAAAATGTATGCACTTTCTATCTCAATTCATGCTTACAGCCTGAACTTTTAAAAGTCTCTTGCAAAAAAACATTCCGATCATCAAACTTACCCACCTTCCCTCCTTCTCTGGAACATTCCATCACCAAGTTTATTACAACCCTCTCTTGTTGCTCCAAAGACTCTTCCCATATCTGTAACCCCCCCCCCCCATCCCCGCCCCGCGGCAGGCAGAGCTAGGACACTAGACTTACTTTGGTCCCAGGTGAGTGTAGCAGGGACAGTGGTTTCTGAGAGCACAAGAGCGGGTGGTGTTTGGAGGGAGCCCGCCTCGGGTAAGCAGCACAAGGAGGAGGAGGCTGAGAGCAGCGGCCTGGGTCAGGGGCGGGAGGGCTGTAAAAGCAGACAGCGCCGACGACGTTCAGACAGGCTCCATCCCGGTGGCCTCCTGCCCCCGAGCCCCTAAGTTTCTGATACTGGGAAGGAACGGTGGCCTTCCTGCTGCTGAGACCTTGCTCCCTGGCAGGCGCACCTCAGAGCCTGCTGCGCTCTCTACCCACCCGCCGCACAGGGGCGCCCGGCTGCTGAGAGTCTCTGTTGCGCATGTGCAGGCTGCCTCCCAGAACCGGCCTGTACCAGTCAGATCCTGTCAGAACCTATTGGACCAGAGTCTGGCTCCGCACAGGTGAGCCTCATACAGGAGCTACACCCCACCCCCTAAACCCCTTCTATCCATTGACCAGCGCAGCTGGGGGGATAGCTTGAGCCGGACCCCTTCTTGCCTTACCTGGGATGTAGAGAGACTGGAACCTTTTTATATGTATATATTTGGATGTGTGTGCGTGTGGAGGCCAATACTGTAAACATCACATTTATTCACATAGTCAATGGGGCCCAGCTGAGGGAACGGTTTTCGCACTACCTGTGTGCGTCCCTCCCTGCCAAGATTCTTCCTCATACCTAACGCTCAGTCCCTGTATCCAGTGGTCCACGGAAACGCAGCTAGGGACGAGGGCCCAGGAGGAATGGGAATCTCTCCTTGGGAGAACAGGAAGAAAAGGCTAGAGAACTTGGTACCCACGACGTCCCATCCCCTAGGAGAACAGAGGTGAGGAAACATTCCACGCGGTCTGGCCCAGCGGGCTGGGGGAGAGGAAGATGATAGTGATGCCAGCAACAGCTGGGCTTGCTGCTTAGGGACAGAGGTATAGGGAGGAGGCTGGGGCAGTAACACGAGAAGAGCTTTTTCTGCAGATCCAAGAAAGGAAATTATTTGTGGAACTGGAGAGGAAAGACCCTGGGATACTTTCCTCTTTTCCCAGGTACCTAGAAGCAATACTTTTAAAATTATCGCAGTCTTCTTTCAAACAGTATTACACGAATTCCATATAATATATGAATTTTAAGAACTTCCATTTTTCTCTCTGAATTTTTGTGCCATAATTTTAATGCAGTTTATTTCTTCAATATATCACTAATTGTTTCTTCAGACACAGTGGCTCCCATGGTAAGTTTATATGTAACTTTTTAAGAAACTGCCGACCTGTTATTTTTATCCAAAATGAGTGTGACATTTTACATTCAGCAATATATGAAGGCTCCAGTTTCTCTACGTCTCTGCCAACACTTGGAATTGTTAGCATTTTCAAGCCATTTCAATGGGTGTATCATGGTATTTAATGATGATTTAAACTTGCATTTTCGAAATGATTAATGATATTGGGTATTTTTTCTTGAGTTTGTAGGCCATGAAGTGTCCAGATCTTTTTCTTTTCTCCATTTCTTTATTGGGACAGTCTTATTATTGAGTTATGAGAGTTCTTTATATATTTTGTGTATATGTGTGTGTATAAACCCTTTGTCAGATTTATGTTCTGCAAATATATTCTCCCATTTTGCAGCTTGCCTTTTCATGAACAGTCTTTTGACAAGTGAAAGTTTTGATTTTGATGAAGTCCAGTTTATCAGATTTTTCATGTATTGCTTATGATTGTCTTATCTAAGAAATCTTTGCCAAACCCAAGATCATAAAGGTTTTCTCCTATGTTTTCCTCTAAAAGATGGATTTAGCGCCTATATTTATATATATGACCTATTTTGAATTATTTGTGTGTGTGTATATATGGTATAATGAAAGAGCTGAGATTCATTTTTTCCCATACTGATATCCAGTTATACTAGCACAGTTTCCTGAAAAAACTATCCCTTCCCTCTGATTTTTTGATACCTCTGTTGAAAATCAATTGATTATATGTGTTGATCTATTTCTGCATTATCATTTCTGTTCCGTTGATCCATGTCTGTTCTTCACCATTATTATATTGCCTTGATTGCAGTAGCTTTATAAACCTTGAAATCAGATGATATAAATCCTCCAATTTTGTTACAGTTGTCCCTAGGTATCCATAAGGAATTGGTTCCATGACCCCTGCACCCACAGATACTAAAATCCATGCGTGCTCAAGGTGCTTATATAAAATGGCATAGCATTTGCATATAACCTTCACAGTCCTCTGGTATACTTTACATCATATCTAGGTTAATTATAATACCTAATACAATATAATGCTATGTAAGTGGTTGTAAATGCTATGTAAGTAGTTGCTGGTGCGTGTCAAATTCGTTTGGTGGGCAGGAGGCAGGGTTTTTTTTGATCCACAATTGGTTGAATCTGTGGATGTAGAACCCATGGATACAGAGGGTCAACTGTATTTTAAAAAATCATATGGAAATTCTAGATGCCTTGAATTTCCCTCAAATTATACAATAAACTTGTCAATTTCTACTTATGCTCATTTATGAAAGATGTATTTACTGGGTATAGAATTTTAAGTTGATCCTTTTTTCTGTCAGCATTTTAGAGAGGTAAGTCCATTGTCTCTGGAATTGCATAATTTATGACAAGAAGTCTGCTGTTATTGTTATCTTTGTTTCTCTGGATGCAGTGTGTCTTTCCTTTCTTGATGCTTTCAAGACTCCCTCTTTAACACCTTTTCAGCAATTTGATTATAGTGAAACTGGAGAGATTTTATTTATGTTTATTTTACTTGGGCTTCATTTTGCCTTTTGAATCTGAGGGTTTATAGTTTTTTTTTAATCAAATTTGTAAAACTTTTGGCCATTGTTTCTTCAAATATTTTTCTCTTCCTTTCTTTCTTTTCTGGAAATCCAATTGTAAATATGTTAAATCATTTGTTATTGTCTCACAGGTCAGTGAGAACTAACTTTATTTAGTCTCTTTTACTCTGTGCTTCGTTATGAATACTTTCTACCACTATTCAATATGTATGTTGGATTTGTGCTGTTTTAAAGTTCTTGTCTGTTAATTAATTTTACTATCTTTTTCATTTGAGATCTGCTTTATTGACTGACTTTTCTCCAAGTTATGGGTCACATTTTTCTGCTTCTTCAAATATGCGGTAATTTTGTTTGGAGGCTGGACATCATGGTTTTATGTTTTTGAGTGCTGCATTTTGTTATATCTTTTAGGGTGAATCTGGATTACCTATAGTGCTTATTTAGCCCCACTTTTAAGGTGAGGCTCTTCTTAGGTCTCTACTAAATGCATCATATATTCACGAGTTCTCTTTCCTTTAGATTATGGAAACTTGAATGATTCTCAGACCTTTATGAACTCCAGAAATTTTTACAGCTTACAGCTCCCTCATAATTGTTCTGTCCTCTGATATCATTCATGTCCAGTGATATATCTGTGGATTGATATTCAGTCAAAGATTCAATGGGACACCTCTGAAGATATCTGGAGCACTTTTGCATAGCTCCTTCCCCTTGGGCAGTGTGTTCCACAAATTCTAGTTGCCTTGGCTTCCCCAAGTCATAACTTCTGTCTCCTCAATTCATTGACAACCAAGTTTTGTTTGTATCCTCCCCCCAACTTTCTGTACTTCACTGGACATTACTTCCAGGCAGAAAGCCTGGGCAAATGTAGGGCTCACCTAACTCATTTGTTTCTCTTTCATCCAGGATTACTGTCCTGTGTTGCCTACCATCAAGTATCTTAAAATAGTTATTTACTAAAATTTGTCCAGTTTTCGAGTTGTTTTTTAATGGAGGGTAATTATATATCCTTGTTCTCTCTCATGGGCAAATTCTGACATAACTTAGAATGGGGTTTGGTTGTAGAAAATTCTGAGATTTAGTACCTTTGAAAGAGAATTAAAACGTACATTTGGCTATAAAAAAAGAAAAGGTAGCTACCTTTATTATTTAATTTCATACATCCTCTGGAGTCTAATTCCTTCTAGAAGCAGAAAAAAACCAAAATAAAATTGGACAAATAAAATCAACTCAGCTTCTTTTCATTGTAAAATATTTGGGGGAAAAAAATAAGTCAGTTAAGGTTAGTCACAACAGTTTTTCCCCTCTGACAGAGTCTTCTCTAAATATCTTTCCTCTACAGCTGGCTTGTGGGTCCAGGCCAACATGGTAGTATAGGGAAAGATCTTTGGTCTACATGCTGTCTTCTGCAATCTTTCCTTTCCTCCCTTATCACTGAATAGCCCACACCAGTGCCTGCTATTGTATGACCGGTCTGATCTTTGTCCATGGATTCATCTTCCATTGATGCCTCTCCATCTTATCACATTCCCTTATCCTAAGGTGCCTATGGTGATTCTTTTCTGTTTTACTGATTGTCTCAAATCTGTGACCTTTGTGGGAGACCCAAGAGCCATCAGCAGATTTTCCTCACCATTCCACAATATGCAGAATTCTTTGAGGCAGCCTTCAAACATTGCCTCAGACATTGCTCTTCTTCCCAGAGACTATATAGCACCAACACAAGGCAGAATGCATGGTTTGCTATAGAGCTTACAGCATCTCCTCTGCCTACTCCCCAGGGCATTAGCACCCTAGTAGATGAGTGTGTCACTCATATCTATACTGTCCCACTTCTCTTTCTCTAGTTTTCAAATCCTGTTCTTAGTGAAAAGGAACTCCCCATCCTGTTATAGGGGAACTTTCCTTGCAGCATAGTCCTTGTTCTCTCCATGCTGTGGCTTCTTATAAATACAACAGGAATTGAAGGGACCAAGCCCAGACTTTTACTTGTAAAGAGAAGCTTTGGGGATTTATAAAACACTCTTGTTCTTTAACAAAGGATGACTTCATGACTAAAGTTTTGCAGTGGATTAAAAAATGTGAGCTCGTAGACTCAAAGAGGAATAAAAGACTTCTTTGTTCTGTACCTACTCTCTGAAGCAATACATGCCATTGATTCAACAGGTAGGGCAGCCATTAAACACCCAGGGACTAGTTAACAAAAAATAAAGAAAACACTGATTTAATACGCGAAAAAATACTATCCCTTTTACCTTCTTTATAGTAAATCTTTGCATGAGGATCAGCTTTCATCATATCCTTCTCCTCCCTTCTAGCACCCACAGGGCCTAGTTGTAATGATAGTAAGAGCTAAAATGTATTGATTGCATGTGGTATGTCAGGCACTGCTCTAAGTGTTTTAATTTCACTTAATCCCCATAACAATCCTATGTGGTATGCATTATCATTACCTCTATTTTGCAGAAAGGGAAGCTGAGGCACAGAGAGGTAAAGTAACTTGCCTAAGAGCACATAGACACGATATCTTGGATAAAATCACTTAACCTTTCATTTTCAGGATTTTCATCTGTAGAATGAGGATAATAGTTGTAATAATATAAATAAGGCAGTATGTGTAGCAATTAAGCAAAAGCTTCCCAGATCCAGACTGCCTGGGTTCAGATCCTGTGTCTCTGAGTTACTAGCTGGTCCCCTTGGGTTCCTTGAGCTCTCTGTATTTTACTTGCCTCCACTATAAAGCAGGAAGGATGGTAAATGTATCTGCCTCTGAGGATTACTATGAGGTAAGTAGAGACTTGGACCAAACGTGGGACATAGCAAGTTTTCAATAAATGTTAGCTCTTTTCAAAGGCCCACCCTACCTTATCTGAAATCCTGGAGGCCAGGCAAATTTTGGAATTTGGAGACATTTTTTAGAATGGCAGTATGAAACATTACCCTAGTAGGGTCTGAGAAACACCTCTTGAGCAAACATTAAGGCTTCAATAGCAAAATGCACCAATATTTACTTTTAGTGGGATAAATGAAAACAAAGTATCCTCATGTCAGTTTAGGTTAAATTTTGCTGTAGAATCAATTATTTCAAATTTTTAGTTTTCAGGGATTTTTATTTTAGAACTTCCAATGATATATTATGGACTGTATTGTTTCATATTGTTGTGAGGATTAAATGAGGTGTTGTAAGCTAAGTTAAGCACAAGGCCTGGCGCATAGTAAGTTCTCTGTAAGCATGCCTTTGTCATTGTTAGTATTGTTGGTATTACTATTACAGTAAATCCACAAAGTATGTACACCTAGAGCAGCATCTTCATAGTTCCTTTACAGCATTCTCCTAGACAGCCTCACAGATAACTTCCTGCAAAGTTCCTAGATTTCCTTATTCTATCCTACTTTGTGCCTGGGCATGAGGCTCATCTATCCCCTTTATCTCCGCCACCTTCCTTGGTGAACAGTCCCTTATTTGATTCCCCAGTCATGTCACTGTCTCGTCAAGTCACAGTGAAGGAAAGAACACGGCCTCCTAGAAAAAGAAAGAAAGAATAAAATAATGCCTGTCATTTATTGAGTATTTGCTCTGGGATCAGTGCTAAGTACATTATATAATTATTTTTTTTATTGAAGAATAGTTGACTTACAAGGTTATGTTAGTTTCAGGTGTACAGCAAAGTAATTGAGTTCTCTCTATATGTGTGTGTGTGTGTGTGTGTGTGTGTGTGTGTGTATTCTTTTTCAGATTCTTTTCCCTTATAGGTTATTACAAAATATTGAGTATGTGCTATACAGTAGGTCCTTGTTGGTTATCTGTTTTATATATGGTAGTGTATATATGTCAATCCCAAACTCCTAATTTATCCTCCCTCCCCTCCTTTCCCCTTTGGTAACTGTAAGTTTATTTTCTGTGTTTGTGGGTCTGTTTCTGTTTTGTATATAACTTTCTTTGTATTTTTTTTTAAGATTATACATGTAAGTGATATCACATGATATTTGTCTGTCTCTGACTTACTTCACTTAGTGTGATAATTTCTAGGTCCATCCATGTTTGTTTTGGGGAGGGTTTTTTGGTTTCTTTTTTTAATGAACTTATTTATTTATTTATTGGCTGCATTGGGTCTTCGTTGTTGCACGTGGGCTTTCTCTAGTTGCGACGAGCGGGGGTTACTCTTCATCGTGGTGCAGGGACTCCTCATTTCAGTGGCTTCTCTTGTTGCAGAGCACAGGCTCTAGGTTCGTGAGCTTCAGTAGTTGTGGCATATGAGCTCAATAGTTGTGGCTCAGGGGCTTAGTTGCCCTGCGGCATGTGGGATCTTCTTGGAACAGGGATCGAACCCGTGTGCCCTGCATTGGCAGGTGGATTCTTAACCACTGCACCACCTAGGAAGTCCTAGGTCCATCCATGTTGCTGTAAATGACATTATTTCTTTCTTTTTTATGGCTGAGTAATATTCCATTGTGTATATATACCACATCTTTATCCATTTATCTGTCGATGGACGTTTAGGTTGCTTCCATGTCTTGGCTATTGTCAGTAGTGCTGCAATGAACCTTGGATGCATGTAATTTTTTGGATTATAGTTTTCTCCCGATATATGCCCAGGAGTGGAATTGCAGGATTGTATGCTATCTCTGTTTTTAGTATTTTTAAGGAAACTCCATACTGTTCTTCATAGGGGCTATGCCAATTTACAGTCCCACCAGCAGTGTAGGAGAGTTCCTTTTTCTCCACACCTTCTCCAGCATTTGTTATTTGTAGACTTTTTGATGATGGCATTCTGACTGGTGTGAGGTGATACCTCATTTTAGTTTTGATTTGCATTTCTGTAATAATTAGTGATGTTGAGCATCTTTTCATGTGCTTGTTGGCCATCTGTATGTCTTCTTTGGAGAAATGTCTATTTAGATCTTTTTCCCACTTTTTGATTGGATTATTTGTTTCTTTTGATTTTGAGCTGTATGAGCTGTTTGTATATTTTGAAGATTAATCCTTGTCAGTCTTATCATTTGCAAATATTTTCTTCCTGTCTGTAGGTTGTCTTTTCATTTTGTTTATGGTTTCCTTTGCTGTGCAAAAGCTTTTAAGTTTAATTAGGTCCCATGTATTTTTGGGTTTTATTTCCATTACCCTAGGAGACAGATCCAAAAAGCTACTGCTGCAATTTATGTCAAAGAGTGTTCTGCCTATGTTTTCCTCTAGGAGTTTTATAGCATCTAGTTTTACATTTAGATCTTTCATCCATATTGAGTTTATTTTTGTGTATGGTGTTAGAGAATGTTCTAATTTCTTTCTTTTATATGTGGCTGTCATTTTTTCCTAGCCCCACTTATTGAAGAGACTTTTTCTCCATTGTATACTCTCACCTCCTTTGTCATAAATTAGTTGACCATAGATCCATGGTATATAATTATCTTATTTAATTTTCTCAAGTACTTTATGTAGTAGGTCTTGTCATTCCCTTTTTACAGACTGAGAAACTGAGACAGGGAGAGGTGAAATGATTGCCCAAGACTTTAGAAAGAAGTCCCTGAAATTTATCATGTGCTTCCTCCTCCCTCACCTCCCATGGGAAAGAATCATAACTCATTCATGTTTTCTAAAGCACACAAACTGTTCCAAAGTATAAGAACTACTGAGATTATAGATGTTATTAAAATAGTAGGTATGATGGGTAGGATTAACGATTGTGATCAGATTCCAGATTCAAGTGAGATATATTTACAAGTCCCCCTTCTCACCTAGGTAGTGTAACATTGTTGACTCAGTGAGATGGGGATTAAAAGACATCCCCAACAACACACAAGGCTGTAGACTTTTCTTCTCAGCTCCCCTTCAGCATTTTCCCCACAACTTCCATTTTGTTCACGCCCTAAATCCTTTTTGTCTATGCTCTTCAGTCTGTCACCCTCACCAGATTAAAATCTCCTCTGAAAGCAAGGGCCATGTCTAATTCCTGTTTCTATCTGTCCCCAAACTACAGTGTTTTACACATAGTGACTTCTTGATATGCTTTTGATGAAACAGAAACTAAAGCAATACCTCAGGGGAAATCTCAGACTGGTATTTCAGTTGTGTCCTTATTTTACACATACGTCAGTCTCAAAATCAGCTACAGTCCTTACCTTCCTTTGAGTTCTGAGAAACAGAAGAATGTGCGGTTCTTGTCAAATAATTCTAAAAGAACATGTTAAACATTATAGTAAATATTTCTCCAGGCAAATATCTACTTAATTATTCCTATTCTCCAGTCTCCAAAATTATAAAATGCACTCCTCTTTTCCTCCAGTTCCTGTGTGTGGGATGTAGATGTGTAGAAGTAGGCTGTGGATGGAAACCCTCAAAAATTAAGCCCATGTCAATTTAAGAATTAAAAAAAAAGAAATCCACAGACAATCCCTATCGTTTCTTTATTTCTCAGTATAAACATGCCTATATAAAAATGATACAATAAAAGCTGTTTAAATGATACGACTTCATCCGAGTCATCCATGGAACATATGCTATATAGCCATTTAATTTGAGTCTTTCTGTTCTCCAGAAAACCATCTTTGTTTCTTTTCCTTTAGTAAGGACTTATTTGCATGACAGTGTGGGCCTTTATGGAATACTGGCACTATTCTAGGATAGTGAACACTCAATGTTTCCATATTCACTCACATATCTGCTGGGATCAGCGTGTGCACATGGGGGGATTGAGGGGTGGTAGGAAGTTGGGGGGGGGAATTAGGAGACTTGTCTCATTTGTTTTTATCTAAATTACAAATCACAAATCAATGAAAATAAATACTTTTTCAAAAGATGATTTTCATGCGATTAAGAGAATGGCAGTTGTTTAGCTGGTAAACATATTAATAAATTTGTGGCGGTAACTGGAGGGAGGGTTAAGGCACTAAAAGATGGTCCCCCAAGCCTTTTGGGGGGGCATAGCCACTATCATATGCTACTTTACATGTTAAACCACATGATCCCTCCACTGAAAAATGTAAAGAAAATTTGAATTTTAGGTTTATAAGCATTGAGAAATAGAAGGCATTTCTTTTCTTTCTTTTTTCTATTTTTTTCAAAGACACATCCATTGACCCTGCTGCATATGCTGGGTAATACGAGGATACCAGAGATTTCAGGGTAGAAAATGTATGCCTAGCCTTAACTTTGGCCAATAAAAGTCTTTAAATTGCATCTTATAACTGTTGTCAAGTGAGTTAATTCAAACAGCAATATTAATTTAATCATATATTATTTTAGTTTTTATGATTAAATAGTTCCAAGGAATATATTTGAGTAATTAAAAAAGCTTTTTTAACTTGAAAAATCCATTCTATGATAGTAATGTGTAGGTATTCACATTTTTCCTAACGTTCAAGTAAAATACTGAGGTTTGGATAGGGCAAATCAATTGTCTGAAGTCACTCAAAGGACAGAAGTTTTAAGGAAAAGAAGTTTCTTTTCACCTTATTAATAGTAAATCCAAATGAATTGAATAAGTTAAGAAATTTTTAAAAATGCAGTAAAGAGTTTCAGTTTCCATTTCATCTTATATGCAATAAGCATTAAAATTCTAATTTAGATATATTTTCTTTAAAATTTTTTAAATGGAGAGAGAAACATCATCTACCAGTGTTAAATAGCACATGATTATTAAGCACTTCTAATTTGTATAATCAACTTTTTAATTAAAATTTTATTACAAAGTTAATAAAAAAGAGGAGAGAACATTTTTAAAAAGTAAGGAAGATGGGTGAGACATTCTACAGTTTCTCAGTTGACAGGAACAGCACTTCTTTTTCTCATGATACCAAAAGCTCCCTGCATGGTGGACTATGTTTTTAGTAGAATGTGTCTCTCCCTATAGCAGAGCAGTGATGTTACTTTCCCAGCAGCTGGTTGGGTCAGTCTGCCTCCGTTGACCACAGGTTATTACATTTCCAAGACTGAAGACCCTCCTTTTTTTCCCTCCACCACTTAATGCATCATTTCTCTCTTTAGAAACTCAGGCTTCTTCCTCTGAGAAGTAATCCAGAAAGTCTGCTGAATTATGTCTCTTTCAAACTGGAGCTTGATCTATTTTTCCTTCTTTAATTCCTGGGGAGTAAATGGAAAAAATATCTTTAATTCCTGATGAAACTTTGACCTCCATTTAATAGAATGGACATTTGAAATTTTTACACTGAGAAGAATTGTTACACAGTTATTTTAGCTTTATTTCAGGAAGACTAGACTTCTGTTGGGTTGAAAGTTATGGGTAGAATTGGGGAATAAAGGATTCGTTAACCAGGAATTAAGTCACGAACCTAGTTTATTTTAAATAGTATAGATTCTACAAAAGAAAAACATTCTCCACCAGCTTACACAGTAATGAATGAAATTATGTATGGTGAGGGATCATTTCTGTGGCTCACAACTCTGGAGCCAGGATGGAGAAATGAAGTGAAGGCGCTTTGATGTCTAAATTCCACTGATAACTCTTAAGCAAAAATAACAGTAGAGTGAGCTGTGGAAATAGCAGTGGAAGAAAGTGGATGTTTCAAGAAAAATATTCACGCAATTGTTTAACATGGAACTGATCAAACAAAATAAACTTGTAAGCCATTTTCTTCTAAGGAAGAAAAAAGGATGTTTACATTCTTAATTTTTCTTTTTATCTGAGTCCAAGTATGGAGAATCTAAGAGTCTAAAGCTGGCTGGACCTCCCAATAATTCTCCTTCAGAGAAGCCTTCAGTAAGGAATTAAGAAAACCAATATTAGGGAAGGGAAGCTATTTCAGTGGGAATGTGGAAAGCTGGGGGGAAGGGGATAAGAATGTAAATCAATAAAGTCTAAAGGGGAAATATGCCCCCAAATCTAAATTCTTTCTCTTTTGCTAGCTATTTGACTAGCATCAAGTGACTCAACTCTAATAAATTTAAGGCAGTAGTTTTTAATCCAGCATAAGCATCAGAATTACTCACAGCGCTTTTTCATAACGCAGTTGCCAAGATACCACCCTAGGTTTTCTCTTCTTTTCTTTTCTTTTTCAAATACTGAAGGACTCCATCTTTTCTTTTAAAAAATGTATTTATTTACTTATTTGGTTGCACCAGGTCTTAGTTGCGGCACACGAGCACCTTCGTTGTGGCATGCAAACTCTTAGTTGTGGCATGCATGTGGGATCTAGTTCTCTGACCAGAGATCGAACCTGGGCCCCCTGCGTTGGGAGCACAGAGTCTTAACCACTGCGCCACCAGTGAAGTCCCCACCCTAGGCTTTCTAAAGCAGAAACCCTGCAAGTAGGACGTGGGCAGAGATCTTTTTCAATAAGTTTCCACCAGTTTCTCTGAAGCACACTTCAGCTTAAGAGCTACATTTCTCACGTAGTCCACATTTCCCCCAGGCCTCACCACTGTGTGTTTACAAACAAAACCACAATAACAACTCTCATGGCCCTCCACATGTAATTGAGGGTCTCATCCACCTAGTTGCATAGTCCCCAAATGCATAGCAGAGGGTTGGAGAGCACCACCCCAAGATTTTTCTGCCTGTCATCCCTTGCTGACGTCCTGGCTAGCAGAGCCACTTGAGAGTGGTACTTAACACTGGCTTCCTACTTAGAGTGCTGACTCCTATTCTGGTTCTCGCAAAGTAAAACCCCTCAAGCCCAAACAGCCTTTGTTATCTCAGAACAAGGCTGTGTTATGCCTAGAGGTGGTAAAAGGATGCTCCTACACAGTCCAGAGGCACCAGCTCACTGAAAGACTGAGCCCTAATCACAGAACGAGAGAACTCTTCCCCTCCGCACAAACCTCACCACCATATTAAAAAGGTCTATTTATAGCAGTTTCTCTTACCAGTAAATCCATGTTCACCAAGCAAGAAAAATGACAAAGCATACCAAATGGCAAAAAACAAAGTTTGAAGAGATAGAACAAGCATCAGAACCAGATGTGGCGGGGATGTTGGAATTATCAGACCGGAAATTTAAAACACCTATGAGTACTGTGTTAAGGGCTATCATGAATAAAGCAGACAGCATGCAAGGACAGATGAGCAACCCTCAGAAACCAAAGCAAAGAGAACACAGATGGAACGAAACAGAGCAGAATAGCCAAGGACTTAGGACAACTACAAAAAGTGAAACATATGCATAATGGGAATACCAGAAGGAGAAAAAAGAAAGGAACAGAAGAAATGGTTGAAATAATAATGACTGGACATCCCCCTAAATTAATGTAATATGCCAAGCCACAGATCTGGGAAGCTCAGAGGACACTAAGCAGGATAAATGCCAAAAAACCAAAACAAAACAAAAATCCTACACCTTGGCATATCATTTGCAAATTACGGAAAACCATAGATGAAGAAAATATCCCTGAAAAAAGCCAGAGGGGGAGTAAAACACCTTATCTATAGAGGAACAAAGATAAGAATCACAGCCGACTTCTCAGAGGCCACTCAAGTATGAAGAGAATGGAGGAAAATATTTACAGTGTTGAGAGAAAATGATGTTCTTCCCTAACCTCTATCCTGTTTCATCACCTTGGCCCCTAAGCCACATGATAGGTGCCTCGGTGCCAGTGGAAACAGATTCATCTTGCAGCCCATGTCTTCATTAGGGTTCCGACTAACACCATGGGATCCATTAATAGAAGAGACAGCCTCCTGTGCACTCGTATCCCTTTCCATTTCTATCTCCAGACACACTCCTCTTTGAAGACACTTTCCTTCTATGTACACAACTTCGCCAAAATAGCCTCTTTGAACTTTTAGCTGCACCTTTTCATCAAACACATACCAAAATTCCAAATCCCAATTTAGGTTGAGATGAGATCCCTGTTGCACTAGTAATTCTTCTATGACAATATACCCTTTCTCTCAATTTACCTAAACTCTAGCTAAGTCCAAGGGGATCACAAGGTCTTAGATCAGGTGCGTTGATAAACCTCTGTGGTTTCCCAGAAAAATGCAATTAACATCTGCATTTTCAAACCCAAGGACCAAGTGTCTTTTGGACTGCCCCATGGATAAGGGGAGGGGAAAAGATTGAGAGAGCATTGGGTAGAAAATGTATTCTCAGGTCTCCAATCTTAAAAACTAATGGAAAAAAGTTTTAAAAAAATGATGCAAATGACCTTATCTACAAAACAGAAATAGACTCGCGGACATAGAAAACAAACTTATGGTTACCAAAGGCGAAAAGAGAGAGGGATAAATTGGAGATTTGGGATTAACAGATAATACTATATATAAAAGAGATAACAAGGACCTACTATATAGCACAGGGAACTATATTCAATATCGTGTAATATCCTATAATGGAACAGAATCTGAAAAAGAATATGTGTGTGTGTATCACTTTGCTGCACACTTGAAATATTGTAAATCAACTATACTTCAATAAAAAAAATAATAAATTACAGAAACAGAAAAAAGTATTAAAAAAAACAGAAAATGAAAAATTGCCTGTATCATGTCATCAGTTCCTGATCTCCTTGCCCCCTGCACCCCTTCTCTGCTCCCTGATTCACC
Source organism: Hippopotamus amphibius kiboko (assembly GCF_030028045.1). Lineage (NCBI taxonomy): Eukaryota > Metazoa > Chordata > Mammalia > Artiodactyla > Hippopotamidae > Hippopotamus > Hippopotamus amphibius. The sequence goes on from NC_080198.1 coordinate 76,336,950, forward strand.
CCTAATTCCCAAATCTTCTTGTCAGGGTTTTTCATCTTTGCAAGTCTCTCCACCATCCAGCCAATTGTTCAAGCTAAAAACTAGTTGTCAAATCTGGCTCTTCCTTCTTCTTCCTCTCACCTTCCAAAACAAATCTATCACAAGTCCCATTAGTTCTTTAGTCTGAATTTCTTCTGTTGATCCTGTTGTCTCTTTTTCTCTATCCCCACCATCTCTAGTGCAGACTTGACATCATGAGACTAATGCAGTAAGCCACAACTGATTTCCTCAAGTGCACTTCTGTACCCTGAAAATTTTTATGTGGTACACTTGAAGTAATTTCTCTAAATGTCTGCTTCCCTCCCTATTAAAAATCTTAAAATCTCCCTAAATCCTTTAAATGTCAGAGTCTTCAACTATAAATTGGAGATAATGATTTCTACACTGATGGTTATTATAATAATTTGAAAGAATATAAAATATATGTATAGAGAATGTGCATATAAAAAGCCTGATACTTTACTCGGCATGTGTCAGAAGTTATTATTATTTTTTCTAAGGTAATTGAGGGCATTGGACTAAATGGAAAAACAAAAGTCCTTTTTAGCTCTAAACTTCTATGACTGTATGTTACTGAAAGAAGCTGGGATGCACCTACACTTTAAATTTCATGCCATATTCCTGAGATTTTCTATCGGTAATAAAATACTGAACCAGATGGACACAGATATGATTCATATTAGGCTACATCAAAGATGATAAAATCACCCTTGTCTACATATCACACTTTGCCAGCCCCAGCTCTGTCATCTTTTTTCTGCTGGGTCATAGGTTCCTGAAGGATTGCTCAGGCTAGGGAGTCAAAAGAAAAAGAGTCAGAGCTTCAAATGAGTCAAGCCTTAAACGGAAATAGGAGATTTAGTATAAGCACCACTCATCTTATCTTTGTCTCAGATGGGCAGGGGTTAGGGAAGACAAGTCTCCAAAAGTGGAAGTGATGGGTCACGTTTTTCAAGTTAACCCTGAAGAAAGGAGAAAGGAACAATTAGAGAGAGGCATAACAGATGGTTTTCTGAAAAAGATTGTACTTTATAATTTAATTGAACTGAATTGAATTTCACCCCCACCCCCACCCCAGGTTCTCCTCCACAGGAATCTGAGGGTCAAGACACCAGGGAGTGGGAAATTTATAGTATTTCCTCTGACTCCTAGAACTATTTCATGCCTTCTGAACCTGTATGTATATGATAGCTGGTGAATGGGTTGGCTCCTAAGTGTGGAGTAACTACTGGGCAAGGAAGATGGATAAAAATGAAGAATACAGAATACAGAAGGAAAATGGTGTTTCTCAGCACTTTGAATTTCAAAATGGAGATGTGAAACATACATCTATATGTATGTATGCAGTAGCTTCTTGCAAATGCGTGTCTATGTTCTACTCTTTCCCTGATTGTCTTCTCCAGATTCTAAACTCCTGCTTCCTCATCCTGTTCTTGAAAGGGACCCCTTGGATCAATGACCCATCACATACTCAGTCATTCCTGGAATTTCCGCAGACCTGGGAATCACACCATTTCCTTTTCAGTCTGCAATAGATAAACATATCTCTCTCAATGAATGAAGCATGAGTTTATTTGCTTAAGATAAATAAATAAATGAATGAATGAAGTTCGAGAACTCCCCAGAAAGTTGGTTCTTACAGCTTGAATCTCAGAGTCTTCATCTGCAAATTGTGGGTAGAATGCCTACCTTGTTGGTTGTTATAAGAAACTGAGAGTTAGAAATGAAAAACCTTATACTCTGCTTGGCACAGAGTAGGCAGTTATCTTTTCCCTTAATAAAGCTCAATGATATCCCAAATTTGGAAATTAAAACTGCACACAAATCCCTAGGACTAGCATCATAAGGATTTTTCAAATAGTTGGTAGCTCGTGGTCCCAATGTACATGTTTAAAAATGTCATATAATTGATGACATCCATTAGACTTCCAAAGACATATTTGGCTTTCTATTATGAATTCCAATACTTGAAAACCTTGGGGGAAAGTCTTCTGTAATAGGGTATGTCAAATACAAGCTCTGTTTTTGCTTATTTATACTAAATAGCCTCTAACCTCCAGTCCACTAGGCTGTACAAGATTTATTTACAAAGTCTTCAGCCAGAGCTAGAGTTCCATGAGTTCTGAGTATACATGAACTTCCCTCTAGCAAATTATTTTGGGTCAGCTTCTCTGATGTTACTTTGATTTCATCATGTTTGTCCACTTATGTTTAGAAACTACATAGCTATGAACAATTTCTTTTTCCAATGAGAGCTATTTTCTTTTAAGAGTATACTATTTAGAACAAAAACTAAATTTACTGACTACATTCCCACTTGGGTTATAAATTAAATTCTGTAGACAGTGACATGATCCTTACATCTTAAGCAAGTCAGGAAGTTATATAATTTTCAAAATGTTTAGTGAACTCAACTCATATTTTGAAAAGCATTCAGATTTCTCCCTATGGAATAATATGAATCACACACAAACCCACATTTACCTTTTTATTTTTATCTTTACTTTTTATTAATTTTTATTGGAGTATGATTGCTATAAAATGTTGTGTTAGACTTACCTAACTTTTTTTAAAGCTCTTTATTGGAACATAATTGCTTTACACTCTTGTACCAGCTTCTGAGGTACACCAAAGTGAATCAGCTATATCTATGCATATATCTCCATATCCCCTCCCTCCTGTGACTCCCTCCCACTCTCCCTGTCCTGGCCCTCTAAGGCATCACCCATCATCGAGTTGATCTCCCTTTGTTATACAGCAACTTCCCACTAGCTCTCTATTTTACAGTTGGTAGTGTACATATGTCTGTGCTACTCTCTCACTTCATCCCAGCTTCCCCTTCGCCCCCCACCCTCCCCAACCCTGTGTCTTCCAGTCCATTCTTTGCATCTGCATCCTTATTCTTGCCCTGTCACTGGGTTCATCAGTACCATTTTTTTTTTTTTTTTAGATTCCGTATATATGAGTTAACATACAGTATTTGTTTTTCTCTTTCTGGCTTACTTCACTCTGTATGATAGACTCTAGGTCTATCCACCTCATTACATAAAGCTCCATTTCATTCCTTTTTATGGCTGAGTAATATTCCATTGTATATATGTGCCACATCTTCTTTATGCATTCGTCTATTGGTGGGCATTTAGGTTGCTTCCATGTCCTGGCTATTGTAAATAGTGCTGCAGTGAACATTGTGATACATGTTTCTTTTTGGATTATGGTTTTCTCTGGGTATATGCCCAGTAGTGGGACTGCTGGGTCATATGGTAGTTCTATTTTTGGTTTTTTAAGGAACCTCCATACTGTTTTCCATAGTGGCTGTACCAACTTACATTCCCACCAACAGTGCAGGAGAGTTCCCTTTTCTCCACAGCCTCTCCAACATTTATTGTTTCTAGATTTTGTGATGATGGCCATTCTGATTGGTGTGAGGTGATACCTCATTGTGGATTTGACTTGTATTTCTCTAATGATTAGTGATGTTGAGCATCTTTTCATGTGTTTGTTGGCCATCTGTATGTCTTCTTTGGAGAAATGTCTATTTAGGTCTTCTGCCCATTTGTGGATTGGGTTATTTGCTTTTTTGGTATTAAGCTGCATGAGCTGCTTGTATATTTTGGAGATTAATCCTTTGTCCGTTGCTTCATTGGCAAGTATTTTCTCCCATTCTGAGGGTTGTCTTCTTGTCTTGTTTATGGTTTCTTTTGCTGTGCAAAAGCTTTGAAGTTTCATGAGGTCCCATTTGTTTATTCTTGATTTTATTTCCATGATTCTAGGAGGTGGGTCAAAAAGGATGTTGCTTTGATTTATGTCATAGAATGTTCTGCCTATGTTTTCCTCGAGGAGTTTTATAATGTCTGACCTTACATGTAGGTCTTTAATCCATTTGGAGTTTATTTTTGTGTATGGTGTTAGGAAGTGTTCTAATTTCATTCTTGTACATGTTGCTGTCCAATTTTCCCAGTACTACCTATTGAAGAGGCTGTCTTTTTTCCATTGTATATTCTTGCCTCCTTTGTCAAGGAAAAGGTGCCCATATGTGCTTGGGTTTACCTCTGAGTTCTCTATTCTGTTCCATTGATCTTTCTTTCTGTTTTTGTGCCAGTACCATACTGTCTTGATCACTGTGGCCTTGTAGTATAGTTTGAAGTCATAGCCTTTCCTAACTTTTTTTAAATGTAGAAAAACTCAGCTTCCTTTTGCTGAGTAAATTACATGTCATTCTTCCAGATAATTGTCATGTGACTGCTTTAGTTGGCTAACCTTGTGAACTCACCAAGATACAATATTATTTGAAAAGAAATTGTTTTTATATGAGGTATGGGGAAGGGGATTCTGAAAGTACAAAAATCCTCATCCAAATCCTTAATATTTAATCAGGTTTTTTCAGCACATTAGCAAAACTGAAAGCAAGGTAAGCATATTTGAAAGTGACATTTATTCTTTTTTTTTTTTTTTTTTTTTTGGGGGGGTACACCAGGTTCAATCAACTGTTTTTATACACATATCCCCATATTCCCTCCCTTCCTTGACGCCCCCCCCTCGAGTCCCCCCCACCCTCCCTGCCCCAGTCCTCTAAGGCATCTTCCATCCTCGAGTTGGACTCCCTTTGTTATACAACAACTTCCCACTGACTATTTTACAGTTGGTAGTATATGTATCTCTGTGCTACTCTCTCGCTTCTTCTCAGTTTCCCCTTCACCCCCCGCCCCCTCCCATACCTCGAGTTCTCCAGTCCATTCTCTGTATCTGCTTCCTTGTTCTTGTCACTGAGTTCATCAGTACCATTTTTAGATTCCGTATATGTGAGTTAGCATACAATATTTGTCCTTCTCTTTCTGACTTACGACATTTATTCTTATAATTCATTTTGATACTATTCTCTGTAGAACATTTATAAAATTATTTCCTAAGTGAGATATTCATTTATAAAATTATTTCCTAAGTGAGATATTCATTTATAAAATTGTTTCCTAAGTGAGATATTCATATATGAAACTTCATTTAGTGAAAAAGCTACTTATTACAGAAATCTGACTCAACTACAGATTTAGTGATAAGCTGAGACATTGGCTTACCTTGAGAGTATCAGGTGTAATGAAAATATAACCATAAGCACCTGTAGAACACTTGTTAAAGTGCACTATTTAAAGTGCTTTTACATACATTAACATTTATCATTTAATCACAAATAGTTACAGACTTCAGTAAATTTTTTTGGATTAGTCACAATGTAGGGAAAAAAACTAAATTTATATCTCAAGTATCTTTTATTAGTACTCTACTGATAAGAAAATAGAGCATTTAACCGGAAGAAATAACTGGAGGTTATGAACAAATATGTCAGAAAAATGATTTTTCATTTAACTATAAAAATGCATATACTGTAACTACTATCAATCCTCTTGAGTTTACTCTTTTGAATATATAACTACATTATAACTTGAATGGGTTCAGCAAGGGCAGTGGCCAGACATCACGAAGCTTAGGGACTAGAGCCTGACGTATTAATGCTCAGCTAGGAATTCAACAAGAGGGAGCCAAAGTCCAGAAAGGAAATGGAGGGTGCAAATCATTGTTCTGAAGAAGCACAGGAGTCATAGCTGGGGAAACCAAGAATGTGTAATAGAACTACAGCCTAGAGCAGGGCTGACCATGAGAAGCTGATCCAAGGGGGCAGCAAATAGATCCAAGTGGAGTGGAACAGGATCCAAAGTCCTGGGATTCAATCCACAAATGGGCAGAAGACCTAAACAGACATTTCTCCAAAGAAGACATACAGATGGCCAACAAACACATGAAAAGATGCTCAGTATTACTAATCATTAGAGAAATGCAAATCAAAACCACAATGAGGTATCACCTCACACCAATCAGATTGGCCATCATCAAAAAATCTAGGAACAGTAAATGCTGGAGAGGCTGTGGAGAAAAGGGAACTCTCCTGCACTGTTGGTGGGAATGTAAATTGGTACAGCCACTATGGAAAACAGTATGGAGGTTCCTTAAAAAACCAAAAATAGAACTACCATATGACCCAGCAGTCCCACTACTGGGCATATACCCGGAGAAAACCATAGTTCAAAAAAATACATGTACCACAGTGTTCCTTGCAGCACTATTTACAATAGCCAGGACTTGGAAGCAAGCTAAATGTCCATCGACAGATGAATGGATAAAGAAGATGTGGCACATATATACAATGGAATATTACTCAGCCATAAAAAGGAATGAAATTGAGTTATTTTTAGTGAGGTGGATGGACCTAGAGTCTGTCATACAGAGCAAAGTAAGCCAGAAAGAGAAAAACAAATACCTTATGCTGACACATATATACGGAATCTAAAAAAGTGGTATTGATGAACTCGGTGGTAGAGGAAGAATAAAGATGTAGAGGTAGAGAACAGACTTGAGGACACGGGGTGGTAGGAAAGGAGTTGCTGAAACAAAGTGAGAGAGTAGCATTGACGTTTATACACTACCAAATGTAAAACAGATAGCTAGTGGGGAGCAACTGCCTAACACAGGGAGATGAACTCGATGATGGGTGATGACCTAGAGGGGTGGGATAAGGAGGGTGGGAGGGAGGCTCAAGAGGGAGGAAATATGGGGATATATGTATAAATACAGCTGATTCACTTTGGTGTACCTCAAAAACTGGCACAAGAGTGTAAAGCTATTATACGCTAATAAAGATCAAAAAAAAGGTCACTAACAAATATATAAAACAAATACAGTGCAATATGGGATACAAGTATATCTGACAGAGAAGCACATTTTATTACTAAAAATTGATATCAAATAATTTGTTCTACCATAGCCACAAAAAATTGTCTTTGCTGGCATGTATACCTTAAGTGACAGAAATAATTTTCTGTGAAAATTAAAACTGTAAGTCTTTTGTTTAAAAACAAAAACAAAGTCCTGGGATTACTGAGTGTGAATCGTATGCCCTCACGGGTCAGGTACACGAGGTGGAACTTACTTAAAGGTGCATGTTAGGGAAGACAGATAAAATAGATCGTTTTGTTAGCGTTAACTATGTGATTATGAAACAGTAGGAATAGTGATGCAATTGTTGACCTCTTACTAATTTGGAATATTATTCAAACGGAATTTTTAGGAATCACTTTCTGTAATTAACATTTGTAATTAGAGAAATTAAAATGATTATTAAATATCTACTAAATTCCAAATAAAATTACTTACAGGTCATTTTGAAGAGGATGAAACTTAAATCCTCTGTCCTGATCAATAAGAAGAATTTCATAAAAGCTTTAGGCCCAGCACATTGACTGACATGATAGATACAAAAAATTATTTGTTGATTGAGCACGAATTATTTCGTTGTTGCAATTTAGGGTAACTCCTTTAATAGTCTTATCCTAGCCCTTTTAGTAAGTGAAAATAAATACTGCAGTTCAATATCATTTTTGTTTTGTGTTCCTTTTCATCTATGTTTTTATATAATTCCAGCAAAGCCTTTGCAGGATTCTGAATTCTGATTTTAGTTATACATATAAGGTCTTTTTTTGACTAAAACCTGTACTTAATTGTTCCCCCTTTTGTTTTCACAGAGGCTGTTTCGGCCTTATGTTAGTTTTGATCTCTAATACATACATTTTTCTGAAAAATGTTCTGAGACATTTTTGTGTCTTATGAGGTTAAGGGAAAGAAGTCTCCATTAGAGGATGTTGGTTGATGCAGGAAAAATAACATGGTGCAATAGCAGCTCAAAGATGTTTTCAAAATGCTTGACTCCATTGACTCAGTGTGAATTTGTGTGATTCACAAAATCAAACTCTGGAACCACTGGTAAGAAAAGAAACTAAAGAACAGGCAAAGGAACAGAAATATGCCAAGGACTCAAGGGAAATTTCAGGAATAAGGAATAACAACATCTAAGGGCCTAAATAAAACATCGAAAGTTGCACCTTACTGCATTTTGGCACTAATGTGTGCCTTGAATTAAATATTTGAAATAGCATTTTATTCAGAGAAAAGTATATAAATTAAAAATGAAATTAAAATGCCTGCAACTAATACCAGTGTAGAAAATCCATTTCTTCTCTTCTCCTGACCCCTACCCCACAGTAGGAGGTTGACCTTCACTATTTAGTAATTCAGGAAAAGAAATCACACATCACCCCCAAAAGTTGACCTGACCAGGGCAGAAAACAGTTCTCCAGGAAATCCTATAGCATTTATGTCTCTTAATAACTGCATCAATGGTGTCTTGGTTTGCTTCTTTCAGCTCCTGTTTTTCTATGCCCTCCAAACCTGTGCAAGCGGAGAGACTTTTTTCTTAGTCCCAGTGCAGCCCCAGAATGGCTGCTGTAGAAGTAAGAGATTGGGGAACATGGTGATGTTGATTCAGTTAAAGTGTAATAATCAAGACTGGACTTGTGAGAGGATTTGGGGAGACAGATTTCTCTTCTGTGCCCAGAACAATATATTTTTGCATTCTTAGATGCTGCATGGTAAATTTAATGGAAATTTAATGGTAACTGTGTGTTTATTTGTATGTGGCCAGGTGTTTTCCAATATCCTGAAAGACTGCTGAAAAATACACACACACATATACCCACACACACTTAATGGAGAGGCAGAAAGACCAACTGAGCTGTAGTAAAGCTTAGCTTAATCTTCAAACTAGAGAAATGGCATCACCATCAATTAAAAATACTCTTCACCGTCAGACTGCCAGAAACCTCACCCAGGCCAGAGATCTTCATCATGGCAGCCTTGGAGACAGTCAGGAAAAGTCTCCTGGAGGCTTTGGCTACGTAGCTCCAAGCGTCAGCAGGGACAGTGATGTTAATCAAAGTTAGCTGTCCCCCTCGATGCCTCACCTTCACCTGCCACCACCCCCACCCGTATACCCACACATATTCATGAACAGGAACTATTTCTCTACAATCCTTATTTAACACCTTCTGCTTGGAGGTGAGTGATCCCACATTTGTCTTCCTTCTGCTCTTTCCTCAGACTAGAGTGTCAAGATATGAGCATATGTATGCAGAAACACATGGCAATCTCCTAAATATTCATTTGGCTAACAGTCCAGCAAATTCCAGTACTCTGAGGATTAACTAGTCACTTTATTTCTTTTGGAAAGCTCTACTGTAACTGAAGCCCAACATTTGTTTATCTTCAACTGTTTATCTTCCAAGGAACATGCTCAAATGCACTCATCATGACAAAGTACCTGCTGTGGAAATACATTTTTCAATTGTGAGACATGAAGACTTTTTTTGAGGAAGATGGGTTATTATCTAACTTTTTCAGATTTTTGAGCCCTTGTATGAGTGGACAAAATACAAGATGCTTCGAGATTTTCAACAACTTAATTTTAAGTAGCATTTCCAGCCCCTCTTTATTATATAAATTTAAGCAGATCCACCTTTATTTTAAATGGATTATTTGAAACGTATAAATACAAACACGTTTCATTTAATTGTTTTGACCGCCTCTTCCTGCAACACTTTTTGAAGAACTGCTAACAGACAGTAAAAGAAAGATTTGCATATCAGAGTCTTTTATTTCCCCAGCCATGCACTAGTATGGGTTCTAATGAATAATGCAAAAACTCAGTGGCATGAAGCCAAAAAGAGAATAAAGAAAAGCAAAGATGGAGATAACAAACAACCCCACAAACTATCCCATTAATCCTTGAGTGACTGGGAATTGATTATTAGTGAGCTCATTTTTTTGGTTTCAATTATTGACTAGAGAAGGCTGGCTTTGCAGAGCATCATAAGTCATGATTGAACAGAGGCTCTCTCAAAGGCTCAAGTCCCTATTTTTTCCCTAAATGGATGTTAACACTAGAAATATATGTCATATAACATTGAGAAAAGAAATTAAGATTTTAGTTTCTTCTCTAAATATATTTTCATGAAAGTGAATTGGAAATAAAAGAACTCAGGGACTTTATTGCTTGTCTCAATGGCTAGATTTTTGGCATTTATATTTAAACAAATAACTCGAATATGATGTAAGTGCTATATTCAAAATATGCTCTATGGAAGACAGAAAATAAGTTATATCAGTAGCAATTAAGACATATTTTTAGCCTTTTTTGACCCACATTTTATTCAATTATCAGCATTCAACAAATATTTGTTGAGCACATATTGTATGCCAAGTATTTCCATTTCACAATGCCAACTATTATCTCCAATTCTCTTTTAAAACAAAGATTGTTAAATAAATGGCGATTAATGGAGAGAGCAGATGATTTATTTGTCTTGGGAACATGAGAGGGAGAAAGAATTTAGAGACCTGGCTAGACCAGAGGTGTGCTGGTAAATGTTTAACAAGTGGCTCTCCAGGGTTTAAAAAAAAAAGGAGGCCCCATTTGTAGTGTTTGTTAATTAATGTGATGTAAGTACCACCACCATGTTTGATTTCAGTCTACCAATCTGACATCACTGAATGTGGAGTTAGGAAGAGACAAACATAATCCATCCTCCTGATCCGTTGTGAGCCCACTCTAGCACAACATTGTTAGTACTCAACAGTGACTCTCCGGGGTCGCTCTGAGAGCCTATCTATGACTACATAAGAGGCAGGACTGGGAGGTTAAATAGCTTTGCAGAGTGACTCATAAATGCCCATAGATATATTTATATATGCCTACCTTGTCTTTCTCTTCTTTTAGAGCATTCAATCTCAGATGCTGTCTTTCTTTAGCCCTCTGCTACACAGAGCAACTGACCTCTGCTACCACAAAGAGAAAAACAGCTTCTGCTATGGGAGGCTGGCAGTAACTTTGAGCTACTTCTGCAATATGTTTCACCATTTTGTCACACAATATTAAAAAAACGTGTACCAGGGGATGAGATTTAATAAAATTAGTAAATATTTCTGCTTCATCAAGGGAATTTGTAAATAAAACTTGCAATTTTCAATGAGAATATGTTAAGATGAAGAATTCAATGACTATAAGCCTTAATTAGGGCTAAATTTCCAGAAGCTTCTCCACTGTTGCTTTTGTACCATCAGTGCAAATGTCAAAACCATTTAAAGGGCTAATAATATCTTAGTTTTATTATGAAAATAATTTTTACCTCGTAGGCCTCATAAAAGCATCTCTGGGCCTGCTGGGGGTCCATGGACAACACTTTGAGAACTACCACTCTAGTCTAAAGTCAGAGGTGTCTCTTGGTTTGATTATTGCAATAGGCTCCCACATCCATCCTGGCTACCTTGTAATCCATTTATCAACAGACAGCCAAAGTGGACTTGTAATAAGGCAATCTAATCATGTCACTTCCTACTCAAACCCTCTTATGACTTCCCATTACTCTTAGGATTAAATGGAAACCCCTATCATGAATGGCAGAGCCCTCTATTATTTGGTCCCTGCCTACCTCTGCAGCCTCATCTCCTTCTGTTCTCCTCTTCAATCTATTTGCAACAGCTACGCTAGCTTCTTTCTGTTCTTCAACCATAGTAGATTCATTCTTGCCCCCAGAGTCTTTGCATGTGCTCTTCTTTGTACTTGTAATGCTTTCTCCATACGCCTTTGACCTGATTAATGGGACTCATCTTGCAGCTATCAACTTAAATCTCACTCTAAGAGGATTTCCTTACCTGTCCTTTGTTAGATTAGATCCCCTGTCATAAACTCTCACCTTCTTGTAATTATGCAATTACTGTTGTACTTGTTTTTGAGATCTGCCTCCTCCAAGACCATAACAGTTCTCAAGGAAGAGACTATGTCTGTTGTGCTCTCTGTAACAGATCAAGGGCTTTGAATGGTGTCTGATTTGATTGAAGGATGAAAAAGAAGGAATTGGAAGATTATCTACACTTAAATGTCAGTCTGTCTGCTCCTTTGACAGTGTACAACACTGACTCTTTGGACCTCAATTGAGGGAGCAGCAACCCTGAAAAGACTTTTATTGCTTAAAAAAATGCACACTGGAGGTGCAGAAAACATGTCCCTCATTCTCTCCCAGGAATTAAATTGGAGCCAGACCAGCATGGTTGTATTCAAAACTTAAACTCCAATAGTGAAGATTTTGTTATAGGGATAATTGTGTCATACCCAAATTTCTCTTTCCTTTAAGATAATGTCTTTCTATGGAGATTTCTAAATTCTTCATTCAGAGAGACTTCAAACAATCTATAGACGTGTTCCTGCAAATATCTGAACTCTGGCAGTAAGCATAGCTCAAAAGTGGACTTCCAGTCATTTTATTATCTCATCCATTCCTCCACTTTAGTAAAAATATTGAAGCATGTACTAGTTCTGAGTCAAGTCTATAACTTTTTGACTTTCTGGAAAAATTACCATACTCCCAAGCTTAACACCTCAGTAAGTCTTCCCTGTAGAATATATTGTAGCTCTCCTGCTATTAAAGAAAGTTGTGCCAGAAACTAACTCCAGAAAGCTCAAAGTTCTTCTTTGGAGTAGGCCCAGTGTGGCTTACATATGTCTTAGGCCCAGTGTGGCTTACATATGTCTTATGCCAGGTGGATGACTAGCAGGTGACTATAAACAGCAGCCTAAGAAGGTACAATTAGAAGTTGTAATTTTTAATTATTTTTGCTTGGTTCAAAAGAAGACACCAAAACAGGACTTCCAAAAATACTCCTGTAATATTCTCCATTCATTCTACTCAAAATGAAATTGATGCATCTTACACAATGCAATGTATGAACAATTCATATTATCAGAATTGCTTGGTGATTAAAAGTGAAAGTTTTGATTGAATGGCTAAATATTTTATTTAAAATGACTCAACTACATTTAGAAACATGTGAGGCATTGTTTCCTTTTCCTGTTTCCTGCAGTATTCCTCCCAAAGCTAGAGTTTATTTTAAAAAGATAAAGATTAAACATTGCAGTGATTTATGTCCGTGCTCATGTGCAAACACCTTTTTCTTTTTGCTTGTCTTTGTGAATATTTGAAATCTAATATTTATTACATTGTGTTTGAAAAAGAGACAGGTTAAAATGCTGCTTGAAAAAGAGAAGATGGTAACCGTAAGAGATCTAATTACAATGAACCTACCATAACTGGGTCAGCAGGAGGCTAGGAATGAATTTGTTTGTAATGGAAATAGGAAGTTTTCTGGAACATTTAAATAGCTGATACTGTGCCATTGCCTTGGATGTAATCAGTCATTTTTTAAGATTAGGTTTGAGAAAGGAATCCCAGGTTGAATAGTTCAGAGTAGAAGGGTAGTATCTAAAGAAGAGCTAAGAGTTGTGCTTGAAAACCTAGACATCAAGAGACCCCTTCAAGGTCTGATGGCTGAAAGGAAGAAAGCAGCAGGAATCCCAATCCCGTGAGTGTGGACGCCTTCAAGGAAAAAGTGCATCGTCTGCAGCAGTCGGGTGACATTGTTACTGAATGGTTTGGAATTTACCTATGTCCTTTTATATTTGCTGTTTCTAATTTCTTTTTCTATTTGTACTATTTGGTTTCAGGCTGTTCACCCAACTGACGAGTCACATGGTGCTCCATAGTTCTATTATAGCTCCTTTCAGGAAACTTTTGCTCACAAAAGCTGTAAGACTAAATGACTTATCTATAGTGTATTATACACAAATTTTTGATCTCAGAGAAGCTGATGGCACAGTTTGTACATTAATCCTGCTTCTTGCTTCTGATTTCCCTCTTATTTCCTTTAGGCATGCTTTTCCCATGGTTAGTGCCTTCTCCAGAGCTAGAGCAAGGCGAAGGCAAGACTTCAAGTTCATGCCAGTTATGTTATTAGATGAACACTTTGAGAAAGATATGGAAAATAAGAAATCACAGCAAAAGTAAGGTTTTTAAATTATCTATGAAGATAATTGATTCATATTATACATTTTTTCTCTAGAATAGCACTGTCTGGTAGAACTTTCTGTGATGATGGAAATGTTCTGTGTCTGTGCTATTCCATGCAGTTACCACTGGCACAACTAACTACATTTTTATTTATTTATTTTTTAAGATTTATTATTTTATTTACTTATTTATTTTTGGTTGCGTTGGATGTTCATTGCTGCGTGTGGGCTTTCTCTAGTTATGGCAAGTGGGGGTTACTCTTCATTGTGGTGTGTGGGTTTCTCAGTGCGGTGGCTTCTCTTGTTGTGGAGCACAGGCTCTAGGCTCACGGGCTTCAGTAGTTGTGGCATGAAGGCTCAATAGTTGGAGCTTGCAGGCTCTAGAGTGCAGGCTTAGTAGCTGTGGCCCACGGGCTTAGTTGCTCTGCGGCATGTGGGATCTTCCTGGACCAGGGATCAAACCCGTGTCCCCTGCATTGGCAGGTGGATTCTTAACCACTGCACCTCCAGGGAAGTCCTAACTACATTTTTAATTGTATTTCATTTTAATCATTTTAAATTTAAGTAGCCACTCTGTGTAACTGATTCACTCTGCTGTACATATGAAACTAACACAAATTGTAAGTCAACTATACTTCAGTAAAAATTTAAACAAGATTTAAATAGCCACATGTAGCTAATAGCTGCTGCACTAGTCAACACAGCTCTCAAATATGCCTTTCAGTTATCATGCTCAGCTATATGATATTGTTTTATTAATTCCCAAACTACCGATTTAGGAATTGTGATTATTTGACTTGAACTAGTAAACTTTCTACTGGAAAAGTAGAAAATAATATTTGCCTCTTCATGGAGTCATTGTGAGAATTACTTTTAAAAATTCATAAAAAGTGCTTTAGATAGTCTCTGACACATGACAGTGCTTAAAAAAACATTATTTTTACTGCTGCTATTATGGGGAGTATTACAAGGCATAGATACATTTGAGACCGTGTCACCTACTTAGAGGAGATATTTGAGGAAGGGGAGCTTGCCAATGTTTGTGTATTATTATAGTATACCAGGTAGTATCTGTCATCACAGAAACTAAGTCAGAGTTTAAATGGTGGAAGATTTTTACTCTTGGTATCTAAATTTGTAGATGAAATCTTTACATATTTTCGTTTCTTTATAGAATGTTAATTTACTTATATTTTTCCTCTCAGTACAGGTCGGAAAGTCCACACCCTTTTGTGATTTTGTACTTTATTTTAAAGAATATATATTTAACATGGAGGCATTGCACAAGGTGTCCCGCATGTTGAAAACAAATTTATTTTTCTCGGAAGGACGTGTATACGATATCTGAAAATATAGGTTTTACCTGGTATGCCTCTAAAGCCTAGGAGTGGCTATATTAAACATGGGGAAAAAAAACTTCTAAGGAAACTTTTTGTAATAAATACTGACCTAGAAAGGATGTAATATTTGAGAACGGCTATGATCCAAAAGCATGATCAGAAATTTTCAAATAGAGCATTGAATTAGATCTCTAAATGCCACCATGCACTCAGTAAACAGATTTAGCTGGCAATGCAAATCAAACTGGGAAAACTGAATATCTCAGTAATGCTGTCAATTTCTTAAGCCTCAAAGATTTACATTTTTTTAATTCATGCTTAAGTCAGTATTATAGTATATGGAATGTTCCATGAGCTTAGTTTAAGCCCTACATTAAAAGGTATGCACTTGTAATTCTGCTCCTCAACTATATGCTTATAGGAGAGTTGAAGGAAATAATTGGCTCCAGACATAATATATTTGCCCTGATTGATCCTAACTGTTTAAAACTGCATGCATAGAAAATAAATGGAAAGTAAATTTTAAAATAATAATAATAATAACAACAACAACAATTGGCTCCAAACTAAAGAGCTAAATAAGGAATTGTGGGTGGTAAGTGTGCTTTCAAACTCCTATTTCTCTCTTTGCATTAGTTTTGAGACCATTAGCTGCTATAACAAATAAACTTACAAATGTATGATAGCTCAAATACAGTAAACATTTATTTCCCACTCATGTTAAGTCCAAAATGTGAATTTTTGGTTGACAGATGGTCTTCTCTGAGCAGAATTCAGAGACTCAGGCTACTTCCAGTTTTGGATCCATTATTTTCATCATGTTTCCAATGTGGCAGGCTAGTATTCAGCCAATCAAAAGGGAAAGGAATAAATATCATCAAGTGGAAAGGTTTCCTGGACCAGGCCTGTAAGTAAACCAGGCCACTTTTATTCGTATTCCACTGGTTGGAACTCAGTTACATGGCCACACCTCATTTCAAAGGAAGTTGGGAAATATAGCCCAAGATACGCCCAGGACGACAGGAAACAGTGCCACACTCTTCTGGATAATCTATACCCTGCAGACTATAGTTTCCTCTCCTCAGTCACTAGTGCTCTCCCAGTTGCCTCCATCAGCTCTTCAATTGTGGAGAAAAATAGTCTATTTAATTCACAGTTATGTGTCAGCGCTGGGTGTGCATTTTAAAAGCAGAAGACTGGAGAATGTTTACTCATTCCATAAGAAGACAAATGGAGGAGTTTTGTTGTTTGTTTGTTTTTAAATTTTATTTGTTTACTTATTGGCTGTGATGGGTCTTTGTTGCTGTGTGTGGGCTTTCTCTAGTTGTGGAGAGCGGGGGCTACTCTTCTTTGCTGTGTGCAGACTTCTCATTGTGGTAGCCTCTCTTGTTGCAGAGCGCAGGCTCTAGGCTGCACAGGCTTCAGTAGTTGCAGCATGCTCAGTTAGTAGTTGTGGCGCACGGGCTTAGTTGCCCCATGGCATGTGGGATCTTCCCGGACCAGGGCTTGAACCCCTGTGCCCTGCATTGACAGGCAGATTCTTAACCACTGCGCCACCAGGGAAGCCCTGTTTTGTTTTTTATTGTTATTTTGTGGGTTGAGTTGGTTGTTTCTTTGGTAAAACAGGATCAAAAAATACTTTAAGCAAGCTCCTTAGTCCACACACACACACAAAAACGCAAATTCTAAAAGCCAGTTAATTTTTTGGAAAATGGTGGGGAGGATGCAAATTAAAGAATAGATAGTGTAAATAGCATCTGTTTAATTCTGGCTTTTAATTCTCATGTCTTTAGCTATTCACAATGTAAAGTAGTGGTAGATTGGTGCCTCTACTGGTATTAAAAAAAGATGTACATACCTCATCAAGTCAACAATAGAGACCATGTGTCTTAATTCCTATGCTGAGTTAGCATATATAAAAGTAGAAATTGTAAGTACAACATGTTCCAAAACTGAAATCTTGACTTTCTTTCACAAACTTGCTCCTCCCACATACTTTCCCTTCTCTGTTGATGCAACTCTATCCTAAGAGTTGCACAAGATCAAAACTTTGGAGTCATTTTTGACTTCTCTCCTTTTCTCATACCTCTTATGCAATCTTCTCTCTTCTCTTATCCAAGAAATCCTGTTGACTCTATATTCAAAATACCTGGAATATGAACACTTCCCCCATCTTCACTGCTGGTTTGAGCCTCCATCCTCTCTCACCTGGATTACTGAACTAGACCCCTAACTAATTTCACTGCTTTTACTTTTGCCTACCCCCCATGACTTAGGCCGCCATCCCCCGTACACACACACAGAGACAACTCTCAACCCATGGAGTGGGGGAAAGAAACAAAAGTTGAAGCAGTGAAATGTTAGGGATCTACTGCAGTAATCCAGGTAAGAGGCAATGAATGTTCCTACACCTTCCCTCTCAGTCTGTCCACTTTAGCTGTAATGACCTCATTGCTATTTTTGAACAAACTAGATATTCTCTCACCTTTCTCTCTAATGTCACCTTCTCAACAAGGCCTATCCTGAGTGTCCTATAAATATTTCGATGTGTTTCCCATCCTCCTACCCAGAATTTCCAAAACCTCTTAAACTGATTTTTCATTTTCCCTTTTTTAATTGAGGTGTAATTGACATATCAAATTATATTAGTTTCAGGTACACACCATAATGATTTGATATATATTGCAAAATGATCACTACAAGAAGTCTTAACATCCATTGCTACACATAGCTAGCAAAAAAATTTTTTTCTTGTGATGAGTACTTTTAAGATCTACTCTCTTAGCAACTGTCAGATATTCAATACAGTAAGTCCCCTACATAAGAACCCTCAAGTTGCAGACTTTCAAAGATGCGAACATGCGTTTGCATGTACAATCACGTAAGTTAGTTCACATATCTGGCGTACATTGTCACATGCGTGAATCCTCTACAAGTGGTTGTGCTTTTGTGTACTTTACTGTACAATACTTTATAGAGTACAGTAGTACAGTATCTTTATTTCAAGCCCAGGATGTCCAGAAGTAAGCATAAAAGCAGCAGTGATGTAGCTGGTATTACTGTACTTTTCAAGGTACTACACTGTAAGATTACAAATGCTTTCTTTATTTTTTGTGTTTGTTTTTTATGTATTATTTGTGTGAAAAGTATTGTAAACCTATTGCACTACAGTACTATATAGGTGATTATGTTAATTGGGTACCTAGGCTAACTTTGTTGAACTTAACAAATTGGACTTACAAACATGCTTTCAGAAAGGAATTTTGTTCTTATGTAGGGAACTTACTGTACATTATTTTTAACTTACAGTCACCATGCTGTACATTACATCCCCATGATTATTTATTTTATAACTGAAAGTTGTATTTGTGCCTTTTGACCCCCTCTACCCATGTTGCCAACCCCTACCCCCCACCTCTGACAAACGCAAATCTGTTCTCTGTATCTTATGAGCTTGTTTTTTTTTTGTTTAGATTCCACATATAAAATCATATGGTATTTGTCTTTCTCTGTTTGACTTATTTTACTTAGCATAATGCCCTCAAGGTCCATCCATGTGGCAAATGGAAAGATTTAATTTTTTAATGACTGAATAATATTCCATTGTATTTATAATACCATATTTTCTTTATCCATTTATCTGTCAATTAACGTTTGTTTCCACGTCTTGGCTATTGTAAATACTGCTGCAGTGAACATGAGGGTGCAGGTATTTTTTTGAATTAGTGATTTTGTCTTCTTCAGGTAAATACCTAGAAGTAGAATTGCTGGATCATGTGGTAGTTCTATTTTTAAGTTTTGGAGGACCCCTCCCCCCATACTGTATTCCATAGTGGCTGCACTAACTTTACCTTCCCGTGAAGAGTGCACGAGGGTTCCCTGTTCTCCACATCCTCGCAAACACTTGCTAGTTCCATGTCTGATAGTTTCTTCACAAGCATCTTTGATATAGACATCTTCGCCACAAGCATTCTTGCTGCACACATTTTCGCCACATAACTACTTAACCACAAGATAGCTTTGCCATAAAAGATAAAATAACAAAAAATAAAAGAGGAACATTAAAAGGGGCATAAACAGGAAACATCAGAAATGTTTTGTATTTTGCAATAAAGTGATTGTAATTTTATTATTCAGGAGTGACTTCATTGCACTTTATTGCACAATACAACATATTTTAATGCATTTAAAATGTGTGTACATTCATGGCAATATGCACAAATACCTTTTTTATGTTGTGGTTTGTACCTAAGCACTTGTCTTTAAAGTATTTTTTCCTTAGTATTTTATATCTTTTTTGTTTTTTGCTTGTTGATCCTTCTCCTTGTTCAGCATCACACTTTTTCTTTTTCACTAAAATTTCTTCCTTCATTAAGATAGACTTTCCAAATACTAGGATGCATTATTTATAACTGAGCTTTGTATTGTGTTGTGAAAGCCTTCCAAACTGTTGTTTGTTCTTGGAATATTATGTCACATGTCCATTGAGAGGCATTCCAAATTTCTATGGGAAATGTGGATTTGGCCTCTTTCTCCTCCCATGTACTGTGCTTCAAAATAAAAAACCAATTCTTGGTGCAAAATCACCATTATCTGTCATGCTTTTTGTATGTCAAACCAAACTATCAAACAGTTATTTTATCTTTTACGGCAAAATTGCCTTACAGCCAATTAGTCATGCAGCAAAAATGTGGCAGAAATGCTTACGGCAAAGATGCTTATGGAAAAAGTACCTAGAAACGTTATTTCTTGGCTTTTTAAGTAATAGCCCTTCCAACAGGTGTAAGGTAATATTTCATTGTGGTTTTGGTTTGCATTTCTCTGATAATTGGTGATATTGAACACTTTTTCATGTACCTGTTGGGCATCTGTATGTCTTCTTGGAAAAATTTCTGTTCAGACCCTCCCCCATTTTAAAATCAGATTGTTTATCTTTTTTGCTATTGAGTTGTATGAATTATATATTTGGGATATTAACTCCTTATGAAATACATGATTTGCAAATATTTTCTGTCATTCAGTAAGTTGCTTTTTCATTTTGTCAGTGGTTTCCTTTGCTGTGCAGAAGCCTTTTAGTTTGATGTAGTCCCATTTGATTATTTTTTGCTTTTGTTGCCTTTACTTTTGGTATCAAATCCAAGAAATCATTTTTAAGACTGTGTCAAGGAGCTTACCTATTTTTTCTTTTTTATATACTATATAGTACTCTCTAACATATTTTATAATTTGCATGATTTTTATGTTTATAAAACAACACATACACTCCACAGAGCAGAGATTTCTTTTGTCATTTTTTCCCCATTGCTACCTTTCCAGTGCCTAGAAGAGTACCTGACACATATTAGACACTCTATGAATATTTATTGTATGTTGAATGAATTTTCCTAGACAGTAATATATAATTTAAAAATTGATAGTCGTGTCAGTTTTAAGCTTTTCTAGGTCACTATTATGTGCTAGAGAAGTTTAATCAAAATTCTTGGCACCAGTATTTCTCAAGATATATTTGATGGAAAATTAATTCACAAAATACCCTTACCAGACAAGTTTATAAAACTTAGTATGCCATTCCTCCCACTTGGAGATTTGCAAAGTCTATTCGTATATTATAGTCTCCAAGATAGTTTGCTGTAAAGAAACCTATTTAACTCTAATCCAGCATTTCTCAAGTTTACTTAATATAACTTATTTCATGAAGCAACTATTAGCATCCAATGGAATTATTGCTCTGAAGCTTATACTGGGGAAATATTGCTCTAGACCAATGGTTCAAAAATAATAATATCCAAATGGAATTTAACCCAGAAATGAAAGGTGGGCTCAACGTATAAAAATCAGTCATCATAATACAGTATATTAACTAAATAAAAGACAAAGGCCACATGATCATCTCTGTAGAGTCACAGAAAGCATTTGACAAAATCCAAAATTATTTCATGATAAAAACAGTCAACAAGTGAGGAATAGAAGGAAACTTCCTCAATCTGACAAAGGACATCTACAAAAAACAAAAACAAAACCACAGCTTACATCATACTCAATGGCGAAAGACTGAATGTTTTCTCTCAGTGGTCAAGAATAAGAAAAGAATATTCACTCCTAACACTTCTGCATCACGTTAAACTGGAGATACTAGCCAGAGAAGTTAGATAAGAAAAAGAAATAGAAACATCCAGACTGGAAAGGAAGAAGCAAAACCATCTCTATTTGAAGGTTACATGATTTTTATGTCACACACACACACAATCTGAACTAATAAATGAGTTCAGCATGGTTGCAAGATACAAAAACAGTTTACAAAAATAATCAGTTATATTATTATACACTAGTAATGAACTAGGAAATGAAGTTAAGAAAACAATTCCATTGATAATAGTATCAAAAGAATACTTAGGGATAAATCTAACAAAATAAGTGCAACATAAGTACACTGAAAACAACAAAATATCATTAAAAGAAACCACTGAGGACCTAAATAAATGGAAAGACTTGTTCATGGATGGAAAGACTCAATGTTGTTAAGGTGGCAGTGCTCCCCAAACTGATCTACAGATTCAGCATAATCCCTATCAAAATTATTAGTTGACTTTTTTTTTCAGAAATTGACATGCTGATTCTAGAATTCATTTGGAGATTCAAGGGAACCAAAATAACAAAAAAAAGAAAGAAAGAAAGAAAGAGAAGAAAGAAAAGGAAAAAAAGCAAAAGAAAAATCTTGAAAAAACAAAGCTAGAAAAGTCACACTTTGGATTTCAATACTACGAAGCTACAATTTAGTTACAGTGTGGAACTGGCATGAGGACAGACAAACAGATTAAAGGAAACTAATTGAGAATTCTACACCAATTCTTGGTGGTGGAGCTGAGATTCAAACCCAGGTCAGACATGAAAATCCATGTTTTCCCCATTACCACCTAATTTTTGTTGTTGTTGTTCTCTATATTCTCCAAAATAGCTAGTAATCAGTCAATAAGTAACCAGTACATGAATGCTTCTGGTGATGACAGCTATCTTAGGGGAGTGAGTGGCATATAAGGAGGGATAATTATATCAAGTACAACACACCAGTTACCCTGAAGTCAAAGAAAGAAATTAAAAGCTATAATTGTCTGTATGCTGAATACAAAACACAGATGGAGTTTCTATGCACTAACATCCTTCACCCTTCAGAATGGATTGGTAAGAATATGAGAAGTAAAAACTGTTAGCCTGAAATATAAGACACTAAAACTTAAGATCAAAACTGAAATTAGAGGGACTTCCCTGGTGGCACAGTGGTTAAGAATCTGCCTGTCGATGAAGGGGACATGGGTTTGATCCCTGGTGCAGGAAGATCCCACATGCCGCAGAGCAACTAAACCTGTGCACCACAACTACTGAGCCTGCACTCTAAAGCGCACGAGCCACAACTACTGAGCCCACGTGCCACAACCACTGGAGCCCACACGCCTAGAGCCCATACCCTGCATCAAGAGAAGCCACTGCAATGAGAAGCCCACGCAGCACAACGAAGAGTAGCCCCCACTCACCACAACTAGAGAAAGCCCGAGTGCAGCAACGAAGACCCAATGCAGCCAAATAAAGAAATAAATAATTTTTTTTAAACCCTAAAATTAGAGTAACCAGGAGACTTTCATCTCAGATTCTCACTTTTCCTGCCAATCTATTTTCAGCGAGATTAAGGTAAGTGTTAGCTGTGTGGGAGGGGGAACATTACATATACACTAATATACCCGAATTCTCCTGGGAAGTCCTGGGAGGCACCATAACCTTTAAGATCCCTGGAAATTTTCAGTCTTGGAATAGATTCACCAAACAAAACAATCTTAAAGAGTTTAACATCATGCGTGACTAATATGCACCATCTCAAACCTGGCTCCTCTGACACAGAGAATGAAATGCTACCGTAATCAAGCCCGACAGTAACAGTGTTGAAGCACTAAGTGGCTTTCTAACAAATTTAGACTTGGCAGTTATTTTGTCTTTCTCTTGTCTTAGTGGATTAGTCCACAAGAACACTGCGTATTTTCTGGCTGCTGAGGGAAATACACACTAACCTATCTGCCTCCAGGCAGCCATCCAGGATGGATGCCCTGCATATCGAGCTGTAGGGTGTACTTGTGACAGCTGTTTGACAACACAGGGGAAGGATGTCCAGAGGAGATTGTGGGTGACTGCTAGGCCAAACTTGTCAACTTCTCATTAGTCTCCTTATATAGACTTAAGAGCTAACCACGGGCAGTTGCATGCTTTGATAAAAGGGGATCATAGAAATAGAAATAAGTGCCACATCTGGCACACGTTTTAGGCTCATTTCTTTGGACAGTTGAATGTAAACCATTGTCTTTTATGGGATAGTAATGTTTAACAGGTGTTTTTAAAGGCTTTGTATTTTGTCTAATATTATGATATAAATGAAGCTATTTTAGGTAAAACAAATAGCATCTGAATAGTGGCATTTCAATGTTTCTAACCTATAAAATCACCTAGAATAATTTGCTTCACTTTTAGAGCCTAAATTTTGCTGCTTATGAAAATAGCAATAGTAAAAGTCATCTTTCTATTTTTTGTGTTACCAGGAAAGCTATTGTACAGATAGTGTAAAATATCCCTCTGGTATGAGTTTAGCCCTGAATGAATGATGTGGGCTTGAACTAACAGAATACAGGACCTTATAGGGTGCCTTCCTGGGAGCCAAACTTAAAAGGCTAATTTGTCTTCTTACTGTTGTTTATCTTTTGCTCTGATTTCATTACTTAGTTCTTTTAGCTTGTTATGTTATGTATGTATTTTGTAAGAACCTGCCCAAACCCTTTTGGAATAAAATGAGGGTATAAATAATCAAATTTTAATTAAATAATATAATCATTTAGTTGGATTTTCTTGAGCACATGCTGGGTGATTATGGGGATGAAACAAGGAAACAGTAGAAACAGTAGAAAATTTTAATGTTTTAATGTTTCACTTAGGAACACCAGCTTGTTAACCACTTAAAATGGATAGACCACATACACATAAATAAGGTGCCCCTTAACATTTGAGAGAAATTTTAAAATGAAAAAAATGCTGAGAGTGAGAATTCAATATTTATTAATACACTTTTATACTACATGTTATGTGCCAGACACTATTCTGGTTGTTTTACATGTATGATGTATGTTCTATTATTACAACCATCCACATTTTACAAATGAGGAAACTGAGGATCAGAATGGCTAAATTCCTTGCCTAAAGTCGCACTGGTAAAAAGTAGCAGCCAGGATTTGAAGCCAGACAGATTGGCTACAAGGTCTATTACACTATTACCCTGCATTATCGCTCCAGACAGTACAAGACAGTTGTGTAAACAGCTCTGTGATCCTCAATCCTGAAGGCTCAGCAGCAGCATCCTGGGAAGAGGTGAGGGAAGATTAAAACACCTTGATATATGGGCCCCACTCAGAAATCATCCCATATATTTTTTTAAAATCCCTGCAGGTGATTCTGTTCTTGCACCCTATGTTAAGAACTGCTGAAACAGATGAACTATCCATTTCAATTCATAAACTAAAGAGCAGCAGACTTTGAAGGGATAGATTATGTTCTGAGCAGGCTTTTCAAAATCTTTGGAATGATTGAATGCGGTAGCATAGTGATAAAAACAGTTATGAGAATAATCAAGACCCAGAGAAACCAAGCCATATACATACAGGTGCCAAGCTGTCCCTCTCCTGTCAACAAAAGACATCGCAATTGCAGCAGTAGGGAGTTAGATTCTATAGTCAAGAAAATACAGACATTTAAGTCCAGAGGTGAAGGAAGGCAGGCCAAGGAATGCCTCTTTTGCAGCCTGTGTAGGTTACACTTTCCATTAATGGAAATGGAAAGAAGTACCATTGTAAGGTAGCCACCCACCAAGCTAAGTATACAGCTGCATAGTCCATTTTTACGACAGAATAAAGAATATCCTTTTTAACCTGTGTTTTATGGTCAAAACTCTGAAATATCTTTAACCACTTTAATCTGTGATAGAAGATCACGGAGACTGAAGGTTTTTAAGTTCATTTATTCTGTTCTTAACAAAAAGACTTTATTTGGAGGAGAGAGAGCAAGAGTAAAGGAGCAGGAAGGAGATTAAGTGAGAAGCTAAGTAAAGTAATAAGTTAGAACCAGCATGTGTATTTCCCTTGAGAGTTGTTGATTTCTCATGGAGATATATGGTGCAGTCCCTTTTAATGTCAACCCTCCTAACTCAGTTATTTTAGTTCCTGGAGTTTTCCAGATGCACAGAGGATTTAACAAGTTGCAGAGACTACATATGTAAATTATTCACTGGGCTTTTTTGGTATATTTCATTCATTTCCACACTGCTAAATGCAATTGTGTTAGGTACCAAATTCCTGGAAAAAAAAAAAGATTGTTCTCTTCTCAATAATGGTTTAGAGGCTTCAAATCTTTTGTGACATGATAGGGGTATAAAGAAGTAAATTAATATTATATGT
The DNA here is from genome assembly GCF_030028045.1 of Hippopotamus amphibius kiboko. Lineage (NCBI taxonomy): Eukaryota > Metazoa > Chordata > Mammalia > Artiodactyla > Hippopotamidae > Hippopotamus > Hippopotamus amphibius. Next base: position 76,362,593 of record NC_080198.1, read on the forward strand.
CCTCACAGGCTGCCCGTGTTTTATTCCTGCACGAATATCAAGCTGATTTGCTAAATGAGGTGACAACAAAATGGTCGTTATAGTTCCCTACTTATATTTCACTATGAGGTTCTTGACTTTAGGGAACGAACTGCTTACCCAGAAACCTACTCTCTCACCTAATTTTATCTTGACTGCCATGTGGTAAATAATCCTTCGCCTTTATGTGGCTGATTTTTTTTCCTTTCTTTCTCTTCAGGCCTTACAGCTTTATGGAGCAGTTTTACATCTCGAAACTGTTAAAAGAGCTTCTTGAGAATTTGGAGGACTAGCTCCATATCAATTTGAATAGCAGAGGAGCAACATTCTGTATAATCCTTCAAGGACTTCTATTTATAGGATATTATACTAAGTTGTTTGATGCTAAGGGGAAAATCTACCAAATGATAAGAAAAGTGATAGCAAAAATAATAAATAATAATAATAATAATAATAATCTGTCATGAATGATCATTTGGACAGGTTCTAGGTTGTCATTTTCCCTAACGTAAGTAGTTTGAAGAGGCAGGCTAAACAAATTAATACTCTGGGTAAGATTACAGAGCAAGCAGTATTTCAAATACATATTTTCTGGCATGGCAAAAGCATCTGCTGATCTACAAGGCATTGTTTATTGGGGGAGTATTATCTGAGAAGAATCATTGCACAGACATCATGAGGGCTCATCTTTCTCTCTTAAACTGCACTCTGCAGTGTCTGAGCTTGCCAGGTAGACCTAGACTCCTCCATGAGACTGGCGGGCAAGTGTAGGTGGAGTCAGCTTTGCTGAGCCAGCTCCACCTGCAGAAGGGCTCTAGGTGTGTGTTTTGAGTCGAAGCTACAGAATACTGCCATTTCAACCTTGGGTCTCAGCTTCATTTTCTCATTCAGCTTTACTAGCCCTTAGTACGCGGACTCTTTCTCAACATTTGTGTCTACTTTCTACCACTTGGAACATGGAGAAGAATGGGGGTGATTCATTGACTCCTAAATTTTTTTTTGGAAACTTTCAGTGGCCACCTTAGGCAAGTTGCTTCACCTCCATATATTTTTTAGGAATAAAATGCTCAATGTTAAAGGTCCCTTCGGCTATTTTAACTTTCCTAGGTAACACATTTTTTTGGCTAGTCAAATGTGCATGGATGTGGAGAAAAGGGAACCTGTGTGCACTATTGGTAAGATTGTAAATTGGTGTAGCCACTATGAAAAACGATATGAAAGACCCTCAAAAAATTAAAAATAGAACTATCACATGACCCAGCAATTCCAATTCTGGGAATATATTCAAAGGAAACAAAACACTAACGAAAAAGAAATCTGCACCCCCCTACCATGTTCGTAGCAGCATTATTTACAATAGCCAAGACATGGAAACATCCTAAGTGTTCATTGTTGGTTGAATGGATAAAGAAGATGTAGTGTATATATGCAATGGAATATTATTCAGCCATTAGGAAAACAAGAAAATCTTATCATTTTGTGACAGCATGGATGAATCTTGAAGGCATTGTGCTAAGTGAAGTAAGTCAGATAAAGACAAATACTGTATGATCTCGCTTATAATCTTAAAAAAACAAACAAAAAACCAAACATAGAAAAAGAGGTCAGACCTGTGGTTACCAGAGGGAAAGGGTGCGGGATGGGGAATTGGAGGAAGATGGTCAAAAGGTACAAACCTCCAGCTGTAAGGACTAGGGATGTGATGTACTACATGATGACTATGGCTAACACTGAAGTTGATATACAAGCATATTGTATTATTGTGCTTTGTTTTATTGCACTTCAAAGATACTGTGTTTTATCACAAGTTGAAGGTTTGTGGCAACCCCATGTTGTCAGATGATGGTTAGCATTTTTTAGTAATAAAGAATTGTTAATTAAGATCTATACTTTTTTTCAGACATAATGCTATTGCACATTTAATAGACTACATTATAGTGTAAATATACTTTTATATGCACTGGGAAACCAAAAAATTCAAGTGACTCACCTTATTGTGATATTCGCTTTATTGCAGTGGTCTGGAACCAAACCTGCAACATCTCCAAGGTACACATGTATAGGAAAGTCGTTATGAGAGTAAATCCTAAGAGTTTGCATCACAAGGAGAAAATTTTCCCCTTTTTTCTTTCTTTACTTGTTTTATCTGTATAGGAAGATGGATGTTAGCCGAACCTGTTGTGATAACCATTTCACAGTGTATGTAAATCAAACCATTATGCTGTATGCCTTAAACTTATACAGCAGTTTTTGTCGATTATTTCTCAGTAAAACTGGGAGGGAAAAGTAGCCAAATGTGCATTTCCCTAAAAAAAACACCACACTTATGTTCAGGTCTACAAATTTGTGAGACTTTAAAATAGGAATTAAAAATACAAAATAAATTCTTATCTACACTGTTTTCCTCTATTCCTTTAAGATAGTAGATCAAGTATTAAAATATCTTCTTTTATTAAAGGAATTTTACAATCACTGTTATTTTCTTATCCCATGTAAAGATTGCATCTAGGAAATTCAAAAGGTTAAAAAAAAATACTGTATGAAAAGATATATGGATCCAGCACGCATTCATGAAATAAATACTCGAAGGCCTATCATCTCCAAAGCCAAATTGCTGTGAATCAGAAACTCAAATATGATTGCAAACTACTGCAGCGACTATTTTTGCCTAAAAAGGAAAAGGATAGAAAAGAGTTTCATCTTTTGAACATCTAGATGTGCTAAGTATTATGTTAGAGACATTTATATGTCTATGTAATTGAAACCCCTGCAACAGTTTTGTGATATAGTTATTTATATCCCCATTTTTATAGAGAAGTCAACTGAAGTTCAGAGAGATTGAACACATGCGCAGGAACACACTGTTAGTAAGATCTAGAGTTTGAGTCCCTATCTGATGACCCCAGAACTCAAGTATTTTCCAAGTCATCCTCACCATGTGCTGGCATGAGTTACACTGGCTGGTGGCAGTGGAAAACTATGATGACAGGGTGGTTTTTCACTTCTGACAGGATAAACTCCCTTTATACTCCCATCATCTATGTTTTTTCCAAAGAGCATCTATTCAGTCATAAGCCTCACATCCTCAGGAAGCAATTGTCCCATCATTCTTAGAGGACTGTTACTTCCTTAAATGTTAGATGGAATGAGGTCACACCTCAGGCCCATGGCAACCGATCTTTGTTTAATGTTTGATAATGCATTTGTCTTAAGGTCAAATGGGATTATTACCAGAACTCTACTGAAACATAAAAGGCAAATGGAAAAGTGACAAAAAACAGCATTGGGTCAGAACTCAAAAAAAAAAAAAAGAAAAGAAAAAGGAAAAACACCCACCACAGAATGGATTTGATGTTGAAAAGACAAAACCTGGGGACAAAAAAGCAGTAATGGAAATATATTTTACGAAGCTTATAAAAATTTGTTTAAAAGACAGATTTCAGTTTTGCAAGGCAAAGGAATGAAATCAAGAAAGTGTTTCTTTGCTATAGAGGGGGAAAAAAACTAGTAACAGATGACATTAAAAACAGAGATTTACATAATTTTACTCCTTCATATATTATATTTTATTGAAAAAATAACATACGTATAGGAAAGTGCATGCATTAGCCTACATATACATAAGTAAACATCTCAGTGAATTTTCATAAAATGAACACACCTGGATAACCACCACCCAGATCAAGAAACAATATATTTCCAGGACTCTGAAAGTCCTTCCCTGCCCTGCAAAAGTAGCTCTCCTGACTCCTAACACTATAGATCAGTTTTGCCTGGTTTTGACCTTCATATAAACAGAATCATACAACGTGTACTTCTTTGTTATCTGACTTCTTTTGCTGCACACCTCGTTTATGAGATTTCACCCGTATTGTTACATGTAGCAGTTGTTCATGTTCATTGCTATATAGTATGTCATTGAATGAATAAAGCGCAGTTTTCTTATCCATTCTATATTTATAGATATTTGAATTGTTCCCGTTGTGGCTATTCTGAATGCTTAAGAATATGCATATTCATGTACCTGACTTTCTGTAGTTCACGTATCTGCTGTATATGTACTTACGAGTGGGATTGCTGAGTCATTAGCTGTGCATTTGTTCAGTTTTAATATTTATTATGAAAAGTTTTTCTGAAGTTGATGTATTAATTTACATTGGCACTAACGGTGTATGAGGTTCCGGTTGCTCCAAACCATTGCCTGAGATTGGTATTGTCAATCTTGTTCATTTTAGACATTCTGGAGGTTGTGGGGTGATGTCTTAGCATGGTTTTAATTTGCATTTCCCTGATGACAAGTGAGGTTGAGAACATTTTCATATGTTACTGGCAATTTGGATATTCTTTTGTCAAGTGTCTACGCATGTAAGTCTTTTGCAGCATTTTCTAATGTGTTTTCTATCTTTTTTCTTACTGATCTGTTGGAATTTTTTTTTTTTTATTCTAACTCTGTCGATTTATGTATTGCAAATATCCTCTGCTTTGCGGCTTGCCTTCCTTACTATTATATTTTATCAAGGTAAGTTTTAATATAGTATGATTTATCAGTATTTTCCTTTTTGATTAGTATTTTCTGTATGCTGCTTAAGAAGTCTTTTCCTACCCCAAGTTCATGAAGTTATTCTTCTGGGTTATCTCTGTAAACTTTATTGTCTTACGTTTCACCTTTAAATCTCAACATCACTTTGAATTGATTTCTGTGTGTGGTAGGAGTTTCCTTTCTGAAAAAAATGCCTGTTCTAATCAGTCATCCAGGACAAGAGATAGAATGATAGGGAATCCCCCTAAAGTGAAAAAAACAATTTAATTGTAAAGCAGTCTTAAAATATTGCATATGTTTGGATTACTTGTGCTTGGAGATGGGATCCTTATTTATAAAGTATATTGGCAGCTGTCACTATAGAGTCAGAAACTTTATTCTGAAAAGATAAGAAAGAGAAATAAAGTGACCTCTTTTGGACGCTAAAGAATACAAAGCCCCTAGTTATTTATGGTGGTGAGGGGATAGGCAACGTGCTATTCAAAATGAGTTCATGAGCTTTAGCAAGGGTTTTGCAGACAAAAATAACTGGGTTTACATTTTCAGTCCTGCCACTTACCAGCTGCTGCAGTTATCTAACTCACTGTGTGTTCTCATCTGCACAAAGTCATACCCTTCTCCCTGGGTTAAAGGGAGGAGGCAGATACCATATACGTTTTACTCATCATTGTGTCTCCAGCACTTACGACAGCATGTGTCACATAGTCGGAGATTAATATTGCATTTCTGTCTGTTTACACTATCATCATCAGTTAGCTACACTCTAATTAGAGTAAACATAGAGGCTCCATTGAGGGTAAAAAAGCAAGAGGTCACGAAGTAACTTCGAAAACCTGAGACTACTTTCACAATTTGGTCAAAGCAAAATTAGTAAGCTTAATGTTAATACTCAGGTAGAATATCATTATTTTGAAAATATCCTTGAAAGGCCAGAAATAGAGTAATTAGCATGCCTTTGTAAACCCAAGTAGTGCTGGAAAGACCAATTTAATTTCTTTCCTTATATATAGCAATGTTTTGTTTTGTTTTTTTACTTTTTATTTTATTTTATTTTTTTCGGGGGTACACCAGGTTCAATCATCTGTTTTTATACACATATCCCCATATTCCCTCCCTTCCTTGATAAAGGGGAAACTCTTTAATCATCACTAAGAGCTTTCGTTTCATCCTACCCAACATTCCTGGGAATAAACTAAAGTCTTGCTCCTCAACGTGTAGGCCTTGGCCCTGGATCCGCAGCGTAAACATCGCGTGGGAGCTTGCTAGAAATGCAGATTATCAGGCCCTCCCCCAGACCTACTGAGTCAGAACCTGCATTTTAGCAAAATCCCCAGGGGATTCTTAAGCACTTTAATTTTGAGAAGCACTGGGCCAGACAGCAGATTAAAGTCTCTACTGATCTGATAACCCACACTTAAAAAATAAAGCTAGGAATGGAAGCAAGGGTAGAAAGGGCGGGGTGGGGGGTGGGGTCAAGCTGAAGCAGTGGTAACCATCCTGTATAAGGTCAGTTTACTTGCTGGCAAGGTCATACTGACTGCAAGCCCCAGGCACTGGGCACTGCGTGCTCTCAGCCAGGGCTGTTTATCTTTCCATTTATCACCATTTTTTGGCTCTTTTCTCCACAGTCTCAAAAAAAATTGTAATGATTGGATCTTACGTTTACTTTTGATTTCTGTCTTAGCTTAAAGAGGACTGCAGGCAAACTGAAGGAAAATAAAATGGAGGAAAGGAAAGAGGCAAAGTCTCCAAAAGAAATTGCAGCTAACATACTGTCCTGGTCTGTCATTCAGAGACTGATTCAGCCAAAAACTATTCTCCTTTTCAATCTCTGACTTAGAGTCCTCAATTCTTTATCTATACTTCCTACATCCTCCCTTTGAAGAGAAAAACAGCATGAATGGATTGGGCCAAAGAGTTTCCAAAAAAGTATTTTTTGTTAGTTGATTTGTGGACGTAAACTCTGGTGAATTGAAGTGAAATGGGTGGCCCAGATCACTGTAGTGGTCTATGAACCTAAAAGTTTATGAAAATTGCTAGATGGTTAAGTCCATTTCGTTAGTGGGTACCCCAAAGACTTACTGTGTATGGTTTAACTACCTTTGTTAAAGAATGCTGATAAAATAATGAGACTAGTAACAATCACTAATATGTATGGTTTGGTTCATGTATGCCAGGCACTGTGCACATATTTTGGATATAGTCTCACATTTAGTTTTCTCTATAATATAAATGAGTTAGGGAGATTTTATATCAGTATTCATTTACTGAGTCCCAGTAAGTAAGAGGAAAGTAAAAGTCACAATAACACAAAACATTCACTAATAAGTTGACCACTTATAGAATGAATTCCCGCTCAAACAAGAATCACTTCTACTTAATGCCGGCAGTTCAGTTCAAGAGCCAGAGTTTTTGTCCTTCACTTTCTTGTTAATTGTATCAAACATCCAGCACCACAGTGAAAACCAACAACAAAGTATAATTGTAGATGTTGGAAAAGGTGAAGTTGATAAAAAAACAAAACAAAAAAAAAAACCATGTTGGAACACTATTTAGATCACAGGCAAAGACATAAATGCGGACCTGGCAGAATTTAGAATAGTTAACAACTGAAAAAGAGAAAATCAGCAAACTGTTAACAGGTTATGTTCTTCATAAAAGAAGAATTTATCAAAAGATTGTGATCCTGCTAAAAAGCCAAATACAAAGTAAAGATTGTCTATCATGATATGATTTTATCCCAAAAAAGAATACCAAAACTTAATAACTGATTCTTTATTTATGCAAAGAAATAACTTTTTTGCAATGTTAGCTATGAATTAAGATGAATTTATTTTCATATAGTTTAGCTTTCATTTTTAAAGATGAATTTGCAAGCTTCATACAATTTGCTATAAATAATGTAAAATGATATTTGAAGTGTATTCATTTTAAGTGGGTTTTTCTTTTCAGTATCAATCCTGCTCAGGCAAGAAGTCTCTCTTATTTTATTATTATCCATTTTTAAAAAATTGAAGTATAGTTGATTTACAATGTTGTGTTAATTTCTGGTGTATAGCTAAGTGATTCAGTTATACATATATATACATATTCTTTTTCATATTCTTTTCCATTACGGTTAATTACAGGATATTGAATATAGCTTCCTGTACTTTACAGTAGGATCTTGTTCATCTGTTTTGTATAGTTTGTCTCTGCTAATCCCAAACTCCTACTTTATCCCTCTCCCATCCCCTTTTCCCTTTGCTAACCATTAGCTTGTTTTCTATGTCTGTGACTCTGTTTCAGTTTTGTAGATAAGTTCATTTGTATCATATTTTAGATTCCACACATAAGTGATATCATACGGTATTTGTAGTTCTCTGTCTGGCTTAATTCACTTAGTATGATAATCTCTAGGTCCATCCATGTTGCTGCAAATGGCATTATTTCATTATTTTCATATTTTCATTCTGTTATCTATGGGATAATATTCCATTGTGTATATATACCACATCTTCTTTATCCATCCATCTGTTAATGGACACCTAGGTTGCTTTCATGTTTGGACTATTGTAAATAGTGCTTCTATGAACATTGGGGTGCATGTATCTTTTTGAATTAGTGTTTTCATTTTTTCCAGATGTATACCCACGACTGAGATTGCCTGATCAGAGGGTAGCTCTATTTTTTAGTTTTTTAAGGAACTGTTCTCCATAGTGGCTGCACCAATTTACATTTCCACCAACAGTGTAGGAGTTTTCCCTTTTCTCCCCACCCTCTCTAGCATTTATTATTTGTAGACATTTTGATGATAGCCATTCTGACCAGAGTGAGATGATACCTCATTGTGGTTTTGATTTGTATTTCTCTAATCATTAGCGATATCGAGCATCTTTTCATGTGCTGATTGGCCATCTGTATGTCTTCTTTGGATAAATGTCTCTTTAGGTCTTCTGCCCATTTTTTTGGTTGGGTTATTTGTTTTTCCAATATTGAGTTGTATGGGCTGTTTGTATATTTTGGAAATTAAGCCTTTGTCAGCCGCATCATTTGCCAATATTTCCTCCCAGTCTGTAGGTTGTATTTTTGTTTTGTCTGTGGTGTCCTTTGCTGTGCAAAAGCTTATAAGTTTGATTAGGTCCCATTTGTTTATTTTTGCTTTTCTTTCTGTTGCCTTGGAAGACTGACCTAAGGAAACATTGGCACGATTTGTGTCAGAGAATGTTTTGCCTATGATTTCTTCTAGGAATTTTATGGTGTCGTGTCTTATATTTGTCTCTAAGCCATTTTGAGTTTATTTTTGTGTATGGTGTGAGGGTGTGTTCTAATGTCATTGATTTACATGTAGCTTTCCAGCTTTCCCAATACCACTTGCCAAGGAGACTGTCTTTTCTCCATTGTATATTCTTGCCTGCTTCATTGAAGATTAATTGACCTTAGGTGTGTGGGTTTATTTCTGACCCATTAGTCCATATGTCTGTTTCTGTGCCAATACCATGCTATTTTGATTACTGTAGGCTTTTGGTATTGTCTGAAGTCTGGGAGGGTTATTCCTCCAGCTTTGTTTTTTTGTTTGTTTGTTTTAATTTATTTATTGGCTGCGTTGGGTCTTCATTGCTGCACATGTTGCTTTATGTAGTTGCAGAGAGTGGGGGCTACTCTTCATTTCAGTGCACAGGCTTCTTATTGTGGAGGCTTCTCTTGTTGCGGAGCATGGGCTCTAGACTCGTGGGCTTCAGTAGTTGCAGCTCATAGGCTCAGTAGTTGTGGCACATGGGCTTACTTGCTCCATGGCCCGTGGGATCTTCCCAGATCAGGGCTCGAACCCATGTCCCCTGCATTGGCAGGTGGATTCTTAACCACTAGGGAAGCCCTCCAGCTTTATTCTTTTTCCTCCAGCTTTATTCTTTTTCCTCCAGCTTTATTCTTTTTCCTCAGGATTGCTTTGGCAATTCTGGGTCTTTTATGTTCCATATAAATTGTAAGATTTTTTCTTCTAGTTCTGTGAAAAATGTCACAGGTAATTTGATAGGGATCACATTAAATCTTTAGATTTCTTTGGGTGGTGTGACCATTTCAACAATATTAATTCTTCCAATCCAAGAGCATTAGTTTTCTAAGGAACTTCTATACTGTTCTCCATAGTGGCTGCACCAATTTGCATTTCTTTGAATCAGCTTCAGTTTCCTTTCTCAGTGTTTTATAGTTCTCAGCATATAGGCCTTTCACCTCCTTGGTTAGGTTTATTCCTAAGTATTTTTTTTTTCTTTTGGTTGCAATTTTAAAACGGATTGATTTTTTACTTTCCCTTTTTAATATTTCATTATTAGTGTAAAAAAATGCAACCAATTTCTATATCTTACTCTTGTTTCCTGCTACCTTGCTGAATTTTTTAAATCAGTTTTAGTAGTTTTTGTGTGGAATCCTGAGGGTTTTCTATATGTAGTATCATGTCATCTGTGTATAATGACACTTTTACTTCTTTTCTTCCAATTTGGATATATTTTATTTCTTTTTCTTGTCTGATTGCTATGGCTAGGATTGCCAATACTACATTGAATACAACTGGTGAGAGTGGGCAGTCTTATCTTGTTCCAGATTTTAGTGGGAAGGCTTTCAGCCTTACACCATTGAGTATTATGTTAGCTGTGGGTTTGGCATAAATAGCTTTTCTTATGTTGAGATATTTTCCCTTTACACCCACTTTGGTAAGAATTTTTGTCATGAATGGATGTTGAATTTTATCAAATGCTTTGTCCACATCTATTGAAATGATCGTGTGGTTTTTGTCTTTTCTTTTGTTGATGTGCTGTATCACATTGATTGATTTGTCTAAGTTGAACTATCATTGTGACCCTGGGATGAATCCAACTTGATTGTGGTGTATGATCTTTTTTATGTGTTGTTGGATTCTGATTGCTAATATTTTGTTGAGAACTTTTGCATCTATATTTATCAAAGATTTGGCTTGTAGTTTTCTTTTTTGGTATTGTCTTTGTCTGCTTTTAGTATCAGGGTGATGGTGGCTTTCTAGCATGACTTGGGGAATGTTCCCTCCTCTTCAATCTTTTGAAAGAGTTTGAGAAGGATCAGTATGGGTTCTTCTTCATATGTTTGGGAGAATTCTCCAGTAAAGCCTAGACTTTTGTTTGCAGGGAGTTTTTTGTTTATTTGTTTTTTGTTTTTTTTGTTTTTAGTTTTTTTTTTCACATTCTATTTCACTTCTAGTCATTGGTCTGTTTAAATTTTCAATTTCTTCTTGATTCAGTTTTGGTGGGCTGTATGTTTCTAGAAACTTGCCTGTTTCTTCTAGGTTGTCCAATTTGTGGGCATATCACTGTTCATAGTATTGTCTTACAGTTTTTTGTATTTCTGTGGTATCAGTTGTTAGTTCTCCTCTTTCATTTCTTGTTATGTTTCTTTGGGTGCTCTGTCTTTTCTTCTTGGTGAGCCTGACCAGAGGTTTGCTGATTTTGTTTACCTTTTCAAAGAACCAGCTCTTGGTGTTATTGATTTGTTCTAATTTTTTTAAGTCTCTGTTTCATTTATTTTCTCTCTGATCTTTATTATCTCCTTCTTCTGCTGACTTTAGGTTTTGTTTGTTCTTCTTTTTCTAATTCTTTTAAGTGGGAGGTTTAGGTTGTTTATTTGAGATTTTTCTTGTTTTTTGAGGAAGGCCTGTATTGCTATGAACTTCCCTCTAAGAACTTCTTTTGCTGCATCACATAGATTTTGTATGGTTGTGTTTTAATTGTCATTTGTCTCAAGGTATTTTTTAATTTCCTCTTTGATCTCAATGTTGATCCATTGGTTGGTTGGTTTGTTTGTTTTTTGTAGCATGTTGTGTAGTCTCCATGTAATAGCTTTTTTCCCTCATTTCTCTCTCTGTGTTTGATTTCTAGTTTCATGCCATTGTGGTCAGAATAGATGCTTTAAATAAATTCTATCTCCTTAAATTTGTTGAAGTTTTTTGTGTGTCCTACTGTGTGGTCAGTCCTAGAGACAATATCTTGCACTCTTGAAAAAATGTGTATTCTGTTTTTTTGTGGGGTGTTTTTAGATGTAATGTTCTGAAAATATCAATGAAGTCTAACTGTTCCACTATATCATTTAGGATCTCTATTGCCTTATTGATTTTCTGTCTAGGAGATCTGTCCATTGATGTGAGGTGGTAAAGTCTACTATTATTGCATTCTTGTCAATTTCTCCCTTTACGTCTGTTAATATTTGTTTTCTGTATTTAGGTGCTCCTATATTAGGTGCATATATGTTAACAAGTATCATATCTTCTTCTTGTATTGATCCTTTTATCATTATATAGTGTCCTTCTTTATCTTTCTTGATTTTAAAGTCTTCTTTGTTTTTAAAGTCTATTTTGTCTAATATGAGTATTGCTACCCCCACTTTCTTGTCATTCCCATTTGCATGAAATATCTTTTCCATCCATCACTTTTGATCTATTTGTGTCCTTTGCCCTAAAGTGGGTCTCTTATAGGCAGTATATTGTAGGCTCTTATTTTCTTATCCAATCTGCCACTCTGTGCCTTTTGATTGGACCATTTAGTCCGTTGCCATTTAAGGTAATTATTGATAAATACGTATTTATTGCCATTTTAAGCCTTGTTTTCCCATTGATTTTATATTTCTTCTTTGTCCCTTTCTTTTTCTTTTTGTTTTTCCTTTTGTGGTTTGATGATTTTCATTTCTATTATACTTATGTTCTCTTCTTTTTGGTTTTTGTGAATTTATTGCATGTTTTTGTTTTGTGGTTACCCTGTTTTTCAAGTATGTTAACCCCTTCCTATCTCTGCTTGCCTTAGACTTGTAGTCCTATAGGCTAAAATGCATTCTAGAGGAAAAAAATCTACATTTTCTTACTCTCCTCCCCTATATTTTATGATTTTGACGTCCTCTTTTACATCTTTTATGTTCATCCTTTTGCTGTTCATTGTGGTTGTCATCAGTTTCACAAAAAATTTTTGATTTTTTTTAATCTGTGTACTGGCTTATTTAAGTGATTTACTTTCCAATTGTGATTTTCTCTTTCCTATAGATTCTTACTTCTTTTCTGTTAAGAGAGGACCTTTCCCTGTTTCCTTTAGGATAAGTTTAGTATTGCTGTGTTCTTTTAGGTTTTGCTTGTCTTAGAAAATTTTTTTATCTCTCCTTATATTCTAAATGATAATCTTGCTGCTAGAGCATCCTAGGTTGCAAGTTTTTTCCTTTCAGGACTTTGAATGTATCTTGCCACTCCCTTCTGGCCTTCAACATTTCTGTAGAGAAATCAGCTTATAGCCTTATGGGGGTTCCCTTGTAATTATATTTCTCTTGCTGCCTTTAGAAGCCTCCTTATGTTTAATTTTTGCCACCTAAATTATAGTATGTCTTTGGTGAAGGTCTGTTTGGGTTCATCTTGTTTGGGACCCTCTGTGCTTCTTATACTTGGTTATCTGTTTACTCCTTTAGGTTTGGGAAGTTTTCAGCCATAATTTCTTAAAATACATTTTTTGATCCCCTTTTCTCTATCTTTCCTTCTGGGATCCCTGTTATGTATAGATTGTGGTGCTTTGTATTATCCCATAGGTCTTGTATATTGCTATCATTTTTTTCACTTGTCTTTCTGTCTGCTGTTCTGATTAGATGATTTCCATTATTCTCGCTTTCAGATCACTTATTCGCTCTTCTGCATCATCCAGTTTTCTCCTGATTACTTTTAGCTCAGTAAATGAGTTTGTCTGAGCAAATGAGCTTTCTTATTTTAATTGGCTTAAGTTCCTTTTTACAGTAATCTGCATTTCTATCAATATCCTTTCTCAATTCCTTCAATATTTTCATTATGTCCTTTTTGAACTTGGGACCTGGTAGACTAGAGATGTTTGTTTCATTGTTTGTTCTTTCAGGGGAATTCTCTCTTTCTTTTAATTGGGAGTGGTTCCTCTGCATCTTCATTTTACTTATGTTACTCCGAATCTATGAGTTTAGGAGAAACAGTTACTACTGTGGTCTTGAAGGGCTATTTTTATGTAGGAGTATTGCCTTGTCTTTCCTCAGTGTGTGTTGGCCATTATCCCCTTGATAGGGGGTAGGATTGCTGTTGTGGTGACCAGAGCCTGCACTGGATATTGTGCAGAGCCTCATCTTTTCTCTGTGGCTGTCACAGCCCTGTTAAGGGCAGGTCTGCTCCCTGGTTGTTGGAGTAGACACTCCCAGATCTATTTCTGAACCGCAGAGTGGGATAAGCAGGACTGGAACACTCCTACTGGGACAGGCCTCACTGAGTATTCCTCTGCAGGAGCTGTCCACCAGAAAGTGTGCTCTGTGGTGCCACCTGTTACCCATTGTGCAGGCTCATAAAGTACACTGTAAATGGCACTGCCCTCAGCCCTGCATCAACTGTGGGAATTCAGTCCCCCAGGCACTGTGCTCACAAAGCAACTAGCACAGATCTTCTGGAACAGAACCACTGAGGTCCGGCACAAAGACTGCCATAGTGACACACTTAGACCTGCCTTGGGAGCTACTAAGTCTATCCAGATCCCAGCCCTGCCCCTGCATGCTTGCCTGCAGTAATCCACTTAGATGTCCACAGGCACTGAGTTTACAAAGCCGCCTGTGGTACATAAATCCACAGATCGCACAGCTGCTGAGACACTCGGATTTCAGCCCTGCTTATGAAGTCATGCAGCCCCTGAGAATTGGCTAGGATTTCAGCCTTGCCTCTGTGTGTGGGCAACCTGCTGGTACTTGGGTGCTCCCAGAACTTGTAGAGGTGGAGCTGCGCCCACTGTTGCACCCCAAGAACGAGGCTGCTGTGGCGGTCCCTGCCCCTCCCTTTGAGCGCACACCTTAACAATGGGGCTTTAATGGCAGAGCCAGGCCCCTTCTTGCTCACATCCCCACTTGTGGCTTGGACCACACTCCAGCCCCTTCAGGCTGTCTCCATGCAGCCAGCTCCAGTCCTCTCCCCAGGTCTGTCCTTTGAAGCCCGAGTTTCAGCACCTAGGCCTTGCACCCACCAGCCAACATGAGTCCTCAGGCTGGGGACTGCAGCAAGATGGTCAGGACCTTCTGTGCAGGTTTCTCGCTGTTCTGCCTGCTACAACCCAGCTGTTGCACTCTCCTCTGAGCTTCTGAAGCTCCCTTTCTGTCCCAGCTGATCTCACAGCTGGTGAAGGGGCTTCTCAGAGTGAGGGAATCTTTCCTCTTTCACAGCTCCCTCCTAGGGGTGTAGGTCCTGTCCTGATTCCTTTTTTCCCCCCCTTTCTTTCATCCTACCTGGTTATGTGGTGATCTTTCTTGCAATTTTGCTTGTATGATATCTTGCGCCAGCATTCAGCAGGTATTCTGTGAGAACGCTTCCACATGTAGATGTATTTTTGATGTATTTGTGGAGGGAGGTGACCTCTGTGTCCTTGTATTCTGCCATCTTGATCTGGCTCTTACCCATTTTATATATAGGAAAACTGAGGCTTTATATGGCTCTCTAAGTTGACTAAGATCAGAGCCGGCATCCATTCTGCAAGATCAAGTCTTAGTCTTACAGAGTATTGGTACTAAAATTAGGATTCTAAAATCATTTCTAACAATAAGAATTTGACCAATGAAGCCAACAAAATGAGACCGAGGAACGTCAAATTCCTGACTTGTAAAGTTGTTGAAAGTAATATGATGATGTAGGACGTAGAATAGGACTTGGGGAACTCACTGAATTTATTATTTAGGGGTCAATATTCCTTAGAGAAAGTGAATGCAGCTGGTACTGAGAGAAAAATTTTCTAAAAAGATGGTATTTGGTGGATCATTTAGTACAAAGCAAATTTGAAAGATCAGAGAACATCTGTAACCATAAAACCATGTCATCCAAGCCCAGTGCTACATTCTACTCAAGTTTATGGACTGTGACCATGTGATTCATTGCACATTCAAATTGAAACAAATGATGCAGTACCAAAGAGAACTCTGGATACAACCTTTCATTTACAGAGGTAACCGTAGGTCCCAGATTACACAGGTATACATGCTAATTACAGCAGTGACAGATCCCCTCATGATATAAACTGCATGATAAATGGAATATCTGCTGATGATCATATCTTTTAATTCCAGTTGCTAGAATACATAGCCTTGTCTATTCTTCCTTTTCATATATTTGAGGAAATAGAATATGCCTCAAATTTTTGGTTAGATAAGTATGATATCCTTGGGGGAGGAGGGAGAGAGAACAATTTTATATGGTTAATTATCAAAGCTCCCACTAGCTCAAATTAAATGTAATTTTGTTAAAGATGTAAACAGCAAAAGCAAGAAGGTTGACTGGTGAGAAAGATATACTTGAACTGGGGAAGTTGGATTCTTGCCAATATCAATCTGAACTTGAGAATCAACTAAGAATATTAACCCTCTTAGGAAGAGTCAGTATAACAAAGAAATTGCAAGACACAAAATATGTACATAATTTGCTTTACTTTCTTTTTAAAACTCACTGTATATTGACACAGAAACATGAATGCTTATTAGTATAGATTTCTAGGACAAAACGAAATAATTGTGTGTAATTGGTAAGATGGGTTATATGGTGATTAACATTTAGTTGTGCACATTTGCAAGGATGAAGGGACACTAAGCTGAATGTTCCAACATGCACTCACATGAGGGTAAAGTTGTAATATTTAAGCTAGGATATCTAAGGTAAGGTTGTATAGAATGTGTGGATTAGCCTCTGTACAACTGAATAAACGTATGATAGCTTGAAGGAAAGGTCAGGGAGGTCTTTGAGGACATAATGTTTTAATAATAATAATAATAATAATAATAATAAAAATCATAGGCACACCACTATGAATCCTGGGTGAATAAATTGTGAATGAATGAAACATTTAGTCAATGATTGAACTAAAAGCCTACAAACAAAACTGAGAAATTCTTAGATTGTATGAACACAGGATCATTGGATGAATATTTATATAAGCATGGGAAAAAGAGAGCAATCACCCCAACAGAATATATTTGGACATGTCAACAGAAGTCTCTCAAAAGCCCTAACACTGTAGAAAATGGCTTGCAGCATTTGGCCCTATCTTATCAGCTTGGAAAATCCATCTGGGCAAATCATTGTCACCATTTTTTTGTGTAAACTAAAATAATCCTCTCCTCAGCTAGATATTAGAGTCCTGGCCACAATCACAGTCACCTCATTTGAAAGACTCAACCAAGGGAATGTGTGTATAAAGGTACAAACAGCCACTCTAACAAATGTCACTTCACCCTACCACATGTTCAAATAAATCATCCAATTTCTAAAACCCACTGTCTATATTGAATACCATGTTAGGCAACAGAAAGGAATTTATAGTATGTTTATGAAAGTTTTCAAGTAATACTAAGACAGGTGGGTTCATTACAGACAAAAACAAGGTAATAGCTAGTAAATTACCAGGAAAGACTGATTAAGGACTAATAAGGAAAAAATTCTAGAGTCACAAAGGACAACAAATTAAATGTGTTATCTCAATCCTTATCCCTACACTGTCATATAATGCTTACATATAGGATAAATAGGAAAATGAGAGATAGAAAGACTTTTCTCTCAAAGTTAATATATGTCAAATCTGAATTAAGAGCTTTGTATTTTGAGGCCTTATGTTGCCCCCAAGTTTAGGAAACAGGAGAGAGTCTTGGACAAATTTTAGGAATAATAAATAATTTAAAATATGCTAAGTGCTATGAAATGTTAAAGATGTTTAGATAAGGAAAAAGAATAGCTGTCTTCTGAGAATCTTACCTCACATTTGTTTCAGAGTAGTATAAAACAAAATATATGTTTATTGATTTTAGATAGAATGGAACTCTTTGTAACTCTTTTGCAGGAGGATGATATCAAACCCTTATAACCACAATGAGCTGCCACTTCGTACCCACCAAGAGGGCTGTAATAAAAAAAGATGGACAACAATACATATTAATGAGGATGTAGGGAAATTGGAACCCTCATGCATAGATCATGGGAATGTAAAATTGTGCAATCACTTTGGAAGACAATTTGTCAGTGCCTTAAAAAGTTAAACAGAAGAGAATTGAAAACATACGTCCACACAAAACATAGGTCCACACAAAACATACAATAATATTCACAGAAGCATTATTCATGATAGCTAAAAGTAGAAAAATCCAAAAGTCCATCTATCAAAGAAGGGGTAAACAAGACATGGTATATCCATACAGTGGAATATTATTCACTAATAAAAAGGAATGATTCATGCTACAACCTGGATGAACCTTGAAAACATTATGCTAATTGAAAGAACCCAGACAGAAAAGGCCATATTTTATATAATTCCACTTATATTGAATGGTCAGAGTAGGCACCTGTAGAGGTGGAAAATAGATTAGTTGGTCTGGAGAGGGGATGGGGTTGGGGAGTGACAGGGAATGGGGTCAGAGTTTCTTTGGTAATGAATGTGTTCTAGGATTAGAAATGTTTTGGAATCACGTAGTGGTGATGGTTGTACAACTTTGAGAATATAGTTAAACCCAGTGAATTGTATACTTTAGAAGGGTGAGTTTTATGATAGGTGAATTATATGTCAATTTAAAAACTATATACGTGAGTAGCTAATATTAGGGAAATAGTTATTGTATTTTAGAAAAAAAAATGTTTTATCTAAAGTAAACTTCTGCAATTTAAAAATATTCATTAAAAGGACAATGTGCATCAGCTGTTCCTTCTTCTTTAGAACAGATGAAATAAAAATAATGGACAGCAATGATAGGATTAATTATACAAGGTCTCTGCCTACAGAGACTTCCCTGTACAGTGGAATAGACGACATGCAGATAAATAATTACACTACATGAAATACATGGGAAAAAATGAGAGATCTATACAAGGTAATATAACACAGAGGAGAGACGGTCTATCTCTGGGCGGCATCAGTGCTTAAGGAGCTTCAAAGTTAGTATACATTGATCTGAGTCTTTATGGAAGAGTGCATCTTCCACAGATACACAGGGTGTGGAAACACATGCAGATACAAAGAGCACGTTGGTTTCATGGGTCTGCAAGTCATTCTGTTGGGCCAGAACTTGCAGAGTTTTTGCAGAAGAAGAGCTGATGAGGCTCACAAGGTTTTGTTTTTAACAAGGAATGAGACAATGAGCTTTATTCCATAGGAGATGGAGAGCCATCAAAGATAATACTCAAGAAAGTGAATTATTCAGATTTCATTTTAAGCAGATCATGCTGGCAGCAATGGGGGTCAAGCATCGGAAGACGACAAGACTAGTCGCCGAGAGATTCTTAGAGAGTAAATGGTTAAGGCAACTAAATGACGAAGCAGTATTAGCAGAAATAGAAATAAATTAACCAGGTACAGACATACTTAGGGAAGAGGAGGAATTGAGAATGACTCATCTCTGCCTTAGGCAGGGAGACATTTGTTTATGTTGTTTCTATTTCTAACAAAATTATATTTAGATTGTAATGTTGAATTTGAAGCGTTTGTTCCAAATTAGAAATCTAGTTGGTAGAATTTTGCATTTTCAGCAAGGGGGAGAATGTCTGGGTTGGAGATACATATTTGAGGGGTCATTAGAACATTCCTGGACTGATGGGAAAGGATAAGATTGAGCAAGAGGAACTGATAGAAATAAGGAAAGAGGGCAAAGGCCAGAAACCATTAGAAGCCTAGATTTTGAATAAGGGAGCTTAGAGCCCAGCACATATTGCTCAATAACTATTTGTCAAATGAGTGGACAAGTGAACTTCATATTTGCTCCCAAGGAGAGCAAGTAAGATGAAGGGTTGAATATGGAATCAAGAAAGAAGGATGCTTCTTACCTAATTGTTAGTAGATCACAATGAAAAATAAAAATCAGTCCTCTACATTGGCTGAGCATATAATTTTGGTAATTTTAAGCACAGAGATGAGATTGCTGAGTAGAGAAGAAGGCTGAAGACTAAGTTCTAATCAGGAAGAGGAGGTAGATCCAGCAACTAAGAGAGACAAGCAGCCAGTGAGATGGGGGTAAAGGGAGGTGGGAGTGATGTCTTGGAGACCAAGTGAAGAAAAGGGAGAAAGGGTAGTCATTGCTCCAAATGCTGCCTATAAGTCAAGTTAGATGAGGACTGAGGATTTTATATTGGATATGGCAAGGTAAAGGTCATGAGTGACTTTAACAAGTGCTCTTCTATGAAGCCAAAATGGGAGAAAACCTAACTGCAGTGGGTGTAAGAGACAGTGCTGTGGAGGAGTCAGATATGTCGGTTCAAATAAAAGATCCAGGCAGAGAATGAGGAGGTGAAGAAAATAGAAACAAGTATGGAGTTCTAGCATAAAAGGGAGTAGAGAAATGGGCAGAGCTAGTGTGGGATGAGGAGTCGAGAGAGGGATTCTTTGTAATGAGATGGGAGATATTCCACATGCTTTTAACTGATGGGGATAATTCAGTGCAGAAAGAAAGGATGATGCAGAAGAGAAATGGGATCAGCCCAGCCTCAGAGAAGTTAAGGAGGAACAGGACCCAGAACACAAATTGGGGGTAGGCGGAGGGAGTTGGTAGGAGAATGCTACTGCAGGAACAGCAGAGGATGTGGGTCCAGATGTAGGAAACTCATTAGATTTGGTAGAATTTAATTTTGCAGATAAGATAAAAATGGTAGTACATAACTTCCCAAGAACCAGGAAGCCAGGATAGTTAATTTAATTTCTGTCTAAAAATTGTGACATGTTAAATGTTGGCCCAAATGGGACATAGTATTTTTCCTTAAAAATGATACTATTATTTTCATAAAGTAATTTGTCTCTTAGTAAGTGTAAGAATAAAATGCTATAGAAGTTTGAATATAGAAGGCAGCTGGGTTTTACATATCAAATATGAGAGTGAGTCAAAAATTATCTGCACTCTGGCCTTAGAATTTATTTTCATTAACTTTTAGAAAAGACAAATACATCATTTTTCAACATAATCTCCCTTCTTTTCAATACACTTTGTCCATCTGTCAATGAGCTTTCGTATTCCCTCATTAAAAAATGTTTTAGGCTGAGCTGCGAGCCACAAATGCGCTGCCTCCTTCACTTCTTCATCAGAAGTGAATCTTTGTCCTCGTAGGGCTGCTTTCAGGGGACCAAACAGGTGAAAGTCCGATGGAGCAAGATCAGAACTACAGGGAGGATGCTTTAACACCTCAAAGCGAAGTTTTTGCAGAGTGTCAACAGTGTGGGCAGAAGTGTGCAGATGTGCATTGTCACACCAGATCACAAAGCCCTTGGATAGTAGTCCTCTGCGTTTAATCCAAAGTTTAGGCTTCAGCACAAACTTTTCGAAACCTAAGTCTGTCATGGATTATTTCATAGGCAGAGCCGTGGCTGATTTGCAAACGATTTGCCACACAATCCACTGTCACTCATCTATTCGACAGAGTCATTTCACATGTACACTCAATGTTGTCATCAGCCATGGTCATGGACAGGCGTCCGGCTCCCTCTTGACGGCTAACACTTGTGCAACCTTCCTTGAACTTCTCTATCCATTCATATACACTTGTTTGCGACAAAACACCTTCTCCATACAGTGCACAAAGTCTTTGATAAATGACGGCACTGGGTGCACCCTCAGAGCACAAAAAATGAATCACTGCATGCTGCTCTTCTTTCGTGCAGATCACAAGTGGGGCATCCATTTTTGCTCGCACCTCAGTTACCAATGAACGGATGTAACACATTCACACCTGCACAGCAGTGACTGGGGAGACAGTAGCCTTGAATGGAAAGCGTTGATAAGACAGTGCGGGCAACAGAAGTTTTAATATAACCGGAGTGCAGATAATTTTTGACTCACTTGTAATATGACAGCAAGTACATTGGAATCCATGTAAAGAAAACTTTAACACAACTGGAAGATTTCTAGGGTCACTTAACTAGCCTGACATTAAACAGGAAGCCATCAATAGCAATATTTACTTTAGGAATACATGTGCAAATCAAACTCTGAGGGGTACATTTCCTTGTAAAATAAACAGAAAATAAATGCCCTAATAGCTGTCTTCCCAGTAACAGTGTATTTTCACAAAACACTTGTAAATAATTAGAATTTATTTTACATAGGAGGCATTCAGAAAAACCCTTTTTAATGAATACACAAATGGATGAATAAACTTTGAAGAAACATTGAGGAGCTTTCTGGATCCTGTGAATAGTCGAATTATTCTTCAAAACATGAGTTACCTTCCCTTATAGGCAATAGAACATTGCCTGTTGGATCCTAAAGCAAAAGAAAAAAGTATTACAAGCTCTAAGTCAATTAGCTTTTGTAGAACAGATAATATAAGGGATACATTTATCTGAATAGAGTCATATTTTTATTAGACAGTGGGGAAAGTCTTGAGCAGACAAGGTGATAGAGATTTCAGAAGGCACTAGGAAACATTTATTTTCTAAATTCAACACAATGAATGTTGGCTATGATTATAATGATCACTATTCATGTTTTCACTAACTTGTTTTGCAACTAGCGTTTCTTTACAGCTAGTGATTATTTTCTGTAAATAAAGCAGTTGGGATACTGTCTGCACCTTATCGGGTGATAATGTGACTTAAACAACATGAATTTTTATGTCCAACAGAGGAAATAATAATATTTAAATATAACATTTTGCATATAGTTATATTCAATAAATATTTGTTAATTTGATTTAAAGATTATACCTATTTTACGTGAAGTAATAAATGTTTAACATAATAAACCATCAGTCCAAGAAAAGGTTGGAAAATAGTTACTATAAGATCAGTTGGGGACAAGAGTGTGATTACACATGAACAAATTCTGACCAACAGAACAGATATCTCGCTACCTAAAAAAAAAAAAAGAATAGAATTATTGCTTTTCCCAAAATACATAAATACAAAGTATATGTCGAATACAAAGAAGAAATCTCTTTGGGATTCCAAAAGTCAGTTCTCTAGCTCACATAAAAGCTGGATTGTTTTTATCCCTTTACACCAAATAAATGTACCATAAATGCTAGTTGGGAAGGAAAGCAAGAAAACTTAATAAATAATCTTTTTTACATAAAAAGTAAATGCTTTTTTAAAAAAGTTAATAATTTGATTGTAGGCCATAAATAGTCACTTAACAAATAAAATCATTTAAATTTTAAAAGTAAATCTGAGTCCTATTTTATACTCAAGAGCATTATTCAAGTCACGAGTGTAGTTTTAAATTTGAGTGTAAGTGAAATGGTATTTCATAAGTGCCAACTAGACTTCTCTGCTATACCTTTAAACAAAATGGACACATTATTTTAGGTTAATTGCTTGAGATAGTCTCACTTTGAAATCCCATATCAATAGTTCTGTGATCATTTCAATTCAGAATGTTTGCTAAAAATTACATATATCGCTGTCACCTACTCAAAGGTCAAATATTCTTTTTAAGGTACCATTACAACTTGAAACAAATTCTGATGGCTCTGATTGTAGCGATTCTCTTTAACTGTACCTGAAAAGTAACTCATGGCCTTTTCTTAATTTGTTGGATTTTAAAATAAGTTAATTTTTAAAATTTTAATCATGTCATGTGGTGTTAAAAATATGCAAAGGTTCTACAGCAATTCATACACAAGTTATATACCTATCTTCACTCTTCACTTTTCTTTGCCAGGTAAATTATTACTTGAGCTTCTTGCTATCATAGGAAACTTGTAATTTCACAAAACACGCAATGTACAATGTTAGGGAACTGAAACTTGGTGACTTCAGATGAGTGGGTATATTTGAATTGGCAAGTTTTAAACTAACGTAGTCTCTAGAAAGTGTTTATTTGATTTTGCAGGCCTCTAAGTACAGACTTCTGAGTTAGCATGAGTCTTAACATTTTGATACCATGAGCAAGGACTATCTTTTTTACTTGTTTTATTGACTCAGCACCAGAATAAAATGTTGATAGTGCATAGATTCGAATACTTTCAGCAGCAAGTGACAGGAAACCCAGCTCAAGCTAGCTTAAATAATCACATATTTATTGGCTTACTTAGCTAGAAAAAGAGAAGGCAGAGAGGTGTTAGAGGTGACAATCCTGTCACCTGCCAGAGTTCTTTTTCCTACTCTAAATAGAAGCTTCATTTTCAGGGTAATAGCAAAAGAGTTGCAGAAGAATCATGACAATGTCTAGAGAGAAGGTTGCTCTGAGAATCTCTCTCATTGTGATGATGTCTTTCTCAGATGCCCCTTGAAAACCCCTTTCACATTAGCTGGGTCACATGGCATCTCCTGCATCCATGACTTGCTCTAGAGATGGGGTTAGCTTTAGATGCACCAGAACCACCCAATAAAGCTGACCTGGAGTGACTGAGGTCAGGTTCTCCTGAGGCCCATGAAAGGTATGGCGAAGGGGCAGATACTTGAGTACAGTTTAGGTATTATCGGAAGGAAGAGAGAAATGAATGCTTGTAGGCAGCAGAAATGTCTGTTTCAAGTAGTGGTTGGTGATCATGTATGAAATATAGCCCTCCAAAAATCAAAAGCAAATAAAAAAATTGAGGGAGCAATACTCTTCCATATATACAGAATTTTTATTCTGCAGCTTTAGAGTTTTTCAGTCAGGAGATTTTTGCAATCCTGTCTTTCAAATTCATGGTGTGTTTTCAGCCTCTTTGCAAAAAAGAATTATATACCAGCTTGGCCACTCTGTGGCTGCTGTTTTTTAAGTCAGGCTATAACTTTGGAAATAGTATCAGATATTTTATTTGCCTGCCGCGTTTGTTACTGTTCATTTCAGATTATGTTTTTTTCTAATGTGTTCTTCAGCCAGACTTTAACAAGCACTATCCTTACGCAAGGTACTTTTTACACATCTTTCATATATTATTGGCACATATGTAGTTCATGAATTTGGTGGAGGAGATAGAGTTTAAGGCGAATATGCTGGGCTATCTGATAAAACGATTTGTTTGGAGTGAGGGATTAATTAGAACAAAATAGGAGCTATGCAAACCCTTGTTATATTACATTTTCCATTTATATTAAATCTTGACTATGTTCCTAGACTAGCTATATTCAAGCATCTGACTAATATTCTTGCTTCACTTGCCATTTGATTCAAATGTGATCATAATTGATGCTTATAAACCCAATAATGTGGTTAGAGACTCATCTCTTATAACCAGCTAGGAAAAATTCCTGAGCCTTATAAAGCTATCTCCTCATTTATAAAAAAGAAAGAAAAACTACCTCACTGAATTGTGGGAAGATTTAAATGCGATGAACTGTGTAAAATCATGGAGCAATGTTTGACATAGAGTAGGCCCTCCATAAAGGTTAAGCAACTTCTGGAAAAGGCCTGTTGCTGGAGTGTCCCAATTAAAGAAGTTAACCTTCAAAGGAAATGAAGCGTATAAATACAAATCCTTTAATCTTATAGTATTGCAAGATTATTTGTTTGTTTTAGTGACGGGCAAGAGTAAAGAATATATAAATTGGTATAGTTTCAAATTCCCAAAAATACATAAAGAGAAAGGTAGACATCTTTAAAAATTTTTTCTAACCGAACACAAACATGTGTATCTACTATGGCCTATTCCACAAACCCAGAGGGAAAAAAAATTATGCATATCTCTTATTTGGTTCCTGTTAATCCACTGGGTCGTCTTTGGTTACCTGCATCCCTCCCTAAATGCCACAGCTCTTGTCAGACACCCTCTACAAATAGCCACCCTCAGAGTTCTGGTCACTTCTCCCTTTCCTTCAGACCGGGAACAGGTAATGGTTCTCTGCTGTTGCTAGTTCTGAAGTTCTACATAATCCTTATTTTTGGTTTCTTTAAACACTCCCACAGTTTTAAAAATAATCCTTTGAATCAGTTGGAGTTTACCCTCTATTTTCTTCAGAGATCCTGACTGAAACAAGTAAATAAGGACGCAAGCCAGGTTCTCCAAAATAGGAACTCCTACAGGTGAAACCACATTTCATTTTGTGGGTAGCATTTCCTCTAAGCACCCCTGGAATCAGAAGGAGGATAGGGAGCTGTGAAGGGTATTCCAGGCTACAGACCCACTAGGCCCGCATAGGAGTGAACGAGCCTTCACGTGGTTCCCACCCCGGCCTCCACGTCTTCCACCTGGGACTCCAGGTGTAGTGGATTAGAGACCCTGCTGTACCCCATCTGAATTCCTGACCCACAGAAACCATGAGACAGAAACACTTATTATTGTTGCTTTAAGCCACTGCACTTCGAAGCACCCTGTTACACAGCAACAGATAACTACTACGCTTGTCCTCTCCAGCGTCTGTCCTCTGAGGAGCTCCCAACCTCTTCCTCTTTTTCACTGTCCATCATCTCTGACACCTGTGAGAATAGGCAGCGCCAGCGCTCACTGACCCTAATGACACAGCAGACCAGGGTGGCTCATTTCTCCTGTTCTCTAAGCCTTTCCTGACAAGACTTCACAACATAACACAGTGGTAAAGAGTGCACACCCTCTAGCTGAACTGTGTGCCTTCAAGTATGAGCTCTGCCACTTACTAGCAGTAAGCCCTTGAACCAATTATATAACCTCTACATACCCCAGTGTCTGCATCTGTAAAATGGCGATAATAATAGCACATGGTTGATAAGGTTATTAGGATTAAACAAATTATTATTTGTATATTGTTCCAGAGTGCCTGGAATATAGAAAGTGTATATTTTATAGAATATAAAATAATATAAAACATATATACTATATAATATAAATATGTTATAGTTATAATTATATCTATATATAGATTACATACATATATAGATTCTATCAATATAATATTATATAGATACGTAGTCTATATAGACTATATAATATCTATCTAATTAGATATATCTAATATATATATCTAATCTATAGATTATATTGATAGTATCTATATATAGATATAATTATATCTATAATTATATATTAAAGATATATAATATATATAATATAAATAAAAGAATATAAAATAAGACAGTATGCCAGAAAATGACCAATTTCCCCACAAAGCAACAATGGGAAGACTCACTGAATCCAGAAAACCTAAATAAAGGATGGCCTGAAAAACCTGGTCTCTTCTAAAATATTCTAAAGTATTTTGTTAAGGGTAACATGCTAATTACCTGATATGAATATACACACATATGCTTGTGCTAATTTGTCTCTGGCTTTCTAAAGCATAATTTTGGACGTCCTTAACATAGACTGTTAGCTTTCTCCTCTGTTCTTTAATAAATCTTGAGATATGTACATCAGGTCTGGTATATAAGCCAAGATCCTGACAGGAAACACATGACATTCTCAAACTGGGTAATTCAGGAGAATTTAATTAAGGGACATTTTTGAAAGGTGGACAAGATTTCTAAAAGTCAATAACAAAAGATAGTACAGTTAGAAATGGCAGGGAGCCATTACCTCCCATAGGCGGTAAGGCAAGAGTAGTTCTCTGGAGAGGGCTGTCTTGAAGAGATTTTGGCAGAGGGACACAGCCAACCAGGGCTGACCCAGTTGGGAGGTTACCAGGTGTTTGGTTATTTATTGCTGTGAAACAATAATCATGTATTGTACTCACAATATTGTGGGTCACTAACTCTGGCAGGGCACAGCAGAAATGGATTATTTTTGCTTCACAAAAGCCTGGAGTCTCAGCTGGGGTGGTTTGAACAGCTGGAGATGTTTGAGACAGCTCAACAAGGGTCATATATCTGGGGCCTCAGTACGGTTGTTGGCTGAGTTCCTTCATTCTTCTCTATGATATATCTGCTGGGATTGCAACGTCCTCCAAGATGTTGTCTTCACTCACGTATCTGCCTTGGAAGGCTGGAACAGCTAGGGGATGGCCAGCTTCGCTCTCTCTCCATGATCTCTCCCTATGGCTTCCTCCAGCAGGGAAGTCTCAGGGTAGTCGACTTCTGACAAGACAGCTCAGAGCTCCAAGAGTGAGGGCTCCAGGAGACCTAGGTAGTAGGGGCTGCAAGGCTTCTTGTGATGTCCTAGCCTTAGAAGTCTCAAAATGTTACTTCCACTACATGCGATTGTTCAAGCAAGTTACTTAGGCCAGCTCTGATTAAAGGGGAGAGGGGAATTAGACTGCACTCGTCAAATCTTCAACTGGAGAAATAGCACAAAAACCCTTGACAGCATGTTTAGTTTAGCATATCAGGTTATTAAAGATTCTGAGCTCATTTCCTCCTGGCCTGCCATCTCTTGCTGATGCTCTCTATAAACCAAGACAACCAATACCCAGAGGGCAAAGGAGCTTGTTTTTTTTAATCCTACTAAAATTTAAAAATTTGAGAAAATTTACAAATTTATAAATATACAAATTTATATTATTATACTTTTATAATCACATGTCATATATTTATTGTTTGTTAATATTGGGTTGGTCAAAACATTCATTCGGTTAGTGAATATGTTGTTCAATAAAGTGCTTTGTGAAAATGAAAAATGTCTTTTAGTTTTACTTAAAACCAAATGAACTTTTTGGCCAACACAATACATTCTTATATTCATATTATTTTCTTAATTGAAATATAGTTAATTGACAATGTTGTGTTAGTTTCGGGTGTACAGCAAAGTGATTCAGTTTTATATATATATATGTGTATACAAACACACACACATATATATGCTTTTTTCAGATTCTTTTCCCTTATAGGTTATTACAAAATACTGAGTATAGTTCCCTGTGCTACACAGTAGGTCCTTGTTGGTTATCTATTTTATATATAGCAGTGTGTATATGTTAATCCCAGATTCCTAATTTATCCCACCCTCCCCCCTTTCCACTTTGGTAACCATCAGTTTGCTTTCCATGTCTGTGGGTCTATTTCTGTTTTGTCAATAAATTCCTTTGTACCATTTTTTTAGATTCCACATATAAGTAATAGCATATATTCATCTTTGTCTGACTTACTTCACTTAGTATGATCATCTCTAGGTCCATCCATGTTGCTTCAAATGGTATTATTTCATTCTATTTTATGGCTAATATTCCATTGTATATATGTACCACATCTTCTTTATCCATTCATCTGTCGATGGACATGTAGGTAGTTTCCATGTCTTGGCTATTGTAAATAGTGCTGCAATGAACATTGGGGTGCATGTATCTTTTTGGGTTATAGTTTTCTCCAGATATATGCTCAGGAGTGGGATTGCAGGATCATATGGTAGCTCTGTTTTTAGTTTTTTAAGGAACTTCCATACTGTTCTCCATAGTGACTGTACCAATTTACATTCCCATGAACAGTGTAGGAGGGTTCCTTTTTCTCCACATTCTCTCCAGCATTTATTGTTTGTAGACTTTTTGATGATGGCCATTCTGACCGGAGTGAAGTGGTACCTCATTGTAGTTTTCATTTGCATTTCTCTAATAATTAGCAAAGATGCTGAGCATCTTTTCATGTGCCTGTTGGCCATCTGTATGTCTTCTTTGGAGAAATTTCTATTTAGGCCTTCTGCCCATTTTTTGATTGGGTTGTTTGTTTTTTTGATATTGAGCTGTATGAGCTGTTTGTGTATTTTGGAAATTAATTTCTTGTTGGTCTCATTGTTTGCAAATATTTTCTCTCATTCTGTGGGTTGTCTTTTTGTTTTGTTTATGGTTTTCTTTGCTGTGCAAAAGCTTTTAAGTTTAATTAGGTCCCATTTGTTTATTATTGTTATCTCCATTACTCTAGGAGACAGATCCAAAAAGATATTACTGCAATTTATGTCCGAGTGTCCTGCCTGTGTTTTTCTCTAGGAGTTTTATAGTATCCGGTCTGACATTTAGGTCTTTGGTCCATTTTGAGTTTATTTTTTGTATGTGGTGTTAGAGAATGTTCTAATTTCATTCTTTTACATGTAACTGTCCGGTTTTCCCAGCACCACTTATTGAAGAGACTGTCTGTTCTCCAGTGTATATTCTTGGCTCCAGAGGAGCTTGTTTATGTAGTCTTTATAGGTCAGTCTTCTAGGAACAGAGTAGGACCTGAAGGAACAAACAGAAGATATCCAGCATATCCAATGACTCTCCAAACCCTCAAAAAGGCTTTCAAGCACTGTGCTAGAGTTATATAGGAGTTTGTTCTTGAGAACATGGGAATGACCAAGAGGAGAGAATCATATAAGCCCTTCATTGCATTTGTATTTCCTATTATTGTACCTTTCATTCTTCCAGTCTTAATCTGTGTTCATATAGAAGTGTTCTTTGGTGTGGGCTAGAATTTCATTCCCTACATACCGTCAATTACGGTACTGCAGTTTCCCATCTACAGGGAAAAAATAGACTTACCTCCAACTGGAATCCCACCATTGGAATATTCTTGCAAATCATTCTTACACAGGGTGGGTAGCAACATGTTAGTCTGTGTGTGCTAGCATGCTGAGGCTTGGGATGCAGTACATTTGTGCCTCAGGAGTCTAGCAACATTAGATACTGTGTCCCCTTCCATCGTGAGGTTCTATTTAAAAAAAATGTTTTTTGGACGGAAGGCAGGGAACGGTAGAGTATCAGGTGAAGGCCTTAAACTCATACTGTACATCATTTTCTGTTTGGTTTATCTTCAGAATCAAATAGTTACTTCCTTTTTCAGCAAAGACTAGTAAAGGAGCATTCTCCTTCTATACCTTCCAGAATGTTTTGCTGTCCAGTAATTTTTAAATATATTATAGTTTCCTTTTAAACTAAGTCTTATCACAGTTTTCCAGATTCCCCAAGTCAGAAAGAGCTTTTTCCTCCTGAACTATCCACACACTTCCAGTAACAAGTAATGTAAGGCATATCATTTCGCAACACAATGTCTGACCCTTTTCATCCTGGAATTAGGTGATTCTGAAGAATGTGTGGTAGGAATATTCATATAAGTCTCTCCCACACCAGGGCAGCGAGCAAAAACTTCACAATGAAAAGAATTGACTTTGAACCAGATAAAGATATCTCCCTTAAACCAAACTAAATGTATTCCTAACTGAACGTCCTCTTCGCTGAATCCCCAAAATGCCTTCAGCCACTCCAATGATATTGCTGACGTCTGAGGAGGAAATTTTGGGTGTAAAGAGTCCGTTGTCTTAAACAGTCAGCAGTTAAATAATTGCAGCGATGTGGCCATGTTGCTAGAAACCCACTCAGAGATTCAGAAGGGGCCCTATAAAGGAATGATCCGGAAGCTTCTGTAACGTTGGGGTACATCCACCTCTGCCCTTTTTTGCAGATGATGTTTCCTCAGGAGGCGCCGTTGCTCTTCTCTGCCTCTGTGTCTAGATCAGGGACATCCTGAGTCAGCTTGGCACACAGTACACCCCAGCCCCCGCCACCCCCGCTGCCTCCCAGTGCTGGATTACAGCTCATAAAGAGACGTGGTTTCGTTCCTCTCTTCCAGAAGCTCCAAATTCCTTATGAAAATTAATCTAACTCCATCCTAGGGACCTTGTGTGTGATGAAGGGGTCCCAGGGAATGGCAGCCTTCTGTTTCAACTGTCATTCCCCCTTCAAACAAGGGAACCCTTCCTATACCCCATGTACATAACTAAAGGGAAAATGTCACGTGATTTCTAGCAGCCGATCCGATTCAAAGAAACTGTCTGTCTCCTTTCTTACAGGTTGGAAGTGCTCACTTAATTTTTAATACCCCCGCCCCCCTCAAAGGCTATCTACAGGTATTGTCTGCCTCAAGAGGCACCCTGTTACTTTTTTTTAGGTGACTAAAACAAATACATGTACATATATTTATCAATTATATGCTATAACATTTTAGGTTATGATGTGGATATACACAATTTACTGTTCTCAAGGACCTTATAATCTGGTATTCAATGCTTAACATTTAGCACCTAGCATGTACCAGAGAGTACTGTGGGAGCTGGCGATCCAGTGGTGAATAAAACAAACTCCACTTTATGGAGCTTACAGACATCTGGAATAAACAAACAAATAATATAGAATATAATGTCCAGAGTAGATAAGTGTATCAAGAAAAATACAGCTGTGTTTGGCAGTGGTCTGATTGTGTGTCCTATTTACTTACTCAGAAGACCCTTCTGAGATGATACGTGAGCAAAGATCCACATTAATTGAGATGTGGAGCTATGCAACTATTTGGGTTTGTTTTTTTTTTAAGTCAGAGTTAGCAATCTCCCCAATTTGGGAGATTTTTTTTAATCTTAATAACAGTAAAAACTGTTAATGAGTCACAAGAATAGTAAATAAGGCATAAGAAACATTACTCATTCATTCATTCATTTATGTTCCTGGGGATACAGATATGAACACAAGGTCTTAGAAGGGTGTGACTAAGACTAGCATGAATAAGACACAGGGCCTGCCCTCCAGGAGCTCATATCCTGATGTGGAAATAAATTTCAAGTAGAGGATTACAGTACAGTGCAAAGGTTGGGCATGTGCTATGAGATTACTTAAGAGGTATACTAAATGAGCCTTGGGTGAGAAGTGGGGCCTGTTAAGGCCTGGGAGTATGAGTTTGCTGGAGAACTTAATCTCTAAATGAAATTCACAGGAAACAGTAGGAGTTAGCAAGAAGCCAAAGAGAGCACATTTCAGCCTTGTGCAAAGTCCTGGGAAACTGAGAATATGCTACATTTAAAGAACTGTGGCACTGATGCTTCTGCCAGTGTGAACCCGGTTCAGGCCACACATGGCTTTATATGTCCCACTGAGAAGATTGTCCTCTGGTTAGAGGGGATAACGGGGAAACACCAAAATGTTTTAAGACGGAAGTGACTCCAGCAGGCTTACACTTTGGAAAGATCACTCTGCCTGTGACATAGAGAACGCATGGCTTCAGGATTGAAGACAGGAAGTGGGTTGGAGAAAGGGGATGGATTTAAGAGCTGTGATATAAGATCAGTCTTTAGGCCTCCATGATTGGCTGGAAAAAGAGAAAATTACAAAATAAATTATTTACACCAAAAAGGTGGCTTCAGAGAATGGATTTGGAGTCAGTTTTGAACCATATGCTGGATTTGAATAGATGGAGTAAGGAGTTTAATAGAAGGGAGAGGGCTAGAAGTCCCTTCATGTAGTTATTCTCCAGGTAAGAACTACTGAGCTCTGAGTGCTGGGCACTCTGACTACTAAGGTATATTTATTATATCACATAATAGTCAGAACAAGTCTATGTGAGCCATTGTTATTCCTGTTAGAGAGAAGGAAGCTGAGGCACTGGGCAGTCACCCAGCTGGAAAACAGGATGATACAAACTTCCAATCTAGACTATAAAAACCAGAGCCATTATTTTATAACCATTTCTTATTTTACCAAAAAAAAATGTATTTCCCACCAGACCATCATAGGTGAAGTAACTTTTGACTGTTTAAGATATACAAAAAACCAAATTCACTCTCAGCATAAACTAAACAAACCAGAATATTGTTACTACTGAAGAGATGCAAAAATTCTGCTGCAGACTCTGAAAGCATTCAAGGAAGAATTTCCCAAAATGTTTTGAGCAATGGCAATACCATTCATAAAATCATATGGCCTTCCAAGGTAACTATTGCAGAGAGAAAATCACTTGCATTGATCAATTCTAGAGTTTTAAGACATTATTGAAATGTTTTTCGGTTTCGCAGACCTAATATGAAAGAAATTTTGCAGGTTTTACTCTCATGCTAGAATAGCTTGCACAATACTTCTAATATATGCACCACCTCAGTGATTTCATGGACAGGGAAGAATGAAAACAAATGAACTGAAGGAATTGGGGCCTGTTCTGTGGAGTATTTCCTTCTTTCAATTGATTTATTGACTACTCTTCTTGGAAGTGCTATTATTTAAAGAGAACATTTTATGTAAGCATAGCTGGAAATTTTATCCTAGAACTTCCAGATTGGAACGGCTGCACATCATCTCCTGTCAATATATTATTCATTTCCCTGTAAGAAAGGAATGGGAAAATTCAGTCACTGTGACTATATCTATTAATATAAAGAATGAACTTCTGGCTTCATCTAGATCTTCATACAGCCTTTGTTTACTTAAAAAATGGAGTATTTTCAAGGCATCTATCAAAGTTGAGTGAAAAATTTTGCACACTTATTATCCCTAATTTGGGGGTCTTGTTTGAGTTTTAATTGATTTTATTAAATTGTAAAATGTTGATTTTTGTTTTCAAAGAATTGAGTCAAAGAAGTTTATCCACAAGCTACTCCTAAAAGATGAAAGTTATCTCCAGTCATGAGGTTCTTTCTTTTTCTCTGGCATAATAATTAAACCACACCTTGCCTTACACATTTGGAAAGAGGCAGGCTTCACAACGGTGTCTATGCAGCCATCCGAGGTTTTCCAAATGAGACTGAGCATCAAGTAAAAAATTTTCATCTGTAACTTATAAAGGAAAAACAAATGATTCTGTAGGCTAGACTCAAGATCAACAAACCTCTCTTTTTTTTTAATACACATTTTGTTCCTTTAACCTTTAAAGAGTCTATTTTAAATGACCTACTTTTAAACTGGTTTTCAGTTAAGTGTGTCACACCTGGATGCAGTTAACTTAAAAGTGTTTCACTCCTTGCTATTTCTTTCTAAACTAATTATTTTATTTTTAGTCACTCTGACTAGCGCAGGATATCTTCTCTAGAGAATGAAATCTTTTCTGTAATATGAAAGTGGATGAAAAGAGTACAGATTTGTTCTGGATATAGGTGTTTTAGGTTATTTTACGCTTCTGTGAATGGTTAATATTATTTATCAATTAAAATGACATCATTCCTCTGTTTAACATATTCGCCATATGCAGGTGAAAGGGCAGTGAGGAGCCTGGAGAGTTCCTGAGGTTGATCTGCCCTGAGACAGGACTTCAAAGCATTATCAGAAGATGGTCATCCACCTCATTTGTAAAAGTCTCTAGGGAAAAATTCCACAGTTGGTTTTCATCACGAGTCCATCTGTGTTGCATCCTTCTGTCAGGAAAGTGTGTCTAGTATCTGTCCGGAATCTCTCCTGTTTTAATGTAAGTCCATTTCCTCTACGTGTGACCTTCCTTGATACAGAGAACAGCTGCTTGCCATCCTCTGTGTAGTATCCTTTCACATGGATCAGCCTTTGTATATCAAACTGAATTCTTGGCTGCTTCAAGGGACTTAGGTAGAAAACCCTAGGTTTGATTTGAGGGGAAAATGCTGTGTACTGATTGGAATCATTGCACTGCACTATAACATAGTTTTATTATTCATAGTTTGGCTCTGTCTTTGAAACTTAGAATTATGATCTGATTTAAATTCACACATTTAAGATATTAGGCTGATCTCTACTGTGTGACAACTTGAAACATGTACTCCAACACTGTCCTCAGAAAACTGCTATGTCACATGAGCTTAGTGCTGCTAAGAATAAACGGTGATGTTAAGTGTGATATGACTTCCAAAGACTACTAAAAGAAATAACCCTTCCCCAGAGATCAGTTGCTGACATATTTAGATACATACAATGAGCAAAAATATTTCCAAAGTACTCTAAGGAAAAGCCCAGGACTTCCCTGGTGGCGCAGTGGGTAAGAATCCACCTGCCAATGCAGGGGACATGGGTTTGATCCCTGGTCCGGGAAGATCCCACATGCTGTGGAGCAACTAAGCCCATGTGCCACAACTACTGAGCCTGCACTCTAGAGCCCACAAGCCACAACTATGGAGCCCGCATGCCTAGAGCTGTGCTCTGCAACAAGAGAAGCCACCCCACTGAGAAGCCTGCACACTGCAACGAAGGGCACCCCCCGCTTGCCACAACTAGAGAAAGTCCATGCACAGCAACGAAGACCCAACCAACCAAAAATAAATTAAAAAAAAGAAAAAGCCCACATTTCTTTTTAAAATGACCCAACAAATATCTGCTGAACCCATGCTATGTCCCAATCACTGTGCTTTATTATACAATATTATTCTAGATGGATTCCTGAGGTGGTCTCCATGATCCCCTCATCCTGCTGTTTACACTCAGGTATGATCCCTTCCCCTTATGTGAGGGCAAAACCTTGACTTGCTTCTTTCAACTGAAAAAAAATGTTCAACCTAAAAGTTGAGAATTATGTTTTAATCAGTGGCCTTATGGAGGACCATAGGATACATCCTCTCAAACAGCTCTGAGGAACTATTCCAGAGAGGTAAGGGAGGAGCCAGGACATAGAGGATTTTCTGCTGGGAAAACAAAACAAAACAAAACCATGCAGTCAAACATCAAAAGACTACTGCTAATCACCCCCCCCCCAAAAAAACAACAAACAAAACCCCCAGACATTTCAACTTAATGACTTTTAGTGCTTTGCTATATATGGGAAGATGCAAGAGTCTGGGCTTATAGAAATTATTCCTTTGTTATGCATCTTAACTATCAATATCTAGGGCCAGTATTCCGCTTTTCTCCACGCTGTATTCCCCTCTGGGCACACTGTTGGGGCAGCTGCAGTGGCTGATGGCTTGATGGCAGGCAGCATTCATTGTATACTGAAATGGCAGGCAACTTTTTTCTGTCCACACTTCCACAAATATAATATGGCAAAGGTACGTATGCATGTATGTATGTGATTGTGTATATGTGACTGTTTGATTATATTTTTATAAGTTTATACTGCTCATCTTGCTGGAGGCTCTCTCCCTTGCTGGCTTTGAGGAAGCAACTGGACATGTTGGGAAACTCCGTGTGGCAAGGCACTGACAGTGGTTTTGAGAAGCAGAGAGGGGCCTCCAGCCAATAATCTAAAAAGGCCTTCAGGAAGCACCCAGCAAGAAAAAGAATTTCTCAGTTCTACAATCACAAGAAATTGAATTCTGCCAACAGCCTGAGTAATCTTAGAAGAGGATCCTTCTCCAGTTGAGCCTCAGATGAGACTGAAGCTCTGGCTAACACCTTAATGCCTTGTGAGACACCTCTGAGCAGAGGACACAGTTCAACCAACCCAAACTTCAAATTCACAGAAACAGAGGTAACAAATGTGTGTTGCTTTAAGCCACTAATATTGTGGTAATATCGTTGCATAGCAATAAATAATAAGGAGCTCCTCGG
The DNA here is from genome assembly GCF_030028045.1 of Hippopotamus amphibius kiboko. Taxonomy (NCBI): domain Eukaryota; kingdom Metazoa; phylum Chordata; class Mammalia; order Artiodactyla; family Hippopotamidae; genus Hippopotamus; species Hippopotamus amphibius. The sequence continues at coordinate 76,399,130 of NC_080198.1, forward strand.
TCTTTGTCTTTCTTGACCTTGAAATCTTTGAAGCATAGAGGCCAGTTATTTTGTAGAATGTCTCTCAGTCTAGGTGTGTTTTATATAAATCCCTCCATCTCATCCTCGTGATTAGATTCATGCTTTTGGCAGTAATGACATAGAAGTAATGTTGTGTCCTTCTCAGTATATTCTATTAAAAGGTGTATACTGTTAGTCTGTCCCAGTATAAGTGATACTAAATCAAATCACTTGGTTAGAGAGGTATCCAACAGGTCTCTTTGTTGTAAAGATACTATTTTCCCACGATAAATAATAAGCAACCTGTGAAGAGATACTTTTATTTTAATTTTTATTTGGAGTATAATTGATTTACAATTTTTATTTGGAGTATAATTGATTTACAATGTTGTGTTAATTTCTGCTGTACAGCAAAGTGAATCAGTTATATGTATACATATATCCACTCCTTTTTAGATTCTGTTCTCATATAGGTCATTACAGAGTATTAATTAGAGTTCCCTGTGCTATACAGTAGGTTCTTATTAGTTATCTATTTTATATATAGTAGTGTGTATATATCAACCCCAACCACCCAATTTATCCCTCCCCCCCTTACCCCCTGGTAACTATAAGTTTGCTTTATGCATCTGTGACTTGTAGATAAGTTCATTTGTACCTTTTTTAGATTCCACATATGTGATATCATATGATATTTGTCATTTTCTGTCTGACTTACTTCACTCAGTATGATAGTCTCTAGGTCCATCCATGTTGCTGCAGATGGCATTATTTTATTCTTTTTTATGGTTGAGTAATATTCCACTGTATGTATGTGTGTATACACACACACACACACACACACACACCCCGCATCTTCTTATCCATTCCTCTGTCAAAGGACATTTAGGTTGCTTCCACATCCTGGCTAAATAGTGCTGCAGTGAACATTGGGGTGCATGTATTTTTTTGAATTATAGTTTTCTCCAGATATATGCCCAGGAGTGGGATTGCTGGATCATATGGTAGCTCTGTTTTTAGTTTTTTAAGGAACCTCCATACTGGTTGTACCAATTTACATTCTCACCTACAGTGTAAGAGTGTAAGAGGGTTCCCTTTTCTCTACACCCTCTCCAGCAATGGTTTGTAGAGTTTTTGATGATGGTCATTCTGACTAGTGTGTGAGGTGATACCTCATTGTCATTTTGATTTGCATTTCTCTAATAATTAGTGATGTTGAGCATCTTTTCGTGTGCCTGTTGGCCATCTGTATGTCTTCTTTGGAGAAATGTCTATTTAGATCTTTTTCCCATTTTTTGATTGGGTTGTTTGTTTGCTATTGAGCTGATGAGCTGTTTATATATTTTGGAGATCAATCTCTTGTCAGTCACTTTGTTTGCAAATATTTTCTCCCAATCTGTGGGCTGTCTTTTTGTTTTGTTTGTGGTTTCCTTTGCTGTGCAAAAGCTTTTAAGTTTCATGAGGTCCCATTTGTTTATTTTTGTTTTTATTTTCATTGCTCTAGGAGGTGGATGAAAAAAGATCTTCCTGCAAGTTATGTCAGAGAGTGTTCTGCCTATGTTTTTCTCTAAGAGTTTTATAGTATCTGGCCTTACATTTAGATCTTTAATCCATTTTGAGTTTATTTTTGTGTATGGTATTACAGTGTCCTACTTTCATTCTTTTACATGTAGTTGTCCACTTTTCCTAGCACCACTTTTTTTTTAATTTTTTTATTTTTTACAATAAACTGCATATAGAGTGTACAATTTGTTATCCCAATCTCCCAATTCATCGCCCCCCAACCCTCCCCACTTTTCCCACTTGGTGTCCATATGTTTGTTCTCTACATCTGTGTCTCTGTTTCTGCCTTGCAAACTGGTTGATTTGTACCATTTTTCTGTAGTCCACATATATGTGTTAATATACTATATTTGTTTTTCTCTTTCTAACTCACTTCACTCTGTATGACAGTCTCTAGGTTCACCCATGTCTCTAAAAATGTCGCAGTTTCATTGCTTTTTACAGCTGAGTAATATTCCATTGTATGTATGTACCACATCTTCTTTATCCATTCATCTGTTGATGGACATTTAGGTTGCTTCCGTGTCCTGGCTATTGTAAATAGTCCTAGCACCACTTTTTGAAGTGACTGTCTTTTCTCAATTGTATATTCTTGCCTCCTTTGTCATAGATTAGGTGACCATAGGTGTGTGGGTTTATCACTGAACTTTCTATCCTGTTCCATTGATCTATATTTCTGTTTTTATGCCTGTATCATACTCTTTTGATTACTGTAGCTTTGTTGTATAGTCTGAAGTCAGGGTGTCTGATTCCTCCAGTTCCATTTTTCTTTCTCAAGATTGCTTTGGTTATTTGGGGCCTTTTGTGTTTCGATATAAAGTGTAAAATTTTTTGTTCTGATTCTGTGAAAAATGCTATTGGTAATTTGATAGGGATTGCATTGAATCTGTAGATTGCTTTGGGTAGTCATTTTGTAGTCATTTTGGGTAGTCATTTTGTAGTCATTTTGTAGTCATTTTGACAATATTGATTCTTATGTGAGGAGATGCTGTAAGCTATGAAAATATCCCATCCATCATCAGTCTCATTAATTAGTTTTAGCAACCATTAATATTTTTCTAATTACGTGATTCTTTTTATATTTATTTGTTGGTGTTCTACTGTAAGAAACATCCCTTTCTCTTCTGTTTATTTGGTTATCTAGTTATTTATTTATATCAGTATGGAATCACAGTTTCTTATGTTAGTCAATGGTTTAAAATTTGTTGCAATCAATATATATTTTGATATTCCAGTTGCTTTAGATATGTACATTGGAAGCCCCTTTCAGATATGTTCTCTGTTCTGATATGTTGGCATCATTTTTATTTTCTTATTTTCTGTCAAAACAAGATTTTCCAGGCACATTTTGTACTTTTCCTGACACAAACCTGGAATCTTTTCTCCAAAGACTCCTGATTTCTTTTAAAGTGAATAATGGTATTTAGAAACCAAATCTGGGATGAAGTGTACTCATTGCCACATGAATGTCATTGCTTCTAGTATCTCTCAGTGACAGTGAAGTATATACTGAGATAAGTTTAACAAAATACATGCAAGACGTGCACTAAAAACTACAAGACATTGCTGGGAGAAATTTAAAAGATTGGAATAAATGAATAAATATACTATGTTACTAGATTCTAGGACCCAGTGTTATTAAGATGCCAATTATGAAGCTGTCTTCTGCTTAGCATCTCAGAAGGCTGCAACCAGTTTATTGGCTGGCATCGTGGTCTTATCTAGGCTTGACTGGGGAAATATCTGCCTCTGCACTCACTCCAGTTGTTGGTGGAATTCAGTTCCTTGCAGTTATAAGATTGAGGAATTCATTTTGTTGCTGGATGTAGCTCCTTGTAGGCTGTCAGCTGGAGGCTGTCCACAGCTCTTAGAAACTGCCTGCATTTCCTTGTCATGTGGGATTTCCCCACATGACACATGCACACACACACACACACACACACACATTTAATTTTTAACCTCCAATTCCATTTCAACACCACAATGTACCTTCTAGGCTTCCCCTTCAACAATGAGAAACCTAGATCGCATTATATGTGCAAATGTGTTTACTCAGTTTTCTCAAGCCTAGAGTATATAGGTTCGCTGCAAGGACACAGAAGCTGCTATGTGGTATTTGAACAAAACAAAACAAAAAGCAGGAAAGATGTCATGACTTTTATAATTTGTGTTCTCTTTTTTGGAAAAGGAATTTGATTATCCATGGTTTTGTTCGTTTTTTCTAGTTGTATGAATAAAACCTTTAGCAGCAGAGGTCAGTAAAAATCATGCAGAACCTTTTAAGCCATGGTAGAGAGTTTGGGTTTTATTCAATGGGAATGCATTGGAGGGCTTTCTGTTAAGTTGTTGCATGTTTGTTTGTTGTAAGTAGTATTAATATCGTTTTCCAAGTTATTTCCTAGTAATGTTTATCACTTACTCATTCTTCAACTTACTCTACAACAAGATAGACATGCTTAGAGCAATCCATACCAAAAAGTTAGAAAATACATAAAATAATGGAGCAAATAAATGGGATAAAGAATTAATGGAGCTGGAGAACAAAAGGCCAGGGTGAGGCCAGTTCAAAATATGCTTAACTTTAAGTACTTTAAAGTTACAAGATGTACTGTTTTCTCTGAGTTTTCTAGAGACTAGAACAGTTTGAAGTGCCTCATCCCCCATCCCTTGAGATATACTCACTCAGGTAACAGGCCTTCACAGTAACCCTCAACCCAGCATCTATGCCACGCAGAATTGAGACTCACTGATGGGAGAGTCCATGGATTGTTTTTCTTGCACAAATTTTTCAGAAGCCTTCCTGGTTGCTGATAATTTAACCCTTTGAGGTTAGGAAAGAAAATGGACATTTGGATAACGCCTGTTTAGTTAATCATGGTAGCCAACCAAGGCAAGAAATTCAAGCCAAAAATTCACTCCATCTTTAGTAGGACATAGAATTTTAAATTATAATTGACCTCTTGAGAGGAGAAATGCATGGCTTTCCACAGGGAAAAACTGAGCACTGAGGAGAAAGTCTTTATTCCATGAGCACCATAATCACTATCATAGTAACAAATGAGAAGAGAACTTTCATTTTAAAATCGGATATAATTTATCATGCATTACTTCATACTATACTCCTTTGCTTGTTATTGGTTTGTGGCTACTTGCATACAATAATGAAGTTTCAAAGAAACTGAAGTTACAAAAGGACAATTATTTAATGCAGGAAGTATAAACCATTGCATTGGGGGACTGGAAGACATTTTTTAAAGTTCTCATATTATCTGTTGAATTATGTGTTTCTACACAGTGAGTAATGTCTTACATTCTTGCCAAGAGTGTTTTGAAAGGAGTTTGTTAAAAGTATGTCAGCTAAATCACTTTTAGGATATCACTGCTAATGGTGTCGTTCACACGTTGTGAAACACACAGCTCCAATTTAATTCTGCCCAAAAAATTAGGTCATTGCAAAATACCATATGAAAACTGCAGGGAGACAGGGATGAGGATAAAGCAAAGGAAGACACCAATTCTTTTTTGTAAAGCGTAATAGGGATAGGGATAGGACAAAACCGGGTAGGAAGGCTGAGCCCTTTTAAACAGATACTTTTTTCCGTGGTGTGTGTGTGTGTGTGTGTGTGTGTGTGTGTGTGTGTGTGTGTGTGTGTGTGTGTGTGTGTGTGTGTGTGTGTGTGTGTGTGTGTGTGTGTTAATTCCAGTTGAGTACAGATGATGAATTAATTTAAAATTGGGCTAACTGGCTGTTCTGCACTGTACCTGGGTAGTTCCCCTACCTTCAAGTTCACCTAATTGTACGGAGATGCCCTTGTTTTCTGACTTCATACAGAAACCATCGTGATTATTGTATCTCAATTTACTTTTTTCTTTTTCCAGTCAAGAAAGGGGGCTTAATGCAAATTAAGCCTTTGATGCGAAGGCACATAATTTGTAATCATGATTGCTATTATTAACATTAAATCGCGGGAATGGCTTTGTTGGAAGTTACCCACCAGGACCCGCAAATCTATTTCGGTGACACACTCCCCAACTCTCCTCACCGAGGCGTGGTGCTTGGCTGGGGCGCTCTGAGCCACTGCGCTGGCTGAGCTCCGAAGGAGGTGGTCCCCGCTCCTCCCGAACCCACGGGCTGGGCTGGGAGAAAGCGAGGCGGGACAGTCATTGTTCTCCCTGGCCCGGGCTACCAGCACTTTCGGGAGAAACTTCCCCCGGCTGCCGCTCTCTGGGCTTGGGATGGGTCTCCACAGCGCGCCCTTCCCTGTCCTGGAGTGCGACGCTCAGCGAACACACACACCCACAGTCACCTTTGCGCGCTCGTCCGGAGCCGGCCGGCACACAGCGCACCCCAGCGGCCGCGTGGCTGCCTTCTCGTCCTGGCCACTAGGCTTCCGCAGAGCTCGCCAGTCGCCGCCGCGCGCGCCTCGGAATCTGGGGACTCGAGAGCCTGCGAGAGCCAGTCTCAGCCAGACCCCAGGGAGAGCGCGGGGCTGCGGCACCCCGCCCCGCCCGCCACACCTGGGAGCGGTGAGGACCGGGAGAGGCAGGGCGCGGCAGGAGGCTGGCCCGGTGCCTGAGCAGCGCCGCCGAAAGCCGGCCGGACTGGAGCAGGGCGAAGGGGGAGGGTCTCGAGGCCGAGTCCAGCTCCTCCGAGGGAGGGACCCCAGCTGGGGTGGAAAACCTGCACGGGGGAGCCGCAGAGACGCGCCGCGCTGATCATGGAGTGGGCCGGCCCCGGCTCCGCGCGGCCGCAGCAGCAGTGGGACCAGGAATCGGTCGAAGCGTGGCTGGACGATCACTGGGACTTTACCTTCTCTTACTTTGTTAGGAAAGGCACCAGGTAAGAAGAGGACCCGTGGAAGACCCGGCCGGGGCATGGAGCGTAACCTGGGGCTGATCTCTGTCCCTTATTGAATTTTCCCCTTCGTTAACCATTAAACAGTCTCCACTGTCAGGCCCTTTGCCTTTGAAGTAGGGCCGTGATCCTGTTACGGTGTAGAGACCTCGACTTTAAGGCGAGTACAGCCGAAAACCCCAAGCGTCGGATTCGATCCAACTTGCACAAAGTTCAAATCCAAAATTGAACGTGCCGGACCCCCCTCTCCCTCCCTCCCTCCCCCCAACACGCTGGCAGCCCTGGTATTCCCTGGGAGCAAGACTATTTTCTTATGCCTGCGCTCACGGGCCTTCCTCTAGCCCTTCTCTAGCCTCCTGGTTCCCCTAAATCTCCTTAGCGAAACCAAAAACAGTTTTTGAGCCCCTTCCCTGCCGCTCCGGAAGCACCCTTTCCAATGCGGTCCCTGTGGCTCCGCTCCTCCCCCGTCCCCCTTCGCCCCGGCCCTGGCGGGGCGGGGAAGCCCGGGTAGGGCACGAGACCACGAAGAAGCCCCAAGGGCAGCAACATGCCGGAACCTTCCCAGAGTGAGTGCTGTCGTTTTTTTGCCCCCTTCCAGTCCCCTGGTTGTCCCGCGCTCCTCCTCTCGGCCGCTTTTGCGCGCAAGGCGGCGCCGCCGAACGGGCTCCGTGGAGGGGTTCGCGGCGCGCACACAAAGGACGGCGCGGAGGCGCGGCGGACCCTGGGTGGGGGGGGGGGGTGACAGGTCCCGCGTCCCGGGACAACCCCAAAGGCCGGCTCTTCCTGGTCCGGAGCCAAGCGCCAGGGCGGCTGCTGCGGAGGGCGGGGAGGAGAGAGAGACTATCCTTCGGGAGGCGGCTGCTCAGCGGGCAGTCGGGGCGCGCGTGGGAAACGCTCGCGGGAGACTTGGAGAGGAATCGCGGCTGAAGCCGAGGGGCTAGGAGGGCGAAACGCAGAGTACCCGGCGGCCGGGTGCCCCGAAGCCGGGGGAGTTGGTGCGAAGCCCGGCCGGCCGCTGCGCGCGGCGCGGGGCTGACTCCAGACGCACCCCTTTGAAGGAGGGGCCGGGATCTCGGCGTCGCCGGCTCCCGGCAGCGGCCCTCGGGCAGCTGGCGCTGGCCGCCTCTCCGGGAGGGAGACGCGAGCGGGGCGGTGATGCTGAAGGGGCCGGCCGGGGCTGGACGCTGGGCTCCCACCCGCCGGTGCACCGCCGCGACTCGGCCGGGCGCTCCCCGCCAGGGGGCGGCGCAGCGCGGGGCGAGCGGGCGGCGGCGGGCGGCGGCGCGACGGCGGGGGCGGTAGGGGAGCCGGCTTGGAGTCGCTGGCCTCACCTGGGCACGTCGTCGGCCCCCAGCCCCCACCCCCACGGCGCCTCCTCGAGTCCAGGGTCCGCCGACGCCGCCTCATCTGCATCTCCAACTCGCCACGTTTGCTATGTTGCCTTTTGGAGACAAAACAAGGTACTTCCTTAAGCATCCTCCCCCTCTTTCCCCACTTTCCCCATGGGCGCGGTGGGGGCCGGGTGCAGGGTGCTTGCACCCAGGTCACACCGGCGGGGCGATGCTTCGTTGAAAATGTGCTCTGTGACATTTCTGTCTTCCTCTACCTTCCTGCAGATGTAATACTCTGAGGTCTTAGATGGGGCGCTTTTTAACTCCGTTGCTCCTAAGGAATGTTCAGTGGGTGTCGATTTGATCACTTTTGGGGGGTTTTAACAGAGGCGATGGCTTCGGAACAGATCTTATCTCCTCTGTTTAATTACTCAGCCTGCCTTTTAAAATCCTCTTCCCGCTTTCGCCTTCTATCAAAATACTAAATCTGGAGCGACCCAGGGGATAAATCCTGAATGGAAAGTGGTTCCCTTTCGAAGGGCACTTTTCTGCGGGTTTGGGGTGAGGCACTAAGACCATCTAGGTCTGGAATTATCGATTGCTGGGAGCCAGCAGTTTTGAGAGGTCTCCTCCTCCGAGGCCATCTGTCCCCGTTTTCCTTTCACCCTTGTATACTTCCAGCCTTCCGCCCTTAATGAATTATAGCGCATAGTATAATGCGGAGTGGGCAGGAGAACGGGGCTGATATTTTAAATGTGTAGAGGGATGTTCTTTAGGCAGATTATTAAGAAAGAACAAAATTATTTATTTTAAACTCAGCGTAAATGTCCTTTTTCTTTTTTTCTCCCCTCTCCCTTTAAAGACATAAACTTGGGATTGTTTGGTGGTAGCTTTTAACTCATACATAACAACACTTCACTTTGAGAGCCCGCCAAAAGTTTGAGAGTAACGTTTTTTCTTTGGTTTTTTTTTGTTGGTTTTTTTCCGGAAAATAAATTGAATGAGTTGTTACATTTCTTTTCACATTACTTTTTTCTCCCAAATAGCATAGGATTAAAATCCTAGTTCTCAAAATTACACTGCTTAGCGTAAAATGTAGATCATCTGAGACTTTGTTAAAGGTTTTCTCTTCAGTTAGGGTTTTTATATCATAGTTGATGTGGACAATACGCTGAAACGCTTTCTGTGGTATCTGTGTGTATGTAATCTTGGGAGAAGAGTTTATGTTGAGTTCAAGTTGAAAAACGAAAGTGTAAGATAATCAAGAGTAGTGTAGGCCCTCAATTTTAGGAGTTATACATAAAGCGCTGAAAGTAGTCAGTGTGAAGAATATAATCTGTCTTGTCTGTAGCCAGAGATTTTTCACGGAACAGTACTCCAGTTTGGGCTTCTATTTGATGGCATGACCTGGAGACACAGAATGAGAGGTTGAACATTAGCAAATTATAAAAATGCCAACCTGCTGAACACAGTGTGATTCACATGGTTGTGGTAAAAGCTTATTGGAGACACTTTGTTTACAGCTGTTTTTTGTTGTTGTTTTTGGTTTTTGGTTTTTAACGAAAAGCTCACATTACTTTGCTTTTTCCCCTTTTGTTAGACTATGTATAAAATGAACACTGTATGTGATTTGGGAAAGCCTTGAAAGAGAATAGTTCTGTAGAGGCATTTGATGTGTTTTAAGATTTAAAATAAATTTGCATTCACTTAGAATGGCCAGCTGTGCCTGTAAACAGGCTGGTTGGTAGAATTATTTCTACCTTATTTGATTTAATTGTTGTTTGACATTCATGCATGCTTCTCTGTTCTCTCCCCAAACTGAATGGTCTGCACTCAGTAGTAAGTCATTGAATAGAAGGAAGGTTCTGGCCCTCCTTAACTCTCATGTAAACACCTGTGAATTTTGGTTGACCTTGAAAGCAATTATCACTGCTATATTTTACATTATTTCCTATAATTATCTTTCCTTAAAAGCTATAGCTTGTAGCACACAAATAGATGCTTTTTAGCAATCAAAACCTGTTTCAGTGAATTTTGAGAGTGTCAGTTGAACATTTCATAATATAATCTATTGGCATAAAAATTAACTTGAGACTAGTAACTAAAACCTATGGAAAACTTCCACCCTCGCTATTATAGAAAACTTTGCAGTCCTGCAGGTTTGGGATGCTGTGTTCATTAAGGGCTTTAATGCTTGTACATTCACAAATGGAGCCTTTTTGGTGCTAATGCCACTTTAACAGCTGTTGTTATTCTTGACAGCATATTAGAATAATTTATCTTTCATTAGTTACTAATCAGCTCTGTGATTGTGGGCGATGTTTTTGATCCTTTAGTATTGTAGGGGTAATATGATTGACTTTTATTGCTTTGTTTTGCACTAGGCAAAAGCTTGAGAATATTTGGCATATACTGGAAATAGGAGATATTAAGTGAGGACAACTTTTTATGACTACTTGGATCAAAGTCCAGAAACAGAAGTTTTACACTCCCATGTAGTTTTCTATGATAGACTTTTTATTTGACATTGCAAAGCTGTGGTGAATTAGTTGATGTTTCAGGTCCTGTGTTTGGGATTTTCTTTTTCTCTTTCTTTCTTTTTCTTTTTTCTTTCTTTCTTTCTTTCTTTCTTTCTTTCTTTCTTTCTTTCTTTCTTTCTTTCTTTCTTTCTTTCTTTCTCTTTCTCTTTTTCTTCCTTCCTTCCTTTCTCTCTCTCTTTCTTTCTTTTTTTCTTTCTTTCTTTTTCTTTCTCTTCCTTCCTTCCTTTCTTCCTTTCTCTCTTTATATCTCCTTCTCTCTCTCTTTCTCTTCCTTCCTTCCTTCCTTCCTTCCTTCCTTCCTTCCTGTGTCTGTCTCTCTGTGTGTGTGTGTCTCTAAAAGCTATAACCTTTTATTTGCATGATATTTATCTTCAAGTCAGATGATGGGTGTAAAATAAATCTTGCTGTTCGATCTTAAAAATGATTGTTTCTGTGATCATATAGGAATATAAACTTTTCACAAGTTTCAAACGAGTTGCTAAGCATATTTTGTTAAGCAGTCACTAATACTGAAGATAATAAAGTCCTGTGGGCATTGACTCAGTCTGGCTTTGATATTATTTCTATTTTCATTATGGTAATTCTGGTGTAATAATGTCCTTTTATCCGTGTATTGCTTATGACCAGGGTCCTTATAGCCAGCTCTAAGACACCTTTTAGTGCCCTAAAAGTACTCATGTGGATTGAATTTGCATAGGATTGAATCTGGAAGAATCCATAGGAGCCCCTGAAATGTTTCTCATTGCTCTTCTATCACCAGTGTTCTCAGGGTTTCATATTCAGTTCCATTTTGAAAACCCCCAATACAAGATCATGATTCCTAAAACTGTGGCAGAACTAATCAGTGGCAATTAGTCATTCAAATCTATTTGCTTAGTGTAACACTTAAATAGGCTTGTAGTACAATTCAGTAGCTTTTTTTGGTTTTTGATCCGGAGATCTATAGAAATCGCCAGTATTTTCTTAATATTGTTTTCAGTACCTAAAGATGAGCAGTTTTTAGCATTTTGATTATGTTGTGCAACCCAATTTCCTTTCTAAATAGTTCCACCTGAAGAAATGACTTGAGTCTGGTTTCTGATACGATTTCTTTTAAAATATATGAAAATGCTTTCAAGTTGTATGGGTAAAGTTTGTACCTTCACCCTTATCTGATTACAGAGAGTATGTCTTACTAAGATGCATGCTTCCCTTCTTCTAGATTTGAAAACACGAATTAACCTAAACATGCTTGAACTTCCTAATACTTTTTAATAATGCTTGGGAAAGAGTTCTTTCGTACGAGAAAAGTCTTTAAAAAAACTGCTTGGTATTTATTAGTTTGTCCCTCAAATATTTTTCAAACTAACAATTTATTAAACCCCTAACTGTTGCGTTAAGTTAGATTTTTTCTTTGTTCTCAGGGCTAATTGTAGGATAAAACCTCTTGCTTTGGTAAGGGCTTCAGGGCAATTAAATAAATCACTGAGTTGATTGATAGTGGACGGTTGAAAAATGACTAATTTTTGAATTTAGACTGCACACTAGCTACTGACTTTGCAGGACTTCCTATGAGATTACTTTAGCTGGACAGATGTTGATTCAGTTGATCAATGTTACAGCTGATTGATGTGGCCTTGGAAATATCTGTTAAATCAGATTCTCAGTAAAAAAAAAAAAAAAAAAAAAAAAGTGCCTATGAATTACAACCTAAGAATAAAAATTGAAGAAACTCTTTCCACATGAGTCATTCGTTTGATATTTAGCTCTGTAATCTTATTTACTGACTTGGTATTCTCACTTTATTTTGAATCATATTTTTTTTCATGGTGTGAGTGCTTTATTCATTTTCTCTAACTGGTAGGAATTTCTACTTATTGCCAACTAAATATTTAAGGCAGGTAAGGTAAACTAAGTGTTACGTTCATAAGAATCATCCTGATGAATAGTCTAAAAAGCTTTATAAAAAGCCTTCTGTATATGGATGTATACATAGATGTATATATACACATACCCCATTTGTAGTTTGTAGTGAACATGCTTTTTAAAGTCTTAGGTGCCATTGTTAGCTTCTGTATTCTTTGAGACCTTTCCCTTATTTCTGAATTGTAAAGTAAAATTAACTTTTTGCAGATTGTCTTCTCGGAATAATTTTATTATATCTAAACTTGAGAAAGAAAAGATCCCTATCTGATCTCATATCCCTGGTAATAATTATTTTTTAAAAAGTCATCATTTCTACTTTCTGTTGAATAAGTATACTGAGGTTATAAGAAGAGAAAAAACCCTGATTTTTTAAGCTGATGAAATAATTAAAACACACAGGATCTTTGAACTGTAGAGTTAGAGGAGATCATGTCCAGTGTTCCTCAAATTTAAGTAATGTTTACCTTGTAAGAAAGACATTCTTATTGATTCCCAGTATCTTCGTTAAAAAGCTTTTGGTCACAAGTGACAGAAACGCATCTTAAACTCATACAAAATTAACTGACAATTGACATTCCTGGAGTTTGGTTTGGGTGTGAAATTCACCTGATGAAATAATCTTGTCAACATTCTTTTTGTCTGTATATCTATCTAATCAATCTTCTTTCCTTCATTCCTTCTCTCCTTCCCTCCCTCCCTCCCTCTCTCCCTCCTTCCCTCCATCCCTGCTTCCCTCCATCCCTTTGGCCCTATGCAGCTTTGGCTTTATTCTCAGGCAGGCTTTCTTTGTGCACTGGAAAAGTTTCTTCTTGGCAAGTTTATGTGGGTCTTAAGCTTCTGATGTTTGAGAAGTACCTTCTTACCCATATCAGTCATCTCAAGATTACTTGGCCTTGCTTGCATGACTTGCCTGCTCTGGACCTGTCATTGTGTCGGGAAGAATAGGGGTGTCTCACTACTTTGCTGGGGCACGTCGCCCATAGTGTGATACGTCAGTGGGGGAGGAGAAATTCCCAAAAGAAAGTGATGTCAGCACCTCCAGAGGTTCCAGAGATCTGCCATACCTAGTACTGACTTTCTCTTATTTTAATGTTAGTTAAATGTGGAATTCTTAAGAGTAGGTATAAGTTAATCCTAGTTATAGCAATTATACAACTAATACCAAAAAAAGTATATAAGTTAATTATGAATTAAATGATAAAACTCTAGCCAAATGTAAGTTGACAGGCTTCATTAAATCATCCTGGTAAGGGTGACTGTGGCCCTGATTCCCCTGCGGGGGTCTGGTGAGGTCCGCTTGCCTTGGCTGCAGTTGCCTCCTGATGATTGTTTCTCCCAATGGGGCCCTCTTAACAGTCGTGAAACTTTTAGTCCCATAGCACAGTACACCAGCTTTGGGGTTTTATTTGGCTTGAAAGCATATTTGCATATTAAATCTACTTTTTTTTTCTCTTTACCCCAGAACCATTGGGCTGCAGTGTGATTGTAAACAGAAATATAAACTTGACTGCTAAAATTGCAGGATAGTATTTGGTTATAAGGTGGTCATCCCAATCATTTAAAGTATATGTCTTTTACTTTTTTTTTTTTAGGTTTTAATTGTCATTAGTGTGAAAACGCAAAACTGAAGCATTTCCATAGAAAAACTACAGATCTTCAAAACATACTTGCTTTGGACTGTCCCGGCTTCTCGTACCTTAGATTGAGACATGCCAATCTAGTCCAGTCTTTCCCATATCTAAGCTGCAAAACAAATCGGTTTACATATTTACAGTATAGATTTTGGTTATTAGGTTTTCTTTCAGATGTAAGCAGGTTTTCCATGAAAGAACATTTTTCATATATGTGATTGTGAATGCATGGAAAATTATAAAACATGTCTCTTCCAACTCTTGGTCAAATTTGAATGTAAAAATATGAAGCAGTTGTGCATTTTATTTATATTTGGTCCCAGTAAGCGTCTCAGATGTTTTCATAGCTGGAGAACACTTGGGAACATCAAATAACTTTAGGCAGCATTTGTTTCTAAACCATGCCAGAAGCAAAGGAACTACTCACTGTAACATCAGAGTAGAGATTATTGGAGGAATCACTTGGAGGTGTCCCAGATCGCCCCTGTTTCATTTAATACCCTGTTATAGTATGTTAATCTTTTATTCATCCAAACCATTGCTTTTTTTTCTTTCCTTTTTTTTTTAAATTGAAGTATAGTTGATTTACAGTGTTGTGTTAGTTTCAGGTTTACAGCGAAGTGATTCATCTTTTTCAGATTCGTTTTCATTGTAGTCAACCATTGCTTCTTAAAGGGGATGCTGTTTGGCATTCGGTAGTGATACTTTTTGTTGTTGTGAGAAACTGTTCCGCGTGTTGCAGGATGTTTAACATCCCTGGGCCCCAGAAACTAAATGTCAGGAGCACCCCGATTATTGTGACACACATTTCCACATGACCCCCAAAGGCTGGCACCACTACTTGGTTAGGAGCCACTGTTCTGAACCCTTTAAAATTTACTTCTATTTATGGTGGTTAAGGGCCCCAGATAAGATAGATTTAAGCTTCAACCCCAGAACTATCACTTTCTTAAAAGTACCTTTAGGTACTTTATTTGCTTTCCCTGCAAAATGGGAATAATAGCATTTACTTCTAGTGTTCTTAAGGAATTTAAAGGAACTAATACATATATCCTTATCTTTTTTAGACTGATTTTCAGTAGGTTACTGTTTATTTTACTGAGAATCATCAGTGCCTTAATTATAATTGCAAACTTTGAGAGTCACCCCCTTATTCTGATAAGTGGGAATTAGAACAACAAAACAGGGACTTAATAGACTTTGTGTCCTTCTCATTTTTTAGATGAGTTTTTATTAATGGTTGGAACAGAACCTTTTGTGGATTGTGTAAGGTACTGGAAAGGGAATTGAAATGGGAGTCCAGACCTCCTGCCTGTGTTCCCAGCTTTGTGACTGGCCCAGGTTAATAAATCTTGGCTTTAAAATGGGAGATAGGAGGGGGTGAGAAATCAAAGCAGAGAAATTCATAAATGAGTTTAACAATCTCTTTCAGCTCTAAGCATCCTTGATTCTCACCAGGAGAGCAGAATATCAACTTCTCAGATTGAATAGTTTCCTTCTTTAAGTATTTTCCAAGTATGAGTGGTGGATCTAGGTCAATTATGCAAACAACACAACTAAAACTGTGTAAAATTAGGATCCAAGAGCAGAAGAAATATCTAACATTATATTTTATGTGAGTTATTTTTATGTTTTTCCTACAGATCATTTTATCACATTTCCCTATGTTATCAACCATCCCTTTTTAGACAGGAAATTAGTGTACTCTTTGTAATTCTGGTTTTAAGTGGTTAATTCCCATCAGTGATGGAGAAAGGCACTGGAGAGAAAGAGAAAGGGGTCATGTTTTAATAGTAGACTTAAAAACATGATTGTGCACTGTGTTTGTGGATCATTCAGGGCCTGTAACTGTTTCCTTTGTTTTGTTTGAGGCACCCTGCAAATCTCTGTAATGTTACTCAAGGGTAACATCCTTGAGGCCCAGATATCAGCCTACCTATAGAATTCCCCCAAGTAAGCCCCCTTGGGTGGGAACTAAAGTGGACCAATTTTAATCCCCAGATCTCCTGTAGCAGAGTGTTAAAGCATTGTTTTTATCAAGTGTTGATATTTAAAACCATTCTCCAGTTTAGAGGTATGGTTGTTATGAAATATTGCTATGGTTTTTATCATAAGTAATTAGTTGTATATTTTATCACATTTGTTGTCAAACAGTTTTATTATATCTGTGATGTTTTGAAAAACTCATCACCGGAATTCTATAACTTATTTTTAAAAATTAAATTCTGAGTAGTAATAGAAAGACAGTGATTTTTCTCAAGAAACAAAACACAACACTGTTCAGCTCTTAATCTTTGTGCATTATTCAGGAAATTATGTCATATGTAAGTGTAGTTATTGGTCTAGGGAGTCTATGTTTTTTCAGTTCTAATTTGAGAAAATACCAACATTGAAACAATTGTTTTTTTTTTGCACAAGTGTTTCTATAGAGAAATTAGTGCTTTTAAACTAGGAGCTTAAAAAGAAACAAATGGGTAACATCTCATTATTCTGTAGAAACCCATGAATACATTATTTTTATTTTTACAAAATAAATTTTGAAAATATATTTCAGTTAATGTTCGATTAACTTGGGAATTTCCTGGTGGTCCGGTGTTTAGGACTCAGTGCTTTCACTGCCAATGGCCTGGGTTCGATCCTTGGTCAGGGAACTAAGATCCCACAGGCTGCATGGCGTGGCCAGTTAACTTAAAAACAGTAATGACCACATATTAAACACTGTGTACTAGACTCTATGCTATTACTTTATAGGCATCATTTCCCTGAAGAACGCGATGAGGGTTAATGCCATTATCTCTATTTTATAGAGAGTGAATAATGCACCTGAGGTCTTATCTCAGAAGCAGCTCTGGGGTTGAAGCCTCAGTCTGTCCCACCAAGAGCCCTTACCCACCAATCTCTGCTGAAGTTCAATATTCAATATTAACAGAAGCAAAGCAAAGACTCATAGATTTAATGTCGTGAGGAATTTAACTCAGGAAGAGGCTAAAGTTTCTCCTAGGGCCTCTTAATGTGCAAGCACGTTACTAAATGAGGTGCCTAAAGACTTTGCCCAAGTGGGTTTCGTTTCCATATATAATTTTAGAGTATGAAAAGTGGGACCTCGCCAATGACATTTTAAAATAGAATGGCTGAAAACTTGGGTACTAGACTGTTACCATTGTATTTTTAGTATTAGAACACAAATACCCTAAGTACAGTATATTTTCAAAGAATTTTTATCCTCTGATACATTATTTTAGGCAAGAGTACGAAACACATTAAACTAGTTGCTCTACAAGTAGATTTCATCTAATTATATTTTTAACCCGTGAGAATTATGTTTACATCAGAATTTTACACTGCTTTGTAAATTTTTCTTTGCCTTACTTTTCTAGATGCCAGGAAATAGTCTATAAAACCTAGACAAAGTATTTAAATTATTTTTCCCTTTCAAGGCATCTGGAATACTGAATCTGTACTTTAAGGTATTTCTGTCTTTTTAAGATGAGTGAGCACAGTAAAAGCTATTGCTTCGTGGAGCCCCTTTGTACACAGTTGCGAGTGCATGTGTGTGTGTGTGTGTGTGTGTGTCTCCCTTTTGCTAACCGTATTTGAAATGGTATGTGAGAATTTGCATCCCACTATGCAGTAAGTTTTGCATATTCTATTTAATACTTCTAGATAGTAAGCATTTGGAAGAAGCAATGACTTGTTTAGATTAGTGGGAAATTTCTAGAACACAAATTATAAACTGTAGTTTTCCTCCCTGTGATAGGTAATAATATTGAATGAAAATTAGAAATTGCAAAAGGGGGAAAGTTGTCATTCGTAACAGAGTATATGCCATCATCTGGTGACATTCCATTTTTTCAATGGATATTACTAATCAGTTTATAAAATTTTTGTAGAATATGAGATGAAGCATAGCTCATATCTAAAACTTAAACCTATTTAAATATCCCGTAAAAAGATATTCTTAGCTTGGTACCATTAAATTTAATCATTAACTTAATTGAATCCAACATTTTAAGAATGATACACTTTTCATCTTCTTTAAAAATATGAGCACACAGGATGTGTAGGAATGAAATATGTAGCACTTTGTTTCTACCATGTGTGTAATTTTGATGAGATAACTCTTTGTTACAACCGTTGTAAAAAATGACAATTCACCTCCTAGGCTTTCTACCCCCCAGAATTTCTTCGATGCTTTTTTCTTATCATTCACGAATGAATTTATTCTTTCCATTTCTCTGTGTATTACCAAAGATCCCAAATGCCCGACACTGGAAATGTCAAGCTCAGCCTTTTCCTGCAGCAGCTGCTAGAACCTGGCCGCCTGGCCTTTTGAGTGCATGAACTCATTTAGTTTTGTAGGGTGCTCCAGCCACAATGAACATTGTCTTGAAGGATGCAGTGCCGTTAGGGCTTTACAGAAGCCTTCTGAAATCAAAATATGTTAAACGTTATTCCTCATGACACTGATTTTTGTATTAAATCATCATTGCACGGGTGGGACTCTTGAGCTGCAAGCGTCTTCAGTAAAGTAGAATACTAAGATAGTAGACTTCTGATTGGATTCATTGTTTTAAGAGATTGGGGGTTTAAAATCCAAGTCACATTTGTGATAACTCATGGCACGTTTTGATCAGCTTCCAGTGGCTGTATTTCCGGCTCTCTAATTAATTTCAATCTTTTGGGTTCTTTACTTGCTCAGGAAGGGAAAGGATCCCTTCGTGAGCCCTGAGCAGCATCTCTGGTACCTGTACGTTTGAAAGCACAGATGGTATTCACATTCATGTTACCTGAGTGAAGTAACTCCCAACATTGATTTTGGCACCCTCCAGGGTTTCTCCAGTTATTTTAAGACATATTGTAGAAGTTTAAAAACAAAACTACGTCGAATTTACCCATTTTAAAAAGGTGTATAATGCAACTCATTTATGAGGTGAGAAATTTTGTGTGTAATAAAATGTGGAAGGAAATAACTGACTGGAGAATAAGAAAACAGATTTCGGTGAGGAGAGAAGGAATGACTTAGATGGGGTGTTAAACATCGGGATCTTGTCATCGATTATAAATTCTTGGCGTTAATTTTTATTGCATTTCCCTTGGCTGTGGGTTTTTTTCAAGGGTCCAGGGCCTGTTGTCCTTCATTAATCAGGGCCTGTTGTCTTTCATTAACAGCCTTGTAAAAGTTAAATCAACTCAAAGACTTCAAGAGGTCTGTTCTGCTTTCGATTGCAGGGCAGTTAGCAAGGACTTGCTGATACCTGAAAGCAGAGTCACTAAGTTATCAGTGCTTGTAGGAGAGGGTAGAATACCTTTGTGGAACGTGCATCCATTTTGTTCTTTTCGTTCAAATGGCTAGGATGTAACTTATGTAGAGTTATGATGTAACTCTTCTTTTTAGAGGGAGAACTCAGTGGGATTCTATAATGAGTGACAATCTGCAGTATCTGCTTTGGACAAGTACTCTGGATGCTCAGGGTGCAGGTAGTCAGCCTGTTTCCAAACCCTCTTAGGCCCACTCAGCCTGTGGGCCTGTACCACCAGGAATACAACCTTTTTCTCCCTCACTTTCTCTGATTCTCTTGGCTGGACTTTAGGAGGGAGTGAACAGCCATGGCTCCTTACCCCAGCCCTACGTCTCCACTGGAATGAATCCTAAGGGTCTAGGAGATAGCAACATCTTCAATATATGGAAGAGATTTTGAAATGCTTCCACGTGCGTTTTCTAACTTGCCTCGCACACCAACCCTGTGCGGTGAGTGAAGGAGGAAGAAGTCTTTTGCCTGTTTAAAAATGAGGAAGCTGAGGGGCAAAAGGAGATGACAAGAGTTGACCAACCTAATCCTCATCACCTACTGGCCCGTTCATCATGTAAGCAGGCTTCATGACCTGTTCATATGGCTGACCGTGTGTACAATGAAGAACTTGTACTCTGGAGAAAATGAACTCCAGAGAAGTTGTGATTGGTTCAGCCTCACGTCTGTGTATTCTTATAGTTGGAACTAGAGTTCTCTCCTGATGGCCAGTTTGGTATTCTTGACTTCATACTCTGCTGAAGAAAGTCAGCACCTTGCGCTTCATGAAGAAGTTAGAATAGGCAGTATTTCCCCTATTATACAGAGGATGAAATCGAAACTCAGAAGAAGAAAATTGTTTGCCACTGGTCACAAATCCCATTGGTAGCAAAAGCTAAGATACAGATTGGAATTTAGGATTTATGGCTGAAAAACACAGCTTCCTGGGGTGTGGTTGTAAGTCCCAAGAGTTTTTAGCACTTAGTCAGCCTCCCTTTTATAAGTAGATTGCAGTTTGTTTTTTCTCTACTAAATATATGGTATAGTTTGGACAGTAAAATGAAAAAGCTTGATTTAAGGAAGACTTTTATGCCACAAATTATTAATCCAAGAGCTTTCAAAAGGTTCAGTTATCTTACACAGGATCCTTTGTGCTCTTTCAATGATAAAATTAGTATTAGTGATTTGATAGCCTGGAGCTTATTAGCATGCTGCATAGAACCTGCTTTTTTCTTTGTTGTCTACCTGCCAACAGTTTCACTTGGGAAAAATAGAATATCGAGTGACTCGTGTGGCCAGCTAAAATATAGGACACCCAGTAAAATTTGAATTTTAGATACTGCTGATATTAAAAAATTATTCATTGTTTACCTGAAACTGAGTTTTAACTGGATATCCAGGATTTTTATTTGCTAAATCTAGCAGCCCTGAGAATTATTCTTCTCTTGAACACATTTATTATATATTCTTTTCAGTGAATCATTTTCGGTTTGTAAAACATTTTATGCTTTCAGAGAAACATAGGCATGGGATTCAGTCAGATTTTTTTTCAGGACACTATCCTTAAGAATCTTGGTTCTCTGAATCCCTTGAGGCAGTGTTTTTACCTCAGTGGTTAAGTGTGCTGTCCTTTTATGATCTGGATGGAAAGAATTTAGTTAGAGGATGTGTATTATAGGTGATTTTATTTTCTCTATGCCTTGTGTGTTTAAATTTGATCTTTGACTCTTTCAGATGCAGCTAGACATTATGAAGTGTCTTCGTGACAAACATTGATGTTCTGGGAACTTTTAGGTTCTTGTAGGCCGTAAGACTTGGATTAGGAGACCCAGATTTGATTCCAGGTTTTGTTACCAGCATGCAGAATGTGTTTGGTTCAGCCATTTAATTTAGCTTCATAATTTAGAAACTGGGATTGTGCATGCCTGCTTCACGAGGTTTAAATAAAATGGTGCTTTTTTTCCCCTTCCAATATCACTAATGTAAATACTTTTCAAAATCTCAGAGACTCAAGGAAGAGAAAGAAGGGAAAACAAAGATCCTATCTCAGGCCAAAGAAGTGATTTGCCCCATCAGAGCTACCAGCCAGGTTTCTTGAATCCCATCTGGTATATTACCCTCATATCTGACATGTTCATCTTTCCGTCTTTTTTCATTCATATGCAGTTACATATAACTTCATATGACAGCAAATTCAGTGTGTGTGTAAATTAGCTGCTGGACACAATATAAGCTTCAGTTTGGGGAGGAGAGGTCTGGGCTTGCTCACTCCTGTATCCCTAGTGCCTGACACACTCAAGGACCTTCATGAGAATAATTTATTCTAGAAAAAAAAGGACACAGAAGTGAATCCAATTAAAACGGAAAAATATCAGTGAAAAGGCTTTGATTGGAACTTTATCTTGAAAAATGGAACCACGGGTTATAAGAGTAAATTAACCTTATTTTAGATTTAAGAAGATTTAGATTATAATGAAAACTCCAAGCTATTAAAATAAACAATTTTCTGGCAAGGCTGTATCGTAAACACAAGTATCTTTACTTCTTATTTGGCATTTGCAGCAGGATCCTAAAGAGAGTCTTTTTTCCTCAAATATAGTTTTTTAAAATTAATATTTGACGTTTTTCCAGCAGCCTTTCTTAATCTAGAATGCAGTTCTTTGAATAGAATTCTCTTTTCACGTGTTTGTTATATCATGATCCTTGTTAATTTTTTCCAGTTGTTAGCTGTTTTTTAATTGGACTTAACCCTTAATTATCAGTGGCTTTATGTAATATTAGAATAGTTCTCCAATATCACCTTGGTTTCCTTCTAGAAATTCTATATCTTACATAAGAGTGTAAAATTTCAGTCTGCAGGTGATTTGTATTTGCAGAGATTAAAGTATTAAAAAACAATCAACAGGAGATGATAGATATTAGTCTTAGGAAGGAAGGCCCACTTCATACAGCCACGTAGGTCATGCACTGCAAAACCTCAAGGGATGCCTAAAGAGAGAGAGGTGTGAGAGAGGATTTAATTTCATTTATGCTTGGTTTATAAGTGATTGTTTTGATGTTATGATAACATATGTTTTCCTACGCAGGGACATATCTACAGGGACTCAGATAATCAATAATGTGGTCGTGAGAAAACCCTTCCCTCCATGACTGGTAGTTAATAAAAATTGTTGATTGAGTCACTGAATATACCAGATCTATTTTTCCTGTGTCATTTAATACTGAGTTCATCTCTCCAAGAAAATATCTAGAAGTAAAACACTTGTGACACAATTAAATATAATACAAAACACCTAACAAAGAATTTCTGGACACTGGCTTAGTTTAAGACATATATTAGGCCCTATAGGATATCCTATAGGGTAAATTAGCCATGGTCAGTTATGAGACTCACATCCAAAGGAAGATGAACATTAATAGCTAAAACACAATGTTGATTTTCTGTAACAAATATACCAGCATTCAGATTTTCAAAGGACTATTGTCCCTTTTAATGCAGTTAATTTAGGAGGCTTCATTTATTTATTCATTCACACAAATAGTTATCAAGGACTTAGTATGTGCAAGGCATTTTCTAAGTACAGACATGCAGCCGTGAACAAGACAGACAGACAAGTATGACATTTACATCTCCTCGGAGGAGGCAGACAATAAACCAACAGATTGATAAACAAGAAAAATAGACGATAGTAAGAATTCAGATAGCGTGGGGGGAGAACATAGTGTGTCGAGGCCACTTGAGGTGGAGTGATCAGGGAAGACCTGTCTGCGCAGGGGCTGAGGAGCTGCGATCAGCCGGGTGCAGGTGAGTAGAGTGGTCCAGACTGGGGGCAGTTAGAGTTTGATGTGATGAGGAGTATCAAGGGGCCGGCATGGGCGAGAGGGGCTATGGTAGGGGATAGAAAGAGTTTGAGTTTGAGTCTCAATTCAGTGAGAAGCCAAGTAGGGTAGTTAAGATGTTAAGGTTTTCTTTGTTCAAAGATGACTCTGGCTGCTGTGTGGAGAATGGATTGAAGGGAGGCTAGTATAATATCAGAGAGACCAGTTAAGGGGCTGTGGCCACAGTCCCAGGTGAGAGGTGGTGGGCTTGGATCAGGGAGGTAGTACAGGAGATAGAAATGAACAGACTAGAATATAGGGTTTTGAAAGTCACGTAGACAAGACTTGGCTGCTGGATTGGACGTGTGAGTTGAAAGAAACAGAAATTCAGAGTAACTCCTAGATGTTTGGTTGAGTAGCTAGGGAGATCATGGTGCTACTTATTAATATGAAGAAAACTGTTAAGGAGTGAGGTTGAAGCAAGACGAAGGATGGGCCATTAGGAATTCTGATTTCACAATTTTAAGGTGTCTGTTTAGATGTTCAGATGGAGTTGTCAAGTAGGTGGTTTGATTAAAAAATTTAAAAGTTGATCACCATTTTTCAATGAGAGGATAAGAAATAAGTTGAGGCTGTGTTTCAGGTTTGTAGCTGAAATAGTTAAAATGCCTATTTTTGTATGCATTTGAGAATTTGTTACATGTACACACTTTTAAATCACATGAGATGTTAAGTTAAATGTATTGCTTTTTTCTGTCTTACATTTTATGAAACAGCTTATTCAAATGCTTCCTGTGCATTTTTCACATACATGTCTGACATCAGTGTCTTTGGCACTACTGCTGTGATTCTGGAGGTAATGCAAGCATTTCCCAAAGTATGTCCCCCTCATTTCTGTCGAAGTTTTTGAGATACAGCATTATTTTATTATCAGCGTATGTTCTCATCGCTGGAAATTTTGTCCCAAGCCTTGTCATGAATTTATAAAACATTAGGCAATTATATTTTAAAAGATTCTGTGCTGTAGGTATACACCGGGGATCTGTACAGTATACTTACTACATTGCTTTTCTAAAAATAATTTTATTTATTTATTTATTTATTTATTTATTTATTGGCTGCGTTAGGTCTTCATTGCTACGTGCGGGCTTTCTCTAGTTGCGGAAAGCAGAGGCTACTCTTCGTTGTGGTGCTTGGGCTTTTCAGTACAGTGGCTTCTCTTGTGGCAGAGCATGGGCTCTAGGTGCATGGGCTTCAGTAGTTGTGGTGCACAGGCTTAGTTGCTCCATGGCATGTGGGATCTTCCCAGACCAGGAATTGAACCCATCTGTGTTCCCTGCACTAGCAGGCGGATTCTTTTTTTTTTTTTTTTTTTAATTTTTTAGTTATCTTTGTGTCATTTTTTTAAATTTAAGCTCTTTTTTGGAATATAATTGCTTTACAGTGCTGTGCCAATTTTTAAGGTACACCAAAATGAATCAGCTGTATTTATACACATATCCACACCCTCCCGTGACTCCCTCCAACCCTCCCTATCCCGGCCCTCTAAGTCATCACCCATCATCAAGTTTGTCTCCTTACGTTATGCAGGAACTTCTCATGAGCTATATATTTTACATTTGGTTGTGTATATATGTCAAAGCTACTCTCTCACTTCGTCCCAGCTTCCCCATTCCTTCCCCCTCCCCCAACCCTGTGTGCTCAAGTCCATTCTCTACATCTGCATCTTTATTCTTGCCCTGTCACTGGGTTCATCAGTACCTTTTTTTTCTTTTTTAGATTCCATACGTATGAGTTAGCATACAGTATTTGTTTTTCTCTTTCTGGCTTACTTCGCTCTGCATGACCGACTCTGGGTCTATCCACCTCATTACAAATAACTCAATTTCATTCTTTTTTATGGCTGAGTAATATTCCATTGTATATATGTGCCACAACTTCTTTATTCATCTGTTGATGGGCATTTAGGTTGCTTCCACGTCCTGGCTGTTGTAAGCAGTGCTGCAATGAACATTATGGTACATGTTTCTTTTGGGATTATGGTTTGCTTTGGGTATATGCCTAGTATTGGAATTGCTGGGTCATATGTTAGTTCCATTTTTAGTTTTTTAAGGAACCTCCAAACTGTTTTCCATAGTGGCTGTACCCCAACTTACATTCCCACCAGCAGTGCAGGAGAGTTCCCTTTTCTCCACACCCTCTCCAGCATTTATTGTTTTTAGTTGTTTTGATGATGGCCATTCTGATTGGTGTGAGGTGATACCTCATTGTGGCTTTGACTTGCATTTCTCTAATGAGTAGTGATGTTGAGCATCTTTTCATGTGTTTGTTGGCCATCTGCAGGTCTTCTTTGGAGAAATATCTATTTAGGTCTTCTGCCCATTTGTGGATTGGGTTATTTGCTTTTTTGGTATTAAGCTGCATGAGCTGCTTGTATATTTTGAAGATTAATCCTTTGTCCGTTGCTTCATAGGCAAATATTTTCTCCCATTCTGAGGGTTGTCTTCTAGTCCTGTTTATGGTTTCTTTCGCTGTGCAATGGCGGGCGGATTCTTAACCACTGCACCACCAGGAAGCCCTACATTGCTTTTTTAAAAACTAATTATTATTATTATTATTATTACTATTTTGGCCCATGCTGCGTCACATGCAGGATCTTAGTTCCCCAATCAGGGATCAAACCTGTGCCCCCTGCACTTGAGGGCATGCAGTCTTAACCGCTGGACCACGGGGGAGGTCCCTACATTGCTTTTTAAAGAGAACTTTAAAATTTATACCTGTATCTAACACTTGGAATTATGGGGTAATCCTGATCATATCTGTGTTATCTTTTTTTTGACCCATTTCATTCTAGACTGGTGTCATTTCAGGGTAGTACAGTATTTACCAAACAATAGTTGCTGTTCAAAATAAAATAATTAAGGGAACATTCTATAAGTGAAAGAATTAGTAGAGACTCAGAAAAAAGGCTAACTCTTCTTTCTCCCTTCTGGATCTTCTTTTTTCACTTAATAAATTGTGATAACTATTCACATCAGTACCTATGACCATTTTTAAATGTCTGCCTAGTGTTCCCTTTATAAATGTGCCATGATGTGTTTTTTTTTTTTTTTTTTTGGCACAGGGGCTTAGTTGCTCCGTGGCATGTGGGATCTTCCTGGAGCTGGGATCGAACCCGTGACCTCTGCATTGTCAGGCGGATTCTTAACCACTGCGCCACCTAGGAAGTCCGCCATGATGTGTTTTTGCCAGGCTTCTGTTTGTGGTATTAGGTTGCTTCTTATCTTCGCTATAACAAAAAGTACCACAGTAAATAAATACCCTGGTACTTCTTTTCCCACATGCATAAAATCTGTGGAACAAAGGATAAATGCATTTTAAAACTTGTTAGCTATTGCCTACTTGCCCTCTGAAGAGGTGTTAACAATTTCTATTGCATTCAGAAGGATTAGAGAGTGCCTGTTTCCCTGCACTCTCCAAAATGATACACTGTCAAACTTTTTTATCCTGGCTCCTTGGTAAAAATAATCAGTAAGTCATTGTCAAGTGGAGATTGCATTGCTTTTATAGGGCAGTTCTTTTAAGTATCCTCAGTGGTAGCAAGTTTCTGTCTCTTGAAAGTGAATTTGAGTTTCAGAAAAAGTCAAGTCTAATGCATAAGATATACATTAAGTTAGCTTTTACTCTAGGTTTTTGTGGTTTTACTTGCTTGTTTTGAGAGGAAGGCTTAGTGAAAAACAAGATCTAACTTTAAGATAAAACAAATATTCTTTCTACTCAATACTCTGTAATGGCTTACATGGGAAAAGAATCAAAAAAAGAGTGGATATATGTATAACTGATTCACTTTGCTGTACAGCGGAAACTCCCACAACATTGTAAATCAACTGTACTCCAAAAAAAATTAATTTAAAAAACTAATATTCTTATGTGGCTCTTGAAAATTTTTAGAAGTTAGTTTCAAAAGAAGAGTTCCAAAAATGTCTAAAGTAATGGCACCATCCGTTGGCATGAGAATGCAGCTTCCCAAGAGGAATTGTTTGACCTGAACAACAATCATTTGGATGTGTATGATCTCTGGCATATTTGTTTTAAAAAATCACCCACTGTGAAGGCTTTAGCCCAAATGGGTTCTTTTCATGGGATGGCACATTAATAACATAAATAACTTAAGTTTTCTTGGACTGAATTTTCTATATGTTATTACCTACCTTTTTTGTTTTCTCCTTTATACAAGGAGCAGATACTCTAGAAGAAGAGATCATCTTTACCATTAATTGAACAAATCTTATTAGGATGATTTTAATGGAAATCTATAATCTTTCTACCACATACCAGATCAAATGGTTTATATTTTCCATTTCCCTTTCTAAATCTAATCTATATGTAGCGATATAGATTAAAACAACTATCTACAATTAAGCATAGTAGCTAGCCAATTTTATATAAATTTTTAAAAATTTTTAAATATTTAACTTCAGAAAAAGTTGTATGTTTTAAATAGCAGATAAATTTCCATATTTATATTTTCCTAAGACTCTTGTCAAATTTAGTGTCTTTTACTTTAACACAAACTGATTTGAGAGGAGCAGACTTGACAATGTGTTATAAATCAGATATCTGAAAATACACGTTATAGGAGTCAGGCTTTATTAAAATGTTCACTGAAGCAATTGTCCTCTAGAGTTTTTCAAAATAAAACTGTCTTAAATAAACCATCTTGTTTTTATTTTCTATGACAAATCAATCATTACCACATCAGTTTACCATGAGCGGACTTTTAGAAGCTTTCGGGGGTAGCAATATTTAAGAAGGGGTATTCCTCCAACATTTACTGTGTCTACATGTTCTTTTCTGCAGAGAAATGGTCAATGCATGGTTTGCTGAGAGAGTTCACACCATCCCTGTGTGCAAGGAAGGCGTCAGAGGCCACATGGAAGCTTGCTCTTGCCCCTCGCAGCAGAGTCCCCGTGCAGAGAGCAGCGTCCCTGGAACACCAACCAGGAAAATCTCCGCCTCCGAATTTGATCGGCCTCTTAGACCCATTGTCATCAAGGATTCTGAGGGAACTGTGAGCTTCCTCTCTGACTCAGAAAAGAAGGAACAGATGCCTCTAACCCCCCCAAGGTTTGATAATGATGAAGGGGACCAGTGCTCAAGACTCTTGGAATTAGTGAAAGATATTTCTAGTCACTTGGATGTCACAGCCTTATGTCACAAAATTTTCTTGCACATCCATGGACTCATCTCCGCTGACCGCTATTCCCTGTTCCTTGTCTGTGAGGACAGCTCCAACGACAAGTTTCTTATCAGCCGCCTCTTTGATGTTGCAGAAGGTTCAACACTGGAAGAAGCTTCAAATAACTGTATCCGCTTAGAGTGGAACAAAGGCATCGTGGGACATGTGGCTGCTCTTGGTGAGCCCTTGAACATCAAAGATGCATATGAGGTAAATAAGAAACAGAGGCGGGGTGGGAGGTGGAGCGTGGGTGGGGCCTTGGACAACTACTGTGAATTGTGGGGATATTTGAAACTGAGATGTAAAAATGTGCATACTTGTTAAAAATGGGACTGTATGGTAAGGACCTCCCCATCTTTTAAATGCCAGAGTTTCTTCACTGGGGGCTGAATCAAGGATAGAGGCCTGAGGGAAATATTGTCTTGTTTTCCTGCTTAATGATAATTTAACATAGCTCATCTCACAGTTGTATTCTTTCATCTTTTTACCTGATCACTATACATATCCCCTATCTATGTTATCTCCACATGAACTTCTGGGGACTTTACTAAGATTCTAAAATGATAGGTCCAAAAAGTGTCAGAAAACCAAACCCATAGTCTTTTTAAATTCATTCATTCAATTCATCATATTCATTCATTTGAAGTCCCTTTGACACCAAAGTCTGAGTTTCTTTCTTTCCACTCTTCCATTTCATTAAACAAATAAATGTGTGGATAGCTCTAGAAAATGGACATATTTGCCCTACAATATTTCAATGGAAAGATTTGATATTTCTTCCACTTTTGCTTCCATTATGAACAGATCTTTATTATGGACTTAAAGTTTACACTGTATGATTTTTCAAATTTCCCATTTAAAATGATTCTTTTATTAATTGAATTAGAGGTTTTAAACAAATCATCTTAATTGAATGACACTTAGTATGTTTATGAATTATGTTCTGGCATCATGCTAGAACAATTATGCTAGTTACTTATCATGTGGTACACTTTGAAGATTCCATAATAATACCAGCTTGAGGCTCCTCTGTGTCATTTGAGGGGTCATAGATGTTTTATTCACTCCTGTACTCCTGATGCCTAATACAGTGCCTGGAACATAGACAAGTGTTAATAAATATTGATTGGGAGAAAATTATAGTAGATGAGATAAATAAGTAGACTAGATAGCAGGTCATAATTGATCCAGGGAAAATGTGTTAGGTTCAGGGAAGCAGGAGATCACATATAATTGGGGAGATGGAGAGAGGTTTCTTTGAGGAAGCAATGATTGATATGGACCCTGGAAGATGGATAAGATTTCAGTAGATTGAGTCGTGTGCATATTGAGATCCAGTTGCAAAAAGAAGTTTGAGGAAGAAACAGGAAGTTGGACCATGGGGTGCTTGTAAGGAAATGTGTGGGTGATAGTATAGACGTTGAGGAGCTACTGGAGATTACTGGGGTCTTAAATGCCAAGCTGAGGAGTATTTATTTGATTCAGAGCCATGAGGACTAATTAAAGATGGTTTGAAAGGGGGACTGGCATGATTCAGACTATGCTTAAGAAAGATGAATATTATGGTGGCCATAAAATGAATTAGAGGGAAAAATACTGGAAACTGGGAGGACAGGTTAAATAGTCTGAGGGAGTAAGCACCTGAACCAGAGCACTGGCCTTTGAGACCAAAAGGAGGGACTGGATTAAAGATGAAGAAGCTGAATCTGCTAGACTTGGCAGCTAACAGGAGATGGAAGTGAGGAGAAAAGAGGAGTTGGAGAAGACTCAGGTTTTGAAGTTGGGTGAATAAGTAATAGTAACTGGTGAGAAATCCTGAGGGCAGGTATCTGGGGAAAGATGTGATAGTTCAGATTGGCTAAATCCTGAGATAGCTTTCAGAATCCACTCTATACCAGCAGTCTTTTCAATTTTGATTCTTCACGGAGCTATCTCCATGACCTCTTTGAGCTCTGTAAGTAATGTCACAGCATAGCAGACTCCAAGAGGGGTATTAAGGACACAGCTGAAGGATGGCTGCCAAATTTGCAGAATTCCCGTCCTGTCTTAGGTGACAGCTGGGTTTCCGCTTTTCAATGGCACTATAGTCCCAAGTACAGTAGGACCATAAATATGCTACAGCTTTGCTGAGAAAGCCTTCATCTGTTTGCATGGTCCTAAATTTCTCCAGCCCTGAGAATTTCTTCACTTATATGCACGTTATTTAATCTGTTTACCATCTTTAGAGTTGTGATGGTGTAATCTTTGTTTTGCAGTTAGTAATGATTTAATTCTTGTACTGCCATCTAAAATAGGCTCAGTATCCTTGATTTGCAGTGACCCCAGACTGAAGCCTCTTAGTCTGTGGATTTCTCATGTTGCTGCTTCACCCTTGACACCCTTGATCTGTGTTTATAGAGGCCTTGCAGAAGTTATTCCCATCCCAGGAATTTCATTAGAAGTTGTGGGATTGATCTGGGCCATAATTTACATTGGTATTAACAGTGGAAATCAGTTGGCTAGTGGGTAATTCATCACTTAGCCCACTCATAATTTGAATAGTCAAAATACTGTCTCATAGCCGTTTATGAAAATAGTCAGAATATGAAAGTACGTTCTTTGTTTTCTGAGTCCTACTTCTTTAAATACGTGTCTGTGAAAATGACACATTTCTTCAGCTTATGAGACCACAGAACACTTAAAAATTAATAATGTAGCAGTAGAAAACCAAGAAGTGGCCGTGAAACAAAGTAGTGCTCAGATTGAAGCTAAGAGTAAAAAAATAGTCTCCTAGATAGATTAATTGTAAGAAATGGTCAGCTTTTGATTCGCTTTTTAAAACTTTGCAACAGAATGATATAAATTTAGGGATTCAACTATTTTGTTGTTAATAAAATAACACATTCATATGTTTAACATAGAAGACAAGGTCCACAATTTAGACCAGTGAGTTTCAATTAGACCACAAATACCAATGGTGTTCAGTCACACATCATCTCCTCCTTCATCAGCCCCATCATTCGTGCAGATTTCTTGAATGTGGCACAGTATTTATTAATAATAAGATATTAACACATAATAATCAGAACAACTATATAAATATGTTGGCATTATCCTCATATGTGAAAACTAGATATCATCCAATATCGAGATTGAATTGTGTATTAGTCAGTGTTCTTCAGAGAAACAGAAC
This sequence comes from Hippopotamus amphibius kiboko, assembly GCF_030028045.1. Lineage (NCBI taxonomy): Eukaryota > Metazoa > Chordata > Mammalia > Artiodactyla > Hippopotamidae > Hippopotamus > Hippopotamus amphibius. Next base: position 76,430,473 of record NC_080198.1, read on the forward strand.
CAGTAGGATATCCAGAGATAAATAAGTGATTTATTGTAGGGATTAGCTCACTTGGATATGGAGGCCTAGAAGTTCCACAATCTGCCCACCATCTGCACAATCTGGAGAACCAGATAAATTGATGGTATAATCAACTGAAGGCCTAAGAATCAGGGAGGGGTCAATTGTGTAACTCTGGTTTGAGTCCAAAAGCTTTAGTTCCAAGAGCTCTGATGGACAGCAGGAGGGCAAGAGAAGATGGATGTCTTAGCTCCGAAAGCAAACTCGTCCTCCCTCTCCCTTTTTGTTCTGTTCAGGTACTCAAGGGATTGGGTGATGCCCACTGTGTTGATGAAGATCTTCTTTACTCATTCTCCTGATTCAAATGTTCATCTCTTCTGGAGACGTCCTCATAGACACACCTAGAAATTACATTTTATCAGCCACTTGGGTATCCCTTCGCCTAGTCAAGGTGACACAGAAAATTAACCATCACAAATTGCTTTGAACCCCTGGTTCCATGTCCTGTGGAAGCCATAAGCCTCCCCAAGATTTCCTATGTCAAAGGATTTACATTGTCTAAACAACCCTTTTTCCTAAGTCAACTGGAATGCGAAACTTGTACTCTTCTCTTGTTTCCTGGAGACAGCCTCTCCATGGATACCATGATTTCTAGGGAGGAAACTTGGAAGGTCTTAGAGAACGGTCACATTGCCACTCATGTGGCCTTCACCTACCCCTACTTTATTCCTCCCTTTTCAGTCCTTCTCCAGATAAACAAATCTTCACCAGCTCTCATCCTACAGGTCTCACTTGCTACTCAAGTGAATTTCTAATGAATGAAATTATTTCTAAAATGAATTTTCAGAGGAAAGAAAGAACAACAGCAACTGTTTTAATTTTGATAAGTCTTTAATTTATCAAAATTATTAATTTTGATAAATTTGATAAATTTGTCATGGCATAATTGTACTCCAGGAAACACAGTTCGGGAACTGCTCTATCTTTGTTCAATGTTCTAATAATCTTTAGGTATTCCACTTTGCGGAAGAAAACCGACATATAATTTGGCAAGTCTACTGTGTTATTTCCGTTTTCGTTTTCTTTTATCTTTTATTTTTATATTATTTCAAGCTTACAGAAAGGTTGCAAGACCAGCATCACAAACTTGTGTATACCCTTTACGCAGATTCTCCAATTGTTTATATTTTGTGCCATTTGCTTTATTATTTTCTTTTTTTATGTATAATGCATGTAAGTAATATATGCATATTATTTTTTTCTGAACCATTTGGAGACTTTTTTATGAGTATATATTTTCTAACAAGAATATTCTCTTACACAATTGTGATACATTAATCAAAATCTGGAAATTTTATGATACAGTACTCTTATCTGACATTCTATAGTCAAATTTGGTCAGTTGTTCCATGATGTCCTTTATAGTTGTTTTTTCCCTCTGATCAAGGCTCTAATTCAGGATTGCATATTGCATATACTTGTTCTATCTCTTTAGTCTCCATTAAATCTGGAATAGTTTCTCAGGGTTTATCTTTCTTAACATGTATTTTGGAAGAATACAGGGCAGTTATCTTGTAGAATGTTTTCCTTGAATAGATACAAGTTAGGCACTTTTGGCAGGAATACCACAGATGTTGACCTTGAGACCTTGTTTGGTTTTACAAACAACAGTCAGTTCTTCACTTCTCCTGCACCAGCTTTGAGCTACATTGCAGCTCAATTCAGACACTAGCTACCTGGAGTTAGTGCAGACCCCACAGGTTAAGGACTCAGTGCCACAGTATTGTCCCCGCTTCAGATGCCAGCCATAAATAGGATCCCCACATCCATGTCTGGCTAGCTACAGATTCAGGAGTCCCCTGCTCAGATTTAATGATTTCTTAAAATGACTCAGAACTCAGAAAGCACTATAATTAACACTACAGTTTTATTATAAAGGATACAATTCAGAAATAGCCAAACAGAAGCGATGCATAGGGCAAGGAACGAGGTGGGGGACACAAAACTTCCATGCCCTCTCGAGTGGGAGGAGGGGCAGTGCATCACCATCCCAGCACACAGATGCCGTCATAACCCAAATCTCTGACAAATGGGGCAAGAATATACAATGGATAAAAGACAGTCTCTTCAGTAAATGGCGCTGGGAAAACTGAACAGCCACATGTAAAAGAATGAAATTAGAACATTCTCTAACACCATACACAAAAATAAACTCAAAATGGATTAAAGACCTAAATGTAAGACCAGACACTATAAAACTCCTAGAGGAAAACAGAAAACACTATAAAACTCCTTAACATAAATCCTAGCAATATCTTTCTGGATTCATTTCCTTATTCTTTATATATGTGTGCATGTGCTCAAGCCATGTTCCAAGCTCTTTACTCCTCTCTGTAGAATCTCTTATCTTTCTCTTCAAGCTGAAGAGCTTTCATTAACTCTTCTTTAGTACCCGTGTGGTGGTGACCAATTCTCTGATTTCGTTTATCTGAAAATGCCTTTATTTTGACTGTAATCCTAAAAGATATTTTCACTGCCTGGACAATTCTTAGTTAATAGTAGTTTCCTTTCAACACTTAAAATGTTCTCCCACGTTTTTCTGGTTTTAATTTTTCTTATGAGAAGTCAGCCAGCCTTCATTTTTCACCTTATGAGTTTCACAATATATGTCATTTTCACACTATGTGTGTATGTTTAAGGTTTTCACTAATGTTGGGAAATTTTTGGTCATGTGTTTAAATATTTTTTCTGCCCCATTCACTTCTCTTTGAACTCCAATTGTATATATGTTAGACCATTTGATGTTGGACTCAGAGAACACTGAGGCTCTGTTAACTTTTTTATAGATTTTTTTTTTGTCCTCTCAGTCCTTTTGACTAGATATTTTCTGTTGATCTATCTTCAGGTTCACTGACCCTTCTGTTGTTTCCAGTCTGTTGTTAAATCCATCAGTGAACTTTTGTATTTTTCAGTTCTAGAATTTCCATTTGGCTTTTTTAAAATACTTCTTTCTTTCTACAGAGATGTCCATCTGTTCATTATTACCATATTTTCTATTCAGTCCTTAAACACACTTATAATAGCTGCTTTAAAGTCCCTGTTTGTTAATTCCAACCTCTGAATCATCTTGAGGTCATTTTCTATTGACTGCTTTTTTTCTTTACTGTGGGTTTCAATTTCCTATTTCTTCACACATGTTGTGATTTTTTAAAAATTTTTTTATTGTAGGTTGGATATTGTGAATGTTTTGTTGTGGGGCATTTGGATTATATCAACTTCCTTTAAAACAGGACTGACCTTTGTTCTTGTAGGCAGTGGAGTTATTGGAAGAGGCTTTCCGTCTTGTCAGGTTTGGTATTATTATTTGTTAGGATGGATCTACTTTAGTTTTAAATTTAGTCTTAGGAAATGTTGTCTGAATCTAGGGTATGGTCCTTACTTCCAAGGAGTGGCCCTTCTGTGTCTCAACTGAATGCCTGAGGTGCCTAGTAAGGTATCTCCTCTGGTGGGTGGGACCCCAGTGTCTTCAAACATTGTTATAATTGGTATCACCACTTGCTTTCAGGCTTCAACAGGTAATTTTTGCTACTTCTCTTAGAGTCTTGCCAAATACATGTCTGAAGTGACTAGCCACTCAGTCTTCTGCCACTCCTTTACACTCCCTACCCCCACCCACAACACTGCCTCTCTTATCAGGTACTTTGCCTTGCACATTCCAGCCACTTTAGAAGCCCTGAATTCAGTTCCATTTGGAACTATTACTCTGGATACCAATTGTCTTCTCCTCCTGGGGGAAAAGTGCCCCCAGGGAGAACCAGATTAATGCAAGTCAGTCGTGTGTATTCCCCTCTTCACTGTGTGTGTTTTAGTTATTGCATGTATGTGGTCTAATCTTATATTTTTCAGCTGGAGGGCAAGTCTGGTACTAGTTATTTTATTATGAGAGATGCGTATCTAAGCTTTGTGTTTTTTTTACACTGTCATGTTCTCATAAACAGTGAAAGAAATAATCACAATAATAGTTGTGCTCTATTTTTCTTTCGATGGGGCTTAGAAGTTCTCTACGTGTTTACAGCCCCTGCAGTGGGTGCATTGTTAAAGGAGAATTCTTTGAGATGCTAAAATTTGCTTAAAGTGATTTTGAAGCATACATTCCTCCTACCTCCTTCAATAAAGAGTGAAATCCAGGGCTGCTGTTTATTTTAAACTTCCAGTATGCACAAAAAAATTCTGTGAAAGTCCTTCTAATTTCAGACTCTTGCTTTGCTTAGATAGTTGGGTTGAATCCTCTTTTTTATAAATTGGTCTTGTAATTCAGATATTCATTAACAAAATAATTGCTGAGGCTGCATTACTATTCATATTTTGATTATTAGCTTGTAGAATAATTCACTATATAAATTCATAATTTTTAACTTCTTTTACTTCATCCATGTCAGTATCCTGTCTGCTCTCTTTAGATACCTAGCAATATAGTATGTTATTTAAGAACTGCTTTTTGGAAACATTCAGCCAAGGTTTTCTCTGTCTTTCAATGTAACTGTGAGCACTTTTGCAGAAAAGTTAAAAATGCAATAGTGTTTATTTATAATATAAAATATTCATATTGATTTTCCACCATTTTATAACTTTTCTTCTGAAATTTTCTTTACTGCCAAAGTTTGGTCCTCTCAGGGGAAAATTGGCCTCATTTCTGACCCTAGTTGATGGAATCTAGTGTAATCATTTACTTCATTCACAGCTTTGGCTTTGCGTGACTTTAGACTAATTAAAAAAAAAAAACAAACAGAAATGACCTTCAAAGATGAGGATTTTTCCAGTGTGACTATTCCATATTCTCTGAAGGGAATTCCAAAAGCAGAGTTTTTAGAACAATAATGCTATTATTAGGTTGAGCATGTAAGTTCCCAAGGCAGTTGCTTTGAAGGGAACAATATGCATTCAGATGTTTATGTTCTGGTATGTTTGCTTCCATTCTAATTGTAGCTCATATACTGGTGTCTGTCCATTTCCTCAAGTATATTTTTCCTCCTACCTATAAGATTTCCTTTAAACTATAGTAAGCTAAAAATCACATTGGATAACTATGATATCATTTGTTAATGATATCATGATTTCCTTCATTTATTGAACAAATGTTTCTGAGTTCCTGTGCTAATATTGGGAATACAGTGATGAACCAGAAAAAGCCCCTCGTAGAGTTTACAGCCTACCTTTAATCTTCTCAATCTGGTTTAATGGAAAATAGCCTGTATCTTTCTTTCTTTAAGCCACATTTAGAAATTTTACACTTTTCAGAAGTCCTTTGTGATTATTGAATGTGCAAGGATGTATTTTGTAAAAGGGGAGAGAGATTCAAAAGATTGAGAAATTGATTATAGATGAAGGCCATGCAGTTTTATTAGATACAAAAAAGGTAAGATTTTAATTCTTATGCACATCTGAGATAGAAATACAGAACAGTGAGGAAATATATAAACAGTCATTATGAGGGAAGTCAAGTCAGTACTGGAATGGTCATTTTGGAGGTGATGGGTTTTATAGGAAAACTTTCAGACCAAAGATGCGTTTCTTTTTCAGAAGAATCAGTGAGATGGGAATAGGCAAACTGTATTACAGAGGGGGAGAGTTGCCACTTTCCCCCGAGTTTAAGTGAGGCTGTCTAAATTGGTTAATATTTTGAATTTCCTTTATTTCTTCACATTTGTTTCCATCTGTATTTTTTCATTAATACTAGCTGCTAAAAAACCCTTAAATTTATCTTTGTCCAAGATGATGTATACTTATATGCTTTGATGCCTCTTACAATGATAAAATTGTCATTCAGAGCAACAAGGTGAGTCAAAGGTTAGATTTCTCTAATCCTATAAACCAGAAAAATCAAATCAGTCTTTGAACAGGTCAGTCACTAAATTGAATTTCTTCTTCCTTACTAGGATCCTCGGTTCAATGCAGAAGTTGACCAAATTACAGGCTACAAGACACAAAGTATTCTTTGTATGCCAATTAAGAATCATAGGGAAGAGGTAAGCCAATTTTCCATTTTATAAAAGGTCGTTTGGAAACATTTTTATTTTTTGAAAAAATTTTTTTCACTTTGCACACTTATGAAATAATGCTATAGTGACAAGTTAAGTATAAAGTGCTTAAATGTTCTGCTTGATGTGTTTTATTTAGACTTGAGTAATAGGGTTGAATCCTGATACTTTACTTTGACCTAGAAATAAATTTTAGACATGTCATTTCTGTACCTCTCTTTCCTGAGGACCTTACTGACTCCTAAGATATATAATTGCTATTGTGGTTGTAATCAGTTTATTTCATATTATATTTTAAACATCTCAAAAACGCTTATTTCATAAATGGTTATCCATTTGCAGTGGTCGTCAGCTGATTTTTTTGTTTGGATGCAAAATGAGGTTTGAAAAAATGGAAATTGTAGCCAAGTCCAAGCAAAATTTATTGTGAAATTATAACAAGCCATTGAAAATAAGTTAGTTTATATTTCATCTAACTAGAAGGTTTGGATTCTGTAAGCACTGAATTCTCTCTTCATTTTACATTTATTTGAAAAAAAAATAGTTAATACATTATCATTTAAACTGAGTGCTTCAAATGAATGTTCTCAGTCCTGTCTGCACATTACAATCAACTGTGAAACTCTAAAACGTTACCAATTAAATCAAGATCTCTAAGAGCTGGGTCTAGATACTGATACATTTTTAAAGCTCCCCAGATAATTCTGAAGTGTAGCCAGAGTTGAAAATCATTTCTTTAAGTGAAAACAAATAGATTGGAAGAGCCCATGTTTGTGGTTCTTAATCTTGGCTACACATTAGAATCACCTGTGGAGCATTTAGAGGTTCTCATGCCCAGGTTTCACCTTAAATCAGAATCTCTGGGGTTGGGACCCAGGCACATCAGTATTTCTATTTTTTTTTAAGCTCTTTATTGAAGTATAATTGCTTTACACAGTTGTGCCAGTTTCTGCTGTACACCAAAGTGAATCAGCTGTATTTATACATATATCCCCGTATCCCCTCCCTCCCACAACTCCTTCCTGTCCTCCCTATCCCAGCCCTCTAAGTCATCACCCATCATCCAGTTGATCTCCCTGTGTTATGCAGCAGCTTTCCACTAGCTAGCTATTTTACATTTGGTAGCGTGCATGTCAGTGCTACTTTCTCACTTCGTCCCAGCTTCCCCTTCACCCCCCACCCCGTGTCCTCGAATCCGTTCTCTACATCTGCATCTATATTCTTGCCCTATCACTGGGTTCATCAGTACCATTTTTTTTAGATTCCACATACATGAGTTAGCACACAGTATTTGTTTTTCTCTTTCTGGCTTACTTTGCTCTGTATGACAGACTCTAGGTCCATCCACCTCACAAATAACTCAATTTCATTCTTTCTTATGGCTGAGTAATATTCCATTGTATATATGTGGCACATCTTTTTTATCCATTCATCTGTTGATGGGCATTTAGGTTGCTTCCATGTCCTGGCTATTGTAAATAGTGCTGCAGTGAACATTGTGGCACATGTTTCTTTTTGGATTATGGTTTTCTCAGGGTATATGCCCATTTCTCCAGAGAAGACATGCAGATGGCTAACAAACACATGAAAAGATGCTCAACATCACTCATCATTAGAGAAATGCAAGTCAAAGCCACAATGAGGTATCACCTCACACCAGTCAGAATGGCCATCATCAGAAAATCTAAGAACAGTAAATGCTGGAGAGGGTGCGGAGAAAAGGGATCCCTCTAACACTGTTGGTGGGAATGAAAATTGGTACAGCCACTATGGAAAACAGTATGGAGGTTCCTTAAAAAACTAAAAATAGAACTACCATATGACCCAGCAATCCCACAACTCGGCATATACATCAGTATTTCTTAAAGCTCCCAGGTGGTTATCATGTGCTGCTAGGGTTGAGAACCACTGCCAAGAATACGAGAAACACTTTGCTGGTTCTACTTGATTTATATTCGGATTCTGATATCTTTCCTTTCCCTCCCCCATCCAGTCCTTTACCAAGTCCCATCGCTTTTTTTTCTGTTAGTGTTTCTCATTTCGATTTCTTTCTTTTCATTCCTGCTGCCTGTACCATCATTCAGATCTTGAAGTAATGCCTAAACTTTTAAAATATTCTTGTAAGGGGTTTTTGTACTTTAAGTCAATTTTCCTTTAATCCACCCTGCATATGCCCTTGGGAATTTTCCTGAAACACAGCTTTCTAAATCAGTGCTTCTAAAACAGTAATGTGCATATGACTTTTTTTTATTTATTTATTATTTTTGGGGGGGTACACCAAGTTCAATCATCTTTTTTTATACACATATCCCCATATTCCCTCCCTTCCTTGACTCCCCCCACCTCGAGTGCCCCCCACCCTCCCCGCCCCAGTCCTCTAAGGCATCTTCCATCCTGGAGTTGGACTCCCTTTGTTAGACAACAACTTCCCACTGACTGTCTATGCATATGACTTTTAAAATGCAGATTCTGAGTTCAGGCGGTCTAGGTGAGACCTGAGTGAGGTTCTTTTCTAACAAGCACCAAGTTGATGCCAGTGTCCGCAGATCACAATTTGATGAGCAGGATCCTAAATCAGTCACTTCTCAGTTGTCTAAGATAAGTTCTCAGTGCCTTAGAGTTGCTATGTGGTTTCTTAAGAGGGTAGTTACAGCCACAGTTACTGAAAATCCCTGTAGCCAAAACATGCAAATGAGCTTAAATAATTGATTAGCCAATTAATTGTGAATGAATAAATAAAATTGAAAAGGCCATGCATGGACCAGTAGTGTTCTTAATCGGATCGCCAGATAAAGCAAATAAAAACCATGTCTTATGCAATATTGGGGACATAGTTATATTAAAAAATTATTTGTTGTTCATCTAAAATTAAATTTGACTGGATGTCCTATATTTTATCTGGCTGCCCTAGTTATAAACCAAGGACTATGATTGTGTGCACTTAAGAAGATGATGTTCAGCTTTTAATTTGTAAGTATGTTTTAAAACCATGGCCTGAAAAAACAACTTTGTACTGGCCGAGAGACTCAGCTTGAATCACACTCTGGTGAAATATCTCTTCCTAAGTAGCATGAACGGTGGGGATTGGGGGGAGCCATGAGCAACAAAAACCCCAGGGTGAAGCAGGTGAGACTGCCCTTCTGTAAGAGAGCGTCCTCTGGATCCGTGCACTTCTGTCTTTATGGTTACCAGTGAGGGTGATGTAAACTAAAACACCAATAACAAAACCCCCTGCTGTAGTGAGGTGTAAATTACGTACCATATAATTCACCCATTTGAAGTGTATAATTTGATGAGATTTTGACACATGCATGTGTAGTCATATAAACACCACTGTAATCAAGATACAGAACATTTCTGTCACCTCAGATATTTCCCTGTACCGCTTGTAGTTGATCTGCTCCTCCTCCCTCAACCCCCAACCCCCACAATCACCGCTCTGTTTTCCATCACTATTGTTCTGCCTTTTCTAGAGTGTCATAGAAGCCATATACGTGGAATCATACAGGAGGTAGTCTTGTATGTCTGGCTTCCCTCACGTAGCGTAACACTTGTGAGATTCATCCATGCTGTTGCATGTGTCCGTGGTGTGTTCCTTTTTATGGTGGTTATTCCATGGTATGGGTGTGCCACAATCTGAATATCCGTTCATCCATTGACAGACATTGAGTTGTTTCCAGGTTTTGTCTTGTTAGGAGAAAAGCCGCTGTTGATGTTTGTGTGCAAGTCTTTTTGTGAACATGTTTTCATTTCTCTTTGGTAAATATATGAGGGGAATTTCCAGGTCATGGGTGGGTATATGTTTAATTGTATGAGAAACTTGCAAGCTCCTATCCAAAGTGGCTGTACCATATATTTTCTTACCAGCAATGAATGAGAGTTGCAGTTGCTTCACATCTGAGGCAACACATGGTATTGTCAATTTAAAAACATCGTAGCCATTCAGTTTGATTACGTGAATGAATAACCCCACTCTCAGTCAAGAGCCGTCCGCTCACCTACAGACCTGATTAAAGTGGATTCAGCTACAGGTCCCCAGATTGGGATTGTCCAGAGCTCTCCCTAAGCGTCCTGCTGGGTTCCTCAGGATCCTCAGGGCTGTCTGCCTCCACACTCCCTCATCCTCTCCTGCTGCCTCTGTTTTACCCTGTGATGACTTGATATAAGGCTGGGCTCTTCACTTGTTTCCACAGAAGTTTTTTTCACACCAAGCATTTCATGAGATTAAAAAAAAAAAAAACCTTCAGTAACTTCACTGGAGTCTTAGTAACTTTACTGATGGGAAGGTTTCCAAATACAGCTTTTTAAACATCTTGCTGACCCTCCCCATTCTCTGTCCTCTCCCCCTTGTTCCCTCTCCTCCCACGCTCACACTGCCCGGTTTGAAATTATTTCCTGTGAGAATTATTTCTTCAGAAAAAAGGAATGAAGAGAAACAGTCGGAAAAACAGGCACACGCTCAGCATGGCTGTTGTAGAATAAAAAGTAATCTGGCTGACTGAGAACCACGGCCCCTAAGAAGATGCAATATATGACTTCCAGAATTATCTTTAAATTTACAGCTACGTAAACAAACTCAGGGCAATGTTTGCTGTTGTGTACACACAGTAGAAAAGTACTCTTTCTCCCACGAGCGTTTGAAATCAAAATAGAGAGTCACAGTAAGGCTTTTGGGAGTAATTCTTAAGATTGCTTGCTGTGGGCGTGAATCCCATCTTCACCACTTACTTGATGAGTAGCCAGGATGGAATTGGTGAATCCCTTCGTTCTTCAGTTCCCTCATCTGCACAATGAGGTATGTTATAAAAGGACCCACCTCATAGGGTTGTTGTGAAGATTAAATGCGTTTGTGCATGCAAAGGGCTTAACATATTTCCTGGCACACTGGAAGTGATTGATAAATGTCAGCTGTTACTTTTGAAAGGAGATCTAGAACTAAGCAAACTCTTAGGAGAAACAAGGAATGATAAGTTGTATGCAGAGGTCATCAGCCACATTATAACCAGTCAGCTGAGATCAAATGACAACCCAGCACCGTCCCTGACTTAACTGGTCTGTTACCCTCTAACACCCTTTACGCTTAAAAGAAAAAGACTTTTCATTGTTTTTCCTCATAAATGAGGCAAAGTGAATTTGGTTTCTTCTCTCTGTGTTAGTCCAATTGTACTCATTCCGACTAATTACCAAGGAACCTAAGATGAAATGTGGTTGTTCATAACATGTCTTGGTACCTTTTCGTGACTCTAATTTCTTAAGGTGCCAACTCTGAAGAGCTGCTTGAATGGAGCAGTTGACTATTGAATGCTCAAGTCTGAACTACAACACAGTCCAGAAAATTCAGAAAGATTTTTAAGATTCAGTAAAATCTGTAATCACTGCATCTGCCTCTCTTCTTGGGAAGTATTTCAACTAATTAAAATTTTTCGAGAGTTCTTTTCATCCGTGTTATAACCATAAGTGTAATAGCACAATGCCTTTTTAGAAGTCAGGATCATAGATATTCCTAAAACCTCTATGACAGAATTATTTTTGAATCATAAAGGATAAGCTTTTGCAATTTTCTCCTCTCTGTACTCCCTTCTAAGACAATGGAATTAATGGGCAGTGTGGTGGGGGTAGGGTGGGGACTGGAGAAGCTAGAGGAAGCTAAAATAATTTATTTTGGAAAGGTCACAGAGCTATTGGCTAGAGAAAATGAATGAAGACAAAAAGTAAAGGGGTCAAGGGAGAGAAGAGAGACAGCCCAGGCTGTATAATAGACTAGTTAGAGGAAAGACAGGATAGGACTTTGGAAATAACTGCCTATCCTGTGGAAGCTATTCTAAGGACTTGACGTATATTCTTTCATTTAATCTTCATAACAACCATAGGAGGTAGTTATTATTTTATTCCCACTTAACAGATGATGAAACGGAGACACGGGACATTTAGGGAACTTGGCCAAAGTCACAGAACTAAACACTGGCGAAGCTCAGATTCAAGCCTAGACAAGAGGGTTTCTTAAAATTCTGCCGTGGATGACGACTGCACTCTCTTTTCTTCCCCCTCAGTGTTTTCTTGAGCCACTGCAGTCAACATGTAGATTCCTGTTGATTTGGGGGTGGGAGGTACACTGATGGGAGATGCGGCTTCACATATTGTAGAAGCAGGGCTCGAAGGGGGAGACAAGGAGAGCTGGCTGCATCCTGATGGTTCTTCAACGTCAAGTGTTGAGACCACTCTGCAGACAAACTTTTTAAAAAGAGAGAGAGGGGTAGCAGGGAGAAAGAAGGCAGGGGAGCAGGGGCGGGGGAGAGAAAGAGGGATCAGAGTCACATCCTCTGTAATGTCTTAAGAGGACTCCATCTAGTAAACAAGAAGAAATTTTTACCAGGGATGAAAGAGTTACAGGAGCATGTTTCACGTTCATCTGGGCCAGTGTGCTCTGTGATGTGCACAGGAAGCATCATGAAAAAAATGTGCAGCAAGTGTGTGAATGTTTAGGGCTGCTGTTAAATTTCTTTCAGGCTTAACGCTGGATTTTTCAGACCTGGGCACTTGGATCCGTTTTTTATTTTTGTCACGTGCGTTACTTATTTCTATAAGCAGACGTTTCTTTTATGTTTAGTAAAGAAGTGCAGGGAAACTCAACTCTTTCTAGCTCAGATGACCTATTTCTGAAATCCTGCCCTCTCTTGAAGTATTGCTTGTTATGACATGGTAGCGATGAGTGCTTTTTTTTCTTTTTTTAATGTGTAGGGGCTGCACCAATGAGGTAGAAGCCAGGACATTGTGAAATAATGCAAGTTCTATGAAAATTTTGTATTGATCTGAGGTAGAGATTCTATCCAATAATATCAGGCTAGGCATAACCTGTTTTCTCTTGGTTGAATGTCAACTCCAATTTTTATTAAGTAAAAATCTAATTTGGAATCAGAGCTCTTATCCTCCTTCTCTGTTTTTATCATTTTGATTTTATTTTATCATATTTGATGATATACTTATAATTCTTTGATGAAATGTAACAGTTATAATAAAAGATTTATGGTAAGTTTTTTTACAGTATAAGGGAGCATTTTTAGCTAAATATCCAGTTGTTTATATATTCTTTTAAAAGAAAACTGACAAACTTCAAAAAATATCAGCTAATTTTATGAGATTTTTATGAAATAAGTACAATACTTTGATGAATCAAAGAGATTTAATGTCTGCTGAAAATCGTAAAGTAAAGCATTAATGGAATCAAATGTGTCATTCTAGCTGCAATATACAAAAGTAAATGTTTTCTAGAATTTAAGGTACATAACTTTATCTGCTAATCCCCTCCTAAATTATCTTGCTTTGAAAGTAATTGTTGAATCACTGCACTAAGTAGAGCCCTGGTCTAGGCAGTGAGGGTATGAAAAAAAATGAAGCAAGGAAGATACTTGAAACTTTTTTTTCAATTTCAATGAGAGGGAGACCTTATATACCAAAAAGCAAATATCAATGCAAGGTAGCAAGACAGATGTTAAATAAGTTCAATATTCAACACATAAGTTCGAAGGAAAGTCTGTGGATTTCAGGAGCTGGAGGAATCACAGAGGAAGGCCGAAAACTGTGGTTTCATACAGCAGATCCCTGCTGTGTTTATCCCACAGGCTTAAGAGAGGAAGCTCGAACATGCTTTCTGTGAGAGGGTGGAGGCAGGGTGGATGCTTGCCTATGATCTTCAGCTGGCAGTACTGACTAGGGCTTTTCTTAAACTTGACCCGTAAGCTTGGAACAGATAAACGTTACAGCTTTATACATAATCCTACAATTCGAAGTCAGACTAGATGGAAATAGAGCTACAAGAATAAGCAGAGTTTAATTGCAGACTGTCAGTTGATCTAGATCTATTTTAATCTTAAAGAATTGGCTACTTATGTGTTTTTTGAAAACTTATAAATTGTGCATTGCATTTATTCCCCTGTGATATTTGTTTTAGAAACAAAACAGAAATACTCCGAAAAGTTTCCATTGGTTCTGGACTTGATATGGTGATGGTGAAGATCTTTTCCTTTTTTTTTTTTTTCCACATTACCCTTTGAATAACAAACAAGTGTATTTTACAAAGAAGAAAATGGTAACCACTTTCCTAAGGAAAAAAACATTTCTTAAGAGCATCAGATGAAAAACATAGTGCTAGTAAGTTAAATCCCTGAGGCTACACTGCTGATCCAGGAGAAGAAAGAATGAATAAAAGCTTGAGACTGAAAGTTAAGTTAATGGTAGGCTATATTTACCCAAATCTTATTTTCAATGCTCAGAAAATTTGGTTCAGACTGAATGCTATGTTTTATTCAATATAAAGTTATTCTTCATTGGTACTTTTAGAATTCCAGCAGTTGTTGGAATGCCTTGCATTTTTCATTTGATAGAGCGTTTGTAAGTTTAATTTTGAGAAGTTTTATATAGATTCTGAATTATGGCTAGTAGAGGTCTGGAACCAGCTGCATGTAAGCGAAAATAATTTCTTTGTATAATATCTGACCCAGAACCACATAATGAGACCTTGGGATGGATTTTGATTATTAAATAATGTTCATGCATTCTTAAAGAGTTAAGGTAGTTGTCAGTGAAATTGCTGCTCTCAATAGATATATGTATGCAAACATCTTTATTCATCTAAGAGCTAAGATTATGTAGGCAAAGTGCTTTAAAAACTATGTACTCTGTATTCCTTCTTATTAAATCCTCACCTAAAAGTTCTTACTTGTTTCTCTTCTACCATAGAGTGAAAATTAATATTCTGGGTGGAATTCAAATAAAAGTATAGAGTTGGTGATCTTATAAAATTTTTGAATCATATCTTATCTCTCTTTTTTTTTTTTTTTTGCATCACTTGGTAGCAGTGAATAAAGTGAAGATGACCTGGATTTAGAACTTCCAGATGCATTTGATTATTACACATTATTTGATGATCCTGTGTATGACATTAGTGATCTCTTACAGCATAACAGATTACCCTAAGCTTAGTGATTCTGGACACGAGCCTTTCCTATCTCGGTTTCTGTGGTTCAGGAATGCCAGAGCGGCCTAGCTTGCTGGGTGGTTCTGGCCCAGGTTCCCTGCCCGTGGCTGCACTCAGGATGCAGCAGGGAGGCCTGACTCACGCTGGAGCGTGCACTTCCCAGAGGGCTCGCTCGCGTGGCTGCTGGCAGGAGGCCTCAGTTCCCGGCCAAGCAGGCCTCTCTGTAGGTCACTCTGTGTCCTTGACACACGGCAGAGGGTGAGCAAGGAGGAAGCAGCAGCGCCTTGTACGTCCGAGTTGTTCACCTTCGCTTCACGGTAGCTGTTCATTAGAAGCCAGGCCTCACATCCGGCCCAAACTCAGGGAGGGCAGTTAGGTCCCACCTCTTGAAGAGAGCAGCATCAAAGGATGTGTGGAGATACTGTGAAACCACCAAAAGTCCTAAGAGTATTTTGAGGCTTTAGTCTCTTTCCTTAAAACTGGTCAGATGATAAATGAGGAACTCTGCTTGTTAATTAAAATAATATCTTAAACAATAAGGACCTACTGTATAGGACAAGAAACTGTATTCAATATCTTCTAATAAGCTATACTGGAAAAGAATCTGAAAAAGACTATACGTGTGTGTGTGTGTGTGTGTGTGTGTGTAAAAACTGAGTCACTCTGCTGTACACCTGAAGCATTATAAACCAACCATTCTTCAATTAAAAAGATCTTAAAAAATAGTGTTTTCTCAACCTTTCATGTTCTAAAAATAACATCAGCTACCAGAGACAACATAGACTGGATTTAAAATAAGGTGGTAAGTTGGAGTGTGTGCCCTGCCGGGTTGGCTTGAATCAAAGGGAAAAGAGCAAGTAGAATTACAAGAGGAGAACTGAGGAGGAGAAGAGGAAGATCCCTGCTGTTTGAGCTGCGACAAATGATTGGGGTATTAAAAGTCTTCTAAAATATTATGTCACAAATGCAGGTCTTCGTGAGGTCACTGTTTGTGTGTAGCTTAAGTACTTTGCTTCTTAATACCTATGGAAAATGCTCACTGGTATATCCTTATTATCTCTCTGCACCATTGTTTTTCGCCTCCCTCGTGGATCAGGATTGGAGGGAATGTGTCTAGTATTTCAGCCCAGTGTTTGCTTGGGTGTAAACTGGAGGCAAGGCCATGCAGGCAAGCTAAGGCGGGATTGTGAAGAGTTGGCAAGTTGCCATGCAAAAGAGGTGCTGGATTTTTTTTTTTTAAGCCAGGAAACATTTGCTGTTATTTAAAGATCTGTGTGGCCAGAGTGTTAAGGATGAACAGTTTTCTTTGTTTAATCTCTAACCCAGAGCCACATGATTTGACATGATAGATTTTGATTTCCATATTTGTTCATATGCAGGGAAAGCCCTGGGTCTGGAAGCAGGGAAGCTGGTAAGGAGGCTTTTGCATAATCCAGACTATGGGTGGATTTGTTACACTTCTGTTTGGGCGATTGAGGGATTGATTTGATGGAGGGTTAAGTAGAAGGAAGAATCTAGAATACTTTCTAGGTTTTTTAGATAGATGTAATGGGGTAGAATTGTGATATTCCCTAAAGTGAAACATGCTACAGAGAGAATTGGTTTGTGGGGATCAAAACCATTAGCTCTTTTTTGGGGTGTATGTTTTGCTATCTGTTCCTTTCTCCTCTCTCCTCAAATCTCAGTGCTGCATCCCCATCCTCACTTTCAGCCAGTGGTCTTGCTTACTATTTCAGTGAAAAGTAAAGCAGTTAGAGAAATACTTCTACAAGAGGACTTCCAAGGTCTCTTTCCTCCTGCTCCTGCATCTGAGTTTACATCTTCTTTTACTTTAACCGTCTGTGAAATAGCAAAGGTCGGTCTTGTACTTGTGCACCAGATCTCATCCCGTCTCACCTGCTCTAAGACGTGGCTCAGCAGCTCTGCCCTAAATCACCAGAATTCCCCCTCTCTACCAAATTGGTTTATCAGCATACAAACACGCTATTATTTCTCCCATCTTAAAAACAAAAGCAAACACTCCTTGGACTACACATCTCCTTTCAGGGACCGGCATTTCTCTGATTACCATCAGCACTAAACTCTTTGAAAGAGTTGTCCACGTTTGCCATTTCCATTTCGTTCCACTCTCTGGAGCATAATCCACCCAAGCCTTCACCCTCACCGCTCTGTGGAAACCACTCTTGGCAGGGTCGCATGACACCATCATAGGGCAAGAGCTTGTGATCGCTTCTCGGTACTCACCTTACCTGGCAGGGCAGCAGCAGGTGGCATTGTTGGTCACTCATTCTTCCAGAACAGAGTGTCTTCACTTGCCTTCCAGGACCTCAGAGTCCCCAGTTTTTTCTCCTCTTGCCTCTCTGACCGCCTCACTGTCATCACAGCAGTGCTAAAAGCCTCAGCCCTGGACCCTCTTCTCTGCTCTGACGGCACTTACTCCTTGTGTGATTTTATTTACTCTCATGGTTTTAAATACCATGTGTGTGTGGACCAAACTTATATTGCAGCTGTATTGTTTCTTCAATTTAAACTCAACTGCTTACTTGACTTCCCTACCTATATATGTCTAACGGGCATCATGAACTTAGTATGTCTAAAACATCACTCCTAATCTTCCTTCCCATCAAACCTGCTCTGTACTTATCCCCACCACACTTAACTGTCATCCCAGCTATTCAGGCTAAATCACTTAAAGGCTAATATCAGGCTAAATTCCTTCTTTTTTCTCCCACAGTAGATAGCCAGCTCACCAGGAAACACCCTTGACCTTCCCTTCAGTCACTGCTCTCCCCTTGCACTCCTGCCGCACTGGAGCATCAATATGCAGCACCTGAATTATTACAGTAGCCTCCCTAACTCGTATCCCTGCTTCAAGCCCTTAACTCCCTGAAGTCTAGTCTCAACCCAGATTTTGGAAAACATGCTAGATCTCATCCTTCCCCTGCTCAGAACCCTGCAGTGGATTTCCACTTCATTCTCTAAGAAGGGTCCCACGTGACCTGGCTCCTGAAGCGCCTCTCATCGCACCTGTTACCTCCCCCTGCCAATCCTCTCTAGCATACTGTTTCTGTTTTCTCAACAAATCAGGTAAGCTCCCGCCCCAGGGCCCTTGCACTTGCTGTTTCCTTGTCTGAAGTCTCTTTACCTGGTTCCCCACGTGGCTCACTCTCTCATCTCCAGGTTTTTACTCAAATGACGTCTCAGTAAGACTTTCTTCAAGCATCCTTGTTGACTGTCGACCATTATTTCTCTCCCTGTTCTGTTTTCTTCATAACACTTGGGCACTTAATCACCATTCGACATACTACGTATTAGCTCATGGGTTTATTTCTGTTTCCCCTCCCTGGACGGTAGGCTTCATGAGAGCAAGGTGAGATGAGTGCTTCACAGAGAAGGTGATATTTAAACTGCATCTGTGGTATGCAGTAATCTAGTCGACCTGAGAACTTCTTTTTCAAAAACGTTTCTTTGCCATCTTGAAGCATGGAAACCACAATAGATTGGCAAATGAAGGGATCTCAAGCAGAAATGTAATCATGGCTATGTGGTAAATAGCAGTAGGGCTAGGATCTTCCTGCCGGCCCTTAGAGGTCAGTACTCACTATTCTGTGTTGATATTATCATCCCCATTTAGATGAAGAAATATGGACCCCGTCAAGTTAAGGAAGTTTCCCAATATTACATGTCTGTTAAGTGGCAGAGCTGGAATTGACACTCTGGTCACCTTATTCTAAGGCTGCATTTTTCTCCCTGTGAAATAATTAATTCTTTCATCCTTATTAATGATTGTACCTGAAAAGCTACCAACCAACTCTTTTACTATTTTAGTTTTTGAAAATGCAGATTATGGACTAGAATAATCGAATGATAAAATCTAGAGTTGCCAACAGTGATTCCAAATTAATGACTTTGTATATTATCTGGCACAGCTGTGTGGAGGAGGGCATGTCTCTTTGTGCTGGTAACACCTACAACTAGGAGTTTTGCTAGTGAGACTGGTGTCTGTCTGCATCTGAGCTTTCACGTCTGATTATCTTTTCAGGCCCATCTTCTATTTGGAGGAAAAAATACTTAGAGATAAAGTATCACAAGCTATATTTTCTATATGAAGGATTTGTTGAGTGTAAAAAAATTATAAACACACATTTTTCCCTTGGATCTCTTAAATGTTGTGAATATCTAGCTTCTATGATGTGAACATCTAACTAGCTATGATGCAGTTAGATGGTCCAGTAGAGGCAAGAACACTGATCTGAACAGTTAGTTCAGCTCCCATTAAGAAGATGTTCCTTTGATACCAACTTTAATTTGTAAGTGAGATTCAGCCTATGCAGTGTTTTGATGCATGAAACTTGCTTTTACCACTTTTGCTGTGTTAGTTCTCTTCTGTTTGTTTTAGGTCCACAGTATGAGCACACCCCTTTACCCTGTAATTATCAGGAAGCTTTACTAGCACAGCACCTGGCTGGGCTGTAGAGGCATGGACCTGTTGTAAGTGCAGGCAGTGCTGGAACAAACTTGCTCCTGGTTTGACGGAGTCCAAATCCAACAACACTGTCCAGGGTAAGCCTGGGCTTTACAGGCCAGCACCTAGCAGAACGCAAGACACCACCCTGAAAATAAATCTTAGTCATGAAATAGATCCAAGACTCTGAAGTCATTTTTGGCAATGTCCTGTGTAACGGTGGATGTAACAGTAATAGAATTATTCTGATACAGAATGCAGTTTGCACAATATATATTGAGTACACAAATTTTTTTATTGTTATTTCGGACTTAATTTCCAGTTAGGCAGAGAGAAAGAGTTTGAAAGAAAGAGTTCTGACTATAGCAAAAAAAAAAAAAAGCAGTCTTAGTGCTGGTTTAAGATCAGTGATTCCTCGAGCAACTTCTTCAGCCCTCTGTGCTTAAGGTGACTTGTCTGTGAAGTTTCAGCATGCAGCGCAGACACACCGTGGGGGCTTTGACGGTGGTCATCGTGAGACAAGGAATGTGACCGTGCCCACCGCAGAGCTCGTCCCCTCAGAGGAGGTTCAGAAAATGTCCATTTCCTCCCTTTGGAGCATTGCAAGGCCAGACAAATGCAGGCATGGAAAGTTAAATAAAAACAGTAAACGCTGAGCACACCCTGTCATGGGAGAGACAGCAGCTCTTTTCTGCTCTGTCACCTTTGTGTCTGCAGTGTTTAAAGGGCGTAGGAAGAGACTCTGCTCACAGTGGTTATGTGTGCGTGTGTGTGTGTGTGTGTGTGTGTGTGTGTGTGTACATGCAAAGGAATAAGAGTAAAGGCTAGGGTTCAGAATTATGCCCAGCATCCCCTTGTCTGGAAGGAGTCCAGTCTCAGGTTGGCACCACTCCCACTGGATGTTCCCAGGGCAGGACAGCTACTGACCCCCAGAGGTGAGTTTGTCCTGGCGCCGTCTGGGAAGCATCCGTCCTGCCTGATAGCACAGAGCAGAGGGTCCTGACCTCAACCTGCTCCACCGTTACCAGGACAGCTGAGAACCCGGCATGTGGACCACCACTTTCAAATGTCATCGGTAATTACAAATTTACTTTTAAGACTTTTAAACACTTTTTAAAAATAAATTTATTTATTTATTTATTGGCTGTGTTGGGTCTTCGTTGCTGCACGTGGGCTTTCTCTAGTTGCCGAGAGCGGCGGCTACTCTTCGTTGCACTGCGCGGACTTCTCATTGTGGTGGCTTTTCTTGTTGCAGAGCACAGGCTCTACGCACCCGGGCTTCAGTAGCTGTGGCACATGGACTCAGTAGTTGTGGTTCACGGGCTCTAGAGCACAGGCTCAGTAGTTGTGGTGCACGGGCTTAGTTGCTCCAAGGCATGTGGGATCTTCCTGGACCAGGGCTCGAACCTGTGTCCCCTGCTTTGCCAGGAGGATTCTTAACCACTGCGCCACCAGGGAAGCTGTAAACACTTTTGGAAAACCTAGTTAAAGTTTACATACAGTGAAATACGCAGATCTTCATGTACAATGAGATGAGTTTTGACAAATGTTTATATATCTGTGTAACACCCCAGTCAAGACAGAGAATGCTTTCATCACCTCTGTCAGTTCCCACAACCCATGGGCAACACAGTTCTGATTTTTATCATCATAGACTAATTCGGCTTTTTCTTGAATAATCTGCTTGTTTTTGAAACTGCATTATTATCTGTTTTCCCTTGAAACATAGGACTTTTTATGTTAACATAAGTAGTTCTTGGCTATAAAAATGTGTCTTAAGATTTATAATCGAAGTCAAAGAAAACAGAACTTTTAGCAGCCGCTTTGGATTCGTCTTTGTTTCTTAAAGTTGTAGTTTTGAAATTGTTCCATTTCCTTGGATGAAAGCATGCTCTAGAAAGATAAGCGTATATATGGGATCTGAAGACAGTCTTGGATGTATTAGAAAACCGTTGGTCTTCATGATTCCTCTAGTTTAAACAACAGTGTTAAGAACCTGTATTTTGTATACACTAGTGCTGGTTTCACTTTCCCCTGCAGGGAAGTAGCAGGAAGAACGTAGGCTTTCGGATCCGACCTGGAGAGCATCTGGGTCTGCACATGCTGGCATTTGCCTATTTAACTTTTCTGAAAATCAGCTACCCTTGTGATAAAATGGGAATAATATGTACCTGAAAGGACTGTGACAAAGGTTAGATGGATTAACAGACAAAGTGCATATTACGTAGTAGGTCCTCCCTTCTTTTTTTAAATGGCAAACTTTTTGGCATTGTAAGTTTTCTTCCTTCCTCCCTTCCTTCCTTCCTTCCTTCCTTCCTTCCTTCCTTCCTTCCTTTCTTTCTTTCTTCTCTGTTTTCTTTTTGGCTGCAAATAAGTTTAACTAACTATATTAGAGCCACTGGCCATTGATCACGTATCCCTGATGCTAGTTAGCTTCAGGGCACTGCTGCTTGTATCTTGCAACTTCTTGGAAGCTTCCCTTCACCTTGGCTGCCTCTTGCTGGCCACCCAGGCTGCGCGAGTAAACTAAAATCTCCCACTTCTTCTACACTCGTTCCTGTCTTGTCTCCCAACCCTGGAAGATTGAGAAACATACTCTTGAGAGAAATAGGTGTAGCAGTGCCTGTACATACAGATGGATAAAGTGAATCACAACCAAGTAAAATCAGTCTTACCATTTAAAGAAATATCAAACTTTGATTCTCAAATTTGTTAACGAAAGCCAGACAACCCAAAACAACAAGAAAGTCAAAATTGGCAAAGGTACACATAGGCAACACAGAAGAAGAAAACCAGTGTAGCCAATAATAATTCGAAAGCTGTTCATTCTCTCTCGCAATCAGGAAAATGCAAATTAAAGCAATAATGAGATATATTTTTATACCCAAGAAATTGACAAAGGTTAAAAATTTAGCCTGATAGTGCTAAGGGTTCGTTAGGATGTAAGGTTAACAAGAACTCTTATACATTGCTGACGAAGGTATAAATTTCTGTAATCCTTCGAAGATTTCATCAAAGAAGCTCTCGCACGTGTGCACAAGGAGACGTATACAGAGATGTTCATTGTGGATTGTTTGTAACAGCAAAAAATTGCAAACAACCCAAACATTCAGGGATCAAATGAGCAAAATTTGGCATGGGATACAGTGAGATTGGGGAGGAAAAACTACAATTTGATGTTATCTTAATTTAACTTAAAAAAAGAGGAAACATTACTAAATATTAACATTTAGTAGTTCCACATCAGTGGCTCTCAAAGTGTTTTTGGTACCTAGACCAGCAGCATTTGGCACCACCTGAGAACATTTGGTAAAACCCATCTCTCAGGCGCCAACCCAGATCTCTGACCCTGAAACTCTGTGGGTTGGGATCCAATAAGCTGTGTTTTAACAAGCCCCTCTTTACCCCTGTTGTGTACATGACAAGGACGTGGATATTTACTGTATTTTTTAAAGTAAATAATAAAACTAACAATGTCAACCTTTTCTTTCCCACTCTCCCAAAGCCCTTTTAGGCTATAAGTTTCAGCTCCATAACTACAGGCTTATTAAGAGTATATATTTCTTACTGCCACCTAAACTTCTTGTTTGTGGATAGATCTCTTAATAGCAAGCAAAGGGCAGAGAAAAAAATGGGCAACTTTTATAAATGATTTTTCAGACATGAATTGTCCAGTAAGTACATCACCCTAAAAAACTTTGATATCTGACACTTCGCCCGATATCATCAACAACAAATGTCTGTGAAGCATTACATTCAGAACAGTGCCAAGTACTGTTGCTTCCATAAGACATAAGATATAAATCATGTCCTTGGGAAACAATTGAGTTGCAGATTTAGCATGTGAATAGAGAAAATGAAGTTAAAAATGAGAGTACGTCATTGTCAGATTATAGCACACTCAACTGCCACCCAGAATTTCAGAGGATTTTGAAGGGAAGATTTTTGGAGACAGCCTCAGCTGAGAAAGTAGAAGGTAATATTTCAAGGAATGGCATGAGCAGTGGTCATTGTAGCATTCTACTTCAAAGACCTGTGTAAGTGATTTTAGTTCAAGTTGAGCGTATGGAATCAGAGTCTTCAATTTTTGTCCTATAGACGGATGGATAGAATCATTGAAAGCTTTGAGAAATGAGATAATTTGTATGTGCAAAGTAGTGTTCCAAGAAGATAAATTTGGCATGTGTGTCACAGATGGACTGAAGGCAAGAAAACAATTAGCAGTGCTGCCAGGGCTTTCAAAGAAAGTGAGGATTTAGATGGTGAAATGATACGGGGTGAGGCAGAGTGAACGAGGAATGGGAGCGTGTGAGGGTAATTCTAATGGAATGTATTGTTTCTTATTGCTGCTGCAAAAAAACTACTGGAAATTTAGTGGCTTAAGACAACACAAATATATTATCTAATAGTTTTGGAGGTTAGAGTCCAAAATAGTTCTCATTGGGCTGACGCAAAGAGTCAGCAGGGCTGTGTTTCTGTGTGGAGTCACTAGAGAAGGATCTATTCTCTTGCCATTTCTTGCTTCCGCGGGCTGCTCACGTCCCTTGGCTTGTGGCCCCTTTCTCCCCTTCAAAACCTGTGGCCGCGTCTTAAAATCTCTAAGCCTGACTCTCCTGCCTCCCACTTTCCGTCATAAGGATTCTTGTGATGACACTGGGCCCACCCAGGTGATTCAGGATAATCTCCCCAGCTTCAGATCCTCAGCTTAGCCATATCTGCAAAGTCCCTTTTGTCATTTTTTTTTTTTGACTTATTAACAACAGAAATTTATTTCTCACAGCCTGGAGGCTGGAAGTCCAAGATCAGGGTGCGAGAGCACCGTCGGTTTCTGGTGAGAGCCCTCACCTAGCATTTTGCCATTTAAAGCAACATAGTCCTAGGTTCCAGGGATTAGGATGGGGACTTATTTTGCCTACCACATGGAATGTGATCATAATTTGCTGATTGCCTAGGATTTGGAAGAGAGGTGGAAAAGCCTGGATTGGTCATGTCAACGCTCTCAGTTTCATTTTGTCTGTAAAACAGGGGTGGCAAAAAAAAAAAAAACAAAAACGGGGTGGTCGGGGGGATGGCGGTGGGATTCCCTTCCAAGCCTCACACTCTGACTAGAACGTCAGCTTCATGAGTAGAGGGTTTGTATCTGTCTTCTGCACTCCTGACTCATCCTCATCGTCTGCAACAGTGACTGGTACATTAAAGTCACACGTTAATTATGGTGGAATGAAATATTTGTTGCTGAATGAATGAGTCCAGCGAAAGTTTGAAAAGAGCACTGGGGAGAATTCTCCACTGGCTCCTGTCTACGTTAAGTTCTTGTTTTCCTGGTGAGGTAAGGTTTTCAGCTCAGGTCATGGATGGTTTAGGATCCCGTCATTGGGATGGAGACATTCTGCGGATGGGAGAGAGAGAGAGCTGAGATTTGTAGAGTCTGTTCCTTTTCTCCCTGGCTGTTAGCCTCCGTGCTTAGCATCCCCTGGAACTAGCAACAGAGAAATGTATAGGGATTGATGTGCGGCCTCAGTAAGGGTCAGGGCAGCTGCTGATTGAAGAAGAAACTGCTCGCTGTGTCAGTGACTGCTTGTCCCTGGAGCGACCAGCTGTCGCATTCCTCACTGCTCACCCAGCCAGAGTCAAGTCTTGCCCTTTGCATTCCTAAAAGAACACTTGACCTTCTGAGGACATAATATTCATTTATGCTGTGGAAAGTGCCAGTTAAACAGAAAACAGAGAAGCTTCTTTGTGCTTGAAAAAAAATAGCATAAAGTGTTGGTGTTTGAGAGTACTGCAGGTAGCCAGCAGGTAGCGGAAGTGATTGGGCTTCTGATACGGAAGCTAACATTTTTAGGGGCTTTGCCTCTCAGATATGCGGTCTGACAAATACGTGCCATAAAAGCTGTCCTTGAAAACTGACATTTAAGAACCTTGTCTTGCAGGAAATGAATGAATTTCTTTAAAGGAGCAATAGATGGTAGAAGGAGGAAAGACTTTTTATCAACACAAGGAGGGCAGGGGGTGCACGTTTTACTAGGCTCCTTGAAATTTAGAGAATCAAAGTCTTTTTGTCTTTTACTGCCTTATGTTACTGTGGACAAACACTATACCTTTTCTCTGATTTTTATCTCTTGTTTTTATCAGTGCTATTTTAAAAACATCATCCAGCTAGGTATAGAGGCACATGTAAGAATTAGATATATTTTCCTGGTCTAATAGTCTCTTGAAAGAACTTGCCTGTTTTTTAAAAATATATATATATATATAAATTATATTTAAATAATCATCCCTTAAACAAATTAACCTCTAGTATCTAAATCTATAAAATTACTAGTGAGAGAAATAATTGGTCACCAAAAAGGCTGAAAAAATCATCACTGGAAGTCCTCATTCCATGCAGTTGCCTGATGATTAATATCTTGCTTTAATGTTAAGGGAACAGAATTAAATATATAAAGAGCTGGTGTTCAGAGAGTATGAAGTAGGTTTCGAAGCCTGTGAACAAGACTTCGGGTCAGTTTGCCAAACTGACCAGATGCAGAACACCACCCACCCCACCCCCCATTTAGCAAACAAGTAGAGGATAAAATTTCACCAAAAGCAATTTTAAAAATTACAGATGAGCTCAAGAAAGGGAAAACCCCAGGTATCAGATACAGAGAGGGGAACCCAAGGTAAGCAACGTTGAGTGACTAAGTCCGGATGGGCTACGGAGATGTGAGATTCAGGATGGTAAGATGAATGTCTGCGGGTAACATCTGCAGACGGGGTGATGAGTCCACCCCACAGGCGTGGTGGGGGCAGGGAGAGGAAACAAAACTCCCAGGGGAAAGCCCAAATCTGTGAAGGTTCCACCCATGGCACCGGGCCTAGGAAAGTCCACCCGCAGCCAGAAGCAGCAGCAAGGAAGTGTGCCTCTGCCTGAAGCTTCAAGAGAAAGAGGAGACACCAGTGACCCATGAGAGCAGAGCTTGTGCCCCACAGGGTGACAAGTTCAAGTTCATTCCATCCGTGCAGGGCCAGACAAGCAGCAAGTCACTGTGCCTGACACTTCATGACTCAGGGGACATGGGGCCCCCCCATGGGAAACAGTCCCTGGGATGCATGAACTTACACTCAAAACTCAGTACATTCACAGAGATGAAGGTTAACTGACCCTGAGATTTAAAGGGAAAAGAAATAGGAAGAGGAAGAAGCGGAGGAGGAGGAATAGGCCGGTTTGGAAAAAGAATCAAATAGATATTCTCGAAATGGAAAACAGTTATTAAACTATGTGAGCACTGTGGTGTTGGTTGAAAATTGTCTTGCTTAGTACATTGACTCACATGGCTCAAGGTACAAATAGCACATCCATACATACTTCTTTATACTCTATAATCATCTGAGAAGATTTGTGTAACAGTCTCTTTATCTTCCTTAACGTGAAGATTTAAAATTTAAGTCTTTCTTTTATCAAGCCATTTATTAAAAACTCAAATGTCATCATTTCTGGGAAACCTTCTCTTTTATGCATATTTGGTCCCCCTTCTGTGCTCTTAGCAGTCTGTGGGCATCCACATCATAAAAGTGATCATACGTGTGCTGTAAGTATATGTTTCTGTATCACCCATTCTTGATTCTTGAGTTCCTGCCGGGTAGCCTTTCTCCCGGTTTTTATCACTCCTTGGTACACAGTAGGCACCACAATATTGTTGAGTAAACGAATGAATGCTTAAAATAAAATCATCAAGTTATACTGGTACCACTATGTATGAGACCCCAGTGACCCTCAAGAGGCTCCCATCAGTTGTATTCAAGTCAGTGTGCCTGGCTGCAGTCCAGACAATTTGACCTTAGACAAAAGCTTTTGTAAGCATTTAGTCATTGAGATTGGAGCATCAAGAAATCTGTTAGCCAAGAGCTGAAGAGTGTAAAATAGGTACGGGATAATTGGATAATTCTGCTTTTTAAAATCAACATCCCTTTACTCTGTGGTGCAGTGGAGAGGAAACTTGTTGAGAAGAACAGAAAACTACATGAGACAAGAATGTACTTCTCTGTCCTCGCTCTGCTCTCTCAGAGGGGAATTTTATATCCGTTTCTTAAAAGCTAAGGGACTAGAGTGAGCTGAGAAAAAAAGGATAAACATTGCACAAAACTAAGGTCTTTATATTTCTAAAGTATAACCGTTTAGAGGACAATAGCTTTTCCCACTGATATTAAATTGCAGAAGGAAGAAAAGAGTAGAATTTGTAAGTAGTAAAGAGGAAGCAAAAGTAAATTGAAGGTCTTTAAAAGACGAAGGTAACAACTTAAACTTCAAGTTGGAACTAAATGGGTAAGTAAAATATACTTTTAAGCAGGAAGATGAGAAGGTTCTTAAAAGTCGTGCTAAATGTTTTGTGGAAATTTAAGACATATTCCCAGAGCTTAGCTCAGTCTTCTTAAGATGTAGTTTATCTTTCAAACACCTTCAGATTTGAAATAAGGCTCAGTCTGTTAATTTCTGTTTTGATTTTTCAATAAAACGTCTTTCCCGCAAAATAAGTATATTGAAGATAATTTTCAAGGTCAGAAATTTCAAAAGAAGTTGGACAGCATCCCTACATTAGCTGTTATTTTTATCCTAATTGGTCCTCCTGCATTTTAAATTCTGTGACTGGCCATTGGTCCTGTTTCATTTTTAGGAAAAGAGCGTTTAGCCCATTGAAATATTGTATTTAAAACTAATATAAAATGTTAATTTTACCATATATTTTCTTTGAAATGTGATATAAATTTAGTGTTTATTTTTTATTCAAAAGCCATGAAAAATATTCACATAAAAAGTGATTGCCAATAATTTCTTTCACAGAGCAGCATGAACTCTCAGAACCAAAGTATAGTTTGGGACCTGAGAAATGAGAAACATTTGAACTCTTATTAGGAAAAAAGAATGTACAAAATGATACGGAACTAGTTCAAATGCTGAGGGATTTGTTTTGATTTTGTAGCTTATTATTATTTTAAAGCACAGGTAGAAATTGTTCTGCAAACACGCTTTGGTGAATTTATACCAATAATTTCAGTCAACGAAATTACCAGTGTTTTCTTCTTATCCCAGGTTGTTGGTGTAGCCCAGGCCATCAACAAGAAATCGGGAAGTGGTGGGACATTCACTGAAAAAGATGAAAAGGTACCAAAACTTGGGTCTGGTGTGATCTCAGTTTAGGAAGATGCTTTCTCTTTAGACTGTATAGACCTCTGGAATTAGCAGTTGCTAAAATTGTTGATCACGAAAACATTACAGTTTAAAATGCTCTGAGATGTTCAGAAGTGTCTCTTGCCTCTGGCTCAATCAGTGCTGACCTGAGTTTGCAGTACCTGTGGCCTTCAGTCAACAAAACCCCCACCCCTACTCCGTCCTCACCATGCCACCAAGCCTTCCCCAGGGCTGTGTGAAGGTTGGGACCATGCAGAGGGTGACATGGTATTCTAACGCCCTCATTTACCTTTCGTCACTGCTATGAAGAAATTCGACATTAAGTAAAATCCCTGAAGCACTGCTCCAAGTTCAGTACTCCAGGTCAGCTAAAAATTGGAATTGCCTCCTGGTGAAGCAAATTCAGAATGTTTTATAAGCTCTGCACACAGACGGTGGGGCGCCAAGGTGTGAATTCAGGCTGGATGATGTGAATTTAGCTTCAGAAAGAGTGGCAGTCAGCATTATTTTATTACCCTCCTCGTCCAACTCTGAAGGAGTGCATTCCTCGCACCACATTGACATGCTTTCCGTTTAAGGACGGAAGCCCTTAAACCTGTTTATAACTTCATTCTGTCAGTAGGTTTCATTATTTCTCTTCTTGAATGTGCAATTATATGTATATCAAGGAGCCCACTGGATTCTTCCTACTCAAGCCCACTGCTGTTTCCGTCACTCCCCTGAAAATTAGTAGGAGCTTCTGGAAGACATTCCAACAAGACAGAGTTATTTTTGTCTCTTGCTGTAGGCTCTGTTGGCACTGGTGTTGGTCCCCATGTCTTAATTGCTTCAGAACATAGCTAGTACCTTTTTAAATCAGTGTCATAGACATCTAGTTTCCTATCCTGTTAACGACACCTGAGGATATTTGGTGGGGAACGTGGTTCTAGATTGGCTATTTATTCCATTATTTGTTTATAGTCCGTTAATGTAAACCCCTCTTGAAAGATTTGCATTCTTAGGCTGTATCATCTCTTGGCAGAATAAATTCATGATTGTGAATAAAGTATGCCATGTAAAGGTTTCTTTTAATCAATAATTAGTATAATTATGAGTCCATCACCTTAGTATTGTATAACGAGGGTGATACATCATGTTTGAAAGGATATGTTTAAACTAATACATTAATTCTAAATTTGCAATTCGTTATGGGACTGTTATTGCCAATATTCTCCTAACAAGTATGTGAGCTTTCAGTTTGCCCCAGTAATAACTTACAGGCTATTTTTATAGTCTTAGCTTAAATCCAAGTCTTAATACCACTTAGAGACTACACCAGATTTTTCAAAGAGTGAATTTTAGTTTCACATGATATAGAGAGATCTGTGTTTCGTCTCTTTCTCCTTGCTAATTTACAACTATTGTATGACTTTGAGACTGTGTTAACACTTGTCATCTACTAGTGGTACCATTGAGCTAACACTTGCTTTGCATCAGTTCCTAATTTTATGCAGAATAAACATCTACACTGTGGGTTTTTAAATATTTGTTTGAACTGTAAATATTTTTGAATGCCGTTTGTGTTTCAAGCAATGTAACAAGACAGGCTTATTGACAGTTCTTATTTGGCTGTTGTCTTGCCTGTTTTCTAGGACTTTGCTGCTTACTTGGCATTTTGTGGAATTGTTCTTCATAATGCTCAACTCTATGAGACTTCACTGCTGGAGAACAAAAGAAATCAGGCAAGTCTGACTACTAAAGAGAGAATGTAGAAATTCTTTTTAAAAACTGGTTAAATTTTCATCCAAGTTTTATATATATATATATCATTAGAAATACAAACTGCACAGATTTAATTTGTTAATATTTTAACTGTTTCTTCTAATAGTTATTTTTTCCATTTTGTATTTTCCATAACCTGTTGCTTTATCACTGTCAACAGATGAAGATTTGTGTAACTTACACCACCCATTACTTTGCCGTTATGGCACCAGTATTACTATGTCACTGTTATAAGTTATTGGAGGAGTTGGACTTGTAATATTAAGGGTTTTAGTTCTTATTTTATCAATTAGAGACATCATCTCTTGATTTCACGCTGTATAAGATAAGGTTCTTAGCATCCCTCATCTCGCATTCCCAATGACTCCCTCTTACCTCTGCTTTTCCTATCTGGACTTTTTCTTTTATATTGCCCACATTGATAACCTATATACAGATGGTCCTCAACTTAAACATTGGTTAAACTTACAATTTTCCAACTTTACGATGGTGTGAAAGCTATACGCATTCAGTAGAAACCATACTTCGAATTTTGAATATTGATCTTTTCCTGGGATAGTGATGTACGGTACGACACTCTCTCACGGTGCTGGGCGGTGGCAGTAGCCACGCCGTCATGAGGATAAATAACCAGTACACTTAAAACCGTGCTGTTCCCGCACAGCCGTTCCGGTTTTCACTTTCAGTACAGTATTCAACAAATTCCATGAGATAGTCAACACTTTATTATACAATAGGCTTTGCGTTAGATGATTCTGCCCAGCTGTAGGCTAATGTACGTGTTCTGATCATGTTTAAGGTAGGCTCGGCTGAGCCATGATGTTCAGTAGGTTGGGTGTATTAAACAGATTTTTGACTTTAAATATTTTCAACTTGCAGTGGGTTTATCAAGATGTAACCCCATTGTAAGTCAAGGAAGATCTGTATTGTTCTACAACCATGCCTTGACTTTTCTAAAGCTTTGTCTAGGTTAATTCTAACGTTGCAGTTTAAACTAAAGCTTAAAAGTACTGTGATGTTGGTGTTGTTCTTAATTAACCATGTAAACGTTGTTGTTCATATTACCTTTGTTAAATAACTTAGTTTTTCTTGTTGTTTCTGAAATCGTTTTTCTTTGAACTGTGTGCTCTAGTGTAGCCTCATGTTGTTGGTTTCCCTACCGCTCCCCCCCCCCCCCGCCGCCGCCCCAAACTCTCCATTATTTAGGCGCTCTCTTGAGTTCTTTTTCATTTGGATATTATTATTATCCCCATTTTCAAGAAACTTGCCCTGGATCACAAAGCTAGCAGGAGGGGAAGCTGGGATGAAAAACGGCTGGGCCCTGGCTCAGAGTTGGTGATCCTAACCAGTATGCTAATTGTAATAACAGTCGACAGGGACATTTTGCGAGTAAGCAGAGATTTATATATTTACCACTTCAATGGCAACTTGGTTGTAACTTGCTAGATGATATATAAACAACCTACAACCCATATAAAATCGTATTGCTTTAATAATTACAAACAATTACTAAATAATAAGCTTTTAATTTTTTGGTCTAGGTGCTGCTTGACCTTGCTAGCCTAATTTTTGAAGAACAACAATCATTAGAAGTAATTCTAAAGAAAATAGCTGCCACTATTATCTCTTTCATGCAGGTGCAGAAATGCACCATTTTCATAGTGGATGAAGATTGCTCCGTGAGTACAGAGTATGACTTTTTTATTTTTAGAAAGATCAGAAATTTATATTCCTTAAAGCACTGCTTTTAAACCTCAGGTTTGCCTCAGAGCTCTCTCTCTCATATCCAGCTGAATATGGTTGTTTATGTAAAGCCAATCAAAATGTGAGCTGTTCTGGCTGAAAAGGGGTAGAGGTGAGGTTGGAGGATGGCTTCAGTGCACCCTTTCACTTTGTTGACCCTCCACTAAGTGGTTACCATGGGAATGTCAGTGTGCTGCTCTCATCAGTGACTCTACCTTGATGGAGAAATACGTTGTCATTACAGTGTGCAGACTTTTTTTGGTCGAGAACAGTCGTGCTCCCACAGGCAGACCCCCGTTCTGAATGGGTTGGGTATAAAAATTTCTTTTTGCCGAGATTGTGTAGAAATCAAAAGGCATGGCCCAATGGAGGCAATGCTGTGAAAGGTGCCTATTAGTCCCCAATTTTTTACCCACCATGGAAAACCTCTAAACTGTTCAAATTGGTAGATTTCAAACCATTGCTTGGTAATGTAAAGAAACAAGATGCGTGTGGAAAGATGGAGTGTTCTTATAGAGTGCTGGTTACTTCTAGACATGCCAACTGAGTTTGCTGCTAGACTCAGGGCCCTTACCCTAAGGCTGTTTTCTTTTATGCAATTTCTTTTCCTTTTCAACCAATGAACCACTGCTTTGGTATATTTCTTTTTGAGGTAGTTGTTTGTTTTCTTTTTCCTTTAGACCCTGAGAATAAGCTCTTCATTGGTAGATTAGGAAAGAGAATGGGAATTCTCACGTGTATAAAGTCAGTTGCAGTCCATTTATGATACTGAGTTGATGGTTTTTTGGGAAGTAGAATAATAAAAGATATTTAATATTTATTTTTTAAATTTTTAAGTGTTTTATTAGGTAACGACTACTGTGTGATGCAACATTATCTGAATCACTGTGTGTATATGTGTATGTGATTCTCATTAATAGGAAATCAAATGAGAATTTACTATGCTATAAGATAATGAGTATTTTCATAGATATTATTTAATATTTTCAATCAGTTATAAACTCCTTAATATAGAGATCATTACAAGATTGTCCTTTTAAAGTTCAGGTCAGTTAATGCAGTCTGTCAGTTTATTTATTTATTTATTTATTTTAATTAATTAATTTATTTTATTGGCTGTGTTGGGTCTTTTTTGCTGTGCGTGGGCTTTCTTTTTAGTTGTGGTGAGCGGGGGCTACTCTTCATTTGGTGCACGGGCTCCTCATTGCTGTGGCTTCTCTTGTTGCAGAGCACAGGCTCTAGGCACGTGGGCTTCAGTAGTTGCAGCACATGGGCTCAATAGTTGTGGCTCATGGGCTCTAAAGCGCAGACTCAATAGTTGTGGCACATGGGTTTAGTTGCTCCGCGGCATGTGGGATCTTCCCGGACCAGGGATTGAACCCATGTTCCCTGCATTGGCAGGCAGATTCTCAGCCACTGCGCCGCCTAGGAGGCCCCTGTCAGTTTATTTTTGCTTTGTGACCTGCTCTTTGGCATTTAATTTTTGCAAGTTATGCATAAGGGCACTCCTTTTTTTTGACAATTTAAGTATCACTTTAATTAACATTTAACACATCTTTCTACCAGTTAACACTTATCTTGGTAGCAACTGAGTGGTATCAGTGTTGCTTTAAAATATAGCTCAGCAAAAAAATTTTAAAATAAATAAAGTATAGCTCAGCAATATGCCCATTAATATATTTTGCTCACTTTTTAATGATTTAATTTGCTGGGTATAGCAATGAAGTGACTTGATGTTCATTTATACTATAATTTTTTTTGATTGAAAATATTTCAACACATGAGCAAAAATCCAAATGTGAACAAGAAAAAAATATATACTCAGTTCTTCTGTCCCAAATTAAACTGATATCATTATTTTATTTCTGTTTCCTTCCAATTTTTTGTTCACTTGTAAAGATAGTACGGGTGCAAATATGTATTTTGCTTTTTAATTTAAGTTCAAAAGTACTTCTCTATGTTGCTAATAGCTTCATAATTTAATGATCTCATATAATATTAATGAATTAGATGTCTTTTTAAAAAGACCCCAAAGTAGCAATCAGTGTATGCATAAAAGCTAAAACTTGAGGATTTTGAATAAATATAGAGAAAAATTGAAGCTAATATATTTATTAACAGCTGGTAGAAAAAACAAAAACAAACAGTACTCAGATAAACATTTTTGCAACTCAGTATCAGAAACAACAGAAGCGTGGTTCTTAGTAATGGGAAGTAGATTTGAGGATGTCGTGAAGTGAGTACTTGGGTCAGTTTTGTCTGAAAAAGTGAAAAAAATCACGAGTAGCGGTGTCTTTGGTCAGTACGACAGACCCATATGTCTGTATTTAGATAGTTTTCATTACATTCTCAAACTTATTTCTCAGTCTGTGTTGTTGCTCTGTTTTCAGGATTCTTTCTCTAGTGTGTTTCACATGGAGTGTGAGGAATTAGAAAAATCGTCCGATACTTTAACAAGGTAAGAAAACTTATTATCTGTCTGTCTGTTTTTTTTTTTTTAAAGCTCTTTATTGGAGTATAATTGCTTATACTATCCAAAGCACTTTACAGATTCAGTCTGTCTGTCTTTATCACAAATATATAATTCTGGCTACGTTGTTATTTCACAACCTATTTAAAGACACAGAAGCTACAGCTGCTTTTTTCCTCCCACAAATAATTTCATTTGTGAAAATACTTTACTGTTTGATGTTATACTTCCAGGGTTTTTTCCACTGCATTTGACCTGTTGGAGAATTCTTTCATGGTGTAAATGGTATCACAATTAGTATAGGCCTGGGTACAGTGTTTTTTGTGAATTGACTCATTTAAGATCCACAAGTACTATATTTCAGTTGTATTTTTTCATTACATATTGGACCCTCCGTGGAAATTTGATAGGCTTCTGAACACATTTTTTTCTCTGAGTCTATTCTGATTTGGAAACAGCCATGGGATTTAACTAACACCAAAAGCAAGCCTGCAGTCTCCATCACACCAAAACATGTACCCGATGGCTAGAATCAGATAAGATCTCTATTGCAGTTCACTTCTTTTTCATGTTTTTTTATAATTTTAAAATTTGTATTTTTTTGTTGTTAATCGGTATGTAGAAACAATAGAAAGTATTAACAGATCAGGGTTATAGATATTACTGGTCCAATTTTATATGTGCTTTCTGAAGAATTTTAAAAAGGATTTAGAGAAAATTACCATATGTTCTTTCTCATATTTCCTTTTGTACCCTTAAGCAAAATACTGGTGGTGTTTGCTTAAGCGATAGGGTAATCTAAGGAATATCAGTCTGCCAGGGGTAGAGCGTCAGGAATTCTTGGACATAATGCTGTTTTGTCACATTATTCATTATTCATTTCTTTCAAATTATTTCACTCAGTAAGACAATTTATGTCAATTTATCCTACCCCTAATTATTGATATTAGAACTAAACGCCTTACATGATCATGGAAATAGAACATTATTTTAACTTTGCAATTTGATATTAAAGTTCCAGATTTTTTATGCTACAGTTAACGTATCAGAGAATTGTTTCATGTAGGTGGATGATGTCACAGTTAGTAATGTCCTCAGTAACCAAGCTCCTTGGTGGTGGCACTTTAGAAACAACCTCTATGCAAATCTAAGCTATAGAAGATTCTATGAGATAACTGGCCTGGTCTCTTCAAAAAGTCAATACCAAAAAAAACAAACAAACAAGTCAATGCCATTGAATAAAATGGAGGGAGGGACTTTTCTCAGATATAACAGCCAAGTGAACCTTGATTAGATCCTGGTTAAAAATGAATAGCTGTCAAAGACACTGGTGAGGACCCTTGGGAATCTGAATATGGACTGGATACTAGGTGTTGGTGGGGAATTATTGTTATCTTTTCTTTGGAATTAGGAAGATATTGTAGTTAGTAGGAGAATGTTCTTATTTTTAGGAGATTCATGCTGGTGTATTTAAGGGTGAAGTGTTATGATATCTGCGCCTTAGTTTAAAATGGTCCAGTCAGGCTGGGGTGGGGTGGGGGGGTGATAAATTAGGAGGTCGGGACTAACATATACCCACTACTAAATATAAAATATAAAACAAGGACCTGCTGTATAACACAGGGAACTATACTCAATATTTTGTAATAAATTATAAGGGAAAAGAATCTGAAAAAGAGAAAGGAATCAGTTAAACATACACATATCAGTGCACAGCACCCTGAGTCACTGCGTGGTATACCTGAAACTCACATGACGTTGTAAATCAACTCTACTTCAATAAAAAAATTAATTCCCAACAAAAAATAAAATATGGTTCAGCCAAAAATAAATATGTAAATACATCTAAATTTAATATATTTAAGCAAATAAATATATTCTCACATACATATGTACATATAGCCAGTGTAGCAAAATATTTAAAATTGTTGAATCTAGAAATAGGATATTCATTTCACTTTCAATTTTCTTGTGTATTTCAAAGCATTCACCATAAAAGATTGGAAGAAAATGTTTGTAATAAAAAGTTGAAAATAAAAATGAAAATCACCTCTGTAGATCCTATAAAGCAGAACTGCCTGAATTTGCAGCTGCAAGAACAAAATACTTGAGTGCACAGCTTGGTTTTGTACTGGCCCTCCTAGTTAAGACTGACCCCGTGGCTCAGTGTGAGGTCTGCAGAAGCTGTCTTCTGCCCTCTGTACCCTTTCCTTTCTTCTTCTTCTCCTCTTACCTTTTCTCACATCTCCTGTCCTCTTAATGTGTTGCCCATCAAGATGGAGAAACTGTTGACTATATTGATTTAAAGTTGTTAGTTTGTTAAAGTGATTATATTTAAATCAAAACTCATTATTTCAAAACTTATTTTAACAATGTGATACAATGAAAGACCTTTCTTTCTATTAAAAGAATTTTAGGAATTAGCAAAAGAGAGAATGTAACTTGGGGCAGACGAGGAATGCATATGACTCTGAAGGTACCCCTGACTTAGGCTTTGAGTGCTGACTTGGGCATGACATGGGTAGTCAGGGTATATAAACTATGGTATCTCTACCCAGAGATTTTTCTGCTACCCTGGAGTTTTTGGTTCACAAAGCTATAACAGAGTAGCTGACCTTTATTTCCCTCTTGGCATTGCTAGTCGTGAACTGAGGTTTATATCCCATCTCCATGTCTGTTCTTTTTTAAGCCTCTGTGTGTGTCTGTTTTCTGGCATATTTGACATTGTTTTAGTTGAAATTGAATCCTTTCTGAATATGTGTTAATATGCACGTGTCCTGGTGAGTATGTATGTATCTTTCTTAAATGCTGGTATTGGGCTATACTGCCTGGGTCAGTTATGAAATTTTATTTTTGGAAGGAACATTAACAGATACTATTTTGATTTTGTGTTACCATCACATTTTTGTTGCTTTTTATAAAGCTTCTAAGTATGTAAATATTTGATTCTTTTACTTTTTTGGCTTGCATAAGTAATGAATTGCTATATAGACAAAAAAGAAATATATATGTATATATTTATGAATTTACATACATCCAGAAGACGGTAGGAAAATCAGCATGATAATGCACGTTAAATGCGTAAAATGATGGGAATTCCCTGGAGGTCCAGTGATTAGGACTTGGAGCTTTCACTGTGGGGGCCTGGGTTTGCTCCCTGGTTGGGGAACTAAGATGCCGCAAGTTGCATGGCACAGCCGAAAAGAAAAAAAAAATGTATGAAATGATGAGTCATCTATATTTACCTTTGAATATTTGTGCAGCAGCATATGCCTGTGTAATTTTATGTATTGTACATTTGATTTTGTTGTAAAGTCAGACAAGTCCTCTAATTTTTCTGATAGCTGAACAAGCCCAGTGACTTGATGTAGCAGTGACCTCTACTGGTCAATATGCATTAAAAAAAACTGAAGTCGTACTCTATATATTTAAGTCTCACTGTATATTTAATTTGTTTCTGATGAATATCATGTTCCTTCTCTGTAGGAAAAATGGAAGATATCTTTCTACTTTTTAAAATTATTCCAAGACAGTCTTAGTATAAAGATTTTTTTTTTGTAAAGGATAAACTAGATCAGTGTGGTTACCTTAAAAAAGACTAATTTACATGGATTATTTTAACTGATTCATTATCTGATTTTGCAGTAATGAAAATTATTCAACACCAGTGCCTTATGTCAGCTAATAGTTAGCCTTTATTCTAATGATGCAATAAAAAAAACTTCTTAGTGATGTAAATATGTTTCTATTTTAATAAATTTAGAAATTTATAATTTAAAATTTAATAAATTAATAAAATTTAGATATCAGGCTTAATTTTGTGAAAACTCTGAGTTAAAATGGTGTTTAGTAACTTCAACATTTTGAAAAAGGACTAACTGATGTTGACACATGACCAGCAGATTCTTTATTACGTTTCTA
This sequence comes from Hippopotamus amphibius kiboko, assembly GCF_030028045.1. Taxonomy (NCBI): domain Eukaryota; kingdom Metazoa; phylum Chordata; class Mammalia; order Artiodactyla; family Hippopotamidae; genus Hippopotamus; species Hippopotamus amphibius. The sequence continues at coordinate 76,469,017 of NC_080198.1, forward strand.
AAATTGCTTATTGATAAAATTTAGGCCTCTCCAATTCTCATCATTAAACACTTTGTCAATCCAAGCACTCTTCCGTGAGATGACGTGCTAGGTGATTTGACGATGTTAGCAGTAAGCACATCATCCTTTTCAGGCAGTTTTGTACCAGTTGAAAAGCACGGCTTATTTGGTACTTTTCCAACCAACCCACTAATTACCTTTTATAAATTAAAATAATTTATTGAAGGCAGTTCTGAAATGCTAAGTATAAAACTAAAAAATATTCAGGGTGAACATGATATATAATTATTAGAATCATGTCATCAATGGGATATAAACACAGTAAGCTGTTGGGGTTTGGGTCACCCAAGCATTTCAGAAGGGAAGCTCATTTCCAGATGGCGGAAGGTTTTAGAGTTTCTGTGCTTCGAGTCAAAGAGCCACCTAATTAGAAGGAAAAAGTGAGTGTGATGTACAGTTTATGTTAGTGTTTAATTTTAAGAAATAGGTGTTTTAGTGCTATAATTCCATATCAGTTAATTTCATGTTAATTTTACATGCACATGTTGTCATAAAATGACAAATACGTAAAATTAATCCTTTAAGCTCACTTTCTTAGAATATATATACTAGTTAATACTTATTATTTATACTTATATTGGAAAACAATTATAGTTAAATACAGTAACACCTATTTTTAACATAGTAAAAAGGTTTTTACTACTTTAAAAGATGGTAGATACAGAGTGTAAGAGTATAGACTCTGAAATCAGACTGATTGAGTTCCATCACTTGCTAGATATAGAGCTTTGTGTAAATTATTTAACCTCAAAGCCTCAGTGTCTTCATCTGTAAAATGGAGATACTGATGACAGGATTGTAGAAAGGACCAAATGAGTTAATGTACATAAAATGCTTCCGAAAATTCCTCGCATGTAGTAAGTAGTCAGTGAGTGTTAGTATTTCTGTGTCTCTGTGATGTTTTTGCCTATCTTTGGTTCACATAGCCTGCAGGGATTCCTATTTAGTTCTACAGCACGGAAATATCTCAGTGTTTCCAAGACAGTCGGGGATGGAGTCTTCCCAAGGATGTACTCAGGTACTCCTCCCTTGATATCCACTGTGCAAAAAAGCCTTAGAGATCTAAGTGAGCCCGGATCTTCCTAGGAGCAGATACCAAGACTGGATTCAATGTGTAAGACATTTATTAGGGGAATCCCATGTGGGAGTAAAGGGGGTGGGAGCTGGGAGGAGCAATGTGTTTTATGCTGTTTTCCCCTCTCCTTTTCATTCTTGCTGTCTTTCTATGCATCCTTAAATCCTTAAAGGCTTACCCAGCCTTTTACACGTTTACCTAATGCCACCTCCTCTCCAGCCCACTTCACGCAGGGGTTATCTGTCCATCTTCTCCACGTGTGATGCTTGCATGGTTACCAGTTGTATTAGTTAGGGTTAGGTGTGAGTGTGAATCATAAAAACTCAAAATAAAAATAGCTTAAAGAGTCATACGCAGTATTATTACTGCCTCCTGTAAAGGCCCAGAGGCAGGCAGCTCAGGCTCTGTGCTGCTACTCAGTTCTACAAAGGCCTGAGGGACCCAGGCACCTGCAGGCTTTCTACTCTGCATCTCTAGGGAGTGGCCCTTCTCTTCAGGGTCCAGGATGCAGCTCTGGCTTTCATATCCACGTTTCCAGTGGTAAGATGGGGGGCAGGGAGAGAAGGGGCAGAGAGCATGCATCAGTTGCCTTTTAGGTAAGCTTTCTGGAAGCCGTCACATTTCCTGTTGCCTAGAATTTACATCCTGTTGCCTAGAACGTAGTCACATGGCGACCCCAAGCCACTGGGGCAGCTGAGAAATGTCTTTATCCTGGGTGGCCATGTGTCCAGATAAAGAGAAAGAAAGAAGAGTTATCGAGGGACAGCTGGGAGCTTCTGCCCTAGACTCTGCTCAAAGAGGACGTGCAGCTAGACACCGTGTTATTGTTTGTTCTCTGTCACAGTCCTCGACTGGATTTTAAGCGCCTTGTGACAGCTGCTGACCTGTATAAGTTTGTCTCTCTGTGTTGCTCAGGGTGCCTCTCATGGAGCAGGTGCTCAGTCTGTTGTTATTGAGGGGAGGAAGTAAGGATTTGTTAGCACTTTTTACAGAGTGAGAAATAAAATATCACATAACCTTAATGGACCTAATACTAATTTTTCACTAAAGGCACCATCAGGAAAACTTAAAATTTTCAGGGAATTAAATTTGGTGTCTATTGATTTAAAAGTAATTTTAATACTTCTGCTTTTCCGTATCAGTGCCTGTCGTCTGAATTTATGATCTCTGGCAAGTCGCTTAACTATTTGGGTTTCATCTGGCTCCCACTGTTGGCGTGATGGTGATGGTGAGAATGATAAAAGCCATCATCATCATTTTAAAAGAGATGTGGACAAAGGCATCCTCTCCAATGTACTTATTTCTCTCTGTAACTACCTTTTCATTTTTCTTATCTTTACTGTAGCTTCTTATTTTCTTTTCCTGAGACTTTTGCTGTCCATGAAATATTTGTGGTTTTAGAATAGTTTCATTAACCTAAATCCTGCCCTTATAACCTTTTCTAGGGATTCCACGCAATTATCTGTGAAATAGGAACCCAGGAGTGCCCTAGGTCTGATGCGTCTGCATCTGATGTGTTTGTATGCCTTCCCAGATCATCAGTCTAGGCTCAGAAAATGTTCCATCTGAAGTTCATGTATCCCTATGTTAGTATGGTAATTTCCCGTTCATTGTTTATCACTCGTGTATAATACTGGACCTGTGGTTAGTACCGGATTTGACCAAAAGATGCTTAACCTAAGATGTACAGCAGAGAAGGGAAAGACTAAATTATCTTGGCTAGGAATGAGGGCACGACTTCAGGAATCTTTCTGGAATCACTAGTGCTCAAGAACACCACTCGAAACCACTGTCCCAGAAGCACGTTGGCAGGTTGAGTGAGATGGATGGAAGATAGGAAAAGATTAGAACTTGGAGAACACAGAACAAGTGGGCTTTTTTCCAGAGGCACATATTTTATTTTGAAATGTCTCCCACTATTAGACTTATCTAATTTCTTTAGTCAGTGATTTTACAGTTAATATGGACGCATCCTTACAGCTGGAATACATTTCCATAACTTGACCCTCTTTGCCGAATTCAATCCCATCACCAGGGAAAGTAGGAAGTTTCCTGATGAAAAGGCACGTTCTGTTCTGTTTTCCCAACTCTGGCACTAGCACTGCCCTTATGAACCCTCTGACATCAGGTTGACCTTTTATGTTCAACCTATTAAGCAAGAAACTGGAAAAAAACTGGAAAAATAGTGTAAGTTCAAAAAAAAATTTTTTTAATTTAAAGCAGAAAAAAAAGAAAAGAGCTTAATAAAATTCTTCTAGGCCTGCTCGATTTTTCCGTTGCTCCGAAATATGTAAAAGATTGTTTTATTGGAATGGCTAGACTAAGTAAATAACTGAGAAAGTAAATAGGCACTAGACTTTAGTCATCCTATAGTCTGATGAGAAAATAAGACATAGGGAAAATTCATATGGATTTTACATTAAACGGCACAAAAATCAACATGCCCATTAACAATGGTAATAAGATTACTTAATGACATTTTAGACTTGTTTTAGATAGCTGAAAAATTGTGGGTCTTTGTTTTTTCAAAACATTTCAGTTACAGTAACTACCAAAGTTGTAAATCATCAAATATGTTTAAAGTTGCATTTTCCGATTAAGATACACATTTGCTCTGTAATTTAAGACTGGTATGTTTCTCCTGTAGTCATCTATTTGACTCTGTTTTGCCTGTGTTTTTTCACTGCACGGAAAGAACTCATCTCTGTTATTTCCACAGGGAACGTGACGCAAACAGAATCAATTACATGTATGCTCAGTATGTCAGAAATACTATGGAACCACTTAATATTCCAGATGTCAGTAAAGACAAAAGATTTCCCTGGACAGTAAGTAACCCAATTTTAGACTTGGAGCTTGAAGGCTGTTTTCCTATCACATCTGTGCTTAAACTAGTTACTCTTAACTGAAGGACTGGCCCTAAAATTGGCTCTTTGGGAGGGATCTGTGCTTTCCCTGATCTGAGGAAGGAGAATAAAGCAGCTTATAACATCTGTGGAGAGGCGGTCAGCTATACTTGAGTATTTTTCTCTGTACCTTTATCAGTTTTTTAAACGTGTATTAGTGAATTATCATAAACTAATTTTGAGGTAATTTAACTTATTACCTACTTAATGACATTCTTTAGATAGTACCGTTAGAGTTCTTGAGTTTATTCCTCAAACATTGTTTCATGTGGCTTAAATGCCTGTAATTGGTAATGTACTGCAGTGAACAGCTCTGTGGAAAAATGAATGAGAGCAAAGCTACAAGGATCAGTTTCTCAGACGCTGAAAACTTTGAATTCTGGTATTTTTTTCTCATCTCACTTCAGAAAAGCATTGCAGTTTGAGGCAGCTGCCTTGACTTTGTTGTTTGCCTGTGGAGGAAACCTTTTTAGAACTTTAGCAATATGGGCAATAGATACAGTGGTAAAATTAAAGAAGGGCAAATTTGTAACATGTGGAATCCTCGATGGTACAATGCTTTTGACTTCTTCCCCTCTTGTTAAGCCATTTGAGACATCCACCACACAGGGACGGTAGAAGCGGAATAAATATTTTGCTTAGGATTACTGTAAGCTGCTTGCAGAGTCTAAAATGGAAAATGAAAGAAATATAGGTAAATAAAATGGAAAATATGAGAACAATTTTAAAAAGAAATATAGGGTATTTATTATTTTTAATAATGTGAAGACTAATTGCTTTATTTTGCATTTCTGTGAACTTCATTATGATTTGTACGTTTTCTACATTCTGATGTTATCTCCAGCTAATAAAATATGAATGTATTAGTGGCTTCAGATGTCCAATATAGTTTACGTAGCATCTAATGGGCAAATGGTCTTTTCGTGCTGTTTAGCTGTTTTGTTTTTCTTTTTGTTTAGAATGAAAACACAGGAAATATAAAACAGCAATGCATTAAAAGTTTGCTTTGTACGCCTATAAAAAATGGAAAGAAGAATAAAGTGATAGGTAAAGCCTTTTAATTGACCTCTACTCTGCACTTATTAAAGAAAAACATGTATTCCCAGAAACTTCTTCCTTTCAGGTGTAAATTTAGAGACTAAAATGTGTGAAAAAAGATAAAAATTGGAATGATAAAAGGATTTTGAAATAATTTTATATTTATAAATGTCAAAAACATTTGTTAAATATCTTATTAACTATGATGTATTTTTGTAATTATAATCCTGTTTGAACAGAAGTTTGGTTTAAGAATGACGTGTTGAAAGTTAGTAGACTGAGAGATATCAAGTTGGTAAAGTATATTGTTTTAGGGCCTCACTTCTTGGTTTCTGATTTTTCTTTTTTGAATATGTGGTTTAGATTGTAGGTTTTATTCATTGAACACTCCACTGCTTTAGGTACTTGGGATAAGTCAATGAACAAGCAAAAGTCCCTGCCTCGGGTAGTTTACATTCTTATATGAAGGTTAGTAAAATATGTCTACTGCAGGAACGGTGGAAGAAGGCATTCTCAGAAAAATGAGATGATGTTACCTATTATTGACATAGTTGTTTCTTGGCATTACAGGTTATATTAAGAGTAGAACAGAAGATGTGAGGTTTTTATATGCCAGTCATACATGATTGACAGTGTGAAAAATAGTCTGAACTGTTAAATATTCTCCCAAGAACTTGGAATAAAGGCTAAACTTTTCAGTAACAACCTTAGTGGAGCAAGGCTTAGCTATATAAATTTACCTTAAAAATTCTGATTAGTTTCCAGGTTGTAAGATTTGACTGTAATTTTATTAAAGAAGAGTGTGGATTAGAAAGGTGGGGGAGGGAGGTATTGTTCATGAAAATGGGGAGGAAAAAAAGACAAATGTTGAAACAGCCTCTCCAGTTCTGTCCAGTAGTCAGGGAACCTTTGCCTCTCACATGAAGATGGATGTAGAAGGCTGTATCAGTGTATAGGGTATTCTGACCACTTGGCAAGGCCAGCACTTGGGTGGTGATGGATAAGGCAGGTTATAGCTGGTACTTCTCAGTGATTCCAGGCCCTTTGTTTGTGTGTGCTCACTGTGAGATGGATACACCGGCTTATGCCATTAAACAGCCCACCAATGTGACTTCCCTTGTTCTGATTATTTTCTTTCTGAGATATGCTAGCTCACTGGAAGAGAATGCCCTTCATACCCTCTCAGATGTATTGTTTTGCCAGTAGTTTCTTACTGTAAATCGGTGAACTGGGCTTGAGGAAGTGGGCTGAGTTGCAGGTACTCGTTTTCCTGTTCCTGGGACAGGTCTGTTTCTTGTTGGACATTGATACTATCCTGGTTTTATAAATCAGTCTTATGAACTTAGGTACTGTTCTCCACCCAGAGAGCAGGACCTGTCCTCAGCATGGTAATCTAGTTTCTAAGCCTAACAGGGCTGGGCTCGCTGACTCCAGTGAATTGCCTGGTAAAGCCTCTGGGAAGCCAGCCTGGCAACTCCCTGAAGGCTCTTCGTCACCTGAATGCATCTCAGTTCTTAGAGGAAAAAGAAGAGCCTAATGGATTCACGTCAGCTCTCTTTTCAAGATTATCACCTATCAGATCTCTAACATAAACAACAAAAGAAAACTGACTACAATATGATACTGCATACATGTTTAGGTTATAAAATTTTATATCCTAGGGAGTTAGGTGAAAACTGCATTATAAATGTCACGCTTCTTTAAAATGCTTTTTGGTATAAATACAAAGCTTACCACAAGCTGCCTTTGAACTTTGAAAATGTGAAATGGGTTCCAGAAGTGATGCATCATTTACTAATAAGTTCTGATAAGAACTTGCCACATCAAGGGACATCTTCGCTTTTTCTCAGCAGCATCTCTTTGGAATAATAGCTGGGAATGGGGAGTGGCTGGAGGAAGTTATACATTGGGCTTTTCATCACTTTGCACATGTGATAAATGAGTAGTTTAGGGAAGTGCAAAGATCCCTGGTTGGGAATAGGACTCACGACCTCCTGCTGACTCCACTCTTCCTGTAAGCATTTAAAAGGTTATGGGCACATTATTCAATTAAATCACCTTTCAGATCCCTTCAAAATCCACATTTTGCATTCCAGTCACTGTTTCAGACAAGAAATAACAGAAATACCAATTGAAATAGACTTCTCTTGGCATACATTTTGTGTCACCCTGCTTGATAACAGCGTCAAAAGTAAGTTAAATGTTGTCTTCGGAAAGGAAAAATTCTCTGCCAATAAAAAGAAAGGAAAAAAAAGAAAAGATTTCCCTGGTGGGGGGCTCAAGTTAAGTCTAACAGGGAAAATTTCCAGTGTTCCCTTCTGTCTTTATAAGTGTGACAAAACAGAGAATCTGAATCCTTGACTATACTTTGTACTCACAGATGCAGCATGGAAAATATCATGGCCGTAGATAATTTTTCTTACATGTCACAGACCAGATTCTGCTATTATGTAATTCTAATACAGAATCCCCACAGAGTTACATGCAGAAAGACAGACGGGCCCATGTGTTTTTTGTAATCTTCCTTCCCTTCCTTTTTTTCCATTACTGACAATTAGATGAAATTACAGACATTAGGCCAGTGCGGGGCCTGTTGTATCATCAAATGTATTCCCTGGGGTATTTTTTCATATCAAATATTTTCTCAGTGCTCTGGCTAATACAGAGTGTTTCCATCATTTTGTTTCCAACACTATTAAGAAAATACTTTCCTTATCCAACATTCACTTATTTTAACCAATTATTTCCCCTATTTATTAGACTAAGTTTGCCTTTTTCTCATATCATATTCACGAGAAATTCTTATGCTTGTTTTCCATGTCAATTTCAGGGCATAGTTTGAAGAAATTAGTTCCATTCCCATCCAAAAAAAAAAAAAAAAAATTAAGAACATCTCCACTTTAAATAACTTACATTTTCATCTTTTTGTTTCTTTGGAAAAGTAATAAAAATCATAGTGTTATACCACCCGTTGTTTGACATTGAAGTATGAGAGTTAATATGTATTTCTTAACGAATATATTTTCTAAACTGATTACTGTCTTAATCCTCTGTTCGTCTGTGTGTTGCAATATGATTCTAAGACATAAGTAAATATTGTAAAATTATGTAAGTTTAAATTTGACTTCTATTTATTTTTCATATTAAATTATATCATTTGGCAATATCACTATTAATTTGTTTATAAAAATATTTGCTAGGATTTTCCTAATGCAAATATAATTACACTGTGCATTGTTGTCCATGGTACATATTGCTTAAAGAATCCAGTTTTTCCCTGTTAGAGAATTGTTAATTATGATTAGTGTTAAGAAGTGCCAGGAAAAAAGCTGTAGGGGCAGTAATAATTGGAAGAAAATGAGAAAAAATAAAACTAGGAGATTATAGGTTGAAATTATAAAAGTGAATATCTACAAAGTAAAAATAAATATAAGGATTATAGTTTCAAGGATTGATTGAAGAAATAGAAAAATAAGAGAAACTTCATAGTAGCCGTGGAAAATAGGGATGCTTACCTTTATTGGACCAGAAACATTGAAGAATTTCTAGAAGATATGAGTGTACTATTTGTAAGAACACATTTTACACAAAATGGGCAAAACTTGAGTAGAGATTACAATATTAATATCAGACAAGGTAGATTTTAAGGTAGAAACATGTAACATACAGAATCACTTTGCACTGATTAAGTTAAATTCACAGAGGAAAGTGTAACTGTCATAAATGCTTCCATAAACTAAATAACACCACTGACATACAAAAGCCAAAGCTATTAAACATACAAGGAGAAATGGACAAAATGATAATTATAGTGAGAGTCTTTAGTACACTTTTCATAGAATGTTAAAGTACAGGAAGAAATAAGGAAACATTAGAATTGATTAATATAAAAAAATGAAATGGATTTAATTGGCATATAAATATTTTTATATTTCATAATTCAAAAATACAACTTCCTATCAAATATCAATCAGAAATTTACAAATATTAGTGATATACACACATACAACACAAACTTAGTCGTTTCTGATAAGTAGAATTGACAACCGCTGTCACGGATCACAGTGCATTAAACCTAGAAATGCATAATAAAAGGATAAATTGGAAAGAAAAAGCTCACTTAGAAACTGAAAAACATTCTCCCAAATGACAAAGAAGAAATCAAAAGTCAAAATGAAAGTATAGCATTTTAGAAAAGTAGTGGTTGTATCAATTTAACATAACAACTCAAGGTACAAGGTCAAAGCTATACTCAGAGGAAGTATATAGCTTTAAATATTTTATTACTAATAAGGATATAATGAAGCTATTTGATCTAAGTGTTCAACTGAAGAAATTAGAAAGGCAGCACCTTTCTCTTTCTCACCCTCTGTGCTGCCCCCAAAGAAAGCAAGCAGAAGAAAGACATTGAAAAGATAAATTTACGAAATGAGAGGGGATAGTAAAACCGAGAATGGGCAAACACAATAATAATAAACAAACCTCCAACACAGATAATGAGGGAAATAAGAGAAACACAAATAGGAATGAGGAAGGAAATGTAATTACAGATACAGAAGAAAATTTAAAAGATGTTAGATAATACAGTGTACCAAAACAGTAATACGTTTTGATGAAATGGAGAAATTCTATAAAAATTGGTAATAACCAATACTAGCTCAAGGAGAGTTTAAAATTTTTCGTGTAAGTAGTTGAGAAAGTTATATTTTTAAAGTCATTAAAAAACAAAACAAACAAAAAAATTGCCCAAAGCAGATTCTTACCAGAGCAATCAGAGGACAGGAAAGGGTGAAATAAGGTGAGGCATGGAAAAGGCAAAATAACTTACAAGATGATATGATTATTAAATGAAAAAAACCTAAGAGAATCAGCTGGAAGTACCTATCTAAAAAGAGAGTTGCAGAAGTTCCTGACTATCCGAATATTAAAAGAAAATAACTTTCTTACATGCCAAGACAAATTTCTTAGAAAATAATAACGGAAAAAAATCCCATTTACAATAGTAACAAGGAATAAACTTGGTCAGAAATAGGAACATCTATATGAGGAAAACTTTAAAAATTTACTAGATAACTTGAAAATCTTTAGTAAGTGAACTGACATAACATTTCCTGATGATAAGAATCTATTATTTAAGATGTTAACTTTTTGCAGATTAGATTTACATCAATTTTAACACATGTCCTCATAAGATTTTTTTTTTTCATGGTGGAGGGTAGTTCTTGGACCAACATATATAAAATTCATCTGGAAGAATAGCATAAAAATAATCAAATAATTAGAGTTGATGGATAGAGAATTGACTTATCAGAAATTAAAATAATGCTGTATAAGTAACATAATTAAAAGTATTATATGTGTGCTAGAAGAGATGGCAAGATTGATGGAACACAATAGAAAATCTAAATGCGGACCCAAGTCTGTTATAACAGTTGTGTTATTGTGTATGATATAGTATTTTTCATTGTTTCTAAGATGCCATTGGTTGAAAGACACCATTTTATGTACCTTTAAGAAAGAAAAAAATGATTTCAATTACACCATGGCAAGCAATTGATAAGGATGCATACTGATTTCATAAAATTTAAATGTGAAAAAAGTACATACTTGAAATAAGTATGAATTTATTATTTAAGGTGACAGTTCAAATTATTAAAGAATGGATAACTATTTAAGTTTTGTAAGAATCCAGTAGCAATTGAGGGAAAAAATTAAGTAGAATTAGAGGATTAAATGTGATAGAATGAATCTGTAAAAATACTGGAGGAAAATATAGGTTTATATGTAATTTTAAAATGGGGAAGCTTCTTTTTAAAAGCAAGACACTATAGTTGAAAACTTCAAAGATGACTATTTTAGTTACTTGAGAAATTAAATCTTTTCTACAGCAAAAAGTCCCTAAATTAAGATAATTGACAAGTAACAAGTACAAAAAAATTATTTGCAAGGTAGGTGACAAGGGTATAAGGGTAAGTCTTACGTACTAACAAGACAGGATGCTGATTTTGGAGCCCATGTTGTGTGGGAGAGAGTACAGGAGACCACAAGCAGGATATGAGTTGACCCCCCGCTCTGCCAAGAAGCCAGAGGGAAAACTGTGGTTGGTAGCAACATCTGATCCCTGGAATTATAGAAAAGGAAACATAAGTGTGTGTTTAGAAACTGTCTAGTTCCTTCAACAAAATTTCCAGAGATGCTTTCAGTGCCAACTAGGTCTCAGAGCTGCTGTGATGACCATGTGAAATAATGTCTGTACAAGTACTTTGTGAACTCTAATAATATTAACACTGATAGTTTACTATCTAACTGTACAACTTCTTGGTTTTCTCCTAATATGTTTTTGAATATTTTATTTTATGGTTGTACATAGTGATTGGTTTTTGCTGCGTGATTTTGTTTTATTTTTGGTTCTGCAGTAAGTACTTTGTTTTTATATATGTGATTCTGATTTTATATGGCCTACTTAGTAGATGTGGCATTTCAAATAACCAGTTTTAAATTTCATCATTGTTCTCTTTATCCACTCTTCCAGATCTTTAATAAGTTGTGACAACTATTTGTAAACGGGCACAAGCTTTACATTTTCACAATGAACCCTATTTGTTTGTTATAAACCTTTTTCTTCTTCATAGCTTTTTTTTTTTTTTCCAACTTGGGTATTTTTGTTTGATAGAATTGAATTTTATGAAGGGTGTAAAGAGATCAACAGGATTATCATGAATGTTGTACAAATGTGACTGCTTTCAAAGAAGAATTAAATTCTGTTCCTAAAGGGATAATTTGTCTTTACCCCTTTTCTTGCCCTGAGTGTAACTCTGTGTCTGCAGGTCTATATCTATAGAGGTAGATTGTGACACAGACACACTTGAGCTGGTCTGCCCTGAGCTGTGGTTGTTAGTTTGTACACGTCACATGCCATTTTAGTACCTTTCAGTTCCTGAGGTATTAGTTAATACCACTTAATGTATTCATTCAGTGACTGTTGACTGAGGCACAGATTTGAACTGCTGTCCAGGAAGGAGTTCCTCCCCTCGGTCCCAAGCCCAGCAGACTCCCTGATGGCCACGTCGCAGCCCCTCCGGGTTGTCTTTTCCTTCCCATACATGCAATCAATCTTATTAAATGATAAAAAGAACAATCTTGTTTATGAACAATGGCCATCAAGGAGGAGAAAACTCGAGTAAAAATTGAAAGGCAGTTACATTGTGATATGAGGATAAGGGCACAGAATGCGTGTCTCTCAAGAAAATGTGATTTGGGAGATAGCCAGAAGCCTATATAAGCAGTTCCATATTTATAATTTGGGGATTCACAAAAGGTTGGAGGACATAACCCTTGTTTTTTTACCATACGTGGGACATGGTCTTTTAAGGTAATGAATGCCGATTGCCATTTACTCATGGTTTTTACTTGTAATGTCCAAATTCATTACGTTCTGTTTAAAATTATTCTTGATAATGGAATAAGTATTAGAGAAGTAACCTCTGCAGTACTAATACAGATAGATACGGATGCCTTTACTGTCTAAAATAGAAAAACTCCCACAAACAAAACAGAGCAAAATGAGAATACAGGTAATTTCTAGCATTGAAAATAATGCGTACAGCAGTGGTAATAAAGGGATTTCATGTGCAAGCATGCATCATCACGGACTCTATGAAATCCTTTTGTGCTCCAGGAAAAATAAGAGATAACAGACTACAGCCTTCATGGGAAAGTAGTTTGGGTCAGAGCCACAGTCCTACATCCTTTCATTAACTCAGTAAACATTTTTTGAGTCCTGCTGTATGCCAGGCATTGCTGGCTGAGGAAGTGGAACTGAAAACATAGAATCTCTAAGCCCAAGATATGTACATCTAGAAAGAGAGACAGAAATAAAATCCCCCATGATACTCCAAGCGATAAAGTTAAGGAGATAGAAAGGAGAAGTGTCTGCCTCACCCAGGAAGTGGGAAGCCTCTGGGAGCTCACTGTGAAGGGGATGTAGGGATCTACTGGATAACAGGAAAGAGAGCAGTGGGGAGCAGTACAGGCCAGTGGAAAAGCATAGGCAAAGGTGTGGGTGAGCGAGACGCAGTCGGGGGACTGCTGGCAGTGATCTGATGGGGGTAAAAAGGCACAGAGCAGCGGTGTGGTAATAAACTGGCCTTGGGGCTAGGCTGAGCTGGGGTTTCAATTTTAGACATAAGTGTACTAGCTAAGTGGCCTGGAGCACGTGACTTAACCTTGCTGAGACTCAGTTTCTTCATCTGGAAAATGGGCGTGGGCATACCTTCCTCATAGTGTAAATTGTGCAGACTAGAGTTCATGTGTGTATTAAAGCATTGAGCACTACATGCACATGATGGAAGTCTATATTACATATGTAGAGACAGAAGAGATAAGGACTTTATCACCAGTGTGTTCCCCAGAGGTAAGAGGTCATCAAACTCCTCACAGAGACCACTAGGCTCAGAGGCCCATAGAACAACTAGTTCAGTAAAGATTTGATGTGATCTTCCATTCATATAAACCACATGTTTGACTTCTAAGAAAAGCCAGCACTTGGGAGGTTAGGTTATGATTGTCTCCAAAGATTAGTTCTGCTTTTATTTCTAAGTAAATAGTCATCTCTATGTGCATTTATTTGTAGTATCAAAAATGATTGGAAATATGATTCTCCTGGATGCAGAGGTGCATATTTGAAATGCGAGACTGTCTGTGTGAATTGCCCGTTTCCTGCATTCTATTTTGTATATAATTGTGTTTTTTAACTTCTGGCTTCTCAGTAAGGAAAGGCAGTCTGTGTGACCCAAAATTCTGGTGTGCATCAGAATTGTTCCCTTGGCACATGTACAAAAATCCAATTAGTCTCCAAAGGACAGACTGTCTTTGGGGACGCAACTGATCTGAAATTCGCGACAGAGTCTGAAAGAAAATAGTACTCTAGGATTTTTTGAACACAGACAACGTACATTTAGGACTATGTGAAACAAGCTCTCATGTAAATTAATTCAGTTGACTTCTCTAGCTTATACTTGTGAGGATCCGTTTGCTTCTTTGGAGATGCCAAGCATTCCTAAGAGAAAAGTATAAGACAGTCCTTGGTGGTGGTGGAGGGAGGGGTGTTGAAGTCAGTGAGAACTGTGATCATGAATAGTAACATTTGCTCCATTTCTTGGATCGTGACAGGGGTTTGCCAGCTTGTTAATAAGATGGAGGAGACCACTGGCAAAGTTAAGCCCTTCAACCGGAATGATGAACAGTTTCTGGAAGCGTTTGTCATCTTCTGTGGCCTGGGGATCCAGAATACACAGATGTACGAGGCGGTGGAGCGAGCCATGGCCAAGCAGATGGTCACGCTAGAGGTGGGCTGACGCTCACAGGACTTCTCAGCTCCTCTCTCTCCCTGAAGCAGCTCTTGGGGTCTGTCTGTTACAGCACCGTATCCTTATGAGAACCGTGTGCTTTACATGAGCAGGTCCTTCTCTCCTCGTCTAAACAGCTAAGGAAACTGAAACCCAGAATATTTTAGAAACTTTGTCAAGGGTCATATGACCGAACCAAAGCTCAAGCTGTTGGTCTTTGGTCCTCTGCTTTTTCGGCCAAAAGCAGTCCTTGACCTCAATAATCCATTCACACAGATGTCTGCTGTGCCCCATCTGTCCCTTCCCCATCGCCGGAGCCTCCCCACCTCTCCTTGTGAGCGATTGCATGCACACATTTTAAAAAATCAAAACCAGAAATCCTAAGTATTCACGATCAGAAATGAGGAAAAGGGAAGCTCTTTCAAATGCCAGATTTGTGGATCTTCTGAAAATTCTGATTCAGTAAGTCTTGGGTAGAGGCTGAGAATCTACCTATTTACAGAGCTCCTCCAGGCGATTCTGAATGTGAACCCCCGGCCTGGGGGACTGGGCTCAGGCAGACTCCGTCCCAAGCAGGACAAGCCTACCCAAGTGGGCCAGCCCTTTCCAGATGCATTTCACTAACTGCCTGAAAACGTTCACTTCGTGTAATGCGGAAATTTCTTACATCATAGACCAGTTTAGGGAGATAGACTTCATAAAGGGCATTACTTAGTTCTTCATACACTGCCGTGAAATACTTTAATGTTTGCCTACCCTTAGCTAGTAGAGATCAGTGGAAATCAATGGTTTTGATGTGGATCATTAACTTTTCTTCCAATCCCTAATAAATAGATACCTAACCTAAAGAGCTAGAAAGATATATAAGTGCAAGATATACCAGTAACCAAGATGGTACGCTTTACTTTCTAATGTGAATATATAACACTAATAGTTTTGCTGTAGTATTATATGAGACCTTGGATTAGAAACCAGTAGAAATGTGTTTCAAATACACACACACGTGTGTGTATATACACACGTGTATGTATATATACACGTATATACACGTGTCTATTTCAGATTACATATATGCACACATATACATATGTGTACCTGTGTATATATAATTTTTAATATAATTTTTTTTTTACTGTCTCCATGGCTTTGCACTGAAGAACTGAATCTAAGCCAGCTATCAATTAGAAATTATCTCCTTTCAAAAAAACTTGCTATTTGGAAAATTTCAAACCTGACACTAAAATAGAGAGAATAGCTTAATGAGCCCCATGTGTTCATTAGCTGTCTTCAGTAATTACTGACCTGTGGCTACTATCACTCCATCCATAGCCTTGCTCACTTCTCTGCACTCTTCTTCCCTATTAATGCATTGATTATCTTGAAGCAAATCCCAGATATCGTATCATTTTGATCAAAATCTCTGAATATTTTCCCGATTGAGATTTATTTCTATTTTTACACTATAGTTTTACTTCAGTTAAATATATGAGTAATTAGGCTTTCACTTAGTAGAGACATTTTTCAATTTCAATTTATTATAGGAAGGCAGATCTACGACCACAGGTTTAACCTTGAAAATTTTTTTCTTCTGAGGCACTGGATAAAAGCTAGGGACATAAACCCCTCATGTTTTCTTATGATGGAATCATTTTGACCTGGAAGACATCATTATAATGATAGTAAAACAACAACAATAGCTAACCTTTATCAAATGCTTACTCTGTGTTCCCACTTGTGTTAAAATTAATCTGTACAACCCTATGAATAAGGTGCCATTTTTATCTCCAATGTGTGATGAAGTTAATTTTTTTAACTTAGAATGTCATATTATTCCTTTATTCATTTTCCATGTTGCACTGAACTGATTTATATTAGACTAATTCACTGTCACAGTCTTAGCCCTTCTCAACAAACCACCTCTGTGGTGTCAGCAGCAGGTTAGCCATGACCTGTCAATTCCACAGGAGCAGGAGACAGCAGCTCTGAGGTTCCTGAGGTTTCCTAGTGATGCATGGTTCAAACACTAAGACAAATCGGGTGTATCACAGTATTATAACATTCTGAATCACAAGATAGCAGATGTATATACCATTTGGCTTTAGATTTTGAATTGCTTAAGATTGTAAAAACTAGTTCAAGGAAAACTAGTTTGGGCTGCTGAATTACTTGGCTTGCCATTTAAAGTCTGAAAAATGGGATACCTTTTTATCACTGATTCTAAAACTTTGAGGAATTTTAGTAAATCAGTGTTGACTGCCAAAAATGAACTTTTAAAAATATATCTTTTAAATATGATAGACAATTTAAAATGCAATCACTACCTTCGTTTAAAAGAATGTCTAAAATATTATTCCATCATTTAGAAGTTATCACTTTTTAAAATGGGAATGAATGATTCTCATGTTAAGTTATAAGAAGATAGTAAATTTGCCTTACTATCTTCTTATAACTTAACTCCACTAGGGTGACGGAAAGTGTATTAGATTGGGAGTTGAAAGCTGGGTTCTAGGCCCTCTTATCGTCTCACGGGGTGTGAGCTCCCAGCCAAGTCACGAGAATCCCTGAGCCTAGGTGTCCTCAGCTGTTAATGGGTAGGTTTATAGGCCAGCCCTACTCTTCTCAGTTCTTGAATCCTGTGAGTGTAAAAGGATCCTTGAATCTGTGTGACATTATATCTCTGATGTGCAGTTTTTCCTCATGAGTTCTACAGTGGTTACAGCCCTCATCCAAGAGCCACTTCTAGACTCCTTTCTTTCCAAATATCAATGTTAAAATGTCAGTTTATGCAAAGGTCTTCTATCTTGATTCTGTACACAAGTAAAAATAACTAAAGTCAGTATTTTGTTTTTAAGAAAGCAACAAAATTTTCTGCCAAGTTTGAGCTAATAGTGTGGCTTATAAATGATGTGTTTGTTATATCAACAATGTCAGAGGAAAAGTAACAGTTTTCTTTGAGCATAGGGAGTATAACTTTCTGTTTCCGTAATAGGCATTTGAATCAAAGTCTGGGATTTTTCTCTCTGTTGAAAAAAAGCAGCAAACAAGATATGATGTTCTAAGGAGTCTAGTTATCTCTGCAGGAAGTTTTAGCAGAATCCCAGGCTTGAAAGTGTGGTCTACGTTTGGCAGTCCTCTCCTATGTAACCTTCATGCCTTCTTTTCTCACCCTGTAGGTTCTGTCATATCATGCTTCAGCTGCAGAGGAAGAAACAAGAGAGCTCCAATCCTTAGCGGTAATCCTCCTCCTGTTTCTTTGTAGAAATGACTAACTAGAGGCATCTAATTAATACATAAATATGCGTCTCTCAGGACAACTGCTTCTACTGCTGATGGTCCCCTAGACATTTAATTAAATGTGGTAAATATTTATGTGGACATTTATAAAAATATCTAATCAAATCTACTTTCTTGCAGGGCTAGAAACTCACTGATATCACAGAGCAAAAGATAACATCATATTGATTGTGTAATACATAATATGATTCTGATATTTTTCCAGTAATTGTCATAATCTTTACATCTTTCTTAAGCCAACATGAAATTTAGTTTTCAGTTCCTGGGGAAGTGTGGACAGGTGACTGCAAGGTGGTTGTTTGGTTAGGGTAATAACAACAAAGAATTTATAGGTTGTTACTGATAACATACTCTGTGTTATCAAGAACTGAGAGCGATTTTAATTTCTGACCATATGGGTTACGGAATGTTATTTGAAATTGGGTTCAAATGAGGTCAGTTCCTGAATTCTCACCACATTCTTATTTGGGATCCTCTGAGAGAAAAGCACATTGATATGTCAGTGGAACGTCATGTGTTCTAGATCTTGGTTGAGATTAATGAAAATTCGAGGCACTTGCATATTGACAACCAAGACCGGCCCTCTGAGTTTAAATTTACTTGAGACAACACACATAAAGTCTCTATGAGATGTGATGAGAGCCGCGTAAGGAATGAGAAGGGTTGTTGGGATCACTGAGATTCTTTCCCTTTGTCGCCATCATCATGGCTTGCCAAATGCTCACCCTCTGTGCCCTTACATACATTTTCTCATGTAAACTGCACAGCTATGCTACAAAGGCTACCCTGAAGCTGGAGACGCCAAAAGACTTACTCATGGTCACACTGGCAGGAAGTGGAGAATCAGGATACAGACTCACCCTGTCTGTCTCTAGACAGACATGACCTCTGCCCTGTCTGTGATGGGCTGTTAGGGAGAGAGAAGGTTAAAGATGATTCAAATGTTCTGACCTTGGTAATTCAAAGAATGTCCCATTCATTAACAAAAGTGAAAATATTAAGGAGGAAAATAGATAGGTTTGCTTTAGAACATGGTACATTTGAGGTGCTGGTGGGACAGCCAAATAAACATCTTCAGCAACCAGGAAGGGCAGGTCTAGAGTGGGGAGGGGCTGGTGGGCAGAACTAGAGGCAGTAATTTGGCGGTTATATCGTGAGATTAGGGGGAGTCCCATGGTAGTGAAATAACGGGAATGGAGCAGTTGGGGGAGAGTGCGGAAAGATGTGCAGGGCTGCGGCGGAACTCTTGTGGGTGTAGGTTTAGATAGAAGGTGTAGGAAAAGGAGCCAGCTAAGGCAGAGAAGGGGTACTTAAACAGGGACGAGATTTAGCTGGGGCAGTGGCACAGAAGGCAAGTGGAACAGTTTTTACAAGGAAGGAGATCCCATCATTTGTTATAGGAAGGTTGAGAAATACAACTGAGAGAAGGTGCTGGATTCAGTGATTAGGTGATTGTTGAGAAGGCAGCTTCAGGAGTGAAACTGCAAAAGGTGGTGAGTAACTGGTGAGAAAATGGAGGAAATGAATATAGACTACTGATTTATTTATTTATTTTAAATTTATTTTAAATTTGTTTACTTATTGGATGTATTGGGTCTTCATTGCTGCGCACGGGCTTTCTCTACTTGTGGAGAGCGGGGGCTACTCCTCGTGGTGCGCGGGTTTCTCATTGCTGGTTGTGGCTTCTCTTGTTGTGAAGCACCAGCTTCTAGGCGCATGGGCTTCAGCAGTTGTGGCTCGAGGGCTCTAGGGCACAGGCACAGTAACTGCGGTGCACGGGCTTCGTTGTTCCATGGCATGTGGGTTCTTCCTGGACCAGAGCTTGAACCCGTGTCCTCTGCCTTGGCAGGTGGATTCTTAACCACTGCGCCACCAGAGAAGTCCCAGTATAGACTATTTTTAAAAATATGTTTTGTGTGAAAGAGACAGTGAAATAGCTAAGAAGGGTGTTGGCTACTTCGTGAGACTTTTTTGTTTTGTTTTGCGTTTGTGAGCAGGGTTTGCTCACAGGCAGGAGAGCCAACATGTTCTTGGGCAAAGGGGGAAGGGCCAGGGTGAGTGTGAGACTAACAGTGCAAGACAGTGAAAGAGATCTGGACCTTGACGTGGTCTAGATATTAAAGAGACATTGCTTTGGCCAAGATGAGAGAAAAGAGATAATAATAATAGTAATAATAACAGCTGCACTTATTGAGCACTTACCGTATACCTGGCATGTTTGAAGTTCTTTGTGTGTGTTGTGTATTAAATCCACAGCCACCCTATAAGGTCAGTATTAGCATTTTGAAAATAGAATTTGAGGTTGAGAGAGTTTAGATTTTCCTACTCATGACCTCCCAGATCGTGAGTGATGGTGCCAGGACTAAATCCAGGCAGTCCAGACCCAAAGCCCACACGTCACTGCACAGCACTGGAGAAAATGAGCTAGGAAAGAAGGCAGGAGAATCAGGACTTGTAGATGCTCTTGATTAAATCATCGAGTAGGATGCCGAGTCATCTGCCAGGAGCAGTTGAAGGAACTTGAGATGATTTCATCTGAAAGGTTAAGCTTCTCTAGGGGTTAGCCTCATTTGAATTGGCTGTATTTCTTTTGTTCATGATGATGTTTGAAGGAATGAGCAGTTTCTCAATTATTTACAAAGGTTTAGAGATTTAAGTATCTCTCGCATCAGGCTTAATTGCCTATTTGTCTAATCCTCCTAGAGTGATAGAGTTTTGAACTAACGGCATACTGAGAGCTGGAAATGATCACATGGAGGGATACATTTTGAAGTGCCTGCAGGCTCTTGTGGGATTATTGTTAGCTCTGAAATGAGGGCAAGGGTACTCTCTGCCATGTGTTATTTCAGATAAATAAAAACTAGCAAATAGAGTCTTTTCTAAAGATAATGCTTAAAAAAATCCATTAGGATATTAAACTTTGCTTCTTACTTTGAAAATAGGAGAGCCTTTCAGAAAAATCTGAAAATTATTTTCTCAATTATGTTTATAATTTTAGCAAGAGAAAAACACTTCGGAAAAACGGAGAATTGCTATATTGCCGTATTGTTCAAGGCCATCTGTTGTTCCATTTGGGAAGTAGATTTCTGGCAGCTGCATGGAGAAATTTAGGATAACGTCGCTTGTAGGTCAAATAATTCATTTGAATTGGTTGGAATTCAGCAACTGATTTCAATTCTGTTTTCTATACCCTAATAAAAATTCCTTTGCAGCCCCAACTACACAGGTGTCTGCTTCACCCAGCAATTACCAAAATTGCTGTCTTAGTCATGTGTTTGATGGTTTATCTCAATTTAAAGCCTAAAATAAATTGAAAAGCTGTCAAACGCTTCTTAATTTTTATTTTTAGAAATTCTCTTAGTTCTTAAGAGAATTAAATAATGTGCTTAAGTATATTAAATATTTATGCCTATGTTCAGAAAAGTTTTCTAGTTATAACAAAAGTGTAATAACAAAGTTGACAGGAAATTCAGAATCCTTTTTTCCCCTTTCTTTACTTGAGTTTTTATCCCATTTTTAATCTTATTTTCTCTTGGCTTAAAATTGGGTATAGCAGAAATAGGGCCTTAAACAAGCATTTTGCCATATACCTTTTAATGATCCTTAGAGGTTATTAAGATAAGAATTAAAGGACTCCAGCTGACCTGGTTATGGTTATTAGAAAGGTATTAGTTAAGGTATCAGAATGAAATAAATGTATATTTATTACAATAACTGAATATTTGACAGATTGATTGCCTTTTCTGCCTTCTCTTGCTAGAAGAACAGTAAGTAAATATGTATTAGAGTTTAGTATTTTAAAATAAGCTTCTCAGTTTTGTCATGGAGTCAGTGCTGATTCAGTTCCAGGCCCTATAGCTTCTGCTTTATAGCAATTCTTTCAATCACAGGTAGTGTCTCTAAAAGCAAACTGAGATCCTGTTGTGATCCTGAAAGTTCTTCTGTATCAAAATAGAGAGGGAGAAGCTGGCCACTTAGGTGGGATTTCCTAGGACGGAATTTATATCTCATCTTGACCTTAACCTTTCAGAGCCAGAAATGTCACATGAACCTTCTTAATCAGGCACATGTGTGACTGCTGCGGGTAACAGCAGTAAGGGGCAGGACCAGATACCTGACCCAAATCCCTAATGCCTAAGGCAGTGTTAGAGTAGAGAGCCACTTCCTTATGTCAAGATGATCATCACATTCCTTCACTTTGGGGGAAAATCTCTATAGACAGTCAAATTATAAATGGAAAAATTTGAGTAGATAATATTAAAGAAGAGTTAACCCTGTGATCTTGATAACTAGTGTCACTGAACCATAGTAACAAGGCATCCAGTAAGGCACCTTCTTCCTTAAAAAGTGCTAGAAATACTCTGGAACAGTCTGGATCCTTTGGACTTCCTGTACATTGTCTGTTGATGCATTCATTTTTATAGATGTCTATAACATGAATTGGGCTATATCTTTTCCATGTTGCAAGACTGAATAGATTCTGTTTGATTCTTCCTACTTTCATTTGACAAGCTAATCGTTACCGGTTTTGCTTTGATTTTACTAGTGGATTACTTCCAGTGGTAGTCTTAGCTCCAGACTATAGTGGCACTGTTCTTGAGCCTCTTATATACTAATTAGCTGTTAACCAAATCTGTGTGTATTAGTCCCAGTCGTAGTCACACATTTTCTCTGAAGTTTTACTTATAAGCATATATGTATTTTATCGGAATCTTGACATTATTATGTGCCTTCTTTATATGGTTTTGAAAAACCTTATGCTTATTGTTCAGTTTTTTTTTTTATAGTTTGTGCTTCTTCCCTATTGAGGTTTAAAGGAATCCATTTATATAGTGTTAGAAAGAAGGAAAAATAATACAATATATTGATATAGTTATTGAAGAAAATATAGTAATGTAGTCCTGCTATGCCTTATTCACTTCTTTATCCTCTTTGAGATTTGGTTCCACTGGCTGAGTTGGAATATTCACCTCTCTTTGTATTAGTAGGTTTCTTTCTCTTTTGTATTTGGATCCACTTCCTTCTTAGAGAAAGATATAGTCTAATAACAGATTTATAAACTAATTGTGTGGGCTTTTTTCTTTAAAAACACATTTTCTGTGCATGTTCAACATGGGGAAGAGACATTAGCCTTCTGTAAAGTGTAATATGATGGCTGTCGACATGGCTTTATTCAAAGACCTGGGCCCAGGACTGCTCTGCATAAAAGAGTGCCCCAAGGGGCGGGCTAGTGATGGGGACTGATAAGGAGAACTTACTTAAACTACCTGACTGATCATCTCTCCTTGTAGCTACCAAAAGACTCATCAAATATCTTACATTAATTTTATTCCTGACAATAATTTCCTTAAAGAATGGATCATTGAGGAAAATCTCTTTTCCTCTTAACATTTATATTGAATAAACATCAAGGTGTAATGTAATAAAGTGCCTTCATAAAACACTGAAGCTAATTGGAAGAATTTGACATTTTATGGAGGATCAATTTCAGTGGTTTCTCTTCATTTTAGCTTTATTTTAATAACTTTCTGAATAAGGAGCCTTTTCTTAACAGTTGAGTATTTGGAGTTGTTTCTGTAATTTTTATTTTAGCTCTTGAGATTTGATACTTCAGACCTAAGGCAGGCAGAATGTTTTTGATTGCAGTGTGACCTTTTTTGTATAAAGATTATACTATTGAGCAAATTGTGTAGCCATGTCTTGATTTTCTTCTGAGGTTACCAGAGACTTTGCCACAGGCTAAATATAAACCTTTTTCATGAGACATCAACCAAAAATATGAAACTCAATAATTTTTAAATGACCCTTATATTTACCTTACCCAAGTGTATTATTTTCCACGAGCATGTGCTTTATGGGCCTCAGGGAGGCTATACATTTTATAAATGTATTATTTCCTATAAAGTTTCATTTCCACACTTGTGTAAAAGGGACCCCAGTGTGTCCCTTTTGTTGTATAAATGGACTTATTTCATAATAATAAATAGTTGAATAAAAAAAGGGCTATCGTTTGTCTTAAGTAAGGTACTGATAAAGCTCAGGAATGATTCTCTTTGACTTTAGAAAAATAGGTGACTTTATTAGTCAGGGTTCTCCAGAGAAAAAGAACCAGAAGGAGATTTTATACGAGGGTGAGTCAAAAATTATCTGCACTCTGGCTGTAGACTTTATTTTAATTAACTTTTAGAAAAGACCAACATATCATTTTTCGACATAATATCCTTGCTTTTCAGTACACTTTGTTCATCTGTCAACAAGCTTTCATATTCTCCCATTAAAAAATGTTTTAAGCTGATTCACTTTGTTGTACAGCAGAAACTGGCACAACAGTGTAAAGTAATTATACTCCAATAAAGAGCTTAAAAAAATGTTTTAGGCTGAGCTGAGAGCCACAAATGCATCACTGTCTTCACTTCTTCATCAGAAGTAAATCTTTGTCCTCGTAGGGCTGCTTTCATGGGACCAAGCAGGTGAAAGTCCAATGAAGCAAGATCAGGACTGTAGGGAGGATGCTTTAACACCTCAAAACGAAGTTTTTGCAGAGTTTCGACAGTGTGGGCAGCAGTGTGTGGACTGCACACCCTCTGACCACAAAAAAAGAATCACTGCACACTTCTCTTCTTTCATGCAGATCACAAGTGGGGCATCCATTTTTACTCGCACTGCAGTTACAAATGAACTGATGTAACACGTTCACACCCGCACAGCAGTGACTGGGGAGACAACAGCCTTGAATGGAAAGCCCTGTTAAGACAGTGCGGCCACAAAATTTTAATATAACCAGAGTGTGGATAATTTTTGACTCACCCCTGTATATGCATAAATAAGAGAGAGAGATTCTGAGGAATTGGCTCACCTGATTATGGGGGCTGAGAGGTCCGCAGTCTACTGTCTGCAGGCTGGAGACCCAGGAAAGCCAGGGGTGTAATTCAGTTGACTCTAAAGGCCTGAGAACAGGGGAGCTGATGGTTGAAATCCCTGCCCGAGAGCCTAAGAAGATATGAGATATCCCCACTCCAGCTGGCTTGGAGGAAGCCAAAAAGGGCAAATTCCTCCTTTTTTCCACCTTTTATTCTATGCAGGCCTCAATGCACTGGATGGTGCCCACACATGTTGAGGGGTACAGTCTACTTTATTGAGTCCGTGCTCACCTATGCGCACCTTATCCAGGAACACCCTCACAGACACACCCAGAAATAATGTTCAGTGCACCCTGTGCCCAGTCAAGTTGAGAGATAAAATTAACTATTACATATAATTAAAAACGGTAGTTAAGTGTGTACTTATGTTCTCTATCATTGTGTGTTAGGGGTCATTTGTGCAGACTTCTGAGCACGCTTGTGCTGCACTTAAAAACCTGTGTATTTCAATTTTGTGTGTGTCTGTCTTCTCCATCAGACTGTTGGTTTTTGAATCATAATAATAATAGCTACTATTTAGTGATTGCTTAACACGAAACTGGTTTACATGTTTTGTTGAATGACTGAATGAATGATTCTGGAAAATTCAGACTTTTAGAAAGCCTGTCGTCTAGCATGAAATAATGGTTCATGATCCTTCAGTGCGTTCACCAAGATTATGCTTTCTTTTTTCTTAAAATGATTGTGAAGCTAGAAATAATTTAATGGTTGATGAAATGAATAAAACAGCCTGCTATCTGGTCATAGAGCTTGCATTTTCATGAATATAGCGTGATGGTTAAGAACGTGAATCTAGAGAGAGATGTCTGGATTCAGATTGCAGCTCCGTGATCCCGGGCAAATCTGTGACTTCTCTGTGCCTCAGTTTCTTCATCTGTAAAAAGAGGATAATAAAAGAACTTAATTCAGAGAGTTGTAGTGACCAGAGTTCCTGGTACATATGCCCCCTCATCATGTATCAGTTATTATTAGTAGTGGTGACAGAGGGAGGAAAATCAGTTCTCCTAATGCAGTAGGAGTAACATGTAGGCCTTCGTCTTCCCCGTCGTGTTCTAAGTCTGTTTGCCCAAGCTGTTCTAATTACGCGCACCCAAGTAAGTGGTTGGAGGGTGGAGGGAACGAAAAGTGCCCGCTGAACAGAGAAGGTACCTTGAGACTGAAAAATGAGGTAGGCAGCTCCATATGACCAATGGATCCATTCATTGTAGGGTAACTCACAGGGTAGGAGCGGATGGACAACAGTCTGGAGGCATTCACAGCTGCCCTCCACACCACCGAGGGGCTACTGGGACAATTTTATAGTTAATCTAGGGCGTGGAGGTATGTGCCTAGAAACAGAGATTGCATGCTTAAGTCAAGATTTATGAATGGGGTAACTAGTCTCAGGGGCGCTGGGAATTCGTCCGCGAAGGTCTTTGCCATTGTTTACAGCTAACAGAGCATAGCGGCCACCTGGACCTAACGATTGTTAAACAATATCTATAAACTGCAAAGCCCTTGATGACAGAGAAATGATCTACCTCACAGTACAGTCCTGGGGAGGGTCAGTGGAAGGACAGGAGGAACTGTATGGGCCCAAGATGGTGTCAGTTATGCTAACAACCATACAAAAGAATGCACTCGTTTTCTAATAAGCCAAAAAAGAACAACAGGTAGGTGGGAAACAGGAAGAAAAAAGCTCCATGTGTTCTAAAATAAATGTAAACCTTTTGTTTGTGAAGTATAACCAGTTCTCTCCTTGAGGGGAGTTATCTAGAGTTGACCATTTTAAGTAACTTCCTACCCAGAGCTGCTAAAAAGTGCAAAACTTTTGGTCATTGCTTTCCCACCCTGAGTTTCCGGTGTTCTTGTAAGTGAATGAATCAAATTTTAATGACACTTAAAAAAAGCTGAGGCTGAGTTTTTAACATTACAGTAGTGAAGTACTCATTGTACAGATGAAAGAAGGAATTCAGCTATAAAGAAATTCTCAAAAGTAAATAAAGTGAATAATTGAACTATAAGAGAAGGCATTAATAATAGTCTACAACTTATCTGTTGTGTCTGACACAGCATGGTTCACTACTAATGTTTATGTTATAGCTCTTTGACAAATTAAACTAAATATCATGAAGAACTGATGTGGTGCTTGATGGTCACAAAAATTTATTTATTTGTTTGTTTGTTCATGTTTGGCTGTGTCCAGTCTTAGTTGCAGCATGTGGGATCTTCATTGAGCTCTTCGTTGTGGTGTGTGGGATCCTTGTGCGGGCTCCAGAGCGTGTGGGCTCTGTAGTTGCAGCACATGGACTCTCTAGTTGTGGTCCACATACTCAGTAGTTGCAGTGCATGGGCTTAGTTGCCCCACGGTATGTGGGATCTTAGTTCCCTGACCAGGGATCGAACCCCTGTTCCTGCACTGGAAGGCGGATTCTTAACCACTGGGCCACCAGGGAAGTGCCCAAATTTTTTCATTTAAACATTCACATTTACCTCCTATTTTATGTGGGAATTGTGTCAGTTGTTCCAAATACAACAACGAATAATTAATCTCTGTCTTCTTGGAACTTAAGAAGTAGTGAAGGACTATATGTATTACGTAATTATACAATACTATGTAATTATCAGAAAAGAAGAGCTATGACTGTACAGTGTAGGCATTGTGAAGATATACACTATGGAGACATATTCTAGAGCGAATGGTTTGGGATATGTGTAGTTCTCCACATCTTCTTAAATGCCTCAGTTCCATTCCTGGTGCCCCACTCGCTCCTGATCAGTGCTCTACTGTTCACATAGGAGGTGTGGCAAGTCTGTGATTTCATCCCACCTACAGGATAAGATTGTGTGTGTTTTGGCTACGTTAGTGCTTCAACATATAGAATGTTTTAGGAAGGCCATAAAATCTCTCTACTCTTCTGATCATGACTTGGCCCCAAAATTTAAAGCCCAGAGCCTCTACTTTCTTTCTTTAACCCTTCCAAAGCAGCTACAAGCAGCTGTGCACCACACTGCTATATGGCGGCCACGGGGTCCACAAGAAGGTATTTCCTTCTATGTAACCACAAATAATGACTTAAATGACTATTATGTGCTATTGATTACTAATAACCAATCCCTAATGCAGCGGTTCTCACATCTCAGCACGCATCAGAATCATCTGAAAGGTTAATTACAGCACAGATGGCTGCGCCCCACTTCCAGAGTTTCTGATTGAGTAGTTCTGTGTTACAACCCAGGAATTTGCATTTTCAACAAGTTCTCAGATGCTGTCACTGCTGCTAGGACCAAACTGTGAGAGTCGCTGCTCTAATGGAAACCTGATTCCCTTCAGCCTTCAAACCCAACAAAGTCAACTCTCTGATCCCAAATTCCTAGCCTCGAGAATCTGTTGCCTGCCAACACCTTGCCTAAAGAGTACCATCAGGGCTCAATTGCAGATAACAGAAACTACTTTAGCTATTTGAAGCAGAAAATAACTTAATTAGGTGGTTTCAAATCATTGGAGGGGTGGATGAATGACCCCAGGGATTAGTCCCAAAACAAAACTGCAGATGTGGCTCACTGTGGAAACTTCCATGTAAGCCAGAATCCAAAAGCCACTAGGCCACCTCCTTCTAGAATCAGCCGTCACAGCAGTGGGGAGTCAGAAAGCTGCTTCCAGAAATGCAGTCTCCACAGCTGCATTACACTCACTGAAACCACATTTTAGAAAAACGGGTTCCTCATGTGGTAGGCACTGTGTTAGCTTGAAATTCAGGTCTCACTCAAGTATACCTCATTGAAGACACCAAAGGTTGAAGTAGATGTTATGTTAATAGAGTCTTGCTGCAGTGTCCACCGCAGGGACAGTGAATGTTTTCTCTGGTACAGCTGAGACATAGAAAATGAGAGAGAACTAGCTATGTGAACACTTGGCAGGAGGGTGTATTCTAGTCAGAGGAGGAGAAGCAGTTTTAAAGAGGCCCAGAAGTGAGAGAGAGAGAGAGCGCATTAATTAACCTTGAAAACAAATGGCAAAAATACAGAGACCTTTCCCCATCCCACGTAAAAAAGTGAATTGATGGCAATTTCTAAAAATTCAGTTTTTCACTTCGAGCATTATTGCAGTAAGTGTGGAGACTAACACGAACCTAGTCTCACCCTCCTCTATACTCATGCAGAAGCTAGGGGCCTCTGCTTCAGCCAGGAGGTGTGGAATATCCCTTCTTTCACAGGTGAGGAATCAAGCATGAAGAGCATAGTGTAAACACTTCCTAACACCATACACAAAAATAAACTCCAAATGGATTAAAGACCTAACTGTAAGGCCAGACACTATAAAACTCCTAGAGGAAAACATAGACAGAACACTCTATGACATACATCAAAGCAAGATCCTTTTTGACCCACCTCCTAGAATCATGGAAATAAAATCAAGAATAAACAAATGGGACCTCATAAAACTTAAAAGCTTTTGCACAGCGAAAGAAACCATAAACAAGACTAGGAGGCAACCCTCAGAATGGGAGAAAATAGTTGCCTATGAAACAACGGACAAAGGATTAACCTCCAAAATATACAAGCAGCTCATGCAGCTTAATACCAAAAAAGCAAATAACCCAATCCACAAATGGGCAGAAGACCTAAATAGACATTTCTCCAAAGAAGACATACAGATGGCCAACAAACACATGAAAAGATGCTCAACATCACTAATCATCAGAGAAATGCAAGTCAAGGCCACAATGAGGTATCACCTCACACAGATCAGAATGGCCATCATCACAAAAGCTGGAAACAACAAATGTTGGAGAAGGTGTGGAGAAAAGGGAACTCTCCTGCACTGTTGGTGGGAATGTAAGTTGGTACAGCCACTATGGAAAACAATTTGGAGGTTCCTTAAAAAACTACAAATAGAACTATCATATGATCCAGTAATCCCACTACTGGGCATATACCCAAAGAAAACCATAATCCCAAAAGAAACTTGTACCATAATGTTTATTGCAGCACTATTTACAATAGCCAGGACATGGAAGCACCCTAAATGCCCATCAACAGATGAATGGATAAAGAAGATGTGGCATATATATACAGTGGAATATTACTCAGCTATAAAAAGGGATGAGATGGAGCTATATGTCATGAGGTGGATAGACCTAGAGTCTGTCATACAGAGTGAAGTAAGTCAGAAAGAGAAGGACAAATATTGTATGCTAACTCACATATACGGAATCTAAAAATGGTACTGATGAACTCAGTGACAAGAACAAGGATGCAGATGCAGAGAATGGACTGGAGAACTCGAGGTTTGGGAGGGGGCAGGGGGTGAAGGGGAAGCTGAGATGAAGTGAGAGAGTAGCACAGACATATATATACTACCAACTGTAAAGTAGATAGCCAGTGGGAAGCTGTTGTATAACAAAGGGAGTTCAACTCGAGGATGGAAGATGCCTTAGAGGAGTGGGACGGGGAGGGTGGCGGGGACTTGAGGGAGGGTGGGGGGGGGAGTCGAGGGAGGGAGGGAATACGGGGATATGTGTATAAAAACAGATGATTGAACCTGGTGTACCCCCCAAAAAATAAAAAATAATAAAAATAAAAAATAAAAATAAAAACAGATGGTTGATCTTGGTGTACCCCCCAAAAAATAATAAATAAATAAAATTAAAAAAAAAAAAAAAAAAGCATAGTGTGACCATAGCAGCTAAGCAGCACCATCTATTTACTTTAAACGGTGAGAGAGTCAGAGATGGAGCTTGGGCCTGTACGGGAAGGTCACTGGCAAGATTTAGATCCCGCTCACAGGGTGGCCTTGGGTTCCAGAGTGAGAAGGCAGTAAGAGATCCTGGAGTCCTGTGGACACAGAGATAAATTAAACCTTAGAGACAATCTGATCTAACCCCCTCATTGTACAGGTGAGAAAATAGGCAGAGGTCACACATCTTGTTCAGGGTGACAAAGTCAGTGGGACATCAGGACCAGAACCCTTAATAGCAAACATTCCTTTACCATGTGCTTCACCTTCCTTTCAAGTTTCTCTTTTTATGATCGCCACCTAATGCCAAAATGCAAATGTGGTAGCTGATCTAGGATATTGCTGGCTGGTGATCAGTTTTATTTAGTGCCTTATCAGTCAGATGGTATTCAGAACAACTGGTTTTGATTAATGATCACTGAGCAATTGAAGTATTTTTATAACTATGAATACTGCTTTCTTTAACCCAGTCCAGTCCTATTCCCAAAGATATGTCCAGTTCCACCCTTAGTGAATGTCACTTCCAGACTTGGTGTTTTTTCTTTTTTTAAAAAAAATTTTGCAAGAATGGTGAAAAGGGATCAAAAACAGTCATTAAAAAGGGATATAAATGTAGAATTTCCTCTAAAGAGTCACAAGAGGTGACTAGTTTATTAGAGCGGCGGATACAATTTAAAAACTCAAAGAAAAATGACTTTATACTAGCAAACTGTTTGCCAGGTTGAATCTTTAGCTCAGGGAGCTCTGTATATTTTTTTTTACATTCCATATTTGGTTAATTGGACACAAAATAGAACTCCCAACCCTAGAAGGGCTTAACTGTATTCAGATGAATCACTAAAATATCTAATTGCTAGTGCCTGAGAATTCACAGGCACTGTGCTCTCATGTGGGGGAATAAGCAGTATTGTGCCGTATTAGATGGTATCATAGTTCCAGAAGTTTTGAATTGGCTTATTCAACCATAATACATATACACATTTATAGCACCTTATTGCTTTACAGAATCTATAAAATATGTTGTTTCTGTTTGTCTTCAACATCATGGTGCAATGTTATATTATCCTCTAAAGAAAATCAAAGTCAGAAATCTCACTTTGCGAGTTCTAACAAGTCAAACTATCACTGAAAGGAGAAGCTGTGAAAATCCAGAATTATGTATATATAACCTCTCAGAAATACCACATACTTTTTCCCCTGCTGTTAGTAAGATGTAGAATATCTTGTTTTATAAAATGGTACGTTAGAATGACAGGCAATATGTTTTACTTAAAAACCCCCTTTATCCCAAGCCCTTTCAGGGTAGACGGAAAGTTGAATTCTCTTGCGATGGTCAGAGAAGCAGTTTACGTGAGCTTTAAGTGAAGTGTGACTCTCGTGGCTTATTAGCAACGGATCCCAAGAATTCTAAACCCCTGTATCACTGACCACAGGGTTCCGAAGGAAGATGTCTGCACATCCCTCCTAGGTCAGCTCAGAAAGGTTGAGTTCTGGTGTGGCGTGGCTCAACAAGCAGAAGAAAAGAGTCTTTGCTCTCAGGAGAGAGCAGTCGGGAATTAGTGTATATTGGAGTGAGACACAAGCCATGCTGGCTGTCTTTATCCCGTACTGTTTAGAATATCCTTTGTGGAAAGAAAGAAAGAAAACTTCCTGCTGCAAGAATAATGATGCCCTAAGGAACAAACGTCTGTTCTCTTGTGCGATGTTTAAGGAAAGCAGCTGTTATCTGCTTTGAGTTAAAAGGTGGGCCTGCTCCCACCTGCACACTGCCGAGTTCCCCTAGAGTTGTCTGCTTCGTCTCTGATGGTGGAGGCTGCTGTAAACAACGCCGCCCTGTATCTAAACATCTTCAGTCCTCCTCTCCTCCCCTCGTTCAGCCCAGGCATCAGCCTGTGGAATTGACCAGACAGAATGCATGTTTTCTCATGAATTTGGGGCTTGGGGAAAGAGTCTTAGTTTGGAGTATGAAGAGGGTGACCTTCTTTTAAAGTCTGAACACGTCTGGTATATGTGAGGAGAATGTGATGGTCAGGGAGCAGAGAGTGTGCACCTGCCCTCAGGCTGGCAGGAGAAAGTTCTAGATTGCTCCGTAAGGTTTTATTATTTTTTGACCTTTGTACTTCACAAAAGATGGAGGGAACGCAGAGAAGTGATATGCCAGATACTCAGAAGAAACTTAAGGGGTTTGGAGGGAGTCGAGGAAAACACGTGAGAAAGAACCTGGTTTTCTTCCCTCCGCCCCACACCAAGTTACAGCCTCTTTTCATCAAGTGAATCCCAGCCAGATCTGGCTAAGGCTTCCCTAAAGTGCTGGCAGAGTAAATAGTTGCGGGGGTGGAGGAGTGGGGGTTTTGTAAGTTCTCATGCTGGCGGGGACCCCGCAGGAGCTCTAGGAGAAAAGCCTGACAGCTTTGCTCAGTCTGAGGGAGCCGGGGGCCTCGGCCGTGGCCAGTGTTGCTTCATGGGAATTGGGGCTCAGTGTGGCCTGATTTTTCAGGAGACACCAGAAATCCTGTTTTTGTTAAAATTTCCCATTTTTTAAAATAATATAACAAATTTGATCATTTCTAAAAATATTCAGTACCAACAAAACAGACTGGAATGCATTTGCCAGGTCTGCTAGTTTTCTAACTCAAGTTAATGGTTAAAACCAGAACTCATAACTCATATTAAGTAAAGGGAATGAGATTTTTTCCCTCCTATTTATTTAATAATATTCATATTAACAAAAATCAAAACTCTATCCATCAGCAGTTATAATGGATACAGAGATGTGTGAGCTACGGTTCTACCTATGGATCCCAGTGTAGTTAGGAGACAGAAAAACAGAAAATGACATTAGAGTGAACTTTGTGTAATTAAACAGGTATTCCCAAGGTGGGCTTAGCTCTGAAAGGCATTTAACTCTGATTTGCATGGGAACTGTGTCTTAAAGAAGTCCTTTAGTTAAAGAGAGGAGGAGAAGCAGGAGGTAAAAGGAACATTGATTTTTAAAAAAAGAGCAAGGTCGGGCTTCCTAGGTGGCGCAGTGGTTGGGAATCTGCCTGCCAATGTAGAGGACATGAGTTCAATCCCTGCTCCAGGAAGATCCCACATGCCGCGGAGCAACTAAGCCCGTGCGCCAAAAAAAAAAAAAAAAAAAAAAGAGCAAGGTATATTTAAAGAAACTGCAAGTGTTTACTACAATTAAATGATTAACAGATCAAAACCAAGGATGTTAATTAAAAAAATGGTTAATCCTCCAAAAAACAAAACCAGTTTCTCAACCCATCCCAGACCACCTCAGTCAGAATCACTGGGTATTTTTAATAGGCGCCCTAGGGGATTCTTACCGTCAGGCTGGGGTGGAGTATGCTCGGTGGGTCTCTAGAGAAGAGACTGTCAGATCTGCGAGCAGCACAGCCTGCCTGCTTTGGAAGCCAGGCTCCAGTCCTTACCTGGCTGGGCTGCCATGGATAGGGAAGTGTTCCTCCTTGCTCATGTTGCTATACTTGAGAAATGGAACTAGAGCATCCATTTCATAAGGGTGTCTTGAGAATGAAACAGAAAATGTTTACACCATTATCATTTTCCTGCTCCTCACTTGATTCTCAGCCCACAGCAATGGGACAGATCCAGAATAATTACTCAGTAAATATCTGTGGAAAGAACAACACTGAGGAGGTTATAAAGGGACTGGATCACTGGAGTCCTTAGTTCTGCCTACTGTCCTGGGTACAGTTACCCTCTCTCCCCAACCTGGCCTGCCTGGAACCATATTAGTTACCTGCAGCTATCTCACTTAAAAAAAAGAAAAAAAACCAGGAGTAACTTCTATATTAAAAAATTTCTAGTGTATGACATTAAAAGAAAAAAAAAAATAAATACAATGTGCTATTTCCCCATAGCAAAGCAAGAACACTTTGTGAATCACTGCTGCTTTGATTAACAGCTTTATTTCATTTTCTTCTTCTCCCCTTACCAAAGGCTGCTGTGGTACCATCTGCCCAGACCCTTAAAATCACTGACTTCAGCTTCAGTGACTTTGAGCTGTCTGACCTGGAAACAGCACTGTGCACCATCCGGATGTTCACTGACCTCAACCTTGTGCAGAACTTCCAGATGAAACACGAGGTAGGAACGCAGTGACGTCCTCTGGAAAATGTGTGTGTGTGTGTGTGTGTGTGTGTGTGTGTAAGAGAGTTTTTAATGCTCGTATGGAATAAGGATTTTTAAGTTTCAGAAATTCATATATTGTCCCCTCTTGCATACCTGGGGTGTTTAAAGAAAAATTATCAACCATTAAAAAGACATGTATTGGGTTCCCACATGTATCAAGCACCAGGTTAAAGAATGGGGGAGAGGATTCCCAACAGTGAGAGCAGGGTGTGCAAAGGCAGGATGACAGAAAGAGGGGGCTGGAGGCGTGGAGCACTGGTGGAGGCGGCTAGAGAAGCAACTGGAGAGGAAGGTGAGAGGCAGATCGTGTAGAACCTCGTACACTCTTCAGAGGAATTTGGATTTTACCCTGAAAACAATGGTGAGTCACTGAGGAATTTTAAGCAGGGAAGTAACATGACCTGACTGTGGAGGTTATGATAACATAGTAGAAAGAAGGACCAACACAGAGTGAACTTCTCTGGAAATGAGGGAGTGAAGGGGTGGATGTGAAGCCAAGCTCTTGGTTCAAACAGGGTCACCCATATGGTGTGAAGATGAAAACTGATTTTAACCCCGCTGAGTACCTTACTCACTGCTCAGAAAATAGCAAGACTGGAATCGATACCTTCTAATACCAGTTGGGAGCTATCAGGGAATTCTGTTCTGTTTCATAGTGGCTACATATATTGCATCAAAGAATAAGGGAGAATAGAAAGTTCTATTTGGAAAAAAAATTCAGTAATTTGCCTTTAAAGCTATTATTTTCTGGTCAGTTGAACGTCTGGTCCCCTCGTACAGATTTCCTATCTGGAAATGTAAATACCTTGAAGGCCTCCACTCTCCAGTAATCCATTCATTCATAAAATGAAAATGTATTAAAAATAAACAGTGTGCTCTGCACTGTGCTAAGTACACATTTCAGTGATGAGTTGTCCCTGATCTCAAAGCCTCATTGAAGCATGGAAACTGAGGGCTCATGTAGCTAAGGTTAATACAGTGTTATTTCTGGTACTACTGGGGGCAAAGTCTAGTTCTTTCTTTAATTTAACCAAAGCTTATATTACTCTTGGGTGAAAACAAAGAACAACTGTCTGTACACTCTTCTCTAGTAATACTTAACTCCTATTAGAGTGTGTTGATTAAGGGATATATCATTTAATTATTTCAAGAAGCTCTCAAGAAGGGTTCTGTGGTTATTATTGCCCCTGTTTTACAAATGAAGAAATCGACATGATGGAGTAGAAAAAGGATTTTGAGTCATAGCTCTGCTAGTGATTAGCTCTAATTTCTTTGGGCAGTTAATCTCTCACATTCTCAGTGTTGTAACCTGTCATTTGGGAATAATGGTATGACTTCCCCTGTGGGAGTCCTGTGAGGATTACACACGTGTCTGTGTGACTGTCTGTCTGTGTGCGTGTGTGTGTGTGCACTGGTGTATTTTGCTTCATACACTGGTGTAGATTACAGTACATGTCAGGTATCCCTTCCTTAGAACAAATTTGACCGTGGTTATGTCACCCTATCAGATTTCTCTACTGCAGGTTATAGGGCTCATTTTTAAAACACCTTTCCTATTAATGGAGTGAAGATCTCATTGAGAGACAGAAGTCCTAAATGTGAATCTCAGTTCTGCTTCCTCCTAGTCGTAGGACTTATCAACCTAGATAGCGACGCATCCCTTTCCATTCTTGAGATCTCCCATACTTTACACTAGTGATGATTCTGTTGAAAGGGCCTGGCCAGAACAGGAATATGAGCCTTGTACCTATTTATGAAATTCTTATATAAGTTGATTTATTTCTTATTTCTTAAAAACATAAGCTTTTAGATAGCATTTGCGTGTTGGGTATGAAGATAGTCGCTTAGAATTTCTTTTACAGCCGTTATTTCTACCTTTCCATGAATGTTTGTCCATTAGGCAGACATTTATCCTCAGTGTCTCATTCATCTACTCTCCTTTTCTACTCTACTTCTCTTTGAAGCACTACGATTCTAATTCCAGCCAACATCAACTTGAACATTGCTGTTATTCTGGTTGGCCTCCCTGCCTTAGTGACTCTGCTGTTTTGTTTATTTCAGATACTATTGTCACTGTACATTTCAGATATAATTTTAGGATGATAAAATTAAAAAGGTACTGCTAGAGGGCATGTTAGCATCGTGAAGCGCCCTAACAAAAGATATTTCCTGCTGAAAGAGATGTCAGATCTTCATGTCTCTGCTTGGCCTCCAAATCTCCAGTTACTCTCCTATAGTTCCTGCTGATCTCTGAAGCAGATTCTTCAGTTCTACTCTGACAAATCTGCATGCGCTGTGCCAGTGTGCCTTTACCTCTGTCTCTTACATGTCATTCCTCTCCTGAATGGATAGGACGGCTCCACTTCCAAGTTGGCTCCACTCTGTGCCACAACATACTTTTCTCTTCCTCAGAGCCGGACTCAAAAACCTCTGGTCCTGGGAGAACCCTAAGCTTGACTTCATGCCACGTGGAATGCTGTTGACAGTTTATGCATTTGTGCTGTCATTTTTATGTGAATTTATCTATTTCCTTTATATGTGCGCTCTTGTTATGTTCGCTACTGATTGAAATCCTTGAAGGCAGGAGCTGAGTTGTGTTCTCTCTCTTTGCTTTCTCCCATAGCATCTTAAGGGTGCCGCACAGGACTTAGGAAGCCTTTGTAGTTGCTGGAGACTGATTCACGGCATTGAGCAGGCTCCCTAGGGTCTTCCAAACTGCACGTGATTATTCGGTAGTCCTGTAGAAAAGACTATACTACAGATTCAAACACGTCACGCATATCCACCAAGCATTTAGCAAATCTGACCATAATTCTCCTAAATGCTATTAAGAACATTGGATAATGGAATCCAAAACTGTACCTGAATCTAGTTACTAATTAGGTTACCCAGTTCAATAGGCCCGTTTCAACAGAAGCAGTATAGGGAGTTCCCTGGTGGTCTGGGGGTTAGGACTTGGCGCTTTCGCTGTCAAGGCCAGGTTCAGTCCCTGGTCAGGGAACTAAGATCCCACAAGCCACTCAGTGTGGCTGAAGAAGAAGAACAGAGTAGTCCATCAGGAGCCAGTTTTCATAAGAGTCATTTTGGTCATTATTTCACGTTATGTGCTATAAGTGCCTATTTAATTATATCTACAGATTTATTATTAGTAAAGAGATATGTCCATAGGTTAAATTTCTGGGCTTTCCTGCTTATTTTCCTCGACTCTTTAATTAATCACCAGTAATTTTCTATAACACTTCACTGTAGAGTTTCTAAACATATCAAAGAAAGTTAACAGCTCTTATTTAAAATTCTCCTAATAAGATGAATCTGTCATCTTCAGGGTCGCCTTTGTTCAGAAATGGTCATGCTGCACTGTACGTCAGGATAGCACGTCAATCTTAGGCATACAGAAATCCGCTGGGAAATATGGTTACTCAGGGGTGAAAGAGCTAGGGGACATTCAGGTTCTTTTTATCAGAATTCCCTGTGAACTGCATCATAGAACAGGAACAGAGAGACCTGAAAAGAAAAGGGAGGATATGAAAGCATTGATTTTTCTGCCAAATCCTCTATAAGCAATTTCTACCAACAAAGAAGAAACTGTTTTTGGCCTACTTTTGCAGCCAATCAAACTGTGTTGAATATTGCTAAAGCAACATTCTTTTCCCTGGTACTTTTTCCATTCCCCAGGGCAGTGCCCTTTGTGTTTGAAATATCTCCAGTGATATGCATAGGCAGAAGCACATATTTATTTTTAGAGATCCCCCAAAGTGTAGTAAATCACTCAGAATTGAAGAGAGGCAGACTCTGATGCTAATGCAAACACAAAATTGTCATGCTTAGGGCCCGTGAGTCCCTGGGGATTTTACTGAAGACGCCACTTAGGAGTTGAATTAAACCCAGCTTGTGAGATTTTTTTGAGCAGTCTATCCTTTTTCCCTCCATCTTTTAAAATATATGTATTAAACACACACACACCAGGGCTTTATGTTGCAAATATTATTTTTTGTTAATTACTTCTTGGTAACCAAGCAGTAACTCTGCCTGAATATTTAGGCATAGTTTAAAAAGGGACAAAGATTGGGACTTGGAGCTCCAGTTTGTCCTTGGACGTGTGCCCCAGTCCATCGCCAGAGCCTCCCACAGATACCTTTGCAGACACACAAAACGGAAGTATGAGAAGAACTGGAGAGTGGCTGCTCACATGGCTTCCTAAGACTGAATTCGTGCACATGTGACTGTGTATTTGGACTCTCCTAATTGATGACACATGGACATAATATCTCTTAAAATGCTACTCTGTGCCCCACCCATGACGAAAATACCTTTCTTAGAGCTGTCTTGCATTTTACATCTGATTTAGGTAGCATGGTGGTTTGCCTGCTGGGCTCTGGAGTCAAACTGCTGAGATTTGAATTTTGGCCCCACCCTTTCCACGCACCGTGACCTTGGGCTAACTAACCTCTGTAAATGTCAGTTTCCTCATCTGTAAAATGATCAGAATAGTAGTGCCTCCCTCAGACTCCTGGGGGTTAGATGTAAATGCTTTGTACAGTGCATGAAGATTAATAAATGTGTGATAAACGTTAGCAGTTATTTTTACTACTTATGCTTTATTTCCTAAAGGTTCTTTGCAAGTGGATTTTAAGTGTTAAGAAGAACTATCGGAAGAATGTTGCCTATCATAATTGGAGACATGCCTTTAATACAGCTCAGTGCATGTTTGCTGCACTAAAAGCAGGCAAAATTCAGGTACTTCTTAGAGCCATTTATATATTTAAGACATTTTGTTGCTTTACAGCATATTCTTTCAAGTGTTTTTTAATGTGCACTAATGATGATTGAGAATAATGTTTATTGCCACTCACAAAATAAATTACATTTTGTTAATTAAGGAAGACTAGTATGGCAAAATAATTCCTAATTTGCTTTCATGTATGATATATATGGCATATTTTAAAAAATCTTTAAAATATCTTCATGTTAAACTTTATAGTCTTTGGGCAAGTAAATACTTCCTTCGGAGGAAAATGCTACAGTATAAGAAAAAGTATCAAATTTCTCATGGTCACATTCAACCTGCTCCATAGTAGAATTCCTCAAAAACCACTCAGGTCCAGAACTTTGCTCCATACGTGAGTCCGGGGTCTCTTACAGCATTTTCTCCAGAGCACTCTGTTAATTTTATAAGTACTGTTTCATGGATAAGGTTCTGACTTCATATACATTGACCAGAGACTGTTTACAAGGAAAGTCAATGCAGAAAACTTTCAAGTAATTCATTCCTTTCCAGGCCAAATTTTTCATATCTCTGTCCTTAGATTCTAACTTCAGTGGGAATCGACTAGTTATTCTAGGTAAGCGATTCCAGGCATCCAGTATAAAGCTGTTTTTAATTCAGAGCTTCCGTGCTCTTTTTTTATTTAATAAATTCTAAAAAATGTTATTCTGTGTCTCTACTTTCATAGGGTGCACATTTTAGCTGGCTAGAGCTAAAAAAGTGATTATAGTCCAAGAAGCTGTATCAAATACCATAGTAGTATTTTCTTGCCATAGCAAGCATTTATAAGAAGC
This sequence comes from Hippopotamus amphibius kiboko, assembly GCF_030028045.1. Lineage (NCBI taxonomy): Eukaryota > Metazoa > Chordata > Mammalia > Artiodactyla > Hippopotamidae > Hippopotamus > Hippopotamus amphibius. The sequence continues at coordinate 76,509,093 of NC_080198.1, forward strand.
AGGGTGAACTTATTTCGGGGTATGGGATGGTCACAAGGACTATACCACTGAAGTCTATCCTTGCTTTTTATGAAGAATAACAAAATGGTGATTTCTGTGTATGTTGTAGACATATTATATAGAATGTTGAGAGTTCCAGCAGAATAGAGCTGAGAATAACTTCACCTTGTGTTTTTTTTACTAATGAAGGAGAACAGTAATGTAGATAATACTAACGGCAGGTATTAAAAAATAACCTGTATTTGGTCTTGGAATATACTGTGCAAGATTCATGCCTAATCCTCTTTTTTTCTATTGTTTGCTAATAGTCACATTGTCTGTGCTCCTGATAGGAGAGAGTGAAGGATACATCAACTGATAGCAGAGAGTGATGGCAGCAGAATCTGCAGGGAACTGAAAAAGTCAGAGAGAAAACACTTATTTAAAGTTTATTTGCATTATCCCACATATATGTAGATAATTAAGAGTTTAAAATATTGATTATAAGTGGACAACTTATTGATTATTTGAGGCATTTGAACTTTTTCTGTTGCTAATGATAATCCCATTCAGAAAACAAATCCCTGCAGAATAGGATTCTAGCGTGAGTCCCTTGTGATTAGAAAGAAGCACATACATAAAGCACTAAGGAAAGAAAGAAAAACACGTGATTGGTGGAAAGAGGTAGTCCACTGCGCTTTACCAAATTGTTCATTTTCCTTCTTTTCTCTGCTGTCTTTGGTCGTGCAGAACAGGCTGACCGACCTGGAGATACTCGCACTGCTGATAGCTGCCTTAAGCCACGACCTGGATCACCGCGGTGTGAATAACTCTTACATACAGCGGTAAGGCATTTGCCCCAGCAATAGAAGAGCTTGTTTCTTTTAAATTGTAGGGCTGTCTTTTTAAAAGTAAAAGCCACAGTGTAATTTGATGGTACAAAATTTCAGTTGGTCAAGGTCCCATAACATACTCTGGTTTTATTTACGGGAAATGGAAAAAATAATGCAAATCCAATATTGTGTTGTTCACATCTCTGGCTCGAAGTTCAAAAACTATTTACGTTGAGAATCGTATTTCGTTAGGTAATTACCAAGCATTTTGCTTTAGTTTATGTACACCCAGCTTAAGAGCGTCACTGGAAAACTATTAAGACTAGGTCAGAAAAGGTAGAATTTCATTCTGGAATAAAAGATAATATTGGAGAAGTGCTTAGCTCAACCCTAAGTGCTTAGTAAGTGCCGCCTAGTAAGAGGCTTCTGGCCTCAGTAAAGCCATTGGAGTACAGTGTTGGAGAATTTGGGTTTTGATGTCAGACTTGGATTCAGATCCTACCTCTGCCACAGCGTTCCTGTGTGACCGCGGGCAGGGGCGCTCATCTCCCTGCACCTCCAGGTCCTGGTGTGTGAAGTCGAGATAACAGCATTCCCACCCCATAAGGTTAACCTAAGTTTTATGACATGACACACATCACTACCAGGTGGGATGGCTGGCACGTACTTAAGTGGGAAATTAATCTTAGCAGCAGACGCTAGGGATGGTCCTGTCATCCTCAGGAGCCTACTTTTTGGCTGATTTTGAGAGTAAGATACTCACTCTTCAGACAAGTTTTTCAGGCTCCCTTCTGGACCATGCTTAAGTAACATTTGCAGTGACAAATGAGATTATAAAGGAGATACCACTTTCCATCCGATTTTTGAGCCACTGTGACATTTTTATTTTCTTGCAGCAAGTGAGTTGAAAGGCGTACATTTTAATGCCGAAATCCCTTACTACTGAGCATTTTTTAAGGTATGCAAGTGATTCAACTAATGCATAGATCGCTGTAGGAAATTCCTGATGTCTGATATCTTGAGGGAATGTCAGAAAACTCTCTAATCACATTCCCTTTATCTAAATACAGTAAACGGAAAACTTCATGTAAAAAGAATTGTCGCGATGTAGCAACCGTGTCCTCTGCTGAACTTGCTGGGAAAAGAGAGCAAGCTCTTGCCTGACTATTAGAGGCTTGCTGTCTCCCCTTTAAAACCTAACAAATGTTAGAAGGAGGAGACTGGGTGACATGTCCTTTGTCCTCTGTGCTTTGTCATGTGATTGTGGTCCTGAGCTTCATGCTGACACAGGAGTAATTATGAAAGGAAACAAAGACGTGAGAAGGTTTACAGCACAAGTCAAGCATAGCCTGAGGATCAGAGCCAGCGGTGCTGCCTTCTCGTCCTATCTCAGCACTGAACATCATATCTCCAGGATGTGGACTATTAGTGTATGGATTGCCATACTGCCTTGTCTCGGAGTGAAAGCTATTTTTTCCTTTGTTTATTTAAAAATAATTACCCTGAAAAACATCTGGAGAAACGTCATCCTCTCTTGTAAAAAAAAAAAAAAGTCCTGGGAAAAAGTCAGACTACACAATCTTACTTTCACATACACCACAAAGCAGACTTCCACCAAGTAATAATAACTTTTAAAAAAGATTAAAGGAGTTTCAAAGATATTTATTTTTTCCTACATCTTTGTGGTTTGAGTAGAGGAAACCAAGAATTTTCCAGGGATGTTTCTTTTTTTTTTTCTTTCCTTAGTGATAAACGAGTGATACTTCCAGTAGGATTTTCTTAACCAGGGGACTCTTTGGAGACTAACAGCATCAGAAACATTTCCACATAAAGAATTAACTTCTAAAAAGGTATACTGTGTCCAGACCTCATCAGATATTCAAACACTCTGTAAAGAAAACCAAAATAATAAAAGAAGGCACAGAAATAAAAGTAATACATCAAAAAGAGAAAAATGTGGTAGCAAAATTAGAAACTGACCTTCTATCATTTGTTCTTCCTGAACATCTTTTCAGAAAATTAATTTGAGGGCTTCCTAGGTGGTGCAGTGGTTAAGAATCCGCCTGCCAATGCAGGGGACATGGGTTCGATCCCTGCTCCAGGAAGATCCCATGTGCCGTGGAGCAACTAAGCCCGTGCGCCACAACTGTTGAGCCTGTGCTTTAGAGCCCATGAGCCACAACTATTGAGCCCATGTGCTGCAGCTACTGAAGCCCACGGGCCTAGAGCCTGTGCTCCGCAACAAGAGAAGCCACGGCAATGAGGAGCCCACGCACCACAACGAAGAGTAGCCCCCACTCACCGCAACTAAAGAAAGCCCGTGCACAGCAAAAAAAAAAAAGACCCAACACAGCCAATAAAATAAATAAATAAATAAATTTATAGAAAAAGAAAGAAAATATTCTTAAAAAAAAAAGAAAAGAAAATTAATTTGAAGTAAGATATTCCTTATTTAGGAAACTGTTTTGTCATTATCTGATTCTTTGATTCCTTCCTGGCTTAGGAAGACTGCCGTTATGAGGAGCCCTACAAGTGTGCCAGTGAAATATTTGGGGGAAGAGTTCACTGCTTGTGCTTTCTTCTCCCACGTGGGTGGATGAAGGAAAGAGTGATCCCAGATAGGTACCGAATAATTCTTTTAAAAATTGGCAGTCATAGGAACAAAATGGCTGAAGTGCAGACATCTGCCTGTGTAGAGAAATTTCCCCACATTAGGCCTGCAGTCAATATAAGAGGACTGTTGTAGATGCATTTATTTGGTTAGATTCAAGACTGGTGTTTTATAAATATAAATGTAGTGAAATTATGCTACATTTTAGGCAAATGGATAATGTGCCTAAAACTGGGGCCTGGTACTTTGCTAGGCAGAAGGAGACCTGTAGAAGTATAAAATTTGGTTCCTGATATCAAGGAATTTTCATAGTCTCATGAAACAATGGTGATTAATGCCAGAAACTACCTAGGAAGTTGTGTTGTTTAATAACATGGGCTGTAAGTGTTCAGCTTGACCATGATCAGTGGAGCCCATCTTTACTGTGAATGGAGGAAGCGGGACTGAAACCGGATCTTTGAAGTGGGTAGCATTTGGAGAGGAAGATGCTTCCAGAAACACCACGAGGTGGGCATTTTCATGGAACAGTGATGGTGGCTGGTCTGAATAGTCAGAAGGCTCACTGACTAGGGATGAAAAGTAAGAAGACCTTTCCAAGGGAGAGCTAGAAAACCAAGCTATGCATTTTATATTCAGTATAGTGAAGAGACAAGGAGGCAGTGCAGCGGGTAATGAAGGCATTGTTTAGGAGTAAAAATCTGAAAGTAAGGTACGAGGTAAATGGGTAATAATTAGAGCCACAGAGTTCAGCCAGAAAACTGTCAAGGGGTCAGCCGGGTGTATGTGAACATCACATATTAGCTAGAGGAAGAAAGAGACTGAAGGAGAAAGTTGTTTAAATATTGAACAGCTAGTTATATGCAGGAAGGAAGAGGAAAATCATGACTCTGGGTCCACGAAACTAACAGTGATGGTGCCACTGATGACAGTGAAAGAGCCAGGAAGTGTGTATGCACGTGTGTCCTTAGGGAGGGAGGATAGAGGGGAGAGGAGTTTTGGCAGTGAGGAGAAAGTAATAACTAGGATGGTGGGTAGAAGAGGTAAAATGACCAAATGAATGTTTTTTTCAAGATTAGAGATTCAGCAAAATCAGAATAAAATATTTCCTGGTGACCACAATCAGATCATGTATGCCTGTCCTGCACCACAGTCCTCTCTGCTCTGTGACAGAGGAACAGGAGTGAGCTGAAGTCATGAACGGGCACAGTAGGAAGCGGGTCAGCAGGTTCCGAGGGACTTACGAGAGCAGTAAAGACAGCACAGGAATCACAATTTGTGAACTTCAAACTGAGCAGAGTCTATTTTAGCCAGGAATGAGTTCATCCTTGGTAAGGTCAGAGAGCTGGAGAGCCTGGAGATCTGAATGTGAATAAAGTGCAAGTTCAGTTAGTCCTAATGTCAGTAGCTAATAATAATAATAATAATAGAAGCTAACACTTAATATAGCTCTTATCCCTTGGCATTTGGAACTCCTTCTAGCACTTTATATATATACATAAGTTCAGCTGGTCCTTAGACCACCACGCAGGGGCTGTGTTGGTTATGGGGCCTGGGTGCAAATTCGAATCCCGACTCCTCCTCTCACCATGTGTCTTCGGGCAGGTCATTTAACCTCACTCCGTATGTTTCCTTCTCTGTCGTAGAATAGTGAGAGTACCTGTCTCACAGGGTTTCTTGTAAGGATTAAGGAGTATGAATAGGTGCAAAGTCCCTGGAACAGCACCTGGCACAGATGACATGCTCAGCAAGTTTTAGCTATTTTCACAGGGGGATACTATTAAGGACAGATAGGAGTTGAAGATCTTACTTTTTTTCCCAGGGAGGGACAGAGAATAGCAAAGAGACCAAGCCCGGAAGCAGCTAGGAGCTGTGGAACAAAGAAGGGATTATCTATTGTTGATGTGAAAAAAGACAATCATCAGAGTCAAGGAGGTCAAAGAACTGGGGTCACAAGGTCAAATGAATCATCAACTTGAATATCTGTGGTCACAGAAAATAAGAACATACAATAACCCCTGTCTGATGGAAGGCAATAGTGATGATTTGGGGAGAAACTGTGAAGTTAAGATTTAAATGGGTTGACATGGGTTACAAAGAGCAGCTAAGACATTTGGGCCCAGAGCAATATATATGGATGAGAAGCCAGATTAAGGACGGTTGTTAGAGTCAGTGAAAAGGAATACTGTGCTGGGTTGGCTGTGTTTTTCTCACAGAACTTTCATTTCCTATTGATTTCTAAGGCTCTGTGTTTCTGGGACATTGGTCTGATTTCTGCACCGGCATCCTTATGCCACTCTTGGAGAGGGACCAACAGCTGCAGGACAAAAGGAGATGCAGGGAGGGCGCTAGCCCATGACTGCTCACTGACACTGGTTTGGGAATAACCCGCCACAGGAGTGGTTTCATGGGTGCTTGTGACATGCCCGCCAATAAAGAGGCAACGTAGCCTTGTGTTTGAAAGAGTGAGAAAGTAACAGGATATAGAATACACTGGTTTCCACGAATATCTTTGTAAACAGGAAACTTGGGGAATTTGTCACCCTTTCATTGACTCATAAATCTATATTTTTAGAAAGTAAGTAAAGGCAAACACATAATCCGCATTCATCTATCTCACAAATCAAGAATTCTCTCTAACGTGAAACCGTCCTTTCTGCATTGTCTAAAAATGTAACGTGAGTTCGAAGTTTTAAACATGTTTGTGTTCTATCTGCCTAATGGTGTTTCTAGGCGGGCTTCTGACTAGGTCCGTGAGTGGATCCTGTGTGCAGGGTGCTGTGCGCCACGAGCCCATGTGATGCGGGGAAGAGGCTGTGTGTCCGTCGCAGCCCTGCAGTTTATGTTGACTTTGAACAAGTTCAGATAATCTCTCTGAACCTTTGATCGTCTAAAAAACAAATGCTAAAATGCCAGTTTTAGAGGTCTCAGCCTGGGTCACCCTGGGGGCACAGCCTGAGACAAAAGCTGGCGTGAGTGTAGCTTATTAGTGAGTGCAATCCCACGGAGCAGGAAGGCAGGCCTGGAGTGGGAAACAGAGAAGAAGGGAAAGCCCGGAGAAGGACGAGGTGTCCAGCTGTCCACCCATACAGGCAGCTGGTGCTCAGTCCCACCAGGTGCTTTTGAGAAGACTTATGACGTGAGACCCAGAACTGCTCGCCAAATGGACAGAGACGGTAGGGGAGGGGCAGCTCTCCACGGGCTTCCATACCCCACTGGTCCCCGGCGACCTCCAGAGGCCAGCGAAACTCCCCACCCTCCAGGCTGAGCAAGCATGAGCGCAGAGAGCGTTGCTGTGGGCAGAAGTGAGGGGTAACCCAGGTGGGCCAGGGCAGGGCGCCCTCTGACGGGCTCCTCGTGCAGTTTGTTAGAGCAGGCGTGAAGCTGGAAACCGCATCAGTGGCTGCAGTGTGCGGTGGGACTGAGGATGTGGATGTGGTGAGCTCAAGTGTCCTATACAGCAGCGGGCCCCGGCCATGTGGGCGCCAGGGACCGGTTTCACGGAAGACCGTTTTTCCGTGGACTTGGGGTGAGGGTGGGGTGGGGGTTCAGGCGGTAATGCGAGCGATGGGGGCGGCTTGCTTCGCTCGCTCACCCGCCACTCACCTCCTGCTGTGCGGCCCGGTTCCTGACAGGCTGTGGACAGGTACCCGTCCACGGCCCAGGGGTGAGGGACCCCTGCGACACAGGATTGCTGTAAAAATTAAGTGTAAACTGCTTAGCACAGTCCCAGACATGTTATAGGCTCTCAGTGAACAGTCATTGGTAGATGCGTTTTCCCTAATGATAACACACTCAAAAGGAATACAGTCTAACAGGGTAATAGACTTATAAACACCTAGCAGAATAAAACTGATACTAAACTAATACTGGATGTGCTTGGATTTCCTATATAAACAAAAATAACAGATACTCTAGAAGCTTTTCCTTTTCTAAGCGAAGGGAATGAGGAAGGCTGCAGTGGTTGTATTGAAGTTAACTTGAGTGTATCTAGCCTGAGAGATGAGGAAACACTGTTGCCAGAGTAGAGACTATAGAATACCTGCGGGATTTGGAGGGAGATCACCGATTCAGTTCATGCCAGGCCCTCTCTTATTCCATGCCATGTCCCTGGAGCATCTCATCTACTCCCATGGCTTGGATTTCCAAGCATGTTGATGTGATCCAAATCTCTCTCTCTAGCCCAGATATTTATACCTACTTGGTTGTAACTCAGGCACCTTAAAATCAATAGATCTAACACTCAGCTAGTCCGTCTTCCCCTCCTTCATTCCCCATCCCTAATCATCTTCTCCCTTTTTTCCAGTGTCAGTAAGTGACAAGGCAGAAGCCTAGCCTCCGTACTTCCCCCCTTCATCTCCCTCATCCCCACTAGTTCCCAACATCAGGATTCATTACCAACTCCTAACCAATATACCTCCTAAACAGCTCTCTTTATTTGGGATTCTACCACTCTAGTCTCTTAGCTGGGTTACTAGAACAGTTTCCCACTAGTCTCCTAGCTAAATCCCAGTAGTCTCCATTCATCTCCAGTCTTGGTTCCAGCAAATTTATCTTTTCTTACAAATCCACTCATTTTAGTGCATCCATTGACTTCCCATTGTCCAGTGATAAGCACAGTATCTGACCCGTGGTACAACTCACTAAATACAGAAGGAGCAAAGAAGACAAGGCAGGAGCTACTTTTACAAAACATGGCAGTCTGAGAGTCAGCGGTATGGGTGGTGGGCTACACACTAGGCATAGATGAGATTACCCGTTGTCTTATCTTTGTTTCCATTTTACTGTTTTTGTTTTCCCTTAAGCTTCTCTCACTCCCAACTCATTTTTTCTTGTGTTACATTTCTTGTCCTGGGTAGCTTCTCCATCTTCAACAAATTAAATGCAAAGTAAAATAATGATTCATGTAGTAGTAGGAAGGAATAACAAATCAATTGCATTATCTAACACTTGTTTCGTGCTTTACAATTTGTAAACCCCTGTCCTATTAATTCAAGAAACACTTTCAGGAAGTATAACTTTTTCATTTAAAGAAATAGCAGTGGAAATGGTGCTTTATATTCACATGTGAAGGGTCATGAGAAATAGGAGGGGGAGGGCTTTGTTTGTCATGCTTTAGAACTTGATTTGTGAATGTCTGTTACACATTATGAACTATAATATTCCTCCCCCCTTGCGTCACTCAGCCAGTGGTCTTTACTGCTCTCCCCAAGTTCAGTTTCGCGCACTACCAGGTTGCCCTGCACTGAAATGACTCAGCTGTCTCCTTCCTTCCTCCAGAGGGGGATATGCATCCACGGTCCCCCTTTTCCTTGCTTCCCATCACTCACACCTCAGCTAATTCCACCTGAGTCGACTCTTTTCTTATATACAGGCACGCATAGGGATGCTGACCTTCAGCCTTATTTCAGGAGAAAGGCTTGCATGGAGATTTATTTCAGGTTTTATATTAATTGCACTTTTGAAATTGAAAAATATTATTGGTAAAGCTGTTTCAGAGACTTTTTCATGTGTAGAGAAAGTAATCCTGTGTCCTTATTCCTTCTACCATTTTAATAAATATCAAAACCAATGAAATTGTTCATAATTTGAATGCAGCAGTTAACAGTGTGTTTGAAAACAGTCTGACTCTTTATATGTATTTCCCAGAGATTACCTCACTCTTCTTAGCAAAAGGAGAGAGAATTGTTAGTTGGATTAATTTTTATGGAGTAGCCGCTTTTTCAGTTAACCAATAATAAGAAATTGATAACTGATATATTGGGGAAATTGATAATTTTCTTAACCTTTTTTTTCTTTCTTCAACAAACTCAGAAGTGAACACCCACTTGCTCAGCTCTACTGCCACTCAATCATGGAGCACCATCATTTTGACCAGTGCCTGATGATCCTTAATAGTCCTGTAAGTACCTAATTTATGGTTGTGGAATCTTAAAAGAGAGCTTTATAAATTCAGTTTTATTTTTAAGTTTTGGATTTATTCCCAGCATCATAAATTCTTGAGCATGCTTTATTCCTTTTTGGGTAAGAAAGGCAAAGCCAAAACATCTGAGATCTTCATAGCCTCACTTCTCTAGAAATCAAAACTGTCTAAATCTTGCCTGATAAGGGAAAACTGGTTCCTCACCTCTATTTGGTTATTCCAATTGAGAAACAAACAAAACTGGTATTTTATGGCTCTCAGTTCTGTTTTTGTTTTTGTCAAATGAAGTGGTTCTATGGCTCTCAAAGGTTTTCTTTCATAAGGTAATACCTTCTCTTTTTATTGAAACTTTTGACCACTAACAAACATTTTTGTTAAGGAATAAAGCTATTCAACAGGTTGGCTGAATGAATATTATCAATGTAAGAAAGCATATGATATGCTATGCTAGTCATATTTATGTTAAGGAAAATAAGATTAAAATGGTACACACTAAAACGTTTATAATGGCTGTCTTTGTCTAGTTAATACTTCTTTATTTTCTGATTTTGATTTGTTCATTATTCACATTATCGATTGTATGCATGTATTACCTTTATAATAAAAAAAGAAAAAAAGAAAGTTGTAGACCATTACGTTAGACCAGCACAATGCATGGTATACACTTTTAAAGCAATTTTAACTCCATCTCTTTACATTTGCCCAGCGGCACTAGTTCTTCCCTGAGCCCTAGAAAACTCAGGAGGGCCATGACTTTTGTGGTCACTCTTTTATAAGTAAAAGCCCTCTAGTTACTGCTTTAGGTCCCAAAATATAGCGTACAGTTCTCAATTTAGGAACCAAAAGTCCAGTCCTGTTGTAACAGTCCAGATTTTAGACTTGATTTAGTTTCTGGTTCTCTCTTCCTGTCTTGGTTGGCTTCTTCTTTCTCCACTATTGCTATCTGCTATTTATTTCTTTTCTTTTTTTTTTTTTAACATACAATAAACTGTGTATATTTAGAGTGTGCAATTCGGTATCCCAATCTCCCAAGTCATTCCCCACCCTGGTTGGCTTCTTTCGTCCCTCCCTTATGGCCCTCCTGACTCCTTCCTCACCCCCAAGCCCCCACGTCCTTTGCTACCCCTCCAGACTTGGAGAGTAGGAGAGAAGAGGGGCAAGAACATTCTCAGCAGACTGGTACTGTGATGAGCGTCCCCTCTTTGTGCCTGGTAGGTGTTTAAACCAAGTTCTTTCCTTATGCGTAGTTCCATGATCCTGGCCGGGCATCTTAACTGTGGGGCTTTTCCACTGACGTCCCCTTAATATGAGTGATCGTCTCTGTCCAGTTTATCACCCTATGGCTCCCTCCTCAGCTCCCGGACCTCTGGTTGTTGGCTTTCAGCTCCTTTCTGCTAAGGATCTTTTGCCCTCTTTGTGGTTCTCTTGAACAGGACAGGACTTAAACCGTCCCCATGCCTGCCTCCAATACTCAGAGAAGGCAGGCCATCCTGTACAATAACACCCTCTCCTTCACTGCTCAATCAGAGCGTCGACCCAGCCTGTGTCTTGCTTTTTAGATTTTCCAGACAGGAATCAGACACAGGTGCACTGTAGCCTCTCCCCACCCACCAAACTCCAGGAGGCATACACAGCGACTTCAAGCCACTCTCTCTTAGTGGAGTGAAGGGGAACACAGTTGCTACTCTTGGGGTGGGTGAAGGGATAAGAGTTATGTGGCCAGTTTTGGCACCTCCTTATAAATTCTGCACATGCTTGGTACAGACTGTTTGCCACAGATGTGACTGTTTAATGTGAATTAGTCCATGCATGACTGGGAGGTAGGGGAAGGATGTCAGTAAAAACGTACAAGTTGTACTGTTTCATGCACAAGTTCTCTTGGGTAAGGTGCCAGAATTACGGGAGTTGAATTTCGACCTTCAGCAAGGAAGGAAAACGCCCTCTACTCGGCTCCTGCGTGAGCAGTCCTTTCTGTTCTGTTTTAGGAATATTGAAAATGGGCGCTTGCCCTGAGGCGCGCTCCCTCGCCTTGGACTGCTCTGGGCCCTGGGAGGGAGGTTGCTCTTCCTTCAGCGTCTCCCTTAATACAGCCCCACTGACTCCGCCATCCAATTTCATCTGCGCCGCCTCTGGGCCTCCCCGGACCAGCATTCCCACTCAGTTGTTTTTTGTGCTTCTTTAATGTCCTCAGAGGCAGCCTCCAGACTTGCGAGCCCGGCCTGTCCAAGTCACCTCTGGATGTACCAATTCTTGATTTGGTTTGTCCTCTGGTTATAGAGCTGCATAGGCTTTGAGTGGTCTACCCCAACGCTGTTTTTCCCATAAACTGTGTTATTTTTAGTGTGTGGTTTTTCCGAACCGAGACTTTTCAGGAATGTGTATGTCGAGTTATAGCAGAAACATCTGTACCTTCATTGGAATTTGCTGTCTTTGTCCTTCAGCTCAAACTTCATTTTAATATCCTATTTAGTTTTGAAGAAAATATGCTAACCTTTTTTTAAAAAGTCATATTTTACAGTACTCCTGTCACAGCTCTCTCTGTTATTAGATAACATAACATTATGTAATATATTATTACTTAAAAAGGAATCTGGTTGTATATATGACTGGCCTCACATTAGAAGACCCATCTATATATTCTGTCTTTGTAAGCACCAAATACACAAGAATTTAGAGCCTTTGCTTTTGGAAAGGAAAATAAAAATACACTACCAAAAGACATTTCTACTTTTCCACTTGAAATAATTTTACCTTAAAATAAATAAAAGTATCAGAGGCTATCTTCTGAATAGTTTTGTTTTGCCCAGAGTCTAAAGTGGTTTAATATTTTAAAATGTTTCTTGTGTAATCACAGATTCACTATTTAGATGTATGCCACAATTTCAGCATCTAGTTATCCTCTAACCAATGTTTGACCCCAGCTCAGCAGTTTTCTTTCTTCAGAATAAATCCTTTACCTCCAGACCCTATTTCTAAGCTTCTGGGTTTTTTCTCAGCCCTGAGGTTTAGGAAGCACATCTGACTCAATTTACAGATGTTGTTTTGAGTATATTCTGGGTACCCAAGATATGTCTTATTTAGTTCAAGATTAGAGAGTCACTGTGCTTTAAATTACAGGCAAGAAATAAAAAATGGTTGCGTAGCAAAAACTTAGATAATTTGCACATGGATCAGCCACCTTTGAAATATTCCTTATAGATATTTCAACTCTTGCTCTCTTTATACCACCCATAAGCACACCATTGCTCACAGCCTCCACCCGTCTATATCAGCATGTTCCTGAGGAGTACACGCTGTTCTCAATATGAAGTTACAGTTATATAAATCTGCACCAAAAAGGTCACTGGGGACTTCCTAGGTGGTGCAGTGGTTAAGAATCCACCTGCCAATTCAGGGGACACGGGTTCGATCCCTGCCCCAGGAAGATACCACATGCCACGGAGCAACTAAGCCCATGTGCCACAACTATTGAGCCTGAGCTCTAGAGCCTGTGAGCCACAACTACTGAGCCCATGTGCTGCAACTACTGAAGCCTGCACACCTAGAGCCCATGCTTTGCAACCAGAGAAGCCACCGCAATGAGGAACCCGCTCACCACAAGAGTAGCCCGCGCAACTAGAGAAAGCCTATGTGCAGCAACAAAGACCCAGTGCACCCAATAAATAAATAAATAAGTAAATAAATTTTAAAAACAGTCACTGGATTTATTACAGAAGCCATAGAGAAATGATTTTTAAAATAATCAATTGTTTACAGTTTCATCACTCTGTTCTTCACATCTGTTAAGATGGCTTTTGATTTTTCAGAGTTTTACTTGCTGTCGGATTATAACAGTTAACCTGCCCAAAGGAAAAAGGTATATCGTTATTACATTTGGGGCTGGACTAAAGCCTAAGGAGTAGAAGAGTTGGAGAAACATGAATACTTTGGCTGATAAGCCATCATGAAACTGTTTTTTCTTATATGACAAGGTGGTGGTGGGGGTGCATAGCAGGGAAACGTTATTTCACGGTATTGACTTTATATAAGCAGGTGTCCTCTATCTTCCTGAGTTCAGAATACTAGGCATGTGTTTATGAGATGTGACTGTTTTTTCCTATTTTGTTCTTATCAGCAGCTTCTCCAGGTGGAGTGCTAATGATGGTTTTCTTTTTTATAAAGGGCAATCAGATTCTCAGTGGCCTCTCCATTGAAGAATATAAGACCACGCTGAAAATAATCAAGCAAGCTATTTTAGCTACAGATCTAGCACTGTACATTAAGTAAGTTTTAAGAAATATCTTGATAAATAGATCTTGGATGTGTTTGCATTGTTTCAAACTTTAAAAATCTACATTGGGATATTTTTAGATTATAAGGAAAATGTCCTGGCAAAGCTGTTTATCAAACTATGGAGCAGTTTCTCAAAGGAAGCCAGAAAAGTCTATTCCTTTAGCTTACTTAATGCTAGAAATTACAGAATACAGAGTTATTTCTGATGTTTGTCTCTGAAATGATGCACAAAGCAAATAACCATCTCAAGTTCATTCCAAGCCAGGTTGACCAATCTAAAGACCTGCTTTTCCTCCTTTCCTTCTCTCACCCAGCTTCTGCCCACTTCACAGTTCCTTTATACTGTCATCCAAGTCTATGTGGGCAGGAAAAGGGGCTGAGTGCCAGAGAAATAAATCTTGTTTCTTTTTACTGGATTTTGGCAGAAGAAGAGTATTAATGCAGAACTTTAATTAGTGAAGTATGCATTAGAGTGTATTAGTGATGTAGGTGTGTTTGCATAATTAAACTGCCTTTCTAAGAGCAAGGAAAGACGTTGTGGCATTTGGGCAAGCATTCGTTTCCCACACAGAGGCCGAGATCTTGGCTGCACGTGTGGGAGAGAGGGGAGTCCGGCAGTCACACTCACGGAATCTCCCCGGAACACGGGCCTCTCTCCGTCTGTACAGGAGAGAACAGACACACAAACAGAACAGACACACAAAGCCACATACCAGATATCCACTGCTATACATCTAAAAGAAACTACATCTAAAAGTCTGTTTCCTTGGATTTTGGAGCACTTTAAAGTTAATTTGGGTAAAAGAAAATATAGTAAATTTCAGTTTATTCAAAATGACTGCAGAATAAAGATTATCAAATTACCAAGAATTTGAAAAGTACCTGTAACCACAAAGACTTTCTGACCTCTCCAGGCCACATGGGTCTCCCCTCTAAATCCTTCTGAAACCTCTTTTCATTGTTGGTACTCAGTCACAGACAGGCAGTTTTGTTCTGTAGGTTTCTCTTATGTCCGTCATGTTTGTCTTGTGTCTTTGACTAGATTTTGAATACTAGGAAAGGGACTCATGTCTTATAATTCTCCCGAGATGCTTAACAGTGTGGAGCACGTTGAGGTATTCACTATACAATGAATGAATATTAGTTTACGTTTTACTTGGTCTTTCTTTGCTTCAGAAGGACTTTCCAACTTTATACTGACATGGAGTAACTATTATGAACATTTTTTACCCTATACCATAATGTATGTGAATGATATATGAAATTAAACTGAAACCATATAGATCTTATTATGCCATACACACAATTTCCTAAATCATTCTTGGCATCAGATTTTTAACTCGTTTCATTTTCTTAAAATCATCTTCAAGAATTGAAACCTCCATTATTTGTGATTTGTAGTTAAAAACAAGGTGCGATTTAATGCTTCAAAGAATGTGATAGAAGAGAGGAAATAAGTTATTCAAGATTTTTAAATGATTTTTTTTTAATGATTTTTATATTGGATTCTAAGATGAGAAAAAACCATTAGAGACTTTTTTCCCTGAAAATTTTACTCCATAAGTCTTTGTAGACCAAAGGGATAAGAGCTTGAGGGACTCATCATAACTGCCAAATATTTTTCTTTATTTTAAAGGAGGAGAGGAGAATTTTTTGAACTTATAAGAAAAAATCAATTCAATTTGGAAGATCCTCATCAAAAGGAGTTGTTTTTGTAAGTAGGATTACTATCCTTAAAGCTGAAGTTCTGCTACCTGATTAATTTTATTGCAGTTGTTTGTTACAATGTGATGATCTTAGAGGCTGTCAGAATTCTTAAGTGTTGTACAAAGGGGTGAATATGAATATTTACTTGAAAAAGAAATGCATTTGCAAATTCAAGTGAACCCAGAAGGACCTTTAAAATGTGGTAGAGTATCCGTACAAGGCTATAGGGTTCCCTTGTTCATACTCACAATTCTTTGGAATGAAAGACCTGCAAATTGCATCCTAAAGATCCTAGGAACAAGAACATGGCTGTGGAGTGTTGACTTCTCTTATGGGATGGCAGAGTAGCAATGGCAGAACTTCAGGGTTTCTGTTTTTCCTCACCTGCTCCCCTCTCCCTCCCCCCCATCCTTTGCTACTACTGTCGCTGCCTTGGCCATGACAAGAACTGGATCAATAAAAAAGAGATGTATCAATAATAAAGAAAAGACAGAGGTGGCAATACTAAGGATAGTACTCTATTAACAATTTTATAACCAGCGTTTCTTTAATAGATTCGTATTACTTTACATGCAAAGCTGCAGATTATAAGGGAACACACAAAGGCCCAGCTGTCTGTTCTGTGGAGCCACGCTTCACGTAAGAGTCTGAGCATGTTATTTAGAAAAGTGCCTTAGAAAAGTACAGACACACTGCTGTGATTCGTGAACAGTTTTTCTCAATAACAAAAATGTAATCCGACCTCAGTTGCAAGCCTGTGCCACAGTTTTCACTGCGCCACTCTCCTAACTTCTGACCTCTTGCAGAGAAGAATTCAGGACATCTAGCGCTTGCGCTGCTTCTTCCACTCCTCACGGTCCAGACTGTCGTTAAGCTCATACAGGTGCATAGTATTCTTTGGCGGAGGCAGTTTGTATTTACAAGTATTACTGAAATCCTTCATGATTAAAAATTTCTCTGGTGCGCTCATCACTTGTGAGAGAGCTGGTGTAAGAGAGAGAATTAGAGGCAGAAAACCATTTTCTTTGTGGCCTAATAATGGTTAGGGAGAATGTACCTTTAGGTTGGGTTTCCTTAGAGGGACACTGGATACAGTCCTTTACCTTGAGTGCTTCTGTATGACAGTGATGGCCTTTTTCCCTATGTCTTCAAACAAATTAAAAGGATCAGATGGCAGGTAATTGGACCTGACATGGGAAAACACTGTACTAAAGAGAGAACTGTTTTCATACAATAGTTATAGTGTTAAGTTCTAGAGTGCCTTGTCACAGAATCCAGGGTCCAGTGTGGTTTTCAACTTCTGTAACAAGAAAAAGAGTGAAGAGCACCATCCTTTCATTTCCCTCTTTTCTCTGGCAGATGCTGTTCCGTAATTTCAAAGGCTTTTCACATAGGAGTCACTATATGTGTTGAGTGAGTTAGAATGACCCATCATAGCTCTTGCTGTCACAGGACTGTTATCAGTAGGATAGCTGAAATTATCCTCTGATGGTTAATTATTAATAGTCAATGTGTTTTCATCATACTGTCACTGAGACTGGAAGACCAAAGTAAAAAAAATAATAATAGCAGGCAAGTTTTTGCTCAGAGGTTAATAATTTCTCTCCTTCTGCTAATCTGGAGAGAAATGAGGCAGTTTGAGGGCAAATTCCAGGAGCTCACTGGGTAACTAAAACAGTGACACTGTGCTATCGCTGTATTAGCCTTGCTTCTATATAAATTCTGTTTCTGTTTCTTTAGTTTTTATAAACTGCCATCCTCTTAGTTTAGAGGGTTTTAATTTAACTTTGTTATTAGTAACTACTTACTAGGGTTTACATTCACATAAAAGTAAACAGGAGTATCGGGCTTCTTTTTCCCTTAACAGAGCGATGCTGATGACAGCTTGTGATCTTTCTGCAATTACAAAACCCTGGCCTATTCAACAACGGGTATGTTGCTTAGTGATGATAAAAGTAATCCTTAAAAAGTCAAAATAAGAAAAATCTTTACTCTTAAATGTAGTTTTTGAAGTATTTGGGAGAACTTTTAATCTAAATTTTAAGTAGTATTGAAAGCAGATAAGTGAACATAAACAGGTTTTCTTTTTCAGAGGACTCGTTAGCACTTAATAACATTTGTAAGATATATTAAGAAAGAGAGCATCTATAGTAACACAGCAAAAACCTATCTGTTGATAAAGTCTAATTCCAGTAGTACTTCTGGCTTAAGTTGGGGATTTTTTTTTTAACACATCCCTTTAATAATCTTAAAAATTAGAAGAAGCAAACTTAATTTTCTTATGGTTAGCATACTAGGCTATACCTCAACTCAAAATAGGCATTAACAAGTAGAAATGAAACATTTCTGGTGCTTATAAATATAGGACATGTTGATATAAGATGTCAGGAAGGATCTGATCAGGGCCTGTGGCTAGAAATACATCATCTCTTTAAATAAGTAACTGTAACATTTTGCAGAGGAAGTAAAGGCCCTAGGCTTAAAAAAAGGGGTGGGTATACATGCAATGATGTGTACCATTGTGTTTTTGTTTTTTGAGATTACATTTTGAATCCTAAATGTACCACCTGAGATTATTTGACAGTTGCTGTTGGTCACGGCTCTGGGCTGCATACTCATGGAGCCTAGTAATGATAGGCTTATCTCAGGAAGCACATGCTGAGAAAAACAGTACCAGAAATGCACTCACCATGTGCCAAAGCTGACATGCCATAAGCACTCAAGAAATGAGGTCTTTACAGACCTTCCTGCTCCATGATAGATAAGACCATATGCCCATCTCCAAATAGGAAAGAGAATGGAAGAGGAAAGAATTTATCTTTTCATCCACTCTTTCTTTTTCTGAATCAAACCCTGAAAAAGTATGGCAGTGAAGTTGAGGTCCAGACATAAAAAGCAACACTATAAAGCCTCTATAATTAAAACAGTTTGGTATTGGTGTTAGACCAGTGGAATACAACAGAACATTGAGAATTGCATAGAAAATTTAATATGTAATAAAGACAGCATTTCAAATAACTTTACTAAATAATGTTAGGATGATTTTCCCATCTTCCATAGCCAGATGGCAATAGACAAAACTGGATCTGTTCTGCATACTTAAATTCCAAATGGGGCATAGAGTTCAGTGCAGACAATTAAATCATCCAAGTACTAAATAAAAACATTTGTGGATTCTTTTACAACTGAGGAGTGAGAAAACTTTCCTAACTATGGCTCAACTTGCAGAATCAGTGAAGGAAAAGATTGACAAATTTGATTACATGAAAATAAAAAAAATTAAGAAAACTTTTTGCATGGCAAAGACAGTATAAGCAAAGACAGACAATGAAAAACAGGTAAAAATATTTGCAACTTTTATCTGAAAGATAGTTAATATCCCTAATATTAAAGAACTTCTTAAAAACAGAGAAGAAAAAGACCAACAACCCTACTGGAAAATGGGCCAAAGATCTGAACAAAAAGTTGATAGAAAAAGAAATGTGAATGGCTCTTACACATTTGAAAAGGTTCTCAGAACTTCAATCCTAAGGAAAGGTGCAAGTTAAAACTACACTGACACACGGGACTTCCCTGGCAGTCCAGTGGTTAAAACTTGTGCTTCCACTGCAGGGGGCAGGGGTTCAATCCCTGGTCAGAGAACTAAGATCCCGCATGCTGCATGGCGTGGCCTAAAAAAAACAAAACAACAAAACAAAACAAAACACTGACAAAAAAGAACTTGTACAGAATCTCATAATAGTGTTGTTCCTAATAGTCAGAAAGTAGAAACAATCCAAAAGTCTCTCAACAGGAGAGTGGATAAATACAGTACACTCCTCCACGCAGAGGACTACTGCTCAACAATAAAAGGAAACTGACACTGATTTAGGCAACTACATAGATTAATCTCATCACCGCTAAACTGAGCAAGAGAAGCAGGATACAAAAGAATACTGTGATGTCATTTATGTGACATTCTAAAACAGGCAAAAATGATGGAGAAAAAAATTAGAATAGTGGTTAGGTGGGGATGGAGGAAAGAAGGCACAGGGATTCACTGTGAAGGCGCCTGAGGGCACCTTCTGGGTAACAGAAATATTCCATTAATTGGATGGCGTATTACCTAGTTACATGCATTTGTTAATATACTGAACTGTATACGCATGATCTATGCAGTTCACAGTATGTAAATTCTACTTCATTTGAAAAAAAACAGAGACGCCATTTCTCAATTGTCTGACTGGCAAACATCCAAAGGTTTTACAACATACTCTGTTGGGGAAGCTGTGGGAAAACAAGGAATGCAAAATACTATAACCCTTTGGAACTGTATGAATACACATATTCATGTACCAATACTTCTAGGAATGTTATCCCAAAAATGTACTGGCAAGAATATAAAAAGACATTTACACAAGGCTATTCATTTTACTGTTATTTGTAATAGCAAACACTGGAAATGACCCAAATGTTCATTAATAGGGTACTGATTGAATAAATTGTAGTACATTTACATGATGAATCCTTTGCAACAGCAAAAAGAAATGAGGATTCTCTACATACTACTATGGAGTGATTACAAAGATATATTTTTAAGTTTAAAAAAAAAAATCAAGGCAGAGAAAAATGGGTATGGTATCCTACCATTCATCTGAGAAGAGGATGAAATAATGTTTGTACATATTTGCTTATATTAAAAAAAAAAAAAAGCACAGAAGGATTAACCACAAAAAAGTTAATTATTCCCCTCAGGGGAGGGAGGGAATAAGAGTGAACAGAGACATAAGCTAGAGCTGCTTGCATGTACTTGTTTTGTAGATTTAATTTAGGAACCATGTAAATTGTTTTTATAATTATAAAATACATTGAATTTTTTTAAAAAATCATTTAACCTTGAAAGCAAAATGAAACAAAATGATTTTGGTTGCAAAGCCACACTGAGAGGGACTGTTTTATTCCAAGTGACGTTAAACAGTAATCTGACCATACAACACTAGAGAGACACATTGAGAACAAAAAGAACTACCAAAAAAACCCTTTAAAACTGTTTTTAAGTAATCATATTATTAGTGGTAAATTTCAGTCACTGTTGTGGGTGATGCGGGATAAAAGCAAATCAGAAGTTATATTGGTGTTGTTGAGAAGTAGGATTTTCAGCGTGAGTGGAAAGATTGAAGGTCTGAGGTGGATAAGGTTTTGCAGAAATCCTACGATCCTGAATTGAATAGGAAATACTGTATGAACTTACGTTGTGTCTTAGCCATTAAAAGGGCTTAAAATAATGATCACCCCGGTAGTAATGAATGAACCTAGTGTCCAGGTTGAGGTTTCCAAATATCTCAGTTTAAAGGAATGAGGGCTCCACGACGAAATGGCTGATTGTGGTTCCAAAGCAGGCAGTGTACAAGATGAGCCTAGAACATCTTGTTATAGCAAAAAGCAAGGAAGCTATCAAAGACTGACAGAGCTGTGTCAGAAGAACAAAGAAGCCAACTTAAAATGCTCTCAGCTGGCCAAAATGGAATAATATGAGTGTTGATAAGGATTGAAACACATTATAATGTTTAAATCCAAAAGTTCAAAATAATAATCAAAATAACAAAACAAAACCTTCCATAGAGACTTCCTAGGTGGTGCAGTGGTTTAGAATCCGCCTGCCAATGCAGGTGACACGGGTTCAATCCCTGCTCCAGGAAGATCCCACATGCCATAGAGCAACTAAGCCCGTGAGCCACAACTATTGAGCCTGTGTGCCACAACTATTGAGCCTGCATGCCACAACTATTGAGCCCATGTGCTGCAACTACTGAAGTCCACCCACCTAGAGCCAGTGCTCCGCAGCAAGAGAAGCCACACTGCAGTGAGGAGCCCATGCACCACAATGAAGAGTAGCCCCTGCTCGATGCAACTAGAGAAAGCCTGTGTGCAGCAACGAAGACACAACACAGCCAATAAATAAATAAATAAATAAATAAATAAATAAATAAATAAATTTATTTAAACCCCCCCCAAAAACAAACAAAAAAACCTTCCATAGTCATCTTTGATGCTTGAGAACCGTTATTTTTCTTTTAATAGTAACTAAAGTAGAGAAAATCAAGCATTTCTTCGGCTTTATTTATACAAATTGTACTTTAGGGTAACTAAATAATTGATGTGGGGAACTTTATTCTGTTTCAGCTATAAAGGAAAAAGGACTGATTGCTTTGCATATTACCTTTTTACAGCCTATAAATTAGCGAATCAAGACAAAGATCATGAAGGGTTGTTAATCTCACAAAGAGAGGCTATCAGGCATTATATAGCCCTTGAAACAGTCATGGCAAAAAGAAAAAAAAAAATTCTAATCTCAATCTAATCAAGTGTCTAGATCTCATTACTGGTGTATGGAAATACAGTGTACAGAGAAACATTCAGTTTCATCATGCGAACACAATCAACAAAATCCAGACAGTGGGAAACTACGGGATAAACAACTCAGTTTATTTAACAACAGCCAAAATTATAAGGAAAATTTTTAAAAAGAAGAGGAGGAACTGGTAAATGAAAGGAAACCTAAAAGGCATATCAGCCAGTCTCAGTATATGGACCTATCTGATACAGTGTTTTACATAGCCCCTGATGTAACAGGTGCTTATAAATGTCTCGTTGATTATCCATACAGATGGGCACATGGTACTTTTTCTCCACTAATTGCTGAAGTTGAAATAACATGTTGCTTTTTTCAGTGTAATTATAGATTACAAATGCTAGCCTTTGTGATTAGGTACACATTAAAACAAATAAAATTTCCATTACTTGTTACTGCTTTATTCTAATTTTACTGATGTAAAAGTGACAGATTTGATAATTTTATATCTTCATTCAAAGCCTCTGTTTTACAAAGTGATATGCTTTTAATTACCCAGACTTAGTCTGTTATTGATTTCAGATAGCAGAGCTTGTTGCCACTGAGTTTTTTGACCAAGGAGACAGAGAGAGAAAAGAGCTCAACATAGAGCCCACTGTAAGTATGAGACCTTGTTGGTAGGAATTATTCATATATATTTTTTTATTGTAGACTACTTTTTATGCTTCTGTGAGATTTTTGGAACAAGATTTCTCATCATTTTTAAAAACTTTTCTTACTAGAAGAATTATACATATTTGCTACAGAAAACAAGCAAGTAAGAGAAGACAAAAAAAAAGACTCTGAGTCATCATATTGTACCTACGTTTTCTAACTTACTTTTCCATTTAAATATCATTAGCCACTTTTCATTTTAACAGATTCTCTCCTATATATCTTATATAGTGGTTACATGAAGTAGATGTAATCATAATTTACTTTTCAGTACAATGTTTGCAGAGTTCACTATTACAGACAGCACTTTGATAAACGTCTTTGTTGCTAAACATCTGTGGGCCATTTTTCATTATCTTGTTTGGATAAATTCCAGAACTTCTGTGTTGTAGGGCACACAGATTTTAAAGAGTTTTTGATACATACTGCCTTTTTGCATAGTGTAGGGAATCTCGAATACAAGAAGATTCTTCTCAAACCACTGGAGAAGTTTTTCCTGGAAATGAAGCACAGTCTTTCTTTTTCAATTCAAATGAACATTTATTGAGCCCACATTAAATGGGACATGGTTACAAGATGTCCCTCCCCTGTCTGTACACTGTTCCTTCCACTCTGCTTTTAACCTCCGCTGGGTACATCCTATGTCTCGTTAGTCTCTTGCAGTTCTTTGGTCTCCTGTAATATAGTAATAGTAGGCTGCTTAGAATCTTCTCAGAAAGTGGTGGGTGGCAGAGTGATGGTCACAGCTAACGGAGAATTTCCTTGGCTCCCCATGGAGGGGCTGGGCTTGTCCGCTGCACCAGTCATGAGCTCCTGGGAAAAAGCAGCAGTGACATCTACATAATCTTCACTCAGAAAGCTCTCTGTGTGAATTGCATTGTAATCAACTGGCTTCAGTGGCTTCTTCCACAAAGCTGAGAGTGTTTGATTCCACATCAGTAGACGATTTGAAAGCATGTGTGTTCTCCAAACACATGTCAGCAGTGGACTCTAGGTCAGTGCTTGACTCCAGGTCAGCAGTTGATTCTAGGTCAGTGATCAATGCTGGGGGTCATGTGAGGAAAGTCACAGCAGGGGCGAACAAGGGAGAGAGGACCAGGGCCTTCTTGAGCGTGATAAAAAGGCAGGTAGGCAGGTGTCTGGCCTTCCTCAGCGAACCCAGTGATTCATCTTTTTAGAGCCAACTTGCATTGTGTTCTTTAAGTAAATGCAGATCTGTGTGTGCCTATTTCTGTGTTTCCAGGATCTAATGAACAGGGAGAAGAAAAACAAAATCCCAAGTAT
The DNA here is from genome assembly GCF_030028045.1 of Hippopotamus amphibius kiboko. Classification (NCBI taxonomy): domain Eukaryota; kingdom Metazoa; phylum Chordata; class Mammalia; order Artiodactyla; family Hippopotamidae; genus Hippopotamus; species Hippopotamus amphibius. The sequence goes on from NC_080198.1 coordinate 76,532,744, forward strand.
GCAAGTTGGATTCATAGATGCCATCTGCTTGCAACTGTATGAGGTATTTATTATGAAAACTACTAGACCTGCTAAACTTTGACCGTGTTATGAATTAAAACCTGAAGTAAACCGAAGTGACTAGCACTAGGTGTATATTTTTTGCTTCTTGATCAACAAACTAGAAATAAAATTATCAGAATTACTTCTTTTGCTAATGAACATGCTATTTGTACCCAAAAGGGGGCATATTTTATATTTATTGTTTCTTAAAAATATTAATTCATTAATGTATAAGTACCTGGTGGGTACCTACTGTGTGCTAGGCTCCAGCAAATTCGTGTAGGGAATGCTAAGAAAAATCAAGTGCCATGCTACCCACAAGGAGGTGTGCATACTCTATGTTAGCATATTCTGACTTTTGGCCTAAATAAGGAAAAATGGTTATCTAACTTTTTCTCATGGTCATAATGTGGCTTAAAATTTTTATGACAATTAAAAGAAGGTAGCTAGAAGAATATCGCAGGTTCCCATTTTCATATACCTGGTGGCTCAGGGGCTTTTTTTTTTGCTTATTTATTTTTTTGGTAAAGATATTCTCCCTAAAACATCCAGTGTACTAGTTTAGATGTTCATGCACCAAATACAGAAAGGAGATGCTGTCCTTGTGTTTAAAAGTTTAAACAGGAGACTGTCTTAAGTTTTAAGTATTTGGGAAAAAAACATTTATCATGGAGTAATCAAAGACTGTCAAGACCAGAAGAAACCCTAGAAATCTTCTAATCCAGACATTTCACAGATTCAGTCGTTGAATCCGTAAAAAGTCCATTTTCCAGGGACATGGAATGTTTGTCCCAGTCAAGTAGGTAGGTAGTAGGAGAACTGTGTTTAGAATCCAGTTCTCAGCCTGGGTCCAGGGTTCTAGCCAGTGGATGAATTTAATAAAGAAGCTGTGGCTGATGAGGAAAACAAGAGGAGGGAAGGACAGGAGAGACAGCAAAAGACAACAGGACAACGGAGCATTGTGTGTCAGGCCTCTGCACCACTGTCTCCCAACCTTTCTCGGCAATCTGCTTGTCTGCTGCTCTACAGAAGAGTGTTCAGAGCAGTGTCTGCAACACCCTTAAATATCTCCTTCTTTCCCTAACAGATGCTTTCCTTGTGGATTGGATTAAGAGTTCCTCAGCTGCAGATACTAATGTCTCTTGATTTTTTCTTCCCACGCCTGTAAATATAGTCAAAATAACAGTCAAACCACCCATTGTAGATTTCATCCTTCTACATTTCCTATTTGTGCAAGGATTCATTTTATTTGAATCTGCTGTTAAATTCTATGTGATATAGACATGCATTTTTACCATTATTACAGAAGTAATATTATAGAAAAATCAGAATAAAGAGAAGCAAAAAGATAAAAATCACAAAATTCTGCTACTCTGAGATAACCACTGTTATCTCCTTTTAGTGCATATGATGTATGACATTTTCATATATTTTTCATTTAACAAAAATTTCTCTTTGCAATCCATACTATAATGTGCATCTTTTTGTCTCAGGTGTGTTTCTATGACATTTTTAATGGCTGCAAAATAGTAACACAACATTCCTAACCCCGTTATTGGGTATTTAAGTCCTTTTCAATATTTGCCTATTACAAAGAAATCTTCAGTGAACATTCTTGTAGCTAAACATGGCACTATTTACAGTTGGAAAATAATAATGCCACATATAGTTATAAATTAACCTTTATTATAATCTGGGATAAAAATCTACTTAAGTACATTGAATAAAATCATTTTATGGAAAAACACAAAAACTAAGCAGCTCTCAATGCACTCAACACTTAGGGAGAGCTATTTTGTACTACATAAAAGCAAATGGATTACTTCTCTGCAGAGCCCATTCCATACAGATCTGCCTCCATAGCTGAGTAAGGTTATTTCGGAACGTGTGCGTTTGCTCTCCCTCTCAGCGTGCACTCCTGTCTGCACAGCTTAAGAGGAGTCATTCGTACCTGACCTGTGTTCACAGTTTGTGAGCATCCCAGCAGTGGCTCTGCTTATGAAGTGAGTGTGCAGTGTGGCCCTTTGGGTCAGGCCTGGGGAGAGGGCTTATTTCCTAGCTGCCGTCTAGTTGTTGGCTTTCTTTTTCTCTCTGTAGGCCCTGACCCATGTGTCAGAGGACTGTTTCCCTTTGCTGGATGGCTGCAGAAAGAACAGGCAAAAATGGCAGGCTCTTGCAGAGCAGCAGGAGAAGACGCTGATTAACGGGGAAAGCAACCAGGCCAAGCGGAGCTGAGGGGCCTGTTCATGCAGAGTTGAAGTTTACAGATGGTGTATTCTGCAGTATGCCTCGTTTTGCTATACACTGTACAGATTTGGTATATACTTTGCCACTGCTGTATTTTTATTTTTGCACAACTTTTGACAGCATAGCATGAACTGTTTCTAGAGGACTATTGCATATTTTCTGTATATTTGTTTTATGCCACTGAACTGAGATTATTGGCAACACCCACTTTTAGCACGTGGATAAGAGATCTGTTTGTGATATTTTGTGTACTGTGAGGTTCAAGTTGCATTCTTGCACTGAGGCTGTTTTGTTTTGTTGGGGATTTTAAATAATTGGTTTTGTGTTTTCTGAGCTACCATCTTTCAAGAATGTTTGGAATCTTTTCTTTCTTAAAAACAGGCTAGGAGCAAACTGAATATATTATGTGACATTTAAACCCTTCACAGAATAGAGAAAAATGTTGACTGAGTGGATTTTAAGGGGAATCGGGTATATTTGTCAATACTGTATTACCTTAACAAGAAAAAGTTAAAACTCTAAACACACGGAAAGTACTATAAGGCAGTATTGTAAAGAAAAGGCATAATTTAATTAATTTGCTTTTTTTGTTGTTAGAGAACAGGCAGGAGAGAAATTTCTCATTTCAGTGCAATACATCTATCCAAAGGCTACCCATAAACTCGCTTTGATCCCACCTACCTGATGGCAAGCAGGGGAAACCTTGGGAGAAGATCCAGTCACTGACGTTACTGAGGGATGAGTGTGATGCAGACATGGAATGGCCAAGGATGGCTGTCAGTGGAGACAACGTCCTGCTGGAAGACACTTCTGACAGTCAGTGAGTCTTCTGAAAAATGAACTTCCTTTTTTAAAATAACTTCCTTATTGTTCACCTTACAAGCCATAGCCTATAAGTCAACACTTTAAAACTCAACAGGACAGGGAGAAAAAGGGATCATGGGAGCATTGGCCTGAAGTGAGATAGGACTATTTAGGATAAGAGGGTACAAAATGAATCATATTTTTTTCTCATTATTAAATGGAGTATAGAGAAAAGTATAAACAGCAAAGGGCTATCCTTGATCCTAGGGTCAAAAATTAAACCGAGGGAACAATATGGTAAGAAACCTTAAGCTTGAGTAAAACTTAGCAGTACTGAGCTTGTGACTGAGAAACTGCCATATTTTGGTTTCTAGGACTCGTCAACCCAGAATCACGGAAGTTGGGGTCTGCACCCTACACACTGGCCCTGAGCTTGTAGTTGGTGGTATTTACTTCTCTTAGCTTTTAGTAGATTTAGAAAATGTTAACATTTTCTTAGAATTTGAGCCCACTTAACTGTATTCCCACTGTACATGTGTGCCCCTAAAGACACTTTTATTCCATACTGGAGAAGTAGATAATGAACTGAGAACCTGGTTCAGGGAAAGAAAATCAGCTCTGAATATGTGATAATGTTTGGACTCGGGGAAGAGTAGGAAGAGAGGTATTCGTCTGATCTGTTCACCCCCTTCCCCACCCATGAAAAGAGGTTCTGAGTTTCTATCACTAGTTTGTACGGAAAAGCTCTTGGGGATGTGATAATGCAGTGTTCTAGGAGACTTTTCACTACAACGTGCTTTCCATTCATATCCACTTTTTCTCTAAACTGCTGAAATTCAGTATATTTACTAAGTTTTTAAAATTCTGAGTGTGTATATGTATCTTGACATAAAGTGGCTTTATTCTTACCCTTCAGGTTTTAAAAAGAAAGCAAAACAAATTGTATTGCCATTACTTTGTAGTGGTAAGGGCTATGTATTACTGTTGTGACACTTGTATTTTCAAGATGTTATTCTATTTTACGTCATACACATGAGATCTGTCGGGCTGCCTCTTGGTGGCACTGGTGTGTAACTTACACAGATTGTCACTAAAATAATGTTATCTACACACCGGTATACCCCTATGCATGCAGACACAATTCCTTAGTATAGAAAAATTGTTTAAAGAACAGCAGTCTTTAATAACCTGTCTTTTTGCCATACACATTGTGATTTAGCAGTTATACTAAAATCTGTAGTCAAATACTTCAGTAGTTTGTTTAGAGCCCTTTAATATATGTCACTGAGACTTTTAAAGACATAGGAGACTACAGAGGATTTGTATGTGGGTCATTTTAACAAGCAAGAGGATATATTAAGATTAGAAATTTTTGGTTTACTTTTAGATAATGGCTTATTTTATCTTACTAGTTGAGAAACTGAGAGAAGTTGGGCAGTGCCATGCCTATTTTATTTTTTGGTATTTTAGTTCATACAGAAGAGTGCTTCTTTAGGACTGGTTAGTTGGTTCAAATAATTTTTAATTTTTAGGAAAATCATTCCATATATGGATTAATACCTGGTATATGGGCACAAACTTTGCTCTTATGTGAATATTTCCTTTCCAGTATCTTCTCAAGTTGGAAATATATATATATAGTCTTCTCTCACGCTACCCTGTATTTATATTACCTGTAACTAGCAAGAAGTTGCTCTTGTTCTAGATTAGTTAGTTTGTTTTCATTATAGCTGAGTAACATGGTACTATTTCATTTCAATTTTCAACCTCAAAAGTCCCCACTATTTTACTAAGCTGTGAGAAGATGTCTGTAAAATTGCCTGGCCTTGTACTTTTCACAGGATTGGCCTTTGCCAGTCACAATCCTGTGTGAACTTGTGTAAGTCTCTTAACCTCTATGAGTGTGAACAAGTTGTGCTGTTGAAAGAGTTATGTTTGGGCTAAGCTTTGTCTCAGAGGAGGATGTCACAGAAGGCAGCTACTGTGTTAGCCCTAACGGGCCCTGGAGACCACTGTCAGAAATGGGATAGCAGGCCACAGAGCAAGGTATCTAATCCCACAAGCCGTTTCCTTTTTTTTGAGTTTCTAAGACTGAAAAAAAGACAGTACATTTCTTTGGCCTCTCATGCAGGTCACTAGTTGTGTGAGATTTAGAGCTCTCTGAGCACCTCGCCTCAAGGTACAAACCCTGGAGGATGACGTTTCACCACTGATCTCTTTACGATGAACAATGGTTTCCTTCTTGTCTTCAACCCTTCTACAGGAATGCTGAAGATAAGAAAGCGTATGAAAATGTACTGGAAATAATGGATTGTGGGAGGAAACCAGTCACAGATATATTCTTGCCTAGCACTGAAGTGCCTTTATTTTCAGCACAGAGCACAAATGTTAGACCTACTCCAATCTGATGTTCAGTTTTCTTGTGTTTTCCACCAGATTGTACTCCTAAAACTTTACAGGCCGTCAAAAGAAATGCTGTTTGCTTAGTTTTACAGGACTGATTTAAGACTGGGGGGTGGGGGGTGGAGTTTAACTGCTCTCCTCTCCTGGGAACAACTATAGTTAAAACAAGGTGGTATAACTTTACTGCTCAGCATCAGACATGCCCTGATCCACCTTTTATTGAGCTCCTGCTGCATGTCAGGCACTGTGCTCCGCTGTGGAGACAGAGCAGTGACCTCACGGAGCTCACAGTCTCTGCAGGGAGTGCTGGATAAGAGACTTACCAGCTTCTGACCCTGACGATTTAACGTGAAAATATAGGGTACAGTTATCACTTTCATTTTCATCTATAACCTATGTATTACATAGTTTTCCAAGAACCTTCTTGACCTGGAACGTATTAAGAACCTGTCAGTGAACATCCTGTCTTCTTGCAAGCATGAATCGCTTAGCCTGTTGATAGCTTAAACAACACCTTATGTAAGTAAGGAGTCATATATTCCACTATATAGATTATTTTTCCATATGCTAGCCAGGTAGAGATTACGCAAGAGTTCTCTTAGACTGTTAAATTGCACAGTTTTGGACCCCTTCTGCTCCAGCGCAGGGAGCGAGGAAGAAAGTATTAAAGCTCACTTTTCCCTTCCATATGCTTCTCAAAAGCCTGTGTAAACATGTCTTAATAAATGTTGAAAACCATGTAAATAGTTGAAAATATAAATTTCTATTACAGTTTAAGAAAAGAAAAAGCTTACGAATCATCACTAGCCACTGTTAATATCTATTTGTATTCTTATACCTTTTCAATACATTTGAACAAATATATAGTTTCTGGCACTATTTTTGTACTAGGATAAAGGAGTTACTATGTATATTATGTTTAGCTTTTAAGTCATTAAAAATAATTATGAATGTTTTCTTGTCTTTCCTCTCCCCCACCATAAGAACCATTTAATATGACTCTCCTATGACAAAATCACTTTAAAGGGACACTTACCCACCTGTGATCCCTACAAAATCAAGAGATGGTCAGTGTGGTTTTCCATTGTGCAAACTCTTCACTTGTCAGCTGTTTCCTCATTCGCCATGCTTTGTAAAAATAAAAAGAAGAATGAACAAGTAGGTATGAGTGTTGTGTGATTATTACGGGACTTTGAATTTTAAGTGGGGAGAATGGGCCCAATAGTTTGAGAGACTTTAATCAAGCTAGCCTGTGGTCCTATTAGCTGGAAGAAAAAAAGTGGTTTAATAAACGCCCTTCCTCAGCCTAGACATCTCAGTAATAATCTTTTTGTTAATATCCTTTGCTACCAGTTTGAGGGCGACATTTTGCATACATCTCACCACTTCAAGTCCCTAACATCTCTATGGAGGGTGACTGTTGCCATCCTCAGGTTGCATTAGGAGCTAAGGCTTAGGAATTAAATACTTGCCAAATGGCATGAGCTGGATTCGAGCCCAGATCTGTCTAGTTTGAAATCAGGTATTTATTCCACGTAGTTCTCTTTTTTAATTTTAATTATAAAAGGTCCCAGATCCTTTCTTAGTGGATCAAATGGACTACCTAGAAACATTAGATACAAGATTTCCCACACGCAGCAGATTTGGTTTTGTTTGGGATTTTAAAGTTAACATTCCTTTAGTTCATCTGGTACTACCTAATGCCATGCCGTCACAGAATCCCAGGTACCACTGTTCTTCAGTGCTGCTAGTCTGGAGGCATGGAGGTGTAATTAAATGCAAGATTTCTGATTCATTATTTAGTTTTGCCACTAGACAAGCCCTCTTCATGTGGAGCAGAGTATCTAGGCTATGCCTAATTCACAAAGCTAAAGGCAAAAATAAAGCTCATGTAAAACAATGTTTTAGATCTTCTGTCCACTAGAGAGCACAACAGTTTTAACTATATTTAAAGAAGAAATCTTACTGTACAAACAATGAATAAAACTGCTTTTTAAAAAATTTTTACCAGCCAAAGAAAAACAAATGGGAAAAAAATCAATGAAGAATTAAGATTTTCTTACTTCCTTCTGTGCAGTGATTATTTCTTTAAGATTTTCCCCAAACAATAACTGATCATCCGAAATCTCTCTGACTGATACTCAATATTCCATCCACAGAGACATCATCCCTTCTTGTAGAACAGAAAAGCATTTGGCAACCCTCTTGAACCCACAGTCTTGCTATTAGCTGTGCTGCCTTCTCAGCAAATGGGTATATTTGATATTTATATATATGTATGTATATCTTTGATATATGCAAATATCAGTATATAATTTTCTGGTTTTAAAGGATATAACAAATTAACAGAAACACTTTGAACCTGCAGAGACTATTCCTTGATTTTAAGCTATATTCAGCCTTGGCAGGAAAAAAACTATATGTTTCTGGTTTACAATCCATTTTTTCAAAATAAAAATCCACAAGAATTATGAATGGAATCAAAATAATTATTTGAATCAGAAGAAATCTGACTAATTAAATGGCATGCTTGCCTCATTTTAAGTGTATGTATGAGCTTACGTGTGTGTGTGTGTAAACATTCAGGAACTAAGTTGATGCAATCATCTGACAACAATCCTAGCAGCATGTTTTAGGATTCATCTTTCTGAACTGAATTTAAGGGATAAGATTGCATGCTGAGGGGGAAAAAAGGAATGGCCATGAACTATCACAATAGCTTTAAACTTTAATATCCCCCACATGAATTACTTCTAGAGCCATATTTCACTTTATATCACTGTTTCCCTTACCCAACAGGAGTGTTTTAGGCTTTACATGACACAATCCAGTAAGACACAAGCTTCTCCCTTTACTAACCAGCTCCCTGAAAGTCAGGAATTCTCTGATCTCGCTGATGTGCCTTGACCAAGGAGGAAAAGCATAAAACATGCTCAACAACTACCTCGGCTACAGCTGCTCTCTCTCCAGAAAAGCCAACAGAAGTAGTTACTAAGAGTGCTCTACCAAGTCTATTAGAATAAGTAATGCACTTCTTGGGGGAGGGTATGAAGGCAAAACCATGTCCTATGGTTACTTCCTATGTTTCTTAAACCTCTGCTTCTCTTTTTCTATTCTGGCTCCGTTCCTAAGGGCTTTAAACATACTTGAATCTCCCCTACCCTAAAGAACACCTACCTGAATCACACAGCCCTCCCACCAACAACTCTACATTGTGTCTTGTACTTTAAAGGTACTCAACAAACACTGAGGGAAAGAACAGATTTCCATCTTTTCCCATCTGACATAAAATTGAATCTTTTATAAATAAAGGAGAAGGTAATTCCAGTGAAAGGCAACAGAAAAATCAATACAGCATTTTTAGAAATTCTCAGTTGGACAAGAGCTGAATTTTAAGATGAAAAAAAAAAAAAAAAAAACAGTAAAACAATTCGGGGAAAGAGTACTTGTTTTCTATTGTGAAAAACTAGTTACTCATACTGATAATCATTGGTGGAGGTAATCCCAGTGGGAGTTTTACCATATTGCTAGGAGCCAAGGAAAATTCCTCAGGGCTAGAAGCCAGTGATCTTGTGGCAAAGACAATATTTACATTTAAAAATAAAAACAAGCAAACAAAAGTCAGGAGAAGATGTTCATTCATTCATAAATAATTGATTCTCTCCTAAGTGTCAGGCTGGGGTAAACTAATAGGCATGGTCTCACAAAGCATCTAGTCCAACGGAGGCTACACACAAGGGCAGACAGACAGCCAAGTCTGTGCACTGAGGGTGGGAGTGGAGGGTACACAGACGACCTCCTTAAGTGTGTGACAACTGGCTAAGTGAAGTAGCTAAGTGAAAAGGAAGAAGAGTATTCCAGGCGGAAGAAACGTCAAGACCTAGAAGTAGCAAACTTGAGAACTTGAAAGCCTTCTCACAATGTATGTAAATACTTGTAAATTTTAAATACTTTTACATGATAAGAGTTAAAAATACATTTATAAATATGAATACTTATGAATGTTGTATAAAATAAAGCAAATGTCCTTTTTTTAAAAATTGAAGTATAGTTCATTTACAATATTATGTTAGTTTCAGGTGTATAACGATGATTCAATATTTTTATAGATTATACTCCAGTAAGTGTCCTTTAAATGTATATTTGAGCTTTTAAGAAAATAAGAGAAATCCCCAGAGGCCAAAATAAAGCAAATTAAAAATCCAATCAGTAAGCATGTGAGCTGATACTATGTCAGACCTGGGAATATCTGCAGATCTATATCATGAAGGGGTTTTAAATCAGATCAGGAAACATGGTCTTGAGATCCAGTGAAGCATTTGGGGAATGGACCTCCAAGAAACTTTGAAGAGCTATGCTCTCAACATGTAGAAAGGACAGCTAAAGGAAGCATGCCTGTCTTAATCTGAGCTCTGGTTTAAAAAAAACTATAACACTGATCCATCCTCACATTAGCACAGATTTGGGGTCTGAATGTGATGCAAGACTACCCAAGTTACTGATAAATAGCAAAAAATAGAAGTCTCAGGCAGGTAGTATCCCTGAACAACTGGCAAAAACAAAGGCAAAATGTCTTTAGAAGAACATAGCCTCAAATAGGTCCATGACATTTCCACAGAATTTGTGCCTCTAAAGACAAATTCATAATTCATAACTGCAAAATACATGAGGAAACAACTCACAGTGTACAAAGTCAGAAGCCACAAGACTGTAGGATCAGACCCCCAAGAAATTCAGGCAAAAGAACTCTTTGATAGAGGTTGTTGGGAGGAATCATCGACTCCTCACTCTTGTGTTTCCCAGTGAAGTAAGACCCCTAACATGACACTCTTGGCCTCCTGTTCCACCCTCAACGCAACCCAGTCAGGCACCTGGCTGGAAGGTGGTAGCCATCAGTCCACAGTCCTTACATGGGTGCAGTTAATCGAATAAAAACAGTAAATACTGGGGATTTGTTTCTTTCTACCCTGATCCAGTACAAGTTGGAAATCTTAGATAAGTGTGTTCGGTACGTGAGCTGTCCCAAGGACTAGCCTACTGAGGGGTGGGGGTCGAGGCAGGGAGTGTTAGTAAACCCATTTGACCATAGCGTGTTCTCCAAATGGAACTTATTTACAGGACCACCTCCATAAAGCTCCACACCAGCCAGTGTCACACAGTTTTCTTGGAGTGCTATGCCTTACCTCCTGTTAGGGTTTCTAGACTGTTGCTCTGTAATGCCAATGGCTCTTTTCAATCAATGTCCTCTCCTGCGTCTGATCAATGTGGTAAATCAGTGCTTTCCTGGGTCTGCTGTCCGCTGCGCTCTTTGAGAGCACAGAGAATGTGCGAATAAGAACATCTTCCTCCCCTCTCCTTCCTGCTGGTGGCTGTACAGAAGGCAGGAGTGAAGCCAATGCTGAAAGAGTTCCCCTTCTAGGAATGCAGTGAATTCACTAAATAATTCAAAAGAAGATATGTTGCTCTGTTTTATATTAGAAAATTCTGAAAAGTCAATTTCACATGACCAGAAATCATCATTCACATTTTTTTCTGCGTCTGTGATGATCATCTGAAGTACACTAACGAACTCTGAGTTGCTGGAAGCACGTTTTCACAGGCAGCACAAGGAATGAGACAGCTTCGTGAGTGATCATGTAACCAATATAAATAAGTGGTATTAGGGAATGGAAGAGGCAAGAAGATCTGTTATTTTCATACAAACCAGTTTTAAAGACCACAGCATTGTGAGTAAAACAGTGCCACTATTTTTTTCTCTGAGTAGGAGTTATGAAATTAGACAAAGAATACATTTGACAGTAAAAAACACAGGTAGGTGATTCCCGAACTTGAATGCTGCCAATATAAATTGATTTTTACCTGGTAATGAAATGTGTAAATATCGCTTCTCTACTCAATTTTCTAAATTTTCATCGAAAAAAACATTGTATTTATTTCCTATTGCTGGTGTGGCAAATTACCACAAATGTATTGACTTAACACAAATTTATTACAGTTCAGGCAACCAAAAGTCTAAAATGTGTCAGCAAGGCTACATTCCATCTAGAGGCCATTTCCTTGCCTTTCTGAGCTTTCAGAGGCTGCCTACACTGCTTAGTTCATGGCCTCTTCCTCCCATCTTCAAAGCCAACAGCATAATATCTTCAAAGCACTCTCCCTCTCTCACAGTCACACATACACACACTTCCCCACCCCCACTCCCCATCCCCACTTCCATCCTCACATTTCCTTCTGGAATACTCCTGTCTCCCTCTTGTAAGGATCCTTATGATTACATAATCCAGCATGATCTTCCTATTTTGAAATGCTTAGCGATCACATCTGCAAAGCTCCTTTAGCTATGTAAAGTGACATATTCACAGGTTCCAGGGATTAGGATGTGGACATCTTTGGGGGCCATTATTCTGTCTAACACAGTCACTCTCACATGGACTCATGAATTATGCAATATATTTTTGGTGTGTTCTTTTAATAGACTATTTTTTAGAGCAGTTTTGGGTTGGAAGAGGATCGGTCAAGATAGCAAAGTAGAAAGACCCTAGGGTCACCTTTCATGAGCACACCAAACCCACAACTAATTGCAGAACAATCATTGATGAAAATGATTGCACCTACCACAAAAGATCTTCTACAACTAAAGACATAAAGAAGAAACCACAACAAGACAGGTAAGAAGGGTGGACTCATGACACAACCAAGTCCTATGCCCCCAGGTGGGCAATCCACAAACTGCAGAATAATTGTATGTCCCACAAGAGTGAGAGTTCTGAGCCCCACATTGGGCTTACCAGCCCACAGATCCTGCACTGGAAAGATTAGACTCCAGAGGACTTGGCATTGAAGGCCAGTGGGGCTTAATTTCAGGAGCCCCATAGGACTGGGGGAAATAGAGACTTTATTATTAAAGGACATACATAAAAGCCCACACCAGGACCCAGGGTAAAAGCAGTAATTTGACGGGATCTAGGGCCAGACCTACCTGCTAGTCTTGGAGAGTCTCCTAGACAGGCAGGGATGGCTACGGCTCACCCTGGGGAAATAGACACTGGCGACAGCCACACTGGGGACCTCCTTCTACCACATGGACATGCCTGACGGCAGCTGCCATTTTGGAATCCTCCTTCTACCTCATTGGTGCCAAAACCAACAGCCTTTAGGCAGCAGTGCTTGGACACCTCAGGTCAAACAACTAACTGGGTGGGGACACAGCCCCACTCACCAAGCAGACAGGCTTCCTAAAGACTTCCTGGGACCACAGCCACCTCTTGATATGCCCCCAGACATGGCACTGCCCATCAGAGGGCCGAGACCCAGCTCCATCCACCAGTGAGCAGGCACCAACCCTGCCCTCCAGGAATACTGTACTAGCCTCTAGCCTAGCCTAAACCAGAGCGGGCATACAACAGACACAAGGAAACCACATGTACACAGCCTGTGGACACAGCTCACCCACAGCAGGCCAGATCCTACCCTGGGACCAGCTAGGCCCTCGCCGTGCCCACTAGCAGGCCAGTGAAAGCTTCCTCAGACCCCATTCCTGTGTCAGGAACCAGTGTCCTGCCCCACCTCCAGTGGTCTGACACCAGCTCTGGGATCCCTGGGTCCTGAAGCCAGACTTCAGAACAGGGCTCTGCCTGCCAGTAATATGGCAGTAACTCCAGGACCTGGCTTTATCCACCCATGGATTGGCACCAACCCTGGAGTCTTCTGGATCCAGACTTTGCCTACCAGTGAGCCAGCACTAGCCCCAGGGCCTCCAAGGGTTCTGTAGCCAGCTGTCTCATGACCAGGCCACACTACCAGCATCCACACAAGGCAGGGCCTGGCAACCAACCAGGCTAGGGGCCTACCAAGCCTACAAGACCACCCACATAGCCCATCACAACAGAAGGACCCACACAGCCCTCTTAGGAGAAACCCTGAGAGCACACAGCTTGAGTGACGAGAGGCGAGTGTGCTGTTGTGAGGCATAGGACATCTCCTACAGAAGGCCACTTCTCCAAGGTCAAAAAATGTAACTAACCTACCACATACCCTGCAGTACCCATCCTCCCTCAGTATAAACATGTTTGCACCATCAATAAATCATATTTCTAACAGTGCAGGGGCAACAACGCATATAATAAAAAGTTGATGCCCATTGCTGCTGTGAGAACGATGTAAAAATACAAACAGCAACTTAGACAAAATGAGGCCACAGAGGACCATGCTCCAGATGAACAAACAAGATAAAACCCAGGAAGAACTAAGTGAAGTGGAGGCACTCTACCCAAGAAAGAGTTCAGATGTAAAGATGATCAAAGAACTCGGAAGAAGAATGGATATACATAACAAGAAGTTAGAATTTTTTTAACAAAGAATTAGAAAATACAAATAGCAACCAAATAGAGGTGAGCAATACAATAACAGAAATGAAAAATACACTAGAAGGAATCAACAGTAGACTAAATGATACAAAGAGACAAATCAGCAAGCTGGAAGATATAGTGGAAATCACTGCTACTGAACAGAAAAAAGAATGAAAAGAAATGAGGATAGTTTAAGAGACCTCTGGGACAACATCAAGCACATTGATGTTTGCATTATAGGGGTCCCAAAAGAAGAAAAAGAGAAATGTGCTGAGAATATATCTGAAGACATAATGGCAAAAAATTTCTCTAACCTGGGAATGGAAACAGTCACTCAAAACCAGAAAGTGCAGAGAGCCCCATACAAGATTAACATAAAGGGGAACAGATCAAGACACATTGTAATTCAAATGACAAAAATTAAAGATAAAGAGAGAATATTAAAAGCAGCAATGGAAAAGTAACAAATAACATAAAGGGAATCCCATAAGGCTATCAGTTGATTTTTCAGCAGAAATTCTGCAGACCAGAAGGGAGTGGCATGATATATTTAAAGTGATGAAAGGGAAAAATCTACAACCAAAATTACTCTACCCAGCAAGGCTCTCCTACAAATTTGAGGGAGAAATAAAAAGCTTTACAGACAAGCAAAAGCAAAAAGAGATTGGAACCACCAAATAAGCTTTACAACGAATTAAAGGAACTTCACCAGTAAAGGCAAACATACAGTAAAGGTAGGATATCAACCACACACAAAGCTAGTAGGGAGGTTAAAAGACAAAAGTAGTAAAATCATCTATATCCACAATAAGCAGTTAAGGGATACAGAAAACAATTACTCATAAAATATGATATCAAAAACAGTAAGGAGGGGAGGAGAATACAAATGCAGGGTTTTAAAAATGCATTTGAAACTAAAAGATCAGCAATTTAAAACAATCATGCATATATAGACCACTATACAAAAACCTCATGGTAAACACAAACTAAATATCTATAATATATATGCAAACAAAAAAGAAAAAGGAACCCAAAATAACACTGAAGATAGTCATCAAACCCCAAGAGAAGAGAAAAAAAAGAAAGGAAAAAAAAGAGCTACAAAAACAAATCTAAAACAATTAATAAAATGGCAATAATAACTACATATGGATAATTATCTTAAATGTAAATGAACTAAATACTCCAACCAAAAGACACAGAGTGGCTGAATGATACAAAAACAAGACCCATATACATATTGCCTACAAGAGACTCACTTAAGATCTAGAGACAAACACAGACTGAAAGTGAGGAAATGAAAAAAGGTATTTCATGCAAATGGAAATCAACAGAAAGCCAGAGTAGCAATACTTATATCAGACAAATAGACTTTAAAATAAAAACTGTTACAAGAGACAAAGAAGGACACTACATAATGATCAAGGGATCAATCCAAGAAGAAGATACAATTGTAAATACATATGCACCCAAAAGAGGAGACCTAAATATATATGGCAAATATTAATGGACATAAAGGAGAAATTGACAGTAACATAGTAACAGTAGGAGACATTAACACCCCACTTACATCAATGGACAGATCATCCAGATAGAAAATCAATAAGGAAGCACAGGCCTTAAATGACACACTAGACCAAATGAACTTAATTGATATATAGAGAGCATTCCATCCGAAAGCAATAGAATACACACTCTTTTCAAGTGTACAGGGAACCTTCTCCCAGATAGATCATATGCTGACCAACAAAACAAGCCTTGGTAAAACTGAAGAAAACTGAAATCATATCAAGCATCTTTTTAAATCACAATGAGAAACTAGAAATCAACTACAAGGAAAAAAACTGCAAAAAACCACAAATACATGGAGGTTAAATAATATGCCACTAAGCAAGCAATGGATCACTGAAGAAATCAAAAAGGAAGTTAAAAAATACTAAGAGCAACAATCCAAAACCTATGGGATGCAGCAGAAGCAGTTCTAAGAGGGAAGTTTATAGCAATACAGGCTTTCATAGGAAACATGAAAAATCTCAAATAAACAACCCATATTAGAGAAAAAAAGAACAAACAAAACCCAAAGTCAGTAAAAGGAAAGAAATCATAAAGATCAGAGCAGAAGAGACTAAAAAAACAAACAATTAGAAAGGATCAATGAAACCAAATGCTGGTTCTTTGAAAAGAAAAAAAATTGATAAACATACATTTAGCCAGACTCATCAAGGAAAAGAGGGAAAGGGCCCAAATCAATAAAATCAGAAATGAAAAAGGAGAAGTTACAACTGACACCACAGAAATACAAAGGATCACAAGAGATTACTATGAGCAACTATACACCAATAAAATGGACAACCTAGAAAAAAAGGATAAATTCTTAAAAAGGTACAATCTCCCAAGACTGAAACAGCAAGAAATAGAAAATATGAACAGATCAATTATCAGCAATGAAATTGAATCTGTAATTCAGAAACTCCCTACAAACAAAAGTCCAGGACCAGACAACTTCACAGGCGAATTCTATCAAACATTTAGAGAAGAGCTAACACTTATCCTTCTCAAACTATTCCAAAAATTGCAGGGGAAAGAACACTTCCAAACTCATTCTATGAGGCCAGCATCACCAAATCACAAAAACCAAAGATATCACAAAAAAAGAAAATTACAGGCCAATATCACTGATGCATATAATACAGATGCAAAAATCCTCAACAAAATATTAGTAAGCCGAATCAAACAACACACTGAATGGATCAAACACTATGATTAAGTGGGATTTATCCCACGGATGCAAGGATTTTTCAATATCGGCAAATCAATCAGTGTTATACACCACATATCACAAGAATAAAAACCATATGATCATCTCAATAGATGCAGAAAAAGCTTTTGATAAAATTCAACATCCATTTATGATAAAAACTCTTCAGAAAGTCAGCACAGAGGGAACATACCTCAACATGATAAAGGCCATATACAACAAGGCTACAGCTAACATCATACTCAAGGGTGAAAAGCTGAAAGCATTTCCTCTAAAGTCAGGAATAAGACAAGGATATCCACTCTCTCCACTTTTATTCAACATAGTTTTGGAAGTCCCAGCCACAGCATTCAGAGAAGAAAAAGAAATAAAAGGAATACAAATTGGGAAGAAAGAAGTAAAGCTGTCACTGTTTGCAGATGACATGATACTACACATAGAAAATCCTGAAGATGCCACCACAAATCTACTAGAGCTCACCAATGAATTCAGTAAAGCTGCAAAATAAAAAATTAATACACAGAAATATTCTGCATTTCTACACACTAACAAAATACTAAAAGAAAGAGAAATTAAGGAAAAAATCCCATTTACCATCACATCTAAAAGAATAAAATACCTAGGAATAAACCTTCCTAAGGAGACAAAGACCTGTACTCTGAAAACTATAAAAATGCAGATGAAAGAAATCTAAGCTGACACAAACAGATCGAAAGATATACCGTGTTCTTGGACTGGAAGAATCAATAATGTCAAAATGACTATACTACCCAAGGCAATATATAGATTCAATGCAATCCCTATAAAACTATTTTTCCACAGAACTAGGATAAAAAATCTTAAAATTTGTATGGAGACACAAAAGACCCCAAATAGCCAAAGCAATCTTGAGAAAGGAAAACACAGCTGGAGGAATCAGGCTCCCTGACTTCAGACTATACGACAAAGCTGCAGTCATCAAAACACAAAAATAAACATATAGGTCAATGGGACAGGATAGAAAGCCCAGAAATAAACCCATGCACCTATGGTCAATTAATCTACGACAAAGGAGGCAAGAATATACAATGGGGGAAAGACAGTCTTTTCAGTAAATGGTGCTGGGAAGACTGGACAGCTACATGTAAAAAAAAAAAAATGAAATTAGAACATTTTTTAATACCATACACAAAAATAAACTCAAAATGGATTAAACACTAAATGTAAGACCAGATACTATAAAACTCCTAGAGGAAAACATAAGCAGAACACTCTTTGACTTAAATTGCAACAATATTTTTTTGGATCTATCTCCTAGATAATGGAAACCAAAGCAAAAATAAACAAATGGAAAAAAAAAAAATAAATGGGACCTAATTAAACTTAAAAGATTTGGCACAGCAAAGAAAACCATTCACAAAATGAAAAGACAACCTACTAAGTGGAAGAAACTATTTGCAAATGATATGATCAATAAGGGATTAATATCCAACATATATAAATGGCTCATACAACTCAACATCAAAAAAACAGACAACCTGATTAAGATATGGGCAGAAGATCTAAACAGACATTTTTTGAAGGAAGAAATGCAGATGGTCAACAGGCACATGAAAAGATGTTCAACAGTGCTAATCATCAGGGAAAGGCAAATCAAAACCACAATGAGATATCACTTCACACCTGTCACAATGGCTATCATCAAAAAGAACAAAAATAACAAATGTTGGCAAGGATGTGGAGAGAAGAGAACTGTCATATACTGTTGGTTGGAAGGTAAATTAGTGCAGCCACTGTGGAAAACAGTATGAAGGTTTCTCAAAAAAACTAAAAATAGGGCCACCATATGACCCAGCAATTCCACTCCTGAGTATATACCAAAAAAACCCAAAAAACAAAAAACAAAACACACACACAAAAACAAAAAACCAGTAATTCAAAAAGATACACACACCCCAATATTCACAGCAGCATTATTTATAATTGCCAAGATATGGAAGCAACCTAAGTGTCCATCAACAGGTGAATGGATAAATAAGATGTGACACAGATAGATAGATAGACAGATAGATATAGATAGATATACACACACACACACACATATATACACATCCACGCAATGGAATCTTACTCAGCTATAAAAAAAGAATAAATTTAAATGATAAAATAGATTTTATGAGGCTTTTGAAAATTATAAAGAAAATGTGTTGTGCCCATAAAGAAAGTACAATAAATAGTAGACTAGTAGACTTCTATTATTGTAACTCTTATTAGGATGCAACAATGAAAGACTTCTATCCCATAAGTTAAAATCAAAGCTTTTCTTCTTAAGATAAAAGTTGACTATTGAAAGTATATTTAGGATGAATCAAACTTAGATTCTGTTTTGCAATTTACCAAGCTCTTTCACATATATGACCTTACTTCATCTTTATAGCAATTCTGCAACTCAGACATTATTTTCATTCCTGATTTTCAGATGATGAAACTGAGGCTCAGAGACTCAGTTGTTTCACCTCTTGTAATTTGCAAAGTTGCCACTTGAACCCATATCAAATCTGGCATACTTTGCATTACAAAATAATTCCACTCTCTAAGGTTCCAAATGGTCAGGCTTTTATTATATAAATCAGTAATTTTCAAAGGGTGGTTCCTGGACCAGCAGCATCAGCATCATCTGTTGAAAATGCAAATCTTGGGTCCCATGCCTGATCTACAGTGGGTCAGGCTGAGCAATCTGAGTTTTTTATTCACCCTCCATTTTATTCTGATGTATGCTAAAGTCTGAGAACCACTGGTCTAAGACATTGCTCTTTTCTTCTAACCGCTAACAATCCCAAGATTAAAGAGAAATAAGATATTGCCACACAAAGTCATTTAAGCAATGATTTAATGATTAAAGTAACATTTTAGCAAACTCACTGAAAACTTTGTTCACTCTCTAATTATTTGGGTTTTTCATCTCAATAAAAGAACAATATATTCCATCTACGTAGGGAAGAGAGAAGTTAAAACATGGGGGGTTTGGACTGAGTTTCAGCAGGGCAGAAGTACAATAATCATGATGGTTTCCAGAGTTTCCCCTCCTCCTGTATTATCTACAATTGCTTAAGCAGGACTTTGATAGATTAACTCCATTATCAGTCCTCCTCCTCCTCATACATCATATCTTTGGAGAACACTTAACTGCAAAAGGCCAGGATGATGAGATTAAGTCCTCTTGCAGTTGGAACAAAGACAAATTGGATGTGGCATGTCATAGGCTGAGAGGCGCAAAGGGAGAGCTGACATTTCATACGTTACAGATACTGCATACCAATATTTCTCCACACTGTTTCTAGATCTGGAAGAACAGGTCAAAGGTGCTCTTTCTGATTTATCATCTAAGTATGTCCCGATTGCTTGGATCAACATCCAGGAGCAATTTGGGAGGGCAAGGATTCCTGCCAGGGAGGGCAAAGATTCCTGCCAGCTGCCACCCCAGAGGTCTGAGAGTCATTGCGCATTATCAGAACCAAGGAATCAGTCCAGCTTTGAAAAAGGCCCTGGCAGAAGACTCAGGCAAAAAGCATCCCTGAGCCTGCAGTCTGTTCCAAGTCTATCAGAGACAAGCATTTCAAAGGAGATTTAGGAGAGGAGGTGAAGCTAGTGGTGCTTTCATCAGAAGCCAAAATCAGAGGGAGAATGTGGGGGCGGTCTCCCGCTCAGCCCTAGGCCTTCCTTGCTGCTCTAGTTTGGTGCTTCTTCAAAACCCAGGGTAAACTCCAGATAGGGATGGGGATGGGGCTGTTCCAACTCTGCAGGGAAAGACAGCTCTACCTTGGGAAGGGCAGAGGCCCTCATGACTATCCTGCCACAGGTACAGTGAAGTATCTTTCTGGCCTGAGCCTTGCCCCTTAGAAGGCCCTGAAGGGCTGTCAAGCCTGTGTCCTGGGCACAATTGGCAGATGATTTTACACTAAGAGACCTTTCCTATAGAATTACCAGAGGACAATTCTTGGCATTACAGAAAGCCCTTCTAGCAGAGTGCAGGGAAGGAGGTGAATGTTTACTGAGCAGCAATGATGTGCCACGCCCTTTCCATACATTAACTCATTTTATTGTTATAACAACCTCATTAAGTAGATAACTTTGTCCCCAGTTCTCAGACATGAAAACAAGGCAGAGAAAGGTTACCTACTCAAAGTCACACAGCTTGCAAGTGGCATAGCTAGAAATATGAACTCAGGTCTGGCTTCAAAGTCCCTGCTCTTGTCACTATTGTGCTGTCACAAAAGAAGTGACCCAACGCGCTAATCTAACCTGTCTCTGAGAGGTCACCTCAGGCCTTCCTATGTGAGCGATGGCCCACAGGTCAGTGGCAATTACAGTGTACATCTCACCTGTGCCATCTTTCTTGCCCTGCAAACACATATCCTAATTACCCTGTGTAGACAGAAGAGTCTTTATGCGCTTCTACCATCTCAGAAGGGGTTGGAGATCAAAGGCAGCTGAGCTGGGAGTTTTTCTCATGGATGATCTGAATGTGTGCTGTCTACTCCTCTTTCTCCATCCAAACCTCATTCCTCCATATTACTCCATACATCCCAGTTAAAAAGAAATCTATCATCTATTTTTTTTAATCTCTTATGTGAGGAAAAAAAAAAGGCTGAGGTGAATGAGCTTTTTATTTTCAATGGTAACCAATGAGCACTTGCTGCAATCTGCTTATTTCAGCACAATTCTCTAAGTGCTCTCTTACTTGCCTTGAACAAGCTTGACATACAGTACAGTCCTAATCACCAAAGATATTTCAGCCAGTTAATCATTCATTTGTGATTGCCGGACGTCATAAGAACAGTTTTCCATGAAGTTTGTTTTCCCATTTTCAAGTTGGCCAAACTAACTTTCTTGGGGTATATAGCTATCATTCCCCATTGGAGATTGATTTAACTATTACAGAATAGTGAAGTATTAGTTAATAATTAATATTAATTACTTCATACTAATACTTAATATTAATAATTAACTAATACTTCACTTTGTATTTGTCACCTACAGTAATATCCTTCTTTTAATAGTCTATATGCCAGGGCAATTCCATGATAGAATCCAGCCCCCTAGCACAGGGTTCCTGCACAGCACTAACCCAGGGTACCACTTGCCAGGCAGAGCAAACAATTTGGAATGGAATGAGGGAGCAGGGGTGGTGGTGGCAGGGGGGATTTGTAGGCAGCCCAGTGTGCTCTGTCATGGCCTAGAAGTAGGAATACTTACCCTCATCTGTGTGAGAGCTGATTTTACTATGGCCATTTGGCCAAACAAATCTACTTTATGAATTTCTCCTAAGGAAATAAAGACATGCATACACTGCAAGGGTGGGAATCAGTCTCCAGGGTATAGTATACTTATTAATAACTATTATATGGGACTCTATACGCAGTAGCTAGAATATCCAGTGCTGGGAAATAAAGAGTAAAAGTAGAAGTTGCCGTTTTGCCATCACTTCCCACTCCTTCAATTCTGGCTTCAGTGAGTTAGAAATCCTATTTCCCAAGAGACCAATAGACAAGGAAAGAAGTCACCATCCTGGCAGAAGTAATCGATTCAGAGTATCAGAAGGAAGGGTTGCTCTTACACAATAGGAGGAATATGTTTGGAAGGAAGGAATATGGTACCCTGATGATAACCTGGAGAATCTTTTAGTATTTCTTTGCCAAATTTTAAAAGGACATGGATAAGTGCAGCAGCCTCAGCAAGAGAAAGGCATGATTGAAAGCTTTTAAAGAGGCAGATAAATTCCCAAATTGCCTTCTCTGTACTACACCCATGAGTAATTGTCTCTTACAGCCAGCAGAATTATTCTCTGGAGAGGGAAAACAGAATAACTCTTGACTGAGGGATATAAGACACAATTGAGACACAAATACCATGAAGAAACAGGAAGATTAATTGAATGTGTACCTATTAAATACTGAGAAGTCCACCCAATTCACTTTTTAGAACACTAGGAGCCAAACCCCTAACTCTCTACACAAGATTTTGGAAAAGTCTTCTCTAGGGGAGCTGATCAGCCCATGTGGAAATACCTAAAGAAAATGACATGGCACTTTCCTCCACAAATGGCTCACCTAGGTCACCCTCCAGGGAAGTTCACAGTTGGCAAGCTCACCAGGACTTTAGAAATGAGCATTTAATCAAGGAAACATTTGGGGAAAAAAAACTCTAATATGAAAGACAAAGAGCAAAACAAATAGATAAAATGATTTTAGATATATGTAGGAAGTATAAAACCTTGAAAATAAAAACAGGAATACATCTATAATTAATATTCTCAGATATAGGAGAATATATGTATATCTGGAACAAAAACAGGATGCCATGATAAATTAAACAGAGAACAAAAAAAAACCAGCTCTTAGAAATTCAAAATATACTGGAAGAAATGAAATACTTAGTAAAAGAATTAAGTGATAAAGAAACATCTCAGGGGTGCAAATGGAAATCAAAAGAAAGCTGGAGACAAAATAGATTTTAAAATAAAGACTGTTATAAGAGACGAAGACGGACACTACATAATGATCAAGGGATCAATCCAAGAAGATATAACAATTGTAAATATATATGCACCCACCATAGAAGTGCCTTAATATATAAGGCAAATACTAACAGCCATAAAGGGAGAAATTGACAGTAACACAATGATTGTGGGGGACTTTAACCCCTCACCTTCAACAATGGATAGATCATCCAGGCAGAAAATCAATAAGGAAATACAGGCCTTAAGTGACACATCAGACCAGATGGACTTAATTGATATTTATAGAGCATTCCATCCAAAAGCAGCAGAACACACATTCTTCTCAAGTGCACATGGTGTACATGGAATGTTCATCAAGACTAACCACATGCTGGGCCACAAAGCAAGTCTTGGTAAATTTAAGAAAATCAAAATCATGTCAAGCATCTTTTCCAACCACAACACTATGAGATTAGAAATCAACTACAAGAGAAAAAACAACACTAAAAAACACAAACACGTGGAGGCTGAATAATATGCAACTAAACAACCAATGGATCAGTGAAGAAATCAAAGAGGAAATCAAAAAATACCTGGAGACAAATGAAAATGAAAGCACAAAAATCCAAAACCTATGTGATGCAGCAAAAGCAGTTCTAAGAGGGAATTTTATAGCAATACAATCTTATCTCAGGAAATAAGAAAAATCTCAAATAAACAACCTACATTTACACCTAAAGCAACTAGAAAAAGAAGAACAAACAAAACCTAAAGTTAGTAGAAGGAAAGAAATCATAAAGATTAGAACAGAAATAAATGAAATACAGACAAAGAAAACAATAGCAAAGATCAAGGAAACTAAAAGCTGGTTCTTTGAAAAGATAAAAAATATTGGTAAACCTTTAGCCAGACTCAACAAGAAAAAAAAGGAGAGGACTCAAATCAGTAAAATTAGAAATGAAAAAGAAGTTACAACTGACAACACAGAAATACAATGGATCATAAGAGACTACTATAAGAAACTATATGCTAATAAAATGGACAATCTAGAAGGAATGGACAAATTCTTAGAAAGGTACAACCTTCCAAGACTGAATGAGTAAAAAACAGAAAATATGAACAGACCAATCACAAGTATGAAATTGAAACTGTGATTTAAAAACTCCCAACAAACAAAAGTCCAGGACCTGAAGGCTTCACAGGTGAATTCTACAAACATTTAGAGAAGAAATAACACTTATCCTTCTGAAACTGTTCTAAAAAATTGCAGAGGAAGGAAAACTCCAAACTAATTCTATGAGGCCACCATTAACTTGATACCAAAACCAAAGATAACACACACACACACACAAAATTATGGGTGGTATCACAGATGAACATAGACACAAAAATCCTCAACAAAATACTAGCAATCCAAATCCAACAATACATTAAAAGGATTATACACCATGATCAAGTGAGATTTATCCCAGGGATGCAAAGATTTTTCAATATCTGCAAATCTATCTGTGTGATACACCACATCAACAAACTGAAGAATAAAAACCATATGATCATCTCAACAGATGCAGAAAAAGCTTTTGACAAAATTCAGCACCCATTTAGGATAAAAACTCTCCATAAAGTGGGCACAGAGGGAATCTACCTCAATGTAATAAAGGCCATATATGACAAACCTACAGCTACCATCATACTAAATGGGGAAAAGCTGAAAGTATTTCCTCTAAGGTCAGAACAAGACAAGTATATCCACTCTCGCCACTTTTATTCAACATAGTTTTGGGAATCCTTGCCACAGCAATCAGAGAAGAAAAAGAAAGAAAAGGAATACAAATTGGAAAAGAAGTTGTTAAACTGTCACTGTTTGCAGATTATATGATACTATACACAGAAAATCCTAAAGACACTACCAGAAAACTACTAGAGCTCATCAATGCATTTGGTAAAGTTGCAGGTTACAAAATTAATACATAGAAATCTGTTGCATTTCTATATACTAACAATGAAACATCAGAAAAAGAAATTCAAGACACAACCCCATTTAACATCACATCAAAAAACAAACAAAACAACAAACCTAGGAATAAACCTACCTAAGGAGGCAAAACACCTGTACTTGGAAAACCATAAGACACTGAAGAAAGAAATAGAAGATGACACAAACAGACTGAAAGATATACCATGTTCTTGGACTGGAAGAATCAATGTTGTGAAAATGACTATACTACCCAAGGCAATATATAGATTCAATGCAATCCCTATCTAACTACCAATGGCAATTTTCACAGAACTAGAACAAAAAAATCTTAAAATTTGTATGGAGACACAAAAGACCCCAAATAGCCAAAGCAATCTTGAGAAAGAAAAATGGAGCTGGAGGAATCAGGCTCCCTGACTTAAGACTATACTACAAAGCTACAGTCATCAAGACAGTATGGTACTGGCACAAAAACTGAAATATAGATCAATGGAACAGGATAGAAAGTCCAGAAATAAACCTACACACCTATGGTCAATTAATCTACAACAATGGAGGCAAGACTATACAATGGGGGAAAGATAGTCTCTTCAATAAGTGCTGTTGGGAAAACTGGACAACTACATGTAAAAAAATGAAATTAGAACTTTCTTTAACACAACACAGAAAAATAAACTCAAAATGGATTAAAGACTTAAATGTGAGACCTGACACTATAAAACTCTTAGAGGAAAACATAGGGAGAACACTCTCTGACATACATTGCAGCAACATCTTTTGCAACTCATCTCTCAGAGTAACGGAAATAAAAACAAAAATAAACAAATGAGACCTAATTAAACTCAAAAACTTTTGCACAGCAAAGGAAACCATAAACAAAACAAAGATACAACCCACAGAATGGGAGAAAATATTTGCAAACGATGTGACTAACAAGGGATTAGTCTCCAAAATTTACATACAGCTCATATGGCTTAATATCATCAAAACAATCAACCCAATCAAAAAATGAGAAGACCTAAGTAGAGATTTCTCCAAAAGAAGACATACAGGTAGTCAAAAGGTACATGAAAAGATGGTCAACATTGCTAATTATTAGAGAAATGCATATCAAAACTACAATGAGATATTACCTCACACCAGTCAAAAGGGCTTTCATCAAAAAATCCACAAACAACGCCCCCCTTAGAGGGGGGGCAGATGTGGCTGTTGTGTCACGTTTGTGTTGTTAGGGGCGGAGAGAAGAGAGGCCTGTCCACATCCAGTGCTCTGGCCCGTGGGCATCTGGATAGTGGATAATCTGACACTTGAAAAAAAAAATCCACAAACAATAAATGCTGGAGAGGATTGCCGAGACCAGCTCAGCGACTCGAGGTGAGTGACGGGTGCCGCAAGCTTGAAGAAGACACAGACACAGACTGAAGAGAAAAGTGGGACCTGGGGGCTCAAGACCTCTCGGACCAAGAGCCCTGCTGACTCATCCCAGGTTGCTTTTATTGAGTTCGTGGGCTAACATTCTCAGGTTACACTCATAAACAATCAAAGGCCTCACATGACTGAGGCAATTATCTTTGTTTACTTCCTGGGTCTGAGTTGAGCAGGTGTGGATTTGAGCTGGGGGTGGAGAGCAAAACAGCCCTGGGGGCAGGAGACCTCTCTCAGATATTGGGGGTCTGTGCCCCACCCGTGTTGGCCCCTCTGCGACTGTGCCTGTCTTAGGTTGTTCCTCCCTTGAGGAATCTTACCCGTCTCTGGCTAACCAGTCATCCTCCAGGGCCAAACACGGTGATATAAGGAAGGTTCTATGCACCACCCCTGTTGGCCCCTCTGGGGGTGTGCCTGTCTTAGGTTGTTCCTCCTCTGAGGAATCTTACCCGTCTTTGGCTAACCAGCCATCCCTCAGGACCAAACAGGGTGATATTAGTCTCCACGCCCCGCACCCTCAGCTCCTCCACTGCTCAAGCAGGACATTCTGAATCCCATCGCTCGGCCCACATACTTCAACACTTTCAATGCTTCAAAAAGGTTCCAGAATGTCTTCCCACAGAGGATGTGGAGAGAAGGGAACCCTCCTACACTGTTGGTGGGGATGAAATTGGTACAGCTACTATGCAGAACAGTATGGAGGTTCCTTAGAAAACTAAAAATAGAGCTATCATATGATCCTGCAATCCCACTCCTGGGCACACATCCAAAGAAAAACATGGTTCGAAAGGATACACACACCCCAATGTTCATTGCAGCACTGTTTATAATAGCCAAGACATGGAAGCAACCTAAATGTCCATCAACAGAGAAATGTATAAAGAAGATATGGTACATATAAACAATGGAATATTACTCAGCCATTAAAAAGAATGAAATAATGCCATTTGCAGCAACATGGATGGACCTAGAGACTGTCATAGTGAGTGAAGTAAGTCAGACAGAGAAAGAGAAATATTGTATTATATTGTTTAATATGTGGAATCTAAAAAGAAATGATAGAAATGAACTCATTTACAAAACACAAACAGATTCACAGACTTAGAGAATGAACTTACTGTTACGGGGGGCGGAGAATGGAGGGAAGGGATAGTTAGGGAGTTTGGAATTGCATATACATACTATTATATATTAAGTAGATAACTAATAAGGACCTAATGTATAGCACAGGGAACTCTGCTCAATATTATGTAACAACCTAAATGGGAAAATAAATTGGAAAAGAATATATACATGTATATGTACAACTGAATCACTTTGCTATACACCTGAAACTAACACAACATTGTTAATCAACTCTACTTCAATATAAAACAAAAAGTAAGAAAAAAAAGAAACACCTCAAAAAATATATGAAAGAGACAAAGAAAAAATATGTTTCTGGAGGACAAAATATGCAAATAAAATTTGGACTAAAAAAACTTTAAAATAGATTTTTAAATGGGGGAAATATAATACCAAATACTTTCTCAAAGTAATATATCAATTTACCTTCCCTAAAACAGTGTACGTAAAAGTTCCCTTAGGCCACATCCTCATTAATAACTTTTTTCCCTAGAAGTTTATCAGAACTCACTGTAAATCTGTCTGAAGCTGATACCTTATTCATGAGAAAAGTTTTAAGATAACAATTTAATTATAATATATAGTATAAAATAACCAATATATAGTATATATGCTATAACATCATATGTAATATGTATATTCTATCTACACATATATTCAAATCTATTCAATCAATTCATTATATTTCAACTAACCCCTTTTATTCCATCTTCCAGAGGTACCAAACACGGAGCCTTTTAAAATTCTGCAGTATAAAGTAAGTTGGTTTCCTGATTCCCATCCACTGCCCCTCACCCTGTCTTAGATTTGGCTTTCTCAGTTCTACCAAGTAATGTGCCACTTACCATCTACCTTCCAGATTTAAAAATTGCATTGATATTGTCTTATCTTCTCTTTTTCCCATCTCTATGGATTTTTGTCTTTTTAAAAACTTTAACTGGGTATTGAAAGAAAATAAAATTAAACCTATGTATTAAAAGTGCTGTCTTTACTAGGAAATGTGACTTTAAAAAAAAATGAATATGCAGAGTCTATGACTAAACAGTTTTGCTTCTGGGTAAACTCTCGACATGTATACCAGGAGAGATGTGCAGAAATATTTACAGCAGCATTGACATAACAGCAAAAATCCAGAAGTAACCCATGGATCAATCTTAGAAACATAATGATTAGTTTAAAAAAAAATTTCAAGTAGTATGAAATAAATTCAGTCAGTTCAAAAAACATTAAAAAAATCAAAGCAGTAGTTACCCTTGCTTGGGGAGAGACAGAGAGTTGAAACTGGGGATGAAAATGAGGAGCTTAACCAGTACTGGTGATTGTTAGACTCCCCCAGGAGCAAACCCTGATGCAAGAATCTGAGTGTAATTACAGTGACCCTTGAACAACATGGGTTTGAACTGTGTGGGTCCACTTACACATGGATCTTTTTCCATAGTATGTATTATAGTGTTATAAGATCCAAGGTTAGCTGAGTCTGCGGATATGGAACCAGGGATACGGAGGAATCGTGAATATGGAGGAACCACAAATACAGGGTGCCAATATAAGGTATAGTCGAATTTCTGACTGTACAGTGGGTTGCCCCCATAACCCTGCGTTTTTCAAGGGTCAACTGTGGCTTATTTGAGAGACTATCCCAGGAAACACTGGTAAAAGAGTAGGGAAGTGAGATGGGAAGGGAAAGGTAGGAAGTTATACAAGAGTTAATAAGCAGATTATTACCATGAACAACCAAGGCTCAGAGTCAGTGGGACCTCATGGAGACCGTACAGAGTATATCACAAAGTCATCCTACTTGAGGGGCAAGGAAGCTTAAATATTTATCTACCAGCTCCGTTCATTTATTAGTTGAGGGCTGCTCCTGGTGGCCTTGATTCCCTGGCACTTCCAGCATACCCTACCTGCAGGAGCTAATAAGCATGTTTCTGCAACCAGAGGAAAGCCTGAAGGCAAAGCACCTCAGGTGCTTACAGCAGATGCCATTAGTGCTTTTCAGGAATAGTGAGTACCAGTGGGATAGGCCTGCTACAGTACTACTCTACTTTTTAAACCAGAAGGGGCTAAAATGGGATTTATTTGGTTACTTTTTCGTACTATGTATATGAAATGTATTTTCATATCAATGCTAATGTTAATAAAAAATATTAAACTTGTACAGGTTTCTTGAATTCCCATTTTATTCTTTGCAAAATGTTTTGTTAGAAATGTGGACTTTATAGTATTTGTTCATTTTCACTGACCTTCTGCTCACTTGCAGCAACAAGACCAGAGACTCCCCAGTGTCTTTGGGCCCTAAATCACTTTTTGAACAAGTTAGGCTTTCGCTGCAGGAGGGCTATTGTAATTAGATTTAAATATGGTCATTTACATAGCAGCAGGAACTGATCTGCAAGAACTACTTAGACAGTACATTTTAGGAAAACATCATGGTGCAAAATTCAACTTATGTTTTTTTTTTATTATATGGACCATTTTTACATAGTAAGATTTGGGCATTTGGGGTCTCAGAGGTCATATGCCTTGGGCTAAGACAACTTTTTGGATTATAAATAGTTCAAATCCCAATTATGCTCTTCCAAGCAGGAATGGTTCTATAAAGTCCTCCTTTCTGTGGTCAGCATGTTACAGTTTAGTTCATTTAGTTTACTTAACCCAAATGCACTACCGGCTGTGCTTATGGAGCAGGGTCATTCAACTGACCAAGGCAACCAGAGCTGACAACTGAACACTTTACATAACAATACACTGCAACTGGGCTCAAGAAGGAAACTCACTAATTTGCACCTGGTTACATAAACAGACTGAAGGTGCCTGAATTGATTTTTTTTTTTTTTTTCTGAATTGATTTTAGAGAATTGTCTTTGATCACTCAAAATCACTTGAGCCAATTGCTCTGTATGAAGTAAGCTAAATAGATAACAAATGTTTACTGATTAAACTACCCCTTTAATAAATCAGCTTTAAAAAAAAACAAAAACTTTGAAAATAAATTTCAAAAAAAAAAACCAAACTCTTGGGACTATCCTGGTGGAACAGCGGTTAAACAAATATCGTATATTAACACACATATGTGGAATATAGAAAAATGGTACAAATCAACCAGTTTGCAAGGCAGAAATAGAGACACAGATGTAGAGAACAAATATATGGACACCAAGTAGGGAAAGCAGGGAGGGTTGGGGGGGAATGAACTGGGAGATTGGGATACCAAATAGTATACTCTAAATATATGCAGTTTATTGTATGTTAACTGTATCTCAATAAAAGTTCTTAAAAAAAAAAAGAATCCACCTGTCAATGCAGGGGACACGGGTTCAATCCCTGGTCTGGGAAGCCCACGTGCCACAGAGCAACGAACCCTGTTTGCCACAACTACTGAGCCTGCACTCTAGAGCCCATGTTCCGCAACAAGAGAAGCCACCACAATGAGAAGCCCATGCACTGCAACGAAGAGCAGCCTCCACTCGCCACAACTAGAGAAAGCCCGCATGCAGCAACAGACTCAATGCAGCCAAAAATAAATAAATAATTAATTAAAAAAGCAAAAAACAAAAAAACACCAGGTGATTCTGTGTTAAATGACAGAGAGCATTATCTCAAATGTAAAAAATAAATATTTAAAAAAAAATGTCAGTGCCTACAATGACATGCATATCTGTACTTCTTGGTACAAAGTTTGAGTTAATCCTTTGTTAGCAACTACCTCTAAGGCAGCTTAAGTGTAATAAAAATACCCTTTACAAAGGAACTGACAATCCACTAGCTTGAAGAGCCCTTAACTTTTCTCTGAACAAGAACAGGCTCATCATTCTACTTCTGAAGAGCTCTACTTACACTGACAAACTGATCAGAAACTGTGGAATGAGCTACTTCAGAACAGCTCACAAGGACTGACTCTACACAGGTAAGCAGAATAGAGGAGCTGGTAACATGACGATGTTTTATGGAACATTTTTTAACAGGAAAGTAGAAGGCACTGCAGCTCCCTTTAATTTTACAAATCAGTCTCAGGGCCTACTTGGTGAGGCAGACCAATTTGGTATTCCCTTTGTAACTGTAAACATTTCCATTTAAGTCATTAGTTTAATCATCTCTTAAAATGAATTAATCATTAGCATCTGAAGGTTGTCTTGATTCTCCTTCATACACAACCCTATTAAATGCAAAACTATAATTTAAACTGGAAATTCTGACTGATGCAACAATATACAAAAACAAAGTGAGCTGCTAGAACCAGAGCCTAAATTTCAACATAGATATAAAAGATGACAGCAATTGAGAGAATTTTCTGAGGATTACTTCACTGCAAAGAGAGATGTACCATGGGAGAACAATGATGAGGGTTGTTTGCAATGCACCTCAAGACAGTCACAGAACTCAATAAGCATCTCCTGCACTAATCCTGTCTTTATTTAGTTTTAATACCTTGTTCATCATGCTTTTTTTTGCAGTAATATTTATTTTAAAAATATTTCATTAAAATATTGTTTATCTTGACTGCTAGTTTTTTGGCACCATCTTTAATTCTGCACTCAAGGTGAGTGCCTCACCAGCTTCCTTGTAGTTTCAGTTCTGACGGGTACAAGGTAATAACATCAGACCCTCACATGTACCTGCTAAAGCAACCTATGACAGCAGGACACAGGTGGGAGACTAGGAAGGTACTGACTAGGAAGGTACTCTCCTCTAGTAATGGGTTAAAAGTATGGGAATTCTAGGGACTAGATGGAAACCAGTGGTATAAATATCCACCTGCAGTCATTTAAAAAGGTATCTTCTCCAAGAGGATGGTCTGAGAAGGTTGAAGCCAACCTAGGAGTAAGGGGCTCTGGGAAAACTGCTGCAAGGCAGAAGCCAAGGGGCACTAGAAGTGACCAACTGAAGGTGAAACACTGCTACCTGTGGAGAGTTAGGCTGAGGACCAGGGCAATCAGAGGGGCCACCTCTCTGCCCTCCTCCCAACTGTACAACCCTAGGGGCTGAGCAAGAAGGTTTCCAGCATAACTCTTCCCTGAAGATTGCTGGCATGCCTATAGCCAGGCACTGGAATGACGGTGGGGTGGGGAGAAGAAGTCTTAATTGAATGAAGAGCTAAGTATTCTTTAATATATTAGACAAAACGCATCTAAATACTAAATTAAAACTAAGATTTTGATATTAAAGTGACGTTAGGACTCAAGACCATGTTGCAAAACGCCAGCGGCACCATTCCCATCATAATCTATTGGAACCGGGCTCCAGGAGACTCATTTACAAAGATTACAATGCAAATGATGCCTCTTAGAGTTGTGCAACTTGGAGGCCCTGATAGAACATTTTATTACCTGAACAGTGAGAAAAATCATGGGACTGCCTAGGTTTTCATACTGGCACAAGAAAAAACTTCTCCCAGTGAAAGATAAAGACAAAAATGAATTTGCATTTTAGTTAAACCTCATAAATTGTGCTTATTCAACTTATGGTTACAGAAGGGAGAATAATGAATGAATTCAAATTGATAGTAAAAGGCAATTTAAGTTACTAAAGAGAGTGATTCTTTTTTTTTTTTTTTTTTTTTTTGGGGGGTACACCAGGTTCAATCAACTGTTTTTATACACATATCCCCATATTCCCTCCCTTCCTTGACGCCCCCCCCCTCGAGTCCCCCAAGAGAGTGATTCTATTTAAGTTAATCTGTTTCCTTAACAGGGAGATGATTTAAGAAGAAAATTCCCATTGAAAAGGGTAGAAATATCCACTGGGGGCAAATTTCAATGTCTGACTGACTGATATCGTTTAGGGACTCTATCTGTATTTCAAAGGTTGTTTTTCCATACAGATGAGCTAGCTGAAAAGAGAATACTGTGCCCTGATGACCTTGGGAGATATTATACCCATCTGGCACAGCTGTCATCTGCTATCTTGTTTGCTATTCTAGTCTCTGATAGCACCAGGACGTTCCCACATACCTGTGGTTATCTTTTCTCCAATCTCATTTTCAGCATCTTATTTTTGGTCCTCATCTTTCACCAAGATCACGGTAATATTTAGCCTTCTCTTCCAGATGTGTCCCTCAAATCCTTCCTATATTCTGTGCCAATGAAGCCTTCTAAAATATAAATCTGTTCAAATGAAGATATGTGTAGATATCTAGACACACACAAACATATGTGAGTATACACACATACTTAAGTATTCATATACATACAAGATATATATACACATACATATACACACATATATGTACACAAGAATATATGAAAATAAACACATACATATATGTATGAGTGTGTATAAACATATACACACATTTAAAACTGGAAGGATCATAAACATGATAGTAATTATGTTCTGTTGGTGGGGTTATAAGTCCTTGATTACATTTTTCTTTATGCTTTTTTATATCATCTAAGTTACCTGCATTGACTGCTCAATATAATTTTTAAAAATTTAATGATATAGAACATTTAATGAAATGAGAAAAATTTAAATAGCTGTTAATTTTTGAAGTGTTTACAAAATATTATATATAGTGTGATCCCATCTATCTGTGTAAAACACATATTTTATATACAGTAAGTCCCCTACATACGAACGAGTTCTGTTCCAAGAGAGTATTTGTAAGTCCAATCTGTTTGTAAGTCCAACAAAGTTAGCTTAGGTACCCAGCTAACACAATTGGCTATATAGTACTGTACTGTAATAGGTTTATAATACTTTTCACACAAATAATACATAAAAAACAAACACAAAAAATAAAGAAAATGTTTTTAATTTTACAGCATAGTACCCTGAAAAGTACAGTAGTACAGTACAACAGCTGGTACACAGGGGCTGGCATTGAGTGAACAGGAAAGAAGAGTTACTGACGGGAGGAGGGAGAGGAGGTGGGAGAGGGTAGAGCTGAAGGATCGTCAGCAATAGGAGATGGAGGGCAAACTGCAATTTCACTCACGCCTGACACTGATGGCACAGGTTCTGGTTCCTTGCTGGGTTCAATGCTATCTACTCTCTTTAAAAAATGATCTAGTGATGTCTGGGTAGTAGCTGTTCTTCCCTCGTCATAGATGACACAGTAGCACTGGACTGCATTCTGAACAGCTGCTGCAACCTCTGTGTACCGTTCTACGCTAAGGTCCTACGCCTCAAAAATTAACATTGCCTCCTCAAATAGCACTAACGTACGTGACTGGACACGTGAGCACACGTTTGTACCTTTGAAAGTTCACAACTTTAAGGTTCCTATGTAGGGGATTTACCGTAAATGAATGGTGTGTGTATATACATATATATATCTATAAACACACACATGTAAATGCTAGCACTGATTACCTTGGGAGATGCTACCTTGAACAATTTTTACTTTTCATTGTGTTTAGCTATATATTCAAAATTGTCTACAGTGAATATACACAGTCATGGTATTCTTCCCACTAAGTGTGATTCTCTGTGGCAAGGAGGTAAAGCTATATATAAAAGGTATAGCAAATACATCCAATGCTTTTCCTAGAACCAGTAACATCTTTTTAATTTCTGCAATAGTACTTCTGCCAAGCCTAAAAAGTAGTTCTTTGGCAACATCATTCTTTCACTCTTGAGATGAAAATTTGCTTAATTTCATTAAGGAGCCAAAGTCCCTTGTAGTATTTTACCAACTAGGTAGCTTTGGAGCCAATTATCTGCAACTAACTTTTTTTTGGAAAGCCTGAAAATGGGCGCTCTTCACTTAGGCTGCAAAGTAGGCAGGGAGTCAAAATATTACACAAGGTAAACCACGACCTCAGTGTCAGAACAGAAAGCAGTGGGGTACAGCAGGGATCAAGACGGCAGAGTAGGAGGACGTGGAGTTCACCTCCCCCCATAAACACATCAAAAATACTTCTCCACGTGAAACAATTTTCATGGGAAATTAACTAGAAACTGCTAGAAATAATCCTATACAACCAAAGATGCAAGAAAGATCTCCATATAACCAGGTGGGAAAGGAAAAAAAGGCACTGGGTTGGTACCTGTGCCTCCTGGGGGGATGTGTAAGGAAGAGGAGGTCCACATGGGTGGACCCTCGCCCTGGGGAGAGAGCAGGTAGAGCCACATTCTGGGCATCCCGGTCCTAGAGTCCTGCACGGAGAAGACAAGCCCCCTCGCCTGCTGGGAAATCCTCTGAGAGAGACAGGGCTGGAGAAGCCTAGACTACTCACAAGAAGTGCTCATGTGCTGACTTGCTAACAACCAGGGTGGAGAGAGGCTTGCACTGGCAGCTGCCGCCTCATCATACCTCCAAATCCAAAGGGGAAAACATCCCAGCCCTGCTCACTCCACACTACAGCCTGGCATGAGATCTGGGCAAAGACTCGGTCTAGCCACACGGAGACAGACTGGGACGCCTGAGGAACGATTCACATGGAGGCATGAAGGCCACTGTCAGTGCACACATCTGGCAGCAGGTGGGGCCACAGTAGCCACTGTCAACACATGTAGGGACAGTGCCACAAGAGCACTTAGCAGCTAAGTGCTGAATCTCAGGCAGAGATCCCTGGGAGAGAACTCCTCTAGCCACACAGAGACAGCCCGGAGGGCCTGCGGTATTGTCTGAGGGGTGGCAGTGGCCACTGTCAGCATGCTCAGGAGTATGCAGCAGTTCCTCTCCCACAGAGAACTCTCTGGCTCTGCCCACTCCACACAACAGCTTAGTACTAGATTTGGGGTAGACAGGTCCTGGGAGAAAACTGCCACAGCAGCAGCGCAGATCTCAGACAGCAGCACAGCTACCTCAATTTCTGCAGCCACAACACCCCAGCCCCCAGGCCTACCCTATTCCACACAACACTCTGCACTAACTAGATCTGGGATGAACACAAGAGAGAAAGGGACATGACTTTGGGCTGCTTCTGAGCAGAACTGAAGACGCCTACACCGGCGGTGCATAGGTCCTCTGTGATCATACAGGCCTCAATGCTTCAGCAATCACCTCCTTTGAGGCCGGGCACACACTCAAGGGCAACAGAGCCCATCAATCTTGAACTTCACAGCTTCTACTCCAACATCTGGGGAGCAGACCCTGGCCCTGACAAGGTGGCAACAGCTACAGAGTAGAGAGGAAGCCCTGCCTCACATCCAACACAGGCTCTAGACATTACAACACCAACTACACCCCCTATCAAGAGCTAACAGCCAGCACACCCTAAGGAAAGGCATGGCTGGCATCGATACCAAAACCAGCCCTCACACCAAGAACATCAGACACACACAGTCTACACAGGGACTCTCCCACATAAAATCACCCCTTCAAGACCAGGGTAGATAACTGTTTTTCCGAAATTCATAGAGACAGAGAAACTTAAGTAAAATGAAAATACCACAACTAAAAAAAACAGAGAAATCCCCTAAAAGAGCAAGTGAAACAAAGCTCATCAGTGTACTACACAACAAGATCAAAAAGGAGATAATAAAAATGCTAACTGAATTAGAAAAGATTATAGATAGAAAGATCACTGTAACAAGTAACTAGAAACTATAAAGGTGAACCAATCAAAAATAGACAATGTAATTGCCAAGATAAAAACCAATCTAGAGGAACTGAATAGCAGACTAAATGACACAGGAGAATGAATAAGTGATGTGGAAGGTAAAATAATGGAAAGCACTCAATCAAAATAGCAGACAGAAATACAAATGAAAAGAAATGAAAGCAACATATGAGATCTACAAGATAATATAAAATGTGTCAATCTAACATAATAGGGGTTCCAAAAGGAGAAGAGAGAAGATTGAAAATGTATTTGAAGAAATTAAGGCTGAAAACTTTCCAAATCTAAGGAAGGAAACAGATATCCAGCTACAGGAATCAGAGGGTCCCAAAAAAGATGAACCCAAACAGACCCAGATCAAGACACATCATAATTAAAATAACAAAAGTTAAAGAGAGGAATGGCAGCAAGAGCAAAACAAAGAGTCAGTTACAAGGGAA
Organism: Hippopotamus amphibius kiboko; assembly: GCF_030028045.1. Lineage (NCBI taxonomy): Eukaryota > Metazoa > Chordata > Mammalia > Artiodactyla > Hippopotamidae > Hippopotamus > Hippopotamus amphibius. Next base: position 76,570,301 of record NC_080198.1, read on the forward strand.
TCCCCATAAAGCTATCAGCTGATTTTTCTGCAGAAACTGTGCAGGCCAGAAAGGAGTGGCATGATATTTTCAAAGTCCTGAAAGGGGAAAACATGCAATCTAGACTACTCTACTCAGCAATATTATCACGTAGAATAGAAGGAGAGATAAAGAATTTCGCAGACAAGCAAAAACTAAAAGAATTCAGCAATACTAAACCTATCCTAAAGGAAACATTGAAGAGAAGCAAGAATCTATAGGACAGGGAAAATCACAATAGGAAAGGCAAATACGTAAAAGGAATGAAGATCACTTAAACAAACCAGTACATAGGAAAAATACAACACATTCACAAAAACCAAAAAGAAAGGAACTTAAGCATACTACAAAAGAAAGTCATCAAACCACAAAAGGAAAAACAAAGAGAAGAAAGAAATAAAGAAAAACTATAAAAACAACTGGAAAACAAGGATTAAAATGGTGATAAGTACATATTTATCAATAATTACTTTAAATGTCAATGAACTAAATGCTCTGATCAAAAGACAGAGTGACAGAGTGGATAAAAAATCAAGAACCTACAATATATTGCCTACAACAGACTCACTTCAGGACAAAAGACACACACAGACTGAAAGTGAGAGGACGAAAAAAGATATTTCATGCAAGTATGAACAACAAGAAAGTTAGGGTAGCAATACTCATATAAGACAAAATAGACTTTAAAACAAAGGCCATAAGGAAAGACAAAGAAGGGCATCATATAATGATAAAGGGATGTATACAAGAGGATATGATACTCGTTAACATACGTGTTCCCAATATAGGAGCACCTAAATATATAAAATAAATACTAACAGACATAAAGCGAGAAATGGACGATAATACAATAATAGTAGCAGACTTTAACACCTCACTGGCCTCAATGGACAGATCATCCAGACAGAAAATCAATAAGGCAACAGTGGTGCTAAATGACACAATAGAGTAGTTGGACTTAATTGATACCTACAGGACACTACATCCAAAAAAAAAGAAAAAAGAAATCACCAAAACCAAAAACAGAATACACATTCTTTTCAAGCACACAGTGAATGTTCTCTAGGATACAGCATATACTAGGTCATAAAACAAGCCTCAACAAATGTAAGGCGACAGAAATTATTTCAAGCATCTTTCAACAGCATGAAACTATAAATCAACTACAGAAAGAAAAACAGGAAAAGAATGAATACATGGAGACTAAACAACATGCTACTGAAAAACCTATGGGTCAATGATGAAATTAAAGAAATCAGAAAATACCTTGAGACAAATGAAAACACAACCTTACCAAAGTTATGGGATGCAACAAAAGCAGTTGTAAGAGGGAAGTTCACAGAGATACTGGCCTTCCTCAAGAAATGAGAAAAATCTCAAATAAACAATCTAACCTACGATCCAAAAGAATTAGAAAAAGAAGAACAAACAAAACCCAAAGTCAGCAGAAAGAAGGAAAGAATAAAACTCTGAGAGGAAATAAATAAAATAGAGATTAAAAAATAGAAAATATCAATAAAACCATGAGCTAAGATAAACAAAAGATAAAATCAACAAAACATCTAGCCAGGCTCATCAAGAAAAGAGAGGACCCAAACAAACAAAATAAGAAATGAAAGAGAAGAAATAACAACTGATACCACAAAAACACCAAAAAACTTAAGAGAATACTATGAAGAGTCATAGGCCAACAAACTAGACAACCTAGAAGACATGGACAAGTTTATAGAAACATACAGCCTGCCAAAACTGAGGCAAGAAGAAACAGATAATCTGGAGAGACTGATCACTAGAAGTGAAATACAATCTGGAATTTTAAAAACACCCTGCAAACAAAAGTCCAGGACCAGATAGCTTCACTGGGGAATTCTACCAAACATACAAAGAAGAATTTATACCTATTCTTCTCAAACTATTCCAAAAAACTGAAGAGGAGGGAACACTCCCAAATTCATACTATGAGGCCACTATCACCCTGATACCAAAACCAAAGAAAGACATTACCAAAAAAGAAAATCACAGGCCAATATCTTTGATGAATATAGGTGCAAAGATCCTCAACAAATATTAGCATGCCAAACCCAACAAGACATAAAAAGGATCATACATCTATATCAAGTTGGATTCATTCCAGGGTCACAAGGATGGTTCAACACACATAAATCAATCAATGTGATACACCACATTAACAAAAGGAAAGACAAAAAACATATGATCATCTCAATCGATTCAGGAAAAGCATTTGACAAAATTTAACATCCATTCATGATAAAAACTCTCACCAAAGTGGGTATAGAGGGAACATATCTCAACATAATGAAAGCCATTTATGACAAATCTACAGCCAACATAATACTCAACAATTAAAAGCTGAAAGCCTTCCCACTAAATTCAGGAACAAAGCAAGGATGCACACTCTCACCACTTTTATTCAAAATAGTATTGGAAGTCCTAGCCACAGTGATCAGATAAGAAAAAGAAATTTAAAGAAGAAATAAAATAAATAAAAAGTATCCAAATTGGAAGGGAAGACATTAAACTGTCTCTATTTGCAGATGACATGATACTCTGTATAAACAACCCTAAAGTCTCCACATAAAAACTATTAGAACTAATAAATGAATTCAGCAAGGTAGCAGGATACAAGATTAATATACAGGTATTTGTTGCATTTCTTTACACTAATAATGAAATATCAGAAAGAGAAAGTAAAAAAACAATCCCATTTAAAATTGTGTCCAAAAAAAAATACCTAGGCATAACAGCAAAAATTAGGAAAAACTAAAAATATTTAAGGAAACTTGACCAAGTCAGTGAAAGACCTATACACTGAGAACTATAAAACATTGATAAAGGAAACTGAAAATGGTTCAAGGAAATGGAAAGATATCCTATGCTCTTGGATTGGAAGAATTAATATTGTTAAAATGGCCATACTACCCAAAGCAATCTACAGATTTAATGCAATCCTTATCAAAATACCCATGACATTTTTCATAGAACTAGAACAAATAATCCTAAAATTTATATGGAACCACAAAAGACCCAGAATTGCCAAGGCAAGTCTGAAGAAAAAGAACAAAGCAGGAGGTATAACCCTTACAGACTTCAGACAATACTCAAAGCTACAGTAATCAAAACAGTATGTTATTGGCACAAAAACAGACATATAGACCAATGGAAGAGAGAATCCAGAAATAAACCCACACACCTACAGTCAATTAATCTACAACAAATGAGGTAAAAATATAAAATGGAGAAAGACAGTCTCTTCAATAAGTAGTGTTGGAAAAGTTGGACAGCCTCACATAAATCAATGAAATTAGAACACTCCCTCACACCATATACAAAAATAAACTCAAAATGGATTAAAGACCTAAATGTAAGGCCAGACACTACAAAAATCTTAGAGGAAAACATAGGCAGAACACTGATATAAAGAGCAGCAATATCTTTTTTGATCCATCTCCTAGAATAATGAAAATAAAAGCAAAAATAAACAAATGGGATCTAATTAAACTTAGAAACTTTTGCACAGCAAAGGAAACCACAAACAAAACAAAAAGACAACCCTCAGAATGTGAGAAAATATCTGCAAATGAAGCAGTCAACAAGGGATTAATCTACAAAATATACAAACAGCTCATGCAGCTCAGTATCAAAAAAAAAAAATCAAAAAGTGGGCAGAAGGTCTAAATAGACATTTCTCCTCAGAAGACATAGAAATGGTTAAAAAGCATATAAAAAGATGCTCAACACAACATATTAGAGAAACGCAAATAAAAACTACATTGCAGGGGAATTCCCTGGTGGTCCATTGGTTAGGACTGTGTGCCTTCACTGTGGAGGGTGTGGGTTCGATCCCTGGTTGGGGAACTAAGATCTCACAAGCAGCATGGTGCAGCCAAAACAAACAAACAAACAAAAAAACCAAAACTACAATGAGGTATTCACCTCACACTGGTCAAAATGGCCACCATCAACAAATCTACAAACCATAAATGCTGGGAGAGGGTGTGGAGAAAAGGGAACCCTCCTACACTGTTGGTGGGAATGTAAATTGGTACAGCCACTATGGAGAATAGTATAGAGGTTCCTTAAAAAACTAAAAATAGAGCTATCGTATTACCTAGCAATCCCACACCTGGGCACATACCCAGAGAAAACCGTAATTCAAAAAGATACATGCACCCCAATATTCACTGCAGCACCATGTATAATAGCCAGGACATGGAAGCAACCTAAATGTCCATTAACAGAGGAATGGATAAAGAAGATGTGGTAGATATATACAATGGAATATTACTCAGCCATAAAAAAATTAATGCCATGTGCAGCAACATGCATGGACCTAGAGACTGTCATACTGAGTGAAGTTAAGTCAGACACAGAAAGACAAATATCATATGATATCACTTATAAGTGGAATCTAAAAAAAGAAAGGGTACAAATGAACTTATTTACAAAATAGAAGTACAGTCACAGGTGTAGAAAAGAAACTTATGGTTACCAGGGGCCAAGGGAGGGGAGGGACAAATTAGGAGATCGGGACTGACATATACACACTACTATATATAAAACAGATAACTAATAAGAACCTGATGTATAGCACAGAGAACTCCACTTAATACTCTGTAATGCCTATATGGGAAAAGACTCTAAAAACAAAAATCTAAAAGGATATATGTATACATATATGTATATGTATATGTATAAGTGACTCACTTTGCCGCCTTGCTGTACACCTGAAACTAACACAGCACTGTAAATCAACTACATTGTAATAAAAATTTAAAAAAGAAAAAGGGTTGTGACGATGATATGGATATGAAGAAAAGTTAGCCCAGGCAAAAGAGGAGGGACATAGGAAAGCCAGGCCTACTGGAGAGGTGGATTCTTAAAGGCTGAGTGGATGTTAGGCAGGAAAAGCATGGTGTGAGGGGTGACTTCCAGGCAGAGGAAAGATGATGTGCAGAGACAGATATGAGAGATCATAGCACCCTGGTGAAGGAAAAGTAAAAGGAGGTGAACGGGCGAGGTGAAGAACCTGGAACTTTATGCTGATAGCAACAGGCTATCAGTGACTGTTAACAGGCAAGGACAGGATAGGTCAAATTTGCATTTTATAAAGATACAAACTGGATTCTGGGAGACTAGAAAAGGGAAGATCATTTAGGAGATTATTGTGGTCATCTAGGTGAAAAATGGTGATTATCTGGGAATACAAAGGAAGAGGGGATATATTTAAGTGATATTAAGGAGTAAAAAATGTATTGATTTGCTGATAAAATGGAAAGCCATAGATAAAGGAGAGGAAAGACTTTAGAATGATTCCTAGGATGGCAGTATCATTCACTGATACAGGACATACAGGAACAAAGCTGGGTGGAACATTAAGGTCCTTTCCAGTTTGTGGAGTTTGAGGTGCCAGCTGAACACACACATAGAGCAACTTGGTAAGGAATAGGTACCTGATATGAGGGAGATCTTGGTTGTATCTTAAAATTTTAGAGTCACATAGACAGAAATTTAAGACATGGGAATGGCAAAAATAGCCCAGGTAAATTGTGTGGAATAAAAAGAGATCTTAAGATGCAACTTCAAAATATAAAGAGTTGGTTGAGAAAGAGTTACCCATGAAAGAGCCTGGAAAGGACATTCAGAGAAGAGGAATATCAAGAAAGGATAAAGTCAAGAAGACAAAAGGAGAAATTTCAAAAAGGGAGGAGTCAAAGGTCTAGAATGCTGTAATGACATAAAATAAGGGCCAAATGGTGTGCACTGGATTTGGCAACAAAACAATTCATCAATGAGCTTAGTGAGTAGTTTCAGTGGAAGAGTGAATATGAAAGCTCCACTGCAGTAGACTCAGGCTCTACTAGAAGATAAGAAGGTAGAGACAGTATAGATTCCTTTTTCAAGAAGCCTGGCTGTAAGGCGAAGGAGAAAGACTGAGTAGATTCTAGAAATGGCAATAGAATCCAGGGAGAGTTCCTTTCATTTCTTAAGATGGGAGAGACTGGATTATCTTAATGTGAAGGAGAAAAGGTCCCACCTCAGCCAAATAAATAATTTAAAAGAAGACATGGAGGTAGGAAAAAAATCTTTACATGTACCACATTATTGTAATTTCAAGCCTTGCTTTCTCTTGACTGAAACTGTATGTGTTCATCATTCTATTTCTATAATTTAGCATAGTGCCTAGGTCACAGTGGAAATTCTAATACATGTTGAATGAATAAGTGCGTGAAAGAATTTAGAGAAGTAAATAAAGTAGTAACAGGTAACACTGAAAAGGAGAGCACATAAATTGAGAGAATTATTGCTTGTTGTTTTATTTCCCCTATAGAGGAATACCCAGGTCATCTGCTGAAGGCAAGGGAAGAAGACTGTAGAAGAATGATTAAAGATACAGTCACTGTCACAAGTGAGGAGTTGATTGAGGTACACAAAAGTCTGGCCAGGCAGGGCAGGTGATTCAGCTAAAACTGCAAAACATGTGTGTGATAGCACCTGGGACAGCACAGGAGTTACTTTATTGGCAATAGGTACTGATTGGATAGAGGATGTAAACAAACCAGGAGGGGGCTCCAACTTGGGGGAAAATAGAGGCAACAACTGACTGAAGTTCTCTCTGAGCTAAGAACTGATGTGGGAGAAAATGAAGGAGCTGAGAGGATGAAAAGCTGTGGCCTGAGGGTGCCATGTTAAACTTCACAGAAGAAATAACCCTAGGAGTGACACATCACAGGTAATAGCCCTGAATGTAAGTGGACAAAGTATAGCAGAGGTAAAGGTTATTACAGATGAGGAGGTTAAGGTACCGTGAGGCCAGAGTGACAAGTAGCTTATCCATGTGGACTTTGAGCTCACCCAGGATGATGGCAAGACACAGAGGATGATGGTGAGCCTGGTGCCATGATTTTCCATAATAGATGGTAGATAACAACGATAGATGCGGACAGATGGTGGATAATGATAGATGGGATAGATGGTAGATGATGATGATGAAATAGGCTGGAAGGTGATAGCCAAATGGAAATGGTCTCAAAGGAAAAGATTTTCTTTTTAAAAAAAAAAAAAGGCAGAAACATAATGGATGTGGGAGTGGGGAGCTGAGATAATGCAAACCCATCTTTCTCTATCTGTAGGATGAGGGGCATAGGAGATGAGCACCCTTCCATTCCAACGGCTTGAGGGAGACTCATTATCTGGGGGGATAGACCCAGATTAAAAAAGGTAGAAGATGAAGTCATAAATCCTTCATGCAACATCATTCAACTGACACTGATGGCTGTCTTGTTATTGATGAGAATTGCTGAAGTTACTTCCCCCATTATTTGGTAGGTACCTCCCTGTACACTGCTATAACTCTATAGTCTTTTTGGAAGAAAATCAACCAGCCATCTCAGGTACAAAACCCTAAAACATAACTTAACAGGTCTTAATATTTCTAAGATTTAGAGGCTTATGGTTAAAACAGAACGAAGTAAACTGTAGGCAAACTTTAGAATTCTCCCTCATTCCCCATTCACTGCTAGGAACTGGAGAGTAACTCTAAGACTTTCCTGTTGCTCCTTCCATCTGTTCCTCAAATCCTTCTCTTACGTGGCCCTAATAGAGACCTATTTTTCTCTGACATGTAAAAGTTAAATAACTTAGGACTGAAAAGCAGGATTCAGAAATTCTGAGGTGACTAGAAAACACCTAAAAAATGCTATTTCCCCTAAATGTCATATATATATATATTTTAAAATACTCTAGAAAAACTTTCCCTTCTGCTTTACAATGGGGTAAAAGGATTTCTGTGATCTCTCGAAAGCTATTGCTTTGAAATGAGCTTGAAACGTCATATTTCCCCTCCTCAGGATATCTCTGGACTTCATGATGATACTGTTTCCCTGGTTATTATGAATCAGCTGCTTTTGTCTCTTATGAGCTATGCTGAGACCTTTAGAAGGTCACTGCACTTGGGAGAAGTAGACTTACTGGACCCATTTTTGGTGGTTCAGGGCAGGCTTCTTAGAGCACTCAGTGACCAAGCTGTGACCTGAAGCAACAGAAAGCAAAGCAAGCAACATTCAAGACACTGAGGACTGCAAGAAGTTTGATACATTCAGATCTTAGAGTACACAGTAAGGAGACTGGTGATATAAGTAGAGGCTTCAGAAGTTGCGTTAAGGAATGTGGTTTGTACTTTCTCCTGGAGGAATGGATAGGGATGAGCAGGAGCTTCTGCTGAATCTCACTTCTTCCACACCACTCAGTGGCTGATGTAGACTGAGGAGTCTACACAGAGAGTACAACTCTACCTTCATAGCATCTGTACCACCACCCCCAATACACATCTAATCCACCCACTCTCCCAAGCTGCAGGACCTTCAATCTTCTAGTATTATCAAGGAAGAAAATAAAGGGCTGGGTCTGCCCTAAGCTGATCGGCCCAACTGTATCATCAGTATGAGATACAGTCCATAGGTTCTGTACAGCCTTTTCTAGATGGGGTCCAGGTAAGCAATAAGAACTGGGGAGTTACAGAGTTCGGAAGCTGTGGAATGAAAAGTGTGTTAAAAATTTGATCTAATAGTTTGGAAAAACTCCAATGATGCCATGCTGTGGAGATAACAGTGATTCCTCACCAACTTTAAGTTAGGTTGCTGCCACTGATAAATGGAACACTGGAAGTTTCACATTCCATTATGTTAGCAGGTTTGCATGAGACCAAGTGCTGTTTGTTTTCATCTGATCCTATTCCGCTCTTCCTGGGAAGTTCAAGGTAGCCATGAGAAAAAGGGTATTGTTAGGTGAACAATGGTAAAACGCCATTCTGGTTTCTTCCTCCCCACCTTCCTAAATTAGGCACTCATTTCAATTGCTGTGAGATCACAGAGAGAAAAGTTGTATTCCCACAAGGGGCTAAAGCATCATGCTGACCTGAACAGGAAAATCCAAGTCATACCTAGTCCCAAGTTAATCACTACTGCAAGTCACAAAATATCTAAATAAACAAATTTTAGGTGACTTTCTAATAAACAGCAGAATGACACACATTTCCTTTATCAAATATCAAAGTGGTTTGAGACCTGGGATATTTCCACAAGTTTATTATTGATGTTGGATTTTCTTTCTCGGGAAACAAGAAGAGAAACACAACTGATATCTATCAGTTGCTCAGGCTGTTTTATATAATTTTTACATTGATTATATGACCTTGATCATATCACTCAATCTCTCCATAATTAATTATTAGGTTGTCTTCATTTCATAGATGAGGAAACTGAGGCTCAGGAAGATTGAGAGATATGATCAAGGTTCTGTAAGTGTATAATGGGTGTTGTGGGCAGTATTGAATCCAAGTGTTTTTGTTTCTAAAACACATGTTCTTTTTACTGCACCACATTTCTATTCCAGTGACCATATACATCTATTTTTCTAAACTAGAAAAAAAAGATTGGACCCATCATCCATGGCCTTCTAAATTCACAAATCACCATAAGTAGTGGACCTGAGACACTATCTAGACTTTGGCTCTAGAGTAACCATAAACTTTTCTTTTCTTCTCCAGGTTGAAAGTACACTAGGGTGATGGTTCCCAAATGGTGAGGTTTTCAATATCTTTGGCAAAAGAGAGAAAAACAAAGACAAGGTAGTCAATTTTTTTCATAAAGTTAGAGTTCTAAATGTAAAGGACTTCCTACTATTCTAAAATTATAATTTCTCTTCCCTGACCCAGCCACTTTTTCCCTCTCTCTTTCTGTGTGTGTGTATGTCGGTGTGTATATTCAGACGTCCTTTTCTTTTTAAATGAAATAATGGAGCTAGTAGAAGGTAGTATACTGTTTAATGTGCTTACTTGAGGAAATAAAAAGTGGCAAGTCCACTGAAAGAATGTGCCCAATGGATATCAAAATTTTAAAAATCTTATTCTATTTCCCAATGTCCCACTCAAATCTGTTAGATATGTCCTTCCCCTGACCCTGAATGAAATCTTGGGCATGCTCTATAGCTTCTCTACTGAGCTTTAGTTAATAAGAGGTTCTCTGGTCACATTCACTCACAATAAGTCTCTCTCTTTTTTTTTTTTTGGAGAAAAAAATATATAATTAAAAAGTACAATAATTACAATAGAGTTGTGTACCAATTTTAGAGGTGACTAGAAGAAAGCTGTGTGGGTAGGCAGAAAGGTTAGAAATGAATCTTAAAGATGTACAGTCGTTTTTTTCACAGAAAAGACAAGTGTTTGAGGCAAAAGATTTAGACAATAACAGTCTCTTTTTAATAATTAATATGTTTGGGCTTATTAATAATCAAAACTGCACACTTCACACTAAGTTAGTTTTTCCCCCACCAGCTAGGGCCTGCTCCAGGCTGGAAGCCTGCAGTGGGGGAAGGGAGAGATATGGTGACCTTGTCTTTTCACCTTTCTAGCTACCCTCCATACTCCCCTACCCACCAAACACACATATTGAGTTTTGGCTTATGACTGCACCAGGTTTGGGGATAAGAAGGAGTGAGAGTAAAACAAAGGAATGGTTTTAGTTAATGGCATAGATGACATCTGGCTTTTGTTTTTTCTACACGGGGCAGATGTTTAAAGATGTTCTTTCTCTTATGGGAGTTTTCATCTTATCCAGCTGCATTTCTACCTCTTGAAATTTTCTCAGTGGCCTATCACCATTCAAGACCAAAACAAAAGTATAATGGGTCCCTATTGTGTGTCATGCACTGTACCAGGTGCCAGGATATTTACCCAAAGTTCTGGAAACCCAAAAACACAATGCAAAAGGACATATTAGAAAAATAAATATTCAGTCTCAATATCCTATTAACCTTAGCTTTTCAGCTGTATTTGGTCGTGAAGTCTTACTTTACAAGGTAATTGCTATTGTAAAAAAGGGATAGGTTATTAACAGTCTCATTTCCCAGATGTTATTTGATATATGCTCTAAATTATGTTATATCCAACATAGTGTGCACTTTGAACTTGTAAGCAGAAAAACTATCTTCAGACAGTATACATTCTAATCCTTGAAATTAACGTGCCCACAAATGACAGTTTATCAGGCTTTGAATCATGCAGGTGAATTTCGGGAGAGGAGCTAAGGAATCTAGAGAAACTAGAGAAACTAGGGTGGTTTGGAATTAGCGTAGTGAAGTGACCTCTTGAACTTTAAACTTCCACATCACAGTATGAAGTTGGTTCTAAGATAAGAAATAGAATAAATTCTCTCCTAACGACAGCCCTGAATCTCTGCTTGCCTAGAGGCTCAACCAACTGGAGACCATGGCGTTCGATGGTACTTGGAAGGTAGACAGAAATGAGAACTATGAAAAGTTCATGGAAAAAATGGGTAAGGGCTTAATATTTTAATGGCTTGTTCTTTTGTTTCTCACAGACATCTTTCTCTCTAACTCCTTCTAAACCTTAAGGCTTAGGGAATGGCACCTGTTGTGGTGGTGAGGATCAGGAATGCGTGGTGGTTCAGAGTAGTGAAAACTATATTCTCGCTTCTTACATTGGAAAGAATACACTGCCTCAACATTGGAAGAAAAGATTCTTGGGTGCTATTCTCTGAAACACAAAATACATCCAGATATGTTTCATTCATGTTAACTGCTGATTGAAAATTGACAGTGTTTTGTTCAGAAAGTAAAATATGGCAGTGTGTATCGATAACTTCCAGACTTTAAAACTTTAAATTCTAGGGGAAGGAAAAGCAAAGAGAATGGAATAAAGCAATGAAAAGGAGTTCTATCAAAAGTCACAGCTCTGAATAAATGAGACAATTCTCTTTTCCTCTGACTTACAAAACTTCTGGAATAATCTCATGATGCTATGTAAGTTTCCATGGAAGTTTTAATGTAACAGATTTTAATATCTATACTAACACTCCAGCAGCCCACACACTGAACAAGATGGGGAAAAACATTTGTGTCGTTCCCTAAAAATAAAAATCTGTATCAATTGTATCTTATAGTTCAGGGGTTTCAAGTTTAATCTACGGAATTTGTATGTTCTTACAATAATGAATTTGACTATAATATTTGCTAATTTTCTCATTTTTGAGACAGTCAGAAATGCCACAAAAAGCAAAGAGAATTATGATGTTCAAAATTTTAAAGCCGTTATGGAGAGCAAAAGGACATTAAAAAAAAAAAAAAAAGAGTACCATATAGGCGGAATTAAAGTGGTATATCCTTATAAATATATACTTTTTTCTTTTTATTTATTTATTTATTATTTTTTGGGGGGGGTACACCAAGTTCAGTCATCTGTTTCTATATACATATCCCCATATTCCCTCCCTGCCTCGACTCCCCCCCACCCTCCCCGTCCCAGTCCTCTAAGGCATCATCCATCCTTGAGTTGAACTCCCTTTCTTATACAGCAACTTCCCACTGGCTATCTATTTTACAGTTGGTAGTATATACATACTTTTTAAATCCTTCATTTGACATTCCTGGAATTTGGTTTACTTAAAATTGAAACAAAAAATTGCTAATTAAAAAAAAAATACTCAGTTCTAAGATTCTACAATTCTCACTTCATTTAATTTTTCTTAAGGTTTGGAATAATAGTTTGATATGAGTGAGGCTGAACTTTTTCTACAAAAGCAATCTGAATGCTCTTGTGCAAAGGCAATGCTATCAGACTTTCCACCTCACCCTCAAAATACTAATTAAGTAGTTAAAACAGAACTTGGAAAAGTAAGCACTTTCCATGGCATTTTGAATTTATTTCCTTCAAATCTCTTTCCTTTTGCAGGTATTAATGTGGTGAAAAGGAAGCTTGCCGCTCATGACAATTTGAAACTGACAATTACACAAGAAGGAAATAAATTCACAGTCAAAGAATCAAGCACTTTTCGAAGCATTGACATTATTTTTGAGCTTGGTGTCACTTTTAATTACAGCCTTGCGGATGGAACTGAACTCACTGTAAGAAATTTTTTATAAGCACTGCATTTCTGATTTTTCTACACAATACTAAAATAATCTCTGCTCTCTGTCATTGGATGTAGGTCTCCTTCATTTACCGAAGCAGCCAATAGAATTTATCCATATTATATATCATTCAAGTTAGCAGAGTTTTGATTTTCATACACATCTGTAAAGAATTAAACAATAAGAATTAGAAAAATACCTTTGAATGACTGAGTATACACCTATTCATAAAGAAAACTAAAGCTCACTGTTTTCAACTTTACATATCTGACAGCAACAAAAGCTTTTAGAGTTATCTAACTTAAACATAATAGACATTTAATTAATGTAATTGAAATAACATAATAAATAAATAAATAAATTAGTGAATGAATGTGTGACCAAATGGAAAGGTCTAATGCTACAATGTAGGTCATTGGGAATTCACCTTTTAATATTTAAGATATAAAATTTTATGAAGTCACATTTTTCAACTGATTTTTAAAAAACTTTTTTGCCCTTAGAATTTTTCTGGTTAAATTAAATGTTTGCAATGACAAATTGTCAAATATTTTATCAGTTATGGTGGTGTTTTAATTATCACAACAATTACATAAATTAAAACAAGCACAAGCTTGTTAGTTTCTCCATGAAACTAATGAAATATGACTAAATTTAGAACACTCTTTTTAATGTGAAAGGTTTAGAAAAGAGAAGACCTGATGATCTGCCTTAAAATCTGCCATATGGAAACTAATGAGTGAGAAGAGCATGATGGTTACCAGTGCATACTCTAGAGCCCAATAACCTAAGTTCAAGCCCTGGCTTTGTGACTTTAGATAAATTACTGCATTTCAGTTTTCTCATCTGTGAAATGAAGATAATATTATTATTTTTTTTAATTTTATATAGGGTGCTTGGAGCCAAGAGGGAAATAAACTTGTCGGAAAATTCAAACGGGTGGACAATGGAAATGAACTAACTACTGTCCGTGAAATTATCGGTGGTGAAATGGTCCAGGTGAGTGGTTATTATAGTTATTTTCCAAAGACAAAAATAATTACATAGCAGTGATTTTATTTGGGGGCGTTGTTGAGTTATATTATCAATAAGTAAACTATTATTTTTCTTATAAATCTTACTGACTTTTAAAATATAGATATTTTCTGATGCATAATTGTTGAAGAGAACATATATATGTCAATACATTGAGCCTATTTTAACTGAAAATGTGACTACAAATCAAAAGGTGTTTTTAAATGGATGTATCCTATATCTGTATAAAGTGATGCTAATTAAGTACAAGAAAAAAATACTATAAACATTTCAAAGCTATAATACTACTAATATTTTTCTTAATTTAGCCTTTAATCTTAATGGCAAATTCTTCTATGTTTGTTAACACCTTTCAGACTTACCTGTATGAAGGAGTGGAAGCCAAGAGGATCTTCAAAAAGGAATGAGCATTGTTCCTGGAGCACAACTCAGAACACTAATTAGATGGAAAATCTATACTGAACCAGAACTTATTTCCCTCTCCTTATCAAGTATAAAGTTGCTGACTGATTAGTCCCTTTATAAACATTGCCCAATGGCTTATATTTCCAGTCTTGCTAAAGCAAAACACGTAAAAGCTAATTAGGATTTAATTTGCTCTACATTCTCTAAGATGTACATTTATTGGTGTTCTAAAAAGAATTTGTGACATGTTAAAAGACAGATGAATAAATGTTGTTCCCACATCCACATTGCTTTATCAGTAGTCTCTCCTTCAAAAAAAAAAAAAAAAAAAAGCTATGCGACATATGCATTGATAGACTGTTTTGGGTTTTTCCCTACATTTGATAAACTAAAAACATACATTGCATGGAGGTCTTTAAAATCTTGTACTGGTGGTAAATGTTTCCCTTACTAACATTTATTATAAAAATAATACATATTCAACCAGAAAATTTAGATTAAAAAAAAAGCAAATGCAAAATAAGTATTTCCATGAACCCACAATCCAGAGATAATTACTACTCAGATTTTAATAGACGTCCTCCCAGTCTTCTTCTCTGGATGTGGATCTGTATATTTTCCCATACATACCACTTTGAATAATCTGACAGGAAACAAATGATGTACTAAGGTAAAGAACTGTATTTTTCTACATTGTCAGTGATTCCTAGACCTGGGTAAGCATCAGGATCATCTGAGAAACTTAAGAAATGTTTGCATGCTTAATCTCCACTGTTATCCTGTTAGATCAGAATCTCTGAAAATAGAACCAGGGATTTTAGAAAACTCTCAAGTGATTCTGATACAGCAGGTACACTAACCGGTCTTTGAGAAAAAGTGAGCTATCAGATACCAAAAGTGTCACCTTCAACTGTCACCCCCCCTTTATTTGTAAACACATACACTGACAGTTTTCCAGGGCCTCAAAAGTTTTCTTTCACTCATATGCTCACATAATATACTATTTTATGTATTTCAAGCAATTGCATTTTAGGTGGGTGTGTATTACAGCGCACAGAACGTGGCCAATTTTTTAAGCATTTAACTCTATGGACTTTTGTTTTGACTAATTATTTTTCATACTGGTTGAGGTAACAGTTTATATGGTTCTTACCAAGTTCCAGGTACTATTTAAAGTTGTATATAAACATGGCAGATACATTACAACGTGGGAAGAAAAATGTTTGCATACATGATGAAGATGAACAGATGAGAGGATATGTAATGTTTTGCAAAAACAAGAACTTAAACCCACTGTTTATTTGATAACTTCATTAAAAACTTCACATTGAAAATAGTAATTATTTAGATTTTTCACATGTTTTAAAATAAAGACTCAAAGTGCTTCTACCTCTCTGATCTTGTCTACGTATGTGAAATAGGAAAAGAGCAGGTATTAATCTCACCTGAAAGTGGAGAAACTAAGGCACAGAGAAGTTGATTAGCTTGTTTAATGTTGTACAGAGTCCACGAGGAACACAGGAATTAAATGTAAGTCTTGACTTTTAGTCCAGTACATTATGATCCATGCTATTACTCAGCCTACTATAAACAAAAACATCTTAAGGAAGAAAAAGTCCCTTAATTCCTTAGTGTCACCCAAGAATAGCACTCCAAGTGAGTCAGGTCAGACTGTAAAATCATGGCAATTAAGTGGTTAGGCATTTATCTATTTCTAGACTCACTGCAGGCTCACTTTTTTTTTTTTACAATTTATATCCCTTCTAGCATTAAATCTCCACTATTTATTAGTATTGGAGAGCAGCCTATTGTTTGCTAAGTGACTACCATTGCTATAACCCCTCTTTGAGAAATTGACCTTGACATCATGCCAACCTGATTGACCAAGAGAGGGTACCTGACCCAAGAGCAGCCAATCTAACGCGATTTGGGCAGTTTATGAACCCTGTGCAGAAGGAATGGCACAATGACCTGAACTTAGAAGAACCTCTCTTTAGGGAGTCTGAATTTGAGAAATACACAGTAATTGGTAGAAGGAAAAAGGTTTAGGGAATTTCCTGGCAGTCCAGTGGTTAGGACTTCATTCTTTCACTGCTGAGGGTGCGAGTTTGATCCCTGGTCAGGGAACTAAGATCCCGCACACAGCGAAGCCAAAAATAAAAAAATTTAAAGTTAAGAAAAAAATTTTTTAAGATTTAAAGAGGATAAAGAGGGCAGGCATTAAGTAAATGCCATGAGTTTGCAAAGCTATGAGCAAGCAGGAGCCATAGCGTAAATCGCAGAACAGAGGAGCAGTTAGAAGCAGCTGGGGTAGTAAAAGCTGAAGTATTTACACATGAATTATGGCATCTGGAGTTTCCTTCAAATTGCTTTCTCTTCACTCTAGGGTCAGGGAGGTAGTGGGGAGGAGTATAGAAGAAACAAGTCTGGTCATAAGTCGACAACTGTTGCAGCTGTTGAAAAGTGCCCGACAAATGTTGACACTTGATAGGTTCATGGGGTACCTAGTAGGAACATGGCAATTCATTAAACTTTTCTCCCTACTTTTGTATGTAGTTGATATTTTCCATAACAAAAGGTTAAAAATTTTAACACATATAACTCCAGAAACTAACCACTTCCATCACTTCCATCGCTATCACCTTGGTCAGAATCACCATTTATCCTTCCCCTGATTACTGTAATAGTCCCTAAAAAGCCTCCTACTTTCTTTCTACCTTCCTTACTCCACCCTCTTAGTCTCTTTTTCAACAGAGCAGTTAGAATGATCCTTTAAAAATCTAAATCAGATCATGTCACTCCTTTGCACAAAATACTGCAATGTCTCCCATTCCATTCAGAGGAAAAGCCAGTGTCCTTACAGTGGCCTACAAGACCCTATCAGATTCCTTATTACCTATCTCACATGCGTTCTTGCTTTCATGGGCTATCTGGAGGAGGAATATTTCAGGTGGAGGAAACACTCTAGAGCAAAGGCCTTAAGGCAGGAGCAAGGCTCGTAAATTTGAAGAACACAGATTACCTTGTAAGGGTCCCCAAGATCATCCAGAGATAATCAAAAACAAGACCAATGATCAGGAAATAAAGGCTGACTCAGCCTTCCTGGAACTCAGGAATGATGTGGTAAAAAGCGCATGGGTTTCGGAATCACATAGACTTACCTAAATTCTTATCTTTCCAGTTACTAACTAAAATTCAAGTTCTGAGCCTCAATTTTTCTCACTTGAAAAATAGGGAAAATAGCAATGATTTTCTGAGAATGTTGTCAACTGAGGTATTATATATAAAACATCTAGCATAGGGCTCAGTGCATAGCTGGTACTCAATAAATGTTACTAAGTAATACGAACCTGTGCCCTTCTCTTGTAGAGAAAACAAAGTCTGGCTTGAGTAGGTGGGAGAACTCTTTTCTTAAAATATCCCTCTTGAGGCCTGTGTGGTAAGATCAAGCCTTGGCTGGTAGATGAGAACTCTTAGTTCTGGTCCAGGCTGTGACAACTAGCTGGGGACTTTGGGCAAGTCACTTCATCTCTTCAGAATTTAGTTCAATCATCTTTAAAATGAGTTAATTGGACCAGATGATCTCTAGTGCTAAGATCCAGTGCTGTATCTGAGTAACAGTCAATGACTCTTCCTTTAAGCAGCCCCTTTGGTATGTATCACAGGGAGGTGTTGCCATTAAGAGGGTGGGTTAGGGTGGGGAGAGGGAGATATCTTCTAAATTCTTAAGCCTGGCTGGCTTCGTGGGTGTGTGACCTGTGCAGGCTCAGAAGGGCTGTGTGCTGAATTTAATGTTCTGCTGCTAGTGTCACAAAATTCTCAATAAATTTTGAACAAGGAGACCTGCATTTTCATTTCATACTGGACCCCGCAAATTATGTAGCCAGTCCTGTTCCTAGGAGATGATTATGAATAAGTATAAAAGATATTTTCCTGTGATCAATTAGAAATTGGCAGCAAGACATCCCTGGGCACCTGAAGAGAGGTGACTAGGTACGTAAGATAGTTGTCTGAGATAGGTTGAATTCCACGAAGTCAACCAACCAATCGCATAATATGTATTTATTAAAATAAGTGGGCCCACGCAGTTCAAATCTGTGTTGTTCAAGAGTAAACTGTATTCTGAAATGTTTCTTTACCCTCTGCCATTTGCTGTCTAAAGTATAGCATAAGACTGCCATCTACTGGCCAATGACATGAATTCTTTCAAAGATTTCCAATGCAAGGTCTTTGTATTTCAGTATCTAGAGGGTGTTCCCAAAAGGTTTGACATACTATATTGTGCAGTTTGAAATAATTATTAAATGCTTCCTCAGTTCCAACTTCCAAAATAATCAGAAGTAATACAGAGACTCCTTTTCTGTTTTCCTGAGCAATTCCCTAAGGCAGCTTTCATTTGTTCAACAAAAAATAATTTTTAAAAAGTACTATGTGCCAGGTATCAAGTATTCAATGATAAACACCATTGGTAGAGATATTCAGGTCATTAAGAACTTCATCGAATAGATTCAAATTCTCAGGTTCATCCTGGGTCAGAATCAGAATATCCAGAATAGTATCATCTTCAAAAGTGGATGGTCATTTAGGGGCAGGGTTACCCTTTCATTCAATGTGTGCTAATATGCAGGGTGCTGTTCAGGCCCAATGACCCGCATTCAGGTTACTGGCTGGAACAGACATTACTGGAGAATTGACTGGAAAAGAAGAGTAAGCAAGGCAGTGAGAAAAGATGAAAAACTTAGGGGCATGGAGCAAGTTAATAGTCACGGATAAAGAACAGTGTTCCAGGGAGCTTCTCTCAACCATAAGCAACCCCACTGAGAATTCTACTAGAATGAAGGGTTACCAGAAGTCTGCCGTTCTATGGTATCTAGATTACCAGGAAGAAAAGAGGGGACTTAAATACTTGTCCAATGATTGGTGCTTAGGACCACTGTGAAGGGAGAAGAGTGGTAGAAATCTAAAGAAGGGTGGGGAATTTCTCTCAGGATCTCTGCCCAGTTTTAAAGCCACATTCCTCATATTACAGGTAGTGTTAACAGGTTCTTTTCAAACAATCTTGATATGCTCACTAAACTGAATTGGAGAGAATATCTGAGAGCCAAAGAACAATATTCTCCCTCCACTCAAAAACACACAAGAAAAAGTCCTTTAAGTAAAGCAGTATGTACTCAATGCCATTTCTTGTGTTGCTTTAGATAACTTTTTTTAAACAAGACATCAAGATAACAAGGATATCAAAGGATATAAATGTGACACCGAGCTTCTTCTCTTTAACATATCCTTAGGGCAGAAAAACCTAAGTGAGGATGGGGCTTATTTCACACTCCCAGTCCCCACTGAGTATTCATCCTGTTTCCACAGCACAATGTGCTCACCAATTCATACCATTTTCCATATTCAGTTTGCTTGCCTGTCTCCTCTAGTCCATGAGCTCCATGAGGGCAAGGATAGAGACTTATGTCTATACACCCCCGCCCCCGCCAACTATATCCCTTTAACACATAGTAAACATTAATAATTGCAGTGGAGTGAATAAATGGGACATGCTGGACAGTGTCAGCCTCAGCAAGCCAGACTTCCCCATCCTGAATCCTGAGAACTTACACACAGAAGCTCTACTGAAGGAATCGGCCCTACCTGTTCTTATACACAGATAACCTTATTCTGAACCAGATCAACCCTACCTTGGCTGTAACACATTAGGCTACCTGATTCAAGGGCAGTCAACCTATATACTTGAGAACAGCTTATGAGAACTTTGTCCAAGACCAATAATTCTAATTAGTTAAACCAGGTAGGGTCTCATTCTTGGGAATTTGACCTCAATACACAGAAAAAGTCATCAGCTAATAATGACGGTGTAGAGGAACAGAATTTGCCACCCCAAAATGTATCTCTTTGGCACTATGATTAATTTAGGTTGATTACCTTTAAGAAACAGAAGACTCAGAAAGTCTTTTTATTTCCCTCTTAACTGCCTAAAACATTTAAATTAAGGGCTTGTTCCCAGAATAGAGTAATCACAAGAAATATCTGCAAAGAATATGGGCTAGATGTGGTGGGGGAGACTCAGGGGGGCCTAGAGCTCAGAATTCACCCAAGGTCCCATTTTCTCTGCATGGCCCAGCAAACATTTGTTTACTAAACATTTGCTTTTTCATCTCCATAAGCATTGCCTTCCTCCCCATTTAAGTACCAACATCCTCTTTCATCTCTAGCTGAATATATGGTATTTAAGGTGAGGTTTTGGCCATTTTGGCAAATTACTCCATTTTCCTGGGTCTCTCCCATGCGTGCACCATTTTCCTGGGTCTCTCCCATGCGTGCATGTTATTTAATTTTTGTTTGATTTTCTCGTGCTAATCTGTCTCATGTCAATTTAATTCTTAGACCAGCCAGAAGAACCTCAATGGGTAGAGGGAAACTTCTTCCTCCTAGACAATGGGTACAGAAGGAAAGGCACAGAAGGAAAGGCAGACAACAGAGGCCATGAGGCAAAAGGGATCATGGTGAGTTCTAGTAAACAGAACCAGGAGAGAAGAGGGTGAGATAATAGGTTCTTAGAGATGCAAATAACGAATTCTTGGTTCTGATGAATAAAAATATAACTTTTTCACTATAGCTTCCTTGGATCCTGAGTGGCCAAGAGCACCTATTTCTTAAACAAACATGAATAAAGCATCTACCATGTGACACATATGACAAATTTTAGAGGTAAACAAGACAAATCTATTTGGTTCCCATGGAGCTTTGAATCCAGCTCAGAAATGTAGTATCTAGAAGTTGAAGACTGACATTAAACAAGTAAAAACAACTGTGATAAGCATTACAGAGAAGTAGTACAGGCTCTCAAAGAAACAAACTATCTTGAATTACATTTTCCATTGGCCTATCTTTGCTAAGTTGCCTGATTCTACAGCCTTTCCTGAATTCTACAAGGCTTGACTTAACATTTGAGACTCTTTTCATCCTTTTTGCACCTATAACCATACATAAAAAGGCTACTTCAAAATACAAATTGGCTCCAAATCCAAAGAGGAAATTGTAAAATCTAAATAAGTAAATGTTTTATCCACAAAACACAGCACTAATTTGAATGCACTTCAATGCAACTCTTACTACCACTACAAGATTAACACATACAGTGTTTAGAAAGTACCAGATATTGTTCAAAATGCTTTACAATAATCAACTCAGGGACTTTCCTGGCAGTCCAGTGGCTAAAACTTCGCCTCCCAATGCAGGGAGTGTGGGTTCAACCCTTGATCGGGGAGCTAAGACCCTATATGCCTCACAGCCAAAAAACCAAAACAAATAAAGCAGAAGCAATATTGTAACAAATTCAATAAAGACTTTAAAAATGATCCACATCAAAAAAAAAATCAACTCATATTAATCCTCACAGCAACTCTATACTGTAAGAACTAATATTACTATTCTCATTTTACAGATTAGGTAACTGAGGTAAAGAGAAGTTATGTAAGTCAGTCAAAGGTCAACAGCCAGTAAGTGGCTGAACCAGGATTTGAACCCAAGCAGTCTGGTTCTAGAGTCTATATGTTCTAGAGTTCGGATTCAATTTTATTTAATAAGGTTATACAGGTAAATTTTCTTTCAAAATATCATTCAACAAATATTTATTGAACATTTATTAGATGCAGGTGTTGATCCAGGTGTTAGAAATACAACAGTAAACAAGACAGACAAAAAAATCCCCGTCCCCATGGAGGAGGATACAGATAATGTACAAGAGACAAAGGTAAAATATAAAGTACATTAGATGGTATAAATGCTACGGAGAAAACAAGGACAGGAAGAGGGACGAGGAGTACAATTTTAAAGAGGGATGAGAATATGAGTACAATTTTAAACACGATGGCCAGGACAATAAGCTAAGTAGGTGATGTCTGAGCAATAACCAACCTGAAAGCAGTGAGGAAAGGAGCCATTCTAGTTATGTTTTATATGTTAATGGACAGAGTGACAGCCCTGGGTTTGGATCCTTGGACTCATAACAGTCTTAAAATGGCCCTGGGGTTACATTTAGTGAGTTTCTGGGATCTGCAATACAAACCAGCACATTCTATGAGGGCTTGATGCTGCTAGTTTAGGAAGAACAGAGTAATGGCAATTGAATGAGTGTTATGAAACAAGCAACAGTTTCTTCATTTATTTTGAGCTGAAATTCATGTAGGATTATTTTGTCAGGTGGCAATGTTAAACACTTTATAAACTTTACTCTTCCCAGCTTCTAAAGTCAATACACTCTCTATTTTAGTCTGCCTGGGTTACCAGCTGATATAGTGTACTCGGTAGTTTTTGTGTGGAGTGTTCTGTATATGTCTGTTATGTCTCATCACTTTATAGTGTCCTTCAAGTTCCCTATTTTTTTTCTTTTTTTAAAAAACTGAGGTATAGCTGATTTACAATACAAGTTTCAGGTGTACAACATAGTGATTCACAATGTTTAAAGGTATACTCCATTTATCGTTATTATAAAATATTGGCTATTTCCCTGTGCTGTGCAATATATCCTTGTAGCTTCTTTATTTTACACACAGTAGTTTGCACCCCAATCCCTTAACTGCTATATTGCCTCTCCTGCTTCCCTCTTCCCACTGGTAACTACTAGTTTGTTCTCTGTATCTGAGAGTCTGCTTCTTTTTTGTTATATTCACTAGTCTGTTTTATTTTTCAGATTCCACATATAAGCAATATCATACAGTATTTGTCTTTCTTTACTTGAAAGTCCTCTATTTTCTTACTGATCTTCTGTCTAGATCAGATGTTTTGCCTATTATTGAAAGTGGAGTATTGAAATTTTCAACTATTATGGTAGATCTATTTCTCCCTTCAATCCTGTCCATGTATTCTTCATATATTCTGACTCAGGATTGGCTTCGTTTCTGTAAACCTTTGACGATTTCCCAGAGTTTCTACATACTGGTTTCTGGTAGTTTCTGCTTATTTTTCAATGTTTCTGTGAAGGGACAGAGGCGTGGAGTTGCCTACTCTACTGTTTCAAACATGGGTCTTCCAAGGTGATTTTCTGACAGAACTCTCACCAGAGCAGAAAAAAAAAAAAATAAATCTGTTTCCTAACAGGGCGTATTTATAGATATGAACATAACAGCTGAGTTTCTCCAGTAGAGGCTTAAAGCCCTATTCCCTGTATCTATTCCTCCATTTCATATTGGTCCCTGAGGAAACATGGAGCTCCATGAAACACAGTTTGAAAAACAGTTATAAATCATTATAATTCCCTGATACTTATGTGCCTAGTGCCTGTGATCTGATGTTAGAAACACTTAAGTAATCATTTTGACCTAGACTGTCTCGTTTGTTTCTTAACTTGTTTCAAAAAACCTTCTTCCCATCTTCCCAACTTTGTGAAAAAAGCACAAAGAATAAAATGATCTGTCATTCCATCTCCCAGAGTTAACTGCTGTTAACATGCTGACATTTCTCATGCTTATAAAATAACTGTAATTCAGGTTAACATTTTATATATAACAGTTATCACCTTGGCCTCCATTTGCTTAACACTGTTATTCTAGCTCACGCCTATGTCAATACTGTCATGTCTACTCTTGGAAACCTAATACATAATTTTATGAGAGAAGACATGTCATGTATTGACTAACCTTTCAATCTGTACCCTCAATGACCACCCCTCCAACACCTTTCAATAAAACAAAAACAGGCTGATTGCCCTATTGGTTAGCATAATGAGACTTCAAGGCTGTGGATTTCAACATCTTTGTCATCTATGCCTACCAATTAAGCTTGGCTGTATTGAAGTTGTGTTTAAACTTCAAACGCAGCAGAATGCCCTCTTTATTTTGAAATAAAGTCTTTTATGAAACCCCAAAATATAAAATACACAAAACTGAGCTCTTAAGGTTGAAGTCTGCACATGCATGAGTAGGCGGGGGGGAAGAGGGTAGGCAGTTTATCTACAGCCAATCCTGCTTAGCCTTCCCAGCACCCCAGCCATGATGCAGAACCCCAGGGCTCTGGGACAGAGGGTTTGAATATCCCATATCCCTGAGATGTCCTCAGTCAGTACTTCTTATGAACTGGATGACTATTGCATCTGTTTCTCCTATGGCTCCTCAGACAGTGCCTGACACAGTAGGCATTCAAGGAGTAGTCACTGAAATAAAAGACATGAAATCCAAAATGGGGGAATGGATTAGAAAAATCTCAAAGTGTCGCCACTGCGAGTGGCAGATCAGTAGTGGTAGATCTTAATGGTATCAATTACACTATTATGTTACAAAAGAGATAATTAAGATTGTACTAGTGGATGCAGAATACAGCAAAATATAATTGAATAAATGCTTAATTTCTTCCACAATCAAGGTATTGTTTGAGGGACTATAGAGGCTGCAAAGATGGTAAAAATAATAGGATAGGTAAAATATCCTAAAGAATACTTAATACTCTGACAGGGAAGATAATTTACACAAAATTGTGCTACAAAGCAAACCAATGTACCAAACAATATGTCAAGAAAATTTAATGTTTTTTGAGCTGAAGGTAGAGAAATTTTGAAAAATGACCAATAGACACCTCATCAACAGAATGTAGAGGGTAACTGATGCAGAAGAAAGGCAAAAAACTATGGGAACAAATACTTCACTGCCTAATTTTCAGAAGATAACCCTCATCCTAAGAAGAAAGCATGACATATGAAGTAGTTGGAAATGAGTTAAATGTGAACTTCTTGCAAATGGTGTGTTAAAAATACTGAGAATGGAGAGATCAATGTGAACTGTAGTGAGGAAAACTTTCTGAGGTTAGCAATCTGAACTGAAAAAAAGATTGACAGGATTAGGATAGGAGGGGAAGCATTTCAGTTTAATGAAAATCAACATGCGCCAAAGCCCAAAGGCCAAGAGGAGAAGAGTTTCCATGAGGAAGAAGAAGAAATCAATCTGGCTGGAGTGAAGGCTGTTTGCTGAGCACGAGGTTGGCTGAGTGGGGTGGAGACAGATTAACAGCTGGAGCAGCTAAAGGTCAAGATGAAAATAAAAGAAAAGCTGCAATGAATAGCAATTAGTTTTGATGACTGTACAACTCTCAAAGAAAACTATCATAGGCATGTAAAGTAGTAGTGATGGAAAAGAATTAAAAGAAATGGAAGTCCTAAGGATATTGAGGTGGCCTGAGATGTGGACTATGAAATAGGTTACCCAGAGAATTCAACAGCTTGAATAAAATCAGGGGTGACAGATAGAGATAAATTCTCTGAATGGATGGTAAAGTTGCACCAGTGTCAAGAAATCCAGTTTCTGATTCTCTACTGTAAGTTTAATGGTGAGCTCTGGGGTGCAACTGAGGATCAGTTGACCCTGTCATTTGACGGGGTACTGTCCCTCAGAAGGGGTAAAAATGTACCCTCTGAGGATGCTGGGGTCTATGAAGATTGTTTTTTAAGCTTTTCTTTCTCTACAGCCATTAGAAATAGAAAACAAGAATATTCATAACAGAAGACACTGGAGTCACTATAACCCCCCAAACAGTTCACACAAATGTTTTCTCCTGCTAGTCTAAATTCAGAAAGGGAAAAAGACAAGAAGAGACTCTTACCATTCTTGTTTGATTGGATACTACAGGCAGAAATCTGGGAGAATGACTGGTAGAACTCTCATCTTCTGCGGCTTATGTTAGCAGTCCCAGGACCTGTCAGCAGCAGCAGCCCTGGAGTGAGCAGTGTCCAGTCAGTGACATCCATCCTTGATACCAGAATAGTAGGCGAGGAAATATGCTCCTCTACCACATTGTTCCTTACAAGACTCCAAACGGATTTCACAGTTTTACTTCCAGCTTTAGGCTAATCCCAGTGGCTTACTGTCTGTATAATAGTGGATGGACTACATGCTATCCGACTAGACATGCCAACAGCACACAGCGGTGAAGAAATTAATAACTAGATTATTTCTTATTTTGGTATTCCTTTATGAATTGAGTCAGACCAAGGAACTCATTTTACAGCAGAAATGAAATACATGCTTGCAAAAACTTTGGGGTACTCATTATAATTTCATGCCCCGCAACATCCCCAGTCCTCGGGGCAAATAGAACATAAAAATCTAGACATCAAAAGGACTTTAGGAAAAGTCTATCAGGAAACTGGACTTAATGGCCAGAAGCACTACCTCTGGCCCTTATAAAAATCCAGAATACTCCAAACAGAAGGTGTGGATTAACACCTTTTGAAATAGTGTTTTGTCACCCTATGCCTACTGGCCTCTCTAAACCTCCCATTTCTGGATTGAGTGAACACTGTAGGGACTTAAGCAAACAATGTGATACTATGACCAGCTATGTACAGGAACTAACTAGTATTTGTGGGGATGTTATCCACAGTAAAAAGGGTGTGGCATCCACTGACTGACAAGCCTTGCTATCCCCTTTGACCAGGAGACTGGGTGTACATCAAGGTTTTTAGAAGAAAGCATGCATTGTCATCTCGCTGGGAAGGCCCTTACAAACTGCTAACCACTCACTCTGCCATCAAATAAAGGAAAAATCCCCCTGGATTCATGCGAGCTCTGCCAGCTTTGAACTGTACCAGCAGCAATCCCCAGACAACTGGAAGACCATCCCTAAGGCGACCTTCAACTAAGGATTTCCAGGGCCAATTTCCAGGTCCCAGAAGCAGATAAAATCATGAAGTAGACAGCTTTTCCCAAGATCACAGATCAAGAAACTTCCTTCTACCTATTTTCTCCCCTATTGGGTTTCCCTAGTCCCAGAGGAAGAGGAAAAAAAAAGCTTCCTTTTAAAAAAGCCTTCCCTTTCTTTAGCCATTTATTAAAAGGCTGACTGGAGATTGTTTGTGTCAATCTATTTTATTTTCCCTCTGATTCTCCACTATGGGCTCTTTCAAACTTTGTCTTCACTCTTACTAACTTACTACTTTCTCAACAGGTCAAGCAGAAACCAGATATCCCTTTACATCAGTTTTCTAAACCCTGGCCACATTAACTAATCAATACGATTGCTGGTTATGTCAACATCTAGATTATGCAAAAGAACCTGAATTAATTTTTGTTCTTGCCAATCTGAGTACCTGGTGGACGACTCAGGAAAATGGATGCATAACACATAACAGCATCCATGACCAAGAAAACAAGGTCACTCTTCTACTTTCAGTGAGTTAACTGGCCTTTTGCTCAGGTAAAGACGTTAAAAGGAAATTTTTTCCTTCGTATTGAAAACAGGCATGGTGCTGGACCTTTCCTAGATGACATACTAAGGCAATATTGCAACCAAACCTTGTGGTTTGATTCCACAGATGCATCCTCAATCCTCTCTTGAAGGTCATACGTGGTCTTAAGGTAAGGACACTGGCCAAATCACCAGATGTTATGGGTGACTCCTAAGCCACCCTCGTGTAACCTAGGGTAGCTCAGCTGTTCCCCTCATTAGGGGCCAAAGACAAAAGATTACGTATAGGCAGACCAAAAATCCAGACTAAGTTGGTCAGGTAACAAAACCAAGCCTTACAGCTGCTAAGGCCTAACTGTAGGCCTCCTATATCAGATATTTCACAACCCGTTCTGCTCCTATAGACTGACAGGGAAACACAGAAGATGGAGATGTACAGATGCCAATATGACAGGTGACAAGATACACCAAACCCCAACCTAGTATGTCACAAGTTCCATTCTGACCTTATTGAGGAACAATACTGGTCTTTTTATGTCATCTGAGATAAGGTATATAAAGATAAGGAACAATACTGGTCTTTCTTTATATGAGTCTGACCTGGCTGGTCAGACTTGAATTCCTGACACCCTCTGTCACCTGATACTCCATCTTAAATGTCAGCCCAATTATAAATTTTGCCTTCTTTGTTCATAAAGTAGTGCCACATAAACACACCAGACCAGACGTTATAGAAACCTGGCTTGTATATCACAAGCCGAAGTTCTTTTCAGTTCTAAGATCCTTTTTCTTAGGCTTTGGAACTCATGAGTTGGAAAAGGCAGTTCTAAATCTTTGCATAGTAACAGAACAAGGGTTTAATATTGCTATGCAAATGTCTGAAGCCTTTCAATCAAAAGTTAATAGCCTGTGTTGGACTTGCAAATCACCTTGCCCTGGACTTACGGACAGCTCAAGAAGGAGGAGCTTGTGCCATCACTGATGAAGCATACTGCTTCTATGTAAATCACTTGGGACAAATACTGTCTAATCTGCACCTTCTGAAGACAAGATAAACACTCTCCATCCAATACACGAGTCTCAGCCATTCTATTGGACTTACTTCTAGGGATGGGAACTGATTTAATGGGATCTGGGGAAATGTGCTTAGATTTGCTGTTTTCTGTTTATTCATCCTCATTCTAATCTATGTTCTTCTCTCCCTTGGCAGATTCCTTGCCACTCAGCTAACCCAATTCTTCTCTCCATAGCCACTAACTCAGATTCCATGTGAAACTTCTAGAGAAGTTTCAGACAGGGGAATGAAGGAGATCAGAGCATGTCACCCCAAAATATGTCACTGTGGCATATTGAATATTTTCAGTTAAAGGAACTTGAGAAACAGCTGGTGCTAGAAGGGCACTCTGACCTTCCTTCTTCTTCCTGAAGGAGATAAAACTCCCATGTAAAAGATGCCTTCCCTACATCAGGAGGAAGAAAAACATTTTTATCACCAGAGATGGGAAACTGGACCCCAAAAAACCCATACAAACTTTGTTAAACTAACGCTTATCTCCACAATTTACTACCCCTAACCAAATCTCTTTGTCTTACCTGTTTCTTTCTTCTAAAAAGTATAAAACCTCTCTGCCCTGGTCACTTCCTCAGGTCCTCATTCTCTTGTGAAGGTTCCCATGTACAGATAAAAACAAACAAGCAAACAAACAAAACAAAACAAAAACCACTTCTACGCTTTTCTCTTGTTAACCTGTCTTACATCAGTTTAATTCTTATACCCAGCCAGAGACCCAAAGAGGGTAGAGGAGAATTTTTCCTTGCCTACAGTGGTAAATCATTTTCTTTCTGCGAACATTCTAATGTCATGAGGCAATCACACTCCCAAACCCTAGGATTATTCTTAAATTCACTCCTTTGAGGTAGATACAAAATTCTCACGTTTTGCTGTCTGGCCTCCTGCTCATACTTATGACGTCAACCTCACTATAGCTGCTTCAAGAATAAAATAAAATAAGTGTAACATGCTAGCGACAGTACAAAACCCATTAGAGGAGGCCCTTTGAAAACCTTGGCATAAGGACCCAAAAGGAATACAGGGATGAGGGGAGGTGACCACGGGTTGTCCCAGGGTGGAATCCATCACCTGACAGGAATGGGACTTGACGTGACTTCTGGGCGGGCCAGACAGTATCTCCTCCAGCGAAAAACCCGAACAACCGGTTTCCCACCGGGACGCTGCAGGGAGGAGCTATCGGGCTGCTTCCCGCGCTTCCCCCGCCTCCGGGTGGAGGCGGCGCCGCCTGCCTGCAGTCACGGAGACAGCCGACCGGCCGGCGGCGCTTGCGCGCTGGGAGAGGCGGGCACAGGGCCCATTTCCGGGGCGGGAGCTGCGCATGCGTGTGGGGTCGGAATTTGTCCACTCTCTGGCCAGGTGAACGCGGAAGTGCGGGATCTGAGGGTGTCCCGCTTCTCGGATTGTGGCGCGGCGACTGGTGCGAGATGGAGTTGGACGCGGTGGCCGAAGATGGTCGGGACGGTCCCCGGGAGCGGCGAGGCTTGGGTGAAGCCGAGGGGCCGCAGCAGAACCACCACGTGCGGCTTCAGTCCGGGGCAGACCGGCTTACAAAACACTCCTACTGGCTGGATCTCTGGCTCTTCGTCCTCTTCGACGTGGTGTTGTTTTTCTTCGTGTATTTTTTGCCATGGTGAGTACTCTGAATGCAGTATTGAAGTGGTAAGAGGCTTAGAGACCATCTACTCCAGTCTGGAGAGGTGGGTGGGGAGAGGCAAGGAAACTGCACTACGGAAAGTATGGTCTGTCCCCGATCATCCACCTGGTGAGTGGCAGGATCGGGTAGGTGGAGGAGTCGGAATGAAGACTAGAAATGTCCTTCCTTGGCACCTCAGTTGAGGGTGTTCAAAGAGGTGTGGAGGAAACTTGGCTTCGTAATGTTTTTGTTATGTTTTGGAATGAAACCGGCTGGGTTTCATTGAGTTCCTGCACTACCCCTGAGAAACTGGAGACGTTATTTGGCTTTTTGGAGCTTTATATTCTCATTTACCAATAGTAACCAGGTCATAGGGGTGTGGTGTTGTGGTGTGATGTTTTAGATAAATCGCTGACTTAGCTAAAAGCGATTTATTTGCATATTGCCTGGCAGCGGTTAGCGCTCAGCTAAAGCTATTGTTACTATACAACAGTTTGACCGTGGGCAGGTCACGCAGGGTTATCTCAGATAGGTCCAGAACTGAACTCTTCTTACCTAAATATACTTATTTTTCAGTGTTCCCATTTCAGTTAATGTTAACTTTATTCACTCAGTTCTCCCAGAAGCCTGGGACTCGTTTTTTTGACTCCTCCCCCCCCCCCCCCGCCTTTTTATACACACCCACACACTCCAAAACACCAATTGATAAGGCACAAAATTCTCTAGATTCCACTTGGAAAATCCATGCTCTCCATTTTCATTGCCACTGACTCTGAGAAGACAGTTTTGGCAGAGGATAAAGGAAGGGAACTTAGAGAAGGGGGATGGGGGAGCAGAACAAAAAGGACAGAGGACTGAGATAACAAGGGACTAGTTCAAGGAGAGACGCAGTGAGCTGAAGGAAGAAAAGCAGTGCAGCTCATTTAGTCATTAAACAGCTCTTTTGGACTTTGGGGCTAATCGTTTACTCACTGTAAGTTAACTTCTCTCAATCATCATTCTTACTGAATTTGCGGTAATTATATCTGCTTTCCTCACCCCCAGCCCACAATTTTGGCAAAGATTTTGTCCTGAATTCACTGTACCTGAGGCCCCTTTGTCTCTGAGTTCTTGGATTTCTTGAATGGTGTGTCAGAGGGTTCAGCTGGACAAAGGGAAATGGGTATTTCTATAAAATCCTCCGTCAAGCCATTTATAAAGGAGAATCTTTCCACCCACTCCTCCTGATTTTTGGTAGAATGATACTTCAAATATAGTGGGGGGGTTTTTGTTTTTTAAATGATCTGAATTTTCAGCTCCTGAATAGAAAATGGAAGACTCATAAGGAATATTCAAGGCCTTTTTTTTGCTCTTATCAATATGAAAATCATTTAGGAATAGGCAAATGACTAAGACAATCAAGATTTTCAGAAGTTGGCATAAAGCATTTAAAGGGGAAGAAAAAGCAAACATTGTTGACAAATATTTGGTTTTTACAGAATGGTTTGCCTGATACCTAAATTAAGAATTCTGGCTCCTGGATCCTGTAAAAGACTACAGACTTCTTGAACAAAGAAGAGGGGATTGTGCACCAGAAGAATTTCAAACTCTAAGGGACCTTCCTTTCATTTTACATATTCTGTTATGCTTTGTGGGGGACTATATTAAATGGGTAATGATCTCACCCATTCATAGCTAAGTCCTTAAAATTCAGCTCTGATTCATGTTTTAAAACTTTTTACAAATTATCTGATGGCTTTACAGGGGCTAAATATAATTAGTATTTATACATGAAGGTTTATTATACTCATGAAGAAATAAATGTTTTTCCTTTAACATTTTAAGAGTTGGCCAGGGTTTAGTATGATACAGATAATATGGTGAATATTTAAAAATAAATTATTCAAAAGGAAAAAAGGAGCTAAAAGCTGTACAGAAAATGCAGGCCCACAATGTATTTGCTGTAAGTGCCAGTTTAATTTTTAGATTAGGTGGACCTCTGTTATGGTTGCTAGGTTGGTACAATCTTAGAGAAAGCATAGTCTCCAGTAATCAAAGGCTGGAGTGCATGTCCTCTTACCTGGATGCTTCCCCTGACTTTCAAGCTCTTGAACTCTAAAATAGGGTTGTGTGTTTCAAACCTAATTTTTATTGCAGTTGCATTAAGAACACTTGTGGCCAAAACATGTTTATTATAATGTCTGTAACTACTTTAATTCTTCAGCAATCACCATATTTACTCACAAGCAAATGTTTGAGTACTTACTGTGGGCCAGGTACAGCAATGAAAAAAAGACACAAATCTTTGCCTTTGTGGAGCTTACATTCTTTTTTATCTAAATATGTTAGCAAGAATTTACTCTCTAGGAGTGATCAGCTAGTATTTAATCAAAAAGGTCACATTCCCCAAGCAGCTACTGTAAGTCCTTCAGAAGCTATTATTATAACAGTTATTAGAAATGGGCTCTCGTCCTTGAAATTGGTGACATTTTATATACTGGAATTGCCAAAATAACTTTCCTGTCCCTTAGAAACAGGGGATAGATCTGGTAAACTCTACATCCTCTATTTTTTAGAATGGCATTTTGGGTTAGTGTGAAATCTGGGATTGATTTTGGAGGCTTTTAGCCTATTGCTGACTATAAGGTTAACAATTATGCCTTCAGAGAACCTAACAAATCTGAGAACTTCTTAGGCAAGTTTGAAGCATCTAGAGAAACACAGAACTGGGATTTCATGGAAGGTACCAATCAGATTGTATGAATTTTTTGTGCTGCTTGCTAATAATTTTGTCCAATAAATGTTTATTATACAGGTAAATTGGGTCTGATTTGCTTTTGTTTTAACAAATTACTTGTGTTA
Source organism: Hippopotamus amphibius kiboko (assembly GCF_030028045.1). Taxonomy (NCBI): domain Eukaryota; kingdom Metazoa; phylum Chordata; class Mammalia; order Artiodactyla; family Hippopotamidae; genus Hippopotamus; species Hippopotamus amphibius. Next base: position 76,603,432 of record NC_080198.1, read on the forward strand.
GGTCACACACAAAGGTTTGTAATCCATATTACCTTTCTGAGTCTAAAATCAGCCTTCTACCACAACTATTGAATATTCTGAAAATTTCTAGTACAGGGAAGATATACTGAGAAGAAAGCTCTTAGTGTTGTGACATGACTGTAAATGGTATACAGAATGGTGGCATTATAAGGTTTAAATCTTTCCTACAGATGAAACTGCCTGCCACTGAACTGTGCCATCTCAGGTAACATAATAAAATACTTGAAGGCTTTTAACTGGATAAGTGGACACCAAGAAGAATTGGCAAACTTGCTATGATAAAAATAAAGACACCAAAAGAATAACATCAATGTGATTTTAGTCTGATAAATTCCTTTGTAAATTTCACAATTTCATATAAGTGAAATGATTGTATTAATAACCATTTGAAATCAATTGGCTAATAGAGCAATTGTGAGGAAGTCTTAGAGGTCTGTTAACCTGAAAATTTTAGCATGTGAAGTGCTCCATATACCCAGTTCCTAAATGGCATGGAAATACATTCAGATACTACAGGATACTTAGTAAGGGCATTTAATGTAGAGGTTATTATGCTCTAGAAAAAGGGTCGTCAAACTACAGTAATGGGCCAAATCTGGCCCACTTGTCTCTCTTTAAAGGCTGGTGAGCTAAGAATGATTTTCAACACCTTAAAATGACTGAAAAAAATCAAAAGACTATTTCATGATGTGAAAATTATGTGAAATCCAAGTTTCAAGTCTGTAAAGTTTTACTGGAACACAGACACGGCCATTCATTTGCACGTTGTTATGTAAATGTTATGTTATGGCTGTTTTCACACTACAGTGGCAGAGTTGAATAGTTACAGAGATCCTATGGTCCACAAAGCCTAAATCATTTACTATCTGGCTCTTTAAAGAAAGTTTGCCAACTCTTGTGGGAACCTTCCTTTAGACCTTGCTAGAGTTGAACTCTTAGGAGTCTCCTGTGATAAATTTTTTGATCTCTGATATTCCAAGTTCACCCCTGAACTTTAAGTTGACTTACATTTCCCATAAAATACATAATTTGCAGGGGTAAGAGGAAGCCATAGTTCGTGAATGCAAAGAAAAGTCCAACCACATTAAGTGAAAAATCGGTTTATCCCCCCCAAAATTTTGAACCAGAAGAAATTGACTTCACATGAAAATACTCTGAAGATAAGTATTTTGAACATTACAATTGTTGGCTGTGTTATTTTAAAAGTTACCATAATAAGCTTATAACCAGAAGAAAACATCTATAAAAATAAATAGGTATCCTAGAAATAAAAAATGCACATGTGAATGATTAGTAAATACATATTCAATCTATATTTGGAGTGTTGAATCAACAAAAACAAATGGTCAGTTTCTAGTTTTGTTAGTACTATAACATGATTCAGGAGGTTTCAACTGGACAGTACTTTAAAAAGAGCCAAAATCAGACATTTCTATTTGATGTTTGCAACTCAATTGTGAGTTGAATCTCATACAAATCTATGAGATTGTTAAGTATCAGAAATCAATTTAAATGTTTCAAATAACACATTTTCAAATGGACATTAAAAAAACTACACAAAGTTTTTGAAAGCTGTTAAAAAAACTCATTTTTCTAGTATTTTACAATGTTATAAAAGCAGTATTAAATAACACTGACATTTCAAATACAATTGTACAAACTTTACAATATTTACAAACCTTCCATACTAAAAGCTATGTTTAAAAAAAGCTTTCTTAAAAGATAAAACTTTAGTTAATATTCAAGTATTTCTAAATTAAGAGAATATAAAGTAATCATCACTCACTGTTATAGCTAGAAAAGGCTATTAAAAACTCTAGGTGGAAGACAAAATTTGGCCAAGATTTGATAACTGGGTGAGCTTAGACTCCTACAAGCAATTATTTTCTACTTATCTAGAATTATTTACATTTTGGAATATTTTAACAATTTGTGGGATTGGTCAAAATATTAAACTTACTAATTAGTTTATGGAGTTATGTCCCCGCAACCCCCCTTTTGTTAAAAAGAAAGCCTTCTCCATGAAAGCAGGCAGGGTAAAATTAAATTATTATTTGTTTAGAGTAGAAAAAAGGGAGGGATGCTCAAATTAATACATTTCATTAAAAATTAAAGCTGTATGAAAGGCAAAAATTTAATATGGAAACCCAGAAAGATTTTCAAATTCAAGAATATGAAAATCACTAAAATGGGGTGACAACCTACAAACAGGTAATATTATAGCAGGGAAAATTTAGGCAGTCACAGTGATACTCTTAAAAAGAGGGCTATAGGTTAATTCCTAACACTGGTTATTAGCAGCCCAAAGTAAACCAAACCAAAATAAAAACCTTTCACATTTCATATAAAGTTAGAAAAAATGTAACAAGATAAATAAATACCCTAAAATGAAGTATTTTAATTATTTTTAGCTTACATGACTGAAGTCATGTTTATGAATGCATACAACATTATATTCTGAAGATAAAAAGTCTAGGAGCAAAATTACGTCTCTTCTCTTCTGACCTTGAGGATTTAATTAAACAATTGCTTTATCATTAAGGCTTTTTTTCCCCAAATGCTACCAATTTCATGGGTTGATATTTTTTAAGACACTTAAAGGGATCATATGTAGTAGACTATCACAGAAGTCAAAAGCAAATGGGTGAAGTCTTTTGGCTACCCATTAGAAAGTGCTTCCTCACAAAGCAAATACTGCTTTGACTACACAACCTACCTATCATCTGCTATCTTTCAGTTAGCACAGTTTACCAATCTACATATGAGTACTGGTTAGTTTAATACTTATGGGTCTACCAGTCAGAAAATAAAGGGACAAATTATATTTTTACTTAACTGCAGCATATGATAAATGACTTTCTGCATACCCCTTGATTTTGCCAAGACTATTCAGAGGGGATTTCCAAAATATCCAATAAGTTGATCTTCACAAAATAAAATATCTGTATAGAAAGTTAAAGTGATTAATGACTTTAAAAATGCCATGGTTTTAATTTCATATAGCACTAGGTTTGGTCAGTCGATTATTAGTTAATGGCCTCTGAGAAGTAAAAGTCTGCTGGTTTCATCATTTATCTATTACAATGTATACCAGGTTTATATCTTTGCTCCAAAGGGCAGTTTGAACCAAGACCACTGTGTAACACAGGTCCTAGCCCTCTTTCATTCTGAGACAGTGAATTATCATTACAAAAGCCACTGCTCTCTGGAAAACAGAGCTTGGGCCTCTGATGGTATTTCAATCTATATGTATCAGTCATGCAGTTATCAACTGAAAAATAGGTAGTTAATGAAACTGCCTCATTTGGACAGGTAGAACTAGAGTCTGTTTCTGGCTGGCAAAAAGCACCAACAGCTGTACCCAAGTCTGCCTGAAAATCAGTAGCTGAAGAGCTGAATGGGGTGTTTGATGTGTTGCCGACATACTCTTTTGCTTGAAACGTTTCTTTAAGTCTTTCATCATTCATATATGTACTTGCTTCTAAACCTGGTTCTGAAGCTGTACTTAAACTGTGTTTCGGAAGACTAGAAGGATTAGTTTTAAATATCTCTGTTGGTTTGACAGCAGGCATAGAATCATTTTTCTCTGACTGTGGCACACTGGCTGTAGCATATTTCTTTGGTGGCAGAGGGGGTGGTGGATTCTGGCAAACAAGTTTTGGCATCTGACAACCATCAGATCTGCAGGTTGACTGAATTAGATGTTCCCTGGATGGAGAGTTCTCAGAGTAACATTGTTCCATCATATTTTGCATGAGCGGAGCAGTTTCTGGCTTTAACCCCACAGTTCTCATGTGTGAAGACCACAGTGAAGATGGTGAGACTATTTCATTACTGTTCACTTTCTTTCCAGAAGCAGAATTATCATCAACGTGAAAAAGCACACCTGTTCTCTCAGAATTTTCAATATTAAGCCACTCAGAAAATTTGCGTTCACTTGATTTTTCAAGTTTCTGTTCATCTGACTGGTGGGTATGCTCTCTTGCTGTATGGTCCTTGAGTATTTGTGGATTGGATGAAGATAATAACTTTCCATTGGTTTCACGTATATGTGACCTGAAAAATAAAAACACTATGCAAATATGCAAAATTGGAGGGGAAACAAACATTTGTCCTGTAGTTTAACTTCCCAATATAGTGTTTATGTTATTTGTGTAACATAACAGAAATGGAAAGATATTTGCAACCATTAACAATTTACACTCTCTGAATCCAAAATCTTTGTGCCAGAATACATAAATGTTTACCAGCAACATCTGTTATTACCAAGATCAGATTTATAATAATTAGAAGTATAATTAAAAAATCAAATTTCAGGGAATTCCCTGCTGGTCCAGTGGTTAGGACTCGGCATGTTCACTGCCTGGGCCCAGATTCAATCCCTGGTCGAGGAACTAAGATCCCACAAGCCACACGGTGTGGGGAGAGAAAGAAATCAACTCACAAACACTGAAATTACATTTATTGTGATAAAATGTACCATAGACTTAAGAAAAATGTTACCAGCAAACAATTCAATATTCTAAAATACTTCCCACCCAAAGCTTATAGAAATAGAGGTACTTGAACTTTGATATATAATGCTATAAGGATAGTATACTAATCAAAAAAATTTAGTTACTCAATAATGACTACCTTTATTTAAGTAATAATTAACTTCTAAAGTGAAGATAAATGGTATCACATTGCAAATTATTTACCATCATATGATTAAATTATTTTTCTCATATGAATTGCATGAAATTCAATTAGAGCACAAAGATAAAGAGTTGAGACTCTAAGTAGATAAGAGCTATATTCAAATCTCAATTTCATTGCTTTGGGCAAATTACTTAATATAAGCCCCAAATTTTCTCTTTTGTAAAATACCATCTACCTCAAAAGAATGCTGTGAGGATTAAAACAAACAATCATATATTGTACAAGGTACTTTGTAGGCCCCCTTATCATTAAGGTCTATGTCCTTTTAATGATCCCCAATAAAACATGCATCATAATACTCTAGACCCATTGCTTTTAGAATAGTGATAGGTAAGTATGCCTTTCTGATAAAGAGTTCCTGTAATACATGCATTTAATTTAAAAGACTAGGGACTTCCCTGGTGGCACAGTGGTTAAGAATCCACCTGCCAATGCAAGGGACATAGGTTGGATTCCTGGTCCAGGAAGATCCCACATGCTGTGGAGCAACAAAGCCTGTACGCCACAACTAGTGAGCCTGTGCTCTAGAGCCCGAGTGCCACAACTACTGAAGCCCATGTACTCTAGGGCCTGTGTGCCACAACTACTGAGCCCACGTGCTGCAACTACTGAAGCCCATGTGCCTAGAGCTGTGCTCCACAATAAGAGAAGCCACCACACTGAGAAGCCTGTGCACCTCAATGAAGAGCAGCCCCCACTCGCCACAACTAGAGAAAGCCCACATGCAGCAACAAACCCAACGCAGCAAAAATAAATAAGTAAATAAAATGTTTTAATTAATTAAAAAAATAAAAGATTTTAGTATCTCCAAATAGCGAGGGTTACCTTTTTATCAAAGGATTTCTTATTTGTAGATGTGGCTCTGGGTGGAACTCACGAGATTGACAGGCTGCTTCCAAGTTCTTGAGTTCTTTTCTAAAGTCTGAGAAGAATGAGAAAAAATTATTTAAGTGATCTTTTAGAATTTATTCCATCTGTACTTCTCCATAATTTACATAAGGTTTTCTATAATCAGGTAATTCTCTTCCAAATTAACAAACAGACAAAAACTAATTCTTCAGTTTTCAAATAATACCTCTTTTCTGAACCTTTTATACAAAATGAATAGCTCTTTCCTCAATTTACTATCACTTGAAAATGTCAGCAGCCTGAAGAGTGTTATTCCAGATGGGTCCTATGGCGCTATGTTTCCCCTGTTTACTCTTTACTGACAAAATGGTGGGAAAATTCTACATCTGAAGACAGATGGCTTGAGTTGAAGTTTGCATTCACAGCTTGTTGATTGGTAACTTTATATTCCTACAACCAACTTTACAAATGTATACCATCTTACAGTCTAGGTTTCTTCCTTTTTGTAATGAGATGCTGATATCTATTTTACCTGCCTCACAGAAATATTAGGAACATCAACTGAATTAAAATGGGTGGAAGAGTATTACAATAACACATAAAATGTTATCCCATCACTAACTAGTTACCATTTATTGACTGCTTACTCAAGTTGTAAGAAGCTTATATTATTTCATTTAAGTTTTACAAGTGAACACCGTTTTTACTTGAAAAGACAAGGAACAAACTAGTTATTCAGACTTGGGTACTTGGCAGAAATTTCCTTGAAAATGAAAGAAGTGAACCTGTCACTTCAAAGAAAACAACTGGCAGTATTTATTGCCAATTATAAAATTCAAGCTTTTAGGCGAAAGTAAGAGTTTTGGAAAACTTGTATTTACCACCATGAGTTTTGTGGTTTTCCAATAATTATAAAGACTTTCTACTAATATCTGTCGTATATTATAAATGTGTTCTTTAAAAAAAATATGTAGAGAGAGAAATGGGACTTCCCTGGCAGTCCAGTGGTTAAGCCTCTGAGCTTCCACTTCAGGGGACATGGGTTTGATTCCTGGTCAGGGAACTAAGATCCCGCATGCCGCACAGCACGGCCAAAAAAAAAAAAGGAAGACTTGCATAATTTAGCAAACCAGTATTTTCCAAATGAGGATACATGGATGTTTCAAAATCATGCGTGAGTAAAGGATTTATTCATTCTTTAAATGAATAAATAAAATATTTAAAATTTTCAATTTTAATGCCTAATATAATGAATATTAACAGATATACCAACAAAAGCTGTTTGAGGTCCTCAATATTTTTTGAAAATAACTGTTCCAGTTGATTGCAAATAGGTGTCTTTTTAAAATCTGAGTCACAACTATTCTGTAAAACTTCCTTTTTTATACCCAAGGAATTGAGACTTAGGGAAGTTAAGTGACCTAACCAATGCCATATAGTTGGTAAGTGGCAACACTCAAACAAACCCAGGATTAACTGCAAAGCCAGTGCTCTTTCCACTACCTGCAGGCTTTCTTTCACATATGCCACTAAAACACAAGATCATTATACAGAATCTCCTTCTGATGAAACTAGGCCATTAGTTTCAACATCAAATAACATGATATATTTTAACATGCGGATGCCCATAGAAGATACCAAAATATATGGCATTAGCCTGAATATTCAATTCATTGCCTATACTTCTGCACAATCCCAGTAAATTCTCTGTATTTTCCCTTATTTTTAGTTGACCTTTTCATCATGTTAATTTATTTGTTTCCTCTCATTCTCATGCTTCTAGTCTACTGCACGCTAAATCTGTGAACTGAAGATTACCAAGAAAACAGAATCAAGTTATTAAAAAAGCAACATTATTTTTCAAACAATAACAGGTAACTTTATCTTAGATGCCTTTTTATCTCTAAGTTGATGTTCTAGGTACATTTTTTAAAACTACCCTGTCACTCACAATTCGATTGGAATCTACAGTTGATCAAAACATCTAAATATTACCCTATTTTTAAAAATCTATATTGATTATTATATGGCTCTGCAAGTTAAACGTTGCAAGTAATTTCCAAGAAAAAGTGATGTAATATACATGAGATGTTAATACCCCATATGCTATACTGCTCACAGAGTACATGGCAGCTCCCAATAAAAATGAAAAACATACTGTTTTTTCCTTCTTTTAAATCACCCCCACACTGTCTACCATATTCCCAACTCACTGATCCAGTACAAAATAAGTATAAACTGTGACAAATTCTTACCTTACCCTCTGCCAACCTATTTCTATATCTACCAAGTGTCATACTAATAGTCTCAAAAGTAAAAGGCAATATAATGTATCACGGAGAGTCTTTTCACCTGTAACCTTGACACACTGCCTGAGGCTCAAACACTAAGCCTGTCTCTTAAGTGAAGGCAGACAGAAGAAGAAAAATATCATGTGATATCACTTATATGTGGAATCTAAAAAAATGATACAAATGAACTTATTTACAAAACAGAAATAGACTCACAGACACAGAAAACAAACTTATGGTTGCCAAAGGGGATACCAGCGGGTGGCAGTGGGGGGTAAATTAAAGAGTTTGGGAATAACATATACATACTACTATAACAAATAAGCAACAAGGACCTACTGTATAGCACAGGGAACTATAGTCAATATCTTCTAATAACCTATAATGGAAAAGAATCTGAAAAAGTGTGTGCATGTGTATATATATATAAAACTGAATCACTTTGCTGTACACCTGAAACACATTATAAATTCATTATACTTAAATGAAAAAAAATGGTCGTTAAAAAAAAAAAACTAAGCCTCTCTTTTTTTTTTTAATTTTTAAAAAATCTGTATTGGGTATGGTTGTTTTACAATGTTGTGTTAGTTTCTGCTGTACAGCTAAGTCAGTCAACTGTATGTATACATATATCTCCTCTTTTTGGATTTCCTTCCCATTTAAAACCTCTCTCTTTGACAGCTACTTTATGACTAAAAAAAAAGTAATATCAAAAAGAATCTTGATTATTTTTCTATCTTTAAAGTCTGAAAAATTTGTAAGTTGAAGTTACATTATAATTTCCCACACACTGTGATTTTAACTTTGGAATGTTTATTTACTTCTTAACTTATCCATAACTTCAAGTTTAATATTCACAAATACAAGAAAAAGTAAATACTTAATTCTTACAGAATTCTTTACTTTTATTAAAGTATCCACACAATGGGCAGCAGGAGGCAGTAGAGGTTTTATAAATATGTTTGAAATTTTAATATCACTATGGCAGGCATTCAACCAAGTGGTTTGACTTCAGAATTCCAACTAACTTAAAAATAGATGTGTTATTTTTCTCTTCTGCTGACACAGACATCCATGTGTCTTTACTGGGAATTTTGGCTTCAGGTTCTTTGCAAATCTAAGATAGTCAGATTTTAACACTTGGCACAGAAAATACTTCAACATCAAGGCAAGAAGCTTTAATTAATAACGCTAATTTTGGTACTGTATACAAAAAAACTAAACCCCAACAGTAAAGAATCAAAACATATATACTTAATCTGAGAAGCAGACCTCGGTTTAAAACAGACTTACACAGCAAGAAAACCAAACTGCTAGTCTAGACACTGTAATCCTCATTCTTGTTGTATGGGAAGATTTCAGACTATAATAATAATACTACAATTACAAAGCCTAAACATTCAAGAGCAGTAACCTAATAAATGATCTGATTTACAATAAAAAGACAGTTAAACAAAATTTGAATACTTTAGAAAAGTCACAAAGCTTTAACTGTATAATATTCCTGGCTAAATTTATTACATGCCAAAAGGAACAGAGACATAATTTGATATGTAATAATCTACCATATCAGATACTAAATTTGCAGCTGATACAAAATAAAAAGGCAAGAGTAAGTTCTTTTCTCACTGTGATTATTATTTAAAGACAGAGCAAATAATGCTATTTTGCTACAAATTAAATTTTAATACTGAAGGGTTATGGTTTTTAAAATATATATAAACATTTGGTGGTCCTGGGCCACAGCAACTGCCTCTCAATGTTCTATGAAACTCTTAGAGAAAATAAATTTAGTATGCAGAAAAAATCAACTGTTATAAAAGTACCTCGTTCTTTAAATATACTTTCCAATTTATTTATTTTAAATGAATATACTCTGCAATTGGCAAAAAACATCCTAGAGACAATAATCAAACTTATGTATATGAATAAACTCTTCCAATAAAATTTTTTTCATTTACTAATTTTAGGATTTAACAACATTAAGGGTAGTATATTTTACTTAACATAATGGAGGTATAGATTTTTTTTACAGTAAAAATTAAGGGAATTAACAGGTTTTTTTGACCACTGATTAACTTCTTTCACTCTTGTCATTTGCAAGATCAAGATTCTCAGCTTGAACTAACCCTGACTTCTATGATTAACTAAGATTAAGCCAAGTATTAGACTTCAAAGTAAATGGCAAAAGTTTTTTGAAAGACCTAGTAATTCCTTTGTGATTTGTTATTTACAATCTGTAAATATATTTATTTCAGTAGATAACCTTACTCCATAGAGAAAAGAGTTCATTAGGTATGAACTCCTTCAACTGACTCATCTAACACAATACACACTGAATGGTACCCACACTCACCTTGATCTCTCCCATTACAGAAAAACTATTATTCCCTTAATTCAAAGCCTTCTTTGTTCCATTCTCACTCTACCTCCAGAGATCTTATTCCATTAATTACTGTTCTGTTCTTATCTTCACACCTTTCTCATCCTCTGTACATCATTAGTTCCTTATCCTCTGTAACATGAATGCAAAACTAAGTGCTTGGTTTCATTTTTCTCCTTTGGGTAGGGCTTCTTTATTATTCACAGCAAGGTTTTTGACAGACACGTGCATTTATTTACTTCTCTTTTACTTACTTTTTACTCTACTGTAACCTTTTTTGAAAAACTTTTAATTTGAAGATAATTTCAAAAAGTTCTGAAAAGTTGAAAGACTAAAACTACTACAAAGAATAACTACCTGTATATCCTTTATCCAGATTCACTATTATTAACATTTTACCCCATTTTTTTTTCTGAACCATTTGAGAGTAAGTCACAAACATCATGGCCCTTTACTTTTAAACACTTCAGTTCCACTTCAATCTTGTTCTAACATTCCTCTAACACTGGTTTTACTAGGTCACTAATGACTTACTAACTGCTAAATCAAACTTGCACTTTTTAATCCTTATTCTGCTTAATCTGTGACCACTTTTCCTTTCAAAGCTCCCCATTTTCCCGATTTCCACGTGATAGCTCCCTCTCCTGTATTTTCTCATACTTTCCAACTACTCCTCATTCTTTTCCAAAGTTGCTCCTCGTCTCTACCTTAGCTCATCTCCTTTAGGCAGCAAACCCCATGTTCCTTCCTTTGTCTGTTTTTTGCCCTGAAATCTCCTGTTTTCCTGTGTGATGTTGTCCATGTCTATGGCATTCAATTTCCACATATGTTGATGGCTACCAATACATAATCTTTCCTGAATTCCAGACATTTGTTCCTAACTGCCTAAAAAATCTACTTACCTAGATGACAAACCAAACAAATCCAAATATAAATCTTGCATCCCCTCTCACCCCCAAAATCTGTCCCTTATTCCTATATTCCTCCATTTGGTAAATGGTGAATCCACTTACGTATAAGACCCAAATACAGCTACCCCCACCTTCCTCCTTTTCCCCCACTGTTTACATCTGTCAAAGAAACTGACTCCACTGTCCACATATTCTTATATTCTCTCAAATCTTCTTTCTTGACACTGATACTGCCTTTGTTTACACCCTCATCTTTTCTCTCCTAGGCTATTAAAATATTCATCTAAATAACTTTTTTCCCATTGCTCCAAATTCACCCTCTACACTGCCACCAAAGAATTCTTTCTAAAATGCAAACTGGAGTAGGCTACTCTCCTTGTCCTTTGGTGCCTTTCCACTTACTTTTCAGGATTTAAATATAGCACAAAAGTTTCATCATGATTTGGCTTCTATCTTCCATCCATCATCTCACAATTTCCATGTAGGCATTCCAGACTTGCATATAACAAACTACCTGTATTCTTCTAATATGTGATATTTTCTCCTGACCATGTGCTTTTGAACATGTCATTTCTTCTGTTTTGAATGTAACTTAAGGCATTTGAAATTCTCTCCATTAGTGACCCATTTTCAAAAGAGGAACTAAAATAATCTAAATGGCATTGCAGAATTTCAACAATGTTCCCAACTAATAGTTTTAGGCAGTGTAGGTATGTTTGTTTGCAGCAGAACCCATAAATATAACAGGCCATACAATATCTCTATCAATGAAAAACTATCAGAGATTACAGTGGCATTATTACAGATTTTAAGTTTTCTACCATCATATAAACTTGTACAGACTAATATATATTAAAAGCTGACTTAAATGTTAAACAAAATATGAAAACAAAAAAATTTCTAAGGTTTCTTAACTTTGTAAAAGTCTTTTACCTATGGAGTAAAGTGATTCTTCAGGTTAATAATGTAAGTGTTGCCCCCATTTTATAAATAAGAAATAGGAGAAATCCAAGAAAATCATACCAAGCCACAAATAAATTAAATTGTGCCTTATTGGGGGGAAAAAAAAATCCATGCAGGGCAAAGTTTTAGCTTGGCAAAGAAATTCCTATACCCACTTTAATATGTTCTCAGTCAAAGACTAGGGGAGAGGAATACACCTACAGATACCATAAGGCATGAACACTAATAAAGGTTCCCTAAGCAAACACCAGCGTATAGAACTATGGTAGGTTTTGAAGTTTACTAAATAAGAAATAATTTTAATGTAATGCAATTTATGTAGTTAAATAAAACGTGGGTTACATAAATCCACAACAAGACACACCCTGTAGGATGGCAATTCTTTAAAAAAAAAAAAAAAACAGAACATAACAAGTATTGGTGAGGATGTGGAGAGCTTGGAACCTTTGTGCATTGTTTGTGGGAATGCAAAATAGTGGAAAACAGTATGGTGGTTCCTCAAAAAATTAAAAATAGAATTGCCACAGGATCAAGCAATTGCACTTCTGGGTACATACTCAAAAGAACTGAAAGCAGGGATTTCAGGTATTTGTACACTAATATACATAGGAGCATTACACACAATAGCCAAAAAGTAGAAACAACCCAAATGTCCATTAACAAATAAATGGATAGACAAAATGTGTTACATCATATAATGTAATATTATTCAGCCTTAAAAAGGAATGAAATTCTGATACATGGGTGAACTCTGAAGATGTTGTGCTAAGTGAAATAAGCCAGTCGCAAAAAGACAAATACCATATGATTCCACTTATATGAGGTACCTAGAGTAGTCAAATTCAAAGAGACAGAAAGTAGAACAGAGGTTGCCAGGGGCTGTGGGGAAGAGAAATGGGGAGTTGTTTAATGTGTACAGTTTCAATCTGAGAAGAGGAAAGAGTATGGAGACAGATGGTCGTGATGGTGGCAAAACAATGTGAATTTACTTAATACTACACAATTGTCACTTAAAAGTGGTTAGATGACAAAATTTGTGATGCATATTTTACCACAATTAAAAAAATTATTTTTTAGTGGGCTGCATGCATACTCTTTCATATTAAATGGGGAAACCCAGAACAAAGCTATTATAGCAATGCACTCCTAACTATCGAAATTTCTATCAACTTGTCTTTTCATTCATATCAGGAAGCAAGTATCATTTTATAAAGAGCACTGAACTTGCAGTTATTGTTCAGTTTTTACCAACTTCTGCTGTTGATTTCTGGCCAGCCCTTTACTGTTTCCTGTAATACTTGGTTACCAGACTTTTATCAGATTTTTTAAACAGGCGAGACATTTTATATGGGAAAGAAAGGTTATTTCCTTAATATAAGTGTTTCCTTGTGATACTATACCATTTGATGAAAACAAAATAATTAAACATTTAATCACATCCAATATCTGCAACCTGAAAAACAATCTCCACAAAAGCCTTAAGGATGATAAAGACTAAAAACAAACTTTAAAATATGTTCTTCATGGCTACTTTTTATTGTGAAAAATTATATCCCTTCTAATCCTCTGAATTCTAAAATTTGAAGACAGTGTCTTTGATTGCAACCTCAACAATCCCCTTGCTCATCATTTTCCTTGATCCCTGTTCCCCAAATCCTTCAGATATAACCTCTCAGTAACAATCCAAAATTCTATATATATTCAAACATCTAATTTTCTTTGCTTCTGGGCTGCTATGTGTTGCTAACAAATCACCTATAATAATGTCACACCGGGAACTTCCCTGGTGGTCCAGTGGTTAAGACTCCACTCTTCCACTGCCAGGGGCAGGGTTCGATACCTGGTTGGGGAACTAAGATCCCACATGCTGTGTGGTATGGCCAAAAAGTAAAACAAACAAAATAATAATAATAATAATAATAATAATAATGTCACACCATTACATATTTATTGTTTCCAAACTGAACTTTTCCAGCAGGTTATCAGTTTTTCTATCTGTCCTTATTGCCTGTGGTAGACATGAGGGCTGTTCACACATATTGCAGTGCACCTGTAAACTGCCCTTTTCCATGCTCTCTGAAATTAGGCCTGGCTGTTAAGACTTGCCTTGGCCAGTGAGGTGTGAGTGGAAGCACATGTATCACTTCCAGGTTGAAAAAGAGCTTACACGTGATTCTCCATGTTGTGTCCCCTTCAATCTCCTCTCTCCCCAATACTGCAATGATCAGAGAAGTACTGGTGGAGATGAAGTCCCATTAGCCTCAGGCTTTCAGTGATTACTAGGGAGACTTCATGCTAACCTCCACTGGACACGTGTTGTGAGCAAGAAACAATCCTGTGTTAAGACATTGAGATTTTCAAGTTGTTACCACTGCACAGCCCAGAACCTAGCCTAGCCTGACGGACACGTTTCCCCTTTTTCCTCTTCCCTGTAGTAGCTATTTTCATCCTCTAAGGCTTCAAGCATAAACTCTCCTAGCTTCCATCCTCATTACTCATAAACTTATCAGAAACAAGACTGCTCTTAGCTTCTTTACTCTTAATACCATGATTTATTTTTTACTGCTACTATGATAATATATTTAAATAAAATTCTTACCTTCCAATTGGTTTTTGCTCTGTTGGGAGGTATAGTTCACACGATCTATGTTTAGGTTGCTTGTCTTATTCTGGTCACTAAAAAATAGAATAAAACACACAAACACATCAGCTATAATGGATTATTATTTAGTTTACCCTAAGAAAAAGAAAGGAAATAACATCTGTTAAACAATTATTATATACCATGTGCTGTTCTAGGGGATTAATGTACATTATTGATTTACATCTCACAACAATACTTAAAAGTAGCTATTATCCTTATTTTCCAATAGGAGATTAAGGCTAGGAAAGTCAAATTAATTTGCCCAATAATTAAAATCCAAGTCTATCTGGTTACAAAGTCCTGATCTTTCTAATACCCTAGGCTACCCCTCTCTAAGAAGTATTATCCTGCCAAGTAAAAAAGCCTCCTTAAGTCTTTATCACAATGATTATTTCAGTAAGACATGAGCAGTCATTTTTTGCAAATCTGGCTTTTCAATAATGAATGTAATAAAACTCCAGCTAACATCAAATTAAGATGTTTTAGACTGATTAAGAGCATAAACAGTGGCTAAACTGACCTAAGCGGCAGACATGTTTTAGAGGTTACACAGAGAAGTGCAAACAGACTGCTAACAGTAATATAATAAATGTTTTCAGGATTAATTAAGAATTAATTGAACACAAACTTAGTTATTTGGCTGTATTCTTTAATACTGGCTAAAGGAAAAATATCTCTTTCATGGAACTGGGTTGTGACAAAATAACCCCAGTTCTGAGTTACAGCTGTAATGAGCATTAAATAGGTTGAAGAATTAAGCAATTCACTTAATGACTGAGATACACCAATTTAAATCTATGTTTTAAAACCTGTAGTACATATCATTAGCTTTCAGTGGCAACAATGGTAACGTATTTTACTTTCTAAATTTCCCCAAAATAAATAGTTGTTATTTTTGGAACCAAGAAGTAACTATTAAAAATAGAAACTAGAAATATCAACCTGCAATATCCCAGGTTACTCTGAGCTCAAGCTCTTTCCTTTCCATTTAACTGACCCCAACCTTTGACAGTTACTTCAAATAATTAAAAAGAGAGTATGGTAGCGGGGAAATCATTCATATAACTTGTGTATTACCTGAAGAATGCAGTTTCTTTAACACCATTGATATCCATCACGATACCATTTCCATCGATAACAGGTGAGTCCAAATTAGCAGAGCCATTACTGATGTGATCACTGCTTTCATATCCAGACTCTGTCCTTTGCATCTGCCAACTGTCACCATGAACTTTAGTTTCTTTGAGGGCTTTATTTTTCTCTGCTCCTTTTCCATTAAATTCAAGGGAACTCCTGCTTCCTATTTCCTGCTTCATTTCATCTTCATATATAGTCATCAAACATTTTTGCTTTGGATTCTCTTTTGACCAATTGTTAAAACTCTGATCTTTGCTACATTTAGATTTGTTAGTAATATTTGATTTATGTCTTGGACTATGCTGCCTTTTTTCACTTTCATTAAAAACACTATCGACATTTAACGTTTCTCTCATAGGTTTCCAACCTCGGTTTCGGCTTTTACTGCCGCCATTATAGCTGCTTCCTTTATCCCGAGAATCTTGGCTGCTGTCTGTATCATATCCAGTGGCACTGTCGTTCTTAACTTTGCCAGTTATTTTCTCTCCTGAAGAAAGAATCTGGGATTTACTTGAACTTAATGTTTGCGCAGAAGCTCGACTCTGATGGGCAATTCGGTCATGCTTACACGGTCCTTTTCCTTGACTATGATATACATGTGGACTCCCACATTGTCTAAAGCTGTTTGGGGCAGGAGGTGATCCAGGCTTGAAATGTGGAAGGTCTTCATCAACCAAATCTTTAAAAATAAATAAGTAAATAAAGACACAAATGAACTGCTCTTCAGAGCCACTTTTCAGTCACAAGCCAAATACCTTGTTTGAGAAGAAATGTTAAACAGTAATAAGTAAATCACAACAAAAATAGTTACATAATTTTAAAAAATGGTCTCTATAGTAGATCATAAGATAAAGCAAAGAAAAAAACAGTATTCTATCTCATTAATAATTAATAAAAACCACAAAAATGAAAATATTTCCCACCTATTATATTGGTAAAGATTTAAAATTTATTAAACCAATTGCTGCTGGAAACAGACATCTAATCACTGTTGGTGGGAGTGTAGATTATCAAGTATTTTAGGAGGACAACTGAGCCACACCTACCAAAATTGAAAATAAACATATGCTAACCCAGCAATTATTCTGAAAGAATTTTATGCTATGGCTATATGCAAAAAGTACACAAAGGTACCTGTGAAAGGATTTCACTGCAGCAAGAATCGTAAATCAAGTTTTTAAAGTCTAGCAGTATCAGTTAAATTATGCTATGTCCATAAAGAAAGAAACATAAAACCACAAGAAGAAATGCTCATAATGAACTGTAAACTAGTAACAGTAGAACAGAGCGAAGGTCAAGCATTGCAGGAAAAGAAGTTCTTTTCACTTAATTTTATAACCTTCCTTATTTATTTGAATGTACCACATGGGTGAACTGAATTTATAGTTAAAAGTTGAAACATAAAAAACACAAGTATTCCAGGCTAGAATTGAATAAGAACTAGGAAAACTTTACATTTATAGATTTAATAGGTATATTAAAGAAATCATACTAAGATATATAATATATAACTATATATAATATATAAAGAAATTATATTAAATTGTATTAAATTTTAAAACTTAGCTTTAAAATAAGATTTTAGCTGCCCCTTTTCTAATGAATGCAGTTAAGTTCTTAACTTACCTCTATGTCTGCCCAAATCTTTTCTTTGTTCCCTTTCCAAATCTTTCCTTTGTGAGGAAAGAAAGTTTTTCTGTTCAATGGCTTTTAAAGCACATTCTCTGGAAATGTCTTTTATTTTTTCCCTTTGATCATTGTGACTTGACTTAACTGTAAAAGAAACCATTCTTATAATAATGATACGGATGATTTTTCAAATTGCTCAATAAAAGTACAAATTGAACTACAAATATATTAAACATTTAAGATGCTATATACTAACAAAACATAGACTGAACTATACAATGAACTCATTTTTATGCTTAACTAAAAACCCAATGTGATTTATCCTGACACTAGAGATGCAAGTTGTCTTTTAAAACTTCATATGTATAGCCCTAAAGCGAATGTAAAGGAAAACAAGAGATCTTTTCTTGAAATAATGAGAGCTAAAGGTAACTGAGTGGCTACTATGTGTCAGGCACTATTCTAAGTGTCTAAACTCATTTATCAATACTTCTCTGAGGTGGGTACAATTACTGTCTTCTTTTGGATCAGGAGACAGAGGCACAGAAAAGTTAAAAACCTGCCCAGGTTCACATAACTTGTACGTGTAGAACCAGGATTATGAACACAAATTCTCTGGCTCCAATGTCTGTGTTCTTAAACACATACACAGTTTCCAGTAAATGTAGGTATCTTTGAAAAATAGATAATGGCTTAATCTAAGAGTATCAATAATACATAAAATGGAAAAAGGTATAGTTTCATTAAGAACTGTTAAAAGCATTTATTGTAGTTCTCCATTAATGATAATTGTTAATTCTGAATCTTATCATCCTTGATTAAATGGGTTACTTTTAGGGTTAGACATTATTTCATTAATATATTTAAAAGTTCCTCACAAAATCATCCTCAACATCCACCCAATTAGTTTTGCATATTTCTAAACCATAATTACACACCATACTGTGATGTCCCATGTTGGACCCTGACCACAGATCTTGGTTTGTGAAAATTAAAGTTGTGGAATGGCAATAATAAGTAAAAATGAGGTTAAAAATAAACAACTATAGTAACTTCAGATTACTGTCACTGTTCACTAATACTAAATTTAACTT
Source organism: Hippopotamus amphibius kiboko (assembly GCF_030028045.1). NCBI lineage: Eukaryota > Metazoa > Chordata > Mammalia > Artiodactyla > Hippopotamidae > Hippopotamus > Hippopotamus amphibius. Next base: position 76,622,055 of record NC_080198.1, read on the forward strand.
TGGCATATGAGCCGAATTATTAACTAAACGTTTTCCCTCTCCCAGTTAATAACTAACTCCTTGAAGGAAAGGCCATATCATAGCTTTCTTTGGTGACAGTCCAGATTGCCTCCAGCTTACTATGCATGGCTTTGAGTGCATGGAGAAACTCAAACACTAGTTGGGTCAAATTGTTCAAATAAAACTACAGGTCTCAGAGAAATGCTTAAGTCAATATACAAAATTTTGTTTCTACTTGTTATTTGCTCTTCATGACCAAGGAAAGCTACTTAAGGATTCTCCTTCTGGTCCTTACCAAGAATTACAGATTCAGCAAGTGAAGAAAACAGGAAGCTTAACTATGAAGAGAAGGGGGAAGCTTACCTATTCAAGGACATTGTAAAAAAGACAACTTAAATACATACCTGGTCCTCTACCTGCACTTGCTTGAATGTGGCTCCGATTAAATGATGAAATACTATCTGCTTGAAATTTTTTATTTTCTCTCTGTTTTGTCTGATCACCAAATCCATTTTCTTTTGAATTCTCTGACTTATAAATTGGGGGCCTTTCACATCCTTAAAAAGACCAACAGAAATGTATTATCCCCTTCCTCCTCTCCACCAGAACGAGAGATATTTGAATCATCTTTTCAGACATTTTAAAAACTAGATAGAAAATTACTTAAAAACTTAGAGGACGACATCTTTCAAGGACTTCTACATGCTTTGCAATGCATTCAAAAATGAACTCGCTGCTTTAGACTTTTCCAGTGTACTAGCTCACTTTAAATCTCAATATTTACTGCTAGTTAGAGCTATCAGCCAAGTACCCCCTCCTGTGTTTGTGTAACCACAGTAGTGGGTGGCTGCTGAAGGTGCTTCTGAGGCCACAGATGAGGAAAGGTTTCTTTATAAAGGCTAACTCTAAATATTAGAATTTTCTTGAACTCCCCTTTACTGAAACTAAATGTTGAAATTATCCCCAACAATCATTCCATATTCAGTATATGAGTATTCCTAGCGTGATTGTGATAATAGAAAAACACTTAAAAGAACTTTTAAAGAATTACCTATATTTTCTGCAACAGATTTATGATGTGACCAGTTGATGACCTGCCTAAGCGCATCTTCAGTGGAAACTGCTGTGCCGTCTGGGTTTGCATAAAACAAAAGCAGTGGTTGGAAGTGGCATCGAATACACTTGGAGACCACATCTTTCCATCTAGTTCCAACCTTAAAAAATCACAATGAACAGAAACAAAACAAAACCTTGTAATCAATGTGTTACATGAAAAGGCAGAGACTGAATTACTCTGTATATTAAAAAATTTTAGACACTCCGATACTAGAAGTTCAACTGTTCATCATATTAAAGAATTAATTTTATTTTATTTAGTAACTAGTCTAAACAAAAATCTTATAAACATCATCATTAAAAAAATGATGGGCAAGATTGTACACCTTCTATATCAAAATCTAGATTATCGGGGACTTCCTGGTGGCCCAGTGGTTGGGAATCCGTCTCTCAAAGCAGGGGACCCCAGTTTGATCCCTGGTCCAGGAACATCCCACATGCCGCAGAGTAACTAAGCCCATGTGCCATAACTACTGAGCCCGTGCTCTAGAGCCCGCGAGCCACAACTACTGAGCTCGTGTGCCACAACTACTGAAGCCTGTTCACCTAGAGCCTGTGCTCTGCAACAAGAGAAGCCACGGCAATGAGAAGCCCGTACACCACAATGAAGAGTAGCCCCCACTCGCCGCTACTAGAGAATGCCCTTGAGCAGCAACGAAGACCCAGCGCAGCCAAAAAATATAAATAAATAAAAAATAAATGATTTAAATGGTAAATTAAAAAAAAAAAGATTGAGATTATCAAATTTTTAAAGGCTTTGCTCACACATGGTTGATTGACTTTTAACAAAGACTTTAAGCAGTTTAATGGAGAAATATAAGAGTCTATTCAATGAATGGTGCCATAACTGGATGGCCATATGAAAAAATGAACTTTGATACCATTCCACAAAAAGCACAAAAATTAACTAAGAATGAGTTGTGAAAAAACCATAAAGCTTATAGAAGAAAACAAAAGAGAAAATTTTAACAACCTTGGGGAAGGTAAAAATTTCTTAGATAGGACATTAAACAAATCACAGAAGAAAAAATGATAAAATGGGCTTCACCAAAATGAATTAATAACTTCTGCTCTTTGAAAGACACCATTAAGAAAAAGGAGGGGAAAAAAAGCCACAGACATCTAATAAAGAACTGGTAAGCAGAATAAAGAATTACTATAATTCATTAATAAGATAATCCAATTTGAAAAATGTACAAGACATCTGGACATGTCACCAAAATAAGAGTGGCCAATAAGCACATGAAAAGATACTCAAAACATTATTAATCATAAGGAAAACGCAAATTAAAACCACAGTGAAATAACCTTACAAATTCATTAGACGGGCTAATGTTAAGATGACTACCAATGCTGAGAATGTGGAGCAACCGGAACTCCAGGACACTGCTGGCAGGAACGTAAATTGTACAATCGCTCTGGAGATCAATCTGCCAGATCCTTGTAAAGTTTAACTTACTGTACAACCCAGAAATTCTACTGCTGGGTGTTATCTAAGAGTAATGGAAAATAATATGTTCACACAAAGACTGTTCATATCTCAACAAGTGAATGGATAAATTGTTATACAGTCATAAAATGGAACCCACAATAAAAATGAAGCACTGATACACACAACATGAATGAGTATTAAAACATATCATGCCTAGCAAAGGAAGCCAAACACAGAGAATGCATGTTGTAAGAGACCATTCCTATAAAACTGCAGAACGAGCAAAACTAATCTATAGTGAGATCAATGATTTCTTGGGGCCCAGGGTAGGGGACTGACAGTAAAGGGACATGACAGGATTTTCTGGACCGATGAAAATCTTCTATACGATTGTGGAGGTTACACAGGTGTGTATATGGTTGTCAAAATCCAAACTATACACTTAGAATGGGTGCATTTTAATGTTGTAAATTATACCTCTATGCAGTTCATTTAAAAACAAAACCAAACCAGTGAAACAAAAAACAAAGCATTCTAGAATATTAGCTTTTGCAGAAGGGGCCTTTAAAAAATTCTTGAGGCGTTTGTTCAAATTACACATTTAGCTGTTTACCCTCTTTATCTGGGATTCTGAGATACTTGAAGAACTAGAGTAATTTGAAAACAAAACAAATCTAAAACTCACAGAGCGACTACACACTTCTTCCTTCAAACTCTGGCAATTGAAACTATGAGGATGCAAAACAGGACTGCCAAAATGCTGCTGCACACTGACTCAAGACGGAACTTCTTGGGACTTCCCTGGTGGTCCAGTGGTTAAGACTCTGCGCTCCTAATGCAGGGGGCCCGGGTTGAATCCCTGGTCAGGGAATTAAATCCCACATGCCACAACTAAGAGTTCCCATGCCACAACTAAAGATCCCACATGCAGCAATGAAGATCCCACATGCCGCAATTAAGACCCAGCGCAGTCAAATAAATAAATATTAAAAAAAGATGGAACTTCTTAATAAATTGCCATATCAAAGTACTAAGTAATTCAAGCAAAGCATGGACGTTAGAATATGAGTTTCCAAATCTTCTCACTGGCTTTACTGAGTATAATTTAATAAAACCATCCTATTACACTGTACAAGTCAATGACTTCTGACAAATGTTTACAATCATGTAATCCTCCAAAACTTTCCCTGCACCGCTTTGCAATGCCTGGCAACCAATGGTCTACTCTGTCACTTTTTTTTCCTTTTCCAGAATTGTTTATAAGCAGAATCATATTATTCAGTTGTTTGCATTTCATTTCTTTCATTCAGCACAATGCTTTTGAGATTTTTCTACATTACTGCATGTATCACTAGTTCATTCCTTTTTACTGATGATTATTATATTTCATTGTAGAGTTATACCACAACTTCTTCATCTATTCACCTGATAATGGACATTTGAGTTGTTTCCAGCTTTGGTTACTATGAATAAAACTACTATGAACACTGAAGTACAAATTATGTATGGATACGTGCTTTCACAGGAGTGGAACTGCTAGGTTGTAGGATAAGTATATTTTTAAGTTTATAAGACACTGACAAACTGTTTGCTAAAGTGTTCAATTTTGCGTTTCCATCAGCCTCATGAGAGGTCTAGCTGTTCGACATCCTTGCCAACTCTTGGTATGGTCCGCATTTTTAATTTTAGGCATTCTAACAGGTGAGTAATGCAATCTCATTGTGAATTGAATTTGTACTTTTTTTTTTTTAATTTTTTATTTTTATTTATTTATTTATTTATTTTTTGGCGGGGGGGGGGTACACCAGGTTCAAAATTTGTACTTCTTTTGTGCCTAATGATGTACTGAATATCATTTCAAGGGCCATTCACACATCTTCTCTGGTGAACTGTCCAAATCTCTTGCCCACTATTTTTTAAATTTATTTATTTATTTATCGGCTGTTCGTTGCTGCCCATGGGCTTTCTCTAGTTGCAGTGAGTGGGGGCTACTCTTGTTGCAGTTGTGAGCTTCTCATTGCAGTGGCTTCTCTTGTTGTGGAGCACGGGCTCTAGGCATGCCGGCTTCAGTAGTTGCAGCATGTGGGCTCAGTAGTTGTGGCTCGCAGGCTCTACAGGGCAGGATCAGTAGTTGTGGCACACAGGCTTAGCTGCTCCATGGCATGTGGGATCTTCCTGGACCAGGGATCGAACCCATGTCCCCTGCATTGGCAGGCAGATTCTTAACCACTGTGCCACCAGGGAAGCCCCTGCCCACTTCTTAATTGATCTTTTTATTACTGAGTTTAAGAGTTCTTTATATATTCTGGATACAGCCTTTATTAGATATATGCTTGACAAATATCTTCTCCCAGTCTATGGCTTGTCTTTTCATTCTCCTAACAGTATCTTACTGAAGAGCAAAAGTTCTGATGAAGTCCAATTTATCAGTTAGTTTTACTGTCCATATTTACCAGCTAGCTGTTTATCTAATAAATCCCTCTATAGCCAAACAGTAGTTTTAACCTTCTTATCTGATATTTCTACTTGTCATTTTTGGTCTCTTTTTCCCTAAAGTAATTTAATATCAGATCTAGCCTGGCACTGACCTCTGAGATCACCTGGTTATTAGTCTGAACGCTCGTTTTTGAGGTTGATGATGACGTTTCTGAGAGAAAAGAAGGTGTGCTGCACTTCCCTACCATACCTGCTCACCCATTCATGTGATTTTAAGAAATTAAATGGCAGAGAAGGTCTATTATTACTGATATTCCTTCAGGACATGGGTCATGTCTTCCCACTTCTTTGCATATTTGGTAATTTCTTATTGAGTGCTATTTTGAAACGGCATATTGAAATTTCATTGAATTTTACATTTTGGGGTGTTGAATTCTTTTGTTTTCCTTTTAAATTGTTGTTGTGTTATGTTATGTGGGATCAGCTTGGTCCTTTGAAGGCTTCATTTTAAGCTTTTTGTGTCAGGTCCAGAGCAAACTTCAGTCTAAGAATAATTTAGCCCCACTATGAAGGTGATATTTTTCTGAGGATTCAACTTGATGTCCTGTGTAGCCACTCTTGCTACTACAGGTGCAAACTATTTTAGCTCTGTACGAGTTTAAGGAATTGTTTGATCGATTTTCCAGTGGTCCTTTCTCCCACCTTGTGCACATTTGCCCTACAAATGGTGGATCACTGTTCAGCCGAAGATTAAAAGGAATCCCTCTGCCAATCTCCAGAACGTTCCCTCTGTGCAGCTTTCTTTCTGGTAATCTGTCCAGCAAATTTTAGCCATCTTGGCCTCTTTGAACTCCAATTTTGGTTTCCTCAACTCAGTGAGACTACTAGGCTTTGTTTGGGTTTTCCCTCCCTGCACTGCAATCCAAACTATCTACAGGCAGTAGGCAGGAATCACTGTAGGGTTCACCTTGTTGGTTTCCCTTTTTTCTGTCCAACTGTCTGTCATCTAGTGTCTAAAATAGTTGCTTCATCTATTTGTCTTTCTAATCTTTAATACTGGAGGGCTTTAATGATGCTATTATAATTACGTTCACCTATTACTATTTTATATAAGTACTTACATATAATAATTATTTTATATAATTATATCAATTATTATATCATTTATTCCTAAAAAGTAAAAATAATAATTATTCCAGTTAGTAAAGTGTCACTTACCTCTTTCACATTTGCATCATCAAAAAATACCCATTTGGAACTCTTGGTATGAAAAGCAAAGGCACAATAATGTCGGCTGGTGTAGCAAATCATGCCAACAAGGTGAAGTTCACTATTTTTGGCATTTTCATCAGTAACCCTATAAAAAAGCTGTGTAAAAATAATGTATATTTAATACTGTATCTTTTTTAAAATGAGGAACAATAGTTTGATGAGTCATGCATTTGATTCTCTATGAAAAATATTTCTCACGCATACTGCCCCAAACTGATATATAAGTACTAAAGACACCACATTGCACTGTTAACAGAATTACTAATTTCATTTACTCCATCATAAATATTAAGTCCAATAAAATGTATTTACAGCTTAGTTTAGCAGCACAGTATCTCTAACACAAAATTGACACTTTGCATACATGAACTCAAAATGTTCGAGATAAATTACACATTTCCTCATAATTCATGATTGAATCACATATTTTAATATATTATGTTAACAATCAGTTAACAATCTTGATTCAATTAAGTTAACTTACTGAAACATATTACCTCAAGATAACTATCTAAAAGTTTAACTGTAATGTAAACCAATTCAAAATATATTAAGATAGTAAAAAGCATATTAAGAGATCAAAGCTGTAGGTGAATTTTAAATCTTAAATTTTTCTAGCTTAATACTTGTATTTATAATCATTATCATACACACACAGAGACACATATACACACATATAGTATCATATCATCATCACTCTACGGTGATAAAGGGATAGAGCAAGTGATGGTTTAGTTTGTAACTGAAAGCCATTCCTATTCTAGGTAAGAAAGGCAGTCCAGTTAGCCTGATTTGATTAACTTTATCAGAGTTACATCTGTAAATTATTTACTTTAGAAAGAAAATTTAGTTCTGAAAAACAAAGTGCATTATAATATAAGAAGATGTTTTAGAGGAATTTAAAAATAAAAAAGAAGAGAATGAAAAGAGTTGCTATACCCCGGGAAGATAAAGATGTGTTGCTAGATTCCGAACAACATCTTCGGTCAAGTCAGAATGCTCAGAGTCCCAGACTAAACCAATTGTAACAATCTCTGGGCAATTCATTAAAACACGCCGAATTTTTATTTTTTGGCCACAGTTACTCTAAAGAAAAACACAAAAGGCAACTTCTGAAATTATCAAAATATGTACCACAGGTAATGCCTTATACAGTTTATATTAAGCAATAACAATCTTAACATGTATCAGAAATTTATTTCTTCAGCATATTAAACTAGACCTCTAACAAAATATTTGTCTTAATTATTGATTAAACATAAAGTTTATTTAAAATGAAAGTATTTTTCTTTGGTATTCTGTAAATCTGCTAAAACAAGAGTTCAACCTTAAAAAAAGCAGATATAAAGCCCTTGAAGTCATTAATAATATTACATGAGGAAAGAATAATACCATTTGTAATGTTTATTTAAAGGAAAACAAAAAAGAAATCTTCTCTTTAGTCAAAAATAGACTTCAGAACTTAAAATTAATCAACATATGCTACCTTAAACCCTTAACAGTTACAAATTTTTAAAGAAATAAGAGCTCAGATGGTATAAAGAGTTACCTAAAAAAACACTGAAAAGGTAAATTCTTAAAATTAATTCTAGATATAATATTTGCATGTTAATTCCTGAATGCCTATTTTCAAATTTACAAATATAGAAGCACATTAATGTTCTCCAAATTATACTTACAGGACATTTCCTATAGTCATCAGTTGTATTTGCTGCTTGCAGCAATTCTGCGAACATTTCAGGCTTAAAGCGTTCATGCCTTTCCATCATTCTTTCAACTTCATTGCTACAAAAGAAAGAATCAGTCCTAAATCTGGTCTATGAATTTAAAAAAGATCTAATAAATTTGCATCAAAAATATTAAGTTATCAATACAGGTATGATCACTTTTTGTCTTAAAACACAATTTTGTTTGAAAAATTAACCATAAATTTCCATGAAATGAAAAATTATATTTTGTAGGTTATGATGAAAAAAATTAGGTCAAGAACAGAATAAATTAACACGAAATCAAACCACTGCTTGGAACTACATTAATGAGGTAAGATGCTCCATCTGAAGGTAATTCCAAGTTAACTGTTTCTTTTACATTATTACTTAACAAATAGGGACTTGAGTTTAAACTTTTGCCTAACAAGAACAACAAACTTTAGGAAAGGCTCCCTCTCTGGCCTGAAGTTCCCAGAAACAAAGCTATTTTCAGTTAAGAGAACGGCCCTTTGCTGATTAATGCAGAAGTCACAACCAAAGCTATTAAAGCCAGGCTTGTGCCTTTTATTCCTATTGTGAATGCTAACCATTTCATTAGAGCCTAGGCAAGGTATCTGTGCCATTTTGCATCCAACTTTTCCTAGAGTCAAATTTTTACCTATCAAGGTATTTAGTATCTTTAAACAATTATTTCAACATTTCCAAAAAGATATATAATGTAAGCTCAATGTTCCGACTAGTTTCCATACATAGTGTTCTGGTTTTACTTAGTAATTGTAACTGTCCTCGAGCTGGATATATTTTACAGTTCAATGGTTAAAATAATACCCAATACTCAATAACCACCATAAGTACCAATTCTTCTAAAGCACTTCACAAGTAGACTAGAAAGCACTAAATCCGACTGGCTCATTTAAAACGCACGAAATGGTTTTTTACAAAATTGACCACATCAGAGAAGTGGTTAACGAGATACATTTTGAATTTCAAATGAACCCAGATCTGGGTTTCAATCTTAATTTGTCCATTTACCAGATTAATCGTATGAATCCTATTTCTTGATCAACAAAGGTTTTTGTTAAGATTAAAAGCAACAATTTATGTAAAGCCTGGAACATAGTAAGCATTGAACAACTGGTATTCAATACTTACTACCAATAAAGAAAGATTATAATTAGAATTCAAATTCTGGGCTTTTGCGTTTTGTGGCATGGACCAGGGAGAAACTGATGCAGCTCTAATTTTTATTACCTAAGACAGTGTCTCAGAGCACTGTCATTTTACACAAGAGTTTCAAAGTAGACAAAGTTTTACAGTTTCTAATTTGTGGTCTATCCTTATTCAAACACCATCCTACTTTTCATAAAAAGTGAATGAAACTGACTACAACTGACTGAAGTTTAAGGAATGTTCCTCTAAACCAATGTTTCCCAACTCTGTATATATCCAAATTACCAACCTGCTATATTGATGATCTTTAATAATGTGCTATATCCAAAAAAATTCAAGGAAGTTTAATAATATAATGAATGAGCATCCTAATATTCACTTTGAGCAATGATAAAAACATTGGTAGCATTTGGCAACTAACTGCTGTACTGATGTATTCTGATTGATAATTATTGATCTATGTTTTGTCTTTCGTATTAAAGTACCTGCAAACATTTATCATCTTATCCAATGTTTATCACACATCAAATATTTACACTCTCAAATACCTGTTGCTATGTTCAAACAGTTCTTATTATGTAAAGTCTAGGGATCATTTTTGGATCCCTAAGTTGATGTTTCATGGCTGGGAAGGGAGGGAGGGGACAGCGAAGCATGACAAATTTTTATTTCAGGTGAATGTTGAAGCCTTAAATGCAATAAACCTAACAAAGATTACTTTCACTTTTTCCTTTCTTGTCTGCTTACCCTAGCTTCCATCACCACGCAGGGACATGGTAGAGCTGACAGGAGACCTGGCCACTACAAAGGTAACACCTTAGCAAAAAATGAAGAAATCATGTACAGTTCCATTTACCACTGAAGTTGGCATTTTAAGCTCTCCATCACAGTTCCAAAAACTTGCTATAAATATAGATATACATTTTGACTAATATTTTATACATTTCACTGAGTGACATGGATATTTGGTAAATCAGAAACAACCAATTGAGACAGACATCACTTAGTACCCCTAATGGTACCACATTTGTTAATCTCAGAGAGTAGATATTCATGTATGTTATAGTTTCATAAGAGAAAGGCTCAATGTGATCACATACATTACTAACATCCAGGGTAAATATGCATTAATAGGTTCTTACCATAGAGCTGTTGTGGAAATGTACCGCACAAATTCTGTAAAGGGTAGAGGGTCTGATGATGCTCCACAGCTACGACACACACACTGCAGGTAAAAATATGTTTAATTTATCAATCATAAAACATAAATATAGTCTCTAATGAAACAGTTAAGCCATCTCACCTGTTCATACAGAGTCATAGCAAACTTCTGGTGAGTGATACAAGACTTAGAGGTACACATGTCTGTGTCTCTGCTTGGCACTATGTGAAAATGAATCCTCTCCAATATATTTTCCTAATTTAAAAATTAAAAGACAAATGAGTTGAAAATCTTGCACAAGATACTTCAAAATACAACTCTTTTTAACTTTACAAATTAAAAAATCTAAATATTTTCCAAAGTGTTAAATTTATAAGTGCCATATACAGTCAGCTTTTCCACTTCTCTCTTTAACCAAGCCTTCAAATGTTGCTCAATTATTCACCTCTTACAGCATAAGCTTTAAAAAAATTTTAGCGAAACATTATAATGTAATATATGATTTTAATAAAGATTTAAAAAAACAATTCATGGTCGCTGACATCTAGAATTTAGTATTAGAAAACAAGATTTCCTATGTTCCCAGCGTTCTTATACTGAGAAAAGGCAAGTGATTTTTAAAACCCCTACTTAGGGGCCTCCTAGGTGGCGCAGTGGTGAAGAAACTACCTGCCAATGCAGGGGACACGGGTTCGATCCCTACTCCAGGAAGATCCCACATGCCACAGAGCAACTAAGCCCGTGCACCACAACTATTGAGCCTGTGCTTTAGAGCCCGTGAGCCACAACTACTGAGCGCATGTGCTGCAACTACTGAAGCCTACGCATCTAGAGCCTATGCTGCGCAACAAGAGAAGCCATGGCAATGAGGAGCCCGTGCACCACAACGAAGAGTAGCCCCCACTCACCGCAACTAAAGAAAGCCTGCACACAGCAACAAAAGACCCAACACAGCCAATAAAATAAACAAACAAATAAATAAATAAATAACCCTACTTAGATCATTTGGAGAGTCTATATAACTTAAATCAAAACATCAATGATAAAGGCTTATAATACCTGCACTAACACCTTAATGCAAGGAATCTGCTCTTCAACAAACTTCTTACGAAAGTTGGGATTTGTAACATAGATCAATAAGGGGTATTAATCTCCTTAACAAATTATTCCTTTTTACCAAAGCTTAACCAATGGATTCTTTTAATTAGTTAACTTCCCCCTCCTCTGCCCCAGGACATTTATAACCATTCAATTAATTAAGCCTGGATTTCTAGATATCCCATGAATAATCATATTGTGGATTAGCAATATTTCATTTAAATGAAAGTAAAATTATAAAGTTCAGTATTCTTCAAAATATATCCATTTATATTTTAAGCAATCGAGCAATTATAAACATGACAAGTATGAAAAGCATATTTCATGACTGTGCTGTTTTGGTCATATTTTAGTCAATATGGCAAGTGTGCTAAATAAGCAGTGCACTAGTCAAGGAGCTGTCCATCTGTCTAAGGAAACAGTCGAGATGTTTATTTTTTAAAAAACCATAAATGCCAAATAAATTCTATAGAGAGTAATAAATTCTTCAGAAATTTGGAGAACGGAGTGGGGTGCTTTGAGGATGCATTATCTCGTAGATAAGACTTAGGTTGAACTTTAACAACTAATAGATTAGGAAAGTTTGGAGTATTTCAGGAACTTGAGCAAACCCTATAAAACAGGAATTTAAAATACACGTTTGAGGAACAAAATGAAAGTATCTCACCAGAAGGGAAAATTCAGGAAGGAAGCAAAGAGATAAGTTGGAGTTTAAATGTAAAGAGCCTTAAATGTCAGAAGAGTCAGATTTGAACCACAGAAATATCTGAAGAGGAAGCATTTATCTGAAGAAAATTATATTAACATGGTGGCTGTTAAAAAAACACACTCTTAGGATATAGGTTAAAAGGACACTAGTAAGGAGGCTTAAATAATGCTGAGAGTAGAGGCCTGAGCTAAGAAGAAATGGTGACAGGGAAATAACATGGCAAGGCAAACCTTAAGAGGGATTCTGATGAAAGAATTTACGCATTTGCTAAAGAGATGTAAGACTAAGATAAGAAATAGCTACATCTTAAATATAGGTGACATCTATGTTATTGAAACAATTAATCATCAACAGGCATACTTAAGAAGGTATGTAAGGTACGTCCCTGATCAACATGGTGGTAACACAGTCTCAGAACATCCACCTCAGTCAGTGATTCTCAACCTGGAGTAAGGTGTATATCAGAATTGCTGCCCCTGACAGCTGCCCATCAAGATCCTCTTCTCTTCCAAAGAGAATCATTGCATGTAATGAGAAATGTTACTGGGAGAGTGTGCTGCATATGTAAACCCTGTGGGACAGAACAACGACTTAAGTGATATGATTTATACATAATAAGCCTTTTTGTTCCAACAAATAAATTTTAAAGTATTCTAGTAGCCTAACTCTCAAAAATTAGAGCAGCACAATAATCAAAAGTGAAGTACACAAAACACGTGTGGACTTAAACTGAGCTTTGAAGGGTAGGTAAGACAAGGATCTACTAAGCAGTTCTGACTTTTCCACTGTTATGAACTTATGCTTCATTTGTCTCAAAAGATGCATCATTTAAGGAATGCACACTATCATTCTGACTTAAGGATTATCAGAAATACTTACAAAGCACTCTGCAGCATCATCCATAAGACCAACCTGAAATCGCTGCTCATCTTTGAAACTTTCTGCAAGAGCATGCCGTATGTTATCTGAGGGAAGTGCTTTTTCTCGACTGTGTTGAAACTGTGCAAATATTGTCTGGGAATCAACAAATACATCAACCAATAAGTTTAACACCAACAACTAAAAACACTTGAGCAATTTCATTACACCAGCGGAACTCGAAACTTTATACTCAGAAACTAAGTCTTTTGCTCTAAAATTCCATATAAAAATTAATTTTAAAAAATTAATTATTTCTAGTAGTAATACGTAAAAATGGTTGCCCCAGCCTCGAAATCAAATGTTAGTGCATAAGAATCAAACATGAAAATTTCTCAGGTCCCATCCTCAGAAATTCTGATTGAGATAAGGCCCATTTTAAACTGTTCCCTAACTGACTGTGATCTAAGTTGTTTAAAAAGAGTTTTGAGATAAGTTGTTTTAAATCTTAAAGTATACTGTAGGAATTGAAATTATATTATTCAAAACTAAAACATATAATCAAATAAAACAGTAGGAACTCACTAGACTTGAAACAGTGGGAACATTCAAGAACATGTGATTATAGGTGTTAAATCTGGTCTCCTATTTTCTTTATTGAATTTAAGCAAGAAAAACTTTTTAATAAGTTCCAGTTTTATGACAACCATCTTAAGTGGGAGGAAGTGGGGGAAAAATAGTTTACTGTGATAAACCACCAAATAAGGATTGGTCATATTAAGTTCTGTATCAATTAGCTCAAGGGGTATGTCATCTCAAAATAAAATTGCTTTTAAGATCAACATATGGTAGGCTAGGAAATATTTCAAGAATCTGTTCCACTGATACAAGAAAATTTAATTTACAAGAACAAAGTTAAAAAGAAAGATGCCAAATGATATTAGATATCCAGAACCAAAATTTATAGCTACAATTACAAATGCTAAAAAATGAAAAATACTTTCACAAGTCATTTCTTATTTAGGTAGTCAACTTTTCCAGGTAACGTATAAGATACTAATCCTACACAAGACTGATGTTCATTCAACATCTATTTTTTGATTGCCTAGTATGTGTGAGGCATTGTTCTACATCAGAAAACAAAGACCCTGCCCTCATGGAGCATATGTTCTCGTTGTAGTAATGGGGAAAGGGTAATTATATGTCAGAATGTAATGTAATAAGTACAATAGAGAAAAAGAAATACAATACAAGAGAGAAAGATAAAGTAGTGTAATAGGGATAGGGATGCTGAGGGCAGGAGAGACGGAAGGAGTTTACCTATTACCTAGGGTAGTCAGGGAAGGTCTCACTGATGGAAAAATAACATTTAAGGAGAAGCATAAAGGAAATAAGGGTGTTAGCCACAGGGACATCTTGAAGAAAATCATTCTAGACAAAAGGAATAATAATGAAAATACTCAGAGACGAAAGCCAGCTCTGAGAAAGTGCAAGGAGGACAGTGCAGTGTGTGTGTGTGTGTGTGTGTGTGTGTGTGTGTGTGTGTGTGTGTGTGTGTGTGTGTGTACGAGCAAGTGTTTTGAGGTGGGGAGGCAAGCAGGGGGAAGAGGCAGATGATGTGTAAGGCCATGGGAAGACCTGGGCTAGAAAATTTAATTAGTTTTTACAACTGAACAAAACATTCAAAATTTACTGCAGAGTAAATAAAATGCAATACTGTAATTTGATGTAAGTTCATTCTTCATCAATCCTATTTTTGCCATATAAAAAAGAGAATATAAAATTGCCTCCTTTGGTGACTTATTCAAACAGACCTTTTAGGAATATAAGTCAAAATAAACATGAAAATTACCTTTTGTTTTCCTGTATTATGTATATGCGTGTATACTAAGAATATTCAAGAATATAAAACACTGACATATTTCTGAAAACACAACAACGAAATCTTAAATTCTTGGGTAAAAATGTCAGTGACATAAATGAGTTGCTAATTTATACTGGACTCCCCATTTCTGCCTTTGTCCCTGTTCTATGTATTCTCATCCAAGCAGCCAAAGAGATCTAGTCCAAGTATCATACCTACTTAACACAGGTTTTATCACTCCTCCACTCAAAACAATCCCATGACTTCCTAAAGCACTCAAGAGAAAAAGTTAAGGTCCTAGAAGGCCCTACACAACCTGGACTCCTGTTTCAGTTATTAAACAAAACCACCCCAAATCTTAGTTACTAAAAATAACATTTATTTTGATCACAAATCTGCAGTTTGGGTGAGGACAGCTCAATTCTGCTCCACTTGCAGTCATCTATAATAGTTTGAATGTTGGAACTTGGAGGCATCTGAAGGTCGCTCACTAGTGTCTAGAGGTTGATGCTGGTTATTGATGCTGTCTGCTGGCCAGGAACTTTGCTGTAGCTGTGACCAGCTTGGCTTCCTCACAGCATGGCCACTCACTTCCAAGAATGAGCACCCTAACAGACAGAGCCAGGTGAAAGCTTTGTCACTTTTTCTAATCTGACCTAATCTCATTTCTGCCACGTGATGGAAATGAATACGGGCAACCCAGATTCAAGGAATTAGATTCCACCTTTCGATAGAAGAGTGCAAAAGAACCTGCAGACATTTTTGAAACCACCACAACTCACCTTACCTCTGAGCTCATCTCCTATCACTGTCCCCCTTGCTCACAAAGCTTCTGCCACCCATTCAGGCTTCCCTGAAAATGTCACGTACACTCCCACCTCAGGGCCTCTGCAGTTGCTGTGTCCCTGCTTGCCTGGAATGCTCTAGTCCACTCCATCACCTTTTGCAAGCCGTGATTTAAATGTCACTTTCTCAGTGAGGCTTTCCTTGCTACTCAACACTCTCTGTTACCTTTCCCTGATTTATATTTCCTCCTTCACAATTATTATTACCTAACGTACTTTATATTTTGTTTACGTATTTTCTTCTCCCCTACAAGGATTCAAGCTACATGAGAACAGGGATTTTTATTAGTTTCATTCACTGCTATATCCTTAGTAACTACAGCAGAGCCCAGGATACAGTAGTAACTCGAAAAAAATCTGTTAAAATGAATAAAGGACTGTTTCAAAATAATGAAAAATACAATGTTCCTACAATGTTATACTATTTAGAATATTAATTTAAACTGCTTTTACAGGAAAATGGAAATATACACCTGAATAAGTCATATTTTAAGAATTCATCTTCAAAACTGTAAGTCACTTGACAAAAACTTTATTACAAATAAACTAACCAAATATGTCAAACCAGACTATCAAATAAAATTAAATCTTTTGAGAAACAATAGTAATTTTTCAGAACTATTAAAAGGTTACCTTCAGTGCACAAAATATGCAGGCATCTCCCTGACAAACATGTCCAGTCAGAACCCGCAAGCTTCTTCGGAATATATCTAATTGCCATAAAACCTAAAAAATAGTGAGATGTGAAAAAAGAAATACAGTGATACTTTCTCACTGTGATGAAAGACAGATTTAAATATTTTTTAAATTGCAGGAGGCTAAAAACTTCTTTTAATTGCTTGTACATAATCAGATATATACAACTACTAAAAATAAGCATAAAACTTATATACATGTAGTTCTTATATAAACAATGGATTTAGAAAATATTCCTATTAATTCACATGTTAAAACCATAACAGGCACAGAACAAGAAAAAAACAACTCCTCAGTTAAGGAATTTATATGAATAGGAAACATGGGATACTGAACAGAGGACTTGGCAGAGACTTGAAAGAGGAAGTGATTATAATACTTGGAATGAACTGAAATTTCGGAAGGAAATATAATTGCAGTTAAAAGTCAGGGTGTTCCAAATAAGGGTCGGTATGTAGTGACAAGAAAAAGGGCAGAGGCCTGTGTGGTCACTGTATACTGAATGAAAAAGGAGGCATCTGTGTAGTAATGGGGGTACAGCATAATACGAAGCAGCAGTAAAAAGAATAACCTGAATATATTTGCTGCAATTATCCAGTCATCATTTACTAATAAAAAACAAAACCAAAATAAAAAAGACAGTAGTTGTTTAAATCAGTTCTGTACTTAAAATCATTCTAGAAAAACCTGAAATCTATACAATGGGGATAATTGTGCCAGCCTCATAGACTTTTTGTAAGGATTAAATATACGTATGTGATATGTGCAGTGATTAGAGCAGCGCCCAGTACACAACTGGCATGCATTGAATGCAACCTGCTATTTGCTGCTGTAAATACTATTACAACAAACAATTAAGATCTTCCAGTTTCTCTACACTTTTCAGTCATTTCCTCAAATAATAAAACTAAGAAAATCGATACACCACCTCACATTTCTCCCAACGAAAAAAAAAGTTAATAAAAACAAATAATTTTAAAAGTTGCCTACTTTTTAATAACTCAATAACTAAAAACCCTTTCAGAATTTCTTTTAGATAGTTGCTTTTTCTTAAAGCATATCTAATAGGATTCATTTATCACAAATAACTCAGTGTTTTGGAAAGCACTTGAAAATGCTTAATAACTTTCTTGCATATCATATTCTATCATATCATTAAATATACTACGTTGAAATTCATTCGTCAAAATGAAGGTCATGACAGCACAGCCGTGGGAAGTGCACAGCACTGTGGTTAATGATACAACCTCTGAAGACAAGCTGCCTGGGTTCTAATTCTGGCTTTACTGTTTACCAGCTCTTGGGCTGACTTGAGCAAAATATTTTCTGAAACTCAGTTTTCTCATCACTGAAAGGAGGATAAAAGTAGTACCTATCTCTTAGGATCATTGTGAGAATTAGGTTAGACAAAATACAGATTCTACCAATACACAGCAAGAACACAATAAACGTTTGCTATTAAATATTTTAACTTTGCTTTTAACTTAGAGAACTTAAAACCACACCAATAAGTCATACCTACTTAATTGTACCACTTTCTCAACACATAAAAGTTTAAAATATTCAGCCAAAAGAGAAATCTGCATAATCTGCTTATAAGGTTAACGAATTAAGTCTTTCAAATATAACTGGAATGTTTTCTGAGGTTAGCAAAATGTTTAACTTACACTGGATCCAAACTACAGAAAAAATATTTTATGTGACGTCTCTGAAAATTACTCAATATAAAAGTTTCAAAATGATTTCCACAAATCCATACCAAAAATTATCTTCATTATAGTTAATCTTTATCCTATATCATTTTAAAATGTTGATTATATTCTACCACCTGTTTTAAAAAGTTAAATTCTAAGCTAGTTGTTGGACTAATTAGTTTTTAGCAATATAATTTTATAACAAACATTTTTCTTTTGTATCATTTGCATGTTTCATTTTAACATGGTACCTAACAAAATTAATGTAGTTATTTTGAATGTTTATGCATGTTTCTTATTTAGTTATTACCCAAAGATTAATATATACATGCATATGCACTTAATAAAGGAATATAAACCTTTCATCATATTCCTCACTTCAAAATAATATAAAAAATAAAAATTAAGGGGAAATGGCATATAAATTCATGTTTCTGACATTAATCCAAAACATTTTAATAATGTCCACTTTTAGTAATTTCTCACAAAATGTATTTCACAATTTATTTCTCAGCAGTTTTAAAAAGTATTCATCAAACTGCATATTAGCATTTATATTGTGAATTTTAAAAACGAAGTCAGGCTTTTTCTGACAGAAGTCTACTTGAACAGCTGTTTTGTCAGTGAGGACTGGCTTTGTAAATTAGTTTATATGGTAGACATTTTAACATCAGAGGCCAGCAGATTCCCTGAGCTGAAGGGGTGGAGCTGGGAGTTCAGGGAAGCCAAAGCAGCTAGAGTTGGCAGCACACAGTGCTGCAGAGGGGAGAGCTGCACACAGTTAACAACAGAGCTGGGGAGGGGGCCCCTCGAGTAGTCAGATAAGTACTATAAGGAAACTACCTGAGACCAGGAAAGAAATTCCCAAAAGATTAGATGGAATGCCCAGAGCACATATCAGTTCAGGGCAGTGCCGGTACCCAACAGCCAAAGTGGAAAACCACACAATTCACACTGCGTCAGTGAAAGAAAGAAGGGTCCCTCCCCAGTAGCAGAGAAATTAACCCCAGAATAAACACAGTTCTGGTACTGCCTAACAAAGCTTAAACGTAAAATGATCAAACTGTTTCCAAATAATCTAATCCTATCCCAGAATAATGTTCAAAAATATTTTTAGGAATATAAAAATACCCCTTACCCAACAAAGTAAAACTCAAAATGTCATCTGACATCCAATCAAAAATTACCAGGCATTAAAAGAAATAAGAAAATATATTCCAAAACTAGGAAGAAAAAATACACCCAGAATTTGCAGAGGCAGAATTAGTAGACAACTACATTAAAACAATTATTACTGTATTCATATATTCAAGAGGATAGAGAAAAGATTGAACATGTCAAGTAGAGACATAGGCAATTTTTAAAAGACCCAGATCAAACTTCTAAAGATGCAAATTACAATGCCTGAAATTAAAAAATACACTGGATGAGATTAATAGCAGATTAAACAAACAATGCAAATGAAAAGATTAATGAACTTGGAAGACACAGCAATAGAAACCATACAAAATTAAAGAGAGAGAGAAAAAAAAAAGAATGAGAAAGAAAACGAAGAGTGCATCAGTAAGCTCTGGGACTTAAAGCAACCAACTACATATGTAACTGGAATGCCACAAAAGAGGGGAGGGACAGAAATATTCGAAGAAATAATGGTCAAAGAGTTCCCACATTTGATTAAAATTATAAAGCCATGGGTTTAAGATGCTCAATAAACCCAAACACAAGAAACATGAAGAAAACTATGTCATGGCACATCATCACCAAATTGATTTAAACCAGTGAAAAAGAGAAAATCTTAAAAGCGGCCAGAGAAAAGGGGCACATTACAAACACAGGAACAAGATAAGAATGACAGTAGTTTTTCCATCAGAAGTAATCAAGCTAGACAATAGAGGAGCAAAATCCTTAAAGTACTGAAAGAGAAAAACTGGCAACCTAGATTTCTTTAATGAGTGAAAATCTTTCAAAAACAAAAGTAAAATAGAGATTTTTTTTTTCCAGACCCACAAAAACCAAAAGAATTCATCACCAACAGACCTGTATAACAAGAAATGTTAAGAGGGGTCATCCTTCAAGCAGAAGAAATGATACCAGATGGATCCCCGTGAAGGTGTGATGAGCGCCATGAATGGTTAACTATGTAAAGAAGTAGAAATAACCTTCATGGCAGAGGTCAGTGGAATGTTCATTTAAAAAAAAAAATCAACATAGGAATACTCCATTTTCTTTACCACGTAAGTGTTCTCACTTAGAATTTTCTCTTGGTATAACAAGCTTTTCATCTCCCTAAACTACACACAGTATTTTGGGAGCCAAAGAAAAGGACAGACACAAAGGGAAATACATAAATGTAAAAAGAAAGAACTGGAAAGGGGGTAATAGGAAAAGATTTTAAATGACAGAAGCCCCTTCTTATAGCCTGATTCAATAAAAGCATATAATTCCAAGTCTTTTGGTGTCTGGTATTTCTCTATATCGGGTGTCATTCAATAAATATTTTCCTGCCCTCCTCACAGCACTTACTGTCAAAGGGACCTTTCAGCCAGGGCAGAACAGTGACTGTCATTTATGGGTCCCCAAGTAAATTAGAATTGAGGCTTTCCAAATACCAACTGCTTCTCTTTCCCTGAGTGAGTTATAAAACTTTCAAGTTTGACATATGTCCCAGACAGAAGGCAATTGAGAACAAGTCTGAGTCAGATTTCTGAGCACTTGACCCATTCTAGATGTGTTCATTTATCAAATGAGTTAATTAAACAATATTTCTCCTTCTACTCTCAGTTTTCAGGAGGAAAAAAAAGGCAATAGAAAGAAAATATATGAAAAGCTATCTATTTTCAATAAAATCTTTTAAGGTATATTCTAGGGTCAATTAGGGTCACATTCCAATATTCTAAATCTGCCTTATCTTTAATACTGTACAGTCAACAATCAGAAGGATATAGACCCCTACAAAATCTGAAAATGTTGAATTAAAAACTATTATACTTAAGAAAACTGGATTAATACATATTTGCTAATTAAAAGAAATTTCAACAAGGATGAAGCAAAATGAATTAACCGTTAATTTAAGTAAAACAGTGGCATCCAAATTACGATTCTTAGAGAGGTGATTTAAGCCCACAGTAGGAGGGTGAAAGGAGTTTGAGTACTGAGATTAAAAAGTCTGCATTCTCATCTCAATCCAAGCAGCTTGTTTCTTTTCATGCAATCTATGGGGATTCTACTGGATTTCTTAAACAAAAAAAAGGGGGGTGGGGGGGTGGGCAAGGGGAGGGGTTGATTAGCTAATTCAAAAAAACAATTTTATGTATTTTAGAAACATTCTTAATTTACTAAGTAAACATTTTAAGCCACAAGATATTTTTATATCCTAGCAATGTATCATTCTGTTGAAAAAACCACTTCCATTTATTATAAAAACCAAAATGCCCAGTCAAAATACTTTGCTACTATTAAAAGTGATATTAAAGTCATTCCAGTCAACAATAACTTTATTCTTAATTTACAAGGTAAAGAAGCATTAAGCAAAGAATTTCCTGAAAGGCACTTTTTAAAATTTAACAAGAAATTATGGTCTCACCTGTACAGCACTATTAAGAAAGCAGCTGTTTTGTCCTGGTTCATTCAACAAGCCTTTGGTAGGGGCTAGGGATAGCATACTCCCAGGTTGATAAGCTTTTCCAAGATTGCCACCAGGTTTCCGTAAAAATTTTACCCATGCC
Source organism: Hippopotamus amphibius kiboko (assembly GCF_030028045.1). NCBI lineage: Eukaryota > Metazoa > Chordata > Mammalia > Artiodactyla > Hippopotamidae > Hippopotamus > Hippopotamus amphibius. The sequence continues at coordinate 76,643,841 of NC_080198.1, forward strand.
ATTTTCAAGCAACTTTGTTTGCATTAAAGCTAAGAATCATATACTTATGTGATACTTCTGATGATAAAGTGGATGGGGTCTTGAATGGTCCACTTAAATTCGCTGCAGTCTATTACAATAACATAAGTTTCCAAGTCCATATCTTTCCTGATGCTGTAGTTTTGAGAGCTTTGTCAAGTAAAAATAAGATACATAAGCAATGAAGTTCTGAAAGTTAAAAAAGAAAGCTATCTTAAACAAGGCCTTAAAGATGTAAAATTTTTGTGTTAAATTTTATAAGAGTACAATTTAAGATGAAAAAGATTTTTTAAAAACTGCTAAAAATAACATCGATGAACAAATCATATTCTTTAAAATGTAAGTCACTTGTCTTGATGGTTTTAAAAACCGATGATACAAAAAGATATAGAGTTAGCATTTCATATGATTCCTTTGGTCATTCGTTTTCCTTATGTTTTTTTAATAAGAAAAAAGTCTCTCTCTTTCCCAAGTGAAGTTATTAAAGGTGACTCCATATTTCATAGCAACATGACCTCAAAGCAAATCTATAAGAAAAGAAAAGAAATCTTTAAATAAAAGTAAAGGCTAATCAACAAAATTCCTACTTTATTATATGAACACATATTGAATACATAATTAAAATAATATATATAATTATAAAATTAGAACTAAGAATGTTCCTAAAAATATGAAAATGAAAACAGTTCATCATTTAAATTTTCAAAAAATATCAAACTGACATCAATCATTACCTACTTCAAGATTTCAACGGTCATATGATGGTTTCATATTCTAAAGAAAACTAGAATTAACTTAAATCTCAGGTGGTATTTTGAAAAATACTAACTTTACTGTCAATATTATATTGCTGTTCACTAAACAAAGACTGTACAGGGACTCTATATTTTATCTGTTTTACTCAGAATCATATCATTTCTCCAAGAAAGTCAATAAATTTTATATAAATTGACATGCATTAAAACTCAGAAGAAACATTAAATTAACAAATCTTAGTGAATTAAAATAAATTTCCACACTATTAATGAACACATGCTCCTGGCTAAAAGGACTTCAAAATTTCAACTTCTTAATTAAAAACAATCAAGTATTACGAACAAAGTTTAGTTTAATCAACTGAATTTCCTTCCTGCATTCATTCATTCAGCAAATGTTTATTGAGCTATGTACTGTGCCAGGCACTAGAACTGACATTTTAATGAGCAAAGACAGACCATAATTCAGCGAATAATAAATTGTAGCATGTACTAGAAGAGTTATGCACTGAGTGCTAACAGAAAAACAATCCAAGCAAAGGGGATGAGAAATGCATATAATGGGAGATGGTTTGTACTTTTAAATAGGATAGTCACAGAAAGTGTAATTGAGAAGGTTACTTTTGCACAAAGATTTGAAGGAGGTGAAGATGCCACTCTGGAGAAGGCATTCCTAGTGGAGTGAAGAGCATGCCTGGCATATTGGAAGGCAGAAAGAAGCCCAGTGTGGCAAGAGAAATATGAACAAAGAGGAGAGTAGATGAAAAGGGAGGACGTGAAAGAGAGAGAGATCATGAAGGGCCTCAAAAGCCCTGTGAAAGAACTTTGGCTTTAAATTTAAACTCTAGATGAAAACCACTGAGTTTCACTTCATAGCACAAAAACATGAGGAGACAGAACTTTATAGGTCAGTTCAATTCCACTGATCAAACACCCACTAAGATAGCAAAGCACTGAGGAATAAATAGAATTCAAGTCAGGAGATTTTGTTTCCAGTCCCACATACTAGCTCATCACTTATTAGCTGTTTGGTCTTAGATAAATTCTCATCATCTCTAATTTGGAGCATCAGCTATAAAACGGGGACAACAATAACAGCCCTGCTTAATGTAGGTTATATATTTCAAGAATTATAAAACACTACACTATGTTAGTTGTTGTCTTTTTATTTTAACTCTATGGATTGTAACTTCCTCTAAAGTGATCTAAATGATCCTGAAAACTTTACACAAATTTTTAATAAATGTAGTTATGATTTTACAACATTAAGGGAGCTCTGTATTGGTAGTAAATTTGTATTTTTAATGGAAGAATCCTTTGAAATGATATTCTTTCAACGATCATTTAACTAGGCACCAGGTCTCACCCTGAACTGTGATAAGATATATGAAACAATCCCTATGCTAATGAGTTCAGTTTTGTGATGGGCACTGACACAAATAGATAATTTTAAAATACTGTAGCTTCCATTCCTATGCAATATGTCAAACTAATATATCCTGCTGGTTCTCTTCCTCCAACCCAACTCTGGAGATTATACAAAAGCAACAGATAGTCTAAGGAGAAACAGGGAAAAACATTAAGTAACTGGCTTCTAGACTGGGAGGGAAACAGCAGCCAAGAGATAGAGAGAGCCAAGACTGGGAAAGATCTTTCTAGTTGTGACCTTTTCCATTCTTCACATTGTTCTGGGCAGAGAATTCCCACCCCACACAGTGCAATGAAACAGGAAAGCTCTGTTACCACCCCAGTGCCATCTGGAGGGTAAAGGAGATGATAACATCAGGTAAGCATCAGAGCACAGCCATTTTGGTAAGTGGTAATAAGTACAGACACCTGCAAGGCCCCTGAGTGTTCTATCCTCACCATACTCCACAAACAGAATGGAGGATAGTAGGACCTGTTAGGACCGCCACTAAGCAAGTAAACAGTAAGCTCTTTTAGGAATCAACTCTCAAGCAGTATCACCCCAAATCAAGCCCTTACATCCCCACCTCTGCTCCCTGAAATCACCTGAAGAAACACAAATCAGAGCCTAGTGCCTTCATTCTTCTCCTCATGTAAATATTACTAGCTTATAACTTGGTACTCCCAGGAAAAAGAGAACCAGATACTTGCACAGTATGAGCACTATGTGAGAAAGGCAACAAACTGAACAATCCACACCACAGGAAACAGCATGAACAGACCAAACGGAACACAAATTGAAAATAAACTTAATAAATATCTACCAATAAAATATGTGTACAATTTTTGAAACTATTGAAATAAAAAACTCAAAGGATGAGTTAACTAGCAAAATGAATAGAAGGAAACATCATACTCATGAGCAGTAAGTGTAGGTCTAGAAATTCTCCTAAAAGTATTAAAAAAAAAAGTGAAAAATATAAACATTTTCAAAAAACTAAGAGAGACAGATGAAATCTAAGTGTCAATAACTTTTCACAAGGATTCCCAGAAAGAAAGGGGAGAAAGTAAACAAAGTAAACACTCTTAGAAAGATTTAGATTTTTCCAGAATTAAAGGCTGAAAAAATCAAAAAGAAAAATAGATAACACAAAAATCCAAACATCATGTGAGGAAGAAAGGAAGTAGGATGAAAACTGTGAAACCCTGAGAGGGGTGGGGGGGGGAGAGAGAGAGAGAGAGAGAGATTGATTTTCAAGCCCATTAATAGGGAAACAACAGAAAGAAAAAATAAATCTATAAGATTAAACTTTAGAAAAACTAATAAAATCTTCACAAGCATGATTAAAGAAAAAGGAAAAAGAGAACTATATCACCAATAGGATTGATAAAGGAGAAATGACCACATACAGATAAGCAACCGAAAGAAACATAGAGGAATACCATTTAAATCTCATGACAATAACTTTGAATATCTAAAGGAACAGGTAATTTCATAGCAAAATACAAATTACCAAAATTAACTCAAGAGAAGCAGAAAATTTTTTAAAGACTAAACGAAAATGGAAAGGAGACAAAAGTTCTTCCACTGAAAATGGCATCTGGATCAGATGGATTCAAAGTTAAATTTTATCTAAACTTTAAAGAACTGTTAATTCTAATGTTAAAATATTGCAGGCCACATGAAAATAAAATACAAAGAACTCCCAAATCATGTCATGAAGCTAACATAATCTTAATATCAACCATGATAAACCTCAGACCAATGTGACATGTGATTAAAGATGTAAAACTTATAAATAAAACACTAACAATCACTGTGTCAAAAGAATAATGTACCACTGAAAAAATATAATAAGGTTTATTCTAGGAATTCAAATGTGATTCTATATTTATTCTTTTAATAAATATTTGGGAAGCTGTGCAGAAAAGAGCTAACAGCAATATTTATAACAGCAGAAAGGTAGGAAAACAACCCAAATATTCAATTAAAGAATGGATAAATACAGTGTGTGTGTGTGGGGGAGGGGGGTGTATGAATATGTGTACACACACACACACACACACTGGAATGTTATTCAGCCATAAAAAAAAAAATGAAGTACTTAAACATGCTACAACATGAACACTGAAAACCATTTGAGAAGCAAAAGTCAGTCGCAAAAGACTACACACTATAAGATTCCATTCATACAAAATGTCCAAGAGAAATCTAGAGACAGATAGTAGATAAGTAGTTGCTCAGACTGGAGAAGTGGGGACTATGGAGAACAAGTGGGGATGAGGGCGGAAAGTGATAGCTAAAGGGTACCCAGATTCTTTTTTATTCCTTCCAGTTTTATTGAGATTTGACACACACTGTATAAGTTCAGGGTGTACAGCATAAAGATTTGACTCACATACATTATGAAATGATTATCACAGCAAGTTCAGTGACCATCCATCATCAAATATAGATACAGAATTTAAAAAGTAGGAAAAAATATCTTCCTTGTCATTCTTAGGATTTACTCTAACAACTTTCATACATAACAAACAGCATGTTAATTATATATCATGTTGTACACTACATTCCTAGTCCTTACGTATCTTATAACTAGGAGTTTGTACCTTTTGACAAGCTTCGTCCAGTTTCCCCACTTCCCCCACCCCCGGTAATCACAAATCTGCTCTTTTTCTATGACTTTATTTGTACGTCTGTTTGTTTTTGAAGTATAATTGACCTACAACATTATGTTAGTTCCTGTTACACAACATAGCGATTTGGCATTTCTGTGCATTTCAAAATAAAAGTTACAATATAACATCTTACAAATATATTACATAGTTATTGACTATATTTCCCACACTATACATTTCACACCCAAGACATTTATTTTGCAGGTGGAAGTTTGTATATCTTAAGCTCCCTCTGCCCTCTGGCAACCACCTGTTTGTTCTCTATATCCATAACTGTTTCTGTTTTGCTATGTATGTTCATTTCTTTTGTTTTTTAGATTTCACATTTACGTGAAATCATACAGTATTTGTTTTTCTGTCTGATTTATTTCACTTAGCCTAATACCTCTAGGTACATCCAGGTTGTCACAAATGGCAAGATTTCATTCTTTTTTTTTAATGGCTGAATAATATTCCATTGTATGTATGTAAATATATGTAGCATCTCTTCTTTATCCATTCATCTACTGATGGGCACTTGGGTGGCTTCCATATCTTGGCTATTGTAAATAATGATGCAATAAACATAGGGGTGCATACATCTTTTCAAAATAGTGTTTTTGTTTTCTTTTGATAAATACCCAGGAGTGGAACTGCTGGATCATATGGCAGTTCTTTTTTTTTCCTGGCAGTTCTATTTTTAATTTTTTGAGGAATCTCCTTATTACTTTCCACAGTGGCTGATCAGTTTACATCCCCACCAATAGTGCATGAGGGTTCCCTTTTCTCCACATCCCTGCCAACACTTGTTATCTGTGGTCCTTTTTTAAAAAAATATATTTATTTATTTATTTATTCATTTATTTATTTATTTTGTTGCACCAGGTCTTAGTTGCGGCAGGTAGGCTCTTTAGTTGTGGCATGTGAACTCTTAGTTGCAGCATGCATGTGGGATCTAGTTCCCCAACCAGGGTCAGAGTCTTAACCACTGCATCACCAGGGAAGTCCCCATTGTCTTTTTTAATGACAGCCATTCTGATAGATGTAGGTGATATCTCATTGTGCTTCTGATTTGCATTTCCCTGATGATGAGTGATGTTAAGCATCTTTTCATGTGCCTGTTGCCACCTGTCTGTCTTCTTTGAAAAAATGTCTATTCAGATCCTCTGCTCATTTTTTTAATCATGTTGTTTTTCAGGTGTTGTGAGTTCTTTGTATATTTTGGATATTAACCTTTATCAGATATATCATTTGCAAATATCTTCTCCCATTCAGGAGGTAGCCTTTACCTTTTGTTGATAGTTTCCTTCACTGTGCAAAAAGCTTTTTAGTTTGATGTAGTCCCATTTGTTTATTTTTGCTTTTGTTTCCCTTCTGGTGGAGACATATACCAAAAAATATTACTAAGACTGATGCCAAAGAGAGTATTGCCTATGTATGCCTCCAGAATTTATGGTTTCAGGCTTTATATTTAAATCTTTAACCTACTTTGAATTTATACTTACTCATGGTGTGACAGATTAGTCCAGTTTGATTCTTTTGCATGTAGCTGTCCAGTTTCTCCAGTAACATTTAATGAAGATGTTGTCTTTTCTCCTGTATATTCTTGCTTCCTTTGCTGTAGATCAATTGCCCATATAAGTGTGGGTTTATTTATGGGCTATTTTGTTCCACTGACCTATGTGTATGTTTTTCTGCCAGTATCATACTGTTTTGCTGACTGTAACTGTGTAGTATAGTTTGAAGTAAGGGAACATGATATGTTGAGCTTTGTCCTTTCTCAAGAATGTTTTGGCTATTCGGGGTCTTTGTGTTTCCATACAAACTTCAGAATTATTTGTTTGAGTTCTGTGAAAAATGCCATTGGTATTCTGATAGGGATTGCACTGAATCAGTAAATTGCTTGGGTAGTAGGATAATTTTAATAACATTAATTATTCCAATCCATGAACACAGTATATCTTTCCATCTGTTTGTGTCATCTTCAATTTCTTTCAACAGTGACTTATAATTTTCCGAGTACAGGCCTTTTACCTCTATAGTTAGATCTACTCCTAGGTATTTTATTCTTTTTGATGCAATTGTAAATGGGACTGTTTTCCTAATTTCTCTTTCTGATAGTTCATTGTTAGTGTATAGAAATACAACAAATTTCTCCATATTAATTTTGTATCCTACAACCTTAATGAATTCTTTCATGAGCTCTAGTAGTTCTGGTGGCATCTTGAGGATTTTCTATGTATAGTATCATTTCATTTGCAAACACTGACAGTTTTACTTCTTCCTTTCCAATCTGCATTCCTTTTATTTTTTTTTCTTGTCTGATTGCTGTGGCTAGGGCTTCCAATACAATGTTGAATCAAAGTGGCAGCAGTGGGCAACCTTATCTTGTTCCTGATCTTAGAGGAAATCCTTTCAGCTTTCCACTGTTAAATGAAATGTTTGCTGTGGACTTGTCATATATGGCATTTATTATGTTGAGGTAGGTTCTCTCTGTACCCAAACTGCTGAGAAATTTTATAATGAATGGATATTGGATTTTGTCAAAAGATTTTTCTGCATCTACTGAGATGAACATATGATTTTTATTGTTCAATTTGCTAATGGGGAATATCACACTGATTTGCAGATACTGAACCATCCTTGCATCTCTGGCATAAATCCCAAATGACAATGACATATGATCTTTTTAATGTATTGTTGAAATCAGTTTGCTTATGTTTTGTTAAGGATTTTTGCATCTATATTCATTGGTGATATTGGTCAGGCATCTTTTTTTGTGATATCTTTGTCTCGTTTTGATAACAGTGTGATCCTGGCCTCGTAGAATGAGTTCAGAAGTGTTCCTGCCTCTCCAATTTGTTTTAATAGTTTGAAAAAAATAGGTGTTAACTATTCTCTCTGTGTTTGGTAGAATTCACCTGTGAGGCCATTTGGTCCTGGACTTTCATCTTTTGAGAGTTGTTTTATTTCTAATCCAATTTCATTACCAGTAATTGGTCTGCTAGTATTTTCTATTTTTCTGGTTCAGTTTTGGGAGAGTGTACAGTTGTAGGAAGTTGTCCATTTCTTCTAGGTTGCCCATTTTATTGGTATATTGTCCATAGTAATCTCTTATGATCCTTTTTATTTCTGTGGTGTTGACTGTAACGTCTCCTTTTTCATTTCTGATTTTACTGATTTGGCACCTCCCCTCTTTTTTCTTGATGATTCTGGCTAATGATTTACCAGTTTTATTTATCCTTTCAAAGTACCAGCTCTTAATTTCATTAATTAACCTTTTCTTTCTTTTTTTTTTTTTTTTTTTTTTGCTCTATTTATTTCTGCTCTGATCTTTATGATTTCTTTCCTTTAGGTGTAGGGTTACATTGTTTCTCTGAGATTTTTCTTCTTTCTTGAGGTAAACTTGTATAAAGTAAGCCTTTATACAAGGCCACTTCTGAGAACTGCTTTTACTGTGTCCCATAGGTTTTTGGATCATTGTATTTTCATTTGTCTCTAGGTATTTTTAAATTTCCTCTTTGATTTCTTTAGCCATCCATTGGTTGTTGAGCCTCCATGTGTTTATGGGGTTTTTTGTAGTGTTTTTTTCTTGTAGTTGATTTCTAATCTCACAGGGCTGTGGTCAGAAAAGATGCCTGATATGATCTCAATTTTCTTAAATCTGCTGAGGCTTTTTTTGATGGCCTAGCATGTGATCTATCCTGGAAAATGTACCATGGGCACTTGAAATAGCTCTAATGACGAGAGGGGAGTGAGCTTCTGTTGTGATGGCCCGATTACTGTAGGCGGTCTGGTAGACATAGCTGGCTGCCATTCTGGTTGATTGACAGGTGCTGTTTTCTATAGAGACTGCTGGATGCTGGTGGGTGGGGCCAGTTTACAAGGCTGCTGGCTATGGGGCCTGGGGGAAGGGGGTCATGGAACTATTGCTGTCCCATTGGTGGGTAGAGCCAGGCCTCAGAAATCCTAGGTTAGTGCAAGCTCACTGGAGGGCAGAGCCAGGTTCCTAGGTCTCTGGCTGTAGGGTCCTAGGGATCTTGGAACTGATGTTGGCATGCTGGTGAGCAGAGCCACTTCCTGATACAGCTGGCTGTGGTGTCTGGTATTAGCTTTGGGATACCAAAGCTAATGCTGGCCTACTAGTGGGTGAGGCCAGATCCTGAGGTGGCTGACTAAGTGGCTGTGTTGGTCCTGGGGCTGGTGTCTGACTACAGACAGGCGAGGTCAGGGTCCAGAAGTTCCCAGGCCTGGTGCCGGCCCACTAACCAATAGGTAAGGCTGGGTCCTGGGGCTACTGCTGCCCCACTGGTAAGTGGTGCCAGGTCCCAGGGCCTGAGGGTTCCTGGAGCCGCTGTTTCGGCCTGCTGGCAGGTGGGATTGAGGCCCATGGGGTCCCAGGGTTAGTGCTGGCCCACTCTTGGGCAGAGTTCTAAGGTCTCAGGCTGTGGGGTCCTGGGGCTAGTGCCAGCACACTGGCATGTGGGGCTGGGTCCTACAGTGGCTGTGGGCTCATAAGGTCTTAAAGCAACAGTCCTGCTGGTGGGTAGGGCTGAGCCTCAGCCAGCTAGTTTCTTGGCCTGAGGCATCCTAGTACTTCTGCTGACAGGCTGGTGGACTGGCTGGGTCCTGGCACTGATAAGCTAGAGAGAAGAGTCCAAAATGATGCTTGCCAGCACCTATGTCCATGTGGTAGAATGGGCTCCCCAAAATGGTGCCACCAATGTCTATGGTCTGGATGAGTCCTAGCTGCCTTCTGTCTCTCCAGAAACAACTCCAAGATCAACAAGTTAGTCTGACCCAGGGTCCCTTTTAAATTACTGCTTGCCCTGGGTCCTGGAGCATATGAGACTTTGTATATACCCTTTAGGAGTGGAGGCTCTATTTCTCATAGCCCTCTGGCTCTCTAGAAAGTAAGTGCCACTGGCCTTCAAAGCCAAATGTTCTGGGGGCTCATCTTCCTAGTGCAGGACCCTGAGGCTAGGGAGCTCAATGTGGGTATGGACCACTCATTCCTGGGGGAGAACCCCTGCAACTGTAGTTATCCTCCCATTTGTGGGTCTCCCACCTAGGGGTATGCATCTTTACTATTCTGCTTCTCTGCCCTCTTACATGTCTCGTGTATATCTTTACTTATAGAATGTCTTTTCCACTAGTCTTCTGGTTTTACTAACCAATAGTTTCTCTGTAAATATTTATAATTTTGGTGTATCCAGAGGAAAAGGTGAGCTCAGGGTCTTCTTACTCTGCCACTCTTGGCCACTCTCCCAGTATCATACTGTTTTGATTACTACAGATTTATAATACAGTTTGAAATCAGGAAGTGTGATGCCTCCAGCTTTGTTGTTCTTTCTTAGGATAGTTTTGGGTTTTTGCGGTTCCCTACAAATTTTAGAAGTGTTTTTTCTCTTTCTGTGAAAAATATCATGGAAATTTTATACGAAATACATTGTATATACAGATGGCTTTTGGTAGTATAGACATTTTAACAATATTAATTCTGCCAACCCATGAACATAGGCTATCTTTCCCTTTATTTGTTTGGCTTCAATTTCTTTCATCAACATTTTACAGTTTTCAGCATACAGATTTTTTACTTCCTTGGTTAAATTTATTCTTAAGTATATTATTGCCTTTAATGCTATTATAAATGGGACCGTTTTAGTTCTTTCTTTTTCAGACAATTCATTGTTAGTGCATAGGAATGTAACAAGTTTCTATATGTTGATTGTGCATCCTGCAACCTAACTGAATTTATTTTTTAGTTCTAAAAGTTTTTTGGTGATTTTTAGAGTTTTCTATATATAATATCATGTTATCTGTAAACAGGGAAACTTTACTTCTTTCTCTGTGATGTAGATGCCTTTTATTTCTTTTTCTTGCCTAACTGTCCTGTCTATGACTTCCAGTACTGTGTTGAATAGGAGTGGTGAGAGTAGGCACCCTCATCTTGTTCCTGATCTTAGAGGAAAAGCTTTGGAGCTGAGTTTGATGCTAGCTGTAGGCTTAAAAATATGGCCTTTATTATGCTGAGGTACACCCACTTTGTTGAGAACTTTTATACTGAAAGTAAATTGATGGGCTTCCTAGGTGGCGCAGTGGTTAAGAATCCACCTGCCAATGCAGGGGACCCGGGTTCGATCCCTGCTCCAGGAAGATCCCACATGCCACGGAACAACTAAGCCCGTGTGCCACAACTATTGAGCCTGTGCTTTAGAGCCCGTGAGCCACAACTATTGAGCCCATGTGCTGCAACTACTGAAGCCCATGCGCCTAGAGCCCGTGCTCTGCAACAAGAGAAGCCACAGCAATGAGGAGTCTGCACACCACAACGAAGAGTAGCCCCCACTCACCGCAACTAAAGAAAGCCCACGCACAGCAAAAAAAAGACCCAACACAGCCAATTAAATAAATAAATAAATAAAGTAAATTGACTTTGTTAAATGCTTTTTCTGCATCTATTGAGATACTCATATGATTTTCAACTTTCCTTCTATTAATGTGGTATATCACACTTATTGATTGTGCAAATGTTGAGCCACCCTTGCATCCCAGGGATCAATCCCACTTGATCATGGTGATGGATCCTTTTAATGTGCTACTGAATTTGGCTCTTGCTAATATTTTGTTGAGAATTTTTGCATTTATATTCACCAGCAATATTGGCCTACTGTTTTCTTTTCTTATAGTGTCCTTATTTACCTTTGGAACCAGTGTAAAGCTGACCTTGTAAAATGAGTCTGGAAGTATTCCCTCCTCTTCAATTAATTGGAAAAGTTTGAGAAGGACTGACAATTTTATCTTATGCAAGTATTTCTCTTTTTTTAATGCAAGTATTTTAAACTTATGATTTAAAAATTTTAACTTTAACTTGAAAATGTGCCAGGAGTTTGAAAGGGGGGAAAAAAAGGAAGAGAAAGAAAATCACCACTGTTTTCTTATGAATCAGTGCTTTGCCAGTAATAAGTTAACCCCAAAAGGCAAGATTCCAGGCCTTCTCTCCTTCATTACCCTAGATACTAAGTGCATTTTCTTCTCCCAAATTTGAAGCCCAGTACCATATTAGGAAATCTATACCACACTATTTAAAGTCTTTAGTTGGTGTAAATTTCTTTCTCTATGTTTAAAATGGAGAGAACTAGGCTACATAGAATTTATTCAAATTCTAACAACCAAGGATTTGATTAGGCTCCTAGAACAGTCTGGGTAAATGGTAATAATAGTTTAAATTGGACTCATTAAAGCCATTATGGTTAAATTGTATCCCCCTCCCCAAAAGATATTTTGAAGTCCTCGCCTCTAGAACCTTTATTTCCTGAGCTGTGACCATGACCTCACTTGGAAACAGGGCTTTTACAAATGTAATTAGATTATGATGAGGTCATTAGGATGGGGCCTAATTCAACAGACTAGCGGAAGTCATTAGAAGAAGAGACAGAGACATACAGAGAGAATACCATGAGAAGATGACAGACAGAGATTAGAATGATACAGCTATAAGTCAAGGAAAACCAAGAATTGACAGCCACCACCAGAAGCTACAAAGTGGCAAGGAAAGATTCCATGCAGAGCCCTCAGAAGGAATGAATCCTGCCAACACCTTGACTTTAGACTTCTAGCCTCAAGAACTGTGGGAGAATAAACTTCTATTGTTTTAAGCCATCTGGTTTGTGGTACTTTGTGACAGCAGTCCTAAGAAACTAATACAATAACTGATAAACCCGTGAGACTCTTTTATTTGTTCTTTTAAGTATATTGGTTTTTAATTATAAAATAGTATTTGTTTTTCATATAGATATCTAAAATACATATAAATACTGCATAAAGAAAATTAGAAACACCTACAATCCCATAGTAGTAGAGAATCACTGTTAAAACTATTTAAATATATTCTTAATAGTACCCTATCCTAGCCATCAAACTGTAAAGTGAAATTTCATTTTAACATCTTTGCACTAATAAGCAATATAGCTACTCAAGGACACACTGAATGATATATTTCAATGATATATTACTATGTTCATCTTACTAGTAAAAGTATTTAAGGCTTTATTTTAGATAACTAGATAGCAAGCTATCTATAGGTATATAGATACATATACCTATATATAGATATATAACAAGTTAAAGCAATTAAAAAATTCATTATAGAGCTACCTCATTTTTATAAAGTTGAAGGATTACAGTAAGAAAATTGAAGAAAGATGTCCTTTGAAACAGAAAACTACTGTCACTCTACAAATGGAGAAACTGGAGAAGACTATACTAGAAAATTTATAAAACAAACACAGAAAATAAAATTAAAGTAGTAAGGACAAACTTTGCCACCACCACCAAAACCAGCAAATTTTAACTAATTTTCGATGCTTTGTACTTTTTTTGCTCAATTTCTTTGTGTTCAATAAAGAACTGTGTTTTATTTCTTCCAGCTTTTACTAATCACTAGTTTTCACTGGTAACTAATCAGAGAAAAACAGGAGTGCATGTGTATCCAGAATACAGAGTATGAACATTAAAGGCAATGGCTTATGGCAATCTGCTTTAAGACATGACCTTCAGAAGAAAAGTATGCCAAAGCAGGCATAACTTAACCTTCCTTTGCCTTGACAAAGCTCCAAACTGCACTCTTGCTTTACCTATATCTTCTTCCCCATCTTAGCTGATAGCAACTTCATCATTCCAGTTGCTCAGAATAAATATCTTGGTATCATCTTTGACTCCTCTTTCTTGCATATCTCAGTCAGAATATGCCTGATTCTCACCACCTCCACTTCTACTATTCTGGTCTTAGCCATCATCAGATCTTGCCTGAACAGACTCCTAAATGTCTCCTAGCTTCTACCTTTACCCCTTACAGTCTATCCCCAAGATTAGACAAAGAAATCCTTCTAAAATCAAATCATAACGTCATTCCTCTGCTTAAAACCTTGTAATGGGTCCTTATTAATTCAGATGAAAAACCAAAAAGTCTACAATGGCCTGCAAAGCCCATACTACCTTCTAAAAGTAAAAAAGTTTTCTTCTATACTCTCACACCACTTCTGAGCCCAGATGTGTGGGTTTTTACACAACAAGCGATTATCTACTACTCGGCAGGCACTACAATTTAACTCAATTTGACACTACCGGAGTTAAGGTCAGATTCCACAAGTCAAAGGCTCAGTCCCACTAGACTGACACCCCCCCCCCCAACCACAAGTCCCAAGCTGCCACCTGTAAGTCTGATCAACCACCAATAAATTAGGGGTGCCCACCGACCTCTTCCATGGATTCAATTAACTTGCTAGCATAGCTCTGGAAAATGGCTTACTTGAGTAGATTTCAAGTTTATTATAAAAGGATACAAGTCAGGAAGAGACAGATGGAAGAGCTGCATAGGTCAAAAAGTATGTGGGAAGGGGCATGGAGCTTCCATGCCCTCTCAACAAACACCACCCTCCTAGCACCTCCACAAGTTCACCAACCCAAAAGCTTTCTGAATCCCTAAAAAGTCCTAACTTTTTATGGAGGCGTCATTACATAGGCAAGCTTGATTAAATATCTGGCCATCAGTGAGTAGCTCAATCTCTACCTCTCCCCTCCCTGGAGGTATTGGTGGGGGGGGGGGAGCTTGGGCTGAAAGTTCCAATCCTCTAATCACATAGCTGGTTCCCTGGCAATCAGTTCCCACCCTGAGGCTAGACCCCAGCCACCAGTCATCTCATTAGCACACAGAAAAACATTTATCGCTTTGTAGATTCTAAGAGTTTTAGGAGTAGTGTGCTGGGAAACAGCCAGAGACTAAATATATATTTCTTATTATGTAAAACCTGCCCACCTCCTCACCTCTAGCTTCATCTCTACTTTCCCTTTACATTCTCCATTTCAGCTTCATGGGCCTCCTTGTTATTCCTGAACAAACCATGAAAACTCCTGCTCTAAAGCCTTTACACTATCTATTCCTCTGCCTGGAATACACCTCCCCTTGATACCCACAGGGTTTCTCCCTGACTCACTTCATGATTGCTTTGCTCAAAAAATCAGCTTCTATATGAGGCCTATACTTATTTAAAATTGCAACCCACTCCACATTCCCAATACCCCTTCCCCTGCTCTACTTTTTCTTTCCTCCTTGGCATTCTTCACCAACTAATATAGTATACAATTGACTTATTTTTATTATTGTTTATTATTGTTTCTCCTCCCAATCCTCTTAGAATATAAGGTAAATTCCAAGCATCTAGAACAATGCATAGTACATGGTAGGTAATCACTGAATACTTATTGAATGAAGCTCAGGAAATAAAGTGAAACCTCAATCAACGAACCCTCTGCAATCAACAAAGATGACCTAGTCACTAAGGGTATAGGACAATTTCCCACTCTCTTGCAGCTAGTTTAGTGTCGGTACTATAATGACAAGGAGGTAAGATTATCTCAGGCCTATACAGTAGTACCTTATAAGAAGAAAAATCTTCCAGGGTTCAAACAGCCTGCTCACCTAAAACTAAGGAAGGTCATCATTAGAAGCGCAAAAGTTCATTATGCAGGCTGAGAAGTTTAGAAGAAGCCAAAGCACAAAGTACCTAGTAAACAAAAGAATGCCCTGAAGGGTTCTTCATAAGGATGGAATCCATGTTTCGATACTGACTTCATGATTCCCAATTATTCTACCTCTGAAAAGTTTCCACCAACACAGCACATTATACTCAACTACTTAATCATTAAAAGTAGATGAGTTCCATCATCTATAATCACAATCTATATAAAAAGATTCATAGAATTATTGTAAGAATCATAAATCATGTATAAAATACCTAATAAATGCCCAAAACATAGCAGGCACTCAGTAAATGCAAGCTAATTATAATAACAGCAAAAAAAACCTTTGTTAAATGATTTTTAACAATATAAATACACATTTGAAGAAAAAGTAAATGCTGTATTATAGTTTATAATTTTGTTATTTCTCCATTTCCTTAAACTGACATATCAATCTTGACTAAAGCCTTAATCCAAATTAGTGGCATCAGATAAACTGTACAATAAAGTATTAATTTCTAAATTTTAAAATCTATTAATAAGTCATTCTTAGAGGAAAATAAACAGTTTCATTCATAGAGCTAATGTACTTTAAGAAAACTTAAAATATGAAAAATTCTAATTTACAAAAAAATGTTTGGGAATGCTTCACTTTACAAGTAGATTCACCATAGTATTATTTTAAACATTCATTTACAAACTGGGCTAAAGAAAGAGAAATGAGTGACAATGTTAGAAGGCAATGCATCAGAAATAAAGGGAAAGCAACTCTGAAATAACAATGTAAGCAACAGTGAAGATTCAATTTAGAAAAATTCAACCTATGTATACAACTTCTCAGAAGAATAATTCAAAACTTAATTAATGACAATTTTAATTCATAAATAACATGACAATCCATCCAGCCATAAACAGTAACTAGGGCACCCAAAGTGCACCTTGACATTGCTCACATCATGTCTCTGGGTCACAAGAATTCTCCCCACAACCTGTATTACCGACCCTTGTGCTGTCTATCCAGTGTTCTCCTTACACTTAAGATGCAATACACATATCATCTTCATTCCCTTAGTTATTCTGGCTTCCCTCTATAGCAACACAGTATAAATCTTTAACAAAGGTATGTAAAAAATACAGTGGTAATCAAAAATGAAGATAATTCACAGGTGTGATGCGGGTGACTGAGAAGCTGGAAGAGAAGGGAAGCAGCATCTTGCAAAGGCCAAGTATATAAGAAAAAGACTATTTTTTTCTTTGGAAACTCGATGCAGCTGGAGAAGGATTGGGAACAGCCAGAGATGAGGTTTAGGAAAGGTTATTTCTTTCTCTTATTTCTGACTACTTTGACACTGTCTTACTAATTTTCCGATCTCTAGTGCTTACCATACAACAATAGGTCAATAAATATTTACTGAATAAATCTGCTAGCTTGGAAAAACACAAAAAGTAAGTAAAAAAAACTTCCAAATTCCAAAGGCAACGTATTTCTTCAAACTGCTTTTTGCAGGTCAATGTTTGTAAAAATAGAAGACTAATGTAATTATTTCAAATTAATTCAAAAATATCATGACAACTCAGATAACCTGACTATCATTAAAAAAGCTAAGATACTGAAATATGGCTTGTGTTGCATAACATTTTATTTTCTGATGAATTACAAATATATAAAGCAACTTTTCTGAAGTGACTCATGCAAAACAAAAATTCTTCAACCACATGCAATGGTTTGTGACACTTTGGAGTATGTCAATGGACACCTTTGATGGTCTAATGAAGCCTATGAACCCCTTAGAATAATGTCTGTAAAGCATAAAATTCATGGGATTAAAAAAAAGAGAGAATGTATAAGATTCCAAAGAAAACCAATTACATTAAAATTCAATCCTAACCACAGACCACAGTTCTAATCACGTACCCTTAGTTTATAAAAGAACTGCTGGTAGAGGATATGGACTAACTTGGAAAAGTAAAGAACAAATACTTTTGCCTAAATATTCTATATATGAGGTATTCCTATTACTTAAAGAAAATAGCCAAGATTAGGATATTAAATAGTTGTTTAAAGTTTAAATAACCTTTGAAGATTTTATCTGTGGTGGAACATTTCTTGTTTCTATTGTGACCATATACAGTAATGCAAAATGTTCTAAAATCATTACATCTGTACAAACTTAATACACTAATGCTACATATGTATCATCACTAATTTGTAGCTATCTCTCCAAATATGACATAAATTAGCACACTTCCTCCTTTAATCCAAGAACTCATGAGCAACAGTAGACTATACTGACAATCTTTTGGGGCCGAGCACACCTAGCACATCCTGTGTTCAAAATACTTCTAGATGAAATATTTAAGTTACCTTACTGTAGCTTGCCTTAGGGCCTATAATTAAGAAAAACCTTACAGTTAAACCTATCAGATAACAATATCTGCTAAGTATTTTAATAACTAAACATTTCTGTAGAGTAGCTCAATCTACCACTTTATAGATTTCAAACATATTTTTGGAAAATTGTAGGGTAAACAATGTCCTTTCTAGCATGATAGGTGAGTGAATTCCAAGCAGTTCCAGAAGGGAAAATAACTGTAATTTTGACTTCTGAATGTGTACTTTACCCTAAAACAGAATTTTCATTTTTAAACTCTTTGTCTTGCTAAGAGAAACTTCTAAACCATAATTCCAAAATTGTGTTTCCTAATACCACAGTTTAAAATAAACATTTTACACTAAACACTAGAAAAGATCTTGGAACACAGTACATACCAAAATAAGTTGTGTGATTTTTTCTTTTTTTTTTTAAGGAAAAGAATAAACTAGGTAAAAATGGTGCCCTTCCACGATTAAAACAGCTTTCTTTGTAAAAGTTACTTTTTCGTATCTTGTAAAGAAAATAATATCAATGAATGACTATTAGTGTCAAATTCCATGACCTATATGCAATCTACACACATTTATTAAAAGATTTTTTTAGTTAATAGGGAAAAGTAAAGATCTGTTCTTGGTTGCTTATTTTTCATACTGTAGGAAAAAAATACACTAACTACCAGTGAGTTGAGCTGAATAAATCACCATCAGGGTTTATCACCAGTAACCATGAACCTAAACAAACTGTCCAAAGAGCTCATTTTAAAAACGTATAAAATGTAAAATAAAAACAAAAACTTTGTTTTTTCAGAGCATAATTAACTGCTACCTACAGTGAGTTTGTCTATTTGGAATTATGACAATAGTAGATAAATCATATATTTTGATTTTGCAAAAATAAGGTTCGTTTTTTTAATTGCTCTTTACAAGATTAAGGACTTATGCCTAGACAATTATCATGGAACTGAAAGAAACAGAAAATTAAACTAACAAGAAGAATTAACTTAGCCAAAAGTTCAATTCAATCAGAAGTTTGTTAGCAACTTCTTCTCCTTTTAAATATTAAGGATTAGTAACGCTTTTCTTTAAAGAACAGGACTAAAAGTGAATCAGACCCTAGTCACAAAGAACCTCCTCACTATAAACATCCCTCGGAAATAGCCTTGAAAATTCCTCGCAAAAAAATTTTTTTCCAGATGAGAAAACATTTGGCAAACTCTGCTATCTAACAGATAAAGCCTTGCAGTAATTTTGCAAGCATTAACCAGGCTTCACACTGATAAAGAAAACCTTGTAGCAAGATACCAAAACCTCCGAGCACGCTCAGATTGCAGGCTTTAGAAACCCTCCCGATTACACCTGTGCAAAGACTTCCTGTTCTCCAACGATGTTTAAAAGTAGTTTGGTAAACGTCCCATAAGTCGCCGTTTAGAAGCTAAACATTAACTTTATAAATTACTACTACCACCCAGAAACCAGCAGCTCAAAGATCCTCACGAATCATCTCTTCTCCAACATAATCACCTGGACCCCTTTAAAAAGCTGCTGCTCGGGAGAGGCAATGGCTTGCAAAGTGAGGGGCAGGCGCCAGATACGCGTAATATTCACAAACCCGATGCACTGAGAAACCCAGCAAGAGCCCTGGCCAGCCCTCACACACAGCAGCAACTAACAACCGCGACCCAGTAAGTACAGCACCTCCTCCCTCCGCGCGCGCCTCCAGCCTGGCCAAAGGCATCTCCGCCAGATCCCGGACGCGCCGGGCAAAGAGCCCCGCGTCTGCCCCGAGGACAGTGGGGTGGGGGAGACGGTCTCGGGGCTGCGAGGGGAGAGACGAGGTCTGGACCTGGAATGAGGGTCTTCTAGTCAGGCCCATACGAGTTGGATCTCCGCCCAGGGACTAGTTTTGGAGACTTACCTTGAGCTCTGCCCTTTTAAGTGATAGGAACGTGCGGTCCAGGTAGAAAAATACGGGCCTTTTACCTCCACAGGGCAACCTCCCGCTTGCCCAGCTCCGCCTCAGGCTGATACCAGGCTGACCCACCAACAGCTGCCACCGTAACCGAGGCTCACCGGGAACTGGAGCAGAAGCGACTGGTCTCCGCCGCCCAGAGCTCGACCCAGCGCACGGAGCATGCGCACACGCCTCAACACCCAAAGGCCAGTCCGGGCAGTGACACCTGCGATCAACAGGTCCTGGGAACCCCGCCCCAATCCTCGCCTCGCCCCCGCCCCGCCTCTTTGGAGCTGGCCCCGCCTTCATGTTCAAGGAGCTGGCCCCGCCCCCGCACGCGATTTCCCGGCTTTCCGGACTTGCGGAACTGTGTTCCCGCGGGGATTCGATGGGGCGCGCGATTCAGCCGAGGCGCGAGATCCCGCGAGAGCGGGAGCTTGACCGTTTTTCCTCAGGCGGGAGCGGAGCGCTGGGGCTTAGCTGTTGGAGAAAGGTGGATGCAGGTTGGTCTGTGTGGTGTAGAGGGCAGGAAGGGATAGTTCCTCACGTGGAGGTGGTTATTCCGATACTCTTGGTCATTTATTTATTCAGTGTTTCCTAAAGCTCAGGGACGGGAATCCGTCAAGGACTAGCCTTTAAGTTACATGTTGTTACCTCAGAGAAAACAACCTGCATTGCCTGGCCTCGGAACCCTATGGGAATACACAGTTCTCTTTAGCTTTCCGTGGATCATCACGATCTGTTTGCAGTTAAGTGACTTCCTTTGGCACTAATGAATATCCCCCAGCTGGTTATTTCGTGACTACTAATAAAATGAAAGCCTTAAGAAACATATTGACCCGGTTAATGGTTAATTGTGGTGAGAAAAATGTGGCTGCCTCCTTACTGTGCTTTCAGTAGATTTGAAGTTGCAAGCTAATGCTTGGAAAATGGGCTAAACTTTGTTTTGTAATAACTTGTTTCTTAGGAATAGTAAATGAAAAACCCACTGTCATCTGTAGTATCACAGATCCCTCTCAATAAGTAGTAAAGTTTTGGAACTCATTTCAAAATTGTTGCAGGTACAACATACAGATTATAAAAATTTATTTAACGAAACTCGTAGGTAACTCTAAAAGTTAATTTGAAGAAACAGAATGAAGAAACAAACATTTTAGGTCGGTATAAACAAATAGTACTTGGGACTGAATCAGAGCTTATTGAGCATTTAATGTTCCCTTCAATGAACTGGGAACTGAAGAAAATACAATATTTAAGATGTGGTTCTTGCCTTCAGGAAATGTAAAACTAGGAGGATGAGAGGGAAAAAAACCTCTACATTTAAAAAATGACATCATTAATTCTACCCTTAGTTTCCTTAGTGCTGCTTTCTCCTGGTTCTGCAACTCCCTCTCTATGCACTTTAAATATTTTTCTTCTTATGTGTGCCCTATGTGTTCCCAAACTCTCCATTTTCTTTTGTTGTTACTCCTCTTGTCTCCTTGAGCAATCTCTTCCCCTTGATGGACTTACATACTAAGTATCCATGGACTCCCAAATGTATATCTTTAGGTTAGACCTTTTTAAGCAACAGCATCTTCGTTTGGATTTCATATAGGTACTTAAATATGTCCCAAATTGACATGGGCATCTTTGCCTTTCCCTACTCGTAGTGCAATATCTCTTCCCACCCATCTGGAACCTACCCCAATTTCCTTCCCTATTTCAGATAGTCGCATCCAGTTTCCCAAGTCAGGAATCAATGGGTACCCCTATATTATATTTCCTCTATCCTAATATCAAATTTTATTGATTCATCTCCTTAAGGATCTCTCAAAGCCACCACTCATTTTAATCTCCATTCTCACTGTTTTAATCCATCAAGTAATCATTTCTCCTAACTCATCTCCCTTGACTGTTGCAATAACCTCTAGTTATTTCCCATTCCAGTCCAACCTCGAGGCTGTTAAGAGTTTTTCTTACATGAAAATATGATAATGATACTCCTCACCAAGATTTTTTCAGGGGTCCCCCATCACCTTCATGATCTGGCCTCAGACTTTTAATCTTATCTACCATTCTTGCCCATTTACTCCACACTAGCTATACTGAACTCCTTGCTCTTCTGTGATTCTACTAGGTTCTCTCAAGATCCTTTAGGTCTCAGTTGAGTACTTATTTCTTCCATGGAACCTTTTATAACTTCCTGAGACAGACTTGCCCTTCCTTCACCATTTTTGGACTTATTTATAACAATTTTGTGGTAGTATAATTATTTCTTTACAGATGTAACTAACAGAGCACTCTTGAAAAATAATTTGAACTGTGGATAATAAAGTCATACTATCTCCCTCATTTTGAGATTATAGAAGAATGCCCTTCAGTTCACCCTGTTCAAGAATTTGACTTAACCCTGACTGTACACTTTTTTTAATCATGTAATTTCAAACTTTATACTAGTTATTGGCATGTCTAAGTACTGAGTTTTAAATGATAGACTTATAATAGGTCACAAGTTAAGCATCAAGAGGGCAGTCTGAAGCAAACAGATAGAGAAAAGGAAAATTGACAGTGCACTGCATTTTAGGACAGGAGTTGCTCCCGGAAACCTTTGTAGTTAGAAATGTCACAACATAGGTTTTAAATGTATTGCCTCTGAGAATTCCTGTTTGTCCTTGGGGGATATGTATTTATGGTTGATTCAATAGTTATTTATTGGGTGGACCCACATTAATGAAGAAAAATCTCTGCACCTCGCACTGGCTTGAGATCGTGAAAGGGAATAGACTTGGAATGCCAAAGACCATCTTACATTGTTTGAATGAGGTCTAGCCAAAGTGTACGTGATCAGCACCACCACTTTATTATTCCGGAGTGATTAAAACTCAGACTTTGGGAGATATACCATCTTGTGGCTATATTCATCCTATCACTGTAAGTGGTAAGAGTAGCAATATTGTATCCTGAGGAGCAGGATAGTTCTAGGAGGTAATCAATATCTAAAGCATGCATGAGCTGGATGGGATAAAGTGAAATACAGTATAGAAAAATAGCTGAATGGCCTACTCAGGATTGGATATGAGGCAAACTCCTTTTTTCCTAAATGCATCAAGGAAATATTGACAGGTTTTGTTTTCTTAGTAAGCTTCTAGAGAGCAGGGATCATATTTTTTCATTGTATTTCTAGGCTATGATACTTAACAAATGTGTTCAGTAGATGGAGTGAAAAACTGGAAGTTTTGTTGATTACTTAGAGAGTAGCAGCATCTGTGTGGACAAAAATTGATGGGGAAAGCTTCTGTGGGAGATCAGATATGAGCTTCAGCTTGGAAGGTTCATGAGTAGGCATATTTGACAGCACTGAGGAGGAGACATGACTACTTCAAGAGCAA
This sequence comes from Hippopotamus amphibius kiboko, assembly GCF_030028045.1. Classification (NCBI taxonomy): domain Eukaryota; kingdom Metazoa; phylum Chordata; class Mammalia; order Artiodactyla; family Hippopotamidae; genus Hippopotamus; species Hippopotamus amphibius. The sequence goes on from NC_080198.1 coordinate 76,666,896, forward strand.
AATGTTAGAAACAGGAATGAACAAGGCCAATGCAGGGCTATAATAGGAAGCCTTTGTAAGTTCTTGAACAGGATGTTTAGTTTGGAGTTATATACAGAAGATTTGTAGAGGCAATTGTAGTTAGGCAAGAAGATGAACTAAACCAGTGCAGTTCGAGAGAAATCTTCAGTCTGTGACTCAATGAGGAGGCCAACCAAAGAAATCTAGTCACAGTCGGCCAATTCCTCCTTGACTCACATCCCAGTTTTTGTAACACCATTCTCTTTCATGGCTTTCCTCCAACCTCTTTGCTTGCTCCTTTTCAATCTGCTTCTCTCTTACACTTTCCAGTCTGCGTTTATCTTCTAAATGATGGTGATCTGCAGTGCCTGGTCCTAAGATCTCACTTTTCCTCATGGTTTTAAATGTTTCCTACACAGCAGCCAAAGTAGTCTATTTTATTTTATTTTTTTCAAAGTAGTCTATTTGAAATGTCAATGTGTTACTCCCCAACTTAAAATTGTTCAATGACTTACTGTTTACATAAAATAAAATCCAAATTCTTGCCAAGGCCTACAGACCCCTGAATGATCTACCCTTACCTCCCTGATAGCATCTCTTGCTATTCAAGGATTTTGCATTCTTTATTCCCTGTGCCTAGAACAGTGATTCTCAACTGAGGGTGATTTTTTTCTTCCAGGGGTCATTGGCAAAGGCCAGTACATTTCTGGCTGTCACAGTTAGGGTGGGGAGGGGGTGCCACTACTGGTATCCAGTTGGTTGAGGCCAGTGATACTGCTTAACGTCCCACAATGGACAAGACAGCCCCCCACAATAGAGAATTATATGGTCCAAAATGTTAATAGTGCCAAGGTTGAGAAACCCTGCCCTACAACACCTTCCCCTGAGTCTCCAAGTAGCTGACTCCTTTTCATCCTCTATACTTTAGTTTTAACTTCATCTTAGAAAAGTCATCCTTGACCTAGAACTCCCTGCTTATCTCTATCAGAGTGTTCTGTGTATTCATCTCATACCATTTTTCACAACCTGTGATTATTTAGGTTATTTGCTTATTTGTTTATTGTCTTCCCATGAAAGTCCTCTCTGCTGAGCATCATTCTTTCTGTAAAGTCTAATACAGTGGCACAGAGTAGGCGTCAATAAAGAGTTGTTCGACACCTGAGTCTGTATCTACAAAAAGTCACTGAATGAAAACTTAACAGTAAGGCTTTCTTCTTTTTCTTTTTTTCTATAAAATTAAAATATACAGTTATCAAGAGAGCAGAGTGAAGACACCTGGAAAGAAGTTATCATCACTAAGAATGTCTTTTGGAAGGCTGCTGTTTTGTGGTCAGTATTCAGATGTGCTCCACGAATACCCTTCCTTCCTAATAGCTTCTCACAATCAGAACCAGAAGTAGAGTCATGTCATGGCCAAATTAACTAATGTCTGGAAGAGAAAAAAGAAACAAGGGAGAACAATACCAAAAATGAGGTAAAATTATAATATTTTTGATCAAGTGATCTCTATATTAATTTTTTAATATATGCACATCTAAAGAAAAGCTGTTTCAGAAATGTATTTAGAAGTGATTGGTTAATATACATTTCAGTTTTTTCAATAAGAAAAAATATGTATTGTGGACATATACTGCTTTCTTTTTTCCTGCTTTTAGTAGTATAACCATACCACTTAACCACAGGATGGGCATAACTCCATGTGGGGCATTTCACCATTTTCTGGCTGTGGTGATTGTGTATGGGTGATTCAGGCTAATTAGCATTCTTTCCCAGGAGTTTTCAAATTAGATCTTACAGGAAAGATCCCTTTTTTCTCTGATTGCGAAGCTATAAAACTGTGAGCTCAGAGGTGCTTGTGCAGTGTGCCTTGTCATTTATAGCATCTGGTCTGAAAGAATAAGGCACATATGGGGAGAGAAGGGAGAGAGAGAATCCCTGAAGGATCTTTATCCCCTTATAAAATAGGTAAATCAGGAATCAAGTGTTCACTGGACTCCTCAAAGCTCTGCAGCATGACATCAGAAGATCAAATTCAATATCCATGGCATCTTAGCCAGCTCTTCCTTAAGCAGAACTTTACTGGCCTTACATCCCAATCTTTCTAAGCCTCTGCTGTGCTGGAGTCAACATTAGCTAGTTGTTTAACCAGTAACCTCCTAAATTTTTGCTGACTTATTGTCAGCTTAAGCAATTTCATTACCTTTATTATTTCACTTTGAAGCGTCCTAATTTTCTTATCTGTAAAGTTGGGATGAGAAATAATACTTATATATGATGTCTTTTGATGATGCCCCAGATAAAAGCTATAGTAAAGTCTTATACTGTGTTATTATGGCCATTAGTGTTGTCACTATGATTACCAGTGCCACTGTCATCAATGATAATGTGATGCTATAGGAACCTATATATTGTCTTTCTTGCTATAATATGTATTTTTTCACAATCTCAAAGATGCAGGAAGCTTTAGATTCCATCTCTTCAGCCTCCCACTCACTAAAGGATCATCCCTGCCAGTGGTTGTCCAACCTCTGTTCAAATATGATGACAGTGATAGAAAACCTGATGCTTTTTGGGGCATCCTTTTCCTTTTTAAGACTTCTTTAACTATTAAGAAATTTTCATCATGATGAGTTGAAATTCACCTCCTAATAATTTCTACACACTGGTCTTATTTCTGTCCTTTGTAGCAACAGAAATCTGTATTCTCTTTTCCATAAGATGCTGTTGAACTTTGAAAATATCTTTTGTATTTTCAAGCTAAAAGTACTCAGTTTTCTAATTTTCTCAACAATTTTTTGAAGGCCTAGTAAATATTAAACTAATCTGCTCATTCATTCATTCATTATACTTCACCTTATCCTACAAAGATTTAAAGTAAGTTCTAAAAAATAAAATAAAATAAAATGAATTCTAGCATACAACATAAAACAATGGTCAAATAAAAATGAGAAAAAGAATCAGAGCTATGGGAAATTAAAATATAAGTAAAATGTAAAAAATGAGAACTAAAGAAGAGAAATATGCATGAGCCTATGACTTAAATTTGTTTGGCTCTGATCTAAAGTCAAAAGTGAATATGATATTTAAGTTATCAGTAACAGGAAAACATTTTTCTGTCATCATCTAAAATGCTTTTTCCTCTACATGGGCCTTCATCTGAGGAGGCTCTTATCCTATGTTCACTGACAATGGACTCATCAACATGTCCCTGGAAAATTGAGTAACAGTCTTCATAATCCATAAAACTGAATTCAGAATGTACTTTTGTTGTCAACTGCTGAAAAAATGTGGTACCCAAAAATAAAAACAGATTTTGCAATTAGCTTGGTTATGGTTTGGGGAAATTATTTCCTTTTTTGGTTTAGACACTGTTTTTATCAGGACAGTTTAAGTAAGATTGTCTTAACCTGTTTTGTAACTGTATCAGTTTGTTAGCCAATGTAAGTTTATGTTCAAAATACTAATTTTTTGTTCCATTATTTTTTTTTATGAATTGGTATTAAGCCAAGTTTCACAAATTTTAATGCCATTAGATTTTTTGGACACAAATCCTTATATTGCCTTCAGAACACAAGCATCTTCATCATCTGTTTCCTTCATGTCTTTAAAACATCCTATTAGGTTTTGAAGTTTTAGTCCATATTTCTTAAGATTCACTGTTCTCCCTGAGATTTTGTGTTGCCAAAATTAATGATATCTTCTTCATCTCCAGCTAAATCATTGAGGAAAACGTTAATGAAGGCTGAATTCCTGACATTCAGCTTCAGCGAGACCATGTTTAAAGGCAACATGGTATCATGAAAGAGCATGGCCTTTAGACTTGGACAGATCTAGGTTCAAATCCTGACTTTACCATTTATTGTTTGTGTGACCTTGAGCAGTTATTAACTACTATAAAATCCAGTTTCCTCATCTGTACGTAGCAGGGTGTCTTAGCTAATCCCTAACTGGATTGTTGTTGACAGGATTCGTAGGATTGCCACCCCTGTGTGCATTTATTTACATGGGTTTTTTTCTAGCAATGTTTTGTAATCTGAGAGAAAGAATGAAAGAAACAGATAGTGGAATTGCTTATGTTCATAAGCAACATAATATGATAGAAAGAATGGATGGATAATGATGGAACTCTTGCTCTCAAGTAGCTGTGTGGCTGTGGGAGGTCAGTTTACCTCTTTTAACCTTTCTTGATCTATAAAGGAAGGGATTAGACTACATGGTTCTAAATGCTAAAGATGTGAAATGGAGTCTTTTCCCAGTTGTTACTTAATTCCAAAATATGTCAGGAACTAAGTGCTTTATGCAGATTATATTATTTAACTTTCCTAACAGCCATAAATTATTAATATTTAGATATTATTAATAGCCTTATTTTAGAGACAGTGAAAGTAAGGTACTTGTCTGGCATATAGGAGGCACTCAATGGACAAACTGAATGACTAAATAAAAGAATTTATTAGTTAAGTATGACATCTGGTTGCAGCCATGGAAATACAGGAGAGTAAGTAGAAATGAGGAAGGCAATATGTACCATACTAACAGATCCAGAATTAAAGGTCAGAAACATCCAGGTTTTGATTGAAAGCCATTCGTTAGGACTTTTGTGCATGAATATAATTTCTCTTTAATTTGTTTCAAAAACAAGTTTTATAACGTTTTATTTTTACAGTTCTTTAGAATCTTAGAGATGGGGAGGATCTGAGAGATTAGTTTGCTAAAATCCCTCTCTGTACAGATGAGAACACTTAAGCTCAGGGAAGTAAAGTTACCTAAGCTCATGCTAGACACTGATAGAAGCAGGACTAAAATTCAATTCCTAGTCACATAGAATTTGCCTGTTGTGAAATATTTTCCCTGAAATATTCTGAAGTTTCATAGCAAATAGTACTCTTTTGTTTTTTAAAGTGCATTCAAATTTCTTCTGTATTCAAATACTGGTGATAAACATACTTGACACCTTTGTGCCCTTCTGAAAGACAAGGGAAAGGAACATAAGGAAGAAGTCAAGAGCATTTCACAGGAAAAGATTTTCTTTTTCTGAATTGTGATATCTGTGGTACTACTGTGACTTTATGAAAAACACTATGGTGTTTGGAAATGTACCAAACTTATTTTCCTACCTCTTGGGAATCTAACAGATCTAAGTCTCTGGGGCATGTGTGGGTACATGTGCGCAGGCACGCGCGCGCGCACACACACACACACACACACACACACACACACACACACACACACACAGAGCTATATATCTTAGACTGATTTGTTTTTGAAGTAGTGCTTTAAGAAATACAATAGTAAAATAACACTATCTCATAGCATATTGGCTAAAGCCATGAACCCAAAGGAAGTTGCCCTGGAGAGCACTTTTCTTTGTAAAGATGACAAAAGTATTCAGGGCACCAGTGTTTTCAAGTTGAACTTCCTTGTTGAAATTCACTTCACAGTCAAAGGAAAAAGGAAAAAAAGGCTTTATTTTTTAATACAGTAATAAACTTGGAAAATATTCACTGATACAAATAATCCAAAGATGTTTAGGTAAAGGCAGACATTTTAGAGTATTTAATTTCTTTATTTCTTTACTGTTAGTGCTCTTGAGTTTTTTAGTCTCTTATCTGTAAAACAAGCCCTCAAACTGAAATTGTGCTGGAGGAAAAAATAAACTGATTCTTGGCAAGTAATATCCCTGGAATGTGTGTTAATGTCTTTTTGTACATTTTTCAATCAAGGTTTTCTGATTAAATTGTTTTCTACAAGTTTTGTTCTGCTTAATTCTGTTCTTTTAATTCTGAAGAACTCCCTTTATCTTTTAATTCTGAAGAACTCTCTATATCAAATTAGTTGTAATAGTTTTGATGTGATGGAGAAAAGCCATTCCAATTGCTAGTAACAGTGCTGACATTTAAATTTTCAACAGCATTTAGTAGTAGATAGAACAGTAGCTTTCAAACATTTTAGACTGCAACCTAGAATAAGCAGTATATTTTACTTTGTGATCCAGTTTGCATGAACATATATAAGACAAAATCAGTAGTTTCCTGAAATAATACTATTTCTATGAGTGATATGCTCTGATATTTTATTTTATTCGGTTTCATTTGAAAAGATACTGATCATAACCATCTAAGTTAATTTTTACACCACGTCACTGAACACAACTATAGTTTGAAAGACACGCACCAAGAGGTTTTTAGAAAGGAGCAATGTTTACTTTTTTTTTTTTTTAATACAGTATGGAAATTTACTCCCTTCCAGTTAGAAAAGAATATTCATTTTGGTTTGATATTGTCACATTAAAATTTCTAATTAAAATTTCTTAACATTGTAAAAAATTGCCTTTACTCTCTGGTTCCACATTTTACTAACCTTACCGCAATTCACAGTTTTATTTCTCTGTAGCTAATAAATAATGTATACAAATTATATAAGGCTATATTTATATAGATATAGATAAATATGAAATCCCATACAGTATGTTATGTCACCAGAAGTTGTGTGGATTGTACCCATGATCTGGATGATTGTTCTCCATGAGAGAATAAGATAGTGGCAGGAATGTTAGATCAAAAGCAGGACTCTTGGGTTCTAATTTTAGACAGTATGAGACTGGGCCAGTTTCTTAACTTCTCTGATATAAGTTTCTATTCTGTAAATGAGGGAATTGATCTAGAATATTTCAAGATAGAGTCTAATTCTGAAGTGCTGTGATTCTAAGTAAGTGATTATTTAAACCAAAGAGAGTGTTTCATTATGCCATTAACATAGTATTAGTGGGTTATATTTGGTAAAATAATAACTTTTTTGCTTATTCTTACATCTCAAATATTAATATCCTTTTGGTATGCTAACAAGAGAACACTTAAGTAAGCATCAGGGCATAGATTTGTACCAGTGGCATAGTCTAATACATTCTGATAATTATGATCATTAACCATAATTAATACACTGTACATATATGCATCTGAAAACATGATAATTTTTCTGCATTGCTATGTGTCTTAGTCTGTTCAGGCAGTAGCTGTACTATAACAGAATACCATAGACTGGGTGGCTTATAGACAACAGAAGTTTATTTCCCATAGTTCTAGAAGCTGGGAAGTCCAAGAGCAAGACACTGACAGATTGGTAGGTGAGAGCCTACTTCCTGATTCATATCTGGCTATCTTCTGTCTGTGTACTCACGTGGGGAAAGGGGCAGGGGAGCTTTGTGAAGTCTCTTTTACTAATCCCATTTATGAGGACTATGCCCTTATCACTTAATCATCTCCTAAAGGCCCCACCTCTTAATACTATCATATGGGGGTTAGGATTTCAACATATTGATTTTAGGGGCCCATGTACATTATCTATAGTATTATGGTAAGTTTAATGTGTTTTTAATAGATTTTGATGAGTTTGTGAGGAAACTTATTGTAGTTAACCATAAAGTATATCCACATCTCTTTCTATATATCAGAAGTAAAGAATGTTTCTTGAATAAATGTGGTCCATGTTTGCATTTGACTTTATGTTCCAAAAACAGTGACTGAGCCTAGAGCACTGTATGGCCCAGAAGGTAGCCTTGCCCAGGAGGCCTGGAACCTGAGGCAAATCAGTTATGTTGTAGAATCTTCATTATCTCCAATTTTTCACATACATAGAAGTAAGGTAAAATAGATATTAGGAACTGAGTTTAAAATGAAGCTTGGAAAGTATTCCTGCTTTTTCAAGATAAATGGGAAAAGAATAAAAAGTTATTTCAGGTTGATTGTATTTAGGTGAGTTTTCCATTATGTTAGCATCAGCTTGTAGAAGAATCACCTCCTTTCCCCACTTATGACTACCAGATACCTAATTTCTTTAAGCTACATGGAATCTCCCCAGGGAAAGGGACTTGGGGTGATTGTTTTTATTCGTTATACTCTAGAGATGACTGTGCCAAAACATTAGAATTCAAGGGTAACATAGTTATACATCCTGATTTGAAATATTCCAAACAGGTATTTAAATGAAAATCCATTTTAGTTTAGAAAAAAAAAATGAAGGATTATGTACCATCTGTCTATGGGAACTCCTTTCTGATTGTATAATGTATTTTCTAAAAAGGTAGGGTATACTGAACAAGTAATGTATCCACCATATAGATTTTTTAAATTCTCAAGTGACCTACAAAACGTGAATGCTCATAAGAAATAGTACTATTTGAGCAAGATCCTATAGTCTCCCTTAATTGCAATTTTCAGTCTGGAGAATAGAGCTGGCACTAATGCTTATCCTAAAAAGTAGTCAGGCCACATTAGTGTTTCTGATTATGTATGTATTTAATATACTCACAACTCCAACATATATTAGCTCCAAATCAAGGTCACATATATTTATCCCAAAGCAGTTCCAGTGTAACCTCTAATCTGACTTCATTCTAAATGCCTTTGCTTTCTTACTGCATGATCTTGATAATTTTTTATTTTGTTACTAATAGCTATTATTTACAGTATATTGGGTGGTATACTTTATAATGCATAATTTTTAAGATAGTTACTAATATTATCCCCATAATTAAGATACATTTAACAAATTTTTATTCTTTACTATATACCATGCACAGAGGATACAGCAATTAATAAAAAAGGCAAAGTCTCTACCCTCAGAGAACATTCATTCCAGTGGACAAGATAAATAATAAAGAAATAAATACATACATTGTGTGTGGCAGCTACATCTTGTGGATCTTAAACAATGTAGTTGACTGAGGGCCCCAGTTCTACTACCTCTGACCTCCATCACTGCATTCTTGCTGAGCTTTCCACAGTCTGACCCTAAGGCAGACCTGTTTCCGGGAAACATAGGATCTCTCCTACAGGTGACTTTGGCTCACAGATCCTCCAAGAGCCTTGCTGAATGTTGCCTAGACTGCTGGGCAGTCTAAAACACATGCATGTGCTTCCATCTGAGGTCCTTTGGGTTTCTCCCAGTCTTTCTTTGACTCTCTCCCCATTTTCTCTCATGTGGGCAATTTTCCTAATGAAATTTTTGCAGGTTTAACCCAATCTTGGCATCTAGTCCTCAGAGGACCCAGACTAACACATTATATTAGGGAGTAATAAGGGCTATAAAGAAAAATAAAGGCACAGTAAAGGGTTATAAGGGTGCTCTCTTCAGTAAGAGTGGTCAGGGAAGGTCTTAGGCAGAAGTGGCCTTTGAAACACATAAATAGTTGGAGAAAACTTCCAGAGTGAAGTAAATTGCTTGAGATTGTATTACTAATTTGTGGTAGATCAGTAGATAGCTGGCACATTTAAATACAACTGCTTTCATATGCAATTTATAAGTGAGCAATGATAAAGAAAATGTAATGAGAGTATCTATTTGAGTGACAATTCACATTGAACAATTGACAAACATATAACAAAACTTCAAAGGGGGTGAGGAAAAGGCTCTAGAAACCATAGAATATCACAATTATTTCCTTTCAGCCTGTTTCATTCTGACATTCCTTTTTTCCCCCTGTTCTTTTAGATTTATTTTGCTAGTTCTGCAGTCTATATCAATTCTTCAGTCAGCAATTGAATATACCTTTTTTCCTTCTGACTTTTTCCAGTTCTGTTTCCTGAGCTGTCTCCTGTCTTCATCTCCTACACTGCCTAAATTGTCATTGAAATGTGCTTCAAAATACTGCACAATCCAGAATAATAAGCACATTGCTTTTGAATCTGTATTGTAACCTCTTAGAAATAGCTTCCCCCCACCCCGCCCCCCTTGCCCATATGTACCATATCTTCCTATTGAAATCACATTATGTTGAGCAGTCAGGGAAAGTTTATATCCTGAGTTGAAATCTAGTTCTTTTATTTAAGGAATTCCAATAGGGGCACGCCTTTTTATTTAATAATACTTCAATGTAAGTCATTGAAATTCTAACAAAATTTTATTTACTTTTTTCTTAGTTCTGAAAAGTTTAACTTTTTTAAGCATTATAATTTTCTAAAAATCTTTTGATATATTTGTGAAGTGCTTTGATCAGTTAGTTTGAAATAGATTCCCCTTGCTTGTTCTTTTGGCAAAAGCCTGGCACTCTTCCACCTTTCATAGAAAGTGAACTGCCCTTCTTCCTACAGAATAGAGCATGTGGAGATTGAAAGTATTTTTCATAAGAAAAGGGGCATTGAGAGCAATACTTTCCTAAGCTTAATAAAAAGCAGTTGTGGTGGAGAAACTGCAGTGATGTCATGTAAGTTTTATCTTGTATAAGCAGCAGAGTGAGGAAATTCCAGAATTAATAAGTCTGCTGGTACAGCTGTGCCCTGAGTTGGAAAGTTCAGGATGTTCTTTTCACACTCATGACTGGACATTTTGCTCCACGTTAGCCTTTGTGAGAATAATTGGCTCCCTCCGTTTCCACACTGCTAAAACATTTATAAATGGGTCTATTTAGAAAATGTAAAATTTTAAGTGGAGAAGTGGTCATTTTGACTAAAAATTATTGTCCATATTTGCCTTGATTTTGTAATAACCAATAATTAGTTATTTTAAATTATCTAGTCCTTTCAAATATTGAGTCAAGAAATGGAAAATACCAGCCTTGAGAAATGATTGAAGGAAGTGGAGAGTTAAAAGCCAAGAATGAGGACTTCCCTGTTGGTCTCATGGCTAAGACTCCATGTTCTCAATGCAGGGGGTCCAGGTTTGATCCCTGGTCAAGGAACTAGATCCCACATCCATAACTAAGAGTTTGCATGCTGCAACTAAAAGATCCCACATGCTACAGCAAAGATCCTGGTTGCTGCAGCTAAGGCCCAATGTAGCCAAATAAATAAATAAATAAATTTTTTTTTTTTATTTAAAAAGCCAAGAGTGATCTTTCTAACCATTGCTCTAGTTGTTAATGTAGCTCTAGTATTATCCAGGAAAAAATTGGCCAGCCGATCATCAAGAAATTGGCTAAATAAAATAGGAGATAAAATTTTATGACCCGGAAATCTGTTGAACAGTATAATGGGAATTCTTCTAAAGTTTTGAAACGTAGAAAATATTTTCATGTAAAGGAATATTTTTGGTGTGTTACCACACTAGATGGTTTCGTTCAGTCTTATGGTTATTAGCATTGTGCATTTCTGTCCTCTTTATTTCCTCTTCTTTCTCCCTTCTTTGCCCTTACGGGGGAAAGGAAAAAAAAAGATTACATCAATCAGAAGTATGCACAATGTTGAGCAGAAACAAGCAGGTTTAATCAGAGTATGTTTTTGTGTTTCTCCAGTTTCATAATTAAACATGCATATTACTTGTTTGAAATTCTGAAAGTTCAACTTTTTATGAGTACCTGAATGACTTTAGAGGGTAACTCTAAAATTACTCAATTTATAGCTCTATTTTCCCAAAATTAATGTGATGGAGATTTTTTATTATTTTGTCTAGACATAATAAAATAGTTTAAGACTGAAATTACCCTGAAAGAGAAGTTATGAACCATGAGTTCTTAGAGCATATATTTTAGAGCCAGACTCACCAATTTCTTCTGCTTTGGAGCTAGAATTAAGCTAGTCACCTTAGTTCTCTGAGGCTCAGTTTTCTTACGTAAAGTGGAGATTATTTATAATACATTTCTCACAGGATGATCATAAAAATAAAATAATATTAAAAATATAGGGAATTCCCTGGCAGTGCAGTGGTTAAGACTTGGTGCTTTCACTGTAGTGGCCTGGGTTCAATCCCTAGTTGGGGAACTAAGATCCTGCAAGTCACATGGCGTGGCAATAAAATAAAACAAGTAAAAAAGTAAAGTAAAATAAAATTTTTATAAACCAGTAAGTATAGTATTTGGCATTTAGTAGTCCGTCAGCAAATATTATTTTCATTCATTTACTTTTTCTTTTATTTCTTTTTTATTTCATTTTTTATGTATAAAAATGTGGGTGGAAAAAAAATGCCACAGTCTTTCTGCTGTTCTAGAAAGGCTATCATATTTCTTTGAAGGATTTAGCTGTTTTTCAGGTCAGTAGAAAACCCATTCAAAATTCCTTTCAAATTCTAATTGTGTAGCAACCAGAGTGCAAAATTTGGCATTTCTAAAGGTGTCAGACAACTGAATTAGAATTAATAGACACTTCCAGGAAAGGAAGAGATACAATAGTGAGCAGAGGGTTATTGCATCGTTTTCTAACGAGGCTTAAAAAAATTACTTAGGATTCCCCCTTTAAAAATTCTCCTTTATGATATGGAGAATACTGTTCTGTATCTAACATTTAATTGCTGGCCCCTTTTTGGTGGTTAACAGAGTGGTGACACTAAGCATAGAGTTTAACTATTTGGAGATAGTTAATGCAATAAAGTTTCAGTTTAATGAAAAATATTAACATTTCAAATTGTTAATAAAGAACTAAACCATTTCATAAAAATGCATAATAGAATATGACTAATTTTTTTATTTTTTAAAAAATTAAAATGAACAACAAAATGGCATGATGGGACCCTCATATCTACAGTTATCAGAGATGCCAGCAGTGGTATTTACCTGTTTAAAAATAACAAAACATAAATAAAACTAAGATATCTTAAAGATATATTTTAAATTCTCTACAATGATAATATGTATAAGTACAATATTGTTCCTTTCTAGGGATTGCGTTTTTCATAAGCAAATTTGTAAAAAATTTCTCTACTTTCAAGACGAGAAGATGATCAAAACAAGTGCCAATTTCAACATTACATACAGCTTCTTTTATAAATATGTGATGTTGCTACATGGCATTTTCATTACTCTGTTATACACTTTTCTTCTTCCAGTCTCCTAAGCTTAATCTGGTAGATAGTTTTCTATGGATGAGACATTTCTTCTCTGGTATAAACATCTATCACAGAACTTTTAACTGAATTGAAATGAGAAGAATTGACATTTATTTCTTACCAGTTCCATGTCATATATTTCTTCAATGATATTTTAAGATATATCTATAACTTTATATTTGTTTGTCTTTTATACCAATATATTAATATATTTCATGATAGACGTGCTATATTACTTTCAAATGTTTTCGTGTTCTTCCATTTCTTGTTTTTGTTTGTGTTTTATAGCATATATAAAGATTTGAGCAGAATTTAAAGATTCAGTAAAGGAAGCTGCCAATTCAAATTACATACTCCCTCGTATACATATATTTATTTATATGTATATTAGCATGTTTTTTGTTATTACTCTTCTAAAAATGCATACATAAAGTTGCACATAATCAACACACAACATTGTGGAACTCGAATTCCAAGTATGCCTTGGTCATGAAAACTGCAATAGTATTTCTTTGAGTCATTGTCTCTCAGTCTCCTTGACTTAATAGTAAACAAAAATAATAACCCCAAAATAACGAACTCTGGAGAATGTCATCTGGAATAATTACCTAATGGTTCAAAGCACGTTGAAAAATACAAAGCACATTAGAAATTCTAAGAATGACTAATGAAAAGACTTCATCTAAACAAGTTATCATGGAAAACTTGTCAGAAAAGAACCCAACCCTTTTCTCCATCAATAATGTTTGTATATCAACTTTTATAGCTTTCATCCCTTAAATAAAATTCTGAATTAATCTAAATATCTTGCACTGTATTTTGATTCTAGATCCATTTGAAAAACTTATTCAGGAGTAGATTATATTAAAGGCAACAAAGATGAAACCCTTTGTTGTCAGTAACTTTTCTGGACTTTCTCCGTGAAAAGGCTGGATTGGTTAGACCAGGTGAAAACAAGATTATGAATAAAGACAAGTGAGTTAAAAGGTTTTAAAATAAGATTTTGAATTGTTTATTAGATTTTGATCTGAGATTGAAATTAAATGTCATAAAAGGAAAATTGCTAAGTTGCTATTAAATTATTGCTACTAATGAAGAGTGGAAGTGCCTTTGCCAGTGAGTAGAATAATAAAACAGCAACATTTATCTTCAGAGGTTTTTGTGGCACATACAACTTTCTTTTCATAGGTCTTCTGATTCTGGTATGGTGGTATCTTCTGTAGGTTCAGTTGTTATCACTATAGGAATATTCTCAGATATCCATCCCTTAGGAGTCCTATTAAAGGACCGTCTGCCAGAAAGAGGATTGGCAAAGGCCATGAACCTGGGATCTGTTAGAAGTAGTAGGTCAAAATCTGGAACCTTAAATTTAACCATTTTTGATGCTTTTTCAAAACCTCCAAATGGGGTGGCAACTCTGTGAGAAATGAAAAGGAAAAGAATAAATTAATTAATATTCAAATTTATTTGCCAGAAAATAGAAAACAATTTATTGCATGGTCTTATGGGCGTGTTGTTGTGTTATATTCTTTGTAGGGTTTCAGTTTGTGACCTCTGAGGCAAGCATTTCCATTCAAGGACCATGCCTTTATGATAAAACAGATATTTGATAATAAATTGGTGTAAAGTCCTTTTGTATGTGCTCTTAGTTTTGGACTGAACTAATCTGTTCCCTAGACCCTGAGTCATTACAGACATTTCTTGTCTTTGTGCCTTTGCTAACAATGTTACACTTGCTTAAGATATTTCCTCTGTGCCTCCTTTCCACCTGTGTATGTCCTGTGGCTTTTAAGTTCTAACTTCCCTCTAACTATTCCAGCCCTCACTCCCTTTCTTAACCAAATTCCTGTCGCATTGATTCACTTGTGTCAGTCATAGCGCTTGTAATATGGTACCTTGTATTGTTAGCTTTTCTTTTTCAGAATATGATTTGGTTGGGGTCAACTGTGAATTATAAACTCTTTGAGGGCAAGAAGTATATCTTTGCATCTTTCCACCTCTATCTCAAAAACCTCAAAATCCTTCTACTCATCTAAATAAAGTCCACCTTCCTTATCTTGGGATTTAAAGTCCCATGTAACATTATTCTAGCTTTGTTTGATTTAGCCATTAATTATTCATTCATTCAGCGCCAGGCACAGTTCTAAGTGCTGGGAGTATAGCAGTGAACAATGCAGTCAAAGTCTAAGTTTTTATACTCCAGTGAAGGAGACAGACAATTAAAAAACATAAACATATGTAAGTCAACTGTATTTCAATTAAAAAAATAAATTTTAAAAAAGAAACATAGAGACAAATATCCAATAATGATAAGAGCTATGAGAAAATTAAAATAGGATGATATAACAGGGCACAACTCAATGACTAGATACGTAGAGAGGGCATCTCTGGGACTTCCCTGGTGGCACAGTGGTTAAGAATCTGCCTTCCAATAGATGGGACACGGGTTCAATCCCTGGTCCAGGAAGATCCCACATATCGTGGAGCAGCTAAGCCCATGCACCACAACTACTGATCCTGTACTCTAGAGCCCGAGAGCTACAACTATTGAGCCCACGTGCCACAACTACTTAAGTCTACATGCCTAGAGCCCCTAGATCCACAACAAGAGAAGCCACTACAATGAGAAGCTGGCGCACCACAGTGAAGAGTAACTCCCGTTCACCACAACTAGAGAAAGCCCATGCATAGCAACAAAGACACAACGCAGCCAAAAATAAATAAATTAATCTTTAAAAAAAGAGAGAAGACATCTCTGAAGAGGTGACATTTAAACTGCCATCTGGAGGTCATAAGTTACCCATGGACAATATGCTGAAGCACTTCAGCATTTCAGCTAGAATCTAAGACAGAAGCAATGTTGAACTTTTCAGGAAAAGAAAGAAGGCCTATGTTGCTATACAGGTAGGTGAGGGGGATGACAGAGCGAAGAGAGGACAGAGAGGAGAGGACAGAGAAGTAGATTGTGTGGAACTTTGTCCAATAAAGAATATGGATTGCATTTTAAGTGTGAAGGGGAGCCATTGTAAGGTGTTAAACAGAGGGGTGGTATAATCTGATTAAATTTTTATAAAGATCACTCTGGCAGCTGTTACTATGTGAACGATTACAGGTGGACAAGAGTGAAGGAAGGGAAGATATAGCAATTCAATTGAGAAATTATGACAGCTTGGATTTCAGATGTTTTCCTTGAAGAAGTGGGTTGTTTCAAGATGTGTGCTACAGGTTCTACAGGTAGAGTCAACAGGATTTGCTGACAAATTGGATAAGAATTATGAGGGTAATATAGAAATCAAGAATTACTCCTAGGTTTAGAGTTGCAGCAACTGACTGATAGAAGACAAAGAGGAACAGGTTTGGTGTGTATGTGGGAAAAATGACTTTGACATCCCAATGGAAAGGTCAACCATGCTGGTTTTGCCCTATTCACTTTCATATACTCTTTGTTCCAGTCAAACGGATACATTGCTTTCTCTTCTTATGCTCTCTAACGTCACAGCATTTACTCATATTCGTTTTCCTCTGCCTGAAATGCTCTGTCCCTTGTTACTACATTTCTAAATCCCCTTTAAGTTCTTTGAGTTCCAAGTATGTTATATAAGTAACTTATATTTAAGTATTTAACTTTCTTCTTGAAGCTTTCCCTGATCTCCCATAGCAAGAAATAAGGTCTTTCTACCCTGAGTTTTCATGGACTCTGTTTTTACCTCCCCTGTAGCCCTATTTTCCATCTTTCATTATATCTGCTGGTCTGTCTGCCCTATTTCTTACCAGACTGCACTCCAAGAGGACAGGAATTCTCTCTGATGTATCTGTGTAACTTAATATATGTACTTGTATAATGTATTGTACCTAGAAGATCCTCATAAACATTTTTTTGACATTAACTCATTTTTTTAGTTTTTATTTTATTTTATTATTATTATCATCATTATTATTATTTTGGCTGTGTTGGGTCTTCATTGCTGCACGTGGGCTTTCTCTGGTTGCGGCGAGTGGGGCTATTCATCTTGTGGTGCACAGGCTTCTCGTTGCAGTGGCTTCTCTTGTTGCAGATCACGGGCTCTAGGCGCACAGGCTTTAGTAATTGGAGAACGGGAGGTCAGTAGTTGTGGCTCACGGGCTCTAGGGCTCAGGCTCAATAATTGTGGCACACGGGCTTAACTGCTCCACAGCATGTGGGATCTTCCCAAACCACGGCTCAAACCCATGTCCCCTGCATTGGCAGGTGGATTCTTAACCACTGCACCACCAGGGAAGTCCCTAAACATTTGAACAATGTAATTGGCAAGACTATATAGATTTTCCAATATTGTAGAGACTATTTTGAAGCCTGCAAGAGATATGATTTTCTTCGAAGCTCAATCACCTGTGATCTTTCTTGAATATCTTAATTTCTGGGTAATAATAGTAGGGGACCATGGAGTCTGGTAAGATAAGGAGAAAATGATTGATGGACTTTGAAAAATGATATGGCTTTGATGTATGGAATTGAAGCATTATTGAAATAAAGAATAAATGAAAAATAAAAGTAAAATGTGATAGAGAGTGGGATGCTTGAAATTGAGATTTTGAAGGTGATAATAGGTATTAGTAGTGGCAAATTTTAAGAGAAGCCAAGAGTGACTAAGATGGGATTGAAAGATGAATCCTTAAGAACAAGACCGTCAAGGACTTAAAAGGGCCGAGAGTTCAGTGGATCATTTACATGGATATTTAAGCCACCAAAAGCTGATGACACTATAGCCTTGTAGTATAGTTTGAAGTCAAGGAGCCAGATTCCTCCAGCTTCATCTTTCCTTATCAAGATTGCTTTGGCTATTCGGGGTCTTTTGCATTTCCATACAAATCATAAAATTTCTTGTTCTAGTTCTGTGAAAAATGCCATTAGTAATTTGATACGGATTGTGTTGAATCTGTAAATTGCTTTGAGTGGTATAGTCATTTTCACAATGTGAATTCTTCCAATCCAAGAACATGGTATGTCCCTCCATCTGTTCGTATCATCTTTGATTTCTTTCATCAGTGTCTTATAGTTTTCTGCATACAGGTCTTTTGCCTCCTTAGGCAGGTTTATTCCTAGGTATTTTATTCTTTTTGTTGTAATGGTAAATGGGAGTGTTTCCTTAATTTCTCTTTCTAATCTTTCGTTGTTAGTGTTTTAGGAATGCAAGAGATTTCTGTGCATTAATTTTGTATTCTGCTACTTTACTAAATTCATCGATTAGTGCTAGCAGTTTTCTGGTAGCATCTTTAGGGTTTTCTATGTATAATATGTCATCTGCAAAGAGTGACAGTTTTACTTCTTTTCCAATTTGGATTCCTTTTATTTCGTTTTCTTCTCTGATTGCTGTGGCTAACACTTCCAAAACTATGTTGAATAATAGTGGTGAGAGTGGGCACCCTTGTCTTGTTCCTGTTCTTAGAGGGAATGCTTTCAGTTTTTCACCATTTAGAATGATATTGGCTGTTGGTTTTTCATATATGGCTTTTATTATGTTGAGGTAATTTCCTTCTATGCCCACTTTCTGGAGAGTTTTTATCATAAATGGATGTTGAATTTTGTCAAAAGCTTTTTCTGCATCTATTGAGATTATCGTATGGTTTTTATCCTTCAGTTTGTTAATATGATGTATCACATTGATTGATTTGCATGTATTGAAAAATTCTTGCATTCCAGGGATAAACCCCACTTGATCATGGTGTATGATCTTTTTAATGTGCTGTTTGATTCTGTATGCTAGTATTTTGTTGAAAATTTTTGCGTCTATATTCATCAGTGATATTGGCCTGTAATTTTCTTTTTTTGTGACATCTTTGCTTGGTTTTGGTATCAGGGTGATGTGGCCTCATAGAATGAGTTTGGGAGTGTTCCTCTTTCTGCTATATTTTGGAAGAGTTTGACTTCAGACTATACTGCAAGGCTACAGTGATCAAGACAGTATGGTACTGGCACAAAAACAGAAATACAGATCAATGGAACAGAATAGAGAACCCAGAGATAAACTCACGCACATACGGGCACCTTATCTTTGACAAAGGAGGCAAGAATATACAATGGAGAAAAGATAGCCTCTTCAATAAGTGGTGCTGGGAAAATTGGACAGCTACATGTAAAAGAATGAAATTAGAACACTACCTAACACCATACACAAAAATAAACTCAAAATGGATTAAAGACCTACATGTAAGGCCAGATACTATAAAACTCCTAAAGGAAAACATAGGCAGAACACTCTATGACATCCATCAAAGCAACATCCTTTTGGATCCACCTCCTAGAATAATGGAAATAAAATCAAAAATAAACTAATGGGACCTAATGAAACTTAAAAGCTTTTGCACAGCAAAATAAACCATAAACAAGACAAGAAGACAGCCCTCAGAATGGGAGAAAATATTTGCCAAGGAAGCAACTGACAAAGGATCAATCTCTGAAATATACAAGCAGTTCATGCTGCTCAATATCAAAAAAGCAAATAACCCAATCCACAAATGGGCAGAAGACCTAAATAGACATTTCTCCAAAGAAGACATGCAGATGGCTAACAAACACATGAAAAGATGCTCAACATCACTAATCATTAGAGAAATGCAAGTCAAAGCCACAATGAGGCTCACACCAATCAGAATGGCCATCATCAAAAAAATCTAGAAACAATAAATGCTGGAGGGGGTGTGGAGAAAAGGGAACCCTCTTGCACTGTTGGTGGGAATGTAAATTGGTACAGCCACTATGGAAAACTGTATGGAGGTTCCTTAAAAAACTAAAAATAGAACTACCATATGACCCAGCAATTCCACTCCTGGGCATATACCCTGAGAAAACCATAATCCAAAAAGAAACATGTACCACAATGTTCACTGCAGCACTATTTACAATAACCAGGTCATGGAAGCACTCTAAATACCCATCAACAGATGAATGGATAAAGAAGATGTGGCACATATATACAATGGAATATTACTCAGCCATAAAAAGGAATGAAATGGGAGTTATTTATAGTGAGGTGGATGGACCTAGAGTCTGTCATACAGAGTGAAGTAAGCCAGAAAGAGAAAAACAAATACCAAATGCTAACACATATATATGGAATCTAAAAAAATGGTGCTGATGAACCCAGTGACAGGGCAAGAATAAAGATGCAGATGTAGAGAATGGACTTGAGGACACGGGGTAGGAGGCAAAGGGGAAGCTGGGACGAAGTGAGAGAGTAGAATTGACATATATATACACTACCGAATGTAAAATAGATAGCTAGTGGAAAGCTGCTGCATAACACAGGAAGATCAACTCGATGATGGGTGATGCCTTAGAGGGCTGAGATAGGAAGGGTAGGAAGGAGTTGCAGGAGGGAGGGGATATGGAGATATATGTATAAATACAGCTGATTCACTTTGTTGTACAGCAAAAACTGGCATATTGTGAAGCAATTATACTCCAATAAAGAGTTTAAAAAAAAAAAAAGGTGATGACAGAAAGAGTACAGGCGAAGAAGACGGAGAGCCAGATAAAGTCTTCAGTGTCCACAGAGTGGTTAGGTGACCTCAACAATGGCTGTGTTGTATAGTGTAGAATATCATGTTTTATTGGTCCATAATTTTCTTGTCTTGTAGTGTTTTGCTCCCTTCTGAGGAACAGTATGTTTTACTTTCTATTGCATCTGTTTTCAAGATAACTGATCTTATGATATTTTCCCCAAATTGCTGTGGAAGATATGGATAAAAACAGATCACTGACTGATGCAGTAACCTCAGTCTAATGTAGTATTTCAGCAATCATATCAGTATAGACTTTCAATCCAGGGCCTAAAACCATTACTCTGGAGGTGAGAGAGATCAGTTAGGAAAAGAACTTTAAGAATTTAGATTATCAGTCAGGTGCTTTATGATTGTTAGACTTCAGAAGGCACAGTAATAATGAAAGCTAATATTTATTGACAGGGTACCATGCACCTGACACTGTTTTAAGTGCTTCTCAAACTCTATTAGTATAGGAATCACCTTGGGACCTTGTTAAAGTACAGATGCTAATAATTTAGTCCATCTAGTGTATGTCCTCAGATTCTGCACTTTAAACCAGTTCCCAGGTGATGCCAGCACAGCTGGTCTGAACACACTTTGAGTACCAACTTTTACATGATTGCCTCATTAAATTCTCACAACAACCTTATGAGTTGATTCTTTTTATATCCCCACTTAATAAATGAAACTGAAGCACAGATAGTTAAATAACTCGCCCAAAGTAACCCACCTAGTAGGCTGTAGAATCAGGATTTAAATCCAGGCATCCAAAGTCACTGAAGGCCTTCTCTTCTATACTACCTTATATCATACCCCCATGAGATAATTCTTAAGGAGTATTGGGCCTTCTGAGATCACTTTCTAAGTATAACAGTGCATTTAGGACTCTTAACCACTTGGCTGTGTCTAAATGTTATCAAACCAATTGCTATCACATTCGTGATATAACTAGGTGATTTAATGTCCCACATTTGTCACTTGATTTAGAGAACTGAAGAGTCTTTATGACTCAAATTTGACTCAGTACATAAGTAAAGCTTCTTATTCTTGGATGTCCAAGGTGTCCAAGACAGTATTTTGTCATTTTAGAAATTTACCATTGTAAAGCAATAGTTTGTTCATTTGTTGATTCATTCATTTATTCATATAACAAATTACTGATTCTTATTATATCCAGACACTTTGCTATATGCCAGGAATTCAAAGATTGTAGTAGGTCTTAACCTCAAAGAACTCACAAAAAAGACAAGAGTGAAAAGTAAGGGAAAAAAACACACTATGGACTAAGTTACTTTAAGGGAAAAATTTCCTGAATGCAGAGGAGCTTAGGGTAAAGTTTAAAGCCTGGGATCAGGACCAGCCACGTAATTTTGTAGGGCACAGTGCAAAATGAAAACTCAGGACCCTTTGTTAAAAAATTGTTAAGAATTTCAAACATTAAAGTAGAACACTAAACCTACCATGGCCTTTTTAATTGTGGGGCCCCCTGCAATTGCACAAGCCACACATCCATTTGAGGGAGTTTAAGAGTATACGGTTATCCATTGGATACAAGAGGCTGGAGTTGAACATTTCTAGATTCAGGCTGAATTTGGTCAATTAATCTTGTATTTATTAATTCCAGAAATCACTTTTACTCATTTATATTTTTTTTTCTGAATTAACTGAAAAAGGAAATGTTCCTGTGCCACTGAAATCCAATATTTGGGTTTGGCATTTAGTGCATTAGCTTTTCCCTTTTTATCCAGAATTGTTTTGTTTTTCCCTCCCAATCTGTGGGTCATTTTCTTTTGTAAATGAAAACATTCCCTTCAATTCCATCACCCATCTCCTACCACCTACCACTTATCCAGTGAAAGGTTGCTGTTTAAAAAGCAGAGTTTTCTTTTCTTTGGCACCACTGAGACTATATGCTGTTTGTTTAAATTTTTATTGCCCTCGGACACAAAGTAAAGAAAACCTTTTAACAGAGATGTTAAGCATTCAAAGTGAGAGACTATTTGTAAGATTTTTAAGATCTCTGAAAATAGTTTCAAGTTTTAGTCAGTTAGTGAAGCAAAAAATTCCACTGAAAGATTTGGAATATTCTACTAAAAGATAACTGTGCCTCTCTATAATTCCTATAACATAGTTTCTTCAAACATAGATCTTACTTAAAATGGTTTTTACACTGTCATCTACGTAGTGACTAACAAGCTTGTTTCACTCAGATTCACTTAATGTATGCTTTGTTGTTTATTTTGATTGATCAATAAGTGGCTTGCATTTGTAAAAATTAATAGTGCTGGACATGTAAAACACCCATAGTAATTACTGGTTATTCTATACAGTAAAAAATTATGTTGGTTATATAGAAGTTAAAATAAATTGTTCTACTAAATAGATAATGCATGTAATATATTAAAGGTACTTAATCACATAATCACAGAATGTATTTACAGATGAGGAAATTAATACAAGGAAAGGTTAAATGACATATCCAAAGTCATACAGCTTTTTGAAACAGAGTTGGAAATCTCCTTGATCCTAGTTTACTTTTCCTCACATGTTACATAGATTTAATATAGTATTATTTAAATATAACATACATGTTTAAATATCTCAAAATGAGTATAAGAATACAAAGTTGTATTAAACTGTGGGCTATTTTGAAATTATGATTAGACTTGGGAGCCCATTTGCATCCAGTCATTACCACTGCTGAATACTATAAGACTGTATCTCACTCTTACATGCTTTATTAATAATATCTAGTAATTACATATAATAATGTGGGGCTACCAAAGAACGCTTGTAAAAGACTTTGGTAATATCTGGAAACTACTTATTTCTTCACCCTCCCTCTCCCTCTCTCTATTGTTCTCCTTTGAAAAAAATAGATACATTAAGAAAAAATAGATATATTAAAATAAAATTTTCTCAGGTAAAGGAGAAGTACTAGCAAGTTAAATTCCTTCCTCTATCTCTCTCTTTCTCTCTTTCTCTTATACATATGCACGCGCGCACACACACACACACACACACACACACACACACACGGTTACATTTACAAAAGCCTTGATTTAACACAGGGAGTTACGTTTCCTAATTATATAGTATTACGTTCATTGTTATAGCACTCACTTGGTCTTTATACAATCAACAGGCATCTCTTTATAACCAACCCAGATACTATAATGTGTTTGTAGAACTAGAAGCAAGCTGCTCAGCAGGTATGGGATACTGAAGCCACGAGGTATACAGAAGTCATATGGCATCTCTAAAGCACTAATCTCAAAAGCAAGCCTCAAGTATTCTATTATTTTCCATTTTTTCCTAGTGTTTTACTTTTTATAATTTTCTACATTCTCATTTTTGAAAAAAATTATATCATTGATTAGAATGGGCTTTCAACATCCTTTCTCTGCCACATCTCAAACTCTCCTTAAATTCTATGGTATACCTCATTTATGCAATACATGTAGTACTAATACTACTAGCATTACTAATAATGTAATACTAGTTACTAGGTGTAATACTAGTAGATGTATTACTAATGTATTATGAGTAATAGATGTAGTACTCATAGCATTACTATAGCAGTAAATGAAAACTAAAATGTTAATAGTACAATAATATGAAAAGTACTAAAGAAGAGCACTATTTAAATGCAGGCTTTTGGCATTCTTTTATAAATCAAAAATTTACTCCTTAATTTATTAATTGTTAAGTGAATAATCATTAAGCAGTCTATAAATTGAGTATGAGACAGGATACTGGAGATATTTTACTCTAAAATGAAAATCTAGTGATCAAAGAATGGATTATGAGACCATTAAAAATATATGGAAATTATAAAAAGTGGATAACAGAAAAATAAATGTCCATTGTGTAAACTATAATGCAGATATAATCTGGCAATATTTTTGGTAGCATAAGTATTAGTGTGTATATGTGCTGGAGTCTTGGGCCATAAATCCCTAAATTACCTTTAATCTGGTTTAAAGCCTACACAAATATAAATTGGAACCTAGAGTTAGGTGGTAATTCTCATAGTCCTGCATGCGAATTATTTCTGAATTCTTGAACAGCGTTGTCATTTGGAGCAACATATAAACTAATATCAACCTTCGAATTAGAAATTACTATTAAAATAACATTTTAAAATGTGGGAGATAATCTTGATCTTATAACAGTGATAGTTTCTGAATTTTAGCCTTCATTTTTATACTAAAAAGGGACTAAGGTTTGACATAGTAGTAGTATTGCAAAAATGAGTCTTTGCCTAGGCTAAGGACATGTTATATATTTCTGTTGAGAGTCTTTAAAATTTTTTTTCTTCTAGAGGATTCAGTTCTCCATACCATGATATAAAAGCCTTGGTATTGCATGCTGAAGTATCACCCAGGACAATTGAATTACCTGTTAAAGCTCCTGTAGTCAGGCAGTTCTATCTTTCCTTCAGGCTTGAAAAATTTAGGGTATAAAGCCTCTAAAAGCTCCGGATCATTGCTAATGGCCTGTTCCCAGGGTGACTGGTAGTACTTAGGGACAGCTGTGGTGTTGAATCTTTCAGGAGGAATTTCCTTCAGTGGTCCAGAATATCCTTTGGAAAAATATTGCAAGAATAAGTAAACACAGAGTGCCTGAGAGTTACTAAACTCCACCTAACATTTTACCATGTTTAATTTTTCAGGCAGGGGTAAATTTATGAAGAATGCATTCTTTTTATGATCTTTCAGAAGAGTAGTCTGCAAGTGTTAGACATTTTTAAATCCCTTTAAATTTATGGAATTTTCAAAAGACACCATTTAGTGTTTAATTTTACCAAATCATACACTTAGTTTTTTCCTTGACTATCCTAATATATATTTGTTCAGTGAAACTATTAACTTAATTTTTAAAAAATTGTCTTGTGTTAATTTATACTAGGTCTTATATACCACAATTAACAAATTAATTTAGGAATGTACATTGAGTATCTACTGTGGTCTAGCTTCTGGGGAAATAACAATGAAGACAAAATCTCCCTCTTCTAGAAGCTGATTCTTTAGAAGTAATGTTCAGGTGTTGACTATCTTAAATTGCTGAGTGGTCTGTAGAATGTTCCAGCTTCAAAATGGTGAAGCTACTTGCTTCTATTGTCTTAATCAGGCCCTTCTTATTCCCTGATGTGTCCATCCCTTGTTTACGTTGTTCCTGAGGATTTCTTACCTAACTTTTTTCTGCTTCCAGTCTCACCTCTTCAATTTATTCTTCTCACATGAGCTAGAAAGTTTCTGTAAGTACCATTTAAAAACCACATGAATTCCTGGCATAAATGTGAAACCATTTTCACATGCATTAAGTGACATTCTTCAGGTCTTCAAAGGCACAGCTGTTTACTCTCCAGCTATGCTACCATACCACCTAGTTACGTCTTTCATATAATTCTCTCTTCCACAATGTCAAAACCTCTACCATGTGATCACTCCTACTTTTTGGTTTCCCTGATGCTCTTTTCCTTCTCTAAAATGTTTCCTATTTTCTTCTGTAAAACCATGCCTATCCTCTCTTTACACTAAAAATTAGTTTCTCTTTTCCAAAAACTCTTGATAATTCCACCAATGCAGTTATTTGTTTGCAGTAATTTACTTTTTTTCTGATTGTCACCAGTAGCAAATGGTAGTCTCTTCAGTAAGCTGCTTTTCTCCGCTTGCCACTTAAATGTTGGTGTTACTCAAAACTCTTTTCTTAGACTATACTTTCTGCCTAGAAAATTTCATTTATATTCTTGGCTTTAATTGTGACCTACATATTGATGATTCTAAGGTTTGTTTTTGATCTCCAGGCCCTTCTATTCAACCAACTATTATATTTGTCCAAATTAACATTCCCCTGGCACCCTTTATAACCTGTCTAGACCTACATGCAGCCATTTTCCAATACATCCTGCTTCTGTTTGTATATTGGTCATCTTAGCAAATGTGATCACTACCCTCAGATGTCCAAGACAGAAGCACTGTCCTAAACAATCCCTCATTCCCATAACAAATCAATAAGTATTACCAACTATATTTAAGGATTTCTAAAATAGGGGCTCTCAGCTTTGTGTTTCTAAATCACCTCGGGCACCTACTTAAAATGTTGATAATGGATTCTTCCCTCCAGAGACAGGAAGTTTCAGGTATGGCTTACAAATTTTATGCAAATAATTTGCAAACAGAACATTGGGAGATCTTGTTCTAGCAAATTCCCTCTTTCCTCCTCATTTCCATTATTACCTACCTGTTTCAGGCCCTGCGCATCTCTTACCTGGGTTTTCACAGTTGCCTTCATCACTAATCCTTTAGCTCCCAGCCCTTCTTCCAGGCACCTCCACGTTGCTGCCTGAGTGACCTTTTTAAGTGGGAAACTTGATCAGGTCACTCATTTCCCAGGTTCTATAATGGCTCCCGAGGACAAAAATCAAAACTTCTCAGCAAGGGAATTCCCTGGAGGTCCAGTGGTTAGGACCTGGCACTTTCACTTCCATGGCCAGGAGTCAGTCCCTGGTCGGGGAACTAAGATCCCATAAGCTGCGCACAGCAACCAAAAAACTACTCAGCATGACACAAATGGCCCTACCTAACTGTCCAGCCTCATCTCCTGCCAACTCCTCTCACATTTTTTTTTTTTTTTTTGGCACACGGGCTTAGTTGCTCCGCGGCATATGGGATCTTCCTGGAGCAGGGATCAAACTCATGTCCTCCGCATTGGTAGGCAGACTCCCAACCACTGTGCCACCTAGGAAGCCCGCCTCTCACATTTTATGTTCCAGAACTATGGATCTACTTGAAGCTTGTTGTGTCCCCTTATGCTCCCTACTTGTTCCGTTTGTTCCCTGTGCCTGGAATGCTCTAATGCTTGTCACCTGCAAATTCCTATTTTAAGCCTTAGTTTGAGGTTATCACTTCTGTGTATTCATTCCTGACTTTCTCAGGAAAGCAGATTACCTTTTCCTGTGTCTATCCTTTATATAGTATACATAACTCCATTATCATGACTACCACATTTTATTTCCTGTTCCTTTCCTAAAATTGATCAGTCAGCCATATAGAAATTGGAAATTTTAAAATTTTGTATTTTTAAAAATTTATTGAAATCCCACTACTGAAACACAATTTTCCCCCAGTTTTTCTTCACCTGTAAACATAATGATCACATAACTATATTCTAGTGCACATGGAATCTTGTATTTTATTGCAAATCAATTTTGTTTAAAATACTTTTGAAAGCTTCTACATCACATTCATGATCATTTTAAGGGTTTTGAATAATCTTTTGACTTGAGGAACTATAATTGGTCTAATCTTTTCACATTTTTGAATATTCCAGGTTTTCAAATGTTTTACTAGACGGGAATAACTATTAACTTTTTTCTTTTTTGATATGCTGAATTATTTACAAGAAAGAAGCCGCATGTTTAACCTCTCAGTAATATTGCAATTAACAGTGCTACATGCCAACATTTTTGTTTGATTTTTAAATATATTTTTAATGTAACTGATTTAAATTCAAAGGAACTTCATTCCTACAGTATTGCAGCATCGTAAGAATCTTTATTAATTCACGTGAGATAAGTTCGCTTGTGGAGACAGGAGGTTAATCAATAAAAATGTTTGCTAAATTGGGATAAGCTACGCTCCCTGAATTTGTTATACTTTTCAACTCATCAACCAGGAAGGAAGGATCCATTACTCTTGCTTCACTGCAAGCTATCTGATAACCTCCAAACTCTCCCTTTTCTTAGTCTGTATTACACAGATATGTCCAAATATTTAATAATTGAATATTTAACTTTAAATAGCTATATGAATTTATACTTTCAAAATTTCTCTCTCTCTCTTCCTCTCTCTCTATACATATATATATACACACACACAGAGATAGATAGATAATTGATAGATTCCTAACAGTAAATAAAATATAATATGATATTGAATTACATATGCAGAGAGAAAATTAGACTACAAATATAGTGTGGACATTTGTCCTGTCTCTCTATGTATGAATTCCTTAAGGGTAGAGATGAAATTTTCTATTCCTTTTGCAACTTCATAGTTTATGATAATGATTAATAATGAACACTTTTAACTTAGTAATGGGAGTGCCAGAATGAATCAACATAAACTTTTCTATATGTCTTCTCTTTCCTATTAAAAATAACCCTACCATCTCAAACATTAGAAAGAAGGAGGCTGCAATATAGTGGTTGGAGATAAAAGAATATATGTATAGTCTGTTGTGTATTAAGAATATAAAGGTGGGTAGGGAAAGGATTCATTTTAACTGAGTAATAATGTTAGGGACATTATCACATTTAATTCTCACAATGACCATGTGCAGTTAGATTTATTTTCCTTGTTTTAGAGAGGGAGAAAACTGAGACTCAAAGAGATGTAGTTTCTTTCCCAACACAGTAGTAAAATGGGCAGGGATGAAAGGAGCCAGCAGGTTGAACCCAGATCTGTCTGATTCTAAAGCTTGTTTTTCCCCCATGTGCTTAATGTTGTATGTGTAGCACCTGTTGACTGCTTTTCTGCCATAGAAAAAGCTATTTGAGAACTTTATTACAATGCTTCACTTCAGAATTCTGTGTATTCTAATTGTGCATTTGGTTTCCTTCAATGTTGCTTTATTACGTCTATCGATACCTTTTCTCATTGTGTTCAGTAAGAACGTCCTAATAAATCTAAGCTCATCAGTGATTGACATTCAACTTACTTTTAAATAAGATTTAATATTATACAGTTGCTTTACTTACATATTTTCAAAAATACTGTTACTATTTGAGAAGATTTCCAGAAGTACTCTTGCTAAATTACTGTTTAATTTACAAAAATATGGTATAGGTATTGCTGATTTCAATATAAAAGCAGTTGAAAATATTATAAATCTACTTTATACATAACTCTTGAGAAAAAAAAGTATTTGCTACAAGTTATTATGAAAAGTTATTGTCTAAATCAGATAATTTTTCTGATTTAATATTTCAAAATGTAACAATACTTCTAAATAACATAACATCCAGATAAGCATTTGCTTCTCTTTTAAGATAATAAACAAATATACGGTATTAAAGGATTGCATTTAAAGTCCTGTAAGAGAGCAGAAAATAGCAAAAGCAATCTCCACAAGGGCGTTTCACATGAGGCATCAGTGAGTTTGGTACCAGATATGGATTTAATTCTTGATCAGTCAGTATTGGCTTATAGCTATTCACAACCTCAGGTTCCTAATTTGTAAAATGAGGATTATAATAAATGTCATAGAGTTACTATTAAATTAAAAAAGACATATATATCATAGCACTTAATAAATTGTACAGTTTATAAAATAGGATTTCAATATAATTACAAACAACTTAATTTTTAATATAACAGGTGATTGCCAACAAATACAGTGGACCATCTGAAAGAACATAAGACTCTTGTAAATGTTTTACAAGACTCCTCTAGGTCTAAATCTTTACATTTGTCCTGAACTTATCTGCAAAATAGATATGTAATGAGAAAAGCTGTATCATTTAGATACCATTTACTAAAGAATCCAAATAACTTGGGTCATATATTTAAGTGCATAGCAATTTTATCCTTCTATTTTTAAGGGGGTTATTTACCTGGTGCAATGTTTTCTGGATTTGGGGGACTTCGTGGATCCGGGGTGTTAGGAGGAGTAAATGGGGCTTGCTGTGAACCACCTTCCAAGTTGCTTCCATCCAGTTTCTCATTCTGCATGGCAATATTGTGCTGTATTTGATCAAAAGTAAACTCAACTGAAAAACTCAAAAATATTAGATACACTAATAGGAGATATCATATGTGCAAGATGCCATTTGTATACTTAGAATTTAAATGCAATGCCACTTCATTGTTACATGAGGTCTCAATAATTTATATGGTAATTAGTTGAGCTATTGAATGAGAAATTTTACTGATATAAATCTAAGATCTGTTTTGTGATGACAGTCCACTTAATAATAATTAATTGAGCTTTACTGTATGCCAGGCACTGTGTCTAGGGCTTTGTATCAATTATGTAATTTACTATTCATAACATACCTATAAGATAAATCTAGGTATTTAATTTTTAAGTCTTTACTAATTTAATATCATACAGCAGACTCTCCAAACGTATGGCTTAGTCATTGTTACATTGCTATTTTATTTATACTTGGGATATAACTGTATGCTTTAATATGCCTTGTTTTAAAATTTAATCTGAAATTTGGACAGCAGTCATGTATAACAAAAAATATTTGCACTTTTAGCTGCATGAACTTATAGAAGGAAAAATTTGGAGTTTCTAGAAAATAAAATGCTTAAAAGAGCATTTGTCTTTAAAGTTTTAGGTGAATTTGTTTTAATATTATAATTTAGGATTTTTCTATGACAATATAGCACTTTAAGAACGGTCAATTTGCATTTTAACAGAGAAAAATAGACATTGTAATAGGTTATATCCTCAGAAGTATGGCTAGGACTTATCTCTATAATAAAGTATTGTTTTAATTATATATGAGAAATATATATATATTTTATAAAGCCAATCTGTTTAAGAAGTGCATAGTCAAATCATCTTTTAACTTTAGAAAGAAAAATTTATTGAAGGTCATAGCAAATAAAGACCAGTTTTGACTTTTTTCTGTGTGACATAAACAGAAAATATTTAAAAATATTTTTTCATTTCTTTATTTATAAAATGATAAGGCAAAGTACAATTTTACAGTTTAATACTTATTTAACTATAGAAATGTGATGATAAAAGACTATTTTGTCCTAAAATCCAAATACTGTAATTAAAGATCATAAATTAAGGCCTCACCTGACAAAATTATGAAGAAAATAAAGTTTATTCCATTTTCAGGCTTCACCCACCCATAGCCACTCTCCAGGTGCTTTTTACAATCACCTCACTCTAGCAGCACCCTAGTAAAGTTGCTGTGGAAACGAGTAGGGCAATGTTAGTGGTAACATTTTAGTGGTAAGCTGGCTTGTGGAGACATACAAGAAGGCATGAGAGGTAACATTAACTAGGTGAGTATAGGGTCTTGATTATTGAGCATAAGAGTTTGCATTTTATTCAGTAGGCAATAAGAAACAATTTCTTAAAGCTGACTAATGCTATACTCAGACACATCAGTTTTCAGTGTTTTGAATTTAGCTATTATCTTAAGTGTTCAGCTTAATTGACTGGGTTAGTATCTTTTTTCACTTCTGAACATACACCACCTCTTAAAAAAGAGAAAAGTTCTTACTAACTTTAATTATAAATAAAAGGTAGTTGAGATAAATATAGAAAGTTTAACTGTATCATGCATAAAAATTCCTTTTTATAAGTTATCGAATTGTGTCCATGAAATGAATTTCATCTAAATTTACAAGTCATTCTACCTACGTTAATTTAAAAACTGTCATACTAACCTCCTTTATAGATAGGAAAATCAACTCTTTCTTTCTAACTAGCCATTAATTATCAGGAGACACCCAGTAGCTCAGCTTTATTGTCATTGTTAAGTACACAAACAAGTGATATGAGCCTTAAATTATTTTTTATAAAGTTATTTTTTGAACAAAATATGTATATATTCAGAATCTCAGTATATTTAGTTTGGTCTTATTTCAGAATCAGTTTTTACAGTATACCTACCCTTTTCCCAGTATTATCTAATATTTTAAGGATTTTTAAAAGTCCAATGTGAATTGTTTTGGTTAATATCCTTTTGTAGTGATTTATAAGCAGGAATTTGAATTCTGAGGAATCACTCTTCTAGTTTTACACTCGAATGTTTATTGTCTTCATCCTTTTTTTTTTTCCTGTTTCTGTGAGAAGTTCATGATCAACTTGCTAATTGGCATGTGTAGCAAGCATCGTATCTTCATTTCTTTTTTTTTTTTACTGTAAATATCAGTTTTTAATTTTTTCTTAATTTCAACATGTCCATTCAAGTACAATAATAACAACTTGGCCTACTAGACATTTCTGTTTATTTTCTTTAGAGGACAGTTTACTTTGGCATTTTCTTCTTCCCCTCCTTAAAAGTACTGGGGTTTTTTTGTCGTTTTTTGTTTTTGTTTTTAAAGCTCTCTATTGGAATATAATTGCTTTACACTCTTGTGCCAGTTTTTGAGGTACACCAAAGTGGATCAGCTGTATTTATACATATATCCCCATATACCCTCCCTCCCGCGACTCTCTCCCACACTCCCTGTCCTGGCCCTCTAAGGCATCACGCATCATCGAGTTTATCTCCCTATGTTATGCAGCAACTTCCCACTAGCTATCTGTTTTACATTTGGTAGTGTATGTATGTCAGTGCTACTCTCTCACTTTGTCCCAGCTTCCCCATCGGCCCCCACCCACCCCATTCATTTCTTTTTAAAAACGCATATTTTCTGTTGTTATTTATGACATAAGAAGGCTTGTGTGGCTTCTTTTTGCCAGTTTCTCAGCAATAGAGTAAGCCCAAAGCTGTGCTCATTTTTTTTTTAATAATACTTAATACTTAAACAAATGGCATTGATTACCAGGGAGTCAGTTTATATTTTCATCTAATGATGTCCTGAACATTATAATAAGAAATGCATAAATATAAATTAAATAATTATTTTGACAATATCTATAGCTCAAGGGAAATAGTAAAAGGAAAAGCTCATTTCAGAAAATGTCATAAATGTTTAAGTTAATTTGATATAAATCATATAAAGATGGTTCAAGAATTAGATTGTAAGTAAATAGTTGTTTCCTATTTTTCAGTGTTATTTTGTCTCTCCATCACTAGGCGAGGGCTATATTTATTTATCTTTGAAATCCCAGCATAGTTTCTAGAACATAGTGGGCAATCAATAAATTTTTGCCAAAAGTACAAGTAAATGAATGGAACTAGACCTGAACCTAATATTATTTTTAAAATTCCTGTCATATTATCAATGCTTGCTCCAAGTTGCAATCTAATACCTTGATAAAGCAAATGTGTTATCATACAGTGTAGCTCACTATCTTCCTCAATGATTTATTGTGCAGGTCATTTTTAGAATTAAGATCAGAGAATACAGATCATTAAAACCAGAATGCAGCTTACAAAACCATTTGCGTCAATCCCTTATTTTATAAATGAGAAAACAGGTCCAGAAAGGCAAAGAAACTTTTAAATTGACTCCAAATTGCACACCTTGTGGGATAGCCAGGACTGAACCCTGGTCTTGCAGTTCCCAGGCCAGAGTTTCTCTTAATTACGCCATGATAAGTGTCAGTGCCAAGAAGTCTAGAATTCTGAGAGCTGTGTTTCAGTCTACTTTATTATGGTGTTACTTAAGCCAAATCAATATATATACTTCCTTGAATACTACTTTCCTCATTTCTAAAGAAGAGAGAGTAAATTTTATCACACTTCAGAGTATGTTATGTAACTCAATGACATGTGACTTCACTCCATGACATGTGACTTCACTCCATATATCGTTATTGTGTATTGCTCTGTTATTTATCAGCATTTAACTGTTTGTTTCAATATAGCTGTTTGGGACTCTTTTATTTATTTCCCAATCTTCTAGGAACACTGAAAAACTATCAAGACCTATTCTTACACATTTTACCTATGACAAGAACGTTTGACCACAGGTGTATAAGATTATTGTCAGTAATTTGAAATACTAGTGATGTGAGAATATATAGTATTCTAACTCATTGTACCTTCCACCAGAACTGTAGTTAAAGCATTTACTTACAGATATAAATGTAAGTTATGAAACTGGATTTATTCATTTATTCAGGTGTCTAGACTTGTAGGTGACTTTTCAAAGAATTTCCCTTAAGCCGCTATATTTCATATTATTCTTCAAAGCTGCCTCTCTGTTGTCATTATTGAAAGAATATGGTTATATAATTATGCTTCATGAGATGAGGTGGGGGCTATTTTAGGCTCATCCTGTATTAGCTGCAGACATTTTCTGATGAGAGGATACAGGGCGTAATTATAGGATAACATAACATTACATTTACCCATGACTTCAAGTGAAAACCATCCATCATAAGTGTAAATACTACAGTTGAGTAAAATTGGATTTCTAACTGAATTCACAATCATAACTAGATTCAATTCATGGATGTTGAAGGATGCTCATTAATGTGGGGACAAAAAACTGTTTAAGATGTTCTCTAACCATTTGTTTTTGTTTTTGTTTTTTATAACTTTTTTGTGGTTTGATTTTTGGTTTTGTTTGTTTGTATTTATTTATTTAATTAATTGGCTGGTGCATCTTTTTTTGCTGTGCGCTGGCCTTCTTTGGTTGCGCTGAGTGGGGGCTACTCTTCATTGTGGTGCGTGGGCTCCACATTGCAGTGGCTTCTCTTGTTGTGGGGCACCGGGCTCTAGGCTCATGGGCTTCAGTAGTTGCAGCACATGGGCTCAATAGTTGTGGCTCACGGGCTCTAAAGCACAGCCTCAATAATTGTGGCACATGGGCTTAGTTGCTCCACAGCATGTGGGATCTTCCTGGAGCAGGGATCGAACCCGTGTCCCCTGCATTGGCAGGCGCGTTCTTACCCACTGCGCCACCTAGGAAGCCCTAACCATTTGTTGTTAACCAGGATCATAACAAGGGAAATAGAAGTTTCAGGAATGAATAAAATTTTAGTGTTTGTGAGTGTGGATGTTAGTTCTGTAATGTGTTTTAGTAATTATGATAAAAGATCAGTGAAACCAGTCTGTTTGCTGTAAAGAGTTTAGCTGTCCATTCGAAACAACTTACTAGTAGTGATGGCACCTGGAACAGTTTCAGATTTAAGTTCATAAGTAAACTTATAGACTTTTCATAACTATAGGAAGAAACCCTCAGTAAAAAAACAAACAAAAACTTATAGCCGTTGTAGTCTCCACCATCTCCTCAAATTTAGAACCAAAGCACTATTCCTTTTTGATTCTTCATACCTGGTATTTTATTTTTAAAGTAATTTTCCCAAAGCTAATTGTTTTTCTACTATGAACTTCTTCCTCTAAAATCTCTCTAAATGACAGTTTAAAAGAATATGGTATCCATGCAATATGTAAAATATAATTTAATTAATTAATTTGTTTCCTTTTTTAACTTTTGGTTGATAAAAACTTTTGTCCAAAGACTTTTGTTGACATTGGTTTTGTTAGTTAGTAAGTACCGGACTTCTCTATACAATGTGGAATAAATGCTTTGAAAGGAGATCAGCTGTGTCTGTAGTTCCCAGGCATGTTTTAGTGCCAGGATGTTCAGCCAATAAAATGCTTATACTTACTTTATGGAGCACTGTGTGCTTTGGAAATGTTTCTATCCCAAACATTTAACCAGTGGTGATAAGACCATGGAAACTTTTAGTACCACCAATCTCCACTCCCTCTCCCAGTTCTTAGCAGAACAGACCAGTTCTTCGGTGCCAAATCTACAAACTTACAATGTCTGTACTGAACTAAAAAGATACTCATATTATGCTTAATATTTCTTTTTGTTTATCCACCTAAACTATTCATTATCATGGGGAAAAAAAAGCCTAACAGAGTTAATGAAAAGAAAATTTGTAGAATCCTTGTTTGGGACTCTAATAATACGTATAAATTTAGAAATGCTGCCCGTTTATTTAGACACCACATTATCAGGTTATACCTACGTTTATTTGTGCTTTAGATTCATACTGGAAATTTTCAAATGTGTATTTGTCAGATCTTCTTTGTCGCATCTTAAATAGTCTGGCACCACGGTTACTGAGATGGGATAATTCTTCCAACATGATGTCTCTGGGGATGCTGACTTTTTTGCCCAGGTCCATGCCATCTACATCTGAAAAACAATATTCATGTGCATGAAAACCCCAAGAAAAGCATTTTTAAATGCTTTGCTATATTTCGTAATTTATTGCCCGCTATATACTAGTATAGTGACTAAAATGTAGGCTCTTTACTCAGACTGCCTTGGGTTGAATCCTGGCTCTACTACTTTCTACCATTGATCATAGATATGTTACTTATGTTTTCTAAACCTCAATTTCCTTATCTCTAAAGTGGGGCTAATAATAACAAATAATATCTACTGCATAGGGTTAATATGAGGATTAAATAAAATGTTTCTTATCAAACACTTAGCATCATACCTGGCCATAGAAAGAGTGAATGAAAGTCAGCTAATGACACTATTAATTTAATCTCTCCTTATTTAGTGAGTTTTAAAATAACACTGTTCACAGTTCTCTTCATAAGCTCTGTTTGACTCCCAACATTTTTCTGTATCAGTTTTAGCAGTCTCTATTACAAGAATGCCTGCCCTTTGGGCCATGCCACCCATTTCCCTGTCTGTGTCAGAACACTGTTCATTCTGCATCTAGCACCAAGGAGCCTAACTTAAAGTAGGTAGGTGATAAGTATTGAATGAACAAATCTTTCTCAGTCCAGCTTATGTGCCGTTTCTGTCAATTCCTTCTCTAAAATCTCTATTCATAATTATTCATGCCGTTTCTGTATTTCCATAGCACTGAATCACAATTACTTGATTCCATTTTACTTTTATGGCTTGCATTTTCTTTATGTTTTTGTCTTTGTGTCCCCTGTGCCTTAAGTATAGGGGATGTTCAGTAAACAATTGTTATTTTTATTTCTAATACTGAAGGACTTTTCTAAAATCCCAAAGAAATAAAACTCCTCCACTTGCTCCTTTAATCAGAAATATCTTTTTGCATAACCCACAGAGTTCTTTGGCCATTGAGGACTGCTATTAAATGCAAAGAAGAAAAATTGGATTATTTGTAAAATAAATAATCATGCCGGTTGATTGGGAAAACATTTTCTAATGTAAAAAATTAACCCTAATAATTAGGCTTTTGGAGGTCTTTGGGGATAAAATAATAAAATTACTTACAAACTTTCTCCCCATTTTGCTTTAAAAAAAATCAATTTGTTTATATATTTTGATGTTACCTAGAGAGGAAATCTACTAATTATAAAAATTATAATATCAAGACTTTTGCTTCTAGGAAGATAGAATAGATCTACTTTTCCCTATACCTCTACTAAGTAAAACTAAAAATCCTGGACATTATGTATAAAATAAACATAAGAAGACTCTGAAAGTTGGAGAGAAGAAGGCAGACCAGCTAGGGACTTCAGGACTCAAGGAACAACATGATACTTAATATTCTGGGTTTTCTTTTAGCCCCATATATCCCGGAGTTGGGGCTGAAGATGCTATTAACCCAGAAACACCAAAATGTGCAGTTGAAAGCCTCCAATAAAAGATTGTTCTCACTAGCCAAGACCAGGAAAGGAGCAACCTAGAAAGAAAATTTTTAGATCATACCTACTCTACTTCAGCCAATACCACAGAAAAAACTTTGGCCTCAAACATATCAACAAAGTTCAAGTGGGGAGCCCAGAATTTTACCCTTGCAAGGCTATAATGAGGTGCCCCCATGCTCCCAATAAGGGTCATATCAGAGAGACCAAGGAGGAAGCTGGAACTTTCATCCCTGTCAGCCAGTAACAACCCTCCATCCCTGCACTGTTAGTGGAGACCAGGCAGGGATTCTGAACTCCTACCCCTCCTAGTAGTAACTAAGTGAGTGGCCCTCCTCAAGTTTCAATGGGGGCCAACTGGGAAACCTTGACTTCCTACTTCCATCTGGCAGTGATGCGGTGGCACTCTCCTTCCCCTGCTGAAGCAGTGTCAGACTAGGATAGATAAAACAGAAGGCTTAAATTAGAGCATAGTATGAAATGTGCAGGCTCAAATAAAAAAATCATTCTTGTCATACCAAGAATCAGGAAGATCTCAAACTGAATGAAAAAAGACTGATGCCAACATGAGATGACTGAGATATTAAAATTATATAACAAAGATTTTAAAGCAGCTGTGATAAAAATACTTCAAAGAGCAATTACAAAGTTTCTTGAAACAAATATTTTAAAAAGATAAAGAAAAAGAAAACTTTAGCAAAGAAACAAAAAGTCATGGCAGAGGAATAAAGTTGTAAAGAACCAAATAGAAACTTTAGAACTGAAAAATAAAATACCCAAAATAAAAAGTTCAGTGGATGGATTCAGTAGCAGAATGGAGAGGACAAAGGAAAGAATTGGTGAATTGAGAGATAGAACAATGCAAATTACCCAATGAGAACAACAGAGAAAAAAATAGACTGGAAAAAAAAATAAAGAAAGCCTTAGGGATTGGCGTGACTAGAACAAAAGATACAGTATTTGTATCACTGAAGTCCCAGAAGGAGAGGAGGCATGTGGGACTGGAAAAGTACACAGGTAAATAATAGCTGAAAACTTCACAACTTTGGCAAGAGACATAAGCCTACAGATTCAAGAAGCTAAAGATAGTGTATAAAAGATAAACCTATAGAACTCTACAACAAGATATATTATAAACTTCTAAAAACTAAAGACAATGGGAAAATCTTGAAAGCAGCCAGAGAAAAATAACAACTTACCTATAGGGAGAAAAAAATGAGAATGACAGTGGATTTCTCATCAGAAACCATGAAGACCAGAAGGAAGTGGCACAAAAATGCTGAAAGAAAAGAAATGTCAACCCAGAATCTGAAACCCAGTGAAAATATTCTTTGGAAATAAAGGGGAAATTGAGACATCTTCAAATGAAGGAAAACTAGGAGATTTGTTGCCTGGAGACCTACCCTAAAAGAATGTTTCATGCTGTTATAACAAAGTATCAGAGACTAGTGGCTTATAAACAACAGAAGTATATTTCACATAGGTCTGGAAGCTGGAAGTCTGAGATCTGGGTGCCAGCATAGTTGGTTCAGTTGAAATCATTCTTCTGAGTTGCAGACTGCCCACTTCTCACTGTGTTCTCACATGATGGAAGGGACAAGAAAGCTCTCTTGGGGTTCTTTTATAAGGACATTAATATCATTCATGAAAACCCCACCCTCATGGCCTAGTTACCTCCCAAAGGCCCCATATCCTAATATCATTAGGGACATTTGGCATTCAATATATGAATTCTGGGGGGCCACAAATATTCAGACCATAGCAAATAACTAAATGAAGTTCTTTAAAAGGAAACAATAAAATGAGGAATCTTAGAACATCAGAACAAAAAAAGATTACAGTAAGCAAAAATGTGGGTAAATACAATAAGCTTCCCTTCCCCTCTTGAGTTTTCAAAATTATGTTTGATGATAGAAGCAAAAATTATAAAACCCTTTGATATAATTATAAATACATGTAGAAAATAGTTAACACAATTATAAACAGGGGAGTGTAAATAGGCATGAAGGTAGGTAAGTTTTCTATACTTCACTTGAAGTGATAAAATGACAACATGAGTAGACTTTGATAAGTTAAGCATATATAATGTAATAGAACAACTACTGAAAACTACATAGATATCCTTGAAAAACTATAGATAAATAAAAATAGAATTCTGAAAAATATGCAAGTAATCCCATAGGAAGATAGGAAAAAGAAAACAGAAAGGAAAAACAGAGATAACAAACAGAAAACAAAAAATATAATGATAGACAAGTTCTAATAAATACATTAATAATTACATTAAAT
This sequence comes from Hippopotamus amphibius kiboko, assembly GCF_030028045.1. Lineage (NCBI taxonomy): Eukaryota > Metazoa > Chordata > Mammalia > Artiodactyla > Hippopotamidae > Hippopotamus > Hippopotamus amphibius. The sequence continues at coordinate 76,706,713 of NC_080198.1, forward strand.
ATAAATGCTCTAAATATACTAATTAAAGGATAGAGACTAGCAGACTGGATTAAAAAAATATGACCCCAAAATAAACTGTCTAGAAGAAACTCACTTCAAATAAATGCCTTGAACAATACAGGCAAATTGAAAATAACAGGATAGAAAAAGATTTCAAGCAAACATTAATCAATGGAAAGCAGAAGTGGTTATATTAATATCAAAGTGGACTTCAGAGCAAAGGAAATTACCAGAGACAGAGAATGTTATATAGTGATTAAAGTGTCAAGCCACCAAGAAGACCTAAATGTGTATGTACCAAAAAACAGAGCTGCAAATGAAGGAAAAATTAATAGAACTAAAAGGAGAAACAGATAAATCCACAATTAGAGTTGGAGACTTCAACATCCCTCTCTCAACAAGTGATAGGACTACAGAGAGAAAATCAGCAAGGATATAAAAGAAGTCATCAACACCATTAACCAGTAAGATATAATCCTATGTTTATAAAATATTTATAACAGTATAAAATATTCTACTGAACAACAATAGAATGCACATTGTTTCCAAGTGCACATGGAGTATATACCAAGATAGACCATTTCCTGGGCCATAAAATAAGCTTCAACAAATTTAAAAGAATCAAAATTGTACATAGTATGATCTCTGATCACAATGGAATCACACTAGAAACGAGTAACAAAAAGATTACAGAAAAATCTCCATTTGGAAATTTTAGTCTCCATTTGGAAACTAAAAAGAAAAACCACACTTCTAAACAATCCATGGGTCAAAGAAGAAGTCTCAAGGGACATAAAATATTCATAGAAGTGAGTGAAATTGAAAATAGAGCATATCAACCATATGGGACACAGATGATGCAGTGCTGAGAGGAACATTTATAGCACTGAATGCATACATTAAAAAAAGCAGAAAAGTCTCAAATCTATAAGCTTTCACCTCCACACTTAGAAAAAGAAGAGCAAAATAAATGCAAAGCAAGCAGAAGGAAGAAAATAATAAAGATAAGACAGAAATTAAAAACAAAAAAATAATAGAGAAAAATCATTGAGCACAGTGTTAGCTTTTGAAAAGATCAGTAAAATTGGCAAACATCTAGCTAGACTGACAGAAAAAAGAAGTACGAGTAGAAAATACAAATTACCAATATCAGGAACAAAATAGGGGATATCGCTACAGACACTGCAGAGAGCAAATGGATAATAAGAGAATACTATGAACAACTCTACATGTAAATTCACATAAATTTGAAAACAGAAAAAATATGAGCAATCCCTTGAAAAGCAGAAAGTATCACATCTCACCCAACATGAAGTAGATAATTCAATTAATCCTATAGCTGTAAGGCAATTAAATTTATAATTTTAGAATCTCCTCCAAAAGATATCTTCAGAGCTAGATGGTTTTCCTGGAGAATTCTAACAAACATTTAAAGAAGAATTAACGCCAATGCTACATAATCTCTTCCTGAAAACAGAAGATGAAGGAACACTTCCCAATTCATTTATTAAGCTAATATTACCTTAATAGCTAACAGAAACAACACACAAAAGAGGAAGCTACAGAACAATATCCCTCATGCTTAAAGAAACAAAAATCTTTAACAAGATATTAGTAAATAGAATTCAACAATACATAAAAAGAATTCTATACCATAAACAAGTGGGGTTTATACCAGGGATACAAGGTTGGTTCAATATTCAAAAATCAATGTATTCCATCATATTAAAAGGCCGAAGAAGAAAAATCACATGAGGATACCTTTGGGATCTAGGGCTGGACAAAATGTTGTTAAACTTGACACCAAAAGCACAATCCATAAAAGGAATGGTTGATAAATTGGACTTCATCAAAATTAAATACTTTGCTCTGAGAAAGACTGTTAAGAGGATGAAAAGACAAACTACAGAGTAGGAAACAATATTTGCACATCACATATTTGACAACAGACTAGAATATGTAAAGAACTCTTAAGACTCACCAGTGAAGAAAGCAAACCATCCAATTAGAACATGAGCAAAAGACATGAAGAGATATTTCACTGAAGAAGATATACAGATAGCAAGCATAGAAAAAGATGTTCAACATTATTAGTCATTAGAAAGATGCAAATTAAAACCATGAGATATCACTATACACGTATCAGAATGGTCAAAATGAAAAATAGTGACAGCATCTAATGCTGGGGAGGGTGTGGAGAAACTGGATCACTGATACATCGCTGTTGGAAATGTAAAGTGGTACAGCCACCCGAGAAACTAATTTAGTAGGCTCTGTTAAAAACTGAACATAGGACTACCAGCAATACTGGGCATTTATCCCAGTGAAGTGAAAGCTGATGTTCACACAAAAAACTATACACAAATGGTCATAGCAGCTTTATTCTTAATAATAATAATGATAATAAAAGAAACAACTCAAATGTGCTTTAATGAGTAGGTAAAAAGTTAAAAAAACTGTGGCCCATCCGCAATTTGATACTTGGCAATAAAAACGAACAAACTATTGAAATGCATACCTGGATCTATCTCTAGGGGATTACACTGAGTGAAAAAAGCCAATCCTCAAAGGTTACATACTGTATGATTCCACTTTATAGCATCTTAAAATGGAAAAAATATATATGTGTGTGTGTATATGTATATGGGAGGCAGATTAGTGATTGGTAGGAGTCTCTTGATTGCATGAATGTCAATATTCTGGTTTTGATATTGTACTATAGTTCTGCAAGATGTTGCTACTGTGGGAAACTGAGAAAAGGTGCATGGGATTGCTTTGTATCCTTTCTTACAGCTGCATGTAAACTACATTTATATCAAAATTATAAGTTTCATAGAGCTATCAAGTCATGAAAAGGCATGAATGATCCTTAAATGTATATTGCTAAGTGAAAGAAGCCAGTCTGTAATGGCTACAGCTATAAGACATTCTGGAAAACACAAAATTTTGGAAGACAGTAAAAGAATCAGTGGTTGCTAAGGGCTTGTAGGGAGGGAGTAGCAATGAAGAGGTTGAGCACAGAGGAATTTTAGGGCACTGAGACTATTCTGTATGATACTGTAATGGCAGATACATGACAGTGTGCATTCATGAAAACCCATAGAACAGTGCAACAAAGTGTGAACCCTGATGTAAACTATGGACTTCAGTTAATAATGCTATATCAGTATTGGTTCGTCAGTCATAACAAATATAACACACTAATGCAAGATGTTAATAATAGGAGAAACTGTGTTTGAAGGAGAAGGGTTATACAGGAACACTATACTATACTCTCTGTTCAGTTTTTCTGTAAACCTAAAACTGCTCTAAAGATAAAAGTCTATTATTTAAAGAAATGTTTAATTAAAAAAAATTTTATAGCCTTTCCTAATGCAGTGTGGAATGGCATAGTCTACTCTCTAAGATGAAAAACAAAAATATCTGTTTTTTTCAGTCCCCAGGGATGGCAGAAATAGCTTATGGAAGAGGTATGAAGGCACACACAGCAAGGTAGATGAGGCTATTTTACAGTTTCCTGGGATTTGTTTGCCAGCTGAGTGCTACAGGGAATATTCACTTTTGTTTATTTGCAAGTGTTTGGAGTCTCTGTTACTGTGTGCTAGCAACATGTAAGGAGGAACTGGCTTATTTTTCAGTGTGTCTATGAATATATCTCTCAGTATTCTAGAAAGTGTGACAGGAGTGTACTATTTCAGCTTTTTGATTCTGGAATCAGAATAGCAAGTTCCCTTTAGATCACAAATGATTGAAAAGACACAATGTTGCTTATAGTAATTTTGTGCAACAACAGGTGGTGGAGGGGAAATCTTTAAATGCATCTTAAAATAATTCAATTAGCAGTGCAAGAGAGAGAAAGAGAATAAAACAATAACACAGAAAATCGAAATCCATAGATTTTTGTCCATTAACCTTCCAGGAACACACATTCTATGTAAATAATTATATATTACAAATAATGTTTTTAAACAAATTCAGGTTTTTCCTGAAAAACCTTTCTAATGGGACCTTTTCAGGAAATAAAAAATGCCCCAAGCAGGCAGCCACTAGAAAATGCAAAGGTGACAGTCTTTATATTATAGTAATGAAATCTTTTGTCTTTACAGTTAAGGCTACAAAGTTCTTTCATAAGGAAACCAAAACAGGAATGCAACTTTTCTCTTTCTCCTCTTTTCTGTTACCATTTTGAGTCATTATAAACAGTTAAATGAAAATAGAGAGCTTAGAAAAAGGAATAGCATATTATTATGTTATTTTCTATACATTCTAAATTTCAAGCTAGGGCATGAGTTTAACTTGGGGATCCCAAGACAAAAATGTGAGCAAATGTTTTTATCTCATTTCCCTCTTCCTAATGGGCCCCAATATTAGCTGATTCCACCAGTGTTTCTGAAATAACCACATGACCTAAGTGAATTCCATCCCTCTGGCCCCTTAGATTTACAATAGTTTCCTGGGGAGTATTTGACAGGAATTAATTACCTTTGTGATTGATACAAGAACAGGTGTGTGACCTGACCTAGGCCAATGGGACAAAATATCAGGACTTTTCTTTGTGTACATTATGCCAAAGATACTTTCTTTTCCTGCTGCAGGTGAGCACAGATGTGTATTGCCAAGGAAACTGTTGGTATGTACTTGATAAAATGATAGAGCCAGACGTGATATGAAGCTTACCCCAAGAAAATCAGAGCAGAGAGAGAAAGAAAACTGGTCCGCAGTGGCATACTTCAGCTGCCAAATGAAGACTTATTAGATCACCTCTGAACTTTTCATTTATGTGAGGCAGTAAATTCCCTTTATTTTTTAATCTAGTTGGTTTCTGATTTTCTGTTATTTTTAACTAAAAGCATGCTAACCAATATGGTCATTCTCTCCAGATCTTCATCTCACTGATGTAGGTTCAAAAAGTCTATTAAGATTGGAATCACAAGAAAGACTAAAGGAGAGCCTAGAAGCCCAGCAGTGGGGGCCTCAGAGAGGAAAGGAAAAAAAAGAGCAAAAATATAAAATATGGATATACCTCTGGCCAGACTCATTTGGGCTCATAAGAAACATTCACTCCTTTTTAGCAAAACGCAACAATCATTACTCAAGCTGCCATGAGTAATAGATGTGCAGCAAGAGCCATGAGGAACTCACCTACCCTCAATAATCAGCTAGTACAATCCATTATTACTAGTAAATTTATGCCATGAGAGAGAAGATATGAGACAAAAAGGAAAGAGGCACACAAAATAATTGACAAACTCTCAATTCTGTTTTCTTATTCTTTATACTTCCTTCTATTTCCTTTAATCCTAAGATTTCTCCCTCTTACTCTGTAATTAACAGACAGTGAGTTAATAATTGGCTTTGAGGTATTATGGATTTCTGGAACCAGAAGCACTGCACGAGAAATATAGTAGTGTCTGGAGCAGGCTTGAACTGGCTCACAAGAGTCAATTGATAAATTTTCAGGAATCCTGTGAGCCGGTAGTTAAACTCAGTGAACATAGCCACTTTTAAAATTAAATTATATAAAGTTAATAATTAGATAAGTTATATCAAAAAGAAAGCAATAAATACTCAAAACTATCACTTTATAAATTTTTATTCCTTTTTACTATTATCTATGCTCTTGATGTTTTCTGATATCTATTATATCTGTATGGTGGAAATACCATATAGTGTTGTATTACTACACATTTCTTCCCAACTCTGCCTTCCATTTCTCCTTGATGGTAGCTCAGAATTGACCATGGTAAGAGTATTTATAGCACAGAAATTGGCAAAATCTACAAACAAAGGCATTCTCTCCCCTACCCCCCAAGAACCCGTTAAATATTCACTAGCATACTAATAATAGATATAGGAACATTTTAAATCAACATATTTTGCATAAAGAAACAAACAAAGGACAGAAACTAAATTCTCCAAGGTTTTCTTCCCTTCCCTTCCACTAGTTAAGTTTATGATGTAACTGGGGCTGGAGTTCCAGACCACCTGTGAGTTGGGAAATCTAATGTATGAACACTCTCATTTACTTAAACTTTCAGAGTGAAGAATGATGTCGACTGAGCAGATAGAATCCAAGTTCAGCTGTTCCTTGCCCTTTATTGCAAACCTCTGTGCAGGGTCTTAACAGTGTGTTTAATCTGGATGCTTGATAAATGATATAACTTATTCAGGGTTCATATCCTTGCCCTGATGGATTAGAAGGTTGTCTTTGTGGCATTAGATCATCTATTGAAAATAATATTGCTAGGCATACTTTCCTGTTGATGTCATTTATAGTGATCTGGAATTTTCCATTTATTCTTTAAAGATCTTATAGGACAATCTATTATAGTTTGCTGCTATTGTAAGGAAATAACGATTATTTTGGAATAGTTAAATATCTGATTATAAAAAACTATTAAAATATAACTTTAGGGTCTTGACCATAATCAAATTAATTTCCACAAAACCCTCCACACTTTTCAATCTACTAGAAATATTAAATAATTGTAACCAATATTCTTTCTTAGTAACGTCCTCAAATATGCATTATTTTTGTGGTTAAATTTAGATTTAAAAATCTTACATGAAAAGCTGAAAATTTTTACTTGAGTATACTTTTCTTCTACTTTAGCCGCATTACTGTGAGTACTCGAAACCAAATGGACAATTGTATTTTACTGGGAGAGTATCAGTGATCTTTGAAAATGTGATCAATTCCTTTTTCAAACCTTTCTTGAATATTTAGTCTTATGAGCAGACACTGAACCTAAATTCCTCCAAAGGAAACATTCTTTTTTTTCACATTTATTTCATGGGTTAACATTCTGAAACTTAGTCAACAAGGATTTATGTGTGCACAGGTATTTCTATACTTTTAATTTGAAATTTTGATCCTGCCAAAGTTACATATTTAGTTAGATCCATGAATCCAGTAATTGTTTGCAAAGATACTCACAAATAATTGTAGTAAGACAAAATATCTTTCAAAACTGTCGTCACTAGGAGCTGCAGTTGTGGTAGAATGGTCAAGATCACGGAAGGGAAGACAATTGAAACTGATTTGCTTTAGGGTGATCCTATCAATTTGCTTAAAAGCCTAATTGAAGCCGAGAGATTTTCTCTGCAGTTACACAGAACTCTTCAGCATGTTTACAGACAGTTGGCCTATGTGGATTGAATAATAGTCCATAAACATACATTACTGCATACTACAAACATGCATATATACATTTTATATAAAAGTTAATAGTCTAGACTGTGGTTTTGAATAATACTTGAAAAGTCTACATCTGATTAAAAGTTTATAAGTAATCTTTAATAATTTTCTTTACATTAAAAAACTGATTTTGAAACTCATCTGGGATTCTGTATTTTCCCATTTCATGTCTCCTTGCCTTGATTTGAGTTCTAAACTATAAAGTTTTCAAAAATTTACTGTTAATTAAAGTATTACCATTTAATAACTATGTAAACCTGTAAATATTTTAAAAATGAGATTACCAGTGTATTGAATTATGCAAATTGAATTACACAAACCAGTAATTCATCTAGTATTGTTTATAGGATACATATCTAGAGCATATTAGAGTGAAAAAGACAACTATTATGGCAAGAATTAAACATTGTAATTTCAACTTTGGTATAAACTGGAATTTTGCCTACTTCTCTGCTGCTACTTTGCTGGAGGGCCTTACTAGAGGTTTATAAATCTATGGCATGCTTAGAAAAATCCATGATTTCACAACATATTACTGCACACCAAATTTCAAAATAAAGCATGCTTTTTCTTGGGGTTATGAGAATGCTAATGTGAAATTTTAAACCAAAGAAAACTAACAAATTTGCACATTGAAGCATTAGGTTAACTTCTTTTTCTCCCCCCGACTTTTTACATTTGATCTGTGGTGTTTAAGGCCTTCCTTGTGTCCTCATTTTTATATTTGTGATGATATTATGGTTTAAAATATGCTTATACAGGAAAAGTGAAAGGAGTCCTCATGTTATCTTTCATCTGAAAGTCAAGACATTATATCTGTGCTTTTCAAAATACCCCTGCAATTTGTGTCAGTATTATCATTGCCTTTGTTATTGGTGGAGAAACACAAATATGCTGATGTTTGACTTCAGCACATAGCTCAATATAGTAGAATCATGAAATTTTAGAATTAGATGACAACAAATCCAGCCCCCTCATTTTCAGATGAGGAATCTGATGTCTGGTCTGGAACCCAGAGCTCCTGGTACTGTATCAACAACAGCACTCCATTTAGAACCTAGCTTCCTGTTTTCAGACCACAGACTAAATTCTTCCTGAAATTGCAAAAAACAACCTGCTCAGTCCTCTTCTGTGTGCTGGGAAAAGCTGCTCACCAGTCATGAGGGAAAAAACAAACAAAAATGCAAAAAAAGCCCTCACGGAGCCAAGGTGAGAAAACTGTGGAGTGACTGAAACAACTATAGTATTTCTATTTCTGAAGCTGTTCTTCTAAACTGTCAGCAATATCTGTGCTTAAGATCAGGGGACAGCATACTCCCAGTTCTTAGTAATTTTGATTCCTATTCCTTTTCCGCACCATTTTTGGACAGATGCCAGTTCCTCTAGCGTGCCTTTCCTTCCATTCCTTCATTCCCCTTTCTCTTTCTCTATAGACTTATTACTGCCTATTCTTTTATCCTTCCCTTTCTTTCTTCCTTCTGTGATCAAGTCTCAAATGAATTTCTGAGTGAGAAAGAAACGTGATCACCACTGGAGAATATATACAGCTTCAGGAGTATACAGCACAGGGCTGGTGGGCATGGAACCATTATAAGCCATCTTTTCTTGCCTCCACAATGAATTCATAACAGATAATGGCAAAATATTTTTGTGTTTTTGTCTTTTAGAATAGCACTTGTTAGATGGTAGCAACCTGGCCCTGATATTTCTGTTTAAAGCTTATTGGTTTTGTATCACAGTAGTAACACAAAACAGCTACTAATCATCAGCTCTAACACTTCTCGTATTGATGATGGTGACCATGATGATGTGATGGTGAGGATGGTCAGTCTGAAAGTATACGGCCTTAGTGTTAGGGCATGCTTTTCATTAATTACTTATTGAGTGTGTAGTATATTTGCTTCTGGTACATAATTGGATACCAAATCATTATGGATACATAATGAGTGAACAATTTGGGGTGTAGTTAGTAGAGGCTGGGAGTTATCTACATTTTTACTCATGCTATCCAGTTCTATGTATTTTAGTCTGTATTGATAGGATTTCTTAGTAGTTCTCTGAGGTTATTTCTCCTTCAGATTCAATGAGTACTCTGATGAAAAACTCTCCTTTTTGATCCTTATATTTTCCTACTGATCATCTCAAGGATCACCAGCTATAGTCTCTCTCCCCACAACAAGAAGTGGACTGAACTTCTAGCTCAGGTTTAGAAGACAACTCATTTAGCCATCTCATTGTCACATTTCATTCTCCTCCAGGCTAAATGTTTTTGAAAAGTGATATAAAAAATAAATGAATTATAATACTGCCAAAAAAATAATCTTGATGCACAAGAGGAGAAGAGGGTGGGAGAAAAACTTTGAATACCTTCTCTGTTCCTTTTTATAGAACACAATCCAGTCCAGATTTTACTTATTTAGTCTTAGAATTAAGATCGAAACAGTTGCATGTTTTATCTTAAATTATCCAGGTTTTTGTTAGTGTGAAGTGTTTGAAAGTTTGGGGAATTATTCCCAAAAAGGGTTTTCTGCAGTCCATGTCTCATTTCTGCCTCCTTAGAAAAAATGATACTCCCCTAGCTCCAGATCTCTAAACACGATGTCATATACAAATAGTAAAGTTCCATATAAGATGTCAGAGGAAATAAAAGAGAGAAATTAAACTGCTTCCTAAAGTACTACAGCTGTTTTATCTGAGATGAGTTAAGAAAGAGTCTGCGATTATCCCTGTTATCTGTAGTGCTTGACCTCCAAACAAAGGCAGAGCATGTGACTCCATTTAAGGGACTGGAAATCTTCCCATGACTTGGGAGGGAGGACTTCAGCAGACTTTACATGGCCAGGACCTGTTGGTAGTGAGATTATAGTCTTGAGAGGTTTTTCCCCCTTGAGATATAATTGTACTTTTTCTTCATATTTCATAAAAATACAAAACTTATGTTATAAAAAAAAAGGAAAAAGATACTCTTATAGATCTATGTCAGGAATAAGATAGAATCCAACACATGATTTAAACTAGAAATACATTAAAACAATGGATTGATTTATGATTATGATGCAATTAGAGAATAACATATCCCAAGCCTAGTTTTAAGGTAAATAATTTAGTCTCAAATTCAAGTTATTGTCTGATTTTTTTCCTTATTGATCAAGGAAACTATTAAAACAATTTCAAGTAAACTGTGTGAAGCAGGAAATACAAAGAAGCATAAAAATTTGAAAGAAGCATGAGTTTTGGAACCTTGCATTTGTACAAATTTAGTTCTGGTGTCTGATTCAGAATTATTTTCACTTTATTCCAAGCTAGTGTGACATAATAGTGAAACATGGGACTAAGTTGAATCCAGTATGATGATTTTGTATTGCAGAAAATAGAAAACAAAACTTAATAACAGAACCCTTTAGATATGATTACATTGTGGGGGAAGCATCTAACACAATCTCTGATTGGTTCTATTCAGCTTGCTTTATGGAAGGTGAAATATGAAAATGCTACACTTATACCTGTTCCCAGCTGCCTTCACCAGATCTCATTGCTCTAGGTCTCAGTATTGTTCAGGTAAAAGATCACATTCCTTATTAATAGAAGGGAAATAAGGAGGTGCCCTGAAAACTCCACAAATATATTCTGGAATGGCTCAAACCAGCCCTTAAAATGATCTGCATATTCTACTTATCAACTTTTAGAATTGATGCTATCCGTTGCTTAATTTCCTTTATAACAATCAAAGTTGAATTTCCTTTATAACAAAATGCAATGTACAAAGCATTACTTTCTACAGCTTTTGGCTAGAACTTAATGAAGAGAATGGAATATCATCTTGCATCTAATTTACATTAAAATTTTTTTGAGTCATATGCTTGACTACAAGAAATCTATATTTTCCTAGAAATTATAAGTAGAAGTAGATTTCCACACAAAATATCTTGCTAAATCATTTACTAAATATGAAGACTGGTTTCAGGGTTAAAAAAGTTCACAATGAATACCAATTCCAATTTAACGCCTCTTTTTTTTTAAAGGATGCTAGAACAGATTTTGAATGATTTGTATAAGGTAAAAGAAATCAAGGTAGATCTTGTGAGATGGACAATGAAGAGAAGATTATATGAGACCTGTCCAAAAAAGAAAAAAAAGAAGAAAAAGATCTGAGTGGTGATATTAACTTATAATGTGAAAGGCAAGCCAAGCAGAATGTACATCAGCTGTCAGATTGCTTCATTCCTTTAGAGCAGTTGTTCATCTGAAAATAGCTTTCAAATGAGAAAGGATGACTACAAAAGGATTAGTTACCATAGGCTTTTCTACACCCCCTAGAGCTCCAGGTTTGTTATGACAGAATACTAGGAATTTAAAGGAAGTAAACTATACAATATTAAATAACATCAGGAAGTGTCTACATTAATGCTGAGCTATATTATTGCTATGAAGGACTTTCATTGATACCATTTCCATGGATTTCCTTCATGATGGCTGATGCTTGCTGTTTCCTCTGCTTCACCAAGGTATTATGTGATAGCATGATTTTTTGTTCCCTGTTAAAAATAAAGGAACATTATTGAAGCAATGTCAAGAACTCATTTGGAGTGTTTTATAATCATCCTTTTGAAAGAGAGCATCTTTGTTCTTTATTAAGAGTTTATTATTGCTTTCTACTGAAAGACTTTAATATCACTGCTTGTCTGATGACAGAGCATGCTATTCATTGACAGGCAATATTCCAGTAAACAGAGGCTGATTCTCAGAGTTTCAGGCCCAGTCTTATCTATAGACTAGTACTGTGATTATTGGGCAATGAGAAACAGTGAAAGAGCTGGCCTATTTTCCCCTTCCTCTCTTTTTTCCACAGTTTATTTTAATCTGTCATTGGTCCCTTACTGTCCTTCATTTGTACCAGCATCACATACATCAATTACAGCAAACTGTAAGAATGAAGAAAAGGACACCAGATTAAACCAGAATTCTTTGGTAGTAGGTAGCATTTTAATATTGGCATCAACAGGTATGCTTTAAAGCAAAGAAAGCCCATTAATGAGTCACAACTCTGAACTTCCTTGGATAACTGACTAATAGAACATTCTAGGAAACAATATACATACCTTGCTCTTAGACCGTGCTTTTCAGGATGGATGAATCCCGATTTGTGGAAGAAAGATGGAATATGGATGGCACTTGGGCCCGATGGTTTTTATCCTTGAGCCTGGGACGGCATGGTCCCTAGCTCTGACTCAAACTGGGGACTGAGGCTTCTGAAGAGACTGGCATCCAGCTGACATCAACTGGCTATATATAGCACCAAATACTTCAGCTACTCATATCTTCCTGGCGAAAGGGAGGAACCAAGAAAGATTAGGTTCTCTCCATTGTGTTTCTAGTTTGTGAGATGGTTGAACGAACATACAGAAAGTTTTTATGGCGCACCTTCTGTTTGAAGAGGTACTACCCAAAAGAGATTTTTAAAACTTTTTAAGATGTAGCTCTCACATTACATCTTAATTGAGGTGGCAAAAGATACATACTGAATACATGAATTAGAACAGAATGATAGATTATTAACAATTAAAATGAAAGTATTGACAATAATATTTAAGGCGTTTCAAGAAGAAAGAAAGCAATATGGGGCAGATCAATAGTGCCATCCCTTAAGCAAGAGTGAGAACCTATGCAAAGTTCAGAAAAATGGGTGATATTTGAATGGCAAGGTGGGGGAGCACTTTGTAATGGGCATTAGAAGCTGAGCCTTGTAGGTATCTGAGTAAAAGTTTAGACTCATAGCTGGGTCATGAGTCTTTCTGAAGAGACCCTATAGAGAACAGTGCCTGCAAAGTTGACTGATCTCTGCAAGGTCTGAAGTCAAAGATTCCTGTTTGGGAGTCAAGATGAGAGGTCGGAAGTTAGGCCATGTTGGCCTCCTTGCTGGTCTTTGAACACAGAAGCATGTTCTCTCCCATATTCAGGCTTTGGCTTTTACTATTTCCCACTTCCTGGAACACAGTCTCCCCCACCACTTGGCTGACTCATGCATTCAGGACTCCCCCCAACCATTGATTCCTCATAAAGTCCTTCCCCAGTCACCCTGTCTAAAATATCACATGGTGCCACACTCTAGTCCCTTACTCTGCTTTATTTTAAAAAATATTTTTGTATTAGTTAAGATTAAAGTCGAATGGGAGTGACAGAAAATCCTAAAAACAGAAATTTCAAAAAGATGGAAGTTCGTTTTTCTCACATATAAACTTTGTTCAGAGGTAAATAATCTAGGTTTGGTATGATTGACATAATCATCGGGTGCAGTCACCTCTAACTTTTTGCTCCATTGTCCCTGAAATTCAGACTCTTGGGCCTAAATGACTGCTTCAGCTCTAGTCAGCATGCTCTTATTTCAGTCAGCAGGAAAAACAATGAGCAATGAGAAAGGCAGCAGGAAAAAGAAAAAGTAATGAAGGTATCCAAACATGTCCTGATACCGCTCAGATCTCTTTTGTTTACATCCCTTTGGCAGAACTTAGTCACATAGCCATACACAGCTCAAGAGGTTGGGAAATGTAGATTTTATTCTGGGTGGCCACACCCAGTTAAATTCAGAGGTTAATTTACTGACAAAGAAGCTAATGATTACTGGATGTCAACTCTCAATTTTTACCACAAGGACATAACATTATTTTATCTGTGTCTATATATCTATAACTATATCTAATCTATGTCTATATCTATACATCTATCTGGCTGGCTAGCTAGCTAGCTATCATCCATCTATCAATCTATCTCTATCATCTGTCTATCTGGTATCTCTTTTTCCTATTAAAATATGAACTTCATAAGGACTTAGGCTTTACATCTTCAGCAGCAAGAATTGTGTCTAGTATATTGGTGGACATTCAATACTCATTAAATGAATGTATAAATGAGTGGTTGGAGATAAATTGTGGAGTACATGAGTTTGGAATTCTTTTCCTATTATGTCAAGCACTTGAGGGAATATAGAATTGTAAATAAACAGTCACTTGAATGTAAGATGATGGTTGCTACTTAAGGGAGAAGTTGTTTTATATGCGACCAAAATAGGTGCCTGATCATAGGATTGACAGTAGTAAATGAATGGTAGATTTAAGCTAACTTATTGCAATTGCTTCTAAGTAAACATTTGCATTGAAGTTAGTAATTAGGTACCAATGAGAAACATTTAGCCAAGCCAATGAATTTAAATTCCCTCTCAAGACTCCTCAACTGCTTGTATATTCCTGCTTTAGCATTTACGGTGGTGTGCTGTTAGTCCAAGTCTCTCAAACTCTCAAAGTTTTTTCAGCTGTAAAATGGAGGTTACAGTATCTACCACATAGAACCATGGACATTTTACATGTAATAATTTTAGAAACTCTTGATACTTAGTAAAAGTTTAGTAAGTTTAATTTTTCCTTTTACTATTTTATTCCTGCAATATGAAAGGATTTAGAACCTTAGAATAATCAACTGCATTATTCAGTAAAAATTAGAATATATTTGGAAAGACCATTTTCCTATTTGGTCACCTTTATATGTTTCCAATTTTGTGTTATATATAGTTCTATAGGTTGAAATGGTGTCCTCAAGACAATAATTGTTATGTTGATTTTGGTTTCCAAAATGAAAGATTATTTTAAAAGATTTTAAAGGTTTTGAGGAATATAATAACTTACTTGTTTTTGTTTATTTCTGAATTATACCTAAAATTGTTTTGGCCTATACTTTAAGCTCATTTAAACATATCTCTGATAGCTTTCTGGTTTTTTGAGTTATTATTTGTTTTGAAAAGAAGAAAGAATTAGTCACTGGTATCATAGCTTTAAGACAGTATATACTATCCATTTGCTTCATGACACAACAGCTAAATTTTAAAAAGAACTTTAATGGTTATTATACAGCATTCCCAGATGGTCCATGCTGAATGCCAGTGCATTTAAATTTTAAATCAAGTCACAGTTAATATATTTTTGTTTCATCTACATAGAGGTCTGGCTCTAGATTAAACTTCCCTCAAATCTGTCATATTGCAATCTTTCTTTGTCTGCAGCCCCCACCCTCTTACCTCTAAGACCCAGGACTGCCCTGCTCCCTGTGTCCCCCCCACACCCACACACACTGTACAGTAGAAAAAAATCTCTCCTACCCCCAGGGTCTAAGTACCTACACTGGTCCTGCTAATCATTCCTGCCCTTAAAGTGTCTCCCGACCCTAATTTAAATAAGTAGTACTTTATTTTCCCCTCAAGGCCCTAAGTATTTTAAACTAATTGGTGCAAAAGATAATGATAGAATCTTTTACTGTAGGCAGAATAATGGGATTCTAATGGTAGAACCTGGTGCCTTAGGAGTCTAGTGAGGAAAAAGTTCTTGGCAGAGCTTTTAAACAGCCCTATAACCAAAACATTTCCATTTCTGGGCCTGCTGCAGTTGCATTTCCAACTCTTTTACCACTTGCTATAAGAGAAAAAAAGATTAAATAAGGTGAATTTTACTGCAAATATGCCACCTAACAAAAATCCACACCATGAGGACCCATGAAAGGCAACTTTATTCAGCCACTGGTAAACATGTGCCCTTTAGCCAAGTAGTAAAATAGTAAACAATGTCTACATTGAACTTCCTCTGACTGAGCACTTGTTTTTTAATTCCGTGTTTCTCCTTGTCCCATTTTCAGTCATTATTAGGTGGCTGTGGGCATTTGGAGATTAGGGCAGGGTCGGGGGGCCCAGGATGTGGGGACTGACTGTCTGCTAGGTGGGCAGACCGCACATTACCATACTGAGGCTAAGTTCTGGATTAATGCACACAGAACCCTGTAAACAGGGCAGTTCCCAGGCTAGCGCTGAATGACATATCTGAGAAGACGATCAGTTCTTTACCATCCTTCAGGGCCTTAGATATGGTAACCCTGGGAGGAAAGAATCTGCTTGAGGGCCTTCTTTGGTTAAGAATCCGCCTGCCAATGCAGGGGACACAGGTTCGAGCCCTGGTCCAGGAAGATCCCACATGCCGCAGAGCTACTGAGCCTGTGCGCCACAACTACTGAGGCTGCTCTCTAGAGCCTGCAAGCCACAACTGTTAAGTCCACATGCCACAACTACTGAAGCCTGTGAGCCTAGAGTCAGTGCTCCGCAACTAGAGAAAGCCCATGCACAGCAACGAACACCCAACGCAGCCAATAAGTAAATTCATTAAAAAAAAAAACTATTAAAAAAATAAAAGAAAGAATCTGCTTGAAAGGATAAAAAATGTGTAAAAACTCACAGCTGATGAGGCTGTGTATGGTAGCATGGGCTTTGGTTTGTGCAAAAAACCTTGTGCATTCTCCTTAATAGCTAATTGGCTTGCCATGCCTTCCATGGTTTCTATTTTCCTATGTTGAATAGGGTCCAGCTTACAGTTGATCTCCTTACCAGGGCAGAATAGTTATAAGCAGAGTTGTGGTGATTATCCTATTGGCCAAAGTGGGATAGTACAAGACAGATAGAGGCCTAAGTGCACCAACTAATAGTAAAAGGAACTATTACAGCCACTATTTAGTTACTATTTGCTAGGCATTTGTTTTGCAGATGAGGAAATTGAGGTTCTGAGAGATTAAGTAAAATCCCCCATGCATCATACTTGTAAATTATAGAGATAAAACTAAAAGTTGTTTCTCATTTAAAGGTTTTTGTGTTTTCACTGTATTGTGCAGAAATCTCAAAGTTCCTGATTTCTGAATATCTGTGGTGATACCTTCATGATAAAAATAAAGAAGTAGAGTTAAGAATGGTCAGGTTAACTATTTCAATGTGCTCCTTGTTGATTCCCTTTGGAATTTAGCATCCCAACACTAGGTTTACCTTGGCTGAGCTACTTTTTACTTATTAACATTGATGGCTCTTTCCCAGCTCATGTTTTTCTGGTTTGCAAACTTCTAGAGTTCCTCATGCTGTCTATCCTCAGGGTGCTTTCCTTTCCTTCAGCTGTGCAAATACTAACGTTATTAAAATGCTGAACATAAACAATGGAAACATGCCCATTTGCTGTGCAGACCTCTCCTTTCTTTCCTGGACCATGTACCACACACACAAACACACTTACCACCTTCTCTGCCAAAAATAAGGATTAAATCCAACTCCATCAAAATAATCCATTTATAGACAAGCCCAGTGTTTTACCTGTCTTCCTCTGCAAATTTATTTCTTTTACTTAAGCATTTCCTTCTAGGCTCTTAAATTAAGCCTTAAGGTAAACTGGGGAGAAAAGGAGAGGTAAACAGAGCCCGATGACCAGCTTGTCAAGGACAGAAGCTAACGTAATAGGGTTGGGAACCTGGAAAGAAAGAAAGTTTCATATGCAGGAATATTAAGAAAGAAGTTGCCAAAGAAAACCTGCAAATCATTTTTTTTCCTTTGCTTGCATAATCCCAGCATTTATCCAGAACTTTGTCACATTTCCTTTCACGATTCTAGCCAGCCTGTATTTTTCCTATCGTCTACAGAAGCATTTTCTTTCACAGTTTTCCCACCTGCAAGAAGTTATCCCTGCTTTTATATACAAATTTAGCATGACCTAATTAAACAAAAGGTAATTAAAAGAAACATGAAGTTTTTTTTAAAGGATGTATAGTCAAGGAACTTAGTGACAGAATCTGGATTTCACAGCCATGTATCACATGCTAGAGTCTCAGCTGCATGGTTATAAAATAAGGACAATCATAATATCAACATAAGGCTGCTGCATAACATAGTACTTATCTCAATGCCTGGCTCATATTAAGTGTGTAAGAAATGTTAGCCATTATTATTATCATCAAAAAGTTTAACTGTGGCATAAATGTGAAAAGATGACAATCAAAATATGTTGTCACCTTAAAAAATAATGGCATAACCCTCATTTGCAGACGAGGCACAGAGAGGTTAAATCACATGTTGAAGGTCACACAGATAGAAAAAGTAGAATAGTTCCTTAATGAGAAAGATGTGAATATGAATTGAACTGTGGGATTAACATACATAAATAAAGCATGTGTAGATCAAAAGAGGAATTGCTAAGAAAACAGTCAGAAATGAACAGTGAAGGGTCTGGTATATTTAATAAGTATATATCCTATGTGGGAGTGATTTTTCAGTGCATCAGAACCCAATGTCATGAACAAAATCTGAATTGTATGAGTAACTCCTTATTCTGATTCTGTGCTCCGATGCAGACTTTCACTAATCTACTGGTTTCCCATGCAGTTTGTCTGAAGCCAGACCAACGTACTACTTTATTTCATAAATTATGACACATTTTAAGAGTAAAAAATTCAGTGCCTAGTAATTGTTTATTGAATAAGTGAGTGGATGAAAGGATGAATCAGAAAAAGTTAAAGAAATTGGGGAGAAAAAAAAAAAAACAGGAGAGCAAAGTTCAAGAGAAAAGAGAATTTTAAGGCACTGTCAAATTCTACACAGAGATTACAGAGGATGACATGAGAAAAGGTCGTTGGATTTAGCAAGAAGTAGGTCATTGGCAGAATTTAGAGACACTTTTTAATGTGTTAGTCACAGAACCCAAATAGAAAGGATTTAAGGCAAGAATGAGTGGATGGGAAGTGTAAGCTACAAATGGAAACTATTTATTTAAAAGAACTGGTTGTGGACTAAAGGGGAGAGAGAGAGTTCAGTAGCTAAAAGGAAAGCAATTTTCATGTGTGCGTGCTTATGTATTTAGAAAGAGGAAACTTCGACAGTTTCGAGATGAAAGCAAAACAAAAATATTGATGTGTAAAACAATAAAAACTCTGATAATTTAAGATTTGAGGTGGTTCACTTCGGGATGGATGTAAGTCTGTGATGGTTGATCATTGGAGAGAAATCCTGGTAGGAGGGAAGAAGTATGTGCCATGCAAGGTTGAAAGGGAAATGTGCATGGAGCTTTGGCATCTGGGCCAAGTGGTGCCATCAGAAGGCCTTCCAGCATGCCATCATCAGGGTAAATTTACCAGGGACCAGGTGCTGAACAGATGCAGACATGCCAGCTTACCATTTTCATTAGTCTTAGCTTGTGCCCCATCAGTTCATTGAAATTACTTTTGAGACAAGTGACCTCCTTGATGGCAGATCCTAATCTGTCTCCTGGCCTTCTTAACTGTATTCCAAACTGCAACTAGAAAACTCATTTTAGTGTCCCACAAACATCTCAACATTAACATGCCCCAAACTGGGCTTATCATCCCCTTATATGAGCTCCTTATCCTGAATTCCCAATCTCAGACAATATACTCATCACTACCTGCCCAGTAGACCAAACCAGGAATCATCCTGGAATCCTCTTTCTTCCTTTTCCCTCTTACAATCTCGTCAAGCTCTTAAATCATTTTTGGACTTGGGGGATGGAAGTCTACCTCTACCGCACCCCTCTTACCCAAAGAAAGAGATGAAATAATAATCTGATTGTTGGCTCCCAAGGCACAGATCTGCTTAGGCTGAGTGGTGACTGTAGCCAAAATGTGTTCAGAGGATATACAACTAGGTATTGTTTCATTCTTTGCTACCTTTTCCAAGCAAGCAACAAAAGTTGTGAGCAACTGCAGTTCCAGTCTTCTTTTCTCTTCTGTTTTCAATTTTATATGACTGATAAGATTTATTGAAGCTATGTTTAGGCTTGGGGTTGGTAGGCTCTTAGGCCTCTACCCATGTTCATTGTTTGGAACTTAAAAGTTTTACAAACAGTGGTTTTTCCTTCAACCTGATGAGTCTTGGTGAGTCTCCAGTGATTTTTCTATGGTCTCCTTCTACATATTTCTACCTCCTTGAAACCTTCTCTGACCTTCCCAAGTAGAGTTTGTGCTTGCTCTTGGGCTGCTTGCTCTTCTGGGCTTATGTTGTATTATGTTTATATGTATAATACATCTGTTATTATATTCAATCTCTTTATTCTAACAAGGCTTTGTTCCAACAAGGCTAACATACATTATGAATGTAATGTATGTTAGTTCCTTTCACCACCATTAGCTTAACCATCCATTCTCCATTCTTACCTCCTGATTCCATGATATGCAGTGGTGGCTCAAGAAATGATATTGATTAGGGGACCTTTAGCTCCTTTATTTTGTATCAGAGCTCTTGATGCCAAAATGGTGTGCATGCCATGCAAACAGGACTTTAACACACCTCAAATAAAGTCAAAAAATGCATCAGTATTACCTTTTCTCTTGAAAAGCTTTCATTCCTGATTCCAGAAAACCATATAATCTTGGTTTTCCTCCTCTCTTCCTTCCTAGTTTTTTCTTTCTTTTTTTTTTATAAATTTATTTATTTTATTTATTTATTTTATTGGCTATGTTGGGTCTTTTTTGCTGTGTGTGGGCTTTCTTTTAGTTGCAGTGAGTGGGGGCTACTCTTTGTTGTGGTGCGCGGGCTCCTCCTTGCCGTGGCTTCTCTTGTTGCAGAGTACAGGCTCTAGGCGCATGGGCTTCAGTAGTTGCAGCACATGGGCTCAATAGTTGTGGCTCACGGGCTTACTTGCTCCAAGGCATGTGGGATCTTCCTGGAGCAGGGCTCGAACCCGTGTCCCCTGCATTGGCAGGCGGATTCTTAACCACTGTGCCACATAGGAAGCCCCTTCCTAGTTTTTTCATTCAATGAATATTTATTGAGCAACTATCATATATTAGTTACTATTCTAGGCAGTGGGTAGTAAATAAAAATTTTTAAATCCTCACCTTCGTGGAGCTTGCATTCTAGTAAAAGAAATAGGCATAGGGCAAGATAAGAAAAAAGTACTGTATGTTAGATAATAAGTAGGAAGAAAAACAATAAAGCAGGGAAAGCAGACAGCATTGTTGGGAGCAGGGATTGTGCTTTTAGATAGAATGACTGAGGAAGACCTCAGTGAAAAGATGACATTCAACTAAAGATCTGAAGGAGATGCAGGAGGAAGCCAGAAGGGTATATTAGGAGAAGAACAGCCCAGCAAGAAGGAGCAAGTATAAAGGCCCTGAGGTGGTAACGTGTCTGATATATTTGAGAAAAGTGAAGAGGCTAGTGTGACTAGGCAGAGTAAGGGAGAGAGAAATTAGGAGATTGGTCAGAGATAATGTAGGCCTCATCAGCCATCAAGGACTTAGTTTTACTCTAGGATGAGAAGCTGTTAGAGGGTCTTATCCAGAGAAATGACATGATATGACTGCAGTCCTAATAGGATCACTCTGGTTGCTCTGTGGAGAACAGAGCACAGTGGAGCCAGCGCAGACCACTTAGGAAGGCTCTTGCAATAATCTAGGCAAGAGATGGTGGTGGCTTGGTCCAGGGTGGAGAGCAGTGTATGTGGTGAGAAGTGGTCAGATTCTGGATATATTTTGAAAGTAGAACCAATAGAATTTGCAGATGAATTGGATATAAGATATGAGCGGGAGAAATGACTCCAAGTTTGGGGAACTGCAATGGGAAGAATCAAGTTTTCACCCTCTGAGATTTGGAAGACTGAGAGGATTGGATTTTGCGGAGGATGTCAAAAACTCAAATTTGGAAATGTTAATTGTGAAATGTCTGTGAGACATCCAAGTGAAGATGTGAAGTAGCCAATGTTATATATGAGCTAGAATTTCAGGGAAGAACTCTGGAGTAGAAATATAAATTTGAGAATTGTCAGTGCTTACATGATATTTAAAGCCTTTGAGACTGGATGAGATCCTCTTTGCTGGTTCCTATTTAGCAACCCAAGCTCTTAATGCTAAAATGCTACAGGGCTCAGTCTTTGAACCTCTTCTTTTCTGCCTATACTCACTCATCTCTTGTTCTTTCCCCTTTCTCTCATGCTCTTTATCAAATCTGGTCAGCAAATCCTGGCTATATCCTGCATTTTGAAGGCTTCAAAATAAATCCAGAAACTGACCCCTTCTCACTGTTAATACTCTGATCCATTTCGTTTGCCTAGATAACTGCAGTAACCTCAAAGCCAATCTTCTGTTTCTGAAACTGTGCTCCATAGAGTTAACAGAAGCTGATGACTAACAGGAATTTTTGAGCTTGTCTTGCAGAGCGACAGATAGGAAAAAGCTTGTTAAAAAGCCCTCTGCTTGTAAACTGCCTTCACTGATTAAGCTTGCTTTAGTTATTGTTCTCTTTCTTTCTCTTCCTTCCTTCCTTCCTTCCTTTCTTCCTTCCTTCCTTTCTTTTTTCCTCCTCTTTAATTGCATATCTTCCCAGCTTCACATAGCCCAGTTGTATTGCAGGACCTTGGAGTCAGCTCTTGTCCGGTGAGAGCTGGTTAACACTGATTAGACCAGCAACATTAAAACTGGTCCTGCTCAGGTGTCTGAGGAATGGCCTTTTGATGTCAGAGGGCCAGAAAACTCCACCCTCAGATCATACTAAGCACCTCCGTTTTTGAATATGCAGAAGCATATAACCTGGATACATCTGCACAAAATGCTGATTATCTCGCCTTTTTCCCTACCTCTAATCACTTTTCCCCTTGCCTAACACCACCCTGCCCCTTTCAGAAATATTCCACTACCCTTGACTTCAAGGAGGCAGATCTGAAACTTGTCCTCCCAGTCTCTATCTCCTCACTTTCTACCTTGCTTGGCTGCCTTAGGTATATACTCTTTCTCTGTTACAAACTTCCACATCTCAGCGTTTGGCTTGCTGTCTATCAGGGAGACGGGCTGGTTCAGTAACATTTCCACATGTATCTCACTTAGGTTCTCAAAAAGTAACTAGAACTTTTTAAAAAATTAAAATAAAATTTTACTCCTCTGCTCAAGATACTCTAATGCTCGAATGGTTCCTATCTTGGAGTAAAATCCAGTCCCAAAAATGGCTTAAAAATATCTTCCACAATCATATTATCTGATAACTCATTGACCAACACCTTCTATGCTCTCTCTTACTTTTGCTGTTCTAGACCCCCCAGTCCTCTTTGCTTTTCTCAGACATCCTAGGCTGTTCCCTCTGAGAGGAATACTTTGTTCCAGATATCTGTGTGGCTCGCTCCCAAACCACATTGGGCCTTTACTCAGTGCCACCTTCTCAGTGAAGCATCCCTTGTCCACCCTATTAAAAAATACACCACTTACTTCCCCTAGAATTCCTTATCCTCCCAGATTTATTTTTCTCCATAATACTAATCACTGTCTTCATATTTATGTAAACACCATGAATGCATGAATTATTTTCTATTTTGTTCCCTGCTGTATTCCTAGCATCAAGAATAGTATCTGACACATTGTTGGCACTTAATAAATATACTTTAATAAATGGATGAATGAGATAAACATACAGTCTAAGCAAAAGCAGTCTGCTTGCTATGTGAATATTGTTTTAAATGAGTCTCCTGCACCCTCGTCCCTAAAAATCCCCTCTAGGCTCCTAAATGAAATGCTGAAACATCCACAGATGGTACAGTAGAAAGTACATGCTGTGGGGCTCAAGAGTCATACTGAATGCTTCTTTAGTTCATGCCTATGGCAGACATTTATAAAAATGATTAAAATATGTTTTGAGGAATTCATAGTCCAATTGAGGAGAAAGTTGTGTGCAATGTGACTTGCATAAAAAGAACAAACTTTAACATAAGTATTCACAACTTTCCCTTTGGATGCCAATTTGTAAAGAATTTTTTCAGCCTAAGGCAGCAGAGAGCTGCAAATTTGAAAGAAGTTGGGCAGGCTTCCTTCATTTACATTAAAAAGGGGAGGAGTGGCTCCAGAAAGTTTTTCTCCTGAATGGCCAGATTGGAAAGGAAGGAATTGGGTAGTGATAATAAGAAGGAAGGAGTATGATCAAGTCATAATTGTAGACTTAGAGTTTGGCAATATGGATGCGAAGAAAGAGAAGGATTTTGGGAACAGTTTCCATAAGAATTGAAGGAAACCAAGTGGATAAAGAGAATCTTTAGATTATTTATGGGTCAAGTAAAGGAACTGTCCTTTCTTTCCTCTAGAATATTGCAGTTTTATGACCACTTTTTCTTTTTGAGAGCATTCAAATGGCTTGGTTGCAAATGTACCTCTAGGAGGCTGAATAAAGTCATCTAATATTTGCTATTTGACTTGGAAAATGTCTTGTTTCAAAATGATAATTTCAGTTTTGCCTAATATACAGCAATTCATTCTGACTATAAGTAGTGAAGATCAGAGGCTGTCCCTGGCTTTTTTATCAAAACATGACATGAGCACAGAGGAGAATGTCTGTGAAGGGAAATATTGCATCTGCTACTTTTATAAAAGAAATCTATGAATCTATATGTATACACAAAACTCCTTTTTATCTAGAAGGTACTGCATTTGTACTTTCATTATTTGCTCTCTGGAATACTTTCTTTCCTCTCTCTTTTTCCTCTTTTTTTTTTAGTTTCCTTTTTTTTTTTGTCTTAAATGTTAAACCATTTTTATACCATAAAAATTATAAAATTTTGTTAATGTTATGTGTTTTTCTTTTTAAATTTTCGTCCTTTTATACAGGGACTCATTAACTAACTGATGAACTGGCCCAAGCAAGGACTAGAAAGACCCTTCTCTGTTAAGGGATCTCTGAGTGAGGGATTTCTATATCCCACAAGTGGATTATCACAGTATCAGTATTAGGTTTCCATATATGTTTGTCTGTTTTTATGACATCTATCATGTTCCACTGGTCTGTTGGTCTATTTCCATCCCAATATCACACTCTCTTAAATTTTGTAACTTTATAATGAATCTGTATCTGGCAGGGCAAGCAGTACCCTATTTGTTTTTCTTCTTTAAGATCTTAACTTGTCTTGGATCTTCCACATACATATTAAAATCATTTTGTCAATGTCAAGAACTGTGTGAGTTCTGAAATTTTAGCATACTTGCAAGCCAACAAGTTAGCTTACCACAGTTTCATGAATGCTGACAGAAGACATGAACTTCTGAGTCAGAGATTTATTTGGGCCTCCCGGGTGGCACAGTGGTTGAGAATCTGCCTGCCAATGCAGGGGACAGATTTGAGCCCTGGTCCAGGAAGATCCCACACGCTGCAACAAGAGAGGCCACTGCAATGAGAAGCCCACGCACCACAACAAAGAGTAGCCCCCGCTCACCGCAACTAGAGAAAGCCCACCCGCAGCAGAAGACCCAACACAGCCGATAACTAAATAAATAAAAATAAATACATAAAATTTATTTATAAAAATAAAAATGCTAATGCTGAAGAGATACCTTAGATCAATTTTAAAAAGAGAGAGATAAAAGACTTTATTTAAGGCACAGTAAGCAGCATGAGCTTCATATTCACATCTATTCTCCTTGTCTCCAAGTCCCATGGGGGCAGTGTGGATAGGCTCAGATGGATGCTTGCATATGCACTGAGTGCATTATAGAAGAGGAACCCTAAGCTTAGGGAACTGGAATCTTTTATAATGGGCAGAAAGTATGAATGCTCTTTGCTCCAGAGGGAGACACTATAACCTTCCAACACTGTTCATTATGCAAACATCCCTGACAAGTTAGTTCAGAATGAAATCAGTCAATGTCTCTTATTTTCTAGTTTTTAAAATATTCTCTTATTTTAAAAAGCTCTGCTATATTTGCAGTGTTCCCCCTTTTCATTCCTAATATTGTTCATTTTTGCCTTACCTCTTTTGCCCTGGATCAACTTTTCCAGAGGTTTGTTAATTTTATTAGCCTTGTTATATTGTATCCAAGAGTAAAGGAGGTAGGTTTTACATAGAGTTCTTTGAACTGAAATCTTCTAAAAGAGTTGCATGTCTTTCTGAAAGAGGAAAATCTCAAGAATTTTGTGCTAAGTGACCTGTTTAGAGCCAATAATGCCATTCTAGGATTTGAATGCACTAAGGCCCTTGATGACTCCTTGGACGCATATCATATTTTCTTATAACTAGTTTCATTGTGCGTCTTCATCTGCTCACTTTTGCATGAGTACAGTATAATAGAAGCAGCTTATGTGGCCTCATGTCCTTTCCTTTTTTTTTTCTTAAATATTTAAGAGTTGTATGCCTTTGTTTCACTTTGTTTTCAATCCCTGTATTTCTCTGGTATTTTGAACAGTTTGAAATGAGTCTGATTTCACTTCCTAAGGACTCATACCCATAAAACCTATCAAAAAACAATGATTAGTTTTGCTTATGCCTGAAAGCATGGATCCCAACACACTCTGCTTCTGTTTCTAGCGTGATTCTGAGTCATGCTTTAAAAAGAATGTTTAGCACTTAGCAACCCAGAGTTCAGTCTGGCCCTGAAGTCACATTGTTTGGTTTGGGATGTAGCATGTTTTTAAAACAATGGATTCCTGTCTCCACTCCAGACCTACCAAATTTGAAACTCCATGAGTGCATGAGTGGAGGTCAGGGAATACAGTTTTACAAAACTGTACTTTTAGCTCTGAGGACTTCTTCTCTGGGAAGAGCTGAGAGAGCAAGTTATTTGGCTAGAAAAATGGAGGTAGGGTTGAGGAAGACTTCACAGAAGAGCTTTTTTTTTTTTTTAAATTGTCTGAAAGATGAATCAAATATTTGTCTGATGAGGAAGACTAGGGAAGGATATTTTACACAGAAGTGGCATGAGTCGCACAAAAGTGAGACTCCATGGCATATCTTTGAGAGCTGTGAATGGTTTAGTGTGACTAGATGGATACCAATACAGAAGTAGAAATAACAGAAGAAGAATCAGGAAAGTAGATAAGGACTAAATTGTGAAAAGTCTGGACTGATAAGGAATTACATTTTATTTCATGGGAAATAGAAGTCATCAAAGGATTCGTAAATATGATAATAATGTGGCAAGATTTTTATTTTATATTATAACTGTGGCAGCATTGTGGAGGATGAATTCAAGGAAGAAACTGGAGACAATGAGATTGATTGAAGATTTAATTAGAGTAGCTCAGAAGAATGAGTATAAGACAGTTGTTGGGGAAATAGAGGAAAAGGGCATAGATTGAGAATCATTCATTTACTCAGTAAATATTTGTTAACTATTTTGTACGTGCTAGCTGTGAGCCCTGTGCTAGCTGTTAGGAAAAAACCAAACCAAACCATGAATGTGCTAAGGCAAATAAAAAATATGTAACGTGTGTTTGTGTGTGTATGCATGTGTATATGTATATGAAAAAATAAATATTTTTAAGATAATGGTATCCTCTTTGTGGAAGAAATATAATTTTACTTTTATCTTCTTAGACATTATTGAATCTTCTAAAATGTCTACAGTGTCAGTGTATCACATTTTAAAATTTTTCTAATTTTAAAGTGTATATATTGTTTTGCCTCCCAAAATCCTAGTAAGAAGATAGACATGTGAACCACAAATATAACAATACAATAGTTACAAGGGAGATATGTTCAAAAAAATACTGAAAAGGCAATCAGTAGTATCTAAACATGCCTTCAAAAGACAGGGAACCTTCACGAAGGAAGCAGCATTTCAAGTAAAGCTCGTAGGATTTGTGGGAATCCCAGAGAAGAGATACTTCAGGCAAAGGAAACTCAAATTAATTGGAAAATTTATCTGAGTGGAGAGGCAGATGTCAGATTCTGAAGTCTTTTATTCTTTGTGAAAGTGTTTAGAATTTATCTTATAATCTATTATGAAAATGCAAGCTGGAAGAAGACAGCAAATGTTCACACCATGAAGGCCATTCTGCAGCAGTACAGAAGTTAGATTGAGGTGATTTGGAGTGAAATTGGAAGCAGGCAGGAAAATCAGTAAAGAGACACTTGTTATAGTTTAGGTGAGAATGAACAAGCATTAGTGATTTGGCCAGATGGGTGGGCTGGTATCTGTGTGTATTTACATGCATGTGCATGGGTATGCAACACATATGTGTTTGGTGGGTAGATAGTGAAAGGAGCAGAAATTATCTAATTTCTGATGTCTATCAAATTATCAAATTACTTTTTTTTTCCTCAGTTGAGGGGATAATGGTGTTATTCACTGTAATACGAAATACATGACTAACAGACTGGTGAGTTATGGTGAGTTTAAGGTACAAGTGGGATAGTCAAGTGGAAAATTATAAAGATTAAAAAATCAATAAGACTTGGTCACTGCTCAGATATAGTTGGAGGAAATGGTTGTGAGGTATTCAAATATGGGAAAAAGAATGAGGAAAGAGTTGGAGAGGAGTGAAATATTGAATTTGACCTTGAGTGTTATAAATTATTTTATGACTATATAGCAGAGTGATTAAAATCTAAACTCTCATAATGCTTAAGACTACTTGAGTTAAAATCCCAGCTTTAACACTTGCTGAGTGTATTGCCATGTATCCCCAAATTATTTAACCTCTATGAGGCTCAGTTTCCTTATCTGTAAAATAGAATTAATGTTAGTCTTAACCCATAGAGTTGTTGTGAGAATTAAATGAAATAGTTTATGAAGGGCACTAGAAGTAATACCTGGAGCATAATTAGTGTTAGTTATTATTTGGATTATTTAAGAATAATAAAGAAGAATTTTGATCTTAAATGATGAAAAATGTAGTTGTGTGAAACTCTTTTATGAAGAAAAAATTTCTTTGCTGCTTGGTTACCATAGAGAAGGTAACCTTTCTATCTGTGTTTTGGTTCATGGATCAAAGTGAGGCAAAACAAGTAGAGCTTTCAATAGAAAAAAATAACTGATGTTCTAGTCAAGTTTTTGAAATTTAGTTCACAGTTGTCCAAAATATAAGACAATAAGACAAAGAACAAATCTGTGTTGTCTCAAGACATGGCCCTAGGGCTTCCTAGGTGGCGCAGTGGTTAAGAATCCGCCTGCCAATGCAGAGGTCACGGGTTCGATCCCAGCTCCAGGAAGATCCCACATGCCGCGGAGCAACTAAGCCCGTGTGGCAAAAAAAAAAAAAAATCTTCAAGACAGAGCCCTGTTGTGTCCATCATGAACATGAGGCTCTCTTGGTCTTTTCTGGGCATGGTAGATTATTTTGGATCTCCAAGCTAGGTAGTTTGAAGACACATTTCTCATTTAATGTCCTAACCATTGCTTCCTTTTTTCTTATTATAAAGTGTTACAGACACAGAAGTTAGCCACCAAAGGGAAGTGGAAGCCTGGAACATGATGTCTGGCTATGTCCTCTCATTTGCTATGCGTCACGTTGGTTATATCTTTTTATTTCTTAAGAATAACTACAAAGAAATGAACAGCTAGGCTTTCAAGGTTTTAGTGACTTTTCTTCTTAAATGCAAAAGATGAGTGGATTTTAAGAGAGACAGTTGGGTACTTTTCTAAGGCTTGTTTTGTTTTGTTTTTTCTTTTTCTGAAATAGTAAATGAATCACATGGTCTGATTATGTAAATACCTACATCCTCTAGTGATAAAGGTGCCAGCTGATTCACATATCTTTTCAGATTCTTATTCTTCTTAGAAGAATACTTTTGAGTGTCTATTGTATAACAGTAATTGTTCTAGGTACTTTGCATATTTTAATGAATTTAGTATGCAAAACAGCCCCATGAGGTAAGTACTATTGTTATATGCCATTTTATAGGTATTGAGAAACAGATTAAGTAGTTTGCCTTAGTAAGCAGCAGTTTGACTCAGAAGTTTATGAGTATAACATTCATAAATGCTCTAGTATATATTAGTTATTGAGTTTAACACTCATAAATGCTCTAGTATATATTAGTTATTTTTAAATAACTGGTTAAAAAATCATGATAAGGCTTACAGAAGTATTTTTAAATAGTTTGGATATATATATTCAATAATGTATATATTTATATATAATAGGTGCCATATTATATATCTTTAGTAAAAGATGCACAAATTCATTACACTTTTTTTAAAATAAATTTATTTATTTATTTATTTATTTATTTATTGGCTCTTTTGGGTCTTTGTTGCTATTTACTGGCTTTCTCCAGTTTCAGTGAGTGGTGGACGGGCTTCTCAGTGCAGTGGCTTCTCTTGTTGTGGAACACTGGCTCTAGGCGCATGGACTTCAGTAGTTGTGGCATGTGGGCTCAGTAGTTGTGGCACAGGTGCTTAGTTGCTCCACAGCATGTGGAATCTTCCCAGACCAGGGCTTGAACCCATGTCTCTTGCATTGGCAGGTGGATTCTTAACCACTGCACTACGAGGGAAACCCATTACACTTTTTTAAACTGCAAAGTAATAGGCCATTTACAACAAACCCCAGACAACATAGTACTCAATGGTGAAAAGCTGAAAGTCTTCCCACTAAATTTCAGAAACAAGACAAGGATGCCCACTCTCACTGCTTCTATTTTACATAGTATTGGAAGTACTAGCCACAACAATCAGATAAGAAAAAGAAATAAAAGCTACCCAAGTTGGAAGGGAAGAGGTAAAACTGTCACTATTTGTGAATGACATGATACTCTGTATAGAGAACTCTAAAGTCTCCACCCAGAAACTATCAGAATTAATAAATGAATTCAGCAAGGTTGCAGGATAAAGGTTAATATATAGAAATCTGTTGCATTTCTATACATTAATAATGAAACGTCAGAAAGAGAAAGTAAAACAACAATCTTGTTTAAAATCACATTAAAAAGAAATAATGAAAATAAATAAATAAATAAATAAATAAATTTAAAAAACAGGAATAAGCTTAACCAAGGAGGTGAAAGTCCTATACTCTGAAAATTATAAAAACATTGATGAAGGAAATTTATGATAATTCAAATAAATGGAAATTTATTATGTGCTCTTGGATTGGAAAAATTAATATTATTAAAATGGCCATACTACCCAAAGCAATCTACAGATGTAATGCAATCTTTATCAAAATACCCATGACATTTTTCACAGAACTAGAACAAATAATCCTAAAATTTATATGGAACCACAAAAGATCCTGAATTGCTAAAGCAATACTGAGAAACAAAGAACAAATCTGTAGGTATAACTGTCCCAGAATTCAGACTATACTACAAAGCTACAGTAATCAAAAAACCATGGTACTGGCACAAAAACAGATACATAGATCAATGAAACAGAATAGGGAGCTCAGAAATAAACCCACACACCTATAGTCAGTTAGTCTGACAAAAGAACCAAGAAAATACAGTGGAGAAAAGACAGCCTCTTCAACCAGTGGTGCTCTTTGGACACTGGACAGCCACATGTAAATCAGTGAGATTAGAACATTCCCTCACAGTGTATACAAAAATAAACTCAAAATGGTTTAGAGACCTAAATGTAAGACCTGAAATCATAAAACTCCTAGAGAAGAACATAGGTGGAACACTCTGATATAAATCATAACAATGTTTTCTTGGAATATTCTCCTAAGACAAAAGAAATAAAAGCAACAATATATAAATAGTACCTAATTAAACTTAAAATCTTTTGCACAGCAAAGGAAACCATTGACAAAACAAAAAGACAATCTATGGTATGGGAGAAAATATGTGCAAATGATATGACCAACAAGGGCTTAATATCCAAAATATATAAACAGATCATACAACTCAATATCAAATAAATAAATAAATAAATAGCCCAATCAAAAAATGGGCAGAAAACCTGGATAGTCATTTTTCCAAAGACATACAGATGGCTAACAGGTACATGAAAAGATGTTCAACATCACTAATTATTAGAGAAATGCAAATCAAAACCACAATGAGGTATCACCTCACACCTGTTAGAATGGCTATCATCAAGAAGTCTAAAATAACAAATGTTGGAGAGGATGTGGAGAAAAGAGAACCCTTGTTCACTGTTGGAGGGAGTGTAAATTGGTGCAGCCACCATGGAAAACATTTTGGAGATTTTTTAAAAAACTAAAAATAGAATTAACATATGATCCAGCAATTCTGTTCCTGGTATATTGAGAAAAACTGAAAACACTGACTCAGAAAGATACATGCACCCCAGTCTCCATAGCAGCACTATTTACAATAGCCAAAACATGGAGGCAACCCAAGTGATTGGGTTAAAAGATGTGGCATATATATAAACACTATGAAATATTAACCATAAGAAAAAGAATGAAATACTGCCATTTACAGCAACATGAATGGATCTAGATAATATTATGCTTAGTGAAATGTCAGACAGAGAAAGACAAATGCTGTTTGATATCCCTTAAATGTGGAATCTAAAAAATAATACAGATGAATGTATATGCAAAACAGACTCACAGATACAGAAAACACACTTGTGGTTACCAAAAGGGAGAAGGAATGGAGGGAGGGACAAATTAGAGGTATGGGATTAATAGATGATACAAACTACTATATATAAAATAGATAAGCAACAAGGATATACTGTACAGCACAGGAAATTATACTCATTATCTTACAATAACCTCTAATGGACTATAATCTGCAAAAATACTGAATCACTATACTATACACCTGAAACTAACACAATATTATAAATCAACTACCTTTCAGATTTTTAAAAAAGTGCTTTACATGTATTATCTCATTTGATACTCACAACAGCCTTATGAGTAATTTTTGTCCCCATTTTCAAATGAGAAAATGAGGTTCAACAAGATTACTTACTCAAGGTTGCATGGCAAGTAGTGAAGTTGGGACAAGAATTTACATCTGTCCAATGTTTTCCCCACCAGACCATCTTCTTACTTTCATAAACAGTAATCCCACAGTGCCTTTGCAGGGTAGAGGAAGCATGGGGCAAAATGGGACATTTTTTGAAACAGATTTTTTACTGAATCATAGAAAAGTGCAAACTAAGGTAAACATTTATTATTTGTACTACATTTAATACCAAAACTGAATTTCAAATGAAGAGTTGTTAGATTATTTCCTGGCTTCCTTCCTTCCTTCCTTACCACAAGATCCAGTCTTACCTAGTCCAGTTTTAGAAACTGCAGTTTTTCACAATGAATATATTGGAAATTAGGCTATCCTCTTTACCTGCCTGTTGCTCTTTAAAATTTTTTTCCTTGAATAAATTTAAAGTATTTCTGAGAAGAATTGAAAAATTTGTTTGATTTTACTTAAGGCCATTCTAAAAACTGATCTCTTGCTGTTAGTATTCACTGAGATTAGTTTTGAGGTAATTAATTGTGATAATATCATAGCCTAGTACAGTTTATCCTTTCTGCTTTTTGTTTGTTTGTTTTTAAAATCCACAATGCCCTTTGGAGATTAATCAGTTTGCTCTGCTGCAGACAGTACATTAATAAAATAATAGTGTTTAGAATCTTCTAAAGCCATCCTCTTCAAGCTGCTGCTTAGGTTCAGTGACCTATAATCCCATGCAGGCAGAGTGCTTTTCTGGAGCTTACTCTGAATGCAAGAACAATAGATATGTCCTGAGTTTGTTATAAATCTGAGAAGTATCTATAGGAGATTTATAAATAAGATATACTAGGGTGAGTCAAAAATTACCTGCACTCCAGTTATATTAAAACTTCTGTTGGCCACACTGTCTTATC
The DNA here is from genome assembly GCF_030028045.1 of Hippopotamus amphibius kiboko. Lineage (NCBI taxonomy): Eukaryota > Metazoa > Chordata > Mammalia > Artiodactyla > Hippopotamidae > Hippopotamus > Hippopotamus amphibius. The sequence goes on from NC_080198.1 coordinate 76,740,246, forward strand.
AGTGCTTTTTGTTCAAGGCTACTGTCTACCCAGTCACTGCTGTGCAGGTGTGAATGTGTTACATCAGTTCATTTGTAACTGTGGTGCGAGCAAAAATGGATGCCCTACTTGTGATTTGCATGAAAGAAGAGCAGCGTGCAGTGATTTGTTTTTTGTGGTCTGAGGATGTGCACGTCTACACACTTCTGCACACACTGTCGACACTCTACAAAAATTTCATTTTGAGGTGTTAAAGCATCCTCCCTATAGTCCTGATCTTGCTCCATCAGACTTTCGCCTGTTTGGTCCCCTGAAAGCAGCCCTGTGAGGATGAAGATTCACTTCTGGTGAAGAAGTGAAGACAGCAGTGCATTTGTGGATCGCCGCTCAGCCTAAAACATTTTTCAATGAGAGAATACAAAAGCTTGTTGACAGATGGACAAAGTGTATTGAAAAGCAAGGAGATTATGTTGAAAAATGATGTATTTATCTTTTCTAAAAGTTAATTAAAATAAAGTGTACTGCTAGAGTGCAGATAATTTTTGACTCACCCTTGTATAATAAAGCAAATAAGTTAAGGGAATGAAGGGGAGGCAGTAGCTAAAAACCCAGGACAACTTCTTTCTTGCTGGTTTACTCTTTCTGAAGAAAGAGTTCAAGCACTATGCTCTCAAAGGCCTTAAAACTATACCTTCTGGCTAACAGCCATGTCGTGGAAACATCTGCTGCTTTTCATCCTTGAGTTGAATCCTGTGTATGGGGAAGCAGACCAGAAAATGAAGGAAAGGCTGTTTAATGAAGTCATATAAAGTTGGTCTATTTATTTTTTGCTCTAATTACATCTAATTCCTAGTCATATAATAATCCAGTTATTCTGATTCCTGAGAACCAGAGTGGCCCAAGAAATAAAACCTTGGACCCTAAGTTTGGGGCCACATTCATTCATATAGACACGTGGTGGGCAATTGCAGCACATGGAAATATAAGGTGACAGTGGCTTTTTAAGTTGGTGCTGTGGTTCTCATGTACACAGTCACTCCATACATTCCTTCACTTTGTATCATGCATGGGATGATCCTCTTTTTCACAGAGTGCTCTCTCTTGTGATTTCTTGTTCTTATGGGCTATTTTTTATATTTACCATTTCTCCTCTACCAAAATTGTGGCTGTTACAGCTGGGGAAAGTGAGGGAGCATAGCCGAGGATAGTGGGAAATCCACCCCTCCTTTCCCCTATCTATAGTCTAATTCCCCAAAACCAAGAAAATCCTTCATTTTGCTACATTTTGTTTAGTTTTCTCTTTCTCCTCTGTGTTCTCAGAGCACTTAATGCATACTTCTGCTATCGAATTTGCTATCTAATGTATATGGGTTTTTTTAATGTGTTGGGTTTTTTTTTAAGCTCTTTATTGGAATATAATTGCTTTACACTCTTGTGCCAGTTATTTTAATGTGTTTTATATTTGTCTCTACTGCTTGATGATAGGCATTGTATTACATTCATCTTTGTATTGTTATCTAAGACCCCAAAAATTACTCCTTATGCATAGTAGATATTAAATAAATGTGAATCAATGAGATCAATATTTCCATTCATTTTCTCTACCTGTATATTTTTTTAACAGTGCACATTTTCTTATGTTACTTTCTTAAGGAAAAAAATTAGATTGTGTTACTTGAAGAATGTGCTAATTCCTAGATAATTCCTTTCTTGTTGATGATCAGTGTAGTTGTCAACTAGCAGCAAGATCCTCAGAGATTTTTAGAATCATACCAGAAGCAGACACTAATGAGCTCCAGATGCACATTGAGAAGAAAAGACATGATTGATTGATTATCATTTTTGGTGCAAGGCCTGGCCTGGTCCAGAATCCTTGTTCTTAACTGGCACTTGTTGGTTAGCCTCTATACAGTGGCTAGGAAGCAGGGCTATTTATTGATGGTAATGATGATAGCTATGGACACACTAGGTACTGTGCTGTCCACATGTATTATTTCATCTAATCCTGTGGTGTAGGCACAGAGAAGGTAACTGACTTTGTCAAGGTCACACAGTAGCATGTGAGGGAGCCTGGCATTCAAACCCCCACAGTTTGCCTCTAGCCTTTACTCTTCACCACAACATATTCTGTTTCTGTCAAAAAGACAATGAATTAAAATAAAGAGCAGTAAAGTGAATTTTCTCAAGAAATAGATGGTTTATATGTATGTTTAATGACCCTTTGCCTAACTTTTAATAGAAGTGACAACTAAGGTATTTAACGTATTAATTAATATGCACAGCAAGTACTAGTATATGTAAGTAAATTAAACAGGGCAACTCAGTAATGAAAAATTTTAAATTATAATAAATATATGCTCTTTCATTTGTACTGTTTAAAAGAGTTTTTACCTTCTTAATCTATGCCTTTATTTTCTACAAACGGAAGAGGAAGTAATTATTTTTATCAGAACTACAGAATTCAGAAATACTTCTTTGGGGGGATATTTATAGACATTCTTGAAAAGAAGTTTGTGAAAACTTGGGTCACTTCATAGATTTTTGCAGTCTTCCTTTCAAAACAACAACAACAACAAGAGAACAAACAAAAGCTTCCTATAGCAAGAGCAAATAGAGAAGATCAAATTCTTAATCATCATATTATCTTTCAAAATGAAGATCTTTTTATTCATGACTTTCAATTTATTAGCACTCATACCTTTATCTTGGACCCCTAGCTAAATTTTTAATTATTTGATTCTTTACCACAATTTCATTATACAATATATTTTAACCCTTAAAGTTTTATCATTAGTGGTGTTCAAACTCTAAAACACAACTCAGATTGATCCCGAATCCAGAAACATAAAGCTTCTGATCTTGCTCTCAAGTCCTGCATTTTGTTTTCTGATTATTTGTAACAGTAGTTCTCGAACACGGGTAATTTTGCCCCCCAGGAGGCATTTGGCAATGTCTGGAGAAATGTTTGATTATCACAACTGAGTGTGCTTCTGACATCTAGTGAGTAGAGGCCAGAGATGCTGCTGACCATCCTCTAATCCACAGGACCCTCCCATCTCCCACTGTTATCCCACCCAAAATGTCAACAGTGCTGAGTTGAGAAACAGTGGTTTATAAAAAAACCTTATTGAGAACATTTCTTTGTTGTCTTTTCAGCTACTATAGAGAATTTTTTAGGCACTATATGAAAAAAATGTCAGATTTATAAGAATTTAAACATTCAAATGAAAGTTGTGCTTCAAAGTCAAAGAGATAGAGGGTGAGAATGGGATTCAGAACCTACATTGAGAGGTTTTGTTTTTTTCCAGAAGGTGGAAGCCTTTCCATAATGGAAGGAGGAAAGAAGGAAACAATGGATGTGGGTACAGATAATTTCGAAGATGTACAGATATAAAGTTGAGGTCACCTATTGAGAGGGAGGTGCCAGTGGTGTCCTAGGAGGTTTAAAAATAATGGAAATTGCAATAGCCACTGTAGAGAATGGACAGTGGTTGTGCTTGAAGTTAAACCCTAGGGGTATCAAAGTTCAGATAGCTCATTGAGTTAATGCCAAACATAGCCTCCAGGAGAAGGAGACTATGGAGAAATAAGGAAGGGCTCATTTCTTACCAAGTGGACCAGGGTACAGAACAGAGCCCTAGCCATAGCAAGGGACTTGGGAAACTAGTAGAAGCCCAGTTATAATGGCTGGACAGAAACAGTGGTGGTTAAGGGAAACAATTGTAACTTGATGGGCATGGAAAAGCCCAAGCTTACACTAAGATTGATTCTTAATCCCACCGGCAGATGGGAATGAAAGTCTTATTCACATATGTTTCAAGCATTAGCTCCCACAGCTATTGGAATAAAGGCTGGGAAACTGTGGAGGCGCAATAAATATCTGTTGAATGCATAAATGCTACCCACTGTTCTAGTACTGGAGATGCATACTTTGCTGAAGAAAATGGTCTTTTCTTGCATAAACTACTTTGATTTGTGTTTTCTGGCATTTTGATACTGAAAGAGACATAATTAATACAAGGGACAAGCGCACTGTACTCTGAGACCCAAAGGAGAGTCACTTGACAGCCTTGAGGATTCAGAGAGGGGGCTTCCCATAGGAGGTGAGCTTTGAGTTTGTTCAGAGCATGCCAAGGATGAGGCAGGATCTTTTTTTTTTTGTAAGGATGGGTCCAGGTGGGCTGTGGTAGGCAAGGCTAACAGTGAGAAATTCACCCTTTGCCCTAAATCCCTTTACCCTACTGCCAGAGAAAAGTTGTGTAGGACAGGAATATCGAACAAAAGCTGTAAGTCTAGGAAGACCTTACACACAACAATTGTGAGCCAGCTGCCTGTTTTACATATTGATATTAATTTAATAACTCCACAATAATTCTGCAAATTAAGTATTATAATTTTACCCATTTTATAGTTTAGGAAGGTAAGGAGGTTAAAGAACTTGGCCTAAGACCCAGGGGCTACTGTGGTAAAGTCATGAGGGTTGCCTTTCTTATGGGGATCATGTCTGTGCTATCCTCCTACTTGTGGAAAACTGTCCTCCCCTACAACATGTGATCTGATTGGCAGCTGCCTTATCTTATATGATCTCAATCTTCTGGGCTACCCTGAGTGACCTTGGAATGACCATTTGACCTAAGCTGGACTAATAACAACAATCTTCGAGACCCAGCTCATGAATGCACGAAGAGAGCCTGGAATGGAATCTCTCTTACAGATTAGAGTCTTTTCTCACTTTTTTTTTTAATACATTTATTTATTTATTTATTTATTTATTTATTTATTTATTTATTTATTTTATTGGCTGTGTTGGGTCTTCATTGCTGCACATGGACTTTCTCTAGTTGCAGTGAGTGGGGGCTACTCTTCATTTTGTGGTGCGCGGGCTTCTCATTGCAGTGGCCTCTCTTGTTGCAGAGCACAGGCTCTAGGCACGTGGGCTTCAGTAGTTGCGGCACATGGGCTCAATAGTTGATGCTCATGGGCTCTAGAGCGCAGGCTCAATAGTTGTGGCACACGGGCTTAGTTGCTCTGCGGCATGTGGTATCTTCCTGGGGCAGGGATCGAACCCGTGTGCCCTGCATTGGCAGGCCAATTCTTACCCACTGCGCCACCTAGGAAGTCCCTTTTTCTTTTTTTTTTTTAAACTTGGATGAGGTGAGGGAGGGAGAAAGGTGAGAGCGGTGATGTGGGGAGAACGTCATCTTCTCTGATTGGGATGCTGTTTAGATGGGAGCCAGAGGAAGCCACTGAAAGTTGTCGTGGTAGGCATATTGAGAGTGCTGGTCCAAGAGAAGGAGGCTGACGTAAAGACAGAAACAGAGATGAAAGATAGGGAGCTAACAGCATTCATGTCTCTGATCTAGTTGCCCCTGATGACAATTATATTTTTATCCTTCTGCCCATTTGGTTTCCTGAGCCAATAAATGCCTCTTTTTCCTTTGCCTAAGCTACTTCTAATTGGTTTTCTTCAACTTTAAACAAAAGTCCTGACTAACACAACTGTATATAGGCAGAACCAAAATTTGAATGGATACTCTTATTCCAGTTTCCCTGCTATTTCCCCCAAACCACAATATCCATCGTGTCTCTACTCTGGGGTCCTCAGGTTCTTCTGGAATCAACATGTCATTTATACTGACAATAGCAGACAAGTTGTGCCAGGTGCAAGTTTCTGGCTTTCTTTCTTGGATCTCATGATTTATGCTGCCTGATCATTCCAGACTGGTGTTTCTTGTATGAAAAGCCAAACATCCAGGGCGACTCAGTATAAGCTAAGTTCTGGGCTGAAGTTAAGTTGTTCAGATCTTGCACATTTAGAACTAGCTGGATATCTTTGTTGTTAGGTCTCAGATCCAGCTTTTCCCCCTTTGAGGAATTAAAGCCAAAGAAGTGGAAACATGAAGGATATTTTTCAAATGTGAATTTTAATGGTCTCCCAGAAGAATTAATTTTGGAAGTACAGCTAGTTCATTAGATTTAACTATATCCTTTGTCATCTTATTCACTAGAGTAAGATGGCCCATTCTTCCTGTATGACAGAAAGTGGTTGTTTGCTCTTCTGAATTCATATTATAGCTACCATTGCATATTCCAACAGCTTAAAATCTTTTCTCTAACCCATTTCATTTTTTTAAGGAAAATATTGGTTATTTTGATATCATAGAGTCCTTAGCCAAAAACCTTTTTATTCCCAAATAGCATTACTTAAAAGTAGATTTAGGGATTTCCCTGGTGGTGCAGTGGTTAAGAATCTGTCTGCCAATGCAGGGGACACGGGTTCAAGCCCTGGTCTGGGAAGGTCCCAGATGCCAGAGAGCAGCTAAGCCCGTGTGCCACAATTACTGAGCCTGAGCTCTGAAGCCCATGAGCCACAACTATTGAGTCCATGTGCTGCAGCTACTGAAGCCTGCATGCCTAGAGCCCATGCTCTGTAGCAAGAGAAGCCATGGCGAGGAGAAGCCCATGCACACAAGGAAGAGTAGCCCCTGCTCACCGCATCTAGAGAAAGCCCATGTGCAGCAACAAAGACCCAATGCAGCCAATAAATAAAAATAAAATTTTTTTAAAAAGTAGATTTATACTGAAAAAGTATTTGTGTATTCATATACGTATAATGCATGTATTTTATATATAATGTAGACTTTAATAAATTGCAATTTTTTGCGTAGAAATAAGACATTGAATTAAATGACTTATCTGAAACCCCCAAATTCTGATTATACAGTATTCTTAATAATATCTCTCTGTGATTGACAAGTCCTTTTTTAACTCTGTTCAACTTGCAGGTGAAGAATTCATTTAGAAGGGCTATGTAATGCACTCTACAGTCATAAGTTTACATAGTTATAGGATATATCATTCATGATAAGAAAACACCTATGCTTAGTTGTACTTGATCATTTTCCCCCAAAAGATTTGCTCTCTTAACAATTTTCATATATAACATACAGCTTTGTTAATTATATTTACCATGTTCTGCATTATATCCCTAATACTTATTTACCTTACAAATAATTTGTACTTTTGACTGCCTTCAGCAGGTTCCCCCTCCATCCATTTCCTGCCTCTGATAACCACAAATCTGATCTCTTTTTCTGAGTTTGTTTGGTTTTTCATTTTTGAAGTATAATTGACCTACAACATTATGTTAGTCCCTATTACACAACATAGTGATTTGGTATTTCTGTACATTTCAAAATGATCACTGCAATAATTCTATTTACAATATGTCACCATACAAAAATATTACATAGTTATTGACTGTATTCCCCACACTGTACATTTCATATGCGTGACTCATTTATTTTCCAACTGGAAGTTTGTATCTCAATCTCCCTTACTTATTTCTTTCCTCTCCCCCACCCCTTATTTTTGGCAACCACCTGTTTCTTCTCTGGATCTCTAACTCTGTTTCTGTTTTGTTATGTTTCTTCAATTGTTTTGGTTTTAAGATTCCACATATAAGTGATATCATACAGTATTTGTCTTTCTCTCTATGACTTATTTCACTTAACGTAATACCCTCTAGGTCCATTCATGTTGCTGCAAGTAGCAATATTTCATTCTTTTTTTATGGCTGAGTAATGTGCCATTGTATATGTACATACCACATCTTCTTTATTCATTCATTTATTGATGGGCACTTGGATTGCTTCCGTATCTTGACTATTATAAATAATGCTGCAATGAACATAGGAGTGCATATATCTATTCTAACTAGTGTTTTTATTTTCTTTGGATAAATACCCAGGAGTGGAATTGCTGGACCATATGGTAGTTCTGTTTTTATTTTTCGAGGAATCGCCAAGCTATTTCCCATAGTATGAATTTACATTCCCACCAGTAGTGTATAAGACTTCCTTTCTCTCAACATCCTCACCAGTACTTGTCATTTATTGTCTTTTTGATGATAGCCATTCTTCTGATGGGTCTGAAGTGATATCTCATTGTGGTTTTGATTTGGATTTCCCTGATGATTAGTGACTTTGAGCATTTTTCATGTGCCTGTGGGGCATCTGTATGTCTTTCTTGGAAAAATGTCTATTCAGGTCCTCTACCTAGTTTTTAATCAGTTGTTTGTTTTTCTGATGTGTTGTCTGAGATCTTTGTGTATTTTGTATATTAACTGCTTATCAGTATATATTTTGCAAATATCTTCTCCATTCAGTAAGTGACCTTTTCGTTTTGTTGATAGTTTCTTTTGCTGTGCAAAAGCTTTTTAGTTTGATGTAGTCCCATTTGTTTATTTTTACTTTTGTTTTCCTTGCCTGAGGAGACATATACAAAAAAAAATATTACAAAGACCAATATCAAAGAGAGTGTTGCCTGTGTTTTCTTCTAGAAGTTTTATGGTTTCAAGTCTTACATTTAAGTCTTCAATCCATTTTTAATTTGTACTTGTGCATGGTATGAGAAAGTAGTCCAGTTTGATTCTTTTGCATATAGCTGTCGAGTTTCCCCAGAACCACTTGTTGAAGAGATGGTCTTTTTTTACATTCTTGCCTCCTTTATCATAGATTAATTGCCTATATACGTGGGCCCTCTGTTCTGTTCCGTTGATCTACGTGTCTATTCTTGTGCCAGTACCCTACTGTTTTGATTACTGTAGCTTGGTAGTATAGTTTGAAATCAGGGAGCATGATATCTCCAGCTTTGTTCTTCTTTCTCACGATTGTTTTGGCTATTCGGGATCTTTTGTGTTTCCATAGAAATTTTAGAATTATTTGTTCTAGTGCTATGAAAAATGCCTTTGGTATTTTGATAGGAATTGCACTGAGTCAGTAGATTGCCGTGAGTAGTAGGGCCATTTTAACTGTATTATTTCTTCCAGTCCATGAACACAGTATATCTTTCCATTTGTTTGTGTTATCTTCAATTTCTTTAATCAGTGTCTAATACTTCTCCAAGTACAGGTCTTTTGCTTACTTAGATTTAGCCTTATGTATTTTATTCTTTTTGATGTTATTATAGATGGGATTATTTTCTTAATTTCTCTGATACTTCATTGTTAGTGTGTGGAAATGCAACAGAATTCTGCATATTAATGTTGTATCCTGCAAGTTTACTGAATTCACTGATGAGCTTTAGTGGGTTTTGGTGGCATCTTGAGGATTTTCTGTTTAGTATCACGTCTTCTGCAAACAGTGACAGTTTTATTTCTGTCCTTTCCAATTTAGATTCCAATTTAGATTTTATCTGATTACTGTGACTAAAATTTCCAATACTATGTTTAATAAAATTGGTGAGAGAGGGCATCCTTGTCTTATTCCTGATCTTAGAGGAAATGCTATCAGCTTTTCACTGTTGAATATGATGTTAGCTGTGGGCTTGTCATATATGGCTTTTATTATGTTGAGGTATGTTCCCTCTATACCAACTTTTCTGAGAGTTTTTTTTTATCATAAAAAGATGTTAAATTTTGTTAAAAGCTTTTTCTGCATCTGTTGAGATGATTATATAGTTTTTCTTCAATTTGTTAATGTGGTGTATTGATTGATTTGCAGATATTGAACCATTCTTGCATCCCTGGGATAAATCCCACTTGATCATTCGATCCTTTTAATGTACTGGGGTTTTGTTTGTTTTGTTCTGTTTGTTTGTTTTGTTTTTAATATTTGTTTATTTATTTATTTATTTAGGCTGCACTGGGTGTTAGTTGAAGCATGTGGGCTTCTTAGTTGCAGCATGCGGACTTCTCAGTTGCGGCATGCATGTGGGATCTAGTTTCCAGAGCAGAGATCGAACCCAGGCCCCCTGCATTGGGAGTGTGAAGTCTTACCCACTGGACCACCAGGGAAGTACCCCTTTTAATGTATTGTTGAATTTAGTTTGCTATTATATTGTTCAGGATTTTTGCATTTATGTTCAGTAGTGATATGGGCCTATAATTTTCTTTTTTTGTGATATCTTTGGTTTTGGTATCAGTATGATGCTGGCCTTGTAGAATGAGTTTGGAAGTTTTCCTTTCTCTGTGATTTTTAAAAAACAGTTTGAGAAGGATAGGTGTTAACTCTTTTCTAAATGTGTGGTAGAATTCACTTGTGAAGCCATGTGGTCCTGGACTTTTGTCTTCGAGGAGTTGTTTTATTACTGATTGAATCATGTTGCTGGCAATTGGCCTATTTGTATTTTCTATTTCTTTCTGGTTCAGTCTTGGAAGATTGGACATTTCTAGGAATTTGTGCATTTCTTCTAGGTTGTCCATTTTATTGGTGTATAATTGTTCATGATAGTCTCATGATCTTTTGTATTTCTGTGGTGTTGGTTGTAACTTCTCCTTTTTCATTTCTGTTTTTATTGATTTGGGTCCTCTCCCTTTTTTTCTTAGTGATTCTGGCTACTGGTTTATCAGTTTTGTTTATCCTTTCAAAATAGCTGCTCTTAATTTCATTAATCTTTTTTGTTGTTTTTTTAGTCTCTATTTTATTGATTTCTGCTCTGGTCTTTATGATTTCTTTCCTTCTACTAACTTTGGGTTTTGTTTGTTCCTTTTCTAGTTCTTTTAGTTATAAAGGTAGGTTGTTTGAGGTTTTCTTTTTTCTGAGGTAAGCTTGTACTGCTATAAACTTCCAAGAACTGCTTTTGCTGCATCCCATAGATTTTAGATCATTGTGTTTTTATTTTCATTTGTTTCCAAGTATTTTTGCTATCTTCTTTGATTTCTTCGGTGATCCATTGGTTATTTAGTGTCACATTATTTAACTTTTACATGTTTATGTTTTTTGGCAGTTTTTTCTTATTATTGATTTCTAGTCTCATAACATTATGGTCATAAAATATGCTTGACATGGTTTTAATTGTCTTAAATTTACTGAGACTTGTTTTATGTCCTAGCATGTGATCTATCCTGGAGAATGTTCCATGTGTCCTTGAAAAGAATGTGTGATCTGCTGCTTTTGGACAGAATGTTTTATATATATTCAATTTGGGCTAATGTCATTTAAGTCCAGTATTTCCTGTCTGGATGCTCTGTCCATTGATGTAAGTGTCGTGTTAAAGTCCCCTACTGTTATTGTGTTACTGTCAATTTCTCCCTTTCTGTCTGTTAATGTTTGCTTTATGTATTTAGGTGCTCCTACATTGGGTGCATATATATTTATTTACAATTGTTATATCATCTTCTTGGATTGATCCCTAATCATTATGTTATGTACTTCTTTGTCTCTTGTTGTCTCTTGTTTTAGTCTTTTTTGGCTCATATAAGTATTGCCACTCCAGGTTTTTTTTTTCATTTCCATTAGCATGGAATATCTTTTTCCACCCCTTCACTTTCAGTCTGCATGTATCTTCTGATCTGAAGTGAGTCTCTTGTAGGCAGCATACATATGGGTCTTGTTTTTGTATCCATTCAGCCACTCTATGTCTTTTGATTGGAGCTTTCATCCATTTACATTTAAAGTAATTATTGCTAGGTATGTACTTACTGGCATTTTGTTAATTGTTTTGTCTTTCTTTGTTGTTCATTTCTTCTTTTTTTCCCTTCTCTTGTGATTTGATGATTATCTTTAGTGTTATGTTTGGATTCCTTTCTTTTTTCTTAGTATCTTGTATAGATTTTTGGTTTGTGGTTACTGTGAGGTTTATATATAGCTATATACATACATTTTATATATATATATAAAATGTATGTATATTTATTTTAAGGTGCTGATCTCTTAGGTTTAAACGCATTTTAATAATGCTGAACTTTTACCCTCCTTCCTACCATCATTACTGTTTTTTTACATCATATTTTACATTTTTTTTGTTTCACGTATCCCTTAACTACTTAATATGAATATGGATTTTACTACTTTTGTGTTTCAACTTTCCTACTAGGTTTTTGTGTGGTTGATTTACTACCTTTACTGTATATTTACCTTTACCAATGGGATTTTTCCTTTCATAATTTTCATGTTTCTAGTTTGGCTTTTTCTTTTTCACTTAGAGAAGTCCCTTTAACATTTCTAGTAAAGCTGGTTTGGTGGTGCTGAACTCTTTTAGCTTTTTCTTGTCTATAAAACTTTTGACATCTCCATTAAATTTGAATGAAAACCTTGCCAGGTAGAGGGTTCTTGTTTGTAGGTTTTCCCCTTTCATCACTTTAAATGTTTAGTACCACTCCCTTCTGCCTACAGAGCTTATGCTGAAAAGTCATCTGATAGCCTTATGGGAGTCCCTTTGTATGCAATTTGTTGCTTTTCCTTGTTGCTTTTAATTTTCTCGCTTTATTTTTTTTATTTTTGCCATTTTAATTGCAGTATGTATTGGGGTGGTCCTCTTTGGGTTGGGGGTCTCTGTGCTTCCTGGACCTGGATGTCTGTTTCCTTTCCCAGGTTAGGGAAGTTTTCAGCTATTATGTCTTCAAGTATGTTCTCTGCCCCTTTCTTTCTCTCTTCTCCTTCTGAGACCCCAGTAATGCAAATGTTAGTACCTTTGATGTTGTTCCAGAGGTCTCTTAAATTATCCTCATTTCTTTTTATTCTTTTTTCTTGTGCCATTCAAATTCAGTGATTTCCACTACTTTGTCTTCCAGCTTGCTGATCCATTCCTTTCTATCATCTAATCTGCTATTGATTCCTTCTAGTGTATTTCTTCATTTCACTTGTGTTCTTAAGCTTGGTTTGGTTCTTCTTTATATTTCTAACTCTTTTTAAAGGGGGAACAGGAAAATATGTTCCAAACAAAGGAACATATTTTGCCTAATTTGCTTTTTAAAATTGCTATGTATTTGGTAGGTTGGTTACATTTCCTGACCTTAAGGAAGTGGTCTTTTGTAGATGTTCTGTGCATTCCAGCAGCCCACTCCCCTCTGGTCACCAAAGCTATACATTCTATGGCTGCTTCCTACTTGGACTGCATAGGTCCTTCTGTTGTGACAGCCTGGCTACTGTGGGTGGTCTAGTGAGTGTGGCTGGTGCATGGTTCAGCTTGTTGCCGAATCCTGTCTTGTGCAGAGGTTACATCATATTTTACATCTTTTTGTTTCATGTATCCCTTAACTACTTAACGTGGATATGGATGATTCTACTATTTTGTCTTTCAACTTTCCTACTAGGTTTTTGTGTGATTGATTTACTACCTTTACTGTATATTTACCTTTACCAATGGGATTTTTCCTTTCATAATTTTCATGTTTCTAGTTATGGCTTTTTCCACTGTTGGGCAGGGCATGGTAGCGTGGCTGCTGGCTGTGGGGCCCTAGAGGATTGCAGGGCTGGTGCTGGGTCAGTGGTGGGCAGAGCTTGGTTCTGGAGTGGTTGGTTGCAGGGCTGGGGGCCCCAGATCTAGTGTTAACCTGCTGGTGTGTTGGGCTGTTTCCTGACACACCGGCTGCAGTGTCCAGGATGTCCCAAAATTTCTGTTGACCTGATGATGAGTGTGGCTGGATTCCAGGGGGTCCTGGAACTAGTGCCATCTCACCGGTGGGTGGTGCTGGGTTCCCAGGTCTCTGGCAGCAGGCTCCTGGGAGTAACAGACCATTTGTTGGCCTACTGGTGGGCGGGGCCAGATCCAGAGCTGGTGTTGGCCTGCTGGTGGTCAGTGCTGGAGTCCAGGGTGTCCCAGGCCTGGGGCTTACCTGCTGGCAAGTGGGCTGGGTCCTGAGGCTAATACTAATCCACTGTTGGGCAGACTTGGATGCTGGAATCTCTGGCTGCATGGCCCAGGGATTCTGGATCTGGTGTCAGCCTATTATTGGTGGGCAGCTGAGGCCTAGGGGGACACAGGGTTAGTGTCTGCTCACTCATGTGTGGAGCCAGGTACTGGGGTTTCTGGCTGCAGGACCCTGGGGAGAGACACACTGGTGGGAGAGGCCAGGGTTCAGGGAGTCCTGAGGCTGATGGCCACCCACTAGTGGGTGAGGCTGGTCCTGGGGCTAGTGCCAATGCACTTATGTGCAGGGCCAGGTCATGGGCTCTCTGGTCAACAGGGCTTGGATCTGAGGTGGCTGCAGGCTCAGGGGGTCATAAGAGAGCAGGCCTGCTGGTGGGTGGGGCTGTGTCTCTGCCTGGCTAGTTGCTTGGCCTTAGGCATCCCAGTACTGGTACAGATTGGTTAGCGGGCAGGGCTGGGTCCTGGTGCTCATGCTAGAAGGAGGATTTCAAAGTGGAGCTTGCCAGCACCAGTGTCCATGTGGTAGAATGAGCTCCCCAAAATGGCTGCTGCCAGTGTCTATGTCCCCAGGGTGTGCTCGTGTTACCTCCTCCCTCTCCAGGAGGCTGTCCAATATCAGCAAGTGGGTCTGACCCAGTCTCCTTTCAAATTACTGCTTCTGCCCCATGGTAGCCTGATGTGGGGCTCAGACCCCTCACTTCTTGGGGAGAATCTCAGCAATTGTAATTATCCTTCCATTTGTGGGTGCCCCACCTGTGGGTATGGGTTTTGACTATACCACATCTTGACCCCTCCTACTCATCTCATTGTGGTTCCTTCTCTGTATTTTTAGTTGTAGAGGATCTTTTCTCCTGGTCTTCTGAACCTTCTCATTAATAGTTGCTCTGTAAATATTTGCAATTTTGGTCTGCCCATGGGAGGAGGTAAGCTCAGGGTCTTCCTATTCCACCATCTTGACCACTTCCTCCCAGTGGTCTGTCCTTGATCATTTGGATGTGACCATTTTTATTGAACAAATTATCAAAGTAGCAGTAACAACAATAACAACAACAATACTCACTTAAGAAAAATATTCAATGAAGAACATTAAAGACAAAACCAACCTTAGATCCATAATTCAATTAAGAGAGAGATCAAAGTTACAGTGAAGATTTTAAAAAAGTCAAGTTCTGCTTGTGTTTTCATTGACCTGCAATGCTATGTAACAGGACTCAGTGCCAAGTCAGCTTTAGCTATCTCTTTTTTTCCTTACCATGCTCACAGTTTCTATTGCCATCAGTAGAGGCAATAAAAGGCAATAAAAGCAAGAGGCAAAAACAATAGAATGGCAGTAGAATCTTGCTTGAGTTTTCAAGTTACTCATCAGTCCTGGTTTATGGGCTTTCCGTGAATATACATGTTATTTATTTTTCTTTGCCAAGTCACCTGATGTCTCAAGTCCTGGCTTCGAAAATGTGACAGGCAGGGAGGCATTCCATTGGCTCTCGGAGAACTGTGTTTGTCACAGATGCCTTTTGTTTTATTTTTACTGTACAAAGCATAAAGTGCCATGTAATTACAAGACTAGATTATTTATACTCTGAGGCTTAAGAAGGTAAAGATTAGTCCCTCTGTTTTTTTATTCTATTTTTCCTAGACATTCTGCTATGCTAAACTCTTAGATTACAAGGTATTATTTGCCAGAACAGTGATCTACATTTTGATGTCCGATGTGCAAATACTAATCTCTTTAGAATAACTGAAAATTTTAATATTTTGAGGATATGAAATAATACATTGAGGTAAGCTATAAGATTTGATATAAAATTTATATTTGTCCCCAAGGAAAAGCAAAACACTGACGTGATACCTACTCTAAACTTGGTGAGTAATTGTGAGGAATTTGAGAAATCTCTTCTTTCTAAAGAAGAATTTGTTAAAAGCATTGAGTAGATGAAAAGTAAATGAATAAAATTACTCTAAACTCATGCTGTATATATACTTCATATGTAATTTTTTGTACATGTATTTTTCTTGTTTAACCATCACAGCAATATGAATGGATGAGGCTTCACTGCCCCCATTTTGCAAATGAGAAGTCTGAGACAGAATGATTAAGTAGCTTTCCCTCCACCTACAGCTAGTAAACAAAACCAGGATTTGAAGCCAGGTCTATAGGTTCTAAAGTCTACATACTTAACCCCTGTGTTATACTCTTTCCTTTTTTATTTGTTTATTAATAATAATAATAAGACAGATTTTAAAATCTACTTGCTATATTGTGGAAAAGAGACCTGCCTGAAGCCCTCATTCTTTCTACTCATTAATCTGAATCCCAATAAGTGAGGTCATGCTTCCTGAACTAAAGCTGAAACTTTTGTTAAATTTGGTGAGAGTTCTTTAATTAAACCAGCAGATTAGGAAACAAATTCATGAACATACAGTATAAGAATTCAAAAAAAGACACTGGCACACTAATTCTCAACTAGACAAAGAACCATAGTCTGAAAATCTATTTGTGTAGAAAAAACTGAATCCTAGCTCTTGAGTGAACTATTCCAGCACCCATGCTGAAATACCTCAAAAAGAACATTTCTAGAGAAGATGTTAGTAACTTAGTGGTAGAGATACTATAATAAAGAATGACTTTTGCTCTGTGGATCTTTCTTTCCTTCTTTTTTTTTCCCCTTAGTCATCCATTACTGTTAACTGCTGGTCATCATAAAAAAAGACATTGTCTTGGATTTTCAGGATTTCTTAATATTAAGTCATTGTTACTAGATGGAAGGAAGTTGAGTACTTGGAACTTAAGTGACTTACTCAAGATAACAACAGTGAGTCATTTACTTAGCTGAAAAGACAGTAGGGAGCTTCCTGGTTTTAAGTGTTATATGCTGGGGACTCCACTGTTTCCCCTTCAAACCCACAGGCTTTTAGTGTAGGACTAGAGGGCTTGTTCTTTAGTGTGACTGTCACTGCTGCTTTCTGAGAGGACATCAACTTGAACTAAGATTTGTTTCTATCGTCAGCATACAAACCTCATGGTTTTATTTTGAGAAGTTAAATCTTAAAGTGAAGATTCCTTGTCAGTTGCTAATTTCTTTGGATAAACATTGCCTTAAGAGTTGACTATTCCTAGAGAACAAAGGTTTTGAAGTTCAGGCAGTCTGAGTCAAGCTGTAAGCAGGCATAAGGAATGAGACAGTGTGACCATTTGCTGCCCTCTTATTTTGAAAAATAGTTTAAACCTACTAGGTATCCACCTGGTATGATGTAATATTTCAGGGGAGGCACTGTTAGCTCTGACTCACAGGTATCACTGTTGTCTGGATGTGAGTGATTTCTAGAATTTATTTCTCATGAAATAAGATTCTATATGTAGTGCTTTATTGCTTAGAAATTAATCTTACATACGTATTGATAATTCTTAATTATTCATTTTTCTTTATGTCTGTTTCCAGTTCTAAACTATATACCATATTCTTTCCTATATTGCAGTTATCTGTATCATAATTTTTCTCATGAGTTTTGATTACGTAAAATTTGCCTTGTTGACCTGTGCTTTGATATCTTTCACGAGACAAGTCAGGAATGACCCCAATTGAACTGAAACAACAAGCCTCTTTTCTGCTGTCTCTTAGAACAGTAGATATTAATAGAAAACTTCACCTTCCTTTAGATATTGCCTTTTACTTCTCCCTACAAGGCCCCCAGGGATAGATAATATTGCTGATTAAATATTTAAACTTTTAATAACATTTTCTAAATTCTTCTGATCACTTCCTACCTTCCTTAAGTAATAACAGTCATTGCACATCAGAATACATTCTCTCAGTCGAGCAATGTGATATGTCCAGGTCATATGATATTCCTCAAAGCAGTTGCACCATCCACTAGTCATTCCCGGAATGTACTTCCTCCTCAACTACATCTCTTGCCTCCATTAAAAAAATGTTAGTAAATTTCCCTTCTGTAGATTTCTTACCTGCCCACAATCCTTACTGTATTTATTGTCTTCAGAGAGTAGAAGATAAGAATTTAAGATTAAAAGGGTAAGTGTGTTCATTGTAGCCCTAATCATCACTTTCCATCAGTGATCCCGGAGAACATCCACATTCTTACAACCACATATGCCAGCTTACCTGCTTCTGTAATGTTATATTTTGCCTTCTTTCCTATTATAATAGATTAATTATCCATGCTGTTATTTAGAGTTAAACCCTCCGCTTGTGCACTGGATCCTCTCTAACAGCCTCACTTCGTTCAGGTTCACTGCTTCATTGTCATTAAAAAGACCTTTCCTAACAATCTAAAATAACAGCTTTCCCACACCATTGCCTTCTATCCCCTCGGCCTGTTTCACTTTTCTTCAAGGCAATTATCATTACCTGAAATGATATTATACATTTTCTTGTCTCCTTCCACTTGGAACAGAGGTTGGCATACTATGGCTTGAAGGACAAATTGGCCTGCCATCTGTTTTAATTTTAAAATTAAATTCTTAAATTTTTGAATTTAATTTAAAATGTTTCTTTGGAACTCAGCCATGGCCATTTGCCTGTCTTTCTATGATGGCTTTGGCACTTACAACAACAGAGTTAAGTAGTCATGAAAAAGACTGTATGGATCACAAAGTCTGAAATATTTATTGACCCTTTATAGAAAAAGTTGGCCCACCCCTGCACTAGACTACAAGCCACACAAAGGAAAGTACTTTATTTTGTTGCCTGCTGTATCCCCAGTGCCTAGAATACATGACACTCAATAATTATTTGTTGAAGAAAGAAAAAAAGAAAGAATGAATAGATTGATCATCCCTGGCACCATCATGATTCAGTCTTCTCTGCTCTCAATATCCTTCTTCCATTTTACATAAACTCTATCCTCTGATTTGTTTCTTCCATTAACTTCTTTTTTTTCCACATTCATCAAATTTCCAGTTGGAGGAAAAACCCTAAAAATAGCTAAATAAATTTTCGAAATATGAAAATTAAGTTAGAGGAATTTTTTTCTCTGTAAATAATACTAAGAATGTGTCCATTTTTTTTCTTTGCTAGCACCTGTATCATTGTGTTCATTATAGAGCAAAAACTCTGCCACGAAGAAATGCTATTTCTTTTAGTAGTCATCCTTCACAACTAGTTACTTAGCGTATTTCTTGATACTCTTAGCAATTTTTGCTAACAGTGTTGGCATTTTTTTAACTTTTTTTTTTTATTCATTCTATAGAGTTGGATTTTTATAGAACAGTCTCCTTTTATATTTGGTTGACTGAGCACTTTTTATTATTGATATGTAATATGCTTACCCCTTCTTCAGTTTTTGCTCATGAGTCTCTATTCAAAAAGTAAACTCTTCTGACACATGCAGTTGTTTTGATTTCACAATTTACCCATGCCGGAGATACTTTCCATACTGACTTTGATCTCTTGCAGATGGGGAGAAAAACCAGTACTGGATAAGCGAACTTTCTATGCCTACACTTAAAACAAACAAAAATCTCTGCTGGATCTGATTAGTCCTAGGTGACTAAAAATTCTGTGAACCTGTGGAATCTGGAATGTGCTGGCAACAGAGAGCTGGGATTATCTATTGGAATCTTGGATTATGCTTTTGAAATAGGAGGTTAAAGTTCTAATGTATCCAAAAACAATCTAAAGTGTGAGTTATTATTGCTCCGTTAGAGGGAAATTCACAATCGTATGATACCTGTGGTAAAAATCTGTGACTCTGAATATACAGTTATTCACATGTTAAGAGTGGATGCATTGAATCAGGTCCATCAGAACTGTCCTGACATGATTACTTCTGTAATTTGCTTCTAATACCAAACAAACCTTCATGGTTCCTCAGTCAAGTTGATTTGCTGCTGCCTTATCGTGAATAATAACGAAGACACTTGCCCCCTCTCTCTGTCTCTAGCTCTGACCTCATTTATTTAAATTCTGAGGTTCACTCCTGACATCTTCACTTCACATTCCACCCCACCTAGAGTTTTACTTATAATTTATTTGAGTCTCATAAGTAGTGATAATGGCAGAAAAGCTTGATGAAAGATTTTTATTTCTAAATGTCGAAATAAATTTCTGTTTATTTCAAAATATAAAGGTTGTAAATAATAAAAGCTTTTTCTTTAATAATAATGACATCCCTAACTAACTTTAATGTTTCCTAGTTTTCTAACTACTGTGCTGGTAAAAACAACTAAGATACTGGGAAACAAAAGGATTAACCTATACCATGTAATGGAAAGATTTTTTTTTCAACTGTTGGTTTTATTTGTGAACTCCAACAGATTGTTTTTGCTTATTTTGCATTAATCTGGCATTAGATACTCAAAATAAACAAAATAAACTAAATTTACAAAATTTATCAAGTTTGTTAAATATGTTTATGATTTTTTGGTAAAACGAATCTGCTTATTATATGACAGCATAATATAGTTGAAAGAAGTAAGTTCCTGGGAATCGTGAGACCTTGACTTGGAATTGCTTCCATTGTGTGATGCTTCCTGGGAATCAGGAGACCTTGACCTGGAATTGCTTCCATTGTGTGATGCTAAACAGGTCACATAACTCCTCTGGGATTTTATTTCCTCATCAGTGATGGGAGAAGGTTGAATTACATAATTTCTCTTCCCTTCCAGTCTCACACTGGAATAGTCTCACACTCTATTTTAGGGTGTCTGTTATGTGTGTTGTGGATACAAATTCACAAGCTGGAATCCAGGTAAATATTCCTACTTCCATTTTTTTATTGCTTACTTTCAGTATTTAGCTCAAAATAAGGATCAAATTAAATTCTTTTAGTTTATTCATCTTTTGTTATTCCAAAGGCACACCCAAACATGGGTCAGTGAGAAAAATGTTCAAACATTTGTAAACAATCAACTTTCCTAATGTGAAGGCCAACCAAGCAGAATCCTAAACAGGGCAAGGCAATGAAAACAGTCTAAGTTCTGACTTGGATTTCTTTAAGGGATCTAGAATTAGGATTCTTTGTTAACTGTATCTTTTTTATCTCTCTTTCTTCTGCAGCTATGTTTTATTGCTTGAGGCAAAAATGAAAGATAATGCAACTGACTCAATGAAACATAAATCTCAGCATAATAACTTAAACACTGTGACTTCGTATTAGGCTCATCACCAAGCAGGGTGATCAGGCAACTTGAGTCAATATCAGACCGCACAAACTATGAAGGGCAAGCTGATGTTTTGGGTGCCCAGACCAAGCCTGTTGCTGAAAGCAACTTAAAGTGTTGTTTGAAAAAAATCTTGAGTGTATCCATGAGCTGGAATAATCAAGCCATGAAATCAGTGAAGGTGGGAACCCAGAGAAGTAAGCAGAGTATATCTTTTGAGTGTATTTCCTGATTTGGATGAACTTGAGGGTTGATTTTTGTATCTTTGCAGTGTTATGGGGATGGGTGACACCAGGAGGGGAAAGAATGGCACCTTTGCTTATAACCTGACAGGAAAAGAGAATCTAGAGAAGAGAAATGAGAAAATGTCTACAAGGAATTTTCAAGTGGTCAGCTCTAGAGTGTGTGCTGTGAACTTTCTCTTCCTTTGTTTCCATAAAATCCTTTCTCTTCTCAGCAGTGTTTTTCTGTGAAGTGGATTCATTATTTTGTGTGTTTGGGGGAAGATGTTGGGGAGCTCAAAGAGAAGGACCAGGAGACAGATGAAATCTGAGTTACATTTACACATGATCTCCTAATTTAAGCCGCCAAGGATACCTTTTCAACCGTAGGGGAGAGGGTAGGGAACATTGAATGGGCTTTGAGTGAAAACAGGAAGGCTGTTTTCTCTAAAAATTCAGTATGACATTAGGATAGTGCTGCTTAACCCAAACGCCATAGTAAGACACAAACTGAGAAGAGAATCATCCTTCCCTCTTTGGCCAAAAGCTGGGCACTCTCTGTGAAGGAAGTGCAGAGCTGTCTTTTTGAGCCCACAGTCCTGAGCAGCCCTGAGCCGCAGCCCAAGGTCTGGCAGTGAAACAGTCATGCGTGTCAGGAGATATACCTTGGGCATGTGGACTTCCTATTGTTAGCCTGGAGGAAATAGCAGGACAGAGAGGTTAAGAAACTTGTTCAAGGTCACAAAGCAAGGAAGTGACTGGGGTTTGAACCCAGCCCCCTGACTACAGAATCAGGTTCCTTACCACCATACTAGATCCTAGAGGATAGGTTCTGGAAATCAGACACCTGGGCTGTTCCCAGGCTCCACAACTGTATTCAATAGACTGCAAGCTCCATGGAAGTAAACTGGACAGGGCAAGGAGTATGTCTGCTCTGCTCATCACTGTACACTCAGCAGCTGTTAAATGGTAGGTATTCAGTAAATATTTATAGAATGAGTAAAATGAGATGCATCACTGCATACACAGGATGTCTTCTCTCATCCAGACTGGAATTCTCTACGCTGTATAAGTCAGTAGGATGTACAAGCCAGAGCAGAAATATTTTAAATTGTTTTGCTTTGAAAGATAAGAGAGCAATCTCTAATAAATTCATAGGGATTAAAGAAATGTGACACATCAACTTTATAAATAAGTGACCAGACCCAGAGTGGTAAGGGACGCTGCCAAGGTCACACTATCAGTAAGGACTAGGATAGTGTTAGAATAGGCAAACCAAGCATGTATCGGGGTGGGGGGTGGTGGGGGGAGAGAAGTTCTAACTAGTTTGTTCAAAATGTAAAATTCACAAAATATAGAAAAACAATTATCCTAATTTCAGCATACAGGTAAGGTATATGTTATTAAAAATGTTAAAATGTTATTTGAATTACATAATGGGAGCAGTGGTGGACCCATAGTCTTTTCTGTGCTTGAGACCTAGAAAGATCTAAATCCTACCCAAGCCAGAACCAGCAACTGGACTCAGACACCTTTTTCTCCTCCCACCCCCACCCCCCCAGCTGTCAGTGTATGCATTGCTCTTGAAACCGAGCAGGACCCTGCGGGGCCCTCCTGGGTACAAAAGCCCTTCCTTCTGTGCCTTCCATTTCTTGTTTGCAGAAAAAGGCCTTAGTCTCCTAGGCCTTCCCTGAGTTCCAAGGTGCAGATTTAAGCAGTTACTAATTAGGGAAGTGAGAGAATGCAGGAACAAAGAAAAAGCAGACAAGAAACAATGGTTCAGTGATAAAACACAATCCTAGCCCTTAATGATGGAGTAAACTTGGAAGAGTCCCTTACCACTCTGCGTCTAGTTGCTCATTAATAAAGCTGGTGTGTCATATTTCTTTAATCCCTGGTTCCTCCTCATGCTGAGCACGGGCTTGTAGACCCCAGATTGGTCAGAACCAGGCTGATGATTGAGGTTCCTGACACACCACCCTGTTACCTCACCAACAACCAATCAGAAGAAAGTCATGCACCCTGCAACCTTCACCCCAAATTTTGCCTTTAAAAACTCATCCCTGGAAGCCATTGAGGAGTTTGGGTTTTTGAGTACAAGCTGCTTATTCTCCTTGCTTGGCCCTTGCAATAAACCTTTCCCTGTTCCAAACTTGGATATTTCGGTTTGTTTGGCCTCACTGTGCAACGGGCACACAAACTTAGGTTCGACAACACTCTTTTTCCCATTTGTCACATGGAGCTATTGTGTTAGCGCCTGGCTTGATTCTGAAGGAAATGCTGAAGGAGGGGTGGAGTAGGGAGAAGGAATGTGGATGACGGACTCCCAGCCCATTATTCCTTTTGCTCAGGGAGGCCACAAATGACACAAGGAAGAACTGGACTCATTAGTCATGTTCTTGGTCTTTGTCATATGTCCTTCTTCCCTTTTTCTCTTGTTTCTGACCTCCCTCTTCCCCTCACTTCCCAACCACAGCAAACGTGTTTTACTTCGAAATTTCAGTCAGGTCGCAGGTTTGGTGTGAACCTGATGAGACTGAGTAAGCCAGCACAATGCATTTGCCTGGCAGCTCAGAGCCACGTATTCTGCTGCTCCCGAAGTATTTGTCATCTTTCTTTTCCTTCCTTGTTTTCTCATTCACTCCTCTTTTAGGGTGTGCCGGTGGTAGGAAAGGAGGGAGCAATAGGAGACGCTTGGTCAGAGGCCCTACCCTCCCGCTCTACTCCAGCGGAGGACTGAGCGGTGGCGCTGAGCCACTCCCACTCAGTGCTCAGTCTGCGGGCACAGAGGAGGCCTGTGCAGTGCAGGAAACCCTCCCAAGTCACTGTTGACTTTTCTGTAAGCTTTGTTTACAAAAATTGCCACCACAGATAATCATCTAAGTCTTGGGACCAGAGGTGGGTGCAGGTTTTGTGGAGTCTGAAATACATCCAAATTTGTCCTCTCTCCCCCACCTTTAAGAAAATAAAGACCTAAAGTTAAAAATATAAAATTAGCACAGAACTTTAGAAGGGACCTCTATAAATCAATCCCCTTAAACTACAGGAAACCAGCTTAAATTATATTAGCTTCAGGCTAAATGCTGGGAGGGCTTTTTACTTTTAGACTGGAAAGTTTTATTTTGTGACTGTAAATAAGTTATGAGGGTAGAGATTGTTTTAACTGCTCCAACATTTAGCCACAGCACCTACTACTGGTGGATAATAGGTACTGGTCCATGAATTGTGTTGTTGATGAGACAGTCTGATAGACATTGTGCTAGACTGATGGGATCACTACAACAAAGTGCTCCAGAAACATTTGACCCTAGAAGTGGTGGGGACATAAGGGAGGAAAAGGTCAGTTCTATTTGGGGCAGAGGCAGAGTAATCACCAAAAGCTTCAGAGACAAGTTGATCTGCGGGTTGAGACTCGAAGATGGGTAAAGGTATGGGGATAGTGTTGAAAGGCATTTAAAGCAGAGAGAGAAGTGTGAGCCGAAGCTTGCAGTCTGAAACCACATAAGGAGTTCATGACATTGTAAGTAGTTTGGTGTGGGTGGAGTGTGAATCACTAGAAGATGAGGGGTCATTAGCAAAATGTAAGTCTGAAAGGCAGGAAAAGATGAAATACCAGAGGGCTTCGCAGGAGTTGGGACTTTAGTGTGTGAATTATGGTGAGCTGTTGATGGCTTTAATGCAGAGGAAGAACACGATTTGCATTTTTGCAATATTATTCTGGCACTTGTATAAAGAACAGATTGAGGATGCGGCAGTAAGACACTTAGGACCCTACTGCAGTGAAAGGCCATGAGGAGCTATTCGAATGCTGTGACAATGGTGGTGGAAGGACAGGCGAATAACCAGAGATGCTCAGGAGGGAGCTCACAGTGTTTGGTGATTGATGTGTTGAGTAAGGGTTGGAGTGAGGGAGAAAACTAGAGTAATGATTCCAGTTTTGGCTTAGGTAGTTGGGTGGATGGTGGTAGAACCGGGGCATGTAGGAGAAGGAACAGGCTGTGGGGGAAAATGAGGTGAAGTCTCTTTTGAATCGATGCTGTTTGAGAATCACTCAAGCAGTAATGTCTAGTGTGATTCAGGGCTCAAGCTGAAGGGATCATTGAGTAAGACTTGGGTACGGATTACCTGTCACCACGTTGAGGTGGTTGTAATTGGGTTACTCAGGGAGAGCCTTCAGAAAGAGGAGGGCAGGGGCAGGGTTGGAGCACTCGCGTTAAGAACAGGAAAGGGCATTTCCACATTTGCTCCATTGGAAGTTTTGGAAACCTGCTACCTGCTACCTCTGTTCAATGGCACAGATGCTCCTGGAGCAGTTCCACAGTGCTCTATCAGCTGCTTCTCTTCTCTGGCGAAGAACTATTGAGCTGCATCCTGATTAAATCCTACCTAATGTCCCCCATAGAGGGTTGGGTGTCCCTGCCGTGTGTACTACATTCAGCACATACAGTTTATTTTAATTGGTGGTTTCTTCTTTTTTGTCTCCCTATCTAGTTGGGCGCTCCATGAAGGCAGGGAATTATAGTTCCCATGCTTACTCCAGTGCCTGACTCATTATAGATGGTCAGTAAATAGTTTCTGAAGTGATAACTGTGGAGGCAAGTGGGTGTCCGCAGGTGATTGCCACTGGATAAGAGAGCTAAATGGGTATCCAGTTAATTCCCCTGGGAGAAGTCCTTGTTGAGCAATAATCTCTACTTGGTGCCCAGTACATAGTGATTTCTATAATGGCATTCATGATAAGAAAAGTTATTTTATTTCAGCAACAGAATTGTCATTTATTTTAAAAAATCAGTGTTTAAAAAATCCTATCATGTAATATACGGAGAGCTGTGTTTGGTTCCTGTTGGTTTTAATTGGAAATAAGTAGGATTTAATTTCCTGGCACCAGGTCAGTACTTTTTCTTTATACAAATATTAAAAGGCCAGGTTCTGGAATCAAACTGCCTGGATTTGCATCCTGAATCTGCCACTTACAAATGTGAGGTCTTGGGGAGATAGCTTGACCATTCTATACCTTATTTTCCTCATCTGTAAAATGGAGGTCACAATGGTAACTTCTTCATGGAGTGATTTTTTTGGGGAATTATATAATTTAATCTGTAAACAAAGTCTGACACATGGTAAGCAATCCCAATGATTATTAGCCATTCTTATTGTTATTTGGTGGTTCATTTACTTTAAGAGCAGTTTTCCACAGTAAATTTTAAATATCCATTCTTAATATCATTTCAATATGTCCAAACATAGAACTTTTTATTTTCCCTCATAAATTTATTTCTCACTTTGATCTTCCTCATCACAGTAAAAATTATGCCATCCAACCAATGATTCAAACCGTAAAATCTAAAAATAAATCGTGATGCTTCCCTTTCTTTTTTTGCCCACGTCTAATACATTTCCAAGACCTGGTGAGTCTATCTCCCAAATATAACTAAAATCTGTCTATGTTTCTTCCATCCCCAGTGACTCCACTTTAACCGTTGTTTGCCTAAACTTCTGCCAAGAGCTTCCCAGTTGGTCTTCCTATGTTTACCCTTGCCCTGCTTCAATTCCTTTCCCTCATATTTAAGTGCACAGGTCAGATCAGTTCCTGTGGATAGGAACCCTTCCATAGCCTCCTGTGGTTTTTAGGAGAAAATCCAAATTCCTTATTATAGCCTACAAAGCATGCATGAGCTGTGACTGCCCTCCGTCTCCAACCATTTACACCAACGTGGCTAGAGTCACATAAGCCTCTTTCTTTCCTTGATCATAATGGTTATTTTCTTCTCTACTTCCTTGCTGTTCTCTCTGCCTGAAATGCTCTGCCCTGACCCTTTGCTAGGCTAGGCATCTTATCCTTGAGATCTTCATTAGAATATTACGTGCTTGGAGAAGGTTTTTCTGACCCCTCTTTCTAAGATGGCCTTCCTCAGTTACTTTCTCTGTTATCTGTTATCTATTACTTCCTTGGCATTTATTATTTGCTTGTTATTTTCTTTTATCTGCATTTCTTGGTAGAAATAGCTCCATGAGGGCAGGGACCTTATCTACCTTTTTACCACTGTGACCCCTGCACCCCCTGTGCCTCGCAGAGTACCTGGCACAAAGAAATATAATCAATATTTATTGGAAGAACTAAAAGACTGAATGGAAGCTATTGTGGTAAAAATTGATTTGGAAATCAAGAAACCAGAGTACTCTCAGTTTATTCATTCATTCAACAAGCATGTATTGAAGACTTACTATGAGTCATCCATGTGATTTATTAGGTGTTAGAATAAAAGATGAGCAAGTCATTGTCTCTAATATTGAGTATAAATGAAATATTATAGAAATGCAGAGGAGGGAGTTTGGGGGACAAAATGCTTTAATGAGTGATATTTTAGCTGCTTTTGAAGGATGAACAGGTTCACAGGCTAGGAAAGGAGAAGGCATTTTAGTCAGGATTGTGGAAATGGATTACTGACCAGCTAGAGCAGTGGTGGGAGCTGCAGCAGGAAGAAGGATAGATTGGTGCTTGATAAGGCAGAGCTGGGCCTACAGGAAGAAGGAAGAGAAAACCTTTATGAAGAGTTTAAGTAGTTCAACATTAACAGATCTGAGTTCATTATAATCATAATAGAATTGTATATAGATATAATTTTAATAGAAAATAATGGAACTAGAGATGGAGAAACATAGTATGATGCTATTTTAATAGTTCAGGTAACAGATGATGAGCACCTGGATTTGTGTAGTAGCACTAGAAGTAGAGAGAAGTGCTTCTGCACTCCATTGGGCATTTTGTCCTAGCTAGGTCTCAATTTTCTTTCTGCAAAATGAGAGCTTTGACAAGATAATTGCTATGACTCTTTTCAGCATCATGATCCCATACATGCCTTAGAATTTTTCTTCTGTTATAAATTTATCTATCTAGTTTCCCAAACATGGAGAGGCCATGCCACCTACATCTTTTTATCATGTATGTATAGATAAGTGCAAATAGAATGGGCTGTGAAAGAGAAAGGCCCACATTCAAATCCTTGATCTACCACTTTCTATTTGTGTGACCATGTCAGTTATTTATACATTCTGTGCCTCAGTTTCATCATCTGTAAATGGGGATATTAACAGTATCAACCATAAAAAGTTAGGAAGATTAAAAGAGACAATAGAGTTAAATTGTTCAGCAAAGGACTTGGTACATTGCCAGCATCTATAAAGAGTGACTACCCTTGTCATCAGTCTTTTAACTTAGCAGAGTGCTTATCACCTAAAAAATACTTACTGTATTCCTTTTTTAAAAATATTTGTTTATTTATTTAGTTTATTGCGCTGGGCTTTAGTTGCAGCAGGCAGACTCCTTAGTTGTGGTTCGCTGTCTCCTTAGTTGTGGCATGCAAACTTTTAGTTGCAGCATGCTTGTGGGATCTAGTTCCCTAACCAGGGATCGAACCCAGGCCCCCTGCATTGGGAGTGCAGAGTCTTAACCATTGCACCGCCAGGGAAGTCCCACTTATTGTATTCCTGATAAGTGATTGGATGAACGCAGTGAAAGAGAATAATCATTCAAGTAAATTATGTCAAATAAATCTCTTAATTTTTTTTGATTGTTGAATAAGATTGTTGTTAATTCTATGAGAATAGATAAGCAACAGCTAAGTCTCTAGTGCAAATATGCACCTTGCCATGTTTAAGAAGCTTCATTTGGAGCGACATATGTGATGAAATCAGAGCAGATCAGAAGAATATATGGCAGAATTGCCCAAGTTTTGTGACACTTTTCCAATTTTTTTCTGTTTTTGAAAATCCATAATAAACTCTTGTGACTTTGTCATAATTTTTCACATATCATCCTTTCGAAAGATTTTCACATCATTCTTGAACTTGAACTGTTTATGTGGGTATAACAGACTGCAATTTCCAGACTCCAGAGCTGCTTTAATTAGAATGAGTTATTATTGTAGTCAACTCTGGCTTTTTCTGCTTTACTCTTTTAGAAGCACACATTATTATACATCTTCCATTACTACCTTCTCTTTCATTTTGTGTTTCTCCACTTTGGGAGGATTTCAGAATGGAGGTAATGATAGAGTGCAACATCAGTTGCCAATGACATCACCTCTGTCTGTAGAACAGGAAGGGAGGAGGGATGTTAAAACCGTCTGTGTCTGGAACAATGTAACAGTAGTTCAGGTCTATACACATTAAGCACTTTAAGAGCTTAAAATGGAATCGGTATTACAGCAACATTCATGTTTGAAAACGGCATTGTACCCAATGTAGGATGATACTGACATCTTAAATCTAGCAGATATTGGGTTAGAAAAGCTCTGCCATCAATTCTTTGAAGAAGGAACACAACATTGAAAGGAAAAAGAACCTGGTGCATTTTTTGTCTTTTAAAATCCCCTCTGTGTTTCATTATATGGTCTATAGTTCCCCTTCTCATTTTAACAGTCCATGAGTTTTGGAAACTTACCAAAGATATTCCTATTTTAGTTCTTAATCTATTAAAATAATTTCAGTACCAAAGCATTTTTGTAGCATATTTAACTTCAAATGCTTTGAAATCAAGACTATTTAGCAAAGGATAAAATCTTTGATTATGCTGCAGGAAAAGAAGACGGCATTACTTCATCTGCCAAATGCAAATTAAAAAGAAAAAATATTTATTCCTGTCAACTGGAAAACAAATGTTCTGAAGATTGTAACCACATCTGTAACATATATTGATGGATTGGAGGAAGGTTGGGTCACGCTAGTGCTCACTCAGCCATTACCGTCTTCCTAGAAATTAGAGAAGTGAGGCTACGGGGGGGTGGGGGGGGTGTCACTCTTTCAGCACAATTCCCTGTTCTCTGTTCTGTTGAAAGAGTTTTAAAGATGAGGCCAGCTGGCAGCGATGGTGTGTGTTTTGGATGAGAGTGGTGAGATGAGGAGGAGGGTGAGATGAGAGGAAGAGGCACGGTGGCAGAGAAAGGAGTGGGCAGTAATGGAGGAGGGAAGGGATGCTTAGAGGGTATTCTGGTGTTGACTGATTTCTTACAAAGTGTTCAAGGAGGCAAACCGGGCCTCCTTTTCACAGGAAAGATTTGACAGCTCTCTGCGTCCTTCTTTCCTTGGGCCCTCCTCTCTCAAATGTATCTTCCCCACTGCTGCCAAAGTGAACTTCCTACCAAGAGGACTAGGTCACGCCAATTCCTGTTAAAAATCCTTTCATAGCTCTCCATTGTTGCCTGACAGCAGGAAAAGGCAAACTATGGCCAATGGCCCAAATTTGGCCTAATGCCTATTTTTGTACAGACAGGCAGTTACAAATAGTTTTTACATTTTTAAATTGTTGGGAAAAAAATTTTTTAATATTTGATGACTTGTGAGAATTATGTGAAATTCCAATTACAATCTCGGTAAATAATGCTTTATTAAGCCATGCTCATTCATTTTCATATTAGCTGTGGCCCTTTATGTAGATTTCAGTCAAAGCCATATGCTTCTCTAAGCCTAAAGTACTTACTATCTGGCCTTTTACAAAAAAAAAAAGTTTGTCCTTCCCTGTAGGATAAAATCCACTGCTTTCTGACTCTCACTTTATTA
Source organism: Hippopotamus amphibius kiboko (assembly GCF_030028045.1). NCBI lineage: Eukaryota > Metazoa > Chordata > Mammalia > Artiodactyla > Hippopotamidae > Hippopotamus > Hippopotamus amphibius. The sequence continues at coordinate 76,770,717 of NC_080198.1, forward strand.
TCCAGTAATAACACAGAATTGCCTGGAGGTTATTAGCTGTGCCCTCATCTGGAATGGGCTCCCCCTGGCTGTACCTTAGCTCTACCTCTACTGGTAGAGGTGAGTACAGCCACTCAATCTTTTTATTTTTTATTTTTGGCTGTGTTGGGTCTTCATCTCTAGTTGCGGCGAGCAGGGGCTGCTCTTCATTGAGGTGCACAGGTTTCTCACTGCAGTGGCTTCTCTTGTTGTGGCGCACAAGCTCTAGGTGCGTGGGCTTCAGTAGTTGTGGCACACAGGCTCAATAATTGTGGCTCTCGGGCTCTAGAGCACAGGCTTAGTAGTTGTGGCTCACAGGCTTAGTTGCTCTGTGGCATGTGGGCTCTTCCCGGACCAGGGATCGAACCCGTGTCACCTGAATGGGCAGGTAGGTTCTTAACCACTGCACCACCAGGGAAATCCCCAGCCACTCAATCTTTAAGACTCAACTCTAAGGATGCAGATGCAGAGAATGGACTAGAGGACACGAGGTTGGCAGGGGCGGGGGCAAAGGGGAAGCTGGGACGAAGTAAGAGAGTAGCATAGACATATATATACTACCAACTGTAAAACAGATGGCCAGTGGGAAGTTGCTGTATAACAAAGGGAGATCAACTCGATGATGGATGATGCCATAGAGGGCCTGGACAGGGAGGGTGGCGGGGAGTCGCAGGAGGGAGGAAATATGGGGATATGTGTGTAAATACAGCTGATTGACTTTGGTGTACCTCAAAAACTGGTACAAGAGTGTAAAGCAATTATATTCCAATAAAGAGCTTTAAAAAAATAAAATAAAAAAATAAAATCATTTCTAAAAAAAAAAAAAGACTCAACTAGGCCAAGAATTCTTAAAGGCTTCTTTGAGGATGCTTTCACCTCCATGCAGCAATCCTCCCACCCTTAAGGCTGAATGGTTTTTTTGCTCTTCTCATAATCTCTGTGTACAATCCTAACGGTATTCTTGTCTCCTTACATTGTACCCTCTCTTAGCACTATTAGCTCTGTGGGGACAGAGGCTACATCCCTGGCATGAAGCATTGTGTATAGCCCTGAGTAGGTAAATGATAAAGGGTTACTGACTGATAGGTGAATGCATCCATCTCCCCCTGACAGTAGTTACTGGAGCTGCCAACAAGAGGGCTTTCTATGTTCTGGTTAAAAGTGGTATATTCTGGAGGAATTACTAAACATCCACCAATTGTGACATTGCATTCTCCTTCCTCGGGATTTCTTCTTAAAATTTGCAGTCTATAGCCATAGACTATATTAGCTTTCCACTTAGGGAAAGGATTTGAATTTGCTTTTCCTTTAAACCCAGTTCTGGGTACATTCATTGTACTAAGAAAAAAAGTCTAGGACAGAACAGAAATATCATTCAGTGTTTTTAAACCTGCTCAGGCTGATAAAATTTCATGTTTCCCTTGTCACAGAAATTAAAAATCAGGATGAGCATTACTTGCTAACCTGATAATTCTGCTGTCTTCACCAAAGTCATCATTTTCTTAGATTAAAATCAAGCCTTGGGCTTCTTAGGTGGCACAGTGGTGAAGAATCTGCCTGCCAATGCAGGGGACACGGGTTCGATCCCTGCTTCAGGAAGATCCCACATGCCGCGGAGCAACTAAGCCCATGAGCCACAACTATTGAGCCCATGTGCTGCAACTACTGAAGCCTATGTGCCTAGAGCCCGTGCTCCACAACAAGAGAAGCCACGGCAATGAGGAGCCTGCGCACCACAACGAAGAGTAGCCCCCACTCACTGCAACTAAAGGAAGCCTGCACACAGCAACAAAAGACTCAACACAGACAAAAACAAACAAACAAAAAATCAAGTCTTGCTATTGATAACTTCAAATAATAATAATGGGAAAAATTCAAGGTTGGGTAATTTAATACCTGAAGGGAGATCTCTTACAGTGAATGCAATGCATGTTTTATGGAAATATTTGTGCCATAAATATCGATGTCTTCATAGTAGTAAAATCATTTGTTTTATACTTATGGCTAAAATTCACCCCCTTCCTTTTTTTTTTTAAGAATAATTTTATAGCAGGGTAATGGTGAAATAAAAATATGTTACAAATTATTTCGCAACTTCCTCAGGTAAAAGATCTATAGAATTTGTTCATACCTCTGATTTTTTTCCTACGTGATAGCACTTTAGGGCTTGAACAGTTAATTCTTATTTCTTTCCCAGTGTTTTCCTTTTCATGCAGAAGGAGAAATCCAGATACTTTGCTTATTAAAACATATTGTGGAAGTTGAGTCTCTGTTGGAAACACTGTAAGATTTGCAAACATCACCACTGGAGAACACTGCAGGACATGAAACCTCTGCCCTCTTTTTGATTTTTTTTTTTTATCAAATTCATGCTGTACCTAGGGCTTGGCTTAGCTGAGCATTGAACTTTGACTGTTTTACCACAAAATCAGCGTTCTTTTTCCTCTTCTTAACCCCCTACTAGGTATCAATGTCAATAAATTAAAGGCATTTTTGTATTGCTAATAATCAGAGCTGTAGTTACTGTAGGTAGAAACCAGAGAAGATATCATTCAAATTTAAGGACAAAATTTAACTGGCATAAAATTCCAAATAAAACCAAGTTATAGGAAAATAGATAAAACCCCTCCTTTATTTATTTATTTATTTAAAATATATTATTCTTCTCTGTCCTATGTACTGGTCTGGCAGAAGGCTGTGGTATGAAAGACATGTAGAACAACAGGAAAAACTACCAACCTCTTGAAATGAGGCTAGGCCTGACTAGGTCAGGGATTGGCCCTGGGCCCTGGGGTCCTGAAAAGCTGCTGTGCCCTCCTGTCATGGATTTCTATGCTGCTTAAAAAATGGTTGCTCCATCCAAGTGGGAGTAGGGACAGTACAAACAGTGTATCTTCCCTAATTTAAGGATGGCACTTTACTTTCCAGCATATGCACTGTACCTGCAGAATACATTTATAGCTCAATTGTCTAAATGGATAATTTTTTCTAGAAGAGGTGATGCTGACAAAAGGCTAAGATCCTCTAAATGTTCATAGTAATGTAGACAGGGTTCTTCAAGGTCAGTTTGGGCTTCCATATTTGTGCCTTTGCCTACATATACCCCACTGTAATTTATTTGGTAATTTAGGGCAAACCTCACATTTATTCAAAATCATCTTGTGGCATTCCTGCTCTATAAAGCCTCTTCAGACCTTCAAATAATAAATATAAATCTCGAAATCCTGAAGAGGTGGTGAAGCTTTTTCCTCTTGGCAGGAGGTGGGAATGGACAGTTTATGAAGAAGAATGACAGAAAAGTCAAGGAGAAAGCAGGTACAATATAACAACTCTTCACTACAACTTAAGAGAGGAAAAAAATATCAGAGCAAGATAAACTTGGTGGCATTTCCTCTTTAAGTGGCTTTCATAAAGTTACATGATTTTTATGGGGGGATTGCCAGACTCTTTCTAGAAATATAAACTGTCACATTTTATAAGGCTGTGAATAATGAAATGTCCCTTTGTGAAAAATACTGCTCCAATAAATTTGAGAAGTCACAGGTCTTGTTAGTTGCCAAAACCACCGAAGGAAAGTACTTTGCACTAAATACTTCTGGTGTTATGTGGGCTAGAGAAACACTGGCTAGTCCTGAAGCATCTTCCTGGTGACTAGCCAGGGAACTGGACTCTCCTTGACTCAGGCTGCCCGCTGGCTCCACGTGGAGATAATATTACTTATCTCTTGGCATGTTTTGAAATTTGTAGTTTACTGAGTGCTAGGAATTCCTGAAAGAAAAGGGGCTTTTTCTATGGCATTAGCTTCTTCAGACATGTGAACAAAAAAAGAACAGAGTGTCATTCATCATCTAGTTATACAAAGGGTTAAGTTGGAATCCACTGCTGTTGGCCCACCAACAGGACAGTGCATGCACCCTGAATGGAAAAAACAGGATGAGTCATTCTATGCTTTGGATAAACAGACCCCTAGGTAGTTAAGATGTACATCTCAGGAAGAATTTCAGTCACCTCAGTTTCTTGCAGAAAAGCACGAAAATCATTAATTTGAGATATCTGTTCTATGTGATTAGCAATAATCTTTTACTAAGATGTATGCTTGACTACCAGTATTTCCTAGCAAAAACTTTCATATGTATACTGGCTCCTCTCCTGACTCTTCAGAGCAGTTTCTCAGAGCTACTGAGTGACTGTCTCCCAGGCTGTAGTCCTCAGGAAGACCCTAAGTAAAACTTAAACTCACAACTCTATGTTGTGTGTTTCTCTTTAAGTTGATAGACAGTATAGTGCTACTATCTTTTAAGTTATTTAAACCTTTAAAATGATCCTCATTTTTAAAGAATGTTTCAAGTGCTGGCCCTTTAAAAAACATTTTTTATCAGAATGCCAAAAGCAGCCATTTTATTCATACTTTTAGAAAACAGAGGATCAAAAAAAGCTGTGCTGCATGATATCACTGACCAGGGAGCTCACATTCCAGCTGATGGTTTTAATAGTATGTAGGGAGATCCAAAGTCATTTTTGAAAAGTTTTACTTAAATATGCCTCATTTTGATGAAGTCTTCAGTTTAATCAAGGTCAGTCATAGGACAGCCTAAAGAGGATAAGTGATCAGAAGCACTGGAATGACAAACATGGTAGATTCTTTGAGTCCAGAGTGGTTTTAGAAATCCAACCAATACATTATCAGGTCATATTACCATTGGCTATAACTTAGAACTGATTTTCAACGTTATGAAAGAAAGAATTAATAGAGAATAATACTAAATTAATAAAGAATAATATTCTAATATTAAATATGGATCCAAAACATTTTAACTTACATGTGAAATTGATCATATTTTGAGGTAAGACTTTTTTTTAAGTTTTTAAATGTTACAGTTAAAATATTGCCAATCAGCATGAAATTCTTTTGATGTGTCTGGAAGCTGATACAGTAGAAACTAAAATTTAAAAATATGTAGTAGATAAGATTAAATCCTTGGAGCAAAGACTATTTCAAAACAATTTTTTATAAGAGAAAATGAAAAGGCTCTTTAGGTTTTCAAGTTAATTTTTATTACTAATACAATTTTGATTTTCAGTATGCATCTTTCAAATACAGTCTTTTGGGATAAACAAAGGTGGAAATGTTAAGCTAATAAGCAGGAGAACATAGTCTATTTTAGTAGAAAAGTATGGACCGTGTAGATAATTCTACTTTGAAAAGAAATCAAATGTGAAAATCTACTTTCTCTTAAAAACAAACATTTCTACAGTTCCTCTCTAATTATAATAACTGAGCCTGTCTGACATATTTTTTATCCAAAGTTTCAATTCAGTAATATATATATGTATATGCTTGAGGCCTAACAGTGTAGCCCTTTCCGATGTGAGTGATGGGGCCAGAACAGAAGACATATTCAGAGATAAATGGACTAGAATCGTGCAATTATAAAACTTAAAATACAGGACAATATTTAAATCAGCTTAATAACAGACACTTCACAAACATGCAATGATATATTTAAACTCGATAGAAAGCAGGTGCCAAATTAGTGTACTTTTAGAGAATCCTTATTCATGGTAGAACAGCTATGTGATTGCTGCTAGTAGAAAAATGTCTTAACACGAGGTATTTATTTACAAAGCAACAGCTCTTCTCTAAAAAGGCTATTATTTGGAATATAAGACAAACTGATTTTATTTTTGTGAGAACAGTAGTTATCTAGGTATTCTTAACAGGAATCAGATGTCAGCATGGCAATCTTAGCTCAAACACTAGCTTGAATGCAAGCAATCTAATTTTACTCCTTTTCGAGTAAACTGGAGATAAATACCCATACATTTTGTGATGATTTGACAATGGCACTTTTGCTTTTCAGAATTATATCTGCAAAAAGTAGGACTTCTTGAAACACTGACTTCTAATAAAAATATGAGACATTCATTTCCTTGTGAATGAAAATGTATAACTTTCCTGCCATGTATTGTCTTTTTCTTGATGTCTAGAATAAGCTCAAATAATTTAATACAATGATTATTTTGATCCAGTGCATGCAAAGAGGGAGATGGCTGTTTTATACTAATATTTAAGTTTAAAATGTCTGATTCTTTCTATTTTGAGTCCAGTGAAAGTTTTAGTGAATAATATAATGTATATTAACTTCTAGAGTTGAAGTATATAAAATCTAAAGAGTAAAGGAAATAACTTCTAGCATTATTTTAAAAAAAGCAACAAAATAGGACATGATCCTGTCACACGAAATCTTTTCTGCTGAATTCTGTATATCTTAAAACTTTGACATCTAGGACAACTGGACCACTATAAGAATTTTTATGTGGGGATTCCTGAGAATTCCTGACAGATTAATCAATATACCAGGCATTATTTTTTTAAGATTCCATAGGAACTCTTCAGGAATCGATAATTATATCTTATCATTTGAGAGAATGAATGCTATATCAATTGAAGATAATTTAACAATATAACTTTAGAAAGTTCTCATCTTAATAACTGAACAAATTAGTATGTGGATGATTCCATTACCAATAAACTTACTGTGATTTCTTCATGTTTTAATTTTTTGTTTCCAAGATAATGGATTACTTGTGTCCTGGCAATTTTAAAAAAGTTTTATACTGTGAACAAGACCATCATAATGATAAATTCAAAAGTCAAAAAGTAAAACAAAGCAAAATAATCATATTTAGAAACCTAAGAAAGGTTTGCCCCCTCAAGATGTTTTTATTTACAATATTCTCAGTGCTTGTTTATGATGTAAAGTACTTTAAATTTCCTTGTATTTAATACTTTGTGGGTATGGCAGCAAGGAGCGGGTATTTGACTGATTGCCTTATGGTCACACTAACAAGGCCTGGGTCCTGGAATTGTCCAAGCAACTGTTTAACTTCCTTTAAACATCCTAATGATGCCTTTCTAAAGAAGCGCCACTTGTTGCATAGGCTTCTGTGGCATGCTTTCTATAACTAAATAAATGGTCATGACCTACAGTTGCATAATAACAGACACATCCCTCTACCACTTCCTTAAATCCATTAATAGCTTTTTTTCTTCACATCAACCCTCACTCCACGTAACACATAGCACAAAACCTGCTGCCCAACAATTCCTCTTGGACCTTTGATGACACATATAGTGACACCAATGACCTAATCCGCTCCTAAACTTATGAGCAATAAAAATGAATAATGCATCAAAGGTCATTCTACAAATGAGAGAAACAGAATATCAGAACTGTTAAGGATATAAGAGATTAAATAATCTGATCTTCTCATTTGACAAACAAGGACACCTGAACCCAGAGTCTATTCCTGTCTCAGGCTCCTGGCTTTAAATAGATTAAAAATAAATCCTCTAGCTAAATCTTTCTATTCCCCGCATAATACACCATTTACCTCAAAAGTCTGTCTGAAATGTATAATTGTCTTACTCTCAAATATTTCTTTCTTTCTGAGAACGTCTATATTTTAATTCCAAGAAACAAATCTGAATTTTATCAGATTTTAAAATATATTTCAAAGAAATGCTTAAAATAACACCAAGGAAATCCTTTTTATATAATTACTCATTGGCATACTCCCATTGAAAACTTCTCCAATGTTATATTCTTGCTGTTACTGCTAATGACAATTAGCATACTGTATTTCATTAATTCCATCCTTGACTAAGGCACAAACAAGAAAATACTAAATTTCATTTTAATTGAGAGAGTTTAGTTGCCTAGACTACTCCATATTAATGAAATAAATGAAATTAAGATTATGAGTTATATATAAATGCCATCAGCACAGAAAATGAATTTTTCTTCAAGGAAATTATCTGTGCATTTGCAGAGAATGAAGTGATTCACACTCACGTGTGCATACACACACACACACATACAAACTCAGATAAATGACCTATGAGAACAAGCCAAGATCAAAAGTGAATCTAAATGTATTGGAAATGTCAAGAACACTGCAAAGAAACATTAAAAAAAGTTATAGGAGGCACATGATTAGTCCTTCTAACTTTCATGTTTGGCGTCTCCATCCCCTTGGGTGTGGGTTATAGTTGCAACTGGTTACTGAAAGACAGTAATCAGACCTGGTCTCCATGGACATGATTTCAGAATCATTTCTGGAAGGCTGCCTGTTATATGCATATGGCACCTGTGAACCATATTGGGAGTTGCTGGGCATATTATTGGGTAGGGATGCAACATTATACTCTTGCCTTCCAGATGAGCCTATATTGGCCTTCTGGGTTTGAGGGACATAGGACAGTCTTTCATTCCAAACCTCAGACGACCCTGGAAGCACCTTCCTCCGAGCTGCTGAGACCACATTTGCCACAATGGATTCCTGAATGTTTCTGGGTCTGAAGGCATCATCCACTAAACCAAAAGGAGACTTGGCCGCTGCTTCCCAAGGAGTTAGTCGCTTGTTTGCTTCCTCTAGCCCATCAGTTGGCTTGCTAGAGTAGCTATAAGCAGGCTGGTATACCCAAGGAGATGTTGTAGAGATGGGGGGTGGGACTGGTCTTCCAGGAAGAGAAAGAGAGCGTCCAGTCTGCTAGAAATAATGAAAATGTTAATATATCTCATTCATTTTGGTTTATGCTGATTGTTATTCCAAAGTATTCTCCACACCATTACTAAGTACTATAAAAATCAAATGCCCACAATGCTTAGTCCTAAGATAGGCTGCCTCTACCTGGTCTGGGACTTGGCCTGCATTTAGGGCCTCCTCCTTGCTCTCCTTTTCTGAACCCATAGCTCCAATTGCTACCACATTTCTTAGGCATAACCACCATGGCAGGTGCCCTGTCATCACTGGGAGCCACCCTTACTTCTGCCTGCATTCTTCATATTCATATCTACATCCACAGCCCACCCTCATTCTAATCCTGTTTCCCTGATACCAAATAAACATAACATATTGATATACCTCCAGAAACAGACCTTAAGCTACTGGGCTTTGTACTTTTTCCAAGTGACTTTTAATATGTTATCTTATTTTGACCCACTGAATATAGCAAAAACAAAGAAAAACTACTTGGATGTATTTAATGTTACTGGTCTGATGGAGTGGATCACCTTTTTCCAGCCAAATTCTTTTTATACATGGTGAAAATCACATCAATCTTTATTTCCTGAGGGTGGTGTCTTGCCTATGTTTTGAAGGAAACGTTTCAGCTACCTTTTTCATTTGTGCTTTGGTTCCTTTTATGTGTATTACATTCCTTATTTCTTTGAGAGTGTGTGTCCCTGAAACAGCCCCTTGTGTATGCTAAATGTTCAGTTTGTCTAATATGCAGAAATATAACTTATTGAAAGTAGTAGTCTCTCCTTTTACCCATTCTGTATTTCCAGGGACCTTGAAGTCTGGTTATATACGTTACTTCCTCACACACCCCCATTTGCACCAGACCTTTAAACAAACTCTTGGCAGAAGTATCAAAGGCACACTTAAGAGAAATGAATCAACTTGAAAGTGTCATAACATTGTGTTTCTTGAACAAAAAATATTGCCATGCTTAAAATTGTGTTCAAATTCCATAAATGGTTTCAACGGCTTTTCTTTCTTAATCAAGTTCTTACATTTAAAATGAATAGCAACACCAGGATTTGGACAAAATATCTCAGATTAAAATGTTTGGGTTTTGCTGTTGTTGTTGTTGTTCCATTAGGCACACAAAGAAGGTCAGTGATTCATTCTTGGTTTGCATATAAAGAATAAGAAAGGCAATATAATGAATCTTGATTCTCTCTTTTCAGTCATTAAAACTTTAGTAGTAATGGGGAACTTTCCTGGCAGTCCAGTGGTTAGGACAAGGCATTTTCAGTGTGGAGGGGTAGGGGTGGGGGGCTGATCCCTGGTGGGGGAACTAAGATCTTACAAGGGGCACAGCCAAAAGAAAAAAACACTTTAGTAATAATGGTTGACTTCTATCAAAAACTTGTGGTTCATTAATCTCCTTCTCTTTATCTAAATCCAGTAAGTCTCTATTTAAGGACTTGGTTTCTATTCCATATTGTTAATGCATTAGTTTCAGTCATTCATTCATTTAACAAAAATTTTATTGAATACCTAATATTTCTAGGCACTTTCCCATAAGCTAAAGATACAAAGATGTTTCAGATAAAGTCCCTGTCCTCGGGAAGCACACAATCCAGTACTGTTTTTACCTCTGCAATTGTGAGTTAGTCAATCAGAGGTCAATTTAGAGAAGAGACTCTTTACCTATCCTGAAAGGACCAACAGCTAGTTTTGTACACTGTGAGATGTATTAACATTCAGCATTATAAAGAGAAATTAGCTCTTATCTCACATAGTATATGTCTATGTCTCCCTTTTGTCCTTTTCTCTAAAAGAAAGAGAACAACCTTGGTCTGTAGAGTCCCTGGGACATTTTTCACATTCCAACGATGTGTTTTCCATCAGATATAGCACCTGCTTTAGTCACGTCTTTAAAACAAAGAGACTGAAAGGATGGCAACAAAAGGATCCAAGTCTCCACAGAAGTATAGGAGAGGCTCCTGAATATGCATACAGGTATCTAAAATCACTGGCTAATAACTGGAAAAAGAAATAATTATCAATATATTTTTAAGTATTAAGTATAATGTGAAGGCATACACCTCAACAGTAGGGCATGCAAAACACTGGATGAAAGAGAATTTTATTTTCTGGTCTTTCTTCTACCCACTTAGTTGGAAAATCTTCAGAAGAATGGAATCTTAACAGAAATGTAAAAGTTCAAAACACTGTTGAATTTCTATTCTGAAAACAAAGACATCAGGGATTGCTTTTCAGCTAAGGTAAAACATTAATCAATTGAATGTGGGGGAAAAGAGTAAAACTGTGAAGTATAATATTGAAAGAGTAAGTCAAAGTTTTCTGAAGAGAAATTTAAAATTGCATTGAAGTTTTTAAAAAAGATCTTACGTAGAATAGACATAAGCCAAGTATAGCAGCAGTGCTGGTTGTGAAGGAAGAGTGCAATGACCTCAGTGAACAAAATAACAATTGCTCTTCTACATACTCCTCAGACTGCCAAATGTGACTTCATGGTCCTTTCAGTGCTAATGATAGAATAAAATCACAAAATTGTCTTAGGTTAGAGATACAACTGTGGTATAAATAAATCGTTCTTTAGGTACATTATTGTTTCTGTTCATGCCAAAATTATTGCAGGCCTCTAGTCTCTGCCTGCACCCAAACCCCTAATTCTAATGTATTTCCCCAAAGCAATTTTCACATCTTGCTCTTTGGTGCTATTTCCTTCTGTCAATCTCTGTCCCAAGGCTCATGCTGTTCTCTGCTTGGCTGGCTAAATGAAGCCATGTGATCTATCCCGAGCCACAAATGACCAAAGGGACCTGAAAATAACAGAAGTGTTTCTTCTGTTTTGGAGTTTGGATGTCTGATGGTAGAATCCTAGCCACATATGGGTTACATTCTGGGTTGGAGTTTCTATCTTGGGTTGTATTATTATCAACAGAATTTAAAGTTTTGATATGAGAGCACATAACTGTACTCAATATGTTAAATTGGCTATTTTTTGGGTATTAGTATATACTATGAGTCATGAAAATGCTTTTTTCTTTTTGTCTCCTACTACCCTTTAAATTTTTTTAATGAAAGAAATTTTTTCACTGCTGCTGGATGAAAACTTAGCAGATGCTGTGACATTCTGCTTCCTTTTAAGACTAGTCCTATGGTTACCTTAAGTTACCCAAACTAGTTTATTTCAACATAGAATATTCTAGCCACTGGAATAACAAACTCCAAACTCCTCTTAGAGTTAAATCTCCTTTCCTTCCCCAACTGGGGCCCATTTCAGGAGGATCACCTTCCTTCCGGGAAGGCACTGTGGTTGGCTTCTTCATGCTTTCCTCCTCTTCCTCTCCTCATTTGCTAACCCTGACTTCCAGCCCCTTGGGTTAGAGTACAAGGATAGAGAAAAAGATGAGCAGAAAGAAATTTTTACTTGATTTGGTAATATCATATTCTGGCTTTTCACTCTCGGATCCAGGGAGGCCCAGAGAAGAAAACTTTCAAGGGCTATTTGAAGATTCCTATCACTGGGGACGTCTTGTCTGTAGTCCTCAATTCATGCCAATTCATCTCAATTCTAGGAGTTAACTTGTAACTCAATCTGCACCCCACAGAAAGCTGTCTGCCTACAGCTTGTAGCTACTGGGGTCTGTTTGCACACATGGAGAGGCCCCAAGACAACCCCATCCAGCTCTGCCTTAGTGCTGGCCTGCTCTGGTCCATGGGGAACGCTCATGTCATTTGCCTTTGGAAGTGCAGCAGCAAATACCCTGGTTCTTTGCCAAAACAGTTTTCAGACCATATCTCACCCTGTAGATATCCTGGGAGGGAGTCAGACTGACTCCAGCCCACTCTGACCTCCCATCCATCCTCATGCTGACATCTCATATCAAGTTCTCTAAGAAGCCACTTTGAAACTCTTTTCTCACAAGGCTGGAGGTGAGAGGGTAGGGCCCCCCAACTCCACTTATGCCAAACACACACCATGATCTATAGCATTCCAGAATTCGTCCTCACAATATCCTCTCTCCTTGCCACACTCTGACCCCCTTTTATAACCTGGACCTCGCTAAGGAGTTAAAGAATTGTAGAAGTGTTTTGGGTCTGTGAATACACCAGGGACACTCATGTCTACTATTTTCTTTGTAAAGTCTATATGTTTTAACCTGGAATCTCACTGCAGTATGAAGCATCTCTTGTATTTGAGGGCCATGGGGCAAACTTGCACTTTAATGTCCTACTATATAACATTATCATTTTCAGTAGAGCATATAGTTATTTCTCTTATTTTTCTTTTTAAAATGAAATATAGGCTAAAAATAGAATGAAATTTTTTTTTCTACTAATTAATTTCAAGAAATTTATCTAATAACTTCAGATGGTTTTAAGAATTGAAACCTTATGTCTCACCTAGGCCTTGCTCTAGAGAAGAGGGCTCACTTGTTTTCAGGGCATCCTCAGGCAGTTCTTAAGCTCTAATTGTTGAGAACATCTTCCTTACAAGGAACCAAACTTTGCCTCCCATAACTTTATCCCATTGATCCTGATAACATAGAATACATCTACATATAATCCTGTCCAGCCAGTCCTTTACATATTTCCAGTTGCTTCCACTCTCTCCGAACAGCTTCACCGTCCTGATGCTACTCTTCACTTTTCCAACTAAGGGGAAATAACATCTATGGTGTTCATTCCCTCAAGTTTTCTGCATCCTTCTTCCTCTAGTTTGTTAGATAAAGCTAATACAGATATAATATCTTAATCTCCTTAAGTAGATGTACTTACATAAACACAATCACCCAAAGTAAACCCATGAAAATATCATTCAAACTGAGGGGCCATGTCATCTGGCAGGTGGCATAGTTAATGTTGCATGTAGAACAGCAGTCTGTGTGTGTTTAGACCAGTGTATCATTTAAGTGTTGAATCCATGAGAGTACATGTCAGTCTTTAGCTGGTCCAATAAAATGCATGCAGTAAAGGCTGCAAATATTCACAGTGAACTCGTGAATCATGTGGTGCTAAGTATTCCCATCAAAAGGATAAACAGGAAGGAAGCGTTTTCCTGCCTCTGCCTTCAGTAATAGCCAACACTAGTAGATCATGTGCTGCACTTACTGTGTGTACTATGTGCCCAATAGCAGGTGCTAATTGCTTTGCATGGAATATTTCATATATTCTTCATAGCAATCCCATGAAGTAGGCTCTTTTAAGATCCTTATTTTCCAGATGAGGACAGTGACACTCAAAGAGGGTAAATAACTTACCCAAGGGTAGAAAGCTAATAAGTGCTGGAGTAGGGGGAGCTGAACCTAGGTAGTCTCATATCAAGGTTCTTAATCAAATACATAGGACACTATACTTGCAATTAAATTGTTTTGAAAAAATATCTTTTCAAAAAAAGACTTGAATCCAAGCAAACTAAATGGAATGAGATGTTAGAAATTTTGGAAAGGGTCATTGAAATCTCAAGTTTGGATTAATTGAAACTGGCATCTTGCCATTTGTCATAAGCACAAGTAGGTACCAGTGCATAGGGAATACATCACATCACATGAGATGCATTCCCTCTCTCTGAAGCTGAGACACAGGGCACTCTGCATTCAGGTCAGCTGAAAAGCTCAGAGAAGCTGGGGGCCTTTCTCTGCTTAACATGGACCACCTTTTATGCCAATTAAGTGTTGGCACATAGCTTGTTAATGAAGCAGCTTTGTGAGTTTCCTTGTTAAACTGTCTGGTAACCAATTTAGCTGGCAGGAAACACTTGACATTTAAAAACAGGAAAGGTCATCTAAGGTTTACCTAGGACAAAGAAGTGAATTCTAAAGCAATGCAAATAGCACTAGAAGCCAAAGAAGTTTAATGTGATATATGTTTTGAAGTTCAAACTATTTCATACCATAAACCTTAAAAGCTAAAAAATTCTATTGGCTGAAACCCTGCTTACACATGCACAGCAGAGTCTCCAGCTGACAAATGTTATTTCAACTCCCTTGACTCCTTTCTGTCTAAACACACATAATCAGTAAATATTCATCACAAACACATGCTTTATCATAAGCAGATTCCAATAAAAGCCAACAGATATAAATGGCATTTCTTTTGCCTTTTAAATCACTGATTAGAATTTCTGCAAAGCAGAGGTCCATAAAAGGGCACATGGATACAAGAAAGCACCAGTCACTCACCAGTTTTCCATTTGCTCAGGTCAAAATATTTGGAGTGGACGTCCTAGGTGGCGCAGTGGGTAAGAATCCACCTGCCAATGCAGGGGACAGGGGTTCGATCCCTGCCCCAGGAAGATACCACATGCCACGGAGCATCTAAGCCTGTGAGCCACAACTATTGAGCCCATGTGCTGCAACTACTGAAGTCCACGTGCCTAGAGCCCATGCTCTGCAACAAGAGAGGCCACTGCAGTGAGAAGCCCGTGCACCACAATGAAGAGTAGCCCCCACTCGCCACAACTAGGGAAAGCCTGTGTGCAGCAGCGAAGACCCAATACAGCCAATAAAATAAATAAATTAACTAATTTAAAAAAATTTTGGAGTGGTTGTTGACTCCTCCCCATCTTGTTCACTCCACACCTGAACTGTCAGCTTTAGAAAAATATCCAGGAACTTCCCTGGTGGTCCAGTGGTTAAGAATCCACCTTCCAATGCAGGGGATGTGAGTTCGATCCCTGGTCAGGGAACTAATATCCCACATGCTGTGAGGCAACAGCCTGCACACTCTAGAGCCCATGTACCACAAGTAGAGAGCCCGAGTGCTGCAACTACTGAATCCGTGCACTCTGGAGCCCACCTGTCACAAGTAGAGAGAAGCCCACACACTGCAACAAAGAGTTCATGCACAACAAAGATCCCGTGTGCCGCAACTAAGACCCAATGCAGCCAAATAAATAAATATTTTTTTAAAAAAGAAAGTATGGGGCGGGGGGTGAAGGGGAAGCTGAGACGAAGCGAGAGAGTAGCACAGACATATATATACTACCAACTGTAAAATAGATAGCCAGTGGGAAGTTGTTGTATAACAAAGGGAGTCCAACTCGAGGATGGAAGATGCCTTAGAGGACTGGGAAGGGGAGGGTGGGGGGGACTCGAGGGAGGGTGGGGGGGAGTCAAGGGAGGGAGGGAATACGGGGATATGTGTATAAAAACAGATGATTGAACTTGGTGTACCCCACCAAAAATAATAAATAAATAAATAAAATCTAAAAAAAAATAGCATGTACAAAATTATTTTTTTTTAAATAAAATAAAATACACGCAGTATCTGACCATTTCTTACCACCTTCATTGGTACCACCCCAGGCTAACCAACCATACTCTTTTGCTTGGATTATTGCTATAGTCTCCTAATTAGTTTCCCTCGTTCACCCTTACTCCTTTAGTCTATTCTCAACGTGGCAGCCAAGATTATCCTGTTAAAACCCAAGTCAGATTTTGTCACTTAGTCCTCTGTTTAAAACTCCATGGCTTCTCATTTCAAAACAGAATATTCTTTCATTGACCCACAAGACCCCACAAAAATCTGCTGGTTTCACCCCTCCTTACACCTCTGATTTCATCTCCTCCTGTTCTCTCCCTCCCACTTTGCTCCAGCTACACTGGCCTCTTTGCTATTCTTTGAACAGATCAGTTACACTCGTGCCTCAGGACCTTTATACTTGCTGATCCTCTGCCTGGAACACAGGACTCCAGATATCAGCATGGTTCTACTTCTTTTCCTTCAGGCCTTACTCAGATATCCTATGATCACTGTTTGGCTATTCTCAGTCTCTCTCCCTCTTCCCCCCATCCCCAAGATTCCCTGTCCTCCTCCCCTGCTTTATTTCTCCCCTTAGGCTTATGCCTATCTAACATAATAAATGTTGATTTAATTATTTTGTTTATCTCTTTTCCCCACTAGAATTTAGCTCCATCTAAAGTAGGGGTTATTGTTTTATTCATCAAGACATCCCTTGACCTAGAATAGTGCCTGGCAAGTAGATGCTTAGTAAATATTTGTGAAATGAATGAATAATAATTTCTACATCAGACTGCCATAATCAGGAAATTGTTATCTTCACCAAACCTTTTGATCCTGTTCCAAGATGTAGTCCTTCTCACATGTCAGTTACATGTGATGAGGGACTCACACAAGTAGACCCATCCCTGCCACCCCAATATATGCACACCAGTATGCACACCAAGACTTGTTTGGCAAAACAGATAGCATTAATCAATGTTTAAAAACAAATCAAATTTTCTAAACAGGTAAAAGATTTTAACGTGCTTCAAATAAATGCTTTGCATTTAGGTTGGTGGAAGTGTAAAGGTTTTAAACTGCTTTGATTCCCCAAGTAAGAAAAGTCTTAGAAAATTATGCATCAATTCTAAAGAGAGCCCAAAATCTATTATTTGTGAGATTTAAAAATTAAGACTAAAGAAGAAAAAGATAATGGAAATTGGGATGATTTAGAGTTGGAGAAGAGAAAGCTGAAAGTTAATTTGCCATTTATCATGAGATTGCAAGCAGGCGTAGGAAATGGCAGTTTCCGCTGACTGATCTCTTAGGGGCACTTCCAGCTCTAAAGAGTTTTCAATTACAATTTTTCTGACAGTCGAAGCAGGTCAACATTGTAAGGAAGTTCTCCATAGGGATATGGAATTCCTTTATCTAGAGATCTTTAAATATAGGACAAATGCTCCCTTGAGATAATTTAGATACAATTAAGTAGTCGCGGGATAAGGAGAATTTTAAGGTCATTTTTGTTCTAGTCTCTTAATAAGACAGTCTCTATCTCATATTCCTTGGAACCTGCCTTCTCAAGTGAATCTGAAATCTTCTTCCTGGTGGAAGAAGTGGAGTTTTTAGAAATTTTGTTGTAGCTCTCTCTTATCTAAAAAATGGAAGAGTGTCTGTTTTTTAGACAGAAGTCAGCAATATTATTCTCCTCACCAAAAATAGTGCAGACAACCAGGATGAATAAGTTGTATTATTGAATAGAAAAGTAGCCAAGTAACCATACATTGCTTATTCCATAAATGCAATAAACATACTTAGACATCAAAATAAGAGATTATGTCTTGTGGCTAGAGATTCTCATCTTGGCTTTGCCATTAACTATATATCGTAATTCATCTTAGACTAACTATCAGATTAAATTTTTGGTTCTAAAACAATAAAATTTTTTTTAAAGTTTTATTTTAGATTTGAAGGCAATCCCTTTGTGAGAGTGAGTAATCCCTTTGTGAGAGTGGGTAATAGTTGTAACTGAAAATAAAAGCCAGCATGTTCTATTGGAAAGAATGTGAATTTGGACATCACACTGACCTAGGAGACCTGCCTTTGCCTCTTTTTACCCATATGATTCAACCTCTCCCAGACTTACTTTCCTTGGTTGTAAAATGGTAAGAATGCTGGCTACTGTTTTAAGATTGTGGGTAGAGTAGAGGTTGTGTTTACACATCAAATGCCACATAACACAACAGATTATACTTGTTATTGTGAGAAGAGTCTGCGAGCCCTTAAAAGGTGTCAGAGACCTGGCAGAACCTTTTGTTCAAGAGGCAACTGCATAGCCCGGCTGCTGACCCAGGATAAAAATAGGAGGGAGCTGCCTTTGAAGTGGCATTAGCACCGCACGCCTCAGATACTGCTGTGCCAGCCACTGCCTCCCTCCCACCAGAGCACAGGCAGCAGAGCTAGCCAGAAACATCGCCACTGACCTCACCTCTCTGCTAGCTCTGGGTGGGCCAAAGTATAGACGTCTCCATTTTTTTTAACCTTTTGTTATAGAAGAATAAAAATAACCACATTAATTTAAGGTCATGAAGACTGATGTTAGGCAGGAATCTGTGCGTATACTTCTGTGGTCCCTTTCATCTTGGAAGCAATGATAGCAATAACAAAAATGTATAGAATTTTTACTATGTACTAGTCACAGTTCTAAGCACTTTTTGTCTATTAACTCATTTACTCTCCCCAACAATCCTATAATCCCCAATTGCTGCAAATAAGGAAACTGAGGCATAGAAATTTGGTGATTTACTTGAAGTCGCACAGATCATGTTTGTAAAGGAAAATTGAAGAATTAAGGCCATAGATAATAAAATTTTATCTAAACAATGTGTTTTAAGGTATTATATCTGTTACTGGAAAAAAATTACTACAGCAGCAGTTTTTACCCTCTCACTTTCCTTTATCCTCAGAAAAGAAGCATGTCACTCTAAAAATTATAATCTGTGAAAATACTACTATTAATATAGACTATTTTATTTAAGTAGCTGGAATTGCCTTTTTAGTTTTTAAAATTCTTGGAGAAAAGCCTTACTTAAGTGTATTTTTATAATAGTCTACTTTAATTGGTTTGAACGTAAAAATAAAATCTTTTAAACACATTTCAAAATATTTTCTGAAAAGAAGTTTTCTCTCCTCAGAAGATTTAAACAGTAAAAGTTATATAGATTACCACTACAGAAAAGAATGAATAATAGATAGCAAAAGTTCAGCTCTCATCAGTTTCTATAGAGAATTTCACAATAAAGGACGCTGATCCCATATGAAATAAATGAAATTTTGACCTTGTGGGAGGTTTTTTGTTTTGTTTTTGCCACATGGCGCAGCATGTGGGCTCTTAGTTCCGCAACCAGGGATCAAACCTGTGCCCCCTGCGTTGGAAGCACAGGGTCTTAACCACTGGACCACCAGGGAGGTCCGTTGTGGGAGGTTTTTGTAGAGAAAAATTATCAGTGCCTGGCATATAGAAAGCACTTCATTCATAAAGAATACTCATCTGTATTAGTATAAAATTAATACTTATACTATATGCTTTATTAGAATTATAATTATGATAAATTATAAAACCCACTTAAAATGTGTTTAACTATGTGAATATAGCTTTAGCTGTCCATAATATTCTAAACACCTTCTTTCCTGAAACAAATCCAGGCAACCATCTCTCCTCCCTCCCTCATTCACAAAAAAAGTTACCATGAATGTGCATTTATCCCTGGAAGAAAAGTAGGGATAAGAGATATCTTTTATAGCTTATGTGTCTGCTATTTGAAGTAGAGATAATATCCTTAAGCAAACTTGTGTCCCAACTAGGGCAGCTTTTGCTTTCTAAGAGGAAAATTTTATCAGTTAAGATATTAAGAACAATTTTTAAGATGAATGTGGCTGCTGTAGAACAGGGGTTCCCAACCCCCTGGCCAAGGACCAATACCAGTTCACAGCCTAGGAACCAGGCCGCACAGCAGGAGGTGAGTGGCAGGTGAGCGAGCGAAGCTTCATCTGCTGCTCCTCATCGCTTGCATTACCTCCTGAACCATCCCTCCCACCCCTGTCCATGGAAAAATTGTCTTCCATGAAACCGGTCCCTGGTGCCAAAAAGGTTGGGGACCGCTGCTATAGGACAACCTTGCTCGGGCCCTTTGCATGATGATATTCTCCAATTTCCTCCTCCCAGGTTTTTAAGCAGTCCTACTGTCACAACTCCTTATAACATTTTTAAAAAACTGGAAAATCCAAGCTGGTTAATGGTAGTGACAGACACTTCAATAACTACACAGCATGTGACATTATTTCATAAGGATGCAGAGGATACAGCATGAGGAAAATGACTTACTTGATCTTTGTAACTGTTTTTCTATCCATTATGTTTCTAAGCTTATTAAATAGATCCTTTGATTCATATCCTGGGCTCTGGGGGAAATATTTAACCTACTGTTCTTGGGAAGTTTAAGATTTAGTGCCAAATCATATTTATGTTTCCTTTGTCAAAAATACAGCCCCAGAGTGATGTTTAAAATTAGGAATAAAAAATGTAGCTATTCATCTGGGAAATCACCAACTTGTTTAAGTGCGGATAGAATTTTTGCTTAATTGCCTTACCATATCTCTCTGAAACAAGTGGTAAATTTTATTTAATGATATCTTTCTTGTTTGAGGGAATTTACACGATAATTTCATATATGTCATTTCATTTTAGAGACACAGGAACACAATAAAGTGGGATTTACAAATGAATGATTGTTTTTCAAATGAATAGATAAAAGACCACTAAGGGGGGAAACAGATTAAAGCAGAGTATACAGTGATAGTCCTGATGGTGTGCTTTTCAAATGCAAATGGGAGATATGGAAGCATCTCCAATCAGAAGTACATTCCTTCAAAATAGGAAGCATTTACTTTACTTGAAAGATACTAATCCCAGATATAAATGTAATCCCATTAATGGTTCAAGGGGTTGTCTCATAAGGTATTAGGATGCTTGTCTATTTATGAAACTTTCAAAATTAGAGAGCAAATATTTAATTTTTCTCTTGGCATTAGTTGTTACAGCTTTTCCTATTGGCAGAGCTTTCTTAGTGCACTTACAAAAGAGCAATATGTAATTATCTAGACATAACATTGCATATTAATACTATAGCAAATTTTTCTATGTGGGCCACTCATTTATTCAAAAGATCTCATTCCTTATTATTTCCTTGACCACTCCTCATTCCCAAGTTCACCTTCACTTTGATATGATGTTAGGTAGTTATTGACTATCCAATTACTAAACGATTGTTTCACTTTGAGTATTGATTCATGCAAATGCATAGATGGATTAACAAAAGTCTTATGAATTAGCTAACACTTCATCAACCCTCTAAGCCACTTTCGTTGTGAAGTCTTAGCCTAAGGTAAATTCTTCTGGAGGTACTAACACGTCTGGGCCCTCATAAATATACATTTGAGATTGAGAGAAGAAAAGAGATCCTTCAGTATGTCTGAAGATCTTAAGCAACTATTCATGTAAGAAAGAAGAAAAATGCTGGGGAAGGGATGGAAAAAAAGTGACCAGAGCTTATCTATTTGTAAAAAGATCCCTTACTTATACCAGTAATATTTATGGTTTGTTTCATAATTATATTGAGACAGTTTCTGATAGTGGTGTGCAGTTTTTCCAGTTGATGGTTGTTTCCCCATTCCATCTTCGTTCTTAATCTTGCTTCTTTCAATATTGGTAAATCTAATGAAGACAAGTCCCTTGTAGAATATAATTAATAGATAAGAGATCACTGACCACCTGGAATCACGCATGCTAGTGACCTAGGCTAGAGCTTTTGTGTGTTCTAGCTGGGAGGAAACTTATCCCCCAATTCTTTCATTTAAAGAGGCTGAAGGAGGTGGGGGTAGGGGGAGCTGCTCTTACAATTTCTTATTGTGGGTCAGACAGTCCTAGATGAAATCCAACTTTGATGTTACAACCAGTTGTCTAGACGAGTACATTTTTGGCAAAAAGATGAAATCTAGATGGGACAAAATGTAGTCTGACAATGAAGTATATCCCCATGAAACGTTGATAACTAAACATCTATGTACCATTCACAAAACAGAACTTTGACCATGGTTGACAGTGGTAGATAGAATATTACAGAAGTTTGAAAAGGAAAAAAAAAAAAAAAAAAAAAGACAACAAAACAGAGGTTGAATAGTGAAAGCAAAGGAGAGACATACTACATGGTTCTTTGTAAAAAATTGCTTTTTGTATGAATGCACAATACATTTGACATAATTTTATAAAATGGACATGTGCATTTTAACAGCAAAGGATGGAGAGCTAGTGATTACAGTGACATGATAAGAAAAGAGCAGCGAAAGTTCTTGCAATGCTTTTACAAGCCCTTTTCTTACTTTACTCCAGGGTGCATAATGGCTGCCCTAGGATTCGAGGTGTCTCTGAGCTTCAGAATGCTCGCCATTCTCAGGAAGTATCTGTGTGTGTGTCAAGAATAGTCAGGAGGAATTATAATCACACTTTACAGACACTGGCAGCGAAGCAAATCCTCTAGTCAGGGCTTCACGGAAAGAAAAATTATTCTCTAACCTCCTAAGCTATGCTTTTTCTCTCATTAGAAAAATGATGTCTTTAAGATATTTTTCTTCAAATATTCTGGAATTAAAGTGGTAAGGAACAAGCAAATTTTGTCTTGTCGGGTTTTAAACTGACCCTGGTTTTTAAAAAGCATTGAACTACATCAAAATACTCACAACACTTAAAAACCCAATTATTTTAAGCAGATGTTTATATAGAGAATTATAAAATCTTAGACATGGAAGGCATTTTAGAGATTCTGCAATTAAGCTTCCATGAGGTACAGGAGTTCCTTTTACAACACACCTGATATGCATTGCAATGGAAAAAGCACAGGCTATGAAAACAGATAAACTTGGACTCAGCTGGTGAGTCTGCCACCTTTCTGGCTGGGTGAATTTGGGCAATTTTCTTAAGCTCTCTGAACTTGTTTCCTTATCAATTGAAAAAAAGAGGATAATTTCCACCAAATAAGGTTGTTGTGAAGATTAAATTAAATACATGTATTAAGGCCCTTAATACATTTTATATGTGTAATATATTTGTTAGTTCCTTCTCCATTCCTTCCCCACAAGTTTTTGAAGTTTTCTTAAGTTAAACTGAAATTTAATGTCTTGTAACTTCCATTCATTAGTCCTGTTTTTCTTTTTCACCAATGGAGACCTTTACTCTCTTATCCATACCAAAGTTCCTCAAATATCCAGCTCTCCTACCTCCTTTTAGTCTTTTCTCCTCCCACTGGTAAATGTACAAACATTTATCTCCTATTACAAAACTTCCAAACATATCACCATCCTTTTTGTTTTAGAAATAAACTAGTGCAACAAAGGCCTGAAAACAATACTCTTGTTGAGATCAAAGCTGCTACTCTGTTCACTCTTCTAATGTTTAAGCAGCCTCTTGACTGATTTTGCATTTTGTCAATCCACCACACCATTTGATTGTATTAATGTTAAGGTTAAACAAAAATATTGGGATGTTTCCCTATGACCCATAAAATAGACGAACTTCTTTTTAGTTTTGAAGATTTTACAGTCATATTTGTTTTCATTTTAAAAAGCTAATTAGCATTCAAAGTGCTTCAAAATTCTCTTTTAGTCTAGATCCCAAAATAAGAATGTTTTGATTGCTGTCAGAGAGATTTCAGTTTGTTATTACTAAGAACATTTTTGATTAGAGATAAGAGACTCTACTGCCCTAGGGCCAAGGGAAGCCATACAGTCCCTTTCCCCAGAGATAAAAATCAGCCAAGGAACTTTGTAAGTGGCTTCTCCAGATGATAAAATTGTATCATTCTATTCCTAGAAATATTTATTATTGGACTTGTTTAGAAGCAGGGGGTCAGATAAAATCACATCTCAAGGCCCTTTTTATTCTTTCATTTAAAAAGCAAATTTAAAAGAGTGTTCAAAGCAAATTATTTACAGGACGCTTTAGAATGGCTGCCTGTGAAGCACTGTCTGAGCAGGAAGAGAATTTGCTGCCACCTCCTGGGCCTTTGTAATAAAGCCATCAAGATCAGCGCTTCCGGGCCTGTTCCCTTCAGACAAGGCACCAAGAGCATTTGAAAGCAGGTGCTGTTTACAAGTCTAGCTGTCCCCGACTGAGTGCACTAGAAAACTATTTATGGGTTTTAAATAATAAAGTTGACTTAAGTGTTTTCTGTGTTAGAAAACTGGTTTTCAAAGTGTGGTTCACAACCCATTAGCATCAGAATCACCTGGGGTATATGTTATAAAAACAAATTTCTGGGCCTCACCCAGGGCCTACTAAATCAGAACTTCCCTAGGGCGAGGGGAATCTTAATTTTTCCCTGAGAACAAAAGTTGGAAAACGGTATGTTAGAATACGGTGAAGGCAATAGTTTGCTCACACTGAAACACTGTATATAAAGGAAATAGTATTCGTTGGTGAATTGAAGTGAAAAATTAAAAGTTCTAAGAGATATATTTTGCTTTGCTCTTAATGTCAGTAATACCACGTGAAATGAATTGTGACATTTTGCTGGATATTTCATAATGTAGAATTCAAAATCTATTCAGCCCATAGTGAGTTTATATGAAGAATTATAAGCACCAACCGATAAGTATTGACAAGCAGTTCAGTGGGCCAGACCATCAATCAACTGTGAGTGATTAAAAAACAAACTTCCAATTGTGCGAGGATGGGTGTCATACTGTAGCATTTTATTTATATCAGTCCAGCCTATTCTGTAGTGATTTTTAGCTCTAGAGGATGGTTTGGTGAATACTTCTTTATCAATCTGAGATATCCTAGCAGAAAAAAAGAACTAATGCCAAGTAAAAAAGAAATCTAGTTGTTTTTCACCTTTTAAGAAAAAGTGTAATTAAATGGCACAAAAGGAAAACTGAACTAAGTCAACTTAACTATATTTGAAACAAAAGCAATTTTAGACTCAGAGAAAGTTTTCCGAATCTCATCTTGTTGTGAGTTTTCTCTCTTCAAGATCAGTCCTAACTTCTGCTTCTGACTCAGAAGAATTCTAGAAGTACCAGAAAACCCACAAAAATTCCCTGGGTTTGAAAGGCAGCTGGAATTTTAGGTTCCTCCCTACATCAGTCACTCAGCTTCTGAGAATTGTTTTTCATCACTTGCCCTGTGAACTGGGAGTTTGCTCTGTTCAGACAGAGGTTTCACTCTTTCTGGTTTTGGAAACTGATCATGCTTCTCAGGCAAGGGGATCAACTACTCTAAAAAGGCCAGGTTGCTGACCCTTTGTCCTGGGACAGTGTTGGGGAGGAGGATAAGAACAGCTGTCTGCTGTGCCATCAGAGGCCAGCCAGGTTCTGTCAGAGCCCCAACTGTTGCAGGCCTGAATTGGGGTAGCTTCGGGGATTGGGTTGCCAGCTGTTCCACTTTATGTGCGATAGGCCTAGTTAAGCTTCAGCTATCCTACTAGAACCTTGCTCAGGATACTAGCTATCCTACTTTGAGAATATATTTAATTTACAAGCCTTTCTCCATAAGAATTCTCTCTATATTGCTAGATGCACTACACTTATTTTCTTTAATACTGATACTTTGAATTGAACACAGTCCCTTTGTAGTAGTCTCAAAGCTGACATTTTCTTTTTTTTTAAAAATATTGTACCAGTCTTTCTGAATCCTGGTCTCATCTTTGTATGCCACTACAACAGTGCTAGTACAATAGATGAAGAGAAAGAAGAAAAAAATTGACCAATAGGCTGAATATAGAGGGATATAGACATATAAAGCTTCAGTAAAAAGAAAACAGTAGAGAAGAAACAGAGATCACTCAGTAAAAGACTCCTGGGGGTAGATTATTTTTCATGTCACTATGAGATTTATACAGACACTGCTTCGCTTTTTCTATTTTAATTCTCTTAGATCCTCTTAAACTGGGACTCATATTAGCAGAGAAAACAAAAGAACTTGTTTAATTATTGTATGTGTTTCCCTCCTTGGTAGTTTATGGAATTAGTAGCTAGTGTTTATTGAGCGTCCTTTACAAGAATATTAAGAGCTAACATATGTTGAATGCTTTCTGTGTGCCAGGCACTGTTTTATACACATCCCACATATTGGTTTGTTTAATCTTCACAACTTGTGAGGTACACCTATTATTTTCTCCATGTCACAGCAGAGGGTACTGAGACACGGAGAGGCTGAATCATTTGCCTAAAGTTTCCCACCTAGCAAGCGGCGGCCTGGGACTCAGCTGCAGGCATTTTGGCCCAAGTTCATACACCCACTACAAAATGTTATATCTGTATGCTTGGTGTTTATGTGTATTATCTCACCTAACAGGTGAATTTCATTTAAAAAATGGTTACCTTTTGCTTCCCCTAAATCAAACCATGGCTTTTATTTATTTTTCTTTAATTTAAATATTTGCAGGAAAATTTTTCTGCATTGTTGTTACTAAAATTTGAGGAATTTCTCATCCCTATTCTTTTTTTCCTTAATTTACCTGGTGTAACTGAGCACAGCTGTAGTAATATATGATAGCTTGAGGTGAGTGTTTGAGGAATTTAGTCTAACGCATCATGGGTATTCACTCAACGGAACTAGCAAAATGTTAGACTTCCCCCTACCATTTGAGTTCTAAGCAAATAGGCTGATAGAAATAAAAATGACACCTTTCTCCCTTCCCTTGTACCTGTTCACAAGTGTCATTTGGGGCTACCAAACTCTAAGACGTTTATTCAACACTTCTTTCTTTGATTTAGAAGGTTTAAAGTGACTTTTGAGATATTCCTGAGAAAGGTATAGCTTATCACCTCTGAGGGGCTGTTCCTTTCATGTGTGACCTTTGTCTTCTTGTGATCAAGGGAGGTAATGCACCCTTGTGATTAGAGAATGGCTCTGGAGTCAGACTGTTGGGTCTTGAGTCTTAGCCCCATCACTTTAGACAAGTTCCTTAACTTTTCTTTACTATATTTTCTCATCTGTAAAGTAGAATGGTAACAGTACCTTCTTCATACACTAGTCATTTTGTGATGACTAAAAAAGTTAACATTTGTTAAGTATTTAGAATGGCACCTAGCATACAGTAAGTCCTCATAATTATCACTGTATTAGTGACTCTACGATTTTAAATTAAGGCAGGGAAGCTCTGCAAATATAAAGAGGGTTTTTTACAACTAATCTAGAAGTTCACATCTTCTCTCCTTGAAGTTAGTGATGAGAATGTTCACACCCACATTTAGAATCCATTACACTCATTCTTTAGGAGATGTTTCCAAAATGACAATGAGACATAGTTTAAAGCAAAGAAAACGAAACAAAAAAATACTGGAAAAATAATAAGGTATAAAAATGTCCTTTCTGGGAACTTTTCAACAGAAATACCTGTTGAGAAACCTTCCATTGAGGACATTGTGGCAGGAATGTCCAGGATGAATGCTAGCTCAGCTAGGGAGACTTCATGGAACTCTAAGATGCCAGTGGCAGCTACTTTTTTGGATATATTTTGAAACACTGAAAACTTGTGACTCTCACAGCATTATTCTGTTTAGACTTATTCTTGTTGAACTATCTCAAGTTATTATTAGGTTTAGTAGCAAGCCAAGCTCTGTGCTGATTCACTATGATAAGAAAGTTCCCTGAATTGCTTTTAGTGGGAAAGGCATGAAGCCAAGGGAAGCACTTCCTTTTGTGTAGAGGCTTTGCTTTTGCTTTTTTTTTTTCTTCCTTAGTGACATTCCTTACCACCCCCAGCTCGTGAATATCGCCTTTTCATCCTGAAATAAAGTGAAAGAATTGGGGGAACTCATACAAAATCACTGTCGAATCCATCATTTCTATTTATAAAACAAATGCTTCTTTTCTCAGACTGGTTTTCACTCCCTACATACTATCATAGGATCTAATTTTATGAGCAATCTTATGAAAGTAGTAGGGTCCTTCCTAATGTCTCTCAAGTGGTCCAAACCATCCTTTAAGCATATGCAGATTAAGGCTCTTGGTGGATGGTTTGGTGAAAACACAATTAACAGGTCTCAGGGAGTGGGATTCTGGGGTCTAATGAGACTGTGGAAATCTTATGGTACTGAAGGGAGAGCCTGGGCTTGGATGTCAGATAAGTATGTAGGTCCAACCCTAGCCCACTACTTTATAAGCTTAGTGACCGCCAGGCACGTTGGTTAGCCTCTCTGGGCTTCAGATACCTCATCTACAAAATGGAAATAATAATAATACCTTCACATTCAGGGTAATTCTGAGGAGTAAATGAAATCATAGAGTGTAATTGGTTAAGTGTGTAGGTCCAGACCGAATCCAGGGTCCACTACTTAACACTGTGTGATCTTGGGCAAGGTATTCAGCCTCTTTGTGCCTCAGAATCCCCTCTATAATCTATACAGCGAGGATTATGATGGCACCTATCTCATAAGGACTACTGATTGAAAAAGATAATCTGTGGTGGTTGCCAGAGGGGTGGAAGTGTGGGTGGGCAAAATGGGTGAAGATGGTTAAAGGCACAAACTTGAGGTTATAAGTTATGGGGATGATGTACAGCATGGTGACTACAGTTAATAATACTATATTGTATGTTTGAAAGTTGCCATGAGAGATCTTAAAAGTTCTAATCACAAGAAAAAGAAATTTGTAACTATGTTTGATGATGGGTGTTAACTAGACTTACTGTGATTTGTAATACATACTAGAATCAAATCAGTATATTGTACACCTGAAAATAACATAATGTTATATGTTAATTATATCTCTGTTTAAAAAGAGAGAGAGAGAGAGAATCTGTGAAGATACTTGGCATAATTCAGGGCCCAAAGTTTGTGCTCCGTTAGTGATTGTTATAATTTATGTAAGTATTTAACATCATTCTTAGCTTTTAGTAGAAACTTAACGTATCAACCTCTCACCCTGCCTTCTGTCTTTTCCTTAGACCTCGTGAGATTGTTCAAATGGCTGCCACAGCTTCCATCCCCACACATGTTATCCTAACTGGGACCATAATCTTGACTCAGAACCTTTGGATGGTCTCAAAAACAGATTATTCCACTAAATAAAGATACCAAAGGTTCTCCTTGACTTCCAAAATGTCTCCTGAAGAACAAAATTAAATACTTTTGCTTTTTGATATTTACTTGCAAGAAGAAAAATTTTCTCAGTTTATTCCTAAAATGTGCATTTCTTTTCAACTTAGAGCTAATTGCAATTCTATGTTTGTTTGTTTATTTTCCATGAACAACCATTAATAGTTATCAAGAAGCTCAAGAAGCAGGGGCTGTGAAAGCAGGATTCCTCCATGGTATATTGGAATATTATTATTTTAAATATTATTATTATTATCAGAGGAAGAAGGGTAGGCTGGAAAGTAGGTCCTTGTGATTATTTTTATTAGGGACCCTGAATGTATATTTCACCAGTCATAAAGCACACATAATTTAGATAAACATGTCAGGAATGAGGTATAAACAGAGGTAAACATGAGGAACTTTACATTTAGAACCAAAAAATGAAAATTTAAGAAATTCTGTGTACCAATAACAATTATTTAAACTACAGGACCCTGTAGAAGTCTAACTTTTTCTTTTTATATTTGAGAAATACTTTATTAGCTGGCCTAGCTCTGATAAAATCAGGAATCTGAGACTTGTCTGACAGGATTTGATATTTTTAAATTAAACTTCTCTTTATTCAATTGCTTCTGAGTAGTAAGGTCTGTGATTGCCAATTGGTAATTTAGAGTACAAATATACATACCATAGAAACATTATTTTTTTTTTTAATTTAAGAAACTGGCTGTACCTGATAACATCAAGGAGAGGATAGTCTGATGTGGGGCTTCTGGTTTTTATTGGCATAATGCTCCACAGGATGCCCTGTAATTTTTTTTCCTTTTTTTTTTTTTATTTTTTATTTTTTATTTTTTTTAATTTTTATTTAACTCAGACTGGCCTCTTTTAAGCAATTTTGCCTGGTGTTTGGGTCCTGTGGGAATTTACTAGCTTGCTTTATGGCCTTTGGCCAATCCTGGTGGGAAGTCTAGAGAAGAATTCAATTCTGCTTTTTCCCAGAATACTTGTTGACAAACTCAGAGGCACTGAAGTGTTACATGAGGCTTTTTGTCCCCCAGAGTCCAGTGATAAGGGGACATGAGACCAGCAAGGGGTCAGTGCTTCTGGGAATATAATGTTGGCTCTTAGAATTTACATATTTTTCTCATGAACTTTTAACAATTTTTAAAACAAACTCAACAACTCTGGTTTTAGGAGGGAATGAGAACACAGCCCACTGCTTCCCTCTGGAAGCATTTTAAGCATTTAGCTTTTCAGAAAACAATCACTTGTTTTTGATGACCATGACTTCAAATACCCTTCCTGCCAGGCCAGTGGTGACTCATAAAATAGCAATGGATCTCAGGAATTCACTTAGAATTTGGGTGCTTGCAGGTTCTCGAATTTATAACTGGGTGAAACGATACACAGCAAAGGACTTTTGTTTGAAAGATTAAATCCAAACTCAGACACTAACAGCCATGTGTCTTCTTGTGTTCTCACGAGACTTCTATGAAAGTGCTGCAGTCAGAGTGTTTAATATGCCTGTCAGCAGAAAACAGCCTTCAAAGTTTTTTTAAGCTAGTAACTGTAAACAAAACAATGGTCTCACAGAAGTTAGTCCACTCCATTTAAATGCAGATCATTTGTTCTTGACATCTCAGATGTGACTCTTGCTGCCAGGCTAGAATTCAACTGTGTGATAACACTCCGTTGCCCTCTGAAACCCACTTTTTGAAAGGGGTCAGCACTGTCTAGAAGAGTTAAAGAACGCTGGCTTACTCTCAAGAACTACTGTAACTCAGATCAGTTTTCCTATTGTTAAAGTGAGTTGCTTCTTGTGAAGATTAAATGAGATACATGTTATCATTAACAATCAATCATACTAGATATATTTTGAGTTACAAACTTTTACATGTTCCAGAAGGACAGCCCCAATGTGTCTTATAAAACATTCCTAAAAATGTATGCTTTATACTATCAATGAATAGTCAAAAGGCAGAAACAGTGTGATATTCCTCTCTCAAAACAGAATGTTTGTATTGAAATATTAGAAATAAAACTGTAACTGTTCTAAGCTCAAAGTGGCAGTGCTCAGATTCCCAATCTTACCAGTTCTGTGATTCAGCTGGCCTCCTATAAGACTGAGAGGAATATGTGTACTTACATTTACATAGCACCTTTCTTCCTAGAATATCTACTGTGGTGCATATTCACCATGGCACAACATTCCAAGAAGAGAGGTTTGAGACATCATTAAGGGGACACTGGTGGAAAGAAATTTGCATAAGTACCTGCAGTAAGTCAGTGACTGTGATTACATTTCATTTTATATTCCAGTGCCTGTTAACCATGCAGTGGATTCCTTGGGTTAATGTACATAAGGCACCCCTCATAACACAAGCACTCAATAAATGATCATTGCTATTGTGTTGACAATGAAAACTCGACTTCATACGTGCTCTGCCTAGAAATTAAGCTAACAAGGGACAAGAACAAAGGCAGGATCCTGAAAACTAAACAAAAATTGCCTCCTCATACCCTCAAACCAGCCAACCAACAAATCCAAACATCTACCACCACAATAAAGCTAACAACACCCAGAATTCAAAGGGTGCCCAGTAGGAGGGAAGCTGAGGCCATGAGTCCTAAGTCTCTCACCTGCCACAATGACATCATTTCCACAACTCCAACCTGAAAGGTGGTACCCCCAGCTTATTCTGCTTGCAAGTTTCCATGGGGCTCCCCGGCAAAGAAATCCCTCCTTCTCCAGGGAGTTGGCTCAGTCCTTCTCCCTCCCATGCCCCCATCTTTCAGGGTGAGGATGGACTCCACCATGGATACAATTTTGGAGGATTCCCATGCCTTTTCCATAATTTGGGACTGTATGGTTTCAGATGAGATATATACTACCAGCTCCCAGTCGAAGCTGTGGATGCTTTGACTGCATGACTGACATGCTTCTTAGAAGCTTTCTGGGAACCCCATGATATAGTCCCAGTCACGTTAGTTGTATCTTTAGTCATCAACTCCAAACAGTGGCTCTGCTAAGATGGCCACCTGTCCAACAGGAAATGGACCCCAAACACTTCTCATTCCTACATACCACAAATCACTGGACAAATGGCAATACTTGTGGGTCATTACCACTCTAGGCTGCTTTTGAACCAGTGTGGTCTCAAACTGACTACTTTGTGTTCCATTGTCTTCCCTCTAATTCATGCCATTCTTAAATGCTATGTTAAGAATGCAAAGTGATAAAAATGATCTCCTTTCCTGCTTCACCTTAAGATGGCTTTTTTGGTTGTTCTATTAGAAAAGAATGCAAAATGCACAGCATGCAACAGACTTCCTTTGCAGGGAACAAGTAATACAAACAATAGTGTTATATAATGGATAGACTGCTTTTATCTTTATCCTGTATGAATCTTCCTAATTGATTTCCCAAAAAGGCAAATAAGAGACCAAGCTACATCCAGTGGTTCTAACCTCTACGTAAATTGCCACCAAATGCAATGGAAGATTTTCCAGAGAAAAAGCAGAAGAATAAGCCCCATTGTTCTACAGCTGACTTAATTCTACTCTGTGTTATGTTGTATGTAAATACCTACAGCTTGCAGTTTTACAATGTACAGAGAAATGGAAATGTTCCAAAAAAAGAAATTCAGATGTTTGGGAAGCAATATAAGAGCAATATCAAATGACTTAAGTCAGAACAGCTCATACAGGGAAGTTTTTTTTTAAATACATTGAACAGATAAAGAAGAAAGTAGTATTTTAATAGGATAGTGAAAATATAGCAGATTGACAGTGACAGCAGAAAAGAACAGGAATACAGATATTTTCAGAGGATTAAAATGGTACCATGTACCCTCATACCAGGCAAGCTTTTATGAGAGGTCTCTAGACATATCTCTTGTATTGAGTAGATGGTTTTCCTTGGAGCTGTCAAAAACACTTTGTGGTTCTCTACATTAATTCACGTTGAATATTTTCCATGGTTGGTCAGACTTGGACTTAAAATAGATATGAGAAAGGTCTTCAGGTTTACTGTCAGTAACATTATTAACTTCAGAGCCAGCTGGATGATGGCATGGTGTGTGACCAATCCAAATTTACAAGGTAACCTTGTCTGAATCCTCCTGGTCCATCAAATATAAATAAAAAAGTGAAGGTGCAAGAATAGAATTGCAAGGAACAGTGGGAGAAGCAGTCGTCAGAAAGCAAAACAAACACAAGAAAAATAAAATCTGTGAGGTCACTCAGAAATGATGCTAATAATTGTGTGTTCTCCCCCTACAGCTTCCACACACAATGGGGTTCCTCATGCTTCACAATCAGCCCCTGGACTCAGTAACCCTTCATGCCCCAATCATGTGACTTCCCAAGGGAAAACAATAGTCATATGTACCTTTATCTGCAGCCTGCTCACCTTTTTATATGTCACTCCTTTATACTGTACTCTACCACTTGCCTCAGCCGAGGAAAACAAACTTAACGCTTTCATGGACAATTGGAGATGTACTCACTTTAGTTTCTTAAGTAACTGGGGAGAGGATGGAAATCAATCTCTAAGGATAATTATCCTTCTTGCCCATCCAGTTTATTTTAAAGAAGTCTTCTGAAGTGAGCTAACATATGTAAAACATCTGGCAAGGAGCCTAGTACATAGTGAGTGCTCTGTAATTATTACTCCCCTCTTCCTTACCTACCTTACTAACCTATGTACATTCCAACAATCCCCAAGGTACCTTCTCTGCAACATCAAACAGGTGGCTGAGGTTGACAGACCAGAACTGATCCCTGTCCTCAATAAATTTCTTATCCCTTAATACTATTAATAGAGATAAAGCCCTACTTAAAAAGGAAATGTCAGTCAATACATGTTATATTTTCACTACATTTGAACATTTTCATTGTAGGAACACAGCTGTTACGTTACATAAAGACTGTGTCCGAATGTTGATAACGCTGATCACTGTCTTTCTTGTGGCTAAAGCATAAACCCCTAAGTATCCCGCTTACTTAATACAATGGCCCATGTCTATTTGGGGGTGCTCCCAGATTTTTTAAGTGTGCAAAGAAGATAAATATGTTTTAAGTCAATCTGAGTTAGATTTTTGACTCATTAAAAATATTCTGCTCCTTGGACCCAGATTGGGAGGTGACATCTGAAATTAAGTAAGTTGAGGACTTGCTAGGCATTCTCAGGGACTCAAGTAACACTGCAAACAATTCGTTTCAAGCAAAGTGGACACTCAGCTTCCGCTACAAGATTACTCTTCCACAACAGACGGTTTCCACACCTGAACTGTGACACCGCTTTTCTTTGCTGAGAACTTCGGCCTTGGTGCCACAAAGTAAGATGTTGAGGCTGACTCTTGCTTTGGAGAGGTGGGAATGGCCACAGGCACTGGGGAGGCTCTGACTGGTGAGGTGGCCTCGGCAAAGAAGGCAGGCGGAGAGCTATAGGCCGGCACTGAGTACACGGACGAGGGCTGCACATTAGTGGGCAAGCCAGCATTCACTGGCCGAGGAGGAAGAGCTTGCTTCATGGCTGGCAGTGAACTGAGCTTGACTGATGGCTTTGCAGGGAGGCCATCCTTTGCATCGGGAGGTTGGAAAGTAAACAAGGACGCATTTAGCTGATACGGTTGGTGCTTCATAACATCCAAAGCATTGAGGGGTTTCTTGCCCTTTTTCTTGCTTGTTTTGGAGGCCTGTGGGGCTGATGGCTGAGACTTGACGGCAGCCAGTGGGTAGGAGGGGGAGTGGATAGGATTGTAGGCCACAGGAGGAGGTGCTCGGACGTTGGAGGAGTACTTCCAGCCAGCTGGTAGAGATGGAGTCGGAGACTGAGCACGGGCAGCATGGGCTTGCACGGTGTCTGAATCTACCACGTACTTCTCCATCCTTGACTGCCTTTTAGCAAACAGCTGGGCTCCTTTCCCACTCATTCCCGGAAGCTCATTGGATGGTCCCACGGCACCAGCATGAGCAGCATTTACTGTTGGTGTGGGAGCTGCTGGTTTGGGAGTGTAGTTCAGACTGGCTACTGATGCTTGTGGTCCTTTGAAGGGACCAGCCAGGTTCAGAGCACTCGCAGGCCGGGCAGGAGGGTAAGAAGGCTGCGCTATTTTGATGGAGGAGACAACGGTGCCGTGTGATGGGTTGGAAGTGGGGAAGGCAGGAGGTTGGGTTGGAGCCACTCCTGGTGACCAGACTGGAGAAACTGGAGTTACTGGTTGGGAGGATGAGGACTTGACAGCAGGCTTTGGAGCGACAGGAGGTGGGGTCTTTTGTTTTGCAGAGGGGCTTTGCATGAAATTACAAGCCTCTGCTCCTAAACTGAGGTAGTCTTCTTCAGGTCCAGAATCTCCTCCTGCTCCCTTTTTGCCTTCTGAATTTTGAAGAAGTGACAAGAGTTCAGGATTTGGGCTTACTTTGGGCTCTTTAAAAGTGAACATGGGTTTTGTCGTGCTTCTCCTTTTGGCCTCCTGCAATATTCCTGTTCTTTTTGCTGGCACCGCGATCCTTTCATCCCGGGAAGCTATTCGTTCAGATGAATCGTAAAAGGCTGCCTGGGACCATGGGGCAGGCTGGGGCCACGGAGGGGGCTGTGCTGGGCCAGCTGTCGGACTTGACACTGCTCTGGAGAAGGATTCAGGTGGGGGTGTGACTGAAGAATAAGGTGGAGGCGCAGGAAAGTCAGTGATGGGACTTGTCACGTTTCGGGTTGGAGAGAAGGGGGTTGCTGGCTGGTTCACAGATCCCAAGAAGGGTTTGGCCGTTCTATTCATAGGGATCATCCTCTGAGCCTCCGCTGTCTCAGACACCCCAGTGAAGCCATTCTGTTGGGGCACATGGCCAAGACCATGGCTTACCTCGATGTAGCTTTTGCTCACAGAGCTCTGCACTCTCACTGATTCTTCTTCCTTCCTTTGGTAAGACGTCATGGTTCTCAGGCCATCTGTTTGGGCAGCATCTGGTTCTCTGCTTGGCATTCCACCCATCCTCTCCTCCTCTTTTTGGGCTGTGATCTGATCCATTCTCTCCCTCCTCTTGGCAAACATGAGGGCCCCCTTGCCTGTGGTGTCTGGCAACATCTCCATCTTGTCCTCTCTGTTCAGTTTCTTTTCAATATCCACTAGTCCAGAATCCCAGTCAAAGTTCACAACTTGTGTGTTGTCGTCAGTGTCAGACAACAACTCTTCATCCACCTCGGATTCACTTGCACCCAGAAACGCTACTTCACATGTATCCTCTTTGTCTCCTTCCTCCTCTTCGTCTGCCTCTCGCTCAAGTTCGCCAGTCCCGTAGCTGACTAGGGTGTATTTCCTGGCCCTCCGACGACGCTTCTTAAACATCAACACCCCCTTGGAGTTGGGGTTGGGGGCATCTGTCAGAAGGAGGGCAATGCTTTTGCATTTAGATTTTGCTTCTTTCACCTGTTTTTCTGATAGGCTTTCACTCCTCCTGAGTCCTAGGGAAAATACAGAAATTATATTGAGTTGATGAGTTCAAGGAAGACTCCATACCAACCCAGAAATCAACTCTTCTGGGGGAAAATGAATACAGAAAGAACATGTTTACAATTGAGTACTGAATTTTGAAGCAATCCAACTCATTTTCTTATTTCTTTTAAAATGTATACTTCTATAATGATATACATGAAGACATAATACAGATATAATTTATATATATACCATGCCATTCCATTTTTTCCTGTAAATACATTTTTAGGCATGTTGGTTAGAATATATGTTTCATAATTTGTTTCTGTATGGATCCTTACACTTTAACAATAAACACTGGAAAACAAATGTCAGTTAATTGGATGTAATTAAAACTACAAAGGAAATAATTTGACATAATATTTTCTGCAAACAAGTTAGGACATACCTTGCATTTCCAAACTTAAAAAATAAAATGCTGATATAAAACATTCCCAAGCATTTTTAAAAAGTGGGAGGGGGAAACAATAAAATATTGTTTACCCAAATGTTTTAATGTAATGAATTTAAATGTTTGTTTTCTTTTTTTTTTCCTACCTTGCCATTCCTCCCAAGTCTTTGCATTCACAGCCACTAAATTAATATAAATTCAAAGAACTGAATGAATAATAATTGAAGGTACTGAGTCAATAATTAGTAATAATTCAGAATACAAGATTATTGTGAACACATTTAAAAAATTTTAGCTACAAGGTTGTCTAGATAAATTTGTTTGTAAATGTATTGTCATCTTGGAAATATAATACTACCTCAGTTGTAGCAAGAATAAGTGAATCTTGGGGAAATTGGGACCTAGAGTCTGTCATACAGAGCGAAGTAAGTCAGAAAGAGAAAGACAAATACCATATTCTAACTCATATATATGGAACCTAAAAAAATGGTACAGGTGAACCCAGTGACAGGGCAAGAAAAAAGATGCAGATGTAGAGAACGGACTTGAGGACAAGGGGCGGGGGAGGGGTGGCAAAGGGGAAGCTGGGACGAAGTGAGAGAGTAGCACTGACATATATGCACTACCTAATGTAAAATAGATAGCTAGTGGGAAGCTGCTGCATAACACAGGGAGATCAACTCGATGATGGGTGATGACTTAGAGGGCTGGGATAGGGAGGGTGGGAAGCAGTTGCGGGAGGGAGGGGATATGGGGATATATGTATAAACACAGCTGATTCACTTTGTTGTACAGCAAAAACTGGCACAACAGTGTAATGCAATTATATTCCAACAAAGAGCTTAAAATTTTTTTTAAAAAATTATATTACTAGTGACCCTTATAACTGTGGGTAAAAACTGATGCAGAAATTGTAATATAAAATGAGAACTTGACAGTTTTAAAATAACAAAAATTTATATTTAAATTTTTAATTTTATTATTATTGTCATAAAAAAATAAGTTGGTGGCAAATTAATTTATAGCATCAGCTAATTATAATCATGTATTCAATGATAATTGAGCATGAGTCACGAATAATTTTTGAATTACTCAAAATAGTTAAATGGAAATTTCAGAAAGTTTCAATATTTTTTGATTGAAAATTAGCTCTGTTTGTCACTGGAAGAAAATCAGACTTAATGGTTAATTTTTTAAAAATAAAATAGAATCAGTAAGTTTTATAACAAAATTACAGATATTCACTGGTAATCAAATTTTATTTAGAGAAAATAGTAAAAAGCATGGTCATTCCTAAATGTAATTCCTTTTTTGACTACTGTTATACAACTTACTATTAAATTGACAGTCACAGTTGCACAGTTGTTGCTAACCTCACCGCCAACATGTAAAGTATGTGAGCGCTGCCTTAATACACATGTTCAATATGCTATAAATGTGAAGATGCATACAGATGCTTAAAGTATAAGGAATGATTAACAGCACTTGCAAATTCAGCTACAGATGGTTATGCTAAAAATATGCTTTAAAAGGAACAACAATAGTTAGGAGACCTAATAGACTACTTTGAATAACCAAGATCATTACCACTGTGTATCATTCATGCATTCAAGTGCCTTTGACAGTCAGTCTTTACATCCTCAAATGAAATTCCAAATTTGTTTTTTAAAAGGACATGAAAGAAAATAACGAAAGTCATAAAACCTAACTGCCATTCTTATCTTCACTCTCCTTTCTGTAATCACTCCCCTGGGTAAAACAAAACACCATAAAAAGTCTTGAATTTAAAAAATATTTTGTGTTGGGGGACATTTAAATGCCTCTACATGGCCCTGGGGATTGACTCCTGTGTCTAGAAGGTAGATGAAACGCTCTGCAGTCTAGTGAAGGCTTACAAAACGGAGAGGATCATGTAACTGCTCAGTATTCCACATGTCCTTGTCCGTCAAACTCACTTCTGCAAGCATCATCATGCTGCACAATGATTTTTTTCAAAATGAGGATCTGCTTTTAATATCAGTGGTGGAGCCCGTATTTTAAAGACACCTCTCAGCAGCAGACTCAACAGTTTTTGACATATAAACTCAGCATCCACATGACTTCAAATACTCTCAGATGTTATCTTAACATGAAATATCACAATATTCTGAGACAAATCAAAAAGACACAGTAACAGTATTATTTTCTTTAACAGTTCCTGTGCCTTTGGGATAAAAGAAAGTGCATTAAAAACATTTACATCTACTACAAAGTTCAAATTTATTACTTCCAATTCAGAAATTGGTGTTTTCCACAATTTCATGTTTATTTTGTGCATTAATTAACTTAAAAAAAAAGCCAATGAGAGACATACTAAAAATCTTACCAAAAAAAAAAAAAAAAAAAAAAATCCACCCAGGCGAAGCAGCAGCAAAATGCCCTAAGTTCCCAAGCCCCTTCCGACAGCCCAGCAGTGGTCCCCCCCGGGGAAGGACTTACGTGCGTGGCGTGCTCTGTGCTTGTGAGGTCTGCTGTGATCCCTTTCTGAGCGTGGATCTTCTCCCAGCTCTGTGCCTTCTGATGAGACTGCAAAGGATACCAGAGAAGGAGGTGCTTCTGACTGCCCTCCTTCCACTGGAGAATCCACACACCCCTTTCCTGCCTGAAGCCTGCACCCTTCTGTCTTCTGCCTGTCAGAGCAGTCGAAGATCACTTCCACTCGGGGCAGCCTCGCGTCTCCTGCTTCACTTCCCTGGATCACTCTCAACTCTTGGCCACTGGAGATGTGGATTATCTTGCTGGATCTCAGAGAAGGGTCCCCTTTCTCACCAGTGGGGACAGAATTTATGTGGACAATCCCGTCGTGTTGTAAATTAGGATCTGGGTCAGGAGACTTAGATTTTTCAGTTCCCAGGAGAGCCACTACAGGGGCACTAGTGCCCTTGTGTCTCTCTTGTGAAAGGGACAGTTGTAGCTCAACCACAGTGCCTGGCCGCCCCACTTCTGCCTTCTCCCTTACAATAACCTCCTCTGGTAAGCGTCCACTTTCAGAGTCAGACGTGTGAGGGGCCAGGCCTGTTTCTTCTTTTATGTTCCCAGAAAAGCCAGCACCACTTGCTTGGTCCTCAGTTAAGGGAACTCCACTCTTGACTGGGGCGATATAGAATTCTCTGTACTGGCTCTTTGTGGCTGGTCGAATCTGTAGGGTGGTACTTTCCACATACCCTTCATGGGTGAGATGTTCATGGTTTTTGTTTTCAGTTTCAGAGATCAAGCTCTCACTTATTCCACTGGATGGTCTGCACACAGGAAAATCAGTCCAGACAGTTAAATCAGAATGTGTTACACCTGCCAAAGAACTTCCTGACACTTTTATGATGTCTAATACATGATACAATAAAAATATTTCCTCCTAAATGTCAACTGCAACATATTTGAAAACAGAAATTGGCAACATGTTTATATTATTATTTAAAGATCTTCCAAATAAACTGGTCTTTAAAGCAAAGCAAAAATGCTCACAAAAGGTTATGAAACCAAAATCCATCCTAAATTCAGCTTTTATTTTTTTTTAAAGCAAAGGTTAGAGCTACATGGATGCCCTTTATCTATAATTGGGGTGTTTTCAAATAACCATGCTTGTTATGATATGACAAAGTGTTTTAATGTCTTAGGTGTTTTCAAATAACCATGCTTGTTATAATATGACAAAGTGTTTTAATGTTTTATTGACTAAGTTTAGGTCTGGACATTATAAAGTCGCATAAACATATTCAGCAGCCTCAGAGCAATATTAATATACAGATAACTCAAGTAATCCTTTTAGAGACTGTGCTTTCTTA
Source organism: Hippopotamus amphibius kiboko (assembly GCF_030028045.1). NCBI lineage: Eukaryota > Metazoa > Chordata > Mammalia > Artiodactyla > Hippopotamidae > Hippopotamus > Hippopotamus amphibius. Next base: position 76,811,351 of record NC_080198.1, read on the forward strand.
AAAGGAATGAAATAGAAGCTGTTTTTTTAAGCTCCAATGAGCATGTGTTTTGTAATAAGTGGACCCCAGCCCAGTACTCTTGTGTAAAGAGAAATCCTTTCCATGCTGCAATGAATCATTGAGTCATGGAGTATTTATAATCTGAGATGCCTCCCCTTCTCTATTTGAACTTGTCTCTTGGAGCATTTTCCTTATAGGATCCCTGAAGTCAAACTGTTCCTTAATGGCTCAGTTAAGAAGCTCACAGCTGTTCACCACAGTCCTTTGATTTTGACCTTAACCATTCCCAGCTGGTTTTTGCAAATTCGGGTTTGCAAGAAACAATGTCAGTTAAGGGTTAAACAACTTCTTGCTAAAACTCTAATTTAAACTCTAACTGCTTTTAGAAGAGAAGCATCATTCACAGAACAGCTGTAGGAGATGCCTTCATTTCTTACATTTGTAAGGTTTTTAAAGAAGCAGTAGCGTCTATCTCGGTCCCTTTCTTCTTTCCTCAAAAGGTACCCTGACTAATGCAGGATCATCAGTTGAAGGAAGTGAGCCCCTACTTCTGTTCTATTCAAGGGAATTTACCTTAGAATTTATGTGGTAGTAAAATTTAAGACTAATATTCAAAATAATTACTTCTGACTTTGCTTTTGACTGCATTTAGCAAAACAAAAATAAAACACTACTAACGGTCAAATGAAATTCAGCTTTCTCTATGCAAGTAATCTGTAAAGCTTCCTGGTAATACCAAAAAAAAGATTATAATATAGTATTTTTAAAACATGATGAAAGCAAATTAGATCTTTCTTATATAGGAAATGATGAATACACTCTGTGCAACTGAATTTGAGGGTATCAAAAGGCCAGAGAGTTTTAATTTAGGAAGGCCTTGAGATGGAAGTAGATTAAGTCACTTTGAATTATGTCAGCAATCAATTATGAATCTGAGAAGAGAGTAGTCTGAATTCATTCCAGCCTTACAGGCAAATGGGTCAGATAAATGTTAACATTTATTGGTAGCCCAAGTAAAACGGATAGTATACATGAATAAAAAGCATAAAAGAACTAGAGGTTAAAGCTCATTTCCATTCATTGCACATAGGTACTCAATTCCACAATTTATGTGTCATAATTATATGTATATATATAATCATTTAAATAAAATTTACAGTAATAGAGACAATGTTAAAGGAGGATTTTTTTAAGATAGTCTGACCCAGCAGTAGTCCAGGAAGAGTAAACCACTTGTCCTCTAGGGATAGATGACAGTTACACGAGTGGAGAGAAATATTTAATTCCGGGAAACAATGTTTAGGTATCCAGATTGGTGGAGGTGGCAGTGGTGATGATGATGATGATGCTTACCTTTGGGCTGACTTTAATTTGAGATTCCATTTTGAATCTTGTCAATTATTTATTTATATTGTAAAAGTAAAAATACTTAAGAGAAAATAATAATGATCATGATTCCAGTTATTAAAAGCAGCAGAGAACTAGTCTATTTACTTCTGAAAGTAAATAGGTACCTAAGACTCAGCTTTAAACCACCAAGGACTTTCCCAGTGACAGTCATCCTAATCAAAACAAGTAGAGGATGTCCCAGACTGCAAGTGTGTTCTGAAGAGACTGGCCTCATTAAGCCAGCAAAGACACTAAAAGGGAATAAATTAGAAAAGGTTTTTCTCCCCTTTTTGGATGTGATTAAACTTTTACAAAGATGGGATGCTTCAAATACCTCAGAGATTTATGTATAATATTGGCCAACACTGTGACTACACTTGGCAATATTCCTATTAGATCCCTTTTAAAAGCAAATGGCAGCTTTATAAATAAGTAGGATCCCAGGGGCTTAAACACTGGGCTTGAAGGGTAAATATTTAGACGGGAGATTCAGAGACAAATGCTCGATTTCTTTTATTTTCACAAAATTTTGGCCAAAGTGAGTTCACATTTGTAACAGAAATGGAATCATACTGAATGATTATCAGAGGGGTAATTCGGAACGTAGTCTTTCTGCGGTTAAGACAAAACCTGGAAGGTTTTGAAATTCGGTGTGGGAAGTCCTTCCCTTGTCTTCCTGAAGGCTGCTCTCTAGGAAGCCAGAGCTTTCCTTTGTGGATTCACTATAATGTCATGGTCAGGGCCTCTCTTGCAAAGTTAATATGGACCATACTGCAATTCGCACATGGTAAAAATGTTGATGCTATAGTTTTTTGTGATTACTCTCATTGTTTTGTTTTTATGTTTAAGGTTTACTTATGCATTTTTAAGCAATTAGGTGAGGAGGGTGGTATTTGGAGAGACCAAACTGACAAGTTATTTGCACTGATAGTCCAAAAACTAACCATCAGCTTTTGACATATCCAAATATTGTGTTTTTTTGGCAAACAAAAATCAGGCTGCTTTTAAGGGTTTCTTGGTTCTTTTCCTTATCAAATAAATATTATACAGCATAACATTTTAACATTTAAACATTTTAAATTAATCTATGAATCTAGGAATTATACTTTAGTGATCCTGAGCCACCAAAAAATCTTGACCTAGAAGTATTACATTATGTTCAATATACTGAGCTTCCTAAGGAAGTAGTCTAAAATACCTAAGATTTTCAACAAAGTTCTTGAAACAAAATTTTCAAGTTAATTCTCAATTAACCAGAAAATTCAGTTGATTAGAATTGCCGTTTTTCAAACACTATGATTTTTCTGTTTAACTATACTGACCTACCAAGTACCCTCATTTCCCCATAGATGATGGTAGTAGGAGCTGTGGTAGTAGGAGCTATAAGCGTTCCCATGTAGCTTCAGGAGAAAATATGTATTCCAACAGATCTTTTTACCTTTTGACGAGCATTTGGAGAGAGTCTGTTATGCTCTCCATGAGCTTGATGACTTCTGGGTAGGTGAGGTCTGCACAAGAGTTGCCATTGATAGAAACCACTTCATCCCCCTCACAGAGCCCAGACCCGGAGGCTTTGCTCTGGCTTCGGATCTGAGTGGAGTGAAAAAGGAGGCAATAGTTAGAATTATATAACTTACAAAAAACATGCCACTATCTCTGAGAAATTTTTACTTGGGAGAGGTAAATGGATCTGCAGACGGTATAAATCAGCCCTGATTTTTAATTTACCTGTTAACCTATAAGACCATCTTAAACACTTCTCACCCCTGTTACACACAATTGATTATACACCATAATGTCAACATTTAATTCATAGCATTATAAGTAAACAGGAAAAAAAGGAAATTAAATCTATGGTGAAGGAACTAGAAAAACAGAAATAAATAATAGTGAAGAATGGAGGAAAACAGATGTTTAAACTGATTATACATTAAAAATAATTATTTCACATTACGAAGTTTGATCCAATCAGAAAGTGGCTTCTCCCATTAAAATAAAATGTAAAAGCCCTTCTCATTGCCAGGGTGGGTGGAACACTGACTGTAAGAAGGACATGTAGGGCAGGATAATTGATTTAAAGAGAGAGCTGTACAGCTCAATGAACTGATGAAAATCATCCCAGTAAAATGGGGAAATCAGGCAGCAGGATGTTAAGAATTATGTCAAAGAGAGAAATCCTTCATTGAAATCAACTCTCCAAGACTTGATAATAAGCAAACTTTAGCAAAAAAGAAAGAAAAAATAGGATTATTTTGCAAAAAATGAAAACAGCCCTGCTGTAAGGATTGCATCATATTCTAACATAGATTCAGTGGGGACAAGAACTGACTAAAAACCCAGAAGAGAACCTTCAGATCCTGAAAGAAGAGAAATGCAGAGGAGTGGGATAGCAACAGAGAGGTCCCACGAGTCCTTAGTGAGGAATAACATTCAGTTATTCCTGGAGGTTTACATTCTGTATAATTATGATTATGGTAAAATGTGCTGGTTATTCTCCCTCTGCCCTTACAGGCCCGTTCTCTACCCTCCCTGGTGCTGCTTTATGGCGGTGGGGGGATTGGCCTCTAGAGAATGCAGTGACCAAGTTCCCTTGCATGCTGATTCCTGGTTGGATTTGGTCAACAGGAAGCCCAGAGATCAAAGAGTAAGGGAAATGAGAGGTCAGGGAGATGTTCTCCTTGCTGGACCTGCTGGGCCATGATTTGGCAATGGCTTTGTTCCTTGATCTAGACAGTCAGAACTCCTGTCTATCTGTCCCTCTACCGTGCCTTAACTCTTGTTATATTCCAATAAGACACCATCTCTTTGCATCTTCAGGCCTAAGGGTAATAATAGCTTCCTGCTCTTGATCTCTGGGTGCTTCATTATTGTTTGTTGGTTCACTTGAGCCTGCCTTTGGTCCCTGCATTACGTTATCTTTAATTACTCCTTTGAACATGCTACCTATTTCCTGCTGGGACCCTAAGTGATACTAATGTGTTTAGATTTCATTTTATAATGTGAATTTAATAATTCTCAACGAACCATGTATCATGATCACACAATCTCAAATTTAATAATACTTTAAATAATCTTATATATATTTTCTACTAAGGGGATCCCTGTTTGACTATTAAAATTAAGATTCTGAGTCTAAAGAGGTCAAAACCAGGTAAGCAGTGCTTCTTGAAGAATGTTTTCATAGCCAGGCTCATTTCTGATTAGGCATGAAATGTATTTCAATTTATCTCTAACAGATGCCCACTAATTCTTGCTAAGATCTTAAATGATAATTAATATGCTGACTGATATAGGTTTAAAGTTTATATCTCCAAGTGCATTTACATTTTAAATGATACTCTTGGAAGCAGAAGCATATCTTTAGGTGCCAAAGCAATGATGCTATTGAAATTTGAAGTGATTCAGTTAGTTTTGTTCTGGGAGGGTCTATCCTTTTATTGTCATAAATTATAAGAAGGCCTTCTCCTTTTCTGAAAAATCAATCTCATTCCTATTGTTTTGAAAGAACACATTAATTTATTGCAAAAATTAAATGAACTCGATATTTCCAAGGCTAGAAGGAAGCAACAAAAGCAAAGAGAAAGAGGATATTCACCCAGTTTTGAAAAATATCTGTTATCACTGCCAAGTATATTTGTTTTGTTGTCTTGCATGAAATTATTAAAATAAAGAATCATGAGAGAGTTGTTACTAAGTCAAGAATAAAGCAATGCTCAACAATGAATATTTAAGTTAGGAATAGAGTTATTCACATTTCATTCATTTAAATTTATTTAATTTTTTAAATAAAATAAGATCAGGTGAATAATAAAGCATATTTTTAAGCATAAAACCATTCATTCAGTGGAGTCAGATGTACTAGAATACGAAAAGAAAATTCATCCTTTTGAGAACCAAATGGGTTTTATGTTGCTAAAACAGATTTGTCATTATACCCCGTACGTCCCCCCTGCCCAGGCCCAATCTTGAAGCTGGGGGTCCGTTTATCAGCAATAAGTTGTGTGAGTTTTAAGCAGCTTCATGGGTTTGCAGAGCAAGACGAAAAACTGGTCCTTGGCAAATAAACAAATTCCCAACTTAACAGAGCTGTCTATCATCCAAACATGTGCTGCTTGATGAGAAAAGTGCAGTTCATCATTCTGCTTGTCAAGTGGAGCTTTTAGTGGTATCCAAATAAGCAAAAGCATTATGGTAGGAGCCATTAGCATTCCTTCAGAGCGTACATTCTGAGGTCAACATTTGGAATCAACTGCTGTGATTGTGTTTAGCTGATCTTTTACATTTGTCTGAACAGCAGGAAATAGTCTGCCCTCAAGAACCACGTTAAATAAGGTGATACTTTCCTTGCCACAAAAACTTTCTAAAGGACTATTCCTTCTCCATTTTTAATAGGACTAAACTAAACAAAGGTTGCATGCCAGAGTCAATTATGCCCAAACATATCCCTTGCAATCACCAACATCACCATTCATAGGTGTATTATGAAGAATAAACATTTTTAGAATAAAGATCTTCCTTATATTGTGTATAATTATGTATTTTTATAATTTCTATAACTGTGCATTATTATGTATCTGAGTAAAAATTCTATTCCCTGAAAACATTCTTACTTGTTAAAATGAAATACATTGTCAGTAAAAAGAGTAAGTTTGCACATAAAAATCACTAGTATTTATAATGCTGAATCTCTATCAATGAAATTATCAACCAGTCTCCTCCTTAGGCCATTAGTCTTAGATTCATAAAGTATGTTTCCTAGTAGGAAAGAACACCAACTCTGATGAAAGAAGACATAGGATTCAATTGTGTGGCTCCAATGTTTACTAACTCTCTGAACTTAGATGAGTTACACTACATCCTTAAGTTCTAGTTTTCTGAAGCATAAAATAGAACTAATAAATTTGATCTCTCTAGATGGTTAATAAGGATTAGAAATAATATATGTTAAGTTCCATGATGCACATACAGCTCATAGAGGTGTTTAAGAAGGGACTAATAAATAAAAATGCATTGACTTTCTATACACACACACACACGAAAGGAACATGCCAAGTAAACAGAAAAACTGTAAAATGTTAGTACTTTGTCTATAACATGTTTGAAAATATCTGGATTTGTTTTTCAGTTTTTATCCATATACTTGGCATTATCTCATCATAATCTAAGATAAACAGTGTTTTATCTGTGTTTTCCTCAGTAAGCACACATTTCATAACTGAAATATGGGAAAGAAGACAAGCCTATTTACTATGTTTCCCAGCAGAAGTAATAATACAAATATTTAAATATTAGTGGCTTGTTTTTATTGAACACCTACTGTACTAAGCCCTTTACATTCTTAAATCATTTATCTCTATAAAACCTTAATGAGAAGTATAAATGTACTTCTACTTGTATGTGTTCAAATGGACTGTCATTACTCTCATTTTTATGGAAAATGAGGAAAACTCAGAAAATGAGAGACTCAGAAAAGTTAGGTACTTCCCCTAAAATCACACAGCTAGGACCAGAACTTGAATACAAGGATTTTGATTCCAGAGTTTGTGGTTTTTAACCATTACACATGTTGCCTCCCTCGTCAATAATCTAAATTCTCTACCGTGAGTCCTACAGTGAAGAGAGAGAGGAGTATAATAACAATTAACATACAGTGAGTAAAGTCAGGGAGGAAATAAATGGAAGAGACCAGGAAGAAGTGACAGAAACTTGCCTGGTCAGTCCATAAACCAATGTTGGGAAAGACAGGTTTTATTTTGTTATCCTTCTTCTTCTTCCTCTTTTATTATTTTAAGAGTATATACATATATATATATGTATATATATATAATATTCTTCAAAGATTTTTCAATCTTTAATTTTTAATGGTCAGTATTATACCCGATACGTTACAAATTCAAAATTGAATGAAACTGTGTTTGGCAAACTGATTTGATACAACATACCTATGCAAGCATGCCATATAATTCCCTTTCTTTGAAAACATTCCCTTAGAGACCTTATTCCACACCTAACACATTAGTCAGATGAGTGAGTTTCTATCCATAAATACTATATTCCCTTTCAGTGTCTCTCAGTTTAATCAGACCACATAACTAAGAGAGATATTGGTAATGTAAATATTTACCAAATACTATGTTCTATTGCTTACAGCCTCTTGATCCATGTCAGGAAAGATTTATTTTACTGCAACCAAGTGAAAATGTAAAGTTAAGGCTTCTTTGGGAAATTTAACATTATTTCATTTCATAAACTAATCTGAGAAGAATGTCAGCTATGCTCATTTACATTTATGATAAATAACTCACTGGTAAAATGAAAAAAGCTCCATTTCTGTTAACTTATTATTGCTTCATTTCCACGTCTTCCAGAACTGACTAGAATGCAAATACTAGGTTGAGTTCTCCTAGAACCTTGTACTTAAACTACTTTGTATTGTGTATATGACATACCAAGTGTGTCAGATTCCTGTTAGCAAAACTAAATCTTGTCTTATGGGCTGCATTTTCACATACAATTCATTGATAAGTCCTCTTGGAAGATGTCAGAGTAAGTGGCAGAACCAAGACAATCTCCTCCTTAAATTCCACTACTATATGTATTGAAAAACATGAAAAAGACAGAGAAAATTAGCATAAATTAGCTTATCCCACGCAGGGCTATTCTTAATCCATAAAATAAAGTCTTGGGACCTGGAGATAACTAAGACAGGATGAGAGACATGATCTTGGACAAGTAAAAGCACTTTGATGGAAGCTGGAAAATAGTCTATGATCTAGTAGCTCTTTCTGAAGCCCCAGTCCTTCCTCAGTTTTCCACTTCAGGCCTTTGGCAAAACTCCCGTCAAACACTGGAGACAAAATTTAATAAGCATTCTCTCACCCAAACTGGCTCTTAAACGAAAGACTTAGGTAAGTCTGTTCATCAGCTGTCCAGAGAAATGGTCAGAATGGTCATTGGAAGGTCCACAAGAGCAACGATGATGGTTAAAGTTTTAGAAATAAGTAAATAATCCTACTTTTAATGGCTTTGCTATCCAGATTCCAAACTCCAAATTCAGCCCTTGATGGGGGAGGGAGGGTCCCTAGTACCAAAACTGAGTTCCTAAGTTGTTGGGAATTCATGTTTACAGTGGTAGTGTTTTTGGAAATCAATAGCAAAAGCAGTATAACAGTTTCAGGATGACAAGGCAAAAGAAAACAACAAGGACTAGAACACAATGGAATAAAAATAATAATAACACAAGAAAAAATAGTAAGAAGCAAAAAGCATCTTGGGATTTAGTGCAGAAATTCAAACAGTAAAATGGAAAAAAAAAAGACTTGAGGACATATCTAGACTATGGGATAAATAAATAAGAAATATAACTAGTAACTGAGTAAATCAAAAGTCAGTAGAGAAGACTGTGGCCAAGAGTTGAATGGATTGCTTGACTTCTGTCCCAAGCCCCTTTGAATGTGCCTTGTGTCAACAGAGGCTAAGATAAAATAACACTTCCCAGACTCTGCTTCAGCTAGGGTTCTGGGTGTGACTTAATTTCAACAAGCAGGTGTACCTGCAAGAAACTTGCACTTGAAATTGAATTAAATGGAAAGAGGCTTTAGACTGTGAGGCATTCATCTTGCTGGTACAGATCTGGGAGATGATTTTACTCAGGATACAGCAGTTCTACTGGCAGCTTTATAATCCCAGATCACAGCTAAGGTGTGTAACCCTAGACCCAGCACTGGGCCAGCCCAATAGCTTCCTGACTCCTTAGCTTCCTGACTGTGGCAAATGTTGCCAATCCCTTGAGTAGCTAGTTCTGCAGTGTTGTTTGAAGTCATTCCTGGAGGTCCTGCCTAAAGTCTGCCTTTCCAGATCTTTCAACAATTCTATAGTACTTCTTACATTCCTTTTCTCCCTAAAATAATTAGAGAGGTTTCTACTATCTGCAAATGAACCCTGAGCTGATACAGAAAGATAGAATTAAGGGCAAGCATAGAAGGTAAAAAAGGACAAGAGGTAAAACAGCAAGTGTTTCTCAGATACAGAAAAGAAAAAAAGATGGGCACAGATGCTGCTATTTCAAGACAGACAGGAGAGACAATGCGGGAAGATGCAGGAACTGACACCAGATAAATTGTATGAGGTCACCATTTACTAAGAATAAAGGAGGAAAGGCAGAGGGGGATTAAAATTTGAGGACAATTAAGGAGGTTCAGAAAAACCATTGCAGAATACGTACTAGGAACTTAATATGAGAGAAATAAAAGCTTTGTGAAGAACTTAGAAGGAATAAAGTGAGATGATTATCAATATGCACTCTTGTCCAGAAAAATGTTCTAAAAGGAGAGTAGATACTTCCTAAAATGAAGCAAGGCTTTTCTCCACTGAAGCACTGATAAGTATACGAAGAATTGAATAAGAAATTCTATTATACAAGTTGTCTAAATAGTGAAAATAATTCTTACATTGTATATTCAAGTCAGGTCTTGGGTGCAAAACAAGTAGACACTAGGATTTTTTGGTTATTCTATACTCAGTTCCTCAATTCAAACTCAATAACCTGTTCCCATATTGAGTTTTGAAGACTATCAACTTTTCTGCTCTGATCACTAATATATGTCCAGATACTGGGCAAAAAGTTTTCCTTTTGGATGACTGTCTTTATCCTTAGGGACCAAGTCACCATAAAAGTAAAAAGCATTCCTGGTAGCAACTTTGGAAAGATTCCCGAAGTAAATAACTCTGACAGGAATGAGGGCCCTAATCCATGGGGCTGCATACTTAAGAATCTGCATACCAATGTGATTCCACAAGCAGAAACGATGCCACAATATAACTGCTATGAGCTCTTATAAAGCAGTCACCATGATGCTAGAAAACCAACAAGTACAAATATGGAATGGTATTCTCTGCTCTTCTTTACTCCCTAAGAATGTAAACATCCCAGCTCTTTCAGAAAACACTGATGAACCAGAGCCTTATGTAGGACATGTCCCTGTCTGCTGGTTTGTTGGATTAAATTGTGGAAGATTGCACAAAGGCTTTGAACTATAGGCAGATTCTTTTTATAAATATTTATACAGAATATTAAAAAAAAAACTTTTTAAAGACCTCATTAAAAAAGCACATGTAAAACCGAAAATATTAGATAAATAAGTAGTCAGTATAATCAGGATGAATCAGAAAAGAGAGTAGATCTAGAACTCACTATTTGGTTTCTCAAGTCTCTGTTTATATTTATTAACTGCACACCCAACTATTAACTGAATGATTAATATGCTACAATACCTTATCTATTAAGAATTTAGTTATCTAAAAAACCTATAAGCTTTTTGAGTGGCAAAAATACAGTAAAAGATAAAGTTCACTAAAACTTCTGTACATCACTGTAAGTGTCTGGGATCCTTTTTCAGTCTATTTACTCAATTTTAAACAATTCTGATAAGCTTTTTCGTTTGGTTTACAGAAAGTTAGAAATGGAGAGACAAACATGCACACTGTATAAAGATGTTACAGTTAATACACCAAAGCAAGAAGTAAAAGGCAACATTTAAAAACACATGAAAATCTTAAAAAAAAAAAAAGACTTAGAATACATTTAATGAAAGTGTAAAAAACTTTCACACACTCAGTGGGACTTAGTGCCTCTACTGTATTTGAGTAAAATAATGGGCATTAATAATAATGATCACAAGTCATTTAAAATATTTAAACCCTCTTAGTAGACTGATCAGATGCAGAAAAACATGTGACATCTTTTAGAAAAAGTACCATTCCAAACAGCTAAAATAAAAGTTTTTCTATTTAACAGTAGCACTAGGCCTGAGGCATTGCCATATTATATAGTGAAGGAACTGGATTAGAATTCTTTGCTTGTATTGGTTTTTTTTTTTTTTAACGGAAATTGTTTTATTTCAGACACTGAATATGTCTCATGTACCCAGAAAAATGTATCTGTTTTTTCATAGCTCTAGATGCTGGTGCAGAGGCCAGGAATGTTAATAAGGACTATGCCCTTTCAGGGAAAGGCCAATTTAAATGATCTCCAAAGTTTTGGTTAACTGGAACTTCATTTAGTCAGTCATTAGCATATAAAAGTGTGTGACCTAAAGCAGCAATTCTCAAATGTTTTAGTCTGAGGACCCACACTCAAAAATAATTGAGTACTTAAAAAATATTTTGTTCTTGTGGATTCTATCTATTGGTATTTACCATGCTAGAAATAAAAAGATATTTAAATTTTTTGTTTATTAATTTAAAAATAAAATAGCAGTATGTTAACGCAAATGTTTTATGAAAAATAATCATGTTTTCTAACACTTAGATAATTTGGTGAGAATGGTGACATGGTTTTCCGTTTCTGTAAATCTCAATGTCTGAGCTTAATAGAAGACAGATGAATTCTCATCTGTGCTTCTGTATTCCTTCTGTTGTGTTACACTGTGTTGACTGAAGTGTATGAAGATCTAGCTTCACACAGATAAATAGTTAGTAAAGGGAAGAATATTTTAATAGCCTTTACAGATAATTTTGGATATTCCTTGATACTAAATCTAACTCAATAAGTGGCAATGCCTCAAACTGCAGTGTAGAATCTGAAACCATAGCAATGAACTTTTCATACTTCATTATATTAAAATCCACTGGTCTGTTTTGCACTTTGGATGGATCTTTAGCCCAGCATGATTCTGTTACATCCCACACTGGCCATTTAGAAAATATTGATTCACTGAGTTATGCAACTCTTCCAAATGTTGACACATTTAATCATATAATATACAAAATCACACTCCTTAAAATCATCAATGATCTCAACAGAGAAGTCTTTAAGTATTGGGAAGCTGTCAAAATCACGGTGGCAGGTGTAACTTTCTAATTTTCCCTTGAAAGCTCAAATACTGTCAGTTGTTTTCCTTGAAGTGACAGGCTCACTTTGCTCATTTTCTAGAAGATGTCTGCGGAATACCCAAGTCTGAAAAGTCATAGTTCATCAGTCATTTTTTAAAAATATTTATTTATTTATTTATTTATTTATTTTTGGCTGTGTTGGGTCTTAGTTGCGGCACGTGGAGTCTTTTGTTGCAGCTTGTGGGCTCTTCATTGCAGCACATGGGCTTCTCTCTCTAGTCATGGCACGTGGTCTCAGTAGTTGTGGCTCTCTAGCTGTGGCATGTGGGTTCCAGAGTATGTGGGCTCAGTAGTTGCGGCACTTGGGTTTAGTTGCCCTGAGGCATGTGTGATCGTAGTTCCCTGACTAAGGATCGATCCCGTGTTCCCTGCACTGGGAGGCATATTCTTAATCACTGGACCCACCAGGAAAGTCCCGTCAGTCATTCTTTAACTAAAAATGATGTTCCATGTAAAAATGACTAGTTGAGCTTGCAATTCAAAAAATTGTGCAAATGCTACCACAAGACAAACTTTCAAAGTGCTTTACATGTATTTTCATTTTGTCACGCAGAATATTAAAAAGATGTGTGCTCGAGATTTAATAACATGCAAACTTTTACTGCTCCATCAAGGACATTCTTACGTGAAACCAGCATCTTGTTTAAGCCAAACGTTGACAGTGATGAGTTCAACTCCTAGTACAGGTAGATATCGCTGCCTTAAATGCTAAGGTATCATCCACCTTTGCTTTTACACCGTCAGTGCAAATGTCAACACCGTGAAAAAGACAAACAACGTCTTGGTACCATTAGGAAAGTCATTTTGACCTCACAGATCCCCTGAAAACATCTAAGGGACCCCTAGAGATCTGCAGACCACACTTTGAGGACTACTCATCTAAAGGGACAGGGATACAAGATACACATCCTTGGCCTCTTGGGTATCTGAGTTTGAGAAGAGGAAATTCCATCAAAGGCAATGCAGGGACAAACAACAGTAAGGTCCAGCCTAGGGAAGAAAGGCTGACGGAAGCCAGGAAGGGATACCTTTTAAGAGTGTGTGCTAAGAGAGCATGCCACAACCATGAATTCAGATAAAAGACCACTCTGATGATCTGGGGAAATGGAAAAGCAAGCAGTTTCAGCCCAGATTCCAAGTCCATTCTCTGAAGGGAGGAGAACAAAGGGGAGAAGAAAATTGTTAACTGGGCTGGAGTGCCAAGGGTGCTTTGAAAATAACTTCCATTCAGTTTCCAAACTACTGGCTAGTTGAAATTCATTGAGAGCTGTGACTGCAATACAAAGATCTTTGTATCTTTTATAACCTGATATATGTATTGCACACATGGACATGCAATAAATATGTGCTAAATAAATGTCAATATGATTAAATGAATTTTACCCAAAAGTTTGTTTCAGCTTCCCTCAGCAATGGGCCAATAGTTGCTGCCAAGCCTACTAATTTCTATGTATTCTTTCTTTGTGGTCTCTTTTAGGTTTAAGATTGCTACAAAAGTTATCGTGATTAATGGGAAATTCCCAGCGTTATCTGTGGAAGAGAATTGGTCCTACTGGATACTGGACTTCAGAGATAACTGAGTTTTCCCCAGCAAAGGGGATGGCCGCACCATGACCCAATAAGCAACTCTGCAGCTGCTCCTGCCAATCACTCCATTTCGCCATCATTCCCCTGGCCCCATGAGAGGTAAGGTCACAAGGCAACCAGTAAAATATAAAACTTTACTAAATGTGGGTTTGGTTGCAGCTTACGGAGATAAGCACATGAGCAGCAGTAGTGTGAGGCACTGGAGCTGAGGCACTACCACAGGTGCTGCTGCAGTTTCTATGCATTCTGTCTGCCTTGGTAGCTCCGTATGAGCTGTGCTAGGCTGTGGTAGTGGGTTTCCAAACCCGTATTTAAAGAAGGGAAATCAGGGTCATGCCAAGTGCCCTCTGTGTCCATGTAAGTGTTCTGTTGACGCATTTTAAAACCAGTCACGCTCCTTGCTGGAATTGACTAATACTTCTCCTATTTATTTCTGATTGAGGAGAGCCTACATGAATGTCATCATCTTGCCAAAAAATTCTGGGTCAGAGCCAGCCAAGAAAAGCCTTCCAGAGGCAGGCAAGAACCCTCAGCTATTCTCTTTTTTCACCTAGCCAGAGGCCAGTGTTGAATTTACAAAGGAAATGGAGTTGGAGTTTGAGGCTTTGCTTATGTTACCTTATTTAATTAATTAGTTAAGTCATTATCCTACATATTCACTGACTGTCTTTCATGGACAGAGTTCCGGGGTCTTAAGTACAATCATGAGTATTGCCCTCAAGACCTTTATATTCTAAGATAGATAAGTGTAACCCAATATAACTGCTATGATTAAAGTTAACACAATATGCAGCGGGAGCACACTAGCAATGTCACAACCAAGGATTACTGGAGGAAGTAGGATTTTCTAAAGGACACATAAATGTTAACCTCACAAGGAAAGGTCAAGGGTAATCAGAAACACAAAGGCATAAGAACCTAGCACTCAGGAATGCTCAGTCAATGCTTGTTGGATGAACTACCTTTTCACAATGTGACGCTGCCTCCCATTAATACTACAGTATCTTGTAGAGTACTTCAAAACAAATGCCTGTTAGTTCACCTACAAAATGGCTAGAAAAATCCCATCTTTGCTATTCAAAGTGAGGTTCATAGATAAGCAGCACTGGTTAGCCCCTAATCCAGATGAACCAACATCTGCCTTTTAAGATCCCCTGGTGATTCATATACACATTAGGGTTCAAGACTGTGCTGCAGTAAAGGCTTGTCAACCAGTGATGGCCTTCTAGGACAGTGGTTTATAACCTTTGGGAACATCAGACTTTATGGAGAGGGCTTTCAAAATGCAGAAATCCAGTTTTTATTCCCTCATCTTCCACAAAAAACAAATCTTGGGGGCTGGGACCTGTGTATCTGCATTTTTAACAAACTTCCCAGGGAATCCTGAGGCCTGTTCTTTGACACAACCTGGTGTTATTTTCTATAGAATACTTTAGGGAAATATGTTGGGGGCCAACCATTTTTCTGTGTGTGTGTGTGTGTGTGTGTGAGAGACGAAGAGGCAGATCTTTATTGAATGACTCTCTTTCAAGTGACTATGTTATTAACTCTTTTGAACTTTTGAGCTTCATATAACCATACATTTCAAGAAGACTAGAAAATGTGTTTATAATCATTACTTTGTGGTTTTTTTTTTTTTGCATGTCCTTTTATTTTAACTATATAACTTTTATGCTTTTGAAAACAAAGATGATCCAAAGTCAAGATTTTCTGGATTAGAAGTGGTGAATATAATATAAGCTAGAGTGCCGCTAAAGGGCGCTTGTGGGAAAATTATAATCCAGATTTTATCCCTAAGCAGATCATGCAGGCAGATAACTAGCTCTTCAAAACTATTCTGTGTAGCCTCCAGCCATATAAAAACTCCAAGTATCATTTGACAATATGTGTGCTAAATGTATAATGCAAATATAGCAACGCTTTCAATTTTCTATTTATTTCAACTATCAATATAATTTTTATTCTCTAGCTGGTCATAAAATTTAACATGCTAAAGACAAGGAATTTGCATTTGTTCTTGATTTTCATTTGAAACTAAATATGATGAAATTTCCATTTCCTCTCTATTATTACATAAACGAAGCAAATAAATGGAATTACCAAGCCTTATTTTAAAGGAAAAATTATCTCCACATTAATTAAATTAGTTGAGCATAATATGGCATCTTCTAATATTTGAAGGAAATGGAATAGTCAAATGGCAGATAAATACATTTAAATATTTTAATGAGTTAAAGTTCAGTACAAAAGCACTTGGTATAACTCGAGCACACTACATAGCAGCCTGTATAAATTATGCTTTTAAAGGAAAAAATAAACCATATTAATTTCTTCAGACAAGGACTTTACTACTTTTACAAATTGTTTGCAAAAGAAAATTTAAGTGGGGCTTCCCTGGTGATGCAGTGGTTAAGAATCCGCCTGCCAATGCAGGGGACACAGGTTCGATCCCTAATCCAGGAAGATCCCACATGCCGTGGAGCAACTAAGCCCGTGCGCTACAACCACTGAGCCTGTGCTCTAGAGCCCACAAGCCACAACTACTGAGCCCACATGCCACAACTACTGAAGCCTGCGAGCCTAGAGCCAGTGCTCCAAAACAAGAGAAGCCCATGCAAGGCAGCTAAGCATAGCCACTGCTCGCTGCAACTGGAGAAAGCCGGTACGCAGCAATGAAGACCCAATGCAGCCAATAAATAAAATTAATTAATTAATTAATTAATTTAAAAAAAAAGAAAATATAAGCAATATGGAGTCTTCTCTTCCCATGAAACAATTTGGATTTGAATGAAAATATCAAATCACTACCTTTTTCAAATGCAATTGTTTGGCACCCATCTTTCATAGTAACACAACATCTATGTTACTGTTTGATCACATTTATATTTGTTAAGACTCGCTTTCATTCAGAGTTTGCTTTACAGAGAAATAAAAAGCCTCAGTTTTGAAGGCATTCAACCATTCACCAAGTATTGAGTGTCTCCAGGAGCAAGTACTGTTGTGGGCTTGCCTTCCCCAGGCTAGCTCCGGAGACCAGGAAGAACTTGGCAATTAAACCTAAATCTTAAAAGGCTGGTTATATGACATGCCTTGCTGACCACAGAGAATCATCAGGATCCAGAGTGAGAGGGGCACTAAACCCATGAGGACTGACTTAATCCAACAACAAATTATGTATTAAGCACATAGTATGTGCAAGGTACTGTACTCTGAAACATATCAAGATGTTTATGGCAGAGTTCCTGAGCAGAGAAGAGCTCTTTGAAGTGGAGAGCTGTTGCATTATCTGCTGCAAAATTTAGCCACCCATTTCTGACTTTCATTTATTTGTCTGTCTTTCCTCTCCCCCTCTCTCTCCCTTTCCTCTATCCTCTCCTCCCCTCCCCCTTCTCCTTCCCCCTCTTATTCTCCCCCCGTCCCCCACCTCTTTCTCTCATAATGATGTCTTTTACAAATTCTCCATGGACTACAATTATAGCTGATGGACTCAATCTACTTGTCATTTATAAGGGTGTGGAAAGAGGTTTCTTAGGCTTGAGTCTACATTTAAGATACATTCTCACAGATTCTTTTATTAACATTTATATTTGACGTCTGTAGTCCTTGAAACAAAACATACACAGCACAAGTATAAGGTGATCTTATTAGCATATGTGTATAAGCAAGATGTTGTGTCTGTTCCCCAAAATCAGTGTTTAAAAAATTGAAATCATATCAAAATAGGAAAATATGATTGGAGGAAATATGAACTGACACTCCTGCATTAAGAGCTAAGATAGAAGCATGAAGAAGACCCAGGCCACAGGTAGCCTGACACTGGTGATGAGTACAGTACTGTGCTGTGCTTTACAAAGTCCAAAGTTGAACTGTGGATCTTATTCTGAATAGTGTAATTGTTTGCTAAGAAAATGATGAACATATTATAAAATCTAGATTTTGTCTTATGTCATATAAGGCTTATATATAAATATAAATATAAGTACTTTATTCAGTCTCTACTGTTCAATAATTTAAAAGCCAAACTCTCAGATAAAATGGTATTACTTTTGGTTTTTTAAAATTTTAGTATGACCCTTTTCTCCCCATGCCCTCCATTTTAAAAAATGTCGCTAGTATTGATAAAATAGGACTATGGCTTCTCATATACCTTTGGGGTTTTGCTTTGTTTTAGGGATTTTCTGGCTTCTTCTTACCTCTCTTTTCGTGTGTGTATGTGTGTGTGTGTGTGTGTGTGTTGTCTGTGTGTGTGTGAAGAGAAATGTCTAGGAGCTGCTTGACAGTAGACACGACGTGAAGAAATATGAACTAACCTAGGTGGCCACAAAAATTGTTGCAAGCATACAATAAAGGAAAGCTTGGTTGATAATAAATGTAGATTGAAAGGCAAATGGTAATTAGGAAGACAGTGTCTGCAAGTTGCAATACGCTGGCTACAGCAGATAACTCTAGCTCTCATAGCTAAAAGGGAAAGCTGTTAACATAATGGAGCAGTTGTATCTGTTACAAAAATAAAATATTGTGAGTATCATAAAAAAAATTTAAAAATAAACAACAATCTTGTTTGGGGGAGGATTACCTAAAATTCAATTCACTGTTTTATATACAGATATTAGTGATGCTTACTAGGTCCTTAATTTATTAGTTTCTCCTTTGATATTGACATCTTTTGATGGAATAAGTATGTCAAATTGTGAGGCTGTCATATTTTTTCCCAAAACACATTCTGTTATTTTCCTTGTAAGAACCTGGCAGTCACATGATTTCTCTTAGTATTCCCCAAGGCTTCCATGAGCATTCCTAGAGCTTACAGCCAAAGAAGTCATCTTGGAATTTCAGATATTAAAGCTTTCTTCACAGCCAGAAGCTTCTGTGATATGTGGGTTATTGAACACAGATTTGCTGGATAATTTCTATTCTAGTCAAAGAACTATATAGTCCACTGTGCTTCCTTTTTGATGAACACTATGATTCCATCTTGAACAACTTCATCGGAATCTTTTTTTGTCTTCATATATTATAAAGTATTTAAAAAGGCAGTGGTTAGGACATCAACTTTCACACCTTCATGTTCAGTCTTAACTTTAAGAAGTTCTGTATTGTTTACTGCTGGTAGCGTCAGGGTAAGTATGGCCTGAGTGGGTTGCTGCCTTACCTTACCTTCAGCTCAGAGCTTCTTCTTGCTAAGAAAGCTGACATCTTGGCCCTTCTGGTGCCCCAGGGCTCTGGCTAAAAGCTCAGGTTCCCTCCATAGACACACAGTGGGCCAATGCTTTCTGTGTGTGTGTGTGTGTGTGTGTGTGTGTGTGCTATCAAACAGTTTGTTCTCTTTGTAGAACATAACAGTTACATTGTTGAATGCTCCAACTGGATATGTGTTCCTAGACTAGCTTGGTGTCAATGTTATTTCAAAACAATTATTTGGTTATTCTCAGCAATGCTATTTGCACATATTGTTTTCCAAAGGTAAATATTTTCTATTTTAAAACTTGCCTTGGTTGTAAAGAAAAGTAATTTTTAATAGTTCTACAAACAAGCAGACCTGGGAACACTGACTCCTAAGTCAGAAATGGAGAAAAACAAGAAGCAACATAATTTGCTCTGTAGAATTCCCTGATGACTCAGGAATTTGTGGGAACAGTTTACTCTTGAAGTAAGGATGAGGGTAAGGATGAAAACAGGAAGGCTAGTTGAAAAAAAAAAAAAAGACATGAGAACCCCCCAATACTATTTCCTATTCCCCAAGCCAAGCAAATGTCCTTTATTCACCCTGCAGCACAGCAGGCACAGCTGAGGGTGGGTGTACCATATGGAAAATAGAGGCTTATGTGAAAGATTAACTACTAGATCTTAAGACAAACCCTGTCCCCAGCCACACTCCTGTCCTGGCTCTCAAAACTCTGGCAGCTGGACTTTATACCCTTCTAGAAGGAGATTAGGAGATTCTGATTAGCCAGTTAATTAGGTATTAGAGCTTTGCCAAGAAATGGCCCCACCTGCTCACGTACAGTAAGAAGGTAGCAAGAAATTGGTCTTCTAATCTAAGGGAAAGCCTCTACTATAAAAGAGACCAAAACAAGCAAAAAGCAAACATGGAAACTATGCTGGGAGAGGAAAACATCAAAAAAATTATCACTGATATCTCCAGTGATATGAAATTCATGAAACAGAAACAGGATGATATAGAAAAGAATGAGAAAGACTCTTGCCAATTGAAAATATCTCAGCAGAAGTGAATAGTTCAGTAGAAAATTTGTAAGATAATGTTGAAGAAATTTTCTAGAGTGTCCTAGAACCTAACAGGTTTAAGTAGCAAGACAAAGAGATGAAAATAGAAGAAAAAAGCTAAGAAAATTAGACAATGCATACTAATAGTCCAATGTATAAATAATAGAAATTTCAGAATGAGAAAACAAGAATGAAAGAAATCATCAAATAAGTAATTCAAGAAAATTTCCCATAATTGAAGTACAAGTTTTCTAGATTAAAAGGACCACATAACAGATGAAAATACACCCAAACCAAGGCACATCATTTGAAATTTCACACAAAACAATCTTGTTTCCAAGAGAAAAAGTTACATACAAGGGATTGAAAAATCAAAATGGCTTTGGACTTAACAAGACTGGAAACTAAAATACAGACTAATGCCTTCATGATTCTGAGGAAAATATTTCCAGCCTAGAGTGTTATACCTAGAAAAATTATCAATCAAGTTTGAGGATAGAATAAAGATAATATCAAATATACTAGGTCTCAAAAAACTTAGCTCTAATCACCCTTTCTTAGGAAGCAATTGGAGGAAGAGTGCCATGAAAATGAGGAGGAAAAACAAGAAAAAGGGAGACATGGGGTCTAGGAAATAGGGAATCAACTCAAGAGAGAGGAAAGGGAATCTCCAGGATGGTTAAGAAAGGAGATTCCAGGAAGTAGGTGTATACCTTGCAAAGAGAGCTACCAGTCCAAATTAGCACAGGTCAGAAGATTCTAGGAAAGATGTCTCCCAAACAGACAATACTGATCAAGTTCCTAATATGTTTTAAAATATCAGGAGGATTATTTAGACAGATGCAGAGAGTTTGCAGGGGGAGTTAATGATAAATACTTAGAAAATTTAAAAGAAAAGATGGCTATTAATTCTAAGGGGAAGAAAGGTGTGAAAGGAAAAAGTACTCATAGCATACTATATGGCTTAACTTCACAATATAAGCACTGGATATTGATTCAATCAAAATATGATACAGTTATATTGGGAGGATGGAGTAAGGGCAAAGGGAATCCTGTGAGCTTGAGGCAGGGAGTAGGTAAGGTTAACAGAGCTATGATCTTCATTTTCCACAGAGGTGAGCAAAAGGATAATGTTTACAACTAAAAAAATGAAGAAATAGCACAATAACTGTGTATTTTATAAATAAGAAGGAAAATAGCCAAAGGTAAAAATGTTGCCTTTCAGAAATCGAGAACTGATGGTTTTTCATCATGTCTTCTAGAAATATTTGACTCTTTAAACTAGGTGCGTGTTACTTAGATAAAAGATGAAAAACTAAATTTAAAAAAGTATCGTGGCTTTTTTCCAAATTTTTGTATTTTTAATATTCTGGTCCTAAGATATACTGGATTCAAGCAATCTATGAATCTAAACTTTGTATAAATAAAAGTTGTTTTGATATACTCAAACTTCCACTGTAAAATATTAAATAATCCATGGGATTTACGGACATGAAAGATTAGCCACTTGCCTAATTCTTCAGTGAAAAATGAGTATCTAGGTAAGGAAAATGTTAAAGAGCTGTTTTTATTTCGGTATCTGTCCTTAATCTACCAGCCAGTATCAAAACATGAGTATATATAAATATATAAATGTGCTTATGTTTTATCTATAAAAGACTGTGTTCTAAGATTCTGAGATGAAGTGGGTTTTCTTTTTCTTTTCCTTTTTTCTTCCTGGTCAGTTGATCCATTCTTTCTTTTAACTGGACATAGAAGGGCCAGGATGGTGCACAATTTCAAGGGGCATGCTTCCCATTAGATACATGTTAGTGACATCCCCTATGGGGCACAAAGTCAAGAAGAAACAAATAGTGGTTATGAAATGGGAGTGACTTTTGACCTCTTGAGAGGAATATGTGAGGGTAGAAAGAAAACCAGTGCGGAATAAACTTCTACCATGGAGAGCTCAAGAAAATTCCACTTCCTTCCACTCATTTCAAACCATAGACCTAACAGACCTGTGCCCCAGTGAATGACTTCAGAGTTTTGGTGCTTAGAGATTTTCTAGATTTATGTCTCAGCAGCACTGAGAGAGGGAGGGAGAAGGAGTAAAGAACAAGAAGACAGACCCTCTGTGCAAATGATATACTTGAATTCTAAAGGTGGGACTAAATGTCTTAACAAGTTCAACTTGCTGAACTGTGCTTCCTCTCCCTCCTGTCCTCTTCCCTTCCCCTTTCTCCTGGCATCTAGCCCTGGCAACTCAGACGGTGATGAGGTCATAGGCTCCAAAATATGGCCATGGTATGAAGGCAGCAGCACAAATTTTTAAACAGCATTTCAGCACCACTCTGCAGGGCCGAGAAGGGAACCTTGTGTAATGTGAGCAGCTATTGAGCTCGTGCTATTTTATTAATCCAGGGCGGCCGTCCCTGGAGGTTGCATTACGTGTGTGTGTGTGTGTGTGTGTGTGTGTGTGTGTGTGTGTGTGTGTGTGTGTGTTTTCTACAGTCTCTGATTTTATATGACAGTCATCAAGACGTCCTCCTTTTCTCAGACATGCCTAAAGGAGAGTAGAGATAACCCGGTATTAATCCTAACTCGGGTTCTCACCTTTACGCAAGGTCTTTGACATTAAAAGCAAAGAAAGATTAAAATGAAGATGACCTCTGACATCCCCTGCTTCTAGACTGTATGTGTCAGTTTCTTGTTCCTTATCACCTCATTAAATCACCAAACCTGGCTACCTGGAAGGAAAGATTGATGGAGTGATAATGGGATAGCTCTTGTCACATTGCAGCCAGTGCTATTCTATTTGCTTATTAAAGGAGCCTGGCTTTTCCTCCAGGTGGACTCAGATTCTGGAGCTCCTTTCTGTTAATAGGCCATTCTCCAAAGCTCTTAACTTTTCCCTTGCCAAATCCTTCCAAGGAAAAATAACTTCTCAGACCAGAACATGGAGGTATTTAATATCTCTGCTTCAAAACCTTTTAAAAATACCAGGCAACAGTGCAAAAGCTTGAAGATAGTAGTAGACTAGAAGAAAATTCTTCTCTGTGTTTAGAATCTATCTTGTGTTTCCAGGATGTCCATCCTGTTTTCAAATCTGATTTTTCCTTCAGAACCCAGACCAAATGACTGCACCTCCCTCATGGAGCCCTCCCCCTGATTATCCCACTTTACCTTCCAGACAGAAGTATTTACAATCTATGAACTCATTAAAAATGGCTTTGAATTTCTCTTCTGGCACTTATAACTTTTAATTATTAGAAAACACATTATCTCCAGTCCTAAATTTTATCTTCAGAAAAACAGGAACCTCGTTTAATCTCCTTACTATCCAGACATGGTAAATTAGTAATAACAATAACCACAGCTTAAACCATTTACCATTCATACACAATTTCTAACCCTCACAACAACCCTGAGAGGCAAGGACTATTAAGTCTATTTTGCAGAAGAAACTAAGTCTGAGAGAGTAATTGGCTCACCCAGGATCACACTATTAGGAAGTAGCCAGCATTTCACTGAACTTATTTTCAACCAGAATCTGGCCTCTTCATAGTCTGCTACAAATCAGAAGGAAAGAAATGAAGGAAGGAAAGAGAGAGGGAGGAAGGGAGGGAACAAAAAGTTAAAATCTCAGGATTTTACCCATTTATTGGAATAATACTTCACAGACTCCCAGAGTAGTGAGAGATTGAAGAAATTTAACACAGCCCATCCTCTGCTTTTTACAGCAAATAATTGAGACCAGAGAGGTTAAGATCCCTGGTCAAGGTTGCACAGCCAGGGACACAGCTGGGACTAATGCAGACCTTAAGGATCCTGACTCCAATTCCCAAGTCTCTTTCTCTGTGAGATGCAAATTTTGAAGCAGGCACTAAAACATTAAGATGTGTAAAACAGGATAGCAGTTCATAGGCATATAAGCTTGATTATTTGTTTAAACTTTTGTTTACTAAAGTCCTCTGGCTACTAAGAAGCAAGAATTTGAATTTCTGTAAGTTTTCTTGAATAATTTTCTCATCTCCAAACAGGATAATATCTAAAAAATACAAGATAACATAATTCTCTTTTGTTGGATCACCAAAAAGGCATTTTATGCCTTTAAAATGTCCTTCACTACAATGTTTCATCTGTGAGCACCCTGCTAAATACATACTTCTGCACAGCACAAAGGCAGCAAAGTTTAGAATATGACCAAGCCAGTGAGGTGTGGGTGTTAAAAATCTGTATGTATTTAGGGCCAAGTTCAGGGCCTTGTAAGTTCCCCCAATTAGCTGATATATACTTCCAGAAAAATGTATTTAGCAAGCATGGGCAGTTGACCAAATCCTAGATGACTCCCAAATCTAAAAAGTAGAACTGTGTGCTTCACGCCAACCCCCATCCCCCGAATCCTAATATCCTCTCCTCCAGGAAGCTTTCCTCTTCTTCCTAAATTCTTTCCCTCCTCCCCCGAAGTGAAATGCATAGTGGCTGGAGTCTGGGATATCTAAGATCCTGGGGATAAAGGAAAGGGGGCTGCCTCTGAGAGAGAACTCTAAGATCATCAGCAACAGATGAGAACAGGAATTTTCAAAGTTACTTTAGATGAATGGACTGGAAACAGACCAGAGCAGCCTAATGGAAGGAATTACCATGTCTAAAGAAAGTGTCTTTCTGAATGTGTTGTCCAGAAATAGAAATTAGAAAAGGGTAGGAGGCAAACAGTAACCATAAAAGTACTGCCCAGAGGAGAAGGTATCCAGATGAAGGGCTTGAGCTGCACAATACTAGGTGCATCCAATTGTAGAGGTGAGTGCAGCAGGCGCCCACAGTTGAATCTTGCAACTCACGCTCTTGTTCTGATTCCACACAGAAAGCCAGCTTACCATACTAGTGTGGTTTCTAAGGGAAGGGAGACACTGGCCAGAAGATGCAAGTATTCAGGCTTCTTGTCAATGTGTTTTTACCTCTCTCTAAATGAAAAAATCAGAATTCTAGCTTACCCTTGATCTTCTTGGTGTTTAGGAGCATGAATCAGTATCACCAGACTGGGTTACTGTTTGAACAATGACAAGACTGTTTTAGATTTTGGATAATTGAGGGTCAGGCCCTGGACTATGTGAAATTTACAAAGATCAGACTACCTTCTAGAGACCTTTTGTCAGTCTGTCAGTCAAACTTTCCCTACCTCGTTATATCTTCTTTCGAATTTCAGTTAGAATTAATTGATTTCTTCTCTGATCCACAGATAGACATTCATTGATCTCTCCCTCTCTTAGGGCATATCTTATGCCTGGTATTATATTTACTTTTACTATAAGAGAGTGTATCTCCTTGAAAGCAGGTATTATTTTGTTTTGTTTATTTAATTGCTGTCTTTTTAGTTTCAGGATAGAAATGAATAAGATACAGTTATATCCTCTATATACTCCTGAGTAGGGGTAACAGACAGAAAAACGTTATACTTGTGGCAAAGCAATAATGAAAGTATGTATAAAGAACTGAAATGTTGCAAAAGAGGGAGAGATGAAGGATGCTGGGAAGCCTCCCTGGAGGAGGCGGGGTCTGAATTGGATTGTGGAAATAAACAAAACCTCACCCAAAAGATCAGGAAGGGGAAGAGTATTCAAAACAAAGGGGAAAGCCTATGCAAAGGCAAAAAAAGTGTGAAGTGACTTGGGAACCAGAACACAGTTCAGTATTGCAAAACTGCGAAGTGCAAGGGAGAGAGTCATTCAAGATCTGAGATCTGAGGCTGGATAGGCAGAGAGAGGATGAAAGGTTTGTCTATTCCCCAGATGGAGTATGGACTTTCCACTGCAGATGACAGAAACCAGCAAAGACTTTTTATGACAAAAGAGACTGGATCAGATTTGTGTTTTAAAACATGTCTTTCGTACCCCTGTGGACAAGGGAATGAAGAGAGGTAAGACAGGAAATAGCAAGATTAGATGGATAAATAGAGGAATAGCTAGTGTTAAATTAATTAAACAAGGAGGCCATTAGACTGAGGTGGCTCTAATGCCATGGCCACCAACCTAAGCAAACCAAAACCTAAGCCTCAAGGTTACAAAATCAACATGCTAAGGACAAGCAATCACAAATAGCCAACGAGGCTTTAAGTTATAGCCAATCAATAATTACCTTACTCTGCTTTTGCACCTTCACTATTTGTCTTTCCCCTAGCTCCTGTTGGAGGGAGTGCTTCCAACCACTTCTGGTTTGGCACTGCCCAACATCTACAAATGCTCAAATAAATGCTTAAAATGTTCAATATGCCTGTTGGCCTTTTAACAATAGGTAGGTAGATAGATGATAGATAGATAGATAGATAGATAGATAGATAGATAGATAGATAGATAATAGATAAAATAAGAAGGCATTTGGAAAAGTCCAGACCAGCTGTGGCCAATAGAAATATAACATGAAACACAAATGTAGGCCACATGTGTAACTTTAAATTTTCTAGTGCCCATGTTAAAAAGAAACGGTGAAATAAATTTTAATATATATTTATTATACACAAAATATTCTTTCAGCATGTAATCAATACAATTTAATATATATTTATTACACACAAAATATTCTTTCAACATGTAATCAATATAAAAATTATGAATGATGTAGTTCATGTTCTCTTTTCATTCTAAGTGTTTGCACTCTGGTGTGTATTTTATATTTATAGTGCATCTCAGTTCAAACTAGCCACGATTCAAGTGTTCAATAGCCACACGTGGCTGGTGGCTACCATGCTGGACAGCACAGATTCAGACAATACATGATGAGGCAGTGATGGGAAGGACAGGATACATTTACAATCTACTTATAAGATGAATTTGGCAGAAATTAGGGACTGATTTATGTCAACAATGAAACACTAGTTGAATATACAGTTTTCTAGTTTGGAAAATCTTGCTGATGACAATGCCATCAGCCAAGTCAAGGAAGCAAGTTGGGGAAAATAAGATGACGAATTTGTTTGGGACTTAGGAATCTGAGGTGTGTGCAGGACAGTGTGCCTAGTGGGTATGATAACGCCTACAGCCTACACTATATAATGCTTCTGTGTTTCAGACACTCTTCTAAGAGCTTTTTGTATACAAACACATTTAATCCTCAGAACAGCACTACAAGGTAGGTACTACCTCTGTCCCCCAAATGAGAAAACTGGGGTAAAGAGAGTCACTTGGCCCAGGCCTCATTGTTATCAGATATCAAGCAGCAGAGCAAAGATTTAAACCCAGGCAGTCTGGCTCCAGAGGCAAAGGTTTATAATACACATTGCACAGCCACTCCCAAAGCGGGGTCTATGGAATCAGACAAGTCTGGGTCCAAATAACTCCTCCTTCACTAATTGTGTGACTTTGAGCAAGTGTATTAATCATTTGGTTTTCTCATCTGTAAAGCAGGGATGATATGCCTATCCCATGGGGATGCTGAGAGGAATGACTGACATAATATATATAAAATGTACATCACAGCAATAGGTATACAACAAATAGTAAATAGTAGCTGTTGTTATTAGTAACATCCATTGGGCTTGGAGCTTAATGTAGAGCTCCAAGTTGGGGGTATACATTTCCCTTCAGATACCTAACATGGGATCTGTTCTGAGTTCTGTCTGTTGAAAAAAAAATGACTTTTGATTCATTACAAAGGCATATATTTAAAGAACTGCACAGATGAGAGCTAAAGACTGGGATCATCCTGCAACAATAGCTAAGATAATCATGGGCATTTAGATCATGAGACAGCACTGCTGAGTGTTCATAGATCCTGTGGAGAAGAGCATTGGAAGTAAAACTCTTGCTCCTACCCTCAAGAAATCTAGAACAGACTGAATACATCATGAGAACACATTTGTTTGTGTGCACTTTTATTAGTTAGTGATAAAAATAATCAATATAAATTAGTTATCTTATAGGAATCTATGGTTGTTTGGTTAAAATCCCAGACAATTTAATCATAAGGTCTAAGTTTATCACATCTTCCATCCGGATAATCTCATTCTTGTATGGGCAGGCATTTGGATAAGAAAACAAAAGACAAAATTAAGTAAATTAAATAACCAAAACCATAAACAAAGGACATCTTGCTCTACAATCTCTGGCATTTTTAACTTCAGATTTCCAACACATTCATGTTAATTACATGCCATTTCCTGCCAAGTTTGCAGTCATGTGATCTAAGTTAGCACTGTAATTAGCTTTGCCTCTTACAAAACACTGGTTGTTGTTTTTTTCTAGCTAATGAGCTGCTGGGCACAGAACCTCTTGAAGAGTTTTAAAGAAAACTTCAGCAGCCAATTAGCACTCAGCTCTCAAGATCCCCCAGTTCACATGTTGAATCAACAAGTGCTCATAGATTAAATGAGAGAGTAGCATAGACATATATATACTACCAACTGTAAAATAGATAGCCAGTGGGAAGTTCCTGTATAACAAAGGGAGATCAACTCGAGGATGGATGATGCCTTAGAGGCCTGGGACGGGGAGGGTGGGGGGGAGTCGAGGGAGGGAGGGAATACAGGGATATGTGTATAAAAACAGATGGTTGAACTTGGTGTACCCCCCCCAAAAATAATAAACAAATAAATAAACTTAATTAAAAAAAAAAAAAAAACCAGTGCTCATGTTGAGCCATCCAATCCCTCAACTCTCTACATTCCATTTAGGTGATAGGTCTCCTCTTACAAATCAGGGCTAAACCAATAACACACTTTAATGCCGAGCTCATGTGATTTTTCTCATCTCAGGTTCCGTCCGGAGGCCCGCCTAGGAAACCTCTCCACTACAAGATGTTCAAGTGGGCCACATACCTGGCTTGCCCAACAGGCACAACAGATGAGTAACAAGTGTGTTTATAGATTTTGTGGTGCTCCAGCTGTCACTGATGTAAGTGTTTTCTGCTAAAATTGGTATATTTTTGGCCATCTGCTTCATCTCCCAAGCAGTTCAGACATCATCAGAAGGGCCCAGTGGTCGGAGGAGGCCACACTTAGATTCTTTGTAGGTATAAAACAATTTGTCAGAAGGCTGCCTAATACGGTGGCAGTGACTGACCCAGAGGCCTCCTAGAAGAATTAAATGTTCAAGAGCAATAAAAGGGAACACTAATTAGCTCAGGGATAGTACACGGGACTGGAGATCAGCCAATCAGGCTTTAGCCCATGTCTCTCCCAACTTGCTGGGTAAGGCTAGGTAAAGCATGGACTCACTCCATGCATCCATCTCTATTAGTCCAGGAGTCAAACTTGCTAATACAATATATTTTCATCCCATTGAATACAAGTGAATATTCATTTGAGAATCCTTTACAATTTAGAAAATTCAGAATAATATTTCATATGCAAAAAGCATATATATATATATAGAGAGAGAGAGAGAGAGAGAAAGAGGAAAAAAATGTGGGGCAGAAGAAAAGACCCCCTAGAAGCAGTTAAATAGGTTCTCAACAGACACGTAGAAACACCTTACGAAGCTGTGGGTTATGTATAGGAGGAAACCTTTGTCATGGAAGTCTGTAGGCCAAGAGATTTGTCTTCCTAGAGGATTGTGCTTGAAGAGTGAATGGAGGAGGGAGGGAGGTTGCTGGCTTGCATACAAGTATTCAGCAAGTGGATGGATCCAAGAGTTGAGTGGTGAGTTGTTTGAAGATGTCAGAAATTCATGCAGACATGTTAACAAGCTGCACTTGATGATCTGATCCAATGGACTATGTTCTTCCTCTGAATTTTAAACCAAATGAAATTAAGGAGGCCTCATAAAATGAGGTAAATCTGTCTAAAGTGAAAAGTTTCCAAATAAATTTCAATCCACTAAAATTATGTTTCTCTACAATGGCCAACTCTACACACTCTGTTGTGTTTACTATTTCATTCCACCGTGTAAAGGACTTCTTCCTTTTAAAAAGAACACACACACCCACACCCATACGCCTACCCCACCCCATCCCCACACACTACATATTTGGCTTCCTGCCTTCCCTCTCTTCCTTCTTAACTCTGCAAATCAATGTTCAATGGATTAATAAATATTTCTTTGTGTCACTTTACTATTCAAGGACTAACATTGGCTTCCCATTAATTGTCGTATTTACTCTGCTTGGTTTTAGTAGTTATCTTAAGAAAATAAGCCTAGCTTTGCCTGACCACCTGCCTGGGGTCCAGTGGCGGATGCTTTCTCTATGGTCAGAGCCAGAGTAGAGCCTCTAGATAACAACAGAAGATGCCTCAGACCTGAGTAGCAAGAGAAACTGAAACCATGCAGAGGAGCCAGGATCCAAAAAAGGGAGGGCGCTTAAGAAAGCAGTCTAAGTGGGAAGGCTTAGAGACAGGCTTGAAAGGTTGGACAGGGGCTGCTGAGCCAGGCCAGAGTTCCAAACCTAAGAGCAAATAG
Source organism: Hippopotamus amphibius kiboko (assembly GCF_030028045.1). Taxonomy (NCBI): domain Eukaryota; kingdom Metazoa; phylum Chordata; class Mammalia; order Artiodactyla; family Hippopotamidae; genus Hippopotamus; species Hippopotamus amphibius. The sequence continues at coordinate 76,841,815 of NC_080198.1, forward strand.
CAAGTCCAAGCTAAAATGCCTTCACTTATCACACAAGCAAGACTCCCACGATCTGACCCCCATCCCCTGGCCCCATCTCCCGTCATGCTGCTCCATCACCCCACTCCTTCCTCCAGTCTAGGGTGTGGTCACAGTGAAGTTCTCCCAGTCCTTAGCACACACCAGACTCTTGTGAGACTCTACACCTTTGCACGTGCTACTCACTCTGGAGTGAACACCCCTAAATCCTTTTTTGTTGCACTTCATTAAATGGTATCTTCTCCCTTTTTTATTCTATTCTTTCCTTGCTCAGCCAAGCCCTTCCCTGCTTTAGGACAATTGTACATGCCATTTCTGCCTAGAACATTCTGCCCTACAGTCTTTGTATGGCTTGCTCCTTCTCATCCTCTGGCTGTTGGCTGATATCAGGACCAACATTCCTGCCAGCCCCTCTCCCTATCAGCACAGATGTTAGAGCTACAGGAGCCTCCCATCTGGCTCTGCCCAAGCACCCTTCAGACTTCTCTGCAAAAGTCAAAGGCTGAGGAGCCTCAACGGCAGCGTGTGCTTCTCTCTTCGTCTCTCTCCATTCTCGCTCCTCTCTCTTCTCTTTTTTATTTATTTATTATTTTATTGTCTGTGTTGAGTCTTTTTTTGCTGTGTGCGGGCTTTCTTTTTAGTTGCGGTGAGTGGGGGCTACTCTTCCATGTGGTGCGCGGGCTCCTCGTTGCCGTGGCTTCTCTTGTTGCGGAGCACGGGCTCTCGGCAAGTGGGCTTCAATAGTTGCAGCACGTGGGCTCAATAGTTGTGGCTCACGAGCTCTAAAGCGCAGGCTCAATAGTTGTGGCGCCCAGGCTTAGTTGCTCCGCGGCATGTGGGATCTTCCTGGAGCAGGGATCGAACCCGTGTCCCCTGCATTGGCAGGTGGATTCTCAACCACCGCACCACCTAGGAAGCCCCCTCTCTTCTCTTTTTTTATTCTCTCTCCCAAAGTCTAGTCAATTCAGTCTTCCGGGTCCCCAGACTTTGATAGAAGGCTCAACTTTGATTAAAAGTTCTCCAGGAGATCACTCAGCTACTATAGATGATGAGGAGCAGGTCTTCCCTTCCATGATTAAAAAAAAAAAAGAATAAGGTGGTCACACAAAAAGGAGTCATTGAATTAGGCCATAACTGGGCTTTGGGAATAGAATTTAAAGCCGTGGAACCAGTGATCTTACCTGCATAATTTTATGTTTTATACACAAGGTGGCTTTGAAAAGACCTCTTAGCCTGGTCCAGGCTGAGACCAGGCTGTGTTAGCCTGGTGCTCTTGCCAGAAGAAAGAATACAGTTGAGAATCACAATTCCCCATCTCAGTCACGCTGCCCATACTGAGCGTGTCCACTTGTTTGGTTTTGGCCTGTCTCTCCCTCTGGCAGATAAACTCTACAAGGCCCAGGATAACATCTGTTTTGTTCATCACTGTGTCCCCAGTGTCTGGCATGATACTTGGCACTTAATCATGCTCTGCAAACATGCGCTAAATAAGTGATTGAACAAGGGACTTATTTATTCTTCAAGATCAAGAGAAAATGTTAATTCCTAGGTAGAGTCTCCCCTCCCTTTCTAGGCAGCTATTGATTCTTGCCTCTAGGCACCCACAACATTCTACATTCTACTATTACGGAGCAAGGGATCAAACATTTTCTAAGGGTCTATCGTATGTACGGTGGTAGCCGTTATTTATATGTGCTTCTCCTTTCATTCTTTCAACAATTCTAAGAGATAGGATTATTTTCCAGATTTACAGATGAAGAAATAGGCTCATAAAATCCAAGTCACACAACCCATAACAAGTGGCAAGGCCTGAATCCAAAGCTAGGTCCACTTCCCTCTTTTACAAAACTCCTTTTCATTAGATCATGCTGCCATACAGTTGTAAGCTTGGTATCATAATTTATCTGTTTATAGGTCTGTCCCACCACTGGAAGCAGAGACCATGCATATACATCTTTATATTCACAGCACTGAGCATGGTGCCTGCCATACGATATTTAACATCAGAATTAAAGAGTATATTAACAAATGAATGTGCATCTGTCTGCTGATGGAGAGAGGACTTCGTGCCCTCCAGGCCTCGAGGCTTGCTCTCAGAGACTGCTCTGGAGAGCTTCTGCCCAGGTCCCTGCCTGAACACAAGTTGGGCCTCCTCCACCAAGTCCCTGACCCTTAATCCAACCACTTGTTTCTTCTGTCTCTGCCACAAGATTCCTGAATACTGAGGGCATTTGACTTACTTCTGCCTCATGGGGTATTTCTATCTTAGTGATCAGTGTAACACCACAGAGGCATGACTACATGACACACTTCTTTATTACTTGGAACATAAACAATTTTTCTTTATTTGTAACTGAAGTCACTGCTACCAGGGGCTGTCAGTCAGTCAACAAGGTGAGCCCATGACTCTGGCAGATTCTTTTAGAAAATCAAAAATAGCATGCGCTCTGTCTTCAGATGCTTTCAGGCTTGCTAGGGAGATATGATCATACATGAAACAATGAGAGAACGAATGGTACAAACAAGTTTGGAGTTGCAGGCCAATTTGAGTCACAGTTTGAGGCCCTGGCTCTCAGTCTTAAGCTTGCCAAAGCCTTAGCTATGCCCCGTTGCACTCCAAAAAGCTCTGCACATGCTATCACTCCCCCAGAAGCTGAAAATCTCCTCCTCAGGTTGGGCACAGGGTCTTACAGGCATAATCATGACCCAGGGCCTGATGCTTTCAAATGTATTCAGAGGCTTCTGGCAAGAGCACCAGGCTAACACAGCTTGAGACAGCCCAGACCAGGCTAAGGTGTCTTTCCAAATCAGCTACCTTGTGTGTAAACATAAAATTATGCAGGTAAGATCACTGGTTCCAGGAATTAATGCATTTCCAAAGTCTGGTTATGGCCTAATTCAGTGACAGCTTTTGGTGTGACCACCTTATTCTTTTTTTTTTTTTTTTAATCAAGGAAGGGAACCATGAGACCTGCTGCTCATCATCCACACGAGCTGAGTGACCTTTAGTCACTTTTAACCAGTTGAGAGAACTTTTAATCAAAGTTGAGCCTTCTGTGGAGGCCTTTAAGGCTGAAGTTACTAGACTTGAGGAGGAAGAATAAGAAAAGAAAAGGGAAAGGAGAGTAAGAGGGAAGTGCACATTGCCTTTTGCAGCTCCTCAGCCACTGACCTTTGTAGGGAAGTCTGAAGGGTGCTTGGGCAGAGCCAAATGGGAGGCTCCTGTAGCTCTAACATCTGTGCTGACAGGGAAAGGGGCTGAGAGGTCTGGATCTGGAACTATTCATTTTAATATAAATTGAATTCCTTCCCTCTCCCAAAATGAAAGCTATGGTCATTTATTATTTACAAGCAGAAGTCCAAATTCTTACACTTTTCTTCAAAATAACTCATCAACAGAGAAACAGTCCTTGGAGCTTTCCTAAAAGAAATACTGGATGCGCTCTCCAAAACGTCAGTTAGAAATAAAACAGAATCCAAATGTCCCACCTTGTAGAGTCCAAGCAATTCCTAATTTTAGAAAGAGGTGTCACCCAACCTGCTGTATAAGGCTGTGCTAAGAGCCTCGGCTTTTAGGGAAGTTCCCTGCTCTTCCCTAGAACAGGGCTGTTTCATTTCACATTTATTTGCCTTTCCATTAACACCTTCCTCCCATCTCCAGGGAAAATAAGCATCCTTCTTGGTCTAAAGGTGCTCTTAAAAACATGACAGTGTACAATATGAAAAGCTAAAAACAAAACTAAAACAGAATAAAACAATAAGACACACAGGTGCACTTGTACATAAATTAATGTTAGAGATATTGACAGACAAATAAAATGTATGCAATATTTGCTCTAGCTGTTCAAATAAACAGGACAAAAATAACTTTTTGCTCATGAAATTGAGTCTGAAAATTGAGGCAGTGCGTACATAGGAGCAAAAGTGCTCTATTTTACTTGAGTTCAGACTTAAATTCCCCCATTCATTAACTTGTATGAATTTGGGGAAAATAATGATAATTTTAGCAAATATTTATTGAGAAATTGTTACATGTCAGGCTCTGAGACAGTAACTTCACATGTTACATAACTTTTCTGAGTCATTTTCCTTTTCTGCAGAGTCATGATGATAATATATCCCTTATATGTTTTTGTGAATATAGAAAATCATGTAAAACAACTAGAGATGGAATAAGTTACTATAAAAATGACTATTTTAAAAATAAAAATGGAATTAGCAATAGCACTGCTAGTATATTTAAACAGCCATCTAATTCTCTGTCTACTCTTAGATATATAAGAAAAGAGTCTAAAAGCAGTGATTCTGGTATATATTAGATATTTTAATAACTGAAAATAAAACCAGAAATAACTAAAGCAACATTTTCTTTGGAATCAAAGTGAAATTCTAAAGAATGAAAAGCATATTTGATTTTTCCTTGATGTTATTTGGGTGGGTTGGTCTATGTTCTGAGAGAAAACAAATTTTATTATAGTCCTAGAAGAAAATTATTAGACGTTGGTTCTTCACCTCTTCTACCTTTATTAACATGTTCTGTGAACTTGATCCAGTCAATTAATTTTTACACTTGTGCACTTGGATACCTGTAATTAAGTTATTAGAGATTATTTATTTGTAATTTCACCTTAAACAATGATAAGGATAATGAGATAAGTAAAGAAGACTTTGTCTTGGCATAATTCAGCAAAACCGTGGTGGATTTATTGAGTGAGACATAGAGCACATGTGCAATACACATGAATGGGCAACAGCCACCCACTGGCATTGTATGGCCCTTTCAGAGATGTTGATAGGGGAAGTTGTTGGACGCTTTAGGGGGCAATGTCAATAGCACTGAATAATATTCTGTTTCCTGGTTCCTCTGATCCAGCCAGGGCATTTATTTAATGGCTAGATGAGATGGAAAAAGGAAGAGCATGTACAACACTCAGCCTGAAATAGAGTGTAGAACGATGTGAAGGTAGAGTTACTGGCCAAAATCTCTCTCAGTAAAGGGCTGTGCTCCCTGCCACCCACAGTAGTTCAGCCTAGTTCTAGCTCTAGCCCACTTGTAGACTGAAGACAGTGGAAATGACCACACGTGCCTACTATCACCTCTCAAACCTGCAACAGGCCAGCAATGTTTCCCACAGATAACTTTGGTACCATCAATGCCAACTGAGATCAGGGTCAATTTTCCAGGCTACTTTTCAAAACACACAAAATCTAAGAAAGATAAATGGCCAACATTTTTCAGATCTCATCCTTGGTGATTTTGTTCAGATACTGGCTCCCTAAGGGAACCTATGATGATTGAAATACGATTTTCAATACCCTGAGTGACCTCACAGAATGTATGATAACCTATAGGACACTCTTGACATAGAAATTCCCATTTGAGTTGTCATTTTTTAATACATTGAACTTACTTTACTATCTTTGGTTCATAAAAAAGTAAGCTGGTAGAAAAAAGCAAACTGTGTTGTACATTCATGGCTATGGTCTCCACTGTGACTGTCAGAAAATAAATGAAAATATAAGTATCAGTAAATGTAGCCTATAGCACAAGAACATTCTGTCTGCCTATTGGTTTGGGAAAAGGGTAAAGGGTTGGGGAACATAGGTGGGTTTAAATAACAACCTTAACATGTAAAAGGCCTTCAGATTGTGAAAATGAAGGTCATTTATGCTGAGTGGGGATTTTTGAGTGTAATGTGGAATGGCAGGCGAGGAGAAAAAAGGTTTCTTTCATGGAGTCACATACTTCTTTTCTGAGTTTCTAATGTTAATTCAGTGGAAGTCCAAGGAGAACCCAACATTATCAGACGAACAGCATCAAGCTAAGATTGCTGAGTGGGTGCTCACACTGGAGGAGCTGGCCTACCCCTGTTCCTCTTAACTCCATTAAGGGCTGCAGAATTATGTAGTAAATGCTGGTGTTCAAGAGAAATATAGCTGAGCAACCTGACATAACCATAAAGGTAGCCAACTGTGGACGGCATGGCACAGAATTAGATCCTAGATCAGGGATGATGTAAGGTCACTGAACCAAGTTCTGCACAGGGCCTAGCCCAGCCAGCAGATGTTAAACAAGACACTTCTGGACGCCTAATCCCCATTCAGTAAGTACTTGTTGATTAATTGATTGACTTACTGATTGACAAAATGGTCACTGGGGATGCCAAGTTGGGTGACTGGGCTTTTAACATTAACTCTATTCATATGTCAGAGGCTGAGGCAAGTTAACATTTTCCTGCCTCAGGATCCTCCTGTCAATAATACAGGGATAATCACTTGTTCACTGCAGTTACAGGAAAAAAGAGATGACTGAAAAAAAGATGAGATTATTGTTGAAATCAGAGGCACCCCTCTCCAATCAAGAGGTGCCAGCACAATCTACTACAGGGGATCAGCGTGACAGCTCTGCTGAAAGGAGAGACAGAGGGCGAGTCCTGTTCCAGAAGCACGAGGCACAGCCAGGCACATGGAACCGGCTGGGCAGCCCGGCTGAAGGACTGGAAGAAGCTGAGGAATGTTGAGCAGACAAGCAGGGTCAGCTTGAAAATCTCAGGGAAGAAATCTCAGGGGTTCTCTCCTCTGAAAACCTTCCCCCAAACCCTGCTCTATCTTATTAGAGCAGAGGCTCTCAAACTTGAGTGTACATGAGGATCACCTTGGGATGCTTGCTTTAAATATGGATTGCCAAGCCCTACCCCTAGAGATTCTGAACCAGCACATCTCAGTTGGACCCCAGAAATCTGCATTTTAGCAAGCACTACAGGTATTCCTGCAGCAGATGGTCTAGGACCACAACTGGAGAAGCACTGACCTAAAGCAGACCCAGCAAGCTTTGTACTTCTTAAATGACAATGCCAAGCACCAGTGATGATATGCAGATCCCATTGGGTCTTAAATCCAAACACTTCTAATTTGGATTTCTCGGTGTATCAAGGGCCAATGACATTCAGAAAACATTTTCTGAAAACCCATCATGTGAAAAGCATTGAACAGCATTAAGAATAGTCACGTGCACAGATAACTTCAAAACCAGGCTGACTTTGATAGAATCATCAAGTGCTTAGGCTAGGAAACCTGCAGACGAGAAGGAGTCCTTCTAAATGCTGGGATTTAAGAAAGCACTTTGGAAACAGTGCCATCTGAGGTGAAGCTGGAAGGAAGGTAGGACTGCTTCTGGTATGAAGAAAAGCACCTCAGGCAGAAGGAAAGGTTTAAACAAAGGCTGAGACACCTCAGAATCCAGACTGATGGCATGTGCTGGCCTGTGGAATGTGTTAGAGACAGAAGCAGAACAGAAGAGAAGGCTAGAAGGGTGGGCTGTGACCAGACCTCAGAGGGCTTTGAACAACAGGATGAAGTTTGATTTTTGTCTTGAAGGCAATGTATGTAGGATTTTGAGAAGAGGAAATGAAAAGGATGTTTCATTTGTTTTTTTTTTTTAATTTTTATGGGTAACACAATGTTTAACTTAGTACTCTTTTTTCAACTGAAGTATAGTTGATTTATAACATGTTAATTTCTGCTGTACAGCAAAGTGATTCAGAAAATATATACATTTTTTTATACTCTTTTCCATTATGGTTTATCATAGGGTATTGAATATGGTTCCCTGTGCTATACAGTAGGATTCTACTGTTTATCCATTAAACAGTATTCTTAATAGCTAATATATCCATGGGGCACAGAATTTTAAAGAAACAAGATAGTACATAAATGTAAAATTTCCTTTCCTTCCACCCTTGTCCCTCAGCCGTTTATTCTGTAAGCAACTATTGCTACCTATTTCTTTTGTACGGAGAGGACTGTTTGGGAAAATAGCTAATGGCCCAATACTGGTTGGATAGTAATGGAGAAGAGAAAGGCTAATAACAAGAGACACCAGTTTGGCAATCATTGCAAAAGTCCAGGTGACGAAATGAAATCTTGAAGTAGAGTACAGTCACTGTGAACATAAAGGAGACACTACAAAGACATGTCATCATCCTTTACTCCCAATGTCTGATCAGTCTAAAAATGGCACAGTAGGAGTCGAAGATGACTGAAATTTGGTCTTGAGACTGAAGGAATGGTAAGGAGGGGAAATTATTTTGTGACAGGAAGATGCAGAGGCTGTGTGGGAAAGATGACCCTATTTTGGAAATTTTTGTTTGAGAAATGACAAATATTCCATTAGAAGGTGAACTACTGATACACAGCTTGGAAGAGAAACATATACTGGAAGTTAAGGGCAAAAGAGGTAGTTAAAGCTGTGGGATTGGATATGCTCAATAGAGGAAGATCAAAGGGTACTGAGTACTGAAAAATCCCCACATTTAAGGGGGCAGTAGAAGAAGACTGAAGAGGAATGGCCAGAGAGTGAGGATATGCGTTATTAAATCCAGGGGGAGAAAGAATTTCAAAGGGAGAGGCATGGGAGGATTTCTGGCCAACACCACCACCGGGTAATAGGGATGTGATGCAGTAAGGAGAACCGCTGAAAAGAAATCAGTGGACCACCTGGTGATGAGCAGATTACTGATGAGCTTGAAAGGGTAACTGTTGAAGAGTGGTAAGGGCAGAATCATACAAGGGAGAGAATGAAGGGGGGCAAAGGTGCAGAGCCCCTGTGAAGACCTTTCTCTCGAGAAATCTACTATAAATGGAGGGAGAGAGGAAAGGACCTGGAAAAGGGAATAAGGCAGATAAAGGACTTTTTCTGCAAGTGTAGCAGAAAAGGCTGAAAGGGGTAGAGTTAGGAAGATACTTGATGGAACAAGATCCTGTAAGAGATCAAAGGGGAAGTACTGAAATGAAGGCAGGAAAACCAAGGAGTTCACGCCTTATCTCCTTGGCCCTTTCAGCAAAGTAGCTGAGCTTACCTCCATGCTTGAGAGAGAATGAATTTGTTTTCGGAGGTTTGCTCCCCCAACACCACAATCTCAAAAGAGTTGTGCTGAAAGTAAGTTGACCTCTTTGAATAATCTGGGAAATATATTCAAGACTATCATGTTCTTTCTGTAGCTCATAAAGAAAAGCAGAGGAAGGAACATAGAATTCCTTCCAGATGAGTTTCTGGGAGACAGCCATTGGTCTCTGTTATTAAAGTAGCTTATGCAGTGATGTTTGGAAAGAGAACTTAAAATATCATTATCACACTAGGCTGATCAATTGCAATTTGTTTATTAATATCCTTTGAAAACTACCAAAAGGTATGCACAAACAGTTTACTGGGGAGGGGTGAGAGATGAGTGGAGTCAGTGCACCTCCCTGTGATTTGGGTCAATGTAGACATTTCCCTACAATTCATTACTGGTGATTCTCCAAGGACAGAGTGCAATGCCTTCCTCCTTCTCCTCCCTTTCCTCCTAAACCTCCCCCCTTTATCTTCACTTGCCCATCCTGGATTTACTCCCAAAATATGGAAAAAAGGCAGAGAGGCAGCACTCCTGCTCAGGTTAAAAGAGGTTATAACAGGGACATGTTAGTTGTGAAGAACGACGTGTCCCCCAAGAGGAGCATATCCTGATTTTGTCCCCAGGTTAATATATTTTAGTTTAGCTTTTCTTATTTTTATTTTTATACTGCCCTGGTCCTTTCTTTTTTTTTTCTTTTTCTTGATAGCACTCTAGTTTTAAATCTTTCCTCATATGAATGGTTTATATTATGCCTGCCTCAAGAAATTATGTTGTATAAGAGAATTATGTAAGTACATTTAAAGTTAGGCATTTATTCCTTCATCCTTAAATTTGAGATGACTCCCAGGGAGTGCTTTCTCATTGTTTACGGTTTATTTCCTGAATTCCGGTAGCAGTCGTCTGTGTGTAAAACCCACACTGCCTATTTCCTCCTTAGGCTGCGTAATAGGTGGTCAAAATACACACTCTTAAGGTTATGCTGCCCTCAAGTGGTCTTGGTTGAGAATAACCAAGTATTTTTTTTTCTGGACGGAAAACGGGTTTCCAATCAGACCTGTCTGACTTAAGCGTTAACTCCTGACTAGAAAAAAAAAAATTATTATGTGCCAAGTCTGAGGAGCATGAGGGAAAAGGAAGATTTTATTTCCCAATATTCCCTCAAAAGGTATAGAGTAAAAAGTACAATAGCAATAGCCACACGGCTTGTTCTTCTTAATTATAGAGTAACTGGCTGCATGTGTGTGGCCACAGGGATGCAGCTGTGGGATATGAGTTGAACTGGCTCCCTCAGCCCTTTGGGGCCAATCTTCAGCTTCTCTATGGCAACCCCCTCATCAGAACCCGAGACATCATGTTCTACAACGAAGGACATACAGTTGTTTGGAAAGAATGCATTCAGGGAAAATGTTCAACTCTTCCCCATGTGGCCAAGGCTCAAAAAGGAGGCCAGCAATTATGGTGATTACATTAATCACAAGGATGGTCTGTGGAGGCGGGTACCGATGTGGAGGGCCTATAATGGTAGCTCTGTGGGGACTCTGCTCTAATTGGCCACCATCAAGGCCCTCTAATGCCTATGGTTAGTTTCCCAGGTTGTTGATGGAGAAAGGAGGAGACCACCCTCATAGGGATGCGCAGACTCAGGGTGTGCTAGGCTGTTCTGGGCTGGGCTTGTGAGGCAGGTCAGTTATGGAAGCTGTCACCTACTCAGCTAGAGAGCCCATCCTGAAACAGGTGGGCCAGCTAACAATGCACAGGGTGCTGTCCCTTGTGTTTTGCCACATTGTTTCTGATATTTTCGGTTATTTGGGTTAATTGTGAAAATCCTTCAATAATGAAAGATTTTTAGCTGGGAAAACACTAGTACTTATACACTGCCCTTGGGCTGGGCACAGAGATGAATTGGACTAGTCCAGTGAGTAGAAATGAATTCTTGATTTAGCAGCTTTCTGTGCTGTGGGAAAGCCCGGGAAAGAACGCTGTGCTTAGTAACTTGGGATCTAGAATCAGCTCTGCCACACACTGGGTATGTGACCATGAGAGAGCCACTTAATCGAAATTTCTGGGCTTAGTTTCCTCATCTGCAAACTGTGACATTCATTTCAGATTAGTGCTAAGTAGACTGCTATGTAGGGAGGCTGTGCTTCACAGGCTACAGTCCTCTCTTCCCTCCCTCTTTAAGCATAGCAAGCCCACTTTGTTGTTGTTGTTTAATGTTAACACCTGCTAAATCTGAATGCTAAGTGAGATAAGATGGGTTTTTTAAATTAATTATTTTTTTGGCTGCATTGGGTCTCTATTGCTGCGCGTGGGCTTTCTCTAGTTGTGGTGAGTGGGGGCTACTCTTCACTGCGGTGCACGGGCTTCTCATTGCGGTGGCTTCTCTTGTGGAACACGGGCTCTAGGCGCATGGGCTTTAGTAGTTGTGGCACGTGGGCTCAGAAGTTGTGGCTTATGGGCTCAGTAGTTGTGGCTCATGGGCTCTAGAGCACAGGCTCAGTAGTTGTGGCACATAGGCTTAGTTGCTCCTTGGCATGTGGAATCCCAGACCAGGGATCGAACCCATGTCCCCTGCATTGACAGGTGGATTCTTAACTACTGTGCCACCAGGGAAGTCCCAGCAAGCCCACTTGGATCCATTTTATAAATCTAAATTTGAGAAACACTAGATCGGATGGTCTATACATCTTTCCTTTCCAGGTACATTATACTGGATCAGGACAGGTACTCTGAATGGTGATGGTGACACTTCCTGGTGAAGTTCTTTTTCTTCTTTTTAATCTTAAGTGAAATCATATATGGCTCTATGTCCAAACAACTTCCTATAAAATGAGTCCCATCTGATTTGGGGATGATGGCTTGTGTGTGTGGATGCGAGGGATGAAGAAGGAAGGAGTGTGAATCACTCAGTCCCACAGCTCCTGGGGGACGTAGGCCAGGGAAGGAACTAGGGGGAACTCACCAAGCAAACACCAGACAGTTCTAGGAGCGTGCGTATGTGCGTGAGTGTGGTTATACTCTATCAGGAAAACCAGCCAGAAAATGGAAGGTCATGGTTAAGGAATGGTCTGGAAAAAATAAGAGGGAGCAAAGAATAACAACTATTTTAGGAAGAAGATATATTAATATATCACATATATTATATTTAAGATATAATAACAACTTTTTTGTCAGGAAGGTATAAGTCCTGAGTGGGCCCCAAAAGGAAAAATACACTAAAAAGAGTTGAAAGTTTTCCAGAAAACAGAGGGAAAGGTTTTAATACACTGTACATATATATCATTACTAGTAGGAGCCATGATTAATAAAATTAATATTATTTCTTTTTTTTACAAGTTTATTTATTTAGTGATTTTATTGGCTGTGATGGGTCTTTGTTGCTGCACACGGGCTTTCTTTAGTTGTGAGCCGGGGCTACTCTTCCTTGCGGTGCGTGGGCTTCTTATTGCAGTGGCTTCTCTCGTTGTGGAGCATGGGCTCTAGGCCCGTGGGCTTCAGTAGTTGTGGCACATGGGCTCAATAGTTGTGGCTCACAGGCTCTAGAGTGCAGGCTCAATAGTTGTGGCACACGGGCTTAGTTGCTCCGCAGCATGTGGTATCATCCTGGGGCAGGGATCGAACCTGTGTCCTCTGCATTGGCAGGCGGATTCTTAACCCCTGCGCCACCCAGAATGTCCCAATATTATTTTTTTTCATCCAGGAAGCTTTCCCTTTAAGTTCACTTAAACACAGGATATAATATAAAATGTATACAACTTTATTTCCCAACCACCAAGAGTCTTTTTTTCCCTCTGTTCTGTTTAAGTTGCAATCATACAAGTGTGGATGAGTGACAGTTGGGCTTCAATCTCCTCCTCAATGGGTACAGATTAAGTACCAGATCGAGGGACTCAGAATCATGAAATAGCCACTGTTCTAGTTCCAGTATGCTGAGTGAATGCAGAAAAAATTCCTTTTCCACTTGGTGTTTTCATATCACTATCTGTAATCATATTTATCGAGATTATAATTTACGAAATTGTTCAAACTGTAGTTCATAGTTATATGAATTTCTGAGGTCCGATTTCTATGCCCCCAAAAGATTTCTCTATTGGCGTACCCCATTATTGTGCTGAAAATATAGTATAGATAGTGAGAGAATATTCATTGGGTGAACAAACACTGCGTGTAAACACCTACAAAAAGTAAGGCAGTAAGTAGTGACTGCTAGATGCATAGTGTAGTAATATATGCTTCTGATACAGAGTTAAGGGTGGGATTTTAGGTAATTTGTCCAGGAAAGGGTTTATGGAGTGAACTTTTGGTCCAGGCCTTGAAGTTTACATAAAATGTAGGTAGAAAAGGGAAAAGCAGCCAGGAATGGCAGTAACAAAGCTATGGCAGTGGGGAAGCACAGCCAATATTCAAGGGACAGCTAGGCAGGCAGAGGGTGTGTGTTGCAGGGGATGGGAGGGGGGAGGGATGAGGAGGAATAGAAAAGTCTGGACAGGAGTTGGAATTTTATTATAGAGGCATTTGTATTTGTGCTGAGGGGAGGAGCAGAGCTGTACAGCTGCAAGCACAGAGGCAATGTACAGAATGATTTAAAAGGAAAAGTGACTAATCCAAAATTGCCTCTGGAAGACTATCAAGTTAGTCCAGGTTGGGTGCGGAGTATTATTGAAAAACTGGAATTCAAATCAAGGCCACTGCACAGGGTAAAACAATAAGTTGGACAAAATAGAAAAGGTTAGAGTCCTATACATAAAAACATTATAGCCACTTTTCAACGGATGGGTTAAATGTGTGTGTGTGTGTGTGTGTGTAAGTGTGAGAGATGTCAGGAGTAATTAGTGTGATATATTTGTACCCATAATTAGCCATAAAGTCATGGCATCATTTTCCAAAGTAAAAGAACATTCTCTAAAAATGAAAGTGAGAAATAATCTGGAAACAGGGAGATGTAGCTGGGTACTGATAATCATTACTTTGTAAAGGAGGATGAGTGTTTTTCCATTTCAGCAAGTCATTAGAACAAGTGGAAAATCCACTGGAAGACAGATACACAGTCCACAAACAGAACAAGATAATGTAAATTTCCCTGATTATTCATAAGCCAACTGGTGACAAGGATGGTGTATAGCCAAAATTTCCCTGCAAATGGTTTGTAGTGCTTTTCTTGTTGAAAAAAAAAGTATTAGACCCAATTCTTGTGTTTTTTACTTCCCTTTTTATCATGCTAGGGAAAATGTCATATTTTATGTCAGATATAACAACTGAAGAAAATGATTATCTAGAATTACAGATAATCATTGCAGGCTGAATGCTCATTGTGAAGGCAACTTTGGGCTAAATTTTGGGGGAACCAAGAGAAAGAAGAAATTCAGCTCATTCATAGACAGGTTTGAAATTTAGCTGAGCAATCTGGCTAAAGAACAAGAGGAAATTAAAAATCAATAAATTATCATATGGCGGGTCATTGACATTCGTTATCAAGGAATTCATCCAGAGAATTTAGAAAACTCCTAATCCTCAAATTCCACAATAGCATATATGCAGAGAATGCAGAGAATGCAGAGAATGGACTGGAGAACTCGAGGTTTGGGAGGGGGCGGGGGGTGAAGGGGAAGCTGAGACGAAGCAAGAGAGTAGCACAGACATATATATACTACCAACTGTAAAATAGATAGCCAGTGGGAAGTTGTTGTATAACAAAGGGAGTCCAACTCGAGGATGGAAGATGCTTTAGAGGACTGGGGCGGGGAGGGTGGGGGGGACTCGAGGGAGGGTGGGGGGAGTCAAGGGAGGGAGGGAATACGGGGATATGTGTATAAAAACAGATGATTGAACTTGGTGTACCCCCCCCAAAAAAAAAATTCTCCCATAAAATATTCATGCGGAAACAACCTGATATCATCAAAAGTGTTGAACTACAATGGGGGATGATTTTCTGGGTTCACTCACTTGGCTAGTGGCCCATGACCTCACACCAGCTCTGCATAACTCCTGAATGGAATTTACGCCTTTGCAAGACTACAAATGGCAATGCCATGAACCTTAGGGATTACTTGAAAGAAGCCAAAACTGGGACTGCAGTACTACACATGTTCAAGTACTATATAGCAAGATGCCTATTCAAAAGGGGCTAAAAGAACAGAGAAATCCTTAGAACAGAGTTGGCTTCTCAGAAGACGTGGAGTTGTGTTGAGAATGAGTCATGTTCAGGACTGGTAGAGATGAAAGGAGAGGAGCCTGGAAGAGGAGGGAGGAAGGGAGGCAACCCAGCATCCAGCTTTGCATGATGTCTTGCCTCTAGGCTCTTCTGTGCCATCTGTGGAATGGCTAGACCCCACCCACATTCTGTGGAATATGGACTGACTTAGCACCACCTCAGCCAGTAGGGTTAGTCCTTTTCTTGGGCAGGAGCGATTTCAGAAGCTCTGACAGAGGACAGCAAGCCTATTATTAAATGATAGGCACCATAGCAGGTACTTTATTTAATCATCATACCAAATCTGTAAGATATTATTATTCCCCCATTTTTATGTATAAAGAAATCAAGGCTCACAAAAGTTAAGGAACTTGAGCACGATCACAGAGCTAGTGGCAGGAGCATGAAATTCAAGTCCAAAGTTGTTTTCTATGGTAGATTCCCTCTCTGGCTCTGGAACACATATTCTTAGCCCTGGGTTTTGGGGGCACAGGACTGGGTTATTGATGCTGGTTAACTTTGATTGTGTGACCCAGTTTTGACAAGCTTCCGCCTTGTTCTGGAGAAATAATCCTGTAATTAGATTCCACTTGTCTTACTCTTTGTGACTTATCCTGCCCTCAATAAACTGCATGAAAACCCAGCTCTTCTACAATGGGAGACTTTTCTTGCCCTTGTCACACCTCCTTTTCTCAGGATGGAAATCCTGTTTTACGCGAATGCTTGGACTCTCTACTACCACCTGTTAGTTCCTATCCAGGGGCTGTCTGTATACCTAGGTTTCTCAGAATGGTTGTCCTGGATCCTTCATCTCTGTCTGTCATCTATATACGAGTCTGTTCCCACTCTTGAAGTTTGGCTCTTTGGGAAAGGAACGGCTTGCCCAGACTACCCCCAATTTTCTGTTCCCACATTTGTCCCAAACTCTATTCTATTTGTTACACTTATCTTCCTTCCAGCTCTAGTAGAGGATAGATTTGAGAATCTACCTCCCAAATTGTTTATCATTCCACGCGCAGGTCTTCTTCCAGCTCCTTTAGCCCTGTAGCTGGGCTATGTGTGACTCATAATGTACGTGTGACAGAACAGTCGTGGGGAAAAGCAGAGTATGTTCTTCAGAGGTGCAGAGCTTGACCTAACAAGGGTGGGAGGGTGTGTGTGACAGGTCATTGAACGTAAAGGTGGACTGGTGAGGTGGAACCACATTAAAAACAATTTTAAATCCAGGATGAAACACTTGGATATAACACAGTAGTGATGAGAAATTATCACTGGTGCAGGATGGACCGGAGAAGAAAAGACTGAAGATAGAAAAACTGAGAAACCATTAAGGTTGTGCAAACATGAAGTGATGAGAGCCTGGATTGGAGTTTATCTATAATAGCCCATAGGAAGGAGATAAGAGACACATCGTGAAGCAAAAACTATAGACTCAGTGAAAGACTGGATTTACACAGAAGCAGAAATCAGTAACGACTGCAAATTTGTAATTATGGTGGCATCCCCTGGTAGAAGCAAAGAAATCTAGGAAGGGGAATCATCATATTGGGGGAAGGAGCCTAAAACCCCAGCTCTCTTTCCAAGGTGTTTCAGTAATAACACTGACTATATCTGAGCACCTTGTTAGCAAGTATTCAGGCAGAGGGATGTGTTAAAATCAGTTGAATTGCTGAAGTGAGACTGGAGGCGAATGAGAGGATCAGGGCTAAACATATCAATTTGGGATAGATGTGGGAGTACAAGTCATTAATATGGATGAGGGAACTGTAAGGGAATTCAAAGCTAATCTGGCAAGTGGTCTACTGTTTTACACAATCTTCTGGGGCTGGGCATTTGCTGGGCCAGTGGCCAAGGATGGGCAAGGGAGTTATGGATGGACTGAATATTCATAATAAAAGAATCTGTTATACAACTTGGCTCTAAAAACTCCACCTCTGTGCCTAAATATGGAATCTCTAGTGCATGAGAAAGCTGATGACTTAGCGCTTTTGTGAACATCTCCCATCTCATCCCACTGAGGAAAGCTGCACACAGGCTGCTGCACTGAAGGTGTTGCAAAATACCTCTTTTCTTAGATCAAATTATCTGAGTGTAACTCTCAGCTGTGTTTAACTCACATTCTCAAATTTCCTTTCCACAAGGTAGATAAGGTGACCAAGATTACCAAGTTGTTGACTGTTTCTAAGTCTGTGACTTCAGCTATAAAATGGGAACATTAATCCCTGACTTCCCTTTCTGTGAAGAAAGAGGAATCTGAAAATCGGTCAGTATAGAATTTATATTTTGTATAAGTGTCGGCAGATTATTTCGGTGTGGTTCTTTTAGCTTATGTGTTCAGAGACTAGTGACAGGTGTAATCAATGTAACGTTTATGTAACTTCAGGACAAAACTAGGCCTCATTTGGTTCTGATCCTAATTAAAATTTAAAACTTTGTTTAAAAAATAAAAGAAAGGGAGAAAGGAAAAATTTGGATATTCACAGTGGGTTCTTTTGTGAGGAGGGAATTTTTTGGATACAAATGGCCATTTGCCCAATAATATTCTGAGTTCAGCAAATAACTCAGCACACATGCATTAAGTTTCCAATGAAAAACGTGAAGCTTAAAAAATAAGTGGAAAGTACTTGGCCAGGCCACATATTTACATTTGATGAAGGGAAACTTTTTGGTGGTTAGCCAAACCTGACAGGCATAGGGATTAACCCATCCTCACTCATCACAGTAACAGAAACTGCCAGTTATCACTGGCACCAAGCTGTGGCTTTCCCAAAGAAATCGGCACCACTCTGGAAGGAAGCTGACTTCTGTGTGAGTATAGTATGTGCATGTGCACAAACATAGTGCACAGGTATGCCTGACGAGTGAATCATTAAAGACACGAAACTTCTCTGATATATAAACTACTTTCTAAAATGCAGGAAAAAGTCTGATAGCTGATGTACTATAATTCTCTTCTTTTGAATGTGAGTCTGAATATAGGTCTCCCTTCTCATTGTAATAACATTTTTTAGCACAGTTAAAAAATGAGCCCTTCTGGATGATTTACCCATAGTTATACAGCTAATGAACAGCAGAACAGAAATTCAAACCCATGACTATTTCACTCAAAAGTTCAAATATTTTCCACTACATTTGCTGCCTGCAAAAAAGTGGTGTGGATGCGGAGACAAAGCAGGAGGCTGGCGGGGACAGCCAGCCTACAAAGTATATATTTCTAACTCCACGGTATCGAGTTCACTTCTAACGTTCAAAGGAAAGGCACTAAGATTAATAAGCACTCACCCTATGATGAAAAATAAACTCAGCCTCAGAGAGATTGTGGTGGCTTTCCCAAGGTCACAGAGCTAGTACATGATAGAGCCAGGATCCAAACCCAGAGATATGTGACTTAAAATGTTAGGCAATAGGCGAAACTTTTTCAAATATGATGCCTCTTTAAACCTGACAACAATCCTAGGAGAAGAATGCTATGGTGATGGAAAGACATTGGAATCAAACCCAAGTGACAGATTTGCTAGGCTTCCTTATGGGTTACTTCAGACAAATTAGCTCCTGTATTTTGGGAGGAGGGGAGGGAAGGAAAAAATATATAAAATGTTTTACTTTCCCAAATGGGAAATATAAGGCGATCAGATTTTGCTTGTAGGCTCAAATCTCTTTATGTATGGTAAATATTGTTCTGTCCCCTTTCTTTTATGTTCTGATGAGGGTCTCAATCAGAAGAAGTTAAGATAATTCTTACATCAGAATTTCTGCAGAGATTGAATGAAGTTGTGCACGTAAACCTGCAGTGGTGTTCGGGACAATCCGCAGAGCACCATGACGGTTGCTGGGACTGCCCCGTAAGGTCTACTCCTCAGGAAAACTTTGGTATTGAGGAGACCTTTATTCCGCTTTTCATTCTTTCTCAAAAGAGGGAAATTCCATTCCACCCACAGATGGGACAATATAACACTTCTGGATGTCTCCTCTCACTTTTCCCCTGGGGAGAGGAGCTAATCTGATTGGTGAAGAGCCTGAAAGCCACCGATCCATGATTTTTCCAAGACCTATGGTCACTGAATTGAAATGTTAGTGACAGCCAGTCCTTTCTGTTACTGGTTTGGACGGGCTGTGCTCATGGGCAGTGGGTTCACTTGTGCTTCAAGGTCCAGGAAGTAAGCGAATTTTCCCCAGGTAGGGTCAGCTAGGCTTCTGTTCTTCTTGCCAGCTTTCTTGTCTGTGAACGGGTGAGTCAGGAGGCCCATCACCATAGGCCCATTAACTTTAATCTAATAAATCTTAATTCCCTAAAGGAAGTGTTATTTTAGCCTAACTTAATAAATGTGAGTTCCCTAAAAGGAAGTGCTGTTTTAGTCTCAGGTCCAAGTCACGTTGTCCCATCCATCTTTATTGTGAGTAAAATTGATAATTTGAAGTTAAAACCTAAAAGGAAGGTGGACTGTGTGAGTGCTACTCTAAGCCTGGAACACCTGAGGTAGCCATTTCAGTCCTCTGCCGTCTTGAAAACACTGGCATAACATAACCATCAGCAGGATCTGGCTCCCTGTTCTTAAGAGTCATGAGTTTGTTTTGCATTTTTCTCTGCTTTCTGCTTAAAAGGCACATAATAAATATGTTGGTTGATTAGAGTAATTTACTAAAGAGGAGCTGCTGTTTAAATTAATCACAGTTGAGCCAAAACAGCTGGCCTAAGGCATCGACCAAATCTCAGAAATCAAATGTATCTGCCTTCCCACCAGAAAATAACATGTTGTATTTTAAGATGAAGGGAGAGGAGGAAGAGTAAAAGGTGCTGACGGGACCTCTCACTGGTACCAGAAGTGCTCAGTCTGAAAGCCGCTCCAGCTTTCTGCCACCTCTGAGTGTTGTGCTCATACCCGGCAAGTCCAAAGAGGCAGAGGGTCATTGAGGGTCAAAACAAATGAAAAGATTCAATGTACTCTGGAATTTATATTGAAGCTCCACTGAGGAAAGCAGAAGTAACTTTATCGATTGATTGCTTCATTCACTCATTTATTGGCAAGGAGTTAGCACCTATAACTCTTCTAGGTAGAACAGTTTTCTTTGCACTTGCAAGTGCTTCCAAGATGAAGGGAACCTGTAGAAAGCCTGATGTGGTCGTAGATCAAACCGTGTTCTCCAGGACAACTTTACCAATAACAAAGCTGATTTTTTTCTTTTTTTGGCTCCATCTGTCTAACTCTGGTCTATTTCTTAATTGGTTCAGATATTCAAAGGGAGAGAAGGGAATAATTCATTATTGCCCCCTAAAATTTCACAATGTTTATTTGTATAAAAAATTAAACTTTATGGAACTTGTTCTTAAAATATTCCTTAGTTTAGACTGGTTTACGTCAACCAAATTTTTGGTAAGTGCCGTTGGACAGTAGTTAGATGTTACATTTCCTGCCATGCTTCTGTGATGCAGCAGCTGAAGAACCATGTTGACTGTAGGATGGAGGAGACTGAAAGAAGTTGCCCAAACAGAAGGTCACTCTGCTTCCACATTGGAAGATAGAAGTGGCCAATGGAGACAGGCTGGGCTTGGCTAAGATTCTCAAGAAGTTTGGTTTTTATTCAGAGCTCATATATATGGAAAGGCAACCAAGGCCCCCCATTGCACATCTTACAGTATGACCTCATTGACTGAATCTTGGAAAACTTTTGAAGCAAATATAACCAAATGCCTACCTTAACCATAACAAAATGGAAAGCTTTATCAAAGCATTAACTTCCCGAGTATTCCTTATATGGCATTTGAGGATTCAAGCAAAGCCCCTTGAATATCCCTTGTGTTTTCAAAACACACTCTTGGTAACCAAATAAACTAACTTGCTAAATAGGTTTATTGACTCCTAGCCAGTTAAATGTCAGAATCATTTACCAAAATCACTCACCTTGGTTCTGGAGTGTTGCATCTGTAGCTCTCTGTTTTGGCAGTAACTAGATATAGCAGGGTCAGTTTTCTATTGCAACTCCTCTCAACTTATAACAATAAAATAAGGTTATCTGCACTTAGAAGTATATTTATCTTTTTATTATTTACAAACACTTGTGATTGGTGAGTTACGGTAGATGCATGCATCCATCTTGTCCATGGGAGGCATCAAGTTATTAAAAGTACATGGTGGGAAAAAAAGAAAAAAGAAGATGCAAAAACCCATTCCTGTTTTTCTTAATGAGTATTGAGGAATACTACAGGACAGAACTGGTCACTAGTGCCCTGGATCCTGATGGGAAATAATCAAATTACTGGAACTCTAGATTGGCACAGAAGCACAATATATGGAGATTTCTCAATAATCCATCTGTTTATGTACATTTTGCTCTCACTAAGTTTTTGAGCGCCTTAGGTCAGAAATTCAGTTTACTCGTCCAAAAGTCTATGCCTGGTACATGGTAGGCATTTGACATATAATTGTTAAATGAATGAAATCTGTTGATAATTTACAACTCCAGGAAGCCTCATGAATGTCAGTTATTATCTTTTGCTATCATTATTAAACTGAAGCCCTAAAGAATGAACAAAAATGGCACCTAGTATTGTTAATTAAAAGTAGATGAAGAGGGACTTCCCTGGTGGCGCAGTGGTTAAGAATCCGCCTGCCAACACAGGGGACATGGGTTCGAGCCCTGGTCTGGGAAGATCCCACATGCCATGTAGCAACTAAGCCTGTGAGTCACAACTACTGAGCCTGCGCGCTAGAGCCCGTGAACCACAACCACTGAGCCCACATACAACTACTTAAGCCCATGCACCTAAAGCCCATGCTCGGCAACAAGAGAAGCCACTGCAATGAGAAGCCCACACACTGCAACAAAGAGTAGCCCCCGCTCGCCACAACTAGAGAAAGCCCATGCACAGCAACAAAGACCCAATGCAGCCAATAAATAAATAAATAAATTTATATTAAAAAAAAAGCAGATGAAGATATAATTGAAACTATAAAAGCACTCAATCTTTTTCTTATGGTAAGCAGCCAATATTAAATGCCAACAGTAGAACATTCCCACAAAGCAATTCTATTGTTTCACTCTACTTTTTAAGAAGGTTTTCATCTAAGATCAGTTTTGTTGCCGTTCTGCTAATTAAAAAAAAAAATTTTATTTGGTTGCACCGCATCTTAGTTGTGGCAGGCGGGCTCCTTAGTTGCAGCACGTGGGCTTCTTAGTTGTGTCATGCAAACTCTTAGTTGCGGCATGCATGTGGAATCTAGTTTCCTGACCAGGGATCAAACCTGGGCCCCCTGCATTGGGAGCCCGGAGCCTTATCCACTGCACCACCAGGGAAGATCCTCTACTAATTTTTCATGTTTTAAAAGATAACTGATATTTTTAAAAACACACCCTGTAGTCAACTTCTAAATAAACAGCTCCTTCCGCATATTAGTGATCTTATAGAAAGAACACCCAAAGCTTAATAAAACCCCAGAAGACTTTAGGAAATACTGACTCACAAGAACATAGTGCTTATTTGGTTTCAGGCCATTGGCTACTTCATTGTTGAGATTTTCTGAGTCAGATAGTGTTACACTTGGAATATGCCAGTGAGCATTAATAATAATGACCATAAATGAAAAGCTGGCCTCCCCCAAGTCAGATGTAAGACTAGGCCTTCCAAACCCAGTGTTCTCCTTAGGGCAGCAGAGGGCAGTAAGAGCACTGTTAATTTATGTGATTAAAAGTTAATCACATAAACCTTTCATTACAATCGAGAGAGAAATGTTGTATTTCCATACAACTGCATGTTCCATTTTAAACACTACACATGTAAGTGGTTTGAAAGAAAATACATTTTGAGGGGGGGCGTCTCAGATGCACTTTTGGAGCCACACAGAACATTTACAAAGTGCAATGAGAGACTATATAGCAATTCAAGGCAACAGTTCAACTTAATATACCAAAAAAAGGAAGACAATACTACATTGGGAGCTTGGTCTAAAATTTACCTGTGTAGTGTAGGAGATACTAAAATTGTGGTAACCTATCAGAGACAGAGTGCTGTGTTTATTTAGCAATGAATTTAAGAGGTGCATGGGTCCTTGAGGTCAACTAATGAGCCAAGCCCCTCTTTTTAACTGACCTGGAAAGTTTATTGGATTCTTTCAACTGGATAGAAACTAAGCTATAATCAGAACAGTAGTCTCCTCATTTCTCTCCTCCTACAGTTTTTTGTTTGTTTGTTTCTCTTTGTTTGTTTCTGCTACAAAGGTCGAGGACTCTTAACTTAGAAGGATCTGATAAGTCTGTCACTCATTTAGAAATGCAGGAGTGTTCAAAATCACTCTGATCTTGTCTCTACAAAAGTTCTTTTCAAGAGGTGGGGAGAAAATAAACCCAGTAATATCACATATTTGAAGCTTTAAATTTTTCTCTACCTACAGCAAATCAATATATATTTCACAGTCTTCGAAAGTAGGACCCTGTCACTCCCTAGCCTCAACCCCAGGACTAAGTGGAAGACAGCTCTCTTTTAATCTCAGCAAACTCACATAAATCTGGTCCCCTTTCCTTCTTGGCATGCTCCAGCACTGGATCATGGTTAGAAGTGTTACTAAATGAGACCAGGATTGGTTATCAATGCTTTCTTAGTTGTGACCTTCCAAAGCCTGGGCTTCAATCTGGTAAGTCTGTCACTCATTTTCTCTACTAATTTAGGAATGTCAGCATCAGGGGAAATGGTTAGATGCCAATGGTAAAAATACCCTCTGGGAGAGACGACATCTCAGTGAAGTCAGGACACTGCTGTAACAGTGTCCCACATTGAGACATTTCGTTTGTAGACTTTGTTTATCTATCTGGAACAGGAGATCTGATTGGCATTAGTAAGTTCAAGGGACACCAGAGACTTTCTCCTGACCCCTGTGGCAATTTCTTCCTTCTTTAAAGAACACACGCTAAGCCTCAGGCTCAAGACCTCTTACTTTCATTTTCACTAGCTGCTTTGTTCCTAGCCAGCTTGCTTTGTTCTAAGTCTGTAGTCTTTCAGCAAGTCAAGGGCCAGGCTGAACTCCCAGAGCAAATTCCTCCAAGGCCAAACAAGGAAATGTTCAACAGTCTATGGAAACCAATAACCAAGAACATTAGGTTATCTTACTTGGATGTTAATATATTGGACGTTAACATATTTTTCACCAAAATTAGACATTTTATGGATTAGCTGTGTATCTCCATTACATCACATTCTCTAACAAAGGTTAAAGGTGCATGGATAGGTCCATGTTTTAAGTAGACTCTACATTTTTTTGTAGAATACAAGGTTTTTCAAAGCCAAGTCAAAAGGAATACTACCATAGAGGCTCTGGTGTTATAAACTTTACTTAAAATGCTGTGTATCTTATGGTTTCTTGAGGAGATGGCTAATACCTAAGGAAATTATCCAGAACTGTGCCAGAAACATGGGGAAAGACATGGAATCTCTTTGTATAGCAACTGTCAGGTACTATTCAATATTTATCTTTCCCAGACGGCAAGTGGTTCTCTGGAAATGACCATGGATGGGGGGGGGGGGGGGTTCCCCATTGTGCCTTTTAGTTGGGTTGGCAGAAAAAAACACAGAGCCTCAGGCCAAGGACCAAGTACAGCTTTGTTTTCTGTTTGTGTGCTGACATGTATTCCCACCTGGCAAGGATTAGATGTGCAAACCTGAAGCCAGGATTTTCAGAATCCTGGGCAAACCCCAAACAACAAAGGGAAGCTATTTGTATGGAAAGCCCAGTGTCTGGGAATGTCAGTGCTAAAAGGTCAATTGTAGAGTTATCAAGAAGCTCAGTGAATACCTTATTAACATGGTTCCTCTGAAAGGAACCATGAGGGAGACAGAGACAGAGAGAAAGGAGAAAAAGAAGAGAGGGAGGGAGAGAAAAAGAAATAGCCAGCATAGAGTGGGAGTTAGAATGAGCTCTGAGTTAAAAACTACTTACTAGTTCAACCACCTGAGCCTCTGTTTTCTGAAACATTAAATGGCAATAATAATACCCACCTAGGATACAGTGTTATTCTAAGAATTCATTGACTTAATATCAGTAAACGACTTAGTGCAGTGTCTGGAACTTGTCAAGTGTGCTTGGTAAAAGCTAACCATTGTTATTGTTATTTTAAAGTAACTGGATAAGAAGGAGGAAAAAGATGTACCCATTGTGAGGTACACGTCCTTAAACACTCCCATGTTATTAGCTAATCATTTCCGGCCTTGCAAGGAAGGACTTAGTCTTCAAGTACATCCGTGGATTCAGGTCCTATAAGAATCTCATCAATTTATTCAACCTTTTGAATTTATAGAATTTACACAACCTGGGACAGACTGGGTCACCATTTGTTCAGGTTGCACCCTGCCCAAGAGGGACGGTTTAGAGGATCTTTGTTTTCCAAGTCTTGCACCCCAGATTTGGGTTGGATCATCCCAGAAGAAGTGGCTTTTTTTTTTTTTTTTAGTTTTGCATAAATGTTCCATATGACATAGCAGCAACCCTGCGGTCCAATCGCAAATCCCACAGCTCTTTGCAATCATGACCAGACCTTCCAGCCATTTCCTGGCTTCCCTCCTCCAGGTGAGACTGCAGAGAAGTTCCTCCCTCGGGATCTGCCTGGGGAAGGAGGGAGCTGTGCTCCAGGGGCCCAGCCTCTGGGGAAGAGCAAAGAATTCAAGCCTCTCCTAGCTGTTGACTCCACCCAGAAACTCTAAGGGGGAGGGAGATTCCACCTTTTCTTCCTCCCCAGAGAGCTCATACCTCTATTCTGGCCCAAAGGTATTGCTTGAGTTATTGAGGTATGGGAGCTAAAGGGAAAGATGATGGAAATGAACCACATTTTCTGTTTTGGATGGCAGAGAACTTTACAGCCATTGTCATTGAGTCCCTCTGTCTGAATTACCATCCTCTGATCCACCTAGATTAACCCTGCTTGTCCTGTCAGACTTAGCTTTCTCTGACCTGCAATCCCATCCCCTCTCTTATTTCTTCATAGCATCTCGTACATACTCCCAGGAATGTAAATCCACGAGGACAGGACCTGTGCCTATCTTGTATGCAGTTTTATTCCCAGCACTTAAAATGGTACCTGATACATAGCAGGCATCCAGCACATGTTGTCTGGATGTCTAAGTGAATCAGTACATGCAGAGGAGGGGAAAAACCGGGGTGCAACCACCACTGCCTTCTGTATGGAGAATCGAGTGGATTCTAGACCATGAAAGGCCCCTTGCCTGAGCATCAGGGTGGATTTAGGTATGAACAAAACAGCCTGGATTTGAATTGGGCTCTCCTGAAAGGAACAGAATTACTCTGCACAGTAGACAGCAAGAGCACCCCAGAGCTGGAGTGTGGGGGCGGGAGAGCCCAGGGCAAGAGGGATGGCCTGAGGAGGGAGGCACAAGGGAAGACTGGCATGAGTCTGGGCGCTCCGTGGGGTGAAGCAGACAGAGAGAAGGTTCTGGTGATGGGGGGCCAAAGAGACCCATACAGGAATGTGCCCTATGCCATTTGAAGTTTATTACTGTGTTCTCCCAAGACCCAAAAACTCTCAGTTCAAGTTTTGAAACATATTATCAGCTTTGTTTTCATGATTGCTTTGTGTGGGAGGAGGAGGGGCAGATGGGGGCGGCAGAGGATAGGAGAGAAGGAATTGCATCCCAAGCTTGGGTTTATGTCAGGACAGAGATAAAGGAACAGCTACAAGATGCAGAGTACATCAGAAAGCAGGAAATCAGAGCACAGCAGACTGCAAATTCAGTAGGAATCTTGGGGGCATGTGTTAGTCTTCAGAAGGACATGACATGGGAATTCTGTGCATCTAATCTTCATCAGATCTCAAGGGGCTAGGAGGTCCCAGCTAACACCTGGGGCACATTATGCATTCTGCCATAGAGGTTAATTTTCTTGTCTGGGACCCATTTGGACTATGAGTTCCCTGAAGGCAGGGGTTTTCTTATTTGTAAGAGCATCTGTACCTCTAGCACCATGTCTAACAGATAGTAGTTATTGTTTGTTGAATGAATAAATGGATGGCTTTATCATAGATCTTCTTCATTAAGAACTACCAAAGATTAATGAAAAATCAAATGAGAGAGAGAGAGGAAGGAAGAAGGAGATGGAAATAGAGATGACAGAGATAGAGGGAGGGAGGGAAGGAGAAAGAGAATAAGAATGGAACCCTAATATACAAAACCTAAAGGTTTCCTCAGGTTATGTTTTTTTCTTTGTCTCCAATTTATCCCTAACATTAAACTTTTCTTGGCACTTGCTCCATATTCTAGAATTAGGTTGAGAAGCGCCAAAAGCCTGGCGGATGGTCTTCATGGGAGGTCCTCCTCCTAAGCAAAGGCCATGCACATCCTGATAGGTTGCAATCCCATCTCAGTGAGAGCCATGCATCACCTGGCCAGTAGCTGAGTAGAAGTAGTCCCATTTCAAGGACAAAATGTATCCAGGCCATCTCTGGCCTCTATGCTACTATGAGTTTGCCTGGAGGCAGTACTTAAAGATGAATAACAGGTTTCCCAGCCCTTTGTTGAAAGTTTACTGCAAGTTGTTAGGTCAGAGGATCTGGGAATATACCACTGCAATAAAGGTTTTACAGATAATAGAATAAATTGTAATAACATTTAATAATACTAATTTTTAAAAGTTGGTTGATCCTCATTTCCTTGTGTATTTGATCAATTGATAGAAAGAATAAATAAAACCTGATGTTTGCAAAAACTTAAAGATGCAAAACTTAAAAATAAGTTTTGGGACCAGGTCTAAAGATGTGAAAATCCAAATGTCATAAGTTTTCCTTATTATTGCAGATATATTAAGCATTGAAATAGCAATTACTGATAACATAGATCAGTAAGTCAGGCAAAAATGATTTCTCAGTCTGTTAGCTTGTGTGACTATGTCCTCAAACTGAATTAACCCATCTTTGAAATTGTAGATAGGATTAAAGTTTAGTTTTTCCTAGATGAAAATATGCTTAAATAGGACAGAAACTACTGTTTGTGTACTCACGGCAGTGATCTAACAGAATAGATATTTGCCCAGGATGCCTTGTGGAAAGCATCTGACTTTGCGCATGAGAATGTACTCTCTCACTAACGGTGTTATAGAAGGAAGTGCTTCTTTCTTAGAATCAAATGTAATAATTGAATTCATTCTCAGACATGTTTAACTCTCATTCTCTACCCTACTTTCAAAAATGACCCCTCTTTCATTTCTCTTTTCATGTGATGGGACAAAATACACCACCACAAGGTAAGCTCGATAATGGTGCCTGCAGTGGAGTAAGTTCTCACCCAATGGCTGCACCTATAATTTCTCTTGCTCCTCAGTTTAATTTGACCTCAGATTCTGGACATTACTGACAGTTTGCATTCCTCAAGGCCAGGATCATGGCTAACGGGTGGTAGGGAGAAAAGTGCATTTCATTTTCCAAAGATACGACCTGCCAACAAAATGTGGATAAGCCCAAGAAACCATTTCCAAACATGGAAACATGACTGGATCAGTTTGGGGCAGATGGAAATTTTTGCCAGTTCTTAATTTTGCCAATCTCCCTAGCTAATTTCTCAACCACTCAACACAGTATGAAAGTGAACAAAATGACTTCTATTTCCAATACTTTAGAGCTATTAGAAATGATAAAAGTTTTTCCATAATAAGTAAAATAGATAATAGAAAAATTAGGTACCTGAGGATTATTTTGAAACCCTTTACAATTTGGAAATTTCACAGCAGGGTTAAAATTTTTTTAAGAAAGAACTGAATATTCTCATTACCTTCTGTGTTTGTAGGTACTTTATAGCTAAGTTTATTTTTCCATTGCCAGAAAAATTTTAGCTGTTCACTAATTAATGGAAGGAACATGTACCCTTAACCCAAAAGCATAAAAATTCCCAAAATGCACTATCAATTCTTCCTTTATAAATTGACTCTCTTCTATCACTCCATGATTGGGGCTTCAGAAACGTTTTCTTTTGTTTTCCAATTACTTTTCTAATCAGTTTTTTCTCTATTTCCTTTGCTGACTCTTCTCCTCTATTCCTAACAGTAGGTTCTCTCAGGGCAAGTTTTTGGCTTTTCTCTCTGAAAGCAATCCCTCAGCAGCCTCCTCCGCGCTCAGGGTTTCATCCATTGCTTCTACGTGGATGCTTCAAATCTACAACCACCTTAACAACTGGTTACCAGTCATCCACCACGTGAAAGCCTGCTCTGTCTGCAAAAAATAGATTCAAAAGTAAAATTACATCTTTTCTCCCTAGCTTCTCGTTCTGTCAGTGGAGTTAAGACTTAAATGAAGGCAACATCCAGAGAGCCATATACTAGAAATTGATAAGGGCTTAGAAATAAGCCTGTCTTCCTGGTGATTCACTGCATCACCTTTGGCACCAAACATTTTATGGGTTAATTATCCTCTATTGCTTTACACTTGTTTGTCAGTGATTTGATGAATATTTATTAAGTACTTACTCTGTGCCAGGTGCTGCTCTAAATGCAGGCAAACAACAATGAACATGAAAGACCCTAGAGGACTTTGCAATTTTAGAGGGAAAAAGCCAATAATAAACTCATAAAAATATACAATAAACTACCAATAAGAGCAATATAGAGGATAAAAACAGGCTAATGCAACAGAGTAGGGATAGGATGCTGGAGGCTGCTTTAAATGGGTGGTACCTCTCTGAGGAGGTAGTATTAGACTTGACACCTGAATAAGGAAGATACAGAAATGCAAAGATGTAGGAAACGTATGTTGCAACCGAAAGGGAGAGCATATTCAAAGGCTCTGAGATGTGGACAAGCTTAGTGTATTTGAGGAAGAGTAAAAGGAAATGAGGCAGTAAAAGGCAGGTGTCAGCTCACGGACTCTGTAGAGCACAGTTTTTCAACCCTGGCACTATTAACATTCGAGGCCAGATAATTCTTTCTTGTGGGAGTGCAAGGTGTTTGTGCAGTGTAAGGTGCCTAGCAGCATTCCTGGGCTCTACCCACGAGTCTCCAGTAGGCTCTCCCTAGCAGTAGCAACCAAAACATGTCTCCAGAAATTGCCAACTGTCTTTGGGGTTGTGGGGGGCAAAATAGCCTCCGGTTGAGAACCACTGCTATAGGCCAAGGTGTGAAATTTGGATATTATTCTAAATGCAATGGTAAGCTATTAGAACATCTTATGCAGAGAGTGATAAGAGATGAGTTACACTGTAGGAAGTTTACTCTGGCTTTTGTGGGATGAGACAAGAGTAGAGGTAGGGAAGAAATCAGAACTACAACAGAAGCTTAGGTCAGAGACAATGGACCAAAATGGTAGCCAAGAGGATTCATCTAGGAGTTAGGTAGGGAGGGTTGAGAGGAAGGAAAGAATCAAGCATGATGCTTAGGTTCTTTGCAGGAGCCATGAAGTAGATGGACCTAAGCCTGAGATGGTAGTGCCATTTATTGATAGGGAAGTCTAGCAAACAGATTTGTGGGTGCAGGAGACAGAAATCAAGAATTCTGTTGGCCATACTAAGTTTGAGATGTCTGTTAGATATCCAAGCGCAGATGTGAGGCAGGCAGTTAGATGCATGAGTGTGGCACCCAGAGGACAGTCAGGATTGGAGATTTAAATTTATAGATGGAATTTGAAGATGAGAAATAGATGGGATTTCCTGCATATTCACTTCCTGTGGATGCTGTAAGAAACTGAGTACACACTGGTGGCTTAATACAACAGAAATGTATTCTCTCACAATCTGGAGGCCAGAAGTGCAAACTGAAGGTGTCTGTAGGGGCTACACTCCCTCTGGAGACTCTAGGGGAGAATTCATTCCTTACTTTTTCTCACTTCTGGTGGCTGTCAGCAATCCTTGACTGCAGCCTTGGGGCCACACCTCTCTTTGGTCACATTGCCTCCCCTTCTGTCTGTCAAATATCCTCTGTGTTTCTCTTATAAGGACATTTGTCATTGAATTTAGGGCCCACCTGAATAATCCAGGATGATCTCTTCATCTCAAATTCCTTAATTTAATTACATGTGCAGAGACCCCTCTTCCAAAAGGTAAGATTCACAAGTTCTGGGAATTAGGATGCAGACATATCTCTTTGGGGCCACCACTCAACCCACAACACCTAGGGAGAGAGTGCAGATAGAGGAGACAAAAGGCTTGCTCCAAGGCTGACACTCTGAAGAAACCATCTTAGAGACTCCAACATGTAAATGTTGATAGAGGAGGAGCTAGGAAAGCCACAGAGTGCAGAGGTCACAGATGATTAGAAAGAGAGAGGCTGGGGTTCATGTTTCTTTTGTATCTCTCATGTTTCTTTGCACCAGATTTGTCCCAGAATAACTTTAAAAGGTACTCCTTGAATTGAAATGAATGTTTATAGTGATCTTCTTAAAAAGCACATTGTCCATGCCATTAAACTTCCTTGAGAGTGTTGGAAAAACTCAGGGGTAATCACCCACACAGTTATTGCTTTAGGTGAGCACATGGAAAAAAAAGAAAGAGAGAAAAAAAAAATCTGTTTTATTTTGTGCCAAGTTTTTACTATAAAAGTAACCATCACTCTTCTTTTAATTCTTTATTCCCAGGGCACAAAGAACTAACATTTGAAACCTATTTAGCAAATTCTTTGGAACTTGTAGCAAACTTCCAAAGTTAAATTTAGGATTCAGACTTCTGTGATTGGTCAGTGAAGTGAAAGGGATGGTGAGTAATGATTTAAGGAAACTGCTTTCCTCTGATGCCCTGATACAGTAACGGGAAATACGTCTTCACTCCTGGAGAAAATATACTTATTGTCTTTTCATAAAAATAATAGATTTGGTGTTACCAATAACTTTAGAGTCAATACTTTTCAGCTTTACCTACTAATGAACAAATATACCCTAAAACCCTGTGAATAGAAATATACAGGATCAAAATGTCATCTGTCTTACAAGGTAAAAATTAATACTTGGAGAAACACATTTTAAATCAAAGTAAAATGAATGTATGACATCAGAATGGAGGAATACGAATCCTTCCCATCCCCCCTATTCCCCCATGTGGGGCTCTCTTACTGGCTGACTAGGATACTCTAGGTCTTACCCCTCAAAAACTCTGGGGGGAGCAATTTGAGGGACAGTTTCAACTTTTCTTCCAGTCCTCTTGCTTCTAGAAGGAAAACGATGACTGAAGCAGTTTGTTTCCTGAGATGGTTGAAGACTGCAAGAGGAGGCTTTTAAGAATTTTCTATAGTTTCCCTCGGCTCACACAACAGTGGACAAGTTGTAGGGCAGAGCTATTCTCCCTCCACTGGAGATGGATTCAATACTTCTGACCCTCTCCTCCATCTCCCACCCTCATTCCTACCTGCCACAGGGTCCTAGGGGGTAAACAAAGTTATGTAAGACTGAGTCCTACTCATCTAGGGCCTCACACCTCCGAAGCAAGTACAAAATCTATGATGTAATGGACCAGTCAAATAACTTGCTGAACAAAGTTGAAGAAAAATATACTTTATCCTTAAAATCAGAGGATCTCAAGTAACATGACATGTCAGAAAATCTTTGAGATTAAATTTCACTTGCACTTTCCTCTTGTTAACCACCCTCCCCACCCCCACGACCATACCCGCACCACATATAACCAAACCAATATTCTGATCTGAATAAGTATTTGGATGGTAATGTCAACTAATGGAAACATAAACAAACCACATTTTTTTTGAGATGCAAAAAGGATGAAAACAATGCCTACTATTCAAGAATGCTAAGAGTAAACTGAAAAGTGCCTTGAAAAATAAAAGTTAAAGCAGAAAAAGTGTCAAGGAATTGCTGAAGCTGTGAAATGATGCACGACTTGCCAAAAGTTGCAAGTTCAACAAGCAGCTCTTTGATGTGACTAGAGCATTAGCTCATCTCTGCACTGTGTTCGCTACATAAGTGGAGGGGTATTTTGGCAAGAAAAGTGGCAGCAGATTCTTGGCTTTTCCCATCAGGCTCTGACAGGAGTGAGCATCCCTGGGCTCCAATGCCAACTCTGTGACCTTCCTCTTTTGTGACTGAAATAAGTCCTTGTCCCTTTCTGAGGCCCTCTTTCTCCACCTGCAAAATAGGAGCAATAATGAACACACACTCATTCACAGGTTTGTTGTAGGGATAACACGTATTGGCAGACATGAAAGTGCTTTGGAAAAGTTTAAAGTTGCAAGTCATTTTATGATGTAGTAAAAGGAATCAGGATTGAGATTTTCTGACATTACTCAGGCCTCGTAATCAACTAGGATAATCACCATTCTTTCCATCAGACCCCCTTAAATAATAATTAGAGTAGCTATCATGTATTTAGTGTCACATGAACAGAGCATGTAACAACACTCTTTGATACAGAGCTATTACTTCCATCTTCACAGATGACAAAAATAAAGTCCAGAGGGATTAAATGGCTTTCCAAACCACAATTCTGATAAATTGGAGGAGCTGGGGTTTGACGCCAGGTCTGATTCCCAGGCACATTCTCTTACATACTAGGTCATACAGAATGAAGACCAGAAAGGTGTGAAACATGGCCCCCAACTGCATGGGTGGGTGTACCGGCGGACCCCAGCTTACTTCTTCTCTTCGCTAATTCTCAAGAGACTTTCAAATTAGCAGCATCCACTAGGTCCCTGCCATGGAAGGTCACAGTGAATTTCCCTTGGGAGGAGCCTCCTGTGTTTGTGGGGAACGGTTTTTCCAAACAAAGACCCCAGTTTCAAAGACCTTTGCCTTTGGATCTATTGTGAGTGAGTTCATAAGCGTTTTATCACATGCTATCTTCCTGCATCTATTCTCCATGTACCTAAAGAAAAGGAATAAGACCACCCAAGCTCTATGGTTCAGAAACCATTTTATTTTACTGTTACACTTGCCTCCACTTCTCCCACTGTGCTTCCTCCCTGTTGTTTTGTTACAAGTGTTCAATAAGCATTACTGATGGACTGGGTGTCTAAGTAAGAACTGATTTACCCAATAAGGAATAATTTTGATGTTGACAAAATTAAAATAATTACAAGTTAAAAGAATGAAGTTGTGACTACTTATATCTACCACTGTTGTGACTACTTATATCTACTACTGTGTAATGCGAGCGTGCTGGTTCAATAACATTTTCTGTGTTCCCATTTCTCCTTTTCCTCTCTGCAACTCTTAGAACTGTTGACCACAATTTACTTCTTGAAACCACTCCCTTCCTTGGCTTCTATAAAGCTTACACCATCCTGATTCTCCACAGCCTCTATTTTAATAACTGCATCTTCTCAGTTTCCTTCAAGAACTTTTCTTCCACTTCCTATTGCTCACACATGGACATTACCTAAGGTTTTATCAGTCCCCTAGTTTCTCTTCAAAATCAGTCTCCATCTATGGAGATGGCTTCTAAATCTGTCTTCAAACCCCTAATCTCTCTCATTTCCAGTTTGTATCTACTTTTCATCTGGACTCCATCTTACTCTGTGTATCCCAGGTGAAAAACCTTTGAAATAACCTTTGATGATTTCTCTTAGGCTTCTGTAACAGTTTGGACAATTCCTCTTGATATTTCCTTAGTAACAGTTCTAGAATTTATGCCTTCTTTTTTACTTATTTAAAACATATCTATTGAGTTCCAGACCCTCATCTTGAAAAAACTGCAAACTTCTGAGTAAGGTCTTGTTTCCTTCTGCTTATCCCTTCTATTCTTGCACGTGGTTGCCAGATTAATATTCCCCAAATACTTTTTTTACTTTCCCACTCTTGCTCTTGACCTGTTAAGACAACTCTGCTTTATCTATGAAATGAAGTCCAAATTCTTTGCCTGAGAGTCACATCCTTGTAACATCTGGATTTAAGCAAACTTTGGAAACACGTGTCCTAATTTTCTCTACTTGAACCTGTTGCTTTGGGTAGACTGGTCTTCCTACTGCTGCCCTATGATAATGCTCTGTCCATTTTGATCTCTGCATATTGGCTCAAGCCCTTCCTCTCACCTAGAATGCCTTCTGTTCTCTGCCTCTCTCATCCAATTTCTCCAGTTAAAAAGGCCCAATTCCTTGGGGGGGGGCTTGGGGGGGGGAGTCAAGGAAGGGAGGGAAGATGGGGATATGTGTATAAAAACAGATGATTGAACCTGGTGTACCCCCCCAAAAAATAAAAAAAAAAAAAAAAAAAAAGGCCCAATTCTTCAATTCTTCTCTTCCTAAAAAGCTCCTGTTTACTTCAGAGTAAAATAGGGAAACCACATCCTCTAAATCTGCAGCTATCATGGCCTCAGAGCCCATGAACCATCTAAGACACGCTATTATGGGCCATTTCATATTGCAGAACTGAGTTATCATTTAGCTTCTCACATATGAACATTTAAACTTCCCATTACGTTGTACCTTCTCTGAGGACAGAAGCAGTTTGGCCTGGTGATAAAGAGTATGAAGTCCACAGCAAGACTGTCTGGGTTTAAGTCATCACTTACTATCTATGTAATCTTCAGCAATGTATTTTATTAACCTCAGTTTCCTCATCTGTAAAAATATGGATAATATTATACTTCCCTCACAGACTTATCATGGGGATTAAAAGAGTTAATATGTGTAAGATGCTTAGACAGTACCTGGCACATAATAAGTACTTTGTAAGTGTTAGCTATTATGTTTCCTTATATATTTCCCCACGTAGAGCTAAATATATATAGAGATACACATATCAATATATATACACATTATATCTATATCTGTATATCTGGAAAGATAGTTAATCAACTAACCAGTTGATCTGGGGAGTGTGGAAATACCATCTATTTCAAGAATACATATGTGTTTCTCGCTAGCTCAGTTTTGTGCCTGAATTATGCCTAGGGTTCCTTCAGCTTCTCATTCTTTTCCTGACTGGACGTGAGTGTTCTTCTGAGACAGAGAGATGGGCAGCAGACTTAATTTCAGTAAAGACTTTGACCAGAATAGAAATGCCCATATTTAGTTGAACATCCTTTCATATTTGAGACATACATATTCCCTAGATGGCAATGATGAGTCTATATAAAAGGCTGCTTTGTATTACAGTTTGTGTTTGGTTTGGAAATAGGCTCTACAGCTTTCCCCGTGAATAATCTTCCTGGAGTTAGAGAGAGAGAGAGAGAGAGAGAGAACGGAAAAAAAAAATACCCACTGTTAAATGATGAAGGCATTTAAGGCACATCGGTAGGCAAATTGCCTATTTTTAAAACATCTTCTTTTGTTTTAAAGGTGTACAGATGATAAAATATGATTACATAAAAATTTATGTCCTTAAATCTTTTCTTAAAAACTGAAATAAAAATGTGATTTTACAACATAACATAGTAACACCTACATGAGAAGAAGAGCATAAGTAATTGTGACGCTAAGGAGAAGTTACAGGCATAATCTGAGGAGAGAGCTGTAGACCCCACATAGACAGATGTGGGCCATGTGTCAGGAGGGCGGAGCGGGACAAGGCCTTGCGCAGGAATCCTGGCCTTCTGGGAGGGGTGAAGGGGACACAGGATCTGCTCCACCTTTTCGCATTCTGATCTATTCCTCACCAAGCCCAGAGGAGTCGAGTTTTGTTAGAGAAAAATTCACTGGCGAGAACCAAGAGAGATCAGCATCTCTGATTCTCCATGGAGCTCATCAATACTCAATTTCACGCTGGCTTATGGTCTTCAATTTGGTGATATGTGGCAGTCTATCTATTCCTAGCATATATAATAAGGAGGGTGGTTTTGCAGTTATACATGAAAATTATGAAAATACAACAATAGATATTCTACATGTGGCACAGAGTGTTCAAAGCCTCATGAGGTGCACAATTATGAGAAATTTTTGATTTTCAAAAGAATGGCTACAGCTGAAGAAAGGCTGAGTCCTGCAGAATCTCTCCCATTCTTGCCTGAAGCTAATACCCTGTAACACCATTTCTGAGACCCCATGCCTTTAGTCATTAATTCGTGTTGTTCAAATAATCAATGACTAATGAGCACCTATCCTGTCCCAATGCGATGAATCCTATGAAAAGAGAAGTACAATGGTGTGCCTATAAAAGCTTCAAATTATAATCAGTGCAGGAGAACTTGTTTCATTTTCTCTAACCCCTCAACATAGTTTGGATGAATCAACCAAACATTGTAGCTAAAAATGAATAATGTGTTTAAACTCATGTGTGAGGATTAAAAAAGCCTTGTCTTCCCACCCCTTATTACACTTCCATTAAATGAAGTGCCAAGGTCACTTATTAGTTATGCTAATGGAACAACAACCTTGTTTTCTTTTTTCTTTTTTTAAGGTTTTTTTTTTTTTTTTTTTTGATGTGGACCATTTTTAAAGTCTTTATTGAATTTGCTACAATATTGCTTCTGTCTTAGGTTTTGGTTTCTTGGCCATGAGGCATGTGGAATCTTAGCTCCCAGACCAGGGATCAAACCCGCACACCCTGCACTGGAAGGCAAAGTCTTGACCACTGCACTGCCAGGAAAGTCCCCCAACCTTGTTTTCTTTCTTTTCACATTAGATTCTTCCCAGGGGTAAGCAGAAGGATTTATTTAAAGGAAAATATGTGGGCTTTGCAGGGCTCTGGGCTAGAATTCTGACTTTACTTGTTTCAATCTGTATGTATAACTTTGGGGAAATTATTCAACCTCTCTGAACTTGTTTTCTCTTCTATAAAATTGGGATAATAATAATTCCTTCCAGTGCTATTATAGGATTAGAAATAAAGCTTTATAAAGTATCTGACACAGTGCCCAACACATAAAACACTTGATAAATAGTATATGTTAGTATCATTGTTGAAAGCTACCAAATTCTGCTTTTTTGACCTGTATGTGTAATAATGAAAATGTGCCTAATTGTTCTATCTGGAAAGATGAATTAAATACCTACCAACCAATGTGATCAACTAAAATACCAACAAAAACAATTGAATAGTAAGATTTAATACTTGTGTTTACAGATTGCTGTTGCATTATTTCTGGCATTTTCACCAATCTACAGTCTTACTGGAATGGAATTTGAGAATTATATATAAAATCAATGAGTTAATTCAGAATACATACATAATCACAAGTAACTCGGATTCATACAGAACATCCCCTTTTCTCATAAATTAAGAAGTTTAGTGTTGAATGTTATATAAGATAAAAAAAAGAGGGAGCTATTTCACTAAATTCAATATCAGAAGAATATGTGATAAATGAAGTCTTGGTGAATTTATCTCTTTCTATTTAAAATGCCTATTGCTCTGGTTAGACATCTTGCATATCTTATCTGTAATCTATCTTCATAATAATCTTCAAAGTGGTATAGGGGGATTTCCATCCCTACTTCTAATTTTTCCAGGATAGGGAGGCAGAGACCTACTGTCTCCTCTTTACCACTCCTCGCTCACTCTTGGAGGAGGAGGAGGATGGCCTTGCCTGATGGTTGAGACTGGGAGCAGGGACTGAGTAAACTAGCTCAAGTCAGACCCTCTCTTGCTCTTTATAGCTCAGGAAACACCTTACTCAGGATCTG
Organism: Hippopotamus amphibius kiboko; assembly: GCF_030028045.1. Lineage (NCBI taxonomy): Eukaryota > Metazoa > Chordata > Mammalia > Artiodactyla > Hippopotamidae > Hippopotamus > Hippopotamus amphibius. The sequence continues at coordinate 76,880,394 of NC_080198.1, forward strand.
TTCTCAGCTAGTTCATGTGATAAGTTTAGAAGAGTGGCTGGGAATTCCCTGGCTGTCCAGTGGTTAGGACTTGGTGCTTTCACTGCCAGGACCAATATTCAATCCCTGGTCAGGGAACTAAAATCCCACAAGCCACGAGGCACAGCCAAAAATAATAAAAAGAATGGGCTCTTTGCCTGAACCTGGGTGGGGCAGTTTAATGGTGGTGAGAAATAGTAAGAAGCTCATTGCAGCTACACATCTTGGCCACATCTTCCAAATCAGCTTAATTTAGTTTTTAAAAATTTTTATATTGAAATCTTCATGTTTTCTATGTTTTGCTTCTTAATTGTTTCCAATCTCAAGAACAGATATAATTTGCATTTTATGATGAAAAAACTTCTGTTTGGAAAAGTGACATGTATAGCCCAAGATTGCTCAGTAAATAGCTGAGTTAGAATTCCAGCCCTGGCCTACTTTACTGTACACTCTAGTTTCTTTTCAGGGTACAATGTTGCCTTCTTTTTCTTGAACAGTAAAAATAACATGAAAGCAATAATAAAACTTTTGGTCCTATTTGGAAGCTATGTATATTTTCACCCTTGGGTCCCAACAAATTTGCTATCTCTTTATGTACTGGTACTGTCTGATAACAAAGTGTCTGCTCTGAACTTCATGGTTACATACCATTTCTGCACATAGAGAAATAAGACAGGAGACAGAATTAATTAGGCCATAATGTCACTCAAATCCTCCCTCCTCCAGCTCCCTCCCAACAAATCTCACCCGTTTAAGACGAGTGATTTTTCTAAATTTATCTGTGCAATAGCATGAAGACGAATAACTTTATACTTGGGTAAAACTTTCTACATACTTGTATATAAATGGACCTACTTTCATAGTGCTTGGTTACATTGTTTGCACATTTGAATATCTTTCTCCTTTTCACAGCTCATTTAGTTTATAGTTCTGACTTTCTGGGACACAACCCTGTATTAACTATATTTAACTACATTAACTATATTTTCTTATTTTCTGTATTCCTGATGCTGTGACATCTGCGACCTCATTGACTGGAGAGAGACTGCCTCTCCCAGGTTAGCTAATTCCTAGAGATAGTAAACAACGTGCTTTGCCTTTGAGCACAACTTTGATGCAAACCGACCAATTCTGAGTCCCTACCCCTACCTGCCTCTATTCAGCACTCCAGGAGGCAACATTCCTCTGCCTAATCATCTCTGGGCCAGGCACCAGACAGCTAGGGACCACCTTGATAATGCAGAGCCCTCCAGAATTATTCAAACTGTCCAATCCTAAACCTGCTCACCTTGCCTTGCCCATTCCCCCACCTCGAAAACCACAATAAAAGGCTTTTGCACAAGCTCACCCCTCTCTCCCTGCCTCCTGACCAACCCCGGTTCTGCCCCATGTGGCCCTTCATGGTATGGCATGTCCCTCCCCTTGTGAACTGTGAGTGACAAACTTCAGTTGACCCTTGAACAACACGAGTCTGAATTGTGTGGGTTCACATATTTGAGAATTCTTTCCAACAGTAGGTACAACAGTACTACAGGATCTGTGGTTGGTTGAATCCAAGGATGAGGAACCATGGATACGGAGGGCTGACTATAAGTTATGCCTCAAGAAAGATCCTTTACTGCTAACCAGAGAGGAGCACGTTAAAGTGCTTATTCAATGCTTTAAGTCTGTTACAAGCTAACCAAGTAACATGATGGTGTATTTGTAATTTACCTTCACTGTAAATTGACATATAATACATCAGTTCTTTCACACTGTAATAAAAACTTGTATATTTACATGTAGATTTATATGAATGCCCCATGTACAATTAGGGGACAAAGGTGGTGGAGAAAGTGGGCAATGATAATGAGCCCAGGAATGCAGTATTTGAAGGAGAATATCCCGCCTTTTCATTTTGGGGCAGCAAAGGGATGCTACCTGGAGCAGGAGAGCACTCAGTTTGCACTGACTCCAGGAGGGCTGGTTTTGATAGAATAGTAGTTCTCAAAGTGTGGTTCCTGGACCTTAGAACTTACCAGAAATGCAAATTATTGGACCTTACCCCAGACCTACTGGGAGAATCAGAAACAGGGGGTGGGGGGTGGGAGACAGTGATCTTTGGTTTAACAAGCCCACCAGGTTATCGTGATCCACCCTTGAGTTTGAGAACCACTGTGGTAAAACCTGGTTCCCAAGCATCATGTGTCCCAGCTGCTTCTTTTCTTCCTTAAGAAAATTTACCTTTTATTCCTACTGCTGATTTTTATCCTGTACTTGGTTAATTTGCTCTTAATTTCCTTCCTATGAACCAAGATCTTAACAATCTGGATCACATTAGTGCAATCAACGAACTTTAAAAATTCCATCTTTCATAAACCACTCTTGGAAATATTAAGTGAGACAGAGCTCTAAACCAAACACTGAACCTCTCTTTAAACAAATTCTACACAGAGAAAACAGGGTTTTTTTCTTTTGTTTTTTGTTTTTTCTTTTGCTTCCAGAGTTAATTTAGCCAAAGAAGTTTCCTTTTGGACTATCACAGACATTTAGAATTGTTTTGCTGGAAATGCCAAACATAATCAGATCCCCAAAACTAGGGTGACATTAAATAAAAAGCAATTTAGATTATGGTGATAATGATATCTAGTCTCTCCTTATTATTTAAATTATGCCAACTCCTAAGCTACACTGTCCTTAAAAATATATGTATGTGCTATGGAAGCACTTCCTGCCAGAACTTAAAACATATTCCACATGCTAGGATTAAACTCTTCCATTCCCTTAAGTTGTTTTAATTTTCCACGTAGTTCAACATTGCCTTTTAACAAGGGAATAGATCCAAAAGCAGAAGTGTGATGATTACTTCTTCTAAGCCAGGCCTTATTAATAGTGCCGATTCCACCCTTACAGAGAGAGGAAGAGAGCTGAAGATACAGAGGATAAGAGCACAGTTTGAGGAAATAAACTTATTTCAGGTGGCTTTAATCAAATTTAAGAGGACTGGAATGAAGGTCATCCTCCTCTACACTTTAAGAGGAAATGCTGCTTTAAATAAGGCTCAGGTGTTGACATGAACAATGCTTAGGAAATAATATCATATGGGAATCCAGGCATAAAAACAAAGTGCTGTGTCCCACTTGCTATGTAGCTTAAAGGGGAAGGCTGTAACACGTAACATGTCTCACTGCCCATGAAAGGTAATATATCTCTGCTTGTGACCTTATTGTTCAAATATACATTGTGCCTGATGTAAACCATTTTCCCCATCTGGCTGTGAAAGAGATAATACAGAGATGATGGGGAAATTTATCACCAGAGACTCTGAATTTCACAGAATTCAGTCAGTCTACCTAAAGATGAATTAAACTGATTTGAAGCCAAGTAAAAATGTGATCTCTTGTAAAACCTGAAGTACCAGGGGAAAAAACAAAAACTCATCTTGATAGAACAGAGAGATTAAGAAGAGTGGTTAAAATTTTTGCTGTAACTTCACAAAAGACAACTGATCAATTCTGTAAAAAATCAGTCAATTCTAAGTGCTTGACCCAAAAGTCCTAGCCTAAATGTATTTATTTTAACCATACTGATTTTTACAGAAAAATAGAAAATTTTGTATTGATTTTATTCTTAAAATACTCATGGCATTCTCTCAGCACTTTACATAAGACATTTAAAAAAGAGAACATGCTCAATTATTTTATAATGGGTTTGAAATGTTAGAGGAGATTATAAGGAGGCTAACATAACTTAGTGTAACTTTTTAGGATTTTACAATCTCCAACAATATTAATGAAGGAAAAAATGCACTGTACCAATTCTAATAAAGTTTAAAGAACATAGAAAGTATAAACAATTACTGCCTTAATTTTGCAGTTAGAATGCAACAGAGAGTGAGCAAATGACATGGAGGCTCACACAGGAAAGCAGAGGCTAACCGGGGTCTGACTGTCACAGTGTGGAATCCTTCAGGAGCTGTTCTCTTCTTTTTGGGTGGCAGATTTCTAAAACTGGGTCACAGAAAGAATGAGATAGTCAGTGAACTCTCCTAATCATCTGTCAGCTGTATTCAGAATAGCACTGGAGCTCACCAAACAACACATCTTGAGCCCTCATTTGGCAAGAAAGTGCTGGTTTTGCCTAATGTCTTATCTTTCTTTCTAAATCTTCAAAGTCAGGTCTCATAGAGAAAACAGTACCACATACACTACAGCAGAACACATGGTTTTAGGTTCATGGCATCTGGACCTATTTATCATATAAGGAAGTTGCTAGATGAAAGCTGCTTCACATGCTCTCCCCCCACCCCCTTCTTTTCTTTTACTCTACCTCTGGTTAGCTTGGTAGATGGCCATGTGATCCTGCCGTGCTTTATCTACAGTGCCCTACAAGGGACACATCTTGCTTTTTCCAGGTATTTTCCTGAAAGTGTTTTTAAAGACTGTTAAACTATTCAGTCAATAGCTGCTTTCAAAACAGCCATAAGAGAAACTTTTGAGGGACAAAGTATTGACTATTTCGATTCCATATATATGTAACACACTAGTTTTGAAGTCATTATGTTATGGAACTTTGGAAGATAGTTATACAGAAGAATTTGGGGCATATTATGTTGCTTTTTGAAACCTGTATAGTAACTATCTTGGGTTGTCATGACTTGGTTTCTAACATCTTTATCTTAATACATATGAACAACACATCTTACTTTCTTGTCCCAAGTAAGATATGTTTCAATGTCTCTTGCCTAAGATGCACATAAAGTCGCTTGCAAGATATACTAGTAGTTCAAATCTGGTTCTAATAGTTATTGACTGTTGTTTTTTTCCTTTAATTGTTCAGTTTCAGTTTTTAGAATTTCTTTTTTTCTTTCTTTAGGTTATGCTGATTTGCAATAGCCAAGTGTTTTGTGTCATGGGTGATTTTTTTCCTATCAATATTCCCTAGAGTAAGACTATATTGATCTTTGGAACCTAGAATAATACATAACGAAATATCTTTTATCAGCACTCTTTGTGTTCTTTGTATATTTCTTAAACATGATCCTTCCACAAAAAGTAATGGATAGAAAATAAGACATTAAAGAAATAACATGACTCAAATACAGTCAGAGTATACAATTACAGAAACTTTTGGTAGGAGCAAATAATAATGGTTCACATTTATTTCACACTTACTACATGCTGGGCATAGTGTTAAGTATTGCACATTCACTGTCATTTAATAAACAGCAATTCCAGGAGATAAATACTGGAATATTTGTGCCTGTTTGTTTCATGAATGAACTGAGGTTTAGAGAGGCCAACGACTTGTTCAAAGTCATACACCAGTTAAGGCAGAATGCAAAACACAGCTCTTCCTGACCCCAGCGCTTCACCACCACACCATCCTCTTTCCTATCTGTATAACCCTAAATGCCCCCTCAATGATGTATATTTTTAATGTTAACTCTCAGCTAAAATCCACCATAATTCATCTTCAAGCGTTGTATATAATTGCTAGACCCACTGTACAAAGCCATTGAAGAGCTAAGTAAACCTATTAATTCCTTGCCCAAGGACATTAGTTGTCAAAATATCACTTGTAAAAACCAAAAAAAAAAAAAGCCTGATGGGTAAAGCATAAAATTTTATTTTTTATTATTGAAGTTGTTGTTGTTATTACTGGTTGGTAAAACATGGCCTGCATCATTACCATAAAATAGAACTTCTGACTTCAGTTTGAATCAGCATAAAAGTTAGCCGTTAGATCAGCCTACTTTCAGCTAACATGTGTTGCTGTTTGACTTGAGTTGCTATGCTTCTCCCAGTAGGGATATGTCCTTTTCCTTTATTTATTATGTGAAGGCATTGTTTTGTTTTCACTGTAGATAGTCCAAAAAGAACGTAGGAGTTAGCTAAGCGACTGGGAGTTTGGTAACCATCTCAATTTGCCTAGGACTAAGGGGTTTCCTAGGAAGCAGGACTTTCAGTGTTAAAATCAGGATACTCCCCGGCAAACTGTGATGCATTACTACTCTCCTGGGAGTAGATTTGTAGTTTTATTAATTCTTCTTTTATAACACTAACCTATCTTAAGTACACTAGACTTGCACTTGATTTGATGTTGAAAAGCCATCCTAAATTAGGTCTATGTGGCCAACATAAAGTTGACATCTGAGGAAAGAACTTAAAAACCTCCTTGCCTAAGGTAGAAATTCCCAGATTTTGAAATGTGGTATTGCAGCTTAAAAGTTAAACTTTAACATTAGAGAACAGATTGGTGGTTGTTAGGGTTGGGGGATAGCGGGTATGGAAAATGGATGATTTGTACTGAAGTACAAACTTCCAGTTATAAGACTAATAAGTTCTGGGTATATAATGTACAGCGTGGTGACTATAGTTAACGACACCATATTGCATATTTGAAAGTTGCTAAAAGAGTAGATCTTAAAAGTTCTGATCACAAGGAAAAAAACTGTAACTATGTGAGGTGATGGATCTTAACTAAACTTACTGTGGTGATCATGCTACATACATATCAAATCATTATATTGTATACCTTAAATGAATACAATTATATATGTCAATTATGTCTCAATAGAATGGGGGGGAGAAAAAAATTAAACTTTTACATATAAAAAGCACTATAAGACCTGTCCTAAACATTCTCATGCTGACAGAAATTTGGTTGTGCACAAACCTGGGATTATTTCACATACATCTGTGGCACTGAAATCAATATGACTATCAAGTAATGTTTTGCTAACACTCATACCTCAGTATGAGCATTTCTCCTGAAAGTGGTCATCGTGAGAGGCTACACACTTACTCCAATGACACTGACTTAGCTCAAGACATTTCTAAAACCCCTTTTCAGAATTGCCTTTAAAGTCAGATTCATATAATTTATAGCCTCAATTTTTATGAACATGGTATTAGGAGCATGGATGATTTTCCTTATTCACCATATATAGTCCAAATAACTTGATTTCCCCCCCCTCAAATCAAATTCCTGCCTAAAAGGACAATGTTTGCAACTTCTGATGTTATTCAACAGAGCATGACACAAGCTCTGAAGACAGTTCCAAAAAGGTATGACAGCATTGCTTTGATCAATGGCAGCATGTTAAGCTTAAGAAGACAACTCCAATTTTAAAGAGAGCAGTTTTGGAGTTATAAGCTGTATATGATTGTTCCTTTCCCCCGTATCACTTATGTTAACTTAAAGTCATACCTTTTAACTGTCAGCTAAAAAGCCTATAATTTCAGTGTTCATTTCAAGCCCAGACCTCAGTGTCACCATGCTATGTATCAATCCACTTAGATTTCCTTTCATGGCATCTGCTCAAATACTGAACCCCTCTCTCTTGCAGCTTGCCGTGTGTCCACCTCTAAAAATTACTTTCCCCTCAGGGCTGCTGTCTTTACCTCTAAGATATCAGCTACTCAGTTTGTAATTGCTTCGTGGAGAAGTTGGGGGACATGGCTGGTTGTGTGAGGTCTGTTTAGGTAAACCTGTCAAACACATCATCCTCTAACAGAAGGTTTTTCAATGTCAGCACTATTGACATTTTAGATGGGATAACTGTTTGTTGCAGGGGCCTGTTCCGTGTATTATAGTATATATAGCAATATCCCTGGTCTCTATCAACTAGATGCTAGCTGTGAGAACCAAAAATGTCTCCTGACATTGCTGAATGTCCCCTGACATTGCTGAATGTCCCCTACAGGGCCAAACTGCCCCTGGTAAAGAACCACTGGCTAATGCAAGCAACACAGAGCTGTCTTGGTCTCTTTATAGAGTTGTTTTTGGGTTTTTTGTTTGTTTGTTTTAAGATTTTTTTTTTTTTGATATGGACCATTTTTAAAGTCTTTATTGAATTTGCTACAATACTCTTTCTGTTTATGTTTTTGGTTTTTTTGGCTGTGAGGCATGTGGGATCTTAGCTCCCTGACCAGGGATGGAACCCATACCCCCTGCATTAGAAGGTGAAGTCTTAACCACTGGACCACCAGAGACGTCCCTACAGAGTTTTAAATAATACACATTATGTGGAGCCAAATTAAACTTCACTTCGTTTGAAAGGAAAAAAACCCCTCACATTTAAATAAAATAAAAATATATTTTACTTAATTAATTGGTATAACAAAATCTGTATCTAGAAAAAAATGCTATGCTTTCCAGGTGAAACACTAACCACATATGCCAGATAGAAAGGTGTCCATTCATTCTTTTTTCATCCACTAATAGTTACTGAGCATCCACCAAGCGAGAGACACTACCCTGGGCAATGCGGCTACAGTCGTGAACCAGAGAGACAAGAGCCCTGCTCTCAAGAAGCCTGCAATTTAGCAAGTTTGGGAGATGCAGGCAACACAGTGAGATATGTACCATACCCAACAGGTGATAGAGTAGTGTAGTAATCATGTGTTTTATTGTCTGTATTTTATAATGTTTATAATGTTTTCACATCTTGGTGGAGGGGAGAAGGTTTCTGGCTGGAGAGAGATTGCCCTTCCCAGAGCTAGTTAATTCCTAAAATAATAAACAACATGCCTGAGAGCACTCCTTTCATATGCAAATCAACCAATCTTGAGTCTATACCCCCAACCATCTTCTTTATCTAACGCTCACCCTCAAGCCAGCATTTTCCCTGCCCTACATCAGTGCAGGTCCAGGTGCCAGACAACTAGGACAGCCCCTATGCCCCAAAGCCTGCTGGAATTACTCAAACTAGCCAACCCTAAACTGTTTTCCTGCCTAGCTTTGCCTTCTCATGGAAAACACAATGAAGACTGTGCCCTGTGCTTTCTCCTCATTCCTTTTCACATCCCAATGAACACTGGTGCTTCCTCATGTGGCCCTGCATGATATAGTATGCCCCCTCCGCTCTGGAAGTGTAAGTAATAAAAATCTTCTTTCAATGGCATTACTTTCATGTTGTCACTCAGTCATCTCTAAAAATTTAAATACCACAGGTATAGTCACTGAAGTGGCACATAGAAAGTTTACCCTATTCTAGTCAAGGGGAACAGAAAAGCTTCCCTGAGGAAGCACAAAATTAGTAAGGTGAATACATGGGGAATACACTTCATGCAGGGATAGAAGAATATATAAATGGCCAGATGTGACCAAGCTGGGGTAAGAGAGTAGAAGTGCAGATTCACTCGGAATGTTCATCCTGAAGGCAACCAGAAACCTTAAGTATTTAAACAGGTAAGTAACAGGATTTACTCTGTTTTATTAGAAGATCTTTCTGGCTGCTTTGTGGGGGCACAGACCAGTTAGTAGGATTTGAAGCAATATAGGAAAAGATTGATAGTGTCCTAAACGAAGCCGGTGACTGGGAATGAACAGAAGCTGCCAATAACAAGCACAGAGTAGGTATTCAACTTATATTTGTTAAATAAATGAAAAAATGTGAGTGCTCTTGCTTAAGTAATAGGACAGTTTTTTGGATAATCACTTAAAGCCAATTTACTATTATTTTGGAAATAATGCTAATAATGTTTTCTAATCCATAGGTGACTAGAAACAAAAAATTAAGGGAGCGGAGATGGAACTAGAGATACACACACACACACACACACACACACACACACACACATACACTGACAGGGCACTGAAAGCTAAAAAGTGAAAAAGAAGAAACTAAAAATGCTTTGTATGTGGCAGTCTAGCATTCTTCAGCATAAATGCCAACATGTTCACAAATTTTAACACAATACGATTCCGAAATTGATGCTCATGTGAGAACATGGAGCCTCCAAGGAGGCTGTTATGACAGGCAAACTCTATTAAGTAAATCAAGAGAGGATATGTAAACTTTTAATAGATTTATTGTACCATGGCAACTGTTTTTAGTTTTTTAAAGCAAAGATTACGGTGAAAGAAAGATGCAAAGTGTAAAGCAACGATGCATTTCAGCTGAGCTTCCAGATATCTGGAATATGTGCATTATCTGGAGTAGATCATTCTCTAATGGTAGGAAAGCCATATAAACAAGTTGCTGCCATATGTGGAAATGCTTTACTGAGAATGACAAAATGGAATCTCTTGCCTTTCTCGCTTATAAACTCATAAAGACCATGTTTCTTACAAAAGCATGTAAAGCATGACACCACATTTCCAGGCGGCTACCCCACTGTTATCAATGTCCTCTGTGTCAGTGTTCACAAGAATCGAGGGGGATTTTCACAACGCGAGTTCCCTCTCTGTCCCCCATGGCACAGCACAGACGTGTATTCTGCTGGCTTTTGCAGTCAGCGTGAGCTTCCCTGCCTCCAACTTATGACCGTGTTCTTAGACATTAAAATAAAGCTCACTCAAAAAATATTCCTAAATAGGGCACAATGGTTAAACTGGCAATGCTATAAATACTACAGGGCCAAAGTATATTTTTGTCTTTATTTCTCTCTGCCAGACACTGTTAGGTCAACTGTTAATACACAAACGTTTTTGTTGTTGTTGTTGTCAAGGAGAGTGTGCAGCTTCTTCAGGGCTATTTTAAATTCTGTGCCTCATTTCACATAAATATTTACCCAGAGGAAGGTGTTTGACAGTGAAAAATCTATACACTATCATAATCTTTTTACACAGAGCAGTACTTTCACCGTATAGACCCTGCTGAAGTTGTAAAAAGCTCCCCCCGTGGAAATCCCATCATGAGAAGAGAGAGAGGAGAAAAGAAAAGGTATCCTCTTTCTTCAAAAGTTGAAGTTTATAAAAGCAAAATACCTTTGTCAAGAGGCCCAACCAGTTTGTCCTGTGTTTAAAATATGTTCAACTCAGAAATATCAATGAAAAAATAAAAAGTAATGGATTACTTTTCAAAGCATCTGAAAATATATATATATACATGTATACATATATATTTAACAAATAAAAAATATTTTAAGACAACCCCTGAAGCAGAGATTAAACTATATATTAGCATGGCTACACTGAAATATTTGACTTAAAAAAAAGCACTTTCAGGGAGAATCACAGCGAGGCTATCAGTGAAAAACACGTTTTGTAAGTGCTGTTCTAACTTGTATAACAGTAACTTTTCTAGAGACTTTTTAGACTTATTCAAGAAACAGATATCACTTTCTAGTGGCTTTGCCTACAACAAGTAAACATATCCTGAAAGCAATGATAAGATACTAATAACCAATACAAATTGAACACCTGTTATATGCCAGGCACTCCATTAACACTTTACATTTTGTGATTTAATCCTTGCAACAACCCTACAAAAAAGGTTATTTTCTCTATTGGAGAAACAGAGGCTGAGTATTCAAAGCCCCACAGCTACCAAATGATGGTACAAGGATTCAAACTCATTCAGTCTGACCACACCCGAGAGACCCAGTAGTGAGCCAACCCATTCCTCCTGCAGTTTGTAGTCCACTGGTCAAGGTGAACTTCAAACTCTCAAACAGTACAGAGATTGCCCCCCCCCCCACTTATCCAAGGCAGGTACATTCTAAGACCCGCAGTAGACACCCAAAACTGCAGATAGCACTGAACCCTATATATACTGCATTTTTTTCTATACATACATACCTATGATAAGGTTTAATATATAAATTAGGCACAATAGAGATTAATAACAATAACTAACAATAAAGCAGAACAATTATACTGTAATTAAAGTTATATGAATGTGGTCTCCTTCTAAATATCTTATTGTGCTGTATTTACCTGTCTTCTTGTGATGACATGAGATGATAAAATGCCTAAGTGATGAGATGAAGTGAGGTGAATGATGTAGGCATTGTGACATAGTGTTAGGCTACTACTGACCTTCTGACAGTACCTCAGAAGGAGGAGCATCTGTTTCAGGTGATCCTGGGTCATGGAGCCATGACAATGTCAATGGTTTGATGTCAGGAGGAGAGGATGTCGATGGTTGGGGATGAGGATGGGGATGGGGGCAGAAGGACGGAGTGGGACAGCGCAAGATTTCATCACGCTACTCAGAATGGCATACAATTTAAAACTTATGAATTGCTTATCTATGGAACTTTCCATTTAATATTTTCAGACCAAGGTTGACCGCTGGTAGTTGAAACTGAGAAAAGCAAAACCAAGGGTAAGGGTGGACCACTATACACATACAGGTGCTCTGAAAGAAAAGGAGAGAAAGCTTTTAGGGAGTTTAAAATGGGGTCCAAAATTGGGCTACCAAGGAAGAATGGAGTGTAAATGGTCCTTGGGCTGAGGGGTAATGGTTAGTATGAGTTAGCCAGACAAAAAGATGGGGAGTGCTCCAAGCAGCACAGGGAACAGAGGGAAAGTAGGGAACAGAGGGAAAGTAGGGAACAGAGGGAAAGGCCCTGAGGAGGAAAAGAGCTGATTTCACTAATGAAACGGGAAGAAAATGAATATAACTGCAATGTTTTAACTGAGAGAATGGAGGGGGATGTGCCTGGATACGCAGGCAGGCCTTGCAGACCATGTGCGGAATTTTGTATTCATCCTGATCGCAGTGAGAATTGATTGAAGAGTTTTGAGTAAAAAGAAGAATGTTCCCATTTGCAGTTGAAAGTCCTCTGGCTGCTGCTTGGAAAATGGACTGGAAGATGGAAAGAGAGCAGTTTGGAGACCACTGCAGGAGTCCCAAGTAGCTAACGATGATGCTTGAACTAGTGGTGGCAGTAAAGCTGGAAGAAAGAGAGTGTGCTTGAGGTACAGGTAGAAGTAGATTCATAAGACCTGGTGGTGGATTGGTTGAAGAGGGAAGAGTTCCAGAAACCTCATCAGAGGTTTTCCTTAACTCAATGCTCAACTCCTTCCTACTTCTCCTGTGTCTGATGGGAACCAGCCCTTTTCAGAGTTAATACCAGTATAAATATTTCAGGGAAGGGAGAAGAGAGGGAGACCACAGACTTAAAAGTTATTGGTTAGTGGTATTAAGTTGTAAGTGTAACTAAATTTCCTCAGTGTTTCTAGGTGGGAGAGAGGGACAAAGAGGTGGGAGAAAACTGTCTACCCCTAAGGAATAGCTGTGGGATCATCTGTCAGATTTGCCTTACAAATGCTTCAAGTTGTAGATCCTGGGAGGTTGTCACCCTGCTGGAGAATACTTTTGGTTAGGACAGAACTCAGAGTTCAGATGACAAATAGAATCTGACCAAGCATACTGATGTAATACTTTCTCTTTCATTTTTATGGGACAAGAAAAAGAATTATCTTAAAAAACAAAATAGTATGTGTGTGTATACATACACACACATATAGTATTTAGTATATATATAATAAACCACAAAATCAATATGTATTAATACTATCATTAGGCACTTATTTGTTAAAATACTAATAATTCATAACATTAAAAAAATTAAAGGTCAAGCCTACAACAACCAAAAAATAAGTAATTAAGCCCAATATTTAGAGATTAGAGGAATCATGTTCCAAAACACATTTTTGCACACGTTCTGGCTGTGGATATTCCAGTTTAGGTAATCAGTTCTGAGACTGATTCTACAGACTGCTATTAAAGTGACTCTCTACAAGATTTAGTCTTCTTTCCTCAGTATCTTTCTACATGTGGCGATAAACCGCTTCCCAGTTGCCACATGGGGAGCCTCTATGTCAGTACATGGAGCTGTGTGTCTGAGTATGGACTTGACTAGCCAGAATTCATACAAAGAAGAGAAGCCAAAAGAGTGAGGGTGTTTTAAATCTTTCAACATCAATAACAGATGAGAGAATGGGGGGTGTTGAGCCTGGAAAAGAGAGACTAAGGATGAATATCTTAACTATTTTAATATATATTAGAAAGCCTGTAATGTGCAAGAAGTATCTAATTTACTTCTTTGTGGCCACAAGGGTAAAATAAGGCTCAGTGGGTGAAGCACAAGGGGAAGGGAAGCAAACTTATGCTCAATGTAAAGAAGGCTTTTTGCAATAGAATTGTTCAAAAGTCACACAGGCTATGGTGGCTCACTGTCACAGGTGGTACCTGCAGGGACTAAATGACTATTTTTTGCATTAACATTTTGTAAAGTTTGTTTGGCTAGATCAGAAAGTTTGGTTAAAGATTCTAAAGTCTCCTGTTTCTAAGATTCATTGTGTAACTGGTGATGTCTTCAGCCTCCATGATCACCATTCTAACAGTCACAGATTTCTGTTTGGTGACTTGGGTAGTTCACTGGCGTCACATTGGGGATTGCGAGGGAGGAGTCCGAAGTTACGATAAGTAGTAAGTGCATGCCGTTTCTTGGCCACAGTGATTGGGTCAGGAGTGAGCATGTGACTTAATCCAGTCTGATTTCTTAGGAATTCTGGGACAAATATGCTTTACTTTCATCAGCTATGGATAGGAAGCATGTAGCCTCTGCAATAACTGATAGTTTTCTCAGGACTACAAGAGGAGATCTTGCCTAGAATGAAGTTAACAAAGAAACCAAGCGAAGAACTGAAGAGAGAAGGACCTGGGCCTGGTCAAGTCATGGATACCAGCAGATCAAACCATGCCTAAATCTGGTTCTCCCAGTGGACTTTTCCATAACATGTGCCAGTGAAGTTTCTTTTTGGTTTCAGCACTTTGAGTGTGTTTTCTGCACATGCAAACACTTCCTAATGCTGATTCTTATCCAAATGTGTGTAAAGTCATCCATTCTCAGAAAGGAAGCAAAAAAGAGACCAGCTGCATTTTGCATCCAGGGATCCACTTAGCAACCAAAAGATATCTTAACACTAATCTCTGAATTATATAAACTCAATTTATGTCAAAATCTGGCTTCTGTAACCATCATTATCTCTTTTAGAACAAACCATATTAACCAACACTGCAACTAGAAATTTACTAAGGATTTAAAACAGATCCAAAGCAGTTTTACAGAAAAATTCTCATCCAACCTGCCTAAACTTAATCCTTCTTCCTCCTTGCAGGGATACTATCAATGTAAAAAAAGCAGTTACAATCAATTTAGATATCCTGCGGGGTTCATGTCCTTGTGAATTGATATTAAATGCTTAAATAATTTCTTGATATGCTTAGTGTTTTGATAATTTCTCAACACTTAGAACTGTAAGAACTTGTTATTTTTCATGCTGTTTTCCAATCTTTCATATTTTAATTCTGTAGAGTTTGGTTTTTGACCCATATCAGCAGGTCATCCTCAGTGGGGTTCAAATTTTACCATCCTATGCATATCTGTGCCTATATGTAAATTGAAATATGAAAAGTTAAACCACAGACATGAGCCAAGGCTGGATATTAACATCAACCTTGCTTCCCAGCTGCTGGTTTGTGGCCCATTAATGTGCTGAGACACTGATTTTTTTCCTTCAATCCCCCGGGCAGCTATGCAGGGCCCAGATAGACCAGGACCCCAGATCAGAAGCCTCTGGCCAGCAACAACCTTGTCTGTTCACCCAAAATGCAGTAGAAATATTTTCATTTCCTATGTGTGGCATCAAAAATAAAAACTCTATGATGCACTACCCTAAATAACACTGCTTAAAGGTTTTACCTTATTCCTCTTTTATTGAACTTGATAGATTCCAACTCTGGAAACTTATAAAAAATACTGTTTTGCCAGCATATTAGTAAAGGAAGGTAAGCTTTCCTTTGAGTTTGAATTCAAAGAATTCCAAAAAATCTAAAATTTACTTTCTTTTTCAGCATTGAGATAAAATGTTTTCACTTGTCTCTTTCCCTTGAAAATTATTTTTATGTTCCTTTACTCAGTGTTCCTCTTAGAAAAATGACTTTTAGCAAGTGCTGGCTTAAAAATTGTGGATTTTCAGGGCGGAGCATATTATATATCACTCATGGACAAAGCTCCTGCAGCCAAACACAGAAGGGTTTGAGAGATCATTGAGAAATATTGCAGAGATCACACAACACAGTCCCTGGAAAATTTGTAAGGGACACTCCAGAAAGATGGGTACGGGTTCCGATGATGATGCCAATGAACCACCACGTGCCTGCCTGCCTATTACTCTCATTTACGATGGTTAGTTAGCACTTCCGGTCTTGAATTGCAGAAAGCAAATTCATACACAGGTGTTCTCACACTGCAACTTAATGTTGACACAGAAAACACCATTTTACGGCAAGCACTAACCCTAAATAGGGTCTGTGCCCAGTGCCCATGCACGTTTCCTATTTAGGCAGGATAAAGTAACTGAATATCAATAGTGCATGAAATATAGCTATTTGTTGGCTAAAGTTTAAATTTTATAACTGGCAGAAGATAAATTGCTTCAAGATGCTTCCTTTCATAGGATAAAATTTCTTATTAACAATAACCAGTCAGATACAAGCTCAAATAAATCTCTGCTGTATTTCTGAAGGCAGGACAGGAAGCTTTTCAGAGCACTTCTTTTCCTAAACTAGAATCTTCCTTTGAATCCCACACTAAGTGCTGCCTTATTCCTTGTGGGGTCAGTGCTGCCTCTATCTCAGAATACAGGTAGGTCAATGAAAACACTCTCATCTATTTTCGAACATCATGGGATCTTTGAAGTGAAGATTCTTATAAATAGTTGAAAGCGTACTGTTAGAAGTCTCTTTGGAAACTATACCATTTTGGTCAGGAAAAGATACCTGCTGAGGAAAGAGTTTATAAAGCTTTGTATAGTCATGAAATCAAATGGTTTATAGCAGCTCGCACACTGCTTATGCTTCCCTGTGCTAGATTCACACCTTCCAAAATGGGTAATAGAAACAGAGTAGTTTAAAAACGTTGAAATTTTGAGCAATAAGAAGTGTTTAATTTAGGGAAAAAAAATTCTGTAATTCACGGAATTCAAATGACTGATGTAGTAAGGAGTTTTCACCCAGGAAATAAACAACTATTTATTTTTAAATTGTGTAAGGTTGGCCCTACAGTAGGCATTCCATAAAAGCCTGAGGTATTCATTGGCAATCCCAACCAAAGAGTTTGTGATTCGATGAACCAAAGGAATGGAAAGAAATTCATTGTATATAGGTGGGTAGTAACGGACTGGATGTGGAGCTGGTTTTCTGAGAATCTGGTTTGCTCACATAATTTACTATGCCGCACTTACTTCCAGCTATATCTGATCTGTGCAGCAGAGCTAGATTCTTCATACAGTTTAGATTATAGAGAAAAGAAGTGATATCAGTTCATCTCAATATAGGATTGCTTTTTTTCCTCCTTCCAGGGGAAGTCAAGTCTCTTGGGAGCATGGCACAGATGTATAAAATTTTTCACAAAGGAGCCTATCATTTTGTAAGTGTTCGATAAATATTAAAAACAAAATAACCTAATGACCCAATACTTGAGGAGTTAAAAGTTCTCATAAATTGAAATGTCAGCTGTAATACTTTAATATCATAGCAAGGACCCAAACTAGTTGTCAGGAGACCTATGTTCTCATCCCAGCTCTGCTACTGAAAGGCGTGTGAATGCAGACAAGTCACAAACTCTCCAATAGTCAATTTGCTTACTTATGAATCCCTAATTTTCAGATTTATTGTAATAATCCAACAATGTTCTTTTATAAGTGGAAGGCCCTATAAGGTATATCCATCCTTTTAAATATCTGCATAAGATGTGATGGTATTCTCATATCTTAGGTAACATGACTTAATAGATATAATTTAATATTCTTTATAATAATAAAATGTTTATTGAATATAGCACTCATTTAAACTCTTAATCCAACTCAGAAAATATTAATTTATCATCACCATGGGTAAAGAATTCACAAGTCAAAAAAAAAAAAAAGTATTCACAAGTCAGATATTTCCCTATCCTCAAGGTAGTCATAATCTAATGAAGGTGACAGACCCAGATGCAACCACTTATTTATTCAGCAAATATTTATTGAATTCCTACTAGGTGACAGACACCATGCTACAAATATGAAAAAGTCCTGTGTGACTTCAAGGAGCTTGTGTTCCAGTAAGAAAAGAAAACCTTTTCTTTAAATTTGCAAATTATTCCCATACAATACATAAACGCTTTAATGGAAGCATGCACCACACTGTTTAAGAGTAGGAGTGGGAAGGAAACAATGGAGAAGATAGGAAAGTACTAAAATATGATGACCAGTGCAACTGATGAAAAGCTCAGGATCAACTTCATGTTAAAGTTCTACCTATGTGATCTCTTCCAAGTTACAGTTACTAGCTTTCTCTATTAGTTACTAGATGTGTAATATGGGGAAAAAATCATATTATCTTCCTTATAGGAATTCTGTGTGAATTCAATGAGGTAATGGAGATAATGGTTTAGTATTGCACCTAGTCCACGATAAATGCTTAATAAATGTTTAATTATTGTTATCACATATATGTCCCATCTTTAGTGTCTCTGAGTGCCCAATACAAAGTTGTATTTATTACAGGTTCTCTCTAAATTCTTAGTTACCATCCTACAGAGTCATTATTATGAACATTAATTTAAAGGAGTATCATCATAAATATCTATTCCAACAATGTAACATTGAAGAGGTAATTTCTGTTCACTAAATTAATACCATCCACTTACTTTCTTAGTCCTTTGACTTTTTATTCTATAAGCAGAATGAAGAAAATAAATAAATCAGAAATAAAATATACACATCTGTGAGAAATCATTAATTGAGGGTTTTTTGTTCGTTTGTTTGTTTGTTTTTCCCCTATCTGCTTCTGGTCAGTTTCTTTTTTTCTTTTTTAATTAATTTTTATTGGTGTAGAGTTGCTTTACAATGTTGTGTTAGTTTCTGCTGTGCAGCAAAGTGAATCAGTTATACGCACATATATATCCACTCTTTTTTAGATTTCCTTCCCATTTAGGTCACCACAGAGCACTGAGTAGAGCTCCCTGTGCTATGTAGTAGGTTCTGATTGAGAGTTCTAATTAATGGATTCTGACTTAAGCCAGATCAATCCAATAGTTATGATAATCACTATATATTTTTATTTAAAAAGTATACATGTACTTTTTGGAACTTTCCATCATAGTTAACTTAATGAAAAATTATTTCAGGACTTCCCTGGTGACACAGAGGCTAAGACACTGCACTCCCAATCCTGGGGGCCCAAGTTCCATCCCTGGTCAGGGAACTAGATCCCACATGCATGCCACAACTAAGAAGGTGGCATGCTGCAACTAAGTAGCCCGCCTGCCACACTGCTGCAAGTAAGACCTGGTGCAACCAAAGAAAAATAAGTAAGTAAATAAATAAAATTATTTCAATTTTGTAGACTCTTCGGAGGTAATTGAAGGACCCTGTACACATACACACCAAAAAATGAGGATCTGAAGAAATGATTTGGCTAAAGTTAGGGGTAGGGTTCAAAAGGAAGAAATGAGGTATAAATTTTTCTATTAAAAATTAAAAGGCAGTTCTTCACTACTAGGAAAATATAACAAAATATATTTATCTTTTTCTGCATTATTAGCCAAAACGAGATAAGAAATCCCTTGATTTTAAAGCCTTGAGAGGCATTTAATTTTCTAAAAGGACATTCTGAATTAATTAGTTTGTTTGTTCGTTTACTTATTTATTTACTGGCTGCGTTGGGTCTTCGTTGATGCTCACAGGCTTTCTCTAGCTGCGATGAGTGGGGCTATTCTTCGTTGTGGTGCACGGGCTTCTCATTGGGGTCGTTTCTCCTGTTGTGGAGCACAGGCTCTAGGCGCACAGGCTTCAGTAGTTGTGGCATGTGGGCTCAATAGTTGTGGCTCGCAGGCTCTAGAGCACAGGCTTAGTAGTTGTGGCATATGGGCTTTGTTGCTCTGTGGCTTGTGGGGTCTTCCTGGCCCAGGGCTTGAACCCATGTCCCCTGCATTGGCAGGTGGATTCTTAACCACTGTGCTACCAAGGAAGCCCTAAATTCTTTATGTTGATATAAATTTAAAGATATAAATGACTCAGTTACTCATGCAAAAACATTAAGTTTTAAAAAGGGCCAAAGTATTGGCTAGTTTATGTTTTTATGGCAAATGAAAAATAGCATTCGACTGGCTTTTTTTTCTGCATGCATTTATTTTTTTTTTCTTCCAGTTTTTTTGAGATATGATTGACATGAAACATTGTACTGGTTTTAGGTGTTCAACACGATGATTTGATATGTGCATATATTATGAAACAATCACCACAGTAAGTTGAGTTAATATTCATCACCTCACAAAGTTACAAATTTATTTTTCTTACAATGAGAACTTTTAAGGTCTACTCTTTTTTTAAAATTTTTATTGGAATATAGTTGCTTTACAATGTTGTGTTACTTTCTGCTGTACAGCAAGGTGAATCAGTTTTACGTATACATATATCCACTTTTTTTTAGACTTCCTTCCCATTTAAGTCACCACAGATCATTGAGTAGGGTTCCCTGTGCTAACTAGTGGGTTCTCATTAGTTATCTATTTTATTTAAGATCTACTCTTGTGGCAACTTTCAAATATATGATACAGTATTATTAGCTATAGTCACCATGTTGTACATTTCATCCCAGAACTTAATCAACTTATTTTTTGCTTCTGTTCTCTCTCTTTCTCTTCTTTCCCTTCCTCTCTCCTTTCTCTTCCCCTCCATCCTTCCCTCTTTCCCTCTCTCCTTTCATTCTTTCTATTCTTCTTACCTTCCTTCTTTCCTTTCTCTTTATCTCTACCTTTCACTTTTTTCTTTATATGGCCAGGGACCAGGATGTTTCCTAAGTGCTGGCAAGAAACAATGAATAAAATAGACATAATTCCTTCCTCAGAGCTTACAATTTTCTATGGAAAACTGTTAATTAAAGTGTTTTCATTACAATATTAGAAGTGCTATAATCAGGCAAGAACAGTGTAGGACAAGAGCACATTGCTGTGGAATGTTTAGTTCATGACCAAGAAATAGTTCATTACCCAGGGTTTTTGAAGTTGCTTTAAATATTACTATGTAGATATTTATGTATATGTATACAAATACAAAAATACAACTTAAACATACTTTGCCTCACAGTATCCCAGTGTGATTAGGTTTAAGCATTTTGGTTCACTCTAACACATATGCTAATCCTCTTCACCAGATGTTTACAAAATAAAGGAACAAACAAAAGAAAGTTAAAGAGAAAACATATCTAGGTGGGGATGACCTGAAACTTTCTGAGTAACATCTAATCTTTCTAAAGAAATGTCACTGCACACATTTGAATGTTGTTGGAACTAGTCTGGATATTCAAGTCTCAAAGTATCAGTTATGACCTAATAAGACCTATGCCATCTGTTTTTTTTCTTGCTTGGAGAAGCTTTTTTTAGTTTACTATAGAAGGACATATTTTAGATGTATTTCTTCCCACACAAATTTATATGCAGGTTGGCAAGCTTTCTCAAAGATCAACACTTTTGACTTCATCATAAGGGTTTTTTTCCTACAGTATAATCACAGATGACTGTTTTCCAAATGCTTTTTATAAGTTTTGATCCTGACCAATTAGCAAATAAACCCCTACATGGACTGATTAGTTCTGAACAAACAAACCTCATGCCATGAAATATCAACACTTCTTAAAGGGCAACACATCAACAATTATGGTTCATTTCTAATTTACTGCGCCTACTTGCCTTCTTGAAGGATGGCGGCAGGCCAGGCAGGAATATCCAGGCTTGTTTGAAAGCTCGCTCTGGTTGCCTAGCAAACCTCCTGTCATGGGAGCCAGGCAGCCTGGTCTCTGCAGATCCTGAGCACCCAGCAGACACCCTCCTCCCCCCAGGATGAGGTCTAAACACAAATGCTTTTTTTAATAAGAGAATACTTTCTTCTTTTCTGTAATCAACCCATGTACATATTTAACACAGAGCATTATAAAGTTAAAAATGGGGGAGAAGTAGTTTAATATTTCTAGATCAATATAGTTTCCTGACCAATTTCTATATAACACCAGCACAACACATATAAGCAGCATGCTTTTTTTCAAGATGTATAGCACAGCTAAATGTTCCCAAAATTTAAATTATACCCATAGAATATATATGTGAAACTAACGGCAACCACTAGGTATCAGTTGCAGTAACAGCCTTTGCAAACTCTCGGTCATCTATGGAACATTAAACATCCATTATTTTCCAAAGTTCTGTCATGATTGTAACTCTTCAGTCACTTTTAGGAAAAAACAATCTCTAGAATAACATCATTAAAAGCAACCCTGGGTCAGCATGGCCACCAGTATGTATCATAAAGCAGATACAAGTCTCTGCATTCATAGAGACATAATACAGTACTATTTTGCAGCTCTAGAATTATAATATGTAAAAGATTTTTTATTTTGACAGCTCTGCTTTTCCAGCACAGAGGGCTAATGTTTTCAACATAAATGACACACATTCCCTTTCCCTTTCCCTCTCTCCCTCTCTCCGTCTCTCTGTCTCTCCCTCTCCCTCTATCCCTCTTGTGCAATTTGAAGAAAGCTCTGGGAAGCAGCATGGTAATGGAGAAATACTAATCTGAGAGTCAGGGCACTTGAGCGTAGGTTCTGCTCAGACACCACTTGGTTGCATCACTTTGAATGATTCACTTTACTTTTCTGCACCTCAATTTCCTCATATGTAAAAGGACAGGATTGGCCCAGATAATTTTAGGGTCTTTCCTGATTCCAACATTTTATGTCTTGGCTCTAATATAAACTAAAGAGAATCCAGCAGCCATATTAGTTAGAAAAATAAGAGTAAAGATCTGAATAATGTCAAATTTTGGAATTTTGTTTAAATGCAGGAAATATCTATGGCAGGACTCTCATCTTGCTCCTCTGCCCAGCACTTGCTGGTGTCCAGGCAAGACTGTGCATGTTGGACAACTAGTGAGACAGGACTAAGAGGAGGTTTTGGTTTTGCTGAAGTGGAAGGAAGAAGGAGAAGAACCCAGGAAGAGAATGGAATAGATGGTGTGTCCCTAAGTATGCCTCTAAGAAAGAGGTGTCAGTCTAGGGACAGGGATGGTCTGGGCAGGGACTAACAGAGGGTGAGTCCCTGCTGCTTCTGCACCCACCTGCTGAGATGGGGCCCAGGGAGGGGAGCACATTCTCACTCATTATGGACAGAAGCTCTGGGGAAGTGGACCACCCCTGCACCACTGGGCTTTGGCAGACTTCAGAGAGCTGGAAGACGGCACTTTGGCTCCTCTAGGGAAAGGTATATTTGACTATAATAGTAATAATTTATCTTTATTACAGTTTATATCTTATAGCATCTTAGAGTTTTTGTTTTATTACACCTTTGAATAACATGACTTTTGTAACTGACTATATTTTTCTCTATGCTTTGACTGCTAGAAAGTTCGGAGACCAACCTACAGCTTGGCTCTCAGGGTTACTGTGCTGTTTTGTACAGGTTTGCACTGCACAACTCCAGGAGGTGCTATATTCCCTTTGGAGTAGGTGTCAGCACCATTTAATCAAGGCAGAAGAAACGGTCCTTTAATCATTCTTATTATTCTTTCCCCTACTTCCAATGAATCATCCAAACTTTCCACTGCATGACCCCAACATTTCTTAACCACATCCTATTCTCCTCAACCCAGTGCAGCTGCCACAATTCACATCCTCGCCATATTCCGCGGTTGCAATAGCTTCCCACCAGCTCCAGATATGTATAAGAAAGCAAAAGTTTTTTTTCCTCTCCTGGAGGACTCAAGATTTATGTGAATAAATTTCACTCTTGCTCCCTATCACATACGGACAGGATGAAACCCAAGATCTATATCAGGGCTTACAAGGCCATCCTAATCTGGCCACTGCCCACCTCTCCAGTTCACCTCCTATAATCCAAAACTCTGTTCTCCACTCACAGAGGTGTTTGTAGTTCCTCAAACACACAGCCTCCTTGCCACTTCAAACATTGTTTCATATGCTCCAACTGCATTTCTCCTCATCTGCCTCATGAAAATCTACTACCCTCTCCCCTATGAGACTACATTTTGGAGGCAGAGTCTGTACCTAATTGATCTTTGTTTTGCCAGTACCTAGCAAGACAGGGGTAGGGTATTAAGAGATACAAACTACTATGTATAAAATAAGTAAGCTACAAGGATATACAGTACAACACAGGAAATATAGCCAATATTTTACAATAACTATAAATGGAATATAACTTTTAAAAATTGTGACACTGTTTTGTACCTCTGAAACATATAATATTGTACATCAACTATACCCCACTAAAACAAAATCTTGGCACCTTTTTAGACATTTTTTAAATGTCTTGGGATTCTAAGACATCAAAGTTGGAAAACTGTCACACTGAGATGTCAGGGTACCAACTCTGTACCTATAATTGTCACCCAAACCCAACAGGCAGAGAGTTATAATCACATATCGCCCCTCTACATTCATGGAGAACTCTTACTTATCCTTAAGACAGTTCCCACCTCCTTTTCCTCTGAATATAGTGCAGGCAGAATTAAACTGACCCAGTGATGTTAATAATAACTAAATACAGCTGCATTCAGGAACTCTATTAGGGTTAGATTTAATGAGCCTGACGGTAATAAGTGTTGCTTTGGGAAAGCTATGGGGCTCAAGATATTTAGGCTTTTGTCCTCTTAGAACAGCCTTAAGGATAAGAAAGAATGACACAGATCATAAGCCCTGATACCTGGGGTCTGTATTAAAGGTGGAGCTCTTGATATCTAGGTGATGACAACAAACTATGACTAGCAAAAAAATGCAATAACTGCAGTGGGCTTTGGGATGGAAAAAAAAAATCAATGCATTATTTCCAAGTAGGCTGGGCTTTTAAGGCCAATGGCCATGTGCTTTGAGGTTGGTGCACTACTGGCTGGTGAGTCTAGGTACCAAATCATATCTAGTGCTCCACATGCTAGTGAGTCCAGGTAATGAAATTGTATTTCCTTGGGTTCTCTTGCTATGTCAGCAATATTTTCCATCCTGATGCTTCCCTAACGATACATTTGTTTAGTTACCATGGCACTGAAATGACCACATTCTTAAAACTTTGGTGCCCTCCACAATATCAGTTAGACTGTAAACAGATATTCTAGCAAAGTGATACATCACTAAGAGAAGAATCACTCTCATGCCAAGAAAAACTTAGTTATTGGATTACTACAGCTACGAAGACTGCGTATCAGGTTTTATGTGCCTAGGACAGCAATTTGCAGAATAGTTTTCAAAATTCCAGTAATATGTTGGCTACTCAACTTCAATGCACAATATTGGAGTTTTTGCAACTGAAAGACTGGCAGAAACAAGACTGGAGAGAAGCTGCTTGATTGCCTGGAAAGTGGCCCAGAGGAAAACCGTCCTTTAAACAGTGGAGATGCTAGCAGGACAGACTGTCACTTTCTAGAACTGAGCTTTATGTACCTGGCCAGAGGAGACATAATCTGAAAGAATTTTCCTGTATCTTTTTGGAGACTCTTCAGCCCTTCACACAGAAATGGTGTGTCATATATCTTGGGACCAGCGCAGATGGCCCTGTCAAGTGCCTAAGAAGGTGGGCATGAATGCACGGGGGCAGGAAAGGAAATGCCAGCAGCACAATCCATCCAACACGAAGCAAGGTCCTGGCCTTTTTTTGCTTTGAATCTCCTATTGCCTTCTGTGTTGCCAGTGCATTAGGTGCATGTTTGGGGAACTATTTCTACCCTCTTTAAGATCCATGTTCTTACTACTAATGAATTAACTCAGAATGCTCGTGGCTTTGTTCTGTCCCAAATGATAACACCTAAAAGGCAATGCCAAATTAGAAGTTTCTATATTCCTCATTGCAATCATGCCACAAGACTCTCTTCTGCTAATTCTAGACCCCCATGCTCTGAAAATAAAAAATGGGCAAAGATTTCCTGCAGACCTGTACAGTCCTGGAGTAAGGGTATACCCGTGACAGAAGGGATTGTTTTTGATATGTGTCTGTAATTTTGCATTGATCTGCGGGTCCTTAATCCACTGGGGAATGCTACACACCCACACAAAGCTGCCGGGTGCTGCCCTTCACATTTAAAGCTTTGATTTAGGACTTCCTGGGTGGCGCAGTGGTTGGGAATCTGCCTGCCAATGTAGGAGACATGGGTTCGATTCCTGCCCCAGGAGGATCCCACATGCCACAGAGCAACTAAGCCCGTGAGCCACAACTGTTGAGCCCATGTGCCGCAGTTGCTGGGGCCCACACGCCTAGAGCCCATGCTGCGCAACGGGAGAGGCCGCAGCAATAAGGAGCCTGTGCACCACAGCAAAGAGTGGCCCCCGCTCGCTACAACTAGAGAAAGCCCGTGTGCAGCAGTGAAGACCCAACACAGCCAATAAAATAAATAAGTAAATAAATAATGACTAAAAAAGATTTTAAAAAATAAATAAATAAAGCTTTGATTTACTAACAGATGTGTAAAATCTGACGTATCCAGGCAGCGTGTGTACTGAAACGCAAATTACATAGAAGTGCAAATTATTCCAGCTGAGATCAGTATTAATTGAAACAGAATAACAATCCCCTTAAAACTTTCTTGAAAAATGTGTTGCCACATGAACTCCAGTGGTTGTTTTGTGGTTTGGGGTGTGTGTGTGTGTGTGTGTGTGTGTGTGTGTGTGTGTGTGTTTAGTGTAGCCTATTGAGATATCTGTTCTTTCCTCATGCAAGGAATTTTTCACAAGAAGAGGTTCAGGAAGCTAAGGAAAGGAGCTACCTTATAGAGAAACACAAAGGTCACACTGATGTTAAGAGACAGTATCCTTTCTAGTGGGTCTGCAATCTGCAAGCATGTCCTCAGCTACACTCAACAGCCAGCATTTATATTCTAGGAGGGATGACATAGGTCAGTTAACCATCTTGTTTGTATTTAGAGCTAGGAAGCAACCTTCAAGGTCAATATTTGGGCTCTTAGATTATATACTATGTGTGAAATTTAGCTAAAACACTGATTTTCTCAAGTTGCCACCATGCTGTGTGTATGGCAGAGACTTTTTGCCCCCTAACATATGCAAGGAACCTGGATGCTGCAATTCCTTTATTATATATCCATGAGATGTACTGGTTCATTCACAAGGTTTACTTTGTATTTTAGCACATATGTATAATTTAAAATATATGCAAAGATAGGGCCAGCCAGTCCAAAAATGGCAAAATTATACTATATAGATGATACGTCCAGTAAAAAGATCTTATTTCTTCTTGACAGCCTGAACCTATTAGCTGTCTGAAATCCCTAAATATAAAGTGATTCTTACAGGACACTTTTCCTTGGAGTTTAAAATGTAAGATAACGCTACGTCTCTCTATCCTATTACAATAGCAGCCTTATATTCACAACTAACAGAAATCAGAAAATGCCAAGAGTTAATGTACTGGAAAAGGCTGTTAACCCTCTTTGGTTTTATAAACAAATATGCTCTGTGTCTCTTTGTATGAACATGTAGGTAGAAAATATACAGGTCCTATGAATAGGTAGATTGAAAAGAGTTAAGAGCAAACCCTATCTGACCATCCTGTCAGGCTAGAAAGTAAACAGTTGGAGTTTCCTCAGGGAATTCTTTAGAAGGATAAAGTAAGGAGCACCACCAATATAGCATGTTTTTCCTTGCAGAAGGGATCACTACCTGCGGGTCTTAGAGCAGAAAGCCAATAATTTTTTTCCTCCCAAACTGAAGGAGTTCTTGAGAGAAGGAAACAGCCCTGTACATCATTCAGGGGTATGTCCACTTCAGATAGTATCTGATTAGGACTGGTAACAAAAAGAATTTAACAGTAACAAATTTGCATGTGGCTAACTGGAATTACTAAGTGGCTAAAAAATTAAACCCAAGTACAAAAACATGTTTTCCATGTGAGTTTTCCCTTGACCTTCACTCCTTCCTCACCTATTTAACCATTCTATGAGCATGCTGGACACTAAGGATGCAAAGATGAATAGGATACAGTCCCTACCCTCAGGGTGCTCCCAGGGTAGTGAAGGAAACAGCCATTTAAACAGGTAATTAGGTGGAGAACAGTATGGAGGTTCCTTGCAAAACTAAAAATAGAATTACCATATGACCCAGCAATCCCACTGCTGGGCATATACCCAGAGAACACCATAATTTAAAAAGACACATGCACCCCAATGTTCACTGCAGCACTATTCATAATAGCCAGGACATCGAAGCAACCTAAATGTCCATCAACAGATGAATGGATAAAGAATATGTGGTACATATATACAATGGAATATTACTCAGCTCTAAAAAGGAATGAAATTGGGACATTTGTAGAGACTTGGATGGACCTAGAGACTGTCATACAGAGTGAAGTGAGTCAGAAAGAGAAAAACAAATATCGTATATTAACACATATATGCGGAATATAGAAAAATCGTTCAAATAAACTGGTTTGCAAGGCAGAAATAGAGGCACAGATGTAGAGAACAAATATATGGACACCAAGGGGGTAAAGTGGGGGGGGGGTATGAATTAGGAAATTGGGATTGCCATATATACATTACTAATTAGAAAAAAAATCAAATTGTACACTTTAAATATATGCAGTTTATTGTATGTCAATTGTATCTCAATAAAAGTTCTTAAAAAAAATAAATAGGTAATTATGAAGCAATGTGTTAAGTGACAATGATATGCACAGAGTATTACAAAAATATAGAGGTAATTCATTCAGGGTCAAGACACCTCACCTTCTGAGGAGGTGACAGAAGTTCACCAGGTGAAGGAGGGAGAGAATTGCATATTGAGTGAGAAGCAAGAGTGAAGACAGATGACCAAAAAAAGCATATATATAAGTGTAAACATATATACATGCATATATGCATATATGTGAAGAGTAACTATAAGCAATTGGTGTTACAGGAGTTTAAGGCTCAAGTAGTCTTAAAAAAAAAAAGATAAAGAAAGCATCATCGATAAAGGATCCATTTTCCCAAAATTAAAGAGCATTTGCCTTAGTGTGAAAGAAATGAGGAAACACTGAAGGGTTTTAATCAGCAAAATAGCATAGGCCAATATGAGTTTTGCCAACATCACAACAGCTGGCAATTGTGTAGAGGAAAGATCTGAAGGTAACATCTGGACTAGAGACAGAGACGTGAACAGCATTATCATGATATG
This sequence comes from Hippopotamus amphibius kiboko, assembly GCF_030028045.1. NCBI lineage: Eukaryota > Metazoa > Chordata > Mammalia > Artiodactyla > Hippopotamidae > Hippopotamus > Hippopotamus amphibius. The sequence goes on from NC_080198.1 coordinate 76,909,348, forward strand.
GGCAGCAGAACCTCTGGGAATGAAATAATCTCCAAGGGATAGTGTGTAGAGTAAAAAGGCAATGGGCTGACCATGAAACCCTATAGCAGACCAACATTTACAGGCAAGGTAAAGAACTTAGGTGGATTTTCATAACCATCTCCCTTGGCCAGAGGAGATTATTCTTGATTTGGCCGGTGTGCCCACCTACTATAGCCTGGTTATTCCATGATTAGATTGGTGTCCAAAAAAGAAATGGTTTCATATGTGTATTTTGAAAATATTCATTTGATTTAAGATTTATTTCATCCTCAGCAAAATTGTTCCAGTATGCAGTTTTAATAAAGTTGGAGTATGAAATACATATTTCTTATTAGATCACACTAAACTACAAAGAGTTTTCTTGATGGTTAAATTACCTTACAGTGTAGAGAGAGAAAGCATAGGAAATGATTGCCTTTCCTCTGTTCCATGGCAGGTTATTTTATTCTTAGAGCCCATGCATGGTCCAGGACAGAACAAGTACCTGGTAGTGTGCCCACTGTAGGTGCCAAGAACTGTTGTATCTACTCTAATATGTATGAAGCTGGATCATTAAGATAAAAGTTGTTTTTCATGATGTGGGTGATCTCACCCACTCCAATGACTTCAACCACCAGCTGCACACAGATGACTTCCAAATCCTTCCCTTTCTCCTGAGCTCTGGAGCCTTACGTACAATTGCCAACGAGACTCTGTGGATGGCCTCCGGGGACCTCCCACATCAAATGCACAGAAGTAAATGCGTTATCTTTCTTATACACCTGTTCCTTCTCCTATAGTCACTATCTCCAAGAATGACACTAAAATTTGCTCAATTACCCAGGTAAGCTCAGATTCTTCTTTCTCCTACACCACCTCTTGTGTCCTTTCAACCACCTAATCCTATAGAATCTAATTATTTTGAACAATGGTCTTCATTTCCTTTTTTCTACTCCTCATTCTCTGTTCTCTCCCAGCCTTTAGTTCGCTCACCCAACCAATCTTATTTCCAGGGGTTGATCATCTTATTCCTTAAATGTGTAAAATGTTTTTTTAATGGATTCCCATTGCCTTTTGAAAATTCTAACTTCTTAGAGGCCACAAGTCCCTCCGTGATGTGGCTTCTGCCTAACTCCCTAGCTATATGTTTTGTCTGAGGCTCTCCACCTTCAGCCTGCTCCACACAGTCACACTCCAAGGCTCTGGTCATAGCAAACTCCTACGCTCAGAGGATCTTAACAGGCCATGCTGGTTTATGCCTTAAGGCTGCTGCTAGAACACTTCCTGTGACCTCCTGCTCCATCCTGACAGAACCCTTCCTGTATTTCATGCTTCAGCTTATGCGTTTCATCTCCTAGAAAACATTCTGACCATCCCTTTCTATCCCTCTTTGTGCCTCCACTGTCACCTACACCATCATCTACAGTAACACAAAACTGTATTATACTAATTGCATCACACATTTGACTCCCTCTATAATAATGCAAGCTTTTTGAAGAGAAGAACTTGATAACATTCATCCTTGCATCCCTGGAGCCTAGTTTGATTCATGGCAAGCCCTTAATTAATGTTTACTGACACCAAAGCAGTTTTTAAAACTGATATTCAGATGAATACATTTTTCTCTTTTCCTTTAATTACTTTGTTATATAAAAGTAGCCAAAATATGATGGGGGGGGGGGTGCGGGGAGGGCAGGAATGACTAAGTATGGTGACTGTAAAGAGATTTAGGTCAAAGTCCAGCTCTAAGTAATTGCAAGTGGCTGACAGGGCACAAGCTAGAAGGATAGGGAGGCCCTGAAGAATAAGTGTCATGATCTATTAGCACTTTCTGTCATGTTTGTGGCTTATATTTGCTCTCCTTCACTTAATGTAAGTATTCACTAAGCAAGTATTTTTGAATGTGTTCAATAAGTATCTTTACAGATCTCACTTTGTGCACATGAGTACGGCAGTATCTGCATTTTCAAAGAGTATATTCTCACTGGGAACATCGTGCTAAAACGGCAAAGGGCACTTCAGTTTGACACTGCTATAGAAATCTTAAAAAGTATATTTAATTGTATAATAGTCTTAATTTTAAGCTATGCAGTCTGGTTGGTACAATTATATTTTTTATATGCAAGTCAATGGACTTGGGAATCTAAAACAGTCATTGCATTACCTTTGCGACACTTGAACAAGAATTAAATCATTTCTGATTTAGCTAATAATCACCTAACATAATAACACGTCATGTCTTTTGGCAAATACAAAAACTAGATACACTGAGTTAAAAAGGCAAATGAAAATCTTATCCCGATGTTTGGAGTAAGTCTTTTTTAAAAATAAGGAGGAATTTCCTGGTGGTCCAGTGGTTAGGACTCTGCGCTTTCACTGCTGAGGGCCCAGGTCCAATCTGTGGTCCTGTGGTCAGGGAACTAAGATCCCATAAGTCACACGGTGCGGCCAAAAAAAAAAAAAAAAAAAAAGGCGAACAGTTTATTTTATCTACAAAGTAGACTTAGGAAAATGCAATCCATAAAATTTCCTTTAAAAAATTACTCTTGTTTCACACAGTCTAATTAGAGTCTGTTTCATTATAATTTTATCTGAACTCTATATGCTGGAGTGCAGCCCTGTAAATGAGTCATAGGATAACTATTTCCAGTTTGTAGCCAATTCTCCAGAGAAGTGAGGGGAAAAAGAAACAACTGCCTTTTAAGGAAATCAAACCTGTTTCTAGAGATAAACCTTTGTCCATTTCTATTTGAACATATTCTCAACAACCAAAAAAGAGAATACTATAAAATACAGGTCTACTGGATGAGCCACCCAGCCAAATACATCTGTAGGTTTATTTAATGTTTCTCCTGTGTCATGATCTATCATACATAAACACATTACATAAACATGCGCACCTGGGCACATGTGAAATGGTAAAAATAAAAGGACATTTCTTTTTCTGCAAACATTAAAACATCTGGTGGCAGTTTGGGATTATATTTTGGCTACTTTATTACAGAAATTTCTTTTTAAAAGTTAAAAAAGACAACTTGCAGTTTCTAGGAAACATAAAACATGAAATTTGTATTGCAAAGAATTTGTATAGAAAGCTGAATGGGAAAGATTGTAAAAAGTAGGGCCAGGCAGCAGGCACTGTTCAATTATCCTCTCTGCCTAACTCTACAAGTTGATGGGAAAACTATCACCTCAGTTTGTACTTCTCTCTAATTCTGCTCATTCTCTGAATTTGAAAAGTGAAAGAATATAAAATTTTAGTATACGGAGGCTTGATATTTAGCTATTTTTCCAAATTTTTGCAATTGTTTTATTCTTTACATTATACCAAATAATGCCTGCCACTAGTCTATGTGCCAGTGTCTTAGAATGAACTAAAGAAATGACTCCTGGCATAATCAAATTCTTCTTTTAAAGTAAAGCACAAGTGATTGATGTTAATCCAGTAACACAAATCCATTTTTACAGACTGAAATATTTCTAGTTGCTACCTGGAAGCCATTTATAATAAGGAACACACATATACATAGTATAAAACCAGATTTTGGTTTTGACAAATTCTTTCCCGCTTATCTTATCCAAACAACAAAGCTACAGCTGAATAATTCAAAAATTAAAAATCTGATTCCCAGCTATGAAGTCACAGCATCCTAACGCCATTCAGTCAGAGTATTGCAATAGTTGAATTCTATGAATCTCAGCAGGGAGGGACTTGTTTTTAACCAAGTACTTTTAATCTCCAAGATGATTAAAACAAAATTTTTGAAAGCTGCAGAAATGTTCTAGAATTTAAAGAACAGCATTATTTAAGAAAAATAAAAGGTTTATTGTAAAAAATATATCTAGTAAAACATCTTGGAAACAAAAATTTTAAATAATAATTATAGAACAAGATCTTATAGAAAAGATAGGTGCATATTTCTTAGACTTTGTCATGATAAAAGATTTCTCCAACAAGACCCAAAAAATTAGTTATAAAATAAAATAATTGATACATTTAGCTATCTTGAAATTGTTGTTCATCAAAAGAACTCTTAAATAACATGAAAAGACAGGTTATAAGTTTGTGAGTTCATTTACTATACATCCAACTGACAATGCTTAATATGAAGAATAGGTAAAGTACTTGTACTAATCAATATGAAGAACACAAATAACCTAATTGAAAAGTATTCTAAAGATACAAATAGGCAATTCACAGAAGAAAAAACACATACAGCCAATAAACAAATGAAGAGATATTCAAATTATCTGGTGGTCAGGGAAATACAAATCAAGACCACAAAGAGATACCACTTTATACCCAGAAGAATGGCAAAAATTTAAAAGTCTGATCAAGTGTTGGAGAAGATGTAGAGGCACAGGGTACCTTAGGCATTGCTGGTGGAATTGTAAAATCATGTATCAATTTGAAAAAGAGTTTTTCCTCCTAAACCTGGTCATTTACAAACCTATGACCCAGCAATTCCACTCCTAGGTTTATAGCTAAAATAAACCCTTGCCCACTTGCAACGGGAAACATGTTCTAGTAGCATTGCTCAAAACAGCAAAAACTTGGAGCACCCCACATGCCCCTTGATAAGAAAATGATAAGTAAACTGAGATGTTCACACACTGGAATATTATACATCTGATGAAACAAATGAACAAGTTGCAACCATATGGCTATACCCTAGTGATAATATCTTAAGTAAGAAAAACAGTCTCCAAATACTAAATACAGCATGATGCCCTTTTTATAAAGTTAAAAACAACTAAAATTAAAACATCTACTTCTTAAGAATGCATAAATATTCAATAGAATTATATAAAAAAGAAACACAAGTAACAATGAATACAGAATTCAGGATGATGCTTACATTGAGTCGGGAAAGGCAGGATGATATAGTGGGAAGTGGGAGCCCATAATGTTAGATGTAAGTTATTTTTTTAGTTTTTGGTTAGGAAGTTGAGGTCACATGTGCTTATGATATTATTAAAAATAGCTTAAGAAATGTGCTATGAACTAAGGATTATAATTATTCCAATTCTGTGCTCCTGTTGTCCAAAGTAAAAAAAATAATTTTTTTTATTTAAGTAAATAAAAAATCACAATCTCTGGCTCAAACACTTTAGAAGGCATTATTTTTTTAGAACAAATAATGAGCTTATTTGTTTGTTTTCCTGTTCTTTTGTAGGGCACTTTTACATTTAACATTGTTCATTATTTAAAGAATACTTCCAAATATCAAAGTAAAATATACAAAATATCAACATATTTAGCACTAAGTTCAATGGCTTTAATCTTTCCCAAACTACTCTAATTTTGCTATAAAAGTAACTATTGATACTTTTTCTCTCTCTTTCTCCTTCCTATATCCTAAAAAACACTTTCCTGGACAGTCTTTTCCCTCACGTAGATGCCATCTTCACTCTTTCTGTTTTCTAGCCAGACACATGCTCTTTGCTCTCTTCCTTTCACTGCCAAACGTTTAATATAATTGTCTATGCTTGTATCTCTACTTGCTCTCCTCCGATTCCCATTCACTTCCCAGCCACTACTATGTGGCTTCCAGCCCTACCATTCTATTAAGAAACAATCACCCAAATCCTCCTACATGTCAATGTATGGTCTTATCATCCTTCTCCTTGAGCCCTGAAATATTTGTCACTGATAACCTATTCCTTAAAATATTCTCCTTTCTTAACTTACCAGAAATGCTTATGCTCTTTCTATCTCTCTTGTGACCTCTTTTAAATTCTTTCATTGGCCTCTCTTTCCCTGTCCATACTTTATATATGGGTCTTCCCCAAGATTCTGTCCTCTGTCCTCTTTGCTTCTTGCTTCATGTATCTCAGCTATTTCCCCAGATAATCTCTAGTACTGGTAACTCTCCTGAGCCCAGACCTATACTCTTAACTTTTTACATAGCTCCTTCTGGATGTCCAAATTCAATTTATTTAGAATTAAATTTCTTTTCTTTTCCCCATAATTGCTCCTCATCCTCCTGTGAAATCTTTCAATAAATGCTATATCCATCCCTTTGTCTTCTGAGATAAAACCTCCAAACTACAGTCCACTCTTTCCCCCTGTTCTTGCCATCCACATCTATATCTTTCCGTTTGTGTTTCTTCTTTTTCAGCCCCGGTGCCCTTAGCCTAATCTGCAGTCTCATTATTCGTCCTTGGAGTATTATAACCACCTCTTAAGTGTTCTCCATCCTCTCAGCTCCGCCCTTCAATCTCCACATTACTGTCAGTCATTTTTCTAACCATGCACCAGATCGTGCCAGTCCCCTATTAGAAAATCTTTAATGAGAATTTGAGAAAAATTCTCTTAACACATGAGATGATTATCTTAACACATAAGATGATGCATTTGAAATGAAGAAGCTAGTGACTTTTAATCCCTGGTTTTTCTCAATCTCTCAGATAATAAACTCAAGAGAGTCTAAAATTTGGTATCTTTTAACTCTTTCCATGACAGTGAGGTGGCAAGATCTTCATTTTAGCCTTTCTCACAAAGAGTTTTCCTTTGAGTCTGACACAAAAACTTCATGCAAACTATAGAAAATGAGTATACAGTTTCGAATGCTATCATAGGAACATGCCAGTGAGCTTTTATGCTTGCATAAAGAAGAACAAAACAATAAAAAAAGAAGACCCAAACATCAAAGAGGGTCATTTTGAATAGTATCTGATTGAATTCTGTCTTATACATAATTCACTGAGATTTATCCAGTACTTATAAAAGAGATCATTATAGCACCAGAACTGAACAATTTCTCAGAAGATACTAGTCTCTACAGCTGCTTGGTATTCATTCATCATGCCATGCTCTCTCCCTTTTTTTAAGGGTTCGTGTCCTTTTTCTAAAAAAAAATTTATTTAGTTTCACAGGGTCTTAGTTGCAGCTCACAGTTTCCTTAGTTGCAGCTTGCTGGCTCCTTAGTTGCTGCTCACATGTGGGATCTTATTCCCTGACCAGGGATGGAACCCTGGCCCCCTGCATTGGGAGTGCGAGTCTTAACCACTGCGCCACCAGGGAAGTCCCAATCATGCCACGCTCCTGCATGCTCTTGCGTCCGTGTCGAATGTGTTCCCCAGGCCTGGAATGAATTTGTCCTATTTAGGGTCCAGTTTGAATGGTGAATTCTCTGTATTGCTTCTTGATGCTACTATGCAGAATTAATTTATCCATCATTTTTATTTCACAGTACATTACATATTCTTCTCTTTAAAACACTGTCACCTTCTTAACAGTTATAAATCTGCCTCTTCCATGGAAGCTTAATTTAAGAGCAAAGACAATGTCTCATTTACCCCAGAAAATCTAGCATATTTGTGGTATAATAAGAAATATATTTGGTCTTTGTCCCTAGTACCTGGCACAAAACTCCTAAACCCTTGGAATTTCCTGAGTGTCAGCAGCGTCTTTTGTTATTCACAAAGAGCCTTTTTGAGCACACCTGAGTTTATCTAATGAGGTGACTGAGAGGGGGACTGCTAGACAGCCTCAGGATGGGGCTGGTCACCAGGAGAATCAAGTGATTAAGGGCTGGAAATTTCAGCCCCACCCACTGACCTCTGGGAAGGGGAAAAGGAAGGGGGTGCTGCAGATTAAGCTCCATAAAAACTCTTGAACAACAAGATTTGATTAACTTACAGGTTGCTGAACACATCACTTGCCAGAAAGGTGGTGTACCCTAGTTCCACAGGGACAGAAGCTACTGCACTCAGGACTCTCCTTGACCTTGTCCTATGAACCTCTTCATCTGGCTGTTCATCTGTATTCTTTACAATATCTTTTATAATAAACTGGTAAGTGTAATTTAATGTTGCTCTGAGTTCTGTGAGCTACTCTAGCAAGTTAATGGAACCCAGGAGAGGGTCTTGGGAACCCCAGTTTATAAGCAGTCAGTCAGAAGCACAGGTAACGACTTGGATTTGCAATTGATGTCTAAAGAAGGGGCAGTCTTATGGGACTGAGCCATTAACCTGTGGGATCTGACACTATCTCCAAGTAGATAGGATCAGAATTGGATAAAGTTTGTAGGACACTCAGTCAGTGTCTGCTGAGATTGGAAGTATTGGAAAAAAAACCATTGGAATGGTACTTTTTACAAAGCAAGTGGTGAATATGCCTGATGAATTAAAATAAGCATCCGAAGCCAATGCTAAAAATTAGATGGAATCCATAAATCTGGGAACTGTGGTTCATTTTACCCTGAAATAACTCCCCTAATGGTTATGGACCCAATTTGGAAAATTACATGAAGAAAATTCTTACAGTGACGTTGAAGCTATAAACATAAATAATAACCATGTGTTTAGCTAAACATTTTCCTTATTAATGCTGAGATTATTTCATAACTGCTGAATTTCAATGTTAATTAATAGTGAGCTTGGCCAACTAAAACCCTAAAGTCTTATTTTTCTGAACTACTATCTAGCTGGTATCACCCATCACCTTATAAAATTTATTTTTTTAATTAAATGCAGAACTTGGCATTTACTGATACACCTAGGGATCCAAGGTAGATGCGTTCCATTAGAAGGATAAGTTACAGGGAAAGAATGATTGGCATTTCTAGGAGTCTTTGTTTGAACAGCTGTCATAGGAAGAAGGAGTAAACTTGTTCTATAATCCACTGAAGGCAGAGTTTGGATCAATGAGTAGAAGTTAAAAGTCCGAAGAGTTCACCTAAATATAAAGAAACTTTCACTTTGAGTAATGGTGACCAACAATGAATTCTTTAGATTTTACTGAGTCCCAAGAAAAAAACTATTTTTTAAAAGCCTGATTGCTTATCTACTGTGATGTTAAAAGAAGTCCTCCATCTAGGGGCAAGTTGTATCAAATGAGATGTCTCTTTCAACTCTACGGTTTCATGATCCGATTAATATTTTCCATATTTTTCAGTTGTTGCCATTCTGCAATCAATCTTATTTTGCACCTAGACTTAATCCTGTCAATTGGTGTAACTTGTTAATTCATGTCTGCACCCCAAGGGAAATTTCTCTTTATAAATTAAGTCTGTGTTCTCATTGTATATAGATCTATTATAACAAGAGAAAAAAGGTCTATGGGTGGAAATGGGACCTGTAAACAAAATGATTTTTAGTACATGTCTCATCTCAACTCCTAGAATTAATGACCTAAAGAGCTTCCAAATGTTAGTTAACTCTTAACCACTTCCATGATGGTGACAAGACAAGACCTTCCTTATGACCTCTCAGGCAAAGAGTTTTCCTTTGACTCTGACAGAAATTTCATGGAAACTAGAGATAAAGAGTGTAGAGTTTTTAATGTTGTCATAGAAACATGCCAAGACACTGTCATGCATGCGTGAAGAAAATGAAACAATAAAAGAAAGAACGAAGGATCAGGCAACCAGAGAACATACTGATATTTCCACTCCAGCTACTTGAAAGGTAACTAGATTCAACAGAAAAACAAGTGGTGAAGGGGAGGACACAAAGACTGAATTAATCTCAGACATACATCTGAAGTTTATAAGAGAGAAGCAGAGAAGGACTATGTGACAGACTCATAGTAATAAATAATCAAGAAATTTCATGCAGGTATAACACAGGCAGTTCCCAATTATCCGTGACAACAGAACCAGGTATAGAAAAAAATGATTTGAAATCCATATAATTTAAAATAAATTTGCCTCAAAATTCCATCCTCATATCCTGTAGGTTTTTCTAAAATCAAAATACTTTCTTATCTTTCCTTTATCCACATTACAGTAAAGGTGGTACTCGGTAGCAAAGGGACTAAAGGGCAGACACTGCATAGGAAAATCCAGGAGAGATCTCCTGGATATTTATTGAGGGTCTCTTATGTGCAAGAAACCATCACACATAAGAAATGTAAAATATACTCCCTGCCTTTAAGGAACTTAGCATTTTCTTTGTCAAAAACACACACTTATGAAAAATCAAATAAATCAGCAATACGTGATTAGGCAACAAATGCTTGGGCTTTGACAGTACATGGTATTGACAGTCTTAGAGACTGAAGTACTCATATTTTGTCAGAGGAGAGATTCATGAAAAAACTGGACTGAACTAAACTTTGAAGGATTATTAGGGGGAAAACGGCTGGATAAGATAAGAACGAAAGATTTGTTCTAGCTCTGTGTTCCTCTTACCTACTTAAAATGACCTATCCGACTGGGTTCCCCCACCTCCTCCTTAGAGATGGTCAAGATCTTCCAAAACCCTAGTCCCTAAAAGCATTCTTCTCTCTTTTTTGAGGGGGGTTGGGGAGGTCAGTGCAACAGTTTCCCCCGTCTATCCTATCAATTAGGAGAAATTTGCAATCGTGAAAAACACCATTATTTCCCATAAACACATACACATTCACAAAATTAAGCAATAATTTCTAGGCATTTGTGCTCATGAAGATTAAGTGATTTTGAGTGCTGTAAAAACGGAAATTCCCAGTGCAACGCTCCTCTTTTAGATATGAGCAGAGGCATGTTCTGCAAGGTCAAAAGCAAATTAAGGAACAAGGAAACACAAAGTCTCAGCACAGAAAAGGAACAGCCAAGTTGAGTGATGGTGTCTGCATTCTCCACTGCATCCTTTGCCGTAAGGCCATCCTAGCATGAGGAGGAACCGGTTCAAAAGAAGCATTTGGGGCTACAAAGTCAGGGTTTCTCCCTGCACCTTGCAGCAACCTTCAGAGCTAAAACAACAATGAAAACCAGCACCATGTGCTGCTGCAAAGACAGACTCTAAGATGAAAAGCAGCGACACAGAAGGAACTGGAGAACGTTCAGCACTTCAGCTAGATTAATGATTTGGGGGTCACTGCAGAATGCAGGCTCTGGAAATGGAAAACCAAAAAATGGGGGTGGGGGGTGGGGAATCACGTTCAGGTCATCTGTCGTCAACACATGGGAGAGACCAGGAGCACACTGTGAGCGATCAGTAAATGTCATTGTGCAACTGCTGGGTCATCTCATTTGTAATTATTTCAGTTTATAGATAGCTTTCGGTATATGGCTATCAACTGCTGGAAGGAGTCCGAGACAAGCATCCAGGCTGTGCTCTCTGGAAATCACGCAGATGTAAGTATAGTCACAATGCCCCCAGGGACACTAATAATTGGAAGTTTGCTAGCTCCTCCTCCACACGCAGGGACAGGTCCGCTCGCTCACATCCTCCTGCGGCAGCCTTCCCGAGGACGGGTGTGGCCCCTGATCCACCCACGCCTGCCCCATCAACCACTCTTTCCAGAAGTCTCCGTGACAAAGCTGTCTCTCTGCTAGGAGTGTTGAGGTTCCCGTGTACAAAGCTGGAGATCTGTAAAACCTTTAAAGCGTTCAGCTGCAATGTCTCCAGTCCTTGCCATTCCCCACGCATGTATGAGAAGGAAGGGCCAGAGCACCTCTCTCCACAATGCAGAGTCACACATTGTCACCTGGACGCTGGCACAGTTAATACCCTGAGTTTCACAGAAAACGGTTCCTACTGCTGCCACCTACTCTCCCTCTATTGGAGTGAAATGTTGTGCCCTCAGCAAGGCTGGGGAAAGGGCATCTCCATTCCCCACAGGCTCTCCCCCTCCCACACACCCAAACATGTCCCCTACTCTATGTCACGACCCCCATGGATACGTTTTTTTTGCTTGGGTTCACTCAGAACCAGCCCCATTGCCTCCACAAAATTAAACTAAGGACCACGTACATGGAGTAGATGGTCTCCATGTATGTAAGTTTCCATCCTTTGGATGTTTCAACACAAGGAGCTTTATCTTGCATATTCTGCTTCTCTCAGGGCAAATTTACAATCACCAGTACTTTCTGTGGATGCCTATAGGATGTTTGAGAGTATGTATGAGCCACACCCTCACATATCAGCCCGGAGTCATTCCTCCTGGGGTCCTGCTCCAGGCCAGGCTGCTGGGCCTGCTTAGGAGCCCCTCTGCAGAACCAGCAAACTGAACAGTAAACCAGAGGTGGTCATTCCTCCATGGTTCATATTATGTATGTAGGACTTTTTATATTATGCATTATCTTCTAAAAAATAATTTATCTTTTTCTAAGAACCAGACAAGTTGGGACTTTTAACTATATTAAAACAAAATTTTATAAACTATATTAAAAACTAAATATAGCTTCTGCAATACATTTTATAAACTAAAAGCAAAAAAAAAAAAAGAATTCTAAGACCTAAATTTCAATGATGTGTTTCTTAAAAGGAAGGCTTCTCTTGAAACTGACCCTATAACTCTAAGAAAACAATATTACATGATATTTATAACAATACTTTTGTATCTGGCTTTATCATGTATACAACTTATTTTCACATATCTTTCAAGAGAGATATTAGAGTTTATTTCTTTAAGATAAGTTTTTAAAAATCTGATTTATCTGACTATACCATCTTGATAAGTCCATGGAAAGCTGCAAACCCTGATTCTCTGGGCATTAATACCTTCTTGTCCCTTACTTGTAAGACACTGATCATCTTTCTTTATACAAATTTTTTATCCTGAAACAATCTGGAAATTTAATAGAACTGGAACACGTGGGAATTTTTTTTCTCTCAAAAATTTTTCTTTCAAGACATTTGTAAATGTTACAAATTACTATCAATATTTTTAAATGTTTCAGAATGAAAGTATGTTACCTAGATTATGTGATCTTGATATTTACTTATTTTATAAGCCAAAAAGAATTCTACTGACTAGCATGATAATGAGTAACATGTACATAATAAGAAATTTTCTCTTTATATATAATAGTTGGCCCGAAATTAATTAAAATAATCTTAATTTTCACCAAAAAAATATAGCATACTCTCAGACTACTTTTAGGGATTAATTCTATAGGAATGATCAGATTCCTATAGAATGCACAAATATATTTTATATATGCAAAAGTATTCATCTGAACACTATTTGTAATGGTGAAAAATTATAAATAACTTATATGTTCAATAGGGAATGGATCATATGAATTAGAGTCCGGGCATATGATGTGATATTGTGCAGTCACTAAAAAGATGATGTGAATCAGGATTCACTGATACAGGAAGATGTTCATGGTGTGTGTTTAATAAGAAAACACATTTAGTCCCATTCTTTTTACGTGGAATTGGATGTAAATATGACTGTAAGTTGCTGTGTGTACAGAGAGAGAGCAGACTGAGGAGTCGTTCACCAAAATGTTAATAATGTGTTATTTCTGGATGGTAGGATTTTTATTTTATTTTTATCCTTTTCTGTAACATTTGAATTTTTTTTACGACAATGTGTCATTTTTTTATAATCCAAAAATAAAAGCTATTTTCAGTTCTAGCTATTTTTTTAAACATAGACTTTAATCCATTTGTGAGATAGAACCATGATTTGATTCAGACTACTGCACTTCAAGATGTGGAACTAAACTAATCAAGTCCAAGTTTACCAAGGACAATCTCCTTTTTCCTTTGACACACTTTACACAAATGAGAGGGATTTAAAGATAGATTAAGGATATCAAAAACATTCCCTCTCCTCCTTCAAGTTAGAATTTGTCATAGAAATGAAAGTCTGGGTCAGAATGGGGTGGTTTTACTCAGTGAGATAATCTCTATCCACTCTCTCTCTGGGATTTCTAGTAGGGTAAGGAAAACAAAACTTAAAGGCTATAAAACATGTCAGATCCAGAGTCTGAGTAAAGAAGTAAGATGTATAAAAACATCAATTGTATTTAAATCCACGAATTCTTAATGATATTTTAAAAACCTGTTGATTACATTTGTATGCTAGAGAACTACCTCTTTATTTAGAAAAATAATAAGGAAAGAATAAAGCATTTTTTAAAAAATCAGAAAATGCTAGTGGTAATTCACAGCAGTACAATTATAAGCATTAAAAAAGTAAATTCTAGCAAAAAAGCACATTAAATTGACACCATTTTGAGAGTTTTTGTTTTACTCATTTATGTATTTATAACATACACGTCCTGCAAATTATGGTTTGGAGAAATGAGATAAAAATGCTGTATAAAGGATTGCCCTTCCAGAAAATACTGTTTTAATTTTTTAATACTGTTTTTAATTTTTCAAGTTAACAGAGAAAATATGACCATTCATGATGTTTTCTTTCATCTATTATCTTCTTGATTTAAAATAGACCCCAGCTAAAAGGAACTTTGAAATTATGTATTCAGAATCTTTCCTTTTATAAATAGAGAAATTGTCAGACAGCTTGAGTTAAGGTCACAGAGTAAAGTCAAGTTAGCCCAATGCCTAAAATTCAGGTCTCCTGATTTCCAGTTCAATCAATGGTCTTTTCACTGAACCTCTTGAATTGGCATCTGGTTACTACATAATATCAAATAAAAATAGGAACACACACATATAAAGCATATATATCACTCTTCTAATTACCCTTTAAACAAACTGCTCATTCAAAAAGCAGATAAAGCTTCAGCAACATCAGGCTTTTCCATAGTTGCCATTCTCACACTAAAGAATAAAAGATATACATTTACTCATTCATTTATTTATTCAACAACCTTACAATAAGTATATAGCCAACTTAAGTACCTAGTTATACATATGTGTATGTCATTCACCTTGCAGAGAACTGTTTTAGAAGATGCCAAGAGCTAGGCTTCTGCTTTCAAAGAACAAGGTGACAATGTAAGTGTGGAAAATGCAAATTTTTAAACTAGAAATATCAGTGAGAAACTAGCCTCTTTAACACAGCCATTAGCTCTATCAAAACAATTATATTTGTTTGTTAAGCACAAAATAGGAAGGCATACTGTGGTCTGAAGTCACCCTTTGCTACCCTGGCTGCCGGATCCTAGGGCCTGAGTAAGAGCTATGGTTTGATCCTAACGTGAGCACTTCTAAAGGAAGAATGCCCTTGTTTCATGCTGTGCTGCCCTGCCAGCCCAGTCCCCTTCTCCCTGCCCTTTCTTTAATCCCACAGCAGAGTCATCTTCTGGCTCCCACTTGCCTTTGATACAGATTCTGAACTTAAACTCATTTATCCTTATCATTTGAAACATTTATCCTTAAAGCTTCTGATAAAATGTATGAACTTCCTCAAACAATGTGTACTTGTTTTCAACTGAATGTAATTTTATCCCTTACCAAATTAAAAAGGAGAATCATTATTAATAAATCAGTAAAAAAAAATAAGTCTTTATTGCATACCTACTGTGTGCCTGGCAGAAATAAATATAGAGGAACATTCCATTGCAGAAAAGATCATGGGCAAAGTCACAGAGACCTGGAAGAAGAATTAATGTGTCATGTTCAGGAGAAAATGAGAACAGCTTCCCAGGAAGAAGCAAGCTGCTCAGACCAGAGACAGTGATAGGAGGCAAAGGGCCTAAAAAACCTTGAAAAGGAGTTTCTGTGAGTGAAGGGCTGGACCATGGAAACGTACTCCTGGAAGGTAACTCTCCATGCCAGTTCATCTCAGCTCTGAACTGAAAAATCCAGCATGTTGTTACCTTTCCATGAAAATCAATTAAGAAAGAGAGACTTACGCAGAACTTTCTCTTTTGTATCTCTCCTCTCTCTCTCTCACACGCACACTCACACACACACACACATGCAATATTATTCCTTTTTCTTCTGCAGATAAGCCAACATCAGATTTGATGTCTTAATTTACTTAGGAAGCTACAGGGGAAAAGAGAAGCATAAAAAGAACTAGATAATGAGAATTAAGAGAATGGGGGCAGTATCTGCATACTTCTTATAATTCTAAATTATATGTATTATTACCATCTTACATAATCCCATCCAGTTGGTTTATTACAATATAACCTCTGCATATATTCAAATATATAGACTTATTTAAAATTTTTGCTAATATATAATATTTCATATATCTTTTCCATCTGTGGAATAAACTTGCTGAGATGCATTTATAGAAAAGGGCTTAATATGTAAAAAGTATATTTCATGTCACATTGGCTACCAGAGTATTGTAAAAACTAACACTTTCATCAGTCTACAATTGTCTCAGTTTTATTATAATTGTTTGCACAAATATATAAATTTTCCTTCTCTTCTCTAAAAATTGTCCTCTCTATTTTTATCTCAAATTCGTTTAATTTGTCGCACTGTTGAAATATTGTTTCTACTTTGAATTTTAAAATGAGCATTTAATTTCTTAAATGGTCCATCTGTATCTCGGAGTATGCTAATACATATTACCTTTGCATAACAGTCTAAAAAGTTACCAGTTATTTGTATTTTGCAAGATGCTATATTAAACCATTCACAGCTTGAAAAATAAAAATAAAAAAAAGAGAATGGGGGCAGTGAAGACAGAGAAGAAGAAATTTTCCTTCTCAAATAAGAAAAAGCAGCAGAGGGTAAGAGAAGTGGAGGGTAAGGAAAAGAGAGTGGAATAACTATCATAATGGGACCCTTAACTGAATTTGTGTCTGCTCTCAGCCCTGTGCCTGCAGCTGATGGAAACCCTCGGTAACTCACGCGACCTGAAGCTACATGGTCATTTGGGCACGGAGGAAGCAGACAGCGATGAGCTTCCTCTCTCAGACTGCAGCTCTGCCTCAGGATGAAATTGTTCTGATCAACATTTCCCCATCCGGCAGGCAGGCGGCCAAAAGAATGGAGACCTGAAAACGATCACTGCATTTTGACTCCCTGCAGCAGCCAGGACGTGTACTATAATATTTACACAATTCAATCTAATATCAGTCATGCTGAGCACCATCCAATGGACAATGTTATGTTTTCCATGAAAGAAATAAAAATAAAGGTGACTGCTATGGTAGGATCTGACTCCCAAGGCCTAAGCCTTTCACAAACTGTTTTTCATTTTAGCTTGATCTTGACTGATGAAAATAATTCTCCACTGTTTGAAAAGCTAAAAACACCAAGAGTTTAACGATTATCATTTACTTAGAAAAAGCAGCCTTATATAGTCATCACCTCTTCTAATTCAGAGGACAAGAGCACGGGGGAGGAGGTGGGGGAGGGACTGCAACGCTCCGTAGCCTTCCCCAAAAGCCCTGGCACGGAGTTTTCCTGACTATTCAGAGATCAGCGTCCTATATTTACTTACCAGGGGACAATTTATTTTTCTTTTATATCTTCAAAGCCCTTGAAATGATTCCTTCTCTTTGTGATGATTTCCATATGCGTTTCCAATGAAAGAGTGATGGCTTATGGAGTGCACGTAAGGCCACATTCTGAAATCATGACATGCCATCTCACAGGGAGAGATCCTGGGGACTGCAGAAGCCCTTCGTATGACCCTGAGATCTGGACCTCAAAAAGCATGGCATGGAAGACAGCAGATAACCCTTCAGTTTTATAAAGGTTGGTTAAATAAAATTAGAATAACCACAAGTGTGATAGTAGTAATTTTTTAAAACCCTTGAATGTTTCCTGTGTGTTAAGTAACCTGCATGTGCAATTTCTAACCCTGAAAACAATCTTTGGAGCTAAGTGCTAACACTATCCCCATTTTATAAATGAGAAAACTGAAGTACAGGGACTAATATGATTGAAAGAGTCAGAGTTGACTTGCTCTAGACAGAGCTCAACATACATACAGGCAACTAATTCTTCATGGCTTGAGATAGTTTCCTTTCAAAAATCTGTACTCTGCAGAAATCAACACAACATTGTAAATCAACTATACTCCAATTTAAAAAAATCTGTACTGTTTTTAAGTAGGACAATCATTTTATTTGGCCCTGTAAAATATATAACTTTAGGATTTACTACATCAAGCTGATTAAACTGTATAACAAAGAAATCTTGATTCGTGATCCATACTTGCAAATATTTTGTGAAATGTTGCATTTTATCAATAATGAAAAATTGCCCTGGGTAAAAGATTCATCACAAATAGTTTATTTAGATTTTTGCTCTTAACTTTCATTTGCTATCTGGAGTACAAGGGATTGCATTACTGCTTTTCTTAATTTCTGAAGAAAACAAATTTGTATAGAAGACAGTTACTTCCTCCTCTAATTAGAATAATAACAATGACAGACTCCTTTACTGCATGATTACTCTGTGTCAAGTATTATTTTAATATACAATCTTTTAAAAGTATCACAAGACATACTATGAACTGATTCCTTGGATCTCAGATTCCTCATAGATTTTTAACAGATTTTTTAATCTATTAAAAACAGCAATTCCATTACCTAGTATGCCATTTTACAAATAAGGAAACTGAGGCTCAGAAAAATGTGTTTCAAGCTACACAGTAAGTGGCAGCCAGCATTAAAATGCTTTTATCCTTTCAATGGGTCAGTTTCCAAATAATATCTAAATAAGATCATCTCTTTTTTGAAGAAGAAATGAAATTAAGACAAACTAGAAAATATAACAAAATTCTTTGCTCTAGATCTGACACTAAAGTCAAAATAAACAGGATCTATGTATCAAATTCTCTTTGACACTCCTTAAATTCTTCTTCTCTCACTGGGAGAATCAATTTCAGAGGAAGAGGAAAGATTAATAGAATTTTTAACCAAATATCTACACAAGAGGCGGTAGTAACTATTCATTTAAATGAAGTGTTCTAAAGACCAGCCAGTAGGCTGCTACTGATAGCTCAGAGTTGTTCTCTAGGACCAGTATGTTAATCATCTAACCATGGGAAAACAACCACATGGTCGGGGTTCCCAGGAGATAGAGGTTTTCATTTTTATCACTGTGAAAGACTGGACTTCTTATAGCAATTTCTCATGGAAGTATGTGCCTTTTACTTTGGCATCTTCATGGTTCCTTGAATGTGCCAAGCACGCTTCTGCCTCAGGGCTCTTGTACTTGTAGTGCCCTATGCCTGGAAGGCTTCCCCCACATCTCTGCCAAGCCAACTGGAACACCCATGGACATTTATTTTCAACTAAAAAATCAGAAGGAGCTCTAACTAATGTTTAATCTACTTTAATATATGGATTGACACCAGTAACCTGGTCCCGTCTGGTCCAGATAGTTATGAATGTCATACAGTACTTGAGGTGACCCCACCAAACAGGGGACAGGAGCTCCTAGCACGGCAGAGGGGAAGGAGGTTTCCTCACATGTTCATTCTCTTGCAATATATTACATTTTACGGTGCTTGATTAAATGAATTTCCATGTTATTACCTAGTTTTAACCCTCACAAAATGACACAAGTTTTAAAATTTTCTTGAAAGCCAGCTATTAAAGATAACACTTACATTTCAGGCACAAGAGAAAAAGAGCTGACCCTCCTCTATATTCCTTCAGAAACTCTTCATCAGCCATGTAGCGAGATTAAACACCATTATTGTTTAATTATATGTGTCAGGTAAGTAAAGTATTCAAAATTACCAAGAACACTATTTGGAATTGGATTTACATCCACTATTGTTAGAGAAGAACTTTGCCTTATTGTGCTCTATGATATCAGCTAGTGTTAGTGTGAAGTAGTCAGGACTAAGAAGATATTTAATAACCAAGCACCAGAGCATTAAAAACTTCCAGATTTGTGTTTTTTTTTTTTTAACAATGGTTGAAGTCAGGCAATACTCAATTTAAAACATTACAGAATTAAACTAAATGATAATGTTTAGAAAGCTCCTCCTGGATGCATTTAAAAATGGTTAAAATAATACAATATGGCAACAAACCAAGATGTATTTTTTATCAGCAAATATTGTTGAAGATGTAAAGAAGAAAAGAACCAGGAAATTGGTAGAAATAATATTAGAACAAACTACATGTGGCAGGAGTTTTGCTGTAAAGTTAGATGAAAGAACATATATTTCTGGTATGTCTCAGCCTACGGTATTTTCTTGATTCTATTTCAGCAATGAAATAGATGAAGAAATACTCCTTTGGAGAGCCAGTACAGAAACACATTAGAAATAACTTCTCAAAGTAAATGAATTCTTTAATTTAAAAAAAATCAACATTTTATGCGGAAAATGTAAATAAAACCACTGACGAAGAAGCTGCTTTAACAGGGATTAACAAAAAAAAGGTTCTAGGGTAGGTTATGAAGTGCGTCACATAAAATTCACTCAATGCATTATTCGTAGGCAAGTTAAATTGAAGAGAAAAGCACAATAAATTGGAGAAGGGCAAAAGTGCTGCAGGATGTCATCAGTGTGGTTAATTTGATAGAAACTCACATTTAATATATACTGGAATCTATAAAAACATGTTGCCATGATATAGGGAGCGCAGGGGGCCGTTCAGAGCATGCACTTTGGCGTCCAACTGGCCTCCATCCTGGACCTGCCTGGACCTGCTCTATGACCTTAGTTATTCACCTAACTTCTGTAAGGCCCAGTTTTCTCATCTGTGAAAAAAAGGATAGTTATGGCTATTGTGAATGATATAATAAATAAAGCACCTAATTGTACAGATTTTTTAAATGCCACGCTTATTTTGATGACTATGATGGAGAGACTTTGAGGTATTTTAAGCAGGGGAATAACAGGTGATTTAGAAAAATCTCCCTGGCAGCTCTCTGTAGCATGAACCTGAGAAATGTGAAACCCAAATCAGGGAGACAGTTAAAAGGCCAAGGTAGCTATCTAAGAGACAGCTGGTGAGGGCCTGAGCTGTAGGAGCAGAAGTAGGCACACCGAGCAGGAAGTGAGTGAGCTATTGAGGAGGTAAAGTCAGTACCCAGTTCCCACCTCAATGCGTTACTTTTATACCCCTTTAATATGTCTTCAGCTACATGGTAAAATTCTCAAACATGGTCCTACTGCTGGAAAATTTTTGCTTCAAAAATAAAGTAGCATGGGAATTCCCTGGTGGTCCAGTAGTTAGGACTCCACGCTTTCACTGCCAAGGCTGGGGTTCAATCCCTAGTCAGGGAACTAAGATCCCGTAAGCTGCACAACACAGCAAAAAACTAATAATAATAATAATATAATAATAATAAAGTAGCATGTCATATTTGTTAAGAAAACATGGGAAATCTGATTACAAAATTTTTCTTTAAATCTATCCTTCAGAAGACAGAATTATGAAAGTTTCTAGTCTGTTTCTATTTCATTTCCTAAATTATTTGTTCTAGAAATAAAAGTTTCAAATAGTGATCTGACACTAATTTAAATTAGTGAAAATATACTTACAGTCAGAACAGAAGTAGGTTTGGTTCATAGGACCACAAAAATCTTTCCACAATGGTCTGTTGAAGTCATTCTTTCCCTCTTAACTGGCTGTTCAAACTACACTAAACCTGAAAATGCTCTGTGTAGGAGCTTAGAAGACAAACCCCAAAGTCAAAGTGGGTGAACCCCAGGTCTGGCCCTACCTACCCATGTGATCCAAGGAAGTCACTTAACCACTTTCTGCCTCTGTAATGGGGATCTTAAATGGGGGTAACCTCACAGAGTTCTCTCATTGTATTTAAAAGGTGATTAAAGAAGTATCCAGCACCCCACAAACATTAATATGAGTTTCTTAAAATTATCTCCAGAAGGCAATAAGATGTTGGGAGGAAAATGACACTCTGACCATTATTATAGATTTCTTCCAGAAACAATAATCTGTGTCCTAAAAAGGTGAAATTCAAGCCAGATAAGTTTTGATAAAGGAAGGAGTATTGCCTAAGTAGGATCAGATAGAACATAAACACGTAGCTCTGTTCAGGAAAACTCATCCACTACATTGTTTTATCAATGCAGTACCCACACTGCTTCCAAAGAAAAGCAGAAAAGCTAGTCTTGGGTGAGTAAGATTATAAAAACCAAAAACCAATGGATAGGAAAACTATTTATTACGTAATCAGTGACACAGTCTTTCATTTATAATATTTCAACTAGTAAATCCACCACATTTTTTAGTACTTTATCTGAAACACACCAGATTTATACACCAGTTAAGGAAAGCTACACCCAGACCATCATAACACCAAACTGTATCTGCTATCACTGATGATCTGCCCCATGCCAATGGATTTCACACAGATTTTGAAGACACAGTTTGTTGCAAATGTGGCCTTCTCTGCTTTTTCAATAGTAAGAAAAGAATGGTAAATAATTCAGAAAAATAAAGTGCCTTAGGTAATTCAATACTATAAATATGTTCTCAATGAGGTGGTGAACTATCCCCCAAAGAGCAAATGTTATTTCTGTTTCTCAGATGAGCTTTTAACTTCATGAAGTTGTTTACCCTTTCAGATTGTTTAATGAAGCTGATGCAGGAATTCTCCACTTCCTTTTACAAAAACCTTATGGCATTTGGTTTCATCATGAATCTGTTAGGACAGACACAATAAACATTTTGGAGTCCATATATTTTTCAGGTTTATTTACAAGTAAACCAGTTCTCTTCCCAGTCTTGCCTCTCATTACACATTAGCTCAGAGATATGTTTTCTGTAATCTTTGTCCTCATGCCCATTAAAAGATGAAATCGTTGCAGATATTTTTAAAGATCAGATCTTAGATTGGTGACATTCTGTCTGATACAATTCTGTATCGAAGTCACTGTAATGTTCAGTATTGCTAAATGATAGCCTGTTCTCTCATCCAGGCTGATGCAGAGAGTGATATGATGCCCCTGCTAGAGGGAAAGAATTATATTTGACTTTAGACTGTTTTATATAATTTTTTTTGAAAATAATTTTTTTCAGAATCAGTTGTTTTCATCTACAAACTGAGAATAATAAAACTTTACCCCACCAGTATCAAATGAGATAACATATGTTACCACACTTAGACAACTGTAAGATAAACACAGGCAGTGTTTTTAACTAAATATATAAATTCGCTTATATTCTTAAATACATTAATTAACAGAAGGAGCTAAATTATTTTGGAAGCCAACCTGTCTTTTAAAACCATTACCATGAAAAATATTATCCAGTTAGGTATAATGTGTATGCCCCAATGACATTACATACTGACTTTTGGAATTTGCAATATGACTTTCTTTAAAAAAAAAAACAACAAAAAAAAACCCAATCACCTTAGTTTAATACCCAATAAAAGTTCAGAGTACTTCTAACGTGAGAGTTCTAGCCTCTAATAATAACATTCAAGAAACACCTCTTTAGACTAACCAAAGGTATGCATCTGCCTAATAACAAAACACATCCCAGGTTATTAAAGCACTGATTCACATGCAACAAAAGAAGACAAGGGGGAAAAAGTAGTTTTCATTTCTTATTAAGCTCAAAGTCAGATTTTCACGCATTCTGCCTAGAAACAACAGCTTCAACATGATTATCAATGGAAGTCATATGAGTTGGTGATAAGTTTTCAGGCTAACATACATCAAGTACATGTGATTGATAATATGAATGTATGTATGGTGGAACTGATGTTTCTGAGGAGTGCCTATCATTCTGTTATAAACGTGAAACTATTTTATTTCTTCCAGTAACTGCTTCCAACTACCATAAAGCCAAATCTCTCCCTTGATAATACTTTGGTCAGATCCCATGCATTTCTGGTGGCTTTTTGGTTATTGAAACAGTCTAGTCCAATTACAGCTTTGATCTACCATCTAACTCTAAGCTCTCTTCCCTAAGCATGGTGGCCAGCTTGTGGCTCCAGGGCTTGGCAAGAGGAGAAGAATGTTGTCTGCTCTTTACCCGCCTCCCTCCCACTCCTCCTAGGTTGAAGGCATGAAAACAGACTGGAGAAGGATGGGGAAGGTAGATCTATTTATTCATAACTGAATGAGGTGGCATTTCTCTTGTTAGTTTTTGCGCTTCTCTGGTTAATGCTGAGTAGCCATCACTGTCCTCTCTGCAATTGGTGTCCAAATGCTGGGACCCTTGGGTGGTTTCTCCCAGGAACCCGAGAGGGCTTTGCCCTGAATAGTTCCCTAACACTCGAAATTGGGTTCCTACCCAATACTTCTCTATCCCTTCCGAGCCCCCAGTATTTCCTCAAGATGCCAGCTTGCTCCTTCCAGCCCCTGGCTAAGAGCTTGGCCTTTCTGGGTAAGGCCAAGCAAGATGGCTTAAGTCCCACCAGTGACTTTCTGTGATAGTCATTCATCCACCGGAAACGCAAGGACCCTTGCCTTACCAAATGGACAAGTTCCTATTCATTCTCTCTCTGTCTCTGTCTCTTTTTCTCTCTCCTTTTCCCTCCCTCCCCCCTGCATCTCCCTCCAGTTTTATTCCCCCCGCCTGCCTCTCCCTTCCCCCAACCCCCTGTTCATATAGACACTAGGCAGGTCAGCAACTGCACTGACAAAGCAGACATCCTACCAGGGATGCACCTGGAACATTTCCTGGCATATGACAAGGGCCTGATAAATGCAAACTACATATGGACTATGTCTAGATAATGGCAAAGTTTATACACAGTCATGGTCATTATTTTATCTCATTGTCTTTCAACAGTGATCTGTCTTAAAACATGCAATTCCAAAATAAAAATTTTATGTAACATCTGCTTAAGAGATTTAGCTAGCATGCATGGATTTCTATAAGGATAGCTGTTTTTAGAATTTCTAGAAAGTGCTCAAAAATCAATAATAATTAAGTGATCAGTCATATTTACTAATGAAGATGTTCCTAGCTTTCCATATGTAGTAAGGAACACTTATGCTGAAATATACATAATCAAACATGAAAATCTTTCCTATTTTTCCCTTTAGAAATAGCTATGTTTCTTGAATTATGCTATCTGAAACATTTTAGATACCTCACTGATGGCACTAATGGATATGAATTGTGTATTTGATGTGCTTTGCCTAAATACTTTTTATTCAAACGTTTAAAGAGAGGATATATAATAATAGATGAGAATCATCAAATCTACCTCTGCCTCATAAAATGGATGATTGTAATTTGTCATCTAAATTTTAATAAAATCATTTGAAACTCTGAATTAATATTCATTTTAATAAGTACCATAGTGGTCTATACTTTTGAAGAAAGCATCCGTTTCTAAACATTAAAACATGTAAAGAATAAATAGTCTAAACATTTTTTGTTCATTATTTTCAAAATGTGAGTTATTTTTGAATCATTCATAAGATTTGTTTGCAAAACAAAAATTTCTGCCCATTTCTTTATGTGGAGATTTTCCAAAGTGATTTTCCAAGAGTATGTCCAGAGACATAGCCATGTAAGTACATGTTCCAAAAAAACAGAGTTTCGTAAAGTAAAAGTGCTAACATATTTTTATAAGGACATCTGCACACACACAGTGGAGTTTTATGTTGTAATTATGTCTGGATAAATTTGTTTCTGTGGATGATCTCTTGGAAATATACCTTGTAAGAGTACTGTCTTATGACTCTGTATTAGAAATGGTTACTTCCCATCACAGGCATTTCGAACATAAATTAAAAGATATATAAACGTTTAAAAACCAGGACAATGTTACTGATTATTACAGCCTTTTAAAAATTCAATTTATCTTGAAAACAAAACAGAATTTTGTGACCTTGAACTTCAATGTCAGTGAAAGATTTTTTTATTAATATTTGTTAGTGATCTTTAAAAGATAGGGTTTGACTACAGTTCAGCCAGCCAGCCAAAGACTAAAAACATTTGAACATCTTTCAAAAATGATGAAACATGTCACTAGAAGGCTATTTACTAGGAATTATAAAGCTATTAAATTTCTGATCATTCTTAATAATATTAGACTAGTTTTTCTTTTGCTATTTCAGCCTGCTAGATTTTCATTCTATGTAGAATTATTGAAAATCTAAACACTAGATATTTACAAGCCAAAACTTTGTTGTTATCTACAGAGCTGCTTTGTAGCATATCCAACACACAGTGCATGATTTAAGCACTGTGTGAAACTTCCTTTTCTTTGAAAATATTCTCTTCAATTCCCAAATTATTTCTTTTCATGTTCTTCAAAACTGTGAGCATTTTGTATGCCAGCAAACAACCATTCCCTACCCAGCCTTTCTGACTCTTTCCTCTACATCCTCCTACTTGGAGGTAACTTGGTTCTAATAAGTTTTCACCAGTCCTTGGAAAAGGAGAAAATCTGTACCAAGCAACATACACTTCACCTTGATCTCAATGAGAGACCTTTACTAGAATGGAGTTTACAATGTTTTGAGTAAAAAACAGTGCTCCCAGTGAGGCCATGGCCTTGATAACGTAGAAAGTGACATGAACTTTGTTCCAAAGGTTTTCTAGAACAAATAATGCTAGTAATGAGAAATTAAACGTAATAAGTTTTAATTAAATGTAAAACCAGACCAAGAAAAGTGAGCATTGCCATGGTAATTTAGAAACTGTATCTTCTTTAGAAGGCTCTCTAGTCACCTTTTTCATGGGGAAAAAAACTATAGATTATCCTCCCTCTCTCTCTGTCTTTCTCTGTCTCTCTCTCTCTCTCTCTCTCTCACACACACACACACACACAATAATTAAGGCAAACATCCAGGTGCTTTCATAATGATATTCTATAATCAGTAACTTTATAGTAACACCAACTAAAAAATGAAAGCAAAGCTTTAATATAATGATCTTTTTAAAACCAAAAATATATTTCCTGGGTATTTTAGGAAAGATGATTTGGCAGAGAGCAGGACTAAATTTTTTGGCCCTCATACAGACTAACAGCCTCTCTGAATCCTGGTAATAGAGACGCTACCAGCAGAGAAAGGCCTCCAAAGCACCCTTCCTATCAAGTTGCTTCAGTTCTTCAAAAAAATCACCACACAGTGGTTCCACTTTGAAATAAGCAAACTGAGAACAGGAGAAGCCATTCTATTCTGCAGGTCTGGCTATGAAAGCGCCACCAGGAATCACAGCTTCTAGCCACTTCTGTCCCCACATTTTAACTGGTAGGCAAGTGATTCTAAAACCATACACTAATGGGGCTGTCGAAAACTTGAGCAACATAGAACCCCACTAATGGTAGAGTCGTTTCCACCATACTTCTCTCCTTTCCCACCCCACTCAAAATCTTTGTCTCTCTCTCCTTCCACACACACACACACCCCAGAAGAGTCAGGAAGGGTGATTTGTCTCAGGCCTGGCTGCAAGTGAGATCAGAGCTGGAATTAGAACCCAAATCGCAGTAACAGGAGCCAGCCAACGGCTATTCTAGACCCAGGACAAATCCACTTCGGTCTCATGAATTCTACGTACGCTGAATTAGGCATTAATATTTTGTCTGATGTTGCCTACCATTGACTCCTAAAGAAGCACGATGAAACCAATCAGATTTCCGTACCCTTTAATCACTCTGCCAGTTCCAAGCCAAAGACCAAAGACTGGAGGCAAGTTACTTTACCTCTCAGTGTTCTTTCCTAATCTAAAATTAGTGGGTTGAACTGGGGAACTCTGAGAAACTTTCCAGTTCTAAAAATTTCTGCTTTTCATCTCCCCTTTTTATGCTTCATCCTTGATGTTTGAAATTTTCACTAGGTGGCAGGATTCCGCCATCACATCGTGAAAGGATTTTTCCAATGGAAGCCTGGGTGCAGAAAATTTCAAAGAAACGCCTTTCTTCACAGTGAACATTAAAGAAAAAAAAAAAGCCAAAGGGAAAGAAGAATAACTACAAAGCCCAGTGGTCCATATATTTCATAAGGATCTAGATCCATTTTTAATGTAAGTATAAAATAGGAAAGTAATCAAAAATGTTCTTTCTTGTAGTATTTCAATTTAGTATTAAAATCGGGTAAAAGTCTGCTTATTTTCATGTATTTAAAAATTTGTTTCAGCTGAATCACAATTAGACAATATCAGATCCCCTCAAGCAAACTGGTAAGCATATTGAGCTAAGAAAAAAAGCAATCTAATGGAAACCAAAACATCTAAAATATCTTAAATCATTATTAGATGCATTTCAAAGTTACCTCCAAGTTACAATATATTTTTGGTGTCTTTGAGTTTTATTTTGAGCACTTAACCAGACGAATGCACATGATGAAAACAATACTTGGATTTTTGCATTTATTAGCCAAATCCTTAAAACAGTATTCTTTCAAATAGATTGTATGACATCATCATATTTTAAAAATTATTGCCCAAAATTGGCCTTCTCATGAATGTGGTATAATAAATGTCATTACCAATACTTTATAATAGTCCCCAAGATAGCCAAGCCAATTGGTTACGCTAAGCTACGCATTTCTCCTCCGCCAGACCCAAGCAAAGTGACATGAAACAATAACAAATGTAGATTCTAATATTGCCTAGAAGAAATGTTCCCAAGTGTCTTGCTGGCTGCTGAAGAAAAAGCTGATTAACTAGGATTAACTAGGTTTTCCTTCAGCTGATAAAATATAGCATTATTTTCCCCTATTACTGGTTGATTAATTACATGTGTGCTATATGTTACTCTCCAAAGTTTCTTTGGAAAAAAAAAAGAATCCACATCTAGAAAAATTCAGTGTCGGCATCCAAATCAAACTAATACACAGACTTCTGAATCAGAGCTAGAAAAAACCATCCACAGGTTGCTTTCATTCCTTCCTTCCCAGCCCAGAACGGTAATAACCCATCTTCGGGGGTCCTACCTTAGCAACTTGTAAGGGCTGCTGCTGCTCCTTGCCACCTTGCAATCTGAACCCCCAGGGCGCCCCTCCGGTCATGGAAATGCAGATAAAATCCCCCGTGCCCATTTTCTTCTTTTAGTTGGGTAGCATGAAGAGCTTGAAAAGACGGGCGAAGCCTGGGTGCGGCTGAGGCTGTGCACTCAGCTTCGGGCTCCCGCCAAGGAGGCAGGAGTGGGGCGCGCAGAGCCTCCGCTGCAGCCGCCGCCGCTGCCCCGGCCGCCGCTGCGAAATTGCGCCGCTGATGGGATCATTCACAAGGCGGTAGAGGCGCTAGAGGCATCAGGGACACAGCCCACTCTTGCGTCACGCGCCTTCGCTCAGCCCACCTTCAGGGAACCGAAAGAGCCTCACGCATCGAGGAGAATGTTACCTCTTTGGGGCAAGATGGGGGGCGGGGAGGGGACCAAAAGTTCTGTGGCTCTAACTGATTAAATCCCAGCCCCTACAGGAAAGAATGATAGGAAAACTTTCATTTCATAATTCTATAAATAGTAAAGGACACATGAAGGTTTTAATCTCCAGGCCACAAGTGACATCCTAAAATATGAGCTCTGAGAAGTGAACTACTAGAGGATTAGATTCTCTCAAATAAATGTTTTGAGAATTACCACACTGATGATTGAAACAGACAGAAGGGAGTTAAGGGTGGGTTAAATTATTATTTTTCTTAGCTTTTGCTGCCTGCAGCCTGCAGAACTAATCTGCAGGAAATAAAAGAAAGAAGAGAAAATAAAAGAAAGCAAAACATTTATTTTAAAAAACAAAAACCTTGTACTCTGAAACGTACTTTTCTGAACTGGTGCTTATATAGTTCAGAAGAAGGAGGAGAAGAGAGACAGAAAGAGGGAGAGATGATTTCCCCGGAGCTACATTCTTATAACTACATCTATACCATGGTTTGGAGTATTTTAAATTTAAATGTGTTTCATTTTCTTCCTTCCTCAACAGGAAGGAAACTTCTTAAACCTGACAGCCAACTGCATACGATGTCACCAACAAGTTTCTTATTTTTAGAGTCTTTCATCAAGTGTTCTGAGTCTGGGTGGTCCAATATAAAAGTTGATTTTATATGTGGCCCAAAATAGTTTAATGTTTTAAATCTGAATACAACCCACCAAAAATTGCACAAATGGAACATTTTTATTTTCCCTTAATAGTTTTATTTTCCATGACATTCATCCACGTAAAAACACACTAAATAAAGAAGAGCCTGGGAAAGTTAGTCTGTGTTACATGCAACACCAGAACAGTGACTTCCAGACTCTGCCCGCTTCACTACTAGGAAGCATCATACGAGGAACGTTTACACAGCCCTGCTCCCAGAACCCAAACGTGTCACATGATTTTATTTGGGCCTCATCACTGGAGTAAGAAAGACCGTGAAGACCGTGTAATCAGAGACCGTTGGCGGCGGAAGAGACCCTTTGAAGGTTATGAGGTCCAGACTCTCATCCCAAGTTTGCTTCTCTTCAGAAAGGTGAATTGACTTTACCAAAAATCTTTCTTTAAAAAAAAGAATTTTACAAGTGACATCCTGAAATATGAACTCTGAGAACAATAGAAAAAGAAAAGAATTTCTTACATTTGTTCCTTCTGCTTTCTCCTGTCTCTTCCCCTCCTCACCTACTCCAGTGTCGCTTCTGTCCCCACAAAGGAAAAGCTCTCAGCAAGGTCACTTATTACCTTCTTGATTTCGTGTAGCCCTTAATACGTCCTCCTTAATTTTTTTCTCTTTTAGGTTTTCAGGACACAACACACTCTTGGCTCTGCTTTTGCCTCTCTAACCACTGCTCTCTCACCTTTGGCAGTTCTTGGCCTCTACTCATCCATTAAATGTTGGTGTTCTAGGCCAGAACTATGTCCTTATCTTTTTTTACCACACATCCTTTCTATGGGTTCTCTCATTCACCCCAGAGAATTTAACCTTCTCCCTCAATCCCAGATATCTTTCCTTAACTTCAGGCCAGTATATCCAGCTGCCTATTATACCTCTTTCTATATGAATATATCACAGAAACATAAAACTCAATATATTCAAAATCAAGTTCATTATTTCTTCCCAAACATCTGTCTTCTCCTTCTGTGTTCCCTATCTCCGAAAAACTGACTAACCCATTACCTTTCTCTTATGCATGTTTCCCTTCAACCCTGACTTAAATGTAAATGTGATGCTGAAGGCTGGAACTGGGGCAGCCATATTGTGACCATGAGGTAAAACCGAGGATAACAGCAAAGACTCCAGTTCCAACTGAATTAGTGCCAGTAGCTCTCCACCCCCTTTTCTCTTATTGTGCAAGAAAAATAACCCATACTTTTATAAACTACTGTAAGTTCAGTTTACTGTTACTTGCAGACAGCACACTCCTGACTGCTGTACTCAATGAACAGCTTCTCCATCCAACCAGTTCTTTCAGACAGAGAAACAGGAACTGACATATTGCTGTAATTTATTAGAGATTTATTCTGTGTTAGGAACTTGCCATATAGTATTTTATAATATTTCTTTGTATATTTATCTTCAAAGCAGCCATGCTAGGTAGTTATCGGTGTCTCCCTTTTGCTGGTCATTAACTCAGCCTTGGATGCTAAGTGTAGAGTCAGGATCTAAACCTTTGCTTGCCTGAATTAAAAATATATGTTCTTATCATTGCTCTCCTACCTCCAGGCCTTCTGTATTTCCTTATGCTCATCTCATGCATCCAATTACTCATTAAGACCTATGGATCCAACTTCTAAATAGATTGCAAATTTGCCCCTTCATCCCATTTTCACTGGTATGATTACTTCTATCTGTGAGCTGGATTTCAACAATCTCCTAACTAATCTCTCTGTCCCAGCCTTGTTTCTACCCTCTTTTCACTCTATAGCCAGTGTGAAATTTCTGAAATGCAATATCTACCTTGTTTTCCCTCTGTTTAAAGTCTTCAAGATTTCTCAGAAGTGTCAAAGCTCCTTTACACAGTTACACTTTCTGCCTCCTACTCCTTACTTCTTCTCCCACCTCATCTCTCACCTTGAATTTTATGATTCAGACACGCCAAACTGCAAGTTTCTGTAACTTGCTTTGTTTTTCCATCTGCTAAGGCATTCTTCCAAGATATTTAGTCCTCACCCACACACAGATAACCTGATAATTCCTGCTCATCCTCTGGCTCCAGATTAGATGTCATATTCTCCAGGAAGCTTTTCCTAACCTTCCCACTCAATGTCCAGGTGAGGTGCTCCCTCTATGTGCTACCGTCATTCTGTATTTTCCCCTCATTCTAATGGTCTCTTAAAATGAATCCTTCACTAGATTCTTAACCTGTGAAATTAGGGGTCATTTCTGACTTTTTGAGAATTGTAGCCCCAAGTTTAATACAGTTCTTACCACCTAATTGGTGCTCAATTAATATGAGTACAGTGAAAAAATAGGTAAGTCTTGCCAGAATAAAGGCATAGAAAAGAGAGCCAAAGAGTTCTAATTTCTTTTCTTTGTCTCTACTTCATTTGACTTGGAAATACCTGAAATACAGCAAAATTCTTGAATTATACCACTTAGAGACATGCCAAATAGGTAATGGTTGCCCCCTTACATTTTACCTCTTCCCCATTGGTAGCTATTAAGTAGGTAAAATTGATCTTTCTACCCCAGCAGCATGGTTGATCCAAGTAATCAGAATAATCTTTCCTCCTTAGCACAGAGATTAGTTCAGGAATGGGTACAAGCCTAGGTCTAAGTCAAGGACATTCCTCTGGCCTCAGTGATTAATTCATATAAGGTTCAACCACAGGGAAGCTCAAGACTTTTCCAAGTAGCAGTCAGGGGCAATATCTTACCCCCATGGATATTGATAGCAGTGGGGGAAGCCAGTGTAAGAATGAAACTACCACAAGGTGCGAGTGGGGGAGTCCTCCATGGGTCTCTAGGCTCCTATATGTCTTTCTAGGTGTGTCAGAATTCAAGATCCCAATGCTTCTTTTCCTGAGCTATTTCTCAGGTTGTGTTTGCAGCAAGCAACCTTGAGAAATGGGGGTTATTTCTCAACCTGAGACAAAGAGCAAGTTTGTTAGCTGATTGTTAGCCAAAAACAAAATAAAAGCAATGGACTCATTAACTTTAGCATTCCTTAGCAGTTATGCAAACCCGCTGTGTGTGTAGCATCCATCTGGGTCATATCATGTCAACCCTGCGGAGTTTGAGGCAAGATTAACCGGTGTAAACATGCTGATGTTCATGCTGCTTGCTGCACCTTGAGCAATAAAACTCTTCGTCTCTACCCAAGAGTCTCACATCTGCTGAACTCCATGAAACAGTAACAGGGTAACTTAGTAGCTTGCAAGGAGGGTGGAATTAAATCCCAGACCCAATGGGGTGAAACTAAGACACTAGTAGAGAAATGGAACCAGATCTCTGGTCAAATAGCACATAAGGCTGCTCTTTATTTTATTTGGGATTTAAGAATCATGTCAAGAGCAAAATACATATGTTCTTAAGGGAAACAGCTGTGACTTAAAGTGGTTTTGAAAATGATCTTCTTAGACTAACTCTACTTCTGTGCCATTTAAATGATTTAACACTGTATCAGATGCTCTGTTTTATACTACCATTCATTCATTCATTCATTTGATTTTTCATTCAGCTAATAATATTTATACTCTCTTTCCCAACTTTGACAGCATATTAAGATTTCTGAGCGTAACATGAACTGGGAAGGCATATTATGAAACAAAAATATTCCATTAGGAATTACTTATTCTGCAATAATTTCACATTGGCCACCCATGCCTTGCTCATGCCTCTTTTTTATTTTTCTAATTCAGGTTTTCACTCAAAAATATCATTACTTTCCATTTTGAACTAATGTCTATGAGTTTTTCTAATTATTGAAAAACCTAGAAATTATTCTTCATTATGAATAACATAGTAACGTTAAATTTTGGAGAGAAATAAAGCCTCACAGCAAAAGGAATAAACATTTCTTTTGGTTCCTGATCACAATTCCAATGTGTGTCTGTGGGAAAGGGGGGCCCCCTCATACGACCAACAGGCAAATCTCAGGACACCGGCAGGGTGTCCAAGAATTCAACTAAATTCGGACACTATCTACCAGGAGATAAGGGCTCAGTCCCACAAGAGTGCCCCCCACCCCCACTCACACACACTGAAGACGCCAGTTGCAATCCTAAGTTATCACGTGTGCTTTTGACCAACAGACTATGGACCAGAGTTTCCAAAGACTCTCTTCTTGGGTTGCCTCATTTGCTAGAGCAGCTCACAGAACTCAGGGAAGTGCTTACTTACATTTACCAATTCCTTAAAGTGTATGGTAAAGAATACGGACGAACATTCAGAGGGAAGAGGTGGGCAGGGAAGAGAAGGAATGTGGGAAGGGGCACGGGGCTCTCTTGGCCTGTCCAGGGACACCACTCTGCCAGCACCTCCCTGTGGTCACCAACCCAGAAGCGCTCCGAGCCCCATCCTTTTGGAGTTTTATGGAGGCTTCATCACATAGACATGCTCAATCATTAACTCCATTTTCAGCCCTTCTTCCTTCACAAGAGAATGTGGGGCGCGGCTGAAAATTCCAAGCTTCTAATCATGGCTTGGTCTTTCCGGTGACCAGCCCTCATTCAGGAGCCTTCCAGGAGCTCACCCAGAGTCACCTCATTAGAACAAAGGCACTCTTATCACCCAGGAAATTATAAGGGTTTTAGGAGCTCTGTGGAGGAACAGAGGTCAAAGACCAATATTAGAACAAGAGATGCTCCTAGTGTTCTTACCGCTTAGGCGATCACAAGGAGTTTAGGACCTCTGTGTCAGGAACTAGAGGCAAAAGACTACTATATATTTTTTATTATCTCACAACATTGTTGTAAAATTATGTGAAATTTAGAATGACCAAAACTGGAAAAATGCACCTCCGTTTCAGTATTTAAACCAAACCTGTTTTCTTTCCTTTTGGGCCACCAAAACTTGGTGCTTATTAAAAGGACTTTAAAAAAAAGTAGCAGGCATCAAATAACATTTGCTAATATATTTATGTGAGTTAAATTTGAATGAATCACCAAATGAAACCACATGGATTGTAGTCCTTGTAGGATAAATACATATTAAAAGTTTCATTTTCTAAAAGCAGACTTTATAAAAGTGGTGTGTGTATGTGCCTGTGTGTGTGTGTGTGTGGCATGTACTTTAGGACAATGAAGATGGAGTTAAATAAACATATTAGAGAAGATAGTTTTAGGCGTCTGATTTTTCCAAAACGCTGGAGAGCATTTGTCTCTAATGTCAAGGAATGAAATACAATGCTATGACTCATGGTGTCTGCTGACTATATCATTTTGCTACTTTAGGTTTTTGCTCATATAGTCATGTTTTTGCATTTCAGATAGTACTGGATTATCTGAAACATCAGAAAAAGTAAAGGTAGTTTTTAAGGACACATGTCAGGTAATGTCAATGAGTTATCAAAGATGAGATTTACCTGATAGCCTCTATGTTTTTGAACAAACAAAAACATTTTTCCACAGGTACAACCATTATTTGGAACTGTCACTAAATTATACCTTCCAAAATCAGTGTTAAAATGTGGAGCTTTGAAACAATGCATTTTGTTATTGTTTGGTTTTACTTTTCTCCCTGCCAAGAATGACTGACAACAGTTAGACGTAAGATTGTGTGTATGAGAAGAAATTAATATCTCAGAGACAACAAAATCTTTTCAAATGCTTGTTCTTCATTTCTGGAGGCAACGTGCTGGTTGGAATTCGTTACAGATGTCAGAACTGTATTCTAAGCGTTAACAAATACATAGGCAGATAATCGATGTGATGGACAAACATCTGTGAATGCATATTTGACAGTTATGCAGCTCTCTGGCTACTGGAGAGTCACTAATTCATCATCTGCTGACCCCACCAGGGCGTGCCGCCACTCGCGTATTTGTGTTGTTTCCTGGAACGCACGTGCATGAAATGCCATGAGAGCAGGTGGTGTTGGGCTCTGCGGCATTCCAGTGGAGGCGAGAAGGAGTCGTGTGAAAGAGGACACCCCCAGGCCCTCCTAAAAGCATTTTCCCTGCGCATCTACATGCCCGCTCTTGCTTTGAGGCTGAAGATGATTTGGAGAGAAACCACCACGGTTGCCGCCGCTGGTGATTTAAAGTTCCATCACGGAGGCTTACAGAGCTAAAGAGAGGCACACTAGTAATTCCTACTTTTACACAAAGCCCAGAGTGGCTGCTTTGCCCAACCTCACAGCATCAGGGAGTATATCAGTTTGCTAGGCTTCCATTACAAAGCACCACAGGCTGGGTGGCTTCAAGAACAGAAATTTATTTTCTCACGATTCCGGAGGCTAGAAGTCTGAGATCAAGGTGTCAGCAGAGCCTTCTGAGACCTTTAGATGGCGGTCTTCTCCAAGTGTCCTTACATGGTCTTTTCTCCGTACCTGTCTGTATCCTAATCTCCCTTTCTTATGAGGACACCAAACATTGAATTAAGACCACCCTAATGACTCATTTCAACTGAATTACCTTTAAAGCCTCTATCTCCAAACACAGTCACATTCTGAGATACTGGTGGGTAGGACTTCAACGCATGAATTTGGGAGGACAAAATTTAGCCCATAATGGAGAGCATAGCCTACAGACAGCCGAACTTTCTGTTAGTTTCCTTTCCAAGACACAAGACTATATAAAATGGGTGTGTCAGGATCATTTTTGAGGTTTTGATAATTTTGTTTGTTCTTCAGATTTCCCCTTTCTATTTCAAAAAAGTAGTCATATCCTTACAATTTCCTTAACACAAGGATTTTGCTGAGCAGAAACAGAATGTGGTAACAGTGACTCTGTTTTGTAAGGTCTAAACACCATGAAATGATTTTGCAAGGTGTCCCAGAGCAGTGCCCTTGGGAAAAGCAAGGGAAGGGGTTAGTTCTGACTAGGAGGGACTAGTGGTTAGTGGACCGCCGTGCTGCTCTCAGGGAAAGAATGGCAAGGCCTCAGGGGAAATGGCTGCAGGGGCTTTAGAGGGAGGCCAGACGCCAAGAGCAGGGCTCCCAAGCCCTGCCAGCCTTCCTCAGCCACATGCATGTCACAGAAGCTGCCGTTAGGACCTGGCTGCTGGCCAAGACCATGGACAGTTCAGTGACCACTGAGGGCAATGACTGAAGACCTGCTCCTCTGTTGAATTCTAACACCTCTGCAAACCCCAGGGAGGAAGGGGCCCTAACCATACCTGAGACTGGCTTTGGGCCAACCCAGTGAAATGGGGAACTAGCGTTGGAGTAACTGGATTAAAATGATAAAATTATATTTTTGAGCTAATTAAAAAGATATTTATGCACTTTTGAGCTTGTGGTTCACTCATTCAAAAATCATTTGAATGGATGAGTGCCAGATGCTCATTTTAGGTTCAGATGGTGCAACCATGAGAAAAATTCCTGCTCCCTTGGAGCCCGCATTTTACTGGAGAAGCCAGACAATAAATAAGTAAACAAAATAGCTTTGGAGAGAAATGAGAGTTAAAAGAGAGAGGAACAGGGTAACATGGCGAAGTGATGGGAATGATACACATAGGAGATCAGAAAAAGCTTCCCTGAGCTGAGACACAAAGGATAAGGAGATGGTTATTGGAAAGGCAGGAAGAGTGGGAGGAAGAGCAAAAGCACGCCCTGTCAGTGCAAAAAAAGAGATGGCGGTTAGGAAGTGTAGTAGATGTGAACCCATTACTGGAGAATCTAACATTAAGTTAATGAAGCAGAAGCTCAGAACCCTCCCTTCCAAGTTCTCTTCCAAGGCCCCGAAAGGAACACCAGCAATATGTTTACATGGTCAGATGCCTTTGTAAAATTTGCCAAAGTAAAATACTTGCACTGAATTTGGTTAAGATTGTTGTCTTTTTTCACTCCAACTTCCCCTCCAGGTGATGGTGGAACATTATTGAAATCCAGCTAAAGGGAAGATGAGTTGGGGATTTGTTCAGCTTGGTTTTGCTGGAATATATTTATGTGGTTCTCAGTCACATGCAGGTCAAGTTATCACCAGCTGCACCAGCATGTGTTGTGCTGATTCGCCTGGTGTGGAAGCACTGAAGGGCAGGGCCAGAGGTCGTACCGTAACATCAACCCATTATTACGTGCTGACACTGTTAGTATTGGGTAGTAGAGGAGAGACATAGGCTGACATGCACAGCACCACAAATTAGTCTGTGGAAACTTTTTCAGTAGCTAAGTATAAAAATTGCCAGTGAAGAATTAGTTTCTTATTGATGCCTAGTCAAATATGAAGCTTTCCCCTTTCAGGAACATGCCAGATGATGTAGCACATATAGTTATAAATGCACCATGCCTTTTTGTGTGTGTGTGTGGCTGTTATGAAAAATAGAATTTATCAGAATTCCTATGTTTCTGGGCACAAACCTGCAACCATGTTACAGTGAAAGTCAATTATCAATAATAAAAACTAATATTAATTAAGTATGGTAGAAGTTAATGGAAAAAATGATACTACAAAGTTATTGTCATATAAAGAGGAAATCAAAGAGAATTCAACTAAATGATGTAGGGAAAAAAGAGGTGTATCAAACAGTTAATAAAAATATTGTTATTTATCTGTATTTTGAGATGTCTTAGTAGTTATCAGCTAATTTGTGGGTTTTTTCAGAGATAAAACTAACACTTTTTAAATTTTTGTGATTTAGTTGTCTGTCTTCCGATCTTTTCGTTTTTCATCAATCTTTCCACCCTCTCTCTAACTTCATAGCTTCATAAGATAAATTAAAATGTCTGCTTTACCCTTAGGCTTCTGGTAGGTAATAATATTTAAAATAGGTACATTTACATTTACAATGACAAAATGTCTAAAGTACTATTTAAAATGTCTAACAAATAAAATAAATAATGCTGATGGAGTTCTTGAGTGAAACGTTATATTGAAGCCAAATTTTAGAAAATGAGTAGTAATTTCTTAAGTTGGGAATCATGTTTAACCTATGAAACAAAAATTATGTTCAAATTGCTGCATTTATTGCACCAAAGTGATGTTTTCGAGACTAAACCACGTGGTGCTGTCAACCTGTTGCAGGCTTGCTATCTACCCTGCCTTTAAAAACCTGCTTTAATGTGTTCATTTAATAAATGTTTATTATTGATTTCAGGCAGTATTCTAGGCATGAGGGATACGGAAATTAACAAGTGAGATGAGATGCAGTCCCCCTAGACTCTCACGTTCCAGTAAGAAGGACAGACAGTGAAGACAAATAACCCTATGCATTGTCAGAAGATGGTAAGTGCAGTGAAGGGGTAGAGTAGGGAGCGGTTGGCCACTTTAAGGAAAGATTTCTCACATGGGGAGGTGATATTTGAGCAGAGACCTATTCTATACTGTTGCAGTAGTGGTGGTTGTCACTGTTTATTTAAATCTTAAAAATATTTAACCAAGTAATATACTGTAAGTATACTTTTCTCAGAGGCAGCACAGGTAGCCGGGAGAGGCAAGAGCTTGGTGTGAATTCAAACCCCAGCTCTGCTGCTATTTTCTACATAGCCTTGGGTGCATCGTTTATCTTTTCTGAACCTTGGTATTCTCCTCTTTTGAAGTTGCTCTGAGAAGTAAATGACATGTTTTTAAACACCTGTTTTTCAAACAAATTTTAAAATGTGTCTGGCGTATAGTAACTGCCTAATAAATCTTTCCTTCAACCCCTCCCTTTGCTCTCTAAGATGGTCCTTTCTGGATGGAAATGCAGATGCCTTAGCTGAGAGTTTTTGGAAGGAAATAGCCTTTCATTGCAGGTCAATGCAATGGACTTCCCACAAAAGTGAGGAATTTCCTACAAAATTGCTAATTAA
Organism: Hippopotamus amphibius kiboko; assembly: GCF_030028045.1. Classification (NCBI taxonomy): domain Eukaryota; kingdom Metazoa; phylum Chordata; class Mammalia; order Artiodactyla; family Hippopotamidae; genus Hippopotamus; species Hippopotamus amphibius. The sequence continues at coordinate 76,948,608 of NC_080198.1, forward strand.
TTGCAGGGCAGGCAGCAATAACTGAGCAAAGAGAGATAAGACAGCCACCACTGAGTTTGAGAGCAGCTGTTTAGCTGGCCGGATTTCATTACTCCTCATAACTCTTTGGAATCAAGACAGGCTTGGGTTTGTGTCCTGGTTCAGCCACCCACTAGCTGGTTGCCGTGGCTCTCTAAGCCTCAGGTGTGTCATATGTGGGAAAGAAAAAGCTGTTTCGAAGAACTGTAATGTACATTGACACTCAGCTGTGTGCTGGAGTACAAGAGGCTCTCCGTTTATATTTGTGGTTATTGTTATTAGTGGCTTATCAATTTTTGTCTCAGGATGCTTTCCCATTCACTGTCTTACCATGAAGTAGTAGAAATCACATCATACTCTTTGATAAAACTGTGAAATAAGGCCATGAGAGAGCATGGTTTCATCCATAGTTTCATCCAGGACTGGGATTGCATTTCAGTCCGAATTCCCCAGCATCTGGAACAGTGTCTGCAACCAACTAGGAGCTCAAAAATATTTGCTGATGGATTGACTGTACTGTCTCCCAGTTTTCCCGCTGGGCTTCACATCTGGATGTAACGGAATTGCTGCACCAGATAGGGATTTGGGAGATTCTTTTTCTGTCCTTCAAGCAGGGGAACCCCTTTGCCTTCCAACATGGTAAGTGAACCAATTTCTATAGGATTTTGAATTTTCTGAAGGTAATCGTAGCTCCTCAATAAATACACATGGAATAAAATTGCATAGAATCAAATTGAATTAAACAAACACAGTAAATGCAAAATTAAACTAACATATTAAACCTGGTTTGAACTTTATTTCCAGATTTCAACTTTCATTGACCAACAAGTAGAGTAACAAGGAACTATACTTTGTCCATCTTTGGTAACTTTCTCTGATATCTTGAAGTGGTTATAAACATTAAGTCCCACCAGGTTAAGTGTCATTTTCTAAACTCTCTGAGGAGAGGGAGAAGAGGCAGCCGGGTGAAGCAAATTGGCTGAGGTCACACTGGAATCAAGAGCAAACCAGATTTCACAGTCTTCTTACCCATCACTGGTGAACAGAGAAAGTTATATGGAGGTACTTAAGCCATTGTCCTGACAACATATTCAGGGGATTTTCCTGCATTTTGTTTTCCAGCACTTTGACAAATCTGGCCTTAAGTATCTCTTGGAACAGCATTTCCTTCCACTTCTCGTCTTTCCAACTTGGGTAATTATGTCAGCATCCAAGAGCTTCGATTGCCAGGAGAAGTGTGTCTATCATTTAAAGCATAACTTCCAGATCTCTCTTCATATTCCTATTCTTCTTATTACTTTTTCTTCCTTTTGAGTGCTGATCGTAGTAACGACTAGGATTATTGGGAACAGAGCTATCATATGTGAAAAACTTCTTCTCTGAAAGAATTTTAAATGTCTTTGAAAAAATATTTCTTTACACCTTTAATTAAAAGGTAGGTTTTTTAAAAATCAAAACATTGAAGTAATGTTTGAGCAAGTCGTCTGTTCTGCCAGATAGCTATAGGATTTCAAGAAAATTAAAGTTTTTTGAAAGGCATACGTAAACATGCATGAAAATTTGCACAGGTTGACAATTTTAAAATGTAATGTTATGTTATCATTATAGGAAAGTTTAATGCACACATGAGATACTTCAAATACATTGTTTCTGAGGTACCCCATTTGTAAATGTATTTTAAAAATCTAAGAATCACCTGAATTTAGATAATCAATTTGAAAAGTTGTAAAATCTAGACCAAGTGTATTATATTTTTAGGAATAAAATGTTTTAACAAATGCAGGCAATTAAAACATATATATATGTTATATATATATATATATGAAATATATATATATGAAATCCAACAGAGTCATTGCACAGAAATGTCAAGAAAGATTACGTCTCTTACTTCAACATTTTTCATTAGGTAAGTAGTTTTTAAAGTCAGAGATAGAAGAAGAATCGATTAGGTCACTGTAACTTTTATTCCTATGAAGTACACACTCAAAGTTACACATGACAAAACCTGACTTGGAGGGAAATTTTCAGTCCAGAAAAAAACAAAACAAAGCTGATAATGATCATTAAGACTGATTTCATCTCACTCTTTTCAAATCAATCTCACTCTGCCTTAGCAATAAATGAAATCCAGATGTTCGAGTGGTGCGAGATACTTTAAGCGTAGCAAAGCAGAGCCATGATTTCTAGTTAGTATAACCATTCATTTGAAAAACAAACCCTTTAGTTTCCTCACAAAATTGTTTTGGCTAAGGAAACCCTGGGATGTAAATGATTAAGAATTACCAGTACCGTCGGAAGACAAGCAAATAAATAACAGATACTACCCAGGTACAGTGGCAACTCAAAATCAAAAATAGTACAGTTTCAGAGTTTTAAGTAACTTTCGTTCAAAGACTGATAAGGTTTATAGTATGGTAAACATGCTTTTGCCACAGAATTAATGGAACAACAAATACATACACATTAATATCCAAGATGCAAAATGAGTTCAGGATAACATCTGACTAATGATGTTCACCATTAAAGATTAGCAGAACAAATCATTAATAAGAATTATAAAATTTTAAAGTGGAAGCATACAGGCAGCAACTGTATTTGGTAGACAGCATACACAAATATTATTTTAGTCCAAGGACAAGTAATCACAACAACTTTGAACTAGTAAATAATTTCCTTCCTATGGTGTATGAGAACATTTGTGATGTATGATCATACTAATCACATTTACCTCATTTGTGCCTGTGAAGGAAGGGAGAGGAAAATGTAACTATTTCAAGGGTTATCTGCTTTTGAAAGATATTAAGTAGAAGGTATGCTTCTTATCAAAATACATTATCAAATGTATATATCAAATATAAATTATTACATTCTTCAGATGAATTTCAAAGAGGACACATGTGATGTAAACATGTGTAATGTAAAAAGATACATGAGGAACTGTATTAATATAAAGATGAAGTAAATGACCATCTTTAATCAGTATACTTTTTTTAATCTTTAGGAATGACTGATTTGTAGTGATACCTTTATTCATATTGTCCTAGTCTGCTTGTGAAAAATAATACATTTTTTTACAACATAGGTAGTGAAAGGGGAAGTCTATGACTGAAAAAAATGAAACTAATAGGTACAGCCAGGAATTGGGTCTATACTCTTTTTAAAAAATATTTATTTATGTATTGGCTGCGTTGGGTCTTCGTTGCTGCATGTGGGCTTTAGTTGCAGCGAGCAGGGGCTACTCTTTGTTGCAGTGCGCAGGCTTCTCACTGCAGTGGCTTCTCTTGTTGCAGAGCACCGGCTCTAGCTGCATGGGCTTCAGTAGTTGTGGCACATGGGCTCAATAGTTGTGGCTCACGGGCTGGAGAGCACAGACTCAGTAGTTGCGGCCCATGGGCTCAGTAGCTCCACAGCATGTGGGATCTTCCCAGACCAGGGCTCGAACCCATGTCCCCTGCCTTGCCAGGCAGATTCTTAACCACTGCGCCACCAAGGAAGCCCCAGGTCTATACTCTTAAAATTACATTCTTTGGCATTATTCTTTAACCAATGATGCCATTTGACTTAAATGATACAGAACAATGCAGGCAAATGCAGCACCATCTTTCATTGCCTTTAGTCATTTGAAACAAAATGACTGAGTTCAATTTATATTTTTAGATAAATTTAAGAAAATTTAAATATGCTCCCATTCAGCTATAGCATATCAGACACTAGAGATACAGCCTTCAGAGTGTTCAAGATCGATAGTGGGGATTGGCATTTGGCCCGAGGGCCATAGAGCTCTGACAACCACTCTGCAGTCTTAGTGCAAAAGAAGCCACAGACAATATATAAATGATGGGGTGACTGTGTTGTAATAAAACTTTAATCCCAAAACAGGCAAGACCTGGATTTGGGGCCTGATCTGAAGACTGCTGATCAGTTGGTTAGAATAAAAGAAAAAAAAAAAGTAGAACTAAATCAGTAATCAGTGAATTTTAAAAAGATAGTTCTTTGGAGTTGTGTTTCTGAATATTAGGGGTACCTTTTGGCAGAACAAAATTCCCACAGAGAACTACAAGAAAAGCCAAATAAGTTTTTATTTAATCTATTTAAAGGCTACAGAAGTGCTGAGCCAATTAGAATAAGGAAGTGCCAATATTCTAGAGAAGGACCAGAAGCTGAGAATAGAGCCTTTGCCCAGAGAGAGCACTACTGCTGGGAACAAAGAAATCAGCAGAGCCTTTGTTGATCTCATGGAGCTAGGGCGGCGATTCTCAACCCAGGGTAGTTTTGCTTCCAGGGGACATTTGACAAGGTTTGGGAACACTTTTGATTGTCATGATATGGGTGAGGGGATGGTTTGCTGTTGGCATCTAGGGAGTAGAGGCCAGGATGCAGCTAAACACCCTAAAATGCACGGGACAGCCCTCCATCCCCAGCGAAAAATTATCTGGCCCAAAATGTCAGTACCACCTCAGTTGTAAAACCCTGGACTACAGAAATTGGAGGCTTAGAATCTTACACACACACACACACACACACACACACACACACATGCACACACACACCTACATACCCCAGAGTGTATATAATTCTTATTCCTAGTTTGGTTCAGACATTTTCTAGGAATACTTGTGTTAGACTCTCTCAGTGTCAGGTATGGAATTTTCCTGCCCCTATTAGATTCCACACATGAAGTGCTCTGAATCACCTCCATTCCCTCAGGTCCCAGTCCCACCACAGCCACATTCATCCTCAGAAAAGCACCTCATCAATTACTGTCATGATTTGGTTAAAATCATCCTACAAATGCTGTGCCTACTTCCTTCTTTTCCACATTTTTTTCCCTATAACTTCACTCATTCTTTTCCATCTTTAAAAAAGTATTTCCTCCTAAAAAAAAAAAAAAAAAAAAAAAAAGTATTTCCTCTTTATCAAGGAAATGCCTTAGGGGTTCTCCTTCCCCCTATACCCCTCCCCCTCAAAGTCACTTTTTCTTAACCCTGCTATCTTTTTAGTTTATTCCCTATTCCTCGCCTTCCTTTCCTAGCCAAGTTATTGAAAGAGTAGTCAACATGACTGTGTCTTTTATTACGATCTAACATCTGTTTCAGCGACTCTCTGCAAATGCTTCAAATCTTTTTTATTTATTTATTTATTTATTTATTGGCTGTGTTGGGTCTTTGTTGCTGCACACAGGCTTTCTCTAGTTGCAGCGAGCGGGGGCTACTCTTTGTTGTGGTGCTTGGGCTTCTCATTGCAATGGCCTTTCTTGTTGCAGAGCATGGGCTCTAGGCGCGTGGGCTTCAGTAGTTGTGGCACACGGGCTCAACAGTTGTGGCACACAGGCTTAGTTGCTCCGCAGCATGTGGTATCTTCCTGGGGCAGGGCTCAAACCCGTGTCCCTTGCAATGGCAGGCGGATTCTTACCCACTGTGCCACCTAGGAAGTCCATCAAATCTTAATTGTAGAACCAATGGTCTTCCTTTAGCCACAATACTTACTGTTAAAAATCTCCTGTGTCCTCCTCTGATACTTACCGACCTGATCCTCCATCTATCATCATTTTTTGGTCCATTCACTATCCCACCCACTGCGTATATCCCACAAGGATCTGTCTGCAGTATGGCGGTTATCATACTGTGCCTCTCAGCTTCAAATCCACCCTTCTACCTCTACTCTGTGATGCTCAAGCTGGGACTCAGACGCCGTTTCCCCTTCGCCAGCGGCGCCTTATTAGGTCTGCCAATAGAGGGCGCTGGAGGGAGACTGCAAGGCCAGAGCAGAGGGAAGGGACCTGCTTCTACACGATTGTCTCCAGTTCCTATGGTGGTTTCTTCCAGTAGCTGACCTGGATTCCACTCTGTGGCTATTCCGACACTTCGCAAAACCAATCTCATGACGCCTCTACCAGCTGAGCAGCAATCCCTCCTCAGAAGGCTGGCCTAGGCCCTTTCAAACGTCCATATTTTAATAAATTCCGACTTCTTCCTTTTATCCCGCACCCCCCCCACCCCCCCCAACTTATGACGGGTGTTGCAGGAGAGCTGCTTCTTGCAGCTGCTGCCTCCATGATGCCTTGGTGTTCTTATTTGCCTTTTGAGTTATTTAAAATAGAGCCAGTAATACATAGGATAGCCGTAATTATGGCTACCATCATCTTATTTATTCAACAGGAGAGTATCAAAACTTTCACTTATCTTAGAACATTTTGAGTTTACTTTTCCCCTGACATGAAGGGTATATGGGATTTTGGTGTTCATTTAGTGTACTGATATGAATTACAAGGAAAGATCTGGCCTCCAAAGCTTAACTCACAGCCAAGTTCACCCTTCCATCATGCCTCCAAATAAGGCTTCCATTCCATCCCATCGTTATGGGATGCCAGTGGTTATGGGGGGGGGGGGACCTAAAACTGGAAGAAGTTTGCAAGGTTGAATGAGGGAGGGGGTTTTAGTGACTTATACATAAACCTTGATGAAATGAGCACCTTTGGGCTAAACTGAGGACCTCCATACCTTTGCCTCATGATACAGTAGACATTGTATATTAATAAAATTGAAGATTCACTCATTCAGGCTTATTCATTTTTGTATTATCCCAATACCCCCAGGAATCATGATTACTCAAAGAAAGCTGCTAGGTGTGGTAACATCATAAGGAAATGTGTTCTCTTGAGTTGTGACGACACTGAGAAGGAGTTAAGACTGGAAGGTGCTGAGACAGGTACCCTAACACTGACTCTGACTTACCACCTTTCATTTTGCACCTTCAGGCTTACGTAGGGAAAGCAGGCCTTTACAGAGAAAGGGATTTGGGGGCCTAGAAATAGGAAAGTTAGGCACACATGAAATTTGCTCTCAAAATAAAGAGCAGGTAGGAATCCTCAGAGTTCCTAGGCCTTGTAGCCATAGGGGAAAACTGTGAAGGGGCAACATGCATTAAAATGTTATAAGAGAGAGAGAAGGAGTTATATGGGAAATCTCTGTACCTTCCTATCAATTTTGCTGCGAACTTAACACTGCTTTAAAAAAAGTCTTTTCCAAAAATGTTGTGTTTTATTTTTATTTTGTACTTTCTTAGTCTGATCATTTTTGTCGAGATTCTATTCCACAATGAATAACAGTAAAATTCTGAGAAGAGAAGCATTTTCTATGCTTGTTTTCAGGGCAGTGAGGAAGTGGGAGCTGGAGAGACTATATATATCCTTCTCATTATGTAGCTAGAATTATCAAAAGGCCAGCAAGCACCAGGGAAGTTGCTAACACTGTTAAAAAGGATGGTGAAGAAGGCTACAGCCTGTGGGCCTGTGCAGCAGGGAAGACATGAAAGCAAGGAAAGCCAGTCTAACCTAAGGAAGCTCTGTGGTTTTCAATTATGTGGAGGTACAAATTTTAAGGAAAACAAGAGAAATATAAGCTAAATAAGTAATCACCACCTCTTCTTGATTCTTGCAATTTTATTGCATCACCGTTTCTCCCCAAATTACTTTTATAAGCCAAGATAGCCAAAAAATCCCTCAAAAAAGCCACTCACTTTACTTAGAACAAATAAAGATACTCTAAGGTATCTTAGTTATGATACAATGATCAATGTTATTGAAATAGTGGTTCTAGAAAAATCTATACGACTCAGTATGAAAGCATTCTACTCAATTGGAAATTAAAGACAAGCTTAACCTTTACACTGAAATTCAGTGATTTTCTTTTAACTAATTTTCATGTTATGTTGATTTGTGAAGAAATTTAAAATTTTAGCGATTTTTCACAGGTTAGTTAAAACATTTGATTAAAAAAAATCTATCCTGTTTCAGTGAACCATATGCTCTGTGTAGTTCTTCACTGAAAAATCCAAAAATTTCTCCACCGAAAGCTTTCTACTGTCAAATGCAATCCAATCTACTATTAACATGTCTTGGCTGGCCTTGGAGTTATAATTATTTATTATATAATATGCACACCTATCACAATTTATCATGCCCTCAGCTTGATAAGGTTACTATTTATGAATTTTTCTGGGGAATTGTGTTTCTCTGTATGGCTGTTACTTATGCACGACTACTAATAATTTCCTGAAATGAGGAATTTTCTCACATTTGGTGTTTCTTTTGCGCTGCTTTGTTAAATTACCCAGTGCCTTTAATGTAGAAACTCAAAGAACTGCTTGTCTGTATTTTGCCCCTTTTAATGCTTGGAAAAGAATGGGGGATAACACGTTCTACAAAGATTGCCCCAAGTTTAATATAATATAATAATATAAATAGCTTAATTATATATTACTAACAAATTATTTTGAAGCTAAGATTTTTTTAATTATAAAAATAAAAGCCTATACTTTGTGTTTATATCTATAAAGATAAATTTACCAAATAATTTTCAGAGATTGTTTTTTAAAACAAAGCAAATTCACATCCTTTATTTAAAACACCACATGGAACAGGGACTTCCTAGGTAGTGCAGTGGTTAAGAATCTGCCTGCCGATGCACGGGACACAGGTTCGATCTCTGCCCCAGGAAGATCCCACATGCCACGGAGCAACAAAGCCCATGAGCCACAACTGTTGAGTCAGTGTGCTGCAACTACTGAAGCCTGTGCACCTAGAGCCTGTGTTCTGCAACAAGAGAAGCCACCAAAGTGAGGAGCCCGCACACCACAGTGAAGAGTAGCCCCCGCTCGCCTCAACTAGAGAAAGCCCGTGTGCAGCAGTGAAGACCCAAAGCACCCAATAACAAATAAATAAAGAAATTTAAAAAAAGGGACAAACATTTGAAACAAAATAAAAAATAAAAAACTAAAACACCACATAGAATAAAAATAAAATGAGGTTGTCCATTAGTTCTATACAATTGAAGACTCTGTGTGTCTTCTTCACAATAACAATAGAATAAGAGGAAATGCTATTTTTAGTATATACACATTTGAAATTTTCAGTGATCTGGAGTGATTTCTATGCATCTCAATATAAACAGTGCCTTAGTATGAAGCTTTGCTAATCAGGAGGATTTGATTGTCCTGTGGTAGGTTTTACAATCCTCCCTGATAAATCTATAGGCATCTCAGAACCAGATATTTGCTAACTCCAAGGAACTAGAAGATACAAGGCTGCTCACTTCAAATCATATTTATCAAGAGCCATCAATGTGGGCTTCCCTGGTGGTGCAGTGGTTAAGAATCTGCCTGCCAATGCAGGGGACATGGGTTTGAGCCCTGGTCTGGGAAGATTCCACATGCCGTGGAGCTACTGAGCCCACAAGCCACAACTACTGAAGCCTGCATGTCTAGAGCTGGTGCCCTGCAACAAGAGAAGCCACTACAATGAGCAGCCCGTGCACGGCAATGAAGAGTAGCCCCTGCTCTCCGGAACTAGAGAAAGCCTGCACACAGCAAGGAAGACCCAACGCAGCCAATAAATAGATAGATAGATAGATAAATAAATAAATAATTTTTTTAAAAAGTTAGTTACTTAAAAAAAAAGAGCCATTAATGTGTTCAACCCTTTGTATGATCCAATAAATAAAGATATCTTTCATTTCACAGGACACTTGTTGAATTCCTACACTGTGTCTTGCACAAAGTGCTAAGTGCTGGGAATAAATGTGGGTAACATATAGTCCCTATCCACAAAGAACTCACTAGCTAGTTGTGGGACCAGGTATAAATGCAAATCACAATATACAGTGTGATATGTGCTATAACAGAGATAGATTCACTATGTTATGGTATCTCAGAGGAGAATAAAAGAATTGTGCTGGGGGTAGTGATAAAAGGGGTGCCTATGGAGAACTGCCAAAAGAAGAAATGATATTTGAGGTGGACTTTATAGACAGAAGTAAGAGAGAGAGAAGAGAAAGAGAAGTAAAAGTAGGTAAGGAGACAGGTAAGGAGGGAAGCAGGGAGGCAGAGAAGGAAAGAAGGAGGGAGGGAGGAAAGCTGAAGGATAATGCAGAGAGAAAGAGAGCAGTTCTAACAAGGACACAGAGACATAAGTAAGTAAGTTTAAGAACTACTGTAAACAAAACAAAACACCCCCCCACCCCCCACCCCCGGCCACCGCGAACCTCGATTAGAGTCAGGAGACTAGAAGGGGGAGCTCTCATACCCTGTGACAATAGCAGAGCCCAACAGGAAGCAGAAAGACTCCTCTTCTTTCCTGGCAAGGACCCAGCCAATGGAAAGCCACTGGACTCCTTATTTCCTATAGTCTGCCCAACTTCCTTCTCCCCTCTATAAAAGTGTTCTCCTTCCCTTTCTCTGCGGGAACTTGCATGTGGCTCACCATGGTTGTAGACCCTAAAAGGCAGTTAGTTCTCCACTTATCCTGAGTAAACTCATCTTTGCTGGAGAAATATCTGACAGTCTGTTTTGGGTCAATACTACTAATGCAGATGTGTGGCTAGAGAGTAAAGGCTGGGGCGGAGGCAGAGTTGGAATGCTAGAGCTGATGCTGGAAGCATTGGCCATAGAATATAAAGGACCTTGGTACTATGGTAGACTTTGGACTTTATCTTAAAAGCAGTGAAGAGCCAACAAACATTCTTAAGCAAATAAATGAGAAGTTGATATTTTTGGCAGTTATTTTGTTTTGTTGTGTTTTGGATGTTGCTGTTTAGTTGTGTGTTTTAGAAGGTTACTTTGGGAGTAGTGTGGGAGGTAGAATGTGTGTCTTGGTGCCTCTGCAACTAATAACAGTTAGGTCTTGACAAAGAGCTATGAGAGGTGAGGGGATCTAAATTATATCAGTGACAATAGAAATGGAAAATTGTTATCAGTTCTTGCCTGAGGTGATATAGTGTGGTGGCAGGCTCTGGGAATAAACAACTTAGATTGGAGTCAAGGATTTCCAGTTATTAATGGCATAAACTTTGGCAGCTTACTTAACCTCTTTATAACTCGGGGTGTTTGTTTTAATCTATAAAAGTGTAATTAAGATCTACCTCATAAGGTTGTTAGGAAGGCTAAATGAGTTAACATATTTAAAACACTTAGAATAAATAGTACCTGACTTGTAGTTATTGTAATATGTGCTAGTGATTATAAATATTATCTAGTCATAGAAAAAATAAATCTCATATTTTTGGAATGGAGGAAGAAGAGAGCATTTAATTTGGAATGTAGGGAGGAGGAAAAATGCCAAAAGGCAAACACTACTGGAGTTCAGAGGGTACTGCAGGTGTAGGTAATAGCAAGATCTAAGACTCAGAACAGGGAAAAGGATAGTAGATGTTCAGCTTTCAGGAAAAGGTTCAGAGGGTCATGCTTCAGCAGGAAAACATTTCTTCAACTGGAAAAAATAAAAATCTGAAAGCCTAAGGGCAAGGAAGAATCAACCTTGCCTATTAATAGGGGACCATAAAAATTTATCATCCAATTGTGACACTTTTGAAAGAGAATAGTAAAAATGGTAAAAAATTAAATCATTTATATTTAATACATTTCTAACATATTTTTGAAATATTTATTGTCCAAAAATTGTTTTATTCAAAATTATTTTAAAATATAAGCCTTTCTAGGAAAAAAGTTACATACATTAAAGGACATTTTTTAAATTTTAAAAGTTAAAAATTTTTAATCTGAACATTTAAAAATGACAAGTGTAATAATTACAAGAACAGAAAATTACAGGTAAATATCTATCATGAGCATAGATGCAAAAAGTCCTGTGTAAGGTATGAGCAAATCTAATAAAGGACATATAAAAAAGGTAGTACATCAAGACCAAATGGAGTTTATTCCAGAAATGCAAGACTGATTTAACATTTAAAATTGAATGTAACTCATTATATTAACAGAATAAAGGAAAAGAACATAGTTATCTCAATAGATGCATAAAAAGTATGATCAAAAAATAATAAAGACTAAAAAAATAAAAATAAATAAAAAAGTATGATCAAGGAAAAAATCAAACAAACAAACAAAAACTGAAAAACAACACCAAACCTCTTAGCAAACTAAATGGAAGGGAACTGCCTTATTTCACCAAGAATATCTTTTTAAAAAATTGATAACTACATTCTACTTAATGGTTAATTTTAAGTAGTTGCCTCTTGAGTTTGGATTAAGATAAAGATGACCAGTATAACCACTTCTATTCTGCATTGTACTGGAGGTACTAGTCAATGCTATAAGGCAAGACAAATAAAAGAAACAAAAGATATAAGCAAAAGTAAAAAGTACTTTTTGGGAGAAAAAAGTAAAATTTTCATTATTTGCAGATGACATGATTATATATGTATGTATGTATGTAAAAAGTCTAAAAGAATGTACTATTAGAATTAATAAACACAGCTACTAGAAACAATATCAATATCCAAAACTCAATTGTATTCTATACACTGGGAACAATTAGAAAATGAAAATAAATTTTAAATAGCATTTTAAATGGCACTGAAAAATAAAACTCCTAAGAAATCTTAAAAATGATGTGCAAAACCTCTGTGCTGAAAAGTACAGAGTATTGCTAAAGAGATTATAAAGACCTAAATAAATAGAAAGATAGTCTATATTTATGATCAGAAGATTCATGGTAGTAAAAATGTCAATTCCGCCCAGAGTGATTTACAGACAATTCAAAAACTCAGACTTTTCTGTGTGTGCCAGTTGAAAAGCCCATTGTAAAATTTATGTGAAAATACAAATTACCTAATATAGCCAAGGCATCTTGAAGAAAAATGGAGAGCTTGGAGGAACGTAAAGTTATCAAGGTTTGTCATGAAACAAGAGAAATTACAATAGACTGGTGTTGGTTCAAGGACAGGCAAATAGACCAGTATAACGAAGTAAGGAACCCAGAAACAGACTCATGCATATAAACTCACTTGATTTATGGCCAAGAAACTACTGCAGTTCAGTAAAATAAATTATAGTCTTTTTAATAAAAGGTTGCCAGAAAGAATAGATATAATATTAGAAAAAATTGAATATGACTCCTAGATCACACGAATATTAATTTGAGATGGATTCTGCTGTAGACTGAATGTCTGTATCTCAAAAATTAACATGTTGAAACCTAATCCCCAATATGATGGTATTTGGAGATGGGGGCCTTTGGGAGGTGATTAAGTCATGAGGGTTAGTGCACTTATAAAAGAGGGTCCAGAGTGCCCCTTGTCCTTTCTGCTAATAACCTGGAAGTGAAGCCTCACCACTGCCTTGTGCCTTGATTGTGGACTTCCCAGACTCCAGAACGATGAGAAATAAACATATAGAAACACTCCATACCTAAATGTGAAAAGTCAGAAAATGAATTTTCAAGAAGAAAACACAGAATATCTTTATAGACCTGAGACAAGAGTAGATTTTCAAATAGTACAATTCACTAGTAAGAATAAAATAATAATGTATTTGCCCTTATTAAAATTAAGAATCTTTTCTTTATCAAAATCCATCATTAATAGAGTAAAAAAGAAACCAGAGATTGGAGGAAGATATTTGAAATACATATATCTCCCAAAGGACTTGTGTCCAGAATAAAGAAATAATTTATACAGAACAATAGGAAAGAGACCCTTAGCCCAAAATTTTTTAAATAAGCAAGAGATTTGAACAGGCACTCCACAAAAGAAGGTATCAAAATCACCAATAAATATATAAAAAGATGTTAATATTATTAATCACAGTGAAATGCAAATTAAAACAATACTGAAATACCAACACACCCATCAAAATGGCTATAATTGAAAGGACTGAAAATACGAGGTGTTGGCAAGCATATAAAGAACTGGAACTCTAATGTTGCTGGTGATAGTGTTAGTTATAGTTTGGAAAACTGTTTAGCAATATCTCCTAGAGCTAAACGTCCCAAACTCTATGACACAGTGATATCCGCTTCTAGGTATGTACTCAAGAAAGATGATTACCTACATGTGCCTGCCAAGTATATACCAAAAATGCCCATAGGAGTATTACTCATAATGGCCCCAAATTGGTAACAAACCAAATGTTCACTAATAGTACAATAGATAACTTAAAACTGGTTTTTTCATATAATAGAATACTATACAACAACAAAAAGGAATACACCTCTGTAATACCTCAAAGCATGGATGAGTTTTATAATGTTGAATGAAAGAGGTCAGAGATAAAAGAATGTATATTGCAATATTCCATTTATGTGACGTTCAAAAAGAGTCAAAAGTAATTTTTTGGTTACAGAGGTCAGAAGAATAGTAACTTATTAGGCGTTAAATCTACTGCAAGGAGGCATCAGGGAGTCCACTGTGGTGCTGGAATGTTCTTCTCGTGATCTGAGAGGTGCTTGCACATTTATATACAAGTGTGAAAAATCGTTACGCCTTAAGATCGGTGAATTTTATGGTATGTGTTATATCTTCACTTAAGGAAGATAAATAAACAATACAGATAGTACAAACAATACATACAGAATTATTATCCTCATTATGTCTTCATGTATCAGTTTCTTAATCATAATTGTCTCTAAAAGCATGTCACCAGTATTTTCCCATGGTCTTATTATTTTGTATGTTTGTTATAAAATTACTTGCAATCTTTAAAGTGGTATTTTATTGTTAATATACATGAAATTGTTAATATCTCCAGTTGATTTCTTCTATCTCAACCATACTATTTTTAATTATGAAAATACTCTCTACAGTTACTGATGTACCTGGTCAGATCAATAATAATGGTAAATTGAGAATATTTTCTATTTTAATTGCATTATATTGAAATATAGTAATATTTCAGCCAAAATATTTTCACAGGTACTCTCTTTTTACCCCCAGAGTATATTTATTCAATAAATGTTTTATTTGACAAAATTTATTAAATTATCTCTCTATGATTCTTTTGAATGTTTTGCCAAATTTAAATTTTTAACTTTTATTCTATTTTGGCACAGGGAATAATTTTCTCCAAACAAAAGTGGGGACGCAGTCAAAGGACGTTTGAGATATCCCAAAGATCTATTATCTAATTTCAAAATCAAATCTTGCACCATTTGAACTTTCATTTCAGTACTTACAAGTAAGTCGAATATACTGTATTGCACTTAGGTTAATTTACAAAGAACTTCCTTAAGGGCTCAAGCATTTCTAAAATTTGATAACATGTAGCAAAGAGAGAAATCATCTACTTCCACACTGAATCTGAATTATTTTTTATTTCAACATCAAATTTGTAAAAATAAAAAGTATACAGTTTAGTAACTCTAACTGCATGTATAAACAAAATATTTATAAAATTTAACAACTATAGCTTCTATTTCAATTAGATCATCACAGCTCTTTTAGGATGCAATTATGAATTTTGTGTGTACCACAACAATTACAATAAGCACATTTCTTCAGTGTATATTTCTTAGTTTAGTGGAGCATTGTTTTTACCATGTTTTTACAAAGTTGTCCATCAAAATTTTTGTTCATTTTATTACTGTATAAAGCAAATAATTTTATATCAATGTTGAACTTTGAAACTAAATTTATGTCTTTAACAATGGTGTCAGATGCTTTGTCTTGACAGAATGAACTTTAGTTTTACTTTGGTTCCATGATTTGTATGGTAAAAAAAACTGAAACATTTTCAATTGGCTGGTTTTTATGTGTAGCACCTGATATGTTCCTATAAGATTCTCATCATTTAACTATCTGTGAAGTTATCCTGTTAGTGGAACTAATAAAGTAATAGTTATCACTTCACTTTTTGTACAATCATAAGAAAACTGGGAATCTAAAATGAGCAAAACGTAGAAGTAAAATCATTTGATCCAAATGGAAAGTCATGCTTCACAGAGTGACATGCAAATACACCTTCTGCAGCTGCACATGTTAAATCATGATCTCCAGGAACAATCGTCTTAAAATAACATTAACTTTTGAAGTGGATACTTTTCAGTTTTCACCTGTTCAGCAATTATGGCCCCATTGTTGGATGGGGAATTTAAAATTTTGGAAAGTTACACCTTCAACATTAGCTTTTTTAAGAAACAGAGACCCAGTACTTAATTTTTCACGAAACACTCTTGGCTTTTAGCCTATTACTGGCAAAAGAGTTTATTCCAATTTTTAAAAAGGCATGGATAACAAAATAATAAAAATTCAAAAGATTTTTACCACAGGATACTGACAAAACTGCTGTAGCAAAAGCATTCAGACCACTCTCGGTACACAATATGGTAACCAGCCTCTATTTCCTGAACATATGTCACGGACATCTAATCTGTAATTACCCACATTTCCTAACAACCCTGCTGATTAGCAGCCTGGCAGCTTGCTACATCTTGAAATCTGTAGAATGGGCCGTGCCTGTTGGCTAGAACACCAAATAGACTGTATTGAATATTTTCTTCCTCTACTCACAAGACCAGAAGGATTTAACTATTCCTAGTCGCTTGAATCCAAGTGCACATCATTTTATCAATTAAGACTCCGCATACTGTCCTGAACAGCAGTTGTTGGTTATTTTGTATTTATTTATTTATATATATGTATATGTACATATATTATACATATTTAGAAAGGTTCTGGAATAGAAAGATAAGTTCTCTCTAACCAGACAACTGTCTTTACATGTGCTAAACTGAGAACTCCTTTCCCAGCATGTTAGTCTCACCCTTCTAGGTGAGACTGTAGCAGAAACTGCAAGTACAAAATAAAGGCCCATCAAATTGATCGTCACTTATTTTAATACAACACAACACTACTTGTTTAAATCGGGGAAAAAAATCTTACAGTAGGGGGAAGGGGGACAAATGGGGATTATCTCAGGCACATGGGCATATCCCAACCCTAAAGTAGTTTAAATTCACAGTGGAAATAAATTCAATTCAAATCCACAAATATTTGTTGAGGACCTACTAAGCCCAAGAACTTAAGCTATAAGCTGAAAAGAAAATACAAATAGGAATTGAGCCAATTGTTTCCTCTTACCTGTAGGAAGGATAAGGCATATATACAAATGATTTGTATTCAAAGTAGAATGGTATGACATTTTCTCAAAAATTAACGAAGTAAGACTCTTGCATTGAAGAAAAAAGTAATTGAAAGGTATTTGTTGCCAATGAGAAAACTTGAGCTTTTGAATAAAAACAAGAATTTGGAAAAATTGTATCCACCACTGTGAGCCTGAGTGTTTTCCAGCATCTAAAGGCTTTTCTGATGCTATTGGTAATATGATAGTAATATGAACAAATCTGATAGTGAAGTGTCATTTCAAGGACTTGCGTAACTAAGTGGGTCAATATTTTCCAAATGACAAATGTGTAAGCAATGCTATAAAAAACGCGCATGGGTAGAAAATGGCCATTCAAATTGCAAGAAAGACAAGTGGATTCTAACATAACAGTTTGAAAGTGTTATTGATATGGTTTCAGATTCCACATTACAAAGTAACCTTTAAGAAATAACCCCTTGTCAAGTTTCGGTATATATCCAAAAAAGGAAGAATACCCACAGTTTTCTGAAAAGCTATTAGATATGTCCTTTTTCCAACTATATATCTCTATAAGGCTGAGTTTTCTTCCTGTCTTTCAGCCAAAACAGCTAATCACAACAGATTGAATACAAAAGTGGTTATGATAATCCAGCTGTCTGCTATTGAGCCAAGCATTAAAGAGGTTTGCAAAAATGTAAAACAATGCTACTTTTTTCTCTAAATTGTTCTGTTTTAGAAAATATATTTTTTCATTAAAATATTATTTACATTGACATGTAATGGCCTTATTGCTATTTCGAAAGGAATTAATATATAAAGATCACCTTAAATAATACAACTGTGTCTAATTTCATGACATTAGGGCTATTGGGGAAAACAGGGGAAAGAGAGATTATGGCAGAAATGATAGGGAAAGTTTTCACCAAAGACCTGGTATCCCAGTTTAGACTTTGAAAAGTAGGACTTCAAGAGGAACTCTTTTTAAAAGGATGAAAATTCTTAGAAACAGGATAAAGGCTTAGAAACAGGAAAGTACCTGTTATTCTCAGGAAATAATGAGTAATGAACTCAGTTGGCTGAAATATAAGGAAGGCACCATTCTTTCCTGCTTCTCTTGTTACCTGTCTAAACTTCCTCTCTCTCTCTCTCCCTCTCCTTCCCGCCCCGGGCTTTTCATTCTCTCCCACTCCATAAATCTTGGTGCTTCCGATAATTTTGTCCTTGGATCTGTCTTCTCACTCTATACGTCTCCCTCAACAATCACATCCGTCTTCAAGATTGGAACTTCACTTCTTGGCTGCTGAATCCCAGATGTTTATCTCACGTCCCTTCCTGAGCTCCAGAATTATATATTCTAGACATCTTGAAAGCAACAAACTGAAAATGGAATAAACATTTTCCCAGAAACCACTCCCCCTCCTATATCCCCTTTCTTGGCATCCCCCCATGTTCAGAAATAAATCAGGTCACAAACAGCAGAGTCATTTTAATGTTCACTCTCACCTTCCTCCCCTATCTTCTTCCAGTTTCATCCCCTTCCATCACCACTCTTCCTTGTTTTTCTTTTCTGTACTGTTACATTATTTTCTTAGTTCTTTTCTGCCACTAGTCTCACAACCTTCTATCCCATCCTCCTTATTGCTGTTAAAGCTGATAGTAGTACAAAAGCAACAGATCTAATCACCTTTCCCTGTCTTGAAACTCTTTGATGCCCCCCCTAAGGATCCCTAACACCTTAGTGGAACATGAAATTCCATCCATTACCTGGCCCTTGATTACTTCTCCATCCTTATTGCTTGACAGGTACCCTCCTCAGCCCATAGCAAACCTATTTCTTGATTCTGCCATATTGAAGAACTTGTAGTTCTCAAAATGACTCCAGGTTGTTTTACTTTTCCATGCCCTCGTTCAGGTGCTTTCTCATCCAGGAATGTCATTTTCTGCCCTGTCAACAAAGGATACCAACCCACCTTTCATCATTATTTTATAGATCCATTTCCTCTAAGAATCTTTCTCTTCATATTGGGTTAAATAACATTTATTTTCCTCTTTCAATAATAACATTTTAAAATGATTTTTAGCATGTGAAATCTGTTTCTGAAACTATTCTTGATTTCCCCCTCTATGCTGCAAAATACGACTGAATGAAGCATTTTGCAAAAGCTCATATTGTTTTAAATAAAAAGCAAAGAAAATTTAAATATCTAGCAGAAAGTACCCAAGTCCATATTTCTTCTATTTCTACATACAAACTGGCAAACAAAGAGCCAAGGTTTATAAAACACACGTCTAAAAGCCATGTGTGTATTATGTCCTTTCAAAACTTTTTTCACAAATGATTTTGTATGTCTGGAATTCCTCAAATATTTTGCAAATTTAGTTTTTGACCGATTTGACATTCTTTTATATCACAGAGGTATTTTCTTTTGAAAGTTTTTTTCCTCAAACTGAGCCACATGTCTAGTCTTTCATATTAACATAGCTGGTTATTCACAGCTCATTTTAAAAAGGATTAAAATTCTTAAGGAACAACATCATAACTGTATCTGCCATCCCCTGAACTCAAGTGATATCAGAGGTACAGATAAGCCTGCCAGAGATTTGCTCACTACTGGGCTCAAGTCCCCCAAATCAGTGAGCATTCAATCCAGCAGATAGAAAGGAGCTCTGAGCAGCTGTATAAAATGAAAGGCTTTTATGGGCAGAAGGGAGCGGGAACAAGGAAGTTATACCAGGCAAAAAGCAAATTGGTTATTGCAACGTTACTTTCCTTTAGGGGATGGCATGGGTCTATCAGGTAGATTACCTCACTACTGCTGATCAGGAAGGCAGTTCCTGATTCACTGGTTTAAGATTCCATTTCTGGGAGAGCCCAAACTGTAATCAAGTCTTGGTTTGGTCACGTGGAGCTTAGCATGAGTGACTCCATTTGGGGCCTGTTGTCTGATCTTTAAAAAAGCAAACTTGGATGGAGATATACTGAGGAAATACAAAATGTTCACAGCTTTTATGCCTAATTACATGAAGACATTATCCCAGTTATGGAAATGACAGATCACACATTTACACAGGAGCCTAGACTTCAGAGTCTATCACACTCATGCTAAAAGCAGAAACAATGAGTATAAACGCAGGGAAGTGCCACTCATGTGCTAACTCAGGTGGTTCAGTGATAAGAGATTTCTTCATCAGTCTGTTGATGGCAGTGATGTTTTTCAGTGCCTTGTAAGCACCTGATGCATGGAAGCAGGGAGTTGGTTCTTTTAAAAGGGCTAATCGAGAAAGGTGAGAAATAAGTAAAGGAAGCAAGGCAATGACAAATTAGAAAAGAAAAAAAAAGTTATGTGAAAACCATCAGAGAAATTAGCCAACATTTGTGGAGAGAATATAGAATATAGAAGTTACGGTTCTTCATGTTCAACATGAGAATATGAAGATTGAGTGAAGCCAAAGTTTTATGACAGAGTGGTGGATCTCCGCCAAATCAGATTTTCCCTCATTTATATTTCTATTTAAAAGATTTTGTTTCATTGTAAACTGTATGGTCAATTTAGTAGGGGCAACAAATGGTTTAAAAGTGTAATAGGAACATAGAGCACATGGCATTAGTGATACATTTAAACAGGACAGAAAGTTCAACCTCAGAAACAGGAAAGAGGAGGCTGTCCTTCCTTTCCGAGAGGGTACGTGGAAAGTCATCCTATCTGAGAAGATTTTGGTTTCCCACCTTCTGCTTCCCACTTAGTGACACTTGGTGCCTGCTTTCGGTAAAGATGAGATCTTACAGCTGAAATTTGGAGGCAGAAGAATTGGCTTTTATAGCTAAAGCATCGTGCTACAAAAACAGATTTGTATCTTCTCTTGGATGGCTTGGAAACTGTCGATGCAATCCAGGGTAAGAAGGTGTGCAGCCTAGAAAGGCAGAAGGTGAGAACTAAATTCCCAGGAACTCAGGGATTGTGTACAGTGTTGGGTTAAAGTGAGCCATAAATGGCTGATTTCCCTCCCCTCCCCTCCTGTCTCCCCTCCCCTTCTCCATTTGCGTGTGGGGTGGGGGTGCGGGCATATGCCTCCATGCACACATGCACTTTAATGTGTATATGTATTTACACACACACACACACACACACACAGAAAGAGAGAGAGACTTTAAAAAAATGTTTGCTTCAAAGCATCCTCTTGAAATGCAGTTATAATTCAAGATTTGCTTAGCTCTTAAAATAGGCTTTTTAAGGAAAATATAGAAAATGTGGAGAGAGTTTGGAATCATGGAAAGGTACTGGAGTGCAGACTGAGAGATCTGGATTCTGCTCCCAGCTTTTCAGAATCCATGTGACTTATGAGCCTGACTATCTGAACCTCAGCCTTCCCATCTGGAGAATGAAAATATTGGATGGACTAGAATGATTTTTAAGGCTTCTTTCAAGTCTGAGATTTGATTATCCTATGACATCTGGATTAAGTAGAGAGGCACCTTTGTATAGCACATTAACATCTGGTAGAGGCACACCTAACGTGTAAGAGCAGAGGGGGACAAAAGCAGCTTCTGAAATACTGAAATCGCCCCTCCTCAACAAATGAGTAGCTTGCTTTGTAACAAAGTAAGAACAAAAAGGGTCATATTATAGCAACATGTAGACTTTGTTACAAGTGAACAGGGCTAAAAGGAGCAAAGGCAAAGAATATGCACATAAGATTACCAAAACACAAGTGCCAAAAGACAACATATATGCTGGGCTGTCATTCAATCTTCCAAAAGAGATAGATGATGTAAGTAAAATTAGGTAATAAAAAATATAATTACAATACAATAATAAATCCTGTGAGAAGCAAGCATGCTCTTTGGAACAGTGTTTTGATGGATATCCTTGCGTATATTTACTCAGCTTGACCACTTACCAGCCATGTATACTTGGGTAAGTTAATTATGTGTTCATTGTAGAAAATTTGAAAAATATAGAAAAATATCAAAGAACGAAAAAAAGCCTCAATGAGAGGAATTCTGGAAAAATGTAGTTTTAGCTTTCCAACCTTTATACTAAAGGAAAGCAAACTAGAACAGGTGTTTCTGTATTTGTGATGCTTATTACTTTTACCTAAAACATCATTTAAATACATGTGCTAAAGCCATTTCCTTTAAGAGCACAAACAGAAATATTCATCATCATTTATTAATCAACATTACCTTGGAGGTTAATAAAAAATGTTAAATGAAATAATTTGTAAAACCACTGGAATAAAAAATATGTAGGGCTGATGATGTAGTTGTACATCTAAAAAAATGAATTTCCATTTTAATGTAATAAAATAAAAAAGGAGTTTGATAATTCGATCATGTATATATTTTAAAATCAATAGCTTTTTCCTTACCGTCAATAAACAGAAATGAGAAAAAGCAAACACACATAAAGCAGTTAGTAATAAAGAATTAAGCTAAGAAGAAAAACACAGGACTAATATCAAAAGACAAACAAACAAACAAAAAACCCACACAGAAACCAAAAAAATCTATAGTAACTTGTTGAAGGGCCCAAAGGCAAAGCAATCAAATGAGCATGGTCTGGGGTGGAAAATCTTAACATCACAAAAATATCAAGCCTTTAGAAAAAATGATAAATTCAATTAAAAGTATACAATTGAAATACAGTAAACTATACATATTTAAATACAGAATTTGAGATACACATGCACACACCACACAAACACACCTATAAAACCATCATCACAATGAAGATAATGAACATAGATATGTTCAACCTCAAAAGTGATCCTTTTTAATCCCCCCTCTCTGCCCCCTCCCCATTTCTAGGCAACTACTGACTTACTTTCCGTCATTATATATTAGTTTGCATTTTTTGGAAATTTATGGAAACTGAATCTTCTGTTCTTTTTGTTTGGCTTCTTTCACTCAACATAATTATTTTGAGAGTCATTCATTTGTTGCATGTAGTTCATTCCTCTTTATTGTTGAGCATTTCATTGTATGGATATACCACAATTTGCATATCTATTTACCTGTTCATAGAAATTTGGGTTATTTCAGTTTTGAGCCTTTGCAAATAATGCTGTTATGAACATTTGTGTATGGACATGTGTTTTTGTTCTGGGAACTTTAAAATCTCTAGAAGAAAACAAGAGAAAACTATTTGTGATCTTGATTTTAAAGTTTTAGGTTTTTCGTTAACGTCTATGTTCCATTTCGTTGTGCTTTTTTTCTTCTTTTTTTATGTTCCATTTCAAATTAATTTTTAAAATATGATGCGAGGTAGGTAGTACAGATTACAGTTCATTTTTTTGTATGTGAATATCAAATTGTTCCAGCACCATTTATTGCAAAGACAAGAAAAGTCTGTTCTTTTTCATCTTTGTTGACAATCAATTGAATATATATGTATTTATATATAAATATTTACAGGATCTGTAATCTGTTTCCTTAATGTTTTTGTCTATTTTGATGGTAATACCATACTGATTTGATTATTGTAGCTTTGTAATGTCTTAAAAGCCAGATGGTATAAGTCCCCCAACTTTGTTCTTTTTCAAAGTTGTTTGATTAATATAGGTCTTTCATATTTCCATATGGATTTTTGAATAGCTAGTCATTTTCTAAAAAAAAGAAAAAGAAAGAAAGAAAGAAAGAAAGAAAGAAAGAAAGAAAGAAAGAAAGAAAGAAAGAAAGAAAGAAAAAGAAAGAAAGAAAGAAAGAAAAGGAAAGAAAGAAAAGAAAGAAAGAAAAGACACTTGCTGGGATTTTGATTCAGGTTGCATAGAATCTACAGATGAATTTGGGAAGAATTGACTTTGTAACAGTATTAAGGCTTCCAATTCATCAAATCTAAAGTGAGAAAGAACCCTGCCCTCCTCACCACTAAACAATTGTTCTCGATGCCTGTTCGTGGAGATGAATGGGACTCAGAAGTGCTCATATAGGCTGCAGGGTGCTCCAGAGGAAATGGGCTCCTGCTCTCAATTTGTGGCCAGGATGAGCTCTCCAGACCGACTCCCCAACTGGCATAGTGGCAGACTTCTCTGCATCTCTAAGTCTAGACTGATCTTTTAGCTCTAGGTGGAAGGGGAGAGAGAACCCTCTCCTTTCTCAGTCCAAAAAATCACCTGAGTTCTTGGCCAATAAAACACTATCCATTTTGATTAATAATAGAAACATCTGCTCTCTTCAAAAGAAAACTCCACTCTTACCCATCAGGGTATGGTTTTAATGCTAGACTCCATCAAAACAGTAGAATCACCGAACTGTCTACACATTTTCTCCTATTTGGTTAATTCAGTCTTTCCCATAATACATACCTTGTTATTCTAGTGTACATGCTGATCTGTTGTTTATGATAGATTTACTCTGACTAGTACAGTTTACAGGTATTACTTATTTTTTTAATATACTAATTTAAAACATATAATTATTTGTTGGAAGAGGTCCCTTGTCCACCCAAAATCACTGACTTAAGCTAGAGTCTATTTTTCTCTCATATAACAGCTCAGAGGTAGACATGAGTTTCATGGAGATATTCAGGGACCAGAGTTCCTTTCATCTTATTTTTTGTCATCAGCCCTAGAGAACTGTCCACATCTAAATGGCTAATTTGGCTTGATCACTACCATGTCTACATCTCAGCCTGCAGGAAGGTGACAGAATTGTGATGAAAATTTTAAAGATGAGGCAAAGAAGTTGCACACATAATTTCCACTCTGATCAGTGAGTCACAAAATGACAGCCAGTTGTAAGGAAGGCTGGGGCTGCTGTCTTTGGCTAAGCAATCACACACCAGCTGAAACTCAGAAGAATAGATAGTATCCCAGAAAAATTAGCAGTCTCTGTCACAAATACAATATTCCAAAAACTAAATTTCTGATATTTTAATTTATAATTGACAATATAGAATTGCATTATTTTTCTAGGTAATCAAGTAAATGGATTTAAGGATGGAATCAAAGGAAAATCGTTTCTTTTTGTTAATGATCATATATTATTTATTTATTTATTTTTGGCACACTGGCTTAGTTGCTCCATGGCATGTGGGATCTTCCTGGAGCTGGGATCGAGCCCGTGACCTCTGTATTATCAGGCAGATTCTTAACCACTGCGCCACCTAGGAAGCCCTTAATGATCATATATTAAGGCATCGACTTCAGTTAGGTTGTGAGTACAATTTCTACTTTTTCCCAACTATTTTAGTGAGTTATCAGGTTTTCTTTTTTCAGGTTTTTAAAAAAAATTTATCAATTCAATCTAATAGCAAAAAGGGAAATATTTGTAATAGAATATCACATAATAAACTTTCAATACTATGAAGGTGAGAGTACCTTCCTTATAATCATCTTGTTACATAAAAATTTGGTTTCGTTCACCTCTTAATTTCCTATTCTCCTGTCTTCTTTGCTTTGATCAAGAAAATCAGTGCACTAAAAACACTGAGTCTTATCTCATTTACTTCATCAATTGGAAAATCTTTCAAGTCACCAGGAATGTGGTATCAATAAGGGGTGAACTGTGAATACAGAACTATGGCCATGCAGCCATCACAACTCAGTTTTCCTCCCACTTTTATAGTAGGTCGTAAAGCTGCATTTGCTATTCCTCTTCAAACCTTAGCCACCACCAAGAAAACCTGTGGGAAACCAAATGATTGAAGGATGTTTGAGGCCTAAAATCTCACTGAGACTTTGTAAAATAAATGTTTTCCAAACACCAGATTCTGTACAAAGAGATGCTGCCTCCCATATGAGTAAAAAAATTAAAAAAAAAAAAAAAAAAAAGGAAAGCAAGTCAGATCCTGTCATTCCTCAGTTCAAAACCTGAAATGACCGCTTTTAAAAATCAGAATAAAAACCAAACTCTTTTAAAATGGCCTAAAGGACCATATACCATCTCCTTCCCCACTTTGCCCTTCTGTCCTACAATTTTCCCCTCATTCCCTCGTCTCCAGCCTTGCTGGCCTCGTCCTCCTCCTGGAGCATGCCAGCCACTGTTGTTCCTAACATGGGGACTTTGGGGCACTCTCCCTTCTGCCTGGAATGTCCTGCCCCCAGGTGATCTGCATGGCTGCCTCCCCGATCAGGCCTTTGTTCAGATCACACCTTCTGGAATGTCCTGCCCCCAGGTGATCTGCATGGCTGCCTCCCTGACCTTCTTCAGGGCTTTGTTCAGATCACACCTTGCGATGCTGTATCAATTCAGGTTCCCTGAAAAGCAGGCACCCATGTGGAATTAGACGTACAAGAGAGTTATTGGGGGAAACACATATAAAAGAGAGAACAGGAGCAGGTGAGAAAGGCTGCAGGTGCGGTACAGATCTGACACCTGTGAAAAGAGGTAGAGGAGGTGGGAGGATTGGGTAGGATGAGCCTCAGATTGCACTGCAGCTCTGAGGAAGTCTTGGCCAGAGTAACAGGAACCCCAGAGGAAAGATTTCTTACAGAGGGATCTCATGTTGGGCAGAAATATTATGACTTTAGTATTCCACCACGCTTAGCCATCAGCTTGGAACTGCCAAGGTGGCATTTGCTTTGGGATGAATGGCCTACCAAGCCCAAAGGCATAACTGCTGAAGGCTGTCAGCTGCTTACATTCCTTGGAGCAAGTTATCTTGAAGGGAGATCTGAGTGACCGGCCCCAGAGCCCTACCCTAACCACCCTATGTAATACGATAATCACTTAATTACACCATTTAATGCTACCCACTGCCAACTCAGCATTCCCAATCCCCCTTACCCTCTCTATTTTACTTTATTCCATAGCACTTCATTTATTTTATATCATTTAACGCTCATGATCACAATGAGAAGAATGTATTATAATATCCCACACTTACAAGTGAGCCAAGGTTAGTAAGCTTAGAAACTGCACCCACTGTAGGGTTCCCTGGAGTTTCATCCTTAGACTTTATCTACTTACATTCAATTGTCACAAATATAATGATGGTTATGAAACTGGCACCGAAACAACATCATTGAGCACTTATATGCCAAACAATGTACTAAGTGCTTTACCTGCATTATCTCATTTAATCCCCAGAACAATCTTTGAGGTTAGTATTATTATTACTTCCACTTTTATAGATGAGGATACTGAGGTTTAGACAGGGAACACACTCTCTCTACCAGGAGGTAGTGCTCATGTTCCAAGTCTGGGCTAAGGTAGCATATATTTCAGGTTTTGTGGGCTTTGTGGTCCCTGTCACAAATACTCAACTCTGCCATTGCAGTGCAAAAGCAACCACAGAGTTTGTTAATGAAAAGTGTGGCTGGGTTCCAATAAAACTTTATTCATGGACATTGAAATTTTAGTTTCATATAATTTTCACGTCACAAAATCTTCTTTTGATTTTTTCAACCACTTAAAAATGTAAAAATCATTCTCAGGAGCTACAAAAATATGCAAGTGGGCCTGGTTTCATAGTTTGCCCATCCCTATACTACTCCATGAACTTTTAACAGCCGGAGAAGTATTGCGTCTGACTTTGTGTCCACGCACGGTGCTTAGAATAGTATCCAGCTTATAGTGGGTACTTAATAAGTACTTGTTACGTAAATAAAACTCACATAGCTAACGGTGAGTGATAGTGTCAGGATGCAAACCTGAGTCAACTGGTTTGGCAGCGTGATGTCATACTGCCCACTCTGCGGCTAAAGCCATGAGTGATGCAGCACACTCAGAGCAAGATACTGAGATATTTAAAAAGTAATTCTACCTAGGAGGGAAAGTGCTGGGTCATATGGTAGCTCTATGTTTAACTTTTTTTCTGTTTCTTCTTGAATCAGCTTTAGGGAGTTACATTCTTAACTGACTTCAGTTTTAATTTGTTACTTTTTTGTGGGGGTGACATTGCATATTTTATTTTAAAAATAAAATTTCATACAGAGTGACAGCATTGCATAGTTGCTGAGAGCACAGCCTTTGGAGCCAGACTGTCTGGGTTTTTTTTTTTTTAAGTACATTGTTTATTTGATTTGGGAATTAAATTCCCGAGAGAAATGAAAATATATATCCAAACAAAAACTTGTACATAAATGTTCATGGCAGCATTACTTATAATAGCCAGAAAGGGGAAGCAAACTAAATGTCCATCAACTGATGGATGGATAAACAAAATGTGCTATCCACACAATGGAATATTATTTGGTAATAAAAAGGAGAGAAATACTAACACATACTACAACATGAATGAACTTGTAAAAGGATTGTCACAAAGGACCACATATTGTATGATCCCACTTATATGAAATGTCCAGGATAGGCAAATCTATAGATAGAAAGTAGGTCAATGGTTGCCTAGGGCCGTGGAATGAGGAAGGTGGCGGGAAAGGGGAGTGACTACCAATGAATAGAGTTTACTGGGAGGGATGAAAATGTTCTAAAATTGACTGTGGTCATGGCTATACAACTCTGTGAACATACTAAAACCCATCAGATTGTATACTTTAAATGGGTGATTGGTAATTATATTTCACAAAGCTGTTATTTGTAAAAAAGTAATTCCAGCAACATCTTGGTGTTGGGCCTTGATGAACACCTGAACTCTATTGCTACCATTATTGGTTGCTACTCAGTCTACCAGGTACCCTTTCCCCTGGCCCCCACTTAACTTGGCCTCATTTACTGTGCTGCCATGTGTTTAACATATTCCAGATCTTGGCCATTTCAGTTTTTTAAAATATAAAGCTCCTTCAGACTGTAGCTTTGTAATTAGAAACCCCCAGACTTCTTAAGTTACATAAATGCTTAGAGCATCATAATTCTAACTTTCCAAAGGCCACCTATCAGACAGAACCCTGAATATTGTCAGAAAAGTCATTCTTTCTATATCGTCTTTGGCAGAGTTGACTCTTTTTTCTTTTCCTTTTAGAGCTAGAACAGAAAGACCCTAAGAACACAGAACCCCAGCACAGAGACATTCTCTATTACCTCACCTTTCAATTAGGATATGGTTACCAGGGTGACTAAGTTAATTACATACAAAACATCAGGGGCTGACCTCAGGTGGAAAGAGCTCAGGTCAGACCCACAAGGGCTGGGAATCCAGGCTGAGCCTCAGGTCTGGTGAAGGTCAGCAACCCAACCACAGGAGTAAGGTAAGAAGTTAGTCACTTAAGGGATGGGCACAGGGAGCCACAAGCAGGAAAGCAGGACTGAAACCAGAAATCCATGTCATAAGAAAAAGAGATTTGTGATTAGTAACTCCAATCACTGGTGAAATTGTGTGGTTAATTAATATTTTAGTTACTTGAAAGTGTGAATATAAAACAGTAACAGGAGAAAAAGGCAGAACCAGTTAATAGAGAATAGCAAATCAGAGTAATATCAAAAAGAAAAAAATATGAGGTGAAAAGAACTTTGAAATTAGAATCAGAAGGTATGACTTCCAACTGATTCTAAGACTAGTAAGTCATTTTCATTTCCTGAACCTGTTTATTAATCTATAAAATTATTGAGTTGAATTCAGTCCTCACTGAATATTGAGTTGAATATTCATCTTTCTAAAACCCCTCCCAGCTTTAAACATTTAGGAACTCAAAACTGTCTTAGAACTGAACCCACAAGTTGTTTGTTCTGGTGCCCTGAGTGAAGGAGAGAACAAATGTACAAATTAAATTTAGTGGTTTTACAGGAAATGCAAGCTAACCAAGTTATCACTGTGTTCCTATTTCCAAGTGACTCTAGTCTCTCTTGTGACATGGCTGTGACATGAAAACTTTTAAAATTGCTCTTACAAGTTGTACTGCTTCAATACAGGCAAAACTTTCTAAACTCCCATCAAATATTTTCATCATATTGAGAATATAAGAAAAAATTTAAAACAAAATTTTCATTGTGGGTTTTCAAACCTGACCAGTGTTGAACTGGACGTAGGCAGGGCATCACATCTTAACATCTTACAAAAGTAAAATGGGGAAAGGGACCATTAGTCTTCACTAAGCTGGAACAACATAAAATGCCTACAAAATTCATGGAGCATTTCAGTACAGGCGTCACCCCATGGAAGTGTTTACCTAGGAATTTCATCACTAAGGGAATTTGTCAAGTAGCTTTCACTTTCTTGTAGCCCAGAAGAAAGTGTATTTTGAAAAAAAAAAAAAAACAATGGCCTGGTTTTACTTTTCTAAGTTTGAGCAAAGTGGTAGCTGTACTAAATCTCAGGTTGGCTGAAGGCCTTTCTATTTAGCAATGGGGTGTTGTGAGAAAGCAGCCGGATGGCTGTGATTTTTAAGGCTAGAGAGGACAAGATCCAGGTCTCATAGGTTGCCTTTCTTTCTCAGCTATTTCTCACAGTACAGTGAGCTAAAGTAGCAATCCTTGTTTTGGCGGGGAATCAGACATCCTACTTTACAGAAAATGAATATGTAGACATTTGTTGAAGGAATACACAGAAATCTGGCAATCCTTCAGCCTCAGTGAAGACACTGAAGAGGAAAATTAGAAACGTGGACTCAGCTAAAAATAACTCCATGCTTGTTCTGCTTTTGTAGAATATGCTTGCTGCGCCGAGAAAAAACAAACAAAAAAATAGGATGACCTAGCAATCCAAAGTAACCATAAGATGTTTTGCTAAAAATGCAATGTTCTGCACCAGCTCTTGTAAGTTTCTGTTTGGAAACTTCCGTGCTCTGTAAACCAAGTAACCAACCTACGCATGCTTACTGTAAACATGTGCACTAATTCCTATAAAAGTAAAACTCACCCTGAGCTCGGGGCCCAGAACTTTGGAGCGTTAGCTCGTCTGGGGCCACCGGCTTAATAAACCTGAGTTCTCCAGCCCTCCGAGTGTGGTGCTTGGTTTCTCAACCGACCGATTTCTGCAACAACACCTCTTCCCATACTTTTCATTTGGGACATCCTTTCCTCCCTTTTTGTGCCGCGGTGACAGCCGCCTTGGGCGTTCCTTCCTCTGTAGTGCATCGCACCAGTACGTCATCAAGTTGTCCTTGTACATGT
The DNA here is from genome assembly GCF_030028045.1 of Hippopotamus amphibius kiboko. Taxonomy (NCBI): domain Eukaryota; kingdom Metazoa; phylum Chordata; class Mammalia; order Artiodactyla; family Hippopotamidae; genus Hippopotamus; species Hippopotamus amphibius. The sequence continues at coordinate 76,979,446 of NC_080198.1, forward strand.
GCCAGATTAGCCTTTAGACTATAATCTCTTTGAGATCCGGAAGCGTGTACTCTCGCGTGTGGGCAGTGCAGTACCTGAAATATCCTAGTTACTCGAGTAATATGCAATGAGTGAAGAGCTGAACCTGAAACCTGTTGAATGAATGAATGAATGAACCCTCAATACGAACGCCCTCATTCCTACGGGAGCTCCACCTGAACCTGTTGCTCTGATTCCGCAACAGCGTGAACATCTTTGACCTGCTGGAGGGAAAGGAACAAACAAAACAGGAAAGGGCGAAAAGAAAAAGAAAAAAAAAAAAAAGGGAGGACAAGCAGCCAATACGCGTGCCGCGCTGGGCGGCGGGCGCTGCCGCAGGCCCCGCCCCCGGCCCGCCTGCGTGTGTGCGCGTGCGCCGGCGCGAGCGCGGCCGCCGGTCCGAGCCCGGGAGCCGGGGGCGCGCGGCCGAGAGAGGGTTTGACGTGGCAGTTCCCAGCCCAGCTGCAACTCCGCGAGCGAGACCAGCCTGCGGGGACGCCGGCCCGAGGCGAGGCGAGGCGAGGCGAGAGCAGCGGCCGCCGCGGGAGCTGGGCCACCGGGGGCAGCCGGCACTGGCAGCGGAGCGCAGGCTCTCGGAAGCCCGGCGGCGTGCGGGAGCCGACCAGGTACTGCCTCACCCCAGCCTGGCTGAGCTCCGGCGGGACCCCTCCCCGGGCACAGCTGCGGTGGGGTGCGGTGCCCGGCCTGGGGTGGGGGCTGGCCAGAGGCTAGATGCTCACCTGTGGCAGGGCAGTGGGGGCGACCTCCTGCTTTCGCCCTTTCGTGCAGTTTAATAATGGGGGGTGGAGGGGTGGGGGTAGGGGGGTGGGGATTTTTTTTAGCGGCCCCCGCCCCCATCTTTGTATCTGGGGATGCTGGAACTAACTCCTTGATTACGGGCCTCAGCAGCCACGGTATCCCAGTGTCACTGCCAGAGGTTTTCCTATCTCCGTATCAACTTAATTTCCCCTTCCTTAGAGGAAGGGAATGTTGGAAATTCTCATAGTAGTGTTGGCAACTGTATCTTCGAGCTTCGGGACAGCCTGATGGGGAAACGGATTCGTGCAAATCCGAACCTGGCCCAGGGTGAGACGTGCCTCTCGGCTAGAAAGGTCGAGTGACAGCGGACTGGGGGTTGTCCTGGGCTTGAAGCTCCCCAGATTTTGAGCCTCGGCCTGCTCGTGCCAAGTGGCTTTCTGCCATGTTGCCGCTTGAAGCTGAGTCAGGTTTCTGTAACTTGCTGCTCCGTGGTGAGGAAGTTTGACGTGGCAAACTGGGGTGCGTGGGGAAGCAGATTCCTCTTGCCAGATCAGCTGCGAGGGACCCGGTTGCTTCCTGCTCTTTGGAGTGAACATCCCTGCCTTTCCTTTCTGTCACTCAGCAACAGGCTGCTACGTAGGTGTGTTCCTGCTGACTTCCTAAGTGCGCTTGGTTGGATGAGCTTGACCAAAGCTCAGGCTGCCACGTATCTCTCTGCTAAGTGGGAGGAGGGAGGATGCGTTGTCAGTAACACAGTGGACCAGCAGGCCTGTCTCTCCTTTCTTTAGATCTCCCCTTCCAAGGAGGAGAAAGTGGTCTTGTAATATTTTTACTTCATTGCTTTAGTTTTAATGTCTTACAGAGTTTAATATGAAAACGAAACCAAATGAAGAATGCGGTTTCCTGTGTATAGATTTCAGATCTTCGCAGGTTTCGCTGAACTTTTAGCTTAAAAGGTAGCATCATAAAATAACAAAAGGGAGAATATTCCTATGCTGGGAGAAGAAACTGGAGAGATCCTAGAATCATTGTTTTGTATCTGGAGACGCTTTTAGAAGCTTCATTTTGTAGGAGGGAACTGATTCCCAGAGAGGTTCTTCAACTTATTCCATGTCACACAGATAAGTATTGGCAGTGTAAACACACCTCTCTTACCAGGATTCAGAGCCTTTTCTATCATAAAGAAAATTTTTTTTTAAGAATAGTTCTGTGACATGTCTCACGTTATGAAACCTGGAGAAAATGACAAATTTAAAACAAATTGATGTTTTGGTTCTGAGTAGAATCAAGATGGATCTGTTGTATTTGTGAGTTGTGTATGTGTGTGTGTATGTGCCTCAAAACATACGCAATTTGACTTTTCGCCTTAGTTTTGTAAATATGCTTGCATATGTTCTTAGAGGTATGATATTTAAATCAGAAGAAAAGTCTGTCATCTTTGATTGAGAAACCACTGACAACTCTCAAATAGTTGTAGGCTGCCACCTGGCTTCGTCAATATATGACTCATAAAGTCAGTCCATTATCAACTTATCTTCTGCTACACTTGTTGGACTTTTGATTTCTCTTTGTCCTAATTGCCTGATTAAAATTACTAATTAGGATAGCACTAAAATGACACAAGTCAAAACATCTGATTGCAGACAGCTGGCAGTTCTGCTGGTCAGTCAATTGAATGATATGAGATTATTGCCAGTGACATGCGCTATGCCGTAGCGGGGTGGTGGAAACCAAAGGCACCAAAACAGTAGATGCATTTATGAGAGACTCTCTGTGAAACAGTTTGGTCTTACAATGAAAACGTGATTGGCAGGTGTTATGCAGGATTTCATGCTTGAGAATTTGCCTAGGACTATAGAAGTGAGTTGCTGAGTTCCACAGAGGTATGGTTAGAGCCTTTTTAGGGGGTAGTGATATGATATATTGTACAATATGAAGCTGTCTCACGCACCTAATAATTGTACCTTTCCTCAAACCATCATAAACATTTATTAAGTGTTTATATTTTTAATAGCATTAAGTGACTCACACCCTCTTGTTGATATTTTTTTTTTTCCTCCTGTTGCAGGGTTCTTTTATAGAACTATTCCTTGGAATGATATTTTCATAATGAGTCAACAAGGTTATGTGGCTACACCCCCATATTCTCAGTCCCAGTCTGGAATAGGCCTTTCTCCACCGCATTATGGGCACTATGGGGACCCATCTCACGCAGGTTCTCCACCAGGTAAAGTGCATTATTTTTACCCATATGTTATTGTTGAATCTCAGACTCAGAGATGTAACATGTTCTGAAAGAGGTTTGGAAAAGTTGAATGGTTATTATAGACGATGCAGTGGCTTGAGATTATAGGATTATTTGGAAAAGCCTACCTCATCAGTTTGGTTATTGCATGGACTACAATGAGTTTGTTTTTTAAATATGAAAACAAAGACACTTCCCGTTTTGTTTTTACTGTTAGACTTGCTCTTGCTATTAATCAGTGGTGTAGGGTTATTTAAACACTAAAACCCCCCACAAATTATACACACACACACACACATATATATATAGACTATATACTAAATATATGTATATTAAATATATACATATTTTGATATTGGAAAAATATCATTAAATTTATATGCAAAAGATTACTCAATGATGATAATAACAAGAAAAACATGGCCTTGCTTTGAAACCATTATTGACTAATGTTGGTTGCCTTAAAATGTGGTACCCAGCAGGGAACCTTGGCTTTTGGGGGCAGAGGTGGGAGAAGGAGTGATGGAGTGGGACTGCTGTTGCTCTGATGGCAGTTGACACGATAAGGTCACCTCCCATTATCAAAGGGCTGTTCAGAGGGACAAGGTTTCAGGGTCAGAAGTGAGGCTAATAATAGCTTGTTTCAGTTCTGATGATCCCAAATTCCCTAAAAATATTTGTGTAAGACAATTCTTGGGACCTCTGAGGGAATTCTGAGGAATTCATTTCAAGTCCTTGGTGGAAATGGGGTGTGTATAAATCAGTGAGTGTCTCTTGGGAGCCAGTAGGACTGACTCAGGTGTGTAGGATCCAGGCTGTGCTGGGTAGCCTGTATGGAGTGCAGAGTCAGTCAGGGGTGGGGAAAGCCTCTGGAGAGGTTTGGTGGTAGCAGTCACGCGGTTTGCTGTAGAAGATCCTGTGAGACTGTGAATTTCCTGTGGGAAGTCACTCTTTTTTTTTTTTTTAAATTTTATTTATTTATTTTTTTTGGGGGGGTACACCAAGTTCAATCATCTGTTTTTATACATATATCCCCGTATTCCCTCCCTTCCTTGACTCCCCCCCACCTCGAGTCCCCCCCCACGGAAGTCACTCTTATAACTTAGTCTGCCCATAATTTTTCTTTTTTTTCTTTTTTTTTCTTTTTTATTTTTTTGGGGGTACACCAAGTTCAGTCATCTGTTTTTATACACATATCCCTGTATTCCCTCCCTTTCTTGACTCCCCCCCCCCTTGAGTCCCCCCCACCCTCCCCGCCCCAGTCTTCTAAGGCATCTTCCATCCTCGAGTTGGACTCCCTTTGTTATACAACAACTTCCCACGGACTATCTATTTTACAGTTGGTAGTATATATATGTCTGTGCTACTCTTGCCCATAATTTTTAAAAACCTCCAGATGAGGCATCCTTCTCTTGTCCAGGACCAATCCTCCCCATAACATTTCTAGATCCGGATCCTGGATAAACCATTTAACCCATCTTTCTTTGGTTTCTTTCCGTCTGGTGGTTCATTCCTGCTCAGCATTTATATATAATGATAATTATAAATTATTCTTTTTTGAGTGCTTACCAGGTATCAAAAACTGGTCCTAAAAGGTTTACGTGTATTATCTTCTTTAATCCTTATGCAGTGCTATTCAGTAGATTATTAGCCCTATTTTGCAGCTAAACAGACTGAATGTTGGCTATACCATTATTTATCCAAGGTCACAGAGCTGGTGGTGTAGCCAAAATTCATATCAGGTCCTTCAAGAAAAACAACAAACTCCAGTACACACCTAAGTATAACATTCCGTATTATTTGCTTTTACTACCTCTCTTCACAGCCATCTTCTTAAACTAGTGCTGGGTTCACTCACTCTCTCTCTTTGCCTTGCAGCCCCTCCTTGGCTCAGTGTAGTGTCTACTCTATAGCTTGGGCCCCATCCACCCTTCCCCTTCGCCCTCTGTGGTCATTGGTGGCCTCCTATTACCAGATGCTTAGGCACTATCCTGTTCTCTTTTGAATTTGACACTGTTTACTGCTCTTGTTTGTACAAAACTCTTTTCTCCTTTGGTTTCAACGACACTATCCTTTTGTTATTTTTCTTGGTGGGTTTCTGGACATCTCCTTCTAAGGAGTTCCCACTCCCCTACATAACCCTTAAACGGTGCTGTTTCTCCTTCTTTGTTCTATCCTCACCCCTCTTTTCCTCTCACTCTATAGATTTTTCCTTTAACCGTATCATCCCACGTGAAGTGCTTGTCTCTCATCTGTTTCTCCAGCCCAGATGTCTCTCCTAAGCTCCAGGTCACATTTTCAGTTGCCCACCTGTTTACATAGGTATATCAAACTCATCATGTCCAAAATAATTCAGTATTTTTTTATCATAAAACATTTTTTTCTGACATTCTATATCTTACCCAGCAGCTATCATTCATTCAGCTACCCAAATTAGAGAGTTCCACTGTTTAAAAAAAAAAATCTCTCCCTTTTACCTTCCCTAATCCAAATTCTTTTGGGGTGATCGTAAATGTCTTTTCTACCTGCTTCCTCCTTTCTTCCTGTTGTCACTATTCTTGTTCCAGCCATCTACCTCTCACCTGGATTACTGACGTGGTCTCTTAACCATTATGCCTCTCTCCAGTACTGCCTTTCTCCAAAGAATTCAGTCCTGGGCAGGAGGGGCTTTTATAGCCTGTAAATCTCGTTCTGACTTTCTTTTGCTTCAGACCTTTCTGGCATCACCAGAAAGCCAATCTGTGCCTCTACAAGGTGCTCCCAGCAGGGTGTACCTCACGTTTCTCCTTCACGTTCAGTTCATGTGTGGTGCTTGCAGGCATTTCTGACCACTGTTCTACTTCAAGCTTATTTTTAAATCCTCCTCTCCTGTGTGCTCTAACACCTGTGTGGCCTCACTACCATCTACCGCATTGTGTATAATAGATGTGCCTGAGCAGAGAAGGTCCTCATTCAGTGTTCATTCAGTGAAGAAGTGAGTGACCAGCTGCTGAATTCATCAGCAAAACACTCAGGTGTTCACCAGTAGTAAAAAACTGTCTTTGTTGGATTAACTCCTTCATGCTTTGATTTAAACCTCTTTCTCCTTATTCAATTCTCCGATGGATACCAGGCTATCAGACGCTATACATATCTTCCTGTAGATTGTGGTATCTTTGTTTAATGATTTAAGGTGGTCACTAAATTACCCTAGCCTCTATTTCTCTGTGCTGAATGACCTTAGCTATCTTAGTCTTCAGTCATCAGGTGCCTTTTTTATTACCTTTTGGTGATCTTTTGTTTTTTTCTTTCTTTTTCTTCGCCCCCCCCCCCCCTTTTTTTGTGTGTGACAGACACAGGCAACTTAGCTGTGGTTCCTTGAAATACCTATTCTACCATAGATCTGGCCAGTGTTAAGTCTTGGTTTGAGTTTCTTACATACAGTATCGCCACTTGTGCCCATTGTGTAATGCTAGTGCTAGGTAGTAACACATGTAACAGATTTATTGAGTGAGCAAAATACTTGTGGTGATACAACTTGAATAAAATGAACCTAAGCTCTGTCCTTACAGTACTTATTTGTCCAGTGGGACATTAGGTGCATTCCGGAAGTTGACAGTGGCAGTGCAGAGGGAGCACCCTCGTGAGGAGGTCGAGGGTAGGAGGGACGCACACAGCAGGGGCACCTGACCAGGGCTTACAGGTGAAGGGGATCTTGGAAGGAAGGGCCTGAAAGATGAGTGACAGTTGGCCAGGTAGGGAGGCGGCCTGCGGGGCTGGGGAGGTGGCACGTTTGAGGACCTGCAGGAGGTTTACCATGGCTGAGGTGTGGAGTGTGAGCAGTGACAGGTGCCTGGAATGGAAAGGGGGGCCATTCAGACTTTATTTAGGCTTTATTCCAAGGGCAGTGGGGTACCGCTGAAGCATCATAAACGGGGAAGCGTCACGATCCCGTGTATATTTTTCAACTACCCTCCGCGTTAGAAAGAGCGTGGAGAAGGGATCAGAGTGGGCACCCTGCTCTCTGCAGCAAGGTTTCTGGTCCTCAGCACCGTTGACATTTGGGCCCAGCTAATTCTTGGTTGTGGGAGGCTGTGCTGTGCACTGCAGGGCCTTTCGCAGCATCCTTGGCTTCTACCCATTGTTAGGTACGAGTGCTCCCTCTCCTAGCGTCACCCCAGGTCCCAGGCCCTGGCAGCCAGAAGCCCTAGACTTTGCCTATGGCCCCTTCAGGAGCAACCTCACCCTTGGTTGAAGACCGTTGGTCTGGAAGCTGAGAGGCAAGAACTGTGGATGTCCTGGAACGGGTGGTGGGGGCTGTGGGGATGTGAAGCTTCTAATAAATAGTGAGCTCATGTAGGTACAGCACCAGGCACAGTGCCTCAGGAACAATAGTCATTACGGCTCTGCCCATACAGGAGGGAGTTTTTCTTTGTTTATTTTAGATAAACTTCTTTTTTTTTTCCACAAATGGTTTTGAATTTTGGTTTAGTTTGTTAGATCCAGGGCCAAATCCAAGATATGCTTTTCTGTGATGTTGTTTTGGCTCAGGTTCTTTTGCCGGTAACAGAAACCAGTCTAGCAGAAAGAGATTTGTGAAAGGGTATCAGGAAGCTAAGAGAATGTTAAAGAGTCAGAGAACCAGGCTTGGGACTCTGTGGTCCGTAGAGTGCACACCTCACACGGGGCTGTTCCATCAGCAGCCACTGCCTTTCTGACCTGGAGCCACCATCTCTGCCCCTGGCCAGGGTCTCCCAAAGGTGTGTGGCTTTGCTCAGTTAGAGCACATGGCAACCCAGTGTATAAGGGAGGCTAGGAAATGGAGATTCCATCTCTCCAGCTCAAGACCATACAGAAAGGCAAGCCAGAAAGGAATTGGAATTGGTATTGAGTAAGCTAGTCTATAAAATCTGTCACTGTATTAAAGACCAGTTTATGATTTGAGATCTTTTTCTTTGAGCATACGCATAGTTAGATCTTTCTCATGGTATGGTTTTGCTTTCCTATTAAAATTCTCATACCGCCCTATAAAGAACCTGATTTCTCTTTATCTCTGACCACTTATGACAATGTCAGTTATGTGACCAGGCAAAGACTATGACTTTGCAGATAACAGCAATACTGACTTCCCTTTGCCCTGAGTAGAGAGTCCAAATGGCACCCAGGACTTTGCAGTCTAACCCCAGCCAACCTGGACAACCTCTGCTCCGGCCACTTTCCCCACCATCTGTTCACAGCGTGCCTTTTGCAGTCTCTGATCACACCGTGCTCTCTCAGGTCTTCGCTTGAGCTTTGCCTTCTGCCTGGAATCCCCTATCCTGTCTCTGTACTAAGAGAACAACTGCCTGTACTTCACGATTCAGCTCAAGTAGTCCTTCCTCTTTGAACTTTTCTTGATTCGCCTAGGAAGAGTTAGGTAGTCCCTATGCATATAACAGCACTAGTCACAGGCACTGTAATTGTTTGCTTACTTGGCTGTCTCTTCCCTAAGAGCTCTTAGTGCTTCAAAGGCACATTGAATATATGTTGAACAAGAATGAGTTTGAATCATTGCTATAGAGTTAATTTCCAAAAATAAAAGGAATTAGCCATGAGGACACTGCTATATTTCAAATTGATAACCAACAAGGACCTACTGTACAGCACAGGGAACTCTGCTCAATATTATGGAACAACCTAAATGGGAAAATAATTTGAAAAAGAATAGATTCATGTATGTGTATAATTGAATCACTTTGCTGTATGCCTGAAACTAACACAACATTGTTAATCAACTATACTCCAATATAAAATAAAAAGTTAAAAAAAGAAATAAAAGGGAAAGAACCTTTTAGTAAGATTGGCGTATGACATTTCTGCTCGAGTGCTTAAGAACTGTTTTTTGTTTGTTTTGGTTTGATTTGGCTTGGTTTCTAGAAACAAGTTTATTAATATGTGCATCTCTTGTACACATGACATGAGTAACTCCTGGAACTGTTTTTTGATTTTCTGGTGTATATGTGAGGGTTGTTGATGAAATTGCTGTTTGCCTACTTATTTAAGAAATGAGAATATCTTTGGTATCTTATAGTGCATGTAATTATTTACTGCTTTAGCACTGACATTGTAGATTTTCTACTTTTGTCCAAAATAACATTTTAAAAATGAAAATACAGGTGTGCGTATAATTATGGTATATATATGTCCTGTGAGAATATAAACCCTTGAAAAAAAGAGGGCAAGGGATATGGCCAGGGAGAGGAAACTAAGATTTCCTGAGAGATTACCTTTCTATATCAGGCATTGTTCTGGATGCTCTTATACCCGGTGCCTCATTTAATTCTCAGAACAATCCAAAGAGACAGGGGACATTATTGCCATGTTATAGTGTTAAAAGTTCAGGTTTCGAAAGAACAAAGTATCTTGTCAGGGTCACAGGTATTTAATGGTTGGGGAGGAATGCAAAGTCCAGTCTGTGTGACTGCATATCTCATGTTTTTCTAACTTTGCTGGATTTGGGGTTTAATTCTATATAAAAATAAGAATAATATTTGTTGTTTTTGTTCTTGGTATATGGAAAATGGCTAAATAAACTGTGACTGTAAAGTTAAGATGAAATTTTTCTTAAGTTTGAGGAATCGTGTTTTAAGAAAAGAAACATTTGTAAAAGTTTCAATAATTTTCATGAACACTGCCCCTTCGCTAGTTGTTTTCCATGCTGGATTACCCAAGCATCTGAGAGCCTGCTCTCCAAAGTGCTAGATGACAATGTGAGAAATTCTTCTTGGGCTACTGCAAGGTCATCCAGTCACTTCCTTTACTATCTGAGGGAGTAAACTTTCTAGAGGAAGATAAAAAAAGAAAGGAGATGCCGAGCATGAAACACCATCATGAGGTCAAATGGAGGAGTGCACAGAAGTCAGCCAGGAGGTCATTGATGATGTTGCCAGAGAGGAAAACGGGGTCAAAAGTAAATTTATAAAACAAACTTATGGTTACCAGGGGGTGGGGTGGGGGGAGGCTAGATTGGGAGATTGGGATTGCCGCATATACCTTACTAAGAAAAAAAATATCAAATTGTACACTTTAAATATATGCAGTTTATTGTATGTCAACTGTATTTCAATAAAAGTTCTTAAAAAAATAAAATAAAATAGATAACCAGTAAGGATCTACTGTATAGCACGGGGAACTCTATTCAATACTCTGTAGTGGCCTACATGGGAAAATAATTTAAATAGAGTGGATATATGTATATGTATAACTGATTCACTCTGCTGTACACCTGAACTAACACAACACTGTAAACCAACTGTACTCTAATAAAAATTTTTTTTTTAAATAAATAAATTTATTTTTTAAAAATTTATTTTTTATGGGCTTCCTAGGTGGCGCAGTGGTTAAGAATCCGCCTGCCAATGCAGGGGACACAGGTTCGATCCCTGCTCCAGGAAGATCCCACATGCCACAGAGCAACTAAGCCCGTGTGCCAAAAAAAAAAAAAAAAATTATTTTTTAAAAATTAAAAAAATAAACTGAAGGGAACTTCAGGAAATCATTGTCAAGGGATGGGATTGAGATAGGTTGGGACCTGGGACCTTTTGCTGCAGTGCTTCAATGCTTGCACCTGGACAAACTTCTTGTCCAGCAACAAAATACAAAGAAACAATAAGGGACTAAAAATAACTGCGTGCACGCACATTTGGGGCAACTTACAGATAAAAAGATACAAAAAGACCAAAAAAAAAAAAAAATCCAACTGCTACTTCCAAAGAGCAGAGCTGGGAGCAAAAACAAGGTGTTGGGAGCAAAAGCAGGGTACTGCACGTGCCCCCTGCACTCAGCACCACTAGAGGGGTGGGCAGACCACCTAGGGCCACCCCTCCTGTCCAACCGCTGACGCGCCCCTACCCTCACGTCGTATAACAAGCTTGCACCCCGTTCAGGGAGAGAGCCGGCAAGGGAAACTATTACTTGTTTTTAAGGGGGCCGCAACACGGGCCCCCTAAAAGCCTTGCCTTAGATTTCTTGTCTGGCCTCTAGTCAACTTCTATTGATTAGGGAAGGCCAAGAATCCTGGTCCCTATTAGGGTTATTTTTGGAAGGGAGGAAGGGAGAACTGAGGGGGTGGTTACACCACACCAGATAGCAATAAAACCAGAAGGCTTTCCAGCCACCACTGCTCATCTCGTCTTCCAGAACCTCTTGACTCAAGGTCTTTTCTATGCTCTTCACTCTTTCACCTCAACCTTGCCTATAGTCTCCTGCCTGACACCCCCCCTCCCAGCTGACACCCCCAAAGGCAATCAAACAACAACTAGCACACCTAGGGGGGCATCACCAGGGAACGGTGACTCCGATCGCCCCACTCCAGTTCCATTTCAAAGGTGAGGAAACCTAGAGGCTGGGTATTTGCCCAGTGGTGGCAAGGCTGGTGGATAGTGGATCTCCCCATTCAGACACCAAGCTTTCCCACTGGCAGAGTGGGAAGGGGCGGGAGGGGCCTCAGTGCGCAGGGGGTTCCCTGCAGCCCTGGGAGGGGAAGGAAAGCAGCTGTGGGAAGGAGGCCTTGGGTCATGGGGACAGGATCTGGTTGCCAGCTCCCTGCTACCCTGGCCTCTGCTTGCTCTCTTGGGTCCTGAAGAGACCCATGCAACAGCTCCTCACCTCCGCCGCCTGGCTGCCTGACAAGATGTCATTTGTTGGGTGGCAGCAAGGGGGCCGGGGATCCCCTTGTTATGACGGCTGGTCATGGGATGCTGACTCACTGCCGGCCAGACCACCTGATCTCTAATAAAAATTAAAAAAAAAAAAAAAAGTAAATTGAATGGCCTGGAATAAAAACAAGCAGGATGGAAGTAGAGCAAATAGAAGAAATATACTTCTTCTCTCTTTTTTTTTTTCCCCTTTAAAAGAAAGGGGTGTTATAAGTAACCTAGTCTAAGCCTTTCCTTTTGCAATGAGGGGAAACTGAGGCCCACAAAGATAAACTTCTTGCCCAGCGCCGTCCCATTCGCTAGTAAGTGGCTGGATGGGGCGTCGAACTGCTCTAACCCAAGCTCAGTGATTTTTCTCCTATACCACGATTTCCCTAGAAGAAGGAGGGAAAATGTCTGAGAACAGTTTTAAAGAGAAACCTTTAAAGATCTCTCTTGGAAAAGAGCTGCTTATAAATTAAGATGCAGGCACTGCCAGGAGTATGTCTTGATCCCGTGTGATCCCGTTTTGTATGAGTGAGCGTGATGGCTTTAGCAGTCCCTCAACCCTTTGGAATAATCCTGGAAGAGTTATTAACACTGAAGGCTGTGCTCTGGATTCATTGGAGAAGCAGATGTTATTCTCTGTTTGCTTTCCTGCTGCTATAACTCAAATAAAGGCATCTTCAGAAGCCTTTTTTTCCCCCCCACAGTTAGAGTTAGGATGCTTTCTGATGCCTCAGACTGTTTTTTTCCAGATTTGTATTCTGATATCCAGTGGGCATTTTTCATTGTGTATTCTAACGTTGTTTGTGTGATAGTGTGTTCAGTCAAGGTGCCTCTCTACCAGATGCAAAGCTTTATTTCTTCTGTTTTAGTTTCTGTTTAGTGTTAAAATGATTTCTGCTCTCCTATCATTGTGACGGTTGAATCATGATGTTGCAGGCTGGGATTGGTAAGTCTGTGATGGTTAAAGCAAGTGTGAAGGAGAACTTGTTCTAACCTGTTGTTTCCTCCTCTCCCTCCTATTTTGCATTTTTAACCTAATATCTTTGTGTCCTCTCTCTTTGCACTTTCATACTCCTTTCTTCTAAACTCATGTTTGGTGTACTTTCTTCTAAACGCATGTCCTCCCCTTACAGGTTTGATGAAGCCAGCAGGGCCTTTGGGGGCTCCTGCCCCTGGGGGGATGATGCCTCAGGGCCATCCGCCTCCTGGACCCCATCAGTTTGGCCAGAATGGAGCTCATGCCCAGGGTCCTCCTCCTCAAAGGTAAGAGAGATTCTAATCCTCATTTGTATAATCTACTAAAATTATCCCTTCTATACTTGTATGTTTGTTGATTGAAACTTTGACCTCTTGATACTGTTCACATCCTTGAAAGGATCTGCTGGAAAACTGCCAGGAAACAAAGCATTTAGAAAAGTTAAGAGGGAAAAATACCAATACTAGTGCATATTAAAAAAAATATTAAAAATTACTTGTGTCAATACCACACATTTTAGCTTGGGGTTATATTCATTTTAGTTTAGAGTTTTGTATTAATTTCTAATTCCTTCAGAGGTCTATGGCTTGTATTCCCCAATGAAATTTTTTTTAATAAATTTATTTATTTATTTATTTATTTTATTGGCTGCGTTGGGTCTTTTTTGCTGTGTGTGGGCTCTCTTTTAGCTGCGGTGAGTGGGGGCTACTCTTCGTTGTGGTGCGCGGGCTCCTCATTGCCGTGGCTTCTCTTGTTGTGGAGCACAGGCTCCAGGCGTGTGGGCTTCAGTAGTTGCAGCACATGGGCTCAATAGCTGTGGCTCACGGGCTCTAAAGCACAGGCTCAATAGTTGTGGTGCACGGGCTTAGCTGCTCCGCGGCATGTGGAATCCTCCTGGAGCAGGGATCAAACCCATGTTCCCTGCATTGGCAGGCGGATTCTTAACCACTGTGCCACCTACGAAGCCCTCCCCAGTGAAATTTTAAATCACCTATTCTCTTGCATCTTTTACAGAACTGAGCTCCGTGCCAGTAGGTGCTGAGTAAATATTTTAGAAATTAAATCAGGTTGCGACCAGAGGCAAAGACAGTGGATCTGATGTGGAAGGCACATGGGTGCCAGTGAGGGACTCTTGAAAGGCAGGGTGATAATGAAAACAACACGGGAAATAAACCTTCTGTTTGTGTTTATAAATTAAGGGAGAAGTAGGAGACAGGCCTGGAGAAGCCAGGGTATGAGATGTGGGCGATGTCGGGAACCCTGCAGCCCCTTGAGACTGTGCCCTGGGAAGGGAGCCCATGTCACCCCTTTCCTGATGGCATCCCGTTGCTGTTTGTCCTGTGAGGTGTTGTTGTTGCAAATCCCATTGCCAAGCTGTACACTGTGCTTACACTGGAATGACTCCATGGATTACCCAGAGGCTTCGTTTCCCAGGTTCCTTTCCCAGGTTGTCAGGCTGCAAGGTTGGGGTTGGGGGACGAGTTAACCCCTCTGGAGGACTCTAGACCCCGCTGATGGTGAGGCCATTTAGTTACCCTTTCAAGGAGCCTGTGGTCCCTGCTAGCGGGAAGACTCTCTCTGGAATGTTTTAAATCATCAAGTTCATTCACTGACAGGGCATTTGTGAGGTTGAGACTTCCTGGCTCTTATTTGTCGTGATAACATTTGCCATTGAAATGGTAGCTCTGAGATGCAGAGTGGAGGTTAATGTAGGAATCACTGGAGGCGTGAGTCTAAGTAGTTTGGTTTACATGGGACTGCGGTTTGAACAAGGAGCACGAAGTCGAAGGGCCTGACGCAGGACCTGCCCCTCCTGCCCCGTGCTGTGACGGGTCACAAGGGGAGGACAGAAAGACTGAACCAAGATGCTGCCTCTTGTTCAAGCAGTTGACTAGTCTTGTGATGCTGGTGACATCCCTGGGCTTCTAGACCTCATTTTCCTCACTTGTAAAATGAGGAAGTAGAGTTCTCAGTCCGGAGTATAGAGGAGAAGATCTGGAGAAGTACATTGTGATGAACTGCCAAGCGGGTCAGATCTCTTTTTTTTTTTTTTTAAAGCAATGAAAAAAAAAATGCAGAATTTGAACAGCCACTTTGGAGTTAAGAAACGATTTGAGTCACTGGTATTAATGTAGATTGGATTGATCTTTTTGGTTGTTTCTACTCCTTTCACTTGAATTAGGTTGCTTAGGAGTAAGTAAATCACAGATGTTGCCATCAGATGGATCTGAGCTGTGTGGTTGTGAGCTCGGCACAGGGTCTGACAGAGTAACAAATAGACACTTTAGGGTCAGGCATGTTTGATACTCTTGGCTCAGGCAGTTCTGGCTGGACAAGTAGGCTACGGTGGCTCTGTGCCTTGGATCACAGCTGTAACAATAATGGTGTGGTGGTGAGGGTTTTGATCAATTCTTGCAAAGAACTTTGCACAGTGCACAGCGCCCATGAAAGACAGCGCATGTTCGCAGTTACCAACACCATTTCCACGGGATATGGGAAGTCCACGGTCTGTTGCGTGCCCTTCCTACTAGCTCAGTGTAGCTAACCCCCACTCAATTTAGGAGTCTCCCTTTATTGTAATTCCCAGGGAAGCACTGACAGATTTTGTCCAGTCTCTTCTTTCTCCGCTGTTCACTTGCTTCAACTCGAACTGTGAATTAAAGGTTGGAAATGGGATTTAAAAATGGAAAAGTCTAGTATTCAGGCTAAGTCTCCGTAGTGAGGCTACCTAACGTCATGGGGTGTATTTCTGTATATACAGTTCCAGGCAAGGGCAAAGGGCTCAGTGCCTGTGCAGATGAGTCACACCAGTGTGATGACAGGGGTTGTCCGAGAGCATAGATCACATACGACCTGGCTGTGATGATTATAGCACTTCAGGGAGTCGTTTTGTGCTTAGAGGACCCGTCATACAAATCTTTTTGTTTTTACAGTATCTAAACTGTCGAATAAAAACATGACTAATTCAGAGTCATTATGTTGATTTAAATTTAAAAATTATACTTTTTATTTTAAAATGTTGCTATTTCAAAGGTAATGTTTCCTAAAACTTAAAAATCATACCTAGTTATTTGTCTTTTTGCTCTTGGCTGAGGCAGAGTAAATGTCTTAAACTTGTTAACTGGTACTAAGGTTATCTACAGAGTGTTACTGCTGGGTGAGGTTAATCTCCTAAATCAAATCTATAACCTAAAATTCCATTTTTTCGTTATGGGGGAAAAGTCAATTGTAAGTGTTCTATTTTGACCAAGAAATGGCATTTTGGGTGGGAGGGAAAGTGGGAAGGAGACTCATCTTCCCAAATTGAAGCTATGGTTAGGGTGAATCTACTAAGAAATTGGTTGCAATGGAAAAGGAGAAAACAAGAGGGCTTCGTAGGTGGCACAGTGGTTAAGAATCCGCCTGCCAGTGCAGGGAACATGGGTTCGATCCCTGCTCCAGGAAGATCCCACATGCCGTGGAGCAACGAAGCCCCTGTGCCACAACTATTGAGCCTGCACTTTAGAGCCCGTGAGCCACAACTAATGAGCCCATGTGCTGCAACTACTGAAGCCCATGCGCCTAGAGCCTGTACTCCGCAACAAGAGAAGCCACGGCAATGAGGAGCCCGTGCACCACAGCAGAGTAGCCTCCACTCGCTGCAACTAGAAAAAGCCTGCGTGCAGCAATGAAGACCCAACACAGCCAATAAATAAACAAATTAATTAATTAAAAAAAAAAAGAAAAGGAGAAAACAAGAAGAATAGAGAAATACCTAGTTGTTTTCTCTTTCATTTGTGTGTGTATGTGTAAAGCAATGACACGACTGGGCAGAGCTTTTGTTTTTCTCTAGTCTATGGGCCGAGTATGTAAAAATCTAGATTTTGTGTCAATCAAATCTTGAAAAATTTGGTACTTTATCTCCAGATTCTAGCAAACTTCAGCATACAACTCTTGAGCAATTTGTTTTAAACTTGAAAATGAAAAGTGTTTGAGATTAAGCAGACCACAGACAACTGAGTCAACTCTCCAGAGGTCTGGATTAAATTGAGGCTAATTTCTCATGTGTTACTAATCCTCTGACTATAATCCTTTATGGTTCTTTTTGATGATGAATCTGCCCTCTTCTGACAGTCAATGAAACAGTTAATTAAAATATGTAATTGAATGTTTCTCAGACCAGAAACATGTTAAATGAAGTAATCAATGAGAACTATTTAAATCTATGTGATTTTTAATTCTAACCACATATGTACAGCAGGGAAGGGGATTGTTCCATTTTTATGGATTGAAAGCTGATTGAGCCACAGGAAATTAAGTGGCTTGTCCATCCATGCTCACACACCAGGTCTCCAGGCTGGTTGTACATTCTTTCATTCTGTATTTTAAATCTTTAACCTTTTGTTAAGCTAAAAAACTACTTGATGGTGCTTGTCATAACTTGTATTTGAAACATGTTTCATTCCACCTGTACTATCTCTATAAAAATGATACACAGAATTTTATATTTTAAAAATATTGTTAACATTTGTGAAATATCTCTGAACATGTTTAGGGGAATTTTTTTTCTTAAATGATTGAATAACACTACCCGCCTCCTCTTCCCGTTAACTGCTGGTTAGCCCACGCCCTGTAACTGTACCTCACTGCAGCCACTAATATATTCTTGTAGAGAATGTACACTCTGCCTGTGTGCAGTTGTTTCATATAGCTAGGAAACCCCATGAATGAGTTTTAAGTAAAAGACAAAAAGCAGCAGTTCTTGAAAAAAAGAAATGATTTCTTTTCATAAAGCAATGGATTTACAAAACATATCTTTAACACAATTCTCAAAATCATTTCTAAGTGATCATAAAGATACAGTCACAAAGCATTTTAGTTCTCTTGATTTCTGGTCTGTTGGTCATTAGCCCTAGTCTAGATAAGGCTGTGGTGGACTCAGCTTTCCAAATTGATTTCCAAAACTTGTTCTTTGTTTACATTAGAATTTTTTTCTTCGCTAGGTATCTTGATATCCTTAGCATGTGAGCATAGACATGGGATGATACCAAATGATTCATTTTGAGCTCACTTTGAGGTTAACTAAAGATGTAGTGTATAATATCAGTCATTTTCCTAGTGCCACTAGATGGGCCGATTTCAGTTTGCAAGTTACTGATATTTGTTGTATGTCATTTGCATGTGAGACTGTGTGATAGTAACACTCCTCTTCTCTCTCAGATTTCCTGGCTCTCCACATGTCAACAGCGCGGCCACCTCCTATGCTCCTTACTCGCCTTCTACACAGTCATCTTACCCAAGTCCGGTGTCCACTTCATCCATCGCCCAGCTGGGCAGTCAGCTCGGTGCTCTGCACGTCAACAGCTATGGTAACAATTTCATCATTCATGCTCACAGACTGTCTTGTCTCCTGAGTATTTTTAACAAGAAAGATTTTCTTCAGATTCAAAATAGACATACCTCTGGCATACCATAATGAAGTAGTTTTCGGACATTTTCGTATAAATCATTTGTAGTATGTATAGCAATAATTATTTTTTTCCAAATCATGCTGCCATCTATTTCAAGATAATTGAAGAACCCTCAGAATACCTTATGTTCAACACAGACCCATAAAAAACAAAAACATGCCGACTTCACAAATAAACATTAGAACAGTGAAATTATTTTAAGAAATGTGAGGGTAGTTTTAACCCTGTGTTCATTATAAGGCCTCCAAATCAAAAATATGATACGCGTTGTTTCAGAGTGCATTTTAATTCTGCATTTAGATCTTGGGAAGAATGGAAGCTCAGATGTTGTGAGGCAGAAAAGAGAATAATAGGAGAGAAAACAGTTACAGTACTGAGATTTACATCGATAGCAATGCTGTATATATTAGGAGTCATAGAAATTTTCACTGTAGCAACAGCAGCGTCAGCCATTTATCTTGATGACAAATGTTTTCATTACTTAATTTCTTAAAAGTATCAGTAAGAACCCCCTCAGAATATTTCCTTTTACTGATTTCAAAATGGATAAGTCTCCAAAGCAGCAACTCAGTTTCACATTATCAGAGAAAGGAAAAAATAATCTGATTTTATGATTTCCAGTATGATTGCTTAGAATTTTAGTGGCCTGTCCCTTCTCCTTGGTTATTTCTACCTACTTCCAAAATCCATTTGATCACGTCAAGCACAGAATGCAAATAGTTTATTGACTTGAGTGAATAATTTTTTGTTATGCAAAAAATTTTTCTTCTGTATGGTTTTCTATATTTTGTACCAGATAAAATTCCTTAATTAAGGCCATGTATCATGAAAAGTGAATGCAACTGAGTTTATCCTACTAATTGTCTCACTATCATTATAAATGCTGCTTTTTTTTTCTTTTTAAATTCTCCACTGATATATAATACCCCAAATAGCATTTTGTGTCACTTTTTTATTTCTTGTTGGGGCTTCATGGCTGCGCGTGGGCTTTCCCTGGTTGCGGTGAGCAGGGGCTACTCTTCATTGCGGTGCACAGGCATCTCACTGCTGTGGCTTCTCTTGCTGTGGAGCACAGACTCTAGGTGCACGGGCTTCAGTAGTTGCGGTACACAGGCTCAGTGGTTGTGGTGCATGGGCTTAGTTGCTCCACGGCATGTGGGATCTTCCTGGACCAGGGATCGAACCTGTGTCCCCTGCATTGGCAGGTGGATTCTTAACCACTGAGCCACCGGGGATGTCCTGTGTCACTTTCTGAATGATGATTTCATCTTGCGGGGAAAAAAATGTGACTTGTAAGGGTGCCTTCTTGCTTTACTCAGAAAAAGAAGCGTCTCTGTTGTATACATGGTAGAAGTTAAAAAGTTGAGAAGTGCGGCATTTAGGTGGGCTGGTCTTCCTTTTTTTGCCTAGGTTCGGGCATGGCTCCCCCCAGCCAGGGTCCCCCTGGCCCTCCGTCAGCAGCATCGTTCCAGGGTCCTCCACGACCTCTGCAGCCATCCATTTTGCAGCCTGGATCGCAGGTTCTCCCTCCACCACCCACTGCGCTGAACGGCCCCTGTGCCTCACCTTTGCCTCCGTCAACACACAGACAAGATGGGCTCCCTGGGCCGGCTCCTCCGAACGCCCAGTACCAGCCCCCGCCTCTTCCAGGACAGACCCTGGGCCCTGGATATCCTCCGCAGCAGGGTAAGCTGGGCAGGGCTCCGAAGAAGGCCTTGGGTTACCTGGGGATACCCTTAATTGGGAATCAGATTTTTTTCTGTGTTACTTGGCATCTATGACTTACTAATTTTGAATAGGGGCAAGTGCAAAGAAAAGGGGAACTGTCGGTATTCACGTTTAACTCCCTGCCTTATTTGATATGAAAAATGCAGCATGCTTGACTGAACAGCATAATATTGTCAGACAGCCCTGCATCTGGGTTTGGGGATTATAATCATTTCTTTAAAAATTTTTTTTTCCAAGCAGGCAGCTTTGGCCCCCAGATGGCAGGTGCACAGCTTTCCTACCCAGGAGGCTTCCCCAGAGGTCCCGCACAGATGGCGGGTCCACCACAGCCCCCGAAGAAGCTGGATCCTGACTCTATCCCCAGCCCAGTAAGTGCCCTTCTCACTCTCACAGTCTCCCTCACAAAGAACCATTCTTCATTCATTGTTCTCAGAAACTCTTCAGTGTGTTAGCATTTATCTTGTCCTTTATTGTCAAAGCACAATACCCATCACATAGATAAGGCTTGCTTC
Organism: Hippopotamus amphibius kiboko; assembly: GCF_030028045.1. Lineage (NCBI taxonomy): Eukaryota > Metazoa > Chordata > Mammalia > Artiodactyla > Hippopotamidae > Hippopotamus > Hippopotamus amphibius. Next base: position 76,999,797 of record NC_080198.1, read on the forward strand.
CTTCTGTGTGTGTATGGGGGTGGGGAGGGTGGGTTATGGCATGCCAGAGGTCTCCATGAGAGAAACAGCCTATGTAGATTTGTTGGGGTATCATAAACTTGGAAGTATCTGTTGATGTTTATATTCACATATATTGACAGTAGTTATTGATATTTAATGAGTGGTTAGTCCTAAGAGTATATTCTATATAGAAATCCTATTTTAAGAAACTAAAGGACCCTTTTCAGGATACTCATAGGAGTGAAAGTACAAAGTATTTTACATATTTAAAAAAAAACTGTTTTAAATAAAATTAGAGCCGTAACTTAATTCTCTTCCACCCAAATGATTTTCTTTGGAGGATTACTCTTTAGTAACTGTATCAGTCAGTTTTTATTAATTTAGTCTGCATAATAAACTGTCCCCAACCTGGCTTACATCCACAAAGATTTATTTATCACTTAGGTTACATGTAAGGTGCAGTAGCTGCAGTTTGGTTTTAGGTTCTGCTCTATATGCCCTTATCACTACAGAATCCAATATGAAGGGGACATGTTGGGGACATGTATTCTCATGACAAAGGGAGAGAAGGAGGAAAACGAGTTGAAAGGTGCAATAGCTCTTAAAGCTTCCAGTCAGGTGTGGTACATGTCACAACCACTCACATGCCCTTGGCAGAAGCAAGTCATATAACAAAGCCTGATGTCAATGGGACAGGGATGTAAACTCTTCCCTCAGAAGAAATTGCAAGTCTTGTAGTTTTGAGCAGGGATGTAAAGTCCTTTGGAATAAGCATGAAATTATCTACAGTTAGCTTTCATCTTTGAAGTGGTTCTATAAACATGAGTAGAAAAAGTTAGAGACTGAGGAACACTGAGAGCTATTATATTTTTGTATAAAAATATAAATGTATATATTGTTATATATTGTCTATGTATATATATAACCTAACTTTTGCATGCAACAAACCACCAGCAAACTTAGTAGCTTACAACCACTATTTACGAATGCTGAGTCAGCCCTCTGGGCTGGGCTTGACTGATTTTGACTGGGCTTGCTTTGTGCATCTGAGGTCACTAGAGGCTTGGCTGGAGCCTGAATGATCTAGGATGGTCTGTGAGTTTTATGTGGTTGCTATAACCAAGTATCATAAACTGGGTGGCTAAATGCAACAGAAATTTATTCTCTTACAGTCTGGAGGTCATAAGTCTGAAATCAATGTGTTGGCATGGCTGTCTTCCCTACAAAGGCTCTATGAGAGAATCCGTTCCTTGTCTATTCCAGCGTCTGGTGGCTCCAGGCATTCCTTGGCTTGTGGCTGCATCATTCCAGTCTTTGCCTCTGTTGTCATATTGCCTCCCCCTCTTCTCTGTGTCTTTCCTCTGGGTGTTGATCTCAAAACTCCCTGTGCCTCTCTTATAAGTTTCATGTGATTCCATTTAGGGCCTACCCAGATAAACTAGGATAAGTACCATTTCTCAAGATCCTTAATTTAATCAATTCTTTTGCCATATGCAGTGTTAGTCACAGGTTTCAGGGATTAGGACATGGATGTATCTTTTTGGGGGGCTATATATTCAGCCCATTATAAATGGTGTCATTCATGTATTTGGTATTTGACACCCATCTGTGAGCTGGGGATGACTGAGTCCTGTCACCAAGCAGGATAGCCTAGGTTTGGTGGTGCCAGAGATCTAAGAGGGAAAATAGGAATATGCAAGGTCTCCTGAGGCCTTGGATTGGAACTGGCACATTTCCACATCTGCAGTGTTCTCTCAGCCAAAGCGTGTCACAAGACCCCCCCAGAGTCAGGGGGTAGAGAAGTAGATCCTGCCTCTTGATGGGAGGCACAGCAAAGTCCTTAAAAAGGGCATAGGTACAGGGAAGTAGGGGCGGAGGATATTGGCTGTTTTTGTAATCTATCACTTATTCTATATTTATTTGAATAAAAACTTGAAGATTTGTGATAAGGTATCTGATACTATGTTAGAAATTAAATTTTAATAACTCTTAGTGCCCTTATTGATGATCGTATTACCAGCCATGACTTCTGTAGTTTAATATTATTTGATTGTTCCAGTTGAAGAAGTATCATGTATTTACAGGATCTACATTTTGACTTCTTGTTTGTCTGCTTGTGTATAAGACCTACAGACACGCTGGGTCGTTCCACTTCATTCTCTGATGTTTTTAGCTCCTGGTTCATTGTTAGTTAATCTCCCCAGTATTGTTTCTGTTACAGTTCTTGGCAATTTTGCTATCCGTTTGTGGAAGCTTCCATTTCTCTGAGCTCTCAATTCTTGATCTTATTTTCTTCCAGTGTTCCTTTCATCTACCCCACTTGTGTTATCCAGAGTCTTAGCATAGACCCTGTCATTACCAGTGACTGTACACCTTCAGAGTCTCGGCTGAAAGCATCCCATCCTCCAACCACTGCCTCCTATCTTTTCAGCTCGTTCCCTTTAGGACTCAAACTTCAATAATAATTCACCCACCGGGATTTATAACCTACCACCTTTTCTTGACTCATACCACCTTCATCCTCTCACTTCTCCTATGCCGCTTATATTACCTGATCCATGTTTATAAATCTGTCCCTTGCATCTTTTACCCTCAACTCCTTTGCCCCCTCCCTCCACTGAATTCACCTAGAAAATTCCCATTTGTTGTTAAACCAACGCTCCACCTGCTCCATGACTGCAACCCCAGATGCTGAAGGCGACTTGAGAAGATGCACTCCATGCTTACGGGTCTCACTTTGAATTCATAACCACTAAACTAGAGTGAACCTTTAGTCGTGTTTCTAAAACCTGGCTGCACAAAGTAATAACTGGTGGAGCATTTAAAACTGTTGCTGCCTTGCTCCTGGCCCCCCAGGTTATGATTTCATTGTACTGGGCATTGGGATTTTCCAGAGTTCCTCTGTTAATTCTCACGTGTAGCAAGTTTGGAGACCATCACCCAGCTCAACCACCCCTCGCATTTTCCTGGATGACTGTCATTTCTTCTCTCTTGAAACTCCTGACACTGTCTTTCCCTCTTCTGACTCTTTAATGATAACCTTGCTTCTTATTACACGGAGGAAATAGAAGAAATCCAAAGAACCTCTGCATGCTTCATTTCCACATCTGCCTACATCTGTGCCCATTTACCCCTCTTCCTCCTGTTAGTGTGGATAAGCTTGTCCATACTCCTAACCTAGGTCATCACCTCCATGTGTGCCCTAGCATCCATCCCTTATGGCCTTTCAAGAACAGCCCTCCAGAAAATGTCCCCTGTATTAGAATTCTCCAAAAAAACAGAACCAATAGATATGTGTCTATATATGGAAATGAACTTACTTTAAAGAATTGGTTTACTCAATTGTTGGAGACTGGCAAGGCCAAAATCTGCTGGGCTGGCCAGCGTGCTGGAGACACAGGAAGAGCTGATGTTGCAGCTTGAGTCCGAAGCAGAATTCCCTCTTCCTCAAGGGACCTTAGTCTTTTTCTCTTAATCCTTAAACTGGTTGGATGAGGCCCACCCACACTATGGAGGGAACTCTGCTTCACTCAAGGTCTACTGATTAAATCACGTTAAAAAAAAAAAAATACCGTTACAGTAAGATCTAGACTGGTATTTGAAACTGGGTACCGTGGCCTAGCCAAGTTGACACATAAAATTAACCATCACATCCCTTATCTCCTGCATTATCTTTACTTATTTGAAGATAAACTTCAGTTTTCTGTCTAGATCATTCTCATCAGAATATAAACATCCTGTAATACCTCTTGTTAATAAAAGAAGGCTCCTTTGTCTCTTCCCCATATCTATCCAGTTTCCTCCCCATTTTGTGGCTCTTTTTTACAGCAAGAAATCTCTTGAAGGGTTGCCTTTACCCACTGTCTGCGTTCATCTCCTCCTGAACCTGTTCTATTTTAGATCTTATCACTACAGCCCCACTAAAGCTGTGCTTGTCCAGGTCTCCAGTGACCTCCCATTTCCAAATCTTGTGGCCAGTTCTCAGATCTCCTCTGTCCTGACCTGTCAGCAACAGATTTGACACATCTGTTCATTCCATCCTCTTTGAAACACCTTTTCAGTGGCATTACCCTGTCCCCAACGCAGAGAACAGCGCCCTTTACATGGTATGCACTCAGATATTTGTTGAATGAAGGAATGTTAACTACGAAAGCAGTGAGCAGTATATCATGTCATTTCATCCAAGACCCTTAAAATACACACATAGGAATCCGTCCAGTGTTATTTTATCTTGAGTTATGGCAACACCACCCACTCATTTACATCTCTTCTTGCTTCACTGATGACTCTTTTTTGTCTCCTTTGTGGGTTTCACCTCATCTTTCCAACCTCCTAGTGTTAAAAGTGTCCGGAAGGCTTTGTACCCGTCCCCTTCTCCATCAACATTTACTCTCTAGTCAACTCTACTCAAGGTGTACGCCCAGGATGGCACCGTGAACATGGGCTGGAGCAGCCAAAATGTCCATTGACAGATGACTGGATACAGAAGATGTGGTATATATACAATGGAATACTACTTAGCCATAAAGAGAATAAAATAATGCCACTTGCAGCAACATGGATGGACCTAGAGATTGTCATACTAAGTGAAGTAAGTCAGACAGAGAAAGACAAATATCATATGATATTACCTATATGTGGAATCTAAAGTATGATACAAAGGAACTTATTTACAAAACAGAAACAGACTCACAGACAGAAAACAGGTTTATGGTTACCAAAGGGCAGAGGCAGTGGGAGAGATAAATTAAGAGTTTGGGATTAGCAGATACAAACTAATATACATAAAATAGATAACAAGGCCCTACTCTGTAACACAGGGAATTATATTCAATATCCTGTAATAAACCATAATGGAAAAGAACATAAAAAAGAATATATATATGTATAACTGAATCACTTTGTACCAGAAACTAATACAACATTGTAAATCTACTATACTTCAATAAAAAATTAAAAAGAAAAAACATTGGCTTGAAGCTTAATGCATGTCTTCAGGCTCTACCCCAGACCTGAATCAGAATCTCTAGGAATGGGGCCCTGGAATCTGGGTTTTAGCAGGCTCTTCAGATGTGTCTTAGGCACTCTAAGATTTGAGAAGTCCCTGATGGTCCAGTAGTTAGGACCCTGTGCTCTGAGGGCCTGGGTTCAATCCCTGGTCAGGGAACTGACATCCCACAAGCCACACAGCATGGCCAAAAAATAAATTAAAAACAAACCCCCGCCCCCAAATATGGCCCAAGCGGTACTGCTTTAGATGAATCATTGTCATGGCTTTAAATGAGCATGCAGGTATTCCTAGTCAAGACCTTTCCTTGAAATCCAGATGGTAACTCTGTGCTTCCAGTTCCTCTGGTCAAAAAACTTGGAGTCATCCTTTTTAAAAAAAAAAAAAAAAAACATTTTATTTTTTATTTATTTATTTTTGGATGTGTTGGGCCTTTGTTGCTGCGCACAGTTTTTTTCTAGTTGCGGCGAGCAGGGGCTACTCTTCATTGCAGTGTACGGGCTTCTCAGTGCAGTGGCTTCTCTTCTCTTGTTGTGGAGCACGGGCTCTAGGCGCGTGAGCTCAGTAGTTGTGGTGCACGGGCTTAGTTGCTCCGTGGCATGTGGGATCTTCCCAGACCAGGGATTGAACCCGTGTCTCCTGTGTTGGCAGGCGGATTCTTAACCACTGTGCCACTAAGGAAGTCCCTGGAGTCATCCTTGATTCTCTCTTTCTTGCATATCTCACGTTTAGTTCTTTAGCTAATTCCATTGCTTCTGCCTTTTGTACTCATCCTGGTCCAAGCCTCTACCATCTGTATCCACCTGAATTATCCTAAGAGCCTCCTAACTGGTCTGTCTACTCTTCTAGTCAGCACAGCAGCCAGAGTGATCCTTTCACATTCTAAGTCAGATCATGTCACGGCTCATAACAAACCCTCCAACACTCCTCTAGTTAGAAACCAAAGTTCTCACGATGGCTTGCAAGACCCTACCATATTTGCCACCCCTGACACCTCCCGCCCCCCCCCCGCCACGCCCCACTCTGACCTGGTCCCTTACCACTCTTCTCCATCACTTTGTTTCAGTCACAGCAGCCTCCTTGTTTTTCCTCGGCCACGCCAAGCGTACCTGTCTTGAGGCCTTTGCACTTGCAGTTCCCTCTGCCTGGAGTCTCTTCGCCTGCATGTGTACAGGGCATGGCTCAATCCTGCATTTCCTTCACGTCCTCATTGCTCACCCCCAGTCTCACTGGCATCCCTATCCACATGGCTTCATATCCACAGCACTTATTACCTGACATAGGATGTATCTTATCTACGCATTTATTTATCACCCGTCTTCCATACTAGAATGTCAGCCTCAAGAGGTCAAGGATTTGGTTTCATTCACTACTGCGTCCGTAACATATAGAACAGGGCCTGATAGAGAGTGTGCACTCACATATTTGTTGAATGAATGAATGTTAACAACAAAAGCAGTATGTGATGTGATTTATTCAAGACCCTTAAAATATACATATACAAATCAGTCCAATGTTGTCATCTTAAAAGTAATCAAATAGCAGTACCAGATGGAGCCTGTTTATATTCTTATTACCAAAGTAGGATGCTTTTGCTAACTAAATTAATGCTTCCTTCTGGAAAGTAAGATGTGAAATCATGTTTACTGAACTCCTGTTGCATGCCAGTCCTGAGCTAGGTGCCCACTACAACTCTTTTTTTTTTTTTTTTTAATAAATTTATTTATTTATTTATTTATTGGCTGCATTGGGTCTTTGTTGCTGCTCATGGGCTTTCTCTAGTTGCGGTGAGCAGGGGCTGCTCTTCATTTTGGTGCACAGGCTCCTCATTGAGGTGGCTTCTCTTGTTGGGGAGCACAGGCTTTAGGCGAGTGGGCTTCAATAGTTGCGGCACACACGCTCAATAATTGTGGCACATGGGCTTAGTTGCTCCACGGCATGTGGGATCTTCCTGGAGCAGAAATCAAACCCATGTCCCCTGCATTGGCAGGCAGATTCTTAACCACTGTGTCACCTAGGAAGTCCCACAACTCTTTTGGATGGTGGTCTTATCCACATTTTGGAAGTGAGGACCCTGGTATCACCGTAGACTCTTCCTCACTCTCTGTATCAGCAGGAGGGTTGTTCAGCCGTTGAGGTCTACCTATTCCCTTCTTTCTCTTACCATGCCCAAGTGCAAGTAATTCTGCTTTAAGTAGCCTGCCTTAGCTATGCACATGCATCTTATTATCTCGTCTCTCCCTTATCCTTCTTGTTCATTTATCTCGAGAGAATCACTCTTTTTCTCTTTCCTGATTCTTTTTTCTGAAACCAGAATACTCTCTTCACAGCAGATATGCGTGAAAGTAATTCTAGTGGCACATCTTCTGGCGGAAAAAGAAATCTGTACATTTCGAAGTAGCACTGGCATTACCAGGGGTCGCTGTCACCACATTGAAACCCTCTAAGACCTGAGGCACAGCCACAATCTCTTGAAATTTTTGTGGGTTGTTTTATCTATAAGCTGTTTCCTGAGAACATGAATTTGAGGTGAAAAAAAAAAAAGCTGTATTTTTAGAAATTGCTGGAACTGTTATATTTCTTACTCTCTTTGTAGGATTCTAGCCAAGATGTGAATTAATTTAGAAATGTAATTACCACTAATGACATTGTTTCTTTGGAGGCAGTGCTTTGTGAGTTGCAAATGGCTAATTTAAAATTAACTTTCTGGAAGTAGAGTACCTGAAGACTGAGAGCTATCTATGTTCAGTATATAGATTATTATGACTTTTACCTCGCTTTCATATTTGACACTTCATTGGTTGAAATGATGGCAGTCAATGTTGGTAATAGAAAAACTACTCCAGTTTTGAATGAGCCAGGGGAGCCTTGTGGTTGAAATATAAAGTGTAATTACAGTGTTTTGATTTTTCTGTTTGCTTCTTGTCTCTGCCCATGGTAGCTTTTCGTCTCATTTGTATCTTACAGTAGTTGTGTTTGGGGCATAGTCTATATCCTTAATAGAATATAGAATATAGAATTTAATAAGAATTCAAATGCTATGAAATTAAAAGAACAGAAATGTGTGCATTTAAAAGCAGGCTAGATCTGTCGCTGATATGCTGTAGAAACCAATGACATCAATGCCAGCTGGGACCTGGATTGGATGAGATGGGAGGGGAGAATGGAGCAGGTAACATTTCAGAGCTTAGGGAAGACAATTTTCATATTATTAGTAGTTTCTTTTTTTTAATTGAAATATAGTTGACTTACAATATTATGTTAGTTGTAGATGTACAGTAGAGTGATTCAGTTATACATATATATATTTCTTCAGATTCTTTACCATTATAGGTTATTATAAGATATTCAGTATAGTTCCCTGCACTATACAGTAAATCCTTATTGTTTATCTCTTTTATATATAGTGGTGTGTATATGTTAAACCCAAACTCCTAATTTATCTCCTTCCCCTTCCCCGTTGGTAACCATAAGTTTGTTTTCTATATCTGTGAGTCTGTTTCTGTTTTGTAAATAAATTCATTTATATTATTTTTTAGATTTCACATATAAGTGATATCATATATTCATCTTTCTCTATCTGACTTACTTTGCTCAATACGATAATCTCTTAAGTCCATCCATGTTGCACAAATGGCAATATTTTTTTATGGCTGAGTAATATTCCATTGTATATATATATATCACATTTTTAAAAAATAAATGTATGTATTTATTGGCTGTGTTGGGTCTTTGTTGCTGTGCAAGCTTTCTCTAGTTGCAGGGAGCAGGGGCTACTCTTCATTACGGTGCATGGGCTTCTCTTTGCAGTGGCTTCTCTTGTTGCAGAGCACGGGCTCTAGGCACGCAGGCTTCAGTAGTTGTGGCACATGGGCTCAGTAGTTGTGGCTTGCAGGCTCTAGAGCTCAGGCTCAGTAGTTGTGGCACACTGGCTTAGTTACTCTCCGCCATGTGGGATCCTCCTGGACCAGGGCTTGAACCTGTGTCCTTTGAATTGGCAGGTGGATTCTGAACCACTGCACCACCAGGGAAGTCCCCACACCACATCTTCTTTATCTACTCATCTGTTGTTGGACACTTAGATTGCTTCCAATTCTTAGCTATTGTAAATAGTGCTGCTGTGAACACTGGGGTGCATGTGTCTTTTTGAATTAGTTTTCATCTTTTCCAGATATATACTCAGGAGTGGCATCACTGGATTATGCAGTAGCTCTATTTTTGTTTTTTTAAGGAAACTCCATACTGTTTTCCATAGTGGCTGCACCAGTTATATTCCCACCAACAGTGTAGGAGGGTTCCTTTTTCACCACACTTTCTCCCACATTTATTATTTATAGACTTTTTGATGATGGTCATTCTGACCAGTGTGAGGTGATACCTCATTGTAGTTTTGATTTGCATTTCCCTAATAATTAGTGATGTTGACCATCTTTTCATGTACCTTTTGGCCATCCGTATGTCTTCTTTGGAGAAATATCTGTTTAGGTCTTCTGCCCATTTTTTGATTGGGTTGTTTGTTTCTTTGATACTGAGCTGTATGAGCTATTTGTATATTTTGGAAATTAATCCCTTATTGGCCACATTGTTTGCAAATATTTTCTCCCAGTCTGTGGGTTGCCTTTTTGTTTTGTATATGGTTTCCTTTGTTGTGCAAAAGCTTTTAAGTTTGATTAGGCCCCATTTGTTTATTTTTTATTTTATTTCTTTTGCCTTGAGAAACTGATCTAAGAAAATATTGCTGTGATTTATGTCCGAGAATGTTTTGCTTATGTTCTCTTCTAGGAATTTTATGGTGTCATGACTTATATTTAGGTCTTTAAACCATTTTGAATTTATTTTTATGTATGGTGTGAAGGTGTGTTCTAACTTCATTGATTTACATGAGGCCATCCACCTTTCTCAGCACCACTCTCTGAAGAGACTGACTGTTCTCCATTGTATATTCTTGCCTCCTTTGTTGAAGATTAATTGACCGTAGGTGTGTGGGTTTATTTCTGGGCTCTCTATACTGTTCCACTGATCCACGTCTGGTTTGGTGCCAGTACCACACTGTTTTGATTATGGTAGCTTTGTAGTATTGTCTGAAGTCTGGGAGGGTTCTTTGTGGTTCTTTGCAGTTCCATATAAATTTTAGGATTATTTGTTCTAGTTCTGTGAAAACTGTCATGGGTAATTTGATAAGAATCACATTAAATCTGTAGATTACTTTGGGTTGTATGGCCATTTTAACAATATTAATTATTCCAATCCAATAGATGGGTTATCTTTGCTCTTTACTTTCTCTTTCTGATATTACATTGTTAGTAGAAAGAAATGCAACAGATTTCTGTATATTAATCTTATATCCTGCTGCCTTCCTGAATTCATTTATTAGTTCTCATAGTGTTGGTCTGGAGTGTTTAGGGTTTTCTATATAGAGTATCATGTCATCTGCATATAATGACAATTTTATTTTGTCCTTCTAATTTGGATATCTTTTATTTCTTTTTCCTTTCTAATTGCTGTGGCTAAGGCTTCCAGTACTATTTGAATAGAAATGATGAGAAAGGGCATTCTTGTCTTGTTCCAGAAGGCTTTAGCGGGAAGGCTTTCAGCTTTTCACCATTAAATATTATAATGACTCTGGGTTTGTCATAAATGGCTTTTATTACATTGAGATACATTCCCTTTGTACCCACTTTGGTGAAAGTTTTTATCATGAATGGATGTTGAATTAATCAAATACCGTTTCTCCATCAGCTGAGATGACCATGTGGTTTTTATCTTTTATTTTGCTGATATGGTCTATCACGTTGATTGATTTGCATATGTGGAACCATCCTGGTGACCCTGGAATGAATCTAGCTTGATCATGGTGCATGATCCTTTTTATGTGTTGGATTCAGTTTGCTTTTATTTTGTTGAGGATTTTTGTGTCTGTATTCATCAAAGATATTGGACTGTAATTTTCTTTTTTTGTAGTGTCTGTCTGGTTTTGGTATCAGGGTGATGGTGGCTTCATAGAATGACTTTGGGAGTGTTCCTTCTTCTTCAGTCTTTTGGAAGAGTTTGAGAAGGATAGGTGTAACTTCTTCTTTGTATGTTTGTTAGAATTCCCCAGTGAAGCCTTGCAGTCCTGGAGTTTTGTTTGCAGGGTTGGTTTTTTGTTGTTTTTTTTTAAAATTACAGATTCTGTTTCATGTCTAGTGATCAGTCTGTTCATATTATCTATCTCTTCTTGACTCAGTTTTGGCAGGGTGTATGTTTCTTAATACTTGTCCATTTCTTCTAGGTTGTCCAATTTGTTCATATGTAACTGTTCATAGTATTTTCTTATAATTTTTTGTATTTCTGTGTTATCGGTTGTTATTGTTCCTCTTTCATTTTTTAATTTTCTTTATTTGGGTTCTCTCTCTTTTCTTCTTGGTGAGCCTGGCTAGAGGTTTGTCAATTTTATTTATCCTTTCAAGAAACCAGCTCTGGTTTTATTGATTTTTTTCTTTTTTGGGTCTCTTATTTATTTCCTCTCTGATCTTTATTCTTTCCTTCCTTCTGCTCACTTTAGGTTTCAGTTGTTCTTTTTCTAATTTTTAGTTGGCAGTTTAGGTTGTTGATTTGAGATTTTTCTTGTTTTTTGAGGAAGGTCTGTATTGCTGTGAACTTTCCTCTTAGAACTGCTTTTGCTACACCCCATAGGTTTTGTATGGTTGTGTTTTCATTGTTGTCTTGAGTTATTTTCTGATTTCCTCCTTGATCTTATTGTTGACCCATTGGCTTTTTTAGTAGCATGTTCTTTAGTCTCCATGTAATCACTTTTTTTCCTCATTTTTCTTTCTGTGGCTGATTTCTAGTTTCATACCATTGTGGTCAGAAAAAATGCTTGAAATAATTTCTATCCTCTTAAATTTGTCCTAGTATGTGGTCTGTCCTAGAGAATGTTGCATGCATGCTTGAAAAGAATGTGTATTCTGGGTTTTTTGGATGTAGTGTCCTGTAGATATTAATTAAGTTCAACTGTTTTATTGTGTGATTTAGGATCTCTGTTGCCTTATTGGTTTTCTGTCTGGAAGATCTGTTCATTGATGTCAGTTAAAGTCTCCTACTGTTAGTGTATTCTCATCAGTTTCCCCCTTTATGTCTGTTAGTATTTGTTTTATGTATTTAGGTGCTCCTACATTGGGTGCATATATGTTAACCAGTGTAATATCCTTTTCTTGTATTGATCCTTTTATGATTATATAGTGTCCTTCTTTATCTTTCTTTATGGCCTTTGTTTTAAAGTCTTTTTTGTCTGATATGAGTATTGCTACCCGTGCTTTCTAGTTGTTTCCATTTACATGAAATATCTTTTCCCATCCCCTCACTTTCTATATATGTCTTTCACCCTTAAGTGGATCTGTGGTAGGAAGCATATTATACATTCTTGTTTTTTTATTATTATTATTATTATTTTTTAATCCAATCTTTGTTCTTTTTTTTCCTTTTTGTGATTGATGGTTTTCTTTTGTATTATGCTTAAGTTCCATTCTTTTTGATTTTTGTGAATCTGTTGTATGTTTTTGATTTGTGGTTACCCTGGTTTTCAAGTATGTTGACCCATAGCTATTTCTACTTTCTTTAGACAGATAGTCATATAAGTTCAAATACATTCTAAAATACCTACTTTTTTTACTCCCCTCCCCCACATTTTATGATTTTGATGTCCTATTTTACATAGTCATGTTTTATTGATTGATTGATTATTGTTCTTTATAGTTATATTTGCTTTTACAAAAGTTTTCTTGCTGTTTTCTAATCTATATACTGGCTTATTTAAGTGATCTTCAGTCCTTTTATATATTTGCCTTTCCTATTATATTTTTCCCTTTCCTGTAGATTCTTGCTTCCTTTCTATTTAGAGAAGATCGTTCAATGTTTCTTTTGAGTTAGGTTTGGTATTGCTATGTTCTTTTAGTTTTTGCTTGTCTGAGAAATTCTTAGTTTCTCCTTCTATTCTAAAGGATTCTTTTAGTTTTTGCTTGTCTGAGAAATTCTTAGTTTCTCCTTCTATTCTACCCTTCCTGGGTAGAGCATCCTAGGTTGCAGGTTTTTCCCTTTCAAGACTTTTACTGTATAATGCCACTCTCTTCTGGCCTGCAAAGTTTCTGCAGAGAAATCAGCTGATAATCTTATGGGCAGTTCCCTTGTACTGACTCTGTTTTCTCTTGCTGCCTTTAGAATCCTCTCTTTAACTTTTGCCATTTTAATTGTTTTGTCTTGTTGTGAGTTTGCTTGGGTTCATCTTGTTTGGGACCCTCTGTACTTCCTGTATCTGGATATCTCTTTCCTTCTTAGGTTTGGGAAGTTTTCAGTCATAAATTCTTCAGATACATTTTCGATCCTCTTTTCTCTCTCTTCTCCATCTGGAACCCCTATTTTATGTATGTTGGCATGCTTTGTATTATCCAGTAGATCTTGTATGTTCCCTTAATTTCTTTTTTTTTTTTTTTTTAACATTTGTCTTCCTGTCTGCTGTTCTGATTGGGTGATTTCTGTTATTCTATCTTCTAGATCACTTATTTGTTCTTCTGCATTATTTAGTCTACTATTCATTGCCTTTAGCTTGGTGTTTGTCTTGGCAATTGAGTTGTCTAATTTTGATTGGTTCCTCTTTATAGTTTCTAGTTCCTTGTTACAGTGACCTGCATTTCTATTGATAATTTTTTCTTAATTCCTTTAGCTTTTTTATTACCTCATTTTCAAACTTGGGGTCTGGTAGACTGGAGTGGTCTTTTTCATTGTTCTTTCAGGGGATTTCTCCAGTTCTTTTAATTAAGAGTAGTTCCTCTGCTTTTTCATTTTACTTAAATTTCTCTGACTCTGAATTTAGGAGAAACAGCCACCTACTGTGGTCTTAAAAGGGTGTTTTTATGTGGGAATGTCCCTGTGTAGGCTGTGTGATTCCAATATTTTTGATACAAGGGCTGTTATTAGTATGGATGTCTGCCACATCTTTCCTCAGAGTGTGCTGGCCATTGTCTCCTTGATAGGGGGTGTATTTTTGGTATTGTGGTGACTAGAGCCTGCACCGGATGTTGGGTGGGGCCTCCTCTTTGCTGTGTGGTTGTCACAGCCTTGTCATGGGCAGGGGCAGCTCCCCAGTTGTTGTAGTAGAATCTCCCAGCTCTGGCTCTAAGCTATGATGTGAGGTAGGTGGGACTGGAGTGCTCCCACTGGGAAAGGAGGTGTTGCATATTCCTTCCCAGGGGCTTTCTGCTGCAGACATGCAGTTCTGTGAGGATTCTGTGATGCCACCTGCCACCTGGTATGCTTGCCCACAAAGTCCACCACTGCTGGACCTTCCCCCACTGTGGGAGCACTGATATTTGACTGGGATGTCAGCCCTACCTCTGGTGTGCGCATGCTCCCAAAGCCCACTGCCACCAGAGGCGTGACCTGCCACGAGCGTGTTGATAGTGGGGCTCCTGTGGTGGACCTGTGCTGCGTCCTGTGCATGCCAACAGTGGCTTCCCCGACCACACTCCAGGCCCCTTGCGCTGTCTCCTTGCAGTCAAACTGTGTCCCCTCCCTGGGTCTAGCCCCTGAAGCCTATGTTTCAGACCAGCCACTGTGCACACCAGCAGGCGCGTGTCTCAGGCTGGGAAGTGGGACAGCGTGGCACCCCTCAGAGCTGGTCCCTCTCTGTGCTGCCCGCCAGCAGGCCAGAACCTACACACTCTTCCTGAGCAAAGTCCAGGCCTCTCCAGCTCCCCCTCTGTCCCGGTGGACCTCCCAGCAGGGAAAGGAGGTTCTTAGGGTCAGAGAACCTTTCCTTCTTTACAGCTCTCTTGGAGCACGGGCACAGGTCCCATTCCAACTTCCCCCTTCCCCCCCCCCCCCCCCACTTTTGTACTACCTGGTTACATAGGGATCTTTCTTGCAGCTTTGGTTATATAAGAGATCTTCTGCCAGCTTTCAGTTAGTATTCTCTGGGAATTCTTCCACATGTAGATGTGTTTTTGATGTGTTTGTGGGAGGAGGTGAGCCCCACATCCTTCTACTCTGCCATCTTGACCTCCCCTCACATTAATAGTTTCTTTAGGACCATAAAAAACTGCATCTCCTCCAAGGTTACATATTCCAGTCTGAGCACTCCTCTCATTTCTCCCCTTTTTTTCCCTCTTTTTATTGCCTCTTTTTTTTTTTTTAAACCCCCTTGTCTCTTGTCACTTTTATCCTATAAAGAAAGAAGGGAGAGCAGGGAGAAGATAAAGAGGAAGAGAAAGATCCTCTTATTATTAGAATTCCTTCTTAACTCCATGCAACTAGATCTTGCTCATTATTTTAATCCCTAGACAGTTACAACAGAAAGACGATATTTTGTCTCTATAGTCTCCATCAATAAATGTTTTAATAGAGAAATATAATATGTTTCCAAGTTAAAGGGCAAAACTTAGGAAGACTTCCCTGGTGGTCCAGTTGTTAAGACTCCATGCTTCCAATGCAGGGGGCGTGGGTTCATTCCCTAATTGGGGAACTAAGATCCCACATGCCACATGGCCCGGCCAAAGGAAAAAAAAATTTAGGGACTTTTGTTCCTTCTCTTTTCTATATGATAGGCAAAAATCCTATGGGACCACGATATTGTTTGTTTCTTATGTCTCAAGGAGCAGGGGTGTGGTGGGGAAAACTTGAAAGGCAAACTGAAGATCAAGAGGGATTTGAGGAGAACAAAGTCTTCTTCAGCTTATATATTTTAAATCATTTATTCTGAATTTAATTATTTTTAGCCTTTTAGAGTTTTCTTTAGCTTCAAAAAGTATTTTCTTTAAAAAAAAGTTATTTTCCATTTCTTTTCCTATGAGAATCTTTTCCCAAAAAAACTCTTATCTATGGTCCCAAGAAACAAATTGAATAAAAATAGAGTTCTCCAAAAGATCAGGGCCAGAGCTCAAGGGTATTACAGAATAGAATTTGGAAGCTACTGACGTAAAGTTGTGAAAGTAAGCAAACGTGGAATTGAAGACAATGGTGGGTTCTCAATGAGAGTTTGATCTGAAATAAACTGAAAGGATTTAGAAAATGTGTATGTGTGTGGGTGTGTGTGTGTCAATAATGAGAGGGGAATTTTGGGAAGTCAGCTTACCTTAACTTTCTCTTGATCTCTTGTTTATCAGATCCAGGTGATCGAGAATGACAGAGCCACCAGAGGAGGACAGGTTTATGCCACCAACACCAGAGGCCAGATCCCTCCTCTGGTCACTACAGATTGTGTGATACAAGACCAAGGTATTTCTTTTCAGTGTTGCTTTTGATTGCGGTCTTAGTATTTCTCACCATTTTTTAAGCACATACACTGACACCCTTCAGTAATACTGTCACTGATGGGCATCCCCTTTATAGATGGTTAACAGGAACCAATTTGCCATTAATCAAGTATGGAGAAGGTACTGTCAGCTGAGTTCTACTGTATTCTCTGCTTGTAGAAATCTAGAGGTTTTCTGGTGAGATACAGTGCAATATATCAGTTTAAGAAAAATTTAAGTTTTAATTTATGGGTTTAAATGTGTTCATGCCCTACCTTTAATTTATTTATTACAGTGGAAACCTGGCAGGATGACATGAACAGAGCAGTAGGGGATTGAATACTTGAGTTAGCAGACCTGGTTCTAGTCCCAATGACATTTTTTTCTGCAGGTCCTTTAACGTTTGGGGTTCTGGTTTCCCACTTTTAAACTGGGATGAGGGACTTCCTAGGGGGCGCAGTGGTAAAGAATCCGCCTGCCAATGCAGGGGACATGGGTTCGAGCCCTGCCCTGGGAAGATTCCACATGCCACGGAGCAACTAAGCCCGTGCACCACAACTATTGAGCCTGTGCTCTAGAGCCCGTGAGCCACAACTGCTGAGCCCGTGTGCTGCAACTATTGAAGCCCACGCGTCTAGGGCCCGTGCTCCACAACAAGAGAAGCCACTACAATGAGGAGCCTGCGCACCACAATGAAGAGTAGCCCCCGCTTGCAGCAACTAGAGAAAGCCCGTGTGCAACAATGAAGACCAATAAATAAATAAAATAAATAAATAAATAAAATTATAAAAAAAAAAGAACCTGGGATGAGGAGAGGCTGAGCTCTGTCTCTACTGACTCTGTCCCATGTCTGCTGTCAGTTTCATGTATCTGTCGAGCTTCCTGCAGGTTTGATCTTTCTGGGAATGTATTATTCCATTGTTTATGGCAAGTAAAACATAGCCTGACGAAATGTGGCATCTCAGATTCTGAAAAAACCATTTTAATGGGTCATTTGCTCAAATCTAGAAATGTTGGATTGGCCAAAAAGTTCATGTGGGTTTTTCTATATGGGCTTATGGAAAAACCCAATGAACTTTTTTGGCCAACCCAGTGTAACATTGGTATACAGGCAGGTGTGTTGTTTCATCTCAGATTTGTCAAGGCAGCCAATTTCCACATGGGGCTCCCCTGTCTTTAGTTCATCCTCTGTGTTGCCTTTGGCACTGTCCTTATAGGGCAGGCAGCACAGTGAGGCAGAGGGAGCTCTGATTGGGAGCCTTAGACACACCTGCATAGGGATCCAGGCTCTCCTCCTTACTG
The DNA here is from genome assembly GCF_030028045.1 of Hippopotamus amphibius kiboko. Classification (NCBI taxonomy): domain Eukaryota; kingdom Metazoa; phylum Chordata; class Mammalia; order Artiodactyla; family Hippopotamidae; genus Hippopotamus; species Hippopotamus amphibius. Next base: position 77,017,371 of record NC_080198.1, read on the forward strand.
CCCTGAGCTCTGCTTATCCCTCCTCTCTGAACCTCAGTGTCGCCCTCTGTAAGGTGTGAGGACTAAGACCTGCCCTTCAGCGCCAGTGTAAGGATTAGAGGTGACTGTGTATGTGTGTATGTGTGTGAGTGTGTGTGTGTAAGTTTTTATATGTATGTCAGGGGCTTGACTTGTAGAAGGGGTTGATGAAAATCACAGATGATGTTACTATTATAGGTATTAATGTTAAAACACATGTCAAATTACTTCATTTCCTATTCTAAAAGTAATTTGTCCTGACTACTTACAGAATCCATCCAGACTTGCTAAATAAATTCACATTTGTTAAGCACTTAGGACCTGGTCTATAATGGGTTGAGCTATATGAAAATGCTGATTTTTTTTCTATTACTGTTGACCTACAAGAATGGCAGTTTCATCTCAACCTCATAGTAAGGGTTACACTCATATTTTAAATATTTATCTATGTATTTAGTATTTCAGTTTGAGGCGCTTTGCAGACCTAAAGAATATTCCTTAGCATCCTCTCGCCTGTTTCTTCCTCTGCATCTGCCTCAGCCACACCAAACTCATCCCCGTCCCCTCACGTCTCTGATGCTCCCTTTGTGCTGTTTTCCCTGCAGCAGACTGGGGACTGCTTTTTGTTCACCATGGCACCCCTGGAAATTCACCTGGTATCTAGAATATAATGGTTGCCCAACAAATATTTATTGAACAGATGTCCTCGGTGTGTTGATATATAACTCTCACTCTTTTAGTTGGGAAATTCTTAGTTCTTCCAAACTCAGTTTAATTTTCTCTTTGAAATCTTCTCCGATTTCTTTCCCCATAGCGCGTCACAGACACTTCCATGATCGCCCTCGTTCTGTGACATGTTACTGTGGTTTGGGTCTGTCTTTTCTGTGAGACCGTGAGCGACGTAGGGGCAGGATTGTACTTGTTCACTCATTTGTTCGCTTATTCAGCAAGTATTTATTCAGTACCTGTTCCCATTGTGGTTAATATTTTTTAAGTGCTTGCTATGCATTAAGACAGTCTTCTGAACACTTTACGTGGATTAATTAACTTAATCCCCCATGTAACTTAATGAGATAAGTATTAATATCATCCTCATTTTACAGAATGCTCAGGTAACTTACCCAAGACGCGCAGCTGATGGGAAGCAGAGCTAGAATTGGAACCGCAGCATTCTGGTGCCAGAGCCCATGTTCTTAACCACTGATCTCCTGCCTGTTTTCAGGAATAAGAGACACAGTTCTGTTCTTAACTGAGTGCACTACGTGGCAGGGAAAGAGATAACTAAATATTCATATTATAATGTTAATGATAATGTTATACTAGAAGGGTAAAAGGCATATTTCTGTGAGGACTTAACTGTGAGGTAACTAACCCGGCCCGTCCTGCTAGGGTGGGGACAGCTAGGCTGAGTCTTGAGTGAGCACGTGTAAACCGGAACAAAAGTGGAGATGCTGGGAGAGGAAAAGGTTGCCGGGCTGCAGAGATGGGTATGCTACGGTTCGGCCGTGGGAGAGAGGGTACGTGCAAAGGAGCAGCGTGTGCAAGAGTGTTTTGTTTTTGTGTTCTTTTTTTTTAAGTTAATTAATTAACTTATTAATTGGCTGCGTTGGGTGTTCGTTGCTGTGCACGGGCTTTCTCTAGTTGCGGTGAGCAGGGGCTACTCTTCATTGTGGTGCGCGGGCTTCTCATTGCAGTGGCTTCTCTTGCTGCAGAGCGCAGGCTCTAGGTGCTCAGGCTTCAGTAGTTGTGACATGTGGGCTCAATAGTTGTGGCTCATGGGCTCTAGAGCACAGGCTTAGTAGTTGTGGCACGTGGGCTTAGTTGCTCCACGGCACGTGGGATCTTCCCGGACCAGGGATCGAACCCATGTCCCATAAATTGGCAGGCGGATTCTTAACCACTGCACCACCAGGGAAGCCCTGTTTTCATCTTCTTTTTGAACATAGAGATGATTTTTTTTTATTGTGGTTAAGTACACATAAAATTTGCTGTATTAATTTTTACGTGTACAATTCAGTGGCATTAATTATTCAGTGTTGTGCAGCCATCGTGATTATCCACTTCCAGAACGTTTTCATCAGCCTACACTGAAACTCTGTGCCTAATAAGCATTCGCTCCCCACTCCTCCCCTCCACCAGCCCCTGGTATCTCCTGCTTTCTGTCTCTATGAATTTGCCTAGTCTAAAGCCTCACATAAGTGGATTCATAAAATATTTGTCCTTCTGTGTCTGGCTTATGTCACTTAGCATAATATCTTCAGAGTTCGTCCATGTTGTAGCATGTATCAGAATTTCATTCCTTTTTAGGGCTGAGTGATACTCACTTTGATGTATACGCTGCATTTTGTTTATCCATTTATCTTTTGAAAGTCTCATGGGTTGTTCCCATCTTTTGACTACAGTGAATATCCATGGCTGTGCACGTTGGTTTACAGGTATCTGTTTTGAGTTCCCGCTTTCAGTTCTCTTGGGTGTGTACCTAGGAGTGGAACTGCTGGGTCATATGGTACATGCAGGGAAAGAGTATGAGGAAGGAGGGGAGAGAGAAGGAAAGACGAGGAGGTGGCAGGGTACAGATCGTAGCCTGCAGCCCAGCCCTTGGCAAGAAGTCTCTTCTTGCTGCCTGGCATGGAAGGAACCCTGAAGTTGGCCCAGTCACATCCCATTTGCTGTGAAGACCCTTCCTCTGGCTCAGCTTATTTGCTAATACTTGTTAGTAGACTTTTTTAAAATTTATTTATTTTTTAATTGAAGTAGGGACTTCCCTGGCGGTCCAATGGTTAAGACTTCACCTTCCAATACAGAGGGTGCAGGTTTGATCCCTGGTCAGGGAGCTAAGATCCCACATGCCTCTCGGCCAAAAAAACCAAAACATAAATCAGAAGCAGTATTGTGACAAATTCAATAAAGACTTTAAAAATGGTCCACATAAAAAAATAAAACTTTAAAAAACAATAAATTGAAGTATAGTTGATTTACAATATCATGTTAGTTTCAAGTGTACAGCAAAATGATTCAGTTTTATATATACTCTTTTGCAGATTTTGTCTTTATAGATTTTTACAGAATATTGAGCATAGTTCCCTATGCTATATAGTAGGTCCTTGTTGATTATCTGTTCTATATATAGTAGTGTGTATATGTTAATCCCAACCTCCTAATTTATCCCTTTCCCACCCCACTTTCCCCTTTGGTAACTGTAAGTTTCTTTTCTATGTCTATGTGAGTCTCTTTCTGTTTTGGAAATGTTCTTTGTATCTTTTTTTTTTTTTTAGATTCCGCATATAAGCTATATCGTATGATATTTATCTTTCTCTGTCTGGCTTACTTCACTTAGTATGATAATCTCTGGGTCCATCCATTTTGCTGCAAACGACATTATATCATTCTTTTTTATGACTGAGTAGTATTCCATTGTGTAAATATGCTACATCTTCTTTATCCATTCATCTTTCGATGGACATTTAGGTTGCTTCCATGTCTTGGCCATTGTAAATAGTGCTGCAGTGAACATTGGGGTACACGTATCTTTTCAAATTATGGTTTTCTCTGGATATATGCCCAGGAGTGGTATTGCAGGATCATGTGGTAGCTCTATTTTTAGTTCTTTGAGAAACCTCCGTACTGTTCTCTATAGTGGCTGCACCAATTTACATTCCCACCAACAGTGTATGTTCCCCCTACTCCACACCCTCTCAGCATTTATTATTTGTAGACTTTTTGATGATGGCCATTCTGACTAGTGTGAGATGATACCTCATGGTAGTTTTGATTTCCATTTGTGTGATAATTAGTGATGTTGAGCATCTTTTCATATGCCTTTTGCCCATCTATATGTCTTCTTTGGAGAAATCTCTTGTTAGATCTTCCGCCCATTTTTTTTTTTTTTTTTGGCACACGGGCTTAGTTGCTCCGCGGCATGTGGGATCTTCCTGGAAGCTGGGATCGAACCCGCGACCTCTGCATTGGCGGGCGGATTCTTAACCACTGCGCCACCTAGGAAGCCCTTCCGCCCATTTTTTGATTGGGTTGTTTGGTTTTGTTTTGATACTGAACTGCATGAGCTGTTTGTATATTTTGGAGATTAATCCCTTGTGCACATTTATGGCCAAAATCAGGAAGGCAGAACATAAGGACATATTACAATGGGGTTGACGTGATGGTGAGCCTCTCCTGCTGTGCACTGCTCAAGTGTACTGCTGCCATGTCTCCCTTCCTTTTCTTATATCATCAATACTTCCCTTTTTATACAATTATTCCCATCTTTTAAAAAAAAAAAAAACCTTCTATCTTAAAAAAAGAAAAATGTTTTCTTGACCCACTTCCTTTACCGGCTACCCCTCGTTTCTTTGCTCCCCTCCACAACAAAACTTGAAAGGATTCTTGCCAGTTCCTCACCTGCCTTTCTCTCTTAAACCCACCCCCACTCCTCACTCCCCCCTCCCCCCCCATTCCACCAAATTTCTCTCTTCCGGGTCCCCAACACCCTCCCCGTTGATAAATCCAGCGGTCATGTTGATCTGGCGGCAACACCTGGCCCAATGGATGCTGCCTCTTCCTTGATGTACTTTCTTCACTTCACCTCCAGCACACCCAGACTCCCTTGTTTTTTTTCCTTCTCAGTCCTTTAGCTGGTTTCTCCTTTTCCTCTGGCTTCTTTATGTTAGAGGACCCAGGGCTCTGTCCTCAGTCGTCTTCTCTTCTCTGGCCACTATGATTCCCTAGGTGGTTTTAATCTAGCTTTGTGGTTTCAAATACCATCTATATGCTAAGAACTCCCAAATGTGTATCTCCAGCTCAGCTTTCAGCCCAACACCAAGACTCAGGTATCTAATGGTTTACTAAGCATTGCTGTTTGGTTGCTTAGTAGATTTCCCAAATGGACATGTCCAAACCCAGGTTCCTGACCTCCACCCACACACCTGTTTTAAAAAAAAACCCATTCCCTTCTGCAGCCTTTCTCTTTTCAGTTGATGGCAACGTCATGCTTCTGATTCCTCAGGCTAAAAACTTTGGAGTCATCCCTGACCCTATCCTTCTCTCATACCTCATACATTATCACACTTCATACATTAACAAATAAGTCACTGTACCTTCAAAATGTCACCCGAATCTGCTGCTAACAGGCTGGTCCCTGTCACCACCCTATTTCTCACCAGGCTACTGCACAGCCTCCGCACTGATCTTCTTGGTTCTCCTCCCCAGCACAATCCGTCCTCAGAACCGTGGGTAGGGTCAACCTAAGTCAGATAACACCTTTCTGCTCAGACGTTGGCCGTGTCTCCCCCTTTCACTGAGAGTACAAGCCGGAGGGTTTAAAAGTGGTCTAAGCATCTAGCTGATCTGCCTCTGACTTCTGTGAACTCCCCACCAGCTGCTGTGCCCACGTGCCCCGTTGTCAGCTCCTGATCCTCCTCCACCAGGCAAGGTATGCCCTGCCCCGCGGATAGCTGCTGGGGAGATCCCTTGCCACCTGCAAGTCTTTGCTCAAATGTGGCTCATGAATAAGACCAACTCTGGGACTATTTAAAGTTGCAGTCTGCCCCCCACTATGACACACCTTAACCAGAGGGCTTCTCTTCATAGCCTTTATCATCTTCGAAGGCCCTGTATACTCTACTCACTTCCTGGGTTTAATACTTATTGTCTGTGTCCTCTGCAAGAACAAAAGCTCTACAAGCAAGCACCTAGCATAGTGTCTAAAACTTGGTAGACACTCAGTAAATGTTCTTTTGCCAAAATATATTATTTAATTTCAAAATTTATTTTAGATAAAATTTTCTAGTGATTTAGAAATATTCTTCATGCCATGGATAGAGTTTTAATACTCATGCACGCCTTGAAAAAAATATTTGGTCAGGAAACCTGATGTATTTTTTAAATAGATTGGGGAGGGGGTGTTTAAAAAATAATATTTCTGTTATTTAGAATTTTCATTTCTAAATTGAATTTCAAGTTTAGAAAAAACCCATAGTTTAAAAAAAAAAAACACATAGTCAAATGGAATCATGTTTGACAAAGTATAACTTGCTGATGTGAGATGGTATACAAGTACCTACTTTTCCCTAGTAGATGTATCAATAGAAAAGGATGAAGAGGAAATTTTATTCTGTTTTGCATCTTTGCTTTACTTCTCTCATTGAATCTCATTGAAACACCTCTCAAGTCTATGAGTAGCTATGTTAACATCCTGCTTATGGAAAATAATAACAATTTTAAAATCTCATATTTTTGCAATAGAATGCAGAGTGATTTATTTTACAAGAAACTATAGTGTGCTTAGACTACAGATTGTAAAAGTATATAATACTACCTTTCTTGTAGAAATCATGAAGAAATTTTACAAAAAAGGCAATGCATTATCTAGAAGTACCTTTATAGATATTTAAATATCGTAGGGCAGGTTTTTTTTTCTAAGCAGATTTGAAGTATGCATCCTTGAATGTTTCAGGCAATGCGAGTCCTCGATACATCCGTTGTACAACATACTGTTTCCCGTGCACATCCGATATGGCCAAGCAAGCTCAGATTCCATTAGCTGCCATCATCAAACCCTTTGCCATGGTTCCCTCAAACGAGGTAAGTGATAAAGAAAAACAGCCGTTCGGTAATTTACCAATTCCAAAATTCTGCTTTCATCATTATTTTTCCTGTGTGTTATTCTGTATTGTAAACAGAAAACCGGAGTATATATAATGTGAAAAACTTGTAGTCATTCAATTCATTAAGAAAACAAAAATCCAACCAACTATGTTTTTTGGCATCCTGTATTCCAAACACTGATGAGCTGGGTCACTTTTTGGCCTATTGTAACCATGCACATATACAGGAAATATGGACTGTCACGCAGTGACAAATACCCAAACCTCTTGTGAGGACCTTATGCCCTAGTTCAGGGCCCCAATATCTAGGATCTCTGGTAAAGGAAGATAATAGAGCCTAAGGTCCTTGGTGTTACTACCTCTGCTTTAATAATCACTGGGCCAAGATGCTCATAAACTCCTGTTTAAAGTCAGCATGATTAGAAAGCATGAGCTAGATAAATCTATATCTTTCAGCTAGGAAAGATGTACCCAGCTTATAGTTAATGGGAAAAAAGACAAGAAGTGGAGTATATTTAAGATTTCTGATATCAGGATGCTGTTAGTGGATATTGTGGTCAGGACATCTACTCTCTACAGCTGCCATTCCTCCTTTTGATGCCCCTGAGGGGTGGATACCCACATGCACACAGAGACAGACACAAGGTACTATAGCAGAGCTGGTCAGATAGGAGGTGAAGAAAAGCCTTACTTCTGGCTGGAGCTTTGACTGTAACCCTCTTGCGGTGGTCCAGTAAGTTAGGCTGAACCCTGGATTCCTTTTGCTCACTAAAAGCTGAAGCTGATTCTCTTCCCAGTTTAAACCTGAGCTTGGCTCAAATGATCCTTTGAGTTTGCTGATCTAACATGCACCTAGTAGCACCTGAGCAAGAGGTAGAGCATTTCTAAGAGAGAACAGATTTGCACCCTTTCTTGGGCTGGCCATGCCAGCTGGGATGGGGGTAAAGTGGCATGGGGAAGGGGAGGGGGCCTGCTTTATGTCCCCTCAAGGAAGGAAGAAAGAAGAGAGAGACAGTGTCCACGTGGACAGTGGCTTTCACCCCATTTGAGATGTCCACTTACTTTTTTCATGAGTATAGCAGAATGCTGCCATCTCTTCTTTTTGAGGATACAGCGAACTGGGTTAGAGTTGGGTGTAGAAGAGGCACTGGGCTGTTCCTAGAATCCAGCCTTACATGCAGTATGGTCTCATAGTTGTAAATCAAGTACATTCAGTAATTACTTTAGTTATGTTAGGCATGGTATCTTCTGTGATGGCCTCAGAAATTTAACATAATGCTCATAAACTTCTCTTTACAATCTCTATATTTATTTATTTTATTTTATTTTATTTTTTTATATCTAATTCATGACTAAGTTTGGAAAATTTATATCACAAAGTTTTATATTGTGATATCTAATTCATGACTAAGTTAGGTCTCTCATTTGTGTCTGTCTGGATATGTGTATGTCTCAGTGTGTCTTTGTCTTTGGATATGTTTACTGAGGTTAATTTGTAAATGAGCTTTATTTTATTGAGTTAAGGAAAAATAGGTGCTTACAAATTGTACAATTGTAAGTACAAGAAAAATTAAGCTAAATAAATTTCAGGTTTATATGAACTGGGAAATATTCAGTATCAAATGAATACCTGGTTTTAATATTTGTTCTTTGATCTAATTGTGGCTCCAAAAATGATGCAAAGCCCACCAATTCTTTTACTACTCCCGAAACCTTCCCTATTTATCTTAAGAGGCTTTTAAGTATTAAAAAAACAGGAAACAAAGTCATCTTAGTAGGAACTTGCTTGTACCTTTGAGATGTAAATGTCTTATCTGATCATCTTTGCTATCTTTTTTTTTTAAGAACTTTTATTGAGATACAGTTAACAGACAATATATAGCATATGTTTAGAGTGTACAATTTGGTATCCCAATCTCCCAATTCATCCCCTCCCAACCCTCCCTGCTTTCCCACTTGGTGTCCATGTGTTTGTTCTCTACATCTGTGTTTCTATTTTGTCCTTTCTTGTCTCTTGTAACATTTTTTATTTTAAAGTCTATTTTATCTGATATGAGTATTGCTACTCCAGCTTTCTTTTGATTTTCACTTGCATGGAATATCATTTTCCATCCCCTCACTTTCCGTCTGTATGTGTCCCTAGGTCTGAAGTGGGTCCCTTGTAGACAGCATATATATGGGTCTTGTTTTTGTATCCATTCAGCCAGTCTGTGTCTTTTGGTTGGTGCATTTAGTCCATTTACATTCAAGGTGATTATTGATATGTATGTTCCTATTACCATTTTCTTAATTGTTTTGTTTTTGTTTCTGTAGGTCCTTTTCTTCTCTTATGTTTCCTGCTTAGAGAAGTTCCTTTAGCATTTGTTGTAGGGCTGGTTTGGTGGTGCTGAATTCTCTTAGCTGTTACTTGTCTGTAAAGCTTTTGATTTCTCCCTCGAATCTGAATGAGATCATTGCTGGGTAGAGTATTCTTGGTTGTAGGTTCTTCCCTTTCATCACTTGAAATATGTCGTGCCACTCCCTTCTGGCTTGCAGAGTTTCTGCTGAGAAATCAGCTGTTCCCCTTATGGGAATTCCCTTGTATGTTATTTGTCATTTTTCCCTTGTTGCTTTTAATAACTTTTCTCTGTCTTTAATTTTTGTCATTTTGGCTACTACATGTCTTGGCATGTTTCTCCTTGGGTTTATCCTGCCTGGGACTCTCTGCGCTTCCTGCACTTGGGTAGCTATTTCCTTTCCCATGTTAGGGAAGTTTTCAAGTATAATCTCTTCCAATATTTTCTCAGGTCCTTTCTCTCTCTTTTCTCCTTCTGGGACCCCTATGATGCGAATGCTGGTGCGTTTAACATTGTCCCAGAGGTCTCTTAGGCTGTCTTCAGTTCTTTTCATTCTTTTTTCTTTATTCTTTTCCTCATCAGTGATGATCACCATTCTGTCTTCCAGGTCACTTATTGGTCCTTCTGCCTCAGTTAATCTGCTATTGGTTCCTTCTAGTGTAGTGTTCATTTCATTTATTGTGTTGCATATCTCTGTTTGTTTGCTCTTTAATTCCTCTAGGTCTTTGGTAAACTTTTTGATCTTTACATCCAGTCTTTTTTTCAAAGTCCTGGATCATCTTCACCATCATTATTCTGAATTCTTTTTCTGTAAGGGTGCCTATCTCCTCTTCATTTACTTGTTTTTCTGTGTTTTTATCCTGTCCCTTCATCTGGTACAAAGTCCTCTGCTTTTTCATCTTCTCTATCTTTCTGTGGCTGTGGTTTTCAGTTTCACAAGATGAAATACTGTTGATACTGCTTGATACTGCTGTCTGCCCTCTTGTTACAATCTCTGTATTTAATAAAGTAGACCAATGGCAATGACAAAGAAATCCGTGCTTAATATGTTTCGAACAATAACTCGCTTTTTTAACCAGGTATTTTTCAACCTTTTACTGTGAAAATGTTTAAGCATACAGAAAAGTTAAAAGAATTTTGCAGCAAACACCTACACCTGCCACCTAGATTCTACCATTAACATTTAACTATACTTGTTTTATCACACATTGATCCATCTGTCCATCAATCCATCTTTTTTATGTATTTCAAAGTAAATTGCAGTTATTAGTGTACTCCCCCCTAAATACTCCAGCATGCATATCATTAGCAAGGGTTTAATATTTGGTTACAGGTTATTTTTCCTTTTAGGGACAAAATTAATTTACAATAAAATGCATGTATCTTAATTAAACATTTTACTGAATTTTGACAGATGCGTACACCTGTGTCCTCCAAACCCCTGTCAAGATATGGCAAATGATTGTCACCCTAGAAAGTTGTCTCATGCCACTTCCTTAGTCAGCCCCCAGCCCTTCTCATCACCTCCCTTCTCCGACAACCATTGTTCTGATTTTTTTCCCACCATAGATTTGTTTTGCCTGTTCTAGTTCTTCATGTAAATAGATTTATAGAGTACACATTCTTTTGTGAAAGTTTCTCTCACCCAGCATCATGTTTTAGAGAGCTGTCATGTTGTTCCCTGTATCAGTGGTTTGTTCCTTTTTTATTGCTGAATAGTATTTCATTGTGTGGATATTACCAGTTTATCTGCTCTTTTGCTGGTGGACATCTGGGCTATTTCTGCATTTTGGCTTTTGTGAATAAAGCAGCTTCTATAAATATTCTAGTATAGGCCTTTCTGTGGATATGTTTTCATTTCTCTTGGATTAATACCTGAGTAGTTTGCTGGCTAATGGGGTACATGTTTATTTAGTTTTATAAGAAACTGCCAGACCATTTTCCAAAGTGGCTGTACGATTTTACAGTCCTTTCAACATGGTATCAGAGTTGCAGTTGCTCTACATCCTCTCCAACCTTTGGTACTGTCTTTTTAATTTTAGCAGTTCTGATGGCTGTGTAGTAATACCTGTGAGAGGTTTTTTTAAAATTTTTAATCTTGATCTTTTGAACAAAATTTAAGGTACTGGTAAAAAATATCACACCCATGTACATACCACCATCATTAACAAATGTTAATATTTTGTTGTATTTGCTTAAGATCACTTCATAGCCACATCGAAGTCTCCTCTAGTCAGGCCATTCTTCTCTTCCCTCCCACTCCAGACACAAATGCTAATGAATTTGATATGTATCCTTCCCACATCTAGATTTTATATATTGACTTCATATGTGTGTATCCATAACAACGTAGTATTTTTTGCTTTTTCATGAATCAGTTATTTTAAATAAGTAAAATATAAACATTCAAAAGATGGAAAGGGTATACAATGAAAAAGGTCCCTTCCTACGCTTCCACTACCCCCGCCACCCTTACAATTTTTAGCCCTTCTTTGTGATTCCTTCTAGAAATAAATTTGCATATACCAGCATATCAATATTCATCCTTAAGAAATAAATATATTAACGATAGCACAGTATATATACTGTTTGGCACTTTCCTTTTTTCAGCTAATGTGTCTGGCACTTCATTCATGTTGCTGCCTACGTGTTGCTACCTACAGAGCAGTGTCATCCTTTGTAACAGTTGTGTAGCCTAATATATTCGACAAACACTTTTAAATGTAGGTGTCAATTCTAAGTTGCATACAGATTTCAGAAACGTGAAAATTTAAAAACATGAATCCTAAAACTGAAGGAAATAAACGTGCTTGGAAGAATGTCTTCTCCTAGGGGCATGGGATTGTTACAGACGTGCGTGCTGTCTCACTCATTCCCATACTGTCTGAATCTTTCTACAGTGATCTGTTATTTTCAAAATCAGGAGAAGATGACAGTTCCACCCCGAAGGAAATCTAGGCAACAAGTTTATTGTATATCAATATGGGATGTATGCTCGGGACAGGGTTAGCTTGAATGTACCTTGTTCATGGCAATGAGTTCGCAGTTTTCAGCTACTTACTAGAAAAAACCTCTCCTCCCATCCCCCTCCCCACGAGACAGCTGACCTGCGTCATGCATACAAGAAACAGAACAAAATTCAACGGTTCTTCAGACCCCAAACCAGAATGTGTAACCAGCTTCTTATCATCACCGTTTCGTATTAACAGTGAAATTATTCAGTAACGTGTTCCTGAAAATGAAACCTTTTATTTAGTTTTTTGGTTGAAAACATGAGTCCGAGCCTCCCCCTAAATGTATATACACATTTCGTACACACGCTGAATGTGTGTGCTTTCTATTTTCTGAAGTTGTTTGGTCTAACCAAATAGTACCTTCTCACCAGCATCAGGTTTTCCCTTAGTGAACCTTATGCTGCATTTTAGTTTCTGTGCTTTCCAAGGTAAGAAGCAGGTGAGTTTAGAGTGATGGCTTATTTTTTGGAATCTGACTTTGGGTGAAGCTCTGTGTGAGAAAGTAACACACTCTAGTCTTTTCATGTTGCTATACACTCTGCATGCTGACCAGGTAAATGTATTTTCTCTGTTCAGGCTCTCTCTACAGAAGCCTTTCCTTTATTTCTTAGAACTTCAAGAACAGGATTACTCAAATGTATGTTTAGGTATTATGTATATGAATATATATATTTATACATAATTAATTTATAGATACTATATATATAATTGAGGTATAATTGATAAATAAAATTGCATGCTATTTAATAGATATACTGTATTTAAGAAGGATTACTATTTTTTTATAAATTTAATTTATTGGCTGTGTTGGATCTGTTGCTGTACGCGGGCTTTCTCTGTTTGGGGAGAGCGGGGTATGCTCTTCATTGAGGTGCACAGGCTTCTCATTGCAGTGGCTTCTCTTGTGGAGTATGGGCTCTAGGTGTGCGGGCTTCAGTAGTTGTGGCCTGTGCTCAATAGTAGTGGCACACGGGCTCTAGAGCGCAGGCTAAGTAGTTGTGGCACAGGGGCTTCATTGCTCCGCGGCATGTGGGATCTTCCCAGACCAGGGATTGAACCTGTGTCCCCTGCACTGGCAGGTGGATTCTTATCCACTGCGCCACCAGGGAAGTCCAGGATTACTATTTCTTATATAGCAGTGTCGTCTGGGTTGAATGAAGACATTCTCTATTTTAAAAAATACTTTACTTTTTTTGTTAAATAGACTTAAAGATGAAAAAAAACATAAAAGGGATGCTAAAACACCAGGAGGAAGTTCCTAAAGGTTGTTCCCTGAAAAAAGTTATCCTCCTCTTTGGGTGTTTAACTGGACCTGAACGTGGAGTGCCACTAGCATTAGGGAACCGTCACTGCTCCACTCCACCACCGGCTGGATGAGAGTCTAGGTCACCAAGGATGTGGGCCTTCTTGGCAGCCTCTCCTCTTGTAGTTTCCATGACACCCTCCTGATGTATTTTTTCCTGCCTCACAGGCAGGAAACATTTTAGTTCCCTTTGTTGTCTTCCTGACTTCTAGTATTGGGGTTCATTAAGGCTTGGGCTTGGGGGTCTCCTCTTTTTTATCTTAGACTCCCTATTCCCCCAAAGGCTAAGTATCGTCTGTAACAGCTACTAGAGTAGCTAGAGATAATAATTACAGTCAGGACTTAAAGAGCACTCCGTGAGCACAGCTATAAGGTTTTAAATGTATGTTCATTTATTTCATCCTCACATCAACCTATTTATTGTTCCATTTTAGATGTGAGGCATGGAGTTAGATAACTCCTTAAAGCCAATGGCTACTAAGTAACAGAGCTAGGATTCCAAGCCAGGCTTGCTCCCTTATCCATTCACCCCTACGTCTGCAGCCCTGCATTCACATGTCCAAATGCCTTTCTGAAATCTCTCCTTGGATATCTCATAGAACCCTCAAACTTAACATGTTCAAAAGTGAATTTCTTATCTCTATACCCTAAACCTTTTCATTCTTCCACATATCCATAAATGGTACTATCATTTATTTAATTGTTCAAGCCGGAAGCCCAAAGCTAAACAACTAGAGCTAATAATAGAATATAAGGGACATGCTGATTTTTGATATTTATACCCTATAATCAAGAAGGTAAATTTTAAAGTGTGTTTCTTGAAGGTAAATGAATACATGAATACTTTATTTTCCTCTCGAATAAACGGCTTGCTTATTTTTAGGTGTAGTAAAACTTTAGGGTTTTATTCCTTATCTGACTAATATTGCCATCATTACTGCAATTAAAAAAAAGATATCCTTCAAGATATCCTGATTTGGCATTGATCAAAAGGATTTATTTAGTACAGTTTTTTTTTTTTAAAGTCAGTTTTATTGTTTGACAGAACCTTTAAAGCATGTCATTGTGTTAGCAACGGGCTGTAAAAATAAACCTAACCCAGGCAGTTATGATCCGAGAATGTTCCCTGCGAGCATGTGCTTTGGTGATGTATGCTATTTCCAAGGGCAGATCTGTGTCATCTTTGTTTAATATTTCATACTCCTTACCATAAGTTTTAACTTTTTTTGGTATGTGTTCTATGTGAAACCCATTGCCATATTTAATATAATTAACTGTGAGGTATTTATTCAGCAAAAGTAATTGGTTATCTTGTAAGCTCTTTTTGCTTAGTAACCTGTGATTTTGTTTTCGATGCTGTATTTTAAGAACTAAGATAGAAATGATATAGATTTCTGGCACAAAGGATTGAAGATTGTACTTAATTTTGCATTTTCTTTAAAATAGGAAATCTTTCTATTTTGGACAAGTGTGTACATCATCTAATTATACATGAAATTAAGTAATTTCACCTATAAACCAGATGGCAGAAGCTTTTACTCCATCTGTGAATAGATTCAGGAATATCTGTGTATTTTTTAAGATTATAAATGGATATATTAGTCAAAGTAATTTCCTTTCTTATTGAATTAGTTTAATCGGATACATTTTTATCCAAGACTTTAAACTTCCCTTGATTTATAATCCCCTACTTACTTTATAGGAACTGAGTTGGACTTTAGGGACATGGGGAAAAACAAGACCAGTTATTCTTGTCTAGAACGTATAGAAAATCTGCTGGGACAGAGCTGATTTTTGTACACTGTGAAAAAAGCTCTGATGGGAATAATCTCATTCTTTGGACTTTAGGTTCAGGGAAATTTTACCATAGTTATGACTTAGTGAATAAAGAAGCTTGTACTGTTATTAAATACTGTTTAAATTATTTTTTCTTCATGACTGTTCATGTTCTGATAGATTTGGTAAGTATGAAGAAGATGTCCATTGGAAAGAAAAAGGGATGGATGTCAGTGAACTGACAAATGGGGTTAACAAAAAAGGAAAAGACTGTCAGAGAGTAAACACCAACACATTACATCCACATCCATCACCTGCAGAAGGCATTGCTTGGTCATGCACTTGACTTAGCCAGTCTTGCTGGCAAGAGCTGTCAGAGTTTCCACTGCTGTTTAATGCATCAAAGGAAAAAAATTCTGCCTCACTGTAGTATTTTGTCTGTGTGTCAGCTTTTTAAATGAAGATAGTAGCTTGTGAAGTGGGTGCTATCTGAGTTTTATAGATGTAGAAGTTCTACAGGTTCTGGGGCAATGAAAGTCATACAGCTAGTAGTAACGCTGCTGGAACTTAAGGTTCCAAATTCCAAGTTCTTCAGCAACATCTGTCTTGTTGAGGCTTTATTCAGTTAAACACATAAAATAGCATTCCCTTTGCTGGCAATAATTTTAGCAATGGGCCTCCTGTTTCTGCAAACTTGTGAGTTATCTTGACATGTCCATCTTAGATCTCTCTCTTTTTTAAAATTCTCCCATATTCTTTTTTTTTTAAATTACTTTTTAAAAATTAATTTGGTTGTGCCCGGTCTTAGTTGCAGCAGGCGGGCTTCTTAGTTGTGGCCAGTAGGCTCCTTAGTTGTGGCTCGTGGGCTCCTTAGTTGTGGAATGCGAACTCTTAGTTGGGACATGCATGTGGGATCTAGTTCCCTGACCAGGGGTTGAACTGAACCCAGGCCCCCTGCATTGGTAGCTCAGAGTCCTACTCAACTGCGTCACCTGGGAAGTCTCTAGACCTCCATTCTTGAAGTCTTTTGACTTCAAGCTACTGCTTAGTACTCCTTGAAGGCAAAGACCATCCAGAATCTGGCAGTGGGCTGGGGATACTGTAGAGGTCCTAGCTGAGTAATGTACTCTCCTGAGGGTTGGATAGATATTTTAAAAACATAGACAAATCAAACTACAGAACAGTGGTTGATTTCTAGGTATTTTAGGCTTCTAACAAACTCTGTGGATAAAGAAAAAATAATCATTTGAGACATCATAGATGTTTTCTATCGCATTAATGAGAGAGGTTATATTTCATTGTAGAGCAGAACAGCTAAACAAGTAGGAAGAATTGTTGATCACATAAAGATATTTCAGAAACCAATAAAAATTGACTACTTTCTCCAAAGCACAATAGATGTTATTGTGTGTCTAACCAGTAGGTAGAATGCTGGGTCAGGAGCCAGGAAATGACTGTAGGTCTCCACTGTGCCCTGTATTGGGACCTTGGGCCTCCATTCCCAAGAGGGAGAAGTCTGGCTCTGATGTTCTATAGATCTGGAAGGCTGCTAGTGTCTCCCTTACTTTTCCACTGTTTATTGGTCTTTCAACGTGGATTATCATGTCTTTGTCACACATCCTATGTGTTATTAGAAATTCATGTGAATATATTGTACAACCCAACCCAAAGGGGTTTCATTTATATTACGCTTTTAGAATAGGAAATCTGTAGTATATTATTCATTTAAAAAGCACATGAAGATTGTGAGACTATGCATTTTTACATAGAGCCCCGATTTAGACAGCTTTACTGATAAACATGCTCTGAAATGAAACTGATTACTTCCTAATATTGTGTCCTTTGAAGAACTTAAAGAAGACTTATATCTTAAATTATTTTAAAATGCAAGCTTCAAAAACCTGAATCTGTTTTTTAACTATGTCCATTATAATCTTGAATTGTTTGCTTTAATGCAGTATTTTAAAAGTATTAATATAAAAACTTGGAAAAATAAAATGTATGTACTCATGTAGAAATAGAACTATGAATATAACACTTAAAATACTTAATGCATAAAGTTTCTTTAGAAACTGAATCTTATCCCTTAAGGATTTTGGCCACTGTTTGTGTAGTGCTGTGAAAAAATACTATGAAAAAAGTGTGGCAGCTGAAGAACAGAATGTTATCCCTTTTTAGAATGGTGTTATAGCAGGGAGAGTCACATTTGTCAGGGCAAAGGTTGTTAGCATTGTATTTTAAGTTACAGTTTAGAAGTTTAAATACACCAAGCTTATTTTTTTCAATCACAAAATTATTCATGTGACTCTTTGTTTTTTATTAAATTGAGAGTAGCGTCAGGAGAAACAAGAATGAAAAAGAAAACATTCTTCCTTGGTTTAACTTTCAGTGAATCCAAGTGTGGGTTTTGTGACCTTCAGTGCCTGCCAGTGGAGTGTACAGCATCTGTAACATAGGCGCCGAGAGGACCAGGCTCCCTGGGTGTAGAATGCTGGGTGTCCGTGAAGAGCCACCACAGGAGAGGAAGAGCCTCCCGCGATCACTTTTAGAGCCTCTCCCTATCATGTTCATCAATTCTGAGACCCACATTTTCTCACATTTTAACGTTTCTGAAAGAGAAATATATCTTACTAACAGTGACTTAGCATTATGACATGTTTAGTTGGAAACTGATGGGATTTTAGAATCAGTGAAATACACTCTTTATATCCTGCTTCACGATCCCTAACTTCAGTCACATTTTGTGGATCGTTAGACAGGGATTTAAAATGTATGCAGCTGATGTGTCTCCTCAGTGCTCAAGTGTAAGAAAGTCAAAATTTTAAAGATTTTTATTTGAAAGTTTCCCAAGCAACAAGTTCTCACTGAATAAAAGGCTAAAAAATTTGAGTCCTATCTTTAAGGTTGGAAGGAAGAGAAAGCCTTACGCACACCTGTGATTTGGAATTGTTTCATGGAATGTTTGAAAATGGCATCCAAGTTTGTCTGATGCACAAGTGATTTGGGGAGCCGATTCTTTGTCAGGAGGTGAACATCCTTGTGGGTAAGGTAGTACGGGCAGGGATTTGAGCATCATTTCAAATTGGGTGCACAGATGGCCTATCCAGTTCTAGCAGTGTGACCTTGAAAATATTTACTTAACTTTTTGGAACCTCATTTCTCTCATAAAATTATAACACCACTTAACTCTTAGTTGTTTAACAATAAAATAAGCTGTTATGAGAAAGGATATCTTTATCATTAGTTATGATTAGTTGCTGTACAATATAAATTCCTCTTTGGAAAATTTAATCTAACAATCGTTGATTTGGGTGTCTGCTATGTGCAAGGAAGAGAAGTATGAAAACTACAGTAAGTTAAATGTACCTGAAGTGTATACATCTAAGATCATACCCCTTCAGTGATTCTAGCTGCATATCTTACATAAGATAGAAGAGGAAACTGATGTGGAGGCCATAATTTATATTCATATAAAAGGGAAAGAGTTAGCTAAATCATTTACATTTAAAAAAAGAAATGTTGCAGGGTCTCTGTCATTTGATATTATATCACTGTTTTCTGTTTTTACTATTCAAATGATAAACACCCCCCATTGCATAAACATTTCTATAGTTGTGTTTTCATATGGTACTTCCTGGGCATTTGCTGGAATAATTTTCTCTAGATCTCCCACACACCATCATGTCCTTTTAGCCTAGTTAATGACTGGTCACCTTTTAGTTTCAGTTCAAGGTCACCTCCTCAGGAGAGCTTTCCAGGATACCCCACATTATACTCCCTGGAGCTCTCCTAATACTATGTATCACAGTTCTTAATTTTGTATTTGTATATTTGATTCCTTTCTCCCACTAGATTCCATGGAGGTAGAGACTACCTATAGTTTTTCCTCACTATTTTATTCCCAAGACCTGAAACAGTTGCTGGAAAACTTTTGTGCTAAATAAATATTTAATATGCTAGTTTCATTACACGATATCATTTGTATAATGGAAGTAAAGTAGACTTTGAGGCCAAGTAATTTGATAAGATTTTCACATAGACATCTGTGTTCAAACACTTATTGAGCACCTACTTTATGTAGAAATGCTGCATTTGATACTGAACAAGTTCCAAGGTGGTTTAAAAAAGGATCTGACAATCCAGGAGCCGAGCTGTGCTGACTAGGATAACAGTTGCTTAAAGAATTTCCTGGACAGTAAAATTCTTCATGTGTTTAGCTTAGATTTCACTCTCCCCTCCAGTATTTGTTTCTTTCCATATCATCTCACTATAAAGTGAAAATGTACTCTGTGTGTGTGTGTGTGTGTGTGTGTGTGTGTATTAGAGAGAGGGGGAGGATAAATAGACATACATGTTAAAAAAAAAAAAGGATTAAAAATTTTAAAATGTTATTCATTGTTTGGGACAGTAAGAGCATCTTTGACTTTCTTGAGCAATATGTCTGCAAAATACAAGTAAAACAGAAGAGCCATAACGATAAACTCTAGTGTGTATGTAGGTATCACGGAACTCATCCACT
Source organism: Hippopotamus amphibius kiboko (assembly GCF_030028045.1). NCBI lineage: Eukaryota > Metazoa > Chordata > Mammalia > Artiodactyla > Hippopotamidae > Hippopotamus > Hippopotamus amphibius. The sequence continues at coordinate 77,036,939 of NC_080198.1, forward strand.
ACACAGTTCACTCTTCTTAATCCAGAACTGTACTACTGACGTAAATTGACGTATATCATAGTCTTTAACACAGGGATGAGATTTGAGTATCTTTTTGTTTACTGCATTCCATACTCTCTTCTCCTCCACAGTTTAAAAAGTTTTGAAAAATTATTTTATCTAAATACATCAACCATACAATTTTGTCTACATTTCTCCATTTCCTCTAGAAAAAGGATAGAAAATTTATTAGCTCATATGTATCAATTTTTATTATTTATGTGATAAATTATAAAGTCATCTTTCCTCTCCTTCCAGCTCATTATTGATATATAATAAATGCATGAATGTATTTCTCCAGATGATTTCAAATTGGTCTCACACATTTTTTAAATTAAAAATTTCTTTTCAACTTTTTTAAAAGCCCTATTTTCAAGTCTTACCTCCAAATGGCTTTTGTCTGTTTGCCCAGATCAAATTAACTCACAAAAGATGATTTGCTGCATCACCTGAAAGTGGCCTGGCCAATGCATGGGGCTGCCCACCAGGGATGGTGCATTGACAGCACATTGGAGTCCTGTACTTCCCACTCTAAAAGCCATTCATATAAAAAGCTTGGATATGCTTGGATAAAGGTGCAGCTTCTGTAGGTGTCAACTCTGAAAAGGGAAATAGTAATTTGACTTTTCTGATATCCTTATTTACAAAACCAATTTTACAATTGTATACTTACATATGGATTTTTAGGAATTTTTCATTTGTTTTGTACAACAATCTGGGAAGTAATACATTGTTTTGTGATATGATGAGCAGTGTCCATTTTTATGAAGGATTTACTTACTGTATTTCAACAAGAATTTTTTTTCTTTTTTTAGTGAAGTATAGTTGATTTACAGTGTTGTGTTAGTTTGAGGTGTACAACAGAGTGATTCAGTTATATATACATATATATATATTTTTTCAAATTATTTTCCCTTATAGGTTATTACAAAATATTGAGTATAGTTCCCTGTGCTAAAGAGTAGATCCTTATTGGTTATCTGTTTTATATATAGTAGTGTATATGTTAGTCCCAAACTCCTAATTTACCCTCCCCCACCTCTTTTCCCCATTGGTAGATGTTTCTTTTCCCTGTCTGTGGCTCCATTTCTGTTTTGTATATAAGTTCATTGTGTCATTTTTTCCCCTAGATTTCACATATAAGTGATATCATAGTTGTCTTTGGCTGGCTGGCTTCATTTAGTATGACAATCCCTAGGTCCATCTGTGTTGCTGCAAATGGCATTATTTCATTCTTTTTTATGGCTGAGTAATATTCTATTGTATAAACATACCACATGTTTATCCATTCATCTGTTGATGGACATTTAGGTTGCTTCCATGTCTTGGCTATTATAAATAGTGCTGCAATGAACATTGAGGTGGAAACATTTTTTCAGATTAGAGTTTCGTCCAGATATATGCCCAGGAATGGGACTGCAGGATCATATGGTAGCACTATTTTTAGTTTTTTAAGGAACCTCCATACTGTTCTCCATAGTGGCTGCACCAATTTACATTCCCATCAACCATGTAGGAGGGTTCCCTTTTCTCCACACCCTCTCCAGCATTTATTATTTGCAGACTTTTTGATAATGGGCATTCTAACTGGTGTGAGGTGATATCCCACTATAGTTTTAATTTGCATTTCTCTAATAATTACGATGTTGAGCATCTTTTCATGTGCCTTTGGCCATGTGTATGTCTTCTGTGGAGAAATCTCTGTTTAGATCTTCTGCCCGTTTTTGATTGGGTTGTTTGTTTTTTTGCTATTGAGCTGTATGAGCTGTTTATATATTTTGGAGATTAATCCCTTGTCAGTCACATCATTTGCAAATATTTTCTACCAGTCTGTATGTTGTCTTTTTGTTTTCTTTACGGCTTCCTTTGCTGTGCAAAAGCTTTTAAGTTTAATTAGGTACCATTTGTTTATTTTTGTTTTTATTTTCATTACTCTAGGAGACAGATCCAAAAAGATGTTGCTGTGATTTATGTCAAAGAGTGTTCTGCCTATGTTTTCCTTTAGGAATTTTATAGTATTCGGTCTTACATTTAGGTCTTTAATCCATTTTAAGTTTATTTTTGTGCATGGTTTTAGAGAATGTTCTAATTTCATTTTTTTCTGTGTTGCTGTTCAGTTTTCCCAGCACCACTTATTGAAGAGACTGTCTTTTCTCCATTGTATATTCTTGCCTCCTTTGTCATAGAGTAATTGAACATAGGTGCATGGGTTTATTTCTTTCTATCCTCTTCAACAGGGATTTAATTCAACAAATATTTACTCTTTACCCAATATGTGCCAGACACTCTTCTTGGTCCTGGGATATGTCAGTGAACAAAACAGACAAAGATCTCTACCCTCATCGAGCTCACATTTTAACAGAAAGAGGCAAGACAGTGAACCTCATAATAAGAAAATTACTGAACAAGTGGAAGAAGGAAAAAGTAGAGCAGGTTGGAGGACGAAGACTGCCCTGGGGAGGGGGTAGAGTGCAGGTGTCTGATTGAGTAGGGGAGACAGGTATGCCTGATTGAGAAAGTGTCATTTAAATATAGGCTAGACTCTGGCATAGGGGGAATATTTTGAAGGTGTTTTCATGGCCATAAAGAAGTGAGATAAATGGAGGGAAAACTTTGACTAACTTGTAATTCTCTCAGAGAGACAAAGGAACTTTGCCTCTAGGCTTATTATCTTTAATGCTGTCACCTTTAAAGTGGGGTATTTTACAACTTTCCTTTGAGGAACAAAAAACTGCCAATCATTTTGTTATGGAAGAAACAAACTTGATTCATAGGGTTTTTAAGTCTGCAACATATTTTCATCATCTATGGAAAATGGTGCGTTCTTACAGTAATTAAACATGGCTTCTGTAAGTGGTCTATAATTAGACAACAAAATATAATTCTTCCTTAGGGACCAAAGATACACTATAACAGATCATAGTTTAAAAGAAATGTGAGAAGATGTCTGTCGACTATAGAATTCCTGAATATCATAGCTCCTTGAGGGACCATGTCTTACTCGTGTTTCCAGCACGTGTTCCAGCAGGAAAAAGGATGCTGATCTTTGTAAATATACCCATAACTTGAAAGACTGTGTCAGCATAACCCAATCCAAACAGACCATTTTTTTGGTTAAGAATCATTTCTCATGGTTTATAATTTAATCATGAACTATGACTTCCATTCAGGAAAATTGATATTATGGTGCTCTCTGAACTGCACTGATATTTATTTTCCCTTTCGAAACTCTGGATGCCCTGTCACCAGGAGCAGCCCTTTCACAGACTTTAGCATATAGTCCAATTTGACCTTCCCACTAAAAACCCCCCTGGCATTAGAGGGCCTGGGGAGAAAGGTCACAGCTGTGTTTACTTTAAGATGCTATTGGCCATTGCAAGAGAAGAGTCTCCCAGTGTAGTTATCTCTGCATATATTGGGATCAATTTAACATATTTAGGTTTTTCACACCCACACCTTATTTTCTGTGATAAAAGAACTGGCAAATATCCTCATGTCCAAATGTGACTTCTGTATTTTCCTTCTTCTTTTTTTTTTTTATTCAGACTTCAGTTTTTCCCTTTTCCCTCCCTCCCTCCTGCCCTCCCTCCCTCCCTCCTTCCTTCCCTCCTTTTCTTGTCATCCATTCAATAAATATCTATTGAGAATTTACTCTGAAATATAGGCCCTGGGGATCAGTGGTAAACCTGAGGTTTACCTAAGTTGTTACGGAGTGAATTTTTTTAGTTAGAAATTTACCTTAAAAATTAGAACTAATATTCAAACATCTTTCTATGTTTATTTTTAGAAAAGTTTTTAGGAATTGAATAAAATACAGGAAATGATGAAGCAAACAGAAAATCTAAAAATCCCTCATGGTGATTGTAAAACATGTGATAGAATTTACTGATGTATAAGCAGGTTTGAAAACCTATACCAACCGTTCTTCCAAAGATATGATTTTAGTTTCGTGAATGGTGAAATCTCTTAACTACGTTCTGTCAGAATTGTTACTATGCAGTAGCAACCGATTTGAGGAGACAGAGAGAGAGAGAGAAACCTGGCCAGTCAGGACATACTACCCTACCTGGCTTGGAAAATTGTGCATAAAATCCTTCCAGCTTTCCCCTTTATCTTCCTTCCTCTCAGTGGGACTAGGCTACCTGCCTGCTAGTCACCAACATATGCCAAGCTCAGGCTTTTCTTCCCGAGTTCTGCTCTTCTCACTCTTCTCTTTCTGTCAGTCAGCAGAAATGTATCTCCTCGTAACGACCCACCTGGAAAGGATGCTTTATTGACCCCCCCCCCCCCCCGCCGCTATAAGTGATTTCTTCTTTCATTTGTGCTTTTTGCTTCGCACCTATCATGAACTGCCCTGGCTTATGGTGATATTTGTGGGTACCTGCTGGATATTTTGTTTGTTCATTCAAAAACGATCACTGCCCACTCTCTCAGGTATCCTGCTATAGGAGACACGATTTAAAAAAAAAAAAAAAAAAAAAAGCCCTGTGAGGCATGGGTCTGAGAAGTTAGTAGTGATACTGAAAAGTAAAGCATTGTGATGGGTGCTGTCAGGCGCAAGGGCGCATGGCAACACACAGCTGAAATGCCTAAGCCAGTCCTGAGGGGCCAGGTAGAGACTTGGTCCCAGTGTAGGCAAGATCACCGAGAACAACTCAGGAGAAGGGAGGGATACCCCTTCTATGGTAACAGGAGGGAGAAAGGAAAACATTAGCTAGGTGCTGGTAAATTTGTGGGAAAAAGTTAAGGGAGTTCCTATCTGAGGTTTTCTGTTTTTCTTTGTGAGCAAGGAGGCAAAGTTATCTGCCGAGGGAGATGGGAGGAGAGCTTATTTGAAGGATAAAATGGAATTGAAAAGATATAAAATAGTTCCTGTAGGGAAAGAAAGAGAGAAATGACAGGAGGCACTTCATGGGTGCCAGGGACCACCAAGGGCTTGGTTCAAGTCACAGACTGTGATGGCAGCTTTCTCTGAAACGATGTGCTTTTCTCTGGAAGGGAGCTGCAAGCAGCTTCTGAGTGTAGCATAGCACAGAAAATGAGTGGGAATTTAAGCTACAGCTCAGCTGTTTATTGGACAAATCACTGCCCTTCACTGATGTCCATTATCTTCTTTTTTTTTTAATAAATTTATTTATTTATTTGTTTGTTTGTTTGTCTGTGTTGGGTCTTCATTGCCGCACACAGGCCTTTTCTAGTTGTGGTGAGCGAGGGCTACCCTTTGCGGTGCAGTAGCTTCTCAGTGTGGTGGCTTTCTCTTGTTGCGGAGCACGGGTTCTAGGCACACGGGCTTCAGAAGTTGTGGCACAAGGCCTCAGTAGTTGTGGCTCATGGGCGCTACAGTAGTTGTGGCACACAGGCTTAGTTGCTCCGCGGCATGTGGGATCTTCCCGGACCAGGGATTGAACCCATGTCCCCTGCATTGGCAGGCGGATCCTTAACCACTGAGCCACCAGGGAAGTCCGGAAGCATCTTAAACTGTAAATCATACAGATGATAGTTATGATCTTACATATATCGATATAAATTTGAATCAGTGACATTTTCCAGGACTTTTCAATGCTGGATAGACCAAAACAAAAAATAAAAAACACCCCTCTAAACCCCAAAAGACCAATTTCCAAATAAAAGACATGTTCAAATCCAATATAAGCTCTAGATACAGTTATAACGAGAATAAATAGACTCAACAGCACTGTTGAGGAGGATGAAGTTGAAAATAATCTCTCAAGTGCCACAAACACTGAAACTAAGCAAGAGGTTAATTTCCTGGAGGTAAGAAATCGCAAAGTTTTAGGGCCAACTGAAAACATTCTTTAAAAGTATAAATATATTCACATAATTCATACAATACATTGAGTGTTCCATTCTCAGGCTTGGTTTCTTTTCAGAAGATGCATAACATGATTTTTAAAAGGAAAATATTATTCTTTCACGCTCGTTATTTTAAAAAGTCCAACTAAGTAGTACTGCTTGTTGAGAAAACGTGTGTTCGGTAAGCAGCCTATTGTCCTGTACCTTTTCTGTCTGTTGTAGGCTGACTGAATGTCATACACAGTGAAGCCAAAAATAGAAAACACACGCAAGCTGCTTCTCATTTCTCTTTCCTGAGGAAATATCTTTAATAAGTGCATTTGATACAGACCCTCTTTTCATCGTAGCTGCTGCACATAATCCTCTGGGAATCCGACTCTGCCTAATGGTCTGAATGTTTAACATTTTAGAAGCGTAGTTGTCCATCACAGGTTCTGGATTTCTTTTCACGTACCATTTTCATGCTTCTACTTATATCCCCTGATTAATCCAAATTACCAACTGACCTCTCTTGAGATAGATCCAAAAAATAAGCAGCTCTCCAATCCCAAAGAAGTGGCTGTGTGCCAGAATCACACACTTGACGGATACAGAACCTTCGCCACTAGGGATATATATTTACCGTTGTCAGTTTCAAATTTACCGGGGAACGTATTCTGAGGTTGAATATGAGCCATTATCGAGCTGGAGGACCGTGTCCCACTTTGGCAGGTCTTCTTGCTGTAAATCTTCTGATCTGATTTAGGAATCACTGCAGGCAAAAATGTCTCTCCCGTTACTAGTAATTATTTAACTGAGATATTTCCTTCAGGCACTTAGTGAAGTAGAATATTGGTCGTGGGGGGGGACAACTGTATAGTCCCAGGACACTGATTACTTTCCTGGAGGCTTCTAATGAAGGAAATAGAAGGAGAGGAAAAAAGAGACGTATACATTGAAAATGGGAAATGTGTGTTGTTTTCAAAATCAGTAAACAAGTATTAGAAGACGGGAAAGCGGGTGGTTAAAGAGTGAGCGTGTGTGTGTGTGTGTGTGTGTGTGTGAACTTAAGTGAACTCTGGTCCTGAAAACTAAGATGGTGAGCAGTGGAGAGGTGGGAGAAGAAAGAGGAGAGGGGGACAGTTTTTACGCAGGAATATCCTGGAGATAGGCCGGAATACCTTCCCAAGTCAGGGTGTTCCTGACGTCTCCAAGGTGGCCACTCTGTCCTCTCTCTCCCCTCAACCACACCATGGCCTGCGATTTGATGTTCCAACAGGAAGACAGCCATTTCTCCATTACAGTGCACCGCTGAGCGCCATGATGCAAGCCTCACTGTCTTTGCTTTGTTATTTAGCACCTCGGGTGCAGACGCGGAGAGCAGGGGGCGGGCGTGGGCAGCAGGAGCTCAGCTTCCTCGCCCCCAGGCTGCCATCAGCGTCCCTGCTGTGCTTGGAGTTGCCTGTCCCCACAATGCCTCCATTTCCCTACATGTAGTCAAGGAAAAGTTGAGAGAGGATTAGAAACTTTTAAGATAGGTTTTTCTTGGCTATTATCTTCCGTAAATTTGGCACACTCTGTAATTTCTATCTAATTCATGCTTAAAATAGCCTATATTTCATATTTAATCTATTATAGGTACCTACAGAGGAAATTATATAGTTTTGCTTTCATTCATAGTTATACAGTGCCACCTAGTGGATCTGTGCTATAAGAACACCTTCACGTTTTCTTTAGCTTTACAGACTTGGTAAAATCAGCTTGTAATATTTAGATGCCTTCTGTTATTCATCACTTTACTAAGACAAAGACTATATAGCAAGACTTGGTACTCAGACTTTTCTTGGTTGTAGAGATGCCAAAACAAAAATAGAGGCTATAAACTTTATCAGAATTTGTCATGTTAAATCTTTCCAGGTTGTGTTTCGTTTCTTTATGCTTCTGTTTTTGCTTTGCATTACCATATGTAAGTAGTTTAACATTGCATTTATTGATGGTGATTTCCCAAGGATTCTTTCTACTCCTGCCCAAGGATTCTTTCTACTCCTGTCTTGCTCTTTCAATTGCATGTTTGCATGCTTGTTTGTTTAATGTCTTTCTATCCCATTGGACTGTATTCCCTACCAAGGCACGCAACATACCCAGCACTGAATGTACAGATGTTAAAGAGAGTGGCAGAAATACTTAGAAAACTGGTAATGTATACATATAGGAAAACTTTAAAAATTGTATTAGTAGTGCCAAGGAGTTGTTGATTGATACATTTTGTCATCTACTCCTTTTACATGGAATAATAACCAAAAGTTTTAACACTGAACCTAATTTCTCAATGAATTATGTTCTTTTTTGTGCCCCAGAATCAACCATGGTGGTATATATTCACAAGAAAGGGATACATTTTATTCGATTAAAGCATCTTAATTAAAATTAATACCAACAAAATATTTGGCATAACCCTGGTGGTGCAAAAATACAAGCCCAAGATTCAAATATTATTCTCCTCCCTCTTCTTTCCCCAGCTTCCCCTTCACTTTCATGTTGTATGAACTCATGTCACACAGGACCAGAGCCAAGAATAGCCAGATGAGGTTTTTAGAGCAATGCTCTCCATCCTTTTACTTTTTCCATTTAAGAGAAGAACAGAAAAGAAAGAGCAGGCAGGAATATAGTAGAGGCCAAAAGATTAAAACGCACTTATAAACAACATTGCAAAATCTGAAAATAGCTCTGAGGTAAGTATCATATAATGCCCTTGATAAGGAAAAAAAAAAAACTAAGGGAACTTTTTGGAAAGTAATTTGATTTTTTTTGAAGCTGTATACACTAAAGTTGAACTCAGAAGAAAAGTGAGATTAGCTATTTATGAGCTTATGCGTGCTACTGTAGAACAGATAAGTAGGCATCTGGAGAGAGCAAAGAAAAACCTCTGATGGTTTTCAACATAGCCTGAGAGAGATGAAACAAGACAGTGTAATTTGGAAACCCTTGTCCTGTTGCCCCCAAAGAAAATGTAAACAGTTAAAAAGCTTTTAACATTCTTTACTGTCACCCCAATTGTCTGAAGACCTTCCTTACCTATCCATCATCCAATTTCCAAAAGAGTGAAAATGGAAAAAATGCAAGTGCATGTCATAGCCTCAGTACAGCCATTACTTGATGCCAGTTTGTTGCTAGACATTCATTTTCAGTTCTGCAAGTTTGAATCTGCCAGGACTGGAATGCTTAGGTGGTAGCTGCTGACAATTTCACAGTAATTTTAGGCTGAGCCTGCCTTTCAGTAAATCATACCAGTAAAAATAAGGTTAATTTTCCTTCCATTACCTCTGCTTTGTCTAGCAAATAATTGCATCAGATTGTGTTTCTAAAATGCCTCAGGGAATTGATTATAGCCTTTGAACTCTTTGAAAATAAAAGGACGATACACTTGGCTGGAGTTTTTGCGCATTGCAGGCTTTTGCAGGCTTTAACTCTAGTTTAACTCTCTTGAAATCACCTCCCCATCTCCGAGGCTGAAGCTGTAGAACAGAGCAGCAGCCAGAGTCATGACTGATGACTGGAGTTTTGACCCAGAAGAAGCGACCTTATCATTACTTTTTTGTTGTCCTTCACTTCTTATTCTGATTCTTCATTCATTGTCCTAAGACTCTCTTGTTGGTACCTATATCTTTTTGTTTGCTTCCCTTTTGTCCCCTCTGATTATTTACTGTTACCAGTTGAAGAAGACACACATTCATCACTTTATGCTTTTCAAACAAAAAATTTATATTAAAAAGTATTGTATATGTCTACATTTGTATATATATGTGTGTGTATTTAAATCAAACTCCTGAATGGTTTTAAAATCTACTGTACCTCTCAACTTTTGTCACCGTCAGATAGTATCAAAAGCTCCCGAAAGGTAGATTCCCTGTCTTCTAGATCATTTTTACAATAACATTTTACAGTAACAAGGTAGCTAATTTGAAAATTTATATCAGTAAATGCCTTCAGGAACTTAAGCCTATCTCAAACTTATCAAACTATAACTGTCCTGTTAAATATACCCTCTCTCTTGAGCTGAGTGGTTTTAAGAGAGGAAAGGTTGTTCGGTACAGATATGATAACAACAGTCAGTTACGTTTTATCCAGTAATTTTATGCCAGGCTGAGTTGTCTGTACTGCACATCACTTCCTCATTTAATCCTTGTCACAACCCTACCAATGGGACACCAGAGCTACGCCCAGGCTGCAGATAGGAAGAGACCAGAGACAAGAAAATCCAGTCCATCTTCTGACTTCCTTGAGGCAAGAGGTGGGGGAGAGGGCAGTGCAGAAGGAGTGATTCTGAATGTTCTGTTTTGTTTTGTTTTATCCTTTTCCTGATTCTTTTATGTATTATACTGTCTGTTTTTTTCTACTCTGAGGTCTCACAACTCATTTCCGAAACCTCAGCAGTGGATTAGTTTCCACGTTGAATGTCTGGGCAGGGATAGACAGATCTCTCTCTCTCTCTCTTTTTTTTTCCTCTAAGAAAATGGCAGAAAATGGCATTATGACCTCGCCTCACCACTACCTTCCTCCTGCTCTTCGAGTCTGCGTTGAACAGCAGTCTGCTTTATTTACGTCTTTTTCTTTAAAGAAAAACTTGGTTGATGTGCCCAACTATGGAATTGTCACGCTTTTCTAGAAATGTTATCTTTAAGGAGATTTATAAAAACAAGAAGAATCTTTGTGGTTTTATTCTGAAAGCCGGAAGTGTTGAGAAGCAAGGCAGACTTCTAATGCTGAGCTTTTTCATTTCAAGCTGTAAAAGATGTGTGGTGGTTTCTACGCATGTTTATGAGGAAGAAGCTATTCACATATTTATTTTTTTCTTCTGGCAAAGCATGACCAGCCACATTGAAAGTACTTTGTGAGACGTTTTTGTCATGGGATTAAAGAAACAGAAAAGGCAGAAGTGGTCTCCTTGCCTAAATAAGTGAACATTATTGCATATTTCTTCAGAGCCTTGCAGTTTTGAAGAAATATTTTATGTACTGTGATGGAATTAGCTAAGTGGCACACCACTGTGCAAACCAGAGCATTTATTTATATATTTTTTGTTTATTTATAAACTTTGGGTGCACTGTGCGTCATGTGGGATCTTAGTTCCCTGACCAGGGAACAAACCCATGCCCCCTGCAGTGGAAGCGCAGAGTTTTAACCATTGGACCGCCAGGGAACTTCTGCTCTTTTTTTGTTGGTTTTTTTTTTTTTTTCAAACCAGAGCCTTTAAAATCAGACCCAATTCCCTTCTTTATTTATAGTTAATGAAGAAACTTAGCAAAATATATGATACACAGCATCCAGGACATTTGCAACCTAAGCTTTATTGTTATTACCATCATGGTATTTTTTCTCTGTCTTCACACATGTTGGTAAATACACATATACATAAATGTATACTTGTGCTTATAAATTACATATACACTTAAATTAATATGTGTTTGCGTATTGCTGAATTCCACGGGGTATCAGGAGGGGCATCCTTACTCCCCTGATAAACACCGAGTCGAGTTCCTTCACGAGTCCAGAGTTTTCAAACCGCAGTTAATATGGAGGACTTCTGAAATCACCTTGGTTATTTAGAATAACCTAGAATAAGCTGGAAATCCTATACCCACGTGCCTCTCACTTGTACTTGCTTCCTATAGACGCCCCTCTACCTGGTAGATCATGGGGAGACTGGACCAGTCAGATGCAACAGGTGCAAAGCCTACATGTGCCCATTCATGCAGTTCATTGAAGGAGGAAGGAGGTACCAGTGTGGGTTCTGCAGCTGCGTGAGTGATGGTAAGTGGCACCAGCACGTGCTCTCGGGGACAGCTCTGCAGCAGACGGCTCGCGCTGTACTTCGCGGCTTCGGAGAAACACACACGTCTGTGAAAGCTCTTAGTGAGACCTGGGCTCTTCCTAAATGCCTTCAGGGGTAATTCAAAGGAATGATGAGGCGGGGAACAGTCTCTCAGGGTTATCTTCTTTAAACCTGAGAGGTAAAATTTCACTTTGCTTCCAACGGAGGCGTTATGGAAAGGAATTGAGAAATTAAATGACTTCCCTGCCTTTGAGTTTTATAAGAAACATAGCAACTTCCCTGTGGCACTCATGCATTTGGATGAGAGTAGGAGGGGCTTGGCTGTCCTCAACTGAGTGTGTTCTGGTTGCCTTCCTTTCAGGGAAATGATAAAGAACTGTCTTTTATCTGTGTTGGCAGACGATAAACTTGAGAGATTGTTCCCTTTCGCCATTCTTCCGAATTCTTCTTGAATGTGAGTTCATCGGTATTTAGGAAAAGCTCAGGTATAACTAAGGGCTTTCACATGTATATAGATCTTTTTCCTCCAATATGAATGTCAGATTGTTTAAGAAAGAAAAAAACGTTATGATGAAGGGCTTTCCCAGATTGACTGTATTTTCAGTTTCATTCCTGTATGAATTCGCAGATGTTGAAAAAAAACTGCAAGCTTGCCAAAAGTGCTTACATTTATTATATTTTGTAACATGGTCTATTTTTTTAAAAATATTTATTTATTTATTTGGTTGCACTGGGTCTTAGTTGCGGCAGGTGGGCTCTTTAGTTGAGGCATGTGACCTCTTAGTTGAGTTGTGGAATGAATGTGGGATCTAGTTTCCTGACCAGAGATGGAACCCAGGCCCCCTGCATTGGGAGCACCGAGTCTTACCCATTGCGCCACCAGGAAAATCCCCATGTCTCTATTTTCAATTCATTGGTGTCAAATAAAGCACATTCTCAGGCTGAGAACATTCCCACATTTATGTTTATAGAGTTTTTCTAGAACCGTGCGGTGATTATGAGAGCGTGAGTCTTTTATGCGTTTTTCTCTGTTTCTTGGTAGACACCCTTCCCTGCAGGGCACCAGCTCTGAGGAATGCACAGCACTCTGCCCAGGGGCCTGTGGCTGCTGGCTTCTCCCTGATGACAAGGGAGCTCAAGCACTTTTCTGCCTGTGTCATCACGTTCTTGGCCTCTTGGTTCATGTGTGTGCTCTGGGGGTAGAGCAATTCTAGTCTCCGTGTTTACCGGCCCCCTTATCACAGTCCATGGCTTTGTCCAACTCCCAGGGCCAGAGACTACATGGTGAGGCTTACTCACAAAGACCTTCAAGAATGCCTTACTGTGCAATGGATTCATTGGTTTCCAGCCTCATCTTGAAGACTGGCTCGTGGTCCTCTTGGGAGGTCTCTCTCCTTGCTCCAACTGTGTCACCTACTTAGTACAAATTGGATATGCCAGTGAGACCAGATTTTGTTCATTCTCCACCCTTACTTTTCTTTCTGAGGAAGATCTTATTCCATCTGTCATCCTGGATGAAATCTGCAACCAGATTCTTGGCTGTCACACAATCTTGGGACCTGGATTTCAGGAACCCTGTGAGGTCGTGCACTTCCCGGGGCTTTAATTTTGGGGGGAAAAAAGTCACGAGATGGCAGAAGCCTCTTCTGAAGCATTTTGATAAGTGCCTACACCAAGGTCACCAAATTTCCAGTGTCTTCACTCAGGCCCTCAACTTTCTTAGCAAAGTGGTCAGAAATGTATCCAGGAGCTATCCACATAGAGCATCTAGGATCTTCATTTTGGTGTCTCTCTGGCCTCACACCCAAAGTGTCAGCTCAGAGCCTTAAAAGGCCCCGCCACTTCCTACTAGAGAAAAAATGCACGGAGTTCTTGTATTTCTACACAGTAAATTCCCCTCCCTTGATATCCATGCCTAGGAAGCTGCCATGTTCATTTTCTGATGGGGTTGTTCATAGTAGACTCCAACATTTGTCCCTGCACGAAAGCCAGACTCCCTTAGATTTACATTGAGGCCTACATTCTTCATTTAGGTTTAAAGAAGACAGAGGTTTGTTGAGTTGGAAAGAACCCAGCAGGCTTGGTCACAGGGCTCCACTCTCTTTCCCTTCAAAGGGTCCAGAGATTACACAGTGGGAAGCACGAGAGGCCAGAAGACACGCGGGAAGACGGGTGTCATTTGGCTGTGGTTAATTTATGGGGGGACTTGAACTCTGGTTTACAAGATGTGACAGATAATATTAAACACTAACAAATATAAAAGTAATTGATTTTTAAGGGGAAATTTTTTCACATATGACATGCAGATGTGTGAATGAAAATAAATTACAGAATCTGTAGAAAGTACCACCATGCATCCTAGAACAACCAGTGCAGCACCGTCCATCTCATCTAATTGGAATAAAATAGCAGTTTAAGGCCCTCCTAGCTTTCTTAGCTCAGCCAAGACTATCAGTTTCCCACTTCTGTAATCTTTTCAAGACATTGAATTTTCCAAATTCAGAGATCCATATGTATACATGAATCTTATAAAGCTTGTTTAAAAAGAAATGCCCATGATATGGTAAGAAAATGGAAAAAAAAATGAAGCCTTAGTGATTATTTTCTTAAGTCCAAACTAAGGAAACAGTCCTGTTGTAACCTATGCGTTAGTTTACAACTAAAAATAAAGAATACTCAGTTATTGGTTTTAAAACAGGTCATTACTTCTGTGGTTTTACAAATGAAAATGTTCTTTACGAAATGCTTAAAACCAGAGCATGACTGCTTATTCTAAATACTTCTATTGTCAGCGGTTTAATAGCCAGCCCTATTAATCTCAAGGCAACAGGAGTTCATTTTTCACAGAGATACCAGGCCATATTTGTCCAAGTGTTCAGTGTGTGACTCATAAGTGTTCCTGTGCTATTGGATGACTTCCAGGGTTTTGCCAGAACTAACCCTCTTAGACATTTGAATCAAATTAAGAGTTCCTCAGCTGAGATCTTAGTGGTGTAGTCTTTCCCTAATACAGTAATCCTCTCCTCTCTGAAGCCCAAACGTTAAAGATTACTGTGCAAACTACCCATGGCTGAAGACATCTCTTAATTAAAAGATAATAAATATAGTCCAAATGACCAATGTATATTTGCTGGTGTATTGAAATTTAAATAGTTAGAAAAGTTGGAATTCCTTTTAAAAGAGGTAATTAAATAAGGACAATTAAATTTTGGTTGTGACAATTTAGAAACTCCAGTACTTTTATCCGCTCGTTCTCGGTGATTATCCAAATCATTAGTGTTTTTGTTATCAGTAACTTGCACAAGGGTCAAGAAGATATTTTAGAAAACCCTCATTCTTTCTAAGCACGCTTTTAAATAGTGGATATTTAGAACGTACTGCATTCCAGCTTTAAAATATTTATTTTCTCATACTAGCTCTTTTCTTCCCATAATAAATTTTGAGAACTTACTAAATTGTCTGTGTTGTAAAAACAAAAGATTTCCTTTCCTATTTTGTTTTTATTAGTTCCACCATTCTATTTCCAACATCTGGACCACATTGGAAGAAGACTGGACCACTACGAGAAGCCAGAGCTATCTCTAGGATCATATGAATATGTTGCTACTTTGGATTACTGCAGAGTAAGTGTTCCCAGGACTTCAAGTGTTTATATGCGGATGTCAAATACAAGTGAATAACCTTCATATGTAATGAACTGACTCTTGATTCACAGACAAAGCATTCAGGTAGTGCCGTGGGGACGTGGAAATGCCTAAGACACAGATCAAGCTTCCTAGCCTGCTAACATGATTAACTAGCCACAGCATCCACGACAGTGATCATCTTTAAAAACTAAAAAGTGGTGGCAGAAAGAAAAAAATAATAATTTCATTTGTATGTCCCTTTCAGATAAGCTAGATTCTTAATGCAGCAGTTGCACAGAGTGCCTCTGCCTTGTTTCGTCAGTCATCTCAGAAGAGTTTCCCTTCCAAGGCAGAAGCTCAGCCGATATGTAAGACTGTTGACGTGTTTCTGCAGCTCTCTTCTCCACTCCAGCTGTCACTGCAGTGATTTCAGCGCTCAGTGTCGCCCTTAGACTATTTCAGCAGCCTGGGATCCTGGCCTCTGGTTTCCTTGCTTTAAAATGTAACCATGAGACTCCCCCCAACTACCTTCATCTAAAAAATTAAATTCAAAAATTGAAGTTTCCTTATAAGGCCATTAGCTACCACCTCAGCTACACCTTCAATTGTAGAAAATTCTGGCCCACGTACTCTGAACACATCACTCCCCTGTACAACTCCATGCTTTTATCTAAGGTACTCTTTTGACCCGACTACCTTTCCATCCTCCTATTACGATACATACCCCGCCTAGCAAACTCCTGCTTACTCTCTAATCCCTGGCTGAAATTTTATTTTATGTGAGGGTGTGAGAGTGTGTACACAACTTTCTCTGACTTCATCATGATTGTTATTTACTAAATCTTTTGATTTTGTTTCCCATATAATTTGGGCCATATGTGTGTTTTAGCAGTTATCCCCGTAGAATTTAAATCTTCCTATATTTTCCCTTTTCCTAGATTCTGATATCCTTGGGAACAAAAATCTTATCCTAGCTATCTTTACGGCATCTACCGGAGTGCCTGTCACAGGGTGGGCAGCTGAGCAATGCGTGTGGATGGATGGATGAATGAATGGGTGGGTGGGTGAGTGAGTGAGTGAGTGAATTTGCATATGGGTTGCTATTCCCAGGACTGGCTGTTTCCCTTATCCAGTGTCATAGTGAGTGTGACATCATTATGGGTATCTTGCAGGGCTTTAAAGTTCTTCAGTGATTTGAAAATATCTTCTTGGGTATCAGTTCAGATTTCAGCTTGTATCTGAAGTGCTGTGTGTAGACAAAGAAACAGAGTCACTCTGACTTACTTCCTTTTCCAAAAATGAATTCCTCCTAGTGGCCAGTTCTCAGAAAACAGCCTCTGACCCACAGATTTCTTTCCTAGGCAACCAGTCCGTGTTGTATTGAATATAAATTACAAAGAACATTATTCCTAGCTAAAAGTTTTTTCAACTGAGTGGATGTAAAAATGTTTCCCAATTAACATACCTTTTGCATTTATTTTAGTGTTTTGTATGAGTTTTTCATTACATTACATAGAACTAGTTATTAAAGAAGAGTTAACACTTTATGAGTTTTAAATGTAACATTTGAACATATTTTGGGAAACATAAGAACATTTTTGGTACAAATGCTTTATTTCAGGCAAAAAAAAAAGTCCTAAAATACAAATTAGTTTTGGACAGTTTATTTGTCCTTTACTGTTATTGACTGAAGAAGAATGACCAGGCAGAACATAAACATTTGAAGTTCTAATTAAATGTAATAAAGTCATTGTAACTAGTGATGGAAAATTTATTCACTGGTCTTTGCAACTGTAGCGTAAATCTAACTATGCTCTGAGTTTCCAGTTCTCTGCCAAAAAAGCTATATTATCTTGATTTTATGCTTTTTTAGCAGAAACTTAGGCAGGGAGTCAAATCTATTTCTGGGAACAAAAGTTTCAGTATCTTCAAACTCTTTTATCTGGAAATGTTCCAGATGTCTAATTGATGGGAAATCTCACACAGCAGGCAAAAAAACAAATAAAAACTGTACATTTTGGAGAGTTTTTGGTAAGCTTAATCTTCCTTTTATTATTCCAAATAAGGTTCATAAGAAAAGAACTCTTAATATCTTCAATTTTAATTATACCTTAAAATGTAAATGAAGTATAATAATGAATTGCTTTAGGGATTTTTGGCTGATGAAAAAGAGCTTATTTAATTTGTATATGTATTTTTTTTTTTAACACCATATAAACATAAAGGAGAATTACAAAATCACATTTTTCCTATTAATTTTAGTTAATCTTAATGCCAATCTTAGATACTAAAATTAACATTCATTGCTCATTCACTGCGTGTGCTGCTCTGTGCTAAGTGCTTTCTGTGTATTGTAGCATGTAGTTCTCACAGGGGACTCGTGTGGTGAGTACCGCCATGAGGTGGGGAAACTGAGGCTTAGAGAGCTTAAGTACCAGCCTCAGGCCATACATGTAGGAAATGGTGGAGCCAGATTGAAAATCATGTCTGTATGACCACAGAACCCCTGCCCTCTGTCAGTACACTGTGGGTGTGTAGGCACGCATTCACAAAATCACCATGGAGTTCCCCTGGGAGAAAAGACCCAGCTCTGTCTCATACCTGAAAGTTTTTTACATAGAAGTTTACCGACTTTATCTATCTACATACAAAGTGTACCTGAAAAGTAAAATCTCATTTCAGACCAGCCTTTTGTTTCCTAAATAAAAATGTAGTTTCTCCACTGAATTTTAGTTCATTTTGACATGTATTATGTACCAAGCATGTCCAAGCCACTTCAGCTATGTGTGTGAGTGATGCCAGAATTAGCAAGAGTGTGAACCTGATCTCAAAGTCCTTACCATGCATAGACCTGATAAGGAAAGTGTATAATTATGATATAAATAATATGTTAAATACTGTAAGAATAGAATAATCAGAGTGCCATAAGAAAACAGATGAGCAGTAATTTCTGATTTGGTGGATGAGGGAAAGCTTTTAAGAGTAAGTGACATCTGAGCTGGTTAAACCACGAGCAGAGTATGGCCGTGTGGAAATGGAAGGGGAAACTTAATGGTGAGCAGAAGCAGTTTCTCGGAGGTATTTGTAACTTTGTAGAAGAGTGACAGGGACCTAGCATAGGGACTAGGGTAATTGGAACGTATATTCCCCCTTCCCCCAAAACACATTCACATTCAAATATTTTTTAAAACACTATGCCAAACAAAATACGTTTCCAGCCAAGGAAATACTTTTCTTGGCCCAGGCCCACTAGATTGTGACTTCTGGATAGAAAATGTTTTGAAAATGGTAAACACTTAAATTAGTGGGAGGAATGTGTATTGGGGCATAATAGGAAATAAAGCTGGGAAATTGTTTTGAGACACAGACTATGCTTTTGTTTTCCACTAGGCATGGCATCATCGCTTTGATCTCTTAGGCTTCTATACGTGTTTGCTAAATGAGTATTATGGGGAGTCTCAGATGCCAGGCCGTTGAAGGATTGTATTAACTCAATAGGCCATGAAGACAATTAAAGGCAAAGAGGGAGTTGTTTCTATTCATCCATCTACACATCCATTTGCTCATCTCACAGTATTGAGCACTCTTCTGAGCCATGCTCTGTGCTTGGCTCTGGGGACTCAGTAAACTTCCTGTCCTCAGAGGCAGTAGCATTGGGATCTATACTGTGCCTTGGAAAGTGCATTCTGACAGCAGTCTGTATAATGAGAGGAGGGAGGTTAGAGGTAGGGAAGTATTAGACGTTAATGTAGTAGTCCAAGCAAGAGGAAATGAGGGTAGTGTAGCAATTCCTCAAAAAATTAAAAATTGAATTACCAAATGATCCAGCAATTCCACTTCTGGGTATATACCCAAAATAATTGGAAAGAGAGTCTCAAAGAGACATTTGCACACCCATGTTCAAAATAGTATTAGTCACAATTGCCAAAAGGTGGAAGCAACCCAAGTATCCATGGATGGATGAGTGGATAAACAAAACGTGGTATATGCATACCATGCAATATTATTGAGCCTGAAAAAGGAAGGCCATTCTGGGCTTCCCTGGTGGCGCAGTGGTTAAGAATCCACCTGCCAATGCAGGGGACACGGGTTCGATCCCTGGGCCAGGAGGATCCCACGTGTCACGGAGCAACTAAGCCCATGTGCCACAGCTACTGAAGCCCGCGCATCTAGAGCCCGTGGTTCACAACAAGAGAAGCCCCCACAATGAGAAGCCTGTGCACCGCAACGAAGAGTAGCCCCCGCTCGCCACAACTAGAGAAAGCCCATGTGCAGCAATGAAGACCCAATGCAGCCAAAAATACAATAAATAAATAAATAATAAAATAAATCTTAAAAAAATAGGACATTCTCTTTTAAGAGGCGAAAGATTTATACGATCTGAAGAGAAACCAGAGTATTGGACATTCTCTTTAAAAACAAAAAAAAGGAAGGAAATTCTGACATATGCTACAGCATGGATGAATATTCAGGACATTATGCTAAGAGAAATAAGCCAATCACATAAATGACAAATGCTGTATGATTTTACTTAACATGAAGTACCCAGGGTAGTCCAGTTCATAGAGACAGAAAGTAGAACTATAGAATGGTGGTTGCTAGGAGCTGGAGAGGGGAAAATGTTAAATGATTGTTTAGCAGGTACAAAGTTTCTGTTTCTCGTGATAGAGTTCTAGAAATGGGTGGTGGTGATGGTTGCACAACAATGTGAATGTACCTGATACCAGTGAACGTAGACTTAAAAATGGTTAAGATGGTAAATTAGTAGTAGTAGTAGTAGTATGTTTTAATTGGGGTATAGTTCTTTTACAATGTTATGTTAGTTTCTACTGTACAGCAAAGTAAAGCAGAGTTCCCTGTTCTGTACAGCAGATTCTCATTAGTTATCTATTTTATACATATTAGTGTATATATGTCAGTCCCGATCTCCCAATTCATTCCACCCCTCTTTTCCCTCCTGGTGTCCATACGTTTGTTCTCTACATCTGTGGCTCTATTTCTGCCTTGCAGACAGGTTCATCTGTACCATTTTTCTTGGTTCCACATATATGTGTTAGTGTATGATATCTGTTTTTCTCCTTCACTCTCTAGGACAGTCTCTAGCTTCATCCACATCCGTACAAATAACCCAGTTTCGTTCCTCTTTATGGCTGAGTAATATTCCATCGTATATATGTACCGCATAAGACAGTAAATTATATTCTGTGCATGTTACCACAATTAAAAATAATTTTTAAAAAGGAAGGAAACAAGGGTCTAAATTTGGGTACTGGCACTAGGAGCCACTGAGAGCTTTATGATTAACTAGGTGTGGCTAGTAAGGGATATGGACGCAGAGAGAATGAGGTGTCCCGCTCAGGTGATTACGCTTTCTGTAAGTTCCCTGTAGAAGAGGCCAGCACAGTGGGAGAGACGTCGTCTTCACTTCCGAGATTTGGAGCGTGCGGTGCTGCTGGAGCCTTGTGTGGAGGTGTGCTCCGGTTGATTGGAGCGCTGGTCGGGAGCTCAGAAAACAGACCGTGAGGAGAGAGAATCTGAGGAGTTGCCTACAGAGAGGTGCTGATTAAAAGTGAGCAAATGAGGGCTTCCCTGGTGGCACAGAGGTTAAGAATCTCCCTGCCAATGCAGGGGACACGGGTTGGAGCCCTGGTCTGGGAAGATCCCACGTGCCATGGAGCAACTAAGCCCGTGCTCTGCAACTACCAACTACTGAGCTTGTGCTGTAGAGCCCTTGAGCTACAACTACTGAGCCTGCATGCCACAACTACTGAAGCCTGTGCACCTAGAGCCCGTGCTCTACAACAAGAGAAGCCACTGCAATGAGAAGCCTGCACACCACAACTAAGAGTAGCCCCCGCTCGCCACAACTACAGAAAGCCTGGGCACAGCACTGAAGACCCAACACAGCCAATAAATAAATAAATAAGCAAATGAGATTCTGTGATGGAGCATGTGGTAAGGAAAAGAAGAAGGTATCCTTTGGAGAAAGATAAGAAAATGAAAAACAGAAGCAGCAGTCAGAGAAGTGGGAGAGGAAGTGACACCACGGGGCCTCAGCAGCTGAAAAAGGGAAAGTGGTCTGCCAGGCCAAAAACTGCAGAGAGAAGAGAGACCGAGGATGAGAGCTGGGTTTTATTTCAAATCACTGTAGTTTGCAGCCAGATCTGTGAGCTTCAAGAGAGCAGTTTTAGTAAGATGTCACGGTAAACCAGGTTATAGCGTTCGTGTTCAAGCCTTTGGGTTGACGTGTAGTGATGTTATTGTTAGAGATACTGAAAGAGAACGTTATTTAGAGGAGTGATGGATTCGTTTTGCACACGTAGCAAACAAGTTGCAATGAAGCATTCTGTAGAAATGTGTCGGTGGGAGATACGGAACCTATTCAGTGGGAAACTGGTGATGCTGAGCCTGGGAGGGAACGTGAGGTTGCTAAGGCACGCTTGGCTTGGTCACGCGAGGTTTTGGTTTAATGAGTGGAAAAGATTGTTATTTTCGTTCTATATAAATCAGCGTAAGTTTCTCTTATGAATTAGATTAGGTGGGAATCAGGAATATTTTGCAGTAAAAATCATTGCTTACGTAGACTGCAGCAGCATTCTTATATTTCTTTGTTCTGATTTTGGCTGTGGCAAAGCCATAAAGTTTTCAGGTGGATAATGTTCAAGTCTTGCAATTTTTTTTTTCTTTTTTCAAATGCAAAACTTTTATTAGAGGACTGTTACATCTAGCCCTATAGTGGATATAGAATGAATTAGTAAGATAATTTGGAGATTTTGTCATCTGCTTTTATAATGGTAACAATTAAAATATAATTTGGAACACTTTTTTCATTTAACAATTAAAATATAATTTAGAACACTTTTTTCATTATCATAAAGATTAAATTAGCCTTAATTCTTTATTCTCTGGTGTGAGTCACTAAAGTTGTTTGCCTGTGGTTCTATTTTCTGAATATTTTGTAAGATCCAACTGAAAAATAGCTTCCTAAGAGCTCTTTGAACACCAGCCAAGAAAGGGACCAAAAGCTACAAAATACCGATGTAGCAGCTGCTTTATGTTACAGTCATTGTTTTAAACAGAGAAAAGGCCCAGTATTCAATTGTTTACCATAAATATGTAAGGAACAGGTATGTATTTAATCATACAGTACAATTTTTTAAGTATACAATTGTATTTTAGTATGTAATTTCATATCTTTAAAGAGCTTATAAAGGAAGAGAATTGAAAATGATGATATCAAGTTAATGAAGTTTTACTTCAGGTTGAAAAACAAACACTAATGATAGTTTTGCACTATTTGGCGATGCAGTTTGCCAGGGTTCCAGGCACACTTCCTCCGCTAAGGCAGAGTGTTATAAGCAAGGCCACCACAAGATGGTACTCACCTTTGCGCAATTGTAATGAGGTCTTCCGAGCCCTGCAAAGGTGAACCTTCTCTGCTAGCTGTCATAATCCTGTCTAATTCAATAGTGGGACCCAGGTCATAGCCTGTAAAATAAACAGCTTTTATTTTTTTTTTTATAGCATCAGGGACTGTTCCAGAAAATGATTTAATTCCACAGATGTCATAACATATTAAATGAGATGTCTGATGACCTTCAAGAGTTTCTGGGTGTTTTAATTTGATTATGAAATGTATATACATTATAATTATATGCGTGTGATTTGTTTGCTTTCTTGTAGAAGAATAAGCCTCCCAACCCACCAGCCTTTATCTTCATGATTGATGTTTCATATAGTAACATTAAGAATGGACTTGTGAAGCTCATATGTGAAGAACTGAAGACCGTGCTGGAAAAACTTCCAAAGTAAGGGAACTGCGATTCTTTTTGTAACTTATACAGTATTGCTGAGTTAACATATTGGCCAGAAAACAAGTACAGAATGGCCCATGGGTCTCTTCTGCTAATGGGGACGTTGGATAATTGTTTACAATGTATAAACAATTATAAACAGCATCAAACAATCCTTAAAAAATCAGTCATCTTTTGTACAAACCAAAAGAAACACAACTGATAAGAAATAATGCCATGGTGGACTTCCTAGATGGCGCAGTGGTTGGGAATCCTCCTGCCGATGCAGGGGACACGGGTTTGAGCCCTGCTCTGGGAAGATTCCACATACCATGAAGCAACTAAGCCAACTAAGCCCATGCGCCACAACAATTGAGCCTGTGCTCTAGAGCCCATGTGACGCAACTACTGAAGCCCACATGCCTAGAGCCCATGATCCACAAGAGAAGCCACTACAATGAGGAGCCCGCACACCACAATGAAGAGTAGCGCCTGCTCGCCGCAACCAGAGAAAGCCTGTGTGCAGCAACGAAGACCCAACACAGCCAATAAATAAATAAAATAAATTTATTAAAAAAAATAAAAAATAAAAGGGGAAGAAAAAAAAGAAATAATGCCATGGTAAACAACACTCAAAAATCCATTCTAAATTGTAAGGAGAATCCCAGCAGTGTGATGGAAAAGGCCTTGGACGTCTGTTATTCACTTTTCAAAAGCGTTGATTTTCCAGTGGAACGGGGTAGTTGCTGGGTGTGATGGAGAGTTCTAAGGATGCCAGGAAACTGAACTGTTGTCTCATGGCAGGCACTGTGGCTTTTTGGCCAAATTTCCTTTTGCCGTTATGGTACTCTGTCTAACCCCTCTGCAGCTTTCCTGCTTCTATGTTCTGTAACTGAAGGGCACAGGGTACATCACTTGTCCTGCTGTTGCAGAGGGCAGGGCATAAAAGGAAAGGTGAAAAGATACATTAGCAAACATGACTGTGTTTTATCATGTACAAACTAGTTGTTTAGGATGTGAACTAGCATCTAGTAAGGAGACTTGAGAGCAATGAGAAAGCTTTCCTTATGAGAGGACGATATGCTTAAGAAAATAAAAGAGGCTAGGAACGATTGAAACGTAGCGTCAGCACCAGTCTTAACATCGTCCACCCCTCCCCATGTCCTGAACATAAGCAGCCTCTGTTCTGGAAGAGGATGCTTTGAGGGGCAAGTTGTCTGCAGCCCCTAAGTCTCCCCAGGTCCTCGGGTGCCCACTTCTCTGTATTTGTTCCACGTGCGGCTGTGTTTGGTGCCTGTGAGGCTCAGTTGAGTGAACTCTGGACCTCCCAGGAGTAGTTTTGTTTGTGTCCATGAAGCTGAAGTCATAATATTCTCATGAATGGTTTGGAAAAGCAGTGGGGATGTTTAAAAAACATTGAGGTGATTTCAAACTGAATTCTACAATGAGGAATGAGCTGGGAGCAAGTTGAAGATGGGGCAAAAGAAAGACCTCTGATGCCTGCCGACTGTTGTGACTGTAGTTTCTGTTACCTCATTCTCAGGGACACTCGACAAGTATGAGCTTTCTGCTGAAAATGACATATTTGATCACAGACTGCTTTAATACTGCATCTGAGTTTCGAACTTGAGTTGTACGAAAGAAAACTACTATAATTTCTGGAAATGGTCTCTCTCTCTCTCTTTCTCTTCCCCCCCCATCCCCTCCTCCCTTCCTTCCTCCCTTTCTCTCTCTCCTCCCTCCCTCTGCGCCCCGCCTCCCCGTCTCTCCCATCTCTCAAACTGATTCAGGTTTAGTTTCTCATAAGCTGTTTTCACAGTCACTTCACCAACCCCTTGTTTCTTTTCAACGCACTAGTGATGTGAAGCTTATAACCTGCTGATATCAGTTATGAAACCACACTGTTAGGGGTCGTCATGACTGTTATATCCCATTGGAGCAGACATGTGACTTTGGCAAGAGAAAGGAGGGGAAGAAAGGATGCTGCTGCTTCTCATCACTTTTCAGATAACTCTCTTGAAAGTTTTTATTCAGGCCAAAATACCTTCTTTTCCTTTATTTTTTAAAACAAATCTGTGTTTTTCTTTTCTCCCCTGAAATTTCTTTTAGGCTGCGTGTATGTGATAACTATATTTTTAATGGTAAGAGTGCCATCAATTTGCTTTACTCCTGTGAACTAAAGCAGTCTTTTTAAAGCACAGTGTAAGTCTTGATTAATATCTAAGGTATGTTCATCTCTCAGCTAATCTTTTGAAAACGGAAAGCCCATTCCTACTCTTCAGCTTTGTTTTTTTGTTTTGTTTATTTATTTATTGGGTGTGTTGGGTCTTCATTGCTGTGCACAGGCTTCTCTTCATTGTGGTGCACAGGCTTCTCATGTTGATGGCTTCTCTTGTTGCAGAGCATGGGCACTAGTCGCGCAGGCTTCAGTCGTTGTGGCACATGGGCTCAATAGTTGTGGCTCAAGGGCTCTAGAGCTCAGGCTCAATAGTTGTGGTGCACAGGCTTAGTTGCTGCGTGGCATATGGGATCTTCCTGGAGCAGGGATTGAACCTGTGTGCCCAGCATTGGCAGGCAGATTCTTAACCACTGCGCCACCTTACTCCTTAACTTTGAATTTGCATCTTTGATATTGCCAGGTTGCCAGACTTTTCTGTCTGACTTCTCTGGAACAGGAAAGAAAAGATTTGAAGTGTTTCACTTACTACTCAGATCAAACTCTCATATTTTTTTCTGGTTGTTTGTGTTTAATGCTGCTGTAGCTAAAATGTTCAAAATGCTTGATTTTGGAATATTCTGGTTCTTCTAGTTACTAGTATCTTCAGTGTTGCTCTGTCATATTCATTCCATTATAATAGTAGGGACAAGTGTTGAGGGAAGGGGTCATTGAAAAATGGAACAAAACTCATTCTTCGTTAAGATATCCCTATATAACTCTACAGAATTTGTGTAGAATCAATATGAAGGAGAGACTGAGATTTCGTTTTCTTCTGGATGTGGTTTAACAAGGCAGCTATACTGTTGAAAACAAAAATTTTAGGATAGTTCTTTATTTCTCAAATTTGAAAACAGTTTTCCCAGTGGAAACATTACTAATATGTTGTAATAATGTGAGATGTCCTGGTTAGATGTTTATAAAAATGTTAATTAGATTTGAAGTGAACCCTGTGAATCCCAGGATACCCTTTTCCCATCACAGAAAATATCGAAATCCAATGGGGAATAGCAGTCCAGATTCTTCTCTGTAATTTTTCCTTTGTGTCTTTTGCCTTGGTTGACTCCAAATTAACTATTAAAAGAGAACAAATGCCCTTCATGATTTGCTGGACGTTTTTCACCCTATGTAATAAAAGGTTTTATTTGTTATTTATTTATTTATTCATTTTGGCTGCACTGGGCCTTTGTTGCTGTGTGCGGGCTTTCTGTCGTTGCAGAGAGCGGGGGCTACTCTTCATTGCGGTGAGCGGGCTTCTCATTGCAGTGACTTCTCTTGTTGTGGAGCACGGGCTCTAGGTGCTCATGCTTCAGTAGTTGCAGCACGCGGGCTCACTAGTTGTGGCGCACAGGCTTAGTGGCTCCACGGCATGTGGGATCTTCCCGGACGAGGGAAGGAACCCGTGTCCCCTGTATTGGCAGGCGGATTCTTAACCACTGCGCCACCAGGGAAGTCCCTGTAACAAAAGGTTTACTGGGAAATAGGAGCTTAACCAGTGGTGTGCTGGAAAACTGGCTCTCAAGATAAACAAAGCCTCGATTTGTAGTGTTTGCTTATTTGTGTGGTAGAAATACTTCCAGCCGGGCTGATTTTAAACTACCAAGGCGACATCACTCAACTGGAGTTGAGAAGAGATGCAGACAACCAGTTTCTCAGTTTGGGCTCTCACTTGCCATCCCAGACACAGTGTTTCACATCATGATAGTCATCTTCAACAAGACCCCTAAGTCTCCACATTGTACTAGACCCTCTGGGAGCAGAGAGCATAAGCCTTGGACCCTGCCCTTTATTGGTTTATAGGCAAAGATTCATGAAATGTTAACTAAAAGGCATTATCCACCAAGAGCCAAATGGGCAAGAGTTGCAGGAATTTAGGATGAGGTGTGAACTTCTGGTTGGTAGCGTCAGGGGAGACCTCACCGAAGGAGGATTTGTGCTTGGCCTCGAGGAGTAGAATTCTAAGAAATAGGGAGGGGGCGGGGGAACTCGGATACAGTTCAGTGCAGTCATTGGTTGCATGAAGTCGTACAGTTTAGGATGTGGAGGGGATGTGTGTGTTTGTGTGTGTGTAAGTCTGCGTACGTGTAGTTCCAGAAGATAAGGATTGCCATTCCTAAGAATTTTGCAAGAGTCCGAAATATGGACATTTACCGAGTGCTCTTGGAAGGGGTTATGAGGATCTGTTTCAGCCTCCCACCCATTTATCAAGGCCGCAGTGAAGAGCAAATGCCGTCAGTTGGCAAAGGAAGTAGAAAAGAACTAAAACAGAGTTTAAAGTCAATAGTTTGTCAGCCTGGACTCTGCTGGAACATCAAGGAAGTTGGAAAGTCTGAGGTTGGATCAGCAATTTGAACTTCGCACATTTCCATTTTCCTTTCTCTTGTACTCAAGTTAACTCTTTAGGCCACGTGCAGAATTTAGAAACGGAGCAAACTAGGTTCTTTTTCAAAAAAGTTGTCCCCTAAGCAAAATAAGTTTTACCGATATCTAAGGGTCAAATAAAACGGCATCTCTTTTTTGTGGCTTTCACGCAACTGCTGAGCACTGTGTTATATCCACTGCTGAAAATTAGTAAGAGTATCAATAGTGTCTAGGTGTGTTATTTTAGGAGGGGGTGTGGAAGGAGGAAGAGGAGGGAGAGAGAAAAAAACTGGAGTCTAGACCGCTCGACTCTAAATATGCGTAGTGTAGACTTGACTAGGAATATTCATGCCCTTATACTCCTTCCAGGAAGATTAAGGCCTTGTCCTGGAATTCCTAAGAAGTTTTTTTTTTTGGCTTTTTGTTATAGCTTTGAAGCTTTTATTGCTCTTACTGTCTAGCCATGACTGTCACAAATGGTTACTGAATAAGAATTACATTGTCAATTTGTATATGTGATTTGTTTTATGTATTTACACTATATGTTTGTATGGTGTATAGCCTTCAAAATCTAGCCCATTGTCTATTGAGGGTCTTGAGAATGTGTAAGAAAAGAATCACACAGGAGGAGCAAGTCTTTTCTTGATAAAAATAGCTGTCCTGTTTTAATCTGAATATGCCTTTCTGTAGCTTCAGATAGGCCATTTGTTACTCTGACCTCCCCGTGACTTCTGAGAGCTCAGTTTATAAAGAATGTCATATGCCTAGCTTGTTTAGGGAAAGAAAAAAGCATGGGAATAAATATATTAGAAAAATATGAGCAAATGTTTTCATAGTATCTATTTGGTTTTTGAGTATTTTTTTTTCTTTATCCACTTCCTTGGTTTTGTAGTATCTACTGTCCGCTACCATAGTGACTCAGTATTATCTACATCTGGTAAACGATAATTAAGACCACAACTTTAAACACGTCTTCTGTATATTTTATAGAAGGTATTCTTACTGAATTTTTCTCTCTCACAGGGAAGATCAAGAAGAGACTTCTGCAATTCGAGTTGGTTTCATCACATATAACAAAGTTCTCCATTTCTTTAATGTAAAGAGTAATTTGGCACAGCCGCAGATGATGGTGGTGACCGACGTTGGCGAGGTCTTTGTTCCTTTGTTGGATGGTTTCCTTGTCAACTATCAAGAATCCCAATCAGTGATTCACAAGTAAAGAGCTTTATAATTCAGATCCAAATCAGCTCTGTTTTTTTAAAATTAATTTTTATTGAAGTATAGTTGATTTACAGTGTTGCGTTAGTTCTGCTGTACAGCAAAGTGGATCAGTTATACATATACATATATCTACTCTTTTTTAGATTCTATTCCCACATAGATCATTACAGAGTATTGAGTAGAGTTCCCTGTGCTATACAGTAGGTCCTTATTAGTTATCTATTTTATACATAGTAGAGTATATATGTCAATCCCAATCTCCCAATTATCCCTCCCTGCCTCTTTCCCCCCTTGGTAACCATAGGTTTGTTTTCTACATCTGTGACTCTATTTCTGTTTTGTGAATAGGTTCATTTGTACCATTTTTTTAGATTCCACATATAAGTGATATCATATGATATTTGTCGTTCTCTTTTTTTTAATGTTTTGATTCAGTCACATATATTTTGTCATTAGCAGGAGGGTTTTAACACATGGATTATGAAAGTCTGTTATTTATGTTAGCTCTCTCTCTTTTTAATGCAGACCGGTATCTAAAAGGAGGAGTTTTTTTTTAGTACACATACTCAACCCTACCAATCCCTTCTCTTTGCTGGAAAGGCAACGCAAGGGCGTTATTTCCTGAGTGTGGATGAGAGTATTAGGTGATGATATAGCCACTGTTTCATCATTTATAGTCTGAGAGATAAGACATGTAGTAAATAGAAAAAAAATGCCTACGAAGAGTGATTTTTTTTTTAAACGTTCCAACCAAATCATAAATTTTGGTGCCAGATCATGCCAGGATATCATTCCATGAGGAGCGACCTGTGAAATTCACCCATAGGTGTTCAGTGTAAAATAAACACCATATGTATTTAGGCTTGACGTGTTCATGATTTATTTCTTGATGTTTATTACAAGTATGCTAAATATTTAAAACCTTTTGCTCATTCATTTCTTGCAGTTTATTGGACCAGATTCCAGAGATGTTTGCAGATTCTAATGAAAACGAGACTGTCTTCGCCCCTGTCATCCAGGCTGGCATGGAAGCACTGAAGGTGAGAAGAAGCCACTTTTAGTTGCTAGTAGATAAACTTTAAAGGACAGACAGACAGACACACACACACACACAGGAATTTTCATCCATGAGAGAAAATACAGCCTTCATTAAAACATGCAGGTTGCTGGAGGCTGTTCCCAACTTCCCCACAGATCCCGGGAGGAAATGGCCCAAACCACAGCTTGCTCCTAGCGTTTACATTCCAGCACTGGGAGCATCTGAGCAGCTGATTTTGTCAGGATTTCCAGTTTAGCTCCTCCCTTTGGCTTCGATATGAACTTTATATGATCTATTTTTAAATTATTTCAACAAGATCTGAACTACCAGATATGAAAAGAAAGATTCCCCATGTCTCTCCTTCCTTGGGGTTTTCACACATGCAAGGGTGAGGTCATGACCGTCAGTGAGAGAAGTGAATGCTGCCTGGGGCCTTGCCGCGTGCCAGGAGCGGACGTGGGGTTGGCCACCTCTCGGGTGGTGAAGCTGAGCCCAGGTGACTCTGCTCGTTTTCATAGTAGTAAAGTCTGTCATCTGAGGAAGGCAAGAGGGTCGGAAAGTGCTTACCTCCTAACCGTTGTTACCTTAGCACAAGAGTCAGAGCACTTTGGCTCAGACAGCT
Organism: Hippopotamus amphibius kiboko; assembly: GCF_030028045.1. Lineage (NCBI taxonomy): Eukaryota > Metazoa > Chordata > Mammalia > Artiodactyla > Hippopotamidae > Hippopotamus > Hippopotamus amphibius. Next base: position 77,067,481 of record NC_080198.1, read on the forward strand.
AGCGCCTGAAATTGATTTTGAGATTTTATTATTTAAAGTTGCATTTAAATTAATTTTTAAGATAAAATGGCTAGCAATAATAACAAACAGCAACAACAGCCCTACAGAATTAAGTTTGTGAAATACGTCCACATAAATTTTATGACCAAACATTGTAGCCTGGTTCCAGTAGAGTGATTCTGGCCTGGGTTCTTTGATCTTCAGAGTATTCACTCATGGGATCAAAGACTTGTAGAGATCCCTCAAAAAGCCTCAATACATGTTAATTTAACATAATATTAAAGATAAATTTTACATCAGAATGCGATTTGGAGATGTTAAGTTTCATCCCGTGGAAGCCTGCAGGGATCATTGTTTGGGCTACAGAAAGACTTGGGAGTTCCTATTTTATTCCACATTGCTAAAGAGAAATACCTTCTGTTTCAACATGAAAGAGTGTGCAATTGTTGTTATTCTCTCCTCCCATAAAGTGTCTAGAAATTCGTATGCAAATCTCCTGATATGTGATTAGTTACACATCAAGCCACAGGTCTTTCTGCTCTGAGAAGTTAGTACTGGGAGTAACATTGTATTCATGTCCTCATGCCTGAAAGATAAGTGGATATTCATAAGGCAGTAAATCATTAGTTAAGACAGTGGAGTGGAAGGAAGAGCAGGGCATGGCTCTTCTTTAGTTGCTAGTAAATAAATTTTAAAGAAGACAGGCGCGCGCGCGCGCACACGCGCGCGCACACACACACACACACACACACACACACACACATACACAGAACTTTTCATTCATGAAAGCAAATAAGGCTTCATTGAAACATGTGTCCAGAATCCCAGCTCAAACCCATATATCGTTCCTAAAAGGGATTTCTCTCTTGTCACAATGGGTTCTGCATGTCCATCCACAGGAGGTCTAGAGGCTGCTTAACAGCCTTGGAAGAAAAAATACGTAAAGCAGTTTGGGTACCTGCGTTCTGCCTGTCTAAAACGTGATATTACCTACGGTACATGGCTTAACACCACTGGTTCTTAATAAGCGTGACGTTCTTCAAGGTTGCTAAGCACCCTGGTGGCCATGGCTGTCAGTGTCCTCAGCTGCCTGTCATTTGCCAGGGGCCAGTGCATTTCAGCCAATCTATTTTCATGTCTTTTGCATGTTGTTTTTTGTTATACTTGCAATTTTAATGTTAGAGTATTATATACTTTTACACTGAAGTTTAAAGATGAGAAGAAACTAATATCTAAATATAACTAATCAGAATAACCTTACAAATATCAAAGTTAATAAGTAGCATTACTCTTAGAAAGTAGAATGAACTCCCTTTAGAGAAGGTGAAGAACTGTCTTTATGTGAGGATAAGGAGCTTCCTGTGTAAAATGACACTGTTGGACGTGATGTCAGTGGCCATTACTGCCCTGTGCCTGCTGCCAGGTTGTTCTCCTAGCCCGTCTTCACACAGACTCCACGGCTGCAGAAGGACCCGGAAGGCAGGCGCTCCCCAACAGGTCATGGAGTCACGTGTTAAAGAGAAGGTTCTTTTTTAAAATGCAGATTTCTGGCCCCACTTCCAGAGATCCTGATTTGTTAGCTCCCCCGTTTCCTCTGCTGATTTTCCACATTTGGGAACCACCAGCATAAAGAATTGTTACTAATTCTGCAATCACTAGAAATATCCTTACATTAAGTTAACTCACCAGAAAATTGCAGACCTGACCTGTACAACTTCACATTACACTTGCACTAAGAATGCTTTTGTTTAACTGTGATTTAATGTCTTGCCCTAAGCTTTTAATTAATGGTTAAATTAAGAAAGAACACTAGGAAGAGAGTTCTTTCTTGTGTAGGACATTAAGTGGAGACATTATTGCATGATTCAATCTCTTACCTGTAGAAAGATTCACTAGCTGGTTTCCTAGAGTCAGTTGCTATAAGCAGTCTAACTCATAATGTTTCTTGTAGCCTTAACTACTAAGAAAGATACTAATACTACTTAGGGTAGATATTCTAATATAATGATTTCTTTTCCCTGGCCTTTTTACTGATTTCTAGTTCTTTACCTTAGCATTTCTATTGTATGTGTGCCTTTAATCATCTGTTTCCTCAAAACTTTCTTTATAAATAGATTGTTGCTGTAAATAACATTAATGAAAAAAGTTTCTTCTGCATCTTCCAAGAAGATTCTGGGTGATTATAATTTGTTGTATAAGAGCAGAAACTGCTGTAGTATAATTGGATACTTTCTGCCTCATAGCAACTTTATCAGGTTTGGATGAAGAAAAGAATTTCCCAAATAAACTAAAAGTATGCATGTGTGTGTAAATGTCTGGTGTGTGTATGATAGCTTAGCGGCCTCTGACTGTCACATGATCGCATCATCTTTTCAGGTCCCATGTGGCTAAAAATCAGTCAGACTTAAATTTGTGTAACATATACAAGGTTACTAAAATTCTTGCCTCAAGTCATTATTAGGCTAAGAGCTAACATTTTTGAGAATTTGCAGGGTGGTATCTAAATATTGAAGAGACCACATCATTAATTCACTTGTTCTTTCAATCAGCAGCAAGATTGATTAACTGCCTGTGTTTTGTAAGAAAATGTGAGGACTACTGTCCCTGCTTCTGAGTTGCTTAGGGTGTAGAAGAGCTGTGACTCTGTAATACAGGACCTGATGTTTATTGCTTGTATTCCCTGCTCCCCCTAAAAAAAAGGTGTGGGGGAGGAGAACAAAGAGTAACTTTGGAAAGTCCAGGACTGTGAGAGGTCAGAGGAATAGCTCAGGGTATTATGCACAAGAGACCAGAGCTGAGTCTCATCCTCTGTGGGTGGGAGGAGAAACTGAAAGCACATCAAAGTGCAGTGTTTTTTGTTTGTGTCCAAGTGGAGACATTTTAGAACTGGACTCCCCCATTTGAATTATAGCTTTACTTTCTATCAGATAGATGCCAAGTAAAATCTATATATAATTAGCTGTAGTAAACTTTTTGAAGCAAAGAGAGTAGACAAAAACTAACATAAAACATGTGCTAATTTGTGACAAAGATCAAGAGGGACTGTTTGGAAAGTTCAGATGCATACTTTCTCAAAAGCCCTCAAACTAGCCAGCTAAAGGTTTCGATTCCCTGTTTTCTGTTGTACGTGTCCACAGCCTCGTACGCTTCGTGTCTTTTTTTCCATAGAGTCTTTCAAAATCTGCATCTCTTTCAAAATCTGACACCCATAACTCAACTATATGTGAATTTCTGGCTTTGTCTTTTCAGTTGGCCTCAGAACAGTTTTCTAAGTTAGCTCTTACTTCCCCCATAAAGCTAGATAAATAGGATTTGGCAAAAAGTTGGAGGGAAATGGCCTTTCGTGGTTGTGCTTCAAATACATCATTAGGTGGGGGGAATTTATCTTTCAGCTGTCTTAATATATGCTTAATTTGGTTTCAAGATGATGCATCACAACATTCCTTCCACGAAAATGTATGGAGCATCTATAGCGTGAGAGGCACCAGACCTGGGGTGGGGGGTAAGGGGGTTGGACAAACACACTGTAGAAAAATCAAGGTCCTTCTTTTTTCATGGAGCCTGTGATCCATGGAAGACGGTGGAATACATAAAGTTGTGACACAGTGTCATTAATTCTAGAAAAGTCTTATCTACAGAGCAGAGTGGGGACATAGAGTCAACCAGCTCTGCTGAGGGTGATAATAACACGTCTCTCAGAGGAAAGGACGTTGGAGCCAGATTTTGAGCAATGGGTTATCTTGGCAAGACTTTCTCAACCTGTTTCCATCAACATAAGAATGAAATGTCATTCATCTAAGCCTATATGATGCACTTATGTGGGCACAATCAAATTTTGGTAAAAACATAAATTTTGTAGGGAAATAAAGCATATAGTGCCATAGGAGCTCTTTTATTGCTACCTATAAAAGATTTTATGAGGATGTGATTAATGAAATTATAAATCTGAAATTAATAGCAATTATAGAAGGAAAAAAAGATAAATATGGCTTCTTTATTTTTTTCAATATTGTACTTTGTTTTTTTTTTTCCTTCAGAGTTTTACTCCATAGGTAATATTAACTAGGCAATCGTGTGTGTAATGATGATTAATATCATGTCCTCGGTCGTTGAATTCTCTCAAGAATATTTTGTAGTTACTGTTTTTCCTATGTCATGTAATTAGGTAGCTAAGGCTTAGAGAAGTTAAATATTTTGCCCAATGTCACTTAGCTAATAAAATGGCTGGGGGCTTCCTAGGTGGCGCAGTGGTTAAGAATCTGCCTGCCAATGCAGAGGTCACGGGTTCGATCCCAGCTCCAGGAAGATCCCACATGCCGCGGAGCAACTAAGCCCGTGTGCCAAAAAAAAAAAAAAAAAAAAAAAAAAAAAAACCATGACAATGATTTCCCCCATAAAATGGCTGGGATTCTAACCCATGCAGATGGGAACTAGGACCCATGCTCTTAACGACTGTGGTATAAAGTTACAGTGCTTCTGTGAATAGAGAAGATCTAGATGGATAGAAGAATTTTTGACAATGAATTCCTTAGGAGAATTGGGCCGGTGAGGCACAAAAAATCAGGGAGAAGATAGACTTTTAAGAAAAGCTTTATACCTTTTTTGCTACTTGAATGCAAACAAAAAGTACCTTCATAATAGTAAAAGTGATAGGAATGAAAAAAATTGTCATAGAATTGCAAACACTTTAACATGTTATTATCAGTATTACTGGAAATTTTACTTGAATTTGGTCATTGGTCACTGTCATTATTGGCCCAAGTGTTGACAGCATCTCCTATGCACTGTGTACACACAGGGAGGGTCAGCCACTGCCCATGCTCTTCATTCAGCCTTGCCTTCCTTCTTATTAATACTGTAAGTATCAGAAATTTTCAGTAAAAGACTCGGGCAACAATAAAGTCACTGCTCACTATTGGCTTCATAGCAAAGACAAGACGGGGCATGGGTTACACACCCTTCCCAGGGTGTCAGCTGGGACCCCACCTCTGGGACCCGCTCCACAAAGCATATCAGAATGTCACTCGGTGAGACATGTTAGGGCAGGGCTAACCTTGAATTCTCTTCATTTGTTTTTTAAGGAAGTTATTCACAAACCCAAGTACCTTCTTGTTGGTAGCAAATGACTTCACAACACATCTTTCAGCTGACCCAGGCACACCAGTGTGTGCCGCTAAAACCCATCTTTGCAAACAGCAGCTCCAGGCAAGGAAAGGGAGAGATGGATTCCAGGCAGAGGGAACAGAATGTGCAGAGATTGGAGGTGTGTGAAGCACGTGATGTATTCCAGGAAAGCAAGAAGCTTGTGTGGCTGAAACTTCCAATGCAGGGGATGGTCAGGGGTGAGAAGATTAGACTGGAAAGACAGATTCAGACTAAACTCCAAAGGGCCTTGAAACTGTTGTTCACAGGCTTGTGTGACCTCAGCCAAACCGGATGAGCCTCAGTTTTCCTATCCTTAACATGAGACAATACTACCTTCATCACCAGGTTGTGAGTATTAAATAAGACATGTGTGTGAAGGGTCTGGTGCAGAGCTGCACACAGTGAATGTTGATAGCAACACATCTCACTGTTTCCCCGGCCTTCCTGCTCCCAAATAAAAGAATGTGGACTTTATCCTATAATGGAAAGCCTTCAGGGGTCTTAAGGAGAAAAGCCACCTGTGTGATCAGAGCTGTTGCCTTTATTTCAAGGCAACAGTGTGTGCCCGGGTGGTTTGGAGGGAGCACGATTGAAGAGGGGCAGTTTATTGAATCATGGAATGTCCGTAAGTGCCTGTCTTGTCTTTGCTGTGTGGCCAGTAGTGATGACTTTAAATATTTTTAATGCTGGCTTGACTTTCATGGAGTCTACCTGGGCTTTTTGTTGCTGCCTGGGGACTACAGATAGTGTGATGTTGATCCCACAGTTTTTCCTTTTGTCATCTTGCCTGAGAACTGGTTCCTTATGTCTGCTGTTGCCACAACGCCACTGCATTCTTGTACATTCTTCCTTGAAGTACCACTTTAGCTTTAATCTGTGTTTGCTAATGGTTTCAAAGAAGAGCTTCTGTTGCATCATAATCCTGGGAATCCTGTCATCAGGGGATTTACCTGGTCCTGAAAGACGACTGTTGGCTAAATGAGAAAGCATTTTTACTTGGACACATCATTCTAATAGATATTGAAAGCATCATGGTATAGAGACCTACATGTAAATATTGGCTCTTTTAGAAATTCCCTAAATGTCCAGTGGTTAGGACCTGGTGCTTTCACTGCTGTGGGCCCCGAGAGTTATCCCTGGTCAGGGATGGTCAGGGAACTAAGATCCTGCATAGTGCAGAGCGTGGCCAAAAAAAAAAAAGAAAAAAAGAATCATTGGCTTGTGTGACTTTAGGCAAATCACTTAGCCTCCCTGAGCCTCAGTTTCCCAATCTATATAAGGCACAAGGTTATTGTGAGGATTAATGAGATGTATACAGTGCTTGGCTCATAGAAAGTACTTTTATTTTTCTGAGTCCCTTAAAATAAAACTTTCCCACTCAAGACTTTTTTTTTCCTTTCAGGCCGCAGACTGTCCCGGGAAGCTGTTCATCTTCCATTCCTCTTTGCCAACTGCCGAAGCACCAGGGAAGCTCAAAAACAGAGATGACAAAAAACTGATTAATACGGACAAAGAGAAGGTATTTGTAAAACAGTTGCCCTTTGAAGTGTCCATATGTCAGTTCTTAAAAGGGAATAAAGAGAGAGGGAGTGTGTGCTTTGTGTAGGAAAGGGGAGACGCTAAATGTAATGTATAAGTCCGGGACATTGTGTAGTGTAGGAAGATTTTGAATTGCAAATAACTTAGGAAATTGTCTATTCCTAGAAAAACTGGTGTCTGAAATATACCTACAATAAGATAAGGTCTCAAACTTTTTTTCATGTATAATCTGTGTAAGAGACTGGGTGATAAGGCTGTTCTGGGAATGGAAGAAATGGGAAATGCAGAAAGAAGATGAAGGTGGAGGGCGAGTGTAGTGGACGGCCCCGTGTGACAGCATCCTGAGGCATGAAGCAGAGGTGCCTGCTTTGCTCAGACCCTCTGGCCGTGTAGCCATGGGGACAAGTCAGGGGGAAGGATAAACCATGAGGTAGGGACCCAGCCGCAGGCACATGGCAGCAGACAAGTTGCCTCATCTCAGTCTGTGAAGGGAGGACTAAACGTGAGCTTCCTCAGAGTCGGAGGCTCAGATAACATTGCCCGCGTACGGGTACTTCACGTGGCACACGCCTGGCACGTGGGCCGCTCCGCGCGTGGCCGCTGCGCTGCGGACGACCACGGCTGACTTCTTCTCTGTCACTTAACTGGAAAACAAATTCATTTCACAAACTTCAGTAAGAATTCAATAGAAATTAAAAACAGAAACCAGAAGCATTATGTGGTTTTCTTTTTCCCCTCGTGCACCTTTTCCTTCAGATACTTTTCCAGCCCCAGACAAACGTCTACGACTGTCTGGCCAAGGACTGCGTGGCTCACGGCTGCTGCGTGACGCTCTTCCTCTTCCCCAGTCAGTACGTGGACGTGGCCTCCTTGAGTCTCGTGCCTCAGCTCACGGGAGGGACCCTCTACAAATACAACAATTTCCAGGTAAAGGCCAGCAATTTGTTGGCCCCGGGTTTCCACTGCCAGTTTCCTTTTGCTGCTTAGATCTTAGGCTGAGCAAGCTAGGTTGCGCCCCCTCGTGGGCAGCTGGCAAATGTAAATCCTGGAGCCCATGGAAAAGGATGGACAGATGGTTAAGAATTGCTTTCCTGCTCCTGAAGTTATGGCAACAGATTGAGCTCATTCAGCCTCACAGTTGAATATCAATGTAAGCGTCCATGTTGGGGGGAAATATATTTAATATAAAAATTTGATATTTTACATTAAATAATTTAAGATATTGTTTTTTTTAAAAGAGACCATATATTTGTTTTAAATTGTTATGACTTGGGGTGGTCAGTTCATTATACCCCTCTCTTCCAAGCCTGAACTGAGAGAGTCAAGAGATGATCAAAGTGTCAGCACTGGAACGGACTTAGGTCTGCGGGCAAGTGGGCTTGCTAGTGTTTTTCCCCACCATGAGACAAACTTTACACCCAGGCACAAGGTGGGCACAGATAAAGGCTTCTCCTGTGGACCCTTGCTCTTTGCAAGCTACCATATTGAGGGCCAGGAAATGTGTGCCTCCTGCAGGCAGGCTGCCTCCCCAGAAGGAGGATGCAGGAGAGGCCGAGCTATGCCCACCCAGTTCCTCTTCCCAAACTTAGAAGTTAGATACGTCACCTGCCCTCACCTGAGGAGAAGGGTTTGGGGCGGGAGTTGCCTCTAATTTATGAACCTCCACAGGGAAACATGGAGTGGGAACAAGTATTCCCCAACATAAATGATGAATGTTCACCATTGTCTATCTTTATTTTGATGAATGCAGTTATTTTTAATTGCCTCACTGCATAATTATAAGCTAGATAAGGGATTTGATTAGACCCAAGATTATAAATGAAATAACATTGAAAAAGCTTTCAGAACCCTTTCTAAGATTTCTGGATAAAGTAGGTTTTAATCAAGGTTTTTTTTTAAAAAAAAGTATTGCCATTTTAAGTATTTTACTGCCACCTGGTGGGCATGATCATACTTTATTTTTTAGGTGCACTTGGACAGCCAACAATTTTTGAATGACCTCAGAAATGATATTGAGAAGAAAATAGGATTTGATGCTATTATGAGGGTTCGTACCAGCACAGGTACTTTTCATTTCTATTTTTCAGGTCTCTGTTGTATAATTGTTTCCTCTTCAAACTAATACAGGCCAACAAAAAAAATAACAGTAAAACCGGGAGAAGCAAAATTTCCCTTTTTCCCTCATCCTTAGGTTTCAGAGCCACTGACTTCTTTGGTGGTATTTACATGAACAACACCACCGATATAGAGATGGCAGCCATTGACTGTGACAAGGCAGTGACCGTGGAGTTCAAGCATGATGACAAACTCAGTGAAGACAGTGGAGCCTTAATCCAGGTGATTTAAAATGTATTCCCATCTTTTGCTTTGTAGTTTGTTAGTGACCGTAATCAGTGGGGAGACTCCAGTACCATCAACCGTGTTAGTCTCTCCATAAAGAAATTCAGCTCCATTTCTCTGAAGGCAAAAGTCCGTAGATTAGAGCGCTTTGTGGTATATTTTCCATACACTGATTCATATATGCTATTTCTATGAAGTAACGATTATATATGACTTTGCATGAGAGCCTCGCAGACTTGAGGTCAGAATGACAGGCATCAGTACCTATTCATTCACTGGTTTGCTGCACTCCTGCCGTGTGGCAGACACCATGCTGAGAGGTGTTATCATATCAGAAGAAAGTATCAATAGGATTTGGCTTTGTAGCAGATAAGATTAACTAGAAGCAATGGAGACTTGGAATTAAAACAGAAGTTCTAATGGTCATAGCTTTCAGACACGAGCATCACCCTGAAAGAAGGGAAAGAGGTTGGCATCAAGTTGAGGAAGAACTCTGTTTATTTTTAAATCACACCTATTTGGGGAAATGGTTACTTGTTTGCATCTTTGAAATGTATGCATATATCAACAGTATAAAAACCTAAGTACATCACCAAAGCTAGTTGTCTGTTTTTTAATGGAAGTGAGCCTTGAGGAGGGCTGTGAGAACATGAAGGTATTATTTCTGGACCTGAATCCCTGGTAATAAAATCTGAGCTAGGAAATGTAGACTAGTTGTGGAAATGCAAACAGATATTTGCACGTGAATAGCCCTATTAAAGCTTAAATTTAAGCCAGTGAAATGCTACATGGAAACCCAGTGTATGACTGGGCATTATACCTCACATGTGTGTTGTTTAGTCTTTAGCAATAATAGAAAAAATCCTGTGGGAAAGTTTAGAGGTCTTTTAGCTGTACACACTGTTCTGTAAATGTAAATAAGATCAGGCTAGCGTGAGTGAATATGTTAACCAGAAAAACATGTGCCCTCGATGTGGCCTCTGCAGTGTGCCGTGCTGTACACGACGGTCAGCGGGCAGAGAAGACTTCGGATTCACAATCTGGGCTTGAACTGCAGCTCCCAGTTGGCTGACCTTTATAAGAGCTGCGAGACAGACGCCCTTATCAACTTCTTCGCCAAGTCAGGTAATACTCTGCTAATCCTGGCGTGCAGCATACCTTGCCTAGTGATGCAGGCAGGCCTTGTGGGTTGATCGAGTTAGTCGCTGAAGGTCCTGTGGTGGTGCAGCCTTTTGGTGGGTAAATGCAGAATTGGTAAAAGCAGAGGGTGAAGGAGAACAGTCAGCATCTCCAACTCTCGACTGTTAAGGAGAGCACTGAGTCGGGCCTGTACTATCCAGTTTTGTTTAAAGTTTCTTTCCCATGGGACCGAGTTAAAATCGAGGCAGGTGATACTTAGACTCGTTACGGTATGTGCGTGTGCCCTTTGGCACACGAGGATAATGGACGATGGTCCCTCAGGTGAGACTGAATTCGCTTATCCATACCAAGATAATCAGGAGATGGTAGGGGCCTGAGGTGGGGGTTTTCTGGCTCCTTCTCCCCTCCCTGCTGCAAACCCCAGCTGAAATTCTACACTAAGGTTTAGAAGAGCAGTCCAGCCCAGAGGAATTCAGAACACCAGAAGGTAGTAAACTGGTCTTTCTTTTCTCTGTGTGTAGCTCTGTTTCTAATATTCTGAGGGAAAATCTAGACCAGTTACCTGCCTTTTGTTATGGGTAGGCTGTTGTTCTTCATTGGCTAAATTATCATACTTAGTCAAGAGGAGAGCATTAGCACACGACATGAACATTTTTCATTGCTGTTATTCGTTGCTGAGTGGTCTGAAGATAATAGCAATTTTTTTTTATTATTATTTGAAGGGATCACTTTCTGAGCTACACCGTTGATGCCCTTTTCATTGTTTTGTGCAAATAGCTTTTAAAGCAGTTCTACACCAGCCCTTGAAGGTCATCAGGGAAATTCTGGTTAATCAGACCGCCCACATGTTGGCCTGTTACCGGAAGAATTGTGCTAGTCCATCTGCAGCCAGCCAGGTAAGCTACCTGCTAAAGTGTTACAAACACCTACTTGTTCATTCAGCGTTCTGCTCGTAAAGGCTTATGATGTTCCAGGCACTTAGATGCTGTACAGTAAACCATACAACCAAGATTGAAAATGCCATTTTGGGGGACTGGTATTTTTATAGCCAACATTAAAAAACTTAGTGGCTTTACAAGATGCATGAACCCAAAAATGTGTGTGCATATTGGATTAACCGTCACCACGTTATGTATAAACAAAAGAATGTTATATGTAAGAAATGTGAATATAAATGGGGTTCTCTTTTGCATATGAAGATGGATATTGCGTTATGAAATGAAAGTCAAAGTTGACATGAACTCAGGGCAGTAATGACTCCTTTATATTTTAAAAACATAAATACAATTTATAAGTTTTTGGAGTTCTTTGTATTTAAAAGTTAATAATAGGTATGAGGAGTTTTGAAAAAATGGTCTCTGGCTGTCATTAAGTAAATTGAAATTTTAGAAGATCCTTTAAATAAACCTGACTCTCTCTGATAAAAATGAAATACACACATGCAAAAAAAAAAAGAGAGAAAAAGAAAAGAAAAAAGATAGAACCTCACATCCACGTTTATTTTTGCATCTGTTCTCTTTCTCATATTCTTCCCCATCAAAGCTCAGTGATGTTTTTCATTGTTATGTATTTGAATATCTGAGTATAGAATTTGGATTAAAGAGAAGACAGTGAGCAACAGATGGGAAAACTTTCTGGTTAATTCCTTGTCGACAGCAACATCTGAAACTCCACCCAAAGCAATCCTTCAGCAGCAGCAAGAGTGCAGATACATCTGGGGGCCAAATTCATAATCTGGGTAACGAAGGAAATTAAAACAAACATAGTCATTAGCTTGGACTTGACACAAAAATTCCTTTCTGTGCTGTCCAGAGAGATTAAAGTCGCCATCCATTCTTTCATCTCCTGTTGATAATCACGAAAGCAGCTCCTAAATCTGTATAAGTTAGTTCTCTTTATTATTCAGAGGACTTGCCACTTTAGCAAACTCCAGCATCAGTCCTGGTTCAGAGCATGTGTTTAATTTATATAAAGTCCCCCAGGTGCACCTGGATATAGTCCAACCATGACCACTTTACTCCCCAGTTTTACTATTTGTTTTGGAGCTCTGGAAACATCACTCTGTCTCTGGAGTGTCTCATACTTCAGAAGGATTTGTTGAAGAAGAACAGGTACAGTTAGTGTCCTTGCAGGAAGTTTATTTGCTAATGCTAAAACAATTGGACTCAGAGACCTTAAGTTAAAAATAAATCTGTTGCCTATTTAAGGGAAGAAATAAAACTGGTCGGTGCCTTCTGGTTTAAAGTTAAAAGCTTTGCCTCTACTACTAGATCATCTCTTTGCACGCTTTATTTCTGGAGTAACAACATTATGATGCCAGTTTTTTCCTGAAAAGGTTGATAAAGATTATTCCTGCTCTTTTGGAGATTTGTCTTTCTCCATTAGCACATTTCAAGTGTACCTTTAACCTAGGATTACCCATCATGGAATGGGGAAAATGTAGAGATTATAAAACTGCTAGTAACAATAATACATTAAAATATACCATTATTTAATTTTAAAAACAGAATGGCTGGACTTGAGGTTCTCCTCAGAGAATGTAACTTCATATTTGGTGGCTTTCCATAGTTCACTTGCAAGAAATAACTTGCATGGAGAAATTCATAAAGGAATTCCAGTATTTTACTGTAGAGCCCAGTTTCCTGGATCCAAGCAAGACTGCTAAGGAGCTATATACTTGGATTATATGATAATGGACCTCAGGAGATAGGCTTTTACTGACTTGCTAGGGCCAGGACTAGGTTGATGCAAAGGAGGTGCTTAAGGTGTAAAATTTAAGGAGACATCCACTCGGGGGGTAATAGGATTGATGCTGGGTTAAAAACAACATTAAAACAAATTTTTAAGCTTATATAAGCAATGTAGGTTCTTTTTTATTAAATCTAACAACTCACTGTTCTGCACTTAAATATATTACATCATATGGAGTACATTGACTTTAAAAGGCAAGTCACATGACCTTAATTGCAAAGTAATAGTGTTTTTTTTTTTCATTATTACATCTGTTACTTCAAAACTAAAAGGAGAGAAGAATTCTCCAAATTCAATCAAACTGGACTCATGAATTTCCACTCCCTCCTCACTCACACCTTTTCTCCCCTGAGATAATTTCGTTATTTACGGAAAAGATCAGGAAGGTGGGGAAAGGTTTTAAGTACTGATCTGTTGCCACATTTTCTCCACCACCTCAGAAACACTGTCTCTCTGTTGTCTTCCCCCAACACCAGTTTTCTTCTTTATTATGCATTTCCTTCTTACCTCCTCTGTTCTCTTCCCCCTGCCCTCTAGGATCCAGTCTCCTCTAGTCAGACTTCTTAGTCCTGATAGTGTCATCATGGACCAAGCTCACCTTTGTGGCGTTTAGGACAACATCTCTAAACGGTCTCAATATGAGCTGATGAATGAGGAGCAACCAGTGAATTGCAAGATAATATTCAAAAAACTATACATATATGCGTCTCTGTGGGACTCTATGAACATTCTCAATCCATAACATCTAAGATGCCTAAGTGGTAATTAGCCCAGAAATAGTATTGGGGCCACACGGCTCTGAAATATGACCATGATCTGTGTCCTATCCCTTTGGATAATGATTTTCTTTTTTTTTTAATCCGAATTTTCCTTGGCTGAATACATATTCCAGTACCATATGTTGTCAAATAGAAACACCCAAATAAGTGAAAGAAGTCAGACAAAGAAAGACAAATACCACATGATGTCACTTATGTGTGGACTCTAAACAAACAAAAACCAAGCTCATAGATACTGAGAACAGACTGGTGGTTGCCAGAGGGGTGGGGGTGGGGGGTGGTGGAGGGTGGGCAAAGAGGGGGACGGGGCTCCAAAGGTACGTATTTTCAGTTATAAAATCATTAAGTCATGGAATTGTAATGTACAGCATGGCAACGCTAGTTAATATTGTACTGCATATTTGAAAGTTGCTGAGAGTGAATATTAAAAGGTCTCATCACAAGTAAAGAAAACTGTAACTTTGCATGGTGATTATATTAACTAGATATATTGTGGTCATCACTTCACAGTATATACAGTTATGAGTTCCACGTTATATACCTGAAACTAGTAGAATGTCGGACATTGATTATTCCTCAACTTACAGAAAGAAAAAAATTTTACGCCTGAGAAAAAAATTACAAGAACAGGGTGTTTCCTTATATGAGGAAACATGCATTCATTTAACTGTCTTTGGTTCTTTGAAAGGAGGTAAAAGTTGAGAAGGAAAACAAAGTAGAATTGTTCTGAAATATTTTTTCCTGAACGAGTTATGAAGTTCTGTCTTACACACTCCTTACTCAGTAGATCATGAGGAGAGACCTATGATAAAGGGATTTAAGTTGAGGAATAAATCCAAACAGAGCCCTGAGGGAAATTTTCTTGTTGGTGTGGATTCTGATAAGTGAATATTCTTTTTCAAGATTAAGATAGAAAGCTAAAAAGAAATCATGAATTTATAGACCGGCTGTTTCTATTTGCAGATGATCATTATCTCCTGTGCATACTTCTCTTTTAGATATTTCGTTGTCCACTGACCTACTGTTAAATGGAAGCAAGTGACACCCAGATCAGTCAATCTTGATTCTTCGCCATATTTATAAAATTGAGTTGGGAAGAAGGTTAAACACACAGGCAGATTACTTGCAATTTTACAAATTACAAATTATTTGTAATTTTTTTACCCATCAAGTTGTGTTTAGAACTGCTTCATTGTGTTATTATTTGGAGCCTCACATTATGGTAGGTACTTTGAGGCACTTAGAATGAACTCAGAATGAAGTCACGGGAGCCAAAGAGAGGCTGGAGGAGAAGGTATAGGTGGATTATAAAGGTGGAATAGAAGGAATTCATGTACTAATTGAAGGTAAAGAAAAAATGAAATTAGGGTTCATCTGGTAGTTCTAGTATCTAAAATAGGAAACGTAAGAGGAAGAACATGTTTGTGGAATTGTAGGAGTTTGATTTTTCCTGTTATCATTCAGTAGTGACACAGCTAATAAATTCATGAGGCATTTCCAGTTTTAGTCTCTACACACAGTATTGCAACTTCCTTGTTATGGTTTATCTATTTATATGGGTATCATCCTCAGTGGACGTTAGACATCTTGCATGTGGACTATGCCTCATTCCTCTGTAGGTCTTTGATACTTTGATAGACCTGGGACGTGGTGGCACTCATTCAATGTCTGATGAGTCTGTGACGGAGTTTAAGATGCATGAAGAGCATAAAGAGATATCTTGTTGGAAATGCTGTTCTTGAACTCGAGGTAGAAGCTGGTAATACAGATCAGGAAATAACTATTTCATTTTATTTAATAAACACCTATATGATACTGTATGTTCAGCACTATTATAAGTGCTTCACAAATTGAAAGTAACTTAATCCTCCTAACAACCCCTCGATCATGAAGTGGAAGGTGCTATATTCCATTTTTAGAAGAGAGAGGGGAAGGGATTCGTGCAGCCTCACACCCCTGCTGAGAGGCAGGGCCAGGATGGCATTCCTGGGCGGTGCCCTGTGCTGAGAAGCACTACGCCAAGCTGTTGGAGCGCTGGAGAAAATACCCCCACCTGCCGCTCTCTGAACACCTACTCTGAGCCAGTTTCTCTGCTGCAGGTGCTTTACATGGGTTACCATTTAATCCCTTCCACAACCTCAAAAGCAAATGTTGTTTCTATTTTACAGGTAAGGTGCGGCGGGTCTTGATTCTCAGTAAAGACCAAGCATCTAAAACCCACGTCTCTCTCTCCCAGCTTATTTTACCAGATTCCATGAAAGTATTGCCAGTGTACATGAACTGTTTGTTAAAAAACTGTGTGCTGCTCAGCAGACCAGAGATCTCTACGGACGAGCGGGCCTACCAGAGGCAGCTGGTCATGACCATGGGTGTGGCCGACTCTCAGCTCTTCTTCTACCCACAGCTTCTGCCAATAGTAAGCACACTGCGGTGGCACGTTTCCTAGGAGACTGGCAGGGAACCATATTTTGCTTTTTCCCACACGTTATACCTGAAACATCTTGTTCTTAACAAGAAACTTAAGAGGCATAATGTGCAGTGTGGGCTTGAGAGCCAAGGCGCTGGGTGAGCCGCGCTTCAACCCGCGCTCACGGTAGCGGTGTTGCTGGTGGGCGGACCTGAGGAGTTCCTGCCTCATTCCCAAATTGGACATCTGCAGTTCAATAGGCCGATTGAAAAGTCAGCCAATAAGTTGTTGAAGAACCTAATGGCATGAAAGGCAACTGATATGTGTTGCCTTTCGTGCCATATATAAGTTCCTATCTCCAGCCGTACCACTGCCCTGAACTCTGGATGTGTCTGTCCCTGTCGCCTCCCGAGCGTCTCTCCGTGGGCACCTAAGGGGCATCTTAAGCCGAGCCCTGCTTGCACCTCCCACGCCTGCTTCTCCTGCAGCCTTCTCCGTCTCCATTACTATCCCTCCCTCCTTCCAGTTCTTCAGGACCGACGTCCTACAGTCACCCTTGGCTGCTTTCCTCCTCATCCACCCCATCTCATCCGTCGGCAAACATGCCAGCTCTCCTTTCCAAGAATATCCAGAGGCTGACACTTTTCACCCCTGTCACGACCCAGACTCAAGCATAACCACCTCTTCTGTGGACCACTGCAGTCCCTCCTGACACGTCTCCCTGCTGGCACCTTTGCCCCTCCAGTCTGTTTTTGGCACAGAAGTTAGAGCGATCCTGTTAAAATAATTGTCAGTTCATGTCCCTCCACTACTCAGAACACTCCAGGATTTCCCATTTCAGTAAAAGCCAGAGTTCTTACTGCCCTGGTCTCCTGTCTGACTCATCTTATTACTCTCCCCTTTCTCACTCCACTCCAGCCACACTGGCCTCCTTGCTGATCCTTGAACATCCCAGATAAGCTCTTGCCTCAGGACCTTTGCACCAGTTGTTCCATCTGAAATGCTCTTCCCCAGATATCATGGCCCTCCGCTCATCTCCTCAGGTCTTTACTCAAATGTTATCTTCTCATCAAGCCTTCCTGTCCCCTATTTAAAACTATAGCACTACCACCACCACCACCACCACTGACATATCCTATCCCACTTTCTGCTTCTTTTCTTCATAACTCTTATCACCATCTAAACTTCTATATATTTAACTTATTTGTTGTCCCTTCTTCCCTCCAGAAAATGGTCAACTCTACAAGGCAGGGATTATTGTCTAATGACTAGTAGGATAGTGGTAGATAGGACAAGTAGATAGTAGGAACTCATTAAATATGTACTGGAAGGAAGGGAGGGAGGGGAAAGGAAAAGGGAGGGAGGGGAAAGGAAAAGAGAGGAAGGAAGGAGGGGAAGCTAGAGGAAGCCTCTGACTCTCTTGCCTTTGCCTGCACAGCACACATTAGATGTCAAGAGCACAACATTACCTGCTGCTATCCGTTGCTCTGAGACCCGTCTTTCAGAAGAAGGAATATTCCTATTGGCTAATGGTCTGAACATGTTCTTATGGTTGGGAGTAAGCAGCCCACCAGAACTCATCCAAGGAGTATTTAATGTGCCATCTTTTGCACATGTTAACACAGATACGGTAAGTATATTTTTTCTTCGTTTTGTAGTAAATACAAATTCTTAACTGTTTTTTGTTCATGTGCAACTATGTATTATAAAGAAGAGAAAACAATAAGGCATGTGGTTCTATATAAGTAAATTTCATGTTTTGATGAATAATCAGCTAGTATAAAGCTATTTGTATAAAGTATATATATACATTACTAATAAGAAAAAAATCAAATTGTACACTTTAAATATATGCAGTTTATTGTATGTCAATTGTATCTCAATAAAAGTTCTTAAAAAAAAAGTATAATCCAATAACCAAAATGTATGACTTTAATAGAGACTGTCTTGTGACTTCCCTGGCGGTCCAGTGGTTAGGACTTGGCGCTTTCATTGCCATGGCCTGGGTTCGATTCCTGGTCGAGGAACTAACATCCTGTAGCCGTGGGGCGTGGCCAGGAGAGAGAGAGAGAAAGAGAGAGAGATTGTCAACACTTCCAGATCATTTACTGTCATTACTGGTTGTCAATCACATATGTATCAAATGAGGCTTAGAGACAAGTTCTCTCAGCAGTAAGTGGCAGAGGTGGGGAGTGAATTTGGTTCTTATGCTCTGGGCTCATCCCTGCTGCTGAACTGCATATTCAAAAGGATGCCAGAATCTTTCATACATATTTAGCTATAATAACCCCACAAA
This sequence comes from Hippopotamus amphibius kiboko, assembly GCF_030028045.1. Taxonomy (NCBI): domain Eukaryota; kingdom Metazoa; phylum Chordata; class Mammalia; order Artiodactyla; family Hippopotamidae; genus Hippopotamus; species Hippopotamus amphibius. The sequence continues at coordinate 77,085,878 of NC_080198.1, forward strand.
AACAGATTACGCACCCGTTTCACTTATTCCAAAAGAGACTGTAGGTTTGATGTGGAATGAATACAAATGACTTTATTTTTAAAGTATATTAGGAAAACCAGCAATTATAATTTGTTTGAGAGTCAACACCGCATACCTTTTTTGCAGACCATTGTGTGAGGACCACTACTGTGGTGGTTGTTGCCTTACTCTGCTTGACAGTGGATTCCTTATGAATTCACATGTAGAACTCAGAAGATAGTTTGTTCCCTGAGTGCTCATGTGTGTTATGGCAAGATGGTATGAAGGTAGATACACAGCATCTTGGAGGAGGGGGCAGGATTAAAATTTCAGGCTAAATAGATGGGTGGTCAGTTTAGAGAGCTGCATATCCATTATGAATGTCAAAAAAATATTTTCAAGGGAACTGAAGGTGTCCATATCCCATTAAGAGACTAGTTTTAAGATGAAGATTTAGAAATAGTAAGATGTCTGCATGTGGTTGAAATTAAGGATTAGAAATGCAGTTTTTAAAAAATAAAAAATTAAAATTCAGTGGGCAAAGAACTATGAGTGTGAAGAATGTTTATATAAAATTTAAGGAGGCCTCCTCTTACTTCACAGTGTATTGATAAAGTAAATGTTAGTGCATATTTGTTGACTTGCATATACATATGAAGTGGGCAGTCTCTCTACCACAAAGCGGCAGATTGCTTGGTTTGTGCTTACGTCAGCATACCTCTTCTCAACCTTCTTCAAAACATAAAACAAAAATCAAATGTTGCTTTCTTTTTAGAGGCAGTTGGCACGTTGAGACATATATATGAAGTATACTTTATCTTTTTTTTAATAAAGAGATCTTAATAATGTCAAAGAATACACAAAGGGAGTGGAATGTGAATATTAATAATGTATTTCCTGGCCCCCCCCCCCCTTTTTTTTTTTACAACTCCTGTGGAAAACAATGGCCATGATCTTTTCCTGAGATTTGTGACTGTGGTAAAATATTCTAATTCACTTTTTCAGTAGCTAACTCAAAGATGATGTATTAGCTCTTGGTATCTTCTTGCTCAGAAGTAAACACTAGCCTTTTACTGTCTTAATGGAAGATATCTAAGTACAGATCTTGCACACCCCCCAGGGGTCACATGCAGCTGGGTAGTTACCTTTTGTATACCACTAAACAGATTTCAGGGAAATCTAAGAGGCCACATTCCCTTTGAGAAATAATGTTGGAAGAGTGGTATGTGGATGGCATTTTCCAAATGGGGTGGTGCCTCAGGGTCCTGCAACTGATCCACTGAAGGAATAAAATGTATCCTTTTTCGCACAACATAGCCTTGAAACACCCATCTTGCAAAGGGATTAAAATGATGGTGAATGGGCCAGACACATCCTTTGCCAAAGAAACACACACCCTTTGTGTCATTTCAGTGATATACATGCATCAGATTCCAGGGAAGGATTTTTATTTTGAAAAGCGGGTTCACTGGTGGAAATGCATGCTGATGCGTATCAACAATTTTTAGTACATTTTTTCAAATTTTTGGTTTTTAGGTAAATGAACTAAGCCAACAGTTGAGTATACGGTTTAGAAGCATGTTTTTTTAACTTTAACATTCTAATAATCTCATTCTGCTTCTATCTAAAGGTCAGAAATTATACTGAAACTTAAACTTTGATTTTTCTTAAATTTAGACATTATTGCCTGAGCTGGGAAACCCATACTCACAAACACTCAGAATGATAATGGGTGTCATCCAACAAAAGCGACCATATTCAATGAAGGTAAGAATGAGATCTTTTTTCAAATCTTTTTTTTTTGTTTTGTTTATAATTTCCTTACAGGCTTTTAAAATGCATGTCCTGTATTTTTATAACTTTATTTTTTGATAGAAAACTCACATTAACCTATAAGTATATCTACCTACCTGTTAATCACAAATGTACAAAAATAAACAGCTATCACCATGGGTTAACCATGGGTTATCTTACTAAGAATTAACTTAGAAACAACTGACATTAACAGGCTTTGAAATGACTTTTCTTTCAGTGTTTAAAATTAATTATAGAAGTATCAGAACATTTGTTATATTTGAATTTTACAGTTTTTGATTTATTTTCTCTGAAAAGTTTAGTTTTTCTAGTGCTTCTAAGGACTCCTTTTCGAGTTTTAGTAAAAGAGTTAAAAATGTCTACAGCTCAGGAAAAGTATGCCTTGTTGCTAAGTCCCAAGTACTCACCTCTGTCTTCCTTCTCGAGCTCAATATTAGAGTCTCCTGGAATGTGGAATGTACAGATGACGGTGGTCTATTACTGTACTACTTAAGAGGTGCAGGATACTTACCTGAGCCTATACAAGAGCCTCTACAAGAGCCAGGGTATTATGGGACTATTTTCCCACTGAAACGTAAATGTGATATCAGTTTATATCAACATTCTTTGCCATCAGTACTCACGCATGCAAACATCAACTTTAGGTAGAACTTAAGAAAACTGAACTAATAAAGAGCTTTATAATCTCTAGGACATCTGGGTGAACATAAAACCTTTCCAGAACTGTTTTACATCACTACGTGGGTTCAGTTTTAGGACAGGACCTAGAGATGGCAGAGAAGGCTCAAACTAAACATGTTCTTCACACAACACTCTCTGAACACCCTAGAGACACGTAGTGAAATCTTAGGGTCTTATCAAACACAAATTGAAGACCACTGGTTTTCAGAATGCACAGCAAGGATGGTCCACCTTTGTCTCAGCAGCAGCAGCTGCATCTGGCCCCACCTGCACAGAAGAGGCCACACTAAACATGGGGATCATCCTTGTGCTCAGGAGCCCCTCCTCCCAGGGGGAAAGAAGCCCTTTCCTCTCCTCTGCTTTCTCCCACCTGCTCCAATAACCCCTTATCAAGGATATGTCAGCTTTGGTTATTAAAATATCTGGGGTAAGCTCCAAATATGATATGTAAATAAAACATTAACAATTACATAATAAAATAATTTTAGTTTGAATAGTTAATCAGATTTTTTTATGTGCCACTTGCAAACTTATCTGTTGTTTGTAAAATCCCCTTGACATTTTCGGGGTATCATCTGTATAAAGAATTTGAAAATCTAAAATCCAGAGATGTAAGACCTAAGGGGATCTAGGAGATACCTGGTCCACCCCTAGCCTTTCAGCTGCCCCCGTCCATCACCATTTAGCAGATAAGAAAGTGAGGCTCAAAGGAGTTCACTCACTTGGTCAGGATTGCACAGCTAGGTCACAACAGACACAGGTCTAGCCCTGGTTGTTTAGTCCAGTGCCCTTAGTTTTACATCTTTTTCTCCAACATTTGAAAATGGACCACACAAAGGAAATGAAAACACATTTAAGGAGTCTTTAAATCTCTTTGAAACAGTCAAGATTGACTAGGAGGCGAAAGCTACAACAGAAGGGTCAAGGATAACAAAATCAAATCCAGGAGGCACTGCTACCTTGTAGGTTATGCTATATGCTAATTAGTTTTTCAGAGAATCAGCCCTCTCAGACCCCACTGTTGGTACAGTCTTACATTTGTGGGGGAAGAAAAAAAGATTTCTATCACAGTGTATTCCCAGAGTACATAACTCAAATGCCTTACTGATCAATTCTGGTCCTGCCCTGCTCACAGTTCTCCAGGCTCCAAGTTATCTTTTCTTCCTTTTGTGTTTTCCAGATTACTCCTTCCTCATTGGCTTCTTTACAAGCTGTTCAATCTACCTTCTTTGAAGCTGCTGCTTCTCCAAGATTCTGCTTCCTTTTCCTTTCATTTTATCCCACAAACTTGTACTGAACACTAGCAACACAGCAGGCATTTTCCCACCATGCTTCCTGAAAAGTCATCATATGTAAACTGCTTGTATTTCCTTATTCCCATCTCTCCAGTCTTCTGTGAACTGTCAAATTGCTAAAGACAGTTTATTCTCAATCCCTTACAGAATTTATAAGATCGAATACTACTTCTTTCCTCAATTTTCTCTTCTGTCAGCAAATTTCTCGTCTCTTTCAAGACATCATACTCTTCTGATTCTTCTCCTTTCTCACTGACCTTTTTCTTTTGGTTTCTCTTCATTCACCTGCCGCTTAAAGAGAGTTGCTGTTCTCCTAAGCAGTATTCATGGCTCTCTTCAACTCTCATTCAGCGTACTCTCTCTGGGCCATCCTAATGACTGCCATCATTTATCTGTTCCCTATGAAACAGGCAATGAGAGATGAAAATGGCTTTTGAAGTACAATAATTCTGTAAGGCCATGGTAACGTGGTCCGTAGAATATCAGATTTACACCCCTTGAATTAGCCATCCCTCCATGGAGAGGGTGCACAGGAAGCCGGGAGGGAGACTAGCAGTGACCATTTTGCTGTTCTTCCCCCACTCTACAGAGTTCTGTCCCTCCCTATAGAAATGTAAGGAGGGGGATAAAATATGGATTCCCAGTCCATCCCAGTGTTTCCTCCTCTGATTTGTGTGGTGTACCCCTTGAGAAGACCACCAGCATGTCAAGGCAGCAGATCCACCACTTCTCTAAATGCAGTTCCCTGAGACCTTCCACCACCAAGTGCTGGGTGGTCCAACTTTGTAGAGTCTCAAATGGTAGAGCAGGATATTAATTACCTTAAAGTTGAGTTTCTCCCAAGGCTGAAATTCATTCCCTGTTCTATTTCCCACTTCAGATCATGGCCAGATGCATTCATCAGAGGAGGTTTTAAAGTGAGCACCACATGAAAACCAAAAAAATAAATAACCTAAATGAATGGCAGCAACAGAAAATACCCCATAGATGAGCAGTATGAACTTCCATTAATTCCCATAGAGAAATTAAATTCTAAGGAAACCGGGGACGCGAATCCTTCCCGCCACAGTGTTTTTATTCTGCCCAGTCTCAGACTGAGTTGTGTCACTGGAGGCAGACCCACACTGCTATCGCCGATAATGGACAACGGCAGAGTCCTAGCGGCATCCAGGGAGAGGCGGAGAAAACACAAGTAAAGAGAAAATCACCTTGGTTTCAGGCTCACCAGATGCACATCTTAAACTCCGTTGGAGATGTTTCCATGAAGGGGTTAGTTTCTTTCCCCACGTCAGATTGGAATATGACTATCCACACAGCTGTTCCAGTGTCAGCTCCCAGGGCCTGGCACTGACGAGCCGAGACCTCATGTGTCCATATCCACATGGAAGTAGCTGGCTTGTAATGGTAGCAGCAGTTATTATTATTAGTTCAGAGATAGTTCAAAGTTTATCAGCTTAAGGCCCCAGCCGAAATAACATAAAGGAAAAAAAGCAAGCTGTGTGGACAGCATAATTCTACTTGATAACAAACAAAGCATACAGAGCAGCAGCACGGAGGGCTAGGCCCCCCCAGCCGATACGTAGCATACCTTCCTCGCTGCAGCTGGTGTGATGCTGGGGTAGCTGCAGGCCTCTGGGTGCTTTCACCACGTGAAAGGAAGTAAAGACGATGCCCTGGCTCTTCTTAATTTTACAGGAGGCAGGTGGAGACAGTGTTGTGTATGTGTGTCTCCGTGAACCACACTGGTGGCTCAACAGATAGCAAATTCTGACCATTCTGATCATCTACTCTGAATTCCTGAAACAGGAGTGAGTAAGGGAGGTCAACAGAAGAGCTCAGAGTATTCATGACAAACTACCTTCTCTGGGTTTCTTTCCCGTGTGTCTCTTCCTCTACAGCAGCGCTGTCCAATAAAGCAGCACTTGTAATTCTGTACTTTGCAGTAGCCACAATTAAAATGTAAAAACTCTATTATGGTAATAATTTCATTAATCTAGTATATCCAAAATATCATTTCCACATGTAGTCAGTGTAGAAAATCATTTTGAATATTTTAAGAATTTATTAATTTTAGTAGTTTAAGAACTTTTACATTTTCTTTTTCATCTACTTCCTTTGCACCTACACTGCCTAATTCAGACCCTGATCGTCTCTCACCTAGATGCTTCCAACTGCTTCCTAATTTCCCTCATCCCCCTAATGCAGGCTATGCACCACAACCACTTGTTCTTAAACACCTTCACTGGATGACATTTCCTACAAAAACCCAAACTCATTACCTCCCACTGACTTTTAGAAGTGTGTGCTAATTTACATGCTAGCCGGGACTGTGTCTCTGGTATATGGTGCCCGGTATGGAATGCTAACTCCACCCCCACATCCTTAAGGAACTCCTACCCTGTCCTTTAAGGTTCAGTGATAGTCACTGCCATTGCGAAGCCTTTCTCATAGCACTCTGCTTATGTTTCATTGTTGCCATCTATAATTAATTGTCTTGGTTTTTGTGGTTTGGGGTCATCACCTCTCTCCACTCTGGATAATAGGCACTTTCCTGTTATCCTCCAAGGCCTCACAGACAGTGGCTATTAGGTAATTTTGGTGGAACTTAAGCAACAAAATTGAGCCACATTCAGAAAATGTTTGTAACCACCTACCTTGTTTTCTTCCCCAGCTCATGATAGTAAAGCAGGGAGAACAGCCAGAAATGGTTTTCCGACAGCTCCTGGTGGAAGACAAGGGACTTTATGGAGGATCGTCCTACGTGGATTTCCTTTGTTGTGTTCACAAGGAGATCTGCCAGCTGCTTAATTAATGGAAACTTCTCTATTGTTAATACTGCATTTCTAAGGAGATAATCTCCTTCTTGGTGCCTAATTCTCCAGATAGTAACAGGCTAGTTTTGATTTCTTACTCCTTTTCAGAATAGCTTTCCAAGACGGCATTTAGAACTTCAGCTTTGGTGCTCAGGTATAAAGCCAATGAAGGTACAGTTGTACCTTAAAGGGAACAGTCTATTTCTGATTGCACAATTTTTAACTGTTAAAACTGATGCAGTTTGCATTTCATGAAAGGCATAGTTTACAGAATTGTAAACATTCTCAATTTCTTTGTGCTAGATAAATTATTTTTCAAAATGTATAGATTTGGGGTAAAAAGTTGTCTTGGTTCCTCTCCCATTTGCAGTGAGGAAAAAAACACCTTAATTTTTACATTATACTTAATTTTTTTTAAACCATATAACCCCACTGAACACATTTTTCAACTTAAGGTTTGCATAGCAGACTCTTAAATAACCTTGGAATCTATTCCAGTAGAACAATTTGTGTTCTACATTTTTGCCTAATTATATGTTGTGTAAAAACTATTTTCCAGTTGTTGTTTTGTCTGTAAAACTGTCTTTATCAATATTCTTAATGGGTCCCTGTACAATTTGATGGTTTCTACCTGTATATAATGGATCTTAACCAGTATCAATAAATCACTTCATATGCTCTTACTTAGCAGGTAGAATTCATTATTTAGGTATTTTAAGGTGTTAAAAAGAAGGGTAGTAGTTAAAGTGTCTTGGAAAAAGTTTTTTGGATCACTAAAAACTAAATTGTGGGAGGGGGGGAGTTGGGGAGTATTAGGTAAATATATATAAGCAAAGTCAGAAACAGTGTATTTGAGAAAGGCAATTTAAAAGTTCTCCAAAATGGGGACTTCCTTGGTGGTGCAGTGGTTAAAAATCTGCCTGCCAATGCAGGGGACACAGGTTCGAGCCCTGCTCTGGGAAGATCCCACACGCTATGCAGCAACTAAGCCTGTGCGCCACAACTACTGAGCCTGCACTCTAGAGCCTGTGAGCCACAACTACTGGGCCCTCGTGCCACAACTACTGAGCCTGCACTCTAGAGCCTGTGAGCCACAACTACTGGGCTGTCGTGCCACAACTACTGAAGCCTGCACGCCTAGAGCCCGTGTACCACAATGAAGAGTAGCCTCCATTCACCACAACTAGAGAAAACCTGTGCACAGCAACGAAAGCCCAATGCAGCCAAAAAATTAAAAAAAAAATTCTCCAATATGTCCTGGTGAACCAAAAAACAACAACAAGAAGAAAAAGGAGCATTATTAATGAAAATACACAAACCTGGGAGAGTGGTTTTGAGTAGTGTGACACAAGTATCTGTCCTCCTCTGCCCTGTTCAACTTTGACAGCAATGCTATGAGTAAATAACAGGAGCTAAAGTACACTGAATACGTACACTGTCCCAGGAGCTGCACTAGCTGTCTTGTGAACATTTCCACATCCCTCCCTCACAGCAGCCCTCATCTTATTATCAGCCCCATTCACAGATGAAGAAACGGCTTTGAAGTGGTTCAGTACTTTGTCTATGATTACACGCCTAATAAGGTCGGTTTTAAAATTTGTAAATATCATGAAATTGAGAAAAATAACAAATACACTGACTGACAGGATTTCAATCTTCCCACAAGTTAGCCAACTGGTATGATGTTTCAGATCAATTTGGATGGGTTTTAGCAAGAAGAAATGTAAGATCCTGAACTTGTGTCCAAAAAACAAATGTACATGAAGCTGTTTCTTGGAAAAAATAGGCATTTAAAAAAGAATGTAGGAGGTTTGCCTGTCAAATAAGTACTTTTTTACAAGGATTGCCTGTCAAATAAGTACGGTGATGATCCCACTCCACTCTGAGGTGAGACCACACCTAGGTGAGTGTTCAGTCCTAGACACCACACTCTGTGTGAAACAGAAGCCCAGACCATATTCCTTAATCTACTTGAAGATAGTCTATGAATCATTTCAGCCAAGATGGCAGAATAGAAAGACCCTGAGCTCACCTCCTCTCATATGCACAACAAAATCACAACTATTTGTAGAACAACCATCGATGAAAAAGACCAAAACCTACCAGAAAAGATATACAACTAAAGATAAAAAGGAACCACAAGGAGATAGGTCGGAGGGGCAGAGTCATGATACAGTCAAGTCTCATAACTCTGGATGGGTGACCCACTAATGGGAGAATAATTACAGTTGCAGAGTTTCACCCAAAGGAGTGAGAAGTCTGAGCCCCATGTTGCACTCCCCAGCCCAGGAACCCTGCACCAGGAAGATGAGCCCCCAGAGCACTTGACTTTGAAGGCCAGGGGGGCTTACTTTCAGGAGTCCCAGAGGGCTGAGGGGAATAGAAACTCCACTCTTACAGAGTACACACAAAATCTCACATGCTCCAGGACCCAGGGCAGAAGCAGTAATTTGATAGGAGCCAGAGTCAGGCCTACTTGCTGATCTTGAAGAGTCTCCCAGAGAGACAGGAGGTGTCTGCAGCTACCCTGCGGACAGACACTGGTGGCAGTCATTTTAGAGAGCCTGTTCTACCGAATGGACACGGGTGCTGGCAAGCGCCATTTTGGAACCATTCTTCTAGCTTACTGGTCTCAAGACCCAGCCCTGTCCCTGCCCACAGCCCGTACTTGCCAATGGTGGGATGCCTCAGGCCAAGCAATGAATTGTGTGGGAACACAGCCCTACCCACCAGAGGGCTCAGGGCCCAGCCCCACATACCACAGGGCAGACACCAGCCAAAAGAACATCACAATTCTGCATACCTGGCCCATCCACTACCAAGCTAACACAAGCTTCAGGATCCCCCAGACGCCACACCCAACTGTGTCAGGAACCAGCCCCAACCACCAGCCATCTGACACCAGCTCTGGTTCACCTGGGCCCTGCAACCAGACTCTAGGACACAGTTCTGCCTGCCAGTAGGCCAGCACTAGCCCCAGCTACTGGCTTTACCTACCAGTGGGTGGGCAACAACCCGGGGTCTCCTGGATGTCTGGTATTCCGTAGTCCGCTACCTTGTGACCCAGACCTGAGCTAAGAAAAGGTTAAAAAAAAAATTGATAAATCTTTCTCAGACTCATCAAGAAAAGAGAGAAGGCCCAAATCAATAAAATCAGAAAGAAAAAAAGGAGTTACAACTGACACAACAGAAATACAAAGGATCATAAGAGATTACAAAGAACAACTATATGCCAATACAATGGACAACCTAGAAGAAATGGACAAATTCCTAAAAAAGTAGTCTCCCAAGGCTGAACCAGGAAAAAATAGGAAGCATGAACAGACCAATTGTCAGTAATGAAATTGAATCAATAAAAAAAAAAAAACAAAAAACAAAAACCTCCTAACAAAGAAAAGTCAAGACCAGATGACTTCTCAAATTTCTACCAAATAGAGCTAACGCCCATTAAACTATTTCAAAAAACTGCAGAGGAATGAACACTTCCAAACTCATTCTATGAGGCCTGTATTACCCTGGTACCAAAGCCAGATAAAGGTATCAAAAAAAGAAAAGAAAAGAAAATTACAGGCCAGTATCACTGATGAATACACATGCAAAAATCCCCAACAAAATACTGGCAAACCAAATCCAACAATAAATTAAAAGGACTATATACCATGATCAAGTGGGATTTATTCCAAGGATACAAAGATTTTTCAATATCCACAAATCAATCAATGTGATACACCACATTAACAAATTAAAAAATAAAAACCATGTGATCATCTCAATAGATGCAGAAAAAGCTTTTGGCAAAATTCAACATCCACTTATGATAAAAACTCTCCAGAAAGTGGGCACAGAGGAAACCTACCTCAACATAATAAAGGCCATATATGACAAGCCCACAGCTAACATCGTACTCAATGATGAAAGCTGAAAGCATTTCCTCTTAGATCAGGACCAAGACAAGGATGCCCACTCTCACCACTTTTATTCAACAGTGTTGGAAGTCATAGCCACAGCATTCAGACAAGAAAAAGAAAAAAAAGAAATCCAAATTAGAAAGGAAGCAGTAAAATTGTCACTGTTTGCAGATATACTATACAAAGAAAATCCTAAAGGTGTCAACAAAAAGCTACTAGAGCTCATCAATGAATTCAGTAAAGTTGGAAGGTACAAAATTAATATAGAGAAATCTGTTGCATTTCTATATACTAACAACAAACTATCAGAAAAAGAAATTAAGGAAATAATCCAATTTATAATCACATCAGAAAGAATAAAATACCTAGGAATAAACCTATCTAAGGAGGCAAAAGACCTGTACTTGGAAAAATATAAGACTGATGAAAGAAATTAAAGACAATACAAACAGGGACTTCCCTGGTGGCACAGTGGTTAAGAATCTGCCTGTCAATGCAGCAGATGTAGGTTTGATCCCTGGTCTGGGAAGATCCCACATGCTGCAGAGCAACTAAGCCTGTGTGCCACAACTACTGAAGCCTGCGCACAAGAGAAGCCACTGCAATGAGAAGCCGGTGCACCGCAACGAAGAGTAGCCTCCACTCACCTCAACTAGAGAAAGCCCATGTGCAGCAACAAAGACCCAACACAGCCAACAAATAAATTTACTTAAAAAAAAAAAAAAGACAACACAAACAGATGGAAAGTTATACTGTGTTCATGGATTGGAAGAATTAATATTGTTAAAATGAGTATACTACCTAAGGCAATCTACAGATTCAATGCAATCCCCATCAAAATACCATGGGCATTTTTCACAGAAGTAGAACAAATAATTTTAATATTTGTATAGAAACACATAAGACTTCAAAGAGCCCAAACAATCTTGAGAAAGAAGAAAAGAGCTGGAGGAATAATGCTCCCTGACTTCAGACTAAACTATAAAGCTACAGTAGTCAAAACACTATGGTACTGGCACAAAAACAGATATATAGCAATGGAACAAGATAGAGAGCCCAGAAATAAACTTACGCACTTATGGTCAATTAATCTATGACAAAGTAGGCAAAAATACATAATGGGGAAAAGACTGTCTCTTCAGTAAGTAGTGCTGGGAAAACAGGGCAGCTACATGTAAAAGAATGAAACTAGAACATTCTCTAACACCATATACAAAAATAAACTCAAAATGTATTAAACACCTATATGTAAGACCAGAAACTATAAATCTCGTGTAAGAAAACAGGCAGAAAGGTCTCTGACATAAATTATAGCAATACTTTTTTGTCTGTTTCCTAAAGCAAAGGAAATAAAAGCAAAAATAAATCGGATCTAATTAAATTTAAAAGCTTTTGCACAGCAAAGGACACCAAAACAAAACCAAGACAACTACTGAATGGGAGAAAATATTTGTTAATGATATATAACCAATAAGGGATTAATAACCAAAATATGTAAATAGCTCATACAACATCAAAGAAACAAACAACCCAACTAAAAAATGGGCAGAAGACCTGAATAGACATTTTCTAAGAAGACACACAGATGGCCAACAGGCACATGAAAAGATGCTTAACATCACTAATCATCAGAGAAATGCAACTCAAAACCACCATGAGATATCACACCTGTTAGAATGGCTACCACTGAAAAGAACACAAATAACAAATGTCAGTGAGGATGTGGAGAAAAGGGAACCCTCATACACTGCTGGTGGGAATGTAAATTGGTGCAGCCACTGTGGAAAACAGTATGGAGGTTCCTCAAAAAGCTAAAAATAGAACTACCATATGACCCAGCAATTCCACTCCTGGGTACATATCTGAAAAAAACAAAAACACTAAGTTGAAAAGATACATGCACCCCAATGAACATAGCAGCATTATTTACAATAACCAAGATAAGGAAGCAACCTAAGTGTCCAACAACAGATGAATAGATAAAGATGTGGAATATAAATATAATGAAATACTACTCAGCAATAAAAAAAAGAATGAAATTTTGCCATTTGCAACAACATGGATGGACCTGGAAAGTATAATGCTTAGTGAAGTAAGTCAGAGAAGACAAATACAGTATGTTATCACTTACATGTAGAATCTAAAAAAATAAACAAGTGGATATAGCGAAAGAGAAAGGCTCACAGATATAGAGAACAAACTAGTGGTTACCAGTGGGTAAAGGGAAGGGGGCAGAGCAAGATAGGGGTAGGCCATTAAGAGGTACAAACTACTGCATATAAAATACACTACAAGGATATACAACATATAGGGAATATAGCCAATATTTCATAACTATAAGTGGGGTACAACTTTAAAAAAAATAAAAAGGTAGTCTATTGATTGCCCTGTGTGTTCCCAAGGGTACAGAAATAGAACCAATAAATAGAAGTGACAAGGTGCTGCTCAATTGAAAGAAAAACCTTCTAAGTAATTAGGTGCTCAAAGAATGTACTGTTCAAAGAGGTAATATGTTTTGACTTCACAAATATATATTTCACACCTGCTATGTGCCAGGCACTATGCCCTCTACTAGGGAGACAGACAACAGTAAGCAGCAAAAACCAAACCCCCACCATCTCTACAATTTGTTTCATAAATGCCATGACATGCTATATATAAATATATATTGTACATATATATATTCTTGGTATGCTAATATATATATATATAGCAGGTATATACTAGGGATATCTGACCTAGGCTAGCTAGGGGCAGGGTGTAGTCAGTAAAGTAGTTATATTGAAGCTGGGACCTGACAGATTTAGTAGACATTAGCCAGGTCATTGAGAGTACTGGTAAATATTCTAGAAGAGGGAAAAATATGCATGAAGGCCCAGAGTGAGAGAGAGCATATACTACCCCTTCAATTATCTTAAAGGATTTTAGTTTAAAGTTGACTGAACTCACTAAGGAGAAAAAAAGTGGCAAAACATAAAACTAAGTGAGTTCTAGTCAAGGGGGAGTTTGGACTTAGGCCTAAAGGCACAATGTAGATGTTCAAAGTGACTTCAGCAAGCATGACAAGATCACCTTTTAGGAAGATTACTTTGGGGGTGTAAGGTGGCAGAACTAGAAGCAGAGAGACCATTTAGGAGGCTCTCATGGTAGTCCACTTGAGAATACATGTGGTGGCCTGAACTAAAATAATGGTATTTGACAGAGGGGAACAGGGAAGAACTGGAGTTAGTGAGGGAGAAGTAAGTATCTGAAAATGATTTCTGCTTTGGGCAGCTGGGTAGACAGTGAGACCATTCCCAAAGAAACACAGGAGTTGAAGCAGACTGTATATATGTACGTGTGTCTGTGTGTGTGTAAGGGGTAGTAGTTCACATCTGTACATGTTGAGGTATCTTGTAAACTATGCAAGTGAGATCAACTACAGCACCTGAAAATATGAGTCTGAGGCTCAGGAGAGAACTCTGGGCTGGAAATTTGCAAACCATTTACATATAGAGGGGAAAAAGAGCTACAAGAATGGATGGGAAAAAAAATACAGGGCAATCCTGTAGTGAGAGCACAACGAATCCTCGACAAACAGTAAAATAGAAACCTGAAGAGACTGGGGAGGAAGTGCCAGAGAAGTGAGAAGGAAAACCTGGCGAGAGGATGTCATAAAACCAAGGGAAAAGAGGGGTGCATGGAGAGCGAGCGGGCAGCCAAGTACAGGCTTCCCAAAGGCAAGCTACAAAGACGAAAGCATGTTGTAACTAGTAAGAAGGTCATGGGGAACTGGTGAGAGCGGTTTTACTGGGTCAACGAGCTTAAGTGCTGGATTGGAATAGGTTGAGGAATGGGAGGCAGAATGGAGGCAACTGGAGAAGTGGATGAAAGAGGCTCACAGGCAGAAGGGAGGATTTTGTTGTTTAAGACAGGCAGGGATGATTTGACATTTAAATGCTGGTGGAGAGTCCAGTATTATGTTGGAAAAAAAAAATACTGGCAGCACTATTTCATTCTTCAACTCTGAAGAATGTTGAAGACTGAAGACAGAAAAAAACAAACAAAAAAACCAACACCAATGAAACAAACAAAACCCTTAGAAGAGCAAGACTCGGAAGACAGAGAGAATACTATAAAGAGTACAAAGAGAGACTAGATTTCGATGGCAGAAGAACCCAATATGTACTGGAACTGCTCCAGTGAATCCTGAATGACCACCTGCCAAAAATAGGGTGAGTGCTGTCCCATGGTGTTCTGAAATACAGAAATAGTTACCCCATCTCCCAAACCCTGAGAGGCAGTAGAGCATAATGTCTAAGAGCATGTGGGCTCTGGAACAACCACATGGATTTCTACACTAGCTGTACCACACAGGTGTGTGATACAGGTGAGTTAGAAACCTTTCTGGGCCTCGGTTTCCTACTCAGTTGTTTCAATAATTAAGTTAATGAACGTAAAAGGTTTAGAACAGTCCCTGGCACAGTGTGGCACACAGTCATCACAGTTCATTGCTACTGTTATTTTATTGGGTTTTTAAATTAAACTTGCTAAGGATCATGAAAAATAGGACTAACTGGACTCCTACATGCCATGAGTATCTTAATTTATATCCTTAAAACCAAGCATCTTTAAATGCTATAGAAGTGTCCAATTAAAAGATGGTTTCAAATATTAAAATAAACCCTTCAATATGAAAAAACTGTTAAACCAAGCTGCTTTAAGTGTTAAACCCAAACTTAAACCAACTCAACGGCTCTAAATGTTAAACCAAAACTTTAGTAATATGTAAATCAAAGACAAGAATTTTGTATTTTGAATGCTGAAGAACCGTTATAAAAAAATAAGAATTCACAAATTCAAAAAGGCGTATTTTTGAGGATGTTACTAAATGGTACTACTTTCACTTCCTAGAAACTGAACCTAATGACAGTAGATTGAGAATAATTAGGAATAGTATATTAGTCTGTTTTTAATGTTGTCAGATGGAAACAGTTCTCTATTAATATAACAATAAAGAGTAAAAGATCAAAATTTAGATCATTTTCAAAGAAAATCTGAAATTGAACTTCAGCTCCACTAGGAGGCATTACACACTAAAGTGTCTGAAACCTTCCAAAAAGATTAGTCAGTTAATCTTCCAGAGAAGACAACTCTTTGGGGGAAATTACATAATTTATAACTGCTGAAAACATAAGATGTAATACTGAATAATCTGGATAAAAAGGAAAAAAAACTTAATTGAAAGAGGCAATAGAAATCCCCTAGTCATCATCTTTAACAGATGTTTCCTGGCCTCTGCTTGGAAAAAAAAGTAATCAGAAGCTTACTCCTTCCCAAGCAGCCATTTATGAACAGTTCTATTAGAAAAGCATATTTAGCAGACAATTTTACTTAAATTTCCCCTTTGTGTGCAAACTGTCTGTTTTTTGAGGCCACAGGTGAATTCTTCTTCCACTCAATGGCAGTTTTCAGATAGTTCAAAAGCCATCACATATCTCTATCATGTCCCTTCTTCAGGCCAAACTCTTCCAATTCCCAAAGTATATCCTCATGAACATAACTCCCAGAGTCACTGTCATCCAAATTTAATACAAGAAAATACAGTTTTAAATCACATAAAAAACAAACACAATTTGGGAAGCAAAATGACTAGTGTTTAGTTTAGGAAACTATCGTCATAATAGTGACTATAGATCCAGTCCCAAGAGTATGAGATGTGCAAGAATTTTTAGGGTGTACTTTTTATTTTCATGACATTTAAAAAAATTGTTACCGGTTATAAACACAGAGCTCTTTTGCGATAAGAATTTTCAACTTTAAGACCTTTCACAGAATAAGACTTTGAAGTCAGTATTTTTCAAACTGAGGTACCCTTGGGTCCATGAAAAACTGTTTCTTTAAAAAGATATTAATGTTTGAAAAATACAGTTTTAGGATACCCCATGGGGTTTAGAGCAATGTTACCCACTCAACGTTTTAGGGACTTAATATGCCTATTTGGCAAAAAAGCTATTACATTTATGAATTAGGGCAAATCAGATTCAGCATATTAACATAAATTTGTAGCAGTAAACTCTAGTGTTCCAAAAAAAAAAAAAGAATCATGTTTTACAAATCAACCTGATTGAATCAGACTAGTTCATGCTGGCAGGGAAGATTTCCTATCTTTGGTCCATACTGATGGCTAGTGTCAAAGCCCTGTAGTGGGGACTCCCTGGAGGTGCAATGGTTAAGAATCTGCCTGACAATGCAGGGGACACAGGTTTGATCCCTGGTTCGGGAAGATCCCATAGGCCGTGGAGCAACTAAGCCTGTGTGCTGCAACTACTGAAGCCTGCATGCCCTAGAGACTGTGCTGTGAAACCAGAAGCCACCGCACGGCAATGAAGAGTAGCCCCTGCTCACCACAACTAGAGAAAGCCTGCACACAGCAACAAAGATCCAGTGCAGCCAAAAACAACCAAGCAAACAAACAAGGACCTTTTTTTTTTTTTTTTTTTTTTTAAAAAAGGCCCCATAGTCTCAAGTCCAGGGCCTCCTTTGCTTCCACGCTGTGTTTGGGGGAAATGAATGTGTACCCTGGGGACCGACACTTTCCTTTGTGCACCACTCAGCTACTTCCCAGTGAGCTCATCTCTCCCTGAGGCAATATTACCGACCCGGAAGCAGTTTCCCAAGACTCCTGGGAGCCACCTTGTGCCCGTCCTCAACCATCCTGTCCTCTCCTCACTCTCAGGCAATCTACTCTCCCTTAGGTTCACTCCTGCAAATAAGAGGCATATAGTCTAACTTTTTACTTAAGCTATTATTAACAAGGTGATACAGATGTGGTTAATTAATCTGCCTTACCTTAATAGGTTACACTTGGCACAAGTATTTTAAAAACTTATGCCCTGAGGAAAGAATCAGATGCCTTTAAAATCGGACCAAAGGAAACTGATTCTGTAAGTCCACTGATAAGTAGTAAGTCAGTGGAAATTACTTCGTTTCCTCAGCCTCAAAGATAATATTCTGTTATTAAAAGAAAAAAGTCCTTACTAGAGAAACAGTCCTCTTATGTAGCAAGAAAGTAACAGCAGAAGGGAGAAGTGAAAAGAGAAGGATATTAAAAATCCTCCAATTATTCGCTCAAATAATTACTTCCAATTATTAGTCAAGCAAAGAGTAAAGGACTATTTATTGCGCATTTACTATGTGCCACACATTAGAAGCTGAGAAAGCACACCATGGCCTTTACCAGGTCGATGACAAAGATCAATGCTAAGAGCCTGAGCCGCGGGGTTCTGGGCTCAGAACTAAACGGGTAGGCCAAGGCAGGTATCAGAGGGGACGGGAATCCTTCACTTAAGAAGCAATCCACCAGAAAGCAGTCAGAACTGCGAATGTTCCCCAAAAAGGTTCTAACGCCATTCTGACCCAGTATCCTGTCAGCATCATCTAAAGGAGGTGGTGGGATTTAAAATTTAGGGAGTCAGTTGGCTGACAAGCTTACATGTGCTTATATTTTCTTAAATTTTGCTTTGGAATTATTTTTATAAATACAATATTCTTTTTTTTTTCTTTCCTCCCCTCTAAATACAATATTCTTAATCATGCTTATATGCTTTAAAATTTTTATTCCAATAAGACATAGCAGTAGAAAAGTAAGCTAAAATCTTGAGCTCCTATTTACCACACATATATGCCTTGCTTTTTGGACACGGCCAAACAATCCCTCCAGCTGTGTAGCTTATCTGAATCACAGGCAACACTATTACACCAAAAACCTCTCCTTTACTTAATATGAAAGTATGTACCTACCCAGAAAAAGCATAAACCTATAAAATGACAGCAAATTCCATAAGACAACTAAGCAATTACTTGGGAAAGTTAACCAGCATAAACTACTAAACTGGGCATCTCTGAGCAAAGCTGTTTCAGTTTGTCTTCTGCTTTAAAAAGACAAAGGAAACAAAAAAAAAAGGCAAAAAAGGTAGAATAATGATGTATTCTTTTATGATACTGACAAATGTAATTGTTACAAGGGTGAGTCAAAAATTATCCGCATTCTGGTTGTAGAATTTAGACGTCTTAATATAACTGGAGTGCGGATAATTTTTGACTCACCCTCGTAGACTAAAAACTCATGCAGATGTGGGATTCTATAAAAGGTATGACCACACAGGCCTAGACCTCTGCATTTTCTCTACTGGAGAGATGAATGGCTGCAGTCACATCACTGTAGTCAACTTTAAAGTATTAGTTCATGTCTGCAGTTTTGTGTGTTCCAAAGTGTACCAACTACCCAACGTTTTCAAAGGTGATGGTTTCCTGTCCTAATTTTTTTCTTCTTCTTTAAGTAATTTGGTCACACCATATTTAGAAGCCAGAATTTGAAATATGCATGCAGTATTTAGCTAGCCAAATTAATTTTTTAAAATTTCAGTGCTATGAAAGGAAAATGTAAGCAAAGGACACAAACTATTTTAACTGCCAACACCAAGGGAGGTTTCACATGAACATTTCAGACTTACCATCTTCCCTCTATGGTGACAATTAGTTGGAGCTGAGTAGTGATGTCCACCTTACCCAGGGCGTGAGCTGTCTCCTCAGCTCTCCATCAGGTCTCCATGGCCCTGAGATCAAGTCAGTGGCTATTTATTAAGATGTTCTGTACTGCTCTGATTTTCTTAGAGAGGAGCTGAGAAAACCCAGCAATTTAGGAAAACAGCACAGACAAGATAAAAGGGAGAAAGTAAATGAGTGAAAGTAAATATTCCCACATTAAACATGCAAATAAAATGTGCCTAAAAAAATTATTCCACTATAAAACAAACTCATGGCTTGCTTCACTGATTTACATTATATGCTTAGTTCCTATATGCGTTTTACATCACTGACTTTGCTTTCAATTTTTCAGAAGTATTTTTGGAAAAAACCTACCTTATCTGACTTCACTGTTTAATAGTTACAGTTCTTACAGAGGCAAGAACTGTAACACATACTGAAACCGATCATTTTGACATTTTGTCCAATTCTAGAAAAAGGGTTTACTGCAAAAGAACATCTAGATTAATGAGGTAGTATTTTCTCTGTGCATTGTAGCTAGCAATGTTTATATTTGAGTAATTGACTGGGGGCCTTGAGAGCAGAAGCAATGTGACTTTTTCAGAAACAGAGTCTTCGATGGGCTCAATTTGCTGGATAAATGTTCTAACCTTCTGGGGAGTCCTAGATTCTTAGCTTCAAAACTGATGGCAGATACTTGAGACCTATACTGGGCAATTCAGTCCCTATCACTAAACATCAAAGACAGGATAATGCTAAAAGTCCTACATGGACCCCAAGATTACAGGATTACTCTAAGAAAGGCCTTTTTTATAAGCAGTCTTACGTTTTTAATAGCTCACAAAAATATGAGACATTTTCAGATCAAAGACTACTATTTAGAATGAATCCCAACCTGGCCATCATTTTGTCAAGTTAATAAAAAAATATATTTAATCTGTAAAAAACTATACTTCAAAGACCAAACCTTATGTTCTTAAATTCAGGATGAAAAAAGTATGATTTTTAAAATAAGCTGCTGTAACTAATCAGAACATTATAATTTAGCAATTAAGATGGGTAGAAAGTATTTTAAGAGACACGAAAAGGAATCATTTCCCAGCAACAACCATGACACAAGACTCTCAGCTATCGACAGTACACTTGAACTCCAAGGCATCCTACCATTATGACTGCGTCAATTTAAAATGAAACTACGGCATAACGCTTACTTGATTTTTCAATAAGAGACCTGTAGTTTAAGTTTCCACACTTAAGAGCTAAGCACTCATAGGTGGCTCTTCCACTTACCAAAGTATCAGCAGCTTATTGCTGGTGCAGTACTGATCCACTCCAACTCTGGATATGCGACCTGGCTGCCAAGCCAGGCTCCATGCTTGATCCCCTGCTTCCCAGCTTGACACCTCTTGCACAGCGCTGTCTCGTTCTACACTTTGACATCTCCACAATTCCTTGGTCTAATCTCGTTCAGCAGTGTTTGGGTATGATATTCCCCACCACAAACTCTACTGTAGCTGACATCATCACCTCCTCTCCTTTTCTGTTCTACATAGTGAGGAAAAGTCGAAAAGAATTGTAGTATTTTGGACCGCCTAACCTCCATCCTCTGAAAGGAGACTGGTAACAGGGAAAACTGTTGCCAGTGAAAATAAACATCAACATTTGGCCTAGAATACCTAGAAATATAATTACGTATAAATATTAGGTATGCTGATCCAAAAATTTTTAAACTGAAAAAGTTTAGGGTTACTACAGAGTTACTGGCTTCAATCTTCCATAAGGAATTAGTAAATAAAGCAACTAAAAACTATTTTTGGTGATCCCTAGATAATTTGTGAAAATTTAAGACATATAAATATGATCGATATAAACAGATGACCAGAAGTCAAAAGAAGTCACAGTAACTGAGTTTTCATTGGAAACCTTTCCTCAATGAATGAAGATCTATTGTAAAATTGATACTCCAATCTTTACTGAAAGTGAAGGGTAGCAAAACCAGAGAGTCGATTCCATCCTCTGTTATAAAAATGCTCATTACACTGTCAAAGGGAAATTCTAGGCCTTGCATTTTTTTCCTAACACCTATTCTTTTCTTATTTGCTCTATTTTAAATATGGTGGGCTGTGGCTCCTTTTAACTTTGAATCTACAAAAAAGCCATTCCCAAGTCTCTCTAAGATGACATGATACAGATCTCACAGACGACTTGGCGAGCTAAAAACCAGAAATACTGCCATTCCTTGGCTAGACCCAGGGTGTGCACCAGACTAGAGTCCTGTTTAAAGGACAGAGTCACTCCCTAGCTGATATTTCTAAGGAACCACACTGGGCAACTGGAGCATCTCTGTCTTCTTCATCCCTAGGTCAACTTTGACAAATACAGTTCTATCTCTAGATAAGTTTTAATTACTGAAGTTGAAAATGTACAATCATTTCAGTAAAAATTCTAACCAGCAGGTTCACATCATATCTACATCAAGAAAGGCATCAGTCAAATGCTATCTGCACTAGAAAGCACTAACAGGTTGAGCAAGTTAAATTCATCATTCATCCTTTGAAGGATCTCAGGCCTATTTCTATAATTCAGTCCCTATTTTCAAACTGAGTCTTTAGTGGACATAATATAACCTCATGAGCTAATGTAAAGCACAGAATGGCTACTCACAGACCAAGAGAATAGTCTCATCTTAGGTCAGTCATTTTTCATTTGGTAATAGCAACAATTCTACTCACAGAAAAGAGACTCCCAAATTGCAAAGGTTTAAAGTTTCATTAGAAAAATCATACACAAAATAAAAAATATATTTATCAAGAACAATGGCATTATTTCATTCAGCAAATTCATTTAAAACATGGGTTACAGTATAGAAAGAGAAATGACAACATAAAGTTTCACACAACTAACTGATCTGGAAAACCAATCCCTTAAAAGCCAACTGCAGTGCCATTTTCCAAGCTCTCTTCTTAAGTTGAGGGTTTTATATTAAGTTTTCTCCATAACAAGTTTAAAGATGCATGTCATTTCCTCATCACCAAGTACTTTATTCCCCAAAATGTTTAAACCAAGTACCTGATAA
Organism: Hippopotamus amphibius kiboko; assembly: GCF_030028045.1. NCBI lineage: Eukaryota > Metazoa > Chordata > Mammalia > Artiodactyla > Hippopotamidae > Hippopotamus > Hippopotamus amphibius. The sequence goes on from NC_080198.1 coordinate 77,107,995, forward strand.
CCAGGTGTCTCTGCTGCCTCCAATTCTTTTATTTTATTAAGGAATATGAAACTGCTTTGAAAGTCAATCTAAGAGCAAGTCCACACCAAACTTCTAGCACTTAGATATTTGTCCTCGTTTGTGTCTTAGAACGTATGATTAACAGTCATTGGTAGCTGCACAACTGAGATTATAATGAGTATTTTTTTCTCTCTTTGTAAAGTCTGCCCACTAGGTTCTACCTCTTCCCTGCCTACCCCTGGGAGCTCCACCTCCCTGATCTGATTTAGATTTAGGAGAAGGTGATTTTGTTCCAAGTCTCTCAATTTCTTCTGTGGTCAAATTACATGAGTTTAAGATTTTTCAAAACGAAGAAAAACGAAGTCTCTTTTTACTGTTTCAACAAGAAAATGTTAAAAGCCTAAGAGAAGTTTACCATCTGTCCCAACTCCATTCCATCAAGGCTGCCAAACAGCTTCCCATTTGCTGTGACAGCAGTGGCAGGATGCCCATCATCAACTACTGTCAGCACTAGTACGATACTCCAGATTGGGTTTTTTTCACTGCTCACTTTATTTCCAAAGAGCAAAAGCCTTTGCAACTAGTTGAAATCTATCAAAATAAATTCAGTCTCTGAAAGTGAAGGGATTTGTGTTGTTCCATTCTGTTATTGGTTACTACATGCACATGACAAAAGACAGGATGGCTTGTTTATCCTGGACAAAATAGACAGTGACAACTGCAAGGGAGGTTGGCTAAAATACTCCTGCAGCTTAGAGAAACTAAAGCAAAGTGCGAGCTGGAACAGAGTTCCAAACAACATCTCCAAGGTGAAATTCAAACCATCAGAAAGAAGGCAAAGGGGCATTAATAGGATCAGTGTCCTAAAAACTATCGAGGTGGAAAACCACCTCTGTGTGCTCCTCCACGGCCCCCCCTGAAACCACCTCTTTCTCCTCGGAAGTTAGATCGATTTCTTTCTCGCCCACGGCCAGCAGAAGTTCCACCCCTTCCTCCTCCTCTGGGAGCTCCACCTCCCCGATCAGATTTAGATTTGGGAGGAGGTGATTTTGGTCGAAGTCTCTCAATTTCTTCTGTACATCCAGTCAAGTAGGAATTCGGGGCACTGAAGTAGGATGCATATGTTTCTGCATTGTAGTTGCTATTTGTGAGAGTTGGTCCAACTGTAAGCCAGCCTGAAATGGAGGGAAAAAAGATTATCCTTTTTTTTTCTCCAATTCTCTTCTATTGATCCCTTAGGAGCTATTTCAAATCTCCAATTCATTCTTAAAGATGTCCCTATCACTCATCCGATATTGATCTTTTTTACAGAATGCATGGCATTTAATCACGGTCATAAAGATTTCATATGCATATATCTTATTTCTTCTCCTAGACTGAAACTTTTATAACTATAACCTTCTTCATTGTCTCCATCCATATTTCACATTCTGTGAGAATAGCACTTAGAAAAAAAAATATTATATACTACACTGAGTTTGGGCTTAGTGAAAACTTAAGTCTTTATTTTTCTACTCCGCTAGTCCCCTAACACATGTAACAGACATACATATATACTGTAATGCTCTCCCAACTTCTCCCTCTAAAAGTGGAAAGCCTAAAGCAAAGCTTAAACTATGTTCCTTCTCTGGGCTTTCCACAAAGCCCAAATTTGTAAACATGTAATCTAAAGTCTTATACAATGAGGTCTGAACTAGCTTTCCAATCACATTGCTCCTTAATGCTTTTCATGACACCTTCATTTGAGTAAAAACAACGAACCACTACAGTTAACTGCTTGCATACTCATCTCTACCTCTGTGCCTATTATTTTTCTATCCTGTCAACCTGTTGAAAATTCCATCCTTCATCATCCACTTCAAATATACATCTTATACGAAATTAATTTTCTCTCAGAATTTCCACTGCACATTACATTTCTATAGATAAAAAGGTATTTTTGTCAACTACATTGCTAGACAACTTTGCTTATAATAAGGATGGTTTCTGTTTGATTACACTGTATCTGGAATGGGAGGAACAACAAATGAACTGTAAAAGCCCGAGAGACATCACACCTGCAGGTTCCCCGGGTATGGTGATTCTTGCTCATTAGGGCAGGTCGAGGAATCTCTAACAATTCGGTTCTTCATCTGAAATACTAGGTTCACACTATTTCTGCCCTATCATTGTCAAGATTATTTCTTAGACTATTAGGTCCATTATAAATGTTACAAAATGCAAAATGCTTTACTAGGATCACATTCTAAAATGTAGCCATTTTTGTACAAAATTTTGTTCATCATTTAAAAAAATCACCAGTATCTAACAGTGCATAGATAACTAAGATCTGTAATATCTGAAGAAAAAATAACAGATAAATTATATTGTGCCTTTTATGTCTCATCTAGTAGATACCCTGATAAGCAGAGGAGTACCTAATCAAATGAAAGAATACACTGCACACCTATGTGGTCTCACTGACAACCGAATCTATGAGACTTTTACTTGCTCCCTTCTGGTTTGTTTTTTGGCATGTATGTGCTGCTGCCAAACACAACTCACAAGCAAGGGGGAAGAAATGAGAAAATTTAAAGATTTAATAAAAATAGTGAATACTGTCTCTTTCATGCTATATTGCCTCTTACATAAATAAGACATGCACATTTTTACAGAGTAAACTACAAGGGACTCTGCCTCCCACCCACAAATTCTTCACTGCAAGTGTTTTATTACAATTTCTAAACAGACCCAAGTAAATTTAAATTAGCCTGAATTCAGCATATATGGATACAGATAGCAATTTTTAAACTTTTTAAGGCAATAGTAAAGAGTATTCCTATGGTATGTGTGATATACCTTAGACTACCTCCTTGAGGAGGAGGTGCATTTGAGGATTCAACCCAAATAAATTAAGGCCCCTTCAACAGACTTCCCTCAATTGCTCCTATTATTATTTACATGGTTAACCTCCAACTACCTATAATTTCCCCAAGCAGATATTCCTTCTTAATTTTGTTTTACTATAGCTGACACTAAAATAATTTTTGCAATAACAGGCAAAGATAAAGAATCAGATAGTAGTTCGGAGCAAAAAATAAAATTTGTACGTCTAAGACTGTGTTTAACTGGTACAGATACAGATAGAAGGATATCGTACACAAAAGATACAATTTATAACCTAAAGTGGGTAAAGTGGCTACAGCTAAATGGATGGAGAAAACCTCCATTACCCTGCAGTTTTGGTATCATTATAAATAAAAATTGGCATCAAGCAAAATGTCTATTTTAGTTGCTGCTTATGCTTACACCTATAAGTATACTTAACAATTATCTATTTTCTCTACTCCTTGGGTTCTACTCATGTTTAAAAAGAAGTCTTTAATTAAAAGAATGTTATAAGGCCATTAAAAGGATTATAACTAATTATTTAAATTATTTGACATAATACTGAGAAAAATACAAAATGGTGACTACAGTTATATAAAAATTTGTATGCACAGGATGACTGGGAAGTATTATGTAAAAAAAAAAAGAAAGTAATTCTTGGAAGTAGTGAGATTGAATCTTTTCCCCTCTTCAAAATTTTCTTTAATGTTGTTACATTGACTTTTCAATTATTAAAAGATTAACATCTGTTTGATGTTTGCTTTTACTCTTCAAATAGTTTTGCTTTTTCTTTAAAGTTTTCTACTTCCTTTAAACAGCAATTGCCACTGGAGATCATTTCCAGATTCAGGAGCTATTTTTGGGTAGAACAGGTTAATGATGGAAGAGAAAAATCTGTTCCTTATTTCCTCAAACACTAGAGCCATAATCTTGATATTCAATATATATTGACATCTACACTTCCTGAAAAACACACCAGTTGAGTACCTAGGATTAAGGAAACTATGAAGTTTAAACCATAGCATTCCTACCCTTTAAAAATCAATATACTATTTTAATTTAGAATTTAATAATTCAAAGATGCATACTGCAATTTCTGAGATAAGCACTGAAGGAACAATAAAAAATATCTAACAAGCTAATAAAAAAAGAAAAATTGAGTAATACAAGAATACTTAATCCAAGAGAAATGAGAGAAAAGGGAACACAGGACAGGTGGTACCAATGTAAAGCAAATAGTAAAATGGTAATTTATGCTCAAATACATCAGGAATTACATTAAATATAGACTGACTGAACAATTCAACTAAAAGATAAAGAGAAAATGGATGAAAACTATGTGTTTGCTCACAAAGATACAAGGATATGGAAGACTGAAAGTAGAAGGATGGTGATATGCCAAGCGAACACAAACCAAAAGAAAGCTGATATAGCTATGATAATGTCAGATGAAGTAGGCTTTAAAGTTGAGAAACACTGGGTAAAGAAGGACATTTCATAATATCAAGAGGGTCAACCTACCAGGAAGGCATAAAAATTTTTACATTTTAGATACACCTAGCAACAGAATCTCAAACAGATATAAATTAAAAACTGACAACTAAACAAAACCATAAACCCATAATTCAAATAGATTTTAACATACCTTTCTCATAGAATAAGTAGTTTAAAAAAAATCAGTAAAGACATGGCTGATATAAACAGCACACAACAAATACTACAACCAACCAAAAAAAACAATATACTGTTAAATTCTTTTCAATCAGACTTAGAATATTTATCTAAATTGGGTCAAAAGCAAATCTCAACAAATTAAAAATGAGCGAAATCTTATGGTGTATTTTATTTGACCACAATATTAAGCCAAAAAGCAATGACAAAATGATAACTTAAATGACACAATACTGAATAACAACCTGCCAGGAGAAAAAATTTAGTTTTAAATATAGGAAACATTTTCTCTAAAGCCAAGCCCTTGGATTTCTCTGGTGGCGCAGTGGTTAAGAATCCGCCTGCTAACGCAGGGGACACGAGTTGGATCCCTGGTCCAGGAAGGTCCCACATGCCGCAGAGCAACTAAGCCTGAGAGCCAAAACTACTGAGCCTGCATGCCACAATTCCTGAAGCCCTTATGCCCTAGAGCCCACATGCTCTAGGGCCCGCATGCCATAACTACTGAGCCCGTGTGCTGCAACTGCTGAAGCCCACACACCTAGAGCCTGTGCTCCACAACAAGAGAAGCCACTGCACTGAGAAGCCCGTGCACTGCAACGAAGAGTAGCCCCGCTTCACCAAAACTAAAGAAAGCCCACGTGCAGCAACGAAGACCAAAAAAAAAAAAAAAAAAAAAGAAAAGAAAAAAGAAAATTTAAAGCCAAGCCCCAGCGTAAACATGTCACATGCAAAATATTTCTTTGTAAAGAGAATGCAGTTTTACTTTTCTCTTTATCATTTTACACAATTTTATGAAATTTAAGGCCATCAGTTTCTACAACTGAAATATTTTTAAGATAATGTGTTCACCAAAGCGCACTCAAAAAGAAATAGCTGATGGAGCTGGGGATCGGTTGGGGGAGGAATGCATTATGTCATACATACATAAGGGAACTTTAAGGATTACTTTTTTAGAATGAACATCAAAGTTTCTCCTAAATTCTTAGGTACTTTTAAGGCCAATTATTCCACTGTAACTTCTTCAACCTTTACTTTTTATAAAATGTAGACTGTTTAAAACAAATAAGATTCTGGCTCCTTCCAGGTTTAAACAGCATTTCTAGCATGGCAAGGCTAAACATGTTGATTTTATATATTCTGACTGAAGTGATGCAATGTTCTTAAAAGTTACTTCTATATTTTCTGAGAAGTAAAAGAAACAGAATCCACTATTATTTCAACAATACTTTGTAAACAAAAGCTGTGCCCTCTAAAGGAAAATCCTAGTCCATGATATTATTTTCTACTCATTTTTTTCAAAATAGTAAATTCACATTATACCGATTTAGTAAAGTGTTAAGATTTTGATACAACACAATGACACATGTAAGGAAAGAAGCCAGGTACCTTAGTTTCTAGGAAAGCCGAGATCTATAATCCACAAAGGTATGGTTATTTTCTGCAGGATCACTTGGCTGGCAGACATTTAGTCCTGCCCAAAAAAGTCAATAAGACATTTGGTTCAAGCCAAAAGATACTTGGAATTTGCTCCTATCCAAAGCATCCATGAGCAAATTTGGTCCATGCCAAATGGTTCTGGACTGGGCCAAATATCAAAGACATTTTGGTGTGGACCAAAAGTCTTACAGACACTCTGGACAGGACCAAATGTCCTTTATGTACTTCTTCATTCAACACAGTTTTTACTCAATAACCTGAATGCTGGGTAGAAAGAAGAAAATAAGACAGTCTTCGCTTTCCATGAGACTATATGCTAAAGAGACTGACTATAAACATATGCCAAATGAATCTATAATTCAGATAACAATAAGTGCTATGAAGAAAAAGAAAATAGATTAAAGGGAGAGTGGTGGGAGGAAGGGAGTGGAGTGGGAAGTTGGCGAATTTAGACAGGGTTGTGAGAAAAGGTCAGTCAGGCATCTGAGTGATAGGAGAGGTTCATGGAAGAGCACTGAGACCAGATTGAGCTTACCATATTTGAAGTATAGCAAGAAGAGGAATCAAATATATCACAAGGATTTTATTTTACATAATGCTGTGTGCTCTTCTTAACATCTATATCCCAAGGAACTATCAACGGTTTTCTCCCCCCAAGCCTTACCTGGTCGAATTGTACTATCTCTTCCAAATAGATGAAGACGTCTTCTACCAAGACAAAAATGTTCAATTATATGAAAAATTTCTACAGGCTTTTCTATATTGCCAATTTCAGGTTCTTCTGTGATAATCAAGTCAATGTCAACATTGGCATGAATGAAGTCCCCGTCTGTGCTACGCTTAACAGTTCCTTTGATCCCCATAAGGCAGTGTTCCTAAATAACAGTAAGAGCAGACCAATTAATCTCTTTTCATCAACAGTCATACTTCACAACATTTTACATTTCTGATATCCCCAATTCCAAAACTATCCTCATTTCCCTGAATCTTTGGGATATAGTTCTATGGGAAAAACACAGTAGGAAAAACCTGGATCTCTGGATCTGAGAAGATTGCCAGGGAAGCTAGATATTAAGAGTATTAAAGTATTAAACTTGGGGCCATCACACTTTAGAACTTAGTTAACAACCATGGAATCTTTTCCTCTGTAACCCTTGATAATAATTTATCTTCAGCAGTTATGGAAACGCAGCACTTGAGCTTGGAACCTTAAAATGATACTACACTGGGCCTCACATGATCCAAGATCAAAACTATACACAAAGTATAAGCCTTTTCATATGGAGAGAGGACTTTAAGCATGGATACAGACTTATAAATATTCAACATATGTAAATGTGAAAATCAATTTCCTTTTTTGTTGTTTTTTGACCTCTATTTGATCTTTATGACAGAGTATGGTTTAAATAAATTTAATCTCACTTGGACTCCATGAACTAACAATAGCAAGGATGGCTTAGGTTCCCTTCAAAAAGAATTTCTAGTCCAAGAAAGACTTAAAAAAGACCCTCCACCAGAAACTCCCTGAAGAGTGAAAGACTGGAGGACAAACTGTTAAACCCTGATAACTAGCTGGGCAGTCCTCTGAAGCAGAGGTTCTCAGGGGTTCTTGTTCAGGTACTTATGTAGAAAAAAGAAGGGAAGGGGAGAGAAATTTTCATCTAAGCTGGCCAGCTATGAGTCTTGCTGCCATTTCTTTTTTCTGAGCCTAGAGAAAGGAAAAAAAATCTGGGGGGGACCAAAAGTACTAAAAGCCCATATCTGACTTAGAACTATAGCAGTTTAGGATATACAGGAATACATATTACCTTCTCCAACACAGTATAGGTTGATCTGAGTGAATATAATATTTTAACTTGTATATATTAATTTAATGCTCAGTGCCATTTGTACAAGTCTAAGAGAAGGACCTTTCCACCAAAATTAATTAAGCAGTATACAGTCATTTGGAAAAGCTTCAGAGAAAATCATGAAAATATAGAAAACAAAACAGTAAAGGCAATACCTTTGTTCTCTGGAAGACAGCCTTTGGATCTAAAGTCTTAGTCTTCCCAGGATTGTTTTTATTGGTTTTAATCCAACAAATATCTTCACATCTTCTGTAACCCCACTTGCGTAAACACTAGAAATAAAAGAATTTTTTAAAAAATCCTTAGCTAAAAGGAATAAACAAAACTTAAAATAACCAATCAGCATTAAAAACTTCCTAGAGGTTTGAGATACTAAATTCCAAAGTGTCACAGTAATTTTGTCTTTGTGAAGAAATAGAAAAAAAGAAATATTAGTCTTTAAATGTACAGCCATTATACAGAATACACATACACCTTCTGGATATTAATATATAGTTAATATGAAAACATAGAAAAGATTACTTAATACTCCAATTCTTTTAATATTACCTCCCACTGTCGTCAATAGAAAGTGAGTTTTAAATCACAAGAAAACTCAGCCCCTCTTTAACCAAAAAGTAATCAAAGTTATCAAAAGATAATTTAGTTCCTGCCATCTCAATTTTCTATCCTCTGACAAAGCTAAAACTGTTGAAAATGTTCTAATCGATAACTTCTTTTCCAATGAGTTTTACAAAATGTTATTTTTATATATTTAATACTAAACCTCAAAAATTCAAAGACTTAAAATTGTTCTATATATTTCTTTATTGGGTAAAACTTTACTTTCATCTTTATGTAATCAGGACAATAGAGGGATTTGAACCTTAGTGTCCTAGAACCTGTTACATATGAACATATAACAAATACTAGCTAAATGAGTACTCAGAGTGGCATTTTGAGGCCCACCATCTGTAGGTGTTGGTAGCTGCTGAGAATAAAAACATGAAAAAGATACAGTCCCTAACCCCTAGCTGATTAAGAGCAAAGTAGGGGGAAATATGTAAATTGTGCAGTACAATATTGTTGGTACTATGAAGTACCAACAGAGGTGCAGTGAAGCATAAAACCTATGCACTTTTCAGGAATGCCCTTACTGTATAAACTGATACACCTCAAAATGAAATGTTTTAATTTAAAATCTAAAAAACCAGGATTAGTATCTGTTCCTGTTGCCACATATTTGTTGTGCATGAAATACCACAAGGGCCTAAATCCAACATATGCTCATCAACTTAGTGGTGCTGAATTATTTGTGTAATCATTTTGGGCCAAAATCTGCTTTCACCAATATGATAAACAGCTCCATAAACAAGTAAGCTAAAGCCTTCAAATCAATTTCAACCTAATTTGAGGGGTGGGACAAAAGCCCAAAGCCAGACATTAGAGCTAAAAAAGGTAAATACCAATATACATATAAAAACATACAGTATGTTGCTATTTTCTTAGATTTTCTATAGCATCTTAAGGAGGTACCAGCAATAAAACAGATATCCTATATACAGTTATAGTCTTACCATGGAATTACTAAATGACAGAAACAATGATGTTATCCAACAGTCTCAAACTTGCTATTTATAGCAATAAAAAAATACAAAGTAATTGCAGAACTTCAGGATTTGAGCACAAATTTATCTCAATATAGTCCTACTTAAATTCTTCACCTGTCAAATGGACATCTCCTAAAATCACCAGGATTAAATGAGATCATTGGCAATACATCAAGTAATATGTCCTAAAATGGAAAGTATTATCCAGTAACAAGTGAGGAAACTGAAACACACGAGTAAATATCTCTACCCAAAGTTTCACTGTTGGACAGCAGAACTGGAACCAAAACCAGCCATGATGCTCCCATTATTAAAAAGCTTATATTATTTTGTTTCCATTTAGAAATCCAAAATACGCCAATAAAAAAACCAAAAAAAGTTCTGAAATACAATAAATATGAAGTACTTAAAATAAACTGAGATGTTATAACTTTTCTCTTACTCTCATGCATCCATTCAAACTGTGTTCCAGATGCTGTGTTATTTTTCCAATTTTGTTTGGCTTCCATTTGGAATTCAGGAGATGGTGCTATTCAAAAGAATACTTTTTAGCTAGTAATAACGAATAGTAAATGACACTAAGCAGCTTGTTTTTGAGCTGCAATTCAGTTTCAAATTTCTAAACTGCTCTCTTCCTGCAGGTGTAATAAATCATATTTTGATTTATTCATCTCTAATGCTAGTTAACTGACTAAGGGGTACTGCCTTTTGCACGTTCTTTTTAAAACTTTTTTGTCTTCTGAATATTCTGGTACTATGCAAGAAACAAAGGACAAAATAACATTAATTTTCAAACTTCTTACGCAACATATCATGTTGTTTTTTTCTTATGAATTTAAAAAACCAGTTAAAAAAACACCATCTTACCACTCTTCCAAGGTCCAATCCCTCTCCAGAACCACACCAGAGAAAAATAAATGATCGAGGTGCTGCAATCTCATCAATTTCTAACTTCATAATCTGTAAGAAACCAAAATAATATTGCATGGAACTACTTTGTTTCCTATTCATCCTAAATCTGACAGAACAACCACTGAGATTTATCAGGACTTACAGTAAATATGTTCTTTAAATGTCCTAATTTTCATTAGGAAATACAATGGAAAACAAATTTTATCCTTAAAGTTTTTTTTTATTCTCTATTTAGACAACACACACAGATGCACACATGTAGATACATACACTTGCTTTTATATGGAAAGAGTTTATAGGAAACCATATTTACAGAATTATGGAATTTTATAAGATATGGCTTGAGAGCAACCTGTTACCATTTACAGAAAAAGAAAATGAAAAAGGATTAAATCACCCCAAAGTTAGGGGCAAAATTAAAATAAAACATAACCACAACTGTTTGGGGAGGACTTGGTTTCCAATAGAACAGTTCTAAATAAAATAAATCAATATACACATTTCATTATAATGACTAAGTCTGAAATGTCAAAAAAAAGTAGACTATAGTTGTTGCTTTGCATTTGTTGAGTGTGTCAATTAAAAAAAAGTTCAATAATTAAATCTCTAACTTTGGGGAATACTGTATACTTGCATAAATGACTACAAAAGAAACCATTTTATATGGTATTGCTTTTCTTTTCGCTTCCTCTCACAGTTAAGGAGTTCCAGAGACCATGGTTCAAGCAAATATTTATTAGTTTCACGTATTAAGAAAATTTTAACTTACACCTGAGTGGATCATAACCATATCATCTATAACTTATCTAGGTAAAAAAACATTATTTGACAGTGATAATCAAAATTACTGTCAAATAAACATTACAATAGGCATAAACCTATTCAGTTTTATACTTCAGACTTTGTCTTGATATATCTCATCTAATATTCTCATAGGAATATGAATAAAAATAAATATGTAATACACACACACACATATATTCCTACATACATTTATACATGGTATAGCTAAAGATAAGTGATAGCAGGGACTTCCTAGGTGGCGCAGTGGGTAAGAATCTGCCTGCCAATGCAGGGGATATGGGTTCGATCCCTGCCCCAGGAAGATCCCACGTGCTGCGGAGCAACTAAGCCCGTGAGCCACAACTATTGAGCCCGTGTGCCACAACTACTGAAGCCCACGTGCCTAGAGCCTGTGCTCTGCAAAAAGAAAGTCCACCGCAATGAGAAGCCCACACACCACAATGAAGAGTAGCCCCTGCTCGCCGCAACGAAGACCCAACACAGCCAATAAAATAAACAAATAAAAATTAAAAAAAAAAAAAAGATAAGTGATGGCACACATCAGAGAAGAACAGTAAGCAAATTACTCTCTTGACATTACAATTACAAATGCTAAATGCTGGTATTTTAAGAAAGTGCTTATATCCTTAATTAAAACACACTGGCCTCTACTAACTCTCCAGTGTGAAAAAGAATACTTGTGAAACCCAAATGATTTTCTTATTTATATTTTATTTATATTAGCTACTGGCACTTTCTTTAGGATATTATCACATAAAGGTTACGAGCTCAGGGCTCTAGGGTCAGATAAAACTTTTCAATATGTATACAAAAAGGAATTCCTTTATTTCAAACACTATCAGTTTATCAACTGAAGCTCTTGTATCTTCACTGAGCAAACCTTAGCGATTGGCTACAGAAAATAGAGTTCAACCTAACTACTAATCATAGACATAATAAGATGAATTCTTCAATTTTCTTTTGACTAAATTGACAAAGATTGCTATATATTAATCAATTTTGATGAGGATATGGTGAAATAGATATTTCTTAAACACTACTAGAAGGAATGTAAATTTGTGCAACCTATCTGTAAAACTTCTCAGCAATAAATATCAAAAGCATTACATCTTTAACCTAAGTTTTGGGGATACTATATACTGTATACTTTTCTGTGTTACAACAATAAACACAGATGTGTTATCAGAGGAGAGGAAAAACTTTTGTAAAGTAAAATAAAATAAAAATAAATAGGTAAATAAAATTGTCAGAGGTACTGAAGCTGGCAGAAAAAGCTTCAAGGAAGAAAAACTAAAATTCATCTTGAAGAGTAATATTAACAATAGTAATGACTATTAACTCAGAAGAAGACATGCAAGGATTCAAAGGAGTTTCCTATGAAACATCAGCCTAGAGTTTCAGTCCTTTCCCTTCTTTCCTCTCTTCTGTGTTCAATGCTCCAGATCACACTCTCCTCGAAATTCCCCATTCCCTCGGCTTCCGTGACATTCACATTCTCTAGATTCACCTTATTCATCTCTGACCTGTTCTCTTCCTATCTCTTTTATATGCATCTCTTAAACGTAAGTTTCCTGAGGATTTACTATAAATCCATATTGTATCTTAATTGAGACACTATCTCAAGACTATTTATTCTCATAGGTTTAATGTGCTAACCCTTTAAAATCTGTAGTTTGAGATGACCAGATCTGTCTTTTAAGTTTTACACTATTACACTTCTTTTACACTTCTCCTCTTGAATGTCTCACATATACCTCTAAATCAATACATTCAATATAATCTAATAGCTCTAATCCTGCTCCTCTTCTTAAATTGACTCTCTCAGCTGGTGATAACTCAACCCATGTATCCCAAGACTCAAACCTTTGAGTCATTCTTAACTCTTCCTCTCTTCCTGTGGGGTGGGAGGAAGTGGGAGACTGGGAATGACACATGTACATTATTGATACTATGTATAAAATAGACATCTGATGGGAACATACTGTACAGCACAGGGAACTGTACCTAATGCACTATGGTGACCTAAATGGGAGGGAAGTCCAAAAGGGAGGGGACATCTGTATGTGTATGGCTGACTCAATTTGTCGTGCAGTGGAGGCTAACACAACACTGTAAAGCAACCACACTCTAATAAAAATCAATTAAAAACAAAAAAACAAAAAAACTTTTCCCCTCTTCCCAATCACTAGATCTCACCAGAAGTATATACAAAACATTACTGAATTTATCAACTCCCTTCTATTCTTACTACCACCACACTAATTCAGGATCCCTTTGTCTCCTAACTAGACTACTGCAACAGTCTTCTAACTGCTCTCCCCTCTCCAGACTTCATTTTCTCTAGTTCATCCTCCTCCACACACTGATCTGACCATTTTACTACACTGGTTAAACCCCTTCAAAAAGTCCTTAAGTCTTTAGGATAAAAGTCCAAGGTTCTAAGAAGACAGCATCAAGATAGTTCCAATCTGTATTCCAACAACATCAACCTACATAAAGACCTCCCTCACCTGTCTCTTTGCCTCCACTCCTTCTGCTCTCACTGTTCCTTCTGTTTGGAATCCCTATCCCACCTTTCTCCTCAGCTGGCCAATTTCAGCTAGCCTAGCTGTACTGTTACTGTCACCTCCTCTTTATGTCCCCCAGCTTGGTCAGTTTTTCTCAGATCACCTTACACAGTCCTCTATTATTGAACTAACAAAATGATAATGTAATTATCTGTTTAGGTCATGTTTACCCCATTAAACTGTGTGCTCCTTAAGGCCAAATACTAAGTCTTATTCATCTTTGAATCTCCAGTACCTAGTTGCCTAGTACAGAGTGGTGCTCAATAAATATTCATTATTTTCTGTTATTTACCAATAAATCAGTTATTTTATAGGATTTCCCTGGTGGTGCAGTGGTTAAGAATCCACCTGCCAATGCAGGGGACATGGGTTCGATCCATGGTTGGGGAAGGCCCCACAGGCCACAGGGCAATTAAGCCCAAGTGCCACAACTACTGAGCCTGTGCTCTAGAGCCCGAGAGCCACAACTATTGAGCCCGTGTGCTGCAACTACTGAAGCCTGCGCACCTAGAGTCTGTGCTCTGCAAACAAGAAAAGCCAGTGCACTGAGAAGCCCGTGCATCACAACAAAGAGTAGCCCCTCGCTCACCGCAACTAGAGAAAGCCCACGCACAGCAACGAAGACCAAACGCAGCCAAATAAATAAATAAATAAAAATTTTAAAAATCCCAGTTACTTCTAACTAACTGAAGCTATGAGCTTGTTCAATTTTAGTTAGGAAAACAGAACAATCACAATTATGATACTGAAATTATACATCCTTTAAATCTATTATACTGTAAATTCTTTAGAGTAGAAATTATGTGTGTTTATGTTTACTCTGATATTTACTAAAACTAACCAAATATAGAAAGTTATCAACCATTCATTCTGTGTTTAGACATTTCTAGCTATACATCCAAGGACTCTAAGACTGAAATTGTGAGTTTTCTACACATGATTTACTCACTACCTGCTCAACTTCTGCCTCAAAAAGAAAAACCAGACTAAAGATATTATATTTGTTATTGTACCTTAGACCTTCAGCTATAATATATACTATAAATCTGTATTTGCAATTACTAAAAAAAGTGGAGGTATTTAAAATATTACTTTCTGATCAAACATATATTCATTTGAAAAACAAATAATTCATTACAATGTAGAAAGTTTCATCATACATCATCCCAAGTCCAGCATTTTTCATTAGCAGTGATGCCAGTCTCTCTGTAATATTCTTCTAAAGGGGGTTCAAGAAGAATCACATCAAATTTGGGTGTTAGTTCTCTGATGTCAAAGGCTTCTATATCTGCTTGTAAGTACCTATTTGATTAAAGCATAAAAAGTAAGAGATTTTCAAATACCTTACAGATGACAATGAAAGAAATTTCTTAAATATTTCCTAAACACTACTTACACACTCATCATGAGCTAATTACTGAACGCCCTTCTATGGAGGGGCATCTTTCCTCAGTACAGACAGTAAACCATCTACCAGTGCTATTCCTGAGGACATGGATATAATCACACTACAAAGTAAAATCACAGTCCCACATGAACACCCAAAATATAAACATCTCTCATTTTTTATATTGAAAATCCATACTCAGATGTAAGTGTCTGAGCCCCTTTCCATTATCATCTTAATATTCCAAGGAATATCATATTACTTT
The DNA here is from genome assembly GCF_030028045.1 of Hippopotamus amphibius kiboko. Classification (NCBI taxonomy): domain Eukaryota; kingdom Metazoa; phylum Chordata; class Mammalia; order Artiodactyla; family Hippopotamidae; genus Hippopotamus; species Hippopotamus amphibius. Next base: position 77,123,348 of record NC_080198.1, read on the forward strand.
TTCTGCAATTGTTAAGTTAGAAAAACTATTTGTTTGTAAGTTTTAAATTCCTTCCTCTAAAAAAGTTTCCAAAGATGGACATAATTTCCTTTTGTTAGTTTGTTCATCAGTAATATTGTTTACATTAGCAGTCTTTTCCAGCTACTTAGCATAAATTACTACTAGCTTTTACTTAATGGTTATTTCCACATAGTATGAAAGTATTTTAAATACAAATACAAAATACTTTAAATATAAGAGTATTTTTAAATAGGATGAATATTAGTCTGCTAAAATTTTTCCCACAAACTCAGACTTCTCTGTGGTTTTTCTAATCATTAACAGCATATATTTTAGCAAATTGTTAAAATGTACAAAATGTTCACAGTAAGCTAAATGTGAAATAAACAGAGTCTCCAATCTCAAAGATCTTAATCACACTTTTTTAGGGAAACATTAGTCTGTTTAACGAAGGTTAAAATGAACTTTTGTACTCCAAAATGTTAAGAATAGTATCCCTGGATGTTGACTTTCATTTTCTTATTTTCCCTAAGTTTTCTAACTTTCTTCAATAAGTAATTTTGAGAAAAGTCATTTAAAAACATTTTAAGATAGTCAGGAATACAACAAATATGATTTTCTGAGAAAAAAATATTTAAATTAGAAATTTGAAGTAAATTGTCTAGAAAACTGAAAATAAATTAAATGAGAACCTACTGTGTACTCAGCAGTGGAGTTTGAAACTAATGCATTTTACTGTACAGAAGAGTGTGTTAGTGATGGTGAATTTTTTTCAAACAGAAAGGGGGTTACATGATAAAAAGACTAATATTTTAAGCCTGAACTGGGAACAAAAAACCCCACTTACATAGGAGGAGTGTTAGATTTAGCTATTAACTCATCCTTCAGCCTGATGAGCTCCCTCAGTTTAGGGTATTCTTCAAATCTGTCGGCCAAACCTGAGGAGGAAAAACAGTAAACTCCAAATTTCAATACAATTGAATATCAGTGAATTCAAAGGTGATGAGCCCGCTCAGGGAAACAAAACAATATACAACCACCTCATCATCCTCACATCCTTTTAAAAAACTTAATTTTGAGTACTTTTAAACAATTCAGATATATATTTTATACCTAATGACCCTAATCCCATACGCAGGCAAACACCTAGATGTTCCAAAGCCCAGATCAAGTCAATTAACCATTTAATTTCTCAAATTTATTAAATTAAATAATCTGCTAACACCATCAAATTTCACCATTCTGTTTCTTAGGAAAAGAAAAATTTTTCTTTCAATCATGCTTTTTCTCGTTTTGTTTTTACTAAAAAAAATTCTTTCTCCCAAAGAATCTAGTGGTTGTTAAGATTTTTACTTAGTTTCTTAGACAGTTATCCAAAGCAGAGAAAATGAGGATTTTTCTTTACACCTGATGATCTTAAATTAAGTGGCTATGCTTTATGGACATAATCCCAGAACAAATCTATGAGAGAGTCAAAAATTATCTGCACTCCGGCTGTAGAATTTATTTTCATTAACTTTTAGAAAAGACAAATACATCATTTTTTGACATAACTTCCTTGCTTTTCAATAATACACTTTGTCCATCTGTCAACAAGCTTTCATATTTCCTCATTAAAAAATGTTTTAGAAAAAAAAAGTTTTAGGGGCTTCCTAGGTGGCGCCATGGTTAAGAATCCACCTGCTAATGCAGGGGACACAGGTTTGATCCTTGCTCCAGGAAGATCCCACATGCCGCAGAGCAACTAAGCCTATGTGCCACAACTACCGAGCCTGTGCTCTAGAGCCCAAGAGCCACAACTATTGAGCCCATGTGCTGCAACTACTGAAGCCCACGTGCCTAGAGCCCGTGCTCCACAACAAGAGAAGCCACCACAATGAGGAGCCCACACACCACAACAAAGAGTAGCCCCCACTCACCACAACTAAAAGAAAGCCCACGCACAGCAAAAAAGACCCAACACAGCCAATAAAATTAATAAATAAATAAATTTATATTAAAAAAAATGTTTTAGGCTTAGCTGGGAGCCATGAATGCACTGCTGTCTTCACTTCTTCACCAGAAGTGAATCTTCATCCTCGCAGGGCTGCTTTCAGGGGACCAAACAGGTGAAAGTTTGATGAAGCAAGATCAGGACTATAGGGAGGATGCTTTAACACCTCAAAATGAACTTTCTGCAGAGTGTCAACAGTGTGGGCAGAAGTGGGCAGATGCGTACACCCTCTGACCACAAAAAACGAATCACTGCACGTTGCTCTTCTTTTGTGCAAATCAGCAGTGGGGCATCCATTTTTGCTTGCACCCCAGTTAAAAACGAACTGATGTAACATGTTCACACCTGCAGAGCAGTGACTGGGGAGACAGTAGCTTTGAATGAAAGCACTGATAAGACAGTGCTGCCAACAGAAGTTTTAATATAGCCAGAGCACGAATAATTTTTGACTCACCCTCATAGTTAAGAAGATAATAAGTCCGTAATAGTTGATTAGCTCTTATCTTATTCACTCTGATTATCTAAATTGTACTACCAATTCCAAGACAAGTCACTTTCTCTAAGAATATTTTATATACCAATATTTATAGTTTTAAAGATCTCACATCTCCACATTATTATAAACCAAATCCTCAGATATACTTTCAAGTTTAGGACCTTGAAAAACATCTCTAAGTCCCATAAAGGTTAAAAACAGGAAACTCATTGTTCCCATGTCCTCAAAAATATTTAAATCTTTGCGCCTCAGAAGAGATTTAAGGTAAAACAGCATAATGCCTGTTTAAACACTGCAGGGGTAAGTAGGGCTTTGAATATCAAAGATTCCTAGAAGTTCTTATTTTGTTTTTTCTTTCTTCCCTATAAGAAGCATATTCATAACAATATAAATTATATAAACATCTTAAGTTGAAAACCAAAAGTACATTTTAATAACTTTAATATCAAAAAGCAAAAAAGTGAAAGATTTTGTAAAGCCTCCTCAATCAGTGGTTATAGATCAAATTTCAAATGAAACAAGTTTGAAGATTTTATTATAGTTGGCTTTCAATAACAGTAGAGTCAGCTCTCAATCATCTACACAAGAGGTACACCTTTTTCTCAATCCATAATAGTTTCCTAAGTACATTTTCTCTGCCTTGGAGAAATAAGTCTCTTAAAAGCAGAAAGGCTGATAATGAAATTTGGTTATATCAACATAACTTATCATAACTTTGAAAAAAATAGTGTTATTGAAGTATAATTGATAAATAAAAACCTTATATATTAAACTTATATTTAATGTATGCAATTTGATGAGTTTGAATATATGCATACACCTGTGAAACCATCACCACAATCAAGGTAAGACATTATCAATAACCTCCAAAAGTTTCTTTGTGTTCCTCTGGCTCGTGTGTGTGTGCGCGCACGTGTGTGTGTGTGCGTGTGTGTGTGTGTGTGTGTAGGAAGAACACTTAAGTAAGATGAAATGTGTGTGTGTGTGTGTGTAGGAAGAACACTTAAGTAAGATGAAATGTGTGTGTGTGTGTGTGTGTGTGTAGGAAGAACACTTAAGTAAGATGAAATGTGTGTGTGTGTGTGTGTGTGTGTGTGTGTATGTGTGTAGGAAGAACACTTAAGTAAGATGAAATCTACCCCCAAATTTTTTTAAGTATTGTTGCCTATAGTCAACAGTATTGCTGACTACAGACAATTTGCTATACAGCAGATCTATAGAATGAATTTATGTTGCATAACTGAAACTTCATACCAATTGAACAACTCCCCATTTTCCTCTCCTTCCAGCCCCTGACAATCACTGCCATATTCTGATTCTATGAGACTGACTATTTTAGTTACCTCATAAAAGTGTATGTATTTACATACATGTACTATTTGAGGTACCGCTCTAAGTGCTTGCTTATTTGTCATTCTGTGACTGGCCTATTTCACTTACCATTATCATAAATTTTGTGCTACATCTAAATTTTTGCCCATGAAAACATTAAAATCAGTTTCTACATGTTGCTTACAAGCAAAAAAGAAAAAAATAAATTGGATTACATTAAAATTAAAATTTTTGTGTTGAACATGGTACCAACAGAAAGTGAAAAGATGGGAATTCCCTGGCTGTCCAGCGGTTAGGACTGCAAGCTCTCACTGCCAAGGGGGCGGGTCTGATCCCCTGGTCAGGGAACTAAGATCCTGCAAGCCTCGGTGCCGCCAAAAAAGGACAGCCCACAGAATGCAAGTAAATGTTTGCAAATCATACATCTGATAAGAGACTTGTACTGAGAATGCATAAAGAACTCTTGCAATATAATAATAAAAAGACAGATTACCAATTAAAAAATAAGCAGAGTTTAGACATTTCTCTAAAGTAGATTTTTAAGTGGAAAAATAAGCATAGGAAAAGATTTTTACCATTATTATTCACTAGGGAAATGTAGATCAAAACCACAAAGAAGTACGACTTCATACCCACTAGGGTGGCTATAATTAAAAAGACAGATAATAAAGTGTCAAGGATGGGAAGAAACTGGAACCCTCACATATTGTTGGTAGGAATGTAAATGGTATAGCTGCTCTGAAAAACAGTTGGGCAGTTCCTCAAAAAGTTGAACATAGAATTACATGACCCAGCAATTCCAACCCCAGGTATATACCCAAGAGAAATGTAAGCATACATTCACACAAAAACTTTACAAGAATATTCATAGCAGCCAAGTTTATAACAGTCAAAAAGTGGAAACAATCCAAATGAAGAGGTAAACAAAATGTGGTATGTAATGGAATATTATTTGGCAATAAAAAGAAATGAAGTACTGATATATGCTGCAACATCAATGGCCCCTGAAAACATTATGAATTATCTCAGGCAAGCTGTTTTTAAAAAATGTAGGGATAATGCCTTTGATGAGCTCATTGGTAGACTGGACACAGCTGAGGAAAGATTCTGAGCTTGAGTATCTCTCAATAGAAACCTCAAAAAGTGAAAAGTAAATAGAACAAAAATTGCAGGGGGTAAAAAGCCAGAATATCTAAGGAATATGGGACAACCACAAAAGGTGTAATGTGTAACAGAAATATAAGAAGGAGATAAAACAGAAAGAGGAACAAAAGAAATATTTGAAATAATAATGATTGAGAATTTCCCCAAATGTTAGACATCAAACCAGATATAGGAAGCTCAGAGAGTACCAAAGGATAAATACCAAAACACTCCAAAACAAACAAAATTCAACTATACCAACATACATATCATTTTCAAACTATAGAAAACCAAAGATAAAGTCCTGAAAGAAACCAAAAAGAAAAAAATTGCGTACCTATTGAGGAACAAAGTTAAGAATTATACCCAACTTCTCAGAAACATGCAAGCAAGAAGAGAATAAAGTGAAATATTTAAAGTGTTAAAAGAAAACACCAATCTAGAATTCTGTACTTTGCAAAATTAATCTTTCAAAAGTAAAGGAGCAATAACGACTTTCTCAGGCAAACAAAAATCGAGGGAATTTGTTGCCAGCAGGCCTGCCTTGCAAGAAATGTTAAAAGAAATTTTTTAAAGAAAAGGAAAATAATGTAGGTCAGAGAATCAGCTTTACATAAAGAAAGGAAGAGCATCGAAGAAGGAATAAGTGAAGGCAAAATAAAAATGAGGGATAGTTACAAAACCAAAATGAAGGAAAGATGGAAGGAGGAGGGAAAAAAGTAACACTGCTTGATGGAAAAAGAGAGTGAACTAGAAGCACTAAGAATGGAAAGGGGAAGCCAAGCCAGGAAAAATAATTTTGTTAGAAATAAACCACAAAATGGATAAATTACATGCATGTAATCAACAGCTAGCAATAGCATGTTCCCAACAAATCTGACATACCTACATCTCTGATGAAATTTTGAGGTCTATGTCCAGTGTCTACAAAGTGTTGGCAGTAATCATTATGGGGATTTAAACTCTGTGTTCCCTAAAGAAAACGTCAAAATAAAATTAATAGTACTCACTCCGATGGCAGATACACTAATTCTGTACTTTTTTTTTAAATTATGAGGCAATACAAAATATAAGTTAATTGACAGATGTAAAAAAATAGCAAACATTACTATTAAAATAACAGAATTACAATTCGGTACCTGCAGACATTAATAAAGCATTATCTCATTCTAAATAGCCAAGCATCAGAATATTTCATGAATAATTTTAAATGATCTTTATTTTATAATAATGACCCCTCAACAACTGAAAAAAACTTGAAAATAAATAAGCATGTAAAATCTTTTCAGGCACAGATCTAAAATGTGAAGAGTTATGGATTTGAAGATTATTTACCTTAAGAAAAGTACTAGAATCTTTGTAAATCTCTTCTTCATATGGCAAATTCTCTTCCTCCTGTTGCATTTCTAATTCATCCTTGGAAAAGGAAGATTAAGTATACATTTTGTATATTTGTATATACATTTGTGTATAAGAGGAATATCTTACATATTACGATATCATGAGTATTAAGACTCATATAAATCTTTTATTTCCCTAAGATATAATGAAGTTTTCAAATTACTCCTAAAGTCAAACATTGAAGTCTTTGCTTTCTCACCATTAGCTATAACTAGTTATGATAATAAAATAAAAATTTCTTTTTCATTCCCATCAATAAATAATTGTCTATAGCTAGTAATTTTGTTGACTAAGTTATCTACAATTATCTCTGATATCATACCTTAAATATTAGAATTTAACTCAAATCATGAAAGATATGACCACCAATGGGGCAATTTTATTTCTACTAGATCGAACCATATGAAACTGCTATTTTATAGGTCAAAAATGTTAAAATATCAGGAACTGTATATGGTTTGACGTAACATAATCACAAATATTTAAGTTAAATATTAGCATATATCAAATGCAACCAACACACAGATAGTATTTATGAAATTAGGTAATTATACCTAGAGATTTACTGAAACTATTTATTCTCTTCTCTATTGAATATAGTTGTACAACAATTAATCTGAAAAAAATCGACGTAGGTTTTTTCTTTTCTTGGCTGCGTTAGGTCTAGTTGCAGTGAGCGGGGGCTACTCTTTGTTGCAGTACATGGGCTTCTCACTGCAGTGGCTTCCCTTGTTGTGGAGCACAGCCTCTAGGCATGCGGGCTTCAGTAGTTACAGCACACAGGCTCAACAGTTGTGGCTTGTGGGCTGTAGAGCACAGGCTCAGTAGTTGTAGCACACAGGCTTAGTTGCTCCTCAGCATGTGAGATCTTCCCCGACCAGGGATCGAACCCATGTCCCCTGCATTGGCAGGCAGACTCTTAACCACTGTAAGACCAGGGAAGTCCCAGGAGGTAGGTTTCTTTTGTCCTTAAAATTAATTTGAAAAAATGGAGGTAGGTTTTTTTGTCCTTAACTTCCTTTTCAACTAAATGTTGCAATTACAAGTTTAGAAGCTGGGTTTTTCCCTTGGGCCTCTGTCAGAAATGATTCTACAATGCTGTCTAGCCCATGAGTTCTCAAAATATTTTAATTCTACTACCCTAAATTGTTAACATGGAATAATGCAACTCAAAAAACATAGTATTGTAGACTCCCCAAACTTGGTCAAATTATCCAAAGTTTCTGATAAATCTACCTCCTCACTCTTATTTTAAGAATGTTATTGCCTAGTGCTTACTAGGCATTATGCTAAGTGCTTTATATATATCACCTAATTTAATCCACACACCTTTTATGTTAATTTACCTAATTACATACACACTACTAACAGTTATTCAGTATTTTATCAAAATTCAGCTTCTGCCAAATTTGTTTTCCTGCATAAGACTCTACAGATTGTAAGCACTTATTTTTTCTTGACCATAACATTGTCCCATTCTCTACTTGCCTTATATTCTTCCATTTTGTCTTCATCTGTCTCTCCTTCATCCTGATACTTACGTTTTGCATTTGGAGCAGCGGTATCATAGGAAGCCCTGAAAATTAAAACTGAAATATCACTCACAAATATATACAAGATGTATAAATGTATCCATTAATAATATTAAAGAACAGGCTATAAAAACAAAGCAAGGCAAATTTTTCCTGACTAAACAGTATCTATTCACCCAGTTTATAAATCTTAAAACTATCACAACCTGATTAATAATTCTGTACTTTATTTTTATGAGAAAGCAACCAAATAAGAAAATAACCTTTTATAAGGTACGTATGGCAAAAGAGAACCTTTTACATTATGTATCATTCTAATCTGTCTTGAGTAAAACTGATGTTCTACAAAGGATCACAAGCAAAGGATCACAAGCAACTATATACCAATAAAATGGAGAAACTGGAAGAAATGGACAAATTCTTAGAAAGGTACATTCTTCCAAGACTGAGCCAGGAAGAATTATAAAATATAAAAACAGACCTATCACAAGTAATGAAACTGAAATTGTAATTAAAAATCTTCCAACAAAAAAAAGTCCAGGACCAGTTGGCTTCACAGGTGATTCTACCAAACATTTAGAGAAGAGCTAACACCTATCCTTCTCAAACTCTTTCAAAAAATTGCAGAGGGAGGAACACTCCCAAACTCATTCTACCAGGCCACCAATCACCCTGATACCAAAACCAAAGATATTACAAAAAAAGAAAATTACAGACCAGTATCACTAATGAACATAGATACAAAAATCTTCAACAAAATACTAGCAAACAGAATCTAACAACACATTAAAGGGATCATACACCATGATCAAGTGGGATTTATTCCAGGGCTGCAAGGATTCTTCAATATATGCAAATTACTCAATGTGATACACCATATTAACAAATTAAAGAATAAAAACCATATAGTCATCTCAATAGATGCAGAAAAGGCTTTTGACAAATTCAACACCCATTTATGATAAAAACCTCTCCAGAAAGGAGGCACAGAGGGAACCTACCTCAACATAATAAAGGCCATATATGACAAACCCACAGCAAACATTCTCAATGGTAAAAAACTGAAAGAATTTCCCCTGAGATCAGGAACAAGATAAGGATGTCCACTCTCACCACTATTATTCAACAGTTTTGGAAGTCCTGGCCATGAAAATCAAAGAAAAAACAGAAATAAAAGGAATCCAAATTGGAAAAGAAGTAAAACTGTCACTGTTTGCAGATGACATGATACTATACATATAAAATCCTAAACATGCCACCAGAAAACTACTAGAGCTAATCAGTGAATTTGGTAAAGTTGCAGGATACAAAACTAATGCACAGAAATCTCTTGCATTCCTATACACTAACAATAAAAGATCAGGAAAAGAAATTAAGGAAACAATCTGACTTACCATTGCAACAAAAAGAATAAAACACCTAGGAATAAACCTACCTAAGAAGGCAAAGGACCTGTACTCAGAAAACTATAAAACGCTGATGAAAGAAATCAAAGATGACACACATGGAGACATATACCATGTTCTTGGATTGGAAGAATCAATACTGGGAAAATGACTATACTACCCAAAGCAATCTACAGATTCAATGCAATCCCTATCAAATTACCAATGGCATTTTTCACAGAACTAGAACAAAAAATTTTACAATGTGTATGGAAACACAAAAGACCCTGAAGAGCCAAAGCAATCTTGAGAAACAAAAACAGAGCTGGAGGAATCAGGCTCCCTGACTTCAGACTATACTACAAAGCTACAGTCATCAAGACAGTATGGTACTGGCACAAAAACAGAAATATAGATCAATGGAACATGACAGAAAGCCCAGAGATAAACTACGGTCAACTAATCTATGACAAAGGAGGCAAGGATATACAATGGAGAAAAGGCAGCCTCTTCAATAAGTGGTGCTGGGAAAACTGGACAGCTACATGTAAAAGAATGAAATTAGAACACTTCCTAACACTATACACAAAAATAAACTCAAAATGGATTAAAGACCTAAATGTAAGGCCAGACACTATAACACTCCTAGAGGAAAACATAGGAAGAACACCCTTCGACGTAAATAACAGCAAGATCTTTTCTGATCCACCCCCTAGAATGGAAATAAAAACAAAAATAAATAAGTGGGACCTCATGAAACTTCAAAGCTTCTGCACAGCAAAGGAAACTATGAGCAAGATGAAAAGACAACCCTCCGAATGGGAGAAAATATTTGCAAACGACTGAACAAAGGATTTATCTCCAAAATATATAAACATTTCATCCAGCTCAATATCAAAAAAGCAAACAACCCAATCAAAAAATAAGCAGAAGACCTAAACAGGCATTCCTCCAAAGAAGACATACAGATGGCCAAGAGGCACATGAAAAGCTGCTCAACATCACTAATTATTAGAGAAATGCAAATCAAAACCACAATGAGGTATCACCTCACACCAACTAGAATGGGCATCATCAGAAAATCTACAAACAGTAAATGCTGGAGAGGGTGTGGAGAAAAGGGAATGCTCTTGTACTGCTGGTGGGAATGTAAATTGATACAGCCACTATGGAGAACAGTATGGAGGTTCCTCGAAAAACTAAAAATAGAACTACCATATGACCCAGTAATCCCACTACTGGGCATATACCCAGAGAAAACCATAATCCAAAAAGAAACATGTACCACAATGTTCAATGCAGCACTATTTACAACAGCCAGGTTATGGAAGCAACCTAAATGCCCACCAAGAGATGAATGGATAAAGAAGTTGTGGCATATATATACAATGGAATATTACTCAGCTATAAAAAGGAATGAAATGGAGCTATATATAATGAGGTGGGTAGACCTAGAGTCTGTCATACAGAGTGAAGTAAGCCAGAAAGAGAAAAACAAATACTGTATGCTAACTCATATATATGGAATCTAAAAAAAAAAAAAAAAAAGGTACTGATGAACCCAGTGACAGGGCAAGAACAAGGATGCAGATTCAGAGAATGGACTGAAGGACACGGGGTTGGAGGGGGGACGAAGGGTAAGCTGGGACGAAGTGAGAGAGTAGCATAGACATATTTACACTACCAATTGTAAAATAGCTAGTGGGAAGTTGCTGTATAACAAAGGGAGATCAACTTGATGATGGGTGATGCCTTCGAGGGCCAGGACAGGGAGGTGGGAGGGAGTCTCAGGAGGGAGGAGATATGGGGATATATGTATAAATACAGCTGATTGACTTTGGTGTACCTCAAAAGCTGGTACAAGAGTGTAAAGCAATTATATTCCAATAAAGAGCTTAAAAATAAAATAAAATATACAAATCAAAAAAAAAAAAGAAATTCTGTGAACTAAAGACCACCTTTATGTAATACTGCTATTAAATGCCTACTACAATCATTTTATAAATTTCCAACAATCTGTCATAGAACACTTCAATTAATGTATACTTAACATGTTTAACAAAAAATTGTTACTCTACTCCAAATTCAAATATATAACATTATTCTAATAAAAAATAAATTAAAAAAAAAAAAGAGAGAGAGAGACACCTGTAGGACTTCCCTGGTGGTGCAGTGGTTAAGAATCTGCATGCCAATGCAGGGGACATGGGTTTGATCCCTGCTCCAGGAAGATCCCACATGCCATGGAGCAACTAAGCCCGTGCACCACAACTATTGAGCCTGTGCTCTAGAGCCCGAGAGCCACAACTATTGAGCCCGTGTGCCACAACTACTGAAGCTTGCATGCTTAGAGCCTGTGCTCTGCAACGAGGAGCCACCACAATGAGAAGCCTGCACACTGCAATGAAGAGTAGCCCCTGCTTGCAACAACTAGAGAAAGCTCGCGTGCAGCAACGAAGACCCAACACAGCCAATAAATAAATAAATAAATAAATAAATAAATTTATTAAAAAAAAAAAAGACACGTACCCCAATGTTCACTGCAGCACTATTTACAATAGCCAGGACATGGAAGCAACCTAAATGTCCATCAACAGATGAATGGATAAAGATGTGGTACATATACACAATGGAATATTAGCCATAAAAAGAAACAAAACTGGGTCATTTGCAGAGATGTGGATGGACCTAGAGTCTGTCATACAGAGTGAAGTAAGTCAGAAAGAGAAACACAAATATCATATATTAACACATATATGTGTAATCTAGAAAAATGGTACAAATGAACCTATTTGCAGGGCAGGAATAGAGACACAGACATAGAGAATGGATGCGTAGACATGGGGGCAAGGAGAAGGTGGGATGAATTGGGAGATCAGGTTTGACATATAGGCACTATCATGTGTAAAACAGATAGTGGGAACCTGCTGTATAGCACAGGGAGCTCAACTCGGTGCTCTGTGATGACCTAGGTAGGTGGGATGGGAGGGAGGTCCAAGAGGAGGGGGATATATGTATACATGTAGCTGATTCACTTTGTTATACAGCAGAAACTAACACAACATGGAATACCACTTTTAGGGTAAAGTGTGCTTTTTTTAAATAAGGATTTTTTAAATAAAATTATATACGATGTATAAGCTAATTCTTAGCCTAACATTCCATTTTCTAACTACTTTATAAATGAGAACTTACTATATTCAGAAAATAAGTATTTTGTAATTCATGAACTAACAATAAAACCAACGTTTCCTAAATCTGTATGCTGATGCTTATCATAACAACACACTTCATACCTGGGATTATTGTTTATTAAGACAATTATCCTTTCACAAATCTCAACATGTCACTAAAAAAAAATTATTTGACTGACCTGCAAGTTTCTCTTGTTTCAGCAATTTCTCTCTGCTCATCTTTGCTATTTAACACAGCACCAATGCTGTCAGCACTTTCAGCTCCCAACTGAGAAAAGACAAAAAACAAATATTAGATCATAATGCACTGAAAGCCTTTCTAGCCATTTGTAGCAGGATCTAATATATCAAGCATTTAAAAAAAACAAGCAAAAAGAAAACAAAAACAAAACACCCGTAACTACCGCAGCAGGCAAATGGAATAATTATCTTGTAGGAAAAACAGAAAACGCCTTGGAACAAAGCCATGTTAATTAAGAATGATTTTAACAGCTGAAAAGTAGTTTATGCTTTCAGTTATTCTGAAATGAAACTACCTGAGCCAATCCTCTACTCTGAAAGCAATAAAACATGATTTAGCAGTAGCAGCAATAACAAAAAAATAAAGCCACTAACATGAAGTGTTTATAGTGTGATAGGCACTATGTTAAACGCTTTGCATCTATCAGCTCACGTATTGTACCTTATTTATCCCCAGCTGTAATAAACACCTTTTCAGTTTTATTCAAGCCAAGTCTTTATATAATGATTATAGGCACAATACTAAACTTTGCAAATACCTGAAAAATAGTAATGCAAATTTGGGTTGGCAGTTGGAAATTTTGCAAAATACAACAAATGTAAACAAATCACTAGTTGAGATAAGCCTGGCTACATAGTGTGGGATCAATTCATGGAAAACTTTAGAAGCCAAACCAAGAAGTATAGAATGCAATTTAATTTATAGGCCATAAGGAATCACTTAATAGTTTTAAGCACAAGAAGGGCATTAGGATATCTGCATTAAATAATCTCTTTAGCTCAAGAAAGGTGAGAAGGCTTACCACAACGTTAGAGCTGCAAGTCCCAGCCTTGATCTTAAATAATTACCACTGCCTCTTTAGACTACTCAATTCATCACTCCCCTAAGGTTTCCCCAGTGATAAATCTCTTCCAATATATCGACTGTTTCTGATATTTTAACGCTTCCATAAAATCTTCCTGAGCCCTATTCTCTTTAGTCAGAAAACACATTTACTTCCCATAGGTGGAATCCTTTCTAACCTTCCCAAGACTGACTTCACTCCCTTCAAATCTCAGATGAGTACAAGTCATTTCCTGAGGGTTCTTCCATGAACATCATATACAGAACAGGTAGCCTCCTCCCATTATTCTGTTTACCTCCTCATTTCCTCACTCAGACCATAGCACTTAATACACTCTTTTTGTTTTACTTTTATTTCCTATTTGTTTCATAGTCTCTACCACAACCTCCAATTTTTTATTTGTACACTTCAATTATCTTATCAGTTTACTTTTGTTTACTCCTCCCCCCACGCCACTGAAATGTTAGCTCACTGTGGGGAAGAACTGTCCTGTTGATATCTGTATATTCAGCAGCTATTATAACATCTGACTTATAGTACATGCTCAATAAATATGTGAACGAACCAAGATTTTCTACCAAGGTGTGAATTAAAATAAAATGTTTTATAAGAGAAATGCTTTACATCAAATTGTGCTTACATATGTAATTGTCTTCTCATGCTCCAACAGTTTTAAAAAATTGTGGAATGACTGGAATAAGTAAATAGTATACTTTCCACTGTGATAGCACAAAATATATTATTTGAATCATTATGACAATTTGGTGTCATGTATAACTTTTTGAAACAAAGCTACAAGTTAAATAAAAACAGGTGTGAATCGCTGGTGGTAGCACTGATTGCCACAATCATGGTCTGGGCCTATATACTGCATCCAATATCTTCATCCAGCAGCCAAAAGTAAGTCAAGCAAATTATATACACTGAGTTGTGCTCTACTCTGATAGATCATCAATTAACAAAAATTTATTAAAAGCTTACTTTAGGCAAGAAACAAAGTTACGGCAGAAGATTAACCCAATGGGAATTAAATGCAAAGACTCTGCCCGCAAACTGTTTATATTCTGTATGATGGCTATTAGTGTACAGTAGTGGACTCAACAGTAAGGACAATGGATGTTCAGAGGGAGAATAACCTAAGCCAGGGAGATCACAATAGGTTTCATCACAAAGTTCTGACTTGGGCTGTGCCACAGAGGATAGACAGAAATCAGAAAGAAAGGGCTATTTTTAAAAATCATAACGTGTATATTGCACAAATCACGTTCTGGAGAGTAATAAACCAGTGTGTCTTGTTCATACAGAGATAAGTAACTGAAAGAAAGGTTGAAATTAGTTGGTAAAGGGGAAGTCTGTCATTGACTATTACCGGACATCCTTACTTAGGTGGAACGGTTCCTATGCAACTATACTAGGAGGCAGTCAGGTGTTTTGGAAACAGCATGGAAAGGCCTAAAACTGCAGCTTGCAAATGTAAAAGTTTTGTGACCTTCAGCATGTAATGTAAATTCCTTCAGCTTTATTTTCTTCATCTATAAGACGCAGATGGCATCTGACTTGTATGATCAAATATAATGTATGTAAAAGCTTGGCAGAGTCTTGACACACAGAGAGGACTTAATACATGGCAGCCATTATTAAACTTTGTGCATTATACAAGTTCTCTGAGAGTAGGACCACCTATTATTCACAGCTGAACTGCCAATGTCTACAAAAGCTCCTGGCCCATAGTAAGACACTCAACACGTAATTGTTTATGACTGTATTTTGAGTCAAACAGACGTTGGAATTCAAAACTAAAGAGTAAGAATCTTGCTTGGTGGTAACAAAGACCTACTGAACATTTTTGAAGATAACATGATAACAGAAATTGGGAAAAAGAAGGCTTGGAAAAGATACCTGATTTGTCCAAAATCATAATGCCAAAGGGACAGGAACAGATCTGACTCCAAACGCCCACACTTTTTTTTCTTTTTTGGCCGCCCGCTTGTGGGATCTTAGTTCCCCGACCACGAGTTGAACTCGGGCCACAGCAGTGAAAGCGCTGAGTCCTAACCACCGGACCGCTAGGGAACTCCCTAAACGCCCACATTTTTAACACTGTACCATAAATCTTTTCATCAGATCATAAAAGAGAATAGGTCTCGGATTCCCATTTACTAAAACGAAGATTCATTTCTGAAAAAAATAACAAGATGCCTCATTAAAGCCTATAAGCATTTCCCCATCACTTTTACTGATCTGAGTGGTAAAAAGGAAAACACAACCTCTAACTTTAAGCAGTGGTGTGCATCCGCATTATCCACACGTGTACTCTACTAATCAGCAAGTGTTAACTTATTCATGCACAAGAAGGAGTGAAAACAAGATGTGGAGAGACAAACCCGGGTTCAATTTTCTGGCCTAGCGGTGAAGGATCCGGGGCAAAAATCAGTTAACCTCTTGAGTCTCTGTTTCAATTATCCGAGACATGAAGATATTATCTATTTCAGAGATCTGTTGTGACTGATACAGAGTAAGAATTCAAGCATCAGCTGTGGGTGATGACAAGGTCGATACCGTATACAGTACCGTCGACTACAACACACATGACGCAGAATCTAAAATTTACACTCAGGCTACTTTCAATGCAGTCGTTATACACCATCCCCGAGAAAATACTGTAAACCTGATCCCCAATGAAGCCACCATCTCAAGAATCAGGTGCTGATTACGAGGAAAGGCAAGACCCAAACGACCATTTAAACAGTGAAGAGAAATTGGGGGACGGGACAAGTCATTCTGTGCGTGAACTGCGGTAACTTGTACACAAAGACCAAAGCTTTGTACCCCTGTCATTCAGCACCGTGCCAGACACTTGGCGGGCATCCCACAACGGTCGCTGAAGCCCAAGCGTGGCGTTTGCTTCAGCAGCACCACCACGACCGCGACATAAAAAGGAAAAGATCCCGGGCACCGCGGGAGTGGAGAACAAGCGGGTAGGCAGACGCAGGGATGAAGGTCGCGGGACCAGAGAGGACCGCACCGCCGCAGGTAAGCAGGCAGAAAAGCGGGGAGGAGGGAAGAGGGCGGCCGCGCACGCGCATTCGCGACCCCTCCCTGGGCCGCGGACCTGCTGCGCAAGAAGCTGTCGCCGTAACTTCTGCCGCTCCCGGATCTCCTGCAAGCGGCTGTCCATGTCCCAACTCGTGTTTTCCACTACCTCGGAAACTTGGCAATTAGAGGATGAATCCCCGCCCAATTTTTCTTCCGAGTCTGTGGAACACAAAATTCTTCAGGAGCTCCAGGTTGCGGGTACCCAATATTCTTTCCTCAATACGTGTTTCCGGCGCGGCCAAAATTTGGCTCCCGCACCCCACGCCCCGACCCGGAAGTCCCGCCTCCTTCTGGACGCCCGCGATGTGACGCCTAGAAGGGAACCAATGAAAGTCCTGCGATGCCGGCGCCGGAGACGTCTCGGAAGGCTTCCGCGGTCTAGAGGCAGGGCTGTCGGAGCTCTGCGGCCGGATCGGAGTCCTCGCTTGTCCTTTTCTGGGACTTCTGGCTACCTTGGTCTGTCCGCACTGTTTTCAAGTTGTGGGCCGTTTTTTTGATTCCCTTTTCCATTAATTCCCTAGTTGTCAGTTCTGGCTTTTTAAAAATTGCCAGATACCAGTTTTTTCCTGAAAACACAAGCTCGAGTCAGATTGCCGGGTTTGAACCCTGGACTGTCGTTTACTAGCTGAGTGGCCTTGGCTACTTAACCTCTCTGAGCCTCTAGTCTTCTCATTTGTAAAATGGGCGTGCTAAGAGAGCCTACCTCACAGAGCTGTGAAGAGTGAAAGAATAAACAGAGCCAAACACATAACGCCATGAAAGAGCTTATTAAGATTTTTGTTATTACTTTCCACTTGAGGCGGGGAACGACACGTGCATCTGTCCCTATTCCTCTCCACAACTCACTAGCCCTTGAGAAGTTTCCTATTTTACCATAATGCATTTTATGGATTCTTTAGGGAGGTGGGTTGGGTCATGGTAAAATATGTCTTGGTTCACGTTCTAGAGGTAAGAGGCTAGGGGGCCTCTTTTTGTGCTTGTGCATTTGTCTTAGCTGGAAGTAACCCTGAGATGTGAAAAGAAATAGCCGACTGAAATTACCTGCTCGTGGCAGGAGGCTCAGTGATGATTCTCCTCTCTTCGTAGAAAGGCAGCAAGGACCAAAATCTTAGGATATTGTCATTATGCATGACATTTGTCATCTTATTCCAGATTCAAAATAGAAGTAGATTAAGATGTCATGTTGCCATAAGTTTAATTGGAAGTTGTGGCAAGTATTTACCAACATTAATAACAAGTGTTTGGGCTTCCTAGGTGGCGCAGTGGTTGAGAATCTGCCTGCCAGTGCAGGGGACACAGGTTCGATCCCTGCTCCAGGAAGATCCCACATGTCACAGAGCAACTAAGCTCATGCACCACAACTATTGAGCCTGCGCTTTAGAGCCTGTGAGCCACAACTATTGAGCCCATGTGTTGCTACTGAAGCCCACATGCCTAGAGCCCGTGCTCCACAAAAAGAGGAGCCTGCCACTGCAATGAGGAGCCTGCACACCACAATAAAGAGTAGCCCGCACTCACTGCAACTAAAAAGAAAGCCCACGCACAGCAAAAAAGACCCAACACAGCCAATAAAATAAATAAATTAAAAAAAAAAAAAAAAGCAGGTGGGTCACGCTAGGCCCAAAGTGGGCAGGACTAGACCCTGCTAATTGTCATGTATTTCTCAAGAACTAGCCCTGAAAGGCAATTTCAAAAGAGGATTCCTGGGACTTCTCTGGTGATGCAGTGGTTAAGAATCTGCCTGCCAATGCAGGGGACATGGGTTCCAGCCCTGGGCAGGGAAGATTCCACATGCCACTGCCAGTAAGCAACAAAGCCCGTGTGCCACAACTATTGACGCCCACACACCTAGAGCCAGTGTTTGGCAACAAGAGAAGCCACCACACTGAGAAGTCCACACACTGCAACAAAGAGTAGTCCCTGCTCTCCACAACTGGAGAAAGCCTGTGCGCAGCAAGAAAGACCCAATGCAGCCCCAAAGCAGCCAATAAATAATAAAATAAACCTTTTTTTAAATTAAAAAGAAAAAAAGAGTTCTAAAAATCCCTTGAGTGATGGCAGCACTATTTGGAAAAATGTGTTAACTTCCAAGGGCATTATAACATAAAAGACAATACTAATTTGTACATATGAATTAAAGTGTTTCTTTAACAATCAGCTGCATCACCTGCCAGTCATGTAAGTTGAGTACCGATTTGAACCATTTATCAGCGATGTGAATAGACATTCTGTTCACTCAAATGTTTATTGATATTTATTGACATTTTATATAGCAGACACTGTGATGGACCCTTGAGTCTACCAAAGACCAAAAACCAAATCAGTCAGTTTTTCTTTAGGGAGTTTACTATCTAAAGGTGGAAAAAATTTTTTTCCTGCTAAAATGCAGTGCAGGTGCTGGTGGTATTTAAGCCCCATACTCACCTAAACTCTGCTCTGTGATGACAGTTGGGCTGGGAGTTTGCAAACTGTATTTCCCAGCTTTCCTCGTCAGATGGCTTCCTGTAAGATTCTGCACAGAAAATTAGAAGGTGGAACATGGGAAAGTTATTGTTCCTTATTTCTCTTCCTTTCTGCTTCTGGAGTCCGGGGGAATGGCTGTGCCCTTTACAAGTTCCCAGCACCAGTTGCAGCAGCCCCTCCTTGGTAGTCCTGTCTTGGCTTTCCCTATACCCATGTGACATCCTCAGAAGAGAGTCTGCACTTAGGCTCTGATAATACCACCTCCACCCTGTGTTCTACCAGCTCCAGGACTAGTAGCCACTTCCCGCAGTTAGGAATTTCTGATTTAATCTCACCTTCCTCTTTATACTCTTCTAGCCTTCAGGATTTCTCCATAGCAAATGCTGTCTGTTTCGAATTCCTTGTATGATTTCTGTTTTCCTGCCTGGGACCTATACTGACGAAGATGCAGATGTCTACTACCTTATAGTATTTACAAAGCCATTGGAATAAACAGAGGGTTGTCATGTTTTTCACAAAGAAAAGGATATAACTCTGTAATCTGTCTCCCAACCAGTGAATTTTAAAACACCAGACCACATCAGCACACCTGTAGAGTACTGTACACGCCTATCAGTAACATTTGTTCATCACAGCAACACAAGGAACACTAGGGAGTGTGTGTGGTGGGGAGGTGGGGAGGAGAAATTTAGAAAGTCCCCACATGTAATTCACATTCTTTGAAAAAGCAATTTCACTTCTAGGCACTAATTTTAAGGAAGTAATGAGAGGTCCACATAGCAATTAATGCATCTCCCCTGTTGGGCTGCATCCCACAGGCCTATAAGCCCTGTGCTTGCCCAGCTTCAAGACTAAAGAAAGAGCCCAGAGTCAGCCACAGAGACATCAATGGTTTAATGGATGAGGGAGCTTATACGTCTGAAGCAAAGTCCTGGAGCAACACCCCACCGGGTGCAGCGGAGGGCAGGCAATAGGAGGCAGCTGTCTTCATTGAGGGGAGGGGAGGGAGGTTACCAGTTATAGGGGAAATTGACGCCAGGTGGACTCACTAGTTACCAGGGAAACCAGAGGTTTATGCCCCTCACTGCTCCTCTGATAAAAACAATCACTAGCTGAGGCCTGGGGCAAGTACATAAGAAGGTCAGTCATGTGAGTAGGGTGTAGGTGACGCGGACACTGGTCGAGCAGGGGATGTACAGAGAGCAAGAGAGTAGCCATCTTGAGTGGCCTGACCATACATCCCCCTAAGTTCCTTGAGACTGACTCTTCCAAACCTATGTACCCAAATGCCTATTGTCCATCTTACTAAAATGTTGCTCACGATCTCAGAGTTAACATGGCTATAACCTGAATTCCTCAATCACCCTCATCTTCTCAAAAATAATTTTTTAATTGTACTCCTAAGGTGTTTCCTATTTCAGCAAATGGGATCAATATCCACCCATTTTCCTAAGAAGCACTCTACTCCTTCAGCCTCCTTATCTACTCTGTGCCTGTAGTTCCGCCCCTGACCTCAACACACACACACACACACACACACACACACACACACACACACACACACACCCCATTCTTCCTTTCCACAAACACAACCTCCCTGCAAACATATCCTGATTCATATCCTAATTTCCTACCAGTTTCCAGTCTGTCAGATTCTTCCTAGAGATTTGTGGAAAATTATAGTTTTATCACTTTCAACTCTGCTCAAAATTTTTACGTCTCCTCAATGTCTGGGGCAGTGCTGTCCCAGAGAACTTTCTATAACGATAGAAATGTGCTATTTGCATTAGCCATATGTATCCACTGAGCACTTGAAATGTGGCTAGTGTACCTGAGGAATTTTTCTTTGATTTTAATTAATTAATTCAATGTGATTCGCCATATGTAGTTAGCAGCTACCATATTAGATAGCACAGGCCTAGGTTCAAGGAGATAAATATCAAAACCACGCAGCATTATATGCTAAGCAGTCCTCTGCCACCCTGCCCATTTTCATTCTATTCTCCTTTATGTACTCAATCTTCCAGGCATATTAAAATTTTTGTATATTTTCTTGAAACATACCTTCTTTCTCGTACCTTTTTTATGAATTTATAATTGATTAAGAGAAAATTCTCCTAAAATAAAGAGAGAGGTTCTAAAATGACTTTAAAAAAATACAACATTTGGTAAGCAGAACTTTTCGGGAAAGAACTAAAGAACTAAAAATGAATGCCAGAATCTGTTGGTAACTTCTGCTTGCTCCCAGTGCCTTGTAAAGAACAGACACTCAACAGATCTTATTGATGAACTTGCTGATTGAAGCTCTCTCTAACTTTTCTGAGCTTTGTTGGAAGGGTTGCTTCTAAGTAGCTGAGTTGGGGAGGAAGAGGAGACAGCCAGTTAGCATTCTACATCTTCTACATCACCCTTAGAAATTCATTTATAGCCATTAGGTGCAGAAGCTTTCTCAGTCTGTGCATTTGATTGTGCCCAACAGGACAACTGTTAAGATCTAGTGGAGCTGTGGCACAAGAGGAGAATATTTAACAAGCCTCGTGTCAAATAAATGGACTACATAAGAAACAGGGAGTGAGATTGTTTTTCTTATCACACGTCAGTAGATTTTTTAAGGGTATTGTGATTAAATTGAAATATTTTAAAGCATCGGTTTCCTGGAATATAAAGAAGACTATTTCACACACTATATGTCAGTATTAAATGGAAATGTGTGGAGAATTGAATATGTTTGATCTACCTGGGGAATTTGCACAAAAAAATCCCGATTGTCTCTTCAAAATGACCAAAATTGGGAGGAAAGTGAGAAAGGGCAAAGTGAAAAGAATAAAGTAATGCAAAGACAGTTTAAGTAACATCAATACACTTAACTGAATAGATGAAGAAAAAATATTTAAATGTTGGTTAGTGCAATGTTAGTTGGCTATGTTTGCAAAAATCAGTTCTGCAAGAGAGCACAAAATGGGATAGACGAATTCCATAGGATGTGTTAAGTATAGGTGAGTAAGGAAGTAGCTTGTGAGACATAGACAGTGTTCATAAGGAGACAGGAGGGAAGGGGGTAGGGCACAACCATTAGCCGTTAGGGACAGGACATAAACCGGTTAGAACCAACTAGGTCCAACATGGTGGGAGATTCGACTTCCAGTAGAACTTGAGTCTCATTACACGCTCATTGTAATACATTAGCTAAGTGACACACTCACAGTCACCATGACATCTCCAAGGCCAACCAGAAAAGGCCAAAAAGTGGGTGGTGGTCCAATTCCTGGAAATTCCCACCCCTTCCCCAAAGTAGTTGGAATAATCCTCCCACTCATTAGCCTACAAAATTACCCAGCCCATAATAACTAACCACCCCATGTTTCGGGCCGCTCTCACGTTCTCAGAAGACCTCATGTCCTGGAGCTGTTCTTGCCTTTTTTCTTCTTCTTCTTTTTTTTAAATTGATTAATTATTTATTTATTTTTGGCTGCTTCGGGTCTTAGTTGTGGCTCACCGGCTCTCCCTTGCAGCGCGTGGGCTTCTCTCTAGTTGTGGCTCGGTCTCCAGGGCACGCGGGCTCAGTATTGCCCCACAGCATGTGGGATCTTCGTTCCCTGACCAGGGATCAAACCCGCATCCCCCTGCACTGGAAGGCAGATTCTTAATCACTGGACCGCCAGGGAAGTCCCTGCTCTTGCCTTCTGAGAGCAACTGCATTCTGCCTATGGAATGTGTATCTCTCTAAATAAAGCTGCTTTCACTTTACTATGTCTTGCTCTTGAATTCTTTTCTGTAAGAAGCCAAGGACCCTCACTTGGTGGCCCATCCCACTCACCCCAAACCTGGGACATGACCATCCTCTAGCGCCCCATTTTCCTGCAACAGTAAGATGTGCTAAATATAGATACTAAGTAACCCTGAAACTTGAAGGATGTAAAGCTAGCTAGACTAAATGAAATGTATGATGGAACAAACAAGAGTGTTATTTATAGACGGTGATGAAATAAAATTTATATTTTAAGGCAGGACAAGAAAAAAATTAAACATAAAATTCTCTCTCTGTGTTTTTTTGGGGTCTCTTTCCTCCTTCATGTGCAATGTGCACATTAACCAGAGCACCTCAAAGGTGGGAGTGCCTGCTCAACTGTAAAGATCATTATTTTCCTTTCTTCTGAGGCTAGCAATGTAACTTTTCAAAAGAAGAGTGTTCTTTCCCAGCTCTGTAGGGGGTGATGGTAACTTGCTGCTTGCTTTGTATGTGATCACCTGGATTATGTATCCTTGGTGACATTTATATAAAATATCATTATGACATTTTCATGTGTGATCCTTTGTCTCAAAAATGTATATAACTATGCCTTCGACTTCTAACAGGCAGAGCAGCTCTCAGAGCTTTCTGAGAATCTGCTTCCTGGGTTATAATCCTCAGTTTGGCTCAAATAAAATTCCCCTTTTTTCTTCTTAACTTGATAGTTAACTGAATTTTCACTGACAATGAAAAGGAATGGAAAGAACAAATGATGACTGTGCTCCCTCTGGTCTGACAGCCAGGTTGAAACAGGAGGGAAGGGGTCAGGGCACAACCTTTAAAAGAATGACATAACCCAAGGACATGGCATAAACTGATTAGAACCAAACAGGTCCAAGATGGCGGATGAGTTGACCGCCACTAGACCTTGAGCCTCAGTATATGCTCATTGTAACACATCGGCAAGCTAAATGACACACCCACAGGTGCCATGACAGCTCCAAGGCCAACCATAAAGGTCAAAAAGTGGGCGCTGGCCCAATTTCTGGCAATCCCTGCCCCTTCCCCAAAAGAGCTGGAATACTCCTCCCACTTATTAGCCTATGAAATTACCCAACCCTATAAATACATACTCTGGGGCCACTCTCGCCTTCTGAGAATGGCCCACACTCTGTGGAGTGTGTTTCTCTCTAAATCCACTTCTTACCTATCACTTTGTCTCTCACTGAATTATTTTTGCGATGAGACATCAGAACTTGAGCTTCATTAAGTCTTGAAACCAGGTGTGATTTCAATTAAAAGACCATGGGTTCAAGTCTCAATCTGAGTTACACAGTTTCAGTGTCACCCTTACATGGGCCAGCCCGTGTTGTATTCTGGACTCAAATGTGCTCCATCTAAGAACTGCTGATAGTACTTCTAACTGTTGGCAGGCTAACTGGCAAGCTACAGCTGTGGCCAGGAGTATTTGCCAATCAGTGCTTCTCTTTAATAGAGCAATTGTGTATTCTTGGCCTCAGGCACCTCTGTCTGTTTACCCTCTTGCTCAAATGTCAGTCGCTAGCGGAGAAGCCTGATGTAGCAGAGAATGGCGGGGGGGGGGGGGGGGGGGTGCGCGGGGAGAGAGAGAGACATATGAAAGTTGCATAACTTGAGATTCATGAAGTGTGGTCCTCCCATTTGCACTCTATCCTAAGTGTGTGTAACGTACCCATTCTTTCCTCTTGCTTTAAAGGGATGTGTGATTTGAGACTCTTGATCTGTGAGCCTGTCTGTCCCATGACTTCTGGAACAGCTTGGATTATGGTGTACTTGGAGGCCACCATCGCACCAAGGTCATTTCCCATGACAACTTTTTCCAAGGAAACTTAGAAAAATAAGATCACAGGGCTATAGGGCATAAGCTGAAGTAATATGAGGAGGGAAAAGAAAGGCAGTCACAAACTGTATCTGTTAATAGACTGAAAGACAAAAATAGGCAAGTAAAGAGCAAGCTGAAAGATAAAATGTGGGAAAGATTTTTTTTCTAAATTGCTGAATAGAAAAGGGAAGAAAAGAAGAAAGAAAGATTTATGGTTTTTGACACTGTTGCATAAATGTCTTATTGCTGAGACAAAAATAACTGTTGCAGGGGTAAATACAACAAAATCCAAATGAAGGGAAATGCTCTTCCAAAGTGGACTAATCCCAGAATGTCTTAAGAAGGCATTCTTGATTAGAGTGAATTAAGAATTCACTCTATATAGCATTGCAGTAGGGTTATTTTCTTAAAGTTTATTATATTTTAAAGCATTTAAACTATCAAGAAGAGAGAAGAGTAAGAGGCTTTAAAAAATACTTATAATTAGGAGGAAATGCATGTGTAGTGCTACTTTCTATGAATGTTTTTATTATTTCTATAAAATTCCTGAAACATCCCCTGTAAATTAATTCCTATTTTAAAAACACTAATAAAGCAACTATTTTAAAGACCTGTGAGATAAAAACTTTAGTAAAGTGAAATATCCCTTTGAAATGAAAGTAATTTTCCCCTAATTTATCTCTTTTATAATTTATTTTCTTTAACAGGTCACCGTATCTCTATGTATTACAGAAAATGTTGTTAAAAACTCATTAAGTTTGAAATACTTGTAACAGCATGTGGGGTTTTCTCTAAGAAGATTACTATACTTACATAAGAAATAAAATTGTTTATGAAGCAAATACTTTTTGGAGCTTACTCTGTGGTTTATAAAAGAGTAGGAGGGCTTCCCTGGGGGCACAGTCGTTAAGAATCCACCTGCCAATGCAGGGGGTATGGGTTCGAGCCCTGGTCTGGGAAGATCCCACATTCTGTGAAGCAACTAAGCCCGTGAGCCACAACTACTGAGCCTGCGCTCTAGAGCCTGTGAGCCACAACTACGTGCCACAACTACTGAAGCCCAAGCGCCTGGAGCCTGCGGTCGGCAACAAGAGAAGTCACTGCAATGGGAAGCCCATGCACCACAATGAAGAGTAGCCCCCACTCTCCGCAACCAGAGAAAGCCCGCACACAGCAACGAAGACCCAGTGCAGCCAATAAATAAATGTGTTAAAAATAATAATAAAATAAAAAATAAAAGAGTAGTAAGTTTTGTG
This sequence comes from Hippopotamus amphibius kiboko, assembly GCF_030028045.1. Classification (NCBI taxonomy): domain Eukaryota; kingdom Metazoa; phylum Chordata; class Mammalia; order Artiodactyla; family Hippopotamidae; genus Hippopotamus; species Hippopotamus amphibius. The sequence continues at coordinate 77,149,315 of NC_080198.1, forward strand.
TTGTAGCTCATTCAAACAGCCTTAATGCTTTATACTGTTTTTTAATGTATTTGTTTCTAGAACTTAATTCTTACTTTGAGTTGAGTATTCTCTCCCTCCAGAATTTGAAAAAATAAAAGAGATTACATTCTGTGAAGAATCAAAAATAAAATGTATATTCAAAGAGAGCTTACTTTTTAACGACGTTTGGAATTTTTTAATATTTATATCATTTTATAACACACACACAAACAGCAGAAGATCTGTTCTCAGAATTTACAAAGTACTATTTTTAAAGAAATCCACTATTCTAGAAACTTGGATCAGAAAAATACTAAAAATTATCTTTGTGACTTTATACCAAACTACCATAACGATGGATTTAGTTGTATACATTCTTTAATACGTGACTTATTATTGCAGCCAATGCAAATGTAATTTTTACAATATTTATTTTCTAAATTCCAAAGAATTAAGCTTCAATAATATAAAAACAAAACAAAGCAAAAACAAAGAATTAAATTTCTAATGATATTAAAAGACAATCCTTGTACATGTGCTCAGAAATAAAGATATTAAAACCAAATTATGGCTAAGATGCTAAATCTGTTCCAGATTATAAATCAGTGCATCCAAGAGAAATCACTGGAGTCGCCCTACTTTCTCCATTCCCAGCATCCTCCTCTGGGCAGTTATGTCAGATGACTTAGGAATGTGCAGAATTAGTATTCACTGACTACTCATTGGTTATTCAGAATTCTCTCTGATTTGAATTATCTCTACTGTTTTTTCCTCTCATCTGCTTATGGGTCAAATGTACAATAAATCAAAGCATGTTGATCCTGGTGAAATTTAGCAGAGAAAAACAACTTTGGCCACAGAAACTTGAAGAGCTTTCTTGGAGGGAAAAAACTGGACATTATCTCATCCTGGATAAGAGCTGGATTCTAACTTAAATTTCCAACTGTAATAGTTTTGTTATTTCTCTACAGGCTGAACCTTACATAGAGAAAGACTTATCTTAAGCCAAAATATGCAATTTTATATTTGTAGCACAGGATTATTGCTATGCAAGTTAACTAATTCAGGAAAACTGGAAACCATACTGTAAAGAAGCGACTCATCTCACATCTATACCCAAGTCTGGATTGCTGGTTGCTGAAATTATATTCATACTAGGGCAGGGGAAAGCACATGATTCTGCATGTATGTGTATATACACATGCATATATGCATGTATGGCAATAGTATAAATTGGAAAAATTTTGTATTAGAATATTGAATAAGCAGGGTTTGTAGTATACATTCATAAAACAAATTATTTTCTTCCACTACCCTTTCTGTGAGGCTGGTTCTTCCCCTGTCCCTGCATCAAAACTTCAGCAGTCTTCATGCTTTTTCTGGTCACTCTTATTTATTAGAAACAGTTATTTGATTATTTAAGCTTCAGTCTCAGTTTAGCAATCAAACTATGAGGTCAAAATTTAATTCTAGCTTTTGAGTTAGCGCTTGTTTCCTCACCCTGTCACCAGGCCAGCTGCAGGCATGAGGCTAACAGTTCCGGAGGTAAAGAAAGGAGGTCACAGTCTGCTGCTTCTCTCTTTCCCCTGGGGATGCTCCAAGTCCATCTTTGCCAGGCCTGCAGACCCTCCCAAGGTTGGAGTATGTGGACTGAGGGGATTTAATGGAAGCAGCTTACAGGAAAAGTTCTTACTAAATTGATACTGTCTTTATGACCTAGTATTGACACTTTCTGGACTTGCCAGATGTTTAAAATGGATGCTTTTTCTCAGTTCACATTTTCATTTCACTCTATTTTCCCTGTGGGTTCCCTGACAAGAGCTAATGCAGCTCTGTTCCTCCCAGTCCTTGGCTTTCTTCACATACTTGGCTTCTTTCTGCAGAGGACCATTCATCCCTCTTGGCCATCCTTCTGAGCATAACCTAAGAAGACCCCATGCTGGCTTTCTAAGTGAGTAGCCCAGATCTGGTTCATGGCAAAACCACATTGTTTACCCCCAACAGACTCTGGGAACAGTATTTTACTGCTGGAATTCAAGAAAACCAGAAATCCGATTACAAAGTGGCCATTTGACCCCTTTTTGTCTCTGCCTTCTGAGCAACTAGCCAGCCATTCCAAATGGGAAGGAAACAGTCCCATGTCCCCCAGAACTCAGATTCTCCCCGTGGTCTCCCGAAAGCCTCCTTTCTTGATTTAGGTAAAGCAGGGCTAGGCTCCACCTCTCTTCCTTAAGGGGAAGGGTGATATCACAACATAACAACAGTGAACTCTGAAAATTCTCCCCTCCAATCACTAGCTCCTAATCATGAGAGAGCTCCGAAGTGGACAAAGTAGTTTAGAGCCCTACAGCCAATCATCCTCTCCTTCTTTTACAAATCTGACAGGCTGGTTGTGAGCCTCACTCTGGAATGTTGTATTTACTCTTTCGGGGTCCTCTAGCCAAAACTTCCACAAGTACTGTTGTGTACTTAAGTGAAAGATATGTCCCGTAAAATCGTTAAATTTTAAAAATCAAATTTTTTATTTTGAGATCATTGTAGACCCAGCAATCCCACTACTGGGCATATACCCTGAGAAAACCATAATTCAAAAGGACACATGTACCTGCAATGTTCATTGCAGAACTATTTACAATAGCCAGGACATGGAAGCAACCTAAATGTCCATCGACAAACAAATGGATGAAGAAGATGCGGTACATATATGCAATGGCATATTACTCAACCATAAAAAGGAACGAAAGTGGTCATTTGTAGAGAAGTGGATGGACTTGGAGTCTGTCATACAGAGTGAAATAAGCCAGAAAGAGAAAAACAAATATTGTATATTAACACATATATGTGGAATCTAGAAAAATGGTACAGATGGACCTATTTGCAGGGCAACAATAGAGATGCAGATGTGGAGTGTGGACATGTGGACACAGTGGGGAAAGGGGAGGGTGGGACAAATTGGGAGATTGGGATTGACATATATGCACAGCTGTGCATAGAATAGATAGCTAGTGGGAACATGCTATAAAGCACAGGAAGCTCAGCTCAGTGCTCTGTGATGACCTAGATAGGTGAGTTGTGGGCATTGGGGGGTGTGTGGAAGGGAGGTCCAAGAAGGAGGGGGTATAGGTATACATATAGCTGATTCACTTCATTGTACAGCAGAAACTAACACAACATTGTAAAGCAATTACACTCCAATAAACAAAATACATAAAAAAGAAAAAAAAAGAAGAAATAATAGAGAGATCACACGTACCTTTTACCTATTTCCCCCAGTGGTAACATTTTGCAAAACTGTAATACAATATCACTATCAGGATATTGACATTGATAGAACATTTCCATCTCTACAAGGATTCCTCATGCAGCTCTTTTCTAGCCCCACCCACTTCCATCACACTCCCATCTTCTTCCTTAACCCCTGGAAACCATTAATCTAGTCTCCATTTCTATAATTTTGTCATTTCAAGAATATTATATAAATGGAATAATACAGTGTGTAACCTTTGGGGATAATCTTTTCACTCAGCATGATTCTCTGGAGATTCAGTGAGATAGCTGCATGTATCACTAGTGCATTCCTTTCTTATTGCTAAGCAGCTTTGCATGTTATGGATGTACCATAACTTGCCTAACCATTCATGTCCATTGACATGTTTGGTGATGTGACTAATGAAGGATATACAGTTTGTTTCCAGTTTTTGCTGTTACGAATAAAGCTACTATAAACATTCCTGTGCAGGCTTCTGTGTGAATATAAGTCTTCATTTCTTTGGGATAAATGCCTGGAGTGTAATTACTGTGTCATATAGTAGTTGCATGTTTAGTTTTTTTTTTTAACTGCCAAAATGTTTTCCAGAGCATCTGTATCATTTTATATTCCCACAAGCAATGTATAAGTGATCCAGTTTCTCCACATCCTTGTCTGCATTTACTATTTTACCTGTTTTGATGTTTTATACACACACACACACACACACAGTGTGGCTTACATAGCAATTTGATGAAGCATGAAACATTGCAGACACATTCCTTATTTTGAAATGAAAAAACTTTCTGACGTTACTAAAAGCATTTCATTGTGGTTTTAATTTGTACTTCCCTAATGAATAATGATGTTGAACACAATTTTATTTGTTTATTTGCCATTGCATATCTTTTTTGGTGAAATATCTCTTCATGTTTCTTATCCATTTAACTGGATTGTTTGCTTTTTACTGCTGAGTTTTAAGAGTTCTTTGTATGTTCTAGATATTTGTCCTTTGCTGAATATACAGTTTTCAAATTTTTTCTCCCGATCTGTAGCTTGTCCTTTTGTCATCTTAATAGAGCCTTTCACAGAGTGAAAGTTTTAATTTTGATGAAGTCTAAATTTTTTTTTTATGGATTGTACCTTTGGTGTAAAGTAACGGGTCACATTTTTTTGTATGTGTAGAAATAAACATCCTTTCTTTCCCTCACTTCCCACGTACAAGTCATTGGCAGATTCTGTAATAAACAATTCTAAAATATAACCTAAAGTATGTCTACTTTCCTCCACTTTTACAGCTATCTCCCAGGTTCAAATCACTATCATCACTCACTTAATTTGTTTTCCTTCTCCCCTTCCTTCCTTATTTTAAAACTGTAAATTAGCATGTGACTCCTTAACTTAAAATTCTCCAAAAGTTTCCCATTCAGCTTAGAGTGAAATCCAAACTCTGCCACAGCCTATGAGAACCTATGCCATCTGGCCTGCCTATCTCTGACCTCACTCTGGTATTCTAACCTCTGATCTTCCTGCATCTCACCCTAGTGCCCTGAACTACAGCCAAACTCTTTTCTGTTTGTCTCTCAAACACAAGCTTCATCCTACTTTTGGCCCCAGCATCTACAGGTGCCTTCTCCAATGTCTGTAGGACCAGCTTTTCCTCTTTAGGTTTCACCACACTCAACTACTCCAAGGTGCCTTCACTTTGGCCTTATTGAAAGAAGCCTGTGTTTCTTTTACCACTTTGTGTTATTACACTATTTCACTATTATTAATTTTTTGCACTTGACCAGCTGAAGTTATTTATTTACTTCATCTGCCTCCACTTAAAGGTAAACTATCAGAGCAGCGGGCTTGTCTGTCATTTTCATCACATTGCAAACACCCAGCACATAGGGGTCATTCAATTACTATTTATTATATGTTTAATATTTCCATCTTCTTTTCTTTTCTTTTTAAAGATGTACTGTCTTTCTCTTATCTCTGGAAGAGTGTGCGTAAGACTAGAATTTTATTTATTTATTTGTTTATTTTTGGCTGCATTGGGTCTTCATTGCTGCACACGGGCTTTCTCTAGTTGCGGTGAGCAGGGGCTACTCTTCTTTGTGGTGCGCTAGCTTCTCAGTGCGGTGGCTTCGTTGCAGAGCACGGGCTCTAGGCGAACGGGCTTCAGTAGTTATGGCACTCGGGCTCAGTAGTTGTGGCTCACGGGTTCTAGAGTGCAGGCTCAGTAGTTGTGGCTCATGGGCTTAGCTGCTCTGTGACATGTGGGGTCTTCCCGGCCCAGAGCTCGAACCCGTGTCTCCTGAATTGGCAGGCAGATTCTTTACCACTGTGCCACCAGGGAAGTCCCTCCACTTGCTTTTCAAAAAGCAAATTTCCTTTTGAGTATTCAACTACTGGTAGATTCAGTATGTCCTCAAAAGGGACTACTTATAATATAATGTTGCTGATTAATTACAGAAACAAAGAAAGTGAGTTCTGGTTTCTGATAATTTCAACTCATGCTACCTACCACTAAGTCATGTCCTTTATTCATGTTGCATGAAGTAAATTAAAAATGTAGAACAATATATATCCCAAACATATCTTGATTCTAACTGCAAGAGAGGATACTGTTATTGTGTTTCACAAATTCCAGAAACCATGGAAATTTTTATCCTTTGACTTCACCAGTAATTCTATGATTTAATCTAGGCAAGTCTGAACAGGTCTTTACGGCTTAGTGTTTTGTTGTGTTAAAAGGATATAACACAAGCTTGCCTCATCAAGATGCTATGTAAAACAGTTTCTATTTATTCCAACTACTGTATGATTTTGTGTCTATATTTGTGTGGAACAGCACAGTTATTACACAATGGCATCAAAAGTGTTCATGCCACAAAGGATGCCACATTCTTAGAGATTCCAGTGGGATTTATTACATCTGTTAAATTAATTTTGGGGATTGTGTTGCAATTAAATCTAAAGATAAATTTGGAATTTAGCTAGGCTGAAAAATTGTCTCAGATCATTTTAAATTGTATTTTTAGACTAAGACTCTCAGACATCTCAAGATAGCCTCAAAACTTTAGCAGAAAATCAGTGAAATATCTTAAACATAATTTTATAAAGTTTATGTGCATGTTTATTACATAATTAGAACATTGAAGACACGTTCCTTATTTTGAAATGAAAAAACTTTCTGATATTATTAGTATTCATTTACTTGAAATCCTGTGGACCTCAGCACAATAATAGAACTCAGGAATAACAAAAAAAATTGTCAACTTATCCAAGATGTAACTCTGATTCTGAAAGGATTTTCAAAGAAACTGAAACTTGAAATGTATTGGGTTGGCCAAAACATTCATTCAGGTTTTTCTGTAAGATTATGGAACATAATGAACGTTCTGGCCAACTCAATACTATACAGTTTCATCAAATGCATTGTGTAGAGTTTTTAAAAGAATTTTAAAAAGTCAAGAGTCTTATAGTTACCTTAACATAACTAGGAGTAATACTGTGATTGACAAAATTCTGTAAAATAAAAAATGTAATTTAATTTATAAAATTAGAATTTTTATTTATAAATGTAAAACAGGCTTTTAAAATTCTAGAGCCATGAATATGAACTAGCTTATGACTTGGTTAAAGTCATTTAATCATTTTGTATCCCAGTTTCCTCAACAGCAATTCATAGGGAAGGAAATAATTCAGCGGTTCTCAAACATTTTGGTCAAGGACCCCTTTACTCTCTTAAAACTGAGGGTCTCAAAGAGCTCAATTTATGTTTGTGAGGATTATATCAATCATAATTTACAATATTAGAAATTAATACTGAGAAAAACTTAAGAATTTTTTATTCATTTAAAAATAACTATTGGGACTTCCCTGGTGGTCCAGTGGTAAAGAATCCGCCTTCCAATGCTGGGGAGGCAAGTTCAATCCCTGGTCCAGGAACTAAGATCCCACATGCCTCAGGGCAACTAAGCCCAAGTGCCACAACTAGAGAGAGAAAACCCTCACGCCACAGCTAGAGAGAAACCCGCACGCCACAACGAAAGATCCCACGTGCCTCGATGACCTGACACGGCAAAAAACAAATCCCAAGACTCACTATAGGTTAGCATAAACAATATATTTTATGAAAAATAACTATATTTTCCAAAACAAAAGTGTTTTTTGAGAAGAGCGGCATTGTTTTTACATTGCAAAAAATCTGTTCAATGTCTGGCTTAATAAAGAATGGCTGGATTCTTATATTTTTTTTCTGCACTAATTTTTTGTTTGTTTGTTTTAGTTAATTAATTTATTATTTTTTTTTTTAGGTACACCAAGTTCAATCATCTGTATTTATACACATTCCCTCCCTCCCTCGACTGCCCCCCACCCTCCCCGTCCCAGTCCTCTAAGGCATCATCCATCCTCGAGTTGAACTCCCTTTGTTATACATCAACTTCCCACTGGCTATCTACTTTACAGTTGGTAGTATATATATGTCTATGCTACTCTCTCACTTCATCTCAGCTTCCCCTTCACCCCCTGCTCCCTCAAACCTCGAGTTCTCCAGTTCATTCTCTGCATCTGCATCCATGTTCTTGTCTTGTCACTGAGTTCATCAGTACCATTTTTAGATTCCGTATATATGAGTTAGCATACAATATTTGTGATCATTTTGCTGTGATATGTTGCTTTGGTTGAAGTATATGAAGAAGCATGTGAAGAAAATCTGGCCTCATGTAGATATTTGGAAAGGGGTTTAAGACTTTAAAACTTTAATATTCTTTTAAGATAATTATGGATATTTTCCTTCATACTACATGGAAACTTGACATGTGATCATTTTTTAAAGCCTAGTTACTATGTGAAATCTGAAATCATAGCAATGAATTTTTCATATAAAGACTAATAATTTTTGGAGGATGGCTTGAAAAATTAATAGAGATTATGCCACCCTTTAGCATACCACTGAAGAGTGATGTGATGAGAGCTTTTTATTCCTTTGTCTTTATTTAACTACTTTTCATTAATGAATATTCTTTCATTGTTTTAAAAATATTTATTTTTAGTGAATTTTCTTAAGGCTAGAAAAAAGTTAATCTCTCTATATAGATGGGTAGTTAAATAGATAACACAGTAAAATAATGAATACTGAATATAATTAATTTAATCACACATTCTGAATCTCTCTCAACTGAAAGACGGAAGTATATTGGTGGGTGAAGGTAGAACAGTGTTAGTGGCTAACTACAGTTACAGTAACAGTAATAATAGACTAATACTCTGATTCAATTCTATCAGCAGAATCATGGGAACCTAGCTCCTGAATCTTTCATTCAGGATTAAGAAGTGCCCAAAACATCTCTTAGCTCTATTTACAATCTGAGTCTTCTTAGTCCTCTCTTAGCAGCCTCCCTTTCTGTTGCTGATAATAATAGCCTTCTGGGTCCTCTATCACCAGAGCTCTGATCATCTGTTCTTCCCTAAATTGAAGACACACCCTGCACCTCATTTGCCTATGCCATTGGGACAGACATAATGTAACTCTCCTCAAGATGGTTTTATTCCATTCTTCATTTTATTTGGGGAGTTTCTTTTCAATCTGACACTCTGGCTGAGAGGTTAAAGATTAGATCCTGTTCTCCGATGATTTAGGGACCTTACACCTGAGCCAGGGAACAGCTATCAAAAGTAGCTAAGCCGGGGGCTTCCTAGGTGGCGCAGTGGTTAAGAATCTGCCTGCTAATGCAGAGGTCACGGGTTCAATCCCAGCTCCAGGAAGATCCCACATGCCACGGAGCAACTAAGCCCGTGTGCCAAAAAAAAAAAAAAAAAAAAAAAAAGTAGCTAAGCCAGTCATTGCCCTCCTAATGAACTGTACAGTTCTTCAAGGAAATTGACCCAGCAAGTCCACCTGCTTTCACCATAAAATTTGCTGGTGAATACACAAAAGGTACATGCTTTGGACCTCATTCCGGGAAACTTCCTACCCAGAATTTTGGTCTACCTTGCTCTCTCTCTTGATTTTCTTTTCTCCTAGTCTCAGATACTCCTGTGCCTGCATTCTCGAACTCTCCCTAGCCCACTTATTACTTGCTTAATCATAAGCAAGTCAATTTGATCTATGCTCCAAAGGTTTACATACTTCTCCATGTCTCAGAAGCATCTGAAGGTATTTACAAAAGTTTTATCCTAAGGCTGTATCTACCTCTTTCGAGATACAGAAGCTGTGTGTATGTGTCTGGAAGAGGAAGGAGGTGATGACAGGGAAAGGTGACCCACAGATGAAGAGAGCTGGGCATCAGGAATGGAGGTTTAGTTGCAGGAAGAGTTGCCCTTTTCTCTCTCCTACGTTGTCCTGGCCAATGATTCCGCATCCCATCGCCTCTGCAGGCAGAAAGGCAGTGGCATCAGCTCAGTGCCAGCCCAGGGTCGTGATATGGCAGCACATAGCAGCTAATGCAGGCAAGCTGGCCGTGCCCTGAGTATTCCTTCTACCCCTTCATCCCCTTCATCCCCTTCACCCCAACTCTTTGGCCAGATAATTACAGCTGAAGCAAACAGTTGCTAGAAAGAGCAGTGCCCAGGTTGCTAAAGGTGTCAGAAGGTCTCCTAAGGGATAGGATTGCCTGGGAGATCACGGGAAGGGTGGGGATGGGGAGTGGTCAATCCACGTCGCAACCTCAAAGACAAAGAAAACATCTAAGAAGATGTCTGAGAGACAATGCATATCACCTATAAAGAAATAAAAATCAGATTGACATCAGCCTTTCATGAACAACTCTAGATGCAAGAAGATAACGGAGTAATATTTTCTTCCGAAGGATTTTAGCAAAATAACTTCTAACCCAGATTTTCACTTCTACGTAAACCACATTTGTGTGTAAGGGCTTGATAATACAAGGAAGCAAAAGTTTATCCCTCAACAATCTTCTTTGAAAGCACTGTTGGTGGAAATACTCCATCAAGAGAGAAATAAATCCTAGAGAAAATAACATTTATATTTATATTGGTGAACAATAAGTTAATTAAGCATTGACTCAGGAAAAAGAATGCAAAAGAAACATTTACAATATATTCATATAAATTCTGAACAAAAATGCTAGCTGACACCAGTATGGCCTGGTGAAGGGCTGGGGCAGAACAGAAAGAAATGGGCTGATGCTAAGGTTCTTACCTTGTTTGAGGCAAGACATATTTACTAATAAGCTTAACTAATTTGTAGGGAAAATTGAGTCTAACCCTTTTGGTTTTAGGACGAGATAATAAAGAACAAAAGTAACACAATACATAACTTTTAAATCAGCAAAAGATAATATGCATTATCCTGTGGGAAGTAGGAAAGGAAGAAAAGAATATGGCAATTGCAAAACTCTAAGTAAGGGATCGGAAAAGATTCCAAATATTACAATAATTTAAATCAATGTCAGTGGGTTAAATTTACAGATTACAAGACAGAAATTTTCAGATTGGATTAAAAATATAACAATTTCTAAAAAAAAAATTTCCTAAAAGAGACGCTTTTTACTCAGAGAGATACGTGGGTGAGCTTTGTGTCCCCTTCGGAATCTGCAGCACTGGTCTCCCTTTACTGGACATCAGGAACCTACAGCCAGATCTTCATTGTATCTGTTGTCAAGATCAGTGCCAAAGCTTCCTAGAAACTTTGGTGTTGAGGTTGAGCTTTACATCAGAAAATTTCTCTTCAGAGCTCCTCTAATAGCGTGTCAATTGGTATATATAAGTCCCTCAAGCTCTTGGAAACAGTGAGGAAAACAATGAGGAAAAGTGGCAAAAAAGCTGTCAAACATATCAATAAAACTATTGGAACTGCCTAGTAAACAAGAGATTGAGTGTTATGAATAGGAGATCGACAAACAGGTGACAAATTGGCACTGAGAAGGAATTTAAACAGAAAAATTTTCAAACTAGACATCCCCCTTGCTGTCAAGACTGAAACTGCTAAAAAGGGGGCTCCCTCTCCCATCTCATTACCAACTAATCTGGCCATTCAGATGTCATCTAGTCAGTGCCAGTTTTCAGTGTGCTCAAGAATGGATCTCACACCGGCCACAAGCTCAGCATTTCATAATCCTTCCCTATCAGTGCTGCAAAGTTCAGATAATCCACGTGCACCAGAGTTAAGGTCTAACAAAAGAATGTCATCAAGGAGGAATAAGAGAAGATGCTGCCAATATGGGGCATGAGGGGTTTTCCTCTAAACATCCTAAAGAATAATGAAGCCATGGAGCTGCTAAAGAATATTATTGGAAAGTCTGCATACATGGATGAAGTTGTTGACAGAGATGAAAGTACCTCTGGTGCTTCCAGTGTTGGAAATATGACCTGGATTTCAAATCTTCTGTTAACTCTAGCTGACATCATATCTGACTAGTTATCAAACATGCACAAGTTTTTCATCATGGATGAAAATCAAGGATGTTTTGGTGATTTAGTGCTGTTATCTATTTAACATCCTTTTGACAAGGATGACTGGGAAACTTGAAAGAAGTTCCCCAGCATACAGTTTTTCAGGTGGTAGGAGTTGATCTCATAGTGACCAATCCTAAGCAAATTTCCAAGGCTATGATGAGAAGTCATGCCATTGCCTTCTGCTCACAGTGAATCAGATCAGCTCTGGAACTGAGTCTTTTCAGGTATACTATTTGGTTCAGTCCAAAAGGTAAATTCTCATGGTTTCCCATAATTCTATGGATACTGAGATATTATTGTCCACATGCACAAAACAAGACCATCCTTGTTCCAATCTAAGTGCTTGGCCAAGTACAACCAGAAGAAAGAAACCAAAAATTCCTCAGACAAGCGTTACTGAGCTGGGTAAGACCTCTGCTCCTATTCTAAAAGCAGGCAGGGACTTTCCTGGTGGTGCAGTGGTTAAGAATCTGCCTGCCAATGCAGGAGACACGGGGTTCAAGCCCTAATCCGGGAAGATCCCACGTGCCACAGAGCAGCTAAGCCCATGGGCGACACCTACTGAGCCCGTGAGCCACAACTACTGAAGCCCGCGCGCCTAGAGCCCATGCTCTGCAACAAGAGAAGCCAACTCAGTGAGAATCCTGTGCACTGCAACGAAGAGTAGTCCCCGCTCGCCACAACTAGAGAAAGCCTGCATGCAGCAACAAAGACCCAATGCAGCCATAAATAAATAAATAAAAACAAAAGCAGGCAGCCCAAGATAGTGTAACCACCTCTTTTGGCCATTTACCTTTTGATATGCCCACTGCTAAAATGAAAACTAAGCTTGCATCTGGTACATGTAGGAAGAACATAGATTTTGTGTCTAGCTTAGAATTATTATGTAATCTCATCTGTCTCTACAAAGCTATATATTTACAATGTAGATCTTAAAGTGGTTGTAAGTAAGATCTCCTCTGGCTTTATATGGTGGGAAAAAATTTAGTAACCTACCTCAAATATTTTATAAAGGTCACATGTTAAGGGATAGAAAAGGGGATATCAGATAAATATGAACTAATCTCTTTAAAAGAAGCCATGATAGCAAAATAGAATTTAAGGCTAAAAATAATCTTTAAATAATCGTATACCAGTAAACTATAATGATGTGAACATAATAGCAACAAGCAATATAGATTTGAATCATATAAGGAAGCAGAAAAAACTATTAAGAGAAATTCATAAGTCAATTTAAGCTGGAGATTTTGTCATCCCTCTAAAAAAACTGATTGAACAAGCCTTCAAAAAATCAAAATTATACAAAATTATAACATGATTTATAAACTGAAAATGAAGATATGAAGATATAGAATCTTACACTCAACAGAGTATGCATACTATTTTCAAATACATATGGAACACCAACAAAAATTAACCAGGAATTAAGTCATAAAGATAGCTTCACATATTTCAAAGAATCTGTGTAATACAGATTATATTCTTTCATCATTTAAAAATTTAAGAATAAATACTAAAAAGATGTCTGGTAAAAATCCTATAAGTCTAAGAACTAAAAATGATTAATAGCCCTCGGATTAAAAAGAAGAGAAAAAAAATTTAAGGGTAATTTAAAAATTGCTTAAGGTGAATGAATAACTTTAAATACATTTATCAGAGAACAAGAAAGATTGAGAAAAATAAAGCAAGAATTAAACTCAAAGAACTGGAAAAGGAAACAATAGAATAAACATATAGAAATAAGAAGGGGGACTTCCCTGGTGGCACAGTGGTTAAGAATCCGCCTGCCAATGCAGAGGACATGGGTTGGATCCCTGGTCCGGGAAGATCTCACATGCTGCGGAGCAACCAAGCTCATGTGCCACAACTACTGAAGCCTGCATGCCTAGAGTACGTGCTCCGCCACAAGAGAAGCCACCATAATGAGAAGCCTGCACACTGCAACGAAGAGTAGCCCCCACTCACCACTACTAGAGAAAAGCTCACATGCAGCAATGAAGACAATGCAGCCAATAAACAAATAAATAAATAAATATTTTATAAAAAAAGAAATATGAAGTGAGGAGATAATACAAATAAGGAAAAATCAATAAGAAAGACATCAATAGAGATGATAAACAGTCAAAATCTATTTCTTTGAAGAGATAAAGTACAAATATCTGACAGAGATGATTGACTAAACAGAAGAGAGTATAAATTAAATTTAACCCCTAAAAGAGAAAAGAGAATTAATATAGCAACAGTAGAGATGTTAAAAACAACAAAAACTATGAACTATACAATGATAATATCAAAAATCTAAATGAAAAAAATAATTTCCAGGGAAAAAAGTTGCCTGAGAAGAAATAGAAAACATGGATAATGCATTAACCATGAAAGAGAGTTCTAATCATTTACCAGGACTCCGGTCTAAGTAAAATGTATGGTTAAGGTTCTTGATTTTAGTTAAGTAAATACACTCTAGCTAGTATACTCTGTAAAGGGTTTATTAAAGAATATACGAATCACAGAATTGTTGGAAAGACTGAAGTAACAAGGCTATGGCTGAGCTTTCAAGAATGATCTCCAAAACCCAAGAACTGAGCAACCAAAAGAATTGTGGCCACTGTTATGATTGGGAATTTGCTGCCAGCGCTGCTTGCTTTAGTCTAATACTGTCACTGCCAAAATTTATACCATAAAAATAAATGTACCATTAATGTCACATTCCTAGTCATCAATGTTGTATGATCATGTGCACTTAAATAAACCATACTGATCGAAATTTGAAGTCCGAAAAAAAAAAATGAATGTACAAAATTACAGCTATAAGATAAAATAAGTACTAGGGATGTAATATACAACATGATAAACATAATTAACACTGCTGTATGTGATATATGAAAATTGTTAGAATAAATCCTGACTTATCACAAGTAAAAAAACTTTCTATTTCTTTAATTTTGTATCTATATGAGATGACTAAACTTATTTCATTTTGTAATGTATTTGAGTTGAATCATTATGCTGTATGCCTTAAACTTATACAGTGCTGTATGTCCATTATATCCCAATAAAACTGGAAGAAAAAAATGAATGTACTGTACCCTGTTTCCACATGATTCAGTCTTGAATTAAAATCTCCCACAAACATCTTATTGCCAGACCTTAAATCACATTCAGAATCTTAACTGCCTGGGAATTTGAAACCTGTAGATTTTGCTTTCAGTTTCTGCATGTAACAAAAAGGTTAGAATGAGATTGAAAAATTAATCCACAGGATCAGATAGTTTTTCGAGTTCTTCAAAACTTTCAAAGTAAAGATAATTCCAACTGATATAAAGTGTTCCAGAAAAAAGAAAATGAGCAAAAGCTGTGCAACTCACCTTAGGTCTCAATTCAAATTAATTAACTTATTAGTTATAATCTTCAGACAAATACTGGATTAGAACAGTACAAGAAAATAATCTATTAGCCTATTTCACTTATGAACAAAGTGTGAAATCCTAAATAAGTATTAGTTGAGTTAAACAGTGTTTTAATAAACAAAACAAACATGGTGATGTAAATTTCATTCCAGAAATGTAAGGAGGTTCATCACTGGAAAAGATATCAGAATAACTTAGCACATTAATGACTAAAGGGGAAAAAATTACTTCAACATATGAAGAAAGAATATTTGGTAAAGTTTAAAACCTATTTATGATATTTTTGAGTGTTAAAAATTAGGAATGAATGATAATTTCTTTAACTTGATAAAAGCTTTTAACAAAAACCTATGAAAAAATTATGCCACGTTATGCTTAGGAATAGGGAAGACAGGTTTGTTATCACAGCTCCCATAATGAGGGGTTCTTAGCCAATACAATAAGACAAGAAAAAAATAGGCGGTATAAGGATTGGGTAGAATGGATAACTCTGTCACTGCAGATTATTAGATCTTCTATTAGAAGACCTAATTGAATCAATAGACAAACTATTAGAACTAATAGGAGAGTTCAGAAAGATTGTGCAGATGCAAGATCAATAATAGGCAGCAACAGTAATAATAGCAAATAGTAATATATAAGCACTTACTAAATACTATATAAGAAACTTTATAAATATTTGACATACTAATTTATTTAAGTTTCATGTAAATATCAAAAGTCTTCTGTATCAGCAGCAACCAACCAGAAATAAGTATGGAGAATATGACTTCATTCACATTAGAACAAAAACTACAAAGTACATAAGATATAACCTAATGAAGAAGTACTAATCCTTTACAAAGTACTTTTCAAATTGTATTAAATGACATAAAATAAGATTTAGGTAAAAAGAGAAAAGTAATATGTTCATGGATTGGAAAAACTACAGTGTAAAAATATCATTCTCCATAAATGAACTTATAAATTCAATGAAGTTTTGATGAAAGTTTTAGCAGGGTTTTGTTAGGAACTAGAAAAATAATTTCTGTGTATGGAAGAATAATGGACTAAAGAAAGTGGACTTGTCTTATTGGATATATTAAGACATCTTATAAAATCATAGCAATAAGAACAGTATGGTACTAGTATAGGAACAGATAAAAAAAAATAGATGCAACAGAAGAGAAAAGCAATGAACAAGCACCTGTTATATATGAGGACATGGGATGTAGCAGAAATTAGCATCACAAATCAGAGGGGGAAAGAGGGGTTATTTAGCATATGGCTCAATATATAGGGAAAAGTAAATTTAGATTGTTACCTCACTCCAAATACAGAAATAAATTCCAAATAGATTAAAAACCTAATTATAAAAGGCAATATATAAAGTAATAAAATATATGAGGCTATCTTGGTGAACTTTGGGTGGGAAAGAATGTTTAAACAAGACTAAAAAAGTATAAACTTTAAGGTGGGTTGTAGAAAAATGATGGATGTGCTCATATTAAAATTAAGTATTTCTATGCAAAGAAGACATGATAGACAAACAGGCTGGTGGCAGATTAAAAGATGTTTTCAAAATTTAAAAGTGAAAAGTGATTATTAATGAATAGAATATACAAGGAGCTACTAAATCTACAATAAAACAAAAATTGGACAAGGAGTGAAAATAGACAATTCATGGAAGAGAAATTTTAAATAGCCAATATGATATGAAGAGATGCCCAAGTTCACATGAAGTCAGAGAAATTCAAATTAAGTGAACATAGTATTGGGAAAAATTTTAAAGTCAGCTAATACTAAATGTTGGTTAGAATGAGGAGGCATGAGAAACTTTATGCACTATTGGTGGGAGAGCAAACTCATAATACTGAGTGAAATTAATTATCCATATATTCTGTATACATATCATTCCTTCATCTGGGTTTATACTATGTACAAGTTTTTAAGGAGACATTTAAGAGGATAATATCATGGTATTATTTGTATTAGCCAGAAGTTACAAGAAGCCTTGATATCTGTCAAGAGGAAATAGGTAACCAGAATGTGTGGTATATACATGCAATGGAATACAGTATAGAAATAAGAAGTAGTTAATCATTTTAAAGTATAGCAATATAGATAGATCTTATAAAATGAAATATAAAATGAATTCTATAGGGCAAAACAATTTATGTACATTCAAAACACACACACAGAAAATAATATATTATTTCTCCGGGTTATCTTTCAGATGCCTAAGGACATATATTGAATATACTAATGTACACAACTCTGATGGGAAGGACAAGGTAAATGAGAATGGGTAGGACAAAGGGGAAAGAATGATGAAATAAAATGGGAAGGGCATTGCATGGACTTAAAATAATATTAGAAAATGAAATCTGTGTATTTGAGAGCCATATGACTCATGGGTAATTAGCATGTGTGTCCTATTTTGGGAGAGGAATAAGTAATGTTCCCAGCAAAAGGATGCACATATTTTAAAACAGATTCTTGGAGGATTTGAATGGCCTTATGTAGAAGACAGATGGATATCCGATTAGTATAAATTCTTGCTTTAAATATATTCCTATATCAAAAGTGTTAGAAATTAATTTGAAATTTGCCTCCAGCAATCAGTCTGGGAAAGGAGTGTAAATTTGAAAACGTGATTATTTCATATTCAAAGAGAATTGCTCCGTAAACTGGAAAAAATAAAAATGCTCTGTAAAAAGTGTGCCTTTTGTTGAGTTTCAGGTAATGTGTTAGTATAAAAAGCATCAGTTTGTTTTGTTCTGATGGTATTGTCTCATTGCGCATACTCACTGACTAAAACTTTTATTCATCAATAAAATTTTCCCTGTCATTAATTCTTGTGTGAACAATATACTACCAATTATAGCTTGTAGATGCTGCTCTGTCATGCTTAGCATATTGCATTATTCAATTGCTTTGGTATTCTTGGTATTAATCTTAGACTCTTTAAATAATGTCTTCTGTGTATTATGTCACATCTGTCCGTATTGTACTTGATAAATCATAGCAATGTGAACTATATAATTAAATGAAGGTTAAATTCTATGGACTAAAATATTCAAAAGGCACTACTTTTTGATAGCCTAACCTCATTTAGAAGTTTTCATGGATGTTCTTCTTGGTGGAATAGAAAGTGTTTAATATAACCATCTTTTCCTATGATTCTTTCACATTTTAGAAATAATATGATTTTTATTGTTAATATTTTAAATAATATTCTTTAATCATAGTTAAATATCTCTAGTAAAATATCTTGAAGCTTGTCAAAAATATTCCTAATAATGTTATATAGATATATTTCTTATTGTCTCAGAATTTTGTGATTCTTATTCAGTATCTCATGTTCTTTTCTAAGTCACCGAAAAGTGGGTCAGTGTACAAATGTTCTGAGCATATTAACGTTCTTCTTTCCAACGTTTTTCATGCCCTGACAACATAAAATATGACAATACTTATAAGGCTTGAGAAAGCTGCTTGTAGCCAGAGGCAACTGCCCTGCCCTGTAGGTCTTGCCCCGCCCCCCCCCCCCCCCCAACCCTGGAGCTGAAGAGGGAGCTATTTTCCACACACTTAACTATTTGTGCTCCAACAACCCAATTGGAAAGCTCTGAAATAATGCTGTGAAATTTTTGAAAAGAAAGAATTCTTTTCCAGCCTCTAGAGGTAAGATTAGTTCTAGAACATAGTGAGAGCTCCTCTTTTATACAGAAAGAAGGAATAAAAGATGGTAAATTGTGTGGCCCTTCAAAGAGTAGGGAAGACTCAGGGAAAAACCTCTGGAGACTACTTACTAGTAGTAGTAGTAGTAGTAGTAGTAGTAGTAGTAGTAGTAGTAGTGATTTATATTTGAAATCATGACATCAATGTCTGTCTAGACTTAGTATTTAAGGGATGCTAATGACATGGCAGGTATGGGAAGGTGACAGGCAAGCAGGAGAGGATGCTTGGAAGTAACAATGGGGTGGACAATAGGAGACTATGTTGCAGGTGAGACAAGGTTATTCAAGAGCAATGATCCACAAACTGCTCAGTCTTTTAATGTCCAAGATAACAGGATGAAACCCTGAGTAGGTAATGATTGGGACAGTCTGCGTTTCCCAAATTGGATTCTTCAGGACATCTTTGTGAGATATTCATAAGTGTTTGGAGGGAGAAAAGGATGAATCTCTTTATCAAATAAATGTGAGAAATTCTGAAATCAAGTTATACTTGTTGCTTGATTTCTGAGAGTCTTTAATGTGCTACCATTAGTTGTATGTTTCTAGGAGGAAACAGTAATATATACCCTTTCTCAGATGAGCAACTATAATATACACCCTTTCTCAAATGTGTTTGGTCATGTGCACTTTATTTTTTCTCAGGACATATTATTAACCCCTTCAGGACACTAGGGTTTTTTCTAAGACAAGAGTAGACCTATCTTGGGACTTCCCTGGTAGTCCAGTGGGTAAGACTCCACACTCCCAACGCAGGGGGTCTGGGTTCGATCCCTGCTTGGGGAACTAGATCCCGCACATATGCCACAGCTAAGGGTCTGCATGCTGCAACTAAAGATCCTGTGTGCCACAACTAACACCCAGCACAATCAAAATAAGTAAATAAATAAATACATTTTTTTTTAAAAAAAGAGTAGACATATCTTACTGCCTTAAAGTGTGTTATTAGGAACAATATATACCAATTTTGAAGACTATAAACTGGTGGCAGTAACCTGTCCTTAAGCTGGATCAATAGAAGCGTTTTCCTTTTTTTACTTTTAATTTGTCTTCTATCTCTAGTCAATATCTTTTAACACACATTGTTGTAATATAAATCGATCTGTGACGTTTCTGAATTTGTATAGCTGATTTCATACATTTTAAACTATCCAATCAATCTTTCAAGTGGTTGCAATTTTTCCCTACTCTGGAAAAAAGTTGGTGGAAAGTTATACATGGCTTTTATAGCCTTTTAGTATTAATTTTATATGGAATATTAATTTTTTTCTAATATGGTTAAGAAAATGTACAGAATTAGAAATTAATAAAACTAAGTTAATTTTAGTTTATAGTAAATTTTATATAAGTCATTAACCCAATCGTTTTATATTTTTGATGATTTGTCCTTTATATGTTACAGCTTTTCTAAATTTTCTATAATATATTACTTTTACAGTGAAAAATCAGACTTTATTATATTTTGCTATATGATATGTAAAATATAAGATCCTAAAAAACTGGAAGGAAATGTGCAAAATATAACCATGATTTTCTTGGAGTAGTGGGACTTTATGTGATTTTAGTCTATTTTTCAGTTCCTGTAAGGAACACAAGAAAATTTTAAGAATGCGTCAGTATCCTGGATAAATAAGGGGAAAATGTCTTTTTATTTTTTATTTTTATTTTTTCAGTTTTTTATTGGAGTATAATTGGTTTCTACTCCAGTGGTGCCAGTTTCTGCTGTACAACAAAGTGAATCAACTGTATATATACATATATCCTCATATCCCCTACCTCTTGAGCCTCTCTCCCACCCTCCCTATCCCACCCCTCTAGGTCATCACCAATCACTGAGTTGATCTCTCTGTGTTAAGCCTCAGCTTCCCACTAGCTATCTATTTTAGGGAAATGTCTTTTAAATTTAATTTTATATTTGTGAATCTTTTGTCTAAATAATCAGAGATAATATCCTGAATTGTTTTATTTTACCTACTAGTATAGAAATATACAGAAGGAAATCAGATGAAGATCGCACTTGTGAAATCAAGATAAAGAAATCGAGACACTAATATTCGTTTCTGGTGGGTGTTGCAGTTGATTACTTGGTATCTTTTCAATGATTATTTTCCTGAAGTTTCACAGATTTCACTTTTGAGAGTAGGTAAGTAAACATAGTCAAAAACCAAAGGCATTTTCATGTTAGCATTGCTTATTTCAATGCTTCAGAATTAGTTTGTTTCAGGTAATTTATCAAGCACATGAAAATTCATAACTTCAATATGACATTTCAAAAGTTCCATCCCAATCTTTTAGGTAGGAGTTAATTTTTGTAAGAAATATACCTTTTTAGTTTTGATCATTTTGACCCCAATGTTTTGGCCCTGAGGAAATACTGAATACAAGTACTATAAATAGAGTATACAAACTTGTATACAAACAAACAACTTTCCAACCAGTATTTCCAGCAATAGGCCATAAGCCAGTTAATTCCTTGATCAATTTTCTATGTAACTTAGTTAACATTTCCAATTTTTTCACTTTCAGTTTTACTTTTACTGCAATTATTTTCACACTTTATAATCAATATTTTAAATTCATATAACCTGCTTTATCTGTATAAAATGAACCATAATTTTATTGTGAAATTTCTTTATGTACTTGTTATATCAATACCATTTTTTTCTGGCCTAAATTTTATTTGATTATTCTATATAATTGATTATCTGAAAAGATAATCTTGGGCAAAGTCACTTAGTGCCTCTTCTTACAAGATTCAAAGAAATATGAGAGACCCATGGAGAACTGTCTCCCAACAACAATGCAAGAGGCTGAGAGGCTATAGCTCTTCTGGTAAATTGACTGCTAAACTCTGGAATTAAGGGTGGCATCAGTTTTTTGGGTTTTTTTGTTTTTTTCTATTTCTGTTTCCTTTTGTGTTCTTTCACTACTGTTTCTTGCATCTAGCATAATGCCCAGCATATAACCCACTGCCTGGCATATAGAAAACCCTTATTTTTTTTTTTTAAACTTCTTGCCATTTCTTTTTTTTAAAATTAATTAATTAATTAATTTTATTGGCTGTGTTGGGTCTTTTTTGCTGTGCGTGGGCTTTCTTTTAGTTGTGGTGAGTGGGGGCTACTCTTCGTTGTGGTGCACGGGCTCCTCATTGCTGTGGCTTCTCTTGTTGCAGAGCATGGGCTCTAGGCGCATGGGCTTCAGTAGTTGCAGCACATGGGCTCAATAGTTGTGGCTCACGGGCTCTAAAGCGCAGGCTCAATAGTTGTGGTGCACGGGCTTAGTTGCTCTGCGGCATGTGGGATCTTCCTGGAGGAGGGATCGAACCCATGTCCCCTGAGTTGGCAAGGCGGATTCTCAACCACTGCGCCACCTAGGAAGCTCAGAAAACCCTTATTTTTTAAGTTTTTATTTTTTCAGATTTATGGCTTCACTTTTATTTTTTATTTATTTATTTAGGCTGTGTTGGGTCTTCGTTGCTGTGTGTGGGTTTTCTAAAGTTGCGAACCGGGGCTACTCTTTGTTGCGATGTGTGAGCTTCTCAGTGCTGTGGCTTCTCTTGTTGCGAAGCATGGGCTCTAGGCACTTGGGCTTCAGTAGTTGTGGCTCACGGGCTCTAGAGCACAGGCTCAGTAGTCGTGGTGCACGGGCTTAGTTGCTCCGCAGCATGTGGGATCTTCCCAGACCAGGGATCGAACCCATGTCTCCTGCATTGGCAGGCAGATTCTTAACCACTGCACCACCAGGGAAGTCCCAGAAAACCCTTGTTTTTGAAAGACTAAAGAAAGGAATTCCTATCATCGCCATAACGAATTACCACAAACCCAGTGTTTTAAAACGACACATATGTATTATCATTTCGTGTTTCAGAAGTCCAGCATGAGCCTCACTGGGCTAAAATTGAGGTGTCAACAGAGCTGCATTCCTTTCTGCAGGCACTAGGAGAGAATCTGTTTCCTTGCCTTTTCCAGCTGCTTGAGGTCACTGACTTTGCTTGGTTCATGGCCCCCTTCTCCATCTTCCAAGCCAGCAACATAGCATCTCTCTGACCCTGCTTTCATTGTCACATCTCTTTCTCTGACTCCTCTTTGGCTTACCTCTTCCACTTTTAAGGCCTCTGTGGTTACACTGGACCCATCTGGATAATCCAGGGTAATCAGCTGATTAGCAACCTTAATTCTATCTGCAGCCTTAATTCCCATTTCCCATGTAACATAAGCTGTCAGCAGGTTCCAGGAATTAAGATGTAGACATTTTTGAGGGGGCCCATGTTATGCCTAGTATACTGTCCTTCAGAGCAGTGCCCCTTTCGGCCAGTCACATCTGGCTAGGGGGCAAGGTCCTACGGTAGCAGCAGAGTAATTTAGGTGAAAGAAACCACTTAGAAGGATGTTATGAACATGAAAAGCTTGCTGAGTTTTGCTTATCCAGTAAACTCAAAAACTGCATTGGGATTTAAAAAATACCACTAAACCAAATGATACATGAATATATTAAAATGTTTATCCCTTATGTCAGGGTTATGGATTATTTAAATTTTCTATTTTATGTTTTTCTGCATTTATGAAGTTTTCTAACATAAGCAGGTTTTGCTTTTGTAGTGACAGTATTTTTTCAAGATTTCCATACAATCTCTATAGACTGTGAAAGTTACAAACAGAGAAGGAACAAGTGAAAAGGCACATATAAAATTGATATAAATGACAAAGGTTAAATATACATAGCGACCACAAACTCAACACAAGTTAGCCAAGAAAAATACTAACAATACTGTGTAATTGTGGATCACATTTCTTTTCTTTTCTTTTTTTTTTTTTTTGGCCTTAACGCGCAGCTTGCGGGATCTTAGTGACCAGGGATGGATGGAACCCGGGCCCCCAGAAGTGGAAGCGCAGAATCCTAACCACTGGACTGCAAGGGAATTCCCTGGATCATATTTTTTAATGTGGTAAAATTATCAAGTCATCCTGGTATCACACTTGGCACAAGTTATTAGTAGCATCCTTTTCTGAATGTCTAGCACCGGGAAATGTACCATAAAGAGGCATTAAAATGACTTGAAAAATTAAAATGAGTGAATAGGAATTATTTCTTCTGACAAAGAAATTGATGAAAGATGGCTTAGAATGTGTTCAGAGGACAGGTATAAACTTGGCAAACACGGAGCTTCCTAGCGCTTCTGTCTCTGTACCAGGTTGAGTTCTGAAGGGATCAAGAAATAAGCAGGCACAGTTTCTAAAGATGCTGCCAGCCAGACTCTGGCCGCAGGTTTGGGTTCCTGAAAGCCTCCACCTGCAGGTTTTGAGCCACTCCAAATGAAGCAAGAAATATACCCCGCTAGGTGGTGAGACTTGGATTCTGATGATTTATCTAGTATTTGGCATGCCAGGGATACGTACCTGGCACATGGAAAACTGGTTTTCTGCCTCAGTTTCCCTGCACTCCTATTCCTGACTATAATTAAGTTCTACCCAGAGCTTCAGCCTGTCACAGATGGGCTGGAACGCCAACAGTAGGCCGCACCAACCCCAGAACACTGATTCAAATACGTCCAGGACAGCCGAAGCACGCCATAGAGGGTATGATTTCCAGAACCACCATGTCTTTTTTCGATGTGGCTATAAATTTTTTTTTTCATTTTAAAAGTCATATAATTACATGACAGAACCTTAGAAAATTTAGAAAATAAGGACAAATTTTATACACAAGAACATTACCCCAACTCAATCTTCCCAAGAAGTTTGGTGTAATTATACCTATAGTTTTTTACGTGTAGCTGTTTTTATAAGTATGTAAAGTGAAGGTCCCAGCTTGAGAATACACTGCTTACAACAGAATTCAGATACATCTGAGCACATCCCTAGGTCCTGCTGAGATCTGCCAGAAGAGAGAATCGGGAGGTGGGACTCAGGTGGGATTCCCTCCAGCCCCGCTGACCCACAGATGAGTTCTAGGGAGAGAGGACAGCAAGTATCAAAAACCCATCTCACCAACCAACCAACAAGCAAGTGGAAACCAGATTTCATTACTGTTTGAGACCCAGTGAGAGAAGAGTGATGCTTAGCAACTTCAGCAGTGAACGCAGTGGAACTTCTGCATTAAGGGCTTGAGGACAGCGTCCTAAAACACTAACACAGGGAAGGAGGAAGAGTAGAGGGCTGATCAATGAGATGCGTGAGTTCTTGAGCCCACGAGATAACTAACCTCCAGGAATGTGCAGAGATGGGACTTTTGAAGGGGGACAGTAGGCCCCACAATGGGAGACAGAGGAACGTTACTGCGAAGTTGTCACTCTACCTTCAGACTGGAATGGCTTGAAGGAACTCATGTCCATTTTGGAGGCTTGTGGAGAAACATAATATCCTAGCGCATTGTCTATGTGCTCCAAAGACTACTTCCTCCCCTGGAGTTAATTGATATATTTGAGACAATGGTGGGGTGTGGTTAGAAGATTGCACTGCAAGCTCCTGGAAGCCGGGGGCTGTACCTGCCTCATTTTCTATCCCCACTTGTAGCACAGTGCTGCACACAGGAAGTGCTCAGTAAACGCGTGCTAAATACATGCCAAATAAATGCCACATGAGTCCTGGTGCACATAGTTATATGTGGAACATTCAGCAGTTATCACTGATTTGCAGAAATCAGTGAATTCTCTGTGACAAGACAGAAACCACAGAGATCCGGTGGACTGCTTTAAATTCTTCAGAGGGTGGGAACTGATCAAAAGCCTGCAAATCACTTGCGTCCTTAGTGCCAGTGGTCTGTACAACGGTGACGGAATGCTGTGGGTGGGGGTGGTGGTTTGGGTCTGAGAACATTAAGACTCTTTGGGACAGTTAGGAACCTGAGAACCAGAAACAGGTCAAGAACTGGGGACGCACTCATGAGTCAGAGAAGTAAATGCAGACTCAAAATTTTAGGGGCTTAACATAATAAAAATATTTACTTCTAGGGAGTACAAATTCATGCACACTGTCTCAAGGGTAATTTGGCAATGGGCTAATAACCAACCGCATGCCAGGCTTTAAGTGAATTTACTCATTCGCTTCTCGCAATAGACCTGTGTTAGGTACTAATATTAACTCCATCTCAGATGGGGAATGGTGAGCTGAAGTAACTTATCCAAGAAGGTACAGCCAGTGAGTAGCAAAGTGAGGCTCTAAGTGCAGGCAGCTGAGCTTTGGAGGCCAAGCTTTCAACTCTAACACTGATCTGTCTCTTTGTGTAGTAAGAGGTGAGGGCCCTCTGAATCCTACTTCTACATGTTAGGAATTTATTATAAGGACAAATAAATATGTTTTAAAAAAATATTTTTATTGCCACCTGGACTATAGTGGTGCCATACTGTAAGCACCGAAAGTGAGGCAGCTAATCCTAGATATTAAGCCTCCACAGGTCCTACAGTCAGTAGATCCTGTCACCTACCAAGGGACCTTCAGCAAGGCACTAACTGGTTCCAAAGCTCTTGTGCAAAATTGCAACAGTAATGTGTCTACCTCACAGGCAATTAAAATAGGAAAACATTGCTTTCTGGATGACTAAACTGAAGATGTGACTGCCTGCAAAAAAACAAAAGTACTTGAAAAACCTCCAAATTTATGACAACACAGTTACACAAATAAAGCATTGTTTTGCTACCGACACAATCAGTTCACAGTCTTCAGTGAACTGAAGTTTGAGAAACCTTGACGGAAACTGTAAAGACTTAAAATTCTAAAATAATCTGCAGCAGCTCTGATGAGACAATGGATGTCCAGCCTGACTCTTTTTATTTACTTATTTATTTATTTATTTATTTATTGGCTGCTTTGTGTCTTCGTTGCTGGGCGTAGTCTTTCTTTAGCTGCAGAGAGCAGGGGCTACTTTTCATTGTGGTGCGCCGGCTCCTTATTGCAGAACACGGGCTCTAGGCGTGTGGGCTTCAGTAATTGCGGCACGTGAGCTCAATAGTTCTGGCTCATGGGCTCTAGCGCACAAGCTCAGTAGTTGTGGTGCACAGACTTAGTTGCTCCACAGCATGTGGGATCTTCCTGGACCAGGGATTGAACTCATATCCCCTGCGTTGGCAGGCGGATTCTTAACCACTGTGCCACCAGGGAAGTCCCCAGCCAGCCTCTTTTTAATGTCTATCTGCATTTTACATAGATCAACATTCTATAAGGTGGAGATTCTGCTACTGTATCCACAAGGCCTACTATTGGTTCGCTCTGGTTCAAAGATGCAAAGTTACTTTTGGGGTTTTGATTCTGAAAATTATCCTCTGTGGTTCAATGTAATTTTTGATGTTTGACATCAATGTAATTGTTGCTGTTCGACCACAAGGGGCATCAAGGAAAGATACAGCTTTGAGGCAGCACTGTTCTACATAAAGGGGGGGGCTTTGAACCCTACTTTTCTCACACTGGTCCACCAAGTGAAATATTCAATTCTCTGTGTACTGGTGAAACAGAATGAGGAACACTGCTTTGAAATTTTATCTTTACTGTAACTAATTTTTACTATTGTATTGCCTTTCTTTTCAATTTAGAAAGATAATAAGAGAAAGAATTACAGGGGAAACTATGTTTCTGTCTCAGTGTTTTGAACAAAGCCATCTATTGAGTCTTTGACATTTTTTAGAAACCACCCACATGATTAAAAAAAAAAAGTTTGCTGCTTCTTAAGGCTCATTTAAAGAAACTTCAAATACAAGGAAATGCATGACAATTATCTTATGATTCCTGCAATCCTGTGGGACTCATTTAAGGTTAGAATGCCAGTAAAATTTTTTGCTGCCCAGCAGAAAAACAGAACCCAGATCAGATGGTCCTGATTACCTATAAAACTGACAACAGTGTGTAGCTACAGGCACAGTATTCTGGAACATACTGCTCCTATTTTGAAGTTTTGGATAACTTTTAAGTTAACTGAGGATTCTTCCTCCATAATCTTCTTTCTGAGATAGATTGAACCGCTTTTGATCCCAGTCCAGATTGCAACCTTGGCCCTGGGGCCACTGGTTACTGGCTGAAGATAGCCAGTGGCAGATGTAAAGGAGGGACATTGCACAAAGGTGAGTGCAGGCTATGTTCCAGTACAGAGGACGAGAGAGACAAAAAAAGTGATCCATGTACAACTAGGGACGTTTGTGCATCAAATTTTTGTTATTCAGGGAGTCCTGCTTCCTAGAAGAGTACCACTATTCGTCAGGATCCAGTCAGGAAAACAGGTCCCATGCCAGGTGGTTCAATAGAATTTAATACAGGAACCTGTTACAAAGGTGCTGAACGCTGGGGCTACCATGAGTTTCTGCCCACAGTGTCTTTACCATCAGGCTGTTTCTTTCATTTAGGGAAGAATGAAGTTAAAACAGATTTTTTACAGTTGTTTCTTTCGTAGGAATATTATTTTCCCCATACACTCTTTAAAATATATTTAACACAGTTATTCTAAAACCCTTATTTATTTTTCCTCCTATGCAACTCACACTCTGAAAAATACCTTTAAAAATATAAAAATCAACAATGCAGGTTTTAGAAATTAAAAAATGTGAAAAAAAATCTTTAAAATACCAGTCATTCTATACTCAGAGATAATACTTTCAAATTTTTGGTTGAAAACGTTATAGAAAAATCTTATAGTATCATACAGTCTTGTTACTGGCTTTTTTTCTCAGTGAACATATATTTTTTCCCCTACTTCATTAAATATTCTTCAGAAAATTTCCCTTTTGTGCATTCAATATATTCCAAGCCGAAATTTCTTTACCATTTTCCTGTTGTTAGACATCGAGTTTATTTCCAACTATGTTATTTCAAATAAAGCTAAAATGTAATATTCTTGTAAATGAGCTTTTTTCTTCCTCTTTGATTATTTCCAAAACTAAGAGAAGTCCTACCCTCTCTTTGTCTCTTCTTAATTTATAAGAGGGGAAAAAAACAGCTCTAATTATGATTTAAATATGAGTAGTGCTAAATGGCATGTCTTCTTAAAAATTAAAGAAAATTATAACTTTAAGATACAATTATATATAAAAAATAATCAATTCCAGCAATCTGTAAAACTTTCATACCCCTTAGTTCCCCTCAATGTTCTCTTCATGTTCTGTTTTCCTCTTAATGAACATGATTTTCTACAGTATCATCCCTCAAGAAAAATAATCTGATTCTATTATATAGATGTTTCCACTTTACTCAACTACTGTAATTGGAGACAATATTATTTTCTACTATTTCAATAAATTGTATTTCAGCTAAATAATAGTCTTGGATATATATCCTTATACTTCATATTGTTTCTGTGGGAAAATATATTCAGAAATCCAAAGTACGTACTTACAAATAAACTTTAACAACACAATTTGCTTATAAGTAAAGGACTTGGGACTTCCTAGGTGGCACAGTGGGTAGGAATCTGCCTGCCAATGCAGGGGACATGGGTTCAATCCCTGCCCCAGGAAGATCCCACATGCTGCAGAGCAACTAAGCCCGTGTGCCACTACTATTGAGCCTGCTCTCTACAGCCCGTGAGCCACAACTATTGAGCCCACAATGAAGAGTAGCCCCTGCTCGCGGCAACTAGAGAAAGCCCATGTGCAGCAATGAAGACCCAACACAGCCAATAAAATAAATAAATAAATTTATTAAAAAAAAAAATAAGTAAAGGACTTCCAGTATCTCAAAAAGTAAACCATCTTTAGCTAACCTCATTTCATAATTCATATTACCAAATAACATTGTGCTTAGATATATAGTTCATCAAATGTGTGTGTGTGTGTGTGTGTGTGTGAGTGTGTGTGTATTAAATATTAGATATGGTAGATTCTTTACCTGGGCATTGGAATTATTAGCTGACCCTTAAGTTATGTTGATCTCCAGAAGGAGACTATAAACTGTAGCAATGAAGATTCTGAGCAAACTATATACAATAGCATAGTCACCTCTGTTGTCACTGTCCCCTTGTCCTGCTTTATCTTCTTTTCATAACATTTATCACCTGGCTTATATTTATATGTTTTTTTTTAATGCCATCCTTCACTAGATTGTAAGCACCACAAGAGCAGGTCATTTCTTTCATTCTCTGCTTTATTCACTGCCTAGTACATAATAGATGCTCAATAAATGCCTTATTTGAATGAATGACTATTGTGTGAATGAAAAGTGAAGATTGTTTTCAGGTTTGATACAATAGAAAGAACATATAACAAAATATTGAAAATTTTGTAAAGAAGCTCAATTTTGAAACTTGGATGTGTCATATTTTTATTATCCCTTTAAATATTTGTGAGTCTGTTTTTGTTTCATAGATATGTTCATTTGTGTCATATTTTAGATTTCACATATAAATGATATCATGAAATACTGAGTGTGTCAAATCTTGAGCTAAATCTGTACAGGAAAGAAGTGTGACTCTCAAAGCCTACGTTACAAAACATGTATTTTTTTCTTTCCAGGTAAATTAGAGTTTTGTCTTTAAAAAACATGTGAAAGAGACGTAACTCTTTAAACCAAGCAGCAATTGCTGATGATTTTAGAATGTGGTTGCCCTGACCTTCATGGAAAGTCACAAATATGTTTTTCATTTATTACAGACTTCCATTTGCTTTATTCTTAGTAAGTTAAACATCTCACAGCATAAAAATTACCCTTGGACAATGCATAATACATAATTCAAATCTTCTGAAAGTAAGAATTCTCAACAGTTCAAAGAGAAACTGTTTAGTCTTTTTTGGAGGGGCAAGGCTACAGAGAAAAAATAAGATGGCCAGGGTCAAACCTAGTCTGGCTTTTTTTCCCCAACAAATGCTTTTCAGGCATTTGTCATAGTGTTTAACAGAAGTTCCCAAAGTTAAATGAGG
This sequence comes from Hippopotamus amphibius kiboko, assembly GCF_030028045.1. Taxonomy (NCBI): domain Eukaryota; kingdom Metazoa; phylum Chordata; class Mammalia; order Artiodactyla; family Hippopotamidae; genus Hippopotamus; species Hippopotamus amphibius. The sequence goes on from NC_080198.1 coordinate 77,179,933, forward strand.
GAATGGAATTAGAATAGATTTTAAACAAATGTTTATTAAGAGCCACAGCTGTATTCATTGTTGGTAACTGGAACTCCAAAGCAGAGTAATGAATTTAAGTACATAGTAACAGGAAAAACTTTTAAAAATTTATAAAAGGAACTACAAGTTAGGTTGGAAATAATAGAGAAAGAATCATCAACATCAATCAGTCTTACAACTGAAGCCTTTTTTTTAATGCATCCCTGAGAGGTGAACTGGTTAATGTACCAATGGCCTGCACATTTCCATTGTATCTCTTCTCTCTCTACTATCTCTTTCCCAGTCTACCCTTCCCTTTCCAGACCCCATCCACCTCCACCAACACAGCCACACTGCACACTCATGCACGTACAGGAGACAGGAGGTGGATGCACCCCCCCACCCAGGGTAAACAATTGGTGATTCATTCCACGTGGACTGATACTCCAGGACAAGAATAGGAGGATAACTGAGAGAGGAGGCTGGGCCCTGCCCAGATAGAAGATAAGAGGCCACATATTTCTCATTCTCATATTTCTCTTCTCGAAGTCAAGGAAACCTTCCTGACTAGGAAGCTCCTTGGAGGTCAAAAAGGGAGGAGGCACCACCCCATAGCAAGTGATGCCAACTACCCATAGTCCTCTTTGGTAGACTCCATCTTGGTTGATGGGTGCACACGCACCCAGGGGAGGACGCTGAGATACACCAAATACAGACTCTGAATGAGCAAATCAAAATGATTGGTCAAAGGAAACCTGGAAGAAATGACCCATGTAAGGGATTTAAACCACCATGAGGGCACGACTCTCTCTCTGAGTCCACCTGTGTGTTTAGCCACATGTACTGTATTCTTTTTTTCTCCCAATAAACTCTTTATTTTTTTCACTACCTTCCATCTTTGTGGGAATTCTTTTCTGCAAAGCCAAAGGGCCAAGGCCTTGTCACTGGCCACTGGTCTAGTGGCTAGTGACTTGGTGCTCTCACTGCATGACCCAACCTCAATCTCTGGCTACAAACTGAAACCCTGCTTCAAGCTGCTGCAGGCTGAAGCCACCCGAGATCACTATGAAGCTATTGTCTTAAGTTTATTGTTGGCAAGTTATCTTTACTAACGGGCCTAGTTACAATTATGTCATTAGAACGATTACAACAATAGCTGCCTATCAGCACAGAAAGGCAAATGAATAAAAAAAGTAATTCCCTTTTGTTGTTCTAAAATGCATACCTTTTAATGAAAGCAATTACTTCTGTCATTTCCTGTAGGTATCAGAATGTTCATATCACTAAAGAAGTAAGAAGGAGAGTTTCTCAACTTAGTTTGACCTCTGGAACCACAACAAAAGGTGTTTATATCAAAGACCGGAAAACCATTAAGAAATTTTATTCAATAATCCCAATGCTATCAAATCTACCCTAAGAAAAATATTGCAAAATATGGAAAATTATGAATGCAAGTATTGCTGCAAGCAACAAAGTGAATTCAGGCTAAATTAAGCAAATAGGAGAATTTGTTGCAAAGATAAGTCACAAAGTTAATGGCACATTTGTAAAATAGCTTCATGAATAGACAGGAGCTAAGAAACAACTCTAGAGTGGGACCGAGCTATAGGAATTTGTAGAATCTCTTGACATTGTGCTACAACTGGAATTAGCCAGCTCCAACTACTTTTTCTTTATTGATTTCCATGTGCTTAAGATTCAAAAAGAAAGAAAGAGGACTGAACTAAATAAAATCAGAAATGAAAGAGAAGATATTATAACTGATACCACAGAAATACAAAGGCTCATGTGAGACTACTATGAACAATTATATCCCAACAAATTGGACAACCTAGAAGAAATGGAAAAATTCCTAGAAATATACAACCTACGAAGACTGAATCATGGTGGAATAGAAAATCTGAACAGACTGATTAACTAGCAAGGAGATTGAATTAGTAATCCAAAACCTCCCAACAAAAGTAAAAAAATTCACTGGTGAATTCTATCAAACATTCAAAGAAGAATTAATACCAATCCTTCTCAAACTCTTCCAAAGATAGAAGAGGAGGGAACTCTTTCAAATTCATTTTATGAGGTCAGCATTACCCTGATAACAACACCAGATAGGACACCACAAGGAAAGAAAATTACAGGCCAATATTATTGATGGACATAGATACAAAAATCCTCACAAAATGTTAGCAAACTCAATTCAACAATACATTAAAAGGATCATTGACCATGATCAAGTGGAATTTTTTCCAGGGGTGCAAGTATCATTCAACATCTGCAATACAGTCAGTGTGATATACCACATTAACAAAATGAAGGATGAAAACTATATGATCATCTCAACCAATACAGAAAAAGCATTTGACAAAATTCAACATACATGTATGATAAAAACTCTCAATAAAGTGAGTATAGAGGGAATGTACCTCAACATTATAAAGACCATACATGACATACCCACAGCTAACATCATACTCAATGGTGAAAACCTGGAAGTCTTTCCTTTAAGATCAGAAATAAGACAAGGATGCCCACTGTCACCAATTTTTTTCAACATAGTATTGGAAGTCCTACCCAGAGCAATCAGGTGAGAAAAAGAAATAAAAGACATCCAAACTGGAAAGGAAGAAGTAAAGCTGTCACTACTTGCAGATGACATGATAGTATACATTAAAACAAACAAACAAACAGAAAAAAACACCTAAAGATGCCATCAAAAAACTGTTAGAGCTAATAAAAAAATTCACTAAAGTTGCAGAATATAAAATCAGTACACAAAAATTTATTATGTTTCTGTACACTAGTAAACTAACAGAAGAAGAAATAAAGAAAACAATCCCACTTAGAATCACACCAAAAAGAATAAAATTCCCAGGAATAAATTTAACCAAGAAGGTGAAAAGTTTACATATTGAAAACTAGGGAATTCCTTGGTTGTCCAGTGGTTAGAACTTGGCACTTTCACTGTGGGGACCCAGGTTTGACCCCTGGTTGGGGAACTAAGATCCCACAAGCTGTGTGGCATGGCAGAAGAGGAAGAGGAAGAAGAAGGAGAAGAAGAAAGAAAACTACAAGACATTAATGGAAGGAATTGAAGAAGGCACAAATAAATGGAAAGATAGCCCATGCTCATGGATTGGAAGAATCAATATTATTAAAATGTTCATATTACCAAAGCAGTCTACAGATTAAATCCAATTCATATCAAAATTCCAATGACATTTTTTAGAGAAATAGAAGAAATAATCCTAAATTTGATACGGAACCCCCCCCCCCCCCAAACACAAAAGCCTGAATAGCCAAAGCAGTCTTGCAAAAGAAGAACAAAGCTGAAGACATCATGCACCCTGATTTCAAACTATATCACAAAGCTACAGTAATTGAAACAGTATGTTACTGGGGAGAAAAAAACCAGACACATAGATCAATGGGACAAAACACAGGTCCCAGAAAGGACCCATGCACATATGGACCATTGATTAATGAGAAAGGAGCCAAGAATACACAACGGGGAAAGGACAATCTCTTCAATAAATGTTGTTGGGAAAACTGGACAGCCAAATACAAAAGAATGAAATTGGATTACTATCTTATACCATACACAAAAATTAACTCAAGGTGGATTGAAGAGTTGAACATAAGACCTGAAACCATGAAAGTCCTCGAAGAAAATACAAGTGGTAAGCTTCTTGACATAGGTCTTGGTGATGATATTTTTAAATCTGACACCAAAAGCAAGAGCAACAAAAACAAAAATAAATAAACGGAACTATATCAGACTAAAAAGCTTCCATGCAGCAAATGAAACCATCAACAAAATGAATAGGAAACCTATGGACCGGGAGAAAACATTTACAAATCACCTGATAAGGAGCTTAATATCTGGGAAATATAAAGAACTCATACAACTCAATAGCAAAACAAACAAACAAACAAAAAGAAAACAAAACAAAACTGATTAAAAAATAGGCAGAATATCTAAATAGAGATTTTTCCAACAGATACATAAAAGGATGCTCAACATCATTAATCATCAGGGAAATGCAAATCAAAACCACAATTAGATATCTCCTCACATCTGTTAGAATGGCTGTTATCAAAAAGAAAATAATAAGTGTTGACAAGGATGTGGAAAAAAGGGAACGTTGTGTACTGTTGATGGGAATGTAAATTGGTGCATCCACTATGGAAAACAGTATGGAGGTTCCTCAAAAAACTACAAATAGAACTACCATATGGTTCAGCAATTCTACCTCTAGGCATTTATCCGAAGAAAATGAAAACACTAATTCAAAAAGATATACAACTCCATGTTCATTATAGCATTATTTACAATATCAAGATATGGGAACAACCCAACTGTCCACTGATGGATGAATGGATAAAGAAGACGTGGTATATATACACAAAAAAATATTATTCAGGCATAAAAAAATTAAAAATAAGATAAAAAAAAGAAATCTTGCCATTTGCAACAACATGGATGGACCTTGAAGGCATTATGCTAAGTGAAATATCAGAGAGGGAAAAATATTGTATTATCTCTCTTATATGTGGAATCTAAAAAACAAACAAATGAAAGAGCTCATAGATACAAAGAACAAATTGATGGTTGACAGAGGTGGGGGGTGGGGGTGGGAAAAATGGGCATAGGGGGTCAAAAGGTAAAAAGAAATAAAAAAGAACTAACTACCTGTGACAGAGCCAAAGGAATCTAATTATTCTATTCTTAATTTTTCCTTATTTTTATCAACAGAAGCATCATTAATTCAGACTTGCTGGAGGCATTTAGATGTAGAGGCACATCTGATTTATAGACTAATTCTCTAAAGCATACTTTTATAACTTTGAAGTACGCAATCTAGTAGAGGACTGTAGAAGACCCATTGCTTCATTAATGGATTAAGCTGCTTTGTGACTACAATTTAAAATTTTCATTCTTTCAGCAAATCATTATTGAATGTTTACTGTGGCCAGCTTTAGAGGTAACTGCTAACATAGAATTGTCTGTATAGAGGTGGTTGTAAAGGTAAATATTTTATAATGCTCTTTGGAGTCAGGTTTATATGTTTAATTTATAAACCATCTTTAAAAAATGGTAATATCAATGTAAATTTAATTTCAGTGTATGAATTATGATGGTTACTGCAGTCTGAATTAGTGAAATTTCACTATGTTCTCAAGAGTGTTAATGAGGTTTTTCTTGGTACAGACATACTTTGTTTTGTTGCACTTTGCTCTATTGTGCTCCAAAGATACTGTGGCAGCCCTGCATTGATCAAGTCTATTGGCAATAGCATTTGCTCATTTTGTATCTCTGTGTCATATTTTGGTATTTGGAACATGATAATATTTCAAACTTTTTATTACTGTTATACTTGGTATGGTGATCTATGATCAGCAATCTTTGATGTTACTATTGTAATTGTTTTGGGGGTACCACAAACCGCACCGCCATAAGATGGCAAACAAATATTGTGTGTGTTCTGACCATTCCACCAACTGGCCATTTGCCTACTCTCTTCCTCTCCTCAGGCCTCCTTACTCCCTGAGACACAACAACATTGAAATTAGGCCAATTAATAACCCTACAATGGCCTCTAAATGTTCAAGTGAAAGGAAGAGTACATATTATTACTTAACTACAATGAGTTACCACCTCACACCAGTCAGAACGGCCATCATTAAAAAGTCTACAGGGACTTCCCAGGTGGCGCAGTGGTTAAGAATCCACTTGCCAATGCAGGGGACATGGGTATGAGCCCTGCTCTGGGAAGATTCCACATGCCACGGAGCAAATAAAAAAAAAAAAAATCTACAAATGGAACTTCCCTGGTAGCACAGTGGTTAAGAATCCGCCTGCCAGTGCAGGGACATGGGTTTGTATCCATGGTCCAGGAAGATTCCCACATGCTGCAGAGCAACTAAGACCGTGAACCACAACTACTGAGCCCACATGCCACAACTACTGAAGCCTGCCCGCCTAGAGCCCGTGCTCCACAACAAGAAGCCACTGCGTTGAGAAGTCCACACACCACAAAGAAGAGTAGCCCCTGTTCGCTGGAACTAGAGAAAGTCCGCGTGCAGCAATGAAGACCCAAAGCAGCCAAATAAGTAAATAAATAATACATTTTTTAAAAAAAGTCTACAAATAACAAATGCTGGAGAGGGTGTGGAGAAAAGGGAACCCTCCTACACTGTTGGTGGGAAACGCCACTATGGAAAACAGTATGGAGGTTTCTCAGAAAACTAAAAATAGAACTACCATATGATAGAGCAATCCCACTCCTGGGCATATACCCAGATAACACCATAACTCAAAAAGATACATACACCCCTATGTTCACAGCAGCACTATTCACAATAGGCAAAACATGGAAACGACCTAAATGTCCATCAATAGATGAATGAATAAAGAAGATGTGGTACATATGTACAACTACTCTGCCATAAAAAGGAACAAAATAATGCCATTGCTGCAACAAGGATGCAACTAGAGATCATCATACTAAGTGAAGTAAGTCAGAAAGAGAAAGACAAATACCATATGATATCACTTACATGTAGAATCTAAAATATGACACAAATGAACCTATCTACAAAACAGAAACAGACTCACAGACACAGAGATCAGATGTGTGGTTGCCAAGGGGGAGGAGAGGAGGGAGAGGGAAGGACTGGAAGTTTGGGGTTGGTAGGTGCAAACTATCACTTTTAGAATGGCTAACAACAAAGTCCTACTGTATAGCACAGGGAACTACATCTAATCTCCTGGAATAAGCCGTAATGGAAAAGAATATTTTTTAAAAAAGAATATATATATACGTGTAAAACTGAGTCACTTTGCTGTACAGCAGAGATTGGCACAACACTGTAAGTCAGCTACACTTCAATTAAAAAAAAAAAAAGACAAAAAAGAAGGTGGTTCCACTGTGGACTCATAAGATTAACAGAAGAAAAGTCTGGCAATACCAAGTATGTCATGTACATAGGAAAACAAACCCCCAGGTACAGCTGGTGGGAGTATAACTTTGTATTATCACTTTGGAGGGCATTTGGCAATATTTAATATAATTAAAGATGCACATACCCTGCTTCCCAGCAATTCAACCTCTAGATATATACCCTGAAGAAATTATCACCAATGCGCACAAGGAGACATGTTCAGGATATATACCAGATCATTTTCTGTAATAGTAAAAAAAATTGTACCAAATGTAGGAGAAGGGATGAATGAATAATATGTATATATATGTGTGTCATAAAAAAGTACATCATTAAACACAAATAAAACATTAAAAAATAAATCAAAAGCTAGAAATGACTAAGCTTAGTGAGAAAGGCATGTAGAAAGCCAAAACAGGCCAAAAGTTTGGCCTCTTGCACTGAGCAGTTAGCCAAGTTGTGAATGCAAAGGAAAAGTTCTTGAAGGAAATTAAAAGTGCTATTTCTGTGAGCACACAAACGATAAGAAAGCAGAACAGCCTTGTTTTTGATAGGGAGAAAGTTTTAGTGGTCTAGATAGAAGATCAAACTAGTCACAACATCCCTGAAGCCTAATCCAGAGCAAGGACCTAACTGTAAGTCTATAAAGGCATAGAGAAGGGAGGAAGCTACAGAAGAAAAGTTTGAAGCCAGCAAAATCGGTACCTGAGGTTTAAGGGAAGAAGCCATCTCCATAACATCAAAGTGCAAGGTGAAGCAGCAAGTGCTGATGTAGAAGCTGCAGCAAGTTATCCAGAAGATATATAAGATAATTCATGAAAGTGGCTAAACTAAACAACAGATTTTCAATTAGATAAAATGGACTTATTTTGGAAGAAGATGCTATCTAGAACTTTCATAGCTAAAGAGAAGTTAATGCCTGGCTTCAAAGCTTCAAAGCACAGGATGATTCTCTCCTTAGGGGCTCATGCAGCTGGTGACTAAGTTGAGGCCAATGCTCATGTACCATTCTGAACATCCTAGGGCCCTTAAGAATGACGCTAAATCTACTCTGCCTGTGCTCTATCAATGGAACAGCAAATCCTGGGTGACAGCACATCTGTCTACAGCATGGTTTCTTAAATATGTTAAGCCCACTGCTGAGACCTACTACACTGAAAAAAAGATCCTTTCCAAAATATTACTGCTCACTGGCAACGCACCTGGTCACCCAAAAGCGCTGATGGAGATGTACAATGAGATTAATGTTGTTTTCTTGCCTGCTAACACAGCATCTATTCTGCAGCCCTGGATCAAGGAGTGATTTTGACTTTCAAGTTTTAGGATTTAAGAAATACATTTCAGAAGGCGAGAGCTGCCATTGATAGTGACTCCTCTGATGGATCTGGGCAAAATCAATTGAAAACCTTCTGGCAAGGACTCACCATTCTAGATGCCATCAAGAACATTTGTGATTCATGCATGGGAAGAGGTCCAAATATCAACATTCACAGGTGTTTGGAAGGAGGTTTTTCCAACCCCATGGAACTTTGAAGGTTCAAGACATCAGTGGAGGAAGTAACTGCAGATATGGTGGAAATAGGAAGAGAACTAGAATTAGAAGTGGAGCCTGAAGATGCAACTGAATTGCTGCAATCTCATGATAAAACTACAACTCATGAGGAGTTGCTTCTTATGGAAGAGCAAAGAAAGTGGTTTATTGAGATGGAATCTTCTCCTGGTGAAGACGCTGTGAAGCTTGTTGAAATGACAACAAAGGATTTAGAATATTACATAAACTTAATTGCTAAAACAGAGGGAGGGTTTGAGAGGATTGACTCCCATTTTGAAGGAAGTTCTGCTGTGGGTAAATTGCTATCAAACAGCAATGCATACTGCAGAGAAATAGTTCATGGGAAGAAGAATCAAAGTGCAAAGTTCATTGCTGTCTTATTTTAAGAAATGGCCACAGCCACCCCATCCTTCAGCAACCACCACCCTGGTCATCCTTAGTAGAAATGGAGCTGATTTTTTGAGTGTTGATTTTGTATCCTACTATTTTTCTGAATTCATTTGTTAGTTCTAACAGGGTTTTTTTTTTTTTTTTGGAATCTTTAAGATTTTCTACATATATGATCACATCATCTGCAAATAGAAATAATTTTACTTCTTTCCTATTTGCGTGCTTTTCATTTCTTTTTCTTGCCTAATTACTCAGGCTAGAATGTCCAGCACTATGTTGAATAGAAGTGGTAAAAGTGAGCATCACTGTCTTGTTCCTGATCTTAGAGGAAAAGCTTTCACTACTGAATATGATGATAGCTGTGCATTTTTCATATACAGTTTTTTATGTTGAGGTAGTTTCCTTCTATTTCTAGCTTGTAGGGTATTGTTTTTAATCATGAAAGGGTGTTGAATTTTGTGAACTGCTTTGTTCTGCATCAACTGAGATGATCATGTGGTATTTTAAGATGGCCATAACCCAAATCATTGCTATCTAATATACTTTACTGACATAGTTGGTTTGATTAGGTAATTAACCATGTTTTATATGCTATCTTTCAATATATCAGCATCTAGTTATTCATCTATTCTTCCATCTATTTTTGAGGTTAATGGATTTTTGGACTCTAAATTATACACTACTCATGTCAGGGAGTCACTACGTGGCACTAAAATGAGCATCAAGCTGGGAGACTTTGGTTTCTAGCTCCACCTTTGCCACTATATAACTATAGCTTTGGAAAAAATCATTCAACTTATTTGTACATCAGTTTCTTCATCTGTAAAATAAGGGAATTAAATCAGATAAATTGATAAAGTCCCTTCCAAAGATCAAATCTATAATTCCATAATTTGGAGTCCACTTTTACTGGTTTAACATGTTTACGATTGTTAGATATTCACACCACATTTTTCTTTACTTTTTAAAATGCTAAGTTTTTTAATATCACATAAAATTGTTACCCCCAATTTGAGCATGCAGACTCCCTTACGAATTTCCACTTTATAATGGAGTTTCTAGAACTAAACTATGTGAAGTTTTCCCTACTCTAGGCAAGATGAAAGCTTGCTCTCATTAAATTTTGTTGAATTTTTATGTGGAGTCTGCTAAAGGAAAAGGAAAGAGAATATAGTAATGGTTGATTTCTAAGAAAACATAAAGCTGGATATAGTAGAGTAAAAGGAAGTGATTTTAAAAGGTAAACAATTGTCAATTTAAAACTGTTGTTTTAATTAGGAGTTAACCAAGTGTCTAAAATAAACAAATCAGCCTCATTGTTTATGCTGAATGTTGTCAGATTCTGCTGCTGCTCATTGTTTGCATGTTATTAATTACACTCCAAAAGTATGTAACACTTCAGGTCAAGGAATCACCACTGAGATTATAAATTAAAATATGTAACAGTTTAATGAGAAGATGAAATATTTTCAGACATTATGATATCTATAAAATAAATTTGATCTAAATTGGCAATTGCCTTTAAACATAAGACATGAATCCTGATATAAAAAGTAACATCGAAAGGACAATGTTGATTTCTTCTCATAAACTTTGGGATCTTGAATGTAAATAACAGTCATATGTTAGAGGAAACAGATCTTAGAAGTTAAGGTAAGTTTACTTTTCCAACTTCCTGACCCATGCCTGGACTGTCACACCTCTCCCTCTCTCCCTCTCTGTCTCTCTCTCTCTCCTACACACACACACACACACACACACACACACACACACACACACACACACGTAAAAATATTTTGAATATATTTAAAGTAAAAATTTTTAGCAAATGTAGTAGGAAATCGTTAGGGAGTTAACAATATACATTTCGTGACTTCAGAGACTCAAAGTAGGAGGACTAGCTATAAAGACCCAATAGGCAGTCCTGCTCATTAAGAAAATAGTGAGTTGTGACTCTCTGAGGTAAAAAGCTTTGATTTATTTCACCTAAGTTGCCATTTAGGGATACTTGTATGATTGTAAAATACCTTCTGTGGATGTAGCTAGTCTATTTGATTTGTTACTATGTCTGTAGGGATAGAGATAACATAAAGGGAGTCTCTCAAGAGGTATTAGAGACTTCAGTACTGGCCAACCATTTGGCATCTTCCTAATTATCTTTTTTTTCTCTTCTCTGTATTTAGACGCTTTAATTCATTTAGAGTCCCTATCAGAACTCCAGCACATCCTCTACTGTGAACCATTTGTGGAAAGACTTCCTCTATACAACCCATTTTACATGATATAATGAAAGGGCTGAGCAGAAGGGATTTGTTAGGCATAATTTACATCTACTGCATAGTCAAACCTTAATTATTTAGTGGCTGATTGTCCTTTTAGAGGATTATACAAGTATGTTGTTTCTGCTCTGTCTCACTGTTGCTAACTGCTTAACCATTGCACTAATCAGCATGTCTATTAAGAGTAGTTTGGGGATAGAGTAAAGCAGAGGATCACACTGTGAGCCATCATTGTGCTATTTCTTAGAAGATTTAATAAAATCTTTAATGATCGGGGTGATTGACGCTTGTGTGTAAATCAGTGGACATTAATGTTTTCATTATCCATCTTATTCGCTGTCTCCTGAGGACAATTAAACGTTCTCTCTATATGTTTTGAAAACCTTAAGAATGAGAACATGTATCTTACTTTGTTCCAGCTGCTATAATAAAATACCATTGGGTAATAAGACTGGGTGGCTTATAAAGAGCAGAAAGTTATTGCTCACAGTTCTGGAGGCTAGAAGTCCAAGATCAGTGTGACAGCTCTCTCTGGAGTGCAGACTTCTCACTGTGTCCTCAAGTGGTAGAAGGGGCGGGGGAGCTCAGTAAGATCTCTTATAAAGGCACTAATTCCATCCATAAGGGCTCCACCCTCATGATCTCACCAACTCCGAAAAGCCCCACCTACTAACCCATCACCTTTGGGGTTAGGATTTCAATATACGAAATTTTTTTTTTTTGTCTGCGTTGGGTCTTCCTTGATGCGCATGGGCTTTCTCTAGTTGTGGTGAGCGAGGGCTACTCTTCATTGTGGTGTGCAGACTTCTCAATGCGGTGGCTTCTCTTGTTGTGGAGCACAGGCTCTAAGCAGATGAGCTTCAGTAGGCTGAATAGTTGTGGCTCGTGGGCTCTAGAGTGCAGGCTCAGTAGATGTGGCACACAAGCTTTTTTGCTCCGAGGCGTGTGGGATCTTCCTGGACCAGGGATTGAACCTGTGTCCCCTGCATTGGCAGGCAGATTCTTAACCACTGCCATCAGGGAAGTCCCTCAATATATGAATTTTGTGGGAACACAAACTTTCAGCCCATAGCAACATGGCTATGCCCATGTAAATTTTTAATGGGTATTGCTATATTGTCCTATAAGAAAGTTAAACCAATTTGTACTCCCCATAAATGGTGTATGAGAGTGGCTTCCCTCTCTAAACTTTTCCAAACAACATTATACTTTTTCCCAAGGGGATAAGTGAAATTATCTTTAACTGTTAAATCTTTCAGGTAATTTATCTTTCAGATATACTTACATAAATGCACAAAGACATTTCCATTTAAAGGGATAAAGCCCATAGTAGAGAAGTTTAGGGGGGAAGGTTAGAGGGAGAGGGATTTTAAATAAGGCAAATTATTTTTAATAGTACAAAATGTTTCCTTTGAAATGCATTTTACATGAAAATTTCCTTTCAGAAGTTAAAAAATCAAGTGAAAAACTATACTTTTACTTTGTTACAAATATTGGATGTTAATATATAAGCTTAATGAAATTATATTATTATTTCAATATAAAATGCCACTAGTAGTTAATTCCTTAAAACCTTTTAGGTATTTAACAGGATCATAAACTAAGTGGAAAATTAGATAAGGGTTACATGTTACATTATAAAATGAGTGAAAGGAGTATATTAAAAGCTTATTTTCAAACTAACAGTAGCATTTTCTTTCACTATTCAGACCCTTTTTCTCTGAATCATTTCCTTATAATTATTCATAATAGACAATATTTGGAAATGGTCGAAATCTTCAACAATGTAATCGAATACTATGCAGCCATTAAAACGGACATTTCAAAGAAATTTTAATGGGAAGGAAAAGACTCTACAATGATATAATGAGTGGCAAAGTCAGAAAACAAAACTAGAAATACAATGTGACTTGTATTTTCTACTTCCATCCTCCACTGGAAAAAGAGAGAGCTAGAGAGCATGTGAGGGAGAGAGAGGGAGAGGGAGAGAGAGAGTGGCAGAGAGAGAAGGAGAGAAAGGAAGGAAAAAAGGAAGGAAGTATCTATAATGCATAGAAAAAGGGTTGAAGGAAATCAAATCAGCAAAATGTTAATAAAATTATCTGTGAGCGATGGCTTATAAGAATTTTAATTTTCTAAGTTTTCTTTATTTTTTGATATTTTCTATAATGATAATAATTTTTATTAACAAAATTCCCTCCTGATTTTCCACATTTTTTTTACATCTATATTCACCTATCAGCATATACCAAAGCAATTTGAGCATGTCATCTCTTCCACAAAACTAGGATTTCCTTGGGGAAAAGGTCCTTGTTTATCTTTATACTCTCAGCACATAGAGCTTAACAAATGTTTCTTACATTTCAAGTCTTCGGAAACAATGGGAAAAAAACAAAAACTCAATATAATTAACATGCAGTTATCAGAGTACCCATCCCCTAGTCCAAGTGCTAACATCGACCACATGTTATATGTATCTATCTATGTATCTATCTATCTGCCTATATCATTGCAGATGTCATGACGCCATCCTACAGAACAAAAATACTCTTCTACAGGAACATGATACCATTACCACAATCAATAAATTTAATACTATATAGTAATACTATATTCAATTTTTTTGTTTGTTTAATTCAAGACCCAAACAAAGATCAGGCATTGTGTTTAGGTGATAGGTTTCTCTAGCCTCTGTTACTCTAGGAGTATTCTGGGTATTTTTCTTTGACTTTCATGATGGACCTTTTTAAGCATCCAGGCCAGGTGTTTTGTAGAATGTCCACAATTTCAATTTGTTTGATTGTTTCCTCACAATTAGAAGCAGTTGAAATATTCTTGACAAATACTAAAAAGATGATATAATGCCTTTCTCAAATGAATCATATTAGGAGGCACATGGTATCAATTTGTCCCATTACATTTATCTTATTTTTAATATATGTTTTTCAAGTTTTGTAATTCCTTCCAACTACCATCATGGCTGTATCCCACAAATTTAGATAAGTAAATTCATCTCATTCAGTCTTAAATATCAATCCCCATTGTAACTTCTTTAACACATAAATTACATAGTTATGTGTTTTGACATTCCAAACAAAATTTCTCCTTTGTTGTTAATATTTTTTAGATTTAATATTTTGAAATAATTGGAATTATGGGAAATTTACCTAAAAGTCTCAGAAATGTACACAAAGCTCCCATATACCCACAGTTCTGAGCGCTTCCTTAAGGACCTATCAAAGTATTTCAAGCTTGTGGAGAGGGTGTGGAGAAAAGGGAACCCTCTTGCACTGTTGGGAATGTAAATTGATACAGCCACTATGGAGAACAATATGGAGGTTCCTTGAAAAACTAAAAATAGAATTATCGTATGACGCAGTAATCCCACTATTGGGCATATGTCCAGAGAAAACCATAATTCAAAAAGACACATGCACCCTAATGTTCATTGCAGCACTATTTACAATAGCCAGGACATGGAAGCAACCTAAATGTCCATCAACAGATGAATGGATAAAGAAGATATGGTACATATATACAACGGAATATTACTCAGCTGTAAAAAGAAACGAAATTGGGACATTTGTAGAGACATGGATGGACCTAGAGACTGTCATACAGAGTGAAGTACATCAGAAGGAGAAAAACAAATATCATATATTAACGCATATATGCGGAATATAGAAAAATGGTACACATCAACCAGTTTGCAAGGCAGAAACAGAGACACAGATGTAGAGAATAAACATATGGACACCAAGTGGGAAAAGTGGGGGGTGGGGGTGGGGAGACGAATTGGGAGATTGGGATTCCTATATATACATTACTAATAAGAAAAAAATACCAAATTGTATGCTTTAAATATATACAGTTTATTACATGTCAAAAAAAAAAAAACCTACAAAAAAACCATATTAAAGGTGCCAGGATGATTATTAAAAAAATAAAAAATAAAAATAGGACTTCCTAGGTGGCGTAGTGGTTAAGAATCTGCCTTCCAATGCAGGGGACATGGGTTTGATCCCTGCCCCAAGAAGATACCACATGCCACGGAGCAACTAAGCCCGTGCGCCACAACTATTGAGCCCATGTGCTACAACTACTGAAGCTCATGTGCCTAGAGCCCATGTTCCACAACAAGAGAAACCACCAGAATGAGAAGCCTTCGCACCACAATGAAGAGTAGTCTCTGCTCGCCACAACTAGAGAAAGCCTGTGTGCCGCAGTGAAGACCCAATGCAGCCAATAAATAAATAAATAAATTTATCAAATAAAAATAAATACGTAAAAGGATATATCTTTAAAAAAAAAAGTATTTCAGGCTTGTACTTTCCTAATCCTGACCTGGAAATAGAGACTATTCCAAGTATCTTGGTCCTTTTTATAAGGTAATGGAATTTAAGAACAGGATCTGGACACTATATGTTTTCTTTTTTGTGTTTGTAAATGAATACAATGAGGTGGCATAAGATGGAGATGAGGGCGTGAATTTGTAAGTCAAGGGACTTCCCTGGTGGTGCAATGGTTAAGAATCCGCCTGCCAATGCAGGGGACACAGGTTTGATCCCTGGTCCGGGAAGATCCCCATGCCTCAGAGCAACTATGCCCGTGTGCCACAACTACTGAGCCTGTAAGCTGCAACTACAGAGAAACCACCACAATGAGAAGCCCGCACACTGCAACAAAGAGTAGCCCCCACTTGCTACAACTAGAGAAAGCCCATATGCAGCAATAAAGACCCAACACAGCCCAAAAATGTGTGTGTGTGTGTGTGTGTGTGTGAAAGCACAAGGTTCCAGTTTTGACCAGCTATGTTGCCAGATGTGTAACCTAGGGGTATTAGCCTCTCTTATATTTGGTTTCCTCATCTTTAAAAATATAGTAACAATAAAAACAAAAATGATAACAAAGAAGACAAGGATAATGACATATGGTTATTGTAATCTGATGGGTACTAAGTTCTTTACTTATATAAGTACATTTAATTTTCACAACAATATTGTTATTATGCCCATTTTAAAGATGAGATAAATGAGGATCATAATAAAATATTTATATCATGAAGTTATGAGGATCAAACAAAATGAAGTATGTGAAAGTCCTATGTAAAAAGCACTATAAATGTATATGATATTTATGTATGTGTGTATTTATATCGTTGACCCTTGAACAACATGGATTTGAACTGTATGGATCCAGTTACATGTGCATTTTTTTCAACAGTAAATACTATAGTACTGCACTATCTAAGGCTGGTTGAATCTGGGGGTGCGGAACCTCAGATTCAGAGGAACAGCATATTTGGAGGGCTGACTCTAAATTACATACGGATTTCAGACTTAACCTCCACGATGTTCAAGGGTCAACTGTATATGTACACATATAATCACTCAATTATTTATTGATTCAATCAGTGAGCATTTACCAAGTATCTACCAAGTACCACACACAATATGCTAAGTATAAAACAATGTATATGTAAGTTTAACATTATATATACATATTTATATGTTTATAACCCCACAGAAAATTTCTTTTAAAGTGCTATTCAACAAAAATATAATGTAAGTCACAAATGTAATTTTAAATTTCCCAGTAGCCATAGTAAAATGGCTTTATTAAAGGAGAAATTAATTTTAATTATATATTTTATTTCACCTAATATATCCAAGATCTTGTCATTCTTACATGTAAATGTAAAACAATTATTAATGATATATTTTACACTTTTTATATTGTCTTCAAAATCCATTGTATATTTTATACTTAAACATCTCAATTAGAACAAGCCGCATCTTAATTTCGCAATAGTCACATGTAGCTAGTGTCACCTGTTTGATACCTCTGGTCTAGAATAGTATACGAAAAACTCGTTGGGAGATGGGAGAGGGAGAGAGATTTACCTTTTACTATACATCCTTTTGCACTTTTGATTCTTGTATTCTCTGTACTTGCTGCCTATACAAAGAAATTTGAAAAAAATGAATTAATAAATTAAAAACAACATGTTTTTATCTGTGCGTGCGTGTGCATTCTTCTGTGTCAGTGGTTTTCAACTGGGGGTGATTCACCCCCCAAGGGACATTTGGCAATGTCTGGAGATATTTTGGGTAGGTGGGTGGGGACTGCTGACATCTAGTGAGTAGATATCAGGAATGCTGTTATATATCCTACAGTGGATTGTATAGCCCCCAGCCGCCAACTGAGAATTATATGAATCAAATGTCAATGTCAGTTATATGAACCAAATGTCAATAGCGTTGAGGTAGAGACACTCCATTCTATATACATATTTTAAAAAGTAAAAATTTGTTATTAGGCATTATCAGGGCCCTGGACATACAAAGAGGTTCACACCTCAATGGCTCACAGTCTAGTAAGGGAGACAGAGTAGGCAAATAATTGCAGGAAAGTGATAAATTCT
Source organism: Hippopotamus amphibius kiboko (assembly GCF_030028045.1). NCBI lineage: Eukaryota > Metazoa > Chordata > Mammalia > Artiodactyla > Hippopotamidae > Hippopotamus > Hippopotamus amphibius. Next base: position 77,197,517 of record NC_080198.1, read on the forward strand.
AGAATAGGGTAGAAACAGGCATTAAGCAAGAATTAAAGTATCTGCAAATATATTCTCTAACTAGAAAGCCACTTGTTTGAAATATCAATTTGAATTGAATAGTTGAAATTGAAACATTAATCAGAAGTTATTTTCCACCAAATTCTCTAGGTTGAGAGTGTAGCACTTTATTCAAAGGCTTTAATGTGCCTCTGTACCAACCTACTGTCAATAAAAGATGTCTGAGAAGAGCCCTTAATTTGGTTATAACATCTGTTACTCTATTTCTGTGCTGAGTACCACGTTTTGGAACTTTAAAGGGACTCTGATATATTTTAAAAAGAATGTGTAAGTCATGACTAATGTTGTTGCTGTCTGAAAGAGACGGCTATATTTTATAAGAACAACAGTCAAAGGGATTATCATGTTTTGCATATTTTCTCCCACGAATGTCTTCGTTTTTCTGAGAGGCTCACAAGTTCAACCATATTTCATCACCAATCAAAGAAACCAGACAAAGCTCAGACTCTGAAATCCACTGGCTTTGTTTAGGTTTTCTTAAACCTTAGTGCTCTCATATTTTCGCTTTGGTTTAGTTTTTCACTAGTGAGCTCAAGAAGACTGTACACATCTGTTTGAAGGTCAGAAGAAATCTTATGTCCTTCTTACAATCTGTAAGCTACCAATACAAAAGGCAGCACAGGGCAGTGCTTTGGCATTTGGAAAGTCCTGGGTCACCTCTTAAGATGCAGCACATGACTTAACCTCACCAAACCTCAGTATCCTCATGTAAAATGTCTATCATGCAAGGGTTGTCAGATTGATTAAATGAGCTAACTTATTAAATTCATTTATCACTGCTAGGAATTAACCATGTGATGGGAACTGTTACTATCCAAATGGCACAATGCAAAAAGCAGACAAAAAGCCACAAGTCAGAAGAGAGTGCATGTGCTTTCTCCACTAGAATTTATTTGTTTATGTATTCATAGTCATTATTTTGCTTAAAAATAAGTGATTTCCTATCTTCTTATTTGACACCTTAATTAAATGGAGAAATCTGAGTAGTGTTGAATTAGTTTACATTTGCATTTGGTATTCATTTCTTGCTACCTTTCACCACTGTGCTGTGAGAAAACAGTTTGAGCTCTTACCTTTTGATGTCTATGCCTCTTCCCAGCTAAGTTCATGTTGTCTATGTAAAACCCAACTCTTTTTGAAAATCTCCCTTGTGCCCTTATTATCACACTAACTAAACCTCACTAAATAGTAACCTAAATCTCTTTAGCAACAAGCCCATCCTCAGTAGCTTGAAGAAATACACTGGCATTTCTACAGAGTTCATTTATAGACAGAGACAAAAGGCTTCTTCTTGATAGTAATTTCAACAGACCAAGTGATTGGAATGTTACTGTGGTAAAAAATGCAGCTGCATTTTTTCATGCTTTCTAGAAAAGTTGAGATAAAATCTTACAATCACACCACACATATTTTATAATTTAAATCTCAAAGAGGTTTTGTTTCGTTCAAAAAGCTGAAATTGTAAATTTCATTTTGTTTGTGTGAAAAGTTATATTGTAATCAATTAATTTTACAGAAAATTTTATATTTCTCTTCTATTATGTTAAGATATCCACTGGATGCTTAAATAAAAGATGCAATAGTTTTCTTAATCTTTTAATATGTTGATATTTTACACTACCCTATTTTAATAATAGCAAAAAATTAATGACCTAATTAGAGATTAGAGAAGGTTAAATAGCAAACAATATAGGTAATTTTCATTGTTTTTCTTATGATCAATATTAATAATGATAATATTAATTGAGTAGAGCATAAATAAAAGGCAAACTAATTATTTAATAGCCTAATGACATGAAACAGATAATTAAGCCTCCAATCCGTCAAGGGAGATGAAGAAACCTCCAAGGTTATTAGGTTTCTTGTAGAGAGGGAGGGCCTGGTTTCTGTCTTTCCCTTTGCCTCACAGAGGAGGATGAGAAACAATCAGTCTTCTTTCATCTTTCTTCCTTCTGTTTTTCCCTTTATTTGGTTCCTGAGGGGAAAATTTCAGAGTTGGTATGTCCATTATACACGTAACAAATTTCAAAAGAGGGATTTTTTTTTTTTTTTACTGATAGGACTTGTATAGGAATGAGGAAAATACAAACGGGGTATGGAGAGAAAAATTTCAGGCTGAGTAAGCTATGGAGAAAAAATATCACCGAAATGGGAGTGGGAAGAGACAAAGAGAACATTCCGGGGGGAAATGGCTGAAAAACCAGGGGAGAACAACTGGGAATGTAGATGTTTAGAAATCACCATAGAAAATCTAACGCATCAAGTGGATCATTTTATTTTTTGCCCAAAGAACTTGCTCACGTCAATTCCTTTATCCAGATCTGGAAAGCTGTGAGAGAATGTCGTCGGCCACATACCCAGCAGAACTTGAGCTGCTCAGCAAGCTACTCATCAGAAGCATCTGTCTCAACCTGTCACTCGCCTTCACCTCTTACCTGGTCTTTCAGAATTTTAACCTCTTCTCTCATTCCTTTGGGTGACACACCAAAGCGGATGGGTATCTTAAAAAGCTACAATTAAGGCTGCTGGAGGTGGAGAAGAGGCCCTGAGGGTTCTTTTCGTCTAGCACAAATCAACCACAGGCAAACCCTGAGGGCCTGATATTATCCATAAGACAGTATTTGTGATAAGGGACTTGCAGGGAGAGGGGAGTTTCCAGCTTGTACTCCTGAAGCCACCTTCCAGGTATGTATAGCTGGAAAGTGCCAGACCTGGGAAATCAGGCCCCAGAATCCCATTCAGAAGGCACAGTCCTACAGAGGGCAGAGAGTGAAAGAAGTACAGGGTTTATTTCTTTTTCACTTATCTATTTTACATAGGGCTTAACTTGGTTTGCTGTCAGTTAGCAACTGGGAGGAGGTCCTCACGGTCTTGAGCAGGCTGGTATGAAAAAGGAGGGATTATACGTCTCCTCTTCCTAAAATTTATTGTCTGGAATAGGAATAGTGTCTGGCGGCCGTCTTGAGGATCCTGAGCTATGTTTTGGAGCTAATGCCTTCAGGGCTTATATACTCACCGAATAGTCTCTCGGAACTGAATGGGATCAAAATTGATTGCTTCTAACCTAAATCAAGGGCAATCATTTGGGTGAGTTGACTAGCCATCGAAACTTAGGGCAGAGTGGTGAGGAATTCTAACAGGTAGTCTAATACTTTTTAAATGAGGGCCATTGTTTTCATCAACATTGTGGACTACAGTCCTCTGGAAGGATATCCATAGGGAAAAAATGGACCTTGATTAATTGGTAAGATTAAATAGGTGGCGAAGAGGATGAAGACAGTCACTGATTCGAAGACAGTCATTGGTTCACTCATTTATTCCTTCAAGAGATTGCTCATGACGCCTTTATGGGAACCGTGCCAAACACTAGGGATTTTGTGGAGAACAAAAGCGAAAAGATTCCTGCCTTGTTATGGAGCTTACCTTCCGGCTCGTGGGGTCAAAAAACAAAAATAGTAAAAGACAAAGATCATTTTGGGTAGTAGTAGGTGCTCTGCAGGAGGGAGAGCAGTTTAATGGGATGGAGAGTGACCTGGGGGGAGGCCGACAGCCAGTGTTTTAGGTACTGAGTGCAGAGACTACCTGGGGAGGTGATATTTGATTGAGATCAAAGAGTTGAAGAGTGGCTCTGTGAAGACCCAGAGGAGGGACATTCTTTGAAGACGGAGTAGCAGGTATAAGAGGCCAAAAATAGCAAAGAACTTGATACACTGGAGGGCAAAATCAGCAACAACAACAATAAAAAGAAAAGTGTGGTCAAAGAAAGTAAACAAAAGACAAAAAGTCCAAGACAAAGTTAGCAGAATAGGCCATGTGGAAACAGTTTCTTTTAATCGCAAAGAGAATTTAAAAGGAAGATTAAAGTAGAGGACAGTGTTGATGCTGAGAAGATTCAGGAAAAGTAAGAATCCATTAAAACAGCACTTTTGAGGATATAGAGAAAAGAGGGCAACCCTGGGTGTAGCACCCCTATACTAGTAAGACAAGAGCTAAAACCTGGGTGACCCTCAATGTCAGAAAGCTTTGGTTTACAAATGTTCACTCCAGAAAGAAAGGCAAAACCCTCACTGCTGCTGTTAGCAGTAGGTGAGGATCTATGATCAACCCAAACTACAATGATGTAGTTGCCACCGTTGGTATTTGAAATCCAGAGGAAAATGGAGATGATTACCACTGAAATCTTCATTAAACAACAACAAACTGCATAGATAAAATGTAATTGCCTAAGTATTTTAGATTTGTAATAAAGTAAAAATGTTAAAATCCAAAAAATTACCAGTGCATAATTTAGTCCTTAGAGGTAATATTTCATTTGTTTTATGTTTCAAAGGCTTAACAACACTTTAATTTGGTCTGAATTCCTTTGTCTACCAATTTGAAAGACAGAGAAAGTTTACTTCTTTCCCAAAGAAACTGAGGTTTTTAATTAACTGCACATTATTTACTGGACTTCAGGGCCCCAAATACACACTGGGTGAGATTTTTTAAAGGTTAGCGTGTTCTCAAGGTTCTGTAGCAACTTTTTCGGACCAGTTCTACTTCAGCCTGGATTGTGAAACGGCATCTTGACTCAACATGATTGGGTAGGAAAAAACGGTTAGCCCTTCAATAATATTGAACAAACATTGAGCTTAGATACAGGGGGAAAAAAAAATGAAACAGACAACATACCACCCATTGAGTGGCCGTGAAGTAGCCAACACAGCATTTTCCACATCCTTACACAACATCACTGTGGGGTGGCCTTGTCACCCTCAGATGCAACTTGGAGAGAAATTAGCAAGGTCTGAGCTGCTGAATGGCTGAGCAGAGTTTGCTGTAACATCCTTTGGTTGACAATGTATGTGCTGTCCACCAGACAATGCAGGATCCCCTTATTGAGATGTAACAGTGACAATAGGAAGAATTTGTTTACTAACGTTAAGAAAAAATTAATACATTCAGCTTATGAATGGTTATCGTAATTGTAGCACCCCCCTTTCCCGGTGGTAGTTGCCTATTAGAAGTTTGCCCGGGATACAGGTCCTTTTCAAAGAGTGTCTGAGATGGAGGTAGGCCTGGGGAAAGGAGGGAGAATAACATGGATTGAAGGTAAGTACAGCCTGCATGGGAGCCTTGGGAGCTTTATCCATTGGAGTGTGAGGAAAGGGAATGTCTTCCAATTCCTTTGGCCTGTTACTATTCATGAATTCACGCAGAAGCCTAGGGTGAGCACCTTAAAAGTTCCAGAAACCAGCAATCTATTTTTCCTTTCTTAACAGAAAAGTAAGTACAGGAGTGTAGGAGTCCTTTCAGGTAACATTTAGGTTTATGGGTCAATAATTTTCACTTGGCGGAAGATGGGTATGTTTGCTCCTAAGCCTCAGCCTCTTGAGAGCAGAGAGCCTAAAGCTTACCCAGCACCTGGGCAGCCTGAGTATAACTGTTATTGAACCTGTGACTTCTCTAAACCGTGTCCAATCTTTCCTCCTACCCCTTTCTCAGAAGACAATCTAGTGGCCTAGTCTGGGGCCAAATCCAATTGAAAATAGCACAGAAAAACCAATGTTCTTTTCATCTCCCCTCACCTGAGCTTTAGATGTCCTATTTTGTACTTGTTTTTTAATAACAATAATTTTAGCAATAATATTCATAGCCGTCATTTATCCAGAACTTACTGTATATGAGGTATTATGCTGTTATTGCATTATTTTATTTAATCATCAAACGATTGCCCATGAGGTATTAGAGTTATTCCTAATTTTACAGATGAGGAAACTGAGCTAAAAGAAGTAAGCAACTTGCCTTATATGATAATAAGTATGCAATTGCTTCAAAAGTGTTTTTGTTAATGAGTAGCAGTTTTTAAATACTTCTCCTTCTTCTCCTTTTTCCTCTCCTCCTTCCCCTCCTCTTTCATTGTGCAGCATGCAGGATCTCAGTTCCCTGACCAGAGATTGAACCCAGGCCACAGCAGAAAGCTCCAAATCCTAATCACTAGACCACCAGGGAACTCCCTTAAGTACCTATTTTAATTATTTTTAATAAAAGCAGTTTATAAATTAAATAATTCTCACCTTCTCTTTAATTAAAACTCTTTTGATCCCTTTCTCTCCCTCAAAAAGCCAGACCCAAATAAGTGCTTTACAAAAATTATCTTAATTCTTATAAATTCTCATAACAATTTTAGAAAGCTTATAGAGGTATGTAACTTGCCCAAATGATCAAATTGACAGTAAGCTTTGAACCCAAGCTGTCTGAGTCAAGCGCTTGCATTGATAACAGCCAAATTATGCCATTGAAACTCACCTATGTGATAAAATCCTAAACAGGTCACGCGCTCAGCTCGGTGGCAAGTGGTGGTCTTTCATTAGCTATAATCTTCTCATTTGATTTTTCAGCTTTTCAACAGGTCAGATGTACATATTCGACTGGTGCTAAAGTGTAAAGATCTACCTGATAAATTCAGTCACTGAACTCAAATAAGTCAAGTCCCTGAAATCTACGCTTTAATGGCTGCACAGCTGCCATTAACTAAAGCCTGATTCTAGCCTTCAGTTTAATATAGCTTTGTAGGTTAATGAAGTCTACTGGATCCTTCCTTTGCCTTTGAGAAATGGTGAATTGAATGTTTGTACTGAAATTTACAGCTGAAGATAACAATTAGGATAATTTAGTTACTAAAATAAAACTTTTCTATAGAGTTGTCATTTAAGGCCTGCCTGGGGATTTTATCTTAGTCACTTACTATCTGTTTAGATTTAGACAAGTTAATTAAACTCTCTAAGCCTCAGTTTTCTCTTCTCATTTCAATGGGATAATATTGCTTATATTATGGAATTTAGGAAACGTTAATAAATATGTATTAAATGAATGGTTGATAATGTGGTTAGTGTAGGAACTTGAACATAATAAGTGTTCAATTAATCTCAACTCATTTTTTAACCTAAATTGTCAAGACAGTTAACTTTGGCTCTTCTCCTGCCTATAAATTGTATGCTGCTAACATAAACTTTGAATATGAGGGTTCAATAGGCAGACAAATCTGAAGGAATAAGTATGTATTTTTTAATCTAGTATTTGTTAGGTTTATTATTTATAATTCTTCTTTATACTTTACTCCTTAATAGTTCATTTAAAGATTGAGTTGGCTTTCGTAACATACTTCAGTTTGGAACAAATCATGGTAGACAGTGAGTTACACACAAAAAAGAAAATCTCAGCTCTATTATTTGCAAATAAAAAGTAAGCAATCGTAAAAATTCTCAACCCCTACAGAGTTACTTAGGTTTAGGAACAGTCAGGTGTACAGAATGAGAGTTTCCCTTTGAAATACAGATCTTCCTTGACTTACCATGGGGTTATACCTTGATAAAAGTAAGTTGAAAATACTGTATGTCAAAAATGCATTGAATACATGTAACCTAGTGAACATCATAGCTTAGCCTCAGCTACCTTAAACGTGCTCAGAACACTTACACTAGCCCATAGCTGGGCAAAACCATCTACACAGAGCCTATTTTATAATAAAGTGTTGAATAGCTCAAGTATATGAACATTGTACTGAAAGTCAAAAACAGAATGGTTGTGTGGAGACAGTGGTTGTTACGTGTGTTGTTTGCTTACTGCCATGATGGTGGGGCTAATTGGGAGCTGTGGCAGCTGCTGCTACCCAGTATCATGAGATCATACCATATAACGCTAGCTCAGAGAAAGATCAAAGTTCAAAATTTGAAGTATGGTTGCTACTGAATGCATATTGCACCACCATAAAGTCGAAAAATCATGAAGTTGAACCATTGTAAGTCAGGGACCTTCTACAGCAACACTGTTAATACCATCTGTTTCTTCTTTAAATACAGCAGCGTTGTTAATAACATTCCTTTTTTCAACTTTATAACTTCCCAAAGTATCATATCCATTTATTTGTTTTTCCTGAATATAGTATATGTACACTTTTGAACATATTTTTATTTTTCATTCAGAATTGTTTGTAAGATTAATATCTTGCAACTGTATGAGCCCTGTGGGCTAGAGTGAAGTTGTATACAAAACCAGTGAAATCTCAGCATTCTCCAGTATTTGCAAAAGAGAAATACAGTGAGTTCCCTGATTGATTTTGCATTTGTATGATTTACTGTGACCACCAAAAGCACTTTTTAAAAAATCATTGTTGCTCCAAATTCATCTCCAGACACACGAATTGTGAGGGCTACTGTCCCTCTGGAATTGCTAATTCAATCCATTTTCTGAGGGAGTCAAAAAGAAAATGTAATGGGAAAATACATCTTTGTAGCCAAATAAAGTGTTCTAAATAAAGTCAGTTTTCTTTGTTTTTGTTTTTAAAACATTTTCCATAAAACATTTAATTTGCAGAGAAAAAACTCTGCATTCCACTGTCTTCTGTGCGTTTAACTCCAGCCAGCTATCTCACAAAAGTAAGCCACTGACCATCAAGAGAACTAGATAAGAGATTGGAGATAGAGTCAGTGAAAAATATTTATCGATAAACTTATACTAAGTAATGAGGATCCAGAAACAAATAAGATCCAATACCTCACCTGAGAGCTTTCTTAAGGCCAGCACAAATCAACCCAACCACTTGAGAAAAATTCTTCATTATGAAAAAGTCAGTGTATCTTTAAGTGATCACTTGGACGCCACTATATGGGTGTACATTAAAGATACTTGTATTACTTTTTGTGCTCTTCCTTTCTAAATATTTATCGAACATATTTTGAAAATGAAAGAATACAGAAAATTATAAAGTATAACATCATAGCTTTCAAATTATAGCTACACATACTATTATGTTATCACAATCAAAAATGAAAATCATGGCATTATCTATGTTCTTAAAACTGATTTTGTTGTTCAGGTTTTTGTGTTGATGTTCAGTGTTTAAACATTTTAAACTCTTTAAGACTTCTACGTCTTAACAGGTTTCTTCCTTCTGCCTTTATCATTATGCCCTGTTGAGCTAGCTAAGTTCCAAAGGCTAAAATTATTCAAAGTTATCGTTGAGTCTTTGAAATAACTTACCTAAAACATTTCTGAAGACAAGCATTCCACAAGACACATGCATTACATTAGCCGTTCTGTCACAGAATGAAAGCTTACTAATTAACATTTCTTATTTCAGGCTCCTAGATGGAACCCAGCATCTTCCATAAAGTTGCCTTTGCTTAGACTCAGCTGTAAGCTGCAACAGAACTGATACTGTGTGAGAAGTATTGTTTTTCTTGTTGACTGACTGACCATATTTCTTTTTTCTAATGACCATTTGATAGCAAAGAACATTTAGTCATATGTAGAGCCTTTTTACACTGGGTAGAGGTTTTCTAAGCCTTCTAAAAATAAAGACTAATCTACAATAGGCTTATATTTTTGATGCCCTCAGTTTGTTTTATTACACAACTCAGCTATAATTACTGCCAATAAGTCTCTGTTTCAAAACTGTATCTTTCAGTCCCCAGATGAAGGCTAAATGTCCTTCACAATGTAACTGTTTTATGGAAGAAAGAAAAAAAGAAATTCTTTCTAATTTCAGCTCCACTAGCAAATTTTGTTTCTAGTTGTTATAGCAGTGTTATACATAAATAAGCCTTTTGATGCTTTAGGGTTTTTTGTTTGAATGAGAGTGTGTAGGAAAGCAACAGTAATGTACATAGCTTAATTTCTTAGACAAGAAACTCTGTTGCATTACAAAATGCAAAGTTGTTTTACAGATGGTGAATATAATTTAGCTGAAAAGGTTTGTAATCTCATCAAATTAAACCATGGCTATTTTTGTTTTGTTTTATGTTTCTTTTTCTTCAGCAATATTCTAATATGGACAGCCTCACACGTGATACAGTTGCAGGAGGCAACTTCCTTATCCAAATTCCTGCTCTCCTGGGACTCAGTTCAGGGAATTACCTGAAAGCCCACAATTCCTTTGCCCATTCCATGCATTCTTTTGTCTCTGTTAAAATGTTAATAACTGCAGACTGGTTGACACATTAAGTCTTATCAGGCAGCTGGTACACTTGGGAGTCTTTTCCTAGGAGTCTGGATACCTGAATTCATTGACACAATCTTTTTTTTTTTTTCTCTTGCAATGAGATAAAAAACAAGACTGAGTCTGCTTATTATGATGTAGAATGGGAGATGACATTCTGGGGAAATTAAGACACCTTTGCTTACAGCTGACCCTGTGTTTCATGTGAAGTGATTGCTTAATTGGCAAGGCACTCCCCAAATATTTAGCATTTGGAAAATTCATGTAGTCACACTGCAAATAAGTATCTGTTTAAAGTCCTTGTCAACAGAGAAATTTTGCAGAATGTATAACTATGGTAGCCCGCCTCAAAGACGACCCGGATGATCTCCACCTCCTGGAACTCACACCTCTCCTGCACTATACCAGGGTTTGTTTACTGCGAGAGCAATAGAATATGGCAGAAGTGATGGTATTGTCAGTTCTTTTGTTGTTGTTGTTTTTGAAATGTACATTTATTTATTCCTTTTTATTTAATTACTTAATTACTTAATTTTGGCTGCGTTGGGTCCTCATTGCTGTGGGCTTTCTCTAGTCGTGGTGAGCGTCGTTGCAGTGCACAGGCTTCTCAGAGCGGTGGCTTCTCTTGTTCTAAAGCACGGGCTCTAGGCACACAGGCTTCAGTAGTTGTGGCTCCCACACTCCAGAACGCAGGCTCAGTAGCTGTGGCACACTGGCTTTGTTGCTCTGCGGCATGTGGGATCTTCCTGGACCGGGGATTGAACCCGTGTCCCCTGAGTTGGCAGGTGGATTCTTAACCACTGCGCCTCCAGGGAAGTCCGGTATGTCAGCTCTGAGATTAGGTTATAAGAGTCGTTGTGATTTCTGCCTTGGTCACTCTCTTGCTCTCTTGGATCACGGGCCCCAGGGGGGAAGCCAATATCACGCTGTGAGCAGCCTTATGGAGAATTCCACGTGGTAAGGAACTGAGGCCTCCAGCCAACAACCTATGAGTGAGCTTGGAAGCAGATCCTCTAACCCAGCCAGGCCTTCGGATGACTGCAGTCCCATCACCATCTGGACTGCAACTTCATAAGACACCTTGAGCCAGAACCACCCAGCTTAGCCACTCACAGATTCCTGGTTCCCAGAAACTCTGTGAGATAATAAATCCTTGTTGTTTTAAGCCACTAAGTTGTGGGACAAAAACTTGTTACCTCACTATAGATACTAACATAATTACCCATTTCTCATTAGTCTCCAGAACCCATAGTCTGAAATACCTATGAAATATCATAATTTAGCATAAAACTCCTGCCAGATAAAAAAGTATAAACTAGGTATAGTAAACTCAAATGCTTACAAAGTCCAGGCAGGTAATGATCATGGTGGACTGAGTCTAAGGATGGAAACAGCTATAGACATTTGTTGCCGTGTGGGAATCAAGGTTGCAGTGTTGCCAGATCTTTTGATGTTTCCAGGTATACATAGGTCGATCTTTTCCCAAGCTTCCTGATAATCAGGCCAAGCTAATCACAGTAAGTCTATCTTCCAATCAGCAACTGTTTCAGGAATAGGTATGTGACCCAATAGTGGCCTACCAGGTGTGAGGGGAAATCTCAGAAGCTTCTGGGAAAGATTACTTCGCTCCTGAAAAAGAGGCACAGAAAGAACACGTGTCTTTTCTTCCTCTGAACATGGACTCTATCTAGATGTAATGTCTTGTTCTTTGCTGGCAGTCTGAAGAGGAAGCCAACACTAAGATGACCAAGTAGAGAGATACAGAGCCTGGCACACCTCAAAGGCATGGTCAAGCACCGAAGCAATCAACCTGGCTTGCTTGGTACTTCCTATTGTGTGAGATCATATAATCCCTTAAAATACCTGATTTTAAGCCAATTTGAGTTGAGGCGTCTTTTACTTGCAGCCGAAAGCTTTCTAACAGATACACAAGAGAGGCTGGAAGCCCATAATTTTATGAAGGAGCTACTGATTTTACATAATGCATAAAGTTCAGTTATTAAAATGATTCTCTACCAAATAAAATATTGATATATCTGGATGGCATGTCTGTCTTGCTGGCTGCTAGTCTGTGGTCTCTCTCGCAGACACTACACTACCATATTATAAAAATACTTTTAAAAGCTCATTTGCATTTTATTTGAGGATCTCATTTGTTCACTGTTTATTGGCTGACATTTTTAAAAAACTTGACAAGTTTTTTTACAACAGTTTTAGGTTTATAGCAAAATTGAGGGGAAGGTACACAGATGTCCCATCTATCCTCTGCGCCACTTATGCACAGCCTCCTCCATTATCAACATCCCCCACCAGAGTGATACATTGGCTACAACTGATGAACCTACATTGACACATCGTAATCACCCAAAGTCCATAGTTTACATTACAGTTCACTCTTGGTGTTGTACAGTCTATGTGTTTGGACAAATATATAATGACATGTATCCATCATTAGAGAATCATACAAAGTATTTTTACTGTCCTAAAAATTCTCTGTGCTCTGCCCCCACACCTCAACCATTGGCAACCACGGATCTTTTTACTGTCTCAATACTTTTGCCTTTTCCAGAATGTCATACAATTGAAATCATTTGGTATGTAGTCTTTTCAGATTGGCTTCTTTCACGTAGTGATATGCATTTAAGACCCCTCCCTGTCTTTTCATGCTGAGTAATTCTTTTTTTTTTTTTTTTTAACTTATCTGGTTGCCAATTCAACAACCTGTTTTTGTTTTCTTGTTTTTTTAAAAATATTTATTTATTTGGCTGCATTGGGTCTTATCTGTGGCTTGCAGGATCTTCATTGCAGCATGCAGGATCTTTCATTGTGGTGTGCAGGATTCTGTCTTCTTGTGGCGTCTGGGCTTCAGAGCATGCAGGCTCAGTAGTTGTGGCACACGGGCTTAGTTGCCCCGAGGCATGTGGGATCTTAGTTCCCTAACCAGGGATTGGACCCGAGTCCCCTGCATGGGAAGGCAGATTTTTAACCACTGCACCACCAGGAAAGTCCATGAGTAATTCTGTTTTTGGTGCTAAATAATACTCCATTGCCTATTGGCTGCCATTTAAGGGCCAATCACCATGGAATGCATAACTGTTTCCATTGGGAAGTTTATAATGAAGACCAGTCTGGAACAATGTGATTGTGATTGTAGAAATTCTGTATGTACAGCATGCCAGGCTAACACATATTTCAAGAGCAGAATTTGGTTAGGGAAGATTTCACAGTTTGAATAGGGCTTTAAAGGATATAGGGAATTTTGTCAGACTGACAAGAGTTTAGGTAACTTTGTGTTTGTTGTATAAGAGCCAAATACTCTGTGGCTGTGTAAAAGTTAATGCAGTCACAGTGTGGTATTTGAAACAAGGGTGACTTTTTTTTTTCCATTGAAACCTGCAATGGGCAAATACTATCTGAGGTAGTTTTTAATTCTATGAGCTTCAGTTTACTGCCAAACTTGTCCTGATAGTTGTGTTCACATATTTAAATGATAGTCATTTGTTCATTGTCCAGCACTTAACATACTGCTTCTAATTCTTACAACTTTGTAAAAATAGAATTATCTCCATATTTCAGACAGAAAACTATATTTTAAAATGGGTTAGCAGTGATTGATGGTTGACTAGGGAGCCAGGAGCCCTAAATTCTATCTCTATCCCCACCCATAGGCTCTACACCCCCTATCCTCGGGCAATGAAATCCCCAGAGGGCATTTATGATGTGATACAAGTCCAGGCAAGTGCAGACTTTTACAATTAGCTGAGGCTTTGATCCCAACCCCCAGAGTAGTTTCCTAGTAGTAGGCCAACTGACCAAACAGCTAAACAGCTTCTCTCTCTCCCTTTCAACCTCAACGCATTCCCAAATCTCCACTTTATGGTCCTTAAGACTCCAGTGATGCAGTAGGAAAAACACTAAGCAAAAGAAGGGAAAATAGGGCATTGATCATTTATGTTTATACAGATTTATTTATGTCTCCCATGATAATACTACTAAGGGAGTCTAGCAATGTGAATCAATTGCTGTTCTTGGATCTGCACACTCCCAATAGGACATCTCTTTCTTGAAGTTGGAAAGAAGTGGGGGAGAAAGGAATCTTTACTGCCCCCCGGAGGCCAAGAAGCTAATAAATAATTTATCAGGGATTTGAACCCAGGTCTGCTGGACACTAAACTGACACCAAATCAGTAGGAGAGCAGAACCAGAATCATAGCTAGATAAACTAGGTTTCCACCTGGAGGCAACTTCTGGCTTAGTAGATGGGAAGATTTTCCTAACAATTTGGCTTTTCTAGAGATGGAGAATGCTGGCTTCCAAGTAGAAATTTCCCCCACCCATAGTTTTCAAGAAATACCTGGAAGTCCACTTGTCAGGAAGTTCTGGAAAGGCTTCCTGCATTTGACAGAAAGTTGGAGCTCCAAGTCCTTTTCAACACGGAAATTCTGTGCTTCCCAGACTACTGGCAAACAGTTCTAGGCAGGCTTTTCTTTCAATCTGTTTACTCGTTTCCTTTGCGGCTGCAGCCCACTTGCAACTGAGGGATTTGAAAACCACTCATTATCCTTAGGCAGACTCCTCAGGAAAAGGGTTTTAACTCAAAACAGTTACTAGTTCATTGGCTTTCAGGGACCAAACCTACTGAGAGGAGGAGAGAGAAAACCCATCAGAGAGGACTAGTGCTCAAGGCAGCCACATGTTTGACCTCATTCTGAGAGGGGAGTTGCTGGGGCGCAGCTAGAGGCAGCAGCATGACAGGGAGGGGCTTTCCTGTTTCTTTGAGACAGGTTTTCACAGGGTGACTTAATTTGAGGGGTGAAGAATTCACAGGCAGTTACTACCTATCTACCACACTGTAGTTGGCACTTCCTGAGTGCGCGTCATCTCCATGACCCCTCCCAGAGATCTATCCTGCAAACACGATTACTGTCCCTTTTTCACCGATGTTGAGCCTTTGGCTTAGGCGACTAAGGGCGCTCACCAAAGATCCCACAGTGAATAAGAGCTAGGGCCAGCTTGAGCACCTATTTCAAGGCCAACTTAACCTTTTCTCTTTTTTGAAGAGCTATCTATATATCTACATCTATATTCCTCATATACAGTATGCATAATTTGGGCAAGCCTGGAAATGAATCTGTAGAATTAATTTCCATATAGGGCATCCACCAAGGTTAAGTGAGTTTTTAAAAGTAAATAGAAACAAAAAAGTGTTCTGTTTTATAAAATTTCATTTTGAACAATGAGAAAAATAGAGATCAAATGCCTCTTAGGAGCATTATGAATATGGTGAGTCAAGCAGAACTTTTTTTTTGCTCTTGGACACTGTGTGTAAAGTCAACAGCCCTTACACAAGGTTATACATGGTTAAATATACGACAGCTGTTGCAGTTGTTGTTCCTCGGACATCTTCATGGTGGAGGGCTAGCAAAGAAGAGTGTGGCCAATACAAGGCAGAGGTATAAACTTTACCTCCACTGCTGGAGACCTCCTGCCAGCAGAGGCCCTCAGCTCAAATCACTGTACCTTTCATTTAGCAATTCATTACTTATTTTCTGGATCTTTCTTTTATTTTCTTGGACTTTTAACTAAATACTATATATTCTTTTATTGTATCCCACCCCCCATCAAGGCCTGATAATGTCATATAATTTTCAATCTCCCACAGTCCCTAGACAGGACATATTGGTATTATTTAATATATTTTTTCTTTTATGTGATAGAGCAATGCTCAATGTTCTTTTAACAAATTTTTTTGCTGTTGTAATTGTCCAAGTAAATACTGCTTTTATGCCATATGTTTGAAAGCTCTTAGCTTTTGTAAATATAGGCACTACTGAAATTGTACATGGAACTTTTCCAAAAGTTATTTGGTGTATTGGTTTTGGAACTCTGTAAAAATAATCTGTACAATATTTTGGTTGTATTTCTAAATCTAACTACATGAGAGCTATTCAGCCCATTATGTATGTAAAGTAAAATGATCCCCTAAACCACCATAAAACTGAATGTTCTAATATAACATAGTCGCCACAGGAAAGTACAGATATGCACATGTATTCGTGCCCCACCTCTACCCCCAAGGCTGCACCTCCTCCCTGCTGTGATATGGGCAGGGAGACTCCCCTCTTCACTCTCCTTTTTAGGTTTTAGGCTGAGAGACTGGGGAGAGTTGAACTCTTGAGCCCCATATCACCAAGGCTGCGTGATGGAACTGGAGGTTGCAGAGGTGACAAGAAAGATTGGGGAGCCTCGTGGGGCTGTCTAAGTGTTGTGATGGAAAATGCCTGCAAGATGTCATTTGTTTCTTTCTGTTCCCTCTCCTTGCTCCTTTGTTGCTGCTGAAGGGACTGGAAGGCAGAGAAAGAATCGGCAGTGGGGTTTTTGCAGTTGTAACACAGTGGCGTTGCTTCCCCCTTTCCTTTGGGTTTGATGTGTGTGATGGAGGGTCAGGAGCATCTGAGGAGGGAGCTGTGGCTAGGTGGTGCCTAACCGAGGCAGGAGGAGAGGACTTCTTCCCCTTCCCCCAACACACACGATGTGATAGAGGAGGGAAGGAGAAATGCATTTCAGGGATTGAGTGGAGAATTGGAAATCCTAAACATCTGCATGCTGGTAGCAGGCAGGAGGAATGAAAGAAGAGAGGGAAGGAAGAGATTAGCAGAGGAGGGGAGTAATACGTAAAGAGCAGGTCTGTTTAAGTCATACTCTGCCTGTAAAATAGAGGACAAACTCCAAATTGAGGCCCCTGACTTCACAGTCCAATTACAGATGTACCATTTTATCTTCTCAGAAAGATACGCTTTAAAGTTGAAGTGATTAAATCCAGATGTGGAGTCTTCTGTGGGTAACTCCACTTTGTATGTGTCAGCTTTATAATCTGTTAAATGTTAAGTAGACCTTGGAAAAGCTTCAGCTCCTCTTCGGTGTACAGGGAACTGGAGGAGAGGCCAGACCAGTGGCCCACCTCTTTGGAGCTCAGTTTCAATCATCTTCTCTTCTACTCACTTCTTTCTCATTATTTTCTTCTCTCCAAGGTACACAGGTGTGTGGGAATTGGGTCTGCCTCCAGACCCCCAGGAAGTGTGCAAGCCATGGATGTAGGACCCATGCAGGGAAGGGAGAGCAGTGGGGTCTAAGCAAGCCAGCCAGAATCCCAAGATGAGCCTTCCCTGGGCCATCATGTGAGTGGCAGAAGGTGGAGAGCCAGTTTCGAAGGAAAAGGGTGACTCCTTTTAGAATTGTCACCTATTATATCAAGAATCTGTGATTGGTGAACTCTGTTGACCCCTACTAAAATATGCACATCAACCTCCCCCAGATATTTTACCTTCACTCTCTTCCACAAGTACAGTTTTAACTACGCCTTTTTTTTTTTTTTTTTTACTATTTATTTAGTCTTCACTGTGTCTTAGTTGGGGTATGCGGGATCTTCACTGTGCCTGTTTAGTTGCAGCAGGCGGGCTCTTAGTTGCCGCATGTGGGATTTAATTCCGGTGACCAGGGATGGAACCTGGGCCCCCTGTATTGGGAGTGCAGAGTCTTACCCACTAGACCACCTGGGACGTCCCTTATCTATGCTTTTGGAGTCAGAAAGGTATTAGTTAAAAAAAAAAGAAACAGTTGGTAAAAGCATCTCAAGTAAAAACATCTTGAATAAAGATGTGAGAAATACATTTCTGGATTCCTAATATCATTCATTTGCCCACTTCTCTCTGAAGTCAAATCAAATACTTCATTAATAGGAGTGGAAAAAAAAAACCCAGTAAGATGATTCAAAAAGGTTAAACTAAGACGGATTATTTGAACTGGGGGTAGGAAATTAATTCAGTTTCTAACTGAAATGTAGGCATTAACAATAAACATTTAAGTCATGCCCAAGTTTTCTTCAGAGTACAGTATATTATGGGACAGTAATCCTCCTCCACCCTGAAACACGATTATGCCAGAAAGTAAAATATCTTCTTTATGGCCTTTCTTTTTCTTGTTTAACTTCAGTAGCATAGTCGGGAACAACTGACAGGGGAAATCCTAAAACATCCAGCTCCAGTGATTTTTTTAAAAATTCTAAACCCACTTTTTTTATTTTGGCGGCGGCGGCGGCGGGAAGTAGGGGGAGCTGTTGAAAGGACTTTGCTGAGGTTCAGCCAACAGCTACAAAATAGCCGGCAGGCAAAGTCCACTTTGGAGAGGCAAATAAGCAGGCTTAGCTCAAGTCCCTCGCCGGGCAAAAACGAGGCAGGTGTTGGAGGGATGGCCTTTCTGGATAGGATGGAGACCCGGACGGATGAAGTCTTCTCTGGTTAGAAAGGAAATTTGGTATTAAGAGGGCCTCACTGAATCCCAGTAATAACCAAACAACTGGTGTTGTTCAGGGCACCGGGTGGAAAGTGGGTGGCAGGAAGTAGAAAGGCTCAAGCTCCTTTCCCTGGGTCGGTTCAGGAATTTAATTTCAGCAAATGTTTATTGGAGCCTGATAAGTGTTGGCCACGGTGCTAAGCGCCGGAATATAAAGCGGAACGGGACGTGGTCTTGTCCTTGAGGAGCTCACAGCTCAGGAAAATTGGCTTCAGCATTCCAAGTGGGCTTGGATGACTTTTTCCCCCGGGACTTATCACGGGAGAGTTGCAATTGAACTCATCCACACTTTTCTTGTAAAGATTTCAAAACAGAGGAACAGGCGCGGCAAGGGGGTGGAGGAGAGATGGCTGCAGGGGCTGGTGGCAGGCTTGGCAGCCGCCGGACGCGGGGCTGTGGTGGTGTCGCCTGATGGCGAGGAACGGCCAACACCGTCCCCCAGCGTTGGCACCCTCGGGCTTGGCTCGGGCACACCGAAGCCGCCGCGGTGCCAGCGGCGGGTCTGGCCCCGCGGGGCGGGCTGACAGCCGGGAGCCCAGCAGCGGCCGCGCGGAGGTCCGGCTCCGGGGCGAGGCTGCGCGCCCCGCGCCGGCAGCCAGGGGGCAAAGTTCCCGGGCCGGCACCGCTGCCGGCTACCTGGGGCTCCGGCCCCGCCAGGGTCCGCCGGGTCCGCGCCTTCTCCTGGCGGGTCCCCTCCACCAGCCGGGGCTCCGCGGAGCGCAAGACTCCCCCGCTCGCCAGCGCTCCCGAGGCGCCGGAGCGGAGGCGCGGCCGGGGACCCGCGGCGCGCGGCGAGGTGGGGAGGGGAAGGCGGTCCGCGCGCGGGGGCCGGGAGGGGGCTCCAGCAGGGGATTCCGGGGACGCGCGGCCCCGCCCCGCCCCCTCCTCGCCTCCCCTCCAGAGCCCCGCGGAGCCGGGGAGCATGGACCACACGCCGCTGCTCTGGCACCATGACGCTCGCCCGCTTCGCGGTGGCTCTGATTTTCGGGGCGCTCCCCGGAGTGGTCAGCTTTGATCCGGTCCTCAGTTATCCCCTCCGCCACCGCCATCGCCATTCGCCCCCTCGGGGTCCCCAGCACCCTTATTACCTTCCCACCCAGCAGCGGCCACAGAGGACGCCTCCGCCGCCCCCTCTCCCGCGCGTCCCGCACCCCCCGCCGGCGCTCCCTGCCCCGCGCCTGCACGCCCTCCACGCCAGGCACACGCCCCGGCCGCACCCCGGGGACTGCCCCGCCGGCGAGCCTTGGGTCAACGTGACGGACTTCGGCGCCCCTTGTCTGCGCTGGGCAGAGGTGCCACCGTTCCTCGAGCGGTCGCCCCCGGCGGGCTGGGCTCCACTGCGAGGGCAGCGGCACAACTTTTGCCGGAGCCCCGACGGCGCGGGCAGACCCTGGTGCTTCTATGGGAACGCCCACGGCAAGGTGGACTGGGGCTACTGCGACTGCAGACACGGTGAGTGGCCTCGGGGCAGCGGCGGCGACTCGGGGCTGGCGGGGAGCCAGCCTGGCTAGGAGAGGGCGTTAGGTGCTCCTTGAAGAGAGGGGGGGGGGGGTGAGGTGGGGTTGCGGGTTTGCATCGCTCAGGGTGATGGTGGGCTGCCACTGAGTTACCAGACAAGTACCTTGGTACCTTGACTTTGAATTAGCAAGGCGCGCCTTGTGCCTGAAGGTTATCTGGGGTGATAGCTTCTCTGGAAGGTGCTGCACTCTGGGTTCCTGGATAAGGTCTTGTTTCTGGCCACTGTGCTGTGTGTGTGTGCGCGCGCGCGTGGGGTGGATGTGTGTTTTCTGGATCTGCTTGCCTGAAGAATGTTACCATATTTACGTAGAAGAGGCAAAGCAAAGGAGGAGATCGTTTCTAATGACTTGTTTTGGAAAAGGAAATATTAAATCTAATATGACGATCAGTAACCTGCCCCCCTCGCCATAGACCTGATTTGGGGAAAATGTGGTAAAATTTCTGCCTGATTCCCACCATTGACATGTATTTGAAAAAGTTTGGCAAAATTTCCGGGCCGAATTATAACTTGTCAAAATGATGTTCATATTCTGGGGCACAGAGTAGTAACTATGATCAGTGAGTGAAGCAAAAAGAAGGCGAGAAGAGATCGGAATAGTAACTATCTTAGGAAAGAAGCAACTTGATATAGTCAAGAGCAGTTTTCAAGAATGCCAGTATTCAGTTGTGTAAGTTATTTGTGGAGGATCGGGGTTAGTCGGTAAAGAGATGAAGTTGGTAAGATGTTTTGGTTTTGTGGTAATGAAAGCATCATATTAATAGATTCAATGTAAGTGAATAGTCTGCCTTTGAGCAGTGCTTTATTTTGAGTTGGTGTTTTTTAACAGTTTTTTCTCTCTCTCCTTTAATAGCTGTGGAAGAAAATCCTCACATGTCCTTTAAAATTTGGATTTTCCTTAAAAAAAAATTTTTTTTTTGGCATCTCTTCATCCAGGCTACAGGGCAGGGTTTTCATTAATTGTAATTTTGAGATATGTTGTACTTTGTACCTCTTTGGAGGTAATTTGGAGGTTAACTTTCACAGGGTCATTCTTTCCCTTCAGAAATTTTTATTTATCTGTGCCTTTGATTGCATTAGTGCTTTGAGTTAAAGGAAAGTGATAGGAAGGTTAAGATCAATTATCCTTCATCCTAGAGAATGAAGTCATCGCTATACTTGCGTTTCACAGACAGAATGCCAATGTGGCTGTAAAAATTTGGAGGTGATGTCAAGCAGAGAGCCCTAGGCATTGTTTCACTATTTACTGTAAGAGATTATTTCTAGTAAAATCTCATGTTTAGCAAACACTGACAGTTTTTTCATTTTTCTGTTATTATATTTCATGTTTCCCATTGTATATACATATATGTTTAAATAAATGGAATTCAAAGGTAAAGCACTATAGTGATCTCTCGTTCTCTTTCTGATACATAATTCTTTTAATTTTATATTCCAAATGAGGAGAGTAGCTTGTCGGTTGATTCTCCCCACCCTCTTGTGTTGAAAAGAAATTTAAACCTAACAGCAACACAGACGCTTTGTGATGCCTTTATGTTCATAGCTAATTCTCACTAGGCAAGACTCAAAACACTGCATAATAGTGTGTGTACTTCCTGGTGTAAAGTGATTGAACACAAGAGAAACAAAAGAAACCACCCAACCTGGGAGGTAAATGCCCAGCCTCCTCCCCACCCCCCCCCCAAAAAAAAAGAAAAAGAACAAAACAAAACAAAACAGGAAAGCAATCCGCTGGCTACATAATAATTTAATTACTCTCACAGGCTCAGTCTTGATAACCCATTCTGTCATTTACTCCTCACGTTCTGATTGGACGTAACTCATACCTTCAAAATGACTGGTATACTCTGAACCTATGGCTTTCTTTGTTCTGCATTTCAGTTAGGGGTATGAACAAAGCTATTGTGGAGTGGTGAAAAGAATATGGAATTGTGCTTTAGAAAACAAAGGTGTCTGCCTTGGCTCTGCCAGTAGCTGTGCAGTGCTGAGTAAGACTCTTAACCCCCAGAGCTTTGGTTTCCTTATCTGGAGGAAGGCAATTTTGGAATAGATTTATTCAAAGGACTTTCCCAGCACTGAGCATATACCAGATCCACCTGGCCTGATAATAACAGGTAGGGTTTCTGGAGCATTCACTCTGTGTTGGGTGCTGGGCTACGCATTTTATATATTAGTTTTCTCATTTAATTCTCATGGCAACATTATAAGATAGTGCACATTTCATGCCAGAGCTCATTTTATTCTTTATTTATATAAACATGTAGAAATATCTGTACTGTCGAATGATCCTATTTTTGTAGCTTAAAGGCTAGTTTAAAAAGAAAGAGAAAGGAAATTATATTCGGTCCAATGCACATGATTTCCAGTCTCTTATGACTTGAAAATATCCAGAGTTTTCTTCTTTTCTCTTTTCTTTTCCTCCTTTTTGTTTTTTTTAACAAAAACAATTAGGACAAAAGGAAAGAAAGTGTATCGTAAGGAAATACCTCTTTTAAAAAATAAACTGGAGGCCAGAGTCATGTACCTGGTTGCACTGAGAGAAATGAGGAAGTTGGTGTCCCTGAGGTGGAGAGTTGGTTGAAACTTAGTTGAAGGGGTGGCGGGGGGATCTCAGGAGAGCCAGGTCAGGGCGTGGACACTCCATTGGCTCAAATGTCTGAGAAAGAGAAAGATGATGCCTGGGCCCTGGGTGCGTGAAACTTACAAACTAGTGATCAAAGAATCATGGGGCGGAGGGGGATTGGAACACCCTGAATCAGCCCAAGGAGTTAGTTTTTATAAAGAGCATTAGACGCACTTGGGGGCTTATTAAAATGCAGACACCTGGGCTCTAGCCTTCAGAGACCCTGATTAAGTAAGCTAAGGAATCTGACTTAGGAATGTGCATTTCTAATGACCAATCAAGGTGATTTGGAGGTTGAAGACCCTTTGTCACAGTCAGGGAAAACCACGGGAGGGCATCAGAACCCACCTAAGCTGTGTGGTGGTGGGTCATCATGTCTGCTGAGTCTGCCCGTCTGTGACGTAATCCTGCTAGACTTAGGATCAAGCGTAAGGCAGGCCTATGGTAACTTTTTGTGTGGTTTTAGAAAATGGCGCCACTGGTTTTGTTTGACCAGCGTCGGATAATAACAGCTTAGTTCACCAGAATATGATTATTAACTGAATGTGAGCCAGATTATTTTCACATTTCTACAGGAAGAATTAACAGGCGACTGAGTCCCCCCAACAATATCTTGCAATAATTTAGAGCTTCCTGACTAGAAAGGGAAGTCCCTTTTCCAGTCTCTGGTTGGTGCGGCAGGTGGGACAACTTGCTTGTACTCTGCTAGGAGCTTCTCTTTGTTACAAGCAGTCAGGTGGAATGCAACCATAGGTGACTGATGACTGATGGGTAAAATAGGTATAAGAAACAGTAATGCTGTAATGGTTGAGGTTTTGAAACAGGAGGGAAGGGGGCAGGGCACAACCTTTAAAAGAATGATATAGCCATGGGCTTCCTTGGTGGTGCAGTGGTTAAGAATCTGCCTGCCAATGCAGGGGACACGTGTTCAAGCCCTGGTCCGGGAAGCTCCCACATACCGTGGAGCAGCTAAGCCCGTGCACCACAACTACTGAGCCTGCATGCCACAACTGCTGAGGGCCATGTGCCTAGAGCCTGTGCTCCACAACAAGAGAAGCCATCACAGTGAGAAGCACCACCCTGCAATGAGAAGCCCATGAACCACAAGGAAAAGCAGACCCACTCACTGCAACTAGAGAAAGCCTGTATGCAGAAATGAAGACCCAACACAGCCTATAAATAAATAAGTAAATAAGTAAGTAAATAAATAAATAGATTTATTAAAAAAAAAAGAATGGCATAGCTATAGGACGTGACAAAAACTGGTTAGAACCAGCTAGGTCCAAGATGGCGGAAGATTCAACTTGATTATATGCTCATTGTAATATATTAGCATGCTAAATGACAGGCCCACCAATGCCATGACAGTTCTGAGATGGATCAAAGATCAAAACGTGGACAGTGGCCCAATTCTTGGAAATCCCTGCCCCTTCCTTGAATAATTGGAATAATCCTCCCACTCATTAGCCTATGAAATTACCCAGCCCATAAAAACTAACCACCCCATATTTCAAGGCCTCTCACCTTCTGAGATGGCCCACACTCTATCTGTGGAGTGTGCTTCTCTCTAAATAAATCCACTTCTTATCTATCACTTTGTCTCTCACTGAACTCATTCTGTGATGAGACATCAAGAACCTGAGCTTCATTAGGTCCTGAGACCAGGTGTGTGATCTCAATTAAGAGACCATGGGGGGCTTCCCTGGTGGCACAGTGGTTAAGAGTCCGCCAGCCAATGTAGGGGACATGGGTTTGATCCCTGAGCCGGGAAGATCCCACATGCCTCGGAGCAACTAAGCCCATGCGCCACAATTACTGAGCCTGCGCTCTAGAGCCTGTGAGCCACAACTGCGGAGCCCACACACTGAAACTACTGAAGCCTGTGTGCCTAGAGCCCATGCTCCGCAACAAGAGAAGGCACTGCAATCAGAAACCTGCACACTGCAACGAAGAGTAGCCCCAGCTCGCCACAACTAGAGAAAGCCCGTGCACAGCAATGAAGACCCAATGCAGCCAAATTTATGTATTTATTATAAAAAAAAAAAAAAAGAGAGACCATAGTTTCAAGTCCCAATCCTGGGTTTTGGCCACGTTCAAGTCCTGGCATGTGGGTTTAAGTCCCAATCTGAGTTGTACAGTTTCAGTTTTACCAGAAAGAATGAGTCATGGATCTGACTTTATGTCATGTCATGCTAATCTGTTCACCCAAATCTCCTGATTCAAATAGAGACAGTGGAATTGTGGGAGGAATAATATTGTTTACAGGCTGTACTCTTTGAAGTCCATCTGGTGTTTGAAGTGAAGGTTAATTAAAAAGTTGGCTGAAAGTCCCTTTAAAAAATTTTTTTAATGCTACATCTTGATTCTGTGTAGTAGGTGCTGAAAAACATTTATTAGCAATTACAGATTTGATACATTTCCGGGCTGGATTTTTAATATTGAGCTCAATCTGTCTTTCAGGCTAAGGCAGATATAACATACTTTGACTTGGGGCATTATCTGACTCTTTACTAGTGTGATTTTTTTTTGTAAGGAGAAAATTAGATATCCTGTTACTACTGCCTTTTATGAATGATTATCTTGGACATGCAAACACTCTGTGTGTGTGTGTGTATATATATATATATATATGTACTTCTTGGGGGTGTGTGTGAAGGTAACCTTTGTAAAAGTAATTTGGTTTATAACTGAAGGCAAGCCTAATTACCCAGCAGTAAGGTGTTACTCAGAGATCCCTTATTTGATGGATACTATGCAGCTCCTAAAGTGATAATCCCAAAGATTGTCTATAAAAAAATGGAAAAATACTCATGGCAATGTTAAGGGGAGAAGATGGATACAAAACTTATATACTTATGACTAACTGAAAATAAAGAGGGCTGTGAAAAGTTTGGAAGAGATAAGAGGCGATAATTATGAACTGGGGTATGAGTGTGGCTAGGGTCAGTTAATGTGGTTTTGATGGCAAAGAATAGAAAACCCAATTCACAATGCCTGAAGCAATAAAGTTTGTTGTTCATATTATAAGAAGTCAGGCTCCAACCTGGTACAGGTCTGCTACTCTCTTGATTCCTTTATTTTCAAAGTGTGGCTTTTATCCTTAGGCTAATGGTTATTCCAGTTTTCATGTCAAGATAGAACAACTTGAAGAAGAAAGATAGGGCCCCTTCTTCATGTATGACCCATTGAAAGAGCAAGGAGACCTTCCTAGAATTCCCCCATAGACTTCCTCCCGTATTTCATTGGGCAGACCTTCCTGGCACTCTCTGGGAAGGAAAATGCAATGACCATGCTTGCCTAGATTAGTCAGGATTGACCTGTGAGCATGGCGGCAGTCGTGGCAGGGAGAAGCAGGTCGTTACCCGCAGAGTCTGCCACGAAGTGTGGTTGAGGTTTGTCCTTGCTGGGCTGCACCCCTCAGGCCTCCAAGCCCTGTACTTGCCCAGCCTCCTGATGGAAGAAGGAGCCTGGAGGCGTGGTCAGAGACATCAGTGGTTTAATGGATGGGGGGTCTTACATGTCTCAAGCAAGGTCCTGGAGCAACATCCCACCATGTGTAGCAGGCGATGGGCAGGACATGGCAGCGGTCTTTGCTATGGGTGTGTGTGTGTGTGTGTGTGTGTAGGGCCGTGGGGGTGGGAGGAGAAGGGGTGAGGGTGGGGGTTTTGGGGGTAGAGAGGGAGGTTACCAGTTATAGAGGGAATTGACATCAGGTTGGCTCATTGGTTACAAGGGAAACCAGCAGGGCAGCACGCCTCTCACCACGCCTTTGATTAGCTATCGTAGTGGAAACGTTCTGATCTAAAAATTAGCACAGTCACTGGCTGGAGTGGGGCAAGTATGTAGGCGTTTACTGATCAGTTTCTATGATTAAGAGGGAAGGTCAGTCACGTGAGTAGGGTGTAGGTGAAGCAGGCACTGGTTGAGCAGGGGATGTACAGAGAGCAAGAGAACTGCCATCCTGGGTGGCCTGATCATACAGTTCTTATACAGATATCCCCCACTTTTTGAGAATTTGCTTTATGCTACTTCACTTTTACAAAGGTACATTAGTACCTGTTTTTGCTAACCGAAAGAAATCCAAAGAGAATTTTTGCTTTTATGAAAAAAGGTGAAAATTGAAAGGAGCGTTCAGTGTTTGTTTGGCAGTGAGCCGTTATGGAGGCAGGGCACACCTGGAGCACTGAGAGTGGCGCCCCCAAGCTCCTTCTCCAGGAACTACACAGTATCTCAGCATCAGGCTGCCATCAGGGTTTGAGCTGTGTCTGTGAGCATCTGTGCTTTTTCTCAATTTATTTTGTGCATCTCTTAACAAGATGTGTCCTAAGGTTAGTTGCTTCTTGGCTTTATGCCAAAAGGTTTTCTTTATGTTACAAAAGGTTTCATAGGAAAATTCTACTTTTGGATATTGGGGAAAACCTGCATTGGGGAAACAATGCAATTAGAAAATAGTTATAATTAATTTAAAAAATTACGCTGTGAAATGCTTCATGCGTTTTTTAGCCATATGTAGATGAATAACATTTAGACTTGATTTGATTGGTAAAGCATATTTACTTGTTTTTAAGATGCGACTTGCAACTCTAGCAATTTATGTGTGAAATGAATAATTCCATTGTCAAGAATATGGAAGTTGGTTCAATTTTTAGGTAAACATAGTTTAATTGTAATTTTTAACCTTTTTCCCCCTTGAATTAACCTGTAAAGAAAGAAATCCTCTGAAGCCTGTCCCTTTAGTCTGCATAGTAGACAAACATTTAGCTGCGCACTGTGTGAACAATTGTTGTAGACTGCCTTCTACATGGTTGACATGCTGCTGTTAGAAAATCAGGAAATGTTGATTTTTGCCTCCTTTGCATCTTACTTTTCTAGAGCAGTCCCCTCCTCTCACCCCTTCTCCCTGTTTCTGAAAATCAGCACAATATTAATAAATTTTTTATTGTATGCAAAGCACTGAAGTAATGAGATTTTCCCCCCCAGAAGCCATGTATGCATGTTCAGCTTCATACTTTTTATTAGGATCACCAGAGGGGCATAAAAACTGAGAAAACCTGATTCTTGCAGAAAGGCAAGAGTAGATTTCATTAAACATTTACTGAGTTCACACTAGGAGCAGAATTTACAAAGATAGTAAGAAATTACCTGTGTCCTCTGGTTGAGGATGGTCACTCTCTGGTTGAGATGTCAGGAGAGTACTAAGCGTTTTTATTCCCTTTCCTGTGATATGTACTCTGGGAGACAGATAAGACTACTATTAAGCGTGGTTTAATTTCATCACTCAGAGTTGTACAATAAAATGGTGATACCCATACCATGTGTTAGTGTGTGGATTGTTCAGAGACAAACAACTTGTGGAATTTTCTGCTCCAGTTATTTAAATGCATATATTGTTAGTGTACTATAACTTGACCATGCATAGAGTCTTCTTTTGCATAATATTGTATAATATTTTAAACCCACAAATAATCGATAAGATTTATAAATTTCTAATAAGCCCAATGTAAATAGGTAGAATTGCTTACGGAGGATACCCTTTCACTTTGAACTAGATCAGTTCATATTTTTTCTCAGTACTAAAGGTATCTACATGAATAATAAATGAATAATTAATATGAATTATAGATGTGAACTAATGGAGGCAAATATAGTTCAGTTGGTTATTAGTTCAGGGGAATGCTTCATATGTTAAAAGGTGATTTGATTTCATTTTGACATGGAATGATTTGAATAAAATCTACTATTTTGCAGTGCTAAACTAATTTCAGTTAGTCATAGACAAAATAAAATACCTCAGTACCATCAAATAAGGTGTAGGAAAAAAAACCCCATCAAAATTAATGTAGCCTCCCCTACTGTACTTGAAAAATTCAACTAACTGCTGCCCAGTTCAGTTGTTCTTAGGTAGTGTGATTTTTGTGTGTGTGTATTTTATAATTAAGATAGGAAATGATCACTTAGTATATTTTTCCAGTTTTGCCTTTGGTATAAGACAAAAGATTATGTTTAATTCATTGTCAAATACGTGTACTAAATTGTCCAACATGTAATGGGCTTTTTTTCTATTCTTTTAAATAGCTCATCAACTGAAATTTCTGCATTACTTTCAGCTTTATGTATACTTTTTGTCAAGGATCTGAACAATAGCTTGATGTCACTGGCATGGATTCTTTCTGATTCCACCAGAACAATAGAAATGACTAAAATTAATTTTGTGCCTCTGTGAAGTCCAGTAATTGATGAGAAAGGATCTGGGTGATAACATTAATTTTCTTTTACTCATTTATCAAACTGTGATTTTAAAAGATTTAAAAAATATTTATTATTAATTCTATTCAAAAAACACTACTGGGATGGATCTTTGTTTTTGTTGTTTTTTCTTTTTCTTCTAGTGAGTGAGTGCTATTCTGTAAGTATATTTTAAGGAGTTAACTAAATAGGCAAGTCTTTTCATTTGGTTTATTTTGGAATGAGCTGGATTTAGTGAACAAAGATAGCTGACCTATTAGGTTCCTTTCCCGATATTTCTCTTAGGCCTCCTTGAAGTATGGGGTGTGAGAAGGGAGGTTTTGCCAGCTGTCCAAGGAGGGGTAATATCATAACAGCTCTATTAGTTTGCTAGGGCTGCTGTAATGAGTACCACAAACTGAGTGGCTTAAACAAAGAAACTTATTATTTCATAGTTCTGGAGGCTAGAAGTCCAAGATCAGTGTCAGCAGACCCATGCTTCCTCTCAAGGCACTAGGGAAGGGTCTGTTCCAGGACACTCTCCTAGCTTCTGATAGTTCCTTGGCTTGTGGATGTGTAACTGCAGCTTTCAGATGGCGTTCTCCCTGTGTGTGTCTCTGTCCAAATCTCTCCTTTTTATGAGAATATAGTCATGTTGGAGTAGAGCCCTCTCTAATGACCTCATCTTATCTCAGTCATCTGCAAAGACCCTATTTCCAAATAAAGTCATGGCTGTTCATAGACACTGGAGGTCAGTACTTCAACATCTTTTGGGAGAATAGTATTCAGCCCATCACAATAACCTTAAAAACTAAAAAAACCAGTGAGACTTGTGAAGAGAATTTTAATCTAGTTAGCTGTCCTTCTCTAGATTATCTTGCATCCAGTAAGGCTGATAACATGGTTAAAGAGAAGCCCTCTGGAATGTCTCTTTGTTTTAGGAATTCCTGTTTTTTAGCAAAGTTGTCCATAAAGCAAATTTCTGTAACAAAAATCTTTTATGTTCCTTTTTCCTTTATAAAACTGGAGATATAATTACATAGAAGAAAAATAATAGTAAACTAAAATGATAAACTCAACATTTTTAGCAGGAAATTAAGGTAGTAGAGTTCTGACCGTTGTTGTACGTTGGCACATTTTGCCTTTAGGTAGCTGTAATACCAGCAGACTGGTACAGCTGACTGTTTTGTTGTTGTTGTTTATTTGTTTGTTTTTTTTTTGCAACAATTCATTTCTTGAACTCTGGGGCTCCTCTCCATGACATGCCATCATGCATAGCTTTATAGTTCCAGACTTTCTTCCGTTACTGGTTTAGTCTATAAATTTGTAACACCTGTTATAGTTGACCTGAAACCTCTGTTTGAGACTTCAAATATTGTTATTAACACCTTTAAAAAAATAGGAATATTTAGAATAGAATATTTTCCATCAAATTGGCACATGAGAGACTTTAAGACCGTGCAGCCCTGGATTCACTGGGGTGTAGCGGACAGACATTAGTGGAGACTGTGAGGAACGTGGAAAAATGCTGGGCTGGAGTAGGAGCGTGTGAGCGAAGGAGTGTGAGCAGATCAGTTTTTGATAATAAGAGACGGTGACAGTGGAGCAATATTCGCCAAAGAATTGGTCTAGAATTTATCTGAAGAACTTTATTGTTAGTAAAGTATCAATAGAAATTAGTTTATCAGGCTATGACCTTGTGGATTGCTTTATTGTTTCATTCTCCCCGCCCTTTACACTGAGCTAAGAGTATTTCCTCTTGTAAGTGTGCACCTATAGATTTGTGCAAATGTGTAGTCCTCCTGCAACGTTGTACAGCCGATGGGACAAATCAGCCTCCACTGGAGGATCAGCCTCAAATGTGGGTCACCAGAAAGCCACTTCTCTCCTGTTGTGCCGTGTAGAGAAACTCTTCAGACAGTCTCATGCTTCTGCCTGGCTAGTTTATCCCCATGTAAGGTTTGGTAGATTAGTTGTAATATTTCAAATAGAATGGTGAAAACCAACATGGCAGAATGCATAAAGTGGTACCTGAAGCACTGAAAGGTGCTTATTACATCACAGGGTCTTTGCTCAGATTTGGAGCCAAGAGGACTGAAGCAAGGGTGGGAATCTAGGAGTAGTTGGTCATGGCTCTACAACTGCTCAGTTGATTGGGTCCATAGCTTTCTCATACATAAATTAAGGGAAACAAATTACAGTTCAGCCACCTCAACCATTCTAAGAGAATCAGTGAAGCAAGAATAAACCAAACAAAAACTACTGCCTGTCTTAAATGTGTGTAGTGTGAGTTTTGTGTTCACGCTGTTGTTATTTTAGGCATATAATTATGCCGATATTTTTTTAAAAGGCTCTTTCAAAATATCATTAGAAGAACTGTGAACTCAATAGAATCACATGCCAGTAAGAAATACTCACTCTGAGGGACTTCCCTGGTGACGCAGTGGTTAAGAATCACCTGCTAATGTGGGGGACATGGGTTCCATCCCTGGTCCGGGAAGATCCCACATGCTTCGGAGCAACTAAGCCCGCGAGCCTAGAGCCCATGCTCCGCAACGAGAGAAGCCACTGGAATGAGAAGCCTGTGTACTGCAACAAAGAGTAGCCCCCCTGCTCTCTGCAACCAGAGAAAGCCTTTGTGCAGCAACCAGGACCCAATGCAGCCAAAATAAATAAATAAAATAAAATAAATAAAATATTTAGAAGGAAAAAAATACTCACTCTGAGTTCAATGTAGATGATTACTCAGAATATTTTGGAAATTTTTATGGCCTTAAGGAAAGGGTAAACTATGTGGAGGAGCACTGCTAGGAAGGTGTGTGCTCTAGAGAGGCTGGTGTTGTAAATGGATTCTGACAGAGAATTCATTAGTCATTGACATGCAAATTGCCCTTCCAGAGTTGCAAATATTTGGATGAGCGCTCCACATTTCTTGCCATATGGCAGATACAGCTAAATGAATCCAGGCTTTCACAGCACATTTGGAGCATCTGAGAAATGATGGTAGAACTGATAGTTGACCTGGAAACTATTTCCAGTGCTATCATTTTCATTATAACAGTGTTATGGTAACAATTATACTTCTTGCAGAGTTTTCTCCTTCTCATTTCTGCCTTAATCATTTAGATGATATACATGCATCCTTTCTTCTTGACAGCTTTTTAGTGATTTAGGCCATATTTTACATTTTATTATGATTACTTAACATGCATAAGCAGAGTTCCAGTTTGTTTTCATTACTACATCTTTCTTCTAACCCTTTGACATGAATAATTTGGTGGTGGTGGTGATGGGGAATTAATAAACAGATAATAGATTAAATATCATTTCAAATAACATTTGTTTCAGGTGAACAAATGAACTCTTTGAATTGAAATAAACTGCTGGCATTTGTACTGTGCATAATATTATGTGGGTCTCTATAGAAGACATTTTGTGATTAAAAAATCATTAACATTCAGTTAAACTCTTCAGACATATTTCTTTAAAAATATTCTGCAGTTCATATCTTTCGCTGAGCTAGACAGGACTTCCTCTTGCTTGGTCTGAATTAAAGAAGTTTAGAATATATGAATGATTTTTAATAGATTATCTGCTATATGTGTGACCCACGCCGTGTTCTCTCCTGAATAATCAGGGTTCGGCAGTGCAATGTTTGCCTGCCTTTATTACTGCCTTTTGTTTGCATTAAATGACACTTTGTCATGAGAAATAGGATACGTTTTTCTTAAATAGTTACATTTTTAAAGGATGATTATGTGGAAAATAATAATGGTAGATGACTTGGCTAGTGCAAATGAAATGAATAGCTGGTTTGTGAATCTAATGTTTCTGGAAAACTATTGTAAAGCCATACGTAACGACTTTGAAATATGTAAAACGTGCCAGAAATTTTTGGTAGAATTTAATTTCTTTACCTGTGAAATAAAGGCCATCCTAAGTGACTTTTCACAGAATTTTATGAAATTTTAAGTTGTCTGAGTTTGATTCTATCTCTGCAAGTGTCCCAATTGCTGCCCCTCAGTACGCACTCCGAAACCCAGTGCCAATGAGAAGAGAAATGTAGGCCTTTGAGCCACACTTTAAAAAAAAAACAACAAAACAAATATATTTGATGTACAATATTATATAGTTTCAGATGTACTGCATAGTGATGGGATGTTTGCATAACGTTATGAAATGATCACCACGATAAACCTAGTAACCACTTTGATCCACACTTAAGGGATAAAACTTAAAATATTATTTTCCCCAGAGGTGCTTGAATTTAAATTTTGACCCTTTAAGACTGAAAAGAATGGCTCAAATCGTAGACTGTGGAGCAGCTGAGTGGGGCCGGTGTGTAAGGGGAAGTGAAGTCCCAGGGCCATTCAGTTATATCAAACTACTCTACCTAGTGGCAGTCTCCCTAAGACTAACATTAGGCAGTGTTTTCAACACTTAACACCTTTCTGAAATTATAGACATAATCTTTAGACTTGTCATGACTACTGCTAGTAGCTAAAAGGGGAAAGGCATTTTATTCTTCTTTACTGGAAGAACAAATCAGAGAGAAGGAAGATACAGCAGCCAATAACAGGTGATTTATAAACAGAACATTGAATGCAGTTTCTGTGTGTTTTTAAATCTATGACCTCATGTGAAGATGGAAAGTGATACATAAGTGATAAGAACTAAATAGGTGATGTGATCTAATACTTGTGAGACAGTGTCAGCCGTTAGTCACAGTCTTCCACTTTTTCCCTTTGAAAATTATAATTGGACTTTCTCTTTGCCTAGATAAAAGGAAGTATCATTAGCATTGACATCAGGATGTCAATCACCAAAAAAAAAAAAAAAGAGCCTGCTAAATCCTCATTTAAAGAAAGAAGCACATGCTGTGAGCAGTGAGAGACCAGGTCTCTAACCACTTCAGTGGAAAAATCATGTTACCAGGATGTTCAGTATGTTCAAACGATTATTTGCTATTAAAGGATTTTGGGATTCTTTTCCGCTTTAGGGTCAGTCCGACTTCGTGGTGGCCAAAATGAGTTTGAAGGCACGGTGGAAGTATATGCACATGGAGTTTGGGGCACAGTGTGTAGCAGCCACTGGGATGACTCTGATGCATCCGTCATTTGTCACCAGCTGCAGCTGGGGTGAGTCCTCCCATCCTTGACCAAATCTGTCTGCTAATATGTGAGAGGAATGCTGGGCACCCATCATTGCAGTGAAGATGGTACGTCTTCCTTCCCCATTCTCTTTCCTTACTCTCATTTTTCTCAGAAGAGATGGTAAAAAAGGGCCCCAAACGGAAGGAGTGAGTTCTTTTACATACAAATGCACTTCACTTGTTACTACCCCGGCTGACTAGGAAATGGACAATTCTAAGTCGTCTAAAGTTAAGAAGCATCTTTTGGTCTTTGGCTTCAACAAAATAATTGTTTAATGCTAGGAAGCAAGGAATTTGTTCCTAAGAGTTGTAATCTCTCAGTAGCCCATGCACCCTGAGGTTGCTGTTGTTTGCTTTTAACTTTCCACCTTGAGCCACCCACAAATTCCATTTGTGTGTGTACAAAGGAGGTGAGGTTCACCTGTGCTTGCATCCCATCCCGTGCTGGGTAAGGGGTGATATCCTGCGACATAGGTTTCTGCACGGAGGAGGTCTGTAAGAGATGACAGCTTCCCTCCGTCCCAGCAGCATCCTTAGTCCTGAGAAGCTGTCGGCCCTTCCACGACCCTAGGCGCTCTCGTTAAAACAGACTCCCACCAGGCCCAGAACCTTTTGCCTCGTTTCAAGGGGTTTCCTAGGAGCAGAAGGTTCCATTTTGGAAAAAACGTTTTTGTTTTTGTTGTTATTCTTATTGTTCTGTTTTTGTGTCTCATTTATTTTTTCCAAGTATGCCTGCCCTATATTTTTCTTGGTCTTTATCACCAGAGATCTTTAGAAAGCATGAAAAATATCTTGTAATGAAAAATGAAGTTTAAAAGGACTGAAAGAGAAGTTTTCCATTTGCAAATAGTTTGGATTAATAATCAGTGAGTGGTAATATCTAATGTGATGACACAAATGAAAAGCTTAGTCAACTCCAGTCAAATCAGTAAGAATTTTAATTTGCCAGCTTCCTGTCTTCCCACGAGGAAGATGGGGAATGAGTATTTAGTAAAGGCAAACTTTGAGGGCTTAAGTTTTGTTCAGACTTTTGATGCTATTAGATTGGCAAATAGGGTTAATGTACTTAATTAACTAATTTTAAAAAAATGAATGTTGGAATAAATCAGGGTAAAAGAAGGAAGAAGGGGAGAGACTACAAAGTGTTATGGTGTTTAGGATGCTAATTACTAATTTTATCAATGAGTATTTTGTCTGGCAAACAGTCATTGGCAGGTGGGCAGGTCACAAAGAATGTTTACTTGATGCTTTTTCTTTTAAGGGCCTGGAGATGTAACAAATTTGTAGTCTGGTGTCAGTGTCTTCCTTTATGTACATTTCTACCTGTGCTTTCATTACCCCTGAAAATCAGGGAAGAATAAAATTTTCTACAAGATTCTGACATAAGAAAGCAAAAAAAGGTACAAATGAACTTGGGACTTCCCTGGTGGTTCAGTGGTAAAGAATCCATCCTGCAGTGTGGGTTCGATCCCTGGTCGGGGAGCTAAGATCCCACATGCCGTGGGGCAACTAAGCCCAAGTGTGCCACAACTGCTGAGCCCGTGCACCTCAACTAGAGAAAATAAAACCCAGTTACCACAACTAGAGAGAAGCCTGTGCGCCACAATGAAAGATCCCGCGTGCCACAACTAAGACCCAACACAGCCAAAAGTAAAAATAAATAAAATAAATAAATATGAAAAAATGCAAAATCCTTTAAAAAAAAGGTACAAATGAACTTATTTACAATACGAAACAGAAATAGAGTTACAGATGTAGAAAACAATTTTATGGTTACCAGGGGAAAAAAGGGGGAGGGATAAAATGGGAGATTGGGATGGACATGTACACACTACTATATGTAAAATAGATAATAAGGACCTACTGCATAGCACAGGGAACTCTACCCAATACTCTGTAATGACCTATATGGGAAAGGAACCTAAAAAAGAGTGGATATATGTATATGTATAGCTGATTCACTTTGCCGAACTGCAGAAAGTAACACAACATTGTAAATCATCTATGTGCCA
Organism: Hippopotamus amphibius kiboko; assembly: GCF_030028045.1. Lineage (NCBI taxonomy): Eukaryota > Metazoa > Chordata > Mammalia > Artiodactyla > Hippopotamidae > Hippopotamus > Hippopotamus amphibius. The sequence goes on from NC_080198.1 coordinate 77,233,436, forward strand.
GTTAAAAGAAAAAGAAAGAAAGAAAGAAAAGGAAACAAGAACACTGTGATGGAGATGTGAATTACAGTGGTAGGTTGCTGGTCTCTTGATTGATGAAAGAATGTAAACTATCTTTCTGCAAACATAAACTTCAGATAAGCTAATCTGAAGTTCCTTCTGTCATCTCTTAGTACCTCATTAATAAAAAAGAATTGCACAATAAGAGCAGAGCAGCCCAGCTTTATTGCTGTAAAAACACATTCATATTTTAGATATACCCCAAGTATTTACTGTTTGATTAATGGAAGCTGTTGCATGGAGACAGTTCTAGAGAGTATCTTGTTATTCAGATAAGCATTTAATCTTTTAAAAATGTAATACCAATTTTGTACATATGAGTTAAAATATGTAGCTTAAATGAGTTATTATCTTATTATCTGGTTTCAAAGTCTTGCTAGCAAACACTGTCTATAAAGTTTTAAAAAATGTGAATGGGTTGCCTCTCTTGATATTATCTTGCTTAGATGTGGTAATCATAATCGTTTTGAAAATGAGAGGCTGAAATATTGGAGTAGGAAAGAATCTTCAAGCATCCAGACTTCTTTTGTATATCAGAAGGCAGAGCTCAGAGAGACTTTAGAGTGATTTGCAGCTGAGTTCAGACTGGAATCCAAGTGCCACTGGGCCACATGACACACTTCTTCCACAAAGCCACCCAGACTCCCTTCTTATTTATATCTGTAGTGTTTGCCCATTTTCTTCTAAAATCAGCCATAGTTAGTAAAGGAACATGCCTACCATTAGTTATTCAAGATTAATTAAAAAGATTGCCATAGGTCATCAACCCAAGTTCTGATCTAATGTTTTGATTTGCTTGTAATTTACATAATCCGTTGTTTTTCTTCCAATCCATCTTTATTGATTTCTTCCGTTTTTAAAAGTACTAGTGCTTTGACAAAAATTAGCTTACGTTTGATAAACCTAACCTTGATCATTGTACTTCCAGAGGAAAAGGAGTAGCAAAACAAACCCTGTTTTCTGGACTGGGCCTTATTCCCATTTATTGGAGCAATGTCCGTTGCCGAGGAGATGAAGAAAATATACTGCTTTGTGAAAAAGACATCTGGCAGGGTGGGGCGTGTCCTCAGAAGATGGCAGCTGCTGTCACGTGTAGCTTTTCCCATGGTAAAACAAGTATTTATTCTCTTACTTTACTTTTATTGTGGTTTCAGCATGATTCCAGATGATAAAAGTGTCTTAGTTAAACCATTTCCTAAAAGAGTTTAAATACAGACCTAAGTCTGAATCATCATAGTCTATATCTACAGTCTAATTAAATACTCTTCAATAAGAGTTCATCTAACAGTGGATTTCCATTTGACCTCACTTTTTTTTTTTCTTTTTTTTTTTTGTTATTTTTTATTTTTTATTTTTTTTGGGGGTACACCAGGTTCAATCATCTGTTTGCATACACACATCCCCGTACTCCCTCCTGACCTCACTTTTAACATATTTCCTATTTTATCTAATTCGCTTATAGACATATTATATACTGTATATGAAAACACATTTTGGTAATGGAAAATTGTGATGGAATCAAGTTAAAAATCATCTTGAAACCAAATATCAAGTACCAACTACAACAAAATACCCTCATTTTATAGAATGGAATAGAATCATGGTACCACCGTTCTCCTTTGAGTTGCAGATAGCACATTCCATAAAACAAATTGCTTCCTTGGACAGGGACTCTTTCTAAGCCCCATTTACTAGGCATGAGATGATCAGAGTATGGTTTCACTGTACTAGTACGCCTATGTTCATATGAATGGAAGCAGAGGAGGGAACAGCTGCTTTCACAGGGGCAGATGGGTTTTCTGGGGTCCATGGTTGTTTTAACGTGTGACCACAACCTGAGGCTACCACACTGTCACAGTATCCCTTTTGCATTTTCCTTGGAGACAGCAGCCTGACCAGATGTCCCAGGTCTTAGAATGCCAGCAGCCAGCCCAGGGCAGTGGTTTCTGTTTGAGTACAAGTATCAGGGGAGGAGTTGAAAAGCTCCCACCACAAAACATACAGAGAATTTAGGGTCATTCCTATGAATTGGCCAGAAGAACCAATGGAAATGGTACAGGATATGGTACAGGCATGTGCTCGGAGAGCTACAATCCTTTTGTAGGTAGGCAAGGTACATATTAAATCTTGATTCTTGTAAGTTTTTCCTTTTCTTCCTTTGCCTCTCCACCTTTGGGTAATGCTGCTTTTGGCAAATACATGTTTACACATTGCTACATCAGGGATGTTGTGAATTAGGCTCAACAGTGCACTGCTTTTTGTAGATATTGCTTGTATTCTATGTTCAACCTAATTGATAAAATATGTTTAACATTTTTCAAGAAGTGAAGTAAGTAAAATCTTGAAAACAATATTTTTTTTTAGGATCTCTAAAAAAAAATTCATTCTACTCTCTGTGATCTACCCACTTATTTATACACTGGTTGCAGAACTAAATTTAAGGTCGGTTGTAAGCATGTATAAGATATAGAAGGTTGAGATAAATTAGAAGTGAGAGTGAAAAAATGCTTTTATGGTAAATTTAATTTACTATTTATTTTACTACTGTAAAAGCAAATAGTTCAAGTCAGCAAGCACGGAGTCTACCTTAAAGCATAGTGGTAGACCTTTCATACCTTCTTTTAGTTTGGAATTTACATTTAGCATCTTGGCGTCTAGTACTTTTCCAACGCTTACAAAGTAGAAGATGGTGTATGAGTACTGGACGTAAGAAATAGCAATCTAAATGAAAATGTCTGGGAGTTTTATTTATCCATAAGTTACATATCAGTCAACTACTTCACTGAATTCTTTTTCAAATGATTTTTTGTGTGTGTATTTGTTGGGAGGATGTGAGAGGTTGACTAAATCTTGTCTTTGAGCGTCTCTATATTTTTACAGTTACTTATACAACTAGTGGAAAAACTACATGTTTTAAAGTAAAACGTGTCATATAAAAAATGTAAGGTAAAAAAAAAAGAAAAGAAAAAAAAAAAGTAAGGTAATATGCCATAATGTATCTAGGTTGTAGGTGATTTTAAATTTCCTCTTAAAAAATTTTTTTTTTCTGTTTTCTCCAAGTTTACCATGGAGATGGGGTGAGGGGAGGCAGAGGAGAATATAATAATTTAAGAAACTTATACATTTTTTCCACCATTTTTTCTATATTTTCCAAGCTTCTTAAAGGAAAAATAAACATAATAACATGTAAGCAAGTTTATTATCATAATTTGGTGATCAGTAATTATAGGAAGCTAATATACAATATTGAGAACAGTTATGTTTATTAAACCTTTATCCTTTTACAAATTACAAGTGCTAGATGACTTATGTAAGAAAACTATATTACAAATATCAGGATATGAGTAGATGAAAGTGTTCACTATTCTAAATCCCTTCTCAAATGTGAAATTTGAATCCAAATCTGAGAGTCCAAATACCATTTATTGATAGCCGCTAACACTGTGGAGGAATTAGAAGCATGTTTCATGTGGATAAATGATGAGCGTTTGGCAAAAGATGTGACTAACTTTCCTAACAGGAACTCAGCCTGTTCTGAACCTTTTACCATCTCACATCCTTTATTCCAGAAAAATTAGACTGTTGTACTGTTTCCCAAACATATGCAGCTTTGTGCTTCTATGCTTTTGTTCATACTGTTCGTTTTGCCTGAACTGCACTTCCCCCATGTCTGACTTCTCAAATCCCATCCATCATCTTGGCCCTCTTCAGCTACCAGCTTCTTCAGGAGAGATTCCCTAATTATCCCCAATGGTGAGCAAGCACCCCTTGCATCTGAACCCCTGTGGGGTCTTCTCGATGCTCTCTCATCTACTCATGTTATGTTGATGTCCTGAGGCAAATACTTCTTGAGGGTAGTGTCTGTGCAGTGCCCCTCTGCCTAATACCTGCTTAATAAACTGAATTGAATGAATGGATATTGCTAATTCTTTTTCCTTGTTTGGGATATCCTTTCTAGGCTTTTAGTTATCACTTGCCAAGCCAGTCAGTCAACAGATATTTATCACATGCCTTCTGTGTAGCTGGGTATCTGAAGTCCATGGGCAAAAGGGAAGGACATTCTCTGTGTCAGTTCTAGACCAGGATAAAGAGAGAGAAATTCAGAAACTGACAAAGCTAGATAAGGGCATTGTAGACTAGAATAAGGAATTTGCAGTGGGAAGCCTCTGGTGGCTCTTCACAGAGTATGAATTCATACCCAAATGAATTTTCAAGGTTTCTTTGTTTTTTGAAGGTACTGGCTGTGATATTCACCAACTTGTTATAACGTGTTAGAATGTTAACTTTGTCTTGATTTCTACAAATATAAAAATATTTCTATGCTGAAAACAAGTATGGTATAGACATAAGTGCCATTCTTAATAATTACATGTTGGTAACGCTCAAGTTTCTGTAAATGAAAAAATCGATGCCATCACCACAGTACCATAAAAATCAAAAGGGTTTCCAATAACTGCAGTTTTGAATGTGGCTTTTCTTGTTTCTGGGGTCCTTGGGGGAAAGTGAATTTAGACTAGTGTGGGTATGTCCATATCACTGAAGTGGCTTAATAAATATAACCTAATTATTGAGAACGGCAAAGAAATAGAATACACCCGATTTTATCGCTCAGTGTAAATACATAGGTTTACTTTGTTGTTAATTTCACTTTGTGCAGGCCCTGCGTTCCCGGTCCTACGCCTTGCTGGGGGCAGCAGTCCACATGAGGGTCGAGTGGAGCTCTACCACGCCGGTCAGTGGGGGACCGTCTGTGATGACCAGTGGGATGATGCAGATGCAGAAGTGGTCTGCAGGCAGCTGGGCCTGAGGTTGTTTTTTTCTTGTTCTTGTTTTGTTTTGCTTAAAATTTTGAGTTTATTATTTCCAGTACCCAAAGGCATGTGTGTTTAAATTGCAGATTTCTTTGAACAAATAGAAAAAGCTACCTTTTGATCTTTGTATTAGGCTGTCGGCTCCCTGAAGAGAACGGCTGTGTACTCTGAGGTCTAACATGTTTGTATCTGAATTCAGCTGATTTTATATCCCTAAGAATCTAAGCCTTTTACCACTTTTCATCGGGAGCCTTTACATTACTCCCAGGTAATGACTAGCAGTGACTTATCAAAGTCATATGATGAAACAAGTTGTTGGGCTTTAACTGAAGTTCAATTTCTTTCCCCCAACTATTGTCTAAACTTTTGACCTTTGCTTCCCTATTTGTGAGGTATGTGTTTAGAACAAAAGATGTTTATTAATGTACAAAGGAAATAACTCCTCTGTAGGCTATGGCAATGAGACATGTGTGATAAAGACAGCACTATGAAAACCAACATTGTGTTGCTTTAACTGTGATTATTTTGGAATAGTACATTATAATTTTGGATCCTCTAACCCCTGTCTTTAGTGATTTTGAACATTGGTCTGGTTAGCCTAAAAGTTTCTCTAAAATTATATTAGGGAATCTTTTGGAAGTTGATATTTTACTTTAAATTAGAAAAAAACTATTTAGCATATTGTGGCAAGTAGGGGTGAGTGGAGGTGGAGGCTTGTTGAGATTAAAGCTTCTCTGTCCATGTATCATTTTGTCCAGTTAAGCATGATCTTTGACACTGGAGCACCAATTTTGAACCTTGAACCATCTACACTAATTTTTTTTACAGTTGTTTCTGCAGCTGACCCCCCTCTTTTTCAAAGCTGCATTTAATATTGAAAAAGCAAAATAAAGATGTTTCAACATTTTACCTCTAAATACTTCAGTATACATCTCTAAGAAATAAGACTGTTGTCCTACATAGCCAAATTATCATCACAACTAATATAAATGGTAATCACTCTGAATTTGTCTAATACTCTGTCATATTCAAATTCCTGTAGTTGTTCCCACCATGTCCTTGACAGATGGTTTGTCCACAGCAGAATTTAGTTCAGGGCCTTGCAGTGCATCTGGATGTTATGTCCCTGAAATTTCTTTTAATCTAGAACAACCTCTTGCTTTTCGTGACGCTGACTTATCAAAGAGACCAAAGACCAAGCCAGTTATTTCGGAGACTCTCCTACCTTCTGGATTTGTCTCATTTCTTCCTCCTGGTGTCATTTAGCTTATTCCTTTGGTTCTTGTAACTCCTGAAATGGGAGCCTAGGTCCAAAAGCTTGATCAGATCAAGTTGATCAAGTATTTTGGGTAGAAACCATCAAAGGTGATGTGTTATCTTGCATCTCATCAGGAGTCACAGAGCAGCTCTGGTTTTTTCCCCATTGATAAGGATAAGGTTAAGCACTGGGTTAAGGTGGCATCAGCCTAATCCTTCACTCTGAGGTTACATTCTCCCCCTGTAACTGACTCTGCGACCTAAATGCTCTTTCACAGATCACGTGTGGGAAAGGAACAAGCACGCAAAGTCCTGTGTCCATAGGGCTTGTAATTACTGGTGGTGTATGATCTGACTGATATGATCACTTTTCTTTGGATGGGTAAGGAATAGGGCCAATTAGCTGTTTTTGAGAAAACCGTTATTTATCAATAAATTTTGAAACTAGATTTTCAAAACGTTCTGACTGGGTATCAATTTCAAGACCAATTTTTCTCAAAATTTTAGGTGTTGTCAGAGTCAGCATAGTATAAGATTATGAGCTTGTGCCTTGTACTCAGAATGGCCTGAATTTGAGTCGTATTTCTGGAGATGAGAAAAATTACAGAATATCTGTTAGTTGTAGTTTCCTCACCTATAAAATATTTCCTGATTTAGAGGGTTTAGTGGTTTTAAAGCAGTTAGCACACGTAGTAAGTACACAACATACATTGACTATAATTAAGGACTGTTATAGCTGAAAGATGTTATTAAACATTCAAAGAAAAATGTTATTAAACATTTCAAAGTAAGCTGGACATTTGGTAGGAGATCATCAAACACTATTCCTCTGTCCAGAACTTCTATTTAGTTAATTGTATCTATGAATTCCATATTTTTAAAAGACTCTAATGTGTATATATGTGTATTTACTGTGTTACCAGTTGTGTTATCAGTGGTATGCTAATTGATTTTCATGTCAGTTACTAAGAAATCGATGTCTTTGCCAAAAATACTAAGAACTTTAAAGGTATAGTAATAGCATATTTAACATTACCAGTTGCAGTATAGATTGCTCTAAATTTAAGCTATAAGGCATTTATTATTATTACTACATTGCTATGGGAAAAGGGAAGCTTTTGTTGCTTAGAAAAACGTATAGAAAATTTAATGACATACTGTAAATTTCAATTACATTTATAGTTATAGAAGTGATTCTAAAAATTCGTGTTTTAATGTAGAGTTCTTTCTTGAGAGCCAAGCAAAATTTTTTCACTTACGTAAACAGTTGTTAAACAAAGATCACGTTGACAAACAATAGTCTACTACATGGAAAGAATATAGAGATATATTCACAAGGAAGACTATTAATGTTGAACACATGCATGGGTTGAATAAAGTGTTTATATCTTTCTCAAGCATTGCCTCATTGCTATCTTTTGTATGAGGAGATTTGTGTTCGGAAAAATGATTAAAAGGAAAAATATCTTTGAATACTCAAGGCAGCAAAGATCCTCCACAAGCCTGTGTAATAACCAACAATCCAGCTTGGTGGAGATTTGTTTTTATTATAAGTACTCTAGGCTCTGAACTGATGTTGTTCGTTTGCTTTTCTTTCCCTTGATTTTATATTTCTTTCATAAGCTTACAGTAAAGCAATGTTCTGCAACTGCTCTTCCCCTAGAATTTGTTTTGCTCACTTAAAGGCACAGTACTTTCAGATGAAATAATTGTTAATGTTACGTGGTTGATAGCAGACAGCATAATTGTTGCTTGTCTCAATTTATGATTTATTCTTAAGCAAATTTCATCTCAGTCGTGCTTGCTTTGTTGAATTCCCAAAGGGAAGCTACGTAATGCCTCCCTGGAGTGCTAGTTACATTTCCTTTGTGAGATGCTGTCTTTGTTGACCCTCATCTTTTAATGGTGTCTGTAGATTTTGGTAGCTGGCAAGTTTCCTAAAACACAGAAGGAATTACTGTACTTAAGATACTTAAATTTGATTAAGCCAGAACTCGGAGAGAGATGAGGGGCAGGAAAGGCAGCTGGATGTTAGAAAATTGAACTTGAGAATGCATATGTACTCAGTGAAGTCTCAGGTAGAGACATTTTAATTGGAGTTCCTTTTGTGCACTTAACATTGAAGCATTTCCTATGTCTTTCAAGACTCTTAAAAGCATAGTGTAGAACTGTGACATCATACTTTATTGTGTGGATATGCCATAAGAACTTTAGATTTTTGAACACTTTTTTCTTTTTAGGTTTTTTTTTTTTTGCTATAAAATTATCATATAGAGCCATATTATTGAGTGGTCAGAATAAAAATTCTTATGGTACAATTAAAAAATGTTCTATTTTACTATTTATTAATTTTTAAATACTTTATAAACATTTCTGGTATGTGGAATTATTGAGCAGAAAAGAGGCCTTACATAACAGATGAGAAAGTTAGGCCCTCTGAGATTACTCAAAGCCCCCAAATCATACTGTGAGTGAGGGCCAGAATCTTGAGATTTATGGTGCCAATGTTGGATTTTTTTTCTTTCATGTTACACCTTACACTGTTTGCAAAATAGATGGGTGTTAATAAGAATAAATATGTATATGCAGTTTATTGTATGTTAACTGTATCTCAATAAAAGTTCTTTAAAAAAAGAATAAATATGAATATAGGGCTGAAAGAAATAGGTAAGTCAAGAGAGAAAAGTAGTTGTAGGAAGAAACAATGATGAACATGTTTTAGACAGACTGTATTTGAGATGCCATGGGCACCTAACTGAAAATGCCCCATGAGACTGCGAGAAAGCCAAGTGCTTCAGGGTCTGTTCTGTAGCCAGACAAGCTTTACCCCCTAATAGTGGTGCAATGCTGGGCAAATTACTAACTTCTGGACCTCAGTTTCCTCATCTGTAAATTGGGGATAATAACATCATGTGGTTGTAGGGAGGATTAAAGAGTTAATACATATAAAGCTGTTAGACCAGTGTCTGGCATACAGTAATCATTCAGTGTACTTCAAATATCATTATTGGAGATGGAGGGGATTGTTTTCCAGGGAGAAATACAGGCTATTGACCATTAAAAATGAGTTTTTCACCCAAATGTTACAAGTGTCATGAACTGATATTTGCAGTCAAAGGACCAATCTTTTATAATCTAACAAGCAATTATCTTGCACAACAGAACTGTCTAACTCTATTCTGTCCGTTCAAAGTAGTAGCTAAGCCCAGGGATTGAGTTAGTCAGATGGTACTATTTATTTGCTCTTTTTCTATGAAAAAAAAAAAAAAAAACTTTATATGAATACAATCAGATTAGCTAAATAGGTTTAGGAATGTTTTGGATAAGGATCAGACATAGAATCAATTCAGTGTTTACTGAGGATTGCTGCTATGTAGGTCAAACAGCTTTACAGAAAATAATCTAATAAATCAGTGTATTATATCAAAGAACCCCTATTCCACAAATTTATCCTGTGGTCAGAGGGTAAGAAAGTAGGTAACACTGGAACTATTACTACAAATGAACTGCCAGGGCTGGGGAAGACATAATGTACATAAAGAAAGGACAGAGAATACACAGCTTTATTGAATTCACATAGCACTTATTTGCCTTTAACAACCCTTGGGTTTTTTTTTCTTCCTTCATATCTTTAGTGGAGTATAATTGCTTTACAACGTTGTGCCAGTTTCCGTTGTACAACAAAGTGAATCAGCTGTATCTATACATATACTCACATATCCCCCGCCTTGAGTCTTTCTCCCACCCTTCCTATCCCACCCCTCTGGGTCATCACCAATCATCGAGTTGGTCTCCCTGTGCTTTGCAGTAGCTTCCCACTAGCTATCTATTTTACATTTGGTAGTGTATATATGTCAATGCTACTCTCTCACTTTGTCCCAGCTTCCCCTTCCCCACTGTGTCTTCAAGTCTGTTCTCTACATCTGCGTCTTTATTTCTGCCCTGCCACTAGGTTCATTAGTACCGTTTATTTTTTAGATTCCACATATATGCATTAGCATACAGTATTTGTTTTTCTCTTTCTGACTTCACTCTGTATGACAGACTCTAGATCCATCCACCTCACTACAAATAACTCAATTTCGTTCCTTTTTGTGGCTGACTAATATTCTATTGTATGTATGTGCCTCATCTTCTTTATCCATTCGTTTGTTGATGGACATTTAGGTTGCTTCCATGACCTGGCTATTGTAAATACTGCTGCATGAACATTGTGGTACATGTATCTTTTTGGGATTATGGTTTTTTCAGGGTATATGCCCAGTAGTGGGATTGCTGGGTCATATGGTAGTTCTATTTTTAGTTTTTTAAGAAACCTCCACACTGTTCTCCATAGTGGCTGTATCAATTTACATTCCCACAAACAGTGCAGGAAGGTTCCCTTGTCTTCATACCCTCCCCAGCATTTATTGTTTCTAGATTTTTTTTATTGGAATATAATTGCTTTACACTCTTGCACCAGTTTTTGAGGTACACCAAAGTCAATCAGCTGTACTTATATACATATTCCCATATTCCCTCCCTCCCTCCACTCTCCCCCACCCTCCCCGTCCCGGCCCTCTAAGGCATCATCCATCATCAAGTTGATCTCCCTTTGTTATACAGCAACTTCCCACTGGCTATCTATTTTACAGTCGGTAGTATATATATGTCTATGCTACTCTCTCATTTCATCCCAGCTTCCCCTTCACCCCCTGCGCCCCCCCAACCTTGTGTCCTCCAGTCCATTCTCTGCATCTGCATCCTTATTCTTGTCTTGTCACTGGGTTCATCAGTACCATTTTTTTTTTTTTTTTTTTAGAATCCGTATGTATGAGTTAGCATACAATATTTGTCTTTCTCTTTCTGGCTTACTTCACTCTGTATGACAGATTCTAGGTCTATCCACCTCATTACATATAGCTCCATCTCATTCCTTTCTATAGCTTGTATATATGTGCCACATCTTCTTTATCCATTCATTTGTTGATGGGCATTTAGGTTGCCTCCATGTCCTAGCTATTGTAAATAGTGCTGCAATAAATCATTACGGTACATGTTTCTTTTTGGATTATGGTTTTCTCTGGGTATATGCCCAGTAGTGAGATTACTGGATCATATGGTAGTTCTATTTGTAGTTTTTTAAGGAACCTCCAAGTTGTTTTCCATAGTGGTTGTACCAACTTACATTCCCACTAACAATGCAGGAGAGTTCCCTTTTCTCCACACCCTCTCCAACATTTGTTGTTTCCAGATTTTGTGATGATGGCCATTCTGATCTGTGTGAGATGATACCTCATTGTGGCTTAGACTTGCATTTCTCTGATGATTAGTGATGTTGAGCATGTTTTCATGTGTTTGTTGGCCATCTGTATGTCTTCTTTGGAGAAATGTCTATTTAGGTCTTCTGCCCATTTGTGGATTGGGTTATTTGTTTTTTTGATATTGAGCTGCATGAGCTGCTTGTGTATTTTGGAGATTGATCCTTTGTCAGTTGCTTCATTGGCAAATATTTTCTCCCATTCTGAGGGTTGTCTTTTTGTCTTGTTTATGGTTTCTTTTGCTATGCAAAAGCTTTTAAGCTTCATTAGGTCCCATTTGTTTACTTTTGTTTTTATTTCCATTTACTCTAGGAGGTGGGTCAAAAAGGATCTTGCTTTGATGTATGTCATAGAGTGTTTGCCTGTGTTTTCCTCTAAGAGTTTTATAGTGTCTGGCCTTACATTTAGGTCTTTAATCCATTTTGAGTTTATTTTTGTGTATGGTGTTAGGAAGTGTTCTAATTTCATTTTTTAACATGTAGCTGTCTAATTTTCCCAGCACCACTTATTGAAGAGGCTGCTTTTTCTCCATTGTATATTCTTGACTCTTGTCAAAGACAAGGTGACCACATTTGTGGATTTATCTCTGAACAACCCGTGAGTTTAATGTTGCTTCTCCTAGTATTGCACAGTCTCTTGAAGGGCAGAGTCATCAGTTTCTTTGGTATTCCCCTGAAGGTCAGCATTGTCCAGGGCACCAGGAAATACTAGTGACTGACTGAAGGAATTTGTGTGTTTATAAACATTATCATCTTAATTTTAATAAACTCAAAAATTATCTAGGAAACCTAGTTTGTTTTACATCATAGTTTCCTAGTTAGTTTCATTTTTGGTTCTTGTATTTATTATATTAGTTTTTCTGATTAGTTTATTTTAATTAAACATTTTTGTGATCATTAAAATAATGTGTATAAGCAATGGAAAATATGGAAATATATAAGGAAGAAAATAAAACACCCAGATGGTGTGTGTGTTTTTTTTAAATGATTCCATATCTTTTATTTTGTATTTATTTTTTATAAATTTACTTATTGACTGTGTTGGGTCTTCGTTGCTGCACAAGGCCTTTCTCTAGTTGTGGTGAGCTGGGGCTACTCTGTTGTGCACGGGCTTCTCATTGCCATGGCTTCTCTTGTTGCTGAGCATGGGTTCTAGGCGTGTGGGCTTCAGTAGTTGTGGCACATGGGCTCAATAGTTGTGGCACACGGGCTTAGTTGCTCTGTGGCATATGGGATCTTCCTGGAGCAGGGCTCGAACCTGTGCCCCCTGCATTGGCAGGTGGATTTTTAACCATTGCGCCACCTAGGAAGCCCCCAAATAGTGTTTTAAGACTGCATTATAACGTAGGTGACTTTCCCCAGAGTCATTATTTCAGGCCTCTACTCTCTTATCTTGTGTCCTTCCTTAAGGAAGGGACACAGTCCAGAGGCAATTATTGAGGCCTTTTGCTTTTACCTAGGACCTCTATCACATAATCTTTAACATATTTGAAATACAATATATTTCAGTTATTCTGTCCAGCCCATCTCAAGTCACTCCCAACTAATGAATATTTTAGGATTGGTTTGTTATTTTTTTCTTGGGAACCAAAAGCACTTAGTTTGTAAACTTTTAGCCTAAATATTAATGAAAATGATATTAAGGATATGTAAGAATGCATTCTTTTTTTTTTTGGCACACGGGCTTAGTTGCTCCGTGGCATGTGGGATCTTCCTGGAGCTGGGATCGAACCCGTGACCTCTGCATTGGCAGGCGGATTCTTAACCACTGCGCCACCTAGGAAGCCCTAAGAATGCATTCTTTTAGTTTTAATTTGACCATTGTAAGGTTGAGCATTTTACCATATGGTCAGTGGCCATGGGTATTTCTTCTTCTGTAAATAGCCTCTTCCTCTCCTTGCCCTATTTTTTTCTGTTGGTCATTTTATCTTTCATGATGATAATAATGTTATTATTATTTATTTCTAGGGTTTTTTTTTCTTTGATTGCTGTTACATTTTACAAATATATCTTCCAGCTTGTTTGCCTTTTGACTCTGATTATGGTGTATTTTGCTATATAGGAGTTCAAATTTATATGTGGTTAAATTTAACTTTTTTAGTCTTTGTTTTCTGACTTCTGGATTTTTTTATCTTGTTCAGGAAATTCTCTTATTACCATGGTTATAAGAACTATGTTCTTACTATTTCATTATATTAACTTTTTAGCCATCTTCCTCCCTTCTTCCCTTCCCTTCCCTTCCCTTCCCTTCCCTTCTCTTCCGTTTCCTTCCCTTCCCTTCCCATCCCTTCCTTCACCTTTCCCTTTAGGTCTGTAAACCATCTGGAGTTTATTTTTTGTTTCTATTATGAGTTTGGGATCAAATTTTATATTCTGTCATATTGGTCCCTGTTTTTCTCATAGCACCTAATCTTGGCTCAAAGAATTATACCCATTGAAATTTTACTTAACAAATCTTTTTCTTTCTTAGCATTTATCCCAGGGCAAAGATCCAAGGAGGCTGTTAATCTGCCTTTCTCCAAAGCTTTCCTATCTGGCTTCCCCATGACCTGCATTAGTCATCCTGTCTCCTCCTCCTCTGTTCTCCAACTTTCAGTGTTCTCTAAATCAGTTTTCATATTTGCTTTCATTAATCTCTTTCTTCTAGAGCAAGGGTCAACAAACTTTTCCTGTAAAGGGCCAGATAGTGAGTATTTTAGAGTTTCCAACTACTCGACTGAGCTTTTGTGTAGCACAAAAGCAGCCACAGACAACAAGTTGGGAATGAGTGTGGCTTTGTTCCAATAAAACATTATTTCTGGACTGTAACATTTGAATTACATGTATCAAAATTATATTTTTGTTTTGGTTGTAAATTCTTAAGATAATTATAATGTTATGAGGAAAAAAACGACTTAAAATAATGGGGAATAGATACAGTATCTTTGAAAAACAAACTAAGAGTATAAATGCTCTAGTCTAAAAACTAAAAGGCTAAAAGGGGCTGAAGATGCAATTTCTGAAGTCATTAACCATTTTGACAGGCAATCATGATCTTCATTGAAAGCTGGGGTTCTAGAAGATGGTATCTCTTTGAATTGTGGGAGAAATAAATTGCATCAAATAAACTTGAGCGAAGAGATATTTGGCCGTGAGTGACAGAGAACTTAAGGTAACAGTGGCTTAAACAAGGCAAAAGCTTATTTCTCTCTCAAGAGACCGGAGATAGTCAGCTCAAGGCTGGTATGGTGGTTCCACAGTCATCAGGATCCCAAGCTCTTTCTTGCTTGCAGTTCTTTCATTCTTAGTGTGGCACCTTATGGACCCACATAGCTTCTCTTTTAGCCATCACCTATGCCTAAAAGTCAGCAGGAAGGCGGAAGTGGGACAAGGATACTTCCTGGAAGTGACACATGACACTTTTACCTAAATGTCAGTTGTCAAAACTTAGTCACATAAAATGAGTACAGAGCTTCAATTTGGGATGAATAAAACGTTCTGGAGATGGATGATGGTGATAGTTGGACAACAAGGTGAATGTATTTAGTGCCACTGAATTGTACACTTAAAATGGTTAAAATGGTAAATTTTGTGTTACACAGATTTTAAAACAAACAAATAAACAAACAAACTTCACTACAAGGAAGGGAGTGTGAGAAATGTGGTCTTCATTCTGGATAGCCATTGTCCTCCTAAAAATCTGAGGTTCCCTTTACTAATGAAGAAAAGGAGAGTAAATATTGGGGAACAACTAGCAGTCCTGGAAACATTTGTGATGGCTGAAAATATAAAGAGCAACAAACAAGCAAACGAAAAAGAAATAGAGCAAGTCATGTGTGACCTATGGAGTGAGTTGATAAGGGAAATTATGAATTAATCACAATTTTACCTTTGCCAGTGGCATTGCCAAAGCATGGACTCAGGCATATTTTGGGGAAGGATCTGGCCCAGTAATGTTGGATGAAGTTCGCTGCACTGGGAATGAGCTTTCTATTGAGCAGTGTCCAAAGAGTTCCTGGGGAGAGCATAACTGTGGCCATAAAGAAGATGCTGGAGTGTCCTGTACCCCTCTCACAGGTAAGAACTTCACTCCATTAATCTTAACCAACTCTTGTCCCCAGCACCATTTGGGCTTACCTTCCCTTCTCCTCAATTTAGCTAATGTTACTAAATGAGCTTACAAATAAATCCCCCAAATAAAACTTAAAAAAAAGGTAACGCAAACTGTATATTAAAATGCTATCTCCTTGTTCGTAGACATTTCTGAATTTTTCAGTTGCAAGCTATACAGTCCTATAAAGCTAGATCAGAAAATATGATCTTGTTGCAATATATAGTACCCAATAGTCAAACTCAGTGTGCAATGATAAATTTGGGGTATTAGGAATTATAATTCTATATTTAGTCCATTCATATATTAACCTATCTTGACACTCAGAATCTGTTTGTAGCTGGTAAAATTGTACTGATGGGATTGTTGATTGGAGCACACTACTAAAGAACCAAGTTACCTTTGCTGTGTTCAATATTCAGACTATTCCAA
Source organism: Hippopotamus amphibius kiboko (assembly GCF_030028045.1). Classification (NCBI taxonomy): domain Eukaryota; kingdom Metazoa; phylum Chordata; class Mammalia; order Artiodactyla; family Hippopotamidae; genus Hippopotamus; species Hippopotamus amphibius. The sequence continues at coordinate 77,249,382 of NC_080198.1, forward strand.
GTCACAGCTTGCTTGTCAAGATATGTCTTGTGTTGCAAGAAGGACATTTCTGAGTGCAAATGAGTGTATGTGTATGTACTCAAATGTTTTGGGGGAAGAAGAGAGAAGCAGAGAGCCAAGAGAAGTTGGGTCATCACAAATCTGTTGTTTCTATAGTAAAAAGAGCTTGAAGAAAAAAATTGGGGGCTATAATCTTTCTTAAAAAATCAAATGATGGGACTTCCCTGGTGGTGCAGTGGTTAGGAATCCACTTGCCAATGCAAGGGACATGGGTTTGAGCCCTGCTCCAGGAAGATCCCACATGCCGCGGAGCCACTAAGCCCGTGCGCCACAACTGTAGAGCCTGTGCTCCGCAACAAGAGAAGCCACAGCAATGAGGAGCCCACGCACTGCAACAAAGAGTAGCCCCCACTTACCACAACTAGAGAAAGCCCATGCACAGCAATGAATATCCAATGCAGCCAAGAATAAATAAATAAATTTATCAAAAAAAATCAAATGAAACACTTCTTAGAGACTGTGAAATGCTGAAGTTCTTTTTTATTTACATGGTTCTATACACAGTGTTGTTTTCATTAGAATAACACGTTTATACACAATAGAAATATAAAATTTACACCAGATTGTAAGCCAGAGCACTTCATCTGCTTGACCCTCCGTTTCCTCCTCTTTCGAATGAGGATAGTCTTGTAGTGTTGCTGTGATGGTCAAATGCGATAACAGGTGTAACAGTGCTTTGCAGACAGTGAAGTTTTACAGTAATAAGTGATTCTGTTGCTAGGAGACCTTCATTTATCAATACTTTAAAAGATCCCACAGATTCATGAAAAGTATGACTTTTACCCAAGATTATTTTTATATTGCATTTGGGGGGGGTGTGTTTGGATTATTTTGGATGGAAATGGCTTTTTAATATACTTTTTTGGGAATAAATTTATTGTATTGTGTATCTGCTTAGAAGCTTTATGCGGGATTCTCTGGGAATTAATTATTCATTGAATTTCACAAGTTTCAAATTCAGATTTATATTATCGATAAAAGAACAAAGGTAAAACATGTACCCCAGTTTTTATAGTTTATGAATGCATAAGGAATAATAAATGCATTGACATGATAGATCACTCTTTAACCAGAATAGCTTTTTCTGTCCCCATATTTCAGTATTTTTTCATTCACAAAGTTTTGAACTGTTTACAAGTTACCATGTTTGTTTGTTTTTTACTTTTTACATTTAAATGACTAATATTGCTCATACTTAAGGAGATTGAGGCAAAGGAAATTTCCCAAATATTATTTAATCTGGAGAAATCTAAATAACTACTTTGTAATTATATTAGAGTATATTTTTCTATTTAGATACAGGAGTACAAATAAAAAGGAAAGACTATTTTGTTAGGACAGATATGTGTTATGACTTATTTCCAGAAATAATCCAATGACCTCAGATCACTGAGCACAGTTCTAATAGAAGTTTAACAAAGAACTTAGAGAGAGATCCGAGTAGGGTGATATTTCTCGTGAAATTAGAATGTTGTTCTATCTTTTTTTTGATTAAATATTTGCTTCGTCTCTGTGTCTCCTTCTTGTCACAGATGGGGTCATCAGACTTGCAGGTGGTAAAGGCAGCCACGAGGGTCGCCTGGAGGTGTATTACAAGGGACAGTGGGGCACTGTCTGTGATGATGGCTGGACTGAGCTGAATACATACGTGGTTTGCCGACAGCTGGGATTTAAGTAAGATCCATTGACACGAGGCAGCTAAATGCCAAGTTATATTTTTAAAAGTCTCATTTTGTAATCCTTACTTGTATTTTCTATGATACTAAAAATACACGTTCTCAATCATTATCTATGTATCTATTCTACCTACCTTCCTACCTACCTTATCTACCTATCTATATATGGAAATTCAACAACAACAAGAGACCAGTAACATTTTCTTTGATGATAAATAACCATATCTTGCTATTTATCTCATTTGCCTCTCCTGCTACCACCCCTCTTCTTGAATAATTGGTTGGAGCCACGGATGACTTTTAGGTCCCATTGTGTCTATTCAAGTAAGACTGTATGCTTTGAATGCTGTTTTATTCTGATGCATTGCTACTATTGGATGTTGTTAGTACTGACATCACTGTATCTAAAAATGCAGAGAAGTTCGGTGTCAAATGCTTTGGTATTACATTATTTCCTTTCTCAGAATGTGATGATAATTATCACTTTTATTTGAGAAAAACAGCTTTCTTGTCATGAGATGACCTTTAGAACTCACCCTTGACCTCACTCTCTTAAAAACTGAGTATCACACTTTGGGCAATACATTTCATGTCATACACATAATGCATTCCAGAGTAAAGACTTAAGTTGGGTGAAGTAACTGCAAATGATGCCTTTGAGCCAATATCTGAATGAAGCCCATGAATGCCTATTCTTTCTTGTTTTCCATATTTTTATGTCATGCTTGAAGTTATTGTCTCATGCTTGAAAAAATGAGCAAATTCATTTCATTTCAGCTTGAGATAGAGCTAATTGCAAATATTTATTAAACCTTGAAAATATGCTTTAATTCAAGCTAGGTATGACCATGTTTAAACATATGTTTTCAAATTTCTAAAAGTAATATAAAATTTTAGAGAAAGTTTGGAAAATAAAGAAAATAAAAAACTACCCCTAATTTTTCCATTCTTTCACCATCATTATTATAACTTGTGTGTATAACTTTATAACAGCTCTAGTAGTAGATATATACTTTTTCTATTCATGTTTTTTACGTTTATATTACCACAGTCATAATTTTTTATAACATAATAACTATTGAATGTCCATACTATAATATACTTAATATTTAGATTAGTGTAATTTTTCCGGTTATAAATAATGATATCATGAAGGTGTAGATGCGTGTTATTGACCAATATTTTGAATTTTCATGGGCAGTACAATTATAATTATCAGGTCAAGGGGTATGACTTGCCAGCCAAATAAATATTGATGTTTAATTAATAAGAATTACTTAAAAATGTCATTTCATCCGAGTAAATCTGTTAGTCTGAGAACTGTATCCTGTTTTCACAAATTTAGGAAGATTCACAAATACTAGTTACTATTTTCATATTTTTCTTATTAATGAAAACAACTGAGTGATGCTGATTTTTTTTTCTCCCTATTTTATTTATTTTGTTTCAAAAATACATTTGATTTTTCTTGCATATACAGAGTATCAGAACTTAATGGTTCTAAAAGTGTTCTCAGTATTTGTTAAAAGTTCTAAAGGGTTGTGTTAGAAGGTAGAACAGGCATGTGCTATATTTACATTTTAGTTTACGGAGGAGTTTCTGAAAGAGAATATACTCTTTTGGAATGAGAAAGAGGGTGAACTCTGGGTTTCTTCATACAAATGAAATCCTAAAGTAAAATGACCTCCTGCTGTGTTATATAGTTGATATGGACAGATGGTAATCATATAGATGCATTTTGTGGAAACGTGGTATAAGTTGAAAGTGATAGCAATATGGGATTTAGGATAATTACTTTTCTAGCTAAGACTTGATTAGTCAGCAAAAAAGAAGTCTTCGAATGACATTAAAAGTTGCATTTAAAAGTTTTAATTTACTGAAATGTTCATCTTGTTAAATAAATTTAATAAATAAGTGCATGGGAAAACCGTTAGGAAAATTCATGGGGAACCAGTTAGGAAAATTCATCTTTCAGACGGAAGGATCTCTTCATATTCCTAGTACAGAAATAATAAGAACATTCATTGATGGAAGTGACATAAAATTTATGCGTAAAAGTTTAATTATATAGATTGAGAACTGAAAGACACTTCGAATATTTTTAAGCCCAGGAATTTCTGGAGGTTTGTTTGGATTTTACAGAACAAAAGAAAACAAAATTGGGAGGAGGATGAACTGAGGTAACTGACTTAGTTACCAATTTTTAATTTTGCTGATCTTTCCGACTTCTATTAATACATTTAGGATTTTTTGTAGTGCAGTGTTACAAATAAAGTCAATTGGAACATAAATATAATTTATAAAAATCTTAATCAGATTTCTGTAACCTTATGAAAAGCTAAGAACACTGTCATTAGTCTGATTTTGATGGGCTGAAATCCAAGTTTCATCATGGATTGGAAATGGTGCTTGAGAAATCACTGAAATAATTTACACTTTTTATTTTGGAAGAGAGCATACTAAAGAGGCCTTGGGGAGCTAATGAAATCAAATGAGGTTAGATGGCTCTTCAGAGGCTAAGACAAGTGTTCTCACTTTCTGGTCCACTGTGTTATTTCCATGGTCCGGAATTTGAGGTTTATCTCTTTGTCTGGCTGGTGGGTTAAATTGTAGACAAAACACAAGAATGGTTGGGAAAAAAGGATTAATTATCCACTAGTAAACCATTCAATCAATCACACATTGTTAAGATGATCAAAATATGTGATGGAGCGGAACACTGCTCTTAGAACTGAGTTCTCAAGATAGGAGAAAGAACAAATACTTACCTTCTGAAGTCATGCCGCTTAATTAGGTTGTTTATTTTATGTTTTGTGGTTCCTTGAAACAAGAGACAGCAGTTCTATGCACGATGTTTATTTTATTGCTGCAGATATGGCAAACAAGCCCCTGCAAACCACTTTGAAGAAAGAACAGGGCCCATATGGTTAGATGATGTCAACTGCTCAGGAAAGGAAACCAGTTTCCTTCAGTGTTCCCGGAGATCCTGGGGAAGGCATGACTGCAGCCATCAGGAGGATGTTGGTATCTCCTGTTACCCCGGCGGGGACGGACACAGACTTTCTCTGGGTGAGGTCCTGCCACAGCTCTTGAGTATCCGTATTTCAGTAGCCACTGCACTTCTATTCCACTGGTCCGGAATGTGAAACATTTCTCATCTTTCGCTTTTTTTTTTTTTTTTGGGGGGGTGGGGGGTGGTCTGTTTCCCCAGAATTTTTAGTAACTTGCTTTCAGAGAAAAATGGTCTTTTGAGTCTTTCCCCCAATGTTGTAAAACTTCTACTCCTAATTTTTCTCTACGTGTGAGCCTAAATTTCTCATGTATCTGAAAGATGAAATAAAGAAGCTACAATGTCTGTTCGCCAACTGATTAGTCACCTATTCTGTTTCTCACTTACTTTGAATTGTAATGAACTATTTGAGAAAGGATTAAAAATAAATCAGAACAAAACAGTAGCTCTCTTTCCCACCCTCCATGATTCATGTCTTTAGTCCGAGGCCTTGTCAGTCATTGGTTGCCAGCCGGCCGTTGCTCTGTCCTAACCTAGATCTTTCAAGTTTCTCACCCGGCTCCTAGGTGGATTCATTGAAGTAAATAGCCCACCTATCTTTCTAAGATACCCTGTTACTAAAAATCCATTAATGTGCTTTTTTTACTCCCTAGTTCCAAATTTCTTCCGACTTACCTATCAGATAAAATGTGCCTAGCTCATGTAACAGTCTCAAATATTTGTAAAGAAAGGTCCATTTGGGAGCAGAGAGCAACTAACTACACATCCTTGACAGACTTCACATCTGATGAGGAGGGCAGAATAAATATGAATGAAAAATATAGGGGGAGATATTCTAAAGACATGCCAGGACTCTACCCTAGCTCTATTTGTATCTATACGTGTGTTTTTTTGGTGCATAGATGTTAAAATAACCACAGGTGGTTCTTAAGTTTCACCTCAGGCTTGAATCAACCCTTTTTGTATCCTCCTGTTTTGAGACTGTGAAGCTGGGCTCTCCGCATTATGAAATAATGGAACATGTTGAACCCCACAGTATTAACTATTTCGTATACTTGAGTTTGTCCAAGTAGGTGGTTGATTCTCCATTGTACTCTAACCTTTGAGAGCATAGTGACTCACTGCACTAATCTAGCATTGTACCAGGAAGAAATACAGCCTTTTACCCCATCCCTTATAGGTCATATTTTCAATTTTGTTTCTATTTGTTTGTGCTCCTCCCTTCCTGCTTTCTTCTTATAAAGAATTTATGACCCTCCCAGGATTCTGTGATGAATGATTGCATGTGGTTGGGTGAGACAGAGCCTATTTGCTAGAAGTGGATCCCCTTTGCCCCCGATAGCAGGTATTTGGATCATGGAGTTATCTGTCCAGGCACATTCCATCAGGATTACAGGTGATGAAATATTGTAAATACAAAATACTATAATCTGAGTTCTCTGAAGACCAGTGTAGTTAAATGTATACATACAGTTAGGACAGCTAATCCTTTCAGTTCCCCTAAAAATCTTTAATTTTCTAGGATTATATATATATATATATATATATATATATATATATATTTTTTTTTTTTTTTTTTTTTTTTTTTGGCACACAGGCTTAGTTGCTCTGCGTCATGTGGGATCTTCCTGGAGCAGGGCTCAAACCCGTTTCCCCTGCATTGGCAGGCGGATTCTTAACCACTGCGCCACCTACGAAGCCCTATAGATATATTTTTTAAAAATTTAAAAAGCTGAGGGTGATAGTTATTAATAAAATATGGGATCATTATTATGAATTCTTTGGTCCTAATTTCAGTAATATGTCTATTAACTATTCATTTGTCTAAAGGACATTATATCTGAGCCAAATAATCCTTTTGGAATAGAATCAGATTACCATTTATTCATCCAAAGAGGTCATTACTTTCCCACTTATCAAAAAAGGACTGCATAATTAAAAGAGACACTTAGAGAAGAAGATTGTGGAACAGTGATATAAACAACAGCATTTTAAGAACAATTGAGATTTTTTTTACTTCCTTGGCACTATGAGAAAAGCTGTTAGACTATTCCAGTTTTCAGCTATTTGAAGGGTAACTTGTGGACCTTAACTTTAAATGTGAATGAAACCTTTCTCAAAATTAGTAGTAGTTCAGTAGACACTTTCTGATTTTGGGTGTGTGGCAGATGGAATGCTCAAAAGCTATATTCTAGGTCGGTAAAAGTAATTTTAGTAAGAATGCAGTTAATGCCTATGTGAATTGGGGGAAATTTGTGGGATGGTAAATATGTGGATTTCTCATTTTAATACTGCATTAATTCTAAAGTTTCGAGTATTAAATCTTAGAGATTTCTTTCACAGTGACAGTATCTCTTACTCAGTTTTACAGTATAAAGTTTGACTTTTAATTTACATTTATGCTAGATTGTATCTTTTTTCTAGGAAAAATATTATTTTCTTAAAATAAGGTATTAAAATCAGTGTTACAGGAAAATTGAAATAAAGAAAATTTTATTGTAATCAGAGTTTGAATTATAATATATAATTAAAGATGCTATATACCCATAGGACTGTTTAGTTTTTGATATTTAAGATTTTAGAAATAAAAACATGTATATTATTATTGCCATAACAAATAGAACTTAAACAGTGAGGTGGTATTGATAGAATGGCTTCTGTCATTCAGTTTCCCTTCAGGCTTTGAAAATCCAGTGATTTTATAAAATGATTGGCTAAAATTAGGTTCAGAAATATTTTATGTATTATTTTTACAAAGTATGCAACTTAGGCTTTTAAAATACTTTATCATTTTTATTTTTATGGTATATGAAAAACTGCTCATTAAACAACTACGGTAGAATGTGGAGGTCTAATTCCATGTGCATATGATTTCTTAATTGTGCACCAAAGTTCTAAAAAAGGTAAAAATCGAAAATTTTAAGGCTGTCATCTGTTTAAATTTTTTCTTTAAGGCTCGCTTTTCGCCTTGCTCCTTTTGCAGAGAACCTCCAAATTTCAGATACAATAATAAGAAATGTTGTTTCAAATATACTGTGTTTTGTGACACACCGAAAACACCAAGATTTTTAGCTAATGTAAGTGGTGCATAGAGTAGGCACTCCACAAACATTTGTTGATTTTCATTTTGCTATGTTGATTCTACTATGATGCCTGTTCCACAACGTGTGTATGATCAGGGATAGAAATTAGAGAGCTAGCAACTCTAGCTAGCAACAAAGAAGGAGCAGCAAAGAAGGATCAGAGGAATCAAAGTAGGATGTGTCCATCTTGCCAACAGTATTTTCTTTCCGTTAACAAATGTCCTCTAGTGATTACATATGTGGGTTTAAACACATATAGAATGATACTGTGTTCCTTAGCTGCTTACTTCATCTCCTTGGTCTGCTCATTTCACCCTGTTTGATGGTACTCCCTAAATCCTTATCAATCAATCTTAGGAGCCCCCCCCCCCCCAAGCTGGAAACCCTTCTAGTAACTAGGTAATGTAAAGTATGTATATTATTGATAGTTTGCTTGAACTGCTGTCACAAAGTATCACACACTGGGTGGCTTAAACAACAGGTATTTATTATCTCACACTTCTGGAATCCAGAAGTCCAAAACCAAGGTGTCCACAGAGGTTGGTTCCTTCTGAGAGCTGGGAGGGAAAGATCTGTTCAAGGCCTCGCTCCTTGGCTTGCAGGTGGCCATTTTCTCCCTATGTCTCTTCACAGCCTCTTCCTTCTGTACATCTCTGTGCACAAATTGGATTAGAGCCCACTGTAATGACTTCACAATTCAACCCCTGGCAGTATGCAAGCCATAGTGAGGGCTTTTGATTAAACAAAACCATATTTATTGATGTTAATGGAGATGTGTGAAGTACTCTACAAATCACTTTATTTGCATAATTTAGGTAAACCCCAATTTGCTAGAGATCAGTTTCTCAACTTTTACATCTTAATTTTTATGACTTAAGCCCTTCCTTTGGAATCAGTAGTAAATAGGAAGCCTGAGGTGGAGATTGTTCTTGTTCGTTGCTTTTTTTTTTCCCCCTCTTTCATCATTCAAGTTACTCATGCATGCAAGGGTATTCTAAAAATTATTCCTAAAAATCATAGCTTTGGAGTATGAATTTCTAGGTATGTTCATGGATAAGTGAGTAGACGTAGAACAAAAACAACTCCAAGTTAACGCCTTTTACTAACTAGAAGTTAGTGGTTATAAAATAATTCACAGTTTTACAGTGCTATATATTCATTCATTCAACAAACAAGTTATTATGTGTACTCTGTAATGCCAGGCACTGTTCCAAGTGCTGGGGATACAAAGTTGAGCAAGATCAGCACTCTGACCTCAAGGCTTCAAAAGATATTGCAAAGTGGATACAGTTTTGTTTTTTTTTTTAATTGGTATCTCTCCTCCCTCTCTCTCTCTCTCCCTCGCTCATTGCCCAGCTGATTTTTAGATCATTTTACAACCAAATAGTACTTTATAAAGTCTCTCATGCTTTACCATCAGTTTGCTCGTTTTGGCTTTTCTAATACTTTTGAATCATGATTTAGGTTTTCCAATAAGACTGATGGATGGAGAAAATAAGAAAGAAGGACGAGTGGAGGTTTTTATCAATGGCCAGTGGGGAACAATTTGTGATGATGGGTGGACTGATAAGGATGCAACTGTGATATGTCGACAGCTTGGCTACAAGTAAGGAAAACCTAATTATTTGGGATGTTCACTTGATGAAAATTTCTGATTTTTTGCCCTTGTTCTTGCCTAAAATTAACTTCTGTGATTCAGTTGAAAATACTGGCAGCGTGCTGATTTGATTCAGAATTATACAGAAATGCAATGTAGAGTCTATGTAAATTTTTTTATTTTCTCACGAGAAATATACATTATGTTGCATAAGAAATGCCGCTTTTACCTAATAACAAATAGTCTAATAACTCTTGACTTTTCACACTACTGCTTCTGTCAGCCAAAGGTGTTAACCTTTTCTCTGTGATTTATGTTGCAATACAGTAGCCTTATAAGGGATTCTGCTGTTACTGACATTGCAGTTGGTTCTTGTTATTTACAGTAGTTGCATTCTGTAAAGTCAATGTGAACATCTAGTTAGGAAGTACTGAGCTATTGCTTCTGGAGCTGAGGTTGAAGCAAGTGGTGTTCTGCCTTCTTGTTTTAGCTCTGGTGCTTGCAAACTGTTGCCCTTTTTGCAGTTTCCTAGTACTTTTTTTTTTTTTTCCATTTTATACCTTTTTGTTGATGATTTACTGAAGTACTGTCTAGCATTCTTTTTTTTTAAATTTTATTTATTTATTTATTTATTTATTATTTTTGGGGGGGTACACCAAGTTCAATCATCTGTTTTTATACACATATCCCCGTATTGTCTAGCATTCTTGAATGAAGGAATGCTGTGATGTGCCTTACGGAGAGATTAAGTGTGTTACGTGGGCTTCATTTAGGCATGAGTTATATTGTAAAAACCATGGCACTAAATGATGTGGGAAAGGATACTTATTTCCTCCAGTTTGAGAGCTGAACTAAAATGGCAGTTCATTTCCTTGTGCAATCTCAACTGGGCAACTCAAATTTTTTTTTTTTTAATAAATTTACTTTATTTATTTATTTATTTAATCGGCTGTGTTTGGTCTTCATTGCTGTACAAGGGCTTTCTCTAGTTGCAGCAAGCGGGGGCTACTCTTCATTGTGGTGAGTGAGCTCCTCAATGCAGTGGTCTCTCTTGTTGTAGATCATGGGCTCTAGGCATGTGGGCTTCAGCAGTTGTGGCACATGGGCTCAATGGTTGTGGCTCACGGGCTCTAGAGCACAGGCTCAATAGTTGTGGCGCACAGGCTTAGTTGCTCCATGGCACGTGGTATCCTCCTGGGGCAGGGATCGAACCCGTGTCCCTGCATTGGCAGGTGGATTCTTACCCACTCTGCCACCCAGGAAGTCCTCAAATTTTTTGAGACTTTATGCATGTCTGCAAATGACGGAAAGGTCTAATTGATTTTGGAGTTGCAAATATATGGAACATGTTACAATTTAGAGGGTCATGAAATTTACTCTAATATACATAATTTGCCTAGCTTATATTGGATTACTAATAGTGGCTTGGATTTTAAAATATATCCTTAATTACACATCTATGTGTATCTTAAATATTGATATATTTAACTGATTAATCCCATGCAGAATATATTTTTATTTTTAGAACTATTTCTGTTTTGTTAGAAGTTCAAATGTTTTTTTTTCTCCTAAAGTTTTAAGTCAAAATTTGATCCTTGAATTGTGTGTCTAAGTCACATTTAAGGAGGAAAATATTTGTAAGAATATTCATCAATGCATTTTCATTTTGATTTCTTTCTAAATTTTTCATTGCTTTTTACTTATCATTTAGTCCATTTTATTTATTTATTTATCCATTTTACATTCAACTCAAATGGTGAATTTAGGTGAGAACAAGTGAACAAAGTTTGTAGCAATTTTCAATAATATTTCTGTAACAATTATCAAGAAAAGCATTAAAGGAAGATCATACTTTGTAATTGTTTTTACAATAAAGCCTCAATACATAATTCGGTAATTTAATGTTACTATGATAATTTGGATAGACATCTTCTAGTGCACAAGCTACAGTTTCCCATCAAATAGTATTTAAAAGAGAATCATTTAGATATTTGATCAATCTAAATATACTTGAATGTTTTTATAACTGTCCACTGAGGGGAGTTAGAATTTCATATAAGAACATATAAAAAAAGAACATATATATAATTGTAAATAGGTATGTGATTAGAATAGGGTTTTTTCCCCCATGTTACTTTAAATTATTAAAAGTCTTCAGTAAAGCATTTGTTGGTAGAAATCAATCCAGAAAACTTTGCAACTGTTAAAAGGCTTGAGCTTTATTAATAAGAATTACAGAGAACTGTCCCACAGCCAGCTATGTCACTCTTGAGGATTAGTCCTTGGAAACACTGAGAATCAAAGTAGCATTAGAAATGCTTTCATAGTGGGAGAAACAGAAATGAAGAAATAAAAACCAGGAATATGAATGGTAACTAATATAGATATGGTTAGAATGAACAGAAAGTAAAAGACACTCTTAATGATGTATTACATAATCTGACAAAGTCTAGCATATGAGCACATTGTCTTCAGAGGGTTGAGAGAGAATGTGTTGTTATCAGTTAACCTCGTTAAGAAAGACCAAATAGCCACGATGGAAATTCCTTTCTATTTGAACTTTATGTGAATCCATTAGCATATGTTTCAATATGACATTGTTCTTGAACTGTGTATTTATTAGAGAAGTATCCCTTAAAAGAATTTTAAAAATGACATACTCATATTGTCTTAGTCGAGACCTAAAATTAAGTATATCTAATTTTTATCTTGCATTTAAATAGCTGCAAAGGATTTAATTTCTGGTATAGTTGTATATGACATTTAAAAATAGAACAGTTACATCACTCTTAATTATATCCAATAAAATATAAATATAGTGCTTTGATACTGTCATTCATTTAAAAAATACATGAACAAGCCCTTCTTTGACCTTCACAAATTTTACATAGCTCCTTTTTCTCCTTGAAATTGTAGTTTAAATTTTCTTTCCGCATAGAATCCTAATGTTCTTCTATGCTTTTAAAAATATGTGTGTTTGTGTGTGTGTACATATGTGGAGAGAGCGAGAAAGAGAGAAATTGAATTCTTCTAACAAGTTCCTCTCAGGATTTTATGATTTCTAGTACCCAACTAATTATAAACAACAACAACAAAAAATAAAATTTTATAAACCAGTATTAAACATAGGAAAGAAAAGTTGACTAAAGCTCCCATTTTCTAGACTGATGGGTTGGGTTTTTGGTCCTTGGATAAAAGGAGGCTTCATTGCTATCATTTATTGTGAATTGTTCTTTTGGCCACTTTAGAGGCTTTTAAATCTTGGAGCAATGCACTGTAATTGGATTTAGGATGAGTGAAAGAAATGTCTTTCTTTTGTGGCGTGGGAAAAGGGAAATTTTGAAAGAGAAGTTGACCCTGACTTTAGCAAGACCAGTTTTAGGAGATAGTACATATGGATTTTGATGATCTGCATATCAGTTCCCATAAAGTCCTTATAACCCTTGGAAAGTCATCATCTACTCCCAGGAGCACTTGATACTCAGTATTAGAACCTATTGTCTCATTGAAATTCTCAGCTATGAATTACTGTGTGCCTGTAGCCCAATGAGAAGTCTCTATAGGTGACACAGTCCTTAATTATTTTTAAAAAGTCAAAGAAAAATTTATTAGATTTCACTGTATCATTGAGAATGTGTTTAATTATGTACTTTTATTAGTTAAAATGTTCTCTAATTCTACTTGTTGATATATCTAAAATGGTGCATTCTCTTTAGTCTGTGCATTGATTGGTAAATTGCTAAGAAATCCTTTTGTTTTATTTAATGAGTCTAATTTTATTTTCTACATGTTTACTTCACCTGTTGTCTACTTTTATGCTATTTATCATGCTTTCTTATCTGTTCTTTGTGTAACCTTCCGTTTTTATTTTTTATTTGCAAGCAGTCCCATTTTCAATTTTCTTTCTTTCCTTTCTCTAGTTGTCTAGAATTTCAGCATTCTTGCTGTTTTACTAGAAATTCTCACTAAATTTTTAGCAAAGATACTGGCATATTTTCTTACCAATTTCAAAAATTGTCTGTAACTTCCCCTTCCTGAAAAACATCAAAACATTTAGCATACTGTTATTTACTTTCTGCCTCCACTCATCCTCATGCCCAAAACTGATGGGAATTATCTGGGATATTAGTTTCAGGATGCTATTAATTTTCAGTTTTCTTCAAATTATGCCTATTTGAATTTCAAGTTGCTCTACATTACACATGCACATATTAGCAATTATTTTCATTTTTTAGAAGGATTAATGAAATAATTTCTGGCAATTCTGATTAAGAAAAAGGAGAATACAAGTAAACATCAGAGAAAAGAGAAGGAATATAAGCGCAGATACACAGAAGGTTAAAAAATTGTAGAACACTATGAACTACTTTTAGCCGATGACTTTGGAAATCTAGATGAAATGAACAATTATCTAGGAAACTGTACAATTTCAACAAAAATATAATTATCAAAATTGATAAGAAAGATAGAAAACCAAAGTGCATTCATGGCAGAAAAAATGACCCTGACTTTTTGCTGAAGAGTTTTGACCAATCTTTAAGACACAGATGACTCCTGAGTTATATAAATTGTTGTAGAACAACAGCAGCAACAAAAGATGAAAATCTTTCCATTCATTTTATGAGGCTAATATAACTTGATTTCAAGAGTAGACAAGATAAGTACACACACACACACACACATAAAAGAAAACTCATTAAAGATTCTACACAAAATATTAGCAAATTTGATTCAGCAGTATATTAAAAGAATGATATACCACAGGGTCTATTGCATGAATGCGAGAGTGGTTCAACTGAGGCAACCAGTGTATTTCAGTGTGTTGCCTGTAAATGAAAAGAAATATGATCATCTTAGTAGTGTTGAAAAGTTATATGGTAAAAATCAACTCTCCGGGCTTCCTAGGTGGCGCAGTGGTTAAGAATCCGCCTGCCAATGCAGAGGTCACGGGTTCGATCCCAGCTCCATGGAAGATCCCACATGCTGCGGAGCAACTAAGCCCGTGTGCCAAAAAAAAAAAAAAAAAATCAACTCTCCTTCCTCATATCTCTTAGGAAGCTGAGAATAAAATAAAACTACCTTAACTTTATATCACAAACAAGCATGAAATAGGAACAAATAAGGGTGCCTGCTATTACTGTAATGACTTACTATTGTCTGGAGTTTCCACTAATCCAGAATTAAGAATTGAGGTATTGGTCTTGAAAAGAAAATCAGAATTGTTATAACAATGGTATGATTGTCCACCTAGAAAACCCAAGAGAATCAACTGGAAAGACACTAGAATCAGTGTTTATTAATGTAACCATATAAAACATAAGTGTTTAAAAAAGCGATAGTGTTCCTATATGCTAGGTAGAAAAATTTTTAAAGTCTCATTTATAGAAGGTACAAAACAAAAAAAATCAAGGAATAAACTTCACAAGAATTGAGGTCTATGTGAAAAAAACTAAATCTTTACAAAAGCTAGAAGACTTCATAAGTGATACTCCACAACTCTGAATGGGAAGACAAAATAGAAATTAATCTATACATTAAAGGCTATCCTCATAGAAATCTTTTGTTTTTCTTAGTGTGTGTGTTGGTTGGGGAAGGGGACTTGACTTCCAAATTCATCTGAAATCAAATCCATGGGATATTGGCACAGGAATAGGCAAAGAAGTCAGTGATACCATCTACGGCAGTGGTTAACAGCCTTGGTTGTGCATGGAAATCACTTTGGGGATTAAAAAATATTACCCATGCCTGGCCCCACTCCCATTTTACTTGATGTCATAATTCTACTTTAATTGACATCAAGTGAGGTTCAGGTTGTGCTATAGTTTAAAAGCACCCACAGGTAATTCTAATGTGTAGCCAATTATTGAAATATAAAGACCAAGAAACGGCTCACGTACTTACAAGCATGATAAGTAAGTAAATAGAAAAGCCCTTTAAATCAGCAGGAAGAGTTAGTGGGACAATTACTGTGGGGACAGAAATAAAGCTAGATCCCTTACTAACACTAAACAGAAATAAATTCCAGACAGATCAGAACTGTGATATACAAAGTAAAACAGAAAAATACCTTTTCTATAAGTAGTTATTTTAATTATACATATTTCAAATGCTTAACTTGCTTTCCAAAGATGTGTCCTGTATTCAGCAATATATATCCAGAATCTTAGAAAATGTTTATATCTGTTGAATAAAAATTTCACTTCTGGGAATAAATCTAAGCTGCCCACAAAGATTTATGTTTAAGGATGTATATAATTATCAAAAGTCTAAAATTTTTAAAATAAATGTGCAACAGTAGGGAAATTAATTCTGTTTTTTTCTACACAAAGTTTGATGCAGAACCACCTGCATGAGAATCACCCACTTAGTTTGAGATCCACTAATCTGTACAATGAATTTTTTTTAACCATTAAAAATCATAGTATTCAGTATTTTCCCCATAAATGTGTACCAAATGCTAAGAGTGTGCTGTTGGGATTTTTTATACTTTTATTTTGCAAACTTGATACAATGAGCATTTATTACTTATACAGTTATTAAATATATTTGTATACTATTTACATGTAAAAAAAGATTTACTTTAAGAGTAATTTAGAGTCACCTGTTTGATCTTCCGTGACTGTAAGCATTTCTATTGGGTTAAATTTAATTTTTATTAGCAATTTATGTCAGAGTAGCAGTTACCAATACAGAAGAAATGATGGGTGTGTTTTTGAAATGAGTGTGCTGCCAGCTACAAGCATGGGAGGGCAGGTCTCATTGCTGGAAGGGGATTATTCAAGCAAATTCCTCAGATTATCCATATCAATAAACTACTTTGCCTGAGTTCCTTGCATAACTATAAGGAAACTATAATAGTCTTAACTAAGTAGAATCTATTCTAATGTTAGCAGTCTGGTCCAAATTGTCATTTTTAATAAGACAGTTTCTTTTGATTTAAAACCTGTCTTTTGCCTGTTTTTCCATTGGGTGGTTGTTTTTAATTTTATAAAGGAAATTTGAGAGTTATTTGTATATTGTATGCTATTTCCTTCCATCAGAGAATGTATCCATAGACACATATATATAAAAATATATATTGCAGATATATTCGTCAACTTTAAAATTTATCTTTTCACTTTCCTTTGGGTGGGTTTTAGTAAAGTGGCATTCGGAATTTAATATTTGTTGAATTTAAGAGTATTTTAATTTAAGGTAACATCTATGTCTTATTTAATAAATCTTTCCCTAACTTGAGGTTGTAAGGATAATTTTCCTATAATTCAAAATGTGAAACTTTGTCATTCATAATTATGTCATTAATTTAGCAGGAACTAAGTCTTGAATATGGTAATAGTTTGCAATATTTCACTAAAAAGCTTTTGTATTTGGATATTTAAAAAGAAGTAATATATTATTTAAAAAAACAGAAATAAAAAAAAGATATACCAAAAGTAAGTCTGCCTTTATTTATTCATGATTCCTGGTTTTCTCTTTCTTAGTTAAAAATTGTGCTTTTGTACTTCTAAAGTAGGCTTTAAAAATTCTTTGCTCCCTAGGTAATTATTTAATTCTTGTAATTTTCTTGGAAATACTATACCAATTTTAAAAGAGTATTATGCTTTGGAAGGGCATAGAAATTTTTGAGATGTTTTTTTTTCCTGATTAAACTAGAGTTTGACTATCATAAATTTTATTTATTTATTTATTTATTCATTTATTTATTTAAATTGAAGTGTAGTTTATTTACAATGTTGTGTTAGTTTCAGGTGTACAACAGAGTGATTCGTTTATACATATTCTTTTTCATATTCTTTTCCATTATGGGTTTTTTTTTTAAATTTATTTATTATTTTTTGGGGGGTACACCAAGTTCAATCAACTGTTTTTATATACATATCCCCGTATGCCCTCCCTTCCTTGACTCCCCCCCCTCGAGTCCCCCCCACCCTCCCCGCCCCAGTCCTCTAAGGCATCTTCCATCCTCGAGTTGGACTCCCTTTGTTATACAACTTCCCACTGACTATCTATTGTACAGTTGGTAGTATATATATGTCTGTGCTACTCTCTCGCTTCGTCTCAGCTTCCCCTTCATATCATAAATTTTTGACATGCCATTAAATGTGACTTTCTTAGTAGAAGCTAAGCTATAATCAAGAAGTTGTGGGATATGAAAACAAAGAATGTGTAGTTACCTTTCAAGCTTTTTTTTTTTTGAGAGTCATGAAATAAATGTTTTTTAGCACATACAGATGCTAATTTTAATATATGAGTTGAGAAATATAATTGAATGAGAGTATATGTTGTGATTTATTCAAATGCACGATTGATTCTCCACATCCTCAAGAATGCTCTGTTTCCAGGGGTCCTGCCAGAGCAAGAACCATGGCTTATTTTGGGGAAGGGAAAGGGCCCATCCATGTGGATAATGTGAAGTGCACAGGAAACGAGAGGTCCCTGGCTGACTGTATCAAACAAGATATCGGAAGACACAACTGCCGCCACAGTGAAGATGCAGGAGTTATTTGTGATTATTTTGGCAAGAAAGCAACAGATAACAGCAATAAAGGTAAGTCACTTTGTGGGGCCTATACAAATCAAAGAATACTAATCCCCACTTCATTATTCTAAACAGTACTTTGATAATGAAACTCCCTTCTGTAAGAATATACTCAGGCCCTTGTTCCTTCTGCTAGTATTTAGAGGCAGTGGTACTTGACAGACTTTATTGGATGGGACTCACAGGGAGAGCAGGGTTCAGGGGCAGGAGTGGATTTACAGGATTTTGTAATCTCTGAGATCATCCCCTTTTGACATCCTTAGCCATTTCTAACCATTCCTTCTCTGGATGTAATAAAACTATCAAACTTGCTGGTATCCTTGAAGATTCAGAATTGATATTTGCTTCATAAAAAGAAGGAAAGAAACAAAAATTTAAAGATGAATCAGAGAAGGGCACTTCTTCCACTTATTAATATCTTTTAAAAAAATGGTTTATTATTTATTTTATTTGTTTATTGGCTGTGTTGGGTCTTTGTTACTGCACATGGGCTTTCTCTAGTTGATGCGAGTGGGGGCTACTCTTCATTGTGGTGCGTGGGCTCCTCATTGTAGTGGCTTCTCTTGTTGCAGAGCACAGGCTCTAGGTGCGTGGGCTTCAGTAGTTGTAGCATGTGGGCTCAATAGTTGTGGCTCACAGGCTCTAGAGCGCAGGCTCAATAGTTGTGGCTCACGGGCTTAGTTGCTACTTGGCATGTGGGATCTTCCCGGACCAGGGCTTGAACCCATGTCCCCTGCATTGGCTGGCGGGTTCTTAACCACTGTGCCACCTAGGAAGTCACCACTTATTGATATCTTAAACAACAGGGATAATTTTTAAAATAAATTGCAAAAAGAAAATTTTGTAGATTCTACTCTCTGAAATTTAAAAATGTAAAGAAAATGAGAAGTAATCTTTTAGTATAATACAGTAATGGATGTGTCATACTTATATAAATAGAAGAGTTCTTAAAAGCTCTGAGTTTAATTTTTATGAAACAAATACTGTTTTAAATGAATAAGGGGAAAAACTAGCTCTTCTGGAGAAAACTATGGTTATGTTTTATGAAAAGAACAGTCATTTATTTATGTGGATTAAAAATTCATGGTTTTGATACTTAAGATTTTCTTAAAATCAAGTGCATCTATACCTGAGCATTCTTTTTCTAACATCTTTTAATAACCATTATAGACAATGCAATAAATAAATTGGATGTTGTTAATATGATTCTTCACTAAATGAGGGTCTTTTGAGTGTGGAGAAGCATATTTATAATCCTTTGTGCTTTGTTTTATATACATATTATATATATTATGTATATATACACATATACATATTACATGAAAGTAAATATGATTTGGTAAGCTGATTTTTCCTAAGTATTGACTATAACAATTTATTAAATTCCCTTCAATAATTTAAACTACAGTTACAAAGTGAACATATTTCATTTGATTATGGAGAATTTCTTAAGCAGCAGAAAAGCATAAAAATTCAGTAACTGTAAAATGTTCTATCACATTTCTATGTACGCCTATTTTAAAATATGAAATACCATATTTATTTCTTCATTATTAACACATTTGTTTTAATGCCTCCCAAAGGTGTGGCAATGCTTACTTTGATACCTTTCCATGGTCTTAATGCTACCATATCTGAAATAAAAGAATTTTACCTTAGACCAGAGCTGGATTATTGAATCTGGCTTATTAACTTGTTGATTTTGTGTGGAGGCTCAAGACCTAATTACTTCTGCGCTTCCCTGGTGGTGCAGTGGTTAAGAATCCGCCTGCCAATGTAGGGGACACGGGTTTGATCCCTGCCCCAGGAAGATACCACATACCATGGAGCAACTCAGCCCGTGTGTCATAACTACTGAACCTGTGCTCTAGAGCCCGTGAGCCACAACAGTTGAGCCCACGTGCCACAAGTACTGAAGCCCACATGCCTAGAGCCTGTGCTCTGCAACAAGAGAAGCCACCGCAATGAGAAGCCCGTGCACTGCAACGAAGAGTAGCACCCGCTCTCCGCAACTAGAGAAATCCTGCGTGCAGCAACGAAGGCCCAACGCAGCCAAAAATAAATAAATAAATAAATAGACCTAATTATTTCTACAGGGTGAACCCAAGCCGTTGGTTATTGGTCATCCGATGGGATCCTTTCATAAATGAATTTCATTTTACTTTATTATTATTTTTTATAACAGTGGGTTTTATGGCTTTAAATAGATTTTACTTTCTTGCAGTCTGGTTCTTTGCCCCAGATTGATGTAAACTTTCGGTTTTGCTTGCTTAGTATCGCATTATTCCTGTCTTGGCATTCTATACATTAAACTGACTTGGAATATTATTAGAAACATATTTTTCTGGGATCTTACAATTTGCAGTGTTGAGTAGAGGACTCATATCTTAAGAGATGAGGATTAAGGTTTGACAGCATGTCTCTGAGATCCTTTGACAAATTAATGATCTTGGTACACATTGTTGAGTCTCTTTCTCCATGAAGAAACGACTAGCGCTGATTCCTTATGGGACTCCTTTCTACCTGGTTATTATGGGAGAACATTAGTGTTGACTAGACTTTCATGGTCTTGGCACAATTCCTACCCTTCTCTTTTTACACAGATAGAAAAACAGTATATATCTATACCTTATTCACATGTACTTAACCCAAGAAACAACATATCCCCATGTAGATTCTCCTATTTTCCAAAATTATTTTTAAAACTAGTCATACTTTATTTACTCTTTTACACACCACCTTTTCGTATATTTTAAATTTAACTCTTTTTATGCTCTTGACAGATATCTGTTATCTTGAGAGGCTTGACTATGTATATGCTTAAATACAAGTTGCCACTTAAATTGGCTTAGTAAAGCCTTTCCATGTATTAGTATGCTATATGAGTAAATGTAAATTTATCTCAGTATTCCATCCTGGGAATGTGCTTTGCTCTTATGAGTTACATTTGTATATGTGGCTTGGACGAGCGTTGCCTGTGAAAATCAAATAATTTAGAGCATTGTTGCCTTTTGTAATTCTCTCGTTTAATATTTCTGAACTCCCGGACAGTCTTTATAATCAGCAGAGGAGGAGATGTAGGTACACGAGGATGAGGCACTAGACAGGACCAAACCATTCAGCAGCCTGTGAAACCTCTTCTGAGCTGACTTGTGGGGAACCTTGTAAAGTTCCTTGTCTGCTTGTGAATTATTGCTGCCTTGGTTAAATGAGAAAACAACTTCTAATTTTTATTATGAGAAAAATAGCCTATGATTTGAAGACAAAAGACACTTTAAAATAGAGGAAGAAGCAGCAGGGGAATGTGTCACGTGTGTCTTTGTCCCACTGTCAGCAATATGATAGTTTGATTAAAAACCTTTTTTTGCTTCAGAGTCCCTCTCATCTGTTTGTGGCTTGAGATTACTGCACCGTCGTCAGAAGCGGATCATTGGTGGGAAAAATTCTTTAAGGTAAATGCTTCTTCAGAAGAGATTTTCCATATTACAGAATTATTTATATATATAAGAGGGTTACAAATTGGGGGATTTTCTATTGTTATATAAGGGATTTATTTTATTTTATTTTCTAAATTAAATACAGGTAACACTGATCATTTCACTGTCCTTTGACTTATATTTGCTTTATATAGACCATGTTCTGCAAATCTCTATCCCCTGATTTATGAGATAGATGGGTTGCTGAAAAGTTATGCGGCAGAAACAAAGTAATTTAACAGGAAATCTGAAAAAAATGTATAGCTACAAATTCATTTAATTGAGAGTATATTTGTTTTGGACTTGACTCATTTTAATATAATTTTTTTGTTTGTTGAATTTACTAATGGAAAACCAGTGCTTTGCTTATTAAATACTTCTTCAGGGGAATTCCCTGGCAGTCCAGTAGTTAGGACTTAGTGATATCACTGCTGTGGCCTGGCTTCAATCCCTGGTTGGGGAACTAAGATCCTGCAAGCCATGTGGCACGGCTGAGAAGGAAAAAAAAGAAAAAGAATAAAAGAAAAAAGAAAAAGAAAAAAAAGGAAAAAAAAAGAAAAAAGAAAAAAAAAAAACACAACCTCAAAACTTCTTTAGGCTGCTTAAGTGAGGGAGAAAATATGCTTCAAATCATGAAATATAAAGAAGACATATTGTTTCCAAGCATCTCAGACTTTGGTGGGATGCATACAGATGCTATAGGCAAGTCTTCAGGGTGGTCTGCTCAAAGTTGTAGGAATATCATTCTCAAAGTAGGAAGGGAGTTTACATCCTAGAGTCCCTTTTATACTCCTTTCCTCCCACCTGCAAGCCATCTAAGTCATTGCTTTTTTGCATGATTTTCCTTGCTTTTCTGGCTTTTATGGATATTGATGAGTGGCTTACTTTCTTCTTAGGGGTGGTTGGCCTTGGCAAGTGTCCCTCCGGCTAAAGTCATCCCATGGAGATGGCAGGCTCCTTTGTGGGGCCACGCTCCTGAGTAGCTGCTGGGTCCTTACAGCAGCACACTGCTTCAAGAGGTATGTGTCCACCTTTCCAAACATCTCAGTTTGGCTCTTATTTACCAGTTCCTCCAATTCCTCCCTGCTCTACAGCATGCGAGAAACTTGGGGCGTCAGAGCCAGGCTATAGTCCTTCCTTGTCTCCGCCAGTGGCACTGTGGAAGTGAGGGGGTAACATCGGGAGTGAAGAGAGCTCTCAGGAAGCCACTTACTACTGTGGTGTTAAAGCAAACTCTAGATTTAGGGAGAAGAGAAGATGGGTTTTTGGAGGGAAGGCAGCTGTGGTAGTGCCTCCTCCAGTAATGTAGCTGAGGATGAAATCATATCCCCACAGAGCCAGAAGAGACCTCAGATTATTTGATTATGAATGGTAAGGAATAGGGAGTCCAGGTTTAGTGTTTTGATTTGAATTTTAGAACCTTTGGGTCTTCTTGGTGCTCTGTGTCTTTTAGATTTCTCAATTTGTGAAAAAAAAAAAAACAGAACTAGATTTCTCTATTTGTACCTGTCAGGTTGCATCCTGATTATTTCCTTTTGTCCCAGACATTTTATCAGCCTAATATGAAGTCTTCCCAGTTCAGAGAGGAAGCCATGCAGAGAAATTCAGTGTGTCAGTCACACTGCTCATGGTGACAGCACCTGCACTAGAACCTGGTGGTCCTGTCCTCTTGTCCTGTACCCTTTTGTGGGCTCTGGCTAATGGCCATTTCCTCATCATGAATTTTAGTATTTAAAAATGCATACCATTGCTGGACTTCCTAGGTGGCGCAGTGGTTAAGAATCCGCCGGCCAATGCAGGGGACATGAGTTCGAGCCCTACTCTGGGAAGATTCCACATGGAGCAACTAAGCCTGTGTGCCACAATTATTGAGCCTGCGCTCTAGAGCCCGTGAGTCATAACTGTTGAGCCCGTGTGCCACAATTACTGAAGCCCATGTGCCTAGAGCCCGTGCTCTGCAACAAGAGAAGCCACTAAAATGAGGAGCCCACGCACCACAATGAAGAGTAGCCCCCACTCACAGCAACTAGAGGAAAAGTGCATGTGCAGCAATGAAGACTCAATGCAGCCAATAAATAAATAAATTTATTTTAAAAAATGTATACCATTGCTTAGCAAATATTGATAATTATTGAAGCAAGGTGATGAGTACAGGCGGTTTCACTATTCTAATTTTGTGTATTTAAAAATACTCATAAAATGTTTTAAAGAAAATGTGTACCATAATGTTGAAAAATTGTCACAACCAAAAATTTTTTTTTTTTTTTAATAAATTTATTTATTTATTTTTTGGCTGCATTGGGTCTTCGTTGCTGCACATGGGCTTTCTCTAGTTGTAGTGAACAGGGGCTACTCTTCACTGTGTTGCGTGAGCTCCTCATTGCTGTGGCTTCTCTTGTTGCGGAGCACAGGCTCTAGGTGCGTGGGTTTCAGTAGTTGTGGCACATGGGCTCAATAGTTGTGGCTCACAGGTTCTAGAGCACAGGCTCAGTAATTGCAGTGCACGGGCTTAGTTGCTCCGTGGCATGTGGTATCTTCTTGGGGCAGGGCTCGAACCCATCTCCCATGCATTGGCAGGCAGATTCTCAACCACTGCACCACCTAGGAAGTCCCTGTATTTTTTTCATATGTGAAAATATATGGCCCCATTGTGTATGTACAATCTATCCATGTAGATTTTGTTCATTTTAACTGCCATATGAGTGTTAACTCCTATTGTAAGATGAAACCAACCACAGTTTATTTATTGTCCTACTGGTGGATAGTTAGGTGGCTTTCATTCTTTCATTATTAAAAAAACGATGCTGCAGTAGATATCCATTACGTGTCTCATTGGTACAGACTTGGGAGCACTGTGCTGGGTCCTGGAGTATGCGTGCCACTCAATTTCACTAGGCACTACTGACTTATGTTCTAAAGTAAGTGTATCTGTTTATATCCCACCAGTGTGTAAGTTCCTGTTTCCTCTCATCCCTACTCCAACTTGATACCATCAACATTTTCAGTTTTTGCCAACCTTAGAGTTTTGGGATTCCTTTTTAATTCTATTTTCCTGATTAGTGTCTTCCTCTTTCGTGAATTATTTGTTCACATCCTTTGCTTATTTTTCTATTCGATTGTCTTTTGTAATTGATTTAAACATTTTTTGAATATATTCTTTGTACAGAGTCTTTGTTATTATGTGTTACAAATACCTTTTCCCAATCTGGCGCATGTCCTTTCACTAGTTTAAGGTCTTTTTCTTATGAAGATGTTTTAATTTTAATGTATTTAAATGTGTCAATTTTTAAAGTCTTATAAAAGCTTTGTGTATCTTATTTTAAAAAACCTTCTTTAGCCCCATGTGAAAATATTAGTTTTTTTTTAAAAAAATACACTTTTGCTTTTCCTGTTTAGATTTTTAATCTGTTTACAGTTTTTTTTTGTGTGTATGGTATATGGTATAAGTAAGGGACCTAATTTTATATTTTTCTCTATAGATTTCCTAGCACTTTTTAAAATTAAACATTCCATTTTTAATTTTATGTCAGCTGTGTCGTTTGCCAAGTTCTCATATATCTTTGATTCTAGAATCTTTATTCACTTCTTATCTATTTTGATAAATACTTATGGAGTAATGTTCCATGTTCAAGGTGCCGCAGAAGACACAAGTCTGTATTTTACATAGCCTTTGTCATTTCTGGGGTAATAATTGAGTTTGAGAGTTCACCTATATACCAGTGGGTTTAATATAGTCATGTGTTACATGAAGGGCACAGATTCATTTATTAACTTAATAAAAAATTATTGAGTGTGTAATATTCCCAGGAATGTACCATGTGCTAGAAATATCTTGGAGAATAAGATGGATAGGATCCTTGGTACCATGAAATTTTAGTGCAGCTATAGGAACCCAGAGGAGAGAGACATAGGATCAAAAAAAGTTTAGAGCGCCATTTTTAAAGTATGGTCTTTTCACCACGATATTAGATATTGGGTTGGCCAAAACGTTCATCTGGGTTTTCCTGTAAGATGTTATGGAAAGACCCAAACGAACCTTTTGGCCAACCCTATACATTCCACTTATTAAAAATCCAGATTCCTGGGCCCCTATCCCAGATCTACTGAATCTTTGGAGCTAAGACCCAGGAGTTTACATTTTTCTCGGGCATCTTTGATGATTCTTATGAACCTTAAAGGTTAAGACCCTCTTGCTCTTGGATAAAATAGAATGTGGTCTGGACATTTGAAGAATGATGATGAGGAAGAATGTAATGGAGTTAACAGGATACTTATCCTTGCCCTGTTCAACATATTAATCACTGAACTGGAAAAGGACACTGATGGTCGATTATATTTTTTGATGTGAGGAGATTGGGAGGGACACATAATATGTTGGAAGATAGGATCCATGGTGGCAAAGAATCTTGATAGGCTGATTCTAATAAAAAATAATGTGGAATAGGGCTTCCCCAGTGGCTCAGTGGTTAAGAATCTGCCTGCCCATGCAGGGGACAAAGGTTCAAGCCCTGGTCCAGGAGGATCCCACATGCTACAGAGCAACTAAGCCCATGTGCCACATCTACTGAGCTTGTGCTCTAGAGTCCGCGAGCCACAACTGTTGAGCCCATGTGCCGTAACTACCAAAGCCCGTGTGCCTAGAGCCCATGCTCTACCACAAGAGAAGCCACCGCAATGAGAAGCCTGTGCACCACAACGAAGAGTAGCCTTGGCTCGCCACAACTAAAGAAAGTCTGTGCGTAGCAACGAAGACCCAATGCAGCCAATAAATAAATAATCATTAAATTTATAAAAAAAAAGTAATGTGGAATAAAGAGGAAGTAAAATGCTGCCTTTAATTCAGGAAACCTGGCTTAAGTGCAGCACGAGTGAAAAAGATCTTATGGGTTTTAGCGTCCTACAACCTTAATAGAGTCAGTGATGCAACGTGGTTGCCCACAAAGTTAATTGGCCTTGGGCAGCCCTGACAGAACAGCACCAACACAAAGCAGTGAAGATGCTTGCTCCTCTGTCCTCCTGTGCTCAAGCTGTTGTTGGGGGCAAAATCACTGTTGCTATCAGAGAGAACTGTGCTCAGTTCTGAGTGCCGTCCTATGAAAAAGTGACACGGTGCACCAAAGAAGGCAAGCAGAAAGGGAAGAGTATGTGGAATTGGATTAAATTCATTACCTGTTGCTTCAAACACCCCAGAGGCTAATGGGAGGTAATTTTCATTTTAACATAGCAAAGAGGTCTGTTGTTGTTGACTTTTTATTTCTTTAACACTAGGACAGTCAAAGCAGGAATGGGCTGTATGTGGGAGGAAGAGTGAGTGCTGCTGTGGAGTCTGTTCCAGCAGAGGGGCTGGATTTGTGTATTGGTAGAGGCTGGAGGTAGATAACGTTTAATGCTGAGAGCCCAGTGCTGAGAAAGCATAAAGCATGTTTGCAGGAGGGCAGTTGTTAGTAGGCTCGTGGGTCTGGAATTTGTATAGTGGACTTACAGTGAAGAAGCAGGAAAGGTCTGGAATGCCAGAGTACTGAATCTCTGTTTCATTCACTAGGCAGTGGGAAACCACGAAAGGTTTTTGAGCCTTGAAATATGATCAAAGAGGAGTTTAGGAGATAAGTCATTTGGGGAAGTATGGGATAGATCTGAGGGGGGAAAGCAAAGTTACTAATCCAGGGGTCTTTGAACAAGCTTCAAAGCATATGAAAAATATTTGCATACATGCTTTTTAAAAAATATTTATTTATTTGGCTGTGTCAGGTCTTTAGTTGCAGCATTCAGGCTTCTCTCTAACTGCGGCACACGGGCTCAGTAGTTGCAGCACTTGGGCTCTCTTGTGGCGCACAGGCCCTAGAGCACTCAGACTTAGTTGCCCCGCAACATGTGGGATCTTAGTTCACCAACCAGGGCTCAAACCCATGTCCCCTGCATTGGAAAGAGGATTCTTAGGCACTGGACCACTAGGGAAGTCCCTGCATACATGCTTCTATGCCTTTTTCTGGAGTGACTCAAATTGGTCCAAGTTACCAAGTGATTAAACCCACTGTGGTAGGAACTGGAGGGAGACCGGTTATAATGCTATTGTAATGAAAATAGAAGGTAGAAAAGAAAAGGAGGGAGAGAAGGTAGAGACCCTGATCGAAATCAGTAGAACTTAGTACTGTGTAACCAGAGACTTGCAGCTGGTGTTCGAGACCAAGGTTATAGTTCCAGCTCCTCCAACTGTTAATTGTTTCACTTTGTGGAGATTATTTTAACCTCTGGGAACCTCAGTTTTCTCATCTGTAAAATGAAGCCAATAATGTTCTACAGTGAGGAACAAATGATCTGCAAAGTATGTGAAAGTATTTAATAAACTGTAAAATTCTAAATGAATATTGGCTAATATTATGTTGGGGTTCAAAAAAAGGAATCATACAAATAGAACTACCATATGATCCAGTAATCCCACTCCTGGGCATATACCCACAGAAAACCATAATCCCAAAAGAAACTTGTACCATAATGTTTATTGCAGCACTCTTTACAATAGCCAGGACATGGAAGCAACCTAAATGCCCATCAACAAATGAATGGATACAGAAGATGTGGCATATATATACAATGGAATATTACTCAGCTATAAAAAGGGATGAGATGGAGCTATATGTAATGAGGTGGATAGACCTAGAGTCTGTCATACAGAGTGAAGTAAGTCAGAAAGAGAAGGACAAATATTGTATGCTAACTCACATATACGGAATCTAAAAATGGTACTGATGAACTCAGTGACAAGAACAAGGAAGCAGATACAGAGAATGGACTGGAGAACTCGAGGTATGGGAGGGGGCGGGGGGTGAAGGGGAAACTGAGACGAAGCGAGAGAGTAGCACAGACATATATATACTACCAACTGTAAAAGCGTCAGTGGGAAGTTGTTGTATAACAAAGGGAGTCCAACTCGAGGATGGAAGATGCCTTAGAGGACTGGGGCAGGGAGGGTGGGGGGGACTTGAAGCGGGGGGAGTCAAGGAAGGGAGGGAATACGGGGATATGTGTATAAAAACAGTTGATTGAACCTGGTGTACCCCCCAAAAAAAAAAAAAAAAAAAAAAAAAAAAGGAATCAAAGATTATTATTAGCAAAAGTAGAGAATTCAGGATGATTTTATCCCACTGACTAGTGGAGAAAAACAAGGTAGGAAACTGCAGAGAAACTGGAGAAGCCTGTCTTGGGCTTAGAGTTTAAGTGAAATAATTCAGTTTGTTCAGTTTAGATTTTCCTCCTCTTGTTCAAGACTCCTTCTCTTTCAAGTAAATCTTTTTCTGCTAAAAGCTGTAGACTTAGGGGTTCAAGGCTTACAGTATTAAAGTAGGGAAATTGCTCCAAAATTCCACTTGAGGTTGAAAAGTTTGATCTGACTTTTGAGTTCCTGTGAAGGTTGCTTTTTAAAAAATGTTATTTTTATTTATTTAATTTATTTATTGTACATGTTTGGGTTTGTTTACATGTCATTTTTCCTCTCTTGGCCTGCTCCTTCTAGATCACTGCTTCAAGTCAGTAATGGTCTCATTTGTTTATAAACCAAGTGTCTACTATATTACTTGGCACATACTAGACCTTCCTAAGTGATGGTTGCATGATGGAAGTGGGGGCTCAGCTGTCAGATAGTGGCTATGTTTAAGAATGGTGGACTCTTTAGAGGATGGTGGTATTTTACACATAGATCAACAGGTAACTCCTTCCATATGTTATTCTGCATTTCTTCCCATTATCTGCGCAGTATAAAGACAGCTGATTAAAAAACAGAGGAGTAGATTATGACATGCAGCATTTTGATGTACTTTGGCTGGAATACAAGACTCTTTTAACGTGAGTAGGGAGAAAATTGTCTTGCAAAGGTGTTATAAATCCATCTGACTTGGTCTGTACCCTTTACCAGAGTTCACAGACTTGTTTTGAAGTTTGCAGGGAGGCTACAGCTCACATCTTTATTACAGTTAAGTTATGACGGCCATGACAGTTACCAGTGATTAGAACAAACTCCAAATTTTGTCTTCTGAGTTCAGGGACTTTGGATTAAAACAACCCTCCTTTAATCATCAGGAACTCTGAAATCTGCACAATTAATTTCCCTCTGGAACTGTAGACACTGGGTGTAGAAGCAATGTGGTCAGGTTCTAAGAGGTTGCCTTTCTTTTAGATTTCTTGGGAGTATAACTTAAGACTCACTGGTAGGGGACCTACATTTCATATTTTGAAAATCTCTCTCTCACCCCCTCTTCCTTTCTGTTTGTATCTCTACTGCTTTAACCACTGGACTTCAATATATAAAATAGTTTCTTGTTCATGAGGCCTTTCTTGGTGCCTAATTCTTGCAGTGATGATATAGGCCAGTGCTCTAGAACAATAAGGCATAGGTTGCTGTCACCATCTGTTATTTTATTCTATGGGATGACAGTTTTTTGTTTATTTCTTTTGCCTCTGTAGAGTAGTCACTCTTTCATGTAATCCTTATATGAGAATAATCTAGGACAGATGGCTTGGGGATGATGGGATCAAAACACAATTACATCCACGATCCTGTTACACTCATTTTTTTATAGAGTTGTCTCTTTATGATGAGGGTACTTTATTGGAAGGCTGACAGAGTTCTAGTAATCCAGGTCCACATATAGCTTTCACATAGTGTGAGGTGTCCAAAACATTCCTTTTTTTTTTTGTTTTAATTTTTTTTCTTTAAGAACTTTTATTGAGATACAATTGACATATAATAAACTGCATAATTTTTTTTTGAAATTTTAAAGAACTTTTATTGAGATACAGTTAACAGACAATACTCTGCACATATTTAGAGTGTACAATTTGGTATTTTTTTTCTTATTAGTAATGTATATATGGCAATCCCAATCTCCCAGTTCATTCCCCCCCAATATCCCCCCAGCTTTCCCCACTTGGTGTCCATGTTTGTTCTCTACATCTGTGTCTCTATTTCTGCCTTGCAAGCTGGTTGGTGCATACCATTTCTCTATATTCCTATATATGTCAAAACATTCTTTTATGCCAACATTAACAAGGGTAACTGAGGTAGCTGATGAATCACCATTTAAAGGCCTTCTATCCCATTTTTCCTCTTGTTAATAGACTTTGGAATGCAATATCCCACTGGCAGTTTGAAGCAGAAGCTTGGATAAATTAAGTTTTTTTGCAGCTGCCCTATGAATTTTACACAATATAAATTGCTTGCTTTTGCTATTTCCTACTCTAAATCATTACTACAAGTACCATAAAATGACCCTCTCTCTATGGTGGTATGGCAAAATAATTGAGTGAAAAACCCCTGAATGTTAAACTAATTTCTTTTCACTGTTCTGTTTCATTGTAACAAACACCATTTTGGAAGAAAGAGTGTATCCCAAACAAGGACTCTTTCATTTCTGTAATTCTACTGCAAATTTGATTTGACCAAGAATATAGATTTACCTGATTTTATCGTTTTGACTTTTTGCCTAGAAACACCAGAGCAGCTGAAAATTTTCAGAGATTGCTGCTCTGAAAATCAGAAATATCTGGATTATTAGACATTATAATTAGAAAGATGAGCTAGAGGTAATGGGACTACTTTTTATTTTTTGGGGCTGCGTCGGGTCTTTGTTGCGGCATGCGGGATCTTTTGTTGCAGCACGTTGGCTTCTCTCTAGTTGTGGCATGTGGGCTCTGTAGTTTGTGGCACTCTGGCTCTCTAGATGAGGTGCATGGGCTCAGCAGTTGTGGCGCACGGGCTTAGTTGCCCCTCGGCATGTGGGAATCTTAGTTCCTCGACCAGGGATTGAACCCACATCCTCTGCATTGTAGGATGGATTCTTTACCAACTGGACCACCAGGGAAGAGTTGGGACTACTTTTTAAGAACAAAATGTGTCCGGTACTTAACATATGTTCCATCATGACCTAGTATATTGTAGAGTTCTTAAGAATGTTGGTGATACACACACTACCATCAGTTATGCTAAAACCATTTCCTGGTTTATAAGGGACAGTGCAAGTTTCTACAGAGAATGTTCCTTCTCCATAAGCAACTGGAACCATTTACACAGGCAACTTCAGTCAACTACATTTTGAGTTTCACCCAGACAACAGAGAAAAACAGATTCTAGAAGTAGCAGATGTGTACAGGCTGACGTAAAATACTGTGTTTTTGAAGAGATGAATTTATATAGAGAACACACATAAAGAAAATGACCCTGCCACCTGAATTAACTCCTCTCTTCTTCATTCTAGAAAATTTTGAGTCTCAGAGAAATTGAAATAGTGGATTTTACTAACTGCCCTGTCTCAGATCCTCTCTTGCTCAAACTTGTCCAGGAATTTCATCCAATTTTTCTTTGAGGGGGATTTGAAGGCATTTCAGCAAAGCAAACAACTGAATGATGTGTCAGCCAAAACCTGAAATGTTTGTTTTAAAGCATTTTTGAATAAAGTCTAACAAAATAGCAAAAGCTCAACCAGAAAGACCTTAAAATACATTGAAAAAGGTAATTCCTTGATATGTTTTTCTTGAGAAGCCTAGAACCACAGAAAATGATTTCAAAGTCCAAAATCATACTGGTAACCTCAACCAAAGTGTTATCCCTGAAGTATATAATCACACCCACTAGAAGTGACACTGAAAGACAAATATTTGGTTAGAAAACTAATCCAGTCTTGAATCCGGATGCTCTTCAAATTCTAAGCATAAATCTATTCTAAGAATAATTGGAGTGAAAGAAGTGTGGGAAGTACTGCTTGGGTTTAGCTGGTCCATTTCTTAAATCAGGACAACTTTGAAAGTATAGAGTCTAATAAGGAACTTCATTTTAACAAGAATGGTGCATTTTTCCTTCAGGTAGTTTATTTTTATTCTCAGGTTAATATCGACTCCTCCTTGGTGAGCATATTAATTTGGGGGTATACTCAAAAATACCCGCTGAAATCTACCTGATCTGAGAACAGTGTGCGTATGGAATGTGTACATGTTTGTGTTATGGCAGTCATGTGAAATTCTAGGCACGAAGGGGTGGGAGTTATGCCTGTGCCTGTAAGTCTTTGGTTCAGTGATTCTCGAGACTGACTGTGAACTTGGATACCTATGGTCCTACATCAGCCCTATTAATTTAATGTTCTCAGAGTTTGTGTGGCCTGGACATTTGTATTCTTAAAAGTGGTACAGGTGATTCTGATGAACAGCCAGTATCAATGAAAACATTACATCTTTGTGGAGACTTTTTTTAAAAAGTAACTTTTGTGATGGTGTTGTTACAACATAGGAATTGGTGAGAAGATGTCTCATTTCAGTAAGTTCAGGATGACAGTGTATGTATGTGGACATAACATGTCTTCCAAAAGAAGTCATTTAACATACATAAATAAAGAGCTTTCTCTGTGCGAAGCACTTTGCTTGGTGCTGAGGATACAAAAGTGAGCATAATATGGTCTTTACACTTAGATAGCCTTTAACTGGAGATACCTGATGACATCTTTACGAGTATTAGGAGCTGTTATAATTGCTCTGATAGTGCTATTTGGAGTGTTCAAAAAGATTGGCCAGCTTCTGGGGAGGGCAGAAAGAGCTTCCTAGATCTTGAGACTTGAAAGATAATATTAGGATGAGAGGTGGGGGTGCAAATAGTTTGAATAAAGATGGGTTTGTCAGACACCTCTTCAAGTGGCTAAAATGACAGGGGCACAGACACTAGGGTGCTATCAGAGAGGTGGACAAGGGCCATTCTTGGATGGGTTTGTATGTCATTTAAGGAATTTGAATTTTATTATGTAGACAGTGAAGGGTACCCGAAAGGGTATCCAGATAGAAACACTGCTCTGGCTGCAATGTGAAGGATGGCTTTAAAAAATTGAAACTTGAAGCAGCAAGGCCATTTAGCAGACTACTGCAGTAATCTAGGCATGAAGTGACTGATTAAGGCAAGATTGCCCAAGACTTTACAACTGGGATATTTAAAAAATACATTTCCTTGTTGTAGTAATGTCCTGTTTCTTTGTTCACTGGCTGAAGACTCAATTTTTAGATAATGTAGGATATATTTATATAGCCAGTTTAGATGTAAGGATTATTTTAGCTAAGTGTCACAGCTCTTTTTCAAAGAATGGAAAATATTGTTGCAATAAAACTTTTTTTAGGTTGAACAGTAATGTAATTATCTTAAAGAATATAAAAAGTTGACTTATCAAGGGAATGTCTCATAACTTGGAGCTTAAAAGTTATAAGCAACACAAGAGACTACATTAAAGATATTTCTCTAGACCAGTGCTGTCTGCTAGAAATATGTGAGCCACGAATACAAATCACATATGTAAGTTTAAATTTTCTAGTAGCCACATTAAAAGATTAAAAAACCAAATGGGTGAAATTAATGATATATTTCATTTAATTTACTACATCCAAAATATCATTGCAAAATGATATAAAATCAAGATATTTGATATTCTTATTATCTATAGAAACAATATATTTTATATTCTTTTTTCCTACTACATTACTTGAAATCTTGTTCATATTTTGTACTTTTAGCACATCTCATTTTGAACCAGCCACATTTCAAGTGCTGCAGTAACCACATATGGCTACTTGGCTCCTGTACTGGACAGGAAGCTTGAGATAATTTCTTAAATTTCATTCCCAAGATATATGAAACCTTTCAGCAGCACTTTCAAGGATGCACTGACAGTTATTCTTGTTAGAAACATAAATCACTTGGGATTTTGCTTTAAAAACCTGATTAATGAGGTATACTGAAGTTTTATAATACAATAGTATTAATACACAGAAAGTAGAAGTGAGTTATTTAAATATCTGATTATTCTTCATGACTATTACTTTTTAAGAGTTTCAGGATGTGAAATAATCCTAAACTTTTTGTTTGAAGTGGAACCTACAAGAAGATAGTCTCTAGGTACAATATATGAAAAGCCTTCTGAACTTTAAAGATACGTGATAATCTAAGGTTGAAAATGGAGAATTTCAAGGAGTCGCAGGAAAAGATTAGTTTCATAGGTCACTAGTAGGTGGCTGTATAAGCTAAATCATCTTTGTTGCACTGTTCAGTTTGAGCTGACGTAGTTAAGAAAATCACTTTATATATTGCAATGTTGTCAGACCCCTACTTAGGGCTGTTAGAATCTTTGAGCAATTTATAATGTCCAGAAATTTTATAGGAATAAATGAAAGGTTATATTTAAAGTAGGCAGTCACTAGAAACTGCCAGCTTTTGCGTAACACTTCTCTAAATTCACATTCAAGTACAGGTCCTGTATCCAGTGGAAGATATTGAAGTTTTGATTAAATCTGCAGATGAGGAGGTTAGGGAACTAAAAGGGAAAGGTGTTGAGAATTAAGTGATTGAGAATGTTTTAAGTAGCTGTAGAGGGGAAGCAAGCAAGGTGCTGTACTCTTCAGTGAGAAAGAGGAAGTGATCAGGAGGTCATTCTCAAGTGGGGACAGTTTGCACCCTAGGAAATAATTGGCAATGTCTGGAGACATTTTGGTTGTCAGACTGGGGTGTGTGTTATGCTAGTGTACCTGCTACTGGCATCTACTGAATAGAGGCCAGGGATGCTACAGTGCACAGGACAGCCCCTTACAACAAATGATAATCTGGTCTCAAATGTCAGTAGTGCTGAGGCTGAGAAACTACTTTAGGCAGATGTATCAGTCAAGGTATGTTGGTTGAAAAACAGGCGGAGAACTGCCAGTCAAATAAATATTGTATTTCTATTTTAATTGAATAGTTTCTATGGAAAAAAGACACATTCATTAAAAATATACATTCATTCATTCACTAAATCAACAAACATATGCTGCATTCCTACTTAACTGGCATCACTATTGTTGATGTGTGAGATTCATCAGTGAACACAAAGACCCCTGCCCTTGAGCACCTTTTGTTCAAGCAGGGGGAGACAGAGAATAAATATAATAAATAGTAAATTAGATAGTTTGTTAGAAAGTAGTGTTTAAAAAAAAGGAAAAGTAGATTAAGGATATTGGGAGTGCTGGGGGATGGGAAGACAAGCGAGGGTGAGTTGCAATTTTAGATGTCAAAGTTGGACTCACTGAGGTGATGTGTGAACAGAGGTTTAAGAGATGAGAACATATAATGAATATATGTTGCCCTGAAGATAGTTTTGCTTTGCATTCAGTTCACAGGAAAGGGGAGTAAAGTCAACTGCGCTAAGTGCCTTGGGGTATACAAAGTTAAATCAGACATGGCTTCTGCTCTCATGGAATTTCATGAGCTAACAATCTTGGCAATGATAGAAAAATGACAAGCAAATGCAGGATGGTAATTTTGCCTTGTACTATTTGTTCCTGTTTTGATCCTTTCTTCATGGTGGGGAAATGACAAGTTAGTGATTAGCCCTTAGTTTTCATTTGTCCTCCACATTTGCTCCTTCTCAGAAAAGTTAGATGGTAACCTTGGTTAAATAGTGAAATGAATGAAGAAAAAAGGTGATGACAGTGGGTTTAGGGTGAGGCCGAGAGCAGTGGGGTCAAAGAAATGGAAAGAAAGGTTAAACTTATAAAAGGGATTAATGATTTGGAAGAAAGGCTTACGAGTATCTGTTAACCTTCCTGGCTGACGACCAATTTACAGCATTTGAAACAAGCCTCCCATCAGCTCTCTGTCTCCCAGGTATGGGAACAGCACTAGGAACTATGCTGTTCGGGTCGGGGATTACCATACTCTGGTGCCGGAGGAGTTTGAGGAAGAAATTGGAGTTCAGCAGATTGTGATTCACCGGCAGTACCGACCAGACAGCAGTGACTACGACATCGCCCTGGTTAGATTACAAGGACCAGAAGAGCAGTGTGCCAGATTCAGCAGCCACGTTCTGCCAGCCTGCTTGCCATTCCGGAGAGAGAGGCCACAGAAAACAGCCTCCAACTGTTACGTAACAGGATGGGGAGACACAGGTAACATAATCCACACAGTTAACATCTGGGCACCTGCTTGTGTCTGGGGTCATCCATACATTTGGGTGGACCTTGGGTAGCAACATTTTAAAGGGGGTTCAGGCTTAGTTGTTTGGAAATTCTGCCAGGTGTGTGATGCATGCATGTAATCTGGATTCCTACCCTGAGGGTGCTGTGGTTCCCATTAGAACTTAGACCCTACCTCAGGACTTGGGCCTGGCTGTCTCTATTTTAAAAAAGCTTTCCCAGACGACTGTGATGTAGCTACCCCAGCTCTGGTGTTTGATGGTTTCTTTGGAATGGAGCCCTTTATCAAAATAAATCTCATGGAGAATTCCTAAATGAAGAACAGACAAAAGGCAGAGCTGCTGAGGTTCAAGTGGAGGGATGCAACATACTTGGGTTTCTCCTTCACCACCACCCCGTCCCCAAGCAGGATTATAGTGTTCAGCTTGTGCTCTTCTCAGGCAAAGAGCTTTCTGCATTGTCTTGCTAGAGTTAACATCAGCCAGTGCTTGCTCAGGGTGGTCTATGAAACAGATCTAGGTCTCACCTGGATGAGGTGCTCGATTGACAAATGACTACTGAGTAAAGAGCAATGACTGGGTTGACTGCTCTCCATTAAAAATAATTAACACTGAAAAGAACATCAAAGTATTTCTACAGGTGATAATTCCAATAAGGTTATATTTAGTAAATATAAGTATTTGTTTTCATTTTATCCCATGCTACATTAAATCCAGGCTTTAGACTTACACTATTTCATAGCAGCAAAATGCAGAACATCTGTAGCAGATAACGCAAAAGCACTGCAACCAATCCTGAGATAAACCTTAAAAAATGGGAACATTTCCTGGATGATATAATAGAATCAGGTCAGAGTCAATGCCTTACCAGGACATTATCTCGGAGGCAACTGAAGGCTAAAAGTATAGCTGTTAAGTAGTATTACTTCATCAGGGAAGGTTCAATCACTTCCCTTTAGACACTACATCTGAATAGAGATGGAGTAAATTTTACAGAATGTTTTATTATGGATCAATCATTTCACTTGAATAAACTGGACTGGAGGATAATGGTGGAATTTAGAATCCAAGAAAAGGCTATCATGGAGAACCTATGAATTATACATTTTAGCCACTAAACAAAGAATTGTGTAGCTTACTAGTAAATAGAGTACGTTAACATCAAGTGGTTAAACTTAAGCCTGTTTGTATATAAGAATGTTGTTTCTGAATCTTTATGAAATACCATATTTCTCGAGGACAGTAACTGCCACCTTATGTGCTTATATATAATTGTTATTTATAATTAATCCTTAAAAGTCAGTGAAGTAGATGAGTCTTAGAGCAGTGGATATGCTAGTATAGAACCAGGCCGAACACTCAGTGTTTTTACAGAATTCAAATTCTAAAGCCTGCACAAATGTGCCTTCTGTTGGTTACCTTTCTCTACTAGGCAAGTCCGTAAGTGTTACTATTCTTAGAAAAATTCAGTACTGAGAAACAGATTAGTGAATGGTTAGAGTATGGTTAAGTGCAAACAAAAAAAAAACACACCCCACCATTTAGTTATCACTTACATTACAGTAATGCCACAATAAGGCTTTTATTTTCAAGATGATTAAATGTTCATTACTGTTAAATGTAGCTCTTTTCTCTAAGATCTTTAGCTGGAATCTAATTCAATTATTTTGCCTGCGTAGGACGAGCCTACTCAAGAACTCTACAACAAGCAGCCATCCCCTTACTTCCCAAGAGGTTTTGTGAAGACCGATATAAGGGTCAGTTTACAGGAAGAATGCTCTGTGCTGGAAACCTCCATGAACACAAACGCGTGGACAGCTGCCAGGGAGACAGCGGAGGACCACTCATGTGCGAACGGCCTGGAGAGAGCTGGGTTGTGTACGGGGTGACTTCCTGGGGATATGGCTGTGGAGTCAAGGATTCCCCTGGTGTTTATACCAAAGTCTCAGCCTTTGTACCTTGGATAAAAAGTGTCACCAAACTGTAATCCTTCATGGAAACCTCAAGAAAACAATATTAAAGAATCAGTTGAAAAATTTCCAACATTGGCATTTAGCCGGAGATGCCAACTAAATGGGAACAGAGATTGGTGTTTGTGTTTTGTGTCGTGATAAAAATCGTGTACCCCTTTGCTGCTTGAGAATTTGTGATGTGAACATTTTAGTTACAGATACCTCAGTGTAGTAATGATTATTTAGCATCGTTACCTGCCCAGATTAGGTTCAGGGGAGACTGAATTCATTATTCTCTTGAGTCTTGTCTCTATTTCTTAGCATTCTCCAGAGATTTACTGTGTATCCAGTCATGGAATAAGGCTGTTTTTATATGTACTTGGATTGACAACTTCTTTATAACTAAATCGGTATGGTATATATTCATATTAAGAGCGTACATTTAACATAAAATACTGTTTACGTATTCCTAGACTGAAGTCTTTTTTTTTTTGGCACACGGGCTTAGTTGCTCCGCGGCATGTGGGGTCTTCCTGGAGCTGGGATCGAACCCGTGACCTCTGCATTGGCAGGCGGATTCTTAACCACTGCGCCACCTAGGAAACCCCCTGTTTACGTATTCAAAATAAGAGTGGCATTGTTTTCTGTTCATGTAATTTTTAGGCTCAGATTTTTTCCCTAAGGCTGATAAAAAATCTTCAGACCAAATCTTTCTGTCCTTCCACAAGTGAGAAAATCAAACTGTTTACTGCACAACCTAATTCAATCTGCTTGATTACTTTTAATCACTTCAAATTTACAGCTTGGTAAAACAAAAAATGTTTTTTTCTTAGCATGCTGTTTTCCAGACCATGATGTAAAAGAGTGCCACCTAGTGCAACTTTCTGGTAACTAACTTAAACCTGCAGACTCTCCTGATACAGTCCCATCTAATAAAAATAACTATTAAAAATGCTTTCTCTGTCTAGTGTGGGAAAGCTATAAAATAACTGTTATTTAATCCATATACCAGTTATCTGATAACTGGTTATGCACCTCATTGACAATTTATAAAAGGCAGGTAAGATTTTATAATATCCCTACTTTTCCAATGGGTTAACAGGCAGAGACCAAGATGAGACAGCTGCTGAAAGGCTTTGAATCCAAACTCCAGAACAGGAAGGACTCCCAATGCAGACAAGGGCATCTCCTCCTACCCCTCCAAACCATGGTTCTATTGTTTTCCCTCTGGCTGTTTCCCAAAGGGATAAGGGAAAGCTGCTTACTATGTACCCTTACAGGGCATTCTTGGTAGCAGCACAAAATCTTAGCCCAAATATAAAAGCTAAGCCCTCAGGAAACTTGAGTAATCATCAGAGGTAGTTTAAAGAATTCTATGTAGCCAAGGGAGAGATGCATAAAAAATGGTGAAGAGGTGAGTGGAAACTCTAGGATTAAGAATGTTAAGTAATCCTCTTAAATGGCTAAGACCAAGGAGTGACTTTACCACCCCCCTTTCCCTTATACATATTGAATCCTTTTTGTAAATTCTGAGCCATGTAAAAAACTGGTGCTAACCTGAAAGTGCTTTAGTTTACTACTTTGCAGAATTGCAATACAGCAGAATAGCATTAAAATGTTTTCTAAACACTCATGAATTTGATAAAGGAAAGACATGGCAGAGCTATAGACGGTGCACACATGCACAAGGGCTTGGGAAAAACATGCATTGCAGGTGAGAAAACTTATGTTACTCAAAGTTTCTCATGGGCCATCCTTGTAATTAAACTACACTGTGGGTGCAAACATTTATACTGAAATTTTAACTAGACCAGAGGCTGGCAAACTTAAAGGACAAATAGTTGACAGGTGGCCTGCAGCTTGCCCAACTTTGAGGTAGAATGTTTGGTTCATAAAACATGCCTTTATTATAGCTTAACTTTTTTTCTTGCCAAATGTTGTGTGACTTTTAATTATACAAGTTTTCAGTACACACCTGTGTAAATGAACTGCATAGCTTTTCACCTTGCATAGTTCCCTTAATCTTCTGTGTGGTATTAAATGCCTTTGCTCTCATCCTCGGGGTAACCTGGTTTCTATGTATAAGTTTTCCCCAAATAATACCTTACACAATACCAACTCACGTTCCTTCCACTAGAGCTGCTAACAGTAGAACAGGAAGTAGCCAGTTCACTATTTGTAGTTACCTCTGCACTTATTAATCATTCAGTCAGAGAACATTGATTATCTGTACAAATCAAGCATTTTATTTATATAGCAAGGAAGCACTTATTTAGTCTCCATTTAAATACTATTATTAAATTAAGTACCAGATTTAAAACCACGTTTGGCAGTGTACCGCAGGACGCTGATTAAGACTTCACCCATACCGCTTTGGATTTGACATCTGCAAGAGAAGAAAACCAGCTTTATAGAACTCTGAATTGTGTACTCACCTCATGGTGCTGAGATCTTAGCAGCTACTTCCGTTACTTTCTATTCAGTTGGCTATTTACTCTTTTAAATTACAAAATGCCAGCACAATATGCCAATTGTGGCCTTCCAAATCCTTAGCACAAGGGTTTCAGATTAAGAAATATACACACAAAACAGGGACGTACCTTCTTATGTTTTCCATCATCCATGGGAACAATTAAGCTCAGCTTCCTAGAAACATTTGAACAGTAGTTAGATGTTTACCCATTAACCCGGTGCCCTCCAGGTTTTCAAAGTGAAGAATGTTACTTGTGCAAGTCAGAATCTGATACCAATTAAATGGTGACAGCTTTGCCAATAAACAAGAATATGCTCTTCCATGGCTAGGAAGGGAAACTGCCACAGCTGACAGGTCCCAAAGATACATGGAGATTCATAATCCCAGAAAAGACCAGCAAGGACAACTACAGACACTACTCACCGCCTGGATCCAACCAGCGGGTTACCGGGATGCGGTGTTACTATTTAACAGCGCCGGAGCGGATTCAAGATGGCCACAGGACACCCGCAGCGGAACTAACGACCTTCTTCACCGGCATCATCTGCTGCATTTAACTTTTGCCCGAGGGCCCACGGTCCACACGCACTAGGATTCCGCCTCGGCGCCCCCGGCTGCACGTGGCTGCCCCGCCAACTAGTGAACATTTAAGTCCACTCAGGCGTTTGAACCCAGACGTTTTCACAGCTGACGTCGATCTACTACTACAAGACGGCTGCATCTCCTGCATTTTAAATTAGGCCGGGAAGTTCTGTCCCAAGTACCTCAGCGCACAAAACACGACCGCGTACCTCCACCTGCACTCGACGCTCCCAGGATGTAAAAGGCCGCATTCTTCGGCACACGTTCTCTTATAGAGCGGATGACGCTCTTCCGGGGAAGCACCGCGAGGGGCGCGGCCTACGCGCTTTCTCCCTCCGCCCACCTCCTCCCTAGTCCCGCCTAGGTTCCGCCCCTTCCTTTGGCCACCGCCTTCCTGATGGCCCCTCCCCTTCCTCAGTTTCTCCACCCCGCCCCGTCCCTCCGTTAGGGCTGGGCTGGCCACGCGGCCTCTGATTCTGACGCTTGCGCATTCAGAGCATCCAGAGGTTCTCGCGAGACCAGGCCGTCCTGCCGTTCTCGCGCGTCCGCTGAGTGAAGGCCGAAGGGCTGCTGTTAGGCTAGTTTGTTTAGACGTCACCCATGTTACCAAAACACCAGGTTCGATAGTTCTCGCTTCTTAATCTGTTGGTAGGTTGGTTTTCATGGGACTGGCTGATTTTTGTTTTTCTTTTTTTTGTCTCCCTAAAAAATTCCCGTTATCTTCCGTGTTCCGCCGAAATTGCTGTTCCTGAAGCGCAGGTGTCGGTGGTCCTCAGTTTTTGTTTTGTTTTTGGAGAGTCTAATCTCTTAGGAGTAGTTGCACTCTACTGAAAGCCTTGGCAAAGGATTTTGTAAACACACGTTTAGGAAAAGGAAGAGGGTATTAGACCGGACGAGCGTGCGGGAGACCCTTTTCCGTGCGAGTGTGGCCCTTTCCCGTGTTGCCGTCTGACCCACAGCTCGTGGTGCCCCGTCTAGCCGCTCCAGAGCCTCCGTGGACTCTTGAAAGCGGACACCTGGGTCTTAACTTCGCTGCTCTACGTTTCTTTGAGGGTGAAGTTAAATGGTAGACCTACTTTTTGCAAAGGGGCATTACAGACGATTAGGAATACTTTTAGTCCTAAGCATGTGCTTATTAAATGCCACTTGAATTTATTTTCTATTTTCCCTTTTAACTTTCCTCCGGTGTGAAACAAAAAGGTGGATCGAAGTGAAGCTTTTACTTAGTGGACCATTTGGGGCACTG
This sequence comes from Hippopotamus amphibius kiboko, assembly GCF_030028045.1. NCBI lineage: Eukaryota > Metazoa > Chordata > Mammalia > Artiodactyla > Hippopotamidae > Hippopotamus > Hippopotamus amphibius. The sequence goes on from NC_080198.1 coordinate 77,292,039, forward strand.
TGTTGCAGGCGTTGCTGTCAGGGATAAAGTTATCAAGCGGTCTGGTGATTAAAGTGCTGCAAGAGAGATCCATGAAGCTTCATGAAATCATTGTATACTTTTCTGGGGGAAAGAATTTAGAGCAAACATCGCTGTTATGGTTAGGGTTGGAATGGACAAATTTATAGAGCATAAAATTTGAAAGAACTAAAGCTGTTTTTAAGGCTCACTTTATCTTGCCCTATCTTTCTTCAACTCACTCGCCTCCTGTTACTAGTGAATGGAAAGCAGTACTCAATAACAAGGTTTAAATAACAAATCACAGTGGGGAATTTTGCCAAATTAAATTTGATTTAGAATCTCTAACTGAACATCTGTGTTATTTTGCTAGGGCTGGAATAACAAAATACCATAGACAGGATGTCAACACAAATTTATTTTCTCGTAATTCTGGAGACTAGAAGTCTGAGATCAAGGAGTCCACAGGTTTGTTTCTTCAGAGACCTCTCCTTGGCCTATAGGTGGGCCTGTTTCTTCACATCCTCTTCTCTCTGTGCCTGTCTATAGCTTAATATCTTCTTACAAGGACACCAGTCATATTGGATTAGGGCCCGTCCTAATGACCTCTTTTAACCTTAATTATTTTTTTAAAGACTTATCTCCAAATATAGTCATATTCTGAAGTACTGGGGGCTTAGGAATTCAACATAATGAATTTTGAGGGGACTTGATTATAGCCCCTAACACCAATCACTTATGCTAAGCTAGTAAAACTTACTGAAGATCTTAAAATGAATGTTTCCCTTGGATTAAAGTGCCTAAACACTGGATGAATGAGAGAGAGGGAGAAAGAACCCTTATGTTTTGTTTATGCTCTTTTCTCCATCTTGAAAGTCTTTCTATTTCCCATCTATTTTCTGTTTTTCCTTCCTGTAGTTGACACAATGTTATGTTAATTTCATGTGTACAGTGGTAATGATCTAATATTTGTATATATTGTGAACGATCACCACAGTGTCTAGTTAACCTCCATCCTCCATCCTCATACATAGTTAGAACATTTTTTTTTTCTTGTGAGAACTTTTAAGATTTACTCTCTTAGTAACTTTCAAATGTGCAACACAGTATTATTAACTATAGTGACTGTGTTGTGTATTACATCTCCAGGAGCTACTTATTTTATAACTGGCAGTTTATACTATGAGTCTGTTGGTGGTGGTGGTTATTGTTGTTGCTTTTTGATTCCGCATATAAGTGAGATCATACAGTATTTGTCTTTCTCTGTCTGATTTATTGCACTTAGCATAATGCCCTCAAGATCCGGCCATGTTGTCACAAATGACAAGGTTTCATTCTTTTTTTATGGCTTAATAGTATTCCTTTGTGTGTGTGTTTGTGTGTATGTGTGTGTCACATCTTCTTTTTTCATTCATCTATCAGTGGACATTTAGGTTGTTTCCATATCTTGGCTATTGAAAATAACCCTGCGGTGAACATGGGGGTGCATATATCTTTTTGAGTTAGTGTTTTGTTTTCTCTGAGTAAATACCAAGGAGTGGAATTGCTGGATCACACTCTAGTTGTACTTTTAATTTTTTTTGATGAACCCTCATAGTGTTTTCCATAGTGGTGGCACCAATTACATTTCCACCAACAGTGCAAGAAGTTTCCTTTTTCTCCACATTCTTACCAACACATTTTTACTTGTCTTTTTGGTAATAGCCATGCTAACGTGTGAAGTGATATCTCATTTTATTTTTGATTTGCATTTCCTGATGATTAGTGACATTGAGCATCCTTTCAAGTGCCTCTTGGCTTTTTTATGTCCTTGGAAAAATATCTATTTAGATCATCTGCCCATTTTTTAAACTGGATTGTTTGTTTTTTGCTGTTGAGTTGTATGAGTTTTTATATATTTTGGATATTAGCTCCTTATCAGAATATATGATTTGCAAATATTTTCACCCATTCAGTGGGCAGCCTTTTCCTTTCATTGATGGTTTCCTTTGCTGTGCTAAAACTTGTTATATTGATGTAATCCCACTTGCTTATTTTTGCTTTTGTTGCCTTTAATTTTGGGGTAGTTTCAAAAAATCATCACCAAGGGACTTCCCTGGCAGTCCAGTGGTTAAGACTCCAAGCTTCTAATGCAGGGGGCATGGGTTTGATCCCTGGTCAGGGAACTAAGTTCCCACATGCCATGCTGCATGGCAAAAAAAAAAAAAAATCATCACCAAGACACATGTCAAGGAACTTGCCACCTACATTTTCTCCTAGGAGTTTTATGGTTTCAGGTCTTACATTCTAGTCTTTAATCCATTTTGAGTTCATTTTTGTGAGTAGTGTAAGATAGTGGCCCATTTTCAATCTTTTGCATGTAGTTTTCCAGTTTTCCCAACACCATTTATTGAAGAGACCATCCTTTCCCCATTGTATATTCTTGGCTCCTTTGTCATAAATAAACTGATCGTATATGTGTGGGTTTATTTCTGGGATCTCTGTTCTGTTCCATCAATCTATCTGTCTGGTTTGGTGCCAACACCATACTGTTTTGATCACTAGAGCTTTGTAGTATAGTTTGAAATTGAGGCACGTGATGCCTTCAACTTTGTTATTCTTTCTCAAGATTGCTCTGGCTATTTGGGGTCTTTTGTGATTTCATACAAATTTTAGGTTTGTTCTATTTCTGTGAAAAATGCCATTGGAATTTTGGTAAAGATTGCATTGAATCTGTAGATTGCTTTGCATAGTATGCATGTTATAACAATATTCTTTCAATCCATGAGCATGGATGGTCTTTTCATTTATTTGTGTCTTCAATTTCTTTCATCAATATATTATAGTTTTCAGTGTACAGGTCTTTCACATCCTTGTTGAATTTATTCCTAGGTATTTTTATTCTTTTTGATGCAATTGTAAATGGGATTGTTTTCTTAATTTCTCTTTCTGATAGTTTGTTATTAATGTATAGAAATGTAACAGATTTTTGTATATTGATTTTGTATTCTGCAACTTTACTGAATTCGTTTATTAGTTTTAACAGTTTTTTAGAGGAAACTTTGGGTTTTCTATATATAAAATCATGTCATCTAAGATAGTGACAGTTTTACTTCTTTCCAATTTGGGTACCTTTTATTTCTTTTTCTTGCCTAATTGCTCTGACTAGGACTCCAAATACTGTGTTGAACAAAAGTGGTGAGAATGAGCATACTTGTCTTGTTCCTAATGTTAGAAGAAAAGTTTTTAGCTTCTTACTGTATGATATTCAGTATGGGGTTGATTTATATGGTTTTTTTTTTTTTTTACGTGGAGGAATGTTCCTTCTGTACCCACTTTTTTGAGAGTTTTTAATCATAAATGGATGTTGAATTTCCATCTGTTTTTATCTGTCAAAATTATACTCAGCTTTAAATACTTTGCTTAAATATCTCTTGTACTATGAAACTTTTCATATCTCCAACTGAATTTGATTTTTCCCATTTTGTGACTTAACTAGCATTATAGTACTTAACTAGCACTTTTCTTGAGGTATATTTTCTTTACTCTATTATAAACTCCTCGTAATGCAGGTCTGTGTCTAACCATTATTTGAAGTGCCTAGCAGAGTGACTCACATTAAATGGGCACTAAATTGCATTATCAAATGCTTATATTTATTTTAAAAAGCCAGTTCTATCTGGGAGATAGAGTTTAACCCTCTTTCCTACCCCAGCACCATCCTGAGTATGGGCTGTGCTTAGTGACTTGCTTTCAAATGGTAGGGTAAGGCAAGAGGGGGAAATTATAACTTTACAGTAGAGGAATCTAGCAAATAGTACCTAGGCCAGGTAATCCATATCGATGTCAGTGATAAGTCAAGTTGACAGTGTGTACCCTCATAAGATGTGATGAGAAGAACACTTTACCTCCTTCTGTGTTATTCTTCCTCAAAGCACTAACCCCAGTCTACTCATGAGAAAAACATCAGACAAAATCACATTGGTGGACATTCTACTAGTTCCCTAACCTGTACTCAAACTGTCGTGGTCATGAGAAACAAAGTCTGTGAAACTGTCACACCAGAGGAGACGAGACACGATAACTAAATGTAATGTTGTATCCTGGCTGGGATCCTCAAGCAAAAAAAGGACATTAGTGGAAAACTAGTGAAATTTGAATAAAGTGTGGAATTTAGTTAATAGTAATCTGCCAGTGTTTGTTTTTTAGTTGTGGTAGATGTACACAGTATTGTAAGATGTTAACAATTGGGGAAATTGGATGAGGGGTGTGTGGGAACTCCCTGTATTGTTTTTGCAACTTTTCTGTAAATCTGAAACTATTTTAAAATAAAGCTTAATAAAAAGTCATAACCTTATAGTCGATTATATTTTCATTTTAAGAAGTGGCACTTTAGCAATGGTTTTTCTCTATTGTTAGTATGAAATTTGTGGCTAAGATGGCAATATTTCTAAATCTGACGGGATTCTGAGATCACACCTAATGGATTTAGCCATGTTCAAGCCAAATCTTTGAGGCTTAGAGTGAGTTTTTAGGAGAGGTAATGTGGTAATAGATAGAGGAATTAAAAAGTGATTGTAAATAAAGGCTGGTTTGAGGATTTTAAAGGTAGAATGCAAGGTGAACCTATTAGACTGATAAAATGATGGCTGGAAAATATTTCAATTCTGCATTTGATACATGAACTGAAACTGTTCACTAAAGGATACTATTCTTCAATTATACCACTTCTTCCTTTTTCCTTTCAGGGTTTTAGTGTAGAAACTATGGTAATCATCAGGGAAACAAAATTAACATAACTGCACATCTCTCATATGAATGTTGAGATAAGTAGGAGGAAATAATAGTCAGAAAATGGCCTGTGGACTTATTTTCATCTTAAAATACTTAGGGAACTTAAACTTGCAGCTGGTGTGTACTAGCAATGTAATACTACTGGGAACAAAATTGTAATAGAAGTATAGTGTCTAGACAAAAGGAGATGAGAGTTCTCCCCTATCTGTACTGGAATATTTTTTTCAGTTGTGAACACTTTTTTTCAGTTGTTAAACATTTACAAGACTCCAGCAAATGTTAGTTGTGTAGACGCAGCCCTTGCCTCAAAACTGCAATGGAAAGCCTAGGAGTTATCTTTGATTTCTTTCTATCCTGCATTTTCAACTTTCAGTGTGTTTCTATATCAGTTGATATATTTGTTATCTATTGCTGTGTATCAAATTAGCCTAAAGCATGGTGGATTAAGACAATAAGCATTTATCATTTTATACAATTTCTGCAGATCAGGAATCCAAGAGCAGCTATGTATCTCTTGAGGTTGCATTCAGGATGTTGCCTGAGGCTGTAGGTTACTCTTCCAAGGTGGCTCACTCCAGAGCTTGGCAAGCTAATGCTAATATACTAATAATTGGCAGAAGGCCTCAAGTCCTCAAAGTGTGGATCTCCATAGGTCTGCCCAAGTGTCCTCAAGTTACAGCAGTTTGGTTTTCCCCAAAGTGAGTGATCCAAGAGACAAAGTCCCAATGTTTTTTATGACCTAGTCTGAGAAGTTACATGCTATCACTTGTTAGAAGTGAGTTATTAACTTTAGCTATCACAAAAAGGGGGGGAAATTAAGCTCCATCTCTTAAAAAGGGGAATATAAATATTTGTGAACACCGGTTAAAGCTGCCACAATCAGAATGGGTGAGGTTGTGCTGCAGTTACGAACAATCCAAAGACTTTGTGGCTTACAACCACAAAGATTTGTTTCTTGTCATGCTCCTGGTCATTTAGAGACTCAGACCAATGAGACCTTCACCCTTTGTAATGTTTCTAGGCAACACGAAGGGAGGTAGAGAATCACACTTGTCATTCAAGGTCTCCATCTTGAAGTGGCACTTGTCACATTGCTTCATATTTCTGGGACCAAAGCAAGTTGCATGGCCATGCATAACTTCAAAAGGGTGGGGAAATGGAATGCTACTATGTGTTTAGGAGGCGAATCAGAAATATTAATAAACAGCACTAATGATTTCTACAGTTGCCATGTTATAACCTTTTAACAATTATATTTATTTTTTTTAATATATTTATTTATTTATTTATTGGCTATGTTGGGTCTTTGTTGCTGTGCTCAGGCTTTCTTTCGTTGCAGTGAGCAGGGGCTACTCTTTGTTGTGGTGTGCAGGCTCCTCATTGCTGTGGCTTCTCTTGTTGTGGAGCATGGGCTCTAGGCGCATGGGCTTCAGTAGTTGTGGCACATGGGCTCAATAGTTGTGGCTCACGGGCTCTAAAGCATAGGCTCAATTGTTGTGGCATACAGGCTTAGCTGCTCCGTGGCATGTAGGATCTTCCTGGAGGAGGGATCGAACCTGTGTCCCCTGCATTGGCAGGCGAATTCTTATCCACTGCGCCACCTAGGAAGCCTTAACAATTATTTTTATATTTTATCTTTTCCTTTTCTCTGTTGTCACACTACTAATCTAAGACAACATGTCTGAGCTGTCACCTTCCTTTTCTAATTCCCCCTTTCTAGTCAACTGAGTATATTCCTGAAAGATTAAATTTCCCAAAATAACATTTTTTCCATGTTAGTCACTTGCTACAGAAACTGAAATGGCTTCCCCAGGTCAAATTCCTAGTCCCTGGACAACATACAGTGTATGTTACACTTAGCATGCTCATCTCTATTTTTTTTTCATGCTATTTCATAGCATAGACTATATATTTCCTTCCTATCCATCCATTAAGATGCATTTCAGTTTTTAATTTTTATAAGAACCTTTCTTCTAGAACATCTCTTAGTCTCTTCCTTTTCTTGCCACCTTTAATATTTATTCTTAGTGCCTTATGTTTTTAAAATTGTTCATCAATAAATATTTAATGAGTTCCTACTATATACCAGCCCTGTTCTAGGTGCTGAGGCAAGAACAGTAAACAGAAAAGACAAAATATTCTTTTACTCACAGTGCTTCTATTTTAATGGCAGAAAACAGACATAAATGAGTATTAGAGTTCTCTCAGAGGAGCACAACTCAAATCACAGTGGTCAAGTGGAAGAAGCAGGGGAAACTGGCAACTGCAAGGATGAACTGGAGCCCATGAGGTTAGATTGGAATCTGCGTTGATTTCTCCCTGGTTCCCAGGGTTCAGCTTCCATGATGGAGGTGGAGCTAGTCCTTTGTCACATACTCAAGAGTTGCTGAAACTGGAAGAGAAGATCTGGGAAGAGTTGAAGGTTTGGGCCTGGCTGCTGCCCCACACCTACAGGATGCACGAGCAGAAGAGGGGACAACGTACATGATCTGCAGTGTTGCCTCTTGCCCTGCACTGGCTTTCCTCGTGTAAAAGTACATCATTGCTGCTTCACTTTCACCTACCAAATCTCAGGCAGAGTGTCTCTGTGGCCCATACTGTCCCGGAACTTCCTTCTTCCGGGAAGGAAGTGGAAATGTAATATCAGCTTAGCTAAGTTGACAAAATAGAAATCAACCACAATAAGTAAATTATATGGTAAGTTAAAGTCAGTAAGTGCTATGGAGAAAAATAAGGAAGGGGATGAGAAGTGTTTGGGGGTAGGAATTACAATTTTAAAAAGAGTGTTCAGGGAAGGTATCACTGGGAAGGTGACATTAAAGTCAAAGACTTGAAGGTGAGGGAACATGCTGATGCGTGGGAGAAGGTGAGGGAAACATGCTGATGCGTGGGAGGTGGTGAGGGAAACATGCTGATGCGTGGGAGAAGAATATTCTGTGCAACCAGTGCTTCCCGAGTGGCACCAAACCTGTGTGGCAGACGGCGTTCTACACGGCTCCTGGGGATCCCCACCTCATGTCACTCCCTCCGTTATGCAGTCCCCTTCCCTGCAGTGGCAAGGGATGAGATGTCCCTTCTGGGGTTAGGTTATAAGACACTCTGGCCTGTGTCTTGCTCCCATTCTTTCTCTTGCCGTTTTGGATTGCTTGCTTTGATGAAGCAAGCTCCTATATTGGAGAGGCCTAAGTGGCAAGAACAGAGAGTAGCCTCTGGCCAGCATCTAGTAAGGACCTGAGGCTGTCAGACCAATAGCCCACTGAATTCCGTCAACAGCCAGGTAAGTGAGCTTGGACGTGAATCTTTAACAAACCGAGCCTTGAGATGATTGCAGCGGTAGCTGTTGATTGCAGTCTGTGAGAGCCGCGGAAGCAGAGAATCCAGCTAAGCTGTACCTGGATTCCTGATCTACAGGAAGTGTGTGAGATAAGGTTGTTTTAAGTCAGCAAATTTTGGGATCATTTGTTATTCAGCAATCAATAATTCATATATGTGGTATAATCAACGAACAGAAAGGAGACCAGTTTGGCTGGAGTGGAGTAAGCAAGTAGGAAGTGAAGTTAGAGAGGTAATAGGTTACCTAGGGCCTTATAGGTCACTGCATGGGTTTTAGGTTTTAGTTTGTTTGTTTGAGTAAGCTCGGTAACCACTGGAGAGTTTTGAGTAGAGGAATGATATGCTATGACTTTGGATTTACATGTTCTTTCTCAAAGGTCGACTGAGAAGAGAGACCTAGCAGTGGAGGGAATAGGGTTGGAGCAGGTAAACCAGTGAAGCTAGTGCAGTAATACAGATGGGAGAATGGTGTTGGCTTAATGGTACCAGTGGAGGAAATAAATGATTCAACTCTGGGTATATTTTTATAGTAGAACTGATAGTATTTGATGACAGATTGGATATAGGATGTAAGAGAAAGGGAAAAGGGGTATGAAAAAAATATCTCCAAGCTTTTTTGATTATTTGCTGAGATGGAGATGACTAAGTACTCTTCCTTGGGGGTAGGAGTACTCAGGTACATAGTTTTCTATGTGTTAAGTTTGAGATGCCTTTTAGACATCCAGGTAGAATTGTTGAGTGGGGAGTTCACTATATGCGTGTGGAGATCTGGGGAGAGGTCTGGGCTGGAGAAACAAATATGGGAGCTGTCACGGTGGTGCTTAAAGCCACGAGATTGGATGCTAACACCAAGGAACAAGGAGTAGACAGAAAGTAGGATCAAAGCCTGAGCCCTTGGGCATGACCACAGGAAAATACCAGGAACCAGCCAAGGAGACAGAGAAGTGAGGGAACGAGAAGTGTAGTATCACGAAAGTCAAGAAGAAAGGTTTTCAAATAAGAGGGAGTGGTCAACTGTCCATGGTACAAGAAAGATGGGAGATGAGAAATGACTATTAGATTTGCTGTGTGGAGGTCATTTGGGACCTTGTTAAGAATAACTTCAGGCAGAAACTGACTTACAGACAGAGAGAACAGACTTGTGGTTGCCAAGGAGGGTGGTGGTGGAGCAGTGGAGGGATGGATTGGGAATTTGGGATTAGAAGATGCAAACTGCAAACTACTATAAATAGAATGGATAAACAGCAAGGTCCTACTGTATAGCACAGGGAGCTATATTCAATACCCTGTAATAAACCATAATGGAACGTGAAAAAGAAAAATATATGTATGTAACTGAATTACTTTGCTGTACACCAGAAACTAACACAACATTGTAAATCAACTATACTTCAATAAATTTTAAAAAAGGAATAGTTTCAGAGAGAATGGGAAGAGCAGCGTTGGTGACAATGGATTTGGATGACTCATCTGAGGAGTTATACTATAAAGAGGACGAGAAATGGGGTGGTATCTCAAAGGGATGTAGGATCAAGTGTGGGTTATTTTTTAAGCATGGGAGAATGTAAAGTGTGTTTGTATTGATGGGAAACATGCAGTAGAAATGAAAAAACTGACTATGCAAGAGAGAGTTGGTGAATTTCTTGGTTGATGAGGAAGGATTTTGTGCACAAAGTAGGAGTTAGCCTAAATGGTAGTTCACGCAGTTCATCCACTGAAGCAGGAGTATCAGGGTATAGATACGGGTAGGTGAGTGATGTGGTGGTGTGAACTTTTGAAAGGTCTATTAATTTTTCTTTTTTCAGAGTAATAGAAAGCAAGGTAATCAACTGAGTGTGAGGATGAAGGAGGTAGTGTTGGGTATTTGAGGTGAGAGAAGAAGGTATAGTTAGGAGATAGTTTGAATAGACTAGGAAATGTGGTAGGATTCTTGGGCCACATTAGGGGCCCACTTCAGTTCTCATAATGAATTTAAATTCATTTAAATAAAAAAATAGCATGATTGTATATTTTCTCCACACCAAGGTGTAGGTGTAAAGCAGACAGAGTTGGAAATAATCAAGGTTGGGGTTTGCCCAGAAAGTAAACAAAGTGAAAGAAGGGAAAGGGAACATATGTGTGGGAGAGATTGTTGATTTGCTTTGCCATGGAATCTAAGCTACATGACGAGGGATGATAACACGTGAGCAGAGTGAGGGACACTGAAAATGTAAGTAGGATTAATGCGTTTTGAGGTAGTGGTGAGTCAAATTTCAGAGCTGGGGTCAGAGTAAATGACTTCATGAAATAGCTATAACACGTATATTTATTGGGAGGTTTAGCCAGCAACCTGCTGAGCCTCTTAGGCTTAGCACGACAAACTGTGGAGTCGCCAGGTGTTCGGTGATCTTAAATTGGCCTCCATCACCTCAAGAGTGATTGCTTGCCTCGGTCATAGGAATGTGCATGTTGGTGAGATGTTGCATTCATGTTTCACTAAATATTTAACATCTTGAAACTTGGCTTTTTCTTTCTTCCCTTCTCAGACAACTTGCCATCCTTGATCTTTGGTTTAATCTATTTACTAATAAGGCCTTAAAAGGTTTTTTTTTGGCTTGCATGCCTTTATGCAAAAGATTATTTAATACATAGTATAGAAACATAGTACATTAAAGTGAAGATCTTATTACTGTTTTATACTATTTATAAACTAATATTAGATCTAATATTTTATACTGGACATATTAACATAAGTCAAAAATGACCACTTACTAAAGTTCTCTTTACTTGTTTTTCTTTATTTTCCCCTATAATATACTTTGTAGATGTTTCATGATGTCAAACATTTACTCTAGTGCACTAAATATTATTAATACCTATATCAGTGAAAAGGTAAGCTTATATTTATGCAAAACTTAATGGAATGAAAATGTGAAACATCCAATTTTTATAAGGCCACTAGGTGGCGCTGTTACCCTATTATTTAAGTCTGTTTAACCCTAGATTTTATTTTTTTAATTTTTATTTATTTTATATTGGAGAAGTTGGTTTACAATGTTATGTTAGTCTCAGATGTACAGCAAAGTGATTCAATTATACATATACATACATCTATTGACATATACACACTACTATATTTAAAATAGATAACCAACAAGGAACCACTGTATAGCACAGGGAACTCTACTCAATATTCTGTAGTAACCTAGATGGGAAAATAATTTGAAACCCTAGGTTAAAATTAAATACAGTCATTTATTTATTTATTTTATTTATTTATTTTTTTTAATAAATTTATTTATTTTTTTTATTTATTGGCTGTGTTGGGTCTTCGTTGCTGCACATGGGCTTTCTCTAGTTGCTGTGAGCGGGGTCTATTCTTCATTGTGGTGCGCAGGCTCCTCATTGTAGTGGCTTCTCTTGTTGTGGAGCACAGGCCTTAGGCACGTGGGCTTCAATAGTTGTGGCACATGGGCTCAGTAGTTGTGGCTCATGGGCTCTAGAGCACAGGCTCAATAGTTGTGGTGCACGGGCCCAGTTGCTCTGTGGCATGTGGAGTCTTCCCAGGGCAGGGCTCGAACCTGTGTCCCCTGCACTGGCAGGCAGATTCTTTACCACTGTGCCACCTAGGAAGTCCTACAGTCATTGATTATTGTACATGAGTGTGTAAATGAATGTGTGGATAATAACATGAAAATGTCAGGATATACAATGGCTCTACCAGCCTACCCTCTGGCTCCAGTTTTATGTAATAAATATTAGTACTGAATATTGAAAACCTATTCTACTAAAAAGGAACAACTTTCCCCGGATGCAGATTCTAAGAATATAATTGAAATATCACACACCTTTTTATATGCAAATTTGATGTATAAATTTTTAAAATATTAAATTAATCAAGTAGAGATTTGATTCATTTCCTATTGTCTGAAGTATTTAAGTTGATACATTTTTAATTTGGAGTGTATCAAAGTAGATGGTGATTCTATTGGAGAAGAGAAATATTTTTGCCCAATCTTCCAGAGGGTAAGGATGTAATTGTATTCATCTTACCTATAGCAGTACTTGGTCTGTGAATGTGAATGTTTATTGAACAAGGAAGCTGGGATGGTAAACGTGAAAAAAAAATTGTGGAAATTATGCATCATGTTCAAAAGGAAAAATAAGTTGCCAGTTAGTATATTTAAAGCAAAAATGTTTTTTGATTTGGGGCATATCTTACCTCTGTCTTTGCCAAAACTTTTAAATTGAGGGTTTTTTTGCCCCCTCCTGTGGGAATATATTTCAAATGTTGTAATGGAAATCATTTTACAGAGAACATTTTATGAGAAACTTTAAAAAGAATTATTTATTTATTTATTTTTGGCTGCATTGGGTCTTTGTTGCCGTGCACGGGCTGTCTCTAGTTGTGGCGAGGAGGGGCTATTCTTTGTTGTGATGCACAGGCTTCTCATTGCAGTGGCTTCTCTTGTTGAGAAGCACGGGCTCTAGGCTCATGGGCTTCAGTAGTTGTGACACATGGGCTCAGTAATTGTGGCTTGTGGGTGCCACAGCACAGGATCAGTAGTTGTGGCACACCGGCTTAGTTGCTCTGTGGCATGTGGGATCTACCTGGACCAGGGCCCAAACCCATGTCCCCTGCATTGGCAGGCGGATTCTTAACCACTGGGCCACCAGGGAAGTCACTATGCCAAACTTTGGAACTGATCCCTATTAGTCAATGTTTGTAATTGAAATAAATCTTCACCATCTTTAAATCTCAGTATTAGAGGTTTACATTCCTCATGAGACTGTAAGGACTATATTGATTAATTTCTATTTGATCCTCAAAGAACTAATAGGACTCATACAATGCTCTCTGAAAAATTTTAGCTTGAGCTGAATCTAGAAAAATCTTAACAATCTTTTTTTTTTAAATGAAAATAAAAGACTTCAGATGGCATGTGGGAATACTCCAATCTAGTATGTTAGATGGTTTAGTAGTTATTTAATAATTCTATCTGAGTAAATTTGTAGAAAGTCAAGTAGAATTAGAACCAGAGAAATGACTTTTATATTTATTTAATATAAAACCCTTTTACTTGTATGATAATTTATACAAATGGATAGTAAGTCTTAGAAATCAGCAGAGTCCTGAAAGAAATCACTGGAATTCAGTACCTTTGATAAAAGCAATAAGAATTTTGGAATACTCATTGTTCTTTAGGGCACTGAACAGTAATGACTGAGAAGGTCTAAGGAGGGAAATGTGAAATGAACAGACACTAAAGGGGTTCTGAAAATTACAATTATTTGTCATTATTACCTCCTTAAGGTAATTACAACAATAATAATGATTATAACGGTAATAGCTAATGTTTGTTGAGCCTAGAAGTGCTCATTAACTCTTTTCTTTGTCTCAACAAGTGTAGGAGAATATACTATAATCCCCATTTAACAGATGAGTAAATTGAGGCACAGAGAAATAATACGATCTAAGGTTAGCGCTGGCATTTCAGTGCAGTCTGGCTCAGGTCCCCATTCTTAACTGGTATGTGTTGTAAAGGAGGAAGAATGATCCTAGGTGTAAGGTAAATTTAAATCTGGGTTCAAATTTCACATTTTTGACTTTGCTTCTTGTATGACTTTGGGAAAGTTATCTGTCCTTTCCACACCTGTTTCTTCATCTGTAAAGGAAGCTAGCAGTAACTTCCTTTTAGTATTGTTGTTCAGGTGATTTACACGAATAGTCTGGCAAATAGAAAGCACTACTTAAAGCCTAGAGGTTTTTTTTTGTCTTACATTTAAAATTTATTTTGCTAATTTTAGTTCTTTATTAAGAATTCATTATTACTTAAAGTCTGCACTTGTTTTTTGTTGTTTAGAAGAGAGACATAGCATTGTAGGTCTTTGCATGATAGGGGAAATATATATCTTTGTTTATCAAATTTACTGATTTGTAAAAAGTTATACTTTTTTCTAACACATAAAGGTAAGAAGTTATGCCACATTAAAACTATCATCCATTGCCTTTTTTTCTTCTCCAGTTATTTATTGCTAATTAATTAATTAATTCAACAAGTATTTTTTGAGCACCTATTATATGTCAGAGACTAGGCACATAATTTGGGGATACATTGAGGAAAGAAAAATACACTTGGCTGCATGAAGCTTATTTGAGTGGGAGAAGACAACAGATGTAGTAAAATCAGTCAATTATATAGTTAGTTATAAGATTATAGGTGCTATGGCAAAGCAAAAATTAGATCAGGGTAATGGGAATCAGGAGGGCTGGGGAGGGTGAAATTTCTATAAGGTTACTGGTGTTGGCTTTTTAAAAAAGATGATATTTGAGCAGGGACCAAGATAAGTCGCTGCAGCCAGCCATGTGGGCATCTGAGGGAACATCAGCACAGAGGCTCTAAGATAGCAAGGCAGCCAGTGCAGCTGTCACAGAACGAGAGAGAGGGGACAGGGGAACTGAGGTCTCAAAGGCAATGAACGTCAGGTCACGTAAGACCGCGAACTCTGACTGAAAAGGAGAGCTACGGCAGGATTTTTTAACAGAACAGTGCTCTGACTTAATTTGTAAGACGGTTATTTGGGGTGTTGAGTTGACAGCAGATGATAGAGGACACGGGTGGAAGCAGGGCAGATATCCAGGAAAAAGATGATGTTATCTCAGAGCAGGGCGGCAGCTGCAGAGTTGGCGAGAACTGGTTGGTTTTAGATAGAACTGAAGATAGAGCCAACAGGATTTTTGACAGGTTGAATGTGGGCTGTGCTAATCAAGAGAGCGACCATCCTAGCAGGTCCACAGTTTCAGCCCACACTCAAGGCAATACTATACAAGGGCATGACTCCTGGGGTGTGTCCGCCACAGGATGGAACAGATTATTTTGTGGGGAGACGAAAATCTGCAGATGTGCTCCATCTGCGGACTCATGCCTAGTAAATCACCATGCCTACCACTGGCTCTTCTTAACTGAGGCCATCTATCAGTACTCTTGACTGGGCTGTTTGCTCTTTTTCCGTGCGTCTCCATTGCTGCTAACTGAACCTGGGATATAATGCTCGTAGAGTGGGTATAAATTCCGTAATCTACAACCTGGGCAGAAATGTAGCTTTCTGTAGTTTTCAGTAACTGTCTCCATTTTAGACATGTTTCATCCCTTTAGGGATTTTAAATTCTATTTTGGAAACACCCAGTCAAATTCAGGCGTCTTCTCTCCTTTATTCCCTAGGTGGTCTTGGATGTGAGGTGAGAGGGTGATGCCTTGGCCTCAGCCATCACCTGTCTTCTGCTGGCGCTAGATGAATCGCATCAAGTTCAGTCTGTGGTAAGTGGCTTCTGGCTTCCATGGTCTGGGCTCTTCCCACGCCCTGCAGTCATCAGGTGTCCTCCTGGTCTTAGCTGCCCAGTCCCTTTGGATCTAAATAGGCCTATTCTTAGTCTTCTGCACCCCTGTGGAACCTCTACAATCTTAGATCATATGCCTGGAGCACCTGGTCCTGCTTTTACTATTTTGCTCCCATACCATTGGTGGGCAGAGCACATAGAGGAGGTTGCTGCTTGGCAGACTTTCAGATGGGAAGTAGGACACAGCTTTCTCCACTCTTGGATCCTTAGTCTTAAGGAAGAGCTCTCACCCTGTCGTTTTTAGGACTCACTTGGGCAACAAGGAGGAAGCGCAGGGGGAGAAGCAGCTCATACCCATGTTGACCTCTCTTCTCCCTTTGCAGTATTCTGTCCTCTCCCACCAGGCAACTTCCAGTCTGGGAGTGGAATGGGAAGGTGATAGGCGGTATAGTCTGGTTTTCTATCTGTTTTCTTTCTAGTCTATTGCTTATGGTGTAGGTTTTGGCTTTAGGTACTTAAATTACTTTCAACCCCTATGCCAGTGGTTCTCACACTTTTTGGTCTCAGGATCCCTTTGCATTTAAAAAAAATTATTGAGGACCCCAAATGGCTTTTGTTTATAGGGTTATATCTATCAATATTTACTGTACTAGAAATTCAAACTGAGGAACTGAAAAATGCTAATTAATTTAAAAGTAACAAGAGTAAACCCATAAGATCATAGTTTTAATAAAAAAAAAACTATTTTCCAAAACAAAAAAAAATTAGTGAAAAGAGTGGCATTGTATCACATTTTTGCGAATTTCTTTAATACTTGGCTTAATAGAAGACAGCTGGATTCTGATCTGTATTTTTGTATTTAATCTATTTTCATATGTTGTTTTTGCTGAAGAAAATCTAAGCTCACCTGAATATGTGTTTGGGAAAGGGGCGTGTATATTTATAGCCTTTCAGGTAATTGTGGATATTTTTCTTTGATGATACTATGTGAAAACTTGACAAGTGTTTTTTTAATTTAATTTTATTTATTTTATTGGCTGTGTTGGGGCTTTTTTGCTGTGTGCGGGCTTTCTTTAGTTGCGGTGAGTGG
This sequence comes from Hippopotamus amphibius kiboko, assembly GCF_030028045.1. Lineage (NCBI taxonomy): Eukaryota > Metazoa > Chordata > Mammalia > Artiodactyla > Hippopotamidae > Hippopotamus > Hippopotamus amphibius. The sequence goes on from NC_080198.1 coordinate 77,308,550, forward strand.
GGGCTACTCTTCATTGTGGTGCAAGCCTCATTGCCGTGGCTTCTCTTTTTGTGGAGCGTGGGCTCTAGGCGTGTGGGCTTCAGTAGTTGCAGCACATGGGCTCAATAGTTGTGGCTCATGGGCTTTAAGGCTCAGGCTCAGTAGTTGTGGCGCACGGGCTTAGTTGCTCTGCAGCATGTGGGATCTTCCTGGAGCAGGGATCGAACCCGTGTCCCCTGCATCGGCAGGCTGATTCTCAACCACTGCGCCACCTAGGAAGCCTGACAAGTGTTATTTTTTAAAGGTCATTTGTAATGTGGAATCTGAAACCAAGTCAATGAGCTTTTCATACTCTGCTACATTAAAAACTATTAGTTTACCTTGCCCTAAGAATGGGTTTTTTACTATTATAATGGTTGTACTATGCATAATGGTTTTGAAACCTCATGCATGGATCATTTGGAAAATACTGGTTTACTGAGTTGTGCAGAACTTCCAAACATTTCAATATATAATATTAGGAAATCATATTTGTTAATATCACCATCAGTCTCATCAAAGAAAGTATTTAAATAATAGCCTTTTGTTAAGCTCCTAGTAGTAGACACAAGTTCTACACAATTCTCATTTTCACTTGAAAACTCAAATTTTATCATTGGCAATAAATACTGTCAATTGTTTTTCTTGAAGTGACAGGCTCACTCTGTTCATTTTCAAAAAAATCTCTGACAATTACTCAAGTGTGAATAACCATAGTTCCCTGTCAGTCACTCTTTTAAGTCGAAATGATGTTCTGCGAATGAAGTAGCTATTTTTTTCAGATTAAATAAATTGAATAAAAAAATAAAGTAGCTAGTTCAATTTGCAACTTAAACGATTGCTCAGATGCTTTTCCTTGAAACAGCTATCTACTTCATTGTGTAGCGGAGGTGCTCCAGGCATGCTTCACGTTTTGAAACAGAGAATATTAAAAAGACAGGTAGTGAAGGGATGGAACTGAATAGTATTAATAATTCTTACTGCTTCATCATGGGTACTCTTCAGTGAAGCTGACTTGGTAAAGGAGTGTGTGATGGTGGAGCATATAATGACTACGACGACAGGTTGACCTTACTGCCTTGATTTATGTTAAAGCACCAGCAGTTTCACCCATTACTACTCTTGAAAAATCAGTGAAAATATCAACACAATGACAAAGGAATACGATAAATTGGTATTATTATGAAAATAGTTTTGACCCTGAAGATTCCTTGGAGAGAACTTGGGTCTGCCAGAGGTCCACAGGCTATACTTTTAGAGCCACTGCTCTACAGCACTAAGTAAGGCTCTGCACCACCACCACCGAGATCTTATTTACTAGTAAATCTCCTGAGTACATCCAACATCTGATGCTAAAGCCAGCTGCTGCTCAGCAATCTTGCCTCTATGATCTTTTCACCAGACTGGGTACTGTTGGGCCCGAATATTTAGACTTGTTATTATTATTTTTTTAAATGATCAATCGTAGCTGTTTTCATTGTTATAAAAGTAGTACATGCACCTGGAAATAAAAATTCAAATATTTCTCCCTAGGCCCACACTCTAGCCCAATTTGTCAAGGGTAACTAACTCCCTTTTACCATTTCTATCCAAGTGGTGTTGATTACCTTCATAATTCCAGCTATCGTTTACCTTAATTTCTTGGTTTGTGAACTTTAAGCAGCATCCACTGGTTCCCACAGGAAGGACGAGATGTTTGGCTCATTTCGACCCTTGCTCCTCATTGACGCTCATGCTCACCTTCCTAAATTTTTAGAGCATTTTATATTCTTATTTTTGTTTCTAGTTCTTTTGGTTTTATGTTTGTGGCTTTAAATAATGTGCTTAAACATAGATTTCTGCTGAACTTACCACAGGCCCAAAGCAGACCAGAGTGTTCTCCAAAGAGAAGTGAGGGAGGAACAGCTGAACTCCTCAGGCCCCATTTCTTTTTTTGTGTATGTGTGTGTGTCTTTTTCTTTTATATGTTTGTTTTAAGAGATTTTATTGAGATATGATTGACATACAATAAATTGCACATATTTAAAGTGTACAATTTGATTTTTTTTTCTTATCAGTAATGTATATATGGCAATCCCAGTCTCCCATTTCATCCCACCCCAACCCTCCCTGCTTTCCCCTCTTGGTGTCCATATGTTTGTTCTCAACATCTGTGTCTCTATTTCTGCCTTGCAAACTGGTTGATCTGTACCATTTTTCTATATTCCACATATATGCATAATATACGATATTTGTTTTTCTCTTTCTGACTTACTTTGCTCTGTATGACAGTCTCTAGGTCCATCCATGTCTCTACAAATGTCCCAATTTCATTCCTTTTTACAGCTGAGTAATATTCCATTGTATATATGTACCACATCTTCTTTATCCATTCATCTGTTAATGGACATTTAGGTTGCTTCCATGTCCTGGCTATTGTAAATAGTGCTGCAGTGAACATTGGGGTGCATGTGTATTTTTCAATTATGGTTTTCTCTGGATATATGCCCAGTAGTGGGATTGCTGGGTCATATGGTAGTTCTATTTTTAGTTTTTCAAGGAACCTCCATCCTGTTCTCCATAGTGGCTGTATCAACTTACATTCCCACCAACAATGCAAGAGGGTTCCCTTTTCTCCACACCCTCTCCAGCATTTATTGTTTGTAGATTTTTGATGATGCCCATTCTAACTGGTGTGAGGTGGTAACCTCATTGTAGTTTTGATTTGCATTTCTCTAATAATTAGTGATGTTGAGCAGCTTTTCATGTGCTTCTTGTCAGGCCCTATTTCTGCTTCCAGCTTTACCATCGAGATAATTCACAGCTCCTGCCCTGTGGCAGGATGTGTGAGAGACAGGGAGAGTCACATGTTACAATAACTGATGATAAAATAAAGCAAGGGGAAGAGCTGGTCCCAATGATCACATTTGACTTCTTCCATTGACGGATGAGGAAATTGAGGCTCCCAAAGGGAAGGTGATTTACCCAGTGTTATTTTGGTTAAGAACAGATATTGGAGCAATGTCCGTATTGGTCCAAACTATCCTGTTTGCTGTTCTAGTTGTACTTAGGACATCCTTGTAATTAATTGGGGAATAGAAACAATATGGTTTTATCAAGTTGGTCATAGGTGGGAATGAGAATTTGTCAGTATTACATTTTCATGGCTTTTTATTGCTTTTAAAATTAGAATCTTTAACTTCTTATACGTTTCTCAATTTATTTGTATGCGAAGCAAACCCTATTTTTTTGATAGTATATGTTTTGTGGGCTTTTAAAAGTTTTGTTTGCTTTGAAGACATAAATTAAGTTCTGAAAAGATACACCACAGCCCTAAGAGTAAATAGCATTTTGAGCTTGCATTTCTGTTTAAAGTGGTTGAAACTGAAAAAATTCAGATTCAGAATAGTATTTGCCAAATAGAGAAAAGAAGACTGGTCTTCTCTGATCCAACTGTATAAATTATGCATAATATTTAAGAGCAAGATCTGCTTTCCATTTCAGTTATTGATTTGAAATAGAGCATTTTGGCATCAGCAATGCAGACAGCAGGCATTTCCTGCACTTAATTTATCCCCTCATAACCAAGAAACAGCTTGATATAGACAGTTTTATGTAAGATTTGTCACAGATCCTATGTGCTTTGGAAGTGTTTCACATTTCATTCAGTTTAATTCAGTTTTCTGTATGATAAAATGTGGGTAAATACATTCTTCCTAACAATATCTTGCAGACTTTATGCTGTGAGTATTTAATTTGTGAAATTTGCTTTGACTTCCATGAAAGGGATTGCTAGGCAAGTAAAATATTTTACCTGAATCTGGCAAGTGAATGTCTTTCTTAAGCACTTATTGACACTATTCATGATTCTTCTCTCTCTAAAAAGAAAGATGGTGAAAATATAGCAGGTTCCAGTTTTAGTGATTTATTAATCTTTGTGTATATAACTTTTGGGAATGGACTGAGAGATGATAGAAAGTCAGAGATTAAGATAGTTACAGGATTAATGGAAGAAGGTGGAAGGGTAGGGTAAGAAATAAATTTCACATACTAATAAATAAGTGAATAAATTTTTGTGACTTTTGTTAAGAGCACTGAATATATCGAGAACCATATAGACAATAAGTTGAGGACAAAAACAGTAAGAACTAGTAGTAGCAGTGGGTGGGGAAAATAGGCCTCAAATTCTCTTAGGTGCCCTTGGCCACAGGTGAGAAGTTTACTCAAAGTAGATTCTAGATTTTCTTGGGAATGGAATCAATGTCACACTGTGTCTTTAGCTTTTATCCTCAAAGCTAAAATTTATGGCTTGACCTTATGAAATTTAGTTTGCTTTTAGGTAAAGTAAGTGAAAAGAAAGTAAACATTTCAAGCCAACACAAATAATTTCTTAAGGATTATCCACCACAAGTATTCATTGCTCTTTCCATGACTGCCAACTATTTGGGGATGGGTGGATGTGTGCCTGGGGTGGGGTGGGCAAGAAGAAGGTGGTAGCTATGCTGTAGGTGGTAGTCAAGCAGAGTCAGCTTTGGCAGAACAGAACTCAGCTATAGAGTATAATTTGAAAATAGAGAAATCCCTTCATTCTAAAATATTTAAACTGTTCAGTGCCTCCCTATTAGTGAGCTGTTAGCCTAAAACATATCTCCTGGAAAATGCAGTGTTGATATCTCTGGAAAGTAAAATATTATAAGTCATTATAAGCCACTAACATTGATGAGGTTGGTTTATTAATCACTCACCAGTTGGTTCTGAAGTAGATAGAACATAGGATGGCAAAGTTAGAAAACTGGGAGTCAGGTGTGTTCTAGATTGGAGAACTGTGTGTCTGAGAGGTAACCCTATGAGGAATCAACTGGTGCATGTTGACATGGTGGGTAGCAACATGAGAAAATCTGATGTTTAAAATAGAAAGGAACTGGAATAGAGAAAAAGTTTCCTGGAAAATGTAGATGAATGTCCAACTCTCCCAACTCCTTTTTTTTGCAGTGATTGTTTTTTTAGATTTTTAATAAAAGAGAGACTAAAGGAGCTGATTTGTCAGGAGCGGAGCAGAGCACTGGGAGTAAGAAATGCTATAATTATTCAGGTTCTCAAGTCTGTTAAGTAACAGCTGTGTGCCTCTCTTATTCTCTGGTCTCATGAGTGATGCTAGGAACTGTTTTATATCTATTAGAACTAAAAAAAAAATTACTAACATTGATTAGAAAATATGTTAAAGGTCATATTATTAAAAATAAATTTATTTCCTCCTGGGAAGTTTTCCATGCATCTCTACCTTTTGAACTGGATTAGTGGTATCTATGTTCTGTGACCACCTCCCACTCTGTCACAGGCAAACACAATCAAACAAAAGCCTACTTATTACAAGGTAACTAAAATCACCAGGCCCAAACACTTCATTTTTCTTATCACAGTTTATTGTTGTACATATGAGGTACCATGCTACTATCAGAATTATATCCAGGTTTTTTATTTTAAAAAACTCAGAGAAAAAAACATTTCCATTAATTTTCATTCAATGTGAATGACAAGAATATTATAGCTATAAACATTGAAATAACCATTTCATTTCTTCCTGAGGAAGTTTCATATTTTAAGCAATGAAAAAGGAATTCTATACAAAGCTAGTTAAAATCACATTCTCTCTCATTCTTTCCCCATGTGTATTTATGTTACTTTCAAAAGAGCATAACAACCAGCTGGAGTACACAGTGTAGAAAGTATGTGTGTCCTCTAGAATCTGAGTTGCTTCCCAGATACACTGAGTGGTCGAAATTCCTTGCAAAGGTCTGCTGCTCTAGGTAGCATAATATCTGTACTATGAGTGAGTAAATTTTGGTATGATCTCTTCTTTTTTCTCCTTTCATTACACAAGCATCCAGTGTGTTTTTAACGTATCTTTAAGGGTGAGCTGTTTAGTTGACACCGTTTACCCAAACAAAATTATGCCATTAGCCACTTTGTTTAGAAGTTTAAAGGTACACCTCATCCTTGAAACATAAATGCTTGCTTTCTTTTTCTCTTTCTTTCTTTCTTTCTCTTTCTTTCTTTCTTTCTTTCTTTCTTTCTTTCTTTCTTTTTCTTTCTTTCTTTCTTTCTTTCTTTTCCTTTCTTTCTTTCTTAAATCAGTAGAAATGTTATTGTCAAAATGAAAACATAATACTGTATGTAACTGCTGGGGCCTATTCTCCCTGTGTTTGACCCTCTTAAGCTAGTTGTTTTAAATTAGTCGAGATTAAAGACAGTATTTACTTTCCAAGCATGTTGGGCATGTGCTGCTTCCAAAATGTTAGCAGTGAGCATGAAGACTGACTTTACCATGTTTGTCCAAGTGACTTTGATTTTGCTTTTACTGTCAGGAATCTTAAAACCTGGTTCTTTGTCCAATTCTTTCTGCTAATAGCTTGTTTGATTAAAAATTAGCATATCGTTTGGGGATACAAAACTTAAAAAATTTAATTAATAGTTGTAATGCAAGTAAAAAATTTATAGTTAGTGGAAAGATCTCAAAATTTGTTTTCAAATTAGTGCATAATTGACAGAGTAGTTTCACACATTACAATGGCAATGAAAATATCTGGGCATATCTTTTTTTTTTTCTAATCGTACTTTTGATGACATTTCATAAAGGCTTATGTAATCATAGCATGGAATTTATTTACTACTTAAATTTTGTATGTGCATACTACATTTAAAAACTAAGTAAATATAAGCACAGGAAAATAAGTAAGACTTTTTTTTTGAATACTTTATTAAGCATATAATCTTTAAAAATTTAAGTGTAAATATATTTTAAGTACCATGCCTGGCTCATCTTTGTACTTCCTCCATTTAATTTAGTAGATAACTTATAAATTTAACTGTGTTCTGTTGTCTTCCATGAGAGTGACATATGAAATGTTCTTAAAAAATGGGACTGGGCTTTGCTTATCTTTTTCTGCCTTGTATCATTGCAAATATGAGATTAAAAATCATATGTTAATTTGTTTCTTGTAATAAATCTCTACATCACACAATTTCATTTTGAATTATCTGAAAAGATGTAGTTTTTCTATAGTTTAAATGTAAATAACCTAATATAGCATCTAGAGAAACTGTCCTTAGTTTTCATTTAATAGGTTTTGTTCTTGGGAATGTTAAATAGAAGTTATTTACACTGAAAAGTCACTCTGTTTCTGGAGATGACACATACCTCAGATTCCATGCCAGTGTTTCTGTAGAACCAATGAGGACTACTGGAGTTGATCTGCAGCTCACAGAAAAGGGGCATAGGTTGTCAGTCAGACATCTTCAGACCCCTACAATTTCTCCCTTTTAGAGGACTTAGTACACTTTCCATCACTTCTTACTGTTTTGGTATACTCAGCATGTTTCTATTTCCCATCCAATGGCTTTACAACATATCTTTCAGAATAACAATTATGATAGAGAAGTTATAACTTTTACTTAAATGCACTAGATTATGTGGATGAAAAATCACTTTTTTTTTCTGCTATAGCACTTATGTTGTTTTTTTTTGGATGCAGATAAAGCTCATATATAACTTTTCCACTCTCTGATCTAGCACAATTATAATTTATAATTCTTTCTAAATACTTCAGTGGATTTATATTTTGGCAAGCATTTTTCATGGGTGTTAGGCCTTTGGCATTTTATGCTACATTGTGATGTTTGCTTCTTGTTTCATAGGACACTTTACAGAATCAAAGAATAAGAAAACATTGTACAGGCAAACAGCGGCCTAAAAACCTACAGAGACACAATCTTGGTTGATATATAAAAGTGTAAATATTACTACGAAATGGGACAGTTCCGCATTTGTGTTTGATATTTATATTGGTTGCTATTGATTTCCACATGTGTGTACAGTAGTCTCCAATGACCCCACAGGCTCAGATATGGGTTAAGAGAATGGCCATAGGCCTCAAGGCTTGTAACAGACACTTTTTTTTTGTATGTTTTGTTTCTAATCATCCACATGCCAGCACATGGAAGGAACTTTGTTCTTTTTTTCTCATTTAAAGAGGTATATTTTTAAACTGCCTTTTGGTAGCTCCTGGAAGCTTTGGGAGAGGTGAGCGTTCCATGGAGACGCGTTCTTGAGCTTTCTCTCAGTGCTATCTCACTTTCTGCAGCTCCTGTCTCAGCCAGGACGGCAAAGGCTGCCCCAGTCTGTGCAGCAGCTTGGAGAGTTCCACGTTGTGGTCCCGGTAGTAGCTGGATAGAAATGCCCTGCTCTGAGGTGGGAGGAGGAGATAAAAGGACATTTAATTTTGTTTGTTAAAGTATACTCCGTATACTTTAATGATGTTTACATCTGTGTCAAGTAAGCCATACTGGTTTAAAACTGATATTAAGAATGTGGACTATTTATTTATCACAATACAAACACAGTGACTCTGTTCTTCAGAATACAGACTCCAAACACATATGCTATTTTCACTAGGGAGAGGGTTTTCATATTAAACATGTGATTTATATGTACAGAATTAAATGTTCAGATAACCAGACTGAGTTGCTAGAAATATAGCTGTAACAACTGATTGGGTCTAATATTACGCTCTATTAAAACTACCCTGGCTTTGGAATAAGAGTTGGATTGGTAAATCTATAAAATAAAATGCTCCTTTGTCATCATTAATTTACATTTAGATTTGGAAGGTAATATTTTCTTAAGAGTTCTTTTAAGGCATACACAAAATACTCACTTGCTAAACCTTAAAAACACAGTAGGTAAACCAGGTAAACGTATAACCTGGTATACTTGTACTTTTTGACCCAAGGAAGGAAAGGAATGCCTTGTACACTATCCTGACTTATAAGGAGGTAGATTTCCCTTCAACAAAGAAAAATAGTTTAATAATTGAAATTGTCAGAAATGGAATGTACTGAGTGGTAAGATGGTGTTTAGTGGGGTTTACATGTAGTTTAAATGACTGTTGTTGGTAATGTGAAGGATGGATTTTTGCATCTGTATCTGTACCTCCCCACTTTATTCTGAGGTTTTTATTTTACTTTATTATTATTTTTTAATTATTTTTTGGGGGGGCCATGTGGTGTGGCATGTGGGATCTTAGTTTTCCCACCAGGGATCAAACCTGCACCCTCTAAAGTAGGAGCATGAGGTTTTAACCACTGGAGTGCCAGGGAGGTCCCTATTCTGAGGTTTTTAGTTGAGTTGAATCTTTAGAAAGTTTTTATTTAATTCCTTGTGCTAGTCTTTTAAAATGTCATATCTTATACCCCATTTTAAATGCCATAGGAAAAACATCTCATTTTATACTGATAATTTCTATGTAAGATGGTGGTTTTTGCAGAAATTATGATCACTAGAATCAGACTGAACATTTGTGCTATATTCTAACCATCACTGCGATCAAGGGAGAGCCCAAACCTTTGTCTCAATTCTCTGTTTTTGGTCTTCCTCAGTCACTAGCTCTAAAACCACTGATAGACCCAGCTGGTACACCCAGGCCAGAGAGAGGTGGAGACAAATTGTATTCCCAGATACCCCGTCTGGGGGCCTGATCATTTTCTACCTCCTTAGCTGCCAGCCAGACCTGGAACCCAGGGCTGAGCCCTAGGCCTTTGTGCAGAGACTGAGTTTCCAAACTTCCCCATTGTGTCTTCTCTGAACGTGTCACCTTGCATTTTTCCTCTTTATGAGCGAAGCCCCTTGGGGCTGCCCAGCTCCTGCCAGCTTGCTCCCTAATGTTTCCCACATGGCAAAGGATTCTCCAGCACCTTAGCTAACTTCAGAATTGAACCTCCTGGGATCCATATCTACATACGTCTCTTTTGGATCGTACCTCCTGATACTGAGGGTTATCTCAACTGCACCTCAACGTTTTGGCCTTTTTGGCATGATTTTCCAACCTGGCTGCCTGTATCAGTACTGCCTCTGTAGCCAAGCCCTTGTCCTGTGTCCTATAATGTGTGTATGTTGGTGCCTATAATCATGTCCCCATAATCAAGTACCCCTTCTTCTTGTTGCTCTGCTCCCTCATATGGCAAGATAACTGATATAAGATTTGTAAAGTACAACATGTCCCATTCTTTTTAAATAAATTTATTTATTTATTTACTTATTTATTGGCTGCATTGGGTCTTTGTTGCTGTGCACGGGCTTTCTCTAGTTGCGGAGAGCTGGGGGCTACTCTTCATTGTGGTGCGCGGGCTCCTCATTGCCTTGGCTTCTCTTGTTGCAGAGCACAGGCTCTAGGCACATGGGCTTCAGTAGTTGAGGCATGTGAGCTTAATAGTTGTGACTCGTAGGCTCTAGAGCATAGGCTCAGTAGTTGTGGTGCATGGGCTTAGTTGCTCTGCAGCGTGTGGGATCTTCCCAGCCCAGGGATTGAACCCATGTCCCCTGCATTGGCAGGCGGATTCTTAACCATTGTGCCACCAGGGAAGTTCAACAAGTCCTATTTGAGAGTCTGATATGTTCGCGCCAAAAGTTACTAGGATAGAATTCAGTGATATGCAGGATTTATTGTACACACATTGTTATCTGACCATCTTCCAGAAAGGGGACTATTTTAGATGGTAAATCACAGATAGGATATATGCTAAGTATGCCAACATAGTCTACTTCATGAAAACTTGTGAAATTAATGTAAGGTTGTTTATTGGCCCGTTATTAAAGTAAAGAATCTATTAAATGCTTCTGATTTGGAGAGGTAATAGACTTAGTGGTTCATTTAAAATGTCAGTTTTTATTCCCTTCCTACAATATATTTTGATAAACAAAGTCAAAGTGGAAGTAGGCTAACAACATTCTCAATTTCCAGGATCAAATGCATCCTATAATATTTTGATGATACTTGTGAGGAAGAATACTGGTGTTTTTCTGTAGTAGAAGGAGAAGCAAGCAGTGTGGTGACAGTACTGCCTACTCTACTCTGTTCTACACATTTGTGTTTCCATTACCTCCAGGAAGGATCCTTTACTCTTGCCTCCTCTCTGGCCACTATTTGCACAAAATCAGCTACTCTACTCCCTCAAATAAATCCAGTATGTATATGATATTGTGATATAATGAGAAATACATATTTGGTTTCTGACTCTGGTTCCTAGCACACAGCTCCTAAAATCCTTGTAATTTCCTGAGTGAAAAGAGTATCTTTTGTTATTTACAATAAGTTCCTCTAAACCTTACCTGAGTTTCTGAGTTTCTGCTAATGAATTGGGCCCCTAGTTAGCTTCAGATGGGGGCTGGTTGCTAGAGGAACCAAATATATAATTAGAGGGTTGGAACTTTCACCTGTACCCTCTGACCTCCAGGGAAGGGAGGGCGGACTGGGGATTGAGTTATTCACCACTGGACAATTATTTAATCAATCATGCCTGTGCAATGAAACTTCTATAACTCAGGGCTGGTAAATGCATCCATGTGCTGGGAGGGTGGTACACCTGACTCCACAGGGACAGAGAAGCTCCTGTGCTCTGGATGCTTCTGGACCTTGTCCTAAGTACTTCTTCGTTTATAATAGTAGGAAGTAAAGTGTTTTCCTGGGTTGTGTGAGTCCTTATAGCAAATTATAAAATCTGAGGAGGGGGTTGTGGGAACCGTTGATTTGTAGCCAAGTTGGACAGAAGTGTGAGTCACCTGGGAACTCATTGCTTGCTATTGGAGTCTGAAGGGGGCATTTTTGAGGGACTGAGCCCTGAATCTATGGGGACTGCACTAACCCTGGGTAGTTAGTATCAGAATTGGATTAAATTGTGGGACATGTAGTTGGCATGTATGGAAAATTGGAGAATTGCTTGGTATGGAAAGCCCACACATTTGATGTCAGAGGCATCTGAAAAAACATTTTAGGACTGTATTACACAGTAACCCTGTAGAGAGATATGGAAATAGTGATATCCTGAAAAGTTACGTTTTTCTTATCTTTCTCTACCACAAATTTAATGTTATGTCTCAGTATGTGTTTGATATGAGTAAAATAAAATACTAAGAAAGATGTTCTATAGTGTCTTAAATGTTTTAGTTTTAATAAATATATAAACAGCTTTGACATATGTGAAAATGAGATATTTTATATTACTGTCTTGAAATACAATGGAAATTGCCCTTGAATATTTTTTAACATGTGAGGATTGTTTTCAGAGTGCTCTGAAGGTATATTTTAATAATCTACCAAAGAGGGACTTCCTTGGTGGCACAGTGGTTAAGAATTCCCTGCAAATGCAGGGAACACGGGTTTGAGCCCTGGTCTGGGAAGATCCCACATGCAGTGGAGCAACTAAGTCTGTGTGCCACAACTACTGAGCCTGCGCTCTAGAGCCCGAGAGCCACAACTATTGAGCCTGTGTGCCACAAATACTGAAGCCCACATGCCTAGAGCCTGTGCTCCGCAACCAGAGAAGCCACCGCAATGAGGAGCCTGTGCACCATGATGAAGAGTAGCCCCCATTCGCTGCAACTAGAGAAAGTCCAAGTGCAGCAACAAAGACCCAATGCAGCCAATAAGTAAGTAAATAAATAAATAAATACAGTTAAAAAAAAAAACCCACCAAAGAAAACTCGAGTTCTGAGAATGCAACTTGTTTATCAAAACAACAAGAACCCCCACAATATCTTTTAGATAGAATTTAATAATGAGCTTAGTGAGGACAAGGCTCTGTCTTTATCAGGTTGGAATAAAAATAAAAGGTCCTCAAAGTCTTCAAGTGTTAAATATTTTGACAAGTTCAGACCATGTTAGGATTATCAGACCCTTGTAGGATTCTTAGTTACCATGATATATTAAACATCGTGGGAAAACAATCCAAAATAATGTTTTAATTTTTGAATTAAAAAAATTTTTTTTTTACAAAATCAATCTACTTCCATTCTTATGTCCAAACTATAGGTTATCAGGACTGATTATGAAATCAAAATAATATTAATAAATTTTAATATATGTGAAATAAGCTTTAAAGTAAAAATATGGAGTCTACAAAGTGGGAAGACTATAGCTTTAAGTGATTGCTATGTCACCATTTGGAACAGAATAAACATGAAGTGCTACATGCCTACTACAAAGTTTGGGTGTCTCCATTTGCCAGAGTCTAAATTATCTGCTAGTATGTTATATATTTCGGCAAAATATTCACTCTTTCATCTTATTAACATATTAATAGTTCAAAACTTAGTATACCAGTAATTAATATTATTATGCAGGCCACACTTACTACTACAGGGTGACTTAGACAGTGAAGATAAAACCTTTTGGTCCTATTTTAAATTTCCAGTTGATATATTTCCTGCCTTGGTTTCAGTTAACATTTTTAGTGCTAAAATTTATGTGAATGTATCATTCTTTTCGGAATGAGAAGTTGCTTTCTTTGTTCTGATTCAAAATGGCAAATTCTATTGTTTTCCTTTATTCTTGCATGACAGGTAATAATATATCACTGGAAAAATCAAAACTAGCAACCTGGATGCATTCCAATCCAAATGTCACTTTTTGTAAAGGGTGAATTTTTATTTTAATCACTTTTCTAAGAAAATAGATATATTTTTATGTATCATTTTGCTTATTTAGTTTGTACTTTTAAGCTCTATACTTACATCAGGATCCATTGGAGGGTATTTTCTTCCTTTACTCTTTCCAAGGCATTTTGTTTTACCTTCTTCCAGTAACTGACACCAGAAACCTTTATGGGAATCAAACCTAAAAAAACAAAACAAAAAAATCCCCCAAAAAACAAAGAACAAAAAAGTATTTTCAAGCAACTTATAAGATATACTGACCAAAAGCATGAATATTTTTATTTGGACATTAATCTATAACCAAGGAAACGGGCATATTTTTTGACTACATCACTTTACATAAAGTCTTTTGGCATACTTCTGAATTCTCAGTCCATCTGTCATATTTGTGAGTTTGCCAGATTTCTAATAGAAAAATTGTCAGCAGAAGGTCTCCTATTAATAGAAATTAATAAGCCTACCTCCTTCATCTGGAAGGAAAAAGTTTTATAAATTTCAGGCTGATTCTTTCCCTTTGCAGGGTTTGAAAATGACAAGTCAGGTTTCATCCATATCTATGGATTTACATAGTACTTGTACCATTCAATTACAGGTTTACAGAAGAGAGAGGGTTTTGGTGTGTCATGGAGTCATTAATTTTAGGATTCTCTGGCTCTAATCCATTTAATTTTTTTCCAGAGACACTTTCTTATTTTGGTATGAGCTGTATTAAAGTAATACTACCTATAAATGAAGATTTTCATGTATAATTCTAATAAAAATAATAGCACATTACATTTATATTTTAGTTTACCAACATATTTCATATAACTCTTTCTCATTTGAGTGTTCCTTATAACCCCTTAATTATATGGAGTATAGCATTTGTCCCATTTAATGGCACTTAGCATAGTGTTTGGCTTTTTGTGAACACTCACCGTTAGTTGAATAAAAAATGAAAAAGAAGGAACTGTTTGTCAAGGTTTATTTATCTTGGACTATATACTTTTTCGGTATACAAGTGACTACTCAAGTCTAAGCTTCCTGACCCTAGGTCCAGGGCCCTTTCTCTTCACTGGTCTCTGGGTATGTTTTGTATTATCATCCGTTATGAATAAATAGTAATTTCCATGCTTGAATATAAAAGTGAAAGTAACAGCAATGGTTACCATTCTTTCACATGGCTTTTGTTATTCAAAGATTCTATTGATATAATTTCTCCTTCATTAGAAAGAATTATCATTTAGGGCAACTTTTTCCTTTTGTCTTTAATTCATACTACTTCTCAGAATGCTGCTTCTAACTTTTTCTTAAAACTATAGTGTAAACAATGAACAACTGGAAATCAAAATAGAAACACATTTAAATTAGCATAAAAACATGAAATCCATGGGGATAAATTTAACAGAAAATATGTTCAGGATCAGTGGTACACTGAAAGCTAGAATTGTTAAGTGAAATTACAGAAGACATAAACAAAAAAGAGCTATACCATGTTCACAGATCAGAAGACTAAATATTTTAAAAATATTAATTCTCTCCAAATTTATCTAGAGATTCAATCTGAGTCCAATCAAAACTCCAGTAGACTTTTTTTTGGGTAGAAATTGAAAAAAATGATGATAAAATGTACATGGAAATACAAGCTAATCTGTTTTAGACAAGCTAAAACAACTTGAAAGAGGAGATCAAAGTTGGAGATTTTATACTATTAAATTTCAAGATTTACTATAATGCCACAGTAATCAAGGTTGTGTAATACTGGCATCAATGGGTCAATGAACAAAACAGAATCTAGAAACAGACCAGCACATCTACGGTCAACTGATTTTCAAAAGTAGGTGCCAAGGTAATTCAATGGAAAAGGACAGCCTTTTAAATAAATTGAACTGAAAAAGCTGGATATCTATATGGAAAATGTGAACACTGGCCTCACACTGTATGTGAAAATTAACTTGAAATGGATCATAAACATAAATCTAAGGGCCAAACTGTGAAAGTTCGGGAAGTAAACACAGGAAAAAACACATAGAAAATTTTTGCAACCTTGGGTTAGGCAAAAATTTCTTAGGATGAATGGTAAAAGAATAATGATAATTTTGAATACATCAAAATTTAAACTTTTGTTTCTAAAACCTAAGAAAATGAAAAAAGAAACCACGGGTTGGGCAAAAATATTTGTAAAACACATCTCCAATAAGGGACTTATATTCAGAATATACAACTGAACTCAATAAAAAAAGATGATATTACCAATAAAAATTGAGTAAAAGGTTGGAATAGACACTTTATCAAAAACATGCATGAATGACCAATAAACAAATGCACATTTGCTCAGTATCATTAGTCATTAAGAAAATGCAAATTGGGCTTCCTAGGTGGCGCAGTGGTTAAGAATCTGCCTGCCAATGCAGGGGACACGGGTTCAATCCCTGCTCCAGGAAGATCCCACATGCTGCGGAGCAGCTAAGCCCGTGCGCCACAACTATTGAGCCTGCGCTTTAGAGCCCGTGAGCCACAACTATTGAGCCCATGTGCTGCAACTACTGAAGCCCACGCGCCTAGAGCCCGTGCTCCGCAACAAGAGAAGCCACAGCAATGAGAAGCCCGTGCACCACAAGGAAGAGTAGCCCCCACTCACCGCAACTAAAAGAAAGCCCGCGCACAGCAAAAAAGACCCAACACAGCCAATAAAATAAATAAATAAATAAATAAATTTATATAAAAAAAGAAAATGCAAATTAAAATCACAAATGAAATACAATTAGATACTAGAATGACAATTTAAAAAGAACAATACCAAGTCTTGACAAAGATGTGGAACAGCTAGAACTGTTATATCTTTTGGTAGAAATTTAAGATATTACAGCCACTTCGGAAAGTTTCTTATAAAATTAAATACATAATTACTGTATGACCCAATAATCCCATTTCTAGGTATTTACCCCAAAGAAATGAAACTATATGTCCACACAAAGATCTGTACACAAATGTTCATGGTGGCTTTGTTCATAGTAGCCCCCAAATGGAAACATTCCTGTGTCCATCAACTGGCAAAAGGATAAACAAATTGTGGGATATCCATAAAACGGAGTGCTACTTAACAATAAAAAAACCCCCAATTACTGACAGATGTAACAACATGGGGGAATGTCAAAAGCATTATGCGAAGTGAAAGAAAGTAGAAGAGTGGTTGCTAGGGCTCAGGGGTGAGGGGAAAGGAATGACTGCAGTAGAGCATGAGGAAACTTTTTGGATTAATGGAAATGTTCTGTATCTTGATTGTGAGGGTGTATACAACAGTACATGTTTGTCAAAATTCATCAAACTGTACAATTAAAATGGGTGAATTTTATTATATGTAAATTACACATCAATAAAGCTGATTTAAAATTGTGACTGAATGTGTGATTTGGAGAGTAGTCTTTCTGTAACTAATCTTGTAGACTTTGTAACTATAGGCCCATGAAAAGAAGGCAAATCTATATGTCTGTCTCTGCACTGCTTTGGGTATTAGAGATGCTAAAGGATTACTCACATCCCACTTGTGCAAAGCCCACTTCTGATCATTATTAAATCAATTGTGTGGAATCAGGACACAACATGATATGTCTCCATGTTGTTTATATTCTTGTTTGAATCTGTAAGGCAACTGAATAAATGCTTCATAGTCAGAGGTATAAGAAAGGAGAGCATTAATAAATCAACTAACTTCAATAAAACAAATAAGTAAATTTAAAAAAATAAGGACTATGATTAAAATAATCTATACATGATAGCTGGGAAGCTCTAATACAACATTTCTGGAAGTTTGCTATTGATTTAACACGTTCCATTAACATTTTGTCATTGGTAATTTCCATAATTGAATTCTGACTCATTTTAAGTATTTAAGTGATCAAAATTCAGAATCCAGACCAGCTATTATTATGATTTTTTTTGCGCTAATATACCTAACTATAGATACATGTCTGGAACATACACATGCCTTATTTTAAAATGAGCAGCTTTGGGACTTCCCTGGTCGCGCAGTGGTTAAAAATCTGCCTGCCAATGCAGGGGACACAGGTTCTATCCCTGGTCTGGGAAGATGCCACATGCCGCAGAGCAACCAAGCCTGTGTACCACAACTACTGGAGCCCACACACCCTAGAGCCCACGTGCTATAACTACTGAAGCCTGCATGCACTAGGGCCCACATGCCACAACTACTGAGCTCACGTGCTGCAACTATTGAAGCCCACATATGTAGAGCCCATGCTCCGCGATAAGAGAAGCCACTGCAGTGAGAAACCTGTGTACTGCAACAGAGTAGCCCTTGCTGGCCACAACTAGAGAAAGCCTGTGCACAGCAATGAAGACCCAACGCAACCAAAAAATAAATCAAAAAAATTAAAAAAAAAGAACAGCCTTCTGACAGAATGTTTCTTTAAGAAACACTAAACTTCACACGTATTAAAATTAAAAATCAAAAGAAAGATAGGTTTTTCTTTCACCTCTGCTAACTGATTATATCTCATACAGTGGGCTGTCATGCTGGGCTTTATTGAGAAAAATGTGTGTCTGTGTAGCTGACACCTAGCCCAGACATCTGTATGCATAAGTTCACAGGCAGTGGTGTAACTGTATCATAGTGGAAACAAAAGGAGAGGAAGGTGGAAGGGAGAGCATATTACTTCTCAGGTTGCCTGAGAAGGTGAGGGATTGATGTTGATGGAGGACCTTGTGAGCAATTCAGAGCCCAAGTGAAGAAGCTTGACAGGAGAAGGAGAAATCTTCTTCCGCATCTTTTCAGAATATCAGCAGCGTCCTTCTGAAAATGAGCCTCAGGACTACTAATACCTGATAGAACAGCAAGGAAACAACCTTTTTGTGTAGGCACTAGCAGCTAGTTATTTCGTGTGGGGACTAGTAATGGCTAGGACCCTCCTTTAAACCTTTCAGGAAGAGAACATTTTGGAGAAAATTTTATGTGTTGTTTAGTGTCTCTCCATGGTTACCCCTTCCTAGAGGTAGGGATACTTTATCATTGTGTACCCAGAGTCGTGGCATAATAGTCATTCAATAAATCTTTGTTGAATTAAAGGAAACACAAGAATGGACTGGTTCTTAAGTTTGTCTGGAATATCATTGGGGAGGTCTAGAAATAACTGGAAGAGACTTGTGGGCAGGACAATCAAGATTCTCCAGTGATTCAGCCTCCAACTGGTAATATCTCTATATTAGTGAAAATGTGACCTTAATTTTACCCTTGGGCAGGTGAATCCCAGGGAACATTCAGCTTGCACTTAGAAGGTGCAAGAATGTTTGAAATGTCTTTACAGTGAAATAATATTTCCATGAACAAATACTGAATTGTGTGGATATGCCAAATTTTCTTAAGTCCATTTACCAGATTAGTTCCAGCTTTTGGCTATTATGAATAATGCTGCTGTGAATAATTCTTTGTGGACATAGGTTTTCATTTCTTCTGGGGTAGATTCCTAGGAGTGAATTGGATTATTTGTAAACTGTTGTTTAATTTTTTAAGAAACTTCAAAACTGCTTTTCTAAAGTGGCCATATATTATACATTACCATCAGCAATATATGAGGTTTCCAGTTTCTCTACATTCTTGCCAACATTTGGTATTGTCCTTTGGCATTCTAGTGGTATGTCAATGTAGCTTCAATTTGCATATCACTATGATTACACATTTATTATGCAAAGTGACAGTGTCTGGAGATGGATTATTTTTATTTTTATTTATTTTTTAGCATGTTTCAAAATTTATCCCTTTTTATTGCTGAATAGTATTCCATTGGGTGTATTGATATATATCACATTTTGATTTATTTTTTAATTGAGGTATAGTTGATTTACAATGTTGTGTTAATTTCTGCTGTACAGCAAAGTGACTCACTTATACATACACATGTACATTCTTTTTTTATATTCTTTTCCATTTTGGTTTATCCCAGGACATTGAATACAGTTCTCTGTGCTATACAGTAGGACTTTGTTGTCCATCCATTCTATATGTAATAGTTTGCACATACTAACCCCAAACTGTTAGTACATCCCCACTCTCCCCCACTCCCCCTTGGCAACCACCAGTCTATTCTCTGTCTGTGATTCTGTGCCTGTTTCATAGATAGGTTCCTTCCACATATAAGTGATATTATATGGTATTTGTCTTTCTCTTTCTGACTTAGTTCACTTAGTATGATAATTTCCAGTTGCATCCATGTTGCTGCAAATGGCATCATTTCATTTTTTATGGCTGAGTAATATTTCATTGTATCTATATACCATATCTTCTTTATCCATTCATCTGTCTATGGACATTTAGGTTGTTTCCATGCCTTGGCTATTGTGAATAGTGCTGCTATGAACGGCTGCATGTATCTTTTTGAATGATAGCTTTGTCTGGATATATGCCCAGGAATGGGATTGCTGGATCATATTAACTCTGTTTTTAGTTTTCTATCAAATAATTCTATTTTTAGTTTTCTGGGGAATCTCCACACTGTTTTCCATAGCAGCTGTACCAACTTACAGTGTAGGAGGGTTCCCCTTTCTCCATACCCTCTCTAGCGTTTTTTATTTGTAGACTTTTTAATGATGGCCGTCCTGACTGGTGTGAGTTGGTACCTCATTGTAGTTTTGATTTGCATTTCTCTAGAAATGGATTCTTTTTATGTCTGAGACATCTTAAAAAGCTCATTTTAAGGTTTCAGTTTTTTAAAGGAAGTATTGATACTTCCTCTTGTTATACTATTCATTAGTGAAAATTTACAATATTGTTTTTCTCTGGTTCTTGTGCCAATTTGAAGAGCTTAATAGGTTGGCAGTGTAGGCTTCAGAGGAATGACTGTGTTTCAATCCTGCCTCCTCAACTTACTTGCTGAGTGATTTTGGCTTAGCTTTTATGTGCCCCAGTTTCTGTAGCTAAAAAATGGAGCTCATCATACCTATCACATAGTATTGTTATAGAGAGAGATGTGTATATATATATATATATATAAAATACTTGGAACATATAAATGTATAACTATTTTGAAATGTTATAAGCACTTTTAAAAACAAATTTATATGAAATTGGAGTAGATTATTTTCTTCTTTTTCACTGCTTAGCATTTCTAGGTGTTTCACAGGTTATCTAGAGAACCAGCAGACTTTAGCTACTATGTCTACTGTTTTTTGCTACTAAAAGTTTTAATTTGGTACAATTTTACTCAAACTCATCTAAAATGGGAAAGAATTCCTAGACAATCTAAATTTGGTTGCCAGGGCAAGTAATATTAGAAACAACTGAAGCAGCCTCAGTTCTTTATGACTTAGTTAAGCCCCATCCACAGAACAAACAAAACAAACAAACAAAAGCACAGTCTTCATTCAACTCCTGGCCTTCAAATCCTTATTGTCCATTTATTGAAGTTTTCATAGTAAATTATTAAAAATTCATATAACTCAGTCTGGTTTCATTCATGTTAATAAACAGATTAACTGACTGAGAAATAAAGATGTCAGGTTCAGGTATTTAACTAGTAGTTGTAAGTGTAAAGAGTCCTGTCACGGTCATTGATGGCTGGGTATAATTGTGAATGGATACATTCATGGGAAAATTAAAAGTTTATATTTTTCATTTTAGTTTATACAAATTAGCATAATTCCATGCTGAGCATTATTCTTCTTGATTTTTCTTAAATGATTAGACAGATTTTATTTTATTATTATTTTTATTTTTTTACTTTTTAAAGAGAACTTTATTTTATTTATCATTGTTTTGGTTGTGTTGGGTCTTCGTTGCTGCGTGCAGGCTTTCTCTAGTTTTGGTGAGCGGGGCTACTCTTCATTGTGGTGCGTGGGCTTCTCATTGCGGTGGCTTCTCTTGTTGTAGAGCATGGGCTCTAGGCGCACAGGCTTCAACAGTTGTGGCACGAAGGCTCAGTAGCTGTGGCTCTCTGGCTCTAGAGCGCAGGCTCAGTGGTTGTGGCCCATGGGCTTAATAGCTCCACAGCAAGTGAAATTTTCCTGGCCCTGGGATCAAACCCGTGTGTCCTGCATTGGCAGGTGGATTCTTAACCACTGCACCACCAGGGAAGTCCCAGACAGCTTTTAAACACTGTGTAACACATAACATGCAAGCTAAAATAATGTTAGTATATCAATCCTATTTATAACTTAGGGATTAAGGTTATATTGAACAAGAATTATAAAATATGAATTTATTTATTGAATGAGAAAGTTCCCATTTATATTTTTAAAGCTTATACTGCTTATTTTAGATCACAACCACACTTACTAAGAAAATCAGATTTTTATGTATTCAATATGTCATTTAAAATCCATGAAGACAGTGCTAAGTCATTTTAAGATATCATAGACCATCCATGGCTGTGTGAAATTTGGAAGTCTTGAAAACTTCTGGAGTGATTGTGGAAAGGAATAAATAACACTTTTAACAATGGAAATTTATTACCATTTTTTTTGAAAATAGTTTTGAAACTGGAACTTTTTAAATTTTGAAGATCAGTGTATAGATCTCTTAAATTGCAGTACTCTTTCATGCCAAGATTGTATGGTAAAACCTTTGCATAGACCTAGTTTCATTCATTTTTTTCTACTGTGTGCAAAGAACTGGATATATGTGGTTAGTTGAGAATTCCTATCTGTTTGCAGTTCAGTACATTCTTAGAAGGCTTTAAATAATTTTATTTTTAACTACCGAAGAGGTAGTCTTTACTATCATTAGCAGGAAAAATATGAAGCAATAAATGACATTCCTGAGAACATACATTTCCTACACCTAGTCATCCCCCACATGTCCAAAGCACCACAGAAACAACTTACCAGTACAATTGCTTTAATAAGAATAATTAAATTTTGAGGGCAGAATTCAGAACAATTGCAAAGGGCATGGATGAAGGAGGATTTAGACCTAAGTCAATGACATGAAATTCCAAATATTCTACAGGTACACTGCTGGTTTTTACAAGGTGTGTCGGGCCCACTGATTGACAAGGAAGTATAAAAAGAAACTGAATGGCAGTACATTATCTCTATCAGCAGGGTGAGTACTTGGGCAGCCCTGCTGGACCAGAAACTGTGGTTTCAGAGACTACACACATCTTATCTTGCTCCTTCATCCACTGAGCCCCCAACCAGGCTACAGAATCATATAAGGGGTGATTTTAGCCAGATACATCCCAAGTGCAAAGTGACCCACAGTTCTTTGTACACTGTACGTTGCTTTGATATTACTTCTCTTAAGTTTGCACTCCCTTTACTTGGCAGTGGAGGTGAATAAAAAGCTTGCTGCTGAGCTGGATGCAAAGGGGACAAATAACACAGCATGCAGGTCAAGGACCATTCCATAAGAAAAAGAGATTATGTCTTTATAGAATACTCCACTTCTTTCTGAAATACAATGCTTTGCTATATACTTTATAAAAAAGACCCAAAGATAAGCCAACTTGAAATAGAAAAATGTTTAGAAAATAAAAGCTTTCTTTTCTAAGAGATACTTAAAAAGATATAAAGCAGAAAGTGGACTCGAATTTCTAACTGAAGCTAAAATCACTCAGCTTTCTTTAAGGTCAAGCTGAAAGTTAAACACCTAAGGGTAGTGTCTGTGTTGGTACTTCAACTAAGCTGTCCAAAGCTCTGATAGGACTTGCACTATAGAAAACACAGAGGTTAGAAGGTTAATAGTAACAACAAAGTAAATGACTCTTAGGAAGGAAGCTCAAAACTCTCTAGTTCCACCTACTCCTTTGTCCTCTAAATCAAAAAGTCTCTCTTACATGTGTCTCTACATGTGATTTGTGCAAAATGTACACAGTATCTGATGGTTTTCTGCAAACCTTTACTGTAAGGGATGGTGAAAGGTAAAGGAATACCATCTCTCACTTTCTAAACTGCTATAGCATAAAGAGTACAATGAAAAGAGAAAATCAGTTGATCTACAGAACTGAATTTTATACTGAGAAATACAATGGAAGAGTTCCACACTGTAGTCTTAACCGGTTTTTTTTTAGGCTCAGTCTATAACCCTGAAATTAAATATATATATTACACTGAGAGCCAGGTCCACAGCTCACCCAGCTTAGGATCTCCCAGTTGCTTGCTCCAGTTGCATGTGAAATAGGAACAAACATAACCTTCATATATCTGATTGCCAACCATTATAAATGCACACAGTCAGATGGAGGTCTTATTTAAAATGCTAGATGAAGCCCAGAGTCAGAATTAAGGTGAGGCTTCAGAGGCACCTTGGCTAAAAAATTTTAGGAGTCACTCACTCTCAGGTATTTGCGGGGTCCTGAGAGTGAGTGCCTCCTTAAATCCTAGTGCTTCTCTTGCCTCACCCTGGCCCCCACCCCGATGGAGTTGACTGCCTAAGAAAATCAGTGGGAACCAGCAAAAGAAAACCAAACCAGAGCTGTAACTGCTGAGGCCTCTGAGGAAGAGGTGGCAGGGTCCGTCATACAGTAGGTAAAGACCAGCAAAAATGGAAGTAAGTGTAGGAGTAATAATAGCACCTTTCTCTCTGCCTATTCAGTCACCTATTGGGCTATTTCTTGCTGTATGGCATTGGTTTTTGAAAATTACACAAAAGAGAGAGGAGTTCATAAATCACCTAGTTCAAGAAGTCTTTTTAATACTTCCAAGAGGCCTCAATATTGTCTATTAAATAGGCTCAGTGCTTACTAACTTAGTTTAAGTAACCTCTTTTAAGGTTAGTTGTTGCTTTTAAGATTTACAGCTGTTTTGTTCCTCTGTTTTCCTTCCAGGGGAAATCTTTCCTAGTTAGAAATCAGTAGAGGATTTTGGACCTTTCTTTGCCAAACTGCTGAAATGTTATTTCTCAAGTGGTTAATATCAACTGGAAAATAATCAGTATGTAAGGAACAGCTAACTTGATAGCTGCATCACCAAACTACAGTTTCTTTAAAATCAGTTCTCTGCTGAAACTTCAATAAATTAATTAGAATATAAACTTACGTTAAAGCTTCTGAGTAATTATAATGAGGAGAGACTCCTAGAAACTTCTGTACTTCATCCATCACTGTAGCAGGATCAGTTCTTAGCTGCTGCCCATCAATAATTAGCAACTAAGTTAACAAGGAAATAAAAAAATGCACATTGAAAAAAGACATGTAACTGCATAATAAAATAAATTCTGCACTCTGAATTTATTCAATGAGAGACTGAAGGGATTTGCGTGCATTGTTGTTAAGACTTAACCAGGCCATCCTCATAAATGACCTGGAACAAAAAATAAATCATGCTAATTAAATGCACTCATGTTTTGCAGCCTGAGAAGTCCTGCAAACACTTGGAAAACAAAAAAGCCATTTGAGGGTACCAAGAGAGCTTAGGAGATGTGACTACAAAAATCACAAATGGAAACCAAGTTTAAAAACAGATAAAACAACGATTCCATGATTCAAGGTGGGAAGGAGCATTGTAGGAAAGAAGAAAAGTGACCAGACCAGGTACAGTGAGACAGAGGACATGCCACTCTCCACCATCCCAGTCAAAGGAGCAGCACTGTAAAGTTTTAAGACATAGTTTGATAACCCATTTGGAGAAAAGATAAGATTCCCAGAAACCCTGAAAGTAAACAGCAGTTCCTCAACGGACTAAAGGGAAGAATTTGCTGGTTACTCTGGTGAGGGAAGGGGATGGTCCTGGCTACGTGAAATGACAGGAGACTGTGATGAAGGGCCCCATAAAGCCTGGAGGGCAACTCTTGCTCACACCTCTTCTCCAATATTTCTATTTAGCCTATACCAGCATCGTTCACTAGAACTTCCTCTGTTGATGGACATGTTCTACATCTGTATCTAACTGGTGGCTATTGAACATTTGAAATGTGGCTAATGTGACTGAGAAACTTAATTTTTAATTTTATATAATTTTATTAAGAATTTAAATAGCAATATATGGTTGCATATACGGTATCATTTTGGCTAGCGTGGTTCCAGACATACAGGCATACACCGCGTCTGAGGTGACTGGACTGCTGCTTTATGCAGTCCAGTGTAGGGGCTGATTTTGTAGTCTAGGCTAATGCTAGGCAAAGGACAGAAGCACGCAAGCCAAGAAAAACATAGGACTTGTGAAAAATGCAGCAAGATAGTTCAAAGGGAAATACTGGCACTTAATGAAGCAAAAGAATATTTGCCTTGTCTGGTTAAGAGGTTCTCAAACTTTATTCTCAGAATAAGAATCAAGAGTATTAAGCTTCCGAAGCTCTTTACAACACTTTACAATCAGGAAAGGTATGCACGGGAAAATAGGGCAGGGTGAATTATCCTGAAATACTTCTAGAAAGAAAAGTAGACAATTTTTCTACCTCTGCCTATTGTTGTTTGCCAGAGTCTCATGTACAACTAAACAGTAAATGCTAGCAATGTTTTAATGAGTAAAAATTTCCTCCATCCTAAAGGCAAAGTCATTAATTTAATGAGATGGTAACATGATGTAGATTCTGATTGCTCAGTACCTGAAAAGGAGGGAAATAAACAAGCCATCTCTCGATGTGGCTGGCATACCACCCTGGGACCAAACATCTTTTCTGCAAGGCTCTAAGCTCGGAGGGTGCACGGGGTCCGGCTGAGATCACTTCGTAAAAGCTGAACTTCAGAGCTGCGGGGTCTTCATGTGATCGCTGATGCTATAATGAAAAGGTGGATAATTAAACTGACTTGAACCATAGGCATAAATAATTAAAAACCAATCTCTGTGACAAGTCTCAAAGCTAAAGGAAGGAGTGCCTCACTGCTGAAGAGTTATTTGTTTTGCAATTAATAAAGGATGAAAATGTTTGCTTGGAGCATCAGGATTTAAAGTTATGATACTGATGAAAGTATATTTTTGAGAATTAATTGGTAGAGGCAGAATTCTTCTTGATAGGATTCCTTAACCAATTTTTCTGAGTCATTTCCTTAGTGTATACATATTATTCTGAAAGTGAACTTTTGAAAGTTGCCTTAATGCCCCCTTTTCAGCCCAAAAGAAATCATTTATCATGCCCAGTGAATACCCAAAATGCACAAAGCACTCTACTAGTTCTGCCACGTAGTTTTGCTCCATCTAGTAATGCAGTTTTAGATTAGAAAAGCCCTATCGGCTATTTAAATGGAGAAACTACTGAAAACTCTGACGTGCATTATCTGAAACCCACAGCTTTTATAATATACTACCTAGCATCTAAAAGCCAAGATTATTTTACCTAATGGTAACCTTTGCGACTAATCAGAATCACTTATTGTACAGAAAATGCAGAAAGCAGCAATCGAAATAGGAAAGCATTTCGTAATGGCTCAGGCTCAGGCCCAGGGGTTTGAGGAAATCACCTTTTCCCTAAATTGACCAATAAATATTCAGGCTTAGTGGTGGGTTTGTGGATGTTTACCACATCTAGTTGAATAGCAAATTTGCTGCAATTGAGATTCAAATTACTATACTACAAACTCTACTAGACTTTGTTAAGGCCTGCATTTTGCCACTGTGGAGTGATTTATTTGTAATATATAGGACGTTTTGTTAGCTTGCAGCCTTGAAACCTTCTTTTTCAGCAAATTCTCAATTTTTCAGGGGCTAAGTGGTTGCCGAGCTCCAATTTTCTTCTTTCTCTTTGAGTCAATTAAGGCTTATTTCTTTTTTCTCTAGACACCTAGTGGAAAAGGTAAAAGGTGCAAGATCAAATCAGTCAATTTGCAATTTGCTGTACTTTTGCTTTAAAAGATGGCTCTAAAAGTTGGGCATGACCGATTAGTGTGGAATTGTGGATTCTAGCTTTCCAGGATGTCTCATTCCCTATAATGTAGGTGATTGTCAATATGTCTGTCCAAGATCCCATGACCTTTCCCCAGTCTATCCCAGCCATGAAACCTTTCCAGACAATCTGTGCTTCCTTTGGTGAACACCGAAAAACTGCTTTTGTTAAAAAAGACCCCACGCTGAGAAACTATTCTCTAATATCATAGACTGTCAGGAATTTAGATGTTTGAAATCAGTGAGAATGGAACATCCCAGTCTTGTCTGGCGGATCAGGGCTATGTGGGTCACTTTAATACAGAGAAGCAGCCTTATTTCCAACCCAGGTGCAGAGTTTCAGATAAGCGGTTTTTGGACATAACATCACACATTTATCTTAGCTTTATAATTTCCAAGAAAATTGGACCGTTGGTCTGCTTTTCAGCCCTGACCTACTGATAACGCCCTTACCCACAGCCCTGCTTGCACCTATCAAACACTTTGTGTTAATTTTACCTAAAATTCTCCTCTTACAAATCCTTCCCTTCTTTAGGGAAGTGCCCAAAGAGTTCTACTGTTCAGGCTCCTCTGCTGCAGCCAGTTAATATACCTAACTTGTTGTTCCTGGTGGTCTTTATCGGATGGGCCTCATCACTCTGTGGGAGTCTATCACGTCACTTAATACGTTCTGATTTATACACTGGTTATTTATATCTGTTTCTCTAATCTGACTGAAAGCAATCTCAAGTGTGGCATCCACATTTGTTCATTTACCTGCAAATCATACTTAGAACAGTACTTTGCATATGGTAGTCATTAAAATAATTTAATGAATGGATGAACACATGAACATTAGGAAAGTGGTTTTTAAATGACAAAACGGAGGATACTAGAGACTAAAGACTTTGGCTATTAATTCTGTTATGTTCTTATATTTA
Organism: Hippopotamus amphibius kiboko; assembly: GCF_030028045.1. Taxonomy (NCBI): domain Eukaryota; kingdom Metazoa; phylum Chordata; class Mammalia; order Artiodactyla; family Hippopotamidae; genus Hippopotamus; species Hippopotamus amphibius. The sequence goes on from NC_080198.1 coordinate 77,336,702, forward strand.
ATTTTGACTGCTTTTTATTGAACTTTTTCCATTTGGTGATTAATAAAATATCACTAGGGCAGTTTTTTCCTATTATCTTTAATATTTATTAAAGTAAAAATGTATTTGATGTGTAAGTTTTATTATTAGAGTCGGTTAAATTATTTCAAAGTGATCATTTCTGTGCTAGGTTCTATCCAAGACAGAAGCATAAAGGTAACATTCGAGTGTAAGAGAAAGAGGCTTAGAACAGGGGACACTGGCTGGGCTTTCAAGGAGGAAGAATTCATTCTAATATTTAGTTTTGCTACTAAATTATTTCTTCAGTACAAACAATTATTCAAACTCTTTTAGCATCAGGGTCATCAATCTATGGCCCATCGGCTAAATTTTGCTTGTTGCTTGTTTTTGTAAATAAAGTTTTATTGGAACACAGCTAAGCTAACATATTGTCTATGGCTGCTTTTGCAATACAATGGCAGAGTTGCAAGCATATGGCCTGAAAAGCCTGAAATATTTACTCTGGTCCTTCACAGAAAAAAACCAAAATACCAAAAAAACAAAACCACCTGTGAGTTCTGTTTGGGGAATCAGTTATATTCCTTATCTGTAAAATCGAGATAATAATAGCAGCATTATACACATATTAGATGAAAAATGATTTTAAGTTATAACACTTTACTTTTAAAAGTGCAGATATACAGAAGCAGAATACACACAAGTATATACTATTTTGTTTGCTCTATTTTAATTTCTTCATTGTATTAATGCATTTTATTAAATACATTAATTAAATGAATGCAAAATTAACAAAAACTTAAGGGGAACGTTTCTGTTTCTCCATGGAAACAAAGGAAAATTTACCCACCTTCCGAAAGATATAAAGCTAACAAATCTCTTTTGTTAAAATGGGAGGTGGTGGCTATGGCTGAAAACCACCCTCCCTTCACCATACTCCTCTTCTACTTGCTGAATTCTGTCTGCATTTTCCTTACCTGGTACCAGGAATATGCTCGGTCTGATGGGTCAATGAGAATGGTGATGATCTTGGCTTTGGGAACCAGAGAAGCTGCTCTTTTAGGCGCTTCCTCTGAATGGAAGTAATTGGCGCTCTTCTCAAACAGAAAGTCAGTGGTAACATTAGATGGGACTGGGAAGAAATCCATATACCTAGAAAAGGAATATTCTCAAAATAAGACTCTGGTTTATACTCACACCGTGGTGAATGAAGATGTTAAAGGTGTCCCACAAACAAAACTCACTTGTTTCCTAAACAAAAGCCTTTTTCTTTTAAGGCATTTGTTCCCCAAGCCTGTTGGCAAGGAAAAAATATATAGAACACTAATAATGTATTTTGAAAATGCTTTTTTAAATACATTTTCTTTTTGTTCTACTTAATAGCAAGAAAAAAAAAGGTTTGGGAGATAACAAAAATGTAGACACAGAGTCATCAAACAGCAGCAGTAATCAACCTAACTGTATAAAATATACCTAAATGCAGAAATATTTTACAGAGAAAAATATGAGTGTTCAATTAAGAAGAAAACTCGATCAAAACAAATGATGTGTTCAGTTCAAAGGCATTTTATAAAGACTTAGACAAAACATTTTTTACTTCATCACAAGCAAAAATAATTTCATTCCCACTAATGTATTGTGCTGCTCTTGCATTCAAATGTAAAGTATCAAAGGGCAGAACAGATCTGGTATAAACACTGCCCATTTCAAGTTTTTTCCCAAAGAGTGCCATGTATATTCTTTAGAATAATTAAAGAAGTTTAAAAAGTATGTGCATATTTTCAGATATAAAATACTACCAAATTTTCCAAGGTTAGGTCCTGTTTCATTAAGTGTGGTGAGAATCCAAATCACCAGCAGAGTGAGCACAGGAATACCTATAGCCTCAAGCACAGAAATGTAGGACATAATGGGTTTTGTATAATGTTCCATTTGTACAAAATGCCAAATATAAATGAATTCATTGTATGATAATAGATATTTCTGAAGCACCAAGGAACATCTTTTAAAACAAAAGGAGCCTTTTTCAGGGAGTCCAACTCGAGGATGGAAGATGCCTTAGAGGACTGGGGCGGGGAGGGTGGGGGGGATTCGAGGGGGGGAGTCAAGGAAGGGAGGGAATACGGGGATATGTGTATAAAAACAGATGATTGAACTTGGTGTACCCCCCCAAAAATAATAAATAAATAAATAAAATAAAAAAATAAAAAAAAACAAAAACAAAACAAAGGAGCCTTTTTAGAAAGAACATGCACATTTAACTTTTAGAGTTTCTTACATTTTATAATAATAGCCTCACCCTCCACCCACACCCTCTTCAATTCATAAGCCACTATGACTTCGGGGTTACCAAGACAAGGTAGTTCAGTAATTACCGAACAAGAGTGTCATTAACATTTATGTGATGACTTCTGTTTGTGGTGTGTTGTTTTCAGTCACACAATAAAGCTTCTAGTAGGATTCCAGTTGTTACCATATTACAGAGTTTGGCTGGTGTAAAAAAGTGATGTCTTGAAACTCAGGGCAATAAAGAAATCCTATTATGTTTTCTGGAAATTGCCTTGTTGGTGATATGTCATTCTGGCATCCCTTTCTTTTAGGGGTAAAGAAGTATATAAACATTTCTGGGAAGTTTGATCTGTTATCTGTTCTGCTGTATACTCTATTTATAGAAGTGCCATATTTCAGGATACTTTTTAATTTAGATGTCCACACTTGTTGCAGGGGTGCTAAGGTTATATCAAGTGTCTACTGGTATCTTATTTGATCCAAGCTTGTCTCAAGCTTGCTTATTCTCAGGAAGGGCCCAAGAATCACAAAAGAAGGGCAGGATAACTTTTAATTTCTAAAAACTGTCCTGCCTTCCCAGTAGTCCTCTATACCTACAACACTTTAGGCCTTGAAAACTTCCTCCAGCAGTTCTGGATCTTGGATCTATAATGTGTTGATTTTGCCTGGCTCCAGAGGCTCACGGAGAAAGCAGGGGCCAGTTCTTGTTTGCCTATATGCACATGTTTTTCTAATACAGTGGCTGGTACTCAAAGGCACTTGAAAAATATTTGATGAAAACAAAAAGAAATAAAGATCAGCTTCATATTTCCAGGATGGAAATAGGTCCACATTTGGAATATGAATTCAGGTTATTCAAAGAATTGGTAAGCAAACTAGAATGGTTTAACAATTTGGAGGTTAAAAGCGAATGCCTGCCTCATTTAAGCTTTGCTACTCCCATAACAGCTCAGCAATTTCTTTTTTTTTTTTTTAACTGAAAGCACTCCACATTTATTTGTTTCTTGGGTTAACCCTGTGTTTTTAAGTGATTTTACGCAAAGCCAGATTAAGATCCTTAGAGGTTCTAAATGTTAACAGGATTTTAAAGCTCTCCATGTGCCACTCCACCCATCCACTGCCTCCCCAAGTAATTACAAAAAATAATACCAAACCATAAAATATAAAACTAAACTGTATGCATAAATCAAACATTTTTCTTAGAAATTTGGGTTGCAAATCTTGGCTATTTGATCAAAGATGGAGTTTTCTCATTTTCATTTGCCCTGCTTTGCTTGTGCCCTAAGGTGGTGTTTAGGCTGCCTGTTAGTTAGGGCAGCCCTGGTTTTGCCCAATTCTCTAAGAAAGACAGATCCATGTTTCCAGATTAACTGACTGTGCCTGGGCTAATTCTGTAAGTGACCCTGGCACTCTGAGACACATAACCTTCAATCTTGTGGCTCTGTGGACCTAAACGGTGTGGTCCTAGAAGCTGAGGTACTGATGATTCAGGGAGAGGCAAGGCCAGTCTGAGGGCTGAATGCATTTGATGTCCTTGAGAGCGAAGCTCTAGTTATTGCTAACAGATTGACATTTGCAGTTATTATTATTTGCTCCTTGTGTTAATTGTCTTTTAAAAAACACCTAATTTGTCAATCAAAAGTGTTTACAATTGGGGTATTTTTAGTGAATTATAATTAAAATCTTTGTCTTTAGTTTTCTACTTATTTATGCCATATCTTTGTAGACTGCTTAAGGGACTTTTTGCTTCTGTTATAATGCCTATACACATTACTGTCTTATGAACAGCTTTTTTTTTTTTTTAAATTGAATATCCTCAGGGAATCCAAGCATTATTGCATTCCTCTCCACTTCCAAAGCAGTTTTTAATCATGCCCTTTAGTCCTGATGTTAACATCATTTTATTCTACTGTATACAAGCATATATATTGGGTTTGCCAAAAAAGTTTGTTCGGGGAAAACACACATGAACTTTTTGGCCAACCCAATATTTCAGTCAGTGGGAAAACAGCGGCTGAAGTAGTTGATGGATTTCTTGATTCTCACAGCTGTTATTTAACACTACACAATTAATCAATATCAAGCACTGGACTGAAGAATTGGCAGGGAAATATATAACAATTAGAATGCATGTAAACCCTAGCAGGTGCTCAACTTATACTCAGGCCATTTCTTTGGCTTTCCATTTGGACTGCTCACAAGCAACCCTTGAGGGGGTTGATACATATACAATAGAGATCATGCAATTTGACATCCGAAGTTAATATGTAACACTTTTCTGCTAAACTACATGCAAAATGTTTATGTTCATACTCTAAAGTTATTATAAGAATTTACTCTTCTATGCCACTTTCTGCCCAGAATTTATACCTTCAAAGACTTCTAGATACACCTTATGATTAATGTCTGTTTGCAACATTTATTCCTGCTACATTACATATTTTGTGTATATCTGACATTTTAACTTTTAATTTAATTTAACTCTTCCTCAGATCGTTGATATGGTTCTAATTTCAAAGGCCCAAAATTAAATTTTATATATTGTTGATAGCTTTTATTATAGCATTCATTACTCATGAAATGCATACACGTTCCTAGTTTTATTTATTTACCTTTTGTACCAAAGCAAAATTGAAAATTATATTTGTGAACTGCAGCATCACTTAAATGCAAAATGCGTAAGAACAGAAGGTTATGAAAGTGTCTTCTAAAGAGTAGAGAGAAATGAAATTCCTGTGTATTAGGTATTTCTCTGATTTTTTTATCTGTAATTACCATCAAAGATAATTAATGCAAATTAAAATTATATGTGTCTCTTGAGGCGACAAGTCCCTTCGTAAACTGAGAAAAGTTTGTTATGAATAATTTTTGTGCTCCTTCTAGTCAGTCAGTTTCTAAGGCACAGAGGATGACTTTTATTTGTGGCTACAAACTTAAATGTGTATAATTATAAGTGCTAATTTTATACTGTGCACAGTACATATACTTTTAGATTTATACTAATAACCCATCTTACCAATCAATCCCCCTGTGGTAGTTATTTCTATTAAAGAACTGTACCTCCTCAAAGGTTTTTGGGCTGGGGGAGTTACTAAGGATGGAAGGATGCATAACCAGGAACAAATACAAAGCAGTGGTTCCTGAAAAGATAATAGAGGTTCAGAGATTAATTAAACAAAAACACAATCACCTACTATTAGCATTTCAAAGGCATTAATAAACTCAGTATTTCAATGATCCAAACAGATACATATAAGTACTCCTTGAATTAAATTGAATAGATAACCAGCATCTTAAAAGAAGCAAATTCTAAGAAATGAGGACAGTGTGATGTGAGAAAAGGCCTGTTGCAGGAATTGGGAGAACTGGCTTTTGACCTCAGTTAGTCACTGACTTGGTCTGTGACTCTGGCTTTTAGCTTCTTTGTCTTGACTTATTAGTGGAAAATCGCCTGCCTTGATTATTTCCTAGGCTTTCTCTGAGGACGAAAAGACATACTGTACCTGAAGATATTTCGATGTTAACAAAGCACCATATAAATGAAAGCTATCATTATTTAATAGGAGATGTTACATTATCAAGTTAATACTTGGGTTCCTCTATAAAGTTTTTCCTGAGGCCTATGAAAGCTTATTAATTTGAGACAGAATATGAACTTTTAACCAGTTTAAGTTTGAATGCACTTACATACCTATAAAAAGTAGTGTCAAAATGGTTTAAATTGCTAAATTGGAAAAAAATATCGGTGCCCTTAATAGTGATATGACAAAATTTGCATTTTTGGGGAAGAGAATGGCATATCACAGGTACTCATACAGATTTGTTAAAATAACTGTCAACAGCAATATTGTCTAAAACAATGAATTGGAAGAGGCAGTGCTCCTAGATTATATCTGAGCCAAACAATGAACATTTTATCTACAATCACAGATAATCTACGATAAACAAGGTCAAAATGTTCTTCACAAACTTGACTTAAAACAGTGGTTCTCAAACTTTAGCATGCATCAGATTCACCTGGAGCGTTGTTAAAACAGAGAGCTGGCCCCTATCCCAGAGTTTCTGAGTCAGCACACTTTAAGAATCACTGACTTAGAAGAAATATGGGACAAAATCTAAAACTTATTGGGAAAAGAAATGTTCCATTACTTGAAATCCATAGTAAAGTTTTCTAGAGCATGGTCTTTAGAGTCCAATAACTTCTACGATCAGGAGTTTTATTTCTAGCACTTACCAGCTGTGTGAACTTGAACAAAAATATGTAACCTGAGTCTTAGTTTTCTTATCTGTGTAGTGGGGAAGAAAATACTTAGCTCTCAGGGCTTTATAAGGGTCAAGTGAGATAAACTATGTGAAAGTACCTTAATAGCTTCATATCTAAATATTAGTAAGTTATTTTTAAAAATAATTTTATTGAGATAGAATTCAGTAATGTATTTTTTAAAAATTGAAAAGAATATAGTGTTTGTAAGGACAGAAAGAATAGCTATTACAATGTGAAAAAAGAAAGATTAATTTCATTCTCAGATCAACTGATAACATTCTTTTCTGAATTTTTTTTTTTAAGGATTGTATTAAATCATGTTATTTGCCTTTAATAGCATGATGAGCATTAATTAGACAAAAAAATGAATGTGATCTAATCATTTGCATAGTCAATAAAAGGCATGCTGTAATTTATCAGTGGTCAAAAAGTTGTTAAGTTGTGGTTTTTGAATTCTATCTTTACTTACTCATATTCTTGGGCCTGAACAAACTGTCGTGTGTGTGTGTGTGTGTGTGTGTATGTGTATCACAATTACATAATCATAGACACATACATTCAAAAAAAGCTTCAGTTTTGATATTTTCAACACTAAAAATATTTGAATATCCAGATGACTATACATCTATGCAAAATTATTCAGAAAAATACTTTTGGCAAAACTAAAGATAAAAATGAAGCTAATTCATTTTTATGAAACTGATATAAGAAGACATTTGTCCATTTAAAAACTAATCTCATAAAATATTGATATATACAACAATATGGATCAATCTCAAAAGCAATTTGCTAAGTGAAGGAAGTCCAACACAAAAGATTACGTACTTTATGATTCCATTTATGTGAAATTCTAGAAAAGGCAGAAAGTGGCTGTCTGTGGCTGAGGACTGAGGGAAAAAAGACTGGAGAAATTTTTTAGGGAGACAGACGTGTTCTAAATCTTGAATGTTGTAGTGGTTATACCACTGTTTACAATTTCCAAAGTTCATCAAACTGTGCATTTAAAATGGCTGAATTTACTGTGTGTAAATTATACCTCTGTAAAACTGGGAAAAAATTCAGTTTCTGTAAAAAGGAGATAAAAATCCCCTTCCAAAGGTAAATGTCATACACAAATTGTAACATAAACATTTGGCAATCCAATAGAGTTGAAGGCGACAAGTAATAATTCTACCATCTAACTATGATATTAAAATGTCTGCATATCTAGCACAACACAAGAGGAAGCATATCCTGCAGGGCTTTCTGAAGCAAACTTGATCTGCCAAGCTTCAGAGAGAAGATGTGATCGTTAATGACAAAGCTATGTGATGACAGCGGGAGTTTGCTAAAGAGACTTTCTTTTAAATGTCTTTCTAGTTGCTTCTTGACTTTAAGTAGATAAGGACAAGTGAAATAAATAAGGAGAAGAGAACTATTTGTCATATTTATTATTGTTTTCAGATTGATATTTGTAAATGGGACTAAGAGAAAATGAATAGGCTAAACTTACTGTGTACATTACATAGAATTCTCCCCAGTTATTTCTAGAGAAATGAGGAAAGGGAATGTATTCCCCTTAGGAAGGGATATGGTTCAAATGGCTGTTTTCTGTGAAGCCAGAAATGAAGAGCCCCAAATAATTTATCATGCAGGATACAGCCTGAATGTCTGTCATTTTAAAGTTTCCACTGGGCTTCATTTTAATACTGATTCTTACAGAAACAAGAAGTTTATGGGAAAAAACTGCACACCAATTTAAGAAAAGGTGCCAAAGATTTCTCCTGGGCATGAATAAGTACTTTCTTAGCACAAAGTTTTGTCTATGTCTAGGAATTCTGCTTGTCAAACATCCTTACGGACTTTTAGAAAATAGTCATTTCTGCAAGAAACAGTTTAGAAATAAACTATATCAGGAAGATGGCAGGAAGAGGCTAAATTTCTGGAAGAGTTATAGGTACTTATATGTGTCCATCTAGACTTTTGATTAAATCCTGTCAGTCACTCTCCAAGCACATGATTAGTTCTGATTTTAGAAATGTTAATAACACCCCTTTTCAATTAAGATCTTTGGAAAAAAATAACATTTGCCACCAGATTGACTGCTGGATATTCAAACTGTGTGACATCTATTTTCATCCTTTTTACTTAAAAAAACACATTGTTAAGCTAGACAAAGATTATGTCAGAGAATAAAATGTTACTCATTCATAAATATGCAGAGGTAGTTTGAGAAGTCATTGTGACAAGAATTCACTGTCTAGTCATCAGGATTTTTACACTGGTTGGTTAATTATAACATAACAAGTTCTTACCAGTTTTCTGGGGTCCTATTACCAAGAATTTTGGTAAGCGATCACAGGTTTTTTCTTTAGACCAAATGTCTCTGTGGCGTTTATCATCACAAGGATTCTAAACAGGAGAAGAAAATAGAGATGTATTTTTTGTGGGTGACCATTGTGTGCTAGAGTTTTTCAACTTTTGTCCTTGAAAAGATATCCCAGGAAAGAAGATATCCCTTGAAGTGGCATCATGGAAGATTTCAAATAACTCCTTTCCATTCTGAAGTTGAGTGTCTACTGAGGAGGTGAGGGAGGGGAGACATTTCCAACATGGGTAAATTGGAAATAGCACTTCAGGTTTAATATTTTTTTCTGCTACTGGCAGTTCTATGTCTTAATTGTGTGTGGAACATCCTTAATTTTAACTGTTAAGTGCATATTATATAAAAAATTAACAGCCTTTTTAAATACTATTCAGGAATAGGCAAACAGGAGAACACTTTCTATTCAGTTAATACTATAGATACGTGTAATTAAATAAACCTTCTGCTTATTTACAATAAGCAACAGATTTTAAGACTAAAGTGAGAGTTTTCTTTTTGGCTGTTGGTCTAGAAAAAAGTGGCTTCACCTGAAATAATAATGATTTCAGTTTAAAAATAAGGCATTAAATTAGCAGGAAAGTTTCATGTCTTTCCAGTGGCTAACAATTTGGTGATGTTCTGTAGTGGTTAACATAAAAAGATGGGTGTTTTAAAATCTTAACTACAAAATAATATAATTCTACAGTGATAATTCTACAACCACCAACTTTAACCTACTAAAATGTGTAGTTACGTTTCTTCTTGGGGTTATCTGTTTGTGCCCAGGAGGTAATCAGCTTAAGTTCAGAGCTAAATGAATAGAAGTGCAGAGCTTACTGCAACTTCACTCTGTGAAATTTAGTGGGTTCTACTTCTGAATATCATTATTGTTATACATTCAGTTCTGTCAGTAACTCTCATTTAGAACATTGATTCAGAGTGCAGTGGCCTGGAACTCATTCCTACTCTGTCACATAGCAGCTGTATGACCTTGCTTAAGTGTTTCAGCCTTTTTGTGCCCCAGTTTCTTCATCTGTAAAATGGGGATAATAACTACACCTACCTCATAGGTTAGTTGTGAGGATTAAATGAACGAACACGTGTAAAGAACCCAGTTAGACATACAATAAGCACTATGTAGTTATTTGCTAAGATTATTACTTTCCCCAGATCACGGGGTGGGCAACCTAAGCTCAAAGTAGGTTTCTGCAATTCTAGACACATGAGAACATAAGCTTTGAAATCTGCGTTACGCCTGGAACAGTCTGAATACACCGTATTTCTGTGACATTTTCTCTTAAGAAGCTCAATGATTTTGCCACTAAACACTTTCCCCACGTCCAAAGTAATTCCATACTGATACTTCTAAAAGCTGCCTATATTCTGCAGCTGCTGGTGTACCTCATGGTTCAGAGGCAGATGTCAGTTCTGAACTCGTCTCACCTACCCCTGTAATGTCATTTATTCATGAGAGGTGATGTGTTACAGGCTGAGCAGCTGGCTACCTGTCTAACACATGCCTAAACCATCTTCTGCTCTTTCAGCCTACTGCAGCCTGCAAATTGATCCCTCCCTCCTGACTCAAAACATCACATCCACTGAACCTCTCACTGAGCTTTCAGAATTCCATAGTTTCTAATGGGCACAGGAACAGAGAATCTGGCCAACTATGGAGTTTCTCAAATCTACTAACATTTCCAAAATGTACGTTATGTTTTCCCCATAATGCCTTCACTTTTCAGATTTGCATTACCTCATAAAACTCCAAGATATGTTTGTGGGATTAATTACTAATACCAATTATTGAGCCAATCTTACCTGCCAGAGAGGGTCTTTTTGATCAGGAAAGAGCTCAAAATATTTGTGAGCCAGCTGCACTGGAGGCAGAGTCTGAAGTCGCAAGTTGGTCCAGCTCTGCACGAAGTTGGCAAGATTGACAAATGTGTATAATCCCAGTCGGTCATTCCCATAGTTAGACAAATGGGTCATGAAAATGCTGATCTGAAAAAGGCAAAAGAACCTCAGTGTAAACATGAGTCATTTTAACCCTAGGGGGCAGTGCAATCACAGGAATGCTAGTTTTTTTTAAGAAGTTTTTGCACAGGGTTTCAATTCATGAAATGTTTTTGGATTTTGGACATATCTCAAATACTCTCACTATATTAATGCACTCTGGAGGATTTGTTATTAGCAAAACATGGTGAGCATTTTTTCCCTGAGGTTTTAATGTATTTCATAACAAAAAATGAGTCCAACTGCCATAGACCCACATTGGTACAATTAGATTGATGCTGAATAACATGTCCTAGATGTTCACACATAATGGCTTCATGATATGTGAACTATTCATAATTCGAGGCAGCAGGAGGTTGGGGTTTTGTAATTTCAATCAACTTAATCTGGTTTGTAACATAGCACATAGAGTTAACGGGTATAAATAATCAATGAGTTGTTGCTTTTTGCATTCACCGAATATCCTCTGATTTATTAGAAACCATAATCACGAAAAACTAGTGACTGAATTTTTACTAGAATAACTATCAACTGTTTTCCATCAATGACACTCTGAAACCCTTTTCCATATTTATTGAGTCTGCTATTTCCAACATCAAATACCTCCTTTAAGAAAACTTGTCAATGCTCAGCTAGATAAAGTAAACTCTTCCTACGGAAGCAGGTGTCCTAGATTGAATCCACGCATTGAAAAAAAATTATAACAAACATGGGGATCTTTTTTATAATAAAATAAATTTGAATTCTCTAGGTTTAATTAGGTCAGGAATGTAGAATGGGCGTTTTTTAAGCTACTGCTGTACGTGAATGCTAGTAGCTCTTGGTGGTTAGTGTTGACACATGGAAATAATTCTACATGAGCTTTTCAATGGCAATGAAAACCACTGTGGTATTTATGCTGCTGTAAGAAGATCATAAAAATAATTCATGTGATAATAGTTTGCTCCTACAATATATAAAGTCATGTGAATGAATAGTAATACTGGTTATTATAATCATTATAATAATGACTAGAACAGGTTCATTCATTAAGAGACTGAGAGAAATATTTAAGAAAATTTACTAAGGTAAAGTGGCAGAGATGAGAGAAAGTTTTGATATAAATAATCAGAAAAAATATAGTTACTTACAACTGTGAATAAAAAGAAACAGTGATATCCTATATTCTATACAACAAACCACACAGACTTTAACATGAAAAGCTTCAAGTGTGATCAAGAATATTTAATAGTGTTTCTATTCACTTTGCTGAATATAGTTTAAATCTTAGAACTTTCACAGACAAAAATACTTTAAGGGTGATTTTAAATAGCTACCAGCAGCCTGATGCAGTCATAGAATTGATATGTAAGACTTTTACCATTTGGCGTATTTGTGAAAAATAAGACTCTTAAAACTTAACCTTCTGGTTATTTTTTATAGTAGCTTCAACTGTTTGACCTTTCCCATCTCCTCCTTTTTTCCTCCAAAATTTGTCAAAACAGTAGGCTATTGAGAGATTTAAGAAAATCATACTTATAAAGAAGATGTGGCACACATATACAATGGAATATTACTCAGCTGTAGAAAGGAACAAAATTGAGTTATTTGTAGTGAGGTGGATGGACCTAGATAGAGTCTGTCATACAGAGTGAAGTAAGTCAGAAAGAGAAAAACAAATACTGTATGCTAATACATATGTATGGTACTGATGAACCTAGTGGCAGGGGAAGAATAAAGACGCAGATGTAGAGAATGGACTCGAGGACACAGAGAGGGAAGGGGAGGCTGGGACATAGTGAGAGAGTAGCATTGACATATATACACTACCAAATGTAAAATAGCTAGTGGGAAGCTGCTACAGAGCACAGGGAGATCAATTTGATGCTTTGTGACGACCTAGAGGGGTGGAATAGGGATGGTGGGAGGGAGGCTCAAAAGGGAGGGGATATGGGGATATATGTATACATATAGCTGATTCACTTTCTTGTACAGCAGAAACTAATACAACATTGTAAAGCAATTATACTCCAATAAAGGTGCATATATAAAAAAAGAAAACCATACTTAAATCTGGAAGTTCTTTACTAATATCTGTTCAAGGCAGTCTTTCATCATTTGTTTTATATGCTGCACTTTTCAATGTAGCCCAATAACAATGGCAAAATTATACTTCAAGTGCCTTTCTATTAATTTTTTTATACAATATAAAAAAATCTGTTAACCTAGTTAGCTACTAATTCAAATTTGCTTTATCTTTATGAAAGATGTATCAAAAAATCTGTGTCTATATTTCACTTGAATAATATCTGCATTGGACAGAAAATGAAAAACTTAGAGATACTGTATGACTTTCTGATACTAATACATTTGACGTCCCTTTGAATTTACTTTTCAATCTTGGAAAGCATTTTATGCTGTGACATTTAAAGCAGAGTGCCACTTTTTAAATTGTATGAGTGTAGATAGTAAAAAATGCTACTGTCTCTGGTAAAAACCGGAGTGACCCAAAGTGAGTGACCCAAAGTGAGTATGAGCTTGTTGATGACATTGCTTTTGCTGAAACTCAACTTGATTGGCAAGAATTAAGGTAATATTTATAAGGTGTTGAAATTAATCCTGTAAAAGAAAAGCTACTTAACCTCCAAGCAGGGAACCTTTCCTAGGTTTTCAATTCTATTTTCGTATATCTACTTTAACATAATGCAAAGTGTACCATAAGCAAAAGGACTACTTCAAAGTGATGGTTTTGTAATGCATGTCACCTCATGACACTTTTAGGCTTTGGACTCAAGCCTGGGCTTTGTTTTGTGCTCCTAAAGAAATACAAGGCCATAAAAGGAATATATAATTGGTCAGGACATAAAACACTTCAATTTCTTTTTAAACTTTTATGGGGGGGGTGAATCACAATATTATCTCTACACATGGAACACTGTCTATATCTTTTGCTGAACACATCACCTCTCTGTTTTCCTTATTATTGCTGAGTTAGGAAGGTATGCACAACAAGCAACAGGACAGGTGGGGACAGATATACAATGAGAAGGTTTTGGTCAAAAATTAGCTTGCTTCCCAAATAGTATTTCTTCTTCTGTTCTGATCTGTGTTAACTGTAGTGCCACTTCTTGGCAGTTCCTCACCTGACAACATTGTCTGCACAGAAGAGAAAAGAAACGAAGAAGCAGCTTAAAAAGGTTGCCATTTCAGGGAACGTAGATGTTAGTCTTTTCCTAAAGAAGATGCCTTTATAATTTTAAGAGTGTTTCAGAACTGAGGGGTTTTGTTTTGTTTGTTTTGTTTTAAAAAAAGAATTGAATATATCAAAATAATCTTTACTTTACATGCAGAATCCAATGAGAAGGAAAATGTCCAAAGAAGTTACAGTTGCATTTCTATAACAGTTTTTGCTGTAAGCACACTACAAGCAATTCTCATTGTTACCCAAAAGACTAATCCAGCCACTTAAAACTCAGATCATTGGAAACTGCCAAAGGCATAAAGTTCATCTGATTAACAGCTGAAAAAAATTCTAGCCCGATAAACATAGATTTGTATAACAAGATGCTTATCTATGATTTTTTTTCTGTAAAAGGCAAATGGTAAGTGCCAAATATCACATATACTGGCATTTGTAAGAAAGGAAACTGATACCAATTGTAAAAGTGTGGCTAAGAGAAAGATATGGGAAGCTTTATCTGCACTTTCCAGCCTCTGATAAGTTCCAGGTACTGGAGATGGATGAATCACTACCAAGAAGAATAAGGAGCAAAACATGGGTCCTGGTGCAAAAGCCGTTGACGATGCAGTAATTATTCTGTGTTTTGAGAAGGTCAGGGGAGGGAAGAGGAAATTAGGGTGTAAAAAAAGTATGTTACTTATAATATTTACTATAAACTATGCCATTTATGACCATGCTGCTTAGTTAAAATCCACAAACATTTTTCTTTTCCTATTAGCCAGATGCTCTGATTGGTTCTGGAGGGGTGCAAATATAAATATGATGCTCATTCTTTTTAAGTCTTGTGTGTGAAAAACTTTAGAATTCAAAAGGCACAAAGGAGTTTATAGTGAAAAAACTTTTACCTCTTACCTCTGTTCTTTAGCTAACCAGTTTTGTTTTGTTTTGGTATCCGTCCAGGTGACCAAAGATTCAAGAGCCTTAGCATATATACAAATCACGTAGGAAGTTTACAGAAGTTCAGATTGCCAGACCTTGCACTCAGAGATTCTGATTTTCTAGGTCTGGAGGGTGGCCTGGTTCCTGCATTTTAGAGAATCATCCCTAGTTTTCTGGATGCAGGTGCCACTGGAATATGATTTGAGGAAAACTGGCCAGACCCATGGTTTATTTCCATAGAAAAGATTTTGTTCACCAAAAGCCACCAACTTTTCTATAGTGGTCCTTTTGAATACATTTTAAAAACAAGCATGTCAAATTCATGAATATGTTTTGATGTGCTGGGCTTAGAGCATGGCACAAAGAACAACTTGGTAAGTGCCCTTGGCCATGCCTTTGGAGGGCTTCTGCACTGCTGACATATGTGTGGAGATGCACAAAAGATTGCAAAAAAAAGAACTGGTCCATATAGACATGTTCAGTTGGTTCCTAAACCCCCTTCAATCCTGATTTTTTTGGTTTGTTCGTTTGCTTGTTTGTTTGTTTGTTTTTACCAAAGCAAAATTATTCTGTTTCCTCATGTACCTCTCAGGTGCATATTGTCTTATAACTTCTTAATTTAATAGGCTGCTTTCCATGTTCATTTTTACTTTATTTCATAGCATTTAAAATATTGTCTGGAAGAGGACAAGCATACTGCAATTAACTGCTTTAGGGGAAAAAAATAAGGAAAACAGTTTATTTTTATGGGGTAGTGATCAAACTGGAAGTTTTATTACCATGAAAAATATATGAGTTTCACCACTGTCAAGATGGTACTTCATTACATGAGCATGTCTCTTTTTTGGAAAATAAGCTAAAAATTCTGAGGAGAAGAGTCTTCTGATGAGGCACTGGGCTTTAAATGTTCTAAATGTATAGGACCTCCAATTCTGTAATTTCTCAGTTCAAACCCTCTGCCCTCTATTCCTCACTGCCTTCTGAATTAAGTAAAATTCAAGATGTCATCCTAAATTACACCATGATCTCAGGTTATCTTTCCAATCTTATCTGTGCTTGGGGGTACCAGTCAGCTTGCTTTCCTTACTGCTCCCCAGTGTTCCCTAGACTCACCTACCTCCATGCTCTGTTTATGCTCCCCTAACCCTAACCCTAACCCTAGAGTTTCTTCCCTCTAGAATACACTGCCTCGCTTTTCTTCTTCTGTCAATCCTGTGTACCCAGAGGGTTACATCTACCTTTTCAGATCTCTCCAGGCAAATGCAATCTTTAAAAAATTTGAGCCCCAGAGCATTATGATTTAGTCTTTCTGACATTTTCTTACTCTGACTTGTATTATGTTTTTGAAAAATACTTGTTTTATTTGTGTCTAGATTATAAGTTCCTTGGGGTCTGGCATGGGGCCTTTTTCAACTTTATTCTCTGAGCTGCCTATGATATATAGTATGTGCCTTGACTTGGCACCAATAATCTTGCTTAAGCAGTTGGGAAATCTAGGGTCAGTTGTTTTTTTCAGGGCCATTCCTTCTGCTAATCCTTTTGCACCATTCAAATTGTGAGCCTCCTCAATGATTTATCCTGTCCCTTTCAACTTTGTCCCCATTTGCTCTGTACTCTTCCCCCTCAACTCTGCCCTCCCAGTCTCCACTTATTATTTTTTAACCACCCATTTCCTTCTGTTTCATGTGAAACTTCCATCCTTTGTAAATAAATGATATCTTTAGGACTTTGACTTTGACCTACATGGTAGTTAAGAAAGTGGGCTCTGCCACATACTGACCTTAGCAAGTTAAACTCTCAGTACTTTAATTTACTTAATTAAAAGGGGAAAAAGGGGTAGAATAATAGTAACTCCCTCACACGGTTGTTGTGATGACTAAATGTAATAAAACAAAACATTTAAAGCACTGCTTGACACAGTAATTGCTTAATAAATATCGTTGTTATTGTTTTTGTTGCTATATTACTATGGCTTTGCAGGAACATCATTTCTCAATTGTAGCTTCTTTCCAGCAGCTCATCAACCTCATCTATACCTCTAGTCTCTTAATCCCTTCATTTTTTCTGCATCTGTCAATGTTCATCTGATCACTTCCTCCACCAGGCAAGATTCTATTGTCCATAATTTGAACTTCTCTCCCACTATCACCCTCAGATTCCCAACCATCTTTTTGCTTTCAGTGCTCTGCAGGTTTGAGACTTTGGATCAATTTTCCATTCAATTTCTTCACAACCACATATGAACCGTTCCGCACAGCTAGAGAAAAAAATATATAACGGGAGCTATTCAGGTCACGTAAGCACACGATCCCCAATTTCAATGGAATCCTCCATACTACTGGGTATTCTTTTTACTTATTCTTTATCTCCTTGCTCTTCAGTTTCCTTCAGCGGCTATTTCAAACTCTCATTCTCCTCTTGAGGCCTTTTGCTCGGTTTCCACTCTCCCTAATCTCCCTAGTTCGTCATCCCATGATTAATGGGGAGTACTGGTCATGAGGCAGGAACGTTCAACTTCCTACCTATCTCCATAGACATCTGTCTTCTAAAAATCCCTCCTGGCACTTCCAGTGTCAGGCGGAGATATTCCATTTCGTATTCAAGACTAATATATCTCCAAGTGCTTTTTACCCCATCTACTTTCAACTCCCAAGAGATCTCATTCTATCACTTATTCCTCAGTTTTCCTCTATTTTTAATCCTCTCTACTGGTCCTTCCCTAATGCCTGAAAACATGCTTGAGTCTCTAGCATCTTAGGCTCTCTCTTGAGCTTTCTTCTTTCCTAGACACTGTTCTTCTCAGGAGAGAAGGTCTTCAAAGGAGCAGTGTATAGGTGCTGTGTTTACTCCTCATTTCCATTCACTTTTTAAAAGAATTTTGCTTAATTTTTTTTATTGGCGCATAGTTGATGGACAACGTTATAGAAGTTACAGGCGTACAATATAGTGATTCATAATTTTTAAAGATGATACTCCATTTACAGTTATTACAGAACCGTTCACTTTTTAGTCCTCTGTAATCTGGCTTTTGTTCCCACCACTCCATTGAAAATGCCTTGTTAAAGGGGAGCAACTCCAAACAGAACATCTGCAGTCTTAAAAATCATTGTGTAACTCATGTATTAAGCACTTCACATTCATGGGAGATAATCACGAACGTAACCTTATTGCTTTTTTGCACTGTGCCTTTAACATTTATTCAGTGTGGGTGGTTTTCCCCTTATCCCTGGATGGAGGCTAGGGGAGGCAGGGAGGCAGCATGGCCTCCCTAGTTTCTTCTGTGAACAGAAAGCTCTCATGTTTTAAGTTGCTAACACAGTCTTGGTTTAGTAGTTTAAATACCCTGGTCCGGAAAATAATCAAAACTCCAAACTTGTTGCATTATTCAATCTTCTCCTGTCTCTCAGCTGCGACCTGGTGCAGGAGAGAATCTGCAAGAGAGGCTGAGAAGAGAGCCTGATTGATTCTTCTCCAGCGGGTGATTTTATTCTTTGTCTTGCTAGCTGAAGTTTCTGATCCCTTAGTGTTTGGGACATGGAGATGAAGGAGGGAAAGGGAGACAGTGAATTATTATGTGATTGATTATGTCATAAGATGGTGTATGTTTAAAGCCATTTGAGATCTTTGGAGACACTTCTTCTAGGCCCACCAATGCAATTTCCTTTATAAGGCTAGTGCATCCCCCAGTCCTTTCAGGAGTCCTTTGAAAAGGATTCCCAGATATCATTCCTACTAAGAATTCCACATCTGGGCGCTGAGATTTAGGGCCCTTTGACCTGACTTTGGAAGAGAGGGCACATACTTCTTAGATGTGGCTCCGTCCTCTTCTGACACAGACCACTTTAGCCAGTCTCTCTCTCATGCTTTAGTTTTACGAGTCATGAGGCAGACAGCAGCCCAATATGTCCCTCTTCTGGGAACCCACACCCAGCTCTCTGACCTCTCCGGTGACCCTCACGCCAGAGCTGAGATGAGCAGCAGGACGGGCATTCGCCTCTGCTCTCCTGTGGGTAGAAGGCTGTGGGGATCCGGCTCACTGCACAGCACAGTTCTCTCCAAAAAGCTTCCTCACAAATTCTCCTTAATTTCCAGGAACTCGATCATTTTATCCTGGATGCGTGTGAGATATTAGAAATCTTTTTCATGGTGGTCCATTCACAGCTCACTTTGTTGCTAATATCTTCTAAATTTTTGTGCCGTTACAACTATTTTATGCTAAAAATTATTTTCATTAATTTTATCACCTTGTCCAGTGGAAGAAAAGAGACGTCACTTTCATTTTTATGACAAATTCATTGAGTACCGTTTTTCTACCTGGCTTGTGCCTTAGTCATCATTTAAGAATCTCAAAGGAAAGCTCAACTGCAGAATAATCTGGCAAAAGGCCCTGAACATTTTGAATTTGGGATCTGATAGGCTTTACAGGAGAGTTGGAAGGGTAAATCAATTGCTCTCAATTAGTGACAGGTTTCAAAGGTACAGTGATGAGGTCAATGTAATTTAAAGCAATTTAACTTGGAATATTTGTCTTTTTTATAACATTTATGTCTCTCACTTAATTTTTCTGGCTATACATTTAGAACTGCAAGTTCAGCCCTTTTATTACAAGCTAATGATTGATGATCAATTAACATTTCTTTTAGGTGCCAGAGGAAGTGATTCCATTGGTTTAATGCATTGCCATTACTTCAGCTGCTGAACAAATGTTTACATGCATAAGAGTGCTCACAGCTCTCAGACCACCAATTTTCAGTGAATTTTGCATTGTGTACCTTGGGTGTGCTGCTTTGATACTGTCTCTGCATTACTCTGAAAGATCCTGTTGCAGTTATTTAGAGACTAGACAACAGCTGCTCTTGTTCTATTAGACTTACAACGTGACAGGATGATGAATGCAGTTACAGCTTACGATAGATTTAAAAATGATTAATTAAGAGAAATCCTTATTTAAGCAGCAATGTAGTACGAAGGTTATATTCAATTTTGCAATGCAAACATTTTTTTTGTCCTAGCAGAAAACATTTTGTTTCTTAGTTTTAAAGCACTGCTTCCACGGCATAATGAAGATGTAGAGAGGAGATGAAATTACACCTCCCTTAAGGTGTTTAATTTAATGGAAAATAACCTGACAGAATTTTAAAAAATCCTTCAAGTAAATGGAAGGATGAAAATCTGATTTTGGCTTGTATGTGAACGAATTACATTTAGGTAATCACAGAGATCAGCTTCATCATCAGGAGGTTTCAATTAATTGTGTTTGGTCACAAAGCTGATTTCACACTGGGGGCAAAAACAACCATGCCAAAGAAGTGTATTTATTTTGTATAGAAAAGCTAGGTTTTTAAAAGCTAGGAACTAATTGTTTTCAAGTTTCTAAATATTAAAAAACATTAGAAATTTTCTTTTTAATTATTTATTTTAAGGCAGCCCCTCTAATAAAGTGATTTGTAAAATGTGGACAGATTTTGGGAGCATTCATTTTGCACAGAAATTTATGTAGAGAGTGAGGACTCAGAGGACAAGAAAGAACAATACTAAAGAATAAACACCAGGTATTAACTGAGTCACTAAGGTCTCTATACCTTCAACGAGAGGAAAAATACCAGGGCTTGACTGGGCCTACACAGGCCACAGGTTACTGTCTTGACTTAAAAAAAAAGACATCTTAAGAAATAAAGTTTGGGATGTGAGGGTGATCTGGCTGCACATCTGTCACTCCATTGATCGCCAGGGTTGATTCGGCTGATGTGGCTGGCTAGGTTGTGTCCCCTTCCTCCCTCACCGCTCCATGTGTGTCCCTTCCGAAGCTGTGTGCTCAGTCGAAGAGGACGACCTTCCCCGATAGAGGAGGACCGTTCTTCGGTCAAGGGTATACGAGTAGCTGCGCTGCCCTGCTATAATCTCCAAACAAGCTCTCAAAAAATAAACTTTGGCACAAGATAATAGAGGTGAAGTAGTTCTTTTAGGGCTTGAAGGAGACCAATCCAGATGCAAGAGTCGGCTAAGGTGCCGTATGAAACTTAATTAAAAGCAAGATAACTAGAAGGGCATTTCTGAAGAGATGGGTAAAGAGGAGAAATAGAAAGGATTCAAAACCCTTATGAGTCTGCACAGCTAGAGGCTACCTACTGCCAAAGCTGCTGGGGCCTCTTTCAACTCCAGTGAGAACAATACCACGATAGAGGTTTCTAAAAGGTGATGAGGTCATAAGAGATTGTAACTAAACCAAGTGCCTATTTAAAAAAAAAATTGTAGTAGGAACCCCACATTTGGTCTATAATTTCTTATTATTGCTTTAAGTTATAGGTCTTTTAAAATAACTTATTTATAGATACAAATCTGTAAGTAACACTACTATGTAATGAGGAGTTATATTTTCTAAAAGTGAATTATCTGAGGAATTAGGTAAATCAGCTTAAGAAGAAGTGGAGTATTAAAATGTTTCCTTTCTGAAACTGTCAACCCTTTCACACAGTAGCAACTACCCAGAACTACATGTAACAGGTACAAGGAAGTTTAATGAGGTTATGAGATTTGAAGTGTAGATTCTGTCTTCTACTGAGGTCAACATTTTCACAGTGACTCAAAGGAAAATTCTAAAAATATTTGCTTGGATATCCTCCTCCCCCTCATCATCACCATCATCACCATCACCATCACCATCACCATGACAATCAGGAAAGCCTCAGACAGATTAGAACTTTGAAAGAATTGCAACGGTTTTCATAAATGGTTTCATTAAAAACCAATGTCTAGGGAATAGTGCCCGTTGAATAAGAAAATTTGCCTCATTTGGTGGATAACTGGGCAGAAGGGAGGAGGGACGGTTTCTCCTGTCCCTTCTAACTATGAAGGGAATTTTCTATACTTTTCTAAATATTGCTGCTATTTCAAGCTTTACACAGAACTCTACTATGACACTCACTTGTGTTACTTTGGAGGATGAAGAAGTAAACCTCCAGGTGTTCAAGTGCTTCATCTGTAAAGATGGGATGATAATTATATTCCCCAAAGGTTCAGGCTGCAATGCATGATTTCTTAACTTCCCTCTCTGCTTAAAGTATGCAAACTAGTACTAGACTTTCCAGACATTTCTGTTCTTGGATGTCTACATTCTTCCTTTACAGATGTTTATCTCTCACTACTAACTTCTGATAAGTTCTCTAACCCTGTAGCTACCACCCTGACTTTAGGCCTCACTGCTTTTAAAACTTATTTTGGTTAGCTAATATTGCATCATATAAAATTCTAAAGGCACGGGAAGGTATACAGTAAAAAATCTTCTCCTTCCTGTCCTTAAGTTACTCAGTTCTTTTACCAAGAAGCCACCAATATCATCAGTGTGTGTATTCTTCCAGAAATAGTCTATGTATACAAAACCAAGCATGTATATGTATTCCTCCTCTTCTTTTTTTATTTTTAAAACACAAATGGAAACAGTTTAAAACAAACTGTACACACAGTTTTATGCCTTGATTTTTTTTAAACTTAAATCTTGGAAATTTTTCAGTATGAATGCATGAGGGACTTCCTCATTCTTACTGTAGAGATGTACTATAATTCTGTTGTATGGCTTGCTCTAATTATCCAATGAGTCCTTGTGATTTCTATGCTACTATGAATAAACCTGTATGTATCAGTTCACTCTTTTGCAAGTACACCAGAGCATAAATTCTTGCAAATGGAATTGCTGAGGAGAATATGTGCATTTGTAATACTGATAGATATTGCCAAGTTGCCTTTCATAGAGATTGTACTAATTTACACTCCTACTAGCAATGTGTAAGGGTTAGACTTGTTACTTTATGCCTGAAGCACTCTAATAACTTCCTGAATGATCTAGTCACTTTTATTTCCCCCACTCTGTTATATCCCTTATGCTAACACCAGAAAAATCCTCCTAAAGCAAAACTCCTTTGCTTAGAAAACAGTAATAACTCCTTATTTTCCACAAAGTTAAACTCCTTTACCTGGCACTCAGAATCCTTGATGAAAGAGGCCCATATTCCTTCTTGAGCTGTACCTTCCCCCACATATACTCTCTAAGGAGAAAATGGAATTACTCCTTATTCTTCAAATGCTCATGCTTTAGGCCAGATATCCATTGCCTCTGTAAAGAATGCTTCTCTACCTATGTGTCTTTCAGGCTAAATTCTATCCACCTTTCAAAGACCATCTCAAATATTACCTACTTAAAGGTCAAAATTGATCAGCCCTTAGACTTACATTCTTTATTCTGCTAACAGTCAGTGTACACTTAGAATAAATAAACACTTCTACTATAATCACTGACTGTTGGTTCAGATGTAATTCAGACCTTCCTGGTTGTGTAGATGCCTAGATCACAGATGATAGGAAGGAGGAGGTCAGAAGTGGGATGGTGCAAGCTTTCTAGTGTGAGTGTTGCAGAGGGTGGTGGCAAGGAACACACAAATATTGCATGCTCAACATGTGGCAGGTATTATATATTTTTAATCTCATCACTTATAAGGAGGTGGATATTACAATCCCCATTTTACAGTCAGACAAGCCAGACAGCTAGGAGACAGCTGAGCTAGGATCTAAACCCTGGCCTATCTGGATGCAAAGCCTGGACTCTCTCACAATGAACTACACTGACATATCTGGCAGAGAACAGCAGCCAGAAATGGCTAATATCTTGAGCTTTATCTCCAAAGATGAAGAAAGAAAAACCTACAAAAAGCTGATACATGAACACTAGCATCACTGACTGGAACCATCTAATGTAAAGTGCCCTACACTCTGTGGATGTCAATTTATTAGAGCACAAGGAGATAAGCAAACCATGTGCAGAACAGTTTGAGCTAGAAGACAGGGAAAGGTTTACTGCATTTAACAAGACTTCCATTCTATTTTTTTAAATGACGTGAATGAGTTAACTCTATCTGGTAAATGAACTTACTTGTATATCATTCTGTAAGCACAGGATAAAATGGGTAGGGTGTGTGTGTGTGTGTGTGTGTAAGCTCTTCAGTTTTTGTCTTTCTC
Source organism: Hippopotamus amphibius kiboko (assembly GCF_030028045.1). Lineage (NCBI taxonomy): Eukaryota > Metazoa > Chordata > Mammalia > Artiodactyla > Hippopotamidae > Hippopotamus > Hippopotamus amphibius. The sequence goes on from NC_080198.1 coordinate 77,360,717, forward strand.
TTTGAGTGTCTATGTCTTGAGGCCCATCTGCATAAGTGAAAATCTTCCCTGTTTACACCTTATTTACACATAAACTGATATCACTGTAAACTAGGAGGTAAGGCTGCTCAACTTTAGAGAAATGTTAGACACATAGAAAATAGAAGCAACGATAATATTAACAGTATTATTAAATTAAAAAGCAACTGAACACAAATAAATATTTCTAGAATCAAGTTTTTTTTTTTTGAGTTATCAGAAAGTGAAGTTAAAAGCCACTTTAATATGAGGTCAAGCAGTTGTATACAGGTATAGAGTGAGTGAATGCTCAAAACCGTTAGTGTGTTGACTCTAATTTCAGATTAAACTTGTTATAAACAACTGCACGCATGTAAGAATTAGTTTAGCTAACTTGTCTGGCGTTCCAAACTTATCAAATCCATTGCTTTTAAATTCTAAATGGTATTAAAAAACCAGTTAAAAAGAAGTAACAATACCTTAGAGGGTTTTTTTGTATCTATAGATTTATATATCTAAATACACATGCACATATATGTACATGTGTACACACATATATGCACATATTATATGTTATAAAATTATTATGTATTTTATAATAAATATATAATAAAATTATTTACTATTTTGATTTAATCTTGTACTTATTAACTTTAATTGGTAGACTTATTTCAAATCTTACATATTATGCTAATTTTTGGTAGTTGATTTCTTTTCCTATTAAAGTGAACTAAATTTGGTAAGCTTTTCTTGTTTATAAAATAATTAAAATGAATAGAGACTATTAAAATACTTTAGTCTGCATATATACATGAAATAAAATGCTTTCTAGAATATTCAATAAAAATGATAAAACACCCCAGATATTCCTTGAAATTCAACAGGCATTTAAAAACACACTTTAGTGTATGTATCTATTATATCTCAATTATATTTTAATGCTCTTTGGAGATGTGATTGAATGGCTATTTCCCATTACATGTTTCTTTAGCATTGTTAATTCTTAAGAAACATAAGAAACCAATAGGATATTTTGTACAGAAATTTGGTGATTCATATTTACTGTCCTTGAAGTAAAGTATAAAAGTCTTCCTCATTTGCACCTCATTTCATTTGCCAATTGAGTTAAGAATGTAGGAAAAAAAATGATAAAGAACAAGGCACTTCATGGAAAATGTAAAGGCCTAGAGATGCTTTGTTAACCATTCAGCTTTCATGGTCAGAGGGCACAGGTGAGACTGCAGACCACAGATACTGACATGCTCATTAGAGCAAGTAAGTATAACTTATTTCTTTGGTATATAGTATAAAAGCACATTTATACTAATCAATTATGGACACTTGATATTGTGTGTTATTACACAATACTAAGAGTGTATTAGTTAGGGTAGAAGCAACATGATGTATTCATGTGTGTGTGTGTGTGTGTGTGTGTGTGTGTATGTATGGTAGACTGGTATGTTGGAGATCCAGGGAAGAGTGGCCGTTTGAGTTCAAAGACAGTCTACTGGCAGAATTTCCTCTCTTTTGAGGAGGTCAGTCTTTTTCTATTCAGGCCTTTAATGATCAGATGAGGCCACCACACATTATGAAGGGTAATCTGCTTTAGTCAACCTACTAACTTAAATGTTATTCCATCTAAAAGGTATCTTCCCAGAAACATCGAGAATAACATTTAACCAACGTTAAATGTTACCCTGGCCTACCATGGAATTTGTAAAATTAGCCATCACAGAGAAGATGAATACTTTTTTAAAAAAGGGTTCATTTTCTTTTTTGATACCAAGTGTAACAGAACAATTCATCAAACGATTCTGTGTCATGTGCATTCTCCTTAGAACTAGTTTTATGAGAGGGTTTTGCTAGGAAAGAAGAGGGAGAGAGATGTGTAAAACTCTGCAAAACTCAAACTAAGACAGAGGTTCTTTGAGTGAGGAGGTGCCTCAGCCACCCTTTGGTGACGCAGGGTAACTGGCGGGGCCTCCCACTTGAGTGAAAGCCTCTGTGGTACATCTGTGCAGACTGGGGCCTAGGCTTCTGGGTCTCCGAACTCAGTCCAGATTCCTTCATCCCAGCCTGACCAACATGGAAGCCATAGATCTGCTGGCTTTTGCATCATCGTGCAGCATAGCCAATGAACAGTTAAGAGGATGGGAAAATGCAATTGTTTTAGTTTCCGTTTCATCGGAGGTCCAAAGATAAAAGCTGTTAAATCCGAAATTTCAGAGTGAGAGCCTGGACCGCTTGTCTAGCAAGGGAAGTGGTAAAAAATCTTGAGCTGTTCACTGTCTTGAGGGCTATTGTTGCTAAAGAATTCAACTCATCTTTGCCTCTGGTTCCTGGGAGGAAACCTCTAAACCCTTAGAATTTCCCTGGTAATAGAAGTTCCTTGTTATTCATGGTGGGTCCTAATGGTTTATGCTTTTGAGGTGACTCACAGTGGGCCCTCCATAGCTTATGCTGAGATGATTTAGGAATAGGCTAAGCCAGAAAGGCCAGTCATGTAATTAGAGGGTTTGAAGCTTTACCTACGTGATATCAAACTGAGCTCCTCTGAAGGGGAGGAAGAAGGAGAGGGCTGGAAACTGAATTGGATCATGTGGCCAATGATTTCATCAAACATGCCAATGCAATGAAATCTCAGTGAAAACCTTGGACACTGAAGGTCAGCGTGAGCTTCTTGGTTGGTGAAAATGTTGATGTGCTGGGAGGGTGATGTGCCCTGATTTCACCACAAGCGGGCAAAGAAGATCTGTATTCTTTCCCAGACCTTGCCCTCTGTATATCCTTTATAGTAAAACTGTAATTGTGGTGCTTTCCTGAGTTCTGTGGGGCATTCTAGAGAATTATTGAACTTGAGGAGATAGTGGGAACACCTGAATTTGTAGCCAGTTGGTCAAAAGTACGGGTGGCCTAGGGGTCCCCCAGCCACTTGGGGCTGGCATCTGAGATAAAGACAAGTTTTCTTGGGAACCAGGCCCCTAAATCTGTGGAGTCTGATGCTAGGTGGTTAGCACCAGCATTGAATTACAGTACACTCTGTTCAAGTGGACGCAAAATAGGATATAAAAGAGACAAATATTGAAGTGGTTGAGGGAGTTTGAAAATTAGAAATTTTCTTTAATGAAAATTAGTGTACCATGAGTGCCCTCCTTTCTGACTCCTGTGGAGGAAGTAGTGCTATTTCTTCATCTTAAGACTAGAGCATCTGGCTTCCTTGGTGGTGCAGTGGTTAAGAATCTGCCTGCCAATGCAGGGGACATTGGTTTGAGCCCTGGTCCGGGAAGATCCCACAGCCTGTGCACCACAACTACTGAGCCTGCATTCTAGAGCCCACAAACAACAACTATTGAGCCCGTGCGCCACAACTACTGAGCCTGCACTCTAGAGCCCGCAAACAACAACTATTGAGCCCGTGTGCCACAACTACTGAAGCCCATGTGCCTAGAGCCCGTGCTCCACAACAAGAGAAGCCACCACACTGAGAAGCCTGGGCACCACAACTAAGAGTAGCCCCTGCTCGCCGCAGCTAGAGAAAGCCTGCGCACGCAACAACGAAGCCCTAATGCAGCCAATAAATTAAAAAAAAAAAGACCAGAGCATCAAGACCACACTGAGAGATTAATACATATTTTCAGCATTATTTAGGGAACTGCGAGTGAAAGCTTAATAGAAGAAACAGCAACATTTAAACCAGAGAAAGTAGTAAAAGTGCACATAACTTGGTGATGGATGAGTAATAATTATTAATATATGATATCGGAAGAAAGAAGGGAAGTAAATGGAACCGAGAGCAAGAGGAGCCTTAAATTAGTAAAAGAATGAGCAGTGAGTGGAAACTAGGCAAGATAAAGGTGGGAAAAAGAAGAAATCAGAAGAAAAACTATTATTTTGAAATGGATAGGTGTCATTTGGGGGGGCGGTGCTCCAAGGAGCCCAGTCCTTTATGTCTCAGCACAGAAAGAATTCAGCAAGAGGCAAAGTGATAGATAAGAAGTGATTTATTGGAATAGAATGCTTGCGAGGCTTATAAGTGGGCAGGCAAGCAATGCACTACCCCGGTTACAATTTTATAATCAAAGAAAGACAGGGGAGGGGGAGAAGACCTTCTTTGTCTTTCTTGAGTAGATGTCATGTTTCCATAAATGATTGTTTTATGTGCTGGGGGTCATTAACTTGCTGACACCACTGGGCAGGTTGTAGGACTTATTCTCCACTATTGCTTTATTGTTTTTAGGGCATTGTGCAAAGAGCCAGTCCTAGGGGTCAAAGAACATATTTTGGGGGGTCATTAACTTACGGAGCTCACTGGGGAAGATATAGCTCTCATGCTACCATTGTTTTATTGTTTTGGGGGCATGTCTCGTGCTTGCACAATTTTGTTGCTAATCAAGTTAGCTTGATTTTGTTGTTAAGCACGCCGATCTGGCTTTGATGCTAAGCGACTTGTTCTGCTTTATGAGTCAAGCAAGCCTGCACTGTTTCAGGATTTTCCCAGTACTGTCTTGAGTGATCATTAATCTTACTGTGGTCTCCCAAAGTCCCTTAAAGTTCCCTCTCTATCTCCTAATGGGGTTTCTAAGCTATTTAATTATCCTGCTCAATCCCTATCAATTTCATGGTTAAAGGGAGCTTAGTTGGTAGTACTGGCATGGATAGGCTATTAGATAAAAAAGGCAGACAGATTCGGGTGGAAGTCTTTGAGTACTCTCTGTGAGGCAAGAAAACCATCAGTGAGATCAAGGCTAAATGCTGGAGCACTGAATTGATGAACTGAGCCAAAGGGTGTATAGCCAAGTCTGAGAGAGGGCTGCTGGTAAAATATGGTATATTATAAAGGCAGCATGAAGTCCTCTGTAGACTGTGACAAATGACCAGGGTTCTGGTTATGGGTGTCAGCTGTTAATCTTACGAGGGTCAAGGAATGGTGGTTCAGAGCAAAAGAAATGACAACATTAGAGGTGACAATGGGGAGGCAGGTAGAAAGGAAGTCACAGAAAGAGATTCTTGGCTACTGAAGACAAACTCAAGGATATTTGCTCTGGATGAGTGTCTACGGAGAGGCTCAGAGAGTCAAGGAGAAGTAAAAAATCAGAATGAAAACTGTGCCAAACATTTTGTGAATGTTCATGAGTCTTCCCGAATTGGAAAGAGTGGTGGGAGCATTTAAACACAAAAATGACATCCGATAGAAATGTTTGAGTTAGCAGTATGCTATCAAAATATTCCATCTCCTTTCACTTGGAAGCATAAATGCTTAGGAGCACACTGGGCAGCGCTGCTGAGTGTTCTGTTCAATGACGGTTGGTTCACAGTCCAGCCAGCCATTCAGAGTTACGAATATGTATTTAAAAATTCTGAACAAAATGGTGCGCTACTTCCTATGTATCAATACTTCATCAGATCTGATTTCTCTTGTAAATATAAGTAGGGATCATTTGCAAAATAACAGAGTAGAATTTCCTGTGCAGACAGATGCTTTTTATATTTATAAAGCTTGAGCTCCTTTTTTTTTTTTTCTTTTTAATGCGCTGGGAAACTGGAAACTGATATGATTTTTCACATCAAGTTTAGTTTAACATATGGCAAAGAGCTCTGTGAGACTATCTCCAAACTTCGCAGTTAACAGTTTCCAGCCTACACAGGAAGCGAAGCTGTGCTTCTGACGCATTCCCATTATATGGGAAGACCGCAGAGAACAGCCTAAAGTTAAACCACAAAAATTGTGTTTATACAAAGTGCGGCATTTACTGAAACCACAGTAGCACAGAAAGCTTCAGGTGGTGTTTCAATTCCATTTCTACATTGTTCTAGCAAAATATTTCAAGGCATATCAATAACTAAGTAGCTGTTAAGTCTATTCTTAGCTTTCACTTAGATAAACAAACAAGTTCTGAATTTGGATGTTGTCTATTTTGAGGGGCCTCAGTTTAGTAATCACCTTGTGTTTGTAAGTCTTCTACTAGATACCTAAGTATAACAAAAAACAATGAAAACAAACACCTCATCTATGCAGAACTCTTGAAGAGGAGAATTAGGATGACCTTTGCACAAAATAACTTTTAGGTACTATATTTCTCCTGTGTTACCGAGTATATGGGAAATAAAGTATTGAATACAAACAATTACCTCTGCATTGCATAGAGGTGTGTGTCTTGTCATAAAACTCCTCCAGACTACCACCACATAACTCTGCCTTTTCAGTTCTTGGGTGCTTTTTAACAGGTGTTATTTGTTTTGTTTTGTTTTGTTTTTTTGGTGGGCGGCGGGGAGGGGGTCCTACTCTTTTGTCAGCTTTCATTTTCCCACTGCCATTGCTCTAGCATTCTTTCTCTCCTTTCTCTCATGTTCTAATGTTTGTGTATCACATGTCCCTTATGATGAGAAACCAAACTAAGAAGCATGGCTTAATTCTGTTTAAAAATGAGGCTATTCAAGGCTCTGAGTGTGGGCCAGGGATAGTCTATCAACAAAGCATGATGACAGTAGAAAGAATGAGGACCTCTCTCTTACTATTTATTTCTCTTTGGTCAAATTAGGAATCTCTTTGAACCCCAGTTTCCTCACCTGTGACATGCCTCATAGGATTGCTGTTAAGGTCAAATAAGATAATATACACAAAGCCTCATGGAATTGTTGCTAGAATGAAATAAGGTTCCCTTCTAACAAGCATGTAACTCATGGCCCAGTACAAAGTAGGTTCCCTTTGTCTCTTTCCCTCCTGCTCAAGGGCCGTTTTTGCTTATTGCCTTTGCTTGTTGTTAAAGGGAAAAAGCAGATATAAATATAATTATTAGTGTTTCACCTCTTATCCTATGGAATTTTACAAGGTGTTGATATTTTGAAATTTGAAGAAAAAGATACTTTAGATACTCAAAAAATATTGTTGAACCAAATCCCCTAATATAATACTCTGTCTTAAAATAATTCATATAAATGGTAATTCATTCTTTGCTAATAGGAGCTCTTGTGTTAGTACTTTAAAAATCAGCACTTTATCCTTCTTGTTAAAAAAGATGATAGAAACTCATTAAGAAAAATTATAAAATACAGAAGAGCAGAAAGAAAAACAATACCAAAATGTCAACATCCAAAGATACATTTCTTTTCAGTACTTTTATGTATAGTTTTTTAAAACAAAATTTTGATACTTTATAATTTTGTATCCTATTTATACATAATATATATTTTACTTCTTATGTTACATAAATTTTAAAACCTGCATAATAACCTAAGTGGACATGATTTATTTACACATTTCCTTTCAGTTGGACATCATTTATTCATTTATTTCCATTTTGTTTCCTCATTACAATTAACACTTTTCTAAATCTATGATAGATTCCTAGAGGTGGAATTACAGTATTAAAGTATATAAAGATTTTTTTTTTTAAGGCTTCTGCCAAGTTGGAAAATGGCAGTCTCAGAATTATAATTTTAGTACAGAGGACACCTAGCCAAGCCTCCCTGGCATTTAACTATCCTGTTTCCTCCAAGTGAATGTCTTAGCCTGTTTCACTACAGATAGCAATCTCACCTGGGGTTTGCTCACTTTACTGATGCCAGTGCAGTGAGCATTCAGATAGCCTGGTAATATTTTTTGAACCTTGATTTCTAATGTCTGTTAAATATCTAGCTTCTAATAAGAAGGACCTGTGTTGCTATTATTAGTATTAGCTCATTGGCCCCTTATCTGGCTGTGAGTTCCTGACACACTGAATTTACCAACAAGCCTCACTTAATACAGCATTCACTGGTTTAGAAGGAAAGATGTGGCCAACCTGCTCATCTTAGAAATCAAAAGGCCGAATTATCTGTGGGACGAATACCTCCCCTGAAGACAGTATCATATGACCTTCAGAAAGAACCACAATTCTGCTGAGATGTAAGACCAAAACATCAGGAACAAATATATGCAATGAAAATATGGCTTCTGTGAGGCCCTCCATCCGAGACAGGAAATTACTAATGCCTGTAATAGGCAGTACCATGCTCTAGGGCCACAGGCAAGGGAGGTCCAACAGAACACTGAGCATTAGCCAAAGGCAGCCGTGCAAGAACACCCGTGAATTAAATCCTGCAAAGTAAAATCTTGTTAAGAACCTACTAGTTACTGCAGGGTGTGCTCAGACAATCTAAACCTCAAATATAATACAATAAGATATGCCTTAGAGGTAAGACTGAAACAGTATCAAGCATCCTTCGGGGAATATCAAATAGGTAAAATTCCAATTTGAATGTAACTGGGAACCTTCTTAAATTTTCCTGGCTGGCTCTTTTCCCTTTCCTAAACAGAATTCTCAGGCATTTTGGGGGGTAGTGAGAAATGATCTGGCTTTGACTGAGTTCTTCTAGGGCTGAAGTTCCTACAACCAAGAAAGAAGTGAGTAGGCAGGGAGCTGAAGTTTCACATCAAATCAGAAACAAAGCGTACACAAAGATTTATGAAGATGATGTTTAAGAGGCATTAGTTGAAATAGGATATTGTAAACTACCTGCTGTTTCTAAAACATGCCAAGCACACTCCTGGGGCTTTTGTACAGTGCTGTTCCCTCTGCCTGGAGATAATATCAGAGCAGGTAAGGGTTTGGATCACACAGGATCCTATAGTTCCTGGTAAGGAATCTGGTGTCTACTCTGAAGAGGGAGGTTTGGAGGATGTGAGCAGAGCAATGATGTAATCTGACATGTTATTTCCCACTCAATAATTTGAGAAACATGTTATAAATCTATAGAAAAGCAAAAAATTAGGGCAATGAACATCTGTATATCCTCCACCTATTCTCCAACTGCTCACATTTCACTACATTTGCTTTGTATTTTCTTTCTCTCTTAAATATACTAGTTATTTTGCTAAGTCACTTGAAAATAAGTTGCAGATAGCAAGACACTGCCACTAAATCCCTTAGCATGCATCATCTAAGAACATGCACTCTTTACTATAAAATCAAATATCATCATGTCTAGGAAGACACAATTCAATATTATCTATTGTACAGTCCATATTTAAATTTCCCTGTGTTCCATAATTGTCTGTCATAAATTATATTTCCCAAAGATGGCCTCCCACCGTTTCTCTCTCTTCTAGAACTCTGTCACTCCCCTGTAAAGAGGTGGAATCTAATTCTCCTCCTTTTGAATGTAGGCAGGCTTTTGTGAAGCAGAAATGCTGCTGTGATTTCTGAATCCCAGGCAGTTCTGCTTCTGCCTTGGTTGTGCTGACACTTGATGAGCCCTAAAGCTGCATGATTGTCTGAGGCCCTCTTGCTGTGAGAAAGCCCTACCTTGAAGCCCTTGGAGAGAGATCACATGAAAAAGCCCTTGAGACATTGTGAAGAGATGTCCTGCCAGCTCGCAGTTGCTCCAGCTGCCTCGTTTTCCAGGTCCAGTCACCATCTGACTGCAACCTCATGAGACACTGAAGGCCACAATCACCACCTAGTCCTGGCCTTCCTGAATTCTGACCTACAGAAACCATGAATGATAATAAAAAATTACTGTTTTCTTTTTAAGCCATTGTGTTTTGGGGCATTTTGTTACCTAGCAGTAGTAACTAGAAAAATGACTTTTATAGATATATTTTTAAAAAATTCAGGATCCAATGAAGGCTTAAGATTTATAAATTATATTAGGTTATTATGTCTTTTAGTTTCTTTTAAACTAGAAGAACACACCTTTTTTTTTTTAACCCCCCTTCTTTATTTTTTTTTTTTTAAATATGAAAATTTTTTGGAAGAGTCTAGGACATTTGTTATATAGAATATACCAATTTTTAGACTTGTGAGATTGTTTCTTCATAATTAGATTCATGTTTAAAATGTACTGTCAAAAATAAAAAGGTATTTTTTTTAAAGTTCTTTCACTTAAAAAAAAAGACCTGCACTCAGAAAACTATAAGATATTGATGAAAGAAATCAAAGATGACACAAACAGATGGAGAGATATACCATGTTCTTGGATTGGAAGAATCAATATTGTGAAAATGACTGTACTACCCAAAGCAATCTACAGATTCATTGCAATACCTATCAAGTTACCAATGGCATTTTTTCATAGAATTAGAACAAAAATTTTTACAATTTGTATGGAAAAACAAAAGACCCTGAATAGCCAAAGCAATCTTGAGAAACAAAAATGGAGTTGGAGGAATCAGGCACCCTGACTTCAGACTATATTACAAAGCTACAGTAATCAAAACAGTATGGTACTGGCACAAAAACAGAAATATAGATCAGTGGAACAGTATGGGAAGCCCAGAGATAAATCCATGCACCTATGGTCACCTAATCTATGACAAAGGAGGCAAGAATATACAATGGAGAAAAGACAGTCTTTCAATATGTGGTGCTGGGAAAACTAGACAGCTACATGTAAAAGAATGAAATTAGAACACTCCTTAACACCATACACAAAAATAAACTCTAAATGGATTAAAAACCTAAATGTAAGGCCAGACACTATAAAACTCTTAGAAGAAAACATAGGCGGAACACTCTTTGACATAAATTACAGCAAGATCATTTTTGACCCACCTCCTAGAGTAATGAAAATAAAACCAAAAATAAACAGATGGGACCTAATTAAACTTAAAAGCTTTTGCACAGCAAAGGAAACCATAAACAAGATGAAAAGACAACCCTCAGAATGGGAGAAAATATTTGCAAATGAAGCAACTGACAAAGGATTAATTTGCAAAATATACAAACAGCTCATGCAGCTCAGTATCAAAAAAACAAACAACCCAATCAAAAAGAAGACATACAGATGGCTAAGAGGCACATAAAAAGATGCTCAACATCACTAATTATTAGAGAAATGCAAATGAAAACTACAATGAAGTATCACTTCACACTGGTCAGAATGACCATCCTCAAAAAATCAACAAACAATAAATGCTGGAGAGGGTGTGGAGAAAAGGGGACCCTTTTACACTGCTGATGGGAATGTGAATTGATACAGCCACTATGGAGAACAGTATGGATGTTTCACTAAAAAACTAAAAATAGAACTACCATATGACCCAGCAATCCCACTCCTGGGCATATATCCAGAGAAAACCATAATTTCAAAAGATACATGCACCCCAATGTTCCAAAAGATACATGCACCCCAATGTTCATTGCAGCACTATTTACAATAGCCAGTCATGGAGGCAACCTAAATGTCCGTCGATAGATGAATGGATAAAGAAGATATGGTACATATATACAATGGAATATTACTCAGCCATAAAAAGGAACGAAATTGTGCCATTTGCAGAGACATGGATGGACTGTCATGCAGAATGAAGTAAGTCAGAAAGAGAAAAACAAGTATTGTATATTAAGGCATATATGTGGAATCTAGAAAAATGGTACAGATGAACCTATCTGCAAAGCAGAAATAGAGACACAGATATAGAGAACAAACGTATGGACACCAAAGAGGGAAAGGAGGGTGGATGAATTGGGAGATTGGGATTGACATATATACACTACTATGCATAAAATAGATAACTAATGAGAACCTACTATATAGCACAGTGAACTGTACTCAGTGCTCTGTGGTGACCTATATGAGAAGGCAATCCAAGGAAGAGGGGTTATATGTATACATGTAAATGATTCACTGTGCTGTACAGCAGAAACTAACACAAACATTGTACAGCAACTATACTCCAATAAAAGTTTAAAAATTGTAAAAAAATAATGTGAAATCTACCCTCTTAGCAAATTTTTAAATACAGTACAGTATGTGCAAGTTGTTGTACCACAGATGTCTAGAACTTTTTCACTTTGGATGGCTGGAACTCTATACCCACTGAATAGCAACTCCCCATTTTCCCCTCCCTGTAGCCCCTGGCAACCACCATTCTACTTTGTTTCTATGAGTTTGACTACTTTAGACACCTCAAACAAATGGAATCGTGCAGTAGTTATCCTTTTGCTACTGGCTTATTTCACTTAGCATGTAATGTCCTCAAGTGTCATTCATGATGTAGCGTATGACAGGATTTCCTTCCTTTTTAAGGCTGAATAATATTCCACTGTACATATATACTATATATTTTTTATTCATTCATCTGTCAGTGGACATCTAAGTTGTTTCTACCTCTTGGCCATTGAGAATAATGCTGCAATGGACATAGGAGAGCAAATATCTCTTTGAGATCTTGTTTTCAATTGTTTTGGACAAATATCCAGCAGCAGGATTGCTGGATCATATGGTAGTCATATTTTTAATTTTTGAGGAAACTCCATACTGTTTTCCATAGAGGCTTTACCATTTTGCATTTTCTTATTAGGGTTTGAACCACTTTGCACATCCACTAGGATATGTGAGAATATCTGTTTTCCCGCAGGCTTGTTAACAGAATATTTTATCAATCTTTTGAATTTTTGGCAATATGATGGATAAGAAATTGTATCTCAATATATTTAACCTTGCATTTTTCTTCCTATGAGTGAAACTGACCATCTTTTCATAAATTTAATGACGTTCAGAAAGATCTCCCTGGATGCCATGTTGGGAGAAATGAAAACACAATAATGCAAACTCGTGAGTCAAGTGAATTCTGTGAGTAGGTATTTGCAAAGCAACGAGATTTTCCTTCAGATTCTAAGGACAGTACATATACATGCATGGCAAGTTAATGCACTGTCATTTATTGAGAACCTACTATGTGCCAAAATTTTGCAATATATCTTGATTACGAAATAGAATAAGATGTGATGCTTTCTATCAAGGAATGCACAAACTCTTGGATAAGAAAGACAACTGATTATATTACTGGGGGCAACATAATCAGTTATGTTAGGTTTATGCCTGGGGGCTATGAGAACACAGAGGAGAAACTGGAGAGTTGGGGGAAATCTTCTATAAAAAGATGACATACAAGCTCAGATTTTTTTTTTTTTCATGTTTCTAAAGATGTGGTTTTTTTTTTATTTTTTTATTTTTTTATTTTTTGGGGGGGTACACCAGGTTCAATCAACTGTTTTTATACACATATCCCCATATTCCCTCCCCTCCTTGACGCCCCTGCCTCGAGTCCCCCCCACCCTCCCTGCCCCAGTCCTCTAAGGCATCTTCCATCCTCGAGTTGGACTCCCTTTGTTATACAACAACTTCCCACTGACTATTTTACAGTTGGTAGTATATATATGTCTGTGCTACTCTCTCGCTTCTTCTCAGTTTCCCCTTCACCCCCCGCCCCCTCCCATACCTCGAGTTCTCCAGTCCATTCTCTGTATCTGCTTCCTTGTTCTTGTCACTGAGTTCATCAGTACCATTTTTAGATTCCGTATATGTGAGTTAGCATACAATATTTGTCCTTCTCTTTCTGACTTACTTCACTATGTATGACAGATTGTAGTTCTATCCACCTCATGACATATAGCTCCATCTCATCCCTTTTTATAGCTGAGTAATATTCCATTGTATATATATGCCACATCTTCTGTATCCATTCATTTGTTGATGGGCATTTAGGTTGCTTCCATGTCCTGGCTATTGTAAAGAGTGCTGCAATAAACATTATGGTACAAGTTTCTTTTGGGATTATGGTTTTCTTTGGGTATATGCCCAGGAGTGGGATTACTGGATCATATGGTAGTTCTATTTGTAGTTTTTTAAGGAACCTCCAAATTGTTTTCCATAGTGGCTGTACCAACTTACAGTCCCACCAACAGTGCAGGAGAGTTCCCTTTTCTCCACACCCTCTCCAACATTTGTTGTTTCCAGACTTTGTGATGATGGCCATTCTGATTGGTGTGAGGTGATACCTCATTGTGGCTTTGACTTGCATTTCTCTGATGATGAGTGATGTTGAGCATCTTTTCATGTGTGTGTTGGCCATCTGTATGTCTTCTTTGGAGAAATGTCTATTTAGGTCTTCTGCCCATTTGTGGATTGGGTTATTTGCTTTTTTGGTATGAAGCTGCATGAGCTGCTTGTATATTTTGGAGGTTAATCCTTTGTCCGTTGTTTCATAGGCAATTATTTTTTCCCATTCTGAGGGTTGCCTTTTAGTCTTGTTTCTGGTTTCTTTTGCTGTGCAAAAGCTTTTAAGTTTCATGAGGTCCCATTTGTTTATTCTTGATTTTATTTCCCTGATTCTAGGAGGTGGGTCAAAAAGGATGTTGCTTTGATGTATGTCAAAGAGTGTTCTGCCTATGTTTTCCTCTAGGAGTTTTATAGTGTCTGGCCTTCCATGTAGGTCTTTAATCCATTTGGAGTTTATTTTTGTGTATGGTGTTAGGAAGTGTTCTAATTTCATTCTTTTACATGTTGCTGTCCAATTTTCCCAGCACCACTTATTGAAGAGGCTGTCTTTTTTCCATTGTATACTCGTGCCTCCTTTGTCAAAGATAAGATGCCCATATGTGTTTGGGCTTACTTCTGAGTTCTCTATTCTATTCCATTGATCTTCCTTTCTATTTTTGTGCCAGTACCATACTGTCTTGATCACTATGGCCTTGTAGTATAGTTTGAAGTCAGGAAGCCTGATTCCACCAACACAAGCTCAGATTTGCTCGAAGACTTTCCAGCCTGAGGCAGCAGCACTTTAAGGTCCAGAACAAGATAAAAGATCCTGTTTAGAGAACTACAAATTCTTCTGTATGGGTGGATTCAAAGGTGCATATATAAGATTATTGAAAAAAAGAAACCATAAAGCTGGGTAGGAGCCAGACTTAATTCTTTTTCCAAGTGAAGGATTTTTAAAAAAATTTAATTAATTAATTTATTTAATTGGCTGTATTGGGTTTTTTTTTTTGCTGTGCGTGGGCTTTCTTTAGTGGCAGTGAGTGGGGGCTACTCTTCATTGTGGTGCGCAGGCTCCTCATTGCCATGGCTTCTCTTATTGTGGAGCATGGGCTCTAGGCACATGGGCTTCAGTAGTTGCAGCACATGGGCTCAATAGTTGTGGCTCGTGGGCTCTAAAGCGTGGGCTCAATAGTTGTGGTGCATGGGGTTAGTTGCTCCGCAGCATGTGGGATCTTCCTGGAGCAGGGATCGAACCCGTGTCCCCTGCATTGGCAGGCGGATTCTTAACTACTGCGCCACCTACGGAGCCCAAGGATTTATTTGTTTGTCTATCCTATAAGTTATGTGAAACTACAAAAGGTTAAACAAAGAATAACATAATATTCATTTCTTTAACTTATCTATTTTCTTAAATTTCTTAAAAATATCCACCTCAATGACTTGAGAGTTTATCATACTCATATTTTTCTTAACTGTAGAATCAAGACTTAATCATGCTTTCTTGTAATATTCTTAATCTCACAGTGGCAAGTAATTATATTATAAAACCATAGTTAATCATGAAGAACACTGATAGAAAAATAGGGCTTATATGGAAAGTAGCAAATAAATGAAATAAAATGTTTTGGCTTTACAAGTTTAAAAGTCTAATAAAAAATAAATTAAAAAAACAAAAAAAATTTAAGAAGTCTTATCAATGTATAAGTAACATCAATAAGATTTATTGTTTTAAGATAAAAAATATATAGTTTATTATTCACAGTTCTTTAAAAGTACATTTGACATTTTCCCTTAGCTATAACTGCTTATTATAGTTTTTTTTCAAAAGCACTTATTTTTTTGTTTTTTACTCAGTATGGAGATGGGTTACTTTTTCTAGATAATGGCCAGAAATGTTAAACCATTTGCACATTTTCCTGGTATCAGGTAACTGTGTCATATTAAGAGGTAATATGCATCACATTAAGGCCATTTTACCCAGGAGTGCAGAAGCAGCATGTTGTAGCGGTAGAAGCACCAAACTCTGATTCAAGAAGGCCAGCTTCTCAACAGACAAATACAGGAGTGACCTTGAGCCTAAATTAGGTGATTGAGTAGGTGAATTTTGTGGTTCTTTCCAGCTTTAACTGTCCATTGTTTCATGTCAGGCTAATTCATCATCACTTGTAAAAACCTGCCAAACATTTAGGGCCACTTAAAAATTTCCTGGATCCTGAATTTCACTCTCTTGAAAGCAGAGAATCTGCCAGAATGTAGTTTTATTAAAACCAGGCTTCTTATTCACATTTGGATATGCCATGAATCAAGCGATGCCCCTAAAATGTAACTATTCTTGTCCTCAGTCGATCGTTTAAGAAACATTCAGTGACCTCTTATTAGATTCAAAACATTGATCTAGACACCATGGGAAACATGAAAATGAAACACACATAGATCATTCTGCAAGAATGCCCCCTTATATAGGAGAAATTATGTGTATGTACACAAATAACCATGCAGTGAGGTAGGTGTTAGGTGATATATGAGACAGATAGGGAACAACTGGAACTGAGTAAATACTAATTCTACCCCTGATATAGCATGAAATAAATAATTACATTTTACATCCTTCACTGTTAGTGTTAGGTAATTCTTCATTATTGTTGTTTTTAATGTAGCATTGTGTGTGTGTGTGTGTGTGTGTGTGTGTGTGCATGTGCTGGTTTTAAGAGTAGCAGACATTCAATGTAGACATATTATAAAAATCAGACAAACATGACAAGGAAAATCATCTTTAATCCTGTGATCTAGGGCAAGCATTACTAACATTCTGCTGAATTCCTTATAGTTTATTTCCATGCTTGTATCTAATCTTCTCATAACTTACTTTTTTCACTTAATATATCATGACTATTTTCTATGTCATCAGAAATTATTACACAATGTGTTT
Source organism: Hippopotamus amphibius kiboko (assembly GCF_030028045.1). Taxonomy (NCBI): domain Eukaryota; kingdom Metazoa; phylum Chordata; class Mammalia; order Artiodactyla; family Hippopotamidae; genus Hippopotamus; species Hippopotamus amphibius. The sequence continues at coordinate 77,377,389 of NC_080198.1, forward strand.
TTTAATGGCTGAATGTATTCCACGATGGGAGGGAAACATAACTTGCTCTTTTAGTATCTGCACCCCTGCTGTAGGGCATTAAACTTCATTCATTCACTTATGAAATATTCTTTTAGCACATGAGACATGCCAGGAACTCTTCCTAGTTTGAGGATATAGAGTAAATAAAACACAAGATGTACATGCCGTCTTGGAACGTTCATTCTAAAAGCAAGATAGACAATAAAATGATGAATGAAATTCATTGGTCCTATCTAACAGAACTACTTATTTAAATTGTAAAGCTTCAGGATTAATCTTTAGGCCGTCTCCAAAGAGGTTTCGTGTACTCCCAAATCTTTGGAATTGGCTGAGGCCATACTGACTATTCCCACAGGGTTCAGATTCAGGCCAGACAGCAGCCATGGTACCTGCTCCTTCCGAGACTTTGCTTAAAGGACAGCCCTTAGGCCGTGCCCTGTCCAGTCACAGCGGACAGTGCAGGCTGGAGGCAGTCGCGGGCAGCCCAGGGCCTGGAGCCGCCAGGTCACAGCCAGCCTGCCCCGATGTTGGCTGACTCAAAAAAGTAAGCTGGGACAGACAGAGTCGCTTGCCTGGGAATCTGACCTGCGACACCACAAGAGGATGAGGTGATCAGCAAGTTAGAACGGAAGCTGCATCTCATATGGAGAACATTTGATGCAGTCGCATTGGGCCATGTGTAAAATTAATTGATGAGGGTGCAGAAGCCATTAAACAAGCAGCACTTTTGAGGCAGGCATGTCATATGTAGTCAGCAGCAGAAAAACAAGACAGACACATGAAAAACATCTGTTGTGTTATACTGAAGAACTGAGGCAAGATCAAGATCAGTAATTCTCATTTTCATGGGCCCTAAAACTGCCTTGGACTCAGAAGAACCCTCCAGGTCCAATGGACTCTGTTCAGCCTTCTGGAGTCCCACACTTCCATTATTTGAGGTAACTTGAGACAGTCTCTAGTCCTTACAACCAGAGGAACTCAATGAAAACAAATCTCTATACAGAAGAGACAACGACATATGTGAAGGACAGTACAGAACAGTACATAATTCAGCCCCATCCAACTCATGATACAGGTTTTACTTATGCTTTTGATTCATGAATTATCTTACCAGGACCCAGATGTCCTTCCCTTTCAGATTTATTGTGTCTGTTTGTTTCTGGTATCAGGCCATTAGAAAAGTCAGTTTCTCTTCCTTAATATATGTTAAATAAAAGCTAGATACAAGGAATCATGTTTAGGCACTGGGATGATTTTGGAGATGAAAGACACATGCTCTGCCACAAGAAGTAAACAGCCTAGCAGCAAACCCACAGTCACAATGCAAGATAATAAGTACTTTGAAAGAGGTCTGCAGAGGATGCTGTGGGAACACAAGAAGGTGCCTCTAAACCAGAGCAGAGAATGTTTCCTAAGGAAAGTGACCCTTAAGCTATCCTTAAAGGATAAACTGGAGTTACCTCTATTTTACACTCCAGATCAAGCTGGAGTTCTCTGGTCGTTAAGAAAAGCATTCATTCTCATTGTTTTTTAAAAAAAATCTTAGTGCAGATTTGGGCTCATTTTCAATTCTGATACCTTGATCATAGGCCCACAATTTCTATAGCAGTTTTTGGTAATCTTGGATTACCAAAATTTTCTCCATTTTCTTCCGCTGGAGTATTTCCCAAATTTGCCTGATCATAAGAATCACCTAAAGCTCATGGTAAGTATGCAAGTCCCCAAAACTCCCCTGCAGGTTCTGATGCCTTAAGCCTGGACTTTTTAAATCAACTGTCCCCGGTAATACTCATTATTAGACATATTCAGGAATTATTTTTCTACTATCCAAAGTTGTTGTTATTGTTATTATTACCATTTATTTTTCAATAAAGAGTTTTCTGTTATCCCAGTGTTTTCCAGGATTAGTAAATAAGAAAAGAAAGAAACATAAAATTTCCCATTAGGAAAAAAGCTGTTTTCTTTTAGATGAATTTTATAGATAAGCACACATAAACCATATACATGTAAATTATAGTTTTTAAAAAAATTTTAATGTGGGTTAATTTCTGTTTATACAGGCTATCTTGTATGAATTCTGTTGTTTTACTTTCATTGTAATTCACTCATGTGTTACCCAGTTTGAAACAGTCATTCTATTCACCATGTGTAATTGTAATTAGAGAAATACAATTTAGATTTAGCTTCAGGGATTTGGCTAGGAGGGTATGGAGGGTATGGTGGATAGATGCTATATCAAGTTGAGAAACACAGAGACAAAAAGTACTTAATAAAACACGGGCATAGGAGGATTAGCTACTGTTTTTGTATGGGATGTTTAATAGTTTGATGAAGGAAATATAATATTGCTATGCTGTCAGGGATTTGCTGCACTTGAATTCCATGCAAGTGTGGTAAGAGTATGAATCTTGTGGCAATCCACAACTGTTCTGGATTAATAAGTAAAGTAAGCACTGACTTTATCATCAAGCACGTTGGAGGGAGGCAAAGATTCCACAGACAGCAATTGTTAAGGACTCAACACCTAGAGTTTGCATATTGAACAAGTGCATAAGCAAAGACTCAGACTTTTTGTAATTAGAAATAAGAACACTGGAGAAGGAAGGGGACATCCTTTTCTCCCACAAGAAAAACAATCATGTTTAATTCAGAACTGTTCCATTTGCCACACTACTTAGGTATCATCACATCTACCTAAGACAGGTAGAATTGGAAACATTAAAATGGACAGCATACTCTTACTAGTGTGGGTTTTTTTTTTAGCATAAGTATATGTGTCACAAATTTATAGGGTTCTATTTATTGAGGCAGGTGCCATCATTGTGAAGGAATATTTTTTTGTCATCTTGATAAATTTTAGTACTTAGTACCCATCTACATATTATTTTATATAGCTATGTAAAGTAGACTCATTCTGACTATTTTTTAAAGTATATACAAGGGCACTTGGAACATTGTGAATTGATCAAGAATGCTGTGTGTGGGTGTATTATGTTTGTGTAGAAATTTTGTGCTTGTGTGTCTGTAGCTAACAGTGACTCCGGGATAGTTCCAGTGGCTCTTTCCCTTGGTATATCCATAAGATAATTCATTACCTTCCTGAATCAATCAACAAACACTTCAGGGACTGTAACTTAGCCTGATGGGCTCCAACACCTGATTCAATGCACTGACAAAGAATGTTCATTTCTTGGGGGAAGATTCAAACTAGCAAAGACAATTGAAACTGATAAATAAAAACAGCATCTCATCCGTTAGTTTAAAATGGAGAACTGAGAATTATAGAGGACCTGAAATACTAAAATATCTACAATTGGAAGGTCCTCTTCTGGTTATCAGGTTACATGAGAAGTATTTACACCAACTGAAAGATTTATAAAATTGTACTGCAAATTACTGTTCTAGTGAGTACAAGTTCTTATGATCGACATATTCTTTTTCCTATAGTAGGATTTATATAGGAAAGCAAATGGTAATCAGGAAGTTGCTGGTTGAGTTTAGAATCAGAAAGAGAATTAGAAGAATTGAATTCTTAATGGTCCCAGGTTCAGAGAGCCTGATGGGCCCACCTCCCAAATGAACCTGAACCTCAACGTCTATTAATCAAAATCTCTGCATCCAACCCACTTCCGAGGTGTGTGGCCTGTGACATTGGAAATTCTCATTTGGAAAAGGCTGAGGTTTTCTCTCTTTTATGCAGTGCTGACCTTGTCTTTGAAACTCTTTATTTGTATTAAATTTCCAAGGTTGACACTTTTTTCTCTAGTAATGTAAAATACTTTGGTAACAGTAGAACATTTCAGGCCAGACAGTTATTCTGTTTAAGGAATATAGGTATCTTTGCTGTGATCTATTCTAGTTTAATTCTGCGAGGTACTTCCTTGTAACCACCTCTCACCACAATACTTGTAAAAGTTATTGAAATACCTTGATATTATATGTTGACATATGGGAAGAAAATATTAAAAGCACATTAAATAAAATCCTGCTTATATTTTTGTTTTCAACTCAAGTGTATTTGAATATATTTAAAAGCCATATGTATGTTTCTAATGCACATCTGCCTTTTTGAAGTAAACAGCAAACTCATTCAGCATTCTCAGAAAATGATACTTTTAATCGAGGCCTGGAGTATTACTGAAGCTCACAATGACTATCTTTCAGATCCACTATGATTAAAATTCTTATCTTTCCTGCAGCTAATACCTACTTTGATTCCATTAAGGTTTCTCATTCTGGCCTAAAAAGAGTGTCATTTGCCAGATAACTAGCATGCCTAAATGCACCTGGACCTTTCTTAATTTTGACACAAACTTTATGTAAACATTTAATTTGGGGATGCAGAATTCATAGGAAACAGGCCACCACTCCTCACTCTGTTCTGCAAGGCAAACACCACTAACTAAGGAGAGTAGTCTTTCCTTGGGTAAAACTTGAGCTGAGTCTAGAAGTGGGCTTCTTCACCACAAATCTCCAGGGAACTACAGTTGCTTCCAAAAATCAGAGTTCACATGCCAGATGAAGTTAATTTGGATTCCTTGCATGTCTTATAGTGTCTAACAAGATCTGTCATTTATTTCAAATCCCAGCATTTATCTGAAAGTAGCTGTCTACTGAAAGTTTTCTGAATCAGAAAAGAACAAGTTTTATGAAGTTTTTCTCTCCCCTTTATTCCCTGTGCATCTCCTCAGCAAGACAAACAAAACCGCCAAATGTTATTGATGAAGGCCTGGAAAGTAGCAAGGTTTGCTAAACATTTAAAGAGTTTGTTCAGTGAGTTTAGTCCAAATTAGCATCCAAGAATAACATAAGCTCGACTACAAGGCTTTTTTTCAATTAAGAAAATAATTTTTTTTCCCTATTTTTGGTGGGATCTTCCTGCAGGCCTAAACCCGTGTCCCCTGCTTTAGCAGGCAGATTCTTAACCACTGCACCCCCTAGGAAGTCACTAATTTGGTTTTTAATTAGTAAAAAATATAATATTTATTGTAAATCTATTGAACATGAATGATCTAATTTTGAATTTCTTTCATGTTAAATAAACTAATTTTGTTTAGAAAGTTCTGAAATTACAATACCACCAGGAATTTCTTAAGCACCAAAGCAACTACTGGTTAAAAAAATCAAATGGGGGGCAGGTGGTGGGATGAATTGGGAGATTGGGGTTGACATGTACGCTAATATGTATAAAATAGATAACTAATAAAAATATCAAAGAGATGATTGCTTGTTCACAGGCCTATTGCTCTATGATAAAAGGAAATATAAAAATCAGAATTTTACAGATTACAGATTAAAGAGTCTTAAAATTATTAGTGAAAACGTTACCATATTAAGAATATTTTAACTGAGTTTTCAGTTCATAATCAGGTGTTAGTTTAGTTCTTTTGCCTATGTATTACTGGCTGAATTGAGAAAAAAGAGAACAAAACCATATGAAATGATTCCAAAGATATTTCCATTTGTAAAGAATAGATAAGTTAGAAGAATCAGATTATTTCTGATATATAAATCAGAATTATTTATATTTTCGGGGGGTGTGAAGAAGTTTATTAACTTCAAACTATGGTGATTTTTGGATATACATGCTGATTTTGCCTAAAGATAAGTTACTCTTACTTCTACCTCATCTTCTAGAAGCTGAGAAATAGATAGCTATTGAATACCAGTAGATGATGAAAAATACCTGCAATTTTACTTGCAAGACCTGTAAAATTAAGGTCAAGAGAGGGGTCTTTCAAATTTTATTCTCTTTATCCCTCTCTTATCTAACTTTTATGCTGGTAGAATTTTTTCACATTTGGAAAATTACTTTTTTTTTTCATCTTGAACATTGCTACCACCAGGGACAAATTTACTATAAATAAATACAGTTTTACTTTTTATGTCAGTGATCTTCAGAATGGAAATAAAAATCCCTTCTTTTCCTTATACACCTTATTTCAATTAGTTCTTTCTCTATGTATAGAAGAAATATAACATTTATAACATTGGCTGCAAGCAGAAATAAGTACAAACGGTTCATTTGGGAGCTGACACCCTGGTGTTAAGAAGTAAAGGAGGAAGAACAGTAGCCCAATAAAACAGGCTGCTCTGCCCCGGCCTGAGACGCAGCAAGATAAGATCTAATGCGAATGTTCCAACAGTGACTGTTATTTGTTTATCTAATTCCTCTCCCATTTTTATTCTATTTTTCTTTTAAATAAGAAAAAAATAGAAGTAATAGTCACCTAAATGAAAAACTGGTCCTACTGGGAACTGGAGAGTTTTATAGGTGAAAAATCCTTTTCTGCATAAAAGCAAGAATCTCTGAATCTTGATCACTTTCCAATGCAGGGGAGGGTTTGCTAGAGCACTTCCTTGGCTCTTCCGTAAGTTCCTCATGTCATTACTACTTGTAGAACTAGTTTGCCCCCGTTACTGGATGTGGTTCCATTTAGTTTTTAACTACTGTTTTAGAACGGAAACTTCATACTGATTGGCTGATAACTACCAAAACCCTGGCCTCTTTGTCATCTGCCCTGTCATTTTTCATTATTTATTTGGAGAATAATTCAAAGTACTTACTGGGTTGAGGACCACAGTGAAGAAAAGTTCACCTCCTTGGATACTCTTGTCCAGCTCTTTAGGACCTCCTGGATATTCTTTATAGAAAATTGTGTGAGTGAAAAGCCCACAGGTTTGTCTTGGAAGAACCTGAAGGAAGAATGAACAAGTAAGGAAAAACTTCCTTTCAACCAGTTAATATGCTGAAACTTAGCTTTTTTTCCTCATGGAAGATAATGCACAATCTGGTGTTATTAGTCAACTCTTTAACTAACACTCCCAAAATTCTTCACAGTGTGGGAAAGTGGGGATGACATCACTATAGCAGGAAGACTGAAGAGAGTGGAGGAAATATGTTAAAACTAAGATAGACTTTGAATTATTTTAGCCACTTATCTATTTTAAATCTCCAAGTCATTACTTCTGTTATGAAGCCTAGTAGATTCCAGCATCTTAAGAAGTAAACCCCCCCCACCAAAAGTAGAAATGAGACTTTAAAAATATTGGACTTGCTCATGCTGCACTGTAATTCTAGTAGGCAAAAATTTTAAGGATAATACTTCTATCAATTTCTACACATGCATTAGAAAATGAAGTCAATTATTAACTTAATGTGATTCTTAGGAAATGACATTTTAAATTAGAACAAATATTTGAGACAGAAATCCTAGTTTCTGTTGTACTCTGAAAGGACTACTATATGTTGTAGTAATTGCCCCAAATTTTAAGTCTGAAGCCTGCCAGTTCCAAAAGCAAGAAAGGTGATGCATCTGGTTAGTAATTTTTATAGAGTGTCACAAACAAAATGATAAAATGTCACTTAGCAAAAAGTTTTCTTTTCATCTTTTGTATATAGAAGCCATTATTTACTTCAATTATACATATTTCTGATAAGGATTTTTTTTTCAAATTCTTAGAGCTTTCCTGGTAAAATATCAGTACAATTATAAAAGAAAGGGTGAACAAAAGCTGTGCAAGATAGTACAGTCTTTAGCTAAATTTTATATAATGACTTCTTTATGACCTGCTTTTGTCATTACGCACCTGAAGTAGCAGAAAATGAATGAATATACTTTGGAGAGATACAAGTTGTAAAGAAGCTTACACAGGCAAGTCTTCTGCTTATTGTCCTAAGCAAACTGCTTCATTTTTTCTTATTCTGTCTTGATTCTTAAAGCACAGTTGGTTCAATGCTTTCAAAATATTACCTGTACAGGAATCCCCATGCTTTGCAACCCCCTAGAAATATACTGAACGTGTGTTATAATAAATTTCAATCTAGTCCTTGGAAGGTTTTCTTGGAAAATATAATTCTCAGCTCAATCAATACATTATATATTCTGTGTAAATCAAAACTGTATCTATCCTATTTATTTTGGTAAACTGGTAGAAGTTATGTCCTTAGAAGCTATTTTATCTTGATGAAATCATTCCAAGAACTTCAGTTTAACTGCAGAGTATTAGCTCTGATGATGTTTATGTTTAAAAGCATTATACATTCTCATAATATTATGCACAAAATCAACAACAAAAAAGAACTAAGTGCAGAGGTATTCTAACTGAATCAAGTATATCCCCTAACAATTCATGAAAATGTAATTTCCTGGAAATTAAATTTTACGTAGCAGTTATTTATTGAACAAATACTTATTCAGAATTCTTTGCAAGTCCAGGTAGGAGAACACAAAAATATATCCTTTACATTTTTGAAGGATTTAAGGTACATTGGGATAAAGAGAAAAATGCCAAAGCTAAATAATGAAATGGCTACATGTAATTAAATGCCAGGTTAGTTTTACATTTTAAATGTGAATGATTCTGAATTGTTTTTAGGATTCAGTTTGATATCTTGCTTGAAAAACTATGGCAACATACAGACCAACTTTGGGATATGATTGCCTAGCTGATTCTATGCAAAAGGGAGAGAGCAGTGAAAAGAAATTTGAGTTTCATTTATTTCTCCAATTATTTGAGTTTGAACAGAGGAAAGAGGAAGTGTCAGGCTTTACCCTGCAACTCTGGGGAGGATCACACTTGCTGAGAGGATGAGTCACTGTGAGCCCTAGGATGGTCAGTGGACCACCAAAGGAGGCTGAGGAGATCATCAGAGTGAAGAGGGTCATATCCCATTGCCTTGCTCCCTAAATCCAATGCAACAGCATACTGAACATGTTTCTTGAAATAGCTCTCTTGTATTAGAGAAGAAATAAGAGAGGTTTTAGGCATTCTGCTGTGAACTGCTCTCTAGAACTGTTTCTGCTATCAAATTCAAACTTTGAGATACTGATGGGCCCCTGGAAAGCTTATAGCTGCTGACAATAACTAAGAGATGGTTATGAAAGCCGTAGTCATAAGAATCTTGGCCAGTGGACCTAAAGCCAATATCCTGTATATAAGGCCTGAATCTAGAGCAACTGCCAATAAATGCTCTCATTAAGACCACCCATGAGGCTGCCAGCAGGATTAATGGGAGTCTCTACCAATGGGTATCTCCATTAGAAAGAGTAAGTAGATTATCAGAGCTGTAGTCTAATTGTTTTGAGGTTTCTGGCTCTCTCAAGAGAGTCACATATAACAACCAGGGGTTAGGGTAGAGAGTCCTGGTTTTCCATCAGTTCCTTACCGAATGAAGAGAAAAACTGCCAAGTAGATAATGCAATAGGACTGAAGCCTCAGAGCCTCTGACTAGGGCACAAACCCTTGAAAGGTGGTAACCTCATGGAGTTACAAGATGATGTGTTATAGGAGTTCAGAGGAGAATAAGATCAGTGTAGGCCTGACCTAGGTATTGAGCTGCTAGGTGTATACCAAGGTGCTTTACATATAATTATATAAGATATGGGACTTGATACTGGGGAGTAAAGGGAATAGGAATAGGTAGAGAGTTGGTGAGAAAGACTTTCAAGGTGGAAAGAATGACAAAGGCCCAGACATAGCGATATTGCTGCAGAACTTTTTGTTTGGAGTAAGTCTCTGTCAGCTAAGGGAAAATAGGAGATAGAAAGGTAGACTCAGTTTAACTTGTTTTCAGGTCCCTGAAGAGCAAGTTAAGGGATACAGAAACAACTGCAAAGAATCAGATTAGGCCGACTAAGACAAGGCAGCATTTTAGGATTAAAAGGTTGGCACTGTCCACGGGATGGACTGCAGTGAGGGGTGGATAGAAGCTGTAAATAGACAAAATAGGAAACAGCACCATGGTTTACAAATGAAAGTCAAGGCAGTAAATTAGGCTATGGGAAAGGAAGTGAAATTTAAAAATATTATGAAGGAATTACTGATGGAATGTAGAGACCGATTGGAAATGGTGGGGGAGAGGGTGGTCAGTGTGATATTCAAATTGCAGAACTGAATTAGGGATAGCAGGACCAATACCTAGTTTGAAGGGAAGATAATGTTTCATTTAGGGCCTTATGAGTTTGATTTGTGAATAGATCCTCAAACCCCAAAGTTTCCCTCATTCATACAACAGAATACAGGTGTGATCTAAGTAAGGTTCATTCCTCGGTACCCTGCTCTTTTTCCTTTGTGATCTCTCCCTAGGAGGGCACATTGGCTATTGTGGTCTCAGCTTACAACTCTATTAGGATGACTCTAAGCCCTGAGAGCTTAGAGAGCTCTCTAACTGCACATCAACTTGGAACATTTCTCACTTGAAAATTCTCATCCAAGGGCCCACAAAGCAAACAGAGTTTCCATGGATTGCTGCATCAGTGGAACCACAGGGATAGTTCCCTCAAAACAGGAAATCTGTTAGAGCCTATATTACCTGTCAGATTCATGCATTTATAATACAGGTAAAATATGTTTTCCAGGAGAAAACACATGTCATGAGACATATCCAAGCAAGTTTTCTGGCAGTACAGAGAGAAAGAGAAACGAAAGAGAACACCATTGAATAAAGTCCTTGGAGACTTAAGTTTATTATTCTACTAAGACTGCTTATGATTTAAACACGACAGGAGAGTATTGGCATGCTTTTAAATTATACTATAACCCACGTCAAAACACTGGCAGCTTGAGGCACAGTGAGTTCATTTTTAGTAAGGAGGAAAGGCAGGTGGGATAGATGTGGCCATTACGTCCCCATATAGCATTTACAACAGTTTTTATTGAGGGAAAAATAAAGATGGAAGTTGATCCAAGTTCATTATCCAGTCTGTAGCAATACACATGTCATTATCCAATCTGTAATTTTTGCCGACATAGGAAAACTGTCTGAAAAGAAGTCAGTTACACCTAATTCTAGAGGGTAGACAACTGTTCACAGTTGGACAGTGTTATGGTGCCTGACCACATAGCGTTCTGTGTGGTGTTCCTTTCCAGTGTGTGTCTAAATCAGGAGGCCTACTCCCAACTGCACCAGTGTTCTTTAGATTTTCTGATTTGGGAAAAAAATTAGGATTTAATTACTTACTTTGGTCTCACAAAGTATTAGATAATAATATATCCTGACAATATACATTCGTCACCGGTGTAAAAACACAAAACAAAACAGAGAAGTTTTGCAGAGGATTCGACAATGGATATAAACAAATTCAGTAACATCATCTCTCATTTGTGCTCTATATGATGTACAATCTGTTAATGCTCATGCAGGACATGCAGCTTCCTGTTGTAAATAGTTGAGGTTTTTTGTTTTTTGTTTTTGTCTGACATAATAAAGAGAAGGACACAGTTTGGCTTGTAAAAGAGAGGCATGGTAATATATATAGAGAGAGCTAGTTTTACATGCTAAATAACTTTTTGAAGAAATGATGGCTTCTATAAATTATCTGCAAGTTAGATGTAATGTGTCCTTAGTATTTTAACATCAGCGCCAGCTTAATAGTGTCCGTAAAAAACATTTTAAAGTTATACTTGAAGAATTGAAAAGAAATGACTTTGATTAAAACATCCTTTGCTTAGATATGAAAAATGTGTTTCCTGCTGCATGGAGCTTTTCCTCCTGTTAAGTTTTTACTACTTGGTTCTTCTCTTTAGTTCTTTCTTCAAATGAGGAACGTAAGTCTGGCAGAACAAGGTGTAAGGTGTACCCTACGCATACCGGAGGAAGCTCACCATGATGTTTTTGTGGATGAAGCCCCTCCGGTATCTGGCTGGTTTCAGGTGTGGATATTCTTCAGTGCTGGTGATTCTAATATTCCAAACCTTCTTCCAGGCCTCGTATAGCTGAACGTGAACAGGGTAGACGCCCGAATGGTGAGGGGCCACTGCGTAGCCCATGTCAGTAGGAATGCCGTGCTCCTAAGATCAAGCAAATGTTAGTTAGAAAGTGGGAAGATTTATCTGGATCCTATTTTTACCCCAGGATTTTCAAGTGTACTATAAATACATTTGTTTTAATCCATCATTACTTAATTGTGTGGCAAAATTAAAGTGATAAATATCGAGACCTCTAGACTTCATGAAGACTGAGAGCCACTCCACCAGTTTTGATGATGATACATTTGTGTTTAAGAGGTGGCGGGACAAGACCGGTGATTTTAACGAAGAATGTGAAAGAGCCTGCATTCAGTGCATCCTGTCACAGCCACCTGTTCCTGCATCCTCACGACCTCAGTAAGTTAAATGACAAACACTCACTACAAACAACACTCAGCACTCCCCACAAAATAAAACCAGCATTTATCAGAGGGCAGAACACATTCTGCATTCACTAGACTTGCTAACAGGATTTTATTTTGCCTGTAGCCCAGTTTCTACCAAGTTTGTTATGTTTCTGTTGGCCCCCTCAGCAAGTGGGCCAGTAATAGACAATGTTCCCAGCCTCATTAGAAGCACACACTTTTGATTAGAAAATGTGGTAAAGTTTTATAGAGCAATTTTCTCTGAAACCAAAGCCCTGGTTATAGTGAAAGTAGAAGGTACTGAAAGAGCCAAACAATCTGGAAATTTAGTTGATTTGAAATCCAGCTTTAGATATAAAATGAGTCCAGTTTTAGAAAATTGTTTCAAAATCCCTCTCGCTCTCTCTCTGTCTCTCTCTCTCTTACTATTTCCTCTATTCACTTGGTCCTGACCAAGGCTGGACATTCTGAAAATAAATCTATGTAATAACTGGACTATTTTGGAGGGGACTTGGGACAACTTTGTATACTTCTGATTATTCTTCTTCGTTTGAGATGGTCCATTATTCCTGATATAGTCTCTTTAGCATAAAAGACGAAATGTCTTTTATTGAAAGAACACTCTCATGGCTTCAGTAGTAAACATGTATTTTTTCCTCCTGAATGATATTTTATTTTTCTATCTGTATTTTTCAATTGCTTTATAGTCTTCAAAAGTTCTACCCAAACAGACTTCCTTTGACTGGGTGGTGGCTTTTCTTCATGCCAAAGTGCAATTTCACATACAAAGAACCATAGCATTAGGTTGCTAAATGCACTGAATTGTAGAAATATGCTACAAATGGATATGGAAAAAGTGGAAAAGGCATGGCTAGCTTTGTTTTTCAATCTAAATAACAGGAGGTGAAGGAAGTGTATGAGCACTTGAACGCAGAAGGAACATGGGTTGCCAATCATTTGTCATCACCGAAGTATCTGTCAGACTCCTTCGATACGGCATAAAAGCCTCTCAACCTACCTAACATAGCTTATCTCCTATCAGCATTCATCCTCCCCACCCCAATTCCTAATGATTCCTTTCATGTCTTTGCTGTACACTGTACATATTGTCTACCGAACTGGAAGGCTCCTTTCCTCTTATCTCGTAAACACTTCATCATTCAAAACTCAGCTCAGCCAGCTGTGGCTGAGGATGCTGGAAAGGGGAGCTGCCACACTGTTGCTGTGAGGAAGAGAACAGGTGGAGTGGATTATACTTGTGTTTCTGAAGGGTGAGAGGAAAGTTTCATGTTCTTCATTTTATTTTCATCTTCATTAGAAATTACCATAACTAGGCAATTACTATTATATCATTTAGAATTTCACTAGAGTGAACTGAAATATCTCATTGCTTTTTTTTTTCTGATTTTTAAAAACTCAAACTAAGGCAGTTTTTTTTTCAACTAAAAATTGCTTACCAATGCATACTTTGTGTTAGAAAAGGTCAGTGAAGTATTCATCTAAAGTGGTTTAAGAATAGGGGTGCAGTGATAATGGACCAGTTGAAAGAAGATGAATTTCAATCACAGAAATTTAAAGAAAAATAGTGAACAATTATGGGTTAACGATTTTTAAAAGGGTACAGGAAGAAGCAAGAATGAAATTCACAATGACAGGAACTACATTATAAAATTCAAATATCTCCAAATCTGTGAGAAATTATGCTGACAGAAAGCTCAAGGTAGTTTTAAATACCTGTAAGTGGTCAGCTATTTCTTCAGAACACTATGTAAGAAAAGGATGGTCCAGCCCAGCAGAGACATTTCCCTTACTTTGGAATATTCCCATATATTTGCAAACCATCATATACACAATTTGCGTTTTTCTTTTTAGCTTTTAACACTAAAGAAATACTGAGGTTTTTTCAGTCTCTCTCATCTTTTATTTGTGTGCTGGTGGCACAGTGGCGGAAAACTCCCCTTCTGGAGTCAAACAGATCTGGCCATTTCACTCTCGCATTTATCACCTGGGTGGCCTTTGGAGAATGATTTATCACCTCTAAGCTTCATAAGAGGTTCAGAGGAAATTAAATAATATATATGGAAAGCATTTAGTGAGGTTCCTGAAACACGATACACATTCAGTGAATGTTATTATTGTTGTGTCATTCCTGTCCTGCTTCCATTTTAAAATAAGCTATCATCGTACTTCACTCGACTGTAACGTGGAAATTACGAAAATACTGGGCCACCCTTCCTTTCAGTGAAAGAAAACGGCTGGGTTTGGGGATTCTCCCTTGTGAGGCTTCTGTGACTTCTATCCCAGCGTCCCTTCTTGGGCCTGCTTTCCTCCCGGTCTGTCTAAATACCCTCAACCAGTGCCATGTGGCTCTGGCCTGCAAATCACTGCGCATTAGCTAGTGGGCAGTCTCTTTTAAACGAGACGAAGGCAACATAAAGTGGTCCCCAAATTTGCATTCAACACCAGGGAGAACACCTGAAATCTTATTGGGTAGGAAAGTTTGGGCTAAGATTGCAGGTCGTACGTTCTGGAAGGCAGACTATTATGTATGAGAAGATTGAGTCTTAATGCTAAATTCTTGACTGATTATTCTCTTCTAGATCTTTTAATTTGAAATTAAGTACATTATTATTTTGGAAGCTGGAGCAAAAAAGTCTAAAAGAGTAGACATTTTAGCTTAATAAGTTAATTCTCCTTATTTTTTTAATTAATCTTGGTTAAAACTAGCATCTTAGATCTAGGAACTCTGTAACCTATATCAAAATTTCCCTAATAAAGGACGTGAACCAAAAAGACTGGGGAATATGCCTATGTTACTATACAATGTATGTTAAATACTTAGAACACAAGAGTGGGATTAATTATTCTCACAATTGAACCCTTCATCTCCACCTCTCAGCTCTACCAGAAATGCTCTTTCCCCAGGGTTCCTCCATGCCACTAAATGACATGGTTAATTATCAACCAACTAGTTGCTGTGTCAAAAAGATAGAGTCTAATCTTGATACCTGTTTCCTCATTCTCTCCTAAATCTAGTTCATTATCATGTCCTAATAGCATACCTCTAGTATAAATCTTAAATCTATTCATTTTCCCCCAGTTCTATCCTTATCATCCTCACCACCCTAATCCAATCTACCATTTTATGCCATGGCCTTCCAGCATAGGCTCCTAACCACTCTACCCGTTTCCTCTCTTACCTGCTTCCAATCCATTCTCTACATGGCAGCCAGAGTAATACTTAAAAGACCCAAAGATGACCATGTAACTTTCTACTCAACATCCTTCCATGGTTTCCCCTTGCATTTAAGATAAAATACAAAATCCTTGGGTGGTCACGAGCCTTGCGTGGTATGCCCCTTGCTTCTCTCTCCTGCCTCATTTTGCTCCACCCTCCACCTTTCATTGTATTAGTCACATTAATCTTTTCCTGAAACTCACCAAGTGATTTCCTCCCTCAGCATCTTCCCATATGTGGTGTTCCCAGACTGGAATTTCCCTACTCCAACTCTTCACTTAGATACATTTGGCACCTCTTTTAGGTACTTTATTCTGTGATATCTTCAGAGAAGCCTCCACTGACAAGTCCCAATGTAAATGAAGTCACGTTAAGAGTTCTCTTAGTAACATTCATCTGTTTTTCATGGTACACAGCACAGTTTGTAAGTGAATACTGCTTCCTGTGATTGTTTCTTAATGTCTCTCGTCCTCATTAAACAATAAGCTCCATGAGTTCTCGGTTCTGTTTTATTCACTGCAATATGCCCCGTGTCTTGCCAACAACGAGCACTCAACAAATATTAATGACCAAGAGTGTGAACTGATTCTGACTACCTTCCTCTCATTCTAATTTTCACTTTCTCAATTATCTCCAACTGTCAGTTCATCTGCAGAATGGACATATGGTAACTCACAGAGAAACTTAGCACCTAGACAAGTAATACTTGAAAACACTTTTGAGACTGTAGTTAAAAATTATGCAAGTGAAAAATAGACATTTATTACTATGAATTTATATTTAAATTATACTGTATAGAATTAAAAATTGCAAGATTTTCCTAAATTGTGCATTCAAATGTTTCCACATGGAGAATGCGAAGATAACACAATTTCATCAAGCAAAAAGTGTTGCAATATTTCTTAGAAAAATTTTCCCAAAACTAAAAGAAAAAAAGGAAAAAATTGGCTTTCCGGTATTTGAGAAACACAATAACTTCATTCCTGAAGAAATCATTGTTTATTACTATCTTTGATAATATTTATTTATTTAAATTCTTGCTAGTAATCGAGTGGTACTTTTAATATTTTTCTCTATTTCAGTCTTTCTCAAGAGAAGAACATTTTAAATTTACCTATTTCCTTACTTCCCAGATTAGCAAGTATGCAAACTAATGTAATGAAAAAAAAAATGATAGGAAATCAAACAGATATTCTGTATTCTACAGTCAAAACAATCTAAAACTTCATTATAACATAATTTCAAAATACTTCTAGATGCTTTTCTGCGGTTCATTTGGATTAGAATGTCCCATTTCCTCAGCATATAGAAGTTCATGTTTTGGTTAACTATCTCATAGTACTGAGAATTTACATTTACAATTAAAATGGGCTTGCAATAAAGTTTCCCTATGTTTATATTTGGTGGTATATTTTGGAGTTGTTTCTAGGAGAAATTGCTTCGCTTCAGTTTTTAAAGTGGCTTCCTTAAAAGCTGTGGCTGTTTGAGATATTATTTCACATGTAATAGAAAATAATACGTTTTCCAGATAGTAAGAGCTTGTTTGGAGAGTGGAATTAGAACTTTTCCACTAAAAGACACATGCATACACATATGCATGTATACACAGAAACGCACAAAATAGGTGAAGAAAAAAATTTATGAAACTACTCCCTTGGATTTGAGGAGCATTTTAAAGCTTCTAAAGACTGTTTTCCTAAGGTTATATTAATGAGCCACATGTGAATTTTAGCTGATGAGAACCTGTGGGGCCTCTGGCACTGGGAGAAGGAGTCCTATAGCAGTTGCTGTGGCTTGGTGGCAGTAAGAAATGGCAGTGATGCTGGCCCAATGTAGCTAAAGTTACTATTTAAAGGAATCTTACTTCTTTCTTCACTTAGAACAAAACCAGGCAAGTCAGGATTTATCTCTAGGTTAGGGAATTAGGTTTGGTACTGAATGCTAAGAGTGTAAATATTAGAATATGTTCCTGTGATAAATGATGGCATTTCTGGCATGATATGAAATGAAAGCTCTTGAAAGAAATAATTACCTTAATATAAGAATCTGATATTTCATTTTTTTCAATTGTGAAATAAAGGGGTTGTGCAAGTAGTCACTAAGATTCAGATTTAAAATTCTGTGTTTGACATAATCTTTGCGGTTTTAGAAGTTGTCTTATATTTGGATGCTAAATATAAATGCCCTATTTTTAATCCATGATCTAATCTTAAACTAACATGTGTAATTTTCTTCCTACATATTTAAGGAAGTGATAACGCCCTAAAATGTGATACACATATTTACATAAATTTGGTCAATATTTATAGAATTGGCCCCTAGATTTCTTTCTAGTTTTTTTTTTTTTTTTTATACAGGGTGCTCTTTAATTCATAATATAAATTCTGTTTGCCAGCTGGTATGTGAAAAATCTGCAGTGATGATCATGTTGTTTTTAATAGATTCAGTTTGAGTTTAAAATCATCCTCTGTTGGCAGCTGTTGTATAATTAAAAAACTGGCTGGTCTTCATCATCTCTGGTTTCTGGGAGGTAAGCTCCAAATCCTTGGAATTTTCTAAGTTATAGGAATGTCTTGTTATTCATGGTGGGTCCCTGAGACCGAAGATCTGAGTTTATGTTAACAAAATGACTTAGTTCAGAGTTTGGCCATATCAGAAAGACCAACTATGCAATTAGAGAGTTGGAGCTTTGAGCCAGCTTGTATAAGCCTGACCTCTAGGCAGGGGAGGAGAGTCGGAGATTGAGTTCAATCATGCGGCCAGTGACTCAATCAATCATGTCTATGAAATGAAACTCCATTAAAAACACTGAACATCAAGGCTGAGACAAGTACCCTAGTTAGTGATATTCTTATGGGTCCAGAAACCCCAGGAAGGTGATATGCTTTGTCTTGCAGTTTGGATTAAAAACAAAGAAACAAAAAACCCCAAAAAACATGGCTACAGTAACAAAAGGTACGAAAGTCTTTGGATAAAGGTGTTAATAATGAGATCTTCAGAATGGCATTACAGTAACTCATAAAACAGAAGTATGACCTTATCACTCTGAAGTCACTCAGATCTGGAGAAGAGTCTATAGTGTTTCGTTAACTATATAGTGAGAACAGAAACTTATTTTTCCCATATTCAAAAAGAGCTGGGGAGGGAGGGATGGATTGGGAGTTTGGGATTAGCAGATACAGACTATTATATATAGGATGGATAAAAAACAAGGTCCTATTGTATAGCACAGGGAACTATATTAAATATCCTGTGATAAACCATAATGGAAAAGAATATGAAAAAGAACATATACATGTACAAAGCTGATCTACCTGTTGGTGCTTTGTGACAACCTAGAGGGGTGGGATGGGGAGGAGGTGGTGGGAGGAGGGCTCAAGAGGGAGGGGATATGGGGATATATGTATAAACATAGCTGAGTCACTTTGTTGTACAGCAGAAACTAACACAACATAAAGCAATTATATTCCAACAAAGATGTATAAAAAATATATACATGTATAACTGAATCACTTTGCTGTATAGCAGAAATTAACACAACTTTGTAAATCAATTATACTTCAATAAAATTTTTTTAAAAATGTAAAAAAAAAAAAAAGATAGTCAAACCCATGACAATAAAATCATCAGTGTCTACCAGGGAATCTTGGGGAGAGAGTGCAGCTTCGTACCATGGAGGAAGCACAAATTTAGAAGTCCTGGGCTCAATCTCAGTGCTGCCCTGCATTAGCTGTGGATCCTCGGACAGGTTATACAACTATACCAAACCTCAATTTCTTTATTTGCCAAGTAGGGCTAATAAAACAAGTTATCTTACTGAGTTGCAGAGAATGAAAGATATAAGCAAGTTATCTTACTGAGTTGCAGAGAATGAAAGATATAAGCAATGTTAAAGGTCAAGTGCCATTTAACTTCCTTTCATCTTATTAACACTATTCTCTTTCTTTTTGAAACAACGACTAAAACAAGGAAACAAAGGTAAACTAAGAATCCTTCTACCATCACTTCCAGGACCACCCCCCCACCCCCAAACTCATAATTCTTATTTAAGAGAAGACATCTCTTAAAAGAAAATACACTATCATTATCAATCTTATGGAAAAAAAGTTTTACCAAACACTATACATTTCTTCTGGAAAAAGTAATTGATATTATGTATAAAGTAGGAGCTTAAAAATATCCTTGGTGAGTCAGTTTCCCCCTCTTAAACAAGTTCATTCGTATCATCTTTATTATAGACTCCTCATATAAGTGATATCATATGATATTTCACTTTGTCTGACTTACTTCACTCGGTATGACAATCTCTAGGTCCCTGAACTTATGGTTACGGGGGTGGGAGAAGGAGGGGAAGGGATGGTTAGGGAGTTTGGGATGGACAGGTACACATTGCTATATTTAAACTGGATGACTAACAGGGACATACTATATAGCACAGGGAACTCTACCCAATATTATGTAACAACCTAAATGGGAAAAAAATTTGAAAAAGAATAAAAAAAAAATCCTTGGTGAACCATAAATTTGGTAAGGCCATAACAATGACACCAGCAAAAGCCCCTCCTCGACACCACATATTCCCCTTCAAGCACGACCCTAAGTAAACAGCTGAATTATTTAAGAACTTAAATGAAATTTAGTAAGCCAAATGCATTAAGAAATTCCAGAAACACATATAGAAATATCAAATCACTAGGTTGTGTAACAGGAACTAACATGGTGTGGTAGGTCAGTTACACTTCAAACACCAACCAACCAACCAACTCACAGAAAAAGAGATCAGATTTGTAGTTTCCAGGTGTGGGGGGCAGGGGAGTGGGAATTGAATGAGTGTAGCCAAAAGGTACAAACTTCCAGTTATAAGATAAATAAGTACTAGGTGTATAATGTATGACATGAAAAATATATAATGAAAGTTGTTAAGACAATAAATCCTAGGAGTTCTCATCACAAGGAACAAGTTGTTTCTATTTCTTTAATTTTGTGTCTACATGAGATGATGGATGTTCAGTGGACTTACTGTGGGAATCATTTCGTGATGTATGTAAGTCAAATCATTATGCTGCACACCTTAAGCTTATACAGTGCTGCGTGCCAATTGTATCTCAATAAAACAAAGAAAAAAAAAGAGAAATTCCAGAAACAAAAGTTAAGCTAATAATTGAGTACCAATACAGAAAAAGGGTTACAAAATGTATGTATACTCAGCTTTAACCTTCATTGTCACTTGTAATCTCTGAGAAAGAATTATTTTGGGGAGAGTGACAGATTTTCTTCGAGTCTTCCCTAATAATTATGTAATTTATTTCAAATAAGTTTCTTTCCATTTAACAGAGCATGCTGTTTTCCTCTCTTAGAGTTCCCTTCAGAATTTTTGAAGTGTCGTCATATCTTTGTTGAGTGTCTCATAAGTAAGCACTAAAGGGTACACTTTTGTAAGAATACTCAAAAGAATGATGTAAACACTTGTACTTTGCACAGGCCAGGTTGATTTTTTTTTTTGAATTGCTAAAATTTCTTCAAGTAAACACATGAAGGAGTTTGTAGAAATGTAAAAAAAAAAATGAATCTATGAAGCTTTATTTTTTTATGCTGTAGCAAAATAATTGAAAATAAAGTTATCTAGAGACATAGTGGAGGAATTGGAGGGTTTAGTTTAATCCAGCTTTCTCAGGGTTTGAAGCCATGAGTTTAATATGGACCTTTGGGGTCCTTGAGAGGTAATAAAGCCATAAACAATTCAGAGACAGGCTTAAATTCCCAAAGTATTTACAAACACATTTAATCTTTCTGAAAATATATAAGGTTGATTAGACTAGGAATCTTTAAGTCTGCACGGTATTAATTTTAACTGAAGTAATATTACCAACAGAATAGAAAAGTTGATATTGATCTTCGTTTATTATAACTGTTGCATACCCTCTGGGTATTTACAATAGCCATCAGGACAGTTAATACTTGTGTGATGGTTGCACAAGCACAAGAAATTACATGAATCATATAAACAGCTACTTAAAAGAAAAAGATTGTAAAAAGCCAGATTTTAATATTCTGAATTTGCTTAAAAAATATAACTCTTCAGGGAAGTCATAACATTCTGGTTGTGAGGTTTTTGTAATAGCAATCAGTAACAGTATCAGTGGCATGGCAACTTTCAATTACACAAACCATGCTGGTTTTGTGGGCTTTGGAACCTCACAGACCTGGGATTAAATCCTTTCTCCAGCTTTCATTGGCTGTGTGATTTTAAGAAAATTACATAAGCTCTCTGAGCCTCACTTTTTGCATTTTAAATATGGGAATAACTAGGCTCACAGGTGGTTGTGAGAGTTAATTGAGGATAGATATGTGGAAAGCACTAAGCACAATGTCTGGTAGATATCTAGAGCTCAAAATGTTCTCTTCCTACATTTCCTCTGGAGAGTCAAGAATCTTTTCCACTGAAATGCAAAGTTCTGTTTCATGTAGGGAAAACAGAATGATAGAATTTCAAGTTTCATAGTTTTCCCTGATCTGAACAGAAATTAAAGGAAAAGAATGGGGAACTGGGGAGACTAGTTTGGATGCTGATGCAATGATCCACTTGTGGGATAAAAAATTTGGAAGTAGGGTGGGGATAGAAAGTTTTGAAATGGAGTAGGATTGGTACAAAAGAAAGAACTCACAGAAACTACTGAACGATTGGGAACTTGGAGTGTGTGATACGAAAAAGCCAAAGCAGATACAAAGTTAGCAGTTGTGCGGATCTTACTTTCATTGATTGATTGATCATATTCAGAGGTAACATTCAAAATATTGACCAGCCAGCATGCCATCCACTAATCAATGACATCTGCTGCCAGCTGTAGAGCTGGAGCTGGATGTTGGAGACAATGAGCCAGGCCCCTTTAGTTGCTGAGTAGTTGGGAGATTTGGGACATGCATGGGGAGGGTCTGAGGTGGTACTGGGGATACTGATGCTTTTCAATATTGTAATAACTGGCATGGCTAAGCCAGTACTTTTTTTAAAGCTCTTTATTGGAATATAATTGCTTTACAGTCTTGTACCAGTTTTTGAGGTACACCAGAGTGAATCAGCTGTATTTATACATATATCCCCATATCCCCTCTCTCCCGCAACTCCCTCCCACCCTCCCTCCCTATCCCAGCCCTCTAAGTCATCACCCATCATCAAGCTGATCTCCCTATGTTATGCAGCAACTAGCTATCTATTTTACATTTGGTAGTATATATATGTCAATGCTACCCTCTCACTTTGTCCCAGCTTCCCCTCCCCCCCCCCCCGTGTCCCCAAGTCTGTTCTCGAAATCTGCATCTTTATTCTTGCCCTGTTACTGGGTTCATCAGTACCATTTTCTTAGATTCCATATATATGCGTTAGCAAACGGTATTTGTCTTTCTCTTTCTGGCTTACTTCGCTCTGTATGACAGTCTCTAGGTCCATCCACCTCACTACAAATAACTCGATTTCATTACTTTTTATGGCTGAGTAATATTCCATTGTATTATATGTGCCACATCTTCTTTATCCATTCATCTATTGATGGGCATTTAGGTTGTTGTTTCCATGTCCTGGCTATTGTTAATTGTGCTGCAATGAACATTGTGGTACATGTTTCTTTTTGGATTATGGTTTTCTCTGGGTATATGCTCAATAGTGGGATTGCTGGGTCATATGATAGTTCCATTTTTAGTTTTTTAAGGAACCTCCATATTGTTTTCCATAGTGCATGCCAGTACTTTTAAGTTGAATATTAACCCTAATAATATATCCCTTAGTCTTCTCTTCTATGTCTTGCCCTCTCCAAGCTCCTTCAGCCATTCTTTTTATGAAGTAAATTATATACTTTACCATATTGGTCATCCTGCTCTTTCTTAACTGTGCTGTTTCCAGAAGTGGTCTACCAGCTCAGAGCAGACTTTGTGCATCCTGATTTGAAGTCTATTTCTATTAGGACCATTAGAGTTATACTTTGTTTTCAGTATCAATACAATGAAAATCTAATGTCCCTTTTTTATAAAGTGCTTCACTGAAGTAAAAATGATAAAATTCATTCATTCTCTAGCTGGCAAGCAAACTAATTAAAAGATTATTATATATTCCTTAAGCCAGCAAGTCTTTCAATATATTTTAAATTACATTTTGATACTATAATCTTTATTTCCACTTTAGAAAAGTTAATGTGCTCACTAACCTAAAAAGTTGCATAACTGACACTAGACACTTCAGCTAATGTAAATTAGCGGGTTCTGCTGAACTTGGAAAAGAGAGGAGAAAAGGACACTGTTTGAGAGAATAACGATAGTGCAATCAAAAAGTACAATCCTGGGCAAGATTTTATGTTTTCAGGGTCAGGAACATTGTTTCACTACTACTAATTTTAATGGTATTGTCTATAACAGTGTTAAGTGTCACTGATATTGGCAATGAGTTCTATGATAAAATTTCTACTAATTATTTTATCTCTAAAAACTAAACTACCATAATTCACTAAAATTTAAATCCAATTTCCAATTAAGAGTATATATACTGATAATACTTTTTGAGGTTTAAATGCAGTAAGTTATTCTGTTTTTCTAATGAAATTTTATCCAATTTTTAAAACTGTATAATAGATATTTCCACTGTGTTGTAGGTCAATAATTAATGTTACAATTAATCTTTGCCTCAAAATGGTATCTTTCCAAAGAAATCTCCTGTTGAAATTTCATTTTAATACCTGAATTAGCCCATGTTTGATAACTAAAAATATTTTTCTAATCAACCTCTAAAGCTGTACTTCCTGATGGCTGTAATCATCAAATGCAAGTTTGCTTAAAGGATTTGTTTGACCTTCCGTAGTAAGCAATTAGACAGAGCTTTCAAAGTAAATTAAAACGGACATTAAATTCCCTTGTGAGATAGAAGTGTCCACATTGTGCAAAAGGATTAATAGATCAGATGTGTTTGCTAAAACTCAATGAAAACAGCAGGTGTTTGGCTGTAAATGGTGATAGACAGGGCCCAACCAAAGAGTCTTACATCATAGTCTCAGATTCTCTTAGTTGGAAAGGTATTTAAATGTCCTTTAACTCAATCACTCATGTGAATATTAAATTTTATCCATGACCTCTAGTCTTGTTTGAACACCCAGTTGCTTCTTTATATGTGCTTTCAGTTCCTTCATTGGGAAACACGCATGCTCATCTTTAAATTTAGAGCCTCCAAGCTGGTGGGAAGAAGCAGAATGTGACCCAATTTAGAAATGCGGTATTAGCACAATACTGCTTGTTCCATCTAGTGAGACAAGGGTTGAGGCAGAATTCCTGCAGATTAGTTTCTTTGAATTATATATCCACACACGATAAATGATATTCAGCCACGTGGAGAGTTCCTCAGATTCAGCTGTTTGTCTCCCTTCCCAACACTTCAGAAACTCTGCCTATCATAGGGAACCTTTGGGAACTAAGGGGAAAGTTGCCCTACGAGTTCCGCCTCTAGCTCTCAATTTCTCTTCTGTTAGCAGAATTACCACATACCCCCTTGGATTACTGGCAAAAAAGAAATCTAGACTTATACCTGTGAATTGGTTTGGGAGGCTAGTAAGGAAAGTTGGAGTTCACAATTTATGAGTTTTAGAAAACCAGGATTTCTGGTTTTTGTGTTTGATTGTTTTGTTGTGGCCATGCCATGTGGCATGTGGGATCTTAATTCCCCTACTAGGGATTGAACCTGTACCCCCCTGCAGTGGAAGCACGGAGTCTTAACCCCTGGACCACTAGGGAAGTCCCCAGGATTTCTGGTTTTAAATTCTACTGCTAGTGAGTTTTATCATCATGAGTACGTCACTGTATTTCTCTGACTTTTCAGTTTTCTTCTCTATAGCGTGGGAATAAATATACCTACAATTCAGCGTTGCTGTAAGAATTAAAGGAAATAATACAGACTATATTAAAAAGATAAAACAAAACCCTTGAACTTTTCTTATTACATATTTAAATTTAGCATCAAAGCAGCCTTGTAACCCTAATGCCTTAGTGTAAAGTAAGAGTTAACACGTTTTAGAAAATGTGTAGAATTCACATGAACCAAACGTCTTTCCAATACAAAATAAGCTTTTAAACTTAAGGATTTTTGTCCCTTTTACCTGTCACTCTAAACACCTCAGCAACCTAGACAAAAACTGAAGATGGCAGTTTTATGATACTGATTCTAATGATAATAAAAACAGCAGCTGTTATCTACTGAATGTGTGTTATGAACTAATCACGGTTCCCAAATGCTTCTGTTCTCTTTCATGTTGTCATGGCTCAGGAGGGACTGATCCTGGATTCAATCTCTTTTCATGTGTGTCCTCTTGACAAAAAAGCAGACCAGTTCTGTATTTGATTAAACTTTTATGAATGTTCTCTACTGCCTCAAGGACCATAATTTGGGTTGTCAACCTGAAGCTTGGAATGACATTTTAAAGAAATGTCCTCTGCTTGGCACTTGAGGTTAAGAAAGATTAAATTTCAATTTTGAATTATTCTTTCAATTCATGATGCTCTTTAGTTGAGAATTCCAAAAAAATGTATAACTCCTGTGCGTGTCTGTTCTTACTGCGTGTACTTTCAAGTATTTATGTTTGTTAAGTATAACCATAATATTGGCATGCATTGATTCACTCATCCAAGTCATAATTGAATATCATTATTTTAGATAATGTTCTATTTTCAGGAGAACAGTGACTGTCATGTCTTTCATCAAATCTGCCTTGATAAACTGTTTTTTTCAAGGATACCAAAAATAACAACAAACCTAAAAATCTTCCTCCTCACTTCCTAGTTTATCTTTTATTGGTACTTTCTTTTACTTTATGTATTTTCTTTTTTTACAAATTCCCCTCTTTCTCCACAGGTTTAAAAAGAAACTACAAAGTAATTTTCTTCTCCACATCCTCTCTTGCTGACTGATGGCTAATATCAGCAGTCATTTAGACTTCGGAAGATCATAGAATTAATGTTTGCCGCGTTGAGGGGATTTTGAGTACTCTTTACTACAAACTGTGGCAATGTTTACCCACTTTTACATGCTGTTTATTATTCCTGTTTATATTTTTGGTGAAAAAATGGTGGCTCTCCATCTCACAGATTGCAAATACTGTCAAAATATATACACAATATTAGCTTGTAGGGCACTAGTCTTACTTTCTTGACAAAATATCAATGGCTGGCAAATGTACTTGAAGCTGTCTCTTTTGGGGGGGAAGACTGGAGTTAAAAGGTAAGAATGGGCTCCTGATGCTACCCATAAGTATTTGGTCTTCTATACCCTCATGGAAAAAGCAATACATTTTATAAATTCTAACCTTTTCTTGTACAAATTTGAGTATGGTATCGTGTGGCTCAACTATTCAAACATCTTGGCGCTTTCGAAGTTTATGTAGATACATTCCATGATAAGTGGGCACTGGGCATCAGTACTTTCTTAAATTCTGATTAGCCAAAAAAACTAATGGTTACACGGCTGGGTGACCAGCCAAGGGAGATGTAACATGTGCTCTTGTTTCTACAGAGTTACAGCCACAATCTCTCTATGCCATTTTAGAGTATAAATATGTTAAGGGCAAGTATGTAAGGAAATAGTTTATCTTCAGGGTTTAGGAACTATAACATTGGGAAAGGCATATATGTGTAGGAAATCTCAAAACTGAGCAGATAATACTTCAAATCAGTCATTTCTAGTTTTGGGGTCAGGACTTCAAATGTCTAGAAAAACATTTTCCGTCTGTCAAGGGAGTGGTTATATTTTAGAATTTTCCAACTCATATCCAACTTAACCAGTGTAGTGTATTTTAATTATTTTGCACACTAGGCTTAGTCTACATTTAGTAGGATTTACCTAGAAACATGATTTGATGGTTTTAGATTTATTAACAACATAATCTATGAATATTGTAATATAAGTTTTGGGGTTTGCAAATAAGAGAAATGCTATAATAAATAAAGATATATTGCACTCCAATTGCTTTTTGAGTGGTAATTTCTGCTGCCTTGATCATTTATACTACAAATACTCACTGAGACCTTTATGAGCTAGGAACTGTGATAGACAGAATATATATATAATTCATAGAAACAAAGATAAAACACCCTCCCCACTCCAAACACTTGCCTTATTGGCTTAATCACTGTATACCATCTCTGCTCACCACAAGCACATTTTTCCATGTACTGTACTTATTAGAACTTTCACTGTAAATTTCCCTGTCCGGAATCAGAATCCCTTTATTATAAAACAGCGTATCTCGCTCAGTCAAGTGAACGTTCCATCCTTATATGTATGTGATGTCTTCGAAATAGTTTTCTTCCCATTTCTATTGCCTCTCTGGGTTGAGTCTTCATTACCTCTTGCCCACAATATGGTCTCCTACCTGGTGTTTTCCCTCATTTAACTACAAATTCTCCCTGACACTTAAACATTATTCTTATTTCAGAGTGTACCTAAAACCCTATTTCCACAACAGCATTCCCCTGGGCACTCCCAATGACACTTACCTCTCTGAACTGTGGGATGTATGTCTACACGGTTTGGTACTAGGTCCAGGAATATCTCATTTTATTGGAGACTTTTTTTTAAATTGAACTATAGCTGATTTACAATGTTGTGTTAGTTTCTGGTGTACAGCAAAGTGATTCAATTATACATATATATACAGATATTCTTTTTCATATTCTTTTCCATTATGGTTAATTACAGGATATTGAATATAGTTCCCTGTGTCATACAGTAAAACCTCGTTGTTTATCTATTTTACATACAGTAGTTTGTATCTGCTAATCCCAAACTCCTGCTTTATCCCTCCCCCATCCCCTTTGGTAACCATTAGTTTGCTTTCTATGTGGAGACTTGTTTTATGTGTATATTTTTGCTTCCCAGTGTGGCAGGACGCGCCTTCCTGACGGGAGCCATATTTTCTGAGCTCTGACCATAATGTCATGTAACTGAGTCCTGTGAGTGTCTTGCAAAGTTCCTCTTAAATTGGACACCTCAAAGCTTAAGCATAGTGATGAGCACCCAATACAAACTCAGAAGTCACACACTGAAAGGATGCAATACTAAATTGTTCTAATGAACACATAGAAAAGCCTGTTTAAAAAGTGACAATATGCCAAAAACCTCTAAGACACAGTCAGTATAAAAAGCTGGTCATTTCTGTAGTTGGTACACATTAGTTCAATGTAATGTTCAAAGTGAGTTACTTACTAAGGCAAACTTTTTGTTGAGAATCATCTGCTCCACCAAAGATGACTCATTGTGGAAGAGGTGGGGCTGCATATGGCTCCACATATGTGGAAACCACCAGAACTCATCCACAGACCCCAAAAGACGGTCATCCCCTTCATCTTCCTCTTCAGTTCCTTGGGTGGGGGGGTGGGGAAAGGAGAAACATTATTCAATTAATTTTAGTTATACTGATTGCCTGTTTATCTGTCTATATATCTCTCTGTCCATCCATCCATCCATCCATCCATCCATCCATTCATCCATCCATCCATTCATCCATTTATCCATCCATCCCTCTAATTATGTAATCCTATATATATGTATTTGAAAGGTACCATTTATACTACTTAGATACATGTAAGACTTTGAACATGAAATGTAACAAAGGAAAATCTGTTACTTGGGGAACAACCAGAGACTATGACACAACTGTTTTTAAAGTTCTAAAACATGAGACATGGATATAAAACCACTGCAAGATGGAAATACACAACCATTCCATAGGACTTTAGAACTTTTAACTTTTAGGATATTTATATAATTTGCAGTTTGGAGAGAATGGGGGATAAGTCAGGATGTAGTCAAGGGAATATGAGTGAGGAAATGTGTAGCAGAGCTCTAATAGTTGATCATTTTTACATGGGTTGTGACACCACAGTCGCAACAAAATAATTCCATAATTTATTTGAGTTACTGCTTAAGTCTGAGAAGAAGTTACTCAGTATATAGTTAGTGAAAACTAAGACATAAAAAGGAGAAAAAAGGGGAATGTAGGAATTATTATTAAGAAAATGGGAGGAAAATGAAGGAAAGAAAAAAGAAAGACAGTGATGGAAAGAAGCTGAGAAGTGGAGAAGTCATTGTAAAACATTCCAAGTACCCCCATGATCCTTGGTGGTACTCATGTTCTTCAAGTTTGCCCTTTCTCTCAAGTTCTTGGAAGCAAACTTTCCATCAAGAAACCTCTGTTTCCTTGAGAGTCAGCTTGGTTGTTGTTCCTCTGATTTTTCATATTTGAGCTTGTTTTATTTCCTCCATTTTCCACGACCTGCAGTTTAGCTGAGTGTGGGAAATTACACAGTTCTCTAACTTACGTGAGGGGGTAGGAGTCTCTTTTTGTATTTCCCCAGGCAGAGTTTCTTTACTAAAGCATGAAATGAGAGCAGTGTAAGATACCTGTCCTGGCATATCATAAAATGATATTAATCATCACAAAATTATCTAGCCATACGTGAATTTCAGCCACAACACTGAATCCAGTAAGGTCCTAGAACAGTGGTGTCTTCAAATGATGTCCCCTCTGTGTGGAGGAAAACCCTCCTCTCATATTTTCAGTAGCGGTTCTGATGTGACTGGTTCTAACAGGGCCGTAGAGGGTGGAGGATGCACTGCTTCCCCAGCACAGCCAACTGAGCCCCGTGCTTGTTTCCACTCTTCTTTCATTTAATCTTCCAAGAGAAGGAAGGCAAGGCCTATTGGTGGGAAAAGAATCTCATCCTATGATTTACTGTGCAATGAAAGAGACCAAAGGTAAAGATGTAGTATGAGGCTGCATGGTCGTTCTATTGTATGCAGGAGGAACAGAATCCATGATGTAGAATAAGTGGAATAACAAAACCTTTCCGCAAGGAGAGTCTTCAGGTTCACTTTCATATGCTTATGTATCAGTACTCTGCTGATATGAAGGAATTTTTCCCTCTCTGTAAAGGGCATCTTTAAATCGAATCTGTTTCATTTCCCTTATTTTTCCTTTTCATCATACACTCATGCGACCATAGCATAGTTGAACAAGTATAACCTTTGAAGTCAGAAGTTTTTAGTTTATTTGTAGTTTCCAACACATTTGAGTTGTGTCATGGTGGGCAAGTCACATAACCCCTTTAATGTCGGTATTCCTGTAGGCAAAAAATACGGAGAGCAATACCTATTTAATTCTATTTGGGAGGAAGTGTTTACATAGTCCCGGCACATACTGGGTAATCTAAAATGCCCACGTCTTTCCCTTCTGTATTTCTTGCTCCTGTTCTTGCATCTTCTCCTTGAGGGTTTTTTTTCACTATAATACCGCTTGAGGGGCGGGCATTCACATGAGTGTCATGTGGCAGAGGGGACACTGTATTTAAGAATTTAAGAACCATTATATCAACTGATTGGCCTGATTAATGAGTCACCCGCATCGAGCATTCTTGGGCCTTCTGAGTGATTATCTTACAGCTCTGGGAAGCCTTCTAGAGAGGAATGCAAAGGAGTAGGAAAATGGAGGCAGGGGCTTAGAATATCCGATGACCCCAATCAGGGAAAAGTCTTGGGTCCTGCCACCTTTTAGGTGATAAATAAGGCGGCTCTGGTAAAGAAACATTTGCTACGTGTGAATGGTGATGCTTAAATACATGCTGGGTTTACTGTTGTTGTTCTTTTGTTTTGTTTTTACATAGGATGATGTCATTTGGTTTCCCTGCAATTAAACATCTCTGCTTATATACTCTCCTCTTATTTAACATTTCGTATGTCCTCAGGACACCATATTAGTTAAGATTACAGTCAGTTACTTGTTGCAGTTTTACTTTCCCATACTGAAAACAGGCACATGTCTCTTGGGGTTTCCCAGTAGTCAGTTCATTCCTGATTTCCACCTCCCCTGGGAAAAGTGAGCTGAGATTTCCCAGTTTATGAAAAGTCACCCTTCCTACTACTTTTAATCTCTACTCCCTGTCTCCTATAACTCCTATCTTTCCCTGCATCCTTCTTTTTATCTCCCCTTTACTCATCTGTCTAGTTGGCCTTTACCCAAAGTTTATTTATGAGACAGCACAACAGGTTTCAGAATTCTTTGGAAAGAC
Source organism: Hippopotamus amphibius kiboko (assembly GCF_030028045.1). Classification (NCBI taxonomy): domain Eukaryota; kingdom Metazoa; phylum Chordata; class Mammalia; order Artiodactyla; family Hippopotamidae; genus Hippopotamus; species Hippopotamus amphibius. The sequence goes on from NC_080198.1 coordinate 77,408,853, forward strand.
TGCTCAGGCATTTGTTGTCCTCTCCTCAATATCATGGTGAAATCTGCTATTAAAATATTCATACATTTTAATTATGTAAGAGTCAGACAAACAATGTCTACCCTCTGACAGACTTATGTAAATTCATAGCAGGCCTAATTGTATGCCTTTCCTTTTTTCTTTGTAAGTCTTTCTTCTCTGATTTACTTGAATCCTACTTTGGTGATGTTTTACATCAGAATTAATTATATTGAGAACAAGTGTCTGTCGCCTAACACTTTAAACATCATGATAAAAAACAGTTGAAACACAGTTATTCATGTTGGATTGTCCTGGCCTCTTGCCACTTCTTTTTCCCTCCACTTTACCCGCTTTTGTCAGAACTGGAGAGAGAAGAACTAGAAGTCAAATTCCTCAATTTTAAGTGTCATTTCTCAAGTTGTTACAAAACTACACTGAAATCTTATAGTTAATGCAAATTATTATTTTGTTTATGTATCTATTTAAATAACTTATGTCTCTTCAGTATTTTATCTGTAGTATTTCCTACCCTGATATTATATTAAAAATCATCATTCATTGAGACTGTCTTAAGTGTTTTTCAAGTATTGTCTCATTTAATTCTCACTGCAACCCTATGCACTAGGGGCCTCTGCTAACTCCATTTTACAGATAAGAAATTGATATTTGGAGGGGCAAATTAATTTGTCACAGATCACTGGGAATGTTGGGATAGAACCTGAATTCAGAACCTGAATTCTAACCCAGACTACACAACTCCAAATCAGGACCCTTAACCATCATTCACCAACAAACAGTGAAGTTTAGAAATAAGATTAGCATTTACTAGTTCATATAACATTGCTCTTCACATTGTTAATGAATTCTATGATATAATTAGAATTTACAAATACTATTGGTTCTCAGTGATTTGTGAAAACATACAAACCTAAAGAACCTATAGGTAAGGGGTAGGAACCTTTTGCCATTCAGCTTCCTTAATTAAGGGTTACCAATTAAATGATAAAAATCCATTTTTTCCCCCAATACATAAGACTTGCACTCTAACTGACCTAAAGTTAAGAGTATTTTTTGACAGTTAATTAGCTATATGACCTTGGGTCCCTCTAAGTTTCTATGTTATTATCTAAAAAGCAAGGTAACACATTCTTTAATTCCTGGGATTCAATGAAAAGGTACATGAAAAGTGCTTAGCTAGGTACTTAGAATACAGTGCTGCTCACTAAAAGGGAAGTATAATTTTTATTCTTTCATTTCTTTATTTCTCACAAAATGCACAAATCTTTCAAAAACTAAAGTAAATCAAACAAGATGAAATCCTCTCCCAAAATAAAAAGTGTTACTAGTATGACAGTGCTGTTTTTCTCCTTCCCTTCAAGACTGAATACAATAGAATTTTCAATAGAAAAAAGTTACTCATTTAGAAAGGAAGACGGTGTACAATTCAATTAAAGTTTACAATATCTAATTTTTGAAGGATTCAGCATTAAATTTTATATCTGTTCCCATTGAAAACTGATTTTACTGGTTTTAGACAACTCTAGCTAAGTTTTTGTGGAAGCTTTCAGATCTTATACAGACAACAAAACTCTCTGAAGCCTTTTCCTTAGCTTCCTCCTATGTTCTACTTTCCCTGGCTTAGAGAGAGGACATACTTACTATGAGCTATGGGACATATGCAAGTAAGGAAAGAGGATAAATCTTTCAGAAGCAAGAATGCAGGAGAGCAACTGGCTAGAGTCATTCTTTAGCATTCAGCATTGGTAAAAAACTGAGTTGCCAGGAGTGCTTTCTTATATTTCTATTAGGTTTTGGGAAAAAGTTTTTAATTATTCTTAATATTTAGAGTGATTTTCTTTCACAACACAACATGGTCAAATTTAATTCTCTAACCTTGTTCCATATAAATACTAATAGTTAAAAGTAATTTTATTTTCATCCAATCATTTATTCATTAATTCATTTTTTCCCCAATAGGCATTGTTCTACTTGCTGGTGTTACAGCAGTAAAGCCTTTGTGGAGTGTTCATTTTAGTGAGGGAAGAAAGACAACAGATAATTTAAAAATAAAGTACATTCAACATCCATTCATGATAAAACATTTAGCAATCTAGGAAAAGAAGGGAGCCTCCATAAGCTAACAAAAACTTTCTATAAAATTGTCTATTGAAAGAATTCCCCTCAAAAACAGTAAGAAAAATACTGAAGGATTTCCCCTGAGGTCAGGAACAAGATATGAGTGTTACTATCACCATCTTTATTTAATGTTTACGGGAGATCCAAGCTAGTGCAATAGGCAAGGAAAAGAAAAAAAATTCATAAAGCTAAGAAAGGAAGAAATAAAATTTTTACTATTCAAAAATTATATGATTGAATAGGTAGAAAATCCAAAAAGAACCTATAAACTATAAAATTAATAAGTGAGTGTAGCAAGGTTGCTAAATACAAGGTTAGTACATAAACTCAATTATATTTTTACATACTAACAACAGAGAAATGGAAAATAAAACTTTAAAAAAAAGACACCTTTTACTATTGCATCAAAAAACCCCACCAAGGAATTAATATAAAAACAATACGGTTTTGTCAAGTGTAGTTAAAGAGGACCTAAATGTGTTCAAGGATAGGAAGACTCAATATTTAGGATAGCAGCTCTCCCCAAATTAATTAATAGATTTGATGTAATTTAAATAAAAATTCTAGTGAGGTTCTTTGTGGATATTGGTAAGCTGATTTTAAAATTTACATAAAAAATGCAAAGGGCCAAGAATTACCAAGGCAATCTTGAAGATGAACAAACTCGGAGGACTTACAATAGCAGATATTAACATTAATTATAAAGTTCCAGTAAATTAGACAGCATGATGACACAAATGGAACCAATGGACAGGAGAGTCTAGAAACAGAGTCCACACATATATGGTCATCTAATTTACAACAGTGATGATACTATGGTGCAGTGAGAAAAGGATGGTCTTTTCAATACTTGGTACCAATTAGACATCTTTATGGAAAAAAGAAGGTATCTTGACCCCTATCTCACACATACATAACAGTTAATTCCAGATGGATCTCAGATGCATACATTTTAAGAATGTAGGAACATATTTTCATGATCTTGTGGAATGCAAAAATATCTTTAGAAAGATACAAAAAAGGAAAAAAAAAGATAAATTGGACTACATTAAAATGTTTGTTCATCAAAAAATACCAGTAGGAATGTAAAAAAGATAAACCACACATTAGGAGAAAGCATTTGCAACACAGATAACTGACAAAGGGCTCATTTAGAATACGTAAAGAATTTCCACAAATGAATAAGTAAAAGCAGACAACCCAATTAAAAAAAACCACTGAGGTATTTCAAAATATAAGATATCCAAATGGTCAATAAATATATGAAAGAAGCTTAATTTCACTACTTGTCAGGAAATGTGCATTTAAACCATAATATGATATCTCTACATGCCCACCAAAAAGGCTAAAATGAAAAAGACAATATTAAATACTGGTGAGAATGTAGAGAAACAGGAAAACTCACATACTGTTGGAAATATAAATTGGTACAACCACCTTAAAAAACTGTTTGGCATTTTCAACTAAAGCGGATCATAAGTGTACCATATAACCAGCAATTCTACTCCTGGTCGATAACCAACAGAAAAGAATACTTATGTCCTCTGAAGGACAGGTACAAAAATGTTCTTAACACAACTATGCCAAAAAAAAAAAAAAAAAGTCAGAGACCGAAAACAACCCAGCCATCCGCACTGGAAAGGAATGGAATAAAGAAATTTTGGTAAATTCAAACAATGGAATACTATAAAACAATGAAGAGGAAAGAATTACAACTAGACACAATGATGTCTGCAAAACTAAAATAATGTTGAACAAAATAAGCTGTATACAGGAGAGTCCATACTATATGATTCCTTTTATACACATCCCAAAGCCAGGCAAACTAATTTATGATATTAGAAGTCAGGATAGTGGTTTTCTTTTAGGGCAGCTAGTGACTAAGGCAGCAGCAGGGAGAGGGTGTGTGAGATTCTGGTAGTAGCTCTTTCTTAATCTGTATGCTGGTTATGGAGCTCTGTACACTTCGTGAAAGTTCATTGAGCACTATACTTATTATGTATGCGGTTTTATATGTGTAAATTACAGCTCAATAAAAAAAGGCCATTAAATAATAATATGGTGAATAAACTTTCAAACTATTAACATTTTGTAAAGGCGAAACAATAATAGGTTAAATGAAACTGAATAACATGAAGACAATAAAGCAGGGGAGAGACACGGGGAATACAGGAAGGTGTGAAAAGGAGGGGTCACAATTTTCAAGTGAGTGGTCAGAGAGGCTGCTTTAATGACAACAGTTAATCTGCTTTTTCTTACCTGTATGGTAAAATTTCCCAGAAAATCCCAGGTTGAATGTAAAATTTGTGATTTGTGCACGCAAAAGATTCTGAGTATCAAGCAGGGCCTGAAATACATAATTTTAACAAATGTATCAGGTAGAGCATGGCCTTGAGAAGATATCTTCCTTTAGCTTTCAAAAGGCAAAACTACTCCTCTAGACACGAGAGAATTAAATGATGGAAAGTAGTTTCTTTACCACCTTACAACTAACAAGAGATTATATAAACATATACTTATATTTATCCTTTAGCAGCAATAAATCAGCAGAAAATGTCAGCTAGAAAAAGGAAGTTAAATGAAAAGTTTATTCTTCACATATCAAAGGAACTAGTATCTAGTACATAAAATACATCTTTTACCCCTCCATGTGTAAAGAAGGACATTCTGTTTAAGTGAAACTATGTAAGAACATATATGGAAAGAAACAGATTGTTTTTCAGATACATCTTTGGTCTTCAAAATCCAAGACTTTTCAATCTTTAAGTCTTAGATGCCCCCCAAATAGTGATTATTCTTCAAAAATGGATATCACGATAAAGTAAATCTTTAATTTGCCCTCTCATTGAAAAACAGGTAAACAATCAAAACCCCCTACAAATGACAGGTAAAGCTAATTTGAACCAGAGTTTTAATTGTTATATCCTATAAAGTACTGATCATACTATGAATATTTGATGGACTTTTCTTCTCTTTCTCCTTCTTTTCTTTCTCATTTTTATTTAAATTCACATTCTTATATTCCTTCTCTCCCTCTATCCCAGACTATGGTAGTTGAATGCCCACCTCAGTGAGGTAAAAAGTAACATTAAATGGTAGGTTTGTTAAGGATCTTAGTCAACACTTACACATGAAGAAACTAAGGAGAAACGACTTGCCCATTTTCACTGATAAAATTAATGGTAGGTCCTAGATTAAGATATAGATCACCAGATTCCAAATTAGGTACTCTTTTTACTCCAGCACACCAAGTCTTTCCCTACCCTTCCATAGTACAGCTGGATCCACAACAAAATCCTTTCTTAACAGTGTAGCTGATACATGGAAGCCCTGCCCCATCATGTTCATGGTCTCAGTCTTTCTGGGGGTTTAAAGAGATATGCATTTTATTGAGACCCTCTCATGATGGTATGTGTTCAACAATTATTAGCTGCCACCCTTCGCTTATTGCTGCTGCTTTACTACAACTAATATGGTTATTATTCGTGATAGATAATACACATTATCTCTCTGAACTTTTCCCTTCATTTGTTAAAGTGGAGACAATTAACTAACTCACAGAATTGTGATAAGGAATATAAAAGATAATATATGCAGGATTGCTTGATAAATTTTTTAAAAAATGGCATAAAATACTAGGTGTTGATATAATTATCAGCAATATATTATATATTAATATAATTATATATTACTGAATTAATATAATTATATGTATATAACTATATATTACTGATCATATCTATATATATTATATATCTCTCATCTACTTATTTTTAATTGAAATATAGTTGATGTACAATATTACGTTAGCGTCAGGAGTATAAAGTGGTGATTTGACATTTAAATACATTATGAAATGATCAACACCTGAAGTCTAGGAACCATCTGTCCCCATACAAAGTTGTGACAGTATTACTGACCATACTTGTTATGCTGTAAATTACATCCCCATGACTTATTTATTTTATAATCAGAAGTTTGTACCGCTTTATCTCCTTCACCGATTTCACTCATTTCCCCCATTCCCTGCCCTTTGGCAACCACACATTTGTTCTCCATATCTACGAGTCTGTTTTTTTTGTTTTGTTTGTTTTTTAGATTCTACATGTGAGATCATATGGTCTTTATCTTTCCCTATTTATTTCACTTAGCATAATACCCTCTAGATCCATCCATGTTGTCCCATGGCAAGATTTCACTCTTTTTATGGCTAATATTCTATTTTACATACGTATCTCATCTTCTTTACCCATTCATCCATGAATGGACCTTAGGCTGCGTCCATATCTTGGCAATCATAAATACTACTGCAGTGAACAAAGGGGTTCACATATGTTTTTGAATTAGTGTTTTTTCTTTGGGTAAATACTCAGAAGTAAAATTGCTGGATGATATGGTAGTTCTATTTTTAATTTTTTGAGGAAGCTTCGCACTGTTTTCCATAGTGGTTGCACCACAATACAATCCCACCAATAGTATATAAGGATTCCCTTTCTCCACATCCTTTTTCCAGCACTTGTTATTTCTTGTCCTTTTGATGATAGCTATTCTGACAGGTGTGAAGCGATATCTCATTGTGGTTTTGTTTTGCATTTCTCTGATGATTACTGATGTTGGACATCTTTTCATGTGTCTGTTGGCCATCTGTATGTCTTCTTTGGAAAAATGTCTATTCAGATCCTCTGCCCATTTTTAAATGGATTGGTTTTTTTTTTTTTTTTGTCTTGTTTTGTTTTTTTGTATTGAGCTTCATGAAATCTTTATATATTTTGGATATTAACCCTTTATTGGATATGTCATTTACAAATATCTCCTCCCATTCAGTAGGCTGCCTTTTCATTTTGTTGATGGTTTTCTTCAAAAAGCTTTTGGTTTGATGTAGTCCCACTTGTTTCTTTTTGCTTTTGTTTCCCTTGCCTGAGGAGATACAACCAAAAAATGTTGCTAAGACTGATGTCAAAGAGTGTACTGCCTATGCTTTTTTCTAGAAGTTTTATGGTTTCAGGTCTTACATTTAAGTCTTTAAACCCATATTGAGTTTATTTCTGTATATGGTATGAGAAAGTGGTCCAGTTTTCCAAACACCATTTATTAAAAAGGCTGTCTTTTCACCATGTTATATCTTGTCAACTTTGTTATAGATGAATTGACCATGTAAGTGTGGATTTATTTCTGTGCTCTCTATTCTGTTCCATTGCTCTATGTGTCTGTTTTTGTGCCCTGTAGCATAATATTTTGATTATTGTAGCTTTGTAGGACAGTATGAAGTCAGGGAGTGTGACATCTCCAGCTTTGTTCTTTCTCAAAATTGTTTTGGTTATTTGGTGTCTTTTGTAATTCCACGCAAATTTTAGAGTTATTTGTTCTAGTTCTGTGAAAAATGTCATTGGTTTTTTGATAGGATTTGCATTGAATCTGTAGATTGCCTTTGGTAGAATGGACAATTTGACAATATTAATTCTTCCAATCCATGAGTACAGCATATCTTTCCATGGAGTATTTTTTTTCATTACCTCACCTACAGCCTGTGTGTGTTTTAGATCTGCAATGAGTCTCTTGTAGGTGTATATATTTGGGTCTTGTTTTTTAATCCATTCAACTCCATAACTTTTGATTGGAGCATTTAGTCCATTTACATTTAAACTAATTATTAGATAGTTATATATTTATTGCCATTTTTTTATTGTTTTCTTTTTCTTTTTCTTTTTTAGTTCTTCTTTGTTCCTTTCTTCCTCTTTTGCCCTCTTCCTTTGTGATTTGATGACTATTGTTAGTGTATGTTTGGATTCCTTTCTCTCTACTTTTTTATGTATCTATTGTAGGTTTTTGGTTATCATGAGGTTTATATATAACAACATTTATGTATAGTTATTTTAAGTTGATGATCTCTTAAGCTCGAACACCTTCTAATAGCCTTATATTTTTACCTCCTCCCCAGATTTTATGTTTTTAATGTTATATTTTACATCTTTTTATGTATCCTTTACTTTTTGTAGATATAGATGATTTTACTACTTTTGCTTTTAACCTTTCTACTAGCTTTACATATGATTAATCCACTACCTTTACTATATGCTTGCTTTTACCATTGAGATTTTCCTCCTTTCAGTGGTTAAAATATGGATTCAAAAATCCATTTTAAAATCATTTCTTGTGTGTTCAGTGCTTTATTCTTCTTTTAAAAAAATTTATTTATTGGCTGTGTTGGGTCTTCGTTGTTGCACACAGGCTTTCTCTAGTTGTGGCGAGCGGGAGCTACTCTTCATTGTGGTGCGTGGGCTCCTCATTGAAGTGGCTTCCCTTGTTGTGGAGCATGGGCTCTAGGCATGCGGGCTTCAGTAGTCGTGGCACACAGGCTCAAGAGTTGCGGCTCACGGGCTCTAGAGCGCAGGCTCAATAGTTGTGACACATGAGCTTAGTTGCTCAGCGGCATGTGGGATCTTCCTGGAGCAGGGATCGAACCTGTGTCCCCTGCATTGGCAGGTGGATTCTTAACCACTGAGCAACCTAGGATGTCCCGTCAATGCTTTATTCTTAAAGTCAGAAATTTTTTCTTTCTTTTTGCCTCCCTGAAAATAAAATTCCCAAAATACATCTTAACTTTGTAACTCTAGATTGTTTTTTAAAATTTATATTTACAATATTTAATAGGAAAAAACACAAACAAACCTATCCTGCTGTTAGATCTTAGAAGCAAATTCAGTGCCTATGAACCAACCTCTATATCAACTATAATATGTTGATTCAAATCATTGAATTAGCCCTGATTTTGCAGGTTTGACTTGGCATTTTACACATTTATTCAAAGTTCTAGAAATAAACATTAAAACACATAAAAGATATATTGAAACAGACAGCAGATACTAATATCAGTATTATGACTATGTATAGTGGAGAGGGAAGCCTATTTCTAGATAATAATTTAAAAATTTAAGATAAGCAGTAATATTTCTTTATCTTTTACAATGCTTTTATGAACCAGGTTTTGGGAGTATCTATGAGAACAATGTTATATATTCATCCATTATTTCTGTCTTTTCAAAATATGCTTTTGTTCAAGAAGCTTGAATACTCAGCAATATTCTTTTTTTTTTTAAATTTTATTTATTTATTTATTATTTTTGGGGGGGTACACCAAGTTCAATCATCTGTTTTTATACACATATCCCCGTATCAGCAATATTCTTAAATCATATCCTTTTCATTAAACTCTTCATTGCTAGAATGGTTTTATTCAGCATTATTCTATTTAAAACTGAAATAGTCTATTATTCCTATTAACAAAATATAAAATGATATAAAATAATACTTTGCTTTATTCTCTATGTGCAACATGTCTAAAGTGCTGTGATAATATCTAAAATCTAATGATAATCATTTAAACCCATGTTCCAGTACCAAATTCAGAAAACCACATGTATTCTGGACAAGCAAACACTCTCTGGTATGCATAGTACTATCACTTGCAGAGGTATCATTTACTGGTCTCCTCCAACCTAAGAACCCTAAGAACATAGATGTGTACTGTCAAAAAGGGTCTGATTATTGAAAAATGGTACTTTATTTTCAAGTGTTCCAAAACTTTGTATATATTTAGCAGGGTAATTTACAGTTCTACACATCAGTGATTATTTTTAAAATACATTATTTTTTCTAATTAAAAAAATTAAAATCACTAATAAATCTACCTCTCAGGATAAATTAATATTATGATGGAATTCCATCCCATTTTTACCAGTAATTACATATACTTATATATATGTAGATATATAGATGTATCAGTAATTGAAATCAGAGCCATAAAGTAAAAATGAGAACTGTATCAATTATGATTAAAAATACAGAATTTTTAATTTTGCCTCTTCCATTTAACAGTTTATCATGAGATTTTTCCTGTCATATTAACCATCCAAAACCAAAATTTTTAATGAATGCCAAATAGTACATCAAATGGGTATACTATAATTTATTTAACCATTTTATACTACTGTTGTACATTTAGATTGTTTACGCTTTTTGTCTAATATAAATACTGCTTTGTGTATCAATACATATTTATATAACAATGAGGTAACCCTTTCTGCAGGAGAAAATAATTCTGCTTACTCTTCAGCAAACAAAACCATTTTTGAGCAAATTTGAAAATGCTTATAAAAATATTAATAGGGAATATAATATCCAACTAATGTTATAAGAGAATTGCATTATGAATATAATTTAAGATGAAAATTTGACTATTTCCAAAATTATTTTTTCAAATTTGAATCTCTATGCTACCTTAATTTTTCAAGGCTTCATCCTATAAAGCCAAAAACCCTTGCAGGCATTAAAAGATCTAGTTGAAGGAAAAGAAAAAAAAAGATCTAATTTAAAGAAATGGAGCTCTGAGAATTGAGCAAAATGGGAGATTTTATATATCTTTGGATTTTTTCCAACTTTCTTAAACAGAATGAATATATCAATTAAAGCAAATTGAAAAGACAAAAATTTAAAAATAGACATTTCTCCAAAGAAGACATACGGATGGCCAACAAACACATGAAAAGGTGCTCAGCAGCACTAGTTATTAGAGAAATGCAAGTCAAAACTACAATGAGGTATCACCTCACACAGGTCAGACTGGCCATCATTAAAAAAATCTACAAACAATAAATGCTGGAGAAGGTGTGGAGAAAAGGGAACCCCCTTGCACTGTTGGTGGGAATATAAATTGGTACAGCCACTATGGAGAACAGTATAGACGTGCCTTAAAAAACTAAAAACAGAACTATCATATGACCCAGTAATCCCATACTGGGCATATACCCAGAGAAAACCATAATTCAAAAAGACATATGCACCCCACTGCTCATTGCTGGACTATTTACAATAGCCAGGTCATGGGAGCAACCTAATTGTCCATCAACAGAGGAATGGATAAAGAAGATGTGGCACATAGATACAATGGAATCTTACTCAGCCACAAAAAAGAATGAAATTGGGTCATTTGTAGAAACATGGATGGACCTAGAGACTGTCATACAGAGTGAAGTAAGTCAGAAAGAGAAAAACAAATATCGTGTATTAATGCCTATATGTGGAATCTAGGAAAATGGTATAGATGATCTTATTTGCAAAGCAGAGACAGAGACACAGACATGGAGAACAAACATGGATACCAAGCGGGAAGGGAGAGATGGGATGAATTGGGAGATTGGGATTGAAATATATATACTATTGATACTATGTATAAAATAACTAATGAGAACCTACTGTATAGCTCAGGAAACTCCACTCAGTGCTCTGTGGTGACCTAAGTGGGAAGGAAATCCAAAAAAGAAGGGATGTATGTATACATATGGCTGATTCACTTTGCTGTCCAGTAGAAACTAACACAACATTGTAAAGCAACTATACTCCAATAAAAATTAATTTAAAAAAAGGAGGTAGAAAAAATAAAATAAAAATAGCTGCAAAAGAGTTTCATACAGAGATTCATGTTAGCACTCATTATATGTGTGACATTCTTTGGGGAAATATCTGCTGGCTTTTCATTTCTTATCTGGCTTTCTAGATTATATTTGGACCTATTTTATCTTTTGTAAATTAACAAAAGTATTTGGCAACCAAATTAAGACTGGGAAAGAAATTTTAGTGTTAAATATGGTTTTTCAGCAGTAGGCAAAAATATAATGTTTCAACACAGAATTTTTAGAGTTAATATTTTTTTAATCAAATACTAATTATAAGTATATATAATGTATCTAGATCTGCTAAAGTAAATGAAAACAATTGGGCAGCTAATTATACGCTCCTGTATCTATCGATCTACGTGTACACACACACACGCACGCACACGCACATGCACACACATCAGAAATACTCTGATATCTCTGGGTTTGGTATGAAGATCAAATGAGAACATGGATACATGGCCCTGAAACCTTTCCTAGCACACAGAAGTGGAGTTTTAACCCTATGAAAGGAATTCTTTGTCCTTCCTCTGTTAACTGTAAAAGCTCCTTATCATCCTGTCACAAAATTTCATCTTCTATTTCTTACTGTTGCCCACTTGGGTGGAATCAGGCATATGCCTAAAATTTTGAATGATATTTTCAAATTGAACCTTCGCACTTTTGGAGTTGTCTAATCAGCACTGAGGATTTTAAACAAAAGAGGAAGATGGTCCAAGTAGCTGTATTATAGTAACTTTTACAGGGCTTTATATTTCTTTCTAAGTGACCTTAGTGAATACTTTATTCTCCAATGCAATGTTCACATATTTTATTATTTGTATGGTAGTAACAGAGGAAGGACAAAGGTTTTTGTGAAAACCAAGGAGAAAAGAGTAACATAGTAATCTTGGATTATTTGTTACATACTTAAACTGTCCAGAACATACATTATACATAACCTCTAAATTGTACAGGTGAGAGATTTTTTTTTTTAAATTGGAGTATAATTGCTTTACAATGTTGTGTTACTTTCTGCTGTACAATGAAGTGAATCAGCTATATGTATACCTATATCCCCTCCCTTCTGGACCTCCCTCCCCCCACCATCCCACCCATCTAGGTCATCATAGAGCACCGAGCTGAGCTTCCTGTGCTTTATAGCATGTTCCCGCTTTTTATCATGTCTAAAACAGCTATCTGTTTTACACATGGTAGTGTATATATGTCAATCCTAATCTCCCAATTTGTCCCACCCTCACCTTCCCCCTGCCATGTCCACATGTCCATTCTCTACATCTTCGTCTCTATTCCTGCCCTGCAAATAGGTTCACCTGTACCATTTTTCTAGATTCCACATATATGCATTAATATATATGGTATTTGTTTTTCTCTTTCTGGCTTACTTCACTCTATATGACAGACTCTAGGTCCATCCACATCTCTACAAATGACCCAATTTCGTTCCTTTTTATTGTTGAGTAATAGTCCATTGTATATATATACCACATCTTAATCCATTCATCTATCATTGGACATTTAGGTTGTTTCCATGTCCTGGCTATTGTAAATAGTGCTGCAATGAACACTGCAGTACATGTGTCCTTTTGAATTATGGTTTTCTCAGGGTATATGCTCAGTGATGGGATTACTGGATCATATGGTAGTTCTATTTTTAGCTTTTTAAGGAACCTCCATCCTGTTCTCCACAGTGGCTGTATCAATTTACATTCCCACCAACAGTGCAAGAGGGTTCCCTTTTCTCCACACCTGCTCCAGCATTACTGTTTGATTTTTTAATGATGGCCATTCTGATAGGTGTGAGGTGATACCTCATTGTAGTTTTGATTTGCATTTCTCTAATAATTAGTAATTTGAGCATCTTTTCATGTGCCTCTTGGATGGCCAAGAGAGATGGTTTTGCTAGAACATTTGTTGAACTGAAATTGGCCTATAATGATACATGAGTGGGAAAACAGAAAACAAGTAGGTATTATTCTTATTAAGCATTCATTTGAAATTGTTAATCATAATCTTTTAGTTTATGGTTGATATACTTAGTCAAAATACTAGTGCACTTCTTTAAAAAAAGAAATAAAAATAAAAGGTAGTTCACAGTTCCTTATAATGCAGCACCTTTAGGCAACTGTAAGTTATATCTCACTCATTCAATTATCCAGAAAACGTCTTTATGTGTTGTAATAAACATAATTTTAACACCTTAATAATTTAAAAATACTTGCTTCGAGCAGCAAAGAAGGGAGGAGAGGTATAGGATTCCATATGAAGGGACTGAAGCATTACAGTCCACGTACTATTACACCAGAGCAAATTAGGTTTCCTTTAACAGTTGCAGAGTTATGTTGGAAACCCCTTAAGTAGCATATCTGTTCTGCTCAAGAAGTGAAATGGTAAATACTTAAAAACCTGATAAAATGTTCCCTAGTCATCACCCCCCCAGCAAATAAATTTTGGGTTATACATTAAAAACAAAATGTAAGACTGAATCTGGACTATAAATTCCATGAGGTAGTGATTCTGTCCAATTCACTTTTCACCCCTAAAGTCCCAGCATGATTTCAGGAGCAGAAGAGGGGCAAATAACTTGTTGAATGGGGACATTAATGAATTTTTTTTTATTAAGAAGTTTAATTGAGATACAGTTAACAGATAATAAACTGCATATATTTAGAGTGTACAATTTGATTTTTTTTCTTATTAGTAATGTATATATGGCAACCCCAATCTCCCAATTCATTCCTCCCCAACCCTCCCCGCTTTCCCCACTTGGTGTCCATATGTTTGTTCCCTACATCTGTGTCTCTATTCCTGCCTTGCAAATCGGTTGCTTTGTACCATTTTTTTATATTCCGCATATATGTGTTAATATACGATATTTGTTTTTCTCTTTCTGACTCACTTCTGTATGACAGTCTCTAGGTCCATCCATGTCTCTACAAAGTCCCAGTTTCATTCCTTTTTACAGCTGAGTAATATTTCAATGTTATCTATGTACCACATCTTTTTTATCCATTCATCTGTTGATGGACATTTCAGTTGCTTCCATGTCCTGGCTATTGTAAATAGTGCTGCAATCAACACTGGAGTGCATGTGTCTTTTTGCCATTAATGAATTTCTGATCCATCTCACAGTGCAACAAACTCATAAGGACTTGACAACAACACTGTGGAACATTCTTTTGCTATTTCATTTTTATAAAGTGTTTTGAATCTTGATAAATTAATTTCAACATATTTCATATCCAAAAAAGTAATTATAAAAATTATTTATAAAAGAGCAAAAATAAAAGCATTCCCTATTTCAGTGCTTCTCAAACTTCTATGTGCGTGAAGATCATGTGAAAAGCTTACTAAAATGCAGATTCCTGGGTTCTAACCCAGAGATTCTGAACAGTAGTGCTGAAGAAGGGTCAAAGCATTCCAGGTGATTCTGTCATAGGTGACATCATACCACACTCTAAGAATCACTGTCCTATTCTTTGATTTCAAATAGCTCAACACAGTTTCTCATTTATTTATAGGCATGTTTTTCTTTGAGAATATGAAATCTTTGATGCCCACTATATAGAAAAATTCTTGGTACACAGTAGGCATTCAACTAGTTAGTGATTTTATGAGCCACATAAGTAATGGGTACTGTGAAGTCTAAAATCAGAAATATTCTAGGAAAAATATATTGGGTCATCAGAATACAGTTGAGGTCCTAGCAACTGTGTTGGCCCCAAAGTACTCCATCATGGTTAGAGTAGTTTGGGTTAGAAATTATACAACATAGATTGTAGCCTCTACAGTTTTCGTTTTATGTCTATCAATTTTATTTTTCTTAGTTTTTCAACAGAAGTCCCTTTCAGCTTGGGTTTGTAGAACCAGGTAATCAGATTGCCACCAAGGGTAACCAGCTTCAACCTATGGAAGATAAGGTATGAGGAGGCCAGTGCTCATAGAACATAAATATATCTTAAGAATGAGATTGTCATGGGACTGTAAAATGGTTCAGCTACTGTAGAGAACAGTTTAGCAGTTCCTCAAAAAGTTAAATATAGAATTTTCATATGACCCAGCAATTACCCCCCTCGTTTTATACCCCAAAGAACTGAGAGCAGGTGTTCACACAAATACTTGTACACACATGTTGATAGCAGCACTATTCACAACAGCCAAAAGGTTGAAACAACCCAGGCGTCCATCAATAGATGAACAGGTAAACAAATTGCAGTTCACATATACAATGGAATATTATTCAGCCATAAAAATGAAAGAAGTGCTGATATATGCTACAATGTGGATAAATCTTGAAAACATTAATGCTAAGTGAAAGAAGCCAGACACAAAAGGTCACATTCTGTATGATTCCATTTACATGAAGTATCCAGAATAGGTAAATCTATAGAGATAGAAGGTAGATTGGTCTTGCCAGGGGCAGGTAGGGGGAAATTGAATATAACTGCTCAATGGGTAGGGGGTTTCCATTTGGGGTGATGAAAGTGTTTTGTATCAGACAGAGGTGGTAGTTGCACAGCACTTGGAATGTACTAAATGCCACTGAGTTGTTTATTTTAAAATGGTAGTTTTATGTATGTGAATTTCACCTCAATAAACAAAAAAGTCAGTGTGCAAGTGTGAGTACTGCTGTCTTCATGTTTCTTCCTAAATTTTATTGGAAGAACATTACATGAATTACTTCACCCAAATTATTTCCAATAGATACCCCACACCCTTTACATTGGCTTTAAGTAAACTGTCCAGAAACAGGATCCCAGTAAACACATCAGGAACTGTTGGGAAGTAGTGACAGTTTATGTTTAAAAATCCCTACATGATTTGGCCCTTGCCTTAGACCTTATCTTCTATCATCCTCTTTCCTATTCATTCAGCTGTGGATTTACTTGTCTTTATGCTATTCCTGGAGCATACCAAGTTTGTTCTCACCTCAAGGGCTTTAGTCTTGCTGTTTCCTCTTGAAAGATATACTTCCCCCAGATTTCATGTGGGTTACTTCCTCACCTCTTTCAGGTCTCTGCTCAAATATCATCCCCTTGGTGAGACCTTCCTTAACTGCCCTTTTCTTTAAATTGAAGGAGAGCTGATTTACAATGTTATATTAGTCTCAGATGTACAACACAGTGGTTTGATATTTTTATAGCTTATACTCCATTTAAAGTTATTATAAAATATTAGCTATATTCCCTGTGCTGTACATTACCTCCTTATATCTTATTTTATACCTCTTAATACCCTTCCCCTATCTTGACCCCCCCCCAACCCCTCCCTGCTGGTAACCACTAATTTGTTTCCTGTATCTATGAGTTTGTTTCTGTTTTGTTATAGTCATTTACTTTATTTTTTAGATTCCCTATTTAAGTGAAAACATACGATATTTGTCTTTGTCTGACCTACTTCATTAAGCATAACACCCTCCAAGTCCATCCATATTGTTGCAAATGGCAAGATTTCACTCTTTTTTTATGGCTGAGCTGTATTCCATTGTATATGTGTGTGTGTGTGTGTGTGTGTGTATATATATATATATATCTATCTATCACATCTTTATCCATTCATCTGTTGATAGACACTTAGATTGCTTCCATATCATAGCACTTGTAAGTGTTGCTGCTGTGAACCTTAGAGTGCATATATCTTTTCAAATTTGTATTTTCACTTTTTTCCAGATATATACCCAGGAGTGGAATTGCTGGATCATATGGTAGTTCTAATTTTAATCTCTTGAGGAACCTCCATACTGTTTTCTATAGTGGTTGTTAACGACCCTCTTTTAAACAGATCATTGTGTATCTGGTTTCCCTGGTTTACTTTTTCCTTCACAGAATTTATTAGTATTACTATTGGTATTTATTTGCTTATTTATAACCATTCATTTAGCTCTACCCTATTAGAATCATTCATTTAACTTTACAAGAGGGTAGATACAACATCTGTCTTTACAGCTGGATCTGCAGTGCCCACACCAGTGGCACATGGTGGGCTCCCAACAGCTACTTGTTGAAAGAATGAAAGAATAAATGAATGGATTGGTAATGCTACAGTAATTCCCAACCGGAAGAGAAGAGAATAATGTTTGACTGCAATTTTTTGTAGGACAACTAAAGAGTAAACAGAGATGCTGGCTTCCATGGAGAGGACATATTAATCATATAATATGGTTATAAATGTGCCCCATTACAAGAGGCACATTTATAATCACACTGCACAAAGTGGGTGGATCATCAGCATTGGATGGGAGCTGTTGCACTGGTGAGGGCTAAACCGTGCTCAGACAAACCTGTGGGTGCTTCAGGTAATGAGATCCGGTTTGGCCCAATGAGGAACCTTTTAGTGTGGCTCTAGAACAGATCACAGAACCTATTTGGGATGGACTGAAATGCCTTACAACTTTTTTTTTTTTTTTGATGAAATCTCTGGTAAAGGCACAAGTGTATACTTATTAGCTTAGCAACTTAGTCCACTAGAGCCTAACTGTAAATGCATAAATAAGAAGAATGAAGTCAAAACAACTGTCAGGAAGCAAGTATCAACAGCACTGAACTTACTAAGAAAGTGTTTCATGCTCTCAGTTGGAATCACTTTATTTTACATTATGGGTCTGATAAGCTTTGTGATATGGTTTCCAAGAATACAGCAGATTAGATAAGATAAATTTGAAGTCTACAGAAACTAACTACAAGGAAAAATGCTTAAGAACTTAATGGAAGAGTTAGGTAGAAAACGTATAAATCACTATAAAAACTAAATACGCATAACATATTAGGATGGAGGCAAATGGCCTGACACTTCTCCATAGCCTCTGAGGCTTCACTGCATTATAATCCAATCAGTGATCAATAAAAACGAACATGGTAAAGCAGAAAAATAAAAGTTGTGTCACTGAATTCATAAGTCAGCTTATTAATTCAGTATACATTCACTGAATGCCTACTACGTGTCAGGTTCTATGTTAGTTGCTGGGATAATCAAATTAGCTCCACCACTCAGTCATAGGGCGTTTTAAGGAGAAAATAAGATAATATCTGAGAAAAGTCTTTTTATACTGTAAAGTCCTAAACAATGTATAAAAATATTAATACTGGCTAAAATAAGTTTTTTGGAAAATGGTTTATATTTTTAGAGTCAAATTTAAGGCCATCCTTGAACAACTTATAGATGAGTCAGGCAATTTCAGGCACCATCTCATTCTTCTCAGCTCCAGCCCATAGGCTTTCTTACTGTCAGGGAAAAACTCCAAACTTCCTCCTGCTTCTGGGCCTTTGCTCTTGTTCTCTTTCTCTTCCCTATATAGTCACATTTTTGATTCACATTTCGTTTATGTCTCTCCTCAAATATTACTTCATCAGAGAGGCTTTATATGGCCATCCTTATAAACTTTGCAACAACACACCTCCACCCCTGAGGCCCAGACTTCCCGATCTCCTTTGCCTGCACCATTTTCTCCGTAGCACTGTCACTGCCTAATATGCTGTCCTTCATACTTGTTTACTGCTGTCTCCTCCCACTGAACGTAAGTAACCTGAGAGCAAGGACTTGGCCTGTTTCACTCCCTGAAGACTGCCCACTGCCTGGCATGTAGTAGATCCTCATAAATATCCGTTGAATAAAGAAGTGAATGAATGGATGCTCCTGGAAATTTAGGGTAGTGTGAGCTGAAGCAGAAGTACAATTCTAGAGCCAAAAGAGGAACTAAAAATGAGAAAAAATTATTTGGACTGGTCCAGCTTCTCTGAAACAGCAGTAAAAGCAAAAAGAATAGAGGCTCTAAGGATGGAAAGAGAGAAAAGGCCGGCTGACTTGACGAGACCAAAAATAGAAATGAATGGCCTAACGTCTGACAAAGACTTCAAGTCAAGCTACCAGGATAACTTTCTATGACTTTCTGACAGCATCCTAATTCAGAGGCTATTCAAAAAGATAATAGTTTGGTTTCTGGAGGGAAGGTTCCTGGGCTTGAATCCCAGCTCCAAGTACACTGAGTAACGTTTCACCTTGGCAGGTGCCTTTCCTGAGCCTCGCTTTTCTTATTTTGAAAAAAACTGTGTGACAATACCTACCTCATAGAATTGTAAGTTTTGGATGATGTAATTTGTATAAAGAGCAGTGTCTGGAACATGATAACCACAATAGAATTTTAATACCTTATCCTAATTCTAAAAAGAGAAAAAAAGACTTAAAGTTGTCACAAGTATATATAACATTAAAGTGATAAATATTATATTAAGTGGTTTAAAAAGGAAAAAAATGATAGCGATATGAAATGGAGTAAATTATAATACAAATGTAAAAAATCCACAATACTTTGAGCACTAATATTAACTCTGTATAGACTGTGCTGCAGTGGACGGAGTGGAGGAAGCATATTACTGCAACTGGAAAGGAGAAAGATCCAGGAATTCTTTCATGGGGAGGCTCTTCCATTCCTTTAGGGGGTGAGGGCAGGAAATATTTGGCAATCAAAACTTGACTAGAGTGTCCTCTGCTGGTGGCCAAATTAAGAATGCATCATAAATAATGAGAATCGCAGAGCAGAATCACAAAATTTGAAGCTGGAAGATACTTAAGCGATTGCCAAGCTTGGTGTTTCTCAAACTGTGGCACTGAGGTGGCTATCTTTGAACAGAAGGATAAACATATTACTGCCGAGACTTCATACTCTTGGGACATTGCTCTATAGATTGACATGGTTCCTACTAAAAAAAAAAAAAAAAAGAAAGAAAGAAAATATTTATTAATATTTGGAGTCTCATCCTGTATCAGAAAATTCCTAGCAGATATTTCAATAATCTACCTTGATTTTAACAGAATATTTTAAATTGTTCATAAGTTGTTATAAAACCAAACCAAATCAAATCAAATGAAGAAAAATTCATTTTTATTTAAATTTGTAAAATATAATTCTACTCATGTACATTATTTTAATTTTATCTCTTCATAGTTGATCCAACCAGACCATTTCATAAAACTTCTACCTCATATAACCTCTGAAATTTTGGCCTGGAATTATTTTATACTAAAGAAGCCTCTTACAATAACTGGAACTAGTTTACAAGAGATTTGAAAATAACTTACGTCTGATTAATTTACGAAAGGGGAACTATTTCCTTCCTTTCTTGATTTTTTTCTTCCTTATGAGTGAATAAAGTTATGAAAAGTTACAGGTTTCAAATAAATGGTAAGATCAAAGTCAGAAATAGTGTTGGCAGATTTCAACATCAGGTTTTATAATATTTTTTTGTTAATGAAAAAATAGTGGTTTGTTAGTATTGCTCTTCCAGCCTTGCATGGCTTCAAGTTTCTCTTGTAAATAGGAATGAAGTTCATTTATTCATCTGTTTGAATTAATTAAAAGTCAAAGAACCCACAGCCAATTCATGCAGAGTTAAACAGCCCGTAACTGTTGACTTCATATTCATCCCACCAGCTCTAAGAAGATGGGGCAATCCATTCCATTTTAGAATGAACCTTTCATTTGTTTATAAATGTCTCAAAAAATTTTTCCTTAAAGCCCAACTAAACTTTAAATTCGATTTGCTCTCAAAGTTTAACTCATTGTTTAAAATATTTCCCATTCATCTTTTTGTGAAATGTGGTATCAATACAGAAGTGCTCAATGCCCTACCAAGTACTGTCACGGGCTGTGCTAGGTATGTAGTGGAGGTGGAGGTAGTTTAGGTGGCTTCTTCTTCCTAATGGAGAAGTAAAGCGTCCTGTGAGATGATGCCATGAGGATCAGATGGTCTTTTGCCATGGATGTTCCACAAGCTGAAAGTATACAGTTGTTTTACTCATTTGTATGAGTGGCAGGTAGTCTCTTCCATTGGTGCTCTATCCCTTTGTGCCTTTTCTTCTTAGTCATGCTCTTTGAACTACAAGAAGGGTGACATTTGTCTTCACGATGGAGTTGGCCTGACATGTGCCTTCTTCAACTAGATTTTTTCTAGTTATCACTGTGCTTCTACCCCGTTCTCAAAGTTTATGTCTTACTCTTCATAGCTCACGATCAATAATAGAATCCTAGTTACATGAAGCCGTTCTTATTCTTAAAAAGTATATAATTTTTAATAAAATGCTGTCATAGACCTCTCCTTTGGAAAGAAATTGGGAATACACACCAGTTGTTGACACGTGATTGGTGTGGGGGGGTTCACAGACACACAGGCAAGGCACAGAACACAAACTTCGATGTTTTAGTCTTTGAAATTATTAAACAGGATATCTAAGATCACATTTGTTTGACACTATGACTTCAGACCATTCTCAGTATCTCTTCTAATAATAAATCCTAAGCTTAACTTAAATTTTAAGTTATAATTGGTAGGTTGACTATAAAACTCGGAAAAGATGCCATTATTTTTTTCTTTTTTTTCAGCTTTATTGAGATTATTTTATTCTATTTAAGTCATCAATTAGTCATTTGCTCTCAGTGACTCATTTCAGATGTAAATAAATGACCTAGAAGGGAGTCCTCTTACTGCTTCAGAAGGAGGCCAGGACATCTCTTTAGTTCCCTAATGCGAAGATTTTTTCTTTATAAATTTAACTTCACATAACTAAAATTAAAATATAGTCAATGATAGAATTGTCTAGGATCCATAAGTTCTACATTACTGTCTGCAACAACTAAAAAAAGTCATATGCATCCCATTACCAAGGAATAGAGAATCTACAGATCAAATTATCTGTTTCCGCATGATTGATTTAAAAACTTTGAAAAAGCTTTGAAACATGTTCTTTTTCCACAAAGCCTTCCAATATTTAAATTCCAAATGGGAGTTAAACTTGTCATTCCCTGAACCTATGAAAATCAACTTCCTTAGTTGAATACACCTACAATGACCTATACTTGCTTTTGTTTGTCTTATGAGGAATCTAATAATAACATTGTAATAGAGGTGATTAACTATCAGAGAACCAGCAACAGTCTGGACACAGAGGCTATGAGTTAATACCTAAACTCCTCAACAAGGACACAACTGATGTGTCAAGGAAGTTCCTCGTCACTTTGTCCTTTATTTCTGTTTGAAAATATGTACGGTTTTCAAAGTGGGTTTTAGAAAGGCCCTTTTTGCAAACAGAAGGAGAATCTTTGTGTTGGTTTGAATACAAACATTTCAGAGATTAATGAAGTCACACAAAATTGACAAAAACTAAATTACCATTTCTTTGGTTCATAAGCTTGTTACTACAGATGTGTAAAATTAACATTCTAAGAAACACTGTAAAGATGCTTTTATGGAGATGCTTCTACAGAGAGCAGAAGACTGATTCTTCAGGGAGCTTGGTCCTGGCAGCAGCACAAGGTAGAGCTGGTCACCCCCTGGCCTTGCTCCACTTTGAGTCAGCTGAGGAGAGCAATGGGCACTCATTCACATAATTTTCAGTTTCATATTTATTTGTCTTCCATGAATGTTAGCTTGCTTGCCATTCACAATTAAATGCCCTAGGACCAGCCTAGGAAAAAAAATATACTCTATTTCAACCACAGTTTTAGTCACTGCAGATAACCCTAAAAATCTGCTTTTATCAAATTCTGAAGTGTTATTTTGATAAGGAATGGTTTAAAATGCTATTTCCAATTCTCTCATTGCTATTATTTTTATCCTCAGTATTAAAAAATATATTTACCACTGGAGCTTACCTAGGTGCCTGTCATTTCTGTGATTTGACTGGTACTTTCACAGAAAACCCATGTTTTATTGTCAATGGTTCCACTTATTTTGAACTTCACTCTGAATAAGGATGGGAATTGAAACCAAAGAAACACAATGATGTAACATTCTAACTCTCCTCTAACATCCCTAGAAGGGTGAGTTTCCTTATGTCTGACAATATTCCACAGGTTGTACTTGGGGAAGCCTATCCTAGTCGAGAACTTACGGACAGTCTCCCTTGTATGAAAATCTTCTGAGCTTGGAAATGTTTCTCCTCAGAGAAGTGAGGTAAGTCTGGATTTGGCTATACATGTGCACACTTTTATTGTCCTCTGTAGGCTGTCCTTTGTAACAGAGAGAAAGCCTGACGTGCATATTGAAAAGGATCTTTAAAAAGCAATCCTCCTCAGTACGATTTATGCTTTTCAGAGATGCCCCCCACTCCCCTACCCCACCCACCAAAACAGGCCAAGTATGAACGCTGGAGAAGGTCTGGGTTGGCAGGCAAAGCTCGGGTTCTTATAGGTGGTGATGGTTTGTGTCACACACTGCATTCCTAGGATAGTGTGGAACTGATTAGGGCTTCTCATGGCTGAGAGAAATCCAAACTCTGAGATATTACGGCGGGGTGTCTGGACAACCTCAATTGGCACTTTCTTTGAGGTTCCATGAACTTGTGAATGTGGTGGGGGTAGGGCGGGGGGGGGGGGGAGCTGGTAAGAAAGAAAGGAAGAGAATATGGAATACATGGGAACTTCCAGGATTCTCTATCCGCTAGAACAGGTTATTATGACTTTCCCAGCCTTTCCAGTGATCCTCACAACTGCAGCCAACTCAGGGGTCCCATCGCCACCCCTGAGAAATGCCAAGAACTACAAAGGATCCAAAAGAAAGAGTAAACTGCCGCTCTATATTTTGTGCCACCAAGAGAATAATGACTGAAGATACTAGAATGTTGTAATTCCGATTCTGAGATAAAACTAATGTAACTTTACATTTGTATTATTGCTTATAGTTCTCAAAAAGCTTTTACATATTATCTCATCTGATCTTTACAACTCTAGAGAGTCAGGGTAAGCACTGTTATTGCCACTTTAAATTTAAGGGAAGTGAGCCTCAGATACGTTAAGTGACTTGCTCAACCCACATAGTAAATAAGAGGCAGAACAGGGGATTTAAACCCATATTTTCATATGGTATAAGCTGTCTTGTCTAGAAACAGGAAAACTAAAAATATCTTGACTAATATACTTTCTAAGTATAATATCTTATACAGACAAGTCTTTCAATTTTTTTTCAGACTATGAAACAGACTTTCCTGTCACAAACCACGTCTTCTAAGTCTTCCCACACTAATATTTTTGTATTGGTGTGGAAAGATTGTGTGTTTTGTTCGTATGTTTATTTATTGATCTATATTCTCTTCCTGTATTCGTTTTCTCTCCCCGCTTTCTGTGTGTATGTGTGTGTGTATATATTTACGTAATCTTTCTTGAGTATGAATTAGCTCTTCATTTATCTATCACAAAATAAGCATTTAAAATGAAAGAAGCTTAGACCAAACTGATGAAAGTACAGCACTTATAAGCTCACTCATTTATAGTATAGAATATAGATTAAGGCTTGATATCCTGGGAGTTAAGGTCTTAAAAGTGCTCTATTGTGATTTTCCACAAGCAAGAATGTCTTTCACGTTGACACAAAATGTGATTTTCTGTCCTCAGGCCAAGCTGGGAGGCAGATTGCCTTTATGTAATTCCTGTGAAGCTGGCAGGAGGTGACTCATATACATAAATGCCTCTTTCAATCAGGAAGAAGGTGTCAGAGGGCGGGTGGGTGGTGTCTGAATGACTAAGTTTTAAGATGTTAGGGGTACTGAAAAAAAAAAATCTCCTAAAATGAGAGTTTGTAGGGAGAGGCACACATGAGGGTCTGGATCATATCAATGAATCAAAGGAAAACTTTGAAAAGATTTTACTACATCGTTTGAATCTCAGTCTTTACTTCATAACTCAATGCAGAGAAATTCCCTCAACTACTCATAAATTAAAAACAGCTCAGACTTAAACAAGCTCTAGGAATGAGACTTGATTCCAAGAGGCTCAAACTGAAAAATTAAGTACATTGTATGAAAGGGACAGAGGAGTTACGGGTATGAAAAAGTCATGAGAAAGTCACAGAAGTTTTTAGAAACAGCCACAGTAGAGCAGTACGTTGCTGAGAAAATAAGTGACTACTCACTATCTCATTCAAGTAAAATAAACTTTCCTACAAATGGTAGTGGTATGGAACAGAATAAAAATCTCTATTGAAATCCTTGAACGGATTTCAGATAAATGCAAAGTTACAAATACAGCCAAGTATCTAGGTAGTAGTCCATAATAGCCGATGTTCTCAGTAAATGCTCAGTGGAACAGATAAAGCCAATATAGTAATTGAACTCCTAGGGAAAGCTGAACAGGTTGACAGAGTGAAATTCTTCATTTCATGGCTTTGTGTTCTGGTTTTCTCACAAGGCCATATTATATATCTGTTGTTCTTTCCTCTAAAAAATTTAAAGGGGGCAGAGCAAAAAACAACCAGGGTGGAGCATGTATGAAGTTGCTAACAGCAATCAAGAGTCATAACGAGAGCCTGGATTCAACAAGGTTATCAACAAAAGGCTGCAATGTTTTTCTCACTCACTTATCACTCTGTGTGTTATGTTAGTTGATTGGCTTTCTCTACATTATAACTTCAATTTATTATTTTCAGGGACTATATAACTACTTTCAGTTATAGCACCAGAACAGTTTCTATTAGTACTTTTCCCACCTTCATATCTGTTTAAGATTATATATGAATTCTAAATTTTTTCAGCAGTTCTGGGACTGTTGTCTAAACCCTTCTATCAGACAGTCTCTAAAATTTTATTTTGGAGTCTTCTTGAAGTGGTGAATTTCTGGGAGAGCTTGAAGTATTATTTCAGAAGACTTTTGATATGGTCCACTACTGTCAATAAGGATTTCAGAAAATACAGAATCTTAATTCTGCAGCAAAGCTATAGCAAACTGTATTCCAGTGTTAAGAAGCAATCATTGTTTTCTACAGCCTGATTTTATATGAGTTGTTCTAAAGACTATATAATCGATTTTCCGTGCAGGGTTGCTAAGAAAGAAAATTCCTATGGAACTGTTAAAAATGCATGTTTTCATCTTTTTTTGTCTGTTTTAGTGTAGCATTAGAGGAGTCTATCTTCTAAAGTTAAAAGTGAGTTTGTATAATTCACCTGAATGAGGGTTTTGTTATTATTGCAGGCTTATCATAATTTACTCTTATAATTTCTGTTCAGTGTAATAGCTCTTAAAAAAGCCAACGTAGTACAGAAGTTGTCATGCTTGCATTTCTCAAAGACGTCACACTGTCATTAAGGTTTCTGAGGGATATCTGAAAACTACCAAAGCCAGGAATCATATATTCAAAATGACTGACAAAAACATGTTGACTGAGCCCATGAATCTGGCAGTAGGCTGTGGTACAAAAAGTGGCATCAAGGCCACAAGTACAGTTCAAACCTAACAGATTGCATGTATTATTGTTCCTAGAGATAGGGAGACAGTTGAGGGAAGTAAGATTGAATGATTGAAAATTAAGGCACAGAGTCAGACTAGTCAGACAGGATTTGACTCCTGCTCTTCCATTTATAAGCTGTACGACTTTGATAATGTCTGAGTCTGCCTACTTTTTTGTAAAATGATATCTCCTTTATGAGAATGCAGTGAAGAATGATTGAAACAATCCATGGACACGCTAGATCAAATAATCAGCCTGGGGGAGGGATAAGTTAGGAGTTTGGGATTAACATATACACACTATTATATATTTATAAAATAGATAGCCAACAAAGACCTACTGTATAGCACAGGGAACTACACTCAGTATTCTGTAATAACTTATAAGGGAAAAGAATCTGAAAAAGAATATATATATTCTAACTAACACAACATTGTAAGTCAATTATACTTCAATTAAAAAAATCCCCCCAAAACAAATAAAAACAAATAACCTAAAACACATAACAGGTCTTCAAAAATGCTACTTCCTTTTTTCTCTCCCTATTCCTGATAAATGCTTCAACAGCAACAAAAGGCAAAACAGCACCCCCAAGGTATATTTGGAAATGGGTCCAGTGGTGTTGGTTTAGTGAAGGAGGTGTTTTAAGTACCTCTCATCAAACTGCACTTATAACCAGTTCTAATTAAAGCTAACATTTATTGAGCAATGGGCACTTAATGTTTACTAGGCTCTGTGCTAAGGATGGATAATCTCATCTAAACTTTCAGCAACTTATTGTTATTGGATTATCTCAATCTATTCAACAAGTAGATACTATTAATTCATTATCATTACACACATAAGGAAACTGAGGCACACAGAGGTTAAGTAAATTAAGCAGAAATTAAAAATTGAATTTTAGTTAAAAGGAATATGGGGTATTCTTTTGCAAGAGGACATATGTGATTTGGAGATTTATTCATAGCACTAAATCTATGTTAACTTTAAATGTATGTATTGAAAACATTAACAAAATGTAACACAAGTCCGTGAAGAAAAGCTTCAGTGGTTTTGGAAGACAATTCTCCATGGTATTCTTGCATAGCTGCATGTCTTGTGAACAGAGGCACTGACTGCCTTGCTTGGAACTGTCTTTTCAAGCATGTTTATAGAACTGACAGCTTTGTAAAATAGAGATAATATATTCATTCAGAGCAAAGGGCCAGTTGCTTACTTTCCCGTATAAACAAGACCATGTCCACCCCTGGTGCAGAGGGCATGCAGGATTACCACCTATTATAAAAGATTTGAGTTCCTCAACATTAGGGTTCCTCTCCTGTAATGCAACCCACTGCATGTGCAGGTGTGAATCATCTAGACCTCTTCACATCACCCTGCAGGAACTGGGCCCTGGAGAAACAGCTCAAATGTGGGTACTCTGGCTGCTGCTATTGCTGTGAGTAATAAAATATTCTCTCTGACTCAGCAGTCTTGTACCTTCTGATAGCATCCATGAAACTGGGGCAGGCTGACCTGTTAGCTTGCAAACAGGATGAAATCTCAGACCCTTCCTTGTTCTTAACAAGTGGAAAAGGGAAAACTGTAAACATGCAAGAACAGGAAAAGATCCAGTTTATTTAAGGTACTGTCTGAAGCAACTGCATAAGGATGTACATGGGAAAAATAATCATCCCCAAAGGCTGTATTTCATGACAAACCAGAGAGGCTTTGGGATAGGAACTTGTGTGTGTGCATACAGAAAAACAGGAAAGGGCAAAGAAAACATATTGCCTGAAACCACGGAAAACTAATAAATATACATGACTGTAAACAGCTTTCTAAAGACAGGTACACTGTGCTGCACTTGATTTATATGTTTGCTCCTGGCTTAAAAATGAGCACCAGTACTAGATTCACAAAAGCTGTTAAATTCTTCTGATGTTCAAAGCTGCAGGAAATAGTTTCATATATATTCTCATGAAGCCAGTAGGCTGGTTTGTAACTTTATGCAACTATTTTATCTGGCAAATTGAGTGGAGAAAGAAGGGTTAATTTACTATGAGTAATAATTCATAGTTAATAAATTGTAACAGGCCACGGTAAGTAAAGAAAGAGTATCTCAATGGGGATATAGCAAAAAGGCATTTTTTCACTTTAATTGTACTTCATTAACAGCATTCATCCTCTGGGGGGCAGGCAATAATGAGACCATAACAGTCCTTGCCTCTGGATCTTGCTAAGTCTGTTTAAAAGCAACAAACAACCTGATTTAAAAATGGGCAGAAGACCTGAATAGACATTTTTCCAAAGAGGAAATGCAGATGGCCAACAGGCACATGAAAAGATGCTCAACATTGCTAATCATTAGGTAAATGCAAACCAAAATCACAATGAGATATCACCTCACAACTATCAGAATGGGCATTATCAAAAAGAACATAAATAACAAATGTTGACAAGGATGTGGAACCCTTGTACACTGTTGCTGGGAATGTAAATTGGTGCAGTCACTGTGGAAGACAATATGGAGGTTTCTCCAAAAACTAAAAATAGAACTACCACATAACCCAGCAATTCCATTCCTAGGTATATATCTGAAAAAAACTAAAACACTAATTGGAAAACATACACGTACCCCAATGTTCACAGCAGCATTATTTACAATTGCCAAGATATGGAAGCAATCTAAGTGTACATCAACAGATGAATGGAGAAAGAACAAAATAGAATACTGCTCATCCATAAAAAGAATGAAAAATTGTCATTTGCAGCAACATGGATGGACTTGAAGGATATTATGCTAAGTGAAATAAGTCAGACAGGGAAAAACAAATATCATATATCATCACTTATATGTGGAATCTAAAAAGTACAATAAACTAGTGACTAAAACAAAAAGAAGCAGACTCACAGATATAACAGAGAACAAATTAGTGGTTACCAGTGGGGAGAGAGAAGGGGGAGGGTAAATATAGTGGTAGGGGATTAAGAGGTACAAACTATTATGTACAAAATAAGCTACAAGGACAAACTATATAATATGGGGAATATAGCCAATATTTTACAATAACTATAAATGGAACATAACCTTAAAAATTCTGAATCACTCTATTGTACACCTATAACTTACGTGATATTGTACATCAACTCTACTTCAATTGAAAAAACCAAACCAAATCAAACCAAAACAAAAAAAGCAACAACTTACTGGCCAGCACAGATGGAGTGCCTTTTTTTTTTTTTTAATTAATTAATTAATTAATTTTATTGGCTGTGTTGGGTCTTTGTTGCTGCACATGGGCTTTCTCTAGTTGCGGTGAGTGGGGGCTACTCTTCATCGTGGTGCGTGGGCTTCTCATTGCAGTGGCCTCTCTTGTTGCAGAGCACGGGCTCTAGGCACATGGGCTTCAGTAGTTGTGGCACATGGGCTCAATAGTTGTGGCTCACAGGCTCTAGAGTGCAGGCTCGATAGTTGTGGCGCATGGGCTTAGTTGGTCTGTGGCATGTGGTATCTTCCTGGGGCAGGGATTGAACCCATGTCCCTTGCATTGGCAGGCAGATTCTT
The DNA here is from genome assembly GCF_030028045.1 of Hippopotamus amphibius kiboko. Classification (NCBI taxonomy): domain Eukaryota; kingdom Metazoa; phylum Chordata; class Mammalia; order Artiodactyla; family Hippopotamidae; genus Hippopotamus; species Hippopotamus amphibius. Next base: position 77,439,197 of record NC_080198.1, read on the forward strand.
ACCCACTGCACCACCTAGGAAGTCCCACAGATGGAGCTCTTAACTGCAGCTGTAATTTTCTGCCAGCCAGACAAGTGCAATGTGCTGAGAGCCACTGAGGGAGTGGTTCAAGATGGCAGCATAGTAAGATCCTGAACTCACCTCCTCCCACAGACACACCAAGTCTACAGCTACATATGGAGCACTTCCCTCTGAAAAATTACCTGAAAACTAGCTGAACTGTTTCTCCACAATAAAGGATAAAAGAGCCATACTGAGACGGGTAGGAGAAAGAGAGATGCAGTCTCACAAAACGTGCCCCCACCCACTCAGTGCAGGAACCTACAGTTTGGAGGGAGCTCACAAAAATTGCACTTCTCCTTGAGAAATGATTTGTTTGTGCCCCACGTCAGGCACCCCAAGCCTTGGGACCTGCACCAGAGAGACAGGCACCCTAAACATCTGGCTTTTAAAACCAACAAGGTTTATGTCCTAGAGCCCAAAAGAGCTGTAGGGACCCAAGATTTTGCTCTTAAAGTGCTCATGCACAGACTCACTGGCCCCAGGACCCAGCACAAAAGCAGCAGTTTGAAAAGCACCTAGATCACATGTGAAAGAGGTTCATTTGCTAATCTTAAAGCATCTGTTGGGGGGCAGGGGCCTGGAGGGACTCTCTCTGGGCACAGAGGCACTGGTAGGTGTCATTTGTGCACTCTCTTTCTTCCTTGCTAGCTCTGGTGGGCATGTCGTCACAGCTCTCTTGGCTGTCCCACTAAAGCCAGCAAGCATGCCCCACCCCTGAGTTCTCCTGCTCTTGCTAAAACTGGCTGGTTTTATATATATATATATATATTTTATATATATATATATAATATATATATATATTCTATCCAAAAAGCAACAGAATACACATTTTTTCTTCTCAAGTACACATGGAACATTCTCCAGGACAGATCATATGCTCAGCCACAAAACAAGTCTAAATAAACTTAAGAAGACAGAAATCATAAAAAGCATCTTTTCCAACCAGAATACTATGAAGCTAAAAATCAGTTACAAGAAGAAAACTGGAAAAATCATAAACATGTAGAGATTAAACAACATTCTACTGAACAAGCAACGGGTTAATGAAGAAATCAAAGGAGAAATGAAAAAATGCCTTGAGACAAATGAAAAATACAACACACCAAAATCTTTGGGATGCAGCAAAAACAGTTCTAAGAAGGAATGTCATAGCAATACAAGCCTACCTCAAGAAACTAGAAAAATCTCAAATAAACAATCTAACTTAACACCTAAAAATACTAGAAAAAGATGAACAAATGAAGCACAAACTTAGTAGAAGGAAGGAAAAAATTAAAATCAGATTGTAAATAAATGAAATAGGGACTAAAAAGACAGTAGAAAAGATCAATGAATCTAAGAGCTGGTTCTTTGAAAAGAAACAAAATTGACAAACATTTAGTAAGACTCATTAAGAAAAAGAGAGAGGGCTCAAATAAAATCATAAATGAAAGAGGGGAAGTTACAAATGATACCAATAAATAAAAAGGATCATAAGAAATTACTATGAAAAATTATAGACCAACAAATTGGACAATCTAGAAGAAATGTAAAAATTCCTAGAAACATATAATCGTCCAAGACTGAATCATGAAGAAATAGAAAATGTGAAATGATTGATTGCTAGTAAGAAGACTGAATCACTAATCAAAACATCCCAACAAACAAAAGTGCAGGACCAGATGGCTTCAATAATGAATTCTACCAAACATTCAAAGAAGATTTAATACCTTTCCTTCTCAAACTCTTCAAAAAGCTGCAGAAGAGGGAATGCTTTCAAAACTTATTTTATGAGGTCAGCATTACCCTGATACAAAAACCAGACAAGGACACCACCAAAAAAGAAAATTGCAGGCCAATATCTCTGATGAACATACATGCAAAAATCCCCCACAAAAACATTAGCAAACCAAATAAAATAGTACATTAAAAGAATCATACACAACAATCAAGTGGGATTTTTACCAGGGATGCAAGGATGGTTCAACATCCACAAATCAGTTAATGTGATACACCACAGTAACAAAATAAAAAATAAAAGTCATATGATTATCTCAGTAGATACAGAAAAATGTTGACAAAATTCAACATCCCTTTATGATAAAAACTCTCAACAAAGTGGATATACTCAATGGGTGAAAAGCTGGAAGCCTTTCCTCTAATATTGGGAACAAGACAAGGATGCTCAGTCCCACCACTTTTATTCAACATAGGATTGAAAGTCCCAGCCAGAGCAATTAGGTGAGAAAAAAGAAGTAGAAGTCACCTAAATTGGAAAGGAAGAAGTAAAACTGTCACTCTTTGCCAATGATATATTATATATGGACAACCCTAATGACTCCATCAAAAAACCATTCGAATAAATGAATTCAGTAAAGTTGCAGGATATAAAATTGATACACAAAGATCTATTGCATTTCTATAAACTAATAATGAACTATCAGAAAGAGAAGTAAAGGAAACAATTTCCTTTGCAATTGCATCAAAAGAATAAAGTCCTAGTAATAAATTTAACCAAGGAGATAAAAGACCCATACATTGAAAACTACAATATGTTAATGAAAGAAATTGAAGAAGACACAAATAAATGGAAAGTTAGTCTGTGCTCATGGATTAGAAAAATTAATATTGTGTAAATGTCCACACTATCCAAAGCAATCTAAAGATTCAGTGCAAACCCTATCAAAATTCCAATGAAATTTTTCAAACAAAGAGAACAATTCTAAAATTTGTATGGAACCATAAAAGACTCTAAATAGCCAAAGCAATCTTGAGAAAGAACACAGCTGGAGGTGGCATGCTCCCTTATTTCAAACTATATTACAAAGCTATAGTAATCAAAACAGTATGGTATTGGCATAAGAACAGATAGATAAATTGAACAGAATGGAGAGCCCAGAAATAAACCCACCCATATATGCTTAATTAATTTACAACAAAGGAGCTAAAAATGTACAATGGGGAAAGGAACGTGTCTTCAATAAATGATGTTGGAAAATGAACACCAACATGCAAAGGAATGAAATTAGACTAATATTTTACACCACTCACAAAAATTAACTCAAAATGGTTAAAGATTTGACTGTAAGACCTGAAACCATACAGTTGCTAGAAGAAAACAGGTGCTAAGCTCCTTGACATTGGTTGTGGCAAAGATTTTTTTTTGGATTTGATTCCAAATGTGAAGACAACAAAAGTAAAAGTAAGCAAGTGGGATTACATCAAGCTAAAGGCTTCTGCACAGCAAAGTAAACCATCAACAGAATGAAAAGGCAACTGACTGAATGAAAGAAAATATTTGTAAATTATGTATCTGATAAGGGGTGAACACCGAAAATATATAAAGGACACATACAACACTATAATAAACAAACAAACAAAACACACAAAACAATCCAATTAAAAAAGAGGCAGAGGATCTGAGTAGACATTTTTCCAAAGAAGACATACGGATGGCCGAGACATATGAAAAGATGCTCAACATCACTAATTATCATGGAAATGCAAATCAAAACCACAGTGAGATATCACCTCACACCTGTCAGAATGGCTATCATCAATAAGAAAAGAAATAACAAGTATTGGCAAGGATGTGGAGAAAAAGGAACCCTCATGTACTGTTGGTAGCACTATAAATTGGTGTAGCCACTATGGAAAACAATATGGTGATTCCTCAAAAAATTAAAAATAGAACTACCATAGGGTCCAGTAATTCCACTTCTGAGTATTTATCTGAAGAAAACAAAAACACTAATTTGAAAAGATATATGTGCCCCTCTGTTCACGGTGGCATTATTTACAATAGCCAAGATTTGTAAACAATCTAAGTGTCCATCAATGGATGAATGGATAAAGAAGATGCTTTTACACACACACACACACACACACACACACACACACCCCAATGTAATACTATTCAATCATAAAAAGGAAATCTTGTTATTTGGGACAACATGGATGGAACTTGAAGGTATTACGTTAAGTGAAATAGGTCAAACAGGGAAAGACAAACAAGGTATGATTTCACTTATATGTGGAATCTGAAAAATAAAACAGATGAACAAACAGAGTGAAACTAATAGATATAGAGAACATATAGTAGTTGCCAGAGGGAAGGTGGGTTGGTGGGGGGTGGGAAAAATGTGTGAAGGGGATCAAAAGTTACAAATTTCCAATTATAAAATAAATAAGTCATGGGGATATAATGTATAGCATGGTGACTACAGTCAAATATTGCATTGCATTTGAAAGCTGGCAAGAGAATGAATCTTAAAAGTTCTCGTTACAAGAAATTTTTTAACTTTTTATGGAGACAGAAGATAACTGGATTACTTGTGGTGATCATTTTGCAGTGTATACAAATATCAAATCATTATGTTGTACACCTAAAACTATAATGCTGTATATTAACTATACTGCAATTTTTGAAAAAGCACAAATTACTACACTTGTAGTAATTAAAATGACCATACCACCCAAGGCAATCTACAGATTTAATGCAATCCCTATCAAATTACCAATGGAATTTTTCACAGAATTAGAACAAAACATTTTTAGATTTGTATGGAAACACAAAAGACCCCAAACAGCCAAGACAATCTTGAGAAAGAAGAATAGAGCTGGAGAAGTCATGCTGCCTGACTTCTGACTATACTACAAAGCTACAGTAATCAAAACAGTATGCTACTGGCATAAAAACAGACATATAGATCAATGGAACAGGATAGAAAGCCCAGAGATAAACCCACTCACCTATGGTCAATTAATATATGACAAAGGAGGCAAGAATATACAATGGAGAAAAGACAATCCCTTTAATAAGTGGTGCTGGAAAGACTGGACAGTTACATATAAAACAATAAAATTAGAACATTATCTAACACCACATACAAAAATAAACTCAAAATGGATTAAAGACCTAAATGCAATACTGAATACTATAAAATTCCTAGAGGAAAATACAGGCAGAACACTCTTTGACATAAATCGTAGCAATATTTTTTTGGATCCGTCTCCTAGAATAACAGAAATAAAAACAAAAATAAACAAATGGGACCTAATTAAACTTAAAAGCGTTTGCATAGCAAAGGAAACCATAAACAAAATGAAAAGACAACCTGTGGTCTGGGAGAAAATATTTGCAAAAGATGCTACCAACAAGGGGTTAATCTCCAAAATGCACAAACAGTACATACAGCTTAATATCAAAAAACCAAACAATCCAATCAAAGAATGGGCAGAAGACCTAAATAGAAAATTTTCCAAAGAAGACATACAGATGGCCAACAAACACATGAAAAGATGCTCAGCAGCACTAGTTATTAGAGAAATGCAAGTCAAAACTACAATGAGGTATTACCTTACACTGGTCAGAATGGGCATCATCAAAAAGTCTACAAATAATAAATGCTGGAGAGGGTGTGGAGAAAATGGAACCCTCCTACACTGTTGGTGGGAATGTAACTTGGTGCAGCCACAATGGAGAACAGTATGGAGGTTCCTTAAAAATACTAAAAATAGAGCTACCTACCATATGATCCTGCAATCCCACTCCTGGGCATATATACAGACAAAACTACAATTCAAAAAGATACGTGCACCCAAACATTCATAGCAGCACTGTTTACAATAGCCAAGACATGGAAGCAACCTAAATGCCCATCGACAGATGAATGGATAAAGTAGATGTGAGATATATAATTATATATATGTATTATATATATAATTAGATATATAATATATATATGTATTAGCCATGAAAAAGAATGAAATAATGCCATTTGCAGCAACATGGATGGACCTAGAGATTATCATATTAAGTGAAGTAAATCAGACAGAGAAAGACAAATATCATATGATGTCTTTTATATGTGGAATTTAAAAAAATGATACAAATGAACTTATTTACAAAACAGAAATGGACTCACAGATATGGAGGGTAGGCTTGTGGTTACCAAAGGGAATAGTGGGATAGGGGAGAGATGGACTGGGAGTTTGGGATTGGCAGATACACACTGCTATGTATGGGGTGGGTAAGCAGCAGGCACCTACTGTGTACCACAGGGAGCTATACTCAGTGTCTTGTGGTAGCCTATAATGGAAAAGAATAAAACAAAAGAAAAAGAAGCACAAATTACTACACATGTAACAAGTCTCACCTGTTACATATGAAAGATCTTGTCATATATATTTTTAATTTAGAAATAAATTTATGTAAAATTAAACAGCACATTTTTATAATTCAATGTACTTCTATATCTACAGATAACACATAATATACTACTTGCATGCATTTAAAAAACTGAATTTTATATGTGTGTAATTGTGATGAATACTGAGAATAATGAATGCAGAAGTACAAGAAACCTTCCATAAGGTTTTAAAAATATATATATATAAGGCAGTATAATTTGTAGGAAAGGAAAGGAAATCAACATGTGACTATGCAAAGCACAGACTCATTTAAACTTCTCAGACTTTATTAGGTAGGTTTTTATCATCATCCCTACTTTAAAGATGAGAAGACTGGGGTTCAGACTGGTTGAGTGACTTGTTCAGGTCTCACAGCTTGCATGGATCTGAGATTTGAGCACAAGTTTGCTTTAGTTCCCCCATTATCTTTTCATTTTAAATCTCTTCCTTGTGCAACAGAGAAAGATAGGTTCTAGGAAGATAAATTTATTCACAAGCCTGGATTTCTGTTTGGTTTTCCAAAGGGGTCATATTTCTTTTCTTTTTCTTTTTTCTTTCAATAAAGTGCTTTCAGTTAATATTCTTCCTTATTTCATGCCCCCAGTAATGAATCCTTCATTTGGTAACATGGAAGAGACAAATTGTTGATTATAATTCTTTAAATATCTGATATCCAACAGACATTTATTGAGAGAGCCTGGGCGTATTACTCTGTAGTAGGAACAAAGAAGGGCATGAAAAAAAGTATGTCAGATCATCTTAACATGAGGAGCCTGTAATCTGATGGAAAAGCATATATGTGAAATGTGAAATGGAGGACAGTTTGTGATCCAGAACTTCAAATGAGACTTTTATGAATTAATTTAGGAAAAAGATGTATCTAAAAATAACAAGTGAGATAAAGAATTCATTTAGATTCTCAGCCATTTCTCTGACATCTAAATTTATCTGAGCCATGACCTTAATGCTGAAGTAGCCCAGAGCTGGTCCTGTTTTACTCCCTTCTCTACCGTCTTTTCCTAGGTGATTTCATCCAGTGCCAGGACTTTAAATGCCACCAGTATGCTAATGAGTTCTCGATTTATATCTTTCCACCTGACTTCTCCCTGAACTCTAAGCTCGCCTGCCCAACTGCCTGCACATCTCCACTTGGACATCTAAAAAGCATGGTAAACAAGTCCAAAAGAGAACTCTTGATTTTTCTCAATAGTAACTAACACCATGAGACAGGCACTGTCCTAAGTACTTATAATTATTTAAATTAAATTATTTAATTATTTAATCCTTAGGGTACACCTATGAGATGGGTGCTATGATGGGTCTAATTTTACCCAAAAGGAAACTGAGGCACAGAGGCTTCGTAAATTGGCCAAAGCTAGTAGTGATGAAGGTGGGATGCCGGCTCAGCCTGTGTCCACAGTGCGTGCTCTCACAGCCACTGCAGGATACTCCTGTTCTTTCCATGGTCCCCAACTCAGGGAACACACCACTGTCAGGCCAAAATCTTAGGAGTTTTCCTTGATTCCACCCTTTCTTGAAGCTTCCCACATACCATCCATTGGCAAGTTCTTTAAGTAATATCTCCAAAATAGACCTCAAACCTGCTTTCTCACCATCTTCTTCCCCACCATTAGTACTCGCCTGGCTGGTGATGGCCACCTACCTGGGTTCTTACCTTTCTTTATTTTTTTACAGTCCATTCTCCATATGACAGCCAGTATGATTTAAAACAAAAAAACTAAAAACACCTAAATCTGACCTTATCACTACCATGCCAAAGATCTCCAATGGCTGCTCCCTGAAATTAGAATAAAATTCACACTCCTCTCAAGGAGAAAGGCAGGGGCCTGCCTTTCTGAACCAATCTCACTGCCGGCTCCTTCACAGCCACTGTGTTCCACTCACACTGGCCTCCCTTTGCTCCCTCCTGACCTCACTCAGCAGCGTCCCTCTGCATGGAGCTCTCTTACTCTAGGTCTTCACAGTCACCGCAGGCTCGTCTCCTCTTTCAGGTCTCAGCTCAAATATTACATCAGAGGTGATTTTCCTATCCAGCTTCTCTCAAATCAGAACTCTCCTTATGCTCTCCTCGCCCACACCTTCCACCACTCTTGATCTCACAGAACATGTTTTATTTTTTTCATAGCTCTCTTATCTCTACCTGAGATTATTTGTTCATGTGTTTGTGTGTTTACTGTCTGTTTCTTCTCATCAGAGAGGTAAGATGTACGTGGACAGCGAACTTGTCTGTCTTGGCCACCGCTACATCACCGGCTCCTAAAAGAATTCCTGGCACATAGTAGACACCAATCAATATTTTTTGAGTGCATAACCAAAAATAGTCTCGTTTTCTTCTAGCTGATTTTGTATCTCTCAGGTATTTAGAAAAACTAATTTTACTCATTTTAGAATTTTATCCAAAATGCTCTTCAAATATTCTCTCCCAGTGCATGATATGTTCATAATAAAAAATAGCTTAAATTTACTGAGGGCCTACTGGAATTAAGCATTTGAGAAACACCGTCATCCCCAGACGTGGCATACATGCTGTGAAGTAGGTATTGTTCTCGTTTTAAAGCTATGGAAACTGATGATTGGAGACATTAAGAAACTTGCCCAGGGTTACTCAGCTAGAAAGGGACAGAGTTGAGATTTGGACCCAGGTTGATCTGTCTGACTTTAGATCCCGATCTACTTTCAACAGGAATATTATGTTCAGCTGTGCAACTGGCAAGAAAAAGTAAATACACAGAAAGATGAAATGATAAGTTTTTCGGTCTATGAAAATGTGAAAGCCAAGAGGAGAATGGTTAAGGTCTACAAATGGTTGAGGTTGAAGAGAATGATCACAGATTCTATAAGTTAGGGGCTGGGAAATTTATTTCACATTAAAAGTAAGCTTACAGAATGTACTACAATAACAGATGGTAAGAGTGATTATATAAATATTTAAATGTTGTGTTAAAAATGGATAATAAATTATTCAGGGAAACCAGAGTGTCTTGGAATTATGTCTCTCACCTGAAGAGGCAGAAGTCAGGGAGGCCAACCATACCTTCTCATACATGACCTTAAGTAGAGCTGTTAGACCAAGCTTACCATGTGGACAGACAATGGAATTCTAGCTCTCAGAGGAGGGTGTTCTGCTCACCCTACCTCACTGTATAATTACTCTGTTCCAATCAGTTCATGCTGGGCTTCCCTTAGTAATGTTTTTAAAAATCTCACATAGTTAGAACTAGTAGAAACCTTGGAAATGGTTAAATCCAACTCTCATCTCAGAAAAAGAGACAAACCCAGAGATAGTGATTTATAATTTATAAAGTGCTTTTTGCATGATAGGTTCACTGCATCCTCACAACGGCTCTCTGACAAAGGTAGTGCAGTTATTTTCATCAGCATCCTTACATGGGCGGGCAGAATGAGGTTCTGAGTGGTTACTTACGTGTCAGTAAGCTCCTCGTTGCAGGAACAGTGTGAGGACAACTTGGTATCTTCTGAAAGAGGATGCGTGAGGTTTCTCCCTCTGATATTAATGAGGTTCTTTTAATTTAATTTATGAGAATTTTCATGAGGTTTTCTGGGATTATACACCAAATAGGAAACATACTGTTCTGTTTATGCAATGTGAAATAAAAGGGAAAACAATAACTGACTGGAGAGACCTATAAATATAAGGAAAGTAAATCCTCCCTTTAATTACATGAATGAATGAAAGTAATTTATGACATGTTAAATTGGGGGGAAAAAGGGAGAGACTATCACCTGGTATCTGTCTTTTTCTTCGTGAAGAGATAGTATCCTATGGGTCAATAACAAAAACAAACACCATAATAGAAAACTAGACAAAAGGCAATTGCCAAAAGAGAAATGCAAATGGGCAATAAACATACATGACCAGGTTAATCTGCTCTTGCAATTAAATAAGTATAAAAATTTAAAAATGAATGAACGAAAAATTTTCACCTATCAGATCTTCAAACATTAAAGGAATGACTAAATCCAGTGTGTAGTGTGACTTAGGGGAGACTCTTTTTTTGACTTCCCTTTCTATAGTTTCCTACATTGTTTGATTGTTTTTATTACAAAGTGCATGTGTTATTCACATATTTGAAAACAAAGAAAATTTATTTTCACTTGGAACACAATGAACAAACAAGGCTAGGCCACCCTTAACTGCTTATTAGAGACAAATGTTTAAAGTTTCCTAAGATATTATAAAATTTCTTTTCTTCATTCAAAAAGACTCCTCTTCTTAATGATTTTTAAAAATCATCTGGTGCAGTACCTCTACCCCACCTGTAATTCTGCCCAAACCTTTGTGATGTCATATTATACGCACATTCACTTAGATTTGAAACACAGAGAATATATCCCACACTTTCTCTCTCTCTCTCCCCCCCCCCCCCCGTCTTTCTTTGGTCCTTTTTTCCTGTCCATTCTTCCCTCCCCCTCCCCAATACTGCTTATCCTAGTTCTTATAAACCTCTTGCTCACGGCCCTCTTTGCCTCTGGAATCCTTCTTCCTGCATGAGCACAGAAGCAATGTACCTTTCATTACTTTACTTTCTTAAAATTATCCATTGTCTTCTTACTAGGCCATACTAAGCCATGCACTTATTGGAATCACTTCCTCAAATCCTCTGCTTCTTGTGCCTTCATGTAAAATCTACTCTATCCATCTCCACAAGAAGTTTCACATATATATATATATATATATATATATATATATATATACACACATTGGCTGAAGTACTGTTGAAGAGTCTTGATGGCTCAAAAATAAGTGAAAATAAACTCTTCCAGTGTTAGGTTGAAATCAGTCACAAAACTATTAATTCTACTATGACCTCTTTCCATTATATATATTCTTATATATGTAGAATTAAATATTTTTATACAAAATTATTTTAACATGCTTTCTACAGAGAAAGATAATAGGACCCACGTCTGTATTTTGCAGTAATACTGAGTGCAGTATATTTAAACCAGTATTTCCCCAAACTTTGATGTCTGCCATCTACATTAGAATCATCTATGTGAGTATATTAAACATAGATTCCTCTGCTCTCCCTAGACCTACAAAGTCAAAATCTGTGAGTGTGGGATTGGAAAATCTGCACTTTAAACAAGCATTTTAAATAATTATTTTGCCTTTTCTGATTTGGAAACTCATGAAAATAGTCTCATTTTGATAAGGGATTGAATACATCTAAACATCTCTCAGTGAAAGATTGTCAGGATGAACCTCGTGGCAAATTCTTGAATTGTTCCTTTAAAAAAATACTCTATAGAAACCTGCTTTTTGTTCATTTACAAGTTATAAATTGACTCATCACTGGTGACTTTAAAAGTATCTCTGTTTTAGGCTCATCAACAATAAAAATAGAGTTCTACACTGTTGACTCTGTTATACATGAGTGGCTTACAGGGGTAGCTTAAGTTCAGTAATGATTTTGCTCCTTAGAGGCAGTTATAATAGAGAACCAGTGTGAAAACATGATGGCTTAAAAAGGAAGATGTTCAGTGAATCATCTTCCTAGGCGGCCCTTGCTCTTGAAGATGTTACACTGACATTGTATCAGCTTCCAAGTACAGAGCACTGAACACTGGCCTCTGCTAAGGCTCTGAATTATCCTGAAGGGTTGATGAACAGCCTCCTGTCACTGGCATCCATTAGCAGTTGATCCCATTTAGGGAAATAGAACTTTTTTGAGTGCAATGAGCTACTGGGTCTTCACTGAGGATGGCGACTGAGTACTCATTAGTTCTTGTGAAGTTGCAAGTGACAATGATTTTGGAGATCTGATTCTAGCAATAAAGTTCTAACAAGAATGAAAAATACAGCTTTCCTTTTCCACTATTTATCTGCCCCTCAGTCAGATCAATGACAATGCTCCTGTATCAGATAAGAACGATCAAAGATTGGGAAAGTGTTTTCTCTTCTCTCTTACTCTCAATGCTTATTACACTTCTATAGCAGATTAACAAATTATGCAAAAACATTTTGAATATCCACCTAAACTGTTTTTTGTCAAAGCAAATACACTAGAGTTAAAATGTCTTCATTATAATGCCTTTCTCTTGAAAATATTGTCAGATAATTTCTGTTAAAAATTTTGTTATATACAGAGTCTCTTAAAGGTATTTTTCAGTAGTAGATCAGAAACCCAAGCATGACAGGATACAAGTGCTAACTATTTTGGTGACAGCAACTCTAACCTTTGAATGGTTTATTGTCAAAACCACTCAACTCAGTCACTCACAGGTACCGAATAAGTTGTCTTTCTACATGGACTCAAATACCTTGTTTCTTAGGATTCCTGAACAAGGAATGGCTCTGTTATATGTTGTCCTGATGTATATGTATTATTTAATCCAAGATAAGGAATAGAATAGTGAAGAACTTTTTTTTTTCTCTCCCAGATAGATCATTGTTCAGTGCCCCAACCCAAGCTGGCTTAATTTCTACATGCAGTTTTTTCTTTTTTGGAAAGCTGATTATACTCAGTATATATAGTTCAGAGAAAAAAATAGAGACAGTAAGTTACGTAAAAATAAATATGTAAATCTAAAGGGGGAGAAAATGAAGCACTGCTGTACAAATCCAAACACCAGGGAATCAAAGCAGGGGAGTAGAGGAGAGAAGGGATAAGCAGATGGAGTAGAACTCCACTGTTTTTGGCCTGGGGTAATTAGAGGAGGGATTCTAAAGAGGGAAAGCCGGTAAAATAAGGGCTGAGGTGGGTGCAGGAACACAAGATGTGTCAAAGACAGAAAAATGGAAAGAGAAAAAAATGAATAATAAACCTGGTGTTCAGTGTTTAAGTAACTGTGTGGTAGTCCTAATAAACTGACTTTTAAAATTGTTTTTTAGTTGGTCTCATAATGGATGCACTTTTATTTTTTATTTATTTATTTTTCAACTGTATTGGAATATAATTGCTTTACACCGTTGTGCCAGTTTCCACTGTACACCAAAGTGAATCAGCTGCATTTATACATATATCCCCATGTGCCCTCCCTCTTGAGTCTCCCTCCCACACTCCCTATCCCACCCCTCTAGGTCATCACCAATCATCGAGTTGATCTCCCTGTGTTATGCAGCAGCTTCCCACTAGCTATCTATTTTACATTTGGTAGTGTATATATGTCAGTGCTACTCTCTCACTTCATCCCAGCTTCCCCTCCCCACCCCCCACCCCATGTCCTCAAGTCCATTCTCTACATCTGTATCTTTTTTCTTGCCCTGCCACTGAGTTCATCAGTACCACTTTTTTAGATTCCATATATATACATTAGCATACAGTACTTGTTTTTCTCTTTCTGGCTTACTGCACTCTATATGACAGACTCTAGGTCCATCTACCTCACCACAAATAATTCAGTTTCATTCCTTTTTATGGCTGAGTAATATTCCATTGTATATATGTGCCAGATCTTCTTTATCCATTCATCTGTTGACGGGCAGTTAGGTTACTTCCATGTCCTGGCTATTGTAAATAGTGCTTCAATGAACACTGTGGTACATGTATCTTTTTGAATTTTGGTTTTTTCAGAGCATATGCCTAGCAGTGGGACTGTTGTGTCATATGGTAGTTCTATTTTTGGTTTTTTAAGGAAACTCCATACTGTTTTCCATAGTGGCTGTACCAATTTACATTCCCACTAACAGTGCAGGAGGCTTCCCTTTTCTCCACACCCTCTCCAGCATTTATTGTTTCTAGATTTTTTGATGATGGCCATTCTCACTGGTGTGAGGTGATAACTCATTGTGGCTCTGATTTGCGTTTCTCTAATGATTAGTGATGTTGAGCATCTTTTCATGTGTTTGTTAGCCATCTGTGTGTCTTCTTTGGAGAAATGTCTATTTAGGTCTTCTGCCCATTTTTTGAAGGACTTTTACTGAGATATAATTGACATATAATAAACTGCATATATTTAAAGTGTACAATTTGATTTTTTTTTCTTATTAGTAGTATATATATGGCAATCCCAATCTCCCAATTCATCCTATCCCTGCCCATTTTTGGACTGGGTTATTTGTTTTTTTGATATTGAGCTGCATGAGCTGCTTGTATATTTTGGAGATTAATCCTTTTCAGTTGCTTCATTGGCAAATATTTTCTCCCATTCTGAGGGTTGTCTTCTTGTCTTGTTTATGGTTTTTTTTTTTTTTTTTGGCTGTGCAAAAGCTTTTACATTTCATTAGGTCCCATTTGTTTATTTTTGTTTTTGTTTCCATTATTCTAGGAGGTGGGTCAAAAAGGATCTTGCTTTGATTTATGTCATAGAATGTTCTGCCTATGATTTTCTCTAGGAGTTTTATAGTGTCTGGCCTTACATTTAGGTCTTTAATCCATTTTGAGTTTATTTTTGTGTATGGTGTTAGGAAGTGTTCTACTTTCATTCTTTTACATGTAGCTGTCCAAATTTCCCAGCACCACTTATTGAAGAGACTGTCTTTTCTCCACTGTATATTCTTGCCTCCTCTGTCAAAGATAAGGTGATCATATGTGTGTGGGTTTATCTCTGGACTCTCTATTGTGTTCCATTGATCTATATTTCTGTTTTTGTGCCAGTACCATGCTGTCTTGAGCACTGTAGCCTTGTAGTATAGTCTGAAGTCAGGGAGCCTGATTCCTCCAGCTCTGTCTTTCTTTCTCAAGATTGCTTTGGCTATTCGGGGTCTTTTGTGTTTCCATACAAATTGTAAAATTTCTTGTTCCAGTTCTGTGAAAGATGCCACTGGTAATTTGATAGGGATTGCACTGAATCTGTAGATTGTTTTGGGTAGTATAGTCATTTTCACAAATTGATTCTTTTAACCCAAGAACATGGTATGTCTCTCTATCTGTTTGTATTGTCTTTGATTTCTTCCATCAGTGTCTTGTAGTTTTCTGCATATAGGTCTTTTGCCTCCTTAGGTAGGTTTATTCCTAGGTATTTTATTCTTTTTTGTTGCAATGGTAAATGGGAGTGTTTCTTAATTTCTCTTTCTGATATTTTGTTTTTAGTGTATAGGAACGCAAGAGATTTCTGCGCATTAATTTTGTATCCTGCTACTTTACAAAATTTATCAGTTAGCACTAGTAGTTTTCTGGTAGCATCTTTAGGATTTTCTCTATATAATATCATGTCATCTGCAAAGGGTAACAATTTTATTTCTTCTTTTCCAATTTGGATTACTTTTATTTCTTTTTCTTCTCTGATTGCTGAGGCTAAAGCTTCCAAAACTATGTTGAATAATAGTGGTGAGAGTGGGTACCTTGTCTTGTTCCTGTTCTTAGAGGGGATGCTTTCAGTTTTTCACCATTGAGAATGATGTTGGCTGTTGGTTTGTCATATATGGCTTTTATTATGTTGAGGTAATTTCCTTCTATGCCCACTTTCTGGAAAGTTTTTTTTTTTCATAAATCGATGTTGAATTTTGTCAAAAGCTTTTTCTGCATCTATTGAGATTATCATATGGTTTTTATCTTTCAATTAATAGATATGGTGTATCACATGGACACATTTTTAGAAAAATGGCCTTAGAAACTACTGAAGTAGTGAATTGGTGACAGTCACACATCTGCTCCTACTGAGCAATCTTTGGAAAGCTAAATTTCTTAAACTGCCCAAGTGAATAAAGGGTTACTTGCTTGGTTTTAACTTGTAGAGTGTAAGGGACAGGAAGAGTTTATGAGCACAATAATTTAATTTTCCCTAATGAATTACTGTTGACTCAGAGAGCTAAATTAATTATTTGATCATAGGTATGGCATTACAGTTTCATTTCCCAATGAGAACAGCAGTAAAGTCTTTTGGGGGATTGAGCAGCTGTAAGAATTGCTGACATGATTACATGAAGAACATAGTTTGTGGCAAAATAATGCTTCCTTCCTCCCCTTCCCTCTCCAAGATAAAGGCGTCCTAAGCCCTGAAACCTGTGAAGTAGATCTCATACTGTGATTTTAAGATCTATTTAGTATCTGAGACTACAGTTCCATTATGCATAAATGGACTATAAAAGTTAAGAATAAAAAAAGTGCTTTAGCTATTAATTGTTGCTTCCCAGAGACTGAGACAATATACCAGAATTTACTTCATTAAAAAAAATTTTATTCGTGTGCTTAAAAAAAATATTAGGAATGCCTGTATAAAGCAAACATTTTAGGAACTATAAAATCTGAATGTATACAGAGAGAAAAACTTAAATTATCTGAATTACACGCAATTTCTGTTCTTTAATTGAGCTAACACCAAAAGGATCTGTCATTATGTCATCCTATTTCAATCAAAACCGCTAAACTGATAACAGTTACCAGAACTGCAGGCAAAGTGCCTAGAAAGAAGACATTAGTGCATAGGAAGGTGAACTTGTTAACTCAGACCTTCAAGTAAGATGTGCCTTGGCCAAATCATCGCAGTTACTTGAGTCCAAAGTGATTGATAATTTTGTTCCAAACTTATAATTAAATCCAAGGCAGAGCTTCAGATATGACCCATCGAACTATGATAGACTCTGCCTTGGCTCTAATTTGCTATAAAGTAGAGTCTGGTAGGGAGGATTTGATTTGGACACCACAGTACTGTGTTAGGGGCAGCAGGGGCGCAGTGTGCAGTGGGAAAGCTCAGCTTTTGGAGCAGGTGGAGCTGCATTTTGTATCCTGGGACTGCCTCTTGCTGGTTGAAAGATCTTAGGCAAGTTAACCTTAGTTAGCCCGTAAACCTCAGTTTCTTCATATGACATGATGGTACTTATAGTCATTGTTTTATAGGATTTTTTTTAATGAGAATTGAATGAATGATAATAAATGTAAAACACAAAACAATGTATGTACTCAGTAAGTGTTTCCTATTTGGGGAGTAGCTAAGTACCCCCAAATACATCATTATAAAATAACTGCAGCTTTTATGGGCCTATAAGCCATCAGCACAGAAATACAAAAGAAGATCCATTTATATTTTGATTTACTTCCAAGAATTATGGAATGTTTGAAAAAAATCAATCCAAAGAAGGACATAACCCAGTAAAATTTTCTCCCTTGTTCTTCACTTCCTTTATAAAAAATGTTTCATTATTCACCTATGTTCCCCTTGAAATCCTTATCACAGCACTTTGACAGAGTGGATGTTCATAATTTTGTGAACTGAACTGAGTATCTCTAGCACCTAAATCTGTACTCAAGAGCTTCCCTCTTGCAATATCCTGCTTGCCCAGTGTGTAAAACCTGTCATTGCCTGGCTGAGCTTTAGGACCACGTATGATTGCCCTGCTCTTTATCCTGCTTGGGAAGGATTCACCACGTCGGACCTTTAAAAATGTAGTCAGCCACCAAATATTCTGTTTGTATATTTATGAGGTGTTCAGAAACAGCATTCTGTCTCCTTTAAATAATTTAGAACTCATTCTTTCAGAATGTCATTGCATAACAAATGACTCCCTGATGTTACCAGTAATAGAGATACATTCCATCTCACAGTGTAACAAATTTAATAAAATTTGTTAAACGCAAGTAGATTATGAATACAAGGTAGTTTTTTCCCTTTGCTAAACTATTTTCTTATTTCCCCATGTTAAATTATTGCCAAAAACTATTTCCAGAAAATTATTTCCTTAATATAATTGTCTTTATAGTTGCTAGCACACTATGGCTATTTGATTTTGATAATAATATTGAGAATGATGTATTTTCCTATATATTATAAATCACATTATATCAAATTTAGAAATAAGTATTCTACCAAACTAAAAGAAAGAGAGGGAAACATTGTATATACATGCATAACAACAGTCCCAAATTGCCTAACTTTTTGACAATTATAAAACAATTAGGGCCCAGAGGGATTCTGACATATTTTATTATCACAAACATTCAGGTGACTTCTAGGGAGCCCTATTTTTCCTGGTATGAGTAGCAATGGTTATACATGAAGGAACTATCAACTAAGCATTGTAAATTCAACAAAACTGTCTTTCAAAGACATGGGTAAATAAAGACATTTACATTCCATAAAATCTGAGAGACTTTACCACGAATAGACTCACTAAAGGAACCTCTAAAGGATGTACTCCAGGAAGAATAAGATGCATTCATTCAACAAGTATATACTGGGGACTTCCCTGGTGGCACAGTGGTTAAGAATCTGCCTGCCAATGCAGGGGACACAGGCTTGAGCCCTGGTCCAGGGGGATCCCACATGCCACGGAGCAACTAAGCCAGTGTGCCACAACTACTGAGCCAGTGCTCTAGAGCCCGTGAGCCACAACTACTGAGCCTGTGTGCCACAACTACTGAAGCCCATGTGCCTAGAAGCCTGTGCTCCACAAGAGAAGCCTCTGCCTGTGCACCATAACGAAAGTAGCCCCCACTTGCTGCAACTAGAAAAGACCACGCGCAGCAGCAAAGACCCAATGCAGCCAATAAATAAATAAATAAATAAACAAAACAAAAAGCCAAAACAAAACAAAATGAAAAAAAAAAAAAAAAACAAGTATATATGAAGCCAGGCACACTTCTAGATGCTGGGGATACCTCAGTGAACAAACAGATGAGAAAATCTTGTCCTCTTGGTGTTTACATTTTAGTCGCCAAAGTCACAAACCAACAAAAATAAGTAATTACATAGAGTCTGTCTAGTAGTGTGCTGTTAAATCTTTAACAACTGGCTCTTTGAAAAGAAAAAAGCCTGAATTTGTAGAATTTGCCAATTTCTGTGGTAACACTACCCCCATGCCCAAATTCCAAACTACTGGCCATGTTATTGAAGCTGGGAAGAGATGTACACAGGTCACCTGGTGAGCACGTGTGTGCCAGTTTCAGCACACTCCTGATGATCATAAGTGCTAGGGGGAAAAATGAGCAGGAAAAGATGGGGAGACTTGGGGGTTGCAATCGTAAAGAGCATGGCCAGAGAAGACGTCACTGAGAAGGTGACATCTGAGTAAAGACTTGAAGGAAGTGAGGAAGAGACCCATGCACCAATTTTGGGGAAGAACCTTTTTAGGCAGAAAGAACAGCAAGTGCAAAACCCTGAAGCAGGAGCTGGAACAGCAAGGAGGCTAGGGAGGTTAGAGTGAAGAGGAGGGGAGCAGGGCGTGTGATCAGGGAGTTTAGGAGAAGGTATAAAAGACTAAGAAGTTTGGCTGTTAGCATGGGTGAGACCAGAAGTCACTGGAGGGGTTCTGAGAAGAAGGACGTGATCTGAATTGCATGTCAATGACATAAGTCTGGCTTACCTGTTGAAAAGGAGCAGGCCAATCTAATTAAACTGTGATGGTAGTAAAAACAATAATGTCTAATAAACAGCCATAACACAGTTCACATCCCAAACAAGAATGGTTCATGAGGGGGTGGGGGTGGGAGGCACTGGGAGTTTGGGATTAGCGGATGCAAACTATTATACATCGGAAAGATAACAGCAAGCTCCTACTGTATAGCACAGGGAACCATGTTCAATATCCTCTAATAAACCATAACGGAAAAGAATACGAAAAAGAATATATATATACACATATATGTATATATATATATATAACTGAATCACTTTCCTGTACATCAAAAATTAACACAATATTGTAAATCAACTATACTTCAATAAAATAAATTTAAAAAAATGGCTCATCAGCTAAAGGAGAGTGGACATGACTGGAGACAAAGTAGTTTCCACTTTTTGACTGAGGTGTGAGGATATGAATATGAGCACTTGCTTAGCACATATGTTTAAATTTCTGGAGAAACCACTAGTGGAGACTATATATATATATATTTTTCAAACCAAGAATGGGTACAGAAAAGAAGGAAACCGACAATAAAGGCAATAAAGGAGAGAGAGAAGGAAAAGAAGATATAGAACAAGTGGGGCGAATATAAAGCTGGGACAAAATAAGACAGCTGAAATTAACCCACACGCATTGATAATCGTATTAAGTGTATGTAGATCTATCTTGTTAATTAAAAGACAAATATTGACACAGTAGATAAAAAGCAAAAGTCATAGAAAGTTGTTTTCAAAACTAATTTATAATGTAAAGACAGATGATAGAGAAAATATAAAAATGAAATAAAGTATAATTTTAAATAGTAACCTCAAAAAAGCGGGTGTAGCTCTACTAGTATTAAGGTAGCCACAGAATAATAAAATATTAAATTAATATATAAATATATATACACACACTTAAGTAACATAGCTTCAAAATATGTAAGGTAACAACGGACAGAAAAACAAGGAAATATTTACAATCCACTATCAGAGCTGGAGAATTAAACGTACCACCTTTGGTAACATCAAGTAGTACACTCTATTCCTTCCCCTCTATCCAAAAAAAAAAAAAAAAAAAATCAAAACAGGAAGAATACAGGAGCTCTGAACAACACAGTTAACAAAGTTGAGCTAAGAGATATACCTTGACTGTACAATCTATGTTCTTACAAGGAACACTGTATCCAGTCATAAAGTGATTCTAGCAAATGGAAAGTATTGGTATCAGACAGCGTGCTTCCAGAGCATGATGCAATTAAAGTGGATATTAGCAAATAAAAGATAAGAAACATCAGAAAGAATGGAAAGGAATTACAGAAATATGGGTTTGGGGGAAAAAAAGACTGGTGCTATGTACAGCCTTGACATCCATCCAGGGCACTGTCAATAGTGAACTATCTGGAGAAATTTGTTTCCTTTCTGTTTTTACTTATGACAGAATAATTGATTGCAGTTGCCTTTTCCCTGCAAACATTTGGTGTATTAGGTTCTCTTTCAATGACTTTATGAAGCCTCTGGCTTGACCTTAGCTGGGGCAGGGAAGGTTCTTGTGAGAGGGTGAGGTCAGGCAGCACGAAGCTCCCCTTCACTGAAGCTTCCGTTTCAGCCTCCGGGGGGTCAGTTCCCCCTGCAAGACCGAGAAGTCAGCCAAGTCTGTCTTCTGAGCCTGATACCACTTATGTCTCAGAGCTATATGGCTTCATACTTCTATTTTCAGCACTTTCTTTTCCTTAGGCGCTCTGGGACCTTCAGTTAGCAAGGAAAATAATGATAAAGTCACTCATGGCGCTATATTAAAGACTGAAGAACTGTCCTCTCTTATGAGGCCACTTACAAAATGTAGATTCAAGGGGTAATCAACAAACAGCCAAAGTAAGGAACAGTGAAGTGTAAGGGAGCAGTGAGAAAGGTTGGGGTAGTGAGGACAGGGAAGGGTCGCTGAGTCCCTCCAGTCATACTCAGGCCCCTGTTCAGTGTGCTCAGATACGGCCGGGCTGGTTCTTCATTTTCTCCTGGACATTAGAAAGTCTGTCAAAGTTAGAGAGGGAGTGTGTGCCTATTATAGGAAGAGAAGGAGGGAGAAACATAGGCATGAGAGAGTGATATGCAGCTCTTTTATGTGTTGAGAATATAGCTGCGGAGAGTTCAGTAAAACCCTTAGGACCACTTCTATCAGAGCCTGCTCACAGTTCCACTTCCCATCCATCTTAGGGCTGAAATGTTATACGAAATGGTCTAGGTCTAAATGTATAATGAATGTTAGGCCAAGAGTGAATTCACTCTTCTAAGAGAGAAGCTGAATTGTTAGTATTGATTAGGTCATGCTGTGCTTTCATGTAGAACTTTCAAATGCTTTACTGGGAGAAGCATCTATTTATACACCACTTTCCCTCTCCAAAAGCCCTTCTCCAAGAACCACTAGTCTCAGGAAGTCTGAGGACAGGTCCTAGAACACTAGGAACTTGAATTTTCTAACACCACAAAACTAGTCCATGGTAAATTTGAGACGTCTTGTCCATATAGTTCAGTCACACACACACACACACACACACACACACACACACGCCCCTCCTGCCTTCAATTTTACTGAATGTAGTACTGCCATTTTTGAAGAATATTTTGTCTAACCTATGTTCTTTGGTTCTTTAAGGGCTATGGCTTGTGGCTTGTAAGTTTTGCAACTAATGAAGATAACACCTTAGGTCCGTTATCTTCTTCCTCTTGAAGAGTCATATATTTTGTGCCATGTCACAGTTTCTTCTGTAGCTTTGAGGCTCTTTGAAACGTGCTCATATTATTCAGTAGCAAGGCAGGTAAAAACTGATCTTGCATTGCTATTCTAATCTTCCGCTTAAATAAGGAAACATTTTTTTTTTTTGTTCCACATAAGGAAAAAAAACACATTTGCAGTGATTAGCACTGTGGTTAAAATTTATGTGGTATACACCATCCTTTTAATTTTGCAAGAAACATTCTGTGTCACCTTCAATTTCCTCACATTCTTTTTGATTTTCCTAACGTATCAAATAGGGAAAATATAATACTTGTTTTTTAGTGGTAATAGTTAAATAAAAGAGCTTGATGAAAATATTTCTGTTAATAATGTCCTATTAATCGCCACATCCATGACCTTTTCTTAGACCACCTGCTCTTGGATCATCCTTCCTAGGAAAAAAAATCCTTCCCTTACCCTAGTTAGCTAGGGAGACCTATCATTCCAGTGTGCCTGGGACTCTGAGTTTTAGCCTTGAATGCAGCCCACCCTCCAGTTAATTTCTCTTCTCTCTTTTATACCAAAATTTTTCCAGAGTACTCCACACTCTCCTTCTTCATATCTTAACCTTCTAATTTACTCCTGAATTTACTTCAGCTGTGCCTCTGCCTCGATTATTCCATTACCTTGGGTTTTGTAAGAGTCCCCAGCAACTTTTATTTTTTGCCAAAGGAGACTTGCCAGCTCTTACCTCAGTGGACCCTGCTATTAGATTTTATACTGCTGATCACACCCTCACTGAAGCTCTTTACTCCCAAGGCTTGTAGAGCATCACAGGTTTCTGGTCTCCAACTGTTCTTTTTGACTCTTATTCACAGGATTCTCTCTCCACTTATTTTCTGAAAGACGGTTTTCCTCAAGATTCTACACTTGATCTTCTTCCCTTATCGCTCTATAAACACGTTCTCTGGCTGATCTCACATACTTTCATGCATTGAACATCCCCTAATTAGAATGATAACTTCAAAAACTACACTCGCTACCCAGACTTCTCTTGTGAGCCAACTATCTGTGAGACACCTGTACCTGTATGTCCCAGATGCACTTCAGTACTGAATATTTTAATATGACCTCTAATGACCTTCATTATGATCTTCTTGCTCTCTCCTCTTTCTTTGTTGTTGGAATAATCAACTATTATTCAACTGCGCTAAAAATCATTTTCTTAACTTTAAAAAAATTTATTGAAGTATAGTTGATTTACAGTGTTGTGTTAATTTCTGCTGTACCGCAAAGTGACTCAGTTATACATATATATTCTTTTTCATATTCTTTTCCATTATAGTTTATCCCAGGATATTGAATATAGTTCTCTGTGCTACACAGTAGGACCTTGCTGTCCATCTATTCTATATATAATAGTTTGCATCTGCTAATCCCAAATTCCCAATCCTTCCCTCCCCCTTGGCAACCAAAAGTCTATTCTCTATGTCTGTGAGTCTGTTTCTGTTTTGTAGATATGTTCATTTGTGTCATATTTTACATTCCACATATAAGTGATATCATACAGTATTTGTCTTTCTCTTCTGACTTACTTCACTTAGTATGATAATTTCTAGGTCCATCCATGTTGCTGCAAATGGCATTATTTCATTCTTTTTTAATGGTTGAGTGATATTCCACTGTATATATGTACCATATCTTCTTCATCCATTCATCTGTTGATGGACATTTAGGTTGTTTCCATGTCTTGGCTGTTGTAAATAGTGCTGCTATGAACATAGGGGTGCATGTATCTTTTTGAATTATAATTTTGTCTGGATATATGCCCAGGAGTGGGACTGCTGGATCACATGGCAACTCTGTTCAATTCCTAAAAATCTTAATGTCATCCCTGATTATGTTCTCTTTCATCTCCATTGATCCAATTACTAAGTTGTTCAACTTTACCTTCGATATAGTTTTAAATTGATCATTCCTTCTCCATTTTAATTCTTTTCCTAGTTTCAAGAAATCTCCTTCTTTTGTCTGTCATCTCTACAACCTCCTAAATCATCACATCACTATAGCTTTGCCTTCTAAATCTGTTCTACTTAGTAGGACTTAACAGTTCTGGTACACAGCACACAGTATAGTGTTTCATACAGCATTACTTACGTAAAACCACACAGACACTTCCTATTGTACTCACCACATTGCAAGCTATCTACCTGTTTCTCACTCCCACCCCACTCCTAGCAAGACAGTGGTACACTCATTAAGGGGGAGCCATGCTTTATTTATCTTTGTATCCCTTGTGCCTGCCTCCATGGCTGGTGGGCGATACGGCCGTTCCGAGTACTAAGCAGAAAGATGCTCAGCACAGCCTTCACCGATGTGCTTTCTGAGCTCCTCTAACTGTACTCTCCCTACCTTCTCTTCTAAAGGGATAAGACCATGGCATATGAGTTTATTTACATATCACCCAAAATACTTTACATATAGGACACGCTTAATAACTAGTTACAGAATGAATTAATGAAAGAATGAATGGGGGAATGACTATGTTTAAATTATTGTTTTGAGACACAGTCACAGACACAATTTATGAGTTCAAAAACCCAAATAATTCAAGACATACTCTCTTTTAAGCCTTTAGGTTGGTTAGAAAATACATTCCCATCTAAATGTGAGGAATTCATAAAATATTTTACACATGTTAAATTCTTACTAAATTTATTCAGAAAGGTTTTAATTTTTTATACCACTGAAAAATGGCTTAACCTCAAGAGCCCTAAAGACATTTTGTATTTTGTATAATTTCAGAGGATATAGTAGAGTTTACCTAAAAACTCAGAGATTTATCTAGCATATATTTAAATGACATATTTTGGCAGTTTTAAAGACATATTTCAGATATAAAGCCTTAAAATTTTTCATCATATTATTTTGAAACAGAAAAATTAGAGAATTATATATTGTTTGTGATTTTCAAGGACATAATAAATGTTTAAACTACCAGCTTGGTTTTAATTTAGCTACATTTTCAAAGATTATTTCAGAAGACTAATGAAAACTTAAGCACAACTTCATTAATTAATTTACATTGACTTAAAAGGAAGAGTCTAAAATATTGCCAAGAATATGAAATTTTTTTTTTCTTTTCAGTCTTCACACTCTCTTATGGTAACATTTAATAGTGCTTCTGGTATTCTTAGCTCATTTAAGTAGTGTGATGAACATGACTATTATTTGCCAGATGCTTAGTGCCTGGAGAAAAGAATGCAGTTTCAGGCCTTTTTTTCCCCATCTGATTCAGTACTTTATATTTTACCAAAAGGTCAAAGCTATATAGAATAAAAAACTATGTATCAAAATCTCTCCTTTCACTTTTATGGGAAATCAATATGTAGTATAACAGAGATAGAATCCAATGGCATTTCAAATGGGAAACTAACATCAATGTAGATCATTTTAATTTTAAATGCCATTAATATTAAACAGCCAGTTGCTTATGCAATATAATCCCTTCACAATGATAATCAACTATCTTCAAACAATTGTTTGCTATGCAAGGGCAGCAGTTTTACATAAGAAATCTAATCCAGTATAAATGTAGCATGATAGGTTTCATATATAAACCAGAAGTGTTCAATGAATTCTGAAAATTAATGTAAATTCTTATGTGTGTACATGAATAAGTATGCTTGTGTATTCATAGCTCTCCATATTTAGTAGTGCTAATTTTCAGAGTTTCAAAAAAGTGATCAGAGAAAATGAATCGCACATTTGACTTCCAAAAACATCTGAACTTGCTACTTATGAGATCTTCAATTCTTGAAAAATTTGTGGGAGTATTTATCTTCATTAAAACAAATTCACCTTGATTTCATAGTTAAATGGACTAAAGTCTTAGATTAGTAATAGTTTACTGAGGTAGATGGTTTCTGGAAAGTAATTAAACAAAGTGGTTTCTACTCTGTAGTTTTAAATACACGTAGAAATGCATTTCAGGATTCTGCTACACTCAATCCTTCAGTACAATCTTCATCTTTTTCTTGACTCAGAGAAAAATATACTATCTACTTAGTTGTTCTAGGGCTGAGATATAGCCCCATATCTCAAAAACAGCTGAGGGTAGCCAACTCATCCCAGTTGCCTAAGAATTTCCAAATAAAATAAAAATTCTATGTCCTAGGAAATCCCTTAGCCCTAGACAAACCCACTTAGAGATGAAGCAAACTTTGAGAAAAAGAGACTTACCTTAACATCATTGGTGTTCATTCTTGTTCCTTCCTTTCCCACAAAAATATCATCAATATCCACGAGAATATACCTGTCCAAGGACAACGTGAGCCTCTTCCCTGACAAGAAGGAAACCGCATCTATGAAGATAAGCTTGTGCAACCAAAAGTTCAAGTTGTTGCCAAAAAGAACTCTTTGAATTCCATCATGGAGCCCCAGGTCGTGTATGACAGTAGCATAAAAAGCACCTTTAGAGACGGGAGGAGAAAGGTTTTCTGGGGTCTTTACTTTGGCAAATATTACTGGTTGGTAGGCTGAGTGATTAATCTGGAAAACGGTCCAGTCAGTTCCAGGTAAAGAACCTTTTTCAAGCTTAGAAGATTTGGTCACATGAAGCAATGGAGAATGAGGGTTAATACAACAATCTTTTACTGCAAGGTTTCCATAGGCAGAAAAAGGGAAACCTTTCCACTGAAAGCTCTGTAGGCTCTTCTCACTAGTTTTGTGGAATCCAATGACACCCACGCCAAATTCAACACAGTATTTATCTAAAAGGCTTCGATTCCAAGAGTCCATATTTATATACTTTAAAATATTCTCATAAATAATGAGAATATATTTGCCTCTAGTTTTTTCTATAAGTGCTGGGACATCCCCTTTTCCAGGAGCGATTTCAATGTGATACTGGAATCTACTGGATTCTAGAATCATAATGATGTCTTGACCAAGTGATGAGTACTGGCTTTCTACAAACACCAGGACTGTGGGGTCCGTCCTCGAGGCGTCAGAAAGCTTCATCGTCTTCACTTCCATCAGCCTGTAAGGTAGGTGCTGGAAGTCCCCACAGTCTACTTCCGAAGCCATCTCAGACAGTTCATTTTCCTGTTTGTAGCCACTGTACAGGTAGTAAGCAGAAATAATAATGCTCACCATACAGAACGTGGCAAGCAGAATCACAGTCCTTTGAAAGTGTCTGTGCAGCTTCATGATAAAACTCATGTTGTATATACTTCCCTCAGACTGTTCCAACAGAAGCACCATAAAAAAATGAAAGAAGAAAAGAAAAGATGATGTTTCAGACACTTTTCCAGTCTCAATCAATAGTTCATGTCACCATTGCAGCACATTTGTGTCACTTGGTCAGGACTCACAGAAAATATAATCTGAAAAGTAGAATAAAATACAATAGAATATCAAACAGTCAGTCTGCAGCATTAAAATGAACATGTTTTTATCCTTGGGACTGGCACAAGTGGCAGCTTGTTAGGCAGATGAACTGGTGTCTGGTAAGTAAGAAACCCTCTCTTACCTTCTCCCAGATCTGAATGAGGACATGGGAGGGGTAGAAAGAGGGAAGTGGCTCCATTGAACAGAGGTCTCTACCCCTAACATAGAAAAAACATCGGACTAACAAGGAATTGCCTTTTACTCCTGGAGCTTTGCATCAAATTCTGTAGATCACATCGACCGAAGACCACAGAGAGGTCACCTGGGCCGTACACTGCCACATCATGTAATACAGGCTCAAACTATTTGTATTTAACTACATATACTGAAAATTAATAAAAGTTTGGATATATTTCATTAAATGCTACAATTAAGACACTAGTTTCTGCTTTTTAGAAAAGCTCAGTAATTACATAAAAACTACTATGAAAGTGTTTTTAAAAAACATAATGAAAACAACTGTAACTTCATGAAACACTTTGTTATGCGATAATTTCAAATCCTTTTCAAGTCTTAGTAACCTTTGAAAAATTTAGTAACTTTAAAAAATAACAAGAAAGAAACATGGATGCTTTTTAGAACAGAAGTTTATTAGAGTCTTATGGTCCTGGCACTTTTCAAGGAAATAACATGGATATAAAAAATTGATGTTATGGAAAACCCAAACGAACTATTTGGCCAACCCAATATTATTACTGTCCACAAGGAAGGCCAAAAGCCAAACTGTAAGACAGCTGAAGGCACTAGCAGAGAACATCGTAGTTGATGTTCTTCATAAGATTAGGGTTTATTATACTTCTGTCTCATATTAGTTGTCACTTTGGCCCTGGTACCTTCTAAGTAAAATGATAAGGTTAGAATAAATCATCACCAAGAACATTCTGGCTCTAATATTCTGTGATATTCACCTATGAAATAAGCAGTGAGCAATATTTTGAATAATATATGTTTATCTTTATGAATAATATAATATTCTGGAATATAGCTGCAGGATAGTTATATATTATAAATTATATATTGTAATTTATTCATTCAAATATTTAGGGAAGCTGTATCATTCATTCAAATATTTACAGGATAACTCTCTATTTAAAATATAAATGTTTAGCAGAGTGAACTTCTTTGAAGGGTCCAAAATTATAAGGTGGAGACAGTGACTAGAATGCGAACAATAATGTATGGGTTGTTGATTGGAGAAGAATGACTGTCACAGGATGAGAGAGGAAAGACACCATGGCAAGTGGGGGAGTCTGCCATGTGTGTGCGGGGGGTGGATTTGAGCAGAGCCTTGAAGGATGAGGGTAAAATGAATAGGCATCTGAGATAGGGGGAATTTTACAGAGGCAGGCTTGAGTCAAATATTGGGCAAAGGACTCTCTGATGAAGAGCTGAAGGGAACAGTGAGGAATACCTAAAAAATAAATACCTAAAAAATATGGGTAACTCAGATTACAGAAAGATTAGATAGCACAGAAGTTCACTGTTGAGAAGCTTGTAGGGAGCCATTAAATTTTTCCTGATTTGGGAAATAGCATGATAAGGGTGAGATTTTGGAGGGTGGGAAATAAATGAACCAAGAATGTGGACGATATCCCAGAGCAGTGTTAGAGTCAACTCTGGCAAGTCACTAGAGGCGCATTCCTTACAGTCTAACCACGACTGTCAGTGCTCAGAGCAGACAGAGTGTGGGCCGGGACGAGTCTGAGGGGCACTGCAAAGAAAGGAGGTGTTGAACTTCATATGTCATGGGAGGTCTGTGGTACACCACCCTCTGCCAAGTGAAATGCCATTAAGGGATCTGACATGCTCGAAAAGAAATCCTACTCTTTTAAATATTCGTGCAGAAGTTTAGGTGTAATTTAAGCAAATCAAAATTACCAGGACAACTGAGAGTTTTCATTGTAACTGTAGTTATTTCATTTTGTACTTTTAAAGTTAGGTACATGTTTATGAATAATATAATAGTCTGAGGTATAACAGCAGGATACAAAATCTCACATCTCTCTAGGTCTCTGTTTCCATTTTAGCTGTGAAGTGTTTTTCATTGGATACAAAACGTATTACCACATTTTGCATTTCAGATGACAGTGTCTCATAGTTTGTTCCTATTTTTAGAAGTGAAAGGCATGTAATTCATAAAATTCCTACCTATGGTGAGGCAGAGTGGTGAGGAGAGTTTGCTCTCATTACGCAGGACGGTTATTAGGCACCTATCAAAGCTATCTTCTCCATTAGCAGGTATAAAGTAGTGAAAGACATGTCTTTTCCATTGAACACACTGTTTCTTCCTGAAGCCAAAGGGAATTCCAGTGTGTACAGGAGCGTAGGATTTGGCCTAACATATTTAAATGGATACATTAAGATTCTCTAAGTTTTCTGCAAACCTTTTTTGGCTGTACATCTGACTTCACTGTGGTCAAATTTAGTCTCTGGTGTGGACTCTCAAAATTCCCTGATCCTGCTGCAACCTCGTCCACCACCACCAACTTCTCATTCTCTCTCTGTCTCTGTTAGGTCTGAAAATCTCAGGATGGACTGAATGGTGCTGTTACTCTTTCTTCTGCATTGGGTGGCACTGTAGCAGCTTCTCCTGAGCCTTTCATGGGTGGGGCAGCACTAAGAAGCCAGTTACATGAGGAAAATTAAGCTCCTGCACACAGTTCCCCTGTGCAAACTTCTCCGCATAGAGCTGACCTAAACATGGTGAGACCCAACAGTCACACACAGTCTTTGTGGAAAGTATCTTTCCTTTGTACTTCTTGACACTATTGTAATTAAAATTCTGTTTAAAGTCAGTCTCCCCTGTTTAACTGTAAACTCTAGGAGGGTAGAGAGAACACTTCTCTCTTGTCTATCACTGAGCCCCTAGGGTCAAGCACAGAATAAGCACCCAATGGCTATTTGTGGAATGAGTTGAATACAATGACATATTAACCTCATAGGCTACTTTGACCCTTCTACTTTATTCTAATGCCATAAATTATTTTTAAGGCTACACATCACTATTAACATGATTACAATTATCTATAAATCTGCTAGATTTAATGTCTGTTAAATAAGAAAATATATTCACACCATCCCAACATGGGATAAAAAAGCAACTATGGCTGATATTAAATCTTCACCCACCCAAAGATGCCCTTCAATTAATCATTCTGCAAGCAGTCTTTAGATATTTATTGAATACCTTCTTTGGGCTAAGGGTTGTACTAGGTGCTGGGGACACCACAGAAGTAATTTTAGGAATGATTGTTGTCTGCAGAAGCATGGTCTCTATTGGGGGAAATGAGACCTGTGAAACAACAGCCAACATTATGTTGCACATAATAAGAGATTTGTACTGTACAGACTATATCTATTATAAGTTTCAGAAGAAAGAGCAAGAGAGAGTAATGAAACTCAGGAAAGTCAGTGGCACTTTCTAAGAGACATGGTGCTTGAGGGGAACATGGCATGATGGGCAGGATTTGGGTATGAGGATGACGTAAACAGGTCAGACATAAAAACCTGGCAAGGTTGAAGAAATGAAATGGTTACAGTATGTTTATCTGAGAGTCAGCCTAAACTAATTATAAGGCACTGTGTGTTGGGTTGAAAATGGAAATAGCATGTGAATGAAAGAGTGCAGCAGACTGATGACTGTCCTTAGAAGTGACTGTGAACACAAGAGTATGAAATAGCATTGGGTGTATCTGAACAGAAGAGAGACAATAAAAATACTGTTTCCAGGCGATTCGTGTAGCAGTGACATCCAGAATGGACAAACAGCGGTAATATGAACAGAGAGAGTACACGCTGCATTGCACGGAGTGAAGAAGTAGAAGTAGGTGGAGTCGGGACAGTCCCAGCTAAGATGCTGCTGCATAATCCAGGTGGGGGGTGGTCTGAGTCCAGAAGAAGGTGGTTGAGGGAGAATGAAAACAAAGAGAGACTTGGGAGGAAAAGAGAAAAGGACATGATTACTGGTTGGGGAGTGGGCAGGCTTGGGCACTAGGAGAATAAAAGTGCCAGTAAGAAAAACACCATAGTGTAGAGTGGAAATTGGCTTGAGCTAGTGATGGACACTTAGGGTTCAGGCAGGTAACTAAATGATGTGTGGGGAGATAGCAAAATGACAGTGCTCCACAAAATAGCTGGATGTTGACAAATAAGAAAGTCAAGGAAATAGTCCAAATTGACTGGTCATGGGCCAATCTCGATATGCTACATAAACTCAATTCCTCAGGAAAGCCTTTCTGACCAACTCCACTCCTCCCCTCTTTAGGCCAGGTCCCCAGATTATATAGTCTAATTATAATTACTTTTCCTTTGGGGCCTTTATCACAACTCCTCCTGTTATTAGCAATATGATTTGTTTAATGTTTCTCTGTTTTGTAAGACTGACATTTCCAAGGGTATAGGATTCATGTTACTCCCAGTGATCTTTCAAACAAGACACAGGATAAAAACATTTTTAAAGGCCAACAAGATCAACAGGCAAACACTTTAGTATGACGATTGTGTTCTTGAAGTGCTTTCACAAAAATATACCGAAAATTACAGACTTTTACATGGTCTGAAGGGCTCTCTGAATGACTAAAGAATAGGCACACGAGCTTGTGTGTCAGAGAGTTTCCATGGACACAACCACCTATCTTAGAAGCACAGAGCTGGCAGCTGTGGTTGAACTTGGCCACCTATTTGACCTATGGAGAGGAATATGCGGAATGACCAAGAAGCTGTATGTGAAATTTAGAATATCAACAAATCATTTAGGTAGGCATTTTGGAATGGTCACAGTAGATACAGGAAGCTTGCAAGGTTGGGCTGGTAATAAGCATTACCATCTCATCAGGATTTCCTATAAGGTGCACTGAAGGAAGTCACACCCTGTGGGAAGGCAGAATGACAGCAGCAACCCAGCTAACATTAATGAACACTTTCTATATGCCAGCATGGCCTTGGGCCCTTTAAAGGCTAAGATGCCACAGCTTGTAGTAGCTGAACTGATTCTGAACCTGACGCCTGCATCAAAGATACCGTCCAGCTGAGAAGGCAAGTGCAATACATCCCTTTCATGCTAGGGCCGTGCAGGAAGTGGATATCAGGCACCTCTTCTCTTTAGATGCTGCAGTTTCCTCATGAAAAGGGGGATCCTTGTGATACCTACTTAATAGAGTTTTGATGAGGAATTTGAGATGCAAGTACAAAAAGTTCTTAGAAAATTGTCTGGCACAGAGAACAAATATACTAAATGTTACCTGTTACGATGAAGATGATATAAATAATATAAAATGGGAGAAATATATGGAAGGTGGCCAACAAAAATGTACTAAGGGTTCATAAAGGGATAGCTACAAGCATTCTAGAATAAGCAGAGTGGTGGGAAGTCCAGGAAGTCCACCTTTGATACAGGAATCTAAAGTCAGATGGATCTAAGTTGGGCTTCTTCTAATCCGCCCCCCTTCCTAGATGAGCTCACACACTCCCTGGCTTTCAGCACCATCTATGCTCCCTCAAATTCCAAATCTTTATTTGTAGCTCCAAACTCCTTCCTCTGAGCTCCAGGATTTCAAACTGAACTATCGACTTGGTATAACAACTCCCAGTCACTGTGCCCTTGTTACAGACCAGCTGCTCCTTGGCTCCACTAGAATCATGTCACAAGCACGTTATGACCTGTTCATAAGTGACCACCTTGTGATCCACCCTCTAAAACCATCTTCCTCTTCCCACAGCCACCTGGTGTCTCCTCCTTGACACCTTCTTCTCCCTCACTCCTGCATATCGAAATAGACCCCAGTGCTCTCATTTCCATTTTCTAAAACTCATCTGACTCAGTGCATTTCTCTCCTTTTCCAGGCAATGTCCTTCTCACCTGAACTAATGCAACAACCAGCCCCACTGCAAACACTCTTGGCTCCCTCTATACTTTTCTCAATCCTGCAGCAAAGCACAAATCTGATTGTTTCTTCCCAGCTGAAAATCCAACAATGGCTGCCGATCTCACTTACAGATTAAAACCCAAATTCCTATACACGTCCCACAAGACACTGAGGTATGCTTCCCACTCTGACATCTCAGGCCTGATTCAACGGTGTGCTCCCCACTAAGCTCCAGGCAGGAGCTCTGCCTGGGACACTTTTCTGACTCAGGATCTTCTCACATGCTGTTCTCTGTCTGGAAGTTTTCTCCCCTCTTCTCATTGGGCTTCATCTTCCAAATCCTGTGGCTCTAAGCATAAACGTCCCTGCCTTACAAAAGCCTCCCTGATTCCCCAGATCTGTCAGGTCTCCCTGTAGCACACTCTCACATCACCATCTACTTGAACTCTGCAGCACATTCCATAGTTATAATTAGTCATGTGATTTTCTGTGTAATATTTCTTCATAGTTTGGAAGCATCTGTAAGTACCTGTCCTGTTCACTTCTATATTCTTGATATCAACACAGTGCCTGAAGTTAGAACATCCCACTGGATACTTGAAAAATGACTGAAAAATAGCCTCTACTAAATTTTACAAATAGCAGCTGCATTCACAAACTAGGGCAGTCACGAAGGAAAATCATCTTCCATGAATGGATACCTCCATCAGTCACGCTGGCCTCCAGCGGTCAGGGTGATAATATAAACACTGTGAATGGCAGTGACCCCCTTGACCAAAGCCATAAATCAGGCACATCCAGAATGTACCTTTTACTGACTCTTACTCAAATACCGATTTTCCCTTTTCTGATATTTTTCAGAATTCAGAGTGGTTAGAGTTGTTTTGCAATGCATCTGTTTTTAAAAAGGAAAACATCTGTTTTCCACCAAGGAAACATTAGCCATTATTTAATTAGCTATCATTAATGAAAGGCAGAGGGAACAATTATTTTTTTGGAATCTCAGGCCATTCCATATACATAGTGAAGACTGACTATATACAAACATACATTTTGCAAAGCATTGCAAAAATCTGCAAGGGAAAGCACCTACTTGTCACTGTAACCTATCTTTCTTCTTCCACTAACACCCAACATCATCCCAAAGTAAAAATCAATTTCTAAATGGAATAGAATCATGTTGGCAGCACAAGAAGTGTGAAAAAAAGATTGCCATCTGGAAAATGAGTATTAATAACTAAAGAACTTCAGGTTCTAACATAAATGGAAGATATTTAAAAGATCCTGACAATATTCCTCTTTCACAAAATTAACCATATTTTATAGTGTTGAAAAATGCATTGGGAGGCCTCGAATACATTACATGAATTTGCTAAAAGTAATTCAGCAATATTAAAAAATTGACAAAGAACATGCTTTTCTCTGAGAAAGAATGTGTGAAATTGTGTCATATTTATTGACCCCTGCTGTGGCAGGCAAGTAAGATGCTGATTTGCATGGAGTACAACCAAGAATAATACTCTGTCTCTAGAACTGGGATTTTTTTCGTTAAGATGGATGGGAGAAAAGCTGCACTTGGGGGTATTAGCTTTGTTTGATATATTAGATGGAAAATAACTTTCTATTGCAATTTTCCGTCCTTTGTATTTAGAAATTATGAAGGAAAGAATACATTTTGTTCACTTCCCTCAGTGTTATGCCATCCAGTGACGCAAGAGAAGAAAGCTGTCCCACTGCTGCTTGCTGTTTGTTCTGCCTATATGACTTACAGGGGAAAATGTCTGCCCATATCCTCTTAAATTCAGCTAGAATGTATGCATCAATGCATGCCTAACAGCAGGGCATTATGATACTGCCAGTGCAGCTTTTAGGATACAATCTAACCCTTGTCATTTTCATCCTTCTTCAGAGACATGGGAACAAGAGATTATTAACCCAGTCTCTCATTGTTTGCCTGGATCATAAGATGTAAAATTACAGATCAGTTTTTGGTTATGTTTTAGGGCAGGTTACATGAACCAGAGAAGCAGAGGTAGCCAATCTGCAGAGAGAGGATAATGCAAAAAAAGCAGAGAGGAGCAATGAAAAAATATGACAGGGAGTCCTGAGGAGGTCTGGGGTCCTGGTTCTCTTACTCTCTACCCCTATGGATGCATCAATGAAGAAGTCACACAAATTCTTCCTCTGTTATCTTGGGCATCTTTTAGAACAAGTGACACTCAACTCAACTGGGGAAACAAGAAAGGAGAAAGAAATCACCTAAACTAGACTGTATATATCTCATTAGGGAAGGCACCACATGTAATGGTTCTGGGAATGGCTTTAAGCCTGGCACAATAGTAGGTGCTGAGTAAATTTTT
This sequence comes from Hippopotamus amphibius kiboko, assembly GCF_030028045.1. Lineage (NCBI taxonomy): Eukaryota > Metazoa > Chordata > Mammalia > Artiodactyla > Hippopotamidae > Hippopotamus > Hippopotamus amphibius. Next base: position 77,475,067 of record NC_080198.1, read on the forward strand.
CTTGAAAAAATGAATGATCATTTCATATGTAAGGGTAAAAGTAGTAGAAATGACTGGAGAGGTACATGAATATTCTGTGTTATATTAAGAGGCATATCAAGCATACATATTTGAAACATAGAGAGAAACAATGTAATTTAGTTGTTAAGGGCATGTGCACTGGAGCCAGTCTCAAACTGAATCCCAGCTTTACCACTTGCCAGGGATGCGATCTTAGGTACGTAACCTCTCAGCGCCTCAATTTTCTCATCTGTGAAGTGGAAATAATTATACTATCTACATCAAATAATCTTTGTGAAGACTGCATGAGCTAAAAATTAATAAGTAAAGTATTTAGAACAGTGCCTGGTAAGGTAAGCATTCTGAGTGTTAGCTGTTATTTTAATGACAACGTATCTACTACCAAAATTCTAGACAATAGCTCTTATTCTCAATAAGTTTAGCTTTGCATTATTCTTTACTTTTTTTCATGTCTGTTTGTCCTATCCTCCAGAACAATTTCCACAGTGTTGGGCAATAAAGAGGAGAGGAAAGGATCTCTGAGATCCTTATTTTCCAGGTAAGGGACCAAGGCCCAGAGCCAGCAAGGCAGCTGTCCAAGACTACAGCTCTCATGGCAGAACCAGACCTAGAATCCAGATCTAACTTCATGTTATTCTCAAACACTGTAATCAAAGAAAAAGATTTAAAAGTAAAATGTATGTAAAATGGATACCCATCACTGAGATGCTAAAAGGTTTTAGTATAGAACTTTAATACTTGATTTTCTGGCAACAGGTAGTGAAGAGTTACAGCCCTCATTAATCTGTAGGAGTTTTTGTGAAATAATTTATTATACACAGTAACTGCAGCACGGCCTAACTTTTCTAGTTATGCAACTTACATGAAATTGATGAAAAATATTTAGGTCAATATAAAGGGATAAATCACTCATTGCGGTGTCCCAGAGCCTAAGAATATAGTTTTCATTAAAAAAAGACAAGCAAACAAAACAATCAGTTTTCTAAAACCAATTCCTGGGTATTCTAAGAGAAACTTCATTCTAAAACAATTTTGAGCATTGTTCAGATGAATTATCATTATAATGTGGGCTCTTATGTTTGTGGCTGGGCAGCATCCTCTAATCTGGACAGGTGTTCGGAATTCATGCATTTCAGGGTGAATGCTCATGGGCAAAAACCACAGCACAGGGTAAGTACACTTCCACTGTCTTTCCCCTATTGTCTAAACTGTTCAGCAATTAGAAATCCAAGGCATTTACTTAAGTGAGAATAGTGTGTTTATCACCAATTCTATGTTCCTGTTTTTCTAGTACATACAGATCACCAAAGTATTTTAACCTCAAATTTTATTTAAATTTAAAAGTCACCACTAATCATCAAAACTGCTGTTGAGACTCAACCAGGATTCAAGGAAGTCACATAAGATTCCTCGAATTAAAAGAAAAGTCTGTAATTTCTTTACTGTTTTAAAATTCTTAAGTGACAAGTCAACCTTTGAATGTATAGATTCTAGCTCATAATAACTTCTTCAGCAGAATATATTGTTCGTAAAAAAAGAACCTCAATTGCCTGGTTATCTCTTCCACTATATATATATTTTTTCAACAAACCTTTCAGTTGCACCACAAATTACTCTAACATTTGCTGTAATCTTCAGAAACAATACTTTTCTCAAGAAAATGTATTAAAAGAAAAGGTATACTATATATACTCAACTGAACTACAACAAATCTCTCTAGAAAGAGATAAAAGTTTTGTTTTATCTAAAATATTTTAGTAACATGAGAATCTTTATTCTAAAGACTATGAAGAAAATTAACTCATGTAATATCAATATTTACTTATATAAAGAAAGAAGGCTTCTGCTTTACCATCAAGACCATAAAGAAAAACAATAAAAATATCAGAGTTGGCAGACACTGTCTGTGTCAACTGGAGAAAGAAAAGGAAAAGAGCTTCTGTTAAGGCAAGACTTTTGATATGTTCAGTACTATTTTCCAAAAGAATCTATTTCAAATTTATTTTTGAAATCTACTTCTCAAATACAATATTAATAGGGAGCTATGGCTAAAGAAAAAGGGGAAAAAATGCCCTTCAGGTGAATATCAGATGTTTGAGAGTTTCTCTTCCACATCATTCTGCTCTCTTGTGGTGAATAGCATTGTTCAATAGATGGTAATATATTTTCTAAGAAAAAGAAGAAAAAGTGGTTTTGAGATCAGTTTCACATGTGTCTCAATATTTGATTTGAATTTTAACATTAAGATGTATTTGTTTATATTACTTAGGAGTGATTTCCTAAAAACTCTTCCAGATTACATATGTTGCTATACTCCAATATGTTTATAAAGAATATGGATAAATTTCAACTTTAAATGAGTTTGAGGCTTAAATAGTTTCCAGATATTAGAAGAACTAGTTGGAAGATGATCTAGGTAAACCTCTTAAAAAAATGAAACTTAGTTATTAAAAAAAAGAATATATTAAATGGAAGAATATGTATTTTAATTTAAAGCTTCTGTATTCAATTCTTAGGCTATTTCTTGCCAGTTTAATTTATTTTTATTAATTGTATAATTTTAAATAGTGTTTATAAAATGCATTGCATCAAATAGAAAGATTTGTTGAGGATCATTACTGCATAGACAGACAGGTAGTTATAGTTTAAATCTCTGATGCTGCTTACAAATTTCTAGTCCATCAAGCAACAGACATTTGTTCTGTTTAACAAATCCACTGCAGAATTATTACAAGTTGTTGGTGGAGATCTCAAACAATTATAAGGAATCATTCCCTTAATACTTTAATTTTATGAAAGAGAAGCCTTAAAATTACACCAGGATAAGACAGTTCTTTGTTTCCCTCAATTTAAATAAATGCTCCATTTCTTCTATAAGGATAAAATTAGGCACTTGTTCAATCTGAAATTCTTAGATCAGTTAAAAACAAAGTTGCTACTCCTACATTTATGAGTGAGCCATTAATGTATTGTATAAATAAACAGATACACTTACCTGGAATTAAAACAGAAAGAGCTGAAAATGCTTGAGAAAGTTTCAATAGATAGAAATACTGAAACAGCAGTATCCACTACCACCGACTCAGGCTTTTTGGCTTTACAAGTGGCAGCAATACCAGTTCAGGCCCAGTACCCTTGTGTTATGTAACATCTCATTAATATTAGCCATCAAACTGCTACCAAGCTGCTGAGGCACTAGAGGGCAAGAGTGTCACATGCAAGACCCGTCACCAAGGGACAGGTTTTGGTACCACTTCGGGAAGACAGATGCTAACTAAGCTGATAAATAACAGGATACCTGAACGCAGCAGCGAACTTGTAATGTTCCTCAAACAATATTTTAAATGTCAATTTTTCTGTCCAGCTGAAGAGGTAACAGGTTAATATATCTGCATAAGCAAATAACCACACCATGCAAAACTTTCGGGATTATACTTACAAACCTACAGTCATCCAGGAAGCTACAGATTTTTCTCATTGTCTAAATAAACTTATTTAAAACAGGAGAGGAAAGGACAATTAAATAAAACGAGTGGCGGTTTCAGGTCCCCTTCAGATCGCGAGAAACTTGCCCAGACCGTGCGCGCCGCCTCTGGAGTCCGCATCCCAAGGCGCCGGGGTCCGGTGTCCGGGCGAGGACCGCCCGCTCCCTGCTGATTCCCTCGGACTGCGGGCGTCCGCGGGATCCTCCTTCCCGGGTCCTCGGCCTCCGCAGCTCGTCGCCGCGGCCCCGCCGTCCGGGCGGCGCTCGGGGGCGACGCGGTGCCGGGAGCCGGGCGGGGGCGGCCCTTCCCCCCGCGCGCCTCGGTCCCCGCGGCCGCGGCCGCGGCCGGTGGGCGCCTCGCCGGTCCGGGAGCGCGGGCGGCGCCGGGCGGGAGCGGCCGCGGGGCGAGCGCGGCGGGTGCGCCGGGGACTCGGGGACTCGTGCGCTCGCTCCGACGCGCTCCGCGGCCCCGGGACCCGCCCGGCCGCGCCGCCGCCGCCCTCACGCCGCCTCCCCGCTCCCGGCCCGCGCGCGCCCGCCCGCCCGGGGAAGTGGGGGAGGCGGGAGCCAGGGGGCTGGAGGTGCCTCCATCCGCCCGCCTCGCACCCGGGTCTGCCTGCCCGGCCCTCGGCTCGGGGACCCCAGGCGTCCCGCCCCGGTCGGCCGGCTCCGACGGCCGCTGCGGGCGGGTTGGTAGCGGCCGCCAAGAATGAGAAGGGTCGCGCCGTGTGGGAAGCGGGTCCGAGTCCTAGAGGCGGCGCCGGGAAGGTGGGGCGCACCTCCCGCTAGTGACACTGGACGTGGCAGAGCGCGGCGGGCGGTTTCGGGGTTGTAAGCCGGGAGTTGCCTCTATTTGCCGGCTTTCTAAAGGCCACGTGTTCCCGCTCCTGAAGGCAAATGGAAGGCCAGCAACTGGAGCGACATTTTGGATACAAGGTGTGAGGTTACACTCTTCTGAACTATGGGTTGATCAGGACCCTCAATTGAATGTTTTTTTTTTTTTTTTTTTTTTTTTTTTTTTTCTTTTAGATCACATTTTGATCCGCTAACATAGCATATGTGAAAGTTCTAATAAGTAGGGGAACTGGATCTACCTAATGATAACTTGTGGATATTTGTGGCTTTGCTTCCCAGCTACTCACTCCTCTTCATGGAAACAGTACCCTGGTTGATTTTGAGGATCTTACCAGCACCCCCTCGGCCCATTTGCTTCAGGTGATGTCAGCCACTGCTCTCACTGGGTGACCCATGACTCGGGTGTGGCCATTGGAAACATTATGTCCTCATGGTAGTTAGGATTGGTTTACAGAAAAGTATGCAACCAAGTCTGGCCAATCAGAGACAAGAAAGCACTGTCTTGGCACGTTTTTTGGTCCCCCTTAAGGAAGGGACTCCCTTCTACTGGACTTTGCAGAGTGAGTTGTGAGCTTAGAGCTTCTTTGCGTTACTGTCAGGGAATGAAGCTAATACTCAGGGAGGCATACCTGGGAGTTGGAGGAAAGCTAAACCTGAAGAGGAAAATTAGAAACTTGTACTCAGCTAAAAATAACTCCATGCTTGTTCTGCTTTGGTAGAATATGCTTGCTGTGCTGAGAAAAACAAAAAAACCCAGGATGACCCAGCAATCCAATGTAACCATAAGATGTTTTGCTAAAAATGCAATGTTCTGCACCTGCTCTTGTAAGTTTCTGTTTGGAAACTTCCACACCCAGTAAACCAAGTAACCAATCTACCCATGCTAACTGTAAACATGTGCATTGACCCCTATAAAAGTAAAGCTCACCCTGAGCTTGGGGCCCAGAACTTTGGAGTGTTAGCACATCTGGGGCCGCTGTCTTAATAAACCTGAGTTCTCCAGCCCTCTGAGTGTGGTGCTTGGTTTCTTGACGGACCAATTTCTACAACAAACCGAGACAGGGATATTTGAGCTCTGAATCCAGCTGCTGCTGAGAAAAGGTCTTAACTCTGGATATTTTCAAATATGAGTCACCAAATTCAGTTTTGTCTTAAGGCAGCTTGAGTTGAAATTTCTGCCCTGTTGGAATTGAAAAAGACTCAAATGATACAGAAATTAAACATTTTGGTCATTTATTAACTTCATGGGGGCATTTGGATACTGTACAGCAAGCCCTTACATTAGATCCTCATGTTTTGAGTTAGCTTGGAATTTTAAAAAGCCTGAAAGTTGTATATTCTTTTTGCTCTTTTGATAGCGGTTACAGAAGTAACTGAACCAATTACTCTTCCTGGAAGCCTATGAAAACGTCAAGATGGTAGAATTCTTTTGCCAGATGACATGTATTAGATTGGCTTTATTTATTTTTTTATTTTGTTGTAGTTCCCCTGGGAGTCTTATGCCTTTCAGGACTTTTAAGAACTTACATTTATTTATTTATTTTTTAAATGCATTTTTTCCAGAGAACTTGCTCTGTTATCCAAGCACCTTTCCAGTCTTCCAGTCTTCATTCCAATTTTACAGGGGGAAAAAAAAAAGGAAAAAATAAAAGAAAGAAAAGAAAAATTATTGAACATCTACTAAATGGTCCATCTACTAAATATTAAATAATATATATATATATTTTAAGAACTTTTAATGAGATACAGTTAACAGACAATAATAAGCAGCATATATTTAGAGTATACAATTTGGTATCCCAATCTCCCAATTCATTCCCCTCCAGCCCTCCCCACTTTCCCCAATTGGTGTCCATGTGTTTGTTCTCTACACCTGTGTCTCTATTTCTGCCTTGCATTTCCTCTTTCATAGTTGTTAGCATTTGCCTTATGTATTGAGGTGCTCCTATATTGGGTGCATATATATTTATAATTGTTATCTCCTCTTCTTGGATGGATCCCTTGATCTTTATGTAATGTCCTTTCTTGTCTCTTGTAACATTTTTAATTTTAAACTCTATTTTATCTGATATGAGTATTGCTACTCCAGCTTTCTTTTGATTTTCATTTGCATGGAATATCTTTTTCCATCCCCTCACTTTCAGCCTGTATGTGTCCCTAGGTCTGGAGTGGGTCTCTTGTAGACAGCGTATATATGGGTCTTGTTTTTGTATCCGTTCAGCCAGTCTTTGTCTTTTGGTTGGTGCATTTAGTCCATTTACATTCAAGGTAATTATTGATATGTATGTTCCTATTACCATTTTCTTAATTGTTTTGTTTTTGTTTTTGTAGGTCCTTTTCTTCTCTTATGTTTCCCGCTTAGAGAAGTTCCTTCAGCATTTGTTGTAGGGCTGGTTTGGTGGTGCTGAATTCTCTTAACTTTTGCTTGTCTGTAAAGCTTTTGATTTCTCCCTCGAATCTGAATGAGATCATTGCTGGGTAGAGTATTCTTGGTTGTAGGTTCTTTCCTTTCATCACTTGAAATATATTGTACCACTCCCTTCTGGCTTGCAGAATTTCTGCTGAGAAATCAGCTGTTACCCTTATGGGAGTTCCCTTGTATGTTATTTGTCATTTTTCCTTTGTTGCTTTTAATAACATCTCTGTCTTTAATTTTTGTCAGTTTGACTACTATATGTCTTGGCGTGTTTCTCCTTAGGTTTATCCTGCCTGGGACTCTCTGCACTTCCTGGACTTGGGTAGCTATTTCCTTTCCCATGTTAAGGAAGTTTTCAACTATAATCTCTTCCAATATTTTCTCAGGTCCTTTCTCTCTCTCTTCTCCTTCTGGGACCCCTATAATGCGAGTGTTGGTGCATTTAACATTGTCCCAGAGGTCTCTTAGGCTGTCTTCACTTCTTTTCATTCTTTTTTCCTTATTCTTTTCCACATCAGTGATTTTCACCATTCTGTCTTCCAGTTCACTTATTGGTCCTTCTGCCTCAGTTAATCTGCTATTGGTTCCTTCTAGTGTATTTTTCATTTCAGTTATTGTGTTGCATATCTCTGTTTGTTTGCTCGTTACTTCTTCTAGGTCTTTGGTAAACTTTTTGATCTTTGTATCCAGTCTTTTTTCAAAGTCCTGGATCATCTTCACCATCATTATTCTGAATTCTTTTTCTGTAAGGGTGCCTGTCTCCTCTTCATTTAGTTGTTTTTCTGGGGTTTTATCCTGTCCCTTCATCTGGCACAAAGTCCTCTGCTTTTTCATTTTCTCTCTTTCTGTGGCTGTGGTTTTCAGTTCCACAAGATGAAATACTGCTGATACTGCTTGATACTGCTGTCTGCCCTCTTGTGGAGGAAGCTATCTAGGAGGCTCATGGGTGCTTCCTGATTGGAGGGATTGATGGTGGGTAGGGCTGGTTGGGCAGAGCTCAGTAAGACTTTAATCAGATTTGGTGGGCAGAGCTCAGTAAAACTTCAATCTGCTTGTCTGCTAATGGGTGGGGCTGTGTTCACACCTTGTTGGTTGTTTGGCCTGAGGCTACTTAACACTGGAGCTCCCAGGCTAGGAGCGTTCATGCCAATCAGTGCTTCCCAGAACCCCTGCTGCCGGTGCCCCTGTTTCCTTGGTGAGCCACAGCTGCCCCGCACCTCTGCAGGCAACCCTCCAACACCAGCAGGTAGGTCTGGTTCAGTCTGCTATGGGGTCACTGCTCCTTCCCCCTGGGTCCTGGTGAGCACACTTTTTTGTGTACCCTCCAAGAATAGAGTCTCTGTTTTCCCCAGTCCTGTGGAGGTCCTGCAATCAAATCCTGCTGGCTTTCAAGGTCTGATTCTCTGGGGATTCCTCCTCCCGTTGCTGGACTCCCAGGTTGGGAAGCCTAACGTGGGACTCAGAACCCTCACTTTAGTGGGTGGACTTCTGCGGTATAACTGTTCTCCAGTTTGTGAGTCACCCACCCAGCATTTATGGGATTTGATTTTAACGCGATTGTGCCCCTCCTACCGTCTCACTGCGGCTTCTCCTTTGTCTCTGGATGTGGGGTGTCTTTTTTGGTGAGTTCCAGTGTCTTTCTGTTGATGATTGTTCAGCAGTTAGTTGTAATTCTGGTGCTCTTGCAAGAGGGAATGAGTGCACGTCCTCCTACTCTGCCATCTTAATCCTATCTCCTAAATAATATTTTAATAAGAAGACAAAAGCAGGAAACTTCCCTGCCCTTCTGTTACTTATTATGTACTGATATAGTGATAGGAGGTCAGGCTCTTCTATAAGAGTTCAGGAAATAGAAAAGATTCGTGAATCAATACGTTCCTGAATATTTCTAGCTATATACGTAGGTTCAGAAATGACATTCATGTTTTCTTCTTTTTCTAGCTTCCTTGCACAAAAACAAAGAAAAATTAGGAATCTTCTTCTACAAAATAATGTATTTAGTATTTTTATGACTGCAATGTGGCGCTTTCTTCAGCTAAGTTTGACTAGAGACACAAATTTCCTGAATCTCTGGGGAGAATTGCTACCTTCACCAGTGACTGTTACACTGACCATCTATCTGGAAGTACAGACACCTTAGGTTCTGTGTTTTTTTCCTGTGAGATAGTCAAGTCTTATGGCTCTATTCCATAAGTTCCCATCTGTGCACATATGAAATTTAAGCCAGCGTAATAGCAGACTGATATGTTGGCTATACTTCCTTCCTCTTTCCTTGCCCAGCAGAAGGTAAAGAGACAACAGATAGCAGTGTCAATCATTGTGCCCTCTAGCCTTTCCTTCCTGTCTTCTTTCCCTGACCCAGGAGTATTAAAGCCAGGGAATAATTTTTCCTCCCAAGAGATTCCAATTTATGCAACACTCATTACAGACAACAGAGAACCTGTGGCAGTGGCGGCAAAGGTGGTCTGGTCCAGTGCCGCACATTTGTAAAGAAACTCAAATTTAGTATGATCTCTAAATGAACTTATACAGTATTTTTAATGTGAGAAATATGTTAGCTTTAGTTTAGAATTATGAGATAGACCACGGTTTTTGTATCTACCTTTGGCATATCTACTATTACTAATTTACATAAATACTGGGGACCTCAAATATGGAGGAAGTTCATGCTTCTGTCAACCTCTGAGAAGGCCTGAGGCAATATGAAATATATTTATCAGAGACCCAGCTTCAAATCCAAAAGGAAGAGTCTGTAAATTAAATACCTATGGAAACTGTTAAAAAGAAAGAAAAAGAACAGAACTATGCACTTTTATATATTGAAATATTCAACCCTTGTATTTAGTCACTCTGAAATAAGACATCGAGTGATGGAGAGTTAACAAAATTTATGCTTTGTATAGTTTAAAAATTATTTGTATCTTTTGATTTTTTTTTTCTCCTCATCTAAATACTTCTATGTGGAGGTGATGATTAGGAAGGAATGGGAAACTCATTTCAGTTTCCAGAGATGACTTCTATTTTTCAATGTCTAAATTAATGCAATATATTATTCTAAGTTTGTTAAAATAAGTGTTAATAAAGAATACATCAGTATATCTGACCTGAAATAGCTAGTAAATGTAAGTATTACTTTTCTTGAAAATACTCAGCTTGGATTTATAGTTATAGTAATTAATGACACTTTAAAGCTGCTGAAAGGTAATGGGATGAAGATTTGGAAGAAAGCATATTCTAGCTGGAAACTGCTAACTCAGCTCAAGGAAATGTACCCCAGCTTTCTTTATTGTCTCAAGAGATGTTAAGTGAAAGTAGATCATACCCGGAAATCTCAGCAAAATGATTGGTCAGGAGGAAGACAAATGGAAGTGGTATTCGGCTTCTCAAAAGCCACAGAAAAGATGAATTTTACCTGCCTCTGTCTCCCTGCAAATGTGCTTGTGAAAAGTGACAAGGTTGAATTAGTAGTATGAGAATCTCGTCTTATTTTATAAAACATCAGTTGAAAGCTTAATAGACTAGATTAGAGCAGTGGTTCTCAAATTTTAGTGTGCATCAGTATAATCTGGAAGGCTTATTAAATCACAGGTTGCTGGGCCCCACCCCGAGTTTCTGATTCACTAGGAGTGCGGTAGGACCAGAGATTTTGCATTTTTTTTTTATTATTATTATTATTTTTTTTTGGGGGGTACACCAGGTTCAATCAACTGTTTTTATACACATATCCCCATGATTTTGCATTTTTAACAAGCTCCCTGGTGAAGCAGATACCACACTTTAAGATGCCTTGCATTAGAGCATTATTGAGAAAAATTGTGTCTTTATGTGGGTCTATAAGAATGAACATTTATTCTAATATAAATTGTTTGGTTTTCAAAACTAAGACTCTTTTTTATGTTACTCATAATAAATATACAATAAAGTCAGGATTTTAATTCGCTTCTGATATAACCGATTAGGTAAACTATCAATGAAAAGGATATGGTTTGTTAAAAAATATAGGGCCTTTGGCATAGTAAAAAGTAGCAAGATGTGGAAATAGGAGAACAGATGCTACACTCTTACCTCCTTGAGGGCTGTCTCCCTCCCTGGTTCATTTTGTGTCTTCCAAGTGCCCCAGGTACAGGGCCTTTGCACCACAGTGGTCATTTAAAATGAACTAAAGAAGAGAAAGAAATTATTTTCTTAGATAATAGGTAATGTTTTACATTGTCCCTGATAAAGGAAATCACCTTATTATATTCTGTCATTAAAAATTGTTTTTATTCCTTAGCCAAAAAATACCCCTACACATTATTTTCTATCATTTCTGTTTAATTTTCAGATGCTTTGTCCTCAAAAATAGCTTTTTCCCTAATGTGCAACGAGTTTAAGTTCTTCTGTTCTGATCATAATACATGTAGTTAATTACCAGCCTTGGGTGATGACCATTTGGCAATATAAACATATTCATATCTATAGGTTTAGCATAAACTATTAAAATGACTTGTTTTGTTTCATTTTAATGGGTAAATACAAGCAATCATGATTGTAGAACATACTGTGTGAGTCTTCAAAGCTATCTCTTAATATTCAGGCAGGACCAAACATCATTAAGGTGCTTCTTTGATCTAGTTGCAACATTAAAACATCATTTTATAGCTTGGCCTCATGCCATGTAGTACAAGAGAGATTCATTGTGAGAGTAAAATGGATGATTTCTCTTTCAATTTATGTGAAAACAGGCTTCATAAAAAGACCCCAGAATACTTTCCCTACCACTTTAGTATGATGTTTCTCCATTATATCTGATCCTTTGATTTCAAGAGGTTGAAGAAAATAATAAATATTCAAGAAGTAGGAGTTGTATGAATTAATTTTGTTTTGCTCCTCTGAAAGTATCTTTGAAATAGTGATATCAGAAGTTGTTAGAAAAAAGAGAAATAGCAGAGAAAATTGAGATGCCCTGTACATTATGGATTGACATATCTAATATTCTTAGTCTTGAGGCTTTTGGACTGAATTCTCTACCAAACATTTGAATTAGAGAACTGTGAGTATAAAAAATGAAAATTTAATTGGGAAAGGAAAAATTTATGCATATAGGTTTTCTCCCTCAGACATGAGCAAGTGCTCTCAGTAGTAATAGAAGAAATAGAAAATGGAAACTCAGCTCACTTAGCATTAAAGTATTGTTCAGCATCTTCTGCCTTCTGAGAAAAAAAAATAGTAGATGCCCTCATTCATTTTTCTTAAAACTCACACTTGAAATCAAACATGTACGCTAAAACAAATTGAAATTACTGGAACCTGATAGTTAAACCCAAAGTATTTTTCTCCAAAGTCTCATTTTAATTGCTGGGAATCCATGATCATTTTATTTTTCTTCCACAAGATACAGCTCAGCCCTCTGGAAAAGATAAATAAGTGTTGATTGGACAAATGAATCCAAATCTTAAAATGTTCTTTCCTTAAGCCCTTTATGTAACCTATATTTAAGAGTTAATCTTTGAAAGATTCCATACGTAATTTGTGCTTATGGTTTTATATATAAATTATACATTTAGAACTCAATTCTCTTGTTGATCAGGGCAAGGAATAAGGTTAGTGGAGACCCTCTAGGTTTCTAAAACTTGTCATAGCCTTGTATTTACAGCAAAAGAAAAAATCTTAAACAGGGGTAAAGGGCTTGGGGTGGTAACAGAAGAATTTTTTATCCAAGTCTGACTATTCTGGGGGCAACAGCTTTCTGGCTTTTGTGAAAAATCTTAACTTTAACTCAATATAGAAAACTATTACTTTTCAGTATAGGATAGAATTTAAACAAAATGAAGCCAGGAGGAGAACCATATCAATTTAATTTATATTTCTTTATAAATAATAGACTGTATTAGCATTCCTTGAAGCCAGTCTTGGTTATTTTATAAACATGTCCATCTCTGTGAGTTTTATGTAACTCCTTTACCTAAGAACTTAACCATTTTGACAAATACTAATGATAGAACCTCTACACATTAATAGCAACAGGGATGGCAACAAGACAGAAGACAAACGCTTGTCACATGTTGGAGCCCTTTGTATGCTGTGTTATATAATGTATCAATATATAAAAGCTCAACAAAATGTATTAAAATTGTGTAGAAGTAGGAAACCAGCCTTAGGTTCCAAAATAAGCACACTTATGGTGACCTTTGAGGTAGATTGGGTGTGGGGTGGGTGAAAGAGAGGGCAAGGAAAGAGAGTAAAGATAAAAGGATGATTTTGAAATTTAATTTCAAAACTCAGGCTCATTTCATTATTGAATAAGTTATATTTATGCCACCATCAAATATATGAGGATGAGTCAAAAATTATCCACACTCTAGTTATATTAAAACTTCCATAAATTCTACAGCCAGAGTGCGGAAAATTTTTGGTTTACCCTCACATATGGGGTATCTATGTATTGATTTTTTATATATATATATATATATACACATATATATATAAAATATGATGCAGAAATATAGCAGTGAGTTAGAAAGATTACAGCAGACCCTGACCTCCTGATTTTCACATTGTTATTACACAGCTAAATTCACAAAGTACATTACTTACAATTATCATGTACTGTTGTAAATGCTGCAGTGAAAGCATACAGGGTGATGAGAGTGAGTGTTGGGCAACCTGACCTAGTCTGCGGAGGGGTGAGGGTGGTTAAGGGGTCAGAGAAGCTTACCTGTGGGACTGATTTTCAGTAAATCATGGTACCTAGACTGATTTCATTCTTTCACTTCGCTGAAAAAAAAAAAAACAAAAAACCCCACAGCCACAGAGTGTCCAGGGTAATAGAGGGTGAAGGGTAGAGTGTGTATGTGAGAGTTTAATTTCAGCAGTCTAGCAGTAACCTGTTTTAGAAAAGTCTCAGTGTTTGCAACCACCTGACCCCACTTAATTGTTTTTTGGAGGATTGGATTGACTATGTAAGTAATAATTTTTATTACTTAAAAATTCTCTTTATAGTCACTTATTCAAATGTTAAAGCTCTTTTAATGGTGCAGCATCCTCTAGCAACCTAACCTACTGTCCCTTCCTTTGACCTGCCTTCCTCTCCTTCTTTCCTGCTTTTCATCAGTCCTTCTGGTTGGGGCTATGTCAGACACAGCAGAGAGTGACCAAACAAAAATCCGTCAATTAGCTGGATATTTCCACACTTCTGGAGCTTGACCAACATGTAGCATTTGTTCAAACGTGTAATATACTCAAATTTTTGTTCTTCAATAAAGTTGATTTCTTGACATTATAGAATAGTAGAATCTATATAGAGGTATACAACCTGGGCCTCAGCTTGGGTTGTGCTATTTTCCAGTTACTTAACTTTGGGCTGGTCACTTAACTTCACTTGGTAAATAGAGTTATGGACACTCATTGAGAGAAATGAGAATAAAATGAGATATATGAGAAAGTGCTATGAAATTTTCAAAGGGTTATATAAAAAATTTTTAAAACAGGGTTGCCAGGTTGATCATGTTTAGAAGAACCAAAAAAAAGTTATAACACTAGATCAAATTGATTTACCTGAGACTAACTCAGTGTACAAGTGAACTGAACAAGATATTCTTTTCAAACACTTTTCTTCTAAATTAAAGGAGTTTAATTTCTGTTCTTCTATCAACCAAGCTACAACTAGTAGTCAATTCAGTAGATGTAATCAGAAAGCCTCATTTGGCCACCTCCCAATCTATGCCAGATGCTGTCCTGTCCCTCATCTCACTGAATTGCTATAGAAGTTCTGACGGGAAGGTCTCTGATTGGAAGGCAGTCTGCTAGTTGTCTCCCAATATTCAGTCTCTCCTTCTTTCACAGTAATAGCAATTATATCAGGACATATGGCTAGCCAGAAAGAAAAGGCTGCATTTTCCAACTAGATGTGGCTCAGCTCTAGCCAATGGGATACAAGAGGAAAGATTATGTGATTGTTTCCGGGAACCCTTCTGTGGTGGACAGACACTAGGGAAGCCCTCATTATCTCTGTCTTCCAGTGTTCAGGCCCTTGTACAATCCTTCTGCCTGGGAGTATGGGTTGGATCAGTGACTTGTTTCTAACCAATAAAATATGGCAAAGATGATGGGGTGTCACTGCCATGGTTAAGCTATGTTACATAGGACTCCATCTTGCCAGCAGGCTAACTCTAGAGGCTCTCCTTCCCAGCTTGATGAAGTAAGTGGCCACACTGGGGAAGCCCATGTGTGGAAGAACTTCAAGAGTCCTCAAGAAACCATGGAATTCCTCTAGGAACTGTGGCTGCTAGGAGCTGAGGGCAGCCTCCAGGCAACAGCCAATAAGCTGGACCGTCAATCCTACAAGCACAGGAAACAAAATCTGCTGACAGTCTAGGTTATCTTAGAAGTGGTTTCTTCCCTAGCTGAGCCCTCAGGTAAGAATGCAGCCTGGCTAATATCTTCCTAGCGACCTTGTGAAAGCCCAAACTGAGGAACTAGCTAAGCTGTGTCTGTATTCCTGACCATGGAAACTGTTAAGATTATAAATATCTGCTGTTTAAGTTGCTAAGTGCATGGCAGTTTGTTTATGGAATAGATAACTTGTATACTCCTTCAGAGAGAGCTGGCACAAGCCATTTGCCCTCTTTTTATTTTTCATGTTTTCTTCCGTCCTGTTGCCTAAAACACAGCTACAACTGTACTGGACCAAGAGGTTGAGGACCACACTTTTGGGATGCTGGAGACTTGCGCTAGAAGACATCTGGGTTCCTAAGGGGGAGGGGATTTCATGTGAGCATAACAATTTATCTTGAGCCATTATTGTGCCTTTTCTAGTTTTCTATTATTATTCCAAATAATATAGTATTATTAACTGGACTTTTTTTGATTTTACTGTTTACTACAATAAGAATATATATTTATTATAGGAGATTTGGAAAGAACAGAGAAGAAGAAATATCACGTATTACTTTACATTCAGAAATACCCACCATTAACATTTGATGTATTTCTCTTTAGTATTTTGATCTAACTGTTGGGAAAAAAGACCTCTATAGCAAATATTTATGACATTTAAATGTCATGACTTCTCTGTCATTAAGATAAAGTTTATTGAAATTACTTTAAAACATCTCTTTGGAATGTGAAAAACCTAATCAAACAAGCATTTGGCAAGAAAGAGACAAAATATCCCATCTATTTTTTTTCATTAAGTTTAAGTTTTTTAAAAAGTCAATTTAAGCCGTTTGTTTTTGTGTTCAGAAATGTGACCTCAATAACTAAACAGATAAGTCAGATTCCAAACCACTGGCTATTGATGTAGAAGTTTATTTTGGGTGCCCAAAACATGTAGTTTTTTTGCATTCACTAATGAATCTCAGATTATTGCTTCACTTTGTGCGTATGTGTGTATGAGCTATGATTTTGCTATTATTTTCACATGCTTGTTAAAATTTGTGTGAACTCAAACTTGCCATATTATTCATTACAGCTTTTTAGAAGTTGAAGATTTGCTAACCTTAGTTTGAGAGTTTTATTTTAAAAACTCTCAAGTCCACATTCTTAGTAGTTATGATTCTCTACGTAATGGGGCAACCTGTCTTCACGAAACTATCTCCCAAATCAGCCCTTAGCTCCAGACATGTTGGTCTACCCCAGATAAGCTTTCCAAAGCTCTTGCCTCCAGACCTTTACTCAGCTCTCCAGCTTATTATGATCTCACCTCCTCTGCACTTTTAATGGACCCGTCCTTTAAAGTTCAGTCGAACTCTCAGCTTCTTCATAGAATCTCTCCTAGATCAAGTCAGACCTCCACGATTTCTCCATCTCCCAACCCAGATTATTTCCACTACCCAGATAGCATTAAGAACCTGCTGATTTCTTATAATTAGACTTTCTTATTCCTACCTCTCTTGTGCTGATTTGCATGGAATGGAGATTTATTAGCATTTTTGTTGGAAAGTTAATTGATAAATAAACTCAAAGCTCTATTAATAGCTGTATTTTCCACTTACTGAAATGAATAGGGCCATTTTCAGTGAAAAGTCTATGAATTTACTTCATGCATGGGGAAAGATTTAAGAAGAAAGTAGAAAACAAGGAAATATAAGCCTGAATTTTGGAAATCTATAACCTTATCTTTTGAACGAAAGTCACATTAAGGCGACATGGTTCAGGTCATTGTGTTTCATGTGTATTATCCTTGATGGGAGCAAATCTGTCCGTGTAATCTTTGTATTTCCTTTGGAAATGAGGAAAACTGAATAAAATATATGAGGAGTACAACATGACATTTTCTAAAAAATGATAATTTGTAGAGACTCTCCAATTCAAGGTCAAGGTGTCAATTAACACTCAAAAGCTTTCGTGTTCAAGAGTACTTCATAGAAAATAGATAACCAAATTGAGGTGCCCCTCTTTTGAAATCCTCCCTGGGTGTTCAGCTGTGTTTTTGTACTATAAAGCCAGGAGAGCACCGATGGCAGGATCCTATGGTGCACATTTCAGTGTTCAGGCATACTTTGTTTTATTGTACTTTTTTTTATTGTGCTTCAAGGATATTGTGTTTTTTTACAAACTGAAGGTTTGTGGCAACCCTGTGTGGAGCAGGTCTATTGGCGCTGTTTTTCCGACAGCATTTGCTCACTTCTTTCTCTGTGTCACATTTTGGTATTTCTCGCAGTCTTTCAAGCCCCCCACCAGCAAAAAGATTGTGACGTGCTGAAGGGTCAGATGATGGTTAGCTTTTTTTTTAGCATGAAAGTATTTTTTAATCAAGATATGCACATTGGTTTTCCAGACATAATGCTATTGCACACTTAGTAGACTACAGTATAGTGTAAATGTAACTTTTTTTTCTTTTTTTTAAAAATTTATTTATTTTTATTTTTTTGGGGGTACACCAAGTTCAATCATCTGTTTTTATACACATATCCCTGTATTCCCTCCCTCCCTTGACTCCCCCCCCAACTCGAGTCCCCCGCACCCTCCCCGTCCCAGTCCTCTAAGGCATCTTCCATCCTCAATTTGAACTCCCTTTGTTATACAACAACTTCCCAAAATGTAACTTTTATATGTACTGGGAAACCAAAAAATTTGTGTGACTTGCTTTATTGTGATATTTGCTTTATTGTGGTGGCCTGGAACTGCACCGCAATATCTCCAAGGTACGAGACTGTACTTAATGGAGTAAGTTGTAATTTTTAAAAATTTAATAAATTCTCATATAATTATGTTACAAACTTTAAACAAACCTGAAATGGATTTCCTAAGTAGAAAATCAGAATATAGGTGGGATTGAAAAATGTGACTTGGTGGTTTGCAAAATACTTTTATAATCCAATTGTATTAAACCCTTCTGTGATTCCATGTATTATCTACAGGTGAAGTAGAGATTCAAGGTACGGGCTTTCAGAGGTTCAAGTTAGGTAGAAAAAAGCCTTCAACTCTGATCCTTTAACTCCTTTGAATAAACATCTCTCGTTCTTGTGAAAAATAACTTTTATTTGTGGTGGTGTGGCATTTTAAATCCATACCAGGTTATTAAGTTAAAGAATAGAAAACTCTTTGTTATTTGGTTGCAGAAAGGTGGTAATTATCCTAAATTGAACAATTCTGTTTTCTCTCTCACTCTGAGAAAAAAAAAATAACTTTCTACAGTGTTTCTTACACTTGGCACAGTTTTAGATATAGTCACTTTTCTGCTTGACCAAGATAAATAGAGTGGGCAGGGGACTCTGCCTCTAGGAGGTAGAAATAGAAAGCTGGTGAAAGGGTGGGAATAATTTGCTTTTTCTTCTTCATTGACAAGTTGCTTTATACATTTGAGGTACAACTCCAGATTCCATTTCGTTGCAGTTTTATTCTATGTAAGGTAAAATATTCCAATGATTTGCCATTTTAAGGATAATTTCCAATTTCAGAGAGATGCAGCACTTAAAAAAATTATATAAATATAGTTGTTGCCAGAGCACATTTAATGATGGTAAATCAAATGCTGTCACTCATGTGTTCCCAGGGTAGTCTTGTTCAAGGTGGTGGTGTCCTTGTAAATCTCGCCACTGGGCGGTGATTACGTTCCAACCCAAGGGTCATGTTTTGAGTCCCCAGCTATATCTTTGACCAGAAACTACATATCAAATCTTAGTCATCTTTCTCTGTAGCCAGAACCATAATAATATGGAAATAGTCAAAGTGAGCGCTGTGGAACACGATAGGTAGAGATGAGTACTCCCAGGAGGAAAGGGTGATGTTTCTAATGACTAATTTCTTTCTTTCTTTTTTTTAATCAAACTTGTTTTAATGTTTGTAATTTAGGGAAAGGGCACTTGATTTAAATGGGGGTAAACTAGTCACCAAGAAGGAAGATAACAAACCCCAAAAGAAGAAAAGGTAGGGGATAACAAAGATAAATGGACAAGCAAACATGTGGAAGCCAGGAAGAAGCAAAGCTTACTGGCTCCTAAACATACAGGTAGTGCATTTAAGCTTCAATTCCACATGGCATTGGTAGGCAGTTGCTTTTCTGGCACACACAAAAGCTTTGAATGAATTTCGCTGGTGTTCCATGATTCCACTCTTTTCAAAAAGCAACAGTATTAAAAATGATAATAAAAATAGCACTTACTGGATGTTTAGTATATTAGTTAGCTAGGGCTGCTATAATAAAGTACCACAAGTTGAGTGGCTCACACAACAGAAATTTATTTTCTCACAAATCTGGAGGCTAGAAGTCTAATGACTAATTTCTGTAAATCATGGTTGAAACTCACTGGACACTTTGTAATTATATTTCCAAATAATAACACCTTGTTTAAAAATGGAATTTAAAAGTTCCATAGAAATCAAGGACCTTGTGGTATGGCAGAGACAATATTGAACTTGGAATTAAGGTCCCTGAGTTCTGCCCATTAAGTATTCTCAAACAGACTCTTTGAATTAGAATCACTGGGAATATTTGCTAAAACATAGATTCCCCCAAATTCTGACCAAACGCATTAAATTTGAATCTTTGTTGGAGACATATGGGAAGCTGTATTTTCACCAGTCGCCTTAAGTGATTCTTGTGCACTCTAAAGGTCAAGATTCTCTTATCCTATTTCTGTTTCCTAAATTTTCCGTAAGTTTCTTTTATCTCCTAGCTCTGCTGATTCCATTGGTCTTTAAGTACCGTATTTTGGGGCACAGTAGTTATTTTGTTAAATTCATTATCTCTTCTATAAATGAAAAAAATTACAGTCTGTAAGTATAGTTAATGATTAACCTTAACAACACTGCAGTCATCTTTTATTTACTTATCTGCTATTTTCAAAACTAAAATTTCAGAAGAATTTAGTGCTGTGTGATTTCCCTTGCTCTGGATTTTCAGGACATACAGAAAAAAATTTCTTCCCCTAAAAAGTATAATATTGGTGTTACGTTATGCCCTTAGAAGAAGATACATAACAGAGATGAAGGAGAGACTCACACAATCTTAAAAATCGCACTGTCAATGAATCCTATAATGATTCTACAGTCAGGTTTTATTTCAACAAGATTTTGGTACTGAAGAAAAGCACTGAAAATAAAACTGGAATGATTGAAGAGCTTTGAAGAGGGAAGAGAATAATAAAATGAAATTATTGAGGGAGGTACTAAAATCAGAGATGATGATGAATCTTCACTTCTAAGTACCACAAACTTCAAAAGGGCAGCGGGTTCGTATAAAATTCCTCTGAGTAGCATTTAGCTTGATTTAAAAATATATGTATTACTGCTACTTATTAACATGTTTTTTTTTCCTCCTCCCATGATAACCTCGCTGAATTGCAGGGGAAAAACACATAATTCCTTTGTAAAAATAAGGAAGCTATAGTATGAAAGAATTTTTTTTTTTTTATTGCAGAGGAAGACAGGAGGGTATAGACCTGAAATCGAGTATGTTTTAAGTGATTGTCTGAGATAATATCTGAGTCCTATGACCAATCACACTGTGATTGATTCCCCATGCCCCAAATATCTTCATACCTTGTCTGCCAAAAGTTTTACACTGGAGAGATCAGATTACAATTTTTCATCAAAGATAATATTAATGGGAGAAATATAAAAACAGAACATTTAGCCTGAGGCCTTTATGCAGCAGTAGGAAGACAGAACATAATTACTTTTGTCTTGGGAATAATGTGATGTGTGTAGATTAGTCATTTGTAAAAATCACTGGCTGAACGTGAATCTTCCTTTTCCCTCTATCATTATGGTACTCTCGCAACCTGGAACCCTTGGGTAGATTTGAGAATTTTAGCTTTAGTTATTAGCTTTCAATTTACAAGATGGTTTATCTCATCTCCTAAAATGCATAGTTAAAATAATAAAGAACTTACATTGGAACACTAGATATACTTAAGAACATTTGATGGTATGTTTATCCCTGCTTAACTATTGGCTTATAACAACCAATTAAAAAACATATTACAGCTCCAGAGTTTCTCTAGTGTCAGATGTCAGAAGCATCCTTTTTTGAAAGTAGATAAATAAATAATTACAAAATATTTGTAAGAATGTAAACACAGCAAAAATCTGCAGAGTTGAGGTACTTTTTCCAAATGCCCTTTTTAAAGAGCTCATCAATCTATTTGATCTCTGTTTATTAGACACATGACATTATTCAATGTCTTCTACAATGTATTTCCTTCTAATCCTTCTGATAATAGATTTAAAGCAGATCTCCAAGGAATGCCCTAGTCAAAAGACATAAGTATAGTAAAAGGAACAGCAAGAAGGAACATGGGGATAAACAGTTAAGCTACAGTTTCTAATAAACTATTAATTATTAGAAAATAATTAATGCATAATCTGCTGATTGTATACGTTATCTACAGGATAAGATTGTAAGGCTTTTACCCACCAAAAATGATTGAATTTGTCTCTACTGTTATATTACCTAATAAAAGATATTGCTAATGGTAAATTTAGAACAGCTAGAATTTGAATCACTTTTGTTTCATGTTTACTAAGCCAACATTGTTTACCAACATGAGGTATTTTCTGAGCATGAAATTTCTAGTTATGTCATGTCTAATTTTTCTGATTCCCGCAGCCATTTGGAACTTGTTCCTGATCATAGATTAGTAGGAGTGAATTCAGTGCCTTTAGCAAAGGAATAGAACCTTTCTTTGTCTAACTGCTGTAATATTTCTTCTCTTTGACATCAACAATGTCCAAAGTACTCCTATCAAAGTACATATGGTACAAATGGAACAAACATTAAATGATTTATATATACTTGAGTGTGTCCTAAACTTTATTAAACGAAGATGAATTACTGTACTTTGCAGGGATGCATTCTCTCTCCCGCTCCTTAAATCCATTCTTTGTAGATTTCAAGAGCTTGGTCTTAGGTCTACTGAAAATGTGTTTTAATATATTACCACTGTTTTTCTACTTTCTGATGTCTACTATATGATTGATCATGGCAATGTTCCTGTAGGGAATCTTGGTTGGATTCTATTTTGGACAGAACCCAGCATATACAAGATTTAGACTTCTCTTTATGTCACTTGTTCTTATGTGATTTCTATTGAAAGATTTCCAATGATGTATGCGATATTCAAGTTTTTGATATATATATACATGACTTAAGTCTCTATTTGCCTTTTGCATGCAGTGTCATTTTATGAGGTCACTAATGAACTTTCTACTAAGGCACTTTAGTTAAAGCTCTTTAGTACAAAGAATGGCTTTTAGGGATCAATAATTATGGCAAATAAAGTAATGCATTAATGTAGAAAAAGGAGCATTTATCATTAACTTCATAAATGCACATTATCTTGTAGTTTAATGGACAAGCTCACTCCAATCTATCACTCTATAGAGTATTACCATTCATAGTCTGACTGCTGTTTTACCAGAAAAATGTTAAAGCAAAGAATTAATAGTTTTTGAGAAGCCAAAGAAAGACTATGTGATCTCACCCTTAAGCCTCAGGGAAATATTTTGCATAAAATCTGTTCCTGATGCTTTTAAGTTTAGGATTGTGAAGGGTCTTTGATTTTTCTTGTTTGATTCTACCAATGTGCTGAAAGGTCAAATGGGAAAGACAGTTAAGTAATTTGGATACTGAAAGGCTTATTGTTCCCAAACTTAAGTCGTGTACATTCCATTGCCAGAGAAGTTCACGTTTGTTCATATTTGTGTAAAAAGAAAACCTTCAGCTAAAGGAGTATTACAGATATTCAGCAGTATAATTGTCAATCTATTTAGGATCCGAAGATTTAATTTTAAAGTACTTAAAAAATCTTTTAATCTTGTTCTATAATTGAAAGGTCAAAGCATGGTCTTATGTGAACAAAAGAAGACCACTGAGATGTTTGCAGGTCAATGAACTGGATTTTTGTTTTTATAGCAGTTCTTGTTCCTTGGGCAGCAGAAAGGAGGGGATCCAATTGATAAACTTGTTGTACAAATCTTATCCCATTTTAATAAAAAAAGCCACCAAAGATTGGAGCAATTAACCAACTTGTTGAATTTTACATAAATAAGTGATAGAACAAATTTAAGTATTTTGATTTGGAAGGAAAATCTAAATGGCACAAAAGTCAGAGGAAAATGTAGATTAGATAATCCCCAAACCCAAAATAACTATACAAGGTTTGTCTCCAGTTGCTTAGAAAAAATCCTTCACTATTTCATATATTCTAGAAAATTATCAGTTCTTAACTGTTCAAAACAGGTAAGAGATGTCCTTCCTGATGTAATTATGAGTATGTTCTAAAATGAATAAAAAGCATTAAATTAAAATTTTCAATTTCAAATAAGTTTTTTACTGAAGAATTATTTTATCAGGCACTAAAATATTTTAAAATATTTATTTTGATTTATAATAATGTTTACTAATAATTATTGATTATATTTTCTTGAACCTGTATATTATTTGGGTACAATTAACATATCCAGATGTTTGTCTTTCATTCAGAAATATGCCTTCATTTATTTCAGTTTCTAAAAAAAAATCTGTCTCAGAATGCTTTTTTAAGTTTTCTTTATAGGTCCTTCAGAATAAGCTTATATTTTCACATTTCACATATTTTTTTGCTATTGTGAATGGGGGGGGATCTTTTAAAATGTTATTACTGATTATTATAATCTATATGTTTAGATTATTCCTGCTTTTTCATCATGTGCTATTGCATTTAGATTGTTTTTAATCTGTTTATTTGGTTCATTGCAGCTGTGTAGAATAGTCTCTTGATTTCAACAAAACTTATTTGTCTAATTTTGACTAGCAGTAATTTATGAGAGGAGTGTATTTCCCACCAAAGGATTAGTCACACTAAAGACTATTGGTAGATGTCCCCAAATTATTTTTCTGTGTAGTTTTATTTGGCTACTTTCTTGCATTTTCTTATTAAATCTAAGAGTTTTAGGTTTCTTAGGCAATCACATAATATAAAAAATTATAATTTGATCTTTCTTTTCCAATTGAAATATACTTGTTTCCTTTTT
The DNA here is from genome assembly GCF_030028045.1 of Hippopotamus amphibius kiboko. Classification (NCBI taxonomy): domain Eukaryota; kingdom Metazoa; phylum Chordata; class Mammalia; order Artiodactyla; family Hippopotamidae; genus Hippopotamus; species Hippopotamus amphibius. The sequence goes on from NC_080198.1 coordinate 77,499,282, forward strand.
TTATTTATTTTCGTTAGTAAACAGAAATTTCTGGATAAGATTTTAGTGTTGATAGGTGACAGTCTTGACTGTTTCCAGTATGAATGGGATGCCTTTGATATTTGGCATTGGGTAGGTTGTATTGATCCCTTTAGGAGCAGCTCATTTTATTCCAAACTTAATTTACTTTTCTTTTAATCAAAAGCCTTTTCAGCATCTGAGATCATGCTGTATTTTCAAACTTGACCTATTAATTTAATTATATATTGTAATTATTTATTGGAATATTCACCCCTTCCCTCCTTCCTTCCTTCTTCAGTAAAAAATACATTATGTGCCTGTCATGGATAATTCTTTTAATGTAAACATTTTAATCTTTAACTATAAATAATGTTAGTTGATGAGATGGATCCTTGATTGGATATTTTTTCCTTTGGAGTATTCTTCAAAAAGGTATGTGAAATGCTTATCGAGTTGTTTTTCAGAAATTATATTCTGTAGTATAAATCATAGCAACTAGATTTGTTGTGCCTGACAATTCTCCCCAGATGCAGTTAAGCTTTCTTTGATAGGACACATGGAAGTCTAGCAAACAAAAATAAAGAACAGTTTCTGCAAATTATACACTTAACGGAGAAACTTACCTTATTTTCAGCATTATAAAGACACATTTAATGTCAGTCCACTTTAAAGGATTATTTTAAAGAAAAATAATGGGAAATAAATTTAGATAACATATTAATGTTTGGATAGTTTTTTTCGAATCTGGAACTTGATTTCATTACAATTGTCTTTAAGCATGCTGTATTTACCAATAATTAATTATTATTATTTTCTATTATTTTGGTTAAAGCAGACTACACAGGAAAATAATTTGGGAACATCTATAAATATTCTTTCGTGTGATAATCCTTTTGGTGGGAAACACATTCTTCTCATAAATTACTGCTAAGGCAAAATTAGACAAATAGGTTTGGTTGGAATCAATTCTACATAGCTGCAATGGTAAATAAAGAACTGTCTAACTGCAATAGCATCTGAAGAAAAAGCAGAAAGTATGTGTTGCTGGTGGCAAATGAAAACATCGTGTCTTTGGTAACCCTCCTAAGAATATTTTGTGTTTAGTTGCAATCATAAAGTTGAAGCTGCATAAAATTTCCTCATTTGTTTCCCAGTTATTGTGAACCCAACCAGTGGAAAACACTATTTATTCAAGGCAGCCATAAGAAGAAACTTTAAACACATCTTACTTTGAAGATTCAAGTACATAGAACTATTTCAGAACTAAATGAAAATATCATGAACAAAGAGTTATTTAAAAGGTGGGTATATTTAGAGTATTAGAATATTAGACAGTTGAACATATTATATGTATCACCTTTAGGAAAATAATTCCATGTGGATGTGTGTTTTCATGACAAATTATCATGTTGATGGCAGTGCATGCTGAGATAAATGAGGAAAGTTCTTTCTTATTTCTCTCTCCTTTTTTTTTTTTTTTACAGCTTTCCTGTGGTGTTAACACTCATTATGAGGGTATATTACTTCTGCTTTTTATTTAGGAAAAGAAAAATTGATTATCTAACTTTTTGATCCAGTATACCAAGTCCCATGTTAAAAGTTTTGGCATTACTAATATTCAAGAGAATGCAAATTTAAACAACAATGAGGCAATTTTTAACATCTTTTTAAATTGGCATAAGACATTAAAAATGATAATAGGTTAATGCTGGCAAGTTCCTCACAAAGCCGGCACATTAAATGTGAATTCATATATCTCTCAGAAAACACTTTGGCTGTGTATGTCATAAGCCACAGAAAAGTTTATACTCTTTAACTCTGTAATTCTACTATTGAGAATTTACCCCAAGGAAACTCTTCAAAAGAAGAAGAAGAAAAAAAAGCTTTGAGGGGCTTCCTAGGTGGCACAGTGGTTGAGAATGCGCCTGCCAACGCAGGGGACACAGGTTCGATCCCTGTTCCAGGAAGATCCCACATGCCGCGGAGCAACTAAGCCCGTGTGCCACAACTACTGAGCCTGAGCTTTGGAGCCCGTGAGCCACAACTATTGAGCCCATGTGCTGCAACTACTGAAGCCCATGCACCTAGAACCCATGCTTCCCAACAAGAGAAGCCATGGCAATGAGGAGCCCGCGCACCACAGTGAAGAGTAGCCCCCACTCACCGCAACTAAAGAAAGGCCGCGCACAACCAAAAAAGACCCAACACAGCCAATAAAATAAATAAATAAATTTATTTAAAAAAAAAGCTATGAGCATTTAGAAGCTCATTACAATAATGATTATAGTGAAAAATTGAGAATTAATTTCATACTAAAAGCATGAGAATAAGTAAAGCAAAGTATAGGCACTGGATGTCATATTCTGGTGTCACTAAGTAAAAATTATGAAAATTGTTCAACATGGAAAAGTGTTTGGGATGTCAGACTAAATGGCAAAAAGTAAGAAGCAAAATTCTGTGTACTCACAACTATATACCCAAGTCCATATGTACGTATTTTGGAAAGAAGAGCTAAAAAACTGGTTTTAAATATGTAAATTATAGATTTTTGTCTTTTATAATGTGTATTGATATTTTAAATGTGTGTATTGCAGTTTAGTGGATAATTAGCTAATGGTGTATTGATAATTTATTGAAATATTCATGAAAAATAATTCCTTCCCGTAGTTCATAGCTTAAGCTCCATGTACTTTATATTTAAACACTGTGGATTCATAGCACTACCTAAAACATATGCGGCGTTGGATGGTTTCAGTGAATCTGCTGTGAAGATATGTGTGATATGGCACTTCACTGAAGTTTGCTTAGCTGATAAACTATGTTCTATATATTTCATCTCCTTATATACACGTAATTCATTATTTTCTCAAACACATTTGTATTTGTTTACAACAAAATCATATATATATATATAAAATCACAAAGGTAGTTAAATCTTAGAGTGATAAAGTTGTAGAGCAAGGTTATATTATTTGATAAAGAAAAAGATATACAATGAAATGAAAATAGCAAAATAAATTATTTATAGAATTAAATAAATATACATTTGTATGTACATATCTAATCACATTCTATCCTTTCCTCAGTGTATATCCAAGGTACTTAGACATTTTGGGAGCTCAGCAATCATGTAGGTCAGGGGTTGTAAACTCAAATCCTGCAAGGCCCAGACTCCTGGCACTAATAAACAAAGCTGTTTGGGTTTCATTTCCAGTGTGTGACCCATCCAAAGAGGGCAGCAGTGAGCGAGGTCTTACTTGTTGCCTTGGGAGAACAGAGGCTGAGCGTTCAAAAGAAGCCAGACAGATACCTAGAGTTTCATGTGAAAATGCTTTCTAGCATTGAAATTAATTCATACGAAAACACAGTGGGCCGAGCAAAATACATTTATTTGCATGTCATACCCAGATTAGAGCAGTCCATTTGTGATCTCTAGTTCTAGTACAAATCATTTTATTTTATTCTATTTTGGAACTAAAGTATGACACTCAAAGAAGTGAAATGACTTGTCTAAGATCACAGCAAATTAATTGCTGAACTGCCTCTAGAACGAGGTCTCCTGAAGCTTGGTTCTTTGGTTTTTCTGGTGAAACTGATTTTTTTTTTTTTTTTTTGGCCTGCTAAGGAAGAATTCTTTATTAAAAAGTATTTATAACTGCAGAATATAAAGAATATTTTATTGTATAGATCACTGAGTTTTAGTGCTATGCTTCTAAAATTATTTACATAAATCTTCTAAAGCTCAAAATTTCCTTGAAAGTCCAAAAACAGCAACCATCCCTACTTCCCTCACAAATATACACATACAAACCCCGAGTATGAAGCGTTCTGCCCATATTAGAGCAGATGATCCCTTTGAAAAGAGGGCATCATAAGGAAAAGTGGAAACCTGGTTATCTTTCCATACCCCAAATGACACTGGCTTTTGAGACTGCATTTTGGATGGAGTTTTTTGTGCTGCCTAGCTCACTTGTCAAATGTCTGCTCTAAGAAGGGGGGCTTCAGAATGCTGAGCTGTGGATCTCCTTGCAGTTTCAGGATAATGAATGATTTGCAATAGTATTTATGTTTTAACATCTCTTATGTCTAATGTCACATTCTCTAGCCCAAGACAGTGACTGCTTTATAATTTTTCCTCTTGCTAACATAGCACGCCTACTTTTGCCAATCAACTCAAAGGCCCTCCATATACAAGAAATGTTCACACATATTAAACAGTGGTTATTGTAAAAAATATTTTAGTGGAACCAAATACCTAATTCTGAGTTTCCCTTCTTTAGTCTTCTTCTTTTTCAGCCTAGTCTGCCTTCCAATTTTCAATAAGTCTTCCTAAAACATTGCTTTGATTAGGTCATGCCTCGGTTCAAAAACTTTACTTGTCATTAGAGATTAATATGTAAGCCAATGGTTTCCAGACTGTGAGGACCCAGGGTACTGCAGTGAATTCACAGGGATGCCACAGACTCTTTGTAAAAATTGAAGGAAGGATACTGGATATTTGCCAGACACTGTCAAAACTACTATCTCAAGGTAGTTTGCAGTTTTAATATATGATTGTGCTCCAGTTCCTTTTGGTGGCATCTTATCTTTTCAAAGGTGCGTTTCCAGTATTTGCTATGAAAAAAGCAAACACCTCTTGGAAAACAATGTGGGACATGAAATGAGGGTGGTAGCATCCAGTCTGATTTTGACTCTTGAGAAATTGTGCAGTGCCCAACAAGCATGCACATCCCATTAGTAAATAATTACGGTTACTTAAGAATGAAAGAAAATGTATTTTTTCTTTAAATGTGTGTATTTTTATTTTTCAAATGAGTAATAACTTGTTAGGACATAAATATTTATTAAATTGTTTGACCCTAATTACTTAATAAATGGAGAGATTAGATACTTCTTTTGGTCGAGAGGTGCCATGAAAAATTACTGAGATAAAAAGGATGCCGTTAACAGAGATTTGGAAATCTCTGGCTAAGCCTTTTAGCCTTGCATTCAATGTTCTTTAAATATTGCCCCAAATTCTTTTAGATTCATGTTAGACCATTTCCTTACTTTAATACACTTTTATCTCTAGAATGGTGCACTCATTGCCCTTTTTAAAAAGATATTTATTTATTTATTACTTATTTATTATTTTTGGCTGCATTGGGTCTTCATTGCTGTGCAAGGGCTTTCTCTAGTTGTGGAGACCAGGGGCTACTCTTGGTTGAGGTGCAGTGGCTTCTCTTGTTGTGGAGCATGGGCTCTAGGTGTGCGGGCTTCAGTGTTTGTAGCATGCAGGCTCAGTAGTTGTGGCGCACGGGCTTAGTTGCTCTGTGGGAATCTTCCCGACCTAGGGATGGAACCTGTGTCCCCTGCAATGGCAGGTGAATTCTCAACCACTGTGCCACCAAGGAAGTCCTCTCGTTGTCTCTTGATAATGGTTTATCCAGTTAGTACTTTGCATATTTACTTCCCAACCTACACCTTTGTCCATACTTTCCACATGTATTAATTTGTGGAGATATTATTTGCATTTTGTTATCTCTTTTTCCCTCTCTTGTCCAAACAGTTTCTCAGGTCATTCGTAGATCTTTGAATAAAAGGGAAGAAGGGGTTTCTTCCAGTCCGAAAATAGAAGCTATTGATATACAAACTGTTTTCCGGATTTTATTTTATTCAGAAGGTCAAAGTCCTTGAGAGATTTATGTTTGGGATTGAGGGATAGCAGGAAGAGGACTGTGTTGGTGATGGGGAAAAAGGAGAAGAGGAGAGTTATTAGTTCCCTAGGGTTACGGCAACCAACTAACAAACTTGGTAGCTTGAAACAACAGAAATTTATTCTCTTACAGTTCTGGATACCAGAAGTCCAAAATCAAGGTGTCAGCAGGGTTGGTTACTTCTGGAGGCTCTGAGGAAGAAGCTTCCCAGGGCTCTTTCCTAGCTTCTGGTGATTGCTGGCAATCCTTGGTGTTCCTTGGCTTGGAGACACAGCACTCCATTCTTTGCTTCTGTCTTCATAAGGTATTCTGTGTGTCTGTATCTTTTCTTCTTATAAGGACACTTACATTGGATTTTGGGCCCACCCTAAACCCAGGGTGATTTCATCTCAAGATCCTTAACAAATCACATCTGTAAAGACACTGTTTCCAAATAAGGTCACATTCTGAGGTTTCAGGTAGACGTGGATTTTGGGGGAACACTATTCATCCTAGTACAGAGAGTAATATACTCTGGGAATGTTAGGAGATTGGCAGGTAAAGCATATGGGAGACCTCTGCTTACTTCCTCCCTGGCAACACCAGCATGGGTGGCACAGCGTAGAAAGGAAGGAAGGACTTCCTACTTTACCAAGTAGGAGAAAACTTGGGTACCCGGGCTCTGGCATAAACCAAGATTCTCTTGCCCAAACTTGGCACAGAAACAGCAATCACCTGCCTTCAAGGAACCACACAGGCTTGGGTCATATTTGATTTGAATAAAGTAATTTCACAATTTTTGCACATTCAAGTGTATAAAACATAATGTCACTACAACCACACTTATTCCACCCATCCTCCAAGACTGAGCTCAAATTCTCTTTCTCAGGGAAGACTCAGGCTGAAGTCATTCCTTTTTTCTTTGTAGTGATTGTGACACTTTCTTTTGGTAATACTGTGTTGCTTCGTCTCATTTTTTCCTCTCAGTATTTGCATTTTGGGCACGTGAAACTATCATTTCATGTCTTTATATTGTTTTCTTAGAACATTAGATTTTAGCTTCTTTAAGGAAGGGACTATGTTTTATATATCCTGGTAGCCATCAGGATTCTTACCATCATGCACTCATTAGATATAGATTTAGTTGGATTTATTGGTTTTACTTTTGTTCCTAGTGTCCATATCCCTTCCTATTTCTCCTTTGACATAGTTTAAATATATTTTTTAAAATGTGATAGCTTCTGGTATTTTTCCAATGCAAACAAATTATTTGAGTTTTTTAGCAGAGCTTTCAGCTGGTAAACATTCTTTATGATTTCAACCAACCCATCCCAAGATAAACAGCAAGTGAAAAAGAGGGTTTTGTTTTCTAAGTCCCTCAGCACCTCAGGTGCACCAGAATTGCTTCCTTTTGTGTTGAAAAGCGTTGCTAGCCAACCTTAGCAGTTTCTGAATTTCACAATCTAGTTTGTTTTATCAGAACTATATAGCAGTAAGCTCTGGGTAAGTGGGAAATGAATTACAATCTGATATACAAACACATCCTCTGGGGCTCAATAGATGTTCTTATGGGGTTGCTCTGCTCTACTGGATTTCTCTTCCTTGGTGTGTGACTTTTATATCATATTGGAATTGAGAATAATACAAAACTTAGGAAAAAATTTAATCTCAAAATACTTAAGTCATTTTCAAAGAAAACTCAATTGGTCTTCCATGTCTAGGACAAAGAAGCATGTTCAGTTTCTCCTGTTTTACTAAAAAAGTGGCAGACTTAAACACAAAGTAAGAACTTTTCTTCAGTTTCAGAACATTCTGTGCCCAGAGTGGATTTGAATATCTCCCAGGAAATCTATAAGTCATATTCTATGGATAGACTGTCAGATTTCAGATCTGACGTTATCTTTGACTTGACAAAGATATTTCTTGTTTAAATCTGAGCAACTTAAAAGGCAGTAGTAGTACCCTTATTAAATACCTAATTGTGTTTATTAACTTCACTTATCCCAAAATGACTATTCTTAAAAATATCTTTAATCAACATAAGGAAAATAAATATCTTAGATTTTCTTGCCAAATTATATTAGGTTGGTCAAAAAGTTCTTTTGGGTAAACCTGAAAGAACTTTTTGGCTAACCCAATACATTCTTTGCCACAAAAAGAAATAAGTATTTTTTCTCCTAATTCTAATGTACAAAGCTATTTCTCCATTAAATTAGAAGGGTAGATTTACTTCTGTACATTTTACTGATTTTTTAAATGTAACAACCTCCCTTAATTTCTGATCCTACATGTGCAGTCTATACAGCAAAATCTTCTACCTCTACCTTTAGGATGAGCAGTGCCTAGGTTTTGAACTGGTGGCCCACACTGAATATTTGGTAATTTTACATGAAATTTGTCTTTTCTTTAAAAGTTAGAAAAACCAAAATCACATCGTTTACATTCCCCAAAATCATTAATCTGACAGAGTTTACCTCTTTAAGCAAACCCTGAAATAAATAAATCACATGCATAGTCCAGGCTTACACTGGCCTAGAGCAGGTAGGTTGACTTTTGTCTTGATTCTATGATTCAGGTTCCTTGAGGACTCTGGCTTTAGTAAGTAGTTACTGTCTTAATAATCTTAATGAGATCTTAATAATTTGGTCCTTTAGTTTCCTTGCTTTGTACTTTCATAATACCCTGTATTAGCTACTGAGCTCTACTGTGTGCACTTGGAGCTCTGTGATGCCCTGCATTGCTGATCTCTGTATATGGCCTTTTTAAGACCACCCCCACTCCTCATCCCTGTCCCTGCACTCTGCCTCATAATGATTGGTTGATTCATTGATTGATTTTTGGCTGTGTTGGGTCTTCATTGCTGTGCAGGCTTTCTCTGTTGTGGGGAGACATGCTTTGTTGCAGTGCACATGCTTCTCATTGCAGTGGCTTCTCTTGTGGAGCATGGGCTCTAGGCACGCGGGCTTCAGTAGTTGTAGCATGCGGGCTGAGTAGTTGTGGCTTGTGGGCTCTAGAGTGCAGGCTCAGTAGTTGTGGCACACAGGCTTAGTTGCTCTGCAGCATGTGGGATCTTCCTGGACAAGGGCTTGAACCTGTGTCCCCTGCATTGGCAGGCAGATTCTTAGCCACTGCGCCACCAGGGAAGTCCCCATAATTATTTTTGATATTAGTTTCTATTTTGTGGCCATAACTTTATTCTGAATTCAGTTAAACTTACAGAGGGGATGAAGAAAATGGAAGAGAGGTAATAAGTAAGAGCACAAAGTGGTAGTGTGTGAAGGCAGATACCCCGAAGTCAGAAGGATTGGGTGGGTGTGAAAGAGCTGGCATTAAAACAATGGTGAGCTTCTCACTGGTGTTGGCATGGCTGACTCTCCATGGCTTCGACCACTTCCATGGGGCTATCTTTCACTAGCCTAGAGACGTGACTTCCGTCCAGCTAACCAGCAGGACAAATGAAGACTCTAGAAGCACTTGTATTGGGTCTAGCATTTGCCTTAGACAAGGTGCCAGGACTAGTGTGCTTCCAAAAGACATTCTTAGCAGCATATTTCTCCTGGAACATGGCTTTTCCACCAGTGTCATTACTGTGTGTGAAATTACCACTCAGGTATGAAAACAGAGTAATCGTTCTGTAAATACAGAAATCCCTGTCATACAGTCCTTTCTCTCTGGTTTTCAGAGACCAAACATTTTCTGCTATTTTTAGAACTTTGCAAAGTCCTTCATAAAAGACAGGAGCTCATTGTCAATAGAAATTTTGAATGATGCAACTGTGAACTGGTCCTGGTTAGAATCAGTCTGGCATTTATGTGGTGGCAGCTCTAAGGGGTAGCATGTGCAGAGTGCCTCGACAGCATCTTTGGACCTCCACCTAAGTCTGTTTTCCTCTTTTGGATGCTGAACTCCCTCCTGACTGGAATCTTACCACCTGAGGCTGATTCTTGAGCCTCAGCACTGCTGTTTCCTCAGTGGGGGGAGGGGGAGGGGAGGGGTTGGTTCCCAGGTTCAGACTTCCCGCATCTGCTGTGAACTACTGTGTTGTGCACTTCGCTGAGTCAAGGGATTTAACAAACTTCATATTCCTAGATCTTGTGTTCTGGTTTAGAATTAAAAGAAATGGAGTGCAGAGACTTCCCTGGTGGAGCAGTAGTTAAGAATCTTCCTGCCAATGCAGGGGACACGGGTTCGATCGCTGGTCTGGGAAGATCCCACATGCCGCGTGGAGGAACTAAGCCCTCGAACCACAACTACTGAGGCCACGTGTCGCAGATACTGAAGCCCCTGCACCTAGAGCCCGTGCTCTGCAACATGAGAAACCATCCCAACAAGAAGACAGAGCACCGCAATGAAGAGTAGCCCCCGCTCTCCGCAACTAGAGAAAGCCTGTGTGCAACAAAGACCCAACACAGCCAATAAATACATAAAAAAAGAAAGAGAGAGAGAGAGATGAGGTGCATGGAGCCGTGGCATTGACTGTGGAAAAGTGACAATGATTAGAGGAATGGATGGTGTTACAGTAAAGATTTGGCAGTGCGTCAATAAAAGAGGACTCTTGTGGGCATGTAGGGAAAAGCATCAGTATATAAAACTTTGTTTCACATGACCATTTTGGTAACTAAATATATAGTTGAGTGTATATACGGATGATTAACTGTGAAGCTTAATAGAATGTCTTCCGTTCACTCATTGAGTCTTGAATGTTCTACATTGGCCTGTCCTGGACCAGGGCCCATTCCCGCTCCCTTGTTTAGAAAACCCGTTTTCACTGGTGAGGAAATATTCTCCTTGCATAAAATACCGAGAAGTATTAATAAAGAGAAGTAATAACTGGAGTTATGAGAGTGTTGATACGCTGACTTTTATGATCTCATCCTTCTCATTCTGCATAAGGTTTAGAGCTTACACAAATTGAATGAAACTGAGTTTAATGGCCAACAATGAAAAATTTACATAAAAGTCCTGGTGTCTGTTTTCTCTTGACAAAAGCTGGAAGGTACAGCGATGCTTAGTCCACATTCCCAGGCTGTCAGTGCGCCCCCTTTAGGACAGGGTGTGTGCTTTCATGCCCTGAGCAGCGCAGCCTGGACACTTTACTTCTTCCTACCTCTCCATCATTCTTCCATCGAGCCTGGAGCCTGCTTCACGTGTGCATGTTACTCACCAAGCCCCTGGAGGCCTTTGAGCACCACCCTCTTTTAATGTTAGCCTTCTGTTCTCTCAGAAAAGTTTAATGTGCATTTGACTGGTATAATACAAGTATTGCAGGAAACAGCAGCCTTCTTAATATGACAACACCCAGAGCCTCCAAACTGTGGTAATCTTCTGGGAAGAGAAATCAAGAGCCGAAGGCCCTAACTTTTTCTCTGAAATTTCCATGCTCTACTGATTAGTGCAAGCACTTTGGTGACCAACCCTAGGGGACACTGCCCCCCTCAGTGGGCACTTGTCTCCCTGGCCACTTTCATGGACTTGGTTCCTGACTTTAATTTTTTTCTTAATGCAACTGAGAAGAAATCCTGAGCTTTCCAAACATCTTACTCAACAGTGAGAAATAACCAAGAAAAATAGATGCAGCAGAGAAGAAATCGAAACTTTCTTGTTTACAAAGGTATAGCTAGCTCCTTGGAGAGAATAGGCCCCGTCAAATTCTATATGAAGTGATAATCACAGCTCCTGTTGTCTGAGTGCTCGCCATCTGCCAGATACTATATTGGGGTGAGCTTTATCTATTTATTCATTATATCTTTACAAAAATCCTATAGGGTGATGATATTTTCTCCCATTTGCCAACTGGGAAACCAAGGTTGAGAGGCAAAGTAACGCTCAATGCATCACACAGCTTATTAACAGAAGACCTGGGCTTTTACCCCAGATCTGGTTCTAAAGCAGGCACTTTCTTATTTCACAATACTGAGAAAAATATTAGCTTAAGCCTTTCCCTTCTTTGCTACAGGCCTACATAGGCAACCAGACTGGCAACCTCTTTAACATCTGTTCCCAGGATGCCAGACTTATTTAGCATCTTGAAATCCAGAGTGAATGGTGCGGCACACTTCTGTAAAAGGCTTGTCTCTCCAGGTGTGTTTTTTTTATAATAAGATGCATCCTTTTTGAATCTTTCGAATCTTCCAGCCCCACCTATAGGAAAATGGCCTTAACGTGGCCCTCGTAGCTAACAACTGCAGCATCAGCCTTCCCCTTGTGGTAATGGCATGTATGCTAATGTGTGGAAGGTGTTTCCTCACAGGGTCCGGATTGGGAGGGGGGGGGTCTGCCCATCCCATGTTGAAACCTGGGTGGACTGGGAGGTCAAGCCTTAGTTGCTGAGTGTTCTCTGTAGGGATAGGTGGGGAACGCGGGGATGGGGGAGACGGGAAAAACACATTCCCTCTGGAGAGGGTCTTGGACCTTCCTAGTTTTTAGATCTTGGAGGGATAGAACACAGCAGCAGAAGCACTGCCTCAGAGCAGTGGGAAGGTGTATTTTAATTCTGTGTTTTCTGGGTTTCTCTTGCATTCAAGTATGATGGTGCTATGGTGTGAATGTTTGTGTTCCCCCAAAATTCATATGTTAAAATCCTAATGCCAGCTGTGATGGTATTAGGAGGTAGCACTTTTGAGAGGTGCTTGATGATGAAGTTGGAGTTCTCGTGAATAGAATTAGTGTTCTTGTAAAAGAGATCCCACAGAGATCCCTTGCCCTTCCACCACGTGAGAACATCATGAAAAGGCATTGGCTATGAACCAAGGAAAAGGCACTAATCTAACCATGCAGGCACGCTGATCTTGGGCTTCTCAGCTTCCAGAACTGTGAGAAATACATTTCTGCTGTCTATAAGCCACCCACTCTATGGTACTTTGTTATTGTAGGCCAAATGGACTAAGAAAGGTAGTTAAAAAGAGCAGGTATGCTGCTGTCCCAAGGGAACAGGCAATCGTTGCTTCATCATCCAGTGGAAAAGTATGGAGGCAAAACAGTGCCAACAACACACAGACCAGATTGTGGCTGGAGATGCCAAGACAACAGAATTCTTATAAGTACCACGTGCTCACCAATTGTGCCACTGGAGCTATGAGGCAACAGAATTCTGACCCGAATGTGACTTTGATATTAAGGCTTCTCCTATCTCTGCCTCTCTTTTCAGTGGGGCGTATATTCTGAGATCCTTGGGTAGCAGAATCAATGAGAAGACGGGGAATGTGAATGGAGGGGAACAGCACAACCCTGTGCTGGGGGCCCGCTCAGTACTGGGGTGATACGGCATTAACGACGTGGGCCATGTGGTGGACACTGTGATAAGCTGCCCAGATTTCCACTTTAGAATTGAAGAATTTACTCCCCCAGTTGCTAGAAGTGCTGTAGGCAGAAAGACCTCAGCTGTCATCCCTCTACAGAATATGCTTCTGTAGAGAAGCAACTCACCCAGGGTCACACTTCATTTCTGGGGTGGCCTGTAGCCAATGACTAATGCATGGGATATAAAAGCATTGGCCTTATCTCCTTAACTCAGGACAACTCTGAAGGATCATTCCAGCTTTACAACTTCCCAGAAAGTTGGCTGAGTCCTCCATTGAGATTGCATTGATACTCAACTTCTCCTTTTGTCCAGTTCTGATTTTTTCCCTCCTCCTTTCCATAGATGTTGAACCAAAGAGCACTTCCTAATAACTGTCTTATGCATGAAATTCTGCCTCAGCATTTTCTTCCTGGGAACCTGACATGTGACAGAAACAAACATGGTGTGGAGCAGAAGGGGCTTCTCTGTTCACTGCTGCACGTGGACCAGGGATCCTTGAGGGTCGTTCTAGCAAGGAATAGTCCATTAGCTGTAGAGCTGGAGGACAATTCTGCCTGGAAAGATTACACTGGCAGGGGCTTGGTAATGTTCTTGCAAACACCATGTCCTCATTTATTTTCCCTGCATAAGCTGCTGAGGATTTTGGAAATACACAGTAAGTTTATATCTTGGTTTATTTAGAGGTCAGTGGAGGAGACACAAGGCTATCTCTGTAGAAAACTGCAGTAGATTCCATCTGACGTATGAAACCTTTTCTGATTATTCAGTCCATATTGATTTTTCCTCTTTCCAATTCTGCACCTCCTAGTCTGTATTTAAAAATTTGCTACTCCTCTCTAGGCTTCCCCTCTTTGCTGCTCTACTGTGAAGTCTTGCCTTCCCAATAAATTTATGCATTTTCTAAGGATATTTATTGTTTTGGTTTATATCTATCACAACAAATAGCTCAGAACTGGGCACAGAGGAGACTTTAATAAATATTTTGTGATTAAGCTCAGATTAAGCTCTCATTAATGGTTTGAGCAATGGGTATGTGATTCAAAAAGCTGTATCATTTTGGGAGCAGATTTGGGCCTTTGGGGCAGTTTGTGGAGGAAATAGCCTTGGATCATTTCAAAAATTTATTTCAAGTCTCTATTACTTGCTCTCCCCTCACCTTTGCCTCTTTTCTTTAAAAATAGTTTATTTTTATTTTATAAATTCCTGTGCAATATCAAAGATTTTTTAAACACACACACACACACACACACCCCACCTATATTACCACAATACAAATAACTATTATTATATTTTTCCAGAGATTTTCATATTCACGGCTCTACATGTTTACATCATACACCTAAAACAATTTTGGGCAGAGTCACCCTTGTTCACTGTCACTAATCTGGTGAAAAATAGTATATCATCCTATTATATTGTATTTCCTTTGTTGCTGATGAAATTAAACATTGTTTTCCAGGCATTCATTAATATCCCTTTCCTCTTATGTGCTAGATATCTAATACCTGTTAACTCATTTAATAAACATAACACTTTAGCTGATGTTCCTATATGGCCATTCATCGGGAGACTTCTTTCCTCCTACTGTGTTACGATCTGGTGATACAGAAATGAAAGTTACTGTGTTTCTTTTTCCTTAGCAGCTGAAAAACCCTGCTCAAGTTGCTGTTACTCAAATGAGTCTTGATAAGATGGAAGTTCTCTTGGGAGTGAACTTCACCACTTTAAAATGTTAAACATTTCAAGAAACTGGGCGGTAGAGAATGACAAGACCCAAGCTGCTAAGACTGGTAGGGGCTGGTCTGGTGTCTTGGCCTCCTGATTGCTGGTCCTGTCCTCTCTCTGTTATGTTATTTTTTCTTTGCACACACAGACACCATCCAGAGACTGATTGTAGAGAAGTGTCTAGATTAAAATTAAAATAGCCATCATGAATAAAAAAGACAGGAACTATCAGGAAATAACTTGGAGTTTGAGCACACAGAGCTTTAGAGCTAAAGGTCATGCTTACTTCACAGCACAAGTGGAATAAACTTGTTAGATGGGGAAATATACCTCTTGTTCAGGGTGGCAGAGATGAAAGATTTAAATGGCCTTTAAAAAATATTGCTTTCCCAAACTCACAGAAAACATTTGTCAAATGGCTAGTGCTCTTACTTTAAAAGTAAACTATAGTTAGTAAAAAAAAAAAAGCACATAGTTTGCATATTATAAAGATGATAAACCAACAAATAAATGCCATGTGGTGTATATTTATCTTTCAGCTGCTCTCCAGTATCTGTTCCCGTTTCCAATCAACACCTTGATTTTCCTCAGAAAGATACAAATTTCTCTAAATACTACCTTTCAAACTTTTCCACTGTAGTTCACAGAAAAAAAATTACATTACTACCCACCAAACACATACATATTTATATAAAACTAAGCAAGTTTCAGCAAAAAATATTACTAATGGTAATGCACTGATATTTTTACTTCTATTCTTTTCTATTAGTCTGTTCTTTTAATAAATTGCTTGCAGTCCATTGAATTGAGTGTATGGCCCACAAATGAGATATTATTTATAGTTTGAAAAATACTCATCTAATTCAATATGATTTGAGTGTGGTTGAATTGATCTCAGGAGTGGCCAAATTACTAGCAATAGAGATCCGCTGAGGGTTGGGTAAATAACCAAGACAGAGCCAATGAGATGGATGGAAACTTTTGCTGGGACATGAGGATGTGAATTTATAAACACAAAAGGACTTTACTACCATCAAGGTAGAATGTACTGTGGCCAGTCACCGTGTGGGGCCCGAGGCAGATGCTTTTACTGCAGAAGCAGAGTGGAGACTTGGTAGGAAACAGGTCCTGGGTGATACTGTTGGAGTCACTGTACCCAGTCACTTTATCAGTCACATTTCTAGACAGTTCTGTTACATAAGCCAATAAATTCCTTGTATTATTAGGCAATCTCACAGGGTGAAAATTTAAATTTGTAATTTATAATTTTATCTACTACTTTCCATTTGATTACAAAAGGACATGATTTTTACAGGCTCTAAGTCACAGTTGGAAATTTTTCACAGGAGGTGGGATTGAATGATCCATTTGAATTCATTGCTTGCCTCAGTGAGTTCTGGCTCAAAATACATCCCAGTGACATTAACAGCTTAAGCTCCCGAGGAGGAACGTATTCCCTGATGACTCATTCTTTGGAGAAGTGAGAACTGTGTTCTGAGTACAGGGGTCACATCCATTAGGAATGAAGGTGATGCCACACTGGACATTCATTGCGGACAGTTCAAGAAGACAGCGTGTGTGCTTCTAAAGACTAATGGAAGTAATGTGAGGGAACAAAGGGTATGATCCTTCAGCTCCAGAAGGGGGAGTGGTTAATGGCATAGAGGGGCACATACCCAGGGCCTTGATAACACTTCTGAAGGGATTATAGATCTTCAGGAGGCACCCTACCTAACAAGTGCTCAGTGACCCTTTAAGGCGTGGGACACTAGGAAGTTATAAAAGAGAAGGATGTGTTGCTTTCTATCATGGGTGGATGGTGTAACTAAACCTAAATGTTACTTTGTGTTCCAAGTTTGGTGGAATACAGTTTAGAAATAACATACACATTTTTGACTTCTGCTAACCCAGAACAGTATAATTGAACTTGTTGATTTAGGTTGTGAAGTGAAAATTACTTTTGAAGTCTGAAAGTCATGTTGGGACTGAAGATGGTGAGACACTGGATCCAATACTTACTAGTTCATCATCTTTGGTTAATTTTGGTCTTTAATAAACCACTCAGATATACAAGGGTGAGTCACAAATTATCTGCACTCCAGTTTTTATTAAAACTTTGTTGTCCACACTGTCTTATCAGTGCTTTCCGTTCAAGGCTACTGTCTCCCCAGTCACTGCTGTGCAGGTGTGAACGTGTTACATTGTTCATTTGTAACTGCGGTAGGAGCAAAAATGGATGCCCCACTTCTGATCTGCATGAAAGAAAGGTGCAGTGATTCATGTTTTGTGGTCTGAGGGTGTGCACATCTGCCCACTTCTGCCCACACTGTCGACACTCTGCAAAAACTTCGTTTTGAGGTATTAAAACATCCTCCCTATAGTCTTGATTTTGCTCCATTGGACTTTCACCTGTTTGGTCCTCTGACAGCAGCCCTACAAGGATGAAGTTTCACTTCTGATGAAGAAGTGCAGACAACAATGCATTCGTGACTCGCAGCTCAGCCTAAAACATTTTTTAATGAGGGAATATGAAAGCTTGTTGACAGATGGACAAAGTGTATTGAAAAGCAAGGAGATTATGTCAAAAAATGATGTATTTGTCTTTCCTATAAGTTAATGAAAATAAATGCTACAGACAGAGTGTGGATAATTTTTGAGTCACCTGCGTATATATTTAAAGAATAGTTGTGCTTATTTTCTAGGACTTTTCTGGGAAAGCAGCACAAGATATGGAAATCATGCTTGAAGTTAGGACTCCTGGTTTTGCTTACTGTCTTTGTGATAATTACAGGCTCTTTTTTAAAATTTTTTTTTATTTTTTGGGGGGTACACCAAGTTCAATCATCTGTTTTTATACACATATCCCCGTATTCCCTCCCTTCCTTGACTCCCCCCTTTTACAGGCTCTTTATATTGCTATTTGGAAATGAGGATAACACCGGTACCCGTTCTACTGATTGCATTGAGGTCATTAGGGCCATTAGATGGAAAATGCAGGTAAAAGTACTTTGAAAACTGTAAAGAACTGTATAAATATAAGAAATTATTTACCTACATTTGTAGGAAGAAACCTAGCCCTGCTTTTCACAAATGCCCTGTCAGTATTAAAAAAAGAAATTAAACTAACCGTTAATTAAAGAGGACCAGAAATTAAAGGGTCTCAATGTTTGTAAGTTCAATATCCTTGATTCTATCTGTTCATGAGTATGTTATGATACTTTTGTTTTTAGGTGACATTGTCATTAATCTTTGCAACGGATTGCTGAAAGTGCTGGAGAGTCAAATCTTAACGTGTTGCTACAAGTACAGTAGATGTTTTCAGCTATTATTCTATTCAAAATACAATCACATCAGCTTAGTCAATTCTATGACATTAGAAATATAAAGCATTTTAGAGATTGCTAATCCAAGCTCAGCATTTTGCAGCTCAAAAAACTGTTAGGGCAGTTCAGTGAGTTGTTTAAAGATACAGAACTACTTTTTGAGCGGGCTGGCACTGACATGTAGGTCTTTCTGTTCGCAGTCTGATATTTTTCTCAATGATCCACGTTGGTTCTCAAGGAGAAAACAAAATCCTAGCTACAGTGCTTTTAATTCTTGAGTTTCTCAAACCTAAATGCATATACAGTTTCTGCTGTCAGACAAGCAGCTGAGTACTCTTACACGGTCACTGTTTCACATCTTCTATGTATACCAGTTGTGGGCCTAGGGAGAAAAGTCCCATTAGAGGACTAGTGATCATAAAGGCACTTTCAGTCTCACAATAAAACAATTAGATAAATTATGGTACTACTCCTTTTCACATTTTCTTTGCTCCAAAATTTAGCGATGATTTCCAAAGGCAGGGACTGAATGCTGAAATCTAGGGATTGTTTAGAAGTCCAAAAAGTTCAGTTCGACACTATGGTTCCCTCCTGTGTCCTATGCAGTTAGAAACCCATCCCTCACTGATCTGGCATGAATCTGGGGGTTTCTTATTTGGGAAAACTGAACCAAGAAACTCCAGGCCAGGGACAGCAGTAATAGCAGCAGGAGCTACCACACCAGAAAGAGAAGATGTAAAAACTCACATACTGAATAGTGAGACCACCCACATCTCTTGTACCTTTTGGACGTGTGCCTCTTGGCACAACATTGCTGGTAGATTAAAAGTAGATTAAAGAATCAACAGATTCTTCCCTGGAGAAATTGTATAGCTCCTCAGAAAAGACACGATTACTGACATCTGTGGATATCTCAATAAAGGGGCTGGGTTCCGCTAAACAAAATGCACCCACGCATGTAAAACTTCCAATCTGCTGGCTATTATCTCTTAAATATGTATAAATCAAAAATAATCATTAAACATGTGAGAGAAGCCTCCAGTATAGAACACTGAAACCAAAACCAAATCAATAGAAAATGAAACTTACAGAAAAAAGAGAAAATACAGGGAGTAGAAGAAAACTTCAAAAGAGATAACACTGATAAAAAATTTTAAAAACTCACAGGGATAATCAGAGCATATGTACGTATTAAAAAATATATGGTATGTCCATTGTATCCCAATAAAAGTTCTTAAAGAAAAAAATATATATGGCTAATTAAAAAATCTATTATTAGGAAGATAAAGTCAAATAAATCTCCCGGAAGGTAACCAAAATATAGAGATCTAAAATTGTAGAGAAAAGATAAGAAGTTTAGAGAGTTAATCCCAAGACATTAAAAAAAGTTTTTAGGAGTACCAGAAAAAGAAAGCAGAGGAAAAAGAGGGAGAGGAGACTATTTAGAGAAATGCTGAAGAACTGAAAAACATTTATTTTCACATTCAAAGCTTTTACCATCCAAACCATGCCATCTCACCACACGTCACAGATTTGTTAATCTCATTCATTAACCTAAAAAATGTATTGCATGTGCCAGGTCCTCTAGTAAGCCCAGGGATGAAGTGGAAGCCACGTTAGTGGAAGCCTGCCCTCATAAAGTTTACCCTCTGGTGAGGCAAAGAGACAGGACTAAGTCATCCTACCCAAAAACGTCAAACTGTGATTATGACACATGATAGGAAGAAGTACATGGTGCTGAGAAAGACTGTTCCTAGGGGCTTTGACTTAATAAGAGAGATCAGGAAAAGTTTTCTGAGAAAACAGTGGCTGAGCTACAGTATGAAGGCAAAGCCGGCTTTATCTGACCACAGAGGGCAGGACAAGCATTCCAGGCAGGCGGAAGTACACTGCAAAAGTCTGCTGAGATAAGGCAGCATGATGAGTACAAGTGACTGAAAGAAATCCAGTGTGGATGAAATGGGGAGAACAAATGAAGCTCATGGGATGAGATGAGGCCAGAGGTCACAGGCCAGTGGGGTGCTGACTGGGCAGAACTTTGTAGGCTGTGTTAAAGTTTGCCTTTTTCCTATGGGTACACAATTGGCACTCCTTAAAACGTTGTAAGCAGGAGTGGAGGTGGAGTAAAATTTTTTGTAAAGGTCACTCTGCCTGCAGTATGGAGACTGGATTGGAAGAAAATCAGGGAGAGATGCTGTAGTGATGTAAGACAGCCTTCACAGTTGCCAGACAAAGGATGATGGTAGCTTGGACAGGTGTGAAAATGAGGATGAAGAGAAGAGCAAATTCTTGAAAATACTTGGTTAAATCAGCAGGACTTTGTGGTAAGTTACGTCAAGGCCTGATTCTTTGAATATTCTAAGGAAAACAACTTGGCTAGTCTGACCAAAAAACCAAAGAGAGGGCAATATGAATTAAGGACGTTAGAACCGTCAAAGCAAATATATGTACGTGTAACAAAAGTGTTCTAAAAATTTACCAGGGAGTACTAGGTGTAATTCAATACAGTAAACTTGAAAATCTAGATAAGAGGTCAATTTTCAAGAAAATAAAAATTACCATTTCTCTTTCCATGACTTATGACATCCTGGGTCTCCAAGCTAGTAATAAAAGAACGAGGCTCAGTGGTGACTCCTGGGAGGATTTGGGAGTGGGAGGATTTGGGTACAACTGGACAGTGTTCTAATCATGGCATTTGGAAGTGCTCTAATCAGCTCTTCTGTGGCCCTTTAAGATAACTTTGATAATCACTCCATGGTCCACTTTTGCTCCCCACCCTAGTGAATAATAAACTTGGCATTCTTCTGGGGAGTTACTGGACAGAGGAACTGTGATCTCTGCAGCATCCTGTCCTAATCCAGAGCTTTTGGAGATGTGCTGTATTTCTCATGTACTTTTCTGACATTTCAGCAGGGAAATGTCATTTCCCCCATTTCCACTGTAGGAAAAGGGAAAATAACGTATTTTTTTTTATCCTTTCTTATTGAATCAGAAGGAATGGATATTTTTCTAAATATATCTCTATAGTTAAAATTCATTATTTTCACAATTTTTGAAAATTTAATTAGTACAATAATCTTTGAATTAAACATTCAAAGAAAAATATTTTTCTTACACTTATCTTTGTCTTAGTATTCTTATTTATGATGAAGTTTATTTAGACATAAGGAACATCAATCACCATTATGCATTGGTACTCATATTATTTCTGCATAATTTAGAATTATAATTTGTGGAATTAGGAAATAAAGAATTTTAAGAGAAAACATTCCATAAAGTTGTGAATGCCAAAGAAGTTTCTGTGTCTCGAAGCTTTTAGTTTCTCTGTTTTAAAAGATCTGGCAGAAATGAACTCCAAGTAAAGCAGGATGAATAATTAAGTTCCTCTTTATGCAACTACAAGGCATTTTGGAATAAAAAGACAAAAATAACCATACAGCAAGTTACATATTTTATAAGTTACAAATTTTGTGGTTGTACAAACCAGTGCTTTGGTGTGCTAACTTGTCATTAAAAGGCTAACAGAAGCATACTGTGAAAAAATGATTTTATTGAATGGTCCTGACACAGCTATACTTAAAATGCTATAACTTTCGCCTGCTTTCATAAATGGTGGTCTGGCTCAGCACACAAAATCAGGGCTCAATCTAAAATGCAGGAAATTGAAATATTTAAAATATCCAAACTATGCTACTAATTTGCTTTTTGCATTGGAAGAAACTACGTTATAATGCATTCTGTATCTTAAAATATTATATTTAGGCCTCAGAAACTTTAAAAAAATTTCCATTAAAATTTACTTTTAATTGGAAGATTCAAAATATCTGGTTAAATGTTACTGTACTATAGACATACAAATATACTATGCAGATATTGAAATAATGTGTTTTTTGACATTTTTAAATTGAAATATAGTTGGTTTACAATGTTTCAGGTGTATAGCAGAGTGATTCAGTTATAGGGTCTCAGAATCTTTTATATGGATTTATTTTATTTTATTTTTCCCGAATACTCTCAACTTTCTTTTGCTAGGAAATTACCTGTGTGTCACCAGAAGAGTCCTGCTTGACCTACAGTGAAAAAGACACCTTATACGTCTCTCTCCATCCCTGAGGACCATTGATTTTAGCTCCTAAATGTCTACAGTACCCCCTCTCCCTTGCTTTCATTCTAGGCTAAAAACTCCATTGTATGGCTCTTAAACTGGTGAAATAGCCTGCCAATTGTTCTTGAATCCATTTTGCCCTGACAAGCCATTTTTTGGGGAGTAACTGGAATGAACTCTTTAAAATAAAGATTTTATTATGATACTCCTAGCTTATCATTTCTTAATTTCCCATGTTCTTAAAATACAGTTTAAGAATGTTTCCTTCATGGAGCTTATTATAGTTTATGATTGTATATTCATTTGTATAACTTTTCCCCTTGCTCTGTGTTCCTCATTTATAATTGTTTTGTCATTGATTTCACTGCTACATATATGTAAATCACAATATATTGTTACTATTTTAATTTTAGACAACTATTTAGAATTTTTTTATTGAATGAGCAATTCTTTAAATTCTATATGCTTTACAATTTTCAGAAGTTTCACACAAGTGATTTCATATCCCATAATAACTCTTTTTTTCGTTTACCCTTGTATTTCCCCTCCCTTCTTCTCTCTCCCCACCCCACTGGTAACCACTAGCTTGTTCTCTATATCTGTGAGTCTGCTTCTTTTTTTTTTAGTCACTAGTTTGTTGTACTTTTTAGATTCCACATACAAGTGATAATATAGGGTATTTGTCTTTCTCTGTCTGACTTATTCCACTTAGCATAGTGCCCTCCAAGTCCATCCGTGTTGCTGCAAATGGCAAAATTTCACTTTTTTTATGGCTGAGTAATATTGCATTGTATATATGTACTATAGCTTCTTTATCCATTCATCTGTTGATAGACACTTAGGTTGCTCCCATACCTTGGCAACAGTAAGTTATTTTTAAAAGAGGCTTAAATATCAGATAAAAAGGGCTTTAAATATTTACCCTCATTTTTACCATTTCTATAGATTTTTATTTCTTTATATAAATAAAATTTTTAATGTGGTATAAATCTGTTGCCTAAAGGATTTCCTTTAACATTTCTTGTAGTGCAGATCTCCTGGCAATACATTTTATTGACTTTTGTCTGTCTGAAAAGTCTCTATTTTGCTTTTGTTTTTGTAAGATATTTTTGTTAAGATTTCTGTTTTGACAGTTTTTTTCTTTCAGTACTTCATTGTTGACTGGTTTTGCATTATTTCTGACAAGAATTCTGCTGAATACTTTATTTGTAGGTAATGTTTCTTTATTATTTGGTTGCCTTCATGATTTTCTTTTTATCTTTTTTTTTAAAGGCAGTTTGACTAGGATGTGTCTAATTAAAAAATATATATATATAATACATGTATTATATATGTATTATATATATATCTGTATATCTTGCTTGGGTTTCTCTGAGCTTCTTAGGTCTGTGGTTTGTTGTCTTTCATCAATTTTTGAAAAGTCTTAGCTATTTTCTCTTCAAATATTTCTCCTGCCCCATTCTCCCTGTTTTCTCTTCCTAGAACCTAATGGGACATTTATTAGACCATTTGTTATTGTTCCGCAACTCTTGGATGTCCTGTTCTGTTTTTGTATTCTTTTTTTTCTTTATGTGTGGATAAATTCCATTGAACTGCCTTTAATTTTACTGATTCTTTCCTTAGCTTTATCCAATCTGATGAGAAGCTCATCCAAAGAATTCATATGTAATATCATGTTTTTATTTCTAGCATTTCCATTTGACATTCTTTCCATTTTTCTGCTAAATCTTCCCATTTATTTTATGGGAATTTTGTCATCTTTACCATTACAGGTTTTAATATAATAAACACAGTTATTACTCTTTAAATACACTTATTTATTTATTGGCTGTGTTGGACCTTCGTTGCTGTGCACAGGCTATTCTTTTTTCCTCTAGTTGCAGTGAGCAGGGGGTTCTTCATTGCAGTGTGTAGGCTTCTCATTGCAGTGGCTTCTCGTTGCAGAGCCCTGGGCTCTGGAACACAGGCTCAGTGGTTGTGGTGCCTGGGCTTAGTTGTTCTGTGGCATGTCGGATCTTCCCAGAGCAGGGATCCCAGGGTTGAACACTTGTCCCCTGAACTAGCAGGCGGATTCTTAACTACTGTGCCACCAGGGAAGTCCCCAAGCATAGTTATTTTAAAGACTTTATTCATTAGTTCTAACATCTTGGTCATCTCTGAATCCTTTTCTGGTAAACATTTCCTCTCTTGATTGTTTTCTTTCTGCTTTTTTTGGTGTGTATCATAATAAATAACTGTTCTTCTTAAAATGGTCATCCCTTCCTCTCCTCTCTGGTCATTGGTTTTAGGGACTGAACCCATCTAATCAGTAGTTGAAATGGGTTTTGGTTTTATTGTTGCTATAATCAAATTGAGTGCTCAATAGACTTTAGATTTTTCCAGGAATGAACCACTGCTACCTTGTGCTTAGTGTTGGATTTGGGGTACTGGTCCGGTCTCTCCATGTTTCCAGTCCATTCCCCACTGTGAGCAGTCCCTGCACTCACGTGCCACAGTGAGGGGTCTCCTCTGCATCCTCTTGCTGGCCTCCAGGGATAGACTCATGTTGCTTGTTACTCAGTGTTAGGCTCATGGTTAGGATGGAGAGTTCTCACCTATCCTGGTCCAGCTCCAGTCTTAGGCAGGCCCTGTGTACTTGGAACTCAAGTTTACAATTTCTCAGCATTTCTTTCCCTCCCTCACGTGAAAGCTAAATTCTTCCTTATATCTATATGTGTATTTATGTGTGTGTGTATGTGCTGTGCATGCATCCCTGGGGGTGGATGGTCTTGGATGGGAGATGGTTTCCTTCTGCTGCCCTAGTGTGAGCTGATTTCAGCTTTCTATCAGTGAATGATCCTGGGCCAGAACAGAAGTCCTGCTCGCCTCCGGGGGCAAATAGCTGTTCTTTCTGCCCCTCCCATGAGGCATTTTGTCTTTGCCTGGACCCTGGGAGTGGGATGATTTACAACTTGTCTCCCAGTAGTTTAAGGCTTTTGCTTTGTATGGGAGAAGGGTCTAGGGATTGGGTTGGGTTTTGTACCTACGTGTCACCCGAGTAGTCTCTTGCAGTCTCCTGTCTGCCTGTCCTTTTCACGGGACCTGGTGGAGGCCGGGGCAAAGAACTCATGTATGAGACTGAACTCTCCTTGTTTGTGTTAAAATTTAAACTATTTCTTCATATCCACTTTTATGTTATTCACCTCTCCAAGCATAGTGTACCAGTGGTTCACGTCACTTCTCTCTCCTTGAAAGTTCAAGGGAACTAGATTTTCCCCCTCTTGACTTCAAAAAGCCATTTTGTGTTGAGGTAGATTCTATATTGGGACAAAACTAGATTTTAAGGAAACACTCTTAACCACAAGATAAAACTCAAAGCCTTTCTGTAATAGTATATTAAAAAAATAAACAAATGTGTTTAACAATAAAATGAGTCAGATGATAGTGTAGGACTGTTCTATATGATTCCAAACACAGTAGTGGATTTTTGTAATCTTGGAAATTATGTGAAATTATGGGTAGTGTTGGTCTTCCATAATTATCTAAGGATTACCCATCAGTATCAGTTTTAAAATTTCTATGTACTGTTAAGAAGCCTCTGCAAACAAGAATTTTCCAACTCTGCTCCTTAGTGTGCTTAGAAAGTCTTTTAGAATTTAGTTCATGAAGTAAAGAAAGTTCAACCATCTCTGGATGCGTTGTTTGCATTAACTCAGCAGTCTTGGGTGGGAGGTGATATTTAATCCCTTTACAGGTGAGGAAATAGTTGTGACCTGGCTAATGTCCTGTAACCACTGAGCAGTCTGACCCTGGAGTACTTAAGCACAACAGCGAAGCCTTTTACTGGTTAATAATTTTGTGAGTTTTATTGACTTTAGTTTTTTGGTTTAGAAGCAAAGGAAAGCTTTATTCTTTGATCAGAGAATGGAGGGGGCGAGCTTGTGCTCTAGAGCACACGTGCTCATGAAAGCTTCAGTTTTTCTAAATAAATGAAAACAGAGACACCATGGGAATTCAGACTTAAATACTGTTTTCTCAGTGCCATCCCATATAAAAAGTAAATAAAATATATTTTCCCTATACTCTGATTTTCTACCTTAGTGGTATTTTATGCTTTACATTTTACTTCAAAACTTCTTAGAACTGAGTCTCTTCTAGCAGTAATAATTTAATGTGTATCACTAAATGTAGTTTGGGACAAATAGAAGAAATAATTATTCTCACTGACTGGATGTTGGATGACATTAAGGAATAAGTATTAAATTATCTTTGGTGTGATAGTGGTGCTGTTGTTATGTTTAAAAGAGTTCTTAGCTTTAAGAATTCATGCTAAAACACTTTAAGAGAAAATATCATTCAGGGATTTGCTTCAAAATCAAATTGGGACAGGTAGTGGATAAGGATATAGGTAAAAATGATGGCCATGAACTGATAATTTTGAAACAGTGTGAGGGGAGCATGGAGGTCATTATTCTATTCTATTTGAAATTTTCCATAATCACAAACAAAAAAAAGAAGAAATAGTTACATCAAGGGACATCACTACCATATAACAATATTACAGTTTAGTTCAAGGAACTGTGATAGGCTTGTCTGCCTAATATGTTCTAGACTGTGGCAATACAAACGTGGCTAAGAGACACGTTTCTTGCCATGCAATTTATACACTAGTAAGAGGGAAAGTAACAATAAGTGATATTTTAAGACACTATAGCATGGGTTATGATTTTTTAAAGTAACAGACTGCTAAAGGATTAGCGCAAACCCAAAGTGTGTTAGCGCTCAGAAATCCTATAAGGATCTGATTATGATTGTCTCGTATTTTAGAAGAATATATGACGAGAAAAGAAAGTTTTCACTTTAAATTTTTAAGTAAGGAAAAGCACTTTTAAATTTGGTAATTAAAATTGAATTTTAATTAAAAAAGTTTAAAGGCTACATACCAAAATGAGAAACTTAGTTATCTACACTTAGAATGGAAGTTTTTTAAGAAAATTATTTTGAGTTTTCAAATAACCTGAATTTATTTATAATAAAGTTATACATTTATAAACATTAATATAATGTATTTACAGTGAGTTTTTTTGTGATATGTTTATGCTATAACGAAAAAACAGCAGAAGTTCATTTAGAGGAATTGTAAATTTTTTATGCTTAGGGCAAAGGGGACAAAAAGCCACCAGAAATGGCTAAAAAGTGTTCAAGTGAATTGTATGGTCTAATGGGAGAGGCTAGTAAGGTATTAGGTGTTCCACAGACATTGGAATTTTATTGGATTAAACTTCCAATTACTGGTAGCTAAAGGAGCCCAGAGAAGAGATATTCCCCTCTCCTGAATTGGAAGATTGCACATAATCAAGTCAGATGAAGAAAGAGGAAAACAATAATTATTTATTGTGCTGAGATTTTATAATCTTTAAGCAAAAGAGGAATGCATTTGAAGCATATGATATAAAGATTGTCAGGATGAGTTTATCATTGTCATAAACATGTCTATTTATTAATGCTACAAAATGTGTCTGAAGGAAAAATTTTAAACAGCAAATAACATGAAATAAATGGTGGTTTATTGGAGAGTTTATTTCTCCATTTGCATCACTCATTTCATCTTTCTGCAGTTGTATCAGTTTTACTATTTATCCTACTCATGTGCATCACTTAAGTTTATTTTCACATTCTATTCTTTTTTTTTTTAAAGATGCTAGAATAGAAATTTGAGAAGTATCACTACATTTTACTTTTCTAAATAAAAGAAACCATATTATACTGTTTTTGGACATAAATGTTAACTTTAGGAGTCAATTGTGTCATTTTTTCCTATTATCTCATAAAGTGTTTTTAGACCAGCCAGACAAACATTTTTGCAAAACAGTGTATTTTTGCCTTTTTATTTGAAGGTATTCAGTTTACATAATATTCTGTCACTTGAATGGTATTGGGCTTTTTTTCCTTAAAGAATAGTATGGAAAGTGTCTTAGAATTGTGTTAGAATTTGCACAGTCATTCCACTTTCCATGTAATTTATATGAAAGAATCAGCTTTCCAAATATATTTTTAAAACCTTGATACTGTTTCCAACACTTTGCGACTCATTTTTTGTTTGTAATTAAAAAAAATTGTTTTAGCTCAATTAATTGGCACTATTTTTAATGAAAGAATTTGCAGGATGTTTGTTGCCAAGTTGTGTTATGCCCCAAAGTGAACAATTTGTATCAGCTTTGGAGAAGTTCAGCATTTTTCTGTCTCTAAATATAAGTAGGAAAAATGATACCATTCTATGATTTCGCTAACCATTGATCATAACTCTGCCTAGCACACATTTAAGATGATCTTACTGAAGCAGAATCTTAAAGTTTCTTTTTTATTTGCAGATTTGTTTCCTCTTTTTAACTTTCAATATTATATATTAACTAGAAAATAATATATATCAAATATTCAGTCACTCAACAAATGTTTTTGAATGAATGCTATATGCAGGGCATTGTTCTGAACACTAGAAATATAACTATGAACAAATAGGCAAAATTCTCCACCCCTCAAGGAGCCCACATTCTGGTGGAGGCTGGAGACAGTACATAAAGGAGTGAAACGGATCATGTATCATGTGGTCACTGCCTGAGTCTGTTTGGGCTGCTATAAGCTACCACACAGTGGGTGGCTTATAAAAATTTGTTGGTCACAGTTCTGGAGGTTGGAAAGTCCGAGATCAAGGTACTAGCATGGTTGCCTTCTGGGGAGGGCCCCCTTCCTGGTTCTCAGCCAGCACCTTCTTACTGTGCTGTGTCCTCACATGATGGAAGGCGCTAAAGGTCTCCCTGGAGCCTCTTTTATAAGCACTCATCCCATTTATGACGGCACCACCCTTGTGACCTACGGACCTCCCAAAGGCCCTACCTTCTGGTTCATTACATAGGGCACTAGAATTTTCAACATATGAATTTTGCAGGGACACAAACATACAGATTGTAGCAGTCACAAAAAGCTATGGGGAAAAAGAAAAAAGGAAGAAAGGAGATAGGGAGAGAGTAGCGACTGGGGACTGGGAGCGGCGGTTTAAATAAAGATTAGGAGAACGTAAACTGGCTGTCACACGCATGATCCCACACGTGTCGTTTAGTTAATCAGTTCCAATAGTGTATACCATGTAGAAAACGCCGCTTTATAAATGAACATGTTTTTAATGGAATTAACTATAACAATTACTACTATGAATAAAAATCATGTCCGCTCCGGGGCTTAGAGTAGATCTTGCCATTTTGAATGTGATAAAAAAGTGAATTTGTAACGTTTTGTCATAAGTAAAAGGGTGTTCTGTGCTTTAATGGCCTAAAGCTGTGAAAAGAGCCCCATGGGGGCTCAATTAGGTTCAGCTGTGGGTAATAAAAGAGGCCTGACAGGGGCTGAAGCTAATGGACACATATTTCTTAGGGATGAAAGTGAAGTAAAAAGCAGGGTGATCTGGCTCTAGGGGGCCAAGTTAACGGCACTGGGCACCCAGCTGCATCCCACCCCCACCCCCCTTTCTGTTTATGTAGCTTCACCCCAAAGTTACGGCACGGTACGTGTGTGCAGTAGAGGGGCACTCAGTGGCTGGGTGGGGGGGAGCTCACCATGCATTAAGGGGTTCACCCAGTGGGCTTGGGGGGCGCAAACCCTGCCCGTTACAAAGAAAGAACTTGCCCTTGCCTGGCTTCTGGGCAATAATCACCCTGGAGCCCTTGGAATATCCCACCTGATAAGAGTATCCTGAGACCTCGGGCTATGCCCGATGGGTTCTGCTTAGCAACGTGGTCTATGGTGAACACCTGTGCTCCCGGGGCCCTGGGCCGCGCTATCCGTTTGGCCTCTGTGGGGGTTGGAGGCTGCGTCGCTGAGGTCAGTTGCGTGCGTGCTCCCGGCCTTCGTGACTGATTCCCAGCCAAACCTTGGACCCTCAGGTGAGTTTCTCTGCTTGGCAACACTCAACACTTGTCACGCCTCGTCGCTGGGAGAGTTACATGCTGTCTATGAAACTCTACTGGGAGAGGACACCTGGGAGCTCACATCTGGTTTCTCCTGGACTCCCCTGTGCGTCTTTTACTTATCCTGTTTCTATCCTGTGTCCTTTTGTTGTAATGAACCGTACCGTGAGTTTAACAGCTTTTCTGGGTCCCGTGAGGCCTGCAGGTGAGTCATCCAGGGGTCTTGGGGCCCCTGACGTGGTAGGTGATTTCCGTGCCATCTGCGCTGCAGGTAATAGGAAGGAGGCCATGCCTTTCCCGATAAAGATACTTCCGTAATGTTGAACACAATACATCCATGTATTTTTTGAAATACACCCATTTATTATTATTTTTTGGCTAAAAGCTGGTTACAAGGCCACACTAGCTGTAATCTTACATAGTTTGGCAGCAGCACGTTCATCCAGAACTTGGATTCGTGTCACTAAAGTAAAAGAAGAGATTGGCTATACAGAAGGAACCAGCAGTCTCTTCTGAAGTAGATTAAATTTGGCTTATATGAAAAATATACTTTCTATCTACTTGGGTGTTTTCTCTTTTTTTTTTTAACTTCTACTTTTCCTATTTAATACCACATAGTTTTAATGTAAAATTAAATTTTGATTTGTTTATCACTGTCAAAATCCTCACTGAAAATTTGGTGTTTTAACGTAAGATTTCTCTGTCTTCCTTATTTATTTTCTTTAATATACACATGCTGAAGCTTTCCTCAGGCCCCTGTGCTAAGTTAATCAGGCACTGCTCATGGAGGTAACGACACATGATGAAGACGAAGTGTTTGGAAGCAATTTAGCTGCTTTTTTAGGACTGAAATGAAATCTTAGTTATGTGCTTTATCTATCTATTGTCTGTCTATGTATCTATCTGTCTATTTTCTTGTCTATCAGCTAATGGAACTGACCTTATGGCCACATTCTTCGCAATTCAGGACTGTTTTTTAAAGTTTTCTTAGAGCTAATGCATTCTTTCTCGGGCATCCTATGATGCCACATGTCTCTGTACTCTCCTATGTCGCACTCTGGATATGCTCCCTTCCCCCTCACCCCGAATCTATTTCCCTCTGTTCCCTATTACACAAGTTGACCATGCTATTAATCCTCTTGCGGGAAACTGCCTCATCTACAGCTCCTGTGAAGGGAGGAGGTCTCAATCATTCCAGAGATGGGGTGACCACAGTCGGTACCACGTCACTCCCCAGTCTTCACTGAGAGCATCTGAGCTGGAGGGAGCACCTGACCAATCCACAGCCTTGCCCGTGAGGCAATTTGACCCATAAAACCTCTGCCCAAACAGGACCAGCTGAGCAAATTAGACTTGTGAATTTAAACTGGAAATATGGACCAGGAGATTAGGTAGTTGAAGCAGAAGTTGAAAAAAATATTCAGAGAGAAAGTGGTGGGACAGGAAGGCCATGAGGAAATAAGCTAAAAGGTATGGAATGGGTGCTGTTGATAGTCTGTGAAAGGGGATAAAAGAGAGACATATAGGAGCTGAATATCCTTCAAGCAGAGAAGCAATAAACCTCCGCCACCCAGGTAAAAAAAAGCCCATTCATTCCCTAGAACTCTGAGTCTCCCCTTCCAAATTTCGGTCTCTGTGACGTTTTATGCTCCAGCATTGCCATGAGATTCCTGTGGTCCTCATGTGTACATTTATCTTTACAACAAACTCATCATTACTTGGGGTAATCCTGTGTGAACCCAACTCACATCAGTTTTACCACTTTAGATGATTCTCTCTCCTTTATCCTCAAGTGGCCATTCCTAGTTCTGAACTCAAATCCTCTCCCTCTTCAGTTCATCACCATGTAGATCTCACACTATGGTTCTTCAGAATTCTAATCTTGAGAGAGTTCCATTTTACTCTCAGCATGGTCATCCACTCTTTAGTATATCTCCACAAGGACTCACAATTTATATTTATGTGTTAAAACAAACCCTCACTGGCTGACAGGAAGCATTTAAACCAACTCCCACCTTCCCCCACGCCGCTGCTGCTCATATTTCTGTTGTAAGACAAACCACTCAAAATGGAGAGGATTCCCCATGCTTCGTAATCTTCTGGAGTTGCAGAACCAGTTCTATCTCTCGGTATAAACAGATAAGTTTATATAACTTCCACAAACCTACAGCCGTCAAGTCATTTATAAATAAGATCTTGGGATGCTGGAATGACTCATCGTGCTAAATGATATGCAGAACACATTAACAAAATGTGTCAAGGGGTTTATGTTTTCATTTCTAAAACCTTTTAGGACATTGTCCTTAAGCCAGTGGTTTTCAAAAATTCTTAAACAGTTGAGCCATTTTTTCCAAATGCGAAAACCCAATGTGTAGAACATACAGAGTGGAGCTGTTCTGTTGGGAACAGGAGTGAAAGCCCCAAGACTCCCTGTCTCAATAGCTGATCCTGCCAAAGGCCTGCTGGCTGTTCCTGGAGGCACCTTCTTTGAGCTGTACAGCTCTTTGGAGTGCAGTTTGAAAACCATTTCCCTGAGTTTTGAGACCGATAAAGTGTTGTTACCTGCTAGGGGTGAATGGAGTAGCTGACTGCTATCCAGGGTCAAACTTCTCTCCAGCCCTGGGAAGTCAGACTCTCACACTTTCCAAGAAAGCTATTTCCCTCTTGTCCATTCCCTACTTGCCCCGGCATTTTCTACATCTGATTAGACCATCCTCACAGCTTTTGGACGATTCCAATCGACCTTTCATTTGCTTCTCGAGAGTACAGTAACTTGTTCCGAAGCATATTTGTAGTTTTCCCCTAGAGCACACTGGACACTACTTAGCTAATCTTCTGCACATCCACATCCCTTCAGAGCTGGGATATGTACCCCCTCCCCGAGCCTCAGGTTTCTGTGATGTCAGATGCAATAAGAGGGCAAAATCAAGACAACTAAGAAGCCCTAAAGAGGAAGGGCACCAAGAGGAGGTGACTAAGTTGGTGTCCCAGCTCTGCATACTACCTGGATCTCAGTCAGCGATTGCTGAATCTCTGACTTGCACCAGGATCAGTACAGGTGGGAGATGTCCTGACGGAGCCCCTGTCTCTGAGGGACTGCCATAGTGTTTAGCTGGGCAAGAGCTTTATCATGACAGGGCTGCAGTACTTGGGGTCTGACCTATCTTGGTATGATGCCTTCCTTTTCTTTCCTGCTCACATATGCTTTCCTCTGCCTTCTTCCTTATTTAAGCATAAGATACATGTCTCTTTCACAGTTTGAGTGGCATGTAGAGCTCTGTACCAGGATGTAACTGTGAGTTCCCATCGCAACTTCCAGATGATCGTTCTGGTCATCTCTTTCTCTGTCTCTGTGGGAGGCGTGGCATAGCAACACAAGTTACCTGTGGGGAACCCTCTGACTACGTACGAGTGACGGTGTGAGCTCTTCATGGGAAACTTGGGAGAATAAGCAGAAATCACTTGTGTGACTGCTTAAACGTCCGGGAGGTATTAGGGGACATGTCAGGGAATAAGGTTATGTTACTCTTGTTAGAAGAGGATCTTGGGATGACATTGTGGACTGACATAGTTTGCTGTGGAAGCAGGATGAGGTTACTTAGGGATTGAAATAGAATATATACATATATACCTCGCTAAACACAATATTTAGGTCACTGATCACTCAGTGAATAGTGGTAATTGTGGCTATTATCATTATTATTTTTAATTAAAAATTGGTTTAGTGTCAGCCTCTGTCGGAGTGACAGCATGATATTAGATTGTTGTGAGGACTAGTTAATTTTGTCTTTCATCCTACAGGTACATGACCAGCATCGGTTCCCTAGTGCATATCATGATGCCTAGTATCATAACAGGCTTATAAGTAATTCTGTGGGATGACGGAGTGATTTCCTCACCCTGGCATATTGTTCCCCATATCCCGGCATGTCAGTGAAGCCATGTACATCCATCACCATGAATAGAGAAAGAAAACAGAACAGCTTACTGTAACTAGTGTCGTTTAAACTAAATTTCGGATTTGTTTCTGTCCCATTTTGTTTTAATGCCAACTTTTATTTTTCTGTAGACCCTGCACTCATAGAGGGGACTTGGGCACTCCTACAGGAAGCCTTAGGAGGACAGTTACAGATGTTTTCAGCCTGTGTTTATTAAGCATTGACAGCCACTTGAGTATGGCTCTTGGCAAATGCGAAGCTGCTGGAACACAAAGGTTGTACCATATGCAAGGCATTGTGCCTCTGCCTGCACTTTCTTTGCTTTCTAACAGTTTGGAGCCAATAGCTTAGAACGCAATGGCTGTTAAAGCTGGGTTTACAAGTCAATGAAAGGGGAAAATTTATCAGATGATAAACTTTTATAGTTCCTGTTCATGGTGTGGTTGGCAAAGGAATAATTAAAATTGACAACGTTCTTTTTTTCTCAATCTATTTTCTTTTAACCCAAGGCCACCTAAATGCCCAACTAAATCAGTCAGCTATGGGTGCAGAAAGCTTTCTCTTTGCATTACAGGTATTCTTGCACTTTCTTGGCAAAGTTACAGAATATTTCCACAGAATATCTACCTATTCTTGATGCTACTGTTTTTCAGGGCTTCACTGCTTGTGTTTGAACCGAAACAGTGAGCCTTTACAGGACAGAGAACAATCAGAAAAACCATATCCTGTTGAGTTTTGCCTTGTGGTTATGGGGATGGAGAAAGAGACAGGTGTTTAAGTAACTGTTTTGCAAACCGCATTAGGAGAGGGGACTAATTTCTTTCTTCCCTTATTGCAAATGCATCCTGAGTAGACACCCCTAATATATTTATGCTGTTTTAATTTTCTGCACAATTTCAATTGTATAACATTGTTTGCCAGCTTTACATTTGGCTTCAGGTATTCAGTTCAAAAATAGCATAATTTACAAGTACATTCTGTTTTTAAAAATTATCAAGCCAAGTTCTGCAAATACTTGCAAGCCTGATAAAATTATGAGGAGGGATGGGAGATGCCAAAGAACAGCTTAATATATCAACATTCACATCACAGGTTTTGGTCATGAAATTATTATCCCCAATTATGTATAAACTTCGTTAAGACTTGAGTTGGACCCTAGAAATGTTAGGTATTTTTCTTTAAAGTGAATTAAGGATTTTTAAAAATTCCTTTTTAACAACCAAATTGTATTATAATGATTTGACAATATGAATTGAATGATTAGTGCTGGAATTCTAATTTTCATGCCGCCACTAACCTTGTTAGCCACATAGATTAGGCTTTATCTGTATGATCCAAAAAGCTATGTGTTGAGCAAGATAATATTT
The DNA here is from genome assembly GCF_030028045.1 of Hippopotamus amphibius kiboko. Classification (NCBI taxonomy): domain Eukaryota; kingdom Metazoa; phylum Chordata; class Mammalia; order Artiodactyla; family Hippopotamidae; genus Hippopotamus; species Hippopotamus amphibius. The sequence goes on from NC_080198.1 coordinate 77,534,655, forward strand.
TGCACAATTCTCAATTCCAATATTTTTTATATATATATATATATATATATATATATATATATATATATATATATAAAAGACAGAGAGAAATAATCATCATCATCCCTGGCTAATCTATAATTATTCATTGAGCATCTGTTATGTGTGTAGAACTGGAATATGAGGGGAACAAAAGAAGTGGCATATATGGTTCTATTTTCCAGTAGAAATTCAAAGGGAAAAGATAATGAGTGTTTTGACTGGTGACTTTTAATAAGTGCTCTGACAGTCTTCATCAGTGCTACCCAGCCCTCCCCAGACAAACCTATCGTATTCAAAGAAAACCAGGGTCAGACAAAACTTTACCCCTCCTGCCTCTTCCGGCCTTCCCAGGTTCCACATAATGAAGTCCACCAGCAGTTCTGGAGCTTTCTCTGATGTTGTATTTTTCCATAACTGAAAAATTTTGCTGGTTTTGTGGTTCATGTTTCCTTAAGGAAGGAAAAATACCTTTATGAAAGTTCTCTAGTCTCAGAGCGATAAACTTTTTCCATATCTAGAGGAGTGGCCCCAAACAAATGTTTTTCTTGACATAGTATAAGGAATTTTACCCAAATAATAATTGTGTGAATCTTATAGACAAGTGCTTTCTCTGATTGTCTGCAGGTAAATGACCTCTTAATACAAGATTAGGATGTATTAAGAAAGACAGGGCACTTGCAGACAGAGACTCACTCTGCTACCACCACCCTCAGGACAAGTGAGTAATGACTCCAAATTGTCACATATTCCTGAGTAAGTACATATCTTTAACCAGGGGTCTCTGAATGTAAAGGTGATTTACAATTATCAACAATTGGGGAAGATATGGCTGCATTTCTGGGAAAACCAAGAGTTTTATCTAAAAAGCTAAATATTATTTCAGATGAGAAGAACATGTAAAAATTTTAAAGCCATAAAATGTTGATAAAATACATAAAAACTTCTTATTAAAATAATACTATAAACAAGGTCAAAAGACAAGTGGCAAACTAGGGGAAGATATTTGGAAATACTATATATAAGGAAGACCTAATTACAAAATATATAGAAAACTACTACAAAGTCAATTGAACTACTATAAAGTCAATTGAAACATGAATAAATAACATGGCCAGATTTTGTAGAAAAAAATTAAAAACGATTTTTAAGCAAAAGACAAGACATTCAACTTTACACCTAGTAAATATGTGAATTAATATTAAATCAAAACCCACTTTTTCCACCTATTAGATTGACATTTTTAGTAACAAAATTGGTAAAAATGTTGGCAGGATATTTACTCTTTTATTGATGGGAGTGTGAGTTGGTTAAAGCTCTGTGGAGAAAAACTTGACAATAGCTATTAAACTTTATAATGTATATATTCTTTACACAGCAATTCTACTTTGAGATTTATACTTATAGTTTATATATCCAATGTGTGTACAAATATTAACCTCGTTAACTGAAGAATTTTTGATACAGCAAGAGACTGGAAACCACCTAAATGCCAATGTAAATCATAAGTTAAATAAATTATGAAACAGTATAATGTGGAGTGCTAAGTTGCCATTAAATGGTAACAAAACAGTTCTATGTATACTATATGGAATAAGCCTTAAAATCTATGGTAAAATGAAAAAAAGTTAGACATTGAACAGGATGCATGATATGTGTGCTATTTACAAAAATGATACCTGGACTTTCTAGGTGGTGCAGTGGTTACGAGTCTGCCTGCCAATGTAGGGGACATAGGTTCAACCCCTGCCCCAGAGGATACCACATGCCACAGAGCAACTAAGCCCGTGTGCTACAACTATTGAGCCTGTGCTCTAGAGCCTGTGAGACACAACTACTGAGCCTGTGTGCCACAACTACTGAAGCCCAGGTGTCTAGAGCCCATGCTCGGCCATAAGAGAAGCTACTGCAATGAGGAGTTCACCCACCACAATGTAGAGTATCCCCTGCTTGCCGTGACTAGAGAAAGCCCACGTGCAGCATCAAAGACCCAATGCAGCCAATAAATAAAATAAAAAAAATACACACATGTAATATGTTAGTATAGGAATACAGCTAGAAGAATACACCAACTCTGATAATATTTATTGCACTTGGGAGCATGCAAAGGAAGAAAAGAGGACAGGGAGGAAGATTTATCTTCTCTCTATTTTTTCAGGCTGCCAGAGTGAATGGGGTTGTGTGAATTAGTATTTACCAACCTTTGAATAGGCTATCATTTATGACACCATTATTATATAATTTAGAAATCATATTAACACAGATGGATAGTATCATGTCTGTTTTACAGTTGAGGAATGAAAGGTTAAGAAAATTTAAATAAGTTGCACAAGGTCAAAAGGCTTGTTGGAGGGAACCCTTGTACACTATTGGTATGAACGTAAATTGGTGCACCCACTGTGCAGAACAGTATGGAGGTTCCTTAAAAAGCTAAAAATAGAACTACCATCTGATATGATCCAGCAATCCCACTCCTGGGCATATACCTGGAGAACACCATACTTTGAAAAGATACATGTACCCCAATGTTCATTAACAGTACTCAAGACATGGAAGCAACCTAAATGTCCATCAACAGATGAATGGATAAAGAAGATATGGTACAATGGAATATTACTCAGCCATAAAAAAGAGTGAAATAATGTCATTTTCAGCAACATGGATGGACCTAGAGATCATCATACTAAGTGAAGTCAGACAGAGAAAGACAAATATCATATGAGATTACTTATATGTGGAATCTAAGAAAATGATACAAATGAACTTATTTACAAAACAGAAATAGACTCACAGACTTAGAAAACACATTTATTGTTATTAAAGGGGAAAGGTGGGGGGGAGGGATAAATTAGAAGTTTGGGATTAACATATACACACTGCTGTAAATAAAATAGATAAATAAGATTCAATATCATATATACACACACACACATATATGCATAAAACTGAATCACTTTGCTGTACAACTGAAACTAACACAACATAGTAAATCAACTATACTTCAGTTAAAGAAAAAGAGGCTTATTGGAGTCAGAATCAGGAAGTGACTCCTAAAGGCATTTACTGGGAATAGGCATAGCTGTCCTTCATGGCTGGGCCTAGTGTCAGTCAAATTCTTATCTTTTAGTTATTGCCTCACTTTTAAAATTCCTTAACATGGCTTTCCCAACCAATGGCACATGTTTAATTTTAGTGATATCAAAGGGTAAGACCACCACTCAATATCTGGAAAAACACGCACACACACACCTGCACACACACACACAGAGCTGAATTTATTGTTTACTTAAGTAAGAGAGGGCTATGCTGTTTAGATACATCCTCTCTGAGCATGACATTGAACTGATTCTACACAGGGCTTTTGGGGAGTATTGAATCAGGAAGTGGGTGGAGTTTCAGAGATACATTGATGTCAGCTATAGAAACATGGTTTCTTGGGTAGGAGTATAGTTGATAGGTTGGCTTTTAGAAGTTTGTTCATTGGGTGAGTCTATATCTAATTGGCTGACTTTCAAAAGAGAAGAACTGTTACTGGTTAGCTGGATTACAGAAGTGTGTTCACCAAAGCAAGTTAACACTGATGGATTGAATTGATTTAAAACCAGTTCTGACGATTATTTGTTGTCATGGCTGCAACATAATCAGGCTTTTCCCAGGTGTATGGGAACTTAAACATTTTTCCTCCATGATGATAGATATTTCTTATTCTGGGTGGCCTACCTAGCTTATCTTCTCATTTCCAAATGATGTCTGCTCTTCAGTGCTGTACGAGTGTGCCTCCTGGGTCACTTAGTATGTGGATACTCATGATTTATTGCTCTAGTTCACCTTTGGTCATTTTTTTCTCTCACATAAAGAATGTGTGAAACAAACAATGACATTTTGGGGTGTAATATTCTAAAATTATGACATCATCCTAATCTTTGTGTAGCCAGAACCCTTGCAGAACCTGTAGAGAATTCAGATTTCCTGGCCTCTATCTGAGGAATTTGTGATTACAGGCAATTAGTTGTCTATTTACATGGCGGCCTGATGATTTTGGCTGTGGGAGGATAGGAGATGTTGTTGCCCAGGATTCCTGAGAAAGGACAGGAAACAGCAATGAAGCAGTCCTTAAAGAGTCACGTCCACGCTCCCTACACATTTTCTTGAGCACGTATGGAAGAAGCACAGGATGAAGCACTATTTTCACAGAAAACTGTTTCAGATGTGCTGAGAAGTAGCACACTAGATTGACTTAGATCATCCAGGCTGCAGAAATTGATAAATATAGGCGCAGGGCAGTTTTACCGGTGCCTTTCTGATTCTTGTAGATTGGTGGCTTTGGGACTCAGGAGACAGCATCCTTGACGATTTCTCACAGGAGGCACCATCAGGAATTGCAGCATTGAGGCCCCTTCAACCAGGTGAGAGACTAAATGATATTGTCAAGGAGATACCAGAGCAAGAGAGAAAGGCAAGGAAGCTGTTACAAGGTTGGTACGAGGTATTTTAGCTTAACGGAGTTTGAGACCACAGGTGGCACATTTTCAAGAAGGCTGGAGACTGTGGGTAAATGGGGACAAGAATAGATTGCTGGTATGACTGTCACTTGTGTCACTGTATTTGTGTAATTATTAGTGAATCCCATCTGCGTTGATAGCATTGAGTCCTAGGGACCCTGAATTTACATTTATTTAATTCTGATTAAGAAACACTGTGGATTGTGTTCTGATTTGGACTTTTTGCTGCTTCAAGACTTTCAAGAATTTCTCTCTGTTTCTCTTCACAGCCCATTGACTCATCGTTCGTTTATCTATTTATTCATTTAGGTTTCAGACGCTTCATAGGTGCTCGCAATGATGAAAGGACAGTTTCCACCCTCATAATGTGGTGTTTCTGATCTGGTTGGGCATCAGCAATCACACTGACAATTATAATATTTTGATGTGTATAAAGGAGTTATATGCAGAGTGAAAATACGCTGCAGAGAAATAGGAGCCCCAATCAGCTAGGCGGAATCTGGGAAGGCCTCCCACAAAAGGTGAAAACTGAGTCATAAAAGAAGACTGGTTGGTTTTTTAGATGGTGATGGGGAGGGAGCGCATCCCAGGCAGAGGCACCTGCAGATATCTATGAGATTTGTCACAGGGAACAACAGCTGATTTAAAATTACTTGAGTATTTAGGGTAGAAGTGGAGTGGTGAAAAATGATGTCGGATTGCTGTTAGGGACAATGTAATGAAATGATCCTTTGTGTCACAGAATAGTGTTTATTATGGGAAGCAATTGAGAGAGGAGTAGCAGGATTAGATTTGTATTAATGTAAATCCCATTGATGACATTTTTCAATATGATAAATATAAGTAATTGCTTGTGAGTTTACATCTACATTCTTTATTCTACTTGTCCATTTCTCTATTTTTTCAAGCACTCTCTCTTTTTATTCAATATCCAATTCAATTTCATATGAAAGTGTCTCATAACTCTTTAAAGGTGAGATAAGAAAATATTTGAAACAGATCCCAGGAAGGCATATGAAGATGCCCTCATATGACAACCTGTGTCATCTTTCTAATCAAGAAGCAGCAGTCCTATTTAAACTAGATATACTAAAAATACATCTGGAATCAACAGCTTGAGAAATATTTGGAAAAGGTATTCTCCACAGAAGAATGGCCTTCTCTATTGATCCAACAGAGCATTTAGTTTCTAGGAGACCATCAAATAAAAGTCCAACTTCACATTTTTGCCTCTGGGCACAGCCTTTTTCTTCTTCCAGCTTTTCCTGACCTCATTAGTGATGTAATTCTCTTGGGAATCCTTGTATAAAGAAAGGCATCTGTTTCCATTTTCTTCTTCCTAGAGAGAGGAATGGGATCTTTATACATCACTGCATAGATTAGTACCATGAGTGTTAGCATTTTCTGTGAGGCATAAGCCCAAAGATCAAGGAGAATTGGGGACTCAGAAGACAAGATGCAAAGTATTTTCCCCACATCATAGAATGTTTTACTGCTGCTGCTGCTCAATGTGAAAAAAAAGCATTTTTTCCTTTTCTTTTCCCTACCTCCTTCCTTCTTTCTCTCCCTTTCTCTCTTTTCTTCTGTTTTTAAAAAATTATTATTATTATTACTATTAATGTACAGAGTTAGTAAAGAGACATAGGGTATTCTACTTCCACCCAAAGTGTGAATTTATAAGTATAGTTGGCTCTCTGCATCTGCTGATTCTGCATCCATGGGTTCAGCAACCAGGGATCAAAAATATTCTTAAATGTAGAAAGTTCCAAAAAGCAAAAATTGAATTTGCTGTTTGCAGGAAACTATTTACATAGCATTTACATTGATTTAGGTATTATAAGTAATCTAGAGATTATTTAAAGTATATGGGAGGGTATGGGTAGTTTATATACAAACATTACACCTTTTATATAAGGCACTTTAACATCCATGGTTTGTGGTAAATGAGGAGGGGTCCTGGAGCCAATTCCCTGTGGAAAATTATAGTTTTGTTTTCTATAACATCTGACAAGTAAAATGTGTCTGAAATGGTTTTACAACTCAGAAGAAAGTTATAACTCTAAACATTAAAAAAATTATATAGGGAGAGACAAGAGAATAATGTATGAGAAAAAAGATGGTATATTTGTGTCTCAAGCAACATGGTTAAGTCAGTTTTTTTGTGATTCATTTTGGGTGAAGTACACTTTATGAATTTTGAATATATTCAGTAATAAGGGACTGATAAATTAGTTTACCATCACAAATGAGTTATTTTAAAAAATATGCATAACTTCAGCTAAGTAAAATGGTTTGATCTTATGACTTCTCTTCCGCATATTATTTAGTTTTATCAGCAAACCTTGTGAAAGTTCCCTTGTTCCATATATCACTCTAACTCTTAAATTTTATGAATATTAGGTAAGAAATATACCCTTTTATGAATGTTACATAGATAATATTTAAATATGTAAACAAACAATTTTTGTTGTGTTTTGAAGAGAATTTTTTTTTTTTAATTTAGCTTGAAGCTGACAGTTAAAAGCAACAAGGAAATCAACATTTGTCAAAGGCAGACCATGTACTAGGCCCTATATATATAGTACCTTACCTAATCCTTACACAAATTCTAAATTAGCTGTTTTTTCCTCCATTTCACACATAAAGATGCCCAGGCTGAGGGAGGCTCAGGGATTTGGCACTGTTGATACAAAATACAAGTATTGGCACTTTAAATAAGATTCAAACCCTCCTGGCTTCAAATCCATGCCCTTTGCAGAATATTATGTAAAAGTTTGAAGACTAATGACCCTATTGAATAAATTAAGTGTTTAACAGTAAATTAAATGTTTATTAAACAGATAACTTTTCGTACTCCCAGAACTTGTTTCCAAAGTAGGCTTATCCTAAAGTATGATTCAGTCATTGTCTTAAGCAGTCATTTCTTCAAGCTAGGGACTGTTTCATCTGTTCAGCTTCACCCTGCTGAGGCTGAAAACTGGTGAGAAGTCTAGAAGCTCCTGAAATAGAAGGATTTCAGGATATCTGAGTAGACGTTGGAGAAGGAAAGAGAACAGTGCAACACTGTGAAGCTTTGTGGCTGATGGGACTGGTGACAAAATAGCTATTTCCCCCTCTTCCAAGTCCTGATACTTGCTGTTTGGCTTGTCAAGGTGCTATATGGTCAGACACATTTATATTTTAACTAAAGTTTTCAACTGTGAGCTAACATATTTTGGTGCATGACTTCCAGAAAAGAGTTATTAATCAATTTAGTGATTCAGGTACTATTGCCTTGTGTATTTTTACTAGAAGTATATATATAAAAATGAAAAATTACTCCTTGAATTCTATGCTTTTTTTTTCCCCACCTAATAATAAGTTTCATGGAAAGTCCTTTATAAGATCCTGCCTTAGGCCTTGTTTCTAAATCTTGGCACTGTTGACATTTGGGGTTGAATCCTTTGTTGTGGGGGCTGTTCTGTGCATTGTAGGCTGTGAAACAGCATCCTTGGGTTCTGTACTAGATTCCAGGAGCATCTCCCCCTTCAAGCTGTGACAATTAAAAACGTTTCCAGGTATTGGCACAAATCCCCTGAGGGACAACCACAGTGAGAACCGATGCCGTTGGTCCCTTAAACTTTATTTCTGGTCAGTTTGGGATAGGAAAGAGGAAGACAGTCTTGAAGACGTAGAAGGGGAAAATAAGAAAAATGAGATAAAGTGAAATTAGATGTGAGATAGCAGGATTATTCCTAACATAGCCAAACTGAAAACAGTCCAATTGTTCATCAACTGGTAAATGGATAAACAAATTGTGGTACATCCATGTAATGGGAGTTTAGCAATAAATAGGAATGAACTACTGAGCTGTGCAAAATGATTTTGGATTTTGAATGAATTTCAGAAACACCCCTGCTTAGTGAAAGAAATCAGATACAAAAGACTACATGCTCTATGATTGCATTTATATGAAGTTCTAGGAAAGATAAAACTATAGTGGCAGGAATCAGATCATGAATGCCTGAAGCTGGGTGTGGCAAGAGGGACTGACCTCAGAAGGGCATGAGAAAACTTGTGGTGGTGAAATGTTCTATGTTTTGACTGTAGTGGTGGTTACATGACTGTGTACATTGGCAACATGCATGAAATGTATCGTTAAAATAGGTTAATTTTATCGTATGTGAATTATATCTCAGGAAAGCTGTTTGAAAAACAGATATTAAGACAGAGGAGGAGAATAGCCTATAGAGGACAGGATGGGTGAAGCCATTTTCAGACTCATCTTTGTAAATAATCTGTGACAGCTGATGTCGTGGAAGTGGACATGGATGCCCAGGGCTGGAGCTGATTGGCAGGTCTGATTTTGCTTTGGGAAAATCCCCTGGCAGCCTCTATTTTTGCACAGCAGCTTGTCCTAGCGGGGCCAGTCAGAGTTGTCTCAGAGGTGATCTGGCAACCCCAGATCCTTGGGACCTCTCGTCTAGGAACCCAGAGGCTCCTTTCAAGAACTACAAGAAAACAAGAGGAAGGGGGTTTTATGTTGCTACTAAGGTTCAGCACCTACAATACAATCCGCCAGCAGTGTCTTCTTAGACTCTGAGATACCAAGTGAGCTTTAGGAATGACCTTTTGGTGCTTGTTCATTTACTAAGCAGATCTTCAATATTTCTTTCCTCCTCAACCCATTTTGGAAGCTTTTGACATAAAATGATGTGACCTAACAATATGAGAACTTAATACATGTTTAGCATAAACTTACTTTTTCTAGGAAATGGTCAGCAAATTATAAGAAAAAAGCCAAAGAGAGACAGCTTCTGCCATGGAGTTAGAAGAAGGAAGGGCGATTTCAAGGAAAGGTTTAAAAGTGACTTAAAAAAAGGCCTTAAAACAGGACAGATGTGTGTGTAAATCCTGGCTTAGTCACTCTCTAGCTCAGAGGCCGAGTCAATTACTTTCCTTTTTGAGTCAGAGTTTCTTCGCATAGAAAACGAGCCAGTGTATTTGTTTACAGTTATGAGAATACTAAAAGTACTGCATTTGTTTCCTATGGTTATTGTAACAAATTACTATAAACTTGGTGGCTTAAAAAAACAAAAAATTTATTCTCTCACAGTTCTGGAGAACAGAATTCCCAAAGCAAGGTGTTGGCAGGGCCACACTCCCTCTAGAGGCTCTAGGGGAGAACCCTTCCTTGCTTCATCCAGTTTTTGATGGCTGTCAGGATTCCCGTGGCGGCATCATTCCAATTTCTGTCTCTGTCTTCACTTGGCCTTCTCCTGTGTATCTCTAATCTCCCTCTGCCTTTGTAAAAATAAGGACACCTGTCATTGTATCAAGGGCCTTCATGCAAGATGATCTCATCTCAAAGTCCTTCCTTACATCAACAAAGACCCTTTCCCAAGTAAGATCAGATTCACAGGTTCTGAGCAGACACATCCTTTGGGTGGGGTGGGTGGGGGCACACGTCACCCTGCTGCAAGCCCTCCTGGAGAGCACACAGTGTCAGTTCAGTACGTGGTAGCTATTATTACATTCATGATTTAATTTTCGTAGTTTCATCGGGGCTAAAACAATAACTTTTGTAATAATTGTTTGAATGCCTCAAACTTCATGTAATTCCACCCTTGTAGGCACAATAATGTATCAAGATGAATCACTTCTGAAATTAATGAAAATTCTATTATTAATTAGCCCTTTTCGCAACACTGTGACCATGTTTTCGTCTTCTTCCAAGCTTCTGTATAGCCTTGCCTTCTCCCAGTAGGGATGAACATTAGGATCGACAGTCATTATTTTTATGTTATATATTATTTTAATAACAAATATTTATTGAACAATTATGATGAAACAGTGACTTGGAAGGCAGTACACAGCCTCAGATTGGATAATCTGGGAATTTACTCTAGCTCCATGGAATGGAAGGAAGCTAATCTGTGTAGGGTCTCTGTACATTATCTTTGTTTTCCTTTTCCATTCTATATACATTATTTTATTTGCTTCTCTATGAAGCTATACGACTTCACACAGAGACTCACTCACTCACTCACTCATGGTCACATAAGTTGTGTATAAGTGACTTGATTGGCTTAAGGGACGTTCCCGCATATAGAACTGTTACTATAATACACAGAATACATAAGCCCATTTTCCCACCCCCTCTTTCCAAATCAAAAAGTTTAATCATGTGCTTCTAAAACCATAATAGCTTTTGAAGTTATGACTCGAATCTCTGCTTTGCTCAGCAGTAGGATTCTGCCCAGTAGCTTAAATGAACTCCAAAGAAGCTTTCTCCCCCCTCTCCCTTTTCATAGGTTTAATAACCATCTTTTCTCCCTCACTGTCCCTTTGTAGTAATACACAGGCTCGGTATTTTCTGTAGATAACACAACACACGATCAAGATGTGCGGAAGGGAAATAAACGGCGTGCGAGCCTCATCCTTTGTCCGCAGGCAGCGCGTCGGCAGCGATTCGTTTGCTTCACGGCGGGCTTGACAGGCATCCTGCTCCCTGACGGCGAAGCGAACGAGTCTCAGCAGCGGCTTGCAAAGGCAGCTTCGGGTGATTAAATCTCAGGCTTCTGTCAGGAAACTGCCTGTGATGTCTTTTCTCACAACTACTTATGTCTCGTTACAGGCCGCCTTTTTTCTCTGCAGATTCGGCTCTGGCATCACGAAGAAAAAGTGCTCACGCGGCAGTCTTGCTTTCAGATCCCTTACCTTTATATTTTAGGTGATAGAATGCTTTATTCGCTCATTAACAAAGAAGCTGAAAACAGAGGAAAGTATTTCTGAAAATATTGAAGCTTGCACTTGCCTTTCTAGTCTAAATATAAATGCTCGAGTTTTTTTTTCTTCTTCTTCTCCCTAGTAGATCATAAATACACGTCCTCCCTCTGTTTTCACGGATATTTTCTTAGCAAATATTATAGTATTTCAATAAGTATCTTAGTGCTTGTTACGTAGTGGGTTTGTGTCGTCTATATAAATAGATAAAAAGCACCCGAATTTTACTAACAAATTTAGATGTGATCCAGCAAAAGCACAGATCTATATTCACAGATAAATATTGTAAAAAAAATACATGTATAGTCAGTTTGATAAGAACGGGCTTTTGGATGGAGGTGATTTGTGAAAAAAAAAAAAAAAAAACAAAAGAGCAAATACACCATGAAGGTTATGAATAATGTTGGCCCGAAGCACCATCTGTATGACTCAGGAATGTCTTTGTTTATTTAAAGAAAAAAAAAAAAAAAGCTCCAAACAGTCACAGAAATTGAAACATGCATCTCCGATCCTTTCTTCTGTTTTAACCTTCATTTCTTTCTTATTTTCATTGACAAATGGAGGTCGTGTTTTTATTAAATGACTCAATTCAGGAATTAATGGAGCTAACTGTCAAGTTATCTTAGAAAAAACCAAGTATACTGCTTTAGGTTTTGTTCCCTAGAAGCAGAACCTGAGACCAAGATTCAGGTACATGCGTTTTACTGAGGGAGTGGTCATATTTAGGAAACCCTGTAACGGAGTGAGTGAAGCAGCACAGAGGGGAGAGGACTGAGTAAGGCTGTGGTCTCAGGTAAAGCCCAGTGTGGGCCTGGCCTGCAGGGGGCGAGTTCAGGAATGGACCTCATCCCTGGACTCTTCCCTTGAGGCCGCAGGGCTCCTGTATCATTATTCATTGCAGTGGGTTTGCGTGTATAGCTGGATGGTGAGGTGGGGGCATGACATTCTTTAGCTCCCATCAGCTAAAGGCAATTCACTGAAGGAAGGTGCAGCTGTGAGCCTTTAGGAGCCATTACTTACTCAGGATGGATAGAGATGACTGTGCTGGCCCAGAAAAGGGGGGTTTAGGACTGGTACCGCACAATCATCTACATATGACTTACTAGGGTCTGTTATTTAAAAATTGTGTGTGTGTGTGTGTGTGTGTGAATTTGGCTGGAAAGGACTCCATATCTTTATATGTATTGGCTGAAACTTCACCTTTTGGAATTCATTCTTTGAGCAAAAGAACTCATCCTTGTTTGAAATGCTGACACCTTGGGGTAGATAATATTGCAAACACTTCATCTCACTTTTGTATTAATTAATAGATTATTGTTCTTTTAAGAGCTGGACAAATTTAGTTGAAGGAAATGGATTTGAAAAACACATAAGAAATAACTTCAATTTGAACTTAAGATACTGTCATAAAAGATAATACAGTGGGAGTGTTGCGCAGTCAGAGGGGTGGAAACTGGCCAGGTAATAGCAGCCTCCTTGCTTTGGGTCAGGCTGTCCTGTGTAACGGCTATGTAAAAATATCTGCAGTCATCACAAAGTCATAGGTCAACTTGTAGCTTATTATCAGTTACATTTTTTCTTTTAATTCCACAGAGCTGATATTAAATGCAATTAATTCAGACTGAATTACTGTACTTTTAATTGATATTAAATTTCACAAAGCTGTTTAGTAAACCTAGGTTGGAGGAAGTAGAAAAGGGAAAGCTCATGGTGGAGTACCTGTATCTTATGAATCAGAAGTTCAAGACTGAGGCGGGGGGTAGATTTGCCCCCAACCCTAACAGTGTACCTCTAATACTTCAGCCTAACTTAGGTCAGCCTTTAGATTAGTTGGACTACATAGAGTCAGTGTGGGCTGTAGATAAAGTATCTACAACTGTGTATATGTATTTTGGGGAGTGTTTCACTTCCTTTAATAAATTTTCAAAAATTAAAATTTTTCCTGTAGATACAAGAAAATGTGTGAAATATTCCATAATAAAACTTTACAAATAAAGAGTAATATATTTAGGTTTGTTGCATGGCTGTGTTGGGTCTTTGTTGCTGTGTGTGGGCTTTCTTTTAGTTGCGATGAGTGGGGGCTACTCTTCATTGTGGTGCGCATGCTCCTCATTGCGGTGGCTTCTCTTGTTGTGGAGCATGGGCTCTAGGTGCTTGGGCTTCAGTAGTTGCAGCACATGGGCTCAATAGTTGTGGCTCACAGGCTCTAAAGCACAGGCTCAATAGTTGTGGTGAACTGGCTTAGTTGCTCTGTGGCATGTGGGATCTTCCTGGAACAGGGATCGAACCTGTGTCCCCTGCATTGGCAGGCTGATTCTCAATCACTGGGCCACCTAGGAAGCCCCTCCCCTTTATTTCTGATAATTGTATCCTCTTTGCCAAATGGTACATCAATTATTTTTATTCTCTTTTTATTAGTTCAGAGCTTCTAGGAAAATTTCAGTGAAAAGAACATATCTAAATATTAACTGTATTTCTTTTTTTTTCCTTTTTCTTTTTCCCTTTTTTAACTGTATTTCTTTATAGTGAAATTGATCTATTGTTGGTATGTGTGAATATGTACATGGTATTAAGTTCAGGAATAAAATGAATTGAGCAGTTTTCCATAATTTTCTAGGCTCCAGAAGTGATTACATTTTTTAGAATTTTCTGCTACTCAAAAATTTAAAAGAGCATGTTTAAACTACTTCTACATTAAGAGTTTTGTTTGGAACTTTTAAGGTACATTATTAAATTTCAGTTTATTCCATAATTTTCATCTACTTAGGTTCCTATTTAGATCAGTTTTGAACTTTTATTCTTACCTATCAAAATGTCTATTATATTACAGTTTTCAAGTTTATCATGCCACTGTGCATTATGGTCTTGTAAAAAAAAAAAAAGACGACAAATCTTTAAACAAAAACTCTCATTTGTGTCATCCACCCCGTTTCTCTTTCTCAATTTTGTTTATTCTTTCTCTTTATCTCTCTCATGATTTTTTATTTGTTTTTTTCTGCCTCAGTGATTTCAGGATTAAAATAAAATTAATGTTCAAATTAAAAATTACCAGGTTAGGTGCAAGCTTGATGCCTTTAATGTCACAAAAATTTATTGGAATCCACTGCACCTTTTTGGTTTGAAGAATCTGACTTTCTCTTAGGTGAGAAAATTTTCATTTTATTCTGTCTCTGAATATTCTTCCACTGGAACATCTATAATTTCTAGTGTAAAACCACTTTTTATATTCATTCTTGTCTTTTCTCTTTGCATTCTGAGTGAGTTTTACGCTTTTGTATTTCTCATTGGCAGTTCAATGTTAGGCTGTGTTTTTTTTTTTGTTTGTTTTTTCAGCCTTCAATAGATATTTAAATTGTCATTGAATTTTAAATTCTCTTTTTTTCTTTTTCATGCAATTTTACTTCTATCTATGATTTTTTTTTCTTATATCATCCTTAGGGCTAAGCTTCTTGAATTTTATTAAAACCATATCTTGCTTTTAAAAAATGTCAAGTGACAGGGCAAGAATTAGGATGCAGATGCAGAGAATGGACTGGAGGACATGGGGTTGGGGAGGCGGGGGGCAAAGGGGAAGCTGGGATGAAGTGAGAGAGTAGCATAGACATAGATACACTACCAACTGTAAAACAGATAGCTAGTGGGAAGCTGCTGCATAACACAGGGAGATCAACTCAATGATGGGTGATGCCTTAGAGGGCCAGGACAGGGAGAGCGGGAGGGAGTCACAGGAGGGAGGGGATATGGGGACATATGTATAAATACAGCTGATTCACTTTGGTCTACCTCAAAAGCTGGTACAAGAGTGTGAAGCAGTTATTTTCCAACAAAGAGCTTGAAAAAAAAATGTCAAGAATGCCAGGCAAATCTTTCTTTAAAATTTTTTTTTGATACGTTTCTTGATTAAAGTCATTTTCACAAACATGATTTTCATTTTCATCTGTGTCTTTAGGGCAATGTTTCTTGGTATCATGCTGAGCATTTTCACATTCCTTGCTTTTCTCCCTTGTTACTCATCTGCGGAGTGAGAGTATCCACATAGAGTTGATGAACAGCCCTGGCAAGGTAGACGATGTGTCTTTATCCTGCCAAGTGATAACTTGGTTAATGGCAGGCACAGCTTCCTGATCTAATTCTGAAAACCAGGTTGATAACCTCTTCTTTAATATGCAATACTTAGTAGGCATCTCTCTACTTAGTGTGTTGAAACTGGATTGTCCCCTCTTAACAATTTTGGGGTTCTCTGGCTTGTTTAGAGGGTTAGGGATCTCACACATCTCCATTCTTCAGCCTGCTCTGCTCTCAGTGCTTGTTCATTCTCTGCCCCTGTTTACATCTTTCCTTGGGGTCTCTAAATCTCAGAATTCTATGAAATTTTGTCCTTCTCCCTTTCCCTTTTGCTGGACAACTGAAAACAGTAATCTTTGTATATAAGTGATGATACTGTTGAAATTACCCAAACTCCTAGAAACTTCTAGAACTCCTAGAATTACCTGTGCTCCTAGAAAACAGTAACAACATAAGAAATCTCCCCACCCCTTTGTGTTCTGGGAAATGACTTCCTGTAAAGAACCACCCTTCCCTGTGTGACTTCGGTAAGTCTCACAAATGCCCCTATGACAATTACGTATGACAAGGGCAGATACAGACCGTCCAAATTTCCATTCTTTGCTTTGTTGACCTGAAGGAAGTAGACTGTCAGGTATTTCTCCAGCAAAGATGGGATTATTTGGGATTAGCAGAGATTGCAATTTGGGGTCTACAACCATGGCAAGCCTCGTGCAAGTCTCACAAGGCAAGGGATGGCGAGTGCTGCTTTCAAAGGGAGGAAGAGGCAGTTGGGTGGGCTGTAGTAAACAAAGAGTCCATGGCTTGTCATTAACTGAGTGCTTGCTAGGAATGAAGAGGAGTCATCTTCTTGCTGTTGGGCCCTATTTTCCCAGGGCATGAAAGCTCCCCCTTCTGGTCTCCCAGCTCTACTTAATTGAGGTTTCTTGTTATTATTATTTTTTTTTTTACAGCTTCATAAATGATTAGCTGAATTGTTTTGTTCCCACTGATTAATCAGAACAAGATGCTTATATTAACCAAACTTTGGGAGGTTTCTCTTGTTCCCTTAGACCCTTGAACTTTGACCCACACTCAGCTTGAGCCATCCTCCTATGGCGCTCTCTTGGAAACAGTCTCACCTCAGCGTAAAACATTTTCTGATCTATTGTCTGACCCCACCAACCTTGGTCATCCCACTTCCCCACACCTGATTCATCCTAGCCTTGTTTATTCCTCTCTATGAAAGGAAAGCCCCTTTCTGCCTAACCTCAAGAGGCTGGCACGTGGCTGGAGTGTTCTGCATAATGCAATAGTGAATTTTATTCCATTGAATTGTCCTGATGCCCTTGTCAACAATCAATTGACCATAAATGTAAGGGATTATTTCTGCACTCAGTTTTATTCCATTGATCTATATGTCTATTCTTATGCCAATACCACATTTGTCTTGACTTCTGTAACTTTGTAGTCAGTTTTGAAATCAGGAGGTGTAAATGCTCTACTTTTGTTCTTCTTTTTCAAGAATGTTTTCACTCTTTTGTGTCCCTCGCATTTCCATGTGAATTTTAGGATAAGTTTTTCAAGTTATGAAAAAACACCGGCCAGGGGTTTGATAGGGATTGCATTAAATGTGCAGGAATTTTTAGATGAGTAGAAGTATATAGAAAATTTTGGGAATAGTACAATCTTAACAATGCTGTCTTCCAATTACTGAACATGGGGTTTGTTTCCATTTATTTAGATCTTCTGTAAATTCTTTCAACAGTGTTTTGTAGTTTTCAGTGTACATCTTGTACCTCTTTTGTAAAATTATTCCTAAATTATTTTTATGCTGTTATAAATGAAACTTCCTTAATTTTATTTTCAAAGTGTTCCCATTGTCCTTTTAACATTTATTTAGTGAGGAAAGTTTTCTCTCCTCCTATGGTTTGAAAACTACAGCAGACCCTGTATTAGTTTCCTAAAGCTGCCATAGCATAATCTCATAAACCAGGTGGCAATAGAAATTTATTGTCTCATGATTCTGGAGGTCAAAATCAAGGTGTTGGCAGGACCAAGCTCCCTCTGAAACCTGTAGGGGAATCCTTTCTTAACTCTTCCTAGCTTCTGGTGGTTTGCTGGCAATTCTTGGCATTTGTTGGCTTGTAGATGCGTCACTCCAATCTCTGCTTCTGTCACCAAATGGTCGTTGATCCTATGTCTCTGTTTTCATGTGGCAGTTTCCTCTTCTTGTAAGGAAAAGACATGAGTCTTAATGGATTAGGGCTCACCCTAATGACCCCTTCATACCTTAATTATATCTGCAAAGATCCTATTTCCAAATAAGGTCACATCAGAGGTGCCAGGGTTTGGGGCTTCAGCCTATCTTTTTAGGGACACAATTCAACCTATAACATGTTCTAGGAGGTTTCTAGGTCCTCTCAGGCAATGGAAAGTCCACTGTTTCTATAAGTTACAAAACCCAGCTTTTATTTAAAAATAGAATATCCAGCCCACATCAAATAAGGTGTGTAGAAGACAAGCATAAAGTGGGTTCCCGTCCTCTAGAGACAAGCGAATTTCTTTTCTCTTTCTTGCTGGGCTACTTTCTACACTTACAAGCTGCTGTTTCTGACCTTGTAGATTCAGAATGGAGAGAGAAAAGGAAAAGGAGGGCAGAGAGTTTTTATTTTGCTAGGATGGGTTGTAAGCTGCCGTCATTCTCTCTAGGCCTAGATAATACTTAAAATCCACCTTTCATGGATTCTTTGGCAATTCCTCTGTGAGCCTCTTGACTATAAATCCTAGGGAGTCTCTTGTACGCTTACTACTGGTTTGGCTGTTTGCTCCCTCTTCAGCTCCTGGTTTTCCAGCAGTGACTCCAAGCAGGTACTCACTGTTGGAGAGCATTTATCCTTCCACTATGGCAATTTTAGTGGGAAGAAGCTTGCCTTATGTCACCTTTCTATTGCGTGGTGCACATCTGGTTCTTGGGAACTACTCAAGTATATTTGCTCTGAAAAGGCCAGCTACAGCTCTTTGAAGGAAGGAAATAGTTAGCTGTCTCTGTCTCAGGTGGTCCAGTGCTGCTAAATTACAGAAAACACATACTGACCTCCCCTCACTGTAGCCCCTCTGAATATACTTTAAGTGAAGAGATGACAAGGATTCACTCCTTGACCAAACTTGGGCTAGGCTTTTGAGCCCTCTTCTCGAGTGGGCCTTGGCCTTGGCCTGTAAAGACTTGAACAACATTAGTGTAGTTTCTAATAGCTCAAGGCCGCATCTTTATGATGATCCTAGTCCTCCTTCTAATGCCTGCCTGAGAAAACTCAAGGATGCAAAAAGAATGTACTATCCATTCTAGCCAACGCCTGAATATAGGGCCCTTGACTCCCAGTCTTTGTGGAAGGGGCGAGGCCTAACTTCCATAAGCACCATTAGCAAATCTAGATGTTTTCACATGAACCAACTCCCTCCTCTCTTTCTGCTTTTTGTAATTTTTCACTTTCCCAACTCTATGGAACCCCTGCTCAATCCCCTCCCTACTCCTTCATTCATCCTGTGAAACACCCAGTCACTTCTGTAGAGACTGAAGTTGGGTTCAGTTCACACTGGACTCTTCCCTATTGCAGTAGCTACGAAGGATTAAAATCTGTCCTTACCACTTTTCCTAGGGTCCAGCTTTGCTTGTCTTTGCTAGAGGGGAGCAACCTTTCCGTCTCCCTCTTTTCGGGAGTTGAGACTCACAGTACTCTGATGTCTTTCTTCAAAAATTCTCTCCCACATAGTTCTTTCGAGTCTCCATGCTTTTATACACCTGACCTAGGTGAGCAACTTCTTCTTAAAGGGCCCAATAATCACAGAATTGGTTATTATAGTTTGGATTTCCCCAGAAGCAGCCTCTGAGACAGGGATTTGAGTGCAAGTAGTTTATTTGGAAAGGACAGAAAACATCAGCAGGGGAAAAGGGGGGTGGTGAGAAAAGGAAAAAAAAGCTTATCTTCTAGAAAGAAGATATGCTATTAAAACAGCTATCATGATGGAGAATTGAAGCTTAACCTCAAAGGAAAGCTCTGAGTGGTTGTATAAAATGCATGCTTCAGAATGATCCCAACCAGAGGGATGAGAGAGAGTGATAGTTATGCCCCAGAGATGGTCAAAGGATGTTTCTTTCTAGAAGGAAAGAAAAAGAAAAAAGGTGTTACTGTCCTGGCACTTTCAGCCTGCTGCACCTGTGAGCAGAACTACTCTGTAGAGATGAGAATAAGCCTTCAGACTCACAGATACAGATCCTAGAGTTGGAAGCTTTCCAGACAACACTGAGATAGAAGGCTCAAGGCATGTGGTGGGGCACTAGCACGATCTGCTACAGTCTATGCCTTGCGCCCTCACATTCCATGTGTGTCAAGGCAGCGGCTGGTCACAATTTCTTAAAAAAAGGCTTGCAATACAAAGACTGAAAGCCCAACTACAAGCTTAGTCTCTGCTAGGCTTTTGGTCCCATGTCCAATTTATCATTTCTCTTTTTTTCCCTCTTATTCATCATTTCTCTTTTCTACCACCTGTTCTAGATTGTCCCACGCTCTCACCCAGCATTCCTGCTGATCTCTGCTGCTTGCCCAGTGGGGTAACCCAGACAGACTCCAGCAGATGCCTTGTCCACATCCCCTCGTATCCTTTCACCACTTTTTTGTGTATACTGAGTTTCAGTGTTCTTTCATGTCCAGCAGTCAGTACCTGAATCACTTTGGCACTGGGCTATCATTGGGCTGCTGGAACCCACTTTTCCTATAGACAAGGACACTCAGAAGTACATGGAAATTTACATCCACATGGGGGCAACTCTTAAGCAATGACTGATAGGTTCAAGGATGTAACTACTCTGGTTCTCTGACTCTTGTTCAGTACCACTGTGAGATGTCACTTACACTGTCCCTGGAGCTCTCTTGTGGGATGCAAACACTGTTTCTCTGTACTGGTCTTTGCTTGATGTCTGACTATTGCTTGGCCTTCTTCATTCTCAGTCTCATTTCATCTACTCTCCTATTAGTTTTTCCTAGGAATATCTCCCTAATAACTTTTCAGAAGAATCCTTGTCTCAGGCTCTGCTTCTAGAGAAACCCAGACCTTGATGTGAGTGGTTGGGACCCCTGGTTACCATGCCTTTGTCAGGCAATTGCACACTTAGGGTTTAGAAGCACTAATAAAACTAGTCAAACCCTTGAGTTCCAGAAATACTTATTCCTCCTCTGCTGTGTAACAATAGCACTACCTCCACGTGGTAATCAAGGTCAATTTCCCCTGCCATTATAGTAAATCTGTTTTTGTGTTTGTTGGTTGGTTTTTACCTGCTAGTATACTGGCGTAAAAAGCCCCAAATAACCAGACAGTAGCTTAGCCCTAAGTTTAGTTTTAGTGGATGCCTTAGGATGCCCTCCGCTAGTACCACTTTTCAAGTGGGTGACGGTGAGTAATGGTGAAAGGCGTCACTTCTAATTCTATGACTTAGAATATTCTGTTTTTCGGCATCACATAGTGGCTATTGGTTTAAAGAATGTATAGCATGTTGAATGACAACGTCCCAACATTGCACGATATCATCTCCAACCTGATGCCTTAGTTGAGTCTTTCACAGGCCATTCTAAAGTTCTGGGAAGCAGCTGTTTCTGGGTAATATGATAAATTGTAGGATCAAGGAATCTGTGATCATGGATTCATAGTGGCACCTATTTAGCAGAAAAAAATAACCACCCTCCTTGCCCCCAGGCCAGAGATGATATACGCAGGATTCCATGATGACAAATCAGACACTAGGCAAACCTTTAAAATGCTTGAGCTAAATCAAGTTACTGTAGGCAGGAAAGCTAAACCCAAATCTGGGATGAAAGTTTGTTCTTGTAAAAAGGAATTGCTGTTCTTTATTACCAAGTGGTTGGTTGGTCTTCTTGAGGGATAGTTTCATCAAGGTGGCTCAGTCTTGATCTCTGTTTTTGATTGCTAAGCACTTGCAGTAGCTTTGGTGAGGTGGACCCCTTACTGTGGAGCCCATCCATAGCCTCCGTATCTGCTCCCATGTCTGCTTATGCCTTCTCTAAACCCCCTCTTCATCTATTTTGGTTCTGCAGTATGACCCATACCCTTGCTGCCTGCCGTCCACTTTGCCCATAGCAACACTCTGGACTATAACTGATCTATGGATCCCTGAGGGTCAGGGCTCACTGATGCCATTCTGTCTTTGATACTTGTTGTGGTAATTATGTTGACCTTGCCTCCAGTTAGTTATATGTTGCCAAATGGCTCCTTTTTAAAAAAACTATTACCTCCATTGACCCTTGGAATCAATAAATTCCATTGAATTTAAGTGTTACATATAACCCTTTTTGATTCAGACATTCTTTTATTAGTCTCATGTTGGGGGGGAGGTTATTATAAAGCTCTTTATATTGGAGTATAATTTCTTTACACTGTTGTGCCAGTTTCTGCTGTACAAAAAAGTGAATCAGCTGTATTTATACATATATCCCCATGTCCCCTCCCCCCCACAACTCCTTCTCACCCTCCCTATCCCAGCTCTCTAAGTTATCACCCATCATCGAGTTGATTGCCTTGTGTTATGCAGCGGCTTCGCACTAGCTAGCTATTTTACATTTGATAGTGTATATATGTCAGTGCTACTCTCTCACTTCCTCCTAGCTTCACCTTCGCTCCCCACCCCCCTGCCCCGTGTCCTCAAGTCTGTTCTCTGAATCTGCATCTTTGTTCTTGCCCTGCCACAGCGTTCATCAGTACCATTTTTTAAGATTCCATATATATGTGTTAGCATACGGTATTTATTTTGCTCTTTCTGGCTTACTTCACTCTATATGACCAACTCTAGGTCCATCCACCTCACTACAAATAACTCCATTTCATTCCTTTTTATGGCTGAGTAATATTCCATTGTATATATGTGCCACATCTTCTTTATTCATTCATCTGTTGATGGGCATTTAGGTTGCTTCCATGTCCTGGCTATTGTAAATAGTGCTGCAATGAACATTGTGGTACATGTTTCTTTTTGGATTATGGTTTTCTCAGGGTACATGCCCAGTAGTGGGATTGGTGGGTCATATGGTAGTTCTATTTTTAGTGTTTTAAGGAACCTCCATACTGTTTTCCATAAATGGAACATATTGCTTCCCATAAGGAAGCTCTCTGTACTTTTTCCAGATTGGATTATCCATAAACAAATGGGCCAATAAAGTTCTGAGGTTTATCACTTTCCCTTCTTAATTTATTTAAAACTATCTAGTATTCAGGGGTACTCTTATCAAAGAGGGAAGATTGAATATTCTAGCTGTTAATCATAATAGAAAAAAATTTTCTTCTTTTTCCATTTGTGGCACATCCAAATAAGTTAAATGTGTAAACATTAAAGAAAAAATAAAGCTAGTATTTGTGCAGCTTCTCATTTATGAAAAGAAAAACCAATCAAACTTAGTAGGCTAACAGAAATTGAAAAGTAAATGAAGTCTTCAATTTGCCTATTCCTTTCTAGGAACTCACTAAAATATCACTTTAGTTTTTCAATTGTCTATTTAAGATGCTATTTCTTCTTGGCTTATTTCATTTGATCACTGATAATCTGCTTTACAAGCCAGTCACTGAGACTTCATCTTCTCTCATACCACTTTACTCATAGATATACTTCATTGAATGTCTTCCTCTGTCATAAAATTGCCAACTCTCTATGGGAAGCAAGGTTATGCCATTTTTATTTCTGTATTTCCTCTGACAGATATAATAGGTGTTCAATAAATGTCTATCGAGTGAGTAATTACATGAGTAAATGAGATTGATGTAGACAGTTCTCTCATACCTTGTTTCTGGTTCACTAAACATCTTATATTCCTTTCATCTGGTTTTCTAGTCTTGAATAGAAGTTCTGGAGACTAGATTGGAAGTGGCTCTGCCAAACATCCTCTACTCACTTCCTCATTGGTTTTTTTTTTTTTAAGCTCTTTATTGGAATATAATTGCTTTACAGTCTTGTACCAGTTTTTGAGGTACACCAAAGTGAATCAGCTGTATTTATACATGTATCCCCATGTCCCCTCCCTCCTGCGACTCCCCCCACCCTCCCTGTCCCAGCCCTCTAAGGCATCACCCATCATCGAGTTGATCTCCCTGTGTTGTATAGCAGCTTCCCACTAGCTATCTATTTTACAGTTGGTAGTGTAAATATGTCTATGCTACTCTCTCACTTCGTCCCAGCTTCCCCTTCGCCGTCCCCCCGCCCCGTGTCCTCCAGTCCATTCTCTGCATCTGCATCCTTATTCTTGCCCTGTCACTGGGTTCATCAGTATTCATTGGTTTTTAAAAGTTTCACTTTTGCACCAAGTCTTCCATTGCCCACCCAACTGAGCTATTTTATTTCTCCTTTTGCTTTTACTTTACAGTGTTAAAACAGGACTCTTCTTCCCCTCAGTTTCAGTTGAGTTATCAAAGGCTAAGAAACATACAGTAGATATAAAGTAGTCATGGAAATAATCACATAATCTAAAGTGAGTTATCTAGGATAAGTTAAGAATTTATAAATCAGATTCTGCCAGTATTAGAGGTCCTCTACCTTGGTCCTATGAAAGGTAGGCATTGGGAAGTATCAGGAGACAACTCCATTGGGGGGAATATTTGGCATATGTGTATGACATACCCTGCCCCTACCTCCCACTCCTAACTACAGGAGAGGAGTGATGTGTGGGGTTCTTTAATTTCACCCATAAGTAAGAAAGGCATCAAGGAAACTACTCAGGAAGATGGACAGGTACCCCCAGAATTTAAGGGTACATAAGGGTTAATATAAAATGCTGTGTCTAGACTGGCCTGAGACAGAAAAGCAGAAAGAAAGACAGGGCGGACTTGGAAGTCAACAGCATTTCCACTATCAGTGTTGGGGGCAAAAGTCCTTATTGGCCATGGATCTGATATGGGTAACTTGAGCAGTATCTTTTCTGAGGCTTTGGCCCAGAGGCCTATTTAGATGCATAAAGTGAGAGGGATTTCTCCAAAAGAGCTATGTATATGGGTAAAGTAACCCAATTAAAGAAAGACAGACATTCAGAATTAAAGTCCAGATGATGCAAGGAAGTCAAAAGCATCTGGCTAGGGGAATGTCACTCTGATGAAGATGCTTGTAGGTGGACATTCCCAATGAGGACAGTCATATGGACCAATCAATGGGATCTATGGGTGAAAGAGTGAGCTGTGAACATCTACCAAACTCAGAGGACACCGAGGCTAGATGTAACCTTATCAGACATATAACTTTACCTCTTTCATTTAATCTATTTTGTCTCTGTCAGTAATAGAGGAGGAAAATTATCCCCAAATTGGTCTAGAACATTATATTTTTGTGTAATACAATTTATAATCACCTCCTAGTAAATAATTAGTATTCTTAATGAAATACTTAGTTTTCTGGTATTTAATGGGATTAAGACTTGTTCTGGGAAATAATTTATCCATCTACTCAACTGTCATTCATCTAGTGATCCTGATTCATTCTTTTCTATTTGAGTCTCGTCTAAAAGTTACTCATTATGAAGCTATGCTCTTTTCCTATAAAGTATTCCTATTGAGTGAATCTTTGTCACTTTGTGCCAGCTTCCCCTTTGCCCCCCCACCCCACGTCCTCAAGTCTGTTCTGTTCATCTGCATCTTTATTCCTGCCCTGTCACTGGGTTCATCATTACTATTTTTTTAGATTCCATATATATGCATTAACATATGGTACTTGTTTTTCTGTTTCTGGCTTACTTTGTTCTGTATGACAGACTCTAGGTCTATTCACCTCATTACACATAACTCCATTTCATTCCTTTTTATGGCTGAGTAATATTCCATTGTATATATGTGCCACATCTTCTCTATCCATTCATCTGTTGACGGGCATTTAGGTTGCTTCCATGTCCTGGCTATTGTAAATAGTGCTGCAGTGAACATTGTGGTACATGTTTCTTTCTGGATTATGGTTTTCTCAGAGTAGATGCCCAGTAGTGGGATTGCTGGGTCATATGTTAGTTCCATTTTTAGTTTCTTAAGGAATCTCCAAACTGTTTTCCATAGTGGCTGTACCAGTTTACATTTCCACCAACAGTGCAGGAGGGTTCACTTTTCTCCATATACACTACCAAATGTAAGATAGATGGCTAGTGGGAAGTTGCTGCATAACATAGGGAGATAAAGTCAATGATCGGTGATGACTTAGAGCGCCAGAATAGGGAGGGTGGGAGGGAGTCGTGGGAGGGAGGGGATATGGGAATATATGTATAAATACGGCTGATTCACCTTGGTGTACCTCAAAAACTGGCACAACAGTGTTAAGCAATTATATTCCAATAAAAAGCCTTAAAAAAAAAGAGTGAATCTTTGAATTAGCCTACTAGGCCTTCTTTCTTGCAGCAAGATTATAATAAAACTTGGACAACTGTTCACAACTACATTGTTAGGAGGTTTGTTTACTACTGCTATTATTTTTTCACCACCCTTCTTTCCCACTCTTTAGGCAGACCTGAGCTGGGTGAAGAGGTGTTTATGTTGAATTAAACTTAGAGCCATAATGCTACATCAAATTGGATGGGAAATTTTAATTATTGAAGTGAGATGACATTACTCTTGTGACTAAGATGAGCTGTAAAGGCTAAAGGGCTTATGGAAAGAACTAGACCCTAGAGAGCTATTGACGGGGAGAAGCAAGAAAGAATAGATTTTTGATTTTCTCTACTAAACAAGCTCATTAACAGTAAGTTACCCTCTTGTGAACCTTCCTACATAACTGTGAACAACGCACTTAACTAATTTCTCATTCTTTTGATTCCTGAGCCATGGCTCTTGTTGCATTAGTTCAGTGTATTATATGTCAGTATATGGTTCTAGGTCTATTGACTTGTTTTTCAGTGATAGATGCTTTAGGTAATCTACTACATGCAGGAATTCCCTATTAGTTGATGGAGACTCCAATATGATCAAAATCTTTGAGATCACTTGTATAGTTAGTAAGAACTATTAAACAATAATTGGATATTCTCTCAGCTTTCAAATACTTTACCAGTTTTCAGTGAGACCTTTATATGCTTATTGGACTCCTTATTGTGGTAATTGGGGCACATCAAATGTAATTTGCAGGGTTTTTCTTTTGGTGGAAGTTAAACAGAAGATATGTTTCTAAAACTTCTGTTAATATTTTACCCCTGAACTTCATTCATTTCTAGACCGATGTCTTGCTTATATCCTGTGTATACCAATTAACAGTTAAATTGGGTGAAATAACACCGTCTCATAAGCAAAGGAAAACAAAATCCTGTTTCTTAGTTTTGACTGTTAGAAAACCACAATCATTGCTCTGTGCTTGTAACTCCAGCAATATTTCACAAATCTGTCACTTTTAGCAAATGATTGGCTTGTGAATTTTGTCACTGTATTATTTGGTACGTAAATCTTTGTATCTATATCAGTGTTGGGGATTTATGTTCTATTGTTATTAAAAATCCTTCTCTATGTCATTAGTGCTTTGAACCTGAATTCTGTTTTATATTATATTGATAACGCCACAGTCCTATTTTCCATTTGCTGGCATTTATTTGATATATCTTTATCTCTTTATTTTTAACCTTTTAAAAAAACCACTGTTTTAGACATATTTTCTGTAAACAAACTTTATTTAAGGAAGTCATTTTTTACAGTCATGATTTAAACATGTGCTGTGTGTTGTAGGATCCTTCCTCTGCTTTAATTCCAGTACTCCAATTTGAGATTTGATTCTAACTCAATCTGATGGTCACGGATTTTGATAGGAGTGTTCAGCCTATTCATGGTTATTTGGTCCAGGGTTC
This sequence comes from Hippopotamus amphibius kiboko, assembly GCF_030028045.1. Taxonomy (NCBI): domain Eukaryota; kingdom Metazoa; phylum Chordata; class Mammalia; order Artiodactyla; family Hippopotamidae; genus Hippopotamus; species Hippopotamus amphibius. The sequence goes on from NC_080198.1 coordinate 77,561,839, forward strand.
CTGGTTTGAAGTTGCTCTTAATTATACTTTTTTTGTGTGTGTACACCAGTTTATATTCTTAATTTTACTTTATGTTACTGTTTTTTCTTTCTTTATAAAAATATTTAGATTGACTAGGTTATATTTCAACTTCGGCAAATTTACCCTACTTCATCCATTTTGAAATTCTGTTTTGTACCCTGCCTTGCATTAAGAAGTATTTTTTTTTTCTTTCTTACTTATTACTTTCCTATTTTTAACTTTCATATATGTATCTATATTCTCCAGGACAATTTACTTGCCACTTACTTCCCATCCACCCAGTAAGACTTGACTTTTTAAATGTTTTTGCTTACCTACTTCCTCCAGTTGCATACTTTCCTTCTGCAAACTCCTGGATTTTGCTCAGATAATCTATACTTTTAGTTATAGGCTATTATAAAATTTTAGCCTACAATATCTTTGGTTCCTAAAATCCTCACTTGTCCCTTAAAGATTAGTTTCTACTCATCTCTTTAAATTTAATAAAATGCAAGAATCATTGCTCACTACTATTTTCTCTTGTATTTCTTATTCTGCCAGCTTGGGATCCTATATTTGAATCCATTTTGATTTCATTGGAGTACCTCCTCAAGTGTACTCCCTAGATTAAGTACATGGGTTTTATACTCAGTAAGCGTTGAATGGCACATTGTCTTTTTTTCTCTTTTATAAGAATGCTATCTTGGCTGCTGAGCGTGGGATTCTTCAATCACATACATTTTCTCTCATTGCCTTGAAGTTATTTCAGTATTTTCTACATTCCAGAATTATAGATAAGAAGTCTGATATTTGCAGTTATCATTCCTTTGCAAGTAATCTTTTGCATATATATATATATATATATGTATTTTCAAAAACTTTATTTTTTATAGCAGTTTTAGGTTCAGAGCTAAATTGAGCCAAAAGTACTCAGAGTTCTCATATACCCCTATCACCGGCCACAACCTCCCTTACTCTCAACATCTCACATTAGAGTCCGGTGTAGTTTTAAGATTTTCAATTTACACTTGAGAACGCTTATCAAGAAATGTCTCAGGATGCGTTAAGAAGTTAGTCATGCCCCAGACTTGGTGAGGTCTTTACATGCAGAAAGTTTTCGTCCATCATCCCTTTGATTACAGCTCCCTCTATCCTCACTCTCATTTTTGTTTTGAAATTTCTATCACTTGATTATACATTTGGTCTCCTATTTTCTCTTGCAAGTATAATATTTCATTTATTATTTTTTTTAAAATTTGTTTTCCCCTTTGAATTATGGCATAGCTTTTTCAGTTTGACTTTCTCGCATCTGTAGGAACCATCTGTTCTGGCTGTTCAGTTTGTTCCATCTTCTCCAACCTATGTGTCTTCTTTAATGGCTTGTGATTTTTATTTACCCACTTACATCAATCAAGATTTACTGTGACCCTTCAACCACCAAGCAAGTCAGTATGTTCAGTCTCTTTTGTAGCAGGGGACAGAAGGCAGTGCAAGATGGAGTTGAGTTGGTGGTGGTGGAGGTGGTGGTGGTGGTGGGGTGTGTGTGTGTGTGTGTATGTGTGTGTGTATGTGTGTGTGAATGACCAGTAGGCAATCTGTGATATTTCTTTTGAATTATGTTGGGAACAACTCTGTTTTCAAGTAAAAGTGAGCTAGGGCCCTCTTAGACACAACACTGTTATCTCCTTACCGTGCTGCTAGTGTGAGGGAGAAGCACGACACAGAGAAGGATAGGCACAGTGAGGGAGTCCCTCGGCCAGCCAGCTGGTCCTCCAGGTTGCCTTTCCCCACATCTGCTTAACAGGCAATTGTCTTCCCACGCTCCATCTTCTTGGTTTACTCCTTCCCCTGCTATAGCACTGCACTTTCTTTCCAAAGACATCCAGTCTCAAAGCTCTCTGTGTTAGTTACGGTGAAGTAGGGGTGTTGTAACAAAAAGGCCAAAACCCAGAATAGTCTGAAAAGCAAGTTTATTTCTCTCTCATGTAACCGAGATGAGGGATCTAGAGCAAGAGCCATCTCTGCGCTACACAGGTGCTTCCTTTCCTCGGGTGGTTTTCATCACGGTGATCAAAGCTGAGTTACCCTGGACTATGCCTGTGGGAAAGGGAAGAGCTTGGGGTATATGCATGATTCCAAGCCCGGCCTCGAAGGGGCCCCCGTCATCCCTACAAACATTCCATTCATCAGAACTCAGCCAATGGCAATACATGGCACAGAGAGTGCAAGGAAGGATATTCTTTGGTTGGCAGCCCTGAACCAGCTAAACTCTATTTATATGGAAGAAGAGGAAATTGGACTTTTAGTCTAATGAGACCCCTTAATCATAGCATTCCAATTTTTCTAGAAATGAATTCAGGGTGATTTGCTTGTTATTTTATTAGTTGCATCAATCACTCCAGCAAGGAGTTGGGAGGGAGAAAGGGTTGGTAGTGCCTTATGTATCCAGAACATGGATAGTTTCTCACTAATGACTACATGAACCTGTTACTGGGACGGTACCTTATTATTAGGACCTATTAGCACTCTGTGGTGATTACGTAATTTATAGGCTAAATAGGACATCTTTGATAACAAAGGAGGCAGCACCAATAAGCACACTAGAACACTGGGAAAACTGCAGTGTCACCCTATCTATTAAGTTCTTGACTCTGAAGACCGAAAAATCATTTTTCTTATGATACTATTCTTTTGCTGTAAAGTTTAGGCTAGGGATAGGGAGATTGTTATTAACCAAACAGGGGCCATTTCTGCAGGTTTCCATTTTATTCCTACTGATTACATGGCCTCTAGGACTAAATAGGAGAGTACTGAGCCACAGCCTTATGCATAATTGAAAGAACAAGTCACCTTGCAGCTTTCAAGCTGCTTTCGCATACGCTGTCTCTTTTGATGGTCGTACGAGTGCTGTGGGGTAAGTGGTATTGTTATCTCTATTGAATTAATGAAGAAGAGACCCAGGCAGATTAAGATGACGAAATGGTAGAACCAGTACCAGACTACGTCTCCTACTTCCAATGACTGTGTCTTTCACTATAGCAGGCAGTTTGCTCTCATTCTGACAGTAGCCTTTCTTTCGAGTGGATTTATTAGCAAGAATGAAATGTGTTCAGCCGCTTGACGTATCAGCTGAAGAGCAGATGCTGAATGCTGGCAATATTGTCTTTGGAGTTAAGAATCAGAGAGATAAGCAGGCGTTCATCATTCTGCTTGGCCTCATTTTCCATTATGGATAAATGTGTGGAATTTGTTTCCGGGAAGAAACATTTACAGTTTTCCTTCATTGTCATTCCTTCTTTATTAATAGTGATTGGTCATGTCCCTTAAATAGATACTCTTCTTGTTATTCTTTTTCGTCAGATTTTTTTTTTTAATTTAAATTCTTGGGAGAATATTTTGAGGCTATAATGTAATAATATAGTGTTTTGTTGACTATTTTGTGAATACTTTTAAACCAACTTGAGTATGTCACAAATACAAATATTCTGATTACATGGCTATTGTTTGCTCTTCTATTTATTCATAGTTTCTAATACTATCTATTTTTCATTCTGTTTATAAAATTGTAAAATACAACATCTGGAAGAGATCTTAGAGGTCAAATCATTTGTGTCCTAAAGCCCCATTTTATAGGTGAAGGTAGTATGCAGACATCTAATTCTTTCCAAACAGGAAAAAAACAAAAATATGAAAAAATAACCAAACCAAAGCAAAGATACCCAATATTAAATGAAAAACTGTAAGGGTCATAAAATAATAAATCTTTAGTATACTTCCTTTATTCAATTGAAATCTAACTTTTATTTCAATTTTACTTGCTGGTATTGGGGCTATCCCAGACATAGAATAGATTCTAGAAATTACAAGTTTTAAAGTCACTTGATTACATCTCTTTTACAACACCGTCAATGGTTCTAATTTTTTTTCATTTCTTATACTTTCTGAAAATTCTTACAAATTCTTATAATCCACATCACCACAAAAATAATGTGTTAGTAAACTGGTCTTTGTGTCTAGGAGACAGTTAGTGCCTTGCTCTTAACTCTGAGGCATTTACCATTCCTGCAAACAGCTGCCACTGTCATCCAGAGGACTTTCTCTGTTTACAGAAGTAAGCTTGGTTCCCTGAACAGGTAAAGCCAGAGGTGCCAGGCAGTAAAAGTTCCTGGGAGTAACCCTCAATTTTTCATGGATGTAAATGGATAAAACCCAGCTTTTTTGCTACTTAAAGTCCACAAGTAGTGATGCTGGCAGAAGTACTGCAGGCAGAGAAGACCATCTATGCCAAGAAAATGTATGTAATCCTATGAGGATGAAGCACTGCATCCTGTGGGAAGGTTCAGTGTAATCAGTCAGCTTACCACAAGGTAGCTGGCTGGTCCTGCCAGAAATAATGACATTTCAGGGGCTCAGCATTGGCCTGGCCCCTATTGCTGGCAGGTTGGCATTCAGTAGTGATGGTATCTTATAGCCGAGCTCATGTATGGCCTCCATCCTAATGCCTTGATCAAGTCATGTGAAGGCCCACTGAATAAGGACAGGAAGTGGCTGGGTAAGAAAGCTCTCAGACATCCTTAGGATGGATTATACTGTGCTCCTGGTACTGAGAGCCTACTCTGCATTGATTGTGCTCTCCAGTGGCATTCACGTGTCACTTGATCTTTGCATTCTGAAACCGTTCTGCCCATACACTTATCTTTCCCCAGACATCCTTGTCACAAATTTTCCAATTTTGTTTCTTCCAGGTCCACAATTACCCAGGTAGCCCAAAATTTTCCTCCACTGCCTTTCAGGGCTACCTCTGAGTGTGGTTATAGAATAGTGACTCAGAGGGTGAGTAAAGGAAGAAATAGCACAGCAACAGAGACAATTACTGTGGAGGTCTAAGCCTTCTCTTGGTGTAATATACTAGTGCCTTCTCCTTTAGATCCTGTCAGTGAAACCTTATGTAAAAAAACTGCACTTTTCAAAAGGAACAACCAAAAAAAAGTCATGATAATTTTCCAAATTTATGAACATTTAGCCCAGTTTTTATAAGTAGACATAAACTTTCTACACTTGAAAAATATCAAAACACAGCAAAGTATGATCACTTTTTCCAAGGAAAGAACACCCGCCTTAATCAATTCAACAAGTATTAGTTAAGTGATTAATACTTGGCTAATACTCTATTGGTCTACTGTTTGAATACAGTATTGTACAATAGATATTTCTGCAGTGATGCTAATGTTCTATATCTGTGCTCTCCAATATGATAGCCATTAGTCATATGTGGCTATTGAATACTTGAAATGTTGCTAAAGTGACTGAGGGATTGCATTTTAAATTTTATTTCATTTTAATGCTGCTAAATTTAAAATTAAATCATCACATGTGGCTAGTGTCTGTTACAGAGCACAGCAGTGGATTAGTGGTTTTAAACATTTTGCTGATTTGCAAATATTTTCTCCTATTAGGTAGGCTGTCTTCTACTCTATTGTTTCCTTTGTTATGCATAAGATTTTTAGTTTAGTGTAGTCCCACTTGTCTCTTTTTTTTTTTTTTTTGCCTGTTTTTGATGTCATATCCATGAAATACTTGTCAAGACCGAAGTTATGAAGATTTCTCCTATATTTTCTTTTAGGGGTTTTACAGTTTCAAGTTTAAATGCATTTTGAGTTGATTTTTCTGTATGGTGTAAGATGAGTGCAATTGCATTCTTGTGCATGTGGCTATCCAGTTTTTCCAACACCCTTTTCTTGAAGTCACTACCATTTCCCCATTGTGTATCTTGGCACCCTTGTCAAAGATCTGTTGACCACATAAGTGTGGGCTTGTTTCTGGGCTCTCTGGTGTGTTCCATTGGTCTATGTGTGACTATCTTTATGCCAGTACCATACTATTTTGATTAATGTAGCTTTGTAATATATTTTGAAATCAGGACGTGTGATGCCCATAGCTTGGTTCTTCTTTTTCAAGATTTCTTTAGCTATTCAAAGTCTTTTGTGGTTCCATGTGAATTTTAGAATTGATTTTTCTATTTCTATGAAAAATGCCATTGGGATTTTGATAGAATTGCATTGAATCTGTCCATAGCTTTGGGTAGTATGGACGTTTTAACAATATTAGTTCTTCCAATCCATGAACATGAGCTATCTTTCCAGTTGTTTTTGTATTCTTTAATTTCATCAATATTCTGTACTTTTCAATATACAAGTTTTCTTTTGATTTTCTTAGTTAACTTTATTCCTAAGTATTTTATTCTTTTGATGTTATTGTAAATGGAATAGTTTTCCTAATTTCCTTTTCCAATAGTTTGTTGCTAGTGTGTAGAAACACAACTGATTTTTTATGTTGATTTTTGTGTCCTGTAACTTTACTGAAGATATCTGATAAGGGGTTAACTTCTGAAATATATAAGGAAATTCTACATCTCAATAGTAAAAAACTAATAACGCTAATAAAAAGCGGGCTAGGGATTTGCATAATTTCTCCAAAGAAGATATACAAATGGCCAAAAAGTGTATGAAACAGTGCTCAGTGCCCCTAATCATCAGAAAATGCAAATTAAACCACAATGAGATACCACCTCACATCTGTTAGGATGGCTGTTTTAAAAAAAAGATGTGTTGGTGAGAATGTACAGGAATTGGACCCTGGTACACTTTTGGTGGGAATGCAAAATGGTGTAGCTTCTGGAAAACAACATGGATGTTCCTCAAAAAATTAAAATAGACCTATCACATGAAACCTACTTTTAGGTGTTTATCTAAAAGAGTTGAAATCAGAATCCTGAAGAGGTATTAGCCCTCCCATGTTCATTGCAGCATTATTCATAATAGCCAAGATGTGGAACCAACCTAAATGTTCACTGATGGATGAATGGATTAAAAAATAGGTATATACATAGAATGAACTATTATTCAGTCTTTAAAAGGAAGGAAATCCTGTCGTAAGCAACAATATGTATGAACCTTGAGGACCTTATGCTGAGTGAAATAAGCTAGCCACAGAAGGACACTTACTGCATGATTCTACTTATATTAGATTTAAATATCCAGTCCAAAAAAAAAAAAAAGAGTGAAATGATGGTTGCTAGGGGTTGAAGAGAGGGAGAAATGGGGAGCTGCTGATCAGCTGGTATAAAATTTCTGCTATGCAAGATGAGTGATTTTTAAAAATCTGCTGTACAACACTGTGCCTATAGATAACAATTCTGTATTGTGCATCTAAAAATCTGCTAAGGGGGACGGGTAGATCTCATGTTAGATGTTCTTATTGCAATAAAAACAAAAAGAATATTTCCATAATGAAAACTAAACTGAATAGGCAGATTCAAAACACTCATTGTATTTCAGTGACTCAAAAATATTAATAAAGATAAAAGACAGACATTTTATGATAAACTGATTTTCCTTTTTAAAAAACTTTTAAACATTGGCCTTATTTTTTAGAACAGTTTTTAACTTACAGAAAAGCTAAGAGTATATTATAAGTTTGTTCCCATATAACTGCCCTCAGTTTCCCCTTTTACTAACACTGTACACTAACATGGTACATTTGTTACAATTAATGAACTGATACTGATATATTATTATTAACTGAAGTCCATACTTTATTCATATTTCCTTAGTTTTTTAGCTACTGTCCATTTTCCTGTTCTAGGATTCCATCCAGGACACCATATCTCATTTAGTCGTCACAACCCTGGAGGCTTCTCTTGGCTGTCATGGTTTCTCAGTCTGGCCTTGTTTTAAATGACCGTGACAGTTTTGAGGAATACTAGTCAGGTATTTTGTAGATAGGCAAGTATTTTTCTATCTTTTTTTCAATCACAAAACTTTATTTTTAAAAATGAAGTATAGTTGATTTACAACATCCTATTAGTTTCAAGTCTACAGCATAGTGATTCAGTATTTTTATAGATTATACTCCATTAAAAGATATTACAAAATAATGGCTGTAATTACCTGTTCTGTACAATGTATCCTTGTAGCACTATTTACAATACCCAAGATATGGAAGCAACCCAAGTATCCATCAAGGGATAAATGGATGAAGAAGATGTTGGGTGTATGTGTGTGTGTGTGTGTGTGTGTGTGTATAATGGAATATTAGCGAAACAGAAATAGACTCACACATATAGAAAACAAATTAGCGGTTACCAATGGGGAGAGGGGGGTGGGGCAGGGTAAAATAGGGTATAAGATTAAGACATACAAACTACTATGTATAAAATAGATAAACTCAAATACGGGGCTATGTGTATAAAAACAGATGATTGAACTTGGTGTACCCCCCCAAAAATAATAAATAAATAAAATTTAAAAAAAATAAACTCATTGATTTTCAAATTTAAAGAAAGAAACTTGCAAGCATCCAAGGAAAAGAAAGAGAGGGTCACACACAGAAAGTAAGATGCCTTTAGAGTTCTCAGCAATTTTAGATGACAGATGACTACAGAGAAACCTCTACAATGTATAAAAAAGAAATAAATATAACCCAACATTCCTCTGACCAGTTGACTTGTCATCCACTGCTAACACAAAGTGTAAATGAATTTGACAGACCCAAAGATCAAGAAGTAAAGCATTTATCTACTCACTGGTAAAATATGTACTGGTGTCTGTTTAATGGAGTTATATTTAAATAATCATGGAAAATAATAATGAAATGTAAAATAAAATGTAAAATAAAAATGAAATGAAATGCAAAGGCTATAATTTTTAAACTTAAAATGCTTAATATGAATAATAATGTAACTCTAAAAACAAAACAAAAAGGAATTCTTAACTATAATAGGATTTGGATGAATGGGGAAGTAGCTAATAAAAAGTGAAAAAATTATAAAGTGAATGAATATCAGATATAATGAACATCATCTCCTATCTCTGGGCTGAGACAGAGCACTCTAGCAACTCCCCTCCCACCCTTCATCTCAGCCACCCACTTTAGGCTAAGACCCAGACTTCCTTGGAGAGGTCAGGGCTGGGCTCACAGAATGATGGAAAAATCGCTGAGTCTCTGCACTGGTGACACTTGCTGGGAATCTGTCTAGGGTTCTCTGGAAGCCATTTACAGCGACGAGCTATGTCTCAGGACCCGCTATAAAGTCATTGGAGGAGATGCCATGGGAAGCAGCTGACTGGTGGCCACTGCATACTGCGTGGAGTTGGAGAAGTTGTCCTCTATGGAGCTGGGTACCAAAGAAAGTCACACACCGTGCAGGCACCCAGAGCTTGAGAAATGGTGCTCCACAGGAACTCAGCATTGGACACAAGATGCTCTGCAGGGGGCAGAAGCAAAGAGAGCTGCACCCTGCAGAACCCAGCACTGGAGAAATAATGTTCTGTAGGACCCGAGTGCTGGCAGGTGGATGTAGAGGGAATCATGGCATCAGATGCTTGCCTGCTGGCAGAGCAGCACAAAAGTGTCCATGTCAGAAGGGACACAATGAGGTGGTCACCAAGCTGGGCCTGGGACCATGATCTCACTGAGAGACCGTACACTCCGGGCATGCTGTTGGAGCAGAGAGACATTGGTTGTCCTCATGCATATAGCTAATGTCAACTGTAAAGTAGGTACAAGAAAACCCCAAATAGTAGCACACTGAAACTGGGAAGAGCTGAGAAGAGCTTCTTTTTGCAATATTCCTCCTAATCCCTCTAATGATAATGCCTAATGTCATGCTTGCTGCAAAGGAAGGATGCTTAAAAGGTCTAAGTCCATTATCACAGAACAGATAACGCAGGGTGAATTTAAAGTTGAAAGGCAATAGATTGGTAACTGGCATGCAGATGTAGTGTGACTTTAGCAATGAAATAAATCTGTAGCCTCAATTTTTTTTAAAGATTTTTTTGATGTGGACCATTCTTAAAGTCTTTATTGAATTTGTTACAATATTGCTTCTGTTTTATGTTTTGGTTTTTTGGCTGTGAGGCATGTGGGATCTTCGCTCCCCAACCAGGGATTAAACCCACAGGAGAAGGAGAAGTCTTATCCGCTGGACCACCAGGGAAGTCCCTGTAGCCTCAACTTTTAAGTGTATCTAATATTATCTAAATAGCATTGTGATTTTCTGTTATTTTCATCCATTTGTAAATCACATGAACAAACTCCGCAATAGTCAGAAATTTTATCATTCTTTTTATTTAAACTAGTATTTCCATTTCACTTCTGGGTAACTTCACTGTGTTTTATTCATACTTCATTGACACAAAATATGTTTGTGAACTGAAATGAAATATTTAAATTCCTTATTACCACAAGAGAGAATATGGAATTTTAAGGAGCCTTGTATTAGCAAGGTCATTCAATTCTTTTCAGAATTAAATACTAAATATCACCTAGTAATCTATAAACTATTTTTAATACTTTCCCACCTGACAACTTGGCTAGGTTCTTCTTCTTTTTTTTTAAAAACAAAGAACTGGAAATCACTGGTTTTGCAAAAGAATGTGTAACCTAGTCATTAGAGTCATTTGCTTTCTCGATTTTGCTGAAGTATCAAAAAGTCTTTATAATAGACAGCAAAAAGGGTCCAATTTTACCTGTCACTCTTTCACTTAGATTCTTATATTCAAAGATAGATAAAATCAACCCTATAAAATTAGAAATTGTATTATTTTTCCCATGAACTGTGAACAAACACATATAGTCATGCCAATTTTCAAAGTGCCATAAAAAGGCATAACAGATGGGCAAAGAAGACACTCAAGAATTTTTTTTACATTTACAAAATACATATTTTATATATATATTTCAAGAATTTTTATAAGCACAGATAAATTAATAATTTTATTTTGCAGTTTTGTTTGTTTACTTGTTTATTCATTTTACTATGTACACTCCAAGCATTTTTGAACATCGTTATTGGGTTATAATTGCTTTACAATGTTGTGTTAGCTTCTGGTATACAACAAAGTGAATCAGCTATATGTATACATATATCCCCTCCTTCTTGAGTCTCCCTCCCACCCTCCCCATCCCACCCCTCCAAGCTGATCTCCCTGTGCTATACAGCAGCTTCCCACCTAGCTATATGTTTTATACAAGGTAGTGTACATCTGTCAGTGCTAATCTCTCAGTTCATCCCAGCCCCCCCTTCCCCTCCGGGTCCACAAATCTGTTCTCTATGTCTGCGTCTCTATTCCTGCCTTGCCAGTAGGTTCATCAGTACCATTTTTTTTTAGATTCCATACACATGCATTAATATATGGTATTTGTTTTTCTAACTTCACTCTATATGACAGTCTTCAGGGCCATCCATGACACTACAAATGACTCAATTTCATTCCTTTTTATGGCTGAGTAATATTCCATTATATATATGTACCACATCTTCTTTATCCATTCAGCTGTTGATGGACATTTAGGTTGCTTCCATGTCCTGGCTATTGTAAATAGTGCTGCAATGAACATTGGGATACATGTATATTTTTGAATTATGGTTTTCTCAGGGTATATGCCCAGTAGTGGGATTGCTGGGTCATATGGTAGTTCTACTTTTAGTTTTTTAAGGCACCTCCATACTGTTCTCCATAGTGGCTGTATCAATTTATATTCTCACCAACAGCACAGGAGGGTTCCCTTTACTCTATCCCCTCTTCAGCATTTATTGTTTGTAGATTTTTTGATAATGGCTATTCTGACTGATATGAGGTGATACCTCATTGTGGTTTTGATTTACATTTCTCTAATGATTAGTGATGTTGAGCATCTTTTCATGTGTTTGTTAGCCATCTGCATGTCTTCTTTGGAGAAATGTCTATTTAGGTCTTCCACCCATTTTTGGATTGGGTTGTTTGTTTTTTTGATATTGAGGTGTATGAGTTGCTTGTATATTTTGGAGATGAATCCTTTGTCAGTTGCTTCATTGGCAAATATTTTCTCCCATTCTGAGGATTGTCTTTCATCTTGTTTATGGATATATAATTATGCATATGAAATAATCAGAACAGCATAATAATAATTGACAGGGGAGACTTATGTTGTAGTGAAGGTGACTTTCTAAAGCATAGGCCGTTACATCTCAGACTGCTCTTTGGGATACTATGTGCCACAGCTGTACATAAATAGATGTTCTGATACCCACAGGTTTACACTTTCAGTCAGGTTTTCAGAAATCTTGACCTTGTAGCTATCAGAGATAAGTGTTTCTTTTAGAAACTCATAAAACCTTTATGGTCTTTTGCCTGTATTAAAGATGCCAGAAGAAAGGTAAATTGACTTAAAGATAGATCAATAAAAATTATTGAATTGGAGCAATACAAAGAAAAATATATTCAGGAAAAATAAACAGAGCCTCAGTGATCTGAGCAGCATATCAAAAGTCTTGCATATAAGTAAAGTAAAAAAAAAGTGAGTAAAAAATTGAAGAAGTGATAGCATAAATTTTCCTAAATTTGATGAAAAAAAAATCAACTTACATATCCAAATGGCTCAGCAAACCCTAAGTGGAATAAATACAACCAGGCATATCATAGTATAATTTTTGAAAACCAGAGATGAAGAAAAACTGTTGAGTGGCCAGGGGAGAAAAGAAACATTACATAGAGTTGAACAGTTTTATAGATAATATCTGACTTTGTATCAGGAACAATGGAAAGAGATGATAGAACAAATTTACTTAAAGTGCTGAAAATAACCTGTCAATCCAGATTTCTCTATCCAGCAAAAATATCTGTGAAGACTGAGGTAAAATAAAGGCATTTTTATACAAATGAAAACAGAAAGAATTCAATTTCATTAGACAAGCACTACAAGAAATGTAAGAGGAAGTTAGTTATTCATTCAGCTGAAGGGAAGTGACACAGGATAACAGTTCACATCTATGGGAATAAAGAGCACCAAATTGTAATATGTGAGTAAATATAAAAACTATTTATTAATTGGTTTTATTTATTTTTTAAATTGAAGTGGAGTTGATTTACAATGTTGTGTTAATTACTGCTGTACAGCAAAGTGACTCAGTTATACATGTATATATAATATACACACATATACATATTCTTTTCCATTGTGGTTTGTCACAGGATACTGAATATAGTTCCCTGTGCTGTCCAGTAGGATCCTGTTGTTTATCCACTCTCTCTATATATACCAGTTTGCATCCGCTAATCCCAAACTCCCAATCCATCCCTCTCCCATCCCCCTCCCCCTTGGCAACAACCGGTCTGTTTTCTATGACTGTAATTCTGTCTCTAAATAGACATTTCTCCAAAGAAGACATGCAGATGGCTAACAAACACATGAAAAGATGCTCAACATCACTAATCATTAGAGACAGAGACAGAATCATGTTTTAGATCCCACATATAAGTGATATCATATGGCATTTGTCTTTATTTTTCTGACTTACTTCACTTAGTATGATAATCTCTAGTGGCATCCAAGTTGCTGCAAATGGCATTGCTTCATTCTTTTTTTATGGCCGAGTAGTATTTCATTATATCTGTGTACCACATCTTCTTTATCCATTCATGCGTCAATGGACATTTAGGTTGTTTCCATGTCTTGGTCCTGTAAATAGTGCTGCTATGAAAATAGGGGTCCATATATCTTTTTGAATTATAGTTTTGTGTGGATATATGCTCAGGAGTGGAATTGCTGGAGCATATGGTAATTCTATTTTTAGTTTTCTGAGGAGCCTCCATACTATTTTCCACAGTAGCTGCACCAACTTACATTCCCACCAACAGTGTAGGAGGGTCTCTCTTTTCTCCACTCTCTCAAGCATTTGTTATTTGTAGACTTATAATGATAACCATCCTGACCTGTGTGAGGTGTACGTCATTGTAGTTTTGATTTGCATTTCTCTAATAATTAGCGATGTTGAGCATCTTTTCATGTGATTGGCCATTTGTATTTCTTTTTTTTAGAGAAATGTCTCTGTGGGTCTTCTGCCCATTTTTCAATTGTTTTTTTTTTGTTGTTGTTGTTATTGATATGTATAAGCTGTTTGTATATTTTGGAAGTTAAGCCCTCATTGGTCACATTATTTGCAAATATATTCTGTAGGTTGTCTTTTTGTTTTGTTTATGGTTTCCTTTGCTGTGCAAAAGTGTTGTTTGATTAGATCCCATTTGTTTAGTTTTGTTTTTATTTCTGTTGCCTTGGAAAACTAGCCTAAGAAAACACTGGTACAATGTATGTCAGAGAAAGTTTTGCCTGTGTTCTTTTCTAGGAGTCATGTCTTATGTTTAAGTCTTTAAGCCATTTTGAGTTTATTTTTGTGCATGGTGAGAGGGTGTGTTCTAACTTCATTGATTTACGTGAAGCTGTCTAACTTTCCCAAGAACACTTGCTTAAGAGACTGTCTTTTTCCCATTGTATATTATTGCTTCCTTTGTCTAAGATTAATTTCAGGACTCTCTATTGTGTTATTGATCCATATGTCTGTTTTTGTGCCAATACACACTATTTTGATTACTGCAGTTTTGTAGTACTGTTTGAAGTCTGGGATGATTATGCCTCCTGCTTTGTTCTTTTTCTTCAGGATTGGTTTGGCAATTCTGGGTCTTTTATGGTTCCATATGAATTTTAGGATTATTTATTTTAGTTCTGTGAAAAATGTCATGGGTAATTTGATAGGGATAACATTAAATCTGTGGATTGCTCTGGATAGTATGGCCATTTTAACAGTATTAATTCTTCCAATCCAAGAGCATGGGATATCTTTTCATTTCTTTGAATCATCTTTGTTTTCCTTTATTAATGTTTATAATTCTCAGTATATGTCTTTCACCTAATTGTTTTATTTCGGGGGTTGCAATTTTAAATGGTATTGTGTTTTGTGTGTGTGTGTGTGTGTGTGTGTTTTACATTCCCTTTCTGATATTTCATTATTGGTGTAAAGAAATTCAACTGATTTCTGCATGTTAATTTTGTATCCTTCTACCTTGCTGAATTCGTTTATCAGCTCTAGTAGCTTTTGTGTGAAATCTTTATGGTTTTCTACATATACTATCATGTCATCTGCATATAATGACAATTTTACCTCTTCCCTTCCAATTTGGATAACTTTTATTTCTTGTCTGATTGATACTATATTGAATAGAAGAGTGAGAGTGGGCATCCTTGTCTTGTTTCAGATTTATTGGTAAGGCATTCCAGATTTTAGTGGTAAGGCTTTCAGATTTTCATCACAGAGTATTATATTGGCTGTGGGTTTGTCCTGAATAGCTTTTACTATCTTGAGATATGTTCCCTCTATACCCACTTTGGTAAGAGTTTTTATTGTGAATGGATGTTGAATTTTGTCAAATGCCTTTTCTGCATCTATTGAGATGATATTGTGGTTTTTGTCTTTTCTTTTGTTGATGTGGAGTATCACATTGATTGATTTGTGTAAGTTGAACCATCCTTGTGCACTTGGGATGAATCTCACTTGGTCGTGGTGTATGATCTTTTTTATGTGTTGTTGGATTCACTTTGATAACATTTTGTTGAGAATTTTTGCATCTATATTCATCAGATAGATTGGCCTCTAGTTTTCTTTTTTGGTGATGTTTTGTCTGGTTTTGGTAGCACGGTGATGGTGACTTCATAGAATGTCCCTGGGCATGTTGCCTCCTCTTCAATTTTTGGAAGAGTTTGAGAAGGATAGGTATACATTCTTCTTTGTATGTTTGGAAGAATTCACCTGTGAAGCCATCTGGTCCTGGACTTTTATTTGTAGGGAGTTTTTAAATTACTGACTGTATTCCACTTCTAGTGATTGGTCTGTTCAAATTATCTATTTCTTCTTGATTCAGTTTTGGTGGGCTGTATGTTTCTAGAAAGTTGCCCATTTCTTCTATGTTGTTGAATTTTTTGGCATATAATTTTTCACAGTATTCCCTTATTGCTTTTATGTTTCTGTGGTATCAGTTGTTATGTTCACTTTTTCATTTCTTATTTTGTTCACTTGGGTTCTTTCTTTTCCCTTCTTGGTGAGCTTGGCCAGAGGTGTGTCAATCTTGTTTATCCTTTCAAAGAATCAGCCCTTGATTTTATTGATTTTTTTCTATTTTTAAAAAATCTCTGTTTTATTTATTTCCTCTCTGATCTTTATTATTTCCTTCCTTCTGAGGACTTTAGGTTTTGTTTGTTCTTCTTTTCTAATTCTTTTAAGTGGTTAGGTTGTTTCTTTGAGATTTTTCTTATTTTTTGAGGAAGGCCTGTATCACTATGAACTTTCCTCTAAGAACTGCTTTTGCTGGACATAGATTTTGTATGGTTGTGTTTTCATTGTCATTTGTCTCATGGGATTTTTAAATTTTCTGTTTGATTTCATCATTGACTCATTTTTTTTTTTAGTAGTGTATTGTTTAGTCTCCATGTAATCATTTTTTTCTCATTTTTTTTTTTTACTGTGGTTAATTTCTAGTTTCTTGGTGTTGTGGTCAGAAAAGATGCCTGAGATAATTTTTATCCTCTTAAATTTGTTGAGGCTTTTCTGTGACCTAGTATGTGGTCAGTCCTTAGAGCATGTTCCACGTACACTTGAGAAGAATGTGTATTCTGGTTTTTTTGGATGTAATGTCCTGAAAATATCAATTAAGTCTAATTGTTCTATTGTATCATTTAGGATCTCTGTTGCCTTATTTATTCTCTGTCTGTAAGATCAGTCCATTGATGTGAAATGGGTTATTAAAGTCTCCTACTATTATTGTATTCCCATCAATTTCTCCCTTTATGTCTGTTAGTGTTTGTTTTCTGTATTTGGGTGCTCCTGTATTAGGTACATGTATGTTGATGAGTGGAAGATATTCTTCTTGTATTGATCCTTTTATCATTAGGTAGTATCCTTCTTTATCTTTCTTTATGGTCTCTGTTTTAAAGACTATTTTGTCTGATATGAGTATTGTGACCCCTGCTTTCTTGCCATTTCTGTTTGCATGGAATATCTTTTTCTCTCCCCTCATTTTCAGTCTCTGTGTGTCCTTTGCCCTAAAGTGGGTCTCTTGTAGGCAGCATATTGTAGTCTCTTGTTTTCTTTAATCCAATCTGCCACTCTGTGTCTTTTGATTGGAGGATTTTGTCCATTGACATTTAAGGTAATTATTGCTAGATAAGTATTTATTGCCACTTTATTTCTTCTTTGTCCCCTTCTTTTTCTTTTTCCTTTTATTGTTTGATGATTTTCTTTTGTATTATACTCATGTTCTCTTCTTTTTGGTTTTTGTGATCTATTGTATATTTTTGACTTGTGGTTACCCTACTTTTCAACTTTGTTAACCCCTTCCTATATCTGCTTGTTTCAAACTGGTGGTCACATAGGCTCAAACACATTCTAGAAAAAAAAATCTACATTTTACTACTCTCCTCCCCCACATTTTATGATTTTGATGTCCTATTTTACATCTTCATGTTTATTCTTTTACTGTTCACTGTGGTTGTTATCACTTTCACAGAAAAAAAAACTTTTTTAATCTGTGTATTGGCTTATTTAAGTGATTTATTTTCCAATTGTGATTTTCTGTTTCCTATAGATTCTTCTTTTTTATTTAGAGAAGACCTTTCAATATTTCTTTTAGGATAGGTTTAATATTTCTGTATTATTTTAGTTTTTGCTTATCTGAGAAAATCTTTATCTCTTCTTCTATTCTAAATGATAATTGCTGGGTAGAGTATCCTAGGTTGCAGATTTTCCCTTTCAGGACTTTGAGTATATCTTGCCACTCCCTTTTGGCCTGCAACATTTCTGTAGGGAAATCAGCTAATAGCCTTATAGGAGTTCCCTTGTAAACAACCCTTTGTTTTTATCTTGCTGCCTTTAGAATCCTCTCTTTAACTTTTGCCATTTTTATTATAATATGTCTTGGTGTAGGTCTGTTTGGATTTATCTTGTTTGGGACTCTCTGTGCTCCCTGTACTTGGATATCTGTTTCCTTCTTTAGGTTTGAGAAGTTTTCAGCCATAATTTCTTAAAATACATTTTTGATTACCTTTTCTCTTTCTTCCCCTTAGGGAATTCCTATTATGTGTAGGTTGGCATGCTTTGTATTATTCCATACGTCTCTTGTAGTGCTTTCATTTTTTTTTTTTTTTTTAATTTGGCATTCTGTCTGCTCTCCTGATTGGGTGATTTGCATTATTCTATCTTCCAGGTCACTTATTCATTCTTCTGCATTATTTTGTTATGTTATTCATTGCCTTTAGCTCAGCTTTCATCTCTGCAAATGTGTTTTCTAATTTTTCATGGTTCCTCTTTATAGTTTCTAGTATTTTTTTAAATTAGTACTCTGCATTTCTGTTGATAACCTTTCTTAATTCTTTCAGTATTTTCTTTATCTCCTTTTTGAAATCAGTGTCTATTAAACTAAAGATGTCTGCTTCACCATTTGTTTTCTCAGGGGAATGCTCTTGGTCTTTTAACTGGGAGTGGTTCCTCTGCTTCTTCATTTTACTTGTATTTCTCTTACACTGTGAGTTTAGGGGAAACAATTACCTACTGTGGTCCTGGAGGGCTATTTATATATGGGGGTGTCCCTGTGTAGCTTGTGTGGGTTTACTGTGTTTGGTTTAAGGGCTGTTTTTAGTATGGAAGCCTGTTGCCTCTTTCCTCAGTGTGTACTGGTTGTTACCCATTGATAGGGGATGTGTGGATGCAGCTGGTGCCTGGTCATGGGGTTCTCAGCTATGGTGGTGGCTCAGGTGTGCCCTGGAGCATGTAATGGGAATGGAGGTGGCTTGTGGTCACTCCTGGAGTTTGGGCAGGTGGCAGCAGGGGCCCCCAACCACTCTTGGGGTATGCGAGGGTGGTGGCAGCAGCTCGTGACCACTCCTGGCATCAGGGAGGGAGACGGTGGCAGCCTGAGACCAATGCTGGAGTCTGGGTGGGTGGTATTGGCTGCTCGAGACCATTCCTTGAGTTCAGACAGGTGGCAGTGGTGGCTTACAACCTCACCTGGAGCCCATGCAGGCAGTGTCCTGCCCTCTGTGAGCACCCATGGGGAAAAAGTCTACAATCTGGCCCCCTCCCCATCCCCATGTATCCCCCCAAATAATGGTGACTGGCCTCTATGGTGGCCCAGGCTTCCTCTGTATACACCCTCAGCTGTAGTTGCATTGGATTCCAGTCCCCCAGTCTGTCTCCAGACAGCTCACCCCAGTCCTCTCCCCAGTTCTGATCTCAGAAGCCCCGGTTCTAGCACCCAGCCCCCCACCCCGAGCATGTGTCAGGCTGGGAAGTGCAGGGCAGCATCTGTGCAGTTCTTCCTCTGCTCTGGCTACCGCAAACCAGCTGCCGTGCTCTCCTCCAAGGCTCTGAATCTTCCTTTCAGTCCCTGCCAGTGAGAGGGCTTCCCAGCAAGAAGGAAACTTTCCTCTTTCACAGCTCCTTCCCAAGGGCATAGGTCCTGTATGATTCATTTCTCAATTTTTTTTTTCTTCTATCCTACCCAGTTATGTGGAGATTTTCTTGCCCTTTCAGTAGTCTGAGGTCTTCTGCCAGCGCTCAGTAGATATTCTGTGAGAATCATTCCACATGTAGATGTATTTTTGATGTATTTGTGGGAGAAGGTGAGCTTCATGTCCTACTACTCTGCCATATTGATCACTCTCTATTCTTTTCATTTCCAACTGGTATCTTAAAGCAAAATAATTACTTTTAATTATTATAACAGGTGTGTTATAATATATGTAGTAATAAATGATATTAATATATGAAAGGATAAGAAGTGATAGGTATATGGAATTAACTGCATAAAGGGTTCATATTTGCAAAGCAGGAATAGTAAAGTGAAAAAGTAATAATGCTAAGAGATTTTGATTAATAAAGCATGCATATAATTACACATAAAGAAAATTAAATAGTAAAAATACATATGGATAAAGTCATAGGAAATAAAATCAGATATGAATGTGTTTGATTAACCCAAAGTAGTCAGGAACAAAGCAATAAAAAGAAAACAAATTGGGAAAAAAAAACAGAAAAAAAATTGCAAAATGGTAGATTTAAATGCACCTGTATCAATAATTATAATTAGTTGGTCTAAACATTCCAATTAAAAGGCAATGATTGTCAGACTGCATTAACAAGACCTGACTGAATACTAACTATATGAAAGGCACATTACATAGAGATTCAGATAGGTTGAAAGTAAAAGGATGAAAAAAGATATACCATGCAAACAGTAACATCACATATAGCTGATATATAATATAATGTTTTGTGTCAATTATATCTCAATGAAAAAAACCAGTAATGATATAAAAGATCTGAAGAACATTATCACCAAATCAATATTTATGTAAAAATACATCCAATAACTATGGATTATAATTCTTTCAAGTGAACATTGAACACTTACTAAGATATATGTTGGAGCATAAAATAAGTCTCAATAAAGTTGAAAACACTGAATTCTTAAGAGTTGTTCTTTGACTATATGGTAATTGAATTAAAATATTTAAAAAATAAGTTATATAGAAAATCCCAAGTATTTGGAAATTATAAAAACATACTTCTAAATTACTTTTGGGTCAATAAGAAGTTTTAAGAGAAATGAGCTGAATGAAAATAATAATGTAATATATGAAAATTTGTGATATTCAACTAATACAGGTCTTAGAGGGAAATTTATATCTTTAAATACCTACATTAGAAAAGAGGAAACATTTAAAATAAAATTTTTAATTTCCACTTTAACAAACTAAAAAAGAAGAGAAACTTGAACCTAAAATAAATATAAGAAAGCAACAATAAAATTAGAAGAATCAATGAAATATAAAATAGGCAAACAACAGAAAATTAACAAAGCTAAAGTCAGGGTTTTTTTTTTTTTTTTGAAAAGATTAATAACAATCTAGCAAGACTGATTATGAAAAAAAGAGACTATATCGGTTACTTATATTGCAAATAAAAGATTATCACTACAAATCCTATGAACATTATAGAGAAAATAAAGGGTTAATTCTAATGACTCTGTGCCAATACATCTGAAAGCTTAAATGAAATAGACATATTCCTTAAAAAATACAATTTACCAAAAGTGCCTTAGGAAGAAATATAAAATTGAAGAGCCCTATAGTGATTAAAGAAACTTAATTTGCAATCAAAAGGCTTCATACAAAAAAAAAAGTTGGATGCAGACAGTGTCACTGGTAAATGCTTTAAAACATTCAAAGAAGAAGTAATCCCAATCTTGTACAATATCTTTCAGAAAACAGAGTTGGAAACCAACCTAACTTCTTTTATGAGACCAGTCTAACCCTGACACCAAAACCTAACAAAAAAATTACAAAAAAGCAAATTACAGATCAATAGCCTTCATGACCACAGGCAAGAAATCCTTAACGATAGATTAGCAGATCAAATATAGAATTATGTAAAAAAGACACTACATTATGATCAAGCGGGGCTGTATCAGGGATGCAAGATTGGTTTGACACTTGAAAATGATTTATGTAATTAACCACACTAGCAGAATAAAGGAGAAAAAAATCATTTGTTCATGTAAATAGATGCAAAAAAAGAATTTGACAAAATTCAACATCCACTTCTTGATAAACACCCTCATACAACTGGGAATAGGAGTAATCTTGTTCAGTTTTATAGACAAAATCTACCAAAAAAATGTGAGAGCAAAAATCATGTTTAATGGTGGAATACTGAGTGCTTTCCTTTTTACACCAGGAAAAAAGGCAAGGGTGTTTGCTCTCACCATTTACATTCAGCAATATAGTGGAGATGCTAACCAGTCTAATAAAGCAAGAAAGAGGGGAGAAAGGCATAGAGATTGTAAAGGAAGAAGTAAAATTGACTTTATTTGCAGTCCTAAGGAATGTAAAAGACAAAAAACACAAAATAAGCAATAATCTACTAGAATTCCCCCTCCAAAATCCAGCATCATAAAATGTAAAATCCTTAGAGAAACAAATTTACTAAAAGACTTGCAGACCTCTACACTGAAAACTGCAAAACGTTGCTGATAGAAATTAGTGAAGACCTAAAAAAAAAAAAGAGAACTATATGACATATATGAGTTAGAAGACGTAATTTTTCAGGTGTCATTTTCCTTCATATAGATCTATAGATCCACCATAATCCCAATTAAAATCACAGCTTGCTTATTTATTTATCCATTATTTTTAAAATTATGTATGTATGTATGTATGTATTGGCTACATTGGGTCTTCATTGCTGTGTGTGGGCTTTTCTCTAGTTGTAGCAAGTGGAGGCTACTCTTCATTGCAGTGTATGGGCTTCTCTTTGTGGAGGCTTCTTTTATTGTGGAACACAGACTCTAGGCACATGGACTTCAGTAGTTGTGGCTCGTGGGCTCAGTAGTTGTGGCTCACGGGCCCTAGAGCTCAGGCTCAGTAGTTGTGGTGCATGGGCTTTGTTGCTCCGCGGCGTGGCGGCGTGTGGGATCTTCCCAGATCAGGGATCGAACCCATGTGCCCTGCATTAGCAGGCGGATTCTTAACCACTGCACCACCAGGGAAGTCCCCCAGATTATTTATTTATTTATTTATAAATTTATTTTAAAATTTATTTATTTATTGGATGTGTTGGGTCTTCGTTGCTGGACTCAGGCTTTCTCTAGTTGTGGTGAGTGGGGGTTACTGTTCATTGTAGTGCTCGGGCTTCTCAATGTGAGTGGCTCCTCTTGCTGCGGAGCACAGGCTCTAGGCGCACAGGCTTCAGTAGTTGCAGCACTTGGGCACAGTAGCTGTGGCTCTAGGGCTCTAGGGCACAGGCTCAGCAGTTGTGGCCCACTTCACAAAAGAAGATATACTAATGATTAATAAGTATATGAAAATATTCCTAATCAACAGGCAGATGAAAATTAAAGCCAACATCAAAAACGATTTCACACCCTCTAAAATGGCTAATACTGAAAAGACTTAGTACCACATGTTGGAGTGGGCGTGAAATAATTAATACTCTAGTACATTGTTGGTGGGAGTACAACATGATGCAGTCAATTTGGAAAACAGTTTGGCAGTCTCTTATAAAGTTTAAATATCCATGTACTTACTACATGTGACCTAATAATTCCACTCCTATGTATTTACCTAAGAATATAAAATATATTACACAAAGATACATTCTTAGTACAGCTTTTTTTGCAAATCCAAAAACTGGAGATAAGCCAGTATATGTGTATATTGGTAGATGAATGGATAAGTAAATTGTGGCATATTCATGTGATGGACTTCAAGCAATATAAAGAAATGAAATACTGCTGTATACAACATAGATGAATCTCAAAGGCATACTGACCAAAAATAACCAAGCACAAAAAAGCTGAATGTATGATGCACTCATATAAAGTTCTAGAATAGGCAAAACTATGTTGGAATGATGTTAGATCCATGGTTTTCTAGGGGTGAGGATGGAGAAATCAATTATAAATTGAGAAGAGAACTTTCTGGGGTAACACAACTATTCTGTATCTCATTTGGGAGAGTGGGTACAAGAGTGCATACTTTTGTCAAAACTCAAAGTGTACACTTAAAAATGTATACTTTTGAGTGTATTAAGTCATACCCTAGTAAAGCTGAGGAGTCGGTGGGACTCTTGCTTCAGTACCGTTTCTGTAGGTC
The DNA here is from genome assembly GCF_030028045.1 of Hippopotamus amphibius kiboko. Lineage (NCBI taxonomy): Eukaryota > Metazoa > Chordata > Mammalia > Artiodactyla > Hippopotamidae > Hippopotamus > Hippopotamus amphibius. The sequence goes on from NC_080198.1 coordinate 77,585,356, forward strand.
CACAACCCATCGTCTGCGGGTAGGCCTGGGGCACAGCTGGTGAGCAGGGGTCACAGAGGGAAAAAGAGCTGGGCATAGAATTGGGAGAGAGAGAGAGGACAAGTTAGAACCTGAGGGACCAGTGTTCCTTTCTGTGATTATGTGTAAGCATAGCACCTGCAGAGATTAATGGCTGTTTTTCAAACCTTGTGCAAATTCCACTAACGCAGAACCCTGCAGGGAATTCTGGGAAAACAGGTTCCTGATTAACCTAGCTGACACAATACACCTCGGTAACCATGAATCACTATAATTCTATTTTTAGAAGCGAGAAAAACCCAGTCTTTACAATTTCACCCACCAAAGCTTGAGAAAATTGGAGGAAAAAATCTAAATGCACCGCAGTTTTCTAAAGGGTAAAATTTTCACTTTATATTGTTAGCTGTCAAATTAACTTTTCTTACTTCATTTGCATACATGAAATTTATTCATAAAGACTGTGCATGGTACACTGAGCAGCAGGATATTTCTAAAGTTTCTCTGAATTCACCACTCAGTTTTTTTTCCCTCATTTTACTTCTTTAGTGTTTACCATCCAGCTATTATTATGTATATTGTAAATATATAATTACACACGGGTTTGCATGTAGTGGAACAAGACTCTTTCAGTGGGAGGAGGATATTTATAAGCACAGCTGCTGTTATTACTGTGTTACTCTCAGGCCTCCCACCTAGGGACGAGGGAAAAAAAAAAACAACAATAAAAAGGCACACCTCTCTTCATTATTCTTCTGGAGCTGCACAATGAATTTCTGACCAGAGAGCACAATTTTCTACCAGCTTTAGATGCTGGATATGACTTCTCTTAGGCAACTAATGAGGCACTCTGCCACATGTGAGTGAACTGCTCAGAAGCGTAGTGTTTATACTCGTCCTGGTGTCTGGAAACTTTCCTTCTTTCTAAACTGCTTTCCCTTTTTCAACACTCTCATTTTGCCATTAACCTTAATAATTTCTTCGTTTATGAAAACTTTTAATGCATGAATATTGTTTTCTTTATTCCCTTATTCAGTGGGTCATCAAATTCCATAGATATTTATTCATTTTCTATTTAGCATTTGTTAAATATTTACTAGGTGCTGGGAAAGAAAATGGGCACAGAGAAGAGGAGGAGAAAAGATTGATTCAGCATGGCCACACCCTCCCCTCCATCCATTCCCATGGCTGCCAATTTGTTCTTTACATAAGACTCACCAAACTAAAGATGCAGATGTAGAGAACGGACTTGAGGACAGGGGGTGGGGAGGTGGCGAAGGGGAAGCTGGGACGAAGTGAGAGAGTAGCATTGACATATATGCACTACCAAATGTCAAATAGATAGCTAGTGGGAAGCTGCTGCATAACACAGGGAGATCAACTCAATGATGGGTGATGACTTAGAGGCCTGGGATAGAGAGGATGGGAAGGAGTCATGGGAGGGAGGAGGATATGGGGATATATGTATAAACGCAGCTGATTCACTTTGGTGTACAGCAAAAACTGGCACAACAGTGTAAAGCAATTATATTCCAATAAAGAGCATTAAAAAAAAAAAAAGACTCACCAGGAAGGGTTCCCACACCAATCAATCAAGCTTAAGCTCTGTTGCATACATCTTACAGCATCATTTCCCTCTCCTGCCCCTTGCTTCCTCTGCAGCACTCCTGCCCATAAATTTATCTCCCATTATTCCCCCCCTCCTTAATTTATTTCGCACTTCTCCCATCCAGATTCAATCTCACCTCACCCCGTCACACCCCTTACTTGTCCGCAATGCATTAGGTCCAAGCCCATCTCCCAGACTTTGCCTCTGCTATCCCACCACCTGGGGGGCTTTCTTCTCTTCTCTTTACTTCCTCCCCATGCTTCAGAATCCATTTTGACAATTCTTTATCCTATATATGAACTTCCAATTAGTAAACATTATGTATTAATAGAATTACATTAATCTGTTTTTCACACTCTTTGTTTCATGGGTGTATGTTTTCCTAACTAATTTGTTAATTAAACCTTATCTTTTTTTATGCTGTAAAACTAGTGGAAGGCCATTTAATTCACAGACAACTGCAATGCAGCGATTAGGAGCCCAGGTTCTGAGACCTCATACTGGATTTATGTCTGGGCTACTTACTGTCTGATCCTCAGCGAGTTATTTCTCTGTGCCTCAGTGCCTTCATCTGGAAAGAGCAGATTACACTTTCTCATAGGATTGACGTGAAGATTAAGGGATAAAAGTACTGGCAAAGTGCTTAGAAAGGTGCCTGCAATATAGCAAAGATTAGCTATTATTAGTAGTACGTAGTAAGTAAATATTTGTTAGTTGAAAACAGAAAATCACATACACTACAATTAAAATACTTAACAAGGGCAAAAGAATATATAGCCACTGGAGAAGCTATTCATTTTGTATATAGTAAAATATATATATAATCTGCAAGGTTTCTCTGTTTGTCATACGCACCTGGCAACCCCCCAACCCTGGTCAAACCATACTCTCCACTGACTATGATCGCATGTTCACAATTGAACTTGTTTGTAGAAAACAATCACGCTGACTGACCGTGGCTGAAATTCATGGGCACTAATATTTAGCTCACCATTAGTGCTTCATGGGCAGTCCATGTTTTCTAGTCCACCCACTCTTCCATTGTCCTCAGCCAACTATTTCATACCTCCTCCTTGCTTCTTAATCCTTCCCCTGTTTCTCCCCTGTTCTTATGCCTAGCTGAAAACCTAGCTTCCTATTGTAGTAAACAGAAGAGAACTTGGGGAGTTCCCTGGTGGTCTACTGGTTAAGATTTGGTGCTTTCACTGCCATGGCCCAGGTTTAATCCCTGCTCGGGGAACTGGGATCCCAGAAAGTCAAAAAAATAAAAATAAAAAAAATTAAAAAAGAGAGAGAGAGAGGAAACTTCCACATCTTCTCACCCATACATCTCTCTGCCCTCCTGCCCCTGAATCTAAAAGACTCTGCCCTCCCTCTATTACTTCAATAAGCAGTTCATGCTCCCATCTAAGGTCACCCCCTTAAACTGTGCACTAGGTGTTGTTCCTCTTGATTATTAAAGAACACCACTCCAGCATTATGCCTCTCTCTTGCCTGCATGGTTAATATTTCTCTCTGTACTGGATCAGTCTCATCTACATACAAACATGGCTCTTTCTCTCATCTAAAATATCGTCTCTTTATCAGCACTTCTCCCTCCAGCTATCAGGCCATTTCTCTGCCCCCTTTACCATAAAATTCCTCAAGAGCTGTCTGTATTCTATTTTCTTTTCTCTCCTGAACCTAATCAGATGCTCCCAGTACTCCACCCAAACTGTTCTTGCTAAGGTCGTTAGTGGCCTATCAATAACATTTGATGTAATTGATCATTCTCTTTTGAAAAACTTTGTGGTTCTTTTCCTACCACATGGACTACTATTTCTCAGTCTCACTTGCTTGTTTCTTTTCATAAACTTGACCTTTAAAGATAAGACTGACTCAGGACCCAATCCTTAGACCTCTTATATTCTATAGTTATGTTATAATCTCTAAGTAATTTCATCTAGTTCCATGGCTTTAAGTAATATATGTATCAGTTAGGGTTTGATCAGTGATGCAGAATCCTCATGAGTGATATGGAATAAGAGATTTACGATAGATGTTGGATCTTTTTATGCTTGTTGCTGAAGAAGTTTTATGGAAGGCTGTTGGCTCTGCATCTGGTATGTTTTAAGGTCACTGTAAATCAGCAAGGGCTGACAGTCTGGAAGAAAATCTGGGCATAAAGCTTGAGAGAGTGAGGACAACCTAGATCCAATGAATAAGGGAAAATGAATCCACTGGGAAAAATTGCAACTTGCCTCCAACTTGGACAAACTGGAAGAAGCTGGTACCCTTCACCATGGATTTGCACTTATGCTGACCCAGAACTTGGAGGAGCTGAAGGAAGAAATTCAGTGCCAGCTGGGGGAATTGTATGCCTGGGTGTGGCCCATGCCATTGAGGTGTACCAGCAGATGAGCCACAGCATGTGCAAGCTGACAGCAACGCCTGGTGCCTACCTTCAGGCCTGCTGGCATACTTCCACCTTCCAAATCTGCGAACATCTCATGTGGCCAACCCTGACACAGAACTCACAGGGAAGGGAATTTGGGGAAGCATTTCAGTAGCTAATTTGCCATGGTTCAAAATGACCACATCCTTCATGTACGGACAATTCTCAATTTTGTATCTATAGCTTAGACCTCTCCCCTGAAGTCCAGATTTGTCTATTTGCCCATCAACACTTCCACTCAGACATCTAGCAGACATCTCCAACTTAACCACTCCTTCTGCAGTTATTTGCATCTCAGTGAATCCATCATATTTACAGTTGCTCAGGCAACAGGAGTTACCCCTGCCTCCTCTCAACTATCCATATCTGGTCCATAAGAAGGTAGGGCTACCTTCAAAATGGAGGCAATCCTTGGTAAACTGACTCTCACTCTCCAAAGCTCAGTAACTTAATGGATTTGGGTAAGTGGTACCTTTTATTATCTAAAGCTACAATCAATGGCTGTGGTTTGAATACAGGAACTAAATAGAGTAGCATACTGAGACCTGTACATACATAAAAAATCTGATGTTTCCCACCACCTCCATCAAGACCACAGTCATCTGTCTCCTGGATTTGTCTCCCTCCTCCACAACACTTGTTCCTCTGTAGTCTATTTACTTGACCTAATGTTCAGGAGGATCCTTAAAAATAAGTCAAATCGTGTTACCCTTCTGATCATAACCCAGGGTAAAACCCAAAGTCCACGATCCAAAATCCAGTTCCTTAAAATAAATCTCTCATGTGAATTTTGATGCTGGTAAGTCTGAAATGTGTAAGGCAGACCAGCAGGCTGGTAATTCCTGTAGGAGTTGATGTTGCAGTCTTGAATCCCAAGGCAGTCTGAAAGCAGAATTCATTCCTTCTCAGGGGACCTCAGTTTTTTCTCCCACAGCCTTCAATAGGTTGGATGAAGCCTAGCCACATTATGGAGAATGCTCTGTTTTACTTAAACACACACACACACACACACACACACACACACACACACACACACACACACTCTCAGTGGCTCTGTGTGTTTAATAACCCTTATACAGTCGCCTTTTCATCGAAGTCTTCACTTGCCACTCTGTTCAAGATGGGATCCACCACCATACAGTTGCCTCATGGCAATCCCTATTCCACTTACCCTATTTTATTTTTCTCCAGGGTCCATATATACTATTGTACTTGTATGCTCATTTATACTATCTTTTTCTTAACTTATGTTAGAACATCTAAACTTCCTGAAAATAAGGGCTTCATTCTGTCCTCTACTGAATCCTTAAAAGAATGTTTGGCTTCTAGTAGGTGCTCAGCGAATATTGATGAATGAATAATTGAATGAATCAGGCCTAAGTAGATTGTTTCTGATTTAGTTGAAAAATCTTTGGCAATGACTGAGTCCTTGGAATGGCATGGAAAAGAGACTAATTCAACACTGGGGCGGGGGGGAGAGGGGAGAAGGAGGAAACTATGACAGCAGAGAGATACCAAATGTATTGTAAATTAAAGGAGAAAGGAAAAGAGAAAGAATCATAAAAAATAGGAAATTAATAATTTTTTGATTGGCACTGTGCAATGTTAAAATTGATAATGATAATCCTTGTCTGTCTTTCCTCTGCCTAGAAAAGAAAAGCAGTCCAAAGAAAAATTAGCACAGAAAAATGAAAACAAAAGAAAGGACAAAAATTTGGGAAAAGCCAAAGGAAGACAAATGACTCTAATGAGTGTCAGGGTTTGGCTGCGATTAGAAACCACAAATCCTAATGCTACCTATTTACATAGATTCTAACTCAGCTTATCTGTTTGCAGAGAAGAGAAATTAGCTTATGCTAGAAAATATGAAACTGAGTACAGCACTAAATATTTATAGCCTGCAGAATAAAACTGAGAAAAGCTTATTTGTGGAATTTAAATATTTTATGTGTTGCATTTAAAAAGATATTCTGTACCACAGTCCTGACAAAAACAGATAAGATAAAAAACATGCTTACTCCCTTTCTGTGAGAAGGTGGCTTTGAAAGTTCCACTCGTTCATGTCCCTCTTTATTCATCTATTCGCCAAAGAGGCATTGCTAACGTTCCAGCTGCCAGACACGGCAAAAGGCGCTGTGTTTAAGAGCTTATCAGATATGATCCTTGATGTTCGAGTTTAGAGGCTTTCATGGTAGCAGATGCTAAGAACTAATCAGATACATAAATAATTGCAAATTGTGACAAGAGATAAAAAGAGAAAATATAAGATGTTATGAGCTACTATAATTGGGAGACTTAATTCTGATGGAGTGTCAGGGCAGACCATTCTTGGGGCCTATTTACAATAAGATCTGAAGGATCAGTAGGGCTTAACTAAGCAATAAATGGGAGGGTTTATGTTGGGATGAAGGAGGAAAATATACCAAGCAGGCTGAAGAGGCTTGGTGCATTTGTAGAAATGAGCCCAGAATGTTCAGGAGAGAATGTTGCTGAAGAGAAAGGCATTGGCCAAGCTCTGTGTACCATTGTAGTCTTTGTTGAGGATTTGGAAATTCATATTTGGTGCATAAAATATCAACATTGCTATGTAGAGTTGAAAAAATACTATCAGAAAATTTTACACAAGGGGACGAGGATATTGGCATATATTTTATTGCTAGAATCAAAGGAGAGAAGCTGTGTAAGAGATATCACCAGTAAATAATGGTAGCTATCCTAATATCAGATGCAGACTCTGGGATTAACGTTTAAGTGCAAGTAGTTTGTTTGAGAGCTGATGCCAAGAAGCGTGGTAGGGAAGTGAGTGAGGTGAATCAGACAAGAGACAGAAGCTGTGGTAGGCTGAATAACGGCCCCCATGATAGCCGTGTCTAATTCCTGGAACCTGTGAATGTTACCTTATATGGCAAAAAGTCTTTACAGATGTGATTAAGGTAAGGATCTTGATGTGGACAGATTATCCTGGAATGTCCCGGTGGGCCCTAAATGTTATTACAAGTGTCCCTGTAAGAGGGAGACAGAGGGAGATTTGACTGCAGAAGAAAAGATCTGTGACCACAGAAGCAGAGATTGGAGTGATCACTTTGATAATAGAAGAAGTAGCTACTAGGAGCTGAAAAAGGCAAGAAATAGATGGTCCTTAGAGCTTCCAGAGGGTATGCGATCCTGCCAACAGTAGTTTTGGGCCAGTGAAACCCATTTTGGACTACTTGCCTCCAGAACTGTAAGATAATAAATTTGTGTTAAGCCACTATGGTTGCTATAATTCGTTACAACAGCAGTAGGAAACTAATGCAGAAGCAGATACAGAAGGCCGTACGTTAAAAGGCAGATTATTCTGTAGGCCACTAGTGCTTAATGCTATTGCAGGTCTCTGAGAAACACTGAAAAATACGCCTCAGAATTGTCCCAGCCCAGTGGCAAGGAAGCTGGAATGACTGTCAACCAACATCCATTCATGATGTATTGAATGTGGATTTCAAAGGCATAACTGCCTGGCACTTCTAGACTTCCTCTCGCATGCTAACCATACATGTGTCTGAAGCCAGAGAAAGCCTTCCGACAGGAGGTGGCCTGTGCATGCAGTAGGAAACCACTGGCGTGTGGGGGGTGTTGAGGGAGCGTGGCAGTGCCAGTCCCTGCAGCAGTCCACCCCTTAGAGCTCGATCCACTCGTGTCTGTGTTAAGTTCTCTCTGTTCTTTCATTGATTTTTCAAGGAAGTCACAATTTCTTTTTTTTTTTAATCTCAAAACAGAGAGTACAGTGAGATAACCACCTTAGTCCCTGCTAATATGTCCCAAGATCATAGTTGACATTTATTTTGTCCCTCCTCTATTACTCATTCTAGATCTCCCTACCCTTAGGCAGGTCTGGGTTCTTTTTGCCCATGGGGTGATCAAGATCTTCACCACTAAGGGTTTAAGTCTTGCTTACTGTGCGCTTGTCAGGCTGTGGTGCTGCAGTTGTCTGTTCTTGCTTGTTACCAGGCATAGACGTGCTAGTGAAGCCCCAAGGAGTCTCCTTAGTTATGACATTTTGCCCCCTACTCCCATTATTTAGAAACAACCTTATCTTCTTATGATAATCAGAGATATTTACCCCCAACAGTGTAGTAGCTCCCTTTTCTCTTCAGTGATCTGGGGGGCATCTGTAGCTTTCGATTTTGTGAAGTCCTTCCTGTGTCCACAGGTAGAAGCATTCCTTCACCTAGAAAATACAGTTGCTCCAAGCCTGTCCTCAAGAATGATGTTAAGGGACTTCCCTGGTGGTGCAGTGGTTAAGCATCTGCCTGCCAATGCAGGCGACATGGGTTCGATCCCTGGTCTGGGAAGATCCCACATGCCGTGGAGCAGCTAAGCCCATGTGCCACAACTACGAAGCCTGCGTGCCACAACTACTGAAGCCTGTGCACCTAGAGCCTGTGCTCTGCAACAAGAGAAGCCACTGCAATGAGAAGCCTGTGCACCTCAACAAAGAGTAGCCCCTGCTCACTGCAACGAAGACCCAACGCAGACAATAAATAAATAATAAATTTGTGAAAAAACATTTCTGCTAAAAAAAAAAAAAGAATGATGTTGAGGGAGATCACTTCTACTGTTGGGTTTCTAGGCCTATATGTTGCAGCTGTCAGCAGCACAGAATAGTCACTTCAAACTACATACTTCATGTTAAGGAAAATTACCCAAATATACATCTCCTAAACTAGTGCCTTAAATGCACATTTGGGAGGCTATTCCAATGTTTTATTCATCTGGAAGCTTCCATGTGAAGCAGTACATAGTAGGACTGGTGGATTCCAGAGTTAAGGGCACCCTGTTATACCTCTTGTGTGATAAAATAATTCCTCTCATCCAAGTCAATATGCTATGGGATCCTGTTTGGTAGATCAGACCTCCATTCAGCTTACAACAGTGGTGTTAGAGCAGAAAGAAAGGCAAACCCACATTCAGAGTGCACCCAGTCTTGGGACACATTGCTGCCCCCTTCAGAGCAGAAGGGGTCTACAGTAATCCAACCCCAACCAACATCGGGTTAGTCTCCGTGTGTGATGGAACCGTGCTGAGTTTTAGCATTAGTTCTGATTGTTGACAGTTGACAGATTGGACTTTCAGTGCCAACAGTAACTTGATAAGCCTTGCTGAGAAGCAGCCTTAACATGTCTCTCTCATTCATGGGCGCTTTGTGAGAGCTCTGGGGTGGATTAGGATGAAGGCTGGCTGACATCCACTAGGCAAACCATACTATGTATTCTTAGTCCACGGTAGGTGCTCTCTGGTAAATTTTTATACGTGATTCAAAGTTGCACACACTTTGTCTCCACTCACATAAGTACATATACATGCCTTTTCCATAGATTTCCTTGTCTCCGGTCTTCCAAATGGGTTTCTTCCCATCCCCTGACAAATCAAAAAAACAAAAACAAAAACAAAACCTCCCCAAAAACCATGTGCCACAGCCTAGTCCTCCATGTATAACCTTACGTCAGGCCACTTCTCCTTCAATACCCCGTTAATGATCAAGTATGCTGCTGAAAGCTTGGCCACTGATGAAAGAATTTCCCCTGGTCATTGTTTTTCAAGGCCATCGTTGAGAGGAACTGGAGCATGGCTGCAGTTAATTTCAGCTGGCACCAAAATACTAAGTCATCCAATCAGTAAAGCAGGCTTGAGTTTCTTCTTCCTCCATCAGATGATCTTTGGTGTTCCTCTCTAACCCATACCTCACCATGAGGCCCTAGGTATGAGATGAGGGAAGGGCTTAAGTACAACAAAATTAGGTTACATGGGGGTCTGGTCCACATGCTTGTGTTACTTACAGTGCTCACTGGACCTGATTGTGTGCAGTCGTGAATCTACCATTTCCATTATAACATGGATTACTGCTATGTCCACCCAGTCTTATGACTTGATGGGTCTGACAATACTTGGTTTATAAGAGGAAGCTCTTGACACATTTAATGTCCTGTATTCAGACACTCATTTTCCCTAGGACCCAGTAACATGTCAGAAACTGTTTTTCAAACAATTAGTAGTTCTCTGCTGCAGAAGGCATGGTCTAGAATTCTGAGCTATGAGTATCTTACCAGGGCCTGCTAGGGACTCCACAGAGCATCTTAACATGGATAGCTGTAGCACCAGTGGATCTACCACATTGTAAGCTACAAGACACAGAGCATGGCAATGGGATCCATGTTGCCAGTTGGCTGTAAGAAATCCAATTCCATTTTAAGAGACTGCTGCCTGGCATCACTTGCAGTTGTAGAAACTGACTCTGAGACTAAGATGGTTTGAATAAAAGTAGTACTTGAGATATCATTCTAGGAAACACTGGTAAGGGAAGGAGTAAGTAAAACAAGTAAAACTCAGTACAGGTTGTGTTTATGAGCAGGTTATTGCTGTCAGTGATGGGGCTCATTGCTCCTGGTAACCTCCAGGAGAACATGCCTTAGCTGCCCTCTCTCTTCACTCAGTGATCATAGGGGTGGCTTGATCAAAGTATCAGGAATGGAGGCTATATGTGGGTTCAGCAATGTCATCTGATCAAAACTACCACTGCTAAGTGGCCAAACGGCCAACAGCAGAGGCCAATATCTTCTGGCGGAACCAGTCAGCTATCTTTTGGAAGGTTGATTATATTGAATACTTCCCATCATGTAGGGTATGCTGCTTTGTCTTCCTAGGAATAAACATTTTCTTAACATGGATTTGTCTCCCCTGCCTCCAACACTTCTGTCAGCATCACCATTCCTACACTTTTGGAATACCTTATCCATGCCATGGTAGCTCATTCTACATTGTCTCTAAGTAGAGGTCATATGTGATTGCAGAGGAAATGTGGCCATGGGCTCATCACCAAAGATTTCACTTGTTTTACCACATTCCCTGTCACAGAGAAACAGTTGGCATGGTAGAATAATAGAATAAACTGCTAAGATTTAGTTTTGGAGAGAGCTGAGACGCAAGCATTCTGAGAGGTTGGGGAACTGTTGTGTAGTATGTGGTGTACGTCTTAAAGAAGTAACTAATACATGGTGCTCTCTCACCCACAGAGAGTATATACAGGTATGTCAAACAAGGTAACGAGGTGGCAGTGGCCATATCCCACCATTATACCTTGTAAGTTTCTAGAGTTTTTGCTTCTTTTCCATGACCTTGAGTTGTGGATTTGGTCATTCTAGTCTTCAAGATAGGACTTCGTCCACTAGGAAAAATAGTCATGGTTCCAACAAATTAGATGGTGAGATTTGCGCTGGACATTTAGGACTCTTTATGGCAATAATCCAACTTTCAGGGTGATTAATCCTAATAGCTAGAGGCAAGTTGGCTTGTTGCTAAAGAATGGGTGACAGAAGACTATTTTTAGAATCCAGGGGATTCACTGGGGGATCCCTTAGTACTTTTGCCTCAAAGTTGTAGCCACTGCAAAACAGTGTTGACAAAAAAAAAAAAAAAATCTCTAAAAGCATATCCTGCAAAGATAAAGATTTGGGTCAACCTACTAGGTAAAGAATCTTGTTCAGCCAAAGTGCTGGCAAAAGGTAAGCAGAATCTCAGACAAATGTTGAAAGAAGGGTTCGTATCAGCAAGTTTGCTGTCATGAAAATGATTGAGTTGTGGGCCATGACAACTCTGTTTGATTATTTAATTCTTTATTTTATCCTTTCTTTGCTCATTACCTTATAGGAAGAATATCTTATGTTCTAGAATTCAAACGGACTTATGACTATATTGATAATACTCTGCAGTAATACTGGTGGGACGACTTGAATTTCTTGCGCTAGTGTTTTTCACCCAACAAAGGATAAGAGTGGATGTTAAGGAAGAAAGGGATGTATTGTGCTGCATATCTTCTGTTGTTCCTGCAAATCTACTCGCTATCCTTTCTCTCCTGTAGGGCTGACCTGTATGGATGTGAATAGACATCAGTGTTCTCATCATTGTACAGGTTTTCTCCTTTCAGATATCATGATTTCATTAACCTTTCCTCTCCTCAGTTGTTTTGACCTGGGGTGGTAAGCTTTATGTTACTGGACTGTCTTTTGTGGTCCCCCTACATAAACATATTTGTAAACAATGTCTTTGTAATTAACTATCCTTAAATTCTTGTATTTCAAGTGTATCAGCAATCTCCTGTGGGGAGCCTGACTGATAAAGATGGCAAGTGGTTTTGGATATGGTGAGTCTGAGGATTCTGGACATTTATATTGATGAAATTTCCAAAGAGAATAGATGGGGAAAGGTCTAGCCTGGTGACATACATTTGGAAAATTATTAGCAGATAAGGAGAAGATGAGATCACCCATGTGGAGCAGCAGGTTGATGATGGGATACTGGGACACAGACATTGAGGTGGCAGGCATAGGATGGGGGTCTCAAAAGGAGGGAAAGATGGCACAGACATCAAATTATTAAGAGACGCAGGAATATGGAGTGTAATGGGTATAATGGGATGGAGGTTTTTAAAAAGGAGGATGTCATTATCAGTGACAAGATAGCAGAGAGCACTACTAAGATGATAATTTAAAAAAAAAGAAAGTGAAATTGTACATGGCAACTGCAAAGTCACAATCATGGAGGAAATTGAAATGTTATTAGAGACTCAGTAATGTTTTAGGGGGGAAGATAGATTGAACTTAGTTGAGAAAGGGGCTGGAAAAGGAGAAATAGAGTGTCTTCAAAAAAGATATTTGTAAAGGAAGGAAGAAAAGTTACTGGACACAGTTAAGGTAACATGAAGTCTTTGAAGAGGTTATGCTTTGGGGGATAAGGTGCACTTCAGTATATTTTTTAGACTTAATAATACAATAGAAAGGGAATGAATCTTGAAAGAGATGGAGGATGAAATAAGGAATATATACCAAGATAAGGCCAAGAGTGTATGGAGAAAATTTGAACTTGGTTAGAAGGAGAAACTCATCAACTTCTGGACCTTTAAGCTAAGCACAGATGTGAATATGGATTAATTTATAGGTAGAAGGGCAGAACACTGGAAGTTCATTTTATGGTTTCAGTTTTCTTATGAAGTTTCTGTTGTGAGTAAAAAGTGGGCTGGAAAGAAGACAAAGTAAGAAACAGATACTGGAGGAATGAGAGGTGACATTGACCACAGACAAATAAAAGGATGGGTAGTACGGAGGTCTCAGGTGGTATTAGAAGACATGAATTTATAGAAGCAACATCTATATATTTGTGTTTTCTCTAGCAGGCCTCAGATGTCCTCATTATAAGAGTGAAAAAGGCAATAGGTATCACTGATCCAGCTACTAAGTATTAAGAAATAGAAATATTTGTTTCTTCCTTCCTCTCTTCCTCCCTTTCTCTTTCCTTTCCCTCCTTATCTCTTTTCTTCATCCCCTCTTTCCATCTTTCTTGCCACTTTTATAACATCCTTCCCTTTTACATTCCTTTCTGCCCTTTTCTTTTCTTTTTTCCCTCTTTTTCCTCTAACATTGATGGTGCACTTTTATGTACTAGATATTGTGAAAGCTATAGAAGACACATTTTACAATGTATTTATAGTAAAAAAAAAATTCCCCAAAGAAGTTAGCAATGTCAACAAATTAATAATGGCTGTTAATCTTTGTACAGTACCAGGTGAGAAGATAAGAATATTTGCTTGTACATTTCCAGCTTTTGTTAGTTTTGGCCTTTGGGGAGAACAGGAAGTAAGGTGTGGGTTATTCTGAACATTTTATATTTGATATTTTTGGTAAGGCCTCCAAACCCTTCTAGTTCTCCACACTGGGACATTTAACAACTTATGAAACCCCTGCATAACACTTATAACCTATTGGGAGTGACTATTATCTCTTCTGGTTTATTACACAGCCGCTTTCCTCAACCAATACTGCCCTATTGCCACGTTGATAATGTACACAGTGAATGCTGGCCTCCTCCTTGAGGTCCATGGCCTCTCCTCGACCTGCTTTCCCCAATGTTCTTGATTACCTTTGTAAAAAATTAATAAACAGAAACCTCAATTAAATAGAGTCAGGAGACCAGCAGGGGGGAACCTCTCATGCCCTGTGGTGATAGCAGAGCCCAACAGGAAGAAGAAAGACTCTTCTTCTTTCCTGGCAAGGACTCATCCAAAGAAAAGCCATGGACTCTTTGTTTACTATACCTCATTCAGCTTCCTCTTCCTTTATAAAAGTGTTCTTTCATCACCATGTGGGGACTTGCACACTGCTCACCATGGCGGCAGACCCCAAATTGCAATTTTCTGCTGATCCCAAATAACCCCATCTTCGCTGGAGAAATATCTGGCATCTATTTGTTTCAGGCCAACACATTCATATCTATTTGGAAGTGTCTTTAGAACTGACCACTCTCCTCTCCTAATCAAAGGACAGCAGAAAACCTGGCTTCCTATCTTCTCACCCAGCTTCTGTCCTGGGTGCCTTAGTGTAATTAAGGAAAAAAAAAGAAAAAAGAAAATAAACAAAACAAAAAAAATCTCCCTCTGGACAGATAGAAAATTTCTTTTTATTGGGATACATAGTAAGGGAAACCTATTAAGATTTATAGCCAAAGAACTAGAACTTGAAGAGAGGGAGGGACTAAGAAGAAGATAGGGAAACAAATTTGGATTCATCTACATGATGTCATTCAGTTCTCCTCAGTATGCAATTGAGAATGAAAACAAGAGGAAAGAAACTTTCCTTCCAAAGACTTTGGGTTACACCTATTCTTCACAACTTGGCTCAGAGACTCAGAGATGGCGGCTACATAGAGATGAAGTTACATATTCTTGACATTCCAGGTTTTCCTCCCTGACCCATTTAGAATTTATCTTGTGACTGTGCTAGATTTTTTTTTCCTATTGCAAAGTTGAAAGTGAAATGAACACTAGTGAAACATTTCATCTACATTTCACAGAGTTAAATTGTTGAAAAAGTAATTTATAGTACAATAATCTAAGGATAAGGGGTGACTTTCAGGGATTTGAAAGTATAGATGGCCAAATAATTTAATTGTTAAAAAACCAAAAGGGGGAGAGAAAAGATGGTGGCGAAGTAGAGAGACGTGGAGTGCATCCCTCTCCACAGATGCATTGGGAATGCACGGAAGGATGCAGTCATTCCCACAGAGAACCAGCTGAACACCAGCAGACGGCCTCAGACACCAGAAAGGGCTGCGGGGAGCCCGACATAGCCGGTAGGGAGGCATCTACGAGGGCTCAAAGAGGGGGAATCGGCGGAGCTGTGGCAGACGGGAGGGAGTGAGAAGCATACGGAGGGTCCGCAGCGCAGCTCAGCGTTCCCGGACCGAGACATCGATCCACGGCTGAACAGAGGGTCCAGGAGCGGGAGCGTGGGAACCGGAGAGCTGGGTCAGGGTGAGAAACATTGTTGCCGGTAGGGTGACGGACCGAGAGCACAGGAGGGAGGAGGTCCGCGGAGAGGAGTGCCCGTCCCTGAGAGCTGCCCGGCCATGATGGCTGCTGGAGGCTGCAGGCTCACGGGCGGGGGGGGAGGAGCCGCGTGAGTAGCCTCTCCCTCTCTTTTGGCGCCTCTGCAACAGGCAGTGGAGAGACGCCCTGCGGGCCACCTAAGGCGCTCAGGGATAACAAGCACCCTCAGGCGCTCGGGCGGGGCTAGATTAAAACCCCTTGCAACGCCAGCAGCAGGGAGGCTGCCGAGAGAAAAAAAAACAACAACAGCATCAAAAAGAAAAAAACCCCGAGAGAGGCCCAACTCTAAGACTTTCTGTTTACACCTGAGCCACCAGCGCCCTCTGCAACAGGCACCTCCAAGCCTGACTGAAACAACAGTGCGCCACTGCTCACTCACTCCCAGGAGAAGGAGCCACTATTGTACCCTCTCCCTCCCCACACACCGACGCTTACAGACGAACAATAAAGGAACCTCTGCTGGTCACAGAATAACGCAAAAAAAACCCAAGGCAAGGAGAAGGACACTTACAGCTGAGACGCTAAGGAAACAGAAATAGTAGTATCAATACCTATTGAACTGGTCCATTCTGGGATCAGTTCTGGATTTTTTTTTTTTTTCTTTCTCTCTCGCTCTCTTTTTTTTTTTTTTAATTTATTAAATACGATCTTAGCCCTAAGGGATCTACAAGTTTTATAACATAATTTTTTAATGATATTTTTTATTCTTTTTATTTTTTATTTTTTTTTTATTTTATTTTTTGCCTTTTTATATACTTCTATATCTAGCTAAGTTTCTGGTAGTACGGACAAAGTATCTCTCATACTTTCCTTTCATCCCTATTTTTTATACATTTCTATTCCTTTCTTTTTATTTGCATATTTCCAACCACATTACGCTCTTCTGTTCCCCTTTCTTCCAGCCTTTTTAAGTTTATTTTATCTTAACATACTTATAAGCAACACTATCAGTCTGCTCAGACTCCTTGCTCTATTCTCCAGATGACGCACTGCCTTGGTATTTAATATTAGGCTTTTGTCTTTATCTTAGTTCTTAGTACAGTTGTCTAATTACATTCTGAGAATCTCCATTCTCTCTGGTGGCACTCCAGCTCTTTTCTATATTTGATCCTAGCTTACAAAATCTCCCTGGATTGATGTTTGTATGTGTAGGGTGTTATTTGTTGTTTGTTTGCTTTTGCTTTTGTCTCTGACTTGTTCTGTTTCAGTTGTCCATTTCTGTTGGGTTTCTCTTTGAATATCTGATAGCACACTGGGGTTCTGTCAGGTCTTTCTAGAGCCTTATGTCCTAACGGATTCAGTAATTGTGTGTCTTATACATGTAAGTGTTTCCTAGACTTAATATTCGTTTAATCCAATACTCGGACATTAGTCTGAGGCTTGGACAGTCTTCTATAAACACCTCTATCGCCAGGACAAGCAACCCCAAAAGTTTGCACAACCATGAGGAAACAAAGAAACACCATGCAGGCAAAGGAGCAGGAAAAAAAAACCACAAGACCAAATAAATGAGGAGGAAATAGGAAAAATGCCTGAAAAAGAATTTAGAGTAATGATAGTAAAAATGATACAAAATCTCGATAACAAAATAGAGAAAGTACAAGAAACAGTTCATAAGAACTCAGAAAAACAAACAGCAATGGATAACAAAATAACCGAAATTAAAAATACTCTAGATGCTATAACCAGCAGAATGACTGAGGCAGAAGAACGAATAAATGAGTTGGAAGATAGAATGGGGGAAATAACTGCCACAGAGCAGGAAAAAGAAAAAAGAATAAAAAGATTAGAAGACAGCCTCAGAGACCTCAGTGATAACCTTAAATGTACCAACATTCAAATTATAGGCATCCCAGAAGAAGAAGAAAACAAGAAAGGGTCTGAGAAAATCTTTGAAGAGGTTCTAGTGGAAAACTTCCCCAACATGGGAAAGGAAATAATTCACCAAGTCCAAGAAGCACAGAGAGTCCCATACAGAATAAACCCAAGGAGAAATACACCAAGACACATATTAATCAAACTAACGACAATTCAACACAAAGAAAAAATATTAAAAGCAGCAAGAGAAAAGCAACAAACAACATATAAGGGAAAACCCATCAGGATAACAGCTGACCTTTCTACAGAAACTCTGCAGGCCAGAAGGGAATGGCAGGATATCCTGAAAGTCCTGAAAGAGAGAAACCTACAGCCAAGAATACTCTACCCAGCAAGAATCTCATTCAGATTTGAGGGAGAAATCAAAAGCTTTCCAGACAAGCAAAAGTTAAGAGAATTCAGCACCACCAAACCAGTCTTACAACAAGTGCTAAAGGAACTTCTCTAAGTAGGAAACACAAGAAAAGGAAAACACCTACAAATACAAACCCAAAACAATTCAGAAAATGGTAACTGGAACACACATGTCAATAATCACTTTAAATGTAAATGGATTAAATGTTCCAACTAAAAGACACAGACTGGCTGAATGGATACAAAAACAAGACCCTTCTATATGCTGCCTACAAGAAACCCACTTCAGACCAAGGGATACATATAGACTGAAAGTAAAGGGATGGAAAAAGATATTCCATGCAAATGGAAGTCAAAAGAAAGCTGCAGTAGCAATACTCATATCAGACAAATGAGACTTGAAAGTAAAGACTATTAAAAGAGACAAGGAAGGGGGCTTCCTAGGTGGCGCAGTGGTTAAGAATCCGCCTGCCAATGCAGAGGTCATGGGTTCGATCCCAGCTCCAGGAAGATCCCACATGCCATGGAGCAACTAAGCCTGTGTGCCAAAAAAAAAAAAAAAAAAAAAGAGACAAGGAAGGACACTACATAATGATCAAGGGATCCATTCAAGAAGAACATGTCACAATGGTAAATATCTATGCCCCCAACATAGGAGCACCTCAATACATAAGGCAAATGCTAACAGCTATAAAAGGGGACATCAACAGTAACACAATAATAGTGGGAGACGTGAACACCCCACTTACATCAATGGACAGATCGTCCAAACAGAAAATAAACAAAGACACACAAGCTTTAAATGACACATTAGACCATCTCGACTTAATTGATATTTATAGGACATTGCATCCAAAAACGACAGACTACACTTTCTTCTCAAGTGCACACGGAACATTTTCCAGGATAGATCACATCTTGGGTCACAAATCAAACCTCAGCAAATTCAAGAAAATTGAAATCATATCAAGCATCTTCTCAGACCACAATGCCATGAGACTAGATATCAATTACAGGAAAAAAACTGCAAAAAATACAAACACATGGAGGCTAAACAATTCACTATTAAACAACCAAGGAATCACTAAAGAAATCAAAGAGGAAATCAAAAAATATCTAGAAACAAATGACAATGAAAACACAACAACCCAAAACCTATGGGATGCAGCAAAAGCAGTTCTAAGAGGGAAGTTTATAGCAATACAGTCCTACCTTAAGAAACAAGAAAATGATCGAATAAACAACCTAACCTTACACCTAAAACAACTAGAGAAAGAAGAACAAAGGAACCCCAAAGTGAGCAGAAGGAAAGAAATCATAAAGATCAGAGCAGAAATAAATGAAAAAGAAAGGAAAGAAACCATAAGGAAAATAAATAAAACTAAAAGCTGGTTCTTTGAGAAGATTAACAAAATGGATAAACCATTAGCCAGACTCATCAAGAAAAAAAGGGAGAAGATGCAAATCAACAGAATTAGAAATGAAAAATGAGAAGTCACAACGGACACCTCAGAAATACAAAACATCATGAGAGACTACTACAAACAACTATATGCCAATAAATTGGATAACCTGGAAGAAATGGATACATTCTTAGAAAAATACAATCTTCCAAGACTGAACCAGGAAGAAAGAGAAACCATGAACAGACCAAGCACAAGTACGGAAATTGAGGCAGTGATTAAAAATCTCCCAACACACAAAAGCCCAGGACCAGATGGGTTTACGGGCGAATTCTATCAAACATTTCGAGAAGAGCTAACACCTATCCTTCTCAAACTCTTCCAAAATATTGCAGAAGGTGGAGCACTCCCAAACTCATTCTACAAGGCTACCATCACCCTGATACCTAAACCAGGTAAAGATGTCACAAAAAAAGAAAATTACAGACCAATATCACTGATGAATATAGATGCAAAAATCCTCAACAAAATACTAGCTAATAGACTGCAACAGCACATTAAAAAAATCATCCACCATGATCAAGTGGGATTTATCCCTGGGATGCAAGGATTCTTCAATATACGCAAATCAATCAACGTGATACATCATATCAACAAATTGAAGGATTAAAAACCATATGATCATTTCAATAGATGCAGAAAAAGCTTTTGACAAAGTTCAACATCCATTTATGATAAAAGCTCTCCAGAAAATGGGCATAGAAGGAAATTACCTCAACATAATAAAAGCCATATATGAAAAACCAAAAGCCAACATCGTTCTCAATGGGGAAAAACTGGAAGAATTCCCTCTAAGAACAGGAACAAGACAAGGGTGTCCACTCTCACCACTATTATTCAACATAGTTTTGGAAGTTTTAGCCACAGCAATCAGAGAAGAAAAAGAAATAAAAGGAATCCAAATTGGAAAAGAAGAAGTAAAATTGTCACTCTTTGCAGATGACATGATATTATATATAGAAAACCCTAAAGACTCTACCAGAAAACTGCTAGCACTCATTGATGAGTTTAGTAAAGTAGCAGGATACAAAATTAATGCACAGAAATCTCTTGCATTCCTATACACTAACAACGGAAGAGCAGAAAGAGAAATTAAGGAAACTCTCCCATTCACCATTGCAACCAAAAGAATAAAATACCTAGGAATAAACCTGCCTAAGGCGGCAAAAGATCTGTATGCAGAAAACTTTAAGACATTGATGAAAGAAATCAAAGACGACACAAACAGATGGAGGGACATACCATGTTCCTGGATTGGAAGAATCAACATCGTGAAAATGTCTGTACTACCCAAAGCAATTTACAGATTCAATGCAATCCCGATCAAATTACCAATGGCATTTTTCACAGAACTAGAGCAAGAAATCTTACAATTTGTATGGAAATGCAAAAGACCCCAAAGAGCCAAAGCAATCTTGAGAAGGAAAAATGGAGTTGGTGGAATCAGGCTTCCTGACTTCAAAGTATACTACAAGGCCATAGTGATCAAGACAGTATGGTACTGGCACAAAAATAGAAAGGAAGATCAATGGAATAGAATAGAGAACTCAGAAGTAAGCCCAAACACATATGGGCACCTTATCTTTGACAAAGGAGGCATGAGTATGCAATGGAAAAAAGAGAGCCTCTTCAATAAGTGGTGCTGGGAAAATTGGACAGCTACATGTAAAAGAATGAACTTAGAACACTTCCTAACACCATACACAAAAATAAACTCCAAATGGATTAAAGACCTACATGGAAGGCCAGACACTATAAAACTCCTAGAGGAAAACATAGGCAGAACACTCTATGACATCCATCAAAGCAACATCCTTTTTGACCCACCTCCTAGAATCAGGGAAATAAAATCAAGAATAAACGAATGGGACCTCATGAAACTTAAAAGCTTTTGCACAGCAAAAGAAACCATAAACAAGACTAGAAGGCAACCCTCAGAATGGGAAAAAATAATTGCCTACGAAACAAAGGACAAAGGATTAACCTCCAAAATATACAAGCAGCTCATGAAGCTTAACACCAAAAAAGCAAATAACCCAATCCACAAATGGGCAGAAGACCTAAATAGACATTTCTCCAAAGAAGACATACAGATGGCCAACACACACATGAAAAGATGCTCAACATCACTCATCATCAGAGAAATGCAAGTCAAAGCCACAATGAGGTATCACCTCACACCAATCAGAATGGCCATCATCACAAAGTCTGGAAACCACAAATGTTGGAGAGGGTGTTGAGAAAAGGGAACTCTCCTGCACTGTTGGTGGGACTTTAAGTTGGTACAGCCACTATGGAAAACAATTTGGAGGTTCCTTCAAAAACTACAAATAGAACTACCATATGATCCAGTAATCCCACTTCTGGGCATATATCCAAAGAAAACCATAATCCCAAAAGAAACATGTACCATAATGTTTATTGCAGCACTCTTTACAATAGCCAGGACATGGAAGCAACCTAAATGCCCATCAACAAATGAATGGATACAGAAGATGTGGCATATATATATACAATGGAATATTACTCAGCTATAAAAAGGGATGAGATGGAGCTATATGTCATGAGGTGGATAGAACTACAATCTGTCATACATAGTGAAGTAAGTCAGGAAGAGAAGGACAAATATTGTATGCTAACTCACATATACGGAATCTAAAAATGGTACTGATGAACTCAGTGACAAGAATAAGGATGCAGATGCAGAGAATGGACTGGAGAACTCGAGGTGTGGGAGGGGGCGGGGGGTGAAGGGGAAACTGAGACGAAGCGAGAGAGTAGCACAGACATATATATACTACCAACTGTAAAGTAGATAGCCAGTGGGAAGTTGTTGTATAACAAAGGGAGTCCAACTCGAGGATGGAACGTGCCTTAGAGGACTGGGGCAGGGAGGGTGGCGGGGACTCGAGGAGGGGGGGAGTCACGGGAGGGAGGGAATACGGGGATATGTGTATAAAAACAGATGATTGAACCTGGTGTACCCCCCCCCCCCCAAAAAAAAAAAAAAAAAAAACCAAATGGGTGTCAGAAGTTTCAAAACTGACTCTCTTCATGGTCCAAATGTCATGGCTAATTCCTAGTTCTATTTCTTACTGGTTTGGTTACCTGTCAAATGAACAGTGTTTCAAGGAAAAAGGATCAAGTAATTGTCTCTTTCTTTACATGTTATTGGCCATGGTCTCCTACCCATTGAGTTCAGTGACTTCAAAGACATCTTTAAATGAAAGAAAAAGAGACTGTCCGTATGGGTTGGACAGAGGCAGCATCCTTTTGACTGAGATAAAGTAGCACTTTCATTGTCAGAATCCTTTCTTTTTCTCTTTCCTCCGCTCCCCCTCACTAACTGAAATGTTTAGATAGTTAATGCCAAGGGCTGAGAGTGTATTTTTCCAATGAAATGACAGGTCCCCATATTTTATGTTTTTTGTTTCTGCCTGACCAAAGTGAGAGCTATTATGGAGGTAGACAAGGCAACAATCAGGGTGCATTATTATCAAAAAATACTTTAAAAATTATTTACCCCATTGTTTTCCTGTAAAATGGATATAGTTTTCTTTGTCAAAGTAGAATAGTTATTTAAACTGTGTTGGCAGATACATACTGAGCCTTGTTTATGGGTTTAGTGCTGCTTCAGGGACAGCTGACTGGTGGAAGAATCTAAAGCTCAAACAACAGGAATCTGGTCTGTATGCAGTCCTTTTCCTAGGCAATTTTTTTTCTTTAGGAAATAGCTGCAAAGCTACACAAATCAATGCTGGTGCATTGGTAGAAGAGGGATTGTTTGGATGTGCTACTGGTACATAGTGTTCAGGCAGTAAATGTGACATAATTGATTCATGCTGGTTTCTAGCATCATTATGTATATTTCTGTCTTTATATGTGAATAACAATCAGGTAAACGAATGACACTGACAAATTCCTTGCTCTATTTTCTTGTATTGTTTTCCTTCCTGTGCCCTCATTTTTTTGGCTTGTGTCTATATATTATACCCTATATAAGCTGCCACAGCTGTTTGTCAGTTCTCTCTAACAGCCTTTTCTTTCTGTGAGAAGACTAGATTGTTCTGGATACTTGGTTCCTCGCAGACATCCAGAATTTCCATCTAAGCCTCCCTGTCTTGGTGATGAATGATTTTTGTTTCAATTTGTTGAAATATAGCTTTTGGAAAGTAACTAGTTTCAGGAAAGACATCTCAGTGAATCTTTCAAGGTTTGGATATTCTACCTTCAGCAAATTTACAAATACAAAAAAATAAGCATTTAGCAGGCATCACACATTTTCAAATTTCTATTCATGAAGTTATTCAGGAATAGTAAAAAGCAGCAAGAGATTTTCTAATATTTATCAAATATTGTTACTTTCTTGATTGGGAGGGTAAGGGAGTTTTTGGAAGATTATCTTACCTGGGATGTAGTTTCTTTAGATTTACTGTTTTAATTAGGAAGACCTAGAAGAAACAGGCCAGGCTACATTCATTTTTAAAAATCCCCAGCACATAGTTGATGTGTAATTATGTTTGGACAGTAACGGTTAAACATGACAGAATGTCTGCTTTTGTGTCCACTCCCTCCTGAAACCACACTAAAATGACGCTAAAGGATTTCCAGACTTAGAGCTGCAAGAAAACAAAATAGAACAGAAGAGGAAAAAAAGCAATTGAAGTTTTGAACATTGAAAGGTGGACAAGTGGTAATTAACTTAGCTGACCAAAGAGAAAAAAGTTGAAACTGAAGTTCTCTGTGGAAAAAGCTTAGGAATAACAGCGGCACCGTTTCCCACTACGCAGGGCCAGGAAGTTTCTAGAACTGGAAACAGCAAGAATCTCTGCAGAAGGAGATGGCAGGGGGGCTGAAAACAAGTCTGTTTGAAAATCCATATAAAAAGGAGTTTGACCTTGCCTGTCACTTGTTGTCACCCTGAAAAACTGGGTGAATGCACATACCGCACGCCTGCAGGAGACTGGAGAGAAATACTTGTGGGAAAACGCGCAGGTCACAAGTTCCTAAGTAGATGCAAGGGGAGTGGGGAATGTAGCCCCTCACTGGCTGGGAATGACAGCCCCATTGTGGGAAGCGGTAGGAATTGTGGGTTAGGCAGCCTCTCTGCCTCAAGATGAACACTAACCTAAAGGAACTTCATGAATAAGACTACCTATATCAGTGTGGGAATAATCTTAATTTTTGGTTTAATTCTCTTCAGTGGAAACTCCCGAATCAAATTATTTTACTTGGAGCATTTCTAGTGACCCTCAGAAACCTCAGTAGACACATCCTAAAATACAAGGGGTTATTATCTGAGTTCTGTAAAATCACTAGACCCTGGCCACTGAAATCCTGCCTGATAACTCTATGACCATCTTCCTATGAGAAACTTTAGAAACCCCTTAAGACTTTGATGTGCTGTGAATGTGTTTATGCAGTTGGTCTCCTTTTAGCTCCATCTTATACTCCCTTTCCTTACCCCTGCAGCAGACACCTTTGCGTGCATCTCATCCCCTCAGCTCGCTGTGACTTTGGTAGCAACCATGGCGGGATGTTTCTTCACACTGAAAGCTGTCCATGTCGAGCACTCGTTGTGTCTCTTGGCGTTTTCTGAAGGTCTGGGCAGCTCAGCCTCCAAACAGAGCAGCCTGGAAGTGCAGGGGTCTAGTGCCCCTTGGGCAACCTTAACCAAAGAGGGCTAACATTGATAGATAAGTGTCTCAACTTCCCAACCACCAGAGGAACAATGCAGAGGTATAGTCTACACGGTTCCTCAGAGGATCTCCGTTGGGATTGAATCTCAGTTGCCAGAAGTGATAACCAGCTCAGTAATGCACCTTTAATTGTCTTTTTTCCCTTCACTATGCCACTCTTCATGGTCCCTCACTTCTGCTTCTGGAGAGCCCCTCCCACATCAGCCAGTGGCACTGAGGTCCTTGTCTCAGAATTTGCTTTGGAAGAAAACCAAATCTAGATGACTCCTGTATAAATATTTAGCTGACCTCATGAAGGCCCTAACTGTCACCCTTCTTCCACTCCCTGTGAAAGAGAGGGAAACCGAGTTCTTAAATTTTTGCAAATATATGAGTTTAGATTGTCATTTAACTTGCCTGCCTTAGGACTGGTATGAATGACATGATTATATATAAAACTTTTCTTATTTTTGACTGTTGATTCATAGTAAAACAAGAATTTCAGTATCTAACACTTCATATTAGTTTAAATGCTGTTATTAAAATAAACTGTAATTGGCCTTCAGTAGTGATGGAGAATAATTAGAGATACAGCCATTCCCATAGAGATGCCTGCAATGCCTGCAGGACCAGTAGGTTCTGGAATGAAGGGCCCACCTTCTTCTTTTTCTTCAGAAATGAAGGCAGTTTGGCTTGGGAAGTAGTGCTGATGTGTGCAGAGTGTCAGCCTGAAGAACCAGAGGAATTAAAAAAGGTCTGTACCAAACATAAATTTCCCAGCACTTTTTTCCTTTTCTGTGTCTTATCCTGACCTTGGAGCTTGGGTCACCTTTCATTTTTTTCTTTGATGTACAGATTGGCAGACCCCTAACCAGGAAATATTTCAAACTTTATGGCTCTACTTTTTCTGAATCTGATCTTTTCCTGCCTAGGAGAGATTATTTATCATCCCAACCAGCTTCACATTTCTCTACTCACTTCACGCGCACGGAAAAGAGTACAGGAACCCAAGACAGGGAGGTTAACGGGAAGAGATCTTTTGTCAATGATATTTGTTTAATCAGAACTTTAAATCTGAAAATAAAAATTCTTCTAATGTTTGTGGCATAGGTATTAGGAACAGTACGGAGTACTTCAAAGGCAACCAGTAATTCCAGTTTTGTGTATACTAGTGATTTTGTGTATGCATATAAAATGTAAACATACATATATGTACAAATATATCATATACATATATCAAATATATAACTATATCTCATAATTCACCTATAATATATTATATAGGTTATATATAATAGAATCATAATATATAATATTATATACATATATCATCAGTTGTAACAATGTACATACTTTTCTGCCTATTTACACCTTGCTTTTTCACTTAGCGTATCTTAAAGATTTTTCTACACCAGAAATATTTAATAGAATCAATATTTCTGATGTCTGCATAGTATACATTTTAGGAATATGCTATCAATTATTTAACCAACCATTGGGACAGAGGTTTGGTGTAGATCTTGGCATTTTTTATCAATCTTAGTTGATACAAACAATGTTACAATAAATATCCTTCTATATGTCCCACTGTTCTCATATGTCACAAAGTCAGTAGGAGAAATTTCTAGTAGAACCGCTGAAATAAAGGGTCTGAGAATTTATAATTTTGATAGAGATTGTGAAATTACTACTAGATCAAAAATATAATTAGATGAGACAATGGGTTAGATAAAAAATTGGTTCATTGGATCAATAGTTTACTTTGGTTTCTGTTATGAAAAAAGAGCCCATTTGTATGTTGAAAGCCATTTGTGTTTCCTTTCCTGTAAACTGCCTTTTTATTTACCTTGCTCATTTTTTCTGTGAGACTATTATTTTATTGATTTGTAAATTCTTATATATATGAGGAAATTAGTCTTTTGTGAGTGAATAAGTTGTAATTTTTTCCTATGTTTCATTTGTCTTTTGATTTTTATGGTAATTTTTGCATGCAGAAAATTTAAATTTTTATGCAGTTAAATGTATCTTTTTAAATAGTTTCTGAGTTTTGTGATGCACCCAGAAAGGCTTCCTTTTTCTGCAATTATTAATTTATTTATCCTTTCTTAGTACTTGTAGAGTATATTTGTATTTAAATCTTTGATCTATTTGGAATTTATTTTCTGTAAGACATGAGTTAGGAATAAATCTTGACTTTTTTCTATGTGTCTGCCAAGTGGTCTGAAAACCCTTTGTTAAATAATCCATCTTTTCCATTTGAAATGCTATTTTTATTGTACTACATTCATGTATGTATTAGATCTAATTCTGTATTTTTTCATGTCTGTTCTGTTGACCTATTTTTCTAGGCATGCATAAATATCACACATTCTTAATTACTGTGGTTTTATAAAATATTTTAGTATCTGGACAGCTAGTCTCCCTTCTACCCTTATTGTGAGCATTGTCCTAATTATTCTTTTTTTTTTAATTGAAATATAGTTGATTTACAATGTTGTGTTTCAGGTACACATCAAAGTGATTCATATATATATATATTCAGATTATTTTCCATTATAGGTCATTACAAGATATTGAATATAGTTCCATGTGATATACATTAAATCCTTGTTGCTTATCTATTTTATGTATAGTAGTTTGTATCTGTTAATCCCATACTCTTAATTTATCTCTCCTCCCTTCCTTTCTCCTTTGGTAACTCTAGTTTGTTTTTTATGTCTGTGAGTGTTTCTGTTTTGTATATAGATTCATTTGTATTATTTTTTAGATTCCACATATAGGTGATATCATATAATATTTGTCTTTCTCTTTCTGACTTACTTTGTTTAGTATGATAATCTCTAGATCCATCTATGTTGCTGCAAATGGCATTATTTCATTCTTTTTTTATTATTGAGTAATATTCCATTGTATGCATGTACTACATCTTCTTTATTCATCTATCAATGGACATTTAGGCTGTTTCCATGTCTTGTCTATTGTAAATAGTGCTGCAATGAACATTGTGGTACATGGATCTTTTCAAATTACAGTTTTCTCTGAATGTAGTCCAGGAGTGGGATTGCAGGATCATGTGGCAACTCTATTTTTAGATTTTTGAGGAACCTCCATAGTGTTCTCCATAGTGGCTGCACCAATTTATATTCCCAGCAACAGTGTAGGAGGGTTTCCTTTTCTCCATACCCTCTCCAGCATCTATTATTTGTAGATTTTTAATGATGCCATTCTGACCAGCATGAGGTGGTATCTCATTGTAAGGTTGATTTGCATTTCTCTAATAATTAGCGATGCTGAGCATCTTTTCATGCAGCTGTTGACTATCTGTATGTCTTCTTTGGAGAAATGTCTATTTAGGCTTTCTGTTCTTTTTTTTGATTGAGCTGTTTGCATTTTTGATATTGAGTTGTGTGAGCTCTTTGTATAGTTTGGATATTAACCCCTTGTCAGTTGCATCATTGGCAAATATTTTCTCCCATTCCATAGGTTGTCCTTTCATTTTGTTGATGGTTTCCTGTGCTGTGCAAAAGCTTTTAAGTTTGATTAGGTCCCATTTGTTTATTTTTGCTTTTATTTCTTTTGCCTTGGGAGACTGATCTAATAGAATATTGCTACGATTTATGTCAGAGAATGTTTCCCCTGTGTTCTCTTCTACGAGTTTTATGGTGTCGTGTCTTATATTTACATCTTTAAACAATTTTGAATTTATTTTTGTATGTGATGTGAGAGTGCTCTAATTTCATTGATTTACCTATAGCTGTCCAGTTTTCCTAACATCACTTGTTGAAGATACTGTCCTTTCTTTGTTCTATATTCTTGCTTCCTTTGTCATAGATTAATTGACCATAGGTGTGTGGGTTTCTTTCTGTGCTTGCTATTCTGTTCCATTGATCTATGTGTCTGTTTCTGTGCCAATACCACACTGTTTTGATTACTTTAGTTTTATAGTATAATCTGAAGTTTGAAAGGGTTATGCGTCTAGCTTTTCCCTCATATCCTGTTTATTCATGTATATTAATTTTGCATATGTATTTTAGAACTACCTAGTTTGAGTTTCTAAAAATGATATTTTTGAGAGGTCATATTAAGATTATTGATTAATTCAGATAATTGATATCCTTATGTTATAAAGGATTGCAATCCAAGAACATGGTATGATTTCCCATGTTTTCTATCTTCTGTCTCTCAGTAATATTGTAAAGTTATTATTTTATTCAGATCTCACATATTTCTTCAGTTCACTTTAGGTATTTCATCATTTTGGTAGTATTATCAGTGACATTTCTCCCATTAGCTTCTTAATTACTTGTTTGCCTCTGAAGACTATTGATTTCTGGATATTAATTTCATATTTGTACTTAATAATTCCTCTTAAAATTTATAAAACTTTTCCAGTTGATTTTATTGGCCTTTCCAAGCAAATAATTGTACTATCAACAAATTATGATACTTTTATTTCCTCCTGTCCAGTTTTGTGTCTCATGTGCTTCTTTCCCTAAATATGTTGGTTAGTACTTCAGGAATAAAATTAAAAAGTAGAAATGAAAAAGGATATCCATTTATTTTTAAATTTTTAATTTTTTTTGCATTAATTAGAGTTCATTTTGCTTTTTCCCTTCCAATCCCCCATTATGCCATTTTGGTGAATATGTCAGAAATTTAAAAAAAAAATGAATGGACTTCATTTTTAAGAGAAGTTTTAGATTTACAGAAAAATTGAATGGAAAGTTCAGAGCTGTTATGATTTTTTAATCTTTTTCAGAAGTGTTTGTTTTTCTTTATGATATTTCTAATTTTGCCCTCATTTCTGTAATATCATTGTTTGTTTTCTTCTCATTATTCCCTGAGTTCTGACATGTCACAATTCCATCTTCTGTTATTGTCCTGTATCTTCCTGAGATATATACCCTTGAGGCCATCATGTCATTAATTTATTTAAAGTTAAAACTCTACTATGGGCCACAATTTTCAATGTGGAGACATTTGAGGGGTACAGTATTTTGTTTAAATTTTCTCCCTCTTTCTTTTATTCTCTAACCTTTCATATTAGATCTGCTCTGGTTTCTTTTTAATTAACACTCTCTTTTGAATGAGATAAATTCTTTATGTATCAATTATTTGCAGAATGTCTATGTGGAGATGAGGCCAGGATTGTATTCCCTCTAGTAGAAGTTCTCCCATGATGTGTATTTATAAGTGAATTTTTTCACTTTTATTCCTCACCAACTCACTGATATTGACACTTTAGTCTCATCATAGCGTAGTCTTTCTTCTCCCCTCTCCAACCAGCTGACACCTTTTTCTGCAGATCTGGTTGGCTATGTGGATCCTTGTTCAGTGCCATCTTCTCTGCTTCTCAAAATCTTATGACAAACTGGATCTAGGAATGCTCCTTCACCTCCCTGTGTCTCAGTTCTTGTTCCAAACAAGACATTGTTGATCTTGCACATCAAGTGATCCTCTTACTCAAAGACTTGTGGTCTGAGACATTCTCTCTTGAGTCACCTGGTACCCCAGTTGACCTCTGAAATTAACAACCCTTCATCAAATTGTGTAGGTCTGGTTTGTAGAAATCTTCTAGTTTCATTGCAGATAGAATTTGCATTTCTGTTTCTCTTTCTTCTTATTATTTTGGATGGTTTCTAAGGGGAAGAAGGAGGAAATTATCTTTTTAATGTGTTATTTTATAATAAAAAATCTGGACTATGTTTGAAATTCAATTCTTAATATCTACTACATCCAATTTCACTTGTTATTTAGTTTTTAATCTTGGCTAGAAACAACTTTTCAGGACCAGGTATCTGTACCCCTAAGTAAATGTAGAGAAATGCTTTAGGTTAGAGATGGTGGGACAATTTTGAGGAGGAGTGCTGGGGCTGGGAGAAAAAAATGTGATATAAAGAGAATAAAATGAGAGGTTTTATACTATGTTATTTTCATTCCAGGATTAAGCTAGAACTTTGATGTGTGTGTGTGGATTTGTTTGATGACAGTAGTTTTATTTTGTAATGTTATATAATAGTAAATATTAGCTTTGTACAAACAATAATAAAAACTAATGGTTCTTACTTTCAGTTAAAAAAATTAGGAATAGCGAATATAAATGTTGCTATTTAATAATAATTTTTTGGTATTTTTTATTGAAGTACAGTTACTTACAATGTTAATTCCTGCTGTATAACAAAGTGATTCAGTTATACATATATTCTTGTTCATATTCTTTTCCATCGTGGTTTATCATAGGATACTGAATATAGTTCCCTGTGCTATACAGTAGGACCTTGTTGTTTACCCATCCTATATGTAATAGTTTGCATCTGCTAATCCCAAACTCCTAATCCATCCCTCCCCCACCTCCCTTCCCCCTTGGCAACCATCAGTCTATTTAATAATAATTTTAAATACAATTGCCAGTATTTTATAAGTTCAGTTCTTCAGGCTGAGAATACATATTATCAGGAAATATTCTGATGAAGTTATCAGACTAGTTTTGTTATTTTGTTATTTCCTTCATTATTCTCTCTAAATTAGTAGTAAATTCAGATGCTTATTTCAAGAGCAAAATAAAATCAAATAAGAGGCTTTTGTTGAGGCATATCAACCTTTTCATTCAAAGTTGAAACTGAATAATTCTTTGCTTAGTTCTATACTGAAGTCCTAGGTAAATTTGATAACACAGGGATAAGTTTTGCTTTAATTTCTGCTCACTTGATATAGCTGTTTACTTTTATTAAAAATGTAAAATCAGCTTCTGGTGATTCAGACTTTTAAAAATTAAAGCGAAATGTGTTCGATAAAAGTACTTGACAGAAATTCACTGGTAAATATAAGCATAGAATTCTACACACACTAAATGATGAAGATAAATTATATTTATTCCAGAGAATTTCTCAATTCTCCAATTACTTATTGACCACCTGATTTTAAACAATGTGTGATGAGCTGAGCAGAAAAGAAGTAAAAATTTATTATGACAGGAAATTATGGTTATAATTTGTTAATAATTTCATCTGGATGATAAGTAAATTATAAAATATATGGCATGTTCCCTTCTAAAGCATTAATAAATCATTTTACAATAGCAGTAATCCATTATATACAAAGGGCCAAAAGAAATAATATACAAGTTGAAAAGAACATGGGGTTTGCATTCAGCCATGTCTATGTTCAAAACCCCCAATCCTGTGTCGCTTCTTATAGGGAATGTGACCTTGACCAAGTTACTTGAGAGTCTCTTCATCTTTGATAACAGAACCATCTAACAGCATTCTAAGGAGGAGCACAAACTTTAGACCACCCCAGTTTGAAAGCAAGTTTTGGGCAAGAGAGAGTGCCAAACAACAGTCATGCTGTGTCCAAATTCACATTATCATGGGTCACAGCAGTCAAGGGTTTTACACTCATCAATTTCCCATTTGTCTTTACTATTTTATCTTATTTTCTCTTGGTTCAAAAATTAGGCAAAAAGAGGTGATATCTGAAAATCTCAGCAGTAAAAATCAATACAATAAATTAAAACTAAGAGAAGAGGGTGAAGAGGCTCAAATTCTGGCTTTCCCACTTACCACTTGGGCAAATTACTTAACCAAACTGTGCCCTCATGCCTTCATCTATAAAATGGAGAGAACAGTAGTAAATACCTTCTTGTGCCTCATTACATACAGTAGCAAACAGTCATAATTTACTAATTTTTTTGTTCTTGGCAAAAATAGGGAAAATCGTTAATTGTACTATGCGTTTAAGGGCCTTTAGTCTTAAAAAGAGGAATTTGATCACAGAATCTCAAGTAGTAATTGTATGCATGGTCTTCGATGTTTGAAGTTTGTGGCACCGGAAAGTAGTCTTTTAGGTTAGAGCAATTTTGGAGACTTGGTGCCAGGGAAACTATTCAAGCAGTAGATTTCTGCTTAACTAACAGTCTGATACTACCAGGAGATGATTACTAAAAATGTATAAATGAAAGCTTACGTAAGTTAAAAAATGTAACTATTAAAAAAAGAAGAAGAAACTGAGAATGCAGGGTTAGAGAATGTTTATAGCCATCATTAAAGGTAATAGCCCAAGAAACAAAAGAAAGAGCAATTCAGGCAAGACTAATAGTTCTTCTCACCCATATTCCATCTGAACATCTTGTGTTTGAACTGCACTTACTAAGAGAGCACTTACTAAGAAAATTAATAATAAATGTTTTGAATCAAGTACACTGGAATTCTACTGTTACAGCAGCAAGAGAAATGTGGGAACTATTCCACTCAATAAGTTTCTTTTCGGGGGGAGAAAAAGATGGCGGCGAAGTAGAGAGACGTGGAGTGCATCCCTCTCCACAGATGCATTGGGAATGCACGGAAGGACACAGTCATTCCCACAGAGAACCAGCTGAACACCAGCAGACGGCCTCGGACACCGGAAAGGGCTGCGGAGAACCTGACATAGCCGGTAGGGAGGCATCTACGAGGGCTCAAAGAGGGTGAAGCGGCGGAGCTGTGGCAGACGGGAGGGAGTGAGGAACATACGGAGGGTCCGCAGCGCAGCTCAGCGTTCCCGGACCGAGACATCGATCCGCGGCTGAACGGAGGGTCCAGGAGCGGGAGCGTGGGAACCGGAGAGCTGGTTCAGGGGGAGAAACATTGTTGCCGGTAGGGTGACGGACTGAGAGGACAGGAGGGAGGAGGTCCGCGGAGAGGAGTGCCGATCCCTGAGAGCTGCCCGGCCATGATGGCGGCTGGAGGCTGCAGGCTCCCGGGCTGGGGGGAGGAGCCGCGCTCATAGCCTCTCCCTCTCTTTCTGCGCCTCTGCAACAGGCAGCGGAGAGACGCCCTGCGGGGCCACCTAAGGCGCTCAGGGATAACAAGCACCCTCAGGCGCTCGGGCGGGGCTAGATTAAAACTCCTTGCAACGCCAGCAGCAGGGAGGCTGCCGAGAGGAAAAAAAAAAAAAAAAACCAGCATCAAAAAGAAAAAACCCCGAGAGAGGCCCAACTCTAAGACTTTCTGTGTACGCCTGAGCCACCAGCGCCCTCTGCAACAGGCACCTCCAAGCCTGACTGAAGCAACAGTGCGCCACTGCTCACTCCCTCCCAGGAGAAGGAGCCACTATTGCACCCTCTCCCTCCCCACACACCGAGGCTTACAGACGAACAGTAAAGGAACCTCTGCTGGTCACAGAATAACGCAAAAAAAAAAAAAACCCAAGGCAAGGAAAAGGACATTTACAGCTGAGACGCTAAGGAAACAGAAATAGTAGTATCAATACCTATTGAACTGGTCCATTCGGGGATCAGTTCTGGATTTTTTTTTTTTTTTTTTCCTTTCTCTTTTTTTTTTTTTCTTTTTTGATTTATTAAATACGATCTTAGCCCTAAGGGATCTACAAGTTTTACAACATAATTTTATAAGGATATTTTTTACTCTTTTTTTCTTTTTTTTTTTTTTTTTTTTGCCTTTTAAAATACTTCTATATCTAGCTAAGTTTTTGGTAGTACGGACAAAATATCTTTCATACATTCCTTTCATCCCTCTCTTTTATACACTTCTATTCCTTTCTTTTTCTTTGCATATTTCCAACCACATTACGCTCTTCTGTTCCCCTTTCTTCCAGCCATTTTAAGTGTATTTTATCTTAACATACTTATAAGCAACACTATCGGTCTGCTCAGACTCCTTGCTCTATTCTCCAGATGATGCACTGCCTTGGTATTAATATTAGGCTTTTGTCTTTATCTTAGTTCTTAGTACAGTTGTCTAATTACATTCTGAGAATCTCCATTCTCTCTGGTGGTACTCCAGCTCATTTCTATATTTGATCCTAGCTTACAAAATCTCCCTGGATTGATGTTTGTATGTGTAGGGGTTATTTGTTGTTTGTTTGCTTTTGCTTTTGTCTCTGATTTGTTCTGTTTCAGTTGTCAGTTTCTGCTGGGTTTCTCTCTGAATATCTGATAGCACACTGGGGTTCTGTCAGGTCTTTCTAGAGCCTTATGTCCTAACGGATTCAATAATTGTGTGTCTTATACATGTATGTGTTTCCTAGACTGAATATTCGTCTAATCCAATACTTGGACATTAGTCTGAGGCTTGGACAGTCTTCTATAAACACCTCTATCACCAGGACAAGCAACCCCAAAAGCTTGGACAACCATGAGGAAACAAAGAAACACCATGCAGGCAAAGGAGCAGGAAAAAAACCCACAAGACCAAATAAATGAGGAGGAAATAGGAAAAATGCCTGAAAAAGAATTTAGAGTAATGATAGTAAAAATGATACAAAATCTCGATAACAAATTAGAGAAAGTACAAGAAACAGTTCATAAGAACTCAGAAAAACAAACAGCAATGGATAACAAAATAACTGAAATTAAAAATACTCTAGATGCTCTAACCAGCAGAATGACTGAGGCAGAAGAACGAATAAGTGAGTTGGAAGATAGAATGGAAGAAATAAACGCCACAGAGCAGGAAAAAGATAAAAAAATAAAAAGACTAGAAGACAGCCTCAGAGACCTCAGTGATAACCTTAAACGTACTAACATTCGAATTATAGGCATCCCAGAAGAAGAAGAAAACAAGAAAGGGTCTGTGAAAATATTTGAAGAGGTTCTAGTGGAAAACTTCCCCAACATGGGAAAGGAAATAATGAACCAAGTCCAAGAAGCACAGAGAGTCCCATACAGAATAAACCCAAGGAGAAATACACCAAGACATATATTAATCAAACTAACGACAATTCAACACAAAGAAAAAATATTAAAAGCAGCAAGAGAAAAGCAACAAACAACATATAAGGGAAAACCCATCAGGATAACAGCTGACCTTTCTACAGAAACTCTGCAGGCCAGAAGGGAATGGCAGGATATACTGAAAGTCCTGAAAGAGAGAAACCTACAGCCAAGAATACTTTACCCAGCAAGAATCTCATTCAGATTTGAGGGAGAAATCAAAAGCTTTCCAGACAAGCAAAAGTTAAGAGAATTCAGCACCACCAAACCAGCCTTACAACAAGTGCTAAAGGAACTTCTCTAAATAGGAAACACAAGAAAAGGAAAACACCTACAAATACAAACCCAAAACAATTAAGAAAATGGTAATTGGAACACACATGTCAATAATCACTTTAAATGTAAATGGATGAAATGCTCCAACCAAAAGACACAGACTGGCTGAATGGATCCAAAAACAAGACCCTTCTATATGCTGCCTACAAGAAACCCACTTCAGACCAAGGGATACATATAGACTGAAAGTGAAGGGATGGAAAAAGATATTCCATGCAAATGGAAGTCAAAAGAAAGCTGGAGTAGCAATACTCATATCAGACAAATTAGACTTGAAAGTAAAGACTATTAAAAGAGACAAGGAAGGGCACTACATAATGATCAAGGGATCCATCCAAGAAGAACATATCACAATGGTAAATATCTATGCCCCCAATATAGGAGCACCTTAATAACATAAGGCAAATGCTAACAGCTATAAAAAGGGACATCGACAGTAACACAATTATAGTGGGAGACTTGAACACCCCACTTACATCAATGGACAGATCATCCAAACAGAAAATAAATAAAGACACACAAGCTTTAAATGACACATTAGACCATCTCGACTTAATTGATATTTATAGGACATTCCATCCAAAAACGACAGACTACACTTTCTTCTCAAGTGCACATAGAACATTTTCCAGGATAGATCACATCCTGGGTCACAAATCAAACCTCAGCAAATTCAAGAAAATTGAAATCATATCAAGCATCTTCTCAGACCACAACACCATGAGACTAGATATCAATTACAGGAAAAAAACTGCAAAAAATACAAACACATGGAGGCTAAACAATTCACTATTAAACAACCAAGGAATCACTACAGAAATCAAAGAGGAAATCAAAAAGTATCTAGAAACAAATGACAACGAAAACACAACAACCCAAAACCTATGGGACGCAGCAAAAGCAGTTCTAAGAGGGAAGTTTATAGCAATACAGTCCTACCTTAAGAAACAAGAAAATGATCGAATAAACAACCTAACCTTACACCTCAAACAACTAGAGAAAGAAGAACAAAGAAACCCCAAAGTGAGCAGAAGGAAAGAAATCGTAAAGATCAGAGCAGAAATAAATGAAAAAGAAAGGAAAGAAACCATAAGAAAAATAAATAAAACTAAAAGCTGGTTCTTTGAGAAGATTAACAAAATTGATAAACCATTAGCCAGACTCATCAAGAAAAAAAGGGAGAAGATGCAAATCAACAGAATTAGAAATGAAAAAGGAGAAGTCACAACGGACACCTCAGAAATACAAAACATCATGAGAGACTACTACAAGCAACTATATGCCAATCAATTGGATAACCTGGAAGAAATGGATACATTCTTAGAAAAATACAATCTTCCAAGACTGAACCAGGAAGAAATAGAAACCATGAACAGACCAATCACAAGTACAGAAATTGAGGCAGTGATTAAAAATCTCCCAACACACAAAAGCCCAGGACCAGATGGATTCACAGGCGAATTCTATCAAACATTTCGAGAAGAGTTAACACCTATCCTTCTCAAACTCTTCCAAAATATTGCAGAAGGCGGAGCACTCCCAAACTCATTCTATGAGGCTACCATCACCCTGATACCAAAACCAGGCAAAGATGTCACAAAAAAAGAAAACTACAGACCAATATCACTGATGAATATAGATGCAAAAATCCTCAACAAAATACTAGCTAACAGACTGCAACAGCACATTCAAAAAATCATACACCACGATCAAGTGGGGTTTATCCCTGGGATGCAAGGATTCTTCAATATACGCAAATCAATCAACGTGATACATCATATCAACAAATTGAAGGATAAAAACCATATGATCATTTCAATAGATGCAGAAAAAGCTTTTGACAAAGTTCAACATCCATTTATGATAAAAGCTCTCCAGAAAATGGGCATAGAAGGAAATTACCTCAACATCATAAAAGCCATATATGACAAACCAAAAGCCAACATTGTTCTCAATGGAGAAAAACTGGAAGAATTCCCTCTAAGAACAGGAACAAGACAAGGGTGTCCACTCTCACCACTGTTATTCAACATAGTTTTGGAAGTGTTAGCCACAGCAATTAGAGAAGAAAAAGAAATTAAAGGAATCCAAATTGGAAAAGAAGAAGTAAAATTATCACTCTTTGCAGATGACATGATACTATATATAGAAAACCCTAAAGACTCTACCAGAAAACTGCTAGCACTCATTGATGAGTTTAGTAAAGTAGCAGGATACAAAATTAATGCACAGAAATCTCTTGCATTCCTATACACTAACAACGGAAGAGCAGAAAGAGAAATTAAGGAAACTCTCCCATTCACCATTGCAACCAAAAGAATAAAATACCTAGGAATAAACCTGCCTAAGGAGGCAAAAGATCTGTATGCAGAAAACTTTAAGATATTGATGAAAGAAATCAAAGATGACATAAACAGATGGAGGGATATACCATGTTCCTGGATTGGAAGAATCAACATCATGAAAATGACTGTACTACCCAAAGCAATTTACAGATTTAATGCAATCCCGATCAGATTACCAATGGCATTTTTCACAGAACTAGAGCAAGAAATTTTACGATTTGTATGGAAATGCAAAAGACCCCGAATAGCCAAAGCAATCTTGAGAAGGAAAAATGGAGTTGGTGGAATCAGGCTTCCTGACTTCAAACTATACTACAAGGCCATAGTGATCAAGACAGTATGGTACTGGCACAAAAATAGAAATGAAGATCAATGGAACAGAATAGAGAACTCAGAAGTAAGCCCAAACACATATGGGCACCTTATCTTTGACAAAGGAGGCACGAGTATACAATGGAAAAAAGACAGCCTCTTCAATAAGTGGTGCTGGGAAAATTGGACAGCAACATGTCAAAGAATGAAATTAGAACACTTCCTAACACCATACACAAAAATAAACTCCAAATGGATTAAAGACCTACATATAAGGCCAGACACTATCAAACTCCTAGAGGAAAACATAGGCAGAACACTCTTTGACATATATCAAAGCAACATCCTTTTTGACCCACCCCCTAGAATCATGGAAATAAAATCAAGAATAAACGAATGGGACCTCATGAAACTTAAAAGCTTTTGCACAGCAAAAGAAACCATAAACAAGACTAAAAGGCAACCCTCAGAATGGGAAAAAATAATTGCCTATGAAACAACGGACAAAGGATTAACCTCCAAAATATACAAGCAGCTCATGCAGCTTCATACCAAAAAAGCAAATAACCCAATCCACAAATGGGCAGAAGACCTAAATAGACATTTCTCCAAAGAAGACATACAGATGGCCAACAAACACATGAAAAGATGCTCAACATCACTCATCATCAGAGAAATGCAAGTCAAAGCCACAATGAGGTATCACCTCACACCAATCAGAATGGCCATCATCACAAAGTCTGGAAACAACAAATGTTGGAGAGGGTGTGGAGAAAAGGGAACTCTCCTGCACTGTTGGTGGGACTGTAAGTTGGTACAGCCACTATGGAAAACAATTTGGAGGTTCCTTAAAAAACTACAAATAGAACTACCATATGATCCAGTAATCCCACTCCTGGGCATATACCCAAAGAAAACCATAATCCCAAAAGAAACTTGTACCATAATGTTTATTGCAGCACTCTTTACAATAGCCAGGACATGGAAGCAACCTAAATGCCCATCAACAAATGAATGGATACAGAAGATGTGGCATATATATACAATGGAATATTACTCAGCTATAAAAAGGGATGAGATGGAGCTATATGTAATGAGGTGGATAGAACTACAATCTGTCATACAGAGTGAAGTAAGTCAGAAAGAGAAAGACAAATATTGTATGCTAACTCACATATACGGAATCTAAAAATGGTACTGATGAACTCAGTGACAAGAACAGGGAAGCAGATACAGGGAATGGACTGGAGAACTCGAGGTATGGGAGGGGGCGGGGGGTGAAGGGGATACTGAGAAGAAGCGGGAGAGTAGTACAGACATATATATACTACCAACTGTAAAATAGTCAGTGGGAAGTTGTTGTATAACAAAGGGAGTCCAACTCGAGGATGGAAGATGCCTTAGAGGACTGGGGCAGGGAGGGTGGGGGGGACGCGAGGGGGGGGCGTCAAGGAAGGGAGGGAATATGGGGATATGTGTATAAAAACAGTTGATTGAACCTGGTGTACCCCCAAAAAAAAAAAAATAAAATAATAATAAAAAAAAAATAAGTTTCTTTTCCATCTAAAATAATAAGTACATGTACCAAGTGTGACACTGTACTATTTCACTAGAATTCAGACCTAAAGGCCAGATAATGCCCTTTAGTTTCTTTATGGTCACTCTGTTTTCATGACACAGTGGTAATTCCACTTGAATCCTCCATTTAGATCTAAAGAATATGCCCCATGAATTAGATGAGAAGTAACCTTAGAAACAAAAAAGCTTGCCTTTTCATTTTGACCTGTATATCAGGACATGAGTCCCTTGTCATATTTATGTTTTGAAAATATCTTCTTTCAGTGTATGGCTGTCTTTTCATTCTCTTAATGGTATTTTTGATGAACAAAAGTTCTCTATTAAAACAATTCTCAACTTTAATGACATTCAATGTAGCATTCTTTTCTTTCTGATTAACATTGCTTCATGTGCTATTTAAGAAATCATTGCCTTCTCAAGGCAAAGGAAAAGAGAATGCTAATATAAATTCACCTGAAGCATAATTTTATCTGATATATGACATATAAATTAAAGGCATTGCCGTGTAATCAATCTTACTGACACTACAACATTCCAATTTTATTAGAAAGAAATTACTGGTGTGATAGTAAGTCATAAATTCTGTGAGTTTACTGAGAGTAATAAGTACATCCTTATTAAACATCTAATATAAATTAGTCCAAAATTTCTTGTAAACCCCTCTATTTTTAGACTGATCCATGTTTTAGAAAGTTTTTATATAGAGAAATTGAAAATCTACCTCTCTTGAGACTTCTACTCATCGGTATAGGTACCCTTCTATGATACTTCATGTGGTGTCTAGTTTTCCCTCTATACACTGATTCTCCAGACACTTAGAGATAACTCTCATCTTCCCGTGAAAACTTTGCTTTTAAAGGGCATCACGTACTAAGGAAGAGAGAGCATGTGGTTTTGAGGTGAAGGAGGAAGAGAGCCAGCAGGTACTGAAATGGTGGACCTGGAGCATAGATGGGATCTCAGGAATCTAGGTAGAACTCTGAGATTCATCTGACATGGGATTGTGTGAGCCCTGAGTGTGAGTGTTTGGAGAATACTTTCTTAGGGGTTTTCCACTTTTAAGGAAGGGTCAGAGACGTACAGGGGAAATTAGAAACGTGGAATTGTTGAACTTGTTTAGAAGAATTTAGAGAGTAATATCAGTGGCTACAGAATCGATTGAGTTAAGGCCTGACAAAGGTCTTCATATTTGTTGATTTTTAATTCATTGATGTAGTTAAACAATTTTAGTACAGTGAAGGGATCAAAAATCATATATTTGGGGGATTAATGATAAACTAGTACAGTCAGTTTGGATAAAATCAAAATTTCTTTTTAATGGCAATAGAAAAACATTGAAGCCTAGAGTATCTAAAAGTGGTGATGTGAAGGCTGTTAGCTCACTGGTGAGAGAGGAAAACATTGAGATCTGTTGTACTGAAAAACATACTTAAATTCTAGAAAAAGATTCCAGTGATGAGAAGTGTTTTTATATTCAGTTGAGGATGCTGTCTGCTTTGTGGAAGTTGCCACTTTACATCTTGCCAATTACATAAGTAGTTACACATAGAAACCTGAGCTAACTTCTGCAATACTTCTGATTGTTCAGGCAATATCTTGCTGTCCTTAGAGATCCGTTTGGCTGGAAGTTCCCTTAAGCATCCTGTGGACCTTTTGAAAACATGGGCAAATAAGAGACAAGGTACCCCAGAAAAGGAAGAGATAATTGAAAGAAAGAGGTTCACGAAAATATGAGAGGATATTTAGGACTCAGGAAGAGCAGAAGTTAGTCTTGGAAAGAGAAGAAACTTTAAATCATAAAAAACTTGAAAGTAAGAGAAAATGGGATAAAGAAAGAACTACAGAGGTGCTAATTATCACTACAGTGGCAATCACATTACAGTATATAAATGTATCAAATTAACATGTTGTACACCTGAAATTTTCACAATATTACATGTCAAATATATCCCAATTAAAAAGAAAAAGAAAGAACTATGGAGATATATAAAGGCAGATAAAAAGGAGAAAAATGTAATTAACAATAATATCAATCTCCTTGTAGAGTAAGGAAGTTTGATAGTTTACAGAAAAAAAGTTTCAGTTATCTTTAATTTTGAGAAGAATAAATAAAAATACACAATTTGTGGCAGTCATTTTAAGGATCATCAGGGGAGTTACATTACTGATTGAAAGAAAGTGTGTTAATACCATGAATTTGTGTAGAAAATACCAATGCACAAACAAGTATGAAGTAATAATAATATTTTTCTGTTTAAAACTGGGCTCTAAGGAATGAAAGCATTCTATTGTCTGCTTGCTAACCCAAGTAAGGATTTTCTCAGGTTTCTCCGAGTAAGGACATACAACTAATCCAAGACTGATTGTTGGTTGATGTATTCCAGAGAAGCCCAATTTTCCTTTCATCAGGATATATTACTGTTCCCTAAATATAGTGAAGTTTCTGGAAGTTTTCCTCTTCTTGCCAGCCAATTCACTTAAATCTGGAGATGTTCTGAAACACCATCAATCCAGACCTAGAATCAGTCCTTCTAAGAGGCTTGAGTCTTCCTTAGCAAATATGGTGGTAATTCTTCAAAATTAGCTCTCGTTTCTTTCTAACACATCCCACATCTAGAACTCTTTGCAAAGTCATTTGGTTTCCTAGGATTCTAATCATTATATCTTTTTGAATTTACATTGCCTCTTTCAAGAATCATTTAGGATAATTTTCATTCTTTTGCAGTCTAGGTAGAGGATAGCTTTCAGTAATTTAAAGACTTTCCAAATATTAGAAAGACTCTGGTTTATGTTGTGTAGGCCTCTGTGATATCTTGGAGTTGGTTTAGAAGTGAAACAATATTCTATCTTCATTGAAATTTGGAAATCAGTATAATGTTTGCTAATATTTTTCTCAGATATGAAAGGATATGGCTTCCCTTCTCCTCAGATCTTAGTGCTAAGTGGTTGTTTTCTCTAATCCTAATTTGTCCTTCTGGGCTCTTGTTCTCCCCCATGCCTGTCCCAGAAGAGAGTCCCATCGCTACAGAGGAATGAGGAGTTTTGTCACTATACTATGCTACCTAACAGATATCACTATTCCAGATAAATATACATCTGGGATTCTAGGCACTTATTTAGTTTGTGGCTGTTTGCCAAGAATCCAATCAAGCGTACAACAGACATTTATGGAGTGCCTACTATATCTTAAGATAAGGTGCCAGACATATGGGGGAGAGGATGCCAAACCAATCATTGCTTTCTGGGAATTAACAGACAGTAAGCTGGAGCATTTCAAATGGTCAGGTTGCTATGAAGGCAGTAAACAGTATGATGAGATAGAGAGTGCATGGAAGAGGGTATATTAGATTTGGAAATCAGAGAAGACCATTCTATGAAATTGCTGAAAGCTGAATGGTCAGGGGCTGGTTCTCTGAATACCTGAGAGAATTATCTTCTGAGCAGAGGGAAAGTGAGTGCCCTAATGTGGGATCAGGTTGGTATGTTCCAAGAACACAAAGAGGCTAGTGTGTGTGGAGGAACACGGACAAGGGGAAAGATATGAAAAGTTTCAATAGGTGAGCAGAACTCGTTCACGCAGAATATGAGAAACTGGGATTTTATTGCAAGTGCAATTGAATACCGTGATAGGATTTTGAACAAGAAAATTTTATGGTTTAATTTTGAATGTAAGAGGATCATTCTGGATATTATGTGGACAATGAGCAAAATAGCTGATCCAGCATGACCAGTTAAGAGGCTCTGCCCATTGTCTACGTGAAAAATTACGGAGGCTTATACTAGGATGGTGGTGGCAGAGATGATGGAAAATGGTAGATGCAGGATTTATTTGGGAGTTAGGCTTGACTGATTTGTTAATTGACTGAATTCAGAGAATCAGGAAAAAGAGACAACTTGAGGTTGATTCCTGGGGTTTTGGCTAAAGAAACTGAGAGGATGATGGTGCTATTTATGTATTACAACTAAAACATATATTCCTAGAGACAAGAATTCCGGATGACTTTCAGATTATCCAAAGTTCTGACTGCAGTGACTCTGAAGTATTCTGAGAGTCATCTCAGGACTTAGAGAGAGCTTGATCCTCAATCTCTCCATCATTTGGACAGCACCTAATTCCCTGTATTACATCCCTTAATTTTTTATGCACTAAAGTGATTTCTATTTTTTGCAACAGAGCTCTGACAGTTGTGAGCCTGGAGAAAATCAAAAAGGATATAGTTTCATTGAAGACAAGAGAAAAAAATGTTTTGTGATAGAACTGTCGATTCTGTTGAATTGTGGAATATGGCTTAGAAATCAAGCAAAATGAATCAAAAGAAGTGATCTTTGGATTTAATATGGAGTAATTGGAGCTGATGGTAACTACAGTTCAGCAGAATGTTAAAGGGAAGCCCAAGTAGATGAGGTGGAGGGGCAAATAGGAAA
The DNA here is from genome assembly GCF_030028045.1 of Hippopotamus amphibius kiboko. Classification (NCBI taxonomy): domain Eukaryota; kingdom Metazoa; phylum Chordata; class Mammalia; order Artiodactyla; family Hippopotamidae; genus Hippopotamus; species Hippopotamus amphibius. The sequence continues at coordinate 77,629,907 of NC_080198.1, forward strand.
TGAAGAAGTAACAGAGAAACTATATAGATAAGTCTTTTAAATAGTTTCATTTTGACAGGGAACAGAGAAATGTTATGGTAGCTATAGGCAGACAAGGGGTCAAGGAAGGATGCATTTGGAGTGGAGATACTTTATGTATCGGTTACCTTGCTTTTGGTTGTAAGTGGCAGAAATTCCAACTCAAATTGGCTTAAGCAATAAGAATAAAAATTGGAATGATTCATGTAACTGAAAAAGTCCAGAATGAAGGATTCCAACTGTATTCTTCTGCAGCTCTCAGTTCTACAGTTCCCTACATTTTCCTTTATACTCAGATTCAGCTTTTATTATAATAGCAAAATAATATCAGCAGTTCTAGCTTTCATATCTTTCCAGCATAGAGATCAGAGTGAGAGGAAACACAAGTCCTGACATTCACTCTGATTGGACCAACGTAAATCAGTCACAATGTCCAGAGAAGTTTTGTGAATTAAATGGCTGGAGTCTGCATTCCTGCCACTCCCCAATAGCTGTGTATACAGAGAATAACATTGTTTCCACCTTGAAGCTGACGGTGGGAGTCACTCTCAACCAACATTTGGCTGATGGACAATGGGGGTGGAAGGAATGGTCAAGTTCATAACCTAATACATTGTCTCTGTGCTGTGGGAAAGAAGCCAGAGGAGGAGATCAATAACAGAGCAGAGAGGAGAGGTAATTTCCGAGTGAGATCTTTGAGCCAGCAGGAGGAGGGCTCCAGAGCTGGCCTTGGATAGGAGGAGGGTCACTTTCTCCACTAAGAGGAGAAAGAAAGTGTGTGGTTGGGGCAGAAAGCAGCTGGCTGACTGTGGGAAGAAGGAGGAATCCCCACATGATGGCTTCTAGTTTCCCAGAAAAGTGCGAGACAAGATCACCATCAGTTGGTGGTGAAGGAGGCAGGGGCAGAGGAGCTCAGCACAAGAGGGGAAGGTGTGAAATCATCATTTTGAAGAGGGTGAAAGGGAAATGTGGGGGGTGCACATGATCCGCAGAGAGAGAGAGAGGGAATGACTGAGAACCACTATCCCATTCCTATTTCTGTTCTGGAGGCTTGCAATTCTCCTAGACACTCATTAACAAACTTGAAGTGGTTATTTATTACCTCTCCCGATTTTCTATTTTCGCCACTCCCAATTTCTAGGGATGATTTTTCTTAAGGATTAAAAAAAAGCATGCTTTTCCTCCCATCCCACCATCGCTCCTCTGGTGTGAATAGTCATCTTTGCACAGGAGGGTTTTGGTGGCAGCCCCAGTAGAAATCTTATCTTTAGGTGCTTCCTTCCCTGATCCAATCACACCACTGTCAGAATGATAGTCCCTAAATACAGCTTTTGTCATGTTTTTCCTTGCTCACTGGCATCTGCCTGTTTCAAAGGTCTTTAGGTGAGGTTTTCCTTGTATTTTTCCCCTTTGCTTTCCAATATAGAAATTTCTAGTACTGTCAATCTAGTCTTTTCCTTTGCCCAGGAACTTAAAGTCATATTCTTTTCCACATTTCTGTGTTTACACATAGCCTCCATGCTAGAAATTGCAAACCTGACCCTTTCTCTGCATCAAATCAGACCCATCCTTTAGGACTCTGCTGAGGAAATATCTGGGATGATGGAAATGTTCTGTATCTGCATAACCACATGTAGCTATTAGGCACTTCTTGTGAGTGAAGAACTTCTATTTAAATTACATTTTTACTTACATTTAATTTTACTTACATGTAAATTTAAATGTAATAGCCAAGTGTGTGGACACACAGCTTTAGGACCTATGCCTTATCCCATCACTGCCTTGAAGCCACTTAACCAGTTCAGCCTTGGTAGACATTCCCCCTTGTGGGAAGTCCTGTAGCTTTTGATGATCTTGACAGCACAGCTGTACATTTATTTTTTATTTATTTATTTTTTTATACATTTATTTTATTTTTATCTTATTTTTTTTTATTGGCTGTGTTGGGTCTTCGTTGCTGCACTTGGGCTTTCTCTAGTTGTGGTGAGTGGGGGCTACTCTTTGTTGTGGTGCATGGGCTCCTCATTGCCGTGGCTTCTCTTGTTGCAGATCACAGGCTCTAGGTGCGTGGGCTTCAGTAGTTGTGGCACATGGGCTCAATAGTTGTGGCTCATGGGCTCTAAAGCACAGGCTCAATAGTTGTGGCACACGGGCTTAGTTGCTCTGTGGCATGTGGGATCTTCCTGGAACAGGGATCGAACCTGTGTTCCCTGCGTTGGCAGGTGGATTCTAAATCACTGTGCCACCTAGGAAGCCCGCAGCTATACATTTAGTTCTATATTTTCCTGCTTTCAAGTTTTCACACTTGCCTTGTTTCTCCCTTTGTCTTCTTTTTCTCTTTTACGTACAACACTGAGCTCATAGCATAACCTTCAATACATTCTTGACTAACGTTTTGAATTATTTATGTGTAAGGGGATGCTTCTTTCCGGCTAAGACAAGACAGAAAACCAAAGATAAAAATGGATGAACGGTCTGCCAGGACATCCTTCTGGTAGGAAGGGATTTCAAAATGGCTTCTTCTCCTTGTTCTTCTTGAGTTTTTTTCTCTCACTTGGATGGCTCCCACTTTCCTTCCTGCCTGGAGGAATTAAAACATCATTATTGTTGTATACTTTGCAAAACTGTTTTCTGTTATATAGTACAATTGCAGTTTATTACTATTAAGAGTGTAGTAGTTTAACTGCTGCTCTGTGGTTTGTTTACAATATATTGTTAGTTTTACTCAGGAATTACTCAGATGTATATAACATTTTCCTGAAAGTTGTGGAACAATCCAATTTACACAGTTTACCAGTCTAACTTGTCCTCTAGCAATAAAACCTGAAAGTCTTTTAATTTGTGGACATTCGACTTTTTAAGCAGGAAGTAAAGGGCCATGTTGCTGGTCTGGAGGGAAGTTAAATGGATTACTCAGTAATTCTGTACCGCCCCTCTTCTGAAGGGTTATTCAAATCCGTTTACATAACACACGGATTTTTCTGTAGTGATTAGCCTACAAGCCTTTAGTTGACAGACACGTAGCCTTCTCCTCTTCCGTCCAATGGGAAGAGGGCCTTCACTTATGCAAATGACGGCGCTCAAGCTGGGGACCCACAGGAGAGCGCCTGACACAATCACATCAACAGAGAGAGAAATCCCTCCGCTTACCGTCCTTCCCTATTCATGAAGCTGCTTCTTTCAGTTATGTTCATTTGCATGTTCGCACTAACAGAAACTATGCAAACATGAATGCCCAGCTTTTCAAAGGGGAGGAGGAAAAGCCCAGGACAAACAGTTGAGTTTGGTTTTGCTTTCTAGACAATGAAAACCTAGGAACCAAGGCAACTCTTGCCGATCCATTTATCTTAAAAATAAAAATAGCCAATTCTGTTTGCTCCTGCCAGATCAGGCAACTGGATTTTCCTCCATCGTTTTTGAAAATTTGAATTTAAACTTTTAAACTTGGATGTAAGGTATACGAGTTCAAATACTCACTGTGACTAGCCCCTATCAATCTTGCCCTTAAGAATAAGATTTTTTTTGTAAGGACAGTAACTTTATTAAATTAAATTAATTAAATTAATTAATTGGCCACACCACACGGCATGTGGGGTCCTAGTTCCCCAACCAGGGATTGAACTCATGCTCCCTGAAGTGGAATTGCGGAGTCCCAACTACTGGACCGCCAGGGAAGTCCCAAGAATAAGATTTTTATGTTTCTCATTTGCCTCTTCATGGGTACTTCCATCTCTTTCTCTCTCTCTCTCTCACATGCACACACACACAGAGTCTATCAAGTAAATAATGTAATACACTCACTCTGTCCCATACAGTGGAATTCTGAGTAATGACAACTAAGGTTAAATTCTGTTATTTATAGTGACTAACACTATTTTATTGTGTTTGGATACCTCTGTATGAGTTAAATGCTTTCAATTCTATTACATCATATAAATATAGGTGCAAAGAAACAATGAGAGAACACAGAAAGCAATGATTTACTCACTTAAATGCAAAACTTTTTTTTTTTTTTGTCTTTTGGGAAATAAAAAAGGTACTGCAAGAATAGTAGAACAGAATGGACGTTTCGTTAAATCCTGAAAAAAAAGTGGGGGAGAAAACAGAATAACAAAGAAAAAATGCTAAAAAGACAGTAGTTGAAGAGAAATCTGACGTTTAAACTGAGGCCCCTAGTGGTGCCCATGGCAACTCCTCCGACAACTTGGTGAAAAAAAAAAAAAAAGACAAAAAATCTATTCTCTTCTTTGCTTTCAAGGATAATCCTTGCTTTTTATTTTTTCTCTCTGGGAACCATGACAATTTTTTTTTTCTTTTTCGAGACCATGCAGGAATTTCATTTATAATAGACCTAATAAATAATGGAGGGTTAATGTCCTTTGGACAGCTAGATGGGAAATTTGATCTTCCCAGAACACATTTCCACGCTTATATGTGATCTGCTTGCTGAGATGCACAAGGAGGGTTGGTTGTTTTTTATTTAGGATTTATGCTGTTTGACAATTCTCAAGTTGAATACAGTATTAAATACAATTCATGTAAGACCGAGGAACTCATTTTAATTGTTCTATTGAAGCCAGCATGTGATAATCATTTCCTCTAAATTTGAATCAAGTTCTTATCTATTCTGTCATTTGGGTATTTCTGGAAATATTATCACCCATGACTAGCTAAAAATAGTAAGTATACATTAAAGCTATGAAATTCACCCTCTCTTTCAAATATAATTTCCAAATTGAGAGTCATTTTTCAAAAGTTCTATCACAGCATTAGGATGTCATTCTAATTTCAGAGCTCATACCTTGTGAGCCTAAACACTGTGGGGTGAGAATTACTGTTTGCAGGAAGATAGCCTAGTTATTGTCCAATGGACCTTGCTGCTATTTATACATAATTTGCTCAAAATTGTTTCTTACTTTTTTTCTTAAAGTGGGGAATGAAAGGAATGGTTACATTTCAACTCCCTTGTTTGCAAACCTTGTGTCTGAATTTCAGGAATGCTAGTTTGTACTTAAATATTTTTATTGTTTTTGCTTTTAAGATGAAAAAGCTCATAACTCAGTAAAATTTGCATGGACTAAAAATACAGATTGATCTTTGTATGTTTTGGGGAAAAATTTCCAGGAAGGTTTAATGTCTGTGAAGTGTTACTTACTGTTTGTAATCTCCCAGGATTTTGAGATTACTTCCTGAAAAGATTAATAATCTTTTAACAATAAGAAAGTTTACTGAGCACTTACTCATAATGTGGTAGTGTGCCAGGGTCATTTACCTAAATTATTTCTTATCCTCTTGACACTTCTGTAAGGTAATATTTTATGCCCATCTTACAGGTAAAGAAAGATAATAAGGAACTTATCCCATGTCACATAATTCATAAGCAGCTGAGCTGGCATTCAAACCTAAGCCTATTTAAATCCAAATTCTAGCACTGATATTTACCACTTCATACAACATCTCAGAATCAACAGCATAAATCTCATCTCTCTTCTTTGACAAATAAATTAAAGCAGGCTGCAAATTAAAAAGGAGCTTGCTTTAAAATTTTCTTTTTCTCTACTTTTTTTTTGGGGGGGGGGCAGGTATAGGCTTACTGTACTCTTATTTCTGTCAAAGAATGAAAGGGAAGGAATAGAAAGCAGTGGAGAGGGGACTCTAGATCTCTGAATCATGCCTAGAAAGGTCTGCCCAAGCATGGCAAGTGGAGATGTCCGTTTTCTCCATGAAGATGTCAGTGACTGATTTGCCTCTTCAACTCTGATATCAGCTGCAGCTGACATTCTCTGGCAGAGAGTTGAAAATTAGTCACAACCATGAAGATGAGGGAAAGATAGAGTGTCATGACAGTTTGAGCCCTATGAACAGAACTGGTCTTAATGATTATATTATGTATATATAACATATATATAGATATATAATATATATACATATATGAACACACACATATATATAACATTTATATGTATGTGTGTGTGTGTGTATATATATATAGATGTGTTTTGAAACGGCCATGGAAATATGCTGCTCAGATCCTGGTTGACTGACAGCCTTGGCTGCTGCCCCTCTGTATTCACCACTCCATTCCTGCTGAAGCCACTTTCCTCTGGGTGCTCTAAATCGATACGTGGGCACTGAGTGGGTACTAGTGCAGGTCTATTCCTCTAAGACATGGGACTCCTCTAAGTCATGGCTTTAGCTCCCCATCGACCTGGTTGAGACATTCTTAGAACTGCTCTGAGGCTCTTCCTAACCAATCCTCCTTTCTTTCTCCTGTCCTCTAGCTGGTATGAGACCTACAGTTGTGGTCTGAAGACTTTCCCTGCCTATTCTACCTTCTCTTCTTTATCTGTGATAGGTACTTCCTCTGATAAATCTCTTCAACGTCTAATTCCATCTTGGCATCTGCTTCACCAAAGACTTGAACTGATGTGTGCTCAAAGTAGTTGACCTGGAAGTCCAACCACTTTATTGAAAATGTATTCACATCTCAAAACACTGCTCTCTCTGAGTATTGTCAGTGTTAGCCTAATGACCTCAAGACCCACAGATGTTTTATAACTAAAGGTGTATCAGTGGATTTGAATCTGGTCTTCATCAGTATATCTGTCTTTAAATAATTGTCTACTTCTATAAAATCGAATTTTGTGTAAAAGGATTAAGATTTCTTAAAGAAGTATACAGCAGTACTACTGAAATTCTCTATAGATGATTTATATAATCAAAGATGGTCATGACGGGCACAATAAAAGTTCTGTAATTGGCTCTAGAATTAGTTGGACAATCTACTGAGGTTTTCCCTGTCTGAACTTCAGAGTCAATATCCTTTTTGCCCAATCCTCACCTAAGTGCCCTCCCTATTGGGAACCATATTTCTAGCTAATACAGTTTATACTCTTAACACTAGCCTATTAGTCCCCAGTGTAATTGTCCTGCCAAATTCCTTTTAAATGGTATCCTTAAATCTAATGATCCTTTTCTACACTCATCAGTTCTAGACTGTCACTACCTTTACAGCTAGCTAATTTCTCAACCAGTGTTTCTTTATCCTGAAGGTTCAGTGTAGTAAGACATAAATTTTCCCTTCATGAGGAATTGGTGGACTAAGTTGTACATCAGCCCAGAAAAGCCAGTATGTACAATTCTACAGCTGTAAGTTTATAAGAGTTACACCGACACCTGATGGGTACTACAGAGTAGTGTCTCTGAAGTTACACAATCTGGTAATTCTTACTGTACCATTTACTGGTTTTGTGACATCAGGCAAGTTAAGGAAGGAATCCTTTAAGTCTTAGATTCTATTTCCAAATATCTATTCTTAATAGCATCTGCTCAGAGAGTTGTGATAATTGTTGCATGATGAGCAACATAGAGTATTTAAATAATTCTTATGCAGAAAAAGTCCTTAATAAATGTTAGTTATATGCTATAGCTCAAAGTTTCTAAAGATAAAAATTTGGTTTTCTCTGATCCAGATTTTTTAAAATTGAAGTATAATTGATTTACAATGTTTTGTTAATTTCTTCTGTATAGCAGTGGTTCTGTTACACACATATATATATGTATGTATATAAAAGAATGTGTGTGTATATATCTATATATTCTTTTCCATTATGGTTTATCACAGGATATTGAATATATTTCCCTGTGCTATACAATAGGACCTTGTTATTTATCCATTCTCTCTGATCCAGATTTCTTTCTTCAAATACCCTTAAATGATAACACATCTGCTATAAATCAAGAAATTAAATAAACAAGCCTGAAAATGTGAGTTTACTATGTTAGTTATTTATTCAAATTTTGGATTTACACTGAAGTTTTTCTTTTTTACCCTTGTTTATAAGTGTATAAACCTGTAACATGCATGTCTTTATGCAGATTTCAGCTATTTTCATAAAAGAAGATGAATGAGTGTATTATAATATGGCAAACTGTCAGTCCAGAGGTGGTACTACCTAAAAGCCAGGCTGAAGATGAGATGGTACCTGGAATTCTCTAGCTGTCAAATCAAGACATGTGCTGTTTCTTTTAGTAATTTTTCTCATAGTGGAATTTGAAAATATTTAGTACTTCTCCTTTAAAATGAATTAAGTATTAAGAAATATGAGTTGCCTCTCACTTGAATATTTTATGGCTTTTAAAATGTACCTTTTTCCCATTGCATTTAAATTTGGAGAGTTAAATGGTAACTGTAGTTGATAATACTATATTATGTAATTGAAATTTGCTAAGAGAGTACAACTTAAGTATTCTCACCAAAAAAAAGGAAATATGTGAGGTGATGGATATATCAGTTAACTCAATGATGGGAATCCTTTCACAATGTATACGTATATCAAATCATGTTGTACCCTTTAAATATATTGCAATTTTATTTGTCAATTATATCTCAATAATGCTGAAAAACATTTGTAGAGTTAAGCTTCTAAGTTTTCTCAAAGCGAATTCATTTTCAGATATTTAAAAGAAACAGAAACCAGTCTGATTGTGCAAAGCTCCCTGTGCACAGTATTTATGCCATTTGAGCATAAACTGGACTGAATGGACTTCCACTGATTTGTTTATTGCACTTCACTTGGGGCTAATAATGTCTTTTTGTGACCCAGTCACACAAAGGCATCCAAATGCCTTCTCTTCCATCAGGACTGTTGGATAACAAGTTGCCCACGTGAGGTAGGTCAGTTCAGTTGGGGTGAAGAGAGATTGAACTTTCAAGGGCAGTTTAGAACTTAGGTTCTTTCCTGTTTTATTTTGAAGACCCTGCTTCCTTCACATAGTCCTCTCTCATATCAGTTTCTCCCCCACTTTGTTATTTTCTTCTTTCCATTTCCATTGTTGCCTAATATTTGAAGTGGAAAATAAATCTGCAAGCAGAACCAGAATATTTCTGTGCTGTAGTTAGTCCAAAAGTTTTTCTGAGATTTTATTTTTACTTTTGTATGAATTGGAGTTGCCTTCAGGGTTCCAATGAGAAAGCTAAAAGGAAGGGAACTGAACAGAAAACATAGGCAGATTAATATTAACATTTTATTTTTTGCTTTTATTTATTGTTTATTATGGAAGTACTCAAACTTCAAACATACAGAAAGTAGAGAGAATATTATAATGAGTTCTCATCATCACTCAGCTTCAACAGTCATCAACATGAATAATTTTTATTTCATTTATCTCCCTCTACTTTATCTCTGTTTTTGATCCTAAAGTATTTTAAAGCAAAACCCAGGCATCATACCATTTCACTCTTAAATAGTTCAGTAAAGGTTTTAGTGGTTAAGGAATTTTGCTTCCATTGTTGATGCAAGTATTCAAAGTGGAAAATAGTATCATAGTCTTCCATACTCTCTGGAAACCTAGGGTAACTTGTTTTGTTATCATAATGACATTAAGGGTTTGGGACTGCTTATCATGCTAACTGTACTGACTACTTATGAGAAATCTTTTAGAGGATTGAAATTCTATATTGCTAAATCCCCTATAGGATAGATACAGCTTTCTTGTATTCTAGTTATAAATATTACGGTGGTTGCTCTAGCAAATGCAGTAATGCAATTTGGGTGTGAAATGCAGCACATAGCAGGCTTTCAGTTCTTAAGTCCTGAGGTGATTTGTAAGTAGATGTTTAAAAAAAATCCTTCCAAAGACTTGAAATTTGATAGGTGAAACATTAAAAAAATAAAAGGACAGATTGTGTGCCCAGAGACTCATGATTCCATCGGGCAGGTGAAGGGTTAATGTTTTACTCCTAAAGGGGGAGGAGGAAAGCAGACTGAACATCAGTCCAGAGAAGGATGTCACTATCTTGCCTTCTTTAGGCACAGTTAGCACAACTGACTAATTCCTAACAATTGTAGATGTAGTTACTGATTGTGCAGCAGAAAACACAAATGAGGTTTTGATTTCTGTTTTCTTTCTGAGTTATTGATAGAATGTATTGGCAGGTCAGTAAATTAACTTTTGACCATTGCACTCACTCTGTGGAAAAAGCTTTAGTACATGTAGCCTCTGAGCTGACACATGTTAATTTCAACCATAGTAATATTGCTGGCATTTCTGTGTCTGCTCAGGGGTTTTTGTCTCTTTTTTGGTATATTCGTCTATTGAGTCCCTGCTGCATGCATATCCTTTAGTGGCTACTTCTTCATGAACTTGATGTTAGATTTGACTTCCCTACATGTCTCTTTAAAGGATAGTTGGGTGTTTGTCCTGTGGTTCTACTTTTCCTGTTGCCTTTTGATCATTTGTTTAGTTGGTCATTAACACTTATAGAACAGATAGCATGTCTTTCGACTATTTTATTCATTCCAAATTCTACTCAAGGACCTTTCCCATAAACCTATTAAAGTTAGAATAATAAAATCTAATGGAGGAGATGTTCAACTGTTTTCCCCTCTCTGTAAGGCTTCCTCTAAGGTCCTTGACTCTTTTGCTAAAATATTTCAAATAGGCCTTTGCCTTATAAACTCAATAGTGAGAGGTTTTAAAAATAGTCTGTTGTATTACTGAAAAACTCACTTTGCTAGAAAGTCGTTATTTTTGTTGTATAAAAGTCTGCCTCTCTGTTTAGCTTATACCTATTCATACTTTCCATGGGAAAACGCCTCAGACATTAGAGGGCATTATAGCATTCTTTTCTTAACTCAAGGTCAAATCCAGACTAGAACTCCTACTAAGTTTAGTTTTGGCAAAGAATCTATTTACACATAGGCACTCTCTTAGTCTCATAGTTGAAGTGCAACTTATATTTTTTAAACATTAAAAAAGTAAATAGTATCCATAAAACTTAAAGGTGTGGGGAGAGAGAAAGGAGATAAAGAAATTTAAATTGTGTTCCCCCATATGAATCTCTTTGTAATGCCATCTGAGCATGTTTATAATTAAAGATTCCAATATAAACATCCACATACAAAATACATTTAAAAGTCTTCAGAAAGTTGAAACGTGAAAGTGGATTTAAAATGCCAAGAAATTAAATAAAAACACTAGACTGTTGGCTTTATGTAAAAGTTTATTTCTTTTCTAAAGATAAAAAATTTGTTAACAAGACTTAACAACTATTTGTCTAGCTTTACTTTGTCTCTGCAGAATTATAAAATAGCATAGCATAGACTCAGTTATAGTTTTTACAGTTCACACATCTGCTGTCTTTTTTCTTTCTACTTACTGAGACTTTAGAACTTTTGAATATTTTAATATCTTACAGTCTATGTTTTTTCATGATATCTTCTACAGCAACTAAAACAATGATGTTTAAAAATGTTTTTGTGATTGATTTTTGATGAAATAATGCCAAGAAACCAAAACACAGGTTATATTTAGCAAATCATGACTATATTACATTTCGATTTCTAATTTAAGAAAAGCTATATTTGTTTTCAAAGGCGAAAGCTAGATTTAATGAAAAAAATTTTGAGTTCTAAATCTTTAACAAACAAAAACATTCTTCAGTATCTGAAATGTATTTGAAAGAATTTTATCTTTACAATTTACAAAGGGTGTAATTGAATAAAGAGATTTAATGAAACCTAGGCTTTTCTCTTTCTTACTCTTTTTTTTTAAATTAATGAGGGAATCTTAAACTATATCTTAAAGTCAAGATGTGGTTCAAAGGGCCAAGAATTTTACAATACTTGAAAAATAATGTTATCTCAATCTACCCTTATCTTTCTACCTTTTGATGCAATCAGAAGATGATTTAATGTGTTCTTGTCATTAATAATATAACAAGTTATAACTAGTATATACTGAACCACAATCAATTCATTTTATTTTCTTATGAAATAGGAAGGAGAGTGAAAAATAGAGCTCTCCAACTTGCCTGGTAAAATAACTATCTTTCTAACTAGCAGCTTCAGTTAATTCAGTACACTAGCCCGGTGGAATTGTGGTGACATTTACTAGCTCATTACCTTTCTTGGAAATCAGCTTATTTGGAATATAAAAGAGAAAAAGAAGAAAAAATAGTGAAGTTGTGTTTGTGTTCTTTTTCACTTGGTAAGCAAGATATTTTTCACTGTAAATTCTTTGTAATGCAAATACATCTCTCTCACCTTCATTTACTTTTGCACACTTACATTGTTTATTTATATACATTTTCTTAAAATCTTGGCAAGTATTTGCTTTCTAGACCAGATTTATCAAATTTAGGAACTCAGCACTTTGTCTTCTATTAAAGTATTCATTTTTTAAAACCTGGGAGGAAAGATAATTGATGCTGGGTCAGAGTGATTAACAATGTCTAATTTTTTAACAAGATTTCATGACTATTTGTCTGTCTTTATTTTGTCTCTGGGCAGAATTATAAAATGGCATAAGATAAAGTCAGTGAACATTTATCTATTCCAACTTGACCATATTTGTCTTGAAATTTTTTCCATTCTAAGGGAGACTGCCTTTTCATTACACTGCACAGTGCAGAGTGTTTAGCAATATTCGTAGAGCAGGTAATAAAATGTCTTTGTCAAGCAAGTGATAAAAGCGCCGTATACATATATTTCATTTGCAAAGAAACTGGGGCCCTAGAAGTAGAAAAACAGAATAGGATTTCCTTCTTAGAGCTCATCCTTTGAAAACATTAGTTATGGCTTCCAGCGATATGTTCAGTGGTTCGTCAGTCAGATAAAGTGTTCCGTCTTCAGTGAAGACAAGGACTGATTGAGTAGTTCTATGTAACAATAGTTTTCTTAAGTTACCTTTTCATAAACTAGGGCTATGAATAATTTAAGTTCCTCAGTAGATCACAATAACTCCTTAACAATAAACAATGTCTTACATATCAATCACACACATACTAAGGAAATACTGAGAGGAATGTGTTTTTCAAACTCTTTATTTTATAGATTCAACTCGTATTCAACTTGGAAAACTTTAATGATATAACATCTTACAAATAGCTTCTGAAAAATGAAAATATTCTAGCTTTATGTCTAGAGAGCGTCTTCCTATATAGATTTTTCTTTTTTTTTTAAAGAACTTTTATTGAGATACTGTTAACAGACAATAAACTGCATATATTTAGAGTGTACAGTTTGGTATTTTTTTAGATTTTTCTTAAAGCTATTCCACGATCTATCTCAATATGTTTTTTTTTAAGTATGTTAATTTTATTGCATTGTAGTAAAAGTAGCTTTAAATATATTTAAATGTGGCTATAATGGGAGAGTTTTTCATAGACGTTGCTTGCACTGCTAGGTAAAGATATAGGTTAAAATTTCAGATTTTTAAATGTTAATGTTTAAAACTAAGTCAATTAAATGAATCAAGATAAATGAATTTCTCAAAGATATCAATGTTTTTATCATAGCGTTTTGTCTTTACTCTTCTTTACTTTCCAAAAAGATTTCTAGGGAATTTATTTTCTTCTCCATATAACTCATCTTACTGATTTTTGAATTATTTTCCAATGTTTATTGAATAGAGTATGCTGATTCTGGATGCTGAGCTTAAAAATAATATTTTTGATAAATTTGGCTGGATGATGTAGATAACTGCAATCTGCACTCTACTCCTTTATTTCATTTGTATCTTTTCAACAAAGGTAGATCTCTCTCTACAAAGTTTGTATCAGCTGCTGAAAGATAATATGTTCTCCATGATATTTTCTAATATTTTAAACTATTAATGCATCGGTAGTATTCATCTATTACATGCATCTTTAAATATGTCTCTAATTCTATTCAAAATTCTAGAATTTGAATTATGAGGTTAATGGCATGCAAAATATGAGTAAGCCTCTTTGGAAAAGTCAAATCAATTTACATTGCCAGTAGCAGAGGTGGAGCGTACCTGTTTGCTCACACTCTGATTAACACTGGTTAATATTCATTTAAACATTTACCAACTGGTGGATTAGAAATGATATTTACTTATTTAGAATTTATATTTGAGCTCATTTATATTTGTAAATTGCTCTTTTATGGTATTTTCCCATTTTTCTCTTGAACATCTATTTCTTACTGACTTGGAATATATACACATATACACACATACACGTGCACACACATATTAAGGACATAAAATCTTTTGCCTGTCATATATGTTGCAAATACGTTTTCCAGATTTTCAGCTGCTTTTTGATTTGATGGTCTAGTATGTCCTATAAAACGTTAAAATTTTATACGTTATTAAACTTGGATATTTTGAGATCTTGACAACCACCCCAAAATTTATGTTTTATTTTAGTGCCTGGAAAATTACATGCAAATCAAGCCAGAGGGATTGGTATATCTCTATAGATTCCTCATGAAACATTCCTAATATATCTATTTAGGAATGTGAGATATACAAAAGTAAAGAGGATATTATGCTAGTTTTTTAAAGGAAATTTTTATTGAAAATAATACACATATTGTTACACGCACAAATAATGAGTGTACTAATTGATAAATTTTCCTAAAATAAAGTGTCATCCACCTTAAGAAAAAGCACCTTTCACATTTTCTGAGCCTTTGGAGCCCCATTTGTGCCTCTTCCAGTCACTGCCCCCAAGGAGTCACCACTATGCTGGTTTATGACACCAAAGACTAGTCTTCCTGTTTTCGAGCTTTGTGTTAATAGAATCAGTGTGTAATCTTTTGTGTCAGGTTTCTTTCATTTTGCACTATGAATGCAGGATTCATCCATGTTCTTGCATAGAGTTGTAGTTCTTTTATTTTTACTGCTGTATAGCATTCCACTGGGTTACTCTAACACATTTATTTATCCATTATGTAGAGTACAGATAATTGGTAGTTCCAGTTTGGGCTTTATGAGAGTACTTTTAGGAACCTTGTGGAACATGTTTTGTGGTGAAAATGTACTTGCTGTATACTTTGGAGTTACGTTGCTGAGTCATAGCACGGGTGTGTAAATGCTTGGCATTTGTATATACTGCCAAATAGTTTTCCAAAGAGGCTATATCCATTTACAGTCCCTCAAGCAACATATTAGGGTCCAATTTTCCACATTTTCTACTTACTTGGTATATTCATTTATTTTTTCTAATTTTTAAAACTTTTAAAATGTTTATTTATTGGCTGTGTTGGGTCTTCATTGCTGTGCTGGCTTTCTGTAGCTATGAAGAGCCGCGTCTACTCTTTGTTGTGGTGTGCGGGCTTCTTATTGCAGTGTCTTCTCTTGTGGAGCACCGCCTCTAGGTGCCAGACTTCAGTAGTTGTGGCGCATGGGCTCAGTAGTTGTGGCTCACGGGCTTTAGAGTGCAGGCTCAGTTATGTGCATGGGCTTTGTTGCTCCGTGGCACATGGGATCTTCCTGGCCCAGGGCTTGAACCTGTATCCCCTGCACTGGCAGGTGGATTCTTAACCACTGTGCCACCAGGGAAGCCTGGTATATTCATTTTTAATTGTATAACAAATAACTGCAAAATTAATGTTTTAAAACAGCATACATTTATTAGTAATACTTTGCAGTATTTGTAGGTCAGAAATCAGGATGTGGCTTAGCTGGATTCTCCGCTTAGGGGTTCATAGTTAGAAATCAGTGTGTTGGACAGGATGTTTTCTTACCTGGGAGTATGACTAGGTATGGATCCTCTTCCAAGGCCCTCACATTTTTGACATAATTCATTTCCTTGTGGCCACATGACTGAGGGCGCTGGCTTTTTGATGGCTGCTGGCTGGAAGCTGCTCTCAGTTCTAGAGACCGCTCGCAGTTCTCTGCCACGTCGCCCTCTTGATTGGCATTTCACAGTATGGGTGTCTGCTTCTTCATGGCAGGTGGGATGGTCTCTCTAGTTGGCTAAGATAGAGTGTTGCGTAACAAAACATTGTCCTCGGAGTGCCATCCCATCACAAATCACTGGTCCTCCCAGACTCAAGGGGAGGAGATGATACAGGGCGTTATAGTAGGGAGTGAAGATCATGGAAGCATCTTACAATTTGTCCACCACAGCTCCCTAAGTCATAAGTACTATATTAACTTCAGTGGAATCCATGATTAAATTTCACTTCCGTGTATAAGAACTTTGAATGGAATGTGTACCTCTAGTTTTAGTATTTATTTTCTCTTCTCAGCACCTCACAGCCCTCATCAAACAGTGTGTTTATGAACTGCTTACTTGGACTTCATGCAAGACAGAACACTTCTTTTTTAAAAAAATATTTCTGTATTATGCCAGCAGATACTGTCGTTTCATCCATTTCCCTCAAGTGCACGCATCCCTCTGGCCCAATGAGAACTAATGTGCTCCGAGATCGTACACTCCCCCGCTTTATCACCTTTGAGGGGAAGCATCGGCAACTGAATAACATAGGTGTACAAAGGGCTGGTGCCTTGTCTCAAACAAGAAGCAGCTCGGTGCAGTTGGTGCTCTAGAGTGCCTTGTGGGATCAGGCTGAACTGAAACTCCAGCCTAGACCGCGTCCTTGCTGAGCTTTCTTTCCTTGGCCTGTTCTGCTTCACACATCCCAGTTCTCCTGAAATACTCCTCAGTAAAGTCAGTCTGGCTTGTGGGTACTTGGGGAACCTCCTGACTTTTTCTTATCATACTGTTGCAGTTTGAATTTCAGAAGTTGTATGATTATCTTTAAAAACTAATGAAATTGAAAGATGGCGGCGAAGTAGAGAGACGTGGAGTGCATCCCTCCCCACAGATGCATTGGGAATGCACGGAAGGACGCAGTAATTCTCACAGAGAACCAGCTGAACACCAGCAGACGGCCTCGGACACCGGATGGGACTGCGGGGAGCCCGACATAGCCGGTAGGGAGGCATCTACGAGGGCTCAAAGAGGGTGAAGCGGCGGAGCTGTGGCAGACGGGAGGGAGTGAGAAACATTCAGAGGGTCCGCAGCGCAGCTCAGCGTTCCCGGACCAAGACATCGATCCGCGGCTGAACGGAGGGTCCAGGAGCGGGAGCGTGGGAGCAGGAGAGCTGGTTCAGTGTAGGAAACATTGTTGCCGGACCGAGAGGACAGGAGGGAGGAGGCCCGCGGAGAGGAGTGCCCGTTCCTGAGAGCTGCCCGGCCATGATGGCGGCTGGAGGCTGCAGGCTCACTGGCGGCTGGGAGGAGCCACGCGCATAGCCTCTCCCTCTCTTTCCGCGCCTCTGCAACAGGCAGTGGAGAGACCCCCTGCGGGCCACCTAAGGTGCTCAGGGATAACAAGTACCCTCAGGCACTCGGGTGGGGCTAGATTAAAACCCCTTGCAACGCCAGCAGCAGGGAGGCTGCTGAGAGAAAAAAAAAAAAAAAGAAAAGAAAAGAAAAAAACCCCCGAGAGAGGCCCAACTCTAAGACTTTCTGTTTACGCCTGAGCCACCGGCGCCCTCTGCAACAGGCACCTCCAAGCCTGACTGAGACATCAGTGCGCCACTGCTCACTCCCTCCCAGGAGAAGGAGCCACTGTTGTACCCTCTCCCTCCCCACACACCGACGCTTACAGACGAACAATAAAGGAACCTCTGCTGGTCACAGAATAACGCAAAAAAACCCAAGGACAAGCAACCCCAAAAGTTTGGACAACCATGAGGAAACAAAGAAACACCATGCAGGCAAAGGAGCAAGAAAAAAACCCACAAGACCAAATAAATGAGGAGGAAATAGGAAAAATGCCTGAAAAGGAATTTAGAGTCATGATAGTAAAAATGATACAAAATCTCGATAACAAAATAGAGAAAGTACAAGAAACAGTTCATAAGAACTCAGAAAAACAAACAGCAATGGATAACAAAATAACTGAAATTAAAAATACTCTAGATGCTATAACCAGCAGAATGACTGAGGCAGAAGAACGAATAAGTGAGTTGGAAGATAGAATGGGGGAAATAACTGCCACAGAGCAGGAAAAAGAAAAAATAATAAAAAGATTAGAAGACAGTTTCAGAGACCTCACTGATAACATTAAGCGTACCAACATTCGAATTATAGGCATCCCAGAAGAAGAAGAAAACAAGAAAGGGTCTGAGAAAATATTTGAAGAGGTTCTAGTGGAAAACTTCCCCAACATGGGAAAGGAAATAATGAACCAAGTCCAAGAAGCACAGAGAGTCCCATACAGAATAAACCCAAGGAGAAATACACCGAGACACATATTAATCAAACTAACGACAACTAAACACAAAGAAAAAATATTAAAAGCAGCAAGAGAAAAACAACAAACAACATATAAGGGAAAACCCATCAGGATAACAGCTGACCTTTCCACAGAAACTCTGCAGGCCAGAAGGGAATGGCAGGATATCCTGAAAGTCCTGAAAGAGAGAAACCTACAGCCAAGAATACTCTACCCAGCAAGAATCTCATTCAGATTTGAGGGAGAAATCAAAAGCTTTCCAGACAAGCAAAAGTTAAGAGAATTCAGCACCACCAAACCAGCCTTACAACAACTGCTAAAAGAACTTCTCTAAGTAGGAAACACAAGAAAAGGAAAACACCTACAAATACAAACTCAAAACAATTAAGAAAATGGTAATTGGAACACACATGTCAATAATCACCTTAAATGTAAATGGATTAAATGCTCCAACCAAAAGACACAGACTGGCTGAATGGATCCAAAAACAAGACCCTTCTATATGCTGCCTACAAGAAACCCACTTCAGACCAAGGGATACATATAGACTGAAAGTGAAGGGATGGAAAAAGATATTCCATGCAAATGGAAGTCAAAAGAAAGCTGGAGTAGCAATACTCATATCAGACAAATTAGACTTGAAAGTAAAGACTATTAAAAGAGACAAGGAAGGACACTACATAATGATCAAGGGATCCATCCAAGAAGAACATATCACAATGGTAAATATCTATGCCCCCAATATAGGAGCACCTCAATACATAAGGCAAATGCTAACAGC
The DNA here is from genome assembly GCF_030028045.1 of Hippopotamus amphibius kiboko. Taxonomy (NCBI): domain Eukaryota; kingdom Metazoa; phylum Chordata; class Mammalia; order Artiodactyla; family Hippopotamidae; genus Hippopotamus; species Hippopotamus amphibius. The sequence continues at coordinate 77,648,711 of NC_080198.1, forward strand.
TATAAAAGGGGACATCGACAGGAACACAATAATAGTGGGAGACTTGAACACCCCACTTACATCAATGGACAGATCATCCAAACAGAAAATAAATAAAGACACACAAGCTTTAAATGACACATTAGACCATCTCGACTTAATTGATATTTATAGGACATTCCATCCAAAAACGACAGAATACACGTTCTTCTCAAGTGCACACGGAACATTTTCCAGGATAGATCACATCTTGGGTCACAAATCAAACCTCAGCAAATTCAAGAAAATTGAAATCATATCAAGCATCTTCTCAGACCACAACGCCATGAGACTAGATATCAATTACAGGAAAAAAACTGCAAAAAAGACAAACACATGGAGGCTAAACAATTCACTCCTAAACAACCAAGGAATCACTAAAGAAATCAAAGAGGAAATCAAAAAATATCTAGAAACAAATGACAACGAAAACACAACAACCCAAAACCTATGGGACGCAGCAAAAGCAGTTCTAAGGGGGAAGTTTATAGCAATACAGTCCTACCTTAAGAAACAAGAAAATGATCGAATAAACAACCTAACCTTACACCTAAAACAACTAGAGAAAGAAGAACAAAGAAACCCTAAAGTGAGCAGAAGAAAAGAAATCATAAAGATCAGAGCAGAAACAAATGAAAAAGAAAGGAAAGAAACCATAAGAAAAATAAATAAAACTAAAAGCTGGTTCTTTGAGAAGATTAACAAAATTGATAAACCACTAGCCAGACTCATCAAGAAAAAAAGGGAGAAGATGCAAATCAACAGAATTAGAAATGAAAAAGGAGAAGTCACAACGGACACCTCAGAAATACAAAACATCATGAGAGACTACTACAAGCAACTATATGCCAATCAATTGGATAACCTGGAAGAAATGGATACATTCTTAGAAAAATACAATCTTCCAAGACTGAACCAGGAAGAAATAGAAACCATGAACAGACCAATCACAAGTACGGAAATTGAGGCAGTGATTAAAAATCTCCCAACACACAAAAGCCCAGGACCAGATGGGTTCACAGGCGAATTCTATCAAACATTTCGAGAGGAGTTAACACCTATCCTTCTCAAACTCTTCCAAAATATTGCAGAAGGCGGAGCACTCCCAAACTCATTTTACGAGGCTACCATCACCCTGATACCAAAACCAGGCAAAGATGTCACAAAAAAAGAAAACTATAGACCAATATCACTGATGAATATAGATGCAAAAATCCTCAACAAAATACTAGCTAACAGACTGCAACAGCGCATTAAAAAAATCATACACCATGATCAAGTGGGGTTTATCCCTGGGATGCAAGGATTCTTCAATATACGCAAATCAATCAACGTGATACATCATATCAACAAATTGAAGGATAAAAACCATATGATCATTTCAATAGATGCAGAAAAAGCTTTTGACAAAGTTCAACATCCATTTATGATAAAAGCTCTCCAGAAAATGGGCATAGAAGGAAATTACCTCAACATAATAAAAGCCATATATGCAAAACCAAAAGCCAACATTGTTCTCAATGGAGAAAAACTGGAAGAATTCCCCCTAAAAACAGGAACAAGACAAGGGTGTCCACTCTCACCACTATTATTCAACATAGTTTTGGAAGTTTTAGCCACAGCCATCAGAGAAGAAAAAGAAATAAAAGGAATCCAAATTGGAAAAGAAGAAGTAAAATTGTCACTCTTTGCAGATGACATGATATTATATATAGAAAACCCTAAAGACTCTACCAGAAAACTGCTAGCACTCATTGATGAGTTTAGTAAAGTAGCAGGATACAAAATTAATGCACAGAAATCTCTTGCATTCCTATACACTAACAACGGAAGAGCAGAAAGAGAAATTAAGGAAACTCTCCCATTCACCATTGCAACAAAAAGAATCAAATACCTAGGAATAAACCTGCCTAAGGAGGCAAAAGATCTGTATGCAGAAAACTTTAAGACATTGATGAAAGAAATCAAAGACGACACAAACAGATGGAGGGACATACCATGTTCCTGGATTGGAAGAATCAACATCGTGAAAATGTCTGTACTACCCAAAGCAATTTACAGATTCAATGCAATCCCGATCAAATTACCAATGGCATTTTTCACAGAACTAGAGCAAGAAATCTTACGATTTGTATGGAAACGCAAAAGACCCCGAATAGCCAAAGCAATCTTGAGCAGGAAAAATGGAGTTGGTGGAATCAGGCTTCCTGACTTCAAACTATACTACAAGGCCATAGTGATCAAGACAGTATGGTACTGGCACAAAAATAGAAAGGAAGATCAATGGACTAGAATAGAGAACTCAGAAGTAAGCCCAAACACATATGGGCACCTTATGTTTGACAAAGGAGGCAAGAATATACAATGGAAAAAAGACAGCCTCTTCCATAAGTGGTGCTGGGAGAACTGGGCAGCAACATGCAAAAGAATGAAATTAGAACACTTCCTAACACCATACACAAAAGTAAACTCCAAATGGATTAAAGACCTGCATGTAAGGCCAGACACTATCAAGCTCCTAGAGGAAAACATAGGCAGAACACTATATGACATCCATCAAAGCGCCATCCTTTTTGACCCACCTCCTAGAATCATGGAAATAAAATCAAGAATAAACGAATGGGACCTCCTGAAACTTAAAAGCTTTTGCACAGCAAAAGAAACCATAAACAAGACTAAAAGGCAACCCTCAGAGTGGGAAAAAATAATTGCCTATGAAACAACGGACAAAGGATTAACCTCCAAAATATACAAGCAGCTCATGCAGCTTCATACCAAAAAAGCAAATAACCCAATCCACAAATGGGCAGAAGACCTAAATAGACATTTCTCCAAAGAAGACATACAGATGGCCAACAAACACATGAAAAGATGCTCAACATCACTCATCATCAGAGAAATGCAAGTCAAAGCCACAATGAGGTATCACCTCACACCGATCAGAATGGCCATCATCACAAAGTCTGGAAACAACAAATGTTGGAGAGGGTGTGGAGAAAAAGGAACTCTCCTGCACTGTTGGTGGGAATGTAAGTTGGTACAGCCACTATGGAAAACAATTTGGAGGTTCCTTAAAAAACTACAAATAGAACTACCATATGATCCAGTAATCCCACTACTGGGCATATACCCAAAGAAAACCATAATCCCAAAAGAAACTTGTACTATAATGTTTATTGCAGCACTATTTACAATAGCCAGGACATGGAAGCAACCTAAATGCCCATCAACAAATGAATGGATACAGAAGATGTGGCATATATATACAATGGAATATTACTCAGCTATAAAAAGGGATGAGATGGAGCTATATGTCATGAGGTGGATAGAACTACAGTCTGTGATACAGAGTGAAGTAAGTCAGAAAGAGAAGGACAAATATTGTATGCTAACTCACATATATGGAATCTAAAAATGGTACTGTTGGACTCAGTGACCAGAACAAGGATGCAGATACAGAGAATGGACTGGAGAACTTGAGGTATGGGAGGGGGCGGGGGGTGAAGGGGAAACTGAGACGAAGCGAGAGAGTAACACAGACATATATATACTACCAACTGTAAAATAGTCAGTGGGAAGTTGTTGTATAGCAGAGGGAGTCCAACTCGAGGATGGAAGATGCCTTTGAGGACTGGGGCGGGGAGGGTGGGGGGGGCTTGGGGGGGGCGTCAAGGAAGGGAGGGAAGATGGGGATATGTGTATAAAAACGGATGATTGAACCTGGTGTACCCCCCCAAAAAATAAATAAATAAATAAATAAATAAATAAATAAAAAAAAAAAAAAAAAAGGAAAAAAAAAAAAAAAAAAAACTAATGAAATTAAACATCACAGGGCTACAGAATAGGGACACTGTAATTCTACTTACCAGTTTTTCCACAAACACGCACAGGTGTTTCTTCAAAAACTACATTTTTCTTTTTGTACAGGAAAACATTTAGATATGATTTTAGGTATACTTAATGAAAAAGACACTGTTCTGGTTGATTAGGAACTCATTTGCAGAGCGCTGTTTGATCCTTCAAAAGGTTTTTGTTAAATTCAGTTGCCAGTTAGCTCACCTCAGCTCTTTCCTGGTTTGTGCAAAACGCAGCAGTGGTATCCATGGTACGTACAACCAGTGCAGTGTGGCCACCAACCCAACACAACGGTCATGATCCGCGAACAGCCAGTGTCCCTGTTCTGGTGAAAAACAGCTGCCTGTCTTGGCGAGATATATATATATATATCAATCTATGTTTTCCGCCCCAGTGTAATCTTACTTTAAAACCAGGAAGCAACACTCTATTTAAGATAATGCTAAAGAAAATTTCTTGGTGAAGCAAGCATTTCATTCTTTAAAAAAGGAAATAGTAACATTATTCATTTATATAAATCCCAGTTTTATTGCAAGAGGTTTGCTTAAAGCAAGGAAACTTTTTGTTAGTGTATATATATAAAACAACTAATGGACTAGTAAGTAAAATTTAAACCATACCTTATGATCTTGAATCTTTCTTAATTTTTCTTTGCTTGCCAGTATGCATATCCCCAGGATAGGCCCGAACAAGTGATTTAGACTTAGAAACTTGATTTTCAGGTTGATAGCAGATATTTTATAGATATGACCATGATACATTCTGTTTCTACAAATAGACCCACCAAGCACTAGATCACCCAGATCTGCCATCTGGAAACCAATTTTCACTTTACTTTCTCCTCCATCTCCTTCATCTTGTACCACATGATTTGTCACTAAGTTGTGCTGATTTAATTTCCAAACACTGCTCTGTCCTTTTATTTATCCCCCTTGATCTCAGGAAAAATTCTTGTCATTACTGAATAGACTATTCAATCTATTTAGTATCATATATGTTTTATATATATATATAAAATCTAATTTGCTGGCCTCTATTCCCTCCATCCCTCCACCTCTCAGCGAAATTTTTTTTGTCTAAATTATAAATGTGGATATGCTACTCACTCGCTTAAGACACATGAAGAGTTCCATTCTATTCAGAATATATTAAAGACCAAAATCCCTGTGTGGCACGTAAGACGCACAGTCTGGTCCCTGTCCCTCGTCTGTATTCATGCTTTGTTTCAGTTTAAAGACCTTTTGTTCATAAAACATGTCATACTTTCTGATTCCTCTACGCCTTAGCACATGCAGTTACCTCTGGCTGCAATTTCTTTCTTCTATTGCTTTACCAAGTGATGGCATATCCATCATGACGCCGTCTAAAGGTTAACTCCTGTGGGCAGAGTTAGGGGCTTCTTTCTGCTTTCCTTGCATGTTGCGAATGCATCTCTTATAGCAAAGGATTACAAGTACCTTTAGCACCTGAACAGAGTTTTCTTTATATTACCGGTTCCAGCCTAGAAAATTACTTGTCACACAACACTCAATAAGTCATTTGATTTTTGAAGAGTGAATGATTATATATTCATGTTCTACTTTAAATCACTAAGCTGTTTTGTGGCTTTTTTTAACACTTCAAGAAGTGGATGGACTTCTCAGTCATCTTTAATCTACTGTAGGTCCTTACAATATAATGTCTAAGCACTAAGTAATAAATAAATATTTTTTGAATTAATGAATTACCGAATGCGGTTCGGTAATTCTTTAGAAAACTGCAAGCAAAAGAGCCCTGTTAAAGTTCTCCTTTTGTGACTATTTCTGTTATATTGTTCCTTGTGGATTTAATAACTTTTAAGAATCTTACAAAATTTTTGTAAGAATCATGTTTTACTGATTTAATTACTGTTTCTTTTGAATAAGTGGCTACTGACCTCAAACAAATATACTCTTTTAATGTCAAAAGCTGTTTCTTTTCAGCTCTTACTCTTTTCTAATATTTACCTTTTAAAGAATAACAGATTTAAAGTCAGGATATAAAATTTTTTCCTAACTTGAAGTATTATCACAATGAATATTGCAATAGTAATTTGATTTAGAGATATATTCTCTAAATGGGAAAACTATGCCCAAGACTATCAAAGACTACTAAATAATTATACCATCCCCAAAAAAAGGCAAAGAAGAAAATATAACAATTTGTGTTCGAAAGGTCTCTGCTGAAGACATCATGACAATATTTGATGTTTCTTTACATATTTTAACATTTACTTATTGTTTGCAATGTTTTCTGATAGATGCCATGGTGGATTCAAAGATAAGGGTTTAGTCTCTGACTTTCAAAAATTACCAGTGTATTAGGAAAATTTGGATAGGCTGGTAATTACTTTGGAAGTCTGTATAGTAAAAATGTATTAGAAGATAAATGAAGGATAGTGGCCAGTGAGAGCAAATCAACTAACTTTTGTGGTAGGAAATCACGGAGGCATTAAAATTTGATCATATCTTGAAAACCAAGTAGGATTTCAATTTTTGGAGATAAAGAGGTTTTCATGGCTGAAGATATATTGTGACTGCCCTGAGTATAGAAATGTTTTCTATTAATGGATGAGGGTTCGTCTCCATCATACAACCCACCACCCAGGTTATGTACATATTTTTCCTCTCTTCTGACCCCTCATCCTGTGACAGAAGTTCTGTTTTTGTTTTCTGAAGAAAACACTGGACAACACCAGAGAAAAATATCTTGCTATTACATAGCTTTTCTTATACAAAGAAGCTACATAATAAGAAACTGAGGAACAATGGAGAGTAGAGAGACAAAGACATGCTTCATGGGCTAAAGTGGGGAGGTTGTTGGGGTTTGGTATATAAGAAACTCCAGAGCAGTTGTGAGTACAAGAGAAGTGAGTAATAGAGAAGTTGAGATGGGTTTGTATGGGTTGGAAACTGGACCTCCTCTAATATTCCTAAAGACATGCAAGTTGAATGGATTTCCATTAAGACTTATTTTTGGTTGTTGGAATGAGCTTCTGTAAATATGACTCTGTACATTTATAATTATTATTTAGCTTGTTGCATGAGGGCCTGGCTTTTATTAGGTTTACATATTCATAGACCTATATAGGCACTTGGTATATTTTAGATCATGACAGATGGTTTAATTTTATTGGAATGATGAGATAATGAAAATGAATGAAAGTTATAGCTGGAAAAATAATGCACCTTTATGTGTGTTTGTCTGGAGAAGGGGTCTGTTCAGTGTGTAGTTGACCCTGAGTGCCACAATACTGAGATTGGGTTTCCCTGAGGAGAGCCACTGAAGAACTCTGTTCAGATAGTGAGGTGAACATTCTTAGGCCTAGGAAACATTCATCTGGCAGTTATGTGCTCATGAGGTGGAGGATAAATGCTGAAAGCAGGAAAGCTAATTATTTTTAGGAGGCTATTAAAATATTCTTTGAGGAGCATCCAAACTTTTTTTTTTTAATAAATTTATTTATTTATTTATTTAATTGGCTGTGTTGGGTCATTTTTGCCATGTGCGGGCTCTCTTTTCGGTTGCGGTGAGTGGGAGCTACTCTTCGCTGTGGTGCGCGGGCTCCTCATTGCTGTGGCCTCTCTTGTTGCGGAGCACGGGCTCTAGGTGCATGCGTTTCAGTAGTTGCAGCACATGGGCTCAATAGTTGTGGCTCACGGGCTTTAAAGCGCAGGCTCAATAGTTTTGGCACACGGGCTTAGTTGCTCCGCGGCATGTGGGATCTTCCTGGAGCAGGGATCGAACCCGTGTCCCCTGCATTGGCAGGCAGATTCTCAACCACTGTGCCACCTAGGAAGCCCATCCAAACTTTTTTGATTGTTCATTCATTTCATTAAAAAATTGGAGTACATACTACCACATGTTTATTTTTTAATAAATTATATATGTTAATATCTTATAGACATTAAAAAATATTAACAAAAATAGAAGTAGAGATGCCCATGTGTATTTCCATGTTAACCCTTTGAGTATACTCAGGCCATTCTGAATACTGCTGGTGAAGAGAGAAGATGATGAGGGTCTTCACTACAATTGTGGGGGTGGCCAGGATGGGGACAATGTAAAGGTTTTGATATTTGACCATCTGGATTTTGGGCATACAGGAGAGAGGCGGAAAAGATAGCTCTCACATTTCAGACTTGTTAAACAGGTAGAATAGTAGTTTAAGTAATAGACACGTTGTTTGGTTTCATAAAATTGTTTTGAGGAAAATGTAAAAAAAACTGATTCTGATGACTTTAATTCAGACTGCTGGTGAATAACAGAACAATCTGGCAGATAATTAAAATTTCAGCATTGGAATCTCAAAGTGAGATTGTGGCTGGAAATGCAAATATGTAAGTTCTTACGGTAAACATAGAAGGTAAAGCTAGGGTAGAGTTATGTAAAGAAAAAATAACTGAGGGAAGAAGGCAAGTCTGTGAAGACCATTTCCACTTATGGAGCAGGTTTTCATTTAAGGGGCTAAGTATGGAGAAAAGTATAATAATGTAAAGAACCAAGGGAGAAGATGCACTCTTAGGGAAGATAGATTTTTTTTTTTTTAATAGGGCTGGTGTGTTCGACAACATCAAGGGTTGCAGGGAAATCAATACACAAGAAAGAGAAGTTTACTGGATTAGGGATTAAAAGGCAGCTTTGGTGTGATTAAAAAGCTGTAATCTTTTTTAAATCATGGAACAGAAGATATGTAAAAAATCTCAAGGTGGTACAGACTTAATTTTCTGAAAAGGAAAAGAATATTCTATTAAATGTGGACTTGAAAAAGAACACATTTCTAAAAAATTATCATTAAACATAACCTTTAATTATAGACACTGTATATATTAAGGCAATTTAAATAAAATTTAAGCTATAGGCATGTCATTCTAATATAACTTTTTATTTTAATTGTTCTCTTATTTGTATATAGTTGCTAAAAGAATTTAAATATGTATAAATAAATTTATAAATTTATTAGTATTTTATTATCTGATTTTATATGCTTTTATGTTCATAATTCCCCATGTTTTAATAGTCGTAATTAATGTTTTAATGGATGTCTGACAATTCATCTAGAGACATACTATAATTCTTCCTGAGTCTTGAAGTGATTTTCTATGCATGAGAGGAAAGGACCATCTGTCAAGAGGGACTGCTGAGGGGAAATGTTAATTTCGTTTATTTTCTTTGGATATGTTGAGATTTGGTTTCTACCTCAAGCTTGCAGTATTTGTTTTCTCTGCTGGGACTTGTTTATTTTCTAGTTACATTGGATGAAATAACATTTTTCCCTAAAGTCCTTCATGATTTATTTCTGCACTTGATTGAAACATTGCATTTAGAACTTTATAATCACATACTGACATTTTGTTTAAAAGCAACAAGATGCATTTCAAAAACAAATTTTAACACATTTAAAGATGTTGTTTTTCGATCCACCCCTGCGTTTTTGCATATGTGGAAAATTTCTTCATATTAGTGTTTCTCATGCTGTTTGATTTTGAGATGGATATCAAATTATGTGCCTGGAAACAAAATTTCATAGACTCTTAAAATCGTGATAGAACTTGTTGGGTTATTTACTTTTTCTGACTTGGAAATCAGTCACATGAGAGTTTAGTACAAATAAAGATCAACAAAGGAGATCTCTATCAAAATATTGACGTCTCCATTCAAGATACTGATAAAAGTATATAAATACTTTTGCATTAAATTTTTTAGTTCATGTTAATTCTGATTGCTATAACATATCAAATTGGCCACACTGATGAAGGAAATCACCAGACTAATGGTGCATGATAAATTTTTTAAGATCACATAAGAATAACTTTACTCTAAGAAATTGATGACAAAATCTTCTTTGTTATAATTCAAACCCATTTCCTCTTGTTTGATTTTCAAGGTGTAACTTCCCCAGTTTGTTCATGTGTGTTGTGTGTAATAGAATCATAAAATGTACTAGTAAAAAGAAGAAAATTTATCACTTGTTTTTGACCCATCAGCCCTGTCCCTTTGTTATAGAGATAAAATGAATAGTCAAAATGCTATTCATTGATTAAGTGTTGTCTGTGGGTATATGTCTTTATGTGTGCATAAACAACTTAAAAATAGATGTTAGAGAAGGCAATACACCTGTAGTTTTTGCCTTTAAAGGACTTACGAGTTCACTTAGAGATAAGATATGGTAACTGCATTGCTACAAACTGCACAACCTGGTACAAATCACATAACTGCTTGAGCACCTGAGCAGGACACAGGGGCCTGGAGATTGAGGGAAGGCTTAGTAGAGGCAAATGTGGTTCTAATTTTGGAAAGGATGCTATATGCACATAAACGTATAGGAAATAGGAGCAGAGGGAGAGAGTGAAAACGAAGAGAGAAGGAGAGAGGATATGCTGAGGAAGAGATTACATGTCTACCACGTTCCAGAACCTGTGTTCCATGATTTATAGATTTTTCTTATCTAAGTATGGGGCAAATAAGAGGTTAATGTGTTTTTATTTAACAAGTTGTGCCGATTTTTTTCCCTGGTCATTATATGCATTGTGTATGTGTGCGTGTGTATGTATGTGTTTTCTTCAAGTAGCTTATAGTTGACTTTTCTTCTTTCTTTTTTTTTTTTAACATACACAAGTAGGATCACAAGTTTACACTTCATAGTTTAAAACTCTATGGGTCTCCTTTGGATTTCAGAACTTGGCAACTTAATAGAGATTCTTTAAATACTTAAGTGCTGCCACCCAATTCTTATTGTGTAAGCAAATTATTATATAAATAAAATTTGGAAGATAACCATGTATGTAATAGTGCCTTAATAATGTTCCCCTTTTACTTGTGAGGGGTGGAGATACCAGGAAGACATTGTCTAGGTTATTCAGTAAAGCAGTGGGAAAGCTTATAAAAATACCTTTTAATTTTTAAAGACTCTCCAAGTTTCTACCTAAAATACTTTTTAAAGAGTTTTTAGATTCATGGTTGCTGTATCACGTTGTATATTTTCAGGAACAAAGGATTCTTGGCTACTAATTAGTGTGATGTTTCATGATTGCCTTATAAAGTATGTTGAAGGCAAGGTCAATTAAGCAGTGTGATTTTCTAACCCCTGGACTGTCCCTGATTACTGAAGAGCACCAAGTGAGGGAGGCATAGGTTGTAGTTGCCATTGAGGCGCTGCAACTAGTCAGTCTGTTTTAAATGGACAATAGAATCATGTAAAAAAGAAAGACATTCTTTTTTGGTTGCTTGTTTGTTTTTATGAGTAGATGATATTTAAAAAGAGATAAAAGAGAACTCGAGTCACACGAGAGTTAATGCCAGCATGAGAAGGATGGGTAGAGTTTCAAAAAGTTTACTGAAGAGGTGGATGCTATTCATCTTGCAGGGAATGATGGAGCATGTTTTTTAAACATTCTTGCACTAACTGCCATTGAATATGGGAATCTCTGCTGGAATTTTTGCTATTTAAAGCTAAAGGATAATGCCCTTCTTTTCTCTTGTGTCATTATAATATCTCTACCAGTATGTGAAGTCTATCTACTTCTATAATCTGCAAAATGCCCTAGTAGCTGACAGTCAAGTTTTCAATAACGAGTGACTTACGCTGGGAATCTGTGTACTTAACTTTCATTTTCTTACTTTGTTATATAGTTTTCACGTTGTCATTTAGACAAATGTCACCTAAATGTTGTTTTAAAAGTCTTTGCTTTTCAGTCTAGTGCAGATTTGCTTTCATAGTAGTTTTCAAAAAATGAATCTTCATTGCAGTTTTACACTTTAAATTGTAATTCCAGTGATTTTTTCTATCTGTAATGCTCTCTGCCATTATTCCTAAGAAAGTGCCTTGAAACTTGCTTCCTTGATATTTCAAAACAAAAATTTTGAAAAACTCTTTGAATGTTCATATAGAAGCTTTATAATTTTTGGCAATAAAAAAATTTTCAAAGCTCCTGAAAGAATTTCTATTTATTATACTTTCCATAGAGGGAACTAGTAACTTATTGATGTTTTCATAAAGAAAAATCATGAGGATCGAACATTGATCTGTTTCCCTTTCTTTTACTTGTACTGGGTTGAGAGTATTTGTTTAAAATCAGTCACTACTCAGCTACTTACTGTTGTGGGCTGTGTAACTTCATGTATGTGCTTAAATAGAAATCCTATTTAATTTTACTTTTGAGACTGCTAAAAAGGATAGATAAATCTTTTCTATTCAAGTTAAATTTTTATCCAATATATTAACATATTAAAATGTAAACCGTCTCCCCAATTTTTTATGGTTGATAGTTATGAAAGTTACAGTCCTGAGGTAGGGATAATTACTTTTATAAACACAGGGATTAAATGTATTTAAATAAGACATGTTAAATCTTAACCAATCACAGCAACACTGGTCACAGTGATTTATTTCTTGATTATTCCAAGGTTTATTGGTTGAATTTTAACCATTATAACACCTTTCCATATAAATCATTTGATTTGTACAGTTACATGTCTATTTAGTCTCCTATGATTTTATCACAGCTGACTCCCTGGCTGATTCTTCATTTTCGTGACATGATAGGTGCAGCTCAGATATTTCATTTATCTATAGCTTCCTTATGGGTCCTTGGAGACATGGGTGGTAAAGAAAATTTCTCACCTTTGAGATTCTCACTCTTCATGGATACTGTTAATTCTATCTTCTCAAGCAACACTTTCACTAAAAGTGACAGCTTACTTCTTTGTTCCCTGTTATTTGTGTCTTTTCAAATTCCTAGGAAGTGTGGCTTCCAAAGCATGGTTACTTACTAGGTCACTATTTTTCCCAAAATAGAAGTTACTTTAGTGGAGCAGAAAGATAGACTTTCCTTTTTCTTTGTTTTAAATATTTTATTTGTTTTTGGCTGCATTGGGCCTATGTTGCTGCATGCAGGCTTTCTCTAGTTGCGGCCAGTGGGGCTACTCTTCATTGTGGTGCCTGGGCTTCTCATTGTGGTGGCTTCTCTTGTTGCGGAGAAAGGGCTCTAGGCACATGAGCTTCAGTAGTTGCAGCATATGGGCTCAGTAGTTGCAGCACTCGGGCTCTAGGGCACGTGGGCTTCAGTATGTGTGGCTTCCAGGCTTTAGAGTGCAAGTTCAGTAGTTGTGACACACAGGCTTAGTTGCTCCATGGCATGCGGGATCTCCCTAGACCAGGGATTGAACCTGTGTCTCCTGCACTGGCAGGCAGATTCTTAACCACTGCGCCACCAGGGAAGTCCTAGACTTTTCTTATAATTGCCAACTCCTAATTTATTTTGATTTGAAAAGCATTTAGCAAATGCCAAAGGATGTGCCTTATATAGGTCCAGGTCTTTGCAATGTAGAGATGAACAAGAGGACCCTGGTCTCAAAATCATATCCCTGGTTTAGCAGAAGACCCAGAAGTTAGAGGCTGATGACTCAACCCTAAGTGCCTTGAAGCATCTCCACACTGATCATCACCCTCTTGAAAAATTAGGTGCTGTTCGTTCAAATTTTACTTCATTAACAAAGATGTAAATATGTAACTTTTTTCATAAAACAGTTGGTCATATGAATGAAAAGAGATAAAGCATAAAAGGTTATTCTGATTTTAAGGACAACCTGCTAATAATACACTTAACTTTTATCTGTGATTCAGTTTTAGGGCCTTATATGTGTTAGGTTTACAAAGTATATTTCTTTAATTACCCTATCCATAAATTATTCAATTACTCTATTATAAGTTATTAGATTACTCTGTAAGACCACTGAAAGTGGAATATGGTTATGTGGTATATTGCAAATTGTTACTTCTGACATTCTGAGGGTGCACACCAATTCAAACTAAAGGTCCTCCTCTGGTTAATCTTGTAAATTGTATGTGAAGTCCATTCTTCCTTCCTGCTTCATTATTTCCTGTTTATTCTCTGTAGACTTTTTTTATATAAGGTTCCATGTTTTAAAAAACTGAGAATATAATCTGTAATGGTTAATTTTTATGTGTCAACTTGACTAAGCCACAGGGTGCCCAGATATTTATTGAAATGTTACGCTGAGTATGTCTATGAAGATAATATCTGGGTGAGATGAACATTTGAATTGATTGAGTAAAACAGATTGCCCTCTCTAGTAGCACTGGGCCTCATCCAACCCACTGAAGGCCCGAATAGAACAAAAAGCCTGAGTTAGAGAGAATTTGCTCTCTCTGCCTGCGTCTGAGCTGAAGCATCCATCTTCTCCTGCCCTTGGACTCAGACTTGTAAGGAGGGAAAAGTACTTTTCCTCTACCCTTCTAGGTTCTTGGCTGAGAACCCCCTATAATAAAAGACAGATTAACAGCAGAAAAGAAGTTAAACAAAAGAAGTTTAATAACATGTACCTGTATACCATGTATATACCTCCTGTATACATGGGAGAGACTGAGGAAAACTGAGTAACTCTCCAAAATGGTCCAAGCCACCACCTTAGAGACCATTTCCATCTAAAGACAAAAGAAAATGTTGGGGGAGGGCTATGGAGCCAGTTACTGGAGGTCATTAGATAAAGCAAAATAAACAAGGGCATAGTTGTTATGTAGATTTTAAGTCTATGCCTTCTCTATTGGTAAGAGTTTCTATCCTCCTCTTTCTGGGACAGAGAGGGAGACACTCTTACAATAGAGATTTCCCTCATAAATGTAAATGTCCCTTACAGAAGGGTAACTTTTATCCCAGTTTTCAAGGCTTCTCCTGTGTCTGCTGTTTCTTGAAAATAATCAAGATAAGCCTTTTTCCAAAGAGGTATATTTTGGGGTGGTATACTTTGCTCCCCTTTAGATTCTTACTGGAGATCACACCAGTGGCTGTCTTGGCTCTCAGGCCTTCAGATTCACACTATACCATTGGCTGTCTTGAGTTTCTTGCTTGCTGACTGCAGTTCCTGGAATATGTATATTCTCTCTCCTATTGGTTCTGTTTCTCTGGAGAACCCACTGATACATAATCATTTCCTTTAGACTATGTTCCTAAACTGTTTACTCAGAGTGCAGTTGGGTAAACCCAAATCCAAACACTTCCATCTCCCTGCATCCATTTGCACATCTTTTATTACCAGGTTTCCCTCAGTATAAAACAGTCACATGTCAAGAGAAGGATTAAAGACATACAGCATCTTCATGGGCAGTCCTGATCCCCCATCTATGCTCTAAATCACCACTGGAACATTGCTTTCAACATTCAGAGTGTACACAACCAAACACATTTTTCCCCTTTCCCCCCCTTTTTCTAAGTTACTTAAGATGGATATATAAACATCTTTAGAAGACATGAATTGGTAATACACCATCAATTCTCATTATCCATGGATTTTTATATTTGCAAATTTGCCTACTCACTAGAATGTATTTGTAATCAGTACTCAGCACTTTCTTGATCATTTGAAGACAGGTGTGGATATGTGGAGAGTGGCAAACAATGTGGGTCACCCAACTGATGCACATGTTCCTGGCTGAGGTTGAACAAAAAATGTTCTGCCTTGTTTCTGTTCTCATATTGAAACCGAGCAGCATCCTGTGGGGCCCTCCTGGGTACCAGCCCCTCCATGTCCTTGCTTCTTGTTTGCAGAAAGAGCTTTTGTATCCCAGGCGTTCTCCAAGTTTCAAAGAGCAGACTCGAACAGTTAATGATTAGAGAAGTGGAAAATGCAGGAACAAAGGAAAGCAGTCAAGTAAGAGAAGTAATAATAGCCTGAACAATAGAGTCATAGGACTCCTAGTTCTTCCTGAAGGGATAAAGATAAAAATCTGCTGCATATCTTTGAGTTGTTCTGTAGAAACTAAAATCCCCGCCCAATGGGGGATGTTGACTACATGCTGACCACAAGCACATAGACCCCAGACTGGTTGGAACCAGAAGATTAATAATTAAGATTCTTAACACATCACCCTGTTATCTCACCACCAGCCAATCAGAAAAATGTCCATGAGCTGATCACACACCCTGTGACCTTCACCCCTCAAGTTGCCTTTAAAAACCCTGTCTGAAAGCCACTGTAGAGTTTGGGTCTTTTGAACATTAGCTGCCTGTTTTTCTTGTTTGGCATAAACACTGTACTTTCCTTCACAACACTGTTGTCAGTAGATTGGCTTTGTTGCATGTCTGGCAAGTGAACCTGAGTTAGGTTCAGTAACAGTATTATAAACAGATCTTCTTTTGTAGTCTGTTTAGTGCCATGTTTTGTTTTTCTCTTTTGCATTTTTGTGCTTTTTGTGGATTTCACTGTTTAAAATGGCCCCCAAGCATAGTTCTGAAGTGCTCTCTAGTGTTTCTAAGTACAGGAAGGCTGTGATGTACCTTATGGAAAATGTAAATGTGTTACATAAATTTTATTCAGGCATGAGTCCTACTGCTGTTGATGATGGATTCAATCAACTATATATATGTATATAAGTATATATATTTATATATATTAAATACATATGTGTGTATATATATATTAAATAAGGTGTTTTTAAACAGCAACTCACATAAAACAAGGTTGGTTGATGAAAATGTTGTTACTAGAGGCTTACAGGAACATAATCCTTTATTTCCCCGAAGAGTAGTGGTTCAGTATTCGAGAATTCCATGTTCATGGCAACTGTATAGAACATCATTACCATGATTAATGAGAACTGACTACACGGGGTCAAGAATAAGAAGAAAAAAATAATTTTTATCCAGCTTCTCTTTGCAGTTCTTACGTTTGTTATACTGAATTTAACTTCTAGGCTACAGATTCTCCTTTTGTTTAATAAGAATGATAATTCTTATTTGAAAAAATATTGTCTTAAATATTAAATGAGGTAATATGTATGAAATTGCTTTGTAAACTAAAATGCTGTAACTGGAGCCGTAAGTATAATTTATCTAAGGAGTGGAAAATATGCTAGGAATTTTATAATTACTACTGTTTACCAATGTTTAATAAGGGTATTCAATTCTTTCTTGATTTAATAAGACTACAAATCACATCGTTCAGCTGTTAAAACACTTAACATCTGAAATTCAAATTTCATTTTAGCTAGAAGCATTGTCTCTTCTCTATGTTTTTCAACTTGTTAAAATATATTACATTATATGGGAGCAAAACTGAATATTAAAGAATACTGTGCATGTATTTGTATCTTTTGTTTTCTCTGAGCCGCCTCTGCTTAATTTACTAACACATAAATCTTTCCTACTCTTAGTGCTACAAAGCCAATTTAGCAGAGGAAGAATGAAGCTGAATTCTGTTCTGCCTCATGCATCACCAAGAAAATTGCTAGACCAGTTAAGTTTTGATTGCAGAATATTTATTTTTGGTGACAGATGTTGCTGATGTAAGAACCTAGGCAATCACAGCTTGAATTAATCCTGGGCTGAGGTTGAAAGAAAACTGAAATGGAAAGTCTTAATGAAGGTAAATATGCAACATGAAGATGGCATTTTTGGTATTAATATCTGACGATATTTGAGTGGTGAGTATGGTGTGACTATATTTGCACGCAGACAGTGACTTATGGGCAGGAAGGTGGACACAAACTTTTATGAAATCATATTCTCAAGGTTGCAGTGAGGTAATGGAACGTAAGAGAAGTAAGGTTGCTACATTCCAAGCACTTGTTTGGATCAAAGCAGGGTGTAGAGTGGAGACTATGGCTAGAAATCATGTGGTTTCTGAGAGAAAGGGACTGCCTTATTATCCCTAGGCTTACATCTATCAAAACACTTATCACAGCATATTATAATAATTGTTTTCTTTATCTTTGTGTCTGTCATTCACAGATGACATAATAGATTTTCAGTAAATACTGGGTGAAAAAAATATGCATGAAACCGAATTCCCCATCTCTGCACTGAATGCACACGCAACTTTACACAAGAGAAAAGAGTCATTGGTATTCTTGTCTCCTAGGCAAGATCCTGCATGGTACTATGCATACTGGTTTTGTGGTCCCCAAATGAATGGCTGATGGATGTTAGGAAAGTGTTGGAGGGAGTCCCACTGAGAAAGCCATGGGAGTAATTTTTTTATTACAATCCCACCTTCCCTCTTTAAAAATAGCAAAAGGCAAATTTGTCCAAACCCATAGCATGTATAACACTAAGAGTGAATGGCGATGAAAACTGTGGACTCTGGGTGATGATGTGTTACAGTAGGTCCATCAATTGTGATAAATATATCAGTCTGGTGGGAGATGTAGCTAATGAAGGAGGCTGTACATGTGTGGGGAGAGGTTTATGGGAAATCTCTGACCTTCTGCTTAATTTTGCTGTGAACCTAAAACTACTTTAAAAAATAAAGTCTGTTTTAAAAGAATAGCAATTTTTTGACAAAAATGATCTTCAATTCTTGGTCTGCAGTTCTTGAACATGTGAAAAGATCACTAGAAATTCTGTTTCTTACTCATTTCAATGGTGAATCAAAGGATGACTCCTGTGAAGGAAATCAGTAAAGGAGAAAAATCAGTAAGTTAGCTTAATTGTTTTATCTGTCACAACAGTACTTTTTTACCTTTTTGTGTATGAAAGTGAAGATTTGGTTTTGACATGAATTGCTCATCTTTGAATATAAATAAAAAATTCAGTTCTTATTTTTTGAGATATATTAGAAGAAAGCATAATTGGAAATATCTAGTAAACCATATTTTAATTTTACAAAGTGCATTTTTAATAGCCATTTATACTTGTCCATTTCATGAATATATGGCAGGTAGCTTTGCCAACACCTCTTATTGCTTTTTCCTGGTAGAGGGCATTCACCGACCTGTTCCTGGAGATCCAAGTAAATTATTGTGAATCATGAACAAAAAAGCACAATGAGTTGTTTCTCTGCCAAAGGCAATTTTTTTGCCTTATATAGTGTTTTTCAATAGATACTTTCCCCTTGATGAGTTATGGGACACTTGTCTTGTGAATTTTGTTTGTAAGTGAACTTTTAAACTTAGGGAATGAAAACACACACACGCGCACTCCTGAGTGCAGGAATCAATAGCCATAGTGATGAAACCTGGCCTCATGTTAAACAGTGTAGGACAGGGATAGGTGGTACCTCCTTGGTGATTGCAGGCTGCAGGTCATTTCAGGTGAGCAGAATCACTGATGTGATGTAAAGCTTCTTGCCTAATGAATGGCCAAGTCCCAGATGTCTGACAGCTCCACATGTCTCTTATTTCCTTCAGCGTGTGCGAGGGGAGGAATAATGTGTAATTTAGTAAAGTGAAAAGCTGACACAGAGTCATCAGATGTTCCAGCTCAGCCTCTTTTCCATAAGGAAGCATCAGGTTGAGTTGGTTCTAACTTCCCCTGAGGTTACTGATTTTATGTTGCCAGACAGGCTGGTAACCTCAGCTCAGTAAGGAAAGTTCTTCCTGTGCAGACAGAATGGCAGTTCCTAATATTTAGGTATAATTATGTCTCATACACATTTCTTGTTTCCTATTGTGAGGTGCTACTGATATAAATCCAAAGCCAAGAGTCATTTCCTAGGGCCTCATTAAAAGCCAGGATTTAGATTCACAATTAATCCCAGTTGCATACACCTGTGGTTCTCTGATAATTTTTGTGATGTCAATAAATGGTCACTATGTACTGAAGAAACCAAATCGGTTTATTAAAGCTGCAGCTGATGGCAACTGTTTAATTGAATTGAGCTAATATGGCCGGTATCTCAGAAGCAGAGCGTGGGGAAAGCGTAGTTCTTGCGTATTCAAATGGATGGACAAGCCGATGACAAATACTGTATTACACTGATGCGGATAATTTAGTGTATTCTTTTTAATTATTAAAAAAAACTATTCATCGCACAAAATATTCTGGCTTTGCTAGCTTTGTGTATATGTGCATGTGTGTGTACGCAGCCTGTTAGCCTACGTAGCTTTTCTTGTCTCCTCATTCACTTATGAAAGCTGCTAATTCACCAATACAAAGTAGATACAATCTACATACCAAATGAGTTAGAGGCAAAGAAGCAGTTGATTTCAGATGTCAAGTAACTTATTAGCAATGTTTTACATAGCTTTGTTCTTGAATGGATTGTGTAGGTTCATTCTTCATTGTATTGACGTTTGAGAAAAAAATTAGAGGGAAGTGAATTGTTGTTAAGTATTTGGTGTAAATAGCAATAGCATGATGGGGCTATTTTAAAAGGCACATCAGATGAATGCCAGGCAGGTGAGGTACAAGTATCCTCTGGTTGCTATGAAAGGAGCCAAAATGTCACACATTTTGCTTCTTTCCCCCCTGGATTTCTATTCCATCTTTTCTCCTTCTCTTTAAGAGGATGATTTTAAATAGAAATGCTTACTTTAGCTGACTGGAAATTCAGGAAAATCAGAAATAAATATACTGGTATCCAGACGCAGAAAACAGAAATAGCCATGACCCCCTGTCAAGGGAAAATTCTTCCCAACCCAGAAAAACTCTCCACAAGGTAGAAGAGAAAGAAAGCAATTTTTAAAGTGAATAAGCATTTAACTAGACTTTGATGTGCATCACAGGCAATTCGCTACGGGATTACAGACAGAGAGAGACTTTACACCCTTCTACACAGACAGGCAGATACATGCTATCACGTACCTATTCTCAAGATAAACAATAACTAGTCCTCAAGGAAGAGGACTGGATAGCACCCTTTGCCACACATTCTTCATCGTGGAGTCACCTGGTAACTGGGGTGACCATCTGTGTTTGCTAATTGACTTTAATCAAAGGGAAAATAAATGTCTCATATCTTTATGACAAGCTTGGAGCAAGGTGCCCACTGAGCCAGGCTCCTACATCCACAGAAACTGGGAAGCAGGGGCGCTGTCTCCTTGAGAAACTCATTCCTGGGTCTTAAAGCTCTCAAGAGGCTTATTTAGCTTTTAAAGAGATTTACATACATTAAAAAAAAAACAAAAAGCAAACAAACCAGAAAAAGAAATTACAAGTTTTCTAAAGTAAATGCTCTAAGAAAAGGAGGGAGGGGAGAGTCTCTTATTTGCAGAAAGAAAGAATTAAGCCTCTCTCTCTTTTCCAAGTTTGTATTTGCTCTTACAGTCTCCTCCCTGTATAACTATAAAGAAGCGACATTATAATTTTCTAATTATCTCCATTACTGTTTCTACCTACCTCTGGGCAAGTTGCAGTTGTTTAAAGATCCACCAAGTTCATAGTCAAGTAGTGTGGGCCATTAGCTAGCATCAAAGTTTTATTTCGAGGCACCCCTTAAAAGATACAGAAATATCCAGCATTTATTATATGTCTCTAAATGTTTTAAGTCTTTGAGAACAGGCCCATTCTACAGGCTATTTCTCTTTTTTTTGCATTGGTTCTAAATCAATAATTACTCAATTACAGTCAACCATATCTCTAGGTATTCACCTTTGTTTACTTATCTATGCTAAGATTGGACAGAACTTGTCATCCCCAAATTAACAAAATAACTTTAGACCTGTCTTTTGCAGTCGCTATCTGTAAATTTCAGATTTCTGTTTTTCTACTAATTAGGTGTCTTCCCTTTTCTATATTATCCTTACAATCGAACTAGTTAGCAAAACATTTTTGCTTGAAATTTGGGGTTTGAGTACCCGGATGCACATTAATTACTTTTACTTTGTTAGTATCAAAATTTGCTAATGAGAATGATCCCACTTTTACCCTGTCAATAACAGATTGTTGGACTTGTAAATTCAGATCCTGTTTATATGGAGAGTACAATTTAGAGCTGATTGGAAATGAGGTTGTGGGGAACCATTACTGGGAGTAGAGAAAGAAGGAGAAATGCAACAAATAGCTTGTGTTTTTTTTCCCTAGTAAAATGTGATTCTTAAAGTAACTGAAATAACTCTGCTTAGTAGATGTGTTACCTTGAGGAAGCTATTAATCTTATGAATCCGGGTTTATTATCTGCAATATGGGAATCATAATGCCTGTATCATAAGATTATAATAGTGATGGATTGAGATAATGTATGTAGGTGCTAAGAACAGATTCTGGCACAAACTGAATGGTGACGAAAGAGATTACTAGTATAGGGCGAGCCCCTCTACCCATGGTTTTGAATCTTCCCATCAAGTCCAGGACCATCTTCTCCATCAGTTTTTCTTCCTTTTGCTCATACCAACTTGTTTCCCAGTAGTACTTTTCCTTCGGTCTTCTAATATATTTGCATCTCCTCTGTCACAAAAGAAATATATATACATGTATAATATGTAATATATAAATATATAATAAATATATATAACATACATATATTATAACAGTCTGACCTATTTTTAAAAATTCACATTAGTGACGTATAATTTATACATAGTAAAATGCACTCATTTTAAGCACAGCTTAGTTTTTGTGACAAACATTGAAGCCCATAGGCATCTATGGTGTAACCACCACCACATTCAAGATTTACATTACCACAAAAAGTCACTCATGCCCGTCTGCTGTTAGTTCTCATCTCAACTTTTGCCAGAGATAATACCAAATATCTGCTTCTGTCTCTAGAATAAATCCAGCCTTCTAAAAATTTTTACATAAATGGAATCACATAATATATACTGTTTGGTGTCTTTTTCTTAGTACAATCTTTTTGAGATTTATCCATGCAGTGTGTGTATAGTTAGCAGGCTCCCTTTTATTAGTAGTATTCCATTGTATTATTATATCATAATTTGTTTATCTATTGAATTGTATATTTGGGTTGTTTCCAGGTTGGGCTATTATGAACAAAGCTGCTATAAATATTCTTATACAAGCGTTTGTGTGGATGTATATTTTTATTTCTCTTGGGGACATATTTAGGAGTAGAATTGCTGGAGCATAAGATACCATACATTTACATTTATAGGAACAATCAAAATGTTTCTCAAAGTTGTAACATTAAACGCTCCTATAACTTATGAAAGGTCTGGGTTCCTCAACAACACCTGCTATCACCAATCCTTTTTACTCATTCTAATTGATGTGTCCTGAAAACACATTGTAGCTTTAATTTGTATTTCTTTTTCAGTGTTTCTGAGACTTGGAACTTTCTGCTTTATTTTTGCTAGAGAAGAAACCACTCATCTCTTGCCTGGTTGGTGCTCCCCAGATGCTCCGTATTAGTTGTCTGTGGGGGATGAGAGAAGGGAGTTGGGTAACCTAACTTCTATGTAGACTTCAAACCGAGGTTACCCATATTCATCCCCTGCCATTTCTTTGGCTCAAAATCTGAGCATTTCAGGAGGCTGTCTACAGCCCGGACAGCTTGCTTCATCCGGGCATCCTCCTCAACGGGCACTGATGGCTCAGCTTCCTCTGCATTTCATCAATTACCCCGCATCCATCTGTTTTCTGTTGTCCAAAATGTTGTCTTTGTCTTTGTGAGTTAATTCATTTAAAAATTTCTTCTGAGGAAGCAGGAGAAAACACATTCAGTTCTCCACATTTATAGTCAATCTCTTTCCTTTCGTTTTCACCTTACTTTCTCATTTCCTTTTTTCGCTATTCCACACAAAAGTTATCAGTGACAAAGCTAATAATCTCTTTAAGCTTACTTTTTGTTGATTTAACCTGTCTCCACCAAACTTCCTTTCCTTCACCAAAACTCCTTTGTCCTTGATGTCCATGGTCCAAGTCGGTATGTTTCCTCAGATTTCTTTTTCATTACATTTTTGTCTCACTGGCTGGTTCCCCTTTTTCCAACGACCCTTAAATCAAGGAAAAGGCCGGGAATGGGGAGATGTCAGCATATTTTTATTTCCAGTGGCTCTATGGTACAAGTTATTTCAGTAAAACTCTGTGAGGATTTGGCATTGCTACTTTTCAATAGCAGCCTAATTCTCTAAGGGAAGAGAGTTATTGCTCTATATGTGTTGTTGCCTCAGCTCCACAAGATAAAACGTAGAGGGAAGCTTCATGATAATTCTCTCTAAGGTTCTCTGGTTTCTTTGATTCCAGGAAACTGTCTCTTATATATACTGTGTTTGACAGTAAGAAAATTAACCATTTCAAGCAAGGTCTAAACCTGGGGATAAAAAAAGGCAAAATGGGTCTTTTTTCATTTCCTTTCAGGAAAGCACAATTTTAAAACTCTCCCCAGCTAGAAAAAGATCCAGTCGCATCAGTCTCACAAAAGTCTGCTCAATTTTGCTTTGAACCTAAAACTGTCCCAAAATTAAAGTTTATTAAAAAACAACCAGAAAATATCAAAAGAATGATACTATAACTGGAAAATATGTTTCAGGGAATAATGAAACAATTAGATTCCCAGTCAATTTTTAAAATACCTAGTATGTCATAGAATAAGTTGATGATTGTTCTGAAATGCATTTTCTGAATTTTTACTTTGTTTGCAAATTGGGAAAATTAAAAAGGCATTTTCAGGCATAAGGCAAATCTAAAATAAATCGAAACAGATTTGAATCTGGATTGCTTAGCAATGTGTTTGTTTGGTTTGATAATTTCAGAGAAATTATAATGTTTTTTAGTTTTTACCCACTAGCCCTTTTTTTTCCCCACTGTTGGAATATTAAGATATTGAATACAAAGATCCAGTTAATTTGTATTTATAGTAAGCTTCTCTGACTAACACTAAGTGTAAAATGTATTGATACTTTACTTTTTCTTACCATAGATATCAAATGACCAATCATACCAGGCTATGCTGTACTTAGGAAGAATTTATTGTACTACAATAAGGGAGTCCAAAATGCTCAAGAGCCTGGAGATGGTATACGAAAGCTTTCATCTTTAGATCTCAATCATAGGTGGTAGTGTTTATTAGAAACTAAATGGTGGTATCTGACTTATGCTCTTTCCAAAAGGAGGGTAAAAACTATTATTATTTTAATAATAATGTACTAGTCTTTAGTGTGAAAGTTCTGGTTTTTAGAATTTGCAGTAAGGGAAAATATATCAATCCAGTTTTCTATATCATACATAGCAGTACTCCAGTTTCTATGTAGCTGTATTTCTAAATAAGACATACTTGTCTAAAAAATTTGAAACTTAATAATTAGAGTAATTTTATGTGTGTGTCAAGCAGAACCAATTTTCCTGATCAGGGATCATTTGCTATGTGGACCTCCGTTTATGTTGTGGTTCTTCCACTTCTTATCACCTGCAGGGAGATTATTATTTTATTTTTAAAATTTTCTTGGAATATAATTACTTTACAATGTTGTGTTAGTTTCTGCTGTACAATGAAGTGAATCAGCTATATGTATACATATATCCCCTCCCTCTTGAACCTCCCTCCCACCCTATCCCTCCCCCCATCCCACCCATCTAGGTCATCACAGAGCACCGAGCTGAGCTCCCTGTGCTTTATAGTGTGTTCCCACTAGCTATCTATTTTACACATGGTAGTGTATATATGTCAATCCTAATCTCCCAATTCGTCCTACCCTTCCCTTCCCCACTGTGTTCACATATCCATTCTCCATGTCTGTGTCTCTATTCCTGCCCCACAAATAGGTTCATCTGTACCATTTTTTTAGATTCCACATATATGCATTAATATATGATATTTCTTTTTCTCTTTCTGGCTTACTTTACTCTGTATGATAGACCCTAGGTCCATCCACATCTCTACAAATGACCCAATTTCATTCCTTTATATGACTGAGTAATATTCCATTGTATACATGTACTACATCTTCTTTATCCATTCATCTGTTTTTGGACGTTTAGGTTGTTTCCATTTTATGGCTATTGTAATTAGTGCTGCAATGTCATTGGGGTACATTTTGAATTATGGTTTTCTCAGGGTATATGCCCAGTAGTGGGATTGTTGGGTCATATGGTAGTTCTATTTTTAGTTTCTTTAGTGGCTGTATCAATTTATATTCCCATCAAAACTGCAGGAGGGTTCCCTTTTCTCCATACCCTCTCCAGCATTTATTGTTTGTAGATTTTTTGATGATAGCCATTCTGACCAGTGTGAGGTGATACCTCATTATAGTTTTGATTTGCATTCCTCTAGTAATTAGTGATGTTGAGCATCCTCTCATGTGTTTGTTGCCATCTGTATGTCTTCTTTGGAGAAATATCTATTTAGGTCTTCTGCCCATTTTTTGAAGGTTTTTTTTTTTTTTTTGGTATTGAGCTGCCTGAGCTGTTTGTATATTTGTGTATTTTGGAGAGTAATCCTTTGTCTGTTGCTTCATTTGCAAATATTTTCTCCCATTGTGTGAGTTGTCTTTTTGTCTTATTTATGGTTTCCTTTGATGTGCAAAAGTTTTCAAGTTTAATTATGTCCCATTTGTTTATTTTTGTTTTTATTTTCATTACTTTAGGAGATGGGTCAAAAAGGATCTTGCTGTGATTTATGTCAAAGAGTGTTTTTCCTGCGTGTTCCTCTAAGAGTTTTATAGTGTCTGGTCTTACATTTAGGTCTTTAATCCATTTTGAGTTTATTTTTGTATATGGTGTTAGGGAGTGTTCTAATTTCATTCTTTTACATGTAGCTGTCCAATTTTCCCAGCACCATTTACTGAAGAGGGTGTCTATTGTCCATTATATATTCTTGCTTCCTTTGTCATAAATTAAGTGACCCTAGGTATGTGGGTTTATCTCTGGGCTTTCTATCCTGTAGCATTGACCTATTTTTCTGTTTTTTTGCCAGTACCATACTGTCTTGATTACTATAGCTTTGTACTATAGTTTGAAGTTGGGGAGCCTGATTCCTCCAGCTCCATTTTTCCTTCTCAAGATTGCTTTGGCTATTCTGGGTCTTTTGTGTTTCCATACAAATTGTAAAATTTTTTGTTCTAATTCTGTGAAGAATGCCATTGGTAATTTGATAGGGATTGCATTGAATCTGTAGATTGCTTTGGGTAGTATAGTCATTTTCACAGTATTGATTCTTCCCATCCAAGAACATGGTATATATCTCCATCTGTTTATATCATC
The DNA here is from genome assembly GCF_030028045.1 of Hippopotamus amphibius kiboko. NCBI lineage: Eukaryota > Metazoa > Chordata > Mammalia > Artiodactyla > Hippopotamidae > Hippopotamus > Hippopotamus amphibius. The sequence goes on from NC_080198.1 coordinate 77,675,437, forward strand.
TTTGATTTCTTTCATCAGTGTTTTATAGTTTTCTGAGTTTGGGTCTTTTGCCTCCTTTGGTAGGTTTATTCATAGATATTTTATTCTTTTTGTTGCAGTGGTAAATGGGAATGTTTCATTAATTTCTCTTTCTGATCTTTCATTGTTAGTGTATAGGAATGCAAGAGATTTCTGTGCATTAATTTTGCATCTTGCAAGTTTATGAAAATTCTTGCATGGCATCCTACAATGTGTCAGATTAAAGCTATTACCCTTCAACCTGGATCTGAGGAACAGTTCTTTTTTGTGAAAACACACTAATCAGTTTAATAAGGAGCGACCCACTAAGTAAACAGAATTTGCTGAATTTAATGCTTTTCTGCAGGTGTATTTTATGAAATTGTTGAACTTTTGTATAACAAGCAAGTTATTACTAATTTAATTCCTTTGATTCCCCCCATTCCATACATACATTTAGGATTTAAAAAAAAAAGAGCAGTAAGATCCCACATACCATTTGAACTATTTTGGGTAATCAGATTTATACAAACACAAGTAAAAGTACTTAGTGTATGTGCACAAGATTGATAAATGTCTTGTTGAGTATAGCAGCAAAAAAGAAAAAAAGAAACTCTCAATGTTTATCAATAGCTGAATGCTTGAATAAATGTGGTACTTTTTTTTTATGGTCTATTGTGCAACCATTAAAAATCATACATTAGATGTATTGAATTAGGGGGTTACCATGATGTTTTCTTAATTGAGAAGAGAATGGGCTGGCAATGCCCTTATCATTACTGTGCCCTCTTTACCCAGGTTTTGGGATAACCCAAATTCTGGAATGACCAGAACTGTATTTCCATTCTTATTTTGGTTGATAATTTGTTTTCTCCCCATGTAGGATCTCATTTATCTTATTAATGACCAGCATTTTCCACACCAGTAACTCGCGTTGGTAGCGTATCATTTCTTACTGCTACTAAGGTTGCTAAACTAACTGGTCTCTTTCCCTAAAAATTTTCTACTAAATTTTCTTCCAAAATTTAGTTTTTAAAATACATATTTTTTCCTTTGATCTCATCAACTTCCAATTACGACATTCTTGTTTCTCTAAATGATATATTATTTGCCTCTGCACAGATCCACATAATGCTAAAACCCTGGAGGTGTGATTATCCTGAAGCACAGATTAAAATTTACATCAGTCGTCTGCAAGATTGTCCCATGCAGCACACTTTTTTACTGTTGCTCTCCTGGAAGGAGTTTAGTAAATACTCCTAGATATAGATAGAGTAATTTCTGACTTAATAACCACCTGTAAAATTCGCCTATTATTCAGACGCCTTCCTTTTGATCATTTTTACTTATTCATTACCATTATGTTACAGAGTGAGAAGTTAGAATTATTTTACTTCATGTTTTTGCTGTTTGCATCTTTAAATGGACATCATTAAATATTTTATGGAAATTGTTCAAATTAAGTACCAATGAGAAAAAGGCTGTTTTCTAAAATTGTGCATAGTATTAAGGATCTTTTAGATGTGGTTTTCAAAATTCTAGTATTTTTCATTGCTTTAAACTTTCCTACAGAATGTTGTATATGTGACCTTGAGCCTATGAGTGTGTAGATAGGAAAATGCCTTTGTCTCAGGATTCAGAGTGGGACTCTGCTAGACTCGGGCTTTCTTCATCCTTTCTTCCTACATGCTTGGTTGTCTTCTAGCTCTTGTCACCTAATCAAATACAGAATAAGACCACAGGACAGAGCTTAAACTCAAATAGACTATTATTTGTTCATGCTTTTTATTTCTTTTTATTAATTAAAAAATTGTTTTATTGATTGATTGGCTGCATTGGGTCTTCGTTGCTGGGCATGGGCTTTCTCTAGTTGTGGTGAGTGGGGCCTACTCTTTGTTGCATGCACGGGCTTCTCATTGCAGTGGCTTCTCTTGTTGAGGAGCACAGGCTCTAGGCTCAGTAGTTGTGGCTTGCTGGCTCTAGAGTGCAGGCTCGGTAGTTGTGGCACACAAGCTTAGTTGCTCCGCTGCATGTGGGGTCTTCTCAGCCCAGGGCTCGAACCCATGTCCGCATGTTGGCAGGCAGATTCTTAACCACTGCACTACCAGGGAAGTCCCTGTTCATGCCTTTTAAAAGTACATTAGTGATATAAGAAAGCTTGAAATAATTTGCTAAAATATTTTAGATTGTCTGCAATTTTAAGTTGCTCCTGTTACCCTCCCATCTTCTTTATTCTGGATAATTAAAAGTACTCTAATCAGTTGAGCTGATTGTATTTTCCATTTTGTTTATTTTTTTTCCTCAAGAGGTCTAACTTTTTTTTTATAACCTTGCATGGTATTTAGCTATTCCTGAGAAATCTGTACCCAGACTAATCTTTATTTTTCTTCTAGCCTCTATTTAATAAATATTATAAAGAGGCTTGCAGTAGCATGGTCATTTGAGATTTCAGTATGGTTATAAATGATGTTTGAATGTCAGTTTCTTTTAATACAGCCATTGATAATTGGGGTTTTTAGCTATTTTATGATGAGAATAGAAGTCTTTCAAAACATTGTCACCTTTGAATTTAATTAATTACAAAGTGATATAACCATTGTTAATGGAGGACTCATTTTTTTAGTTTAGTTTAAAATCTAGAGCTATTCTTTGCTTCCCCGAATAATTATACTTATGGTCAGAAGCATAATAAAAAGTGAAAATGGATTATTTATGAAGCAAATTCATTCTCTTCACCATTTATATTAATAATACCATAGAAAAATCAGATGAGGGAAAAGGCCTATTTTCACAGCATGGGCCAAGTTGTATGAAGCCAATACTTGGGCAAGTTTCTTGGGATTTGTACATGTTCTGCCTCAACTCCCAAGGCTGATACTAAGTACAAGGAGTTCAAAACAGGAAGCTCTGATGCCAAGTTATCTTACTTGAGCACCAGAGGTACCTCTCCCCGTCCAGGTTTTCTCTTGGGAAGCAATGCTTGATTGAAATGGTAAGACAATGTGGACATGGATCTGTTTAAGGATCAAAGTGGAATCAGTTAAATGTGTGTGTTTGTGGGGTCTGTTAATATGGATTAAGCACTTCATTTGTGTTACGTTCTAATTATGGTGGAGAAAACAGACACATAAGGAGATAATTATTACAACATGTGGTAAATGCCATGATGGAGGTGTTGGTTGAAGACAATAGGGCAGCACAAAACAAGCACGCAAACCAACCTAGGAAAACCAAGGAAGACCTCATCGAGAAGATGAAGTTCTGATTTCTCTTTAACGTTGATTAGAAATTAGCCAAATGCAAAGTTAGAGGAAGGCAGACGAAACATGCCAGGAAGGAATGGAGGCTAAAATAATAACATTAATAAGAATCCCAACATTTATTGAATCAGGCACTACTTTAAGTGTTGCTTTAAAACATTTTATCTTCCCAACAAACATATGAGGCAGCTGTTACTATCCTAATTCTGTATGTGAAAAAACTATGACACTGAATGTTGAAGTAAATTCCTCAAGGTCACATAGCCAGTAATTGACAGAGCTGAGATTAAGACCCATACTGTTTGGCTCCAGTATCTGTATTTTAATCACTCTGCCATACAGCCTCTTGCTATACTTATCTATAACTCATGGGTCTAGTGAACTATAAGTGGATTGAAATCGCTGGATAAAAATCTTAGTTTGGGAAATCAGAAGATACAGCTGGAAAGTCCGATGGGTGGTAGGTATTGATTTTGTATGTCTTGTAAAGAAGATTAGACTAGGGTTTCTCAACTATCTATAATGAATGATGAGTTTTCCTTTATTATTTTTTTAAAATTTCCAAAATGATGTAGAATGATGTTTATAAAATATAAAACCATATACTTGAGTATGCAGCAATGTTAAATTGCTCTAAAAGACTCTGCTTACTCTCATTTTCTGTGCTTTCATAATCATGAATTAGGAAACAATTGGTGGAATAACTTTTTTTTTAAATTTTATTTATTTATTATTTTTTGGGGGGTACACCAAGTTCAATCATCTGTTTTTATACACATATCCCCGTATTCCCTCCCTTCCTTGACTCCCCCCCCGCCTCGAGTCCCCCCCACCCTCCCCACCCCAGTCCTCTAAGGCATCTTCCATCCGCAAGTTGGAATAACATTTTGATGATCATTGGTTTACACGTTTTACTTTGTACGGTGGTGTCATTAAGGTTTCTAACCAGCCAGAAGGTCAGGTGATCATTTTAGGTATTGGTGCCTCTGTGAAGAATGGATTAGAGGCTGACAAGAATAATTAAATGAGCCCAATTATGAATCAATGACTGTAGTCCAGGCAAGAGATGGTTAGAATCTACACTGAGGCTATGGACGCAGCAATGTCAAGGGAGTAGACGGTTCTGAGAAACACTTAGGAAATGCAAGTAGTCTGGATCCATGACCATTAACCCCCATCCACAGCTTCACTGTAATGACTCCGTGCGATTCTTTGCTCTGCTTTCCTCCTCAATTTAATTTTTTAAATATTAATCTCAGGAGCTACTGTTTATGTATTTCTTAAATCAAAAATAATTTTTTTCCTTCAAAATACATTGAGCATTTTGTTGACGTGAAGGTCCTTTTAGACCCTGGGTTCCTGAGGTAGTGAGATGGGCTGGGATGAGGAAGACTGGGTGACCTGGAGGGCTGAAAGAAAGTGAGGTGTCATTCTCTCATTAAACAGGTATCTTGTGTGGAAACATGGAGCAATACTAAGGTGTCTTGCTTGGTGTCTTGAGGAATGAGCTTTTAGAGGGAAGGACAGGTGACCCAAGAGCTGAGGCTAAGAATCTTTAAGCCGTTCAGAAAATGAGCAGTGTGTCCAGCTGAGCAGAGGGCCAGTAAGCAGTTAATGGAAAGCCCTACAGTCAAGTAATGGGAAGAGATTCCGGGAGGTAAGTGATCTGTAGCAGGGAGGTGGGGATGGGTGCTGACACCCAGTTAAAAAGTCAGGGTTTCAATCTTGGGCATTGAGATTCTAAGCAAGGACTTAATTGTGGTAGAAAAGGCTAAGAACTCAACCTTTGTGGACTTGTGTTTGAGGGTACATTTTCTGAATGTGCCAAGCACTTCAATACATGTTTTACACGTGTAATCTCATTTCATTCTCCCCGTTAATCTGCCAAGTAGGTAATACCCTTTTTTTCAGAAAACTGAGGCTAAAACATGTTAAGAAATGTGCCTAAACATGCACGTTGTGAAGTGGGGAAGCTTGCCTTTTGCTCTCCCATGCTTGCTTTTTCTGCAGGACGCCTGTTTGTTCCAACTATGATTGTCCTTAGTCTTCAGGTGATGAGTCATTGACCTTTGGTTTTCTTTGTGTAATGAGAGCACAGAGCTTAGTATACATGGTTGGGGAAAGCATCATTTGGACTTGATACATCTCCTGAACCTTTTTTTCATGGCAGAGCCCTTCCTAAGGGGGAAAGTCCAAGGGAAATCCTTCAATATTCAGAAGCTTCATTCTTTGAACAGCTCTTTATTGACCCTCTTCTATGTGTCAGGTATCATTTTAAACACTTAAATGAAACAAAAGAAAATTCACAATTCTAGCAGAGAAAAGATAGACAATTAAAAAAATAAATGTAATGTTTAAGTAATATATTATGAGGTAATAAATTAATGGGAAAAATCAGGTTACGAGGCATCAGAATTACAATTTTAAATAGGGTTTCCATGGTAAATATCACTAAGCAGTTGACATTTAATAAAAAAGGTTAAAAAAAAAAAGTTAGGTCATCCTTGTACTCGGAGATTCTGCTAGTCCCATTAAGCTGTATGTAAAGTACCATTACATGAATGGTACTTTAAAGAAGCCTGAATGTTTGGGGATTTTTCTTTCAGCCAATGCTGCCTCTGCCTACTTTAGCCCAGGTTAGTGGCAACTCTAGTGACCAGACACAGTCCTCCTTTGGGGTTGAATTAACGAGACAAGTTCTGTAATCTTTTGGAAACTTTTCCCCACTCTTCAGAGTAAGCTCTGAAAATAAGTAGTGCTTAACTGGGCAGAATGAAATTTTAGATGATTATGTGAATATTCTGCTGCAGTCTTTCTAATTAAATCCATCCTGCTTGTCCTGGCCACATGAGTTGACTTCTGCTCAGTGCTCTGAGGGATGGATTACCTGATTTACATTCTGGCACCCCTGTAATAGAGGACCACACTAGCTGAGATGCATCTGTCACCATTTATAACCATGTTCCCTTGGTATTTCTCTTGATTCCTTTAAGAGCAAACCAATATTTTGTGAATATTATTTTGTATACAAACTTGGAAAGATTTTTTTCCCCCTGTACCATAACATTGTCAGCTGTATTTAATGAATTCTGGTGATCTTGGACAGTATATTTTTTCCCCTTTGGCACCCATCAGGAGTAGAAAGATTCCAAGAAAATGTAGTCTCCATAAAGGGCAGTTTGAATATAACTAAACAGACAGATGTTTTGAGAATACGCTTTTCTTCATCAAATATGGTCTGTGATGCACAGAATATCAGAGGGCTTGAAAAAGCCAAAACTGCAGAAGCCTCATGAAGCTGAAATACAAGCGTACGATGGCTTGTTAATAGGGCTTAACGGCTTGTGTACTCTTTCACCCTGTTACATGCCTAATAAAGTAATAAAAATGTATGAGGGATAAAAAAAGGTTCTGATTTGTGAGGCACAAAATCTCTGCTGTGAATTAGAATAGTTTTTGGAGTTACAGCTACATATTTATATGTAATTTAAAGTGCAACTAACTGTTTGCAGAGAGTTAATGTACATACGTGCAAGTTTTATTTATAAGTATTTATTTACCTTTCACCATTATTACCATGTATGCACACACTTCTTTTTTTTTTTATCAAGGATAAGGTTTTGTTTCTAAATTAATTTTTCAGTAAAATGACTAATTGTTCTATTACTGTGTCTCTAAACTCACACACACACACACACACATCCCCACATCCCAAGAAAACAGCCAAAAATATTTAGTTTTTTTTTCCTCTTTTTTTTTAAGCTCTTTGTTGGAATATAATTGCATTACACTTTTGTACCAGCTTTTGAGGTACACCAAAGTGAATCAGCTGTATTTATACATATATCCCCATATCCCCTCCCTCCCACCACTCTCTCCCACCCTCCCTGTCCTGGCCATCTAAGGCAACACCCATCATCGAGTTGATCTCCCTTTGTTATACAGCAACTTCCCACTAGCTAGCTATTTTACAGTTGGTAGTGTGTATATGTCTATGCTACTCTCTCACTTCGTCCCAGCTTCCCCTTTGCTCCCCACCCCCCAACCCTGTGTCCTCCAATCCATTCTCTGCATCTGCATACTTATTCTTTGCCCTGTCACTGGGTTCATCAGTACCACTTTTTTTTTTTTAAGATTCTATATATATGACTTAGCATACTTATTTGTTCTTCTCTCTTTTTGGCTTAATTCACTCTGTATGAGAGACTCTGGGTCTATCCACCTCAATACATATAGCTCCATTTCATTCCTTTTCATGGCTGAGTAATATTCCACTGTATATATGTGCCACATCTTCTTTATCTGTTCATCTCTTGATGGGCATTTAGGTTGTTTCCATGTCCTGGCTATTGTAAATAGTGCTGCAATAAACATTATGGTACATGTTTCTTTTGGGATTATGGTTTTCTCTGGGTATATGCCCAGTAGTGGGATTACTGGATCATATGGTAGTTCTATTTTTCATTTTTGAAGGAACCTCCAAATTGTTTTCCATAGTGGCTGTACCAACTTACATTCCCACCAACAGTGCAGGAGAGTTCCCTTTTCTCAACACCCTCTCCAACATTTATTGTTTCTAAATGTTTTGCTGATGGCCATTCTGACTGGTGTGAGGTGGTACCTCATTGTGGCTTTGACTTGCATTTCTCTGATGATTAGTGATGTTGAGTATCTTTTCATGTGTTTGTTGGCCATCTGTATGTCTTCTCTGGAGAAATGTCTATTTAGGTCTTCCACCATTTGTGGATTGGGTTCTTTGCTTTTTTTGGTATTAAGCTGCATGAGCTGCTTGTATATTTTGGAGATTAATCCTTTGTCCATTGTTTCATTGGCAAATATTTTCTCCCATGCTGAGGGTTGTCTTCTTGTCTTGTTTATGGTTTCTTTTGCTGTGCAAAAGCTTTTAAGTTTCATGAGATCCCATTTGTTTATTCTCGATTTTATTTCCATTATTCTAGGAGGTGGGTCCAAAAGGATCTTGCTTTGATGGATGTCAGTGTGTTCTGCCTATGTTTTCCTCTAGGAGTTTTATAGTGTCTGGCCTTACATTTAGGTCTTTAATCCATTTTGAGTTTATTTTTGTGTGTGGTGTTAGGAAGTGTTCTAATTTCATTCTTTTACATGTTGCTGTCCAATTTTCCCAGCACCACTTATTGAAGAGGCTGTCTTTTTTCCATTGTATATTCGTGCCTCCTTTGTCAAAGATAAGCTGCCCATATGTGCTTGGCTTTACCTCTGGGTTCTCTATTCTGTTCCATTGATCTTCCTTTCTATTTTTGTGCCAGTACCATACTGTCTTGATCACTGTGGCCTTGAAGTATAGTTTGAAGTCAGGAAGCCTAATTCCACCAACTCCATCTTTACTTCTCAAGATTTCTTTGGCTATTCGGGGTCTTTTGCGTTTCCATACAAATCATAAGATTTCTTGTTCTAGTTCTGTGAAAAATGCCATTGGTAATTTGATAGGGATTGTGTTGAATCTGTAAATTGCTTTGGGTAGGATACTTATTTTCACAATGTTGATTCTTCCAATCCAAGAACATGGTAGGTCCCTCCATCTGTTTATGTCATCCTTGATTTCTTTCATCAGTGTCTTATAGTTTTCTGCATACATGTTTTTTGCCTCCTTAGGCAGGTTTATTCCTAGGTATTTTATTCTTTTTGTTGCAATGGTGAATGGGAGAGTTTCCTTAATTTCTCTTTCTGCTTTTTCATTGTTAGTGTATAGGAATGCAAGACATTTCTGCACATTAATTTTGTATCCTGCTACTTTACTAAACTCATCAATTAGCGCTAGCAGTTTTCTGGTAGAATCTTTAGGGTTTTCTATGTAAAATATCATGTCATCTGCAGAAAATTTTACTTCTTCTTTTCCAATTTGGATTCCTTTTATTTCATTTTCTTCTCTGATTGCTGTGGCTAACACTTCCAAAACTATGTTGAATAATAATGGTGAGAGTGGACACCCTTGTCTTGTTCCTGTTCTTACAGGGAATTCTTCCAGTTTTTCACCATTTAGAATGATGTTGGCTTTTGGTTTCTCATATATGGCTTTTATTATATTGAGGTAATTTCCTTCTATGACCATTTCTGGAGAGTTTTTATCATAAATGGATGTTGAATGTTGTCAAAAGCTTTTTCTGCATCTATTGAGATTATCATATGGTTTTTATCTTTCAGTTTGTTCATATGATGTATCACATTGATGGATTTGCATATATTGAAGAATCCTTGCATTCCAGGGATAAACCCCACTTGATCATGGTGTATGATTTTTTTAATGTGCTGTTGGATTCTGTTAGCTAGTATTTTGCTGAGGATTTTTGCATCTATATTCATCAGTGATATTGGCCTATAATTTTCTTTTTTTGTGACGTCTTTGCCTGGTTTTGGTATCAGGGTGATGGTGGCCTCGTAGAATGAGTTTGGGAGTGTTCCTCCTTCTGCTATATTTTGGAAGAGTTTGAGAAGGATAGGTGTTAGCTCTTCTCGAAATGTTTGATAGAATTCACCTGTGAAGGCATCTGGCCCTGGGCTTTTGTTTGTTGGCAGATTTTTAGTCACAGCCTCAACTTCCATACTTGTGATTAGTCTGTTCATAGTTTCTATTTCTTCCCAGTTCAGTCTTGGAAGATTATACTTTTCTAAGAATTTATCCATTTCTTCCAGGTTATCCAATTTATTGGCTTCTAGTTGCTTGTAGTAGTCTCTCATGATGTTTTGTATTTCTGCAGTGTCAGTTGTTACTTCTCCTTTTTCATTTCTAATTCTGTTGATTTGCATCTTCTCCATTTTTTTCCTAATGAGTCTGGCTAATGGTAAATATTTATTTTTAAATTGATGCCGTCTTTTGTTAACATGCCTCATTATTTAGCTGCTGCTTGTGAGAACAAGCAGTGTGTATATTAATAAGCATAAGGACACTTTCCAACTGTTGGCACTATTATCAAACCCTTAAAAATAACTTACATGCAGTTCATAAAAATTGTATCATAAGCTTTGGGTAGTTATTGCATGTCCACGAATGTTGCCAATGCATTAGGTTTGTCATATTAAATTAATAAAGGACAGGAAAATTATTGCTTAATAATCTTTTTAAAGTGGGCGGAATGGATCACAGAGGCTGACTAACTTCCTGCTGTGGAATGAGACATTATAACTATTCTGGTCAAAACCCATTTCTTTAATCATTGAAGAGTAACACATAAAATAGTAATTGAATATACATGAAGCAAAATACCTTTTCTCCCCTTTTTTCTTTTCTTGTTAGTATTCACAAACATGTAGGAAAAACCTTAAGTAGGTAATTCATGTATTTTTTCCTCTAAATTGCAATTTTGTTGAAAGTTATTATTGAAATCATATCATGTATGTCATCATCTTTTCTTCTAAATAACAGGGTTTTCAGAATTATTACAATTAGTTCAAGTTTGTATATTCAAATCTTGAAAGAATCAGAGAACTGTGTTAAAAACATTTTGTTTGGAGCCTTTAACTTTCTTAACTACTATCTGTCTACTTTTATTTTTTAGAGAAACTACTGTAAATTTCATGGTGGACTGTGATTATTTCACTATATAAATTAAAAATTTTAGAAATGAATATTTTTTTGAACTTTTTCTTTTTCATGATTATGAACATAATGCAGGGTCACTGGAAAATAAAAACAAAGCAAATCTATAAAGTAGGAAGAACCATAATCAAATAAAATTATACTTATCATCTGGGAATAACCACTGTTGAAACTTTTTATGTGTACATTCAGACTTTTCTAATATACCTCTATATTTTAGATATATATTAATATCAATATAATTCTTTTATTCACATGTATTTTTTATATACCTATGTGGTCACATATAAACATAAGTGCTTATATATTACAAAAAAGATTTATAGCACAGATAGTTTTATAACCAATCTTTTCTTTGCTTATGGAAATTAGGAACAAGAAATATGACTTGAGCCTTCATGAGTAGGTAGAGAAGGCAGCCGTACCATTAGTTCAACCTTTTATTTTATTCTATACAAAATGTCCCTTCCATAAAAATACAGTGAAACAAAATAAACAATTATGGTTATTTTTAATTTCTTGTTTGAAAATTAATGTCTTTATTAGTCTTTGAGGAATATGATTTTACCAACTGTATGCCTAAATTAATGTAACAAATTGATTATATACTAACAAGCAAAACAGAGACTCAGTATCCATTCTGCAAGAATTAAACAAACTTATCGACACAGTTGTTCAATGCAAGTTTCAGGAAAAGAAATCTTAAACAGAGAAAATATTTTTGATAGAGAATGTATGGAAAAATGATTCATAGAGAAAAAACAAGCAAGACTTTAAAAAAGTAAGGAACGATGCCATTATCTTTAATTAAACTGAGACATGAAAAATTAAACATACCTGCATTTAAGTTAGGGAGAAAGAAAGGATAACAATAAATAAGCAGTACTCATAATGTATTCTGTGGTCATCACAGTGACAGTGTTAACCAGGCCACTGGGCCTGGTGAGACAAGTTTTCTTTCTCTGCTACACGGATCAGCGTGCCAAGCAGATGGCACAGACATAGATTGTGATGGTTCACTGTATGGGACGACTTGACTGTCCATGGGGCCCCCAGATTAAACACTGTTTCTGAGTGTGTCTTTGGGAATGTTTCGAGATGAGATGACATCGGAATCAGTGGATTCAGTGAAACAGACTGCCCTCCCCTGTGTGGGTGGGCATCCTCCCATCCATCCAGGACCTGAATAGAACAAAAGGTGGCAGAAGGAAGGAGGAATTTGCTCCTTTTCTTCCCGCCTCACTGCTGAGCTGTAACATCTCATCACATCTGATCTGACCTGGCTTCCCTGGTTCTCAGGACTTCACACTCAAACTGAGTCACACCACCGGCTTTCCTGGGCCTCCAGCTTACAGACGGCAGATCTAGGGGGCTCTCAGCCTCCATAATCACATGAGCCAATTCCTCATAATAAATCTCCATGGATGGATAGATAGATAGATAGATAGATAGATAGATAGATAGATAGATAGATAGTAGATGATAGATAGTAGATAGATGACAGATAGATAGATAAATAGATATAGAGATAGAGATAGATATAGTTAGGTGGAGAGCTAATTGGTTCTGTTTCTCTGGAGAACGCTCACTAAGGCACAGACTGAGTCTCTCCAAGTGCGGAAGAGAAACTCCATTAAATTCTTACAATCCAGCCACTCGTTTTCCATGACCACTATCAATCTGCTTACACGTCTTATTTTGTCATCTTTTTCATCTCTATATATTTTAATTTCAGTTTCATTATAGGTTGATGTTTACAGATTGATTTACAGTGAATGCATTTCAGGTAAGCTGTTCCTTAACCACATTTGGGAAAGCAGAATAACCTGGTGGATGGGCTGCCTCCAAATCCAACTTTTGTCTATAGACTGAAATATCATTATTGCAATTTAAACACCAATGACCTTTAATTCTAAAGAGCCTGGGTATCCTTGATCTTATCTTCTTGAACTTTGACTTTTATTATCACATCTGCACCTTTCTTACTGGGGTTGGCAGCACTGTCACTAAACACAGAAACTAAACATGAACTTTTTTTAGTTCCGCTGTATGCCTAGAACAGAGGCTCACATGGTAGGTGATTAAATATTTACTATAAGAAAGTAGATTTTAAAATATGCATTATTTATTTTTAAGTTTTATTTTTACAAAAAACAACAAAAAAGAAAATGAAAAAGCTAAAGAAATTATATGTAAAGAAATTACATATAAGGAAGCTATAAGAATAGCCTCTATACCCTACTGCTGGCTGACTCAAAAGCTCATAAGGGCCTTATGTTATAACAAATGGGGTAAGTCCTCCCTCTCGGACCTCTGATAGCCTCCGGCAATGTCATAAAACATTCAGGATCACTTGAAACCTCTTGTTAACTTTTGAAGCTGTGAACTGCTTTTATGTCAGCTTCCACTACAAAATACTGGCCTTTGGTTTCCTTTGTTTCTTCATCAGTAAATCTGTGATAGAGAGTCCTGGCCACAGAACTCATAGACTTTTTTTAGTTGGTGTAGGATCTTATATTTACTAACTACTGCCTTGTTGATTTCTTTAATAACATCATTAATTTGAGAACAGTTTAAGCAGGATTTCATGTACACAGGAATGCCATCAAACTCATCAGGGGTTATATATGGCATTTCTTTAATATTTCTTTGCTCTTTGGGGGTCTTCTCTGTGGGTGCACGTTCCTCCACTTTGGTTCTTCATGGTCAAGATCTGGTCCATTAACAAAGTTCTAGGTTACTGTTGCTTGAGGCAAATGGGGAGCAATGTTTTCTTTGAGATGCTCCACATCTTTACAATCTTCTTCAAGAGATTGAGAGAGTTCCTTGAGTGAGTTGTTGGTTTGTTCTTGATACTGAATTTCCAATTCCAGTTTATTTAGAAGTTCATTTACTACAGTGGTCTCATCTTTTATTTTGTTTAATATAGTCCACAATTTCTTAATGATATGGTTTTTTTAACTAAAATTTTTTTTTCTTCAGCTCTTTATTGGAGTGTAATTGCTTTACACTGTTGTGTCAGTTTCTGTTGTACACCAAAGTGAATCAGCTGTATTTATACATATATCCCCATATTCCCTCCCTCTTGAGCCTCCCTCCCACCCTCCCTGTCCCACCCCTCTAGGTCATCACCAATCATCGCGTTGATCTCCCTGTGCTATGCAGCAGCTAATATTGCCAATCTTTTCACTAATATGAGAGCATAATTGTTCCAGATCTGAGGAGGCCATTCTTTAAGCCTCTCATATGGGTCTGGGAGCAAAGGGCCCACTCAGTGGTGTTGCAAGATGCTGAGACCCCTCCAGTTTCTCCGCCACTAGCCCAGGATCGGTAGACCCAACATATATGCTTTATCTCCTTTGGTGAAGTGTCTGTTCACATTTCCAGCCTATCTTTTAATTTAGTTGTTTTTCTTATTGTTGAATGTGAAGAGTTCTTTGTATATTTTGGATAATAGTCCTTTGTCAGGTATATCTTTGGCAAATATTTTCTCCTAGTCTGTGTTTTGTCTTCTCCTGTCATTTACTTTTTCTTTTGTGAGTGTTGACAGATTGTTTCTTTCAAGGAATTGATCCATTTAATCTATGTTATCAAAAATTTGAGCCACAGCTGTTTATACTTTTTCTTTATTATTCTTTTAATGTCTGTGGGACCACTGGTGATGTCTTTTTCATTTCTGTTATTAATAATTTTTTTCTTCTCTCTTTTCTTCTTAGTTATCCTGGCTAGAGTCTCATCGAGTTTATTAATCTTTTCAAAGAACTAGCTTTTGTTTTTGTTGAATTTTCTCTGTTGATGTCCTGTTTTCAATTTTATCAGTTTCTGTTCTAATTTTTATTCTTTATTTTTTTTAGTTTCCTAAGGAGGAACCTTAGATTACTGATTTTAGATCTGTCTTCTTAATATATGTATTAAATGCTAAAAATTTCTCTCTAAGCTCTTTCCCTGCATCTCACAGTAAGCTGTGTTTCCATTTTCATTTTGTTCAAAATATTTTTGAAATTTCTCTTGAGATTTCTTGTTTGACTTGTGTTATTTACAAGTGTGTTGTTGAACCCTCAACTATTTTGGGATTTTCTAGCTATTATTCTGGTATTGATTTCTAGTATAATTCCATCACAGTTTGAGAGCAGACATCGTACAATTTCTGTTCTTTTAAATTTGTTAAGGTGGGTTTTATGGTCCAGAAGGTGGTCTCACGTGAGTTTGAGAAGAATGTCTATTCTGCTGTGTTTGGGTGAAATAGTCAATAGATGTCAATTATATCCAGTTGACTGATGGTGATATCAACTTAGCTCAACTAAGTCCTTACTGGTTTTCTGCCTGCTTGATCTGTCTGTTACTGATAGAGGAGCGCTGAAGTCTCCAACTCTAGTGGCAGATTCATCTATTCCTCCTTGCAGTTCATCAATTTTTGCCTCAAATATTTTGACACTCTCTGGTTAAGTACAAACGCATTAACAATTGCTATGTTTTCTTGGAGAACTGACCACTTTATCATTACATAATGCCCCTGTTTATCCCTGACAGCTTTTCTTGTTCTGAAGTCTGCTCTGTCTGAAATTAATATAGCTGCCACTGCTTTCTTTTGATTAGTACTAGCATGGTATATCTTTCTCATTGATTTACTGTTAATCTTTATGTGTCTTCATTTTTAAAGTGGGTTTCTTGTAGACAACATATAATTGGGTCTTATTTTTTGTTCCACTCTGACAGTCTCTGTCTTTGAATCAATATCATTAGGCTATTGACATTTAAAATGATATTGCTATAATTGGAGTAATATCTACCATATTTGTTATTGTTTTCTATTCATTGCCCTTATTCTTTGACCCTATTTTTGTCTTTCATTCTTTTATCTGCCACTTGTGGTTTTAACTGAGACTTTTACATGATCTCATTTTCTCTTCTTCCTTAGCATATTATACTTGGAAAAAATTTTTTTTAGTGGTCGCCCAGAATTTGCAATAATTTACAACTAATCCAAGTGTACTTTCTGATAGCATTGTACTACCATATCACAGGTAGTATGAGTGCCTTATAATAAGAAAATAATCCTAATTCTTCCCTCCTGTCCCTTATTTTATTGCTGTCACTCATTTTACTTATACATAAGCAGATAGGTATATACACATACACACACATATGTATGTGTATACACACACATATATGTATGTATATATACACACATATATGTATGTATATATTTGAATACATTGTTGCCATTATTATTTTGAACAAATGTTAGATCAATTAAGAATAAGAAAAATACAGATCTTAATTATATTATATCTTTACTGATTCCTTCTCTAGTGCTCTTCTTGTCTTTATGTGGATTC
This sequence comes from Hippopotamus amphibius kiboko, assembly GCF_030028045.1. Taxonomy (NCBI): domain Eukaryota; kingdom Metazoa; phylum Chordata; class Mammalia; order Artiodactyla; family Hippopotamidae; genus Hippopotamus; species Hippopotamus amphibius. The sequence goes on from NC_080198.1 coordinate 77,691,606, forward strand.
AAGTTTCTGATCTATATCATTTTCCTCCTCTGTGAAAAACTTCTTTTAACATTTCTTTCAAGGCAGGTCTACAGGCAACAAATACTCTTAATTTGCATTTGTCTGAGAAAGTCCATTTCTCTTTCACTTTTTTTTCTCCTTCACTCTTGAAGGATAATTTTGTAGGGTACAGAATTCTGGGTGAATGTTTTGTTTTGTTTTGTTCTTCTCTTTATTCTTGAAGTATTTCACTCTACCCTCCTTTCTTGCCTTGCTTCACAGAAGAAGTCAGGTATAGTTATTATCTTTACTCTTGTATAGATAAGATGTCTTATCCTCTGGCTTCTTTCAAGATGTTTTCTTTATCTTGGCTCTTTTGCAGCTGGAATATGATATGCCTAGGTGTAGATTTGTTTTTAATCTTTATTTTTAGTTTGGTGTCTAACATTAATCTTGGAATATTCTGTCATTATTGCTTAAGTATTTCTTTTCTTTTTTTCTCCTCCTGGAATTCCAATTAGGTGTATGCTATACTTTGGTAGGTGTCTTTTAGCTGACTGAGAGCTGTGATGGACTTCTGATCTCTGAAACTGTATGGGAATAGATTTGTGTTAAGTCACTAAGTTTGTAATAATTTGCCACAGCAGCAATAGTATTTTGAGAAGTTCTCTTACCATATTTACATTTTTCTTTCTCTTTGATCCAGATTTTCTTTTTCTAATCTACTTTGCCTACATCTTTTATTTTCACTGACTTAAATGCTTCCCAATAAAAGATAATGCTGGTAAACAAATGAAGAAATGAAACAGTGTAGCATACTGTCCAAGATCACATCATGTAAAATGTAGAAGTTGTACTAAGGCAAACAGTTTTAAAATGCTGCCTAATAAATCAAGACTCTTATTTTAGATTTCTGAGAGTTTTTCAAGTAAAAATGCCATAATGCTCAGTTGTTACTCAAAGACGTATCTATGAACATTTGAATCAAGCTCTTCTCTGAAAGCTGCGAAGAAAATGACTAGGTGAAGACATAAAGAGGCTCTTCTAAGTGACATTCTCTGGAGAAGTTGCTCCACCTGGACAAAACCATAATGAGGAATGATTACTCAGATGTAGATAAAATTAGAGGTGAGGAGACCATATGATTTATCATCCACACTCAGATACCTTTGGCAGTAAAACGGGGCACTATTAATAGTTAGGCCAGGTAGAAAGCATAACAGCGATGAACTGGGAAAACTGGGACCTATGATTCATCTAATTGAGGAGACTAGCTTTACTGAAGGAAAATAATATGTCTTAAATAGTGTGCAAATAATGAGTATTAGGATTAGACATTGTAGTGTTTAAAAGTACAAGCTTTAGAGCCAGAGAAGCTGAGTTCACTACTTACCATCATCTGTTCCCTATTTGCAGAATGGGGGGTAAAAGTGGTTATTTCATTGTGATTTTATGATGATTGAGTGATGTAATGTGCATGGAGTTTTTATACAATGTTTGACCCAGAGCAAGTGCTCAAGAAATATTTTGTTCCCTCTGTCTCCTTACTAATAGTGGCATTACTTGTCAAATGTGGTAAAATAATAAAATGAAAGTTTAAGTAGGAATGGTAATTGGTTGTCAGTCGGGTTTGGGTAATAGTAATATGTGTTTGATCTGTTACAGGAGTCTAAATTTAAAAGTAAGTTTCTAGGTGGTTGAGATATAAAATAAGACAACATATCTCCCCTTAAGAAATATAGTTTCCTCATCATACATTCATTGAGGGTGTAACACACGCTAGGAACTGTGCTTATTATGGAGTACAACTTAGATGGATAAGATGTGGGATGTCTTTCTTAGTTGAAATTCTCAGTATAACATTTCTATATTTCAGTTTTTTCTATTGCGGGCATCAGTAATGTGAATGGTACAAAGCGGTAAGACCACGCTCTGCTGTAAGCTCTGATAGGACAGTTCCCGTGTCTACTCTGCACACTACTGTGTGCGCAGAGTAGAGTGTGGTGTCTGGCTCACAGCAGTTGCTTCATAATTAAGTGGTGGAATAAATTTAAAAAGATCTCAATTTCACTACTGAAATCTTATAATCACACTGAAAGTAAAACTATTTCTCTACTAATCACAACATTTCTGACATCAAATGTATGGTGTTCCACACCAAGCAATTCTTGATATTAACTACCTGGAGTTAGTGCAGATCCCATAGGTTGAGGGCTCAGTCCTACAAGACTACAGCCCACTTCAGATGCCAATCATAAGTAGTCGGTCCCCATGTTACCTACACTTCTGTCCAACTTGGCTGCAAGTCAGGGATTCACACAACCCCCTTCTCAAGTTTGATAATTTGCTATAATTGCTCACAGAACTCAGGGAAACACTTCTGTTTACTGGTTTATTACAAAGGATGTAATAAAAGATACAGATGAGTAGCCAGATGAAGGGGTACACAGGGCACCAGGTCTGGAAGGGCACCATCTTCTATTCCTTTTGTTCTACCCTCCAGACATGTAGGTGTGTTCATCAACTTGCAAGTTCTCTGAACCTCATAATTTAGGAATTTTTGTGGAGGCTTTATCATGTAGGCATAATTGATTAACTCCATCTCCAGCCTCTCTCCCCTCCCTGGTGGATGGGGATTGGGGCTGAAAGTTTTAAGCTTCTAATCATGGCTTGGTCTTTCTGGTGACCATCCCCCATCCCCAAGCTACATAGGGACCCCCAGTCACCACACATCTCCTTAGCATACAGAAAGACTTAGCACTCTGGAGATTCCAAGGGTCTTAGAAGTTCCTTTATCAGGAACTGAGTTTAAGAGACCAAATATTAGAACAAAAGATGTTTTTAGTACCCTATCACTCAGGAGATTACAAGGATTTTAGGGGACTCTGTGTCAGGAACTGGGGAAAGGACTAATATATATATTTCTTACAATTTCACACATACCTTTTTATTTCAGTATAGAATAATCAACAGTCTATTGTTAAGATCCCATATAAGGGACATTGAGAGATAGCAACATTCTATATAAGTTGATTTAAGAGAAAATACTGTAAATATTATTACTAAAATTCTTTTATTTTAATGGAGAAATCAATCCAGTAGAACAATTTATATATTCTACCCACAAATATTAGTGAAAACATCATCTTGACTCCTTGTGAATATTATTTATAATCCTTATATAATAACATATGATTAAGTACTTGAGAATATTTTAAAAGAAAATTTCACAAGATTTCAGTCTCTATATTTAAATCACATCACAAAATGCTTAGAGATATAATGAATAATGAAGGGCTAATTCATTTTATAATGTTTTAATCTTTACTATCAAGATTAAATATAGTTAAACCTTATTTCTTATTTTTAAAGAGTAGTAAAAAATATATGCATAATTGAAATTCTTCACTACTTTTTATTAGAATAATGCTTTTTTCCCTTGTCTGATATTACTTCAGAATAATAAATTTTGTGAGGTTTTGGTTTATATAATAAAATTCTTTATGCTTATGAAGAACATAAAGAGAATACAAGAGGTGGAGTCAGAGAGATGAGGATGAGATCATTAGAGATTTATGTGAAGTTGTGGGAACTTTGGCTTTTATACTGAAAGCAATGGGAAGGCATTGGAGAGTTTAAGCAGAGTGACAGAATCATAAGTTTTAAAAAGATCATTCTGTATGCTGTGTTATGAACAGATTATAGGAATGTAAGGTGTAAAACAGGGTGAATGGTTATCACTTGAAATGGGATAGAAATAGTAGAGGTGATAAGAAATGATCTTAATTTTAGATGCATTTTTAATGTAAAACTGGCAATTTTTTTTGTTTTTTGTTTTTTGTTTTTTTGGAAAGATACCTGTGAGGTGTGAGAGAGGATTCAGGTGTTTGGACTAAGTGATTGGATAGATGAAGTTGCCATTTACTAACAAACGCAGTTTTTTTTCAGGATAGTGTGGATGTCAAGAGTTTAAGTTTCAGATGTCTATAAGACATCCAAGCAGAATAGAGACAGATGTATGAATTTGGAGTTTAGAAGACAGATCAGAATTAAGAGTATAAGTTTGTGAGTCATCAAAATACAGATATATTTAAAGCCATGATATCAAATGAGATCATCAAGGAAGTAGAAATGCAAGCACAGAAGTGAGGTCGTTACCAGAGAGGGATTTAGGATTAAAAGAAGAATTTTGGTTTGGTTTGCTTTATAATTAGTATGATCCAGTAGAGAGGGGAAAAAATTTATCATGCAGTAGTGACAATTGCTGGAATCATATAAGAGACTGGGATGCAGTTCTCAAAGAGAAGTCTTGGTATTATACAGGATCAAGATATTTTGGTTGTTATCCAACAAAACTAACAGTTGATATTTTGTGTCCTTTTAAATTTTAGCCATTCTGGTTGTGCATAATGGTATCTAATTTTGCTTTCAATTTGCATTTCTCTCCTGTTTATGAAGCTGAACAGTTTTTTATATGTTAGCCGTCCATTTGAATTTTCTTTTATCCTAATGAATCCATTCATGAAACTTGAAGGCAATAAATAGGAGGGAAAATCAGAGCATTAGAGGCTGTAGGACAACATCAGAGGATCTAACATGTGGTTAATCGAAGTTCCATAGGGGAGGTGAGAGACAGCAAGGTCATTTGATCACATAAAGACTAAAAACGTCCCCCAATTTTTGAAAGATATTAACCCACATATCCAAGAAACTTAGTGAACCTGAAGGAAGGTAGATACAAATTTAACCACACTTAGAGACATCATGTCAGATATGTGAAGATGAAGGATAGAAAGAAAACAGAAGAGAAAATATGAGAGGCAGCCAGATAAAAAAGATATTACCTCCAGTGGAAAAGTGATAGGTGCTTACTTCTCATCAGAACAGTGACATTGTAATATACAGTGCACACAAGAAGCTCTAGTTCTTGAGGTTACAGAGAAACCCTTTTCATAATCAAATAGAATAACAGAGCCTTGACCAGCAATTTCTGCAGCAGCTAGTCCAGAAGCCAAAACACAACTTCTGCAATAATCAACCCAGAACAATCGGAACTTGGCCAATGACTGCCAGCTTCCCTGTTTACAAATCAGGATCAGCCAGATGGCCAAATTTACTCCCTAACCAGTCACATAAGATGCCCCATTTTGAGCCATCCTACTTCCATCTTTCCCATGCCAACAGCCTTTACTCAAAATATTTTTTGTTCACTACAAAGCCTTCCAACTTCCCTGCCTGCCTTTGAGTTCGTGTCAAATGCAGCTTGTATTAGTTTCCTATGGCTGCTATAACAAATGACCACATACTTAGTGGCTTAAAACAACACACATTTATCATTTTACAGTTCTGGAAGTCCAAAGTCGAAAATGGGTCTTATGGGGCTAAAATCAAGGTGTCAGCAGAGCCATGGTCCTTCTAGAAGTTCTAGGGAAGAATCCATTCCTTGTCTTTACTGGCTTTTGCAGGCTGTCCACATTTGTTGAGTTGTGGCAGCATCACTCTGACCTCTGCTTGTGTTGTCACATCTCTCCTGACTATAACTCTCTTGCCTCTCTCTTATAAAGACTCTTGTGATTACATTCAGTCCACCCATATCATTCAAGGTAGTTTCCTCATCTCAAGATCCTTGTTAGTCATATCTGCAAAGTCTGTTTCTCCATGTAAGGCAACATATTCATAGGTCCCTGGTATTAGGCGTGGACATCTGTGATGGCTAATTTTATGTGTCAGTTTGACTGGACCATGAGGTCCTTAGACATCTGGTCAAACATTATTTTGTGTGTGTCTGTGAGAGTGTTTTTGGATGAGATTAACATTTGAATCAGCAGATTTAGTAAAGCAGATTGCACTTCCTAATGTGGATGTTCCTCATCCAGGCAGTTGAAAATCTGATTAGAACAAGAAGGCTGAGTAAGACGGAACTTCTCTGGCCTTACTGCTCAGCTGGGACATCAGTCTTCTCCTACCTTTGGATCTGAACCTGTTTTACCTGCAGATTTAACATTTTCTGTACCATATTACCATTTGAAATGTGAGACAGCCAGCACCAGCAGAGAAGGATTTACCATTTTTCTGGGTAACATGGCTATAATTTTCTTTGGCTTTGAGCCTCACAACAATACTGTCCACTATTTTTTTTTTTTAAATTCAGTTGTCATCTCATGAACCCACAAATTTAGCTGCTTTTCCATAGCTTCATTACACACTGTAGATGTCATTTTAGCACTTTCTGGTACATCTTACATACAAATGGGCAAATTTCCTCTTCCTTTTTCTGAATGCACTAGATTCATTAACGTTGAACTCATGGTTAACAGCACTGTAATTCATGCCTAAATGAAGCTTATCCAACACATATATTTTCCCTGTAAGGCACGTCAAAGCCTTCTTACACTTAGGAACACTAGAGAGTACTTCAGCACAATGCTATAGGGCCATTTTAAACAGAAAACCCATCAACAAAAAGTACAAACCCTGAAAAAATGTGGCACCAAATAAGCCACGAGAAAGACACTTGTTTACATACAAGATCTGAAACAACGTGGCAGAGTGTCACCTTGTTTGATCTCATCTGGGAACAAGCAGGTCAGTCAAGCCAAATTTTTTGCAGCTCTACACATGTCTAGAAAGTGCTGCAAGTATTTATTTTGGGGTTATAGATAAATTGTAGTGGGTAGTGTGTAAATTCACAAATACAGAATACACAATAATTAGAACTGGCCGTTGAAGGGGTGTATATGTGTATTTCTGAATTATTCTCGAAATGTATATGTAAATGTACTCACAATGTCGTTGAGGTCAAATCATGTGATTATTTCTGCATTTCTGAGAAAAGACCTATACCTTTCCATCTCAGTGGTAAGCAAAATAGACAAAAATCTTCTATCTCATGGAGTTTGCATTTGGTGGCATGTTAAGTATTGGTATTTAGATGAAACTTATTATGCCTAGATATGAGTATATTAATTTAAATTGTAATAGTTCCTGTAATGTTTTGCATTCCATTTTTCTTACCTTCCTAAATTTCTATATATACATCCTTATTCTGCCTGAGTAAAGCCTGCCTCTCACAACTGAATACATATAGTTTGAAGATCTAATCAATCTTGGACCTGCTGTTGGAGAATAGGTCCCCAAGGATTGACATGCTGCTGAGAAGTGGCATGGTGTTTCCTTCCCTTGGGACACTTCAGCTTGTCCTTAATCCTATGCAGAGCTGACTGCTGACAAGGGGGTTTATAAGAGCTGATCCTAGGCACTGCTTGCTATCTTCAAAAAAAAATTAAAAGATAAACTTGCACTGAGAAGAAGTCCTATCATCAGTTAGACTGGCAGTCAGCTTATTCGTGCTCTCAGGTATGATTTGCTATTTTTATTAATACTCATCACATATCTCTTAATTTTTTCTCAGGCCAAACACAAAGATTAGAATTGTGCATGGAAGTTTGTAAGTTTTAAATTTCTCCTTTTTTATGAGCGTAATTTGTACCTGGTATGTAGGGATGGGAGAGCCAAACGAAAATTAAAAACTCCAGTGGTCAACCAAGTATATCTACTCAAGTGATTAGGACTGGGGAAATGATATCTTTTATACAGTGTAAAGTAAGTTTAATGGTAGAGAGCATGTAGACACTACTAGGTCTTCAATGAGATATTCTTATGTTTAGTGAAACCAGCTCAATCGAAATATTTTCTACTTCCATTTCTCCTTTGACTGAAACCCAAATCTGATGTTTATCAAAAACCAAAGCTTTGCTGTACAGTGACAAGATTTCAGATTTCCATTTTATAGTTTCATTCAGTTACCAAAAAGAGTTGCTGAAAATTGATCACCATCTAAAGATAGTCAGCAATTGGATAATACTGGAAACACGAGTATTTTCTGCTAACACATCTCAGAAAAATACTATACATCACTATTTTATTCAGCTTAATTTTTCTGTAATTATGCTGTGTGTAAAAATAAGAGTATTTTCTAGTAAATATTTTATTCTTTAAAAAAAATCCCTGTGTTGGACTTCCCTGGTAGCATAGTAGCTAAGAATCTACCTGCCAGTGTAGGGAACACAGGTTCGATCCCTGGTCTGAGAAGATTCCACATGCTGTGGAGCAACTAAGTCCGTGTGCCACAACAACTGAGCCTGTGCTCTAGAGCCCACGAGCCACAACTACTGAAGCCCATGTACCTAGAGCTCATGCTCTGCAACAGGAGAAGCCACCTCAATGAGAAGTCTGTGCACCGCAGCGAAGAGTAGCCCCCGACTCACCACAACTAAAGAAAGTCGCAACCGTATTTTGCAGTCTCATAAATTATTAATATTTTTATTGCCTCCCAATAAAAACTAAACAAATCTTAACTTTATTAGCCAAGAAATCTGCTTAGGTCCTAGTGTCCTGTTATTCATCTCTTTATTTGTCGGTAATGATATATATATCACACCTTAGGATTTCAAAATTCTTCTACATACATGATTGACCACATCGTGGCTTTCAGAAGAAGTAAACTATGAAAAGTTCATTCAAAGTAAAAGTATAATCATTCAATCATGTGGATAGCCTAGCACAATCTAGTAGAGACATTAGGTTGCAGTTACAAAGGACCTGGAACTTTTGGGCAACTTCTTTTATTTCAATATGCCCTTTTTAACAGTAAAAGAGTTTTGTGGTTTTTTCTTTTTTCCCCCTCAACATTTGATTCACATGGACACAGTGAATCCCAGCTAAAACATCATGTGAAGTGTTCAGATTTTCTTTTATGAAACATAAAACGTGCATTTTTGTTATGGCCATAGCCAAATGCTTTGGTATATCTCCAGCTTTACCTGCTGGTAAAAACAAGTGTGTCTAAATTACAGCAACATCTGAAATCTTGTTGATCTGAGTTCTCCTCACCTATTTAATTGGCAGCAGTTGTAGACTTTTCTCAGGATCTCCTCTTAAAATATTTTTAAGAGTTCCTATGCACTTTACATGTTGCATTGATACCTGTTAAGCACCCCAGTTTTGGGGTCTAGGTAAGTCCATCTTCCCTTTATGATCCCTGGTGGATGGAGTGGTCTCATATACAATTAGGGTTGCTGCTGCACTTCCGTAGGGTCTCAATATTTATGTCATTTGCCCTCACTGCCCTTCTGAGCCCTTTTCATTCTTTTAAGCCCAACAGGGTAATCCCCTCCACTTCTTATCAGATGGTGTTCCTACTGCAGAGCTGTTGTACTAGTAGTGCATAAATGCCTCTGATATTCGAGGGCACATGAACAAATGGAAGGCCCACCTACCATTGTGTAAATATTTAATAGTCACAAAATCCAACTTAAATATGTTGTTCTTCCTCAGCAGATGCCTTGTAACAGATAAACAGCACATGACGCAAACACATACTGTGATCCTCGGTCCCCAAGTGCAATGTGGGAAAGCACTTGGTAATTGGAGAGTACCTCCAGAACTATAAAAGGGACTCAAAGAAACAGGGAAACAGATCCCTGGCATACGACATCCAGGAATTATGCTTCCCCACCCAGGAATCTATTGCAATCATAATGTATGGGTTTTTTGTTTGTTTTTGTTTGTTTGTTTTGCGCAAGGTAATTGTTTTTCCCTTTCTCTTAAGCACCTCCATTGCTCAAAATCCTCCCTGCACTCTGAATTGGTGTCTATCTCCGATACTGGCAGTGACACAAATATGCTCCGCTTTTGGGTGCCTTTGTTTTGAGGACATAGGGCAAGAGATTCGGGGTAGTGATTCCCTGGGGATTGAATGTAGTCATTTTGATTTTGATGACGGGTAGTTAGGGTTATAGCTGTGCTGTGCCAGCATGGAGTGCCATGACCTGACTGACCCGGGCATCCAGGGTTCTGTAATAATTTTTGGTGGTGAGATCCAAAGGCTGAGGCCCTTGCAGTACTGCCCTCCTGTCTTGGTTCCTTCCTGCGTGGTGTCTCCCCTTGCTGAGCACAGCCTAGTGTCACACTGTACACTCGTCACTGGTATCAAGGCTTGTGCTCAGTCAGGTCTCCTCTTTCTCTTCATCCCCAGGAGCCTTCACAGGGAGACTTACTGTCTTCTCTTATTCCAGTCTTCTGTGGAGCACCATTTGTTTCCCACTGACTTTCTAAACTCTGTACAAACTAGAGGTGTGCCTAGATTTTGTGCCAAATGTCCCAGAGTAGTTCATGACTTGTAGACATTTCTCAAGACTTGCCAACGGGTTGCATAGTAGGTCTGTCTAGGGCACAGCGAAGATTTTTAGTTGGTTGTGTTGCCTAACTCCACTAGCCATCCTAAGTTTTTTGTTCTCTGAGCCTGCAAAAATGGGCTTATGGTCCATGTGAATTCCTCTCAAATAGTGTAAAAATATTGTGCTCTTCAATGAAACCACACTCTGTCTTCAGTTCCTGAACCCAGTGTCACGCTTCTCAATCTAGTCAGTTCTACATGGGTAACAGTTCTGATACTGCAATTATTATTTGTGTTAGTAAAGAATGCTCCAAATGTGCTAAACATTTCGAGAAAAGTAGAGTTTGGCTTAGGTCAATGGCCTTAATGTCAGTGTACTGTGTTTGGCCTCAGACGCACTGTAACTCAATTGGTAATATTTTAAGATGAAAATAGCCTAAATTTTAGGACCTTAATTTTTCTTCAGCCACCTATCTATATACATTCCTAAAAATAGAAATGCATGTAATTCACGGGATAGGAAAAATGATATTAATTATGTTAAAAGAAGAAGTGATTAAAACTTTTATCATAAGTTTTTCATTTGTTTTAAATGACACTGAGTTAGAAAGTATTATGTGGGACTTGACCTACAGAAAGACAAATTTATGAGACCACTCATAGAAAAGTGGTTATTGAAAGCTTAAGTGATAACTGCTACCTTAAAAATCAAAATAACCTGCTGGATCTTAGAAACAGTAAGAACACCGTCGTCACTGGCATCATTCAATTTCTTGACCTCTACACACGTAACAGAGGATGATTCTAAGAATGGAGGTGATGATGCAGAAGAGTGAAACAAAAGGTATTCAGTATACTCATTTCACATTTGGGGGGGCATAGGTAATGACAGTTGACCCCTCTCTGTTTTCGGTATTTTATTTGTAATAGTTGGCAGGATGCTATGACTTTCCACTCAGTACTACTCTTAGCAAATAAGAACTACCTGATGAGGACGTAACAGTTATTATCGAGCAATTATATGTGTTTTTGTTTTGTTTTTGATGTGGACCATTTTTAAAGTCTTTATTGAATTTGTTACAGTATTGCTTCTGTTTTATGTTTTGGTTTTTTGGCCATGAGGCATGTGGGATCTTAACTCGCCAATCAGGGATTGAACCTGCACCCCTGCACTGGAAGGCGATGTCTTAACCACTCGACTGCCAGGGAAGTCCCCAATTGTGTGTTTTTAAAATAAATGATATAGCTTTGTGTGTCAGGTGAGGATGGAAATGATATTTGGTTGTTGATAGGACATTTTTAAAACATTTCTCTTGCTGGACAGCTCTTCCAAATGTGGACCAAGTGATGGGAACGAACATCTTTCACAGGCCGATCATTGTCTTCTTCCTCGAGATGAAAATACACTTCAACAATATGATTACAATTATGGTAATTTTCAGCTTGAGTGATTTTCAGCCCCCAAATTGCAATTGCAATAAGAAAACACTGTTTTTTAAATTTGGAATTTTTCTTGTAAAACTTTGCTTTAGGTTAAATCTTGATTGAGCGGGTTTTATTTACTGTTTATTATTAATTCTTAGTACAAAATCTTTCCAGTTAGTCAAGATACAGAGGTATATTCTAAATAGAAACTTGGAAATTTTTTCATTTCAAACATAGAAATATTATGCTACTTAAAATTATACTTTCCACAGTATTGAAATCTAGAATGTAATTCTGATACTTAGCATTTAAATTTTTTTGGATGGCTTTACTAAGTTATAATTGCCATACAATAAGCTGCATAGAAAGTGTACAATTTTAAATATTTTGAAATATGTTTATATCTGTGTGTGTACCACAGTAAAGAAAATAAACATACCATCATTCCCAAATGTTTTCTCCTGCCCTATATAATCCCTCCCTCCGATTCTAGCGCTTCCTGACATCTACTGATCTGCTTCTGTCACTGTAGATTTAATTAACATTTTCTAGAAATTTATATAAATATAATTATTCAACATATACTCTTCTTTGTCTGGCAGCTTTCATTCAGCATGGTTATTTTCAGATTCATCCATGCTATTGGAAGTATGTCTTTATCACTGAGTAGTATATGTAATAATTTTTTATCCATTCACCCTGTTCATAGGCATTCAGGTTGTTTCCAGGATTTGGCTGTTATTAATAAATCTTTAAACATGAAACTTTAAACAGAAGTATATCAGCAGTAATATTAAAAGAAAATGGAAGAAATATTTCAATTGAAAGATAAAAGTTATCAGACCATATTAAAGAAATAGTTATAAGAGGCACATCTAATTATAAGAGTACATAAACTATGACATATGTTTTCATTTTTTTTTGAGGAGAATCCTAGGAAAGGAGTGGCTCGGTCATGTGGTAGTTGTGTACTTTAATTTTTAGGACACTGCCAAATTATTTTCCAACATGATCGCACCATTTTACATCCCCATCTACAGTGTATGAAAGTCCCAGTTGATCCACATTCTTGTCAACACTTGGTTTGGTCAGTCTTATTAATTTTAGCTGTTTTAAAAGATTCATAGTAGTATATCATTGTGGTTTTAATTTGCATGAATAATGATGTCAAATATCTTTTCATGTGCGTATTTTCTATCTGTATATCATTTTGGGGGAAGTATCTTTTCAAATATTTTGCCTCAGTTTTTTATTAGGTTGTTTGTTTTCTTATTATGAAGTCATAGAGAGTTCCTTGTATATATTGTCAATACAAGTCCTTTATTAGGCATTTGATTTGCAAATATTTTCTCTGGTCCTTGGCTTGTCCTTTTACTCTTATAACAGTATCTTTCAAAGAAAAGAAGTCCTGCATTTTTACAAAGTGTATTATTTTTTAAAATAAATTATACTTTTGCTTTTCTCCTAGAAGTTTGTAGTTTTAGGCTGTACTTATAGGTCCCTGGTGCATTTTGAGTTCATTTTGTACATTATATGTATTATGCGTTAAATTTCGTTTTATGTTTTTGCATACAGCTATGGTTTTTTTCCCAGTAGTTTTCGTTGAAAACACTATTCTTTCTCCATTGAGTGGCCTCTGCCAAACATCAATTGTTAATGTGTGTTTGAATATATTTCTGGAATCTCATTTCTGTTCAATTAGTCTCTTTAATTTAGCACTATTGTATTGATAACTGTAGCTTTAAAATGAGTCTTGAAGTAAGGTAGTGTGAATCTTGCAAATTTTTTGTTCTTTTTAAAAGTTGTTTTGGCTGTTCTTGGTCCTTTGCATTTCTATATGAATTTTAGAATCAGCTAGTCATTTCTACAAAAAAACCCTGCAGAGATTGCGATTGGGATTGCTTTGAATCTATCGTTCAGTTTTGAGGAGGGTAACAGCTTAACAAAATTGAGTCTTTTGATCCATGGACACAGTATGTTTTTCAATTTACTCTTGGCTTCTTTAATTTTTGTCAGCAAAGTTATGTAGTTTTCAGTGCCCATATCTTACACAGCTTTTGTGGGAATTATCTCAGTCTTTTATTAGTTTCAATTCTTTGTAAATGAAAATTTTAAAATTTAAATTTCTGATTATTTGTTGGTATTAGATATACAATAGATTTTTATATTGCTCTTGTGTTCCATACATAACTTTCTAGATTAACTTACTAGTTCTTGTAGCATTTTTGTAGATTCCGTAGCAGCTTTATATTAGACGATCGCATTATCAGAGAGTAAAAGTTTTGTTTTGCTTTCTAATCTGTCTGCCTTTATTTAATTTCCTTGCTTTAGTGCACTAATTAGGGCCCTAGAATAGCTGACTCAAAGTGGTGATACTGGAGGTGCTTGCCTCCTTCCAAATCTTAGGCAGAAAGCATTCAGTCTTTCACTATTAAGTGTATTAGCTGTAGGATTTTTTGTAAATATGGTTTATCAGATTGGGGAAGTTGTTTTCTTAGTTTGTTTAGAGTTCTTATATGAAGTAGATATTGAATTTTGTCAAACACTTTTTCTGCATCTATTGACAAGATCATATCATTTTCATTCTTTAGTGTGTTAATTTAATAAATTACATTTGATTGCATTTCAAGTTTTAAACCAAGCTTGTATTTCTGGAATAAAAGCTTTTATCCTTTCGAGTCTTACTCTAAGCTTTGTTAGGCAGCCCAGAACAATATTCATTCTAATTTTCCCCCTACTGAAATAAAACCCTTCTAAGTACTCTTCCCTAAGTCCATCAATTAAGCTCTACTCTGGCTGGTGAGAACAGGAAATATTTTTGGCTTTGTGCAATCTGCAAGTAATGTTCTTTGTTCCCTCTTATCTTTTCCAGTGGTTCTTTTCCTAGCATAATGCAATTTCTTGTGCTGAGCAATACTCAGCCAAGACTTGAGAAGGACCCTCTGCAGACCTCTGGGTTTCCCTCTCTGTGCTGTTCTCTGCTCTCTGACACTCTATGAACTCTAGCTGCTTTGATTCTCCTAAATTTCTGTCTTTTCCATTTCTGGTTTCCCCCTCCTTGCTCTCAATGTGTAACTTTTCTTAAAGCAATAAGGTTAGGCAATCTTGGTGAGTGCCTCTATTGTTTTCTTTCTCTCAGGGATCATTGGTTTTATTGCCTGAGTCCATTTCCTTGAAAATTGTTTTTTCATGTATTTTTGCTTGTTGTTTATTTGTTTTAGGTAGAAGGGTGTAGGGGGTCAGAGTTTGCCACCCTAAAATATGTCTCTCTGGCATAGTAATTATTTTTAGCTGGTTATTTTCTAAGAGACAGCAGACTTGGGAAAATTCTGTAAAACAAGTAGGAGTTGTGAAGCATTTATATTTGTAAGAGAAATCTCCATTTGTAAGGGTGTTTCCACTGCTGTAGCTGGAAGGAGAGAATGAACAAATCTCCAGAAACTCTTTATCAATGGAGAAGGCAATGACTTAAAACTGTATCACAATCTTACCCTTGCTTACTGTGCTTTTCCTGGTTACTTCCCATAACTGACTCTCCCCACCCTCAACATCCTCTTTTGCCTTTAGCTGAGGTTTGTCAACTACAAATTGGCACTTGTCATGGGCACTTGCCATCTACCTCTACAAGGATTAAATCAGACTGTGCTGCTGAAACTGCTGACCTTCCATATCCCCTGAAGGGAATTCAGGGTGGAGACCAGGAATGAGGCACTCAGTGCTTTGGAAAAGGGGCAGACAGAACAGGTCTTCAGATTTAGATGTTTTCAGGAGCTGATTTTTTTTGGGGGGGGGGGAGGGGTGTTCTTTTTTTTTTTAATTTATTTATTATTTTTGGGGGGGTACACCAAGTTCAATCATCTGTTTTTATACACATATCCCCATATTCCCTCCCTTCCTTGACTCCCCCCACCCCGAGTCCCCCCCACCCCAGTCCTCTAAGGCATCTTCCATCCTCGAGTTGGACTCCCTTTGTTATACACAGGAGCTGATTTTATGAGCCCAACCCTTGCATCTCCTCATATCTTGAAAAGCGCTAAATCCCTACATGGTGACATCTGCTCCTTATCACTAGCAGAAAACCCCTACAAAAAATGTTTGATTGCATGTACTCTTCCTTTACCAAGATTACATATATACTAATCTTCCCCCCTGCCTCTTTGGAACAGTTTCTTAGAGCTATCTGGGATGCTGTCTCCTGGGCTGCAGTCCTCATTTTGGCCCAAATAAAACTTAACTCATAACTTTCACATGTGCATTTTCTTAAAGTTGACAGGTTGATATTTAAGGTGAGGACCTTGGCCATTTTGGTGAGTTGCCTAGTTTTCCTGGGTCTCTCCCATGTATACATGTTATTAACTTTTGTGTGATTTTTCTCCTGTTAATCTGTCCCCAGTCAATTTTAATTCTAGATCATCCAGAATAACCTAGAAGGGTAGAGGAAAATTTCTTCACCCCCACCCCCCAACAAGGATAAATCTAATTCCATCTTGGCCAGAAGAAAAATGCTCTATTAATATTTTTAAAGTACAGTTGGCCTTCCCTATCCACAGGTTTCACATGTGTGGATTTAACTCGCTGTGGATAGAAAATATTAAAATATAAATTCCAGAAAATTTCAAAAAACAAAATTTGAATTTTCCACATGTTAATAACTATTTACATGGCATTTGCATTGTACCTACAACTATATACATAGCATTACATTGTACTTATGACTATTCACATAGCATTATATTGTGTTGGGTATTATAAGTAATCTAGAGGTGATTTAAAGTATATGAGAGGATTTATGCTGGTTATATGCAAATATTACACCATTTTGTATAAGGGACAGTCAACTATAAATTGGAACTTGCCATCTGCCTGTACAGGGACTAAATCACATTGTGCTGCTACTGCTGCTGACCTTCCACGTCCCCTGAAGGGAATTCAGGGAGGAGACCAGGAATGAGGCACTCTGTGCTGTGGAGGATGGGCAGAACAGATCTTTAGATAGTTAGATGTTTTCAGGAGCTGATTTTATAAGCCCAACCCTTGCATCCCCTCATATCTAGAAAAGCACTAACTCCCTACATGGTGACGTCTGCTCCTCGTGACTAGCTGAAACCCCTTACAAAAAAATGTATTTGATTGCATGTACTCCTCCTTTACCAAGACCACATATATACTAATCTTCCCCCCTGCCTCTTTGGAACAGTTTCTCAGAACTATCTGGGATGCTGTCTCCCGGGTTGCAGTCCTAATTTTGCCCCAAATAAACTCAACTCGCAACTCTCACGTTGTGCAATTTTTTTTAAGTTGACAGAACTGTTGCTGAACACAAGTTTTTGTGCCCAACGCATAGTGAGGCCAAACAAACTGAAATATTAAGAGTCTGGAGCAGAGAAAGGTTTACTGCAAGGCCGAGAAAGGAGAACAGGTGGCTTATGCTCTTAAAAACTTGAACGCCCTGATGGTTCTCAGGGAAGAAATTTTATAGGCAAAATTTGGGGTGAGGGCTGCAGAGTATGTGACTTTCTTCTGTTTGGTTGGTGATGAGGTAAAGGTGGTGTTCTAGGAATCTCAATCATCAGCCTTCTTGGTCTAAGCAGTCTAGGGTCTCAGCATGTAGTTACCATCCTCCACCTGGATGGGGGCCTTCGTTCCTGTAGAGGAACTCAAAGATGTATGTATATTCCTTGAGGAGGAACCAGGACTACGCTTTATCTCTGTACTATTGTTTCTTGACTGCTCTTCCTTTGTTTCTTAATTCCCTCACTTCCCTGATTAGCAACTTTTTGATTCTGCTCTTTGCTACTCCGGTAATGTCTAAGAGGCTGCAGCCTTTCTCATGCAAATAAGAAACAGGGAACACACATGCTTTTGGATTGGAAGAGTAAATATGCTTAAAATGGCCATCCTACCCAGAGCAATCTACAGATATAATGCGATCCCTATCAAATTACCCATGACATTTTTCACAGAACTAGAATAATCTTAAAATTTATATGGAACCACAAAAGACCCAGAAATGCCAAAGCAATCCTGAAGAAAAAAACCAAAGCAGGAGGCATAACCATCCCAGACTTCAGAGAATACTACATAGCTACAGTAATAAAAACAGCGTGGTATTTGATACAAAAACAGACATATGGATCAGTGGAACAGAATAGAGAGCCCAGAAATAAACCCACACACCTACAGTCAATTAATCTTCAACAAAGGAGGCAAGAATATACAATGGGGAAAAGATAGTCTCTTCAGCAAGTGGCGTTGGGAAAGTTGGACAGCATGTAAATCAATGAAGTTCCAACACTCCCTCACACCATACAGAAAAATATACTCAAAATGGCTTAAAGACTTAAAAATATAAGACTCCTAAAAGGGAACATAGGCAAAACATTCTCTGACATAAATTGTACCACTGTTTTCTTAGGTCAGTCTCCCAAGGCAATAGAAATAAGAGATAAATAAACAGATGGGACCTAATCAAACTTACAAGATTTTGTACAACAAAGGAAACCATAAACAAAATGAAAAGACAACCTACACTCTGGGAGAAAATATTTGCAAGTGAAGCCATTGACAAGGTTTTAATTTCCAAAACATACAAACAGCTCATATAACTCAATAACAAAAAACCAAACAACCCAATCAAAAAATGGGCAGAAGATATAAAAAGACATTTTTCCAAAGAAGACAGGCAGATGGCTAATAAGCACACGAAAAGGTGTTTAACATCACTAAATTTATTAGAGAAATGCAAATCAAAACTACAGTGAGGTACCACCACACAATGGTCAGAATGGCCATCATTAAAAGTCTACAAATAACAGATGTGGTGAAAAGGGAACCCTCCTACACTGTTGGTGGGAATGTAAATTGATATAGCCACTACAGAAGACAGTATGGAGATTCCTCAAAAAGCTAAAAATAAGCTGCCATATGATCCTTCAATCCCACTCCTGGGCATACATCCAGAAAAAACTATAATCCAAAAAGATACATGCACCTCAATGTTCATAGCAGCACTATTTACAATAGCCAAGACATGGAAATAACCAAAATAACCATTGACAGAGGAATTGTTAAAGAAGATGTAGTACATATATACAATGGACTACTACTCAGCCATAAAAAAGAATGAAATAATGCCTTTTGCACCAACATGGATGGACCTAGAGATTATCATACTAAGTGAAGTAAGTCAGAAAGAGAAAGACAAATACCATATGGTATCACTTATATGTGTAATCTAAAATGAGACACAAGTGAACTTATCTATGAAACAGAAGCAGACTCACAGACATAGAGAACAGACCTGTGGTTGCCAAAGTGGAAGACGTGGTAGGGGAGGGATGGATTGGGAGTCTGGGATTGGCAGATGCCAACTATTATATGTAGAATGAATAGACAACAAGGTCCTACTGTATAGCACAGGGAACTATATCCAATCTCCTGGGATAAACCATAGTGGAAAAGAATATAAAAAAGAACTTGTGTATATATATATATAACTGAATAATTTTGCTGTATAGTGGAAATTAACATTGTAAATCAACTATACTTAAATAAAACCAATTTAAAAAAAGAAAGAAACTGGGAATGTGGAAAGGCACTTGCATCCAGGAATGCCCCACAGGATCCTGCTAGGTTTCAGGACTTGAGCATCTGCAGATTTGCTATCAATGGGCGGGAGGTGGGGAGCACAGAGGGGTCCTGAAACCAATCCCCTGAGAATACTAAGGGACAACTGTATACCTGGAAATCTATTCTTTTGCTCTATGCATTAAAGTTGTCAACTGAAATAAAAAATACACAACATGAGAGCTGTGAGTTTCAGTTTTACTTCGGGACCTTACTGAGGACTGTAGCCTGGGAGACAGCCTCTCAAATAACTCTGAGGAACTGCTCCGAAGTGGTAGGAGACATATACATAAATGAATTTTTTTGGCTGGGAAATGCATGTAATCAAGCATACAAGCATGCATCTTGGTAAAAAGTTGCTGCTAATTACAAAACACAAATCTCTCAAGTTAATGATTTTAGTGCTTAACTATGAATGGGAAGATGGAAGAATCTGGGGTCACTGAATTCTTCCTTAGATGAGCATTTTAACTGTCTCATAGGGCCCATATATTCAAAACACAAAATGCTTCATCCTGTTTTTTTATCCTGAATTCCTTTTAGGTGTACTGTAAACCAGTGACTGCAGTGGCTAATGACTTGATCTTTGTAGAATTGGATGGTGGGCAACATTCTTTGTATTACAAAGTCTAGGTACTTTTTGGTAAGGTTAATTAATTTCTATTTTTAAATATTGAATTTCATCAAATTAAATGGAATTTGCCTCAATCTTAAAATTTTAAAAATCTGTATTTTTTTTTCAGTTCACAGAAACTTCCATAATAATGATTTGATAATATGATTTAAAACCAGCAAAATCCGACTTTGAAATTTGTGACTCCCAAGAACTTTGTGTACTTTTTTGTCTTCATAGCATCAATTGCTCCATTTCCCTTGAAGAGTTTTATTATGCCCATTTACTCATTCACTAAATATATGACAAACTTGAGGAATACAGTGATAAATCAGACACAAACTTTGTCCTGTAGTAGAGGAAGGCCGTGCTATTAAGAAGTGAATGTAATAAAATGCTAATTTTCAAGCAGTTAAACACAACTTCTCTGCTACTCATTGCAGAGTTTGGTGTTCAAATATAAAATGCAATGGCATCAAATGAAAACTAAGCTCTGGTAAGGTCGTAGTCTATGAGGATAAATGCTGTTCATTTATTTTTAGTGAGCATCACTACTGTAAGTGAAATAATTACCTACATCTAACTTCATTTTGTATATTTTCTCCTTTCAGTTTACCTATAATTCTGTAATCAACATTCCTTTTTGGGGAGGGAGATAAATATAAATATATTCTTTAAAATAAATAAAATAACACAGAGTTTTTAAATGTGGAACTTTAGTAAGATGGGATTTTTAAAAGAGCATGCTGAGAATAACTAAATACATATTCTGAAATATGAAAGATATTCATTTTATAGCAAATTTTGGTATAAATATATTTAATAAGTAAAAAGAAATTTAGTGGTATTCTGGTATCAGCTTCTAGTTTATATTAAAAAGGAACTTGTTTTAATTCTTAATTAGAATGGCTAACGGGTTTGTCTCTGATCTGGTGTGATCTCTATTTACCCAGTTAATGACTTTGTCATCCAAAGCTTACAAATTAGGATGCCTGTTTCTCACTTCAGTCATTATTAAAAATCAAAGGAAATCCTTAGTCTTTCCTTAACCATTTATTTTCAGATTAAATATTTACATACCCAGTATTTATCAGTTGCCCTCTGTGTAAATCTTTCTTTTACCCTCTGAGGCTCTGCAAACTGAAGGCCATCTCATCTTTTTACTTTTCCCCTTTATGAATGTTTTTCTTGTTTTGCTTGTCCTTTTAATTCCTTTTTTTTCACTTGAGCATCCTTCCTGCCTGAGTTTTTCTGCCATAAGCGTCACTCTTTCCTGGCTGAATTACCTGTTTTTTTCTAGTACATAGGGGCAAATATAACTTTGTTCTTTTTATGGGGTAAAAATTACTTATTTGGTATAATAAATGCTAAAAATAGATCCCCCATTTTGCTCACCATGACTCATCCTGTTCATGCAAATTAGTAATGCTGGGAAAATTTATTGACAATTTCAGAGCCTCTATCCTGTGATCTACAGGGGCAACCAGGGGGCAGAGAAGAGAAGCGGTAGGACTACAGTGCAGTCAAGTGCATGTTGCACAGTTAGAGGGAAGCTAGGGTGCTTGGTACTAATCTTGTTATAGCACTTACTGGGTTGTTTTAGAAAGTCAAACTCGCTATTCTTCCTTCATTAGCATTAAAATAAAGGACATCAGTTCTCTTTAAGGTACATTAGGCCTCAGAGCTGGAAAGAAAGATGGACTGTATCAAATACCATGAATTTAAGGCAAGCAGTTTCCTAAGATTCAGAGTTTATAATTGGGATGGTCAAAGATTAAAATCTCAGACACCTAAAATGTGAACCTCATGGAAACAGAATTTTATAGCTAGCTATTTCTCACTGTAATGCTCTGTATTTGTGACACATGCTTAAGGATGAAACTGCAGTGTCACAAAGAACTTCTTTAAATTATTGATAACAAAAAGTAAATACTAATGAAAAGCCAAAATAGATTATCATGGAATTCTATTCAGGAGCAAGCACAATGATGATTTTGCAGTATGTGCAGGTGACTTAAATAAATAAAAACACTCAGAGCTTTATTCCTACTGGGTCAGAATAAATCTTTTTAATTTTCTCCTACAGGCTACAATCTCTTTGAGGGATTGTCTGTTTCATTATGTTAATACCCTCAACAATTAACTCTGTACATCATTCCTAGAAGGTGTCTATAAGTGTCTGTTGGATGAGTTAATTAAATTAGGAAATTAGGACACTTCTAACAAATTTTATTGGTACAAATCTCTCTTTAATAGTATTTCTATCTAACCATTGTGTTGTCATGCTTCTTGCAGAAAACAATATCTATCACAAATTTCCTCAGATTTGGAGGCAAGTAAGGGCTGTTCTTCACCCATCATCCAATAATTGGTTGTGTTCACTCCCATTTGATAATCACCTACACTTTCTTATATCATTTTTTGGGAACTACCTCAAAACGTTAAGTATTCAAAGCTTCCCAGGTGATTCTAATGTGTAGCAAAGTTTGAGAACAGTTCTGTAGAATGTTTCTCTTCAGTCTTAGGGAAAAACAACCAAGCCACTGTTTTTGTTTTTTTGTTTTCTAATATTGCGGGAAAATGGGGCATGAGAGGATGGTCATGTCCTAGGTCTCAGGTGAGTCCCTGGAATGGGCTGCCAAGTGAGGGTCTTTGGCTTTGTGCAGGAAAGAATTCAAGAACGAGCCATAGTAAAGTGAAAGCAGGTTTATTTAGAGAGATACTTACTCCATAGGCAGAATGAAGTCATCTTAAGAAGGTGAGACCGGCCCCCAAATATGGGGTGGCTAGTTTTAATGGGCTGGGTAATTTCATACACTGAGTGAGAGGATCATTCCAACTATTTTGGAGAAGGGGTGGAGATTTCCAGGAAATTGGGCCACCTCCTACCTTTTGGCCTTTTATGGTCAACCATGGAACTGTCATGGTGCCAGTCATGGTGCCTGTGGGTGTGTTATTTAGCCAGGGTGTCACAATGAACATGTAATGAAACAAGTTGAATCTTCTGCCATCTTGGGCCTAATTGGCTCTAACCAGTTCTTTTGTTGTATCCTCAATGGCTATGTCATTCTTTTAACGCCCTGCCCTCTCCCCTCCTGTCTCACTAAGTGTCGTGGATAACACCATAGAAAAAGTCCAGCTCTGGGAACTCAATTACATTTTGCTTTTATGTTCTACATTGTTTATGGAACCTGCTCCCAAATTGCCAAATTGAAATATTGTGTCTGCAGGGGGTTAAGTCCTAATACAACATTGCCTTCTCTCTTGAGGTACAATGCCAGCCTGAGTGGGTTTTCTGTTCTTTATAGTTGCTTCTTAATATCATCATCACTTTCCCAATTCTATCAGTTTCTATTGCTGTGTAATAAATTACCACAAATATGGCAGCTTAGTGTAACACCCAGTTAATTGGTTAGCTCACAGTTCTTTAAAAAGTCAGAAAATGGAGTGGCTATGTTATCCACGTAGGTTCTCAGAGAACTAAAATCAAGGTATTGACCTGGCTGAGTTCTTATCTGTAGGCTCTGGAAAAATGTTTATTTCCAAGCTCATTCTTGCTGTTGGTAGAATTCAATTCCTTGTGGTGGTAGGATTGAGGTCTCCATTTCCTTGCTGGCTGTCAGCTGGGGTTCATTCTCAGCTCCTAGAGGCTGTCCACTGTTCACACTGCGGATGATTTCTTTCTTTCAGGTCAGCAGGAACAGGCTTTTCTGGCTTTTGATCACAATGCTTGATGACCAGCCCAAAAAAACAAAAACCAAAAACAAAAAAACCAAGGAAACCTCTTTGGATTTAAAGAACTCAATCCGCAGCTATTGCAGATATCTGCTGTCCAAAACTTGCTTTGGTGATGATCTCAGTCACCTAAGGCTTATGCTATTGTCCTGAATCCTCTCTCCCAACCTTCAACTCATACTCTGCAGTTCCAGTTACCTGTCTATTTCCCCCAAGGCCTTGCTCCTTGAACTCTAAGACAACAACTAGCTCATTTGATAAAAGAATCTGCTTCCTCCACTAATGGACTGAGAGTAGAAGAAAGTCCTAATAGACCTACTTTATCCTGCAGGGGATAAGTTTCCTTATTCTAAATGTTTACTTATTTTTAAGTCTACTTTAATTGTTGGACTTTAGTGGATCCTTTGAGAAGATGCTTTATTACTAGAGGGAAGACTCCCTTCTTATAGAAAATGTGTTGAAAACTCTCATTTTTTAAAAAGGCATTTTGAAAATATTCCAAGTGAAACAGATCATGAACATTCTGCTCCCCAAGGTAGAAGCTGTAAATAAAGATGAAGATTTCTTATGCTGAAAAATGATGCTGATTAAATATAGACCAAGGTAGTTTATGTGACTATTTTGGCCCAGTTATAAGCATTTTTCTTCTCTGTAGTATAGGTCTAGCTATTAATTTTCCCTATAGGCTGACATTCTTACTGTTGCAGTGTTAACAATAGAAGATGAAAAATATGCTACTGTGAGAGTTTACTACTGTGAACCCAGTGGTCATATATTTCAAACTTGATTTCTAATATGGGTTTACTATTTGGCCCTTGTATATTTCCAACTCAAGACCATATTAAATTCTGGTTGACTTCTTTAAAACCTATGACTCCTTTGTAGAAATTTGCTATCATTAATATAAACATTTTATTGCAGAAATATTTTCTTCTGTAACATAGATTAGTAGAAGTAACTTTCTTCTCTGTACAGTCAATACCCATAAAGTGACAAATTCTGATGTCTGTGATGCTATACCTCTAGATATATCCTTGGCCTTTGTGTGTGTTTAATTTTTACAGTCAATTTTATGTCAGTGAGCCACAAAATGTCTTTCCTTTTGTTCCTAGACATTGAAGCAGAATCTCAAGCAATACCCACATCCCC
The DNA here is from genome assembly GCF_030028045.1 of Hippopotamus amphibius kiboko. Classification (NCBI taxonomy): domain Eukaryota; kingdom Metazoa; phylum Chordata; class Mammalia; order Artiodactyla; family Hippopotamidae; genus Hippopotamus; species Hippopotamus amphibius. The sequence goes on from NC_080198.1 coordinate 77,716,310, forward strand.
AATATCACCATAAAAGAATCAACAGATTATCTATCTTTGTTTGGTTTGCCATCAGATGTATAATCTTTAGAACAGTTCAACTCAGGATGTAGGTACTAAGGAAAAAACTTGCTAAGCATGTTGGCATTTCTACCTCTTAGATTCCTTTTGTAGATCTCAGTATTTCTTCTTCTTTACAACTCCAAGGAAGCAATTGCTTTTTATCTGTCCTTAAAGCTTAATAAATACCATGATTTACAACCCCTTCAATTTTACTATTTGAATTACTGGATTAATGATTTCTGCTGAAAACTTATTCATAGTAAATAAATTAAAACAAAATATTTTGTTCCCTACATCCATTTAATCTTCATCTATTTGTATTTCTATTGATTTAGCTAATGTAGCTCTTGCTGCAACAGAAACTACCTTATACTCAGAATTACTTGAGGTTAAGAAGATTACAACTCAGTTTACCTTGTAGAGTTATCTGAAACAATTACAAATTAAAAAAAAAAGAAAAGAAAGAAAATGCTTCAAGGCCATTAGTATAGTATTAGGGTTGTCTGCTAATATTATTTAAATATTTTTAAGAAGATAATATATTAATAAAAATAAATTGGAGGGAGCTGGGTATGAAGACTTAAGTATAGAAACAATGGGTGTGGTAAGTAGAATGGTTATATTCACAAGACAAGGAAGAATGAAATTTTGTGAGGCTAGTAAAAGGAAATAATGTTTGCAAGCAATCAATTACAAAACTATGTTATCCAAAGCATCAATTATTTTCATCTGAGACACCAGGAGTTTGAGGACCTAAATTAAATTAAATTTTTCTTATTTAAAAAATGAGAATCATCATTTTGAAAAATTGTTTTTTTTCCATTAAGGTACAATTGACAAACATATTAGTTTCAGATGTACAACATGATTCAATATTTGTGTATGTTGCAAAATGATCATCACTATAAGCCTAGGTAACATCCGTCAGCATACATAGTTATAGAATTTTTTTCTTGTGATGAGAACTTTTAATATTTACACTCTTCACAACTTTCAAATACACAATACAGTTTTATTAACTCTGGCTGCTACACTGAACATTACATCCCTATGACATTTTTTTGATGACTGGAAGTTTGTACCTTTTGACTCCCTTCACCCATTTCATCTGCTTCTGACATCCATTGATCTGTTCTCTGTATCTATGAGCTTGGTTTTTTTGTTTTCAGCTTCCACATGTAAATGAAATCATATGATGTTTGTCTTTCTCTGTCTGACATTTCAATTAACATAATGCTCTCACAGTTCATCCATGTTGTTCCCAATAGCAAAATTTCATTCTTTTTTTATGGCTGAATAATATTCTATTGTGTGTTTACATGTGTGTACCACATTTTAACACACACACACACACACACACATCACATGTTGTTTATCCATTCTTCTGTTGATGAACACTTATGTTGTTTACAAATCTTGGCTGACGTAAATAACAATGAACATGGGGGTGCAGATATCTTTTCAAGTTAATGTTTTTGTCTTTGGTTAAATACCCAAAGTAGAATTGCTGGAGTCATGTGGTAATTCTGTTTTTAATATTTTGAGGAACCTCCATAATGTTTTCCAAAATGGCAGCACTGGTTTACATTCTCACCAACAGTGCAGAAAGGTTCTCATTTCTCCACATCTGCTCTTGTTACTTTATGTCTTTTTGATAATAGCCATTCTAACAGGTGTGAGGCGATATATCATTGTGGTTTTTATTTGCATTTCCCTGATGATTAATGGTTCTGAGCATCTTTTCATGTACCTGTTGATCATCTGTATGTCTTTGGCAAAGTGTTGATTCAGATCCTCTGCCTGTTTTTTAATTGACTTTTTTTTTGGTTTGGTTTTTTGTTTTATTTTGCTTGATGTTTTTGCTATTGAGTTGTTTTCTTTTTATGAAGAACCATCTTAATGTCTTCTCACTTGAGATGCACTGACCTACAGAAATACTGGTCATGTGATCACAGGTGGAATTGTTAGAAATGAAGTGGGGCACTGATCTTGTGAAGCATTAGTGGTATTGGTGGTGGGGAGATGATTGGGGTTTGCTGAAAATGCTTAAGGATCAACAAACACAGGATCTTTTGGCACAAAGCTGATGTTTAGATACTGGAGTGACTGAGTCTAAATGCCAAAATCAGAGGTCAAAGGCAGGTATAGACATCTGGGAGAATCTGGGTAGATACGGGGCCAGAATTGAAGCTGATTACAAAACAGAAAAGAAGACTAAAAAACAGCGCAAACACAGAAGGATATTTCAAGACTGCCTTTATGAGCCAGATGGAAATCTGGAACCAGACCACCTGGGTTGAAATCCTGACTCTCCCGCTTACTATATCTGTGGCATTAGTCAGCTTAACTAATCAGTATTTAACTCCTCATATATAAAATGCAAAAATTATAGTAATAATTATCTAGGACTATTGTGAGAATTAAATGAATCAATACATATAAAGTGCCTAAAGCATTAGCGTGTACCTAAAATATGTTGTTTATATTATTGTTGTTGTTATTGTTTTTATTAAAGTGAATGAAATTAAATCAAACAATGTTCTAGGCACTATGCCCCTTTAATATTTTCAACATCCCTGACATATATTTGTTATTCCTATTTTGACAGATGGGGAAACTAATTTTCAGAGAGGAAAATGACCTAAGGTTTCACAGCTTTAAGAAAAGATATGGATTAAAAAGAGGGTACCTCTGACTTCCCAGATGATATATAATTTTATTTTCACTACTTCACAACTTATGTAACATAAGAAGTCTCTCTAAAGATCATGTAATTTTAGATGGAAAATAAAGTGATTCTGTTGAGTAAAAAGGGGAGAGTAGAGCAGGATTTGCTTTGAATAAGTTTAGTACATTTTAATTGGGTCCTGATAACACATGCATTTTAGCCAGGACTAATGAAAGAAAGCTAGGAATAAAGAAAAAGAGTAGAGTTTTAAAAGAAAAAATAGTGAACCCCCCACCACCCACATTGCAGGTATTTCTTGCACATCTGCATGCCGGTGTGGTAAAGACTGACACATTAAAATAACTGTGAGTTACTTTGTATGACTAGGACATGGAATGAATGAAGGCAGCAGTTGGTAATGAGAGTAGACAAGTATTTGGGGCTACATTACAAACAGTCTTGAATTTTACACTGAGGTCTTAAACTACATACTGTAGAGAGTGGAGAAACTTCTAAGATTTTTAAAAATGGGGGATGAATATAATAAAACATATAGCGAAAGAGAACTCTGGTAGCAAGGTGAATGGTATTTTTGTTGTGAGAGAAAGTGGGCAAAAGATATCACAGACTCTATAAATATTCGTGATGATGAGTTTTTTTTTACTAAAACAATGGAAATACAGAGGATGGAATCCTTAGAGAAATCGTTTAAGAAAATGACTCAAAAGCTTCATTTAGTATCAGAAGTTATGAAAGGATAATTTGTGAGTGGCTGATTTTTAGCTGTGGCACTGAGTAAATGATAATTTATTATTATATGGAAGACAGGCAAAAAAGCAAGCTTTAGATGGAAAATGAGGAATTCCATTTTGAACAAGCTAAGTTGGAGGCACAGTGGGATATTTAGATAAAGCAGCCATTTGGAAACATGTCTCTGATACTCAGAAAACTGGCCAGGACTAGAGGTGTAGACTTGTGGAGTCTGACTATGCAATTGATAATTAAATTCATGTGACTCATAAATTACCCTGCACATGAAGATAGAGGGAAGAGCATATAGATAGTAATAGAATTCTGGAAGATACCAGTATTTATGTAGCTGAAGGGGGCAACTTGTTGATAAAGAAGATGAAGTATAATCAAAGATTTAGTGATGCTATGAAAAAGAGGTAAAATAGAAGATAAAAGAACAGGAAGTTTTAACAAGAGAATGGTCAGTTTCAGAAAAACAGACTGCGGTCGTTAAGGATGAGTACATTTAAGAAGTCATTGGACTTCACTTATAAAACAATAGGATATTTTTTCCCAAGAATGTTTTTAGTGGATTAATCAGAGGAAAGGTAGATTTTGATGAGTGGAGTGAGAAAGAGGAGGTAGCAAATACAAATATGACTCTTCTAAGAAGAGTTGAATAGGAAGATGACAATTGATACAGAAATAACTATTGGAAAAGAGAATCATGGTTTTCTTTGAGAAAAGAGCAAATGAAAGTAATATAAGTAAATTTTTGGTATACCTTAAGGTGGAGAGGATGTTTGAAAACATTTGATCCTGATGGTTTCTATTTCCTCGTAGTATGAGACAAGGACTTCTACTGGGTGACTTTAGAAACTTGGATTTGGAACACTCTACTAGCAGGTGATTAAAGAGTTGGGAACATAAGTGGGACTGGTGTTTAATGTATTTTTAAAAACATAGCGAGAAAGTTGCATAAGAACATTGATTGTACTGCAGTTTATTCTTAGTAGCCTGGGAAAAGGATCAAAGAGAATGGATAGATGGGTTGAGCCACAGTTGGAAATTGACAAGGCAGATGTATAAAGTAAAAGGATGAAGGGAAATGGATCTGGAAAAATTCAGATAGATAAGAAAAACTGGGATCAGACGACTAGGTATATCTCATATCTTTGCCAGTAAGCTGGTGTTGCAGGTGAGAAAGCAGAGTTAAGTACAGGAATAGGAGTTTGCCAGTCATCTCTTACCTTTTACTTTCTGCATGTGTATTGTGATAAGAGGGGTAAATTTTTAAAAATATAATTTCCAAGAGTTGCTGAAATATGACTAAAATTTATTGTAAGGATATGACAGAATTGGCATAGTCTAAATGAAGAAAATAGCACCTTAGACTTATATACGAACTTCATGAAACATTGGAAGTGAAATCTATGGAGTTTCTCCATCTTGCCTGCCTGGTGACCTTAGACAAATTTTATTTTTCTGAGCTTTAGTTTCCTCATTTGTGTAATGTTCTTTTGTATAACACTTGGCATACAAGCCTCAAAGTTTCTTCGAATCATCAAGTTTACCTGAAGCAGAATTACCTAGAAGGTACTGCTCCTTGACAGAAAAAGAGAGGTGGTGGTTCGAGGATTAAATAAATTTGGGAAGCTCCGGTATGTTTTCTTCTTGGAGTGTTGTAAGTCCTATTAGCATATCAAGTTCCAAAGTGTACTCCAGTTTTTTATAAAAAGAAACTGATTAATTTTATTTAGCTTATTGCTACTCAGATTTATTTAATGTCTATTTTAAATTAGGGAAAAAATATTGTCTTTATAGTCTTCAAAACTTGTACCAGAATTCCACAGAACACATCTTTTACTGTATATATCTCTTTGATTTTTTAAGTTTTTAATTTTTAATTTTTTTTTATGATCACAAGAAATGCAGGGAAAACTACATCAGGAAATAGTGGCACATTATGGCCAGAATATTTACAGTATTTGCTCACATTTTTGTTTTTTAAATTTTGAGAATTCTGTTACTTTATAAATGTAAGGCATCAAGTTACACTTGAAACATATTTTGAATTGGGATTGATCATCATTTCAGACAAATATTAATCTTATTTCTCTAGTGGTCATCGATTTCCCAGTCACAGAAACCTCTCAATGTAAGTATAACATTTTAATTTATTTGGCTTGCTTTGATTTGACAATATTTTTGTTTAGAAATTTTTTCATTCTTATTCATGAAAGCTATTGGTCTATAGATTCCCTTTCTTAATATATGTTCATCAGGTTTTTATATGAAGGTTGTGCAGGTTCAATAAAATGCTTTGGAAATTGCTTCTTTTTCTATTTTCTGGAAGACTTTATGTGAGATGTTACTTAAATATTTGGGAGAATTTTCTGGTAAAGAAATTTGAGGCTGGAGGTTTCTTTACAAAAAGATGACTTATGCAGAGGTGTAACAGTTACAGAAATACTTAGATTTCTTTACTTCTTTTTTTGGTAAATTGTTTCTCTAGAAAATTTTTCAGTTCATGTAAATTTTTAAAGTAATTGGTATATAGTTGTGTGTATAGATATATACCAACTTACAGTGTTTTTTACTTTTATCTACTGTGCATTTGTCTTTTTTAAAAATTATTTTCTGTTTTGACTTTATTTCCTTTTTTTACTTTAATTTCTATTCATTTCTAATTTCTAGAGATCAATACATAGGTCATTGATTTTATTTTTGTATGTGTAATATATACATTCAAGATTATAAATGTTCTTCCAAGCACAGGTTTAACTGTGTCCCTCAATGTATTTTCATTATCAATTAGTTTAAAATACTTTTTACTTTTTATTGAGATTTCTTCTTTGACCAGTTTTTAGAATTCGGGGATTTTCTTGTATTGTGACTCTAATGTAGTCAGAGATCCTGCTCTAAATGCTTTCAATCTTTAGAAATTTATTTAGACTTGCTTTATGAATCAAAATATGATTGGTTTTGATAAATATTTATTGGAAAAAATGTATTCTCTCATGGTATGTGGTATCCTATATCCATTAATTAGGACAGATTTGTTCACTTTTGCTTTTTTATATGCTTACTGGTTTTTTTTTATCAGCTTCTTTGATCAGTTAGAGAGAAAAACGTACTATTTCTCAATATCATAGAGAGTTAATCAATTTCTCCTTTTAGTTCTGTTAACTGATATTGAATATATTTTGAAACTAAGTCTTTAGGTCAATAAAGATGTAGAATTTTTACCTGTTGAGTGTACTGACCACTTTATAAATATTTTGAAATGCCCATCTATATCTTTAATAATACATATTGCCTTAAAGTCTACTTTGTCTGGTATTTGTATAACTATAAAATTTTCTTTCAGTTATGATCTTTTAAATTTTACTTTCAGTAGTTTTATATTTAAGTTATGCCTCTTACACATAGCTCATTGCTATTTCTTCAATAATGTCATGTTTTTTCTTTGTAATTGGAATATTTAGTCCATTTTCTATTAATTGGTGATCTATTTTTGCTTAAAATTATGAATAACTCCTTTCCCACTTGTCCTATATTTTATGTTAATCTTTTTCTATCCTTTCTTGTCTTCTTTGAATTAACCAAATGCATGTATTTTATTACTTAATCTTCTTCCATCTTCACACAAAATTAGCTTGCTAGCCATACATTTCTCACTATCCTTTTAGTGGTTGCTTTAGAGGTTATGACATGCGTTCTTGAGTTCATACTGCCTAGTCTAAATTATTATCTCTTTCCTGATATTACTAAGATCTTAAAACACTCTAATTTCTCTAATTGGTTTTACCATCTACATTGACAACATAGAATTGCCTACCTTCTTATCTATTTTCAACTGCTCTTCAGAGTAGATCTGCACCCTGAGTCATATGTGGCATTGGATGAACAGAAAAAGATAATAAAAACAACTAGAAAATTTATATAATGCACAAGTGTAAACTCTTTAAGCATACATCAATGCTGCAGATATTTTACTCTATTTTTCCATACTTCAGAGAAATTTATTTTATGATCAAAGAAGTCTGAGAAAGGTAGAGTCCCTGAGGGAAAACATGATAGGGACATTTAAAGAGTAGACCATTATTCTACAATGGCATCATTTTGCTGTGTATGTCAGAGCCAAAGACAATGACTATGTTATTTTTAGAGAAGGTTTTAAAAAGTTTTGATTTTTCATTCATACAAGGAAAAGACTCAAAACAAGCCATCCTACTGGCTAGTCCCAGACTGAAAACTTTAAGAACACGTAACAATCTGTATTAAGTAAAGTGAACTAGGAAACCCTAAATTTCACATACCACGATTCAGTAAAAGTTGTACATGCATTTGAAAATAAACACTAATTTTCTAATTGTAAGAATATTTATTTTCTAATGAACAATTTCTAGTCTTTTTATTGGATAGGGAAAGAAAGTATTGTAAAATTTTCCAAAGACCTTGTGTGTGTGTGTGTGTGTGTGGGTGGGTGAGTGGGTGTTTCAGTGATGGCACAAAAAGCCTGGGCAATTTGGACTGCATCAAGAAAGGAAAAACAGGGTAGTAAGAGTGTGACTTTTAGATGCTGTATTGCCGCTGTTAGTGCAGCCAGTGTGTACCATCTGCTTTCCCTTGTATCTCCCTTATATCTTCTCATTGACCTGGCTAATTCCATGAAGCAGCCTTTTCTCTTCACTTGCTCTCCACTGCCTGACATTTTCTCCCTTCTACATGAGCTCCTAGCCCAGCTCAGTCAGACGTATGTAGATGCTTGCCTATGACAGTGCTTGCTTTAATTTCAAGCCATTAGGCTTTATAATTTTAATTTCTTTTCTAAATCTTTTGGCTTTATTACATTTAATTATATTACACATTTTAATTAGTGTAAAGTCCATTCTTTATTATATCACAGTTAATATAACTAATATTGTAGCTTGGACACATTCCAGGCCTGGATCTCAAAGTGTGACTATCAGATAGAAAGAATAAATCAGCAAGACCAAACACTGCACCGAGTCTCTTAGGAGGCTCTTGTGTTCCAAATGTGTTAATGGAACTGTCCAGGTGGAAACCAGAGGTGTCATATCTGGGGTCCTCCCAAGGGAGGAATTCTCTTTCCTGGAATACAGAATTGCTTTCTGAAGTTGCATTTTAAAAATGTTAAAGTCCTTTCCTGAAGAGTTCTCTTTTTATAAGTAAACTATTTTTATTCTTCCAGATCATATCTAAAATTATTTGAAATGGTATTTATAGAAATATTTTACATTGCTCTGCTTGGATATTATACAAAAGCAATTAATTAGTATAGAAGCAATTATGTAGATTAAAACCTCAAAAATTAGTGTCTATTTTTGTTTCAAATATATGATACAACTTTTTCCCAGTGACTAAGGCAGTTAGATTAGAGAGAAAGACCATTCTTGTGGATTATGAAAAGAATTATTTCTGATCCAAAGGGAGTCTTTTGACTGCTGATATTTTAATAAAAATCAAAAGCAGCATTTGTTTATTGTAGGATTTTTGGTTTTCTCTCTTCTGGAGGGACAAAAAAATGGCACATGTAAGTATGAAAGTAAGTATAAGTTGTGCAAAATCTCAGATGTTGTATTTGCCTCTAGACAGCTGCAAAGATGAAGAGAATTATTTTTGTATCCACAAGTTAAGATCTTAGTGATATATATTTATTTCACACAGTGGCAGAGGCATCCTTAAATATAATAGTAAATAATTGTCATCAACTTATATTTTAGGAGGTCAAATGGATCACTAGCTTGGCTAAAAATAATTATAAACAAAGTGAACAGAGTTAGCAAGATGAGCTCTTTGTATTGTTAGGTTCCATACATATTAAATATTTTTCCATTGTTGAATATACAGTTAAAGCCATGGCTATTAAAATATTTTAAATTTGGTGACAGGAGTATAATAGATTTCAAATAAAAAATGCTCTTAAGCAGAAGTTCTTTTTTTAAAAATATTTTTAAAAAGTGTCACAGGATTTCTCAAATTCTCAATAACATATCCATTTAATCTTATTATCATTTCCATTTTACAGGGGAGGAAACTCACACTCAGAAGGCATAAATAAGTTGTCCAGTTAGTAAATGATTAAGCGTAGATGTAAATATATGCAGCATAATGAACGGACTGGCATTCTTAATTGCCACACAACATTTATTGAATAAAATAAAGGAATTTATTGAATTAAACTGCCCAATAATAGAAACGGTATTATTATTTTCACTTTTTGGGGTAAGGAAACTGATGCCCAGAAAGATTAAGATTTGTAGATCCAACTATCAGAAATGTGGTTTGAAACCATTCTATCTGAATCTAGAGCTTGCCCCATAAATCCTATAATTTTTCAGTATCTTTTCATCCATACCCCTCTCTCTAATTCTTTTGCAAGTGTATAAGCAAGAAAATAAAGTATAGCAAAATGACAACTGTAGTATCTCTGAACTGGCCAGGTCAGTTAAAATGATATTCGCTTCTCTATTCTTGATCATTTAAAGAATTTAATACAAATATTTTTTTGAAACAAAAATACTAGCGCCTCAATGAATAAGCTTGGTTTGATAGATTGTTGGGATTGATCTAGGAAAATAAATTATTGACCACTGTGCCAAAGAGATCTATAACTCTTTAAGTGATAGTTAAGAATGATCATCAAATAACACACGGTTTTTCACTCTAAAAGTGACAAGACATATTCCCAGCCTAAATATATTGGATTCAAGCTGCACAGCAATATAGTCAAATGATCATAAGAGAACTTGGCCATTCTTAGAACAAATGGGTTGTTGGAAGTGTGAAATGAGGAAATGGGAAAATTGGGGTTATTAACAAAATAAGTAGTAGAGCGGAAAGATTGAAGACCTAGCAAATGTTATTTATTATAAGAAGGCTACTGAAAGGAGAAAAATGTATATCTTTTAAAATTCTGATTTGAACCAGCTAATTGTTAAAAACAATTATTAGGCAATTAGGGAAATTTGAAACTTGTTAGATGTATTAAATGATATTAAGGAAAGATTTTTATTTTCTTTGTGTGTGATAATGGTGTTTTGGGGGTACCTACTTACAGTAGAATGCTACAATGTCTGGGATTTGCTTTAAAATAATTTGGTTGAGAGAGAGGAGATGGTGACAGCTGCTTATACATGTGGGGACATAATACTATTCTTTCTCTGTTTTTATGTGTTGATAATTCTAATAAAGTTAGGAAAAGCAAAAAGGACAAAAATAAAGATAGTAACTTAATTAGTAGTGAACTCGTGTGATGGAGAGGACTTTACACTAATGGAAAGAAATTAGATAACCTGAAAGTTATCTGAATTCTGTAGGTGAATTTTCATTCTTCTCCTAAGTAATAACTCCTCAGAACTAGCACTGTTGTAAGTATTAAATGAGGTAGAAGCATGTAAAGCACATAGGACAATACCTGAATGTAAAACTAATTCCAGACTTTTTAGCTATTAGTTTTATTCCTATAAAAGTTGGCCAAAACCAATACTACCTATAACCATACCTGTATAATAAAGATATCTCAGTAGTTGTTATTTTATCTATAAGTTTAGTTAGGTTGAAAGAACTTGAATTGAAATCCAACTATTTCTTAATGAGCCATAGGGAAAAGAATGAAAAATTAGCCACAGTATCAGTGGCCCTATATCTATAAATTATGCAAAGTCAGGACCATGAAGAGAAACACATGACAAAACATATAAAGAAACAAAGACACAAAGTTTAAGGGCTCTCCTAAATTTAAACCACTAATTATTATTATGAATGAGAGTCCAAATTTCCTACATCCAGGTTTCCCAAAGTTCAAGCCCATGCCTTTGTTTTATATGATGTCTTTTGTTTCAGAAGAGCAGGTTGGAAGAGACAGAAACAAAATATAGTCAAACTACTTGCAGACATTTAGTTATATACGTTGTTCATCTAGTTGAATCAGATCTGTGACTATAGTCATATATTCTTGTTTACCACTGGTGTTTCTAGGCCAGCACAGGACTTGACCATATCTAAGTGTGCAATAAATATTTGTTAAATAAGTAAAATGCATCTGTATTTGATTGCCCTTTGTGTGGATAATTTGTTATTATTATTAATAAAACAAGTCCTCTGTGCTTTTATAGTTTAGCTTGCAAGATAAACATGATAAGCACGAAGGTTAATGACAATAGAATATGTTGAAAAAAGTGGTAACTGATAATTTTCTCATAGTTTTAAAAACAAGTGATCTAGTCAAGTCCAAGGAGAGGATTCTAAAAGTACGTAGTTTGAAATCAGAATTATGTATAAATTTTAAACTATATACATATTTTAGATAATTTTGCTGTTTATATTATTAAATATTTTATTGATGTTACAGAAAGTGAGGGAAATAGTTAAAATGATTATTATTTTAAAAGTCAGGGCCTTTCCTGGTGGTGCAGTGGCTAAGAATCCCCCTGCCAATGCAGGGGACACAGTTTCGATCCCTGGTCAGGGAAGATCCCACATGCCTCAGAGCAACTAAGCCCATGTGCCACAAGCCCATGTGCCTCGGAGCAACTAAGCCTGCACTCTAGAGCCTGCGAGCCACAACTATTGAGCCTGCGTGGCACAACTACTGAAACCTGTGTGCCTAGAGCCCGTGCTCCACAACAGGAGAAGCCACCACAAGGAAGAGTAGCCCCCACTCACCACAACTAGAGAAAGCCCACACGCAGCAACAAAGACCCAATGCAGTCAACAAAATAAATAAGTAAAAGAAAAAAAAGTTAATACAGTGATATTTGTGTATATTAATTCCACAGGTGGGTGTCACAATTCTTTACAGTTACTGAAATTCTTATATAAACTTTTTTAGTTTTTAATGTTGAATTGAATGTAATTAGTGTGTTTTTGCATAAGATGAGAGATAATGGGTGTGTAGGGCTGTGAAATGGTGCTGTGTTGACTTAGATGAAAAATTATGGATGCTAATAATATCCAGGCATGGTTTTTGAATAATTTTTAAATTTACCATGGTCCTTATTCCTTTCAACTCACACAAATAGTGAACTTTTCTTATATATTTTTATGTTTTTCTCTGAGGCTGGCTTCTAACTGAGCTCCCTCTGAAGCACTATGTCAAACTAATATGATTCTTGCTCATGTATATGTACAAAGACTTCTTAGAAAACAAGCTTTTCCAACTATAAGGCTTGACATGTGCTTATTGTGAGGAGTGGGAAAGTGACAGATGTGGAGGACATTTCTGAGGAGTCCAACTGGTCCACAAGCGAGTACACCCATATCTGATTAGGCTGACAGCTCTGACTCTCCATTTGTAGGTGAGCCTGGAGGTCTCTAATTGTTTTTCAGATCACTTAGCAATTAATGTTGCCATTGTCCTTGGGCAACCCATTTGCAGATCGATATTTGCTGGCAGAATCAAAGCTTGGGAAGACATAATGAGGGTAACTGAAGTGACTCTATTAATAGATAAAGGCTTCAAGCAATAACTGTGAACCTAGAAAGTCAGGAGACTGTGAGTCTTCAGCAAACAACTACCACTCACATTTTTTTCTCGAGGACGATCATGGAGATTGGAACTGTAATGAAAAGAAGCTCCTTGAAAAGTTATGTGTTCTTCAACTATGATTATTAAATATATTTCTTTACCTTTTTATAGTCTATTTGTTAAAACTATTTTCTGAAAGATTATTATCTTTAAAATTTCTCACTTATTCCTTCACTCCAGCAAAGTGCTCAATAATATTCAAAAAATTCAGATAAGCTTATTAAAGCAACACTATTTGCCATTCTACTTAAAGTTATAAAAATGAACCATTCAGAATCAGGATAATGCCCCTTCACTCCCATAACTTTGCTCATTCATTAGAAATGTGCTTCAGGCTAGATCTTGGTTTGAAATAATTAAGTCAAGTTCTAAATTAAGTATAAACATTCAGTGTGCCTGGCCACTTTTAGGTTTTACCAATGTAAAACATGATTAAAAGAAAAAATCTACAGTTGAGGAGCTCCAAGTGGGTATAGTACCAGAAAAAACTAAAAACAATGTTTTTGTTTAAATATACTGGCTTTAGAGAATTTGAATACCTAAGGAAGGAAAAGAATTCCCTTAAATACTAGTATCATTATGTCATAGTAGTATTTAATATTATAATAATAATTGAGGAGAGGAATATTAAAAAGTTCCCTTCACATGGAATAATAGTCAATTTGTTTATACCAGTTTTTTTTTAAATGCTAGTTTTTAAAAGAAAATTTCATCTTAAAATATTTCAGGAAAAAAAAAAAAGCCCTGTCCTAACTTTATAAATGCAGAAAATACATCTCTCATATAAATGGAAATTAAAAAGTATTTCTATCATATTAGTTAGTTGTCTCTTGCAGGATAAATTGGCAACTTTACCTTTTAGATAGGAGTAGTTTGTGTTGACTAGTAGCCAAAAACTGTTAGTCACAGATTTAATCAAATGCCTATGCGCTTGTCTAAATGGATTTATATCTTGTTTCATCTATTCTCGAAAAATTTTTCTTTTCTAACAATTTATATGTGCGAATATTAACATAATTTTTACCTAGTCATGAATCTTGTACACTACAAATGCAATGACAAGCATTTAGTGCAAGGAAACAAACAATATTTTGAAGCAATCTTCAACCAGCCTTGTTTAGGGGAACGCCTAAAGGATAAATTAAATATTTATCATATAACATCTAAAAAATAATGAAAATGTAATATCTTTAAACACAAGATTAAGAAAGGACAGATAAATTGGATTAAAAAATGTGGTGGGAGGAGTAAAAAATGGACAGATGCTTATGTTTTACCTGTCATTATGTATGATTGTACTTACTGATTTCTTTCTTTTTATGAGAAAAAGCATGAAAAGATAATAGGTTGACTATATGAAGATGATGAAACACTTTCTTCCTTAACAGTTTCCTAGTGAGTTGATATTCCTCCATCATGCAAGTTTTTATGTGTTTATGATCATTTTAAAACAATTGATGAAACTGACACTTAGTAATCATTGGGGACTTGGGGTCCCTGGGTTTTTGGGCAAGTGGGCAGTGTAAAGCCTTGTGAATGTGTTTGGATAAAATTCTTGTTCAATCTAAAAGAACAGAATTTTGATAAAATATGTAAAGCAGTATTCATCAAAATATAGCAGAAAACCGTAAGTTCTGAAACGATATGAGCTTGATTGTTTGGTGGTAGAGTCATAGCTGAATCACTTCCATGTGCTCAGCCTGGATACAACTAAGAATCATGAAAAGGGCTTGCCAGAGAACAGTGTTCACCCTACTGTCTATGCATTTCATAACTTATTGCAAAGCTACATTACATTTGTTATCAGTAGAACTGTAGGCAATTATCAAGGCAGTTTTCTTTTTTGTTTCTTTTTATGCAACTTCTCTTTCACTTTTGATATTCATTTCTCAAAATAAGCTGTCCGTTGGTAGTTTGAAATAGACAAAGCTATGGGCTGTACAGCCAGCTGAACCAAGTCTTGCACATCTTCCAGTGCTATCATGCTATTTCTCTAAATACAGAAGATATGTTTATTTGAGTGCATGTCTTTTCTGTAAAATTGACTCATAGGTATTTACTAGGCAATGATATGTTAGAATTTATTTTTGGAGTTTGTAATAGCACTTCTATGAAATGGAAAGTATTATTTTTTTAAACTGGTATTTAACCACTTTGAAACTTTGATGATTAACTGAATAGGGGAGTAGTATCCTAAATTTATAATAATACATATTCAGGTATTTAGTAGGAGTACATCAGGTATTTCAGACCTTTATTTGAAGATTTTATGTTCAAGTATAACTCCTTTTCCTTTTTTAATATGTATGTAAGAGCTATCCTCATCTTTGCCTTTTCTTTGTATTCTTCCCTTGTAATCACTAGTGGCTTCACCAGCTATTTGTTTATGGTGGTTTTTTAATTTATATCCCTGTTTCCAACCTTCTTCTGAGTCTTACTCTGCACCCACCCAACCCCAAATTTCACATGGACATTGTCACTGAATATGTCCTCGTCCCTTAATTGACATTAACGAAGTGAACGTGTGGCCTTTCTTCTCCTGACTGATTTTGCCTTCTGATAACCTGTGCTGCCTGCAATACCTTGCAGCGTATTGATTACCAGACTTGATATGGGTGTTTTGCCTGACCAACCTAGTGTGCCATTCTTCCCACGGATGCATATGCCTTCCTTCCTGGGATATGTGTAGAAACTTACATAAGAATCAAATGTTTTATAGCTGATTTAATTAGCAAAGGATAACAAGAAGTTTGTTCTGCCTCCTTGTTATTTGCTTCTACAATACTAAGTGTTTATTCTTTTGTAATATCAGTCACTAAAAATTTATTTCCCTGATATACTTTAAGCCCAAGAGCAGAGTTAGTGTGTATAAGACTTGACATTGGGCACATAACACAGCACCTTGCAAGTTACAGGTGCTTAATAAATGCTTGGTGAATTTCTAAACAAGCTAAAAATGCTGTTGAGTAACATTTAAAACTTTCTCAATTTTTCTTGAAAATTCTCATCTCCCTATACTAGCAGGAATGGCTTATGATTGTTTTAAAAATGCAACATACAGGGATTTCCCTGGTGATCCAGTGGTTAAGACTCTGCTCCCAATGCCTGCGGTGGGGTGGGGGCTGGGGCTGGGGCTTGATCCCTGGTCAGGGAACTGGATCCTGCACACCACAACGAAAGATCCCTGGTGCCACAACTAAGATCTGGCACAGCCAATAAATAAATAAATACTAATAAAAAAATGCAACATACATTACATAGCTAAAACTCAGGCTCTTCATCTTCTTCACTGATTGATATTTCCAATACTTTTGCCTTTAAATGCACCAAAAATATTCATATACCATCTTCAATTTTACATCCTTATTAATATAGTTGTACAGTTAAAATATTATTAACTAATTCCAGTCAGAATCATGTAATATCTTTCTAGTGCATTCTCCAAGTATTTTGAATGTGGGCCTTGTCATTAGCTGCTGAGCAATGACCGAGCTTTGGATTCTGGACATGGGGAGCGTGAGCCCAGCATCGGGTCATCAAGGAGCAAGTATCCTCCTGCTACAGTTTTCATGTTGGCCAAAGTTCTCAAATTCATGGTTCTTTTAGGACCGTACTTTCAGCAGATACAATTTAATGTTTAGAAAAAAACTGAACTTTTGAGAAAAATGTGACAAGAAATGGATGGCAGTGCCACATGTTTAATTTAAGGCAATGTAGGTTAGCAGCTAATGTGAAATCATGTGACAGTAACAAGATGGTCCAATTTTCCACTTGGATAATTCCTCTATAGAAGTCTATATAGCAAACTCACAGAATGTTCTGCTTCACACAACAATTTTCTGACTTAAGAAAGATCTAAATAACAAAGAGTAAAATATAGTAAAGACTGGTATTTGTAAAACAAAAAAATAGTGACTGTAATTGATCAACTTTTAATCTTACTCATCTGTTTGTTAACTAAAGACTCTGCATACATTTCCATGTAGATGCTTAGCAAACAGCAATCTGACAAAATGCAGTAAAATGTGGTTCCAACTCACTAGAAGCCTAATCCTATACGCCTGAGTGAGTTGCAGGATAGTAGAGAGATGAATAGAAGCATCATGCCAGTAGGAAAAACCAGAAACTTTCAGGTTTCTGAAAACAATTTATAGTTTGTAGCAAAATACAAATGTGCTTTATAATAGTTTCTGTGCTTTGGTATTTGCACATTTGTATTTTGTGAAATACTTCAAATTCTTCGAGTTGTATGTGAATGTTTTATTGAAATACTAACTTCATAGAAGCTTTGAAAAAAGTATATTTATTTTATTTTGTCTTTTATTAAAACAAATCATTTTCGTCATCAACTTAAGCATGTGTCTTGATGTTTAAAATTTGGGGTTGAGTTATGAAGCTGCAGAATATTAGTTATAGAAGCATCAAGTATAAAGTGTGTGCCATGCAGACTACAAAGACATATAGGACCTTCATTAAATACTTCACTCTGGTTAACCTGAAATATTTAGAGAGAAAACTAAGTGCCAATGTGTATGAACTTCATTTTAAGTACAGTAGAATTGAAGTTTCTGTATCTTTTATGTAAAATGAATTTTATGTGCTATCCTATTAATTTTAATCCTGACAATAATCTTTAAGGCCATGAAGACAGTGAGTCTCAGAAACATTAAAAAAATTGCCTAGAGCCAAAGACAGTAGTGATTGACAGCTAAGTTTTACATGTGCCTGCTGTTCTGTGTGTGTGTGTGTGTGTGTGTGTGTGTGTGTGTGTGTGTATGTGTATATGTATCTATATAAGAGTTGAGAGAAGAAAAAAACTATGTGGGATCTGGTAAGCAGCTTAAATTTAATGGAAAAAGTGGGATTTAAGTCTCTCTAGGACTGGAATAACTGAGATGGGGGAGGGAAAGAGGTTGTGCTCTCCAGAGGTAATGGCACAAGGCACAAGATAGGCATGTAAGAGCTCTCTTCTAAACAATGACTCTTTAGATCCCTTTTATTCTGTTCCCACACTCAGCATCCTATTGCAGAGCCTCATCACTTCGGATTTGAATGATTGTTGGAGGCTTCAAACTAAATCAGACTCTCCAGTAGTATCGCTCTTCTTTAATATGGAAATCAGATTAATTTTTATAAAGTGTGCATTCATTCATTCACTCACTATATGTTTACTAAACGCCTACCTACTATGTGCCAGGAGCTGTTCTGGGTGTTAGAGATACTATGATAAGTCAAAATGTGGTGGCAAGACTTCTTGGATGTCTTAGTCACTACCGAGGAAATAGTTTGATATGTGGTTCTAGGACTTAGGTGAGAAATCTATATTACCAATAAAAATTTAACGATCATCTTCAAACTGGTGATAATTGAAACTGTAGGTGATCGCATGGGTGGTAGAAATAGAAAAAAAGCATATGAAACCTGAAGGAAGGCCAAAAGTTTTTGAGGGTGATGAATTTGCTCAGGAGAGGGAGAGAGCAGGGGAAGAAAGAGCAAGTTGTATCCAGGAAGTCAAGGAGAACAAGAATAGTCATCAGAGGGAATGCTACTCAGCTGTCAGTGGGATTTGTCTTCACCAACCACGCCAGGCAGCACAATGTATTTTAAAGTGTGCTGGATGAGAGATGGGAGAGCTCAAGTTCAGGTTCTGAGTCTGTACCTTTCTAACTGTGTAAATTACATCCAGGGTAGGCAAGGCAGGTCCTTGAGACCTTAGTTAAATGTACACATTAGTTGTCCAGACTAGGAAACCCAGGCTGTGAACCAGATGTGATTAATGTTTCATGTATGGTGCAGAACAATATTCTTTTTAAAAAAAAAGACAGTACAATGATGGTGACTTTTCCTAGGCCTTGTCTCTTGTGCCTTTAAGGGTGGTTATGGAAGGAAAAAATAGTGGTTGATAGGGCACTATCCATACAACCCCATTAGGCTGGACTTAGCTAATAACCTAGAGCTTCGACACCTGCAAGCTCTACATTTAGAGACTTTAAATTTGAGGAGAAAAATAGTATTTTTAACCTTTTTAGAAACATCGTTTCAGAAGAATTATCTTCCAGTATTTCTAGTTGAACTTTAAACTTCGTGTTGTCATTAATTTTTGGAAACAAATCAGCTGGACATTCTAAACTTCCTTGGAGTCTTAAGTACAGATATATTTGCTTTACATTGAGTTATCTTTTTACATGTAGTAAAATGGCATTTAAGATGTTGGAAATTTAAGATGTTTATTTCCTAACAAACTTGTTTTCCAAACTAGACTATTATGAGGTTATTCACTATAGAAATTTTCATTTGCAGCGCACCAGCATGACCTGGCTTAATAGGACAAAAAATCTTAAGAAAGAAAAATTTATATTATCCTTTTTCAAATTTTAACTTTTTAAAATAGACTTTGTTTTTTTAGGGCAGTTTTAGCCTCACACGCAAAATTGAGTAGAAGGTACAGAGATAGCCCATTTAACCCTCTTCCCCCCATAAATGCATAGCCTCCGCCATTATGAACATCCTCAACTACAGCTGTATATTTGTTAGAATCGATGAACCTCCGTTGACTGACACACCTTTATCATCCAGAGTCTATAGTTTACAACCGGGTTCACTCTCGGTGTTATACATTCTATGGCTTTGGACAAATGTATAATGACATGTACTCACCATTATGGTATCATACAGAGTAGTTTCACTGCCCTAAAAATCGTCTGTGCTTCACCTGTTCATCTATCCTTTCCCCCTAACTCCTGGCAACCACTGATCTTTTTACTGCCTCTATAGTTTTGCCTTATCTAGAATGTTATATAATTGGAATTACATGGTATGTAGTCTTTTCAGATTGGCTTCTTTCACTTAGTAAAATGCGCTTGTTTCCTACATGTATTTTCATTGCTTGAAAGCTCATTTCTTTTTAGTGCTGAATGGTATTCCATTGTCTGCAGGTACCCCTGTTTATTTATCCATTCACTGATTGAAGGACATCTTGATTGCTTCCAAGTTTTAGCAATTATGAATTTAGCTGCTATAAACAACCATGTGCAGGTTTTTGTGCGGACATAAGTTTTCAATTCCTTTGAGTAAATACTAAGGAGTGTGATTGCTGGATGTTATGGTAAGAGTATATTCAGTTTTGTAAGAAAGCTCCAAATTGCCTTCCAAAGAGTCTGTACCATTTTGCATTCCCACCAGCAATGAGTGAAAGGTCTTGTTGTTATGTTAGGTTGACCAAAAAGTACATTTGGTTTTTAAGTAAAAATAAAGGACACAGTTTTCATTTTCACCAAGAACTTTATTGAACAATGTATTCACCATTTTCTTCCACTACCTTCTGCCATTTTCCAGGCAACTTAATAATTCCATTTCCCAAAACTTTTTATCTTTTTGAACAAAGAACTTTTCTAGATGCCTTTTACAGTCTTCCAGGGAATGGAAATTTTTTCCATTAAGAGAATTTTGTAAAGACTGAAATAAAAGGAAATCCAAAGTTACATTGTCTGGTGAATACAGCAGATAAATCAACATTTCCCATCCAAGCTGTAACAGTTTTTACCTGGTCATCAAAGAAACATGTGGTCTTGGGTTATCCTGATGGATGATTATGCATTTTCTGTTGACTAATTCTGGATGCTTTTCATCAAGTGCTGCTTTCAGTTGGTCTCAGTGGAAGCAGTACTTGTTGGAATTACTCGTTTGATTTTCAGGAAGGAGCTCATAATAGAGGACTCCCTTCCAATCCCACCTTCTTTGGATGAAAACGGGCCCTTGGTGTGGTTGGTGGTGGTTCACTTCGCTTGCCCCATGTTTTTTTGCTGTTCCACATTATTGTACAGTATCCACTTTTCATTGCCTGTCACAATTTGTCTTAAAAACAGAACGTTTTCATTACGTTTCAGCAGGGAATGGCATGTGGAAGTACAGTCAAGAAGTTTTTTTTGCTTAACTTATGTAGAATTCAAACATCAAAGCGATTTACATAACCAACTAGTGCAAATGATTTTCAACACTTGATTTGGATATTCTGAGTATGTCGGCTATCTCCCATGTGGAATAACATTGATTTTCTCAATGTCTCAATTTGATCGCTATCAACTTCAACTGGTCTGCTCGACCGTGGAGCGTCATGCAGTGAGAAATCTCTAGCATGAAATTTCACAAACCACTTTTGACTTTTTCGATCATTCACAGCACCTCATCCATACACTGCACAAATCGTTTTTTTGTGTTTCGGTTGCGTTTTTACCTTTCTTAAAATAATTAAGCATAATATGCCAGAAATGTTGCTTTATTCCCTTCCATCTTCAATATTAAAATGGCTACACAAAATTTCACCAATTTTGATAAGGCTTTTTTATTTATTTTTATTTAAAAAAATTTTTTTAAGCTCTTTGTTGAAATATAATTGCTTTACGCTGTTGTGCCAGTTTTTGCTATACAACAAAGTGAATCAACTGTATTTATACATATATCCCCATATGCCCTCCCTCCCACGACTCCCTACCACACTTCCTATCCCAGCCTTCTAAGTCATCACCCATCAAAGAGTTGATCTCTCTATATTATGCAGCAGCTTCCTACTAGCTATCTATTTGACGTTTGGTAGTGTATATATGTCAATGCTACTCTCTCACTTTGTCTCAGCTACCCCTTTGGGCCCCCCACCCACGTCCTCAAGTCTGTTTTCTACATCTGCATCTTTATTCTTGCCCTGTCACTGGGTTCATCAGTACCATTTTTTTAGATTCCATATATATGAGTTAGCATATGGTATTTGTTTTTCTCTTTCTGGCTTACTTCACTCTGTATGACAGACTCTAGGTCCATCCATCTCATTACAAATAACTCAATTTCATTCCTTTTATTGGCTGAGTAATATTCCATTGTATATATGTGCCACATCTTCTTTATGCATTCATCTGTTGATGGCCATTTAGGTTGCTTCCATGTCCTGGTTATTGTAAATAGTGCTGTAATGAACATTGTGGTACAAGTTTCTATTTGGATTATGATGTTCTCAGGGTATATTCCCAGTAGGGAGATTGCTGAGTTGCATGGTAGTTCTAATTTTAGTTTTTTAAGGTACCTGCAAACTGTTTTCCATAGTGGCTATACCAATTTACTTTCCCACTAACGGTGCAGGAGGGTTCCCTTTTCTCTGCACCTCTCAAGCATTTACTGTTTCTAGATTTTTTGATGGTGGCCATTCTGACCTGTATGAGATGATATCTCATTGTGGTATTGACTTGCATTTCTCTAATGATGAGTAATGTTGAGCATCTTTTCTTGTGTTTGTTGGACATCTGTGTGTCTTCTTTGGAGAAATGTCTATTTAGGTCTTCCGCCCATTTGTGGATTGGGTTATTTGCTTTTTTGGTATTAGGTGCATTAGCTGCTTGTATATTTTGGAGATTAATCCTTTATTAGTTGCTTCACTGGCAAATATTTTCTCCCATTCTGAGGGTTGTCTTCTTGTCTTATTTATGGTTTCTTTCGCTGTGCAAAAGCTTTTAAGTTTCATGAGGTCCCATTTGTTTATTTTTGATTTTATTTCCATTATTCTAGGAGGTGGCTCAAAAAGGATCTTGCTTTGGGTTATGTCATAGAGTGTTCTGCCTATGTTTTCCTCTAAGAGTTTTATACTGTTTGTATTTATAGTTTTATAGTGTCTTACATTTAGCTCTTTAATCCATTTTGAGTTTATTTTTGTGTGATGTTAGGAAGAGTTCAAATTTCATTCTTTTACATGTAGCTGTCCAATTTTCCCAGCACCACTTATTGAAGAGGCTATCTTTATTTTATAGTCTTGCCTCTTTGTCAAAAATAAGATGCCCATATATGCATGGGTTTATCTCTGGGCTCTCCATCCTGTTCCATTGATCTATATTTCTGTTTTTGTGCCAGTACCATACTGTCTTGATCACTGTAGCCTTGTAGTACAGTTTGAGGTCAGGAAGCCTGATTCCATGAGCTCTGTATTTCCTTCTCAAGATTGCTTTGGCTATTTGGGGTCTTTTGCATTTCCATACAAATTGTAAGATTTCTTGTTTTAGTTCTGTGAAAAATGCCATTGGAAATGTGATAGGGATTGCATTGAATCTGTAAATTGCTTTGGGTAGGATAGTCATTTTCACAGTGTTGATTCTTCCAATCCAAAAGCATGGTATGTCTCTCTATCTGTTTGTATCGTCTTTGATTTCTTCATTAGTGTCTTATAGTTTTCTACATACAGATCTTTTGCCTCCTTAGGCAGGTTTATTCCTAGGTATTTTATTCTTTTTGTTGCAATGGTAAATGGGAGAGTTTCCTTAATTTCTCTTTCTGCTCTTCTGTTGCTAGTGTATAGGAATGCAAGGGATTTCTGTGCATTAATTTTGTATCCTGCTACTTTACTAAATTCATCGATTAGTGCTAGCAGTTTTCTGGTAGCGTCTTTACGATTTTCTATGTATAATATCATGTTATCTGCAAAGAGTGACAATTTTACTTCTTCTTTTCCAATTTGGATTCCTTTTATTTCTTTTTCTTCTCTGATTGCTGTGGCTAATGCTTCCAAAACTATGTTGAATAATAATGGTGAGAGTGGGCACCCTTGTCTTGTTCCTGTTCTTAGAGGGAATTCTATCACTTTTTCACCATTTAGAATGATGTTTGCTGTTGCTATCTCATATATGACTTTTATTATGTTGAGGTAATTTCCTTCTATGCCCATTTTCTGGAGAGTTTTTCTCATAAATGGATGTTGAATTTTGTCAAAAGCTTTTTCTATGTCTGTTGAGATGATCATATGGTTTTTATCCTTCCATTTATTAATATGGTATATTGATTGATTTACGTATATTGAAGAATCCTTGCATCCCAGGGATAAACCCCATTTGATCATGGTGGATGATCTTTTTAATGTGCTGTTGGATTCTGTTTGCTAGTATTTTGTTGAGGATTTTTACATCTATATTCATCAGTGATATTGGCCTGTAATTATCTTTTTTTGTGACATCTTTGCCTGGTTTTGTTATCAGGGTGATGTTGGCCTCATAGAGTGAGTTTGGGAGTGTTTCTCCTTCTGCTATATTTTGGAAAAGTTTGAGAAGGATAGGTGTTACCCTTCTCTAAATGTTTGATAGAATTTGCCTGTGAAGCCATCTGGTCCTGGGCTTTTGTTTGTTGGGAGATTTTTAATCACAGTCTCAGTTTCTGTACTTGTGATGGGTCTGTTCATATTTTCTATTTCTTCCTGGTTCAGTCATAGAAGATTGTGCTTTTCTAAGAATGTATCCATTTCTTCCAGGTTATCCAATTGATTGGCATCTAGTTGCTTGTAGTAGTCTCTCATGATCTTTGGTATTTCTGTGGTGTCCATTGTTACTTCTCCTTTTTCATTTCTAATTCTATTGATTTGTGTCTTCTTCCTTTTTTTCCTGATGAATCTTGCCAATGGTTTGTCAATTTTGTTTATCTTCTCAAAGAACCAGCTTTTAGTTTTATCAATCTTTGCTACTGTTTCTTTCATTTCTTTTCCATTTATTTCTGCTCTGATCTTTATGATTTCTTTCCTTCTGATCACTTTGGGGTTTTTTGTTCTTTTTCTCTAATTGTTTGAGGTGTAAGGTTAGGTTGTTTATTCAAGATATTTCTTGTTTCTTGAGTTAGGTTTGTATTGCTATAAACTTCCCTCTTAGAACTGCTTTTGCTGCATCTCATAGGTTGTGGGTTGTTGTATTTTCATTGTCATTTTTTTCTAGGTATTTTTTGATTTCCTCTTTGATTTCTTCAGTGATGTCTTGGTTGTTTAATAACGTATTGTTTAGCCTCCATGTGTTTGTATTTTTTACAGGTTTTTTTTTTTTTCCTGTAATTGATATCTAGTCTCATGGCATTGTGGTCAGAAAGATGCTTGATGTGATTTAAACTTTTTTTGAATTTACTGAGGCTTGATTTGTGATCTATCCTGGAGAATGTTCTGTATGCAATTGAGAAGAAAGTGTATCCTGTAGTTTTGGGATGGAATCTCCTATAAATATCCTTTAAGTTGAGATGATCTGATGTGTCATTTAAAGCTTGTGTGTCCTTATTTGCTTTCTGTTTGGATGATCTGTCCATTGGTGTAAGTGGGGTGTTAAAGTCTCCTACTATTATTGTGTTACTGTCAATTTCCCCTTTTATGGCTGTTAGCATTTGCCTTATGTATTGAGGTGCTCCTACGTTGGGTGCATAGATATTTACCATTGTGATATGTTCTTCTTGGATGGATCCCTTGATCATTATGTAGTGTCCTTCCTTGTCTCTTGTAATAGTCTTTACTTTAAAGTCTAATTTGCCTGATGTGAGTATTGCTCCTCCAGCTTTCTTTTGACTTCCATTTCCATGGAATATCTTTTTCCATCCCCTTACTTTCAGTCTGTATGTGTCTCTAGGTCTGAAGTGGGTTACTGGTAGATAGCATATAGAAGGGCCTTGTTTTTGTATCCATTCAGCCAGTCTGTGTCTTTTGGTTGGAGCATTTAATCCACTTACATTTAATGTAAGTATTGACATTTATTACCATTTTCTGAATTGTTTTGGGTTTGTATTTGTAGGTCTTTTCCTTCTCTTGTGTTTCCTGCCTAGAAAAGGTCCTTTAGCAATTGTTGTAAGGCTGGTTTGGTGGTGCTGAATTCTCTTAGTTATTACTTCTCTGTAAAGCTTTTGATTTCTCCAGTGAATCTGAATGAGATTCTTGCTGGGTAGGGTATTCTTGGCTGTAGGTTTTTGTCTTTCAAGACTTTAATTATATCTTGCCACTTCCTTCAGACCTGCAGAGTTTGTGCAGAAAGTACAGCTGTTATCCTTATGGGTTTTCCCTTATATATTATTTGTTGCTTTTCTCTTGCTGCTTTTAATATTTTTTCTTTGTGTTTAATTTTCATTTGTTTAATATGTGCCTTGGTGTGTTTCTCCTTGGGTTTATTCTGTATGGGATGCTCTGTGCTTCTTGAACTTGATTAACTATTTCCTATCCCATGTTAGGGAAGTTTTCCACTATAACCTCTTCAAATATTTTCTCAGACCCTTTTTTTTCTTCTTCTTCTTCTGGGATGCCTATGATTCTAATGTTGGTGTGCTTAATGTTGTCACCAAGGTCTCTGAAACTGTCTTCCATTCTTTTTATTCTTTTTTCTTTTTCCTGCTCTGTGGCAGTTTTTTTCCCCCATTCTATATTCCAACTCACTTATTCGTTCTTCTGCCTCAGTTATTCTGCTATGTATACCATCTAGAGTATTTTTAATTTCAGTTATTGTGTTGTTTGTTACTGTTTGTTTGCTCTTGAATTCCTCTAGGTCCTTATTAACTGTTTCTTGTGTTTTGTCTATTTTGGTTTTGAGATTTTGGATCATCTTTACTATCAGTACTCTGAATTCTTTCTCAGGCAATTTTCCTATTTCCTCTTCATTTAATTGGTCTTGTGGGTTTTTATCTTGCTCCTTTGCCTGCAAGGTGTTTCTTTGTTTTCTCATTTTGTGTGATTTATAAGATTTGCTGTCTTCTTTCCCTATGCTGCCTAGTAGTAATTCCTCTTGTTTCTGTTCTCTGCCCCCTGGTGTGGGGTTGGTCCAGTGTCTTGAGTAGTCTTCCTGATGGGAGGGTCTAGTTCCTGGTTACTGGTGTGTGGATCTGAGTCTTTTCCCTCTGATGATCAGGGCCATGTCAGGTGGTGTGTTTTAGGGTATCTGTGAGGTTAATATGGCTTTAGGTAGCCTGTGTGCTGATGAGTGTGTTTCTGTTCCTGTCTTGTTTGTAGTTTGGTGTGATGTAGCCAGCACTGGCTGTTGCAGGCAGTTGGGTGAAGCTGGGTCTTAGACTTGATAGAAACCTCTGTGAGAATTCTCTGTGGTTAACCTTCCCTGTGGCTGAGGATCTCTAGTGGTCTAGCGTCTTGGACTCAGTGCTCCCCCTCCCCCCCCCCAGAGCCTCTGACTTGACTTCTGGATGAGGAATCCAAACTCCAGAGGTTGCTTGTCCCAGTTATGTTGGGATCTTTGCAGTCCTTTCTGGTGTCCAAGGTCTTTTGCTAGTGCTCAGCTGGTTTTCTCTGGGAATTATTGTGTCTTTTGATGCATTCCTGATGCATCTGTGGAGAGAGATGCAGTCCACATCCTTCTACTTTGCTACCATCTTTTCCCCCAAGTCTTTCAGTTAAATGCATGCTATTATGACAGCTGTCACCTACAATCTAACAAAATTGTTTCAGGTGAAGTTAAAGACAACTAAGTGCTACTAGAGCCATCTTACAGAAAAAACCTAATGAATCTTTTGGCCAACCCAATATATCTTCCCAATATTTAGTGTTGGCAGTGTCCCGGATTTTGGCTGTTTTAATACAGGCATACCTTGGAGGTATTGCAGGTTTGGTTCCAGACCACTGCAATAAAACTAACATTGCAATAAAACAAGTCACAATCATTTTTTAAATTTCCAAATGTTTATGAAACATACATTTATACTATTATGTAGTCTATTAAGTGTTCAGTAGCACTATGTCTAAAAACAATGTATATACCATAATTTAAAAATCTTTATTGCTTAAAAAATGTTAAACCATCATCTGAGCCTTCAGTGAGTTGTGTTTTTTTGCAATAGTAACATCAAAGATCACTGATCACAGCTCACCATAAAAAATACAATAATAATGGAAAAGGTTGAAAAATTGTGAGAATTACCAAAATGTGACATAGATGAAGTGAACAAATATTGTTGGAAAAATGGCACCAATAGACTTGCTCAATGCAGGGTTGCCGCAAACATTCAATTTGCAAAAAAATGTATTATCTGTGCAATAAAGCAAAGCACAGTAAGATGAAGTAGCCTGTGGTTGTGTAGTGGTATCTCATTGTTGTTTTAATTAGCATTTCCTTGATGACATATAATGTGGAACATCTTTCCATATGCTTATTTATGTGTATATTTTCTTTGGTTTCTTTAGAGGCTTTTGGCCTATTTTTTAATTTGGTTGTTTGTTTCCTTATCACTGAATTTTCAGAGTTCTTTGTATATTTTGGATAACAGTTCTTTATCAGATATGTCTTTTGCAAATATTTTCTCCGAGTCTGTGACTTGTCTTCTCTTTCTCTTAACAATAATTTTTGCAGAGCAAAAATTCTTAATTTTAATGAAGTCCAACTTATCAATTGTTTCTTTCATGGATGGTACCCTTGGTGTTTTATGTCGTTATCAAATACAAAGACATCTGGATTTTCTCCTATGTTATCTTTTGGAGTTTTATATTTTGTGCTTTACATTTAGTTCTGTAATCAATTTTGAGTTAATTTTTGTGAGAGGTATGAATAGTCTGTATCTAGATCAATTTTTTTTTTTTTTTTTTTGCATGTGGATGTCTGGCATAAGGAAATGGTTCCAGCACCATTGGTTGAAAAGACTGTTTGTGCCATGTATTGCCTTTGCTCCCATATCAAAGATGAGTTGACTGTATTTATATAGGTCTATTTCTAGGCTCTCTATTCTGATCCATTGATCTATTTGATTGTTCTTTCACCAGTACCACACTGTTTTGATTACTGTAACTTTAAGTCTTGAAGTTAAGTAATATCAGTCCTCCAACTTTGTTCTTCATTTTCAGTATTGTGCTGGTATTCTGGGTTTTTGCCTCTCTGAATCTACTTTATTTTTTTTTAATTTTTTAAAATTTTTAAAATTTATTATTTTTTGGGGGGTACACCAACTTCAATCATCTGTTTTATACACATATCCCCATATTCCCTCCCTCCCTCAACGCCCCTCCCAACCTCCCCTGAGTCCCCCCCACCCTCCCCGTCCCAGTCCTGTAAGGCATCTTCCATCCTCGAGTTGGACTCCCTTTGTTATATAGCAACTTCCCACTGGCTATCTGTCTAACAGTTGGTAGTATATATATGTCTGTGCTACTCTCCCGCTTCGTCTCAGCTTCCCCTTCACCCCCCGCCCCCTCCCAATCCTCGAGTTCTCCAGTCTGTTCTCTGCATCTGCATCCTTGTTCTTGTTACTGAGTTCATCAGTACCAATTTTAGATTCCGTATGTGAGTTAGCATACAATATTTGTCTTTCTCTTTCTGACTTACTTCACTCTGTATGACAGAATCTAGGTCTATCCACCTCATGACATACAGCTCCATCGCATCCCTTTTTATAGCTGAGTAATATTCCATTGAATATATATGCCACATCTTCTTTATCCATTCATTTGTTGATGGGCATTTTGCTTGCTTCCATGTCCTGGCTATTGTAAATAGTGCTGCAATAAACATTATGGTACATGTTTCTTTTAGGATTATGGTTTTCTTTGTGTATATGCCCAGAAGTGGGATTACTGGATCATATGGTAGTTCTATTTGTAGCTTTTTAAGGAACCTCCAAACTGTTTTCCATAGTGCCTGTACCAACTTACATTCCCACCAACAGTGCAGGAGAGTTCCCTTTTCTCCACACCCTCTCCAACATTTGTTGTTTCCAGATTTTGTGATGTTGGCCATTCTGATCCGTGTGAGGTGATACCTCACTGTGGCTTTGACTTGCATTTCTCTGATGATGAGTGATGTTGAGCATCTTTTCATGTGTTTGTTGGCCATCTGTATGTCTTCTTTGGAGAAATGTCTATTTAGGTCTTCCGCCCATTTGTGGATTGGGTTATTTGCTTTTTTGGTATTAAGCTTCATGAGCTGCTTGTATATTTTGGAGGTTAATCCTTTGTCCGTTGTTTCATAGGCAACTATTTTTTCCCATTCTGAGGGTTGCCTTTTAATCTTGTTTATGGTTTCTTTCACTGTGCAAAAGCTTTTAAGTTTCATGAGGTCCCATTCGTTTATTCTTGATTTTATTTCCATGATCCTAGGAGGTGGGTCAAAAAGGATGTTGCTTTGATGTATGTCATAGAGTGTTCTGCCTATGTTTTCCTCTAGGAGTTTTATAGTGTCTGGCCTTCCATTTAGGTCTTTAATCCATTTGGAGTTTATTTTTGTGTATGGTGTTAGGAAGTGTTCTAATTTCTTTCTTTTACATGTTGCTGTCCAATTTTCCCAGCACCACATATTGAAGAGGCTGCCTTTTTTCCATTGTATATTCCCGCCTCTGTTGTCAAAGAGAATGTGTTTGGGCTTACCTCTGAATTCTCTATTCTATTCCATTGATCTTCCTTTCTATTTTTGTGCCAGTACCATACTGTCTTGATCACTATGGCCTTGTAGTATAGTTTGAAGTCAGGAAGCCTGATTCTACCAACTCCATTTTTCCTTCTCAAGATTGCTTTGGCTATTCAGGGTCTTTTGTGTTTCCATACAAATTGTAAGATTTCTTGTTCTAGTTCTGTGAAAAATGCCATTGGTATTTTGATGGGGATTGCATTGAATCTGTAAATTGCTTTGGGTAGTACAGACATTTTCACGATGTTGATTCTTCCAATCCAGGAACATGGTATGTCCCTCCATCTGTTTGTGTCGTCTTTGATTTCTTTCATCAATGTCTTAAAGTTTTCTGCATACAGATCTTTTGCCTCCTTAGGCAGGTTTATTCCTAGGTATTTTATTCTTTTGGTTGCAATGGTGAATGGGAGAGTTTCCTTAATTTCTCTTTCTGCTTTTTTGTTGTTAGTGTATAGGAATGCAAGGGATTTCTGCCCATTAATTTTATATCCTGCTACTTTACTAAACTCATCAATGAGTGCTAGCAGTTTTCTGGTGGAGTCTTTAGGGTTTTCTGTATATAATATCATGTCATCTGCAAAGAGTGACAATTTTACTTCTTCTTTTCCAGTTTGGATTCCTTTTATTTCTTTTTCTTCTCTGATTGCTGTGGCTAACACTTCCAAAACTATGTTGAATAATAGTGGTGAGAGTGGACACCCTTGTCTTGTTCCTGTTCTTAGAGGGAATGCTTTCAGTTTTTCCCCACTGAGAACGATGTTGGCTTTGGGTTTCTCATATATGACTTTTATTATGTTGAGGTAATTTCCTTCTATGCCCATTTTCTGGAGAGCTTTTATCATAAATGGATGTTGAACTTTGTCAAAAGCTTTCTGCATCTATTGAGATGATCATATGGTTTTTATCCTTCAATTTGTTGATATGATGTGTCACGTTGATTGATTTGCGTATATTGAAGAATCCTTGCATCCCAGGGATAAACCTCACTTGATCATGGTGTATGATTTTTTTAATGTGCTGTTGGATTCTGTTAGCTAGTATTTTGTTGAGGATTTTTGCATCTATATTCATCAGTGATATTGGCCTGTAATTATCTTTTTTTTGTGACATCTTTTCCTGGTTTTGGTATCAGGGTGATGGTAGCCTCGTAGAATGAGTTTGGGAGTGTTCCTCCTTCTGCAATATTTTGGAAGAGTTTGAGAAGGAGAGGTGTTAGCGCTTCTTGGAATGTTTGATAGAATTTGCCTGTGAATCCTTCTGGTCCTGGGCTTTTGTGTGTTGGGAGATTTTTAATCACTGCCTCAATTTCTGTACTTGTGATGGGTCTGTTCATAGTTTCTATGTCTTCCTGGTTCAGTCTTGGAAGATTGTATTTTTCTAAGAATGTATCCATTTCTTCCAGGTTATCCAATTGATTGGCATATAGTTGCTTGTAGTAGTCTCTCATGATGTTTTGTATTTCTGAGGTGTATGTTGTTACTTCTCCTTTTTCATTTCTAATTCTGTTGATTTGCATCTTCTCCCTTTTTTTCTTGATGAGTCTGGCTAATGGTTTATCAATTTTGTTAATCTTCTCAAAGAACCAGCTTTTAGTTTTATTAATTTTTTCTATTGCTTCCTTCCTCTGTTTTTCATTTATTTCTGCTGTGATCTTTATGATTTCTTTCCTTCTGCTCACTTTGGGGTTTCTTTGCTCTTCTTTTTCTAATTGTTTTAGATGTAAGGTTAGGTTGTTTATTCGATAATTTTCTTGTTTCTCAAGGTAGGCCTGTATTGCTATAAACTTCCCTCTTAGAACTGCTTTTGCTGCATCCCATAGGTTTTGGATTGTTGTGTTTTCATTGTCACTTGTTTGTAGGTATTTTTTGATTTCCTCTTTGATTTCTTTAGTGATTTCTTGGTTGTTTAAGAGTCAATTGTTTAGCCTCCATGTGTTTGTATTTTTTGCAGTTTTTTTCCTGTAATTGATATCTAGGCTCATGGCGTTGTGGTCTGAGAAGATGCTTGATATGATTTCAATTTTCTTGAATTTGCCGAGGTTTGATTTGTGACCCAAGATGTGATCTATCCTGGAAAATGTTCCATGTGCACTTGAGAAGGTATATTCTGTCATTTTTCGATGGAATGTCCTATAAATATCAATGAAGTCGAGATGGTCTAATGTGTCATTTAAAGCTTGTGTGTCTTTGTTTATTTTCTTTTTGGATGATCTGTCCATTGATGGAAGTGGGGTGTTCAAGTCTCCCACTATTATTGTGTTACTGTTGATGTCCCCTTTTATAGCTGTTAGCATTTGCCTTATGTATTGAGGTGCTCCTATGTTGGGGGCATAGATATTTACCATTGTGATATGTCCTTCTTGAATGGATCCCTTGATCATTATGTAGTGTCCTTCCTTGTCTCTTTTAGTAGTCTTTATTTTAAAGTCTAATTTGTCTTATTTGAGTATTGCTACTCCAGCTTTCTTTTGACTTCCATTTGCATGGAATATCTTTTTCCATCCCTTTACCTTCAGTCTATATGTATCCCTTGGTCTGAAGTGGGTTTCTTGTAGGCAGCATATAGAAGGGTCTTGTTTTTGTATCCATTCAGCCAGTCTGTGTCTTTTGGTTGGAGCATTTAATCCATTGACATTTAAAGTGATTATTGACATGTGTGTTCCAATTACCATTTTCTGAATTGTTTTGGGTTTGTATTTGTAGGTGTTTTCCTTTTCTTGTGTTTCCTACTTAGAGAAGTTCCTTTAGCACTTGTTGTAAGGCTGGTTTGGTGGTGCTGAATTCTCTTAACTTTTGCTTGTCTGGAAAGCTTTGGATTTCTCCCTCAAATCTGAATGAGATTCTTGCTGGGTAGAGTATTCTTGGCTGTAGGTTCCTCTCTTTCAGGACTTTCAGTATATCCTGCCATTCCCTTCTGGCCTGCAGAGTTTCTGTAGAAAGGTCAGTTGTTATCCTGATGGGTTTTCCCTTATATGTTGTTTGTTGCTTTTCTCTTGCTGCTTTTAATATTTTTTCTTTGTGTTTAATTTTCATTTGTTTAATATGTGCCTTGGTGTGTTTCTCCTTGGGTTTATTCTGTATGGGATGCTCTGTGCTTCTTGAACTTGATTAACTATTTCCTATCCCATGTTAGGGAAGTTTTCCACTATAACCTCTTCAAATATTTTCTCAGACCCTTTTTTTTCTTCTTCTTCTTCTGGGATGCCTATGATTCTAATGTTGGTGTGCTTAATGTTGTCACCAAGGTCTCTGAAACTGTCTTCCATTCTTTTTATTCTTTTTTCTTTTTCCTGCTCTGTGGCAGTTTTTTTCCCCCATTCTATATTCCAACTCACTTATTCGTTCTTCTGCCTCAGTTATTCTGCTATGTATACCATCTAGAGTATTTTTAATTTCAGTTATTGTGTTGTTTGTTACTGTTTGTTTGCTCTTGAATTCCTCTAGGTCCTTATTAACTGTTTCTTGTGTTTTGTCTATTTTGGTTTTGAGATTTTGGATCATCTTTACTATCAGTACTCTGAATTCTTTCTCAGGCAATTTTCCTATTTCCTCTTCATTTAATTGGTCTTGTGGGTTTTTATCTTGCTCCTTTGCCTGCAAGGTGTTTCTTTGTTTTCTCATTTTGTGTGATTTATAAGATTTGCTGTCTTCTTTCCCTATGCTGCCTAGTAGTAATTCCTCTTGTTTCTGTTCTCTGCCCCCTGGTGTGGGGTTGGTCCAGTGTCTTGAGTAGTCTTCCTGATGGGAGGGTCTAGTTCCTGGTTACTGGTGTGTGGATCTGAGTCTTTTCCCTCTGATGATCAGGGCCATGTCAGGTGGTGTGTTTTAGGGTATCTGTGAGGTTAATATGGCTTTAGGTAGCCTGTGTGCTGATGAGTGTGTTTCTGTTCCTGTCTTGTTTGTAGTTTGGTGTGATGTAGCCAGCACTGGCTGTTGCAGGCAGTTGGGTGAAGCTGGGTCTTAGACTTGATAGAAACCTCTGTGAGAATTCTCTGTGGTTAACCTTCCCTGTGGCTGAGGATCTCTAGTGGTCTAGCGTCTTGGACTCAGTGCTCCCCCTCCCCCCCCCCCAGAGCCTCTGACTTGACTTCTGGATGAGGAATCCAAACTCCAGAGGTTGCTTGTCCCAGTTATGTTGGGATCTTTGCAGTCCTTTCTGGTGTCCAAGGTCTTTTGCTAGTGCTCAGCTGGTTTTCTCTGGGAATTATTGTGTCTTTTGATGCATTCCTGATGCATCTGTGGAGAGAGATGCAGTCCACATCCTTCTACTTTGCTACCATCTTTTCCCCCAAGTCTTTCAGTTAAATGCATGCTATTATGACAGCTGTCACCTACAATCTAACAAAATTGTTTCAGGTGAAGTTAAAGACAACTAAGTGCTACTAGAGCCATCTTACAGAAAAAACCTAATGAATCTTTTGGCCAACCCAATATATCTTCCCAATATTTAGTGTTGGCAGTGTCCCGGATTTTGGCTGTTTTAATACAGGCATACCTTGGAGGTATTGCAGGTTTGGTTCCAGACCACTGCAATAAAACTAACATTGCAATAAAACAAGTCACAATCATTTTTTAAATTTCCAAATGTTTATGAAACATACATTTATACTATTATGTAGTCTATTAAGTGTTCAGTAGCACTATGTCTAAAAACAATGTATATACCATAATTTAAAAATCTTTATTGCTTAAAAAATGTTAAACCATCATCTGAGCCTTCAGTGAGTTGTGTTTTTTTGCAATAGTAACATCAAAGATCACTGATCACAGCTCACCATAAAAAATACAATAATAATGGAAAAGGTTGAAAAATTGTGAGAATTACCAAAATGTGACATAGATGAAGTGAACAAATATTGTTGGAAAAATGGCACCAATAGACTTGCTCAATGCAGGGTTGCCGCAAACATTCAATTTGCAAAAAAATGTATTATCTGTGCAATAAAGCAAAGCACAGTAAGATGAAGTAGCCTGTGGTTGTGTAGTGGTATCTCATTGTTGTTTTAATTAGCATTTCCTTGATGACATATAATGTGGAACATCTTTCCATATGCTTATTTATGTGTATATTTTCTTTGGTTTCTTTAGAGGCTTTTGGCCTATTTTTTAATTTGGTTGTTTGTTTCCTTATCACTGAATTTTCAGAGTTCTTTGTATATTTTGGATAACAGTTCTTTATCAGATATGTCTTTTGCAAATATTTTCTCCGAGTCTGTGACTTGTCTTCTCTTTCTCTTAACAATAATTTTTGCAGAGCAAAAATTCTTAATTTTAATGAAGTCCAACTTATCAATTGTTTCTTTCATGGATGGTACCCTTGGTGTTTTATGTCGTTATCAAATACAAAGACATCTGGATTTTCTCCTATGTTATCTTTTGGAGTTTTATATTTTGTGCTTTACATTTAGTTCTGTAATCAATTTTGAGTTAATTTTTGTGAGAGGTATGAATAGTCTGTATCTAGATCAATTTTTTTTTTTTTTTTTTTGCATGTGGATGTCTGGCATAAGGAAATGGTTCCAGCACCATTGGTTGAAAAGACTGTTTGTGCCATGTATTGCCTTTGCTCCCATATCAAAGATGAGTTGACTGTATTTATATAGGTCTATTTCTAGGCTCTCTATTCTGATCCATTGATCTATTTGATTGTTCTTTCACCAGTACCACACTGTTTTGATTACTGTAACTTTAAGTCTTGAAGTTAAGTAATATCAGTCCTCCAACTTTGTTCTTCATTTTCAGTATTGTGCTGGTATTCTGGGTTTTTGCCTCTCTGAATCTACTTTATTTTTTTTTAATTTTTTAAAATTTTTAAAATTTATTATTTTTTGGGGGGTACACCAACTTCAATCATCTGTTTTATACACATATCCCCATATTCCCTCCCTCCCTCAACGCCCCTCCCAACCTCCCCTGAGTCCCCCCCACCCTCCCCGTCCCAGTCCTGTAAGGCATCTTCCATCCTCGAGTTGGACTCCCTTTGTTATATAGCAACTTCCCACTGGCTATCTGTCTAACAGTTGGTAGTATATATATGTCTGTGCTACTCTCCCGCTTCGTCTCAGCTTCCCCTTCACCCCCCGCCCCCTCCCAATCCTCGAGTTCTCCAGTCTGTTCTCTGCATCTGCATCCTTGTTCTTGTTACTGAGTTCATCAGTACCAATTTTAGATTCCGTATGTGAGTTAGCATACAATATTTGTCTTTCTCTTTCTGACTTACTTCACTCTGTATGACAGAATCTAGGTCTATCCACCTCATGACATACAGCTCCATCGCATCCCTTTTTATAGCTGAGTAATATTCCATTGAATATATATGCCACATCTTCTTTATCCATTCATTTGTTGATGGGCATTTTGCTTGCTTCCATGTCCTGGCTATTGTAAATAGTGCTGCAATAAACATTATGGTACATGTTTCTTTTAGGATTATGGTTTTCTTTGTGTATATGCCCAGAAGTGGGATTACTGGATCATATGGTAGTTCTATTTGTAGCTTTTTAAGGAACCTCCAAACTGTTTTCCATAGTGCCTGTACCAACTTACATTCCCACCAACAGTGCAGGAGAGTTCCCTTTTCTCCACACCCTCTCCAACATTTGTTGTTTCCAGATTTTGTGATGTTGGCCATTCTGATCCGTGTGAGGTGATACCTCACTGTGGCTTTGACTTGCATTTCTCTGATGATGAGTGATGTTGAGCATCTTTTCATGTGTTTGTTGGCCATCTGTATGTCTTCTTTGGAGAAATGTCTATTTAGGTCTTCCGCCCATTTGTGGATTGGGTTATTTGCTTTTTTGGTATTAAGCTTCATGAGCTGCTTGTATATTTTGGAGGTTAATCCTTTGTCCGTTGTTTCATAGGCAACTATTTTTTCCCATTCTGAGGGTTGCCTTTTAATCTTGTTTATGGTTTCTTTCACTGTGCAAAAGCTTTTAAGTTTCATGAGGTCCCATTCGTTTATTCTTGATTTTATTTCCATGATCCTAGGAGGTGGGTCAAAAAGGATGTTGCTTTGATGTATGTCATAGAGTGTTCTGCCTATGTTTTCCTCTAGGAGTTTTATAGTGTCTGGCCTTCCATTTAGGTCTTTAATCCATTTGGAGTTTATTTTTGTGTATGGTGTTAGGAAGTGTTCTAATTTCTTTCTTTTACATGTTGCTGTCCAATTTTCCCAGCACCACATATTGAAGAGGCTGCCTTTTTTCCATTGTATATTCCCGCCTCTGTTGTCAAAGAGAATGTGTTTGGGCTTACCTCTGAATTCTCTATTCTATTCCATTGATCTTCCTTTCTATTTTTGTGCCAGTACCATACTGTCTTGATCACTATGGCCTTGTAGTATAGTTTGAAGTCAGGAAGCCTGATTCTACCAACTCCATTTTTCCTTCTCAAGATTGCTTTGGCTATTCAGGGTCTTTTGTGTTTCCATACAAATTGTAAGATTTCTTGTTCTAGTTCTGTGAAAAATGCCATTGGTATTTTGATGGGGATTGCATTGAATCTGTAAATTGCTTTGGGTAGTACAGACATTTTCACGATGTTGATTCTTCCAATCCAGGAACATGGTATGTCCCTCCATCTGTTTGTGTCGTCTTTGATTTCTTTCATCAATGTCTTAAAGTTTTCTGCATACAGATCTTTTGCCTCCTTAGGCAGGTTTATTCCTAGGTATTTTATTCTTTTGGTTGCAATGGTGAATGGGAGAGTTTCCTTAATTTCTCTTTCTGCTTTTTTGTTGTTAGTGTATAGGAATGCAAGGGATTTCTGCCCATTAATTTTATATCCTGCTACTTTACTAAACTCATCAATGAGTGCTAGCAGTTTTCTGGTGGAGTCTTTAGGGTTTTCTGTATATAATATCATGTCATCTGCAAAGAGTGACAATTTTACTTCTTCTTTTCCAGTTTGGA
The DNA here is from genome assembly GCF_030028045.1 of Hippopotamus amphibius kiboko. NCBI lineage: Eukaryota > Metazoa > Chordata > Mammalia > Artiodactyla > Hippopotamidae > Hippopotamus > Hippopotamus amphibius. Next base: position 77,754,376 of record NC_080198.1, read on the forward strand.
TTCCTTTTATTTCTTTTTCTTCTCTGATTGCTGTGGCTAACACTTCCAAAACTATGTTGAATAATAGTGGTGAGAGTGGACACCCTTGTCTTGTTCCTGTTCTTAGAGGGAATGCTTTCAGTTTTTCCCCACTGAGAACGATGTTGGCTTTGGGTTTCTCATATATGACTTTTATTATGTTGAGGTAATTTCCTTCTATGCCCATTTTCTGGAGAGCTTTTATCATAAATGGATGTTGAACTTTGTCAAAAGCTTTCTGCATCTATTGAGATGATCATATGGTTTTTATCCTTCAATTTGTTGATATGATGTGTCACGTTGATTGATTTGCGTATATTGAAGAATCCTTGCATCCCAGGGATAAACCTCACTTGATCATGGTGTATGATTTTTTTAATGTGCTGTTGGATTCTGTTAGCTAGTATTTTGTTGAGGATTTTTGCATCTATATTCATCAGTGATATTGGCCTGTAATTATCTTTTTTTTGTGACATCTTTTCCTGGTTTTGGTATCAGGGTGATGGTAGCCTCGTAGAATGAGTTTGGGAGTGTTCCTCCTTCTGCAATATTTTGGAAGAGTTTGAGAAGGAGAGGTGTTAGCGCTTCTTGGAATGTTTGATAGAATTTGCCTGTGAATCCTTCTGGTCCTGGGCTTTTGTGTGTTGGGAGATTTTTAATCACTGCCTCAATTTCTGTACTTGTGATGGGTCTGTTCATAGTTTCTATGTCTTCCTGGTTCAGTCTTGGAAGATTGTATTTTTCTAAGAATGTATCCATTTCTTCCAGGTTATCCAATTGATTGGCATATAGTTGCTTGTAGTAGTCTCTCATGATGTTTTGTATTTCTGAGGTGTATGTTGTTACTTCTCCTTTTTCATTTCTAATTCTGTTGATTTGCATCTTCTCCCTTTTTTTCTTGATGAGTCTGGCTAATGGTTTATCAATTTTGTTAATCTTCTCAAAGAACCAGCTTTTAGTTTTATTAATTTTTTCTATTGCTTCCTTCCTCTGTTTTTCATTTATTTCTGCTGTGATCTTTATGATTTCTTTCCTTCTGCTCACTTTGGGGTTTCTTTGCTCTTCTTTTTCTAATTGTTTTAGATGTAAGGTTAGGTTGTTTATTCGATAATTTTCTTGTTTCTCAAGGTAGGCCTGTATTGCTATAAACTTCCCTCTTAGAACTGCTTTTGCTGCATCCCATAGGTTTTGGATTGTTGTGTTTTCATTGTCACTTGTTTGTAGGTATTTTTTGATTTCCTCTTTGATTTCTTTAGTGATTTCTTGGTTGTTTAAGAGTCAATTGTTTAGCCTCCATGTGTTTGTATTTTTTGCAGTTTTTTTCCTGTAATTGATATCTAGGCTCATGGCGTTGTGGTCTGAGAAGATGCTTGATATGATTTCAATTTTCTTGAATTTGCCGAGGTTTGATTTGTGACCCAAGATGTGATCTATCCTGGAAAATGTTCCATGTGCACTTGAGAAGGTATATTCTGTCATTTTTCGATGGAATGTCCTATAAATATCAATGAAGTCGAGATGGTCTAATGTGTCATTTAAAGCTTGTGTGTCTTTGTTTATTTTCTTTTTGGATGATCTGTCCATTGATGGAAGTGGGGTGTTCAAGTCTCCCACTATTATTGTGTTACTGTTGATGTCCCCTTTTATAGCTGTTAGCATTTGCCTTATGTATTGAGGTGCTCCTATGTTGGGGGCATAGATATTTACCATTGTGATATGTCCTTCTTGAATGGATCCCTTGATCATTATGTAGTGTCCTTCCTTGTCTCTTTTAGTAGTCTTTATTTTAAAGTCTAATTTGTCTTATTTGAGTATTGCTACTCCAGCTTTCTTTTGACTTCCATTTGCATGGAATATCTTTTTCCATCCCTTTACCTTCAGTCTATATGTATCCCTTGGTCTGAAGTGGGTTTCTTGTAGGCAGCATATAGAAGGGTCTTGTTTTTGTATCCATTCAGCCAGTCTGTGTCTTTTGGTTGGAGCATTTAATCCATTGACATTTAAAGTGATTATTGACATGTGTGTTCCAATTACCATTTTCTGAATTGTTTTGGGTTTGTATTTGTAGGTGTTTTCCTTTTCTTGTGTTTCCTACTTAGAGAAGTTCCTTTAGCACTTGTTGTAAGGCTGGTTTGGTGGTGCTGAATTCTCTTAACTTTTGCTTGTCTGGAAAGCTTTGGATTTCTCCCTCAAATCTGAATGAGATTCTTGCTGGGTAGAGTATTCTTGGCTGTAGGTTCCTCTCTTTCAGGACTTTCAGTATATCCTGCCATTCCCTTCTGGCCTGCAGAGTTTCTGTAGAAAGGTCAGTTGTTATCCTGATGGGTTTTCCCTTATATGTTGTTTGTTGCTTTTCTCTTGCTGCTTTTAATATTTTTTCTTTGTGTTTAATTGTCGTTAGTTTGATTAATATGTGTCTTGGTGTATTTCTCCTTGGGTTTATTCTGTATGGGACTCTCTGTGCTTCTTGGACTTGGTTCATGATTTCCTTTCCCATGTTTGGGAAGTTTTCCACTAGAACCTCTTCAAATATTTTCTCAGACCCTTTCTTGTTTTCTTCTTCTTCTGGGATGCCTATAATTCGAATGTTGGTATGCTTAATGTTATCACTGAGGTCTCTGAGACTGTCTTCTATTCTTTTTATTCTTTTTTCTTTTTCCTGCTCTGTGGCATTTATTTCCCCCATTCTATCTTCCAACTCACTTATTCGTTCTTCTGCCTCAGTCATTCTGCTGGTTATAGCATCTAGAGTATTTTTAATTTTGGTTATTTTGTTATCCATTGCTGTTTGTTTTTCTGAGTTCTTATGAACTGTTTCTTGTACTTTCTCTATTTTGTTATCGAGATTTTGTATCATTTTTACTATCATTACTCTAAATTCTTTTTCAGGCATTTTTCCTATTTCCTCTTCATTTATTTGGTCTTGTGGGTTTTTTTCCTGCTCCTTTGCCTGCATGGTGTTTCTTTGTTTCCTCATGGTTGTGCAAACTTTTGGGGTTGCTTGTCCTGGCGATAGAGGTGTTTATAGAAGACTGTCCAAGCCTCAGACTAATGTCCAAGTATTGGGTTAAACAAATGCTAAGTCTAGGAAACACATACATGTATAAGACACACAATTACTGAATCCATTAGGACATAAGGCTCTAGAAAGACCTGACAGAACCGCAGTATGCTATCAGATATTCAAAGAGAAACCCAGCAGAAATTGACACCTGAAACAGAACAAATGAGAGACAAAAGCAAAAGCAAACAAACAAATAACACCTTACACATACAAACACTAATCCAGGGAGATTTTGTAAGCTAGGATCAAATATAGAAAAGAGCTAGAGAACCACCAGATAGAATGGAGATTTTCAGAATGAAATTAGACAATAGTACTAAGAACTAAGATAAAGACAGAAACCTAATATTATATACCGAGGTGGTGCATCATCTGGAGAATAGAGCAAGGAGTCTGAGCAGATCGATAGTGTTGCTTTTAAGTATGTTAAGATAAAATAAACTTAAAATGGCTGGAAGATAGGGGAACAGAAGAGCGTAGTGTGGTTGGTAATATGGAAATAAAAAGAAAGGAATAGAAATGTATAAAAGATCGGGAAGAAAGGAAAGTATGAGAGATATATTGTCCGTACTACCCAAAACTTAGCTAGGTATAGAAGTATATAAAAAGGCAAAAAAATAAAAAAAGAATAAAAAATATCATTAAAAAATTTATGTTATAAAACTTGTAGATCCCTTAGGATTAAGATCGTAATTAATAAAGGAGAAAAAAAAGACAGAAAAAAAAAATCCAGAACTGATCCCAGAATGGAGCAGTTCAATAGGATTGATAGTAATATTTCTGTTTCCTTAGAGTCTCAGCTGTAAGTGTCCTTCTGCTCGCCTTGGGTTTTTTTGCATTATTCTGTGACCAGCAGAGTTTCCTGTATTGTTCGTTTGTAAGCGTCGGTGTGTGCGGAGGGAGAGGGTACAATAGTGGTTCCTTCCCCTTGGAGTGAGTGAGCAGTGGCGCACTGTTGTTTCAGTCGGGCTTGGAGGTGCCTGTTGCAGAGGGACGCAGGTGGCTTAGGTGTAAACAGAAAGTCTTAGAGTTGGGCCTCTCATGTTTTTGTTTTTGTTTTTTGTTTTCTCTCTGCAGCCTCCCTGCTGCTGGCATTCCAAGGGGTTTTAATCCAGCCCCGCCTGAGTGCCTGAGGGTACTTGTTATCCCTGAGCGCCTTAGTTTGCCTTAGTCTGCCTGTTGCAGAGGTACAGAAAGAGAGAGAGAGGCTATGCGTGTAGCTCCTCCCCCCTGCCTGTGAGCCTGCAGCATCCAGCCGCCATCATGGCCGGGCAGCTCTCAGGGATGGGCACTCCTCGCTGCGGACCTCTTCCCTCCTGTCCTCTCGGTCCGTCACCTTACTGACAACAATTTTTCTCACCCTGAACCAGCTCTCCGGTTCCCACGCTCCCGCTCCCGGACCCTCTGTTCAGCTGTGGATCGACGTCTCGGTCCTGGAACGCTGAGCTGCGGTGTGGACCCTCCATGTGTTTCTCACTCCCTCTCGTCTGCCAGAGCTCCTCCGCTTCACCCTCTTTGAGCCGTCATAGATGGCTCCCTACCGGTTATGTCGGGCTCCTTGAGGTCCTTTTTGGTGTGTGAGGCCGTCTGCTAGTGTTCAGCTGGTTCTCTGTGGGAATTATTGTGTCCTTCGGTGCATTCCCAATGCATCTGTGGAGAGGGATGCATTCCACGTCCCTCTACTTCGCCGCCATCTTTTTCTCCTGAATGAACTTTAGAATCGTTTTCTTCATATCTACAAAATAATTTGCTGTGATTTTGATTGGGAGTGTATTGAATATATAGGTCAAATTGGGAAAAGCTGATATCTTGACAGTTTTGATTCTTCCTATCCATGTACATAGAATATCTCTCCATTTATTTATTTCTTCCTTAATTTCATTCATCACATTTTGTAGTGTTCCTCATAAATATTTTGTATATATTTTGTTAGTTTATACCTGAATGTTTCACTGTTGGGTGCTAATTTGAATGATATTGTGTTTTTAAATTTCAAATTCCTTTTGTTTATTACTGGTATATGGGAAAGTAATTATGTATTTAACCTTTGATCTCACAAACTTGCTATAATAGCTTTTTTAGATCCAGGACATTTTGTCGATTATTTAGGATTTTCTACATAGAAAATTGTGTCACCTGTAAGCAAAGACAGTTTTATATCTCTGTATATCTCTTATTTCCATTTCTTGTCTTACTGTATTAGCTAGGACTTCCACTACAGTGTTGAAAAGGAGTGACAAGAGGGTATATCCTTGCCTTGTTTCTGATCTTAGTAGGAAATCTTCTAGTTTCTCACTAGTAAGTATTATATTAGCTGTAAGATTTTTGTAAATTTTTTTTTTTACCAAGTTGAGGAAGTTTCCTTCTATTCCCAGTTTACCGAGAGTTTGTGTCATAAGTGTTGTATTTTGTCTAATGCTTTTTTCTTCATCTACTGATATGATTGTGTATGTTTTTCTTCTTAGTGTATTTATGTGATGGATTACATTAATTGAATTTTGAATGGTGAACCAGGCTTGCATACCTAGGATAAATCCCACTTTATTGTGGTGTGTAAGTGTTTTTTATATTTAAAATGAAATTAGAAAATTGGCTCAAGTGACAAAAGTTTTCTAGATAATGTTGGACAAATTAAGCCACAAATCTAAGATTGAAATGCAGAGATATATACAATAGATAGATCTATGAAGGTCTAAAATTGAATAAATAATTAGAGAAGAGTGATATCTCATGGAAGCTATATATATTATGAAGTTGATGTTGGAATGGAAGAGTCTCAATGGGAAAGAAAAGAGTTTTTATACAGAAAAATATAAGTAACTAGAGTACCATATTATTATTTTATCCATTCTTTGCATTTATACCTGAGGAGCTAAAAAGATCCGTGTACCACAGTATTTTGTTTAATTTCACAGATGTTTATTATAAAATATTGTTTTGTAAAAGCATATTTAAATCTGTTTAATGCTTAAAATTTCTGTTTTATTTTTAATCTTCTTGAATTCTATGACAGTGCTATCAAATTTTGCTTTTTATTATGTATTAATTTTTTTCTTAATTATATTAAAAATAAAATATATTCTTAGTTCTTTGATACCAATTTTTTTCATCATTTCATCTTGGCAAGGATATTGTTTTTACTTTCCTGATTTGTCATAATGCAGATAAATGTGACCCACCGTAATGCTTAAGAACAGGCTTAACTTATAAAAAAAGAGAATGAAAGAAATAAAATGAGATAGTAAATATTTACTTACATTTAAAAAAATTGACAGTATACTAAATAACTTAGATAGACTTTGTGGCAATTATGTATCCATTTTTATGTAAAGGAAGAAGAAATAGTAGAATACTAGTCAGAATCCTTTTGATCATGTATCTATTTTTGTATAAAGGAAGGATAGAAATAATAGAGTATTAGAATTCTTTTGGTTGTATATCTATTATTTTATAAAGAATGGATTGCAGAAATAGTAGTGTAATAGTAAGAATTATTTTTTTTGCAGATAATTAAAAAAAATGAACAATTCAAACCAAGAGTCAAAAGCCCAAGCTTTTAGCAGGCATTACTCACAGCAGGTGGGGAATAAAGATGTTGATCTGATAAAAGGGATCTGGGTGAAAACCAACAGTATTTATTACATGTGAATATATAAAACATTATAAGAGCACTACATTCTGCTTTGTGTGTTAGACTGTCTCATATTGGATCTCAATTCATGCCTCCTCCCTGTATCCACATCCTTTGGTAGTCCCCTCCCACACTGACTGCTCATGGCCATGTGACTTGCTAAATGGGATGATAGCAAAGATGACATAAACAGAAGTTTGAAAACTTCTTAACGCTTTGGAAATTGTCCACTCTTGTTCCTGGAAATACTTCTCTCACCATGTAAGGTGGCCTCAGCCAGCCTCCTGGAGGATGTCAGACCAGGTAGAGAGAGTCACCAGCCATCCCAGTTGAGACCCCAGACATGTGAGTGATATAATCCTGGATGTCCCAGTTCAGCTTCATTGATTCTGACCAAAAGAGTTAATCAACCGTAAGCACAAGGAGAAATATTACATTTTTTATTTGTGTAATACATGATACGTTTTGGGGTAATGGTTATCAGTTAGTAAATACTAACTGATATACCATGTTATGCTACACTTATTTCTTGAAATAGTGTTTTATTGATGTTAACTTACCATGCATTTAAGGACTGAAAAATGGGAAAACTTGGATCTAACGTTGACATTTAATTCTTGCATTCTAAATGGTTTGATCAGAATAATCACTGACATAATTGATGCATAAGTGAGCACACTTTGATATTCAAGAAATGAAGTAATATACGTATTACTAAACACGATAATGCTAGTCATTTTCCCACTCAATTAACGTTTAAGGATATATCACCAACAGTGGTAGTCAACCTCATTTGAAATTCAAAATATTGAAGTCGGTTTTTAAACATTTTCATTGTGTTGAAGCTAGAGAATTAAAGAACAATTAAGTTAATTAAAGTTTGACTATATACACATGTAATGGATATATTTTGTAACAATGCAGTTTTAGTGTTTAGCTCACTATTAACCTAGGGAGACTGAAATTGTAAGTATTGGTTTAGTTATTTTGAACCTACAGCTTTGAAAACACATGAAACTCATTTTAACATAACATGCGTAATTTAAAGATTAGATGGATCACCCTCATACTGCACTCTGTTCTCTCACCCCTTTCCTTATTATGGTTATTTGTATATTTGTCAAACCTTTGTTAAACTGAGTAGATCATATTTGTGAGTCAGCATATGTGTTTATACATATACAATAATAACAGACATTTAATTTTCTAAACCATTGTCATGTATTGCCATAGTGAGATTCATATTTCTCTATCTTTATTTTTATTTTACAGATGTAGAAATAGAGGCCCAAAGTTATTAACTAACTTGCTGGTCACATAATTATTTAGTGGGAGCCTAGATCTTGAATCCAGGTCTTTGGACTGTTAAAGCCACTCTAGTCCCAGGTAAGTTATGCTCACATGTTTATCTTCTCTCATATGTCATAAAATATAGGTATTGATTTATAATCTTTTACATTTTTATAAATACTAAGATATACATCTATATCTACGAAGTATATCAAACACATAAAAGTACCCATTTAAAACTAGACAATTTACGTGCCATTAAAAAATGAAATATTTTTGTTCCCAGGTGTAAGTTACTCTAGTTAAACTACTAAGATTCTGTCAGAATAAAGCCACATGAAATATTAGCATATCTGCCTTTAAGTAGTGACATAATATATTTTAACATTCAACTCACATAATTTTCTCGGGAATTTCTATTCCCTAGGAAGATTATAAGGTGTAGAGAATGACCAAAAATGTCATATCTAGGCATCATTTTCAGTACCTTTTTAAGGATAGGAAGAGTAAATTAAAAGTAGAAGTGTAAAAAGCAGAGTATGTTGATGGCCTTAGGAAAGAAGTGATTGCAATTGTAAACAAAAATTAAACTCCTATCTGGGAGAAAAGTAATTTAGTTTCATGAACAGCTGTACCTCAGAGGGTCAGGCATATGAGCAATTAAAATTAAACAAGTTGATTTTAATATGCCTTAGTAACTGTGATTGATCTTACAGAGCTGTTGTTGACTATACATCAAGAAACAATTTAGGATCACATTTAAAGCAAAGTTTATAATCCTTGTTTAATGGATTTTGGTACCTCAGGCATTGCAGTGCTGTAAAAATGATTAAAATGTGCCCTGTCTCTGTGTAATCAATAAAACCTCTCTCTAAAATTAGTTAGGTTCCGAAGACTCCTCAGCAGGCTTGGCAGTGCCATGTCTGTAGAATTCCAAATAAGCCATCTATCATTATTTCCATACAGAAGGTTCATTAGACACCTCATTCTTTACCTTATTAGCACCAAAGTCAGCTAAACAATCAAACCAAAAGGTCACCTTTAACAATACCTAGTTAAACCAAAACATACATCAAGACATTGTTAATACAACACATCAAAATGCAGAGATAACACTGTCTAGAATGCCAAGGAAGGGTTATCATTAAAAAATGAAAATACCCACATTTGTAAATATAAGAAAAAAAAATTTAAGTGGCGTCTTTAGGAGATGGATTTACTCTATTATTTTTTAAGCTCTTTATTGGAATATAGTTGCTTTACACTGTTGTGCCAGTTTTTGCTGTACAACAAAGTGAATCAGATGTATTTACACATATATCCCCATATCTCCTTCTATTATTGAGACTGAGGGACACAAGCAGTCCTTGTTAGTTGCATTATTTAAAAACATTATTCCTTTGTATATTATGAAATTGAATTTTTAGTTTTTATAAAATGATTAACATAACTTTGGAATTATTTTAAATTCTTCTTAAGGTTATAGGTCACAGAAGCACATGTTTTCTGAACTTTTTTTTTAAAAAAAATCACACTTTTGTCACTAACATTTTATGAGAGAGCTCTTTATTTTAAAGGAGTTGATGTGTTCAAGGGCATTTTATGATTTCTATAGCTAAAGAAATTTAAAGTTTAACTTTAATGTACATTAAAGTTCTGTTCACCTGGCAGTGAATTTTCTTCCTTTGAGTGAAACTAATGAGAAATGTATACAAGCTCTGAACCTGTGCTAAACTTATCACCCAGTTTGTTACATGAATAAAATGATAAATTAACTTAATACCTCTGTATGTGGTCATTATTTGTAATTTACTCAACTCTATTATCTTACTCTAATTTTATATACTTAGATAAACTTAGTGGTCAATAGTAATTAATTCCTACACCCATAGTTAGAATGTATGTGGGTATGTTGCATGCCTACCTCAATCTGATGTCCTTTAATTCTGTTTTCTGCTTGCAAAATAAATTAATGAGGACTTATTTATAGCTCTTGGATTAATTTGGGGCCTATAATAAAATATTTTGACAATTATTAGAATGAAAAAATCTTTCGTTGAATATTTATAATAACTCCTCTGAATGCTTTGTCATAGCTACATATACGATGAATATGAAATATTTATTGGTGACATTATGTGCCAGACACTGTTCCATGAACTTTATGACTCTTCTAATCCCTCCCAAGTCAGCAATGTAGTTTTACTGCCATCATTACATATTTTCCACTTGGTACTTTCAGATCAAAATGTTTCCTCCTGCGCTTCCTAAATGCCGCATTCCCACTGCCACTGGGATGTATCACTTAATTAAGAAATGTAAATCATGATAATATTAAAAATGGGCTTGTTTTTTATTCACACTTAGGGCAACATGTTGGAAGATATAGGCAGAGAAATGTCACTTTCTATGCCATTTTAAAGGAGGTTTTAAAAGAAAAATTCCTTTTTGAGTTAAGTGGAAAAGAATAGAAGATAAGGAATCCAACAGAAGGAAACTGCCAGTGACATAACCTCTGGCTGCATTGAGAGCAGAGCTAAAGGGGAGGTTTTAGGAGCAAATGTGTCCCCCTTTTGTTTCCACCTTTTCCCATGAGCCCTGCTAGCACAGGCCTACCCTGAATGGCAAAAGGGGAGAAGGGCAGGGGTCAGGGATGGTTCCCAGCCGTGGTATGCTCTGCAGCTATCAGAGGCCAGGAGCAGTTGCCAAGAGAAACACCAAGCCCTGTAGATATAGGAGGAATGTTTCTATCAGCCACTTGCTTAAGGTTCCAGTCATTCATTTATTTTTGTGTTTAAAATATTTAAATACCTTGCGGATGGTGTAGATCATGAAAATCTAAGACAGATCACCTATCTTTAAGAGGTTCACAATCTAAAGCTATAGACAGCCAACTATATTGAAGTCCAGGGTTTAATGAGAATGCATAATGAGGCCATGAAGAAGCCAAGGGGAGAGGGGGACAGACTTGGGTCCAAAGGACTTAAGTTTGTGATACTCTCCACTTTAGAAATGCCAGCAAGGTCATAAGATCTATGGTGGTTGTTTCTTGTAAACTAAAAAGGACTTGTGGAATACTTCCCTCCATAGTCCCTCCAATCCAGTAGAATCACAGCTTTTGTAGGATGAAGCAGGACAAGTCAAAGTTTAAATGTTAAAGAGCATATTTAATGACTGAGGGAAAATAGGAAATCTGTCAGGAATTGGTTGAGAGTAGTCATGCAGTGTGGTTTCAGTGCAAGGGAAACATTTGAAATCCCCCTTTTGGGGCATGGAACTAAAAGAAAAATAAACTCTGATTTTCAGAAATTCAGAGGAATTTTCCTTTTTTTTTTAAATTTTTTGATTCTCTTTTGTAAATAGTAAGTATCAAAATATTTTTCCATTTTTCTCAATGCCTAAGTAGTATACTTCATGTTTATAAAAATGCACCAAAGTTATAGATTTTACTTAACTTGGGGGTGGGAGTCTGTTGTTTTAATTTTTTTAATTAGATATCTATTTTATACATATTAGCATATATATGTCAGCCCCAGTCTCCCAATTCATCCCAATCCCACATCCCTATCCCACTTTCCCCCCTTGGTGTCCATATGTTTGTTCCCTACATCTGTATCTCTATTTCTGCCTTACAAACCAGTTCATCTGTACCATTTTACTAGATTCCACATATATGCATTAACATATGATATTTGTTTTTCTTTGTCTGATTTCACTCCGTATGACAGTCTCTAGGTTCATCCAAGTCTCTACTAAAGACCCAATTTCATTCTTTATTATGGCCGAGTAATATTCCATTGTATATATGTACCACATCTTCTTAAACCATTCCTCTGTTGATGGACATTTAGGTTGCTTCCATGACCTGGCTATTGTAAATAGTACTCCAATGAACATTGGGGTATGTGTGTCTTTTTGAATAATGGTTTTCTCTGGGTGTATGACCAGTAGTGGGATTGCTGGGTCATATGGTAATTCCATTTTTAGTTTTCTAAGGAACCTCCATACTGTTCTCCATAGTGGCTGTATCAATTTACATTCCCACCAACAGTGCAAGAGAGTTCCCTTTTCTCCACACCTTCTCCAGCATTTATTGTTTGTATATTTTCTGATGATGCCCATTCTAACTGGTGTGAGGTAATACCTCATTGTATTTTTGATTTGCATTTCTCTAATAATTAGTGATGTTAAGACATCATTTTATTTTTTTTTTCTTCTCTGATTGCTGTGGCTAACACTTCCAAATCTATGTTGAATAAAAGTGGCAAGACTGGACATCCTTGTCTCGTTCCTGATCTTAGAGGGAATGCTTTCATTTTTTTTACCATTGAGAATGATGTTTGTAGTGGGTTTGTCATGTATGGCCTTTATTATGTTGAGATAGATTCCCTCTATGCCAACTTTCTGAAGAGTTTTTATTGTAAATGAGTTTTGAATTTTGTCAAAAGCTTTTTCTGCGTTTATTGAGATGATCATATAGTTTTTATTCTTCAATTTGTTAATATGGTATATCACATTGATTGATTTGTTTGTATTGAAGAATCCTTGCATCCCTGGGACAAATTCCACTTGATCATGATGTATGATCCTTTTAATGTATTTATGGATTTCGTATGCTATTATTTTGTTGAGGATTTTTGCATCTATATTAATAAGTGATATTGATCAGTAATTTTCTTTTTTGTAGTATCTTTGTCTGGTATTGGTATCAGGGTGATGGTGCCCTCTCAGAAAGAGTTTGGGAGTGTTCCTCCCTCTGCAATTTTTTGGAAGATTTTGAGGAGGATGGGTGTTAGCTCTTCTCTAAATGTTTGATAGAATTACCTGTGAAGCCATCTGGTCCTGGACTTTTGTTTGTTGGGAGATTTTTAATCACAGTTTCAATTTCATTACTTGTGATTGGTCTGTTCATTTTTCTATTTCTTCCTGGTTCAGTCTTGGAAGGTTATACCGTTCTATGAATTTGTCCATTCTTCCAGGTTGTCCATTTTATTGGCATATAGCTGCTTGTAGTAATCACTTATGATGCTTTATATTTCTACAGCATCCATTATAACTTCTTTCTCATTTCTAATTTTATTGATTTGAGTCCTCTCCCTCTTTTTCTTAATGAGTCTTGCTAAAGTTCTATCAATTTTGTTTATCTTCTCAAAGAACAAGGTTTTAGTTTTATTGACCTTTGCTATTGTTTTCTTTGTTTCTATTTCACTTATTTCTGCTCTGATTTTTATGATTTCTTTCCTTCTACTAACTTTGGGTTTTGTTTGTTCTTCTTTCTCTAGTTCTTTCAGCTGTGATGTTAGGTTGTTTATTTGAAGTTTTTCTTGTTTCTTGAAGTAGGATTATACTGCTATAAACTTCCCTCCTAGACTGCTTTTGCTGCATCCCATAGGATTTGGATTGTCATGTTTTTGTTGTCATTTGTCTCTAGGTATTTTTTGATTTCCTCTTTTATTTCTTCAGTGATCTCTTGGTTATTTAGTAGCATATTGTTTAGCCTCCCTATGTTTGTGTTTTTTGTTTTTTGTTTTCCCTGTAATCTATTTCCAGTCATAGCATTGTGGTCAGAAAAAAATGCTTGATATGATTTCAATTTTCTTAAATTTACTGAGGCTTGAATTGTGACCCAAAATGTGATCTGTCCTGGAGAATGTCCCATGTGCACTTGAAAGTGTAATCTGCTGTTTTTGGATGGAATGTCCTATAAATATCAATTAACTCCATCTGGTATAATGTGTTATTTAAAGCTTTTGTTTCCTTATTTATTTTCTGTTTGTATGATCTGTCCATTGGTGTAAGTGGGGTGTTAAAGTCAACTACTATTATTGTATACATCAAAAAATTTCCCATCTTTTTCCCCTTTTATGGCTGTTAGCATTTGCCTTATGTATTGAGGTGCTCCTATGCATAAATATTTACAATTGTTATATCTTCCTGGATTGATCCCTTGATGATTATGTAGCATCCTTCCTTGTCTATTATAATAGTCTTTATTTTAAAGTCTATTTTGTCTGACATGAGTATTGCTAATCCAGTTTGTTTTAATTTCCATTTGTATGAAATATCTTTTTCTGTCCCCTCACTTTCAGTGTGTATGTGTCCCTAGGTCTGAAATGGGTCTCTTGTAGACAGCATATATACAGGTCTTGTTTTGTATCCATTCATCCAGTCTGTGTCTTCTGGTTGGAGCATTTAATCCACCCACATTTAAGGTAATTATCAATATGTATGTTCCTATTACCATTTTCTTAATTGTTTTGGGTTCATTTTTGTACATTATTTTCTTCTCTTGTGTTTCCCACCTAGAGAAGTTCCCATAGCATTTTTTGTAAAGCTGGTTTGGTGGTGCTGAATTCTCTTAGCTTTTGCTTGTCTGTAAAGCTTTTGATTTCTCTCTTGAATCTGAATGAGATCCTTGCTGGGTAGAGTAATCTTGATTGTAGGTTTTTCCTTTTCATCACTTTAAAAATATAGTGCCACTCCCTTCTCATTTGCAGACTTTATTCTGAGAGATCAGCTTTTAACCTAATGGGAGTTCCCTTGTATGTTATTTGTGATTTTTCCCTTGTTACTTTTAATAATTTTTCTTTGTCTTTAATTTTTGTCAATTTGATTATTATGTGTCTCAGCATTTTTCTCCTTGAGTTTATCCTGCCTGGGACTCTCTGCACTTCCTGGACTTGGGTGGCTATTTCCCCTACTATGTTAGGGAAGTTTTTGACTATAATCTCTTCAAATATTTTCTCAGGTCCTTTCTCTCTCTCTTCTCTTTCTGGGACACTTATAATGTGAATGTTGGTGCATTTAATGTTGTCCCAGAAGTCTTTTAGGCTGTCTTCATTTCTCTTCATTCTTTATTCTGTTCTGCAGCATTGATTTCCACTATTCTGTCTTCCAGGGCCTTTATCCATTATTCTGCCTCAGTTATTCTGCTATTCATTCCTTCTAGTGTATTTTTCATTTCAGTTATTATATTGTTCATCTCAGTTTGTTTTTTCTTTAATTCTTCTAGGTCTTTGTTAAACATTCTTTGCATCTTCTTGATCTTTGCCTTCATTCTTTTTCCGAGACCCTGGATCATTTTCACTATCATTATTTTGAATTCTTTTTCTGAAAGGTTGTCTATCTCCATTTAGTTGTTATTCTGGGGTTTTATCTTGTTGCTTCATCTGGTATGTAGTCCTCTGCTTTTTAATTTTGTCTATCTTTGTGTAATTCTGGTTTTCATTCTACAGGCTGCAGGATTGTAGTTCTTTTTTCTTCTGCTGTCTTCCTTCTGGTGGATGAGGCTATCTAAGAGGCTTGTGCAAGCTTCCTGATGGGAGGGACTGGTGGTGAGTAGAGGTGGGTGTTGCTCTGGTTGGCATAGCTTAGTAAAACTTTGATCCACTTGTCTGCTGATGGATGGAGCTGAGTTCCCTCCCTGTTGGTTGTTTGACCTGAGGCCACCCAGCACTGGAGCCTACAGGCTCTTTGATAGGACTAATGGCAGACTCTGGGAGGGCTCACATCAATGAGTAGTTCTCAGAACTTCTGCTGCCAGTATCCTTGTCCCCACAATGAGCCACAGCTGCCCCCTACCTCTGCACTAGACCCTTCAACATCAGCAGGTAAGTCTGGGTCAGTCTCCTATGGGGTCACTACTCCTTCCCCCTGGGTCCTGGTCTGCACACTACTTCGCATGTGCCCACCTAAAGTGGAGTCTTTGTTCCCCCAGTCCTTTTGAAGGCCTGTAATCAAATCCCACTGGCCTTCAAAGTCTGATTCTCTGGGGATTCCTCCTCCCATTGCTGGACCACCAGCTTGGGAAGCCAGACATGAGGCTTAAAACCTTCACTCTAGTGGGTGGACTTCTATGGTATAATTCTTCTCCAGTTTGTGAGTTGCTCACCCATCAGTTATGGGATTTGATTTTATCGTGATTCTGCCCCCTCCTACCATCTCATTGCAACTTATCCTTTGTCTTTGGGTGTTGGGTGTCCCCCTTGTTGAGTTCCAGTGTCCTCCCATTGATGACTGTCCAGCAGTTAGTTGTGATTCTGGTGCTCTCACAAGAGGGAGTGCGTGCATGTCCTTCCACTTCACCATCTTGAACCAGTCTCTCTCTCTCTCTTTTTTTCTTGACAGAGCTTTTCCCCAATGTTTGATGTTGAGCATTTACATTTTCTTTTCCATGAAGAGAATAAAATTTGGTAAGTCCTATTATCTAGTCATACTTTTAAAATCAGATGCCTTTTACCAAAGACGTGAGGTTATTGAATTTTTTTTTCTAAAGAGAACTGTAGAACAGAATGTCTTTTAGTGCTTGGGCAACAGAAACCTAATAGAAAATACAGTTTTAGGGTCAACAAATGTTGCCATTCCTTAGCGTGGCTGCTCTCAGTCCTATACTCTTGCTGGAGTATTGTTTAGTGGTCTCTAAAGATTCTCATGAGTGAAAGGATGGTAAAACCTGCTTTTTCAATTGAATAAATCTCTGCCAACCTAGATTGAGAACATTATGCCCTGCTTAGGTATCAAAGTATACATCTTTCAAGTGTTTCTTTTCCATTTGAAATCTTAGGGAAGGAAAAGTGCTACAGTCATGACTCCTTTGCTTGAAACTGTAGATCTATTCTTATTAAATAAATAGAAGGAAAATTTCAGAGTGAACAAAACTATTGTATATGATTTTTAAATTCCTAGGTTTTAATTTTTTAGCATCAGAAATGTTAAAAATACTTAATGAAGGAATAGGATGGAAATAGAAATGCTAAAATAAAGATTTTACCAATTTTGCTTTATTCAGTTGTTGTTTGCTTATTTCTTTGTTAAAGTGTTTTAAAGATCATTGTTTTTGTTCACTTAATAATCTCTCTGGGTAACCACTCCATATCAGTTTATACAAATGTTATTCCTCCTTTTTCTGGCTAAATAGTACTCTTTCAGCCAGATGTACCATAATTTATTGTCTTCTATGGTTGGGCATTTTGCTTGTTTCTAATATTTTGCTGTCAGTAATGAAATTCATGCACTTGGATTATTGTATTTTAAGAGATGTATATGTCTTCTAGATAAATTCTTAGAAGGATTCCTAGAAAGATTGTATAAGTTAGATTGCTTGTTCAAATGCATATGTTGTTTTGGATGTTGCCAAATTCCCCTCCAGTGTATTTTCTGTTTGCCTTGCCAACATAGTGAGTTGTCAATTATTTGAATTTCTACCACTCTCAGGCAAGGAACGACATCACAATATCATTTTCCTTCACATTTCTTTTATGAATAAAGCATTGGATATTTTATATGTCTAAGGAGATATTGTCTCCTAGAATGTCATTTGTTTTTTATTTTATTTATTATTTTTTTCTTTTTTTTCTTTCTTTTTTTTAAACTTTTTATTTTATATTGAAGTACTGTTGATTAACAGTGTTGTATTAGTTTCAGGAGTACAACAAGTGATTAAGTTATACATATACATGTATCTATTCTTTGTCAAATTCTTTAATTTGTATTTTAAATTACTTATGATGTTTCTTGCAATGACTTAAAAAGTCATAATATTTATGAATCTCATCTCGATGTTTCTGGATTTTGCCTCATAATGCATTTACCTTTGTTTTGTTCTAATACTCATACATATATTTCTTTTTCATTTAATGTTTGATTCATTTGGTATTTATTTTGGTTGTGATATGAGTTATGAATCTTTTTTTTTTTTTTTTTTTTTTGCAAATGTTACATGTAGCTTTTGGAAGACACCTTGTATCAATTTTAAAAATTTCCCTTTTATTTATAGTTCACTGAGAGTTATCATGAATGGATGTGGATTTTATAAACTACTTTTTCTGCATCATTTTATGTGATCATGTGTTTATATGTCATTAATATAGTGGATTATATAACTTAATTTTTAGATGTATCACTAACCTTGCATTCCCAGGAGAAAACCCACTTTATTGCTAGATTTTATTTGATCTGATAATGTGTTTGAGGAGTTTTATGTTTCTGCTTTATGTCTATTCTACAGTTTCATTTTTTCCCTCTTTTTATACCATCTTTTGTCTTTTTTTTTTTTTTTTGCTACCAACGAAATACTCATCTCATAAAATGAGTTGAAAAGTGTTCCCTTTATCTTTTATTTTCAGGAAGAGATGCTTTAGAATTAGTCAGTTATTCTTCATTGTTTGATGAAATTCTCCATTGAAGCTCTTATAGCCTGGAGATTAATTTTTTTGAAAGGTTTTTAATTATGAGTTTAATTTCTTTAACAGTTATAATTCTGTTTAGGTTATGTATTTCACCTCAGTGAGATCTGGCAGTTTATGATTTTTAAGGAATTGTTCTGATCCATTTAATTGTCAAATTTATGTGTGTGGAACTTCTTCAACCTAATAACTGACATTAAAAAAATAGGCAACATTATATTTGATAGTTCTCTAACTTCATTAACTAGTCAGTGATAACTACCATCACAATTTCAAAGGTACTAATGACTCTAGGTATTGTAATAATGCAAGAAAAAATCTACTTGAAATAATAATGGAGTTTAATACATCTCAGAGTATAAAATTAATATGTAAAAACAACCTAATTTTAAATCCTAAAATAAGTGGAAATTGAAAGAAAAAAATTTACAATAGCATCAAAACCATGAAATACTTTAACAACAGATATGCCAGACTTGTATATCCAAAACTACAAAATATTTCTAAGACAAACTTAAGAAGGAATAAATAAATGAAGAGATATGCCATATTTATAGATCAGAAGAAACAATAGTAAGTTTTTTGTTGTTGCAGATTTATGTGTTGAGTTACAGCGTTTCCAATCAAAATCTAAGCAGACTTTTTTTGTTGGTATTATCAACCTGATTTTAGAATTTACATGGAAATGATCATGGACCTAAAAGTAAAACCTATAGCTCTAAAATTTCTAGAAGAAAACATAAAATAAATTCCTTGGCTTAGATGAAGTTTTCTTAGGATACAAAAAGAAGGAATCATAAAAGGAAAAAAAGGTACATTTTGCTGTGCCAAAATTAAAAACTTCTTTTCAAAAACATTTAATAAAATGAAAAGATCACCTAGAGGCTGGGAGAAAATATTTATAAACATGTTTCCAGTAAGACTTATATTTGGCATATAACAATAGCTCTCAGAACTCAATAATTAGAAAGCAATTAATCCATTAAAAAAATCACCAAAAGACTAGTACAGACACTGAACCAAAGAAGAAAAACAGCAGGCAAATAAGCATATAAAAAAGGTGCTCACCATTATTAATCATTAGGGAAGTGCACATTAAACTACAATAGAATATTATTAAATACCCATTAGAATAGCTCAAACAAACAAACAAAAAGCCCAAACAACAACTGAGAATACCAAGGCCCGAAAAGTTGCAGGATCATTGGATCTTTCATGCTACTGGTAGAAATGCAATATCGTACAGCCATGTACAAACACCATAAAACCCAGAGATCCACTCCTAGATATTTACCTGAGAGAAATGAAAACATATGTCCACACAAAGACTAGCTTTTATAGCAGCTTTATTCATAATCAACATAATTTAATGTACTTATTGTCTATTGATGTGTAACAAATTACCTTAAAATGTTTTAGGAAAAAAATGGTTACTATCTCATTTTATTGTAGGTCAGGAGTTCAGAGTGACTTAGGTAAGTGGTTTTAGCTTGGATCTCTTTTTCAGTTTCAGTCAGGGTAGTGGCCAGGATGTGGTGACTTGAAATATTGATTGGGGATGGTGGATATCCCTCCATAATGGCTCCCTCACATAGCTGTCCAGCTGGTGTTGGATGTTAGCAAAAGGCCTCAGTTCCTTACACTGAGACCTTCTCTACAAGGATGTTTAAGTATCCTCAGGGCATGTCAATTGGGAAAGATGGACCAGGATGTGATTTAAAAAAAAAAAAAAAAGGAAAGTGGACAACAAACTGTTGTCTTCCCTGAATCTTAGCTAATTTATTACCTTGTTATTCTTTGATTTAGAAACATGCATCAAGAACCTACTGTGTACTACAAACTATGCTGATGGTGGAAATAGCAAAATAAATGAGTCAAAACTTCTGCCTTTAAGTACTTTCTGGTGTGATGGGAAGAGATGGCATGTAAACAAACAGGAATAAGGCAGAGTTCTTAAAATACACCTTTATAAATTTATTAAATATCTGTTTTTTAAAATTACTTATCATTGAAGTACACACATAATGTGGTTCCTTTTTTAAAAATAAACACCAAAATACTATTAAATTAACATACAATGTTTTAGAATTTCTACAGATATTTTAAAATCATTTCATATACATTTATACTTTTAGTGTAGAAATTTAGAATCTGATAGGGAATAAATATCCATATATTTAGAATTAAAAGTTACCATTATAATAAGGTTGTTTATCCATCTCCATAACAGGCAGGAATATTTTCAGTGACCATCTCTAAACATAATGGGAAAATAATCTGTGAAATTTTGTGATAGATCCTTTCCCTGTATTTTTTGAAACATCCTTGTTAAACTATAATATATATATGGAAAAGTACACTTATTGTCAATGAAATTCAGGGAATTTTGCCAATGTCCCCATGTCACTAGCAACAGATCAAGAAATGAAATATTATCAACACGCAATAGCACCCTTGTGCCCTCTTCAGATTACTTCTGCTCCCCAGTGCTAACCTTACTGTGAATTCTATTGGTATAGATTAGTTTTGCTTGTTTTTGATATTTATATGAGTTAAGTCATACTGTGTGTATACTTGTTCTAGCCATTGTCACTTAATGTCAAGTTTGTGAGACTCATCCCTGGGCTGTATATGAGGGTGAGTCAAAAATTATCTGCACTCCAGTTATATTAAAACATCTGTTGGCTGCACTGTCTTACCGGTGCTTTCCGTTCAAGGCTACTGTCTCCCCAGTCACTGCTGTGCAGATGTGAATGTGTTATATCAGTTCATTTGTAACTGTTGTGTGAGCAAAAGTGGATGCCCCACTAGTGATTTGCATGAAAGAAGAACAGTGTTCAGTGATCCGTTTTTTGTGGTCTGAGGGTGTACCTAATGCTGTTATTTATCGAATACTTTGTGCGCAGTATGGAAAAGTGTTTTGTTGTAAAGTGTGTATAAATGGAGAGAGAAGTTCAAGGAAGGTCGCATATGTGTTAGCCATCAAGAAGGAACCAGACACCCATCCACATCTATAGCTGATGACAACATTGAGCATATTCGTGAAATGATTCTGTCGAATAAATAAGTGTCAGTGGATTATGTGGCAAATCTTTTGCAAATCAGCCATGGCTCTGCCTATGAAATAATCCACAACAGACACAGGTTTCAAAAAGTTTGTGCTGAAGCCTAAACCTCGGATTAAATGCAGAGGACTGCTATCCAAGGGCGCTGTGATCTTACATGATAATACACGTTCGTACACTTCTGCCCACACTATCAACACTGCAAAAACTTCGTCTTGAGGTATGAAAGCATCTTCCCTATAGTCCTAATTTTGCTCCAAAGAGTATTGCTATAAACATTTGATTGCATGTTTTTTGGTGCACATTTCTGCTAGGTAGACACATAGGAATGGAATTGCTAGGTCTTAAGACAGACACGTGCAGATTTAGTAGGTACTGCTAAAAAGTTTCCCAAAGTGGTTACATACAAGGAGAGGTATAAGGTCTTCTTTATATGTTTGGTAGAATTTTCCTGTGACACTGTCTGGTCCTGGACTTTTGTTTGTCTGGAGTGTTTTAATTTCAGATTCAATTTCACTTCTAGTGATCAGTCTGTTCAAATTCTCTGTTTCATCTTGATTCAGTCTTGGCAGGCTATGTTTCCAGAAATTTGTCAGTTTCTTCTAGGTTTTCCAGTTTGTTGGCATATAACTTTTTCATAGTATTCTCTTATGATTTTTGTATCTGTTTGGTATTGGTTGTAATTTCTCCTCTTTCATTTCTTATTTTGTTTATTTGAATCCTTTTTCTTTTCTGGTGATTCTGGCTAAAGGTTTAGCTATTTTGTTTGTCTTTTCAAAAAACTAACTCTTGCTTTCATTGATCTTTACTCTTGTTTTTTGATCTCTATATTATTTATTTCCTCTCTATTCTTTATTTTTTTTCCTTCTGCTGATTTTGGGCTTTGACTATCCCTTTTCTTTTTCTTTTAGATGGCAGGTTAGGTTGTTTATTTGAGATCATTCTTGTTTCCTTATGAAGGCCTTTATCACTATGAACTTCACTTTAGAACTGCTTTTGTTGCATCCTCTAGATTTTTGAAAGTTGTGTTTTCATTTTGTTTTTCTTGAAGTATTCTCTGATTTCCTCTTTGATTTCATTGTTTATCCATTGGATTTTTAGTAGTATGCTGTTTAGTCTGAATGATTTGTTCTTTTCCCATTTTCCTTTTTGTAGTTGATTTCTAGTTTCATACAACTGTAGTCAGGAAAGATTCTTGATATAATTTCTATTCTAAACCTGCTGAGAATTTTTTGTGACCTAGTATGTGATCTATTCTTGAGAACGTTCCATACGTACTTGAAAAGAATGTGTATTCTGCTTTTTTTTTTTTTTAATGTAATGTCCTGTAAATATCAATTATGTCCAACTGGTGTTTTGTGTCATTTAGGACCTCTGTTGCCTTAATGATTTTCTGTCTGGATGATTTTTTGTTGATATCAGTGGGGTGTTAAGTCCCCCACTATTATCGTATTATTGTCAATTTTTCCCTTTATGTTTGTTTATGTTTCTTTATATACTTAGTTGGCCCTGTATTGGGTGCATATACATTAACCAGTGTAAAATCCTCTTCTTGTGTTGATCCTTTTATCATTATATAATGCCCTTCTTTGCCTTTTGTTATACTCTTTATTTTAAAGTCTATTGTCTGATATGAGTATTGCTACCCCCTGCTTTCTTGTTGGTTCCATTTGCATGAAATAATTTTTTCATGTGCTTACAGGGGTCTGATATGCTGCATGTGTGGGCATCTCTGAATCTGCTCAGATACAGCCCAAGGTCACATCTTTTCTCCTGTTGCACTTGTCCCAGGTCTAGTTCAAGGTTATGGCATGTAGTGGGTGGGGCTGGAGCATTGGCTCACTTGGGGCTGTGGTTCATAGCATGTTGTTTGCAGGGGTTTGAGGGGCTGGACTGCCATCAGAAGTCTGGGCTGGTTCTGTGGTGCTGTTTGAGTAAGCACAACAGTGACCATCTCTGCCCCACCAGGATCACTCCCCAGGCTGCTGTGCCATGTCTGCATCCCTAGATTGAGTCTTTTCCAGGACCTGTCTGCCCCAGAATCAGTGCCAAGCTGTGGCATGGAGTGAGTGGGGCTTGGTTGTTCACTCAGCTCAGATTGGGGAGTGCAGGGAAGTGGCAGCTGCTAGGGCAGAGCTCTTTCTACCCTGTCTGGTGGCAAGCCAGCACCTGCACACTTTTCACAAGTGGTGTCTGGGTTTTTCCAGCCATTATATCTGTCCTAGTGGTTCTATAAGCAACTAAAGCAGCTTGTCTCCTCCATGTAGGACCACAGGACTGGGATGCCCAGTCTGTGATTCGACCTAGGGGGAGTGTCTTCCTGTGCAATCTCCCTTTTCCTCCCAGGGACACAGGTCCCAACCCCATGCTTTTCTTCTCATACTACCCAATTATATGGGAATCTTTCTTGTAGCCTTGGTAGTATAGGAGTTTTTCTGCCAGTTTCCAGTTAGTTTCCCATGAGAATTGTTCCACATGTAATTGTATTTTTGGTGTGTTTCTAGGGGGAGGTGAACTCCATGTCCTCTTACTCTACCATCTTGATTCCCCTTCTCATCTTCCCCTTGGGTCTCAGTTCCCAAGTCTGTACAGTGAAGGAGAAGGTGGCTAAAAAATTACAAAGTTCTGCATTTTCTTTTGGTACAATTTGGATTTCTGATAATAACATTTATGAAAATGCAGTTGAAGTGGAAGTGACTTGGAAGTGCTACCTGTCATAATTTTAAAAAGAGGTGCCTTTACATGTCAGTTTATATTAAAGAAATAATAATTAAGAAATACAGGAAGAATTAGAAGTAACTGTGAGTTTCTTTTTATAAGATGAATCATTGGTTTACTTATAAGATAAATATCTTAGACATGGAAGCAACCTAAATGCCCATCAACAGAGGATGAATAAAGAAGATGTGGTACATATGTACAATAGAATATTACTCAGCCATTAAAAAGAATGAAATAATGCCACTTGCAGCAACATGGACTGACCTAGAGATTGTCCTACTAAGTGAAGTAAGTCAGACAGAGGTGAGAAATATTGTATGATATTGCTTATATGCAGAATCTAAAAAGAAAAGATACAAATGAACATCTTTACAAAACAGAAACAGACTCACAGACTTAGAGAATGAACTTATGGTTACTGGGGGCAAGACTGGGTGGAAGGGCTAGTTAGGGAGTTGGGGATTGACATGTACACACTGCTATATTTAAAATGGATAACCAACAAGGACCTACTGTATAGCACAGGGAAATCTGCTTAATATTATGTAACAACCTAAATGGGAAAAGAGTTGGGAAAAGAATAGATACATGTATATGTATAACTGAATCACTTTGCTATATACCTGGAACTACTGCAGCATTGTTAATCAACTATACTCCAATATAAAATAAAAAGTTTAAAAAATATGTATCTTAAAATGATATATATCCATATAGATAAGTCTTTATTCTTTTCTTGATCCTAGAAAACTCCAGAATATCATAAATCAAATTCTTGCTGAAAACCTTCAATGCAATTCTGGCTTTTGTGTATAAGTTAATATTCAAACTCTTTAGCAATGCATGTAAATCTCTTGATTGGTTTTCCACACATTATTTCCAACTTTCTTGCCTAAAGCTCATTCAAGTCCTCCTTCCATGGCATCTCTGAAATAACTCTGAGATGCTACTTCAGGAGTCATATTTTGCTCTTCCTTTATCTAGAAATTGTTCCCTGCTCACTCACCTCTCAAAAGCTCATTTTAGACAACCTCTTCTCTGGGAAGACATTCTTCCTTTTATTTCCTTCATAGATTATAAGCACTGGGCTTGGCTCCATTTCCTTTGAATCACCCACCAGTGCATCATATAGTGCTTGGCACATAGTTGACATATATAATATATATTTTATGAATAGATGACTATCTTTATTAAATAACATTGACATATTTTAGGCACTTTTTAAAGAACTTTCACATTACTTCAAATGTGAATTTCCTAGATGTGACATTGATTCAACACTGATTATGTGCTATATTTATTTATATTTAAATTTCATATTGTTAAAGAATAATATGTAGTATAAATACTAATCGCCAGTTATTTTTATATAAGTTGAACATACTTTTACAAATACCAATGTTAAAAACAAAATACAATTCTTTATTGTGCACCAAATAGGTAAAAATAAAGTTTTCTTTTTGATATGACTAAATGAAGACACTAGATTAGCTGGGATGATAGCTTGTGGGTTATTATCAATCTCTCCTTCAGCTATTTGGTTGTTTTACTTTGACAGCAATTAGCAAAAGCTAATGTGGATTTAACTAAATTAAAGACATTCAGTTTGATCATGAACATCTGGAAGTATAACATACAGGGTTAGTTATGTGTGTCCAGAAATAGAAAAAAGGGAATAATTATCAAAAAATATTTTAAGGGATAAAGAATTATTTAAAAAATAGAAACTTTTTTCAAGACTTTGATATTATTTTAATGAAGTTATTTCACTTAATTTACCCTTGTTCTTAAATAGTTCAACTTATTCATACATACTATTGGAAAAAATCAAATGTTTAAGTACATTGCCATCAATTAATATCTGCTAGCACCTAAGAAAGACGTGTTCCCACTTTAAAAGAAAGATAATATCTAAATATTGTGCTATAGTTTGATAATACTTTTGACACAGAATCAAAGCAATACACACAGATTTTAAAGATTTTAGTACAGTTGACCATTGTAAGATGCATTTGAACTGCAAAGATCTGGTTATACATGAACTCTTTTTCAATAAATATGTACTATGGTACTACATTATCTGTGGCTGGTTGGATCCATGGATGTAGGGCTGACTGTAAAGTTATATGCAGCTTTTCTACCACCTGTGGGTGGCTATCCCTAACTTCTGTGTTGTTCAGGGGTCAACTGTGTTTATTAATGACAACGTTAATTTTGAATGCCTATGGCACATTTCTCCAAAGTACCATTTTCAAAAAAAATACATAGAAAATAGTACATGTGTAACTCAGCAAAATTTTATCATGCTAAATAACATTATATTTCCTGTTCTTATTTTCCATGGGTGATTACAAACTGTTCTCCAGAACTAAGAGGCTTCTGTGAAATACTGATACAGAAGAAAGAAAATATGCACTTTGATATGTTCACAGTATGTTCAGAAACTCATCTTAAGCTCTTAGCCAGGCAATATGCTTTATAATTGAAGTTACTTTTGGTGTTTGCTAGTTCTGATTGAGAATTGTAGTCAGGAATTTACCAAGTATTTAAGACTTTTGAAGGAGGTGAGGCTAAGTAGTGTTGAAGAACAGAAAGTGAATGTAGGCATAGCTATGATTAAAAGGTTGCTCCTGGAAAACAGAAAACAGACAGGAAAGGTTATATGTATATATATATCTCTCCAACTTTGCAAAATTAATAACAGAGATTTTCACTTAAGTTCAGTATTTTGCATAAGCATAGCCCCATATCCATTAGGTATAAATCTGATAAGATAATTATAATGGAGAAGAAGAATGAAGTACTGAGTGAAGTCAGAGTTAGATAAAATCATTTAATCTTTAGCAAAGTAATACATGTGCATAGTAAAGATCAAATATTTCAGAAGGGCTTGTGAAATAAGAAAACTCTCTACTCTCCCTTCCTTAGTCATGGTCTTATTCCTTGGAGGTACTTGCAAGAATGTTCCATAATTAGTTATTTTAGTACTAACTGATATAACTCTATTATATTTAAACATGTTTGTTTGTTTACCAATGATTTTTCCAAAACTCCTGCTTCTTTATTTCTTTTAACTTGTTCATTTCTCTGCTTGGCATATCTTTCCTTAAAATATCTATGTTTACCTCACTTCACTCAGATCTCTATTCAAATGTCACCTCTATTGAAAAGCTAGTATGTGTAAAATAGCTATACTCCCCTCCCCGTGATTTACTTTTCCTAATGTACTTACCATTGCCTGACATAAATTTGTTCCTATATGTTTGCTTTACTGGTATGTAATTTCCATAGCGAAGACTATCTTTTTTGCATATTGGTGTATCTCTAGTGCTTAAACCAGTGTCAGTCACATTGTATGAACACATTAAATATTTGTTAAATAAATCAGTGAATAAAATGCTTAAAATAATGCCTGATATGCAGTGTTATTGATTACTATAGGCTAATAATAATTAACATTATAAAATTAAAAAAATTTATAAACTCAAGAAATGTTTATCTTGTTTATAACATTATTATTATAGGTATACCAGTTTTATTTAAATACAAGATGAGCTTCAGACAGTCAAACCTACTGTTCCTGTGCACAAATGTTATTTATCTTTGACATCTGGTAGATGTGGTACATGCTTATATGTGTGTTTGTCTTAATCTTTGTAACCCTCATAGCAGTGCTAACAGTAAAAACATAGTGAAAAAAAGTTTTAATCATTAAAGCAATACTATGTTACCTAGTCCTGAAAGATAAAGGATACATAGAAATATGTTACAAAGAAAACCACTAATCCGTTTTGAGTTTATTTTTGTGTATGGTGTTAGTGTTCTAATTTCACGCTTTATGGATTAAAGACCTAAATGTAAGGCCAGACACTATAAAACTCTTAGAGGAAAACATAGGTAGAACACTCTTTGACATTAATCACAGCAAGATCTTTTTGGACCCACCTCTTAGAGTAATGGAATTAAAAACAAAAATAAACAAATGGAACCTAATTAAACTTAAAAGTTTTGCACAGCAAGAGAAACCATAAACAAGATGAAAAGATGACCCTCAGAATGCAAGAAAATTTTTGCAAATGACGTAACTGACAGCGGATTAATCTCCAAAATATACAAACAGCTTATGCAGCTCAATATCAGAAAAACAAACAACCCAATCAAAAATGGGCAGAAATAGACATTTCTTCAAAGAAGACATACAGATGGCCAACAAGCACATGAAAAGATGCTCAACATCCCTAATTATTAGAGAAATGCAAATCAAGACTACAATGAGGTACCACCTCACACTGGTCAGAATGACCATCATCAAAAAATCTACAAACAGTAAATGCTAGAGGGGGTGTGGAGAAAAGGGGACCATCTTACACTGTTGGTGGGAATATAAATTGATAGAGCTACTGTGGAGAACAGTATGGAGGTTCCTTAAAAATCTAAAAATAGAACTACAATATGACCCAGCAATTCCACTACTGGGCATATACCTGTAGAAAACCATAATTGCAAAAGATACATGTACCCCAATGTTCATTGCAGCACTATTTATGATAGTCAGGACATGGAAACAACCTAAATGTCCATCAATAGAGGGATGGATAAAGAAGATGTGGTACGTATGTAAGATGGAATATTACTCAGCCATAAAAAGGAACAAATTGTGCCATTTGCAGAGATGTGGATGGACCCAGAGACTGTCATACAGAGTGAAATAAGTCAGAAAGAGAAAAAGAAATATTGTATATTAATTCATATATGTGGAATTTAGAAAAATGGTACAGATGAAGCTATTTGCAAAGCAGAAATAGAGGCACAGATGTAGTGAACAAACATATGGACACGGTGGCAGGATGGTATGTATTAGGAGATTGGGATTGACATATGTACACTACTATGTATGAAGTAGATGGCTTGTGAGGGCCTGCTGTATAGCACAGGGAGAAAAAAAAAGAAGGTACAATCTGTTTTCAGGACATATCTTAAGTTAACCTTAAAAATGAATTTCAATATACATTAAGTGCAGAAAAACACTGTTTGATTCCACTTATACGAGGTACCTAGAAAAGTCAAATTCATAGAGTCAGAAAATATATTGTTATATACTAGGGACTGGGGGTGGATGGGGGATTGGGGAGGGGGAATGGGAAGTTAGCGTTTAATGGGGACAGAGTTTCAGTTTAGGAAGGTGAAAAATTCAGGAGATGGATGATGGTGAAAGTTGCACAACAATGTAAATGCACTTAGTGCCACTGAACTGTACAGTTAAATATAGTTAAAATATTATGTTTTATATTATGTGATTTTTACCACAATAAAAAATTAAAAAAAAGAAAACCGCTAACTTTGTTATTGTATATGTTTAACAAGCTTTTATTGTGGAATAATTTCAGATCAACAGAAAGGTTGCAAGGATATAATACAGAGAGTTTCTGTACACACTTCACCTAGATTCTCCCAAATGATAATAGTTTAAATAACTGTCAAAACTAAGAAATTGACATGGGTACAGTGCAAATAACTAAACTATGACTTTAGTTGGATTTTTCTACCAATGGGTGTTTTCTGTTCCAAGATCCAGTCTAGGATGTTTTGTTGCATTTAATCCTGACATCTCCTTTGTCTCCTTCAAACTATGATAGTTTCTCTATTTTCCTTGTTTCTCATGACCTTGACAATTTTGAAGAGTACTGGCCAGGTATTTTTTAGAATTTTTGTTTGGTATTTTTTTCATTGTTAATGTGGCTTTATGGATTTGGGGGAGGAAATGTATTTTATTTAACGCTAAACATGTAAAAGAAGTTATTTAGATAGCAGTCCTAGTGTAAGCTTACTGGAAGTTCAATTACATTTTTAAAAATTCCCATTTCCTAACAGTGCACACCAGAATTGGGAATATTTTTTTTTATTTAAAATACGGATCTGTTTTATGTCTGAAATTTTGCTTGTGTCCAGGTGTAAGCAATGGGTAATGTCTTTTAATTGGCATTGATACTTGCCAATGGTCCTTTGAAAGAAAAATTTGCTGCTCCTGCTCTTTTTATTCTTCCCCTTCCTCTCCTCTTCCCCTCTTCCCCTCCTCCTCGTTCTCTTCTCCTCCTTTATATTAGGCAATTGCTGTAATTTTCATAAACTCTGCACAGCCTTAAGATTTAGTGAAATGTTTCTTATAACTGCCCACATACTTTCTATATTTGAACAAGTCTTTGCTGTAATAACAAGTACTAATAAAGATAATTCTTATGACAGTTTGTTCATTTGTATCCTAGGTGTGTTTTATTTTAATTCTGTCTTTTAACCTGCCATGTTCTTGAAAATGTGTCTTCTCATTCAAGCTATATATTTAGGGCTTCTCATATTCCCCAGCTGAGGCAGATAACATTAATTATTAGAACTATGCAATCTGTCTCAGTGTCTATTGTCCTTAACTCTCAAAGATACTGTTATGGCTACCAAGAGTATTGTGTATATTCACCACAACTGCTTGCCAAGTGGCCATTAGTAATTCTATAATAAATTATAATTCACAAACAAAAGGTGTTTAAGATAGTAAGAGTATAAACTTGTCAACCAGAATTGTAAGAAAACTCAAGATGGGAAAACAAAGTCCTCTAGAAAAGTTTGAAGTGATTTTTAAGAGATTAGGCCTAGAAATTCATAGTTAGAGAGACTTGAATGGTCAAGACAAAGCAGAGAGTAAAAAATGGACAATTGAGAGCACTTGTCCGTAACTATAAAATACATGTGCCCATATATTATTATGTTTTTGAGTGTTACATGTTTGTGATTTTATTTTATGGCAGGTTTTTAACATGGGGCTTTGTGCAAAAGCACTTTCTCGGCTAGGGTGAAAAACAACTCATCTGAATTTGTCTTCATACAATATTAAATAATAATTTACTATTAACATAAGATAAAAATAACAGTGGGCACTTACATAGTACATATTATGTGCAGAGACTAAAGTTGAGGGGATAGGAAGAACAAATTCCTCAAGGAAGGCAATGTGAGTTTATAATAAAAGGGGAATGTCTCTATCCATCCCATGATTTCCCGTTTCATCTTTTATACCTTTTTATACCTGTTGGGAACAGCAACATACAATGCTTATTGATATAGGATGTATTCTATGTCATTGAGGATGGACCCTTCCCTCTCTCAGGGTCTTATTTCCAAGCTCATGCCTCAGTTGTACCTTCAAAAGGCCTTTCGCTTGCATGATCAGGCTGGCAGCTTCTGAGCATGGCATGGGATGAGAGCAGTGAATCCAATGGGAGTGTGCCACACCTCCTTCGCTCTAAAGTGAGTACCTTGTTCTTTTTTTTTTGTTATCCATTTTTGTTGGAGTATGGTTGCTTCACAATGTTGTGCTAGTTTCTGCAGTACAGCAGAGTGAATCAGCTGTACATATATCCCCTCTTCCTTGTTCATATGTGGTATTTTGGGGGATCCTGTGTCTATGGATCAAATGCTGTATGATTTTGGGGAGCGGTACTGGCTGAGGCTCAGCTGGCAGCCATGCACACAATGTAATCCCATATTGTGTCCAAAATTTCTGAAGCAGCAGGTTTTTGCAGCATTTACCATACTGTATTAGTAGAAATGAGCAATGCCTGGGTCTTTGAAAAAAGTAATAAAATAGATCATCAGTTAGCTATCCTAAACATGATATATAGTATAATCTATGGGCATTTATATAAAATTAAGAAAAGATAGAAGGGAAATAAAAGAAAATTAAAAATTCATCTCATGATTGCTCTCAGATCCATTCCCTGGATTTCCTTATTCTGCTCTATGTCAGTGGGAAATAGATTTTCCTAGCTCCCTGGCTGTCTGTCTTCCCC
This sequence comes from Hippopotamus amphibius kiboko, assembly GCF_030028045.1. Taxonomy (NCBI): domain Eukaryota; kingdom Metazoa; phylum Chordata; class Mammalia; order Artiodactyla; family Hippopotamidae; genus Hippopotamus; species Hippopotamus amphibius. Next base: position 77,786,187 of record NC_080198.1, read on the forward strand.
AAGGAAAATCCAGGATATTTTCTGACACATACATTCAGATAATGCTTTAGAAGCCATCTACATCTTCTCTATGATTCTAACTCTTACCACACAGTCCCTCCCTTTCACGGTTTCTGCTTCCCCTAGGCCTCTTCTGCTGGGTTCTTGTTCTCACTTCACGGCCCTGGGCTCTGGTAACGTTACCTGTTTCCTCTGTCCCTCTAGGGTAGCAGCTTCCTGCTATTGCTTTCTTTGGGGTTCCCCACTGTCTTCTGTTTAGCCATTCAGCTTTTCCATCACTTATAAAACCAATTCCCTGTATTAAATGTCCTCTATTTGAAAACCTAGAGTGGTTTCTGTTTTCCTGACTGGTAACTAATGTGAATAGTTGGCTCATCTCTACTGAAATTTGAAACCCAGATGAAAGGAATATTTTTCAAAGAAAATATAATTTAATCAAATTAACTTCAGAAGAGATGAACTCAGCACAATAATCTAGAAGAATCAGACTCATTAAAAATTTAGCCTCTTCTACTCCCCCTAACAAAACAAAACCAAAAACAAGGCCCAAAGTTCTATCTATGCTATATTGTGTAAGTAATCCCATGATGTTTCAAAAGTATAGTTTCTGATATACCTTTAAGGAAAAAATTTGACACTGATATCAAAACATGACAATGAAGACATCAAGAAAAAAATAGGACCAATCTCATCTGTGTCATGAGTAACTGAAAACATTCATTATGTCAATGAAAGCATTCTAAATAAAATATCAACTAAAAATGTCAGGACCATAATTTTAACAAAGTAAAATCTGACTATGAATGGAAAACACTCTTAATACTCTTAATTTCTTTAATAATTAATGGAATATACTCAATTTCTCTAATATAAGGAACCCAGCAGAGCCATTTTTTATACCCTTTTATATACAAAAGCAAAGCAGGCTAATAAAATTAACACTCACTAAGAAAATAAAAGTAGCTGATATTCATGTCTTTATCAATCAGATGTTCCAATTTGGACATTATCAATCAAGATAACCATTTTAACAAGCAAGACCAATTGATAGTAAAGATTATGTTCTATGGACACCAAGGGGGGAAAGCAGGAGGGTGGGTGGGATGAACTGGGAGATTGGGATTGACATATGTACACTAATATGTGTAAAATGGATGACTCCAACAGACTTTGGAGACAAAGTGGTGAGTGAGCATCCTCAATTCAAGAAATAGTTAATATTGGTCAATACACAAGAAAAGTTGAAATGTAAAATATTACAGTTCATATAGGAAAGAAATTTGATAGAAAATTCTCCCAATTTAACAGCAGTCCTAAAAATTTACATGCCATCATCAAGAAATATTTGTTAAATTGAAAGTAACTTCTAAACTTTCAAACAAAAAACAAATTTAATCACCTATTAAATGAGACTGATTTATCTTCTTCATAGAAAAGTCATTACCAAATTGTTGTCATATGAAGAAACCATCAGAATGTACAGCTAAAAACTGTAAGAAAAGTATAATAATAGTGTTTCAGAGAATAAAAATGTTATTTTTCTGGAAATTGTGATGATGTTTGTGGAATTTATCAGCTTTTATTTTATTTAATTTTTATTTATTTATTTTATTGAAATATAATTGATTTACAATGTGTTAATTTCTGCTGTATAGCAAAGTGACTCAGTTATGCACATATATATATATTCTTTTTTATATTCTTTTCCATTATGGTGTATCCTAGGAAATTGGATATAATTCCCTGTGCTATACAGTAGGACCTTCTTGTTTATCTATTCTAAATGTGATAGTTTGCATCTACTAATCCCAAACTCCCAGTCCATGTCTTCCCCTCTCTCCCCTCCTCTTTGGCAGCCACAAGTCTGTTCTCTATGTCTGTGGGTCTGTTTCTGTTTTGTAGATAGGTTCATTTGTGCCATATTTTAGATTCTACATATAACTGATAGCATATGTTATTTGTCTTTCTCTTTCTGACTTATTTCACTTAGTATGATAATCTCCAGTGTCATCTACATTGCTACAAATGACATTATTTCATTCTTTTTTTAGGTGTAAGTAGTATTCTATTGTATATATGTACCACATCTTCTTTATCTGTTTATCTGTTGATGGACGTTTAGGTTATTTCCATGTCCTGGCTATTGTGAATAGTGCTACAATGAACATAGGGGTGCAGGTATCTTTTTGAATTATAGTTTTTTGTGGATATATGCTCAGGAGTGAGATTGCTGGATCATATGGTAATTCTCTTTTTAGTTTTATGAGGAACCTCCACACTGTTTTCCATAGTGGCTGCACCAACTTACATTCCCACCAATACTGTAGGAGGGTTCCCTTTTCTCCACACCCACTCCAGCATTTTTTATTTGTGGACTTTTTAATGATGGCTATTCTGACCGGTGTGAGGTGGTACTTTATCATAGTTTTACTTTGCATTTCTCTAATAATTAGTGATGTTGAGCATCTTTTCATGTGCTTGTTGGCCATCTGTATGTCTTCTTTGGAGAAATGTCTATTTAGGTCTTCTGCCCACTTTTTGATTGGGTTGATTGTTTTTTTGTTGTTGAGTTGTATGAGCTGTTTGTGTTAGGTGAAACACAGGTTGTAACCACCACCCTGGCCAGGCAGACTATAATTTGCATGAGTTATTTTACAGCAGGGAACTAAGGAGCCACCACCAACTGGAAGTATACAGGAAAGATCAAAAGGAAATGCCAGTCCACATGTCCTACCCACCTCCCAGAATTCTCCTCAGCAGAGTCCATCTTGGCTGAGAGATGCAAGTACCACTGGAAAGGAGCCTAAGTCAGTGTGATTGGCCAGAGACAACCCAGAAACCCACCCCATCACCATAAAACCGGAGACTACGAGCCACGTGGCAGAGCAGTCCTCATGGGTTCCCTTACCCTCCTGCTCTCCACCTGGGTGCCTCTTTGTAATAAAGTCTTTTACTTTGTCAGCACATGTGTCTCCTTGGACAATTCATTTCTGAGTGTTAGACAGGAGCCCCCTATCAGGCCCTGGAAAGTGTCTCCGTTCCTGCAACATTTGCATATTTTGGAGATTAAGCCCTCATCAGTTGTATCATTTGCAAATATTTTCTCCCATTCCATAGGTTGTCTTTTTGTTTTGTTTATGGTTTCCTTTGTTATGCAAAAGCTTGTAAATTTCATTAGGTCCCATTTGTTTATTTTTGTTTTTATTTCTGTTACCTTGGGAGACTGACCTAAGAAATGATTGGTATGATTTAGGTCAGAGAATGTTTTGCCTATGCTTTCTTCTAGGAGTTTTATGGTGTCATGTCCTAGGTTTAAGTGTTTAAGCCATTTTGAGTTTTTGTGTGTGTGTGTGTGTGTGTGTGTGCATGGTGTGAGGCTGTGTTCTAACTTCATTGATTTACATGCAGCTCTCCAATTTTCCTAGCACCAGTTGCTGAAGAGACTGTCTTTTTCCCCTTTTTTTATTCTTTCCTACATTGTTGAAGATTAATTGACCATAGGTATGTGGGTTTATTTCTGGGCTCTCTTTTCTGTTATATTGATCCAAATGTCTGTTTTGGTACCAACACCACACTGATTTGATTACTGTAGCTTTGTAATATTGTCCAAAGTCTGGGAGGGTTATGTCTCCTGCTTTTTTTTTTTTTTCCCTTGAGATTATCAGCTTTTAAAATGTGCACTCTTGGCTGTCATTTCTTCTTTCCTTTTAACTGAGTATGAATATTTATACCTTACTATGTCTTAGTAATTACTTGTTATTTTTCTTAAAGAGTGCTTACAAAATTAAGCATAGGGACTACAAAACTTGTCCTTTTTCTAACCTATCTTGATCCTTAGGGAGTTTGTGAGAGTTTGGTACTGGCATTAGACTTTCAGAATCCAAAGAAAGAGAGTTCACACTTGGGGCAATGTCACCTAGGAATTGAGGGTCAAGAGGACTCTAGCAGATGGGCTAAGCATATATATTGGACCAGCCACATGCGGTAGTGCCCTCTGCAGACCAGTGGTGCTCATTAGCATAGTAATATGTCTGAGGATGCCTATGCCAAAGACAAGGGTTTAGTGTGTTTATTCCAGCATTTCTCAGAGGTATATAACCACAGAACCCTTAGTCTTGGTATACATGTAGGCATTTTGAAACATTTTTGGAAATATTGGAATAGAATAGTTGTCAATAACAAATATTGAACATAAGGAAGACATTTTCAGCAGCCAGAATGCATAAGACTTTGAAATATCCATTCAAGAGAGTTTCCATTGATCTATGTTTCACTGCATGAATAGTCAGTGTGATAGTTGGTGCTATTTTCCTGCAAGGAAAAGGGATCCAACACATGCCATGATTTTTCCACAGAGGGTCTTTAGCTAAATAACTGCCAGAAAAGACATTCCTTGTGGGAGTTGGGGGGATTAAAATTCAGCTTTCACTGTTGCTTTTTAAACTCAAGAATAATGCTAGTGAACATTGCACTATCTTTCTTGGGCTATTTTGGAAGCATCATTCATTGACAGGAAATAATTTTAGATATGAAGAGGAAACAATTGAAAAATTTATATCCACTTTGGAAGAATTGTACTTTTCTTGAATTCAGCCCAATTTATTTCATGAGTGTTTGATGAATTCATTTTTAATTTTCAAGGAAAAAGAGTGGGCCTGTTTTAATTGGGAATGTTTTGATTGTCTGTTCATGACAACTTAGGGAAAGTTTTGTTTTCATAGAAAAAATAATTCTCCACCTCTAGCTACATTATTTCTAGCAATCTTCTAATATGCACTTACATTCAGAAGAATGTGGAAGGAAGGGATTTTAAAATTTAAGGCCTTCATTTTGAGAAACTAAACACGACAAGAGAACCAAGTTTCTTTTTGTGTGTGTGGATGTGTGTGTGGTTAGTTATTTTGATTTTCAAATTGCAAATGTTATTGAAAACTACTTTAGAAAATGTCATTTTCTTTTCTTTACTGTCTGTGCTTTTTGAGACTATTGGCTCATGTACTTGGCATGAATATAAACAACATAAGGACAACCAAAAGGAAATTAATCCATCACAGTTCTAATTTCAATTTGCCTATTTTTATCACTTACATTTTTGCCATCTGGAAATTTTTCCATCACTAGCTAAAAATATGATACTCCTTTTCAAATACTTTGGAGTTTTATAGACAGACACAATGAAATTTTATTCTCATCATGTATGACATTATTTAGTATGCTTAAAGAAATCTGTTAATTTTAATGAATATATAAAAAAATGCTTACTCATGTGTATGTGAAAAGATTGATATTTGTATTTATGTGAAATTAAAAAATCAGGAAAATATATATAAATATCAAGATATTGACATATTCATTTTGCATGAATGTCCTTGCAAAATTAAAAAAATTAATTTCATGTTTTTTTATCATGACAAATAAAATTGTAGTTATGATTATAAATGTAGTTTTAAAACCTGACCTAAGGCTATCAAACAAGTAGATATTTACAAAATCATTAGAAAAATTTTAATAACATAATAAATTTTAACCATGTTTAACATTTTTGTTTGAAACAAATATGAGCTAATAACAATATAATTAGAATTTTCTCTATGCTTTTGTGAAAAATGTATATTGTAATGAATGCATATGTGTGTGTTTGGTGTGTATGTGTATGTATATAATGTATATTTTATACATAACTACAAAGAACACATTTTTTTCAGATATTAGGTTGGTATTGATTCTAGGGCTATTAGAGTCTTGGATTTGGGGGAAGTTTCTCTTTTTTATAACAATAATTCTAATGTCACTCTACCACATTAAAGATTTTTAGGCAATGTGTTACTATTTTACACTAGGAAAGTAAATGGTGTGAGATTTTACTTGTACATTTATAGAGAGGTAACCATGTCATCTATTAGTGAGGCAAAGAGTAATTTCTAAGGTTAGAAAGAGCAGATCTCCCTCTCTCTTCCCCCCCCACCATCTCTCTTTCTCTCTCTCATATATATCTTTAAGATGCTTGTTTCTTCTCATTATCAGTGTAAATGCTAAATGCCTTGTACTAATAAAAAGAGATGTTATTTTACAGAGTAACTTTCCTCACTGCCTTCCTCTTTTTTCCTCAGATTTTCTTAAATATGGTTTCTTTGTTTATATTTCCCTAAACATTTTTGATACCATACTCTTTCGATACTATACTCATTTTTGATACTATACAAACTCTGCATGTGCATGATGTATTATTTCCTATCCCATAGATATTTTTCCTTGTTAGTTTCCATTATTACTTCTATCATTTTTATTTTCATTATATGTTGCTATATTAGTTTTTTCTGAATATATAATACAACCTTTTGGAAAATAATTATCTATGTTTGTTTTAATATGTATTTATATTTGTAATACTAAAGCTTCTAAAGATTGAATGATAAAATAATAATAATGCAATTCTGGTTAAAGTTAAAAAGTCACAAAGTTTAATAAGCAACAAAGTAGCAAAAGTATCAATATATTATTTTTTAATTAAAATTCAAGTAATGCTTAGGTTTTAATTAAAAATGGCACACCATAATTATATACAAACTTGTGGATAATGAAAATCAATTTTGTGATGATATTAAGTTAGCCTTGAAAAGTAAGACAGTTTTGTATTTTTGCGAAGTGTAACCCATACAGAGCATGTATATGCATGTATTGATGTATGTGGTTAGATATCTATATGTGTATAAATATGGTATGTACATATGGCTATAAATGTATTAATTGCCTTAAATTCCATTCCTTTTGTTAAAGAGTCAAATCAGCTTTTTATAAGCATACTATTTTTATAACTACAGTATTTCTCACTATTTCCTTTGTTCAGGGATCAATATATCCCCCAATTTAACATATTTTATTAAAATACATCTACCAGTCCATTAATCTTTCACATTAATTTTCTAACAGTGGATTTTTTTTTAAGAAGTGTTTTTTTTTCTTTTTTTTATATTAGTTTGGTAAACAGGAACAGGCTTACCATGTAGTTCTTTACAAGAACTCTTTAGAAGTACTACAATATATTGTCTGTTTCCATAAAGCTCATAATGGGAATGAAATGTCTGAGGCAAAATGTCTTGTGCCTTCAAAAGTAAAACATCAAAGAAAGATACTATTTGCATATAAATATGTGAAAATGTTTGTAAGTAAAATCTTTATGCATTGAGATAAAACAAAAAAGCATTCTTAAAATTTTCTTTCAGAAGCAGTTTCCTAAAATCACAATATAGGGACTACGGGTGTAAAATAGTTGACAGTGACATCTTGTGATCTTTATGTACTCAAAATCCATGAAGCTTATTTGGTGAATAGTAGATAAAAAGCAATTTCCAGGCATATATTTCATACCCTACATTTATGATCAAAGGTAGCACTTTTTTGGTTAAATGTCAAAATTAGATGCATCAGTTTGGTAAGTTTGTGAAAATAGTGTAATTTTAATAAAATATATATTAAAGAAGAGAGAAAAATTACAGATGAGATAACATATTTGAAGAGTGTTATTAGCCAATAGCAAATCAAAAGGCTCTGAGTGATGAAATGTCTATCTGCTCCTGTGTGTACAGACATGTAGCATGAAATAGACTCATCACTGACCTGCATAAGCATGAGGGACAAACTGATTATTATTTGAAGTCATTGAGTTTTGACTTAGTTATGCAGCACTATTGTGGCAATTGTTAACTGAAACAGAAATCTTGGGACAGAGGAATGAAAAAATAGATAACATTTCCTACCCACCTTTCTTAATAAACAAAATAATAACATATAATAAATAGCTTGATTAGATATTGGGTTACAGAAAAAAATTGAGCAGGGAAAAAGATTAGGTGTTGTTGGAGGTGTCATTTTAAATATAGTCGTCAGGAAAGCCTCACTGCAAAGGGGATTGTAGCAGGTCAGTTTCCCTAAAAAACAAACTCTGACACCGAGATTTGTTGTAGGGTATAATGGGAACTAGTTGGTGGTTCTAGTTTAAAATACAATGATATATTTGCTGTCATTTGGTGTCAACTTCCCCTTTCGTTGATCCAAGACTTCTAAACCTACAGAACCAAGAGTCACAGCAAGAGGAAGTATAAACTCCAGAATCACTCATTTAGAGTGAGTTAAAAGGGACCACTCCTACTACCTCCTCTTGGTTTCCAGATTTATGTATTATACCAATTAGCGACTTAGTGTTGGTGGGTCAAGCACGCCCTCTGCTGACTGAAGCCCTGTGGGTAGGAAAGGCAAAAATACGTATCAGTTCCAGTTACTATGAATTCCTGCCCCTTCTGTGTTTGAAGGAGTCTAATGTAGTCAATTTTCTACCAAGTAGCTCTTTGGACTTTTCAAGACTTGGTGTCATATTGGCGTCTCAGTTTTTATCTCTTTTGCTGGCATGTTGGACATTTGGTGTCAGCAGTAGGTAAGTCTGCCTTGCTGAGCGAGAGGCTGTACTAACAAACCCATGCCTAGTCTCCATCCTGGACACCATAGCCACTCTGTTGCTGTATCCATTTGCCAATACCCTGATGTCTGATGACAGTGGATTACAAAAGACAAGCAGTAGAGTTATTCTCTCTGCTTTATTGAATCAAACCTGTTCTGGGTTCAAAATTTCCTGGGGAATGTGACAAGGAGTTCTAAATATCTCAGTGGTGCCCACTTCCATAGATTCATCATACATCTCTTGCTTAGACTTTCTTGGCCTCAGTATTCAAATATTTCTACTTCTGGGTCCTTGACCAACCAGTAAAGCAATTCATCATTGCTCACATACCTTTATATATTCTAACACTGGGATATATTTTCCAGTGGGAAGATGAATATTCCTAAACATGCTTCAGGCTCTAGTAGTGGGGCTGTAGTACAGCTGCAGCCTGTTCTCAGAATGCACACACATCCCAAGCTGATTTTTGACCCAAAAAACTCAGATTTTCCCACTTTTGTCAGCTGGTCATAAAGGACCTCAATTCATGAGGCTGTAAGTGTGACCTGAAGGAGCAGTGCTGGTACGACTGTGATAGATGAAGTGGGCAGTGAGATAATACAGCTTTCTCCTACTCTGTTGTCTTTCTCAGGCTCAGTCGTGGATGTACCATTTCCAGTTTATGATGAATTGCTCCTGGACATCCCTAACTTTATGACTTGGTGGTTCTGGATATTGGGCGGTTCACATGCAGCATCATGTGATGCCCAACGGTAAAGTGTTCTATCAGCTTCCAGCGGCACACCAGGAACTGTTTTTTATTTTTTTTATTGCTTCAGCCACACTGCGCGGCTTGTGGGATCTGAGTTCCCTAACCACGGGTGGAACCCGGGGCCCTTGATGGTGAAAGTGTGGAGTCCTAACCACTTGACTGTCAGGGAATTCCCAGGAGCTGGGTTTTTTTTTTTTTTTTTTTTTTTAGGTATGCAATTCCCTCCTGAAAATGGCATGGTTTTGCTCCACAACCCAAGGGCTTGATTATGAGTCTCCCATAAACTTCATCTTTTTTCACTACTTAAACCGCCATCACCATAAGATGCCAGGACAATGAGTCTAGTGATAGCTCTTGTACTATAGCCTTGACCTGCTGCAGACCCCTTTCTTACCCTGGTGCCACTTAGACCTGACAGCACTCCATGTGATTAGTCATAAGGCTCAAAGCATTATTCCCAAGTGTAGAATACACTGCCTTTGGATCCTGAAGAGGAAGATCAGGTGTTGGGCTTCCTGCTTTGACTCACAGGATGCAACAATTTGTCTTTTATTTCTTAGTGGATGTTGGGCATCTCTCTGACCACTAGAACTCTAAAAATGTTACTGAAATGGCAGAAACCTGAATCTTCACAGGATTTATCTTCCACTCATTGGATCACATGTGTCTTACCAAGGCTTCCAATGTAGTTGTTGTTTCTTGCTTAACTGGTTTAATTATGTGCATGATATTATCAGTATTGTGAAATGATGTGAAATTTGGTAATATATCTGGCTGTCACAGGTCTCTTCCAACCATGTAATGGCAAATGGTGGAAGAGCTAACATTGTCTTGCAGTAAGAATGTCAAAATACACTGTTGTTTTTCTCCACTGAGTTGCAACAGTTTCTGATCCTCTTTTCTGTAGGCTCAATGGCCACATACCTGAAACATTGTTACCTGCTGTAGCAAAGAGAATTCATCTGGCACAGCACTGAAACTGGGACAACATACAATGAGTTTACAGTAGTCCCTGCAGCTGCAGGCAGCTTGTTTCAGTTCTCAGTCAAAAGGTAATGTGTATATTTCCCTCAGTTTTCAGTCAAAAAGTAATGTCTATATTTCCCTCTGGCCCAATGCTCTCTTATTACTAAAACAAACAAAAACAGCACAGGCTGTGTTAGCAACATGTATTTTTTCTTTGCTCCCCTCCTTTCACAAGCAGAGGAAACCCACTGAAGCCAGTGGCTCTGAGTACCAAGATCTCCTTCCCAGTTCGACTACACATCACTTAAATTTCCTTTGCCCTAGGTAGCCAAAATTGTAGAGCAGTGCTATCTGCACCAAGCTCCCTAGTTCAGCAGGCATTTATCTTCAGCCAAAACATTGTTTGGGTTTCTGTCTTGTTTCTTCCCCAAGAAGATGTTTATCTTATTTTTAGGAGGATATGCCTTATTTTTTTTTTCTTTGTCAGCGCTAAGTGTTTAGAGAAGAAAAGGTGTGTCCAGTTGTGGATATACAGAAGCATCTTAACTAGGTATCTCCAGATACTGTTTTCATAGATCATTCATTATTCCTATCACATTCTAAAACTGGTAAATATTAAAGGGAGTGAGTTTTATATAATTCTTTCCCCCCCGTGAATGTGATCCTGGGGTTCTTGTTGATGTCTCATTTATTATTGCTACCTCATCCCCAAACTAGCATCAGTCTTAGTATCCTGAATATATGGAGCCAAAGACGTTTTTAATGAATGATTTTTTTTGGCATAAAGTTTTTACCATTTTTAAAGCTAATTAAAATCTAAAGCATCCTGTCTGTATATTCTTTAAATATCCCCTAAATTTTAAATTGCTGGCAAAGAGGATGATGACAACTTTCAAGCATCATAAATTCTAGGGAAATTGGAATCTGTGTATGCTTGTATAAGATATTTCCTAATTAAATGTGCAGGGAGAATCTTTTTTTTTTTTCTAATTTATATTCTTTTAAATTTTCCATCATTTTTTTTCTCAAGACACTTAGCTAAAGTAATTTTTTCAAATGAAAACTAAGTTGAACCAGATACATTTTAGTTTTGACCCAAAGAATTGAAAGAATTTGGCAGATACTATAAATAAGTCTTTTAAATGTGAGAATAGAAGTCATTTATCAGAGGTTCTGAGGGCGTGGAGCTAATTGTGAGTGCTCAGTGTGTATTGCTGGAGGTTGCCTTTCAGAAATTATTTGAAACACTTCTTTTTAAATTGCATCTCAGTCTCACAAAACCTATGATGATATCTCCAAAGTGTGCAAAAGGCACTGAACAGCAGCAGGTCAGGATGCTTATTGTACTGAAATATATGCATTTATTAAAAATAGGGAAATGATATATACAGACACACCAGTTTATTTTTCCAGAAACTGAAGATTTCACCTTTGATCCAGGCGTAGCATTTAACAAATGTTTCCCCCCTCAGGTAGATGAGCAGCGACCTACACATTGCTGGATCCTGCAGCCAACAGGGCAACTAGATTGTCCCCTTTCTTCCCAGGTCTGTAATAAGGTACAGTTTTCAGTGTTATCCACCTGTTTTTGGTTTTTGTTTTTTCTCTAAGACAAACACCGTTTCCAATAACTGTGCTTCTCTGAAGGCAAAACCAGGTTATATCAGGAGTATGCCAATAACTGCAATAAGAGATCAAATGTAACCTTAAAGAGAGATGACTTTGATGAATGTTTTTGTTTACTTAAAGTTATTAGACATTTCCCATTATTTTCATTCTTGCCTAATCTTGATCTCCTGACTTCATGTAATTTACCTCCAAAGGTTGCTAAAACAGAGTGGACTTTTCATACATCTTGGAAAGAAACAGCTAGCTGAGTGCCTCACCCGTATTAGAAGCTCAATAAATAAGTGGTCACTTATATGGTCACTTTTCGCTTTTCTTTTACTCAGCAGCAAAGTCAGCGTGATTCCTTCTCTGTGGTAAGTCAGCATTGAAATGGATTCAGAAATAGCTTTTCAGGGAGTATTTGAAGAGAAAAAATTCTTAGTATAATAATTTGGCAGAAGACTGTAATAGATTTAAGTAGAACTTGAGTTAACTATAAAGAAAGGAGATTTTAAAAATTATTTTTTTAAAAAAGCACATTTTTAGCCTAAGAAATCAAAAGTCTTTTCTTGTCATTTTTTTTCCAAGACCATGGTTGAATTTTCCTTTACCATTGTGAATTATGCTCAGCAGAGAATGCTGGACTGAATTGCCAAAAGTCAGTCTAGCTTCTCTTGATGATATAAATAGAATAAGTTTGAAGCAATAAACAGATGATTTATTCTCAAATTATAGTGGAATTGATTTTTTTAAAGGAAAAGCTAGGAAGTTAGTGTGCATAAGTTTCTAAAATTGTATTAACTTATATTTTCTTGATGGAAATTAGATATTTTATTGTCTGAAACTCTAATATGAAAAGTCATTCTTACTATGGGATTTTCATTTTATTTTATTTTTAATTTAAATAATGAATAGAAAATAAGTTGATAGAAAGTAGTCAGAATAAGAAGTCAACAAAAAATGAATATTTGAGTCTATTTTCAAGCAAGGCAAATAATTTGACCTCAATATATATCTTAAGATATTCATGTAAAATTTTACATAATTTAAATTTACTAATAAAAAATATTTTAAATAACAGCCACCAAAGAAGTTAATGAATTAGTATATATCTTGCTTTTATTTTTATTAACTGCTATTAAAATTATTTAAACATTTGTAGGTTCATAATCTTAAAATATGGTTGATATTATTACTAATGATCAGCTCCCTTCCGTGTCTGTGCATTATAATATTTTGACCATAGGAAAATGGATCAAAACATGTAGGAGAATGATTTGAAGTGTCCTGTACCTTTCAAATTATTACTCTCAAATTTTCATAACCAAAAAGTGTCACATAGTTCACTTGTTTTTTGAAGAAAAGAGGGAAAGAGGGGTAACTGTTATTGTCTACATTCTTGATGGTTAGAGGCGTTTATTAGGTCCCTGTGATAATCTGATGACTGAAGCTCTCCTTTCTGAAGCTGCACTTCATGTGTGACGGTGCTGCCATCACTGTGCTGGTCTGATGGATTCTGTCCTCTGGGAGTATGGACTGGCCGTGTGGCTGTGTGTGTAACATGCAGAGGAGGTGCTCCTTGTGAAGCCTTCTCCCACACATCTGCTCCTCAAGACAGACCCTGCCTTCCAGAGACATGCAATGACTTAACCCGTGGTTTTGCTCTCCCCAAAGAAAAATCGCTGTCCTGACATCTGACCAGTCTGTTAGATTTAATTCTCGTATATAGCTTTTTCCAAGCATTGCTTTGATTCCTCACACTGTGTGTTGTGCTGCAAAGTTTTCTTGAAAACATGAAAATGCATGAAAATATGCTTAGAACAATGATTGATACATAAGAGATCCTATATAAGTGTTAGCTTCAAAATGTTGGCTATTAGATTCTTTCCCACATATAAAGAAACATATATATATCTCCATATATAAAAATATGTGCCTTGTATTTTAATGCTATTGTCTTAATAAACAATTTTCAAAAGTTCACTGTGACTAACGTATTTCTGTTTCTTTATTGTTTCCTTTCAGTCTCCTAAACACTTAGTTTTTACTTAATTATTAATATCCCATTTTATAGATGTGGAAATTGGGGCACAGAGAGAGAAAATGACTCACCCAGTGTCATACAGCAGGTCAGTGGAGGAGCCAAGATTTGATCCTAGCAGGGGCTCCAGACAACATGCTCTTAACCACTGTGATGTCCTGCCCTGCCTTAGCCTGATATTTGATAGAATACCCTATATAGACTCATTGCTTTATTAATGTATTAATTAGTCAGTAGTAACTGTGTATTTTCTATGCATCATGCCCTATAGTAGGTGGTAAGGATAAGTTACCAATAAGGAGAAACAGTGCTCAAGTGACTATTTCCACAAACAACTGCAGAGTAAATGTTTTCTCTTCATGAATGAATTTTGGACATTGTCTACAAGTCACAGCCAAAAGAAAGAAATAATTGAGATAAGGGATCCAATCATAACTCAGAGAGAGAAACTTCCTGCAAAGGCTGGTGACGAGAGCTTCCTAGTTTTCCCCAGCTCAAATGCTTCAGAACTTATATTTCAAACTTGAATTGCTCATGCTGCGTTTGGAGCCCAGTTCATCTAGCCTTGTCCTTAAGTATAGATACAGCTGTCTACCCTTCCGTGATTGCACAATTTTTATCTTTGAAAATTATTAAGTTGTGTATGCTAATAGATTTTCACATTGATTAAATTCAATAACTTTGCTTTTCCCAATACATTTTATTTCCTAACTCATAGAATATAATTTAACAAAGGATTGCTGCTTAATATTTATGTTGAAATACAGTTTTAGTCTGCCATAACATTTCTCTTTTAAAATCAATTCCTCACATTAGGAGAATTATGTAAAACATGCTTAGTATCCACTGTAATGTTGGATGCTTTCTATAGTCACTTTTTTTTTTCTTTTGTATATAGGAGGAGAGAAATATTGAGATTCTTTCATTAACAGAAAAATGAGTAATTAGATAACTGTGAGACTATAATCTTAAAGAAGCAGGACAGTGTTACATGGTACAATGAAGTATCTGTTTTATTCCTGTTCAATGTCAGGGGAAAGTCATTGGCAGTTATAACTGTCAAGGTCTTGGTTGTAGCTCTCATGTCCTGCCAAAATGTTTCAGAAAAATAATCATACTTATTTAAATGCCCAACCAAGGGCCTTAGTGTTATCTTATCTATGCATATAAAAATCATAGCAAATCTAAATGACAAATACCTCATAAAGAAAATTAATACTCTTTTGTGTATTTATCAGAATTATTTACTTCAGAACAGAAAACATGTTTCTTTTCTGGCAGGTGTGTAGCAATTATGTTACATCCTGCATATTAATCCAATAGCCCATTTTGAAGTAATGCAGAGCCAATGCAACAAAAAAGCAAAGTTTTATCTTAAAAAAAGGTTTGATGTTCTGAGAACACACTAGAAATAATGAGATAAACAGAGAGCCTTGGCGTCCAGCTTCCCAGCGTCACTGCTGACACAGTGTTCCAAGTGCTGTGAACGGAATGAAGTGATTAGAGACCTGATGGATGAGCCCCTCAATTTATTTCTTAAAAGAAAAAAGTTCTCTATCTTAAAGCTAGGGCCACATGTATTGCTCAGATCCAGATGACTAGATGAATTCTTTACTGAAATGACAATGAAAGTAATTATACTGCTAATTGTCAACTTAAAAAAACACTCCTTTGGCAATCCAGATACACTGGCATGAAAAACAAAGATAATGCACATTTTTATAAACAACATCCCTTGAAACTCTCCAACTGTGACATCACAGAAATGCCATTTTGGTGTGATTACTCAATAATAAAGAGTGGATTTTTGAGACATAAAAGGTAATGTAAGGGCAAATGGACCTTTAATTCATAGATTTAAAATGAGGAAAAAGATCTCAATTGTTTGGAAGGCTTTTCTTCTTTTCAGCATTCCTTATTTGTATGAAAAAAGACATAGTTATTCTGGCTAGCAAATTTCATATGAAAACAATAGGAAAGGATGAGGTTTATCATTATGGCCTGTTTTGACATACAAGGCAACAATGGAATTTTAATCAGAATATAAGTAAGTATGGTGAAAAGAATGATTAATATATACTAAGAAGGATATTGAACAAAAGAACTACTATTTTGTAAAATCTTCCCTCTTTTCATTCTTTCCACTTTTATTTCAAATATTAAAAAGGAAATGGAAAAATAGAGTGAAGATTATAAATTGTTGATTTTATTTGAATACATTTTTCAGTCTTTCATGTTTGATATACATTTTTTAGAATGTAACCCTATACAATACATTAACTACAGAGTTTAAAAATAACGTTGGTGAAAAGACCAAGATAAGGGTATTCTTGTTTCTTTCTGGTACAAATTCAGATTTCTCGTTTGAATTTATGTCCTTCATTTCTGCTTCTCAATTTGGTATGTACATGTAATACTTAAAATATAAGTGTTTATGAACTAATTCTGGACTTCATTTGTTCTAACTGTGGATGATTTCCAAGCTTTGAACATAGATACTCTCAGTCCACTTTGAGTAGCAAAAAAAAAAAAAAATTATTTCACTTAAATGTGATAAAAATGGAGGACCTCAAGGTGGGTTGGTCACAGCAGATGTAGCTTTTTACACTGGAGATCTTCAAGCCTTAAAAGGCATTAAAGATTTGGACCTAAATATGGCTGGGATCTGGGAACAGAAAAGGTGATGACATACTGGAAAACTGGGTAGTTCATCTGATCATGGGATGTGTATGTTTATGATGAAAATATGGATGCCTGTGATTTAAGAACTGAACCTAGAACCCAAAGTGAAATGGCGTTGGGGAAGGGGCAAAGGAAGGTATCAGTGTTGGGAAACTGGGATTCAGTAAGTTCTATCAAGAATGCCATTTGTGTGCTTCCTTCCGTGAGGAGTAACTGATCAGGTGCCTATAACATTTTTCATTCTCTCTGGAAACAGACTCAGGTTTCTTTGGACCAAATCCAAAAGAACACATAGCTATAACACAGCTGTAGTTGACTAGAATGCTCTGTATATTTTATATTAAAAAATGCTTTGCATTTCTTCCAGTGCAATGAAATTCATATGGTGTCCCACCTTATTTAATGATGGTACAATTTAAAATATTAAACTCTTATTCAACCTCTGTAGAAAGCTTCCTCTATGAAAGTAAAGGTGTTTGAAAAAATTATTTTTTACAGATGTTTCTATAAAAAATAAACATCTTTTGATTGCTTAGAAAAAAAAAGCAAAATTTTATCATATTTTCAGAGAAAAAAATGGAAATGCTGTTTTTATAGAATGAAAGGAAGTATAAACTAGTAATTTTACATTTAAAACCTAAGGCTTACTGCAACCTTTAGTGTTTCAGGTGTTTTCTTATCAGTTAAAAAACCTTAAATATACAATTTTCCTCTATATAATTTTCACTTTAAAGATCAAAACTTGTCTTTATCTCCTTTTTCCCTGTTATAGAAAGTTAAAGGGCTGACTTCAATTTCCTTTTCTTAATATCTATCTTAATTGGTCATAATATTTATTCATACTTTTGCTCCTTGATAGATCAGAAATTATTCTGTTTTATGTATTTCAAAATCTCTTTTCTTAGGGCATATTTTGTTAATTTGCATTTTTAAGGGAACTGTGATTTGAACTTGTTCTTGACCCATTCTATGAAAAATAGGTAACTCACATTGTAATCTGATAAAATTAAGCTGATACATTGATCCAGTAATTTATTTACTATTGAAAAATTCAATGGCTAATAGGAACCTCTTGCTACCCTATAGTGCATAAAAACTAGGGCTGGGGTTGAACTAAGCCAGGGCATCCTCTCTGCTCTTTCCTCACATCTCATTTAATGTGTGGTCAGGAAGGCCTTTGTGGGCAAAGGAAACTTCGCCTTCTCTCATGGAAGCCCTCGGTTGCTCTCGTGAGGTCTCTGAGCTCTGTTACTTTATTGATACCCAAGAGGGTAGAGCAGTGGATTAGGAGTCAAGCAACCTGGTTTCTTCTCTTATCCATCACTTCTCCTGCTAGGAATTTGCCCACCTCCTCCCCTCCGCCCCCATCTCACTCAGTCTAAATGTTTATATTTTTGAAATGGAAATGCTAGGCTCTTAGAGCATTTTCTATATTGAAAACAGTTCTGTGACTCTGTAAGAGTCTTATCTGCAATTCTTCTGGGCATCTTGAAAAATAACAAAAGAATCTCTGAAAGCTGCTATGGAGTTCTCCTGACTGGCTAGACCTAAAGATTACTCTTTTGGATGATGCCACTGATTGTAATGCACTTAGCCTAATTAGGTGGTCAGCTTCTAAGGAGACAAATGCCTTGAAAAGCTTTAATGATGGCAAGTAACTGTGATTCAAAGAATTTAATTCAATTTTCCTTGAAACATCAGAATCTTCTCTAATTGCTCTATTAATCTAGTTTAGTCCTATTACTTCATGTAGTGATTGACTAAAACTTGCTTTGAAATAGGGCTAATTGAAAGTTTACAAAGATGTATTCTTCCATTGAAGCTCTGTGTGTAAGCAAAACCCACTTTGACATCTAATTTCCTTAAATTATATTTGACATCTAATCATGAATGATCATATCTTAAAAGTTAATCTTTGAAATCTCACTTTGGTGATACTGTAGAGGATGATATAGTAGACAACCTGAATATAGTCAGAGTGATCGGACAGCAAGTAATTTCTGTTATGGGGAGAGAAATGTTCAAATGTTGAAAGAAGGCATGGGTGATGGGAATGAACAGAAAGGCATACGTGGAGAAGTTGAAGCAGAATGGCCAAACTGGATCTAACGTGAGAGAAGCATGAAATCTACAAGGACTTTCTGATGTTGGGCTTGGAAGATATGATGGATTCTTGTGTTCCAAACAGAGGTTTAAGAAAAGAAGTATGTATTCTGATGTATAAGTGTACACTTAGAAGATAAGATATATGCCCATTTTCAAATAAATGTTTCAAAAAGGTAAATCAGTGGTTCAACTTTTAACTTATTACTAGAAAATGAAATGCGGATACAGAGAAACACACAAAGCAAATGTATAGCTCAATGAGATATTTTAAGGTAGTACTCTCCTAACTACCAGAAAGTCAAGAAATAGAACTTTTCCAGCCACTCAGACACCTCTTCGTGATCCCTATTACCACTTGTAATTCCCTCCCATCCACCAAAAGTAATCACTCTCCTGACTAGTAATCATTTCCTTGCACTTTATAATGTTACATTCATGTGAGAATCCCTCAATAACATGACTTCATAATAATAAAATTTTGTTGTCTTTTAAGTCTTTTTTTAAATTGAAGTATAGTTGTTTAGAATGCTGTGTTAGTTTCAGGTATATAGCAAAGTGATCGGTTTTATATATATATATACACACATATATATATATACATCCTTTTTTTTTCAGATTATTTTCCATTCTAGGTTACTATAAGATATTGAATATAGTTCCCTATGATATACAGTAAATCATTGTTGCTTATCTATTTTATGTTTAGTAGTTTGTATCTGTTAATCCCATACTCCTAATATATCTCTCCTCTTCCCTTTCCCTTTTGGTAGCCATAAGTTTATTTTCTATGTTTGTGAGTCTGTTTTTGTGTTATATATAGATTCATTTGTATTATTTTTAGATTCCACATATAAGTGATATCATATAATATTTGCCTTTTTCTAATTTACTTCACTTAATATGATATTCTCTAGGTCCCTCCATGTTGCTGCAAATGGCAAGATTTCATTCTTTTTTATGGCTGAGTAAATTTCTAGTGTGTGTGTGTGTATATATATGCACATCATGTTTTATAGTCTATTGAAGAACACTCTGTTTGACCTGTAGAGTATCTCATCATATGGATTTTGGAGTTGGTATAGCTGTATCTCCATGTCTCTTTTCTGTGATGTTATTAGCAGTGAACTTTAATGCATAGATCTGTTAATTCATTGAGGGCTACACAGCAGTAATACTCCAATTCTATTATTTATATTTAACTTATTAATTTAATACTTTTATAAGAAGACACTATTTGGTTATGCAGGGGAAAACTCAAATTGGAAAGATAAGATAAACACCTGAGACTGCCCCCCACCCCCATTGTTTATGGCTGTGCCACACAGCATGTGGAATGTTAGTTCCCTGACCAGGGATCAAACCTGCCTCCCTTGCACTGGAAGCGTGGAGACTTAACCACTGGATGGGCAGGGAAGTCCTGAGCCCACCCTTTTATATACCCATTTTCAAGGTAATTAATTGGTTTCCTATCATCCTTCAATATTAATCAATTAGTTTTTGAATATATTATTATAAATAAATGCCTTTCCCATCACTGGCCAGTAAAAGCCTCTTCAAATTGGCTCTTGAAGACTTCAGTTTGGGAATTAGGAAAGCTTGTCGCAACTGGATTGCATTTCATAACTATGTAGTTAACAAAATAGAATAGAAATGAGCATTCCAATAGCATTAGTTCATATAGATATTTCCAATCCAAATTTAGGCCTTCAGAGATTTTTTAAACTTAACTCTTCATATTACAACTATATTTCCTTTCTTCCACTCTAAAAATCCTCATTCTAAACACAAATGATAGAATTAGAATAACTCATAATTTACTCATTTGCTTTATACATTAGACATACAATAATCTCAGAATAACGATACTAATACTACCACATCAAATATAATTAACAAGAATAGTTAAAAATATTCTTTTTATAAAAGCCCTCATCACTTACTCCATAGTTTACTATTCAAATAATACTCTCTACATTTTAACCTTTATTTAGTCTTACTTAGATCTATAAACATCCATAGATTTTAATGCTGCCCACCAGTCCTTATGGTGATATTTTATAGTCATTTTAGTAGTCTGAAGTGTATTCTTTAGTAAATTCCTCAGGAAGGGCTCATGGGAGCAATATTTCCTGAGTTCTTACATGTGATAACAGTTTGTATCTTTATAGTTGAAATCAGTTTTGCTGGGTATAAAACCCTAAATTTTTTCCCCTCGTGTATCTTAACTGTGTTACTCTATTTTCTTTTGGGTTAAAACGTTTCTATTATCAAAAAGACTGATAATAAATTAGTTTCTTCCTCTTATAGGTCAATTTCCTTTTTTGTGCCTAATGTCAAAAGTGTTTTTTTCTTTTTTCTTTGAAGCCCAGTATTTCTTATCATTGGTCATTTTGAGACTGCATTCTCAATGTGATATTCTTTATCAATATGTAATTTTAACTCTTCTTTATATAAGAAAATTTTCCTGAATTGAAATTTTTAGTATTTTTCTTTTTCCCTTAGTCATCCTCCATCCATTTGGCTGCTATTAATATTTGTTGTATCTTCTCTTTTGGACTTCCTTTGCTATCTTCAATATTTCTCACTTTGTGATTTTTTTTTTAATCTCTTCTTTAATTTACCTCTGGTTTTTAATTTTTTTCACTTCTGTTTTTCCTAAGGTGTTACCTATTGTGTTTATGTTTGCTTGTGTTTCTTTAATTCATTCTTTATTTATGAAAAGATGGTTTGTTTTATATCTATTTTTTCCTGAGGTCTATCAACATGGCTGAGGGCTTTTTTCATGCTTTTTAAATTTTTTTTCAAGTCTTAAGTAATTTTTAATGTATTTAGCTCATTTTGAGCTAGCAGGTTACAGTTCATCTATACTATATTTTGGGGGACTTTTTAAATAAATTTATTTATTTATTTAATTGGCTGTGTTGGGTCTTTTTTTGCTGTGTGTGGGCTTTCTTTAGTTGCGGTGAGTGGGGGCTACGTTTCGTTGTGGTGTGTGGACTCCTCATTGCCGTGGTTTCTCTTGTTGCGGAGCATGGGCTCTAAGCATGTGGGCATCAGTAGTTGCAGCACATGGGCTCAATAGTTGTGGCTCACGGACTCTAGAGAACAGGCTCAATAGTTGTGGCACATGTGGCAGCATGTGGGATCTTCCTGGAGCAGGGATCGAATCTGTGTCTCCTGCATTGGCAGGCGGATTCTTAACCACTGCGCCACCTAGGAAGACCAGGGGGCATTTTTTTATACAAAAACTTTGCATGGAATTTGACCTCATTACTTTGTTTCCTATTTTGATGTGAAATTTTTTTTTTCCTGAACTTTGAGTAGGAGTTCTGGTTCTGAGCGATTTTCTAAATTTCTCTAAATTCCTCTTCTTTTGTTTTCATCTAACACTGAAACTATAGAAACTTGCTTTCTAAGATTTCCTGGTTTTGTTTCTTCCTCACTTTTCTCTGAAATTTTTTCCCTTTCATTTCTGTCTTAATTGTCCTTCTCAATTTTGTTTCCACTGCAGACAGTTTTTCCTCAGCCTAGGAGACCTAACTGCTTTAGCCTTTTCAGATTATCTTGTTGTGAGCCCCTCAACTCACCTCATATTGGATTTGACAAAAACACTCTCAGTTTTGGTAGCTGTCTTCAAACTGCACTACTATTGTTTCTGCATATTTTGTGGTTCTCTCTCTCTTTTTTTTAATTCTGTCATACATCTTGTTGCTTTTCTCTACTTCTCATGCACAGATGCTGATATAATATGAGTTTGTGGTCATTGGTGATTGGTTCTCAATCAATGATATTTTGAAGTTTACAGGGACAACTTGCCATCTTGATTTGCTTTAAATATTGCTTATGGGTTTTGGAGTATACTATCTAGCTGTTTTGTGTGTTTTACCATCTAGTTGCTCTCTCTGTGTTTATGAGAATCAAAAACTATATTGCTATAGCCACCCTCCCACAATCTCCTCCTCCCCCCCTTTTTTTTGGACAACATACCATAGTGGTTAAGAGTACTGGCTCTCTGGGCTTCCTAGGTGGTGGAGTGGTTAAGAACCTGCCTGCCAATGCAGGGGACACAGGTTCAATCCCTGCTCCAGGAAGATCCCACATGCTGCGGAGCAACTAAGCCCGTGTGCCACAACTGTTGAGCCTGCGCTTTAGAGCCTGTGAGCCACAGCTATTGAGCCTATGTGCTGCAACTACTGAAGCCCATGTGTCTAGAGCCTGTGTTCTGCAACAAGAGAAGCCATGGAAATGAGGAGCCCGTGCACCACAATGAAGAGTAGCCCCCACTCACCGCAACTAAAGAAAGCCCACACACAGCAAAAAAGACCCAACACAGCCAATAAAAAAATAAAAAAAAAAAGTACTGACTCTGGAATCAAACTACCTGGGTTAAAAATCCCAGGTAACAATACCACTTATAAGCATTGTTACCTTGTCACACCCCTGGACTCTAAAATTGAGATAATAATACAATTTATCTTAAAGGATTATTAGAAGATTACATGAATTAATATTTTTAATGTACTTATAATGATTCCTGGTATGTGATGACTGCAACATATATGTTTGTTAAATAAATTTCAGTTTTAATATATATTAGTCATTTAAAAATTCCCTTAATATATCATCCAAGACAGAAAAATACTATCAATACCATTTCTTTATTACCTAATTAAAAATTATAATTCATATTCTAGTTCATTTGATACATAGCATTGTTTTGAATAAGTAAGAGACCACTGAGTCAATGAATGGTCAGGTGAATAGAGTGCTAGTAGTTGAAACAAAAGAGTTTTATAATATAATTAATTTTAAGTAATGAGTTTACCATTATATCCTAGCAACAAAGACCTACTTAGGTTACTAACGCTTTAAGTATTATTCAAGAAAACACTTGTTAATCTTCCTGAAGTTATTTAGATATTAACTTGAAGGATGATACAATGAATATTCAGGATATCTTCAGTCTTCCTGATTCATGTGTCATCTGCCAAACTTAAATAGCTCCCTAACAATTTCATCCTTAATATCACTATACAGAAAATGCAACCAGCTGTTGCCTATTTCCAATGACCCGCAGAAAATGGTTGTAATTTGTAATTGGAGCAATTTAGGTTTGATATAAGGAAGAACTTTATGGATGTGAAAGTAGTTCATGAATATGTAATTTAGGAAATGATACTGTAGACTCCCCTGATGTTGGCCTATTAAAGAATAGGATAGTTTTATAGGATATATTGGGATAGTTCTTTGATAATGACCATTTACTTTAAAAAATAATACTAATAACAATAAAATAATATCAGAGGGCTATCCATTAAGAAATAAAAATATTAGTAATTATTTAATAATATGCAAAGGTTAAATAATTATGAAGAGCTAGGAAAAAATAAGTATTCTATAAAAGCTCATAGAAGACGATCAAAGTGACATTTGCAAAAGAATATATAAAATATTTTTCAAAAGAGACTAGCTTTACAAGCATGTGAATTTAGAGGAAGGAAAGCAAGCCAGTTACGTTAACAAGGACCATAAATGCCTTGTTAGAGAAAAGCATGGTGAATCAATCAGAGTTAGTGTACTGGCTAATATGTTGTCTTTTGATTGGTTTCTCCATTATTGGCCTATCAAGGTTAATTCTGTGTGTGTTTCAACTTACCACAGGTTATTGGTTTGTCTTCTTATCCACAGCAGAGTTCAAAATGAGCACAGCTTCCCCACAGAGCAAGTGCTCTGAGCAGTGTAGCAGATCATCTGCCTCCGGATTTTCTTTCTACTATCAGGTGTGTTGCTCAACATGAGGCCAAAAGTGTGGACTATTGACACTGAGAAAAGACAGCACTGAAATCTAAAATATTAGCATGTGGTATGAATATAAGTCAGCTCTCACTGTGGTTGCATCTGGTTCTCTTCTGCATGATATGCCGCCTTCAAGCTCAGGATAAAAAGGTCATTTTCTTTACTCTCTTTTAAATCTTTTCCCCTCATTTTATTTTCCAAATGCCAAATTCACAATTATGGCCAAGATAAACCTGCTAACTTATGTGGCTTACAATTCCAGAACATGTCCCATGACACAGACAATTAAAGAATAATTAGTATATGTAAAACAGACCAGTGAAAGTTGGCAAGTAATTCCAATTCACAAAATTGCTAATTTTAAATATTTGTTCTGAATTTGCCATGATGTTGAGAGGAATGAGGCAGTCTTGTACCAGGCTGTATCTATAAACTCTATATTTTCACGGTCAACCTGCTACCATTATATTTTATGATTGCATACTTCTTTTTTTTTTTTTTTAAAGGTGAAACTGTTTATTAATGCCTAGCATATAGGAAGCATTCCCCAAATGGGACCTGTTTTATTATTATTATTATTATTATTATTATTATTATTATTAAATACTACCTCTAAATGACTCCGAGGTACATATGCATTGAGAGTTGTTTTCTTTTTTAAAACTGAAGTATAGTTGATTTACAATGTTTTGTTAGTTTCAGGTGTACAGCAAAATGATTGTTATACACACACACACACATGCATCTATTCTTTTTCATGTTTTTTTCCATTATGGTTTATCATAGGATAGTGAATATAGATCCCTGTGCTATACAGTAGGACCTTGTTGTTTATCCAGCCTATATATAAGAGTTTGCATCTGCTAATCCCAGACTCCCAATCCTTCCCTCCCCCTCTCCTCTTTGGCAACCATAAGTCTGTTCTTGATGTCTGTGAGTCTGTTTCTGTATTGTAGATAGGTTCATTTGTGTCATATTTTAGATTCCAGATATGTGATATCATACGGTATTTGTCTTTCCTTTTCTGACTTACTTCACTTAGTTTGACAATCTCTAGGTTCATCCATATTGCTGCATGTGGCATTATTTCATTCTTTTTCTTATAGCTGAGTAATATTCCATTGTATATATGTACCACATCTTCTTTATCTGTTCATCTGTTGATGGACTTTTAGGTTGTTTCCATATGTTGGCTATTGTAAATAGTGCTGCCATGAACATCGGGGTGCATGTGTCTTTTTGAATTAATGTTTTCTCTTTTTTTTGATAAATACCCAAGTGGAATAAAATGCACCTTTTTAAAGTCTTTAATTAAATGGTTCTCAGTATATTTACGAAGTTGTGCAACCATCACCACTGTCCAATTCCAGAACATTCCAATCACCCTAAAAATAAAACTCAGACCCTTTAAACAGTCATTCTGCCTTCCCTCCTCCCCAACCCCCCAGCCCCTGACAACAGCCAGCCTGTTTTCCATCTCTAAGGATTTGCCCATTGGGGACATTTTATATAAATGGAATCATACAATATGTGTCATTTTGTGCCTGTCATCTTTCACTTGGCATCATGTTTCAGGGTTCATCCACATGGTTGCAAAAATCAGCACCTCATCCCTTTTTTGTGACTGAGTAATATTCCACTGTACGGACAGCACACATTTCCACTCTCCTCATTTCTCTTGATGAGACGCCTCTGGGGAACTTGTAGAGCGCATTTCACACCCACACCTGGAATAAGTGCCCTGTCCCCTGGTCGGCTGTACTTATCTTTTTTTTTTTTTTTTTGGGGGGTATACCAGGTTCAATCAACTGTTTTTATACACATATCCCCATATTCCCTCCCTTCCCAGATGCCCCCCCCTCGAGTCCCCCCCACCCTCCCTGCCCCAGTCCTCTAAGGCATCATCCATCCTCGAGTTGGACTCCCTTTGTTATACAACAACTTCCCACTGACTACTCTACAGTTGGCAGTATATATATGGCTGTGCTACTCTCTCGCTTCTTCTCAGTTTCCCCTTCACCCCCCGCCCCCTCCCATACCTCGAGCTCTCCAGTCCATTCTCTGTACCTGCCTCCTTGTTCCCGTCACTGAGTTCATCAGTACCATTTTTAGATTCCGTATATGTGAGTTAGCATACAATATTTGTCCTTCTCTTTCTGACTTACTTCACTATGTATGACAGACTGTAGTTCTATCCACCTCATTACATATAGCTCCATCTCATCCCTTTTTATAGCTGAGTAATATTCCATTGTATATATATGCCACATCTTCTGTATCCATTCATTTGTTGATGGGCATTTAGGTTGCTTCCATGTCCTGGCTATTGTAAAGAGTGCTGCAATAAACATTATGGTACAAGTTTCTTTTGGGATATGATTGCATACTTCTGCCTGATAATATTGATGAAATTGTGGCATGAGCTTTGCCAATATAAGATTTACACATCTGAGTGAATAATGAAAAATAGAATCAATGACTTGTCAAGTGTCAAAATATTTTTGCCACATCAATATTTTGAAATATGTCTTATATTTTAGATGTGTTGAACACTTTATATTTCATAGTCAGTGGTTGATTTGGGTCACATTTTGCATGTGACAATTCAAAATGATGCAAGACACAGAAGCATTTCTTATTGTCCAGCAAAGCCAGTCTAATTAAATTTTATGTCTCTTACTATTAGCATTCATGACCAATTCTGATTTTCAGATTAGAAAATTAAGTAATAACATTCAATACTAATATTATGGCAATTTTTTGAAATGTTCTCATTCTGGAAAATATAGCATACATATTATTTTTTGTTATTAACTGTCCATTGTTTGAATTAAAATTAATCTTTGCATTTCCTATTGAGCACCAGGGAGTGAATAATACTTTTATTGTTTTCTCTTGAAGGTAATTATTAAATCGGTTTCCTAGCCTTTTCTTCTTATAATGAATTATCGAAAGATTAATATATGAAAACTTGTCATATCACTTTCTCAACATGCTTTAGCAAGAAGTATAGTAAAACTTAATATCAAAAAAACAAACAACCCAAATACAAATGGGCAGAAGACCTGAACAGACATTTTTCTGAAGAAAACATGCAAATGGCCAACAGGCACATGAAAAAGATGCTCAATATCACTAATCATCAGGGAAATATGGCACAAAACCACAATGAGATATCACCTCACACCTGTCAGAATGGCTATCATCAAAAAGAATACAAATAACAAATGTTGGCAAGGATGTGGAGAAAAGGGAACCCTTGTACACCCTTGTTGGTGGGAATGTAAATTGGTGCAGCCACTATAGAAAACGGTATGAAGGTTTCACAAGAAACTAAAAATAGAGCTACCATATGACCTCACAATTCCACTCCTGGGGATATATTAAAAAAAAAACAACACTAATTTGAAAAGATATATGCACCCCCCATTTCTAGCAACATTATTTATAACTGTCAAGATATGGAAGCAACTTAAGTGTCCATCAACAGATGAATGGGTAAAAAAGAAGTCTGTCATACAGAGCAAAATAAACCAGAAAGAGAAAAACAAATACCGTATGCTAACTCATATATATGGAATCTAAAAAAATGGTACTGATGAACCCAGTGACAGGGCAAGAATAAAGATGCAGATGTAGAGAATGGACTTGAGGACACAGGGTGATGGGCGAAGGGGAAGCTGGGATGAAGTGAGAGAGTATCATTGACATATATACACTACCAAATGTAAAATAGATAGCTAGTGGGAAACTGCTGCATAACACAGGGAGATCAACTCAATGATTGGTGATGACTTAGAGGGGTGGGTTAAGGAGGGTGGGAAGGAGTCGCAGGAGGGAGGGGATATGGGGATATATGTATAAATACAGCTGATTCACTTTGTTGTACAGCAGAAACTAGCACAACAGTGTAAAGCAATTGTACTCCAATAAAGAGCTAAAAAAATTTTTTTTAAAAAGTGGTATATATATATACAGAGGAATACTACTCAGCCATAAAAGAGAACAAAGTTTTGCTGTTTGTAGCAACATTGATGGACTTGGAGGGCATTATGCTAAGTGCAATAAGTCAGAGAAAGAAAAATACT
Organism: Hippopotamus amphibius kiboko; assembly: GCF_030028045.1. Lineage (NCBI taxonomy): Eukaryota > Metazoa > Chordata > Mammalia > Artiodactyla > Hippopotamidae > Hippopotamus > Hippopotamus amphibius. The sequence continues at coordinate 77,814,680 of NC_080198.1, forward strand.
GTATGTTATCACTTATATGTCTAATCTAAAAAATAAAACGAATGGATATAAAAAAATAAAAAAAAAACGAGACATATGAAGTCCATGCAGAAACAAGAACAATGGTCTAATATTATATGAAAAAAAATTCTGACCATAAAATTTGTGTTTACCATGACGGTAACCATGTAAACACACATACAAAAATGCTATAAGGGAATATGTAAAAATGAAAAATAGTTGTAATTTTCAGATATGTGAGTCCTGCATTTATCTTCTAGACTTTACAAATATTGCTTTACTTCTTTTATAGTTAAAAAGTAAATTTATTAAAATTTAGGAAAACCAAAAATAATAGAATATATCAGAAAATTATTTGCTAAGAGAACTATTTGCTATGTGAGTATATGTATACACACTCAAATATACAATTTATATATTCACACAATTTCAAAGGGAAAATAATTATATCTTTTATAGCAAGTTGTAATTTATATAGTCATAAATAATAATAATAAAACAACAATGTACTGTAAACTTAATATATAAGGAATTCAATTAAATTTGTGCAGCAAAACAACTTTAGGAATATTTTGGTATAAGCTAAGATATGGTTGATGGGGAGTCGGTGGATAGAGTTGGTTCAATATAATTTGTTAGAGGATTTTGAGATGGTGAGACAAGACCTGCATGTTACTTCCATGAAAAATTTTAAAGATGGTAAAGATCTTTGCAGTTTCCCAGCACTAGCATGCACTCACTGGTGTCCCTACCCCTTTTGGTATATGTTTTAAAAGGCATTATTTTCCTTTGGTAATTTCTTTTCTCTGGGCGATTGTCCCAGGCCTCAATTCATCTGGAACGACCCTTCCCATTTTGAGCAAAGATACAGTTTTCCCAGGCAATGATCCAATAAATGAGAATTCAGTGTCAATTCACCCCTTCTAACTCACTTACCTGGACATTAAGATAACCACTTACCCATCATTCAAAGTTTATTATCATCTTCAGTTTCCTCTTCATTGAAATTACATGTACTAGAATAACTAGTGACAGAGCAAAAGTCACATTCCTGGCAACTTACTATGTGCTAGGCTCAGTGCCATTGGCTTTACTTATTGTATTTCTCAAGACTCTTTCAAATGCAAGTTTGATATTTAATTTAGGCAAAAATGAAGGAAATTTATTGGCTTACTAAACAGCAGAGTCCATGTTTGAATTCAGACACAGTTGGATTCCGGGGCTCAAACAGTGATATTGGTACCGCCTTTTAATTTTCATTCTATCCTTTTTTTGGTTTCATTCTACAGGAAGCCCTCTTCTCCACGGTGAGGAAAATGGATGCCTACAGCCACAGGTGCAGATCCTCCCAGTGGCTACTGGTAAAGAAATGTAATTATACATATACATGTAAATATGTATGTGATATAACATTACATGTCTTAACTCATTTGATACTCATAACAACCCTTCTGAGGCAGATGCTATTTTTTAAATCTCAATTTTGGATGTGAGGAAACTGGAACAGAGAAATTTAAGTAACATTCTCAAGGTCACACAGCTCCATAGTGGTGGACCCAGGTTCCCAATCCAAAAAAAGTCTGACATTAGAAATGATGCTCTTTTCCACTCCACTGTACTGTTTGGGCAGTGTGTAAATGAAAGTACAGAGAAAGACTGTGGTGGAACAGCATTATTTATGTCGTATGCCGCAACTGATTACTGTATGGTTGGATCTTAAAATCATGCTAAGTGAACGACACCAGGTAAATAGAGTTTATATTGTGTAAATGTTACACAGAATTCTTAAAAATGGAAATTGATCTAAAGTGACAAAGTAGACTAGCAGTCTGGGGCTGGGTGGCATGAGAGATGGATAGCAAAGGGGAAGAAAAAAACTTGGGAGAAGTATTTCTACATCTTGAATTTGGTGGCAATTTAAAAGAAGGCGTATTGGTCACATTTACCAAAGTTTAATATTTAAATGTGTACAGTTTATTGTATATGAATTATGCCTCAGTACATTTGTTAAAAAAGAAATACGTGTGTGTGAGAAAACATCAGAGTTATAAGTAGTGGAAAATCGAAGAATAATGGTGAGAAAAAAAGAATAAACAATATAAAAAGAGAACAAGATGGGGACTCCATGATGGTCTAGTGGTTAGGACTCACCACTTTCACTGCTGAGGGTGCCGGTTTGATCCCTGGCTGGGGAACTAAGATCCCGCAAGCCATGCAGTGCTGCCAAAGAAAAAAACAAACCAAGAGTGAGAGAGAGAACAAGAAAACATAAAAAAAATTTTGAAATGAAAAACATTCCACTTAATACATAATATAGATTTGTAGAATTTATATAGGGACCTTCCATTGTCAATAATTTATAGGCATCTTTTTCTTCTACATTAGCTTAGATATTAATTTGCTTTTTTTGACAAAATAATAAAACAATTTGAAAAATTTCTAACTTACTGTTCAAGTCATCAACATGGTGATGGGTTATTGGAGTTAGTTCGTAATAGATGGTTATATTCCCTTGGCCTAGTATAATCATTCCCTAGTTCATATTGAGAGGGATAAATTGTAACATAGATAAGACCATGAATCCAGCAGAGAACACAGCGTATCCAGCTCATAAATTTGTGCACACATGAGACAGTATTATAGTTGTAAAATATGTATAGTGGATCCACCTTTTCTCAGATCATGACATATTTACAAATTGTAATTTCCTCTAGAGATGTACTGTGACTAAATTATTGTCTGTTGTACTAGTGCCTCAAGGAAAAAAAAAAAACTCATCTAATTCATCTTGGTTTAGATTGTACTAGTGAAATATGTAAACTTAGTTCTTTTCCTGTGAATTTCATTCCCTGTAAACATCAAAGCAAATATAGGAAATTGAGTTTTACCAGTATAGAAAGCACAATCTGCAAACTCGGAAATGATATTAAATACAAAACTGAATATCTTAGGAAAATCTTTGTGGTGAGGTCACATTATTCATACACAAGCAAATAAGATTTATACAAATTCTTATAAACTGGTGGGTATTGAAATTTCTGTTACAGGAAGTCATGACTATATAGCCATGCCTAGCTTCTCATCTACTGAGGCCTAGGCTAGCTGGCAAACTTATTTATTCAATTAATTGCACATTTGACACAGAGTAGATATATATGGAAGTGTTAGTTTATAGAAAAAGAACATATTTTGTTTGGGAGAAAACTTCCATATGACTCCTACAAAGCATCGAGTCACAGGATTTTACAAAGGAACTTGGGAGTTTGCTTGTTCACATTTCCCACCCTTCTCTCACTCACTGCATTTCTAGGATATCTACAACATGACAAATATATTAATTTTTCATCTGAATTAACACTTTCCATGTTGGAGAGCTAGTGCAGCTAACATCTGAGTGCCTTCCATGTGCCAGAGAACAATAGATTTTTATATTCATTAATACTGAGAGAGCTTTTACAGCAAAGTACTTTATAACACAGTAAACACCCCGAAAGGTAGGTGGTATTAACACATTTACACCTCCAAACACCCTGTGAGGTAGGTGGTATTAACACATTTCACAATTGATGAAACAACTTGTAATTAGCAGAGCAGGGATTAAAATTGAGGTAATTTGTGTCCAATGTCTCTGCTTTTCTCTTGTCCACTCTACTGTCTCATATTGTGCTAAGTGCTTTTACATATATCATTTAATTCACACAATAATATCACACACACTAGAGACTATTGTGTCTAATGTACAGACGCAAGACTTAGAATAAGACTGTCAATATTTGAGACAAATTTCCCACTTGCTGTATGATCTGATGCAAACTACTTAATCCCTTTTAGCTTGGTTTTCTTATCTAGTGTATGGAAACAATCACTGCTTAGTCTCTCTTTGAGGGAAGTCATAGAGATTAAAGAAAACACTTGTGTTAAAACACAATGAAACCTTTAGGGCTATACTAATGTAATATAGCTATATTTATATCTTACAGGGTAGCCCATGTGAATAGATCTAATTATTCAAAAAATTTTTTTTCTGAATAGAAACTTTCCTCCCTGGGGGCCACGTTGAAACTTTGTTACTTTTTTTTTTTCTTTTAAGGATTAAGAGTTTTGGAGCCATCAAAGTTTTGCACTAAAGGCTTCATGTTCTTATTTATGCTCTCTGGTTTAAGAAAGATGTCCATTCCTAAGTATAATACTCCAGATATGGCATGACCAGTACACAGTATTATTAATTTGTTCCATTATCATTTTATATCATATCATATACATATAAGTTGTGTTGGGTAACATTTCTATTAATAATTAAAGCCCAAGACTTAAAACTTTTTGGCAGTCTCATATGAGGGACAATGGATTTTGAATTTGATGCCAACAGAAAAATAAAATTTTCTTTCATACAAACTGCTGATGTTAAACGAGGCATAGTTTTATCCACCTTACAGATAATGATTTGGGTGGTAGGACAGTGTAATTTTAGGAAGTGTCTATGTAGATTCTCAGTTTTATTCTGTATACTTTTTTTCTTCGTTGTTATTTTTTGGTCATAGGCCCAAGTTTGGTCTCAGCCTTGTGAATTGTAGAAATCAAAATAACCCCAAATATTCTTTGCATAAACAGTAAGTAGAATGATTGCTGCTTATCTAGTTTTTCTCCACCCTAATAAAGGCGATGGTACTTATATACAGCATCTTCTACTTCCAACCAGCGAACCATGAAGACCAGTAAAACATCCTAATTTTATAGCCGGTCCTTTGTGAATTCTTCCATGTATACTGCTTGAACTAGAGTCATGGGAGTAAAAGAGGAAGTGCATTTCATTTCTTACAAGGACAGCAGTAAACTTCTCACTACCTTTTAAATGGCCTGCCTACGGAGACTATGCTTAGTGATAAACCATTTCACTTTCTTTTCCCTCCTTCTGAAATAATAAACTGTGTTTTCTTTTATAGTTTATTCTTTATAGGCCTAGTGGGAAAATGTTCATTATATTATCCTGGGTCTGTGTTGGAGGAAACATCTCCAGATCTTACACTTAAGTTTTTGGTAAGGTTTGTAAGAATTCCTACCCAATGTATAGAAGTACTTGTTCAACCAACTTGAATTTTTTGGTGAGGTTTTAATAATTAACAGTAACACTTGTTTTATGCCACTAAAAAAATGGCTTACATGACAGGAAACGGGTTTCTGAAGTGGAGGCTAAGTGTGTGATTTGGCTGCAAATGAGAAGGAAAAGTCTCAGCTGAATTAATAAAAAGCTTATTCTCTTGAGAAAGGTAATCATTCACCAAAAATGATAAACTATTATAAAAACTTAATGAAAATGTTGTATACAAGTAGTTTAGAACATTTTAAAAGTCATATTTCAGTTCAAAGTAACTATTAGTTTTACTATCAATTAGATGATAATATTCACATTATCATATTAACTAATTGATCAGAAGGAAATAGGACTACTTGTGGAAAAATTTATATAGTCAATCAAAATACGATTGAAATTAAAATATGACCATGTGTTTAATAGTATAATTAAAAGGACTAAGCCTTTTCTTTTTTAAAGCTATGATGTGCTGGTAAAAATTAAAGTAAAATTTACTTTTGTGTATGTGGTAGGCAGAATAATGGCTCCATGCCCTAGTCCCTGGAATTTGGAAATATGTTGCCTTACATGGTGAAAGTACTTTGTAGATGTGAAGAAGTTAAACATTTTGAGATGGGGAAGTTATCCTGGATTATTTGAATGGGCCCAAAGTATTCACAAGGATGGGCAGAAATATGAGAAAAGCTATGGAAGCAGAGGTTGGAATGATGAAATTGCTGGCTTTGAAGATGAAAGGGGGCTAGGAGCCAAGGGAGCTGGAAAAGGAAGGAACAGATTCTCCCCTAGAGCCTCAGGAAGGAACCAGCCGTACTAACACCTTGATGGCAGCCCTGTAAGACTCATTATGAACTTCTCACCTCCAGAACTGTAAGGGGATACATTTGTGTGGTGTTAAGCCACTAAGTTTGTAATAATTTGTTATAGCAACCATAGGAAACTAATATAATGTGACATGTGAGTTATATTTTAGCTCTAGAATATAAATTCTTTGAATACTAAAACAACCTCAGTATTAATTCTTCCATAATCTTGAATATAATAACTTTAAGTATCTATTGGAAGCAAATGCTTTTATACTTGGGCATGAGCTATGACTTTTAGATCTCTTGGAATGTTAAAAACGATTCAATTGAAATGCTTCATTATTAAGTTAGATGTTAACTTTGTATATGAGAGCTTCTTATTCAAGTTCTTTAACAACAGTGATCTAAATTAGCTTTTCAGATGAGCCAAAATAACTGCGAACAATTCTATAGTAAGGAATTTGTAGTCATAATGCAATGTCAGGAATTCTGTATGTGTAAATTGCTTCTGCTTAAAAAATATTTTTTTCCATTAAACTATAGTCAAAAGCCAGAATAGGCCAGACGTCATAGCAATGGGTTAAAATTATTAGAAATTTCAAATGACATGTCTAACTCTGTGAGATTTCACCATAACTGCAAATGTTTTACTTTATGTTGTGTAGACGCATAGCTTTTAAACATTTTAAAACTATTATTATATTCTAGTACCGCCAAGAGGCGTATGAGATATTTAATAAACATCTTGAAACCCATTTACACGAGCACATTTCAATGAAACTATTTCCAGAAAAATGGAATGTGATAGAATTGATTGCACTGCTCAATGTAAATAGCATTTCTGGTTGGAGTTAAACCTCCCATGAAAGATTAAAGACAAGCACCTTGTCAAACGGTGCTATTAGGGATCATATTTAAAAATGTGTTGTGCATGATTTATTTTACAGGAAAGTGAATGTTAGCATATTGTAGGACTGTAAGTGATATTTGTATACACAATAAAAAAAAAATCCTTGACTATAAAGCCTCCTGGCTTATTAGATATGCATCTGAAACATTTTCTTGTCAATAAATTTTGACATGTAAGATGTTGGTACTTACTTAACATCTTGTTCATTGATTTATTTTTTTAATTTTTACAAGAAAAGGAACATGCCATACAAAACTCTGCAATTTTTAGTTGACCATGGCTATATTTTTAAACAAAATTATTCTTAAATATTATATAATTACATGTAGAGTTTTTAGAACTAAATATAATTACATATGTGGAAGTTTTAGAAATAAAATTACATAACAGTGCAGTTGTCTTTAAAACAATTTTATTTCTTTTGTTTATCTGCCATGCTTGGATCTAAACAAGTAAGCAAATGGATGGCACCTAACTTATATTACCTGAGTTTTTTTTTTAATTTACAAAGTTGGACCATGACAAATTTGAGAATTTGATTTCAGATCAAAGCCTATTTATCTCACAAGTCATTTTAAAATATATTTTTGATAAGTTGAAGAAAACATTTAAAGCAACATGAAACTTCATAGGTATGTGCAATGATAAGAAAGTGTCCTTTTCTTGCTATACATGTGAGTACCGATACCTCCACAGTTTTAGCTTCATTGTGGATGAGTGGACTGACTTCAAAACCTTAGGAAAGATGTATGTTGCTGCCTCCAGTAATTTGTTAGATACTGACATTTGGCTTCTCAGCACATATGGAAGATCCACAGCAGGGAGGAATATTGATCATTATGTGACAGACATCTCAATAAACACTGTTTCCATGATTTTTATTTGTTATATTCTCTTTAAAATTTATAGGGAGCACAACACAAATGCTACTCCTTGATAAAGTAATAAATACTAGAAGTAGCAATTTAAAATTATTAATAATTTGTGTTAGAAACATTGAGTCAGAAGGTAGCATGTCTAGAGAGATTCTTTAGATGACATAAGAACTCCCAGTCAGGATGCTAGCTGTATTTATAAAATGTCTTCAAAATTTTCTCATTCTTTTAAATATTCCTTCAAAGAATATTTATAAGGCAGGTACTCTTTGAGGGGTAAGAATACCAGTGAAGAATACAAATGAGAAAACTTGCCTTTTAGGGGATTACATCCTAAGAAGAGAGATGATTTTACAACATAAAGAAGTAGACAATTATGTCTGAATGTGATAGGAGATGCAGGAAAAAAAAAATTGCTGGCTGATACCAGGCTCCTAACTGTGCCTGGCTTTGACTGACCAAGCTAGTATTTTAGATTTTTTAATGAGTTGCTAATTGAGAAGCAGAAGCAAAACATTCAGCATTATCTTCATATTTGTGAAAATAATTCTACAACTATGTGTAATTTTAATAAAACTTAGAACATTTATTTTTATTTATTGGCACAAAGATTTTCTAGAAGAAAGCAACATCTCTATTAAACTGTCTTTACACTTAAAATTAACTTACGTTTTTGTTTTCTCAAAAACTAGGGGAAAGCTCCATCTTGCTTGACAAATTTGTACTAGTCCTCTACTTGTAAGCACTGTAGTCGTGCTATATCAAAAGATAATTTGGTTAGAAATTGGTAGATATGCATCTATTTATATACCATTTTATACCAAGCAATAAACATATTGTGTAGGTATAGTAGCAGCATTCAGTTACCTATATACGGCCAGGTACCATTGACTGTGAGTGAAGGATGCTTGCAAGCTCAGGTTCTGCACAAGCCATTCTCCCATGGGCTGTTGCATTGCTCAGTGCTATTTTTGTCTGCTCATTTATCTCTGTTGATGAAGTTTCCCCTGTGTGTGTCTGTGTGTGTTGGGGGGTGTTACACTCTTCTCTGCTGGTTCAGCTCAGTGTCTTCAAGCTGGCTTCCTGTCTTAGTCATCCAGGGAAACAACAGGTCTTACTAATGCCCTCAAAACTGAGTTAAAAGACAGAAAGTGTCTTTTCTCTCCTTATTAGTAACTATAGCTCTTTCGTTATAACCTGTAGCCAAAACAAAACAAATCCTCCAAAACTCAGACTAAAACAAACAACAACAACAAAACAAAATCTCAAATCAGGGAAATCCATTTAGAAATAGGATGGTTATAGGATCTCAAAGATTGGAACATCATCTCATTTTGGAGGTTAACTGATTAAAAATGTAGAGATCTATAGTGGGTGAGTGAAAGTGCATACTATGTGTATTTTAGCTAAGAGAAAAAAAGCTTTAAGAATATGACAGAACTTTTAAGTGCCTGATGAGAAAATAAACTAGAAAAATTTCTCTCTCCTGATCATCACTAACAGATCAGTTGCCTCTCCAAGGTTACTAGGGATGTCACAGCTATTTGGAATGTGTCAGTCTGGGTTTCTTTTTTTTTTTTTTTTTTTTTTTTTTTTTTTTTTTTTTTTGAGTTTAAATGCATTTTATTTTTAGACAACCTACATGACATGTTTTTCTTTCTCAAAAACAACGCCTCCACTCCAAACAAATCAACGTCAAAATGAAGAGCTCAAGATGCCATCAGTCCCATTTGTTTAAGTCCTGGTGTTGTGTGGATGGAAAGCAGCAACCAGCCAGTTATGACGAGCAGGTGATAGATCCAAAGTAACAGCCAAATTTGTTAACATTTTTCCATTTCTAAACCATCCTTAAAGAAAATCATATATGGGGTCACACCATCCTCACGGTAGTCCAGCAGAGCAACCATGCCATCTGGATTCATGTTTTCACCAATAAAGAACTGATAGTTTTTGAAATTAGCAAGGATGTGCTTGATTTGTTCTGCAGCCCCTGTCATAAAAGGTTTTACTCTTTCTGGTCTCTGTTCTTCAAGCTTTCCTTTGATTGACTTCATGTAATCTTTGATGTACTTCTTGTAGGCTTCTTTTGTGAAGCTGGTTTCCTGCAAGTGATGGTTCATGACAATATCGACACCAGTGACTACTGTGCTTTCGGTACCTTCGCCCTCAGGGCCTTCAGCGGAGGCATTTCCACCAATGAGCGAGTCATCAATGTTACCCTCTGTCCTACTGACCATCTTCCCCTCCACCTCCAGACACAGCCCGTCCGCGACCTCCCGGATCTTGTAGATGTCGGAGAACATCTCATCATGGCTGATGAGGTCCCGGTAGATGATCATGATGGCGACTGGAGGGAGACGACGGTGGCGCTACCTCACTAGGAGCCCGGAGCTCAGAGCGAGCGCGGTGCAGCCGGAGCGGCGCTCGGGGGGAGGGGGGAGCGGGCGGAAAAGGCCTGGGTTTCTTTTTATCATGTGTTCTAGGAAATATTTGTGGGTACTTAGAGACCTTTACTTGAAGACGTTTCTTTTGTATATGATCCTTTTATTGAAAGCCTAAATATTAATATAAATGTGTTTCATTAGATGTAAAATATTTTCTTCTAGATTATTTCATAGGTTTCTTTTTTTTTTATTATTTTCTAAATTTCTTTCATGACATTTTGCCGTCATGAATTTGAGTCCATGAGTTTGAGTATGCCAGAAGCAAATTATTTTTAATGTATGATTTTTGTATTGCAGATTTAAGCCTTTGAAGGAATTACTTTCTTATTCTTCTACTCTCTGTCTTACTACTTTCTTTTATTTCTGAAAATTAGGTTTAAAATTAATTGTATTCCTTTTCCAGGGTTGACAATGGGAATTTTCAAATAAGTACCATATATTCAATTCTTAAGAGAGCAAAGCAAAAGAGAAAAAAAAATCACTTAAAAGCGAATTGTTATAAATTTTAAACTTTTTGAAATAATTTATAATTTAAAAAATTTCGTAGCAATTTGTAGTAATACTTTAAAATTGACTCATAAAAAATTAACATCTTAGAGAGTTTCTGTTTCTTTTTTTTTTTTTTTTTTTTTTTTTATTATTTTATTTTATTTTTTTGGGGGGTACACCAGGTTCAATCAACTGTTTTTATACACATATCCCCATATTCCCTCCCTTCCTTGACGCCCCCCCCTCGATTCCCCCCCACCCTCCCTGCCCCAGTCCTCTAAGGCATCTTCCATCCTCGAGTTGGACTCCCTTTGTTATACAACAACTTCCCACTGACTATTTTACAGTTGGTAGTATGTATATGTCTGTACTACTCTCCCGCTTCTTTTCAGTTTCCCCTTCACCCCCCGCCCCCTCCCATACCTCGAGTTCTCCAGTCCATTCCCTGTATCTGCTTCCCTGTTCTTGTCACTGAGTTCATCAGTACCATTTTTAGATTCCGTATATGTGAGTTAGCATACAATATTTGTCTTTCTCTTTCTGACTTACTTCACTCTGTATGACAGATTGTAGTTCTATCCACCTCATTACATATAGCTCCGTCTCATCCCTTTTTATAGCTGAGTAATATTCCATTGTATATATATGCCACATCTTCTGTATCCATTCATTTGTTGATGGGCATTTAGGTTGCTTCCATGTCCTGGCTATTGTAAAGAGTGCTGCAATAAACATTATGGTACAAGTTTCTTTTGGGATTATGGTTTTCTTTGGGTATATGCCCAGGAGTGGGATGACTGGATCATATGGTAGTTCTATTTTTTTCTTGACTTTTCACTTTCTTAACAATGTTTCTTGATTAGTGAAATATTTTAATTTTGATGATTTAAATTTATTACTTAGGTTGGGTTTTACTGAGCTTTTTGAATATGTATTGGCAACATTTTAGCCATTATCTTCACTAATTTTTTTTGGTTCTTTTTTCTCATCATTTTTATGATGGCCCAATTTCACAATATATTAAATTGTATAATTTTGTCCACATAGCTCTCATATTCTGTCCTGTTTCTATACTATCATTTTGTCTCCATGCTCCATTTTGTATAATTTCTACTGCTACTAGTTTCCTGATCCTTCCTTTTGCTGTGTCCAGTATACTGTTAAACTCATTTGACACATTGTTAATTTACATTATTGTAAATATCTTAGAATGAATTCCTACATTATTGTAAATAATGCTGTAGAATATCCAAAATTTCATTCCTGTTTAAATTCTCTGTTTTTCATGTTAATAGTTAAGTTCACATTTTTTAATCCCTAATTCTGACCTTCTGTGTTTGGCATCAGTTGACCCTTCTTTCCCTTGTGTTTTCTTTGCATATCTTGAAATGTTTTATGTACACTGGACATTGTGTATAAACAAACCGTAAAGCTTATGGAGGATATAATTTTTTCCCTAGAGAGGGCAAGCATTTCTCTACCAGGCAGCTAGGATGAAGGCCAGATCACTACAAGCAGGAATTTATTTGAACTGGGGCTTAGTTCTAACTTCACTTAATTTGGATTGACTTCTGGTTTCTCATAACTTGATGTCAAGATTTATTTTCTTTCCTAATTTCCAAAGCCACGACGGCAGCCTTTGTCCTGTATGTATTGCAACATACAGGGCTTTGGGATCTAAGCACTGAGAGGCTAATATCTGTGGGCTTTTCCATCCCACACTGGCACATACTCAGCTAAAGCCCACAGCAGAGGATCAGTGAGCAGAGAGAATAAGTTTTGAGTCTGGGTGTTCTCCAAATCCCTATCTACCACATCAGACTAGGTGGCCATTAAAGTCCCTGCTTGGTTCCTCTTACCCCTCAAACGTCATCTACCTACGATAGGGCAATTTCCCACCTATACTTAGAAAAATCTCCCGTGGAGTAAGCAGCTGCCAATTTCTGCTGACTTTCTGAGCATCAGTTAGTTTAGACTCTTTTGCATGCAAAACTGTTAGACGCTTTTAAAATTTCTGTTTTTTTTAAAATAAATCTTTTTCTGTTTTTTTTTTACAATGAAGTAATGGCCTGCCATGCTTTATATATGCAAACCAGAATCTGAACTCCTGGTATGTATTGTTAATTATTGCCCAAATTATTTAATTTTCTGCAATTTCCTTTTTTCTTTTTACGTTTGGTATATAAATTCTATCTGTTTCTAATTTGGAAAAATATAGTCCTATTCCTTACCACAATTATTAGAAGCAATAAAACTGAGTTAGGACAAAAACATAATGTGTTTTTGATTTCAAGAAAATAACTGAAGAGAAGAGAAAAAAAAGTCTCTAAATTACGAGAGTAAGTTGAACATTAACTCAAATTGGATTTAGTTTAACACCATTCCTTCTGGATCTGCCATCTTTTCATAGCAATGGCTAGTAATTACAGAGAATGTAGGAAAATGAATGTAGTATCTGCTTCTTTTCTGTCAAAGCAATGACATTTGTTTATAAAGAAAGCAGAAGGAGCAGCCTTAGTCCACAGCTCTATGACAGTGACCAAGTCAGACAGAACTGAAACAATTGATTGTTTTTCCTGCATCAAGGCACCCAGGAGGCATGTACGTGCCCTGCTAAATGGATTTCTGGACTACAGGGAGATCAAAACCTTTAGGCCCAAACTGATTTTTGCTGTGATCATATAGATCTGGTTCGTAATAAGAGGGGGTTATTCAGCTTCGGGGCCGATTTTCAGATTGTTAATCACTGTGTTGTTTTTCTCTTTAGAACTGTTGTATTATTACTTGGCTATATCTCTTGTGTTGATGAGTTTCTGATTTCTTAGGGGAAGTGATTGATTCAGAAAAATCTTAATCAGCATGCTACTGGAAGAAAATATATTTTTGTTATTTAAAGAACATTTATTGAGTTCCAACTTTCTGAGGCACAGCCTGATACTATGGGATAGATACAGCATAATGTTAAATGTGTATTTATCCTTTATGACCATATTAACATGCATTCTTGAAGTAATGTGGATAATGTCAGAAAGCAACAAATCCAGGATGTGCCGCAATTAATTACAAAGGGAACATCTGAAAATAAAATAGTTATCTATGGTTATCTTCATGTTTGGTGATGAGTTGCTTAGGAAACCAGAATTAAGCCCTAAGCTTGGTTTTGAAGGGAGCACCTGAGGGTGAGTAACAGTGAGGTAGAGTTGAGGATGACCGTGATTACCAAAATATACACAACAATGATATTTTCATGAAGATTAGTTCCTTCTTAAACACAGAAATGTTATACAAGTAGACACTAAAGACCAGTTATGTAACTTCTTATACCCTATTAAAATAAAAAACAATATAAATCAACCTATTCCATTTGTTTTATTCCTCTTTGTCTAGAATGTTTATAGAAAAGAATTAAATGCTTGGTTAATAATTACATGCTACACAATTAATTTCACGACTAACAGTGCAGATTTCCAGTTGAAAGATTATTTCTAATCACATAACTTTTTAAATGTTTGGACTCTGAAAGAATAAATAAATGCTGAATGGAAAACATATTGGCAAATAATGAACAAATTAGGAAAAAAGATCAACCGAAGAATGTTCTTAAGAAATTCTGGAGAAACACACATTTTAATGTCCTATTATAAAGTAATTGAAATATCACAGCTTACCCACTTGATGTCAAGAGTTCAACTCATTTCATTTAGTAATACTATTGTACAAAGACTCATTTTCGTGTACTGAGGCCAGCATCTCTGTCGGGATAAGACATAGCAATCTCTCCCTGATTTATCTGATGATACATTTTCCTAAGTTCAAACAAAACACCAACAAAAAAACTGGGAAAAAACTAAATGGAACTCTTTTTAAGGAAATGTTGTGGTTCATAGACCAATTTTGATTCATAGACCAAGTTTTAAAACAACTACCAAGTTTAAAAACAATACTAATACTACTGTTACTGTTGCTCCCTAAGTAATAATTTGTCCCTATTGGATAGTAAATTGGAGACTTGCTGAGTCATTGTGTTTCTATCAGATATGCCATTGTCACTGTTTATTCACAAATAGGGTCTATTTTGACACTGTATAATAACGAAGAGTCCCAGAAAGAGAATGTCCCCACCAGGACAAAAACTGGGGTGGAAAACGTAACTCTTTAACACCCAGTGGCGCTGTGCTTATGATGTGAGACTTATTCCTGCAAGCTTTCGTTTTTACTCTTTTTTTTCTATACTCTGTATCAAATGAAGTCCCTGTAGGCACTATCTTCTGTCTAATATGATTATTTATTGCTATTTCAGTTTTCTCCTTCTCTTAGAGAAATAGCATAACTCTTTTCCCCAGGCCCTTTGTACTCCTCTACTCCGTATTCAACCTTTGTACTGCTGTGACTCCCCCGGTTTTAGATGAGGACACTAACAGGGAGAGGACAGTGCAAGTCCAGAGTGTGGTCTTGAGACCAGGAGGGTGAAAGGGATATTTTAATGAGCTCATGCACTGTAAATCAAGCTCTTAGATTTAACTTCAACAATTTCTGACAGTTTTGACAATGAAGGAGTAGCTCGACATTTTCTTCTTGGGCTCATAAGTGCCGTCTCTCATCCCAGATAGCTAGTGATTTCAAGAGCTGCAGAGTCAAGGCTGAAGTGCTCCGTCTGTGGAACACATCTCAGGTTAGAAAACTGAAGATCAAGTAGTGTCAAACAGAAATGGCATTCTTCTGTAAAAGTTTGGAAAAATAAGCAAAGATATTCTGAGTAAGTATGTCTAAGGATGAATTTTGTAGGGATAAATAGCCTTGGAATTTGTAAAAATTCAAAGGATTCAAAGAAATGATTCAAGGGATTCTAGCATCTGATGGGAGTTACAAAATATTATCTGTAATTTAATTAATTCACATAATTTTGGATCATTTATGAGATTGAAATTTTAAACCTAGAGGGTAGAATTTAAGTCTATTTAATTGTTCACTTTTGAAAGAACCTATGAAATGGATCCCATTTCTAACCATATACGGTTCTGGTGAGTTGGACAAAGTATTTGACCTCTTTGGATCCCAGTCATAACATATGTAGACTAGGGGTGTTTAGGGTAAAATTACTTTCACAAAATAAATGACATTATTTATATAAAGATCTTAGAAAGTATCTGCTGCAAATGTGCCCTATGCATATTTTAGCCACCAGTTTTATTATTAACAAAAGCATATTTTGCATAGTAAGCATGGTTTATATACTTTATACACATTTCATATTTTTAAATCAGTGACTGGCAGAAGCTCATATAGTGCGTTTGTTTTGATGTTGAGCTTTTGGTTATTTGAACAGACTTTTAGACCTAAGCTTCCTAAGTACATAGATGTTAGAAACTCATAGTCATATAAAGTAAGATATATAAAATGTGGTCTGGCAATAATTCCTCCAGTCCCTTTCTATCTATATGTCATCAAAGCCATTTTCTGTCCTCATTTGGTTTTCAGCATATGATTCACTTTCAGAAATTCAAGAGGTATTAAAAGCAGACAAAATGTGTATTAGGACTCAAGAATCCCATTCTCCCATTATTTCTGAGATGAAGGAGGAAGAGAATGGAAATAGAAGGTCACAAGTAACTCTCAATCACGAGTTTCATCATCTCAATAGAGGCACAAAACAAAATTAAAGTTTTCAAAAAGTAAAACAAAAATGCCTCTCTTTGCTAAGAGAACAATTCTTTCCTGAGCATGGTTATTAACAAGGAAGACATTAAATAAGCCTTACAAGAATAGAGGCTAAAAGCTACCAGCCTCATCTAGGGTCATAAGTTAAAATACCATAAATCAAAGATCTCTGATTTCTGATAACAGAAATAATGCCTGAGTAAAAGGTTCACTCAAGCATGGGTGTAACAGCAGAGGATACAGAAGGTCCTTTGGGTGCCACTGGAGAAAGCAGCTGGGCTATATTCTGGTTCTCTCTGAAGTTTGTTTTCAGGCAAGCACCAGATGGATTGCACATTAGATACGATTTCGTCTGGAACATTTCCTGATGTCATTGTCCAGAGGTTTTCTTAGGCATTCTTACTACAGCACTGTTGAGCTGGAATTCCTGATAGGAATAAAGAAAGGGTTTTTATAATTTCTATATTGATGCCGGCAGCTCTGCCTTTTTTAAAAAAAATTATCTCTTTCAATTACTTTATTTTGGGAGTAGAATATAGAGTATTTAATGGGTTGGCATTGTGCTTAGAATTTAAATATAGAAGACACTAAAACAACAGCACCAGTTACAACAGAATATTTATTGCTTGGAAAGTGATGGAGTCAAATGGCATTGATTTCTGGCATAATGTACTATGACCCTCATCCATCTGTTCAGGGCCTGATGCAGAAATCAATATAATCTCTTCCTGGGGAAGCCCAAGGCATTCTCTGCATTTAGGCATAGGGCTTCCAGATTGCTAAAGTGATTAAAAAATAATCAAGGTCTTCCATAAGCTTCACTTTCCATCATACTCTAAAAAGTTTTCCCTTAAAAATAACTATTTCTGATCAAATTTTGTTATTCTGTGTATTTCTTTCATTTTTTGCAATTCAATTATAGTGCAGTTATATTGATTATATCTCTTGAGACTCCCAGCTGAGTTCAAGTAAGAGTGCATTTGTAGACTGGTTTAAAATCTACCACTAGTAAAAGATGACTCCTCTTAAAGTATCAATAAATATTTATGGTAGAATATTTCAAGGTTGTTAGGCAAGTGTGTCTGACCTCAGTTTGGGGCAGCAGGGGACATTTGTATTGCTTGAAGAAATAGTCTAAAATCTTACAGGTTTTGATATTGTTACAAATGTATCTAAAATTGATGATTTGTTTTCCCTTGGACTAAAGACAAAATTGTTAATTTACGAACATACTAAAAAAGTTTCAAAAATTGTATTCTACTACAATAATTTTATGTTTGCTAATGCAAAAGCCTGAGAATCTGAAAGTAGCTTGTGTTTCTGCAGTTAAAAAACAAAACAAAATTTTTTCACATAATTCTTAAAGGATTGTGTTGGCCTAAATCAAAGAAAAATTGAAGTTTCATTGAAAGTGGAAGAAAGTGGTGCTCACTCCTTCCTATAGCAAGGTCATAACAGATTTTATTTTCCTCTCTGACCCAAGTGGACGTTAGGAACATGATTTTGTGAATGCTGGAGGCAATAACTCCCTCAGCACCTTTCCTATTTATCTGTGCTTCAGGACATTTTCTGTCTTGGTGTGGTTATCAGGGTTTCTAGAAAAGTCATTATACAAAAATATACGTTGAGGATATAATATTGATTAAAGTGCCAAATTCTTTGTGAATAGATTCACAGTGATCTTTGTGAGATATTTATTATAGAAACCTTTGAAGAAAAAATGCAGTTATGTAATAATTTATGTAAATATTATAAATAGTTCCTTTTGAATAAATGATAACCCAAGAAAAATGCAGAATTGCCCACGATACAGATGCTATGTCATGACTAGGTCACCTTTTTTCTTTTTTTTGAGGTATACCAAAGTGAATCAGCTGTATTTATACATATATCCCCATATCCCTTCCCTGCCGTGACTCCCTCCCACCCTCCCTGTCCTGGCCCTCTAAGACATCACCCATCATTGAGTTGATCTCCCTTTGTTATACAACAACTTCCCACTATCTATCTACTTTACAGCTGATAGTGTAAATATGTCTATACTACTCTCTCACTTTGTCTCAGATTCCCCTTCGCCCCCTGCCCCCCCAACCCCGTGTCCTCCAGTCCATTCTCTGCATCTGCATCCTTATTCTTGCCCTGTCACTGGATTCATCAGTATCATTTTTTTTTTTTTTTTAGATTCTGTATATATGAGTTAGCATACAGTATTTGTTTTTCTCTTTCTGGCTTACTTCACTCTGTATGACAGACTCTAGGTCTATCCACCTCATTACATATAGCTCCATTTCATTCCTTTTATGGCTGAGTAATATTCCATTGTATATGTGTGCCACATCTTCTTTATCCATTCATCTGTTGATGGGCATTTTAGGTCACCTTTTTGAACTAGCATCTCACTTCAGTGTCCATCAACATCACTATAACTGCTTACATTAAGAAGGTTAGAATATAGCTGGGTATGATGCCAGTAGCCTGAAAGTAGATATATTAGGTTCTCATTATTTGCAGTAGTTAAGCTGTATAAAAACACAGTGAACCCTCAACTAATGACTATTGAATCATTGCTCCTAGAAGAAATACAGGGTTAGGTTCCTGTAGCTTTTGCTCACACAATTTTCATCAACAGATCAGTGCAAAACCTCACTTTCTGTGTATTTCTGTTTAAAGACACTTTATATATATATATATTATTGATCCCCTTACACTGAACTCACAGCCAGCAGTGCTATAATTCATGCCTGAATGAAGCTTATCCCACACACGTTTCTTCATAAGGCACATCACAGCTGTCTTGAGCTTAGGAATACCTGACAGCACTTCAGCACTACACTTTGGGGCCATTTTAAATAGCAAAATCACCAATGAAACCCTCAAAAATGTGAAAAACATGACCACAAAAGGACAGTTGTTTACAATAGAAGAGCTAAAAACAAGACAGAGCATTGCCTTATTTGACTTCAGCTGGGAATGTATGTGTTAGATAATTCAAATATTTTGCTGCTCTATGCATGTCCAGAAATGATCTGAAAGCACTTTGAGTATTAATTTTGGGGTTACAAATAAATTTTAGTGAGTAGGTAAATTCACAAATGTGGAATTTGTAAATAGTGAGGTTTGAGTGTAATTGGATAAATCCTAATAGTTTTCATCCCCACTATATATCAGGTCCCGCACAGAATGCTATCTTTACAATTGTAATGTGAATCTTACCAACAAAAGTTTCCAATGTGGTATATTGTCATGGAAATGAAAAGCAAGGATAACAAATATTCTTACTTTACCATATCGTATTTAGCGATGCTAAATGATTGAGCCCTAGACAATCTGTCTCCTAAGCAGGTGGAGAAAACTTTCCTACAAAAATTCTTTTAATTCAGCCATACTTTTAGATTGCTGCTCAAATATTTTAGTTTTATAAAGGTGAATACACATTTGAGTCAAAGAAAAACTCAGTGGAACATGAGATGCTTCTTAAAACAAAGTGAAAATTGCCAGATCTGTGTATCTTTTACTAAAAAAAAAAAATTTATGCCCATGAAGAACAAATAATATAAGACTTAGGTTTTTCACAGTTAAGTTGCTATTCCAAATCTGATCAAATTAATAGTAACTAAAAATTGCTCCCATCTGTTTAGTAACTGATGATTGATCTGTTTATGATGTAAATTCTCTTCCTAATGGACAGGTGTCAGGGAGTTAAAAGAGCGTTTGTAAAAAGACCTCCATTGATGCTAATTGCTAGCCCTGAAATAGCCAAGAGTCAAACAAGAATAGGATCCATGTTAATTTTTTCAGAGCAAGATTAGAACATATTGGTCAGCAGGATCTTAATTCTTTTTAGTCTTCTTACAAATATTCGTTAGACTAAAATTTTGTTAATGATTTAGAAGATATAAAGCGCTGTCTGTGGATTCAAGCATTTCATGCTGCAGACATCACTAATTGTTACTAAGCCAAGAATTGTTTATAAGCAAGCCTCTGCTTTGTGGTTTGGGTGAGGAGTGGGATTTCTATTTAATCATAAGTACTTGCTTAACAGCATTAGCTTGTACAGTATGAATTGATGATCCAGTTTCAAAATTTTGAATGCAAAATTTATCTGATAAGAATTACAATATAGACTTACATTTTTTAAAAAGATTTCATTTTTAGTTGTGCTGGGTCTTCCTTGCTGCACGTGGGCTTTCTCTAGTTGTGGTGAGTGGGGGCTACTGTTTGTTGTGGTGCGCCAGCTTCTCAGTGCGGTGGCTTCTCTTGTTGTGGAGCACTGGGCTCTAGGTGTGCAGGCTTCATTAATTCCGGCACGTGAGCTCAGTAGTTGTGGCTTGCGGGCTCTAGAGTGCAGGCTCAGTAGTTCTGGTGCACAGGCTTAGTTGCTCCACCGCACGTGGGATCTACAGACCAGGGATTAAACCCATGTCCCCAGCATTGGCGGGCAGCTTCTTAACCACTGTGCCACCAGGGAAGTCCCCAGACTTACATTTTTAAAAACAAAAATAGTTAGCAGTTGCTTTTATTTTTTGCAGTAATTTTGAGTTACAACAATCAGTTTCACAGATCTAGTGAAATACTAGTTAGGTAGTGAAAGGATTTCAGTTTTCCAGAGTAATGAATAGTTTAAATACAATTTAGATATGTGCTATATATAGTATATATATAAATATATAAAGGCTCATCTACACTATACTATGAGAAAGAATTCTCATTTTAAAATGCTGTAACAGGAAAACATGTAACATGTAAAAAAAAATATCAAAAATCTATGACTATGCTCTTTTGGGGAAGAGAAAAAATTAAATTATCTAGGGTCTTTCTTTTCCAGTGAGATAGGATCGGCAGTAGCAGTCTGTGTCTGAAGATCCGCTCTCCTTTGAGTCTAATTCTGGTGAGATCACTTGTCACAAATAACCTCAGAATCTCATCCTTCTCATCTGCTACAGGTCAGAGCATTTGTCTGTTCTTTCCTAGACTGATATCACTATTTCTGATTGAGAAACTTAAATCTAAGGTCCGTAAGAACTGCTTTCAAAGTCCGAGTGACACTAAGGTCATGATCAACAGAGTCTCCATTAGTTCCTCATTCGGACAATCACACTAAAACTTCCTATCTTCCTCTGTAAAACTTTAGGACTTGGTAAATCAGTACTTTGCATTTAGCCCTTTCATGCCTCACTAAACTAACTAGGGGAATTGAAGATAAAACTTTCCACGTAATTCCCAACTCATCTCTATAGTTTGATCAAATTGAACACTTTACAAAAGACTGTTAGAAAAGCAGAAGGAACATGGAGGGACACAAACCAAAATGAAGCATGTGAGACTTCTAATTCAGTTCTGATATGTGAGGAGCTTGGAAATTGATACTCTTACAAGAAAAAGCAGGGCAAATGGAAAGTCAGCTTTCCTTGGACCTATCAGTCAGAGAGCTGATCTTTGGGCAAATGGTCACTCTAAACTCTGGAGAGTCAAAAACAGGAAGAGACAAACAACTCCTGAGATTGGTTTACCTAGAGCAGAAAGCCTTTGGAATTTATAAGATGGTAGGAAAAGATAAGTGGTTACTTTGAAGAATTGCTGGGGCTGAATGTAGGCTAACGTATGAGTGAAAAAATGCCAGTTGCTGGAGTCATAGGTGGGTTCCACACTTATTCAGTCTTTGACTCCAGGAACCCCACTGGGTTATCCCAGTGAGTCTTTGAGAAAAATCTCCTGGCCCCAGCTGGAGGAGGGGTGTAATAGCCATCATGGAAAGTTGCTCAGACTTTTCTCCCTACAAAGCCTGGTCTCGAGGCAGAATGGATTTGCCAGAAGGCAATTCTGAAAACTTAGCACAGGTAAAGGAAGGGAATTTCACCCCAGCTTCAACTTTCTTGTATCACCTAGGGAAAAAACAAACAAGTGAACAAACAAGAACAGCTACAAAAAATCACTCAAAACAGAATAAAAAAATCAAACTCAACAGGGAAGAGGGTTTTAAAGAAATATATTGAGAATACTATAGCCAGGGGAGAGTGTAAGAGGCAGGGGGAAATCAAGTTATACCCCTGGAGGAGGGACAGACATATTTGTGAAGACCACACCCTCAAGACACTGGTTCACTGAAAGACTGCATCTTGCCCCATCATCACACCTAAAGGCCTCTAGTATACAAAGAGGAGATTACAACTGAAAGAGTTGCAAGACATAGACTGTCTCTAAGCAGCAGTATAAAGACTCAGGAGATGAAAACAAGAACATTAGAAGAGTTTGAAGTCTGATACCTATAGCTATAACAAATAAACACAGTTCAGCTCCTAGCCATATTAACATAAATCATTATACTAAAGTTCCGTTTATTTGATTACATATTACCTGATATCCAGCTTTCAAGAAAAAATCCAAGCTAAGGTAAGCTAAAAGGCAAGAAAAATACATTTTGAGGACATAAAGCAAGCTTCAGAACTACACTCAGAAAAGACACAGGTGTTGGGACTATCAGACAAATTTAGTATGACTATGATTAATATGTAAAGGACCCTAATGGGAAAATTAGATAACATGCAAGACCAGATGGATAATACAGCAGAGAGATGGAAACTATAAGAAAAAACCAAAAGGAAATGCTAGAAATGAAAAAAAAAAAACCATAGTAACACAAGTGCCTTTGATAGGTTTATTAGACTCCACACAGCTGAGGAAATAATCAGTGAACTTGAAGATAGCTCTATGGAAACTTCCCAAATTGAAACACAAAGAGAAAAAAATAAAAGCAAGCTGAATAGCACATCCAGATTGTGTATCAAAAGGTGCACAAAACTGGAATACCAGAGGGAGAAAAAAAGAACAAGGCAAAATAAATATTTGAAGTAATTATGGCTGAGAACTTTCCAAAATTAGTGAAAGATACCTAACTGCTGACCCAAGAAGCTCAGAGAACATCAAATAAGATAAATAGAAAACAAAGAATGTTGTTATATCAAAACCCTGTTCTAGTACTTTTCTCAAAATATGGTAACCTTTTTTTTTTCTCTTGGTACAAATTTTTTCTAAATGAATATGTTGCTAGTGGTCCTTCTTGGAATGTGTCTTGGCAATTATTAGTTTGTTTTAAAAGGTAGTCAAAACTATAGTACTGGTATACCTTATTTTATTGTGTTTCGCAGATATTGTGTTATTTACAAACTGAAGGTTTGTGGCAACCCTGTGTGGAGCAAGTCTATGGTTCCATTTTTCTAACAGCATTTGCTCACTTCATGTCTCTATGTCGTGTTTTGGTAATTCTCACAATATTTCAAATCCTCCACCAACAAGAAGATTAGAACTCACTGAAGGTTCAGATGATGGTTTGTGCTTTTTAGCAATGAAGTATTTTTAATTAAGGTATGTACACTTTTTTAGACATAATACTATTGCACACTTAATAGGTTACAGTATAGATAGCATAAACATAACTGACTGGCTTTATAGCAATACTCACTTTATTGTCATGGTCTGAAACAAAATCTGCAATATCTCCAAGGTATTCCTGTATTGGTTCTGGAGGTATCATCTGGACAAATAGGATACATATCACAGTATGTACCAGTACATACTAGTACATAAGTGTATTTACCCCCTGTATACTATCTACCATTTTTTTCCTTCCCACCCAAATGGGGTAATTATAGACAGAACTTTAAGAAAATGATAAAAACATGTCTGGTATCTTTGAATTTCATATTTTTATATTGTTATATGGCAAAAAGCCATGTTTTTCATCAAAAGAATTCATAGTTTTTAGCAAAGTATGAATTTGCAAGGGGATATATGTATATATAGTTCCCCAAGATCCTGAATATTTGGAGAATATTGCTTTTACTGAGTAATTTTTGGGAATTGTATTTCCAAATGAATGACGATGCCTTCAAAATTGTTATTTTAGTAAGTTATATAATTTCAACTTATTCAGGCAATGCAAGCAAAATTCCATTCTAAAGTTTTTTATATTTTCACTTATAAAAAATCTATTTTTGATATTTTCTCTGACAGCCGCAAGTAGTAATTTGCACGAAACTTTTCCATTTTTTGCCTCTAGCTTCACTTTCCATCAGAAAAATGATATTGTAGTAGATGTCTCTTAATTGGCCTGGGGAGTCATTAGTTTAAGTGTTGGTAGAGACTACAGAAGCAACCTTATCCAACGTTTTCATTCCTTCATTTAATTGATGAAAAATTGAGGCTCAGATTCAGGAAGCGGCTTGTACAAATTGAAGAAAATTCTGATATTCTTAGCTAATTAAAATAGAATTAATTTGAAATAAAATTTATTTCCGAATTGTTAGAAGTAATAAATCAAGGAAAAAGTTTCAAAGGATTTGATGGCCATAAAAACCAGGATTTTATATACCATACAAAAGAACAAGATGTGATTTTGTACTTTCCTTTTTAAAAAGAAAATAGAGGAAGATATCTAATAATATTCATTGAAAATATAGATTAAGACTTAGGGTATAGATTCTGTTCTTTTGATGGAACATGACAGGCCACTTCCATCAAAAGGATACTTACCCCTTCTGGGCTCCAAAGTCTCTTACATTTCCCACTTAGATTTGGTTATTTACTTTCTGTTAATATGATTTTTATATTTTATTGATATAGTCTCAGAATAATACCTTTTAGTTCTAAGGAACTATTCAGAGATCTATTTAGAACAACTCATTTATTTTACAAATTACAATGAATAAAAAGCTCATAGAGGTGAGTTAAAACCCAGATTGAGTGACGTTATTAGGAAATATGTAGGGTCTTATTTTTCTCATGTGTAAATGTTGTGCCTTTTCAACTGAACGTGGAACATTTCTTTTTCATATAGTTTTCATCTTACTCCTCACTAGTCATTTTAATACCATTTTAATACTATTTTCAAAACCTAAGTAACTTTAAGAAAATATTGACTAACTTTAAAATTGTTCTGACCCAAATGTAAAATAAAAATTAAATTAAAAAATAAAATTCTTCTGGAGTAAATCCTGAATGAACAATCAGAATGGCAAAGGGAGCTCTTAGAAGTTAAGGCCAAAATTTCACAAGTTGGAATTAGGATTTGCGTTGCCTAAGCGGATATGTTCTAAAGGCAAATATAAACAAAAACATCGTTTGAAGTCAGGCATCAGCTGGCTTATCCTATTGCAAAGCTCCCTTGACCTTGAGAGTGGCTCTGCTTCTAGAATTGAGAGAAATTAACAGGAGAACTTGGCAGTATGTTCCTTTGGAGTCTCTCTTTTTGAATTTCCTACCTGACGTAATTTTATAAGTATTACAATAAAATAGCTACAAAATGTAGTGGACAAAACATTACCAGCCATATCCTACATTTCTTTCAGTGTATATTTAAATACCCAATACTAGTAATTAAAAGAGAAACTGCTTTAAGAGAAAGAAGCATTTCAACACACATCTATAATTATTTCTTCTAGTACAGAAAAAAACCTTCTAAGTCTTTCCTCCCTTCCTCTCTCTTTTAAAAATAATTAGATGTATTGGATTTACATAACGTTTTTTTTTCTAAAAATTCTTCATTTGTACAATGCTTTGTAATTTGTACCCATTTTTACACATTACAAATGAGCTCCACAAAGGAGCGTTTGAAGAGGTAGCACTTTTGTTGTGGCTTTTACCAAGCAGTGTGAATGAAAATTACAAGAGTAGTGTCATTATATAATAATCATTTTCTTTTTAAAAATTTGCTCTACCAGAGTGGAGGGTTTGGAGATTATTGTTAGTTTGTCAGTAGAGAATATTTTCTCTTCCTGAAAAACACCCTTTCTGCAATTTAAGAAATAAAATTTTCTTTTATGAAAAGAAATTCAATAAGGAGAACAATTCACTGATCTTTATAATAGGACTACAAAATAGCATCTATGGCTGGAGAGGCAAGCTGACTACTACTGTGGTTATTGCTGAAGCTATTTTAGAAATAGTCTCTGTTAATTCCTGTTAAAGCCTTGGTGCTGAATGGCAGTACGAGTATTCCACCTGAGATAACACTGACTCAAAGGGACCACCAGCCACAAGAACATTGTAAATTGACCTTTCCTGTCGGTGTGTATCAATTGGGATGTTTCTGGCTCTAAAAAACAAAATGCCTAACACAAACTGACTTAAACAGTAAGGAAATATCAAAAGTTCAAAAGTTGTGTAGGTTCACATTTGTTAGATTCAGCAGCTCAATTACATCGTTAAGGACTCAGATTCCTCCATCTCTCCAGTCTACATTGTACGATACTCATTTCTTACTAAGGTCTTTCCCCTGGGGTACAATGGCTGTGTTTTGTCCCAGTCTCAGCCTGTGGAAAACCAATGCTGTGGCTCTACCGCTGCTTGTGGTTCTTACTAAGATTGCAAGACACCTTCAGCAATAACCATCAGGAAACTTAAAAAAAAAAAAAAAGGGAAAGGTTTATTACTTACAGATCCTGGAAATTACATTGCGCACCTGAGGCCACACAGTGAGGTTGCAGGGAGAAAGAGAGAGACAGAGGGCTCATGCCTGAGGTTCTGCTTTTATTGGGGTCAAGGGTGGGGGCCCAGGGTTTCTCGGGCTCACTCTGTATTGGTGAAAAATACCTAAGAGATACCTAAGAGTGGGACTTTAGTGCATGAGAAGAGAAAAAACAAGAGTCCAAATGGCCAGTTATTGAAATCAACCAAGAGTGGTTAACCAAAGGATCTTGGAGGGAGAGGGGTAGGTGGCCTGGCTCTTTTTCTACTCCTGTGGCTGACCCTGTGTTCAGTAGAGAGAAAGAGAGCCATCTTTGATGGGGATGCCTCCAGAATCAAAACTTGTAAGGTACTTGCATTACAAAAAAGAAAACTCAGCTGTCAGGGCTTACACTACAAGCTACTGTAAGTCAAAGGACTCCACGCGACTTCTGTGTCCACGTCTTGTCTTTAGCATCTATAGGATGTATTTTCTCCTGTGTTCTAATTTAACACAAGTCACTTTCCTTTTTGGGGGGAGAAACCCTGCCATGGTTGATCTGGGTTCTGCAACCAATTACTGGCAAGGGAAATGGGTATTGTGATGGGTTTTACTAATTAGGACCATTCCTAGCTCTAGAATCACTTCCCAAACTATATGTTTTTATCAGTAAAGGAAGGCTACAATGAATATTGGAAACTCAAATACAGCTGGATCATTTTTCCTATTTAACAGTCTCCTCTTATAGACGAACATAAACAAAAGAACTTAAGAAAAAGCTATTAAGGGGATAAAGATATGAATACTTACGAAAGCCACAGGGCTCTAATCTTCCTTTATTTTTAACAAAGGATATCATTTTGCACATGAACTCCCCATTTCCCTAATGTGAGACAAACAATAATGATTAAATATGTCATTAAATTCCAGTTTAGAATTTTTTTCCTCAATCTAAATGTGTGCCTTTTGGGTAATTTATTCAATGACTCCAAAGTTTAATTCCTTGTCGCATCTGCCTCTTACAGCCTCCTGCCATCCTGCCTATTTTCGTCCTCTTCTGAATAATATCTGGATACAGGGGGAAATGAACATTTCCTCAAGTTGTTGGCAAGGGGCCCCATTTGCACAAAGCCATTTCCGCAACTTGGTTGTGACTATTACTGCTGGGCTCTGGGTTCGAATCTGTTCTCACTGTCTTAGTGCTGGAGACTTAAGTCTGCTCTCTGAGCAAGACAATTGCTCCCCGAAAGCTGGGCCATTGTTCTTTGTTGATCAGACACCACTCAGGCTCTGGATGATGCAGATTCCCTGCTACCTGGCTGTAACGCCTGTTTGGTTCCTGGCTCTGGTGGTTCCCCTTGTATCTTCAAATGTAGCGTCCCTTGGCTCCTTGCTGTTGGGACTTCCCTGGTATTTGGAACCAGGACTTGCCTGGTATCGTGAACCTTAGGGTAGCCACCAAAGAGCACTTAGGGAGTTTGGAAGCTCCTTGGAGCTCCTCAGTGGAGGACTCATGGCACTGGCATGGAATTGGATGAACAAGAGCCAACTTACTTGGCTGAGCTCTAAAGAATGTTACTCTGGCAAGGACCCAAAGAGATTAGGGAACCTCACTGAGAGGGTGGCTCATAGAAGTCTAGAGAAAGCAGGCCCACACTGAGTAATGCTGAAGTGCCTGAGTTACTATGGAAGAAGCTGAGGATGGGATTAAAGGGCTCAGAGAGAGAAGCCTGTTGGAACGTGCATACTATGTGAAGCTGCAAGACCCGCCAGAGTATATTTATGAGAGGGTTCAGAGGACATAGCATTCATGGAGCACATTTAGGAATATGTTACCTGAGAGAAGCATCAGCATCACTAAGAAATCCAGTGGTGGCTCTTATCTTGAGGCTAGGATCTGTATCAGGAAAGGTGGTCACAGCGCTTGGCTAAGGGGATGATGAGGCCCTGAAGAAATAGAGGCCGGAACTGGCGCTTCATCACCAGATGCCAGGGGCTGCAATTGTTGCAACAAGTTTGGCAACATGTATTTTTTTAAGTCACTGAAATCTTGATGCATGTTTGTTTTAGCAACTAGGATTCCCTTAATGCAGAAATTGAGCCTTAAAGGAACTGCCATAATAGAAAACTAATATATATTGTATTAATTGAGACATTGGATGCCAGATGGTGAGGAAATATGAAAACTCTAATTTAGTTAGTAATTCATTTTAGAAAATTAGATACTTTGTGCTAAAGAGCTAACCAAAAGCCTATATTTTATTTTGTTTAAAGGAAAAAAAATTATAAAGAATTATTAATCCTAATAGAAACCCTAAAGAAACATTAACCTTAAAACCACAACCAATTTCCTTAAATGTAACTAAACTTAGTAAAATGCCTGTGTGTAAATAAAAAAAGTCTTACTTAGATGAAAAAGATTAAAATTACTACTTGTCTATAACTAATTGCTTTGTATGTAAAAATTTATTTAGTTTGCATACCATTAATATATGCATTCATCTTCAAAATGCTTATGTATAAATCTGACATACTATCAATTATGTTTAGAATGTATCTTGAGATTTACCCTCCTTTTTTGGTTGTTGTTTAAAATGTTTTATTGAGTTTTGGGAACATTAGGTATATATCGTTTTCCATTATAATATATAAGAGGAAAAATGCTTTACTGAGAGATATACCTATTAAGTATGTGTACTGAAAACAAGATGTTTTCTGCTGGAAGCTATTTTTCAGGATACGTCTGTAAATTGCACAGCATGAAACCTGGAGATACTAGTTATGCATTGAAAAGTAGTGGGATTGTAGGGCAGTTTGGAGAATTTTCAGTCAGCATACTGGATGGAGTGAACTAGAATTATAAGAGGAAGTGGTCAAAAATGTTTAAACTTGAAAGGATTTTGGCATCAAACATCTTCAAACCTAGTGGAAACAAATACCAGATAGTTACTAATAAATAAGACATTTCTTCTGTCCTGTTATCACTTCTCACTCACCTCCCTCCAACCGTGGAGGCTTCAGAGGTCACAAAGTATGAGTCGGTGGGAACGGGCTGGGAGTGTACCATGGTACGGTCCCAACCTTTTGGTTCAAGCTAGAGAAGTGTAGAAGTTTTAACTTTGAATAAGAAATCTTTCCCACATATTCAGAAGTAATTACTTGACCCCTTCTTGTCATGCTTTTGTGATTCTTTTTATTATTATTATTGAAGTATAGTTTATAATATTGTGTTAGTTTCAGGTGTACAGCAAAGTGATGCAGTTATTTTTTTTTTTGGATTATATTCCATTATAGGTTATTACAAGATATTGGATATAGTAAATCCTTGTTGTTTATCTGTTTTACCTATAGCAGTTTGTATCTGTTAATCCCATACTCCTGATTTGTTCCTCCCTCCCTCCCTCTCCCCTGTGGGAATTACTGCGTCCTTCCGTGCATTCCCAATGCATCTGTGGAGAGGGATGCACTCCACGTCTCTCTACTTCGCTGCCATCTTTTTCTCCCTCCCTCTCCCCTTTGGTAACCATAAATCTGTTTTCTATGTCTCTGAGCCTGTTTCTGTTCTATGTATAGATTCACTTGTATTATTTTTAGATTCCACATATAAATGATATCATATAGTATTTATCCTTCTCTATCTGACTTACTTCATAAGTATAATATTCTCCAGAAGCTCCCCTTACCTTCCTGTCTGTGCATCTCTCTTCTGCAATTCTGCAGATAAGGATACTGCCAGTTAGCTGGCCTGGATTGGTGCTTCTGTTAGCTCTGCAGTCCACCCTGCTAAAGCTGCTTCTTGGTTTTCAGTGCCCTCCAGCATGCCTTCACGCACAAAACACCCTATTTTCTCCTACTTTTTTTTCTTATTTTCTCTAGATGTTATTAATGCTCACCCTCACCCACAAGTGGAGGCTTTTCTGTGTCTCTCCATCATATGCATACCTTCTGTTTCCTAGTTCTTTTCGGACACACATGATTGAAATACAAGAAGCTAATATTTTTTCTAACCGAGAAGCACTATTTCCCCTCCACAATGCCATCATTCACCTCACAGCCCCCGACCCAATGTGTTGAGAGCTTCCAAATACATTTTTCCCTTTCTCTCCTTCCTTCTCCCCTAATTCCCTCTCCCTGAGGGAAAATATGGAAACTTTTATCTCCACTACCTCTTGTCCCAACTCTTAGGTTTTAGGACACATAGGGTACTTATGAGAATTTCCCTTACAGTATGTCCTCTTTTGTTCTAGGTTTTATATTTTGTTTTCCCAGACTATCAACTCACGAAAATATGACTTAATTTAGACAGATGCACATATTCTTTGTTTGTATGTATATATATATGTATTTTTTTTCATTTATCAAGATGGTCCTTTCCATTTTTCATCATCCCCGTCAAGTCTGAGTTTAGTTTCTTTTGCTATTTGGATGGCATTTCTTTTTTACTTTTCTTTTTTTCCAGAGACAAAGGGCAGTTTATTACTCACAGCAAGCAGTGGCCAGAGTTTCATAATTTTTCTTGTAACAGTTCCCCCAGACCCAATTCCTGCAGGGTGACACAAAGAGGGCCAAGCGACACGTGCACACGTGGGGATGCATTACAGGGAAGGCATGCTGAGCTTAGGGAACACAAATCTTTTAAAATGGGTAAACAGCCTGCTTGGTCTTCAGCATATAGGGAAGCATTGTTTTTATTATAATTTCCAGTAAACATCTCTGTCCTTTGTTATTTCTATCTTCCAAAGCTGTTTGCTCTACATTCTTAAAAAGATGTTCCAGAGCAAAGGCACTTCCCCAGGAGACACACAGAAATGCAAGAGACCTTGGAGGCTGTCTCTAAATCCTCCTCCTGTGCAATTTTCCCTCTCTCCTCCCTAAACACCCCTCTAAGAGGCTTATACTATCTGATAACCCTTTCTTGTTGCAATCATCTACAAGCCTTAGGTTACTCCCTCTCATTTTCTGAAGATTTCTGAAGAAATCGGTATATTGATTATTCTTTTAATACAATGGCCTTTTGGTTCCATGACTTCTTTCCTTCATGATCTTAACCTCTGCTCTATTTTCTGATTATCTGTGAAACTGAATATCACTTCAAATGTTAGGTATTTGATGGATAGTATTTTCTTTCAGATACTTTGGATATCCTTCTTTAATGTTATGTATCTATGTTTACTTATATTAAGGTATAATTGAGATAGAACATTGTATAAGTTTCAGGTGTACAACATAATGATTCAATATTTGTATGAGGGTGAGTCAAAAATTATCCACACTCCGGTTATATTAAAACTTCTGTTGGCTGCACTGTCTTATCAGCACTTTTCGTTCAAGGCTACTGTCTCCCCAGTCACTGATGTGCAGGTGTGAATGTGTTACATCAGTTCATTTGTAACTGTGGTGCAATGCCCATCTTGTGATTTTCAGGAAAGAAGAGCTTCATGCAATGATTTGTTTTTCTGTGGCCTGAGGGTGTATCTGGTGTCGATATTTACTGAAGATGTACGCAGAATGGAGAGAATGTTTTGTCATGAAGAAGTGTGTATGAATGGATAGAGAAGTTCAAGAAAGGTTGCACAAGTGTTAGCCATCAAGAAGGAGATGGATTCACTTCTTTTTTTATTTTTTTAAGAACCTTTATTGAGATACAGTTAACAGACAATAAACAGCATATATTTAGAGTGTACAATTTGGTATCCCAACCTCCCAATTCTTTCCCCCCCAGCCCTCCCTGCTTTCCCCACTTGGTGTCCATGTGTTTGTTCTCTACACCTGTGTCTCTATTTCTGCCTTGCATTTCCTCTTTCATAGTTGTTAGCATTTGCCTTATGTATTGAGGTGCTCCTATATTGGGTGCATATATATATATAATTGTTATCTCCTCTTCTTGGATGGATCCCTCGATCTTTATGTAATGTCCTTTCTTGTCTCTTGTAACATTTTTTATTTTAAAGTCTAGTTGATCTGATATGAGTATTGCTACTCCAGCTTTCTTTTGATTTCCATTTGCATGGAATATCTTTTTCCATCCCCTCACTTTCAGTCTGTATGTGTCCCTAGGTCTGAAGTGGGTCTCTTGTAGACAGCATATATATGGGTCTTGTTTTTGTATCCATTCAGCCAGTCTTTGTCTTTTGGCTGGTGCATTTAGTCCATTTACATTCAAAGTAATTATCGATATGTATGTTCCTATTACCATTTTCTTAATTGTTTTGTTTTTGTTTTTGTAGGTCCTGTCTTCTCTTATGTTTTCCACTTAGAGAAGTCCCTTTAGCATTTGTTGTAGGGCTGGTTTGGTGGTGCTGAATTCTCTTAGCTGTTGCTTGTCTGTAAAGCTTTTGATTTCTCTGTCGAATCTGAATGAGATCCTTGCTGGGTAGACTATCCTTGGTTGTAGATTCTTCCCTTTCATCACTTGAAATATATCATGCCACTCCCTTCTGGCTTGCAGAGTTTCTGCTGAGAAATCAGCTGTTAACCTTATGGGAGTTCCCTTGTATGTTATTTGTCGTTTTCCCCTTGTTGTTTTTAATAACATCTCTGTCTTTAATTTTTGTCAGTTTGACTACTATATGTCTTGGCGTGTTTCTCCTTAGGTTTATCCTGCCTGGGACTCTCTGCACTTCCTGGACTTGGGTAGCTATTTCCTTTCCCATGTTAAGGAAGTTTTCAACTATAATCTCTTCCAGTATTTTCTCAGGTCCTTTCTCTCTCTCGTCTCCTTCTGGGACCCCTATAATGCGAATGTTGGTGCATTTAACATTGTCCCAGAGGTCTCTTAAGGCTGTCTTCAGTTCTTTTCATTCTTTTTTCCTTATTCTTTTCTGCATCAGTGATTATCACCATTCTGTCTTCCAGGTCACTTATTGGTCCTTCTGCCTCAGTTAATCTGCTATTGGTTCCTTCTAGTGTATTTTTCATTTCCGTTATTGTGTTGCATATCTCTGTTTGTTTGCTCTTTACTTCTTCTAGGTCTTTGGTAAACTTTTCAATCTTTGCATCCAGTCTTTTTTCAAAGTCCTGGATCATCTTCACCATCATTATTCAGAATTCTTTTTCTGGAAGGGTGCCTATCTCCTCTTCATTTAGTTGTTTTTCTGGGACTTTATCCTGTCCCTTCATCTGGTACAGAGTCCTCTGCTTTTTCATTTTCTCTATCTTTCTGTGGCTGTGGTTTTCAGTTCCACAAGATGAAATACTGCTGATACTGCTTGATACTGCTGTCTGCCCTCTTGTGGAGGAAGCTATCTACGAGGCTCATGGGTGCTTCCTGATGGGAGGGACTGATGGTGGGTAGGGCTGGGTGGGTGGAGCTCAGTAAGACTTTAATTGGATTTGGTAGGTGGAGCTCAGTAAAACTTTAATCTGCTTGTCTGCTAATGGGTGAGGCTGTGTTCCCACCTTGTTGGTTGTTTGGCCTGAGGCTACTTAGTACTGGAGTTTACAGGCTCTTTGATGGGGCTAATGGCAGACTCTGGGAGGGCTCAAGCCAATGAGCACTTCCCAGAGCCTCTGCTGCCAGTGCCCCTGTCTCCTCTGTGAGCCACAGCTGCCCCTCACCTCTGCAGGCAACCCTCCAACACTAGCATGTAGGTCTGGTTCAGTCTCCTGTGGGGTCACTTCTCCTTCCCCCTGGGTCCTGGTGAGCACAATTTTGTGTGCCCTCCAAGAGTGGAGTCTCTGTTTCCCCAGTCCTGTGGATATGCTGCAATCAAATTCTGCTGGCTTTCAGAGTCTGATTCTCTGGGGATTCCTCCTCCTGTTGCTGGACTCCCAGTTTGGGGAGCCTGACGTGGGGCTCATAACCCTCACTTTAGTGGGTGGACTTCTGCTGTATAACCGTTCTCCAGTTTGTAAGTTACCCACCCAACATTTATGGGATTTGATTTTAACGCGATTGTGCCCCACCTACCATCTCATTGTGGCTTCTCCTTTGTCTCTGGATATGGGGTGTCTTTTTTGGTGAGTTCCAGTGTCTTTCTGTCAATGATTGTTCAGCAGTTAGTTGTAATTCCAGTGCTCTTGCAAGAGGGAGTGAGCACACATCCTCCTACCCTGCCATCTTAATCCTATCACCTGTGAAGTGATGGAATCACTTCTGACAAGAAGTGAAGAAGGCAGTGCATTTGTGGCTACAGCTCAGACTAAAATTTTTTTAACGAGGCACTACAAAAGCTTGTTGACAGATGGACAAAGTGTATTGAAAAGTAAGGACATTATGTCAAAAAATGATGTATTTATCTTTTCTAAAAGTTAATTAAAATAAATTCTACAGCCAGAGTGCGGATAATTTTTGACTCACCCTCATATGTGTTGTTAAATGATTCTCATTCCCTTTCAGGTATATACAGCATTCTAATTTCTAATACAACAAAAAGGATTGATGTCTGCTGTCCACTTTCTTTCCTTGTTTACTTTTAGGTAATTCATTCTTTCTGTCAAAGAGTTTGAATTTTTTTTTTTTCTTTTTATCCTTTAGGTTCAGAATTTTACCATGCTATGACTTAGGCATGTGTAATTTTTCATCCACCCATCTGAAAAATATATGAGCCCTTCTAGTCTGCACACTCGCATTTTTCTTTCTTTCCTCTTCTTTTTTTTTTACTAAAGTATAGTTGATTTACAATGTTGTGTTAATTTCTGCTGTACAGCAAAGTGATTCAGTTACATATACATTCTTTTTTATATTCTTTTCCATTATAGTTTATTACAGAATATTGTATATAGTTCCCTGTGCTATACAGTAGGACTTTGTTATTTATCCATTCTACATGTAATAATTTGCATCTGCTAAACCCAAACTCCCCCTTCATCCCTCTCCCACCCCCTCTCCCTCTTGGTAACCACATGTCTGTTCTCTATGTCTGTGAGTCCGTTTCTACATTTTTCTTTTACTTAGGATTTTTTACAATTACTATTTGTTTAATTATTACCACTCTCCCACACCTTCATTTTCCTCCCATTTGAACCTATTATATTAGCTCTCTTGTTTCTTACCTTCTCCTGTAAGCTTTCTATCTCACAGTTTGTACTGTGAGGTATTTTTTGAACCTAAACTTTCCAACCGATAAAATGAGTCTTAAGGGTAAAAGACCTTCCTTAAAACATTTATTGGTTTCTTTAGTTTGCTAAGATAAATTTGGCTCTAGAGTGTCTCATTTTTATGTGATGCACTGACTCTTCTTAAGTGCTTTATCATTTGGTTACTTAGATATTTGTACAACTGACTCTTTAAGGAATTTCGTATCTTTGATTTTTGTATTTTGAAGTTTCTGCCTCACCCTGTCTCTCTGACTACTAGATTCCTTTATATAAGTTATTTTTTTAATCTTTAGACTCATTTTGGCTCATACCTGGTTACTGTAGTATTCTTTTCAGGATCCTGTAGGTGGTGAAAGGCAAAGAAACCTTGGTTTATGAGTAGAAATATAAAGAAATGACCAAGATAGCCTAATGTTCCCCTCAGCTTGACTTACCTTTAGATAGACTTCCTCTTAATCAAGGACCCATGATCTCCCTTTTCTTACAGCATTTACCTTAGGAAACTTGTAAATTCTTTTGGCGCTTATTTCTAAAAATTTCTTGCCATTTTTACAACCCAGGAATGTCTCTCTCCAAGATCTAGGAGCTATTTGAAATGTAACCATCAAGGATGATAGCATCTCTGTCTTCCAATCTATGATAGTTCAGGGGCATAACTTCACTGAGCACCACTTAACAAACAGGTGGCTTAATCACAGGGGAAAAATGTGAAGATTTGCAAATTTAAGAAAACTCAATGTGCTTGACACATCTTACTGATGAACTTAGCCTGTAACATTCTCCAGTACTTTCCCACCAGCTCTCTCCAGTGCTCAAAAACTCTCCTGACTTTTCTTTCAGCAGAGTGGAGTTCAGTCTCTCTCCTCTTGCAATAGTCTTGAATAGCCTTCCTTCTCTGTGCAAAAGTCTTCCACTTTTTCTTGTGCAATTTTTGCTTTGACAGAAACTAGGAAGCTTTCTGGTCTGCATTTTCTGTCTCCATAGCAGGAAAGACTCAACTCACCAATCAATCTCCCTTTGGGCTCTAGTCAAGGACACTCATTACCCTCATAAGGCTTATCTTTCCCATCACATACAGCTGAATGTCAAGCTTGTACCTAGATCTGCCACACTTTCCAGTTATCTCCCTGGACTCTGATGCATTCCTGTAGACACATGCCTGAACTTATTTGTACATTTAGCCAAATTGTTACCTATTCACACCAAGCATGTAATCTTTAAATTATCAAAGTGGCTAAATGCTTATAAATATTCTAAGTAACATGAAAAAAACCCTACCAAATAAAAATGAGATTTCCTAGTCTATATTTCCTTTTCCCCATTAGGGCTTTGTCATAAAAATGCAGACTTTCATATTGATTTGTTTTGTACAAATGCAGAATATGCTAACCATATTTTTCTGTATCTTGTTAATTTTTTTTACAATATATCTGATGTACCTTAGATATATTTAATTTCTAAAATCTTGTAAAATTGGTACTTTTGAGGTCCACACACCCGCATTAAATATTTGTCAATATTAAAAGCACTTATAAAGTTTAGATATGTTGCACACATAGTCACTGAATCTCCTAACTAAAAGGATTGGAACCAAGGGATAAGGGAAAAAAATGTTCTATCCTGAAAGACTATGAACATTCACTTTGAACAGAGTTTTCCCTTTTAGGGACTTTTAAATTTCAGTGGTGACACCAGAAGTATGGAACAATTCTACTAAACTATAGGTGAATTGGTTGAAAATAAACTGACTGATTTGATAAATTGCTCAACATGACAAATTGGTCAAAAATGAATGTTTCTAGTCACTGGTGTCCAATTATTTTAATTGGTGCACCATGGAGATGCTTTTGCAATTTTTATGCACGTTTGAGTATTTTCATCTTTTCATCAAAAATTGGGGGGAGTAATTTCTTTTTGTCAACTCTGGCAGGGTTTGAAAAATTTGTACATGTTTCTTAGCATTTTGGTTCAATTTTCTTCTCTAAATTTGTCCCTGAATGTGCATTGAGATTGCACATAGTTCTTTCTATAGTTTCAGTCTTGAAAGAAGAAATTGTTTGAAATTGTAGCAATGTAATGGCATGGAATGGTAAAAATTATGCTTAAAATGTTGCTGTAAAACTCTGCATTAGAGTAAAATACATATGCAGTAGGAAAAAGAACAATGTGATTGAAATAATTGAAATAAATTCATTGATAGAATACTAAATTAATACTAATTTATACTAAAATAATACTAATTAATTATAAAATATAAAAACTTTAGAAAATAGAAAAGGGTAGCCAAATGATGTTTAAGGTTTTGAAATTTGCCTTTAGACAAATCACCTGGAGCTAGAAATAAAATTAAAAATTAATGAACACAAACAAAACAAGCATTATGGTTAAAAGAGAATTTTAAAAAATAGAAGGCACAGAAATACAAAAATACATAAGTTACAAATACCTCGATGTGTGAAAAGTTAATAATTGTGAAAGTCAATGATTAATGTCTGTAAATACATTTGTCATTTCAACTAAATCATTTATGATTTCGTCGGCTGCCTCAAATTTGTTTTTTGTATAAATCACTTAGTAATTAGCATGCATGATGCCTAACTGTCCATAAATACCTTAAGTATATTTTTCTGTTTCTGTGGAAGTAAGAAGATCTTCTCTATTATCCATTAAAAATGGGGGAGTGTAAATTCAAATCTCCATAGGAAAAACTTTTCTAACATTTAATCTATGATATGAAGTGATGAAATATATTTTGTTTGTGGCTCATGGGTTGAATTTTATCTTCATAGAAAAAGTTGCATAGCCAATAAAGGAATTAAATTCCTTGGAAATATTATGTTTTCAGATACTAAAATGAAAAGAGTTAACTCACATTTACTTTGTTTTTTGTCGGTAATAGCCGAAGCTCCTATTATCTGTCTTTGTGCTCTTGTTTCCTTGCAGCATCTGGAACAGGCAGCACATCACAGAGCAGGCACAAGACTAACAATGGAACTATTCTGGGCAACATTGTCATTAGGAGACACACTACAATTTCCAAAGAATGGTTCTTTTTGAAACAAGGGGAAAAAACCTGTTTAACTTTAGGGAAAGTGAACCGATTCTCTTAAATTGAAAGATAGCATTAAAGAAAAATTGTCTTTCCTTAAAAACCAATTATTTTGAGAAATCTTTGACTATTTAAATGAGATTCAATCTCTAAAAGGTCATCAGTGAGAAATTTTTTCCTTTCTAAAAAAAGTTTTACTTCCAACAAACCAGGTATAACATCAAATGACACTTATTCTCATAAGAATTATATACTTTTAAGTATCCAACATATTTAAACTTGTCCTCTAAACGTATATAAAATGTAGGACCTCTTTGTGTTGGTCCTTTTGCATTAGTGCAGTAAGCTGAGATGGCAAAGAAAGCATTTCATTCTATAATAAGCAAGCAGTTGACCTAGGAGAACTTTAAGGAAAAATAGGACATAGTTCACCAGTGGCTTTTGGAATAGTGTCTGTATAATATTAATAAAGCATGTTTCTATACTGTCTAAGAATGTATCTTGTTCCCCTTTTCATCTTAGTGTTATTATACTCAGTTCTCAAGTCCTTGTAAATCCTCACTCTATTGTAGAAAATATTTTTAGGAATATAATTCAACGCTTTGACTTTCTTGAGGAATCAAACAGGAAAAGTCTAATACAAAATAGTCTTTAAATAAGAAGAAAATGGACAAACTAGAAGAACGTAAAAAATGACAGTTTCACTGGGTAAATCTCAGCCCTCTATAAAAGGTTACTGATTAGAAAATTTTTTTCTAGGGAATAATATCAGCTTGAGAAAATGAATTATTTCAATTAAAAGAGGAGAGAAAATAATTAGATTCAAGTTTAATAACTCTTCATTTAGAAAGTGTGTGTGTGTGTACTCTACTGTAGTAGGGAGAATGATAGATATAATACTCTATACTCAGACTCCATGGTGACTGAAATCTATTTTGTTTATTGAAAATCAGAAAATGAAAAGAGTTGAGATAATAATAGCATTTGCCTATCTTAGCAACGTCTCAGGATTCTGTAATTGATACATTAACTTGGGTTGTTCCACTGAAAAGCTGAATAAGATCAGAACCTAAGTTTCTTCACAGATTTGTTCAGTGTATTGAGTCCCTTTGAAAGTCCTCAGAAATTTTGCCAGCCTGAACTAGTCCTAAATACAAACTGAATTCTGGTTTGAATGGGACTTTTCAATTCAGTGTGGTTATCCTTAGAGAAAGCCATTAGTACACCACTTATATGAAAGCCTGAATGTGCCTTTTTAAACAAAAAATTTACTAGCGGTGTTTATGCACTACCAAAAGTCATTTCTTTAACTTCAAATTTTGGAATGTCTAGAAACACCTTATAATATTAGATAAGATAGTCAATAGTACAGGGTATGAAATATTACTCAGCCATAAAAAAAGAATGAAATTGAGTTATTTGTAGTGAGGTGGATGGACCTAGAGTCTGTCATACAGAGTGAAGTAAGTCAGAAGGAGAAAAACAAATACTGTAGGCTAACACATATATATGGAATCTAAAAAAAGGGTACTGATGAACTCAGTGGCAGAGGAAGAATAAAGACGCAGATGTAGAGGAACAGACTTGAGGACAAGGGGGGAAGGAGAAGCTGCGACAAAGTGAAAGAGTAGCATTGACATTTATACACTACCAAATGTAAAATAGATGGCTAGTGGGAAGCAACTGCATAACACAGGGAGATCAGTTCGATAATTGGTGATGACTTAGAGGGTTGGGATAGGGAGGGTGGGAGGGAGGCCCAAGAGGGAGGGCATAGTGGGATATATGTATACATACAGCTGATTCACTTTGTCATACAGTGGAAACTGGCACAACAGTGTTAAGCTATTATACTCCAATAAAGATCGAAGGAAGACAAAAAATAGTACAGGGTATTAAATTAGTATTTTAAAATAAGTA
Organism: Hippopotamus amphibius kiboko; assembly: GCF_030028045.1. NCBI lineage: Eukaryota > Metazoa > Chordata > Mammalia > Artiodactyla > Hippopotamidae > Hippopotamus > Hippopotamus amphibius. The sequence continues at coordinate 77,855,400 of NC_080198.1, forward strand.
TATGGCAGGTAAAACTTCTAACTCCATGCTTTTAAAATTCTTGAAAATATCCCCACCTGTATTTTTATTTTCTCTAAGACATGTGTAGTCATTCCAGTGGAGGTTCTAGCAAACTTACTGTTGGGTGGAAATGTCAACAGACTATTTACAACGTAGCTTTGGGAGATACTGAGGGTGGCAGTAGGCCCTCATCCTGGAGGGCTTACTGGGGTTGAGGCTTTAAACAAGAAAGAGGATCTGAAGCCTGTGCTCTAACCTGAAGTAAACAAAACAGAGAGCTATAAACAGAGGAAATGTGCTGTGTTCTGGACTCTATATGGGACCCAAACATATATTCCAATGTGACCCTTCACAGAGAACTAACAGAATTGTGGAAATCCTATGTACATATTTTGAAGGAGCATCAGAAATAAATTTCATAAATAGACTCAGCAGCTTGGTTTGGAGCTTTGCTGCTACTTATGATGCCAGCTTGCTCTTTCTCAAGATTGTGATTTTTGAAATTTTCTAAATTATATAGCATAGTGTGACCTTTTAGAATAGTTAATAGTAATATTCCTCAATGCTACAACTTCTCCTGAAGAAAGAAAGCTTGCTTCTACAACAGTTCTTGAAAAGGCCTTAGGTACCAAATTGTAGAAATTGAAGGAGCAGCTTCTAACATAAATGCATTCTGCAAATCTTTTGGAAAGCTTTTGCTCAGAGGATTTACAGCACACAGGAAATATGCATTTCAGGATGCACAAGGATTAAAGAGGTCTCTCAGTCTGCTCACAGTTTTAAGCTTAAAGGACTACGGATCCTAATGTATGAAATGTCACCTTGAGTGAATATGAAGTTTCAAATGGAACCAGATGAAGCCCCCAGATCACTTAGCACTTCACATGTTGTGGTATCAGATGCTGGCTAAACTTTTGATCTGACAGGGTTGGTGAGCAGTGACAGACAGAACACCATGAGGTAAGTTACTGTGTTAGATTTCATATGAGAGGGAGAAGAACATGGATAGGCAAATGGACACATAAATATTACTGTGCATGAAAGGTACGCTGTGATGTGCTGTGCTGTATTGTGCTGGGTGAGCACAGGATAGGGATGTCTGCACACATCACACAGGAAGGCTGGAGGCAGAGGTTGAATTTTCATAACAGAAATCACCAGATCATTATCTGTGTTTGTCTGCTGGCTTCAGAGCAGGTGTCTCCTGTTTCATAGGAACGAGAAATAAAGGATTTTCAAACAAACCTATTCATTGCACTTCAGTGTGTGCACTTATGAAATTTTAAAGAATAGACATTCATGCGAATTGTAAACAATTACTTATCAGTGTATATTTCCAAGTATACAGAATTTTAAAAATATATCCTACAGCTAATATGAAGTGGATGACAAAGGTGAATAGCCTGACAGTCTTGGGACCCTTCCGAAATTTTGCTTAAATTTAAAACTAGTAAAATGCTTGGGTAGAAACAGATTACATTTGCATAAGTAAAGAAGACTCTGGAAATTCAGTTAAGTTGCTTCATATATGAGAGTGAGTCAAAAATTATCCCCACTCTGGTTATAGTAAAACTTTTGTTGGCTGCACTGTCTTATCAGTGCTTTCCGTTCAAGGCTACTATCTCCACAGTCACTGCTGTGCAGGTGTGAACTTGTTACATCAGTTCATTTGTAACTGCAGCGTGAGCAAAAATGGGTGCCCCACTTGTGATCTGCATGAAAGAAGAGCAGCTTGCAGTAATTCCTTTTTTGTGGTCTGGGGGTGTACCTGGTACCATTATTTATCGAAGACTTTGTGCACAGTATGGAGAAAGTGTTTTGTCGCAGAGTATGAATGGATAGAGAAGTTAAAGGAAGGTCTCACAAGTGTTAGCCATCAAGAAGGAGCTGGACACCAGTCCATGTCCACGGCTGATGACAACTTTGAGTGTACACGTGAAAGATTCTGTTGAATAGACAAGTGACAGTGGATTATGTGGCAAATCATTGGCAAGCCGGCCGTGGCTCTGCCTGTGAAATAATCCACGGCAGACTTAGGTTTTGAAAAGTTTTTGCTGAAGCCTAAACTTTGGATTAAACACAAAGGACTGCTATCCAAGGGTGTTGTGATCTTGCATGACAATACACGTCCACACACTTCTGCCCACACTGTGGACATTCTTCAAAAACTTTGTTTTGAGGTGTGAAAGCATCCTCCCTATAGTCCTGATCTTGCTCCATCAGACTTTCACCTGTTTGATCCCCTGAAAGCAGCCCTAAGAGGATGAAGATTCACTTCTGATGAAGTGAAGACAGTGGTGCATTTGTGGCTCACAGCTCAGCCTAAAACATTTTTTAATGAGGGAGTATGGAAGCTTGTTGACAGATGGACAAAATGTATTGAAAAGCAAGGAGATTATGTCAAAAAATGATGTATTTTTTTCTAAAAGTTAATTAAAATAAATGCTACAGCCAGAGTGCAGATAATTTTTGACTCACCCTCATGTGTGTGTGTGTGTGTGTGTGTGTGTGTGTGTGTGTGTATGTATTTCAAATTGCAAATATAATAAAATTCTGGTCAGCATGGTAAGCCAATTAATGTGGAAAGACAAGCCCACTCTCTGAAAATATGTACACACAACACCACATACATATGTGATAGGTATAATATAATACTTTGAAGCTGTACAGTTAGCTTTTTAAATTAGAAAAGGAATGAACAATTTCTGCAATTAAATGGTAACTAGAAGATAATTTGGTCAATGTGCACCAAAGCAGGAAACTATAAGAATCAAAGTTCTTTTGAGGTTGGGGTATTAATGCTCAAATGGAAATGAGGAATACAAGTTTAATGCTCACACTTGTACAATATGGGCAACAGCCATACCTCTGAGTAAGTCAGTCAGGCGTTCACTGAATCTCCCATCGAGGGTTGGGAATCTGGGCAACTCTGTCCACTGGCACATGGAAGCTGCAGATAGTAGCCGTCTAAGCAGGGATATGAAAGGGTGAAAACTTATCAAGAAGGAATCTGAACCTCAATCAGGAATCTGAGCCATTGCTGTGGGGCTTGGTATAAAGCTACCTTCATAGTTCTGGAACACTGAGCCAAGAAAGTGGCATAAAACTGGTTCTGAACAGTTGAAACCCACAGGACTCTAGTAAAAGCAACTTGAAATCTGGCCTGTACAACTCAGGGTTTAGGAAGACCTATAGAGAACAATCCTTATTGAAAATACATTTATAATCAGAAATTATAAACTGTGTAGGATTAAAATCTAGAGAATTTATACTCCATGAACTGGAGATAAGAAAAAATATGAAATAATTTGTTTAAAATAGTCAACAAGATTTAAAGTAATTCTGGCAATCTGACATACCTGATGTCTGGGTAAACAATTCCTGAATAGAACACCTAACAATTCTGGATAATATATTTAAAATATCCTTTTAAATGCATAACTGAACAAGCAGGAGGTAAGAAAGGAACACCAGAAGTCAGAAATTGTGATAACGGTGAATCAGAAGAGTTAGGAAAGGACAAAAGTGGCGTTTGCCCTGAGGCATCTGCCCATCTGTGGTGATGTGATTTTTTTGTTTTTTTAAATAATTAAATCACTATTCAAGAGAAGGAAGATTGACTTTTTGATGCCACAGTGCATATTTATTACATGAAAAAAGAAAAGACAACCCCCTTGATAATTGTTAACTTGATGAAGTAGCAGCGATGGTAAGGTTTTATGTATGTTGAGTAAGGTTTTAGGCGTTTGCCGCTTTTTAAAAATAAAAGTATAACATACATAAAGTCCCCAAAATTTAAGTGTATGCCTTGATGAATATTTACACAGGTGAATACTTGACCTCCATATTATTAAAGAGTATTAGAATAGACCAAACAACCACCCACATATGTACCCCCCAGTTCAATAATCAGCTGTGAGAAAGATTACTGTGACTTCTATCATTCTATATTTATTTTGCCTGTTATTACACTTTGTAAACATGGAGTCTTTGTGTATGTCTTTATTCACTTAACATAATAACTATCAGATGTACCCATGTTGTGAGTGGCAATACTGCATTCTCATTGCTATAAAATATTCCATTATATGATTAGACCACAATTAATTACCATGTCTACTCTTCAAGAATATTCAGGTTGCTTCCATTTTTTTGGCTATTACAGACAGGGATACTAAAAACATTCTTGTACATGTAGTTTGATGAACATCTATATACCCATATCTGTTGGTTATATAATTATGTACTTAAGACTGGAGTAGCCAAGTCATAGGGTGCACATATATTGAGCTTTAACAGATTCCGGCAAACTATATTCTAAAATGGTTGTTTCTCACCAGCAGCGTATAAAGCTTCTGTTGTTCCACATCCCGGCAGTATTTCAAAATGTTAGGCTCTTTAATTTTTCCACCCTAATGCGTAAGAGGTGACGTTGACTTGTTGCTTTAGCTCGCTTTTCCTTGATGAATGATACAATGTAGTGAAATTCTTATTGACCACTTGGATATCCTCTTTTATAAAATGCCTTTTTCAAATATTTTGAATAGGTTTTTGAAATTTTGTTTTCTTTTATGTTTGGTTTGGTTTGGTTTGGTTTTTGGTGAATGTATTTTACTTATTGATCTGTGGGAGCTCTTCCCATATTTTGGTTAGAAGTTTTGTTTTTTTAAGCTACTTGTATGAAAATATCTTCTCATACCCATGGATTGTATTTTTACTTTCTTAATGGTCTTTGATAAATAGAAATATTTAATTTTAATGAAGTCTCACTTACTGATATTTCATTTCTACTTAGGGCTTTTTGTGTCCTATTTAAGTAAAATGTTCTGACCTAATGAGAACAAACTGTATAAGCTACAAAATCATAGTTTTACTTTTAAACCAATCAAAGAACTTAGGGTGAATAGAAGCCTAAATATTACAAGGAGGAAGGAGCCCATCCTAGCAGAGGAGAAGGGCCCACAGCTGCTTTCTTCTTTGCACAGAGGGTGAGAAGAGAGTGAACCTGTCACAGGGCAGCATAAGAAGAAACCAGCAGAACCTTTAGAGAATTATAATGGCTGCATATGGCCTGACACGACTTGTCAGTATCCCAAGGGATCTCAATTCGTGCCCATCCTCCAACTGATTCACACAAGGCCTTCACTGAGTGCATGATAGCAGTGCATTAAATGCCCTAAAAAGACAGAAGAGCTGATAAAGTACTTCTTAGAGCCAGTGGACTTTCACCAGTTGCAAAGCAGGCTAGGAAAAGGGCAAGAGAACTGAAAGAATGTTCTCTCAGCTACACAAGATCACTGAGTTCATGGAAGTTGTGAGTTGAAAATGGACTCAGGGTAAAAATGCTGAGAAAGTCCCTCAAGATATACAGGACTTTCACTGAGTTGCTGGAGGATGGGATCAGTGGGAAAGGGCTGTGAGAAATTTCCAGGAAGATACACAAGGGTTTCATCAAATGCAGACAGATACTCTTTGCAGGAATAAAGGCAGGGTAGCTGAGAGAAATGCATCCCCACAACACACAACAGACCTTTATTTAGTTAAAATTAGAGCCAGTGGCAGGCTAGGAACAATGCAGCAAGGTGGAGAAAGTTATCTCAAAGGTGAAAAACTACGGGCAGGGCTGGAAAAGAAAGAGAAGCCCTGAGTCACCTAGAAGGCCAAATACTAGACTATAAAGCAGAGGGGGATCTCCTACAATCCAGAAAATTAGCTACTAAACTGGGAAGCAAAGAGAGATCTCTGGAAATCTTGCCAGGGCTCAGATCCCAAGCCTTACTGAAGGAAATATTCTGATCTCAAAATATTGAGAAGCCAGTGGTGAAGTTGATCTAACAAAATCTGCAACAAAGCCTAGAACAAACTGAAGCATACGCTGTATTGATTCCTCTATCACCCTTGTAGCAGCGTAATAGTGGAAGAAATATGTCCTTTTCTGGGGTTAAATATCACTGATTTTAGTCTTTATTTTCTTTGACACATGAGTTCAATATATGATAAAATTTGTGAGATATGCATAAAACCAGAGCATGTGAATCACAAACAATAGAGGAAAAACAGTCAATAGAAGTTAATCTGTGGATGTTTTAGATGTTAGTATTATAAGGCAAGGACTTTAAGGTAACTGTGGTTAATATATCAATATCAAATGATTTAGTAGAAAGGTGGGTAAAATGTGTTATAAGCAAATGGGAAATTTCAACAGAAAAATGTGAAGTGTAAGAAAATAAAATAAAATACCAGAACAGGATAATACAACATCAGAAATGAGAAATTCATTCTATGGACTTAACAATAGACTCTACACAGTGGAAGAAAGTGAAGACATGACAAAACAAACTATCTAAACTAATACTCAAAGAAGAAAAGGAAAATATAACACAAAACTGAGCAGAGCTTTCCAGTATCTATGAGATAATGTTAAATGTACTAGCATGTTTGTAATTAGAGTCCCAGAAATGAGAAAAAATAGGGAGGAGAAGCAAGTTTTGAAGAGATAGTGGCTGAGAATTTTTCAAAACTCATGAAAGATATCAATCCACAGCTCCAAGGAGCTCAGTAATCCCAAGAAAATTAAATACACACACACACACACACACACACACACACAACATTAAGCTCATTGTAATCAAATGTCTGAAAATCAAAGATAAGGAAAAAAATCTTATAAGTACCCAGAGATAAAAAGATACATTACATTCAGGGGAACAATAACAGCAAAAGATGGCTGATTATGAAGGCTGGAACAAAGTGAGGCAAAATCTTTAAGGTGCAGAAAGAAAAAAATCAACCCTGAATTTCATACTAAATAAAATACTCTATGAAAATAAAGGTGAAATAAAGATACTTTCAAAATCAAAGCCTGAAAAATTTTAGCACAGACACTTAAATTAAAAAAAAAAATTTCTTCAGGTTTGATGGAAAAAAATTTTTCTTAAAGACCATTGGCTCTTTAAAGCAAGTATAATGAAAATGCATTGTATATTTGCAACCTATGTAGAATTAAAATATTTGTCAACAAGAACACAAAGGTCAGTGGTGGGAGAAATGGAATTACTTATTTGTGAAATCATATAATATTATTTAGTTATTCTATGATAAATTAAGGATGTATGTAACCACCATTATTTGTCTTTTAAAATTTTTTTGGAAATACATTTCAATTTTTCAGTACTGTGGTACTTCACATCTTCCCTCATATTCAGCCCAAGCTATTTTTATTTTATGATTTTTTGATATTATGGTGAATAATGTTAAAATTTCATTTTCTATTTTTACTACGTATATGATATACATGTGTATATTCATACATACATTTGTATCCACAGACTGTAGAAAACTTGTGTATTAATTATAAAAGCATGTCTCTAGTTTTTTTAGTTTTTCTGTGTATACAATTATGTGAAATTAATGGCTATTTTATTTCCTTTCTCTGAATCCTTATATACGTCTTAAATTTTGTTAACCTTGTTATGCTGGCTACAAACAAACCCCAGTATAATGGTGAATAGACAACTGTGATACTTTTCACTTTTTACCAAACTAGAGAAAAATTTTTCAATGTTTTATTATTTAAGAAGAGGTGAGGCCAGACACATGGAGACAAGAGGGGAAGGAAATAGTCATGTGTAGATGGAGGCAGATATTGGAAGATACAGGCTAAGGAACACCAAGGATTGCTGGCAACCACCAGAAGCTAGGAGAGAAGCGTTAAACAGATTCTCCCAAAGCACTTCCAAAAAGGAACCAAATATGCTGTCATCTTGATTTCAGACTTATAACCTCTGGAACAAACAAACAAAAAGAATACTTTTGTTTTGCCACCTAGTTTGTGGTACTGTTACAGCAGCTCTCAGAAACTGTACATTGGCTGATCACTTGATAAGGGATGAAGTTTTTTCTTCACTGGCTAGAATTCCAAAGAGCATGTTTTTGTTTAAACTGTAGCTTCCAGTTTTAATTGTTTAAGTGAAGCAATTGGAGTGCAGAACTTATTGAGATTTTTATAATTCATCTCCCCATCCCCCCAATCTTTAATTGTGGTCTGGCTTGTGACTATTTTGGAAAGCATTTTAAGTGACATACTTACATTTATCTAATGTTGCTAAATAGTTGCACTTAATTTTTATAAAAACAGCCACCTTTGTTTCACATTAATAATCTTTAATCTGCATGATATTTACTTAAACAAATAGGGTTTGAAGCAAGTACACTGAGTGTAAACATGCAACTGGTGAGAGCTGCCTTGTTTTGAGCTTCCACCTGCTGTGAGCATCATCAGGGGGCCTCACAGCAGAATGGAGAACAATTCTGAGTCCAGAGAAAAGTCTGTTTATTGGAAAAGACAAACCTATTTTGATTTTCTTGAACTTTAGTATTTTACTTTATTGTTCTCTCTTTTGTCCAACATATGCTCTTTTGGTAAGATGCCCATGGAACAAGGAGGGTAGACAAAAAGAAGGGGGGTAGACAGAAAGATAGGCAGGAAGTAGGGAAGACAAAGGAAAAATATGCCTGTGGGTTATCTCCTGTTCCAGTTATTGATGTCAAACTTTAATTTCCAGGCTACGATTCTCAAGCCATTTATCTTCCTTCTGATCTGCTTTTCTCAGTTGCTAGGTGATATAAAGAAAGGGACACGAACATTGTTTTAAAAGCATAACAGAAACAAAAATAGCTAGGAAGGTAAATTGATTCCATGATGAGACCATAAACTTCAAATATGTTCCAGATAAGTTGAGATTGCACTTTTTCCCTCTAGTGTAGATCTGATGGTATAAAAATACCTTAAAATCAGTGCGTGTCTTTTTCATGGAGTGAATGATAGCTAAAATATACTCAGCACTTAGTATGTGCCAGGAAATGTTCTACTTGCTTCATTTTTCTTATTTAACTCCCCAAATAATGTTTGATATAGATATTACTTATTTACCACATTTTACAGATAATTGGAACATAAGTTTTAGTAATTTATTCATTCTCAGCTTAAGAGACTGAGCTGGGATATGAATCAAGAACTCGTGAAGATAATCATTATATGCCTTCTCATGTAGCTTCAAACACAGGGCTGAGCACGGGGTAATGCTCCTTTGGTATTAATTGATATATATAGTGGACTGAATGGTGGCCCTCCAAAAGATGTGTCTGTGTTTTAATTTTCAGAACCTGTAAAAGTTACCTTGTTTGAAAAAATAGTCTTTGCAGTTATAATTAAATGAAGGATCTTGAGATGAGGAGATCAACCTGGATTATTTGTGTGGGTCCTGAATCCAATGATAAGTATCCTTATAAGAGATACAGAGAGGAGAAGGTAGAGGCAATGTGAATATGGAAGCAGGGATTGGAGTGATGCGAGCACAAGTCAAGGAATGCCAACAGTCACCAGAAGTTGGAAGATGCAAGAACTGGATTCTTGCTAGAGCCTCCAGAAAGAGTACAATCTGGCTGACACTTTGATGTGGGACTTCTGCTTCCCAGAACTGTGAAAAAATAAAGTTCTGTTGTTTTAAGCCACTATGTTAATTTGTTATAGCAGCCACAGAAACCTACAATATAGGAAATGAAAAAGAAGACAAAAGAACTAGAGAAGCAGACTGAGAGGCAGTGAGAGACATTTGCACCCATTATAATTTAATATTTGTATAAAAATGTTTCAGATCTCATTTCCCTATTTAATAAATGTATCCACCCACCTTTGAGATATTCTTATATGAATTTGTAAGTTATTTTTAAGAACTTGTCATTTTCTATTTTTAAAGTAACAATTTCCCCAAAAAAATACGTAAAATCTTTCAAATAAAAGCTAAGGTAATAATAATTATCTGGGTAAAATCTTGTATAAGGATGCTAGGCCTTGAGCAAATTGCTTTTTAACACCAATTTAAAAGAGTTAAGATGCCTAACGTTTCTCTTACCTACCTTTATTGGATTTTTTTCTCAAAGCTTTGGAATAAAGGAGTATCATCTAGTGGGAGAAATCATTGACTCTCCTGTACCTGACACTCAAGCCTAAAATAACCAAGTTGTATTTTTGCCTTTTAGTATGCCTTGTATTTTTTCTTGATAATCAGACATGATGTACAGGCATACCCTGGAACTACTGCAGGCTCTGTTCTAGACCACTATAAGAAAGCAAATATCACAATAAAGTTAAACCACAGGTTTTTTTTTTTTAATTTTCCAGTGCATATAAAAGTTATGTTTACATTACACTGTAGTCTATTAAGTGTGCAATAGTATTTTATGTCTAAAAAAACAATGTACATACTTAACTTTGAAATATTTGATTGCTAAAAAATGCTAACCATCATCTAAGCCTCCACAAGTTATAATATTTTTGCTGGCGGAGAGTCTTTCCTTGCTGTTGATGGCTGCTGACTGATCAGGGTGGTGGTTGCTGAAGGTTGGGGTGGCTGTAGCAATTTCTTAAAGCCAGACAACAGTGAAGTTTGGCACATCAATTGACCCTTCCTTCATGAACAATTTCTCTGTAGCATGCAATGCTGTTTGCTAGTATTTTATCCACACTAGAACTTCTTTCAAAATTGGATTCAATTCTCTCAAGCCCTGCTGCTGTTTTATCAACTATATTTATGTAATATTCTAAATCTTTTGTTGTCATTTCAACAGTCTTCACAGCATGTTCACCAGGAGTAGATTCCATCTCAAGAAACCACTTTTTTTTGGCTCATCCATTAAAAGTAACTCCTCATTTGTTACAGCTTAATCATCAGATTGCAATTTAGTCACGTTTTGAGGCTTCGCTTCTAATTCTAGTTCTCTTGCTATTTCCACCACAATTGCAGTTACTTCTTCCAGTGAAGTCTTAAACCCCTCAAAGTCATCCATGAGGGTTGGAATCAACTTCTTCTAAACTCTGGTTAGTGTTGATATTTTTACCTCTTTGCAGGAATCAGGAATATTCTTAATGGCATCTAGAATGGTGAATACTTTCCAGAAGGTTTTCAATTGATTTTACCCAGATCCATCAGAGGAATCACTATCTAAGGCAGCTACAACTTTATGACCTGTATTTCTTAAATAATAAGACTTGAAAGTCAAAATTACTCCTTGATCCAGGCCGCAGAGCGGATGTCTTGTTAGCAGGTATGAGAACAACATTAATTCTCACTGTACATCTTCATCAGAGCTCTTTGGTGGTGACCAGGTGCATTGTGAATGAACTGTAATAATTTGAAAGGAATCTTTTTTTTTTTTCCTGAGCAGTAGGTCTTAACAGTGGGCTTCACATACTTAGTAAACCATGTTGTAAACAGACGTGCTGTCAACCAGCCTTTGTGTCATTTATATAACACAGGCAGAGTAGATTTAATGTAATTCTTAAAGGGCCCTAGGATGTTCTTAATGGTGAATAAGCATTGGCTTCAACTTAAACTCCTCAGGTGGATTAGCCCCTAACAGGAGAGTCAAATTGTCCTTTGAAGTTTTGAAGCCAGGCGTTGACTTCTCCTCTTTAGCTATGAAACTGCTAGATAGCATCTTTTTCCAATATAAGGCTGTTTTATCTAGTTGAAAATATATTGTTTAGTGTAGCCCCTTCACTAATTATCTTAGCTACATCTTCTGGATAACTTGCTGCAGCTTCTATATCAGCACTTGCTGCTTCACCTTGCACTTTGATGTTATGGAGGCAGCTGCTTCCTTAAACCTCATGAACTAACCTCTGTTAGCTTCAAAATCTTCTCCTGTGACTTCCTCACCTTGCTCAGACTTCATAGAATTGAAGAGCATTAGGATCTTGCTCTGGATTAGGCTTTGGCTTAAAGGAATGTTGTAGCTGGATGGATCTTTCTCCATATCAGCAATAAGGCTGTTTTGCTTTCTTATCTGTGTTCATTGGAGTAGCACTTTTGATTTCCTTCAGGTACTTTTCCTTTGCACTCACAACATGGCCAGTTGTTGGGGGCAAGAGGCCCAGCTTTCAGCTTGTCTTGGCTTTTGACATGCCTTCCTCACTAAGCTTAATCATTTTTAGCTTTTGATTTGAAATGAGAGGCTTGCAACTCTGCCTTTCACTTGAACACTTAGAGGCCATTGTATGGTTATTAATTGGCCTACCTTCAATATTGTTTCTCAGGGAATAGGGAGGTGAGGAGCTGGCGAGAGACAGGGCACAGCCATTCAGTGGAACAGTCAGAACACACACAACATTTGTTAACTTTACTTCCTTCTGTGGGTGCAGTTTGTAGTGCCCTGAAATAATTACAATAGTAACATCGAAGATCACAGATCACCCATAACAAATATAATAATATGAAAAAGTTTGAAATATTGCAAAATTTACCAAAATGTGACTCAGAAATATGAAGTGAGCAAATACTGTCAAAAAATGGTGCCGATAGACTTGTCCTATGAAAAGTTACCACAAACCTTCAATTTGTAAAAAACACAACATCTGTGATGTGCAGTAAAATGTGGGAGGCCTGTGCTAGGTAAAAGACACTGTAGGAAACAGGCTTTTAATAATGTGATCCTGAGGTGCGGGGGAGGAAAAGCATCCTTCAGGACTATGAGTAGGTCTCAGTCTGTTAGCCTCTGCCTCTGAAACGTGAGCTCCACAAGTGTTTCTCATTTTTTTTTCCCTCTCCTCTTAGGTAGGATGGCTAGCGTGAGCTGGAATTGGGTATTTTCCTTCTCCCAGGTGGGTTAGGTTCTGATGAAACCCCAGCCGGCTAGGCTCTGGTTAATTAGTTTCTCCTGAGGGCAGGCCTTGATAAGACCAGAGTGCTCGGGTGCATTTCAAAATGGTTCCTTCCCTGCTTCCCCTACCAGAAGTAGGAGGGGATTTTTCTCTGATATTTACTGTGAGACGCTGGTCAGGCTCCTGGAAGTAAAGCTCACCAAAGCGTGGGGCTATCCCGCTGTGACTGGGTCCCCTGGAGGCTTTAACTCTCAGAATTGTCTGCACTGAACATCCTGCAATTTGTCAACCACAGTGTAGGTTTTCCTGCACCGCCACTGGTTCCTGTAGAGATTTCAGCTCAAGTTTCTGCTCTGGTAAGTTGCGATTCTCCATATCTGTCTGTCTGTCTCTGTGCTTTTGAGGGCGTTGTTTTGCCCTGTGACCTCACCTCCCTTATGGTTTTAAGACGGGTTGATTTTTCAGTAATGTTCAGCTTTTTACTTGTTAGGACAGAGTGGTGATTTCCAAGCTCCTCACATGTGGAACTGGAGGTGCCCCAAGTTTGATTAATGTTGACACAAATATGTACCCATATTTAAATCACTGTAAGTTAATTTCACCTATTCTTGATATTCATGTGATGGAGGCCCACAGTAGCCTTTTGGGGTTTGGCTTCTTTCACTCAATATAACATGTTTGAGATCCATCCATGGTGTTCTACATGCTAGTATTTCATTCTTTTAAAAATAGCATATCGCTGTGAGAATAGGTCACTGTGTTTATTTCTTCCTCATGTTGAGGATAGTTGGTTTCTGTTGCTACACAATTTAGTTATTTTTGTTAATTGCAAGTGTTAAGTTCATGTTGTTATAAACATTGTGAACATGACTTATGTGGATATAGGTCTTAATTTCTCTGGAATAAACACCTGGAAATGGAATTTCTAGGTCATAGGATAGCTGCATGTTTAGCTGTATAAGGAACTACAAGCTGTCTTCGAAAGTGATTAAACAATCTTTTCCTAGGAAAGTAGGAATATTCTAGTATCTCCATATTCTAATCAGTTCTTGGTGCTTTCCTTTCAGTTTTAGTTATTCCAGTGTTTCTAAACTGATAGTTTTAATTTGGGTATTCCTGAATACTATTGATATCAAGGAGAGGATTACTGGAAGAAACTGGTCAGGCTCCTGGAAAAAAACTCACAAAAGTGTGGGTCCCCCCAGGACTGGGCCCCTTGGAGTTTTTAATTCTCAGAATTGTCTGCATTGAATTGAATACTAATGATATTAAAATATTTTTAAAAAATGTTTATTGGCCATTCATATATCTTCTTTTATGAATTGTTTATCTTCTCTCCCTCACCCAATTTTTACGGGGCAATTGTCTTTTTATTACTAATCTGTTAAACTATATTATATATTCTGGATACCATTCCTTAGATATCTGTACCAAAATATTTTCCTTTATTTCTTGTCTGTTGTGTTTTGATGAGCTAAAGTGTTTAATTTTGATGAAGTCCAGATTATCAGTTACTTTTAACAGAACATTTTGTGTCTTCTCTAAGGTATCTTTGCTTAACCCGGAGTCCCCAAATATGTCCTTCTATGTTTTCCTAGAAGTTCTACAGTTTTAGCTTTACTTTTTATGTCTACAGTCCCTTGTGAGATAAGTATTGTGTGTGGTAGGAGGTATGGGTTGAAGTTCCTTTTTTCCCCCACAGATTTATTCTGTTTCACATTATCTGTTGAAAATATACTTTATTTCCTTTCGTTGAACTTGTTTGTGACTTGGTTGAAAAATAATGAAGAATGTAAACACAAGTGCTATTTCTGGACTTTCTGTTCCATTATTTTTGTCTAATTTTATGCCAGTACCACAGTGTCATGATGAATATAACTTTCTTATCGGTATTGAGATCTGATGATGCCAATCCTACAACCTTGTTCTTTTAAAGATTATTTTTCCTATTCTAGGACCTTTGACCTTTCCACACATGTTAAAATGGATAGCCACTTTTTACCAAAAATATCCTGTTGAGATTTTGACTGAAATCATATTGCCTCTATAGGTCAATTTGGTTAGAATTTGTAACATATTTTGTAGTTTTAACTGCAAAAGACTTGCATGTATTTTGTTGGATTTAGTTCAGCTGATAAAGGAAAAATAGTGCTAATAGAAAGTTAGGGACAGAACTGAAAAAGTCATCATTAATAAATTTTTTAATTAACATTTATCACTGTTATGTGAAAATCATGTTACTCTCAGTGAAGAAGCAAGGTTATACACATGACTTGTCTCCAGAAGTTATAACTAGCTCGCTGTGTCTAATTCTACGAAATAAATTTTCCCATTAGATAAAATTTTGTATGATAAAACAGTGCTTTTATGTGGATTCTCTAAAAGAACTAAGAATATTTTCTCTTAAGATCATTTTCATAAAATCACAGAGGCCCCATTATTAAACAGCTGTAGTCTAAATTGTCGTGTTCGGTTCAACCGAGAGTTTGCTCTTTGACCACCAGCCTGTCTGCTGTCAACTGAATTTAAATCCTCTCATGTATCATTATACATTGAAAAGAGGACAGTTTTAATTGCATATTGAGAGACTAGGTGTAGAATCTCAGGATGCTGAGAATAAGTCCTGCTTCCCTATGGCTGCCTCTGTATGAACTGCCTCCATTAACCAGAAAAACGAACAGTTAGTGCATATGAATTTTTACTGCTGAATTTGTTCACAGTTCTCTCTAACTGATAAAGTTCCTCAGCATTTCAGAGTTCCATCTGCACAATAACATGAATTTTCAATTGCTATAGAACGGTAGAATTACCATCTACTTTAATCTGCACCTGAACATTTATAGATGATATAGTTGGAGAAAATGATACTAGATTTATCCAAGTGATGATCTCTTTAAAGTTTTACTCTGAAAAGCTTTGGAAAGCTTTTGGAAATTCAGCCAATGATAGAAATTGCCTTGATATCCTTTATTTTTCTTCTGAGTTAGTAGGAGTTTCTCGTCAGACTCATCTCATGCAAATGGTGTAATATCTCATCTTAACTGTGTAGTCAACAAGTATGTATTGCTTACCCACTTCATTCCGGGCAATACATGTCATTTCCCCTCATATTGCATAGAGACTAGTGAGAAAAGACATAAAATAACCGACTAAACCACAAATGAAATAAATGGTGTTAGTGGCATGAAGAAAACAGAGTTATGGGTTTGAGATCCTGAGAGAAGGGGGATTCTTTAGATCATACATGCCGAACACATTTGTGGTGAGACCTGAGCTACAGGAGAGAACTGACATATGCAGGTCAGGGAAACTGGCCTTTAGGCAGAAGAGAGAACCCTTGCAAGGGTTATGAGCTTCAAATAAACTTGATCGTTTTTTTAGGCACAGAAAGAAGGCTAGTGAGGTCAGCGTGCGGTAGTGGTGGGGGTTGATTTTACCAAAGAGCATGATAGAGATAGACCAGGAAGAAAATCACTGTTTGTTGGCTAAGTTAAGGTATTTGGATTTTATTCTGTGTTGTAGAAAGCACTGGGAGGTTTTCAATGAAAAGCAAGGTTTTGGTTCGTTGACAAGAATAGTGGGTTTGAGAAATCTTGAAATTTAGACAAAATGGGTTTTAAAGTTAGGACAGGCAAGATCATGGTACAGTAAACAAAAGTGTCCTTCATGCTCTCAGGTCAAATGCAGTCCTGCTCGTCATTGTCTTTGCTCAGGCAGATGGCTCACCCCTCTCTAGACAATGCTGGTGGTCATGCAGAATCAGAAGAGGACACAGTGAGCTGATTCCTAAGGTTTCTGCTCAGAAGTGACACGTGTCACTTCCATCAAAATGTTTTCATGAAAGCAAGTCACCTAACCAAGCTTGATGTTTGTGCAACAGAACAGTGATAATACCTCACCAAGATAGGAAAGAGTGTTTTTGAGCAATACAGTCTACCAAATAAAACCTCATGTCACCGAAGTGCATCAGTAATTAATTGTATTGTAATACATAAGATTATGTGCTAAGGTTACATATTGAAAGGCAACACATTTTTTAGTCACTTTGCAAGAGTTGGATTTGGTCTCATTTCTACAACTAATAAAAAAATAAGTATGTACTTAGGACAATTGTAGGCAATATCATCACTTTAAAAATCTGTCACATAAAATACTAATCTTTAAGAGTTTCATAAAATGCCAAGGGCTTTTCTATTTCTTCTGTCAACAGATAACCTGGGTTAAGAGAGCTAAAGATCAGATTTGGGAAATGGGGAAATAAAAACAATATTAATCTAGAAGGAAAAGAAAATGAAAAAATATGGTAGAGAAACGTAGACATCTTCAATATCTATTGTTCCTTTTCCAATGTGGTATAGTTGCTGATTTGGGGCTAGGCCCATGGCTACCCAGAATGGTGACCACATTTCTCATACTCCTCTCCAACTGAATGTGAATATATGGCAGAATTTTGGCTAATGAAATGTAACTGGTAGTGTCTCATGGTAGTTTCCAGAAACTTTTCTTTAAAAAAAGGAAAAATAAAAGGAAAAGCATCTACACCTTTTATTCTTCTTTATGCTACTACTTTCCATGCAGGTGCTTCCCTAAACCATGAAGATGAGAGATACATACAGGAATGGTACAGTAGTGAACTGGAAATATGGTGGTCCTGGTACATATAAGCCTTAGATGACTTTCCTCTGAACCCATACTTACATGGGAACAAAATAAATCAGTCTTATTTTTTAGAACATATCTAAAAGAGAGCAAAGAAACAACCCCATGCCAGAAATATGTATTACTGTTTTATAGGAAAAAAATTAGTGTCAAAAAATTGTATATCAAGTGGTCTCAATTTTCAACTGTTTCCCTCTCATGGATAAAAGGAACAGGTATGAGGTTATAGATCCTTTTAGTTTTAACTGCTGAGATGAGCACTCAATTTAAGACATTTTCATTTTGACACAATCAAAATGAAATACTTTGTCACTTAAAATCATAGTAATCATTAGCTTTCCTTATGCAGATTATACTTTTGAAACTTGAATGACAAAGATTAGATAAAGACCAAATTCACTGCATGATTGACAGCCAGTTCTATGGTTCAGAGTCTTGAATCAACAGCCTTACTTGTGTTATTCTTATTCAATTCATCAGAGCTGGAAAACAAAAAGAAAAAAATAACTAGCAAATGCCTTAGAATAATAGCCTGTCTGGATGATTATATATAGAAACATATAAAAAGTTAGAATTATTCTCATTTCTGTCACAAGCTAGTGTATTTTTATTTGCACAAGTAGGATGAAATGGTGGGGTCTGTGTGAGACAGAACAGTCTCCTGATGGAAAGATGTGATATTTTGTTAAAGGGAGAACTAAAAAGAAAAACCTGATTGTACTAGCTGTAGTGAGTAGAGGTTAGTTCATTCTGACTTTAACCAACTTATCTCTGTTCTGGGAATCAAATGGTAAATTTTAGCTCTTTTCAATATATGACTAGTGCCTTGATAAATATTGATAAACAATTCTATGAGTTATAGAGCAGTTAATTGTTTTCAGCTTTAAAATGGTAGGCTTCAGTTATAAACATCAAAAACTAGTTTCAGAATGCACGATTTAATTGTTCTATTTTGATGTTATTTCAGTGAGTCTGTCTTTCTGTCTCTCACACACACACATATACACATCCTCACACATCATATTTTCAAAGAGTCTTCCCAGCTACTAAAACTTTGAATGTACGCTAAAACACGATCAGAGGCAATTGCGTTTAGGAAGGAGGAACAGCCTTTTTGTTGCATCTGAGGGAAATTTAGCCACTGAAAAGCAAAGGAAGAATACAGGTGATTTTGAAAATTCACATCACGTTGGAGTACCAATGGTTGATGGATTTATTCTTACCATTGTTTCTTCTTCTCATTCTCCAGTCTCCTTCTGTGATTCTTCCTCCTTCTGCTCTCTCTCCAATTCTGCCTCCTTACCTTCTTCTTCACTTTCTTCCTCTACAGCTTTCTCTTTCATTTCTCTTTTTTCCTTATCTTCTTTATTCTGTCCCTTTATCCTGCTGTTTTCCCTTCTCCCTCTGCTCCTGGCTCTCCTTCCCCTCCTTTTCCCTTCCGTCTTCTACTCTCCCCCATGTTCTTCATTCCTCTTTTTCTCAACTTCTTTTAGTTTCTTCTTTATTTCTAAGAAGAATAAAAATATGCTAAGATTAGGACCATCTAATTAATGACATGTTGGCCCTGATATTTTCTGTGAATCAGGAGCATATGATTCTGACAGCTTGTTCCTTCTTTTTCTTTTTTTTCTCCCTATAGAAATAAAATGTTGTATGATTATTGCTATAAAATGTTTCACAGAGCACTAAGAGATGGGATTAGAAAAATAAAAAAAATAGGGATACAGGTAGTCCCAACACCTGAAGCCTTTCACAGCAGTTCCTGCAATATTTTCATTACCATGTTCCTAAATATGTATTTTGGCACAACATCTTTGTATTTCAAGTTAGTTATTTCATAAAGCTTGTCCCTCGTGTCTAGATGCATTTTTTCCCCCTTAGCTCCAGGCAACTGCTTCATTTTCTGAGGCATAATAATACTTTCTCTTTCCTATTTTTCTTCCTTGTAGCTTTTTATAAATTTATAGTCTAATGTTTATACTACTCTTATTGAATTTTAATAAATTTAGTATTTTCTTACTAACACATACACATACTCTCTAATCTTCCTTCACAGGCTAAAACAAATCTGTTGTAAAAGAATAGAAAACCTCTAAATCCCAGAACTCTTCAGCAGATGTTCCCCAAATGCTAGAATATGTTAAAACACAAGTTAGAAACTTTAAAAATTACCTTATCTAAATGATTAATATTGCATATGAAAGTAAAACACTGGCATAGAGGGGAAGGGAGCTGCTTAGGATAAAATTATTAGAAGTGCTGTGACTTGAACACAGATTTGTGACATCATTAATCCTCCTCCCCATCCCATCCTTAGCACTTCTCTACTGTGTAAATGACAGGGTCACGTCTTTAGCTGAAGTCTAGGTTGCTGCTGATTGTGGTAGATTCAGTAGACTGTCGTGATGAAGATATTTTACAATATCCTCCTAGTGTATTTACCATTAGTGTTGAGATAAGCAAAATAAAGACTATTTTCCAAGCTTGCAGCAAACATTCCAGTTAAAATTTAGGTTCCTCCAGTAAGAGGTACTCACATACTTGATTTTGATGCTGAATTAAGTGGGGAAACAGACAATAGTTTGTGCAATGCATTTTGCTAGTTAAGTTCTTTCAGTAAAGTAGAGGTGACTGTTCTATTGGTAACTTTCTGATTTTTTCAGTACAGCTGCCCTGTTCCTGGAGCTCAATCCTGTGAGAGTATTTTGATGATGCCCAGATTCCTGATTTTAATTAAAAAAAATCAGTGTCTTTGTCAGCACAGTTCAGTCATGTTATTCTAGGAGTCATTCCTAGAATGAGGCAGAGGTTAGGACATGTTCTTCTGATTCTTTCAACAGCTTTGCAAGTTGCTCTTTCTCCTTAAAATAGTCTGAGACATTTTCGTTATCTGCAACTGAGATCTGCTTGATAATTTTTGGTACCAGAATTGGTTATAAGCCATGTTTCTTCAAAGTTGGGAATCTGGAAAATCAAGACTTATCAGACTTAGTTGTGTCCCAATGCAGTAATGGTCTTGGAAGGTAGGACACTGGTAGTCTCTTGTATGCTATGACCAAAATTATTGAAATGATTACCTGTTAGTCATCTGAGACAAAGTGATTAATGCATGACTTTGGTAGACTATGTGGCACCTGTCAGAGAACAAGAATATTTCTGGTTAAGGTGCCTGCTTCTCAATGCACAGAGTTAGAGTTCGCAGGGCTCAGGGCATGTCAGAGAATGAGGTACTTCTTTTTTTTTTTTTTTTTTTTTTAAGCTCTTTATTGGGATATAATTGCTTTACACTCTCGTACCAGTTTTTGCAGTACACCAGTCAATCAGTTGTATTTATACACATATCCCCATATTCCCTCCCTCCCTCGACTCCTCCCCACCCTCCCTATCCCAGCCCTCTAAGATATCATCCATCATCGAGTTGGTCTCCCTTTGTTATACAGCAACTTCCCACTGGCTATCTATTTTACAGTTGGTAGTATATATATGTCTATGTTACTCTCTCACTTCATCCCAGCTTCCCCTTCACCCCTCCTCCCCCACCAACCTCGTGTCCTCCAGTCCATATGCACAGAATGTTTATAATAGGTTGCCATAGGCCTGGAGCATCTTTGCTCATTTAACCCCTCTGTTCCCTCTCCCTAGCACCAGTAGAGCCTCCTCTTGACCTGGTGATATTTCTGAGTCTTCTCTGCTTACTACAGCCACATCTTTTGAGCACACATCTCTCTCTCCCCTGACCTTACCAGCAATGAATATGTTTTAAAGTGCATGTACCTGACACATATTACAAACATATCCAGCAGGGAGACCAAGGGGCCATTTGTTCCAGACCTCACATTCCCTTAGGCCATCAAATCTTTACTTTTGACTTTATCTTCAAATGACTCTATACTGTCATTTGTCCATATAGTGTTACAGAGATAAATAGTCAGCACTGGAAAACATTATACAAACTGAAACCGGATTCCTGTTACTGGGCCACACTGCCTTTAGGCTACCACATATTAATATATATCTTGTTAATAAATCCTATAATTATCTTCTGAACAATACAATTATATTACATGAGGTACTTCTTATGACTTATTTTAAAGTATCCTTTTTGAAGCTCTATGGCTCATGTATCGAAAAGCAGATGTGTGATTTTGTTGATTCCTAAAGCACCAAGTAGGTTGAATTCATAGCGATGTCAAATCTGTTAGGTAAAGATTAAGGCATGGATTAGGAAATAGTAGGATGCTTCAAATTGGAAGGTTTAGATAATTCTAATGGCTCTGAACTCCAGAATGCCCCTGAGTTTATCTAATTTTAGCAGAAACATACTTTCTCCCCGTCATATGAAAATGGCTCTGTTTTCTATGGAGATCCTGTTCTGATCACACAGCAGGTCATTATCTTGGAAGGAAATGTCATATTCTGCCTTTCCCATCAGTCATTATCTCCTGATCTATTATTAGATGCAGATCCCTGCATGCCCCATGGGATCAACACAAAAATCAAAGCCAGGAGGAAAAGGGTTACAATGCCAATGGAATTTCAAGACTTCCATAATTTATATTAATAATCCTGGGAAATATGTGTAGGAATTACATCTCACAGTGCTAGATAAGGAAGAGAACATGATTTAGGTGGGGCTAATTTTTAATGGAATGCACTTAACAGTAATTCTGGATTCAGTTTGCAAACCTGAGCATCTGGGAGCAATATCATTTACATGGTTGTTAAATGGAATACAAGACTCAGTGATGGCTTACAAAGAACAAGTTGAGAAGACAAACCAGTCTTAGATGTAATGGATACTAAAGGACTCAATAATTTAGGTAGATAGGGGTGGTACAGTGAATTCATCAGGAGTTTTTTGTTTTTGTTTTTTAGTTTGAGAAGACTGTTTATTTCAGAGAATAGATGTGATAGACATTCTGTAAAGTATATCGAGAACTATATAACATTACCTGTAATAAACATGGTTATGAGTAGCACAAGCAAAAAAAAAAAAGAAAAAAAAAAAAAAAAAACAACAAACACCAAAAAAGACAAAATCAAAAATAAAACCAAAACCCCAAAATTCCACTCTTCTATTCTACATCAAATACAATTCCAGGGACTGTGGAGAGAAGGCAAAGAAATAACAAAGATTGTTCCTGCAAGATGTAAAGTCCCTTGAAGGCAGGGACAGAGTGATATTGTATCTTTGGTGCTTAATACAATGTCTGCACATGGCAGGCAATTAGTTAAGAGGTTGTTGATTGAATATATAAATACTTCCAATGGGCACAAAGGCCAGACACAACCACTTCCAATACAGTTTTCAGAAACGACTTCTTCCACTAAGGCATTGAGAATGCATGGTAAAGGAAAGTAACTGCATACTCAAAAAGGCTGTAATGGTACAAATAAATGTTGGATATGCCACTATTTTTATAGTGGTGCTACCTCTTACATTTTCTGTGTAGATGATCATATTTTGTGCAAACAATGATTTTGGATTTTTCTTTTTTTTTGCCTTTCCAATACTTGCATTTTTTTTCTTTTCGTAATATATAGCCAGTGTCTTTAGTGCGGTGTTGAATAAAAATATAAGTATTAAGTATCCTTATTTTATTTCTGATTTTTAAATGGAATGCTTTTAATATTTTATTCACAAATAGGATATCCACTGTGGTTTTTTGTTTATACCATTTGTCAAATTAAAAGAAGTTCCCTGCTGTTCTATTTTGCTAAGATAATTTAAATTAAATTATCAAATGCTCTTTTCTATGTCAATTCCAGTAATCATGTTGCCTTTCTTCGTTAACCCTTGAATTTACTGAACTTCATAAATAGAACTCTTAAGTTAAACTGTACATCTATTCCCAGTAGAAACCAACTTGGTCATTACGTACTTATTTTAGTGTATTGCTATATTTGGATTGCTTATGTTTTGTTCGGTTTCAGGTCATATGTTCACCTCCAATCTATTTTGAGTTAACTTTTATGTGTGGTGTAAGACTCATCGCATTTTATTCTTTTGCATGTGATATCCAGTTTTCCCAAGACCGTTTATTGAAGAGACTGTCCTTTTCCCGTATATATTCTTGGCCCTTTGTCCTAAATTATTGAAATGTGGTCCCTAATTTTAATGTAGAGGTTAAGATGTTGGTAGGGAAGGAGCCAGGCCATAGTGTTTAATTGCCAGAAGGAAGGCAAAAATGGTTGGCCTTCAATGCAGCAGCTCTGAAGTAGTAACTGGAATGGTCAACTGACCATGGAGTCCCTGGGGCTTTACCAGGCCATCTTCCAAGGTCCTTTTTGATCCATACAACAGCATGAACTAGAAATCTTGTGATAGGCTTATAAAAATAAACAAGTAGGACCTAGTGAAACTTAAAAGCTTCAGCGCAGCAAAGGAAACTATAAACAAAACAAAAAGACAACCCTCAGAATGGAAGAAAGTATTTGTAACGGACAAAGGATTAATCTCCAAAATATACACACAGCTCATGCAGCTCAATATTAAAAAAACAAACAACCCAATCAAAAAATGGGCAGAAGACCTAAACAGGCATTTCTCCAAGACATACAGATGGCCAAGAGGCACATGGAAAGCTGCTCAACATCACTAATTAATAGAGAAATGCAAACCAAAACTACAGTGAGGTCTCACCTCACACTGGTTAGAATGGGCATCCTTAGAAAATCTAGGAACAGTAAATGCTGGAGAGGATGTAGAGAAAAGGGAACCTTCTTACACTGTTGATGGGAATGTAAATTGATACAGTCACTATGGAGAACAGTATGGAGGTTCCTTAAAAATCTAAAAATAGAACTACCATATGACCCAGCAATCCCACTACTGGGCATATAACCAGAGAACACCATCATCCAAAAAGACACATGCACTCTAATGTTCATTGCAGCGCTATTACAATAGCCAGGACATGGAAGCAACCTAAATGTCCATTGATAGACAAATGGATAAAGAACATGTGGTACATACATACAATGGAATATTATCCATAAAAAGGAACGAAATTGGATCATTTGTAGAGATGTGGATGGACCTAGAGACTCATACAGAGTGAAGAAAGTCAGAAAGAGAGAAACAAATATTGTATATTAATGCATATATGTGGAATCTAGAAAAATGGTACAAGTGAACTGGTTTGAAAGGCAGAAATATAGACACAGATGTAGAAAACAAATGTATGAACAAGCGAGGAATGCGGGGGGGTGGATGAGTTGGGAGATTGGGATTGATATATATATATGCTAATATGTATAAAATAGATAACTAATAAAAATCTGTATAGCACAGGGAACTTGACTTTGATATACAGTAACAGGACATTGTAAAACAACTATACCTCAATTAAACAAACAAAAAGAAATATTGCAATAGGCTTGCTTGTGATAGGTTTGTTAGGAGTCACAATGATGGAGAGTCTTTTCCTCTTACCCAATCCTTGTCTTCAATCCGGTTATGAATCTCAAATCCTTTGGGGAACCTGATATACACCTGAGTACACACCATAAATCTTTCTCTTGGTTGTCAATGAATTCACCAGAGTCTTGTTAGAAAAAAAAATGACTGTGCACTTGAGAACGGGAACTTTTCGGGAGGGTAATGGATACTGTCTTCAGTTAATACTAGTTCTTGAAAATTTGGAAGACTAGTGAGGGTCAATATAGCATGCAGTATTTTGGGTGTCTAGGTGATAAAGTTTTGACTAAAAGTGATTTTAAAATTTGTATGATGTTTTCCTGAAACTGTGTATTATTTATTCCTCTAGCTCCTGAATGTGGTATCTTTTCTCCGAAATTGATAGACTCATTATTGGCTTTCAGATGCCTGGGGATAGGGATATTTAAACAGGGAAAGTAAAGCCCTTGAATTAATACTTCGAAAAAAAGTTAAAGCAAATTCAATAATATATCCTTCAGGGAAAGTCAGATATTAACATCACCCTAAAAAAATTTGGAAGATGAAAGCTTCATGATTCCTATTACATCCATATTTGACTCGCCTCTTTGCCCAAAAAAGAACATGGAGAATGATAATAATTTATTGTAAGTTTTTCGGGAGATCTTATTGTTTAGTACAGTTTCATATACAGCCTTTGTATTGGAGTAGATCAACTCGCCTCAAATCTTAAGCTCGATTCCCCTGTTGTGGTCTTCATGGGTCTGGATTTCTCGCCATCTCACAGGTATTCACCACTGGTCAACTGTGCTCATGGAATCTTGATAACAAAACCTAGTGACGGGAAGTATCAGACTTAGAAAGACACATGTCAGAGGATAGGAGATAAACTCCGTTAAATTTAAGGATCTGACATCTTAGTAAATTTAGAGTGATAATAGTCCAATAATGTCTGTAATGTCCTCTAAAATCTCATTTCTTCTCATTTGGAAGAAGACAAGCTTGGTACATGTTAGCAACACTCTTCTTCCTCTTCCCCCTCCCTATCCCTGCCTTCCTCCTCCTTCTCCTCTTCTTTTTTTGGTTTAGAGGTACTGTATATCATATTTGACTATAATGTGCTTATGCATTTACTAACATTTTTTGATGGAGTCCAGACTAAGCAAACTATCTCTAGCTGCTTTAAGATGGACAGTAAGAGAAGCTCATCTGGCTATTGTAGACTCAGGGATAATAGAAGATTCTCTAGCTGGTTTGGAAAGCAAATCCACCAGCTACTTAGCACATAGAACCTGATATATTGGACAATGGTAGTCAAAGTGTTTGTGATGTATTGGAATGTAATATAAGATTTGTGGTAATCCTGAAGGAGGGAACTGCCAGTTAGAATCTTTTAGTAAAGGCATAGTATTTTATTCTTCTTTGGCAAATAACTGTTTCTTAGAGTCTGCAAACCTAACATTGACACTTCTGGTGACCATGTGATCTGAGACGTCCATCATGAACCATGTGGAAGCTGAGCCACCAGGTGATGCTCAGAAATACTGCCTCATCAGAGGACATGTACTTGATATGTATATATTATACTATACTGAACTCAAGTCAGCCCTAGAAGCATAAGCAGTTGTATGAACAAGTATTCTGCTATGATGCTGACTCTCTTACCCCACGTCTGTGGCCTCACAGGATACTGATTTTGGCAAGTTAACCCGTTTGTCGTTTCTTCATGGTATGTTGGTAGCTGTTTGCATTTGATAAGGCAATATTGTGCCTCTCAGCGTTATCCCCAAAACACAGTTGGGAGAGGAGGACTTTAATGGCATGACTTTGAGTGCTACGTGTGATTATCCACTCTCCCTGGAAGGAGATGTGACATGAGCTATAATTCTACATCATTAGCCTGATGGGCTGACCAGATGGTCAGGGAATTAGAACATGATTGGAGAATTAGTGAGAAGAATTACAAAGATGAATCTTTGCCAGAGTGTAGTATATTTGTTTTTCATGTGAATGCTCATAAAAGAGCTCACACTGTAGCTAGAGCACTCAATAATAAGGTAGAGAAGTGATCCCTGTTGAGGATCAGTTAGCCTCTTTCCCCATTGCTTCTCTGAATGGGCTCATGATCAAAATGGCCATGATGGTAGAGACGGAGGTTATGTATCAGTTGAAAAATGCAGATTTTACCTTAGGAAGATTGATCTGACTGATATCTTTGCTTAGCAACCAGTCCCTAATGTAATATTATAGGCTGGAGAGAACAGCTACCTTGTGGCACGTCAATTACATTGGGCCCTTTCCACCATGGAGAAAGCAGTTATTTTCTACAACTGAAATAGGGGCTTATTCCTTAAGTAGGCTTGCTTTCCCATCTTGGTATGATTCTGCTAGCATTTCCTGCCACCCCTGCATTTATGCTTTATTAATTGTCACTGGATATAAATACTACTCACTTTTTATTGAAAGGGATGAGGCAGTGGGCTTATTTCAGGAAGGTGTGACCCAATCTTACCATAAACGTCATCATCTAGAAGTAGCTGACTTTTTTTAGGAAAGTGGCATAGTCTCTTGAAGACATAGTGACAATGTCAGTCTTATTTCCTGCATAATCATGTGTTAGAACAAGCAATAGAATGGAAGTGACAGCTTTTACTATTATACCTAGTGACCCCCAGTCATGAAAAAATTAAGGGGGTTTGTGTTGGCTGGCTGTCAGTCCTGTTTATCAAATGGAAAGAAAACTGCTGCTACACAATTGGACAGGGGAAGTATGTCTGATACCCAGGAACCCTAGAACTGTCACATCTAGTAATAAAAGTTAATAAAATACGTCAACAAAATAATGCAGGCAGGTTCATTATGACACATTTTTAGGGAATAAATGTTTTGTTTATGTCACCAAGCAGAGCTCTATCCAACTTATATCTGAGGAGAGGAGGAACATGTAATTGTAATGGAGAAAGGAAGTTATAAATAAGAGTTATAATCTTGTGACAGGATGAAGAAATAATGTGTAGAGGAGTGTGATAGCCACTTCTATGTGTCTGTCTGTCTGTCTCTCTGTTTCTCTCTCCCTCTTCTCTCTGAGTATAAGTATGTGTGTATGTTTATGTATGTGAGAAAGAGAAAGAAAGGAGAGCAGCGTGGTGTAATACGGAATCTATCAAGAGCATATACTATATGTGCTGTGTAAATTGATAATTGAGCCCACAGGTTAGGAGATGTTAAGAGGGGACTCTGACAAGTAAAGGGACATGAATATTGTTCAGAGATGAATGCACTGACTGGGAAATTGGGTCCTTCCTTTTAGGAAGAGTGTGATAATATTGTTTTATGAAGTCTGGTTGTGGTAATTTAAAGCCAGAACGTATTATTAAGCTGTACAATAGTAAGTATAGGAAGAAGTCTGTGCGTCCTACTGAGTAACCAGAGATGGGACTCGTGGCCCATAGAATAGATGGGTTCTCACCCATCCTCACCCACTTCTGGTGTGCCATATTGTATCACAAATCCTGGAAAGGTAAATGCCAGATATTTTGTAACTAGGGTTTCATATGGGTGACTGTATTCCATCAGTTACACACTCTTACACAAGACGAGTTTGGAAACTACTTATGAGAGGAGAGAAGTGGCTACATGTGGGCCATTCTTTTTGTTAGCAGGAAGTGCCTGGCCAGTGTGACCCTGGGGCCGACAGTTCTGGCATCATCTCCCTGATACCTGAATTACAGGTGAGGGGGTATGTTTGTGGAGCCAAAGGTTGTTGCTCTCCACCTTCCTAATTGTTAGAATCTGGGATTGCTAGTAGAAATAAAAAAAAATACTAAAATCAATTACAGAAACTCAGATGACTCTTTTGCTCGTACACTCTAATGCTTCGCTTTTCATTTGGTGGAATTAAAAATAGGTTCCTTATGATGCTGTTCTTTTTTTTTTTTGATGCTGAAGTTTCATTTACCTTATATTTATTTTCTTATATAACATCTTACCAGGTGTTTATGCATCTAATATATTTATCAACAGCATACCTTGACCAAAACTTCTGAAAATCATACTGTACAGGCAGACCTTGTTTTATTGCACTTTGCTTTGCTGCGCTTCACAGATACTGTGTTTTTTTGTTTTTGTTTTTTTTTTTGTTTTTTTTTTTTTTACAAACTGAAGGTTTTTGGCAACGCTGCCTCAAGCAGGTCTTTTTTTTTTAATTTTATTTATTTATTATTTTTTGGGGGGTACAACAAGTTCAATCATCTGTTTTTATACACATATCCCCGTATTCCTTCCCTCCCTCGACTCCCCCCCCACCCTCCCTCAAATCCCCCCCACCCTCCCCGTCCCAGTCCTCTAAGGCATCTTCCATCCTCAAGTAGAACTCCCTTTGTTATACAACAACTTCCCACTGGCTATCTATTTTACAATTGGTAGTATATATATGTCTATGCTACTCTCTCACTTCGTCTCAGCTTTCCCCTTCACCCCCTGCCCCCCCCAAACCTCGAGTTCTCCAGTCCATTCTCTGCATCTGCGTCCTTGTTCTTGTCACTGAGTTCATCAGTACCATTTTTAGATTCCGTATATGTGAGTTAGCATACAATATTTGTCTTTCTCTTTCTGACTTACTTCACTCTGTATGACAGACTCTAGGTCTATCCACCTCATGACATATAGCTCCATCTCATCCCTTTTTATAGCTGAGTAATATTCCACTGTATATATATGCCACATCTTCTGTATCCATTCATTTGTTGATGGGCATTTCAGTTGCTTCCATGTCCTGGCTATTGTAAATAGTGCTGCAATAAACATTATGGTACAAGTTTCTTTTGGGATTATGGTTTTCTTTGGGTATATGCCCAGTAGTGGGATTACTGGATCATATGGAAGTTCTATTTGTAGTTTTTTAAGGAACCTCCAAATTGTTTTCCATAGTGGCTGTACCAACTTACATTCCCACCAACAGTGCAGGAGAGTTCCCTTTTCTCCACACCCTCTCCAACATTTGTGGTTTCCAGATTTTGTGATGATGGCCATTCTGATTGGTGTGAGGTGATACCTCATTGTGGCTTTGACTTGCATTTCTCTGATGATGAGTGATGTTGAGCATCTTTTCATGTGTTTGTTGGCCATCTGTATGTCTTCTTTGGAGAAATGTCTGTTTAGGTCTTCCACCCATTTGTGGATTGGGTTATTTGCTTTTTTGGTATTAAGCTTCATGAGCTGCTTGTATATTTTGGAGGTTAATCCTTTGTCTGTTGTTTCATAGGCAACTATTTTTTCCCATTCTGAGGGTTGCCTTCTAGTCTTGTTTAAGTTTCCTGAGATCCCATTTGTTTATTCTTGATTTTATTTCCATAATTCTAGGAGGTGGGTCCAAAAGGATCTTGCTTTGATGGATGTCATAGAGTGTTCTGCCTATGTTTTCCTCTAGGGGTTTTATAGTGTCTGGCCTTCAATTTAGGTCTTTAATCCATGTTGAGTTTATTTTTGTGTATGGTGTTAGGAAGTGTTCTAATTTCATTCTTTTACATGTTGCTGTCCAATTTTCCCAGCACGACTTATTGAAGAGGCTGTCTTTTTTCCATTGTATACTCGTGCCTCCTTTGTCAAAGATAAGGTGCCCATATGTGTTTGGGCTTACTTCTGAGTTCTCTATTCTATTCCATTGATCTTCCTTTCTATTTTTGTGCCAGTACCATACTGTCTTGATCACTATGGCCTTGTAGTATAGTTTGAAGTCAGGAAGCCTGATTCTACCAACTCCATTTTTCCTTCTCAAGATTGCTTTGGCTATTCGGGGTCTTGCGTTTCCATACAAATCATAAGATTTCTTGCTCTAGTTCTGTGAAAAATGCTGTTGGTAATTTGATGGGGATTGCATTGAATCTGTAAATTGCTTTGGGTAGTACAGTCATTTTCACGATGTTGATTCTTCCAATCCAGGAACATGGTATGTCCCTCCATCTGTTTGTGTCATCTTTGATTTCTTTCATCAGTGTCTTAAAGTTTTCTGCATACAGATCTTTTGCCTCCTTAGGCAGGTTTATTCCTAGGTATTTTAATCTTTTTGTTGCAATGGTGAATGGGAGAGTTTCCTTAATTTCTCTTTCTGCTCTTCCGTTGTTAGTGTATAGGAATGCAAGAGATTTCTGTGCACTAATTTTGTAGCCTGCTACTTTACTAAACTCATCAATTAGTGCTAGCAGTTTTCTGATAGCCTTTAGGGTTTTCTATATATAATATCATGTCATCTGCAAAGAGTGGCAATTTTACTTCTTCTTTTCCAATTTGTATTCCTTTGATTTCTTTTTCTTCTCTGATCGCTGTGGCTAAAACTTCCAAAACTATGTTGAATAATAATGGTGAGAGTGGACACCCGTGTCTTGTTCCTCAAGCAGGTCCTATTGGCACCATGTCTCACAAAATTGCAAACCAACCACCAGCCAGAAGATTATGACTTGCTGAAGGCCAGATGATAGAAAGCACTTTTTAGCAATAAAGTATTTTAAAATTAAGATATGCACATTATTTTTATAGATGTAATGCTATTGCACACTTAATAGAGTACAGTAGAGTATAGAATAACTTTTATATGTACTGGGAAACAAAAAAATTTCTGTGATTCCCTTTTGGTGATATTTACTTTATTACAGTAGTAGGGAACAGAACCTGTACTATCTCTGAGGTGTACCTGTAATTAGATCAAATGTTTATTGCTTTTGAAAATGGTTACTTCTGTGATCAAAAACAGATTTAAGCTTTTAAAAACATGGTTTTAAATATTTACTTTTAGCTGCTTTATTTGCATAATTGTATTATGGAGAACAAAAAATTGTTACTCTTTTGTATGAAGTGATAATTGTATTTAAATATCACTGGACAGTATAAAGTGCTTTTATATACATCAGCTTTGAGTTTTTGTGGGTTGCAGACCTGTGAAATTGAAGCATGTATAAATACCATGTGTATTTTACAAGAAAAAAAATAATGAAATTCAAGAAATTTCTGTCCAAATCCTAGGCCATAAAACTTGAGTGAGAGTCTACAAAGGATGTTTTACTGCTTTAATGAAAAGATTCAGGTTTTTATTAAACAACCTACCTAGTTTCAAACAATTTTTAAATGCATTAAAAACTTATGTATAAAAAAAAACAAAACATGTATAATAAACATAAGTGAAAAGTTCATGATTTATCATTCTAAGGTTGTGTTATAGAAAGGGTTGATATTTTAAATAAAAATTGTTTTTATTTTCAGCATTTAGGTAGATAACTACTTTTAACTTGACTCTAGCGTATCATTATGTGGGTAAAAAATGATTTTGCTTTGCCGTATTGAAAATTAAGTGATTTTTAAATGTGATTTATGACTGTATCACAACCATCTGGTCTTGTTTTCTTTTTCCAGTAATATTGAGAACTCACATACCCAGGTCGATGAACCATTGACCTACTGTGGTTTGGAAATTTTTATACATTTTTATTCTGTTAATTTTGTAACTCCCTCCAGAATCCATTCGGTAGATACTCAGCAGTCATTGTCTCTGTAAATGAAGTGTATCTAGGCAAGAAGGTGGGAAGTGCCGAAATTTGATACACAGATATGTTTAAAATATCTACACAGAAATCTGGCTTATGGGGTAATTATGGTTTTCACTATCAATAATTTCTTGTTGCTTTATTATAGTGGAAGCTGACACATTGCATGGAAAATAGAAATACTATCAAGGTTCATATATATTTCCCTAGTGACTTCATAGTACCTGCCACAAAACAGATGTTCAGTAAGTGTGAACTGAAAGTTTTTGTGAGCTATCTTTGCAAATCATGGTCCCTTTCACCATGCTTACACACAAAGTAAACCATCGTTGAGCTTAATTATCTATTGCATGCTTAGGATAGTTCCTTTCATACAATAAACATTCAAGTGATTCCTTGTTAACAAGTTCAATAATTCACACAGTCCTCACTTATCTTTGTCTCAGTAGCAACAGACTATATTTTTTCCCCATATAATCCTTGTAGTCTTTGAAGAAAAAGCAAAACATAAAGAGACACTAGACTCAAATGGTAATCATTTATCTACAAAAATGATGGGGAGTATGTATGAGATAGTATACATATATGCATATATACAGATGTCTATATACATACATATAAAATATATAAACACTAGCTAAGGAAGTAAAGTTAAGATTTTATACTAAAATGCGGCAGTTTTCATGTGAAGTATTTCAGTGATATAAAGAACAAAGAGTTTTATAATGGCTCTCCTGTCCTTTGTAGGATTGCTTTAATAGGAATAAACTATTATATATACAAGTTATAATTCTATATAATTTATAAATAAATGTATATACATTTCAAATTTATTATATATGTAAAATAGGAGTAAAACATTAAGCCAGAAACATAAGTAAAAGGTTGTTTCCTAATTGCACTGTTGGCATAAACAGGTTATTGAAATATGAAGAAAGATATTTATTAGTAAAATCACCTTTAGAATAAATGTTATTTGCTTTTCATAAATAGTTTAGGCACGCACAATTATTACTTTGGATTTACAGACTGCAAAAGAAGTGCTTATTATGTTGGCATAAAATGTTAGAAATAATGAGGATTAAAAAAAAAAATGTACCATGACATCTCCACTTGTTTGATTTGTAATACTGTAATAGTTGGGAATTGGCTTGCTTGCCTCAAGACAGGTCAATAAATTGAGAGATGAGTTGTTGGGGCAAGGAAGAGCAACTCTACAGAGAGAGCCAGCAGACTGAGAAGATGGTGGACTAGTGTCCCAAAGAACCATCTGGCCCAGGTTTGGATGCTAGTTTCTTTTATAGAACAAAAAGGAGGAGGTGAGGAGGTAAATTAAAAAAAAAAAAAAAAAAAACGGAAAGAAAAAAAATGGCAATAAGTTGTTGCAAATATTTTTTGGTTCCAGCCAGATTCCAGAGCGGATGTATTCATTTCTTTTTGCCGGCAGCTATTCACATGTGGGCCTGGTCAGGATATCCCCTGTAAGCTAAACAAAGATATTTTAGCTTAACATTCAGGCTTGGGAGGCAGGGTTCCTGGAGGTGTGCACTTATGTATACTTTAAGCTATAGGCTGCATCCCTTTAGTGGTTAACTTTTAGCAAAAGCAATAGAATACAAAGGTTAAAGTAAAAGAAATAGATCCTATATGGAGTCAGATTTGTTCTCCCCTAGTATAGTAGGCTATGGGGAACACATAATTTTTGATAGTCTTTTGTAAAATAAAAAGAATGCATGTCTTGGTTAACATTGTGAGCCAATGCTTGTTGAATCATTTTTTTGGTTGTTAACATATCAGAAAATAGGGATATAACATAATGCATGTTAAAAGCACTTTTTGCAGAGGTGCTTCTCAAGGGATTAAGCTTTTTAAAATTAGGATAAAATCTGTCCTTCCTAAAACCTGACTGAAATGAAATGAAAACTAGTTAAATCAATTCACTCAGTCTGAAGAAGAACGCTTCCACTTAAACAAGTACTGTTTTTAAGTCATGTAGGCAATGTAAATGATTAATTAACTACATTTCCACTCATCAATTTATACTTTAATTGTAAGAAAGCAAAATTAAATAAAATATTAAACTTAAATGTGGGAAGACATCCTGGAACCTTTTTGAAGCATTGAAAGTGTTGAAGTATGTGGGCCGAGCGATGGGATTCAGAATGCCCTGCTTGAGCAGTGGAGGAGCTGAGGGTGCGGTGCGTGGAGACTAATATCACCCTGTTTGGTCTCCTGAGGGATGGCTGGTTAGCCAAAGACGGGTAAGATTCCTCAGAGGAGGAACAACCTAAGACAGGCACAGCCGCAGAGGGGCCAACAGGGGTGGTGCATAGAACCTTCCTTATATCACCCTGTTTGGCCCTGGAGGATGACTGGTTAGCCAGAGATGGGTAAGATTCCTCAAGGGAGGAACAACCTAAGACAGGCACAGTCGCAAAGGGGCCAACACGGATGGGGCACAGACCCTTAATTCTTTTGAGAGAGGTCTCCTGCCCCCAGGGCTGTTTTGCTCTCCACCCCCAGCTCAAATCCACACCTGCTCAACTCAGACCCAGGAAGTAAACAAAGATAATTGCCTCAATCATGTGAGGCCTTTGACTGTTTATGAGTGTAACCTGAGAATGTTAGCCCACGAACTCAATAAAAGCAGCCTGGGATGAGTCAGCGGGGCTCTTGATCCTAGAGGTCTTGAGTCCCCCAGTCCCATCTTTCTCTTCAGTCTGTGTCTGTGTCTTCTTCAAGCTTGCGGCACCCGTCACTCACCTCGAGTCGCCGAGCTGGTCTCGGCACTTAAATATTTAATTCCATTTAAATCTGAATTTTGGTTCAGAGGAAATATTACAACCACCTGCCATCTTCTGGCAAACTCTTAATTTTAAATAATTCTTAATTCTTAAATTTAATACAAAGGGATGGATATAGGGGGAATTCACAGCATCTCAAGAATATGAATGTTCTCTTGAGCAAAGAAAATCTACATTTTTCACTGCATTCCTTTAATTTCCAAGTTTTTAACAGAATAAAAGGATAGTAGTGTGAAGTGAGCTGTTGTAGTTAAGTTGTCAAAGAGCTTGAATCAGAAAAAATGAATATCCTTATTGGGATAGTTGTCAGTTGATCAAGCAGCTCATTAAATATAATCCACAATTGATCTACATTAAGGCAAACAAAATATTTATTACATTCCTTTTAAGTTTAGTTCATAAAATACGTCCTAAGAAATGATTCTTTGAAATTTATCTGCACACTATTTGTCTCTGCAAAATTACCTTAGTAAACCATTTCTTCCCCTTTCCCTCATTTCTAAAATCTATCTTCACACTTTTATACTTGTACATAAACCCTCTCCTAATGTGCCTGTTAATTCTGACCACCAGGCAGCTTCAGCTTTTTTTAGGTAGCAAAAATAAGTATGTTCCTTTAAATTAGTTTCTTAAGCTACTCTCACATGCAGCATTTTCCAATTATTTTAGACTAAATGTCTATATTTTGTGCATAAGCATATGTAATGAAGTTTTCTTGGACTTTATACACATATGCTATTTTCTATGCATTGTAGCATCTCAATCTTTTATGACTCGACTCAAAAGTCAACTTTTCTGGGAGCATTTCCTTGGCTGCTCTAGGCACAGTCAAGTGTTTTTGTTTTATTTTAAACGAAACTTTTTTCTAGATTTCTAAATTCTTTTGCTTGAGGCCTCCTACCTGGACTTTAAAATGTGAGGGCAGGGACTTTGTCATCTTTGTGTCTGCAGCATTTAGCAAAGCTACTGCCTCACTGTGATCACTGAAGTTTATTTTCAAAAATCCTTTCTGGTAAAAAGGAAAAGGAAATCATAATGTGAACTATAGTATTTTCATTATGAAGTTGCCTAGCAAGAGTAATACTGAAACAGTAAGAAAATATAAATCATTTGTACATGGCTTCTTTTCCCCTACCTTTGGCGGTATTCATTATGCGACCTAAGGCTTATAGCATATGAAATTTGTTCTCATGAAACAAATATTATTTTGACACACTTTCACCCTCCTCTAACAACTGGTGTATGAATTCTACATATAGATGTGATTTAAAATGAGATATATATGTATATATCTCATTATATATGTATATAAAACTATGATTTAGGAAAAAAAATAATGCTAGATAGTACTCTGGTAGAATATAATGCTGAGAAAACCATTCTAGTATGATTGTTGGCTACATTTCCATTAGCAGTGATAAAGAATCACAGAAACCTGAAGTTGGCACACAGCTAATGTTTGTTTACTGATATTTCAATGAGATCAAGTATTAATATCTCTCTGCACAAAGGCAAAGTTGTAGAGAATCTTATTACTTCCTCCATGGTTAAGCTGATTGGATGAAAGATAATAAAAAGCGACTTTGTTGGCAGACTAACAAAGTTATCAGGGAAGGCATCATTTCTTTTCATGATTTTTCTAAAAACAAATCCCTTATGATTTCAGCTGTGAAGATGATGTGCTATCTTTCTGTGTGATGGCAACTAACTGAGTCTCTTTCTGTAAGTGCGTGTACCTTAGTTAGGTCCAATATGCACCATGTTTTTTGTTGTTGTTGTTTGCTTAGCCAATATATTCATATATAAAGTTGTTTCCAGTCAATTAAGGTTCCCTGTTGTGATTGACACTTAGGTGTTTAACTCCACTAGCTATAGTCCTATGATGGTATTTACATAGTTTTTACCTTTCTATAATACTGGGTTGGCCAAAAAGTTCATTCAGGGTTTTCCATAAGATGTTATGGAAAAACGTGAATGAATATTTTGGTCAACCCAATAGTTTCATAATGAACTGACTGTAATGCTTTTATGATTAATACTCTGATCCAAATCTTAAGTACCAGCGTCTTCACTATTTATAGTAATGATTTCATAGGATTTCTATTTCTCCCTTAATTTCAGTCCGTGGTGAATACCATTCCTAGGTTATTTTGCTTAAAACATCACTTATTATATTATTCTCCTGCTTAAAAATTTTAAATGTCTCCTATTTTCTAAGAGATGAATTTGAAACTTTTATTTACATCTTCTCACTCTTGATCAACCAAAATTTCATCTCCTCTTCACACTTTTCTGTGATACTCCTGTATGCAAATTAGAACCCTCACTTTCCCTGACAGTTTTTTCCACATTCCTATTCCTGAGCCTTATGCCATTTTTCCTTCAGAAAGCTTTTCTTGATCATTTAAGACCTAGATAGATTTTATTTTTTATTTTTATACAATTTTCAAAAGTTACTTTGCATTTAGTTATTAACAAAATCTTGGCTCTACTCCCTATGTTGTATAATACATCCTGAGTCTATCTTACACCCAATGCTTGGTACCTCCCACTCCCTCACCCTTATAATCCCCCCTTCCCATTGGTAACCACTCGTTTGTCTCTGTATCTGTGAGGCTGCTTCTTTTATGTTATATTCACTACTATGCTATATTTTTTAGATTACACATAAGTGATATCATAACAGTATTTACCTTTTTCTGTCTGACTTATGTCACTTTGCATAATAACCTCAAAGTCCATCCATGTTGCTGCAAGTGGCAAAATTTTGTTCTTTTTATGGCTGAGTAGTATTCCATTGTGTGTGTGTGTGTGTGTGTGTGTGAGTGTATATATATACCACATCTTCTTTATGCATTCATATGTTGATGGACATTTAGGTGGTTTCCATATCTTGGTAATTGTAAGTAATGCTGCTATGAACATTGGGATGCATGTATCTTTTCAACTTACTGTTTTTGTGTTTTTTTCTGATGTATCCCCAGGAGTGGAATTGCTGGGTCAGTGGTAGTTCTGTTTTCAGTTTTTTGAGAAACCTCCATACTGTTTTCCACAGTGGCTGCAACTATTTAAATTCCCACTATCAGTGTACAAGGGTTTCCTTTTCTGCACATCCTTGCCAACATTTGTAATTTGTGTTCTTTTTGATGATGGTATTCTGACAGGTATGAGGTGATATCTCATTGTGGTTTTCATTTGCATTGCTCTGATAATTAGTGATGTTGAGCATATTTTCTTCACCTTTGAAAAAAATGTCTGTTCAATTCTTCTGCACAATTTTTAATCAGGTTTTTTTTGATGTTGAATTATATGAGCTGTTTTTATATGTTGGATATTAATCCCTTATCAGTCTGGCTGCTCTAGGCAGATGTGCACAGTGAGAGGCTTCAGCAGCACCTTGCCTGGAGTAGGAAGGTCTTGGGATGTTGATAAGGAGCTCAAAAGTTGTTTGGTTATCCTCATCCTGACATAATATTACCCTGCCAATGGCCTACATGTGTAAAATTCCAGAGAAGAAGATTCTAAAATTTTACTCTTAAAAATAATCTTTTTTGAAAGGAAACCCTTGTTATTACTCTTTAAATTTCTTTTGGTGACATTTTTAGTGGAAAAATTATTATTTTTATG
Organism: Hippopotamus amphibius kiboko; assembly: GCF_030028045.1. Classification (NCBI taxonomy): domain Eukaryota; kingdom Metazoa; phylum Chordata; class Mammalia; order Artiodactyla; family Hippopotamidae; genus Hippopotamus; species Hippopotamus amphibius. The sequence goes on from NC_080198.1 coordinate 77,894,085, forward strand.
TCATCAGCTCTTGTATAGTATCAATACACTAAAGATTTCTTTCTGTTATCTTCTGGTCTCTCAGTCAGCCATCATTGCTTGCTTATTCGTTTCGTTTGTGTTGCATTTAAATTCAACTTTTTTTTTTTCAGTTTTTTTTAAAATTTTATTTATTTATTATTTTTTTGGGGGGGTACACCAAGTTCAATCATCTGTTTTTATACTCATATCCCCATATTCCCTCCCTCGACTCCCCCCCCCACCCTCCCTTGAGTCCCCCCCACCCTCCCCGGCCCAGTCCTCTAAGGCATCTTCCATCCTCAAGTTGAACTCCCTTTGTTATACAACTTCCCACTGGCTATCTATTTTACATTTGGTAGTATATATATGTCTATGCTACTCTCTCGCTTCATCTCAGCTTCCCCTTCACCCCCCGCCTCCCCAAACCTCGAGTTCCCCAGTCCATTCTCTGCATCTGCATCCTTGTTCTTGTCACTGAGTTCATCAGTACCATTTTTAGATTCCGTATATGTGAGTTAGCATACAATATTTGTCTTTCTCTTTCTGACTTACTTCACTCTGTATGACAGACTCTAGGTCTATCCACCTCATGACATATAGCTCCATCTCATCCCTTTTTATAGCTGAGTAATATTCCATTGTATATATATGCCACATCTTCTGTATCCATTCATTTGTTGATGGGCATTTCGGTTGCTTCCATGTCCTGGCTATTGCAAATAGTGCTGCAATAAACACTATGGTACATGTTTCTTTTGGGATTATGGTTTTCTTTGGGTATATGCTCAGTAGTGGGATTACTGGATCATATGGTAGTTCTATTTGTAGTTTTTGAAGGAACCTCCAAATTGTTTTCCATAGTGGCTGTACCAACTTACAGTACCCACCAACAGTGCAGGAGAGTTCCCTTTTCTCCACACCCTCTCCAATATTTGTTGTTTCCAGATTTTGTGATGATGGCCATTCTGATTGGTGTGAGGTGATACCTCATTGTGGCTTTGACTTGCATTTCTCTGATGATGAGTGATGTTGAGCATCTTTTCATGTGTTTGTTGGCCATCTGTATGTCTTCTTTGGAGAAATGTCTCTTTAGGTCTTCTGCCCATTTGTGGATTGGGTTATTTGCTTTTTTGGTATGAAGCTGCATGAGCTGCTTGTATATTTTGGAGGTTAATCCTTTGTCTGTTGTTTCATAGGCAACTATTTTTTCCCATTCTGAGGGTTGCCTTCTAGTCTTGTTTATGGTTTCTTTGGCTGTGCAAAAGCTTTTAAGTTTCCTGAGGTCCCATTTGTTTATTCTTGATTTTATTTCCATGATTCTAGGAGGTGGGTCCAAAAGGATCTTGCTTTGATGGATGTCATAGAGTGTTCTGCCTATGTTTTCCTCTAGGGGTTTGATAGTGTCTGGCCTTACAGTTAGGTCTTTAATCCATGTTGAGTTTATTTTTGTGTATGGTGTTAGGAAGTGTTCTAATTTCATTCTTTGACATGTTGCTGTCCAATTTTCCCAGCACCACTTATTGAAGAGGCTGTCTTTTTTCCATTGTATATTCGTGCCTCCTTTGTCAAAGATAAGGTGCCCATGTGTGTTTGGGCTTACTTCTGAGTTCTCTATTCTATTCCATTGATCTTCCTTTCTATTTTTGTGCCAATACCATACTGTCTTGATCACTATGGCCTTGTAGTATAGTTTGAAGTCAGGAAGCCTGATTCCTCTTTTTCGGTTTTTAAGATAGTTTACTTTATATTGTAGCAATTGGACTATGATGTGCTTCGTTTGGTTTTCTTTGTATTTATGCCATTTTAGGATTATTGAGCTTCATGGAACTGTGGGTTATTGTTTACTTTTGTAAAACTTAGGAAAATTAGGCCCTTGTTTCTTCAAATATATTCTCTGTAGCTTGTCTTCTTTTGAAACTCCAGCTGTGTATAAGTTCAGCCTTTTGAGAATATCCCACAGGTTACTGACACTTTGTTTACCTGTTTTGTTTTGAATATTTCTTCTCTTTGCTTTAATTTGGAAATATTTAATGAGTCATCTTCAGATTACTAATCTTTATTTTCCAGTGTCTAATCAACTTTAAATCTTACATTTATGTGTGTATACACTTTTTTAGAGAAATTTTTTTTTTATTAGCTTCATTCTTAGTTTCCATGTTTCTTCTGAAGTATATCTCCTACTAACTGTTAGGTCTACTTTGTCCTATAACTTATAAATATATTAAATATATTAATAATAATTGCCAAGTCCTTGTCTGCTAATTCTAATAATTGCATTTTCTGTGCTTATGCTTTAAAACACTGTCTTTTCTCTTGATTACGTGTTATTTTTTTCTGGTTTTATCTATTTATTTGGTGGAGATTTCTAATCAACTTATATTCACAACATGTATATAAGATAACTATATATCCATCGAAACATAATATTTCTTTGTTTCATTCATTTATCAGAGAATCCAAGCTCTTTCCTCTATGTGGGAGTTTGCATGGGCAAGTAAAGTTTGAGATTACTTTTAAAGTCAAGTCAAGTTAGATCTGAACCATGGATTTAATTAGAGCCTCTGCCACTTTCAAATTTTTTGGAGAAATGTGTGGTATGTGAGGTCTTTTTTGGAGAGTTATCTGAAAAAAAGCCTGGGCTTAGGTGTAATTTGGGGAAAATTCAGTATGTTGCTGACCTTTGAGCAACAGAGGTTTGAACTGCACAGGTCCACTTATATGTGGATTTTGTTCAATAAATATGTACTATGGTATTACATTGTCTGCCGGCCGGTTGAATCTGAGCATGCAGAACCATGAATACAGAGGGTTATATGTCGCTTTTCAACTGCATGGAGTGTTGGCACCCTAACTCCTACATTGTTAAAGGGTCAACTGTGCAAGTAAAATAATCAAGTGAGAGATTTTAAAAAAGAAACATAACAAATTCATCTTGATAGAGGAATCATTAATATAAGCAAAAGAGTAGGGATAGAGAACAGAAAAAGGACAGAGAAATTATCTCCTGGTGTATTAGTCAGGATGTTCATACACATATATACATATGTATACACATATCTCCTATTGGTGTATGTGTGTATACACACACACACACACACACACACACACACACACGTGTCCAATTATATTATTGTAGGGGCTGGAAAGTCCAAAATCTGTGAGGCAAGCTAGCAGCCTGGAGATTCAGGTAAGAGTCTTGAGTCTGAAGGTGGATACTGAGGCAGAATTTCTGTATTCCAATCTGGAGACAGAATTCCTTCTTCAGGATCCCTCAGGTGTTCCACTTAAGGCCTTCAACTGATTGGATAAGGCCCACTTTCATGGAGGCTAATCTGCTTTATGTAGTCAATTGATTGTAAATGTTAATCACATATAAAAATTACCTTTACAGCAACATCTAGACTAGTGTTTGACCAAATGACTGGTCACCATAGTCTAGTCAAGTTGATACACAAAATTAACCAGTATGCCTAGAGAGTCGAAGAAAATTTTACAGAGAATATTTCAATTTAGAGTGCTTTGAAAAGGATGATTGAAATAGGGAGGTAGAAGAATATGGGCAGGAATTTTATCCAAAAGGGATGGCAAGAATAGAAATACAGCGACCACTAAAATTTCCAATCATATATGAAATTCCTTTGTGCTAATGCTCAAAATTCAATTCCACTCCTTTTCAAGGACAGTTGTCCAGTTGACTGGAAAAAGGCAAAATTATATGCATAATACAATCATAAAACCTTAGAAGTTGAAAACACATTGGCAATCATTTATTTCAAAATTTCAATTACTGTAGAATTTCTGTATTATCCACCTGTCATTTGAAGACCTATTCTACTCTTGATTATTTCCAGTTTTAGCAGCTAATTCTCTTATGGGGTTGATAATGTGAGATTTGTATATAATTTCTGAAACATTCTCTATGCAAATGGCAATGTTATAAGGGTTAGAGCAGAACACTGTAGTCAATGCTTCTTAGCTCTAATCCAAGTTCTAGCACTTATTAGTGATGTGACCATGTGTGTATTATATAAGTATTTTGTGTCTCCAGGAATGCCATGTGTAACATGGGAATAGTTACTAAACCTACCTCCTGAGAGTGTTATTAGAAACACCTCAGACAGTCCAGGTAAAGGGCTGGTGTCTTGCCTATATAACAATCTATGTCAGCTATTACCAGTATTTTAACAGTATAACATTGTAACATTGTAATATAAATAATATAGCAATACTTTAAAAATAATAAGAAACAGTATTACACTGACATAAAATGACATTGACCCTGTAGTGGGGTTAGAACAGGATTAGCACTAGTTCCTCTTTCATAAGAAAAACCTTCTGATAATCATTTCCGTTCCTACCCTAAACATTTTCAATTCATTCAACTATTATTGACAAGGTAGTTTTCTATAAACTGTGTGATTCTTGTCATTATTCAGGATATACTGCATTTGCCAGTGTCCTTCTTGAAATGTGTTCCCTAGAAATTAAAGTTTTTCCAGATATGCCCTTATCAGAGTGACCCATTCAGAAGAACTGTTTATTTCCTCGAGAAAACACTTTATTTCTACTCATGTATCGTAAGCTTTCTTTGACTCCCCTCTACTCCTGCCCAGTACGTTGATGGCTCTGTGGGATTTATAATCAACTGAAACTCATAGTTCTTTTCACATGATCTATTATTATGTCAGGTTCCTTATTCTTATTTATCAGTAGTTGCTATGCACTTCATGTGTTCAGATCAAAAATAGAAGTTTTTTTTAAATCCATACAGAGTTCCTCCATGTTTATTACTTATTAAATAAATCATTTATTAAAGGTTGTTCAGTGTCCATGTCTTTACCAATTCTGATTCTATTACCTTATTAAACTTGACTACACTTGGTGGCAGTCACAGTTTGATATTTAAAACTTCTATATCTTAATTTAAAGCATTTAAAAATATTTCCATGAGTACAGGATCAAGTTTAACCCTAGAGTACACAATTATGGACACCTTCTCCAGATGAGTAACTGATATGGTTAGACTCTTTTCGGTAAGATTGTTATAATAAGTAATACTTTATCTAATTCCTTTGCAATTTACTTCTCATTTATCTCTCTTGAACAAAATATTCTTGAAAAGAATATCTGGAAATGCCTTTGCAAAGTCCCTGCCAAATAAGGTATCTAGTTTAGATAACCCAAAAAAGGAAACTGTATTAGTTTTTATGACTTACTCTTAATAAATCTATGTACTACCCAACAATATCCTCTACCTTCAATGTTTAATCATTTGGTTAAACATGGAATGAGCTCATAGAATAGAAGGCAATATTGATGGCATTCCAAGGAATGAAATATTAGTGGCTAATCAGCAGAAGCTGTTAGCTCCTCAGGAAAACACTTGCTTTCCTTTCTTTCTGTGCTTCTAGCTACATTTTCCAGCCTCCTTTACAGACGGAGGAAGCTGAATGGTTGAGTTCTAAACAGTGGAATTTGATCTGAAATGATATCTGCTCTACAAGGACCAAGACTTTTAAGAGGCAGATGTGTCTCCTCCATGTTCTTTGACTCTCTGTCTATTCTGGATATAGAGAATTAAAATATTTCATGAAATGGATGAATGGACACTTTTCTGAATCAGGACTAGCTAAAAGGAGGCACCTTTTCAGGAACACCTACTTTAAAAAGTTACATGAGGGAGAAAACCTTATTCTGTGTTTGCTCTTTTATATATTTTTGGGTTTATTTGATATAGCAGTTAAACCAACCAAACTAATACAGCTTGAATTCATTCCATAATTTTAGCCCATGCTTAAAGAGCTTTAATAATGGGAAAAATTCACTCAGTTGAGTAATGTGCTTAGCCAGTGCAGAGCTCTGATTATAAGAAAATTCATCTCTGTTTAGCTGAAATGTTTCCTTAAAAAGGCTTTATAAAATCCTGTCCTTCATTCAAAGAACCACTCTTTAAATTGTTGCACAATGAGTATGTCTATTGTCTACCACCTAAATGATGTGTGGGGCCTCACATATCCCAGCAAAATTAAGACAGCTCCATCTTCTAAACCCAAGAAGACCCGTTTTTACAGTATACAAATACCAAGTTTCAGGAGTAGTGATTCTGTATCCCTGTGAAGTTACAGTTAACTCAAAATAATCTGCAGCATTCTCTCTGATACTATGAAGCATGTGCCAACCATCTTTGGACACCATAGTGACTAACTGTGAGGAAACTTCTGGTGTTTGATCATCTGAGTCATAGATACCATCTGGCTCTTCTTCACACAACTGATCTTGACCTAAGCAAATGAAACACTCTCAGGGTTTCTTCATTCTGGAAACAGACATCTCCAGGACATCTCAGAAACTCCACCACTGTTAAGCAGGAGGACCCCAATCCAAATTACTCTGCTGGGGAAAGATCTCTGAGGAAGGGGATGCTAATTATTTGATTGCTCAGCCTTTTAATTGAATGACCACATCATTAAAAATCACTTCATTGGTCCACTAAAATAAGCCACAGACTCTGTTAGTTTTCCGAGAAATTGTGCTAAAATTTCTTCTGGCTCTGATATTACTCCTAATATCATTTTCACATATTTCCTTGACTTTCTGCACCTTCAGTACTGGCCATTATTACCTTGATGTTTGTGAGGTTCAGGAATCCACAAGATCACTTGTGAAACCAAGTTTTGAAGGTCCCAAGGTCACCGTCAGTTTTGATAAATTGTTAGAAGAAATCACAGAGCTCACTGAAAGCTACTACACTCATGATGATGTTGTATTACAGTGAAAGGACACAGATTAAAATCAAGGAAGGGATGCATAAGGCAGGGTCCCCACAGGCTCTTCCAGTTTTTCTCTCCCAGGGGAGTTGTAGACAGTGCTGATTTCTTTCAGCAATATTGTGTGAATATGCTTGGAGTATTGACAACCGGGGAACTCACCCGAGCCTTGGTGTCCAGAGTTTTATTGGGTCTTTATCATGTAGATACAACTGATGACCCAGGAGGCTGGCATTAATCTCCAGTAGCTCTGGAGGTTGAGCTCATACTGAGTGTCCCAAAGCCCCCATCATACGTCACATTGTTAACATAGAACATCTGATGTGGCCCAAGGCCTCCAGGCAAACCTGGGGCAGAGTCACCTCCTAGAAGCTGAGGGCAAAGGCCAGAACTCTCTGTGGGTAAGATGAATCCCATACTGCAAACTGCTTACCTTGGGCTTCTTCTGATGTGGTTTAATTAATAGCAGATATGAAGGTTATAGAGGTCTATTTAATCACTGATTGGTTCATTCAACAAATAACTATAGAAACTTACTGTGTACCAAGCTCTCTTCTATGCCTTTCCTGATCTTTGGACTTAGCTTCCTTCATGTCTTTTTCTTGCTTGTTCTCTTGAGTTTGAAGTTTTCCATTGACTTAAGTGAGAATACTTCACTCATGATCCCAGCTGGCCTCCCTTGTGGAATTTTGTTGGCATTAATTTGCCTGGAAGATACCTGACACTTTATACCTAATGGCCCATGCAATCCCAGCCAATGCTATCTCTCCCATTTCCTACCACTCTGCACTTCTCCTTCCTTCCCACTCAATCCAGTTTCCACCACACTTGCTCCCCAACATTCTTCAGACACTTGCATGTTAGGAATTCGGCACTAGCTATTTTCATCCCAACGATATCTGTTTGATTTTCTAACTCCTTCCTACCTTTACCCAAGAGTCATCTTCTCTGGCAAGGCTTTCCTAATGCTTTGTCTGAAACTGAAAGCCTCTTCTAAAATTTCCCATGCACTTTCTCTGCTTCATTTTTTCTCCTTAACATATAATTCAACTTTTAATGTTTTACTATTTTAGTAATTAAAATGTTTGTCAAGATCTTGAGGTTTGGGGGGGGCGGGGGGTGAAGGGGAAGCTGAGACAAAGTGAGAGTAGCATAGACATATATATACTACCAACTGTAAAATAGATAGCCAGTGGGAAGTTGCTGTATAACAAAGGGAGTTCAACTCAAGGATGGATGATGCCTTAGAGGACTGGGACGGGGAGGGTGGGAGGGAGTTGAGGGAGGGAGGGGATACGGGGATATATGTATAAATAGAGCTGATTGACCTTGATGTACCTCAGAAACTGGTACAAGAGTGTAAAGCAATTATATTCCAATTAAAAAAAATTCTCCAAATTCATCTATTTAAAAAAAAAAAGTTAACTGCCTCTTCCCTCTAGAAGCAGACAACAAATGCCAGGAGTTTTTGTCTATTTTGTTCACCATTTTATCCTGAATATGTAGAATAGAACTTGATGGATAATACATGTTCAATAGGTATTTGTTTAATGAATAAATGAATGTCTATGTTTTTTCACAAAAAAATGTACTGCTATTAAAAAATACGTATCTTCTTTTCTATTCAGTTGGATGCTTTAGATGTGTCCTAAAGTGCATGCCTTTTTATTTAACCAATTTAGCCTCATTTTTGAAAGTTTGTTGGGCTAGTTCAAGCTAGTCCAGACTTTGAAGTGAGCAAGGTGTAGATTTGAATCTGTTTTTCCATTACCAGCTGAATGACCCAGTACACTTCAATAATTCCTAACACTCAATTTTCTCAACTTGAAATGTAATATCTACCTCACAGAGTCATGAGAGTTGTCACGATATTTTCTTAATTTTTTTTTCCTTTCCACTGGCATATTTTTAGACATAGATTTCATCCTTTAATTACCTCCACAATACCTCAGCTAAGTATGCTCAAAAAACCTGAAATCTTGCTCTCAATCTCTTTCCAAGATCATCACTACAAATTCTTAACCTGACAAAGTGTAAAATATTGAATAGAAAAGATTATGAAAGTGTTCCTAATGAATCCATTTGCCAGGAGTCAGCTGTTCTTTTTCAAAATACTAGTTAATCTTTTATGTCCCATCAGGACGTTTTTTCCTTTCAGAAAAAAAAAAAATGTAACCAAATTTGCCCATACCCAGTGTTTTGGTATTTGTTCATTTCTTCATGATTACTCAGATTTCTTCTGATGGTCAATCAATTCCATTTACAGTTACTTTTAATCTTCTGGGATGACACTGTTCAGAGGCAGGAGACCCCAGAGAGCAGTGAGGTGCATTCTGACAACTACTTTTCATGTGTTAGTTTTCAGTTTCCCCTTACAAGTGTTTGCTGTATGTTTTAGTTTGCAAATTATCGTCCTTTATGGAGAACACAGAAACAAGATGGCATCTGTTTTTGCAATGTTATTCATCAGCGTGAACACCATCAACTCCAGACAGACAGCCCAGCCATTCATTGTTAATTTTATTCTGTATACGCGTACTTTTAACAAATGCAATCTTTGAGCTTTTAAACATTATTATAAGGCCTCAGCAGGTATTACTCTTATAATACTGTAATACTCTCTAATCTTCTTCATATTGGCTTTGGGTCTTGTTTCCGTTTTACTAAGTGTTCTTATTTCCAGCTTAATATAGTCTCCCAGCATTTAATTTCCACAAAGCTCAGGTACAACTAAAGTAATTTTTAAGACAGACCCAGTGTTTCTTCCTTGCATATAAATGCATAGCCAGAAATACTTTTTCTGCACATTCCAGATGACTCAAATCATTGTCCACCTCTGAGACATGAATTAGTACCTTTCTAATACCTGAACTTTTAAGTCTGTCTTCTGAGAGTCTAGGATACATTCATCATTATGCTCAGTCTTCAATTTCATGGCTCTCAAAATTCTGTGATGAAAAAATTGCTTTCTCCCTAGGATGCTGTCATTTCTTCTTCACCAACTAATTCTTTCTTTTTTTCTGGTATGAAGTCATGAGAAATGAATTAGTGAATAATTCAGTAACTTCCTTTTCCCACAATAGACCATTTTTCATTATTACCCCATTGAAATGCATTGTTTTCAATACTTTATTTCCAGACTAATATAGTAAGCTATGTGTTCTTAATCTTAAATATTGAATTGCTTTTAAGAATTTAAAAATACTAAAAATAACCCAAGGACCTCCATAACTAGTTTTAGAAGTCCCTGGTTGTGATGTCTGGTTGGACATATTTCCAATGCTTGGGAAAACAAAACTTTCAAAAAAAATCAGAAATTTCAGCAGGTCTCGAAAGATGGAGTTTCATAATAACTGTAATAGCTTGCCTCTGAGTCAGTTGTGTAATCTATACGAGGAAGGTATTACTGGTACACTCTTGATAGCTGAATTTTTTGATGTATATTCTCCAATAATACCACTTGAATCTTTCGTAAACATTGACTTAACTATAGTGAATAATGACATATAATCGGATTGCCCTCAGAATAAAAATATTCTTCCTCAGATTTCACTGTTTCTAAGATTTCATTTCATCTGTATACATTCTTGATATATTTTCATTCACCTAACTCTCCACTGGATCTATTTATTTCAAACAAATGAGAATAGAAGTGTATTTTCATCAACTATTAGAGTTGTGATATTCATATTTATATTCTTAATATGTGAATAAAATGAATATGCTATGTTTAAATGAGAATCATATTCCGGTTTATTTTTACTGACACAGACCTGTGATCAAAAATGTTTGGAGGCCACTGACTTAGCTATCGCTACACTGATGCTATTTCACAGGGAGTGTACAAGGTATTCCTAGTGGAAATTAATCACTCAGTCCTCTATCTTCTCTCTGCTCTTTGTATCACAGTCATAATGGTTTTGCTGTCCTGTCTTCTAAAGTTAATGGAGCACCTGCCTGCCTTTGTACTTCACTGGGGTTTCAGCAAAATTGAACCAGTAGAATACCCCCCTGAAAATTTTTATTCCCTTAGCTCTGCTATTATCACAATCTCGTGATTTTATTTTGCTTTCACCTTCTCTGCCTCTTCTTCTTACGCATTCCCTGTATGTTGTTTTCCCCAGGATTTGCCTTTGGACCACTGCTGTTCTCATTGTGCTACTATCTCCTGCTAGTTTGTTATGCACCAGTGGGATTTCAAATACCGTGTAAATGCTGTTGACCCTCAGATATCTTCCGTGTAAAATTTTCTTTTCCTCCTTTTCTCCCTGTCTCAGTGAATTAAACCACTACTGATTGTTCGAGCCTCACAACCCCTAGCCTCCCTGCTCTCAATAAATTCTATGCTCAATTAGCCATAAATTATTATAGATTCCACATGCTTAATATCTTTCATTCATTTGCTTCTCTAATTTCCAACTGCCATTACATTAATTCAAAATTCATCTGTTTTTACCTGGATCACTGGAATAACTTTAACGGATTTCATCCCCACTCTGTCATGTGGAGCAGATTTATGGTTTCCAATTTCAGCTAGGTTCTCAAAATTATTTGGCAATCCTTTTCCTTGTCACTCAAATGAATCTTGGTCTTATAGTCCTGACCTATGTACTAGCATGGGCATAGCGCTCTCGCCTACAATGTCTGGTAGTGAATTGGGGGTCTAACCGTGATGCTTTACAATTAACCATTTGGGAATTTGTCAGCTTCTGTCTTTATGCCAGATCATCTCTGCCTGTGCTGTTTGCTCACAGCTGCTTCTGTACAGCTACTTGTGAGAAGCCTCAGCATTGTTCGAACCTAAAATGCCAACACTCCTGCCAACAAAGTTGTTTCTCAGTGTTCTGAGGGTGTCTCGTCCTCTGGATAATGGAATGATTCGACTTTGTACTGAGGCAGGGAGAATGTTACACTTCATCACCTGAGTCCCAAAGCATAATAATCCCAATCCCTCCACTAGAATTTTGAAAGTTTCTGAGCCTTACCCCGTAATCATGGGTGCTCTCATTCCATCATGCTGCCAAAAGTGAAGCAGACATCTATCAACTTCTCTAGATTATGCTTTTATTACTCTTCCCAATCTTTCCTTAGCCAAAATCTCATACGTATTTAACAGATATAAAATGCAAAAAGATCGTCATTTTAATGGAATCCAGTAGAGGGGGATGGAAGGAGGGAGCAAAGTTTTTACTCCAAAACAGAAGTCGGGAGCAAAAATATTCTTTGTTACCATTCTCTGAAATTACCTGCCTCATGAGCTTCCCTTGGCTTATTTTCTGAATATGGAACATTCTATTCAAAGCCTGCTTTCCTTCTTTGTTGTTCATTTATCATTCTCCTTACTTTATGTTGATACTATTGCTTCCAGCTTCACAAAGAAAAAACTAGTTCCTTAATTCATTTGTGTATTTCTTCAAGAAGCATTCACTGAGGGCCCGAAATATACTAGGAACTGTACTAAATACTGTGGTTGTAACTACAAAATATACCTTTTTCTCCAAGAAGCTTTTAATGCAATAGGGGAAACATTAGTAAAGAAATAAGTAAAATGAAGTGTTGACACCGCTGTGGTACAAATCCATGTAGAAATCAGAGAGCTCACGATGATGGGATAGGACAATTCTGCTGGGGACAGAAATCAAAGGCTTTGTAAAGGAAGTGACGTTTCAGAAGTCTGCATTTGATTACATAAATATTGGCTACGTATCCCACAGATATCATAAGACCGTTTTGAGAATTAAGATTTATAAAACATATGGAGACCGTTTGTAACATTGAAAACCTTAAATGTATGGTTTTATAGGCATGTGCATATGTGAATAGGTTTGCATGAGTATATTTCTGTGCGTATTCATGTGAGTGAGTGAGGGGGACAGGGCAGAGGGACAGAAGGGGAGAGGGACACATTCTTGGCCATCTGTTAAAAAAAATTGTTTTTGTTTTTCTGTTATTCTAACCACACTGTAGATGGAGTCTATCAATTATATAAATATCATATAATTTGACCTAAATTGCTCTAGTCTATATTAAAGAACTATTTCAAGCTTTTTATGTTCTCAGTTTTTTCATTTATTTATTTAGTTATTTAAGCTTTCATAGAGAATATGCTTATGGAAAAATACTATGATAAAACTGTGAGAAAAATGAAGGTGATTATCTGAATGAACAAATTTGTTCTTAGCATTCAAAGTAGTTTACATAGAAGGGGAGTGTGAAATAGAGCAGCCCAAGTTTCCTAAGATTTTAGCGTTGTTATTAAAAACTCTTTTTATGTTCTCTCTTTATAGAGTAGTGAAAGAACATAGTTGTCCATCTCTGCTATGGGAGAATATTGCAGCTGAGGCATAAGGGAGAGGCCCTACCGTTAGAGTCGTGTGCTCATGGTAGAGGGTCTTGCTCAAGTTTCTTTATTCACACTAGCATGTATGTGATTGACAGCATCTTAGAGAAATTCCACTTCATGCATTTATATGCAATAGAATAGAAAGCCTTACTTTCAAAGGCTATCAGGGTCTTTTATGGAAGTCATTAGTTTCTAAATGGAGGGGAATTTTTAAATTTTTGGTGGTTGTTTTTTGGTTATTGTGCCAGTCCTGCCTTGACATAACACTGCTATAAGGGTCTAAAATATAACATTGTGATTTTGTGATTTATGATAAGGAATATATATTTGATCTTCCTCTAGTTTCTGGTACAGAGCTTCTAAAACCCTTGGAATGTCCTAAGTGATGAGAGCCAGAGAGTTGTCTTTTATGTTAAGGAGGTGGCTTTTGGAATCCACCTAAGGACGGAGACTGGTTGCTAGGAAAACCACCTATGTGATTGAAGGATTGGAACTTTCAGTCCCTTCCTCCTGAACTACTCCCAGGAGGGGAAAGGGGCTGGAGGTTGAGTCAGTTACCAATGGTCAATGATTTAATTAATGATGCCTATGTAATGAAATTTCCACAGGACACCACAAGGACAGGGTTTGGAGAGCTTCCTGGTTGGTGAACACAGGGAAATTTGGGAGGCATTGTGCACTCTGAGAGAGCATGGAAGATACATGCCCTTGTCCCATACCTTGCCCTATGTACCTCTTCCATCTGTCTGTCCCTGAGTTTAATCCTTTTATAATAAACTGGTATCTAGTAAGTAAAATTTTCTCTGAGTTCTGCGAGCCACTCTAACAAATTAATTGAAGCCCAGGAGGGGATCTTGGGAACCTTGGATTTATAGCCAGTGAGTCTGAAGCACAGGTAAAAACCTGGGCTTTCAACTGGCTTCTGAAGTGGAGGAGGGTGGGCAGTCTTGTAGGACTGAGTCCATAACCAGTGAAACATAATACCATCCCTGGATAGAGAGTGTCAGAATTGAGTTGAATTCTCAAACACCTTGCTGGTGCCAGAGAATTGCATGGTGGTGGCTGAAGAAATTCCACTTTCTGCCCCCCTCCCCCCCACCCTGTTGGAATTGGATCTAGGAACCCAAAAAGAAGCATATATTGTATTTTTGAGTAAAGGTATATTACTCTGATTTTGGTTAGGAAACCAGAACTTCTCTAAGGACTAGGGAAAAAAGTGATTAATACTGAATTTGGGGCTTATGTAAATGTGGAAAGAAGGGGTGAGGTGGGGAGGTTAGTGACTGGAGTGATGGTGAGGAAGGTCAGGAGTGTCAAAAAACAGTTACCAATGACATCAGCCTGAAGCACTGAATAAGAGGACTCCAAATTTGGTAGGAAAACTGCTGCAAATTCTGGAAAAGATCTTAAACTTTATCAGTCTTCAGCTGAGAAGCAGGAGATTAGGGCGAAGTCTGAGAAGCCCCATTGAGTGGTCATCATGACCTCCTGAGAGAATTACAACTGCTTCCAAATCTGCTGAAGTTCCTCTTCGGTCACACTCTAACCTGGAAACAGACATGGAATGGTGTTCTGGGAAATGTAGTTCCTGGCTTCTATGCAATGTAGAGGAGTCGTTAGTAGTGGCTGCTAGTAGTGCACAATGTACAATGATCCAATGACTGTGAATCATGTATTATGAGCAGGACTTGATGTTTACTATTCAATGATAGAAACATTGAAATTTATTTTATAGTAAGAAAGTAAAAATTTTGACTATAAATTTTGCATAGTTTCTTACCATATTTTGAATATTTTGAAAATGAATGGCTCATGAAAAAATATGTTTTATTCAGCCTGTAAAAAATCACAGATAAGCCCAGTACACTGAATAGCATTATACTGAAAAATGTTACCTAACAAAATTTTTTAAAATTATATTGACATTTAAGTTTAAAGTTGATGACATGTTAAAATTATACTGATTCTGTTTACCACTAAATACATTATGGCAAGAATGTATACGTGTATTTGTTCACTTGTAAAATCCAATTAAAATGCCATTTCTATTTCTAAAAATGTTTTCCTGAGCAATATGTGTCTATTTATATGTGTATGTGCATGTGTGTCTCTATATACACATATACATGTATCGATGTGTGTACATGTGTGTATACATATATTCTTCTATATCAAGCTGGTATTTTGTCCGAATTGCTAGCTAATTATAGCAATGGCATTTTTTATTTATAGAAGCCCAACTTCTTTAATAAACACTGTTATTATCTGTAGTCCTGAGCCAAATCCAATACCCTACACTAGTCAGAATGCATTATTTTAATACTCAGTATTCCCGGTGGTAGAGCAGTGATTCTTTTATAAAAATTCTGCCTTTTGGGCATCAACATTTTTCAGCTTTAAATAAGACGAAATTGATTTTGTTGCAGCAGCCTAGTTTTTTGTGTAGACCTATGTTAAGATACTTTTTAAAATTAAATGTCAAATCCATCTTGGCACTGGAAACGTAGTGCATGCTTGATGTTTGAGGAAAACCTGTCAGCTTGTCTCTCCTTGTCAAATTGCCAGCTGCCTTGTTGTGATTAGTTTAGGCTAAGGGATCACTGTTGGGCAGGACTTCATATCACAAGTGGCTCAGTACTGTGTGACTTGGGGGAGAATTTGGAGACAACCTATTTGTCTTTGGTAGATTGAGTTTTATAGTTTTAATTATTTAAGGTTATTTTAGGTACTTTTCTCACAGATGAACCAATACATCAGAAATTCTATTGAGAGTTAGGCATGAAAAGGAAAGCCAGAATCTTTCTAAGTAGTTATTCCTATAAATCTTAATGTCTGGTGCTATAGCTGAAATGGAAGGTTTTTATTCTATTTGCCATGGTGATATGTTATATTAATACCTTTTACATTTGGAAAATTTCAAGCCAGAATGTAATTGGTAGTTAACTACAAAGCTTGGAGAACTGGACTGTCTCAGTTCTTTAGAAGAACTCATTCCCTGTGGTGATAGTTTTTTGTGAGATTCTGTGATCCTCTAATAAATTAGAAATCAGAAATAATTATCCAAATAATTAAAGCTTTCATTTCCCCCAAAATACACAAACTGAAAGAAAAAGAGAGGAGTCATTACCGGCTCTTTCCCCACTCCGGAATCCAAAAGAGGATAGACACTGTTTCAACTATTAGGACAGCAAGGGAAAAAGCAGAATTTGAAACTAAAATCAGTGACATAAAGGTGAAAGGGGGGATACAATCCCTGAGGCGGTACCCAGCTGCAGTGTTGAATGCATCTTGTAGCAGCCGAAGTATCCACGGGCAGTACTGGGGTCCTGCTTTGTCTTAAAATATATATTTTTTCCTATTAGCATAGCTGCACCAGGTTTCTTTTGGTTTGAATGTGCCTTGTTATCTTTTTCTACCCTTGTGCTTTCAATCTTTCTGTATCCTTTTGCATCTCTTCTGAAGAGTGTGAAATTGGATTTTAAAAAATTCAGTCTGATAATATTTGATTTTTACTGGAGCATTTGGTCCATTTACAAGCAATATAATTAGTAACAGGTTTGCATTTTTATTTATTATCTAATTTTGAGTTTTGTATTCATTTTATTTGCTCCATTCTCCCTTCTCTCCCTCTCCCCCAACATCTTTGCTTTTTTGGGGGATTGAGTATTTTTACTATTTCCACTATTTTCCCTTCTACTTTGGAGTGTATATATCTGCTTTAGATGGCTCTAAAAATTAAAGTATGAATATTAAACTTATCAAACTCTAAAGTAAATGAATGACTTTTTCTTCCTACCAGAAAATACAAGGATTCAGACCCATTGATCACTCTGTGCAAGTATTTAATTATATTTTTTACCCTGCAATACACTATTTTTATTATTTCCTAAAGTCAGTATTTCTTTACTCACACTTTTATCCCTTTTCGTGCCTTTCATTTTTTCCTAACAGACTTTTGATATGAAACTACCTTGTTTCTGAGTCAAATATAATCTTAGAATTTCTTTAGCAGGATCTGCTGGTGGCAAACTTGTCAGTTTTTATTTGTCTGAAAAAGGTCTTTCTGCAGGAAGCCCATAATATTCATCTAAAAGGCCTTTGTTTGCCCTCCTCATAATAGTTATGGGGATCATAGCAAGAGATGAAATGGAAGGCTCTGGAGAGTAGCATACTGCATATTGTCTTCCCATCCCCCACTTTGTCCCTTACTGCGAGGATTCTTAACGTGTGTGCAGCGCCTGAATCTCCAAGTTCTGTTCCTATAAACAGTCTCCATTTGAGAGGTGAGGCAGGGCCAGAGAGGGATCTTGTGAATTATAGGGGCCAGGGCAAGGCTCCTGATTGCCCCTGTCTAAAGGTAGCAGTATTTATTTTATGGTCATTCATTCCTGAAAAATATTTTCACTGTATAAAATTCTAGTTTAATACGTTCTTTTTTTTCTCAATCATGAGGAGTCTATCATTTGCTATTCAGAGTCAGCTCTCAGCCTAATGTCACTCATTTGAACGTAATCTGTTCTTCTTGTCTGACAACTTTTAAGACTTTCTATTTGTCTTTGGCTTTCTGAAGTTTCCCTATGATGTGTTTAGTATGGGTTTCCTTTTATTGATTCTGTTTGGGGTTTACTGGACTTGTTGAATTTGAGGATTGGTGACATTAATTAGTTTTGCAATATTCTCAGCAACTATTTCCTTAAATGTTGCCTTTAACATTTAATCATTTCATTCATTCAATCATCATGTGTTTATTGGTTATCATCCACATAACAAGCACTCCTCTTGGCACTGGGGATACAGGTCTGACCAAAGTAGTCCTGCCCTAGTGTTACTTGCATTCTACCAAGGACAAACAATGAACAAACAAGAAAGCAAAATCCATTTCACCTAAAGTGATGAATTGAGAAGAAAAATGCAGCAGGAAATAAGGTAGAGAGTGTCAGAGTCAGAGTTGCAATTGAAATAGTGTGTTCAGAGAAGGCCTCAATGAGAGAAGGTGGTATTTTAGTACATATATGGAAGAGAAAAGGAGGTGAACTTTTCACATATTTGCGAAGAGAATGTCAGGAAGAGGAATTCACAAGTGTAAGAGTCCTGATGTGGGAAGAAGTCGAGTGTGTTCACAGATCTGTAAGGAAACTGACCAAGCTTATGCAGTGTAGTATTTTCATTTCTTCATTCCTTTCGAGAAAGGCAAATTAAGGTTCTCATACACAGAAGAAAACAATTGTTCATTTTCAATGAAGAGGCACATTAAACACAATACTCCTACAGTAATAAACAAGTGTGGCAAATGCTGATATATAAACTACCCACACACAAATGACTATATCCTTTTCAGTTTAATGAGTGAAACTTAATTGCTTCATAATAGCTAGTGGTCTAACTATTTTAACACAGAGCAAGATGTTCTGTTTTTCAGTGATTATTTTTACGTTATTTGATCTAATCTTAAAATACTGGAAATTTCATCCTATCAAGTGGAACTTCTCATGTAGTAAAAAAAATAAATTTAACATTCAATTAACACAATTAAAAAACTCTTTTGGTGATAAATTTGAGGAATGATTTTTCTCCTTTGGTTAGAAATGCATATTCTTTTTGAAATTCAGTTTCTACTTTTTGGTCAAATTTAATCACATGGAAGGTAGCTTAGAATCTACACAGAAAGGGCATGATTTAGCAGAGCTGTGCATAAGTTTCTGTTCTATTGGCTTCATCATCTTTGATGGAATTGGTACTAATTAAAATGCTTTTAAATACTTTAAAAGAACTGCGTTTGGGGAGAACGTTTTATCATTTTACAAAGTATTAGCTACAATTAATTTGTTTTAGCTCTTTTGTGCAAGTGATTTATAGAATCTTCAGAGAAATGACATGAAAGGTGTTCTTTCAGGTCAAGACTGTTTAACCAAGTGAATGAGTTCCTTTCTTATCTAGGAATATACATTTTCTAGAATCATAAGCAAGAGAGGATCCATGGATAGAACTTTCTTCTCTCTTAAGTCTTTACCTTGGCAAAGATACCGTCCTCCATCCCAGGGCATCCTATTATAGTTCTTTGGGCTTCTTTTTTGTTGGCCTTTTAACCCTTTCCCTATACATATCATTAAATATTTCAGATCACATGTTAACTTTAATTAACATCTATGTGATGGCGATTCTAAAACATCCATCTCCATTCAAGATTTCTCTCCTATCCTAGGGATCTATATAGGCAACTGCTTATTGGTTATCCCTATTTTGATGCCTCAAGATTGTTTTAGATTTACCCTATCCAATTAATTTTATTTCAAAAATCCCTTTCCTCCTCCTGTGTTCTTTATTTTAGTGAATGACGTTACTAGCTACTATAAAACTTGAATGCAATTTATCTTTAACCCTGTTTTATTTCCCTATCCATATTCAGAAGCACATGACCTTTCCAGAGAATAACTTTTTATTTTATTTTTAAAGTCTTTACTGAGATATAATTCACATACCATACAATTCATCCACTTAGAACATACAATTCAGTGGCTTGTAGCATAGTCGCAGAGTTGTATACCCATCACCACAATCAACTTAGAATATTTTTATTACCCCATAAAGAAACTCCATGTCACTGTGCTATATCACCCATTAATGTTCTCATTTGCCACAGCCCTAGACAAGCACTAATCTACTTTTCTTCTCTATAGATTAATCTATTCTGGATTTTTCATATAAATAGAATCACTTTGCATAATGTTTATGTGTGTTGTAGCGTGTATCAGCATTCCAGTCTTTTTTGTGGTAGAATAATTTAGCAGTGCATAAATATACCACACTTTGTTATTCCTTTATTCATCATTTGTGTTGTATCCATTTTTTTTCCAATTGTAAATAACACTGTAATAATCACTCATGTACAAGTGTTTGGTGGACATATGTTTTCATTTATCTCGGACATATACCTAGGAGTGGAATCTGTAATCACATGGTAGCTCTGTGTCTAACCATTGGAAGAACCGCCAGATGGTTTTCCGAAACAGCTGCAGCATTTTGCATTCCCATCAGTGATGCATGAGTGTTCCAATTTCTTTACATCTTTCAAGTGTTTTCATTATTTGTCTTTTAGGCTATAGTCATCCTCATGAGTGTGAAGTAGTATCACATTTTGGGTTTGATTTGCATTAGCATGAAAGCTGATGATTCTGGGAATGTTTTTCATGTGCTTATTTGCCGTTTGTATATTTGGGAAAATTCTATTCAGAACCTTTGCCCCTTTTTAAATTAGTTTGTCTCTTATTTTTGGATTATGATAGTTCTTTATATATTCCAGATGCAGATACCAATTATGTGTATCAACCAAAGATGGTCTCTGTGTATTTGCCCCTACAGTGTTCATTTCTTCACTGCAGGTTGACTTGTTAGCTCAAAAGCCCACTGGTGGTAACTCCAATTTGTACACATCAATCCAAACAGTCAATTTTTAGCCATTTAGAGCCTGCTTGTTTATCACACCCACAAGACCTCACTCCATATCTGCTAGCAATAGATGACATAAGCCCAGGGGTATAAAGATACCAAGCAACACCTACACTTTAGTCAGCATAGCCCAGTAAAGTCTGTATATGCTGCTGCCACCTCATGGTCACATCTTTTTTCTTGATCAGTCCTCAAAACTCTAAAAGTCCCTCTAGTACCTTATCAGATATATGATTTGCAAAATTTTTCTCCCATTCTGAGGGTTGTCTTTTTTTCTTTCTTGATGGTGTCCTTTGAAACACATTTTAAATTTTGGTAATGTCTAGTTTATCCTTTTTTTTTTTCTTTTGTTGCTATTGTTTTTGATGTAATATCTAAGAAACCATTGCTTAAACTAAGGTCATTAATGTTTATACCTATGTTTTCTTCTAGGAATTTTATAGTTTTAGCTCTTATATTTAGGGCTTTGATCCATTGTGAGTTATATTTTGTCCTTGGTGTGAGCTGGGCCCAACCTCATTCTTTGTATGTGGATATCCAGTTGTCCCAGTACCATTTGTTAAAAAGATGATCTTTTTAATCCCACGGGTATTGATCTTCTTTCCCCCGTTCTTATTGCTATTGCTTTAGTTCACACCACCATTTTTTTTGGTGCATTTATATGAAACAATCCCTTGACTTACGTTTGTTTCATATTGCCAATTTACTTTCTGTACTATAGCCAATGATCTGTCTCAAATAAAAATTTGAGGGAGTTCCCTGGCAGTCCAGTTATTAAGACTTGGCCTTCCAACACAGCAGGTGTGGGTTCAATCCCTGGTCAGGGAGCTAAGATCCCACATGCCTCATGGCTAAAAAAACAAAACATAAAAACCAGAAGCAATATTGTAACAAATTCAACAGAAACTTTAAAAATGGTCCACATCAAAAAAAAAAATCTTAAAAATAATTTGATGTGTCCCTCTCTTGCGTAAAACTTAATCTTCACTGATTTCAGGTACAGTGCAAATGTCTTAGTAGGGCACAGAAGTTCTGTCTTGTCTCCCACACTTGCCCTCTATGCTTCAGTTGTATCAAGTGTACCGCTTCCAATTTTGTGCCTTTCATATGCAATTTCCTCTTCTGGGAATCTCTCAGTCAGTGTTCTTTAGTTCTAACTTGGACAATTATTTGAGAACAGTTTCCTTAAACAACATAAGTCAGTTTCTCCCATGGATTTGGGACTGGTCCTTATCATGCTGTTTATCAGAGAGTACTCTAACTACCTGATGATTGTCTTTCCTCCTCTAGTTGGTAAATTCAGTGATCAAAGGATTGCCTTTTTCACTCTGGTATTTTCAGGGCTGAGCATAGTATTGGGTACAAAGTAGATGTTAAATTAATATTTGCATTGTATTTTCTTGTACGTGAAACAAAGTCTGTAAGAAAATATAATTTGAGGCCAATTTGAAAGGCACGACACTGAGGACTATAAAAATAAAAGTATTGATTACTTATGGAAAAATAAGATTGCTATGTTCAAACAGTTTGTTGTGCAGTTTGCCATGCTAGGTATAAACCCATGGAGTATAATAAGTAAGAAGTCATTTACGTATTTCCAGAAAAAGTGTTGGAGAGGTGTAGCCCTTGATCCTGAATACATTTAAAGCAATTTTATATTAGGTAGTCATATTTGTTGGGAGGCAGAAAGACACTTAGATAACTATAATCCATTATAGTAATTGGAATGATCACATTTGTAAGCGTAACAGGAGGGCCTGGTCTAGCTTAAATATATATTTGGGAAAATGAATGGCAAAAGTAATTATTTTTAGCAACTGGATAGTAATACATGAAGAAAATAAAGCATGAATATAACCATTAAGAGTATTTCATCTACAGTTTTTCTTATATTTAGAAGCAGACAAACTTGTAACATTCCAAAATATCTCCCTTCACTGGTAAAATATAGATACTTCAAAAGTTGTAGAGGTAATGGAGGTTGTGGTAAATCTCAATTTCATTGTTAGATAATTAGATCTCGTGAATCTTTACTGTGTGGATCAACATTCAGCAAAGCCTTATATTACAGACTGGCTGTTTTTTTTTTTTACTTTAATCATTTTATGCCGTAGGGTAGACATTAACCAGAAATTGAATGATGGTGAAACCTTAATAGCTTTAGTAGTTTAAGGCAATTTAAATAATTATACAAAGAAGGTTCTCAGAAAAAAAATCCATAATTTACAAAGCTGAAATTGTTGCAAGATATTTCTTTCCTATGAGTTATCCAGTATCGTAAAGGCAGTTTTACAAGAATATATATATATACATGGAAAATCTTGACCCAGCAAAGGTATTTTCCTTCTCTTTTAGTTTTCTTGAACTTAGAACAATCAGTTTAAGTTGTTTCTAAATCAATATTCAAGATGTTATTATGTGTGGAACAATTCCCAGCTCTTTGCCAACTATCTTCCTTGAGAGGAATAATTAGTTAGAACATAGCATGACCTTGGAGAGGCAGTGATGGCATATTTAGGAAACTAGGCATGAGTGATGTCATTCTCTATGCCCACATAGGCTTTGGGAAGGCAAGTGTTTTTCTTTTTTAACTACCTCAAGAGCAGGTATGAATGAATAGTGTTTCACTGGGAAGTAAAATTAATCCACAGGAACTTTGCAAAATGCATATTGCTGGCCATCAGCACTGCACATATAAATGATGCTGAATGAATTGGAGATCATCTTGATACCAGTGCCCCAGAGGAGAGCTAGTTGGCACATTGATATAGATTTTCCAGCCACAAACTATTATCATTTTATACTCTTCCTTGACCCAGTGACTATTTCATTCTCCAGAGACTACAACTAGGGATCAGCTGTAAATGTTTAACAATGTCACGTTCTAAAGAATGACTTGAACAAGGAGACTATTAAAAAGTTGAAGTATTCATACAAAAATGGTACTATAGGACGATAACTAATATGATAAAGTCATAGCCCTGTCAAAGGATCCTATAATTAATTCCAGAGATTATAGGATATTTTGGACATAGAATGGATGGATAGATGAAAGGATAGATAGATATCTAGAAATATTCCATTTCCAATTTTCAAATGAAACTATGCTGATGGGGAAGATAGTGATCACTGAAGAAAGATATGAAATTTGAAGTTACAGAAAAATATGCTCGGAACTAATCAAATCAAAGGCAAATAATCAACAAATTATAATCAACTGGATAGAGACCAATAATTAGACTGCATATTTTTCCCATTCAATTTAAAAAGTGATTATCAAATCATGGGGCTAGACATTTAAGTATAGGCATAATATGCCTGTAATTTCTGAAACCCATACTTATACATAATCAGCTTAACATTTGTTACCTTTTCTGGAGTTTGATTATTAGACTCATTATTAGACTCACAATAAGCTTTAGAAAATCAGACTCTTGATGCCATTTTCCTCTCTGTTGCTTGATGCTATGATTTTCTGTTTCCTGTTTCTCTGCTCCATTTTGTAGCATCTTTTCTTGATGCTGCCTCCCCCTCCTTGCTTGTCATTCTCCTCTAATCAATCCCAATAGGAAGTGATCCTCCCCACAGCTCTGCTAAAACTGATCTTGCCAATGTCTTCAATTACCCGTGTTGACAGATCTTGTGGTCACTTGGTTTTTCTCATCTTACTGGAGCTATCAATACTATTGGATAGAGTTGATACACAATTCTTCATCCTCTTGATGCATTTTTTTTCCTGCTTGATGTAATTCCTTGAATGCTTTATTTTCTTCCTCCAGCATCAGCCATGAGTCAATTTTCTTTGTCAGTTCTTACTACTAGGCTTGATGTCTTGGGATGCCCCATCCATTGGTTGTAAGTAAGCCT
Organism: Hippopotamus amphibius kiboko; assembly: GCF_030028045.1. NCBI lineage: Eukaryota > Metazoa > Chordata > Mammalia > Artiodactyla > Hippopotamidae > Hippopotamus > Hippopotamus amphibius. Next base: position 77,918,508 of record NC_080198.1, read on the forward strand.
TTTCTTTTCCCTTTGTACCCTCTTGGTAGATTATCTCCTCCAGTGCCTTTGTTTAAATATAGACTTTATGCTAATGGCTACCAAATTAATACCCTAGATCTTACCATTCCTCTGAAATTCCAACTACCTACTAGGATGCTTAAGAGACGTCAAAATTAATCGACCAAAACATAATCTTGATGTTCATTCTGACCCACAAATATGTTTCTCCTCCAGTGTTTCCTTTCTTAGTACATATTTTCATTATTCTTGCTCTTTGAAGTTATTTAAGTATAATTCATTATCTTATCTCATCTTTATGACATCAATAACCTAACTTCTGCTTCCATCTACATCTATTGTTAAAAAACAAATCTGGACTTAGGTAAGGAGAGACTTTATTCAAAACAATTATTGCAAGAAGAGGGAAAGGTCAATAGGGGGGAGGAAAACCCTTAGAAACAGGGGTTGCTCTCCTATCATGAGTTCTGTAAGCACCTGAGCAATTGGGCTAAAGAGGATTTTCTCTTGTGGGGAGGAGTAAACAAGGTTAGGAGAATGGAATGTGAGCAAGGGTGATGAGAGAGTGGATTGAAGGGATAATAAATCAGAAAATATTTTATCATGAAGCCAGCCTGTTTTCAGGAGATGGTGTATACTGGCTCAGCCTGTGGTGCATCCAAGTTCAGGAGTCTGGAGGAAGGAGAGAAAACTGTTTCATTAACAAGCATTTTGTTCTGATTGATAGTGGGACAAGCAGTTCAGCCAATCATTTATAAGGCAAAGAAAGGGAATTTGGAGGGTCTGTGTCTGGCCTGGTCAGAGGTAAATGTGTTGTGGGATAGCTGTGAGTCTTACCAAGTCTTCTGGGGAAGGATGTTTCTTTGTAATAAGCCATTTCCAAGAACACAAAAAGGGGGATTTCTTTTCTTTTTTTTTTTTGGAATATAATTTCTTTACACCCTTGTACCAGTTTTTGAGATACACCAAGGTCAATCAGCTGTATTTATACACATATCCCCATATTCCCTCCCTCCCTCAACTCCCCCCCACCCTCCCCATCCCTGCCCTCTAAGGCATCATCCATCATCGAGTTGATCTCCCTTTGTTATACAGCAACTTCCCGCTAGCTATCTATTTTACAGTTGGTAGTATATACATGTCTATGCTACTCTCTCACTTCGTGCCAGCTTCCCCTTCACCCCCCGCCCCCCCAACCTCATGTCCTCCAGTCCATTCTCTGCATCTGCATCCTTATTCTTGTCTTGTCACTGAGTTCATCAGTACCATTTTTTTTTTTTTAGATTCTGTATATATGAGTTAGCATACTATATTTGTCTTTTTTTCTTCCTGGCTTACTTCACTCTGTATGACAGACTCTAGGTCTATCCACCTCATTACATATAGCTCCATCTCATTCCTTTTTATAGCTGAGTCATATTCCATTGTATATATGTGCCACATCTTCGTTATCCATTCATCTGTTGATGGGCATTTAGGTTGTTTCCATGTCCTGGCTATTGCAAATAGTGCTGCAATAAACACTATGGTACATGTTTCCTTTTGGATTATGGTTTTCTCTGGGTATATGCCCAGTAGTGGGATGACTGTATCATGTGGTAGTTCTATTTGTAGTTTTTGAAGGAACCTCCAAACTGTTTTCCATAGTGGCTGTACCAACTTACAGTCCCACCAACAGTGCAGGAGAGTTCCCTTTTCTCCACACCCTCTCCAGCATTTGTTGTTTCCAGATTTTGTGATGATGGCCATTCTGACCGGTGTGAGGTGATACCTCATTGTGGCTTTGACTTGCATTTCTCTGATGATGAGTGATGTTGAGCATCTTTTCATGTGTTTGTTGGCCATCTGTATGTCTTCTTTGGAGAAATGTCTCTTTAGGTCTTCCGCCCATTTGTGGATTGGGTTATTTGCTCTTTTGGTATTAAGCTGCATGAGTTGCTTGTATGTTTTGGAGATTAATCCTTTGTCCATTGTTTCATTGGAAACTATTTTTTCCCATTCTGAGGGTTGCCTTTTAATCTTGTTTATGGTTTCTTTCGCTGTGCAAAAGCTTTTAAGTTTCCTGAGGTCCCATTTGTTTATTCTTGATTTTATTTCCATGATTCTAGGAGGTGGGTCCAAAAGGATCTTGCTTTGATGGATGTCATAGAGTGTTCTGCCTATGTTTTCCTCTAGGAGTTTTATAGTGTCTAGCCTTACAGTTAGGTCTTTAATCCATGTTGAGTTTATTTTTGTGTATGGTGTTAGGAAGTGTTCTAATTTCATTCTTTTACATGTAGCTGTCCAATTTTCCCAGCACCACTTATTGAAGAGGCTGTCTTTTTTCCATTGTATATTCGTGCCTCCTTTGTCAAAGATAAGGTGCCCATATGTGCTAGGGCTTACCTCTGAGTTCTCTACTCTGTTCCATTGATCTTCCTTTCTATTTTTGTGCCAATACCATACTGTCTTGATCACTATGGCCTTGTAGTATAGTTTGAAGTCAGGAAGCTTGATTCCACCAACTCCATCTTTCCTTCTCAAGATTGCTTTGGCTATTCAGGGTCTTTTGCATTTCCATACAAATTGTAAGATTTCTTGTTCTAGTTCTGTGAAAAATGCCATTGGTAATTTGATGGGGATTGCATTGAATCTGTAAATTGCTTTGGGTAGTACAGCCATTTTCACAGTGTTGATTCTTCCAATCCAAGAACATGGTATGTCCCTCCATCTGTTTGTGTCATCTTTGATTTCTTTCATCAGTGTCATAGTTTTCTGCATACATATCTTTTGCCTCCTTAGGCAGGTTTATTCCTAGGTATTTTATTCTTTTTGTTGCATTGGTAAATGGGAGAGTTTACTAATTTCTATTTCTGCTTTTCTGTTGTTAGTGTATAGGAATGCAAGAGATTTCTGCCCATTAATTTTGTATCCTGCTACTTTACTAAACTCATCAATTAGTGCTAGCAGTTTTCTGGTAGAGTCTTTAGGGTTTTCTATATATAATATCATGTTATCTGCAAAGAGTGACAATTTTACTTCTTCTTTTCCAATTTGGACTCCTTTTATTTCATTTTCTTCTATGATTGCTCTGGCTAACACTTCCAAACTATGTTGAATAATGGTGAGATTGGACACCCTTGTCTTGTTCCTGTTCTTAGAGGGAATGCTTTCAGTATTTCCCCATTTAGAACGATGTTGGCTTTTGGTTTCTCATATATGGCTTTTATTATGTTGAGGTGATTTCCTTCTATGCCCATTTTCTGGAGAACTTTTATTATAAATGGATGTTGAATTTTGTCAAAAGCTTTTTCTGCATCTATTGAGATGATCATATGGTTTTTATCCTTCAATTTGTTGATATGATGTATCACGTTGATTGATTTGTGTATATTGAAGAATCCTTGCATCACAGGGATAAACCTCACTTGATCATGGTGTATATTTTTAATGTGCTGTTGGAGTCTGTTAGCTAGTATTTTGTTGATGATTTTTGCATCTATATTCATCAGCGATATTGGTCTGTGATTTTCTTTATTTGTGACATCTTTGCCTGGTTTTGGTATCAGGGTGATGGTGGCCTCGTAGAATGAGTTTAGGAGTGTTCCTCCTTCTGCAATATTTTGGAAGAGTTTGAGAAGGATAGGTGTTAGCTCTTCTCTAAATGTTTGATAGAATTCACCTGTGAAGCCATCTGGCCCTAGGCTTTTGTGTGTTGGGAGATTTTTAATCACTGCCTCAATTTCCGTACTTGTGATGGGTCTGCTCATATTTTCTATTTCTTCTTGGTTCAGTCTTGGAAGATTGTATTTTTCTAAGAATGTATCCATTTCTTCCAGGTTATCCAATTTATTAGCATACAGTTTCTTGTAGTAGTCTCTCATGATCTTTGTATTTCTGTGGTGTTCATTGTTACTTCTTTTTCATTTCTAATTCTGTTGGTTTGCATCTTCTCCCTTTTTTCCTGATGAGTCTGGCTAATGGTTTATCAATTTTCTTTATCTTCTCAAAGGACCAGCTTTTAGTTTTATTAATTTTTGCTATTGCTTCCTACCTTCTTTTTCATTTATTTTTGATCAGATCTTTTTTATTTCTTTCCTTCTGCTCGCTTTGGGGTTTCTTTGTTCTTCTCTCTCTAATTGTTTGAGGTGTAAGGTTAGGTTGTTTATTCGATAATTTTATTGTTTCTTAAGGTAGGATTGTATTGTTATAAACTTCCCTCTTAGAACTGCTTTTGCTGCATCCCATAGGTTTTGGGTTGTTGTGTTTTCATTGTCTTTTGTTTCTAGATATTTTTTGATTTCCTCTTTGATTTCTTTAGTGATTTCTTGGTTGTTTAAGAGTGAATTTTTAGCCTCCATGTGTTTGTATTTTTTGCAGTTTTTTTTCCTGTAATTGATATCTAGTCTCATGACATTGTGGTCAGAGAAGATGCTTGATATGATTTCAGTTTTCTTGAGTTTATCCAGTTTTGATTTGTGACCCAAGATGTGATCTATCCTGGAAAATGTTCCATATGCACTTGAGAAGAAAGTGTAGTCTGTCGTTTTTGGATGGAATGTCCTATAAATATCAATTAAGTTGAGATGGTCTAATGTGTCATTTAAAGCCTGTGTGCCTTTATTTTCTGTTTGGATGATCTGTCCATTGATGTAAGTGGGGTGTTCAAGTCTCCTACTATTATTGTGTTACTGTTGATTTCCCCTTTTATGGCTGTTAGCATTTGTCTTACGTATTGAGGTGCTCCTGTGTTGGGGGCATAGATATTTACCATTATGACATGTTCTTCTTGATGGATCCCTTGATCATTATGTAGTGTCCTTCCTTGTCTCTTGTAATAGTCTTTACTTTAAAGTCTAACTTGTCTGATATGAGTATTGTTACTCCAGCTTTCTTTTGACTTCCATTTGCCTGGAATATCTTTTTCCATCCCTTTACTTTCAGTCTATATGTATCCCTTGGTCTGAAGTGGGTTTCTTGTAGGCAGCATATAGAAGGGTCTTGTTTTTGTATCCATTCAGCCAGTCTGTGTCTTTTGGTTGGAGCATTTAATCCATTTACATTTAAGGTGATTATTGACATGTGTGTCCCTATTACCATTTTCTTAATCGTTTTGGGTTTTTTTTTGTAGGTGTTTACCTTCTCTTGTGTTTCCTTCTTAGAAAATTTCCTTAAGCATTTGTTGTAAGGCTGGTTTTGGTGTGCTGAATTCTCTGAACTTTTGCTTGTCTGTAAAGCTTTTGATTTCTCTGTTGAATCTGAATGTTGTTCTTGCTGGATAGAGTATTCTTGGCTGTAGGTTTTTCTCTTTCAGGACTTTCAGTATATCCTGCCATTCCCTTCTGGCCTGCAGAGTTTCTATAGAAAGGCCAGCTGTTATCCTTATGGCTTTTCCCTTATATGTTATTTGCTGCTTTTCTCTTGCTTTTTTTTAATATTTTTTCTTTGTGTTTAATTGCCGTTAGTTTGATTAATATGTGCCTTGGTGTATTTCTCCTTGGGATTATTCTGTATGGGACTCTCTGTGCTTCTTGGACATGGTTAATTATTTCCTTTCCCATGTTGGGGAAGTTTTCTACTATAACCTCTTCAAATATTTTCTCAGACCCTTTCTTTTTTCTTCTTCTTTTGGGATGCCTATGATTCAAATGTTGGTGCTTTTAATGTTATCACTGAGGTCCCTGAGACTTTCTTCTCTTCTTTTTTCTTTTCCCTGCTCTGTGGTAGTTATTTCCCCCATTCTATCTTCCAACTCACTTATTCGTTCTTCTGCCTCAGTTATTCTGCTGTTTATAGCATCTAGAGTATTTTTAATTTCAGTTATTTTGTTATCCATTGCTGTTTGTTTTTCTGCGTTCTTATGAACTGTTTCTTGTACTTTCTCTATTTTGTTATCGAAATTTTGTATCATTTTTACTATCATTACTCTGAATTCTTTTTCAGGCATTTTTCCTATTTCCTCTCCATTTATTTGGTCTTGTGGGTTTTTTTTTTCCTGCTCCTTTGCCTGCATGGTCTTTCTTTGTTTTCTCATGGTAGTCCAAACTTCAGGGGTTGCTTGTCCCGGCAATAGAGGGGTTTGTCCCTCTATTGGGGGGGATTGTCCAAGCCCCAGACTAGTGGCAGAGTGTTGAGTCAAACAAATACTAAGTCTAGGAAACACATACATGTATAAGACACACAATTACTGAATCCAATAGAACATAAGGCACTAGAACCTGACAGAGGAACCCCAGTATGCTATCAGACATTCGACGAAGAAACCAAGAGAAATCAAAACCAAAACAGAACAAAACAGAAACAAAAGCAAAAACAAACAAACAAACACACATATAACACCATACACACACAAACACCAATCTGGGGAGATATTGAAAGCTAGGATCAAATATAAAAAAGAGCTAGAGTACCACTAGACAGAGTGGAGATTCTCAGAATGAAATTAGACAATTATACTAAGAACTAAGATAAAGACAAAAACCTCATATTAAATATCAAGGCGGTGTGTCATTTGGAGAATAAAGCAAGGAGACTGAGCAGGTCAATAATGTTTCTTATAGGTATGTTAAGATAAAATAAACTAAAAAGGGATAGAAGACAGGGCAACAGAAGAGCGTAGTGTGACTGGAAATATGAAAATAAAAAAGAAATAGAAATGTATAAAAGATAAAGATGAAAAGAAATTAGGAGAGATATATAGTGCACAGTATAAAAAACTTAGCTAGAAATAGAAATATTTTAAAAGGCTAAAAATAAAAATAGAATAAAAAATAGAATAAAAAATATGGTATAAAACTTGTAGATCCCTTAGGACTAAGATCGTAATTAATAAAGAAAAAGAAAAAAAAGAAAAAAAAAAAAAACCTGGAACTGACCCCAGAATGAACCAGTTCAATAGAATTAATACTAATATTTCTGTTTCCTTAGAGTCTCAGCTGTAAGTATCCTTCTACCTGCCTTGGGTTTTTTGTATTCTTCTGCAACCAGCAGAGCTTCCTTTACTGTTTGTCTGTAAGTGCTGATGTGTGGGGAGGGAGAGGGTACAGTAGTGGCTCCTTCCGCTGGGAATGAGTGAGCAGTGGCACACTACCTGGGTCATGTTTCAGTCAGGCGTGGTGGTGCCAGTTGCAGAGGGATGCCGGTGGCTCAGGTGTAAACAGAATGTCTCGGAGTTGGGCCTCTCTCTGGGCTTTTTTGCTCTCAGCTGCTGGCGCTCTAGGCCAGCCCTTCCCGAGGGCCTGAGGGCCCTTGTTATCCCTGAGTGCCTTAGCTTGGCCCACAGGGGTCCTTCCCCTGCCTGTTGCAGGTGCCAAAAGAGAGAGAGGCTATGCCCGTGGCTCCTCCCCCCCCCCCCACCTGTGAGCCAGGAGCATCCAGCTGCCATCATGGCCCAGCAGCTCTCAGGGACAGGCACTCCTCGCTGCAGACCTCTTCCCTCCTGTCCTCTCAGTCCGTCTCCCTACTGGCAACAATGTATTTCACCCTGAACCAGTTCTCTGGTTCCCACTCCCGCTCCCAGATCCCTTGTTCAGCTGTGAATTGACATCTCAGTCAGGGAACGCTGAGCCGTGGTACAGACCCTCCGTGTGTTTCTCACTCCCTCCTGTTTGCCACAGCTCCGCCACTTCACCCTCTTTGAGCCGTCGTAGATGCCTCCCTACCGGTTATGTCGGGATCCTTGTGGTCCTTTCTGGTGTCCAAGGTCGTCTGCTGGTGTTCAGTTGGTTCTCTGTGGGAATTATTGCATCTTTTGGTGCATTCCCAATGCATCTGTGGAGAGGGATGCATTCCACGTCCCTCTACTTTGCTGCCATCTTTTTTCCCCCAAAAAGGGGGATTTCTTAACTGTCACTGTTTTCCAGGAGCACAGGGTTCAGGTAGAATACAATGTTGACAGAAGTGTCCTATCATCTATTCTTCATTGATTGGGCAGAATTAACTTTCACAGAGTATTCTGTAATTAAAAGCTTTTTATCTTTTTTTTTTTTTTCATTTACAATGAAATCAAAACTTATTGTCTTCAAGGCCCTCTCTGATTAAGAACCTGTCTGTTTCTCTGAACTCATTTTGGGATTCATTCCCTTTTGTCCAGCATGCTAAGAACCCCTGGCCTTCTCAATGTTCTTCAGACAAGCCAGGTTCTTTTTCAGACCTAGAATGTAAGCTCTGTGAAATCAGGGGCTGGTCTCCCTGGTCTCTGGCAAGCTCTATTCTCAGAGATGGAATTTCCCTGGTACATCATAGCCAGATATTCAGACAATATTTTAATGAATAAACACCTTAGGTGTTAACATGTTTTTATGAATGGTTCTAAATTTGTATTTCACTTGATGATATATTTTGACAAATTCAACTTTGACTCAGGTTTACTCACTAATTATTGAAGTATAGTCAAGTCATTGAAAAAAAAAATTGTGGGAATCATGTGAGTCCTATACCCTAGATCTATTATTTCCTATGGATATCTTAAATTTTTTCTTACTTTAAAGAGAAGAAATAAGACGTCTATTATTGGAGCATGATCATGGCGATGCCCATAATTTTTATGTTGTACCTGTTGAGGAGATTTCAACTATTACTCTATAGACCTAAAAAGCATATTTGCACTGCCCTTAGCCTGTGTTCTCTCCTTTCCATTTTATAATGGTCAGAATACAACAGTTTTCTTTTCACAAATAATTTCTCCTCCTCTTCACTTCTGGGATCAAAGGAAAAAATGTAAGTCATTTCTAGCCCGTAGCATTTTGACTGAACTCTGTTAACCCAGGAAATAAGAATAAGGTTTCATTCTTTTCCCAGGTAACTGGCAATATTATGTAGTTAGAAGCAGTTTTGTCATTCATAAGAGTCTAGTGACTTTTGAATGAATCTGTGGCATGGAGACAATAGTTTCAGAAGAATTCTGTTAATTTTTCTTGTACAAAAATGCATTTAATGGCACAGTTCAAAATGCCTCACTAAAGAATTCTAGATTATTGGTGATACGGAAATGCGGAATAAAAGGAGAAGTACTGGAAGCCAAAATGATCTGGGGCTATGTTTAAGGGCCACTCATTTAAGAGTAAAATATTTAGTGTTCTGTTAGGTTTGACATACTCATATTTGATTTGAGTCAATGTTGGTGAAACAGAGCCAATGCACTGGATGGAATTCAGCTGCATAAGAATATAAAATGGTCAATGTTAAAATCAGTCAAGGCAAGGACATCATGATTTCAGGTGGCTAGGACTCTAGGAGCAGAACGGTAGTTAGTGTTTAGGTGTATGGAGAAGACACTCCAAAGTCAAATCTGGGAAGGACTGTGTGAGGTGCTAGAAGTCCAGCATTCTACTATCCAGACTCAGTGTATAATTGTGGTTCTAAGTAGGAAATTGGATCAAGCTGACAGAGACTGAGGGAAGAATGCCTGAATTTCCAAAAACAGCCCTAGAAACATATAGATAGCAACCACTGGATAGGTTTCTTATCCTGGTCAGTGTTGGTTGCAGAAACCAGGTGAGGCCAGTAACATGTTAAAGGAACTCAATGCCAGCAGCCATGTAGGCCTAAAAAATCTGATTTGGTTCAATGTTTATGTAACTCTGGAAAGCATCTTTATCAAGCTTCAGCAAATGATTGCTCTTACTTAATATTCTCAACTCACGCTCCTACAATTAAGGTTTATATGGATAGTGTCCATATTTGCCATGAATACAGGTATATGTGTTATCCCTGCATTTGACACTTATTACATTTATTTATACTCTGCCATTTACTTTCTTCCATTTTGCCTCATTTTGCAGTATGATAATGGGAAAATATACCTGCAGTTTGCATTTTTATGTTCATTATCTCTCATCAAGAAAAAAAGTTTAGTTTATAATCACTGATTACAGTGTTATCCTATTCTGAATTCTGCCCATGGATACATTTCCTTCAATTAGCAGAGTATTGACAGTTTGAAAAAATGTATTTAGGAAGATCACGTATTCTCCAGTTTTCTATAGTCTCAAAAACTTCCTTTTGTGTTAACCCAGGTGCTGCCTAACTGTATAAAGCCTGCCTGGCCACAGAGGCATTTACATTTTAAACCTTTCCTTTATATGCATGGAATGGTATGAGGAGGAGGGTAAACACTGGAAAGAAAAATGATTTTTCATGTATTTGAATCTGAAAACCAATTTTATGCAGCACAAAACTAAGCATCTGATACACTGCATCCTCATAAATAGAGTTATAATTGTTTTAGAATTAAATAGGTAGAGGTCCTATACGTTAATAAAGCTTTATTTACTTTTGTCTATGCTATATAGACATACTGGTTCATTTATCTTTCCCCCTTTGCTTATCAAAACAATGCATATTCATTTTGTGGGTTTTCGAAGTACAGAAAAGAGTGGAGATAAAGGAAAACTAGGACTCAAACACATCATACAGTCGTAACCAATGTTGAAATTATGGGTTTGCTTCTGGGCTCTCTAATCTGTACCATTGATCTGTGTGTCTGTTTTTGTGGCAATATCATACTGTTTTGATACCTTTGTAGTATAGTCCAAAGTCAGGGCATGTGATATATCCAGTTCTGTTCTTCTTTCTCAGGATTACTTTGGCTATTCAGGGTCTCTTGTGTTTCCATACAAATTTTAGAATTGTTTGTTCTAGTTCTGTGAAAAATGCTACTGGTATTTTGATAGCGACTGCATTAATCTGTAGATTACCTTGGGTAGTATGGTCATTTTAACAATATTAATTCTTCCAATCTGTGAACACAGTATATCTTTCTATCTGTGTATGCCATTCTCAATTTCTTTCATCAGTGTCTTATAGTTTTCTGAGTACAAATCTTTCATCTCCATAGTTAGGATTATTCCTGAGTAGTCTACTCTTTGTGATGGTAAATGAGATTGTTTTCTTAATTTCTCTTTCTGATAGTTCACTGTACCTGTATAAAAATGCAAAAGAATTCTGTATGTTAATTTTGTATCCTGCAAATTCACTGAATTCATTAATGAGCTCTAATAGTTTTTTGTGGCATCTTTAGGATTTTCTGTGTGTGGTATCATGTCATCTGCAAACAGTGACAGTTTTATTTCTATACAATATAGATTCCTTTTATTTGTTTTCCTCTCTGATTCCTGTGGCTGACTTCAAATACTACATTGAATAAAATTGGTGAGAATGGGAATTCTTGTCTTGTTCTTGATCATAGAGGAACTGCTTTCAGCTTTTCACTGTTGAGTGTGATATTAAGTGTGTGCTTATTATATATGGCCTTTATGATGTTGAGTTATGTTCCCTCTATGCCCACTTTGTGGAGAGTTTTCATCATAAGTGGGTGTGGAATTGTGTCAAAAGCTATTTCTGCATCTATTAAGTTAATCATATGATTTTTATTCTTTGATTTGTTTATGTGGTGTATCACTGACTGATTTGCAGATATTGAACCATCCTTGCATCCCTGGGATGAATCCCACTTGATCATGTTGTATGATCCTTTTAATGTATTGGTGAATTCTGTTTGCTAATATTTTGTTGAAGATTTTTGCATCTATGTTCATAGATTACTGCCAACTTACTGACAGGCAGAGCCTGTCCTTTTGTCTCTGGCTGTGGGACCCAGGATTCCGAGAGCTGGTGTCTGCCTGGAGGTGGATGGGGCCAAGGCCCAGGGTTTTCTGGAGCTAGTGGTGACATACTGTAGGTGGACCTGTGTCCCAGGGTCTCTGGTTATAGGGCTCTCAGGGTCCTGGAGCTGGTGTAGGCCTGCTGATGAGCAGGGTCAATTCCTGATACAGCTGGCTGTGGGGTCTGGGGCATCCTGAAGCTTTTATTGGCCCACTGTTGTGGGGGCCAGATCCTGGGGCTGCTGGCTGAGGGGCCCAATGTGTCTCAGAGCTGGTGTTAGCCTGCTGGCAAGTAGGCTGGGTAGTACCATGGCAGGTTGCTAAGCTAGGATTGTCCTGGGGCTTGTGTTGGCCCACTGGTGGGCAGAGTGGGTCCTAGGGTCTCTGGCTGCTGGGCCCTGGAAATTCTGGGGTTAGTTTCTACGCATTGGTATATGGGGCTGGGTCCAGGGCTGTCTGGGGCACAGGGGTGGCTGTGGGCTCAGGGGGTCTGAAGGCAGCTTGCCTGCTGGTGGATGGGGCTGTGTCCTCACCCAGCTAGTTACTTGGTGTGAGGTGTCCCAGCACTGGTGCCAGCAGGCTAGTGGGTGGTGCCAGGTGTCAGCGCTAATAAGCTAGGTGAAGGTTTCCAAAATGATTCTTGCCAGCACCAGTGTCCACATGGTAGCACAAGCTCTTCAAAGTAGCTGTCACCAGTGTCTGTTTGCCCAAGGTGAGCTCCATTGCCTCCTACCTTCCCAAGAGACCCCCCCAATTTCAGCAGGGGCTCTGAGCCAAAGTCCTTTCAAATTACTGCTTCTGCTTTGAATCCCAGAGGATATGAAATTTTGTGTGCACACTTTAAGAGTGGAGTCTTTATTTCCCATAGCCCTCTGTGTCTCCTAAGAGTAAGCCACACTGGTCTTCAAAGCCCAACATTTGCGGGGTTGCTCTTCTCATTGCAGAACACCTGGGCCGGGCAACCCAATGTGGGACTCAGACCCATTGCTCCTTGGGGAGAAACTTTTCAATTGTAATTATCCTCCTCTTTGTGGGTTGCCCAACTAGGGGTGTATGTCTTTTTTTGGAGAGGAAAGTTATGTATCCTGACTATACTGGGACTCTGCCCCTCTTGCCCATCTTTTTGTGGTTCCTTCTTTATATTTTTAGTTGTAGAAGATTTTTTTCTGCTAGACTCTGGTTTTTCTCATCACTAGTTTGCTCTGTAAATAGTTTTAATTTTGATGTGTCCTTAGAGTGGCTGGCTCAGGTCAGGGTCTTCTTACTCTGCCATCTTGGCCAAGCTCCTCCCAATGTCTTATTTTAAATGGATATCTTTTAAAACACAAATAAAGAGGACAGTTGTAAATAATAATGCATGATTATATTACTGTGTACATGTTGTATATTATAGTATGTATAAAACAGCTTTTTATTCAATATAAATTACCATGACTTGAATGATTAAAAGTGATTTGAGGCATTGATAGAATTTATATTTATTTGTATGTGATTTGTATATTTTGGAAATATATAATTATATAAATAATACCCATATTTGTATCCCTCTAATTTCCTAGAGTTAATGCATTTCAGTAAATAAGTCAAAAGGCTAATTATAAAATTATTTTTATTTATGTATTTTAAATGATGGAGTCATGAGGAGAAATTTGAAATTAACTATTTAAATTTAATAGTTTAGCAGAGCATGATGTTTAGTCATAGAATAGTTAAATGATCTAAGTTCAAATCACTAAGGATAGATCTGGAACCACATATTAGTTCATTTTTGAACTGCATTTTTTACTAATAAAACTTTACTTTGTATTAGATATTTAAAGATAGATTATTTTTTGGTGGAAAAATTTTATTTAAATTCTGAAGATTTTAGATATCAGCAGTAGAAAGAGGCTGTGTGATCTAGCAGTATACCACATCTTCCATTGGTAACCGTTTACATCGCAGGTACAACAAATACAGAGATTATGTCAAGAGAACTAAAACGTATTAGTAATGATAGTATCATAAATAATTGCCTCCTCTGGAACAGTGGCCTCTATTGTGGAGTAATGCTTTAATGGGGACACAGAAAAAGACAATTGAGTTGTTCATACTTTATTTCTAGTAAGAATAAGGGAGAAGTTAGGACCTTAAACTGGACAGGAAGTGGGTATCTTCACAGTTCACAAGTTGTCCAGCCGTAAGTTCATATGAGTAGCAGACCTGACAAGTATTTTCAGTCAAAACACTACCATGTGTTAAAAAAAAAAAACAAACCATCTTAATAAAAGTGTTCGTTTTTTCAAAAAGGCAGGAGACCTAAAATTTTTTAAGTTCATGGTTCAAAATGTGCCCTTACACAGCTCATTGTCAGTTTGGCCACAATTTCTACAGTGGCTTTTGCTGCCAGTGATCCAGCAGTGGAAAGTCTGTTATTGTTTATGGCTTATGTCTCTCATTTGTCTTCAGAGGACTGTGATGTGTTGCAGTTTATTTTGTGCCAACTTTAGTGGATAGTTCAGATCTTTGTTTTATCTTTGTTACAAAATAGACAAGTAGATTAAACGTTTCCAAAAATAAACTGTAAGTTGAAAAGTAAAACACCATAAATAAAAGTGGACAAGCTCAGTGGCAGAGCTATGATTTTTTTACTTTAACATTATTCAAGAACCCGAATATAAGAAAAAAGAGAGCAATATAATCATACATATACATGAGTTGGTAAAAAATGCAACATGATAAAGAGGGGTATATATGTATACTGTTAAAAATCAACCTTACTCTGAGGCATATTTGCCCTGAGATGTTTGTGAATTTCTTAGCACATCAGTCTACTTAAGTACTGGTAATATGTGTTTACAATTTTAATTTATAATGGTTAATTTTGGTTTTCCTATCGATACAGGTTCTGAAACGTGAATGTTTATTGAGTGAGTGAATAATATGCATGAGAATAAAAATAGTGAATCTTTTGCACACCTATCTAAATATTAAAGATATAAATAGCATATGTATATGTGTGTATACATAGATACATATGAATATAATTGTTAACTGCATCTGTCAATGTGAGATGCATAATCTACTAATGTTACGTAAAACCAAACTTAATCAAATCAGCCTCACTGCTTGGATAGTTATATCTAGGTATTGTGAATCAGATATGCCGTTTGTGTTTATCCAATCTGACTATACTTGTATTTGTATCTGCGAAGAATACTTCCAGCCCCTAAAATGTAATTGTTGGAAAGCAAGACCATTAGAAGAACTGGAAAAGGGCACATAGCTCCTGGAATGAGATTGACACCTGGTGGGTGAGGAGGCACGGTTATAAAAGCTTCCTCTTAGGGAGACTGGAATGAGAGGGTTTGGCCACAGTATGGGAAAATGTGAAAGATAAGCAGAGAAGGTGGGATTTGATCCACTAAGGAAAGAGGACTTCAAATGCTTATTTTAACCAAACATTATTCTAGATGCTTCCTCATCAGCTCCCTCACCATATGAGAGCTGTGTTTCCCCTGAATGATAAGAACCAGACATAAATAGTATTCCGCAGCCTGTTTCATGTAAATTTCTTTTATGTCTCTCAAATTTTCCAAAAACATATTTTCCACCTCTTTTATTTTACAATTTTCATTTTTTCCCCTAATGTGAACAGAAACTGTCTTTAGAGAAAGCATGTTGGTTATTACCCATTGACCTCTTCCTTTTTTAAATGTCTTTAGATCAATTTTATAAAGAATTTTTTCAACAGCAGTAAAATATACTTCCTTTTGTTTCTAAAGAAAGCTTTTGTGGTTAATATCATATCTTAAATTCATTGGTAACATGAAAAATGACAATCCTTTTCATTTATGAAGAATTCTGGTTGTAGCTTCACATTTAGACATCAAACTTAATTTTTACTTATAAAAACAAGTAAAGAGCTTAGCTAATCAAGAAAACATTAGGATACTGCACATTGAATTCTTGAGACCGTCTAATGCTTGGAGTCAAGTTTTTTCTTTTCTTTCTTTTCCTTTCTTTCTTTCTTTTCTTTCTTTCTTTCTCCTTTTGAGAAACGCTGATTAAAGCTGACAGATTTTTAGTTCCAGGGAATGGAGTTCAGTGTTGTGTAGTATGTCAACCAATTAAAAGCGAACTTTAAGTTCATTGATTCATTAATAACAAATTTTCATTGTACTAGCTGCTAATATTGTGCTGGTGAGTAAAAGAATCATGGTTGCTGTCCTTGATCTGGCAGGGGTGGCAGATGATAAACAAATAAGAACAGTGAATTAATTTTTAAAATGAGATGTGAAGACTTTTTAAGGAGGTGGCAATGAAGTGTACCTCCTGCTAAGAATAGAGTTTACATCCATTCACTTCCACGAATAGGAGTGCAGCGATATATACAAGGCTCTAGGACAGACATAAAGATACCAAGAAGAAAAATAACAAACACGAACCACAGAAGGTTGCTGAATATCGACAGCACCAATGCCTCTTTAGAATGTTTTTTTTTTTTAAAGATAAGCCTTTCTATTTACTTATTTACTTATAGCCACACCATGCAGCATGTGGAACTTCCCTGACCAGGGATGGAGCCCTTGTCCTGTGCAGTGGAAGGGCGTAGTCTTAACCACTGGACAACCTTGAGTTCTGTACTTTGCTGAAATGTGTGCTAAATTTGGCTTTTAACTTACCAGGAATTATCTAGCTAGTAAAAACTTGATTTCATCTTTTTATGGGAAGTTGCTCAGACAAAAAATTTCCTCCTTTTTTTTTCCCAAATAGAATTCTATTTAGAATTGATTTGGGGGTGGGGGGTATTTTTACTTTTAACAGTGAAGAAAATTACTGTACATTCAATAATGCTTAACTGTGTTTTATTCAGAGGACACTTGCTATATGTATTTGAAGTCTATATGTATGTAATGCACATTATCTATGTGACAGGAATATTGCACATATATGGTTGCAGTGGCTCACTGTTAAAACTGGAAAACATCACTAAATTTGACTTTATTTCATAGCGATGGAAAATCTCATTCAGTAAAATCTCATGCACATTTGTATGCTGTTTCAAATGTGTGAAAGATATGTTGAGTGTGTGTATAATACGCACTGTCATTTACATTTGAGAGATACATATATATTTATATTTTATATGACTGTATTTTTTAAATCTTATTTAGTTTTATAAGGCACACTTGGACACAAATGAAATGGATATCATCTCAGTGGAAATTAAGGCTTAGAATGCTTGGAGGACTTCTCAATATCACACAGCTGTGAGAAACAAAGGGCAAGATTGGTGCTTGCTTATTTGTTAACTATTGTTCAGATTCATGTTATTAGTTCTTTATGCTGAATTTATACTCATATAACCTAGAAATATGCCTTTAAAAGGCATTGGCACGTTTTCTAAATTATGCTTTTAGATTCATGTAAACACCAGTGACAACCTTGAATTTGTTGATTTTATCATAATGAGGATTGAAGAAGGGGGGCAGCTGTTTTTGAATTAAGCGAAAGAAGAAACTAATTATCTTTGGATATAAATATTTTTCTGTGTGTGATGATCTCAGTGAAATCCCAGTTGCGCCCTAGGAAATGTTCTGTGTTTTCTCAGATTTTCTTCCAGCCATGAGATTCTGTGCACTGATGTGAATGATACTGGTAACATTGAAATGGTGTGTTTTAAGTTTTAGTTTCAGGAATTTAGTTGTCATTGGCTTAAACTAGATCTTGTGCCTGAATCACAAAGCATTCTTTAACTTGGACCCTAGGCACTTCTAGGCTGGAAGGAAGATGTACAGATTACCACTGCGAACTTAGTCTAGCTCTCTTCATCCTTAATTTTAAATGAACCTTTAATGACATTACATTTTGCTGTCGTCTCAGTTAATCAAGTATCCCCTTAAATTGGGTGTTGATGCTTTAGTGGAATTAACAGATTGCACAATGAAAAGATTAGCTGAAACAATTAGACACTATTCAGTAGCCTTGAAAGCAAATAATGTCACCTGCCAGAAAAGATGGAGGTAGCAAGTGACTCACCCTAGGAGCATATTTCTTATGCTCTGATTCCATGTAGTGTGACTACTCATAACTGCCAGGGGCTGAAAAAAGCCTAAAAAGGACTTGCTTATAGGAATTAAATGGTGAAACCAACAGAGTGAACTGGTACAGAAAAATCTCAATTTAATAGTTTGGAAAGTTACAGTTTTTTATAGGATGGATTTGTAATTTTTAAAAAATGTAATTTAAAAATTAATTTAAAAAACCCAACGATTCCTCTATAAGAAACATGTCCACAGGTTCTCCGTTTGAGTGTTTGAAGTGAAATGTTTGAAGTAAACAGTGCTTCTTGTATTTCCAGAAAATATCTGCAGGCGGGGGAGATGCTGTTTTTTGGAGGGGGTATTTGTGATTATTGTAACTGTAACTCAGATCCTGTTTTCCAATCTAACCATAATTCCATCTGCTCAGTAATATTCTCTCTCTCCACATTCACGGTGCTTGTATTTTTTTCCAACAGAAAAGCCTTCTCTGATGCACCACTGTAAAAATCTTTCCAGACCACAGTGCCCACTCTACATGCAGGTGCTCCACTGTGATGTTTAAGACATTGGGGTAATGACTTTATTGCTATTGGAGGGCTACCTTTTATGGGAATAATTCTCACTGGTGCTAAATGTGGTCTCAACTTAAAAATGCATATCTATTTTTCCAATTCAAAGGATAGCAGTACCTCTTCGTTATGACACTGAAGAGAATGTAAATTAATATATTAACAGTTAAACACCATAAAATTAAAGACCATCACTGGTTAGGGAATACCATTTGGGCATGATATTTTGTCTCCTTTTATTCAGAATTCTTTTATAATTAGAGCTATTGTTTATTGAATTTTTTTTTTGGTGCTAGATATTGCAGGGTTTTTTTCATATAACAGCCCTTTCCATATGCTCATTATAAAAAGGAGCAAATGGAAGCTTAGGCAAAATTCCTTCCTAATGTTTCAGAGCTGTAGCAGTATGGGTAGACTGAAAATACCAAATTGGCAATGTTGAGCGACTCTGATGCTTTGCTGATGGGTCTGTAAAATGGTATAACCACTTGGAAAATAGTTTAGTTTTTTTTTTACTAAGTCTGAACATATGCATACTCTATGAAACAGAAATGTTATATTTCACACATTCAAAAAGGGAGGTACTGTTACTATTATAACAAATGCTTTGAGAGGAAGATAAGATGAAGGAAGTCACTGTGTTTCAGTCTGGCTTCAGCTTCTTTGAGCATTAATTTATAAGAACCCTTTCTAAGAGAGTCAATAGGTAAGATCAGAAGAGAAACCTCAAAAACATGGGACTCAGGGTGGTTGGAGCTTTTAGCATGGGGCTTACATATTTATTTAAGGAATGACATTTTGCAAATATTGGAAAGCATAAATCAGAATAAGACCTTTAAAATCCAAGCAATAGGAGTGTGTGATCTGATATCTTTTCCAACTTTGTGATTGATCATCTATATGCATTTACATAATAACGCTTGCTAAGGACAAATACCTTGAATAGCTAGTAGAGCATATTTTTTGCTTTAATAAAATAATTTACAAAAAGTAAGTTTCTGTAATGCACTTTGGTGGAGTCCAAACCTCATATTAAGTTTTATGCTTAAAAAATCTTTTCTTTTGTTTGAAAATGTAAACTTTTGAAAAAGGACTTAACACCTTGGGTGACACGACTTGAATTTCATTTTAATGTTGCTTTGATAATTTATCCATTACGATCCAGTACATGTTTTATTTTCTATCCATATTTGTTGAACTGCAACAAAAGTGTAGCCAACCCCTTTCCCTCTTTTCCCTACCAATAGCCCATGTGTACGTTGCAAATGCATTGCTAATAGGAAATATGGCAGTTTCTCGATCCACAGGTGAAGTGCATAGTATAACTTAAATGAACCAACACAGTATACCTTTTGATGACTAATGCGTTCAGTACGAGTAGTATTTCAGGACTTTTGGTAGGAATCAAAGGATACAGATCCTTTCTCTGGATGGCGTTTTGTGCACTTGTAAGGACTAGAAGTGCTATATTTATTTTGCTATCATGATCTGTGAATGAATTTGACTTATGAGAAAGACAGAGCTAAGATAGTCTCTCTCTCTCTCTCACACATACACACACACACACACGTACATGCACACAAATGAGATGAGGAGTCTTTACAAACTGAATGCTAACCCTGACACATCTGTTGATGTTTAATCATGTGGGGTAATCATATTCTTGCATTTTTTGCTAGTTTGATTTGCTATTATTAAATTTTCAATTAAAAAGTATATAACTGATACCATATTTGGTATCAAGAATGAGGTTTCACAAGTCATAGGCTCTAAAATACTGGATTACCTGAATTCTATTAGGATATGGTAGGTGAGAAATTGAGGATACTAGTTATTTAATTGCTCAACATATGGTTAAAGGGGTTTTCTTTTATTGCAGATCTCAGATCATGTACCTACCAAGACTTTGATGTTAGGGGAAGTGAGTCAAAAAGGTTTCTAATGCTAGAATCTCTATTAAGAAAGAACCAAGCTTGCTTTGCAGCTATTCTCTGAAGGCAGAGAGAGAAGGAAGTTTTGCCAAGAGTTGCTTTTCAGTTTTTGATGTACAATCCAAATTTATTGACAGTTTGATAATTCAGGTACTTGAATGGTCAGTCAAGCTTAATTTTGTTCAGTGAGGTGAAGATAGTGTTAACAGGGAAATGTGAGACTTAAGAGGAGAAAATATGGGGAACTTAAAAATAAATGACTTCACTGGCCTAATCCATGAGCATTATCTTACGAATTCCCTGCATGATAAACTAGCTAACTGCTCACATTGTGGACATGAAACTGAAATGTAGGCTTAGGACAAGTATATAAATATGCTTATTTTACCAACCCAGTCATGAATTCAAACTGCTGTAAGAGGCAGACCTCTTTGAAAAGATCTAGGTGAGTGATTAGAGCACAGAAGATCAATAACAACTACTAAGAGAGAGAAAGCTCCAATTCTATTTCTAGGCTCAAGGTCTATGATTAAGTATGATTTCTGGTTTGGATTACTAGAATATGGAATTGGCCAAATATAAATAGACCTACAGCTAGCTGTGATTTTTAAAGGTGATGTATTTATAAATAAACCCAAGCCTGGTAACTAACAGCTTATAATTGCTCAATTGTGTATTTCCTAGGCACCCAAACTTGCACTAAAAGAGGATGCTCAAAAAATATAGCCTCAATTGGATGGTCTCTCAAATGCAAATTGCAGTTTTTTACATAGAATAAAATTGACAAAGATTTTTCTCAATATTGGCAGAGTTAGGGTGCATGGACAAAATGGATGAAGGAGGCCCTCACCAAAGTTAAAACCAATACTGACAAACTGGCTGTTCAACGCCATTCTAAAGCAGTAATTGCCTACAACTCCTGCTTAGGAGGTGATGATATGTGATGTATATCAGTGACTAACTTTTCTCATAATCAAAGGAGAAATTTTACCGAGCAGTATTAGAGTATATTGGAAGTCAATAACTAATCATTTATCCCTAATTTACTAGGTCATCAAGAGCTCAATGCAGAACTAGGATTCCCTCATCCAGAAATCCTGGATGTAGAACTGGTTGCAGTACACTTAAGTTAGGGAGGGAGCCAGTAGGTTTCAAATTGGTGCTTCTTATTGAATGTTTGTTTGGGAAGCAAAGAGGTGAAACACACCTGCATCCTTTGCTTGCTGTCCTACATCCATCACTCTTTCCTCTTCCTATCTGCTCCTCTTTCCATCAAAGACCCATTTGCTTTGAGAAAGGTTGACTTCAGTGTTGGCTCCAGGGTTTGAGTACATTATTTGGTTTACTATTGCAGGTGTTGCTGAAACTTTCACAGACCCGAAGGAACCTTTGAAAGCATCCAGTCTCCTTCATAGAACTTCTTGTGTTTTAGCCCATTCACTTCCTATAAATGTTCTAACATGACCTAAAGGATGCTACCTACTCATGGAAATGTTACTTTTTAGCATTCTAGAAAAATCATTTGGTAAGAGAGATCAGATGTATTGTTAAAGTAAGGTGCTATTAAATCTATATGTGTGTGTATATATATATATATATATATATACACAACATATATATATTTTTCCCTTTACTCTATGACCACAGATAAATAAAAGTAGCTATAAATAGCATTACTCAAATTATTTCAAGCATTCTTTCTTAATGGAAACTGTAAGGCTAAATTCAGGACCAAGAGAAATATTTAGATAACTACATCTTTTAAAAGTTCGAAATATGTGTCTTAAGAAAAACAATTCTCAAAGATACTGTTGTGTGAACTCTTTCTTGTCACATTCCTTTCAGTACTGGCTTAGAATTTTTAACAAATAACTCTATATTATAGGATTTATGTGCATAAGGAAAAAATAAAAAAAGAAATATTTTTGTAATATCCTCCCCAAGGGAAAATCTTTTATTATTAATTATTGAGCTGCCAATGATTGAACTCGGTTTACTATAAAACATGAGGGTGGACATGGTCCCTGAACCTTGCAAAGTATTTGAGTTGAGATGTGTTTAAAATTTTTATTGAATGGTAAAATGTTTGTTTCTGATTGCATATGAATCAAATATGCCGTGTGATTTCTTGATGTTTCCAGCCAGCATTCTGTTTAATTGTTCAACTTTAGGGAAATATATCCAATGATTTCTCCTGTGAGTCATAATCAGACTGGTTAAAAGCATTCTTGGGGCCCATTCTCATCTCATTTAGCACCTCCCATGGTACGGATCAGAGTGTGGAGTCTACCTTGCCTTTAGAAGTCCTCCTGTGCTTGGATCCTCTCAGTGGGGCACAGAAAACATGCTGAGCATGTGGTCCTTCAGTTCCCATTACAATCTCTCTGAATTTCAGTTGGCAGACGATAAGACACTAATGTTTACCTAGATTATATTTAAGGAGGAACTCTGTGAAGTACTTGAAAGAAAACTGCTAAGATAAAACCTTCTGAAGAAGAACTTTTTATTCTACTATTCACATGCAGGAAATCTGAATATATATCATGAGATTGTTTAATAGAATGAGCCTGATTTTCTTTCTCCTTCACAGAAAGGATAGCAGATTTGCATAACACCGTGCCCCATGAGAAGCTTGGCATCGCTTCATATAGAGTGTGGAAGGACATAATTTTCCCAAATGAACTGTGTGTACCATTGGGCAGACTTCAGGCGTGGTGGGCAGGAATTGATCAAGCTGCATTTAAGTCTTGCCCTTTTGTGGATTGATCTCCCCATTGCATGATCATAGAGTATGTCCAGGATTAAGAGAAGAACACAAAGCCTCAGGGAATTGATGGATGGTGGAGAGCATTCTCTTATCCTATCATTTTGGCCTCATGTTTAGAATTGAGGGTGAATTGTTAACATACTTATGGGATCAGATTGTTTATTTAGATAAAAATTCATAACAACTATTCTTGGTTATTTGGGGGGTTGATCAGACAGGACCAGATTTAGGCTAAGACGCTTCTCCTCAGGAACTTGCACATGTGTGCATATACTACCACTCTAGGTAAGGGTGTTTGCAAGTATGGAAAGGTGAATACGTGCAATTTTGCAGGTACTGCTTTAAGGCATACGTTTTATATCTCTACATGTTATTTCAGGTTTAAGAACTGGCGGAAAAAAAAAAAAAAAAAACTCCAGCAGGGAGACTGCAATTGTTACTTCTGTTCTTTCTAAGATAGCATGTACTTACTGTTTTGTGGTTCCATGTGCCTGACTCTTTAGCTTGTTTCCAGGGCTGTGGTTCCTAAAGCCAGGACAGTTAGTTTCATGTCTTTAAGGAAGCTGAGGATTCTAAGATCATGATCTGTAGCTCTGAATCATAGGCAAAGTACAGGGATGTGGGGATAAAGTGGAGAGCTGATGATCTATTGACTGCAAACACACTACAAAAACATCAGTTAAATAATAATGAATACAAACAAATTTGACATCCCATCTATATAATTCAAAATCCAAAAATCTCTGAAAAAGAGAGAATTTTTTTTTTTCCTGGATATGTGTGATAAATTCATGTGACTTTAAAATCTGAGCCGAATTAATGGAGAATATGGAATCTGTATTTATGCAGTTTATCTTCAGTGCAGAAATATCAGTATGTTTGTTAATGAGGGATTTCCCCAGATAATTCTGAGAATATCATATAAATTATGACTTTGCACTGTATTTCCTTTATAAAATCTGAGGAAAAATGCTATTTCCTGAAATAGATCTGGCATCAAGTGTAGACCTGTATTTTTATCATTATGTGCTAATATGGGATATTAAGAAATACACACTTTGGTGTACCTCAAAAGCTGGTACCAGAGTGTAAAGCAATTATATTCCAATAAAGAGCTTAAAAAAATACAAGTGTATTTGAAAATTTCACATGGAATCATGCATCTAGATTTTTAAAATTAAAAATATTTCCTCTTTATATAATATATATATAAAATATTACCTTCACCTTCTCTTTTCCTGACATAAGATAGGACCAACCAAATGTCGTTACCTACCTAAGATAAGGATCCTTAATGTACCCTTGAAAACAGTCCCTTGAGAATTCATGTCCACTGGTCAAAGACAACCTGAGTTGGTGGAGAAACTGTCAAGTATGGGGTCATAAACCCCATCTACTTTTAAAACGGTATGCTTTTAACTAAGCCACTTAGATTTTATGAAACTCAGGATTCACATTTGAAAATGGGAGATTACATATGTCACAGATTATTAAGAGAATTAAAGTAAGTCAAATTATAGAATGCATGTAAAATGCTTAGGGAATTTCTATCTTACATACTTTTATAATCACCTCAGAGGGAGGTGGAAGACAGATTAAAAAAATGTAACATCTGAGAACATGCTCATAATTATTTTTCAAAGGTATTTTCATGAATAATTAAGCTACAGTAGTTGAGAACACTGTTCTCCCTTGCAGTAGTGGTTATTATTTTGTATGCATGTGTACCAGACTGCTATTCTAAGCACTGTAAATATGAAAACCGGCTAAGTCTTCCTAGCCTCTATGAGACAAGTAGTATTGTTGTCCTATTGCTTTGTTGCAAATGAGAGAATGAAGGCACAGAGAAGTTAAGTAACTTGTCCAAGGTCACATGGTAGTAAATGGCAGAGCCATGATTTGAATCCTGGCAGGTTGAGCTCATAATATTCATATTATGCTGTATACACCATGCTATAATGCCTCTCAGTGAAAGTCAATCGTACCTGGAAGTCTTTTACTACAGATGTGGCAAAGCATAGATGAAAATATTTCCTTGTTGACAGACTAGTTCTTCAATGAGATCTTATTGTCCATAAAGCGATTGGATTTTGCCATATTGAATGGTCATTGCAAGGATGAAGAGAACTAATTATTAGTTTGTGGGAAAAAAAGATCAAAGTCCATAGTCTGCTGTGTGGACCAAAATGAATTTTTTTTTAACTTTTGTAGATAAAAAATAGTATGTTTTATACTTCACTTGTCTTGTTTTGGATGTAATCTTTCTGAAACTCAAACTTCAAAAGTTAGTTTCTTTAGTAAATGATGATGGCTTTCTAAATCAAAATTCTAGATTTATCTCATATCTCTTTGAACTGGAGGCAGTTACTTAGCTTTTTTGTGTCTCTTAAAAATCACAACAATCAGTGATAGAGTTATGGTTTGAAGTCTGGGGTATAGGGTTACAGAAGTTGTTAATGATTCAAAGGATAAAGCATATATAATACTTAGAATTCCTCATTGTTTTATTTTCTTTGTGTTTCTGCAGACAATGAGGCGAAAAAATATTTAGCCATTTGGTGTAATTATTTTTACAACATATAGTTATGATCAACAGGCTGTGATCAACAGACTGGGCTGCCTTCGTTTCCCAGAGTAGCCAAACAATTACATATGAGATTTGATCACAGAAAGCTTTCTTTATTTAAAGAAAGTGCTGCAATATTGTTCCATAACATAAATTTCCAGTGTCTTGAAGTACACATCACGTGTCATCCCATTCCTTTCAAGGCTCCGCTGTACTGTCTTTTCTTTTGTTTCCCCAGCTGTTATTCAGTTCTTGGCACTGTCAGCTGGATTGTGTGTATTATTTGAGGTTAATTAAAATCACTGATGAATTATAAATTGAGGTGTAAAAATCAGCGCAGTAGCGAATAGGAAAATTTCAAGCCAGTTGTATGAAGTCTATAGGACACCAAAAATAATGGATATTGTCAAAGATGAAAGCAGAGCTTTGTGGGAAGTGTCAAGAGTTTATGCAGTGAAGTTGGCATCTACTTTTTGGTTCTAATTATATTCTCAGATATAAAATTCAGAAATCATTTTTACAAACAGACAAAATGATACTCAGTTATTGCAATCATTTAAGAGAATACATAAAGTAAACACAGCAAATAATACAACATACTACTGCAATTGGCAAGTGTGTTTATTTTCGGTTTCAAAATCTGTTTAATAGGACTTCCATGACAAAAATAATCAAATTTGTATATTTTCCTTAGATTTCACATCTTTCACATATCTTTTACATACAAAATAAAATATTAGTTTTCTAGAATTATGATGCTTATTTTCAATTGTTTGAGTGGCTCTTTTTTTTTTAAACAAAAAACATAAAATGTACATAACAGTAGTTCAATATTTTTGATACTTGTATGTTATTTTATGTAACTGATATTGTGGAATTTCTCTATAATTTCAGCCTACGATCAAAAATAATTATAAGAACTCAGTGATTCAAATACTGAGTTTCCCAATATGATAGCCACAAGCCATACACCACAAACCGAATAATCAAAATGAAATAAACTTAAAAATTTATTTCCTCTAACACAGTAACCATATGTCAAGTACCAAGTAGTCCCAAATGGTTAGTGGCTAATGTATTGAACAGCGCAGATGCAGAACATATCCACGATGGCAGAGGGTTCTATGGGACTGTGAACTGAATTAATTCACAACAATTGTGCATGGCTTTGGTAAATACTATATTAAATTGAAGTATTTGGTTTATGTAATTACATATTTTAACAATATTTTTATATTCTGATGATTGCAGTCCTTTTCCTGACAATGTGGTCATTTTAGTAAGACACTGAAAAATTAGGATTTACTATAAATGAGTCAGATTTTACTAAGTAATGTAGGTTTATTTATATTTTTCTATTAATCTACCTTAAAAATAATCATTTTTTAGCATCTTATTCTATCAAAGTTAATAAAATTCAGGACTTAGTCAAGCAATAAATATAAGTGTGAGTATATACTAGGTTAAAAGTATGACATCCTATTAGCTGTGGTTCAAAGAACATAAAACCCAGGACAAAATAAACAACATATAATCTAATTATAATATGGCATATATGTGAAAAGTTATAAGGCAAATATTTTATTGTAGGGCTTTTGATAGATAACAGGGCTTGAAAATCAGGGAAGGTTTTGTGGAAAAAGTGGGATTTTAGATAGCTTCTGATAATAGCAAGATAAGAAAAACAGTCTATGGTAAATTTACCAAAACAACATATTGCTTGTTTAGTGTTTTGAGATACTTAATTTAAAAAAAAAAAAAAAAAAACCTGAAAGCAGCTTTAGAATTTATCTAGTTGAATCATTCTCAGTTCTATCAGACCTAATATCTATTTTAAAAAAATATTTTTAATGCCCCCAGATCAAAATAGCTTCAACATTCTCCTAAGATTGGCTAAACTTCAAAGAGGTTTCTTCTTGACTATAGGCCCCTGATTTCCCTTTTCTTAGTGCATTTACTTTGGAAAACTTGAGATTGCAAATTCTTTCCCTGATTTTAAAGTGCAGATAAATCTTCTCAGAAGCCTCTTGCCAGTTTTACAACTCAAAAATGTCTTTCCCAAGTACCTGGGAGCCATCCCTGTGAAAGGTAATCATCAAGAAAGATAGCACCCCTAGCTCCCAGGTTCCAAGGGACAGTAGGAACCTAAAGTTGATAAACGACAATTAGCAAACACACATGGCCTTATCAACTTATCAACTCTCCCCTAATGTCCTCTAGAAATTCTCCATTAGCTCACCAGTGCTTAAAACAGGTTTGAATTTAATCTGTCTCCCATATTGCAATAGTCTTGAATAAAGACTTTCTACATACTTATCTCTATTCAGTGCAATTTTTCTCTGAGAACCTGTGTTTCCTATTGCTGCTATAACAAATTTCCACAAACTTACTGACCAAAAACAACACAAATTTATTATCTTTCTGTTCGGGAGTTCAGAAGTCCAAATGGGTATCACTAGGCTAATGTTAAAATCTTGGCAAGGATGCATTCCTCTGGAGGCTCTAGGGAACAATCTTTTTCCTTGTCTGTTCTAAATTCTAGAGGCTGGTTGCATTCCTTTGTTCTTGGCCCCATTCTCTATCTTCAAAGCCAGCAATTGGATCACTGTGACCCCTGCTTCTGTCATCACATCTTCTGTGACTCTGGATCTTCTGCCTTCTTCTTTCACTTATAAGGATCTTTGTAGTAACATTGGGCCCACCTGCATAATCCAGAATAATTTCATCTGAAGATCAAATCCTTTTTGGAAGATAAACTTACATAATCACATGTTCTGGTGATTAGGGCATGGGCATCTTTAGGGGAGGGCGATATCGATCTTCCTATTACTAAATATTTGGAAATTAAATATAAAATTATATAAACTACTAATAAACTGGGTTTTTTTGAAAACACAAAATAATGCCCTGACTTTGATAAAAAGGAGTTATAAAATGAAAAGTAATTTTAAATAAATAGTATATATGTATTTCAATATGTAGATGACTGGGCAAGAGACACTCAAAAGTAAAGTGGTCAGATGGTTATATTTACTTATGATGAGTAAGTTTGAAGATAAGCAAAGCAAAGAAACAGCACATAAATACTGTTGCTATTTTTTATATTTGACATTTGAAAGTAAAGTTTACATAGATTTATTCATACACATACACACACATACCTGTATACAAAAATTATCATGAATGGAAATATAGAAAAACAGACTCAGTAGGGGGTGTTATATTAGCAACTCAAATACCACAAAAGTCTTTTCTATTGGTAGTGTAATTTTCCAAAATGATGAACTCATGGGAAAAAATAAGGTACAATTATGCCTTAATAGTCAGGAAAGATTCATATTTGGAAATTCAGTGTATATTGAAACCAGCTAAAATGCTAGGTATTTATATGTAGAATAGAATATTTTAGCTTTAGATAGTAAAAATCCTATATAAATGCCTGATTACACAGGCAATCGTGAGATAATTTGAATTTCTATTACACACACACACTCACACCTTCCAAACTTTTCAAAACAACTATTGCATGCAACACTTCTCACCCTTGAAAGTCACCAGTGTTTCCAAACTTCTCATTTTATAGAGGAATACACTGCAGTTCCCATTGATTAAGTGATTTTGGAGATTTAGTCTAGGAGCCATTTGAAGTGTTAGGGATACACGAAAGAACCAAATTTACCCAAATTTTCCTTTCTCACCAGATTTTGTTTTTGTTGTAAATGTGACAAAAATAATTTATAACACAGAAAATTAAATTGTGTTATATACTAGAAATTGATATGTTTATTCATAACGCAGTCATTAAGCAATATTTATTATGTGCTTATCTTGAGCCAAGAACAAAAGCATACTTGAAAAAAGGTAGTACCATGCCAAGCATGCTAAAATGTTGGTAATTTATTTATTTTTACTGTTGAAGCAATGGGACTGTTTTGAGCATGGAAATGAAATCATCTGATTTTTGTATTTAAGCAGAATCACTCTGCTCTGCAGAAAATGGAGAATGGTATAGAGGATTGGAAGGAGAATGAAACCAGAGGCACTGGTTAAGAGTAGATTAGATTAGAAATGATAGTCGAACTACAGCGTGGCAGTAGGTAGATAGAAGTGCATGGACTTCACATATATTGCAGAGATAGAATTGATGAGACTTCCTGAAGAATTGAATTTCTGAGATATTGGAAGGAGGCATTTTCAGGATTGACTTCTTGGTTTCTGAACTGAGAAAATCTGTGGCACTTACTGATAGAGAATTCAGGAGGGTGTGTGGTAATCCATGAAAAGAAGAACTTGAGTGTTATTTTGTTTGCCAGGATTTCAGGGTTGAAATCCACATATTTAAATTTCTTTGCAGAATTTGAATACCTGCCTTAAATTGAGGTTTATGCATAATGTAAGTAAAAGTAGTTCATTAGAAAATAGAAGGTCTTGATTGTTAAACACTTTTCATAACTATGGGAACAATTTTTTATTGAATTTCAGCTTCTCCCTAGGGAATTACTGAAAAATTTCTGACAGGTAGTCACACTAAAAATATCAGTTCCAACAATGCTTAATACTATCTATTTTCTTCTTTAAAACTCAGACCAATAAATAAGATATAACAATTGTTTTGGAAAATATTTCACCAAAAATATTTTTTTGCACAAATTATACCTCTAGTCAGCACTTTCACATATTTCTGTTATTAGATTATTTCTATGTACTAGCACGTTTAAATATGCCTAGAAGTCAGTAATGAAATTCCTTTAGTTGAACAAAATTCTCTCATGAGTAAAACAGGAAAGAACAAACACTCAAGTTACTAAGAACTTATCCTTGCACCTTTTTAAAGCCCTCTTTACAGATGAGGTCACAGAAGCTCAAACCATTAAATGAACCACCAAAGACTCAACATTGAACAGGTGTTGTCATTCAAAGATTTAAACCTCATTAGTCTGCATACACCTTCCACGATTGTCTAAAATTCTGGCAGTTTGAATGTAGGCTATAAAAATAACTGTCAGTTTACAAAAGTAATAGATTGCACTTTTTTCAATGAAGTAAAGAAAGACAGAAATCAATAATGCTTGTCCTATTTAATATGTTAATATGTTTTTACTAATTTCCATTTTATTTACCATGATTTCTGTGAGATTAAACAATTGCAGATAGATATTGTTAAATCAGGAACAGCCACCAGAGCAGTCTATTGACAATTACCTGATGTTACACCTCATTATTTAAAACTAAACATACACTCAACACAAACATTTATGTGCTATTAAAACCTCATTATTGCAAACTATTCTTTGTTACTTTCTCTTAAGGCAGTTTGCTCCTTTCTATTAAATTTGTAATTCTTACTGCTGTTTCTCATTCTGTTATTAATGAGAAATTTAGGGGCCTCAGGTGCAGAGAGAACACAATTCAACTCCTATTCTGCCACCTATTTTGCATCCCTCCCACCTTTATTTTGGGTAATTTAATCAACTCATCAGAGTTCTGGTTTCCTTCTCTATAATATAATGATAATATCTAACCTGGAAAGATAATCTTTAGGATTTAGTTAATTTTGAGGGTTAACAGAGATAATGGATAGGTATTGCCTAATTTAGTGCCTGGCACATAGAGGCTGCTCAATTAACAAAGAAAAAATGGGGCTATTTGGAAGTTTGTACTCTTTGAACAATAGCTTCCCACTTCCCCCACTCCCAACCTCTGGGAACCACCATTCTACTCTCTGTTAGGCTTTTTAAGAATCCACATATAAGTAATACTACAGAGTACTTGTTTTTCTCTGTCTGACTTACTTTTCTTAGCATAAAACCTTCAAGGTCCATCCATGTTATCCCAAAAAGCAGAAGTCCTTCTTATGACTGAATAATATTTTATTGTACAAATACACCACATCTTCTTTATCCATTCATCCATTGATGTACACTTAGGTTGTTTCCGTTATCTTGGCTATTATGAATAATGCTGCAATAAACATGGGAATACAGGTGTCCCTTTAAGATTCTGATTTCATTTCCCTTGGATATATACCCAGCAGTGGGATTGCTAGATCATATGGTTGTTCTAATTTTAATTTTTTGAGGACCCTCCATGCTGTTTTCCTTAGTGGCTGTATCAATTTACATTTCCACCAACAGTCTACAAGTATACCCTTTTCTTTACATCCTCGCCAGAATATATCTCTTGGTTTTTTTTGTTGTTGTTGTTATTATGGTTAACAATACTGTATTATATCCTTGGAAATTTGCTAAGAGAGTAGCTCTTCAACGTGCTCACCACAAAAAAGAAATGTTAATTATGTGATGTGATGAAGGTGTTAGCTAAAGCTAAAGTGGTAAACATATTGCAGTATATAAGTGTATCAAATCAACACATTATATACCTTAAACTTACACAGTTATATATCAATTATATCTCAATAAACCTGGCGTGGGAAGGCCTATGATATGTTTTGAATAAAATTCTCAAATTTTCTTACTTTTTTTCTGGATAGTAATTAAGCATTTCAGAAAGAGCACAAGGAGGAAAGAACATATTTGATATCTAGTCTCCTAGCTGGCCCTAGTCTCCTCAATTATTAGCCATTATATAGCCCTTCTCACATCAAATTAAGACTGATCATATGTGATTAATGGAATTCAGCAAAAGTGACAGTATTTGACTCCCAACACTAAGTTACAAAAGGTATTGCAGCTTTTACCTTGGTCTTCTGGACAGGTTACTATAAAGGAAGTCAGAAGTCATGCTTGAGAATACTCAAGATACCCTGCAGAGAGATCTATGTCAGGAGGATCTGACCTACCGTTGCCCAGTAGCCAGCACCAACTAGACCGCTATGTCTGGAAACCACTTTGAGAGAGGCTTCTCCAGCCCAAGTCAAGCCTACTGATGACTGTAGCCCAAGTTCATGAGAGACTCCATAGTCAGTAATGCCTGAGTCACTTCTGAAATCCTACCCTATGGAAACCGTGAGAGACAAAGAGTGATTACTGATGCTGTAAGCTGCTAAATTTTGGGGTGATTTGTTATGCAGTGATAGATATTTAATAGAGATTTTTGTACCGGCTGAAGGGTGCTGCTGTAAAAACAAAACAAACAAACAAACAAAACCCCTCTAAATGTATGGCAGTAATTGTGGAATCGAACAGCAGGCAGACGTTGAAAAGCCTTGAGGAGACTATCAGAGGAAGCCAGAAGGTCCTCGAGGAGGCTGCGGGAGAGTGATTAAAGGAAAGTGAAGAAAACATTCCTGGAAACTTGAGGGAAGACGATCATTGTTGAGTAGTTATAAAATGTTTAACAACACTTTAGCCTGCAGAAATGTGGAATTTAGAAAATATGTCTAATTGACCGGATGATGTAGCTAGGGAAATTTCCAGCCAGAGTATCGAAGGTGCCACTTGGCTTCCTCTACCTGATTAAAGTAAAAAATGAAAGGAGATATGGAAGCCAAAGGAAGATTTGTTAAACATAATGAAGGCAGGATTTGCAGAGTTTGACATTAATTTCTTTCCTCATCCACAGCCTTTCCAGTTGGCAAGAGAAATGGCAAGTGGCTGCCAGGAAAAGATCAAATTCATAGCACTTGCAGGAAAACATGATCTAAAGATGAAGCCACGGTTGAAGCCATACAATTTTTTAAGATGTCAGAAAAGTCTAAGACGGTTTCTCTAAGAAGCACTTTGTCATATGAAAGCCCACTAAGGATCTTCAGCGTGAGCCTCAGATCTACTTCCTTTAAACTATGTGTTATAAGAAACTCGATGGAGTTGTCCCTTACCCACCTTAGTATATTCTCAACAAAGACACTAACTTATCTCAAAGAAATTTGTGAGTGACACATTTATATAATGAAATGAACCCTAATAAGATTCATATGAGACTCATAAGATTTTAAAGATTAACTATCAGAAATACCTTCAGTTTCAATTAAAAAGGACAGACAAAAAACAATATGACAACAGGCACACAGACTCTCTTACTATTATCAACAAGACAAAGTTGAAAAAACTCAACGGCAAGCATCAGCCATTTTTTATGGAAAAACAAGGACACCACAGCGTAGAATCTAGAACCCAAGGGGCAGAACAAGAGCCAAGATGAATTACTCCTAGGAAGTAGGTATCGTTTTTAATTAAAGAATTGGCATCATGTGCTGGGCAAATTCCAGAATTGTATGAAGCAATGACAGTTGTGTGCTTCCTTTTTTTTCATTTTGAAAATAAAGTTCTGGAGAGGTTATCTGTCTTACAATTGTATAGGAGGTGTTATGGAGTTGAAGGGAGTGGGTGGGGAAGAAGTTAACTTTCCAGTTCACAGGTCTTTACTTGAAAAGAACTTCTTCTAAGTAATTGTACTCCAGCAATCATACCTGAAGTGCTTTATCTATACTTGGAAGCTGAAGTAGACCCTAGTGATGCTCCGCTCCTGGTATTCCATCCTTGCTTAGTATCTTAACATGAAATCAGGGCTGGACCTTTGTGCCCAATGGAGTACAGTGGAAGGGGTGAGGTACGACTTCTACAGGAAGGTTATAAAAGGCATGCAGCCTCTACCTTGGACTTTGTGCTGCTTGATTTTGGGAAAGCCAGACCCCATGCCATGAGGACACTCATGGTGTCCTAGGGAGAGGTCTGTATGGAGAGAAGCTCAGGCTTCTCTACTATCAGCCACTACCAGTTTGCCAATAACGTAAAATGTGTGACCCACCTTGGAAGAAGATTGTCTAGTCCCAATTTGTCCTTCAGATGACTGCAGCCCAGATGACAACTGATTGCTACCTCATAAGAGACCTCAAGTTAGAACATGTCAACTAAGCCACTGAAGTTTCTGACCCACAGAAATAGTGAGAAATAATAAATGGTTATTGTTACTTTAGTTGTTTCAATGATATCCCACTAAAGCATACCTGATTTAAATTCACACTTTTTCCATTTCAAAAGATAAATACATTTATCATCTTCAGATATGTGAAAGAGAAATTAGGAATCAGACAACATATGGTAAAGTTTCTAAGATGCTGATCTGGCCTTTCAATAGGGAAAGTGAGAATTGTAAAGAATAAATTTTGGTTAAAATAACTGGTGAGAGATAAAATTAATTGATATTGGTCATATGACCTGGCTAAAAAATAATTCCTAGTATAAATTAAACTTCATGTGCCTAAGAAAAATGAAGCACCTGAGTTGAAACTGAATTAGCTCTTGGTTATTAGAGTATTGTAGAGGAAACTAAGTCACTGGAAGAAAGCCCCGCCTCTGATGTAATTAACAACCTTAGTGGAGAGTATCCAGTGTTCTGATAATTAGGTGTTGTACATGCATGTAAAGGCTGGCAATAGAGGACTGAATCCGGTCGTAAGGTGGAACTATTTGTCTGAGCACATCGCGATGATCTGAATGGTGCCCTGAGACCTAGTCAACCTCGTTACTGTTTCCGCAGAGAGGACAGTTGTGAATATCGTCATATTTGTCCTCATATAAAGTTGTCTATAATGTTAGGGGTCACATATTCTGTCAGGACAACAAGGACCTTTGACACAGTATGTTTCATATCTAAAAATGTGTCAGATTTCCTCATCTCTCCTACTTAACTGTTTTCTATGCGTCTTTCGGCTATGCAGAGTTTGTTAGTAGGAGTGAGAAAATGATGTTTAAGATATATAGAAAGTAGATTTTTTAAAAAATTGCTAGAGAGAACCTCAGCATAACCACTATCAATTACAATACATTTTCCTATTTATTTGTTTATTTAATTATGTATTTTTATCAAGGTATAGTTGATTTGCAATATTAGATTCAGGTGTACAATATAGTGATTCAAAATTTTTATAGATTATACTCCATTTAAAGTTATAAAATATTGGCTATATTCCCTGTGCTGTATGTCATAGTAGCTTATTTATTTTATTATCTTTGTGACCTTTAATCGCCTACTCCTATTTGGCCCCTTACCCCTTCCTTCTTCCCATGGGCAACCACTAGTTTGTTCTCTTTATCTGTAAGTCTATTCTGTTTTGTTATATTCACTCCTTTAAGTTTTTCGATTTCACGTATGTGATAATGTATAGTATTTGCCTTTCTCTGTCTGACTTATTTCACTAAGCATAATACCCTCTGGGTCCATTCATGTTGTTGTAAATGACAAAATTTCTTTTCTTTGGCTGAGTAGTATTCCATTGTGTATATATACATACAATGTATATACACACATTGTATGTATATATACATTGTATACATATGTACATACATATACATTGTGTGTATATATATATATATATATATATATATATATATACAC
Organism: Hippopotamus amphibius kiboko; assembly: GCF_030028045.1. Classification (NCBI taxonomy): domain Eukaryota; kingdom Metazoa; phylum Chordata; class Mammalia; order Artiodactyla; family Hippopotamidae; genus Hippopotamus; species Hippopotamus amphibius. The sequence goes on from NC_080198.1 coordinate 77,954,245, forward strand.
ATTGTACATCTTCTTTATCCATTCATCTCCTGATGGACACTGAGGTTGCTTCCAGATATTGGCTATTGTAAGTAATGCTGCTATGAACATTGGGGTGTCTGTATCTTTTTGAATTAATGATTTTGTTTTCATTGGATATATACCCAACAGTGGAATTGCTGGATCATACAACAGTTCTATTTTTAGTTTTTTTTGTGGAACCTCCATACCGCTTTCCATAGTCTCTCCAACAGTTTACATTCCTACCAACAGTGTACAGGGTTATCTTTTTTCCACATCCTTGCCACCACTTGTTATTTGTGTTCTTTTTGATGATAGCTGTTCTGACAGGTGTGAGGTGATATCTCACTGTGGTTTTGATTTTCATTTCTCTGATTAGCATCTTTTCGTGTGCCTGTTGGCCATCTTTATCTCTTCTTTGGAAAAATATCTCAGATCTTCTGCCCATTTTTTTGTTGGGTTATTTTCTTTTGGCATTGAGTTGTATGAGCTGTTTATATGTTTTGAATATTAACCCCTTATTAGTGTTATCACTTGCAAATATTTTCTCCTATTCAGTGGGTTATCTTTTTTATTTTGATTGGTAACTATTCAGCATCTTCTATGTGACAGGAACTGCATTTATATTATTTTGTTCTTCACTTACAATAACCACACAGAGTTTCCATTAAAAAGTAAATTACTGTTCTTAAAGGACAAATGAGTTGCCCAAAATCACACAATACAAGTGCAGGGATTCTAACTCATTTCTCCGATTCCAGAGAGGGGATTGATTCTATTGCACTACACTACCTCCAACTTACAGACCTATCCTTGAAAATATATCCTTCAAAATAGATGCTGGTTTTGCTTGATTATAGCACATGTATCTTTGTTGATTTATAGTTTATGAATTCTAGTTTTGTTTTTGTGTGGCAAATGTCATTAATCGTCTCTTTTTTTAAAGTCTAATTTTCTGTGATATATCATTATCAGTGCTTGAATTTTAGAAAACGTAGTTTTCCATCATCACTGGAGAAGCCATTTTATGTTTTCTTCCCTATCTGAAATAAGAAAAGCATTGTATACAATTTTATAATGTTCTATATTCTGCAGATTCAAAGCTTGTGCCTATAACACAGTCTGAGTATTTTAGATTAAAATTGCACAGAGTCTTTATGCAGATCTGTATTTGAGATTCTTTCAAGAAGCTTATAACTTTTAATTGTTTAGATTTTAAAACTGAAATTTGGAAATTTGGGACTGTAATGCAGTTTTCAACTAATCTAGGTAATAAGGAATAAACAAGGTAGCTCAGAGGGTACTAAGTATTTAGCCCAATGTTAACAATTACATTTGAACTTGAAAAAGAATAATAGTATAAAGTGCATTTAAGTGCAATTTGGAAGTCTTTCTAAACCTTGATTTAATATGTTTATTAATGTCTTGGGTAGATGAATGTTACACAAAGTATTGATAGGAGGGATTGAAAAGAAGTCTGTAATTTTTAGGGATGAGATCCAGTTCCTGCATTTAAAAAAGAAATCTTCATGAAATAATTGAAACAGAAGCATGAGTATTTCCACATCACCTTTCATTCAGTTATACTAATTTAAAAATGACTGGCTTGACAAGTTTTGACTTTAATTTCATCTTTGAACACTGTCAAATTTCCACTTATTCCTTTAGTATAATCAAAATAGGAAAACAACCAAACAAACAAACAATAAAAAGAGAATCTTAGAAACATGACCAGGACTATATATGTATAGCCTCTTATAAATCATATTTTGTTACTCTACCCCAAGTTGATGGTAATTATTGCTATCTCATTTTCAGCCTGTAGTTTCTTTCATGATTAAATTTGCAAATAACCGCATATCACTATTTCATTTATCTGTGAGGTTAACTTTATTTTACACTGTACTGCTTGTTGAAGCAACCCCATTGCTGTGGTCAGCAGGTTAAGCCAAGTCACTTCATTTTTTATGTAGTAACTTGTTTTGGTTTCTGTCCTCCACCCCCAATGATCCATCCTGCATATTGTAGAGAGATCAGCCTTTCTAAAATACCAATTTTACTCACCTACCAAAATCTTGGAAAAGTTCTTTGATGTGTATCTCAAATGCTGGAAATAGTACAGACATTTTAAAGGTGACTGTTCTATATGGTAGATGGGCCAGGAATACCTGGAAAACTGGTCCTCAGATCACTTCTTTCTTAAATCTTTTCCACAGGTTCTTAGCTGACTTTTGTATCACAGGGTCACTGAAATAGTGAAAATACCCATAGTATATACTTCAAAAGCAGTGGCATCAGGACAGTTTGCTTTTTATAAAGAGTTGTTTTCAAATCAGATGCTTGTCAGTTAGGCACTTGTGTCAGGTTTTCATCCACTCAGAAGATGGTTCTTGAGAACACTGGAAATACCCTCTGGAGGTTTCTATCTCAACATTACATTACTCTATTGGACAAGAAATTCTATTGCTGGGACCTGATTCTTCTGAGTTCAAAATTAATTATGGGTGGAAATAATTTGAACAAATGTCTCATAACATTAGAGGAAAAAAAGTATACAAAAAAGCCTCAAGAGAAAATCTTTTCAGTGACTTGCTAGATTCAAAGAATGAAGCCATCATGCCTTAAGCTAACAGTTAAGGCCTTTCACTGTCGCCTACAATTTTCTTCACTCCTATAATCCTATTACCCAAGCCAAGTACCATCCATTCTAATTCTCCAAATGTGCGTGGCTCACCATATCTGAGGCAGTTGTCTAACAAACCAATTGATATTTGTTTAAACAGAGCTTCAGCCTAAAGTGCATTTCATTTCTGTAGCTTATAACCTTTAAAAATGAAGGCACTTTTATGAAAATCCCATTCTTTTCTGTGCCATCTATGAAAAATCTCAGCCTACAGTTATGTCTCGTTACTCACATGGCCTGTGTAAATTATTGGGTGTCTTCCTGACTTAGCACTTACTGCTTCCTGTCTTTTATTATTAGTTCTCTTTCCAAAGGCTTATGTATTGTTTCCCCATTTTGAGTGTAAATTCAAATGAGCATAAAACCTGTACTATGTGCTGTTGTGAACCCTTAATAAACCCTACCACATTTCTTCATGCAAAGTAAATATATAGACAGTCATTTAAAATTATCCTTTATTAATTGTATTTGTGATATGCCTATAACTGTAAACAAATCAAAAGTTTTCTAATATGTTGTAAAGTGCTTAACAATACCATAAACATCCCATGCTTATGTGAATATAAAGTAGGATACTATTGATTTTGTGGTAAATAAGATGTTTGGGAAACTGATTGTCAGACAAATTGGTATTATAGCCCAATTTTATAGGGTTGAAAATATTTTGCTATCTATGTAAAGTTTACATATGAAAATATAGTAATGTGCACAGGTCTTTAGTATCACTTAATCATTAATTCTATCCAAGTATTTACACAGAGAAGTGGTACTCTGCTGTGGAGGTCTCATGTGTCTAACTTGGATGTAAGTGAATTATTTTAACCTATTTTTTTTCCTGTAAGTTATGAATCCTTTAAATTAAGAATAGATATAACTATACTAGATCTGGTTTTTTAAGACTAAATTCCCAAGTTGGTTGAGAGATTAAGAGTGAGAACTCTGCTCTCATGAACTAGACCTCAACAGGTGAATTGGACTGTACCTAACTGCACTTGTCCAGTACGCTCTTTCAATATTGGAAGCCTATAGTTTATATTCAAAGAGCCAACTTTGATGAGAAATATGATGGAACATATTGTTGGGTATTGGGTATAATTTTAATGCTACTATCAGAATTTAAAATTATACTTTATCCTGAATGATATATTATGAAATATTTTGTCCTAAGCAACATTTTGCATCACCATTAAGATTCTTTCAATTTCTTGTTTTCCTCTGTTGGAAATCCTTTACCATTTTTTTTTTTCAAAAGACCAGAAATTAGAAATAATATAATCAAGAGAAAAATGTTTATGAAATTAGATAATACCAAATAAGAAGATGTAGTTTCAGCAAGAGTAATGAGACAGGACATTCATTGACATTTGCTTTCTCCCATTAATGAAATTATTTAAAATATTATTATGTACTTCACAAATAATTCAGAGAGACATTTTGACAAAAAATTTATGCTTTTATGTTATTGATTCATAAATACATTTTTGGATATTTCTGTTTTTCCTTAGGATTCTCTAGGACATATATGCTTACATAAATATTACAATAACATTATTTTCTATACATAATACGAACACATTTCAGGCAGTTTATACCCTTGGTTGTAAAAAATAAAGGAAGAAATGATCCTCAAGAAATTTACAATTACATAGGGAAATAAGAGAAATAACACTGTGGGATGAAATTTGAGACAATGCCAAACTATGGTCACTGTGTTGGCCTGACTCAGTCTTGGCTTTGAATCTCTCCAACTCATGCGAGTAGAACACATTACTCTCCAGCTACATGTCCTATTTCAGATCTGAGGATGAATTCTGCCTTTAGGCAGATGGATTATAAAGATCTCCATATCTATAGCACATTTTTGGAAACACATTTTTTCTTATGCCAACTCATCTTTTTCTGCCAGATGCAGATCCCTAAGAAATACAGCTGGGGACATGACCCAGCCAAAAGCACAGTCTTATCTTGACCCCATCTTATCTTTGTAGATGGCTCCATGAGGTAGAAAGGAACCTAAGCTTTCTTGATGAAGTCTAGACCCTCAAGCAAGTTTAGAGGAATTATCTCTACCCTGGGCCTCTACCAGTCTTTCTTTAAAAATATGCTTTCTGAAGATTGAATCTCTCACTCTGTGGATTCCCTGAACTTTTATAATCCACACACTCCTTCTTTGTAAAACCAAATTGTGGAGTCAAACTGTATGTTCTGTGTAACAATGGCAGGCTGTCTATGTTCTCTCCTCTTGGAAGTAATTTTCACTAGATTTCAATGTACTAATAGACTCTATTATTATTACTTATGTGACAAACAATGTCAGTTAAGACAAAGGAAACCAAAACCAAGCATTGTTATTGACTGTATGATTGATAATAATATGTTGTAAATATGTGTACACTCAAAAATATGAAAATATCATTGAAAAATTATATAAAATGTTTGTTAGTTTTGAAATTATTTTTTAGTCAAAATATTTACTTTTTTTTTTTTAACCTGAAATACCTTTCAGTTTTATACTAGAAAGTTTAAATCCTGCCTCTTATCCTTATGTAGTATATAGCACTTAGTCAAGTTTTACCACACAATGTTTTGTTTTTTAAAGTTAGTTTTGGCTTATTCAATTATAATAATATACACAGTATGGATGAGAAGGATAGACTTGGCTTCTTACCATTGATCTTCTATTCATGCTAGAAAACTTCATAAAGTCTATGGAAAGAGTAGCTTTTCTCCTTTCAGAAACTTGGATTACAATATTATGAGTTTATTTGCTTTTGTTTGTTTTTTAGTATATTTTAACAGATAATAGCCTCTAAAAACAATGTTGTTAACATAAATTTTTTTATGTAATAATCAACATCTACCATAATGGAGATGTATCTCTCATCTCATATTTTGTCTGTTATCCTTTTTTCACTGTCAACTAGTTGTATAAAATATCTGAATGTCCTGTACTTAGTTGCAAATATATGTTGTCTATTGTACTCTTCAAATTAATATCTCTATTAACAAGCTGATAGGGGTAACCAAATGTGGATGAAATGGATATGTTTCTCAAAGTGCTGCCTAGAGAATGGCCTCACGTTTGGCCAAATGTCTTCTAAAGTGCCGTATTGATTTTGTTATAAGGAACATTTGATATTCTGAAAAGAAATCAATAAGAGGCCAAAATAATTTAGATACTATCTCTTAAATCACTACTAATGTATATTGCTTTCCATTAGCTATGGGATTTGACATTTTGAAGTCTATATTTTGATTTATATTATTATTTATGTAGATTGGTTATAAACACTAAAGACTGATCTTTTATATACCTTATTTAAAAAGTATAACTACTTTAAAATATTGGGTCTCATTCTGACTTTGTTAAATAATCAAAATAAGGACTTCTCTGGATTATGTATTATTGTTTATTAAACTGCTCTCAAAATAAGAGAATAATATAGCCATCCATTTATAATTTCAAAGTTCTTTTAAAATATAAAGAGAATTTTTGAGTTCAATAACATTTGAAGAAAAATAGGTTAAAAGAAAACCAATTAATGAAAATCATACCTAAGTCACTTTGAGATGACCAAAATGCATTTTATTAATGTTTATTTATGTTTATGTTATTTAGCAATCATTATAATTGACTGTGGTTCCCAAATATTTGTTCCTTTAAGCAGGATGTGTTTGAAGTGGTGCATGAAATTACAAAATTGCTTGGGATTTGACTATTTTAAATAGTCTTGGATAATTCATTTATTCAATTATTCTGTCATTTCCTTGAAACTGATAAGCTATAGTAATACATAAGCTTTTCAAAAATATGCAAGTTTCTTAAATAAGCATATTTAATATGCTTAGATAAGGGAAAATCCGTGAAATATTTTAAAATTCTATGATGGCAGATAACATTTTTAATATGAAGCCCTGCCTAAAGGTTAGCTCTTAGAAGAGGTTAATAGTGTCAGCTTACATGTGAATATATAAAAATTGAAAAAAATAATATTGATAAGTTTATTTTTTAATATATTCCTTTTAGTGACTAGTTAAGTAGCATGGGATGGGGACACTAAAGTCCCTCATATCTAGATGTGAATCACATCAGTGACTTTATAATCTAAGCAAGTTCTTCAGCCTTAGAGAGCATGTTTCCTATTTTACAAGTGATAAAATAGCATCACTTACCTCATAGGGTTTTGTGGGGGTTTAATTAAATCATGCAACATTAAGATCTTAGAACACACCCTGGCAAATAGTATTTTTTAATGTAGGTAAAATTTTATTTTTAAATTGTTTCACTTTTGAAAGGATAATCTCTCACTGTCATAATTTTAGAAGCAGTTGTGTCTCTTATGCTTATCTACCACAGCGTTTTAATAGGCTATTAATTATTAGATGGTAAACTTTCTCCACAGCAATAATTCAAAGAAACTGACAAAAATTTGGGTGTCTATCCCTTACCTTAAGAAGATAATGGTATAGAAATCAAAATTGTGTATCCTGTGATTGTACTATCTTCTTGTATCACTTCAGTGATGTGGTGTGGGCTTGTGGGGAAGCTGGGCTAAAGGCAGAGTGGGCCTGAGGCCAGATGCCCAAGGCCACTGTTACCCACATTCCTGGGAAAGATTGATGACTCTGGACACAAAAACAGCTTATGTAAAGTAGCTGTTCAAACTGTTCTGGTCACTCCATATTTACTCAAGACCATAGATCTGGTAACCATGTTGAACACCCTAAATTCTTTTTTTTTTTTAATTTTATTTATTTGTTATTTTTTTTGGGGGGGTACACCAAGTTCAGTCATCTGTTTTTATACACATATCCCCGTATTCCCTCCCTCCCTCGACTCCCCCCCAACCCTCCCTTGAGTCCCCCCCACCCTCCCCGGCCCAGTCCTCTAAGGCATCTTCCATCCTCCAGTTGAACTCCCTTTGTTATACAACAACTTCCCACTGGCTATCATTTCACAGTTGGTAGTATATATATGTCTGTGCTACTCTCCCGCTTCGTCTCAGCTTCCCCTTCACCCCCGCTCCTTCCCAAACCTCGAGTTATCCAGTCCATTCTCTGCATCTGCGTCCTTGTTCTTGTCACTGAGTTCATCAGTACCATTTTTAGATTCTGTATATGTGAGTTAGCATACAATATTTGTCTTTCTCTTTCTGGCTTACTACACTCTGTATGACAGACTCTAGGTCTATCCACCTCATTACATATAGCTCCATCTCATCCCTTTTTATAGCTGAGTAATATTCCATTGTATATATATATGCCATACCTTCTTTATCCATTCATTTGTTGATGGGCATTTAGGTTGCTTCCATGTCCTGGCTATTGTAAATAGTGCTGCAATAAACACTATGGTACATGTTTCTTTTGGGATTATGGTTTTCTCTGGGTATATGCCCAGTGGTGGGATTACTGGATCATATGGTAGTTCTATTTGTAGTTTTTGAAGGAATCTCCAAACTGTTTTCCATAGTGGCTGTACCAACTTACATTCCCACCAACAGTGCAGGAGGGTTCCCTTTTCTCCACACCCTCTCCAGCATTTGTTGTTTCCAGATTTTGTGATGATGGCCATTCTGATTGGTGTGAGGTGATACCTCATTGTGGCTTTGACTTGCATTTCTCTGATGATGAGTGATGTTGAGCATCTTTTCATGTGTTTGTTGGCAATCTGTATGTCTTCTTTGGAGAAATGTCTGTTTAGGTCTTCCACCCATTTGCGGATTGGGTTATTTGCTTTTTTGGTATTAAGCTGCGTGAGCTGCTTGTATATTTTGGAGGTTAATCTTTTGTCCGTCGTTTCATAGGCAACTATTTTTTCCCATTCTGAGGGTTGCCTTCTAGTCTTGTTTATGGTTTCTTTCGCTGTGCAAAAGCTTTTAAGTTTCCTGAGGTCCCATTTGTTTCTTCTTGATTTGATTTCCATGATTCTAGGAGGTGGGTCCAAAAGGATCTTGCTTTGATGGATGTCATAGAGTGTTCTGCCTATGTTTTCCTCTAGGAGTTTTATAGTGTCTGTCCTTCCATGTAGGTCTTTAATCCATGTTGAGTTTATTTTTGTGTATGGTGTTAGGAAGTGTTCTAATTTCATTCTTTTACATGTTGCTGTCCAATTTTCCCAGCACCACTTATTGAAGAGGCTGTCTTTTTTCCATTGTATATTCGTGCCTCCTTTGTCAAAGAGAAGGTGCCCATATGTGTTTGGGCTTACTTCTGAGTTCTCTGTTCTATTCCATTGATCTTCCTTTCTATTTTTGTGCCAATACCATACTGTCTTGATCACTATGGCCTTGTAGTACAGTTTGAAGTCAGGAAGCCTGATTCCACCAACTCCATTTTTCCATCTCAAGATTGCTTTGTCTATTCTGGGTCTTTTGCGTTTCCATACAAATTGTAAGATTTCTTGTTCTAGTTCTGTAAAAAATGCCATTGGTAATTTGATGGGGATTGCATTGAATCTGTAAATTGCTTTGGGTAGTACAGTCATTTTCATGATGTTGATTCTTCCAATCCAAGAACATGGTATGTCCCTCCATCTGTTTGTGTCGTCTTTGATTTCTTTCAGCAATGTCTTAAAATTTTCTGCATACAGATCTTTTGCCTCCTTAGGCAGGTTTATTCCTAGGTATTTTATTCTTTTTGTTGCAATGGTGAATGGGAGAGTTTCCTTAATTTCTCTTTCTGCTCTTCCGTTGTTCGTGTATAGGAATGCAAGAGATTTCTGTGCATTAATTTTGTATCCTGCTACTTTACTAAACTCATCAATTAGTGCTGGCAGTTTTCTCGTAGTCTTTAGGGTTTTCTATATATAATATCATGTCATCTGCAAAGAGTGACATTTTTATTTCTTCTTTTCCAATGTGGATTCCTTTTATTTCTTTTTCTTCTCTGATTGCTGTGGCTAAAACTTCCAAAACTATGTTGAATAATGTGAGAGTGGACACCCTTGTCTTGTTCCTGTTCTTAGAGGGAATGCTTTCAGTTTTTCCCCATTTAGAACAATGTTGGCTTTTGGTTTCTCATGTATGGCTTTTATTATGTTGAGGTAATTTCCTTCTATGCCCATTTTCTGGAGAGTTTTTATCATAAATGGATGTTGAACTTTGTCAAAAGCTTTTTCTGCCTCTATTGAGATGATCATATGGTTTTTATCCTTCAATTTGTTGATATGATGTATCATGTTGATTGATTTGCATATATTGAAGAATCCTTGCATCCAAGGGATAAACCTCACTTGATCATGATGTATGATTTTTTTAATGTGCTGTTGGATTCTGTTAGCTGGTATTTTGTTGAGGATTTTTGCATCTATATTCATCAGCGATATTGGTCTGTGATTTTCTTTATTTGTGACATCTTTGCCTGGTTTTGGTATCAGGGTGATGGTGGCCTCATGGAATGAGTTTGGGAGTGTTCCACCTTCTGCAATATTTTGGATGAGTTTGAGAAGGATAGGTGTTAGCTCCTCTCTAAATGTTTGATAGAATTCGCCTGTGAATCCATCTGGTCCTGGGCTTTTGTGTGTTGGGAGATTTTTAATTACTGCCTCAATTTCCGTACTTGTGACTGGTCTGTTCATAGTTTCCATTTCTTCCTGTTTCAGTCTTGGAAGATTGTATTTTTCTAAGAATGTATCTATTTCTTCCAGGTTATCCAATTGATTGGCATCTAGTTGCTTGTAGTAGTCTCTCATGATGTTTTGTATTTCTGAGGTGTCCGTTGTTACTTCTCCTTTTTCATTTCTAATTCTGTTGATTTGCATCTTCTCCCTTTTTTTCTTGATGAGTCTGGCTAATGGTTTATCAATTTTGTTAATCTTCTCAAAGAACCAGCTTTTAGTTTTATTAATTTTTGCTATTGCTTCCTTCCTTTCCTTTTCATTTATTTCTGCTCTGATCTTTATGATTTCTTTCCTTCTGCTCACTTTGGGGTTTCTTTGTTCTTCTTTCTCTAGTTGTTTTAGGTATAAGGTTAGGTTGTTTATTCGATAATTTTCTTGTTTCTTAAGGTAGGACTGTATTGGTATAAACTTTCCTCTTAGAACTGCTTTTGCTGCATCCCATAGGTTTTGGGTTGTTGTGTTTTCATTCTCGTTTGTTTCTAGATATTTTTTGATTTCCTCTTTGATTTCTTTAGTGATTTCTTGGTTGTTTAAGAGTGAATTGTTTAGCTACCATGTGTTGTATTTTTTGCAGTTTTTTTCCTGTAATTGATATCTAGTCTCATGGCGTTGTGGTCTGCGAAGATGCTTGATATGATTTCAATTTTCTTGACTTTGCCAAGGTTTGATTTGTGACCCAAGATGTGATCTATCCTGGAGAATGTTCCGTGTGCACTTGAGAAGAAAGTGTATTCTGTCATTTTTGGATGGAATGTCCTCTAAATATCAATTAAGTCGAGATGGTCTAATGTGTCATTTAAAGCTTGTGTGTCTTTATTTTCTGTTTGGATGATCTGTCCATTGATGTAAGTGGGGTGTTCAAGTCTCCCACTATTATTGTGTTACTGTCAATGTTTCCTTTTATGGGTGTTAGCATTTGCCTTATGTATTGAGATGCTCCTATGTTGGGGGCATAGATATTTACCATTGTGATATGTTCTTCTTGAGTGGATCCCTTGATCATTATGTAGTGTTCTTCCTTGTCTCTTTTAATAGTCTTTACTTTCAAGTCTAACTTGTCTGATATGAGTATTGCTACTCCAGCTTTCTTTTGACTTCCATTTGCCTGGAATATCTTTTTCCATCCCTTTTCTTTCAGTCTATATGTATCCCTTGGTCTGAAGTGGGTTTCTTGTAGGCAGCATATAGAAGGGTCTTGTTTTTGTATCCATTCAGCTAGTCTGTGTCTTTTGGTTGGAGCATTTAATCCATTTACATTTAAGGTGATTATTGACATGTGTGTTCCAATTACCATTTTCTTAATTGTTTTGGGTTTGTATTTGTAGGTATTTTCCTTTTCTTGTGTGTCCTACTTAGAGAAGTTCCTTTAGCACTTGTTGTAAGGCTGGTTTGGTGGTGCTGAATTCTCTTAACTTTTGCTTGTCTGGAAAGCTTTTGATTTCTCCCTCAAATCTAAATGAGATTCTTGCTGGGTAGAGTATTCTTGGCTGTAGGTTTCTCTCTTTCAGGGCTTTCAGTATATCCTGCTATTCCCTTCTGGCCTGCAGAGTTTCTGTAGAAAGGTCAGCTGTTATCCTGATGGGTTTTCCCTTATATGTTGTTTGTTGCTTTTCTCTTGCTGCTTTTAATATTTTTATTTTGTCTTTAATTTTCATTAGTTTGATTAATATGTGCCTCAGTGTATTTCTCCTTGGGTTTATTCTGTATGGGACTTTCTGTGCTTCTTGGACTTGGTGAATTATTTCCTTTCCCATGTTGGGGAAGTTTTCCACTATAACCTCTTCAAATATTTTCTCAGACCCTTTCTTTTTTTCTTCTTCTTCTGGGATGCCTATAATTCGAATGTTGGTACTTTTAATGCTATCACTGAGGTCTCTGAGACTGCCTTCTATTCTTTTCATTCTTTTTTCTTTTTCCTGCTCTGTGGCATTTATTTCCCCCATTCTATCTTCCAACTCACTTATTCGTTCTTCTGCCTCAGTCATTCTGCTGGTTATAGCATCTAGAGTATTTTTAATTTCAGTTATTTTGTTATCCATTGCTGTTTGTTTTTCTTAGTTCTTATGAACTGTTTCTTGTACTTTCTCTATTTTGTTACCGAGATTTTGTATCATTTCTGCTATCATTACTCTGAATTCTTTTTCAGGCATTTTTCCTATTTCCTCTCCATTTGTTTGGTCTTGTGGGTTTTTTTCCCACTCCTTTGCCTGCATGGTGTTTCTTTGTTTCCTCATGGTTGTCCAAGCTTTTGGGGTTGCTTGTCCTGGCAATAGAGGTGTTTATAGAAGACTGTCCAAGCCTCAGACTAATGTCCAAGTGTTGGGTTAAACAAATGCTAAGTCTAGGAAACACATACATGTATAAGACACACAATTACTGAATCCATTAGGACATAAGGCTCTGGAAAGACCTGACAGAACCCCAGTATGCTATCAGATATTCAAAGAGAAACCCAACAGAAATTGACAACTGAAACAGAACAAATAAGAGAGAAAAGCAAAAGCAAACTAACAAACAAATAACACCTTACACATACAAACACTAATCCAGGAAGATTTTGTAAGCTAGAATCAAATATAGAAAAGAGCTAGAGTACCACCAGACAGAATGGAGATTCTCAGAATGAAATTAGACAGTTGTACTAAGAACTAAGATAAAGACAAATACCTAATATTAAATACCAAGGTGGTGTGTCATCTGGAGAATAGAGCAAGGAGTCTGAGCAGATCGATAGTGTTGCTTATAAGTATGTTAAGATAAAATAAACTAAAAATGGATGGAAGAAAGGGGAACAGAAGAGCGTAGTGTGATTGGAAATATGCAAATAAGAAGAAAGGAATAGAAATGTGTAAAAGATCAGGATGAAAGGAAAGTATGAGAGATATATTGTCCGTACTACCAAAAACTTAGCTAGAAATAGAAGTATATAAAAAGGCAAAAAGTAAAAATAGAATAAAAAATAGCATTAAAAAATTATGGTATAAAACTTGTAGATCCCTTAGGACTAAGATCGTAATTAATAAAGGAAAAAAAAATCCAGAACTGATTCCAGAATGGACCAGTTCAATATGATTGATACTAATATTTCTGTTTCCTTAGAGTCTCAGCTGTAAGTGTCCTTCTACTCGCCTTGGGTTTTTTTGCATTATTCTGTGACCAGCAGAGCTTCCTTTATTGTTCGTCTGTAAGCTTTGGTGTGTGGGGAGGGAGAGGGTACAATAGTGGCTCCTTCCCCTTGGAGTGAGTGAGCAGTGGCGCACTGTTGTTTCAGTCGGGCTTGGAGGTGCCTGTTGCAGAGGGACGCTGGTGGCTCAGGTGTAAACAGAAAGTCTTAGAGTTGGGCCTCTCTGTTTTTTTTTTTTTTTTTCTCTCTGCAGCCTCCCTGCTGCTGGCATTCCAAGGGGTTTTAATCCAGCCCCGCCCGAGTGCCTGAGGGTACTTCTTATCCCTGAGCACCTTAGGTGGCCCACAGGGCGTCTCTCTACTGCCAGTTGCAGAGGTGCTGAAAGAGAGAGAGTCTATGGCCACGGCTCCTCCCCCCGCCCGTAAGCCTGCAGCTTCCAGCCGCCATCATGGCCGGGCAGCTCTCAGGGGCAGGAACTCCTCACCGTGGACCTCTTCCCTCCTGTCCTCTCGGTCCGTCACCTTTCTGGCAACAGTTTTTCTCACCCTGAACCAGCTCTCCGGTTCCCACGCTCCCGCTCCTGGACCCTCTGTTCAGCTGTGAATTGACGTCTTGGTCCGGGAATGCTGAGCTGCGCTGCGGACCCTCCGTGTGTTTCTCACTCCCTCCCGTCTGCCACAGCTCCACCGCTTCACCCTCTTTGAGTCGTCATAGATGCCTCCCTACCGGTTATGTTGGGCTCCTTGCGGTCCTTTCTGGCGTCCGAGGTCGTCTGCTGGTGTTCAGCTGGTTCTCTGTGGGAGTTATTGCGTCTTCCGGTGCATTCCCAATGCATCTGTGGAGAGGGATACATTCCAGGTTCCTGTACTTCGCTGCCATCTTTTTTCCCTAAATTCTTAAGATAAGTTGTAAGACACCTTCAACTTTCTGTGAATTCCTCCTTGCCCTCAGGCAAAACATATCTGATGATAAGTTAATATGTGTGTATGTGTAAATATATATGTATATAGATCAGGGTTCTTCGGAGAAATAGAACCAATAGGAGATGTATGTGTGCGTGCATATATTTATTTATGTATGTATGTGTATATAGATATGTATATATGAGAGAGAGATAAATGAATGAATAAATGAATATGGGGGAAATTTACCATAAAGCGTTGGCTCATGTGATTATGGAGGCTGAGAAGTTTGGACCCAGGAGAGCCTGAGAAGACTAGACCCAGGAGACCTGATGGTATAGGTCCAGTCTGAGTCTGAGTCCAAAGGCAGGAGAAGACCAATATCCCAGCTCAAAGACAGGCAGAGAAAGAGACTTCTTTCTTATTCAGCGTTTCATTGTATTCGGACCTTCAACAAATTAGATGAGGCTTATCCACATTAGGGAAGGCAGTGTGCTTTACTCAGTCTATGAGTTAAACAGATTCACATTTTTTAAGGATGGTCTGTGCTTAGAATCCAAATTCAGCTGACTATAAGGGGTAGGCAGATGGCATAATGGATGAGATAGGCTTGAGGTGCACAAAAGGGAAGGGATGTAATAAATTGGAGGGCACATTCTCTTTCTGAAGACACTCAAACTTAGTTAAAATTAAATGTCTCCAGGCTAGATATGCCTTCAGACATCTAGTCTGTGACACTTATCTAGATGCCTTTTGGAAAACAAATTGTGGGGAAGATGAATGGGGACACATAGGTTTTTGTGGGAGCCAACTTCAATAATCAAAGCCAAAGATGATGCAATCTTGGAAGATTGATGGCAATAGAAGTAATGACAAGTGCATACCTTTTAGATATGTTTTGAAGTTGTAACCAGTAAAACTTGGAGAAAGGGGAGAGAAAAATGGAGTAGTTAAATGTAACTTCTAGACTTTCGGATTGAGCATCTGGTTTATGGTGGCATTTTCTGACATTGGAAAGAATGGAGAAGAAACAGGTTTGTGGGGGGAGCATTTCAGTTTGGATGTGCTACATTTGAGCTACCTATCAAATTTCAAGTGGAGACTTCAAGCAGTTGGGTACATAAATATAAAAGTCTAGAAATCAGAGGAGATTCTAGTGCCAGAATATAATTTTGGAGATCATCAGTATGGAACCATGGGACCAGATAAAATCTTCTGGAGAAATGCTATTGAAATCAAGGACTGAGAACTCCTGCATCGAGAGAGAATGTGGAGGCGTATGTTCAGCAAAGGAAGGGATAGCCAAAGGGTAGGAAGAAACCCATAAAATGCAGAGTCAAAAAGTCTGAGAGAATAAAATACTTCAAAAAGGAGGGAATGATCAACCTCAAAGAAACTTTCAGGAAATATTCTATCATGACAACAAACATGTACCAATAAATTGACCAACATGGAGGTCTTTGGCAACTTTGATAAAAGACATTACAGTGATTGCAGAGGACAGAAATCAGAAGGGTGGGGATTAAAAAGTGAAAAGGATATGGGAATATGGAGATGTCCTTGCACGTTTTTAAGAAGGTTTTTCTGAAGAGGAGAAATGGGGAATATGTGGGAGGATGTTCGTAGTAAACAGGAAGTTTGGTTTTGTCTTGGTTTTTATAGAATAATGCTAGGATTGTCTTTTTATTACAGAATGATAGTAGAACATTAGAATATTGAACAGAAAAAAAATTATATAGTAAAACAAGGATTAACATCCTTAAGATGAAAGAAAATACATAAGGAGCACACAGGGAAGAGGTACTTTGAGAAGTATAGAGATATTTCTGCTTTGTAATAGGAAGACAAAGAATATGTGTACGGGTTTAGTCATATTTGTAGATTTGGTGGTAGAAGATGAGGAGGTCTGTTTAAATTGGTTCCATTTCCTCAGTGAAGTATAAGGACAAGTTCCTTCCATGAGAAAGGGGTGAGGATTTTGCAGAACTTAGAAGTGCAGACTTTGTGAAATCACTCTTATAATGTGTGGGAAAGTGCACTCACTAGGGCAGTATAATAGGATTGTTGTGAAGTGTTCTTTTGAACTTTGCAGTTACACATTAAAATAAGAAAAGTCCACACAGTTTTGTGATTTTCTCCACCCATTCATGTGGTCCTATGAACAACAAAAAAGCAGATATGTAGGTTGACCTAGAATATTAGTTTCTCAGGGCTGTACCAAAGTACTACAAACCTGGTGTCTTAAAACAACAGAAATTTATTATTGGCTCCCACTTCTGGAGGCTGAAAGTAAGAAATCAAGGCGTTGATGGGGCCATGCTCCCTCTGAAACCTGTAGGGGAACCCTTTCTTGCCTCCCTTTAGTTTCTAGTGGTTTACTGACAGTCTTTGGTATTCCTTGGTTTACAGCTGCGTAACTTCATTCTCTGCCTTTGCAGTCACATTGCATTCTCTCTGCTTGTTTCTATCTTTACATGGCTGTCTTCTTATAAAGGCACCAGTTACATAGGAATAAGGGCCAACCTTACTCTTGTATGATCTCTAACTTTACTTATATTTGCATCGAACCTATTTCCAAATAAGGTCACATTCTGAAGTACTGTGGTGTAGGACTTCAACATGTTTTCTTTGTCAGGGGAGCACAATTCAATGCATAGCATCTGGGTTGATGTTTTTGCCAGGTGAGTATGACTGAGAGAGAAGATAGAAGTTAACTGTTCTCTTATAACTCCAGGAAAGTCAGGTATGTTTTTCGAACTCAGCTTCCGCACTTATATAATGAGAGAGTTGGTCTTGATGATCTTTTATGTACCTTCTAACCTTAACATTATATGATGTATCTATCTCTATTCTTAAACTTCATTTTAGTCTAAGGGTGGTAAAGTTTTCCAGTCATTTTAGATAATATGAAAACTTTTATTTTTTTCCTGATGTATTTCTACAGCACAAAATCAAATGGACATGGAGATTTTGGCTATTGTAAGGAGACCTAAGAAAAATAAACAAACCAGCCAGTTAACACAGGCATCACAGGACTCAAATATTTAGCTTGCTTATCTATATTCACTGTTATTCATCAGAAAAGGGTTATTGTGCATTGAGTGAAGAAATAAAACTAGTGGTTGACTTTGGGCATGCGAACTGCAGCCTTTTAACCATAGGACTGACACTATTAAACTTATCTTTACATGATGCAGAAAATTGTATCTTGCAGTTCATTGATAGATGCAAAGTGTAGTTTATTAGAAAAGTTACTCAAAAATTATATACAACAGAATTTACTGTTGTAATTTTTATAATTTCAATATCAATAGAGAAAAGAAAAAACTGCAGCTCAAAAAGCACATCAGCTACTAAAATCACACTTATTTTTCAGACTGTACCTTGCTTCTAGTTCTGCTTTTAATTTTAAATTAACTAGCTTGCTGAATATCTTTATTCTGCAGGGTTTTTTTAAAAAGGCTTTTGGATTAACATACAGCCTTTCATCTCAGGATAAAGATGCATACATCCTCTGATGGATCTAGTATACGAATGACAATGCTGCTATTTGGTTGACTACATTGTGTATAACTTATGCTCCAAATTATTATGAAAATATTTATATTGAAATGTAGCAGAAAATTAAAAATACAGAAGTGAGTATGTTCTCTGTCCACATAATCAAGTGAAACTGGCATTTTCTATAGCGTAGGAAAAATTCATTTTATTCTTCAGGCCCTGTGGTATTCTTAAAGACAAACTAACAAATTAACAAATGGATTTCAAATACCTAAATATGATTATTAGCCCTTTCAAAAAAGGGAATTGTCCCATTGTTTCATTTTTCTTAATAATACTGTTGTAAAAAATACATACACGTGAGAAAAAATGCAGTGTGTGAAATGGTTCCTGTGTCTGTAATGACTGTTATGTCCTGGGTCAATCTGTATTCTCTTCTTCTCTAAGCATCTAAAAGTTTCAAACATGCATTCCTAGAATTGTACTTGTTAGCATTTGATTCTTGCATTTCTCTGTGTCCTTGACTCCTCTGTAAACCAACCTACACGGAACTCCAAAGTTTTATACTTGTGAAGTATAGGCTTCCACCACTGCTTATCAGTTCACACCTATTTATTGTTAATCTATAATAATATAACTAAAATATATATGATAAATAACGTATAAAATAGTATTAGTATAAGCATTTTTATTACAGGTGCACAATAAATTACCATTGTTATAATTTTGGCACTTTGTTGATAGTATAATGTATATAAGGACATTTAACTGAGGGTTCTTATTAAGAGTTCACATTCTATTTAGGGAGAAAGTAAAAAACTTTGAACTTTGGATTCAGGCAGATTTGAGTTCAGATCCTAATTTTATCATTTGCTATCAAAACAGAGACCCTGGGCTTTATATTTTTCAAATTTTTCAAAGCAAATTAGCTCAAGCATAAAGGGAATTATTAATTCATATACCTGTCAAGGGTAAGATTCGTTTCAGTAACTGCTCAATTCAGGAGCTCAAACAGGTTAGGCAAAGTTCTGTTTCTTGCTACGTGTGTAGCTCTGATTTCCTCAGTGTGTTGATTTCAGTCTGCATGTAGTTTCCTCCTTAATATCCAGAAAAATGGCCACTAGTAGTTCCACACTTACATTGTATTATATGCAAGATAAAGAATGGTGTGCTGTCTCTTACTACCCTCATTTCAAATCTGAGGGAAGAGTCTGGTTAGCCTAGTTTGGGTCATGAGACTTCCCATGTGGCATGAGAGGACTGACATTCATAATAGATTATCTTGTCATGATGTGTGGAATGAGAAAGGGGAGATTGCCAAAGGAAACATGGTTGAAAAAAAGGTGGGGTATAAATGAGATTATGGGAATCTAAAAGTAGCACAAGTCCAATTACATGTTCAAATTCTAGCTTTTTCAACTTTAAAATGTGAGTAATCACACTTATATAAGTGTATGTAAAGTGTTTAGCCTAGTGCCCGAGACATAGTGTGTATAATGACAGGATTATTATTATAATTAATATTATATTATAATAGTTATTGTTACTTGAAAAGGTGACTACTAATACTCATTTAATGCACATAAACATGTACCAAACACTCATGCTTGATTTGATAGTAGAGAAATAGAAATAAATCAAAGTTTTTTCTTTTGCAATATATTAGGCTATAATTTATGGGTATTTCTCTGTGTGTGTACAACTACATACATACATAAACATGGAGGGAAAAAAGGTAGAGAAAGAGGCGCTTAGCACATATACATTATACAAGATACTGTACTTGACCTAGATTCATTATATGGGAGTCCAGAAAAAGAGTGTTTGATTCCAAAATTTTAGGCCAGAGCCATCTTCAAAGAGAAGATAATGAAGTGAAATTTCAACCATGCACAGGAGTTGCTGAGATAGTAGGAAGGACAGAGATAGTAGGAAGGACAGAGATAATAGGAAGGACATGAGTGATGGCTAGAGGTATGAACAAGTGTGGTAAGTTCAAGAGACTAAAGGCATGTATTTGTCTATTGCTACATAAAGAAACTACCACAAGTTTAGCATCTTAAAATAGCACATGTTTTTTTATCTCATGGTTTCTGTGAGTCAAGAGTCTGAGCATTGTTTAGCTGGATTCTCAGCTCAAGATCTCACAAGGCTGGAATCAAGACATCAGCATAGTACATTCTCATCTGGAGACCTGACTGGGGAAGAATCCATTTCCATATGTAGTTAGATTGTGGGCATAATTAATTTTCTATGGTTGTTTGACTGAGGTCCTCATTTTCCTGGTGGTTGTTGGTCAAGGCTGCACTCAGCTCCCATGTTCCACCTGCAGTTCCTTGCCATGTGGCCCCCTTCATAGGCTCTCTCACAACATGGCAGCTTCCTTCTTCAGAGCCAAGAGGGGAATGTAATTCATTAGAGAAGAACATATTTGAAACTAGTATATATCTTTTTATTGATGTGGTATTCCAGGAATAAATTTGAATAAAAATTCTCTCTTGCTGGTCTGCTAAGGTGGGGCCTTATATAATGTAATGATCAGAGTTACTTCCTATTGGTTTTGCCATATAACGCAATCTAAGCCTGTGGCATCCCATCCTATTTACCACAGTGTGTTGGTGAGAAACAAATCACTCGATGAGAGGCATCGATACAAAGGCATAGATCATTGGGGATATTCATAGGATGTGTTTACTACAGGGCAACTGAATAAAGCTTGGGATGTGAATCAGTCATGAGGATACAAAAAAGTAAATAGAAGCCATATTATGAAAGGTCTTGAATTTTTGGCTAAGAGATTTGAACATTATTTTCTAGGAAATTGAGTATCATTTGGAAATTTTAAGCAAGGAAGTGGCATAATCAGATCTGTGTTTGGGAAGGACAACACTGCTGAGAAAATGAAGAATGTGTTGCAGGAGGCACAAAAGGGACGCAGGAAGATAAGGGAAAAGGCAGAATTACACAGGTTATAAGGAACCAGAAAGAGTGGGAATGGGAATGGGAGGTTAGTCATAGAAGATTCAATATTTTGAATTTAAAATTATAATTCAAATTTGTTCCTGCAATACCACATCAATAAAAAGATAAATACTTTTTCTAATATGTTCTTCTCTAATGAATTACAGTTAAAATTTTCATTTAAAGATGTTTGCAACATTCATTCACTTGACATTGAAAATCCATTAAAAAGTAAATGATTTCATAAATTTTCAACGTGCTATGTTAATAATGTGTTGCCTAAATGCCACAAAATTTGCATATTCAATAAACAATATTTGTTTAGCTATGCATCTTTTAGCTTAAAATATTATGAACATTTTGATAATATTTTACTTAAAGTCAGAGCTTAGAGTTTTGTGGCTCTTTAAGCTATGCGTGATTCACTTTGACACGTAAATTAGTTGTATGCATAATTTGGCCCATTTGTATTTTGTCTTTAGATTTGGGAAATTATTTTGCAACTGAAGATACTTTAACCTTGAAATTCAGGGTTGAGCACAAATATTATACGTGAATTGCCACATTGCCCCTTTAATTCAGATAACATTTCGTTTTCCCTTTGGAGGCTGAAGTTCTTTGCCTTGCATATGCTGTGAGGTCCTAGGCTGACAGCAATGCTGAATACTAAACCCATCTGTCAGGACCCAGGGGAGTTTGCTATTATTCACTGCTTCCTCATGGTGTAAGGTCAATACTACAACAAGGTATGTTTCAATAAATATGCAGTGAGAAGAGAAATTGTCTCAAAGTAGGAACTACCAGCTGTCAATACAATTAGTGACAAAAGAGCAGGGAAGTAGCCTTGAGGGCTCACAGATTCATTTGGGAATTGATTTCCATGGGGTTCTGAGCTTTGTTCTGCAGAATGTCTTTTAACAGAAAAGAAGTGTGTGTTGAAGTGGCATCTTTTAAAATATTGTTTTTCTACACAGTCTCTCAAGCATTATTGTTACAGATCTATGTTCGTTTTGTTGTTGACAGATACAACTATAGGATATGATGTATATATAATTTTTTCTCCAAAGAGAAAAAAGGCTTATTATGTTTAAAGGGAAATCAAAAATTTGTGTTCAGCCATCTGTGGTGCTGGCTGTAGGTTAAGAATATTGTCATTGGAGCACTGATTCTTGAGATAATTAATTCTAAATGGACTAAGTTAAGTATTAATGACTTTCAAGAGTAGGGAAGCAGGGTGAAACATATGTCACTCCCACATTAAATATACTGTTTCTTTCTTTTCTTTTTTTTTCAAAAAAATGCAATAATCCATTGCATTATGTTGAGGTTGGTTAATATTTTTAAGAGAGACTAATGAAAACCAGTCAAGGTCAAATAATTATACACTGTCCCAATCTTAAATATCAAAAATCTATTGGTATCTCCATTCTTTCACTCTATTCCTGAGTATAATTAATATTTTGGTGCAACCCTATGTAGTTTCCACTTTTCTTGGCAAATTATAAGCAATGTCTGTTTTTCTCTACCCTTTTCTACACAAAATAGATCATTTTGGCTACAGCGATAAACACTTTAAAAGGAATAAACAGCATGTTCCAGGTATTTAAAAGCAGCAAGTTACTGAGTACAAGATAGATTTGTTCATTAATATGGAGGAAAGAGTTAAAAACAAACAGGAATGGTTTGTTATAGGATTTCCTGAAACTACAGTCTGCCTAAGCTACTATCTCCTAACTGCTGTTTTTGTAAGGACAAATAAAAATTAAAAAAAAAAAGACAATTCTCTCTGAAAATAAGGGAATTGTTTTCCCTCCTCTCCTTTTTCTTAGAGAATTTACTTTAGACAAAACTAGGTAGGCCTTTTGTCAGTTTTGGGACCGAAGAATGTTTTTCTCAAGGACCTGGTCACCCTCTGTTTGAAATGTAGTCATCAAGAAAGATAGGGTCCCTCTCTCCCAGCTTCTGTGGGAGGGTCGGAGTCTAACTGCACTGGGCATCTTGCTCCACGTTGCAAACAACCTTCTGATATGAAAATAGGAGAAGTTTGTTTTTCCTCAGGATAAAGCCAGTAAGCTGAAACAGATGGTCACCCCAATTACCAGGCAGAGTTAGCATAAACTATTTGTGACAAAAGGTGCTGTCAAGTCATCATACTTGAGGACTAATCATTGTTGATCTTGTAATGAGTTGTATCTGCTTGGCTGTGTAAGAAAGGAAGATTTCTGTCTGTCTTCCCAATTTATTAGCAGATAGCCTATGAAATGTATCACATTTTGGTATAATGTTTATTCAATAATATAACTTTTGAGACTCCACTACCTTTGTGGAGAGGTTTCCTGGGTTGAGAGAAAAAAAAATTGTTTTTGGTTTTGTGGTTTTTTTCTTTTTTAAATTATATCTCCCCAATAGTTCCTTTCTCTTTTACAAGGAGAAATCATTAAGGATAAGGATTGTTTACAACGTGGTACTTCTTTGTTTACAACTCCTTAAATATGCTGTGAATATTTGTGCATTATTTTGTTTGTTTGTTCATTCCTGCCAATATATCTGTTTTGATTATTTAAATCAGATAAACAATTGTACTTGTTTAGAAAGAACCTCAGTGCATGGTTTATGGTAAAGACGATGTCAATACTTAAAACTAACCAAAATTACTACCTGTTATGGATTCTGTCAAGTGTCTTTTGCATTTCTTGTACGTATTCTAAATACATTAAGATTTTCATAAAATTTATGTTTCATAATTCCAAGGCATTCAAATGTAAACTTTAGAAGAGACTCTCATGTTCTGAAAATGAGTTGAACATAGGTACTGTTTTCATGGCAAATCTTTATTTTCTTGAATAATCTACTTTTACAATGCCACTTTTTCTCCTGAGAATATCATGCTATGATTATGTTGAAATCTATATGGTGCTTTTAATGGAGTAGGTGAAATGGCATGATGGTTAAAAGCAGGATCTGGAGTCAGATTTCTTAACTTAAAATCCCAGCTTTACTTTTTGTTATCTGTGAAAATACTAATGAATTACTTGGTCTCTAGGCTTCAGTTTCTTCATTAGCACAACAGAAATGTGTCTCGTCAGGCTCCTTATAATGAGACTTTGTTGTGGCGATTCGCCGGCAGGAGATTTATTGCAGATTGCTTAGGGGTACAGCACCTCTAAGAAAATAAGGGAAAGACGTTGAAGTCAAAAGAATCCTTAGCGGATCCTAGGTAGGACTGGAGCTAGGGTGGTCCTTCAGAAGTATTCTAAATGAATGCAAGAAAGTTGGGCTGTTGTTTTAGGGCATGGACCACTTGATAGATTTGGGCTGTTCCCCCAGGAGGGGCATAAACGTAAATGAGGCAGTCTCTTGGGCCACAGAGCAGGGCCTGGAAAAACCATCAGGTGCAACCCTTTAGCAGCCAATACTTCCAGCAGCTGGGGGAATAAATGCCTTGGTCCTGAAAGGGGGCTGGAGGTGGATCCACCTAGGCAGCCTAACACAGCCTCCACTACAAAAAGATACTACTCCCTATATATTTGTTGTTTTCAGATTTAAAAGAAATCACTGGTGTACGCCCTTAGCTCATACATAGTAAATACACTAAAAATGTTAGCTTGTAAAAATAGATAAGTTTTCATTCTAGGTAATTTTATTTAGGTTAAAGTGACATTTACGTCTGAAATATACTGTTGGCTTACTAGAACTTTTAATGCACAATTATCATTCTAGGAAATTTTCTTTGGGAGTGACTCTTTAGCTTTCATGGTGAATTTGAAAATTTCTTTTGTACTTAATTTGTCATTAAGATGAGCCATTTTTATACTCTGCAGGAGTTTCATACCTTCTGACCCAAATTATTGCAGAGATTTCCAAATTCTGACAATTCTTTAAAGAGTCAGGACAAAATAGGACAGAATATCAATGATGTTGCTCCTGTATTGATAGCAATCTATTATGTTAATGGATAGCCATTCCCTAAAGTTGGGTCTGTATTATAACGAGTTGTTGTTATTAAATAAATCCTAAGACTAATTACTCAATGGAATGCTCTTCACCAATGGAATCAACTTGAGAGGCATTAAATGTATTTCAATTCCTATTTTAGAATTTTCCATACAGCCAATTTTCTAGCTACAAAACACACAAAATTTAATATTAACATTCAATAAGACAATTTTGGACATAAGTAAACTGTCCTATCTTACTGATAACTATTTTCATCTTGCTTAGTGTAAATAATTTTCTTATTGTCATATTTAAGTCAAATATATTCACTAGAAGCAAGATTTGACAATGTGAACTTGAATATCTTCTATGTTAAATGTGAGGTGGCACAGTATAGTGATTTTGAGTTTGAAGAATTTGGTTTAAAATTCTTATTTTGCCATTATGTAGCATGTGTGATCTTCAGCAATGTATTAAATCTCTTGAGGTCCAGCTTTCCTCATCTATGAAAAAGACAAGAATACATCCATCATTTGTTTTTTGTGAAGATGGTGAATTTAAATGAAACAAACAAAATAGTGTGTTTAATATAGGCTTTCTTAAATGATGGTTGGTTGTATTAATAGCTATTTTGGTGACTTAAGCCCCAAGGGCAGTTTTTAAGAGAAATTCCAGAAAATGTTTTGATAATGGGAAACATTATTAGCATAAGTATTTAGCCTCTGAATGTGACCATTTTGGAAAGAAAGTCACTCATCCAAAGGTATAAGAAAAAATCATGTTACTTAAAGGAATAATTGCTACAAAGCAGGCTTCACTCCAAGGGCTGGATTTTCTTTGGAGGAGTGAAATACAATCTGAGATTTTTGTCACTAGATGGCAAACTTTAATATAATCCCACAAAATTTCTTCCTTTAAAAAATGTGTCAAATTTGCATTTTTCTTAGGAGGAATTCCCCCCATAGTGTTAGCCTTACTAGTGTACAAAAAATTTAACACGTTAAAAAAAACAATAAATATTAAGAGCTTAACCCTATAAAAATCACATAAGAAATATTGTATCAACTTTAAAGCTAGAATATGATGTAAATGTACTTGAGGATAATTGTGCTTTATTTCTATGAATAACTTTTCTGTGCTACTATTAAATTCACTCTGGTTTGTTTACCTATTTTGTACCTCTCCTATATGAAGACTTCTGTAAGAGCCCTTCAGAAAAAAATGATAATAATTCTCAGCTTTGGGGCTGCCACTGAAAGTCAGGAATCTTGCTGTGTTCCTGCAAGATCTTTATCTTTTTATCCTTTAATTTAGTGATCAAAAAACCTCGAGGCTCATCTCTATATGAAATAGTTAAGACCACTGACTGCCTTCATTACACTAGGGGAAAATGCACAGGAGCTGGATTTTTCTTTTCCTTCTGCCCTTTTTCTTCCTGCAAAAAATTTAATTTCCCCAGTGCCTTTATTCTGATGACTGGGTACTATCTGGTGAATGCTGCACACAAAAAGAAGATGTTATGGACATGTTACTATAGAGAAGTACTGTTAATTTCCACTTGTGTTCATGTGGAATTAGAAGACTGATCATTTCATGATTATGTCCCTTCCTGTTTCATTTTGCTGCTAACAAATTTAAAGGTTGTTTAAATTATTGTTTAGCAACTACATCATTTGCTGAAACATAAGCTGTGTTCAACTAAATAGTTAGGAAATAGGATATTCTATTTAATCTAATCTATCATCTATCTATCATAGCATAAACTGAAGTTCATTCAAGCAACTCCATTCCCTAATTATGTAGTTGTTTTTATTTTCTAGCCAAAGTGCTAGATTTTCCTGTTAAATTGTGTTTTGATAGGATCAGCCCATCATTTCAACTTAAGAGCATATGGATTCTCTAGTTCAGAAGTCAGCAAACTATAGTAGTCTGCAGACCCACTGCCTGTTTTTGTAAATAAAGTTTTATTGGAACACAGCCACATGCTTTCATTTATGGAATTCCTATTGCTGCTCTCATGCTATAATGTCAGAGTTGAGTAGTTGCAACAGAGATCTCATGACCTGAAAAGCCTAAAATATTTACTATCTGGTCCTTTACAGAAGAAATCAGCCAAACTGTATCTAATCCAACCTGTTAACTATTTTTTCCAGATAAAATATGCAAGTACTGTAGATGTGTTAAAAAAAAAAAAAAAAAAAAAAAAAAAAACACTAACTGGGCTAACAATTTAAAGGTTGAAAGGGATCTACTCATTAATATGAGAAACAAAAGTGTATTTTGGTTCTTATTGGCATGAAAATAAGTGACTAAAATTATTAGCAACGATAATAAATTTTGACTAATGATTACTCTCTCTCTAGTGTCTCAGTCAAACAATGCTTCTACCACACAGAGTGGTCCACTGAACCCTATCACTTTCATCATCCAACAGACTTCTCTTAAACTCATTCCTCCAGCAGAATGAGATTTCATAGAGCCTGAGCTGCAGGCAATTTAGAGGCTTTCTTTCTTATGGTAAAGAGTAAAGAACTCAAATGTAAACTTAGAAATGAAAATGAATCTTGGGTAAATATTCTAAAAATAGCTAAGTAATTAAGTAAAAATGGGAAAAATCTCAACAAATTGCAGATTTTAAAGAGTTGAAAAATACCACAAAGAGTAAAAACAAAGTAGAAAAAATAGCACATATGATATTAATTATTTGACTTACCCTTCAATACTTTTTATTAAACACTTTTAGTTGTAATTACTTTCTTTTATGATAATAGTTTTGTAATATAATTTTCTATAGAGAGACCATAAAGATTTTTTCCAGTGTGAATGGTCAAAATTTTTGTTTTTAGCATTAATAGATTATAAAAATAAACATCAACTTCCCAAATTGTAGTTAATAATACCAAGTGATTTTTTAAAATTGTCAAATGTGGACAAAGCTGTATCAAATTTCTTTCATACACAAGCTGAAAGGTTCAAATGCCAGTGCATATTTTGTCTCTATACCTGTCCATTCCCCATCCACATTTATCCAGTTGCAAATGCTATAGGCCCATGGTCCCCAACCTTTTAGGCACCAGGGACCTGTTTCGTGGAAGACAATTTTTCCACGGTGGGAGGATGGCTCAGGCTGTAATGTGAGCGATGGGGAGCCGCAAATGAAGCTTCACTGGCTTGCCTGCCGCTCACCTCCTGCTGTGCAGCGGGGGTTGGGGACCTCTGCTATAGGCTACTTCAGTATCTCAGTGTGGCCACTGGCCCAGCAACTTTGTGTCAGGGCTCATGGTATGTGGTAGGAATAGTCCTGGAAAACATTTTTATGTTAGAACAGCTAACAAGTACTGAACTATATATAAATGTGACTGCAAATCATATACCTGTACCACAGTAATCCTGATATAAATGATGCATTCCAAATTCATTTTCACTTTATGTTAAATTCAACACCACATGGCATAAAGGACAGTGAGACAAAGGGTAGGAAGGACTAAAATAAAACATTTTTAAAAAGGATAACTTAATTGTGGTTAAAATACCTTATTATGACTTTTTAAATTATAATCACAGGTATTAACACATGGCTATAGCCCCATCCAAGGCCTTGGAAGAAGGCAGAATAAGTGAGGAGCTCTGAAATTGAAGCTTCATTAGCTTTGAATTAGATTCACCTCACTTACTCTCTTCTTTACCCAGCCTGAAATCCATGACCAGTTCTTGGAATCATTGCCTTATAAATGCCCTTTTTTCTCTTCTCTTGCTTGGTGATATTAACTTGGTGAAGCCATAGACGTAGTGAATCCTGTTCTCTCTATATGCTCCCATATCGCTGAAGCCTAGTTTTTACTGATCTCTCTCCTTGATGAATGCACTCGCCTGCTTACCACCCTTCTCTGGCTTCAACTTATTTTACATATTTAATTTATTTAAATGCAAATCAGATTTATCCACTCCTCTGCTTAAAATCTCTCAACTGTCCTCATATTTTTCTAAGAGGAAAAGGCAAAGTTCAAAACGGTGATCTACAAGATCCTAAGCAATCTGAACCCAATACCTCTCAGAGCTCATCCTGTTGTCCCTCTTACTTCATCTCTGCCCTTCTGGCTTCATTCTTCGTGTATATCAGACACCCTCCATATCACAGCCTTGGCACTTACTTTCTCTGCCTGAGAAGCTCTTCCTTTAGATACTCCTACCCTTGCCTCTTTTACCTTTTTTTCGTTCAAGTACTGCCTTTCTGACAATTCTACATAAAATTTCACCTTCCAACTTTTGTTTTTTCCTTTCCCAGTTTGTTTCCCTCCATAACAAACTTATCACCATCTAACAAGCTATATATACATATATATATTAACTTTTTGATGTTATTATTTTTAAATTTTCCAACTCTA
Source organism: Hippopotamus amphibius kiboko (assembly GCF_030028045.1). NCBI lineage: Eukaryota > Metazoa > Chordata > Mammalia > Artiodactyla > Hippopotamidae > Hippopotamus > Hippopotamus amphibius. Next base: position 77,983,358 of record NC_080198.1, read on the forward strand.
ACCCATTCTAAGATAATTCCATGCGGGTAGAAATTTGCATCTGTTTCCTTTATTGCCATTTCCACAGCATTTAGCATTTTGCCTAGAAAATATTTGGAAAATATCGTCATTCATTTTTAAATGAATGTATGATTAGAAAGTGAATCTTAAAATGACACCTGACATTAAAAGAAGTTTAGAAGACTAACTTCATGGCTGAAACAAAAATTTTAACAGATATAAATGGAAAAAGTAAGATTAGATCCCCACAGCATACCAGGTACCATATTTAAATCTAGATGGATTCAAGTGCTTATCATGTTTTTTAAAAAGCTAAAAAGCTAGAGAAAAGATAATGTCCATCAAATATCTGACTGGTAGAGGATCTTCTATACATAAAAGCAAATAAAGATATCTTAAATTTATAAATATTTTAAAGCAATGGAAACTAAAATGCAGGAAAGTATTGATAGATGTGATTACTCTGGATATCTATAAAGAACATAAACATTCAATTAAAAATTTGGTTAAGACAAATAAGACAAAATTTTAATAATCTAAAGGAAGATAGCAAAAAAAAAAAAAAAAAAACCCTAAAACCCCAGAAGATAATATAGGAGATGAATAGAATATTCAGTAAAGTATATTTATAACTACTGGAAGCACGATATAAGTTTAATGTTGACTTTTTTAGAAAAATGTTTATTAGAATATAGTTGATTTATAATGTTGTGTTAGTTTCAGGTATAAAGCAAAGAGAATCCATTATACATATACATATATCCACTCTTTTTTAGGTTCTTTTCCCATATAGGCCATTACAGAATATTGAGTGGGCCTAATTTTTGATACGGTTCTCAGAAAACAAATTTGCAACATTATTAAGAGACCTATTTTGCCTTCCCCTGTTGTAGTAGGTTGAATACGCTTCTTCTCTCCATGCAACAATATGTGCACCCTGAATCTGTGAACATGACCTTATTTGGAAAAATGTCTTTGCTAATATAATTAAGGATCTTGAGGTGAAATCAGCCTGGATTAGCATGGACTCTGAGTCCAATGACAAGTATCATAAAGAGAAAAGAAGGACAAAGTTTCCCTTTTGTCCACATCCTCGCTGACACTTATTATTTCTTATCTTTTTGATAAAAGCCATTCTAACAGTGAATTGATATTGTAGTTTTGATTTGCATTTCCCTGATGATTAGTGATACTGAGCATCTTTTCTTGTACCTGTTGGTCATCTATCTGTCTGCCTTCTTTGGGAAAATGTCTATTCAGATCTTCTACCCATTTTTCACTCAGATTTTTTTTCTGCTATTATTTTGCATGAGTTCTTTATATTTTTTGGATATTAGCCCCTTATCAGATACATGGTTTGCAAATATTTTATCTCATTCAGTGGCTTGCCTTTTCATTTAGTTGATAATTTCCTTTGCTGTGCAGAAGTTTTTAAGTTTGATATAGTCCCACTTGTTCATTATTACTTTTGTTGCCTTTACTTTTGATTTTAGATCCAAAAAATCATTGGCAAGGCCATGTCATGGAGCTTATCCACCTCTATTTTCTTCCAGGAGTTTTAAGGTTTCAGGTCTTACATTCAGTTCTTTAATACATTTTGAGTTAATTTTTATGTATGATGTTAGACAGTGGTCCAGTTTCACTTTTTTGCATGTGGCTGTCCAGTTTTCTCAGCACCATTTGTTGAAGAGACTGACCTTTCCCCATTGTATATTCTTGGGTTCTTAATTTCTGTTGTTTTTAAGCCACTCAATTTGTAGTAATTTGTTATGGCAATCATTAAGTATTAAAGCACATTTCTAAACCTGAATGGACTCAGAAAACAAAACAAAGCATAGACATACACATAGACACAAACGTACAAATGCATACACACATACAGAACCACTTTTCCTAACCTGAGGTGGAAAATGGCACCTAACTTTTCAAACTGGCATTCCAGTTTTTCAAGACATTTTGATCATTTTACAATACGTTTACTAGTTATTTGTGTTAAAAGACAGTTTTCCTTGAGTTTCTTTTTCTGTACATTTTGTGAGCAAGCCATAGAATTTTCTTATTTCTAGACTGTCTTTTCAAAGATGTTTGAGTTGAATTAAACCTTGGAAAAAATAGTATCTCCCACATAGTAAAAAACAAGCATATTGACTATTCATTATCCAATATCGGGGTTCCTAAGCTTAGGGTCGTCTTCTATAATGCAACCTTCTAAGCATGCAGGTGTCATCTGGCCTCTTTATGTGGCCCTGTGAAAACTGGGGCTTGTGGCTCCAGTACAATGGTGATACGCTGGCTAATTTGTTTGCCATGTGTAATAAACGGTTTGTCTCTGATTCAGGAGTCTCATATCTTCTACCAACATTCATAAAGCTGTGATAGGCTAACTTGTTCGCTTGCAAGTAGTATAAAACTTGACAAATTGATGTATTTTTCAGTAGTTTTCTTAATTTGTATGACTGTCAAACATGTGTCTCTGGCTTTTGTCTAAGTTATGAGTTGATGACTAATACTTATAACTGTCTTCTGAGCATCATTCTCCAGAGGGCCCATAATTTCTCATTCTGGACATGTTCCAAAATTGAACTCATAATTTTTCCTTCAAGTACTCTTCCCTCCCTTTTTGAAACTTCAGTTAATGTGATCACCATTTCAAACGAGTAGTATTTGATCTTTCTTCTGTTTCACAAAATCAGCTAATATTTCCTGTTAATTTTACTTTGAGAATTGCTTGTTGTAAACTCCTGTCCTGTCTCTGCCCTTGTGTTAGTCTAGGTCCTTTGAGAAACAGATGCCAAGATGGGATTAAACATATTAGAATATTATTAGGGGAATTATCCATGTGAGAAAACGTGGTGTGAATTCTAGAAAGGCTAGAAGAGTCCTTGGGCCATGATGCAAGATTGCCCTTGAGAAAAAGAATTAAGACTGGATGAGAGCATCCAAGAATGTCATGCAGTCTGAGAAAAGCTGGGCAAGCAATGGGAGATTCTCAAACCCAAGCCAGCCCTCAGATGATCTTCCTGACTCCCAGTAATGAGCCTGCCTTAGTGTTCTGCTGAGAACTGCAATATTCCGGAGGACAGTCTGTGAGAAGAAGCGTGGGTTGGCATAAATGCCACAGGGTGGCCTAAGTCACTTACTTTCCCTGTATTTAGAGTCTATAAAATGCTGTCTCCGGATTGCCACAGCCTCATGCAGGATTGTGTGTTTTCACAATAGTTTTAATATTCAGCCTTATCCAGAAACTCCCTGTGCTAACCTGTCTTAAAACATGCTGCTAGAGTTATGTTCCCTAAAGTACAAATCTAACCATTTACCTCTTCATGTGAAACTATCAAGATTTTCTTATTCTCAGTCCTATCCTTCAATGTCCCATACCTTTAAAAGAATGTGCCTACCTTGACTTTTCAAGCAAGAATATCCCAAACTATGCTTTCAAATTTGATCAGTTAATTGTACATAGCAACATTTTGGGGACCATTTTATATGATGCTTAGTGACATAAACAAAAGTTTACAAATTTTAACATTGGGTAAGAGTTTCTTTGTGCCATTTTCTCTGCTTGGTGTCTTAAATTACAATTATAGCACTTGCAACTAGAAGTCTCTTGGTTAGGGCACCAAGCTCTTCTATTCACCTTATCTTCCACTTCATTCCTCTTAGGCTTTCTGATTTTGATGTTAAAATCTCTGCAGTGGCATGTCTGACAGCTTAATTAGATCTGCAGACAGCACTTGTGGAGAATCTCATCCTCCTTGGAGCCATGAACTCATGCTTACAGGGCTTGAGACTGGAGTACACATGGAAATGTACTTATATTCTCACGGTTTTTGCCAGTAATTAATATTCATCTAATAAAGACCTGGTATTGTTCTCTTCATAAATTTCCTATGGGTGTGCATTGTAGATGTATGTTCACTTTTACTATTTATAGGTTTTTTACAAAAATACAATAGGCTGCATATTTAAAGATTTGTCTTTTCTTTTTTTCTTTTAGAATTTTTCTTTTCTGATATTTATTATTATAGTTTTATTTTTCCAAATTTTAATTGCCTCATTCTCAATTATTTAAAGAATGAAAAAATAAATGTAGTTGTATTTAATGTTTTCAATTTGGTTCTAATTTCATTAAAATGAGATTAAATATAAAAGTCAATAAAATTGACATTATTGTATTTATATTTTCAAAGAACATTTTTACTAAAATATTCAAAATCATACAAGTTAAAATGAATAATATAAATTATAATTGAAAAGTTAAACAAAATGAAATAAAAAATTATAAAATAAAACAAATGTTTTAATTTTACGTATTTTAATTGTGTTAAATATTTTCATAAAAATAAAAGTCTTTACAATTCAGTGAACATTATGTAGCCAAAGAAAAATTGGCGTTACACTTTGTTGTAATTAATTTTATATTTCAACTTGAGTGGGCCACAGATTGCTCAGACATTTGGTCCAACATTATTCCAGGTGTTTCTGTGAGGGTGTTCTGCATGAGGTTAACTTTTAAATTGGTAAACTGTGTAAAGCGCTTGCAGCGCATTTGGTCCTGTCCCAAACATGCACTGAAACTTCCTAGGATGTGTTAAATAATGCAAACATTTAACTTCACCAAAAGGATCTTGAAATTTGGTCCTGTCGAGACATTTGGCTCACACCAAAATACCTTGAAATTTGGTACTATCCAAAACACCCACTGAGACATTTGGTCCATGCTTTGTTATATAATACAAATATTTAACTGTTTTGAAATTTTATATACATTATTTTTATCACAATTCATGATGAATGTTGTATTTCACATTTATTCTTGTTCTTTCTTGCCATGAAATTCGGCAGAGCTGTTCTTAAGTCAATAAGCAATTGCTCTCTAATCTATACACCTGATTATTGACTTTGTCATATCTGATAACAATTTGAGTTATATGCATTTGATTTTGTCCATATCATCATGAAGTTGGTGGCTGTATTTGAGTGTGACCACCAAGAATCTGGGTGATAACTTGCTCATTGCTTTGCTCTTCCTCTTTTAACACTTCAGTAAATCTTCAGATCAGAGGATGACGCACTACCATCAGCTTTTGAAATTCACTATGCCAGCCTTCAACTGCATTGTTCATTCTGTGATCACTGTTCAGTACTGATATATAAACATTTCCAGTTTCTGGTGGAAATCTTGGAGCTTCTGGTCTTCTGATTCTGCCACACCTTCCTGAATATACACTCTCTCAACATAATGCATTAGGCCATCTAAGTTTTATTCTGCATTCACCACAATGTATTCAGATTTTCTTCTACATCTTTTAAAGGCACAAATGGAAGTCCAAACACTTGCAAGTGTTGCTTTTCATTGCCATATACTTGTGTGTTAGACCCAAAGAAGATACTTTTTGCCACTGTGATTGTGAAAATTAAAACAAGCATCCTTTTACTTGTGCATTTGATAGGAGTAGTTGAATTGCATTCATATTTGCAAACTCAAAATCTGTTCTGCACAACGAAGGATTAATGTCAAGGTTTCTTTCCTCTACAAATTCAAGTATTTCTCAGGTATATATCTGTAAGTGTCTTCTGACCTTTTCATTGTTAGTGCATAAATCAGTGGCATAGTATAACCCAACACTACATTGGGCACAGTAAATAACTGAGTCAACTGTGTTGATGCCATCTTGAAGCTGCCATCATTGAAGAATGTGGTACTGGCACTTAAATATTGAGTACTGTCTTAAGTTGTGTAAATGAGAATTCTTCTGTCATCTTGAGCACTGGAATCATTTATAAGAAATGATTTTCCACATCTGGTCGTTTTTTAATCCACTGGAACTTCAATTATATGCAGTGAAGTTGAGCTTGGGGGTCTATGTCTGTTTTGAATTTTATTTACTTGCCTCTTTAATGAGTTTCTTTCTGGTAGCACTAACAGGACCTTTTCATCTCTAAATATTACAGAGAGTTCTTTGAAGTACCTGTGATGAGGTTGCATTTGGCTCCTCTGTGTGTCCTTTTAACCTACTCAGGATTTCCCTTATTTCACCTTCAAAACCAACATTGTGTGGATGTTTTCATATCTTATCTTGAATGATTATAATGTTATCCAAATCCTGACCAGTTGTACACTGGGCAATGCAGATTCTCCTCTCTTCAAAACATTAGTACCTTTTATTATTTTTTGTGAGATTTATATTTAGCATTATTTATTTATTTTTAATGAAGTATAGTTGATTTAAAATATTGTATTAGTTTCAGGTGTACAACAAAGTGATTCAAAATTTTCATAGATTATACTACATTTAAAGTTATTTTTTAAAAAGATTATATTACTCTGTGCTGTAAATACATCCTTGTTACTTTATTTTATACATGGTAGTTTGTATCTCTTAATTCCATACCCTTATCTTTCCCCTCTCTCCTCCCCTCTCTCAACTGGTAACCACGAGTTTGTTCTATAGATTTGTGAATCTGTTTCTGTTTTGTTATATTCATTCCTTTCTTTTGGTTTTTAGATTCCACATATAAGAGATAACATATAGTATTCATCTTTCTCTGTCTGACTTTCTGACTTATTTCACTAGCATAATACCTTCCAAGTCCATTCATGTTGTTTCAAATGGCAAAATTTCATTCTTTTCTTTGGCTGGGTAGTATTTTATTGTATACAATACCATATCTTCTTTATTCATTCATCTGTTGATGGACACTTAAGTTGCTTCCAGATATTGGCTATAGTAAATAATGCTGCTATGAACATTGGAGGGAAGGTCTCTTTTCAAATTAGTGTATTTGTTTTTATTGGATAGATGCCCAGCAGTGGACGTGCTGGCTATATTTTTAGTTTTTTGAGGAACTTCCATACTGTTTTCCATAGTGGCTGCACCAATTTGCATTCCCATCAACAGTGTACAAGTATTCCCTTTTCTCCACACCCTCGCCAAAATTTGTTATTTGTAGATTTTTTGATGGTAGCCATTTTGACAGCTGTGAGGTGATATCTTTTTTTTTTTTTAATATTTATTTATTTATTTGGTTGCTCCAGGTCTTAGTTGCAGCTTGTGGGCTCCTTAGTTGTGGCTCACCAGCTCCTTAGTTGGAACAGGCGAGCTCCTTAGTTGGAACAGGCGAGCTCCTTAGCTGGAACAGGCGAGCTCCTTAGTTGCAGCTTGCAAGCTACTTAGTTGCAGCACACAGGCCCCTTAGTTGTGTCATGTGAACTCTTAGTTGTGGCATGCATGTGGGATCTAGTTCCCTGACCAGGGATCAAACCCCGGCCCCTTGCATTGGGAGTGTGGAGTTTTAACCACTGCACCACCGAGGAAGTCCCAGTGGTATCTTTTTTTTTTCCCCCAGTGATATCTTAATTGCTGTTTTGATTTACATTTCTCTGATGATTATCAAAGTTGAGCATATTTTCATATGTCAGCCATCTGTAGGTCTTCTTTGGAAAAATGTATTCAGGTCTTCTGCCCATTTAAAAATTCTTTTTATATTGAGTTGTATTAGCTGTTTATATATTTTGGATATTAACCACTTATCAGTCACATCATTTGCAAATACTTTCTCCCATTCTGTGTCTCTTAATTTTGTTAATGGTTTCCTTTGATGTACAAAAACTTTTAAGTTTAATTAGGTCCCATTTGTTTATTTTGCTTTTATTTCTTTTGCCTTAGGAGACAGATCCAAAAAATATTGCTACAATTTATGTCAAAGAGTGTGCCACCTATGTTCTCCTCTAGGAGTTTTATGGTTTCAGGTCTTACATTTAGGTCTTTAATCCATTTTGAGTTTATTTTTGTATGTGGTGTGAGACAATTGTCCTAATTTCATCCTTTTACGTGTAGCTGTCCAGTTTTCCCAGAACCACTTACTGAAAAGACTGTCTTTTCCCCATTATATATTCCTGCCTCCTTTGTCATAGATTAATTGACCATAAGTGTGTGCATTTACTTCTGGGCTCTCTGTTCTGTAATATTGACCTATATGTCTGTTTTTGTGCCAGTATCATACTATTTTGGTAGGTTTGTGATATAGTCTGAAGTCTGAGAGTGTAATATATCTAGTTCTGTTCTTGTTTCTCAAGGTTACTTTGGCTATTCAGTATCTTTGTGTTTCCATACAAATTTTAGAACTATATGTTCTAGTTCTATGAAAAATGCCACTGGTATTTTGATAGGGATTGCATTGACTCTGTAATTGCCTTGGGTAATATGGTCATTTTAACAGTATTAATTCTTCCAATCTGTAAACACAGTATATGTTTTCATCTGTGAGTGTCCGTCTCAATTTCTTTCATCAGTGTCTTATAGTTTTATGAGTACAAGTTTTTTACCTCTGTAGTTAGAATTACTCCTAAGCAGTTTGTTCTTTTTGATGTGATGTTAAATGGGATTGTTTTCTTAATTTCTCTTTCTGATAGTTCACTGTACCTGTATAAAAATGCAACAGAGTTCTGTATATTATTTTGTATCCTGCTACTTTACCGAATTCATTGATGAGCTCTAGTGGCATCTTTAGGTGGCGTTTTTAGGATTTTCTATATACAGTATCATGTCATCTGCAAACAGTGACAATTTTATGTCTTCTTCTCAAATTTAGATTCCTTTTATTTCTCTTTCTTGTCTGATTGCTAGGACTTCCAATTCTATGTTGAATAAAAGTGGTGAGAGTGGGCATCCTTGTCATGTTCTTGATCTTTTAGGAACTGGTTTCAGCTTTCCACCATTGAGTATAAATGTCAGTTGTGGACTTCTATGTGGCTTTTATTGGGTTGAGCTATGTTCCCCCTATGCCCAAGTTCTGGAAAGTAATGAATGGATGTCAAATTTTGTCTGAAGCTTTTCCTGCATCTATTGAGATGATCATATGGTTTTAGTCTTCAATTTGTTAATGTGGTATATCACATTGATTGGTTTATAGATATTATACCAACCTTGTGTCTGTTGAATAAATCCCACTTGATCATAATGTATGATCCTTTTTATATATTGTTGAATTCAGTTTGCTAATGTTGAGAATGTTTGCATCTATATTCATCAGAAATATTGGCCTGTAACTTTCTTTCTTTTAGTGTCTTTGTCTGGTTTTGGTATCAAGGTAATGGTAGTCTCATAGAATGAATTTGGAAGTGTTCCCCCCTCTTCAACTTTTTGGGATAATTTGATAAAGATAGATATTAGCTCTTCTTTATATGTTTTGTAGAATTCCCCTGTGAAGCCATTCCATCCTGGACTTTTGTTTGCTGGGAAATATTTTTATTACAAAATCAATTTCACTACTAGTGATCAGTCTCTTCAGGTTATTTCTTTCTGATTCCTTCTTGGAACATTGTGTATTTCTAGAAATTTGTCCATTTTTTTCTAGGTTGTCCAGTTTGTTGGCATAAAACTATTCATAATTTTCTCTTATAATTTTTTGTATTTCTATGGTATCATTTTTTATGTCTACTCTTTCATTTCTTATTTTATTTATTTTGATCCTTTCTCTTTGATGAGCATGGTTAAAGGATTATTATTTTTTTTTCTTTTCAAAGATTCAGCTCTTGGTTTCATTGATCTTTTCTGTTTTTATTTATTTTTGTTGTTCTCTATTTTATTTCCTCTCTGATCTTTATTATTTCCTACCTTCTACTGACTTTGGGTTTTGTTTGTTCTTCTTTTTCTAATTCCTTTTAGATGATAGGTTAGGTTGTTTATTTGAGTCTTTTCTTGTTTCTTGAGGTAGGCCTGTATCACTGTAATCTTTCTTCTTATAACAGTTTTTGCTTCATAACATGGATTTTGGAAAGTTGTGTTTATGTTTCTTTTTTTGTCTCAAGGTATCTTCTGATTTCCTCTTTGATTTCTTCATTGACCCATTCATTTTAGTCTCCATATGTTTCTGCTTTTTCCTTTTTTCTTTCTGTATTGATTTCTAGTTTCATACTGTTGTGGTTGGCAAAATTGTTTGATATAATTTCTATGCTATCAAAGTTGTTGTGACTTGTTTCATGGTCCAGCATGTAATCTATCCTGGAGGATGATCCATGTACAATTGAAAAGAATGTGCATTCTCCTGTTTTGAATAGAATGTCCTATAGATATCTATTAAGTCCAGCTGCTATTGTGATGTAAGACTGTGGTTGTATTATTGATTTTCTCTCTGGATGATCTATTCATTGATGTTAGTGGGGTGTTAAAGTCCCCTACTATTGTATTATTGTTAATTTCTCTCTTTATGTCTGTTAATATTTGCTTTATATATTCAGGAGCTCCTGTATTGGGTGCATATATGTAATGAATATATTGGGATGGCCAAATATTTCATTCAGGTTTTTCCATGATATCTTATGGAAAAACCTGAATGAACTTTTTGGTCAACCCAATAATATCCTCTTGTTCTTTGATCTGTTATCATTCTATAATGTCCTTTTTGGTCTCTTGTTATAGACTCTGTTTTAAAGTCTATTTTTTTTCTGGTATAGTATTGCCAACATGCTTTCTTGTCATTTCCATTTGCATGAAATATCTTTCTCCATTTTCTCACTTTCAGTCTGTATGTGTCTTTAGCTCTTAAGTGAGTCTCATGTAAGCAATCCAATATCGATGGGACTTGTTTTTTTTCCTCCACTCAGCCACCCTTGTCTTTTGATTGCAGCATTTAGTCCATTGACATTTAAAGTAATTATTTTTTAAGCTTTATATTGGAATATAATTGCTTTACACTCTTGTACCAGTTTTTGAGGTACACCAAAGTCAATCAGCTGTGTTTATACATATATCCCCATATCCCCTCCCTCCTGCGACTCCATCCCACCCTTCCTTTCCTGGCCCTCTAAGGCATCACTCATCATCAAGTTGATCATCAGCTTCCCACTAGCTATCTATTTTACAGTTGGTAGTGTATATATCTCTATGCTACTCTCTCACTTTGTTCCAGCTTCCCCTTTGCTCCTCCCCCCAACCCCATGTCCTCCAGTCCATTCTCTGCATCTGCATCCTTATTCTTGCCCTGTCACTGGGTTCATCAGTACCATTTTTTTTTTTTTAGATTCCGTATATAAGTTAGCATACAGTATTTGTTTTTCTCTTTCTGACTTACTTCACTCTGTATGACAGACTCTAGGTCTATCCACCTCATTACATAGAGCTCCATCTCATCCCTTTTTATGCCGGAGTAATATTCCATTGTATATATGTGCCACATCTTCTTTATCCATTCATCTGTTGATGGGCATTTAGGTTGCTTCCATGTCCTGGCTATTGTAAATAGTGCTGCAATGAACATTATGGTACATGTTTATTTTTGGATTATGGTTTTCTCTGGGTATATGCCCAGTGGTGGGATTACTGGATCATATGGTAGTTCTATTTGTAGTTTTTTAAGGAACCTCCAAACTGTTTTCCATAGTGGCTGTACTAACTTACATTCCCACCAACAGCGCAAGAGAGTTCCCTTTTCTCCACACCCTCTCCAACATTTATTGTTTCTAGATTTTTCGATGATGGCCATTCTGATGGGTGTGAGGTGATACCTCATTGTGGCTTTGACTAGCATTTCTCTGATGATTAGTGATGTTGAGCATCTTTTCATGTGTTTGTTGGCCATCTGTATGTCTTCTTTGGAGAAATGTCTATTTAGGTCTTCCACCCATTTGTGGGTTATTTGCTTTTTTGGTATTAAGCTGCATGAGCTGCTTGTATATTTTGGAGGTTAATCCTTTGTCCGTTGTTTCATAGGCAATTATTTTTTCCCATTCTGAGGGTTGTCTTCTTGTCTTGTTTGTGGTTTCTTTTGCTGTGCAAAAGCTTTTAAGTTTCCTGAGGTCCCATTTGTTTCTTCTTGATTTTATTTCCATTATGCTAGGAAGTGACTCCAAAAGGATCTTGCTTTGATGTATATCATAGAGTGTTCTGCCTATGTTTCCCTCTAGGAGTTTTATAATATCTGGCCTTCCATTTAGGTCTTTAATCCATGTTGAGTTTATTTTTGTGTATGGTGTTAGGAAGTGTTCTAATTTCATTCTTTTACATGTTGCTGTCCAATTTTCCCAGCACCACTTATTGAAGAGGCTGTCTTTTAAAGTAATTATTGATAGGTATGAACTTACTGCTAGTTTATTACTTGTTTTCCGGTTGTTTTTGTAGTGCTTCTATTTTCATTCCTTCTTTTTATTTCTTCCCTTGTGGTTTGATTAATTTCTTTAGGGGTATGTCTGTATTCTTTTCTCTCTAGTTTTTGTGTATCTACTGTTGTTTTTTGATTTTTCATTGCCATGGAGTTCATATATGCTGACCTGTAACTATATCTACTTTTCTTAAGCTGGTAGTCATTTAAGTGCAAACACATTCTAAAATATCCACATTTTTTACTCCTCTTCCCCACATTTTTGTCTTTGATGTCACATTTTATATCATCACTGTTTATTGTAGTTATAGTTGTTTCTGCAATATTTTTGTCTTTTAATCTTTGCTAGTTTATGTTGTTGATCATCAGCCTTTACTCTTTATTTGCCTTTATTAGTGGGATTTTTACTTTCCTATAGATTCTTACTTCCTGATATAGCCTTTTCTTTTTGTGTTAGAAAAGACCTTTTAATATTTGTTTTAAGGTAGGTTTAGTATTGATGAACTCTTTTTGTTTGAGAAGTTCTTCATCTCTTCTTTAATTCTCAGTGATAATCTTGCTAGGTAGAGTATCCTAGGTTGCAGGTTTTTCCCTTGAAGTACTTTGAATATAATGTGACACTCCCTTCTGGCCTGCAAAATTTATGTAGAAAAATCAGCTGAGAGCCTTATGATGCGTCCCTTATTTATGACTTTTTATTTTTCTCTTTCTACATTTAGAATTCTCTCTTTAACTTTTGCCATTTTAATTATGATATGTCTTTATGTGGGTCTTTTTGGGTTCATCTTGTTTTGGACCTTCTGTACTTCCTGTATGTGCATATCTGTTTATTCAGGTTTAGGAAGTTTTCAGCCATAATTTTATTAAATACATTTTCAACCCCCTTCTCTCTCTTCTCCTTATGGGAGCCCTATGTTGTGAATGTAGGTACACTCGATGTTATCCCAAAGGTCTCTTAAACTGTTTTCACTTTTTACATTTGTTTTTCTTTTTGCTGTTCTGATTGGGTGATTTGTACCATTCTATCTTCCAGATCACTTATGTGTTTTTCTGTATCACCTAGTCTGCTGTTAATGTCTATTAGTATGTTTTTCATTTCAGTTATTGTACTCTTCAGTTCTTAGTTCTTTTTTATATTTTTTAGATGTTTGTTAAAATTCTCAGTATTCGCTAATTCTCTTCCTTAATTCAGTTAGAATTTTTTGTTACTAACACTTTGAATTCTTTATCTGGTAAATTATTTATTTCTGTTTTCTTGTTTGTTTTTTTTTCCGGGCTTTTATCTTGCTCTTTCAATTAAAGCAAATTCCTCTGTCTTCTCATTTTGCTTAACCTTCTCTGCCTCTATGAAATTAGGTGAAATAGTTACCTATTGTGTTCTTGAAGGGATTTCCTTATGTGGAAGTATAAAGTCTGCACGTGCCCTATGCCTTTGGTGGGAGAGCTGGATATAATGTGAACACAAGTCATGTTTTTCCTTATGGTGTGCTGGCAGCCAGAGAAGGAGGGGCTAGAGCCAGAGGCAGCTCTGAGCCAGGCTTCCCCTCTATTCATTGGCTGTCCACACTTTCAGGTTCAGGGGTGTGTCCCAAGTTGCTGGACAGAAGTTATGAGGGTCAGGTCCAGGCTGGTTCTGTTCCTTTAAGTATGCTCTCTCCCCTCTCCCAGCACCTCCATTCTTGCCCCAGAAGGGAGCAGTTCTGGTGGAAAAGGGGCCTGCAGGCTCTCGGCATGTGACTTAGTACAGGCTGCAGTGGTCTGGCTGCAGAAAGAGGTTCGGGCTGCTTCTGATGTGCTTCTTGTGGAAACTATAGTAACAGCTGTGTCTGCCTGGCTCAGAGACCACTTCAGGTCTGTCTCCTTCATTCCTCACAGCCAATCTCTCCCCTTGTCCTCTGCTGCTCCCACCTTGGTGCAGAAGTGTGCTGCAGGGGAGGTGGTGACCATTTGTCTCTGATGTGGGTCAGAGTGGGAACCGTGGTGGTCTGGCTGCAGACAGAGTTCAGAGCTGCTTCCGATGTGTTCCCCGTGTAAGCACCAGTAATGGTTTCCCCTGACCTGTTCAGATGCCAGCTTGGGTCTTAGCCACCTCTTTGTCTCATGGCTGAGTACTTTCCTTGGTCATGACAGCCCTTGGTCCAGTGTAGTGATGTGACATGAAGGAAGTGGAGCTGGAGCATTTGCCTGGCTCAGGCTGAGTCTCACGCTGGAGTGGTCACAGGAAACTAGTTAGCCACTAGCACAGTTTAAATCCACTGTCTCCACCTTGTTTTGGAAGTACGCAAGCCTGCACACAGTCTCACAAGCAGAGTCCAGGCTTCCTGCAGCCTTTCTGTTAGTACTACCAGCCAAGGGGGCTCATCTTCCCTGTGTTTGTATCCAGGGCTGGGTGCCCAATATGTGACTTGAACAGTTCACCCTCCAGGGTGGATTTCCCCCTATTTAATCTTCCTTTTCCTCTGAGTCCAATTCCAGGGGCACAGGTCCCCACCTGATCTCTTCTCTTCCCTTCCTACCTGATTCTGTGTGGACCTTTCTTACAGCCTTGATTGTATAGGAGGCTTTCTGACAGTTTCCAGTTAGTTTTTCGTGGGAATTGTTACACTTGGAGATGTATTTTTGATGTGTTCACGGGGGAAGGTGAGTTCTGTGCCTTCCTACTCCACTATCTAGATCAATAACAACAATACTGTTACCATTTATTTCTGTCTCTGTTAAAGGAATGGAAATGGTGACAAAAACCATTATAATGTAGCACTGGCTTTTATTTTTGTGAGTATACTATTTCTGCCCTATTTCACTGAGAATTTTGAAATAAAAATATCATATTGCCAAGCAACAGGGGAAGAAGTTTTTTTGTTTGCTTGGGTTTTTTGGGTAGCCATCTGACCAATAGTTGCTGGTTTACTTGTAAGGGAAAACTTACTAGCTTCAATTTGACCAGGCTGGATCAGCCAGTAGGTAAGCACTAGCCAATTGGCAGGTAAGTGTGGGCATCACATCCACTAAAACCTCTCCAAATAGCGGGAGACACTTCTTGTACTCTACTGCAATCATACCTCTATAGAACATCTATTCAAGGGAAACATTGCCTCTTAATCCTGGGTAGTAGGATCGATGTAAGGGGTTTAATTAAATGCCCAGTATCCCCCTCATGGCAGCTATTATACCTGACCGCTATGTGGTGGGAGAGGCACACTCTTCTCACTCTTCCAGAATAAGCAAGATGCTCTGCAAAGTGTTTATGTCAACATGTTTGCCACATATTTTACATAGTAGTCAAACCACTAGCACAGTTAGAATCTACCCTTTCCACCCTGTTTTGGAAGTATGTAAATATGTGGCATAGGAGCTTGATCACTCCTTTCAGACTCCACCCTTATTGAACACCTCAGCCACATCCAGTCAAATGTCCAGTGACATATTAATGCACCATGCATCGTGAGATCCCATTCTCATTTGTTGTCCTTTGCCTCTAACTATAGGACTCCTTTTGGTACTCCTAGTTAATATAAATCTCACTCTTCTGCAAAGTGAAATCCTAATCCATCTACCAAAACCCACGTACCATTACCAACTAGGCTACAGGGGCAAGAAGAATTATTTTTGGCAACAGCCATAGCACAATTATTGGACCAATAAAACATGATAGTATTTTTTATGTATTAACCCTGTAAACCAATAGTATTAATAAACTTTGTGGGCTATTTGAACTTGGGGATGTTTTCTAAGTGTAGGTGTTTTTGAAAGGACAAAATATCAAGGACCGTTTGTCATGAACCAAATATGTTGAACATTTTTGATAGAACCACATTTCAAAGACCTTTTGGTGTGAACCACATGTCTCAGTGGACATCTTGGATAGAACCAAATGCCAAATGTCTGCGAATTGTGCAAAGCAGACTGTCTCTTTACTGTGGGTAGGCCTCGTTCAATTAGTTGAAGGCCTGAATAAAAGAAAAAAACTGACCCCCCCCACCGACTCTCTGCCTCCCCCACCCCCCACCACACACACACCAAGTAAGTGAGGATTCTTTGATTCCTTCCTTCTGTCTCTTAATGGGAAATTGTTTTTTTTCCTGCCTTGAGACTTTAACTGAAACATTGACTCTCCTGGATCCCCAGCTTGCCAATCACTCTGAAGATATTGGGACTTGTCAGCCTCTGTAATCACATGACCCAATTCCTTCTAATAAATTTCTCTTCTCTCTGTCTCTCTGTCTCTGTCTCTCTGTCTCTGTCTGTCTGTATGTATTTTACTGGCTTTGTTTCTCTGGAGGACTCTGATGAATACCTATTTCATGCACACACAAGTTTGAAAATAGAACAGAGTATTTAATAATGAAAAATTTTCTCAGCTGCTGCATGCCATTGTTGTGACTATTGTACTAACTAGTGGGTACCTTGGTATCACACACTGGGTACCAAGAAAAACTAGAAAGCAGATGCTTGACACTGTACCTCATTATGCAAGAATCTATTACATCCTTGCTATCTGAGAGGAAGGATTTGACAAGTTAATTAAATTGTCTTTTTTCTTATCTAAGCACTTCCATCACACAAGTCCTTTCTGCAATGCAAAATAGTATTTGTCTTCAATAATGACAGCAACACCATCAGCAAACCTTCATGACACTCAGATATAGTTATGTTTTGTTATGAAGAATTAGACACATAACAGCAGACATATAGAGTATATGTGAGTGCTGGCTGGTGAATCCCAAGTGAAATAATTGTTTCTGTGGTGTGTGTGTATTAGGGGGCGGAGGGTGGGGTGCATGTATGTCTATGCCCATAATTTCCGAGGCTCTTAAAAATGGATACAAATCAGTGGTTCCTCTTACCTAGGTGTCATGATGGTAGTGATAGAATCAGCCCATAGGTTTACCAACTTTGTTGGAGTTTTAAATCTTTAGGGCTAAACATGATATTCTGCCTATGTGCTATAGACTGAATGCTTATCTTCCTCCAGAATTTATATGTTGAAATCTAATTTCCAATGTGATGGTGTTTGGAGATGGGACATTTTGCAGATGATTAGGTCATGAGGGCAGAATTTATGTTGTTGGGAGATAAAAAAAAAAGAAAGTCTTTACTCTTCTAAGTTCTTCTGGCTTAAGAATTAAATTGACAAGAAACAGATTAACAGGAGAAAAAAAATCAAAAGTTTAATAACACATATATTTCCTATACACCTGGGAGAGATCCAGGGTAACTGAGTAACTTGCCAAAACTGCCAAAGTGCTCATGTTAAATACCATCTTCAGCTAAAGACAAAAGAGAATGTTGGGGAAGAGGTTTGGGATTTGGAGGAAGGCAATTCATATGGAGATAGAAAAGCAGATGTTTGATAAACAACTATTTGCTGGGCCCAGCAGAGGCAATGGGGCAGAGCGGACTCAGGTTTCTCTGCCCCCAAACCTAGCCCATGTTCTTTGTAGATATCTCTGGTGATAGAGCTCTTCTGGAAACAAGCCCTCTATCTTAATTCTTTAGGCATCTAAAGGGGAGGTAAAAAGAAAGACTTCCTGAGTCTTCTCTTTCTTAAAAATAATCAGCCTAAATTAATCCTTTTGCCAGAGAGACATATTTTGGGGTGGCACATTTTGCTTCCCTACAGTGTCCCTGTGAAGGAGGCCCCCGAGTGCTCCCTCACGCCCTTCCACCATGTGAGATTACAGTGAGAAGACTGTCATTTCCAAGCCAGGAAACAGGCTCTTGATCTTGGACTTCTCAACCTCCAGAGCTGTGAGAAATACATTTCTGTTGTTTGCAGGCCACTAAATCTATGGTATTTTATTATAGCAACCAGAACAGACTAAGATAGTGTAAAAGAGATAGCAGACCTACTTGGGGGAAGACACTGTGCTAATTTTAGTGCTTCAGTGGTAAGCAACAGACATGCTTTCTAACACTGCAGTTGTTACAATCTAACGATGTGTACTTGTGTTAAAGAGATGATTACTCAGAGTCTGGACTAGGAACTATATTGTAAAGTTACAAGGTACAGCGGACATCCTAACTGGTAGGCTGTGGGTCAGTGCTATGGCTGGGAAGGTAAGGTATCTTGATGATCTCGGGTGGTCTCGGCCTGCAGCAGCTTGAAGCAGGGTTCCAGTTCCTGGCCAGAGATTGAAGTCGGGTCACAGTAGTGAGAGCGCTGAATCCTAGCCACTAGGATTCAGTGGCACATGTCTTGGCCAAGATGGATTCTAGCTAAAAAGCCTATGGGTAGGTTGACATCACTTACTATCAGGTGATGCCCACTGCCTTTTTGACCTTCAAGGAGCCTTTCTGCACATTGTAGTTGGGAAGGTCTCCTTGACTTCAAGAATGAGGAATATGTGGTCTTTTATCTGGGCAGGGCTCAGCTCTTCTCTTACCCCTGCTATTTTGGAGTATCTGTCTGCAGAAAACGTCTCTAGCTGCCTAGTCTGGGGCCCATCTATCTCCTGCTTCAAAGAAGGTTATTTTCTACTAGATACATACGTTAATGTTGAAGAAGGTGGTTTCCCAAAGTTAGAGGATTATCTGATAATATAAAGATGGTCTTCTATTATAAGAATCAACATTTATGAATATTTCTGAACTGCAGTACGTTAGTCAAGGCTGGAGTCTTCTATTTGAACTTTATTGCCACATAATTTGTACTTGGAGCCCTGAGAATATCTGAGAGCCCCAGTGACAAGGTATGGAGTGAATATCAGTGAGAAGAATGTCCAGAACGATTTTAGCTTTTTATCTTCAGGCAAACAAAGCTGAGGCATACTAGCTAGCAAACAGTTTGGTTAGAATGATTAAAGCAGTTTCCGAGTCTCCTTGGCAAGGCTGCACCCTTATTATGTTTAGTTGAATTATGAATCATGTTTTTGTAGCTCTGTAGACTTCCAAGGTGTCATTGTACTCTGGGGACTGATTGTTCCAACAGGTGTTTAACCATGCCTCTAGGAAGAAAATTGTTCTAACAAGTTAATGAAATCTTTATTTATGAGAAATTTTATAACCAATTTCTGAGAGGAGATCAACAAATAGTTCTCTTTGCTGATGTACTTATGTCAATAATTTGGAAATTATGAGCCAAATATAGCACATTTAATATGTATCCATGTAGTGTCTGAAACCAGAGTTCCAAAAATAACTACAAAATCTAAGAGGCTGCAACGCCTTGATAGAATCACATGCAATTTAGGTATTTAAATTTTCAGTAAGTTTAGTGTGAGTCAACAGTAAAAGGTGATGGCTAATAAGTTCTTTAATAGAAGAGTTTAGCCTCTAGAATGAGGGAGGTAATTTATCCTTTTTTTTTTTTTTTTTTTGAGTTTTAGACAGGCCAATAAAAAGTATTATGATAAAATGGAAAACATTTAGAGGACAGTTACAGGAATGATGAGAATACACAAAACCAGGGGATATTTATCCTGTAAAAGAGAAAACTTAGTTGTCTTTATGTGAAAAATTACCCTGAAAAACTGGATTAGAATTGTTCTTTAGGTCCTGGCTTCTATTTAGATAAGGTTGTCAAGAAAGAAAAGTTGGAGTAGGTGACATTTTATCAGAGATGTGAGGGAAGTGATCAATTGAGCAGAATAAAGATCTGGAAGAAATAAGTTTGGTTTGAGAAAACAGCAACTGCACAGCCTAAGGCAGGAATGAGAAAAGGATTTGGAAAATAAGATTCTATACACATATACATGTGTTGCAATACCATGTGTGTGCATAACACATATATATTCAATTATATATGTGCTCTGAAAATCCCTTCAACAAAGAGCAGTCTAGAGTCTTAGGTTATAGATATTACTCACAGTGGAAGAAAGGTGGTACAAAGCTTTTCAGCAATGAGACCCCTCAGACAATTGGTGTTGCTTTCCTAAATGGTGGTTCAATAAGAACATTTAATCCTTTAGGTTATTTTCAATAATATAATCTAGAAAAACAAAGAAATAATTCTTTTTTTTAGCTGAAAAATGTTAGAGTTGTAATGACTAAAAATTCTTTCATATCCATTTAAGCAAATTTATTGTGATTCAAGTTCATTTTCTGTGTGAAATAGGAAGACTAAAAAATGCAGAAAGAGTTGACTATTCAAAGGCAGATTATTGCAAATATTTCTCAAGTTTTTGGTTGACATGCTTATCACTGGCTTTGCTAAATTAACTCCTTTGTTAATATTGTCTCACCTTCTTGGCTCCGAGAGGTTATTTCAGAATAACGTTCTTGTGTGAATTTCAATCATACTTCTATAGTCAAAAATTACCTTTTGCTTGACTATAATTTCCTAAGGAGAGTCTTAAAGATTATATCAGATCCCTTCCCATGTGTGAGTACTGCATTCAATCTCATTAAATAAATGAAATAAATAATTTAAAATTTAGCAGATATGGTAGTAGAAAGGTCTGTAGTTTAAAAAAAACAAACATGTCTTTTCTAGAGCATGAGTATCTTCCTTAAGTCATATGATATTTTACAAAGTATTTTCATATGTATACCACTCTGATCTTCACAAAAATGTTTCAGTAGAATAGGTATCGTGTATATTATTTTGAAAATCAGGAAATAGACTCATAGATATTCAGCACATTTACCAAGTGAATAAGAACTGGAACCACTACTTCTTACTTCCAGCTCAAGGTTGTTCATATTTTTAGTCAATCGCTTTCCTTGAAATGTTTTACTGAAAAAAATAATAAACTGACCAATTAAGAAAAAGAATGATCTAAGCAAACTGGAATAATATATGATCACAGATATCAGTTTGTACAACATCCGACATTACATTCTTTTTTTTTTTAATTTTATTTATTTATTTATTATTTTTGGGGGGTACACCAAGTTCAATCAACTGTTTTTATACGCATATCCCCGTATTCCCTCCCTTCCTTGACTCTCCCTCCCCTCGAGTCCATTCTTTCCCTACTTTTTGAAACTATCTTCCCTTGACCTCCCAGAACTTGGATTCCAATCAGTCTTCTTCTAATTCTTTTTAATTCCTCTTGCTGATTGATCCTTTCACAATCAGTGAAACTTAGTGTCCAGCAGGGCTTTATTCTGGCTTATTTTCGCAGCCTGCCTACTCTTCCTTACAGATTTCAAATTTCTAGTTCCAGAATTCACCTGCCTTCCCAGCTTCCCATCTATTCTGAGTAGGATATATATCATCTATTGATGAAGCCTAGAAGTGTTTACAAAAACAACTTATTGGAATACAATATAAAATTCAACTAAAAATAAGTTTAAAAAAAGTTTTACCAGCATCAAGGAACAAAATTTGAAATCTAAGACTTTGTGATTAAACTTATTGACCTGTTCTAAGCATTTTTAAAATTCAAGAATAATAAGTTAAGAAAACTAACATGGTTATTATTAGCAGAAGGAGAGACGAACTCAAGGTTGAGGGGTTCCCTGTCACTGAAGTGAGCAGGACCAAAAAGCATCAAGATATACACTCTGTAAATATGGAATTGTCTGTTTAGTTCACTGCTGTAAGCCTGCCACCTATAATCATGGTAGCCTATAGTAGCTGTTTAATCAATATTTTCCCAATGAATGGATAAATACAATGCTCAAAAGCAGGACTATTACTGACAGTGTGTATGATGGATATTCTAGCAAACTTTTTATTAAATTCCATTTTCTTTAAAATGTAGTCAGTTTTAAAAATGGCTAGTTTGGGAATGAACTTGTCCAGTGTGTTATTCTTCCTTCCTCTAACTGAATATAATCATCAAATTCTATGACAACATCATAAACCTTGTATCTAGCAAGGGTACATTTGAAGAAAGTGTTGAATGATAACATGTGCTTTTACTTCTTGACTGGATCAGATTAGTATCGATTGTCTTTGTGTTTAAAGCAAAATGTTTTATGCCTCTTTGAATTTATTCTTTCCAGCTCATTTATTGTTGATGGAGAACACAAAGTACCAATCATAATTTTCTTGTAACATGGATATCCTGTTATCAATGGCAATGCTGAGATTATCAGAGTAAAAAGGAAGTGTGTAGAGAGGTCCAATTAATAGTAATGCTTAAGCAATGCTTCGGTGCAGTTTTTAGAAAGCTTGCTTTGACAGATAAATGTGTTTTTTCTTATATTGTGCTTAGTATTAATTAAAATTTTGTAATTGGCTCTTTTTTTGTTTTTGTTTTTTGAGACAAAAAACAATTTTTTTATTGTAGTGTTATGATTGGGTTAGTTTGACCACATGCCCGGTCTCCAGTTGGGAAAAGATGGGAAACCTAATAGTCCCACTTGATTTTATCCAAAGGAAGATAAGTTTCCCGAAGGACATTGGGTACTAATAGAGAAAAGAATTATTTTTTGGTCTGATTGTTTTATTAAACAGCTGTTTTAATTATGTATTTTATATACAGTTAGAATTTCAGTGTCAGAGAACTAGGAAGCAAGAATTAAAAGAATGGAATGAAAATCTTTAGCCAAGTGATAAAAAGACTGAGAAGAGTTGGAGTTCATTCATTTTAGTGATATCACTTAATGATATAAAGAATCCATAGTATTTACACTGCAAGATTATAATTTTATGTTTCTATAATACTGACAGAATATAACTGATTTTTGTAATATCACTTATATAATAAAAGTTTGTCTGCAATTTTTTTTTAAAGAAAATTCAATATTGAGAACGTATGGTCATATATTTTTGACGTTGTGTAAAGGAACTCCACACTGTTTTTTGGTAAATTTAGTTTTTCTGAAAACATTACCAAAGACAGGCAACTATGGCATCTATATTACTAAAAGTATTTACCTTCATTTCAAACAAGTTTTTTTTGTTTTTAAATTTTATTAAAGTATAGTTGATTTAAAATTTCTGGTGTACAGCAATGTGATTCAGTTATACATATATATATTCTTTTTCATATTCTTTTCCAGTATGGTTTATTACAGGATATTGAATATAGTTCCCTGTACTATACAGTAGGACCTTGTTGTTTATCCATCCTATGTATAATAGTTTGCATCTGCTAGTCCTTAACTCTAATCCTTCCCTACCCTATCCCCCCGCCCCCCCACTCCCCAGCAACCACAAGTCTGTTGTCTACATCTGTGAGTCTGTTTCTGTTTTGTAGATATGTTCATTTGTGTCATACTTTAGATTCCACATATGTGATATCACATAGTATTTGTCTTTCTCTTTCTGACTTACTTCACTCAGTATAATAATCTCTAGGTTCATCCGTGTTGCTGCAAATGGAATTATTTGATTCTTTTTTTGACTGAGTAATATTCTATTGTATGTATGTATGTGTGTGTGTGTATATATATATATATATATACCACATCTTCTTTATCCATTCATCTGTCAATAGACTTTTAGGTTGTTTCCATGTCTTGGCTATTGTAAATACTGCTGCTATGAACATAGAGGTGAATGTATCTTTTCAAGTTACAGTTTTGTCTGGATAGATGCCCAGGAGTGGGATTGCTGATCATATGGCAACTCTATTTTTAGTTTTTTTTTGAGAAACCTCCATACTGTTTACCATAGTGGCTGCACCAATTTACATTTCCACCAACAGTGTAGAGGGTTTCCTGTTCTCCACACCCTCTCCAGCATTTATTATAAAACAAGATTTTTTTTTTTGAGAGAAAAATAAGATTAAAAGAAATTTTTTTTGAAGTTACCTGTAGGAGGAAAACGTTGAACTCAGTGGCATCTAGTGTGTATGCTGAAGGGGAAAGTAAGGAAGAAAACTTGTCCTGTTTTATTTCCTTAGGCCATTAGAAGCATAGCAACAATTACCTTGAGTTTTACAAATCCCTGGGCTAATCCTTTAGTGATTAGCTTGTCAAATTAGCTCTATAAATATTATGTGAATGAGTAAAAATTAAATTAATAAATACAGAAATTACAAACATAACTTTTACAAAATAAACAATGATTACTTCAATGAGGAATGACATTAATACATATGCATTGATAGTAGAAAAACATTACTTTTCACAATGTTTACTCTTTTGAAATTTATTTAAATGCTTTTCAAAAATTTACACTTACATATTGACATAGAGAAAATAATATAACCTATACTAGACTACAAAATTGGCTGCAAACTCTTGCCCTCCCAAGAAGAGATAGATTTTCTTCCCTTGACTCTGTATTGGCCACACAGCTTTCTTTGGCTAACCAGGCATTAGTAAGTGTCATAAGCAGAGGCTTGAAACATGTTTATTAATTGGTGTTTATTCTTTTGTGACTCTTGGAAGTCTTCCAGCACTGTGTAAAAACACCCCTGGAGAGCCTGATAGAGAATGAGTGTTTCTTCTGAGCAGGGACACAAGCAGTCTCTACCCCTCTAGCCATGACCCTGCTCCCTGCTGTCCTGGTAGCTAACTGTAGTTGCAAGTGTAAGACCAGGTGAACCAGATGAACTGCCCAGCTGAGGTAAAGAGTCATTATTTTAATCTATCAAGTGTGAAGTAAAGTCGGCCCTTCATATTCATGAATGTGGAGGGCCAACTGTACTACGCCATTCTGTATTAGGGATTTCAGCATCTGTAGATTTTGATATCTGAGGGGTTCCTGGAAACTATCCCACCCCCCAACACTGAGGGATGACTGTAGTTTGTTACATAGCACTAGATAAGTGATACAGAAATTGGTACTTAGAAACAGTGTTCCCATAGCAGGAACAGAAAACTTGTGGTACTGGATGGAAGAACAATGGAAAATTATTAAAGATGCTGTTAGCATTTTCACTCTCCTGGGCTCCTTCTTCTGTTCCTTTCAGACTCGATAAGGATTCCATCTATTAACTTTGGGACTGTAGTACACAGGGTTTCAAAAGCAGTGTGTTGCATTGCTAACAATTTCTGCCACTGGTATTCCATGTGGATAAGCGAGAAGAGGGACAACTTGTCACTTCTAGTTACCTCCTGACAAAGAGAAAACTTCCATAGTGCACATCCTACCAACTGAGATTCTTTTTAAAACACTCCTAATAAAAAACAGTTCTATCTAAATCATGACTGTTTAGTACTTTTAGAAACAGTGTCTTTTAATTACCATCAAAATGGTTTCTTGCTTACACGAAGGAATTAAGATCATCGAGGGGCACTGGGGAAATTCATAGAAGAAAATCAAATTCTCCTACTTTATATTTTGCTTTGAATTTGTCCACTGGCTATTTAATGGATACTGAAGATTACCTTAAATATAACTTGGGAGTTTTTGGAGTGAACTTGGGCTTGTTACATGAAGTATATCCATTAAAAAATCACTTTATAATGTTTCTGTGAATATTAAATGAAATTAAGTGTATAAAGAACTTCCTGAAAAACTTATATTGTCATATGAATTTCGATGATGATATCAATGGACATGTCAATACCTGAAGTTATACATGCTGAAATTGTCTTAATTCCCACATATAATGTGTGATCATGTTAGTCAATAAATTTCTATAATTGGGGGGAAAAAAGTGCTGTTAACAAAGCCAGGAAAAATGTTAGGCAAACTTTGTGGATGCTGAAAGTTGTCAAGTAAATGGCATGATGAAAAAAGGTCAAAACTGTCAGAGACAATAACTTGAAGACTGAAATGAACTAATGAACTTGTCATTGGCAACATGATTTCCAAGCAGAATGCTGAAACTGTCTATTGTTTTCTTTTATCTGCCTAAAATAAATATGTTCCAGGAAGAGAGAGATGAGCTAAGGCAAGTATGATTCAGTTCGCAAGAAGAATTTAGAGGGAATGTAAATGGGCCAGAATGTGATGAGCTGGAAAATGAAACTGTTTGTCTTCAGCTAAGGGAAGATTCTTAAAATAAATAAAAAACTGGAAGATGAAATCCAAAGCATTACCGATGAAACTTGGCGTTAGGGTCATGATGATCACAGCAGAGTCATGGCATCAGATCAAAACTAGGGTGTTAGCTTTAGACCCTTTGTTAAGACCTCTGAAGATTTAAGTAGTTGGATATGTTCAAAATAGAGAAAAGTCTGTCTGGAAAACAAATAGTGATGTAGCTTTTATCAAGTGCAATGGTCTATTATTTGATACATGGCTAGCCTACAAAGATTTTTAAAGGGAGTTTTGTCAGTTAAAAGGATCCCAGCTTGAAATAAAGGGACTGAGAAAATTGCATAAAAGCCTCTGGACCTTTTATTTTCTATGGACAGAAAACAGGCTGAGTAACCCTCTCAGCTTTTCACATAGAAAAGGTAGAATTTCTCAAAGGACAAAGCCAAGAGCCTAGTATGTGGAGTTAAGAGCCAGCTGTGGGAAAAAAAAAAAAAGATATTCTTTTCTTTTTTTTTTTTTTTAAATAATAAACATTATGATCAGGTTATTTATTAAGGAGGTAACCACACATACAAGTTTGGCTATAGAAATGTTTGCATATCAAACTTCATGTGATCTAAAAGGACCATGCATAATGTCAAAAATTATACTGTAGAGAATCAGTTGTGAACGGGGAGCCACTTGCAAGGAAATGGCTAGATCCTGTCCCCAGGGTAAGAGAACCTGGCAACATCTATCCAGGAGTAATTTATAATGGCTATGGACCAGTGATTGCTATGTGCCTCTCATTCATCCTCTCTGTGAACAGGTGTCAGTTGCAGTTATGTTGCCCCTCTTTCACCATTGTATCATGTGTATGTGTGTGTGTGAAGGGGACAGATAGCAGATAACTCGCCTTTTTAGTTCATAGCGCCATGAATTAAGAGGAACCACCATCTGTATTCACATTAATATAGAGCATGAGATCCTTTACTTCAAGCTTGCAGTGCAATTCAGTGAGATTCTGGAGGATCCTGGGGTAGAAATGAGCATATTTCAGGCAGGAGGAATGTGAACAACTATGATGAGGAGAATTGCGGCGTTTTTGCAGAAATGATTATAATACTTTGAGCTTCTCCCATCAACAGATGGAATCTATGTCCCCATGTTCACCTCTTGAATCTGGATTAGCCATATGCCAAAGGCTTTTTAGCAAGTATGATACAAGTAGAACCTTGAAAGATGCTTGCACATTGGACTTTACCTCTTGAGGGCTTTGAATCCCTCCTTCCACCTTTTGAGCAAGCCTGGGGTAGCCTCCTGGCAGACAAAGCTACCCTAGATAGGGCCTCGCTACAGAGACCAGACCCATGAAGATCTGGCAGTTGACTACAGATAAAAGTGAGCCCAGGAGAGACTTAGCAGTAGAACCAATCAGTTAAACTCATCCAGAAAATCAAGAGCTTAAATAAATGGTGTGTTTTGAGCAAAAAAAGTTTTGGAGTTATACAGGAAAAACTAACTGTTTAGCATCATCCTCGATTTAAAGTTGCTGACATTTTGTTATGTTTTCCTCCAGTGTTTTTTTGTAAAAAAATAAAATAAAACATTACAAATTAATCTGAAGTGAGAACCTTCTCTTTCCTTCTCTACCCAGAAGTAACCACTACTGGGGAGTTGGCTTGTTTTATTTTTATGCACATAACGTATTTAAAATTGTGTAAACAATACATAATGTTGTTTTATAGTTTTAACATGTTACACAAATGAGATCCACTGCACTTTTATTTACTCTTTTAATTTAGAAAAATGAATATGGTTTGGAACTATAGTCATTCATTCATTCATTTTTTAACACCGATTGAAAGAAATTCACAGGACATGCAGTAGTTGCTGGAAATCTTAAAAATGTATGAAAACTGGTCACACTGGACCAGTAGAATCATAGAGCAGCTAGGGTGACATCTTTTAAATATTAAGTTACTCTTTGGTTGGTGAAATTCTGTAGTTTCTGTTCATTTCATTCAGAATGAAAGTCAAAGTCCTTATAACGGCCTATGAGGCCCTTTGTGATCTCCCCAGTCTTTTTCACTTCTCTTACTTCATCTTCTACTATTCTTACCCATCCTTACTCAGACAATAAATAATGGAAGACTGCACATAAATTCCCTAGCCTCCTTTCCTTCAAATGGGCAATTCTAGAATGTACTTTATACATGTTTCAAAGTCCCTTCTGGACAGAATCCGTGTTGTCTGTGGTAATGACCTCAGTAAGCTGCCTTTAATAGGCTTTGCCTTCCTCCCTGTCTCATTCTCCCTGCTCTATCATCCAGCTTCCTGGAATTACCTCTCAAGTAGACCCAGTTTCCTTGCACTGGATACCTTGTCTTTGTCACCTCCTAAGGTGAGACCATTCAAGAATCTTTAATCAAGCCAGGAAGAGACTCCCTGGGCAACGGGAGAAGCTGTTTCTACCAGGTGAGGAGACTTGGTGGGGTTTGAGGGCTTGAGAATTTGGAATTATCTTTGTCCTTCCAAAGCCTCCAGTGTGGTTTGTCATCTGACACATTCAACTCAATCCCTGAATTTCGAGCCATCTTCGACTCTTCTCTTTCACACCCTTTCTCAGCTCTGGATTAAAATATATTCAGAATCTGATCGCTTCTCACTTTGTTGCAAACACCCTGGTCAAAAACAAAGATATCATTTCTCTAGTGAAATTTTGCGATAACCTCCTAACTGATTGGTTTACAATCCTGTCTCTCTATAGATTATATTTCACAAAAGAGCAAGAATGATCAAACATAATTCAGACCATTTCAAACATCTCATTTCTCAATACTCTGCAAAGGTTTTCCATCCCTATTAAAGTTCAACACTCTCATCATCAACTCTCCCCCACCCCTTTTAACCTATTGTATATGGCTCTACATGATTTTGCCTCTGCTATCCCTTGAACTTACCTTTTACACCTTAGCTTAGGCTGTTAGGTACATGTAACATGCCAGGTGCATTTCCTCCTTAGCATCTTTGTACTTGCTATTTCCTCTATGTAGAATGCTCTTCTCCTATTGAAACCAATAGGCATCATTTAGGGGGGATCCAAGGAGCCCAGTCCTTTATGTCTCAGCACAGAAAGAATTCAGCGAGAGGCAAAGTGACAGATAAGAAGTGACTTATTAGAATAGGATGCTTGTGAGGCTTACAAGTGGTGGGCGAGAGGGTGCTGCCCCGAGAACCTAGTGAGCTACAGTTTTATAATCATAGGAAAAGTGGGGAGGGGGAAATGAACATTTTCTTCCTCATTCTTGAGTAGATGGCACTCTCCCATCTTCAGCTCCTCCTCTGGGTCGGGCAGGGTAGTTTTTTTGTCCCTACATGGACAAGCTAGGACTGTCACAACACTATGAAAAAATTATTTCAGGTGTCAGTACAATGAGTGTCTTTCATTTTGAAATGACACCTTTCCATAAATTATTTTTTTCTGTGCGCAAAAAGCACATCCTAGGGATCATTAACTTATTGAACTCACTGAGCAGGATGTGGGTCTCAAGCCGCCATTGTTATTGTTTTGGGGTATGTCTTGTGCTTCTGTTGCATGGTTTTGTTGCTAAGCAAGCCTGGTTGATTTTGTGTTTAAGCAAACTTGTTTTCTTGAACAATTATTAATTTACAGGGGTGTCCATACTTTATTCTACTTACAATCCCCTAGTGGGATTAATTATTTAATCACTTACTTTGTCCCTTTACTCTGTCCCTATCACTATTATCTATATGACATAATGCCTAACTTCCTTCAGTTTTCTACTTTAATGCTATCTCATTAGAGAGATGTGGTAAACTGAAAATATGCTGCTCAGGTTTTGTACCCTTGGAAACATAACTGACTGATGTCCCTGACTGGTTCCACTACCATCTTGAGTCAAGGCTATGATTCCTGTGGTCTGTTTCAAGTCAGTGGCTGACTGTAATGGGAGTACTACTGCTGGCCCATTCCTGCAGAATGAGAAAATCCTCACACAGCTGACTTTGGCTAGAGAATTATCTGCCTTGGCATAATGTTTTTAAAAAACTGCTATATCCTGAGATTTCCTGTGCTCAGATATTCTTTCTTGGCCCTCTCTTTCACAGGTGATTTGAAAGCTCTCTCTACCTTCTCTGGCTCTGCCTCTTAATCTTTCACAGGTATTTTCCTTAATACGTCTGTTGCTTGTCTAATCTCGTCCTGGTGTCTGCTTCACGGAGTATCCAGACTAACAGGGCATTCCCTGATAATTTTCTGTAAAATTTTATCATCATTCTAGTTTCCCTAGCCCGCTTCATTTTTCTTATTAATACCTCTCCTGTTATCTATTCTCTGATCCTTGAAGGCAGAGAACTTACCTATTTCTTTAGCTTCTATAATGCAGCATCTGTATTAGTGCCTTTCACGTGGTTGACTAGAGATATCTGTTGAATGAATAAATGCATAACGAAAAGAGGCCTAAAGCAGCTGTGGATTCTGCCTATCCTGAAACACAGTAATGACAACAGCAGGTTCTGTGTTGCTAAACAGTCCTGTTGCTAAATGACAAAAAAACATTTTAAGCACGTCATGAGAATCTTTTGCTTATCTGGTAATGGTCGAATAATAATTTAAAACTTTGAGCGGTTAAATTATTTTTTAAACTCTCCTGGGCTGCTAGAAGCAATCCGTGCACAAAAGAGCCTTGGTATTTTTGATACTCATTAAAATGGTGTAAATAGTAAACAATGAATCCTCAAAAGGTTGCTCTAATAGACACTTGGTTCGAAGGACCACAGTGATGAGTTAGGTCAATGTTTGGTCACTATGTGCTGTGAAATACTAACGTCCCTTTTCTAATGCTAATCAGTTCTCTACTTACTGACTTCAAAGTCACTCAAATGAGATGACCCATTTCAAATTCCCACTTTTATCTTTTTTTGGAGTGCTGGATGCCTGAATCTTCCTCTGAAGTCAATTACTCTGTTGGTCATCCTCCCTACTATAAGCCAACAGACTCCACTCTCACAAGTTTAAGCAGGAAGTATTTATCAACATATATTAATAACCTTCAAGGAACAATTCTCAGACCATACCACAGAACTAGGTAGTTGAGCAACTACAACTCTGACCCCCCACTACTTCCATCACAATTAGGAAAGGACTGTCATAATCATTTATCTTATTTTATTAGCTTTTAAATTGTTCTGTTACTCAAAAAAGGCTTTATTTTTTAATTTCGGTTTCTGATTCTGTTCTCCTGCCTTCATCACTTTCACAATGTTTCTGTTCCTCAATAAGGAAATCACACTTGACCCTGGCATGGACTTAATTTAGCACATATGCATCCAAAGTAGGCCCACTGACATTTTTTTGTTTGTTTTAAACTACCTTCTAAGAACTTCAGGTCTCACAGCATGAACCCCTTGAAGTCAGCCTGGGAACAGGCCATATGCAGATTTTGGTGCTTTTGCAAACTTCCTGTTATAAAGGTAAACAATTCTATTACCAGAGGTTTAGGACAACCTAGGTTTGTTAGAGGCTATATTGTCAGATAACTTACAATAATTATACATCAAACATTGGACCATTCTGAATGCCTTTAGGCATATCTCTGGAGGAACAAAGGGTCACCAGTATTGCCACCCTCATGAACTCACTGCCCTTGCCTCTGTGTGCTCCAGCAAGTTGGGTGCCTTATACCTGACTGGTTTTCTGATATAACTTACATATGACTCGGAGACTCATACAGGTGCATCAAGTTGGCAGAACCTAAGTCCTATGTCTGCAAGGTAGCAGAAAATGTGATTGGAAATGTAGGGTTTCAATTTGTGGAAAGTAAGATTCACAATTTAGGCAGCTATTGTGTTGCAAAAATCAGTCCATCAAGAAACCAAGCACCACACTCGGAGGGTTGGAGAACTCAGGTTTACTATGCCGGTGGCCCAAAACGAGCTAATGCTCCAAAGTTCTGGGCCCTGAGCTCAGGGTGAGCTTTACTTTTATAGGGGTCTGTGCACATGTTTACAGTTAGCATTGGTAGATTGGTTACTTGGTTTACAGAGCACGGCAGTTTCCAAACAGAAACTTACAAAAGCAGGTGCAGAACTTTCCATATTTAGCAAAACATCCTATGGTTACATTTGATTGCTAGGTCATCCTGTTTTTGTTTTCCCTTTTTGGTGCAGCAGGCATATTTTACAAAAGCAGAATGAGCATGGAGTTATTTTTAGCTGAGTGCAAGTTTCTAATTTTCCTCTTCAATGCCCCCTCTTGATGCCCCTTAAATCTTATAAGGCATCAACATGATGATCTTCTAAGCCCAGGGGCTGATAACCTCTCAGGGCTGGAAGGTGTGCAGTGGCCCTCCTATCTGTGGTGGCCTCAGCTAGGCTGGAAACTATCCTCATGAATAATGGCAAGAGGCAAGGTAAAAAAAGGCAGGTCCCGAGGAGGAGTAGGACTATCCCCACAAGAGTTTTGAATCCCCCTAGTTAAGAAAACCAACCCCCAAATAGCTCTTTGGGATTCCATCCCTTCCAAGTCTAGACTGGGACATGAACTATTTTAGTCATCTTGTCAGTTATTTCTTCTATAACCTTGCCCTTATCATCTATCTGTAGGCAATAATTACTGAGGTTGAACTTCCCACAGACGCCCCCTTCTACAGCCAGCAAGTAATCTAGGGCTAGGCAGTTCTGATAAATAGCACCATGCATCTTGGTTTGTTGTCCTGCCAACAAATTAAGAGCCTTGGCCATTTCATTAGTAATGATTTCAACCATAGCCTGGAGCCGGATAATTCTGTTAAGCATGTAAATTGGGGTTTGGTAGCCCCAGGACCCATCTTTTGCCCAAGAGGCTGGCCCATAATATTGGATTATGCGTTCAGGAGGCCACTCATCATCTTTCCAGTTTCCAATCTGTAGAGACCTGTGCTTCCTGGTGAGGCCTCTGCCTTCATAAGCTGGGGCCCCTAATGATTCACCTTGGGCTAAGGGAAGTAGGAAAAAGGAGGGGCGGATAGTCCCCAATATGCATGCCCCTGAGCAACTGGCTGGCAAAACTGAATATGCGTTAGCCCCACATATCCAATATAATCCTTCTGGAGCAGGCCACTGACCTTCAGTGGACAAGTCATTCCATCTGGTCTTTAAATTGGGGAAGCTTGCTAGAGGGTGAGGATTAGGCTCTATACAGTTTGGGCTTCCCCACCAGTCAGAAGTGTGAGTAGTTGTGTTATAGTGTTTTTGGCCTAGGCAAGTGAGGTTTCCTACTGGAACGTTGAATAATGGGCCCCACCATGCCAGACAGTTCCTGCCAATTATGGAAGTCTTTAAATGCCAAACCCCGACCCTGGTTTTCTTGACTTCGCCTGAGTTGTTGAAGGGTCTCTGGGGATCTAATTCTTTAGCTTCCCAGGGCCAATTGGTCTCCCATATTAGTTCCTCCACACACATAGCAGGAAGTAATCATCAATGTCTGGACTATGGTTTCTGCTAGGGCTAAGAATAGGTTTTTAGTTTTGACTGAAACAGGAGGAGGACTACTTTCTATCTCTTCATAAAAAGAATGGAAGAGCTTGTGTGTAGAAGCCCAGAGTGGAACAGAAATACTCTGGAAATTTAACACAGTTCCTAGGTCAGCACCTCTCCCATTGATATAAATACCGATTTTCAGAACATTTTTCTATTTTGAGTCTTCGGGGTTGAAGACAATGAAATTGACAGGAGTACCTGTCCCTAATTTACAATTGGGGCCAACAGTTCCCTTTTGAAGAAGAGCTATTTTGCTTTGATTCTCCCAGTTTGCCCATGTGACACAGCTCCAGTAAGGGCAATAAACCCAGCGGTCACCACAGTAGGAGGAGTGGGCTTAGGCCTGTTCACACATATATTTGTCATTGAGCCTGTACTCCCATTGCCACGACAAACCCCCACATCCTGTAGTTACCCAAGGGTTACCCTGCTAACAGCAGCACACACATCAAAGTGTACCGACACCAGACACTCTAGATTTGTAATTCGTGTCCGGCTGGTCAGAAGCCCCCTTTGTTGGTGCTGGACCTCTAACCAGTCTTCACTGGAGGGGGATCGGGGGTCAAAACAGATATATTGGCCTGCTTGTTGACAAGTAGAATAGGTTGTTTTGTTATGTTCACAGGTTCCTTGGACCTCCCCTTGGCAGGAGAAGTGAGTATGGTAAAGCAAGGTCCAAGTGACCCCCTGACCTGATCTAGTCTTGCAGATGCATGGAGTACATGAGAGGTCTATTTTACTCTCCAATGTACTAGAGCTCAGTGGAATATAAATTGCTACTACACAAAACATTTGATTCCCACTTAATAATTCCATTACTTTTGGGTAAATTGTAGCCAAAACAACCCCTTGTGTTCAGCCTACAGAAAACATCAAGGCCAGTGGTGCAACCAATCCCTACAAGGCAGAGTGTCATCGTAACCCTGACTCTCAGATGTCCCTGGTCGAATTCCTCAAGCTTCCGCCGTGCATAGACCAGTCAGCCCTGATGTGACTGGAGCAGGGCTGAAGATCTCAGGCAGGACTTGGTTGTCTCTGTAGGAAGACCCAAAGCGGCTGGTTTGGATGAGCTTTTGCAGTCCAGGTCCCTCGCCCTTCTAGAGGTGCTGCTCTCTTCACCCGGGTGTGGTGGATCCACGGGGTGACTCCTGTAACTTTAACAGCAGTAGGGGTCCCCAAGACGACTGTATAAGGGCCAGTCCAAACTGGCTGAAGTGGTTCCTTCCTCCAATCTTTTACCCATACCTCATCTCCTGGCTGATAGGGATGAACCCAATTGCCCAAGGGAATGGGAGTCCTTTCTAAGATTTCTTGAGTAGTATGGTGGAAGACCTTTCGCAGGGCCTGGAGGCGTCAAGACATCTCCAGGTCTGCTAGTTGTTGGGGATCTCCTTTGAGCTTTCCTATCACTGGAGGAGGTCTCCCGTATAAGATTTCAAAGGCAGAATAGCCTGAGGACCTCGTGATGCATCGGGCTCGAAGTAAGGCTAAGGGTAGCATGTTGACCCAAGATAATTGGGTTTCTTGACAGAGCTTAGCTAACATAGTCTTGAGGGTTCGATTCATGCACTCAACTTTCCCTAAGCTTTGTGGCCTGTAAGCGGTGTGGAACTTCCATTTGACTCCTAGTGTCT
Source organism: Hippopotamus amphibius kiboko (assembly GCF_030028045.1). NCBI lineage: Eukaryota > Metazoa > Chordata > Mammalia > Artiodactyla > Hippopotamidae > Hippopotamus > Hippopotamus amphibius. The sequence continues at coordinate 78,018,383 of NC_080198.1, forward strand.
TGGACAAAATCTGGACTATCTCAGACACAAAGGCTGGCCCATTGCCAGACCCTGTGGAGAGAGGTAGCCCATATCTGGGGTTATGTCTCTTAGTAGGGCCTTGGCCACCTCTCGTGCCTGTTCAGTGTGTGTGGGTTAGGCCTCAGCCCATCCCGAGTAGTTGCAGACTATCACAAGCAAATACTTATAGCCCTGGTAAAGCCTGACTTCAGTAAAGTCCCCTTCTAAATATTCAAGGGGCAACGTCCCAACTGTCTGCACCCCTGGGCTGGGTCTTGGTCTTTGGCTGGTGTTGTTTTGTGCACAAGTCACACACCTAACACTGATCTGGGCACACAGGGTTGGGAGCTTAGGAATGAAATAGTAGCGGCTCAGTAGACTTTCTAGTGCAGTTTTCCCTAAGTGAGTTGTCTCATGGTGTTGCTTCACCAGCTGGACTGCTATAGCACTGGGGACAAAGAGCCTTTCGTCTGGAAGCTTCCACCAGCCCTCTTTTCCTCCCTCACCTAAAGTCCATTGATCTTCTTCTTTGGTATATATCAGGGACAGGGGCAATTCTGGTACCAAGAGGACCTTAGAGATCGACTCAGGGCCCACTCTGGGACTCCGTTGGGTCACCGCATCCTTGGCTGCCTGGTCAGCCAACCGATTTCCTTTGCTGACTGGATCAGTTCCTCTCTGGTGGCCTTTGCAATGGATGACTGCCACCTGGGAAGGCTTCCAAATTACCTCTAACAGTTGAAGGATTTCTTCTCTGTTTATGATCCCTTTTCCCCCTGCTGTTAGTAGTCCCCTTTCTTTATAAATGGCTCCATGAACATGTAAAGTAGCAAAGGCACACCTTGAGTCTGTATAGATGTTGACCCGCTTCCCTTCGGCGTGCCGCAGCGCCTGAATGAGTGCCCACAGCTCAGCCCGTTGTGCCGACCACCCCTGTGGCAAGGCCTCAGCCTTTATTATCTCAGCTGTTGTTGTTATTGCATAACCTGCTTTGCGTTGTCCTTCCTGGACGAAACTGCTTCTGTCAGGGAACAGTTCCAGTTCTGGATTCTGGAGAGGAGTGTCCATCAGGTCTGGCCTGCTGGAGTAGATTTCATCCAGGACCTCTTCACAGTCGTGATCGGGGGTTCCCACCTCCGTAGGTAAGTAGGTGGCAGGATTCAGCATCCGCACAGTCTCGAGGCAGACCCATGGGTTTTCGCAGAGCCGTCCTCGATAGTGAGTCATTCTGGTGTCGGTCAGCCATTTATGTCCCTGGCTGTTCACCAGTGTGGTAACAGCATGGGGAACATTTACATTTATATTCTGCCCCAGTGTAAGCTTGTCTGCTTCTCTGACCAGGACCACTGTAGCAGCTAATGCCCGGAGACATGGCGGCCATCCCGCGGCCACAGGATCCAGTCATTTGGACAGATGTGTGACCAGGCGCTGCCATGGCCCAACTGTTTGTGTGAGGACCCCCAGTGCAGTATGATTTTTCTCATGCACGAAGAGGTTAAAGTCCCGTGTCACATCTGGCAGCCCTAATGCTGGAGTGCTGGTTAAGAGTCTCTTTATCTCCTTGAAGGCTTTTTCTTGTTTAGGCCCCCACTCTAGGGGGTCCTTACCAGACCCTGCCATGGCCTCTTACAATGGCTTGGCAGTTTTAGAGAAACCCGGTATCCAGATCCAGCAGAATCCGGCAGCCCTGAGGAACTCATGGACCTCTTTCTTGGTGCTTGGCCGAGGTGTTGAACAGATGATTCGCTTCCTCTCATGTCTGAATGCCCGATGCCCTCTTGAGATAACAAACCCAAGGTGCTTGACCTCCTGTCTGCAGATCTGTGCCTTTTCCCATGATACCTTGTACTCTGTCATGGAGAGTAGGGCCAATAAGGCTTTGGTGCCTTTCCAGCAGTCCTCTTGGGTGGGACTGGCTAGCAACAGGTCATCTACGTACTGCAGTAGGGTGCTGTTCAAAGCTTCTCCGGGGAAGGCAGCAAGATCCACAGCCAGTGCTTCACCAAACAAGGCAGGCGAGTTTTTGAAGCCTTGTGGCAGTCGGGTCCAAGTCAGCTGTGTTTTTCTCCCAGTGTGTGGGTCTTCCCATTCAAAGGCAAACAAGGGCTGGCTGGCTGGTGATAGCTGGAGGCAAAAGAAGGGGTCCTGGAGATCTAGGCAAGTGAACCAGCTTGCTTGGGTGAGTAGGAGGCTCAGGAGGGTGTAAGGGTTCAGGACCACTGGATGGATGGTGATCACTGCGTTGTTGATGGCGCGGAGGTCCTGGATGGGGCGATAGTCGTTCCCTCCAGGCTTCTTGACTGGTAGGAGCAGAATGTTCCAGGGAGACTGACACTCGATCAGAATTCCAGCATCATGCAGGTGTTGGTGTGTTCCCGAATTCCCAGACATGCCTCTCGCGGTACTGGATATTGCCTCTGCCTGACAGGAGTGGCCCCTGGCCTCAGGTCCACCACGATGGGTGCATGGGTTTTGGCCAAACCTGGGGGCCCCTTTTCTGCCCAGACGGCAGGGAACTCTTCTAGCAGGCTAGTTGGATTCATTTGTTCTCTTTCTGAAGAACAGAGACGCCATTCATCTTCCCTGGGCACAGTCACAGCCATTATCAGAGCTGGTTGGCTCCCCAGGGTGAGGCTCGTGGGCTTCCCAGGGACAAAGGTGATCTGTGCCCCAAGCTTTGTCAGCAAGTTTCTGCCCAGCAAAGGAATAGGGCACTCTAGTAAGTATAAGAATTCATGAGTCACTAGGTGGCCCCCTAACTGACGAGCAGGCCTTGCAGAATGAGCGAGCAGTCCTGTCCCCTGTGGCCCAATGATAGTTGCTGTTCGACCTGTGAGGGGAGCCACAGGTATGGTTACCACAGAGTGTTCAGCTCCAGTATCCACCATAAAAGTCACTGATTGGCCCCCTACTTTCATTGCAACCGTAGGCTCCCAGGGGCCCAGGATCAGGGAGCCCGGTCCTCCCTATCCTGATTCTACTCCAGCCAGGCTGATAAGGTCTTAGACAGCTGGCTCAGGCTGGTACCTTCTTCTGCTGGGTTGACTGGACTTCTATGACCCTTCAAATGTCCCTCTACGATGGGGACATTCATTCTTCCAGTGTCTGGTCTCTTTGCAATAAGCGCACTGGTCGCAATGTAGTGATGGTCTCCTTTTGGCTTCCCCTTTCCACGGGGGAGCAGTCTGCTTTACTGGACCTGGGTTCCCCAGTGCAGCATCCAGCAGGGACACTTTCTGCTTCATGTGCTTGTCAGCCACCTTTTGGGCCTCTTGGTCGCAGTTCACAAACACCTTGTTTGCAACTTCCAGCAGCTGGGTGGCATTCATTCCAGCAAAGCCCTCAAGCTTCTGAAGCTTATGGCAGATGTCAGCACAAGACTGGGCCATGAATGCCACATTGACTGTGAGTTGGTTTTCCCACGCTTCAGGGTCAAAAGGGGTATGCACCCGGAATGCCTCACACAGTCTCTCATAGAACCCCATGGGTGATTCATCTGGCTTCTGGTGCGCTTCTGTTGTCTTGGATGTGTTGGTTGGTTTTCTGGCTCCTGCCCTCAGTACCTGCAGCCAGGCTTGTCAGTATTTATCAGGGAGTCCTTCCCATCTGGGGCGTTGAAGTCCCAGTTGGGTCGATCATCTGGTGCAGCCCCCAGGGCCTAGGCTGCAGGATCTACTGTACCAGGTGGTGCCTGCCCTTGGAGCCATTTCCATGCCTCTGACAGGATCTGGCAGCATTCCTTAGTGTTGAAGAGAGTCAGGAGGAGATGGTGACAGTCATCCCAGGTAGGTTGGTGGGTGTAAAAAATGGACTCAAGGAGGTCAATCATTGCTTGTGGCTTCTCTGAATAGGACGGGGTGTGGTGTTTCCTGCTGAGGAGGTCAGTAGTGTGCTGACAGGCTGATAATAATGGACCGGGCATCCTGGCCCTATGGAGCCATCCTCACTGACCTGGAGTGGACCTCAGGTCTCTCACAAGTGCATCTGCAGGGCTGTGGGCTGTTGAGCTGGTTGGTTGGCCAAGTGAAGTCACTGCAGGCTTGGAGGGTGCTCTGGATTTAGAGGCAGTAGAGACACAGATGGCGGAGGGCTGTCTGGTAAAGGGTGAGGAGGCTGAAAGAAAACTGGCAGAGCAGCTGGCATATAGGGCAGAGACACAGGGGGCTCTTCTTCGGGGTCTTCTTGGTGGATAACCTTGCCGGCTTTTCTCTGCTTTTCCTCGGAACCGGTTGGGCCACGAAGATCCTACACTGTCCCTGCCTATTTGTACAGAACCAAACCCAGGGAGGCAGCTGAACAACAATTTGCAACCAGGAATCTATGTATGGAAACTGGTCTGGGTGCCCAGGGGTCCCTGTCACCACTCGGTATACAGCTCTAACCTTAGGAAGGCCTAGAGTACCCTCTGTGGGCCATCCCACCCCGAAGATGGGCCATTCTAACTTGCACAGGGTGCGGAGATTTCCCGAGTTCATCTTAACCCCATAGTCTCCGGAAAAACATTTCTTAAAGTTTTTCATCATACAATCCAAGACAGTCAGTTTAGAGGAGCTTCCCCCCATGTTGACAAGTGTAATCTACCTCTTTGACCAGGGAGGAGAGGGACGCGCATGGGAATGGCCTTGTCTTAAGGCCTTATAACCCAGGTAGTGCTGATGTCACTACTCCTGGAAAGCCCAGTATTCCCAGACAGCACAAGTACATGCCTCTTTGAAGATGGCCCTGATCGTTAAATGTCTCAGGGAGATGGGGCTGAAAGGAGGCAGTCCCTTGTAATGGGGTTTGTGGAGGAATAACTTCAGGTGGGGCTCTAGAGGGGGTCTAGGGTGATTGACCCTCTCGAGGGCACTGAGCAGGTGGCAGGAGCAAGTATGCATACTCCTCGCCTAAGTGAAGAGCCTGAAATCCTTGGGAAATCAGGGGATTATGAAGGAAAGGTGACAGAGGAAGGCAGCCTCATAATGAGAATCCAAAAGTATATAAGAACACATCAGAGTGTGCCACTCTGCACAGACTGGTCCAGCGGACCAAGAGGGAGGGAGGTACAGGTCTGTCTAGCAAATGGGGCAAGTCTTTTGGGGAAAACCTAATTCCTCAATAAATTGGCTCAAAGAGTCAGCTGATGGAAGGGGAGAGTGAGCCTTAAAATTTTAAGAAAATAATCTTGGTGGAGGGCCCTAGGGCAAAAGGGCCATTTGGACGTATACAATTTCTAAATCAAATCAGTAATCAATTGTCTCCCCCCACCCATCTATCCTGCCCTGCATTGGTGGTGCAAAAACAAACAAGGGTGGGTGCCCCCACAAAAGAGGAGACCATTCAGGTGCCCGCCTGGCCATGTCCCCATGGGGAACTTAGGTGCCTCTTAGCTTTGGCGGGCCAGTGTAAACTCCTGGCCTGGATCTGACTCACAGGGAGGGACCAGGTCCCCCAGACAGACACTGCCCTGAGCCGTATGAGGTCACCACAGAACCGCAGGTTAGGGCCCACTCAGACTCCTTAGCCATGAAAGCCGTGGAGCCACACAATCGCCCTGGAATGAGGATGAACCAGGGCGATCACTCACACACACATTCAGACCAGAGTTTATCACAGTGCCTCCCCCCTCTGGGAAGATCCCTAACTGGTGGTCTTCTTACTGAAGACCATAGGAGGTGATCAAGTTCCTCTTCCATCCGGAGACGGGACCTGACTGGGTTCAGTGCCCTGGGGCCTTACCTGCTCCTGTGGCTGTTCCTGGTGAGTTGGTCTGTCCCTCCAATGAGTCCGGTTGGGGCCCAGCCTCCCGGAGAGTCAGTGCACCAGTCCGAAAGAGAACCGGGATACTGTCAGGTGGTGTGCCTCCTTGTTCTTCTCAGAGCTCCTGTGCTCTGACTCAGCTGAGCCACCAGTCTGGAGGCTCAAGGGGCAAGCATGGTTGGTCTCGCTGGGGCCTCCAGAAATGTTGCAGAAATCGGTCCATCGAGAAACCAAGCACCACACTTGCAGGGTTGGAGAACTCAGGTTTATTAAGCTGGCGGCCCCAGATGAGCTAACACTCCAAAGTTTTGGGCCCTGAGCTCAGGGTGAGCTTTACTTTTATAGGGGTCTGTGCACATGTTTACAGTTAGCATTGGTAGATTGGTTACTTGGTTTACAGAGCACGGCAGTTTCCAAACAGAAACTTACAAGAGCAGGTGCAGAACATTCCATATTTAGCAAAACATCCCATGGTTACATTTGATTGCTAGGTCATCCTGTTTTTGTTTTTCCTTTTTGGCGCAGCAAGCATATTTTACAAAAGCAGAGGTGCATGGAGTTATTTTTAGCTGAGTATAAGTTTCTAATTTTTCTCTTCAATTGAAATATAGAAAAGGTGTCTGACAGCTTTTAGACAGCTCTTAGTGGCAGATTGCCACTAAAATTAGTATCTAGTATCTAATATAATAGCAAACACTTATAAAGAGTTTACTATGTACAAATTTGTTTCTCTGCATTCTGCATATATTATTTTTATCATCACATCTCCCCTTTGTGATTGATACCACTGTTGATCCTATTTTATGGATAAGGAAATTGAAGCATTGAGATGTTAAAGAACTTGCCTAAGGTCACAGTGGTTACACATGACAGAGCTGAGATTCAGATACAGGTAGTGGTTCAGAAGTCCCAGTTCTCACTCTTAACCAATATATGCATAGCCTTTTGCATATATGTATACAAACAACATCAACAAATCAATATGGACTAAGAAAGAGAAAAAGAAAAATGGGTAGAATTTGTGCATAACGAAGTCATAGGAACTGAGCAAAGATGGTTAATAACAATGGATTATTAACATTATAGACAGAACTATTATATAATTATCCATATTTCTTTGGACCCACTACACACATTACCTGGATAAACTATATTCATCTTAAGAAACTGACTTAGACATCAATTTTTCAAACTTCATTTACTAATTCTTCAAATATATATTTCAAATCCCCTTCAAATTGCTGCATGCTACTGTCAGAATAGTCCTTAGTTGTAATTGTTTATTTTTTTGTGTTAGCATTAGGAGGACATTTTGACATGTGGCACTTAGCATTCATCACACAGTAGCCATTCAATAAAAATTGTTACATATTGTTAAATGTAATGAAAATGTCTGCTATTGACTCTGTAAGAATTATTCAAAAATTCTAGGTACAATTTCCCTTTAGAAATGGAAAGGGATAGCATATTTATTAAACCAACAGAAATTGAAGTTCTTTCAAAGGAGCTGAAGAAAATACTACAAATTGTAATGATTCCTAATCAAAGCAGAAGATAATGAAATCTTGCCAGACAGAAATTCACCCACCTAGTAGATTAAAATAACAAGATGAAGAGGGGGAGAAAAAGATTCAAAGGACTCTGATTTTCATGTTGAAATAAAAGCTATCCTTGGAAGATTAAATCTACCTTTGAAATAAAAGTGATTTAAAATCAGTCTCAATTAGGTTAAGTTGCACTTGATGTGATTTCCTTTCTCTAAAACTTCTTATATTAACTTCTCTGATTTGACTATTGTGTGCTTTGCATATGAATATATTCCTGTGTTAAGCTGTCTGAATTCATTTAAATTTGATTTAACTTGGTTAACACTAATAGTCTGTTTTGACAAATTGAAAAAAATTGCTCTAAAAAATTAAAGACAGTAAAAGTACATGAAAATTTTTATATCTGTGAGAAATGTATTGGCTGTGAGATAGTATTAAAACTGTACAGGTATAACAATTCTTGTAGAAATTTTCATTGTAACATATATGAGAAACAAGCAAGGGTGAGAAATTAGTACTAAAGAGCAATCACAACAATATTGTAGATTATAATGAGACATTTTTTTATTGAAGTATAGTTGCTTTACAATATCGTGTTTCAGGTGGACAGCACAGGAATTCAGCTACACACACACACACACACACACACACACACACACATTCTTCTTCAGATTCTCATCCCTTATAGGTTATTACAAAATATTGAGTATAGTTCCCTGTACTATTTAGTAGGTCCTTATTGGTTATCTATTTTATATATACTTTTGATTTTAAAATAACATCTGCCTCTTTTTGAGAGGAACTTGTGTGTATTTGGTTCTTTGGGGGAGTACAGTCAAATTTTCTCAGAACCAGGCAAAAACAAACAAGACCAAGGGCCCTAGAAAATACCAATGGGAAATGCTGATATGGGAGTATGAATGAGCCTAACTGCAGGGAGTCTGTTTTCCTATGCTAAAGCCCAGGTTGAAGTTCATTATTCTCCAGCCATGGGGCTGGTCAGGACTCCCTCCCACAGGGCCCCTCTCCCAAGGAGTAGACCTGAATATATGCTTTATGGGTAGCTTGTTTCAAGAAAGGAAGCAGGCCAAATGGGGAAGATTTACTTAGCTCAAGGGTTTCTTCCCAGGTTTCTGATTCTGTAAGTCTTTTCTCTCTACTTCCAATCTAAGTAGAGGAGTATGTTAGGATCCAGCAAGATCCAGAGTAGCACATTTCCAGGAGGGTAAAAAAAAGTGTTATTTTCCAACAGAGTAGATCTGGCACTTTAGTATTATAGTATATGAAGGTCTGCAAGGTCAGCATAGAGCACTATCTGAGAAATGGTATGTGCTGTGAGAAAGATATTTGGAATCTAAGGAGGAGCTTGAAACTATTGGGCAGAATGAATTGACTCAAGTGGTGGATATTTGCTTGATAAAAACAGATTCTATTAAAGCCTCATATCGGAGGGGAGAATACTATACCAACACAGGAAAACCGGAAGAAGAACTTAAGACACTATCTACTAAGGAGAGGCTCAGGGTGGTGGGGGTGGAAAAATGAGTGCTTCCTATTGCTGGTGATTTTCATCTATTTAAGACTTGTTTGTGTTTTCCTTTACTGGTATTCTTCTGTTCTCCTCTGGCTATTTTTCTCTTGGGATTTTGGTGTTTTTGTTACTAATTGTAGGAGTGTTTATATAGTAAGAAAATTAAGCCTCTTCTGTGGTATGTGTTGCAAGTAAATGTTTTTTCCATGTGATCATTTCTCTTTTGACTTTGTCTTATTTATTTTATTTAAGGTGGTTATTTTAGGCACACAGGGAAAATATATATATTTAGGAACAGAAAACTAAAGTACAGCTACTTCATGACTAGCATCAAGTTTGTGTGCGTGTGTGAAAAAGAGAGGGGGAAGAGAGAGAGAATTATCCTTAATCTATTTCAGAAGTATAAACTTCATTTGAGGGCATTTAAAATTATTGAGCTTAGTCAATTTTTTAACCTGTTGTTTATATCAGGAGATGACTTTGATTTTGATTTTTTTTTTCAAATGGTAAATGGTATATGCTTAGTACTTTACATAGACAGCTATTTTGTCTTGCTTGTATTGTGTTTGTGAGAGCTGTTGGGATTGTATATATTTAGGAGTTTAGCGCTTTGGGGATTCGTTTGTGCAAAGGAAAGTGTAAACAATTGGTTAAATATATTTTATGGATAGTTTTTTTCTGTGCAGTACATTTTGTACCTTGACAAAATGAGCAATTTAGGGTATGCAACAATAATTAGATATATTATCTCTATCTGCCAATTTTTACTTTACTTATATTTCATACCCACTGTTTTAGTTTTCAGAGAGATGATGATAGGATTTGGAACTTGATACATTGCTATGCTACTGTTTCAACTTTAATGAGGTAGGTGGTTAGTCTGCTTTCTAAATGAGTTGCTTTCAATGAGGCTCATCAGAAACACTTTGAGTAGGCATTGCTTACTTTCTCTTAAGCTTAAGTAGAGCTTTGTCACATATACTTTTTAAAGTTCAAAGTAATAAATTTTCAAATGATCATGTAAATTGAAAAACAGTTTAAATTACTACAATCTGACAAGACATTTTAGAAGCTCATAATTTTATTAACATGGTGATCTCAACCAAAAAACACAGCTGTTTAATTTATACTACTGGACAACTTCTGTGCAATTAAACATATCAGTAAACCATAAAACTGCAGAAATTATATTAAAGTAATGCTGTTGTCTAGAATTGATGATAAATATATGCAACTCATGCTAGTATAAAGAATTGACAATAACTTCAACTGCATGCATTTTGATCATTTACACCATATTTGAAATACCACAGAGTAGAAATGGATTTTAGCATGGAAAATTGGTATGAGTTGAAAAGTGAAAATTGTTTCATGTGGCCCAGAAACCAGTCACCTAATGAAAGTTCTAATTAAAATACAAGAAATATTTATTAAACTACTATTGATAAGTAACATAGATGTAAAAACCTTAAGTAGGCTCTGTTTTGTTATTTTCAATCCTTATATTTAGCTCCAAGATAAGTTCCACAAGAGATGCTTGTGGAAGACAACGCTTGTGGAATTGCTAATGCTGATGTTTCATACAGAGGAGACAAACTATAACAGACAAAACACTTTTAACTTCCATTACTTAAAGTTATAAATATATATTTTTTTCTTACAAATAGAAAAGTGGTATTAGCTTACTGAACTTTAAGCTAATTCCCTTTTTGTGCACTTTTCTCTTTGGAGAGAAAAAAAATAAAGCAGTATGTACTGCCAAATTAAAGAAAATATTATCCAATAGGTGTATTGAGCTTTAAAGTCTTATTTTGCAGATTATTTGATATCTATTTACAAATCTGGATTTTGAGTCTTAAAAATAATTTTGAGTCTGGTGTGCTTGATTCCAGGTCTTTATGGGAAATGTTTAGATCCATTCAACCCTAATAACTAAGGAGCCCTATGCTAAAACAAAACAGGCTCTTTACAGCCTCTTCAGAAATAAGACCACTGTAAGTGGTTCCTAACTAACCTTCCTGCTATACTTGGCAAGCCCATTGTTTCCATTTTCCACACAGTAACTAGACTAATCCTTTCAAAATAAAAATCTTGACAATATCAGGTACCTGTTTCAAACATTCCATACTTTATACCACCGACTCCGAAGGCAGCATTGTCTGCCTCCAGTATTTCTTTATCACATTCTTATTGCATCTTATCACATTTCAATTTCCCTCTTCCTAGTTGCAGTCCACCACACCAACATTCTTTTTATTTCTTCAAAACAATGAACATATTCCTGACTCTGATGCTTTAACTCTTGCTCCTCTCTTTGCCAAAAGTTCTCACTTTTCCAGATACCTACAGAGCTCACTTGCTCCTTTGCTACAGGTCTCTGATGAGATGTCATATTTGAAAGCTTTTCCTTCATCACTCTGTAAAATTGACATATTAGTCCCTCCCATATTCAAACTCCTTACCCTGTTGTATTCGTTTTACATCACTATAATTAACTTAAATTTCTATTTCTTTATTATTTTCCTCTTTCCACTGGAATGTAATTTGCATGTGTGAAGAAACTGCCCTTGTGCTTACACTTGTATCCCTATACATGTGTGATATACAAATACTTACTAAACATTTCTTGAATTAATTAAATAGTAATTAAATGACACAAATAAAATGGTCAATGATTTAATTATCTGTAGTTTATGCAAAAAGTACTGGCATTTGAAATCAACCTAAGGAAATTTTTCTGACTGTGTTGATGAGGTTAATGTTTGCATGCAAAAATTACATTTTGTTCCATAAAGAATGAGAGCTGTTTTTTCTTCCTTTTTGATTCAGGTTTTTTTTTTTTTGGCAGGGTTGGGGCAGGAGGGAATGGTAGAGTGGGACTTTTAGCTAGGTCTAAGAGCTTTGTTTTCTCAAGTCCTCTTCCCTATGTGGTTCTGGGTTGGAACTGGCCAGAACGGGAACATATATAGGGTTTAGATGGTAAAAGTGAAGAGGAAGCCATTACTCTAGATGGTCCTGATGTGCAAACTGGGTGATACACAAATGCAGATATGCCCAGAAGGTTTGAACTTCTAGTTTATCTTCCCAATCACTGGCCCCACCCACCATTCAACAGTAATGCAAGACAACTATCCAATATTTGACTGCATCTTCCTCAGAGAGAGCAGCTTTCTCAGACCTCACTATGCAACACTTCTTCTTAGACACCAGTGGGCTACCAGATATTCACAGCTTCTAAGCTTTTCCTGTAGACTCTTAAATACCCACTCACATCATTGCTTCAGGTTACTACAGTTAGTGATTTTCTCACAAGGTTATATGTATATATAACAGCCAGGATCAAACAGTATAGAAAGTGTCTCTGACTGGCTACTTTGAAACCTTTCTATTCCTAACTTTGCCACATTTGTGAAAGTTCTCATTTCTCTGTTAAACAGCTTGTTCCCATAATACTGCTAGTGGCTCTGGTTTGATGAGGAAACTCTGACTAATAAACTTTTATGACTGAGTACTGGTCATCTGTCATTATACCTCCTTATCCTGTTTGATCCTGGCCGCTGTATGTAAATATAACCTCGTGAAAAACAAGTTGTAGTATATATGTATTTGTATATGTATATGTGTGTGGGGGGATATATAGCAGAACTTTACAAAATTTAATTAAGCAGAAAAAGGATATTTATATAAAATCATCGTGGTGTTTTGTGATGAATCTACCTAAAGATATAACATATTTTTGTACCTCCATATGCACACATATCTACTCTCATTCTTCAACACCTATCCTAGCACAAAGTTGTGTCACCTTCTTTTCCTTAACTCACGCACTCAAAAAGATTTATTGAATATTTATTTGTGCCAAATATTTAAAAATACATCAGTAAATCAAAAAGAGGTTCTCACTTCTTTCTTCACTAATGTTAAAATCTAATAGAGATTACAAACAACTAAACATATCATTAAAGTGAAGTGTAGTAAATGTGATTGAGGGAAATACAGTGAGTGTGCACAGTAAGCATATTGATGAGTACGTAAAGGAATGTCGCTTCAGCTGGAATTTGACTGAAGGTTAGAAGGTATCCAGATTAGATGAAGTGGGGAGAAATACTCCAATCATAAAGTCTGAGTTAAGGTTCCGGGATATGAAAACACCTTAATTCATTTGGAGCATAAATTAAGGCTGGGGGATGGTAGGCAACAAGGGAGATCAGAGCTAAAGAAGAATTCACAAGATTTGAATGGAATTTTAGACTTTCTCATGAGGGCAATGGAGAGACATATAAGAAATGACATATCAACATTGAAATTTATTTTCAGGAAGATTATTTGGCTGCTGTGTTGAGAATAGTGAGAGAAGAAGGGACAAACCTGGAGGCAGGGAAATCAGTTAGAGAGCAACAGATGACTCTTCCAAACTCTGATAGTGAGGATGGAAATAACTGTTTCTATCTAAAAGGTATTTACAAAGAGTAACATATAAGACTTGGCAGTTGATTACGCAGGGAAGGGGGTCGAAGGAGAGGAGTTGACTTTAACTCCCAGATTTTGAGAGTGAGCAAGTGGTCAGAGAGGCATCATTTTATGCCATGTGGAATACAGGATGCAGAGCTGTTTTTGTAGCTGTGAGGATGAGAAATAGTTTATTATGTAACTATCAGCTAGGATTGACCCATCTAATCTGAAGTAGGATTTAATCTAGATAATTAATATGTCCTACAGGCAAGTGAAGAGATGGCAAGTGAGGAGTTATCTGGCAGGAAACATGGGCTTATTTAGGATTTTAAACATTTTAAGGTATAAAATGTGATGATTTAATATATGTTGTAAAATGATTAGTACAATCAAGTTAATTAACACATCCACCTCCCCACATGGTTGTATGTTGTATGTGTGTGTGTGTGTGTGTGTGTGTGTGTGTGTCATGAAAACAAGATCTACTCTTAGATTTCAAGTATACAGTACAGTATTGTAACTTATAGTCACCAGGTTTAAGGTATAAAATGTGTTGATTTGATACACTTATATATTGCAATATGATCACCACCATAGCATTAGCTAAGACCTCTATCATGTCATATAATTATTATTTCATTTTGTGGTGAGAACATTTTAAGATTTAGTCTCTTGGCAACTTTGAAGTGTATTATACTCCTGCTTTGTTGACTATAATTACCATGCTGTGCATTAGATCTCCAGAACTCATTCAGCTTATAACTGAAAGTTTGCACCCTTTTGCCAACCGCTCCCCATTTCCTTTATCCTTCAGCCCCTGGCAACCATCGTTATACTCTCTGGTTCTATGAGTTCAACTTTTTAATATTCTGCATACAAGTGAGATCATACAGTATTTGCTTTTCTGTGTCTGGCTTATATCACTTAGAATAATGTCCTTCAGTTTCTTCTGCTGGAACAAATGTCAGGATATCATTTTTATGGCTGAATAATATTCTTTTGTATGTGTGTTCGATTTTCTTCATCCATTCATCCATTGATGGACATTTATGTTGTTTCCATATCTTGGCTATCATGAATAATGGTGGAATGTGCATGAGAGAGTGGATATCTTTGTGAAATACTGATTTCAATTCCTTTGGATATATACACAGAAGTGGGAATGCTAGATAATGTGATAGTTCTATTTTTAATTTTTTGAGGAATCTCCATTCTCTTTTCCATAGTGGCTATTCCAATTTGTATTCCCACTAACAGTGTTTAGGGGTTGCCTTTTCTCTACATCCTCACCAACACTTGTTATTTTTTGTATTTTTAATAATAGCTATCCTAACAGGTATAAAAGGATAGCTCATTGTGGTTTTAATATGCATTTCCCTGACAATTAGTGAGGTTGAGTACTTTTTCATATCCCTATTGGCTATTTGTATGTTTTCTTTGAAAATTTTATCTATTTATGTCTTTTGCCCATTTTTTTAGTCAAATTATTTATTTTTTGTTATTGAGCTGTATGAGTTCCTTACAAATTTTGGGTATTAACCTATCACTAGATATGTATTTTGCAAATATTTTCTCCTACTCCATAGGTTACTTAGTCATTCTGTTGATTGCTTCCTTTGCTATGCAGAAGTTTTAAAATTTGATTTTGTCCCACTTGTTGATTTTTGCTTTTGTTACTTTTGCTTTTGATGTCATATCCAAAAAAATCATTGCCAAGTCCAGTTTCAAGGAGAATCTTCCCTATGTTTTCTTCTAGGAGTTTTACAGTTTTGGGTCTTATGTTTAAGTCTTTAATCCATTTTGAGTTAGTTTTTATGTAAGGTGTAAGAAAAGGGTCTAATTTCATTCTTTGACATGTGAACATCCAGTTTTTCTAACAGCATCTATTGATGAGACTGTCCTTTCCCCATTGTATATTCTTGGCTTCTTTGTCATAAATTAATTGATCAAATATATATGAGTTTATTTCTGGGCTCTCTATTCTGTTCCATTGATCTTTGGGTCTGTTTTTATGCCAATACTGTACTCTGATTACTATAACATTGTAAAATAGTTTGAAATCAGAAACTGTGTAGCCTCCAGCTTTGCTCTTCTTGCTTGAAATTGCTTTGGCTATTTGGGATTTTTTTGTGTTTCCATACAAATTTTAGGATTGTTTTTTTCTGTCTCGGGGAAAATGCCATTGAAATTTTGATAGGGATTGCATTGAACCTATAGGTCTCTGTAGGGAGTGTGGGTATTTTAACAATATTAATTCTTCCAGCTCATAAACATGGGGTATCTTTCAATTTATTTGTATCTTCTCTGGTTTTTTCATCAATGTCTTATATTTTCAGTATACAGATATTTTTCATCTCTGGTTAAATTTATTCCTAAGTACTTTATTGTTTTTGATTCTATTGTAAATGGGGTTCCTTTTCAGATTGTAGGTGATACAAAAGGCATACAAATGATTTTGTATGTAGACTTTTATTCTGAAACTTTACTGAATTTATTTACTAGTTCTTATAGCTTTCTGGTGGATTTAAAAAAAATTTTATATATTTTTTTTAGTTTTGGCTGCGTTGGGTCTTTGTTGCTGTGTGCAGTCTTTCTCTAGTTGTGGAGAGCAGGGGCTACTCTTCACTGTGGTGTGTGGGCTTCTCATTGCAGTGGCTTCTCTTGTGGAACATGGGCTCTAGGCATGGGGGCTTCAGTAGTTGTGGCACTCAGGCTTAGTAGTTGTGGCTCATGGGCTCTTAAGTACAGGCTCAGTAGTTGTGGCACACGGGCTTTGTTGCTCCATGGCATGTGGGATCTTCCCAGACCAGAGATCGAACCCATGTCCCCTGCTTTGGCAGGCAGATTCTTAACCATGGCACCACCAGGGAAGTTCTTTCTGGTGATTCTTTAGGATTTTTTTTTTTAATGTAGCATCCTGTTACCTGTAGAGACTATTTAATGTCCTCCTTTCTGATTTGAATGTCTTTTATTTTTTCTTGCCAAATTGATCTGGCTGGGACTTCCAATAATATGTTAAGAGAGATAAGAGTAGGCATCCTTGTCTTGTTTCTGACCTTAGAGGAAAAATTGAAACATCCTTCCATCCCAAGGGTAGATGTCACTTGATCATGGTGTATTATCCTTTTCATGTGCTTTGGATTCAGTTTTGCTAGAATTTATTAAGGAATTTTATATCTATGTTCACCAGGGTAATTGGCCTATAATTTTCTTTTCTTGTAGTATCCTTATCTATCTTTGGTATGACAGTAATGCTGGCCTTGTGAAATGTATTTGGAAGTTCCTTCTTTAATTTTTCTGTAAGAGTTTGAGAAAGATTGGCTTTGAACAGTTGGTAAAATTTACCAGTGAAACCATCTGGTCCTGGGCTATTCTTTGTTGCAAGGATTTTGATTACTGCTTTAATCTTCTGACTCATTATTAGTCTCTTCAAATTTTCTGTTTCTCCATGATTCAGTCCTGGTCACTTACATGTTTTTAGAAATTTACATATTTCTTCCAAGTAATCCAATTTGTTGGTATATAATTATTCACTGTAATCTGTTATGATTTTTTGTATTTCTGTAGTATCAGTTCTAATATCTCATTTTTCACTTCTGGTTTTATTTGAGTCCTCTCTCTTTTATTTTTTTCCTTGTTAATTCTAGCTAAAATTTCAGAATTTTTTTTTTTTTGTATTTTTATAAAAAGCTATCTCTTGGCTTCTTTGATTTTTTTTCTATTGCCTTGTCTCTCATTTATTTCTGCTCTACTACTTACTTTCTCTTTTCTGCTAATTTGGGTCTTAGATTGTCTTTTTTTCTAGTTCCTTGAAGTATGATGTTATGCTTTTTATTTGAGCTATTTATTGTTTCTTAGTGTATGCATTTATTGCTATAAACCTTTCTCTTAAAACTGTTTTTGCTGCATCCCTTGAGTTTTGGTATGTTAGGTTTCCATTATCATTTGTTTTGTGATATGTTTTATTTCCATTTTTATTTCTTTTTGACCCATTTGTTATTCAAAGTGTAATGTTTAATTTCCATATATTTGTGAATTTTCTAATTTTCCTCTAGTTAATGATTTCTAATTTAATACCATTGTAGTTAGAAAAGATATTCGATATATCAGTCTTCTTAAATTCATTAAACCTTGCTTTGTGGCCTAACATATGATCTATCCTGCAGAATGTTCTCTGTATACTTGAGGAGAATATGCATTCTACTGTTGCTGGGTAAATGTTCTCTATATGTCCATTAGGTTCATTTGGTCTATAGTGTTATTTAAGTCAGCCAGGACTGATGTTGGAAGGCCTGTTTCCTGAGGCACAGGTGGATATGATTCTTGATGGGTCCCTTTGGTGGATGTGTTAGTAGCAGGAGGGTTCTACCAGATCACTGCTTGGTATCTGGGTAGGCAAGATTGCTGCTGGAATGCACCTGAGAAAGGTTGAAGTTGAGTTACAGGGCTATTTTAGGCTCTGCAGCAAGACTAAGGTCAGAGGGCCAGCCTTGGCACAGATAGACATATCTCCTGCCTGGATACAGGGTAAGGAGGACTGGCAGCAAGAGGAACCAGAGCCAGATCATGGGCTGCTTCAGGATCCACAGCCAGAACTGAGGTTGTCAGGTCTGTTACCCAAGGCATAGGTGGAAGTGATTCCTGCTGGGTCCCTTGATGAATGGTGCTGGTGGCAAGACAAAGGCCAAATGGGGCTGTAGCCAAGTCTACAGTGGGACAAGGCTATTTCTAGTTTTGTAACCAGGACTACAGTCAGTGAACCTGCCATCGAGGCATGGACCTGCCTTCTCAAATCTGCCCTCTTTGATCTTGGGCTCTACCAGGGTTTCATAATCTTTTACCTGGATCCTTAAACTCCCACACAGGTACTTCTGTTCATGGATGGCTGCCACATTATTACGGATAAGGGATTCAAGCAGGGGAATCCTCTATCCCATCATCATGCTAATGTCACTCTCTGGGGCTTAAAGTTTAATTTAATTCCTTTTTTATGTGAGAGATTTGATCATGATTAAATGTAGAGTTGCAGAAACAAGTAAAGGAGAATGGAGACCTATTCAAAACTTGCCTCAGAGATTATTAGAGCAGTCTAAATACTTGTAATTGTGTCTAAAATGCATAAGGAAATTTAGAATTAACTTGCATTAATTTGGTTTACTCTTTTAAATGTCTAAAATATTTGAGAAATTGAAGTAAAAGCAAACTTTCTAAATTATTATTGAATGGCTAAACAAATTTAATTTCTTCTTTCATCAGGATAAAATTGGTGATGTTTTCTTCCAAACTTTGTGAATATAATGAATACATATACATAAACATTCATACATATATTTTTTCTTCTTCAATAAATCCTTCTTCTGAATAAACAACTAATTAAGGATAACAACACTTGTGTGAAGGTATAAAGAGAATTCGTTCTGTGTTTCACTTGTTACAATCAGATTATCTATTGACACTGATTTTGAATGGCAGTACCAAGAAACATTAGTTACTAGATTGTTTTCTAGACTCATCCAGTTTAATGTAAACCTAACATCTTCTAACCTCAGCATAAAAATAACTTCTAAATCTTACTGAGGCAGTCAGTCAGCAAAACACAAATACTTCTTACTGTTGCCAGTTCCATACCCATCAGTGGAAGCTAGAAAAAAGACAAGGATTATTTGATGCTAAGAGTATCATAACTATTATCATGCAAATGATCTGACTGGGAAAACAGAAATTCAAGTAAAATGCCAAAATGTTACTTTCCTGGGTGAGTAGACAATTTGGAGATCCCAGACTAACATAAACTGAAAAAGAAAAGAGGACCTGGTAGTACTGGGGATGTTTGTCATCTGACATGAGGCAAATATTTTTCTATAATTGAAAAAAATACTCCTCACATAAGTTCGAAGTAACTATTTTATTCTTATCATAAAATGGCTTATAAGCTGCCACAGATTTTTTGAAAGTGAGTTACTACATCATTATGGAGAAATGTTTTCCATTGTATGTCTCTGTGAGGAGTCTTAATAGGGAAGAAGGGGCCAATAAAGTAAATACATGATTAGGTATTTTGTTTACTCAAGTTTGAGGGGCTTTCTTTTCCTTCAGTGGCAGATTCAAATGTTAAACTGTTTGTATATTCATGTAATGACATCAAGTAGTAGAATAATTAATGCCAGTGTTGTACATTGTTCTTATGCTTCTTTTACTTTGCATATCCAGAATGTGTCCAATTTGCCCTGATTTATGTAAGACAATCATAGCCTCCTACTTCCTGAGAGTTTTATCAAGTTTCTGTAAACCAAGAAAGAAACAAATATTTATAAAATAGGAAAATATAAAAAATAGGAGAGTGCTTTCTATGCACCTCCTTACTGAGAACACATAAACATTTGTCATATGTGACATATTGCACTTTTTGGCATATAACTATTAGTGTACATTATGAAACTAAATTTTTATATATTAATATGCTAAAAAGTGCAGTGCAATTTCACAAATCTTTAGAAACTAAAATTAGAGGCAAAAATAGCAGGCAAAATCTTATTTTCCTTTCTGGAATGAAAAGTGCTTAGTGAATTTGTAAAGAAAGGGCTTCTATAGAAGAGAAGATATGCTCTGATAGAATTTGGGGAAAATTGTCCTAGACAGCTGATTTTGTTTTGTTTTATCATAAAAATGCAGGGCTCTGTAAATAAGAGGAAAGCAAATTAACTGAAAATCTGTAATCAAAATCTCTCACAAAACGTTTTCTAAACATGGATCATTCCCATGGCATTGCTTTGGAAATATTACAGCTAATTAGCTGATGTTGATTCCATCAATTTGTTTTTTGTTTTTGATTTTTTTAATTTTATTAATTTATTTATTATTTTTTCAGGGGGGAGTACACCAAGTTCAATCATCTGTTTTTAAACACATATCCCCATATTCCCTCCCTCACTCAATTCCCCCCCACCCTCCCTTGAGTCCCCTCCATCTTCCCCCTCCCAGTCTTCTAAGGCATCTTCCATCCTCGAGTTGAACTCCCTTTGTTATACAACAACTTCCCACTGGCTATCTGTTTTACAGTTGGTAGTATCTATATGTCTGTGCTACTCTCTCACTTCCTCTCAGCTTCCCCTTCACCCCCCACCCCCTCCCAGACCTCGAGTTCTCCAGTCCATTCTCTGCATCTGCATCCTTCCTCTTGTCACTGAGTTCATCACTACCATTTTTAGATTACATATATGTGAGTTAGCATACAATATTTGTCTTTCTCTTTCTGACTTACTTCACTCTGTATGACAGACTCTAGGTCTATCCACCTCATCACATAGAGCTCCAACTCATCCCTTTTTATAGCTGAGTAATATTCCATTGTATATATATGCCACATCTTCTTTATTCATTCATTTGTTGATGGACATTTAGGTTGCTTCCATGTCCTGGCTATTGCAAATAGTGCTGCAATAAACACTATGGTACATGTTTCTTTTGGGATTATGGTTTTCTTTGGGTATATGCCCAGTAGTGGGATTACTGGATCATATGGAAGTTCTATTTGTAGTTTTTTAAGGAACCTCCAAATTGTTTTCCATAGTGGCTGTACCAACTTACAGTCCCACCAACAGTGCAGAAGAGTTCCCTTTTCTCCACACCCTCTCCAATATTTGTTGCTTCCAGATTTTGTGATGATGGCCATTCTGATCAGTGTGAGGTGATACCTCATTGTGGCTTTGAATTGCATTTCTCTGATGATGAGTGATGTTGAGCATCTTTTCATGTGTTTGTTGGCCATCTGTATGTCTTCTTTGGAGAAATGTCTCTTTAGGTCTTCTGCCCATTTGTGGATTGGGTTATTTGCTTTTCTGGTATTAAGCTGCATGAGCTGCTTGTATATTTTGGAGGTTAATCCTCTGTCCGTTGTTTCATAGGCAACTACTTTTTCCCATTCTGAGGGTTGCCTTCTAGTCTTGTTTATGGTTTCTTTCACTATGCAAAAGCTTTTAAGTTTCCTGAGGTCCCATTTGTTAATTCTTGACTTTATTTCCATGATTCTAGGAGGTGGGTCAAAAAGGATGTTGCTTTGATATATGTCATAGAGTGTTCTGCCTATGTTTTCCTCGAGGAGTTTTATAGTGTCTGGCCTTCCATTTAGGTCTTTAATCCATTTGGAGTTTATTTGTGTGTATGGTGCTAGGAAGTGTTCTAATTTCATACTTTTACATGTTGCTGTCCAATTTTCCCAGCACCACTTATTGAAGAAGCTGTCTTTTTTCCATTGTATATTCTTGCCTCCTTTGTCAAAGATAAGGTGCCTATATGTGTTTGGGCTTACTTCTGAGTTCTCTATTCTATTCCATTGATCTTCCTTTCTGTTTTTGTGCCAGTTCCATACTGTCTTGATCACTATGGCCTTGTAGTATAGTTTGAAGTCAGGAAGCCTGATTCCACCAACTCCATTTTTCCTTCTCAAGATTGCTTTGGCTATTCGGGGTCTTTTGCGTTTCCATACAAATTGTAAGATTTCGTGTTCTAGTTCTGTGAAAAATGCCATTGGTAATTTGATCGGGATTGCATTGACTCTGTAAATTGCTTTGGGTAGTACAGTCATTTTCATGATGTTAATTCTTCCAACCCAGGAACATGGTATGTCCCTCCATCTGTTTGTGTCATCTGTGATTTCTTTCATCAATGTCTTAAAGTTTTCTGCATACAGATCTTTTGCCTCCTTAGGCAGGTTTTTTCCTAGGTATTTGATTCTTTTTGTTGCAATGGTGAATGGGAGAGTTTCCTTAATTTCTCTTTCTGCTCTTCTCTTGTTAGTGTATAGGAATGCAAGAGATTTCTGTGTGTTAATTTTGTATCCTGCTACTTTACTAAACTCATCAATTAGTGCTAGCAGTTTTCTGGTAGAGTCTTTAGGGTTTTCTATATATAATATCATGTCATCTGCAAAGAGTGACAATTTTAATTCTTCTTTTCCAATTTGTATTCCTTTTATTTCTTTTTCTTCTCTGATTGCTGTGGCTAAAACTTCCAAAACTATGTTGAATAATAGTGGTGAGAGTGGACACCCTTGTCTTGTTCCTGTTCTTAGAGGGAATTCTTCCAGTTTTTCCCCATTGAGAATGATGTTGGCTTTTGGTTTTTCATATATGGCTTTTATTATGTTGAGGTAATTTCCTTCTATGCCCATTTTCTGGAGAGCTTTTATCATAAATGGATGTTGAACTTTGTGAAAAGCTTTTTCTGCATCTATTGAGATGATCATATGGTTTTTATCCTTCAATTTGTTGACATGATGTATCACGTCGAATGATTTGCGTATATTGAAGAATCCTTGCATCCCAGGGATAAACCTCACTTGATCATGGTGTATGATTTTCTTAATGTGCTGTTGGATTCTGTTAGCTAGTATTTTGTTGATGATTTTTGCATCTATATTCATCAGTGATATTGGTCTGTAATTTTCTTATTTTGTGACATCTTTTCCTGGTTTTGGTATCAGGGTGATGGTGGCCTCGTAGAATGAGTTTGGGAGTGTTCCTCCTTCTGCAATATTTTGGAAGAGTTTGAGAAGGATAGGTGTTAGCTCTTCTCTAAACGTTTGATAGAATTCACCTATGAATCCATCTGGTCCTGGGCTTTTGTGTGTTGGGACATTTTTAATCACTGCCTCAATTTCTGTACTTGTGATTGGTCTGTTCATGGTTTCTATTTCTTCCTGGTTCAGTCTTGGAAGATTGTATTTTTCTAAGAATGTATCCATTTCTTCCAGGTTATCCAATTGATTGGCATAGAGTTGCTTGTAGTAGTCTCTCATGATGTTTTGTATTTCTGAGGTGTCCGTTGTGACTTCTCCTTTTTCATTTCTAATTCTGTTGATTTGCATCTTCTCCCTTTTTTTCTTAATGAGTCTGGCTAATGGTTTATCAATTTTGTTAATCTCAAAGAACCAGCTTTTAGTTTTATTAATTTTTGCTATTGCTTCCTTCCTTTCTTTTTCATTTATTTCTGCTCTGATCTTTATGATTTCATTCCTTCTGCTCACTTTGGGGTTTCTTTGTTCTTTTTCTAATTGTTTTAGGTGTAAGGTTAGGTTGTTTATTTGATATTGTTCTTGTTTCTTAAGGTAGGATTGTATTGCTATAAACTTCCCTCTTAGAACTTCTTTTGCTGCGTCCCATAGGTTTTGGGTTGTTGTGTTTTCATTGTCATTTGTTTCTAGATATTTTTTGATTTCCTCTTTGATTTCTTTAGTGATTTCTTGGTTGTTTAAGAGTGAATTGTTTAGCCTCCATGTGTTTGTATTTTTTGCAGTTTTTTTCCTGTAACTGATATCTAGTCTCATGGCATTGTGGTCTGAGAAGATGCTTGATATGATTTCAATTTTCTTGAATTTGCTGAGGTTCGATTTGTGACCCAAGATGTGATCTATGCGGGAACATGTTCCATGTGCACTTGAGATGAAAGTGTATTCTGTCATTTTGGGGTGGAATGTCCTATAAATATCAATTAAGTCAAGATAGTCTAATGTGTCATTAAAGCTTGTGTGTCTTTTGCTTTTCTCTTGCTGGTTTTAATATTTTTTCTTTGTGTTTAATTTTCATTAGTTTGATTAATATGTGCCTTGGTGTATTTCTCCTTGGGTTTATTCTAGATGGGACTCTCTGCACTTCTTGGACTTGATGAATTATTTCCTTTCCCATGTTGGGGAAGTTTTCCACTATAACCTCGTCACATATTTTCTCAGACCCTTTCTTTTCTTCTTCTCCTTCTCCTTCTCCTTCTTCTTCTATGCCTATAATTCGAATGTTGGTATGTTTAATGCTATCACTGAGGTCTCTGAGACTGTCTTCTATTCTTTTCATTCTTTTTTCTTTTTCCTGCTCTGTGGCAGTTATTTCCCCCATTCTATCTTCCAACTCATTTATTCGTTCTTCTGCCTCAGTCATTCTGCTGGTTATAGCGTCTGGAGTATTTTTAATTTCCGTTATTTTGTTATCCATGGCTATTTGTTTTTCTGAGTTCTTATGAACTGTTTCTTGTACTTTCTCTATTTTGTTATCGAGATTTTGTATCATTTTTACTATCATTACTCTGAATTCTTTTACAGGCATTTTTCCTATTTCCTCCTCATTTGTTTGGTCTTGTGGGTTTTTTTCCTGCTCCTTTGCCTGCATGGGGTTTCTTTGTTTCCTCATGCTTTTGGGGTTGCTTGTCCTGGTGATAGAGGTGTTTATAGAAGACTGTCCAAGCCTCAGACTAATGTCCAAGTGTTGGGTTAAACAAATATTAAGTCTGGGAAACACATACATGTATAAGACACACAATTACTGAATCCATTAGGACATAAGGCTCTGGAAAGACCTGACAGAACCCCAGTATGCTATCAGATATTCAAAGAGAAACCCAACAGAAATTGACACCTGAAACAGAACAAATCAGAGAGAAAAGCAAAAGCAAACTAACAAACAAATAACACCTTACACATACAAACACTAATCCAGGGAGATTTTGTAAGCTAGAATCAAATATAGAAAAGAGCTAGAGTACCACCAGACAGAATGGAGATTCTCAGAATGAAATTAGACAATTATACTAAGAACTAAGATAAAGACAAATACCTAATATTAAATACCAAGGCATTGCGTCATCTGTAGAATAGAGCAAGCAGTCTGATCAGATCGATAGTGTTGCTTATAAGTATGTTAAGCTAAAATAAACTAAAAATGGATGGAAGAAAGGGGAACAGAAGAGCATAGTGTGATTGGAAATATGCAAATAAGAAGAAAGGAATAGAAATGTATAAAAGATAGGGATGAAAGGAAAGTATGAGAGATATATTGTCCATACTACCAAAAACTTAGCTAGAAATAGAAGTATATAAAAAGGTAAAAAAATAAAAATAGAATAAAAAATAGCATTAAAAAATTAGGTTATAAAACTTGTAGATCCCTTAGGACTAAGATCGTAATTAATAAAGGAAAAAAAGAAAGAAAAGGAAAATCCAGAACTGATCCCAGAATGGAGCAGTTCAATAGGATTGATAGTAATATTTCTGTTTCCTTAGAGTCTCAGCTGTAAGTGTCCTTCTACTCGCCTTGGGTTTTTTTGCATTACTCTGTGACCAGCAGAGCTTCCTTTATTGTTTGTCTGTAAGCTTTGGTGTGTGGGGAGGGAGAGGGTACAATAGTGGCTCCTTTCCCTGGGAGTGAGTGAGCGGTGGCACACTGTTGTTTCTGTCGGGCTTGGAGGTGCCTGTTGCAGAGGGACGACGGTGGCTCAGGTGTAAACAGAAAGTCTCAGAGTTGGGCCTCTCTCTGGTTTTTTTTTCTCTAGCCTCCCTGCTGCTGGCATTCCAAGGGGTTTTAATCTAGCCCCGCCCGATGCCTGAGGGTACTTGTTATCCCTGAGCACCTTAGATGACCCACAGGGCATCTCTCCACTGCCTGTTGCAGAGGCACCAAAAGAGAGAGAGAGGCTATGCCCATGGCTCCTCCCCCCCACCCATGAGCCTGCAGCATCCAGCCACCATCATGGCCAGGCACCTCTCGGGGCAGGCAGTCCTCACCGCGGACCTCTTCCCTCCTGTCCTCTTGGCCCATCACCTTTCTGGCAACAATTTTCTTCACCCTGGACCAGCTCTCTGGTTCCCACGCTCCCACTCCTGGACCCTCTGTTCAGCTGTGAATCGACATCTCGGTCCGGGAACACTGAGCTGTGGTGCGGACCCTCTGTATGTTTCTCACTCCCTCCCGTCTGCCACAGCTCCGATGCTTCACCCTCTTTGAGCCATCATAGATGCCTCCCTACTGGTTATGTCAGGATCCTTGAGGTCCTTTCTGGTGTCCAAGGTCGTCTGCTGGTGTTCAGCTGGTTCTCTGTGGGGTTTATTGTGTCCTTCAGTGCATTCCCAATGCATCTATGGAGAGTGATGCATTCCACGTCCCTCTACTTCACCACCATCTTGCTTTCCCTCCATCAATTTGTTTTTGAATCCTTCTTGGGGCACTGTTAAAGTGACCATTGATATTATACTGACTATTTTCTAATGTTGATTTTCTTTAATCATGACACTGTTAAGATGGTGCCAAAAGATTTGGAAATGTTCTGGGTTTCTGGTCATCTCAAAGTACATAGGAAATCAGATTTGTAGGTTGAACCACAAAGTAGCATTTTGGGTCTGAATTAGGGTGGGAGACTCTATGATGATGTGGTTCAATGCATGAGTATTCATTTTTGTTTATTCTTTTTTGAATTTTTCTCCACTGCAGGTCAATAAAATACAGCTGCCATAGGAACGAAAGCACAAGATATTGACAAAGGGAAGCAAGACTATGCAGCATTTATTTCTGACAAGTAAAATGATGTTAATGGCTGTCACATAACTTTCTCACAAAATCTTTCTGCCATTTACATCAATTCATGGATTTTGCTTTGGTGGACATCATCATTGGTATTTCTTCTGGCAGCTTTCCTGCTTCACAGGCACTAAAGTAAGCCCATTTGTTTATTATTATTTTTTAAATATTTTTTAGAGCAGTTTTAGATTTATAACAAAATTTCAAATGTTGAATCAGTCTCTCATTCTGGGGTAAAGAAAACTTGGTTGTGGTGTGTAGTACTGTTTATTCTTCCTTGGATTCAAATTGCTAATATTTTATTGAGGTTTTTTTTCTTTTATTTTCGTGAAAGATGTAGGTCTGTATTTTCTTTCCTTGTCTTTGTCTGATTTTGGTATTAGGATAATGCTGATGTCATAAAATGACATAGGAAGTATTCCCCCTACTTTTATTCTCTGAAAGAGAATTGGTAGAATTTCTTCCTTTTATTTGGTTGAATCCACCAGTGAATCAATATGGCCCTGGTGCCTTCTGTTTTGAAGGGCTGTTAATTATTGCTTAAATTTTAAAAATTTACACAGGCCTATTATGATCTTCTGTTTCTTCCGTGTGAATTTTGGCAGATTGTGTCTTTGAAGGGACTGGTGTATTTCACCTAGGTTATCAAATTTGTGAGCAAAAAGTTGTCCATATTATTGATTTTATTCCATTTTATGTCCATGGAATCTGTAGAGTTGTGTCCCTTTCATTTCTGATAATAGTAATTTGAGTTCTCTCTCTTTTCTTCTGCTTACTTAGGATTTAATATGGTCCTCTTTCTGTAGTTTTCTAAGAAGGACACTTAGATTATTGACTTTACATGTTTCTTCTTTTCTAATACATGCATTCAATGCTGTAAATTTCCCTCAAATTTTGATAAATTTGATTTCTGCCTGCTGGATATGTCTGTATCTTTTAATTTTTTCTTCCAGTTTTATTAGGATGTGGTTGACATGTGACACTGTGTGTGTACAGATTAAAAATAATTTGACTTACATACATCATGAAAGGATTATCACAGTAAGTTTAGTGAATATCTATCATCTCATACAGATGCAATAATAAAGAGATAGAAAAAAATATTTTCCTTATGATAACTTAGAATTTACTCTTTTTTCCCCCTAAGCTTAAATTCATGTTTATTGAAAGCATTCATTATTAAACATACTGAGTGGGACATAATTCACATATTCTTAATATGACATTATGAAATACATTTATGAATTTCTGAACTAATATCAGTTAGAATATCACTTTTCAATATTTTATTTATAATAATATTTTAGCTCACTAAGATGGAAAAATATTTAATAATTGATCCCATTATGATCCAGAGTAACATAATAATAAAAATATGCATACTGCAAAGGGACTACCTATGATTTCACAAGATATGACCTTACTTTACTGTTTTTTTAAATTTTATTGAAGTATAGTTGATTTACAATATCATATTAGCTTCATGTGTACAACACTGTGATTCAGGATTTTTATAGATTATACTCCATTTAATGTTATTACAAAATAATGGCTGTATTTCCCTGTGCTGAACAATATATTCTTGTTGCTTATCTATTTTATACATAGTAGTTTGTATCTCTTAATCATATACCCCTATCTTTCTGCTCCCCTCTTGCCTCTCATTACTGGTAAGCAGTATTTTGTTCTCTTTATATTTATATCTATATCTACATCCACATACACACACCACTTCTTTATCCACCCATTTATTGATGGACACTTAGATTGCCTCCATATCTTGGCTATTGCAAAGAATACTGCTATGAACATTGGGATATGTGTTCCTTTTTGAATTAGAGCTTTTCCACCCCACCCCACCCCATTGGATATATACCCAGCAGCGGAACTCCTGCATCATATGGTTGTTCTATTTTTGGGGAACCACTCGATATTGTTTTCCATAGTGGCTACACCAATTTATATTCCAACTAACAGTGTGCTAGGATTCCTTTTACTCCACATGCTCACCAACATTTGTTATTTGTAGACTTTTTGATGATAGCCATTTTGACAGGTGTGAAATGATATCTCATTGTGATTTTAATTTGTGTTTCTCTG
Organism: Hippopotamus amphibius kiboko; assembly: GCF_030028045.1. Classification (NCBI taxonomy): domain Eukaryota; kingdom Metazoa; phylum Chordata; class Mammalia; order Artiodactyla; family Hippopotamidae; genus Hippopotamus; species Hippopotamus amphibius. Next base: position 78,047,089 of record NC_080198.1, read on the forward strand.
ATTGGCAATGTTGAACATTTTTTCATGTGCTTATTTGGAAAATTGTCCATTCAGATCTTCTGCCCATTTTTAATTTTTTTTTAAATATTGACTTGTATAAGCTGTTTATATATTTTGCATATTAATCTCTTATCAGTCATATCATCTGCAAATATTTTTTTCCATTTAGTATGTTGTCTTTTCATATTCTGTTGATGGTTTTATTTTCTGTGCAAAAACCTTTAATTAGGTCCCATTTGTTTATTTTTGCTTTTTTTCTTTTGTATTAGGAGACAGACACAAATAAAATATTGCTACAATTTATTTCAAAGTGTGTTCTTACTATGTTCTCTTCTAGGAGTTTTATGATTTCAAGTCTTACATTGAGGTCTTTAATTCATTTTAAGTTTATTTTTGTATATGGTGTTAGAGAATGTTCTAATTTCATTCTTTTACATGTAGCTGTCTAATTTTCATAGCACCATTTATTGAAGAGACTATCTTTTCTCCATTGTATATTCTTGACTCCTTTATCATGGATTAATTAACCTTAACTGTGTGGGTTTATTTCTGGGCTCTCTATTCTCTTCTGTGTCTGTTTTTGTGCCAGTACCATGCTATTTTGATTACTGTAGCTCTATAGTATAGTCTGAAGTCAGAAAGTATGATATTTCCAGCTATGTTATTTTTTTCCTCAAGATTGCTTTGGCAATTTTGGGGTCCTTTGTGATTCCATATACATTTTAGGATTATTTTTTCTAGTTCTGTGAAGAATTTAATGGGTATTTTGATAGGGATTGCATTAAATCTGTAGGTTGCTTTGAGTAATGTGAACATTTTAACAATATAAATTCTTCCAATCCATGAATACAAGATATCTTTCCATTGCTTTGTATCATGTTCAATTTCCTTCATCAAAGTTCTATAGTTTTCAGAGTATAGGTCTTTCACCTCTTAAGTTTATTCCTAGGGATTTTATTCTTTTTGATGCAATTTTAAATGGGATTTTTTATACTTTCTCTATCTGATAGTTCATGATCAGTGTGTAGAAAAGCAACAAATTTCTGTATATTAATCTTGTATCCTGCAGATTTACAGAATTCAGTTATTAGTTCTAATAGTTTTTTGGTGGAGACTTTGTTTTCTCTATGTAGTATCTTATCATCTGCAAATAATGACAGCTTCACTTTTTCCCTTCCAATTTGGATGCTTTTCTTTTTCTTTTCTGATTTCTGTGGCTAGGACTTTCAATACTATGCTAAATAGAAGTGATAGACTGAGCATCCTTTTCTTGTTCCTGATTTTAGAGGAAAGTCTTTCAGCTTTTCACTGTTGAGTATGATACTAGCTGTGGGTTTGTCATAAATGGCCTTTATCGTGTTGAGACATGTTCCTCCATACCAACTTTGATGAGAGGTTTTATCATGAATGGGTGTTGAATTTTGTCAAATGCTTTTTCTGTGATTATTAAGATAATCATGTGATTTATTTTTTTCTTCCTTTTGTTAATGTGGTGTATCACATTGATTGTGAATATTGAATCATAGCATCCCTGGAATAAATCCCACTTGATCATGGTGTATAACCCTTTTTATGTATTGTTGAATGGAATTTGTCCATTTCTTCTCTGTTGTCCATTTTATTGATGTATAATTCTTTGTAGTGATCTCTTATGACCCTTTGTATTTCTCTCATGTTGGTTTTAACTTCTTTTCCATTTCTGAGCTTATTGATTTGGGCCTTCTCTCTCTTATTCTTGATAAGTCTGACTAAAGGTCTGTCAATTTTCTTTATTGTTTCAAAGAATCAACTCTTAGTTTCATTGATCTTTTCTATTGATTTTTGTAGTATTTTTTCAGTTATTTTTCCTCTGATCTTTACGATTTTTTTCCTTCTACCAACTTTGAGTTTTAATTCTTCTTTCTCTAGTTCCTTAAAGGATAAGGTTAGGTTGTTTATTTGAGATATTTCTTGTTTCCTGTGGTAAGCTCCTATCTCTATAAAATTCCCTCTTAGAACTGCTTTTGCTGTATGCTACAGATTTTGGATCATTGTGGTTTTGTTTTCAATTGTTTCCAGGTATTATAGGATTTCTTCTTTTATTTCTTCAGTGATCCATTGGTTATTTAGTAGCATATTGTTTAGCCTCCATGTGTTTGTGTTTTTTTTTTTTCTTGTTTTTTTTTTTTTGCAGTTTTTTACCTGTAGTTAATTTCTTGTCATAGTGTTGTGGTCAGAAAAGATGCTTGATGTGATTTCAGTTTTCTTAAATTTTACTGAGACTTGTGATCTGTCCTGGCAATTGTTCCATGTGCACTTGTCAAAAATCTGTATTCTGCTGGTTTTGGATAGAATGTTCTGTATCTATTTGCCGAGACCAGCTCGGTGACTCGAGGTGAGTGACAGGTGCCACAAGCTTAAAGAAAACACAGACACAGATTTAATAGAAAGATGGGACCAGGGGACTCAAGACCTCTAGGATCAAGAGCCTCGCTGATTGATCCCACATTGCTTTTATTGAGTTCTTGGCATAGTCTAGGGGTCTAACACTCCCAGTTTAGTCCCACAAAGAAGGTTATCTTTGAAGTAAAGAAACAAAGGTTCACATGACTGGGGGCAATGATCTTTGTTTGCCTCCTGGGTCCATTTGAGCAGGGTGTGGATTTGAGCTGGGTGTGGGTTTGAGCTGGGCGTGGAGAGCAAAGCAGCCCTGGGGGCAGGAGACCTCTTTCAGAAGGATTAAGGGTCTGTGCCCCACCCCTGTTGGCCCCTCTGCGACTGTGCCTGTCTTAGGTTGTTCCTCCCCTGAGGAATCTTACCCATCTCTGGCTAACCAGCCATCCTCTGGGGCCAAACAGGGTGATATGAGGTGTGCAAGTGAGAAAGGGTCTGTGCCCCCAGAGAGGGTCAATATTCTGTTTCCACGGTAGCCTATGCCCCCATGGTCTCCACACCCAGCACCCTTAGTTCCTCCACTGCTCAAGCAGGACATTTTGCATCCAGTCGCTCAGCCCACATACTTTAATTACTTTTAGTAACATTTTCAAGGTTTCAGAAAGACTTCTGAATGTTTTCCCACATCTATTAAGTCCATTTGGTCTAGTGTGTCATTTAAGGCCAGTGTTTCTTTACTGATTGTCTGTCTGGATGATCTATCCATTGATGTCTGCAGGGTGTTAAAAGTCTTGTACTATTATTGAATTACTCTCAGTTTCTCAGTTTGTATCTGATAATACTTTATTTAGTTAATCCTGTATTGCATACATTTTTATTTATAATTGTTAGGTTATCTTCTTGGATTGATTCCTTGATCTTCATGTAATGCCCTTATTTATGTCTTGTTACAGTCTTTGTTTTAAAGTCTATTTTGTCTGATATAAATATTGTTACCCCTGCCTTGTTTTCATTTCCATTTTCATGTAATACCTTTTCCCATCCTCTTTCAGTCTGTTGTGTCTTTAGATCTGAAGTGAGTTTCTTTTAGTCAGCATCTACAAGGGTCTTGTTTTTGTATCCAACCATCCATTCTTTGTTTTTTGATTAGAGTATTTCATCAATTTAAAGTAATTGTTGATAGGTATGTTCTTATTGCAAATTTGTTAATTGTTATTTGGGGTGTTTTGTAATCTTTTTTGTTTCTTCTTTTGCTCTCCTCGTGATTTACATGTGTTTGGATTCTTTCTCTTCTGTGTTTGTATATCTACAATAGATTTTATGTTTGAATTACTTTATCTTTTTTGTACACATATCAATTAGAGATTTTTAGTTTACTGTTACACTGAGGTCTATATATAGCAATCTGTATACATATATGTGTGTGTGTATGTGTGTATGTATATATATATATACATTTTTTTAAAGTTGCTGATCTCTTAAGTTTGAACCCATTTTAACAATCCTGAATTTTGCTCTCTCATATTTATTGTTTTTGACATCACATTTTACATCTCTTTGTTTTGTGTATTCCTTAACTACTTATTTTGGATATAGATGATTTCACTCTTTTTGCCTTTCCTACTAGCTTTATATGTGGTTGATTGACTACCTTTATTGTATCATTTTGCCTTTACCAGTGAGATTTTTCCTTTTGTAAATTTCATATTTCTAGTTGTGGCCTTTTCTTTTCTGCTTAGAGAGGTCTTTTAAGATTTATTGTAAAGCTGGTTTGATGGCCCTGAAATCTTAGCTTTTGCTTGTCTGTAAACTTCTGATCTCTCCATCAAATCTGAATGAAAGACTTGTGGGGAGAGTATTCTTGGTTGTAGGTTATCTCCTTTCAACACTCTAAATATATCATGCAGGACCCTGAGGCTGTGGAGCATGATGTGGCTCAGACCCCTTGCTCCTTCAGTGAACCTCTACAAATGTAATTATCCTCTCACTTGTGTCATGTACCCAGGGGTATGGGTCTTGTATGTATTACATCTCTGTCCCTCCTGCCAGTATTGCTGTGGTGGTTCCATCTTTATATCTGTAGTTGTAGAAGATCTTTTCTATGAGTTTTCTGCTTTTTGTCATCAATAGTTGTTCTGTAAATAGATGAATTTTGGTGTGCCCTTGGGATAAGGTGGGCTCAGGGTCTTTCTATTCCACCATCTTGGCCACTCCTTCCCAATATGTTAATTTCTGAGAGTGCGCTGCTGAAGTTTCCAACTATGAGAGTGAATTCACCTATTTCTTCTTGTAGTTCTATCAGTTTTTACTTCACATAGTTTTATCCTCTTGTTAGGTACATACATGTTAAGAATTGCTTTGTTTTCTTGGAGAATTGATTCCTTTTTCAGTATATAATGCCCTTCTTCATCCCTAGTAATTTTCCTTACTTTGAAGTCTGCTGTATCTGAAGTTAATATAGCTATTAATATAGTGACTCCTACTTTATTTGGATTAGTGTTAGCATGGTATATCTTTTCCATCCATTTATTCTTAATATGTACATATCTTCATATTTAAAATGGGTTTCTTGTAGACAGTATATAGTTGTCTTTTTTTTATCAACTCTGACAGTCTCTGTCCTTTAATAGATGTACTTAGACCTTTGAGATTTGAAATAGATATTAATATAGTTGGATTAATATCTATCCTATCCATTACTATTTTCTATTTGTTGCCATTGTTCTTTGTCCTATTTTTGTATTCCACTCTTTTTTTGGCCTTTTGTGGTTTTAATTGGACATTTTATATAATTCCAGTTTTTTCCTTTTTTGCATATCAGTTTAACATACCAGTTACACTTCTTTAATTTTTTTTATTGGTTGCCTTAACATTTCCAATATACATTTACAACTAGTTCAAGTCCTGTTTCAAATAACAGTGTACCAGTTCATGGGTAATGTAAGTACCTTATAATAAAAATATAATTCTAATTACTCCATCCCATATCTTATTTCATTGCTGTCATTCATTTCACTTCTATATAATCATACACAAGTATGTATATATATATATGATATACATAAGCATAGGCAATTAAATATATTTGTCAATATATTATTTGCTATTTTTTTTTGAGTAAACTGTTATCTGTGAGATCAGTTAAGATTAAAAAAATGAAATTTTTATTTTACCTTCATTTATTCCTTCTTGGATGATCTTTCTTTATGTAGGTCTGCATTTCTGACCTATATATTTTCCTTCTATCTAGAAAACTTATTTTAACATTTTTTGAAGACAGGGCTACTAACAAATGCTCTCAATTTTTCTTTGATTGGGAAAGTCTTCATTTCTCCTTCATGTTTGAAGAAAAATTTCATAGGTACAGAATTCTAGGTTATTGGAGCTTTTTTGTCTGAACCCTTTAAATGCAGTTAATCCTTGACTAATATGGGTTTGAACGTGTATAAGGTCCACTTATACAAAAATTTTTTTCAATAAAAACATACTACAGTAGTACATAATTCAATCCACAGTTGGTTGCATCTATGTATGTTGAACTAGGGATACAGAGGGCTGACGCTAAACATTATACTTGGATTTTCAACTGCAAGTATGGTTAGTATCCCTAACCTCTACTTGTTGAAGGGTCACCTATATTTTGCTCCATTATCTTCTAGCTTTTATAGTTTCTCAAGAGAAGGCAGATATAATTCTTATCTTTGTTCTTTTGTAGGTAAGTTTTTTATTTTCTACTTGCTACTTTTAGGATTTTTTTTAATCTTTGATTTTCTGTAATTTAAAAATAATTTGGCTGGGTCTTGTTTTTGTGTGTGTGCGTGTGTTTTCTTTTAGCCTGCTTAATGTTTTATAATTTTCTTGGATCTGTGGTTTGTTGTCTGGCATTAATTTGTGGGAAATTCTGAATCATTGTTTCCAATATTTCTTATGTTCCTTTCCCTCTTCTCTTTCTGTTATTCCCATTAAACATGTGTAACCATTTTTGTAGTTTTCCTACAGGCCTTGGCTAGCCTGTTCTATTTTTTTTTCAGTCTTTATTCTTTTTGCTCTTTAGTTTTCAGGGAGTCTATTGACATACCCAACAGCACACAGATTCTTTCCTCAACTGTGCCCAATCTACTGAGTCTGTCAAAGGCATTCTTCATTTTCGTTACAGTGGTTTTTGTCTCTAGCATTTCTCTCTGGTTCTTTCTTGGAACTTTTATCTCTCTGCTTACATTGCTTATCTGTTCTTGCATGCTGTTTACTATATCCATTAGAGAACTTCCTGTATTACTCTTAGTTTTTTGTTTTTTTTAACTTTTATATTGGAGTATAGTTCATTAACAATGCTATGCTAGCCTCAAGTATACAGCAAAGCACATTACTCATAGTTGTTCTGAGTCTCTAGTCTGATAATTTCAGCCTCTCTTCATGTCTTGTTCTGATGTTTGCTCTGTCTCCTCAAATTGTGAGGATATTTTGCCTTTTGGTATGCCTTGTAGTTTTTTCTTGATAGCCATACATGATGTACCAGTTAAGAGGAGCTGCTATAAACAGGCCTATAGTACTGTGGTGGGGGGAGAAGGAGCATTCTGTAGGATTAGGTCTCAGTCTTTTAGTGAACCTTTGTCTCTGGACTGTGAACTTTACAAGTGTTTTTCATTTTTTTTCTCCCCACTTAGGATGTTTATACTGGGTTGGAGTTGTGTATTTCTCTCCCCCAGGTCAGACTCCAATAATACCCCAGTAGGTTAGGCTCTGGTTAATTAATTCCCCCTGATAGCAGGCCTTGTTAACAAGAGCAGAGTGGTCTGGTGTATTTCAAAGTGGTTCCTTTTCCCCACACCCTGCCAGAAGACTCAGGGAATTTTTCTATAATATCTACTGTGGGAACCAGGTCAAGCTCTTCATAAATCTCACAATATAGTGTCCCTCCTTTCCCCAATAACTGGGTCCCCTGATGTTTTTATGTCTCAGAGTTGGCCACTCTGAGTCTCCAGCAATTCATCAATTACAATTTAGATTTTCCTACCTGGTGACCTGTTCCTGAGGCAATTTCCTCTCAAGTATCTCTGCCTCAAGGATAAGCTGTGATTCCATATTCAACAGTCTCTCTCTCCAATCTTAGAGGTTGTGATTTGCTCTGGTACCCCCCTCTCTTATCCAAGAAGAACTGTTAATTTTTCAATCTGTTTTGCTTTTTACTTGTTATTAGGATGGAATGGTAACTTCTAATCTGCTCACATGTGGAACCAGAAACTGAGCAAGTAGGTTCTCTTATAAGTGCAAGTGCCAGAGAACAGAATTCAGTATGCAATATTCATTTTCAGTGGCTCTCAGCCACAGTTATTTCCTCTTACTGACTTTCACTTCATATGCCACCAAAATTAATTACAAAGTTTCAAAACTGGACAAAGTTCAAATTGGACTCTTTTGCCAAGAACCTGAATTTAAATAACAAAACAAAATAGATCCAGAACTGTGAAAATAAAGTAGAAACCTCATAATGTAGTTTCTAAAGAGAGGAGAAATCCTTAAGTAATTATATTTTCTGTTGCTAAGCAAAATTATAATTTTACAAATAATGAAAATAAATATTTAAAGCTTTTAATGTATAAATTTATTCATCTCAGCCTGAACATTTACTATTTTAAAATAGTAAGTAAAGAGGGAATTATTTTTAGCTATGTGCTGTAAATTTCTTTTATGCCAGTTTTCCACTTCCTCTCAACATGCTTCTCACTAACTAGCTACCTTGACACATAATTTAGGGGAGAAAAACTGACCCATTTGAATAATTTTTGTAAATCCAGATAGTACAGATAATACACAGAAGATTTTAGGCATTTATCTGAGGCCACAGAGAACTATTTCATCTGCACAACAGAGAAAGATCAGATGAAGGCAGACCCCAACTCTAAATGAGGTGGGGCATTTCTTAAGTTACTAAAATATGTGTCACATACCCCAACAAAGAAAAGAATTCAGTTTCTTGGTAAGACCCAAAATTTGAGAACTACCAATGGTTATAAGGATGCTAACAGAGTAAGTCTAGGACTCTCCATCATGAGGTATCATGAGGTGACAATAGTCCTAACAGGTGAGTTAAAACTAAAGCTACAATGAATGAATTAAATGGCCTTACCTGAAGAGAGAGGTAACATTAAAACCTGGTAAAATTTAATACCTAACAGGTGTTAAAAAAAAAACATGGTATCTTGTTTTGGGGCATTCTCACTGTTTCATACCAAACCTGCCTTTGGCAGTGGACAAGGCAAGTATACTTTTCTTTCCTGTTGAGAAACTTTTTGCACTGAATTCATTAATGATGAATCTACACTTTAATACAAAATTTTTTTTCTCTTTATAAAATAGAGCACATTTATTCAGATCAACTCTTTTGAACTCTACTTGTGTCTTCAATTGTACAGCAGGCTCTAGTATGCCTTTTATCCCACCGGACTTCAAAAGTAAATATTCCATGTCTGATATTCATGTAGTTTAATTATATAATACACAATATCTTTCCTGTTATTTTAAATTTGTAGTAACTGTATTTTAGATACACATATGTATATCTATATATGCACACACATGCATACATATATTCATATGTTGTTCTTTAACTATTACATGTTTAAGATCTTGTTATATTACAGACTTTAATGTGAGGCTTATTTTATAAGAGCACTTTCTTGCCTACAGTGAAAGTAACTCATCTGAATTTGTCTTCATACAAGGCCAAAATAATAATTTATTATTAATACAAAATAAAATGTCACTTACCTACTGCATACCTAGTACAAGTGCTTTTCAAAGATTCTTATTTATCTTGGCTCTGTTAAACCTTGCCATAACCTTATAAAATAGATCATTATGCATTTTATTTTTAAATATGGGAACTGCGGTACATTGAGGTTAAATAACTTGACCAAGATAATTTGTTGGTAGTGATGGAGTCAGAACGTAAACCTATAAAATATGACTTTTGAATCTGCCTGCTTCCTAGTATACTGTATTGCCTCCCCAGCTGTGAATTAGATATGTTCCTAAGATATATTATTAGGAATAGAGGGGGGAGTATAAAAATTTTATTTTTAGTTATCTTTGATTAGAGAGAGATTACAAAATGGGCATTTCTGCATTATGAAAAAAGAGCATTCTCTATATGGCTAGCAGGAGCTGTGAGATAAGTAGGCTATAAACTTGTCTTTGCTTACCTTAGATTTGAGTGTAGAGATTTTGAGACAAAATATTTCAAAGCTCAATAAATTTCCTTTCTGATTTTACTGGAATTATAAAACGGCAAACTGGTATTTAAAAACAGCAGACATTCAGTAGACAAAAATGGATACACTGGCAAACATGTTTCAGTAGACTGTTAAAGATAGAACAAGGGAAATATATAGCAGGTGGAAAAGAGTGTCTCTCTGGTGGTATCAGAGGATAGTACACAGATGCAATCACAAGGTTGGGCAAAGATATTCCAAAACCAAAACAGCTTGCAGAAAGGCCCTGACTCATTCACCATTCCTGGGTTGCTGGTCATTTGCATGATTGTTCTTAAATCAATTTCTTGCTCTTCCTCTGCTCTACTCTGAGTAGCTAGAGGCTAACCACGGCACCACATCCCAAGTTCCCTTGCTCGCTGGCTCTGGCGAATGTCACAGGGAGAGAATGGAGGTTGGAGAGAAACAAAGAAGCCAGAGGATATCTTCCCTATTTTTTTCTGTTTCTATGTCCCTGAAAGAGGCTCTATTTCCTCCGTGCTTCTAGCTCCTATGGCAGCTCTTCTTCTGTTTTAACAGTTCTCGCCTTGTGGCTCAGGCTCCTGGGCTCTGACAAACTTAGGGATTGTAATGGTTGCTTCTCTTGCTAAACTCTGGATTGTCTCACAATGTCTCATTGTTTGCCTTTTCGATTCATCTAATAACTTCATAACTGTTCTCCATAACAAATTTCCTATATGAAATTTCAGTCTGCACTTTGTTTTCCTGACTGGACTCTATTGATATAATTTATTTGGGTAAATAAGTAGGATAGGAGTTATAAGAAAAATACTTGTTTTCAAGTGCTTATGGAAATTCCAGGTGTTATAATTCATTAAACAAATGTTTTGACTCACTGGAAACCAGAAGCAAGGCCTGGACAGGAGCTAAAAGAGAGAATTATCACCGTATTGTGAATGAAATCACCTCCAGGCAGATCACAGAGGAAAAAATGTCTGAGTACAGATGTTCTAAAGAAATCACATCAAAGGGTGAGCTGATGAAGAAGACTGGTAAGGAAAACTTGATGAGGATATGAAAGAAAGATGAGAAATATATATATATATATATATATGAGAATGATATATATGTCTATATATAACTTACCAACATAAATTATTTAGAGAACTCCAGTAGAGATAAGGGCTGAAAACTTTCCACTAGATTTGGAATTTAGAAGGTAATGTGTCTTATTATAAAGAAAGGGAAATTTGGGTGAGAGTCTGGAGAAATATGCTAAAGTTGGAGATATATTGTTTGAGAAGAGGGAACTGCTGAAATAAAAAGTGTTAAGGACTGAAAAAGCATGATCTGTCTTTATTCCATTCAGAATTTCTCAGTTTTTTGAGTGTAATATTAGACAAGGTCATTTGTATTAATAAATCAAGTTGGGTTGACAAAAAATGCAAAAAGAAGGGTTCTTGAAGGTTCTGGTTAAAGTAGATCAAAAAAAAAAATCAAAAAAACAAAAAAACACCAAACATGGGTCCACGATCAAGAAGAATATGAGGCAAATAAGGAATTAAAACAAGGAATATATTGTTGGTCCAGTGGGCTGGGTACCATTAGATTGTAGAAGAAGGAGTATTCTGTCATCTAAAAGGAAGATGCTCACTCTGCTCATGACTGGTATTGTTGTAAGAGAAGGAACAGCCACCATCCAAGATGGCTGCAAGAAAAATAATATCATTTAGGAACAAGGAAATGTATAACACAATGGGATATAAAAAATCATTGGTTTGGAGGTTGAGGATGAAGGAGAGTTTATTTATGATGGACTGGGGGATCCAGTAACCATAATAGTATGGATGTGAGAAATGTCAATAGTGGAATGATGAGTTTATGGGAGTAGTGTGTAGGATAGTATAGAAAGGATAGAATGACTTAACGCTTACAGTCATGATTGCATTGTATCTCCTGTCTTGTAGTTCTGAACCACTCTCAGTTGCCAAACATCCAAGTGCTCTCTCTTCTGCCTCTGATTAAAATGGAGGAGAAGGGCACTTTATGTTTCTTAAAGTTATCCATATTGATTTTTATTTATCCTCTTAGTATCTTTTAAATTTTTATACACGAGTACATGTATGTGTGTATGTGTGCTTGTGTCATCCTGCCTCAGCCATTCTAGTAGACTTTAAAGACAATGAAGTACTCATTTGTGGATTAGATGTTCATACAAAGTTGAGTGAAATTTAGGGAGAAGGAGTTAGCAAGAACTTTTTTCTGTCAATTTCATTTTCTGTGTGGCTTATCAAGGAATTGTTATCTTACCTACAGATATGCATAAACAAACATACATGAAAGAGGGGAAAATATATTAATTATAAATTCTGGAACTCCATTTAATGGTATAATTGAGGAAAAAAAACTAAGTTATATACAGGAAATTTTGGTGGTTTCTAAACTGTGATGCCAACTTCATGATCCTTCTATACATCTTTTTACCAGACTTTTCTTTTTACCAGGTGTCTATAGAGAAGGCCAACTCATCAAACCAAAATGTGCTTAATCAGGAAACACTGCAGATAAAAACTTCGCTAACCTTTCCAAAAATAATTTGAAAAAGCTTTTGGATTATAGACTTGGACTACTGCATACTAACATTTCCTTTCACTAGCCATTATAAATGACATTTGGCAGTTTCAGAAAGACCACCAGAGCTTAAACCAAACTTTTGGAGAATATTGTCTCTATCCATGCAAATGATTCCTAAACACTGTGCAATAATTTGTCTGCATTGCTTCCTAGAAAACATTCCAACATTATTTGAAAGAAAATAAAATTCTAATCTTTAACACTTCCACTGTGTTGAGTTCCAGAAAGAAAACTCAAGCACAGAGTTTAGTTGTCTTCTTACACGAATCATTTACCCAAGTGTATGTTATGCAGATGTTTAGCTACCTAAGCCTGGATAACAAAAGCCCAGGTGTCTTCAAGTTGAAACGATACTGCACACTTTTCCTGGACTCCTTTGTTCCTCTTAGGCATGAGGGCAAACAAACACAGATTACGGCAAGTTCACTCTAAACAACAAAAAACCCTCTTGAAGTTATACACAAGTTTTTCTAATTAAAGGGAAACAAATAGTTCTGCCAAGTTCTTTTACATTTTGTGTTAGGAAAATAGCAAAGCTAAAAATAGAAAGTAAGAATTGTGGACTCTAAGAGAGACATATTATAGCAATTATTGATTTTATTTTTTTCTAACTACTTTTTCTATAGAAGATCAAATTTATTTGGAATTTACAGAGGATGGATATACTTGCTTACAACATGGAAAATAAAAACAGAAGATAAAAGGGTAGGAAATGGAAAGAAAGAAAATATACTAAAACTTTGTGTACTGGGTAATGTGTTTGATATTTCTGTAACTATTTAGCCTGCAATTTTCTGAAATTTTTATTCTACCATAATTTCTATGGGGAAAATGTTCTCACAGAATTTATTTTAAATGCAAAACACACCTAAAACAAAATAAACATCCTAAATGTCCTCTTTTGAAAGCTGTTGGAAATAGCATCAATGCCTCTAGATTGCTGGATAAATTTCTGAAAATGTTCAAAAAGATGGTAGGAAGTTTTTGGAGGAAGAATGTAATTATCATATTATAATCTTCATATCAGTGCTTGAATTCCTTTTATATTCTGGATTAATATTAATCAGCTGTGTGTTTTCTGTGGCTTCCACAACAAATTATCACAAACTTAGTGGCTTAAAATAACAGAACTTTATTCTCGCATAGCTCTGGTGGCCAGAAGTCTAAAATCCAGGTGTCAGCAGACACTCCTTTAGAAGCTCTAGAGGCAAATTCTCTCCATGCTTCTAGATGCTAGTGGTTGCTGGCTTCCTTGGCTTAAGGCCACAGCACTCGGAGTTCTCTTTCATCTTCACGTCACCTTCTCTTCTGTGCCTGCCTTCTCCTCTGTATGTCTCTTATAAGGTGCTTTCTCATTGGATTTAGGTTTCGTTTGGAAAATCTGACCTGCATGTTAATTACATTTGCAAAAGATTCTTTCTCCAAATAAGGTAACTTGCATACGTTTCAGAGATTAGGATTTGGACATCTCTTTTGGAGGGCTACCAGTCAGCCTACTCTATCTGCCATCTGTAATATCTCTGGTTAAAAAGACATTTATTTTTTTTCAAGATGACCTACTCAGTCTATGATGCCTGGCTTTACTTCATTGAGCTGAACTCTGCTTCCTTATAATTCTATCATAATTATTCCAATTCTGCCATTTGAGGCCCTATAGAATGAGTGTACTATATTTTCTACAACATAGTCTCCCAAATGTTTGAATGTTGCTGTAATTTCTACTGAAAAATGATTTTGGTTAAAACTGAGCCATTTCTGAATTCCATGTCCCTTTATTTCTGGATTTTTCTTTTTCATCTTATTCCTAGTGAGCCACTCTGCTTCCTTCAAGACTGACTCGAGGCCTATTGATATCTATGACAATTTTACTATCATATTAATCACAAAATGCCACAGTGTATAATATAATAATACATTGTCTCTTTGCAGTGCATTATTCTATTTCCATATTTATATAAACATAAGCATAGCTTATATGCTATTTCTCCAGGCAGATTGAATTTAGAGGGCTATTATTTAAAACCTACTGCTCCTCTATTTGTACTAAATTTCTTTGGTAATTTATGGCAGGTGTCCTTCCTATTCTCTCAAGAGGTGGTGAAACCCAAACAAAACTATTAATTTCATTCTCAAGAAATCATATTGAATGATCTTAGCTGCAATGCAGAGCTACAGGTAAAGTATTACATATATTGTGTGGAGTAACAAAACACTGCAAAAGGAAGAACACACAAGCATATACAGGAAATTTGATTGCAAATGGAGTGATAAATGAAGAGGTGTGTTCATAAAAATTTAAGGGGAAGTAATTTAGACATAAATGATAAAAATTAGTTGAAATATGCTATTATATTACTATAAATTCCATTTGAAATCATTCCTTTGTAAGTCATCTTATTTCATTTCATAATAAATATAAACCATGGTTTAGGTTTAAGAAATACATAAAATCTGCCAAACTATTGTCACCTTAAAATATATTACAAGTAATCCCAGATGTTTGGATTTTCTGAAAACTGAATCATTAATATATTATCAAGAATATAAGTTTGTAAATATTCTCATATTTCATGTTAAAATATGGGCAAAAAATTATCTCAAATATATTCAAATGACCCTTACCTTAGTTGCAGCAGAAAGGATCATGATGTATACCATGTGATGGACATAAACACATATGCAACATTGGCAATTTCATTTCCAGCCTCCTTCCACCAACATACATTTTATATTAACATCAAGGACTTGTCTCTTAGAGGTAAATAATGCATTGTAAAATGAAAAGAATGAATGGCCTTGGTATTGGGTACCAAAGAATTTGGTTTGACAAGCTATACTACTAATGGAAATGCTAGGTGTCAAAATAAACACAGACGAGAAAATGCATCAAAAAGTAGAATTGTTCTATTCGTATAAAGTCCCCCAAAATGCTCCTGGTCAGCAGGCAGCTTTCTTCCTAGTGGTTCTAGTGGTCATCAAGAAATAGAAGTGATTATTTTCTCCTGTACTACCTGCTTCCCACCATGGCTTCCAAGGTCTCTATGCTCGTCCATATTGAACCAAGGATAACGGAGCAGGAAGAGTCAGAGAGTGCAGGCTTACATGGGCTAGAGCTGGAAGTGGGGCATGATGCTTTCGCTTATGTTGGCTATAATTTAGTCATATAGTCACACCTAATGGCCTGGGAGTCTGTGAAAAATGGACTAATAAAGAAGAGAAACTGGTTTTAGAGAAGAGCTATCAAGTCTCTGCCATACAAGGCAAAATGCTTTATGGAAAAATATCATTTAATTTATTGGTTTTAGGGTATATTGTAATACCTATTTAGGAATCAGGGATAGCTATATAATTTGTGGGGCTCAGTGCACAATTTAAAAATGGAACTTCTTAAAGCAGAAAACGTACCATTAAATATACTAAAATATAAAACATTTTATTTTAAAAATCTTATAAAATTTATAAACCTAGTAGGAGTTAATAGTGATACATAGTTTTAATAGTATACAGTGTATCTGATGAACCCTCCAGGTAGAAAAAAAATTACCAGACACGAATATGAAGCAGCTCTTATAAGGTATTAAGACAGCAATCCAAATAGGCAGGTGGTCTTGACGGACCATGATCCCTCAAAGGAAAAAAGCCTATAAGATTAACTCAAATTCAAACTTTTTCCAGGGTGCATTATCAAAATTTTGTTTCAGGAAAATTGTACGCAATCAGAAAATTGCAGTGTCGTGAAGGACAGAGTGCGGAATGCTCAGGGCTGGCCAGCAAATTAAAACATTCAGGACAAAAATCCAGAAAAAAGATATTTTCCAGGCATGCACAGGAGGTGTACTTTAGGAAGCAAAGCAGCAAAGAGTAACTGGGAAGCTGAAGAGCTAAGATGAGATTTCAGCAACTGTGTAATCCTGAAGAAAGAGAAAGTGGATTTCAAGCCTCATCATGGTAGTAGTACCTCAGAAAATACCTCAGATTTTCAGCTGATGGTAGGACCACAACTTAGAAGTGATGATAGGACCACTCCTCAAGAGCAAAGGTTGCACTCTACTATGATCTATTTTATATTATGACATTTGTACCATGTTGAGCTCCTCACGGCGAGGTCCATGTGGCCAGGAATTGAGTGTGGTCCCCAACCAACAGTCAATGAGGAACTGAGACCCTCAAGCAAGAGCTCATGAGAAACTGAAATCTGCCAATAATCACATGAGTAAGCACAGGAGTGGATCCTTCACCAGTTAAGGCTTAGGAGGACTGCTGCCCTGATGATATCTTGGTTTCAGCCTGTGAGAGCCTCTGGAGAAGGTCCACCTAAGTCATTCTCAGATTTCTGATCTATAAGAAATGTGAGATAATAAAAATTGTTTAAACCAGTAAGTTTTGGAGTAATATCAAATAGTAATAGATAATAAGAGATAATAGCAGGAAGTAACTAAAGTGGTTATAATACAAATATAAAACTAAAATAGACTGTCTTAACCAAGCCTTAAATCCAGTCTGGACAGAATGAAAATGATTGACTGGCATTCCCTTTCTGCCAAAAATAACATCCACTGGAGCCTTTAGAGGTTTTGATACATGATGTTTGTCATCTGTTCAAAATTTATGAGACATGATAAAAACAGGAACAAATGACTGACAAATAGAGGAAAAAAAAAAAAAAACCTGAGCAGATAATAAAGAGACCAAGAGTTGATTCAAAATTAAAAATAATCAGTGACTTTAATCAAGTAGGGACATTTAAAGTATGCAGTGTGTCTATAAAGCATTTAACACAATTTTAAAGTATAATTTTGAGCTCTAAATGCACATTTTAGAAAAGGAGAAATATCATAAGTCATTGATTTAAGATTGCATTTCAAGAAGCTTGTGGGGGAAAAAAGCTAAAAATTAAGCTCAAAAAGTAGAACAAAAGAAATAGTAAAAGTAATAGGAGAAGGCAATAAGATACACAAAATATAAAATAGATCTGGAATCTGATTCTTTGAAAATTTTAATTATAGCAAGTCTTATCAAGAAAAACAGATAATGTAAATTATCTATGTCAGAATAAACAATACAGCATCAATCCAGATCCTGCAGATAAAAGGATATTATGACTAATGTATACAATAAAGTTACAAGTTTTGAAATAATGGAGAAATCCTTAAAATGCATAACTCACCAAAATTGGCATTAGAATAAAGAGGTAATCTGAATGGTCCTATTCAACAAATTGGATCTGTAATTTAACCACCCCCCCTTCTTACACACACATATGTGTGCATATACCTACCTTTAAGCTCACATGCTTCACAAGGAATCCTTCCAAACATCTGAGAAAGAACTTATATAATAATCCTATACAAGTTCTCCCAAATAATAAAATTGGAAGGACCTACCAAACTATTTTTCGATTCTACAATAACCTTGACACCAGAATTTGTTGAAAGTGGAAATTAGAAGCAGATATCTCTCTTAAACATATACACAAAAACCTAAATAAAATACTTACAAATCTAGTTCCTAACTGAAAGTGGTATATAAAAACATTTATAGATAATCACCAAGTAAGTTTATTCATGAGTGTGAGGTTAATTTACTACCGAAAATCAATGAAGTTATCACATTAACAGATTAAATAACAAAATATATGATCATATCAAAGAAGAACATAAAGCAGTTGATAAAATTCAGTACTTGTTCAGATAAAAATTCTTAGCAAATTTTAGAAATAAAATTTTTTTGTTATATGATAAAAAAGAACTGCAGCTAAAATTATATTTAATGCTGAAATATTCAACATTTTCCCTTTCAGGTTGGGAACAAGATAAAGATATCTACTATCATCAATTCTAATCAAATCTGAACATTATTGCCATTAAAGTAGGGTAGGAGAGAAAGAATAAAACATAAGTATTGAAAATGAAAAAGTAAATATATTGGAAAATCCAACAGTATCTCAAACAAGCTGTTACAATTAATAAGCAAATTTAGCTAGATCATGGGGTACAAGCTTACCAAATTATTTCTATATACTAACAGCAAACAATTGGAAAAAATCCCATATACAATATTGTGCAAATCATAAATTATTTAGGGAGAATAAAAGATGTGCTAGACATCTACAAGTTATAAAGTTGTACTGACAGACATTAAATGAGACAAATAAATGGAAGAGTAAACTATACTGATTGAAAAACTAAATAATTAAAAAATGCTAATTTCCCTAAATTCCTCTATAGGTTTAATGGAAGGATTATCAAGATCCTGAAAAGCACTTTTATGAAAATTTAAAAGCTGATTGTAATATGTATATAGAAAAGCAAATGACCAAGAACAGTCAAGACAATCTTGAAAAGCTTCAGAGCACACATTACCTGAAATAAAGGGTTTAGAAATTAAGACAGTGTGGTATTGACTCAAGGACAGATTCAGTATAAAGAATTCAGAATTAGACCAACACATATATAGTGATCTGATTAAGGAAAGGGCTTCACTGCAATGTAATGAGGCAAATAATAATCTTCACAATCAATTGTGCTAGATTTATGGAATATCTATTTGGAAGAAAATAAATTTTGACTCATTTACTGGAAAGTTAGGTTTCAGGTACCCCATTTTAACTAGAATTACATGAAACAGAACAACTTGAAATGAAAAAATACATTCCTTCTAAGAAGAAATACTAGATGAGGAGTTTGCTAATTACAAAAAAAATTTTGGAGAGTAAGGGACAAGCTAAAGTTCTGGATATTGGCATTTAACCAGAGGCTATACACACATAAGGTACATCTGATTCATCGGGAAAACTTTTTAAAAAACATATTCTGGGGCCCTAAACAGAAAGGCCCTGATTCTGTAGCCCTATTACCAGACTTGGAAACTGAGATTTTTAATAAGCTCTAAGAATGTTCTAGTACACATTAAGGTTGTTTACTGATGGTGTGAAGTTTTAGATAAAAGCGATAGTACCAGGTAAGGAACTATCTAGCCATTTGGGGGGTTTCTCTGGATCCTATTCTATAATCCTGTAGGATGAGTCAATCAAGAAGGAACTGAAAACTGGATCTGCATACAGTGACATGACTGGGAATTAGTAAACATTTTTTGAAAGGTAATAGGGCCTAATGTGTCAAAATTTACAATCTGTGACTCAAAAATTTATTGTCGTACTACTGAATCATGCTTCACTAATTATATGATAATAAGTAGGTGCTCATGGAAATTTGAAGTCCATAATGTGTTCCTCTGCTATATTTGCTGCTGAATACATACTATTATTATATGTACTTTTTTTGAGGCAAAAGTTTGTAGACAAAAACAGTGAGAGGGATAGTCAGACTACTGGAGATTTACCGATATGTTACCAGTATTTTCTTGAGCAGTATAATTCCTGAATGTAAATTTTGTTTTATATGTCTCCATGTTTATTTTTTTATTTTTCCAAATTTCAAAACAATCATAACATTACTTCTATAATCAGAAGAAGAAGAAAATTAGAAAATTGTAAGTTTCACTGAAGATTTTGTGCTATCACAATATTAAGATAGAATAAACACAAGGGGAATAAGCACTGTAAAAATTGCTCATATATATGGAAAAATCAAGAAAACTTCATGAGTTCTTCAGTTTCCAATTTTCAGAAATACTGGACTTTGAGGGCAAAGGGAAATTTTGACTGCAGTATTTATATCACGATAGTAAGTTATTTAACTTCATATTTTCTAAGCCATTCTTATAGATTACCTCAAACCTATTGTAGTAGGCTGAACAATGCTTACCCCCCACCCCCCACCAAAGAAGTCCATGTTCTAATTCCTTGAATCTGTGAATGTTACCTTCATGTCAAAAGAGACTGTCAGATACAGTTAAATTAAGAATCTTGAGATGTGGAGATTAGCCTGGATTATAATATGGGCCCAATGTAATCACAAGTATTCTTATTAGAGGATAGCAAGAGATCAGAGTCAGAGAAGACAATGCAGCAATGGAAGCAGAATCAACGAAGGAGACATAACAATACTACACTTTTGTCTTCAAGGATGGAGGAAGAGGCCATAAACCGAGGCATGCAGGGGGCCTCTACAAGGCGGCAAAGGCAAGGAAATGGATTCTCTCCTAAAATTTTCAAGAAAAAAAAATCTTGCTGATACCTAAACTTTAGCCTAATGAGATGGACTTGGGGATTCTGACCTCTGGAAATATAAGGTAATAAGTTGGTATTTTAAGCTATATGTTTGTGGCCATTTGGTAATTCAGCAGTAGGAAACAAATACAGATACTCAAACTATTCTTATTTTCATGAGTTTAAAAATCCACTAGAAATAACCCAATTCATACTCATTCCATGTACAAAATCCACATAAATATGCTATTTTTATAACTTATTTTTTCATAGAGGCATACTGATGTAGGAAGGATTTCAGATGTCTACGTGCTGCTTCCAAGAAGTATTTACGAAAAATTTTAGGGCCACCTGATTTTTTATTTAAATCAACATGTGAAAAACAATTCTGTGGCAGATTCACCTAAATTGGCATGACTTTACAATACTTTTCCCAAACCATAAAATAGTTGTCTGTGAATCCTTATCGTCATTAGAAACTTCTGATGCAGACGACTAGAACTTTTAGTTTGTAGAGGTACTAACATTACAACAATATAAAAATGGTTTCCTCAGTATCTTAGCTGAGAAACTTGAGCTCTTAATATTCTTTCCTTGGAAAGAATATTAATCAGAGCCTGTTCTCCTCTGAGTTGTTGTAAGCAATGATTAGAACTGAGGACATCAACCATCCCTAGAGAGCTGTCTTTTACATCAAGTAGACAATCTGGGAGCTTCATATAGATGTGTGTTAGAAAAACTTAGGAATTATATCTCCTTGTTGTAGGACAATGTCTAAGTTGAAATACTCCCATTACACTAAAACTTCTTTTACTTTATACAGTTAAAAGCTGTAAACAAATTCTGGGACAGCTGAAGCTATAAATCCACAGAGGTCAATTCTTGTGTGTTGGAGAGCAAGAATGGGGTTCCAGGTTGGAAATCTATGGAAGAATGAATAAATATCAATAGGAAAAAGAGACAAGTTTTGGAGAACCAGGTCCCGCTCATATAATGGATACGATAGTTGAGCCAGCCTCCCAAAAACTAGGAATGATGTGTACTGCAAAATGTAATTTTTATTTAAAAACTTGTGAATTAAAAAGTCTAAATATAAACATAACATATGATTACAAAAAATGCAACTTATAAAACATGTCTCATTGATCTGTATTCAAATTCCTTATCGCATGGGGTCATTTTCCTTTAAAAAATGATTTTTCAGTCAAAATGCCTTCATTTCTTTATGTCATGGCCTTAACCTTTATCTCCTTCCTTTGAAAAATTGTTTTTACATATCACATATATATGACATATAAAACATATATAGACCATTAAAAATCATACATACATAAAATAATTCTAAATACAGCCTTAGTTTCATTATTTTATCCTATTATTAAAGATTGGCATAAAGGGTAAATGTGCATTAAGAAAAAAATGTCTGCTAAGCTTGCATTTTCTCCCTGGTAGGCTGTACTGTTGCATTTCTCATAAACCATGGTTGTCGGGTGTTTAATGAATTTTCTTATGGTAAGCTAACATCTCTTTGTTTAAAACTATTCACTGCTTTCAGTTGGAACTGGCTGTTGAGCACGTCTTTGGTATAGCAAAAGAATTGTGTCCAGTCTTTTCATCCCTTCCTGCTATTTTGAAATGGACTATTAGTTCTGTCACTTAGACAATTAGATAAATAACTGTGGAGTTTATTGTTTTTGAAGGTAATTTTTTTTGCAGTACCTTTGCAGTGTCTATTAAAAGGCTGATCAACATCTGTTGGATAGAAAACAAATTCTTTACTGAAAAATTGAATCCTGAGACTGAAGAACACAAATATAAAAAATACATTGCCTTTAATTCCTTTTCCCATTTCCAAAGTTCACAATCTGCTGGGAGATATTTGTTAGAGTGATGTATGTGTTTAATTTCATCCAAATACGCAATCCAAGGTTTGAGATCTGAAGCATAATCTGTGTATTACTACTCTACAAATTAGTTGTGATCTATAGTTTCACTCTTTTTTTTAGAGAAACAGAAGTTTGTCTCTCTATTCTGTGATTTACATTATTGATCTGGGACCATCTTAATTTTCCTGTAACCACATCTATCTTCATTATATCATAGGGAGCACTGGGCACCTTGCTTCCCTATTGCTTTGGCACTTCTGTCAGCCTCTTGCCTCGTGTACTTCCAGCCAGGCAGCAACTGAAGATCAATGTGGAGAATAACAAGGACCTCTCAGGGCTGTAAAACCTCTTCTCTTGAGTACCACTGCTATATTTGTTCCACAAAAAGGAATTTATGAATACTACTGTTGTATTTTTATGACACCAAGTGCTAGCTTTAAGGCTTGGAGTAGATAATTTACAACACTTCTGTTTTGCTAAATCCCTAATCCTGCCACAGTTTTTGTCTCTTTGTTTATGACTTGCACCTAACTAAACAAGTACACATCTGTTATAAGCATCTTCAAAGCACTTTCTGTGATAGGTTATTCATTTGCTTAAAGAGTTGACAAAATTCTCAGATGAAGTTTTCCTAAAATACTAGCATTGTATTTGTGGCAGGCACAACTACTAATGCAAAAACAAGTCATGATCCCTTTCCACAATGTAGTCATTTCTCAAAACTGGCAGCGTGACCCATATTAACATCTCCTAGCAACAAAAGGTGAACATAAGAAGTGCCTGTATTCCCAGCCAAAGGAATTAAGATGTGAATATAACTTTTCCACCTTTTCTCTTCTTGGTTCTGGTGGCTGGAAGGAAATGGACAACCTTGAAAGCCACATGTTGCAGATGTCAGAGACTCTGTCAGGCCCTGTTCTTGAATACTTCTCACCAGCCAAGTCCACTGCCTTCTCCCTGTCCTGCCACAGATCAGGAACACATACTTTTAATTTGCATGATTGAGAAATAAATTTCTATTGTGTTAAGCCAAAGATTTTTTTTCATTGAAGTATAGTTGATTTACAATATTGTGTTAGTTTCTGGTATACGGCAAAATGACTCAGTTATACATGTATATATTCTTTTTCATATTCTTTTCCATTATGGATTGTCCCAGTATATTGAATATAGTTCCCTGTGCTATACAGTAGGATTTTGTTGTTTATCCATTCTGTATATAATAGTTTGCATCTGCTAGTCCCAAACTCACAATATTTCCCTCCCCACCTCTCCTACCTTAGCAACCACAAGTCTGTTCTCTATGAGTCTGTTTCTGTTTCGAAGATATGTTCCTTTGTGTTGTATTTTAGATTCCACATATAAGTGATATCATATGGTATTTGTCTTTCTCTTTCTGACTTACTTTGCTTCGTATGATAACGTCTAGGCCCATCCATGTAGCTGCAAATGGCACCATTTCATTCTTTTTTATGACTAATATTCCATTGTATGTATATATCACATCTTTATCCACATTGCTGCAAATGGCATTATATCATCCTTTTTTATGGCTGAGTAATATTCCATTGTATATATGTACCACACCTTCTTCATCCATTCATTTGTTGGCGGACATTTAGGTTGCTTCTATGTCTTGGATAATGTAAACAATGCTGCAATGAACACGGGGGTGAATGTATCCTTTCAAATCATGGTTTTCTCCAGATATACGCCCAGGAGTGGGATTGCAGGATCATGTGTAGCTCTATTTTTAGTTTTTAAGGAACTGCATACTGTTCTCCATAGTGGCTGCATTAATTTATATTCTCATCAACAGTGTAGGAGGGTTCCCTTTTCTCCACATCCTCTCCAACATTTATTGTTTGTAGACTTTTTGACAATGGCCATTCTGACTGGTATGAGGTTGGTTGATTTGCATTTCTGTAATAATTAGTGATGTTGAGCATCTTTTCATGAGCCTATTGGCCATCTGTATGTTTTCCTTGGAGAAATATTTATTTAGATCTTTTGCCCATTTTTTGATTGAGTCATTTGTCTTTTGATATTGAGCAACATGAGCTGTTTGTATATTCTGGAGATTGTTGGTTGCATCAATCTGTAAATATTTTCTCCTGTTCTGTGGGTTGTATTTTAATTTCATTTATGGTTTCCTTTGCTGTACAAAAGTTTTTAAGTTTGATTAGGTCCCATTTGTTTATTTTTGTTTTTATTTTCATTACTCAAGGAGGTAGATCCAAAAAGATACTAATGTGACATATGTCAAAGAGTGTTCTGCCTAAGTTTTTTCCTCTAAGAGTTTTATAGTATCCAGTCTTATATTAAAATTTTTAATCCATTTTGAGTTTATTTTTGTGTATGGTGTTAAAGAATGTTCTTTTCATTCTTTCATGTGTGACTGTCCAGTTTTCTCAGCACCACTTATTGAAGAGACAGACTGTCTTTTCTCCATAGTATATTCTTGCTTCTTTTGTCAAAGATTAGTTGACTATAGGTGTATGGGTTTATTTCTGGGCTTTCTATTCTGTTCCATTGATCTATAAGTCTGTCTTTGTGCCAGTACTATTTTGTGCCATACTATTTTGATGACTACAGCTTTATAGTATAGTCTGAAGTCAGGGAGCCTGATGCCTCCAGATCTGTTTTTCTTTCTCAAGATTGCTTTGGCTATCTGGGGCATTTAGTGTTTCCATGTAAGTTTTAAGATTTTTTTTTCTAGATCTGTGAAACATGCCATTGGTAATGTGATAAGGATTGCATTGAATCTGTAGATTGCCTTGGGTAGTAGAGTCATTTTGAAAATATTGACATACCATGTTCTTGGACTGGAAGAATCTTTCCATCTGCTTGTGTCATATTTGATTTCTTTCATCAGCCTCTTAAAGTTTTCAAAATACAGATCTTTTGCCTCCTTGGGTGGGTTTATTTCTAGGTATTTTATTCTTTTTAATTCAATGGTAAACAGGATTGATTCTTTAATTACTCTTTCTAATCTTTTGTTGTTATTGTGTAGAAATGCAACAGATTTCTGTGTATTAATTTTGTATCCTGCAACTGTATAGAATTCATTGATGAGCTCTACTAGTTTACTGGTAGCATGTTTAGGATTTTCAATGTATAGTATCATGTCATCTGCAAACAATGACAATTTTACTTCTTTTCCAATTTGGACGCCTTTTATTTCTTTTTCTTCTCTGATTGCTGTGGCTAAGACTTCCAAAACTGTGTTGAATAAAAGTGGGGAGAGTGGACATCCTGTTTTGTTCTTGAACTTAGAGGAAATGCTTTCAGCTTTTCACCACTGAATAGGATCTTAGCTGTGGGTTTGCCATATATGGCTTTTATTACCTTAAGGTATATTCCCATTCTGCTGACTTCCTGGGTTATCAAAAATGGGTGTTGAATTTTGTCAAAGGTTCTTTTCTGCATCTATTGAGAAAATTATGTGGTTTTTATTCTTCAATTTGTTAATGTGGTATATCACAATGATTAATTTGCAGATATTGAAGAATACTTGCATCACTGGGTTAAATATCACTTGATCATGGTTTATGATCCTTTTAATGTATTGTTGGATTCGGTTTGCTAGTATATTGTTGAGGATGTTTGTGTCTATGTTCATCAGTGATACTGGCCTGTAATTTTCTTTTTTTGTGGTATCTTTGTCTGATTTTGGTATCAGGGTGATGGTGGCCTTACAGAATGAGTTTGGGAGCATTCCTTCCTCTGCAATTTTTGGAACAGATTCAGAAGGATAGATGTTAACTCTTCTCTAAATAGACAGAATTTATTTATAGATAAATAAATATGTTTGATGGAATTTGCCTGTGAAGCCATCTGGTCCTGGACTTTTGTTTCTAGGGAATTTTTTAATGACTGTTTCAATTTCAGTACTTATTCATCTATTTATATTTTCTATTTCTTCTTGGTTCAGACTTGGGAGATTGAACCTTTCTAAGAATTTATCCATTTCTTGTAGGTTTTTGATTTTATTGGCATTTAGCTGCTTGTAGTAGTCTCTTATGATCCTTTGTATTTCTCAGGTGTCTACTGTAACTTTTATTTCTAATTTAATTGATATAAGTCCTCTCCCTTTTTTTCTGGATGATTCTGGCTAAAGGTTTATCATTTTTGTTTATCTTATCGAAGAACCAGCTTTTAGTTTCACTGATCTTTTTTATTGTTTTCTTCATCTTTATTTCATTTATTTCTGCTCTGATCTTTATGATTCATTCCTTCTACTAACCTTGGGTTTTTTTCTTCTCCTTTCTCTAGTTACTTTAGGTGTAAGGTTAGGTTATTTATTGAGATTTTTCTCGTTTCCTGAGGAAAGATTGTATTGCTATAAACTTCCCCCTTATAATGATTTTCCTGCATTCCATATGTTTTGGATCATTATGATTTCATTTTCATTTGTCTCTGTATTTTTTTATTTCTTCTTTGATTTCTTCAGTGATCCATTGGTTATTTAGTAAAATATTGTTTAGCCTCCACGTGATTGTGTTTTTTATAGTTTTTTTTGCTTGTGACTGATTTCTAATCACATAGTATTATTGTCAGTAAAGATGCTTGATATACATTTTCAGTTTTTCTAAAATTACCAAGGATATCTTTGTGGCACAGCATGTGATCAATCCTGGAGAATGTTTCATGAGCACTTGAAAAGAATGTGTATTTTGCTACTTTTGGATGGAATGCTCTATAAATATCAAGTCCATCACATCTATTGTGTCATTTAAGACATATGTTTCCTTATTGATTTTTCATCTGGATGACCTGTCCACTGATGAAAGTGAGGTGTTAAAGTCCCCCACTATTATTGTGCTACTGTCAAATTCTCCTTTTATGGCTGTTAGCATTTGCCTCATATATTGAGGTGCTCCTGTGTTGGGTGCATATATATTTACAATTGTTATATCTTATTCTTGGACTGATCTCTTGATCAATATGTAGTATCTTTCCTTGTCTCTTTTAACAGTCTTTTAAAGTCTATCTTGTCTGATATGAGTATTGCTACTCTAGCTTTCTGTTGATTTCCATTTGCATGGAATAGCTTTTTCTATCCCCTCACTTTCAGTCTGTATGTGTCTATAGAACTGAAGTGGGTCTCTTGTAGACAGCATATATATGGGTCTTGTTTTTGCATCTATTCAGCAAGTCTATGTCTTTTGATTGGAGCATTTAATCCATTTATATTTAAGGTAATTATAGATACATATGCTCTAATTGCCATTTTTTTAGTTGTTTTTGGAGATCTTTTTTCTCTCCTTCCTTTTTTGTTCTCTTCTCTTTTGATCTGATAACTAACTTTAGTGTTATTCTTGAATTCCTTTTTCTAATTGTGTATCTATTGTAGATTTTCAGATTTGAGTTTCCATGAGATTTTGATATAGCAGTCCATATATATAAATAAGACTGTTTTAAGTTGCTGGGCTTTCAATTTAAAATGCATTTCCAATATCCTGCAATTGCACTCTCCTCTTCTCACTATTGCTAGTTCTGATATCATATTTGCATGGGCTTGATTTCCTATTTTTACTGTATGTTTGCATTTAGCAGTGAGCTTTTTCATTAGTAATTTTCTTATTTCTAGTTATGACCTTTTCTTTTCCTCCTCGAGAAGTTCCTTTACCAAAAGCTGGTTGGTGGTGCTGAATTCTCTTAGCTTTTGTTTGTCTGTAAATTTTTTGTTTTCTCTATCAAATCTGAATGAGATCCTTGCTGGGTAGAGTATTCTTGGTTGTAGGTTCTTTCCTGTCATCACTTTAAATATATCATGCCACTCCCTTCAGGCCTGCAGAGTTTCTGCTGAGAAATCAGCTGATAATCTTATGGGAATTCCCTTGTATGTTGTTTTTTTCCTTGTTGCTTTTAATATTTTTTATTTAATTTTTGTCATTTTGATTACTCTGTGTCTTGGCATGTTCCTCCTTGGGTTTATCCTGCCTGGGACTCTGTACTTCCTGGACTTGGGTGACTGTTTCCTTTCCCATGTTAGGGAAGTTTTCAGCTATTTCCTCTTCAAATATTTCCTTAGGTCCTTTCTCTGTCTCTTCTCCTTTTGGGACTCCTATAGTGCAAATATCGGTGCATTTAATGTTGTCCCAGAGGTCTCTTAGACTGTCCTCATTTCTTTGCATTCTTTTTTCTTTATTCCATTTCATGGCAGTTATTTCCACCATTCTGTCTTCCAGCTCACTTACTCATTCTTTTGCCTCATTTATTCTGCTGTTGATTCCTTCCAGTGTATTTTTCATTTCAGTTACTGTATTGTTAATCTCTGTTTTTATATCTTCTAGCTCTTTGTTAAAAATTTCTGGTATCATATCAATCTGTGTCTCCATTCTTTTTCTGAGATCTTGGATCATCTATACCATCATTACTCTGAATTATTTTCAGGTAGATTGCCTATCTCCACTTCACTTAGTTGTTCTTCTGGGATTTAAACTTTTTCCCTTGTCTGGAACATATTCCCCTGTCATCTCATTTTATCTGTTTTTCTGTATTTGTGGTCTCTGTTCCTCAGGCTGCAGGACTGTAGTTCTTGTTGCTTGTAGTGTCTACCCCCTGATAGGTGAGGCTGGTCCAAGAGGCTTTTGCAGGCTTCCTGGTGGAGAACTTGGATGGAAGACCTTGTGTCCATATGAAGGCAACAGGAAGGAGAGTTGCTACACTAGTCACTTGGGAAAGGACAAAACAAATAAGATGTTAAACTGATGAATGTTAATATGAAAGGGAAACCAATGGGCCATGTAAGTTATAGTTTTCTCATCTCAATATGAGGGAAACTATCCCTTTCTATTTGGATTGCCAGCAATGATGCCATTAACAATGATGCCAGGACTACTGGGTAATTCAATTGCTATTCTTACCAGCTGTTATTACTCACTTAAAGGCTTCTTTTCCCTATACCACAGAAGTTTACAGAAGTACTCTACAGCATGTTTTAGTTTACAAAACCACATGTGTGAATGTGCACTGACCACTGTGTTAGAATGCTGCATGGAATTCTGAAACCCACAGATTTTGCTCCTTTGACAAAGCAAGCACACTGGTTCTAAGAGATCACCACATCAAGATGTAGGACAATAAAGGGGTATGGTAGCCAAGGAAGCCAACTGTCCCACAACTATGGCAGATATAAGGGCATTAGAGACACATCAAAAGGGGCTGCTAACAGCTTTACTTTAAGGCTATCCACTAAAAGTAAACTGGGAAAAAGAGCACTGTAACCTAAAAAGTGACTGATTTTGGTAAAGAAAAATATCAACACCACATAAAAAGAATTTAACCTTAGGGAGATTTAAAAAAAGGTTTAATGCTTTTCTAAGATGTAAAAAAAAATTACATTTCAATTTTTCTGACTTCTTCCTGCATGGAGAACAAATTAATATCTTCATTTATTATCCAGTCACAATTTCAACATGTTGAAAGTGAGAATATGTGTACTAATTAAGATTTTATATGTGTGACAATAGATTTAATAACTACTTTTGAAAAGTAAACTTCAATCCAGAGTCTATTTTACAATGCCAGATAAGCACATGATATTTTTAAAACTCTGTTTTTCTAAGTAAGAGAGTTGTTGGAGCTGGGTCACAGGATGCTTCAGAGTCCACAGGTAGGGCTGAAGTCAGTGAGCTTGTTACCCAAAGAAAAAGCAGGTACTACGGCTCTTGAATCTCTTGACTCTGGTGCTACTTACAGATCAAACAGTGCTGTAACTGAATCCAAGGTGGACAGAGGTATTTATAGATCTGTAGCCAGGACCTTGGCCATGCAGCCTGTCATCTGGATGTGAGCCTACCTTCTTAAAACAACCGTCGTTGATCTTGAGCTCCACTTAGGTTTTACAACCTCCTATCTGGACCCTGTCACTCTCACAAAGGCACTTAGTCTGTGGATGGCTGCCAAATTATTGTTACTTGAGAGGGGAATACAAGCAGGGGAACTCTTCTACTGTCATCTTGCACCACTCCTAAACTTCCTATTTTTTAATATGATGGACTCTCATGGTTCAATCAAAGCTTCATTAAATTTTAGTTTCATTTAATTTACATGGTTAATGTGCCAGATTGATAAAGTGCTATCTATATATAAAAATCTTCACTTGTCTTTCCTTTTCACTTGGGAAAATTCAGTCGCTGGTTGAGAATTTGGGGGACTTAAGTAGTACATATACACAAGAAGCAGATATTTGATGTATATTTATATCAACTCCTCACCATTGGAGGGTAAATAAATTTTAAAGCAATTCCAGCTCTGATTTTTTCCACACTATATAGCTATCAAATATCTTCACAAAAATATAGTCCATATGAAACTGTGTATACTCTGATTTACAGTGAAGATATTGGGTAGAAAGACTGTGACTTCACTGATTTCAATTACAGTTCTCTTAAGCTTTCCATTTAGAAACCATGTGCATGGTTTCAGGGAAAATTTTAGAAATTATAAATCACATACTTTTATGTCAAAGTCTATTTTTGGTAAAATTATGAAGCTTGATACTATTTTAATGAATCAGAGGCAGAATTATATATTTTTTAAGAATGTAGGTTTTCAAATGCTTAGTTGAATTATTAAAATGTGTGCTATATATATTACTGGCTTTTTTGCCTTCAAAAAGTCATACAACTAATGTACTTTGAAGAAATGTTTCTTATCCCACAAAGTACATAGATATATTAACAGTTATCTTGTAGGACTGTTTTGGAAATAGATTACATAATGTGTGCTATTGTCTCACACATTATCATTAATAAATACATTTTTATTTTGGTGAAGTAATTTCTGTTTATTAAAGATTATAATTTTAACGACTTTAATTTTTAGTGGCTCTATTTGCTAGCAATGGTGTGGTTCACTCTTAAAATAGTCTAATGCATAAAAATAATTTATGCGTTATATTCTTTATGTACCAACATCGGAAATAATAGGTCTAGGTATTGATACATTCATTTTAAGTTTCTATTAAATTCTGTTGTTTCAGAGGTAATTATAATACTTAGGGTTGTTTTTAGATAATCTATAAAAAGAAAGAATATGTGGGTATTGTCTCCTATGTCCCTATACATATGTGTGCATGATATAAATAACTGTTAAAGGAACTAACTTGTCCTTTTTCAGTTATTTTATACTCAATTTATATTAGATTACATCTTTTTATTTAAGATATTAACCTTATATTATGAAAAACTGTTGAAGGTCACAACTTAAATTTCATTAATTAAAAATAAAAGCATTTATTTTCTCTCAGGTTATAGGAACCCCCAGTCATTACTATACATGTTGGTATTTTAAATTCAAGTTCTGGGTCTTCTTTTCTTTTTTCAGGACTATTATAAAGTTGGTAACAAATTCATATCGCTAATCCTGAATTGCCATCAGAGCTCCAGATTCATAGGCTACGTGATGTCTATACTTGAGTGTCTAACAGAAATTTCAAACCAAATTTAGTCAAAACAGAATACTTGATTTCACCCTTTATCTCAAATCTCCTCCACTATTTTTCTCATTTAAGAAAACATCTCAGCTACCTATCCAGTTTCTCAAATCAAAATATAGAAAATCCTCAAGGAGTCTCTCAAGTATGGTCAAAAAGCATATTCAGAGAAGTTGGGATTATAGGGGATTTTGTTGAAGATCCAAGATTTGAAGGACAAAGTGAAAGTTTTCCAGGTACTATATAGATACAGAATATGGGGATAGAATAGTGGAGGTATGCAGATAGAGCAATAGGAAGAATGGACTATTTGAGATAAAAGGATTCTGTGAGTTCTGGTTTCTTGTAAATAACATTAATGGACACAATGGTAGATAATTTACAAAACTGTCTGTGGTTATTTTATTCCCTATATCCATTTCTGTTTCAATGACCTTGGGATTCCAGTCATCAATAATCAGCCTATTTATGCACTATTTACATCTCACATGGTCTTACAACTTGCTGGTTAATAGCATTTTAAGAAAATGACCATGTACACGGTTAAACCTAGATCTCTGCATGTGACCTAATAGGATGCAACAACATAGACAGAGCCATATCAGCCCCAGTTGCCCCAGCTGAGACCCCAGACAAGTAAGAAAACCCAGCTAATATCAGTAAAGATAACTTCTGGCTGGCTTCAGATGACAACAGACATTTGAAGGCGTCCCACTGAGACAAAAATGATCTCTCAGTTTAGTAAGGACTGACGTGGCAACCCCCCAACCAATAAATGACCAATAAATACACTATGCATGTAGTTCTGGCCCATTCAAGGCAGACAGTGGTAATAAGGCTGTGAACGTTAGATGGTAAGGAGGGTGGTGTCTCCTTGGTGTGTGCACACCTCTGTGGACTTCTTGACCCCTAAAGATAAAAACAAAAGAGCCTGTAGTAGGAGTCTTACTCTGATCCCTTCAGAGTTTAATCTTAATCCCTGTTGGTGCAGATTAGAATTTAAGAAAACTTATTTTATTACAGATCTTAATACATTCAATGAAAAAGATTAAATCATCCCTATTTCTTAGGTATTAAATCCTCTTTCTAAAATGATGTTGAAAATAAATGTATTTTGCTCCTTTTAATACTAATTTTAAGATAGAAAAAGAAAACACTGACTAGCTCAATACGTTCAAGTTCTTTATCTCTTCTTGGGCCAAAGGAAGAACATATTACACAGTATCACTTAAATTGGGTTTGAGGTTTGTAAATAGTTTTGGTCAATGTATGAAGATTTCTTGGCCTTTTTCTTTGGGATCTTTAGCTCACAATTTCTCACCTGTGTGGCTAAAAGTAAAGGACTCTGGTATAAAGAAGCCACACAAAGAGAAGGAAGCCAAATCCCAGGGTCATCACCTGGAGGGGATCCAGGAGAGTCATGTGATCTGCACTGGAAAGTGGTGTGAGATAAACAGCCCAACTATTTCAGTTCCTTAATACAATAGAATGTTTATTACAGCATCTAGTGAATATCACACTGTTTAATAAAGGCATAAATATTTTACATGACTCAAAAACTCTAGGTAGTACTATTTTTGTGTATCACTAGTTATTCCATATCCAAAGGTACTTTCTTTAAAAAAGACCAGATTTTGTACTATTAAAATAATATGCTACAGACATGACTATGTTTATTTTATTTATTTTTATTTCATTCTGCTTTTTTCTGTATTATATATTACAGTTTACAGGAAATGCAATCTGCACTGTTACAGATGGAAGCTTCATGTCTTGCTTCACTGGATTCCTATTCTCATTGTGCATGGCTGTGCTTAAAACATGAATTAAGTGTGCAGCAGTCATGATTGCAAACTGAGTCTACTTATAACCATGGTTTATAATTGGCATGATTTCTTCCTCACTTGGAAATGATTATGTTCAGTTAGAATCTATTGGGTAGGGATTTTGTACAGTTTTTTCCTGAAATTTACAAACCTGTCAACCATGCTGAAGAAAATACAAAGCAGGGCAATGCAGGTTTAAGAATTTTTCTAAGTAGTTTATGTGTTCTTGGAAAATTTTCACTAGCTATTAGTACAGAAATACTAGACTGTGCTAAATAAAAGATTAAAACCAAAGAAGGAAGAAGGAATTGGTGAAACCAAAACAAGATGCTCAGAAACTGTTCTTTGTCTCTAATGACTTCTATCATGACACCAGGGATTTGCATTCTCGAAGTGTGAAAAAAGGATTTCACACCACATTGAAACAATTCTTTCTACCGTTAACTAGATATATTAAAATCAATAAAGACAAAAATCTCATT
This sequence comes from Hippopotamus amphibius kiboko, assembly GCF_030028045.1. Lineage (NCBI taxonomy): Eukaryota > Metazoa > Chordata > Mammalia > Artiodactyla > Hippopotamidae > Hippopotamus > Hippopotamus amphibius. The sequence continues at coordinate 78,081,056 of NC_080198.1, forward strand.
TTCACATGATTTCAAAAAATATTTAGGCATTACATGTTTTTAACTATGGTAGTTGTAATGGATACATATCTCTACCTACACATTTTCTTTTATATTAGGCTTTACAATCTATATAGCACAAAGAAAAACAACATATGCATAGTTCAACAAATTTAGTGAAAAAGATAAGTCTTTTTATAATTTATAATTTTTCTCCCTTTATGGATTGATATTGATCATTGGCCTGTCTCCATATGTCCTCTGGGTCAAATTTCTTTTTCTGAAATGGATGTATAAACACAGACCTAAGTGCTCCTACCAAGTGCCCTTTGGCCTTACCATTTTCAGAGCCAGTATTCTTGAGCTTTCAATGATCTTTAAGTGATGTGCTGGTGGAAACATACACTCTTCCACCAAAATACAACTTCCCTGGAAAAGACATGGTCTTTGAAACTCTACCCTTTTCCATCAAATTCTTACTGTCCTCAGATAAAGCTCTCAGCTACTTGAGAGGTATTTATGTAATATTTATCAAGAAATTTTGTGATATAACCATACGTGTTAGTGTTCTTAGATGAACCAGCTAGGGCTTGGTGAAAATACATAGGAGGGCTGCTAGCTATGGTGGCTTTAAAAACTGGCAAAGCAATAAGGGTGATATCTTAGATAAAATGCTTCCACAAAGACATTATATAGAGCATTTAACAAATACACATTTGCAAAATAAAAGAGAGAAACAGAGGACCTTAGAAATAAATGAGAAAGTTTATGATTTCTCTAGGGTAGGAAGCATTATCTGTACTCACATTTTTGTAGACCGTTTTGCTATCTATAGCTAGATGATCTTGTCACATCAAGAGAAATATTAAGGAAGAGGGCCAGAGTTTATGAAAATACATCTATTCTCTTACCATATGCTGTGTATTTATTAATATTATACACAGCAAATGACCCCTTTCTCCTTTGCTGCTTTTGTTTATTATTTCCATCTGTCAAACAGGGACTCTCTAGGGTCAGCTGGAGAAAATTACTTCAAAGAAAATGTTGCTTATAAACTTCAGGTTATATGTTGTATGCTCTGAAAATTCCTTAATCACATTATATTTATATTTTATTTATTCAAGACTGTTAAAGCATAATGCTCATATAACAAATGGCTTAATTTAAATATTAATTTATTGAACACCAAAGTAGTCATTTTTAAAAGATCTACTTTAGGATAAAGTTATCTTAGTCAAATAACAGTTATGTTTAACTCTATATGTTAGACACAATGAAGAATATGTTCATAGCTTTGACTGTTAGAGTAGCATTTTAAAGCTTTTTTTGACTTATAATTATGCTTTCCTAGTTAAGAGAACAAAGTTAACAAGAAGTTTCTCATTAATCTTGAAGAGACATTTGTCAACATGTTAATAAAAAACAACTATCAGTTGTCTGTTGTCACATGAATAATATGTCTTAGTTTGCATACATTCTGGGATAAATTTAAGGAGAGTTTGTAACATTTCATCCCAATTGTTTGTTTGATGAGCCTGTCATAATTGTCTTACCAGCTGTTCACTTGCTCTTTGTCACAGGTCTCAGACACGAATTTAGAATTGATTATGTGAAATTAGCATTGGACCTTTGGTAGCCAAATTAAATTTGATTTAAAGTAAAAGTTACTTATTAATGTATGTGTGAATATGTTTTATGTTTGTTCACATTTTGATATCTTTATATTAGTGTCTTGAATCTTTTCTCCTTCAGATAACCAAGGTATGGTTTTTAAAACTTGAATAATATATGAAATGTGTTATACACATTTGGGTCCAAGAGACCCAAAAGTCATAAAGCACATTCATTGTGTCCAACCTGTGATAAGATTATACAAAGGATATTAGATGAAAATTTAATTATAGTATGTTCATTAACAAAGTTAATTTGGCACTGTTAACTTTGTAACCTGCCTCTTATAAGTTACAAATCCAATTTCTACTCTTAAATTAGATCTCTTTATGAAAAAGATTGTTTTTATTCTTAAATGATGTATTTTTATAAGTACTAAGTTTTCCTTCTGATTGTTTTATTTCACATTTACCAGCTTGCAGATAACATGATATTATAGGTAGAAAATCCTTAGGACACCACCAAGAAATTACTAGAGCTCATCAATGAATTTGGTAAAGATGCGGGATACAAAATTAATATACAGAAATCTGTTGCAGTTCTATACATGAACAATGAACTATCAGAAATACCTAGGAATAAAACTACCTAAAGAGGTAAAAGACCCGTTCTTGGGAAACTATAAGCACCAATGAAATAAACTGAAGATGATATGAACAGATGGCAGGATATATTGTGTTCATGGATTGGAAGAATTAATATTGTTAAAATGACTATGGTACACAAGGCAATCTATAGATTCAGTACAATCCTTACCAAAATACCAAGGGGGGTTTTCACAGGACTAGAACAAATAATTTTAAAATTTGTATTGAAACACAAAAGACCCCAAAGAGCCAAAACAATCTTAAGAAAGAAGAACAGAACTGGAAGAACCGTGCTCCCTGACTTCAGCGTATACTACACAAAGCTACAGTAATCAAAGCAGTGTGGTACTGGCATGAAAACAGATGCATAGATCATTGGGACAGAATAAAGAGCCCAGAGATAAACCCATGCACTTATAATCAATCTATGACAAAGGGGGAAGACTATACAATGAAGAAAAGACAGTCTCTTCAGTAAGTATTGATGGAAAACCTGGACATGTAAAAGTAAAATTAGAGCATTCTCTAGCACCATGTATAAAAATAAACTCAAAATGAATTAAAGACCAAAATGTAAGACCAGAAACCATGAAACTCCTAGAAGAAAACACAGCAGAATACTCTTTGACATAAATTGAAGCAATATTTTTTTTGTATCTGCCTGCTAAGGCAAAGGTTATAAAAGAAAAAAACAAATGGCTCCTAATTAAACTTAAAAGCCTTTGCACATCCAAGGAAACCACTGACAAAACAAAAAATCTACCAAATGGGAGAAAATATTTGTAAATGATGACTAATAAAGGGTTAACATCCAAAATATATAAACAGCCCATACAACTCAACATGAAAAAACAGCCTAATTAAAAAATGGGCAGAAGGCCTCAAGAGATATTTTCCAGGAAGACATACACATGGACAACAGGCACGTGAAAGATGCTCAACAACATTAAGTATCAGAGAAATGCAAATTAATACCACAATGACATATCGACACACACCTGTCAGAATGGTTATCATCCAAAAGACCACAGATAACAAATTTTGGCAAGGACAAAGAAAAAAGGGAACCCTTATACACTGTTGGTGGGGATATAAATTGGTTCAGCCACATTAGAAAATAGTATAGAGATTTTTCAAAAAACTAAAATTAGAACTATTGTATGACCCAGCAATTCCACTCCTGGGTACATACCTGAAAAACCAAACACTAATTTGAAAGATACATGCATCCCAGTGTTCATAGTAGCATTATTTACAATTGGCAATATATGGAAGCAACTGAAGTGTCAATCAACAGATAAATGGATAAAAAAGATGTGGTATACACACACATACAATGGAATACTAGCCATAAAATTGAATGAAATCTTGCCATTTGCAATAACATGGATGGAGTTGGAATATATTATACTAAGTGAAATAAGTCACACAAAGGAAGCCAATTACTGTGATATTAATTATATGTAGAATCTAAAAAATAAACTAGTGACTATAACAAGAAAGAAATAAACTCAAATATAGAGAACAAATTAGTGATTACCAGTGGTGAGAGGGTAGGGTAGAAGAGCAACATAGTGGTTGTGGATTAAGAGCTACAAACTACTATGTATAAACTACAGCATTATATAGTTCAACACAGGGGATATAGCCTATATTTTATAATAACCATAAATGAAATACAACTTTAAAATTGTGAATCACTATGTTGTACACCTGAAACATATAATATTGTACAACTATATCTCAATAAAAATTTGATTTGAAAAAAGAAAAAGTAGTGATGGTGTCATTTCCCAAGACCTAACAATCCTTAAGTATATGTGCATAACAATAGAGTATTAAAATGTGAGGCAAACACTAAGTAAACTGCAGAAGATAAAGATGAATCCACAATTACAGTTAGACTCTTCAATACTGCTCAATTAGAAATGGACAGTACCAGCTGGCAGAATATGAGTAAGGATATAGTTGAACTCAACAATACTATTGATGAAATGGATATAACGAGCATCTATAGGTTACTTTATCCAGCAACAGCACAGTGTACATTCTTCTCAAGTTCACATAAAACATTCACCAGGGCTTCCTAGGTGGCGCAGTGGTTAAGAATCCGCCTGCCAATGCAGGGGACACAGGTTTCAATCCCTGCTCCAGGAAGATCCCACGTGCCACGGAGCAACTAAGCCCATGTACCAAAAAAAAAAAAAAAAAAAAAAAAAAAAAACATTCACCAAAATAAACCACATTCTAAGCCATAAAACAAAACTCAACAAATTTAAAATAATAAAAATGATACAATATCTGCTTTCAGATTGCAGTGGATTTAAACTAGAAATCAACAATGGAGAGATAAACTGGAATACCCCCCAATTCTTGGAGATTATACACACTATTTCTAAATAATACATGTCAAAAAAAATCTTGAGAAACAATATTTTTAACTAAATGAAAATGAAAGTGCAACTTATGAAAATTTGTGAGATGCAGCAAGAGCAATGTTTAGAGGGGAAATTATAGCATTGAATGCATATATTAGAGAAGAAAGACATCCTTGTCTTGTTCTTGATCTTAGAGGAAGTGCTTTCAACTTTTCATCATTGAGTATGATATTAGCTGCAGGTTTGTCATAGAGGGCCCTTACTATGTTGATGTATGTTCCCCCTATGCCCACTTTCTGGAGAATTTTTATCATAAATGGATATTGAAATTAGTCAAAAGCTTTTTCTGCATCTAAAGAGATGATTATTTGGTTTTTATCAAGAGCAAGACAAGGATGTCCACTCTCACCACTTTTATTCAACATAGTTTTGGAAGTCCTAGCCACAGCAATCACAGAAGAAAAAAGAAATAAAAGGAATACAAATTGGTAAAGAAGTAATACTGTCACTGGTTGCAGATGACATAATACATACATAGAAATATCCTAAAGATGCTACCAGAGAACTACTAGAGCTCATCAATAAATTCAGTACAGTTGCAGGATACAAGATTAATACACAGAAATCTGTTGCATTTCTATACCCTAATAGCAAAAGATCAGAGAGAGAAATTAAAGAAACAATCCCATTTACCATTTCATCAAAAAGAATAAAATACCTAGGAATAAACCTACCTAAAGAGACAAAAGGCCTGGCACAAACAGAAGGAATGATGTGCCATGTTCTTGGATTGGAAGAATCAATACTGTCAAAATGACTATACAGGAAATCTATAGATTCAGTGCAATCCCTATTAAATTACCAATGCTATTTTCCACAGAACTAGAACAAAAAAACTTAAAATTTATATGGGATTAAAGAAGCCCCTGAAATAGCCAAAGCAAACTTCAGAAAGAAAAACGGAGGTGGAGGATTCACACTCTCTGACTTCAGACTATACTACAATACTACAGCCATCAAAACAGTATGGTACTGGCACAAAAACAGAAATATAGATCAATGGAACAGGATAGAAAGCCTAGAAATAAACCCACACACCTATGTTCAGTTAATATACAACAAAGGATGTGAGACTACACAAAGGAGAAAAGAAATTCTCTTCAATAAATGGTGCTAGGAAAAGTGGACAGCTACATGCAAAAGAGTGGAATTAGACTATTCTTTGACACCATACACAAAAATAAACTCAAATTAAAGACCTAAATATAAGACTGGATACTATAAAACTTAGAGGAAAACACAGCAATAACACTCTGACATATATCACAGCAATATCTTTTTTGATCCATCTCCTACAGTAATGGAAATAAAAACCCAAAATAAACATATGGGACCTAATTAAATGGGACCTAATTAAACTCAAGAGGTTTTTCACAGAGAAAACCATAAACAAAATGAAAAGACAACCTACAGAATGGGAGGAACTATTTGCAAATAATGCAACTGACAAGGGGTTAATCTCAAAAATTTACAAACAGCTCATGCAGCTCAATATAAAAAAAAAAAAATCAAAAAATGGGCAGAAGACCTAAGTAGACATTTATCCAAAGAAGATATACAGATAGCCAAGAGGCACATGAAAAGATGCTCAACATTGCTAATTACTAGAGAAATGCAAATCAAAACTACAATGAAATATCACCTCGCACTAGTCAGAATGGCCATCATAAAAAAGTCTACAAGCAATAAATGCTGGAGAGGGTGTGGAGAAAAGGGAACTCTCCTACACTGTTGGTGGGAATGGAAAATTGGTACAGCCACTATAGAGAACAGTATGGAGGGTCCTTAAACTAAAAATAGAGCTACTATATGATATAGCAATCCCATTCCTGGGCACATATCTGGAGAAAAACATGGTTTGAAAGGATCCATGCTCCCCAATATTCACTGCAGCACTGTTTAGCCAAGACATGGAAGTAACCTAAATGTTCACCAACAGAGGAGTGGATAAGGAAGATGTGGTACATATGTACAATGGTACATTACCCAGCCATTAAAAAGAATGATATAATGCCATTTGCAGCAACATGGATAGACCTGGAGATTATCATACTAAGTGAAATAAGTCAGACAGAGAAAGACAACTATACATGATATCACTTATATCCAGAATCTAAAAACAAACAAAAAGATGAACTTATTTACAAAACAGAAAAAGACAGACTTAGAAAACAAACATGATTACCAAAGTGGAAGAGTGGAGGGGAGGCATAAATTGGGAGTTTGGGATTGACATATACACACTACTATATATAAAATAGGTAACCAAAAAGGACAGGGAACTATAGCACAGGGAACTATACTCAATATTCTGTAATAATCTAAATGGATAAGAATTTGAAAAAGAATAGATACACATACATGTATAACTATATAACTTTGCTATACACCTGAAAGTACACAACATTGTTAATCAAGTATACTCCAATATAAAATAAAATTTTTTAAAAGGTCCAAAATCAATAAACTCAGATTTAGCCTAATGAAATTCAAAAAAGGAAAGCAAATGAAACTCTGGGTAAGCAGAAGAAAATGAATAATGTTAGCACTATAACAATGAAACTGAAAACAAAAAAATCAACAAAAACAATCAAACCAAAATTGATTCTTTGAAAAGATTCATGAAATCAATTAGATTCTAGCAAGGGTAACTATGAAAAAAAGTAAAAGAACACAAATTATTAATATCAGAAATTAAAGAGGGGATGTCTTCATAAATTCCATGGTCATTAAAAAGATAATAACATTATGAAAAACTCTAGCCCAGAAATTTGAAAATCTAGATGAAATGAACCAATTTGGCAGATTGAAAGATACAATCTGCCAAAACTCATTCAGAAAGAAATGGACAATCTGAATAGGCCTATATCTATCAAAGAAATTGAATCAATAACTAACAACTATTGAAACAGTCTCAAACCCAGATGAGTACAGTGGTGAATTTTACCAGACTTTTAAGGAATAAATTACACCAATTTACTACAAATGCTTCCAAAATATAGAAGCAGAGAGAATATTTCCTAATTCATTCTGTAAAGCCAGCATTATCCTAATATCAAAACCAAAGTCATTACAAAAAAGGTCAAACTATAGACAATATCTCTCAAAAACATAGATGTAAAAATTCTCAACAAAATATTAGCAATTGAACCTAACAATGTATAAAAAGAATTATACACCATTACCAACTGTGATTTATTCCAGATATCCAAATCTGGAATTACATTTCAAAAGAAAATAATTTAATCCATCACATCAAAGGATACAGAAGAAAAAAATCACATGATCATATCAGTAATGCAGAAAAAGCATTTGATAAAATTCAACATTCATTCATGATACAAATGCTCAGTAAACTAGGAATGGAGGGGAAATCCCACAACTTAAGAAAATCTACAGGAAACCTACAGCTAAAGTCATACTTAATGATGACAATCTTACAGGTTTTTCACTAAATCAAGTAGAAGGGAAGGATGTCCCCTCTCACCACTGCTTTTCAACATTATTTTGAAAGTCCATGCTAATGAAATCAGACAAGAAGAAGAAACTAAAGACAGAAGGAAGAAATATAAGTATCTTTGTCCTCAAATTAATTAACACATGAATGTGTTTGAACAAATATATCATTATACTCACTAGTTACATTCTAATTGACATGAATTCTTATGTCCAGTGACATGTTACTTTGATAACTCCACTGTAATTAAAGTATGTACATGTATCTTGTCTTAGCACTATATTAGATTCTGGTTATAAAGTGGTTATGTTTTTATTTGGGGATGTGTCTATCTGTTCAAAAAGGGGAGATGACAAAATCAAGGACTCAGATATCAGGGAACAGCTGTCATCATCTACTTGGTTTTGAAAACAGAAAAAACCTATCATAAAAGGGAAAACTGGGAAATTATTTCTGCAGCCCCCTTTTCCCCTATGTTAAGGCTTAGGTCTATTATTTTTAGAAATAGCATTATTTCTGCTTTACAATGTTTATAACTAAATAAGTGGTGGCTAAAAGGGTTCTTTTACAAGTAAGGCTAATGCAGGCTAGCACCAGATTTATTGATAGCTCCTTTAATGTGTATTTTTAAATTGGTAAATATAATAAAGCTGATATTGAAATTGTATAACTGAAAAGCAATGCATCTGTTGCTGGATTATCCTAGGATTTAATTGTTTGTGAAGAATAAAAGAAAAACTAACTTTTAAGCTACATTTATAATTGCAAATCAAAACTGTAAAGAGGTACCACATCACACTGGTCAGAATGGCCATCATTAAAATGTCTACAAGTAACAAATGATGGAAAGAGTGTAGAGAAAAGGGAACCCTCCTACACTGTTGGTGGAAATGTAAGTTGATGCAACCAATATGAAACTAAAAATAGAGCTACCACATGATCTAGCAATCCCACTCCTGGGCATATATCCAGACAAAACTATAATTCAAAAAGATACATACATGCCTATGTTCACAACCTAAATGTCCATTGACAGATGAGTGGATAAAGAAGATGTGGTATATGTATACAATGGAATACTACTCAGCCATAAAAAGAACAAAATGATGCCCTTTGCAGCAAAATGAATGCAACTAAAGATTATCATACTAAGTGAAGTAAGTCAGAAAGTGAAAGACAAATACCATATGATATCACTTATATGTGGAATCTAAAATGTGACACAAATGGACCTATCTACGAAACAGAAACAGACTCATGGACATAGAGAACAGACTTGTGGTTTCCAAGGGGGAGGGGGCTGAGGGAGTGATGGATTGGAAGTTTGGGGTTAGCAGATGCAAGCTATTATATATACAACAGATAAACAATAGGTCCTACTATATAGCACAGGAAACTATATTCAATATCTCATGATAAACCATAATGGAAAAGAATATTAAAAAAGAATCTACATATATATATGTATATATAACTGAATCACTTTGTACAGCAGAAACTAAAACATTGTAAACCAACTTAACTTCAATTAACAATATTAAGAAATTAATAATATTAATTACATTTACAGTAATCTTTTGACACCCAAGGATTCCAAATTTAAACAAACTATATCATTCAAAAGAATTCTAGATTTTTTTTTTGGTTTTTTTGCTGTGCTTTATAGTTCTAAGTCAAAATCTTCCCTTGTCACCATGTTGTTATTTTTATTTGGTTATTTTAAATAGAATAATGAAAATCTTTCTATGTATTTTATATTGAGGGGTCATTACTGAAATAAAAAATAACTTAGTCTTAGCATAAGATTATTAAATTCTTGAATTTCTTTAATAGTGAACATTTAATTAAAATCTTTAACATTAGATTCCTAAGATGTGTCTTGTTAATCAAGTTTTACTAGAAATTTTGATGTAAACTATAAAATGGATGGTTTAACTTAATTGTTTTAGAGAACTAATTTCTCACTTGTGAATAGTATAAGATATTGGTAATTAAGCAACATATATTAACTACATATGATGGATGTTAGAGTGAAAATGAAAATATAATATTTAACAAATTGTTATAGAATATCCTAACTTTACTGAATATACTGTACATACATATACAAATGTATAGATTTTGAAAGTAATAAAAGACTGAATGTAATAAAATACAGAACATGAGAGATCCATGTTTCTTAAATTCTATTAAAAATTTGAGTTAATATTTAAAAATTATTTATATTTGAAGGATTATAATATTGTGATAAATGAAGTCCTTGACATATAGCTCCATTTAGGTTGATGGGGAGAGCACTGGAAGACACTGTGCAAAACTTATTACTTGAAAGATATTCTTTGCATATCAATTACATCTCAATAAAAGTTCTTAAAAAAAAAAAAAGAATTTCACTTAGCATTGTAGCCTTAATATCCTGCTTATTGTAGGATCCAGGATCCTCAATATCTAGAAGAGTATCAGACACATACTGGAGATCTATAAATAAATGTGGAATAAATTTAAAAAATCAATTAACAAGGCTGTTCTTGTTTAAAGGTCATTGAATTCAATGTAATTCAATTCACCAAAACATATACTACTTCAAGTTGATATTGTATTAAATGGTTTATGTTAAATAAAATTTAATTAAAATTCTTTGGATATTTGCTTAATTTCTGAAATAAAACTCCACAAAAAAAAAATCACTGATTTGTACTTCATACAGGATATAATATTTCAGTTCATTTTCTCAAGCAATTTGCAGCTTTGGAGGAAATAGCATGCTACTAAGTATAATTTACATGAAATGAATAAATTCTTTAAGAAAAGTGTAAAAACATCTGGTATTTAAAAAATTAGAATTTATTGTATTAAAAATAATATAGACTTTAAGATGAGGAAGAATTAAGTATGTGTAATGTTGGCTCCTGATGAGTCAGGAATACAGAAAGTAACATCAGACAAGACATCAGAATAGTACAGGGTGTATTCAGGGGATAGTATTTAATCAATCTGGTTTTATAACTTGAGAGTGATTATAATTTAGCAACCCAATTTTGGGCTAGTATGACTGGTTTATTTGAAGAGACCAAAGTCAGTGGTGGGAAACTAGGAAGCAAGCTTCCTAGAGGCAAGGAGGCAAGAGATAGAGAAGCTTTTAAACGCATTAGTGGCCTTGTTAATGAAAACTAATTGATGATTTGCAGTAATGCAGGAATTAAATCACCAAACTCTGTAAACAATTGATAAAGGAGGAGAAGCTACTGCAAACCTTGAGGTTCTGAAACTTTATGGGAGGTGTCATTGAAGAGAATGAGCTAGAAGAAAAGGGAAAATCTATTTTGGTAGTGGTTGTTGGATTTAATTCTGCTTATGTTGAGTTTGAAGTACTGGAACATGAATTTGACCCTAGGATATTTTATAAAACTTAGATTGCAAACAGAACTTTACTGAAAATGTCAAGTGATATTCAGACACACAGAATTGAACATTATTGCGTTTTCTTTCTATAATTTAACTTACTCACCTTCATTTCACACATTGAATCTTTCTAGTCTCTAGCCTCCTTTTTTTTCCAATTAAGCTGACTCAGTGTAAAATGTGGTGTTTGGTATTTTAAACTTTAAAATGAACCAATTTAATTGCATGTTTAAATGTTCTGTTAACTTTAATGAAGTTCCTATAATTACATATTTAATATTTAGTAAATTTAAACATGTAACATATTATTGGAAAGTGACTGTGTGAACTAAATAAGAAAATTGTCTCTGAAAATCTGGTCTTAAAAAGAGCAGCACTTCCTATATATTTATTTATTTTATATCTGTATTTTATTCATGTAAGCTGTTCTTCCTCCTACTCTTCCCTCTTTTCTTTCAAAGCTCAGCTAAAATTAAGCTCCTCAGCCAGGCTCTCAACAGCCCAGTATAATCTCCCCTGTTATTTCCTTACTTCATCACAGTTGTCACTTTTTATGATTACATCTCTTTTGATACGTGTGTTTATTTCCTAAATCACCACTAGATTGTAAACTTATAAAGACAGATTATATCTGTTTTGTTTACAAATATAAAATCAACACCTAACTTGGTATTTCTTCATAATGGGGACTCGATATATTTCTGACTGAATGAATACTGGTGGGCAAACAAGTAAAATACAAACTTCATGACCTACTAAGTAATTTATACATCATACACCTGTTCTGATATTTAACTGTCTTATTTCCAAGAATATTAAGCATGTGTGACAGGTGTGAACAAATTTATGATTACACTTATCTCATATAGCTCAATTTAACTTTGGTAAATATATGAATCTCTCAAAATCTGAATACTCCGTTTGCAAGCTGCTCTTCTTCATTTCCTTTTTTAAATCTTTTACGTTAACTATTATGTACCTTCAAATTGGCACTGCCATGTTTTAAGTGGTTCTAAGTTGTGCCATTGATGTGGAAGAGCAGAGCTTTGTTTGTGACTATTTGGGTTTTATAATTAATTTAACTGGTTTGAAGTATGGTTAGTTCATGGAGTCATTGGAGAGGCATGATATTATTAAAAGCCAGATGGCAGCACAATTTACATGCCTGGAAGGCACAAAATCATTTCCTAGTGGAATGTTTTTTAAATGGTTTTGGTTCCCCTCAATAATTATCAATTCAAGTAATCTCACTATGTTTTTGACTTTATAAGTGACAAATATACTGCTACCTGAAATTCTCTTTGAAAACTTTGAAATAACATTGATCTTTCTGGCAAGCAAATTCATTTATCAAAAATATCTTTAGGGGAGAAGAAAGATGGCAGTGAAGTAGAAGGATGTGGAATGCATCCCTCTCCACAGATGCATCAGGAATACACCAAAAGACGCAATAATTCCCACAGAGAACCAGCTTAACCCCAGCAAACGACCTCGGACACCAGAAAGGACTGCAAAGATACCGACATAACTGGGTAGGACAGAGGGGTGAAAAAAAGGAGAAAGAGGAGGAGAAGAAAGGAAAGGGATGGGTCCCACACCCTGGGGTGGGAGGATCTGAAACAGAGGGGAGACTGCCAAATTCGGGGAAACCTCCCTTATCTGATGGGGAAACCCCTTCTCCAATAGGGAATTTCCTGGTCAGAAGGGAGACATTTGGGACTGTTCAAAGAGGGTGAAGCAGCTGAGCTGTGGCAGACGGGAAAGGGTGAGAAACACATGGAGGGTATGCACCATGGCTCAGCGTGTCCAGACTGAGACATCAGTTCACAGCTGAACAGGGGGTCTGGGAGCTAGAATGTGGGAACCAGAGAACTGGTTCAGGGTGAGAAACATTGTTGGCAGTGGGGAGACAGACTGAGAGGACAGGAGGAAAGAAATCTGCAGTGGAGAATGCCTACCATGGAAAGCTGGGTGGCCATGGCAGCGGCTTGATACTGCTGACTCACAAGCAGCAGGGAGGAGCTCCAGGTATAGCTTCTCTATTGGCACCTGTGATGGACAAAGGAAGGACCCCTCTGGGCCTGGCTAACAAACTCAGGGATAACAAAGGCCTCCGGGCGGGGCTGGCCTAGAGTGCCTGCAGCTGAGAGCCAAAAGTCCACAGTGTGGCCCAGCTCTGGAGACATTCTGGCTACACCCGAGCCACCGGCGTCTCTCTGCAACAGGCACTGCCACGGCCAACTGAGCCACCGTGACCCAGACAGGGCACCCTGGTAGAGTCATAGCAGGGGGTAGGAGCCAAGGTTGGAGAAGCTGTCTTGGCCTGAGCCGCCCAAACAGCCATGACCCAGGCAGGGAGCCACTGCTCACTCACTCCCAGGGGAAGGAGCCACTATTATACCCTCTCTCTCCCCACACACCAGCGCTTACAAATGAACAATAAAGGAAGCTCTGCTGATCGCAGAGTAATACAAAAAATCCAAGGTGGTAGAAGGACACTTACAGCTGAGACCCCAAGGAAACAAATATTATTATTAATTCTATTGATCTGCTCCATTCTGGGGTCAGTTCTAGTTTTTGTTTTTGTTTTTATTAATTATGATCTTAGTCTTAAGGGATCTACACATTTTCTAACATTTTTTTATTCTATTTTATTCTATTTTTATTTTTAGCTTTTTATATAATTATTTCTAGCTAAGATTTTTGTAGTGCTGACTTACATCTCTCCTACCTTCTTTTCATCTCTTTTATACATTTCTGTTTCTTTCTTTTTCTTTTCAGATTTCCAGTCACACTATCCTCTTTTGTTGCCCTGTCTTCTATCCTTTTTTAGTTCATTTTATCTTAATATACTTATAAGCAATATTATCGGTCTGCTCTGTTTCCTTGCTTTATTCTCCAGATGACACACTGCTTTGGTTTTATTATTAGGTTTTGTCTTTATCTTAGTTCTAAGTATAACTGTCTGATTTTGTTCTGAGAATCTTCACTCTGTCTGGTGGTACTCTTGCTCTTCATTATATTTGATCCTAGCTTTCAAAATCTCCCTGGATTTGTGTCTGTGTTGTTTTTTTTTTCCTTGTTTGTTTGTTTTTTTGGTTTTGAATTTCTGTTGGTTTTCTCTTTGATTGTCTGAATTCATACTGGGGTTCTTCTGTCAGGTCTTTCTAGTGCCTTATGTTCTATTGGATTCCGTATTTGTGTGTCTTATATACGTATGTGTTTCCTTGACTTAGTATTTGTTTGACTCAACACTCTGCCATTAGTCTGGGGCTTGGACAGTCTTCTTTAAACCCCTTTATTGCCAGGACAAGCAACCTCTGAAGTCCGGACTACTCCATCAGAAGTCAAATAGGAGGCCCTGGGGAGGGCATGCTGAATCCAGGATGCTGGAATACTAAGGAGTCCTCAGACACAGGGAATATTAACTGCAGAGGACTCTCACAGAGCCCTGTATCAGAGTCTAAGACTCGGCTTTGTCCGACTGTCTGCAACTGCCAGTGCTAGACACCTCACACCAAACTACAAACAAGACAGGAACACAAACCCACCCATCAGCACAAAGACTACCTAAAGCCATATTAACCTCACTGATACCCTAAAACACACCACCTGACATGGCCTTGCTCATCAGAGAGAAAAGACACAGAGCCATACACCAGAAAGCAGACACCAGACCCCCCCCCCCACAAGGAAGCATACTCAAGACACTGGACAAACCCCACCACAGGGGGCAGAGGGCAGAACCAAGAAGAATTACTACTAGGCAGCATAGGGAAAGGAGAGCACAAATCCTATAAATTAGACAAAATGAGAAAACAAAGAAACACCATGCAGGGAAAGGAGCAGGAAAAGAACCCAAAAGACCAAATCAATGAAGAGGAAATAGGAAAATTGCCTGAAAAAGAATTCAGAGTAATGATAGTAAAGATGATCCAAAATCTTGATAACTGTTTCTTGTATTTTCTGTATTTTGTTAATAAGGACTCAGAAGAACTAAAGAGCAAACAAACAGTAATGGATAACAAAATAACTGAAATTTAAAAATACTCAAGATGCTATAAAACAGCAGAATAACTGAGGCAAAAGAATGAATAAGTGAGTTGGAAGACAGAATGGGGGAAATAACTGCCACAGGGCAGAAAAAGAAAAAAGAATAAGAAGAATGGAAGACAGTCTCAGAGACCTTGGTGACAACATTAAGAGCACCAACATTTGAATCACAGGCATCCCAGAAGAAGAAGAAAAGAAAAAGAAAGCATCTGAGAAAATATTTGAAGAGGTTATAGTGGAAAATTTCCCCAAAATGGGAAAGGAAATAATTAATCAAGCCCAAGAAGTGCAGAGAGTCCCGTACAGAATAAACCCAAGGAGAAATACACCAAGACACATATTAATCAAACTAATGACAATTAAACACAAAGAAAAAATATTAAAAGTAGCAAGAGAAAAGCAACAAATAACACATAAGGGAAAACCCATAAGGATAACAGCTGACCTTTCTGTAGCAACTCCGCAGGCCAGAAGGGAATGGCAGGATATACTGAAAGTCCTGAAAGAGAAAAACCTACAGCTAAGAATACTCTACCCAGCAAGAATCTATTTAGATTTGATGGGAAATCAAAAGCTTTATAGATAAGCAAAAGTTAAGGGAATTCAGCACCACCAAACCAGCCTTACAACAATTGCTAAGGGAACTTTTCTAAGTAGGAAACACAAGAGAAGGAAAATACCTATAAAAACAAACCCAAAACAATTAAGAAAATGGTAATAGAAACACACATGTCAATAACCCCCTAAATATAAGTGGATTAAATGCTCCAGCCAAAAGACACAGATTGGCAGAATGGATACAAAAACAAGGCCCTTCTATATGCTGCCTACAAGAAACCTGCTTCAGACCAAGGGACACATATAGACTGAAAGTCAAGGGATGGAAAAAGATATTCCATGCAAATGGAAGTCAAAAGAAAGCTGCAGTAGCAATACGCATATCAAACAAATTATACTTTAAAGACTATTATAAGAGACAAGGAAGGACACTACATAATGATCAAGGGATCCATCCAAGAAGAACATATCACAATGGTAAATATCTATGCCCCCAACACAGGAGCACCTCAATACATAAGGCAAATGCTAACAGCCATAAAAGGGGAAATTGACAGTAACACAATAGTAGTAGGAGACTTTAACACCCTACTTACATCAATGGACAGATCATCCAAACAGGAAATAAATAAGGACACACAGGCTTTAAATGACATATTAGACCATCTTGACTTAAGTGATATTTATAGGACATTCCATCCAAAAACAACAGAATACACTTTCTTCTCAAGTGTACATGGGACATTTTCCAGGACAGATCACATCTTGGGTCACAAATCAAGCATCGGTAAATTCAACAAAACTGAAATCATATCAAACATCTTCTCTGACCACAATGTCATGAGAGTAGATATCAATTACAGGAAAAAAAAACTACAAAAAATACAAACACATGGAGGCTAAACAATACACTATTAAACAACCAAGAAATCATTAAAGAAATCAAAGAGGAAATCAAAAAATATCTAGAGACAAATGACAATGAAAACATAACAACCCAAAACATCTGAGATGCAGCAAAAGCAATTCTAAGAGCAAAGTTTATAGCAATACAGTCCTACCTCAAGAAACAAGAAAAATATCAACTAAACAACCTAACTAACACCTAAAACAATTAGAGAAAGAACAAAGAAACCCCAAAGTGAGCAGAAGGAAAGAAATCATAAAGATCAGAGCAGAAATAAATGAAAAAGAAATGAAGGAAACAACAGCAAAAATCAATGAAACTAAAAGCTGTTTCTTTGAGAAGATTAACAAAATTGATAAACCATTAGCCAGACTCATCGGGAAGAAAAGGGGAGAAGACAAAAATCAACAGAATTAGAAATGAAAAAGGAGATGTAACAACTGACACTGCAGAAGTACAAAAGATCATGAGAGACTACTACAAGCAACTAGATGCCAATAAATTGGATAACCTGGAAGAAATGGACACATTCTTAGAAAAATACAATCTTCCAAGACTGAACCAAGAAGAAATAGAAAATATGAACAGACCAATCCCAAGCACAGAAATTGAGATGGTGATTAAAAATCTCCCAACAAACAAAAGCCGGGTCCAGATGGATTGACAGGCAAATTCTATCAAACATTTAGAGAAGAGCTAACCCCTACCCTTCTCAAACTCTTCCAAAATATTGCAGAAGGAGGAACACTCCCAAACTCATTCTATGAGGCCACCATCACCCTGATAGAAAACCAGGCAAAGATGTCACCAAAAAAGAAAATTACAGGCCAATATCACTGATGAATATAGATGCAAAAATCCTCAACAAAATACTAGCTAACATGATCCAACAGCACATTAAAAATATCATACACCATGATCAAGTTGGGCTTATCCCTAGGATGCAAGGATTCTTCAATATATACAAATTAATCAATGTGATACATCATGTCAACAAATTGAAGGATAAAAACCATATGATCATCTCAATAGATGCAGAAAACGCTTTAGACAAAATTCAACATCCATTTATGATAAAAGTTCTCCAGAAAATGGGCATAGAAGGAAATCACCTCAACATAATAAAAGCCATATATGAGAAACCAAAAGCCAACATTGTTCTAAATGGGGAAAAACTTAAAGCATTCCCTCTAAGAACAGGAACAAGACAAGGGTGCCCACTCTCATCATTATTATTCAACATAGTTTTGGAAGTGTAAGCCACAGCAATCAGAGAAAAAAATGAAATAAAAGGAATCCAAATTGGAAAAGAAGAAGTAAAATTGTCACTCTTTGCAGATGACATAATATTATACATAGAAAACTCTAAAGATTCTACCAGAAAACTGCTGTCACTAATTGATGAAATTAGTAAAGTAGCAGGATGCTAAATTATGCACAGAAATCTCTTGCATTCCTATACACTAACAATGAAGGAGCAGAAAGAGAAATTAAGGAAACTCTCCCATTCACCATTGCAACCAAAAGAATGAAATACCTAGGAATAAACCTGCCTAAGGAGGCAAAAGACCTGTATGCAGAAAACTGTAAGAGACTGAGGAAAGAAATCAAAGATGATGCAAACAGATGGAGGGACATACCATGTTCTTGGAGTGGAAGAATCAACATTGTGAAAATGACTGTCCTACCCAAAGCAATTTACAGATTCAACACAATCCCTATCAAATTACCAATGGCATTTTTCACAGAACTAGAACAAGAAATCTTATGATTGGTATGGAAATGCAAAAGACCCTGAATAGCCAAAGCAATCTTGAGAAGGAAAAATGGAGTTGGTGGAATCAGGCTTCCTGACTTCAAACTATACTACAAGGCCATAGTGATCAAGACACTATGGTACTGGCACAGAAATAGAAAGGAAGATCAATGGAACAGAATAGAGAACTCAGAGGTAAACCCAAACACATATGGGCATCTTATCTTTGACAAAGGAGGCAAGAATATACAATGGAAAAAAGACAGCCTCTTCAATAAGTGGTGCTGGGAAAATTGGACAGCAACATGTAAAAGAATGACATTAGAACACTTCCTAACACCATACACAAAAATAAACTCAACATGGATTAAAGACCTACATGTAACGCCAGACACTATAAAACTCCTAGAGGAAAACATAGGCAGTACACTCTATGACATCCATCAAAGCAAGATCCTTTTTGACCCACCTTCTAGAATAATGGAAATAAAATCAAGCATAAACAAATGGGACCTAATGAGACTGAAAAGCTTTTGCACACTGAAAGAAACCATAAACAAGACAAGAAGACAACCCTCAGAATGGGAGAAAATACTTGCCAACGAAGCAACAGACAAAGGATTAATCTCCAAAATATACAAGCAGCTCATGCAGCTTAATACCAAAGAAAACAACCCAATCCACAAATGGGCGGAAGACCTAAGTAAACATTTCTCCAAAGAAGACATACAGATGGCCAACAAACACATGAAAAGATGCTCAACATCACTAATCAGAGAAATGCAAGTCAGAGCCACAGTGAGGTATCACCTCACACTAGTCAGAATGGCCATCATCAAAACATCTAGAAACAATAAATTCTGGAGAGGGTATGGAGAAAGGGGAACTGTCCTGCACTGTTTGCGGGAATTTGAGTTGGTACAGCCACTATGGAAAACATTTTGGAGGTTCCTTAAAAAATGAAAAATAGAACTACCATATGATCCACTCATCCCACTCCTGGGCATATACCCAGAGAAAACCATAATCCCAAAAGAAACATGTACCATAAGTTCATTGCAGCACTATTTACAATAGCCAGGACATGGCAGCAACCTAAATGCCCATCAACAGATGAATGGATAAAGAAGTTGTGGCATATATATATATATATATAATGGAATATTACTCAGGCATAAAAAGGAATGACATGGAGCTATTTGTAATGAGGTGGATAGATCTAGGTCTGTCATACAGAGTGAAGTAAGCCAGAAAGAGAAAAACAAGTACTGTATGCTAACTCATATATATAGAATCTAAAAAAAAAAAATGGTACTGATGAACCCAGTGGCAGGGCAAGAATAAGGATACAGATGCAGAGAATGGACTGGAGGACATGGGGTTGGGGGGGTAGGGGATGAAGTGGAAGCTGGGACAAAGTGAGACAGTAGCATAGACATATATACACTTCCAACTGTAAAATAGATAGCTAGTAGGAAGTTGCTGTATAACAAAGGGAGATCAACTCGATGATGGGTGATGCCTTAGATGGCTAGGACAGAGAGTGTGGGAGGGAGTAGCGGGAGGGAGGGGATATGGGGATATATGTATAAGCACAGCTGATTGACTTTGGTGTACCTCAAAAACTGGCACAAGAGTGTAAAGCAATTATATTCCAATAAAGAGCTT
This sequence comes from Hippopotamus amphibius kiboko, assembly GCF_030028045.1. Classification (NCBI taxonomy): domain Eukaryota; kingdom Metazoa; phylum Chordata; class Mammalia; order Artiodactyla; family Hippopotamidae; genus Hippopotamus; species Hippopotamus amphibius. The sequence continues at coordinate 78,101,532 of NC_080198.1, forward strand.
AAAAATATCTTTAATGTTTAAATGGGAAATAAAAGATATCTCAAAGTGCTTGAAAAGTAGAAATTCCTAGATATGTTCCTCAAAAACTAAAATTATCTTTTTTATTTTACTTTATTATTTTACTTCATTTATAACAGATATTTTTATTAATTCATTATTGTTTGAAATCTCCATAGAACTATGTTCTCAAAAAATATTCGTTTTTATTGTGCATATCTTTAAATACACAGTGTTTGTCATACATAAGCAAAGTACAAATATTCCAATTATTCTATCAAATGGAATCTAAGATTACCTTACTTCAAAGGGTGCATTAATTTGGCTAAATTATAGGAATGTCTTTTAACAAAATATATCATGTTGAAGAAAACACATTTTCTTAGAACATTATCTAAAATGTTATAGATATGCTCTGAGAAACTTACATATCTGTTTTAGAAAAGAAAAACCAAACCACTATTCAGCAATAAAAAGCAACAAACTATTGTTTTACATTACAACTTGGATTATTATCAAAATAATTATACTGAGTGAACGAATCCAGGTAATAAAGAGTATATATTGCAAGGATTCATTTTGTATATTAACTATAGAAAATGTGAACTATTCTATATTAGATGAAAACACATCGGTGTTTTCTTGGAGATGGAAGTTCTGGAAAGGGAGAGATAAAGGGCAAAAGGGCACTGCTGGGGTACTAAAAATGTTCACTAATTTTGATTGTGGTAATAGTTTCATGGGTCTCAAACTGTACACTTTAAATATGTACAGCCTTATTATGTATCAATTATAACTCAGAAAAGCTACTAAAGTAGCAAATTGAAAAGAACCATTATTAATTAAATAAATGTTTACTGAAACCTAAGCTTACATGTCTATAAACATTGAACAATTAAAAGAGGAAAAAGATAAAGGTAAGATAATATGAGATTTATTAAAAGCTTTATGTGTCAAGTACTTTTCTAGCACTCTAAAAGCATTATCTTATTTAGCACTTATGACAAAATATTTACACAAAATAGGAATTTAACTGACAATAAGAGTAGGAGTTGAGGTTCAAGGTCAAATGTCTCTGAAAATGAATATGGGCTTTGGTGACATATATTTTCAGTTTAAGAATATTTTAAAACAAATTATTGTATTTATTTATGTTTGAAATTGCAAATTTAATATTTGATAATTTTAAAACATATTGGCTATTAAATAGAAATTATCTAATATAGATTGATAATATCTAAAATAATCATAATATTTAATTAAATTAGTCTTTTATTTATAGAAATATATAATTTATAGAAATTTATAGAAAAATATTAGCAAAGATAATGTTTGATTCTTTGAAAATACAGACATAATTATAAACCCCTAACTAGTCTGATTAAAAAGATTACAAAAATTGACAATATCAGGAATGAAATGTGAGAGGTTATCATCATAGATTTTATAGATATTAAAAGGATATTAAGAGAATAATAAGAAAATCTTTAACAACTTAGGTAATATAAATTGTTTGAAAAAATAACTTAAAATGGACATAGTGAAAAACAAGCAGGTGTGCTTAACACCAGATAAATACCTAGGCACATTAGTAAAGGAAATTTTATATTAAAGCAAGAGTAAATAAACAGTAGAAGACTTCAGAGAAAAGAGCATAATCAGAGAGAATGACAGGTATTTCATATGATATAACAAGAAATCTTATTAATCCTAAATATGTGTGTACCTGACAAGTGCTTAAAATTCTGTGAAAGCAAAGCTATCTTAAATAAAAGGAGCAACAGGAAAAAATGTGCAATTACTGTTAGTGATTTCAGCACCCCTGACTCAGTATATGATATGAAAGACAGGAACCACTATTAATCAATTTGCATTTATAAAACATTAAGTTACATTTATAAAACACTCCACAAAGAACTTCAGTATGTATATCAGTTTAAAGTACGCACAAACATATTACTGATCATAAAACAAGCCTCAGTGAAATTAAAAGAAGAAAAAACATACACATATTCCTGGGAAAGATTAAAATTAAATTAGAAATTAACAACAAACCCTAAATCATCCCAAATATTTAGGAATTGAAGAACATACTGTAAAAATGGATGGTTACTATAAAAATGATAGTTAGCAATTTTTGAATGAGATGATAATGTGAACTCAATAAAACCATATTTGTGGTAAACACCTAAAGCAGTCTACATGTGACCATCATATTAAAAAGTAAAAAGTTTGCCATCAGTAATAAAAGATCCACCTTGATAAATTAGAAAATGAAGAGAAAATTTTAAACAGAGCAGATAAAAGGAAGGAAATATTAAAGTACAGAAATAAATAAAAGAAAAAACTGACTAACAATAGCGTGGGAGGCAGCATTCTAAGAAGAACATCAAGACTCCCAACCCTGTGTACATGTCCTGGAATGAGTTCGTAGATTAGAGAAAAATGATAAAAACGAAAACATGAGTTCATTTTTATATCCAAATTATTTTGCTTTCTACTCAGGTAAAAGAAATGAAAATCACTCTCCATATGGATCTGTTTGTACTATCCTCATCCTGCACTATCATTAAATAGTTAGGATATATATATAACGCATAAACTGCCAACTTTGAACATCTTGTTGGAATATTTGAAGATTGTTTCAGAAAACAACTAGAATTTGTGTGACTTTATTTAATTGTTTAATTCCATTTCAGCTCAGTAGGGAAACCGTTTAGGAAAGTCAGCTTTCACCTAAATAAATTTACCCTTAAATTTATTTATTTTTCTATTTCTTGTACAAGCTAGATGTGGGGGCTTAAGCAAATTAAAAATAGTATTTTTTCCTTTCTTCTGTAAAAAGGAAGAGCATGTACACTATCCTGACAGTTATATGAAGAGAGAGAATAAAGTAATATTTTCCAGCTTAAAAAAAGCAGAAAGGCATATTAAAAGGCAATGATAAGTGAATTTAGGTTAACTGTATTATCATGTTTATTCATCTCATAATTTTTAATATAATTGCAAATAAAATATTTTAGTTATTAAACTCGAGTAAAAGTGTTATAATATTTTAATTGCTCTTAAAATAATAATGGTCAAAATATTTGTTTTGAAATCCAATGAACTTTAATAAAGAAATTTGGGGAGAAGTATTTCAGAACTTTCAAAAGATTTTTTTAAATAATCATATTCACTACTTTGGTAGTAGAGAGATTTCCTTGTAAAGGGATCTAGATGGGAGAGAGTAGAAGGTAATACTCAGTTATGACTCTCTTTTGAAGAGTTAGCAAGATTTGTCAAAACTATAAGATATGTTTAGTCAGATATACTAAAACATCTGACTCTCCATACCCACTATAGCTTCATTGCACACACTTCTAGCTGTTCCTGTGGTGTTCTCATAAAAAAGCTTCTTTTTTTGAAGGAAAATATACAATGGGATTGTAGAGATTATATTATTCTTTAACAAATAAGTAATAATCAAGGGAGAAGGAATCAAGAAAGGGGCTTGATTTAGTAATTTTTCCTTAGGGAACCAGGGTAAATAACATAAAAATAAGTAGCAATAAGAAAAAAGTGTTTCAAAAGTTAGATGTTTCTCATTTGTCATTTACATATTTACTGTCTACATTAATGTAAGAGAAATTATAATTTTTTATTTTCCATAATGTTAAAGCTTTAGTGGATTCTGTGAGAGAACACACATATCAAGGTAGTAATTCAAGCTACAATGAAATGATATTTCTTTCATTTTTTAAATGTAGATGATAATTCCAAGGAATATGGAAAAGATACATAGGTGAGTGTCACTTTAGATATTGTCTTCAGATAATATGTGGACAAAACATATTAATAAATAATTTAGTCAAACTCTAGAAAATTTCTATTTAAAATCCATAGATGAAGGAAATGGAAACAAGGAGGGCAGAAAGGCACTGAGGGGCACTGCCCTTTCCTGGATAATTATTCAAGATCTCTATAGCCCAGAATCTAATGGAATAAAGGAAGTATAATAAAACTGGTTAATAAACTCTTGGCAAAACTTTTGAGTTTTTTCAATATAAATGTAAATGTACTAGTTTCTTTGAGCTAGCAAAATAAGTTGTTTGACAAATGCTGCACTACTCAGAAAAAATAAAAACAGGCCAAAAAATGCAAATCTTTGTGGAACTCTATCTCTAATAGGTTTTAATGTTTGGTTATAGGATTAGTTAACCTAGATGTTTAAAAAGATCTGAGTTAGTTTATGGTCTTGTGCCTTTTTTTTTTCCAGATACAGTACTTTAAAGTCTTCTAAAACATATGCATACATTTATGAATCCATTTGAAGATTCCTTGTTTATCTTCCCTTATTAAAAATATTTTTTATTTTGCATGTACAAAAAAGGAACACTAGGAAGGATGACAGATGGGTGAGATACAGCTTGCTAGGAAACTTTGGCCAGTATCCTTAGGCCCTTCCACAGACACATGGTAGTGAGGGGTGGAACACTGCGAGTAAAAAAGTGCCAGATCTTGCAACAGAAATGATCTCAAAGTGCCTTTTCTAGTAAATGGTATAAGTCCTTCCCTAGAGTCAAAATAATGATCTGTAACCATCATATTTTTTGCTAAATATATAACTGACATTTGTGACAAGCTAGCTTTTGTTACAGCTAGAAACATGCATCTTCAATGTTATTGTTCTATATTTATATGATTAATGGTCAAACTGCAAGACTCAGAAGACAATTTAACAGTCCACTTTGTCACAAAAGCATTCAGGTGAAAGCACTTTTACTTTTTTTAAATGAAAATGACAAGCCTCTCGTCAACAGAATGACAGCAACAAAAGTGGAAGGCTTACTCAGATCTGATTTAAAATGTGTGTATTATTTTGCAATACCCAAGTTAGCTGAACTGTACATTGCAATATGGCTCTGAATGCAGTTCTTCTTCACCTTTTTGACTATGGGGCCATGCAGATGTCCAAACAAAATTACAAATATATTGACTTTCAACCACTAATATGTGAATAATGGCTGAATTGTATGAGTTTGCATTCTACATGTAAAATACACATTTTTTACCATTTCCTGCAGCATGGGAAATAATTTCAGAATATTTATAATTATGATATATGTGTAGATGATGGCTACCTTAAGGAATCTGCCTGAACTGTTATACTATTCCTATTTTACTTTGATCTAATGAAAAATCAAATTAGTACAACCAGAATGTACCCCAGAATTATTCTATTTAGACAGTAAATAAATTTACATATCAAACCCTGAGCCTAGTGATTAATATGTTCAAGTTAGATTTATCACTTATTAATTGTTCTGAAATTGGAGATTAGTATTATAATTATTTAAAAAATTTAATATAAATGCATGTGGAAGAACTGATTACTGTCTCCAGAGATAGATGGTCTTAAGTATTCTTTAAGAAACTGTCACCTCCTGCTTCTTAGTATCACTAAGCTTCAGTTTCCTCATCAATAAAATAGAACTAATGAAATTACCTCTGATAATTTCTGTGGGAATTAAAGTAACCTGCATAAAATAGCATATTTCCTTGCACACAGAAGGAGCTCAATTAATTTATCTCATTAAATTTAGCTATGATCTGAGATTTAGACTCAAAAACTTTGTACTTTGTGAGTTCTGCATTTTTTTTCATAAAAAATTTTCTCAATTTGCCTTCATAAAATAGAGATCATCATAAGTCTTTTTTTCTTCCATGTTCATATAGTTGCCTATAGATTAATTCACTGAACAAATATTTATTTAGCATCTAATTTCCTACACAGGCATTCTATCCCTTCTAGCTCTTTTCTGACTTTAATTTAAATGCTTTAGTGTTCTACCTACAGCGAGTGTAAGTGCTGGTCAAGCTGGTGTCTACATACCTGCATAGAAGATATGATATTTTTCACTGTAAATAAAATTTACATTTGTAAATATGTCTCAATTTTTGAAAGTCTGGTATATTCCCAAATTGTGCAAAGTTGAGGACCAACCTGGACTTAATTAAATCTATCAAAGTAAATAACCTGCCTAGATATTAGGCAGATTTTCCTGGTAATATTACTACCTCATATAATGTCTTTTGTTCACATTGAAGTGTAAATGATTTAAACATTCTTATTTAAAAATTAACAATTACTTAAGTTTGTACTAATGAGAAGGTAATAATGTTCCTAAAAGATCTGATCCAAAGACCAACGCACCTGGGACACCCCAGCCCATGCCCACTTCAGCTCCAGCCATGCTGCCAAGGTGGCCCCAGCGCAGCATGTCCTGAGGCCCCACGGCTCACACCAACTTGAACTCCAGCTATCCTGCCATGGAGTCCCCAACACAGCATGCCACAGGACACCCTCACCCCAACCCATGCTTGCTCCACCTGTAGCTTTCCTGCCAGGTAGCTCTAGTGTGGCATGCCCCAGCATAACTCAGTCCATGTCCAATCCACCTCCAGCCATTCTGTCAAGGCAGCCCAGAATGGGATTTTACACAAGCGATGCTCTACATGAGCCCATGTCTTCGAGCTCAGAAGAGGTAGCCATTTCACCTAATTCATAGAAACAAACACAGAAAGTCAAATAAAATAAGGATATAGGAGAATACATTCCAGAGAAAAGAACAAAATATAACCTCAGGAAAAAAAACCCTAATGAAACATAGATGAGCAATTTATAATATAAAGAGTTCAGAATAATAGTCATAAAGATGTTCACCGAATTCAGGAGAAGAATGGAGGAAAACAGTGAAGACTTCAACAAAGTTAGAAAATATAAAAAAGAACCAATCAGAGTTGAATAATGTGATAATAGAAATGAAAAATATACTAGAAGGAAGCAATTGCAGGTTAAATGACACAGAAAAATGGAATAGCAATATGGAGACAAAATAGTGAAAATCACCCAATCAGAACAAAAAGTAAAAAGAATTTTTCAAAAATGAGGATGGTTTAAGGGATCTCTAGGACAGCACCAACTCCACTAACAGTCACATGATAGAGATCAGAAGGAGAAGAAAGAGAAAGAAGCAGAAAATGTCTTTGAAGAAATAATGGCTAAACACTGCCTTAACTTGGGGAAACAGATATCCAGGTCCATAAAGCATAAAGTCACATACAGGATGAACCCAATGAGATCTACACCAAGAAATATAATTAAAATGACAAAAATTAAAGATAAAAAGAGAATTTTAAAGCAGCAACAGAAAAACAACTAGTCACATACAAGGGAAATCCCATGAGGCTATTAGGTATTTTTCAGCAGAAATTTTGCAGGACATAAGGGAGTGGCTTAATACATATTAAAGTGCTGAAAGGGAAAAAAAATTTACAAACAAGAACACTCTACACACCAAAGTTATTATTCACAATTGAAGGAGAGATAGAGTTTCCTAGACAAGTAAAAACTATAGGAGTTCATCACCACTAAACCAGCCTTAAAAGAAATGTTTAAGAGTATTCTTTAAACATAAAAAGAGTCATTACTAGAATTACGTGGAAGGAAAACATCACAGGTAAAGGCAAATATATAGTCAAAGCAGCGGAGTAGCCACTTTAAAAGCTACTATGAAGGTTAAAAGACAAAAGTAATAAAATCAATAATAACTGCAATCAGTTAAGAGATATACAAAATAAAAAGATGTAAAATATGACATCAAAAGCAGAAAACCTGAGGAGAGTGCATAAAAATATTGTGTTTTTAGAATGCATTCAAACCTAAACAACTATCAGCTTAAAATAAAAATGTATATGAAAATCATGAAAAACAACCTACAATAGATAAACAAAAATAAAGTGAAAAGAACCCAAATGTAACACTAAAGAAAATCACCAAACCTACAAGGAAGAGACTAGAAGAAAGAAACAGAGAAGGACTAGAAACATGAGCAGAAAACAATTAACAAAATAAGTATATACCTATCAATATGACTTTAAATGTAGATAGATTAAATGTACCAATCAAAAGATACAGGATACTTGAATGAATTGAAACAAAACAAGTCCCATTCATATATTGCCTAAAGGAGACCTGCTTCAAAAGAAAGGAGAGACACAGAATGAAAGTGAAGATATGGAAAAAGATATACTATACAAGAGGAAATGAAAAGAAAGCTAGAGTAGCTATGCTTATATCAGATGGAATAAGACTTTAAAACAAATACTGTTCTAAAAGACAAAGAAGAGTATTACATAATGATTTCGTCAATACAAGAAGAGGATATAACATTCCTAAGTATATATGAACCTAATATTATATATATGTAAATATATAAATTACATATTTATAAATATATAAAGCAAATATTTGCAGATATAAAGGGAGAAATTGGCAACAATAGAATAACAGTGAGGGATTTTAATAACCCACCTACATCCAGACAGAAATTTAATAAACATTGCCCTTGAATGATACATTGGACCAGATGAACATTTATTTATATATTCCATATAAATAAAACATTTCATCCAAAACCTGCAGAATAAACTTTCTTTTCAAATGCACATGAAACACTCTCCGGGATAGATAGCATGTTAATCCACAAAATGAGGCTTAATAAATTTTTAAAGACAAATCATATCAAGCATTTTTTCTGACTGAAACAGTATGAAACTAGAAATCAATTATAAGAACAAACCTGGGGAAAACCCCACAAGCCTGGGGGGCTAAGGAACATGCTACTAACAACCAATGGGACAATGAAGAAATCAAATAGGATATCAAAAAATAACTTGAGACAAATGAAAATGGAAAGAGAACTTTCTAAAATCTATGGGATGCAGCAAAAGCAGTTATAAGAAGGAAGTGCACAGTAATACAAGACTATCTCAAGAAACAAGAAAAACCTCAAATAAACAATCTAACTGCATACCTAAAGGAACTAGAAAATGAAGAAAAAGAGCCCAAACTTAATACTAGTAGAGAAATAATCAATGTCAGTCTGTAAATAAATAAGAGACTGAAAAAAACAACAGAAAGATCAATTAAACTAACAGTTGGTTCTTTGAAAACACACAAAATTAATAGACCTTCAGACAGACTCATCAAGAAAAAAATGAGGGAGGGCTCAAAATCAGAAATTAAAGAGATCAAGTTACATCTGATACCACAGAAATAATCATAAGCGACTACTATAAAAATTATATACCAAAAAATTGGGCAACATAGGAGAAATGGATAAATCCCTAGAAACAGAAAATCTTAGAAGACAGAACCAGAAAGAAACAGAAAATCTGGAGAGACTAATTACTAGTAATTAAATTGGATCACTGATCACAATAAGTGTCAACAAACTGAAGTCCAGAACCAGATAGCTTTACAGGTGAACTCTAGCAAACATTTAAAGAAGAGTTGATACCTATCCTTCTCAAAATATTTCAAAAAACTGAAGAGAGAGGAAAGCTCCCAGACTCACTCTATGAGGTCAGGATTGCCCTGGTACCAAAACTAGACAAAAACACTACAAAAAATTACAGGCCAATATCCTTTATGAACATTGGTGCCCAATTCCTCAACAAAATATTAGGAAAATAAATTCAACAATACATTAAAAGGATCATACACCATGATCAAGTGGGATTTACTCAAAAAATGCAAAGATGGTTCAATATCCACAAATTATTCAATGTGATACACTCTATTAACAAAACAAAGGATAAAAATCATATGATCATCTCAAGAGATGCAGAAAAAGCATCTGACAAAATTTACATCCATTCTTAAAAAGAACTCTCAACAAAGTGGATATAGAGTGAATGTATCTTAACATGATAAGGGCTGTATATGACAAACCAACATCTAACACTATATTCAATGATGAAAAGCTAAAAAATTTTCCTTTAAGATCAGGAACCAGACAAGAATGCCCACTCTTGCTCCTTTTATTCAACATGGTTGACTAGGAATCAGACAAAAAAAGATATAAAAGGCATTCATTTTGAGAGAGAAGTAGAACTGTCACTATTTGCAGATAACATAGTTACAAAATCCTAAAGCCTCCACAAAAAAATTTTTAGAATAAATGAATTCAGTAAAGTCACAGGAATAAAAATTAATATACAGAAATCTGTTGATTTCTATACACTAATAATAATCTACCAGAAAGAGAAATTAATGAAATAATTCCATTTACAATTGCTTCAAAAAGAATAAAACACCTAGTAATAAATTTGACCAGGGATGTGAAAGATCTATATTCTGAAAACTTTAAGACACTGATGCTAGAAATTAAAGTCAACATAAATAAATGGAAAGATACCATGCTCATGAATTGGAAGAATTAATATTGTTAAAATGTCCATGCTGCTCAAGTCAATCTACAGATTCAATGTAATCCCTATCAGAATATCCATGGTACCTTTTGCAGAACTATAACAAATAATCCTAAATTTCTATAGAACAAAGACCCCAAGCAGCCAAAGCAGTCTTGAAAAAGAAGAACAAAGTTAGGAATACCATGCTCCCTGATTTGAAACTATACTATAAAACAACAGTAATCAACATACACGTGGATCAATGGAACAAAAACGTTCAGAAATAAACCCACATGGATATGGCTAATCAAATTGCAACATGGTGGGGGGCAAGAGTCTACAACGGGGAAAAACTGCAACGTGGGGGGCAAGAGTCTACAATGGGGAAAAGAGGTTCTTGGGGAAAACTGGACAGCTACATTGAAAAGAATGAAATTAGGCCTTTTTCTTATACCATATATGAAAATAAACTCAAATGGATTAAGATTTAAACTTAAGACCTGAAACCATAAAATTTCTAGAAGAAAACTTAGGCAGTAAGTTCTTTGACGTTAGTTTTAGCAATATTTTCTTGGATATGTTTCCTCAGGCAAGGACAACAAAAAGCAAAAATTAAAAAATGGGACTACACCAAACTAAAAAGCTCTGCACAGCAAAGCAAACCATTAATAGAACAAAAAGCAACTTACTGAATGGGAGAAGATATACGCAAATGATACATGCAATGAAAGGTTAATATCCAAGGTATATAAAGAACTCATATAACTCAATATAAAAAAATAAAAACAATCCAATTAAGAATGGACAGAGAATCTGAATAGACTTTTTTCCAAAGAAGACATCCAGATAGACAAAAAGCACATGAAAAGATGCTCAGCATCACTATTCATCAGGGAAATGCAAATCAAAACCTCAATGAGATACCATCTTACACCTTTCAGATTTACTGTTATCAAAAAGACTAAATGATAAGTGTTGGTGAGGATGTGGAGAAAAGAAACTCAGGCACTGTTGTTAGGAATGTAAATTGGTACAGGCACTATGGAAAACAATATGGAAATTCCATGAAAAATTAAAAATAGCAACTCCATTTTTGGATATTTATGTGAAGTCAGTGAAAACACTAATTCAAAAAGATATATGCATTCCAATATTCCTTACAGTATTATTTACAATAGCCAAGATACAGAAGCAACCAAAGGGTCTGCTGATAAATGAATGTGTAAGAATGATGTGATACACACACACACACACAAAATGAAATACTACTCATTCATAAAAAGGAATGAAATCTTGCTATTTGTGTCAACACTGGTGGACCCAGAGAGTATTATGCTAAGTAAAATAAGTTAGACAGCAAGAGATAAGTACCTTATGATTTCATTTATATGTAGAATCTAAAAAACAAAACCAATAAACAAACATATTAAAACAGAATCAGATTCACAGACACAAACTGGTGGTTGAGAGGGTAGGGGGTGAGGGGACGAGTGAAATATGTGAAGAAGATTAAGATGTACAAACTACCAGTTATTAAATAAAGAAGTCACGGGGATGTAAAGCAATGGTGCAGGGAATATAGTCCATAATACTTTAATAACGTTGTACGGTGATAAATGGTAAGTAGACTTATCATGGTGATCAAGTTGTAGTTTACATACATGTCATTTTGAAATGTGTACAACTATAACTGATAAAATAGAATAAATTAACTATACTTCAACAAAAAAATAGTAAGGCAAATCCTTAAATTTGGCATTATTAAATTATGTATCATTAAAAGAAAAACATCTATATACATTTCAAAATTATATTTCATATTATAGGAAATAGTATAAGTATGTATCATATACATAATGCCAACTCACATAGTTCAGCCATTATTCACAATATACAGATTGAAAGTCAACAATTTATTTCCACTTTAGTGGAATGTTAGAAGGTGTCAAATAAGTGTGTTCTGTTCTATTATAAAAAATACTTCTTCCTAAGCAATCTCCTATTCTCATATATTTCTGCTTACATTATTTTGGCTAGAATTGGAACACTAGCTATCTTTATACAGAAGAAAAGATGGGGAGATAAATATATTTAATTAGGTACATTTATAAGTTTTTTGTTTTTTTTTTTTAAGGAAAACAAATATCAAGTAAGGAACTATTAGTATCTATCATAGGGAAAAAAAGTGAAACTTGCACTTTTAGAAGATTATAAATGGCAGATTGCTGGGTAAAGAGAAAAGCTTTAGACAAGACAAAGGTGAATCAACAAACTTAATTAGTGATTTCTTAAGTAGCAATGGAAGTAAAAAGCGATACAGGCATACCTTGTGTTATTGGGCTTTGCAGATATTTTGCTTTGCAGATACTGCACTTTTTAAAAATGGAAGATTTGTGGCAACCCTGCATCAAGCAATGTTATCCGCACTATTTTTCCAACAGCATGTGTTAACTGTGGGTCTCTGTGTCACATTTTGGTAATTTTTGCAGTATTTCAAACTTTTTTATTTTTATATGTTATGGTGATCTATGATCAGTGATCTTTGATGTTACGATAATTGTTTTGGTACGCCACAGACTGCATCCAGATAAAATGGCAGACTTAATAAATGTTGTGTGTTCTGACGGCCACTGACTGGCCATCCCCCTGTCTTTTTTTTTTTTTTTTAATTTTTATTGGTGTATAGTTGATTTACGATGCTGCGTTAGTTTCTGCTCTACAGCAAAGTGCATCAGTTATACATATACATATATCCACTCTTTTTTAGATTTTTTTTCCCATATAGGCCATTATAGAGTATTGTGTAGAGTTCCCTGTGCTATTACAGTAGGTCCTTATTAGTTATCTGTTTTATATACAGAAGTGTGTATATGTCAATCCCAATCTCCCAATTTAACTTTCGCCCCTTATGCTCTCAGGTTTTCCTATTCCCTGAGATACAACGGTACTGAAATTAGGCCAGTTAATAACCCTACAATGGCCTCGAAGTATTGAAGTGAAAGCAAGAGTTGCACATCTCTCACTTTAAATGAAAAGTTAGAAATAATTAAGCTTAGTAGGGAAGGAACATTAAAATACAAGATAGGCTGAAACCTGGGCCTCTTCCATCAAAAAGTTAGCCACATTATTGCAAAGGAAAAATTCTTGAAGGAAATTAAAAGAGCTACTCCAGTGAACACACAAATAAGAAAGCAAAAGAGCCTTATTGCCGACATAGAGAAAGTTTTAGTGGTCTAGATAGAAGATCCAACCAGCCACGACATTACTCTAATTCAAAGCCTAATCCAAAGCAAGGCCCTAACGCTCTTCAATTTGTGAAGGCTGACAAGCATGAGGAAGCTGCAAAAGAGAAGTCTGATGGTGGCAGAAGTTGATTCATGCAGTTTAAAGAAAGAAGCCACCTCCATAATACAAAGGTGCAAGGTGAAGCGGCAAGTGCTGATGTGAAAGCTGCAGCAAGTTATCCAGAATATCTAGCTAAGATAATTAATGAAAGCAGCTACATTAAACAGCAGATTTTCAATGTAGACTAAACAGCCTTCTATCAGAAGAAGATGTCATCTAGGATTTTCTCAAGCAATGCAAAGCTGGTTCAAAATTTTTAAATCAATCAATGTAATTCAACACCATGAAAGAATAAAAGAGAATGTCACAATAAATATTATCTCAATCAATTCAGAAAAAGTGTGCTAATATTTAATATCCATTCAAAATAAAATTTCTTAACCTGGCAATAAAGTGGAGCTTTCTAATGAAATCAGAGATGAAGAAAAAAAAAACCAAAATTATTGTATTAATTAATGTTGAAGTATATCATCTGAGGTCAGGACTGAAACAAACATACCCATTATCACCATTTCTAGTTTCCATTATTGTAGAAGGCAGGGCAAGTGCAATCATGCAAAAGAAGTGATTTTTTTTAATGGTTGTTATACATAGATTAGATGGTCAAATACACAGAAAATTTAAAAGAAATTATGAAGAACTGTTATAATCAGTAAATTGAGCCAAATTCCTGAATAAGAAATTAACATTCAAAAGTAATTGTATTTTACATGCCGGGAAGAAACACTTAGAAAATAAAATAATAAGGGATAACATGTATTCTAGGATCAAAAATTTTCAATGCCAAGGAACAAATCTCACAATGGTTATATAGGACTTCTACACAGAAAATTTAAATTATTGAGAAAATGTAAAGATAACCTAAATAAGTGGAGGGGTATCCTATGGTTGAGATTACAAAAGAGTAATTGCAGACAAAGAAATCCAAGGATAGAGCTGTGGAGTGTGTCAGTATTTAGAGGTCATGGTGAAGAGAAGGAGAGATAGAGAAAGGAGAAAGTAAGTGTAAATTTGGTGCTATGTAAGCCAACCAAAATAAATATTTAAAGGGCAAGAGCTTGATCACCTGCATCAAAGGAGGCAGACACGTCCAGTGCAATAGATGTTGTGCAATGACCATTGGTAGCCTTCAAAAGAGCAATTAAATGACAATATTTTCAAGTAAGAATGAGAGAAAATCAAGATAAAGCATAAACTTAATACTTCTAATGTAGGGTTTTAGCACCTGAGGGTCAGGGGTCATCCTCTCTCTCTCCTACTCTTTCTTAGTCACCCTATCACTGTCTCTGTTTTTATACTGTGGAAAAAGTTTTGATATAGAAACAAGAAAGTGATAATGTGGAAGAGAAAACTGGAATTGCTACAGCAATATCCTAGAGCAGGTGAAACATTTAACTTTTTTAATATCTACATTGAAATAGCAAATTCACTAACACTACTATATACCATGTATATTCATCCACTGATATCCCAGCAGCAATTATGCCAATGTATCACATGCATTAAGACATGAAATAGAGTTACAGAAAAGAGACATCTATTGGATTGGCTATACAGTTATCACCATAACTGTAAACTTTATGTTGGCAGGTCATTACCACTCATGTTGCATAACATTATGTTTCAGTATTTTCATTATTATTTTAAAAAGTTGTCTTAAATGTAAAATTTAAAATCAGTTTTATTAATTTTTTCAAATAAGAATGTGAATATATAGTCTCTAAAGGAATCAGTAAAGTTTAATCACATAAAGTCTTCTGAAACTTAAGCCATCCCCCAACTCACTTAAAAAAACATAATTATGTTGATGTATGAATGTGCAAAAATATTCTCCTGAGACTGTTTCCAGGGGTAGAATTTTAGAGTCTAAAAGCAATCTCATTTTCAAGTCTTTTGTGATGTACTAAGAAATTAATGTTCACAAAAGTTGCAACAATTTATATAGCTATACGCAAAGCAAAAGTACTGTTTATCAGCAGTCTACACAACCCCACCTGGTTTTACTGGATTTTTTGGTATGTATACATGTTTCTTTATGGGTTTGAACTTTCTCACCTCTCTTTAATACTTTTATGTATTTTGGACTTGAATCTGGTAATTTTTAAAAATACCTACTCACCTTTCTATATCAACATACCTATTATATGGATTTCTTTGACCAGTTTTGTATATATTTTAGTACTTTCATCAATTAGTTTGGAGAAATCCTTGTATATAAAATACAACATAGAAATTTATTGATCCTAGAGTAATGAAAATAAAAACAAAAGTAAACAAATGAGATCTAATTAAACTTAAAAACTTTTGCACAGCAAAGGAAGCCATAAACAAGATGTAAAGACAGCCTTCAGAATGGGATAAAGTATTTGCAAATGAAGCAACTGACAAAGGATTAATCTCCAACATATACAAACAACTCATTCAGCTCAATATCAAAAAACCCCAAAAGAACAACTCAATCAAAAAATGGTCAGAAGACCTAGATAGACATTTCTCCAAAGAAGACATAGACACAGGCAAGAGGTAGATGAAAAGATGTTCAACATAACTAATTACTAAAGAAATGCAAATCAAAACTGCAATGAGGTATCACCTCACACCAGTCAAAATGGCCATCAGTCAAAATATCTACAAACAATAAATGCTGGAGAGGGTGTGGAGAAAAGGAAACCTCTTGCACTGTTGGTGGAAATGTAAATTGATACAGCCACTATGGAGAGCAGTATGGAGGTTCCCTAAAAACTAAAAATAGAGTTACCATATGACCCAGCAATCCCACTACTAGGCATATACCCTGAGAAAACCATAATTCAAAAAGACACATGTACCCCAATGTTTACTGCAGCACTATTTACAATAGCCAGGACATGGAATCAATCTAAATGTCCACTGACAGATGAATAAAGAAGATGTGCTACATATATACAATGGAATATTACTCAGCCATACAAAGGAATGAAATTGGGTCATTTGTAGAGATATGGATGGATCTAGAGCCTGTCATGCAGAGTGAAGTAAGTCAGAAAGAAAAAAACATATATCGTATATTAACACATATATGCAGAATCTAGAAAAATGGTACAGATGAACCTATTTGAAAGGCAAGAATAGAAACAAAGACATAGAGAACAGACATCTGGACAGAAGGGGCAAGAGTGGGATAAATTGGGAGATTAGGGTTTACATATATACAATACCAAGTGTAAAATAGATAGCTGCTATATAGCACAGAAAGCTCAGCTTGGTGCTCTGTGATAATCTAGATGGGCGGGATGGAAGGGGGTAGGAGGGAGGTCTAAAAGCAAGGGGATATACGTATACATGTAGCTGATTCACTTTGTTGTACATCAGAAACTAATACAACATTGTAAAGTAATTATACTCCAATAAAAAAAAAAAAGAAATTGAGAAAATACTGGATTCTTTTCTCTGACCAAGGCTTTAGGAGAAATTCAATAGGCCCATTGTTACAATATTGGATCTCCTTTTCAGTTTAGTAGCACTTCAATCTCTAAAAGCCATAACATCAATTCTGTCATTTGAAATTAATCACAGGAATGGTCTACAAGACAGTAATGTTTGACTTGAAATGCTGCTCAGAGACCAAAATGTTCTTCCAACTTGTAATAGTTTGTGAGAGTTTGGGGATGCGAACTACAGTGTATTAACTCTGCTACACAGTGTAAACCATAGGGAACTGAAAGGTGCTTTTCCTCCTTATTCTTTTGAAGAAAAAAAAATAGAAGAAATATAGGCTTAAGTAGAAAGACAAAAAAACTGTATCATCTCTTTTTTTCCTTGACTTCTCAGAGATAACACGTTTCCTTTCATTGTTTTCTTAACATGATCATAGAAAAATTGTTTTGATCCTGGATTTTCAAAATTGGTGTTGCTTGAGTTATTTATGTATGTTGGACATTAATCCCTTATTGGTCTTATTATTTGCAAATATTTTCTCTCACTCAGTAGGTAGTCTTTTCATTTTGTCAATGGTTTTCTTTGCTGTGCAAAAGCTTTTAAGTTTAATTAGGTCCCATTTGTTTATTTTTGCTTTTATTTCCTTTATTTTAGGAGTGGGATCTAAAAACATATGGCTGAAATTCATGTCAAAGAGTATTCTGTTTTCCTCAAGAAGTTTTACAGTATCTAGTCTTACATTTAGGTTTTTAATCCATTTTGAGTTTATTTTTGTATATGGAGTTATTAGTTAATAGCTACACCACATTAACCAATTAAACAAAACAATATGATCATCTCAATAGATGCAGAAAAAGCTTTTGACAAAATTTAATATCCATTTGTGATAAAAACTCTCCAGAAAGCATGTGTAGAGGGAACATACCTCAATATAATAAAGTCCATATATGACAAACATACAGCTAAGATCATACTCCATGGTTAAAAGCTGAAAGCATTCCCTCTAAGGTCAGGAACAAGACAAGGATGTCCACTCATGCTACTTTTATTCAACCTAGTTTTGGAAACACCAGACACAGCATTCCAACAAAAAAAAAAAAAAAAAAAAAGGAACCCAAATTTGAAAGGAGGAAGTAAAACTGTTACTGTTTGTAGATGACATGATACTAAATATATATAGAAAATCCTAAAAATGCCCCCAAAATCTACTAGAGCTCATCAATGAATTTGGTAAAGTTACAGAATACAAAATTAATAAACAGAAATCTGTTGCATTTTTATACACTAACAATGAAAGATAAGAAAGAGAAATTAAGGAAACAATCCCATTTACCATCATGTCAAAAAGAACAAAGTACCTAGGAACAGATCTACCTATGGAGGTAAAAGATCTGTACTTGGAAAAGTATAAGACATTTGTGAAAGAAATTGAAGATTACACTAAAAGATGGAAATATATAGCATGTTCTTGGATTGAAAGAACCCATACAGTTAAAATGACCATACTACCCAAAGCTATCTACAGATTCGATGCAAAATCTATCAAAATACCAATGGCGTTTTTCACAGTACTAGAATAAATAATTTTAAAATTTGTATGGAGATACAAAAGGCCCAAAATAGCCAAAATAATCTTGAGAAAGAACAGAGCTGGAGGAAGCATGTCCCCTGACTTCAGGTTATATTATAAAGCTACGGTAATCAAAACAGTATGCTATTGGCACAAAAACCAGACACATATATCAATGGAACTGAACTGAGAGCCCAGAAATAAAGCCATGCCCTTATAGTCAGTTAATCTATGACAAAGGAGTTAAGAATATATGATGGGGAAAAGACAGTCTCTTCAATAAGTGATGCTATTATAACTGGACTGCTACATGTAAAGAATGAAATTAGAATATGCTCTAACACTATGTATTTTTTTCTATCTATTTTAAATTATAAATTTAACTAAACTTATTTTGGTAATCTATTCACAAATATATGAATTGATTCATTATGCTATATATCTCAAACTTCTACTGTGTCTTTTATCAACTTTAAATAAAACTAAATAAGAAAAGAACTTTCTGACATTTGCCCAAACATGTACTATTTCTAGCCATCTACATCTATAGATAGTTGTAAAAAATATTTTGTTTTATTATCACTTCTGCTAGTTTGGGTATATTATTTAATATCTCAGAGATTTAGCTCTTTGCCTTAAAATGTGAGATTATGAAATCTGCTTTAGTTAACTCACACATGAATTGTAAAGATAAGTAACATGATAAATATGTAGAAGTTTTGGAATTCACAATCTTTAATTTCTTAAGGATTACAGTTTTCACAATTTTATTCTGCTTAGCTAGATTTGCATCAGGAAAATATAAAGTTCTTTTTTAAGCCAAAATCTTGAATTTGGCTAATTTTTTGAAAATATCCTGACCATTAAGTTGATGATTTGATTAAGGGTTTGAAAATCAATACTTGAAATATCGATACAGTTGAGAAAATAATATTAGTAAAGTAGAAAATTCCTCAGGGCTTGCTAGGAAAATGCATCATAGTCTAACATGACATTATTGAATAGAGGGGTTAGCAGCCAACTAATTGGTAATTTCAGTCAACTACAATTCACCATATTTCACATGCTTAGGTTTTTTTCTTAATTATAAATAATTCTACTCAACTACAAACAGTATAAATTTAAAATACCAATTATACTTCATCTTGTGTCAAGTCCTTAAGATTGGTGAAATCTTAGATTTCTAATATAGAAATTTAATCTAAATTTGCAGATCTGCACAGTCCAAGAAGTGCCCATAATTATTGTTTTTTTAAAGCTCTTTATTGGAATATAATTGCTTTACACTGTTGTGCCAATTTTTGAGGTACACCAAAGTGAATCTGCTTTATTTATACATATGTCCTCATATCCCCTCCCTCCCCTAATTCCCTCCAACCCTCCATATCCTGGCCCTTTAAATTATCACCCATCATGGAGTTTATTTCCCTATGCTATGCAGCAGCTTCCCACTAGCTATCTATGTTACATTTGATAGTGTACATACGTCGATGCTACTCTCTCACTTCGTCCCCGCTTCCCTTTTGCACCCCCCACCCCATGTCCTCAAGTCTGTTCTCTACATCTGCATCTTTATTCTTGCCCTGTCACTGTGTTCATCAGTACCTTTTTTTTTTTTTTTTTTTAAGATTCCATATATATGAGTTAGCATATGGTATTTCTTTTTCTCTTTCTGGCTTACTTTGCTCTATATGACAGATTCTAGGTCTATCCACCTCAACACAAATAACTCAATTTCATTCTTTTTTTATGGCTGAATAATATTCCATTGTATATATGTGCCACATCTTCTTTATCCATTCATCTGTTGATGGGCATTTAGGTTGCTTCCATGTCCTGGCTATTGTAAATAGTGCTGCAATGAACATTATGGTACATGTTTCTTTTTAGATTATGGTTTTCTCTGGGTATATGCCCAGTATTGGGATTACTGGATCATATGGTAGTACTATTTTTAGTTTTTTAAGGAACCTCCAAACTGTTTTCTATAGTGGCTGTACCAGGTTACATTCTCACCAACACTGCAAGAGGGTGCCTGTTTCTCCACACCCTCTCCAAAAAGCAAATAACCCAGTCCGCAAATATGTGGAAGACCTAAATAGACATTTCTCCAAAGCATACATGCAGATGGCTAACAAACACATGAAAAGATGCTCAACATCACTAATCATTAGAGAAATGCAAGTCAAAGCCACAAGGAGGTATCACCTCACACAGCCAGAAGAACCATCAAAAATCTAGAAACAATAAGTGCCCATAATTATTAACATATTTGGTATTGTAGGAAGAGAATCAAGATGGCAGAGTAGGAGGACATGCACTCACTCCCTCTGGCAAGAGCACCGGAATTACAACTAACTGCTGAACAATCATTGACAGAAAGACACTGGAACTCACCAAAAAAAACACTCCACATCCAGAGACAAAAGAGAAGCCACAATGAGATGGTAGGAGGGGCGCAATCGCGTTAAAATCAAATCCCATAAATGCTGATGGGTGACTCACAAGCTGGAGAACAGTTATACTGCAGAAGTCCTGAGGGTTCTGAGCCCCGCGTCAGGCTTCCTAACATGGGGGTTCAGCAATGGGAGGAGGAATGCCCAGAGAATCAGACTTTGAAAGCCAGCAGGATTTGACTGCAAGACCTCCACAAGACTGGGGGAAATGGAGACTCTTCTCTTGGAGGGCACACCAAAAAGTGTGCACACCAGGACCCAGGGGGAAGGAGCAGTGACCCCATAGGAGACTGAACCAGACCTACATGCTGGTGTTGGAGGGTTGCCTGCAGAGGTGAGGGGCAGCTGTGGCTGAGGAGACAGGGGCACTGGTGGCAGGGGTTCTGAGAAGTGTTCATTGGCATTAGCCCTCCCAGAGTACACCATTAGCCCCACCAAAGAGCCTGTAAGCTCCAGTGCTGGGTCACCTTATGCCAAATGACCACCAGGATGGGAACACAGCCCCACCCATTGGCAGACAAGCAGATTATAGTGTCACTGAGCTCCGCCCACCAAATCAGATTAAAGTTTTACTGAGCTCCGCCCATCCAGCCCAACCCACCATCAGTCCCTCCCATCAAGAAGCACCCACGAGCCTCCTAGATAGCTTCCTCCACAAGAGGGCAGACAGCAGAATCAAGCAGTATCAGCAGTACTGCATCTTGTGGAACTGAAAACCACAGCCACAGAAAGACAGAGAAAATGAAAAGGCAAAAGACTTTGTACCAGATGAAGGGACAAGATAAAATACCAGAAAAATAACTAAATGAAGAGGAGATGGGCACCCTTCCAGAAAAAGAATTCAGAATAATGATGGTGAAGATGATCCAGGACTTTGAAAAAAGACTGGATGCAAAGATAGAAAAGTTACAAGAAAACTTTACCAAAGACCTAGAAGAATTAAAGTACAAACTGAGATATGCAACACAATAACTGAAATGAAAAATACACTAGAAGGAACCAATAGCAGATTAACTGAGGCAGAAGGGCAAAAAAGTGACCTGGAAGACAGAATGGTGATAATAACTGGTGCAGAAAAGAATAAAGAAAAAAGAAAGAAAAGAACTGAAGACAGCCTAAGAGACGTCTGAGACAATGTTAAACACACCAACATTTGCAGTATAGGGGTCCCAGAAGGAGAAGAGAGAGAGAAAGGACCCGAGAAAATACTGGAAGAGATTCTAGTTGAAAACTTCCCTAACATGGGAAAGGAACAGCTACTCAAGTCCAGGAATTGCAGAGAGTCCCAGGCAGGATAAACCCAAGGAGAAACACGCCAAGACACATAGTAGTCAAACTGACAAAAATTAAAGACAGAGAAAAGGTATTGAAAGCAACAAGGGAAAAACGACAAATACCATACAAGGGAACTCCCATGAGGTTAACAGCTGATTTCTCAGCAGAAACTCTGCAAGCCAGAAGGGAGTGGCATGATATATTTCAAGTGATGAAAGGGAAGAACCTACAACCAAGAATACGCTCCCCAGCAAGGATCTCATTCAGATTCGATGGAGAAATCAAAAGCTTTACAGACAAGCAACAGCTAACAGGATTCACACCACAAACCAACCCTACAACAAATGCTAACGGAACTTCTCTAAGCAGGAAACACAAGAGAAGAAAAGGACCTACAGAAACAGAAAAAAACGAGTAAGAAAATGGTAATAGGAACATACATATTGATAATTACCTTGAATGTAAATGGACTAAATGCACCAACCAAAAGACACAGACTGGCTGAATGGATACAAAAACAAGACCCATATCTATGCTGTCTAGAAGGGACCCACTTCAGACCTAGGGACATGTACAGACTGAAAGTGAGGGAATGGAAAAAGATATTCCATGCAAATGGAAATCAAAAGAAAGCTGGAGTAGTGATACTCATATCAGATAAAATAGACTTTAAAATAAAAAATGGTATGAGAGACAAAAACGGACACTACATAAAGATTGAGGGATCAATCCAAGAAGAAGAGATAACAGTTATATATGCACCTCAATACATAAGGCAAATGCTAATAACTATGAAGAGGAAATTGACAGTAAGACAATAATAGTGGGGGACTTTAACACCCCACTTACACCAATGGGCAGATCATCCACACAGAAAATTAATAAGGAAACACAAGTTTTAAATGACACAATTAACCAGCTTCATGTAACAGATATCTATAGGACATTACATCCAAAAACAGCAGATTGCACATTCTTCTCAAGTGCACATGGAACATTCTCCAGGATAGATCACATTTTGGGTCACAAATCAAGCCTTGGTAAATACAAGAAAACTGAAATCATATCAAGCATCTTTTCTGACCACAATGCTATGAGATTAGAAATCAATTACAGGAAAAAAACTGTAAAAAAACACAAACACATGGAGGCTAAACAATATGCTACTAAATAACCAAGAGATCACTGAAGAAATCAAAGAGGAAATAAAATACCTAGAGACAAATGACAATGCAAACACAATGATCCAAAACCTATGGGATGCAGCAAAGGCAGTTCTAAGAGGGAAGTTTATAGCAATACAATCCTACCTCAAGAAACAAGGAAAATCCCAAATAAATAATCTAACCTTACACCTAAAGAAACTAAAGAACAGCAAACAAAACCCAAAGTTAGTAGATGGAGAGAAATCATAAAGATCAGAGCAGAAATAAATGACATAGAAACAAAGAAAATAATAGCAGAAATCAACAAAACTAAAAGCTGGTTCTTTGAGAAGATAAATAAAATTGGTAAACCTCTAGCAAGACACATCAAGAAAAAGAGGGAGAGGACTCAAATCAATAAAATTAGAAACGGAACAGGAGAAGTTACAACAGACACCACAGAAATAAAAAGCACCATAAGAGATTACTACAAGCAACTATATGCCAATAAAATGGACAACCTGGATGAAATGGACAGATTCTTAGAAAGGTATAACCTTCCAAGACTGAATCAGGAAGAAACAGAAAATATGAACGGACCAATCACAAGTAATGAAATTGAAACTGGGATTAAAAATCTCCCAACAAAAGTCCAGGACCAGATGGATTCACAGGTGAATTTTATCAAGCATTTAGAGAAGAGCTAACACCCATCCTTCTCAAACTCTTCCAAAACATTGCAGAGGAAGGAACACTCCCAAACTCATTTTATGCGGCCACCATCACCCTGATACCAAATCAGACAATGATACTACAAAAAAAAGAAGACTACAGACCAATATCACTGATGAATTTAGATGCAAAATCCTCAACAAAATACTAGCCAACAGACTGCAACAACACATTAAAAGGATCATACGCCATGATCAAATGGGATTTATCCCTGGAATGCAAGGATTCTTCAATATATGCAAAATCAATGCAATTCACCATATTAACAAATTGAAGGATAAAAACCACATGATCCTCTCCATAGATGAAGAAAAAGCTTCTGACAAAATTCAACACCCATTTATGATAAAAACTCTCCAGAAGGTGGGCACAGAGGGAACCTACTTCAACATAATAAAGGCCATATATGACAAACCCACAGCAAACATCATTCTCAATGGTGAAAAACTGCAAGCATTTCCTCTAAGATCAGAAATAAGACAAGCATGTCCAGTTTCACCACTACTATTCAACATAGTTTTGGAAGTCCTTACCACAGCAATCAGAGAAGAAAAAGAAATAAAAGGAATCCAAATTGGAAAAGAAGTAAAACTGTCACTGCTCACAGATGACATGATACTATACATGGAAAATCCTAAAGATGCCACCAGAAAACTACCTGAGCTAATCAATGAATTTTGGAAAGTTGCAGGATACAAAATTAACACACAGAAATCTCTTGCAGTTCTATACACTAACAATGAAAGATCAGAAAGAGAAATTAAGGAAACAATCCCATCCACCATTGCAACAAAAAGAATAAAATACCTAGGAATAAACCTCACCAAGGAGGTGAAAGACCTGTACTCAGAAAACTATAAGACACTAATGAAAGAAATCAAAGAAGACACAAACAAATGGAGGGACATACCATGTTCTTGGATTGGAAGAATCAACATTGTGAAAATGACTACATCACCGAAAGCAATTTCCAGATTCAATGCAATCCCGATCAAATTACCAATGGCATTTTTCACAGAACTAGAACAAGAAATCTTACAATTTCTATGGAAATGCAAAAGACCCTGGATAGCCAAAGCAAACTTGAGAAGGAAAGACGGAGATGGTGGAATCAGGCTTCCTGACTTCAGGGTATATTACAAGAATATAGTGATCAAGATAGTATGGTACTGGCACAAAAACAGAAATATAGATCAATGGAACAGGATAGAAAGCCCAGAGATAAACCAATGTCAACTAATCTCTGACAAAGGAGGCAAGGCTATACAATGGAGAAAAGGCAGCCTCTTCAATAAGTGGTGCTGGGAAAACTGGACAGCTACATGGAAAAGAATGAAATTGGAACACTCCTTAACACCATACACAAAAATAAACTCCAAATGAATTAAAGACCTAAATGTGAGGCCAGACACTATAAAACTCCTGGAGGAAAACATAGGAAGAACACTCTTCAAAGTAAATTACAGCAAGATCTTTTTTGATCCACCCCCTAGAGTAATGGAAATAAAAACAAAAATAAATAAGTGGGACCTAATGAAACTTCAAAGCTTCTGCACAGCAAAGGAAAATATAAGCATGACGAAAAGACAACCCTCAGAATGGGAAAAAATATTTGCAAACGAATCAACAGACAAAGGATTAATCCCTAAAATATATAAACAGTTCATCCAGCTCAATATCAAAAAAACAAACAACCCAATCAAAAAACAGGCAGAAGACCTAAATAACCATTTCTCCAAAGAATGCATATGGATGGCCAAGAGGCACATGAATAGCTGCTCAACATCACTAATTCTTAGAGAAATGCAAATCAAAATGACAATGAGGTATCACCTCACACTGGTTAGAATGGGCATCATCAGAAAATCTACAAACAGTAAATGCTGGAGAGGGTGTGGAGAAAAGGGAACGCTCTTGCACTGTTGATGGGAATGTAAATTGATACAGCCACTATGGAGAACAGTATGCAGGTTCCTTGCAAAACTAAAAATAGAGTTATGATATGACCCAGCAATCCCACTGCTGGGCATATACCCAGAGAAAACCATAATTCAAAAAGACACATGCAATCCAATGTTCACTGCAGCACTATTTACAAAAGCCAGGACATGGAAGCCACGTAAATATCCATCAACAGATGAATGGGTAAAAAAGATGTGGTACATATATACAATGGAATATTACTCAGTTGTAAAAAGCAATGAAACTGGGACATTTGTAGAGACATGGATGGACCTAGATACTGTCATACAGAGTGAAGTGAGTCAGAAAGAGAAAAACAAATATTGTATATTAACACATATATGCAGAATATAGAAAAATGGTACAAATCAACTGGTTTGCAAGGCACAAATATAGACACAGATGTAGAGAACAAATATATGGACACCAAGTGGGGAAAGCAGGGAGAGTTTGGGGGGAATGAATTGGGAGATTGGGATACCAAATTGTACACTCTAAATATATGCAGTTTATTGTCTGTTAACTATCTCAATAAAAGTTCTTTAACAAAATAACATACACATCAATGATTGCTTTAAATGAAAATGCATTAACTGCTTCAATCAAAAGACATACAGTATTTGAATAGATACAAAAACAAGACCCATATGTAAAGTGAGGATATCTAAAAAGTTATTCCATGTAAATGTAAATCAAAAGAAAGCTGGGGTAGCAATATATGTCAGACAAAATAGACTTTAATACAAAAACTGTTATAAGAAACAAAGAAGGACATTACATAATGATCAAAGGATCAATCCAAGAAGAAGATATGACAATTGTAGATATATATGCACCCAACAGAGCAGCACCTAAATACATCAAGCATATATTAACAGACATAAATGGAGAAATTGACAGTAACTAAAAAATAGTAGGGAACTTCAACACCCCACTTACATCAATGGACAGATCAACCAATAAGAAAATCAATATGGAAATACTGGCCTTACATGACATTTTAGACCAGATGAACTTAATATATATAGAGAACATTCCATCAAAAGTAGCAAAATACATTCTTTTCAAGCACACATGGAACATTCTCCAGGATAGATCAAATTTTAGGCCACAAAACAAGTCATGTTAAATATAAGAAAATTGAAATCATATCAAGTATCTTTTCTATGAGACTAGAAATCAAGTGCAAGGGATAAAAAACTGCAGAAAATACAAACATATAAAGGCTAAGCAATGTGTGACTAAATAATCAATAAGTCACTAAAGAAATCAAAGAGGAACTAAAAAATATCTGGAGACAAATGAAAATGAAAACTCAATGATCCAACATCTATGGGATTCAGAAAAATAAGTTCTAAGAGGGAAGTTTATAGTGATAAAAGCCTCCTTTAAGAAACAAGAAAAATCTTAAATAAACAATCTAACCTTACACCTAAAGGAACAGGAAAACAAAGAACAAACAAAAAACAAAGTTAATGGAAGGAAAGAAATCAAAGATCAGCGCAGAAATAAAAGGAATAGAGACTAAGAAACAAAAGAAAATATAGATGAAATTAAGCACCAGTTCTTTGAAAAGATAAACAAAATTGATAAACCTTTAGCCATACACATTAAGAAAAAGAGGGCTCAAGAAAACCAGCAATGAAAAAGGTTACAACATACACCACAGAAATATGAAAGATCATAAGAGACTACTATGAACAACTATATACAAATAAAATGGACAACTTAGGAGAAATGGACAAATTCTTAGAAATGTATAGTGTCCCAAGACTGAACTAGGAAGAAGCAGAATATATATATACAGATTAATTACCAGTAATAAAATTGAATCAGTAATTTAAAAAACTGCCAATAAACAAACTCCAGGAGCAGAAGGCTTCCTAGGTGAATTCAACCAAATATTTTGAGAACAGTTAATACTTATTCTCAAACTATTCAAAATTTGCAGATGAAGGAATACTTCCAACCTCATTTTATGAGGCCAGCATGACCCTGATTCCAAAACCATAGAAATATATCACAAAAAAGAAAATTATAGGCCAAAATCACTAATGAACATTGTTGTACAAATCCTCACCAGAAAATGAACAAACTGAGTTCAACAATACATTAAAAGGATCATAAACCATGACTAAGAGGGATTTATCTCAGGGACTCAAGACTTTCAATATCCACAATGTAACCAATGTGATATATCACATTAATAAACTGAAGAATGAAAATCATCTGATCATCTCAATAGGTGCACAAAAAGCTTGGTAAAAATTCAAAATCCATTTAGGATAAAAACATTCCACAAAGTAGGTATAGAAGGAAAATACATTAACAAGGCTATATACGACAAGACCACAGAACAAAATCTCAATGGTGAAAAGCTGAAAGCATTTCCTCCAAGATCAGAAAAAAGACAAACGCATCTAGCCACTTTTAATCAACATAGCACTGAAATTTCTAACCACAGCAAACAGACAAGAAAGGAAAACAAAATTAATCTGAATTGGAAAAGGAGTAAAGCTGTCACTGTCTGCAGATCACATGATACTACAAATAGAAAATCCTAAAGATGCCACCAAAAACTACTAGAGCTCTTCAATGAATTGGGTAAGTTGAAGGATACAAAATTAATATTCAGAAACCTCTTGCACTTCTACACACTAACAATGAACTATCAGAAAGAGAAATTAAGAGAACAATCCCATTTATAATTGCATCAAAAAGAATAAAAATACATAGGAATAAACCTATACCTAAGGAGGTTAAAGACCCTCCTCAGAAAACTATAAAAGATTGATGAAAGAAATTGAAGATGACACCAGCAGATGAAAAGATATACCATGTTCATGACTTGGAAGACTCAATATTGTTAATATGACCATGCTACCTAAGGCTATCTATAGACTCAATACAATCCCTATCAAAATACCAATGGCATTTTTTCCTAGAACTAGAACAAATAATTTTAAGATGTATATGGAAAAACAAAGGACCCCAAATAGTCAAAACAACCTTTGAATGAACAGACTTCAGACTATACTAAAAAGCTACAGTAATCAAAACAGTATGGTACTGGAACAAAAACAGACACAGTTCAATGGAAAGGAACAGAGACCTCAGAAATGCACCCTAGCACCTATGGCCAATTAATCTATGATAAAGGAGATAAGAATACAATGAAGAAAAGGCAGTTTCTTCAATAACTGGTGCTGGTTAAACTGGACAGCCACGTTGAAAAGAATGAAATCACCACATTCTTCAGTATTATATACAAAAATAAACTCAAAATGGATTAAAGGCCTAATTATAAGACTAGAAACTGTAAAACTTCTAGAACAAAACATGGGCACAGCACTCTGACATAACTTGTAGCAATATTTTTTGGATCTGTTTCCTAAGGCAAAAGAAACAAAAGCAAAAATAAACAAATGGGACCTAATTAAACTTAAAAGCTTTTGCACAGCAAAGGGGATCATCAACAAAATGAA
Organism: Hippopotamus amphibius kiboko; assembly: GCF_030028045.1. NCBI lineage: Eukaryota > Metazoa > Chordata > Mammalia > Artiodactyla > Hippopotamidae > Hippopotamus > Hippopotamus amphibius. The sequence continues at coordinate 78,131,155 of NC_080198.1, forward strand.
AAGACAACCCACTGAATTGGGGAAAATATTTGCAAATGATGTGACTGATAAGGGGTTAACATCCAAAATATGTAAACAGCTCATACAATTCAACATCAGAAAAAAAAAAATCAAACATCCCAATTAAAAAATGGGAAGAAAACCTGAATAGACATTTTTCCAAAGAAAACATATAGATGGCTAACAGGCACATAAAAAGATGCTCAACATCTCTGATTAGAGAAATGCAAATTAAAACCACCATGAGAGATCACTTTATACCTATAAGAAATGCTATCATCGAAAAGATCAGAAATGGCAAATGTTGGCAAGGCTATGGAGAGAAGGGAACACTTGTACATTGTTGGTGAGAATATAAATTGGTACAGCCACTGTGGAGAACAGTATGGAATTTCCTCAAAATAAAAATAGAGCTATCATATGATCTAGCATTTCCACTCCTGAGTGTATATCTGGAAAAAAAAAACACACTAATTTGAAAAGATACACGCATCCCAATATACATAGCTGCATTATTTACAATAACCAAGATATAGAAGTGACTTAAATGTCCATCAATAGATCAATGGATAAAGAAGATGTGGTGTGTGTGTATATATATTATACATATGTATATATGCATATATATCTACAATGGTATACTACTCAGCCATAAAAAATAATGAAATTTTGCCATTTGCAACAACATGGATGGGCTTGGAGGATATTATACTTAGTGAAATAAGTCAGAAAGAGGAAGACACATACTGTATGATATCACTTATATGTAAAATCTAAAAACATAAAACTAATGAAAACAACAAAAATGAAACAGCCACAGAGATATGGATAACAAACAAGTGTTTACCAGTAGGGGGAGAAAGAGGAGAAGGGCAAGATAGGGGTAGCGGATTAAGAGCTACAAACGACTATGTATAAAATATATAAGCTATAAGGATATCTTGTACAGCACAGGGAATACAGTCAATATTTTATAATAACTATAAATGGAATATAATCTTTAAAAATTATGAATCATTTTGTATACCTGAAACATATTATAAAACTATATACCTCAATATAAGATACTCTGTGTGTGTGTGTGTGTGTGTGTGTGTGTGTGTGTGTGTGTGTGTGTGTGATTATAAAATCAGCATTATGAGACAGGTGTTATTATTTACTTCTTCCTGATAAGCAAAGTGAAATTTAGTAGGTAATTGATTGTACCATAGTCATTCAAGTATTAATCATAGCAACAGAATTGAAACAAACATCTTCCTGATATCAGTGGTAGATTATGTTTTTGTCTTTTTTCTGGTTCACATCAATGACTTTAAGCAGATGGCTTTATTCATCTTTTTTAGAAGATGTGACTTTCTTAAATCATTCAGAACAGAGCTATTCTGTGTTTAGTATTCTATTCAGTGTTCTATGAATGCCTCTTCAGTGGCATGGTAGCATGTAGAAACCCTGAACCATTCCTCCCAGGATACTGAAGATCAGCCAGGCAATCATTAAAGTGTGAAGCTTTGAACAGTTAACTGAAAGAAACTGGGAAGATAACAGAAGAATGGAATGTTCTATGTGGAAAACACAAATTTTAATGAAGACTAAATAGTAGGCTTCATTGGTATGAGAAAAAAAAAAAGACCAGAATATTCTCCTTATGAAAATGTTGAAGGACAGGTATGGTACTTAAGACTGAGCCTTTGGAAAAAAAAAAAAAAAAGAGTTGTGGGAGTTCATTAATGCAGGTTATTATTTGGAACAATCTCAAATGGAAACAATTTTTCGTAGTGGTAGTGGCCAAGACTTTTGTAGCAGCTACATGTGAGGGATGGATCCAATATAATGCAAACACAAGTATTGTTCACTGGTTAATCTCAAGTCTTTATGACAGTGCTTAGCACATGGTAGCTGCTCAATAACTATTTGTTAAATGAGTGAATGAATGAATAACGGATGCTAAACTAATATATATTGCAACATGGAAGGACATATATAGATTATCACACTAAGTGAAGTAAAAGTCAGAGAAAGACAAATACCATATGATATCATTATATATGGAATTAAAATATGATACACATGAACCTATCTACGAAACAGAAACAGACTCACAAACAGAGAAGAGACGTGTGGTTACCAAGGGGGAGAGGGAGAGGGAGAGGCATGGATTGGAAGTTTGGGGATAGCAGATACAAAAAATGTTATGTAGAATGGATAAACAACAAGGTCCTACTTACTATATAGCACAGGGAACTGTATTCAATATCCTGTGATAAACCATAACGGAAAATCACTTTGGTGCACAGCAGAAATTAACACAACATTGTAAATCAACTATACTATATTTCAATAAAAAAAGCTGAGACTTTTTGTTTTAAGCTAAACTACAAAAACTTACAAACAGTACTTCTGAAGGATACATGTTTATTAGTAATATACTCTAAAATTTCCTTTTCAGCTGCATTATGCATTATGCTTTTTTCAGATAACAGCACAATGTTTCTGTACAAAATTATAGTGATGCAAACAATTATAAATGAACATTTGGATCGCAACCATTTCACTTATAGCTGCTTAGTCTATAGAACTAAATGGCTGTTAGTCAAGAGCATAGGCTTGTACATATATGATGATGGCTTAGGTTTGAAGACTTTTTTCTTTTCACATAAGCAACACCAGATTTCAGTTTTTATTTCATAATCAAAATAAGTAAAGATTGTTTTGTATCTTTACTGGCTTTGTCATATGAAAAGTTTTTTCTGCTGCAATATTTTTTATATTATCCTAAACCTCTAGTGTCTATCCTAAACCTCTAATGCTTATCAGTTGTTTATACTTTCTAGTTCATTTAAACATTTATTATTTCTGATCAGCAGTGTAATTGTACAATATGAATTTGTAACTTTTGGAGTCAGTCAGAACCAAAATAGACTTACTGTCTAAAATAAATTTCTATTTGTAGAATTTAATACTAATGGTAATGTAATGTAAAAGTGGCTTTCCAAGGATTGCATACTTTTAATTAAACTAAATATTCACTTTGCTCTTCTAAAAATGTATTTGTTTTGCTTCTCTTTCAGTTTTGAATATCAACATAGGTAAAAGTGATAAACTAAACACACTGAATTACAGTGTAAAAATGTGGAAGAGTAAAAGCCATTAAGTGTTAGTGAGTATCTAGTAAGAAGAATCCTGTATTTCAAAGAGCAATTAGACCTTCATTGCAAGTTCTTCATTGGAATGATTCCATTGTTTTTCTAAACAAAGTTATGAGACACACTGCAAAAAAAATAATAGGGGAAATCCACTTAGTGGTGGGATAGGAATGTATTTTCAGCATCAAATGTATTTTAATCAGAATTCTATTTCTGGGATACATGAAGCACATTTTAAAAGCTTCTTTATAGTGATTTACCAAGAAATAGATCATCTTGAACATAACTTCACTTTTAAAACTGTTAGACTGACAATTTACATTTTGAAGATCTCCTTTCTGTTAAAGCTACGCTTAACCCAGAAAGTTGAGCTTCTTAAACAAATAAAATCACTAAGTGAACTTGACACTGTATTATGTACATAAAATACCATATTTCTTCCCCTTAGAGATACTTCAATCAGCAAATAAATTTTATTATTAAAAACCACAAATACTATTATATATGGATTTGCTTTCACAGAATAGAATATATCCATGAGAGGATAAAAACATCAGTGTATACAATTGTAAATTATATATAATATGTTGTATTCTTTCTGTTTTTGGCAACCAAAATGAGATGAAATAATTTTAGGGCAGACATTCTCCTATCCTTTTTTGCTTAATTAATAAAGCATGAGGTTACTTATTATTTCTCTTGTAAAATAACAGCCGCATAAAACACGTTCCCATAATATTTTTGTGTTTCCTTGATATTTATGTATATGGGTAGAGTTGCTTTGATGAAGGAAGTGGCAATTTAAGAATTATATGGTGTAAAATATAAAGCTTATTATGGTTAAGTGGCATCTCAATATTTACAAAGAGTGTATTTTAAGTAGCACGTAAACATCATTACAAAAGATCAGCATTATTAAAAGACTTACCCACAGTTTTGAAACTTCATCAGCAGTTATGGTCATCACTGTCACGGTGTCTGTTATGCTAAAAACTTTATATTTTGCATCGTTATTGTAAAGTATTTTGCACCCCAAATCTGCTCTTAAATGTTCTCTAGGAGATAGTTCATTGTATAAAGCTGACTTCAAATACTGGGTTTATTTCCTTGTATAAGTTACAAAGATAAAAGACAGAAAATGACCTTTTAAATGTAACTCCAGAACACAAATGCAGACAATAAAAGATATCTACAATTCTTTTGGTTTCTTGTGCATCTATGAAGATTTCCAGAATATAAAATGTATACATACAATGGCTCATAGAGACCCTTCATCGTTGTACTTCACAGATGTAGAGAATATAGCCTAGGGAAATATGATGATTTATTTCCAGTATCACAGATAAAGCGATTCTTGCTATGCCCATGGGAATGATCTTTCCACTATACTGTGTTACTCCATCTCCCATCAAAGAGGTAAAACAGCAGCACTTACGGTGATCCCAAAAAGGGCTTAGGTGTACATTCTATCCACAGCTTAGTTTTTCATAATAATGCATGATGTTTTACATCATTTAATACTTAATACTGATAACCATTTATAGTTATTTACATAACTAGAAGTTTAATAAGAGGCTGACAATAAATACGTTACCATCTAATGATTCAAAGAATGCTTACGTAATTGTAAAGAAAGTTTTAGCATATTGAAGCCCATCACTGCATTTGCCTCTAATGTTAGAAAAAAAATTTATTCATCCAGGGATTTAAGGAGAATAAATTTCACATACCGAAAAATGAATATTTGAAAAAGTTCCCTAATGTATATAGTTTATAATTCTTATCTTAGTTCATTCACTTAAATAAAATGATATTTATTCTCTAAATGGCAAGTATGCAGTATACATTTTGAAATGGAAAGAACACATTAGGGTAGAAGGTAATGAGCTTCTTTCAATTACATTTTATGATTATGATCTCTGTTTCAACAATTTGACATTTTAATTAAATCCATACCTCTTTCATTTCTAAAAGATATCCTTCATTCTTTATTACTAAAACTTAATGAAGTATTTTTTTCATTGCAATTTACAATAGCTGGCTTTTTAATATCACTTTTCAATGACAAACTTGGAGTACATAAAAATTATGAAATGGTTAATCATAATCAATCATTGACTATATTTTAGGTGTCATATACTAGTACTCAAATGTAAATGCATTTTAAACACTCATGCCGCAAATAGGTACACAAGATAAAGTCTGTTTCAATTGGTAGCTGTAATTCAAAAACATGGCAAGATTCAGAAACCCAAGAAAGTCAGATAATGTAGGTGGTGAACTAGACAATGCCTTGTTTCCATTGAGGATACTCAGTATTCTCTTTGGTCCATTTTGAAGACTTTCACAATTTTTCTTTTATTGTATTTGACATTACTTCATCACTTAAATATAGTTTTGGTAAATAATGTATAAGAATTCTTCCTGGTGTTACTGTTTAGATATTTGTTCTTATTACATGGTGTCCATGCTGGGAGAATGGAGACATGACTTTTTTAAAGGCATATGCATGATCTCATTATTTCTTCAACTACATTTTCAAAATACATTCCTATTCATTATAATGCAGCACTATACCATCTATGAAGAGTTAGATTGGACAGTCAAATTTTAAAAACCATGAAATACTTTATAAGGAAAGAAATTATCCTGCAACATGTTTTCCTTTGTAGCTTCCAAATATCAAAACTGAACACTATCATTTAGTCCTACACACACATCTTATATTGAAAATGTCTTTTTTTTTTTTTAACTGCAAGAAGTTTCTCTTGCAATTGATATTCTCTTGTGGGCAGCCTCTAAGATGGACTCCAATGATCTCTATCTTCTGGCATTCAAGTTCTTACATAATCCCTTTTCCTGAATGTGGGTTGACCTAGTAACTTGCTTCTAAATGATAGAATATGGCAAAGATGCTACTTCTGTGATTAGGTTAAAAGAGATTTCTAACTTCCAGTCTAGCAGATCCTCTCTACTACTTTCTCTTGCTATTTTGATGAAAGAAGTTGCCATGACATCAAGGCCATGTGACAGGGAACTAAGGGTGACCACTGGTTGACGGCCAGCTAGAAAGATGAGATCCTCAGCTTAACATCCCCAAATCAAGTCACTCCTGGCAACAACCATGTAAATGACTTCAGAATTGAATCCTTCCCAAATCAGGCCTTCACATGAGACCCAAGTCCTATTGATACCTTGACTGTGGCTTCCTGAGAGATCCTGAAGCCAAGGACCAAGCAAAGCTGTATCCAGATTCTGGACTGACAAAAACTGTGAAATTATAACTCTATCATATTAAACCATTTAGCACACATAACAAATATACTTGTCTCTTACTAGAGTTTTAGAAAGAAATGTATCAGTTTTATCCACTGTTTTCCATGTCTACACCAACTTTTTGGTGTTCAATTGATTTTTAAGTGAATCTCTTTAAGTTGTAAAACAGGGAAATAGTTACTACCATTCTACTGAAGAAATTGTGTGTAGTTTTTTTATTAATGTAGTTGAGTCCTTACTGAGAGAAATTTGATCAACAGATTTCATTCCAATATTGTAAAACTTTAAAAAAACTTCGATTACCAAGAAAATATAATGTATATTATTAAAAGAAAAAATATTTTCCTGTATCTGGACAGACCCAGACTATTATATTTAATGGAGAGCAAATAAAAAAGTAATACTTGGAGTTCATAGCTGACATATACCTTTAAGATACTGAATCTTGCTAGGAATGCCAGTTATTGTGTGTATGACGACTTGTGGAGAGCTTCATTATCTCAGGAATATTAAGAAACATGGATGCTCTTATCCAAGTCCAGCAGTTTTCCAGAAACTGAATATACTATTAATTGAAAATGCTGAATCATTGATTTCTTTCACATTCTTGCTAAGCCATTATGTTCAGCCTTGGTTCTTATCTTAATTTAGTCTGCATATGATAAATTTAATGCTCCATTTGAAAGTATGTGAAATTTTAAGATAATGAATCAACCAATTGTGAAACATCAAGTGGTTTAAAAATGCATGTACAACAGAACACTACTGCCAGACAGACAACATGTAAAAATGCTTAGCTTTAGCACTGAGAAAATTTTACTTTTAAGACTGGAAAATCTGGCTCAGGGAAAAGGAAATACCTTTTTTAAGAAACTGTTTATATTATACAAGGGAAAGTATCTTGCAGAGGAGAAAAAAATCTCAAAGGTAAAATATGTACATGCCTATTACAAGGTATCTCAATGGAAATGGACAAGGGGAATTGCTGGCAGCCATCTTAATGACCATCAATGGTACTCAGTCAAACTAAGTATTAGTCTGGTCAAGGGATTTGCATGTGTTATTTAATATTTAATAGGGAACTATGTATTCATTTTATTTGGTAGTTATTCATTCAATATTTATTCACAGTGTACCACCCCCAGCTATTGTGTGTGTTGGCTCTTATTCTGCTCTCAAAAGGCTCACCATCTGGAAGGAGAAATGCTAAAGATTTGCACAAGCTATGATTACGAGCATGTAACTTATGATGTAGATTCCCTAATTTTTATTGCTAAGTCGCTGCTAAAGCAGGTAAGTAAAGATTAATTGCATGTGTGTGTAGCTTGGAGGTTAAGGTGTGAATGAAAACATGAAATACCTTGATGGTTACCATAAAAGAAAATCAAGAATAATAAAACTCCAAATAAAGGAAAACAAGAAATGCAAATGAGGTTTAAGGAACTGAAATATAATAAACAAATTCAGAAAAGTTGGTCATTATTTTGGTAAGAAGAATTAACTTTCAAATGAGACAAATATCGGTAGTATTTTATTCATTAAACTTATTAGTTATGGAGAGATTTGCTTCATTACGTGATATTGCTTATACATATAATCTAAAAGATACAAATGAACGTATTTACAAAACAGAAATAGGATCACAGACATATAAAACAAACTTATGGTTATGAAAGGGTAAAGGAGGGAGGAGGGATAAATTAGGAGTCTGGGATTTCACACTATTATATATGAAAGAAATAACCAACAAGGACCTACAGGGAACGATACTCAACATTTTGTAATAACCTATGAGGGAAAAGAATCTGAAAAAAGAATCTATATCTATATGTATACACACAAATATAAATATAGACCATATATATATTCAAAACCAAATCATTTTGCTGTACACCGGAAACAAACTGTAAATCAAATATACTTCAATTTAAAAAAATAAAGATTTTTAATATCCCCAGAAACTCTTTTTGACTTTTAATAACATCCCTGTCTTTGCTCATTTTTCATATTTCATGCATCTTTTTCTTGTCCCTTTTGTCTTCTTGAATCCCTTCTGAGAAGTGAAATATGTTTGCTGAATAAAAGGCTGTTCCAAACAGGCTGGTAGACGATTTTTAGAAAGGCTTCCTCAAGTATGCTGGGTAAATTAGTGAAAATCAATATTCTTTCATAAAAGATCAAAAGCTTTTTAGGTCTTTAGGAATACTTTAGTTTCTAAAACTATCTTGGATTTTTTTTTTCAGGTTTGTAGAATTACTTTCCTAGTGGTATTTCTTATTCATAGTCCTCTTTTACTGACTGTGGACCCAGCTCAGTGTTGCTCCCAAGTGTGACATCCTGTCTCCTCTGCAGGAAATCATACCCAATAACTTAGCAACACTCTAGAGATTTTGTAGAATTTAAAGAAAATAATTTCTTTTCCTGTACTGGTTACTGAGACTAGAGGTGAGAAAGAACAGCTAGAATAGAAGTGTTGAGGGAAAGCACCCCCATTTTGTTTGAGAGATAGAACACCACTTTCTATGAGGAATCCAGGAAATCAAAACAGTTGTTCAGAACTTCTGTCATCAAAATCACATTTTCTCATTGACTTCTTACTCTCCCCTCAAATTCACGTGTAAGGATGAAATTGTTCTCTTCATAATTACTTAATTTACAACAGTGATAGTCATATGATCCTGAACATAAGGGATGATGCTTGTATTTTAGTTAACCCATCTAGTACAAATAGGAGGAACTAGTCCCTGGTCACAACACTATAAAATACACGTGCACACACATACACATGCACCGAGGAATGAGAAATTGGGGAGGAAATTAGTCATGCCTCATTTATTTGCCCATTTATTTTTAGTACATTCAATAGTGACACATATTGGATTCTCAATCATTAAACACATGTTAAATAAGTGTATCATAACAGACTCCAATAATTTTTTGGGGGGTGGGGAGAACTATCTTTTTTAAAATTAATTTTTATTGGAGTATCACTGATTTACAATGTTGTGTTTGTTTCAGGGGTACAGCAAAGTGAATTAGTTATACATATATACACTTCTTTTTAGGTTCTTTTCCCATATAGGTCATTACAAAGTATTGAGTAGAGTTCCCTGTGCTATACAGCAGATTCTTATTAGTTATCTATTTTATATATAGTAGAGTGTATATGTCAATCCCAATCTCCCTTCCCCCCTTGGTGACCGTAAGTGTGTTTTCTACATCTGTGACTCCATTTGTTTTGTAAATAAATTCATTTGTACCGTATTTTTGATTCCACATATAAGCAATATCATATGATATTTGTCTTTCTCTGTCTGACTTATTTCAGTACATTTTAGATTAGATATTATACCTAAGGGCTACCCATTCCTATAACAAACTGAATGAGGCTCTTCTTCTTGAAGTTACCTCTGAATACACTTTACATAATTTTGTTTCTGTCCTTCTGAGACTCTTAAAGATCTTCCAGATAGAGAAGACAGAAAATGAAGAAGAGAAATGAATTTGGGGAACATTTCCCTTCATTTTTTCCTGTGGATATTTGTAAGTTTTAGTCCCTGGTAGATATCATAGCAAGTGCCTAGTCATAACTGGTGTCCACCATTTGATAAATGAGTTGATTATTTACAATGAGAGGCAAAAAATGCATTTCCTCAATGATAAGTTTCTTATAATTTTTTGTTAGCTACCTGAAACTTTGGTCAGCAATAATATGTTTAGAAATATCTAAGTTTGCCAGGGAAAATGAGTATGTACTCATTATTTTATGCTACTTCAATTTATTAAGCACTGCATAATTGTCAGGCTAGTTATTAATAGGGGGAAAAAGTTACCTTATGAGAGGGAAAAATAAAACACCTTTAAGTATCTTAAAATCTCATTCCTTTTAATATTTATCTCTATAAAATGTTCATTTCAGCTGTAGTTGTAAGATCAAGACTAAGTAAATCCAGAAGACCAAATAGTGTGAGCAAGTAGATGACCTGCAATATCTTTGGCACTGCTTTGTTTTCTGGTATTTTTCGATTTTGATCATGATTTCTCAAGCAGATAAGCTTTTTCCATTTTAAAATACTTCTAGACTTCCTAAAGTAATGTTTGATAATTTGAACTTATTTTTAGACATAGATACACATCTCTTAATTTACTTAAAACAAAATTTAGGGCTTTCCTGGTGGCGCAGTGGATAAGAATCTACCTGCCAATGCAGGGGACACGGGTTCGATCCCTGGGCCAGGAGGATCCTGCAACCTGCAGAGCAACTAAGCCCATGAGCTACAACTACCGAGCCCACATGCCACAACTACTAAGCCTCGGTGCCTAGATCCTATGCTCTGTAACAAGAGAAGCCACCACAACAAGAGACCCTCACGCCACAATAAAGAGTAGCTCCTGCTCGCCACAACTAGAGAAAGCCCGTGTGCAGCAATGAAGACCAAACACAGCCAAAAATAATAAAGCTTAAAAAAAAAGTTGTTAAATAAATGAATAAATGCATGAACAGGACCATTTTAAAAAAATAATTAGAACATTCTTGGAAAAGGCAATATGCTAGACATCATATTACTTTCTAACTAATGTTAATTTTAATGCTATTTTCTATGTGAGAGGGCAACAAACTACAGCCCAGCTGACTCCAGTTTTTTCAATTAAAGTTTTATCACAGCACAGCCAGGGTCACTTACTTAAATAATGTTTATGACTGCCTTCCTGCTAAGAACAGCAGACTTGAGTGGTTGCTACAGAGACTGTATGGCCCAGAAAGCTGAAAATATTTGACCTGGCTCTTTACATAAAATATTTGTCAGCCCTTATTTTATACCATCAATTTGAACAAAGCTAAAATCAGATTAAACTAAATATTTTATTTAAATTATTATATTGCAAAGAAAGAGGGGTAAGCCTTAATATACTTGTTTAAATATAAAGATCCAATAGGCAATGCCAAACAAAATTCAAAACTATTCTTTAGCACCATGATTCTCAGTTAACTACAAAGAAAACAATAAATTATCTTGAGTAATTAAATGACTTTCAAATAACTGTGTACAAACAAATTAAATACTTATTTAAGTGATCTAATTACAAGTGTTATTAGGTCTCTTATTGATTTGACCAACACATTTAATTATATGTTTCTTTAGTTTCTGCTGCCTACAGCAGTTGCAAAAGTCTTTAGAAGAACTTTACACGTCATGAATGCCTGGAGCAACATTTCCTGAATAAATAGGTGCTGGTCTTATACAAATACATGTATCATTCCAGGTTTAAGTAGGAACATGCATATACGTTCTCACTCAAGAAATATTTAAATTAGAAATAAAGTCAACTCACCACCTCTCCTCCTCCAATAACTCAAGTCAATTAGACATTAGGCTTACAAGTGAGGTCATCATAGTAATTTTATACCCCATTTCTATGAAAAAAATCACCATCTTCTGCTCATTTGAGCTAATGAAAAATAACTATCACCACCCCACAAAGACCAAAATAGAGTTGTGCTACTTTAGCACATAAGTACCTACCAAAGCAAACTTGTTTTAGTGCAAGTCTTTAATATTATTTCACATAGAACGAAGTCTAGGTCACAATTTCATTCACAGAGCATCTTGATGATGTCATATACAATTAAATGCTATGGTAACAGTAAAAAAAAAAAAAAATAGTGGTGAGAAGTATGCAAATAAGTGATCTGATGATTACACCTGAAATTAAAACAATTAGTTCTATAAAATGAATGTTAATGTGTGTTTATTTCTCATAGACTCTGGAGTGCTTTATCTATTTTACCAAAACTCTCATTTTAAAAGTTTCATGTGATACAAATATTTCTCCACTATTGCTAAATTAGAAGGTGATCTTAACAGGGATCGAAATTGTTCAATTTCTTCCAACTTAGTTCATTACCTTTACATCAAGGGACTGTTACTCTCCTTGTTGCACACAGCTGCTTATCAACCTGTAAAGTCATTTAAACTACCTACTTACTGACTTGATGAATCAACACTTTGAACAACATTATTTCGGATTTACACCATATTATTTCAGGCAGCCAAAGTTTCAGCAAAGGAAGAAGCATGCGTACCAGGAGAAAAAATTTCATTTTGCAAGGAAAATTAAGTGGATTGGCAAAGAAAAAGTATCCAACCTATCTTTAAATACCTTTAATATTATACAGATCAAGGTTTTTTGTTTTTTTTTTTTTTTTTTTTTGGATAAAAAAGGTAGTTGTGGTCAAAATGATTTTTGAATCATGAAGTTCTGAACTCTGCTGTAAAATGTTCCATATGGAGCTGGGAAAATGGCAAGCTCTCACAATCTGCATTAAATAAATCTGTAAATTACAAAAATTGTAAAAAGAAATTCAGGAATTTCTACCCATGATGACAGCGTCAATGTCTCACTCTCAATTCCTTTGAGTTCCTAAAACACCTGTAGTTATTTAAAATATAAAATAGTCTATGGATCTATAAATTCACAACAAAGTGAAACAAAGGAATAGTATTTCAACCCTGGCAATAAATTATGCTTTCTAAGGACTAGCATTATAAAGTCATAAAATCACTATTGTTGTGCTATTCTAATGATATGCCTGTTGACTGAATGAAGTTGTGATTATCAATAAGTAGTCAATGCTAATCACTGCCACAGCCATTCCACTGGGTTGCTGGAGGTAGAGATGGCTGTGAATTAAGGGTCAGACAAGCGGTAAAGAAACAAAAGCAGGTAAATCTTGGAATAAGTTTGACTGTTCTAACAGAAAAATGAGGCTATGACTGTGGGGGCCAGCATAGGGATGAGAATATAATGAGTGGATGCATTGCTTATAAGGAGGAAGGTAGGAAATGATGGTTTAACACATAAGACACAATGAGATACTAAAAGTCAAACTTCCATTAAAGAATTAGAAGGATGGGGCTATACAAGAGGAAGACCTCCAGGACACAGGTAATCAGTGACTGTAAAGAGTCAGAAGCAAATAGAAAAACAGTGCAGAGTAATACAAAGATATTTGTAGGTTTAATGGTAGGAATTCAGATATTATTTTCTCTGTAAAGAGGTTTTTGAGTTTTTCTGCTGCTAGAGGAGCATTTGTAGGGTTCAATGCTTAGAGAAATTGGAAACCAATTTACATAGCTATTGTGAAGAATCTGAGTGATATAGATATCCCACAAGACTGAGGGCACAACTGAGGATGAACCCTCTGAATCCAAACTGGCAAACATCTTTAAAGTTTTATGACAACATACATTTGGAGTTTCCCATGACTGGAGTTTTGCCAGGTGACTTCAAGGGAAGGGCAACATGAAACAAAGTTTGAGGTTCTTGTTAAAAGTGTGCTTGAAGTAATATACCACCATACCTAAACTGGAAAGCCAAGATGTATATAAACAGGATTGTTTGGACAACAGCAACGAAACAGAAACAAAAGAAACAAAAAACGTAGGGGGTAACAAGATTAGAGTTCTCAAAGTTAAGGAAGAAATACAGTAGGGGTAACTGAATAAGAAAAAGTATGGAACTAAAAGATGTTTGAAGGTAACATTTCAAAAACCTAGGACCTCATTATTAAAAAGAGAAGTATCACTGAGAATGGACATTCAGGGAGAAACAGTGAATGTAACTATACCAAGTAACTAAGACTGGCTGTTGCTTGATATTCTAGACAGAGCTGAAATTAGCGAAGCTGATGGCAAATCTGCAAAAAGACATAAGCTAAATGCCAAAATCAACAAAGCTGAAGTTTACTTGAAAATAAGGAGAAGAGATGACTGTAGCTGAGCTTCCTTACTTTTAGTGGGGCCAGGCTGTTTTATGAGAGGGTGAGAGAGAAGAGGTCTAGAAGCAACGTGGCATCAAGCTGGGCTTGGTCCCCACCTTCCAGAGAGGATAGCAATAGTAAAAGCGCAAGTCTCCGTTACAGAAAGCAGAGGAAAGAAGTGAGGAATGAGAGTTTATTTTCTAGGAACCAGAGGTTCCAGAGGTTTTAGAGTACACTGTGAAATTATTTGGGTGTGTATGAGGGGATCTGGGTGACTCAAAAGGAATTATAGGCTGATATAGGGACACAAGTGTGGGAGGTGATGACAAACTGAGATTACAGTGGAGGAATCACAGTTCAGGCATGCAAAAATGGAGCCAGGCAACCGTTGAGACCAGGATCTGGTCTCAAACATGTTCCTGCACCACTGAGAACTTGAATTCTCTCTGAACTGTATCAGATCCTAGGACACCACCAGGCATATTTGGAAAAACATCCACCAGCTGCAACTTTATGCTCTCAAGGTCCCCATAACTATGCAAACGTTTCAGACCCCAACCAATCCTAGCGTTAACAAACACCCTTGCTTCCTGCTAGCTCCCATCATAATTCTTGACAAACAGCTTACTTACCTACCTGTGGCCCTGCAGTATTTGCCTTTATAAGCTTCCTCTGTTTTGTAGTCCAGGGGAACACAATTCAAGTGCTTCTCAAAACTTTGTCTCTGGGCTCCAGTCCTAACGAATCCCAAATAAATGCTTTTTTATTTCAATCAGGTCTTTGTTCTGCAATTTTGGTTAATACAGGGGATATGCAACCAGAGAAGATCCCATCAAAGATAATCAAAACAGATACCAGGAACATAAGGTCTGGTAGTTTAACTGGCCACAGCACTTTTTAGAGAATTACTCAAGACAAGTACCTAGGTGGGTTAGAGCACAAGAGGATGTTTAGAAGATTCACCAGCAGTGACCCGGATGGGCTGCACCTTTGGTAGTAGCGGAGATTCCAGTCCATTTGGAAGGGTAGTGGTTTGGATACCTGGCTTGTTCCAGGTATTGTAATGGAGCCCTTGCTAGAGGTTCAGCATTTACTGCTGCTTATACTCAGTCTTGTAGGGCGAGGGCTCTTGTTTTTTCACATAATATTTCTGCTTTTATCTGCACATTTATTTTATTCTTTCCTTGCTATAAACTGACTAATTTCAGTGTGCCCAAAGTTTCTGTTCAGCCGTAATTTTTATTTGTATGTAGTTAGTATGACTTTTTTAACCTCTTCCTTAGAACATCATCCAAACACTTCAATTCTCAGTGCTAATTGGCACATCCTTCCCATATTTCTTTGTTTACAGTCTAATAGGCCTAGCTCTTTTTTTTTTTCCTTGCTAAGCTACAAAAGTCCCCGGCAGTCCATGGTAACCCTTAGGTCAGATCTATTCAGGTGAATTGTGTGCAAAGCACTGCTTTATATCACAGCAAAGCCTGAAACCAGGCAACATTTTGTGATAGACATTCAGATCAAGGACAAAAGAATTCATATTCTAAAATATATTTATCTTGTACCATATGGAGGATTTACTTTTTTCTTTTTTCATTGAACAAATGCAAAACTAGTTCTAGCCCAAAGAATGTGCCAAGGCTTGTAAAAGCTCTAATAATATAGCCCTTTCTCTGAGAATAAGCCAGAAATTAATGATACATATTATCAGGCTCCTGGTAGAGGTGGGTAAGATAATTTGTTTTTTAGGAAGTTATTTGTCCACCTGACCTTTCTGATGGAGCATCGACATGAATCCAAGGTTGACAATTTGAAGCTCTCCCATTTTTGGACAACAGAGAAAAAAACATATCCCATATCTTTTTCAGAGAATACATTCTTAACATTGCTTCTACCCTGAACTTGTTGGAAACTTGTTTATCTGGGGGACTTATGCTCTAAAAAGCATTGCCACTTATTTCTTTAAATAATCTACTGTGTACCTGATAATATAAGGAGGGTTAGAGAGAATTGTATACCTGGAATTCATCTGACTGTTTCCATACAAATACATTTAGTGAAATGCATTTTATTATGTTAATAACTTTCTGTAAAGTGTGTTATGAGAACAAACACTAAATTAAAAAACTTTCTCTAATGAGGATGTTATTGAAAGAATTATTCAGTTCATTGCACAGAGTGGACCTGATGAAAATACAAGACCGACTTTCCACTATGGTATTTTTAAAATTTTATGTACACTGAAAATCAGGTAACACAGGCTGTGGAAAATACAGTTGCATACTCAGAATTTAAAATAAGACTTTGTTTTCTAAGAACCATATACATAAAACAAAAATAAGAGTGTGCGTATGTATTGTATAAAGGAGTTCATTTTCAACTTCCCTCAGGGATGAGCAAAGTCCTGCCACGTGGACACCACACAGGAGATTTCTGCAGCAGACACTCCTGACTGTTCACCACCACACCTTCCTGAGCCACAGCTATTCCGTTTCTCAGCCACCCTTGCTGTTCATTGTGGCCATGTGACTAGATCTCGCCATGTGATATTTGTAAAAGTCCAGGTGAGGGTTTTCAGGGAGCAACTGTCTCTCATATTCTTTTACTTTTGGCCTGTGGGTTACAGATGAAAATGAGGCCTTAAGAAATGACAAATATAGACAGCACCTGTGGTCCTTAAATAATCCCCCACAAATTTTCCTTTCCATTTACACAGAGGCCTTGGACTATTATGTGAAAGAAAGATAAACTATTTTGATTTGCCCTGACTTGCTGAACTAATATATTTTAAATATTATTTTTGGTCAGAAGGGGGAAGAAGGCTGTGACACTATGAGAAAGGGAAAAGACCTTATAACCTACAATTCTATCTTTTATAAGGCATGAGTCTTTCTTCACAGATCCAGTTTCTCCTCGTGTGCTCGCTAGAAAAGCCTTACATAAATGCATGATGCATAGAAAGTGCTTGGATGTTCATTGCCTCCAACACTCAATGTATTAATGCCAGCTGCTGCTAAGACTAGTGTTATTTTTGTTTTAAGAATTATAGCCAAATTTAAAGGCCACAACTACACCTACTGCAATAATTATTTTTTTAATTCTACTAAGTTTTCCATCTTACTTTTTGGACCATTTTTCCTTTTGTTTCACAAATGTCATTCTTTTGGTCCATGTTTTTCTATTAGCTGCCTTCACACAAGAAGATTAGAAATAAAGCATTCGGTTTCTTTTGGTACCTACACATTCTACAACTTAACTCCTATACAATGATGAGTTAGTAAAGCAGCAGGTCATACTGAAAACAGTGCATCTGTCCCAGGGGAGGGTGTGGTATCCTCTCATGCTGCTCAGGGTGGCCACTGTGAGCAGGCCTGGGTGCAATGGACCAGATAGAAAGGTCCATGAGGGAGGTCTTGAGGAAATAAAGATAATATAGTCTAGAGAGTGACTGAAGCTTGGGAGAAAATAGGTTTATGATAAAGGATAACTCAAAATTCATTCTGGGAACTTTCTCCAGTGAATGGTAGCGATCATCACACTGACCGATGGGGCAGACAATGCAATTCTAAGAGTGTTTGTGTATGGAGTAAATCATATTTACATATCATAGTACTATAGGGGATCATCACCAATTTTCCATTTTTAACAAGCAATTTAGAGAACAATCCTGGAATGTTCTATAATGGTTATACCGTTGACAAAGTAAAATTATAATTACAGTTGTGAGGGTCTGGAAAGGGGATGAGGACGGTGGGTGGCCTCACTACAAAATGAGAGAAATACAACCTGTGGTATAGATAAAAAGAGGGTTTTAATTATGCTTTTTGAAGGTGAACTGAGAACTTGGAAGGAAATCACAAATATTACTGTAATTATTTGAAGATTTTGAAGAAAGGTGGAGAGTAGGGTAAAATTTAGCCACATTGTATATAAGCATATTTAAAAGCACTGTAGTTTAAATAAGGTTTTACATTTTATAGAACTAAAAAAGTGGCCAAATGTGCTCACCGCTAGGGAGTAGGTTAGTGGGCGGTGAGGTTGGACAATGATTCTCATTGTTGCTTTATTACAATATTTGCTTTTTTATGATATGAGAATGTGTTGCTTAGATCATTCTTGTGGGGATAAAAGATTGGAAAGAGTTTCATGGATCGAAGTTTTCAAATTTAAGATCAACCGTTGAGGGATATTCAGTGAGACTCAGGGTATAATACCTGTGCAACCCCTGAACATGTCACATTTACATAAGAGAAATCTGCCCTTGACCTTCAAGAGCAACTTCAGCCTATCATTGGCTATGGATAATACACAGCTATGTAACTTCAGAATATAAAGGTAGATAATATTTTGTGTATGTATAATAAGGCTACTTGTATTTTGAAAATTCATAAATTGTAACCAACATTGAAATATATATTTTAATAAATGAAATATTGAATATAAATATTCAATAAATATTATAGACCCCAGATAAAACTCATTAAAAATGCACATTCTAAACAAAATGTAGGCAGTCACAAGAGTTTAATTCTATTTTTTTTTTCTTTCCTAAGACCTATCTCTATTGTTGAGACCCGTAGCCTCAAAAAACTATGCTAAGTAAATCTGATGAAAAGTAAACCAACAATTCCAGTGTAGTTGGGGTGGGGGGAGGGGACAAACAAAACAAACCCAAGGATTTCCCTGCTGGCGCAGTGGTTAAGAATCCGCCTGCCAATGCAGGGGGCACGGGTTTGATCCCTACCCCAGGAGGATCCCACATACCGGAGAAACGAAGCCCGCGTGCCACAACTACTGAAGCCGCACGCCTCAAAGCCTGTGCTCCGCCACAAGAGAAGCCACCACAATGAGAAACCCACCACCCCAGCAAAGAGCAGCCCCTGCTCGCGACAACTACAGAAAGTCCACGCACAGCAACAAAGACCCAACACAGCCAAGGAAAAAAAAAAAAAAACCCCAAAAACAAAAACAAGCTGGTATTAGTGTAAATACCTAGAAATAAAGACAGACTTCCTAGTCTAGCTGATAAAGATTAAGAGGCTGTTTCTTAGCCATTAAATACATTTGTGTGTGCCACACCTAATCACACCAGGGCCCTCATGTTAGACAAGATATCACATCCTCATTATTACAGCTAGACATTATGTGGTTCAGGGGAAAATTCTTCACATTTGCCTGATTCACCAATTAATTGATAGGTGGATTTTTTCTTCAAACGCTTGTGTATTGTCAGCAACCCGATGAGAGAGAGAAGGCTTGCTCAGCTTTGTCAGCTTATTTAAGGTGTACCAGAGCTCTCTCCATTTGAGAGAATTTAGTGATACACACATAAAAGAGTGTCCAAACTAAATACTTAGGGTTGAGTCAACTAAAATGGATCTTTAATAGCTGAATAGATTGCAGCCCTGTGTGTTGGTAAAATAATAATATTTCCTTCAGTAGGGTACTAGAAAAACTCCTGCTCATAGTTTCTCTCCACATTGCATTAGGGTCCTCTAGGTTTACCTAATGTCAGACTGGTGTAGCTCAAAAGGTAAAAAGTAACTTCATCTTACATTTATAAGGGATTCTGTGGTTGAATTTGCTGTAAATTGGGCATGAAATAAATGTCTTACTGCAAAAGCAGGGAAGCAAAATCTATTATGAACTTGAAATGAATCTTGAAAGAGCAAATCATTTTCTGTGATGTAGTATTTTCTCTGCTATTGTTTTGCTTTATTCGCTTTTAAAGCTTTGCTGAGAAGCGGTTACGTTATCATTTCTCTTTTCTTCCATTACTTATGAATTCAGTATTAACTCTTACTTCATTACCGCTTGGTTTTAGTTTTAAAGGACTATAAAAATTTTAAGGACTTTAAAGGCTCTATTGACTTGGTGACATATATTGTCTTTTCAACTATCTTCTCACAGATATCTCTAGCATGGTCTGAGACTTAATATCTTAAAATGCACAATTTAAATTTATAGAAGAATTCCTTGATGATTACAAGATGACAGTTTATTTACAGCAATTGTAAAAAATAAACACAAGCAATCAAATTTCCAGAGCTTTTAACCTTATGTTTCCCGAATTGCTTTGTGTCTTAGTGGTGTGATAACATTAAAAAGCTGCAGGTCAGTGTAATTAGGTGAGCTTATGTGGATTCAATGTATTTTCAGTTTCATTATTTTTTGTTAATGAAAAATCAGGATAGAGATCAATATATATATAAAATACATCTCCTAAAAATGAGTTGAAGGTATTTTAAAAGTTAATGACATGTTTGTGATTATGTCAGAAGGTCAAATAGTCTGAACTTCTCAATTCAGTACAGGAGTATAGGAGTTTCTGCTCGAATATTATGTGGGTACTTTTGGAAAAGTCTTACTGTGGAAATAGATCAGAGGGTCACTGAAACCAATGAAACTTTGTAACCAGAGCATTAACAAAATTATAATCAAAATAATAGTGTAGTAAAATTTCTAGTAAATGAAGAATATCCTAGTAAATACAGAATTTACCTTAAAAAATATGTGACGATAGTTTGATAGATAAGGCTCTGAAGCAGGATTGGAGCTGAGTAAGAAACACAAGGGCAGGTGGAGCTGTAGTTTCTTTCATATACAGAAAGAACTGTGAAATAAGCACTTCCAAAGCAGAATATAAAGTTAAACTGACCCACGGAACTCTGTGGGTATATCATCATGCCACACAGTTCTATTTCAGCTGGGCCTGACTGGCTTCAGCTGTCTGAGGGAAACTTTCTTTCAGCTGTTGATTCTTTGCAGTAAAAAGCTTTAATGTGCTGAGAAAAAAAAAATACATGAATCAATGCTATTACTGAATTATGACATCATTCACGTATTGTCAATTGCACTTAAATACTTATCTTTGCTTATGGAGCTATGCGTTGTTGCAAAGCAGACTGAATTTGTTTTAAAGAATTAAGTTGCATTCTCCTCTTTAACAGGAAAATGTATATGAATTCCAAACAATTCTCAAATCAATGCTGGAGTCAGATTTATATTCCCACAGTAGCATTCAAGAATAATAATTCCCTTACATTAATTTTGCTTAGGAAAAAATTACCTGATCAGTGTTTTAAAACCTCTTTAATGAAAGCTCTATGTAGGTAATGACATAAAAATATATACCAATTGTTTTAATACTTTTTGACTCTCTGTGAAACATCTTAATGCTCTTAAAGTCAATGGATTCTGGAGTTAAAATTTCATACTGCAGAGAAATAGTTATCAGCTCAAAATTTTTTTATTAATAAATTACTTCATTTTTTAAAACTGTACTATGAATTAGAGATGAAAATGAGTAAAAGACATTTAGGACACTCAAGATTGAAAACAAAAAGGAATATTATGCCAATAGTAATTGTAAGAAAACTTCTGCCTTTTTTTTTTTTTTTTTTTTTTTACAATCTCAACGTACACTTCAAGATCATGAGAAATACTAGAGATAAAGAGGGTCATTTTGGAATGAAAAACCTGGTCAACTACTTAAGTGATGAAAAACTAAAGTATTTATGCAATTAATAGTTTCAAAATAAAAAACAGCTTAAGGAGGCATAAACCCATAACCACAGTTATTTTAACACTTCTCTTTCAATAACTGATAAAACGAGTAAATAATCTCCAAGGATATAGAGTATTTGGAAAACATTTAACCAACTTGGCTTAACTGACATTTATAGAACACTATACCTAATAGTAACAGAAAACACATGCAGTTCAAGAACACAAAGAACTTTCATCAGAGGAGACCATATTCTGAACTATAAAGCAAATTTCAATAAATTTCAAACCATACTGAAAGGGGGACCTGAAATCATGTAGAATATGTTCTCTGACCACAGCAGTGTTAAATTAATCAGTACCTAAAAGGTTTAGAAAATCCATAAGTGTTTAGAAATTATACCACACAATTTCCAATAACACAAGAATCAAAAAAAAATTACAAAGCAAATTAAAAAAAACTGTAACTAAATGAAAATGAAAACACAATAAATGAAAATTTGTGTCTACAGCTAAATCATTCTGTAGAAGGAAACGAAACTTTATAGACTAATATGAGATCAGTGCCTTAGTTTCCTACCGCTACTGTACCAAGTTACCACAAACCTGGTGACGTACATATTTATTCTCTTACAGTTCTAGAGGTCAGAAATCCAAAACCAGTTTCACTGGTCAGAACTCACCACGTCGGCCATGCTGCAGTCCGTCTAGAGGCTTTGGGGAGGAATTAATTTCCTTGGTTTTCCCAGTTGCCAGAGCTGTATTATTCGCACCCCTAGCTGCAGGGTTCCTGGCTGTTCCTCCATCTTGAAAGACAGAAGCGTAAGGTCTCAGTCAGTCTCCACGCTGCCTTCTATCACTCGAGTACCGCCCCCTGCCTCCCTCTTATAAGGACGCCTGTGATTACACCATTGGACCCACCTGGATAGTCTAGGCTACTCTTCCCATTTTAAAATCGTTAAGTATATCACATCTATAGAGTCCTTTTGGCCATATAAGATAACATTCACAGGGTCAGAAAGTAGGACTTGGATGTCTCAGGGGCCACTATTTAGTCTACCACAGGAGGCAAAAAGGTTTAAAATTGTGATAAGATTCCATATGAAAAAACAAGAATATAAAATAATATGCCAAACTAAAACCAAAAAAAAAAGTAGGTCATATAAAGATAAGAACAACGATGGATCAAATAAAAGCAGTCATACAAAAGAATATATTAAACACAAAACTTATTTCTTTAAAAAGATTAATAGAGTTAATAAACCCTAAAAGATTCACAAAGATAATTAGAGAGAAAAAACAATTTGTGTATATCAGGGGTGAAAATAAGGATACCACCAAAGATCTTTCAAAATATGGAGAAAAAGTACTAAGAATATGTTACAACCAAGCTTCTTAAAAATTAAATTTGATAAAGTATATAAATCATTTGTGTTTGTGTGCTTTAGTTATTTTGGAATTGTGTTTGAGTTTGGCTATTTTTAATGAGAAACAGCTATCATAAAAGAATTAAAGACTAGAAAAGGAGAGAAAAACAAACTCTGAGGTATTCATGTCTGATATCTAAAGATTCTCAGGAACCCATCTGTAGTTTAAAAAGTTGCGAGAGGCCATTCATACATCACGGAGGACCATGAGTCATCTCAATAAAAGGGCACTAGGTGAGGTGTTCTATAGGGTTTGAGTTTGTGCTAGGTGGTTTTGAGTGAGGTTTAAAAAAGTAAGGGTTTCCTCTGGTGTCAGAAACTTGGGGTAATTTCATGACTGAGTTTGTTGATAAATTTCTCCTAAGAGACAGGTGAAATGAATTAAGGCTAATGTAATTGGTAAACAAGCGTTACTCAGCGCACGGAGCCAAGAGAGGAGGATGTCTTGTTTGCACTGTGTTCTTGTGTTCACGTTTGAGCTTAGACATGATTACAGAGTGAGCTTGTTTTGTTCTGCTTCAACACATTCGTGGAATGGGGTGTCTAATGGCAGTCTGTGGAATTCTCCATGTTAAGAAGGGAATACCACAGTGTAGCCGTTAGTGCCATGCCAGGTACCAGGTGACAGCTGTGAGGGCTGCCTTTTTCTTTCTGAGGCCTGAAATGGCTAGAAGTAATTAATGCATTGCTATCAAAACTGGAGAAATAGTCTCATAACCTAAAGAAAAGAGAAACCCTGTGGATTTTAGAGCAAGTTGAAGGTTGAATGGGATAACTACATAAACCATGTAGGGATGGACGAACAAAACATTAGTCCAGTACCTTTCGGAGAGATCCTCACGTCCAACCTACAGGTGGAAGTGTTAGATACCACTTATAAGGAGCTGTGATGACAGTTACAAAGGGCGTAAAAGCAGTAAATTATGTGAAAAAATGACAAATCACCGATGGCTTTGAGCTGCTCCCTTTTACCTCATTAACATGTGGGCACTTTTAAGACAGAAACTCACACTGGAGTGGCTGGGGAGAATCTTTATGATATACAGTGTTAGGATCTGTTCTATTTCAAGGAGTTTGGCAGACTTGGAATCAGAGATTAACTGGATTCTGAAACATAAATTGTGAAACAAAATAAGAAAATATGATTTTTTATAATTTCTAATTGCAGGTTTAAAGTCTAACAAGATACACTCACACAGTTCACATTAGATTAATGACGAAAGTAAATTATTATGTATAATTATGGAAAATACAATACTACATGCCAATTTGACATGCATTTATAGTTTATGAAATGGATCTTCACTATGTCATGAAGTTATTTTGGGAAAGTCAGTACATTTCTATGGGCTTTAATTCTGACACCTCTAAAATAAGATGTGTGTACCAATATATCCTTTAAGTCTCTATTCTTTTGTTTAAATATATGTTCATTAGCATCTGTATTCAAATGTTCATTCATATTCAGAAGAACCACAGGAGAACAAAACTCAGTTCCAGAAAATATTAAGCTGTATTTTAAGGCTGTCAAGAGGAAGCAAAATAATTTTTTACCCAAGAATAGTGCTAAAATATCATTGGGCAAGGATTCCATAAATAACGCAATGTCTTTTTTTCCCCCAACTACAGCCTTTTTCTTTCTGTCCTTTATAGACATCTTTATTATTTAGAGTCAGGACTAAGAAAGATAGGTTAGCAAATTTATTGGGAAAGTACATCACATGTGTGAGCAGCAAAGCTGAGCATATGCTCATTGGTCAACTCTTGTCTTTCACTCATGGCATCTCTATGAATTTACAGCACTGTTGCGCCATCATATTCTGTGTATCTTCTGAATCTACGTGTGCTATCAAAGTAAAATACAACTAAATGTGTGAAAATGACAAATGTTTTATTAAGTAAAAATATGTTTATTCTATGAAGAAAGGAAAATTCATAGCTCATGAAATTATAGAGAAGAGACTTCAAATTATTGACAGTATCTATACAAAGCAGATTTGTGGCTGATGATTATAAGTTCTGTAAGGGAGGTGGCAGATGGAAAAAACTGCTTGCAGGCCATGGGGGTTGATTATTGGTTTCTACCACTGATCAGGTACACGACCCTGAGCAGGTTACTTTACCAATATCCTCATTTGTAAAATAAATATGATAATATATACACAAGTGTTGCAATTTAAAATTTTAAAATGCATGCAGAGTGATTAAAATTACTTGGCATACAGTAAGTGCTCAATACCTGTCAGCTGTTAAATTGCTCCCACCCCACTTCTGGCCTCTGTGGAAATGCATTTCTCAGATTTGTCCTTCTAATGATTTTTTACATTTTTTTTGCTTGACCACCTTAGATCTTTGACACTTTTTATACCAGCCAGAAATTTTTAAAATAATATAAACAGTCAAATAATGAATATTTTTAGATAAAACAAGGGGAAAGAGAACAATGGGGTCATCTATTCATTCTACATGTAGAGCTATTTTTGAAATCCAATAACATCAGCAGGTCTGTTCATAATATAATTCACATGCCTCCACACATATCATAAAATATGATCCCCTTCCTTCTGATCACCTGGACAGAGCAATTTCTCCATGTGTCTATATTAAAAATATCATGTGTGGTGGACATTAGTACAGTTTACCAATATCTCTAGTTCTCCTTCCCAGTACACAAGGTATTTGCATGCCCTTCCATCTTAGGATTGTCTCTGAAGTAGCTCATGAAACACATGCCTTTTCAGGGGGATACGTGTAACGTCTGGTGCTCAACTCTGCAACCCACACGTTCTCCGCTTTGTTGATTGTGGGGAACATAGTGATAAGAAGGTGCCGTCAGACTGAGGCTGCTTGGACCACTGAGTGTACACACGGACGATAACTGCCCTGAAGTGTGACCTAGGTGCACAGCCGATTTTGAGTGAGTGAAGGATACATTTTCCGTGGAAATCCACTGACATTTGGAGGTTATTTGTTACCACAGCATTAGACTAGCCCATCGTGATTTTATATTACACAAACTAAATATTTTTTGATTAAGGGTAAATCTGCCGTTAAGGTACAGGCTTTTTAAAAAGTATGTAATCTGTGTACCAATGTTTTTAAAAAGACACTGGAGCATTGATTAAAATATTTAGAAATCAGAGGGGTGCTTAGGAATATGTTAACTGTGTATAATGATTTGAAAGGGTCTTGGAACTTAAGCTCCTATTACCACTTACTGACCTCAGGAGGTACCTTTTTCACAATGTTTGCGCAAAGTGGCTTTGGTCTGCCCACAGTGGTGCAGATTACTAGCGTGATTTTAATAAAATGGGGTAAGAGGATTTAAAATTTGGAATAACAATGTATCATTTTTTTACCTAGGTTTGTCCACAATGTAGAGTATGGATCAAGTAACCGTATTTCATATGATTTCTAGCATATATTTCCCTGAACTTTTAAAGATAAATATTTGGGACATTTACCTGAATCTATAGGTTGGCAGAAAATCAGGGAAAGGTTAATCAAATTTGTATTACTTCCTTTCTAGCTGAAATTACTATGCAGGACTGTCCTGATCAAAAGAGTGCATTTCAGTGCTGCCGCTCTCTTAGGCAAATAGTGCCGTGCTATATCAGTATTCTACCAATAACAGCCATGATGTCTTGAAATGTCTCCCGTTTCTAGAAGTACAGCAGTTTTCTTCTATTTTACTATTATCAGTACATCAGGATTCCAAATTTATTGATATGCTTTCATTCTTACATTTTCGGCAATCGTTAATTTTATGAGGAGAGATAGTATTTCAAATTGAAAAGCAGCATAGTTTAGGTATATATTCAGGGATAGGATTGCTGACTGTCACTGAAAAAGCTTCACCAGATGACATTATCGAATTTTCCACTCTGGTCAGCTCTCAACTTAGCAGCCTTGAAGCAACGAGTTCAGGACACATAGAGAGAGTCCATTTATGAGTCATTAAACTTAATACATCTCATGAGACTAACTTGAACCTAATCTTCCTGCCAATTTTGAACAGATGATGTTAACAGTGTTGGTTAGTATACTTTATGTGTTTTTCATTAATGTGTTCTTAAGACATGCTAATAATTTACTCTGCTAAACATAATATTCATGTGGATGGTATTACTTAAATCTGCAAGATTAGAATACCTTCTCCCTTTATCCAGATCTACCTGGAAGCCAAATTAAAATAATACATATTCTTGCTGAATAGATTTTTGCATCAGCTAAAAGTAACAGAAAGTCCAAACCAGCACTGGTTTCAACAAAACAAAAAAATTATTTCTCTCTCATGTTAAATTAAGGCAGCAGCTCCAGGGCTGGAATGGTGCCCAACTGTTTCAGGAGACAGGCTTCTCTGACCTGGTTGTTGTAGTGTTTCCCTTTCTCAATATGTTCCTGGTTTAGAATTGCTGTTTCAGTTCCCACTTTCACATGCACATTACAACTAAGAAGAAGAAAAAAAGAAATAATGGGCATGTTCCTTCCCTTTAATGATTTCTTTCCTGAAAATTGCACATCCATTTAATCTGCATTCCATTGGCCAGAGGTTAGTCACATGACCATTACTATTCGGCAGGACACTAGAAAATAAAAGCTACATTCTGAAAGGCCAGGTGTCCAGCTACATTTTGAAGGAGATAATGGTTTTTAGGAGACAATCAGCTTGATCTCAAAACAGGGATTTTATCATTTAAGTATTTTATACATTATAGTCACATTGCCTAATATCTACAATGGGAATGGCCTGGGCAGTTAGATTGGAACACCCTGAATCTCTGGTTAAGACTGCCTGTATCCTAGAGCTTGCTCAGATGGATACTGCCAACATGCAACTCGATTCAAGTGTACTATGGATAACCAAGCTCCATTTGGACCAATATATTCTTTTTTTTTTTTCTTTTTGGTTTTTTTTTTTTTTGGCTGCACTGGGCAGCTTGCAGGGATCTTAGTTCTCCCACCCATCCACTCATGAGCCCCAAAATGTCAGGAAATAATTTTTAGCCATGCCATGTGGCATGCGGGATTGCAGTTCCCTGACCAGGGATTGAACCTGCCCCCTGCATTGGAAGAATGGAGTCTTAACCACTGGACTGCCAGGGAAGTCCAACATATTTGTTTTCTTTCTTCTTTCTAGCTTTATTGAGATGTAATTGACATGTAATGTTGCATAAGTTTAAGTTGTGTAATGTGAAGATTTAGTACCATATATGTTGTAAGATGTTTACCAAAATAAGGTTAGTTAATACATCCTTTACCTCATGCAATTACTATTTTGTTGTTTTTGCTTTTTGGCAAGAACATTAAAGCTCTGCTTTCATAGCAACTACATGGTGATTAAATTACTATCTTGGCAAGATATCTGCACTCCCATGTTCACTGCAGCATTATCCACAATAGCCAAGATATGGAATCAACCTAAGTATCCATTGACAGATGAATGAATAAAGAAAATGTGAGATATATATATATGTGTGTGTGTACATATATGTACATATATATATACACACACATAAAAAGGAGACGTGAGGATTAAAATAGAAGAAAATTTGAGATCAGATTATTAAAAGGTCTCATGTTTTCTTAAGTAAGTTAGATTTTATGATTTGGTTATTGAAAAGTTTATAATATTATGCATTATGAATTAAAGTTATCTTTTTTATTGTTTAATTATTAAAATAAATAACTCTGATAGTACTATAGAATGTAATAGTGATTTTAATAGTGGAGAGGCATGCACAAAGAAATACCCTATGAAGTTAACAAGTTTAAAGCAGAACAGCTCATTTGCATGGGCCTTTGCAAGACACTGCAGGAGGGGGATTAACAAAATATTCACATACTCAATAAGTTTTTATCAAATTTGAAAAATTAACCACAGTTTAACTTAAAACCACTGTCACTTACCACACCGACTCTTTTTCCCAACTCTCTTCTACTTGTCAGTGCTTCAATTTTCTTGGGCATTTTGTCCATTTGTTCAAATCTAGGAAGATATGGGGAAATTTAGGTTGCGTTAATATCAGGACAGACTGTTGACACAGTAATTCTATGGGCATGGTCTGTTTAACACTTTGAGTTTAAGCGGAGCAATAGTGAGAAAGAGCTGAGGAACCACAGTGAAACTTTTTTAGTCCTCCAGGGTCTTTCACAGTCATTTGCAATATTGTAATCTGAAAAGAATATTATATTTTGTACACACATGAAAGAAACCAATTAACATCAGACATCAGAAAGGAGCAAAAAGAATAAATAGTATACCAAACTACTGCCCATACTCTAATAAAGGAATACTTTTTTAAAAAATGGAAATATGCTGTTATAAGGAGTAGTCCTTTCAGATGGTTCTGAGTAAAGTACACTGGTTAGAAACTCATGCAATAAAGAGAAAGATCAAAGAAATAAGTGAATTTTGATTTGAAATACGTGTTATCATGGCTTCTGTGACTTGTTGTGTATCTACATTGTCCCAACAGCCCCAGAAATTGCTGTCACTGAAGAGAGAAAACCACAGGTGGGAAATGCAGAAGTGGTCTAGTAATGATATATTTCTGCATTTTTTTTTTACCACAAACATTAACTTAAAACACACATTTATTACCTGAGATTCTGTGGGGCAGAAGTCTTGGCACAGCTTAGCTGGATACTGTGTATAATGGTCTCACCAAACTACAGTCAAAGTGTTGGTCAGAAATAGAGTCCATCTGGAGGTTGGAGAAAGATAAAATTTTCTTCATGGGCTCACACAGTGTTGACATCAATCAGTTCTTTATGATTGTAAGATTCATGGTAGACTGCTTTCTCACAGCTAGTGAGACAGCAAGGAGACTGTAGCAAGATGATATTACTCTTAAGTAATCAGGTACTTGTAACCTCACATATCAGGTCAACTTGGCTGCATTCTACTGGCTTAGAAGGAAGGCACTGGTCCTCAATGTTGCAAATGCCACAAAGATGAATCATGACTTAAAGTCTATTGATCAGAGGCTCCACTCCTCTCTTTGCGAGCAATACTGTCCATGACTTAATGTAGGCTTCCTATTGGGCAAGTGACTCTCCAAAAAGAGTAGGCCCAGCCCCAAAGAGTAGAATAATAATAGATATGTAACTTGGAATAGTAGCTAATGATATTGTCAAACATATAATTTCAATCTATGCCATGCTTGATTAAATACCTTAGAAAATTTCACTAAATACAATGATGAAGTTTGTGAATATCTTTTTTTTTAAAGATTTTTTTTAACTTGGTAGGGAAGAAAGTCAAACATGTACCACTATAAAAATACTTGCTCTACTCAATTGGCTACATTAAAAAAATAAAAAGCAATATAATTACAAACTAAAGTGCATTTCTTTGCCAGCAAATATTATCGGAAGATGCATAGAAAACATTGCAGAGAATATGAAGAGTCAAATATTAGAATAATAAGTTACAGTAATAGAGTTATAGTATGAAAGATTTGCTACCTGCTTCTAGAACATTCTGATATTCCCAGAATATCTGATTTTATGGTATTGCCTGGATTCAGTTTCAATAATAAAATATTCTATAAATTGCTTTTTATAAAAAATGACCTATTAAAGGAGTGAAGTACTGGCAAAGAATATAGTTAAAGTCTTCTTTAACAAAAATCAATGCTTGGGTAAAATCTATGCATGGATAGTCATTGATGAAATGGTCACTTTAACTTGGCAAAGGGTTGTGGAATATGGTCACTGAGTGAGCACTAGAGCATTATCTGAAATTTTTTCAATGAATTATTCATAACCTAGTTAATGCAGCAAAGTGCACAAAGTGCTGAAGGACATCATCACAGGGCATTCAAAACACTGCGCAGGCCGAAATACAGGGGCCATAGTTCACAAAAAGGCATATGCTCCTAACTGACTGGCTTTTCTGGGACAAAAGGGAAAGTCAAAAGTATACTACAAAGCAGAAAATTTTGAAAGAATAAATGCACACTAAATGCAAAATAACTTCTTTTCAGGAGAATTTTGTAAAGCTTTTTGAAAACAGATGATTGGAAGAATTTCCATCAGCTAAAATAGACCTTAGTAAATGTGAAGTTTCAATCTGATTAAGGGCTGCCAGGAAATTAGCCTTAATTCACCCAGTTTTACATAAACATGCAAGAAACATGTAGGTCTATTTTGATGTTGTTTCCCATCATTTGTCCCCCATATGTATGCAAGAGATGAGGCCAGAGTCTCTAGAACAATGGCGGAGAGGGGAAAAAGAAGGAAATAAAAAAAGCATTGAAGTTAAACTTTAAGAAAAGTTGAAAAGGCTCTCCTCTGGCAGGAGGTGTCAAGAGGATGTATGTCATTGGGGTCACTTGTGGGGACAGGGACATTTGTTCCTCAGGCTGTGGGGGCCCTGATCTGGTGGCCATTAGCATGTATCTTTTACCTAAAGAAACTTGTATTATTTTCTCTTATTTGCATTTCTCTATCAATTACACTGAGTTTGATACCAAAATATAATATATATACCTCACCCATAAAATTCTCATAATGGAAAACTATAGAAAAATTGGTAAAGGGATGTTTACTTTCTTTTAAAGTTTTTTGCATAAAAAATTTCTGTGGGGTTTAAACACATTGGCTCAAGTTATTAAAGTGTAACATCTTTTGATTAATTATTAAAGAACAATTGATTAACATCAACGGAGATAATTTATGAGCTTAATTCTAAATTTTCTGAATAAAACTGCAAAATTGGTGAATAGAATTTAAAGCAAATGTCTTGAATCAGTATAATGTGGCACTTATTCCACTTGGATCAGTATATTTTGATATGTTTCTCATTTACAGCAGTTATTAAAATCTAGTAATGGTGTAACATGAATTTAAAATCAGATATTAGACTCATTGTATCATACTGAATTACACTGAAATTTTCAGACAAAATGAAGCATATTCAGTTACAATGGTTTTGACACTATAAAATGAAATGAGATTCATTTAAGATTACTATTTATTTCATCTACTTCTTTCAATTGAATTACATTTTGTTTTGCAATGTGGTGATAATTCCTTAGTGGTACACAAATAGAATCACATAAATGGGGTTAAGCTTTGCGTGTGTATTTCATATATGAAAATAGTGATAACATCCAAAGCATTTGGAGATGACTGTTAGACACTTAGGTGGGATATTGAGGTTAATTGGTAGGTCAATCAGAAAAATTAGGAATGTTTTCTGTACTGATGGAAAGTTATCAATGATCAAAGTGTGAGGTCAAACTTTAGAATCATTTTTCTAATGTCATTGATATGCCATAAGTATATCTCAAATATAACTCCAAAGTATTTAGCTTTGCGATGCCATTAACTAAATAAATGAAATATAGAAAGTGAGTCAGGTAAGAAGTGTTGAATATAGAAAATGTGTTTAGAAATAGTCAGTTCTGCTTTAATGTGACATATGTATTCTTTAAAATAACCACACTGCAAATACACACACACACACACACACACACATCACAGGGCTTATTGGGAAACTGTGATTAGGGACACAAACTTCATCATGGACCTATTTACAAAAAAGTTAGGAAACTAATAAAAACAGTGGCGCAGTTATACATATGTCAAATTGTTAAGAAATACATAAATGATACAATAAATATGACATTTTATCTTGAAAAAGACCTGAAGTTGCTTGTGGAAGTGGGTGTGGGGAGGATTGCAAGCTGCAGCTTTTGAATTGTCAAGGAGTATTCAAAGGATGGTTATCTGTAATTGGAGGGGGAGTTGTAATACTGGATGTGGATGGGTGTGGTTCACACATGGTTAGCAGGGAGATGTTTGAAGTGTGGTATGTGTGTGCATGCACAGGTGCATTTTGTACATGTGTAGTCCTACAAGCCAAATGTAGTCCTACTTGGCTTGATTCTGAAAGCTGAATACATTCAGAAACAGTTTATCTCAGATAAAATTGCAAATAAGGAAATGCAAAGTTTTGTTATGTCCAAATTATTTCTTAATATATCAATCGCACTGGACCAAAGTGTTCAAAATAAGCTGTACAGCAGAACTGAGTGAATGTTGTAGAGGTTTAGAAGTAGGTGAAATCATTCATTGAAGAAATTTAAAACAAAAACAAGATCCAAATTGTATACCCTGAGTTATTGCCACACATAGCCAAACAATTTTTTTATTAACTCATCTAACAATAAATACAAAAGTGGAAACTACAAATGATTACAAAGAACATAAAGATCTATTGTTCCAGGGACAGTATACTGATTGCAGCGGTATAATGAAAAGTGTTTGGAATCAGAGAGACTTGTATTCCAAATAATTACTTTTATCAGTTGCTATCTTTGTGACCAGAAGAAGGTTATTTAAACTCACTGATGGCTCCAGTTTTCTCATAAGTCAAATGGGAATATTATTTATAAGTACACATACATATCTGTAATATACTTATAGGTATCTATAAGTATATACATATAAGTATAACATAAGGTGTGACATACTTAGCATGGTGCTTGGATTGTAGTAGGCACTGTTCTGGTGAATTATGCCCCTTCTGAGAAGCTATGCTAGTGATTTACTAGAGGAGGTGTATAAAAACCTCAGTGTTCTCATCTCTCAGTTAGGATAATTCAACCAGTAAATACTCTGTTAAAGAATTATTAGGTATCCTTTAATAAAGTAATGAATACTACATAGCACTCCATGTATTTGTGTATTTGTATTACTGTGTTTGCCAAGGAATGCACATAGAAATGTTTATGTAGTCACATTACAATGATAACTTTACTGATTACTTGTGGTTCTTGCTTCTTTCTTCTTTATACATGTTCTAAATTCTTTTCCATTTAAACAGAATCGTTTTACCCATGTGCTGTATTCAAGTCCATTCAAGTCTTTTTGAAGCGTGCTCTATAAAAATTGGGAAGAGGGTAGAAGAAGGTAGGTAGGGAGAAGAAAAGAAGAGAGGCAAACAGTAAGCCTAGCTATTTGTAGGTTTCCCCCAGGTCCTGGGAATCCTGAAATACAAAAAATGGGGTTTTGGTCCAGATGATATCAGATTTTCTAGGAGAGGAGGAGGACTGGAGTTTGAGCTTAACCACTTGCCAGTGAGTCAATCAGTCATGCCTATGTAATGAAAGTCCAGTAGAACCTGAACAACACAGCTAGAGTGTGCTTGCTGGTGGGTGATACACATCGATATGCCAGGAGACTGCTACATTCCCAGGACAGGGAAGCTCCATATTTGGAACCCTCGCATCCTCACCCTCTGAGTCTCCTCCTTCATCTCCTCTTGATTTGGGTGGTTTATAATGACTGCAATCATAAGCATAGTGCTTTCCTGTGTTCTATGAGTCATTCCAGCAAATTATGAAATCTGAGAGGACGGTGGGAACCACAAGATTTGCAGCCAGTCGGTGTGTAGGTGGCTGGTGGACCCCAGAGATTTCAGCTAGTATCTGAAGGGAGGGGAATCTAGTGGAGACTCAGACCTCAACCTGAGACATCTACACCAAATCCAGGTAGTTAGTATCAGAATTACACTGCAGAATTTAAAATAAATGAGGAGCAGGAGGAAGGCAAAGTTGTGTTTAGAAAATAGCAAGAAAGGAGGAGGTAAGCATAGACCAAACAGGCTAAAGGCATGCTAAATATGGAAGTTGAATGTTTTTCCTAAGTACAATAGAAAGCTTTTTAAACACGTAAAGCAGATGAATAATGGAAATAGAATTATGGTTAAAACATTACCCTGGATGCTATGCGAAAAACTACAGACTAATTAGAGGTTACAATGACCCTCCAGGTGAAGATAATGCAGGCATGGACTTGTGTAGTCACCATGGAGATGGAGATGTTGGGATTTACGCTGGTGTTAGGGCTGAGAAGTCTTGCAGCTGGATTGGATATGGAGGAGAGAAACTTAGAGGAACCAAGTTATTTATTCTCAGGTGTTGGCCTGAAAGTAGTAATTACTCAGAGAATAATGAAGTAAGAACTGACCTATTAGGAGGGGTGGAGAGAATTTTGTGTATCTTAAGATGGCTTATTGTGGTAACAGACTACCCTAAAGATGCTTATATCTGGATTTCTGGAACCTATGAATATGCTACTTTATATAGTAAAGGGGAATTAAAGTTGCAAATCAGCTCACTTTAAAGATAAAGAAGTTAGCCTCTATTATTGGATGGGCCCAATGTAATTACAATTACAAGGTTCTCTAAAAGTGGAAGAGAGAGACAGACAAAAGAGAACTAGAAAGATGGCAGAGTGAGAAGGACTCAACCCAATGATGCTGACTTTGAAAAGAGTTAAATGGGCCATAATCCAAGAAATGCAGGTGGCTTCTAGAAACTGGAAAAGTGATAGAATTCTAACCTACAGAAATGCAATGTAATATACTATGTGGTTGAAACCAGTAAATTTGTGGTAATTTGTCACAACAGTGATAAAAAAACTAATACACCTATTAATTATCCAGTTAGAGGTTTTTAGAAAAAAGTTGTTTTATAAATCTTTAGTTCAGAGAAGAGGTTGGATAAACAGATGTAGACATGAGGGTCAAGGCCATATTGATAAAAAGCAAATAGGCAAAGAAGAGGCCAATTTAGATAATACATGTGTTGTGATAGTACAGTTTAGCATTTTGAATGTCTCATATTACACTGTTACTGTGTAGTATGAGTGAATTACCTAGGGTACATGTCGTGTCAAGAGACTCATGTAGGGACTTCCTAGGTGGCACCATGGTTAAGAATCTGCCTGCCAGATGTAGAGAATGGACTTGAGGACACAGGGTTGGGGGTGGGGGGAGTGAAGGGGAAGCTGGGATGAAGTCAGAGAATAGCATAGACATAGATACACTACTAACTGTAAAATAGATAGCTAATGGGAAGTTGCTGTATAACAAAGGGAGATCAGCTCGATGATGGGTGATACTTTAGAGGGCCAGGACAGGGAGTGTGGGAGGGGGTAGCGGGTGGGAGGGGATATGGGGATATATGTATGAATACAGCTGATTCACTTTGGGTGTACCTCAAAAGCTGGTACAAGAGTGTAAAGCAATTATATTCCAATAAAGAGCTTTTCAAAAAAAAAAAAGAATCTGCCTGCCAATGCAGGGCACAGGGGTTCGATCCCTGCTCCAGGAAGATCCCACAAGCTGCAAAGCAACTGAGCCTGTGCACCACAACTATTGAGCCTGCACTCCAGAGCCCGTAAGCCACAACTATTGAGCCCATGTGCTGCAACTACTGAAGCCCGTGCACTTAGAGCCCGTGCTCCACAATAAGAGAAGCCACCACAATGAGGAGCCCGCATACCACAATGAAGAATAGCCCCTGCTCACCACAACTAGAGAAAGCCCATCTGTAGCAACGAAGACCCAACAGAGCCAATCACTTAATCAATCAATAAATAAATTAAAAGAAGACTCATGTAAAATCTTATTTAATTCCTGATATGTTTTTTATATTCTGAATTATTTTGTTTAGAACATTCAAAAGTATACTTATAAATATTTTTTATTTTCATCTAGTAAAGTTTTTAACATGGAAGTAAGAATCAGAAAATAATTAGTATAAATATATGCTTAGATACAAAAGAAAAATTTTAAAATTTATTCTATAGTAAGAATATTGGAAGGTTTTTTGTTTTCTTTTTCTTCTTCAATGTAATTTCCTACTTCTTGAAAACTACTGAAGAAATCCCAGGATAGCACTGATTAAGTACAAGCATGAACAATTTTCTGTTTGCCAAACGATAATTATTATCTCTTACAAAATGTAGATTAATGAATATTTTTACCAATTCTGGACTCTGCCATGTCAATTATTTTGAGAAATGATAAAAGTTATTCCATACAAGTTGTCAGCAATTAGAATTCATGTCCCTGTGTTTGATACACATATCATATTATCCTATAGTAACATTATAATTAACTAGCTAAAATGTTTAACCAGTTGTACTTTGAGGGTTATTTTCTCTGGATTTAGTAGTGTCCTATTGAGACTAATGAATTCTGTGAGGCCAATCTTATTCTCTCCGGTCGAAAAGACTTTATTTATCACAGATAGGGAAGGGTTGTTTTCTTTGCTGAAAAGAACAAATTAAAGTGAAATAAAAAAAAAAGGTTTGCTGGAGTAAAATTTTGAGAAAGCTGCTTCGTGAGAACAAAGCTGGCTGTGAAGAGAAGCTGGCCTTTTACAGTCAGATGTCGCCTTTCACTGGCATCAGTTAAATTTAAAGACACCATGAAAATTGTGTGACATTGCATTAAAATGCTTTTAGACCTCTATTTGGATACAAAATATAGGTTTCACATAACTTTTCTCTCTCCAGGCTAGTGGAGACTAGGGCAGTGCTGCTTGTGCTTTAGAGCACAGCAAGTTACTGTTACAGAATCCAAATGCAGCCAAACAAGAATTGGGTACAGCTTATTTTCAACATTATTTTTTAACTGTAATATTTTAAAAAGTTGATATTTCTTTATACTAAAAATTAGCCGCTCTATGGATATGTTACTCAAACCCAGTCGCATTATTTATGTCCTATCAAAATTAAAAACAGTTTACCACATCTATCAAAGTGTTTTTAGCATTTGCAAAAAAATCTTGCAACATTCAATCAGAGGAGAAGTTTTGACCAAAAAGTGAGTGTAAGCCTTACAACGCTCGTTTATCATGAGAGGTCTGCTTTGATGAAAAATGGACTCTCATTGCATTTTATTCCTGGTTCTGGAACATCCTCAAGTATTGTGAAAGTAAAAGCACTTCCTGAAAAGGTGAGGGGTTTTACTTCATCTCTCTCCTGGACAGAGGTTATTTTCTGTTTATTTTTATTTGTTTGTTTCATGAGGCTACACTACTTGAAGCACATATTTAAAGCATATAATTTGAAAAGCTTGAATATATTTATAAATGTCTTTAACCATCCAGGTAATAAGCATACTCATTATTCCTCAAAGTTTCCTCATTCCTCTTTGCAATGCCTCCCTGCTGCCCTTACACTCCACCCCCAGGCAGCTACTGATCTGCTTTGTCAAAGTGGATGGTAGGGTACATACCCTTTATTTTGGTCTCACCTTTGTTTTTACTCAGATAATTGTTCTGAAATTCGTTTTGTTGCAGCATGAATCAAGTTAATTTATTTCTACTGTGGTGCAGGATCCTATTATGTGGAAACCCTACAATTTGTGTGTCTATTCACACATTGATGAATATTACAAATAATAGTCCTGTGTGATTATAAGTTGCATTTGCCCAGTGATTAATGATGTTGAACATGTTTTCATGAGTTTGTTGGTCATCTGTCTTTAGGAAGGTGTCTCAATCTTTTGCCCATTTAAAAAAATTAGACTGTATGACATAATAAATTTCATTAAGAGTCGGAGCTTTTAAAGTTCTCTCTAAAGAACGTATTCTGGATACAAGCTCTTTATGAGACACATGATGTTCAGAGAACAAATATTTTCTCCCAGTCCATGGATTGTCTTTTCATTCAACCCTGAAGGAAGAAATAGGTGTCAAATTTCTTTCTTTTTCTTTTTTTTTTCATTTAAGCAAGAAATGCTACAAGTATTCACACTTCCTTCACAGGAACACTCAGCAGTATAATATTGTTACATCAAGTAACAACCATAATTATAGAATTTGGATAGTTAGAAGCTATAAACTGTTTAACAATGGGGCGTATTTTGATCTCTGAAATCTAGGCATCTTAAAAGGTCTATTGGTTCACATAATACTTCCAAGGAGAATTTTGCAATAATAGAAAATAAAACAGAGTTGTACCTTTTTTTTATACAGCCACCACATTTGACAAGAAATAAGACTGGTATTTTGCATATATTCTCAATTCAATACCAGCTCTAACTTCATGAATTTGAATCATGTTTGCACTTCTCTAGCTGCAAAAGGAGAAACAATATATTCTCTCTTTGAGATTATTTTTCACTATCATCATTTTCAAGGCTAAGCAACGGAATCCCACAGTTAACACTACAGAAAAAGAACAGGTCTAAAACATTTAAACTTGCATTATAGGAAAATAAAATGGCAGAAAATGTTGTGTTAACAAATATAAGACATTTAATATCTTGCTTCTATATCAAGAATCATTTGTTTGAAGGAAACAGAAATATATCCAAATGATCTTAAGTAAAATGTTATAAATAACTTATCCTGAAACTTATGGGCAAGAACCACAGCACTATCTTATGAGACACAGAAAATGTAAACTTCCAGAAAAATTAATGCATCTATTTCTTCTTTCTCTTACTCACTAGGGCCAAATGATCTAGTTCTTAATCTCAGCGAAACATCTGTTTATTCATTTTTTGTTTTTGCTAAAAAGCTCCCTCCTCATGCTTTTTGACCAGTATGGCCCCAATGTTGTGACTGCAGTATAACAGCCTTAGCTCTTGGGTCAATATACATAGGTCTAGGCATCATATATAACTGAAATAAATCTCTCCATACCCAAACCCTCTTTCCTGAAAGTCAGTGATTTTACCTTTGGTCAAATTTCAGCAATATCATCTCTGATGCTACTAGCTATGGACAAGGTAGAAGTTAAATGTTGAAGGGAATTTGGACATGCTGTTCTGTCTGTATATCTGGTATGTGAGAGCTGACTATCTGAGAGAGAAGGATGGAGAGATCAGTGAGAGATGAGTGTGCTTCAGAGCAGGGACAAGTCAATGTGGTACTCCAAAACTCCCTACTACATGAATAGTGCCAGAAATTTTAAAATGTTTTAAGTATTCTCTCAGATTGAATTTACAGAAGTTATTTACATTTTTGTTGTTTATTTCTCAGTCATTCTCTTAATCCTTTTCTACCTCTTAGTAGCCAGCTCAATTGGGTTAGAAAAGAACATGTTATATAAAAGGTTGGCTTTTGCCAAAATCAAAGACATCTAAGCCAGAAGGAAGAATAGGAAAATCATCACAGGAAAAGAGAAGAAAATCATGAGTGAACTGTGCATATCAGTTTGTTATATTCTGCTAATTTGCTAAAAATATACAAAAATAATAAAATCACAACATATTTGCATTTTATATTTTTCTTTTAAATTTTTAAATGTATCTTTTAAATACATTTATCTTTTAATTATCTTTTAAACTTATCTCCAAATATTTTCTATTTTCTACTAGAAACTAACATTTCTTCCTGGCATCTGTCTTGAAGTAAAGAAACTACACATAAAAAATAAACTGAATGGCAATGAACAGTGTCTTCTACTTATCTATTTTTATTTATTTAAAGCTGAAAATATATTGTGATGGCAGAAGACATCACAATATATTGTTTTAAATCTTTATTGGAGTATAATTGCTTTACATTGTTGTGTTAGTTTCTGCTGTACAACAAAGTGAATCAGCTATGTTTATACATACATCACCATATCCCGTCCCCCTTAAGCCTCCTTCGCACTGTCCCTATCCCACCCCTCTAGGACATCACCAAGCATCAAGCTGATCTCCCTGTGTTATGCAAGAGCTTCCCACTAGCCATCTATTTTACATTTGGCAGTGTATATATGTCAATGCTACTCTCTCACTTCATCCCAGCTTCCCTTCCCCACCTGGTTCCTCAAGTCCATTCTCTATGTCTGTGTCTTTACTCTTGCCCTGCCACTAGGTTTATCGGTACCTTTTTTTTAGATTCCATATATATGCGTTAGCGTATGGTATTTGTTTTTCTCTTTCTGACTTACTTCACTCTGTATGACAGATTCTAGGTCCATCCACCTCACTATAAATAACTCAATTTCATTCCTTTTTATGGCTGAATAATATTCCATTGTATATATTATATATGTGCCACATCTTCTTTATCCATTCATCTGTCGATGGATATTTAGGTTGCTTCCATGTCCTGGCTATTGTAAATAGTGCTGCAATGAACATTGGGGTACATGTATCTTTTTAAATTATGGTTTTCTCAGGGAATATGCCCAGTAGTGGGATTGCTTGGTCATATGGCAGTTCTACTTTTAGTTTTTTAAGGAAGCTCCATACTGTTCCCCATAGTGGCTGTATCAATTTACATTCCCACCAACAGTGCAGGAGGGTTCCTTTTTCCCCACATCCCCTCCAGCATTTATTGTTCCTAGATTTTTTGATGGTGGCAATTCTGACCAGTGTGAGGTGATACCTCATTATGGTTTGGATTTACATTTCTCTAATGATTAGTGGTATTGAGTATCTTTTCATGTGTTTGTTGGCCATCTGTATGTCTTCTTTGAAGAAATGTCTATTAGGTCTTTTGTCCATTTTTGGATTGGGTTTTTGGGTTTTTTTTTTGTTTGTTTGTTTTTTTGATATTGAGCTGCATGAGCTCTTTGTATAGTTTGGAGATTAATCCTTTGATCCTTTGTCATTTGCTTTGTTGGCAAACATTTTCTCCCATTCTGAGGGTTGTGTTTTCATGTTGTTTATAGTTTATTTTGCTATGCAAGAGCTTTTAAATTTCATTAAGTCCCATTTGCTCATTTCCATTACTCTAGGAGGTGGGTCAAAAAGAATCTTGCTTTGATGTATGTCATAGAGTGTTCTGCCTATGTTTTCCTCTAAGAGTTTTATAGTGTCTGGCCTTCCATTTAGGTCTTTAATGCATTTTAAGTTTATTTTTGTGTATGGTGTTAGGAAGTGTTCTAATTTCATTTTTTTACATGTAGTTGTCCAATTTTCCCAGCACCATTTATTGAAGAGGTTGTCTTTTCTCCATTTTATATTCTTGCCTCCTTTGTTGGAGATAAGGTGACCATGTGTACGTGGGTTTATCTCTGGGCTTTCTATCCTGTTCCATTGATCTATATTTCTGTTTTCATGCCAGTACAATACTCTCTTAATTAGTATAGCTTTGCAGTATAGTCTGAAGTCAGGGA
Organism: Hippopotamus amphibius kiboko; assembly: GCF_030028045.1. NCBI lineage: Eukaryota > Metazoa > Chordata > Mammalia > Artiodactyla > Hippopotamidae > Hippopotamus > Hippopotamus amphibius. The sequence continues at coordinate 78,173,136 of NC_080198.1, forward strand.
GCTTGATTCCTCCAGCTCCATTTTTCTTTCTCAAGATTTCTTTGGCTATTCAGGGTCTTTTGTGTTTCTATACAATTTGTAAAATTTCTTGTTCGAGTTGTGGAAAATGACATTGGTAATTTGATAGTGATTGCACTGAATCTGTAGATTACTTTGGGTTGTATAGTCATTTTCACAACGTTAATTCTTCCAATTCAAAAACATGGTGTATCTCTCCATCTGTTTGTATCATCTTTGATTTCTCTCATCAGTGTCTTATAGTTTTCTACATACAGGACTTTTTCCTTCTTAGGTAGGTTTATTCCTAGGTATTTTATTCTTTTTGTTGCAATGGTAAAGGGGAGCATTTCCTTAATTTCTCTTCCTGATTTCTTGTTGTTAGTGTGTAGGAATGCAAGAGATTTCTGTGCATTAATTTTGTATTCTGCTACTTACTAAATTCATTGATTAGCTCTAGTAGTTTCTTTGGTGGCATCTTTAGGTTTTTCTATGTATAGTATCATGTCATCTGCAAACAGTGCCAGTTTTACTTCTTCTTTTCCAATTTGGATTCCTTTTATTTCTCTTTCTTCTCTGATTGCCATGGTTAAAACATCCAAAACTATGTTGAACATTAATGGTGAGAGTTGGCACCTTTGTCTTGTTCCTGTCCTTAGAGGAAATGCTTTCAGTTTTTCACCACACAGTATATTTAGATGAAAATGTGACTTTTTCAGATTCTGTAATTTTAACTGAAATGTAGAGAAATTTCAGAAAAACAACAAAAGTAGAATAAGATGAAAAATCACATTGATCAATGTCAGGAAACAGAACTATTCTCAATATATATATTGTTGGTGATTAACACTGGTTCAGGTGAATGTAAAAAGTGTCAAATATGTTAAGATCATTTACGGATGGAAGAATAAGTGCACATCAATTCATTCAGAGTAGCTGTGGTCTATTTCCATTATTATTATATTTTTGGCACTTTTACTTCCTTGAAAGTGCCTTTCTAATCTCATGGTTTACTATAACTTTATCTCTTTATAATGTAAAGATAATCTTCCTTATCTTTAATATTGGAAGACGCTTAGAATAGATTGCAGGTAAGTATGAATTAAGTAACACTCATATTTTATAAAGTACTGCTCCTTTCTCTTTCTTTTTTTATTCTTTACAATAGATAAAAATATGTTATGTACAGAAATGAAAAATATCCAAAATTTTTATTATGTTACTATGATTGAATTATTAGGTATGGCATAAGGAATCTCTTTAATTTACTGACTCAAAACATGCTTAACAATCCAAATTATATATCATAGTAAGTTTATTCAGAATGTATTTATCAAATCTCATGATTTTCAAATATTACAGAGTACAAATCAGGTCCTAACTGAAGAATAGATTAAAATATCTTATTTAAATTTTTTTTTTAATTCAACAAATAGGCAGTATGACCTGGTGAAAAGGCTCTGGATTAAAAGCATGATCTATGTTCAAAACTTTTTGTCATCAGTTTGTTGCTCTGTGACTTTGAATAAGAGCCAATTTAGGTCTTGAAATCAGTTTATTCCTCTATAGCTTAGGAAAAAATGCCATGTTTCCTCATTTCAAATATACATCCTTTCAGTATCTCTGATATTGGGATGGATGTTACATAACTCACAAAATCAACTTGTCAGTTTACAGGCAGAGTATTGTGTTGTGAGGTTATTGTCTTTCTGTAATGTACTGAAATGTGGATCGATGATACCTATTTATTTGATTGTTCTGAGTTAATTTTTTTTTTTGCTCAGACTCAGTAGAAATTGCCAAGTTCTTGGGAACTTGGATCAAAACTTGGAGAGATATGTAAGAATGATTTCAATGGATATTACCTAGGTTTTGAATATATGTTAAAACAACAGCTGGGTTATGAAGAAATCAAATTAAATTAAAGAAAAATAAAATCCCAAATTAAAGCCTAAAAACAATTTCCAAATAGGAAGTGAAAATTGCAGATATTCTCCAACCTACCTATCCATACATTACTAGATATTATGTAGAGATACTATGTACACAAATATATAAAATTAGCTTAAATGTTAAAGAAAACTACACATTTCTTGTAGCAATATAAGAAAAGCAAAACTGTTTTGTCTTACTGAGTGGTCAATCCCATAAATATAAAAATAAGTGAGATAATATAAGGGAGGTACATATTTTAAATACATATTGCAAATCAATCATGGTATCTTCCACTCTAGTGAAGATGGACCAATGATACACTGCTGCCTAAAGACAAAAACAAACAGAAATCAGACAAAATATTTAAAACAACAATACTGAAGGCACTGGGTATCATGAAATGAGAGTCAAGAAATAGGAAACAAGGAAGTAGCCCACTTTCCAGGCCATTTCTCCAGAAAGGAGAAATCCAGACAGAGCCTGGAAGCTCTCTGAATTAAGGAAATAGGGCAAGATGTCTTGGGAAGCCAGAGTGGGTAGAATTCACAGGACAGAGCAGTGCAGAAAAGACAGCTACCCAGGGAAAGAACTTCAAATACATTCAGAAGGGCCTCCTTGAATATTTATTTGATTACTGATCAGAGTGTGGGAAGACATTCTGGAACCTTTTTGAAACATTGAAAATGTTGAAGTATGTGGGCCGAGCGATGGGATTCAGGATGTCCTACTTGAGCAGTGGAGGAGCGAGGGTGCGGGGCGTGGAGACTAATATCACCCTGTTTGGTCCTGAGGGATGGCTGGTTAGCCAAAGACGGGTAAGATTCCTCAGAAGAGGAACAACCTAAGACAGGCACAGCCGCAGAGGGGCCAACAGGGGTAGTGCATAGAGCCTTCCTTATATCACCGTGTTTGGCCCTGAAGGATGACTGGTTAGCCAGAGACCGGTAAGATTCCTCAAGGGAGGAACAACCTAAGACAGGCACAGTCACAGAGGGGCCAACACGGGTGGGGCACAGACCCTTAATCCTTTTGAGAGAGGTCTCCTGCCCTCAGGGCTGCTTTGCTCTCCACGCCCAGCTCAAATCAGGACCCAGGAGGCAAACAAAGATCATTGCCTCCCGTCATGTGAGGCCTTTGATTGTTTATGGGATTAACTTGGGAGTGTTAGACCCTTAGGCTATGCCGAGAACTCAATAAAAGCAACGTGGGATCAATCATCAAGGCTCTTGATCCTAGAGGTCTTGAGTCCCCCGGTCCCATCTTTCTCTTCAGTCTGTGTCTGTGTGTTCTTCAAGCTTGCGCCACCCGTCACTCACCTCGAGTCGCCAAGTTGATCCCGGCAAGTGGATCCCGGCATCAGAGGATGAAGTAAAGCCACTACCTGGTGCTAGGAAAAGAACCTCTTCAAAAAGATTAGAGGTAAGAGTATCTGGCATTTAAAGAGGATATGGAATAACACATGTTCTTAACAATCAAAGTAGGAAACTTTATAATTAGGAGGGCATTGGTTACAATATTAAGCAAGATCTTGCCCCAAAAGTGGGAGAAAAATTAATCCTAGATTAAACATAGTTCTAATCCAGCCTAACAAAGTTTTAGAGCAAGATTCAAAAGGCAAAACTACTTCCAAATGCTTAACCATATCCCAAAACCAAGCTCAAGAATATAGTAATATAAAAATATTTCGTAAGGATCAAGGTAAAATTGGCAATATCTGGTACCCCACCCTCCACAAAATGACCAGATATGAAAAGGAGGAAAACAGAAAATCTAATGAGGAGAAAATCAAAACTGACCCAGAATTACACAGGTGGTAGAAACTGTAAAAACAAACAAACATTAAAACAGTAATTATGAAAATATACTTTACATCCACCTTGGTTAATGTGGTATCTGACAGTTTCCCCCCTTCTAAAGTTATTTTTTTCTTTGTGATTAACATCATGTTGATATATATTGTTGGTGTAAGCTTATGATGTATTTCTAATTATGGGAAAATTGTCATAATTTTTAATATTCAAAGTGAAAAAGAAACCGTATTCTCCAAAGGACAATGACTTACCCTTGATATGTTATTCACATCTACATGCATTTACCTAGCTATTCATGTTTTGAAGCACAGCTAGGTTTGAGAAAGAGGGGGAAAAAAATCTTCCCTTTCGTCCCTTTGATTTCTAGACGCTGCACATAGAAGACACAGATCTCTTCCTTTTGATCATCTACATGGTATAAGCTATTGATTCTGCCAAGTGGTAACAATGTGGGCTTAGGGCTTAGGCTGCTATTGAGTCTCAGCTCTTCTCTTTACTCTTCCTTTGGCATAGGACAAATAACATCATCCCTCTGTGGCACCTCACCCATGCAATGGAAATCATGATACTCGCTAAAGAGAAAATATAAAAGTGCTTTGAACATAACAGGCACTTATTAAATGTCAACTTTTAGGGAAAACGATGCTGATGAAGATAAGAATTGAGCATGCGTATTCACCAAAATGGAACTTGAAGTTTTTAATAAGGCCATATGTTTAAAAAGAAGCCATACTTTCTTTTCCTGATTGGTTATTACTTTGTGTGTGTGTGTATTTAAAATTTATTTTACACTCTTTTCAGGAGTTCTAGTTTAAAAATGCAGACTGTTAGAATCAACGTCTTACCATGGAGAGAACTTAGTACTTGACCCCTGTGTTTGGAAGAGGTACAGTAAAAAATTTTTTTGGAAGAGGTACAGTAAAAAATTTTTTTGGAAGATGTACAGTAAATTTAAAACTCTTTAAAAACTTTGTTATTTGGTACATTGTTAGTAAAATCAGTGATGTGTGAGTTGAAACATTCTATATAATCTGTAAAGCGGTATATAAATATAAGCAGTTTTAAGAGTACTTATTTATAAATATAGCTGATTCACTTTGTTGTACAGCAGAAAGTGGCACAACAGCGTAAAGCGATTATACCGCAATAAAGAGCTAAAAAAAAAAAAAAGAATGAAACCCAAATAAAAGAGAAAAAATAATAAATAACAAAGGATGGTGGTGGAAATTTCAAGGAAAAAAAACAGTACTTATGAATATTTTTCAGTTTTGATGAAAACAATGAAATAAATCAAGTGTTGTTTTACTGTGGAGCTCCATGGCTCAATAAACCCAGCAGCTCCCTGCTGAGAACACTTAACACCAACACAAAATGGGTTTTCTTTCACATTTAATGTGCCACTAGACAGAGTAATAAGTAGCAGTGTAGGTGTTAAAATTCTAGGGGAAATGGAGGTTAAATAGTAAACAAAATATTATGCTGATATTAATCTCACAGTCATGTTGACAGTTAATAAAAAAATCAGAATTAATGAATAAATCATACTAACATGACCAAAAAAATAGATTTGATTATTTTGGGTCATATAAAGGGTCATTTCTTTAATCTTACAAGTGTTTACCAATTCATAAAAGATTAAATGATCTTATTTATTTTGCCCTCTTCAGAGCCATTTTAGCTGATTATCTGGAGCTAATCAGATTATGTGAGTGATTGATTATTTTGGCTTCTACGTTAGGTAACCTGAAATTTATACAAGTTATTGCATACTTTGGAAGACTAGTGACATAAGAGTGTTGGTAGCTAGAATATACTTAATTCAGAAGATAGACTGTGGAGACTTAGTCCTTCCAATGGTTATCTAAAGGTGACTGCTGAACTAAAAAGTTTTACACAAATAATACATAACTTCATCAAATTATTGATTATAGTTTGATTTCACATGATTATGTTTAGTCATATAATATCAAGGCATTTAATCAAGTAGAATAGCAATTTATGCTATGAAAATTGTTTAAGTATCCACATTTTAGAATCAAATGTCATTTGCCTAAGACTTCAATAGCTGGCTCAAAATGTCAAATTTTGTTTATATGTGTATTTCAATTAGGTCTCAAAACATTTACTTATAAGCAAATATTTATACTTAATTTCAAGTTTATAAATATTTAATTAGAAAAGTATATTAAGTGGCTAAAATAAATAACTAACAGATGTAATAAATTCAATTTGCCATCAAAGGGATGTAATCCTATAGAAAATACTACAGGAATTTTAATTTGAATTGAATGGCTTGTGGTGTACTGAAAGATTATAACTGGTATATCATAGACTGGGGTAGATTTAATTTGCAGTGTGTTTTAAATGTAGTCTCTGGTAACATAAGGGATTACTGCTTTTTGTTCTTCCTTTTGGAAGGCTTACAAATACACATTTTATTGGATAGATGGTGTGTCATTCTGAAGTTGACTGTAAAATAAATGAATTATTCCCTTAACAAGAAAAATCCAGTTTATTCTGCCATAAACTGAAAATGCCTTTCTGTGGTAAAACCAAATAAAGTTATTATAAATATACATTGAATTTCAGAACCCAGAAAAATCAGTAGAAATGGGTAGTATGTATTTGTATAAATATGCTCATATTTTGGAATGAGAAATATTTGACACTTCTATTGGCAATGGTATGTTTAAATATAAATTAAAAGATGAAATAGTGACATAGTATTTTGATTGATTTGTAATACTGAATGTACTAGTTTTCTAGAGCTGCACTAATAAATTACACAGATTGGGTAGCTTAAAACAACAGAAATGTGTTCTGTCCTAATTCTGGAGGCTAAAAGCTCTAAATCAAGGTGTTGGCAGGGCTATGCCCTCTCTCTCTAAGGCTCTAGGGAAGACCTCATTGACTTTTCTAGCTTCTGGTGATTCCTTGGCTTGTAGGTGCATCTTTCCTCTATCGTCACATGGCATTACCCCTGTGTATCTGTGCCTCTGTGTCCAAATTTCTTCTCCTTATGTGGTTCCAGGTAGGCATGACACAAATTTTGAGGGGAAACTAGTCAACCCAGTTCATGTACATACTGAGATCCAAATTATAATGCTTACATGAAAGGTCAGTCTTCCAGGTTTCGGCTGCATTTATTGATTTATGGTCTCATGTAAGTTTCTAAGGTTTTATCAGATCAGTGGTAAAATTTATTGTAGGTTCAGCAGTGGTGGATATATCAATATGATGAAAAAACACATAAGGATATAGGAAAGCAACTATACTCCACTAAAATTTAATTTAAAAAAAGAATATAAGAACAAGAATGAAAACTTTAAAATATTGAAACAAATAATAACATTTTTAACTATCACCTAGTATCTTGTAATCTTGGAAAAAATAAAGAAAATTAATGGAACTATTAATATTGTCTTCTCTAACCTTGGGAAATGACTATAATAACAACAAAAATTTATGTTTAAAGTAAGAAATAGTGAGGTGCTTCTAAATTATGTAAACATAATTTAGATAACCTAACATTTAAGTACTCTTTTCCCTAAAGTTGACCTTCTGATAGTCAATTCATCAAATGAGACTGGTCAGACTTTAAAATATACATCACATAGTGTGGTTAAGTGACCTGATATATTTTGTATTCATGAGTTTATTGGAAGATGCTTGTTGCAATTAGCACTTTAAAGAGAGGAGAATTACCTCTGTCAATTATGTCAGCTATAATACATGCAGCTCTGAGCTAGCTAGATGGAAGTTATTTATAAGTCTTGTAAAACACAGCAATAAAGTCACTTCGTATCCAAGTGATTGGTGTATGTCACTGGCAGATATTTTTTCTCTCAGAGCATTTTTGTAACAAATTAAAAATGTGGTACTTAATATAGCCACATTAAATAATAGATCTCTGTGAAATTTTAAGGTTTTCATACCATTTTTTTAACCATGGGAGAAAATGTTTTAGGTTGGAATAAGGATAATTTTGCTCTAAATGTTAAGGTAAAAATGAAAAAGCAAAAATGAAAAAAGGTGTTAAATTAAAAAATATGACATTTTGGATTAATAGATTTTTTATACAAATTTGTTTAGTTTGAAATAATTTGACATCTAGTGTATATCTACTGTCATATTATTTCAAAAGCAAAAAATTTTAAATAATTTCAAGATTTTAAAGCAAAGTTGAATATGAATACAGGAGATGGTGTATTTTAATATGTAGGGAAAATATTATTGTCTAGTGGTATTCTCCTACTGAGAATACTTTGAGAAGCTAGAAAAAGGCAAGGAAAAAACCATCAGGTCATAGACTTTGGAAGGTTAACAAGGCAGAGAAAAATTATGGACAAGAATCGAGAAAATAAGGAAAACCATACCTGTGAGTATGGCATTCAGGGTCGCTTTTCCCCTGTATTCTTCTGCCAATTCAAAAAGCAGCAGCTAAGAAGTTTTGAAGCTGAACTGAACTTTTCACAGTCTCCTAGGGCTAGGAAGGGTTTTTCAATATTAAAATTGTATACTGGATAACTCTTTGTTGGGGCGGGGGTGGGGCTGTCCTGTGCATTGTAGAATGTATAATAGCATCTCTGATCTCTACGCACCAGATACCAGCAGCAACAACCTTTCTCCTTCAAAATATGACAACCAAGGTAATACCAAATATCTGCTCTGACAAAAACAAACAAAAAACACCTAATAAAGAACTACTGGACAAAGGGAACTGAAATCTTAGTTTAGGACTTCCAAAAAGGGGTTTCCTAGTCAATGTTCAGGCTTTTAATTGATACCACAAAAGGTATTCTTCTACTTCTAGATATAAATATAAACTTGAAATAGAAGGGCCTCACCCCCTGCCAGGGCCAAACTTTAAAATACTTGGATCTCTGCACTTTGTTAAGTGGTCTGAGACTGCTAGTACACCAAGTGTCTGCAAGAAGCAAACCTAATGCCTATATCATTCTAGGCCGCAAATAATGTTTGTAACTGTTCATATTCACTGTGCATCATTTAATCCATCTCAGCAGACACTCAACAAGAGTAGACACCATGACCAGAATTCAAAGAGATACTATACATTGTCTTTTCATGTAATGGAGTTATCACACACACAGACTTTTAAAATATATGTGTGTAATATATTTGAGCAACTAAAAGGTGAGAATGCAAACTTTCCCATAGAATTGGAAAGCACAAAAATAGAATAAATAGAAGTTCTAGAAATGAATGTAAAAACTGAAACTAGAGAGGTGGAAATTATGGTCGAAAACTCTCTCAGAGCCTTCCGAAACAATAAACACTTTGGGAAATAGAAAAGTATTTAAGAAGATACGGAGTATGGAAGATTCTCCTTTTGGTAAAGAAGAAGTTTTAAGGAATGAATGTACCTGGCCTCCCCACTGCCTGAAAAAAAACAAAACAAAAGAAAATTTAAAAAAACAAAGATATATCTATATACATAAGCAACTGTGTTCAAGACATTGTACATCAGGCAATGAAGGACATTTGTCCTTGAGAGACAGCAGACAAATGAGGTGTACACTAAAATTGCCCTTACTGCCTTGAGGGAGTTTCCAGGCTCTTGTACAGGGAAGAGGAATTGATGTTGAGCCCTGAGAACTCCTTGAGTTGAGGAGCTAGAGCTGAAAGTCGAAGGAAACAAAGGCAGCTAGAGTTTGCAGGGCAAGGTACCAGAGAGATGAGAGCTGAATAGAGGGAGATCTGTAGGTCCCTCTAGAGTATTCAGGAGAGTATTTATCATGCATGGGAGGAAACTACCTGAGGCCTGGGGAAGCACCACTTCAAAGAATTTAAGGTAACAGTGCCTGTACTCCCACACTCCCACCTGCAAGCCAGGTTAGAAAAAAATTTAATCCATGGGGCATTGGGCAGAGTTCTCAGGAAGGTCTTACTTCAGTAGTTAGGAATAGTTAGCTCTAGACTGAGCATGGTCCCAAATCTACATTAGAAAAAAAAAAAAAAAAAGCCAAACCTGAAGGATCAAATTGAGCACTTGAATGCACTGCAGAACAAAGGATAAGAATATTTATAGAAACACAAAAATATCCAACACCCAACAAGGTAAACTTCACAATGTTTACCATCCAACCAAACTTTTTCCAGCATGCAAAGAGTCAGAATAATCTCATCCATAATAAGGAGAATAATTATTTAATAAAAGCCATCATAGAACTGGGATAGATGTTAGAAGTAGCAGGTAAAAGTATTAAAACTGTTTTTAGTATCATTCCATTTATTCAAAAAGTTAAGTAGAGACATGGAGAATATAAGAAAGACTCTACTTAAACTTTTAGATATGAATGCTATAGCGTTCAAGAGGAAAAATACACTAGATATGATAATTTGGCTATTTGGATATGGATAATTTGCCCGATAGGCAAATTACACAATACAGAAGTAAAAAAAATGGCGAACCTGAAGGCATAGCAATATAAAAGATACAAAATGGAACATGTAGGGGGAAATAATTTTAAATAAATGAAAAGGCTTCATTGATCTGTGGGACAATATTTCTAGACGTCACATCTATAAATGACAAAAAAGAGCATCATCAGAAGGTAGATCCTAATTGATCTCCCCAGTCACAGTAATGGCATTTCGCACCCTGGACAAATGAAACAATTCTTGCTAATGAGACAGGAGAAAAAATCTTTTGGAAAATGTACAGGAAAGATTTTCTTTGTCTGAAGGAGACATGCCGAACTATCTTCCCATTTTCTTTTATGAATGTGGTGTCAAGAAATGTTGGAAGATGCCGTGACCTTGAAGGCAGCTAGCCTGAGGATAAATTGACAACAAAAATTGCAGAGAAAACAATATGGAAAGAACCAGAGCACTTGATAATTTTATTGAGTCACTGAATTAACCAATTGTCATCCCTTGAGACACAGTCCGTGTAACAATTTTCCTCATTGCTTAAGCCACTTTGAGTAGAGTTCTCTGCTACTTGTGGCAGCAAATATGTTGACATGATTGCCCAAGTTCATAGACTAGAAACCAATACACACCATTGAATTAAACAATTCTGAAAACTTCGAAGATACCTTCTAAGTATCTTTTAAATAGGATAGTTTCTCCTTGCCATCACCTGTGCTAATTCCTAGATAAAAGAAGTAACTTCCAAAGTCCTTAAACCGAATCGCCATAATTCTAGTCCAACGTACTTTTCAAAATCTTTCTAGATACAGTCCTAGAATAACATATCTAAAACATCAGACATCCGCTTCCAAATGTGGCAACCGCTCAGCGCTTTCCCGGAGCTGAAACTCCCCAAGAAGTCAGCTTAATATCATCCTGTCCTTGGGGACTCTAGGATAAAAGATGTTCTGTGCCAACTCAGAGGACATCTAAGGAACCCAAGTGACCAATGTGCTTTGAAGTCGCTGGCTGAACACATCCCGCTGTTCTCTGTGGTGCAGTAAAGCAGTCAGTCCCCGCACCAGGACCTGGGGAATAAATTAGTGGAAAGAGAGAAAAGATGGCGGCGAAGTAGAGAGACGTGGAGTGCATCCCTCTCCACAGATGCGTTGGGAATGCACGGAAGGATGCAGTCATTCCCACAGAGAACCAGCTGAACACCAGCAGACGGCCTCGGACACCAGAAAGGACGGCAAGGAGCCCGACATAACCGGTAGGGAGGCATCTACCACGGCTCAAAGAGGGTGACGCGGCGGAGCTGTGGCAGACGGGAGGGAGTGAGAAACATACGGAGGGTCCGCATCGCAGCTCAGCGTTCCCGGACCGAGACATCGATCCGCGGCTGAACAGAGGGTCAAGGAGCGGGAGCGTGGGAACTGGAGAGCCTGTTCAGGGTGAGAAACATTGTTGCCAGTAGGGTGACGGACCGAGAGGACAGGAAGGAGGAGGTCCGCGGAGAGGAGTGCCGGTCCCTGAGAGCTGCCCGGCCATGATGGCAGCTGGAGGCTGCAGGCTCACGGGCGGGGGGAGGAGCCGCGCGCATAGCCTCTCTCTCTCTTTCCACGCCTCTGCAACAGGCACTGGAGAGACGCCCTGCTGGCCACCTAAGGCGCTCAGGGATAACGAGCACCCTCAGGCACTCGGGCGGGGCTAGATTAAAACCCCTTGCAATGCCAGCAGCAGGGAGGTTGCCAAGAGAAAAAAAAAAAAAAAAAAACAGCATCAAAAAGAAAAAAACCCCGAGAGAGGCCCAACTCTAAGACTTTCTGTTTTACGCCTGAGCCACCAGCGCCCTCTGCAACAGGCACCTCCAAGCCTGACTGAAACAACAGTGCGCCACTGCTCACTCACTCCCAGGAGAAGGAGCCACTATTGTACCCTCTCCCTCCCCACACACCGTCGCTTACAGACGAACAATAAAGGAACCTCTGCTGGTCACAGAATAATGCAAAAAAACCCAAGGCAAGGAGAAGGACACTTACAGCTGAGACGCTAAGGAAACAGAAATAGTAGTATCAATACCTATTGAACTGGTCCATTCTGGGATCAGTTCTGGATTTATTTTTTTTTCTTTCTCTCTCGCTCTTTTTTTTTTCCTTTTTTTTTTTTTTGATTTATTAAATACGATCTTAGCCCTAAGGGATCTACAAGTTTTATAACATAATTTTTTAATGATATTTTTTATTCTTTTTTTATTTTTTTTTTGCCTTTTTATATACTTCTATATTTAGCTAAGTTTTTGGTAGTATGGACAATATATCTCTCATACTTTCCTTTCATCCCTATCTTTTATACATTTCTATTCCTTTCTTTTTATTTGCATATTTCCAACCACATTACGCTCTTCTGTTCCCCTTTCTTCCAGCCATTTTAAGTTTATTTTATCTTAACATACTTATAAGCAACACTATCAGTCTGCTCAGACTCCTTGCTCTAGTCTCCAGATGAAGCACTGCCTTGGTATTTAATATTAGGCTTTTGTCTTTATCTTAGTTCTTAGTACAGTTGTCTAATTACATTCTGAGAATCTCCATTCTCTCTGGTGGTACTCTAGCTCTTTTCTATATTTGATCCTAGCTTACAAAATCTCCCTGGATTGATGTTTGTATGTGTAGGGTGTTATTTGTTTGTTTGTTTGCTTTTGCTTTTGTCTCTGATTTGTTCTGTTTCAGCTGTCAATTTCTGTTGGGTTTCTCTTTGAATATCTGATAGCACACTGGGGTTCTGTCAGGTCTTTCTAGAGCCTTATGTCCTAACAGATTCAGTAATTGTGTGTCTTATACATGTATGTGTTTCCTAGACTTAATATTCGTTTAATACAATACTTGGACATTAGTCTGAGGCTTGGACAGTCTTCTATAAACACCTCTATTTCCAGGACAAGCAACTCCAAAAGTTTGGACAACCATGAGGAAACAAAGAAACACCATGCAGGCAAAGGAGCAGGAAAAAAACCCACAAGACCAAATAAATGAGGAGGAAATAGGAAAAATGCCTGAAAAAGAATTTAGAGTAGTGATAGTAAAAATGATACAAAATCTCGATAACAAAATAGAGAAAGTACAAGAAACAGTTCATAAGAACTCAGAAAAACAAACAGCAATGGATAACAAAATAACTGAAATTAAAAATACTCTAGATGCTATAACCAGCAGAATGACTGAGGCAGAAGAACGAATAAGTGAGTTGGAAGATAGAATGGGGGAAATAAATGCCACAGAGCAGGAAAAAGAAAAAAGAATAAAAAGAATAGAAGACAGTCTCAGAGACCTCAGTGATAACCTTAAGTGTACCAACATTCGAATTATAGGCATCCCAGAAGAAGAAGAAAACAAGAAAGGGTCTGAGAAAATATTTGAAGAGGTTATAGTGGAAAACTTCCCCAACATGGGAAAGGAAATAATTCACCAAGTCCAAGAAGCACAGAGAGTCCCATACAGAATAAACCCAAGGAGAAATACACCAAGACACATATTAATCAAACTAATGACAATTAAACACAAAGAAAAAATATTAAAAGCAGCAAGAGAAAAGCAACAAATAACATATAAGGGAAAACCCATAAGGATAACAACTGACCTTTCTACAGAAACTCTGCAGGCCAGAAGGGAGTGGCAGGATATCCTGAAAGTCCTGAAAGAGAGAAACCTACAGCCAAGAATACTCTACCCAGCAAGAATCTCATTCAGATTTGAGGGAGAAATCAAAAGCTTTCCAAACAAGCAAAAGTTAAGAGAATTCAGCACCACCAAACCAGCCTTACAACAAGTGCTAAAGGAACTTCTCTAAGTAGGAAACACAAGAAAAGGAAAACACCTACAAATACAAACCCAAAACAATTAAGAAAATGGTCATTGGAACACACATGTCAATAATCACTTTAAATGTCAATGGATTAAATGCTCCAACCAAAAGACACAGACTGGCTGAATGGATACAAAAACAAGACCCTTCTATATGCTGCCTACAAGAAACCCACTTCAGACCAAGGAATACACATAGACTGAAAGGAAAGGGATGGAAAAAGATATTCCAGGCAAATGGAAGTCAAAAGAAAGCTGGAGTAGCAATACTCATATCAGACAAGTTAGACTTGAAAGTAAAGACTATTAAAAGAGACAAGGAAGGACACTACATAATGATCAAGGGATCCATTCAAGAAGAACATATCACAATGGTAAATATCTATGCCCCCAACATAGGAGCACCTCAATACATAAGGCAAATGCTAACAGCTATAAAAGGGGACATCGACAGGAACACAATAATAGTGGGAGACTTGAACACCCCACTTACATCAATGGACAGATCATCCAAACAGAAAATCAATAAAGACACACAACCTTTAAATGACACATTAGACCATCTCAACTTAATTGATATTTATAGGACATTCCATCCAAAAACGACAGACTACACTTTCTTCTCAAGTGCACACGGAACATTTTCCAGGATAGATCACATCTTGGGTCACAAATAAAACCTCAGCAAATTCAAGAAAATTGAAATCATATCAAGCATCTTCTCAGATCACAATGCCATGAGACTAGATATCAATTACAGGAAAAAAACTGCAAAAAATACAAACACATGGAGGCTAAACAATTCAGTCTTAAACAACCAAGAAATCACTACAGAAATCAAAGAGGAAATCAAAAAATATCTAGAAACAAACGAGAATGAAAACAGAACAACCCAAAACCTATGGGATGCAGCAAAAGCAGTTCTAAGAGGGAAGTTTATAGCAATACAGTCCTACCTTAGGAAACAAGAAAATGATCGAATAAACAACCTAACCTTACACCTCAAACAACTAGAGAAAGAAGAACAAAGAAACCCCAAAGTGAGCAGAAGGAAAGAAATCATAAAGATCAGAGCAGTAACAAATGAAAAAGAAAGGAAAGAAACCATAAGAAAAATAAATAAAACTAAAAGCTGGTTCTTTGAGAAGATTAACAAAATTGATAAACCATTAGCTAGACTCATCAAGAAAAAAAAGGAGAAGATGCAAATCAACAGAATTAGAAATGAAAAAGGAGAAGTAACAACGGACACCTCAGAAATACAAAACGTCATGAGAGACTACTACAAGCAACTATATGCCAATCAGTTGGATAACTTGGAAGAAATGGATACATTCTTAGAGAAATACAGTCTTCCAAGACTGAACCAGGAAGAAATAGAAACCATGAACAGACCAATCACAAGTACGGAAATTGAGGCAGTAATTAAAAATCTCTCAACACACAAAAGCCCAAGACCAGATGGGTTCACAGGCGAATTCTATCAAACATTTCAAGAAGAGTTAACACCTATCCTTCTCAAACTCTTCAAAAATATTGCAGAAGGCGGAACACTCCCAAACTCATTCTACGAGGCTACCATCACCCTGATACCAAAACCAGGCAAAGATGTCACAAAAAAAGAACACTACAGACCAATAACACTGATGAATATAGATGCAAAAATCCTCAACAAAATACTAGCTAACAGACTCCAACAGCACATTAAAAAAATCATACACCATGATCAAGTGGGGTTTATCCTTGGGATGCAAGGATTCTTCAATATATGCAAATCAATCAACGTGATACATCATGTCAACAAGCTGAAGGATAAAAACCATATGATCATTTCAATAGATGCAGAAAAAGCTTTTGACAAAGTTCAACATCCATTTATGATAAAAGCTCTCCAGAAAATGGGCATAGAAGGAAATTACCTCAACATAATAAAAGCCATATATGAAAAACCAAAAGCCAACATCGTTCTCAATGGGGAAAAACTGGAAGAATTCCCTCTAAGAACAGGAACAAGACAAGGGTGTCCACTCTCACCACTATCATTCAACATAGTTTTGGAAGTTTTAGCCACAGCCATCAGAGAAGAAAAAGAAATCAAAGGAATCCAAATTGGAAAAGAAGAGGTAAAATTGTCACTCTTTGCAGATGACATGATATTATATATAGAAAACCCTAAAGACTCTACCAGAAAACTGCTAGCAGTAATTGAAGAGTTTAGTAAAGTAGCAGGATACAAAATTAATGCACAGAAATCTCTTGCATTCCTATACACTAACAAGAGAAGAGCAGAAAGAGAAATTAAGGAAACTCTCCCATTCACCATTGCAACTAAAAGAATAAAATACCTAGGAAAAAACCTGCCTAAGGAGGCAAAAGATCTGTATGCAGAAAACTTTAAGACATTGCTGAAAGAAATCAAAGACGACACAAACAGATGGAGGGACATACCATGTTCTTGGATTGGAAGAATCAACATCGTGAAAATGTCTGTACTACCCAAAGCAATTTACAGATTCAATGCAATCCCCATCAAATTACCAATGGCATTTTTCACAGAACTAGAGCAAGAAATCTTACGATTTTTATGGAAACGCAAAAGACCCCGAATAGCCAATGCAATCTTGAGAAGGAAAGATGGAGTTGGTGGAATCAAGCTTCCTGACTTCAAACTATACTCCAAGGCCATAGTGATCAAGACAGTATGGTACTGGCACAAAAATAGAAAGGAAGATCAATGGAATAGAATAGAGAACTCAGAAGTAAGCCCAAACACATATGGGCACCTTATCTTTGACAAAGGAGGCACGAATATACAATGGAAAAAAGACAGCCTCTTCAATAAGTGGTGCTGGGAAAACTGGACAGCAACATGTAAAAGAATGAAATTAGAACACTTCCTAACACCATACACAAAAATAAACTCCAAATGGATTAAAGACCTACATGGAAGGCCAGACACTATAAAACTCCTAGAGGAAAACATAGGCAGAACACTCTGTGACATACATCAAAGCAAGATCCTTTTTTGACCCACCTCCTAGAATCATGGAAATAAAATCAAGAATAAACAAATGGGACCTCATGAAACTTAAAAGCTTTTGCACCGCAAAAGAAACCATAAACAAGACTAACAGACAACCCTCAGAATGGGAAAAAATAATTGCCTATGAAACAACGGACAAAGGATTAACCTCCAAAATATACAAGCAGCTCATGAAGCTTAATATCAAAAAGCAAATAACCCAATCCACAAATGGGCAGAAGACCTAAAGAGACATTTCTCCAAAGAAGACATACAGATGGCCAACACACACATGAAAAGATGTTCAACATCACTAATCATCAGAGAAATGCAAGTCAAAACCACAATGAGGTATCACCTCACACCGATCAGAATGGCCATCATTACAAAGTCTGGAAACCACAAATGTTGGAGAGGGTGTGGAGACAAGGGAACTCTCCTGCACTCTTGGTGGGACTGTAAGTTGGTACAGCTACTATGGAAAACAATTTGGAGGTTCCTTCAAAAACTACAAATAGAACTACCATATGACCCAGTAATCCCACTCCTGGGCATATACCCAAAGAAAACCATAATCCCAAAAGAAACATGTACCATCATGTTTATTGCAGCACTATTTACAATAGCCAGGACATGGAAGCAACCGAAATGCCCATCAACAAATGAATGGATAAAGAAGATGTGGCATATATACACAATGGAATATTACTCAGCTGTAAAAAGGGATGAGATGGAGCTATATGTAATGAGGTGGATAGAACTACAATCTGTCATACATAGTGAAGTAAGTCAGAAAGAGAAGGACAAATATTGTATGCTAACTCACATATACGGAATCTAAAAATGGTACTGATGAACTCAGTGAAAAGAACAAGGATGCAGATACAGAGAATGGACTGGAGAACTCGCGGTATGGGAGGGGGCGGAGGGTGAAGGGGAAACTGAGACGAAGCGAGAGAGTAGCACAGACATATATATACTACCAACTGTAAAATAGTCAGTGGCAAGTTGTTGTATAACAAAGGGAGCCCAACTCGAGGATGGAAGATGCCTTAGAGGACTGGGGCGGGGAGGGTGGGGGGGACTCGAAGGGGGGGAGTCAAGGAAGGGAGGGAATATGGGGATATGTGTATAAAAACAGATGATTGAACCTGGTGTACCCCCCCAAAAAAATAAATTAAAAAATTAAAAAAAAATTAAAAAAAAAGAATAAATTAGTGGAATTATAAAAAAATAAAAATAAAAAAATAAAACATCAATATTATGAGATCATTCTCCTATAAGAAATTCTCCAATGGTTTTGTGCTAACCGAAGGTTTTCCTTAGCTTCCATGTAGGAAATTTCACGAGGTAATATGCCTCTCTAGAGTCATTTCCTATCACCTTCCTTCAAAATGTTTTGTTTTTAAGCTACCAATTTTTGATAATTTAATTAGCATCTTCCCTTTTTTATTAAAAAAATGCAGTTGTGAACATTTCAAAGATTTCTGACTTAGCTCTAGCATATGCTGCACGATCTCCCTAAAATTCAATGTATAAGTCTGAGATCCTTTGTTGATCCTTCGGGAAAATCTTTCTACATGTTCACCACACCACTTCCTACTCAGCATGATCTCTTTCTGTCCACAGCATGACATAATCATACTATTCCATTGTTTGCATCTGTCTAGTAAATGCCTTTTTCTATACTGAGGGAGACCTTATTAGGGGTCAATGGTAGCAAACTAATAATGTTTTTCATGTCCAAACCCTAGATTAGTACATAGAAAACAATAATTGTTTAGTTGCTTAAGGAATGAATGAATTACTTATGCATCAACTTATAAAAAGTTCTATGATATAAGGTTATATGACTGTCTTGGCTTCATTGGTAATCAAGTACTGAACAATTTTATTTTCTCAGTTTGCAAACATTGTGCTATACAAAAACCATATTTCAACCAACTGTATGTTCTTTCTTACAACCAAGAATAATTTGTCAATAAAATAATAAAGCTATTCAAAGAAATGCATAATATCATTAAAATAATAAAAAGCAATTTGGACTTGCAAAGAAGTCCTATATTTAACTGCCCTCATATTACAATCTGAACTTCATTTTCCATATGCAAAGATAAAATTACAATGATGTATTTTTGTGAGAATAAAATGAGATAATTTATGTTAAACTTCTCTGTAAATGATTACTAGTTATACATGTTGGCTCTAAATTTATCAAGTCCTACTTAACATATAATCAAAATCATTTGTCATAGGCTGCTTCTGCTGTACTGATACATAGTATTTTCTATTATATACATTTGAGATAATCTAGCACATCTATATAGAAGAAAATAACAACTTTCATTGACCAGATGCAAACAAACAAAGCCTTTTTTTTTTTTTTTTGCCGCACTGCATGCTTGTAGAATCTTGTTTCCCTGACCAGGGATTGAACCCAGGGCCCTGGCAGTGAGAACACTGAGTCCTAACCACTGGACTACCAGGGAATTCCCCCAACAAAACTTTTTAAAGCTATCTATATCCATACTGTTGTCTTCCTCCCTTTCTCTCTAGACAGAAATTAACTCATAGCTTTTATAATTGAGAATTTATAAAGAAGTTATTTGCTCTTCTCTGAAGTTATATTGATATCAGATTACAGGGATTTGCATAATCTTTCTCCTGGGAAGTGGTAAAAAAGAGTGAACTCACTTTTACAGAAAACAATAAATCATTACTTAATGACTGGTTCATCAGGCAGCTCATGAATCATACATGATGTAGCACTAAAACGGATAGCTCTAAAAACAACATTGCATGATCATTGTGTAAAGAAATGTAGTTGAAAACATATGTAGGCTTTGTAATTTATGTACTACAGTAGAGCTGTCCAATAGAACTCTTTGCAAAGGTGGAAACTTTCTGAATCTGTGCTGTCCTGAGTACTTGAAACAAGACCAGTGTGACTGAAGAACTCATTTTAATTTAATTTACTTTAATGCCATTTAAATTAATTTAAATATGGCTTGCTGCTACTAGCTACTGTATTAGACAGCAGAAATCTAGGGATTTCATTTGGGGAAAGAAAAACAAGTCCTCTTGACTTGAAAATGAGTAAGAAATCCATCATACATGCCCCACTAAGCTCTCAATGCAGAGAATTTGTAAGTCACACAAACAAGTCACAGGACCTTAGACTGTCTCAGAACTGCTAATAACAAGTAGAAATGTGATGAATGGACTTGGCTTAAAAAAATATTTTCAGCGTATATGTTTGAAAACCAAAAATAGTTCTGAGACTAGAGCATTTGCTAAAATAAATAAAGGATGGAATACAGAAAGAGAAGGCAATAAAATGCAGAAAAAAGGGAAGCAGACAGAGAATAAAACAAAAGGAATGATGAAGTAAAATTAATGTGGACCTGTTAACGATGTCTGAGCACCGTAACCGTACTTTCTTATGTTGAAAGGAGGAAAACAGTCTGAGCACTAGAGTGAGAATTCAGAGGTTGGAGAAAAAATGACTGACTCCAATGGCAATGACAACTCTATTACAGTAATAAGCTTGAAGAATAACAACAGGGATGGGAAGGTTGGCCTGTGTTAAACAGAACTGCCATGTATAGTTGTCCAGGTTGGAGCTTGCTCGAGGTACCTGGATGAATGCATGTAAGGGCTGGAATTCAGCTGATCCTCTGCTCACCAAGCCATGAGTCCTGCTGTGAGAAAGCATTTGCTGGAAGAAAAGATGCCATTTTCTATTTTTTCATCCCAAAGCAGCCTTTTTCTATTCCTTCATGCAGGGGTCCTATTTTTGTATTCAGCCAAAGACATAGTGTGTGTTTAAGCAGAAGCTCCAAAATGAAGGTTCCGCAATTCATTACAGAAGTAGCAAAAATGAACTGTGATATCTGACTACATGCAAGGAGCAAGGAGAGAAAGGCATGGCAGATGTAGTTTCCACATGTAAGTGATCTGAAACATCTTAGTTATATCCATTTAAATAGAAAAAAAAAGTAGGAGCAAGCTAGGGGTGAAAACACTTATAACTATCTTTGATTTTAATATCTATCCCTGTTTTGTTCTGTAGGTATTCTCTGGCTTATGGAGCCTCAAGTTATAATTGTACAATAAATGTGGGACAATTGTGTCCATGCTTTGGATACCAATTATTTTTTCTTCCATGTGTGTGTACCTAGAGATACGTTTATTCTTTTTTATGACTAGATGTAAAAGAATAATCACCATGATTCACAACTAAAAAAGATAATTCACTTAAGTGCATTAAATTTTACAAACATTTAAATACTATTTTATACATGGCATTCTGCTATCTTTTGTAGGTCATGAAATCTATCAATATAATATTAATGAACATCTATAATATGAAATGAAATGAAATCACCCTAAAAAAAAGTTAAAGTAAATGAATTGACATGGGAATGATTGACAAAGTCATCCTACAGACTTCAAGGAGAAAGAGGATAAGTTAAGGGAAACTTTGAGGAGGAAGTAATATTTGAGGGAAATATTGAAAAATCATCAGGACTGATTTTGATTGCTTCAGCTGAGTGGATCATCAATCCCAGAAGAGGTATGAGTTAAACACGTGGAGGCAAAACAAGCAAACAAAGCCCAGTACATGGTTTGGGGGAGATGTAAATATTAGCCCTGTTTGACTGGACAATAGGGGAGAGAGAGAGAGAGTACACAGGAGAAGAAAAGCAGAAAAGGCTGAAAAGATATGTTGTCTCACTGTTGTAAAGGGCCTTGGATTTAAAAAAAACAAACAACAAAAAACAGAAAAGAATGTATTATTCAGTCAGTGATATGAGGTCATGGAATCTGATCAAAACTGTGCCTTGGGACAGAGCATCTGCAGTGTTGTGTGGTATAGGGCCACAGGTGGTCAGAAAAATGACTGAAGAAATAAGAGGAACTTTGTATATATAATATGAGAATTGTTTCATGTATGGAATAGATTCATTCATTTACAAGGTTAAATCTAAAAGGTATGTTTAGGGCAGAAAATCTAAATTGACATTTCTCCCAAGAAGACATACAGATGGCCAAAAAGCACGTGAAAAGATGCTCAACATAGTTAATTATCAGAGAAATGCAAATCCAAACTGCAATGAGATATCTCCTCACACTGGTCAGAATGGCCATCATGAAAATGTCTACAATATTAAATTTGCTGGAGAGGGTGTGGAGAAAAGGGAACCCTCCTACGCTGTTGGTAGGAATGTAAATTGGTACAGTCACTATGAAGAACAGTATACAGGTTCCTTAAAAACTAAAAAAAGAGCTACCATATGATCCAGCAATCCCACTCCTGGGCATATATCCAGAGAAAGTCATGATTCAAAAGATACATGTACTCCAATGTTCATTGCAGCACTGTTTACAATAGCCAGGACATGGAAGCCACCTAAATGTCCATCAACAGAGGAACTGATTAAAGAGATTTGATACATATATACAATGCAATATTACCCAGCCATAAAAAAAGAATAAAATAATGCCATTTGCAGCAATATGGACAACCTAGAGATTATCATACTAAGTGAAGTAAGTCAGAAAGAGGAAGATAAGTGCCATATGATATCACTTACATGTGGAATCTAAAGAAATGATACAAATGAACTTATTTACAAAACAGAAACAGATTTACAAACTTTGAAAACAAGTTTATGGTTATCAAAAGGGGAAGGTAGGGGGAGGGATAAATTAGGAGTTTGGGCTTAACAAATACACAGTACTATATATAAAATAGTCAACAACCACCTACCACATAGCACAGGGAACTCAATATTCTGTAATAACCTATATGGGAAAAAAAATCTGAAAATGAATGGATATATGTATATGTGTAAATGAACCACTTTGCTGTACACCTGAAATTAATATGGTAAATCAACTATATTCTAATACAAAATAAAATTTAAAGAAACATACAGAAAGAAGAGAAAAAGTTGATACAAGTCTCTCTCTCTCTTTTACATGACAGCAGCATGCAACAGCAGCAAAGTTTGAGGCTATTTTTCTTTAAATAAATCACCTATTGCACAGATTTTGAATTGAAGTCCACTGTAACTGAAAATATGACTATGTTCCAATTTTTGTTTAAAAAGAGATTGCCATCTAAATCTAACAATCTCAATGGTTGCTCACTTACCACTTTTAACTAAATATTCATAGACTTGAGATAAATTATAAATTGTCCTTCTTCATAGCATTTATAAGCTGATGATCACGAATGTTTTCACAAATATTAACTAAACATATTGAAAAATACATTTTCCAAATAATAAATTTGGGAGGTGATTTTCCTGCATTGTTTTTAAATTGCTGGCAATCTTAGTTCACATTAACATTATTTGGATTTCAACTAACACTGGAACTCTAACATTCTGTATTTTACCCATTGAAAGATTACCAAATTGAAAATTTTAAGTTGATACTAAAGAATGTGTCAGAACTCTATACATTCTTTAATAATACTTGATCTTGTATTACACTTGGGGTAATGTTTAATGTTTAGATTAAGAACAAGTGTTGATAGAATTAAATTATTTTCTTTAATAATTTGTCAAAGTCTAAGTCAACTATATTAAACCTTTGAGAAGAAAACTAGCTAGTCTACTGTCAAGTTGAATAATGGATGTTTAACAGTTTATTATTCATATGATTGATCATATTTGAGGGTGACATTGTAAATGATGTTCAATTTCTTACATGCATCAATCACAGAAAAATGCTGCTGATGATCTTGGCTGACTGGAGCTCCACAGCGGGTGATTCACCAGTGAACACCTGAAGCTACTGCAAACCTCACGTCTGCTGTCTGCCTTCAGCCTGCACAGCTGTCTGCCACTGCCAGAGGAGAACAAATGGCTTTTCCCTTCCCTCCTTCCAAAGCTCAAGTGAGCGTCTCTCTTTGACAGCATCCTAACTAGAAACCAGCTGTCAGGATGTTCTGGCAAATATTACTCAGCACACTTTTCCAAGGTAAGTAACAAAGAATTCAGAAAAAGTTGGAAATGACAAGAAACAGTCTGCACGCTGGCTGTGATGAAATGGAAGAAGAGCCAGTAAGAGGCATTTGCCTTTTATCCTTGATAATCACCTTTAGGAGAGAAGGGAAATATGTAAATGCTAACTCGCCAAAGCACAGAAACATCTGAAATCTGAGGTGTCACCAGAAAATGTGGAACCCTAAGGACACAGAGGATGAGTTGATGGCAGAATTGTTGAAAATATACCTGAAATGAAGTATCCTGTTCCCCCAGCTCACTACTCTGCCCCATTCCCATGTTTTCAGCTTATTTGTACTTTCATTTTGAAGAAGAAGCTGTGACTAGCATGAAAACAGTGCGTCTCAAACAGGAGAGAGGGAGGAAGAGAAAATTATAATAAATAATAGGCAAAGGATTATACATCCATGTACAGAAATAATATCAATTGTTTAAGATAAAATAAACACCACACAGTCCTTTACTACGTGGCATCTGAACTCAGTTGTACGTAGGACAACATAGAGTCTGGAGGGATTCAAGGAAGCCTGTCAATGAAGGGCTCCTTGAGGACCAGCAGCTGTGGCCCCACCTACCAGCAGTGCTGCCAGTGCTGAGGCAGCAGCATGTGTCACCATCTTCTTTAGCGCAGCATTGATTTGAGTATGGGTGAATCCGTTTCCCTGGGTGCTTTCCCATTTTCTAAGCCAAGTTGTTACATCTTCCTTTTGATTCCAAGTCATCTACTTTGCATTCTACTAACTTTATTTTCCTAAGTAAGTTAAAGAGGCTAGGCTTCTGGCTAATATAAACATTGGGACCCTAGAGTAAATTTCAGGCAAGAGGTTCTGAGGGAAACAAAGTTAGTTTGAAATAGGTTATCAGCATATATGAGGCTGATAGTGCAAATTCACTCTACTAAGAGTAAAGAACATTGCAATTCATGGTGTGCAGTGATAAAACAGTTCATTATATTATCATATATTGATACCTAGAATAAAGAGTCCCTTCTTTGAAAGTAAGGTCTTTAGGGAACTGAGAACCTTTGGTGTTTGGCTGATGCGCATAAAGAGAGTGAGGAACACTGCTTGTGTTTCTACACTAGGAAAGATAAATGATCTTTGGAAGATTAGCTCAAGAATAGGAGAGAGTAGAGGCCACCAATTCTGAGAGGTAAGGTGTATTTCCATATTCCATACCTGTAAGAACTACTGAGAAATCCTCATTTCAATAGAGAGCAGTACAGGGAAGTATGTCTTAACCTGGAGTATCTTAAAGAAGATTGTTTTTTTCTATAGATAGTTACCTATGTGTTAGGTTATGAAATCAGTTTAGTCAGTTCTAATAGAATTTTTGTGAAATAAAAATAGAATAAAATAGAATGAAGCAAAAAATATGACTGTACATCATATATTAAAAGTAGGAAAATAATTACATTTTGAAACTTGGGTTTCAGTAACATTTATATACAATGTGGGTACTTGTGAGAGTGTTTGTGTTTGCCTATATTGGGTGGTGATGAAAGATGCATTTCTAACAGCTGATCTTAGTAAAGAAAATTTTAAATTGCTATCTTAATTGAGTAGGAGAAGATAGAGGCAAGATGGAGTCATGACATTTCTTAACATTGCTGTTAAAAATCACTAAGAATGTTTCTCACTTGTCATTAAATCTTTTAAATGTATTTTTTTCCCTCATGAGATACACATTTAAAGTTGGACTGCTTCATGGGGTGTTTCCCTAGGACAGGAGAATGAGTGAGGAGAATTCAAAGGTAACCTTGTCAAGGAAAGGCAACCCATAAACATCTGACAGAGGGTTTGATGTTCATGAGTGATCATGTACTTCCTAGAGTCTAAAATATTATCTACGAAAAGAAAAATAATATTAGAGAATAAATATAAATCCTCAGCAAACATAAAAATTATATATATAAACATATAAATTTGACCCTGTAATAGATTACACCATATTATAATTAGCATGGCATATATGTTATTTTTAAGCCTTCATTGGGGAATTTGAAACATTATACAGACTTTTTGATTATAAAATTACAAGAAAAATATCATTACCAAAGACTGTTTACTTAGGTTATAAAAACAATCAAATGTTTTTGAAAATGAATTATGGCATTCTTTAGTAGACGGGATGGTCCCTCGAAGATCTCCACGCAATCCTTGCACCGTGTGAACATGATATGTTAAAAGGTAAAAGGAACTTGTAATTAGAATTATTTACCTTAAAACCAAGAGATTTCCTGAATTATCAAAAATGGTGAGATCTTATCACATTAGCCCTTAAAAAGAGAGAATTTTCTCCAGCTGGAGACAAAAAAGATGTGGAGGAGAAGTCAGAGGTGAGAAGTGTCTGACACACTTGGACCATTACTGGTTTGAAGGTGGAGGGGACAATGTGATGAGGAGAGAAGGTGGCCTCAAACAGCTGAGAGAGGATGGCAGTCAGTAAGGAGATGGGACCTCAGCATTAGAGCTGCAAAGATTTGAATTCTGCTGGCAGCCTGAAGGAGCCTGGATAAGGCCTCTCCCAGGACCTCTAGGGCAGAGCCCAGGCCAAGGACACTTTTATTTCTGCATGATGAGACCTTGAGTAGAGGAATCAGCTGCACTCTCCGAGAATTCTAACTGACAGAATTGTGAGACAATACATTTGTGTGGTTTCACACTGTTGAGACTGGTCATTTGTTATGGCAGCAATGGAAAACGAATGCACATTTTGAACTTAAATGTTTATCCTTCATGTGCTAGAGTGACTGCAGGACTATACAGTGACAACTATTCAATGAAAATAATTACTGTTATGATTATACTTTTTGCAGTCTCTACAGTACTCCAAAAGTAAGTTAGACTTTGCATTAAGGCATCAATAGGGTGAGATGGAAATGCTAAGACTAATACTTTCTGCCTAAAATTCTTAACGTGATAGTTACATATTGATGACTCAGTGATTTCTCCCTTTGATGGGTTTGTGAAATTTGCTCTACTTTTAAAAATGGCCAATCTGGAAACAATGACTTCTTTTAAAATGGATTATACAGATATTTCCCAATGCTGAGCAAGCATGGAAGAAAAGATCAGCTATGATGAAGAAAGAGCAACAAAACCTTTATTCCGAGTCATTCAGGTTGAGGTTACATAAGATGATAAGAGCAGAGATGAAAATTTGCAGTGGTTTTTATTAAACATGTGCTTTGCCCTTAACTTGTTTAATACCATGCTCTCTGACATAAATTTACAATATAAATATATATCTTATTTTCTGCTTCGTTAACTTTTTTCCTGATACATATTACTTTTTTCCTTTTCAAAGTGCTTAAAATTAGAGAATGAGTGTTTAAATGAGATATTAAAAAATGAGTGTATTTCTTACAAGAAAACTAAACATTTATGAAGGACCTACTTTAACTTTACTCAGATTCTCATTGGACACAAACTACAGAAATAAGCTGGCATTTTTCCTCTGAGTTCTCAAGCCTTCAGATTTGCTATGATCTTTCATGTTCAGTATGCAACCTTGCCTTTGTCTTTATAGAAAAAGAGAAGCATACACATACAGAGGCTAAATCAGGATTTTGAGAAAAGGAACAATTTCCTCTGGATTTCATGAAGGAAAAGGGTGAAACTTGTAAAGAGGGAAAACACAGGGGAGAAGCAGACCCTTAGGAGCAGGGTGGAAGCCATGCCAGGAGGTTGGGAGTGTGTATAGGCTTACCTGAGCCTCACGGCTCCTTCAGCTCAGCATCCCAGGCTTTGAGGCATTATTGAGATATCTGCATTATATTTAATAAGAAACTGAAATTCCAGTTTGAGAAATTCCAGTTCAAACACATTTGGGAAAACGAAATAGCATTTAGCTTTTCTACCCATGCTAAGATATTGGCTGTAGCCCCATGATTCAGAAAACAATCCCTTTAAGTTGTGTTAGTGCATTAAAACTGGATATATGATTCTGTAAAATATTATAAGAGAACTGAAAAAAATGAATAACTGTTTTTAGCTCTGTGGTTATTTTTGACAATGTATGCCAATGTAATTTTAATTCACATAATTTATTTAATGTGCTTTCTTTCTTATTTAGTCTGAGACATTTTTACCCTTTATATATAATTATATATGTATACACACACATATATATAGTGGTAAATGTTATGTGTATTTGTTTCACATGCAATTTGGAGCATTTGATACATCTTTTATTTTTAGAATGATATATTCAAGTAAAAATTATTTCTCTTTCAAAATCAGAATATAAAAATCAAAAAAATGCAAATGCAATGCTTGTATGCAAACTACTTATAAATATGATAAGAAATGGATAACAAAAAGAAAAGCATAATTAGCATAAACAATAAGCTGGGTATATTCTAAGCCATTCTGCTAAATGACTAATAGAGAGAAAAAACTATTTCTTCTCATCACTGCTAAGGATAATACTATCATAAAGGTAAAAACTGAAACCACAGGGGCACAATATCAGGAA
The DNA here is from genome assembly GCF_030028045.1 of Hippopotamus amphibius kiboko. NCBI lineage: Eukaryota > Metazoa > Chordata > Mammalia > Artiodactyla > Hippopotamidae > Hippopotamus > Hippopotamus amphibius. Next base: position 78,201,637 of record NC_080198.1, read on the forward strand.
ATGACTTTGTATTAACCCAGTAGTATAGTTTCTTGCAGGCCAATACTCACAGACAGAAGGGTCAGTACATGAATGTGTCTTCCTTTCTCTGGTCATCCTACAGGAAGGCACGCATGGACCACAGCTCAGATGAACTGAATATACTGGGAAGCTCTGCTCCTGGTAAGGGATCTCATCCTCAGTGCTCCCATTTATATGACGTGCAACTGGGAATGGCCCTGCCAATAAGGAACAAATTGTTTTATTGGCTCCAGCTGTTTACAGAGATGCTGTAAACCAGTTTCTAAGAAGCTGGGGTTTTGTGCAAACCTTCCCCTTGGTTCTGTGGGGATTAGAATTCAGGGCAGCTACTCTTAATGGGGTGGAATCCTCAGTTCCTGTATCTATATTTTCCAGGCAATCTGGGGAAAACACCCTGAAACATTCCTGTGTGCAATCCTACCTGTGTCCATATTTAGTGCAATAAAAGCTTATTTTTTGCTTCACAGAAAGATCAACCAGCAGGGACATAGATGTATGGAAGCTCTGACATAATCTACCTGTGGTTCTCTTTACAGCCTGGATATCTACATATACTTGGAAAATAAGAGAAAAGACAGAGTAAAGGTTTACCCAAGAGGTTTTTCAGGCGACTCAGAGTGTAGCACATCACTTCCACCTGCTTTTCATTGGCTAGAACTTACTCATGTGCTTACACTTAATGGCAAGCAAGATATAACTAGTTCCCTTAAGAAAAGGGACATGCGTTCAGTGACTAGCTTGAAAATTTTTGTCACAATAAAAGTAAGATATGCATTACAAAGTGGTTATATTTTCTTTTCAGATTATTCTCATTTCAGATTGGTTGTTGAGACATTTTCTTGGAGCATAATAACAGTGTCTTTCTTACTCACCTAACATAATTTCTTTAAGCTAAATGCTAGAAACTGGTAACTGCAGGTGATAGTGTTACTTGTTGTAAAGAAGTATTTTATATATAGTTTTATTTGCACATGATGTACTTTGAAAATGAAAAACAACACAAGATCTCTTTATCACCTAAAACTGACATTTGTAGTTAAATTCAAATTATGGAATATTGTATATAACTGTCTTCAAAATCAACATCAGTATAAAAAACAAATTTCAGTTGATGTTATGCTGGATACACCTCACCTTACATCTACTCTGTATAAATAATGACACAAAAATTTTATTTTAGATCTTGAAATTTTTTAAAGGATTTTTTTAAATGTGCAGAAGGTTTGAAACAATAAAAATCATGCTGTGAATTTTTAATAATTCTGCTTAAACAATAGCTACAAAAATACAATTTAAGAAAAAAGAGATAATGAGAAATCTGTTAACAACTAATAATAACATACAAGAAATCAAGAAATAAGTCCATTTTAAACTTCATCGTATAGAGTGCTTGACAAAAAAGTGCAATTTATGAACTACTTGTTACCTATTTGGACTTGCTTTGTAATGTTCCTTAACTATCAAAAACTATTTACAAAATGTATTACTTCTTGAAAGACCTGTCATGGGTACAATAGACATTTGTAGCTTAAGAAATTACATAAAAATGATATACACCTCAATATACTAAAAAGTAAAAGGCATAACAAAAATATTTGCCACTTGGGATCTCTGCTTTGAAATGATTAAAAAGTTAGTATTGAAGCTTTTTAAAATTCCAAAATATTTCTGGGAACACATATCATGCCAGTCCCTTCTATAAAGTCTCTGCTGGAAAAAAATCTGCCAATAGTCATACAGGGGTTCCCTTGTTTGCAACTAGCTGTTTTTCTATTGCTCCTTTTAAGGTTCTCTATTATTAACTTTTGATACTTTAATTCTAAAGTGCATTGTTGTAGGCCTCTTTGGGTTCTCTTTGTTTGGGACTCTCTGTGCTTCCTGGACTTGGATATCTGTTTCCTTCATCAGGTTAGGAAAGTTTTCAGCCATTATTTCTTCTGTCCCTTTCTCTCTTCTCTTTCCTGTACCTCTATAATGCAAATGTTAGTATGCTTGGCATAATTCCAGAGGTCCCTAACCTATCCTCATTTTTAAAAATTCTTTTCTCTTTTTGCTACTTGATTGGGTGATTTCCACTACCCTATTTTCCAGATTGTTGATCCATTCCTCTGCATCCTCTAATGTGCTGTTGATCCCCTCTGGTGTATTTTTCATTTCAGTTATTGCATTCTTCAGTCTGATTGTTTGTTTTTTATATTTTCATCTCTTGAGGTTCTCACCGAGTTTCTCCATTCTTCTCCCAAGTTCAGTGAGCATCTTTATGACTGTTATTTTGAACTCTTTACCTAGTAAATTGCTTATTTCTGTTTCATTTAGTTCCTCTTCTGAGGTTTTTGTCTTATTCTTTTATTTGAAGGTAATCCTTGTCTCTTCATTTTGCCTAACTCTCATATTTGTTTTTATGCATTAAGTGTATTAGCTACAACGTCCAGTCTTGAGAGAGTGGTCTTATATGGAAGGTGTCCTGTGGGACCTAATAACACAATCCCCTTTGGTCACCAGAGGCATATGCTTCAGGAGTATCCCCTGTGTGGGCTGCATGCACCCTTCTGTTGAAGTTGGGCCATGGCTGCTGTGGCATGTTGATGGGTGGGGCTGGAGCTGCTTTGGAGTGGCTGGCCAGGGTAGGAAGATTGAGTGGGGCTGGTCTTCAGGAGGATGCCAGATCAGGGTGCATGGTGTTAGCTAGGCTGATGGGGAGTGACACAAATGGCACCTGCCAGCCCAGGGCCAACTGGGTGGAAGCAAAGTAAAAAAGAAATGGCACCCACCAATGCATCTCTCCCCAGAGAAAGTTCTGCTAGATGCTTGCCTCTTTGGCACATGCACTAAAATTAGTCAATGAATCTCCTTCTTCTGTGACCCAGCAGCTTTTTAAGCTGATGCTTCTGTCCTGGAACTTGGAGTGAATGAGTTGCATGTGAGCCTTTTAACAGTGGAGCCTCAGTTTCTCTCAGTCCTTTGGCTTTCCTGAACTTAAGCCCCATTGGTTTTCACAGTCAGACATTATGGGGGCGGGGCTTGTCTTTCTAGTGCAGGTTTCCCAGCCTGGAGAGCCTGACATGTGGCTCAGATCTCTTGCTTCTTGGGGTGGGCCTCTGCAGTTGTGATAGCCCCCTTGCTTGTGGGTTCTGACTAGATCACCTCCATTCCCATCCTGACCATCTAAATGTCACCTTTTCTCTACATCTTTAGTTGTAAAAAATCTGTTCTGCTGGTAAGTCATTCTCAGAGATAGTTGTTCTATATGTAGTTGTAGTTTTGGTGTGTCCCTGAGAGGAGGTGAGCTCATTATAGTCCTAATCCACCCACTTTGATCAACTTTTTAGATAAACTAATAACAATGTTATGTAGAGTTTATAATATGTTAAATGTATGACAACAATAGTACAAAAGCCAGGAGAAAAAAATGGCAGTATACTGTTCTACTGGTCTTATACTGGATGTGAAATGGCGTACTATCACTTGAAGTCAGATTTTGAAAACTTAAAGGTATATGCCATAAACCCTAAAGCAACCACTAACAAAATAAAGTGGTATAGCAAGTAAACCACAAGGGAAATAGAAAAGGAAAAATTAAAAAATAAATACTCAACCCAAAATAAAACAGAAAAGAGAGGAAAAAGGGGAAAAGAAAAAATGAAAACATAGAAATGAAGATGATATAATTACAATTAAACATATCAAATATCACAAAAATTGCCTTCAAATCACAACTGCATTTTGGTGATGTACCATTTTTCTATCCTTTAGAGGGACTAAGAATTGAAACTTACCCTAAATTCCAGGACACTTGGAGCTCATTCTTTATGTGATTTACTTTCCTATATCCCTATTCATTTTATGACTTTCTACATCTATTTATAAAACTGCCTAATTGAGAATAAGCTGCTACCCATGGCAAACATTCGTATGTGATCATTATTTCACACTATGGTGGGTAGAATTAGGTCTGCATGCATGTTTTGCATACTATAAAAAACAAACTTATTCTTCTACTATACTTTTGTTCTTATACCAAACCTAGTACCTGAAATCTGTCTTGATGTCAAGAAACATTTTATTCAAATTCCATGTTTATAGGAGAGTGTCATTGTCAGTATCTATGCACTTAATCTAGAATACTCTAGAATGAGATATATGCAGAACACAATACACATATAAATGGATCTTAGCACTTTTTTTCTCTAATGAATTTGATTTTATTCTCTATTTAATTCTTAATATAAATTTAAAATGGAATAATATATAGCTTCACAAATGTGAAAAGTAAATGATTGAAAAGTAAATGATTGTATGAATATGAAATTATTCTTGGCCTCATACCATGTTTCTTCTTTTGCGTTGTATGCAATTTTCCCCACATTTTTATTGATTATTTGTTAAATATTTTCAATTTTCAGAAAGTTTTTATTCACCCTTACTTTGATATTGCTGAAAACAAATGGCCCTCATATAGCTGGAGAAGACTCTAATTTCTGGAGAGGCTGCATTGCTACTGCTTTTGTAAATGTGAGGTTCATTACGTAGGAAAATGAAAAAATCCATCTGTCCATGTTAACAGTCTTCATTAATAATACATTATTTATTAATAAAACATCTTTAAAATATGTTCTGATTCCAAGAACATATAGAGCTTCCAAAAATAGCTCTGATTGGGATGGGCAACCAATCAAACTAAATCTTTGAGTTAACCAAAATATTTTCAAAGTTTTTCCTTTGTAGTTTGAAAGTTCTACATTACAGTTTAAACAAAAATGTTATAAGTATAAAATAATATAAATTAATAATGCTTTTTATTTTTAAAGGTTTTACAGGGTTCTTTTTTGGTATTATATCAGTTTTGTAGTTCGCTAAGAAATTTTTAAAAGAATCACTGACTGTCAATGAATCATACTACCTCTTTTACATGAGGACTAGGAATAGAGGCTCAGGTTCTCAAACTGTGCTTCACAATTGTCTGGGGGAGCTTATTACAAATACAGAAATCTCAGCCCCACTCCAGCGCTGCTAAATCATCATAATCTTTGCTGATGAGGTCTAGCATCTGTAATTTTAACTGGCTTCCCAGAAAATTGTAAATTATTCATACTGTATCACTGGCCTACCAATTAAACATTCAGTTCTAGAACTCAAGCTGCATATTGATGGAGCAAAATACAAATCAATTATGTTTAAAGAGTATCTTGAGATTTAGAATGTAAACAGTAGAGTTTTCTAGCATAAACACTAGCAGTGATTCTCTTAGAGTATAGCATACTTTGGTTGCTTAATATTGAGCTTTGCTAATGAATCCAAAATAATTTTCAAATTTGCTTATGAAAACTGAAATACTCTCCTTTCAGATATCATTACACAGATCTGGGGGTTTTATAAGTATCATATATGATTCCATCATGAAGGTACAGAAACTTGGAGAGGGTAAATGCGTTTTCCAAAATGATATGGCTGATAAATAATATACTGAAGATTTACATTTACAATTTTTGATTTTACTTGCAATATTTTCTCTAGTGAAATATCACATCATAATCAGAGGAGGAAAAACATTTTTCTATGAGGTAATAAAAAAATTTAAAATAAAATTTTCATTTTTAGTTTTGGTGAGGGCACAGAATGAGAAAGTCATGCACTTTGAGATGTTATAGTTACCCAGAACAAATTACTAGACACTCACTACATGATTGAGATATTTGTCTACCTCTCTGTGCTTCAGTGTGACCTAGAGTGACTTAGCCATTTAGAGGAATAACAATAAAACAACAACAGCCAAATATTAGCTTTAGAAAACTTTCCAGAAAGGAAAAATGCATAGGTATTAAGATATTTAATATACACTATATTATTTGGCAATATAATTGTAAATTGGAAAACTTTATGAGAATGCATAAGGATAAAATGAGTATAATTTGTTAAATAAAATTGAATTGGAAATGAGTATACTTCATATCGAAGACTGTTATATAATGGAATTAGCAATCAAGTTGTCTGTGGCAAAAACTAAAGGGGAATTGTGGGCTGTAAGCAATAGGCCTGGTGAAACATCTGAGGAAGCCACTTTGTGAAAAGGAAGGAAGAACACAGTGGGCCAGCAACTCAGGTGGTAAAGAATGACAATGGAAAAGAAATTATGAATGTATCAGTGGAACTATTTACAATCAAGCTATATATGAAAATGAAAGTACCTGAGAGTAAGTGTGGGCCTGCTAATGAGAAAACCTCTCTCATGGACAGTTATGCAATATAAACTTACTAGGAATATTTTCAAAATGATGTATTTGCTTTAGTCAATGTAAAGTTGAAGGGAAACACAGTTGTTATATTATGGCTGATAGAATGGTATTGATAACTTTATGTAAATTATTTTCAAGATTTATTCTTTTGTATCCAAACATATGAAGAGAGATAACAAGTGATATAGGTCTGTTCTGTCTAGGGTGTGTGTGTGTGTGTGTGTGTGTGTGTGTGTGTGTGTGTGTGTGTGAAAATATGAGAAAAAGATTGCTCTTTTTTTTTAACTTAATTCATATATGTAAAGATATGATTAAAATTACCATCAAGGTATAACCTACACCTTGACATTATGGGTGAGAAGAGGTAACAGGAGAGACGCTAGTCACTGAATCAGAACCTAGATTCTACACATGATTTTGTATTTCCTTAGTCAAAAAAATCCTGTACCTTTTGAGATTTAGGTTTTGTTTTTGCTTGCTTTTTATTTTTGTTTTTGTTTTGTTTTTTAAGGTGAGGAACTACTGCAAATACATAGCCTTAATTTTTTGAAGGATAATTCCTTGTGAAAATGGTGTAACTACTAAGACCTAGACTCTGTGATAAATATCACATGCATAGTACTTTACACCACAGTCTTCCTTACCCACAATGAGAACCTGAACCTTCAGTCAATAAGGGTGTTATTGATGGTGCTACATAGCAGTTCATCACTTCTGCCAGTAACCCTGGTTAAAAGAGAAAAAGTAAGAGAAAGATAGAAATGAAGACACACACACACACACACACATACACACACATAGAAAGATTGAGACATAGTGAGCTTATCTAAAACCTGGTATATTTGACCAGATTCTGAGAAATAAAAATAAGAAAGTGATCTTGCAAACAATGTGTATATATACATATATATAATATTTATGTTTTATATTTATATTGCATATAATTAAAATTGTGCAGAAATACGTAATATCAAAGTCTAAAAAATGCCTCTACACTGATTTTAGACACAAAAACAATCAAAATTTCTGATATTTGCACAAATATTAGTCTCATCAAAAATTTGACTCTGACTTCAACTATAGCACCAATTTCTTTCACTCCTCCCACAATACTCTACACATCGTTTCTTACCATTCTTCCAAGTTCTAATATGCATTTATAATTACTTAGCTTTGTGAACACTTAACCTTCCAGAATAAACTACCACCGTTCATTTTTCTTTCAAACACCTACTTACCTCTCCAGCCCAAGATCATTTGTCATTCCTTTCTCACAGTTGACTTCCACAACCAGATTTTATGTTGAGTGTTTTACCACAATTTAAAAAATTAAAAAATGTATAAGTATGTCCTTCATTATTATATCTTAACATTTGTCTCACTCTCCACTGTTTCTACATTCAGATATCTTCCTCTCTCCTCCTGCCTCATGACCAGCACACTCAGTCCATTATCTTTGTTCCAGTCAGGCTAACTTTATTCAATTTTCAGAGCATTTCATAGTCTTTATTGCTGTGGTTTATCACACCGAGATATCCTCTTTGCTTCAAACTCTGTTTTTAATCCATCCCACATTGATTCCTCTACCTCTCTTCTTAACATTCAGTTCTTAGCATAAATGTCAATTTTCTCCAGGAAATTCTCTCTCCTCTTATATATATATCTGAAAAAAAAAAAAAAAAAAACTTATACTTTCCCTATAATCACACACTACTATAATTGCTTGTTTCACTGCCTAATGCCTTCAGCTAGACTCTTAATGCTTGAGAAATTATAAATTGTTCACTATTTTATGTACTGACTTCCTAGCACAATGTTTGACCTAATTAAATTTGCTAAATATATCTTATAGGAAGGCTTCCATATACATATACACTAGTTCACTAATGCAAAAATTATTTATGACAGGTGACAGAAGCATTTGATTAGCAAGTATTTTAGTAAACTATTTAGGAGTACATATCTTAGAATCTTTTTTCCAGATTTACTGAGATATAATTGACATGTAACATCATATAAATTCAAGGTTTTACAACCTGTTGCTTTGATATGCTTACTGCAAAATGATTGTCATGGTAGAGTTAGCTAACACCTGCACCATGTCACATAATTACCTTTACCGTTTTGTGGTAAGAACTGTAAAATTTACTCTGTTAGTAACTTTCAAGTATATAATACAGATTATTAGCTGTAATCACTATGCTCTACATTAGATTCCTAATACTTATTCATCTTATAAATGCATCTTTATGCTCAGTAACCAAAATCTCCCCTTTTCCCCCACTCCCCAGCCCCTGGGAACCACCAAGTCCTTTCATAGATACTGAAGGAAAGTTTCATTTAAATATATCTGAGTTGTAACATATACATTGTAAGCCTGTAACATGAGATTATAGTGATCACTTGTAGATTATAATGATCCTGTTGTAATAATGAAAAAAGATGAAAATCTAACTGGATGACAGAGAACAACTTTTCACTCTGTTATCCTGGCAGGCTAATTGAAAATTTCTCCTGACACAAACTACTGGAGAAGTTGCCTGAATCAGAAGTGCTGGTGGGAAACTGATCCCAGGGAGGATACAAATGGGGCAGGGCCCCATGTTGTTTGTGGGATGTCAGAAGACCAGAGTGCTCTGTACCTAGTACTGCACCATCGTGGAGAATGCAGCATCCTTGCTCTTTGACTTAACCTGCCTCATTTATCTATTATAGTGTAATTGCCAGCTATGCCTTTAAGAGCTGTTTATGTAAATTATGACAAGATTTTCTCAGAACTCAATACCAGTACTGTATTCTACAAATTTTTTCAATAGTTTCTTATTTTTATTCCATAGCTTATACTGTTAATTATGTGAAAACAGCTACCTTACAGCAGATAAAAACATTTACACTCATATTTTATTAACACTGTGTCCTTTTGTGTTAGAATTACACAGTACAATTGTACTACATTTGGTACCAAATACCAATCTTTTTCTATATAATGTACTTGCCTTTATGACTCAAACTGCCACAAACCAAACCTCATCCTTCTAAAAACATACACATTCATTTAACTATTTATATAAAAGAATTATATTTAGAAAATTCTGTGAAATTAAATCTGAATTTAAAATTTGAAATAAAATACTAACAAATATGTGCTTTGCATTTTCACGTGTATTTACATTTGTAATAGGAACTACAGAACATAGAAATTATATTTCTATAATGAAAAATATATCAAAGGCCAGAAAGGGTTTAAGGTTTTAATAATCAGTATAAAAAATATAAACACCAGTATGGAAAATATGATAAGCAAATAAATAGTTAACACAAAAAAGAATAAAATACTATTAAGCAAATGCAAAAACATCCAATTCACATAGTAAATTACTTCCAATGCCTTAATATAATGTAGCTTCTCTTTCTGTCCAGATTTCTTCCCATTATATTTTATTATCATTTCTTCTGTAATTACTCAAATTATCTACTTGTGATGGGGAGTAATAAACTCAGTACTATGAAAAATGCTTATGTATTTTTTTAAGTACTTTTTGTTCTTTCAGAAAATTATTGTAATCTAACAAAGAAATATTTATCAGTTCTTAAGAAATGGTTGGTTCACACACTCTAAGTGATTCACTATAAATTTATGGAATTCAAAAGTTTGTGCATTTTAAGTTATTATAAAGATGGAATACTGTTTTTATAAAGTATAAAGATTAAAATAACATTTATCTATTGATTTCTATGTAATAAATTTCACTGTGTTGTAATAGTCTCATGCACAAAAGAGTTATGTTCAGATAATTACACATTTATTCAATATTATTAACATGCATAAATTTCTCAAAATTAAATTGTAGTGTCATTAATTTTGAAGTTCATATATTAAGTTTATATATTAAATGCAAAGCTCTATCTTCTAAAAGAGTCATCAAATTCTGTATTGATGCCTTATTATAACAAGTAATCTACTTCTTTAATACAAATGCATCTACACAATAAGTTGCTGCTCTTTTTTTTTCAGCTTTTGAGCTAATAATTCTACTGTCAGAATACAATCTAACTTACAAACATTTAAAATAATGAAGATAAAATTTAACATAGATATAAAATCATTTTCTCTTTCAAGAAATGGTACTGTAATTTTTTTCATTCAACTTGCCTTTCCAAAAATACTGTGATTTTAAACTTTGCACAATTTTTAATTATTTTAAAATATTAGTTTGACTGTAATATACTCTGGGAGCTAAAATACTAGTGACACACAGGTTTTCAGAAAATAACACATGTAACCATTTGTCAAAATTGATTCTTATATGTAGTTATTCTGAGTGGATCTTGAGATACCTAACATCCCAAATTCACTTTGAAAAGAACTATCTTAACATTTATTTTTAAAAGGAACATTTACAATGTCTTTATAGTAACCCATTTGATAGTATGCTACTTAACATGTACTTATTTTATAGTTAAGAAGTAACCCAAGTATCTAAACATTTCTCAATTATTCTTTCTGTCACAGAAGAAGTATACCTAATGTTAGCCAGTCATTATGTTTAAATAATATGTTTCTGATTAATAAAATTACACATACATCCAAATAGAGCAAGACAGCTACAGTTTAGAAGAAATAGTGCAAAGAGTGAACACAATATTTTGCACAAGACCAATCAGTGTAAGATATAATGGAAAGTCCTGTGTGTACAGGAAAAAAAAATAATTAACATGTAAGATTTTTACTTTTCTGAAGTAAAATTGAATTTAAAGAAGGATTTGAATCTTTAACTTAGAAAATTATTAAGAAATAAATAATAATGTATTAAAAACTCATGTTCACTGGAACTTAGCAATGAGAATTGAACTCATTGTGAGAGGAAATGTAGAAGAGAACTTTGTTTTCCCCTAATCAGTAAGTGCATCATTTAACTCCTTCACTTAAAAGTTTGAAACTACATTCTAAGATGAAAGTATATGGGGGAAAAGAAGTAAAACATGTAGGCATGAAGAAATCATATAAAGAATAAAATTTTCAGCTTGTGAGGTTGTACAAAGTGGATGAAAATGACAAAATTAGGCATTCCTCCTGGTTCTTCATGATATATTTAAAGACATGTTATCACTCTTTTCTGATTAAAATAAGTTGTAGCGGCTTCCCTGGTGGTGCAGTTGTTGAGTCCACCTGCCAATGCAGGGGACGTGGGTTTGATCCCTGGGCTGGGAAGATCCCACATGCCACAGAGCAAGTAAGCCTGTGTGCCACAACTACTGAGCCCATGTGCCACAACTACTGAAGCCCACGCCTAGAGCCTGTGCTCTGCAATAAGAGAAGCCACCACAATGAGAAACCTGCACACTGCAACTCTTGCCACAACTAGAGAAAGCCTGTGAAAAGCAAAGAAGATCCAATGCAGCCAAAAACAAAATGAAATAAGTAAAAATTAAAATCTTTTTAAAAAATAATTAAAATAAAGTTGTAGAAAATACTTGTATTAAAACATATAAAATTATCAGCTGCTAATTTTCCCAAAACATGGAAAAGAAAAGGTTGTATATGACACCACTCCTGATTTCCTCTACCTTGATACAAAAAATAAAATTTTCATTAGGATTAGAAAATGAAAAGCAGAGTTCATTGAACATACAAAAACCCTGTTAAGACAAAATATTTTATCGAACCAAAGATGATTCTATTTAGCTTTCCTAAAAAAAAATCTACATATAAAACCAAACCAAGGACTACAACCGATTTTTCATGAGAAAATTTCCAGCGTACATTGCTCCAACCTATATTATACTACAACTTAAGATATGGCATTAAACAGCAATATAAGATTAAGCATAAGGAGACCTGAATTTTAGGTACATTTTTGCCACATACTAACTGTGTAAACTCCAGCAAACTATATGGACTCTCAGTTCCTATATTGCTTTATCCAAACTGGAAAGGAAAAAGTGAAACTGTCACTTTTGCAGATGACATAATGCTATACATAGAAAATCACTAGAAAACTACTAGAGCTCATTGGTGAATTTGGTAAAGTTGCAAGATTCAGAATTAATATACATAAATTTGTTGCATTTCTACACTAACAACAAAATATCAGAAAGAAAAATTAACAAAACAATCCCATTTACAATTACATTAAAAGTACTAAAATATCTAGGAATAAACCTACCTAAGGAGGTAAAAGACCTGTACTTGGAAAACTGTAAGACACTGATGAAAGAAATTGAAGATGACACAAACAGATGGAAAAATGTACCACGTTCATGGATTGAAAGAATTAATATTGTTAAAATGACCATATTCCCCAAGGCAATTTACAGATTCAATGCAATCCCTATAAAAATTCTGAGGGCATTTTTCACAAAACTAAAACAAATAATTTTTTTTTCTCTTTAAGAGCTTTTATTGAGATACAATTGACATACAATAAACTGCATATATTTAAAGTATACAATTTGATATTTTTTTCTTATTAGTAATGTATATATGGCAATCCCAATCTTCCAGTTCATCCCACCCAACCCCCCCCCCCCCCGCCCGCTTTCCCCATTTGGTGTCCATATGTTTGTTCTCTACTTCTGTGTCTCTATTTCTGCCTTTCAAACCAGTTGATTTGTACCATTTTTCTATAGTCCACATATATGTATTAATATATGATATTTGTTTTTCTCTTTCTGACTCACTTCACTCCGTATGACAGTCTCTAGGTCCATCCATGTCTCTACAGATGTCCCAATTTCACTCCTTTTTACAGCTGAATATTCCACTGTATATACATACTACATCTTCCTTATCTATTCATCTGTCGATGGACATTTAGGTTGTTTCCATGTCCTGGCTATTGTAAATAGTGCTGCAATGAACATTGGGGTACATGTGTCTTTTTGAATTATGGTGTTCTCTGGGTATATGCCCAGCAGTGGGATTGCTGGGTCATGTGGTAACTCTATCTTTAGTTTTTCAAGGAACCTCCATACTGTTCTCCATAGTGGCTGTATCAATTTACATTCCCACCAACAGTGCAAGAGAGTTCCCTTTTCTCCACACCCTCTCCAGCATTTACTGTGTGTAGATTTTCTGATGATGCCCATTCTAACCGGTGTGAGGTGATATCTCATTGTTGTCTTGATTTGTATTTCTCTAATAATTAGTGATGTTGAGCAGCTTTTGATGTGCCTCTTGGCCATCCATATGTCTTCTTTGGAGAAATGCCTATTTAGGTCTTCTGCCCATTTTTTGATTGGGTTGTTTGATTTTTTGACATTGAGCTACATGAACTGTTTATATATTTTGGAGATTAATCCTTTGTCTGTTGTTTCATTTGCAAATATTTTCTCCCATTCTGAGGGTTGTACTTTTTGTCTTGTTTATAGTTTGCTGTGCAGAGGCTTTGAAGTTTCATTAGGTCCCACTTATTTATTTTAAAATAAATAATTTAAAAATGTTTAAGGAAACACAAAAATACCCCAAATAGTCAAAACAATCTTGAGAAAAAAGCAGAGCTGGAGGAATCATGATCCCTGTTTTCAGACTCTACTAAAAAGCTATAGTAATCAAAACAGTGTGATACTGGCACAAAACAGACACATAGGTCATTGGAACAGAATAGAGAGCCCAGAAATAAACCCATGAACTTATGGCCAATTAATCTATGATAAAAGAGGCAAGAATATACTGTGGAAAAAAGACAGTCTCTTCAATAAATAGTGCTGGGAAAACTGGACAGCTACATGTAAAAGAATGAAAGGGGCACATTTTCTCATAACATATACAAAAATTAACTCAAAATGCATTAAAGACCTAAATGTAAGACTGAAAACTATAAAACTCCTAGAAGAAACATAGGCAAGACACTCTTTGGCATGAGTCATGGCAATATTTCTTTTTATCTGTCTCCAAAGGCAAAGCCAACAAAAAACAAAAATAAAGAAATGGGACCTAATTAAACTTAAAAGCTTTTGCACAGCAAAGGAAACCACTGACAAAACAAAAAGATAACCTACTGAAATGGAGAAAATATTTTCTAATGATATGACCAATAAAGGTTTAATACCCAAAATATATAACCAGCTCATACAACTCAATATCAAAACAAAACAAAACAAAACAAAACAAAAAAAACCAATAAAAAAATGGGAAGAAGACCTGAATGGACATTTTTCTGAAGAAGACATACAAATGGCCAACAGGCACATGAAAAATGTTCAACATTACTAATCATCACAGAGATACAAATCAAAACCACAATGAGATATCACCTTTCATCTGTCTGAATGGCTATCATCAAAAATTATACAAATAAAAAATGTTGGATAGGTTGTGGAGAAAAGGGAATGCTTGTACACTATTGCTGGGAATGTAAATTGGTGCTGCCACTATGGAAAAAGGTATGTAGGAACCTCAGAAAACTAAGAATAGAACTATCATGTGATCCAGCAATTCCACTCCTGGATATATATCTGAAGAAAACAAAAATACTAATTTGAAAAGATTCATGCACCCCAATGTTCATAGCAGCATTATTTACAATAGCTAAGATACGGACGCAAACTAGTTTCCATCAACAGGTAAATGGATAAGAAAGAGGTGGTTTATTTTTACAATGGAATACTAATCAGTAATATAAAAGAATGTCACTTTGCCATTTGCAAAAACATGGATAGACCTGGGGGGTATTATGCTTACTGAAATAAGTCAGACAGAAAAAGTCATTACTGTATGTTATCATTTATATGTGGAATCTAAAAAATAAAACAAATTAGTGACTATAACAAGAACAAAGAAACAAACAAAAAAACAAACTTACAGATATGGAGAACAAACTAGTGGTTACCAGAGGAGAGAGGGAAGGGTGAAGGTACAAGACAGGGGTAAGGGATTAAAAGTTACAAACCACTATGTTTAAAATAAACAAGCTGCCAGGATATTTTTTACAACATAGGGAATATAGCCAATATTTTATAATAACTGTAAATTCATTATAATCTATAAGAATTTTGAATCACTGTGTTGTACACCTGAAACTAATATAATATTGTAAATCAACTATATCTCAATTTTAAAAAGAAGAAAAAAGTTTAAAAATAAATATAACTGATAAGCTAGGAAAGGAGAGAAAAAAACAAAGTTGGCACAGTGTCTGGCAATTCTAACTATCTGATAAATGGTAGCCATTCTTTCCCCAAGTCACCTGACATAAGCCCAAATCCTATAATAAGTCCTCCTTACTTGCTCTTATTGAAATACCTCACAGATCTTCATGGTGTGTGATCTCTATTGCTGTAAGTAATTTTATTATTATTATTATTATTATTATTATTATTATTTCCACAGGTATGTTTCCGGTTGTCTTAGATGGGAAAGAATACAGTTATATCATAGTTCTTCACAAGTTCTCCTCTGAGTATCAAAGCTATGTGGTCAAATGGTAAATCCCTCCCTGAACACTCATATCACATTCATGTATTCAATATAGCAAAAATCACACAATATTTTAATTCTTAACTTGAATGTCTTCCTCTCCACTGGACTAAATCTATTCAAACAAAGTCAGTGTCTTTTTATTCTTACATCCTTAGAAACTACCTGGAACAGTGTAATCATTCTTAGCTAATTTGCAAATGAATGAATATTCTTGAATTACCTCTTAAGATTTCCATTTTAAACCTGTGTGGTAAGGAAATTGTGGCCACAAAATGTTTCTTTAGGGATCAGTGTCAGAATATAGCAAAGACTTTTGATATTATTCATTTTCTTGTAAGCATAGACTGTAACTTGTACATTTTTTATATTAAAATGTGCATTCCTTGAGAAAATAATATTGAATTTTAAATTAATTTTTACCCATATGAAAATGACAACTTTTTATTATATGTATGTATACAGAAAGAAAGACAGAGAAGACAGGGGCGAGAGGGAAGGGTCAGGAGAGGTAGAGGGAGGGAGCGAGGGAGAAGGAGAAAAGTAGCTAGAAAGATGTTGAGAATGAAACCAAGAATCCAATAAAATACAGGGTGACTAAGTGATTAACAGATTGGAATAAGACAACTGAGGGTGAATGTTTTAATGCCATATACAAATGGCATGGGAGTGAACAAAGGCCATAAGGAGTTAGAAGGTAAACACTTCAAAACATGGATGTTCTTGGGAAAGAAAAATTTCTGCAAAGGCAAGTAATTTGGGGAAGATTCTATGAAGAACAAAGAATGCATGTGATAGAATTTCTTTTGGTCACTATAGAATGGATCTCCAGAGGAAAACAGAAAGGATGGAAATGGGAAAGTCAGGATTGGGATAAATCAGTGGATAAAATTTAATCAATATAGAAATTATAGAATTTGAAAGAATATATATCACTATATGGAGAATATTTTACTTGTGACAAGGATGATAGAAATTAATGGAATTGTGTAATCAATGAATGTTAATGTTTCATCTGCATGAGCATATGGCCAGATAGTGTTGAAGAACAGATGTGATTTACAAGTCTGCATCGTTTGCTAATGGTAGCAAATAGAATCATGACACAGAATGTTCTTTATTTTCCCTGAAGGAATTTCTCCCCAAATGGTTTAGATGGAGTTCAAAATAGATCTTAAAATTAACTCATGCTGTTATAACTTGCTTCACATTTTAAAAGTTCTCATTTAGGTAATATCAACTACTGTCAACCGTGACTAAGAAAAAATTCAACGTGGTATGGTTTAAGTTTTATTTTTATTCACCTTTCACTAATATGATTTAGAAAACTACTTAGAAAACCATATACTTAAGTATAAACCAATTATGTCAACACAAATGCATAACTACTAATGCTGATCATGTACCCCTTGATGATTAACCTGCAAATATTCTTCGATTTTGTTTTTCCTTATATTATTAAGTGAAAGAAGCTAGTCTGAAAAACTACATACTACATGATTCCAACTGTTTGACATTCATGAAAATGCAAAAATACAGAGATGGTGAATAGATCATTGGTTTTGATCAGGCTGAAGTTGGGGTCCGGGTGGTGTGAAGGTGAGTAAGTGAGACTCAGGAAATAGTTTAGGAGAATAAAGGGATTTTGTTTGATACATAATGGTGAATAAAAATATATGATTTTTCCAAAACTCATAGAATTTTACATCACAAAGAGTAAACCTTAATGTATGTAAATTTTAAAAAATGGTCATGAGATACAAGAATAAATGTCAAAAATCTTAAAAGAGTTTCACTGGGCTAACATCGACATGTCAGCAGGGATTCATTCCTTCTGGAGGCTCAAGGGGAGAATCTGCTCCCTTGCCTTTTCCAGCTTCTAGAAGCTACCTGAATTCCTTGAATCATGGTCTCTTCCTTGATCTTCAAAGCCAGAAGCATAGCATTTTCCATTCTCTTACTCTAATCCTTCTGCCTCTCTCTTAAGAACTCTCATTACATTGGGCCCTCTCAGATTATCCAAGAAAATCTCTCCTTTTCAAGATCTTTAATTTAATCATATTTGTAAAGTCCCCTTTGCCACGTAAGGTAACATATTCACAGGTCTCATGAATTAGAATGTGAACATGTTTGAGGTTACCATCATTTTGTTTACCACAGTGAATAAAAGATATGTCAAATATGGCAAAATATTTAAGTGCAGCAAAGGAATAGATTCATTGGGTGTTCATTATATATTATTTTTCCAAATATTTGGAATATATTATAATAATTATTAGATAAATAAAAAATCAGACTTTGGTTGCATTAGGAGAGAATTTTTGGATTTCTTTATGCTCCTACATGGTCTAGACCTTTTGAGCAAAGGGAAATGAAAGAATGTTTGCATAACAGACAACTTTGGAAACTAATCTCTAAGTAGATTGTACCTCTCAGTAGAGATAGTATCTCTTAAGATATCTTCAAGACAGAAACCCACAGAATGACTTGGAAATGTAAAATCTTATCCATCCCCTTCCTAGAAAAATTCCATTACATTTCAGGGTAATAAATTTAGCAACACTTTCACTCTGTCCACGAGATAATACTTGCTTAATGGGAAGTCTTTCTCTTTGAAAGAAAGGATGGACATAGGTCTTGATCATCTCTATACAAGCTCTAGATCTCATAATTTGAGGGATCCTCTCCTTTGTTGAAATTTATTGGTTGACATTTGGTTCTCACTGTGTTGTTTTTCAGGGAAATGGGGAGCAGGGAATCCACATAAGCTGTGGAATAGCATCTCAGATCCTTCACAATTTCATAGTATTTAGAACTTTATCATTAGTCATAGATATTATCTCTATCATATTGATATTTTCCTGTCATGCAAACACCAAAGATAAAGATCCTCTTTCTGTGAAGTTATTCCTCAGAGACATTTTTAGTCCTCAGAATTACATATTTTTAACTGTATACAGACACTTGTGTGTCTTAAAAGTTCATGAAAATAATGAAAGATGATTAGCATGGGGACAGTAAAAGCTCATGAGCTACATGTAGTTGCAATCACTTCAGATATTTTTTTACCATGAACTCCCACAGTTTTCCCTCTGCAACTAAACCCTTGCTCTTCACACAAAGTTAAAAGCCTCAGTGAGATTTCTGATTTGTGAAATTGCAGATCAGTCAGCCCTCTTCCTAGCCAGTTAATTAAAAGTTAGAATAAATTTTTTAAGCTCTTTATTGGAATATAATTGTTTTACACTCTTGTATCAGTTTTGAGGTACACCAAAGTGAATCAGCTGTATTTATACATATATCCCCATATCTAAAAGTTAGAATAAATTTAGACATTACAAAATCTAAAAATAAATGAAAAGTGGAACAGTATTTATGCTTCAGCAATAACTCTAAATAAAGTACTCTTCTGCTTAGCTCCAAACATGGCCAAGTTTACATTGCAATTCTTCTATTTTCATTAATATTAATTTTGATCATATTATCAAATAAAATATAAAATGTCAAATAAAATTAGAGATTGATATTTTAATTTTTTAAAGAAAGAAATTACAAATTTAAAAATATATTTTCATAGCTACATCTCACATTTTCTCATTTTCTACCTCAATTACCACTTGATTTGCTCAAAATTCCATAACATTTCTCCTAATAAATAGCAACATCCTCTCCATCTGCTTCTAATCTTAGCTCACCAAATTCATTACTCACCTAGCTACTAGAATAATATTTTTAAAGAATCAATTTTTATTGTTTAATTTCTCCAGTAAAACAATTATAGGCCCGTAAGATAAAGTCCAATGTCCTGTCCCTAGTGTATAAAAACTGCTACCTGTCTACACTCTCAGTCTTAGCTATTCCTACTTACTGCTTTATCAATAATACCAAAATAGCTGCTTGGAAATTTTCTTTTGTTGACTGTGTTTTCTCTTCTGTATCCTTATTTGTGGCTGTCCATGGGAGTGGCTCACGTTCCCTTTTTTCTGTTTCTGTAAAGTGTAGCCTATTCTGTTCATAGTGTCCTTCACCACCACACAGAAGCGTATATTACACCTCTGTCACTAGACTCTAACCTCTAAAACCATAGGAAAATCCAACATGCCATTACTAAGTATTTTAAATATCTCAAGTAAAATGAAGAAAGTTTTAGAATAAAAACCAGAAAATTTTCAAAGAATATAAAGGTATATTGTACAATATAGTATAATTTATATATTTTCTGCAAAAATTGGCCATTTATTTAATAATTTAGTATTTTACATAAGCAAGGACTATACTTTTTCTAGAAATATAAACCATTTATTTTGTTTTTAATCCAGTTATAAATGACTCTTTCACTTCCAAAATCAGAATAAATACATTTATTCATTAATACTACTAACACTTCCTCCTATTTGCCTGCATCAGCCTTAGGTTCAATTCCTAACATTACAATGAGAGATAACACAGTGACTGAAAACTTCCTGTTTTGCATATGCCCATGAATGAAGTAATCAGACACATATGTAAATTTAAATCAGAGTAATTGTAACAATTTTTTAAAGAAAAATTAACTCCCCTTTTCACAATCTCAGGTTTTCTTCCATCTGTGCAAAAAATGAATTGGTGTCGTAAATCTAGAGGCAGCCAAAAATACAAGCCCACATACAACATCCTACTTATGCAAATAGTGCATCTGTTGTTGTATGAGCTGGCCAAAGACTATTTCCAGCTAGACTTACACACACACAACACCGTGAGGATTAAATCAATCAAAACCACATTCTACCAGAAATATTTTTTAAATTCTTAATATAGTCACTCAATATAATTATGTACTACCATGCTATGAAGTGTTTTAATTACCCAGCACATTTGAATGCCAGTTCATATTTTTACTACCAATAGCCAATTGGCCACAAAAAACAACTTTACCTCTGCATTTCTAGTAGCAGCATTTTCATATTTTTTGAAAATGTTTTAACATATGCATTATACTAACTTTTTTCCTTTTCTAACTATATTAAAACTCTTCCATTATCTAACTACCAAATTTCAGAATTACATCAAGGGTACCAAAATATGAGATTTTTCTCATATTTAAACATTTTATATAACTAAGTCATCCTTTTTGTACAAAAGAAAATCTTAGTTATAGATGTAATATGCTTTATTTTAATCTTTGTTAATATTGGTAAGATAATGCTTAAGATGTAAATGTAAATAACATTTCATGGTTTTTAAATGCATTTTACTTATGTTATAAAAATATGTCTCACAACCACTCTATAAAGAAATCAGATTAACTATTTTTTTACCACACAGCAAGTAGGAAGCATACTCTGTTAGACGATGTTATCTAAACTCAAAACAGAATCTTCTGAATTCAGAGACAATTTAAGCTATGCTGCATGAAGCCACTATGTTCTACAATCAGTGCTTGTAAACTTGCATTTTTGCTGACTTAATAGCAACAAAGTAATTAATGTCTATCAGTTAATAGTGAGTAATTATTAAATTATCTATATTCATAAGAGAAATGGATTCTACTGCTTACTTTGGTCATGGAAATTGTTCAGTAACAAAACTTGTTAATGATCACTAGATTATATAATGTATCAAAATTCCATTAATGCTGACTTCCCTTTAGAAACTCATCTATATTTTGTTTCTACAGAGTTCTAAGACTACATACTACAATTGTTCTTTAAAAGCATGACACGTTTATATAAATAACTGAGAAGAGACTCGGTAGAAGAGAACTATAATTTAAAATATATATATAGGACAATTTTTTAAGGATAAGAGACAAAGTGATAAAAGCTACAGTATTTTTTGCATGATGGGAAGAGGAATTCCTATAGGTAAGTGAGGCACCGCATTCTAGATTGAAAACAAAGCAGTGGCAAGGATCTTGAGGCAGGAAGATGCTATATGTAACAGAGAAGTAAGGCCCATTAAGTTTGGACAGCAGACTGGATGGGCTTGCTGACAAGAATGAAACCAGGGAGCATATTAGAAAGCTACTGAAGAAAACTGACTGGACTCTGGTCTAATTCAGAATATATTTGAAACTGTATTTACTAACGGACTTGGATGAGAAAGATGGAGGAGTCAACAATAACATGGAGGTCTTGGCCTGAGCAAACATAAATTGCAGTAATTGGAGCAATATAGAAATGGGAAATTTTTTGGTTTTCTTTTTAATAGAAGGGCAGAGTTCAATAATAGATGGCTATTAATCATTTAAATGGAGTCAAACAGGAAGTTAGATGTATGAGTATAAATGTCATGAAGAGATCTGAGCTGTGTTATGACTTTTGAAATTCTCAGAAAAGGCATGGTATTTAATGAGATGGGACTGGATGGGATTATCCAACCAGTATTGTAGATGAAGAAGAGAGAACTAAGGACTGACTTCTGGGAATCTTTTTTATTTGGAAATCCAACAAAGGGGATCTAGAGGAAGTAGCCAGTGAGGTTTTAGGATAGAGAGTTAAGTAGCCTGGCAGCCAAACTGAGAAAATACTTCAAGAAGAAAGGAAAGATGAACAGGGTGAGATGTGGCTGATGGGACAAGAGAATGAAGGTAAAGAAATGACTATTTGATTAAGTGACATGGAAGCCTATGTTTATGTTAAGAAGCATAGTTTGGGTAGAATGATAAGAACAGAAGCCTGATTAAGTGGGCTCAGTGTAGAAATGGAAGAGCCCAGTTGTAAACAGAAAATATGCTTAACTCTAACAGATATTTTTACTGTTAAATGAAAAGCAGGGTAGCATTTAAGGAAAGAAGGGTGACAATCTCCAAATATGATTTCTTTTCTCTTTTATTTTCATCAGTTTTTGCTTTAGCTATGCTGAAGTGCCTCTGTAACTGAGCAGCCCCCTATGGGGCTTTCCCAAGACACACTCCTCCCCCCATGTCCTCTGCCTACATCTTGTTCATAGAAAAGCCATAGTCTCCCAGGCCTCCCCTGAGATACAAAAGCCTGACTCAAGAATTAATGATTGAAAACGTGAATATGTAGTGACAAAAGTAGCAGTTGGGCCAGAAGAACTGGTAAAAATTTATAGTAAACCAGCCATATGGCAGTCACAGAATCTTTAGTTCCTCCCTAAAACGTATAGATAAAACTATATGATGTACATTCCTGACTTGTTTTACAGATGCTGAAACCCCTAACAAATGGAAGACGTTAACTACATGATGACTATGAGCGTGTAGCCCCCAGACCAGCTGGAGCCAGAGAATTGGTCATGCTAACCCCTGTGACCCTGTCCTGTTACCTCACCATCAGCCAATCAGAGAATTGTGCACGAGCTGATCACACACCCTGCAAATCTCTTCCCTCATCTTTCCTTTAAAAACATTTCACTGAAATCCATCAGGGAGTTCAGATTTTTCGAACATTAGCCACCCCAGATTCCTTGTTGGGTGCCTACAGTAAATGCTGCACTTTCCTTCACTACACCCAGTGTCAGTAGATTGGCTTTACTGTGCACGGGCAAACGGACCCAATTTTGGTTCTATAATATTCCTGGTAGTTGTATAAACATATATGATTTTTATGTCTTCTTGATTCATTTATCCTTTTATCATTCTAAAATGTCTTTTTTTATGTCCTTGTCTTAAAGTCTTCTGTGTCTAAAAATAAGGCCACCCCAAGCCTTCTTATGCTATTTGTATTTTAATCTCATCCGAAAATATTTGCCTTTTAGTTAAACAGTTTAGTTCACATATATTGAATGTAATTTGTTGGGTTTATGCTTATAAGTGTAATGCTATTTATGACTGCTTTCATGATACCATGGCAGAGGTAGATAGTTGCAATAAAGGCCATATGGCCCTATAATATTTACTGTTTGGCACTTTACAGAATGAATTTGCTGACCCCTACTTTAAAAAATGCCGAATTTTGTTCTGCAGAACAGTTAAATTATTAGCGGATCCCCTTAATCTTGTCAAGCTCAATTTTATGCTTTGTTAAGGCTGGCAGGCCTATTTCTGTTTTGTGCTTAACACAACGTTGGTCCTTTTTCTAGGGCTTATTTCTCCTTCTTAAAGTGTACCTTTCCTGGAACGTCAACTGAATGCCTGAAGTCCTCAGTGAGGTCCCTCCAATCTTCTGTGTCAGCTATAACTTAAGTATCTCCAGTAACTGCAAGTCATCTGACGTGTCTGTTCAGTTCTCAGCCCTATAGCAGCTGAAATGTTGTACTTTAGACAGTCTCACCTCTGCAAGTGCAGATCTGGATGTGCAGTCCGGATCTTGTCTAAAGATTAAAGGTAAACGGCATGCACAGAAACCTGTACATGAGTGTTTATAGTAGCTTCATTCATAATTGCCAAAACTTGGAAGCACCAAGATGGTCTCTAGTAGATGAATGGGTAAATAAACTGTGGTACATCCAGGCAATGGAATATAATTCGCACTGAAAAGTAATAAACTATCTAGCCATGAAAAGACCTGGAGGAGTCTTAAATGCATATTACTAAGTGAAAGAAGCCAGTCTGCAAATACTACCTACTGTATGAGTCCAACTATATGACATTCTGGAAAAGGCAAAACTATGGAGACAATAAAAAGATCAGTATCTGTCAGGGATTAGAAGTGAGGAAGGCATGAATATTTGGAGCACGCAGGTTTTTTAGGTCAGTGAATTTATTCTGTATGATATACAATGGTGGATATATGTCATTATATATTCGTCCAAACCCATAGACTGTATAATACCAAGTGTGAACCCTAATGTAATCTATGGACTTTGCGTGATAATAATGTATCAGTGTAGGTTCACCAACTGTACCGCTTTGGTGGGGATGTTGATAATGAGGGAGTCTATGAATGAGTGGGCATAGGGAGTATACGGGAAATCTGTTTCTTCTGTATTTTGCTGTGAACCTAAATTGCTTTAAAAAATAAAGTCTAATTTAAAAAAAAGAAAAAGAAACTTGACAATAAGCATGTTGCCTGGGTTGTTGGTAGTTCTCTTATTTCTACTTTCATTTTCCCATCATCCTATTTCATTTCTGCCCTTGGGTTCCATGGCATACTTTGTAAGTATCCTTATAAAAACGTCCCATTTTGCTTTATCTATGCTGAGTAGTTTTCTCTTACTTACAACTAAACTCTCAACTAATACAACTCTCACCAATGATGTTAGTTCTTAGAATATGTAATTGATATTCTCACAGCCTTAGCTAGGATCAGTGTACCAACTAATTTTTGTTTCATGGTCTATACATTTAACACTACTCACCCGATAAATAAATAAGCTTCCTTCCAACATGGCCAATATTTACCCTTCTGCCTTAATTCTTATGCCTCATTCCTTGGGCCTCAGCTCCTGCGATTATAATTAATGAATATCAAAAACATTGAACGTATCAAACAGACTGGCTTTCATAAAACTGAAAGCTGTGTTTTTCTCTCTCTTTCTCCTTTTTTTTTGTAAAAACCATTTGATCAAAATGCTTTTAACGAATACTAACAGTAAGCTAAACTGCTATTCTTCACTCTAAGTTTTGTTCTACAGAGCAACACTCTGAGTGGCTTCTCCTGTACTGAACATTTATTAATGTATGCATTTATTTGCATGTATGCATGTATTTATTTTGATACATTATTTTTATTATTGAAAGAATTTTTTAAGCTTTTTATTGGAGTATAATTGCTTTACCCTGTTGCACCAGTTTCTGCTGTACAACAAAGTGAATCAGCTCTATTTATTTATATATATCCCCATATCCCCTCCCTCCTGCAACTCCTTCCCACCCTCCCTATCCTACCCCTCTAAGTCAACACCAGTCATCAAGTTGATCTCCCTGTGTTATGCAGCAGCTTCCCACTAGCGATCTATTTTACATTTGGTAATATGTATATGTCAATGCTACTCTCTCACTTTGTCCCAGCTTCCCCTTCGCCCCCCCACCCCATGTCCTCAAGTCCGTTCTCTACATCTGCATCTTTATTCTTGCCCTGTCACTGGGTTCATCAGTACCATTTTTTTAGATTCCATATTTATTTGCATTTGTTTGCTTGTTTGTTTCATAGACTGAACTTTTAGCTTCCCCCATAATTAACTTTTGTAACTTTAAGAATATATAATCACATTTACATATTATATAATCTATAGACAGAAAACTTCCCTGTCTATAAAATAAAGATGTTAACACCCAACTGTACAAACCTGTTCTGCACTCCAACTTTCACCTCCAGACAGCAATTCCTTGCAGGTTTTATTTTACTTTGTCATCACAGATGCTAAAATGTATGCTTTTGTCTACAACCATATTAAAATTTCTATGTTTTATCTTCAGACTGATTCCAAACTTTAAAATTCAACCATAAATTCTAATTTATTATGATTATATACATAGTGTTACTTTTAGGGTTATTTTATAAAAAGATTATGTTTCTTTTCCTTGTGCTAACTTTCTATGAGTTTTATAGAAATGTAATTCATGTTCACTGTTACAATTCACTGACTTTAAGTATGCTTTAAGCATACACATTCTTTCACATCTTTACAAAGTTGTGCACCACAATCAACTTAAGGACATTTAGATCTCCCCCAAGAGAAATGTCATACCCATTAGCAATCCCTCCCCATATTCTTCGACCCTCCCCAGCTCTAGAAAACTTACTTCCTCTCTCTGTAGATTTGCATATTTTGTATATTTCATATAAATGCAATCATACATTATGAGGTAGTTCGTGACTAGTTTCTTTCAGTTAGCATTATATTTTCAAGGCTTATCCATGTTGTAACATTTGTAAGTATTTCATTTTTATTGTAGAATGATATTCAATTTTATGGATATACCATATTTTATGGATTCTTTCATCAGTTAATGGACATTTGTGTTATTTCCACCTTTTGGCTATCATGAATAATGCTGCTATGAACATCATGTCAAGTTTTTTGTGGATATATGTTTTCAATTCTCTTTGGCATGTATTCCAGAAGTGGTATTGGTGGGTCCTTTGGTAAATCTCCAAGAGTTTTTGAGAAAATGATAGATTGCTTTCCAAAGTGGCTATACCATTTTAAATTCCTATGAGCATTGATAAGGGATCCAATCTCTCCATATCCTCACCAGTACTTGTTATCATCCAATATTTTGATTATAATTTTCTTAGCATGTGTGAAGTTGTATCTCATTGTGATTTTGATTTGCATATCCCTTGTGACTGATTATGTTGAGCATTTTTCTTGTGTTTATCTTATTGGTCATTTGTATATCTTCTTTGGAGAAATGTCTATTCATATTCTTTAATTTTTATTTTCTAAACTTTTATTGGAGTATAGTTGGTTTAAAGTGTTGTGTTAGTTTCTGCTGTACAGCAAAGTAAATCTATTATACATATACATATAACCACTCTTTTTTAGATGATTTTCCCATATAGGTCATTACAGAATATTGAGAAGAGTTCCCTATGCTATATAGTAGGTCCTTATTAGCTATCTATTTTATATATAATATTATGTATATGTCAATGCCAGTCTCCCAGTTTATCCCTCCCTCCTCCTTTCTCCCTTGGTAACCAAGCACATGAAAAAATGCTTAACATCACTAATTATTAGAAAAATGAACATCAAAACTACAATAAGGTATCACCTCACACTGGTCAGAATGGCCATCATCACAAAATCTACAAGCAGTAAATGCTGGAGAGGGTGTGGGGGAAAAGAGAAACTTCCTACACCATTGGTGGGAATGTAAATTGGTACAGTCACTATGGAGAACAGTATGGAGGTTCCTTAAAAAACTAAAAGTAGAGCTACCGTATGATCCAGCAATCCCACTCCTGGACATATATCCAGAAAAAAACATAATTCAAAAAGATATTCATATTCTTTTGTTGATGTCTAATTTACCTATGTTTTCTTTTATTACTTTTGCTTTTGGTGTAGTGCCTAAGAAACCATAACTTAATTCAAGGTCATTGGTATGTACTCTGATGTTTTCTGATAAGAGTTTTACAGTTTTAGATATTACATTTAAGTCTTTGATCTCTGTTGTGTTAATTTTTGTTATTTTTGTAACATTGTAAGAGTCTAACTTTATTCTTTTACATGTGGATATCCAGTTGTTCTAGTACCATTTGATGAAAAAGATTATTCTTTCCTCTTTGAATCGTCTTAGCACACTTTCTGAAATTTAATTGACTAAAATATGAAGATTTCTAGACTCTCAGTTCAAATGCATTTACCTATATGTCATATATGACATTCTTGATTACTATAGCTTCAATACCTGGGTTAAATTCCATTGGTCAGATTGTAAAGTAGTTTTTAGAAGTAGTTGGATTTGGTTTGTTAGTTTTTTGTTTTACCTCTACATTCATTTTACATTTTACCTCTACATTCATAAGAGATACTGATCTGTAGTTTTCTTATAATGCCTGCCAGGTTTGGCATCTGTGTACTACTAGTCTCATAAAATGAGTTAGGAAGTACTTTTTCTATTTGGGGGGAAAGTTTGTCAAACTCTCCTTAACTCTTCTTTAAATGTTTTGATGAATTCACCGGTGAAGCCACCTTGTGTTGGACTTGCCCTTGTGGGAAGTTTTTTAAAATTATTAATTCAATGTCTTTACATGTTATAGGTCTATTTATATTTTTGTAATCTTCTTGAGACAGCTTTGGTAGTTTGTGTCTTTCTAATAACTTGCACATTTCATCTGAGTTATTTCATTCATTGGCATAATATTCTCTCATAATCCTTTTTACTTCCATAAGGTTGATAGTAATGCCCCCTCCTTCAAACTTCATTTTGGTAATTTGAGTCTTCTCTCTTTTTTCTTTAGTTAGTTTGGCTAAATATTTGTCTTTAAAAAAATTTCACCAGTCTGAAAATCTCTGCCTTTTGTTTTGATTAATTCATTCCCATTTAATGTTACTATTGATATAGTTGGATTTATGTCTGCCATTCTACTTTTTTTCTTTATACCTGTTTCTTTTTTTTATTAGTGTTAATTCTCCTTAACATTTTTTCTATTAAATACATTTTTTAAAGTGTGATAATTTAATTTCTTTAATGATTTTTTTCATCTTTTTTTTAAAGAATTCTCCTAGTGGTTGCACTAAGGCATAAATCTTAACTGATCAGAACTTACTTACATTTATGCTAACTTTATGTTCAGTGAGAAATAGAAAGATTACTTCTATATAGTTTTATTCTCCCTTCTTTGTGTATTTTTAATATGATTATTACATTTTATGTATGTTTAATCCATAAATACATTTTTATACATACATAATCTGAAAATACATTTTTATAATTATTACTTTATATAATATTATATCTATTAAAGAAACTGAGAGAAGAAAGAAAAGCAAACATATTTTTATAGATTTGTTATATTGATTTTCTTATTCTCATGTCTGATTTCCTTAATTGGGTCTTTTGGATTTAGTTCAATCTGATTTTGTTTCTTCATTCCTAAACAACTTTGCTTGTTATTGACAGATATATTTCTATATATTATAGTACAATGATATAATGTATACCTTTGTTTATCTTCTTTTTAAATAAGTTAAGAAAAATGGTGAAAAATACGTATTTATAATTTTTATACTTACATAATGACATTTATCCATGTTCTTCATTGTTTTGTGTGGATTTAAATTACTATCTGTCTGCCTATGAAAAATTACTACTTTGTATTTCTTATAAGGCAGATCTGCTATCCATTTTGTTTTGTCTGGGAATCTCTTTATTTTGCCTTACTTTTGAAAGTTAGTTTTGTTGACTGTAAGATTCTTAGTAGAGAGGTTTCTTGTTTGTTTGTTTATCTTTGAATATGAAATTCTGCTGTCTTCTGGATTCCACCATTTCTGATGAGATGTCAACTGTTAATTTTATGTGGGACCGTTGTAATTGAAAGCCATGTTTCCTTTACTGTTTTCGAGAGTTCCCTTTTTCTTTGATTTCAGTCTTTTAACCATAACACATTATCACTTTTTTCCCTTAATTTTTTCCTAGAAACTTCCTGTTTGGAATCCTTAATCCTCCCAATACAAACTGAATTATCACCCTTTAAGCCTGCTGTCCACATTGCAAATTCTTTCACTGATCTCCTGCTTCAAATCCATTGTTCACTTGGTCATATATATTTCTTCTACTTTCTTTATTCTTTGCTTTATAAAAGCAGTTCTTCGAGTACCTTTCTATGAAATTCAGTATGGAAGGTAAAATGTTTGAATCCCTAACTGGTTGGAAATGTAATATTATTGATAAATCATTGGTAATTTGCTCTTTGATCACATCCCCTTTCCTTACCTGCTAAAGTAACCACTATCTTGTATTTTATACTAATAATTTTCTTGTTGTTTTTATAATGTTAGCAACCGTATAAGTATCCTTAAGCAATTTATTATTTCTGATACTTTATTTTGAACATTAAATAAACACAATAGTGCTCTGAGAATTCTTCTCTGACTTTTTAAATTCAACATTTTGATTTTTTAAATATAACCATGTAGCTATGTGTGACTTTCATTCATTACACACTGATATATACTATTCTATTGTATGGCTTGACTGTATCTTATTAATTATACATTTGATAGATAATTTTTACATTTCATTATACCACAAAAATGCTGCTTTGAATAATGTTATGCTATCTCCCAATGCACATGTTTAAACATTCCTCAGGGGTTTATATAATGAGTGGAGTTGCTGGGACTTAAAGTTATATCCATGTTGAACTTTACTAGGTATTTTAGCAAGGCTCCTTTTGAAATCTGAGTCTAAAGCAATGATTACAAATGAACAAATTTACGTGAGATATGCCAGACCTAGACATTTAGGGTAAAGGCAAAAGAATTGTGAGGTCAAGAATGATGTCAAGCATTACATACTCTGTTGCTTTAAAAAATGTAACAAAAAATAGATGTCTTAGTAAGTGTGTTCCCTGCAAATTCTCTAGAAAAGTTTCAAAGGGAACACATAGTGTACTTTGTAATCCTCTGACCATAACTATATAAGAGAATCTGTTGTTTCACAATATCATCAATGTTTTTTATGAAATCAAGTTTTAATTATTTTTTCTAATTTGGTGGGTATAACAAAATTGCTCTTTATCACTTAATTTGCATTTCAGTAATTAATTGCTTTATTTTCCAAGGATTAGAGTCCATTTACATTTTCTTCACTGTGAAATGCCTAATCATGTCTTTGCCTGTTATTTAGGGATTATCTTTTTCCTTTGATATTTTGAAGTGTTAATACTTATTCTGACTACCTAAACCTTTGTCAGCGTATTCATTACAAAAATAGTTGTCCTGTATGTGGCTTGACTTTTTCCTTTCTAAAATGCTATGGTAGTAAAATTGGCACAATTTTACAAAAATGACATTGGTTTTTGTCTATGATTAAAATGATTATTTTTCAGGGAATTCTAAGTTAGAAGCTTTAAAAATATGTTCAGCATGGTTATATGAATGATTTGCCCTAGTTTGAGAGAAGTCCTTACAATATATGATTTAATTTTTTAAAGAAATTTTAATTGTTTTAAAGTGTACATATATATTCAGTTTTTTTTTTTTATTACAGTACTCATATGTACAGAACATATATCATGACAAGTAGAGGGGACTTTCTCTTCTCTTGGAGTTTGTTATGATTTCATAGATGTTTAACTTATTTGGATAAGTTCATTGTGTTGTTGCTAAACTGAAAAATATTTAATTTAATTTGAAATCTTGACAACTTCAGCTTGAGTTAATTAAATGTCTAATCACAATTTCTAAGGATAAAGTAGCTTATTGGTAAAGAGATATATCACCTCACAAAGCGAAATCACTATTACAGCTGCATCAGATTAATAGTCTTTCAACTTAAATCTGATGATGCAGGACCTCTTCATGATCCTACCCCTCTTAATGTTGAAGGATTATATCTGAATATCATGCTGTGTTCATACTACGTTAATTTTTAAATTTCCCAAACCAAGTAAGATTTAGTCCTTCAATAAAATAAATGATTTATCTACTATATAAAACAGATGTCTCGAGATCTCAAGATGGTGGCGAAGTAGAGAGACGTGGAGTGCATCCCTCTCCACAGTTGCATTAGGAATGCACGGAAGGACGCAGTCATTCCCACAGAGAACCAGCTGAACACCAGCAGACGGCCTCGGACACCAGAAAGGGCAGCGGGGAGCCCGACATAGCCGGTAGGGAGGCATCTACGAGGGCTCAAAGAGGGTGAAGCGGCGGAGCTGTGGCAGACGGGAGGGAGTGAGAAACATACAGAGGGTCCGCAGCGCAGCTCAGCGTTCCCGGACCGAGACATCGATCCGCGGCTGAACGGAGGGTCCAGGAGCGGGAGCGTGGGAACCGGAGAGCGGGTTCAGGGGGAAAAACATTGTTGCCGGTAGGGTCACGGACTGAGAACACAGGAGGGAAGAGGTCCGCGGAGAGCAGTGCCGTCCCTGAGAGCTGCCCGGCCATGATGGCGGCTGGAGGCTGCAGGCTCCCGGGCGCGGGGGAGGAGCCGCGCGCATAGCCTCTCCCTCTCTTTCGGCGCCTCTGCAACAGGCAGTGGAGAGACGCCCTGCAGGCCACCTAAGGCACTCAGGGATAACAAGCACCCTCAGGCACTCGGGCGGGGCTAGATTAAAACTCCTTGCAACGCCAGCAGCAGGGAGGCTGCCGAGAGAAAAAAAAAAAAAAACCAGCATCAAAAAGAAAAAACCCCGAGAGAGGCCCAACTCTAAGACTTTCTGTGTACGCCTGAGCCACCAGCGCCCTCTGCAACAGGCACCTCCAAGCCTGACTGAAACAACAGTGCGCCACTGCTCACTCACTCCCAGGAGAAGGAGCCACTATTGTACCCTCTCCCTCCCCACACACCGAGGCTTACAGACGAACAATAAAGGAACCTCTGCTGGTCACAGAATAACGCAAAAAAAAAAACCCAAGGCAAGGAGAAGGACACTTACAGCTGAGACGCTAAGGAAACAGAAATAGTAGTATCAATACCTATTGAACTGGTCCATTCTGGGATCAGTTCTGGATTTTTTTTTTTTTTTTTCTTTCTCTCTCTCTCTCTTTTTTTTTTTTTTTTTTTTTTGATTTATTAAATACGATCTTAGCCCTAAGGGATCTACAAGTTTTATAACAATTTTTTAAGGATATTTTTTATTCTTTTTTTTTTTTTTTTTTTTTTTGCCTTTTTATATACTTCTATATCTAGCTAAGTTTTTGGTAGTACGGACAAAATATCTTTCATACTTTCCTTTCATCCCTTTCTTTTATACACTTCTATTCCTTTCTTTTTCTTTGCATATTTCCAACCACATTACGCTCTTCTGTTCCCCTTTCTTCCAGCCATTTTAAGTGTATTTTATCTTAACATACTTATAAGCAACACTATCGGTCTGCTCAGACTCCTTGCTCTATTCTCCAGATGATGCACTGCCTTGGTATTAATATTAGGCTGTTGTCTGTATCTTAGTTCTTAGTACAGTTGTCTAATTACATTCTGAGAATCTCCATTCTCTCTGGTGGTACTCCAGCTCATTTCTATATTTGATCCTAGCTTACAAAATCTCCCTGGATTGATGTTTGTATGTATAAGGTGTTATTTGTTGTTTGTTTGCTTTTGCTTTTGTCTCTGATTTGTTCTGTTTCAGTTGTCAATTTCTGCTGGGTTTCTCTTTGAATATCTGATAGCACACTGGGGTTCTGTCAGATCTTTCTAGAGCCTTATGTCCTAACAGATTCAATAATTGTGTGTATTATACATGTATGTGTTTCCTAGACTGAATATTCATTTAATCCAATACTTGGACATTAGTCTGAGGCTTGGACAGTCTTCTATAAACACATCTATCACCAGGACAAGCAACCCCAAAAGCTTGGACAACCATGAGGAAACAAAGAAACACCATGCAGGCAAAGGAGCAGGAAAAAAACCCACAAGACCAAATAAATGAGGAGGAAATAGGAAAAATGCCTGAAAAAGAATTTAGAGTAATGATAGTAAAAATGATACAAAATCTCAATAACAAAATAGAGAAAGTACAAGAAACAGTTCATAAGAACTCAGAAAAACAAACAGCAATGGATAACAAAATAACTGAAATTAAAAATACTCTAGATGCTATAACCAGCAGAATGACTGAGGCAGAAGAACGAATAAGTGAGTTGGAAGATAGAATGGGAGAAATAAACGCCACAGAGCAGGAAAAAGAAAAAAAAATAAAAAGACTAGAAGACAGCTTCAGAGACCTCAGTGATAACATGAAGCGTACCAACATTCGAATTATAGGCATCCCAGAAGAAGAAGAAAACAAGAAAGGGTCTGAGAAAACATTTGAAGAGGTTCTAGTGGAAAACTTCCCCAACATGGGAAAGGAAATAATGAACCAAGTCCAAGAAGCACAGAGAGTCCCATACAGAATAAACCCAAGGAGAAATACACCAAGACACATATTAATCAAACTAACGACAATTAAACACAAAGAAAAAATATTCAAAGCAGCAAGAGAAAAGCAACAAACAACATATAAGGGAAAACCCATCAGGATAACAGCTGACCTTTCTACAGAAACTCTGCAGGCCAGAAGGGAATGGCAGGATATCCTGAAAGTCCTGAAAGAGAGAAACCTACAGCCAAGAATACTCTACCCAGCAAGAATCTCATTCAGATTTGAGGGAGAAATCAAAAGCTTTCCAGACAAGCAAAAGTTAAGAGAATTCAGCACCACCAAACCAGCCTTACAACAAGTGCTGAAGGAACTTCTCTAAGTAGGAAACACAAGAAAAGGAAAACACCTACAAATACAAACCCAAAACAATTAAGAAAATGGTAATTGGAACACACATGTCAATAATCACTTTAAATGTCAATGGATTAAATGGTCCAACCAAAAGACACAGACTGGCTGAATGGATACAAAAACAAGACCCTTCTATATGCTGCCTACAAGAAACCCACTTCAGACCAAGGGATACATATAGACTGAAAGTGAAGGGATGGAAAAAGATATTCCATGCAAATGGAAGTCAAAAGAAAGCTGGAGTAGCAATACTCATATCAGACAAATTAGACTTGAAAGTAAAGACTATTAAAAGAGACAAGGAAGGGCACTACATAATGATCAAGGGATCCATCCAAGAAGAACATATCACAATGGTAAATATCTATGCTCCCAATATAGGAGCACCTCAATACATAAGGCAAATGCTAACAGCTATAAAATGGGACATCGACAGTAACACAATTATAGTGGGAGACTTGAACACCCCACTTACATCAATGGACAGATCATCCAAACAGAAAATAAATAAAGACACACAAGATTTAAATGACACATTAGACCATCTCGACTTAATTGATATTTATAGGACATTCCATCTAAAAACGACAGACTACACTTTCTTCTCAAGTGCACACGGAACATTTTCCAGGACAGATCACATCTTGGGTCACAAATCAAACCTCAGCAAATTCAAGAAAATTGAAATCATATCAAGCATCTTCTCAGACCACAACGCCATGAGACTAGATATCAATTACAGGAAAAAAACTGCAAAAAATACAAACACATGGAGGCTAAACAATTCACTCTTAAACAACCAAGGAATCACTACAG
The DNA here is from genome assembly GCF_030028045.1 of Hippopotamus amphibius kiboko. NCBI lineage: Eukaryota > Metazoa > Chordata > Mammalia > Artiodactyla > Hippopotamidae > Hippopotamus > Hippopotamus amphibius. The sequence continues at coordinate 78,236,907 of NC_080198.1, forward strand.
AAATCAAAGAGGAAATCAAAAAATATCTAGAAACAAATGACAACGAAAACACAACAACCCAAAACCTATGGGACGCAGCAAAAGCAGTTCTAAGAGGGAAGTTTATAGCAATACAGTCCTACCTTAAGAAACAAGAAAATGATCGAATAAACAACCTAACCTTACACCTAAAACAACTAGAGAAAGAAGAACAAAGAAACCCCAAAGTGAGCAGAAGGAAAGAAATCATAAAGATCAGAGCAGAAATAAATGAAAAAGAAAGGAAAGAAACCATAAGAAAAATAAATAAAACTAAAAGCTGGTTCTTTGAGAAGATTAACAAAATGGATAAACCATTAGCCAGACTCATCAAGAAAAAAAGGGAGAAGATGCAAATCAACAGAATTAGAAATGAAAAAGGAGAAGTCACAACGGACACCTCAGAAATACAAAAGATCATGAGAGACTACTACAAGCAACTATATGCCAATCAATTGGATAACCTGGAAGAAATGGATACATTCTTAGAAAAATACAATCTTCCAAGACTGAACCAGGAAGAAATAGAAACCATGAACAGACCAATCACAAGTACAGAAATTGAGGCAGTGATTAAAAATCTCCCAACACACAAAAGCCCAGGACCAGATGGATTCACAGGCGAATTCTATCAAACATTTCGAGAAGAGTTAACACCTATCCTTCTCAAACTCTTCCAAAATATTGCAGAAGGCGGAGCACTCCCAAACTCATTCTACGAGGCTACCATCACCCTGATACCAAAACCAGGCAAAGATGTTAAAAAAAAAAGAAAACTACAGACCAATATCACTGATGAATATAGATGCAAAAATCCTCAACAAAATACTAGCTAACAGACTGCAACAGCACATTAAAAAAATCATACACCACGATCAAGTGGGGTTTATCCCTGGGATGCAAGGATTCTTCAATATACACAAATCAATCAACGTGATACATCATATCAACAAATTGAAGGATAAAAACCATATGATCATTTCAATAGATGCAGAAAAAGCTTTTGACAAAGTTCAACATCCATTTATGATAAAAGCTCTCCAGAAAATGGGCATAGAAGGAAATTACCTCAACATCATAAAAGCCATATATGACAAACCAAAAGCCAACATTGTTCTCAATGGAGAAAAACTGGAAGAATTCCCTCTAAGAACAGGAACAAGACAAGGGTGTCCACTCTCACCACTGTTATTCAACATAGTTTTGGAAGTGTTAGCCACAGCAATCAGAGAAGAAAAAGAAATTAAAGGAATCCAAATTGGAAAAGAAGAAGTAAAATTATCACTCTTTGCAGATGACATGATATTATATATAGAAAACCCTAAAGACTCTACCAGAAAACTGCTAGCACTCATTGATGAGTTTAGTAAAGTAGCAGGATACAAAATTAATGCACAGAAATCTCTTGCATTCCTATACACTAACAACGGAAGAGCAGAAAGAGAAATTAAGGAAACTCTCCCATTCACCATTGCAACCAAAAGAATAAAATACCTAGGAATAAACCTGCCTAAGGAGGCAAAAGATCTGTATGCAGAAAACTTTAAGACATTGATGAAAGAAATCAAAGATGACACAAACAGATGGAGGGACATACCATGTTCCTGGATTGGAAGAATCAACATCGTGAAAATGACTGTACTACCCAAAGCAATTTACAGATTTAATGCAATCCCGATCAAATTACCAATGGCATTTTTCACAGAACTAGAGCAAGAAATCTTACGATTTGTATGGAAACGCAAAAGACCCCGAATAGCCAAAGCAATCTTGAGAAGGAAAAATGGAGTTGGTGGAATCAGGCTTCCTGACTTCAAACTATACTCCAAGGCCATAGTGATCAAGACAGTATGGTACTGGCACAAAAATAGAAAGGAAGATCAATGGAATAGAATAGAGAACTCAGAAGTAAGCCCAAACACATATGGGCACCTTATCTTTGACAAAGGAGGCACGAGTATACAATGGAAAAAAGACAGTCTCTTCAATAAGTGGTGCTGGGAAAATTGGACAGCAACATGTAAAAGAATGAAATTAGAACACTTCCTAACACCATACACAAACATAAACTCCAAATGGATTAAAGACCTACATGTAAGGCCAGACACTATAAAACTCCTAGAGGAAAACATAGGCAGAACACTCTTTGACATCCATCAAAGCAACATCCTTTTTGACCCACCTCCTAGAATCATGGAAATAAAATCAAGAATAAACGAATGGGACCTCATGAAACTTAAAAGCTTTTGCACAGCAAAAGAAACCATAAACAAGACTAAAAGGCAACCCTCAGAATGGGAAAAAATAATTGCCTATGAAACAACGGACAAAGGATTAACCTCCAAAATATACAAGCAGCTCATGCAGCTTCATACCAAAAAAGCAAATAACCCAATCCACAAATGGGCAGAAGACCTAAATAGACATTTCTCCAAAGAAGACATACAGATGGCCAACAAACACATGAAAAGATGCTCAACATCACTCATCATCAGAGAAATGCAAGTCAAAGCCACAATGAGGTATCACCTCACCCCGATCAGAATGGCCATCATCACAAAGTCTGGAAACAACAAATGTTGGAGAGGGTGTGGAGAAAAGGGAACTCTCCTGCACTGTTGGTGGGACTGTAAGTTGGTACAGCCGCTATGGAAAACAATTTGGAGGTTCCTTAAAAAACTACAAATAGAACTACCATATGATCCAGTAATCCCACTCCTGGGCATATACCCAAAGAAAACCATAATCCCAAAAGAAACTTGTACCATCATGTTTATTGCAGCACTCTTTACAATAGCCAGGACATGGAAGCAACCTAAATGCCCATCAACAAATGAATGGATACAGAAGATGTGGCATATATATACAATGGAATATTACTCAGCTATAAAAAGGGATGAGATGGAGCTATATGTAATGAGGTGGAGAGAACTACAATCTGTCATACATAGTGAAGTAAGTCAGAAAGAGAAGGACAAATATTGTATGCTAACTCACATATACGGAATCTAAAAATGGTACTGATGAACTCAGTGACAAGAACAAGGAAGCAGATACAGAGAATGGACTGGAGAACTCGAGGTATGGGAGGGGGCGGGGGGTGAAGGGGAAACTGAGAAGAAGCGAGAGAGTAGCACAGACATATATATACTACCAACTGTAAAATAGTCAGTGGGAAGTTGTTGTATAACAAAGGGAGTCCAACTCGAGGATGGAAGATGCCTTAGAGGACTGGGGCAGGGAGGGTGGGGGAGACTCGAGGGGGGGGGCGTCAAGGAAGGGAAGGAATATAGGGATATGTGTATAAAAACAGTTGATTGAACCTGGTGTACCCCCAAAAAAATAAAATAAAATAATAAAAAAAAAAAAAGGAAAAAAAAAAAAAACAAAAAAAAAACAGATGTCTCATTAGAGAGCTACTAAAAAGCTATAATCATAATAAAAATGCTGTTCCTACAATTAACACTATCAGTTAGGAAAAATTAAAGTTTGCAAATATGTGGAATTCTCATTTGAGCAAATCTTTTATCATTTTTTTAAACATGACTATTTACTGGATTAAAAAATTAAAGCCATGATATGGTAAATGAGCTTATTTTAAATGTCTGAAGACAATTCATAAAACAGAAATGCTAATATAGGACTATGAGAAATATAAAATGTACTGAAAAGAATGTAGTAAATTATGGTTTAGAGAATTTTGAATTTAGAGAAGAAAAGAAGTGGAGGGAAACTGACAATTATGTTAATTTAAAAATATTTTAAATATACAGTGATTAACAAACCAAATTGTCATAATATTATTCAGTACAAATATGAAGACTGTTACTATTTTATTTTGAATATTAATTTGTACGAGTAATTTGATAATAATGAGGGACCATCTTAAAAGAAAAACATTACAAATTTAAATATACCTAGGGCTTCCCTGGTTGCGCAGTGGTTAAGAATCCAGCTGCCAATGCAGGGGACACTAGTTCGATCCCTGGGCTGGGAAGATGCCACATGCCAAGGAGCAACTAAGCCCATGTGACACAACTACTGAGCCCATGTGCTGCAACTACTGAAGCCCATGTGCCTAGAGCCTGTGCTCTACAACAAGAGAAAAGCCACTGTAATGAGAAACTGCACACTGCAGCAAAGAGTAGCCCCTGCTCACCACAACTAGAGAAAGCTCCTGTGCAGCAACAAAGACCCAATGCTACCAAAAATAAAATAAATAAATAATAAAATAAATCTTTAATAAATAAATAAATATATCTATATTTATACACCTATAGATGTAGACATATGATATCTGTGGCCATATCTTGCAAGCCTTCAAGAATTCAAATAAATAACCAAAACTGCTGTTTAAAATATTACACCTGTTTTGTGAAACATATATGAACATAAAATAAAATTATTGTCAGGACTTCCCTGGTGGTGCAGTGATTAAAAATCTGCCTGCCAATGCAGGGGACATGGATTTAATCCCTGGTCCAGGAAGATCCCACATGCCGTGCAGCAACAAAGCCCATGCACTATGACTGAGCCTGTGCTCTAGAGCCCACGAGCTGCAACTATTGAGCCCTCAAGCCATAACTACTGAAGCCCGTGCACCTAGAGCCCATGCTCCACAACAAGAGAAGCCACTGGACCAAGAAGCCTGCACACCGCAAGGAAGAGTAGCCCCTGCTCACCACAACTAGAGAAAGCCCACGGACAGCAATGAAGACCCAACACAGCCAATAAATTAATTAATTAATTAATTTTAAAAAAATAAATAAAATTATTGTCTAACAGCCTTCCTCTTGACCAGTATGTTTCAATGAAAAATAAGCCATAACACTTACCAGAAAGGATCAAGGCATATATCCCTTTTTATTTTCACTTTTATTTTTCATGCATTCTGCTAACAATGGTATTTGATTAATTGTGTCTCATTTTTATTTCAAGAACAGTGTTTTAAGGAATGACAGTATACTTACACTTAGAATCAGACTGCACAATATGAGTCACTAGCCACATGTGACCATTTATATTTAAATTAATTTGCGGGGAGCTGCCCTGAACAGGGGTCCTGGTTTCCGTAGTTGCCCCCAACAAGGGCCTTGGTCTCCAGGACATAGCCCTGGGAGCTGCCTTACTGTAAGGGCTTGCCTAGGCAAGCATAGCTCTCTGTCCCGCCACCCCTGACCTTTGAGTAAGTGCTTAAACAAACAGCATGTGATCCCCTGGGCTGCACTATGTGCGCCCACAAGTCTGTGATCTCGCTAGTACACCTAGAAACAATCAACAGGAGGTCTTATGCTCGCTACGGTAGATGGTTATGGGAAAAACACATTGTTCTCTAAAGGAAGAATCATTTTTCTTTTAGCCTTGTTGTCAATGACTCCTCTGATTTAATCTGTATAAAAAGCCACTGTAAAATAAAGAAGTTTGTCAGTTGCCTATGAGCTTCTGACCCTCTCGACCCCATCTTTTGTGTGTCTGTCTGTCTGTCTTTCTTAGCCGCGTCGTGTTTGCCTAAGGACCTGATCGATTTTGCCGGCAGGCTCCGGCATTAATTAAAATTAAATACCATTTAAAATTTAGTGTCTCAGTCCCAACAGTCATACTTTAAGTCTCAATAGTCATAGATTGCCGATAGCTATCATGTTGGAAAGGGTATATATAGAATATTTCCACTATTGTAGAAAGTTTTGTTGGTCAGCACTGCTCTACAAGTAATCAAACACAATGATAAACAGTTAAGCTAGTAATATGAAAGGACTGGAAAAATGGCAATATAAGAGAGCAGTATAATAGAGGGATTGAGAAACCTGGCTATAAAGTAGGATATGTAGTTTGAATTCTGGTTCCAGCATTGACTAAATGTGGAGCCTTGAGAAAATCACTTGACTACTCCTCTGAGCATCAGTTTTCTGGCTGACAAAATGAGCCTCAAATTGTCTGTAGCATGCTACTAAAAAAGCTAATGAAAATAACCTATACAGAATGTATAGTGAATTGTTCAATCTGGAATGGACACTCAATTTAATAAAAAGAAAAAAATTTTTTACTGTTTACTATTTAAAAGGTTACTCACCATATCACAAGAAATATGAAATGGCAGAAGTAGAGAGACTCTTAAAAAGCAATAAATGATTACTTTTCAACAAATAGCTGTCATTGTGTAATGCTCACAAAAAGCAGTTATATGTTAAAATATGTATTAAAAATATTTGTCAAAAATCCCTGGATTTTCATTGATTAAATTATTACTGACCCCTCCTGTTTTTACCTTAAATTTCCAGTAATATTTTAAAATGAAAATTGTTGAAGAGAAAGAGTCACTAATCTATTTAAAGTCACTAATCTATTTAAACAATAGTCAATTAAACACAAGAAAATTTCTGCAAATTCTAGCCATCTCAGAGAAGCAATAGATTAGAATCATTAGTCAAATACGTTTTGTGCAGATCCCATCTACACGTTCAGGATCCTTCAAAACTCAATTGCTTCTTAAAGTAAAACCTCTTTCAGAATGCAGTAAGGTGGATTTTAAGTCTTGATCTTGGTCTGATCTGAGAGCCATTTAAAAATTTTTCCTAAACTTAGGCAAGCTAAGTAGAAAGCTACATTTCTAATAATCCAAGGATCCTAGATCTACATTATATATTTATAGATTTGTAGGGCCTTCAGATAGAAAAAAAAAAAAAAGGGAAGGCAGAGTGATAAGATCTGAGAATACCTTGTGTCTCCAAATATCATAGGAAATAAGAGGTTTAGAAAAGCTGAATAACGTGGAGTTGGACAGAATAGGGAGGGCTATCCACAAAGTCATTCCTGTGCAAATAGATAGTCAGATAATTCTGTCAAAATTTAGAGAGAATCCTTAACACTTTTATACAGAACATAGTAGATCCTAACACAGGTGCAACTACAGCTATTTCCTTACACTTGCTGAATATCCTTCACCAAGAAATTGAAGTATGCAAAAAAATGGGGAATCATAAATTGTCCATTGCTAGGTCTTCAAATTTTGCTAAACATTTGAAAGAGCCTCATAACAAAAGCAGAATAAGACAATAAATTGGTGGCTTTCAGATAAAACAATTAAATGCGCACATCTCAATCTTTAAGGGCCAAGGGAGGGAACGTTTTGACAAAGAGGACTATAGATACTGTAAGCAGAATAGGCTTGACAAAAAGAATTGTACTATGCCAAGACAGAAGGAGAGAAAGAAAGAAAGATGAAAGAAAGGAAGGAAGGAAGAAAGAAAGAAAGAAAGAAAGGAAGGAAGGAAGGAAGGAAGGAAGGAAGGAAGGAAGGAAGGAAGGAAGGAAGGAAGGAAGGAAGGAAGATGGTTCAAAAACAGACTTCCCAAGGGTGGAACAAGTATCTGATTCCCCATTTTACCCTTAAATGCATAAGAAGACATTTCCAAAAACGTTAAGAGAAAAGCTTGCAAGGTATGTACTGATATGCTCACTGCTATACCAATCTTAAACTCTTTTTCATTTTACAAACTCCTGCTCGTGGTCAGTAATCTACTAATGTGATAGATATCGTTGAAAAACTTTAGACATTTACTCACCTCAGGCTGTAACTTTCACCTGCAAACTTTTAACCCGGGAAATGTTCTCCCTCTTTGTGAAAGAATGCTGGCTAATTTAGGAGAGAGAGAGATCACCTGGGAAGACGGACCTGCCCAATTAAATGGTATCCTGATGACCTCTTCCTTTCAAATTTCTGAGCTCTCCCCTAGTCGTCATTAGATTAGAGGGTAATTTGAATAATGAATGCTGATATCTTTGTATCTAAATAAAACCCAAATTAAAGTCCTCCAGGACATACAGATTCATTAAGGGCCAAATAATCTACTGATCTTGACAGAATTATTGGAGCTAAACCTCTGAAGATTCAGAGAGACCCATTAAAATCCCCATCAGGTTTTTGCAATACTCTCTAAAACAAGAAGCTAAAGTACTAAAATCGTTAGTTGATGACCTAAGTAGAGAAATGACTCCTCACACATTGTACTAGGTCTTAGAATACGCCTATCCTTCCAGCCAAGAAAACCAGTGGAAGAGAAGGTAGATTTGTTCAGAACCTCAGGGCTATCGATAAAATTGTCAGTATTGATTTTCCTGTGGTACAGAATCCAAATACTATTTTATCCTCAGGATCAATTGAGGCTACATATTTTACAGTTGTAATGATGTGTTCTGCTTACTGTAAGTGACCCCTTAGATCAAGATAGTCAACACCTGTTGCATTATTTCCTGGGAAGTCACAATATATCTGGAATCTCAATCTAAGAAGTTGGCTGAGGCACTCTTCTACTTTTTACAAACTATTAGTAAAAAACTCAAACATCTTAAGTCTACACTCATCCAGTATGTGGGAGATCAACTGCCATGTTGAAGAATAAGGTGAGCTCTGAGATAAATTCCATTGATCTATTTTTTGCTTTATTTCAGAGACAAAGTTTAAACAAAAAATAGTTACAATTCTGTAAAAACAAAGTACATTACTCAGGACACAATTTATTTGAAGACGGTAGATTCTTCAATCTGGACAGACAACATGCCATGTAGAACTTTCCCAGGCCAACCATTATAGTCAATTAAGAGTATTTACGAGTTTTACAAATAACCCAATCAAAAAATGGGCAGAAGACCTAAATAACCATTTCTCCAAAGAAGGCATACAGATGGTGAAGAGGCACATGAAAAGCTGCTCAACATCACTATTTATTAGAGAAATGCAAATCAAAACTACAATGAGGTATCGCCTCACACCAGTTAGAATAGACATCATCAGAAAATCGACAAACAGTAAATGCTGGAGAGGGTGTGGAGAAAAGGGAACGCTCTTGCACTGTTGGTGGGAATGTAAATTGATACAGCCACTATGGAGAACAGTATGGAGGTTCCTTGCAAAACTAAAAATTGAGTTACCATATGACCCAGCAATCCCACTGCTGGGCATATACCCAGAGAACACCATAATTCAAAAAGACACATACACCCCAATGTTCATTGCAGCACTATTTACAATAGCCAGGACATGGAAGCAACTGAAATGTCCATCAACAGATGAATGGATAAAAAAGATGTGGTACATATATACAATGGAATATTACTCAGCTGTAAAAAGGAATGAAACTGGGACATTTGTAGAGACATGGATGGACCTAGAGACTGTCATACAGAGTGAAATGAGTCAGAAAAACAAATATCGTATATTAACACATATATGCGGACTATAAAAAAATGGTACAAATCAACCAGTTTGAAAGGCAGAAATAGAGACCCAGATGTAGAGAACAAACATATGGACACCAAGTGGGGAAAGCAGGGAGGGTTGGGGGGGAAATGTATTGGGAGATTGGGATACCAAATTGTATACTCTAAATATATGCAGTTTATTGTATGTTAACTGTATCTCAATAAAATTTCTTTAAAAAAAAAAGTATTTACGAGTTTTATTAGCTGCTACAAGCAATAGTTTCTCAACTTCTCTGATATTTCCTCAGTACTGAAATTACTTGGGGTCGAAACATGAGCAGGCACTTTAAGATTTAAAATAAGCTAGTCAATAGCTTTCTTCCTTGCACCTACCTTATTATCATAAATCTTTCTCCCTATGCACGCATGAGCAGTCTGGACAACTGATTTAACCTCATAGAAATCATCAGACCTGTAGGTTAGTAAAACGTCTCTCTTGACCCAGTGTCCATAGCCAATTAATGATGTCTAAGGCCAAGAGCATGTTTATCTTCTGACAGTAGAGGTTCAGGGACTGAGGAATATGTTAGCTCAAGGAGATGATGTCAGGGGCTGCTTTTATCTTTTCGGTGAGAACAACTTCATAAGTTCACATCGAAAAAGCATCTCATCTCTTAGGAGTTTGATTGTATATCCTCATATAGAGCGATGTATTAATAGTGCACTCAAAATGCCCCCTTGAACGGTGATCAAATTGATATTTAAAATTGTGCTTTTTAAACTGGTTCACATGTCTAAGGAGTTTATGTAATTTTTCACAGAATAGTCATCAAAGAGCAGACTTAACCTACGAGGAAAATTTGTGACTTATGGTAGAAGTGGAAGTATTTTTTTCTTAAATTTCAACTCACGGCGTTTGCAGTATTCCAAGAAATATATTAGGCATTATATAAGCGGTTAGAATATTTTTTAAGTTTCTGATAATCTCAATAGGTAGTCTTTTGTTCCCACTTCGTGTTTTTATGTTTGCATAATAACCATTCATACTACAAGCTCTGAATTACGTACCTACTGGAGGAAACTCTGACAAGGTGATACATGACAACTGACTGTTTACAGCAGCTCAGATGAGTCCAAGAATATCATTTCCACATCACTACTCTCAGCCAGCCAAAAATGGTGAAAATAAATCAGCTTGCTTCACTTTAAAACCTCCAGTAATGCCCAAAGGGTTAAACAGCACCAGTTACACCTTTATTGAAGCCAGTTAAACCTTTTTTTAAAAGATAGAGTGAATTTGCAAATGAACATTAAGAACTTTCTTATTTACAATTAAGAATTTTTCAATAGTTTTGAATATGCTTCCTGGTGTACTTCTTAAGAAAAATTTAAAGAGCACTTTCACTCAGCACCGTAAATAGGGAATAATAATATTAGTAACAATAAAATCTCAATAAACTTAAAAGAACAATATTTTAAAAGCGCATGCAAAGGTTCAGTATTCTAGCAATATTCTAATAAAGCTATCAGGATTCAGTAATGTTTTCAATTACTGAAACATCAATTCCTGTCACAAAGAACTTTTAATATTACTTATGTCAGAAATCATAATAAAATTTTAGAGACAAATCCTAGTTTATCCAAGTCCAAGGGAACAGTTTATTAAACGTCACTTCTATCATGTGTATCTGTAGTCATACACATGTAGTATTTTAAGGATGTCCCTTAACTAGTTTAGGTATCTCATTTCAATTTTAAACAAACAACAAAACATAACTATAGGGTTTCCCTTGTGGCTCAGTGGTTAAGAATCCACCTGCCAATGCAGGGAACATGGGTTCAATCCCTGGTCCAGGAAGATCCCACATGCCAGGGAGCAACTAAGCCCAGGTGCCACAACCATGGAGCCTGCGCACTAGAGCAGGTGAGCCACAACTACTGAAGCCCGCGCACCTAGAGCCCATGTTCCGCAACAAGAGAAGCCACCACAATGAGAAACCCGTGCACTGCAAAAGAGTCACTCCCACTGCCACAACTAGAGAAAGCCCATGCACAGCAATAAAGACCAAACATAGGCAAAAATAAAAATAAATAAATAAATAATAAAAATAAATCTTTAAAAAAAACACAAAAAATAACTATAGACTAAAAGCAATGTAAAAGCATTTGTAAAGTATTTTAATTTTTGAAAATTAGTATGTTCTTTTTCAAAAACTAAAGGGTTTGGTATATCTGTTACATAATTTCCTAATGCTTTATATTTTTGTAGATTGATATGCATACCTGTTAACACATAGAACATTTTCATACTTGCTAATTATGAATAAAATATTTAAGTGATAAACACAAAGTTTCCAGGCTTTTACATACAATGAATATTAACAACCAAACTTCACTAAATGAAAATATGTAAACTTCTTTCATCTAGAGATAAAATATCTAATACTGTGACTGATCATATAAAAATGCTGGTATTTCACAGTAATTACAATATTTACAAAATAGGAATTCAAATACTGATGCAAATTAGGACAGCTTTTATTTGAGGAAGATTTTTGTTTTGTTTTTTAATTTGTTTTCTATTTTTTAGTTTGAAAATTAACATAAAATGGCACAGAAGTCTTTTCTTTTTCCTAAGTTACTAGTGTTTGTGAATACTCTTTGAAATCTCAAGAATAATTTGTTCTACTTTTTATTACAGCACCCCCTTTACAACTGCTGTGATATCCAACCCCCTATATAACATGACACCAGAACATTGTAATTTTGCATTCTGTATCATAGCTGCCTCTTTCTGAAGGAGAAACCATAAACTTTTGACACTAAAAATGTGTTTAAGATCAAATTGTTAATGAAAACTCGTTCAGACCCACATATTGCAGGATAAAGTAATGGACTATTAGAGCGGCTCATCCAGTTGACCAATCTGAACAAGCCCCTGTCTGGGTCAGCCATGACCCCATTGGAGCCCACTTCCTAAACTGCTGTAAGTTGCTTCCTTGGCTCCCCCTGTGAAGACACTACTGAATCACTGCTAAGGTGGGGTTCCCACATTGCTTTGCAAGCTTGATAGACTCAGCTTGTCTCTGCTTCCCTGTTATCTTTGTGGGACTTTAATATTTTTTATGCTAAGCAACTCCTGGGAGTCAACAGAGAAGAAACAAAATGGAAGAACAATTACAACAAAAACCTTTCTCAGACTTATTACAGAAAGAGTTAGAGATAACATAGAAATATATTTTAGGGAAATAAATTTTATATAGAACTCCTAAGCACATGATTCCAGATATCCAGTGGAAATAATTTTAAAGTTTTCATTTATGACTTAAATTTTTCTTTTCTAAAAAGAAAAGGATTATAATATGTTCCTAACTTAAAAGACTTTCCCTCAGTGAAAACTGGAAGGTCTTTACTTACAAAACATTTCAGACAGAAAAAGGACAAAAAAATTTGGATTAATAAAAGCAATGATATTATAATTGATTTAATCTTATTTGAACCAATTCAGAAATGCTAAACTCATGAGAAATTCAACATAGACCACAGAGTGGCAATTTTTCTAACATGCTCAGAGATACAAGTAAGTAATTATTAAATATATGGTAGGTTTTATTCTATTATTTACCTAAAAATCTACATATTTAGACATCAGAAAAAGAAAACATCTATTTGAGCCTACATTAAAACATGGAAAAAACTAAGAAAAACTCTGCTTATAATACTGGTATGTCTGAAATATGTAAGCAGGAGCCTAAGACAACCCCAAGGCTTCTGCCTCCTTTATTCCCCTTACATAGGCAGAACCTGTGAATATAATGAGCTATCACTCCTGGGATTAAGTTGTGCTATATGGCAAAAATGGATGTTATTCTTGGTGCAGCTGATAATCAAAGCAAAGAATTTTCTTTGACGGGGATCAGAGGAAGAATTAAGAAAGATGTCCTGCTGGTCTGGAAGAAAGCAAGCAGCCACGTTGTGTTGCTGATGGGGAAGGGCAGCTTCTAGTTGCTGAGAGCAGTTTCATACCAACAGGCAAGGAGAGGAAACTCTTTCAACAACCAGTGAGTTTTTGCAAGAGGATCCTGAGCCCAAGAGGAGAAAAGCAGCATTGGGGACATGTTGATTTCAGCTTTGTTAGACTCAGCAGAAGATCCAATGAACCTATCCCCAGACTCTTGGCCCACAGAAACTGTGAGGTAATAAATCTGCTGTTTTAAATGAATACATTATGGTTATTTTTTACATAAAATGATAGAAAACTAATACAAATGCAAAGAATAAGATTAAATCAATTATGTCAATTATAAATGAAATGTAAGCTTAATTATTCATTCTTTCGACTTTCATATAGAGCTGTGGCCCTGCTTCCTTACTTCCTAATGTATGTTCCTTGAAAGGATTATGTCACTCCAACACAACATTCATGAAATGAGTAATCTTAGTGTATTTGCTCAAGCTAAGATATTTAGATATACACATTGAGTGTTTGGAAAAGAACTGTTGTGTTGTAGAGGCTTGCCCAGAAAAGCTAAGTTTTATGGCTACCAAAAAGGCTACAAAATGGCCTCCAAACTGATATTTCATAATTACATCCAAAATGATCAGATATCTGTTATGGAACTGATGGATTGATACTAATTTACAATAAAAGACTAATGTATTAAGCAAAAATTAAATTATCAATTTGTAAAACTGTCAATGTCTCTTCCAATTAAAGGGATGCTTGAGTCCTTTGTCTAGGTCATGCCTGTCCCAGTACCAAGGCATCTGACCAGCAGCATGTGCAATTGCTTGTATGGTAAACATGGAATCAGAGAAATGAGGAGCAGAACGTCCTGAGCAATGAGTTATTCAAGCCTTGGGATTGCCTGATATTATTTGTGTGTCTTCATTGAGAACACCGACTCACCTGCCAAATCTAAGTTTTCTAAAAAATGGTTCAAACATACACTCCATAGTTTTACCTTACGAGTTCTATTAATTTCTAAATTCTAGTTTTGGTTATTTCTTCATCTGACCATACATTCTCTCTTTAGATATTTCAGTATTATGTTGAATACCTCACTGGTCTCAGTAAAGCATCCAGTTTTTCAGAATTAAAGGTATTCCCTATGCTTTCATTATGTGGTGATGAAATGACTTAACACTCAAAGGTCATCCACATATTTCATTTCAGGAAATAAAAAGTATTCCAAGTATTTTAATTAAGAAGAGATTTAGTACAAGGGATTTCAGGTGTACAAAATAATTGGAGGGACTGAAGAATTAGGTTTGGTGTGGAATTTTCGGCACACATGCCAAAGCACACACCAGCTGTTAAAGCAGTTGCCTCTAAGGATCTAAGATTGGTGAATACTCCTCAGAAGATTCAGTACAAGGCTCTGGACCATGATGTGAATGAGAAATGAAACTACTATTCAAGCCACTGAGAGATGAGGAAGATGTTTATATTTGAATTATCAGGTCTAATACAAAAATATGTTCTTTTAAACACTATTATTATTAGAATTTTTAACCTGGGGTGTATTTGAAATTATGAAAGATATATTTCCTTTTTAAGTTCAGAATGATATGTTTGCTTCAATCTGTTTAAGTATAAAAGCAAATAATAGTGTCTAATATATGCCCAAATCCATAATCGTGCTATATATACTAGTGTGCTTTGTAATGGCCTTTGTAATATAATAATCTGTGAAAAACAAACAAACCCTTTTGCAATGTTCTACTGTAAATATGGCAAATGTTAGAATAATTATATGAGAGACAATCATGTGTTCAGGTGGTCCACGGTCATTGAATAGCTTCTTCCCTGGGGCCATCATCATGACTACACCCTTGTCATTGCTTTCAACGTCAATAATTGAATATTAATCGTGTATAATACTAATCTACATTCCTCCAAACCAGATTTAATCTTAAAATATAGGTCATCTAGGCAATTATGGTTCTCTCAGTCTCATGTAATTCCTAGTACTTGTGTCCCAGCAAACTGTGAGACAGTTCTTAGGATGAGTATTTAGGGTGCCTTAGACCCTCAGGTTGCTCTAGACTAGACTGCGATTATTCTCTCAGGTACTCAAGCTCTCCTAGACATCATTTTTGTTGTTTCATTAAAAAATAATTCTATAAAGTTACAACCCTTACAGCCACAAAATAGTACAAATGCTGATGTTTGTCTTTACATTTGCTTTGGATCAGCAAAAAGTCAAATCTGACTTAAGTCTGATGATTTTCTAGGTCAAGTGGTAAAAATATGATAAAAGAACTGAGTTTTCACATGATATATGAATGTAATAAGTCAAACAAAAGAATCTGGACTGTTTAATCGAGGACCCTCTTAATTTTGGAACACGAGGTATTGCAATTGTTTTATTGTACTGCTTTGTAACAATTCATTACAAGAAATTAAACTATGATCAAGTGAAAAGATGATGCTTTGGCTTCTGGCAATCATTGAATTAGATATCCACTTGATGCATATTTCAATTAGAACTAAATGCTAATTCTTCCTAAAGTGGAAGAGGCAGCTTTACAAAGTTACTAAGTAATATATCATCAAAATAGAATTTGAGAACTTACGTCTTAAAATGTATTTCGATTATAAGTAATTTCTTATTTTACCTAACTAGCAAATATTGACTTTATTAATATTTTATGAAGTGTATTTATACATACAGACATTTCCTGCATTCTTACTTCATCGTATATAGAAACAGATTAATTGTATAATTGCACCTGAGGCTACATAATGTTACCATTATCACCAACATAAGTGATAATGTACAAACATATAACATCATTTATCACATTATATTAAAATGAAATTAAAATTTAACTGATTATATTGTTTTGTTTATATTAACATATATACATGTATCCTATTTCCTACAGTTGTTAAGAGCTTAAAGTATAAGGAATTGACACAATTTTTAATATGTCTATACATAGTAATAATTGAAAAAATATTATCAACTTTGGGATTTTAAAAAAACCTCACTTTTGTTGTAAAAATTACTAGTTGCCATCCATCCCTCACCCCTTAAATCCATTCTTCCTTCTATTGTAGTAAAGTGATTTTTAGGATGGCTCAAAGCTACCCAATGATCAACACCATTTCCTATGTCCCCTTGATGCCGGGTATAGCTTGTGTCTTATAGCCAAATGCCTGGCTTCTGGACAATGTGATTGAGGTGGCGGGACTATTTGCAACTTTTGCCTCATGAATTTAAAGTAAAGGACAGCTCCTTATTTGCCATTTTCCCTCTTCTTTCTGGACTATACTGCAGATTGTGCTGTGGTCACAAGTCTCTTGAACACTGAGGACCAAGATAACAGCTAATGTTAGAGAAGCTGAATAGAAATGGTCCAGGAATCCAACATAGGGGAGCTTCTATATCATCCTTGAAATGCTTAACCATAAACTGTCACATTACAGACAAAATTCCCTCTGATTTTAGCCACACTTTGGGGTCTTCGCCACAGCAGTCAAACTATTTCTTAAATAATACAGATTTTGGTACATAGTTGTATAATATTCAATGGAATATAGCCAAAAAGAGCTAAGAGGTCATAGATATTGCAGGCTGGAAACTAACACTTGTTTCACTGTGGAAAAAAATGTTGGCATTTTTTCCATAAAAAAAGTTCAGACATTTTAATATCTTCATACTTGGAATGCTGCTAATATTGAATAGATTTTTCAAAATTGTTTTCAGCTAGAAGGGAGTCTTGGCATGGTTGTTACTTTCTGTGCCACATCTTGACAAAATAGAAATTTCTTTGTAACATTCAGCTATCTTTAGCCTTAGAGTTGAGTTAGTTGACCTGTGGAGAAAGTGGGTAGTTGACTTATGGAGAGGGTTTCTATGGTGGAAAACATATTCACAGTGGGAGTGGTGGCAACTTGAATAGTAGCACCTTTAAAATTGGGTGGCCAATGAGTATTCTGTGGGAGATATAATGGTTTGTCCCATTAAATCTATTACTTTTCATCCATCATCATATTTCTAGAAGGAAGCGTCTTTCAGCTTATAAGAGCAGCACTCTAGGGAAGGCAGATAAATGTGATAGAATCTGTCTGCATCTCCAGTTCTATGGACCTGCCAAAGCAGTGTTGGACTAATGCTCTGGAACTGTAAGTTGAGAGACAGAAACTACTGAACTTAATCAATAGCTATTTTAAAATCTCTATCAGAGGGACCAAGTTGTAGTCCCAATAATATACATCTTAAAGGGGGTTCAAACATTACTCAAAGTTAACAACATAATCAAAATTTTTTACCATTTAAAAAAAAGGTTCAAAAACACCAAGAATGCTCAAAAACAAATCCCAAACAAATGATAATATAATAATCCCAGAATTTAACAATTTTATTATTACTAGAATAAATTCTCCAATCATTAGATGAATTTATAAAGAAGTAATTAACCAGATATGTTGTGATTCTGAGACCATAATTGTCAATTTTAGAATCTGATATTTCCATTGTAAATACCAATTTTAATAGGCTTATTTATCTTGGTTTTTTTACACAGCATTTGCTTTTTTTATGATGTATGTGAGGCTCTTTTGGTCTCAGATTTAATTAGTGTATTCTGCTCTATTCTGCATGTTGTCAAAAATCATAGACTAATAGCCCTAACGACAACTTATAAAAGGCTGTTGTTTATTACTTTGACAGGAAGAAAACTATACTTAAGTCAATGCATACAGTTACCAGGAATTTAATATTTTCCCCTTATAAATAGTGTATATCCATTATTTGAGAAATTTCTTTTGGGGAAAGTTACTCAAGTGCTTGTATTGTTTCCTTGTTCGTTGTTGTGAAAGAGATATACTAATTCAGAAAAGGGGAATTGTGATATGAGCTAAAGGATAATCTCAAATACTGATGTCATGACACTATTGTAGGCCATAAAAAATATGACCTTGCAGGATACATTTATTAGCAATTGTGGCAACAATTGCAGCAAATAAAAGATATGTCTCCTATATTAATGATGTTTCCCACAAATCTTGGTTGATAACTTATGGCTACATTTGCAGCCATCAAAATAACTTTACTGGTGAGGTTATGGCATTAAAACCTGGCCAAGATTACAAATAGAAGAAGGTTTTTAAAAATATCAGGCAGATTTATTCAAGGTGATATGGTTTTATCTGAATAGCACGTAAGAATCTTTATGGAAAGGGATACTGCAGAGATGTGGCACAAGAGTAGACTTAATTGTTCTTCAAGCTTTAAAGTTTGATTTGGAAATATCTTTATATGCATAAACAAAGACTGGTCAATAAAAGTTGAGTTATCATCTGAACAAACTCATTAAAATGGTAAATGTTATTAATTACAAGATACTGAGTTAACAATTAACATTTTAAACACTGTGTGACAAAATGAAATTATCTCACACCCAGCTCTTGCTTCATTTGGAAATGTGTGATTGTGGTGGGACTATGTGTGCAGACACACACACACACACACACACACACACACACACACACACACACACATGAAAGTGAGTCAAAAATTATCCGCACTCTCGCTGTAGAATTTATTTTAATAAATTTTTAGAAAAGACAAATACTGTACATTTTTCGACGTAATCTCCTTGCTTTTCAGTACACTTTGTCCATCTATCAACAAGCTTTCGTATTCCCTCATTAAAACATGTTTTAGGCTGAGCTGTGGGCCAGGAAATTACAGTTGTCTTCACTTCATCAAAAGAGAATCTTTATCCTTGTAGGGCTGCTTTCAGGGGAGCAAAAATGTGAAAGTCCGATGGAGCAAGATCAGGACTATAGAGAGGATGCTTTAACACCTCAAAATGAAGTTTTTGCAGAGTGTCGGCAGTGTGGGCAGAAGTGTGCAGACATGCACACCCTCAGATCACAAAAAATGAATCACCGCACGCTGCTCTTCTTTCAAATCACAAGTGGGGCATCCATTTTTGCTGCACCAGACTCATGAATGAAATGATTAACACGTTCACACCTTCACAGCAGTGACTGGGGAGACAGTAACCTTGAAAAGAAAGTGCTGATAAGACAGTGGGGCTAACAGAAGTTTTAATATAACCAGAGTGCAGATAATTTTTGACTCACTCTCATATATACATATATATTTAATTTGAAATCTGAAGTCAGACTTTATATGATAGAAAGTAAATCGGATAAGTTGATTGATTTTATAATGAGGACTGACTGCAAATTAAAAAGCAAACACCTTCTATATATTGAAGCAGTAAAAGCTACAGGGCTATGGTTTTGATAAAAATAAATATAAAGGAAGTGAAAAAATAAAATTGATAATCCAAAAAACACTCCAGCGGAAGCAACCTAATTTTCCATCAACAGATGGATAAAGAAGATGTGGTACATATATATAATAGAATATTATTCAACAATTAAAAAAGAATGAAATAATACCATTTGCAGCAACATGGATGGACCTGGAGATTATCATAATAAGTGAAGTAGATCAAATGGTGAAAGCAGAAAATGACAAATATCATATAATATCACTTATATGCAGCATCTAAAAAAGTGACACAAATGAACTTATTTACAAAACAAAAGCAGACTCACAGACTTAGAGAATGAACTTGTGGTTACCAGGGGGAAGGGTAGGGAGGGAGGGATGGACTGGGAATTTGGAATTGACATGTACACACTGCTATATTTAAAATAGATAACCAAAAAGGACCTACTGTATAGCACAGGGAACTCTGCTCAATAATCTGTAATAACCTAAAAGGGAAGAGTTTGAAGAAGAATAGTACATATGTTTATTCTTTTAGAGTATGTCAGTTTCAAAAAGGTTACTATAAGCAAAATTTAATCAGTCATTTTAAAAGAGTAGTAGTTCTTTGCTCAGCATTAATAAAGTTGTTTGGTATTCTTCAAAGAAATTGAATGACTTGAATTTTTGGAAAAAATGTATTTATAAGTCAGACAGTTCCCTATTGCTTATTTCAAAAAATTGAAAAAAAAATCTAATTGCTTTATTAGCTATTGTATCAGCTAGGGTCGAGTCAGCAGAACAAAATCCATGCTGGGTGGTCTAATACAAGGAATTTACTATGGGCTGCATTTATGAGGGACATAGAAGGGCTGAAAAGCTAAGAGAAAACAGTGAAGCAGCCTGGATATTACTAGCATTAGGATACTTTTACCCAAAAAGCTGGAAGGACAAATGCAGTTATGTCACCTGAGTAAAAGCTCCCACAGACTGCTCTTAAGAACTCACTTGTCAAGGGATCAGGGAAATGGATTTCACAAGGAGATGTGGGAAATGAATCTGAACATAAATAGGCAAATGACCAGCAGAATTCACACCTTTGCCTCTCAGCATCCATTTTATTCCTTATTTAACTCCCGTTCAAAAACATCACATTTCTACTTAATAAATAGTATCGATAGGTAACTAATCTTCACAGTGAAACTTTTTTCCAGTCTCCTTCACAAGACGAGGTGACGTCTTCCTTCATTTTCCCTGGTCTACAGAGGATGGCCACCACAGACCTTCTTAAAGACACTGGTGCTTCCCAACCAATTTATTTAAAGACACCTAACTGAAGAAACTAACCAGACAATACAAACACAAACTATGTTTTGTGTCCAACCTTTTTCATGTGCCCTAGTACTTATAGATCATGTTTTTGGGGGTGAAAGACAATAATCAAAGTAAAGAATATAGGACAAACTGCAATCCATGTCAGTTTAGGGGTGACTTGCTGGGCTTACATACCTGTCAATGATAGTTCCAATGTTCCCCAAGGACAGGTATAGGAAGCTTTTAGGTACAGACATTGTGAAGTATATTGGGGGATGACCACAACTCATATGACATCATCCAGGGGAACTCAAAACTTGGAGGTCCAAAATATATACTCAAATTGGACTCAAGCAAGAATAATTCACTAGCAACACGTTTGCTGGATAAATCAACAAAAGCCAAGATACCCATAAAAAACATTGAGCGAAATTGTCACTGATTTAGGTCCCCTAGGGCAAACGGAATTTTGTTTTGTTTTGTTTTGTTTTGTTTGTAGGATCTTTGTTTCCTGACCAGGGATTGAACCCCAGCCCTTGGCAGTGAAAGCGTGGAGTCCTAACCACTGGGCAACCAGGGAATTCTCCAGAGCTTTTCTTTAGTGAGGAAAGACACACTGAGGAAGATGTCTTACTGTCACACATTGTTCGCTTAAGAGGGATGTTATTTCAGAAAGGAGGGAAAGTATGACAAGCAGCTTGGAAAATATCACAGCTTTAGAAAACTGGATAAAATAAACTCAACAAATAGACAGCATGCTAAGGAGGAAAGGAATAAGCAAAAGAAGCTCAAGAATCTTCATAGCAGAAACAAGGAGTAAACCTATTGAAGACGTGTGATTGTTCTTTTCTACCAAATATATACATGGGAAATACAAATACAAAGTAGATTCTGTGCAACTGAGTGAGAACTCATTCATAACTCTCTAAGAATGCCTGCATTTTCAGGACTTCACTGGTGGCACAATGGTTAAGAATCCACCTGCCGATGCAGGGGTCACTGTTTCAATCCCTGGTCCGGGACGATCCCATGTGCCACAGAGCAACTAAGCCCATGGGCCACAACCACAGCACCCATGTGCCACAACTACTGAAGCCCATGAGCCTAGAGCCTATGCTCTGCAACAAGAGAAGCCACCGCAATGAGAAGCCCAGGCACCACAATGATAAGTAGTCCCTGCTCACCACAACTAGAGAAACCCCGTGCATAGCAATGAAGACCCAACACAGCCAAAAATAAATAAACTGTTTTTTTAAAATTCCATATTAAAAAAATATTTTAAATATTGCCTGTATTTTCTTCCTCCTGTTTTGCCTTAATCTTTATGAAAGCTTTATGTAGATATACCCTGTGGAGCCTTGTGAATTGTAAATATCTGACCCGGTGTAATTGGAGCAGTACTGGTTGCGTAGCTCTTCAGAGTTAACTTACAGGTCTTCACAGACCACATGTGATACTGAAACAGGGATGCAAAATATACAATTTGGATAACCAGGCCTTAAAACTATTAGCATTCCCCATTTATCTGTCATAATCCCAGGAAACATTATTGCAAGGAGAAAAATGTAATAATTCTCCTCACATGCTTGTGGGTCTGTGGGAAGTGGTCCAAACCTTGTTGAGTTTCACCTACACATTTCTGACTAAGAACTGAGGGGTGGAAATCCCAAGAGAAATACTAGAGGACTATTTCCCAAAGTTGAAGATTCTTCATTTGAGGGACTATGGAATAGTGAGATGGGTGAAAAACAAATAACTCAAAAATATCTTGACGTGCAATGATGAAATTTTAAAACAATGAGAATACTAAAAATTTTTGATACTTGATGGAGGTTTGTATACATTTTAAAATCAAAAGATAAATGCCATTGCATATATTTGTATGGCCACTAGAGCATTTTCTGATAAGTTGAAAACAACCTAATTTTGCATATCTAAATAAGTCATTAAGTAAATTTTAGTATACTGATACTATGGAAAATTGTACAACTATTTAAAAATAAAAGTGAAAGATGTTGATACAGAAGGAATTATGAGACAAAATAGGTTAAAAAATATCATAGCATACAAAAATAAATGTAGTGTTTCCTTTTTATGTTTAAGAGGATCTACTTATGTATGTACATGTATTTAAATACAAGGTCAAATGTATATTTATATATTATTTGAATTTTGGAGAACAAGGATATAATAATATAGCAATGGTATAATAAAATTATAAGTATGTGTACATGTAGCTTTCTATTGATATATAGAGGAATGCTAAAGTATTATGTTATATACATATGTATATATATATATAATACACACACACACACACACATTTACTTTTTTAAATCGTATCCTCCTTGGTATTACTCTTGGTTTATAAACATAAAGGAGATCTCTGTGTGTGGTAGGATTTTATTTATTTTATTTATGATATTTACTTTATTCTTTACATTTTCCATAATGTTTAATTTTTGAAACCTGTATTTTAAT
Organism: Hippopotamus amphibius kiboko; assembly: GCF_030028045.1. NCBI lineage: Eukaryota > Metazoa > Chordata > Mammalia > Artiodactyla > Hippopotamidae > Hippopotamus > Hippopotamus amphibius. The sequence continues at coordinate 78,260,156 of NC_080198.1, forward strand.
TAAAATATATATTTTACTCTTTTTTATTTTATTTTTTAAAGAAGCTCTGCATTTTATATCTTTATACATTTTTTTCTGGAAAAACTTTATTATATTCTAAAGGCAATACCAAAATGTGTAGTTTCCAGTTCAAAATATTTCACTCTCCAGAAATATTTCAAATGATAGTTTTTAATGATTGTTATCCATCATATTTTATCCTTGAATTTTATACTATCATTTTATTGCTTTACCGTTAATTTATTATTACCTTGCTTTGAAATTAAGTGTACATCATTCTTTTCCTTGTTCAGGAAAAGCATAGAGTAGGAATGAATGCTACTTTTATCAACTCCCTTTCAATATATTTCAAATTAGAATAATTAAATAATTGTATTTATTTGTACATATTCCAGTATGAAAAAGCATATGGTTATACATTTTTATATATACATATATTTTATGTATTTATTTACGTAATTTTATATGCAATTTAATTTATATACAATTTATATTCAATGTGTGTGTGTGTATAATCACCACGATAATAGGGAAGAACAAATCTGACTCCACATTGGATCTGTTTCTCTCACTTTAACCTTTGTATTCTATTGCTTTTGCTACAAGTTAATCACTAAAGGAATATTGCCTACAGCTTAAAGTATACATAATGGCCCATCTCCAGAAACCTTGCCTCCCATGCCTGAGCTTAATCCAACACCTTTGTTTAGAGCAAGGAAACATCCTAACCAGGCCCACCTGTGAATGGATGCCAGAAAGAAGAAACTAACACATCCTCCCTGGAGTCTGGCCTGAACCAGCAAATATTTGCAGCAACTTATCACCTTTTCTACTTTACCTCCTCACTTCCTCTTCTTTGTTCTCTGAAAGAAACTAGCTTCCAAACCTGAGCAAGATGTTTCTTTGGGACTCTAGTCCACCAACTTCTTAGTCTGCTGGCTTTCCAAATAAAGCCGCTATTCCTTGCCCCAATGCTTCGTTATCCCTGGATTGATTGCCCTGTCACGCGGTGAGCAGTATGAGTTTGGATTCCAACACCACTTGATTATAAATTCCATAAAACCTCATGAGGGAAAAGACTTTCTCTGCTTTGAAGTTTTTAACTCCAGTATACAAAAGAGGATCCAGCACATTTAGACTAACTATTCACATTTTGTGCCACATTTACTGCTTCCACAGGGATATCAGTGTGTGTGTGTGTGTGTGTGTGTGTGAGTGTGTGTGTTGTGTGCACATTCATGACCACTCCTTTGAAGACAGTAGTACTTAAGAATTCTTAAATATCGCCTAGAAATTTCATACCGATAGATAAGTAAAGACAACATTCACCTTTAATTGTTTTCTTGAATGATTTATCTTATTTACAGTGCACTAGTTAGTCACTAGCAGCATGCCTTAAGTAAAAGAGTGATTCTTTAAAGAAAAAAACTATTTTTAGTGTCAATAAGCAACATATGACATGCTTAGTATTCACTTTGTGCAACTTTTAATTTAGAAGTGAAAACTTATGTTCCCAAAGGAAATGGCTCACTTTCTGCACAAAGTGTTACATTTTTGTGATTTACTGAGATATTAACATGGAAATGGTGATGTTAAACAATACTTTTGATAGCTCTAAAAGTATAGTGGGAATCATGATTTCATAAGAAGAAAATTAGTTATGTAGGTAACGTTATTGTATAATTTCCCTCAGGATCTCTACATCAGGATAGGTTTTATTAGATCCTAAAACAAGTTGCCTGCATTCACTTTAGCTATAAAGTAATGCTGAATACAACAATATCATATGGCAGCTCACAGTGCAAGCAAAGACATCTGTTAATGGTACCATGAATAGTTATGAACTGAGGTGCTCAAATGGCTTTGCCAGCAAAGCATTGCCTCCTAATTTATTTTTATAGCAAATGGAAGCCTCATTTTTTATGGTTGGGTAGTTTGCATTCAAATGTACCAATAACTTCAAATGCAATCAGTTCTACACAGCATGCTTTATTGTAGAGCATAAGATGAGATTGCTAATGATCCATTGATGGGTAGACATCTTCTCCATCAGCAGCTTTGTCTCATTCTTTATTTTTCTGTGTTTAAACTAATTTTTAAATATTATGTATTTATTTATCGTAATATTTTAAAAGACTGATTTTATATCATTTTAATATAATTCCAAATTGTGTAAATCTGAAATAAAATGTATGTTTTCTCTCTTTGGACCCTGGAACTGTTTACTATCAATTATGATGTAACTGAAACTTGGTTTTGAAAAATTTTTTACTTAGGAAAACATATCTATTTGCTGCAGTCTGAACTGTGTTTCCCCTCAGTTCCTATGTTTAAGCCCTTACTCATAATGTGACTGTATTTGGAGAGAGGACCTATAAGGTGGTAATTAAAGCTTGATGAGGTGATTAGGGTGGGGCTCTGGTACAACAGGATTAGTGTCCTTAGAAGAGACACCAGAGAGTTCCCCCAGCCCCTGCACACATAAAGAAGAGCTCATGTGTGCACCTAGCAAGAAGGTGGTCACCTACAAGCCAAGAGAAGAGGCCTCAAAATAAAACCTACATTGTCAGTATCTTGATCTTAAAGTCCCCAGAACTGTGAGAAATAAAATTCTGTGTTTAAACCACGAAGTTCGAGGTTGCCTGAGCAGACTAATATGCTATTAAAATATATTTAAGGTTAAACATTTATTGAAGGGAATTTACTTATAAATAAGATAGCTATGAAAATGACAGTTTCATTTATAGAATAGAGTCATAATTGCTTATTCAACTACTACATTACCAAAGGTTCAATTTTAAAATATTTCAACAGGTTACTTTTTCCACCACTTTTGAATCACTATTCAATGAATTTCACATGTATGTGTTTTCATTTCTGAGTTATAAATAGAAAAACAAAATATTTTTAATCCTAAACATAAAACTCATGATTTTCTAGTCAAATATTATTTGTTAACCTAAAGAATTCTATATTAATGAGTAGAAATTTGGAGAACTAATCAATGATTTATTTTGTCCAAATATTTATAGCAATAACAATATCATTGAGTAGAGATTTGAGAATATTTATGTTACTCCATTTAAAAATCTTCACAGATATAAACAGGAGTGGTTTAATTAAAACTAAATATTTATAATAGAATTATCATACTCACAAGAATTTATAGCAGTAATGAAGTAGTGACAGAAATGGAGCACGTGTTTTTCAATAAAAAATAGCATTGCAATTTAGTGGAAAAAGGAGGTAGATTAAATCAGCAACTCAAGCAGATAATGAAAATTAATAATAACTATTATTATTATTATTTACCCTTTTAGCACTTAAAATAGGTCAGAGTTGAAAATCTTGTTGATTTATATATGATCACATATTTAAGTTCTCAAAATTATATAATAAAAATGCCAGTGCTACGCACACTCTAACTCTTAAATTTTACCTTCTTTGAAAGAAATTGAGGCTGGGAAAGAAAAAGTTGCCTATTCAATGTAATACAGTTGGAAAAATATGAAACCAGTGTTTTGGCCCAGGTGGACAGCTAGCTGAGCTAAGCTACATATTCCCATTCCACTATGGGAATTTTTAGACTTTGATTGCAAACTCTCTTATTATTTTTTTCCTTTTACACCCCATGATGCTAAACATTTCAACTTGGTTTGTTTACATCAACAAAGACAAGATGCTAAGAATTGTGTAAAATTATGTTTATCAAGTGAAATGGAAACCATTGAAGAAAATAGAAACCACCTTCTCCTTAGTTTCTTTACCTTGCAACATATACCATAGAGATTCTGAAAAGATTTTACACAGTGTTATATATTTGAGAGACCTATCAAATGACTTACAACTGGACATTTTTGCAATTGCTTTTAATGGAAGAGAAATTCACAAAATATAAAATTAATCATTTTAATGTACAAATCAACTCATTTACTAGATTCATGTTTTGCAACCACCACCTCTATCACTCCAAAAAGAAACATTTTTATCACCTACAAAGGAAACTTTGTATTCATAAAGTAACCACTCCAAATTTCCTCCTCTCTCCACCTCCTAGAAACCTCAATCTTATTTATGCATATGGATTTATTTATTCTATATATTCACACAAATGGCATCAAACACTAGGTGATCTTCAGTGTCCAGCTTCTTTCACTTAGCATAAAGTTTTTGATTTTCATCCACATTGAAACATTTATCAGTACTCCATTCCTTTTTATGGCTGAATAATGTCCTATTGTATGTATATATCACAAATTATTTATCCATTCATTTGTTTATGACATTTGGGTTGTTTCCACCTTTTGGCTACTGAACATGCATGTACATGAATTTGTTTGTTGTACCTGTTTTCAGTTCTTTTTGTTAAACACTTAGGAGTGGAATTGCTGGATCATATGGTAATTGCACATTTAATTTTTCAAGGAACCACCAAACTGTTTTCCACAGTCACTATACAGTTTATATTCCCACCAGTAATGTGCAGGATTTTAATTTCTCTATATCTTTGTAAACACTTGTTCTTTTTCTTTTTGTTTTATTATAGCTATCCTAGTGGGTGTGAAATGGTATCTCATTGTAATTTTGATTTGCAGTTCCATCATAACTATTTCTTTTCACATATTTGTTGGAGATTGTATGTGTGTATATATATATATATATATATATATATATATATATATATATATATACATGTACATATATATACACAGCTTTTTAAAATTGAGTTTGTATTTTTGTTGTTGAGTTGTAAGCGTTCTTCATTTATTATTGATACTAAGCCCTGTTAGATATAAAATTGCAAATATTTCCTCTCATTCTGTAGGTTGCCTTTTCACTTTCCTGGTGTATTCTGAATCACAAATTTTTGAAATTTTATCAAAATCCAATTAAATGTTTTCCTTTGTTGCTTGTGCATTTGCTATTGCATCTAAGTATCCATTGCTAAAACTGAGATGATGAAGATATATGTTATCTACCAAGGGTTTTATGTTTTTATCTCTTGTTTAGGTCATCAATCTATTTTTAGTTGATGGTGTGAGGTAGGGGTTCAACTTATTTGCATGTGCATATCCAGCTGTTCAAGCACCACTGATGAAGATGCTATATTCCCCCCATTGATTGATCTTGACACCCTTATTAAAAACCAATTGACTACATATGTATGGGTTTATTTCTGTGCTCTTCATCCAATTTCATTGGTTTTTATATGCCTAGTCCTACCCTAATATGCCATTTCGATTACTGTAGCTTTATAGTACGTTTTGAAATTTGGAAATGTGAAACTTCCAACTTTATTTGTCTTTCTCAAAAGAGACTATTGCAATTCTGTGTTAATATGAGGATCAGCTTTTCTATTTCTGAAAATTTTGTTAATGATTTGCTAAGAATTTTACCTTGAATCTGTAGATTGTTTAAAGTGGTACTGTTATAATGTGATTAAGTTTGACAATCCATGAACATGAAATATATTTCTATTTATTTATGTCTAATTTTTTTCAGCAATATTTTGTAATTTTCAGTATGCAAGTCTTGTACCTCCTTGGTTAAATTTATTTCTCAGTATTTTATTCTTTTTGATTCTATTGTCAATAGAATTTTCTTAATTTCCTATTTAGATTGTTTGTTGCTGGTATATAGAAACAAAACTGGTGTTTGCATTGATCTTATACTTATGATTTTGCTTGATTTTTTAATTATCTCCAGTAGAATTTTTTGTGGACCCTTGGGAAGTCCAAAACTTCTGATGATCTTGTAATCAGAAAATAGTTATAATTTTACCTCTTCCTTTTCAGTTTAGTGCTCCCCGGTTTTTTTTTTTTTCTTTTTTCCTTTTTTTTTACCTAGAAATGCTAGTGAATTGTTGAATAGAAGTGGTGAAAGTGAGCATCCTTGTCATGTTTCTGATCCTAGAGAGGAAGTTTTCAATCCCTCACCTTTGAGTATGATGTTAGCTTTGAGTTTTTTATAACTGTTCTTTATCATGTTGAGGAAGTCCTCTGTATTTATAGCTTTCTGAGTTTTTACCATCACAAGATGTTGTAATTTGTCAAATGCTTTTTTCTGCAACAATTGTGATGGACTACGGTTATTATTTTTCTTTGTTCTGTTAATTTGGTGTATTACATTAACTGATTTTCTTATGTTGAAATACCCTTGAATTCCTGGAATAAATCCCACATGGTAATTATATAATCCTTTTAATATGCTATTGAATTTGATTTGCTACAGTTTATTGAGGATATTTGTATCTATATTCACAAGTAATACTGATTTATAGTTTGTAGACAGAAGAGGAGAGTTTAAGAAACTAAAGTCTCACAAAGTACCCACTAGCAGTAACATGTGCTTTGAATTTAAAACTATAATCCTTAGTAAATCACTTAGAATCAGAAAAAAATCAGTCCTCAAAAAAGTGTTTTTTAAAAAAAGTGGATTTTGATTTAACTTTACTCACAGTTTGTCACCAGCAGATATTGTCCACACTACATCGAAATCAGATAGTGGTCCACCCAATGCATGAGGTTATTTTCAGTGGCAGATGGAATTGTCTTTTTTATCTGATCATAGCCTTTCTTTTTCCCTTTCAGAGAAAAACAACCACTCATAACAACCCTAAAGTTGGTTGGGGTATAAAGACAGGAGGATCTTTGTTATATTTTTTGAAGAAAATCATTTCCTCAGGAGCAAAAGTAAAAAGTGTCCTGTAATCCATGGATTCTAGGAAGCCTAGTTTTGAAAGTTTTATAACAGTGTCATAAATGGACCACAAGTTGTATCTGGCTTTCTAAAAGTCCCACCTAAGTCCAAAAAGCCTTTCATGTTGGGTGCCTGATAAAAATTAAGTCAAAACACTACAAGAATCAACTTTCTACCACCAGCATGTGCCTGAAGATAGAGAATCAGACAGGAGCAAAGTAGATCAAGGGCTCTTTCTTAAAAATTCAACTTGTACCATAATTTAGGTTTAGAGAAAAAAAAAAGCCACATAAAATTACTGACAATATTAAATTGAAGATTTTTTTTTTTAATTAAGTACTCAGGAAACATGTATGGAAGATACAAGTAAAAAATAAATGTGTCCATGTGCCTACTTTTAGTTACTTAATCCTCATATATTTTACATATCATAATTGACAGCATCTTGAATGACCCAGAAGTCACTAAAAGCAATACACAGTACTTGGTTCTCAGCAGCATTTAACGCTAGTGAAGACCATGTCCTGATTCTTGAGGAATTTTTTTCTTCCCTCTTTGGATGCTTTTGGTAAAACATATAGAGGAACATGATGCTGTCATTTCTAGCTCTATTATCTTTTAATTTTCAGGTAAAATTGGTGCCTTTATATTCTTGTATATTCCATTCTGCAACACTATATTTCTAAGTAGGAAATTTATTTCAAATATTTTGGCAGAAATGAAAATGAAACTGAAATAGACATACTTTATATTGATAGACGCATTTTGCTTTTATGTAGAAAAAATAATTGAGCCTAAATTAGGTAAGCAATGTTAATGTTTCCTATATAGTTTCACCTGTTTTATCAGATCCATTAAACAGTTGAAAACTATTTACAATTAGGTGGCTTTTCTGAACTTGTGCTGCCTACATTACAATTCCTCAAAACCTCTTGTTCCTAATATGATAAGGCTTTTCAGGTAATGTACAATCAAGCTATTCCAGAATTTTGTCAAGTGGTATCCTTTGACTATGGCTCAGAATACAATTTCTGCTGAATCATCTTCACTAATGTTGTCATTATTTTCCAATGATATAGATTTATCTTCCTTGAGTCTACAGCAAAACAAAGAGAAAAGTTGTTGTATTGTGAATGACGATGACAGTACCTAATCAGTGCCAGTTGGGGTCTACTGGGACACCACCAGAACAGTTCATTGCTGTTACTACTTAGTACACTGTCGGTCAGGATATGGTCAGTGCATCACACTGTATTAACATGACACAAAGATTTGGGTCTTTGGATAGTGTTAATGAATGAAAATTTAAGTGGGTTTATTATATAGAAAATTTGTAATCTGAAACAGCAAAAATAATATTTTGTGATAACTTTGTGTTGGTATGCATTTTTTGCACATAATTGCTTTTGACTCCCAATGCTTTAACTCTCAATGCTTTTGTATTCCTAAAACTAACATAGAATTTCTAAAATATAGGGATTTAATTTTATAATAAATGTTACATATTTTACATATACAATTTCAAAATGATAAATAATAATAAATCTAACCGGTCATATGATTGTTGTATATTAGTATTGTTGATGTATATATAAAATTATTTTAAAGTAATGCCTAATGGCAGTGAAATTTTAATTGGATATGATTAAACAAGTCTGATATAGTTCTTTTATTTTGAAATTGACATGATGAATCTTTCAATTATCACCTTGAATTTTTAAAAACATCAACTTTATGTATACATAGATAGAGATTGAAGTCATGAAATTAAATGAGATATAGAACTATAAAGGAAAGTAGAACACTTGATCTTTAACCTGAAATTGATTTTTAAGTCTTATTATTTTGTATACGACAGGACATCTATAAGTCACACTTGATTGAATTTGAAGATATCTTCTATTTTTATTTTCAAAGAAAAAATAGATTAATTAGAAATAAAAGGTAAAGACAGTTTACACATTAAAAGATTGTAGGTTGACCCTGTTCTTACTGCTTTCTGAACTTTCTCCTTCTGTCTTCCATGCTTCATCTCCTATCTCTTTAACTCTTCCATCTGACAATGATATCCTGTGCCAGTGTGAATATCTGAAATGTTAAATGCTCACATTCGATGAGCGTTATAATGTCACGTCCATATAATTACACAGACACCTTCTGATACAATGGTAGTGTGCTTGGTTTTTCTCTGAACTGACCTTAATATCTATTACGAGAATTTATACTTTGCCCAGAGATTTCTTATTTTGATGAAAACTGAATAATAGCAATATTTCCCCACAGCCAATAAAGGTAGTGTTTAATATGTTAACAAATAATAAAATATGTGTCTTAAGAATGATAAAATTTGATATCTTGGTTTATTCATTTTGCTATGGCAGATTTTCCCAGAAAAATACTTGCCATTAGTCTGTCATAAAATATTAGATCTGTTGTAATCATAGCCTGTTAGTAACATTAGTAAAGCCAGTTAGTCTAATAACAGATGTTCAAATCTTTTAAAAAGCATTAATTCTAAACAAAAAAGAATATAGAGCAGTAAAATGAAAACAAAATTTTGAGATAATTCAATTCACTACATTTAAATAGTAGTGCTAGGGATTTTAGAATACAACAATTTTTTTAAACTTTGTCTAATTATTTAATGTGAATTCATTTTTACAGTGTTCTAACAGTGTTTCACTTAAAAGGGAAATTTTTTTAGTGTTTCCTCTTCAAACATAAAAATAACAAGAGGTACTTCACTCTGAGAAAGCAGAACCTTTCTCTGACTCCAGAGAAATATATATTCATAAGACTATTTTGAGAGTGTATTTTTAATTTTAGAATTTCTGGGATGATATTTAAGGAGTGTTTTTCAGCACGTTTACTAAAAAATGCTTTAATACTTTGTCAGTTTTATGCTTCAAAGGTCTAAAACTAAAAATAGATACAGATTGCGACAGTGTTTTGCAGTGTTGGAGGATGGATTTAAGCGTCTATCAAAACATACAACATAGCATGAAATAGTGTAATTTTTAATTTACAGTTAATAAGTTTTCAGAATTTCAATTACTACTTTTCTAAGTTAGAACAAGATTAGGAAGAGAAGATATTCACTTATCTACATAAGTAGATGATATAAATATATTCTGACAAAGTAAACAACAGAATAATACATTTGTAGAGGTCTCAAAAAGAAAGAATTGTAGCAATGTGTTGAAAGAAACATTAATATTTTTGAGATTGTCTTTCATCAGTACTGAAAAATAATACTTTCAATCTAGAGAGCTCTACATATGGAGGAAAGTTGGTGTTGTTAAAAGTAGATTGCTGATGGCACAGTAAATGTTTCAAACATTATCTGATACGTCGCCCCATTCATGATTCCCCCTATTCCTAGAGAGTTCTGTCTCTTCCAGTCAGTACAATATGACTAGAATATAGTCAGACCATCATTTCATCCCAGCTGAATAGAAAATAAGTGTTTAACTGGTTGGATCAGTCTCCAGGAATACAGAACTCTGTAGATGGGTCTCCATCAAGGAGGTGAAAGTCTGTACACTAAAAACTATGACATCAATAAAAGAAATGAAAGTAGTCACAAATAAAAAAATTGGATCCATATCTTACACAACACACAAAAAACAATTCAAAATGGATTAAATACTTAATTGTAAATCTTGAAACCATAAACCTAGAAGAAAACATAGTGACACACCTTGACACTGATCTTGGCAACGATTTTTTGGAAATGACACTGTAAATATGGGAAACAAAAGCAAATATAGATAAATGAGCCTACATCAAACTAAAAAGCATTTGCATAGCAATGGAAATAATCAACAGTGAAAAGCAAACTATGTACAGAATTGGAGAAGTATTTGCAAATCACATATCTGTTAAGCAGTTAATATCCAAAATATAAAAGGAACTCATACAACTCAAAAGCAAAAAAATAAATAATTCAATAAAAAAGAATTTGAATACATATTTATCTAAAGAAGACAAGAAGACTACATATGGCCAACAGATATAAGAAAATGTACTCAATATTGCTATTCAACAGGGAAACATGATCTCACATCTTTTAGGATAGCAATTTTCAAAAAAAGAGAACACAATAAGTGCTGGGATGATGTGGCAAAAAGGGAACCCTGGTACATAGGTGGAAGGACTGCAAATTGGTACAGCCATTAATGAAAAGAGTATGGAGACTCCTCAAAAAATTAAAAATAGAAGTAGCACATGATTCAACAATTTTTACTTCTCATTATATATCCAAAGGAAGAAAAAATCAGGATCTTGAGGAGATATCTGCAGTTCCATGTTCATTACAGTATCACTTACAATAGCCGAAATATGGAAACAACCTAAAGGACCATCAATAGATAAAAAGATTTAAAAAGTGGCATATACATATAACAAAATATTCAAACCTAAAACAGAAGGAAATCCTGCCATTTGCGACATGAATTGACCTGCAGGGTATTATGTTAAGTGAAATAAATCAGAGAAAGACAAATACTGTAAGATCTTACCTATATGTGGAACCTAAAATTTGTCAAACTCATAGAAGCAGAGAGCAGAATAGTTCCAATTATGTAACATAAATAAGTTCTGAAGATCTGTTATTGAGCATAGTGCCTATACCTGACAGTATTGTATACTTAAAATTTGCTATGATGATAGATCTTATGTTGTGTTATTACCACTATATGTAACATATTTATACTTATATATTATGTATAGCAAATAAATATATATTAAAGAAGGTGGGGGGGAAGAAGAAGAAGGAGAAGAAGAAGAAGAAGGTTGGAGGAAACTTTAGGAGATGATGTCTATGTTTGTGGCCTTGATGGTGGTAACAGTTTCTTGGGTGTGTACTTATCCCCAAATTCCTCAAGTTATATACACTAAATAGAGCCTTTTACATGCCATATCATTTTTTATGTACAGCCTTTACACACCTCAATCAGTGGTATAATTTTAGAAAAAATGAGATTAAAGTGTTGAACCACAGTTGTAGGTAATATTTGTAAAAAGTAGAGTCAGCAGCCAGTTTATGCACTGATTGTAAACAATAGTGTTGATTGTCTCTATAACATTTAAGTTTAAATATAATGGAAGTAAGGAAAAAATAACAAGAAAAGGTAGTAGTTGACAGATAGGCTAAATTCTAAGATTTCAGAGATTAAGCGACAAGTTGAAGGCATAGGAAGTTTAGCTGAAGTGAAATTGACGTGAGATCCTTTAAGTTTCAGAGAATGTTTAGCTGTGATTCCAGAAAAATTATCTAAATTCTTAGAAATAGTCATAGAAGATTATTGGCCAATGCAGTTCTGAGCATTTTATTAAACAGACAATTTAAAACTCTTGGGCAGAAGTTAACTTAAAGATTTTTGTCTGGTAGAGATTTGAATAACCACAGAATGTATAGCCCCAGCTATTCGGGCTTATTGCCCTGTTGGACATTAACCAGTTTTATAAACAACACTAAATTTGTACTTTTTCTTAATTTATTTATTAAATTGCCCATGTATACTAAACTTCTCAAATTTTTGTTTGAATTTTAACACCTATCAGTTGCCTCATTAAGTAAATTAAAATCTCTGACACTTGTTTATTTTGCATGTGCTTGTAACAAATTAACCACAGCCATTTGATCTCATTATCAGATTTTGAACTAGAAAACAGAAGAATCAGAGGAACATTAATAATGATCTTTGGTCTCCTTTGCAATAGAGATTAGATATGATCTGTGAGTTTTTACGTGATAAACAAATTCTAATGATTGAATTATATGGAAACACATGTAATCCAAGAACACATTTTCCATGCAGTCAGCACATTATAATGTTGACCTTATAGATGTCTCAGATGCTGTGAAATGTATTTCACTTAGCAGTTTTATACTAACACACTAGCTAAAGAAGATGGCATTTTAGCATTCAAAGCATGTTTTTACTATATGGCCATTAATATTCTTTATGTCTGAATTACTCTGTAACTTGGTTATGCCAACTAATTTGCCTTTGGAAACATTTTATGTATTAATAAAATTGATTGATTTCATTACTTATAAATATAGTAAAAAATGTTGGAAAACAGATTGGAGCTTATTTCTCAGCTCTGACACAAATTATCTCAGCCTGAAACAGTCACATATTTATTATTTCTTATTTTCAAGTTTTATACTGTGAAACTGGGTTATTAATGGTTCTTCCTAAGAGGATTATTATAAAAATAAATTTGGTTAATATCTGTAAATACTTTAGGATGTTACCTAGAACAAAATGAAATTTCAAAAATTGTTACCAGCTATTATCACTTTAATTGTTGTTAATAAAATATATTCCACAGTGACATAACACTATTATCAGGATTCAATGTGCATTAGCTATTGACATGAAATATTGGAGGCCTTAAATATAAAATTTTCAGATGCATGTAGATGGCTAAACAGCAAAGATAAAAATTAGAAAAATATTTTCTTACCAGTTTTCCTTCAAAATTAAACTATTTTTCCTGAAAATATTTACAAAAAATCATTCTCTAATTTCTAATAAGTATAGATTTTTTTTAAAAAATTAGCATATTGTTTATTTATTCTAAGGAATTTCATTCAGTAAACAATAAGATTTGATTTTTACTGTTGGTTTTTTTAGATAAAACAAAACATTAAATACTAAAAACGTGTACTTAAATTATATTGTCCCAAAAGTTAGTAAATTGTGTTTGAATAGGGTCTAACACTTTTCCACAGTACTTTGTAGTAACAAACATGTCTCCTAAGCATTGCTTCCTTTAAAGAGTAGAGAACTAAAATTATCAGTTAATTCAAGACAAATCAAACAAAATACTTTGCCTATTGCTCTTCAAGTACTACAAAAGAGAAATTCCTTTTTTTTTCTGTTATATGAATAATTAAAACAGTTTTCCTAATTTATTTTGGCTTATAGCTAAAATTCATTCCTACCAATGAATCCAAATTGTGTTAGTATAAGTACTGCACACTGAACCTTGTTGCTTTTTCTTAATGGTAGGTAATGACTTTTTTTGGGGGGGGGGTAATGACTTTTTTAAGCAAGAAAAAAAGAAAAAAACCTGAAAAGGTGGACTGTAAATTTTATAGAAACCTAATATAGCTTTTTTACCTTCATAAAACTATGATTCCAAACCTATTCTTTTGTGCATTAAGGCTTATACAATTGGATCAATTTTTAAACAGATTACTCCCAAGAACTACCCATTGACCCAGTTTTTGACTCTGTACAAATATTTATTCATTGACATTTATACCATAAAAACATTTTATAGCAGCCATTCACATAATTAGTCCTTATAATAGATTTATCTAATTCTAATCACAATTTAAGATTTTATTTTTACTATGCAGTACTACTAATCCTCTGTTTACATTTAATGCTCATGTACAAAGAATTAGCTCATTGAAGTTTAGCATATGAATTAAATATACATTTGAAAACATAACACTCTAACTTTAAGCTTAGTATTGTTAAAATTAAATACAAAATGGAGACCAGACTTGAGGTTAACTGAGCAGACAAAACCATTTAAGTCACATAAGCAAAATTAAATATAGCTTATTTCGTGAACATAAGCAAAACTTACCTTAGGTTATTTCTTGTAAATGCCTCTGATAAACATAAGAGACACTTAAGTCATTTTCCTAAATACAGTGTGAGATAATCACCTTTTTAAAAAAATTTAACTTAACTTTTTTTTAAAAAGTGTAATTTTTATTATTCTCATAAATATATAGACAAAGAAATATTTTAAAGAAATTATATTTGAATATGAGTTTTAACCAATCTCCTACCCTCTATAAACCCCATTGTGATAATCAATCATTGTAAAAGTTAACAACTCCCTCAGCTTTACTATATAAGCCATCCTGTAATTTCATGCCCCTGATCTTCATATTGGTTTTTATTTTTGAAAACTCCCATTTGTGAACTGTTCTTACATACACAATAAACTCTTACTAAATACTATTTATTGATTTGGTGGTTTTAATTTTGCTATTTCTGGATTTTTGACACTACTTCATGTAGTAGCATGTCTTTGCTCATGACTCCTATTGAAAAGAAATGAGGTCTTCATTAGCATTAATATTTCTACTAAATATGGAAGAATGAGACAGTGATCTATGCATGTTTTCCATGTTGCTAAATGAATTGACATTGGATGGAGTATTGTAGGGAAATAGATCTAATAAGTGAGGTGTGTGGGACTCGTTTTGGGTACAGAATGGGTTGGTAAAATTTAAATAAAGAGGAAAATGGAAAACATTTGAGAAACAAGAGAAAATAAATAGACGTGGAGAGCACAGAAGAGAAAAAGTGAATAGGCTTAGCTGCAAAAGGCAGAAGACTTAAGCAGCTAAGAGACCCTTTAAAAAGTAGGCATAGAAGATTAAACTTGATGTATATTGTTATGTAATTCTAGGTAATGTACTGAAAATATTTTAGGGAGAAAACTCCTTGCCATGGTTTGGAAAAAATGAAGAAAAGACAATTCCCTAACATAAAAAAGTTCAGTTGATAGGCATTTGGATGCAAATAAAAAGAAACAAACTCAAAATAACTTAAAATAATGTCATTTATTATCTCAGGTAGCAAAAATCCTGAGAAAGTGCAGTCCCACAGTTAGATCATTTCAATGTCTCAACAATATTCCCCAAAGCCCAGGTTCTTTTATATTTATCTGTACTATCATCCCCACACTGTCCTCCTACGTTTCCTTTCCTCATGCTTCCAAGATGGTTGTCACACTACGAGGCACTGTATGCAGGTAATAACACTGTCAAAAGAAATGGGAACATTTTTATCTCCTCTCTTTGTGTAAGAACAGGACAGACTTTTGGAGAAAACCTTCAGCAAACTTTCTCTTTTGTTTCATTGGACAAATGTGCATCACGTGATGGTGTTAAAGCCTACTGTTTATCAAGGGGATTAAGGCCACCAAGAACAATTTAGACCCAACATACTTCACTCCCTGTGGCTCCAAAAAGGGCCCAGCTTCTCTTGGCAGAAGAAGCATGAACAAAATTGGGGTTTGATTGAAAGAAGAAAGAGGGACTTTCTTGGTGGCACAATGGTTAAGAATCTGCCTACCAATGCAGGGAACACAGGTTTGATCCCTGATCCACATGCTGCAGTGCAACTAAGCCTGTGAGCCATAACTACTGAGCCCATGTGCTGCAACTAACTTAAGCCTGCATGCCTAGAGCTTGTGCTCCTCAGTAAGAGAAGCCACAGAAATGAAGACCCAACACAGCCAAAAAAAAAAAAAGAAAGAAAGAAAGGGAACAGATGTTGTAAAGACAATCAATAGTGATTTTTCTAAAGCAAAATAGCTACAGGGTTGTTACCATAATCACTTTTGGATGAACAACATTTTTTTGCAATTTTTCCTTCTCAATTGGCAAATAATTTAAGTAGAATTGGAAAAAAATAGCCTATGAAAGCACAGTGACAATAAGTTGTAAATTGTCTGAGACATAACTCATTCAAAAGTTTTCCCTCTCTTACTGTAGGAAAGATAAATATTTCCAGATTGGGACTATGATAAATACGACTCCATTTATAAAGAATGTTTGTGTAACAGTTTTAGTGTAGGACTTGGATTACTGCTAGAGGGAATAGGTGAAAGTTGTTGTCTAAATCAGTCTAAAAGCAATCCGTGTGTATTCGGCTTTTCATTTCAGGACAAATACCAGTGACACTGGTAATCAGGATTAGTTTCATTTTACAGAATTTCTTAGATATTTTCTTATTATTAGCACCATTAAATAACTTTTGATATTATCTTTGTTATTGGCACACTATGTGGAAACCTATTTCATCCTATTTTCAGGCTTCATGTGACATTAATTCTAAGGCAAGCACAGTAATACAGAAACAACCTCAGTAGAATAAGAAAGATTGAGTGATAATATTATTTCACTATATCCTGCTCTAATATGTTTTACTATACACACATTTGCAAAATCTCTAAATTAAAATACTCTATTATTTGCAGGACAGTATTTACTGAATCTATAAACAGTTTTAATTTTTAAATGTACCAAATATTTGCTACACTTCTAAAGTCCAGGAAAATTTAACTTGTACTTGAAAGCAATAATCCGAAGTATTGCTTCTATCTCTGTCCCTTGAACCCTGCTCCTTTCCTCCTATTAAATAATCTTTTCTTTTAAACTTTGTTTATTATTCTGTTCTAATATAAGAAAATCATATTGTGTCATAGATATCATAATACATAACATATAATATACTATTTTACAAAATATCATATCATACATGCTATACACATATAAACATACATATGTATATATGCATGTCTGTGTTAATATCTCTCTTACAGTATTGAGTGTATAAACAGTTTTATCAACTTTGCTTTTTTCAATTAATAATATTTTCTGAAGATCATGCCATAGTGGATTCCTAGCAATATTCTAAGGTTATTTTTGTTTGTTATTACTCTCAGTATTCTACGTCCTTGATGCACCATTGTTTATTCAGTCAGTTTCCTAGTGATGGCTACTTGCTTTGCTTTCAGGCTTTTGCTATTACCAGGTGTCTTATACATACTGTGTTTTCGTATTTTTGCCTGTGGATCTTTGAGACATATTTCTAGAATGGAATTGTTGGGCTAAACAGTAAAAAGATGTAGAATATTTTAGTTATTCAAGTTTTTTTCTTTATAGAGATTGCACTGATTTTTATTTCCATCATGTAAGAATTTCCCACAACTTTGTCAAATAAGAGCATTTTCAAATTCTTTCATTTTGCCAATCTGATGGGTGAAACATTTTCTTAATTTTAATTTTAATTTTTCTTATGAAAGGTTTAGCATCTTTTCATGTGGTTAAACATACATTTGTTCTGTTCATGTTTCTAATTAATTTTTCTTTTGGATTGGTACTCTTTTATCTTCTATTTCTAGATGACTTTTTCATACAAGAATTATTCAATTTTTGTCTCTGACTTACATTATTTCATTTAGTTTCTTATTTTGTTTATAATGATGTACTTAAAATTATGCAGTCACATTTGTTAATTCTAAATTTTGCCACACATTTTAAATAATTCTGTATACACAAATGTTTTTATAATAAAATTTTTTAAAGAAAGGCAGCATCCTTACTTGAATTATAACCAATCATGTTATTGCTTCTTTGTGAAAGTTACTGTGCTGAGTGTTTTATATAGATTATCACACACGTTGTAAATAAAATGAAGAAAGCAAAACTTAGAATTTTTTTAGCTGTTCAAAATAAATCAAAATGAAATGAGGAAATCAGAATTTGAAACCACATGTAAGACTTTAGAACCCACCACCTAACCTTCAGTATTATGTGTAGAAACAATATTTCAAGCTTGGTAAATATGCTATTTACCAAATTTCTTCTTTTCAAGTACAATATTGAAGATATTCTTTATGCGTTCTTGTTTTACTTACATAGACTTGGAGTCCAGTTCACACACTATTTTTGAAAAGTCACATTGTCAACTTAGGTTAGAATCAGAAAATACTGTTCCACCTGAAAGCATGCAATTACTTTGCTTATATTTTGGTTCAGCAAACCCTTAAAAAATCTGAGTACAGGTACTTCAAAACTAAGTATAAATTAGTGCTATTAATTTTCTGTTTAGAAGCCATTATTACCTGAGTTAATTAACTTCTAAGTAGTAACATTTAGTTTCCTTTTAAAAACAAGTTTCCAGAAAAGTCAAGATTCTCCCAGTTTACAAAGGCAAGTTTTTACTTGGTTTTACAACATAAAACATATTCTTCTGCCTGACATCTTTTAGCAGCAATAGCTAGAGCTTCTATAAATATTGTGTGCATTTAAACAAGTCTCTGTTTTCTCTAGGATTGTAAATAATTGATTAGTAGCTCATAAATGTGTTCCTGAAAGCTAACACCACCTTACTTAAAACTGCCCTGTCAGTGACAAAGATGCTGAAATAGGACTCAGGATGAAAACACAGTGGGGATTTACTGTTGTGTGATGTGCATGCAAAGAAGCCTTTATACTTTGCATATTTGCTCTTTTTCAACGCTGTCACGAACCACTTGTATCTATAAAAGATAGCCAAAAATATTACATTTGTAATTTGCTCTTTTTTTGACCTACTATATGTAGATGAGTTTTATGAGTTTCATTTAGATAAGATCAATGATAATTTGTTCTCATTTAAAAAGTATCAAAAGATGATTAAATAATTCAGTCACGATTTTGTGTTAGAATATTTGTCTCTAATGATATATATTCATTGTGAAATAATATTTCATCAATAAACCATGCGAATTATTTTATTTGTGAGTAGTTTGGGGATCTTTCTAAATGTTATAAAGGAATCTGCACAACTGATAATCAATAATAATGTACAAGCAAGTGAAAACTTTTGCTATTCTTGCCCAGGTCTTGAATTTAGATGAAGAAAATAAGCCTTGTGATTGATTACTAATATTATCTGACCCATTAAAAACCTGCATGGCCCCACGGCCCAATTAGAGCATAGTTCAATTACCTTACAAATACACTGTGCTTTCAAAACATAATTCTAATCACTCCTTATTTTTTTCACAAACTATTAGAAGCCACACATACATTAAATTGAGAATTTGGGATTCAGTTCTATACATTTTGGCTTCTGAGTCCATGCTCATAACCACTCTATAAATCTAAACAAACCCTAAAGGCAATCGAGTTCAATTCCCTATTTTTAAACTGACTCTCACAGACTTTGAGTCATGTGAGCAGAGGTTAGAGTCACAGTCCTCTCATGAAAATTAGCACATTTAACAATGCTGCATGTGTTTATGGAGGGCTACTCTGCTCTCAGTAGAAAGTGGGTAAAGGTACTGTTTATTTTCTAGATTGTGATCTTTACAAAGTTTTATGAATATTCAGCTTTAATATTTTTTTGATTTGCTTGATCCTATTTCACCTCAACAATAGAATTATGCATATGTCAAATATTGATATTGCATTAACCACTTCAATTAAAAAAGTCAAAATTGAAAGATTAGTGAATTGCTTAAGATAAGAGAGGATATATGTTTAATAATTATTTCCTATACTCTAATAAAAGGTTCACTTCAGCAAGTAGATTGGTTAGTGTGTGTGGATAAGAATTTAAAAGCACAAAATGTACAACATGGTTTATTTATACATTGTAAAACAGATAAGAATAAGTTGTATTTTTCCAGACGGGTTGACTCTTCTTTCCAAAAATGGAGGCTGAGATATGTATGTTTTATTGAGGCTAATATGGAAAAACAATTTACCTATAAATTAAATTTCCATAATAGAGCCCTATTCCTTTTCTGATGAATACTCTGATTACTCTATCTTTGGCTTATGCTTATGTCAT
The DNA here is from genome assembly GCF_030028045.1 of Hippopotamus amphibius kiboko. NCBI lineage: Eukaryota > Metazoa > Chordata > Mammalia > Artiodactyla > Hippopotamidae > Hippopotamus > Hippopotamus amphibius. The sequence continues at coordinate 78,280,246 of NC_080198.1, forward strand.
ATTTTGAAAATAATATACTTGCAAGAAAGTAATTAGAAATCCATGAGAAACATTTCCTCCATGTGAATTACCTCAACAGTTTTAATTATGTAAATTTGATTTTCCACATATAAAATTAATGAAATATACAATAATCTAATGAATTCTGTCATTAATCTACATATTTGTATTTTAGCCTTTAATATAACATAAGAAAGGATAAAAAGGTCTTTAAGCAGCATTATTTAAATATTAAATGTATAATTGTGTTGTAAAATATAACTTGTAATATGAAAAGTCACATACTTAAAATTACAATTGCAAAATACATACAAGAAATAATTTCACATGAATAAATTCAGCAAAGTGCTTATATTTTTTGTTTGAATATATCTTTAAAGTGAAAAAATATACATTAGTCACTATATGCAAGAGAAAATAAAGCAAATATATTACAATCATGTTTATTTTGCTTATATCTAAAAGTTTTTATATACAATTTTTTAAATTTTCCAGCAATGAAGTCTATTTATCATCTGGTAAGCAAGAGAAAAACCAAGGGGGAGATGTCTTTCTGAGTTCAGGGAAGCCAGACTGAAATTGACTGAGATGCTACTATTCTTAAACAAGTTTTAATGATATCAATTTAAAGATTTTTTTTTCAGTTTATGGTAATGTGCATGAATCTTTTAGCTTGTGTTGAGAGCTTAAAAACCAACAGCTAAATGTTAAGAAAGAAAAAGTAATTCCTGAGTCACAACTAAAATTCTGATATTATAACTCTGAGAAAAATCTTTGTAATTCACTACCTGTCTATCCAGTGGTATAATACCCTAGCCAAACAGAAAGGTAAAGAAATAAGTACAACTGCTCCTATTAACATAGGAAAATGTAAAGAAATAATTAAAAGTCAATCAATCACTGATTTTATACATTGGGTATCAAATGCAGTCAGAGAATATTATTTGCATGAAGAAATAAATAGCAAAACAAAAATGGAAGCACTTTTATTTATATTCATGTTGTTATTAGCTGTTAAATATTACACTTTTCAGTATTCAAACTGAGAAGATAAGAACAATTGTAAAAGTTACAGGTAAATCTTTCCTGTTTTTCAGTTTTCAGTGTCATCTAGCCACCTAAGAAAGGCTTCCATGAATACTCAATCAAATTGGTCCAAAAGACAATATTTAGGGCATTACTTAGAGGTGTTAGGTTGTTTCGATTTGGTTATTTGTTTCTGCTTTTCTCTGTAGCCCTTTTCATTGTCAGATTTTTGTTCACTTGTTTGCTTGCTTGTTTGCTTAGTGCCTGATGCTAAGCATTATGAGGATGTGGAAATTTTCTCTCACTTTCCAGAGTATTCTAACTCCTAGTAGAGAAAGAAGTCCATAGCAGATGCTCAGCGAATATCTGTTGAAAATAGAAATAAACAGAATCTCAAACACTGTCTTTACAATAACTTTTTTTCCCTGAAGTCCTACTTTTCATCTATTGCATTCTATTATTCTACCTATTACTATCCTGATAAACTGTTTTCCTACCCAAAAACTTATTTAGACACAAGTTATGTAGTTATCCCATATGTCATAATTTTGTATCAACAAGAACTTATCTAATTGTAATGTTAATATATTTCTTTATAAGAAAATAGAGAAAATATATTACAAGTAAGTAAGTGAAATAGTAATATTCTACAAACGATTACCATTGTTAACATTTGATTAACTTCCTTCCATTTTTTTGTACACATTTAGTTTTTCAAATAAATTAAATATAATTTTCAGATGGTTTGCTTTCTTTTTCCATTCAACTTTTTATAATAATTAAATAATCATGGGAATATGGTTTTTTAATGTGAAAATATGTAATACAATTGATCACATACTTAGATTGTCTTTATCTATCCACATTTTCAAGGCTGCATCCTACTGACACCTCTTCCTTGCCTGATGAAACTATCAGCTCACTGACTTTCCAACAATCACAGCTTCACCTAACTCTACCTTGGAGACTATGAGAATCTCTTAAATCTTTCTCTCTTTCCCTAAGTATTTCAATATGCAAGAACCCAAAAAAGTAAGTAACCCCAAATACCTTGGAAATACATCTCAGTGTGTTTGTGCATATTTCTTAATCTCATCCCATCTCCCATCGTTCCTGAACTTCATTATGGTGTCTATTGGAGCTAAGACCTGCCACCAGCTGAGGTTCTAACTTGGAAGAGATTCAAAATGAGATCCCATTTTTACTACATCCACTATTTCCACTCTTATCCGTGCCACAATATTTCTCCCCTAAAGTATTGCAATTGCTCTTACCATTTTCACCTTTAACCAAATCTCAAGCTCTATTCTCTACCAGTTGCCACTGTGATTCTTCTGAAAGCTAAACCCATTATATTACAACCATCTTTAAAGCTGACAAAAAAATCTGACATAATCTGCTGCTACTACCTGGAATGTTCTCCCCCCAAATCCATGTGATTGTTTTTCTTACTTTGTTAAGAAGCTGGATCTTAGTTCCACTCAAATTGGTTATCTACATAAAAAATAAAGTTCCAAAACAATTGATGTTAATCTAATAATAATTTAGAATAAATCTTGTCGAGGTAGAGTGACTCATTCAATTACCACTCTTTAACAATGTTTGAAGAGATTATTTAAATAAAGATTTAAGAAGACAAAAGGATGGGTTATGCATTAAACAAACACTGTGGAAAACACTATACCAATTTTATGAAAATCCACTGACATAACAATAGGAGTTAATATTATGAGTACTTATTGTGAAGGAGATATTACCACCTTCTCTATTCTTTTTGCTATGACACTTTGAATGGCAGGATTACACTGATATAATTATACAGAACTACTGCATATAACTATAGTATGGTTCTAGGATTAATGACTGAACTTCACAAAGTTATTAGTAAAGCCTTTGGATGAGAGAGGCTATTATCACTGGGCCTGGTCCAAACCTGTGGAGAATTATTACAATGAGGCAGGAGAAGAGAATTAGATTTGATGATTTTAACATTTTAATTTCAAATACTGTATACTTCAATCAAATTGTGCACCTCGTGACTCTATGATGTGTAAGGTCTAGATCTAGAGCTAATGTCCATAAGCAATGTCAAAATATCAAGTTCATTCACTATAAATAATGATAGCATCAGTCAGGTCAGTGGGAAAGCCATTTTAACCAAAATTTTAAAAAAGAAAAGCAGTGATATTAGGAAAGAAATTAGCAGTTTTTTCTACCACTGTGAGTCTACATTTTAATTTTACTATAACATGAAAATGTGAAGGGAGAATAGTAAATAACATAATTATTATTATACAGAAAGGTTAAGATTTTCCTAAAATCTAAAATGCATTAAATACTTGCATATATAATGAACTGTTGAAAATATTATGTAATTAAATAATACAATAATGACTGGCAACACATTCTGTATTTTCCAATTTAAAAATGAAAAGTTCTGCTCTTGGTTTTAAATGAAAGCATTATTTCAAGTTTAAGATATTAAGATTTTATTATATGTAATGAATTTGTACCAAAAAACATTTCACTATATTTTTACCTCTTTTATGAATTTCTTTTTTCTCATCTTTACCACCATTTCTCTTAATGTAGATTTATTAAAATATCTTGACATATTGTCAAGTTGTGGGTTTTTTTTTTAATGCAAGGGGGAAAGAAATAGCTTTCCTTTTCTTTCAAAATATAATCATTTTCCTTTGCAGAAACACTGTGATCAATGCAGATGCAACTGGCTAAATGTTGAAAACCTCAGGCAATTAGTGGAAAATACAATGTATTTTATTATATAATAAGTGAAATACTTTAATTAGTTCCTGAATTATTTGAATATTAAAGAAAAGGTTGATTGTTATAACACATGTATGCTGATTTCAAACATGATTTATAGAAAAATGATGCTAATTAAGAATAGGCAAATTCTCTCTCACTTTGCTTCACTCAGATTCAGTATAAAATAATAAAACTGGATAAGAAAATTATTTGAGCATATCAGGAATATTTAAATGTAACATTTTGTCAAAATCTTGATACAGTGATATAAATGTTAGTTAAAGTCATAGCTCTTAGTAAGAGCAAAGTAGTGCCCTTGTTTCCATTATCATAGTGAAAATGCACTGATAATACTAATTTGTACCCTATGTACACCTGTTGGTTGCCCCTTAATTCCTTCAAGATACTATTTTTCTTTTTAGAAAATCTCTGTACTTAATATATGTCATTACATAGACATAGACATATATTAAGAATAGTAGGAAGATATGAAATCAATTATTATACTTTTTTTGCTTCACTTTTTCAATACTTGATTAAACCTTAAACTAACATGCTTTATCTAGATTTCTAGGTTTTCTTTTTTCTTTTTTTCTTCTTAATAAGGCTCATACTGATGTTTCTGCTGTCACTGATCTGTGAAAACTTGGGAAAATCCACTTAGTAAGCAGGCTTGTTTTTTTGAAATTGTTCCAAGATGTTTAGGCTTCTAAGCATAATTAAAGTTAATGAAGAAAAAAATTAATTGCTCTACTTAAAAATGCTATTTAGGGGCTTACAAAACCTGGGCAAGTTGCTATATGAGATACTCAATCTCTTAACAATCTTGAATGATAAGTATGCAATTGCTCTATATCCACATTCCCTGTTTCTCAGCATGCCAGATGCAGGCTGAAAACCCAAAAGTGTTGGTAGCTCACCTCTGCTACCCAATCTTTTCATCCTTCTAACTTTCAGAGATGATTGCTGTTGACATGTAGGGGTGCTCTCTGTCCACTATTGAGTATACACCTGCCTTCAGAAGCAACACATTTCATTTTCTGCAAATATCTGAGGGAATTCTGTGTGTTGCTCTATGATGGAAATAAATGCTGAAAAGATCAACAAGATAAATGGGTTACCGTAACAAGTAAGTTACAAAATGAAAGGAACTTATTTCCGTTTATGCTTTTCACCTGTTGTATATGTTTGAATAAGAGTTATGACTTTGTGAAATTAACATGTGGTAAGTGGAGCACCAAGTGTCAGATGGTGAGCTGTGGTTTAACAAAAGACCACAAGAGGAATTGAGATGGAGAAGTTTATGACTCACAGATCCTGGGGGAAGTACATGGAACACCTCAAGGGGCCACTCAGGGAAGTGAAGTCAGGGTGCAGGCACAGAGAGCTACAGGAGCTGGGATCCTTTGTTAGGGTCCGCGGTGGAGTGTTTTGGGGTTCCCAGGCTAAGGCACAATCGGTCAGGTCAAACAAAAAAGAGCAGGGTTTTAGTAAGCTCTACGGGAGTCTCCTCAGGGGCACATAAGAAGAAGGCCCTAAGAGGTAAGGGAGACTTTTGATCTCAAGGGCTGTTGGGAAACCCATATCAGAAACCTAAATTTGCTTATGACTCTGCAAGCTGTTTCCTAGAGCATGGGCTTGCATGTGGGGCTAGTGTCAGTTTAAGGTCCTTGCTGCTGTTTGGCCAAACAAAATGGATGCCAAGGCAACAATACCATGGAGCAGCTTAGCTAAACTCTAGACAATAAGATGAATATGTGTGTCTATATGGATATATATATACACACATGTATAAATAAGAATATGTTTTAGTTTATATTAATTTATACATATGTAAACCAAAAAAATATTATAGCCAAGCAAGATACAATGGTATCAGAAAAGGAGGAAAAGGAAGAATAGCAAGAGATTCTTCCTTGCCTCCCTTCATTTGTTACTTTGAGGAATTTTCCTCTCTAATTTTTTACCTCCTATAGTCTATAATTTACCAGATAAAAATATATCATCAGCCCAAGCTTAACAAAAACATTTATGTTGCAAAATTTCTCTGTAAAAAAATGTTTGGTAAAGACAACACGCTCTGTAAGTTATAAACATTATTTCTGTATAGTCCATTTTTAAGCTTCCCAACAAAATGAAAATACTGCTCAATGGCATCTTAAATTTACTTAATACATCTGTGGTTTTTGAAAGCTGCAATTAGACCTAAACATAGAGACTCTGGGATATCTTACATCTATTCTTTTCAGTATAGATTACTTGTTTCTAATTGGTTGTTATTGGAAAGCTATTCTTTTTCTAATGTTTCTCAACACTGTAGTTTCAGAAATAATGGAAGAGAATTAACTTCAAGAGTTAGAGGAGATTCAAATTAGTTAATTAACTTCTTATTAGATGATGACTCTGAGGCATAAATGAAAATTAAATGACTCTACCACAACACCCCCATTACAAATTTAAATATAATAGTAATAATAATAGGTGACATTTACTGACTGTGTTACTCACTGCTTTAAAACATTTTAAATATAGTATCATCTTTAATGCTTACATTACTTCTAAGGCAAATACAATTATCCTCATTTTAGAGACAAAGAGCATAAAGAATACAATTACTAAATAGATTATTTTTTTTCATCTACTAATTTGGCTCCCACATCTCCAATTTTACTACTGTGTGTTGGTCTGGTTATAAATGACTTGGGTTTTAAAGATTCCAGATATGACACACTGCTTTTGACATTTTTAACACTAAGAGGAGAACCATATCTTTCCTTCCAAACTTAGTTTTCATGAAGAAATTATCCATAATCTGGAGTTTCTGTAATTATTAATTTATTGATGGAGTACCACATTATGATCTTTTACAAAATGTTTTTCATCTATATATACATATTCTATTTAATATAATAGTGTGTACATTTTTATCCTTTTCATGAACAGATTCCCAAATTAGCTCTACTGCAGAATCCTGGTTTACAGAATGTTCAAGATATTTGACTTATCTCTAGTCCAGGTTTCCTCAACTTTTTAAATGAATGATAATTCTGCCCTATCTCCCATCCTCAACACATATACATCCCAGGAAGTAATGTCCCAAGTATGATTTTCAAATCAGATGGATACTTTCATTCTGTGTTGTTTTTTAAATGAATTTTTGTTGAGACCAATTACTATGTGTGGTGGGAACTGAAAGTAGCATCTCTTACTCTGTACTTTGGAGTTTCCCACCCCCACCACCACAACTGCCACTACTACTGCTACTAGTGATATTCTATTGATTCTTAAGAATCCATTCATATATATGGTATCATATTTGAAAGATGACATATCCTATCTGCGGAAATTGTGTGCTATTAGGGAAAGGGCACTGGATTAAAAATCGGGCCAACTGGGTCCTTCCTTTAACTTCACTGTTATTAGTTATATGAATTTAGGTAATAAATTTGGCCCATATTAGCTGCTACGTTTTCACAGCTTACGAACTGGTTTAACACATATGAACTTATTTGATTGTCCCATGCTTTGAGTTACCTGTCATTATTATTTCTGTGTCTACATATTTGAAACCTGAAATTTAGAGAGATTATGTGATTTCACACAAACTTTTACTTGGACCAAAAAAGTGAACCCAGGCAGAACTCTAGGACTTTGGGCTTTAGATATAGTCCTTCCTTGGCTATACCACACTTTTCTTGATTATGTGGGGTTGGAGTTGCAGCTGATAATCAAATGAAGTATTATATCTAGAAGTAGTAGGTAAACTCTGAAATAATATACAGAATAAAATATTTTTTCTAGTAAATCAATTTCTAAAGAAATATTGCATTTATTTTTACTTTGTACATGAATTAGAAAATGTAATTAATATATATTCATTAAAAAAAATAAAACCAGACAGTACTTCCTCACTGTTTCACTCCTCAGAGAATTTACTGTTAATCTACAATCATACACATACATATGCACATATATACACAGCAATGTATCTGCTATGCAGTCTTAGTTATTGAAATACTCATAGTGGAAAACTATTTAGAAACTACATGTTAATACTTGGTTAATATATCCATTCTGATAATGGTCATTCAGTCATCTTAGGGTGCAGTGGTTAATTTTATGTGTCAACTTAGAATGTGTTTTTGATGAGGTTAACATTTAAATAGTGAACTTTGAGTAAATACATTGCCCTCCATAATGCGGTTGGGACTCCTCAAATCAGTTGAAGGCCTAAATAGAAGACTGGCCTCCCTGAGCTACAGAGAGCAAGAAACAAATCACAAGACATTTCTATTGGACTTTATCTGAATCATCAGCTCTCTGAGTCTCCAGCCTGCTGTCCCATACTGCAGATTTTGGATTCACCAGTCTCCATAAAGACATGAGCCAATTCATTAGTATAAATCAATCTCTCTCTCTATCTCTGTCTCTCTCTGTCTCTGTCTCTCCATCTCTCTTTTGCTCTCTCTCTCTCTATATATATACACACACATACACACACACACACATCCTGAAACACTTCACAGGCAGTAAACATTTATTTCTGAAATAATTTTTATAACTCTTACTTATGCAATTTGAAGTAAAATTTAAGATATAAATTCTGAAATCATTACAAGTGTCTATATTGGTTCAAAGCCCAAGTTTTAATTGAAAATTTCCACATCACAAAGGCATTTTATTTTTAACAAAGTTAAAGTTTCTCTTTTTTAAAATAGACAAAAAATAAACTAGAATGATTTATGGATTTATCCTCCATAATGTGGATTTATCAAGGATGTCACATAATTTAGAGATTTCCGTTTTCTTAAGATTGCTTTTTTAGAAAAACATTTTTTCCATTCCCTCCAAAAGGTACATTTCTTTTCTGTAAGTAAAAGTTTCTATTTTTTCTATTTTTGTGATTTGTTTTTATCTTTTTTACCCTTTAGTAGTTTCGAGAATGTCACTGGTTCTTCAAAAATAAAAGTATTTTTTAAAAAACGGATGCAAGTATAAATGTCACAAGTCTATCAAAAAATTTGAGCAAAATCTTTTGGAGAAAGGCATAATTGAAAAGAAAACAAAAAATCAGAAATCTTTGGAGAATCAATGACCCTAGGAACAGTTTTTAAATTATTGAAGTTATTGGGTTGGCCAAAAAGTTCGTCTGGGTTTTTCTTAATATCCTACGGAAAACCTGAACCAACTTTTTGGCCAACTCAATAATTTTGTTTCTTGAAAATAATTACACTGTTTCAGGTGGAATTTTTGAAAGCTGATATATATTGTGGGAGAACAGTTTTAATATAACCCAATTTATGTTTCTGTCAAATGAAATATAGCTATTATTATAAAAGTAACAATGATAAAAGAATTTGATGTGATGTAGAAACAAAGTACATCTCTATATCATTTTTAAAATTAGATAAACATGTAGCCAGACCCTTTCACTGCCAAAGTGAGAACAGGCCTGGGTTTGCTCTGTAGCTTTGGGTGATAAAGAACTTTGTTGACTTTTGTCCTCACTTCCTAGCAGGGAAACCCTAAAACCTGGTAATTTCCTGAGTAATAGAAATGTCTCTGTAATTCCTGATGAGACCATCAGATCAGAAGGGTTTATGATAATGAAGGGGTGGGTCTCTAGATAGCTTATGCAAACAAGATGACTCAGGATGTGGGCTGGCCCTGTCTGAAAGTACAACCATGTGATTAGAAGTGTAGAGCTTTCAGCCAGGTGATATAAGCCTGACCTCTGGTTAGGGGATGGGAGCTGGAATTTCAGTTCAAATCGTGTGGCCAATGATTCAATCAATCATGCTTATGCAATGTACCTGAAGCTTGAGTCAGCTTTCCTGGTTAACAGTACTCTGTGCATATTGCCATGTGTCAACCTGCTGGGAGGATGACACCTCTTGACTCCAAAGACAGAGGACATGGAAACTTCAAGTTTGAGCCCTCCTAGACCTCACCATATGTATCTCTTCTTTTCACTGGCCCAAATTTGTATCCTTATTGCCACAGTAAATTTGTACTCATAAGTATAGCACCTTGAGTGAATTTTCATACCTGAAAGGTTAGTAGGAAGTCTAGGAATCATAGCCAATTGCTCAGAAGATAGCCAGGGATCCCCTAAGCTAGCAGCTGGTTTCTGAAATGAGGGCAGTCTTATTGGAGACTGTACCCTTAACCTATGGAATCGGCACTAATTCTTACGACTTAGTGTCAGAAGTCATTGTAGCTACCACGATAGTCTCAATTTTCCTGCTTTATACACTGTAAATCTGTTGTCAGGCACAAGCGTTTGGTCATGTAACTTATTATTCCCATTGTCAAATCAGAGGCATTTAGTTCAATAGTGTATAACCTTGTATTTAAATTACTTTGGCTGCTAGTTTGGATAACATGTCCTGAATAGGTAATAGAATCAGTCAGGACATTTCATTTCTACACAGCAATAACTGCTCTTGTCTTTTCCACTTTAGTAAACTGCCCAATACCTTGCTATTACTAAACACACTGTAATTGACTCAAATGGTAAAGTCAGAATCAGTTAGATGCTTTTGAAGCTGGATTTACATCACTACAACTTGAACGTATAATTTAATTCTCTTGATCAGACTCTATTAAAGAGTGGGAAGACTTAGTGAAACTGAGACCTTAAAATACATTCGTAGACAAGATTTCGGATCAAGATGGAGGACGTGTGCTCACTCCCTCTTGCAAGAGCACCGGAATTACAACTAACTACTGAACAATCATCGACAGAAAGACACTGGAACTCACCAAAAAAGACAACCCACATCCAGAGACAAAGGAGAAGCCACAATGAGACAGTAGGAGGGGTGCAATTCTGTTAAAATCAAATCCCATAAATGCTGGGTGGGTGACTCACAAACTGGAGAATAGTTATACCACAGAAGTCCACCCACTAAAGTGAGGGTTCTGAGCTCCACGTCAGGCTTCCCAAACTGGGAGTCCAGCAACGGGAAAAGGAATCCCCAGAGAATCAGACTTTGAAAGCCAGCGGGATTTGATTGCAGGACCTCCACAGGACTGGGGGAAACAGGGACTCTACTCTTGGAGGGCACACAAAAGTGTGCTCACCAGGACCTGGGGGAAGGAGCAGCGACCTCATGGGAGACTGAACCAGACCTACCTGCTGGTGTTGGAGGGTTGCCTGCAGAGGTGGGGACAGCTTTGGTTCACCAAAGAGATGCGGGCACTGGTGGCAGGGGTTCTGGGAAGTGTTTATTGGTGCGAGCCCTCCCAGAGTCCACCATTAGCCCCACCAAAGAGCCTGTAAGCTCTAGTGCTAAGTAGCCTCAGGCCAATCAACCAGAAAGGTGGAAACACAGCCCCACCCATTGGCAGACAAGCAGATTAAAGTTGTACTGAGGGCTGCCCACCAAATCAGATTAAAGTCTTACTGAGCTCTGCCCACCCAGCCCTACCCACCATCAGTCCCTCCCATCAGGAAGCACCCATGAGCCTCCTAGATAGCTTCCTACATAAGAGGGCAGACAGCAGAATCAAACAGTATCAGCAGTATTTCGTCTTATGGAAATGAAAACCACAGCCACAGAAAGACAAAGAAAATGAAAAGGCAAAAGACTTTGAACCAAATGAAGGGACAAGCTAAAACCCCAGAAAAACAACTAAATGAAGAGGAGATAGGCACCCTTACAGAAAAAGAATTCAGAATAATGATGGTGAAGATGATCCAGGACTTTGAAAAAAGACTGGTTGCAACGATTGAAAAGTTTACCAAAGACCTAGAAGAATTAAAGAGCAAACAAACAGAGATATGCAACCAATAACTGAAATGAAAAATACAATAGAAGGAACCAATAACAGATTAAATGAGGCAGAAGGGTAAATAGGTGACCTGGAAGACAGAATGGTGATCATCACTGATGCAGAAAAGAATAAGGAAAAAAGAATGAAAAGAACTGAAGACAGCCTAAGAGACCTCTTAGGGACAACGTTAAACATGCCAACATTCGCATTATAGAGGTCGCAGAAGGAGAAGAGAGAGAGAAAGGACCTGAGAAAATCTTGGAAGAGATTCTAGTTGAAAACTTCCCTAACATAGGAAAGGAAATAGCTACCCAAGTCCAGGAAGTGCAGAGGGTCCCAGGCAGGATAAACCCAAAGAGAAACATGCCAAGACATATAGCAGTCAAACTGAAAAAATTAAAGACAGAGAAAAGTTATTAAAAGCAACAAGGGAAAAATGACAAATAACATACAAGGGAAGTCCCATAAGGGTAACAGCTGATTTCTCAGCAGAAACTCTGCAAGCCAGAAGGGAGTGGCATGATATATTTCAAGTGATGAAAGGGAAGAACCTACAACCAAGAATACTCTAGCCAGCAAGGATCTCATTCAGATTAGTTAGAGAAGTCAAAAGTTTTACAGACAAGCAACAGCTAAGAGAATTCAGCACCACCAAACCAGCCCTACAACAATTGCTAAAGGAACTTCTCTAAGCAGGAAACATAAGAGAAGAAAAGGACCTACAAAAACAAAAACAAAACAATTAAGAAAATGGTAATAGGAACATACATATCGATAATTACCTTGAATGTAAATGGACTAAATGCACCAACCAAAAGACACAGACTAGCTGAATGGATACGAAAACAAGACCCATATCTATGCTGTCTCCAAGAGACCTACTTCAGACCTAGGGATGCATACAGGCTGAAAGTGAAGGGAAAAAGATATTCCATGCAAATGGAAATCAAAAGAAAGTTGGAGTAGCAATAGTCATGTCAGATAAAATAGACTTTAAAATAAAAAATATTACAAGAGACAAGGAAGGACACTACATAAAAATCAAGGGATCCATCCAAGAAGACGAGATAACAATTATAAATATATATGCACCCAATATAGAGGCACCTCAATACATAAGGCAAGTGCTAACAACTAGGAAAGAGGAAATCAACAGTAACACAATCATAGTGGGGGACTTTAACACCCCACTTACACCAAGGGACAGATCATCCACACAGAAAATTAATAAGGAAACACAAGCTTTAAATGATACAATAAACCAGCTTGATTTAATAGATATCTATAGGACATTACATCCAAAAACAGCACATTACACACTCTTCTCAAGTGCACATGGAACATTCTCCAGGAGAGATCACATTTTGGGTCACAAATCAAGCCTTGGTAAATTCAAGAAAATTGAAATCATATCAAGCATCTATTCCAACCACAATGCTATGAGATTAGAAATTAATTACAGGAAAAAAAGCTGTAAAAAACACAAACACATGGTGGCTAAACAATACACTATTAAACAACCAAGAAATCACTAAAGAAATCAAAGGGGAAATCAAAAACTATCTAGAAACAAATGACAATGAAAACACAACAACCCAAAACCTATGGGATGCAGCAAAAGCAGTTCTAAGAGAGCAGTTTATAGCAATAGAGTCCTACCTCAAGAAACAAGAAAGATATCGAATAAACAACCTAATCTTGCACCTAAAATTATCAGGGAAAGAAAAACAAAAAAAAACCCCAAAGTGAGCAGAAGGAAAGAAATCATAAAGATCAGATCAGAAATAAATGAAAAAGAAATGAAGGAAACAATAGCAAAGATCAATGAAACTAAAAGCTCATTCTTTGAGAAGATAAACAAAATTGATAAACTATTAGGCAGACTCATCAGGAAAAAAGGAGAAGACGCAAATCAACAGAATTAGAAATGAAAAAGAGAAGTAGCAACTGACACTGCAGAAATACAAAAGATCATGAGAGACTACTACAAGAAACTATTTGCCAATAAATTGGATAACCTGGAAGAAATGGATACATTCTTAGAAAAGTACAATCTTCAAAGACTGAATCAGGAAGAAATAGAAAATATGAACAGGCCAATCACAAGTACGGAAATTGACGCTGTGATTAAAAATCTCCCAACAAACAAAAGCCCAGGGCCAGGTGGATTCACAGGTGAATTCTATCAAACATTTAGAGAAGAGCTAATACCTATCTTTCTCAAACTCTTCCAAAACATAGCAGAAGGAGAAACCCTCCCAAACTCATTCTACGAGGCCACCATCACCCTGATACCAAAACCAGGCAAAGATGTCACAAAAAAAGAAAATTACAGACCAATATCACTGATGAATATAGATGCAAAAATCATCAACAAAATACCAGCTAACAGAATCCAACAACACATTAAAAATATCATACACCATGATCAAGTGAGGTTTATCAATGGAATGCAAGGATTCTTCGATATATGCAAATCCATCAATGTGATACATCATATCAACAAGCTGAAGGATAAAAACCATATGATCATCTCAATAGATGCAGAAAACGCTTTTGACAAAGTTCAACATCCATTTATGATAAAAACTCTCCAGAAAATGGGTATAGAAGGAAATTACCTCAACATAATAAAAGCCATATATGAAAAACCAAAAGCCAACATCATTCTAAGTGGTGAAAAACTGAAAGCATTCCCTCTGAGAACAGAAACAAGACAAGGGTATCCACTCTCACCACTATTATTCAACATAGTTTTGGAAGTGTTAGCCGCAGCAATCAGAGAAGAAAAAGAAATAAAAGGAATCCAAATTGGAAAAGAAGTAAAATTGACATTCTTTACAGATGACATGATATCATACATAGAAAACCCTAAAGATTCTACCAGAAAACTGCCAGCACTAATCTATGAATTTAGCAAAGTAGCAGGATACAAAATTAATGTGCAGAAATCTCTTGCATTCCTATACACTAACAATGAAAAATCAGAAAGAGAAATTAAGGAAACTCTCCCACTTACCATTGCAACAAAAAGAATAAAATACCTAGGAATAATCCTGCCTAAGGAGGCAAAAGATCTGTATGCAGAAAACTTTAAGACACTGATGAAAGAAATCAAAGACAATACAAACAGTTGGAGGGACATAACATGTTCTTGGATTGGAAGAATCAACTTTGTGAAAATGACTATACTACCCAAAGCAATCTACAGATTCAATGCAATCCCTATCAAATTACCAATGGCATTTTTCACAGAACTAGAACAAGAAATCTTACGATTTGTATGGAAACACAAAAGACCCCGAATAGCCAAAGCAATCTTAGAAGGAAAGACAGAGTTGGTGGAGTCAGGCTCTCTGACCTCAAACTATACTAGAAGCCTACAGTGATCAAGACAGTATGGTACTGGCACAAAAATAGAAAGGAAGATCAATGGAACAGAAAAGAGAACTCAGAGATAAACCCAAGCACATATGGGCACCTTATCTTTGACAAAGGAGGCAAGAATATACAATGCAAAAGAACAGTCTCTTCAATAAGTGGTGCTGGGAAAATTGGACAGCTACATGTGAAAGAATGAAATTAGAACACTTCCTAACACCATACACAAGAATAAACTCAAAAGGGATTAAAGACCTACATGTAAGGCCAGACACTATAAAACTCCTTGAGGAAAACATAGGCAGAACACTCTATGACATCCATCAAAGCAAGATCCTTTTTGACCCACCTCCTAGAATCATGGAAATAAAATCGAGAATAAACAAATGGGACCTAATGAGACTTAAAAGCTTTTGCACAGTGAAAGAAAGCACAAACAAGACAAGAAGACAACCCTCAGAATAGGAAAAAATACTTGCCAATGAAGCAACAGACATAGGATTAATCTCCAAAATATGCAAGCAGCTTACACAGCTTAATACCAAAAAAGCAAAGAACCCAATCCACAAATGGTGGAAGACCTAAATAGACATTTCTCCAAAGAAGACATACAGATGGTCAACAAACACATGAAAAGATGCTCAACATCACTCATCATCAGAGAAATGCAAGTCAAAGCCACAATGAAGTATCACCTCAAACCAGTCACAATGGTCATTATCAAAACATCTAGAAACAACAAATGTTGGAGAGGGTGTGGAGAAAAGGGAACTCTCCTGCACTGTTGGTGGGAATGTAAGTTGGTACAGCCACTATGGAAAACAGTTTGGAGGTTCCTTAAAAAACCACAAATAGAACTTCCATATGATCCAGTAATCCCACTTCTGGGCATATACCTAGAGAAAACCATAATCCAAAAAGAAATATGTACCATAATGTTCATTGCAGCACTATTTACAATAGCCAGGACATGGAAGCAACCTAAATGCCCATCAACAGATGAATGGAAAAAGATGTGGCACATATATACAGTGGAATATACTCAGACATGAAAAGGAATGAAATGGAGCTATATTTAATGAGGTGGATAGACCTAGAGTCTGTCATACAGAGTGAAGTAAGCCAGAAAGAGAAAAAAAAATACTGTATGCTAACTCATAGATATGGAATCTAAAAAAAAAAAAAAAAAAAAAATGGTACTGATGAACCCAGTGACAGGACAAGAATAAGGATGCAGATGCAGAGAATGGACTGGAGGACACAGAGTTGGGGCGGCGGGGGGTGAGGGGAAGCTGGGTTGAAGTGAGACAGTAGCATAGATATATATACACTACCAACTGTAAAATAGATAGCTAGTGGGAAGTTGCTATATAACAAAGGGAGATCAATTTGATGATGGGTGATGCCTTAGAGGGCTGGGACAGGGATGGTGGGCGGCAGTTGTGCAAGGGAGGGGATATGGGGATATGTGTATAAATACAGCTGATTCACTTTAGTGTACCTCAAAAGCTGGTACAAAAGTGTAAAGCTATTATAGTCCAATAAAGAGATTAAAAAAAAAAAAGATTTCCTTGACTTATCTTTGTTCTCTTCATTCTGCTTGACTAATTTGTAATTGCAAGCTATGTACTTTATACTCTAATGTGTTTACTGCAGCCACTTTTTGAACCTCCTCTCCACATTCTTTGAATATTTCCTAGTTATCCAATCAGGGACAAGATCCTCTGGAGGAGTGGCAGATGTCATTGGTTTTGATTTTTGCCCTGGTTTGATTGAAAGAGAGTGTATATATAGTGTCATCACTCTGATCTTTGGAAAATAAATAAGGCTGCACATATAATAATGCTGTCACATGTAAGCTATTAATCAATTTAAAATCAGTGCTCAGTCTCTCTTCTGAGGTGATAAAGACTCATTCTATCACACACACCCAAAATGAACACACAGGGATGGAGTTTCACTAAGTGTTTGTATCAGCAAATCTGGTTTAATCAATGAACCAACTAGGGCCCAATGACACAGCGACTCATTTCTATGTAACTCAGAAGCATTTAATTCAAAATTAAGAATAGCCATGACCTCATAGGCAAAACACTCTACCATTTCACAAAAACAAATACAAATTATTGGAATAATCTCGCCTCAGGAAAATTGATTTCTATTTTCATTCTTTAACAGAGAGAAGACTTTAGGTATATGCCACTGAGTTAACTCTGGAAATACTTTTATAAATACTGAATTTTTAAAAAAGACTATTTAAAAGTGAAAACATTAATCTACTAGAGGAATATGACTCTCCTACCTTGCCTAATGCAGGGCACTAGACCCTCCTGTAGGATCTGGAATTGAACTAATGAAGTCATAGAAAAATATGTCTACAGGTAAATCTTATGTTCCCCATATGATCCATTAGTTTAATTCTTGTTATCATTAGAATAGAGAAAAATAGCTAATATTCAATTTTTTGCATAGCACTAACACATCAAAAAGCAATATGCAAAAGAAAATCCTTTTTATTGCCTTCTTTAGAATACACACATATGTATGCATTGTCTTTTTAAGTGACAAATGCATTTTTAAATTAGAAAACATATGTATTTATCATTTTCTTTACTCTAGTGGAATAAACATTTCACCTCTATACAATTGAAGCTCTAAATTAATTATATAATTTAAAATAAAACCCTTTTTAAAAAATCTGAACTCTTGGCCTATCCTGTATACAAGGTCTCTCTTCAAGGTCACATCTATCTCAGCAACAAAGGACAATTTGTGTTTATATCCCTGCTTATAAATTTTACTGTTAAATAATATTTAATTGGCTGAGAATTTGCTGTTTATTGTGTAATCTAATCCTTTGCCACTTTATCACCTATATTGCCTATTGCAGACATAGGAAATGAGGTTTCAGGTACATAAAAGCAAATCAGAGACTGCAATTTCATTCTTTCTAGTGTCAGGTATATGTGTCTTCAGGCTGAAAGGCACTGTGTCTCTGAATTCTTAGAGCAATTTAAATAAAGGGAATTATTCAGGAGATTACTGAAAAAGGATTAGTGGTAAAATTAGGCAGAACCATGTGGCTCTGTACCTGCTTGATTACTCCACACTCTTAACTGCCTGAATGACAAAGATAACCCCATCTCTGTGCTGTGCTTCATGAAGCTATTGAGTAGTTAAGAGCTCTCTATATTTTTTATCCATTAGTATAGTAACAAGAAGCATCACATCTTTATGAGTTCTTCTTACCAGAACAAGAGAAATCATTATCAAAAGAAAACAGTGCATAATAATGCTGGTGTAGCATTGTCAGCTCTATTTACACATATAATTAGTTATTGTTTGATAACCTCATTTCCAAAGTAAAATAAAAGCAATGATACTTAATAGGGATTCCTTTAATTCCACTATCTGGAAATACTTTCTAATGTTCTATATTTTCCCTGATGGAAATTGTCTCTAAAATGTTGCCTCTTGTTCCATGAGATAGTAACACAACTCTGAACTCTGAAAGAAAAAGTTGGGTTAATGTACTGACAGAAAATGGACAGAGGACAAGGGTCTTGTTGTCATAATGATTAATTCAGATCAACACAGACTGTTTTTACTGCAGTAATTGGTATCAATTGTGATGATAGTTGAAATTCATGGATCAGTCATGCCAGAAGAGAGTTGACTACTCAGTATAAAGAAAGCCCACCAGGGAAATTGCACCAAGCAATTCATCAAAGATGCTACCAGTTAGCATCCCTGACGTTAACTCACTACTGTATCTACATGCCTGTGTGTAGAGAATAGAAAATACACATTTAAAAATTGGCAGATTAAAAAATTCATATAAACTAAACATTACATAGAGTAAAAAAAAGTATACCCTCTAAGTCTGGGTAAAAAAAAAAAAGGAAATCCTAATACAGATCATTAGAATTCTTGATACTAATGCTATATGCTATATTAATTGTGTTGTCATTGCTTGACTATGTAGCTATTACATATAAATATTAATAACAGTTATTTCTTTACTAATTTATTTTACCATCTTTAGTGTTTGGAAAAGGTAGCACCATACAGTATCATATAAATACATCCTGTCATTTTATCCATCCAAGTGACTGAGAAAGGATCCGCAAGTTCATCTGCATGGACATTTTTGAACTTATTAAGATATAACATTTTTCAGAGAATGTTAGAGGGTAATGACTGTCTCAAATGCTTTACATGTCAAATCTGTTTAGAATTGGTTCAGTTGCACATCAGAGAACCAGTCTGGAATTGTTTAAACTCCCTAAAGAACACAAGCAAAAACCCAGGCCTTGTTCAGGAAATGCTTCAACAGCACCAGTATTCAGATTTTTTCCATATCTACTCCATTGTTCTTAAGCCTTGACTCTTGTCCTTATGATCCTAAGAAGTCATTTGTTCTTTAGGTATCATAGTAATAGTCCAAGTAGAAGAATACGGAAGAACAATCAATGATAGTGCACATAAGATATCTACCACCCTATTCCCAGTTAACCTTGAGGGACTTTTGGGAATGAGTTAGCACCCAGTGGTTTCTGCTTATATCATTAGATCTACACTTAGTCACCATTCTCTTTAAGAGAGTCTAGGAAGTGTATCTTGAGCTGGGCACATTGCTGTGCCCATCCAAACTGCAATTCTTCTCTTCTAAGAAGGAAGAGTCGAAATATGGATATATGATAGGTACTGGTCATCTAACAATAATTGCCACACATGTGGATACAGGGGAAGAACTCCAAGTGGGGCAATTTAAGAGTCAGATCCCTAACACAGAGCTTTCTTGTTGTGTGAGATTAAAGCTGGCTGGCCAGGGGAGCTGACGCATAGGGGGCGAGGGGGTAATAGTGTGAGGTAAGGTTGGAGAGTTTGAGGCAAGAGCGTCATTTAAGGCTTTTGACTCATGGTAAAGATTTCAGAGGTTGGAAATTCAGTGAGATGGAAAATCACTGGAAAATGTAAGCAGAGAAGTGAGTCTAATCTGGCTGCAGTTTTGCCAATAGACCCCCAGGAACACAAGATTTGAAACAAGAAACCAGTGACTAGGAGCCTCTTGCAATAACCAGGACAGATGTGATATAGATTGGACTATGGTAAAAACAGGAGATGTGATAAGAAATGTTCAAGTCTAGTTGTATTTTGAAAGCTGACAGGATTTGTGGACAGATTGAATTGCAGGTTGTGAGAGAAAAATGAGTCTAACATCA
Organism: Hippopotamus amphibius kiboko; assembly: GCF_030028045.1. NCBI lineage: Eukaryota > Metazoa > Chordata > Mammalia > Artiodactyla > Hippopotamidae > Hippopotamus > Hippopotamus amphibius. The sequence continues at coordinate 78,300,426 of NC_080198.1, forward strand.
GTGTGATTTGTTTATTTTTAACAAATATAGATGTTGATTTTATTGAAGACTATTTCAGCCTAAATGGATGGGTGGTCACACTTTTCCCCTCCTTATTGCTACTGCAAATTTTATTGACAGTTATTCACACTGCACCATCACTGTGATCCTCAAATATGGAGAAGGGAGACCAGTCTGCAGTTTTCGGTGACCATGACATAGTATCCCAATTCTGTGGTCAACATTTTGATGGAGACTTGAAATAAATTTCAAACACATCTTGTTTAACTTTTTCTTCTCTATGATCTGGCATATTTGAAATAACATTGGAGCAACAAGTTACTTTTAGTTCTGATAGAAGTTAAGTGTGACATTATGGAATTCATGCTTTCAAAGAAAGGAAACTTGAAAAAAATTTTCTATTTCGTCTATGACTAAAAAAAAATCCATTTAGGTTTTTCTACTCTTCTTTGGTCAATATTTTTAGTATATACTTCCCCATAAACCCCCTATTATTATTAAATGTTTTTAATTAGCCCTATGCAGCAATATCTCTGAGAATTGTTTTTAAACTTTCACTGAATATCATTTCCCAAATTTCACTTATTAGTTTTCAAATTTGTATGTTCTTCTCTTTTTCTTCTCACATGAATTCTGTCTACATGTTAAAAAACTCAAAGACTGAATCCTTGAGTTTACCTGGGACTGTTCTGTTTTCCTATTCATTATTTCCTGACTTCATCATTTATCCCTGCCTTCTATTTTTCTTAGGTTATTATGTTTTCTCCTCTAAATTCCCTTTGAACTTTGATTGTATGGCGCTATTGTTTTGAAGCATCTGATATTGCATTAGAGAATTCTTACTCTTAATGTTCTTCCCTCTTTATGCACAGAGGTGATATTCAAGTACTGGGTAATGGAAATGGCACAGGCACCAATCAATCAGAAAGGGCACTTGGCCAAACACAGTGAGGCTTTATCAGGGTGCAGCAGTGGAATACAGCACTGTTTATGGATGCTTTAGTCTTTCTGCTTGAATACTTCAAGGAATTTTTGATTATCTTTGAACCCCAGGAAATTTCCTAACACCTGTCTCAATGGTAATAGAGTCATTGTTTTACAATACAGTATGAACTCTTTCAGTATATTGATTAACCCCTCAAAAGTCTGCTTGAAACTTTTTTTTCAAATGCTTTTACTTTATTTTCCTCTTAAAGGGTATTCACTGTAAATTTATATTCTCCTTTATTTGTCCTCTATAGTTATTATTTTTTCCATATTCTTTTTCACAAGTTATTTTATATTTCATTTTTGTTTCCTTTGCAAGACCCATTCTATATGTGTGTGTGTGTGTGTATTTACCACCTCTAGAGAGTTTGCTGTTTCTATGCTGATTTTTTTCTCTTTAATTTCTTTTCTGAGTTCTATCAGCTAATATTTTGTCTCATCTATCACCCATTATATCTTCCCTGAATTTTTATATCCAAGCCTTGAATTCTATATTCAAATCCCTGAATTTTAAAGCAGTATATTTTGTATCTTGACTCTAATTGTTTTACTGCTATATTCTCGCGAAGTGTTCTTCACCATTAATTTGATTGCATTGTTCCATTATCTTTCCTTTTTAAATCATACACCATCATTTACTTGATTCTGTGCTGGTTCCATTTGATTTATTAATAATTTTGAATAGTTCTTTTTGGTTTATTAATAATTTTTGCATAAGACTGTCCTTACCAGACCAGCAATTGGCAGCTGTTTCACGTGAGGAATAGAAGACACAGATCTGTAGTAGTGAGAAATATCCCTTTTTCTTAGTGAAATATTTTTATTTTGTGGCATTGAGTGACCCTGTGTGTATGTGTGTGCACGCGCACACGTGTCCGTGTGTGTGTGTGTGTGTGTGTGTGAGAGAGAGAGATTACTTTTTCCTGAATAACAGGGATCTGGAGTTATTAGTAATAACTATTCATAATTTTACTCTTTAGTATGTTCTTACAGATTGCTTCTTACAGGAAATGATGATTTCCCACTTACTGCTTTCTGCAGAATGATCATTTTATGGATTAAAAAAAAAACTGTTACATAGTTTGTTATAATTATTATTTTACAAAGGGAAATTTTTATAAAATTTTTGATAAATTTTGCCAGTTATTACAAGATTGTGGAATGCCTATTAGAATATTGTGAAGTAATTTTTTTTTTAATGAACCCTCTATTCCATTTGAATGATCAGTTTCCTCTCTAGCTTTCTTGTATTTTTGGCTTGTTTCAGGGTTATTGTTTTATGATGTGGGCTCTTATAAACATAAAGTCACATAAAGGCATTCTAAACTCCCTTCTCCTTTGCCTTTCTTTCATATGGATTCTAGAAGGCTGAAATATTTGACTTCCAAGCCTCCCTTTCAGCTAGAAGTGGCCACATATACATTCTTGCCATGTGATGGAGGAAGAAGTCTCTGTAGAAGCTTTTTCTGCATGATTAAAGTAAACCAGTCACCTTTTTCCTCATTCTTTCTTTCTGCCTGAACTAGGATTGTTGTTCCTGAAGCTGCATTGCCACCATGAGGCCACAGGGGAAAAGTAAGTCAAATGCTAAGTATTCTAGAGAAAAGATAAGATTCAGAGTCTTTAACAACATGCTGGACTTTTCTGAAAGGCCTACTTCCATACTTCTCTATGTGTGAGTAAAAGTAACCCCCTCTCTAATTATGTTGGTGATTTATGGCTTTTCTGTGACTTATCCCTTCTGTGAAGTGATAGAGGATTTTCCTGCTTCATACCCAGAACTTTCTAGAAATAACTTTTTTTGAGTTCTAAATACCTTTCCTACTTCTAAAATCAACCAGTTCTTTTGCACACTTGAGCCTCTCCTGTGTTCTGCTCACAGGGCTGCTCATGACCACAGCTTCCCTCTCTTTGCACATATTCTAGGTTAGTATTTCTCCCATGAGTTTCTTTTATTAGAACTTTCTATTAATATTCTTCAATAGGGAATTTGTTGAAATGTCATCTTTGGTGGATGCTTTTTCATTCTCTTTGCTGCTTTTATACTGTGTGTGTTTCAATAAAACTTTATTGTTCTTTATTCTTGTTTTGATCCATATTTCTACCTGGTATCATTCTTCTTCTGCTTGGAGGATTTCCTTTAACATTCCTTGTAGTGATTGTCTACTGGAGATGTATTCTTTTCACTTTCCAGCGCCTAAGTCTTCACCTAGGCTTTGCTGTTCAAGGATACTTTCACTAAGTATAGAATTCTGTATTGGTGGGTTTTTCCCTTCAACATTTTGCCCCACTCCCTTATTACATTCATTGCTTTGAAGGAGAATTCTTCTGTCATTATCATCTGTGTTCCCATTTATATAATGTGTCTTTCTACCCTGGCTGCTTTTAAGTGTTTTAGAGCAATTTGATTATTATGTGTCTTGATGCAGTTTTCTTCCTGGTTCTTGGAATGATTTTGATGAGCTTCTTGAATCTTTGCATTTATAGTTTTCATCTGATTTGGAATTATTTTCACCATTATTTTTTCAAGTAGTTTTTCTGACACTCCATCCCTCTTTCAAGGACTCCAATTACACACATATAAGGTTCTTTGAAGTTGTCCCATGATTCACAGATGCTCTTTCCTTCCTTCATTTCCCTTGATTCTTTTTTAATATCTGTCTTCATTTTGGATAGTTTCTATATCTTCAACTTGACTATTTATACTTAAAAAAAATTCTACTTTGTTTCAAGTGCGACTAAGGAGAGAGGCTATTGTTTCCTGCCATCCTGAAACTAAAATGATCCTTTTGCTAATTGATGTTTTCTAGTGGTAATGTAATAATATATAAGAAGGAGATAGAGAGTACTAATACTGACAAAAGGAAGCAATTTTTCTTTCTGTTTTCTATCTGGTAGTCTGCGTGTGTGTGCAGGTGTGTATATAATATATAGTATGTAATATATAATTATGATACATATACATTGGTTCTAACCATTTTTATTAAATTTATATTATATATTGTACATTTTATATATATGTATGTATAGGCAGAGAGATTTGAAAGTAATATGCTTGTTTTGGATGGTAAGAATGAAATAATAAAAACTTCATATATTTTACATCAGTTCATTTTATATTAAATAATCAAAATAAATGTTTTGTCAATAATTTTCTTTTCAATTTTATAACTTGAAAAAACATTAAAAATTTATGTAGAAATATAACATATTAACTTTACCAGAAAATTTTGAAAAAAAAGATTACATAAGAAAATACTAAAATGTATAAGAAATAATGTGGAAATTCAAGAGTTTGGAAAGAAGATACACTGCAAAGTCCTGGCCAACACAGAGCAGGCAAAGCCTTGGTGACTCTGTGGAACTTGGGGAGGTGAAAGAAATTATCTGACACCTCACTAATTTGAAAGGGAAAATCAGAGTAACTATGCTGAGAAAATCAATAGATTGATTTCCTTGGGGTACAAGGCACAGAATTCTGTCATATAAATTATTATTAGCATTTGATCACACATTAAAGTTGTTTCCTACATAATTCACAAAATAATTAATTATAAATAAATATTTCCATATTACAGATCTTTAATTAGAGCATAAAAATTATGTAGTAAATTATATGTTAAATATTAATGTTTATTTATTATTTTTATTTGCATTAATAAATTAATATAAATATTTATTACAATATTTCAGTAAATATTGTAATAATTTATTTGTTGTTGAAGTGGAGTTGATTTACAATAGTATATTAGTTTCAGGTATATAACATACTGATCCAATATTTTTATAGGCTATACCCCATTTAAAGTTTTACAGATTAATAGATTTATTTCCCTGTACTGTACAATAAATCCTTGCTATTCATCTATTTTATATATAATAGTTTGTATCTCTCAATCTCATACCCCTAACTTGTCCCTCTCCCCTTCACTCTCCCCACTGGTAAACAATAATTTGTTCTCAATATTCTGTTATATACATTCATTTGTTTTATTTTTAAATTCCCTATAAAAATGATAATATAAATTGTCTTTCTCTGTCTTACTTATTTCATTAAGCATAATATTCTTTAGATCTATCCATGTTGCTGCAAACAGCAGAATTTCATTATTTTTAATGACTGAGTAGTATTCCATTGTATGTATATACCACTTATTTTTTTTATTGGAATATAATTGCTTTACACTCTTGTACCAGTTTTTGAGGTACATCAAAGTCAATCAGCTGCATTTATACACATATCCTCATACTCCCTCCCTCCCTCGACTCCCCCCCACCCTCCCTGTCCCAGCCCTCTAAGGTATCATCCATCATCAAGTTGATCTCACTTTGTTATACAGCAACTTCCCACTGGCTATCTATTTTACAGTTGGTAGTATATATATGTCTGTGCTACTCTCTCACTTTCTCCCAGCTTCCCCTTCACCCCCCACCCCCCCAACCTCATGTCCTCCAATCCATTCTCTGCGTCTGCATCTTTATTCTTGTCTTGTCACTGGGTTCATCAGTACCATTTTTTTTTTTTTTTAGATTCTGTATCTATAAGTTAGCATACAATATTTGTTTTTCTCTTTCTGGCTTACTTCACTCTGTATGACAGACTCTAAATCTATCCACCTCACTACATATAGCTCCATCTCATTCCTTTTTATGGCTGAGTAATATTCCATTGTGTATATGTGCCACATCTTCTTTATCCATTCATTTGTTGATGGGCATTTAGGTTGCTTCCATGTCCTGGCTATTGTAAATAATGCTGCAATAAACATTATGGTACATGTTTCTTTTTGGATTATGGTTTTCTCTGGGTATATGCCCAGGAGTGGGATGACTGGATCATATGGTAGTTCTATTTTTAGTTTTTGAAGGAACCTCCAAACTGTTTTCCATAGTGGCTGTACAAACTTACATTCCCACCAGCAGTGCAGGCGAGTTCCCTTGTCTCCACACCCTCTCCAACATTTATTGTTTCTAGATTTTTTGATGTACCACTTCTTTTTTATGCATCCTTCTATTGATGGATGCTTAGTTTGCTTTCACATCTTGGCTATTGTAAATAATGCTGCTATGATCACTGGGGTGCATATATCTTTTCAAATTGTGTTTTTGTTTTCTTCGGATATATACCCAGGCATAGAATTGCTGGATCATAGGGTAGTTCTCTTTTTAATTTTTTGAGGATCTTCCATACTTTTTTCCATACTGGCTGCACCAATTTACATTCCCACCAACAGTGTTCAAGGGTACCCTTTTCTCCACATCCTTATCAGCATTTATTATTTGGGATCTTTTAGATGATAGCCATTCTGACAGGTGTGGTGTGATATCTCATTGTGATTTTGATTTGCATTTTTCTGATGATTAGCAATGTTGTGCATCTTTTCTTGTACCTGTTGGCCATCTGTATGTCTTCTTTGGAAAAACGTCTATTCAGTTCTTCTGCCCATTTTTTAATCAGGTTGTTTGGTTTTGATATTGAATTGTATGAGCTTTTTATATATTTTGGATGAGGGTATTTGTCATATCATTTGCTAATATTTTCTCCCATTCAATAGGTTATTTTTTTGTTTTGTCAGTGGTTACATTTGATGTGCAAAATCTTTTAAGTTTAATTAGATTCCATTTGTTTATTCTTTTATTTCTTTCACCATAGGAGACAGATCCAAAAAATATTTCTACAATTTATGTCAAAGATTGTTTTCCATTAGGATTTTTATGATTCAGATCTTACATTTAGGTCTTTAATCCATTTTTGTGTTTATTTTTCTATATGGTGTGAGGAAATGTTCTAATCTCATTATTTTACATGTAGCTGTCCAGTTTTCTCAGTACAACTTACTGAAGAGACTGTCTTTTCTCCATTATATATTCTTGCCTCCTTTGTTACAAGTTAATTGACCACAGGTGTGTGGGTTTATTTCTGCACTCTCTATTCTGTTCTATTAATATATGTCTCTCTCTCTTTTTTTTTTTTTTTTTTTTTTTGCCAGCACCATGATGTTTTCATTACTGTAGCTTTGTAGTATAGTCTGAGGTCATGGTGTGTGATACTTCCAGCTTTGTTCTTTGTTCTTAAGATTGCTTTGGAAATTTAAGGTCTTTTATGGTCCCATGTAAATTTTAGGGTTGTATCTTCTAGTTCTATGAAAAATGTCCTAGGTATTTTGCATGGAATTGCATTAAATCTGTAGATGGCTTTGAGTAGCATGGACATTTTAACATTATTAATTTTTCCAGTCTAGGAACATGAGATATATTTCCATTTCTTTGTATTATTTTCAAACTCCTTCTTCAATGTTTTATAGTTTCAGACTATAGGCATTTTACATCCTTGGTTAAGATTATTCTTATGTATTTTATTCTTTTTGATGCAGTTGTAAACAGAGTAGTTTTCTTGTTTTCTCTTTCTGATAGTTCATTATTAGTGTATAGAAAAGTAGCAGATTATGTATATTAATCTTTAATAAGCTCTTCTTTATGTTTGGAAGAATCACCATGAAGCCTTATGTTACTGGACTTTTGTTTGCTGGGACCTTTTTGTTACAAATTCAATTTCACTATCATGAATATTGAATTGAGAGGTTTTATAACAATATGAGTCTACAGTATCTGAAAGACTAATGAAACATTGATGATATCATAAATATTCACTATTTTTGACTGATTTGAAAAAAGTTTCATAATATGAAAGTAAACTGTACTATATTATAATAATGATAATCTAGACCAGTGGTCAGTAAACTTTCTCTAAAAAGGGCTATTTAGTAAATATTTTAGATGTTGCTGGCCATGATGTCTTAGCAAGAAAGCAGCTCTAAATGATATCCAAACAAATGGGTTTGGCTGTTATTTACAAAAACAGTGGTATGTAGAATTTGGTTTGAGGGCCATAACTTGCCCATGCTTGATCTACCAGATGAATGTAATGTGAATTAAGGTTTTTTTTCTCTTGTAAAACCACATGGCTAAATTTGACACATGGAATGTAAAATTGCAGGGGCTCTAAGTTGCACTCGCTTGAGGTCAAATCACAACTCTACCTTTATATATATATATATATGTGTGTGTGTGTGTGTGTGTGTGTGTGTGTGTGTGTGTATACATATAACACACACACATCTTTATTGGAGTATAATTGCTTTACAATGTTGTGTTCATTTCTGCTGTACAACAGTGAATCAGCTATATGTATATATATATCCCCATATCTCCTCCCTCTTGAACCTCCCTCCCACCCTCCCTATCCCACCACTCTAGGTCATCACAAAGGACTGGGTTTATCTCCCTGTGTATGCAGAGGCTTCCCACTAGCTATCTATTTTATATTTGGTAGCATTTATATGTCAATGTTACTATCTCACTACATCCCAGCCTCCCCATCCCCACCCCTGCACCCCCTGTTCTCTGGTCCATTCTCTACACCTGCATCTTTATTCCTGCTCTGCCACTATGTTCAACAGTACCATTTTTCTAGATTCCATATATATGTGTTAGCATACAGTATTTATTTTGCTCTTTCTGACTTACTTCACTCTGTAAGAGAGTCTCTAGGTCCATCCACCTCACTACAAATAACTCAGTCTCATTCCTTTTTATGGCTGACTAATATTCCATTGTGTATATGTACCACATCTTCTTTATCAATTCATGTGTCGATGGACATTTAGGTTGTTTCCATATCCTGGCTATTGTAAATAGTGCTGTAATGAACATTGTGGTACATGTATGTTTTTGAATTATGGCTTTCTCAGGGTATATACCCAGGAGTGGGATTCCTGGGTCATATAGTAGTTCTAGTTTTAGTTTTTTAAGGGATCTATACTGTCCTCCATAATGGCAATATCAATTTATATCCCCACCAACAGTACAGGAGAGTTCCCTTTTCACCACAGCCTCTCCAGCATTTATTGTTCCTAGATTTTTTGATGATGGCCATGCTGACTGGTGTGAGGTGATACCTCACTGTGGTTTTGACTTGCATTTCTTTAATGATTAGTGATGTTGAGCATCTTTTCATGTGTTTGTTGGCTATCTGTATGTCTTCTTTAGAGAAATGTCTATTTAGGTCTTCCACCCATTTTTGGATGGGGTTGTTTGTTTTTTTAATATTGAGCTGCATAAGCTGCTTGTATATTTTGGAAATTAATCCTTTGTCAGTTGCTTAATTTGCAAATATTTTCTCCCATTCTGAGGGTTGTCTTTTCATCTTGTTTGTGGTTTCCTTTTCTGTGCAAAAACTTTTAAGTTTCATTAGGTCCCATTTGTTTATTGCCGTTTTTATTTCCATTATTCTAGGAGGTGGGTCAGAAAGGATCTTGCTTTGATGTATGTCATAGAGTGTTCTGCCTACATTTTCCTCTAAGAGTTTTATAGTGTCTGGCCTTATATTTAGGTCTTTAATCCATTTTGAGTTTATTTTTGTGTATGGTGTTAGGGAGTGTTCTAATTTCATTCTTTTACATGTAGTTGTCCAGTTTTCCCAGCAACACTTATTGAAGAAACTGTCTTTTCTCCATTGTATATTCTTGACTCCTTAGGTGACCATATGTGCATGAGTTTATCTCTGGGTTTTCTATCCTGTTCCATTGATCTATATTTCTGTTTTTGGGCCAGTATCATACTGTTTTGATTAGTATAGCTCTGTAGTATAATCTGAAGTCAGGGAGCCTGATTCCTCCAGCTCTATCTTTCCTTCTCAAGATTGCTTTGGCTATTTGGGATCTTTTGTGTTTCCATATAAATTGTATAATTTTTGTTCTAGTTCTGTGAAAAATGCCATTGGTAATTTGATAGTGATTGCATTGTATCTGTAGATTATTTTGAGTAGTATAGTCGTTTTCACAATGTTGATTCTTCCAATCCAAGAACATGGTATGTCCTGCCATCTGTTTGTATCATCTTTGATTTCTTTCATCAATGTCTTACATTTTTCTGCATACAGACCTGCATACAGGTCTTTTGCCTCCTTAGGTAGGTTTATTACTAGATATTTTATTCTTTTTGTTGCAATGGTAAATGGGATTGTTTCCTTAATTTCTCTTTCTGATTTTTCATTGTTAGTGTATAAGAATGCAAGAGATTTCTGTGCATTAATTTTGTATCCTGCTACTTTACTAAATTCTTTGATTAGCTCTAGTAGTTTTCTGGTGGCATCTTTAGGATTTTCTATACATAGTATCATGTTATCTGCAAACAGTGACCATTTTACTTCTTTTCCAATTTGGATTCCTTTTATTTCTTTTTCTTCTCTGATTGCTGTGGCTAAAACTTCCATAACTATGTTGAATAATAGTGGTGAGAGTGGGCACCCTTGTCTTGTTGCTGATCTTAGAGGAAATTCTTTCAGATTTTCACCATTGAGAATAATGTTGGCTGTGGGTTTATCATATATGGCCTTTATTATGTTGACGTAGGTTCCCTCCATGCCCACTTTCTGGAGAGTTTTTACCACAAATGGATGTTGAATTTTATTGAAGCCTTTTTCTGGATCTATTGAGATTATCATATGGTTTTATGCTTCATTTTGTTAATATGGTATATCACATTGATTGATTTGCATGTACTGAAGAATCCTTGCATTTCTGGGATAAATACCACTTGATCATGGTGTATGATCCTTTTAATGTGCTGTTGGATTCTGTTTGCCAGTATTTTGTTAAGTATTTCTGCATCTATGTCATCAGTGATATTGGCTTGCAATTTTATTTTTTTTTTGTGGCATCTTTGTCTGGTTTTGGTATCATGGTGATGGTAGCCTCGTAGAATGAGTTTGGGAGTGTTCCTCCCTCTGCTATATTTTGGAAGAGTTTGAGAAGGATAGGTGTTAGCTCATCTCTAAATGTTTGATAGAATTAGCCTGTGAAGCCATCTGGCCCTGGGCTTTTGTTCGTTGGAAGATTTTTAATCACAGTTTCAATTTCAGTGCTTTTGATTGGTGTGTTCATATTTTCTGTTTCTTCCTGGTTCAGTCTTGTAAGGTTATATTTTTCTAAGAATGTATCCATTTCTTCCAGGTTGTCCATTTTATTGGCATATATTTGTTTGTAGTAGTCTCTCATAATCCTTTGTATTTCTGCAGTGTCAGTTGTTACTTCTCCTTTTTCATTTCTGATTCTGTTGATTTGAGTCTTCTCCCTTTTCTTCCTGATGAGTCTGGTTAATGGTTTATCAATTTTGTTTACCTTCTCAAAGAACCAGCTTTTAGCTTCATTGATCTTTATTATCATTTCCTTCATTTCTTTTACATTTATTTCTGAGCTGATCTTTATGATTTCTTTCCTTCTGCTAACTTTGAGGGTTTTTATTCTGCTTTCTCAAATTGTTTTAGGTGTAAGGTTAGGCACAACCCTACCTTTTTCGAGATAGTTGACCATTGGTAATTACTTCCTTCTCTCTTACTTTCATCTATAAATGGACATAATAGTAATATCTACCACATAGAAATGGTATAAAAATTAAATAATATAATGAATTTAAAGCACTTAAAAAATATCTGGCCCATAGTGCATGCTCCATAAATATTAAATATTATTGGTATATTATTTTAATAGATATAGACTTTTGATAAAAAGTGTGACATGAAATTAATTGCTAATGCTATGCAAACATATTCAGTGTACTTTTCAGAATCAACCTCTTAAGCAAATTTCTATGTTAACTTGCTGGGGAAAGAGCTACAAACTGGAGAAAGATCTTCAACAACAGAACTGGAAATCCTAAATATAATTATAAAGGTGACCTGAAAATATGTATACTTTATTAAATTAAGGAAGCAAGTCACCACAACAGCATTTTTAATACATGCCACCTATGTTTTTGGGCATCTATGTCACAGTGTAGATAAGACACATGCATTAAGGAACATATACCTATTTAAGCCTGAATCAATTTCCCAGAGTCTTAGGGAGCATAGCCCTGCTACCACTTTGATTTCAGACTTCCAACCTCCAGAAATTGTGAGAAAAATAAATTGCTGCTATAGTAAACCACTAGTTTACCACCAGTTGTGGTAATTTGTTACAGCAAACTAATACAATTCCTAAGTATCTTAAAAGCAGAGTATATTCATTCCTAATTATCAGTTAGTTGATATTTTAATCTTCTATCAATATTATAGGTTTACTCTGACTTCTGATACAGCTAATACGCTGTTAGGAAAGACACATTGGGATTTCAAAAGAAAAAAATATTCTAAAATATGGTTAGTGAAAAGCATAGGAATTCCAGGAATCCCATATCCTATAAGTCTAAGATTTTTAAAAACATAGTCAGAGTGACATACACATAAAGCAAACAATTTTAGACAAAGAACTGGAGTTCTTATAAAATTATAAAAAGTTAATTTAAGAGAATGAATAAATGGAAATCACTCTGCTTCCTGAAAAATAAATCAGTCTCTGTAATTTAAATCATAATTTCAAAAGAGATACATTTTTTGGTATTTTATATATGACTAAGATTTTTAATGTAAAGGGGATTTAGTCTGTATAATTGGAAATTTACAACAAATTAAGTGTTGTATTTGTTTTTAGCAGTTTTAGAATATCACTGCAGTTAAATCAGACTTGTCAGATACTAATTATTTATATCACTCCTATGTTTGCAGTTAATATTTTTTTAATCACCACTGAATACCATTTTATGTAAGAATAGATGCTTTTCTTAGAATAAGCCTTTTTTTCATGCTCCCAGTTTTTTACAGTAGAAAGTTATGCATCTTTACACTAAAGAATAAGTACTTAACTTCAGTCAGTAACACAAAATATTTATCAGGATAGGAGGCACTCATGTGATAATGTGACAATAAATTGGTTTCTTTTCAGTTTATACCAAAATTGTCACTAAGATCATTGTTATTCAAAAGAAAGTCTAGAGGGATTGCTAATTAGCTATTCTTTCAGATCTCTGGTTTTTAAGGGCTGGTTTGCTTAAAAATCATCTGTGGGGTGTGTTAATATTCAAAGTCTTTGTTCCCTCATTTAATAAGGTTTGAGGAGGAAGGTAACATTTATGGTCTCTCTTTTTTTAAAAAATTTCCCTTGACCCACAGGAGGGGAAATTTATTCTTTCTCTGTTTGTCCTCATCCTCTTGCTTCTGCCTTCATCTGGCCGATCATCTATCATCAGCTGCTCTAGATTCTCTAAGTGGAAGTTTTCTAAGATTTATAAGCCCAGGTTTTATTTATTAATGGGTGGCATCACTGTTTCAAAGTTTAGAACAAAGGTCTACCTATCCTTTTTTTAACCTATTTAGATCATGTTCAGAGGACCTTCTCTCATTTTTTGTCTCCATATTATAATACCAATCTGGGTACCACTCTTCAGAGTTAAGAGCAAGCACATCTGGTAGGTCCATATCCTGGATCCATCCATGAGGGGCTGGCAGTAGGGTGGTTTCTGTGAGAGGCTTGTCTAGTTGTTGATTTGCCTATATTGGAGATTTATTTTCCTGCATACATTTCTTTCTAAGACCTGAGCAGAAATGAAATGTAGTAATTGGGACTTAAAATTCAACACTTTAACTTATACATATTTAAGAGTTTTATGTTATTAATGAAAGAAATATCCAAATGTAGAATATTTCTTGATGGTCAAAATATCATCTAAAAACACTTCATTATTTTGGTTAATATTCTGTATGTGTGTATGCATGTCTGATAAACCATGATAAAAAGTTACTCATGAATTTTTCTCACAGGAAAGTTTGTATCTCCAGAGAGACCTATATGCTGATGTTTATTAAAGTGTTGATATTATATGACAGATTAGCTTCAATTTTGCTTTGTTTTCTAGGAAATGAAGTTAAAGATTATTCTCATTTTCAGTAACAAACATCTGCCAAGTTACAGATAGAAATTTCCGTCTTCTTTCTAAATGTTTCCTGGAACACCTTTTTACAGTACAACTACCAGCAAGCTGGTAAGTGCAGCCAAGACTGACATGAAACATCAAAGAGCCTCATTATTTGGTGCCATTGCAAATTCTAGCATCTCAGTCTCAACAGGATCCTAAACTCCACCTTGTAATCTTTCTGGTCAGCACTCTCTCCCATTTTTTTTACCAATTATTTTCAATTTTTTTCCATTTCCATCAAATCACCTAGTTCTCAGCAAACTCAATTCCTATGTCTCAGAGAGACCACTAGACAGACCTCCTAAACTCCATATATACAAAATCTGCCTCCACAATGATTCTTGCCTTCTTATTCTCTGTACCAAAGGAAGAGGCCTTTCTTCTGTTTTAGATGAGTTTTTGTGCCTTTGTCAAGATCATACCCTCATGACTCCACACAGATATTGTTCCATCAGTTACTCCTTTATTCTAGATTTTTATTCTCTCTCTAGCTTTTTCTATTAGCAATTTGGTCTAGCCTTTTTAAACATTTGCTATTTATTAACTGCAATATACTTTTTCTATAAAATAACTATAGAAAAATAATCACTTAAATGTCCACAATCTAGAAAGTACAATTATTAACACATATTATTTTGGGAAACAGAGTTAATTGAGTCCAAATGACCCAAAGAGGTAAAATGTAGAGGTCCAAGAAGACAGCAAGGGTAACTAATGGTGGCATCAGCAGAAGTAGCACTTAAGTAATAATTAAGTCAGGAAAGGAAAGGGAAACTCTAGAAGAGCTTTGAGTGTCAAACTGTAGGTCAAGACAAAATATGTGAGTACAAAAGCAATAAATAAATAAAAACCTTATCACTCTAAGGTCAGAAGTCAGTATTAGGAAAAGGTAGGATGAGAATTGTGGGTCAAGATCTTGTCTGAATTCTATTCTTTTTCTCATCAATACACATCCGTTGCCTAGATCAGAGGTTGACATAGAATATCTTCATTATTTATTATTTAACTGTGTTATCCCACAAGGTGGGAGCTACAGGATTGCTGGCCAAGAGTGAGGGGGATAGAAAATGGCTGATGGAAGAAGATGATGAGTATTGGTGACAACTTTGGGAACAACTGCAGCAGGAAGAACTGTATCTTGTCTCACTAACTCCCCTCTTTCAAGCTAGAAATTAGGAGCTTAAGTAAATTTTTATAAAAGTTATCTTTTTTTAAGTCTGAAAGAATAAAATGTTACCTGGTTCTAAGAACAAATATAAAAAAAAAAAAAAACACAGTTCAATGTATTTTTCCAGATTGAAAAGGGAGAAAGTCTACTTTCTTAAAAAGTAAAAAAAATTTCACTTCTTTGAATGTATCAATTCAATCATAAAATATATTATTAAATACATGGAGATGTTATTTTTTTCATTGGTCAAGAAAATATAAAGATGATCAGGATAGTTTAAAATTTGAACACTCTAGTATACTCTATCTAGTCACTGAGATAGAGATGTTTGGGGAGAATTTTTTCAGAACTTTTATAAAATTTAAAAAATAATTGCTATTTTGCCAATGTAGATATTTTCTTAAACAGATAGAATGGGACAAAGTTGAAAAGTTGAAAACTGATTTTCTGTAATTGTAATCATAGAAAGAGAGATCAAGATTTATTGATATGGCAAGGAGTATGTTCTTATTGATGATTCATCTCACTACTAATAATGTTTTAGATGATTCTTGGTGCCTTCATGTAGGATAACTAAATCAAAGCTTCCTCTCCACTACTCCTTCCTTTCTCTTCCTTTGAAATATAAACAGCAGGAGAAGAAAGTAAAAGGGAAAGCTTTGATTTAATCATCATAGCTGAAGAAGCAGAGTACAGAATGACACAAATAGAGAGGACTAAGAAGTAATAAGGAAAACGGGTTCAAGTAGATGTTACTTTATATTATCATCCTTTTTTTATCTCTATATTAGTACATTTACTAATTAATAGAATAAGGAAATTTTTGATTGTTTACCATCCATAGTTTAAAGCTTTTGTGCATTGTGTGTGAAACTTTATACCTCAAGAATAAAATGGCAACAATGAAACTATGTTATAATTTTCCTTTACTTCATGTAGTCTAATTAGTAAGAAATAATGCCTTGGTGAGGATCACATTTTTATTTTGTTTATAGATTCTGTGTTTACAGAGAAAACTGGTTGGCTATTTCAAACTTTAATTCACTTTTTTTTCTAACAATGTCTAAATGAATAAACAGAAAACCATTATGGTTTTGGAGAACGGCTCAAATTCTCATTTAGACAATTAATTCATAGCCCAAGAGGTATTATATTTAATAAAATATAATAAAACTCAGCAGATTAATATAGTTTAGTAAAAGTGTTGAGTTTTCTTTAGTATAATGGTAAATACACTAGTTCCCTTAAGTTAGTTAAAGAATTTGGTGAAATCATTTAAAAAACAAGTGCTGCAGCAATCTGAAAAAAAAATCTTTAAGAAATTTAAAATTTAGTAAATAGTATTAATAAATCTGGGTGTTAGAAGATTCTGAGTTAGGGTGTATTTCAGGCATCTATTTTAATGTCTTTTTTTTCAAGTGTAACATTCTTAATGTCTGTCAAAATGTACTCCTTATTTATTGTTCTATAATTCAGAAAATTGTTGTACTTCCAAGAATTGCCCAACCAGAAGGAGAGGCTTTGTTTTGAGAGTGAGGACCAGGAGAGATGACTGATGTATGAAGCAGAGTGCTCTCTCAGAGATCCTTGGACAATGCTGGCCAACCCTTACATGGATCCACAGTGGAGGTAGGTGGGCACTGCAGAAGCAGGGCTAATCTTGCAGATTTCCCAACACAAAGTGATTCAAATGTGGATTTTTTATTAATTAATGTGAAAAGCCTGCCTTTGAACAACCATAAATCTGTGTTTACTTTCTAATGCATTGTAGATTATAAAACTGACAATTGAGACAAAGCAGGGCTTGTTAAACCTAGAAATAAGAACCTCCAATAAATTTTATAAATATAAATGTGTAATTTATTGCATATCAATGTACTATATAATCACAGATAGAATTAATGGTCAAATAGCAAGATTCAAAAAATGATTTAAGGTCTACGTTGTCAGAAATACATTCCGTTGAAAGCACTGTTACTTTCTCAAACAGAACTGAGAAGCTGTTCTTGTCAGAAGATTGACAGAAACAAAAATGAAAGGTTTATCCAGACCTGATCTGAAACATGTGTATTATTTTGCAATTCTAAATTTTGCTAAGCTGTGCTTTGTGATTATGTTTCTGACTATAAGGCAATGCAGCTGTCTCATTGTCCAATAAAATTGCACATACATTAACTGTCTTTCAACTGACAATGTACGAATACTGGCTAAGCAGTATGGGCTCTGTTCCTTAAGGAAAATACATGGTTTTATTAAAGAAAGCTTTCTTTAATGTGAAGAACAATTTGAGAATATTTAGATAATGTGAAGAACAATTTGAGAATATTTAGATATTATTTTTCTTAGATACTTATAAATGTGGCCTAACTTAGGATGCTTTCCTTACTTAAGTGCCTCCATCTTAGGTTGAACTTATTTTTTTAAAAAATCAAAATTTGGTACAACTGAAATGGGATTTCCCCACAATCTTACATTGTCCAGAGAATAAGTAGTGCCTTTAACAAGTCAAACTCTTAAGCCCAGGGATTCACATGATAATCAGGTTAGATTCATTATTCATTTACCAATTGATTGGAGCTTAGAATCTGACCACTGAAAGAATTCAGAGACGTAAATGGATTTCAGGAAATTAATCCAAACACTTGGAGAACAGCTAGTTATTGTCTCCAGGGACAGATGTTCCAAGCAGTCTCTTAGTGGCTGTTCAGCTTGGACATGTTAACATCTCCAAGCTTCCACCTCCTCAACAAAATAGAATTAGGAAGATTAAAATAGATCAGCTATGTAAATGTATTAGCATATTATCTGACATATAAAATATGCATATTATGTTTAATGATAATAATTACTTAAATGATTATATATTGTTTTTCACACTTAGGATCCAACCAGTTTCTATTGTTTTTTCCACTTGGTGGATTCTGAAGACTATGTTTATTTTATTTTGATTTCTCACTATGCTTTCATTAGGTAGAGATCATCATAATTATTTTTTCTTCTCATTATATATATATCATTTCTCTGTGAATTTATTAATCCACCAACTATTTAATTAAACTTCTATGTACAAGAAATTACATCACTGAGATGGTGTAATTATGGAATAAAACTGTGACTATCATATAATCTCTATTGTCAGTCCATTAGCAAACATTAACCCAAATAATTGTCAAATAATGCAATTTATTTAGTAATGGAGACCTGAATAAATGTCTCTCCTCAGGGCTGCTCATTCACATTTTTCTTATTCATTCATACCTCAAATTGTATTTGCTTGTCTGCTATGTTTATAATATTGTGGAAGGTAGCTTATAGTTATAAAAAGAATACACACCTCAAGAATTTAAATAAAAGGTAATTTAGACACTGCTCCTTGGTGAAAAACTTCAGGATGAATGTACATAAGGTCAGAAATTTATTGAATGATCTTATATATATAAAACATTGGTCTAATTCAAGAACAATACTCAATCCAATTAGATAACATTTACTTAGAAATATTTTTTCATAATCAACCTCACAATTGTCCTTCCTATGCGAGCAACAAACACTTACAGAATAAAATTTAAATTACATTAGCATGAAAAGTATAAGTTGTCTGGAAATAAATCTAAAAGAAGTTATATAGGACTTCTTTATAGGATAGTATATAATGTTATTGAGAGAAATTAAGAAAGATGTAAATAGATGGAGGGTATCTACTAGTTGTGATCACCAAAGGGGTAAGTGCAGCTAGCAAAGGGAAGCCCTGGAGTACGCCAGTGTTTAGAGACTGTGGAAAAGAGGACAGGACATCAAATGAGACTGAGAAGAAGAAACCAAAGAAGTAGGAATAAACTAACATTAAATATGATATTGTGAAAGTCAATTGAGTGTTTCTAGAGCAAGAGATTAATTACCCTTATCAAGTGCTGCTGATAAGTCCAGTAAGATGAGTCCTCAGTACCCACCATTGGAACTTATTTTTACATGGGTGACTTCCACATGGAAGTAATCGGTAACCTTTAAAAGAACAAATAAATGACATGGAGTGCTCAAAAGAAAATGGAGGTTTTTCTCTAGAAGGAGGGAGGAAAACTGGGTAATAGCCTGATGGGTAAATGTTGTCATGAGAATTTTTAAAATATATATGTTCATTGATGGGAAATTTCCAGTAAGAGGAAAGGATGATAATGCAGAAGAGAAAATAGACATTTGTTAAAACAATATCCTCGAGTAGCAGGTAATTCATATGATCTAGTACAAAACCGGAGAAATTGGTCTTAGCCAGTAGTGTGGACAGTGTATTCAGAGTAAAAGTAAAGAAAATAATGTATGTGGCGGATATGCATGGACACATACGTCTTTTTAATTGTGGCATTGGATGTTCTGTTCTGATCACTTAAATTCACTGAACAAAATAGAAACTAAGTTCATCATTTAAGAATGAGAAGAGGAAATGGGTAGTTGAAGATTTTAAGGGAGATGAAGGCACTTAGTATTCACCTAGGAGACTGGGGAAATGAATGGACTAGAGAAGTTTTAGTATGATTTCCAAGAGGTGTTAATACCCTTTGAGCATATTCATAAAGAATGCAAAATGAAAACACTCATGATCACAAAATCAAAATTTGTTTAAAATGCACTTTATGCCTAAAAAGCAAGCTACAAAGCCATATGTAATAAAGTGAACTTAAAATAAATAAATAAATAGTGCAAAGAAAGTATATTATATGTATGAATAAAATTATATTATAGAATGATGGAATTTATGCCAGGCTGTAAAACAGTAATTATTGTTGATTAGGCAATAGAATTATAGATATGTTTCTTCTCTTTATCTGTATTTCTGTATTTCAGTGTTTTGTAATGAATGAATGTTCAATTAATAGCAAATATACATTTCAGAAATTTTCATATGAAAATTAAGAACAAATAAGATTAGGAAAATAAACACATGTTTACTCTACCTAAATTTAACAGTGATTAACATTTTACCTTCCTGTGGTGCCTCCCTGAGGCCCGCCTGTCCTCTGCTCCTCACCAGCCTTTCTCTTTCCTTCCCAGACTCTCTGTCCCCACCCGCGGTCTCTTGGCGGCCCTTCCCCAGGGCTCTGTCCTCTTATCTTGTAGTGAGTGAGTTCTCTGCACGGATAACCTCAGTTACTCCTCACACTCTGTGGAGACAGGCAGTATGATTGCCTCCATTTTTACTGAATCAGCCTCTCATTTCTTTCTCTCCCATGTAGAAGTAAGCTACAGACGTCATGACACTTCAACCCTAAATACTTCAGGATGTATCTCTTAAAAAGGATATTCTCTACCTAGCCATTATGCCATTATCACACAAAAGAAAATAAATGATAATTCTATTACATTATGTAATATTTCTAGACCTAAATTAAAAATTATTTTCTTGTTCCAAAACATATCTTATAGCTTAAAAATTCAAATCAAGATTCTAATTATTCATAAAATATTTTATTACTATTTTTCTTCCATCTTAATCTTAAACAGCCTCTATATTTTCTTTTAAAATTGCCACATTTTGAATAGTTTAGGCTAGTTGTCTTCTGGAACATACCATAATATGGATTTTTCTGATTGTTTCTTTGTGACTAATAAACATACTAAAATATTTACCCTCAAGCCTATCTTACACACAATAGTTTGCAACACGTGGAATATAGCCAATATTTTGTAATAACTGTAAATGAAAAGTAACCTTTAAAAATGTATAAAAATTAAAAAATTTAAAATAAAATATTTATCCACACAAGTAATAAGAGATTTATACATTTTAAAGCCCATTTTCATGTTAATTTTGTGACAATTAGAAATATAATATTATTCACTGTTAATAAGGTGTGTAAATATATCCAACAAACATGAAATGTACAGCAGCATTTTAAACACTGAGAATCATATCTTATTAATTGTCTGTGAATCCAAGTTAGTGGTCATAGCCAGCACTTTTAGAATAATGAAATATAAAAACAAGAAAAAAGAAAAAAACAAAAAGAGAGAAAAGATAAAGGGAAAAATAAGACAAAAATTGATGTTTCAAGATGAAATAATAGTATCATTTTTGATGCTTGTTCTCAGAAGTCCTGATCTAATCCGTCAAAATAAGTTGTGTGTGTGTGTGTGTGTGTGTGTGTGTGTGTGTGTGTGTGTGTGTGTCTATAGTTTGTTTGGCTCCAGGATTATAGATCACTACTTTAAATAATCCCTTTTTAGCTTTAAGTCCTATATGCCTCACCTTCAATACATGGAAATATTTTGTGTGGATCATATTTAAAGATGTAGATTCCAAAGCAAAAACTGTTTTCACTCACTCTGATACTTTGAAGAACAAATTTGACTTACTCTGTTTGATGTTCACCTGATGGCCATAAGATAATTTATTGACATTACTATATTGACATTACAATATATCTTAGGTGTAAAGAGAAGAGTTAATGCAGACAGAGGTGTAGACTATTGTAATAATTGTAAAATCTGTATTGTGAGAATCTTGTCCATATTCTATAAAATTATCAATATTTTTGTTATGGTAATCAAAAACTCTTTCAATGTAAAATTTCCATCATTATTGGTTTCTTATAATAATTAATATATGTGCACAGAAGAATATACAGTTAAATTTTTACGAGAAACAACTTTTGGAAATGGAATTTTAGAGTTTACAAGTAACCACTTTTTCAAGTCTTTCATTGTGCATGATCAAATAGAAATTAAAATGTGTGCTGTTTTTATTCCTGTGAGCAAAGCAAAAGAGCTATTTCCAGCAGCATCACTAACACTGCTTGCATTTGCTAATGTATTTTTACATTTATAGGCTGTTTGGTAATTGTTGTTATTTAAGCTTACATTTATTGAATGTACTAATTATTACCTATTAATAGTATAGTTAATATATGTGCAAGTATGTTGATAACTGAAACTATTCAGTAATGTGTAATTGTCAGGAAAATTGTTTTATATTCATATATATATGAACTGTTTAATATTTAACAGTGACCAGATATCTCAAATCTATACCTTTACCTGGAGTTCTAGTGATAAGAATATAGAACTACTACATGATTTTTGAAAATATGAACAGGTATAATTTTAGGTGTGATTGATAAAATAATTAAGCAGATCATTAAATTATGAGTTACCAAGCATATACTAAATACATAGCATATGATTGGGCACATTGAATATGGAAATCAAAGGCTATTGCAATTTTGCCTAAAGATTTCAAAGTCCAGTGGCTGCGAGAGGTATTTTTTTTTAATTAAAAAAACAATGTTATGAAACTAAATAATGAATTGGATGTCCCTGAACAAGTAAGAGGGTGTCAGGAAATGTGATACTTTAGCTTGGTCTTAATTGGCTTTAACCAATTAAGATGACATGGAGTAGGGAAGTGTTTTCAGGTAGGAGGAAAAGTGAAGGATGGGAAACTATTGGAATTTTTAGAGGCATTCAAAGCTATGTAAATGAGTTGATGTAGAAGAAGAAAAGGGTTAATAGTGACTTTAGGAGAGATAAGATTAGAGGATAAGCACAGGAGGGATACTAAACCTAATTTGTTAAAAAACCAAAGACACTACAGAAGCATTTCAAGCCAGTTAGTAACATGATTAAGTCTTCATTTTCAAAGAAATTATGTTACCTGTGATGGAACAAACAAGGTAGGTAGAGCTTCAGTCTTAGGATAGTTTGATATTAGAATTTTAATTAGGTTTCATATGCAGAAGACGTCTGAACATTTTGTATTGAGGATAATGAAATGTTCTTGCTTTATGGAAAAGGCTAGATGATTGTATCAGAGGCCTTTATTTATCTCTGTTTTTCTTTCCAATTATTTTCTCTAATTGTAGGATAGACGTTAAATACCAAACTATAATTGTCTTTGTTTTTGTAAGCCTCACAAATTAGCACCATTTTATCTGCCTTCCCTATACGGGCCAATGATAATACAACCCAGAAAGCATTCTATTGCAATTATAATGGCTGAAAAGAAGGCCAAGAATCCATTATGTGCTGTTTATTGCTACCCTAAAATGAATTTATTGCTGTACTAGTCCCATTTCGCTATTATGTATATTGATTATGTAATTTGGGTCATTTAATAGTTTAACTTTTATGCAGATCACACAGTTCTTTTACCACCATCTACTTTCATCTATTCTTTCCTACCCAGCAATTTAAGCCTTAATTGTTAGAAAAATTGAGAAATGTGCTATAGTTGACCCTAGAAATCGATAGGAGGAATAAACACAGCCTAGTTGTGATTTGTAATATTTATCCAAGCAAATACTAAAGTATTTTCAAGAAAAGCAAGAATGTTCAGCCAGATAGCATGAAAGTCTATTCCAATCCTAAGATTTTATTTTATTTCTTTCTTGCAAACTGATTTTTCTGACACATACTTAATATAAAGAAAAAATTCTTTCTCCTCAAAGATAACTGGATGTAGTAAATTGTTTAGAGGATGTGTAATTTTTTTCAATTGTGAATATAAATTAAGGAGAAACCTAGAAATGAAATGCATATTCAAATTCACATAAAGACTGTAGCAGAAAAGTTAACACCTGGTACCAAAGAATGGTAAATGCTAAAGGAAACCTGTGTTTGAATTAGTAAATAATATTTTTCAGAAATTATCCTTGGTGTAAATGAATAACAAAACTATTTTTATAATAAACTTTTAAATTATAATTGCTGTATTTGTCCTTCAAATACATTTTGAAAGGATACCAGGCTTCATGATATAGGGGGTAAAAAAGGAGACTAAAATTTTATTTGTAAGAGAACTTAAGGACTTGGATTTAGGCAAGAAATAAAAACAAATATGTAAAATATATAGCATAGTGAATGATAAGGATTCCAGGGACAAATGAAGTAAAGTAAAGGTACAGGAAGTTCTGAGGAAGAAAATGGGTAATCAGGAAAGGCTCAATAAAGTAACTGTTATAATCCCAGTGTAGCTAAGCTATTAGGCAGATCTGGAGGAAGAGTATTACAGTCAGAAAGATGGGCAAGTTCAAAGGCCCTAGGATGGGGTCATCCTGTAATATCTGAGGACAAAAAGAAGTAAAATGTTGAAGGATACAGTGAATGAGTGGAGAATATCAGAGGATGAGACTGGGATATAACAAAAGAGCAGATAATGCAGGGTTCTGTAGTTCAAAGTAAGAATCTTTACTGATGTAACTGAGTTGGAGAGCTTTGAGCAGAGGAGTCGCTAATGCTCTAAAAAAAATCACTCTGGCTTTTATTCTGAGAGTAACCTGCAAGGCTGGGGGGAGGTGGCAAAAATTGGAATCAGGGATACAGTAGCAGCTTGGTCCAAAGATGCAGCAGAGGAGGTGATAAGTGTTGGATTCTGGATATCCTGAGAAGAACCAAAATCTGTCAATATATTAGATATGGCACAGGAGGGGAAGTCAAGGATAATATCAACTGATTTTACTTGAGTAGTTGAAAAATGAGATTACCTTAATGTAATAAAAGGAAGATTATGAGAGGAACAGTTTTGAAAGGAGAGGTTAGGAAATGGAAATTGGACATGTTATACTTGAAATGTAAAAAAGTCTATCATGCATATGTCTGGAGTTCAGAGAAAAGATCAATACTGGGCATATATTTGGCAGATTTCAACATGAAAGTGGATAAGATCATCTCTGGAGTTGGTGTAGATGGTAAGTAAATGTGGTTGAAGTTATGATTCTGTAAGCACTCAAACAAGAAATTTGGAAGCATATTAAGATAAGAACCAGGAAGTGAAAAGGAGACCCCAACAAATAAAGAAGAAAACTGAAAGACTGTGAAGACTTAATTAAATGACTGTATCAGAGGCTAATACATAGTCAGGTGAAGTAAGGACTGAGAATTGATCAATGAGTTTAAAAATATGGAGGTTAGTGGTGACATTGGTAAGAGAATTTTTTGTGAAGTGACATAGCCAAAATCCAATTATGGCAGTTTCAAGAGAGAATGTTGAGAGGAATTGGAAATTGACTAAATTATTCTTTTTTGAAAGTTTGGGTATAAAAAGAATGCAATACAGAGGGTGGTAGTTACAGTGGTTGTGAGACGGCTTTTTTAAATTACTAAAATTTATTTTTTAGGGCAATTTTAGGTTCAGAGCAAAACTAAGTGGAAAATACAGAGTTTCTAGATACACCCAGTCCTCACACATGAACAAACTCCCCCATTCCCCCATTATCAACATCCCACACCACACTGGTACTTTGGTTATAATTGATGAGCCTACACTGACATATCATTATCACCCAAGGTCCATAGTTGATCTTGGTATTTATTCTTGGTGTTATACATTCTATGGATTTGGACAAATGTATAATGAAATATATCCACCATCATAGTGTCATAGAGAGTAGTTTCACTGCCCTAAAATTTCTCTGTACTTCTCCTCTTCATTTCTGTCTCCCCTCAACCACTGGCAACTACTGATCTTTTTATTGTTTCCATAGTTTTGCCATTTCTAGAGTGTCACAGAGCTGGAATCATTCAATATGTAGCCATTCAGATTGCTTTCTTTTACTGATTAATATGCCTTTAAGGTTTTTCCATATCTTTTCCTGTCTTGATAATGCATTTCTTTTTAGCACTAAATAATATTTCATTGTGAATAACTTACCACAGTTTATCCATTTACCTAGTGAAGGACATCTTGGTTGCTTCCAAGTGTTGGCAACTAAGAATAAAGTTGCTATAAATATTTGGTACATGTTTTAGTGTAGACATAAGTTTTCAGCTCCTTTGGGTAAACACCAAGGAGCACAACTGCTAGATTGTACAGTATGTTTAGTTTTGTAAGACTTGCCAAACTGTCTTCCAAAATGACTATACCATTTTGCATTCCCACCAGTAATGAAGGAGAGTTCTGTTGCTCCACAACCTTGTCAGCATTTGGTGTGGTCAGTGTTTTGGATTTTGGCCATTCTAATAGGTGTGTAGCAATATCCTATTGTTGTTTTATTTTGCATTTCCTTGATCATGTATGACGTGGAGCATCTTTTCATATGCTTGTTTGCCATCTGTATGTCTTTGGTGAAGTGTCTGTTAAGGTCTTTGGCTCTTTTCAAAATCAGGCTGTTTATTGCTATTGTAGAGTTCTTTGTATATTTTTGATAACAGTCCTTTATCACATGTATCTTTTGCAAATATTTTCTTCCCATAGGTGGTTTGTCTCCTCATTCACTTGACATTGTCTTTCTTAGAGAAGAAATTTTTAATTTGAATGAAGTCCAGCTTATCAATGATTTCTTTCATGGATTGTGCCTTTGGCCTTGTACGTAAAAAGTTACCACCATACTCAAGGTCATCTACATTTCCTTATACATTTTCTGCTAGGAGTTTTATAGTACTGTGTTTTACATTCAGGCCTATGACCCATTTTGAGTTAATTTCTATGACGAGTATAAGGTCTGTGTCCAGATCTATTATTTTGCATGTAGATATCCTGTTGTCTTTGCACCACTTGTTGAAAAGATTATCTTTGCCCCACTGTATTACTCTTGCTTTTTTGTCAAAAATCATTTGACTTATATTAATGTGGGTCTATTTCTAGAATCTCTATTCTGTTCCATATATTTGTTTATTCTTTTATCAATGCCACGCTGTCTTGACTACTGTAGCTTTACAGTAAGTCTTGAAGTCAGGTAGCGTCAGGTCAGTCTTCCAACCTTATTCTTCTCCTTCAATGTTATGTTGACTATTATGGGTCTTTTGCCTCTCCTTATAAACTTTAGAATTAGTTTGTCTATATCTATAAAATAACTGGCTGAGTTATTTGGTATTGCATTGAATCTATAGATCAAATTGGTAAGTACTGACATCTTGACAATATGGACTCTTCCTTCCCATAAACGTGGAATATCTCTCCATTTACTTAGTTCTTTGATTTTGTTCATCAGAGTTTTGTATTTTTTCTCAAATGGATTATGTGCATATTTTGTTAAACTTATACTTATTTCATATTTTTGTGTGCTAAAGTAAATGGAATTGTAATTAAATTTCAAATTCCACTTTTTCATTGCTTTTATATAGAAAAGTGATTGGATTTTGTATACTAACCTGGTATCCTACAACCTTGCTATAATTGCTTATTAGTTCTAGAAATTTTTGTCAATTTTTTTCAGATTTTCTACACATACATTCATGTCACCTGTCAACAAGATAATTTTATTTCTTCCTCCCAACCTGTATATCTTTTATTTCTTTTGATTGTCTCATTTCGTTAGCAAGGGAATCCAGTATGATGTAGAAAATTAGTGATGAGAGGGGACATCCCTGCCTTGTGCCTGATCTTAGTTGGGAAGGCCTCGAGTTTCTCACCATTGAGCATGATGGTAGCTGTAGGATTTTTTTTGTATAAATTCTTTATCAAATTGAGAGAGTTCCCCTCTATTCTTACTTTACTGACAGTTTTAATGGATGTTTGAATTTTGTCAAATTCTTTTTCTGCACCTACTGAGATGATCATGTGTTTCTTCGTTTTTAGTCTGTTGATGTGATGAATTATATTAATTTTCAAATGTTGAACCAGCTTTATAAACCTAGGATACATCACACTTAATCATGGTGTATAATTCCTTTTACACATTGTTAAATTCAATTTACTAATGTTTTGTTGAGGATTTTTAGATCTATGTTCATTGAAGATAGTCTCTATGGTTTTCCTTTTTTAATATTTTTTCTGGTTTTAGTATTAGGATAATGCTGACTTCATAGAATGAGTTAAGAAGTGTTCCTTCTAATTCTATCCTCTGAAAGAACTCATAGAGTATTGGTATAATTTCTTTTTTACAAGCTTAATAGAATATATAAATTAACCCATTTGGGCCTGATGCTTTCTGTTATGGGAGGTTATTAATTATTCAATTTAATAGGTATAGGCCAATTTAGATTCCTATTTCTTCTTGTGTGAGTTTCAGATTATTTTCAATTTCATTTTATTAAAAGTAATTTTTAGTTTTTCTTGAGATTTATTCTTTTACCTATGTGCTATTTAGAAGTGTATTGTTTAATATCCAAGTATTTGGGGATTTTCCAGTTCTCTGTTACTGATTTTTAGCTTAATTCCATTGTTGTCTGAGGGCAGACTTTATAATTTCCTTGTCTTACATTAAATGTGTGTTTGGTAGCCCAGAATTTGGGCTACCTTGCTGAAAATTGCATGTGAGCTTGAGAAGAATGTGTGTTTTGCTTTTGCTGGATGAAGTTTTCTCTGATGTCAATGATATGCAGTTGGTTGCTGATGTTCTTGAGTTCATCTATGTCCTTCTTGATTTTCTGCCCGCTGGATCTTTCACTTTCTGATAGTGTGGCATTGAAGTCTCCACCTGTATTAGTGAATTCATCTATTTCTCCTTGCAGTTCTATCAGTTTTTGCCTCATGTATTTTGATATTCTGGTTTTAGGTGTATACACATGGTGAATGGTTAAGTCTTCTTAGAGAATTGACCCCCTTCATCACTATGTAATGTGCTTTATCCTTGGTAATTCATGTGGCATTTTTTTCTCCATCCACTTACCTTTACTCTACATGTGCCTTTATATTTAAAGTGAGTGTCTTGCATATTGTTAGTGGTTATTTTTTAATCCACACTGACAATCTCTTTTTATTGGCACATTTAGACCATTGACAATCAAAGTGGTTACAGATATTATTGGATTAATACATACCATTTTCTATTGCTTTATATTTGTTTCATTTGTTCTTTTTTCTTTCTGTATCCCATACTTTTTGTACCTTTCATGGTGGTGATTGAGCAAAATTATACTATTATTGATATATATTACATAAGATGTAATTATACTATTCCATTTTCTCTCTTTTCTTAGCATGTTTATTATACTTCCCTCTTTTTTACTTTCTTTAATGGTTGCCCTAGATTTTGCAATATACACATAGGGTGAATGCAAGTCTGTTTAAAATAATACTATATTACTTTACAGACAGTGTGAATACCTTATAATAACAAAATACTAATTCCTCCTTCCTGCTCCTTGTGTCATTTATGTCATTCATTTCATTTATATATAAACATAGATAAGCATATATGTATACATGTATATGTGTACATATATGTGTGCATATTACTTACATACATGAGCATACATAATGAAATATATTGTTGCTATTGTTATTTTGAACAAAGTGTTATCTGTTAGATCAATTTTTTTAAAGTTTTTATTTTACCTTAACCTAATCCTTTGATGCTGTTTCTTTCTTCATATAGGTTCAAGTTTCTGATCTATATTATTTTTCTTCTTTCTGAAGCAACTTATTTCAACATTTTTTTCCAAGGTCGGTTTACTAGCAACATATCCCTCAATTTTGTGTGTTTGAGAAAATCTATTTTTCCTTCAATTTTGAAAGATAATTTTGCACAGTACAGAATTCTAGGTTAGTGGGTTCTCTCTCTCTCTCTCTCAACACTTTAAATATTTCACTCTACTTTCTTCTCATTTGCATGGTTTCTGAGAAGTCCGATGTAATCCTTGTCTTTGTTCCTCTATAGGTAAGGGGGAGAAGGAGTTCCCTCTGCCTTTCATCAGGAGTTTTCTTTATCTCTGATTTTATGTATTTTCAAAATTGTATTCCAAGGTTTTTATTTGTTTGTTTGTTTGTTTCTTTTGGGCATTTATCCTGTTGGTATTCTCTGAGCTTACTGGATCTGTGATTTTGTATCTGACATTAAATTGGGGAAATGTGCAGTGATAATTGTTCCAAATATTTCTTCTATTCTTTTATTCTTCTCTTTCTGGTCTGCCCAGTATACATATATGAAATCTCTGTAATTTCTCAAAGTCCTTGGATAGTATGGTGGGCTTTTTCTTTTTTCAAATTTTGTGCTCTTTGCATTTCATTTTTCAAAATTTCAATTGCGATATTATCAAGCTCAGAGATTATATCTTCAGCCATGTATAAACCAATAATAAGCCCATCAAAATATTTTTCAATTCCATTACAGTATTTTAGATCTCTAACATTTTAGGATTTCCATCTCTCAGTTTACATTTCCTGTCTGTTCTTGCATGGTATTTATCCATTAGTGCCCTTAGTATGTTAATCATAGTTATTTTGAATTTCTGGTCTGATGATTCTAACATCCCTGTCATGTCCGTTTTTGGTGCTTGCTCTGAGTCTTCAAATTGTACTTTTTGCCTTTTGTATGCCTTCTAATTTTTTCTTGATAGCTGGATGTGGTGTACTTAGTAAAAGAAACTGCCAGAAATAGGCTTTGGTTAGGAGTTGAGGATTAGCAGATACAAACAACTGTATATAAAATAGGTAAACAACAGTGTACTACTGTATAGCACAGGGAACTACATTCAATATCTTGTAATGATCTATAATGGAAAAGAATATGAAAAAGAATATATATAAACATATATATAAAATCTGAATTTTATATATATATATATTATTTAAATCACTTTGCTGTATACCAGAAACTAACACATTGTAAATCAACTATATTTCAATTTAAAAAAGTCTTAATAATGGGATGGTAAGGTGTGTGGAAGGGGAAGCCCTCTATAGCGCCATGATTAGGTTTCAGCCTTTTACTGAGCCTATGCCTCTGGACTGTGAACGTGACAAGCGTTTCTATTTTTATTTATCCCGCACCTGTAGGAGGGAGAGGATGGTTAGAATGGCCTGGAGTTGGGTATTTCCCTCCCCAGATCAATGAGGCTCTGATAATTCCCAAGCAGTTAGGTGCTCCTTAACTAGTTTCTCCTGAGCGCAGGCTTTGTTACAAACAGAGTGCCCTGGTGTATTTCCAAAAAGTTCCTCTGCTGCTTTCACCATCTGTAGCTCAAGGGGATTTTTCTCTGATATTTACTGTGGGGGCCTGTTGAGCTCATGGTGGTAAATCCCTCAAAGTTGTGTCCCCTATCACTTGGTCCCCCTGAAGTTTTTACACTCAGACTTGTCCACACTGAGCCTCCAACAAACTCGCCAATTTGAGTCTGGTTTCTCTACGCCCGCGCTGTTTCTCGAGGTGCTTTCTCCCTAAGTCTGATCCGGTAAGTTATTATTCTTGGGATTCATCTTTTGGTCTCTCAGATCCTGGGGACAGTGATTGTCTCTGTTTTTCGCCTTATGAATCACAGAAGAGTTGTTGGTTTTTCATTCTCAGTTTTTTACTTGTTGTTAAGGTAAAGTGATGAATTCAGAGCTCCTTATATGAGGAACCAGAAATCAAAATAACATTTTTTTCTTTCTTAGAATTTCTCTCTCTCTGCTTACATTACTCATGTGTTTTTGCTTGTTGTCTACTTTTCCATTAAAACCCTTAGCATATTAATCATAGTTTCTAAAAATTCCTGGTCTGATAATTCCTACATTCCTGCCATATCTGACTCTGGCTTTCATGTTTATTCAGCTTCTTCAAACGTTTTTTTTTTTTTTTCTTTTAGTATGTTTTGATATTTTTTTGTTGAAAGGTATATATGATAACCTGGGTAAAATGAATCCTTTTAAGTAGGCCATGGGAAGGTTAATGGAATGGGAAATCATTCTATAGCCCTATGACTAGGTCTCAGGATTTTGGTGAGTCTATACCCTTGGATTGTGAATTTCACCAGTGCCTCTCGGGGTTTTCCCCACCATTTCGGTGGTATAGGATAACTAAAGGGGGCTGGAGTTGGGTATTTTCCTTTCCTCCTGTAGAACATTAAAGTCAGCTGGAGCTGGGAATTACCATGTCCCAGGTGGATTAGATTCTAATAGAACCCCAGCACATTAGGTTCTGGTAAAATTGTTTCTCCTGAGGGCTAGCTTTGTAAAGAGGAACAGAATGCTCTAGAATATTTTGAAATAGTTCCTTTTCCCCTCCCCCTGCCAGATGCATGAGATTTTTCTCCAGTATTTGCTATGAGGAGCTGTAGAACTCCTGAAGGTAAATATCACAATGTGGAGGTAAAAATGCTCCAATGACTGGATCTCCCGGGAGTTTTTACCTCTCAGACTTGTCCTCGCTGAACCTCCAGAAGTTTTTCAATTACAGTTAGTTTTCCCTACCCAAACAGTGCTTACTGCAGAAATTACAGCCCTGGTTAGTACTCATACTCTACATCTGCTTGTCTGTCTCTCCAATTAGGGGGCGGTGGTTTACCCTGCAACCTCACTTCTCTGACAGATCTAAGGAGAACTGTTGATTTTTTAGATTTTTAGGTTTTTACTTGTTAGGATGGAATTATGACTAAGCTCCTTATCTGCTGCATGACTGGAAGCCAGAAGTCAAATAGTTTATTTTTTAAGTTGGGAAAAACAACAGTTTGTTTGAATATTGTACAAAAGAAAAATACAGTAAATAAAAAAAATTTGGTGATTCAAGATAAACCTTGAATTAAATATTTAAGTAAGTGGCATGAAGTAGTTCTGGGTACAGTTAGGTTTACTGATAAATAATTTGCATTGAATCTTTTGGAGTTCTCAAAGTACTAACTTCTTTGGCAGTGCATTTAGAATGACTCATAATGGAATTTAAATGCTGAGTTTTATTGTAGATCTCAATCTTTACATTAGAATGATTGCTTTGAAATTATCTTAGCATGTATATATTTTTCTTTTTATGGTAATAACAAATTATTTGATTATTTACACAAAATATTTTCTGCTCTTGAAAAATTAAAATTGAAAAATGTAAAAACTGAAAAGTTTCCTTTTGTGAACAATTTTATGATTAAAAAGAGTGGAGGATGATTTTTTAAAATTATGTGATGATCTATTGCTACCTTTAGTATTTTGTTCATCTTTGAAAATTTCAGCTTGATTTATTAAAGAACATTAACTCACATAGATAAACCTAATACTTAAAAGAATGCTTAATTGGGTTTTACATATTCCTAAAGGTCTCTCTTACTTCCCCAATTTATCATTTCTTAGGGAAAAAAATACCCTTTAAATCAAGGGTATTGGAAAAAATATTCATATGAAAACTGAATTCCATTATTTATTTTATCTCTTCTATGGAATAAAAATAATTGTGATCATTAAAAGAAGTATATCAATAAATTTTTTTTCATTACAAGGTTCTTACTGTAATTAGTTGGGAGAAATATAATTAAACCATAATTTTATGTCAAAGTTGACTTGTCTGTACAGCTCAGATTGTAAGAATTGTCAAATCCATATTGTAGAAAAATACTAAAGAATTAATTTAGGGCTTCCCTGGTGGCACAGTGGTTAAGAATCCACCTGCCAATGCAGGGGACATGGGTTCGATCCCTGCTCTGGGAGGATCCCACATGCCATGTAGCAACTAAGCTCATGTGCCACAACTGCTGAGCCCGCATGTCACAACTACTGAAGCCTGCGCACCTAGAGCCCATGCTCTACAACAAGAAAATCCACCACAATGAGAAACCTGTGCACCGCAACAAAGAGTAGCCCCCATCACTACAACTAAGGAAAGCCAGTGCGCAGCAAGGAAGACCCAATGCAGTCAAAAAATAAATAAATAATAAAATAAATGTTTAAAAAAAGAGTGAGACAATAATCAAAGAGGACAGATAAATATACATTTTTAATAACACCAATCTTTATTATATGTCTTGGATTCCTACTCTTGGATTATTTTTTCCTTGTGAGAAATGAAATGAAATTATTTATGAAATCATTCAAAAGCAATGAATTGTACATTCCCTATATTCCAGGCAAATTTATACCATGTGTAAAATAATGAATAGGAAGTGATCTCTGCCTTCCCAAAACTCAGATAAGGGTTTGTCTTTCAAACGTATGTTATTTCTAATACATAATTCTTTTGGTGTCTGTGTGCTAGGTTGTCTTGATCAATCCTAATGTTGAAGACAATTTGTAAAGATGAAAATTAGTTATGAAAATATGTTCTATAGATTAGCAAGCTGCCAATGAAGTGTGGAATTGGGACTCAAATCCATGACAGCAGAGAGGGGGCCAGATATTTGCTGTGATTCCTTCCCAGAGGAAAAAAAATCCCAGGGGATTTGGCAATTTTTGGCAACTGTGGTTGAAAATGGAATAACTTGAGCATAGTTTTCAACAGGTTTGAGGAACACAAATTAGAATTTAGCATCTACTAAGGAGTAGGGCCTCTGGAAAACACTCAAGGTTTTAGTTGGACCCCTAGCAGCACAGATAAACTGGAAATAGATCAACTTTTCAGAGTCAAAAGCCTAGATTTAAATTATCTCAGTTTCTTATTGAATTAATGTTATCAGGCAAAACTAGTGTCTCTAAATTAGGTGACTGTTAGAACAGAAGAAAAATGATATTGGGATGCAAATAGTATCACACCAAGTTTCAATCATCATAAAACTTTTATGTAAAACATCCAGTACATGATCAAAACTTCTCCCTCATGTGAGAGAGGTAGAACTCTGATCCAATAGAGCTGGTGCCCTTATAAGAAACGGAAGACACATCAGAGCTTTCTCTGTGCCATGTGAGGACATAGTGAGAAAGACCATCTACAAGCCAGGAACAGAGAACAGAGCTGTCACCAGAACCTGACCATGCTGGACCTCTGATCTCAGACTTCTAGCCTCCAGAACTGTGAGAAAGTAATTCCTGTTGTTTAAGCCACTCTGTCTGTGGTATTTTGTTGTAGCAGCCCAAGCTGACAAATACAGTGAGGTATACATTACATTTCTGATGTGATTGAAATATGACTCCCTAAATATGCTTTGTCAATTAGTCCAGTTGCACTCCTGAGTACAAGGCATATCTTTCCCTTTCATTTTTTGTCTATCAAGTTGATTGGTTATCTTAAAGTTCTCATTCAATAATAACAGATAAAGTTACAGTCACTCATCTAATAGGCAAGGGATGCAATAACACTTAGAATTTACATTTCATGTATGTGTGCACATTGATTTAAAATCATGTGCTCAATTAGCAATAACTGAGAAAAGTATTTATTTGCAAAAGGAACACATTTACATGCCTTAAAAATAGCAAAGTAAAATGAATAATGCATATTGATAAAAGTATATTTTTATGGTATTTCTATTGCACTGACTTGTCTCCAAAAGGTTTAGAAGATTTCTGCACAAAACTAGGTTTTGTGTCTTAGGCATCATTTGTTTTGATGCATACATTTTCCTAGAGGAACTAACACAGCATATTTTACCTCTAATTTTTAAAGTTCTTTGTATTTTGTTTTTTTCAAGCCATTGGCTTGATGTTATGACTTCTCTATTCTGAAATAACTACAGATTTCATAATCTTTGTGATGGTTAATGAAATTGTATTGATTTATCAACTCACAGGGTGCTGAGTGCCCACAAACCTTATCATAAGACTTAGAAAAACAATCCTAAATGATTTCTCTAAAAACATCACTATACGCTATGTGATTAAACATCTTCCTATGTAACACAGACATCTTGCTAATATTATCAACTATGAATTACCCCTAAGATTTTAATCTCCCTATTCATATATATGGCTTTTAAAGATATTTTTGATATTCAGGAGAAGATAGAGGAAGAATAAATGCAATATGTGGAATATAAGCCTGTTTCTCAGTTTCTAGTACTTGCTAAATAGATATCATCTGCTTCTAACAAGTCGTTTATACTCCTAGTAATTCTCCCTTATAAAGGAGGAAACTGCAGTGGGAATGCATTGCCAAAGCTCGGTATATAGACTTGATTCTCTGAAGGGCAGGAGGTAAAAACACAGAAACAAATATTAACAATAAAACCACACCAAACATCTTAGTAAATAAAGATAATTAAGTGAACACACTCTTCTACCAATACCACCAGCTGGGAGATCTGCATTCTGTTCCCAGAAAACTCATGCTGAGTAACTGTTTGGAAATAAAAATTAGTGTATTTACTACAAAGACTATAGTAAGCAATTCATTTCTAAGTCTCTGAGGGTGGTTCCTCTGATCCATTTCACAAGTTGTTGTGTTATGGTATAACTGTTACTTTTGTATCTAGATTGAATTTTTTCCAAAGCACATAACCTATGTAAAAATCACCATTTAAAATTAATAATTCATAGCAAAAACCAAGGTATGCTGAACTTGAAAATTCTGTTTCTCTAAGCAATGGCCATAGTAAAAGATTTTACTTTAATAGTGCAGGGTCACCCTTAGAAAATCCCATTTAGTGTTTGGATCAAGTTCAAATACTCCTTTTACCTACATACAGTTTAAAATTTCATGTCAGTTTTGCAGTTTACAAAGAACAGTATGTGAAAATATTTTTTTAATTAAAGTAGATATACCACTTAAGTAAATATTAACTAAGGAGGAAAAGAATAGTATAAACAAAGCAGAGGTTGGACTATGTGGATTATGTAAGTATCATTAATTTTAATCCTATATGGTTGTATTTGTGTTATGAACTGAATGGTGTTCTCATCAAATTCATATGTTGAAGCCCTAACCCACAATGTGACTGTATTCAGAGATACGGCCTTTAGGGAGACTCTAAGGATTAAGTGAAGTCATAAGGGAGAGGCCCTAACTTGATAGAATTGGTGTCCTTATGTGAAGAGAAAAAGACACCAGAGTCCTTTCTCTGCACATGGGCACAAAGGATAGCCCATGTGAGGATATAGCAAGAGGGCAGCTGTCTGCACACCAGGAAGACAGTTCTCACAGAAACAAACTGTGCGTGTGCCTTGATCTTGTACTTCTAGTTTGTGAGAAAATAAATTTCCATTGTTTAAGCCACCCAGTCTCTGGTATTTTGTTCCAGCAGCTCTAGCAGGCTAATAGAGGATGTTAGTCACAAATGAATATCTTACGGTGCTGAGCTGTGTTTGGAGGTGAGCACCATCAGTCTAGCTGTTGACAATGTTGTTATCTATAAATTTTATTCATTTATTTATTTATTGGCTATGTTGGGTCTTCGTTGCTGCACTCAGGCTTTCTTTAGTTGCAGTGAGTGGGGGCTACTCTTCATTGTGGTGCGCAGGCTCCTCATTGCAGTGGCTTCTCTTGTTGTGGAGCACGGGATCTAGGCACGTGGGCTTCAGTAGTTGCGGCACATGGGTTCAACAGTTGTGGGTCATGGGCTCTAAAGCACAGACTTAAATAGTTGTGGCGCATGGGCTTAGTTGCTCTGTGGCATGTGGGATCTTCCTGGAGCAGGGATCAAACCCGTGTCCCCTGCGTTGGCAGGAGGATTCTTAACCACTGCGCCACCTAGGAAACCCAGTGTTGTTATCTATGAGGGAAGGATGCCTAGAGACACAATTTGATCACAGGACTAGAGCTGCTTAAAGAGCGATAGATTCATCAACTGGGTGCTGTAAGCAGAAAGATAAAACTGTGCTTTCTTGTGTGTTTACCAAAATCATCCCCTTTAGAGGTCTTGTTCCATGAATAGAAAAAAAAAATATTTCACTAAGCAATGGGTATTAGTTACAGGTTTTTATAAGTGGACCTCAGGAATAACCACATAATCATGCTACAGGAAATATTAAGTGGCATTGCAAAACTGGGGCATTGCAAAACATTGTTTTCTGTATACAAGTACGGAGGTTATTCAATGAAAATTTGACCTTACCATTCTTTGTAGTGAGCAAAAAATACACATTTTCAAAGCAAGCTATGAAGTAAACATATAGATCAGCATGCACTTCAGTATGCTTTCTTTCTTTATGAGCCAGAGTCCAATTCAACATCCATATTTTAACAGAGCATTGACTGCATATAGAACCTGCTCTCTGTTCTGGCCCAGG
Organism: Hippopotamus amphibius kiboko; assembly: GCF_030028045.1. Lineage (NCBI taxonomy): Eukaryota > Metazoa > Chordata > Mammalia > Artiodactyla > Hippopotamidae > Hippopotamus > Hippopotamus amphibius. The sequence goes on from NC_080198.1 coordinate 78,338,138, forward strand.
CATTCATGGAGACATTCTTTTTGGTGTTATATAGACCCTGAGGTCCTAAACGTTCCAACAAGAAGGATACTGATATTGTCAAAAGAAAGAAGAAACTAAATCTTTATTGTTTGTTAAAATCACACACAATTTTGTGCATAGATAAATCCCATGAGGATAATGGTGAGCATATAAACAAATGCTGAAGGGACTGTATAGTGTGGTGTTACTTAGAGTTTAAAATATGTATAAATATCATACACATTTAATGTCTGTTATGGGAAATATAAAGCAATTTTAAGGTATTTGCATTCTCTAGATAGGAAGGAGGGAATGGAGTTGAGGAGGGTACATTAATATCATCGATGGTATCAGAATAGTTTCTTTGAAAAGAAGTCGGATGCAAATATAAACAGTTGATAGAGTGGATGCAAATATGAGCAACTGATAGAATGAAATAGATGTAAATAAACAGAAGTCTGTAGTGTTATTCTCTGTACTTAAAAAATAACTCAGAAATGATTAAATACACACATTTTACATATTAGCACAAATCTTCCCTTTCCAGATTATTATTTTGAAATCATATTATTCTTTCAAAGTAAGATTGCTATTGATATTGTTGCTGTCGTTACTGAGCCTAAATACTCTTTGCTGAAAATAAAAATTTTTTAATTGTTTTATTTAAATTCCAGTTCAATTCAACCAGACTCTAATTTTTCTAATAGTTTGTCATTTAAAATATAATTTCTCATTTGCAGGTCACTTTGTTTCTATTTTCGTTGTTTTGTTATAGTTCAAGTAAAATTTAAGTATAGTAAGCTATAAAGATTTTAAGCACATGACTTCAGTTTGGTAAAATTTGGCAACCCATATGTACACCACCACATATCAACAAATAGAGCATGTTTTCTTCATGCCAGAGAGTTCCTTTTAAGTCCTTTCCAGCAAATCCCATCCATCTTGAGACACACACACACACACACACACACACACACACACGAGTGTTTAACTCAGGATACTTTAATTTGTTCCATTGCGCAGTAGTCTATCCTCATGACTTGAAATCAGATGTTGTAGGATATAAAATGTTTTTCAAGATTATTTTTGCTTCTAGGTCCTTGTTTCACCATATGAATTGTTCAGTTGCTTTTCAATATCTATAAAAACCCCTTGTGATTTTTATTGGAATTGCATTCAATCATCGATCCATTCCATTCCATGAATGTTATTTTGTGGTTCTTAGTATATAGTTCTTGTGTGTCTTTTGTTAACTTTATCCTTAAGCAACCTGTCAATGAAAGCATTTTGACAGTTTGTTATTGATATTTACTATTTTAATTCACTAAAGGCATAAACAAAGAGACAAAACATCAGGAGAGTGTGGGATTTGGCAAAGCCCACTCTGTGGAAATATTCCTTTGAAGTCTTAAAGCACAGGGTTTGCCCAGCTTATCTGATCATAAAAAGATAATCATGGGAGTCATAAATTCCTTGTTACAACACACATAGCAATGGTACTCAAGAGAACAACATTTTGCAGTTCTAAGAAGTCCTTATTATTTTCCACATTAATCAGCTCTTGCTACTGATTGAAAGTGCAAATCACAAAAGCTGATGAAACACCCAATGAAAGGTAAGGAATTCAGAGCTTGGGATGACATAAAGAAGGTATACAAGGGTGAGTCAAAAATTATCCACACTCTGGCTGTAGAATTTATAGAAGTTTTAGTATACCCAGAGTGTGGATAATTTTTGACCTACCCTCGTACATACCTATAAGTGAGTCAAGTTGACTCCAGATCAATATGTACATTAAAGAAAAAGAAATTTTTGAGAAGAAAGGGATAAAGAGGTAGGACCCAATTCTTTTTTACAGCACAAAAACTATGATCAAAATCCAATTTCAAATGAAAGCAAAGAATAGTTTGAAGCAAAGTTTAAGCAAAGGTGGTATTAGATCCCCAGAAGGAGGTTAGCTAAACACACGGCAACATGGTTTATCAGAAAAGTTTGTTAGCAATCAGATGTCTAAGGTGTTCCTGTCCTTTTGCCACTCTGGTCAATTAATAATCATAACACTAAATGGGAGAAACTGGGAAACAATCTTACATTTTGGGTTTCAGATATGGATTGTGTTTTTATGGGAGGCGAGAAAGGTACAATTTGTGCCTTAAATAAGTGAAAGTTATGACTTACCAGATAAAAGCAAACACTATGGAAAATGGTTTATATTTCCTAGGAAAATTTCCCCATGATACTGAATTTTGAATTCAAAGTAATGAGGCTAATTTTCATGATTTGCATATGTTTTTATTTCAACTTATTGACATGAGTCATTCTCCCTAAATGAAATGAACACTCAGAGCATGTGTATTCTGTTTTTGACTTGGGGCTGCTTTAGCTGTTGTACCCGTCAAATGAGCATGTCATCAGTTCACTGAAATATGCCTCTTATTTACTTTCTTCCAGAAACACTACTGATTCTACTCAATTTATGTGGATTTTCAACCAGCAAAGTTAACCTTCCACACAAAGGTTTAAAATTTCTCTCTTTGAAATTACTGCTTCAAATCATACATTTTCCCCATTTTTAGCATATAACACAGGCAAAAGGTCATTCTTTTTTAACAGTGCTTTTCATATAGAATACTTTTTAAAATAACATCAACTTTGCCTATTACATTTTTATTATTTTGTTTTGTATTATTCATCATAGAGTTTTAGAAATTGGAACTGAAATAACACTTTAGAGATTTTTTTAGTCTAAGTTGTTTTCTTTCAGCTTAGCAAAACCCTAGAAAGTTAAGCAATTCATCTAAGGCTACTCAATAAATTAATGACAGAAGCACTGTAAAAGTTGAGGTTTAGCTCTTATTTTAATTTTTAAAAACAAATGTTGAGAACAAATCTAATGCAATAAAATCTAACCATTTGTAAACACTACCACAGTTAAGACACAGAACATTTCCATCACTAGTAAAAGTTTCCTAGTAACTTTCCTCAATTCTTATAATCTAACACCCCAGGCAACTCCTGATTGTATGTCATGAATGCACATTTGTCTGAATAGATTTTTCTTTTCTTTAGCTTCATAGAAATAGAATTATGAGGTATGTACTATCTGTGGATGGCTTCCTGTGTTCAGCATGATTTTTTTTATATTAATCCATAAATTAGATGTATTATCCTTTGTATTGCTGAACAAAATTACATCCTGTAGACATAGCACAATTTGTTTACTCATTTTTCATCTGATCGACATTTTGGTTGTATCCAGTTCTTTGTTATTATGAATAATGTTGCTATGAATATTTGTATATGTGTTTTTTGCAAATTTATATGTCATTTTTCCTGAGTAAATGCTTTGTGAAGAAATGGCTAGACCATGTTGTAAGTTTATGTTTAAATGTAAATTTATGTTATAAAGTAATTTTATAAGAAAACCATGAACTATTTTCTAAAGAAGTTGTGCCACTTTATAATCCCACCAGGAATGTAGGAAAAATTCACATCACACTATATCCTTGATAATGTTGAATTATCAACCTTTTTAATTTTTGCTGTTCTATAAGGTATGTAATAGTATCTAACCACAATTCTAACTTCGTAACTGCCTAATGGCTAGTGATGTTGACCATCTGCTCTTGTGCTTATTGCCTATTTCTATATCTTCTTATGAGAAATGTCTATTTAAATCATTTGTAAACCACATTTCATTACTTTTTTAAAATGAATAAATTACTAGAATTCTTTATATAGACTGGGTATAATTCTAGTGTCAGATACCTGTAGTATCACTGTATTCTACCAGTTTATGCTCTTTCATTTTCTTAGGGGTGTCTGTTGAAGGTCAGAAGATTTTAATTTTGATAAAATACAATTGGTCATATCTTCTTTCATGCTTCATCCTATTGTGCTCTTTCTAAAATATTTTTGCCTACTCTAGGACTGCAAAGGTATTCTTTATTTTTTTATCTAGAAGTTTTTTTAAAGCTTTCTGTGAAGTCCATTATCTGTTTTGCATCCATTAATTTTGCATATGATGTGAAATAAGGGTCAGGGTTTTTGGTTTTGTTTTTTATATGGCGATGGAGTCATCCAGCAGCCATTGTTTAAAAACAAAACAAAACAAAAATGTTCCTTTACTCATGGAATATCATTGCCACTTTTGTAGAAAATTAATTGACTATGTATATTGTGTTCTATTTCTAGACTATATATTCTGTTCTGATTATATTCATGCCTAACATTATACTATAATATATATATATTCGTAATAAGCCTTGAAATCAGGTACTTTAAGATATGTAACTTTTCTTCTTTTTCAAAAATTTTTTGTCTGTTCTAGGTCCTTGACATATCCATAAAAACTTTAGAATCAGTTTAAATTTCTACAAACAAAATCTTACTGGGACTTTGATGGAGATTGCATTGAGTCTATAGATCAATTTCAGGAGAGGTGACAAACTGACAATATTGAGTTTTCTGATCCTTGGATATGTTATCCCCATTTGCTCAATTCTTTAATTTCTCACAGCAGCATTTTGTAGATTTCAGTGTACAGATCTTACATATATTTTGTTAGGTTTAATACTAAGCATTTAATATTTTCTGATACTACAGTACATAGTATTTTATCTTAAATTTTTATTTTTAGTTTGTTGGTATTATATAGGATAAGCATATATTTTTGTATATTGATATATATTCTTGCACCTTGATTTATTTTTCAAGTAGTTTTTTACAGTGTCCGTAGGATTTTTAACACAAACAATTATGTTGTGTTTTAATAAATAACCAAAATGTCTATCAACTGATAAATACATAAACAAAATGTGATACAACTATATGAAGGGATATTATTAAGGAATAAAAAGAAATGAAGTGCTAAGATATGCTACAACATAGCTGAACTCAAAACATGCAAAATGAAAGAAGCTAAGCACAAAAGAATATATGTTACTTGATTCCATTTATATGAAATTTTTGGAAAAGGCAAATCTTTAGAGGCAGAAAGTAGATTACTGTTTGGAGAGAGGGTGGGAACAGTAACTACAGATGGGCATGAGGCTTCTTTTTGGAACAATGGAGATATTCTAAGATCAGATTGTATTGTTGGTTGCACAACTCTGTAGGAATACTTTACATGAGTGACTTTTTATAGCATGTATAATATTAATAAAGCTATTAGTTTTTTTTAAAAAGTAAATACCCAATGAATGGCTTCACTAGTTATTCAGATATATATACATATATTCCTTTTGTTTATATTTTGTTTTGGAAAAGATCTAAGCAATCTTTGTAATTCATATTTTATTTTGGGTGAATCTTTGTGTGAACCACTAACATTCTTGAATTTTATGACTGAGTTTTTTTACACTTCAGTTATTAGAGCTTAAGCATAGTTATTAAGCTTAAACATGTAGCTTAAGCATATTCAGAAGATTCGATGATTAATGTCGATCATCGTCGACTGTAGTAACTTCATGTTGACAGTAGGCTGGGATTTTGATGTACGATAACTAACTTACGGACACTATGGGCTGAAATTAGCTGAATACATCTGGAGTGACCAAAAAAAAAAAAAAAAGAGAGAGAGAGAACATTTCCTTGAAATGGAAAAAAATATCACCTGGAGCAGGACAAGTAATAGAGAAGAATTTTGCTAGTTGCATCACGGTACTATGTTCTATGTCTGTTGAAAGTAGATAGAGTCAAATTAAGGCATTGGAACATCAGCATGCATCAGTGGTTCTTAAACTTTGCTGTGCGTCACAATTATCTGGAGACTTCTTGTCTTAAACAGATCCTTGAGTCCTCTCCAAGGAAATTCTACTTAATTGAGTCTGCCACGGAACCTCTTTCCTAAATTTTAAATAATGCCCAAAGACTCTTTCATATATAAAATTTAATCAATAATAACATGAAGATTTAAAGTAAATTTACAGAAAAAGCAAGGAGATATTAAAGGTATGATGTCTATTTATCCCTGATTCATACTTTATTATACGATAGTATAATATTTCCAGTAAGGTGAGTCATAAAGGAGGATTTACAAACTGGAAGACAGTATAGCATTGTGTGTCATAATTCCTTATACAGGTTATAATGATTTAATAATTTGTTTTAAGGAAATATAAATTAGCCATAAAGAAAACTGTATAATGTATGTTGACATGTGGTAATAGTTGGAAGGAAGGAAGGGAGGGAGGGAACCTAAGAAAATAAAAATAGAAAAATGTCAGATGAACTGTCCTCAATCTGGAAAACTGAACAGTAGTCAATCACAAAACTCAACCTGAATTATAATATCTAATTATATGGTAAAATACTAGTTATGAGAATATGGAGCTGGCTTTAATCCTGCCTCAACCTGCCTTTAGTAAGATGGAAAGCTGGGTGACTTGCATTACTTATCCAAACCTTGATTGCATTTTTCATGGGAATGGTGTTAATAATTGTTTGCATATTAAATAAGATAGAGTTTGGAAAACATTTAAGTCATTTCCTGGTATATAATAATTGCTCATCACATGTTGACTATTATCTCTTCTGTTTGATACATAATGTGAGGTATATGTGTATATATGATAGCTAATTTTATGTGTCAACTAGACTGGGCCATGGAATGCCCCAGTGTCTGGTTAAACATTACTCCTGGATATGTCTGTGAGGGTGTTTCAGAAATTTGAATAGTGGGCTGCATAAAGCAGATGGCCCTGTCCAGTGTGAGTGGACATCATCCAATCTGTTGTGGACTCAGAACAAAATGGTAAAGTTGAGTTCTTACTCTCTGACTGCTTGAGACATTGGTCTTCTCCTGCCCTTCGACAGGAACCTACACCATTGATGCTTCTGGTTCTCAGGCCTCTGGACTCAGACTGAAATTTATACCACCAGCTGTCCTGGATCTCCAACTTACAGACAGCAGATCGTGGGACTTCTCAGCATACATAACCATGTGAGTCAACTCCTTATGTTAAATCTCATAAACAAATTCTGTTTGTTTCCTCGAAGAACACTAACTAATACACTGTGTGTGTGTGTGTGTGTGTGTGTGTGTCTAAGGAGAGGGAAAGATAGAGCCAGAGAGATGGAAAGAGACAGCAACAATAAGAAGCTATACATACCAAAAATTAACAGCAAATGTATTTCAACTGAAAAGAACATATATATTTTTGCTCTTTATTTTCCCAAGGTTTTAAAGAATATAATATATGATGTTATGGGGCCAGGGGAAAGTTTTCATTTAAAAAAATGGAGAAAGTATGTTTTCTTAAGAAACTCAACTGGTAATAGTATTGTGAGAAAGATAAACTCTGTGTATACCATTCTTCCATATGGACAAATGCAAAACAGTTGTAAAGCTATTAGATTTCTATCTTGTAATGACTTAGAAAATATTTCATTGTCTCTAACTCACCTTTTTTAAAGACAAGGAATTAGTTATAGCTCTGTATAAAAGCATGAAAGAGTATCAAATTTTGTCCCATGCTTTTACATCTATTGAGATGATAATGTATTTTTTTATCTTTCATTCTGTCAATGTGGTGTATCATATTGATTGATTTGCTTATGTTGAACCATCCTTGCATCCCAGGAATAAATCCCACCTAATCATGGTATATGATCCTTTTAATGTGCTGCTGAACGTGGTTTGTTAACATTTTGTTGAAGATTTTTGCATCCATGCCCATCCAGGATATTGGTGTGTACTTTTCTCATGTTTTTGTCTGGCTTTGGTGTCAGGGTGATGCTGGCCTTACAAGATGAGTTGGAGGTGTTCCCTCTCCCATTTTTTTGGAAGAGTTTAAAAAGGATTGGTATTAACTCTTTAAAGGCTTGGTAGAATTCACTGTGAAGTCATCTGATCCTGAGGTTTTCTTGGTTAAGAAGTTTTTAATTGCTGATTCAATCTGCCTTCCTACTTTTTCATGATTCAGTCCAATGTGTTGGCAAAAAATTGTTTATAAGGATCCCTTATAATCTTTTTTATCTCTGTGACATCAGTTGTAATGTCTCCTCTTTAATTCTGATTAAATTTATTTGAATATTCTCTTTTTTCCCCCTTGAGTAGTCTAGCTAAGGGTTTGCCAACTGTGTATTTCTCAAAAAACTAAATATCTTCCATTTTTCTATTGTTTTTCTAGTCTCTCATGTATTTCTGCTCTAAGTTTTATTACTTACTTTCTTCTGCTAACTTTGGGCTTAGCTTATTCTTCTTTTTCTAATTCATTAATGTATAAAATTAGGTTGTTTAAGACGTTTCTTTTTTAATGTAGCTGTTTATCACTATAAACTTCCCTCTTAGAACCGCTTTTGCTGTATCTCATGTTTCGGTATGTTATATTTTCCTTTTTTATTTGTCTTGATATATAAACAGACTGATGTAGCAAGGCCTCTAAAAGCCAATGTAATATTTTGAAATGATTCATTTATTTTACTAATTACTGTTTTCGTACCTGCATAACTGCATATAACTCTCTAACTCCGTTTATATAGACTATTGCATTGGATAATTTGGGGCCTCTCTCAAACATCAGAAACTTGGGTATGTAGAAAACAAAGAATTGTAGACATCTAATATATCAAAAAAAAAAAGGCAAAAATGTAATGTTGTTCTTATATCTTGGATTTTTTAGAAAAAACTTTTTTTTTCTTGATGGAAGATTAGCTTGTAACAGATCTGAATTGTTATAAAGTGTGGTTTTAGGAGCCAGGTTTTTGACCTCCCATAGAAAGTCACCTTTTACATCAAACTGACCATCTGGGTGGGATTGGGCTATTAGTGACTTTTACAGAATTAAATGGGCACTCTGGCATTAGACAGGGAAGAAGTTCTAGAGTATCCCAGGTTAAGACATGGACCATATGTTTAACTCTTCTTGTTAGACTCAAATATAGTGGCCAACATTTAAAAGAATAAAGATAAAAGCTAAGTGGGCTTTTATCTTTAAGTCGGCTTTTACTTCTAAATATGATCAAGTAACAGGGTCAGGACTTACATTCTGCAGTACAAAAATATATTTTAAAATATTTGCAGATATTGGACAAGAAATAGCACAGGCTTGCTGGGAGCCTTATACCCTGTGGATGTCACATTCCAGGCCACGGAGCAGGGGGGTGGCTCCCAAAGAGAACCTGAACATTCCCCTACATTGAGATCAGAATTCGGAGAGGCTGAGTGAGGAGACTGTAAGTTGCAAAACAGAGCTTCACAGAGAAAGAAGCAATGCTGAAAACATGCACAGGCATCCCACTGAGTCAGCTGACTACTAAGCCATGCAGGTATAGGGTGAGATTACACAGGGCTGTGCAAAGAACTCATGTGGGGCAGGGAAGTGTTTAACCAGCTGAGCAGAGCGTGCTCGTTCATCACCTGGGGCTTGGAGAGGAGATCCCAGAAGGATCTAAATGTTAGGAGTAAGGACAAATTATTCCTAGATGGAAGGCTGCTTTGGACTTAACCATTGAAAGCACTAACATAAGCTTCTAAGGCAAAGGTGCACAAAATTTTTCTAAAGGGCCAGCTAGGAAATGTTTCAGGCTTTGCAGACCACATATGATGTCTGTTGCATATTCTTCTTTGTTTTTGTATTGTTTTGTTCTTACAGTGCTTTACACATATGTATTGGTTTCTTAGGGCTGATATAAAACATTGCTAATACTAGGTGGCTTCAAACAATAGAAATTTATCCTCTCACAGTTCTGGAGGCTAAAAATCTGAAATCAAGGTGTTGACAGGTCATGCTCCTTTTGAAGGCCCTAGGGAAGAAACCTTTCTTGCCTCTTACAGCTTCTGCTGGTTACTGTCGATCACTGGTGTTCCTTGGCTTGTAGATGCATGGCTCCAACCTCTGTTCCTTCTTCACATGACCTTCTCGCCTGTGTGTATGTATCTCCGTGTGTCTGTGTCACTTTTTATACGGAGACCAGTGATTGGAATTAGTGCATTCTCAATCCAAAATGACCTAATGTTAACTCGATTACATCTGCAAAGAGTGTTTCCAAAGAAGTCACATTAACAGGTAACAGATGGACATGAATTTGGGGGGACACTATTGTGAAAACCATTGTTAGCTCAGAGGCCTTCTAAAAGCTGGCCACAGGATGGATTTAGGTCATATGCCACAGTTCGCTGGCCCTTGGCACAAGTACAGTAACTTTGAAACAAACTTACATTACACTGAAAGACTTTATTTTCCACTATGTAACTTAACTATGAAAAGGTCAAATATTTTAAAAAATTCATTTTTAGATACTAGCATATTTTGTCAAGTAAAGCATACCAGGAACTGCTATCCAATTAAAGAAGCTAGGAGCACAGTAAGGTAGAGTTCACCCTAATAATACTTAATTAGAACAGTTCTGTCAAGGTGGGCAAAAGGTGCCACAGATTGAAATGGTTAGTATTCTTATTTTTAGTTCAAAAAACAAAATAATAAATAAGTTGTTTGTAACACTGACTTAACATCTGAATTCAATACTAAAGAGTTTAGATGAAAAAAATTTCTGACACCAGAGGGAAATAACGAGGTTTTAGCACTGTAGTTTCACTGACAGGGTCAGAGGTCATATTAAATAGTAATCAAAGTACAATAAAGAAGAAAGCTGGTCCTTGCTTCCTAATAACAGTTTCTAACCTTCATTGTTCTCTTTTCCAGTAAGGCAACTAGTTCCCTGTCAGTTTAAACAGTTTCTTGACTTTATCCTAATTTCATGCAGGTAAAATTCTAGACATGTACACCTAGGTCAACATCACTTTTTTGTAAATAAAATTTCTTATTTAAGAATATTTTTACACTTACAGAAAAGTTGTCAGGGCAGTTCAGATTTCTAGTATATTCTAAATCTTGTTTACCTTGCTGTTAACATTTTACATTCCTATGCTACATCTGTCACCTTTTGAGCCAGTAGTGAAACAATATTCTTAACTAAAGTTCATGATTTATTTATATTTCCTTAGTTTTAATCAGAGGCCTTTTTTTTTGTTCTGTCTATAATACTTCATTATATTTAGTCATCAGGTCTCCTTAGAATTCCCTGGGCTGTAAATGTTTCTCAGATTTTCCTTGTGATGGCCTTGCAGTTTTGAGGCAGACTAGCCAGATATTGTGTAGAATGTCCCTGTATTTATATTTGTCTGATATTTTTCTAATGATTAGACTGGGGTCATGGGTTTTGTAGAGGAAAACGTCACTTTGTAGAGGTAAAGCGTCACTTTCATCACATCATTACAAGGGTACATACTGGTAACATGACTTATCACTAGTGATGCTCACCTTGATCACCTGCCTGAGGTAGGGACTGTCAGGCTTCTCCACCGTAAAGGTACTCTTCCCCCTGCCACTTTCTATACTGTGCTCTTTGGAAGGGAGTCACTACGCATAGCCTACATTAAGGAGTGGGGAGTTATGCTACATCTCCATGAGGGGCAGTATCTCTATAAATTACTTGGAATGTCTCTGCAGAGGATTTGTATATTTTCCTCTCATTTATTCATTTGTTTATATCCATTTGGATTCTTGGTTATTTACTTTAAACCTTGGGTTATGGTACAATACTATGTTTGTTTATTTTCTTATTCAAATTCTTCTAGTTTTGGCTATACAGTGATTTCAGAATTCATACACCTTACTCACATTGTCAGTATTTACCAATAGAGTGCAGTACCTATAAATATTTCTTTCTGTCTTTAGTGCTACAGTCCTCACTCATTTCCCAAGTTACTTAGGTCAGCTCATTTCTGCCCATCCCATTTGTAATATGATTAGCGTCTTTTTCACAGTCTGCGTTCTTTCCTGGGGTCCTCATATCTCATAATTAACTTTTAAATTTGTGTATATAAAGTTCACTCAGTGAGAGTCTCTATTGCTTCTGTCCCTGCAGTAATTGGTATTATCAGTTTTTTGGATTTTAGCCATTCTAATATATGTTTGCTAGTGTTTCTGTTGTTTTAATTTTTGTCTCCCAAATGATATTAAACATTTTTTCATGTATTTAGTTGTCTTCTGTATATTTTTTTTGGTGAAGTATATTTTTTTTGGTGAAGTATATGTTCAAATCTTTTGCAAATTAATTTTTTCTTATTGTTGATGTTGAGTGCTTTTTATATTCCAGTTACAAGTCCTTTATCAGAATTTACAAATATTTTCTCCCTCTCCATGGCTTATCTTTTTATTATTTTCACAGTGTCTTTTGCAGAGCAGGAAATTTTAATTTCATTAAAGTCCAAATTATCACATTTTCTTTTTCAGAATCATGATTTTGGTTTTGGATCAAACTCATCAACAAATCCAAGGTCATATAGAAGTTCTCCTGTGTTTTCTAGATGTCTTATATTTCTGCATTTTACATTTAGGGCTTAAATCCACTTTCAGTTAATTTTGTAAAAGGTGTAAGTTGTATATCTTGATTACTGCAATATTATTTTTTCTTCTTTTTGCATACAGGTGTCCAAATATCTCAGTGCCATTTGTTAAAAAGATAGTCCTTTATCATTGAAATGCCTCTGTACCTTTGTCAAAAATCAGTTGACTATACATGTGTAGGTCATTCTCTGGGCCTACACATTTATTCTGTACATTTATCAGTATGTCTGTTCTTTCACCAAGGCCATATTTTCTGATGACACTATCTTTATAGTAATTCTTGAAATTATATAGTAAGTGTCATTATTTTTGCTTATGGTCCAGTTCTCAAATTTTGCATCTTAGCCAGAAATTAATCCTTGCTTTTTTCTATATACTGGATCCATATTTTAATACATCCCCTTTAGGGTCAGATGCCTACCTCTATATTGTCTTTCTCTCTCACACAATCGAAATTCTTATTATGATCCGATGTTGAGTGACTAGAGTATCATACCTGCTGACAGACTTCTTTCTAATATTATCACAGTATTAATTGACCCCGTAGTTTGTAACGTCAGGTTGTACATGCCTATCATAATAATAATATATTATTTAATATTCAAATATGTTCCTTATTAGAAGAATAGTTGTTCTACCTCAGAAAAAAATGTGCCTTTGTGTAGTACTGAAAGAATTGCTTAAATAGATCTTAATTTGCAAAATAAAATATTCAATGGGCCCATTATGTTACCCAGAATCATGCTGCAGTTTAACTAGCTAGAAAGCAAGAATGCATTGCGTAAAAGATGAGTTAGTACTGAAAAAAAAATAGCTTGCAGTTGTGTACTTAGAAATAATTTCACATTCAAAAAAGCATGAGTTATTTTAGAATAAAAGCCACAAAAGGATATAGCACAAGATTAGAGCCAAGTCACTTGCATTATTTGCAAAATTATAGATCTGCTTTGTAACAGAGGAAATAATGAAGATTCCTCTTGACCTTGGGACCTTTATTGTAAAATATTTCTACTTTTAAGATGGGGTTCTTTTTTCCCTTATTTCATCACTACATTGTGTGAAAAGCATGCAACTCTCATTTTGTACATTTTGTAATATCACCAATAATTCTGGTGGCAAGTTATTGGAAAGACAACAACATCTAATGGTGGTGAGCCAAGGAAATGGATAAAGGAAATGGATTTCTGCTCTCTTGCAGTTGTAAGCTATAACTGAACCTATTTCAGGGCCCGTAAAGTAAGATAGCTGCCAGGAGGAATATAGATCATGACTTCCACAAAAGTGACATCCACTGATTGATGCATTCTATAGGAGGGAATTTGTGAGAAAGATGGTGTGTGAGGGACATTGAAATCATTTTTCTTGTCAGAAATAAATGCAGCACAGTCTTCTTTGCCCTTGACAACATGTTGTAGACTTAGGTTTTCATTTGTCTTGCATGCTGCTGTATATGTGACAAGTTTCAAAAAATTTAAAAGTAATTACCATCACAACCTAAAAAATCTACAGAGAAAAAATTGAAGTGGAGATCAGTAATGAATTGTTCCTAGAACCACTACACAGAAGAGAACCTTCTTCTCTGGGTCAGACTTCAAACCTCACTTTTGAATGCAGCTTACCCAAACTGGTTTTTCATGCCCTCTGTCTTAACCAGAACTTAGAAACCTCCATGTCACTTAGTGCCATGGACATGGCCGTGATCAAACAGAATTCAGCAGGAGCAAAAGTGGGTGTGATGCTCAGGGCCATTTTAGCAGTTTCTTAACAAATGTTTGTTCCATAAATAAAGACCAACATAAGCCTAATTTTCCATCATATTTTGTACATATAAAATGACCCATACATAACAAACTTTATGAATAGATTTGAACACAAGTCTTCAAACCATTTATTTCCCTTTATGATTATGGAAAATTAGGCTGTGATGTCATAGCTTCTTTAAAAAAAATAGGTCCTTATTATATGTTGTTAAGTAAATTATTTAGAAATTGATAACTTAAGTATGAGAAGAATGAGATTTACAACTGACTTTATAATGAAATATATGAATAAATAAATTGATTGACATTGTATCAATTGCTAAAATAGGCAAGAACAGAATATGCTACAGTCAGTATCATTATAGTAGAATCTGGAAATGCTATATTGAGGTTTTTCCTTATTCGATTAAATATTCAACCATATTGCTTGCTGTACTTTTTTAAAACCTGTGTTTTATATGTCTTATAAGTTATACAAATGACTTAAATATAAAAAAATCTCTTTAATTGAATTATTCAAGACTGTTTGAATCAGTCAAACCTCAAGAGACTTTGTAATTTCATGCACAAGCTAAATTATATTATGTTTTGCTTAATGGAGCTGAGTATTTGGTGATCTCAGTCAATTATGACTGTTAATAATAAACATTGGTTTAAAGTGACTTGCGTTTGATCTTTTAAAGCAGTTTTCTTCCAACATATCTTGCTTCCTTAAATGCTATTGAATTTTAGCATTTGAATGTTCAATTCAATTACTTGAATTATCCAAATTTAAATTATTAAAAGATAGATATATTAGAGGTATACAAATATAATTATTTTTTCATTGTGAGATATAATAATATTGAAAGATGAGGCAATGTCTATATTGTAAAGTTCCTAATGTACTTTGCTAGTTTAACAAAGTCAGAATCAATATCCATTTATCTCTTTGGGAAAATTATGGTTTAAAATGGCACATAAGTCATTTAAAAGAGTTTTTTGGCTAAGCTATTTATATAAATAATAATGTGAAGCTATAAAATACTGACACAAAAGGTTACATTGTGTAGATAATGGAAATAACTAATTATTTGCATTAATAATAGTACCTAAATTATAACGGGTCTTTCTATTGATTTTTCTAATCAAACATTTCTCATAACAAAATCAATATAGTATTTTAAAAGATACTTTGCCCAGTATGTGGCAGTCCTCTGTAAAGCAAATGCAGATGCTAAACCTTCCATTCCTCTCTTGGTTCCACCATAAACTCACTGATGGAATGTTAATTCCTTGAAGTTCCATAATTTTATTGATACATTGTAATTAACAGCATAATCCATTATTATATCACAAAGACAAAGGTTAACATTAACACATTAACATTACTTGGCTTCTAGGGTTTTTTATCTTTTAAAATATACAAACCAATAAATACAAATAACTTGTAACATTTATTCCATGTTTTAAAGAGCAAAAAAGAAAAAAAAATCTTCCACCATTTCCCAGGGAGAGAGACTAGGTTTAAATCAAAGATCTAGGGACTTTCCCCAGATAGACCTCATAATTATATTTGTTCCCAGTGAATTTGAGGTTCTTGATGTCTCATCACAGAAAGAATTCAGTGAGAGACAAAGTGATAGGTAAGAAGTGGATTTGTTTATTTAGAGAGAAACAAACTCCACAGACAGAGTGTGGGCCATCTCAGAAGGCGAGAGAGCCCCAAAATATGGGCTGGGTAATTTCATAGGCTAACGAGTGGGAGGATTATTCCAATTATTTCAGGGAAGGGGTGGAGATTTCCAGGGAATGGGCCACTGTCCCCCTTTTTCTTTTTTTTTTTATTATTTTTTTTGGGGTACACCAAGTTCAATCAACTGTTTTTATACATACATCCCCGCATTCCCTCCCTTCCTTGACTCCCCCTCCTCGAGTCCCCCCCACTCTCCCCGCCCCAGTCCTCCAAGGTATCTTCCATCCTCGAGTTGGACTCCCTTTGCTATACAACAACTTCCCACTGACTATTTTACAGTTGGTAGTATATATATGTCTGTGCTACTCTCTTGCTTCATCTCAGTTTCCCCTTCACCCCCCGCCCCCTCCCATACCTCGAGTTCTCCAGTCCATTCTCTGTATCTGTATCCTTGTTCTTGTCACTGAGATCATCAGTACCATTTTTAGATTCCGTATATGTGAGTTAGCATACAATATTTGTCCTTCTCTTTCTGACTTACTTCACTCTGTTTGACAGCTTGTAGTTCTATCCACCTCATTACATATAGCTCCATCTCATCCCTTTTTACAGCTGAGTAATATTCCATTGTGTATATATGCCACATCTTCTGTATCCATTCATTTGTTGATGGGCATTTAGGTTGCTTCCATGTCCTGGCTATTGTAAATAGTGCTGCAATAAACATGATGGTACAAGTTTCTTTTGGGATTATGGTTTTCTTTGGGTATATGCCCAGGAGTGGGATTACTGGATTATATGGAAGTTCTATATGTAGTTTTTGAAGGAACCTCCAAATTGTTTTCCATAGTGGCTGTACCAACTTACAGTCCCACCAACAGTGCAGGAGAGTTCCCTTTTCTCCACACCCTCTCCAACATTTGTGGTTTCCAGATTTTGTGATGATGGCCATTCTGATTGGTGTGAGGTGATACCTCATTGTGGCTTTGACTTGCATTTCTCTGATGATTAGTGATGTTGAGCATCTTTTCATGTGTGTGTTGGCCATCTGTATGTCTTCTTTGGAGAAATGTCTATTTAGGTCTTCTGCCCATTTGTGGATTGGGTTATTTGCTTTTTTGGTATTAAGCTGCATGAGCTGCTTGTGTATTTTGGAGGTTAATCCGTTGTCTGTTGTTTCATAGGCAATTATTTTTTCCCATTCTGAGGGTTGCCTTTTAGTCTTGTTTATGGTTTCCTTCACTGTGCAAAAGCTTTTAAGTTTCATGAGGTCCCATTTGTTTCTTCTTGATTTTATTTCCCTGATTCTAGGAGGTGGGTCCAAAAGGATCTTGCTTTGATGGATGTCATAGAGTGTTCTGCCTATGTTTTCCTCTAGGAGTTTTATAGTGTCTGGCCTTCCATGTAGGTCTTTAATCCATTTGGAGTTTATGTTTGTGTATGGTGTTAGGAAGTGTTCTAATTTCATTCTTTGACATGTTGCTGTCCAATTTTCCCAGCACCACTTATTGAAGAGGCTGTCTTTTTTCCATTGTATACTCGTGCCTCCTTTGTCAAAGAGAAGGTGCCCATATGTGTTTGGGCTCACTTCTGAGTTCTCTATTCTATTGCATTGATCTTCCTTTCTATTTTTGTGCCAGTACCATACTGTCTTGATCACTATGGCCTTGTAGTATAGTTTGAAGTCAGGAAGCCTGATTCCACCAACTCCATTTTTCCTTCTCAAGATTGCATTGGCTATTCGGGGTCTTTTCGTTTCCATACAAATCGTACGATTTCTTGCTCTAGTTCTGTTAAAAATGCCATTGGTAATTTGATAGGGATTGCATTGAATCTGTAAATTGCTTTGGGTAGTACAGTCATTTTTCACAATGTTGATTCTTCCAATCCAGGAACATGGTATGTCCCGCCATCTGTTTGTGTCGTCTTTGATTTCTTTTAGCAATGTCTTAAAGTTTTCTGCATACAGATCTTTTGCCTCCTTAGGCAGGTTTATTCCTAGGTATTTGATTCTTTTTGTTGCAATGGTGAATGGGAGAGTTTCCTTAATTTCTCTTTCTGCTTTTCCATTGTTAGTGTATAGGAATGCAAGAGATTTCTGTGCATTAATTTTGTATCCTGCTACTTTACTGAATTCATCAATTAGTGCTAGCAGTTTTCTGGTAGAGTCTTTAGGGTTTTCTATATATAATATCATGTCATCTTCAAAGAGTGACAATTTTACTTCTTCTTTTCCAATTTGGATTCCTTTTATTTCTTTTTCTTCTCTGATTGCTGTGGCTAAAACTTCCAAACCTATGTTGAATAATAGTGGTGAGATTGGACACCCTTGTCTTGTTCCTGTTCTTAGAGGGAATTCTTCCAGTTTTTCCCCACTGAGAATGATGTTGGCTTTTGGTTTTTCATATATGGCTTTTATTATGTTGAGGTAATTTCCTTCTATGCCCATTTTCTGGAGAGCTTTGATCATAAATGGATGTTGAACTTTGTCAAAAGCTTTTTCTGCATCTATTGAGATGATCATATGGTTTTTATCCTTCAAGTTGTTGATATGATGTATCATGTTGATTGATTTGCGTATATTGAAGAATCCTTGCATCCCAGGAATAAACCCCACTTGATCATGGTGTATGAATTTTTTAATGTGCTGTTGCAGTCTGTTAGCTAGTATTTTGTTGATGATTTTTGCATCTATATTCATCAGTGATATTGGCCTGTAATTTTCTTTTTTTGTGACATCTTTGCCTGGTTTTGGTATCAGGGTGATGGTAGCCTCGTAGAATGAGTTTGGGAGTGTTCCGCCTTCTGCGATATTTTGGAAGAGTTTGAGAAGGATAGGTGTTAGCTCTTCTCGAAATGTTTGATAGAATTCGCCCGTGAACCCATCTGGTCCTGGGCTTTTGTGTGTTGGGAGATTTTTAATTACTGCCTCAATTTCTGTACTTGTGATTGGTCTGGTCATGGTTTCTATTTCTTCCTGGTTCAGTCTTGGAAGATTGTATTTTTCTAAGAATGTATCCATTTCTTCCAGGTTATCCAATTGATTGGCATATAGTTGCTTGTAGTAGTCTCTCATGATGTTTTGTATTTCTGAGGTGTCCGTTGTTACGTCTCCTTTTTCATTTCTAATTCTGTTGATTTGCATCTTCTCCCCTTTTTTCTTGATGAGTCTGGCTAATGGTTTATCAATTTTGTTAATCTTCTCAAAGAACCAGCTTTTAGTTTTATTAATTTTTGCTATGGTTTCCTTCCTTTCTTTTTCATTTATTTCTGCTCTGATCTTTATGATTTCTTTCCTTCTGCTCCCTTTGGGGTTTCTTTGTTCTTCTTTCTCTAGTTGTTTGAGCTGTAAGGTTAGGTTGTTTGTTTGATCATTTTCTTGTTTCTTAAGGTAGGACTGTATTGCTATAAACTTCCCTCTTAGAACTGCTTTTGCTGCGTCCCATAGGTTTTGGGTTGTTGTGCTTTCGTTGTCATTTGTTTCTAGATATTTTTTGATTTCCTCTTTGATTTCTTTAGTGATTCCTTGGTTGTTTAAGAGTGAATTGTTTAGCCTCCATGTGTTTGTATTTTTTGCACACTGTCCACTTTTTGATATTTGATTGGCCTCAGAACTGCCATGGCATTGGGGGGGTGTCATTTAGCATGCTAATATATTACAATGAGAGTATAATGAGGCTCAAGGTCCACTGGAAGTTGAGTCTTCCACCATCTTGGACCTAGTTGGTTCCAACCAGTTTTTGTCATGTCCTATGGCTATGTCGTTCTTTTTAAGATTGTGCCCCACCCACTACCCTCCTGTTTCATTTTGACCGTTGACTGCTGTGTGCATCCAGTTTGCCCACTTCTTGTATATGTGTCTATTGCATTTTTCCTATGCCTTAGGTGTGTGAGAACCAGATACCTTGTTTCTTTCCTTTACAAGTATTTAAATGAAGAGTAAGTGTAACAAAGGAAAGAACCTGAAGAGCCCTTTTATGCCTGGATCTAATTTAGCTTTCAAATTCCTGGGTAATAAACTTGATCCTGTTGCTATATTGGCATGAGACATTTGTTTTCATTGAAAGGAAACAGTGCATATTTCACGTGAGAGGAAAGAAGAGTTGTTAAAAGAAACAATGTGGCTATGTAAAAGCTTAGCCACAAATATTTGGGTACACTTCATATTAAGAGGTGATGTCTCTATTCCCCAGCCTGCCCCAGGTTGAAGTTAAAAGGCTTGTGCCTGCTTTGACAATGAAAATTATATGATGTGACTTCCAATGCTAAGTCATAAAAGACCACAAAGTTTCTGCTTTTTTTCACTGAAAAACTCAATCTTAGAGCCTATAGCCTCTGCTTTGTGACAGTGCCAACACCATACACGGAGAGGCCACATGTAGGCATTCTGATAGACCTAGTTGAACCTAGCCTTTGTTTCATAAATTTTATTAGATGCTAAACAATGTGAATTTCACATTGTTGAGGTGTGGATTTTTCTCGCAGACAGTTCTTTGCCGAGTACCCTGATCCTTTGAAGGCTTCTTGAAAACCGTGTAGGCAAGTGCGAATTAGCTCTTTTCCTAGGGCAAGTTTAGCCTTACTATTGGCTGTGACTTTTCTTGGCCCTCTACTGAGTGTAGAGTCTCACAGGCATTCCAAGGGGATTCTACTTTCTGACTTTCCCAAACTTCAAAGTCTCCTAGTCCTCTCTGAGTTCTTGAAAATTTTGAATTTACATTTCTTCTGTTGTTCTTTGCTTGGCCTCATGTATTCTAACCTTATGCGTACAAGACTTAATGTCAGAGGCAGACTCTAGGGAATGTTTATGCAAATTTCCAAAGCACTCTAATCACCTAACTTTCTCTGCAAAATTACTCTGCCCAGCAAACTTTAGTGGCTTTACCTTCTCCTATCTCTGCTCAATTCAGCAAGATCTCCAGGAGGCTCTTCTTGGCTGCCCTCCACCTCCACCTCATCTCTGCACAGTCAACTAGAAAATGCATCCAGGCAGAAATCTGGGGCAAATAGTCGGGTTCTCCTCACTTCTCTCCCTCCTTTCTTGTTCTCCAATATCTGAAAAAAAAAAAAGTTATTTCATATAATTTGTCTAGTTTTTCAGTTATTTACACTAGGAGTGGAAGTTCAATTATAGTTACTCTCTCATGGCCAGAAGCAGAAATCTCCATTTGACTTTAATACCACAGGCACAGGGCATAAAAGAGGAATACACCCCCATACATTAAATGATATAATAATCATAGCAGTAACCAAACTTTTAAGATATTGTTTTATACATTTTATTCTTGTCAAATAGTGCCAACAGAACTACTGAAAGCAAATTGCATGTTATATTTTACTACAATACTGTTACAGATTCCAATAATTTAAAAAATTTGACCTTTTTATATTTTTATGAAGATCTTAATAGGAAATATGAAACTAAAATTCAAATACTTAGACTATATTTGATATAAAATTTAAATTAATTTAGACTACAGAATAATTTGATGGCTGAAGAAGTTTCTCTACTTGAAAAATAAATGTGAAGGTGGGAAAATGTTTTTCCTTTAAGAGATAATGTTAAGCTAACTGAAAATGGCCTTTTTTCCTTTTGGTAATAAAATACCATTTCACAACTATGCATAAATATTCTGTTCACTTTGATATGTTCTTTTTTTGAGGCAAAATCTATCATATTTGCATAGGTAGAGTTGGAAGGCCTGTCAAAACTGTCAAATAGAAATATAAACAGAAATCTCAGCTTAGGAATTGCACAACTATTTTTATGTTTAGTATGTCACAAAATGATTACAGTTATATTGTCTATGCCTAGAAGAAGACTGATGAATTCTATATTTTAAATTATGATTATTTTCAAAAAAATATATAAATTTGCACTTTCTTGAATAAACTCAACAATTCCCACTAGGCACTGCTCTTCTCTTTGACTGTTTCCTCCCTCGCAACTGCCTTCAATCTTGATTTTTTTTTTCTCATTTCTCGATGCCCTCATTTTGGCACCTCTATTTATAATTCCTCACTGATTTAGTTAACCTCAAAAAGTGCTCAAAATTGATTTGTCAGAGCCAAGAACTGAGTAACAGCTAGGAAAACCAAATATAGTACTGTGCAGCTGATCCTTTGAAAAAGTAGACTATCCAATAAGGAATCCTTCAAGAAACAGAGAATTCTTACTATAGAAAAATATGTAGGTACTTTCCTTAACCCAAGAACAGTTTCAACAATTAATTCCGTATTTGTACAACTGTTTGGCTCTTCCAGGAAATGCAGGCACACTGTCTACTGATCAGAGTATTTTGTTCAATACCTTAAAAGTAATTACACAGGTTGGACTGCATCTTTTGTCAGTGCACAGCACACAGAGAAACAATGATAAAAGGCGATTAGGCATTCTAAATTTAAAGGGGTTTTTTTTCTTTAAACGATGAAGCACTTATTCTGAAATATACATTCCAGGCTTCAAACCTCAACTGTATCAGTAATGATTATCTCTTGCAACACAGAAGAAACAAGAAAACTGCTCTGCCCACAAAGACAAATTTGAAGACTGATATGAACTTTGAACTGATCAAAATATTAACATTTTCACAACAAGCTGGGGTTCTTTTTTTGATATGTGAGTTTTAGCAAAATTATACGCGAAAACCGTAAAAATGAAACACGAGTTTCTTATCTGCTAGAGAGAGGAAATTCAGTTGTGGGCTTTGCAGCCAAAAGACCTTTCCGTGAACTGATAAGATTTCCCCTTCCAACCAACTCCCCATCTTTTAAAATGCAATACATCCGATTACTGACTAGGAAATATCTTTGCCACAACTATTATTATTACTCCTCGGGGAACTCTTTTTGAGTACGCTCTGTTGCTGCGCTAGCAACATATTTCCAGGTGTGACCGATTTACCAGCGGTAATAGAATGCAGTGGTCAAGAGCACAGGAGTCACACCGTAGCTCTAACAGCTCCCAGCTGTGTGATCTTGGGCGTAGCAACCTCTGTGCCTCAGTTTCTCCTCTGGAAAAAAATACATATAATTTTTAAACAAGGGTGCAACAGTATCTGCTTCGCTGAGTTTTCTAGAAAGATTCCCTTTATAAAAGTAAAGGGCTTAGAACAGCTTCTGGTAAATAATAAGCCCTGAGAGCGTTTGCTTCTATCATGATCATGCTGGTTTTTATCACTGCTGATGAAGAACCAGCAGCGTTCTGTCCTGCTTCGTCACGGTCAGTCACGAAGATGCTATGCACGAATCACGGAGGAGCATCTCGACCGCGGCCGCGGTCTGGCGCCGGGTAGGGGCGCGGCGCTCGATTTCCTTCCCTGCCTCCACCGGCCCTGATGCGCATGCTCAGTCCTGCTCGGCCCGCTGCTTTGATATATGTTTTTGTTTTTTGTTTTTTGTTTTTGTTTTCCTGGGCGGCCGTGCCGACCTGGGATCGGCTCCGGGATGGGGCGTGAAGCCCCTGGAGCCGCGGCGGCGGCGGCGGCGCCTTGAGGAGCAGCCACGCGGAGGCAGCTGCCGCTCGTCGGTGAGTATCTGGGAAGCGCCACCATGACGTTTCGTAAGAAGGGCAGTAAGAACCCCCCAGTCCTGAGCCAGGAATTCATCCTGCAGAATCATGCGGACCTCGTCGCCTGTGTGGGGATGGTCTTCGTGCTGGGGCTCATGTTCGAGGGGACGGCAGAAGTGTCGATCGTTTTTCTTACTCTCCAGCATGGTGTTCCCTTCCCTGCAGCAGAAGCAGAAGAACGAGCCACAGCACCCAGGTTCCTTTATCACTATGGTGCCAAAGATTTGGCCACGGTGTTCTTCTACATGCTGGTGGCAATCATCATTCACGCCACCATTCAGGAGTATGTGTTGGATAGAATTAACAGGCGCATGCAGTTCCCCAAACCGAAACAGAGCAGATTTAATGAATCCGGTCAGTTTAGCGTATTCTTCCTTGTCTCTTGTGTTTGGGGTACATTCATTCTAGTCTCTGAAAACTGCCTGTCAGACCTGACTCTCTTGTGGAGGGCTCATCCCAGTAACATGATGACATTTCAGATGAAGTTTTTCTATATCTCACAGCTGGCTTACTGGTTTCACGGCTTTCCTGAACTCTATTTCCAGAGAATCAGACCTCAGGATCTCTCCCAGCAAGTTGTCTACGTTGGTCTTCACCTGTTTCACATTGCGGGAGCTTACCTCTTGTACTTGAACCACCTGGGACTTCTTCTTTTGATGATGCATTATTTTGTGGAATTCCTTTCCCACTTTTGCGACCTGTTTTATTTTAGCGATGAGAAGTACCAGAAAGAGTTTTCTCTGTGGGCCGTTGTGTTTATTTTGGGTCGACTTGTGACGTTAATTGTTTCTGTGATCACTGTTGGTTTTCACCTGGCTGGAGGGCAGAATGGGAATTCGGATGACACGACCGAAGATGTGAACGTGTTGGCAGCTAAAATTGCTGTTCTGTCATCCAGTTGCACTATCCAAGCATACATAACATGGAATTTATTTAACGTTCAGCTTCAGAGGTGGATGGAAGAAGATGCGCCTCTTCAAACCCCAAGTGTGAAGAAGAAACGGACTAAGGGCAGGTTTTCTAGAAAAGGAACAGAAAACGGTGTGGCAACTTCAAATAGAGTAGACTCTCCCCAAATGAGGAAAGAAAAATCTTCATAATGAATTACAAGTTAAGTGACTAATGTCTCTAAAGAAGTCTGCTCTTTACTATAAGATACCTTTCTTCGCTAGAGACTTTCTGTTCTTGAAAATAGTTTGTGCTGTCTTTGATTTTTGCTACTGTACTGTGTATTGTAGTTTTTTAAAAGGCATTGGACAGGAGGATGATCATTATGAGTGGAAAAAAAATTTAGTTATAGACTAAGCTACTCATCGTCCAAATGGTTTAGAGAGCACTACGATATTTTTTGTTTTTTTAACCTTTGAACATTTTCCTGATGATCTGTAGAGATAACTCCCAAATTCCACATATCAGTGGCACAGTTCTTGCTCCCGCCAATCTTTTGTAACATCGACGAGATGGTCTTTTATAGCAATAACATATTTTTAATGTTCTCATCCAGGATAAAATAGAAATACTATATATCTGGAAGTCAGCTTCGTTAAGTTTTCTGTATTCCCTAATTCTTAGAATTTTTTTTTTTGAATTTGCAACTGGAGAAAAGATTTGTAAAACCACCAAAATAATGATGTGTTTTATAGTTAGTGGTTGTTAGTGTTATCTCCCACTAAAAAATCGAGATACTAATGGTTAACATGTGGAGACTTATTGCCATATATTGAATCAGAATGTCCAAATTAATATAAAATCATTACTAAGTAATCATGCTTGTCATTTTAAACACTTGTAAACTGGAAATCAGAAAATTAAAGACTGTAAAAAGGAAATCAGACTTAAATAGCTTTTTTTGAAATGTGTATTAAAATTATTCTTAATAAGGTTTGTAATAAGTTTGGTATCCACAGAATCTTAAAAGAATATTGTTTAACCTGTAAATCATTTTGACAAATAATGCCTCTTGATTTATATCTATAAAAAAAAGTCTGTCATCTAATTACATGTTGAAAACATTTAATATACTAACCTTAAATAATGTGAAAATCATATTCTTATGAAAGGCTTTTCAAAATAATATTATAAATATAACTTTGCTTCTGTCTTTAATTGGGAAACATTTATCTGTATGAGACATATTGTATCTTTAGAGAAACCAGTAGAAACAGTGGACTGTAGTGGGTGGGTATTTATTATATTTTCTTCTCTCAACCTTTAGTTTGATTTTATTTCCATAATGTGTCTGCTTATATTTTTTTCAGGAAACAGTGCTTTAAAAATATGCTAGGATAAGGCCACATATTTCCTGTTCCTCTCTATTTTCTCTTACTATGTCTCTAATCTCTCTGTTCTTGGTTGTTAGTATTATGTCCCACTAAAAAATGGGATAACCTTCCATTTGGCTTGTTGTAAGTAATTCAACTTTCCCAATCATGGAGATCCCTGCAAATTAAACTTAGTATAGGTGTATTGCAGGCCAAAGACAGAGGAGCCACTCTTGGCAAAACATTCTTTTCTGTTCTTTCTGCTTTGAGAGGTACATAACAAAGCAAGATTGTTTCTGTTTTGTCTATAGAATCCATTATCCAATTTTTCTTTTCCTCAATTGCCTGATACTGCAGTTTTGGTAGCACATGCTCTAGGTCCAAAGTACAGTAACTCCACTTTAACCAACCACCGTGCAGTTGTAAAACAAAGGTTTTCCACTTCTTATAAGAGAGAGTGGTCTTTCTCACTTCCCACACTTTTAAAGAATTCTCTTCTGTTAGTTGTAACCTCATTCCTCATGACAGATTTCTAATCCATTATAAATGTAATTTATTTCTGGTAAGTGCAGGCCTGACTCAGACTGGCAAATGATTGCAAGAAAAGTATTTCCTCACGTGATTGGCAATGCCAAGAGTTAAACTGGCATTGACATTAGGTATGATTAGGGCCCAGGTCAGTTTCCCTGGGATTTTCTGGGGCTTTGTCCCCCTCAGATTGTCTGCTTGGCAGCAAATGACTGCAGATGTTCTAGGCTTCATATCTGTACATCGCGTACATGGTAGAGAAGAAGAGAGAATACCTGATTTCTAGAATTCCCAAAACATTGAGAGTTACCTTTACTGAACTTATTTGATATAGGGTTGTACTGGGCTGATTGGTTAAATTAGGTATATGCTTCACCTGTACAAAAAGGCAAAGCCCCTTTCTTGTAAAATGTGGGTCCACAAGAAATAGCAAGGTTGAGGAAAAGAGGGGGAAGGATGCTGGGTACAACTCAACTATTCATAAGAGTTCAATAAATGTTTCCAGAAAATAAATGTATGCCAAGTAAATTATGAAAGCAGCATTATAAATGAAATTCAGCACAGTACAAATTGCTGAGTCTCTCCCTTTTAAAAATTACATTCTGAAAAACATGCCATAATAAATCTCAGCATAACAATTTGGTTTCTATCAAAATAGATCACATAGAAACAAAATTTTCCATTATCATTATTCAAGGCATTATTAAAGAGGCATTAGTTAACCCTGTGAAAAGTCAGATAACCAATTCATCACCAAATGTTGCAAAAGTCATAAAGATATGTCTGATTATTGAATTTTAAGATATTGCTTTGATTTATTGCCTTCAATGCTTGCCAAGCTTTATTTTTTAAGTACATCTACAGGTATAGATTTTCTCGGATGGATTTAGAGTGAATTTCTTTAAAAAATTATTCTGCTACCATTTATTTAAAAGTGTATCTCATTTTTGTTTAACAAATAGTAGAAATGTGTGACTCAACCAACATGTCTCATAAGAAACAAGCACATTATTTTCCCAGTGATCAGTATAATTCTTCCTTTCAGGAAGAAAGCAACAACCTGTAGATGTTTCTTCCTCAGGGTCTAACTATCAATGGAAGAAATATGTACAGCCAATAGTATGTTACTTGGAATAGATTCTCAAGAATATGAGTTACAAAATTAATATTTTAAAACTTTCTTGAAGACAACATGTTCTGAGATCCTTTTAATTTGGAAAAATCTGAGTAAGGTTTTAAGTTCTTACTCCACTAGACTAAATGAGAATGATTTATATAGAGTAGTAAAAGACTTATCACGGATGATTTACATAGGAAATGACATATTGGAGTGGTTCCCAAGGTGAAATTCTTGGGGAGAAGTATCCTTGAGGATGTGGCATGTGGGGTGGGCTAGGACTTGAGTACTTGAAATATTGGAGAGAATGTATTCCAGGTGGGAGCACAGACCATTGTAATCTGGTGACTTGCCTAGCTGAAGAGGATAGATGGTGTGGGTGAGTAGAAGAAAGTGACTGAGGCCTAATCACAGATCAGGTTACCAGAGAATTCACAAATACTCCCACTTCCTGAATTTCTCTGGAAATGGAGGATTTTTTTTACTGACATCTTTCAATCAAATCTACACCCTATGAGAAACTTCCACACTCAATAAGACAAAGTAGTATCTTCTGATTCCTCTCAATTATGTAGAAAAATTGTTATAAATCCATCATACAAAACCCCCTACATTTCTAAATATTAAATTAGAATTGTTCTCATGAGTATACAGTCATATGACTGTCTACATTCTGGCCTCTAAACCCCTATAAGCAAATCCTTTTTAGGCCCTGCCACCTCTCGCACTTTTCAGTATTCAGTAAATGTGGAATAAGCCAAACATTAAGAAAGCTGCCTGTGAGGCAGTTCACCTGCTTTCTCCCATTGTGTTTGGGGCTATTGCAGTGTGTCAGCTAATCATTTTCATTTTACAATTTGAAAAATACATTGATATACAAACTGACCATTTCAGGGGAAACTTACAAAACTTAGGAAAAGACGCTGGGATGGGATATGTAATGAAAGGTTTGCCTGAATTGTGAAGTGAACAGAATTAAATTAACTTCACAGTCATGATGTGTACATCTTCTATCCATCATAGAAGTGATCAGAGTTGCTGTTAAGGGATATGGCTACTCAATAATTCAGGCAAAATACCTATTTTAAATAAAGGGAAAGTGAATTTCATAAATTAAGAGTGAAAAATACTCAATTTCAATGCCAACAGCACTATTCACCAAATCGAATCCGGTCAGTGCACAGAATCTTATGGCTTGAGGAAAATTTGAGAAAAGAGAAGGTTTCCTCATGCCCTAAGGCGTAGGATTTCACCTACGTCATCACATGCTGAAAGTATTTAACATCCCAAGATAGATTTAATATTTCTTCCTCTTGCAGCTCTTACTGCCTAATTAATTTTAAAAAAGCTGTTTCTTAAATACAAAATTGCCAAATTATGTAATGTATAAATTTTAATACATTGTTTTAAAAAAATATGTTTCCAATTATATTGTTACAGTTTCAGCAGAGGAAGGTAATAATATGATTATAATAACAGTTAACAAAAAAAGTGAGGGTTAAGCCCTTGCTGTGGCCCTTAGAGCTGTGTGAACTTTAGAAGACCCCTCAACATTCTAAGCCATGGATTGCATGTCACTAAAATAACAAAGATATTTATATATTTCAAAAAGCTACTATAAAGATTGAAAATATGTGCATATACACAGTCATAAATAGCTTGTGTGTGTGTATGAATACTGCTATTGTTAAGAGAGATGGCTTAAGATAACATGTGTTCATGTATTATCACTCTATATAGTTTTACATTTTATAAATGTGTACAGTCTCATTTAATACATACATATATGAATGTATGTGTTTATGCATACATGTGTACATATGCACAGACATGGATTTTCCCCATACATTTACATATTTATTTTTCAATAGGCTTTATTTTTTAGAGCAGTTTTATGGTTACAGCAAAGCTGAGCAGAAAGCACAGAGTTCCCATATATCCCCAGATCCACTCCCCACTCCCACAATACACACACATATAGCTTTCCCCACTATCAACATCCTGCATCACAGTGGTACATTTGTCACAATCAATGAACCTACATTGACACACCATAATCACCGAAAGCCCGTAGTTTACATTAGGCTTCACTCTTCGTGTTTTATGTTCTATCAGTTTTGCCAAGCATATAATAACGTGTCTACCATTATCAAAGAAAATAACTTCATTGTCTAAAAACCCTCTGTGCGTCACCTGTTCATCCTTCCCTCCCCTGTGCATTTTTAAGCACTATACAAATGTATGGCATTGAGTTTTCCTTCATGTCTGGGCAGGAGGCAAAAGAAAATTCAAGTATAGCCATAGTTCCACCTCTGTATCTAGCTGATATTTAATAAGGAATCCTTTCCCCAAATGTATTGTTTACTAAATATATAGTGTACGTTACAAATATGTATTACTAAAAATGTGTGGAGATTATCTTCTGTGTAAATGTACACACATTAAAGTTAACTAAATTCATAGTGACTATAGACTGATTTTTTACATAAATGATAGAAAATACAAATATATGAAAACCCTTGATATATGTTAATTCTGAATATAGGTCGTTATACTTAAAACATTTGAAACTACTGGTCTAGGTAAATTATGATAAGTACAAAAATTAAGTTTGTATCATATTCAACATTAAATTTCAGGCTAAATGAACTAAGCATTTATTTTAAATCAAAGAGTATCAACAAACATTTTAGTACTTACAGTACTAGATAACAAGCTCTATGGTATCATGTAATACACATTTTTCATCATTGCCTTCTCATCAACTAGTATAGTGTCTCATAGTAGTTTATCAAAATTTGTTAAACTCAGTTGAAACAACCTTTTATTAAAACAAATAAGGAAACAAACTTAGTAGAGGTTTCCTTTGCTGTCTCCTCTAATATTGACTTCCTGTCATTTTTACACCCTTTTCCAGTTTGAAGTATTGATTATTGATGTATTTATTGCTT
Source organism: Hippopotamus amphibius kiboko (assembly GCF_030028045.1). Classification (NCBI taxonomy): domain Eukaryota; kingdom Metazoa; phylum Chordata; class Mammalia; order Artiodactyla; family Hippopotamidae; genus Hippopotamus; species Hippopotamus amphibius. Next base: position 78,368,353 of record NC_080198.1, read on the forward strand.
GGTTTTTTTAAATTAATTAATTTGGTTGCAATTAATTAATTGGATCTTAATTGTGGCAGGCGGGCTCCTTAGTTGTGGTGTGGAACTCTTGGTTGCAGCATGCATTCAAACCTGGGCCCCCTCCATTGGGAACACAAGTCTTAACCACTGTGCCACCAGGGAAGTCCCTGTATTGCTTGTTTATTGCCTGTCTCCTGTACCAGTTTGGGGTCTTTAGTCATGCATCTTTAAATCACTAAGGTAACCTTAGCATCTAGCATAATCTTTCATATAGAGGAAGCATGAAATAAAAATGTTTTGCCTGACAATAAACTCAATGATTTGGGAATGAAGTAAACATTATTTATTGGCCCACACAGACCTTAAAAAAGCTAAGGTATTTAAACTTTAATAATTTGTTTTTAAACCTCTTAAATGAAAACCCTGCCACCAAATACTAGACTTTTATTTAGAAATGGCTACATGTCATGTGTCATCCTAATGGCATTTGTGATTTGCCAAACTTTTTAAAATTTGAGTCCTTTTTCTAAGTTGAGAGTTAGTGTTTTCTAAATATGAAGCTATTAGAATCCTCAATATATGAATCAGATTGTCATTTTGAATGTGTACATGAATAGAAGATGTGACATTTGCTCCACATCCTCACAGCACTTTTGTAAGTGGGAACAACAAGGGGAAGAAAGCTTTTTGAAAATGTGCAAAAGACTAAGGGAGGGAAATGTTTTACTGTGGGAAGGGAGACCAAGATTGTATATTGATTAATAATATCTGACATGCTTTTTTGACATCCTCACATACTCTTGGACCTCAGAGGAATAATAGAGCTGAAGACATAAATTTGGCAGTCATCAGCATAATGACAGTGTTTAAATCAAGACACTGACCAGGGTCATCTAAGGAGAGGGTATAAATAGGGAAGGGAAGAAGTTCCAGTGCTTAGCCTCAGAGCATTCCAACAGATGGAAAACAAGGTGTGGAATTAGAGCCAGCAAAGGAGACTCACTGATGGCTGATGTGGGAGGATAAAGATCAAACAGCCAAGGGTACATTGCATCACAGAACTCAAAACTTGAGTGATGGCTGGTGAGGTAGTCAAAAAACAAGGGTAAACAGCTTTGGAGAACCCAAAAGAAAAGTGTATTGAGACGGTGAAGATATCAGTTACATCCACTACTACTGAAAGTTCAAGATCCTTAAGATTAGAAATAAATAAAGCCTGGATTTGCAAGATGTAGGTCACTGGAGACATGGGTGATATCAGTTTCAGTAGAGTTATGGGAATGAAAGCCCCTTTGGGATAGATTGAGGAGAGAATGTAAGGTGAGAATGTGTGACATGATATTACAAATACTTTCACAACAAATGTCTGTGTGAAGTGGAGCACAGGAATGGAAACACATCTTCGTATGTGGTAAACAAAAACGAATATGGTGTCAGAAAGAGTTGGTTTTGATGTTATTGTTGTTCTTAGGATGGGAGAGATTAGAGAAGAGGTGTATATTTGTAGACTGAAAAAATAGATGAGATGACAGAGGGGACAAGGATGACAACTGCAAGAGAAAACGCAGAGGACATGAATCCACTGAAGAAATGCATATACAATGTGGATTCCTGATTTGAAAAGAGAACTTTTAAATTAAATAAATCTCCAGTTCACAAATTTTTAGGCAACATTTGGAACATCTGCATACAACAGATATATACAGAAAAATTTTAGATATAAATATAAATAGATACATATCCTATATTTTATACATATATGAGTCAAAAATTACCCACACTCAGGTTATATTAAAACTTCTGTTGGCCCCCCTGTCTTATTAGGGCTTACCATTCAAGACTACTGTCTCCCTAGTCACTGCTGTGCAGGTGTGAACATGTTACATCAGTTCATTTGTAACTCCGGTGTGAGTAAAAATGGATGCCCCACTTGTGATTTGCTTAAAAAAAAAAATCAGTGTGCAGTGATTAGTGTTTTTGTGGTCTGAAGTTGTACCTGGTGCCATGATTTATCAAAGACTTTGTGCGCAGTATAGAAAAAGTGTTTTGTTGTGAAGAAGTGTGTATGAATGGATAGGGAAGTTCAAGGAAGGTTGCATGAGTGTCAGCCATGTAGAAGGAGCCGGAAGCCCATCCACGTCCACGGCTGATGACAACATTGAGCGTACACATGAAATGATTCTGTTGAGTGGATGAGTAACAGTGGATTATGTGGCAAATCATTTGCAAATCAGCCATGGCTCAAAGATTCAGTAATCAGTAGTGCTCATTACAGTGAGATGCTTATTGAAGAGCTGAAGCCTGAACTTTGGATTAAAAGCAGAAGACTGCTATCCAAGGGCGTTGTGATATTGCATGACAATATACGTCCGCATACTTCTGCCCACACTGTAGACACCCTGCAAAAACTTCGTTTTGAGGTGTTAAAGCATCCTCCCTATAGTCCTGACCTTGCTCCAGCAGACTTTCCCCTGTTTGGCCCCCTGAAAGCAGCCCTACAAGGACAAAGATTCACTTCTGATGAAGTGAAGACAGTGGTGCATTTGTGGCTCACAGCTCCGCCTAAAACAATTTTTAATGAAGGAATACAAAAGCTTATTGACAGATGGACAAAGTGTATTGAAAAGCAAAGAGATTATGTCAAGAAATGATGTATTTGTCTTTTCTAAAAGTTAATGAAAATAGATTCTACAGAGTGCAAATAATTTTTGACTCACCCTTGTATATATGTCTTTGCCTTTTTTCTATATTCTATATTATTGCATTATAGTAGATTTAGATTTATTATTACTACCATTAAAATTCAAGCAGAAGTAATAGTATAAAATATTTGAAAGCATGACCTTCATTGATCCTTGTTCCTTTTTCCTAACATGTGCTGTTCTAACAAGGCAGGCAATTTTTTTTTTCTCTCAGAAAAGAAAAAAAGTCTGTTCAAATGAGGAAGACAGCGAACTAAGCATTTGCAGTTGGCCTCTCTCTTTGACTGACAATTGACAAGCAAGTCACATCATTCTGTAGGGACTGTGTGGATGTCTATCTCAGTCAGTCAATGAAAGAATTTGTCAAACCCAATAGAGGGTGATTGTCCCAAATGAACAGCAGATTCATCAAAAACCTTGCAAAAATGTGTGCAAATATTTATTCAACTAGCCAAACTCATCATTTCTATTAGCATGTATTCCATACTTCTCAAATCCTAGTAGTACTTTAGATGTTCAGGGGTTCTCTTAAATTCTTTCTAATAATGCAACACACAACCATTACTCATAACAGTAAATATGTGTCACATTTTAAGACTTTAAAGTTTTGTTTTTTGAAACACAATTCTTGAATTGCTCGGGTTCAACCATCTTGTCATTTGGGCAGCTAGGCCATTTTTTCAGTGAAATTCTAGCAACCAACCACCAGATACCTTTAAACCCTTACAGAAAGTAGCTTAATCCCAGCAACCGTAAACTCAGAACATATATAATGCCTTTAACTACAGAATTGCTGTTGGAATTTTTATATATTGCACCACATTCCAAGTTGGAATTGAAATCTACTATAGAGGCTTGCTGAATATGGTTGAAATCTAATATTTCTAAATTGTATATCTATTCATACTACTAATTAAAATATATGTTAAAAGACAAAATGTATAGTTATAAGACAGACTTTTATATTTAGCTCTTTATATCTTTAAAATACCTATAGAAGATTTTAAAATGTTATCTTTAACCTATATATGGCAGAGTCAAAACTGTAACCAAATTTATAACTTATAGGGAAAAAAATCAAATCCATAGTCATGAAAATGCCAATAAGCAGAATTAGCAAATACTGCGTGCATTTACATTATCAGCAAATGATGAGAAGATATTTGAAAGTAATATATCTCTAGCTATAATGCACAGATCTTTTTTTGCTTTATTTTGCCTCTTGGTCCTAATTTTTTTCTCTCCATCCCCACAAATTCAAATAACACATGCATTTCAAAGGCACCAGGTATTCATTAGATTCTGAGAAAACTGAAGATCTGAGATTTTCTTTTGAACTGAAGTTTCTGTCTTTCCATTCTATTATCATAACTAGGACTCAACAGAGCTAATGACAATTTTTTTAAAAAAAGGGAAGAAAGAAAGTATGCTTTATTGAAAATCCACATCAAGAAGAAAAAAGCCTCCTGATATTTTTAATCAACTTAATTATCCATGCCAATAGTGCTAATTCATAATAAAACATCCAAAAGACTCTGGAATTCATTATCACTACTTCAGTGTCTCATTTCACTGCATTTTGGAGGCTAGATTTTTAATATTACTGTGTGTTAACAAAAATGAATTATTTTGAATGTGATTTCTCCCATTTAAAAATAGCTTATGCCACACTCTATCACATATATAGGTATTAGAATAAAATAAAACAACACAAATTTTATGAATGAAGTTCAGATTTATACACTATGTCCGATAAAATCATGTGATTGGGGGGATGGGAGGGAAAAAGAAGTCCAAAAGATGACAAGATAAAAGTCAGCATGGAAAGGCTTTAATGTATCTTTTCTTCTTAGTAACCAGTGACAGTTCATGAGCGTCACATGGAACAGTCACTCCAGGTAAAACAGCATTGCCGATACCTGAACTTGTTCCAACTTTCGTGATAACAAAGCTCTGTAAAATGAAAGGACTGTCCTACTTACCCCTTTAGGCCTCAACTTCTAATCTGTGATGTCTATAAAAGAATATGCAATGAAGATTGGGGAATCATTTTCCCCTCTTCAGAAGGAAAGTGAGGTCTTAGCAACCAAAGTAAATTAAGCTCCATTCCTTACAGATTTATTGGGTGCTTAGTAGATTCCAGACCTGGCGGTGGTGGTAAGCAGAGAGGATACAATGATAAGTAACATGCCCTGTGGCAGGCTGTAGTCATGTGGCATCTAAGCTTGAGAATCAGCCACAGTGCCATACGCAGAAGCTGCCTAGAAGAGGAAAGAGTTAGATGACCTTGGAAAGACAAATACACCAGTGCAGTGTGCATTGGCTTCTATAAGGTCTCCAGTGGCAGTGCTTTGGCGAGAGGCTCAGGTGCAAAAAACATACATCCTGATTCCCACAGAGCTTTGACTAGCTGTTCAGAAGAATGAAGTCAGTGCTCAGCACGGTTGCCACCCTGTGTGTCCCCAGCCTCAGTATGGTCAGGAGGGGCAGTGCCAAGGGCAGTGGAATAGCCAGAGCTCCCCTGCTGTGTAGAGGAATCAGCACACTGGGTGAAAGGGTAGGGGTAGAAAGGGCACAAACCCTGGCTCAAGGGAACATGACCTGCTGACCTGTAGCCACGTGGGGATGGTAAAAGAAGAAGAGCTGGAACCAACTTGGGAGAGTGTGTGAGACTAGACACTAGGGAGGGGAGGGCAGACTCAAAGGAGTCGATAACTCTAGAAGTTACACTTGCTGGAGTTAAGCCAATCATGAAGTTCCTGTGCAAATGATGTGGTTGGTGTGGTCTGGAGAAAACAACTAGCTCATTAAAATCTGTCAATAATGAAGACAATTCAATGTGATAGATCACGTGGAAACCATTTTGAAAAATACAAAAAACAAGTGTAATTTACCAAAATATAGGCAGACCTAACGTTTAATGTATGATTGTGTGAGAATAGTTGACAACTGAGAATATTTGTAAATTAGACATGGAGTCACAGATATTTACTTCATACTTTGTATGGAATTCTGTGACAGCTGTTTGAATGAATCCTTAGTGCCCTGGAGGGAGCGTTTCTTTACTGTATCACTTTTTATCTTCCTGCATGATGGTCCTTATGTGAGTAACTATGCCCTTCAATAGTTCCCTCACTGGAGTCACTCTTTGGAATGTGACTTTATTAAAGAAATATATTGGATCCCAGCTTTAAAACTTGGAGAGAAGAAGCTGTGACTGGGTCAAAAGAAGGTGTCAAACAGGAATAGGTTCTGGCAGGGAAATCTATAGCGAAGTGCCAGTCGTTCTCCACCGGGGCGGGACTATTGGAATGACCTCCAGCTCATTCTGCAGCATTTTAATGTGCAGTACTGCTTGTTCTCAACGTGTATCTTGTGAAGTTCTCAGAGACTGATTTTGCTTCCTAGGGAAATGCTATTCATTCCCATCTGTTTTCAAGGTTATTAAGAAGAAAAACACTTGCTTTTCCATTACCTACAGGCAGGCTTGGAGAATGACACTACCATGCCTTTTTTTTTTTTTTTAATATTGACATTAGTTGTCAAATAATGTTTTCTTCTAAATTATTCTGAAAAGAAAGATGGCAGGTATTTGGAGAATGTTTTACATAAAAAGTAACTTCAGTATTGACTCTGAAATAATTGGAGCCATTGTTCTAATTTAAAACAATAAAACATAAGGAGGAAAAGAAAACTTGTCTTTTTAGTTATTCCCATGAATTTTGCTTAAGAAATACTTTTACCAATTTAGAAAACTGTGAGAAACCAAACTAGAAACTTGTTTTAGTATATTTACATTGGTATTACAAAACATCTATTTTTATTTTACAAACTATTTTAGTTTCTACACTACAGAGTTCATCTTGGTGATTATGACAGTAGCCTTAAATTCTTGAAGTTAGTAAGGTTTCCACATTATTTAATTTCTGTTCTTTTCCCCAATACATTATTTTTAAATATTGAAAGAAAAGAACAAATAAACAAACCCTGATTATTACATAAGATTTTGCAGAAATTAAACTACAAGTAAAGATTTATGAGACAATTATTCACAAATAATTGACTTAAAGTATCCACTGTTATTATCATTTTTGAAAGCTATGTTTTATCAATTGAAAGACATATATAATAGAGAGATTGGAAGTTTTATATGTTTATAGATATCAGAAAAAATACCTAACTAAATTTAAATAGCATTATTAGAATAATTAGATTTTTTTTGTTATTCATCAGATGCCATAAATTATTATAACATCAAATATATCAAAGCTTCATATCTATTCAAGCTAGTCCTGACCCATACTATTACATTTCAGTTATGGTCACCATTGCAATTACTATGCTGTTTTAAATTATATATTTTGATCACTTTCTCCCTCACTAAACTGTAAGCCTATGATGGAAACTGAAAATCTTTGTGGAGGAACATTTTTATTCATAAAATGCTTGCTTATTATTCAAATTGAATAAGTCTGTCCTTATGTATCATGTAAATGGTATTATTTACAGGCAAAAAATTGGGCTTCATTAGGGCATAGCAGAAGAGAAGTGTGATAGGATTTCAAGGAATCATTCGGATAAATGCGCAGTTAGCAATCACTAGACAGTAGTAAACTGCTTACTGTTCATTATCTCGATCAGCTTACATTCATGATGGGTTTAGATCACTTACAGCCAATTAAATCATAACTATTTGAGTACAGAAATCTTATGCTTTATTACATGCTTTAAATTCCCAGCATATAGTATGATGGCCTGTTAAAAATTGCACTTAAAATCATATATTTTATTGACTAGACTGATAAAAGGGTAATTCCACTCTCAATGCAGCGAACATTAACTAAGTGCCTACTGTAACCAACACCAGTTCAGGCATGCAGCTAAAAGTGAGAAAAATTCAATCCCTCCTCTCACTGAAGGAGAGTAGTTATGGAGTCAGTATAATACTCTCTGTTAAACAATGTAATTGGGTGGGTTATTCATGCCATGGGAAACTAATCTAGTCTAACTGGTTAAGAAAAAACATCAAAGAACTGATGACTATAATGAGAACTGTAGAAAAGTAGAAATTAGACAATTTAAACAGTGGAATATACATTTTCCAGACAGAGAAGAGTACTGGAAAGGCTCAAAATTGAGAGGGGACATGATGACAACATCATTAGAATGTAGAGCACAAGTGAGGGAAGAAAGAGAGACCTTGAATATCATATTAAGAAATTTGTATTTATTTAATATTCATAAATGTTCACAGGATAATCACCAGGATAATCACATGATCATGTTTTTATTTAAGGAAGATCTTTGGTAATGGTATGGAAAATGAATTGAAGAGAATGAAATAGTCTTTGAAGGATATTTCATGGGACTATGCAAAAGGAATTATTGTAATCCATATAAAAGTAATAATAAGAATGAAGAGTACACGTTCCAAAGCTATGAATAGCATAATCTCAGTAGGATTTTGTGCTAGATATGCACTGTGAGAGAAAAGAGGTGTTAAGGATTTATGACCTTTCAACTGGCCGGCGTGGGTAAATTAGTAGCTAGTGGTGCTCTTTTCTGGGACATTTCTGAGAAAGGAGAAATGAGTTTGGGGACTAAAACTAATTGAGTTTTGAGATATTTTTAAATTGAGATCCTCTTGAAACAACAAGATATCAAAATACAGGATATCAACACCACCAAAATATATTCGACTTGAGATGGGGAGAAAGAACTCAGATGGAAATCGATACACTTTGGAAAGTAACCATTACGTGGATGATAAATGAAGTCATATTGAAATCTCAAAGAATGGATATGTAGAGGGAAAAATTAAAGAGTTTATGACATATCTACAGATGGGTAGGTGAAGGAAATATATAAAAAGACCTATGAAAGAATCCTTAAAAATGCTGAACAGCATTCTTGGGAACAGATAGTGTCTTTACCAAGGCAAATGCTTAAATAAAGCAATAAAACCGGTGGGATCTTTTCCTGGGAACTCTCTTATCTTGTGGTCCAACAAAATGCACATTCTGAGGTAAGAAATGGAGATGTTAAATTGGTTAAATTATTTAGTGAAAAAAAATTCATTCAGTTTTCCAGATAGTATTTAAATCATTGCCAAAAATAATTTTACAAAAAATAAGCATTTCACAATAAATCAAATAATAATTAAGTACACATAGAAGCAAAGCATCATGAACGTGGTAGATGATAGAAAAAGATTTTCATATACTAATGTTAACAGATTTCTTGTACTAAACATAACACCAGAGATTTTAAAGCTATGATTAGTGTGTTGAAAGAATAACACAAGCTTGAGCATATTTTCAGGGAACAGGATACTACAAAACGTGATGTAGCTGACCTGGATAGAGAATAGAAGCTCAAGAAAAAATATGTATATAATGAGGAAAATTTAAAACTTAATGAAATAAACAACAAATTAGGCACATTTGAAGCTGGAGGTTGATGTCAGAAAAAAATAAGATAAAATAGCACAGGAAACAGGGAAAATAAAGATTAGAATGAGAAGGACTAATGTGTGTTTAGCTGGAGTTCTGCAGAGGGAAGCAAGGGAAGGAGCAGAGGTCATATTTAGAAGGTAATAGCTGGAAAGTTTCCAGAACTGTCAAACAGCACCAATCTTTACATCCAACAAGCCTAGTAAATCTCAGAAACAGTGAACACACACACATCAAGTAATATCATAGTGTCATTTTAGCAAACTAAGTGCAGAGTGATAGTCAGACATTACTAGAACGGACTGTCTTTTCTCCATTCTATATTCTTTCATCCTTTGTCATAGATTAATTGACCATAAGTGTGTGGGTTTATTTCTGGGTTCTCTATCCTGTTCCATTGATCTATGTGTCTGTTTTTGTGCCAATAGCATACGGTTGTGATTACTCTGGTTTTGTAGTATAGTCTGAAGTCAAGGGGCTTGATTCCTCTAGCTCTTTTTTTCTTTCTCAAGATTGTTTTGGCTACTCAATGTCTTTTGTGTTTCCATACAAATTTAAAATTATTTGTCCTAGTTCTGTGAAAAATGCCTTTGGTATTTTGATAGAGATTGCATTGAATCTGTGGATTGCTGTGAGTAGTATGGACATTTTGACAGTATTGATTCTTCAAACCCAAGAACATAGTATCTCTTTCCATCTGTTGTGTTGTCTAAAATTTCTTTCATCAGTCTCATAATTTTCTGACTACAGGTCTTTTGCCTCCTTAGGTAGGTTTATTTTAGATATTTTATTCTTTTTCTTGTGATAGTAAATGGAATTGTTTCTTCAATAAGTGGTGCTGGGAAAACTGGACAGCTACATGTAAAAGAATAAAATTAGAACGTTCCCTAACATCATATACAGAAATAAACTCAAAATGGATTAAAGACCTAGATGTAACACCAGATACTATAAAACTTCTAGAGGAAGGCACAGGCAGAGCACTCTTTGACATAAATCTCTGCAATATTTTTTGGATGTGTCTCCTAAAGTAAAGGAAATAAAAGCAAACATAAACAAATGAGACCTAATTAAACTTAAATGCTTTTGCACAGCAAAGGAAACTACTGTCAAAGCAAAAAGACAACCTACTGAATGGAAGAAAATATTTGCAAATGATATAACCGATAAGGGATTAATATCCAACATATATAAACAGCTCATAAAACTCAACATCAAAAAAACAAACAACCCAGTTTAAAAAATGGGTAGAAGAACTGAATAGACATTTTTCCGAAGAGAAAATGCAGATGGTCAACAAGCACATGAAAAGATGTTCAACATTGCTAATCATCAGAGAAATGCAAATCAAAACCACAATGAAATATTACCTTACTTCTGTCAGAATGGCAATCATCAAAAAGAACACAAATAACAAATGTTGGCAAGGATGTGGAGAAAAGGGTACCTTTGTACACTGTTGATGGCAATGTAAATTGGTGCAGCCACTGTGGAACCTCCATCCTTGGAGGTTTCTCAAAAAACTAAAAATAGAACTATTATCATATGACTCAGCAATTCCATTCCTGGGTATATATCTGAAACATACAAAAACATTAATTTGAAAAGATACATTAACTCTAATGTTCATAGCATCATTATTTACAATAGCTAAGATATGGGAGCAACCTAAGTGTCTATCAACAGATGAATGGATACAGAAGAAGTCTTTATCTTCTTCTTTACATATACACATACATACATACATACATATGTACATACAATGGAATACTAGTCAGCCATGAAAAATGAAATTTTGCCATTTGCAGTAACATGGATGGACTTGGAGGGCATTATGCTAAGTGAAATAAGTCAGACAGAGAAAGACAAATACTGTATGATATTTATGTGTCAAATCTAAAAAAAATACAACAAACTAGTGAATATAACAAAAAAGGACCAGCCTCACAGATATAGAGAACAAATAAGTGGTTATCATTGGTGAGGGGGCTAGAGAGAGAACAATATAGAGGTAGGGGAGTAAGAGGTATAAACTATTAGGTATAAAATAAGCTACAAGGATATATGGTACAACATGGGGAATATAGCCAATATTTTGTAATAACTATAAATGGAGTATAACCTTTAAATACTGTGAATCACTGTATTGTACACTTGTAAATTATATAATATTGAACAGCAATTATACTTCAATTTAAAATAAAAGGATTAAAAAGTTGCTGGAATAAAAGGAGAATTTAAGAACATAAAACAGTCTGAGAGAAGAATTATTTCTCTACTGCAATGATGGTGGTAGAAGGCTGGGTAACATTAAACTCCGTGCTGAGAGAAATTGTCAAGCCAGGAGTCAATATCCAGTAAAAATATTTTTAATGTAGAAATAGTATCCCTTTTAGGCTACTCTCAGGCAACTGTGGCTACTTCCCTGACCTCTTGACTTGACTGTAAGTTCTCCTTTCTGGCCCTACTTTAGTATCACTTGGACTGATAAGTCTGTGAATCTACTGGGCCCTGGGGATATGGCTATCAGAGCCCAGACCCTACTTCTTTCTGAATGATACTCCAAGGATCTAGAACCCCAGTATTCTGTGCTGCAATAGCTTCAGCTTACTTTTTAAGTTGGTGCAGGACATTTCCCCAGGTTTATCTACTACAGGCTGGACAAAATCTCTGCTGTAACTCTTGTTGCCCACCCAGGCTTGAGGAGTAGTGAAATGATGGCTGTTTGAAGAGACGGGTGGGATTTTAAACAGAGCATGATTGTGTGGATAAGGTGTCCAGGAGCTCGAGAAGTCGGAAATGTAGGTGGGCAGGGCTAGGAGTATCCAGGTGTACTCTTGCGCTGGGCTCTAAAAATATTAATGATGGGCATATGTAAAAAGATTTTCACAGGACTTTGTTAATAGTAGAGCTTTGCTAAATAATTCTAAATGTAATGCTTTATTCAGAAGGTAAAATAAAAGACAAATTTAAAAATATTCTACTATTCAAAAGAAAGAATAGAGAAAGAAAAATAAAATAAGACCAATGGAAAATATAAATAAGGGCTATATATCAAAAGTCAAAATAATCAGCAATCATTTAATATTAGTATAAATCTTCCAGCAAAAGATAATCAGGCTAGATGAAAAATATATCCAACTTTACACCGTTTAAAATACATGTAAAATATAAGAAATGAAAATGGTGAAATCCAGGAACACATGCATATCCAAATGTGTATATGTGTATATTTATATTTATATACAAATTCTACACAAAAGAAATGGTTGTAGCTTTATTAATATCAGACAAAAGAAAGTTTAAGGGAAAAGGTAATACTGGCTACATGTATGAAAACTTCATGATGACTAAAGCTTCAATTTATCAGGACAATATCACAATTTTAAATTAGCATGCACCTATGAATATAGCTTTGCAATTTATCTTTGCGTCAGGTTCTCTAATTTCAAGCCACATAACAAATGACTAAATCAGATAGAAAAAAAATTTGATACAAGATATATTGCTTAGCTCATGGTGTTGGGAGGGCCCCAGACAATTAGGAAATAGAATGGAATGCTAGGCTTTAAGACCTGCAACCAAGGACATAGTTCAAGGACAGTCAGGGTCCAGTGCCACAGTGGATGCACTGGCACAGCAGGGCACCGACACTGCTGTCTGACACAGCAGCTGCCACCACCCAATGCTAGCAACACTTCTGCTGAATCTGCCTCGAAGAGTCAATTGTATAATCCCCTATTTACCTTTGTGTTACTTGTTTAAGAGCAGGAGCACTTCTTTGTGTTTCAGCTTCTATAGATTATGGAAGGAGTATATCCCCTCTGGCTTCCTTTGGGGATAATGCAATATTGTATCCTCCTTTTTTTTTTTTAAATAAATTTATTTATTTATTTATTTATTTATTTATTTATTTATTTATTTAATTGGCTGTGCTGGGTCTTCGTTGCTGCACACGGGCTTTCTCTAGTTGTGGCGAGGGGGGGCTACTCTTCATTGTGGTGCGCAGGCTTCTCATTGCCGTGGCTTCTCTTGTTGTAGAGCATGGGCTCTAGGCGCGTGGGCTTCAGTAGTTGCAGCACATGGGCTCAATAGTTGTGGCTCACGGGCTCTAGAGCGCAGGCGCTTTAGTTGTGGCGCACGGACTTAGTTGCTCCGCGGCATGTGGTGTCTTCTTGCAGCAGGGATCAAACCCATGTCCCCTGCATTGGCAGGCAGATTCTTACCCGCTGCGCCACCTAGAAAGTCCCTGTATCCTCCTTTTTTTAAAAAAAATTTGTTTTGATTAGGATTGGAGTAAGGAGCTTCAATCATTTAGGTAATTACCTCCATTTTCTGAGATGAGAAGTATTAAATAATTTTCTAAGAAACATATGACTAGAATGAAGTGTGTGTGTGTGTGTATGTGTGCCTATTTAAGAAAGGGAAACAGCGCCAAAGTATCCTGACTACCAATTCCTTTCTGTGTTCTTGCTACACCCCTGTACATGCTCACATCCTCCACCCCCCACACACACACATTCGTCTATCAGTGATATTTAGTAAAAATGAATGAAGTGAAAGACTAAGCTATATTAGGATAGACTATCAGCCTAGCAAATAACAGAATAAAAATTCCCTCAAAACTATAGCCTAAGGTTCAGGTATTCAATTTTTCATGGAAATTACCACTTAGAAAGAATTCTGCTTGCCTTCTTTTCATGCCTAACTCTGTATGGGATTTCTAAATGAGTGATTCATCTACAAGAAATGTCCCTAAAATAACCTTAATAATTAAAAGAATGAAATTCAATTTCACAACAACAAATAGATTGTCTCACACTCTCACACACACACCCCCTGTATAGTATTGAGACCTTTGTATACAGAACTCTGCCTACCAGCACTCGCTTAGCCTAAACTAGTCATGAAGAAGCTGCTGGCAGTTTGAGAGGGAGAGGAAAGTTGACAGCTTCTCATCAAATATCAGGCACAGCTATGTTTCTAATGTCAACCTGGATTTGACATTTAATTTTAACACTATCTTAACATAGGTCTACACACAATAAAACAGATAGTGGCTACAAAACTGATTTTGTCCTATTTAATGCTGAAAAAAGCCTCTTACCCAGAAGGCAGAATAATTTTAAGAAAAGCATCACTGCTATACCTCTGGGAATATTGGCAGTACTAAGAATAAAGCATTTTCAAAAGTTCAAGATATTGGATTTAGCTCATAAAGAGAAAATAGTGGTGTTTAATAAGAAAATTGGATTGCTGTGAATATAGAATTTCTATTGATATGTTTAGTTACCAGTTTGCATAAAAATATACTCCACTGGCATATGTGTGTGTATGTGTACATATGCATGCATGTGTGTGTGATCATTCATGCACATACATGTATATACATGAACCATCCCTGTATCACATAAATGCTGGTAACTGCATCTTATAGATTGTATCTGTTTTGAAAAATAGGGGCTTTATCAGCTCATGAAAAATACTTAGAGACTAAAAGTGACAATATATTTTGATTTTACAGAAAAATAAGTACATTCTTAATATAATTAGTGATAGACTGAATATTTTTTCACCATATTATCAACCTAATAAAAATGCTTCAAATTTATTTAAATGTGACAAGCTGATGATAAACAACTTTTGGTAAATTATAGCAGATTTCAGTATATGGTTTTCAGTGTATCAGGTTGTATCAGAAAATGAAATTTTAATACCCTTCATTATTCCTTAAAGTTCTAGTTCATCAGATTATAAGACACTGGGCTGAATTAAGCACAATGAAAATTATAATCAAATTATTTATTACCCTAAAAAGACTCTGAGTAGCAATGTCTTAGGGTAGCAAATATGAAGTCTGCTTTAAAATACTAGCTCTTTGCTGTGCTAGTAGTAAGCTTGGCATTACTATCATGTCAGGTACAACATTTCTTAGAACCCCCTTCCTTCAATGGTTCCAGTTTAGAATTTGCCAATGAATGGCCCTCACATTTGCCATAAAAAGCAGAAGAAAAGAAAAGTCATTATGCTCTTGTGAGATACTGGTGGCCAAACATGGCTGCTACCCAGCTTTCTCTGCAATTTCCAGCTTTCCTGTTGCGAGTTGAGACAGTAGGTAGGATCATTTCCAGATAATTGAGAATTGTGGCATTTTCTCTGCAATCATTTTAAAACCATAAACAAGACAAGAAGACAACCCTCAGAATGGGAGAAAATATTTGCCAACGAAGCAACTGACAAAGGATCAATCTCCAAAATACACAAACAGCTCATGCAGCTTAATATCAAAAAAGCAAACAACCCAATCCAAAAATGGCAGAAGACCTAAATAGACATTTCTCCAAAGAAGACTTGCACATGGCCAACAAACACATGAAAAGATGCTCAACATCACTAATCATTAGAGAAATGCAAGTCAAAGCCACAGTGAGGTATCACCTCACACCGGTCAGAATGACCATCATCAAAACATCTAGAAACAATAAACTCTGGAGAGGGTGTGGAGAAAAGGCAACCCTCCGGCACTGTTGGTGGGAATGTAAGTTGGTACAGCCACTATGGAAAACAGTTTGGAGGTTCCTTAAAAAACTAAAAATGGAACTACCATATGACTCAGCAATCCCACTACTGGGCATATACTCTTAAAAAATCATAATCCAAAAAGAAACATGTACCATAATGTTCATTGCAGCGCTATTTGCAATAGCCAGGACATGGAAGCAACCTAAATGCCCATCAACAGATGAATGGATAAAGAAGATGTGGCACATATATACAATGGAATATTACTCAGCCATAAAAAAAAATGAAATTGAGTTATTTGTAGTGAGGTGGATGGACCTAGAGGTTGTCATACAGAGTGAAGTCAGCCAGAAAGAGAAAAACAAATACCATATGCTAACTCATATATATGGAATCTGAAAAAAAAAAAAGAGTACTGATGAATCCAGTGACAGCAAGAATAAAGATGCAGATGCAGAGAATGGAGTTGAGGACATGGGGCAGGGGTGGGGGACAAAGGGGAAGGTGGGATGAAGTGAGAGAGTAGCATTGACATATATACACTACCAAATGTAAAATAGATAGCTAGTGGGAAGCTGCTGCATAACACAGGGAGATCAACTGGATGATTGGTGATGACTTAGAGGGCTGGAATAGGGAGGGTGGGAAGGAGTCACGGGAGGGAGGGGATATGGGGATATATGTATAAATACAGCCAATTCACTTTGGTGTACAGCAGAAACTGGCACAACAGTGTAAAGCAATTATACTCCACTAAAGAGCTTAAAAACAAAAACAATTATTTCATTTGGCTGACTAGGCTGATGTCTTCTGTGACTGTTTCTCTGACCATCTAGCAGCAGCCTCCTGAGCTTCAGAGCCCCCTCTCTTTCTACATGTGTGGAAGTGCATGCTCCTTTATTAAACAATTTTGTCTCATAATACTTAGTATGGCTCTATTTATTTGTGAAAATCCAGAATGACAACCTTCATTAAAAGATGTAATACTTAGATCTTAATGACCTACACTGAAGATCTGTAACAATAATGCAAATAAGGAAGCTATCTAGCATTTAGGTATTTGCTCTCTCTATGTGCCATCACAAGGTCATTTATTCAAATAAACAACAATTAAAAAAATCAAAAAGCAACTACCAAAAAAGCAAAAAGCCCTCCTTTCATGTGGAGGTTAATGACCTAAATTTTATTTTTTAATATCCTGTCTAGATATGCTTTTATTTCCTCTTACATAGGAATACTTGAAGGGGTATTATCCTCAGTGAGAGCATTCACACATATCTCACTAAGAATAACAAGTCTAGGACTGTATTCTCTACCAGAGCATGCTATTCTAATTTATTATTTTACTTCTATCTGATTTCAACTAGTCTCTTCAAACAGACACTGGTTATATTTAGGGTGAGACAAGACTTAAAAAGCAGTCTTTAAAACTAAACACAAGTGTTCCCATGTTCCCTTTTGGGAAGAAAATAAATGAAGGTCTGTCTCATACTCAGAAAATATTTTGTCCTTGACATCCTAATGTAAAGTTCTTGTGGGCAAAGTCCAAGCCTAGTCTGTCAACACACACACCTTTTGCCTTCTCCGCCACAGAATACAACACAGTGCCTACGCTTAAGTAGGTGCTCTCTAAATGTTTGTAATTAAAATAATGAAGGTTAAGTTCAGGTGAGGTGAGAGACAGGGAGGTTGGACAGAGAGCCATACCTCTGGGTAAAGTGGAAAAACTATAGTTAGATTATATTTACTGTATAGATGTGTAGGACCAATTCATGGTAAGTAAGAACAGAATGATGAAGATATTCTGTCTTCAGTGAGAGGCTATTAACCTGTTACATACACTTCTGTAACTATATATATAATCATTTGTATAGGAAAAAAGAAAGCCATTATATTTTACTTTTTGAACTTGTCAATATTATTCTGTATGTTTCATAAAATCAGATGCTTGCAATAATCTCATATAGGAGAGACAGTCACTAGTTACATAATCAAATTTAAACTTCTCATATATCATTTTCTCTAAGAAGCTTTTGTTTCCTATCTCCAATCAAATGATTCACTCCCCTCTTTATGACCTCATTTTATATTACATCAGCTTTTATCATAGAAATTTTAACATTGTATCGTACTTATTTCTCTACTGAACTGCTGAATCCTTATATGGTGCCTACCTTGGAGACAGAAAGTAAGCACTGAAAATATGTACTTCCACAACAACAAGTATAGCCCCAAGAAAATTGCTTGTTTAATGAACAAGTGAATGTTTCTGAATGAATGTAAGGAGAAACTGTTTTTTCCCTTATAGGTTTGTACATCCAAAATTATGTTTATTGGAAAACTTGGGTAGAACATCCTTCATTTAAAATCAGTCAAGGCAGAGGGCACAGATAAGCATAACAAAGAATATTTGGCTTATTACACCCAAAGTGAAATAGTGTCAACACAAAAATGCAGCCTGCCACATCAGTAAACAAAGGAAGTTGCAGCCATCAAGCCATCACATTATAGCCTCCCCCCTGAAGGTAAGCCCTGAGGGACCTCAGGATAAAAACAGAATGTCTGCCATCAAGCCATCAGTCACTGCAGCCATTCCAAAAGGTGTACCCTGAGGAGAGTCAGGATGAGAAAGCACAGCATACTGGCCCCAGATAGCTGAGGTGCATATCAAAGGAATTATTTCAATGAGGCTAGACTTTTGCATCTTCCCATACAAAGAAAAGTGCTAAATTCATTAACTCGAGATGTTTTAATTAAAGGTAATCTTTTGATGTTCGGACTCTCTGGTGTTTGTTACAAAAACTCCTGTATATCTTGGCTTCTCCCTTATCTCTTCAGAGCAGTCTCTCAGAGCTATCTGCGAGGCTGACTTCTGGGCTTCAAGTCCTCAGTTGTGTTGCAAATAAAACATAATTCTCAACTTTTAGGTTGTGCGTTATTTTTCAGCCAATAACAGCATTGATCTACCTCTACACATTCCATCTCTGTCTGCAATCATCATTTTTACATCTAGTAGCAGAAAAGGTATTTTTGTTGGTGAAAAGCTGGAGGGGAAAAGAGAGTTTAGGGTAGATGATGATGTGTCTATTTCGTTTGCGGCACCAGGGAAGAAACTTGAGCAGCTAGGATGAAGAGGTGAGGGCCACAAGCTCCCAGGACTGCAAAGGAAAATTATTCAAGTCTCTGGCCAGGGGCACAGCTGCTTTGATATTCAGATGATCACATGTGATAATAGATTGAGAGAAGACACTTAGTTTTATGCCACACAGGTGAGCTCTGCATCATTCTGACTCGACAAGGAAGAAAGGTACTCAGCGCACTGGGTGATAGCGTTCCTGGTAGTGCTGCTGTCATTTCAAAATGGTGATTGGCAGTGGTGAGGTTTCCACAAGCAACTGTGTGCAAAGTGGGTGTGGGCAAGTGGAAGCTGAAGCAGGAGTGGAGACTAGGGTAATACAGCGTGAGGACTACAGTTCATAAATTCACACTTGCATGTGTGCAAAAGGCTCCTCTGAGATGCCCAGAAATACGTATAAGATGCCGTGGAAGGGAGAGCTGGGCTCACACCATTACATAGGTCAGAGCTGTTAAACTCAGAGTCATTTGAGTAAAAGGATTGACTAGCAATTTTGAGGGCCCGACTGAAATTGGAAACTATAAATCTGCCCCACTAGGCAGAGTTATGTGATTTTTTCCAGGAATGCTCAGCAGCTCAGAAGATGGAAAATGTTTGCGATTAGAGAGGTCCGGGTTGAGAGTATGTTTAGAAGAAGTTAGAAGAAAAGCAGGAAAACAGGGGTTTGAAGATGAGACTAAAAAGAAACGGCCAACCATGATGATGAAGTCCATTAGGAAGGTAAAGACAAGAAGCATCATATGGAAAAAAATCCAAAACATTGAGAGGTTTAAAGACCCAAGTGAAAAATAAAAATATTTAATGGGGGTAAGCGTTTGTTATCAGAGAGAAGGATTTAGGATATAGTTCAGTTTACGGGATCATAAAACCTGCCTTTGGCTTCAGGGGTAGTTTATTGAAGAAAACGATGTGAAATCATAGTCATTTCACATAGTCAATATTAAGAAATTCGGGGTGCAAGAAAGTTTTTTGGGATAGTGGAAATTGTGGAAACAGAAGTAAAATGAGTGAGTCATTACATTCTCAGAATAAAGGACTACAACCTGATATTTAAAATATGTATTAATAGAAGTAACAATAGTTGTTCTTAATATCCTCAAATTTCATTCATCAACACAAGAAAGCGTTTTCATTCACAGCACAGTGCAAATGAGTGTGTGGCTGGGTGATAGAGGTACCCAGGATTCGTCTGTGCCCTTGGGCCCTTGGCAGGATTTGCCTTATCTGGCTGGGAGACAGGGAAGGGAAAGAGGGAGCAGGTTCTAGTGAGATGTTTCACAGGCCAGCCCCAGAAATGGTACACCTTAGGTTCACTGACTTTCCATTGGCTGAAATTCAAAAGGCACACCGTAATTGCAAGAGAGCTGGGAAATAGAGTTTGGCTGTGTGCACAGAAAGAAGAAGAGAAATACGAATATTGGCACACATCAGCATTCTCTGCCGCAGCAGGTGATGGTGAAAACATTGCTGTGTGGTATGAATCTCTCAGAAAATGACTTTACAATGAAAAAGAACAATAACAACACAGGTCGTTGTCTAGAAGGATAGCGTACATCTAGGAAAATTCTTAGCTTGTCCCCAGAGAAAGATTTTGTGAGAAAATAAGTAACTTTCTGAGGCTATTTCAGGAGCAAATATTATTCAAATGAGGGCTCTAAATACCATCTGCAAAAACAATGGGAATAGATTAGTTTTATAGGTCACAGTGTCAAAGGGAGGATTAGTGTTAAGTGAGGATACTCAGAAGAGGGGAGACTAGATGAGGAACTAGGTAAATGAATGAAGGAAGGAATCTCCCCATTGGCATCATGGGGTGATATGGAAAGGAGAAAGTACAGTCTGATAAGGAAAGAACACAGAGGCGATATATGCCAACAATTTCAAATATAACTTCAGTGAAATCAATTTTTGAATTGTCTGTGACTATTTCTGTAACCAGCTGCCCCATGTGTCAGTGGTTACAAAGGCAAGGAGGTAAATAACTTCTAACAGGCATCATCAACATTTCTGGTGGTATATTTCTGTGACAAGAGCATAAAACAATCTTATTTACTTATTTTCAAGAAATATCAATATTTAGGTTGTGATAAATATTGTGATAAATCTTGTTACTAATTATTATTCTCTATAGTTTTACCTATCCTTTCAAAGAATATATGTTTATAGTCTCTTGCTATTTGCTGGACCCTGCTGGAAAACAAAACTATGGGACAGTCGAACCTCAGAGTACTTAAAATACAGCAGAAATAAACATAGATACTCAGGTGAGTTCCACAGGGAAGTATGCACGTGGATGTGGCGAGAATAAGAGAAACACCACTTAAGTGGATAACACATGTACACGCATACGTACACACACTCACATACAAATTAGAGAGCTTGTTTGGCTATCTAGGAAACACGTGCATATGCTGTGCGACCGGCAGTAGACGCAAAGTGGAAAGAGTGCAAAATAACATGTTTTCCCAACAGCAGGCCTTTCTAGGGAAATTCTAACAATTCTAGATTTTGTGTTGATAAGGAAGAGGAAATACATGAGGAATTGGCAGGAGACAAAACTATAAAAGTTGGTACCTGCCAGAGCATGAAACACTTTTGGCTCCATGTTAAGGCATTTAAGCCTGTAGTGACTCACTGAAGAACTATAAAGGGAGAAATGGCTTTGCCAATGAACATTATGGAAAGATCACTCTGGCTGTTGTATGGAGAATGGAGAGGAAAACAAGAATGGTTGTGAAATTTATTAGGAGGTTATTCCGGTTGTTCAGGTTAAGATGGTAAATCCTAACCCAGGGTAATGACCAATGAAAATGAGAGAAGAGAATGGATATGAGATGTTAAGAGTGTAGGTTCTGTAACTCGTGGCTGATTGAAAGTAGAAGATGAATGACATCAGATAGACTAAGAGTGACACTGGCTGAGTGAGTCCATTCACCTAGAAAAGGGAAACAAGAGCACAAGATCCTATCATATATATCTTGCTTTGAGATACATATGTGGAGATATTTTGTATGTGATTTGAAGTTTAGGTATGGGACTCAACAGAGATGATTTAGTTGGAGTTCTTGCTCTGAGATTCATCAGCAATTATATGGAACGTGGAGTCATATTGTATGTGAGGTCACCAATGAAGATATGTATGAAAGGATTTGGGAACAGAAAATGTAAGAGATGATTGGAGGAAGAAAGTAATGTAAAAAATGAAATAAATGTGGGAGGAAAATTGGACACTGTAAACTTACAGAAACAAGAAGAGAGTTTCAAGAAGGAGAGAATGATCAACAATCGAAAATAACATAGAAAGCTTCAAGAGACAAGAATGTGTTGAATCAACCTTATGAGCAGGATGACAAAACTATTATCTTAATAATACAAACTGCAGAGGCATTGCAGAGGTCAGGGTGATGGATTTCTTAAGAGAAATGATTCTTTTATCAATGCTTTTGTGTAGTAATATCTAAACCAGTAGTGTCCAAAATTTAATCTCATATTTCTTTTGTAAAAGTAATTTAAACATGCTCCTCATGTATGTATATTGAATGCATAAAGAACAAAGATACTGCTCATGCTCTTTGTTAAAAAATAGCAAACAACAGCAACAATAAAACAAATACAACAGAAAGTATGATTGAAGCAGCAGAGTATATCGAGATAGTTAAAATAACATCTGGAAACCAAGAGTAAAATACAGGAAAAAGTATTGGAGTTCTGTATCAGGGTAACTGATTTATATCATCTGCCTCAGCTCCTTCCCATAGTTGACTTAATGTTTAGGGAAGATTCAAAATGAAAGTAAGTGGTTTTTATTATGGATGTAGACTCAAAACTACCAAGTCTTAAAGAATATATGGCTAGTACTTTCCTAAAACAGATTACAAGACTGACTCCAAAGCAAACCACTGTGGGAATAAGGAACTCTATCCATCCAGAAATTGCTTGAGACATCCTATTTTGCTAAAACTAAATAATCTAATTCCTTATATCACTAAAAGTTTTATTTTTTCTGAAAATGGCAAATTATGAATACAACAGTGTTCCAAATATTGAAGATTAGCACAAAGGTCTTCCGAGTAGTTATGGAAGTCATGGATTTATTTTTAAATTGTAACTTGCTTAATGATAATCATATATTTCCCGAGGATTAGGGTAAGGTCATGCAGTCTACGAGGGTGAGTCAAAAATTATCTGCACTCTGGTTATTATTAAAACTTCTGTTGGCCACACTGTCTTATCAGCACTTTCTGTTCAAGGCTACTGTCTCCCCAGTCACAGCTGTGCAGGTGTGAATGTATTACCTCAGTTCATTTGTAACTGTGGTGCAAGCAAAAATGGGTGCCCCACTCGTGATTTGTACAAAAGAAGAGCAGTGTGCAGTGATTTGTTTTTTGTGATCTGAGGGTGTGCATGTCCACACACTTCTGCCCACACTGTTGACACCTTGCAAAAACTGTTTTGATGTATTAAATCATCCTCCCTATAGTCCTGATCTTGCTGCATCAAACTTTCACCTGTTTGGTCCCCTGAAAGCAACCAGACGAGGATGAAGATTCAGTTCTGATGAAAAAGTGAAGACAGCAGTACATTCGTGGCTCACAGCTCAGCCTAAAACATTTTCTAATGAGGGAATATGAAAGCTTGTTGACAGATGGACAAAGTGTATTGAAAAGCAAGGAGATGATATTGAAAAATGATGTCTGTCCTTTCTAAAAGTTAATGAAAATAAATTCTACAGCCAGAGTGCAGGTAATTTTTGACTCACCCTTGTATTATTTTACTTTGTAAAATAAAATATTGAAACTCTTTAATTCTAACAGGGAAACTAAAATATATCCTTTTGGTGAAAAGTTTTTCAAAGAATCTCAAGGAATAAACAAGAAGGAATTAGTTGGTGAAGAGGGAATGGTGGTGATCTGGGGAGTAAATAATCACAACCACAGCATCTTCACATTTATGATAGCTACACAAGTGAAGGTGGATAATAATTACTCATGGACCATAGAGATTAGGAAAAAGGGCTTTTAAAAGTTCAAACACAAATGATTTATTTCATACCTCCGAAATGGACAATATCTCAAGCAGTCTAGAAAGCACTAAAATTTTTAAAAAGTATATCTCTCTGTGCAGTTATATATGACCTTAGTGTGGAAAAAGAAATAGAAGTGTATTTTAAAAGTTAGTGCAGCTGCACCTGAGAAGAGGAAATTAAAGGGGGTGAGAATATTTACCTAAGATGCAAATAAAGAAAATAATGCATATGAAGAATTTAAGCGTAGCACAGAATTTTAAGAATAATACCAGGAGGTACAAAGCCTCAATAGAGCTGATTTTATAAAATGAGCTTTAATCATTGCTAATAACTGCATTGATTGCTTTTTAAATGCAGTGAGAACTAAGTGATAAAAAGTTGGATCACTGCTTAAGAATGATGGTGTAATGTTTATGGGTAATATTGCATTAGCAGAATCTACCAACTTCTGTTTGCTTCAGTTTTCTCTAGAAAAGGTGACTCTTTGAATTGAAAAGCATATAGGAAGCATTTGGAAGAATGAATTACAATCTAAGGTGAAATAAGCAATTGTAAGATCACCCTAATTTCTCTTTATAGAATTCAAGTCTCCTGGCTAAGAATAATTATGTCTCATTGTACCAAAAGTAAGTGCAAATTAATTGCTTGGCCATGGCAAATAATCACTGAGTAATGGTGAAAAAAAGTAAAAGTTACCAGAACACTGAGACCAGGCAAATATGATTATTTTAATCTGCTCATTTTTATGTTGGCTTAGACATAGATGAATCAATAGCTTAATAAAAGGTGATATAACCACCATCAGTGTAGATAGATTCATATTTATAAAATATCCAGTCCTTTATTCTTAATCTTGCTCCATTAAACAATTGTGACAATGATATTTTCAGAGAAATAAAAAGCAAGATCAACAATATCTTGTGTACATGTAGCTGAGATTAAGAATATCTCAACAGAAAGAAAACACAGATGGTAATTTAAATCTTAAGCTTTCATTCTGTGGCACGTAATATATTCTGTTATGTAACCCTCAAATTAACCCTATAAATTAGGTACAGGCATATATCGTTTAACTGGCCTTCAGTTTATTGCACTTTGTAAATATATTTTTCTGCAAATTGAAGGTTTGTGGCAACTCTGCGTTAAGCAAGTCTGCTGCCACCATTTTCCAACAGCATTTTCTTATTTCATGTCTCTGAATCACATTTTGGTAATTCTTACAGTATTTCCAACTTTTTTTCATTACTGTTATATTTGTTACAGAGATCTGTGATTAGTGCTCTTCGATGTTAGTATTTTAACTGCAGATGTGGTGGAAATAGCAAGAGAAATAGAATTAAAAGTGGAGACTGAAGATGTGACTGAATTGCATCTCATGATAACATTTTCATGGATGAAGGAGTTGCTTCTTACAGGGGAGCAAAGAAAGTGGTTCCTTGAGATGGAATCTACTCCTGGTGAAGACTTTTAAAATGACAACAAAAGATTGAGAATATTACATAAACTCAGTTGATAAAGCTGCAGCAGGGTTTGAGAGGATTGACTCCAATTTTGAAAGAAGTTTTACTGTGGGTAGAAAGCTATCAAACAGTATTGCATGCTACAGAGAAATCATTCTTGAACGAGTCAATCAATGCAGTGTACTTCAGTGTTGTCTTTTTTTTTCTTTTTTTGGTATCCCAATCACCCAATTCATCCCCCTCCAACCCTCCCCGCTTTCCCCACTTGGTGTCCATGTGTTTGTTCTCTACATCTGTGTCTCTATCTCTGCCTTGCATTTCCTCTTTCATAGTTGTTAGCATTTGCCTTATGTATTGAGGTGCTCCTATATTGGGTGCATATACATTTATAATTGTTAACTCCTCTTCTTGGATGGATCCCTTGATCTTTATGTAATGTCCTTGTCTCTCATAACATTTTTTATTTTAAAATCTATTTTATCTAATGTGACTATTGCTACTCCAGCTTTCTTTTGATTTTCATTTGCATGGAATATCTTTTTCCATCTCCTCACTTTCCATCTGTATGTGTCCCTAGGTCTGAAGTGGGTCTCTTGTAGACAGCATATATATGGGTCTTGTTTTTGTATCCATTCAGCCAGTCTGTGTCTTTTGGTTGGTGCATTTAGTCCATTTACATTCAAGGTAGTTATTGATATGTATGTTCCTAGTACTATTTTCTTAATTGTTTTGTTTTTGTTTTTGTAGGTCCTTTTCTTCTCTTGTGTTTCCCACTTAGAGAAGTTCCTTTAGCATGTGTTGTAGGGCTGGTTTGGTGGTGCTGAATTCTCTTAGCTCTTGCTTGTCTGTAAAGCTTTTGATTTCTCTGTCGAATCTGAATGAGATCCTTGCTGGGTAGAGTATTCTTGGTTGTAGGTTCTTCCCTTTCATCACTTGAAATATATCATGCCACTCCCTTCTGGCTTGCAGAGTTTCTGCTGAGAAATCAGCTGTTACCCTTATGGGACTTCCCTTGTATGTTGTTTGTCGTTTTTCCCTTGTTGCTTTTAATAAGTTTTCTCTGTCTTTAATTTTTGTCCATTTGACTACTATATGTCTTGGCGTATTTCTCCTTGGGTTTATCCTGCCTGGGACTCTCTGCACTTCCTGGACTTGGGTAGCTATTTCCTTTCCCACGTTAGGGAAGTTTTCAACTAGAATCTCTTTCAAGATTTTCTCGGGTCCTTTCTCTCTCTCTTCTCCTTCTGAGACCCCTATAATGCGAATGTTGGTGCATTTAACATTGTCCCAGAGGTCTCTTAGGCTGTCTTCAGTTCTTTTCATTCTTTTTTCCTTATTCTTTTCTGCGTCACTGATTATCACCATTCTGTCTTTCCGGTCACTTATTCGCCCTTCTGCCTCAGTTAATCTGCTGTTGGTTCCTTCTAGTGTATTTTTCATTTCAGTTATTGTGTTGCTTGTCTCTGTTTGTTTGCTCTTTAATTCTTCTAGGTCTTTGGTAAACTTTTCGATCTTTGCATCTAGTCTTTTTTTCAAAGTCCTGGATCATCTTCACTATCATTATTCTGAATTCTTTTTCTGTAAGGGTGCCTATCTCCTCTTCATTTAGTTGTTTTTCTGGGGTTTTATCCTGTCCCTTCATCTGGTACAAAGTCCTCTGCTTTTTCATTTTCTCTCTCTTTCTGTGGCTGTGGTTTTCAGTTCCACAAGATGAAATACTGCTGATACTGCTTGATACTGCTGTCTGCCCTCTTCAGTGTTGTCTTATTTTAAGAACTTGCTGCAGCCACCACAACCTTCAGCAGGCAGCACCCTGATCAGTCAGCAGTTCTCAACATCAAGGCAAGATCCTCAACCAGCCAAAGGATTATGATTGCTGAAGGCTTAGATGATGGCTAGCACATTTTAGCAATAAAGTATTTTTTAATTAATTATGTACTTTTTTTAGACATAATGCTATTGCACACTTGATAGACTACAGTACAGTGTAAACATAACTTTTATATACACTAGGAAACCAAAATTGTGAGACTTGCTTTATTGTGATATACTCTATATTTGGTGGTCTGGAACTGAACCCGTAATATCTCTGAGCTACACCTGTATTGTTATACATACTGTGATAGCTAGTTATGCATCAATTGACTGGACCACAGAGTGCCCATTGTTCAATCAAACATTATTCTGGATGTGTCTGTGAGGGTGTTTTTGGATGATTCTAACATTTAAAATTGACATACCCAGTAAAGCAGATTGTTCTTCCTAATATGGGTGGACCTTATCCAATCAGTGGAAGATCTGACTAGAACAAGACTGAACCTCCCCTGATAAGATGAGATTCCTCCTACCCGACTGCCTTCAAGCTGGAGCACTGATTTTTCCTTCTTTCAAACTCAACTAAAACATCGGCTCTTCCTGGGTCGTCAGCCTACTGGCTTTCATTCTGAAACTACACTATCAGCTTTCGTGGGTCTCCAGCTTGCTCACTGCAAATCTTGGGATTTTGAGCCAGTTCCTTATACAGTTTCTCTCTTTGTGTCTATGTCTGTCTTCTGTCTCTCTCTCACACATGCACACACACAGTAAAGATGGAGCTTCTCTGACCTTGGATGATCCCAGCGAGTTATTCTCTGGTTTTGGGTAGAGTCAGGAACATTGTGTATGAGCGGAGAGGAGTCAGCACCCCACAGACCATCTTCCACAGTGGCCAGAGATGGCTGACATAGGCTCCAAAGTGCCATTTCCTATTTCACAGGGCAGCATAAATTATCTGTAGCGTCAATGAGATATAAAGCATAATCCCTACATATGGAATCAGAGGATAGCGTGCACTGTGAGTTCAGAACCTGGTCTCACTGCTCCACTTCCACATAAACACTCAGTCACTGTTCAGCTAGGCCACACAGGAAGCTAAGCAGAACTTTATATATATAAAGGGTTGACTCGTGAAAGAATAAACAATGTTAGAAAATCACCATGTGGAAATATTTCGGAATAACAAAGAATTTTTTTTCTCATATTCAGGGATTTGCTTTGTTTAAACATGTACCCTAGAGGAATTAAAAATTTTATCAATAAATTCCTTAAGCATGAGCCAAAATTCTCTTGGTAGAGAAGATATATAAAGGATTCAAATGGTATTATTTTAGTTAAATTCATTATAGTAGCTCCAAAGTAAATAATGACTCAAGCACCCCACCTCCTACCCATGCTTGCACACACACACACATACACATACACACACACACACAGTCATCATCATCTCTCTCTCTCTAAAAGCAGATGTTTCTCACAGGCAGACTACTGTGCTCAGGGAGGTGATTCAGGGGCAGGGTGCCTCTGTGCTGTGGCTCTGCTGTGCCAAGAGCCCTGTTAATCATCATCCCCTCCCAGAATTGAGGGAGAAAAAGGGACACATTCTCTTTCTTAAAGAGTGTACTGTTCCACAGAAGACCTCACTTCCGGTCACATTTCACATGCTAAAACTCAACCATACAACAATGTTTAACTGCAAGGGAGGTTGTAAAATGAGGTTAGTTATAGTTAAGAGAAAAGGGGGTAAATAGTATCTGCCATGCCTCACATGGATCCTTCACTGTCTGGCTAACCATAAATTCCCTTTTATGAGTCTGTGTGTTGTGTTTAACTCAATGATTATGAGCCCATTGGCAATATATTGGTTAGCAAAAGATTTTAATTATAGATTGACTATGAATAAAAATTAGTCCTGTGAAATTAATCTAGTTCTTTTTACAAGAGTGTATTAGATTATAAATCTGGGGACATAATGTAAACATTGTGTATCTACTTTTGTCAGATGTTTGGCAAAGTTTCTCAAGAAACTATTTGTCTAGGAGGTAGAAATGTGAAGTAGATCTCAGCTGAGGTAGATAAATTAACATCTGTTACAACAATCATATCCAAAGTATACCAGTAGATATATCAATGTTGGTTTCTTGGGGTGTCTCCAGTGCTGTGGCTCAAGATTCAGACTTGACCCCATTCTCATTAAATACTTTTTAAAGGCCAAAATACTTATTTTATCATCCTTTAGCACCAAGTAAAGAAAAAGAGTATGGTTACAGAAGCAGAATTTTTTAAAGTTCTATTCAGTCTGGAACCTGTTACAAAAATACAATAGTGGGACTGTGTATGGACAACTAGAAACTCCTATCCTAGTCTGTTTGCAGAGCAACTGAAGATAACTATGAATGAGAACCTTGGCCTAATTATGATTCGTGTGGAAAAAAGAAATTCAGTAAGCCATCAATATATCATGGCTGAAAAAAGAAAAGGAAATAATAGTTCCCTTTGAGTTCTGAACTCCTATCAGAGCATATCTGGCGTGACTTTTTTGTTCTGGGCACTGTATTTTAAGAGAGACAGTGACAGATGTGTTATGTCCAGAAGAAGATACATAGGATGATGAAGGTACTAAAACAAATCTTATAAAGAATAAACAGAAATTTTGTTCCTTGGAAAAATAGAAGGTAAAGAAATAAATGTCAAAAGGTGTCCAAGTGACACAGGGATTGGGTATAGGACATCTGACCAGGAAGTAGTGAACAAATGCTATTTTAGGATAATTGTATGACAAAGAACATTTGCTAATATGTATTGTTATTCTAACGTTGTGCTTGAGGCATTAGGTGGGGCATCTCATTTGAAAGGGGTTGAATATAAAGCACTCAGCAGTCACTAGTTTCAATTTGGAAATCCCACTGAGCAAATGTTGCCAGATCCTTCCACCTCCAGATAATATATGTTCCTTCATTAAGATTCAGTTCTGTTCCTTGCAGGAGCTCTCCAGTTAATTCTACGCCAGGGCTCTGCTGATGTTTGCTGGCCCCACTCAGGTTGCTCTCTGTGGTTAGGCTGGTTTGGGATGGCCTGGTAACAATGATACAGCTTAGCTTCCCATAGTCTCCCATCCTCTAGCAGTCTAGCCCAGGCTTGTTCACAGGGCAGTGCAATGCCTGTTGAGACCTGGACCACAAATGCTGTATTATATCACTCCTGCTACCTTCTATGGGCCAAAGCCAGTCACAGGGCCAGCCCAGAATCAATTCATATAATAACAGGGAAGGATGGAGAACAGGTGTAACTTATAGAATCTATCAATATATGCAATAAGAAGTATAAGAAAATTATTATAGTTAAGAAAAACATATTTTGATTGTCATAAGTTTAAAATAAGTATTCAGAGCACCAACATTCCAGTTTTGGTTTCAGTATTTCTTATTAATTTGGAAAGATGAAAGTAAGTAAAAACTGTTTAATCTGTACTTTTAGCATTTTTGATGAGAAGCACTTTTCAAAAGTCAGTGGTTCCTAGGGACATGAACTTGAGTAAAAAGGATGAAATAATTTTGAGATATGTAATAAGGTATACTGAAAGGAGGTTTTCCTAAAAATAAAAGTACTTATATTTTGTACAAAATGTATGGTATATATAACTGTGGGTAAACATAAGATTTTTTTCTCTCTCTGGTTTATTTAAAATCTAATTTAAAAATAAATCTTACATGCTTAAAAAGAAAGTCAGTTGTACAAGACAGTAAATTATGTTTCACATTAGTTGTACATAAAAAAGAGTTCGTAGAAATTGAAAGGGGGATTGTTTAATTAGTCTGTATAATTAAGAGAATTTTCTTGTCGGATAAATAGCATAACCCAAGGCTCGGAGAATAAATGCATAGGTCATTTCCAGAGGCCACTGAGAAATCTAATTAGAGTGTGGGAAATTAAAGAAGAGGAAAAAGGTTGTCTGAAATTTAGATTAATCAAGTTTGAGAAGTTTTAAATGAAAGTTGGAATTGTTAGGCATTTAAATTACCAAAATGTGAAACATGAACAAAATTACTCAGGAGAATTAAACTTTAAAAAAAGGTATTTTAATAACATTTTAGTGGGGTTATTTTTTTAAAAATACTTTATTTAAACTAAGAAAACAAAAACAGTTGACCCATCTCTCATCCCTATCCCCAACTTTGGAAAACACCAGTCTATTTTATGTACAAATGAGCCTGGTTTGTTTGCTTGTTTTAGATTCTAAATATAGGAGTGATAATATAGTATTTGTCTTTCTCCATCTGACTTATTTCATTTGGCATAATGCCCTTGACGTCCATTCATGTTTTCACAAATAGCATGATTTCACATTTATGGCTGAATAATATTCTATTGTGTATTTGTACCACTTCTTCTTTATCCATTCATCCATCTATGGATGATAAATTGTTCCATATTTTGGCTATTGCAAACAAAGGTGCAATGAATATGGGGGTGCATATATGTTTCTGAATTAATGTTTTTGTTTTCTTTGGATAAATACTCAGAAGAGAAATTGCTAGATCATATGTCAGTTCTAATTTTAATGTTTGAGGAAACTCCATACTGTTTTCCTTAATGGGTACACCAGTTTATATTCCCACTAACAGTGCATGAGGGTTCCCTTTTATCCGAATTCCAACATTTGTTATTTCTTGTCTTTTTGATAATAGCCTTCTAACAGGTGTGAGGTTCTATCTCACTGTGGTTTTGATCTGCATTTCCCTGATGATTACTGATGTAGAGTATCCTTTTATGTAGATGTTGATCATCTGTATTTCTTCTTTGGAAAGTATCTATTCAGACCTTCTACCTATTTTTTAAATTGAATTGTTTGTTTTTTGCTATTGAGTTATATTAGTTAATTATATATTTTGGGTATTAGCCACTTATCAGATATATAATTTGCAAATATTTTCTCCCATTCAGTAAGTTGCCTTTTCATTTTCTCCAGTTTCCTGTGCTGTGCAGAGACTTTTTTCATTTAATGTAGTCTCAATCGTTTATTTTTATGTTTGTTGCTTTTGCTTTTGGTATCAGATTCAAAAAGTTCTATCACCAAAACCTGTATCAAGGATCTTATTGCCTATTTTTTCTTATAAGGTGTCTAAAAGTTTCATGTCTTATGTTCAAGCCTTTAATCCATTTGTAGTAAATTTTTGTATATGATATAAGAAAGTGATTCAGTTTAATCTTCTGCATGTGACTGTTCAGTTTTCCAAACATCATTTATTGGACAGTATTTATTGACTGTCCTTTCTACATTGTATATTCTTGGTACTTTTGTCATAAATTAGTGGACTATATATATATGAGTTCATTTCTGGGCTTTCTATTTTATTCCATTGGTCTATGAGTCTGTTTTTATGCTAATACCATATTGCTTTAATTACTAAATCTTTGTAATATAATTAGAACTCAGGGAGAATCATAGTGCCAGCGTTTTTTGTCTTTCTCAATATTACTTTGAATATTTGGAATCTTTTATAGTCCCATACAAATTTTAGGAATGTTTCTTCTAGTTCTGTGAAAAATGCCATTGGTGTTTTCATAGAGATTGTATTGAATCTGTATATTACTTTGGGCAGTATGAACATTTTAACAGTATCAATTTTATAGTCCATGAGCAAGGACTACCTTTCCAATTATGTGTGTCTCCTTCACTTTCTTTCATTAAATTCTTATAGTTTGGAGGATCCAGGTCTTTCACCTTTGTGGTTAAATTTATTTGGAGGTATATTATTCTTTTTGATGCAGTTGTAAATGGG
Source organism: Hippopotamus amphibius kiboko (assembly GCF_030028045.1). Lineage (NCBI taxonomy): Eukaryota > Metazoa > Chordata > Mammalia > Artiodactyla > Hippopotamidae > Hippopotamus > Hippopotamus amphibius. The sequence goes on from NC_080198.1 coordinate 78,401,249, forward strand.
GTTATTTTCTTAATTTCTCTTTCAGAAAGTTACTTATTAGTGTATAGAAGTGCAATAGATTTCTGTATATTTCTTTTATATTGTGCATCTTTACTGAATTCATTTATTAGCTGCAATACTTTTTTTTCAGTGACGGCTTTATGGTTTTCTATGGATAGTGTCATGACATCTACAAACAGTGAATGTTTTACCTCTTCTTTCTCAATTTGGTTGCCTTTTATCTCTTTTTCTTATCTGATTGTTGTGGTAGGGCATTCAATACTATGTTGAATAAAAATGGTGATAGCAGGCACCTTGTGTTTTTCTGACCTTAGAGGAAAAGTTCTTAGCTTTTCATAGTTAAGTATGACTGTTAGCTATGGGCTTGTCATATATGGCTTTTATTAAGTTGAAGTTGTTCCTCTATACCCACTTTACTGAGAGTTTTTATCATCAATAGATTTTGAATTTTGTCAAATGCTTTTTCTGCATCTATTGAATTGATCATATGATTTTTATTTTCTGTCTTGTTAGTATGGTTTATCACATTGACTGATTTATAGATGTTGAAACATTCTTGCATTCCTAGAATAAATCCCACTTGATCATGGTATATAAGTCTCAAATTTGTTTTACTGATATTTTGTTGACGATTTTTGCATCTGTGTTCATCAGGGATATTGGCGTGTAATTTTCTTTTCTTGTGGCATCCTTATCTGGCTTTGGTATCAGGGTAATGCTGGCTGTGTAAAATGAGTTTGGAGTTTGAGAAGGATTAGCATTAATTCTTTGAATATTTGGTAGAATTCACCAGTGAAGCTGTCTGATCCTGGACTTTTGTTTGTTGGAGTTTTTTGATTATTCCTTTAACCTCCTCACTAGTAGTTGGTCTGTTTAGATTTTCTATTTCTTCTTAAGTCAGTCTTGGTAGCTTGTATCTATTTGTTGTGTATTTCTAAGAATTTATTTCTTCTAGGTTGTCCAATTTGTTGGCATATCATTGTTCATAGTAGTCTTATAGTCCTATTTATGTCTGTGGCATCAGTTGTAATATCTCCTCCTTCATTTCTGAATTTATTTCAGTCTTCTTTTTTTTTTCTTGGTGAATCTATCTAAAGGTATGTTAATTTTGTTTATCTTTTCAAAGAATCAGTTCTTAGTTTCCTTCATTTTTTTCTATTGTCTTTTTAGTCTCTACTTTTTTTGTTGTTAAAATTTTTATATCATTTTTTATTTCCTTCCTTCTACTAACTTTGGGTTTCATTCTTCTTTTTCTAGTTCCTTGAGTTGTAAAGTCAGGTTGTTTATTTGAGACTTTTCTTGTTGCTTGAGGTAGCCATTTATCACAATGAACTTCCTCTTATAATTGTTTTTGCAGCATGCTATAAATTTTGATTGTTAAATGTCTATTTGCATTTGTCCCAAGGTATTTTTTTCATTTTTCATTTGATTTCTTCTTTGACCCATTGGTTGTTTGGTAGTATGTAGTTCAATCTCCAGATATTTGTGAACTTTTCAGTTGTCTTTGTGTAATTAATCAAGCATTTGAAAAAAAATGCTTGATATGATTTCAGATTTGTTTTAAATTTAAGATTTATTTTGTGGCCAAATGTATATTCTATCTTGGAAAATGTTCCATGTGTTCTTGAGAAGAATGTATATTCTTTTGCTTTTGGATGGAGTGTTCTATAAATATCTGCAAAGTCTATCTGGTCTAATGTGTCATTTAATGCCCATGTTTCTGTATAGATTTTCTGTCTGGATGTAAATGGAGTATTAAATCCCATTGATGTAACCCATTGATGTAAGTGGGGTATTAAAATTCCTAACTATTATTGTATTGGTGTCTATTTCTCCCATTAAGCCTAACGTTTGCTTTGTATATTTAGGTACTCCTATGTTTAGTGTATAAATATTTACAAAAGTTATATCTTCTTATTGAATTGACTCCTTTATCTTTATGTAACACCCTTCTTTTTCTCTTATTACTGTCTCTGTTTTAAAGTCTATTTTGTCTTATGTTAGTGTAGTTACTCCAGCTTTCTTTTAGCTTCCATTATGAGATTTGAAAAGTTCAATTCCTTCACTTTCTATCTGTGTGTCCTTACCTTTCTATCTGTGTAGGCTGCATATAGATGGATCTAGATTTTGTTTGTTTGTTTGTTTTGTTTTGTTTTAATCCATGCAGCTACTCTATTTCTTTTGATTGAAGAATTTAGTCCATTAACATTTAAAGTAATTATAGATAGGTATGTGTTTATTGATATTTTGTTAATTGTTTTCTGGCTATTTTTGTAATTCTTCTCTGTCCCTTTTTTTCTTTTATTTATCTTTTCCTTTGTGTTTTGATGACTTTCTTCAGTAGTATGTTTCTATCCCTTTCTCTGTATCTTTTGTGTGTTTACTATAAGTTTTTGCTTTGTGTTTACCGTGAGGCTTACATATAGCAAGTTATATTTATAAGAGCTCATTATTGTTACTCTCCCCCCAAATACTATGTTTTTGATGTCACATTTTATATCTTTTTTATTTTGTGTATCCCTTAACTATTTGTTGTATAATCATAGTTATTTTTACTACTTTTGTCTTTCACCTTTTATACTAATTTTACAAGTGGTTAAACCATTATGTTTACTGTATATTTACCATTCCTGTGAGATTTATTTTTTATATGTGTTCTTATTACTAATTAGCACTCTTTCTTTTCAGTTAAAAAAAGTCCTTTTAATATTTCTTATAAAACCAGTTTAGTGGTGACGAACTCCTTTAGTATTTGCTTGTCTGGAAAACTGTCTCTCTCTCTACTTCTGAATGATAACTTGCCAAGTAGAGTATTCTTGGTTGAATTTTTTTTTTCCTTTCAGCACTTTGAATATATGGTGCGACTCCCTTCTGGGCTGTGATGTTTCTGAGGAAAGTCTTCTAGTGGTCTTATAGAGTTCCCTTGTATGTAGCAAATTGTTTTTCTCTTGCTGCTTTTAATATTATCTCCTTGTCTTTAACTTTTGACACTTTAATTATAATGTATCTTGGTGTGGGCCTCTTTGGGTTCCTTTGCTTTGGAACTCTGGGATTCCTTAAACTGGATGTCTTTCTTTTCCCAGGTTAGAAAAGTTTTCAGCCATTATTTCTTCAAATAAGATTCCTTCCCCTTTCTTTATCTCCTGTCCTTTTGGGAGGCAAATGTTAGTCCATTTGATGTTGTAGATAAGTCTCTTAAGCTATCTTCACCTTTTTCATTCTGTTCTTTCCTTTTTTGATGCTCTAATTGGGTAAGTTCCACTTCCTTGTCTTTGAGTTGACCAATCCTTTCTGCTGTTATCTATTCTGCTGTTAAAACCTGTAGTGTATTTCTTGATTGTTGTATTCCTCACCTCTGTGACTTATATAGGGTACTTTCTTATATTTTCTATCTCTCTGTTGAATTTCTCATGTGTTCATCTACTCTTCTCCGCAATTTGGTGGAGTATCATTATGCCCACTACTTTTAACTCTTTATCAGGTAAATTATTTATCTCTGTTTTATTAAGATATTTTCCTGAGGTTTTATCTTGTTTTTTTGGGTTTTTTTTTGTTTGGAATATGGTCCTCTGTTTCTTCATTTTGCTTAACTCTCTCTAGGTTTCTATCTCATCAATGAAACAACCACCTTTCCAAGTCTTGAAGGATTGGCCTTGTGTAGGAGATGAACCTTATCATTAAACTCTGCCCCAGCTCTTGATTGTTTCCCAAACCTTTGTGCTTGTCTGAGAAGGTTATTATATCTTTAATAGCTCCCAGTATTTGAGGATGTGCCAAGTCCTGGTAGTGCCTCATATAGGAGAATCTCCACACACAGATTTAGGTTGCCTGGAAGCCAGACTATCAGGCATCAACTTTTAAAAGTATGTAAATATATACAGTCCTATAGGACTGTAAGCATAAGCTCTGCTGTCCACCAGAGCCAGGCAATCTGGAGGTGTCCCTGGGTGGCAGTCACAGAGATCAGGGCTCCAGATGAGTGTGTAAGCTCTTTTCTGGGTGATACTGGTGAGCTGGAGGAAGGCAGAGGGAGAATGCCAAGATGACGTCTGCAGCCTATGTTCCTTGAGAGCACATCCTTAGGCCATGAAATATGTGCCAAACTTGAAGTTTGCCACTCAGGCCAAAGCTCCAGGACAAGCAAAGAGGCCTCTTTCATGGAAAGATTGGAAAGTGTGCCTCAGTTCTACTGTCTGTGCAGTGCCTTGGGGGTAGTAGCCTGCCAAGAACCATCTCTATGACTGCCACAATCCTGTAGGACCCAGGAATGAAAGCTCTCCCACCACCAGAGATAGATGATCAAGGAGTGTCACCTGGGCAGAAACTGCAAAAAACAAGACACCAGAAATAAAGACCACAGCACCAGATGCATATAAAACTCCCCTCCAGGAGACACGGGTGCTCTGGATCATCGCAGAGAATGAGCGTGAAGATAGTTCCCACCCTCTGAGGTCTCTGGAAAGGACTACAGTCACCCTCTACATGTATATTTAATTAGAAACCTGCCCCTTAGGCCATAGTCATGATGATTACCTAATAGACCTCCTCCACACAAAGACTGAGCTCTTGGGTCTGTTGCTGTGCCCTGGGAGTGGTAGCTGTTTAAGAATCCTTTCTCCATTGGTTACAGTCCTGTGGAATGCATGAAGCAAGTCCCACTAGCCACAAGAACCAGGCAATGTAGAGGTGTCCCCTGGCAGCAGTCATAAAAACTGGGGTGCCAGGCAGGACTGTGAGCTCCTTTCTGGGTGACACGAATTTTTACAGTTGCATGGGACCAGGAACACATGTTCCCATGGACACCAGAGCCAGGCACCCGAGAAGCATCTCCTGGGTGGTAGGAGTAAATATCCGGGCACTAGACTCATGTAAAAGCTCTCTTCTGGGAGGTACTGGTGTTCTGGAGCATAGTAAAGGGACAGCACAAAGATCACAACCAGCCAAGTCTCCATTCCTGGAGAGAATTCCAGCAGGCTTCTAAATATGTGTGTTAAATTAGATTCCTGCCCTTCAGGCTGATACCTTGATGTAAGAAGTTTTTATAGTCTAGATGTGATCAATTTCCTCTGTGCTGGGCCCTGGAGTGGGTGAGTCTGAGTGCATGAGCCCTATAATAGCAGTTTCTCAGATTGCTACAGCCTTGTGCGTTTCAGGATGTGAGCGCTATTGGTTTTCAAAGTTACATGTTTTGGGGACTTATCTCTCAAGTGCATATCTTAAAAGTTGTGGTGCTTGATATGGGCTTTGAACCCTTCACTCTTCAGTGAGAAGGTCTGGGTTCTGAGTTCCCTTTTATTGTGGGTTGCTGTACCAAGGGTGGGGTTTATGGTGAGATTATGTCTATCTGCTTCAGTGTGGTTCTCTTCTCATTTGCCTAATGTGTCGTTGCCACTCAGCTAGCTTCCAGGGTTTTTCTTAAGAGGAAATATATGTAGCTGTAGACTTAGTGTGTTTATGGGAAGAGGTCAGTTTAGGATCTTCCCACATCACCATCTTGAACTGAAACTATCTAATTTTGTCTTTAAATTAGAAGCTAATGAGACAGAGAGATTAGTGGGAATTGGCTTTCTGTAAATTTTGTAGACTTTGGAATTAAGTATTGGAATTACAGTTTTGATGGTGAAATAGAGTGATGTTATTTTGGAATTATCATAAAAATAGAAATAATAGGTAGATATAAGGAAATACTATCATCAGTAAAGTTTCTCCTATGCGTCTCAGTTGTTTAACTGGAACATATCTGCTGAGAATGCAGCTTGAGGAGAATGGTGTCAGCACAGCCTAACTGGGACAGGCACTAACAGGAAGTCACTCATGTACTTGCCTCCATAGAGATCAAGAAATACTGTCAGTTCTTCCAGTTTGAAACCATACTGGGAAACCCACAAAGAACTCAAGCTACTTTCCGTGATAAATCTGTTGGCTTGCTGAAGAGCAAACTGCCTTCCTTGATAGCTTTCTGCCAAAAGTTCATCCAGAAACAAAATATAAACACCCTTTTCCACAGTGTGAATTTTGCCTTTAAAACATTACATTTGCCTATGTCTATAGATATAAACTATATCTAACTGATGTATTTGGGATGTAAAGATATTTAACTCACTCTCACTTAAAATCTGTGAATTATTCTTTGACACTGCTGACAAAACTATTGCCAATGATGTTTTCCATAAAAGATACTACCTAGTATTACTTTTATTCCTAAATCCCAATGACTTTTTTAGACCAATGTAACTCACATTTCCATCAAGAAGTTCAGATGTTTAGTGGTTGGGTGGAGATGGAGATTTGTCAAGACAGAATTCACTATATGAAGACTGGTACCAATTATATCAAAATATTACAAAAATATATCCCCAATAATGAATATCCCAGGGATAGTAAATTATTTATCTATCAATGACATTTTCCTCACATTTATCAGTTACTGTAGCTATATATAACTTCATATTAAACAATTTTAATACCCATATTCTTTCCCTTCTTTGTTATAACTAGAACAGTAAAATGCTGATTTTAAGAGTGTTTATTTGATTTAACAATTTAATATTTTATAACATATTTTTTCTATTACTTTATTAAGTATTTATAAAAAATCAGTGAGCATTTAAGGTGTTGTGGACACAAAGATGAAAGAGCTCCTACCTGTAAGCTTCCCACAGTTCTGGTTGGAAGCCTATGCCAAAGACCTATTGGGAGCTTTGAGAGTAGAGGTTAAAGGAGGAGGCACTTACATACACAGAGAAGTGAAGAGACGCTTCCCTCCCAGGAAAGGTGACATCTGAGATGAGTTTTAAAGGGTAAGTAATTTCTCTAGGCAGCAATAGGGAAAAAAATTCTGGGTAGGGAAATATGGTATTAAATATTCCTTAAAGCAAGCCATGTTTTTCTTGGACATTATATATATATTATATATATATATATATACACTATGTATAACTAGTATAGCTAGTTTTAACTATCTATGTTACCTAAAATATTTAGCCAGATCTGGTATTTGGAAACTATTGGGTGGATTGATAGGAAAAGGTGTGCATTGGGGGAGATAACATAAGTTTTAGGTATGCATGAGGAGAAAAGGGAAGAGATAGAGAACTATGGTAAGTTTATAGAAACAAGTAGGATGCAGATGTTTTCCAGAGATTTAGCCCTCAGAACATATTCTTTTTTTATGGCCTACAAAAAAGAGAATATAGAAATATATTCTTGTACAACATGATGTATACTTTTCTTAGTTGATATAAGCCTAGATATATTGGGTTTAAATGAACTGCCAGATATCCTTTTACAATCGTATTTCTTTTTATTTAAGCTTTTGTTATGCAAAACACCATATATTTAAAAAGTTCTTTAAAAAAAAAAAGGTTCTTACTGAATTCCTTTTTCTTTTTGGAGGTTAAGAGAATGTATAAAACAGAGCCTTAAGGCATATGCTAAACCTCTACACCTATCCCTCTTTTTAGTTTTACATTTAGGAATTCATGACCAAGCAAATGGCAGCTATGAGAAATATATACTGTGAACCCAAATTTAATTGTAAACCAGCAACTTAAAATTTTAAACATATTCTTATAAAGTTCATAAAATGCTTTTTTTATGAAATTAAAGCATGGATTCTACTACTTGATTTTTCTACATGATTTAACAACTCCATCTGACTGAATGGTTTCTGATGAAATAAATGTATTTGACTAACTTTTCTGTATTGCTGTCAGATTTTAGATGGCACACGTTTAATTGTGGCATATTCTAGATTAAAATAGATTCAATCTCTAAATAAGAGTATCTGCTAAAGTGTCACAAACACAGTAAGGAGTATCCCCAGCTTTCTGACATGTTAAGAAAAAATAAAACACAAATAGCCACCATACTACCTATTATTTTATAAAATTTATCAAGGTTTCCCCTATTTCCTTTAAGTATATTAATAATGTATTAAAATCATTGTTTACCTTATAACTAAGATAAATTAAAACCAACCCCAAAACTCCGTAGTGAATTCTTATTTTATAGAAAACTCTTTATTCCCATATTTATTATTCCCCATCTAACAACTAACTTTCATTCCTTACTTTACAAATTTGTACTGATAATTATAAATGCCTAAACTATCTACTGTAATACATATCAAAGTGATAGGCACAGCCAAATTGTGTCATATAAACGAAATGTATTCTGCATAGCATTACATTACTAACAACATTCTTCTTTATTTTTAGTGGCCCTCTTAAAATGAAATTGTTTCCTAATTATACCCGAATGTTTTTCTACCTTAATATTTCCATGTTATTAAGGCATGTCTAAAAGTGACAGGGAAGTTGTTGCAAATCTCAGTTTTTATATTGCTGAAATTCAATTTCATAAGAGAACGCCTGTATTTTAGGATGCATCTTAATTTTCTTCCCTTAGCTGATTTTAAATATATAATCACTCCTTTGGGAGGATAAATGTTTGCAGTTTGAGCCTAGCATCTCTTAACCTTTTGGTGTATTTCACAATCTGCAGCAATTAGAGAGCGGGATGCTGGTCATATGAAATTTTTTAGAAGATTAGTTAGAATAGTTAATGAAAAATTTTGCTTCAATATTGGGACAATGTAGTGAAGTGGTGTTGCTGCATGAATTTTTAAGAGTTGTTTTCACTGGTGAATTATTCAGTGCCTATTGCATGCTGGGAACTGTTATTTGAATCTAGTAAAAATTAATCATATTAATCAATTTTTAATTTTATTTATGTGGTCACAGATATGGAGAGGGGAGCCACAGTTTGTAAAATGTAGCTGTCATAAAGTTTTGAGATATATCTGTCAGCCCTCTGTTATGGACCAGGCAATATAAGAGCGGTGGGGAGGCCTACAAAGAATTATCTGGTTTCTTTATGTTGAGGCACTCACTGGATTACTGAATCTTGATGACTTTTTTTCATGGGCATTTTTCTATACAGTGAAAGCACCAGGTTCTCTCTAAATATGGTAACAATTAATTCTGATGGGGGGAAAAATCATTATCATACATGCCAACCTTGTGTAGCACAAATCTCTGCTTGATGTTTTGACCTTTATTTTGTTAACAGAGGCTCTGACAATTGTGTTCCCTTAGACAACAGAGAATGAAAATGACAAAAGTAATAACACAACAAAGATATATAGGAATTGCCATAGTAGAAAAGGCCAATAGTTCATCTAGTTGGATGTATTTCTTCTGAGTATTCATTTCCCAAAATAACTAAGGTCAGGTATTTCAGAGAAAAGCATAGCACTGACATAACATAACCTAATTTGCTACAGGGAAAATCTCTTCTTTATTCCATTAATGATTATATAAAGAAGAGTGATGTACTCAAAGTTATGGTACAAAATTATTGTTTTACCTGAATAAAGAATAAAAATACTTTTGAACTTAAAATATATATTCCTTTCATCAACTCTGGAAGAATAAATTATGGACTTTTAATCACTTTTTGTCATTATGTATGTGAATAGACTTGATAGAATTTAAAAGTTTGAGAATGGGAACTTATAAAATAGCATTCCTATATATTTTTATTAAAGCAAAAAAGCCTCTGACCATCTGCTATATGACTTAGGTATATAATAGAACTACTCTGAAAATTATTTTGTTCCTTTGTAAGTTATTTGTGCATGCTGAATTTTGTCTTAGCTAAAGTAGGTAGAAGCACTTTCAAACTACAGAGAAAGATTTAAATATGATCACTATACTATGCAAAATAGAGTAACAATCTCCATTTCTTCCATAATAAATTAATAATGTCTAAAAGCTAACAAGTTGGATTCTGAAAAAAAGGAAAAGCTTTTAAATTTTAATATGCTTTTAGATAGTGGAACTAGAATTAGTTTTCCAAAGCAATAGGAATTTGATATGAATACAATGTATCCTGTAAGTCTGACCCCCAATCTTTCAATGTCTGTCATCTCACGTAACACATGTCTACGTCACCTACATCAGGCCAGCTGTTCATTGGTGGGGAATATGTGGTTATACTAATGAATTCCATGAGCTTAAAACCATTGTCTGAATCTTGATTCAAAATGACTTTTTTTAAATCAGAAGCATGTCTCAATCAGAATCAGTCAGTGCTAATTAATGTGATAATCAAACAAGTTAAATCCATGGATAGAGGCGCTGGGAGAAGTATTATCCCAAGAAACGGAAATATGAGAGTGGTATGTGAGCCGTTGTTACATTATACACTCTAGCCTTCCTACCTACCTATGCCTTTGGATGGCTTCTTCTACACTCTAGCAAGGAAGATCTGTTACGTCATCTTTATTCAGTATAGATTACTGTTGGTTCTAGGATTCAGTCAATCATCTAGTCAAAGTGATTCAGGCATTTCTATTTAATGCAAATACGTGGAATACAAAATTTCTGTTTAGTACATGGTGTCAACAAATTCAGATTGATCCAAGATTATAGTTTTTTCACCTTGATCCAACACAGAAAGAATTCACTCCCATACATATTCCCCATAATTTGTCTACACTAGTGGCTAAATTTTGCAATTCTTTTGATGAGTATGGTAAGTCTGGCTGAGTCAGACTTAGTATCTGAATCCCTTGGGTTTGCATGCTGGGGGAATGAGTTGAATCAGTAGTCTCCTGTCTGAAAACTACCTTAGAGGAGGCTGTTACTCTTTCTTCAGGCAAGAGTAAAGTAACCACCTCAGTCAAGGGAGGAAGAGCTCCTTCCGTTGACAAAGACTTGGTAGAATTAAGAGGTTCGAGATCTTTACCTTCATCAGAATATGCAGTCTTGATTTTTAGTCTTTCTTCTTCCCAGTCTGTGTCCTACAGTGGAGCCATATCCGTGCTCAGCATTTTCCTATCCTGCTAATTACTAAGTACTGGCATTAATCAGATCAGCCTGGTTGAAAGAAAGCCCATGTTGTTGAACCCAGACATGATCTTTATTTCTAATATCATTTTTAAATTGTAAGCCCACTAAGTAAGGAGATCACTCAGAGAAAAGTCTGATGGACATCTATACATTGGGTTACCACATCTACTTGGTACTTGACAATCTTCTGTTTTTGGTGAGCATTCACATAGAACAGACTCAGTCCATTCTGGGAGGTTCATCTACATAACTTCTCCTTCACTTATTTGTCATCAATCTTCTGTCCTTTCCAAATCTGTGAACCTCTATATGTGTGACCCAATAGTCTGTGCTAAGAGTACGGATCTATGATTCAGGATGGAAATTCCTCCAAGGCAGAATAGAAAACAAAACAAGCAAAAAAAACCCAGATATACCACTCCAAGTTCTGCCTACTGTGGAGTTTTCTTTCCTTCATGTCTGTTGAGGATAACCCAACTGGGGCTGTGGCAGTTTATTTCTGGTAGGTGTCAACACATCATGAAAAAACAACTGTAAGCCATTAAACTTATCATGTTGAAGTCTCTGTGAAGACTAAAGTGGACTAAGGAACTGTTAATGGCATAAAAGAAACACCCTGGGAGTAAGAACCATTTGTTCATGCAACTTACTAGTGCTCCTGAAAATCTGTTTGAGTTCAGTATTGAATGTGACTGGTTTTAGGTGCCAAATAGCACATCGGCTTTCTTCCCAATCTGGTTCAGCCATATACCACATTTTTTTTACTCTGTGCTCCACTCAAAGATGTAATAAATACATAAGCAAATATCTATTTATATTCTCTCCTCCCTTATTTAGTACCATCAAAATCTGTTCCCCATGCCAGGATCACCAATACAAATAAGCAAAATCTTATAATCCCTTTGGCATGTAACCTTTTTGTTCTTAGGTTTGGTAATTTACTCCTGGGACATAACTAATTCTGATTGTAGTTATTAGTTAGGAGTCATAAGGAAAATTGGCATTACCTTTCAAAATATCTACTTCATGTGATGTCACAATAGGATCCTCATGGAAAACAGGACCAGCCTCATAGGACAGGAAGGGACATTGCTTCTGCTAGCCAAGAACAACCCACTCTTTCCCAATCCAATGCTTTTACTTCCCCATAATAGACTGGAGTGGCTATGAATTCTATCTATTTTGTGACTCAACAGTCCACAAAATTAAATTCTGTTTCTGATTTTGGTATGACAGTCATGTGACTTCAAATGGACTATTTTAAGATAGTCATGCTTGCTGTGCTCTGGGCCAGGCAAAGCAGGTATTTTCTTCTGTAAGAGTTTTATTACAGATAAAGCAGCCATTTAACCACATAGTATTTTTATTTTGTTATTGTTGTTACATTTCAGTGTATTAGACCCATGCCTTAAAAGGCACATTATTTCAAACAGGTAAGGCAATGCCAGTTATTTACTCTTCAGGTCTCACTTTTCAATGGTAACTGCATAGCTTTACTACCGCCAAACATTTTTGGGAGTGGATAAATTCTAATTTTGGATAAATAGATCTAGAAGGCTTATTGCCCAAAATTACTTCTGGTACTGTAGTGGGAACTTTAGGAACTTTAGGACCCAGAGGCCATAATTCAACCAGAGAGAAACAAAGCTGGGTCCAGTTGTTATCTATATGTGCCTGCTTACTCTGCAACTCCTCTGGCATGTTTTGTGCATATCTCTGTTACTGTGTAGCCCTTGTAACTCTGAAGCTGCCCCAGAGGCCATGAGAGAAGAGTATCCAATGAAGTCACATGCTACCTTCCGTGTTACCTTATTTGGGGGACAAAGAAAGCCTGATATATAGAAAGCTAACAAAAAGTATAAAAGAAATGGCCATGCTTTGTGTAGGCCTCAGCCTCTGGATACAAATCTGCTGGGCCTATGCCCCCATAAATAAATGCTGCTTCCTGCATATAGCCTCGGTGTCTTGCTTCACTCTGTAAAATCCTACAACAGTACCAGATGTTATATCAAAATATAATTGGTAGTAAGTAGCAAAACCTTTCTAGCTATTTTAAAGAGAAAATATTTTTGGACAAACAATGTTTAGTTGGAGAGTCAGGAAGGCACTGGCTCAAGGGTTAGCTCCAGGGATACAGTAGCTGTGAGTCAGAGACCAGAGAGTTTCCTTGAGAAGTTTTGTATCCAACTTTCTGAAAGAATCCTGATGTTTAGAGTTTTTAATAATATTTACTGCAAGTCAAAGTCATACATTTATTTTTTTCTTAATTTCTTTTCAACAGATTTGTTATAACTTGTGAGGTAAGATTAGAGAATTTGTGGGTGTCTATTTTTTAAATAATAGAATGTTAAATTTGTGAAAACTCAGACAAAAACTGTAGAAAAGAACACTGAACCCACTGGGCTAAAACTCTATAAATAGCTACAAGGTAAAAAAAAAACAACAAAAAAAACCCTATTTTTATGTCTCAGGAAAATAAGTCCTTGCATAAAGCCAAGGTAAAAAATACATTAAAACACAAAGGACCACTTTCATGAAATGCCTACGTTCAAACACAAAGGTATTGTACCAAAGATACATATAGGAAAGACATTGATCAAAACATAACAGTGAATGTCATGGAAAAGCTTGGTATATTGAGACAAGGTTAAATTTATATTAAAAAAAAAAGTTAACAACTTCTTTTGATGCCAGGAAGATATTATATAGCTGTATTTTGTCAGGAGAACTGTCATCTTGAAACACTGTATTTTTAAGAGAAAAGAAAGGAACAAAATCAACTGTTGGACTCATATACTATTCTTTCATAGCAAATAGCCAGTAAGTCATTAATAATCTAGTCCTAATCTTAGATTATTGCTTGCATTTATGAAAATTAAGAAAGAATAGAAACAGGAAAAGAGGAAGAGGAGAAAAAAGGATGGGAGGAAGGAGAAAGAGAGAAGAAAGAGAACAGGGAATGGTAATGACAGAGAAGGTGAGAAAGAAAATCAAGAGAGGAATGTGCCCTGTTCTGATTTGCCTCAGTGGACATCTGGAAGAGGATACACTTTGGCAGTAGAATGTGTTGGGTTTTTTTTTAATCTGAATATTTTAAACACAATATTTTTCTCATTTAAGGTGTGAAGATTGTCTTTTTCTTTCTCTCACACAGTTAATAATTATAAATTCATGTTCTTTTTCATTGGACTTCTCACCATCCTGAACTGTCCAGGCAAGATTTTGAGTTTGCCTTTGCCAAGTTCTGAAGTTTTCACTTATTCTGGACTGACATTATGTTAATTTCTTGTATTACAGTTCTGACACAATGTTGGTAGTGGTTTGTTAGTGGCCACAAAAAGCCATGTCCAAGTCCTTATCTCTGGCACCTGTGAATGTGACCTTATTTGGAAATAGGGTCTTTGCAGATGTAATTAAGTTAAGAACCTCAAAATGAGATCATCTTGGATTTAGGGTGGGCAGCATTACTCACAATAGCCTAAAGTTAGAAGCAACCCATAGGTCCGCCAATGAATGAATGAATAAGAAAATGTGGTACATACATACAATGGAATATTTCCCTTCCTTTTAAAAAAAGGAAAGCCTGTCATATGCTACAACATGGATAAAATTTGAGAATACCATGCTAAATGAAACAAGCAGTCATAAAAAATACTGTATGGTTCCAGTATAGGAATCAAACTTATAGAAGCAGAAAGCATAACGGTGGTTGCCAGGGGTTTGGGGTGGGGAATGGAGGAGAAATGGAGAGATGCTCAGCAGATACAGAATTTCAGTTTTGCAAGATGAAAAGTTCTAGAGGCCTGTTGCACAACAATATAAATAGAGTTAACACTACTAAACTGTACAGTTAAAAATGGTTAATTGTGATTTTTAAAATTAAAAAAATTAAAAAAAATAGATCTAGGGGTCCTATCAGGCCTCTAATCCAACAGAGCAAAAAAAATAAATAAAAGAGAGAGAGAATTCTGAATACCTGGACAATATACTAATTAGTTAATTCCAACTAAATTTTTTGTAATGGGCTCAATTCTTGAGATATTCTAAAGACAAGACAGAAGGCATACATGAAAACAGTGTGAACAGGTTTATCTAAAAACCTTACAATTTTTGTATCAGTACCTGACACTTCACTAGATGTAGAAGCAGAAACTACTGACTCTGAAGCCAGTCCACAGACTCAGCATCTGATGCAATGTGTTATGTTAAACACAGCCATCTGCTGCTGCATCCAGCCTTCCTCCAGGTCATGTGCACCAACACCGCTACCCTGAACCACCTCCCTAGAGCTGTGCCCACCTGACAGGTCTCTCTCCAGCTCCTCCTTGTTTATGCACAACCCAGCAGTTGATGCACGATGCAGTAGGTGTGGGCAGCTTGCCTAGCGGATGCCTGTTCTTGTCTTTTTTCAGATAGAACACAGAAGCATTGCACGTCCTTTTCCTTATAAACATCACTCATGATTTCTATTTATATCTTCTCTTCCAACCTTGTAAAATATATCTGCTATAACAGCAGGGAGCCTCTGATTGTGATTACAATTGTGCCATCTTCTGATGGCAGGTTGTGGGCGTGCTAAGATACTGATTAGAATTCAACCCTTTTCAAAAATTTGGAAACAAATGGGCTCCAGGATGCATGGCCCTTGCCAGGAAATATAGTCTCGGAGTCTGAACCTCTGAACAAGTATTGCTGTCACCTACTTCAGGACCAACAGGCATCTGCAATGTGTCTTTCTTATATTTTGCTGACTCTCTTGGCAAAAGTGTTCTGTCAGCATGTGCTGCACAGCATTTATGTGAGAAACTGCTTCTCAAGCTGCTGTAATAACTAGTGCTTAGACACTTTCAAAGGATTTTTATAATGGTCAAATTTGTTTCAGAAACATTTAAAAAGTGGAAGACTTTACTATTAACTACATGTCAAAGGTAATACTGCAGGGCATATCAAATATCATTTTGATAAAGAGCAATATTATAATACAAATAGCAATGTTGTCTCTATCAAAAAATAAGTCTAGTTCTGAAATTTATTTACGTTGCTACTGAGAATTACATAGACCAGATTTCCAAGATTTTATTGTCAATGAGAAATCATCTTATAATTCCTTGGGTTCTACTCATATGCCAAAACACAGCACCATCTTTTTTTTCTCTATTTTGCCTGTTTGGGGCTAGATTGAATGCTTTAGAACATATGAGTCCCAAGAAGGAGGAGAATTGACATCTAACTCTTCAATTAGCCCCAAGGGAGCTATTGTAATCAACTTTGGCTTCCAAAGTCAAGGACGTGTTTAATTATTCAACAATAGCTTTGGAGAATGGGTTTCTACTTTCTGATGTTGTCAAAGTTGGCTTTTATTAGAATTCTAACCTCACCAGCAAAATGTAGTATTAGTAGGAGCAAAACGATCCAGGAATCAGCAGCCTTTTGACACAGAATGCTGTCAGAATCAGCTACACAATTTGCGGGGCTCAGTGAGGGATGAAACTGTGCAACACCTTGTTCAAAATGCAGGAAAAATGTGCTGTTCGTGGTACAAACACATAGAGGTTTTCCCATTTATTCTACAGTTTCTTTCTGACTTCTCATGGTGCTTCAATTTGCTATTTAATGTCAGTCTAAGTAAAGAAAAATTAATGTTTTAAATTGCTAACATGAATTTTACCATTCATTTTTATCTCATACAGTGCCAGTTTTAAATGCAAATAGAACAACATTCTACTCACATGCAGAACCCTGCAAACTACGTAACTTGTATGCCCTAGCTTGTAATATAAATGTATGCCATTCTTACCCAAACAGTGGAAACACTACAC
The DNA here is from genome assembly GCF_030028045.1 of Hippopotamus amphibius kiboko. Taxonomy (NCBI): domain Eukaryota; kingdom Metazoa; phylum Chordata; class Mammalia; order Artiodactyla; family Hippopotamidae; genus Hippopotamus; species Hippopotamus amphibius. The sequence goes on from NC_080198.1 coordinate 78,417,924, forward strand.
AAAACGAACTCAAATGTTTTGATTTTGCTTCTTTATGCACGCAGAATCAAGCCTTTGGCTTACTGATATGAGGAAGGAAGAACTGAAAGCGAAAGGAGTGATGGGTTGTGCTATCTTTCCCTTTCCTTCTACGTCATCAGTTTCAGGATAAATGGTTGGTTAACACAGGGAAGCAATATATGAGTGAGGGAGAGTACAGAGGGTTCCCTGGCTGTCGGTGTTTCTTAGAACCCCACTGCCTTCTTTGTGAGTTCCGAGTGAGTTCTGTTTCAGGTGGAAAGCACGGCTTCTCGGCATAGTCAGGACCCAGGCTTACTCAGTCCTAGAACTCACACACACTTAGCTGGGACTTGCTTTGAATCTTGCTGAATTCTTTTCCTGTGAATCATGGGTCTACAGGAATCCTGTTCTCGTGGGGCCTCCTGAGCACATATGCAAGTCCGATGACAGTGAATGCCTGACACACATATTGAGTGTTATCTCCTTTGCGCACAGTTTACTCCATTGCCCCGTTAGATTCACTTGCAAAACAGCAACTCTGAGATAAAGAACATTATGAAGAATGTTAAGACAGTGACAGAGCATTAATCAGGCCTGGGGCCCTTCTCAGTGCATGGCTTTATGCTCTTGCATTTTTACTGGTCATATGCCTGTGAATTCAGCCCTAAATGCTGTATTAATGCAAGGTGACTCAGGAGTAATTTTATTTTGAAATTACTGCAGCATATGATTTCGACAATAAAAATTAATGTTACTCATAATAATTATTAGTAGTTCATGTATACAAATCAAGGAAGCTTGAGCAGAACACTAGCAGGTAGTTATAAAATAATGTAAGTTCAGCTCCTAACCCTGAGCCTGGCAAGCAGTGGGCATCAGTAATTGTTTATTTCAGTATTTTTATTATGTAATTGAATGAAGTATATCTTGGCATGGATCATTTTCACTCATTACTTTTACCTTATTGCATACTTTAGAAATTAACTTCTGTTAAAGAACAAGATACTAGAGAAGGCATGTACCCCAAATATTAATAATTACTAAATGGAGCTATATGTAACAAGGTGGATAGACCTAGAGTCTGTCATACAGAGTGAAGTAAGCCAGAAAGAGAAAAACAAATATTGTATGCTAACTCATATATATGGAATCTTAAAAAAAAAAATTGGTACTGATGAACCCAGTGACAGGACAAGAATAAGGATGCATATGCAGAGAATGGACTGGAGGACACGGGGTTGGGGGGGGGGGCTGGGACGAAGTGAGAGAGTAACATAGACATATATATACTACCAACTGTAAAATAGATAGCTAGTGGGAAGTTGCTGTATAACAAAGGGAGATCAACTCGATGATGGATGATGCCTTGGAAGGCTGGGACGGGGGGAGGGGGGAGTCACAGGAGGGAGGGGATATGGGGATATGTGTATAAATACAACTGATTCACTTTGGTGTACCTCATAAGCTGGTACAAGAGTGTAAAGCAATTATATTCCAATAAAGAGCTTAAAAATATATATATATAAAGGGTTGTCATTGTATTTCTGATTTAGTAATAGACTTCATTTTAGTTTAATTCTTTTTCCCCCTTTGATTCCAGAATGCTGCCTATGTTGCAGTTTAAAAAATACCCATTTACATTGTCTGTTCTATTCTGATATTTTTTCTTTCTTCCTAGATGGCCCCTAGCTTTAGGGGAAGGTTACAAATTGTCATTGGACGGGACCTCTGGTCCTAAACTCTTTTCCATATCCTTATTGATATCCACCAGCAATGTAATGAGTCTAAATCTGGCTCTGGGTGTGTGTAGATTTCCACTCCCAGTGTATGTAACTACTCCAAATGCCCCTCATTTTGAGATCTCCATGTTTGGGGCTCTTCTTGTCCAAAGCCCAAAACTTTTTTAGATCCACTTGCCTATGCAGTTTGTCTAAGCCTTTTCCTCTCAGTGAGGAATTAAAGAGCATTTAAGTTTCCTGCAGACCATAACCCAGGTATGAACCTGGGCTTTCTCTCTGTCTAACCCAGCCATTCCACCTCTCCTGCAGTCACGACACGCTGGCACTGTGTGTTTTTCCAGGTTCTCTTCTCCCTGAGTTTCAAATGGGAAGCAGATTCTTTCTCATTGGAATACTCCTGAAAGCTATTATATTTTCCCAATATTGGCAGAAAAGGGTGGGGGATGGTCAGTGGACACTCACTCAAAGGGAAGGATCTTCTCTCTAGCTTTATCCCAACCAAATTTTCCCCTGAAATTCCACTCCCACAAAGGAGGAAGGACTTTTATCTCCTTATATGAGAAAAAAAAAGTTCTTATGGTCTTTTGATCATTTGTCCTATTTTATGGCATTTAGGAAAAATTTGCAGTTCAGAAAAAAAATTCTCATCTCAAGAGGCTGATTTTTGCAATGGAACACCATGCTATTTTGCCTATAGTCTTTTTTTTTTTAATTAATTAATTAATTTATTGGCTGTGTTGGGTCTTCCTTGCTGTGCACGGGCTTTCTCTAGTTATGGTGAGTGGGGGTTACTCTTCACTGTGGTGTGCGGGCTTCTCATTCTGGTGGCTTCTCTTGCTGCAGAGCACAGGCTCTAGGCACGTGGCCTTCAGTAGTTGTGGCACGTGGGCTCAACAGTTGTGGCTCACAAGCTCTAGAGCATAGGCTCAGCAGTTGTGGAGCATGGGCTTAGTTGCTCTGCAGCATATGGGGTCTTTCCGACCCAGGGATTGAACCCATGTCCCCTGCATTGGCAGGTGGATTCTTAACCACTGCGCCACCAGGGAAGTCCTACCTATAGTATTTTTACAAGGTTCTATTTTGAAAGACAAATATAAACACAATTTTTGTTTCCTTTGCCATGTTCTACCATTCCTATAAAGAATTTGATGCCTCTAGTTTTGAGCTGTGAGGAAGTAAAAATAGCAAATTCCATTTACAAGTATGAATCCATTACACTTTTTGAGTATTGATCAAGGTAGCCTTAATATTTACCATAGATGAACTAAACTTTAGACAAGTTTGTTTCTGACTATAGTCACTGACCTCTCTTCTCTTAGAGCATTTACTCTTAGAAAACTTGTAAATGTTAATTCTTTCTCTGCCCCTTTTAAATATATATATAATACTTCTTTTAGCTTTCCAGTTTTAAAACCTAAGACTGTCTTTCTCAAGGATCTGAAATCATCTCTTTGAAATGTAAACACTGAAGGATGTAGCATTCCTATCTCCCAGTCTCTAGGAAAGGATGAGTCTTGATGGGTGATCCATTAGCAGACACACATGGCTTAATCACGTTAATGAGAAAAACATTTGCCAACTCAGGAATAACTCATTGTGCTCACATTACATCTATCAACCTCCTTTCTAATGTCCTCCAGTGCTTTTCTGCCGGCTCACCCCAGCACTTAAAAACCCGCCCACACTTTTATTTTAGCAGAGTTGAGTTCAGTACCTTTTGCCTACTGCAATAGTATTTCTTGCCTGTTTAACTTTATCTCATGCAGTTTCACTTTGATAGCATCATAGAAAGACTCACAAATCTTATAAGTGAAGAGCATGAGTCCTCAATTCTTTTATTCAAAAGGAACAACCATTGCCAGATTTCAAAGAGGAATATGGAAAAGATTTTGCAGGACTGAAAAGTGTTTAACTGTAGAAATAAAGACCCTGGCTTTCCACAGCTGTCCTTCCCTACCGTTTTTGATCAGACCATTGCCTGGCAACAGCTGCTAAACTGAAAAAGGAACTCCCCCCTCTTCTGAAAACCAGTCTTGACCAACTATTCCTGAAAGCAGCTGAGTCATCCTCAGGATAAAGCTCTCGAAGTACTTCACCTTCCTTTCTCCAAGGTAAAACACTCCTTTGGAATTGCCTCAATATTTAGAATGAAGGCTCATGTTTAATGATGCACTAGGGGATTTTGTTATCGCTCTACTATAAGTTGTCTGAGACATTTCTCCCAAAGCAAAAGTTTGGTAGAGCTATCATTACTATATCTCTCTTTTTTTAAACTTTTTATTTTATATTGAAGTGTAGTTGATTAACAATGCTATGCCAGTTTCAGGTGTACGACACATATCTCCTAAAGAAAAGATAAAAGCAGGCTGAAAGTTGGCAATATATATTTTAAAAGCATATTTTTATAAGCCATACATGTTCATGCTATTTTAAAACATTATTTGTCCTTAAATTATTAGTCTAATCCCAACTCATATTGTATTACAAGTATAGATGAGCCTAAACAATGGCTTTTCTACCACGGATGATTTTGTCCTAATGCCCCTGGAGACCTTTGGCTATGTGTGGAGACATTTTCAATTGTCATGACTGGGAGGGGTGGGACTACTAATATCAAGTGGAAAAAGGTTTGGTATGCTAATTCAACATTCTACACTGCATAGGACACCCTCTTACAATAGAGAATTACCTGGTGTAAAATGTCAATAGTGACAAGGTTGAGAAAGTCTGGCCTAGAAAGTAGATACGGTATTTTTGTCAGTAACCTATGCACCTCAATGAAATGAGTAAACTAGTTATTTTACTAGGCACATTAACTCCTTGAAACCACAATAAGATTAGTGGCTTTCTTCAAAGGATTAACACATTAATGGGAAAATTCCATTCAATCCAGAAGTAGATTCGAGTTTATATGTTGAACCCTAGTTCAGGGTGATGGAGTTTCTGAGAGCTGTCAGGGGGGCATGGTACATGATAAAGGGCAAGGCTAACAGAAGCTCTGCACCAATTTTACCCAAATATTTATATGATATATAAATATGACATGATATGGTGCTTTCTGTAAGCAAAATTCATCAGCAGTGGGACTCAGGATTACTCAGTTAAAAATTAATAGTAGATGTAAATCTAAAATGATTTCCTTCTTTTGTTAAGAGAATTGTCTTTCAGATTGCTGTAAGTCTAAAGTAGATGTAAATATCCCAGGAAAAAGTTTCAACATTGAGCCTTCAGTAGACTCTTAGATTTACCTTGTGATAATGTCATGTTTTACACATTTCATAATTTCAGTTTCCTTTTCATGAAAGAGACTTTTCTCTGTTAGAAATCTCCTTTTGACCCTAGAAGAAAGTCACAGTGCTAAAAAATCTTTTAAAAGGTATTTTGCACAAAAGAGGGAGAATTTATAAACACCTGAGTGTTGAGTATAACAATATTCAGATGAATAGGGGCACAAGCTGCAGTTTAGGAGGTAAACAAACATGCTTTGTCAATAGCATGGGTGCATGCGTCTAAGATTCACTGACTGAGTGCACTCAGTTTCCCTTAAGCTTTCCGTAGTATGGTTGTAGATTTCAGAATGTCAGCTTTGTGCGCTGAAATAAAGGGGACATTAAGAAGGAGCTCTCCTTTCTGTATGTTATATTCCTTAAGTGGAAAAGTTTGAATGAGTTAAATAATTTAGTTAAAGTGAAGAAGAATATGGGGAGTTTTTTTTTAAAAAAATCTGGGTTATTTAAAGTAATATGTTTTTTGAAGAGGTGATGTTCATTATTGATTAACTCCTAGTATTTACATTGCATTCAGTTAGAAAGACTTCAAAAAATATTAATATGTATAATAAGACTTTTTTCTAAAGCTCTCTAATATTTTAAGGAAGCATTTCATTTTCCCTCAAATTGAATGGTTATAATTTTATAAAGGAACATCCTGGGAATTGTAATGTGTTTCTTTATGACGGTAAGTCACAGTAGTTTCATTGTTTGTCTCATCTCTGTTCTGTAATGTATTGTCAGCAATCAGACCCAGAAAGAATAAAAGACACAAAGATAGATAATGGGAACTTCTATTGCAGCAAGATCTCAGACAATAGAAATAAAGAATACATGTACAATAAGCCTGTTTATTGGGATTTGAACCACAATAAATTTTCAAAGGCTTATGTTTAATCTATTGATAAGTAAGATGTCTTTAAAGGTATTATATAAGTCATATGTCATAAATAAAGATTTGTTTCTGGTTTTGCCTTATGGTCACATGTCAAAAACTGGCATTTTTTTCCTGTGGACAGTTGAACTCAAGTCATTTGTATGGATATGGGGAAGAGATGAATATTACCAGAAAATAAGTAAAGACAATTAAAACATTTATATTCATTCACTGCAGAGTAAAAACAATTTGGTTGAATTTACAAATATATATTGAGTCAGTAATTGTTTTCATATACGTGAGTATGTGCAACTTGGGAATGGTTTTATACCATTTCAGTTTTTTGTCTCTTTTTCTGATATTTTTTATTTAGTTTTCAATCAATTTTTTTGTTGTTGTTCTACTTGTTTTCATGCATTTAAAATTTTTGTCCCGGGTCTTCCCTGGCAATCCAGTGGTTAAGACTTCACCTTCTGATGCAGGGGGTATGGGTTTGATCCCTGGTCAAGGAGCTAAGACTCCACATGCCTCATGGCCAAAAAATCAAAACATAATACAGAAGCAATATTGTAAGAAATTCAATAAAGACTTTAAAAATGGTCCACATCAAATAAATCTTAAAAAAGTTAAGGAAAAAAATTTTTGTCCTGCCTCTTAGTGAATTGTCTGAGAACAAAAAACTACCAATGATTGTTTTGAAATTATCCAAATATTTATTTTCACAAAAATGGATGATTAAGACATTTAAAAACTATTTGAAAGAATTTTTACACTTTCTCAAGTATTTTTATTTTAAAACTATAATTTGTACTTGATTAATGGTGGCCCTTTAGCCTCTCTAAATATGTTTTCACCATTTTCCTTGCATTTTTTAATTCTACAAAAGCAGGATTTCAAGTAGCACTTTATAATTTCTGCCACTAGTGGTTGCGATAATGTAAAACAATTTCTCCTTTCAAGACTAAAGCTTTGGAAGGAATCACATGCAATCTCAGTCACATTCGGTGACAGGTTTAGACATAGAAAATGGAACTATGATGCTTAGAATCATGTGTAAATTTTCAAAACCATCTCAGAATTTGTGAAAATTTTCCCCAGATTTAGATAAAAAGTTGAAAATGCTCAAAGGTGCAATAAGGTGACAAAACACCCGCATTGTGTACAATATTTCAAATTATTGAAAGTAAGTGGCTAGAAATCATTGTTGACCAATTTGCTTTTTGAGTAATGTGTCATAATTATCAATTTTTGAGTTGAAAATGTCTTTTTCAACTATTTCATTTTGAATTAAATACAATAGGGCTGTGTTTGTCAGTGCTAGCCCTGGAATTTCAAAGCCACTAGGAGAAAAAATTCTGTTTGAGATAATTGCTCATAAAAAATTCTCCTGGGAGGATTACCTTCTTTTCTCTTTATTCATGGAGGTATAGTGTGGAATTACCTCAGAATTCTCAATTTAATTGTACTTCAGAAATGAAAGATATCTAAGAACTGTTGTTGATATTGTTGAGTAAAAGTGCGTTTTTCCAGGAAAGTATGGTTAGTGTGACACTGCTTTCATACAAGAAAAAAAAAAAAAACTTTAGAACATCTACATGCAATTGATTATCATTTTTCAGGATAGTGGGGGGAGAAAAAGATGGTGGCGAAGTAGAGGGACGTGGAATGCATCCCTCTCCACAGATGCATTGGGAATGCACAAAAGGATGCAATAATTCCCACAGAGAACCAGCTGAACACCAGCAGACGGCCTCGGACACCAGAAAGGACCGCAGGGAGCCCGACATAACCGGTAGGGAGGCATCTACCACGGCTCAAAGAGGGTGAAGCGGCAGAGCTGTGGCAGACGGGAGGGAGTGAGAAACACACGGAGGGTCCGCACCACAGCTCAGCATTCCCGGACCGAGACGTCGATCTACAGGATAGTGAACAGTAGTGATAAAAGTGTTTTACCAGTTCTCTGGGCATCTTTTAGCTGCATCAAATGGACACATATAGCTAACCATCACACAACCCTATATAGCTGGCTACCAGATACAGTTCTGAGGAAAAATGATCTGCCTAATGATTGAACCTTAAGACCAAATATTTAGTTCGTATCATAGTTTAAAAATCTAAAAAGAACAAATGGCATTTTGTCTGGCAGTGGTACCTTTAGGCCTGCTGGGAACAGGACTTCTAGGACAACAAATATGTCTGGAAGGCTGTGTGGTCCAAGGTCATTTTTGCTGGCTATAATCGGGGTCTGTGGAACTAGAGGGAGCACACAGCTCTCCTGAAAATTGAAGGTGTATATGCGGGAGATGAAACTGAATTCTATCTAGGCAAGAGATGTGCTTATGTGTACAAAGCAAAGAACAACACAGTGACTCCTGGTGGAAAACCTAACAAAACCGGAGTAATCTGGGGAAAGATAACTCGCGTTCATGGAAACAGTGGCGTGGTTCGTGCCAGATTCTGAAGCAACCTTCCTGCTAAGGCCATTGGACCCAGAATCTGTGTGATGCTGTACCTTTCAAGGATTTAAACTTATTGAAAAGTCAGTAAATAAAAGTGTGGAAAAATGTCTCAAAAGAACAAATGAACAAGTGGAATGGCATGGAAAGTAAAATGACCTTTAATTATTTTAATACATACTTCCTTTCAGAATTTAAATAACTTGGGGGAGCGGTAAAACTGTATAAAGTGATCTTGAAATTAATAAGATAATAAATATGTTAGAATAGCCAAGAATATTATCAATAAAAGCCCCGTAAGATGAATTACATAGTAAGTTAATTATTTATTTAGTCCCAGCTAGATTTTCTTTGATATAATTCCATATTTCCTATATAATGTTTTTACTATTTTCATGACTTAATATTTGAATAACAACAACAAAATAATACCCTAATGGATAATCGCTTAGCTTCCCCAAATAGAGATGTTAATTTGTATTTAAGACACTTGGAAATATTGTTTCCATTTATTGACATATTTATTCATTGACCATTTTTTCCTAACCAGCTTCTTCTCTATTCCTTCCACTTTCATGTTTGGCTACAGAGAGTAAGTAGGGAAATGCCCCTGTTATAATTGCAACCTTAATGCTCATTTCATCTCTCTCTCCTTGGAATAACAAATATGGTTGTGGAAAACCACCTCAGATCCAGGAATGGGTCCTGATTAATTAAGCCCTGTCATGATACCCATCTTTCTTGTCTGTGTTTGGCTCAGTGGTAAGAAAAGGGTTAACTCAGCAGGCCAGGCTTGCACCAACCCTACATATTCCAAAGAAGGGCCTAGGGTTGGTTCCCTTTCAGATAACCTCCTGAGCCTTTGGAATATTCTGCCTGATAAGAGGTTTGTCTGAAGCCTTGGAGCTTGCTGTATGAGTGGATAAATGTATCCTAACCGTATGATAGACCATGGATGCAGGTGATGGTGCGTGTGGTGGGGTTGGAGTCTGAGTACCTGAGATTAGTCTTGTTGGCACTTCCCCTGTGACTCGGAGGCTTGGGTGAGCTTCCTAAATTGGTAACATTTTGAATGTGTTGTTACATTTGTTGCTGGGAGAATTAAGGGCATTCCCAGTTGACTTTGATGGGAGCTATTTCCAGAGTAGCTGGAAACAGGTAATGATGTTTCCTGCCCTGTTCCCCATGAACTCTTTCCTTCTGCTGATTTTGATTCATATCCTTCCAGTGTAATAAATTGTAGTCATGAGCATAATAGTTTCTGAGTTCTGTGAGTTCTTCTATAGAATCGTTAAAGCTGAGGTTTGTCTTGTGGAGTCCTGACACATTTAGGAATCCAAATTTAGCTAACCATTGCAGTGTTTTCTTCTTAGAAATAAGTAATCATGTAGACTTAGTTGGCCCAATCAGAATAAACCAAACTTAAGTATCAGACTACTGCTGGATTTTGTGTTATTTCCACATTAAGCCAGTAAGTTTGTTTTGTTGTTTGTTTGTTCTGTCTTACAGCCAGAAAGCATTCTAAGTGAAACACACAGGATATATTATGTTCACACAAGAAGCAGTTCCTTTTGGGTTCAATGTTATTTCAAATGGAGGACTTATATTACCTTTAGTATTACCAGAGTTTAAAAGGCTATAAGGCTATTTTTAAAATAACATGCTGATAATTGGATTGCCTCTTTAATTAGAGGTGAACATTTTGCAGCTATTACAAAGAATATCAAAATTGTGTGTCTGTGTGTAATTAACAAATATAGTATTTTCCCCAAATGAGGAATTGTGGCATTGGTAAGGTATCTTCTAAATAATAAAAATCTGCACAGGTTGCTTCAGCTATAACACTTTTGAAATTAAAAAATATATATATTGCTTGTTAATGATATAAACCTTGTAATTTGCATCCCTATTGCCAACAATAGTAACAACAGTGAACATATTACCTCTGCAAAATATCCTTTGTGGCATGTAAATCTAATAAACAAATTGAGCAGAAATAATTCAACAGGGCAAACTTCAAAAGGAGAATGTTGGAAGGAATATTTAATATGAATGGGATGTATTTAATATTTTATGTAAAATATACATTTTATTATTAGCAAAAGTTTAGTTTACTTTGGACAGGGCAAAATGGAATGATTCAATTGCTCATTTATTCTTTTATCTTATTTTCTTAATTTTTAAAAACTACATTTATTTACTTATTTATTGGCTGTATTAGGTCTTCATTACTGCTCACGTGCTTTCTCTAGTTGAGGTGAGCAGGGACTACTCTTTATTGCGGTGCCTGGGCTTCTCGTTGTGGTGGCTTCTCTTGTTGCAGAGCATGGGCTCTAGGCACATGTGGGTTTCAGTAGTTGTAGCACATGGGCTCAGTATTTGTGGCACACGAGATTAGTTTCTCCATGGCATGTGGGATCTTCCCGGACCAGGGCTCGAACCCGTGTCCCCTGCATTGGCAGGTGGATTCTTAACCACTGTGTCACTAGGGAAGTCCCTATTCTTTTATTTTAAAATATTCTTTTATTTTAAAATACTTTTTCCTTTGATCTTTAATATTGAATTTTTAAAGACAACCCCAAAAGTTGTATAGCAACTTGCTGATGATTATTTGTATATTATATCATATAAAGCATAATGTATTGTGATACTTGTAAAGTATCATATTAGAGAGTAAGTTAAAATGAACAGATTCTAAAAGGATATTTTATTGTATTTTCTTGATATTAATAGTTTAAAGTTAATTGAGCTTGGTATTTAGATAATCCAGCTAAAAGGCCACATTTTTCCCCTCTATTGTTATAAGTTTTTCTTTCTCCCACCTCTTCTCCTCCTCCTCCCCACCTTCTCTTCTCCCTCCTTTTCCTTCTTCTTTTCTTCCTTTTTCTCTTCCTCATCTTCTTCTTGAACTTGTATTTAAATATGCTGTGTGCCCAAAGAGCATATCCACATAGCCAAACTAAATCTTAGTTGTAAGATTTTTATCTTAATTTCTAAGAGTTCCCAAATGCCCATTTAATAGCAACTTCAGAAGAATTTCTTTAGACTTAACAGTTTCTTGAGGTCATTTTGAGGCTGAAGAAAATATTGTTTCATTTTTGCCTGTTAGAATAAATGCTATTAAAATATACTCCTAGAAAGTAAAGGAGAGTTGATCCTACTTGAAGAAAGGCAATATCTATACATGAGAAAAACACAAAACATTTATAAAGCAAACTAAAACGTGTGAGTGTAGCATCAGAGGAACTTGATTATACTATAAACTTTATTCTGTTTAAGTCTATAAAACAAAGACTAAAATAAAGACTAAAATAATATGTGTTTTCCTACATATAAATAATTGCATTATTCTGACATATGAATATAATGAAAATTATACTAACTCTTAAATTTAAGGGGGTGGTGACAAAGACTCACCCCTTGACCAAACTTCAGTCATGTTCCTTAAAGCATTCATTTTGACGAAGCTTTGATCTTGGCCCCTGTCCTGTCCTTGTACTGTCCGTCCAGTCTTAGCAAAGAATCCTGCTAAGTCATCGCTCCCTCACCCTTGATATCTGATCACTCATGGTTTCTTATCAAGTTCTTCATTCCCCACTTTTTTTTTTTTTTGGGGGGGTACACCAGGTTCAATCATCTGTTTTTATACACATATCCCCGTATTCCCTCCCTCCCTTGACTCCCCCCCCTCGAGTCCCCCCACCCTCCCTGCCCCAGTCCTCTAAGGCATCTTCCATCCTCGAGTTGGACTCCCTTTGTTATACAACAACTTCCTACTGACTATTTTACAGTTGGTAGTATATATATGTCTGTGCTACTCTCTCGCTTCATCTCAGTTTCCCCTTCACCCCCCACCCCCTCCCATACCTCGAGTTCTCCAGTCCATTCTCTGTATCTGCATCCTTGTTCTTGTCACTGAGTTCATCAGTACCATTTTTAGATTCCGTAAATGTGAGTTAGCATACAATATTTGTCCTTCTCTTTCTGACTTACTTCACTCTGTATGACAGATTGTAGTTCTATCCACCTCATTACATAGAGCTCCATCTCATCCCTTTTTATAGCTGAGTAATATTCCATTGTATATATATGCCACATCTTCTGTATGCATTCATTTGTTGATGGGCATTTCGGTTGCTTCCATGTCCTGGTTATTGTAAATAGTGCTGCAATAAACATAATGGTACAAGTTTCTTTTGGGATTATGGTTTTCTTTGGGTGTATGCCCAGGAGTGGGATTACTGGATCATATGGTAGTTCTATTTGTAGTTTTTTAAGGAACCTCCAAATTGTTTTCCATAGTGGCTGTACCAACTTACAGTCCCACCAACAGTGCAGGAGAGTTCCCTTTTCTCCACACCCTCTCCAACATTTGTTGTTTCCAGACTTTGTGATGATGGCCATTCTGACTGGTGTGAGGTGATACTTCATTGTGGCTTTGACTTGCATTTCTCTGATAATTAGTGATGTTGAGCATCTTTTCATGTGTTTGTTGGCCATCTGTATGTCTTCTTTGGAGAAATGTCTCTTTAGGTCTTCTGCCCATTTGTGGATTGGGTTATTTGCTTTTTTGGTATGAAGCTGCATGAGCTGCTTGTATATTTTGGAGGTTAATCCTTTGTCCGTTGTTTCATAGGCAATTATTTTTTCCCATTCTGAGGGTTGCCTTTTAGTCTTGTTTATGGTTTCTTTTGCTGTGCAAAAGCTTTTAAGTTTCATGAGGTCCCATTCATTTATTCTTGATTTTATTTCCCTGATTCTAGGAGGTGGGTCAAAAAGGATGTTGCTTTGATGTATGTCAAAGAGTGTTCTGCCTATGTTTTCCTCGAGGAGTTTTATAGTGTCTGGCCTTCCATGTAGGTCTTGAATCCATTTGGAGTTTATGTTTGTGTATGGTGTTAGGAAGTGTTCTAATTTCATTCTTTGACATGTTGCTGTCCAATTTTCCCAGCACCACTTATTGAAGAGGCTGTCTTTTTTCCATTGTATACTCGTGCCTCCTTTGTCAAAGATAAGGTGCCCATATGTGTTTGAGCTTACTTCTGAGTTCTCTATTCTATTCCATTGATCTTCCTTTCTATTTTTGTGCCAGTACCATACTGTCTTGATCACTATGGCCTTGTAGTATAGTTTGAAGTCAGGAAGCCTGATTCCACCAACTCCATTTTTCCTTCTCAAGATTGCTTTGGCTATTCGGGGTCTTTTGCGTTTCCATACAAATCGTAAGATTTCTTGCTCTAGTTCTGTGAAGAATGCCATTGGTAATTTGATCGGGATTGCATTGAATCTGTAAATTGCTTTGCATTCCCCACTTTTGACATATACTTTGTCTACCTTTATCAAGAATCCTGTTAGGCCAGTTTAGCATGAATCCTCCTGAGTATTTCCTTTTAGTGATTTTCCACCCACTGACCCCTCCTTTTTGTGTTCATTGCATATAAATCCCCACCTATATTTGCTGTATTCAGATTTGAGCACAGTCTCTCTCCCCTGTGGGGATAGTCATGCCCCTATTGCAATTGTCTTAAAGTCTTCCTTACCTTCTTTAATAAGTTTCAGAATACTTGTGCTCTTTAACAGTAGCTAGTGTCGAGAAGCTTCAGTGAGGGAGTAACAAGTAAGAAGTCCTGATTTTTATGCCAAATGTTTTCTATAGCATAAACTTCACACTCTAAAACTTAGTTTAATATCTTCAATAAAGATCATCCGATTTCCCCCATTGATTTTTTTTTTTTTTTTTACAAAATGGAAAATCCAGTGTCACATCCCATTCTATCTATAAAGTATCTCAAATTAAATTTTCCACTGCCATAATATTTTCTAAAATGTGGCCCCTTTCAATTGCTGTAAGTAATTTTAACAATAATTATAGTTTAACCACTAGTTAAGCTAAGAATTTTAGATAAATATTTAATTTGGGTAAGTCTCCTTCTGGGTCTGAATTTTCATTTTCTTATCTGTGAAATGATGGGGTGATGGGCTTGGATAAAATTACTGCGGCAGTTCATTCATTTGAACTCTGAAACTTAGTGACTTCACAGGCAAATTCAAAAATACTCCTAAAAAGGGAATTTCTTCTAGGGAGGGGTCTGGAGGCAGGAGATAGAAAACGCTTCTGCAACTTAACATGTAACTGGCAGAGAAAAAGTCAGAAATATATATTTTTTGTAAGTGATTTGTTCAAAATAAATGAATACAACTGTGCGCAAGGTGACAGTTTTTCACAAATCACCTAAAAATTGGGGAAATTTTGAACTAATTGAGGAGTCCGCTTACAACTAGATTTGTTCTGACTTCACAGAAATAAAAGGGCTCTGGAGTTAGGTGTGGGTTAGAGGGAGAGAGAAAACGTTAATTCTACCTTTGGAACTAAAAGCTAGTTCATTCTAGTTTCTGTTTCCTATATCCTTGTGAATCACTATTTAGAAAGGGGCCTTTTGTCTTAAAATATTAAATTCTTATCAATATTTTGTCATAAATAGCAAAGCAGTACAAGTAAAATCAAAACAAGAATGTAAATTTTGTAGGTACTAATATGATTATATTATTTATTCCCCTTGAAACTAATCACATAAATTACTGAAAACACAATTACATGCACCGTGTAATCAGTAGTAAGAATGTATCTGAAGTTGTACAGCTACTGCTTACTGTACCCTTCCTAGTCATCAGCTTTCAGGTCCACATGCTTTATGCAACTGGTATGTAATTTGTGGTGCTTTTAGATTGTGAATAATAGTATTTATACCAAGTAAAACAAATCATCTCATTAAATTATGCCTTTTTTTGGTTATTATTAAACAAAAGTGAAATTGCTTAACATGGTCAACTACTTAACCCTCTAACACAACTTCCCAATGACTTTTGGCTATTAAATACTCACAGACATACAGACACACACACCACAGCACACATACATCTCAAACCTAGCATCAAAGAATTATTGACATCAGTGAGGATATTCAGAAGAATGGGTTGTAAATTGTGACTGAAATTGCAAAACAGATTATGAAGCAGTTTTAATCAATGAAGGCACATTGAAAAAAATACAAAACCCACTGAAGAGCTATTTCAAAGTAGTTACTGTTTATTTGGATAACTAACCTAGATAATTATTCTGAAAAGCTGATATACAATACACTTTTAGAAATAATGGGCATATTAATTATCATGTAATATATATTCCTTCTTGAGAGTATATGCTCAATTCTTTTTTTTTAACTTTTTATTCTATATTGGAGTATGGTTGATTAACAATGTTGTGTTAGTTTCAGGTGTACAGTAAAGTGATTCAGTTATACATATACATGTACATGTCTGCTCAGTCCTAAAGGTCAGATTTTTTCACTCTTTAAGATGTGTCTTTAAGGTAAATAATTCATATATGAACTCTTGAAGGCAAAGGAGGTTGGTTATCTGCCATGTGTAAATACAAAAAACCTTACATTTGCATATAGAGTATGATTAACATAAATACTTGATGTCTTAGTTGTTCTGAGCTGCTATAACAGAATACCACAAACTGGGTGGCTTATAGACAATGGAAATTCATTTTGCATAGTTCTGGGGGCTAGAAGTCCAATATCAAGGTGCCAGCAGATTCAGTATTTGGTGAGGGCCTGCTTTCTGGTTCATAGAAGCCTGTTTTTTGTTTTGTTTTGTTTTGGTTTTGGTTTTGGCTGTGTCATCACATGATGATGTGGGGGAATTAATTGGGATCGTTTTTATAAGAACACTAATCCTGTTGATGAGTGTTTGTTTTCACAAGGTCCAAGATCTTATTGAGATCATCCTAAATTTGAAAAGGTAATATCTCTGTTACACGGGCTTCTGACATCAGAGATTTGAAAGTGTCTATTACATTTTTAGATTGAAGTTCCTCAAACAGTACTCGCTCTCTGATTCTAGCTAACAGAAATGATAGAAAAGTAATTCTTGAAGTTAGCCGCTTAGAAAAAGAGTATGGCTAAAAAAAAATCTTGATAATTTTCCTCCTTATCCTCTTTCTAAATCTTGTATCCAAGATTTTGTGATTAGTTTGTCATTATATAATGTATGGCATCCTGTCTTGTTTTCCTCGTATGGGATTTTTAAGATTGGATTGTCTCTTCACGATATCATATCTTAAATGTATGAATTTATCTGGTCTAAAAATTTTGTAGTTTGTCTCATAAGCACTGCATATTTTTCAAATCCAAACTATGTTTAAATAATGACTTTCTCTGGAAAGCTGAAATTCCTTTGAATTTCTGAACATCAGAAGTTACTTAAAAATACTGAGGTATGGCCTACTGTCCCCATGGCGGCTGCGCCGGAACCCGGGGAGCCAGGGAAGGGGAAGCCCTTTAAGCTCCTAGGAATTTTAGATGTTGAAAATATTCCCTGTGCACGAGATTCGATATTATATGGTTCGTTAGGATCTGTTGTGGCTGGCCTTGGACATTTTTTGTTAACTAGTAGAATTAGAAGATCATGTGAAGTTGGAGTAGGAGGATTTATCTTGGTGATTTTAGGATGCTGGTTCCATTGTAGGTATAATTATGCAAAGCTAAGAATCCAGGAAAGACTTACCAGGGAAGGAATTAAAAACAAGATTTTATATGAAAGTACCCACCTTGATCCTGAAAGAAAACAAACCAATGGTGACAGCAGCAGCAACTGAGCAGTCCTGAGCATAGGAAACCCAGATGCAACTCACCTTCAGTGTGAACAAAGCTGAGATCAACTACGGAAAGCATTTTATGTACCATAAGGCAGCTTTCAATCAAGTAAATAAAGCATGCGTAAGTTGTAAAAAAAAAAAAAATTACTGAGGTATACCTCTGATAATTGCTTTTTGCAAATTGAAAGGCCATCAAAAACCCCAAAGCAAATTCTGAATAATATGTTTATGACATGTTTTTGTTAATTTATATATTAAAATTTTTATTTTATAATTTTTGTGTTCAAAAAATTTTAGTCATCCATGTAAAGTCTACATGTTAAATTATTAAGTCTTTGTATTAGTTAAATAATTCTACTTTCTAACTATATCAGAAACTGTACATATAAAGAATCTGACCTATTGGCAATCAATGATATCAATATAATAAACTCAATCCTAAATCCAGCAGATAGTATTTTGCATATGCAAAATATACAAAATATTATAGTCCAGTGAATAAGTAACTATTTTGGTTAAAGATCTCTACCTATATAAGAAAATATGAAAATTCAAAATCTCATCCATTAGTAGGTTTATGATTTCTGGATAATTATTAACATGTCTTCTACTCTCATTCAATGTAAGGCTTCTGAGAGCAACTGTCTTCATTTTCTGTCTTTAATTTCCTTCAGGTGTTTTCCACAAAATTTCCTTTAACACCCTTACACCATATGTCATCAGGAACAGAACTCATACCACAAACAGGTTTCTTCCCAGCTATTAAATAATTCATCAAAGGGCAGCAACTGCTAGTCACTGTGAAGACGGCAGATGCGGAGCCACATGGTAACCCGTGAAAAAAATCTCTGCATTGCATTTGTCCTTGATGGTAACTATGGTTCTGTTTTGAATAAGAGTCCCACACAAGGATTTCATTTCCTATGAAATGTTTTATGGATATCAATAGGCTACCCACTAATATAAATTAAAATCTATGAAAATGTTTCTAAAACTGTGACATAATTGTACAGACATCTGTAAGAAAATCTCACTGGTTTACAATTTGCCGCAAATATAATCATTGGAATCACTGGATACAAAATGGCGTGAATATGTTTATTATATTTGCTTTTTGTTTTCATCCAAAGTTACATTTTGGGGCTCAAATATACATACTTTAAGTGTCCTTTAAGTAAGACCTAATTTTGTATGGAAAGAAAGAGAGGGAGAGAGAGAAGGAAACTATAAGAATTTACCCAGTCATTTATTTAATTATCTCCAACCCAGTGTCCAGAAGAAAAGCATGCATTGCAAGCATTCTTATAATCTTTTTTAATGACAAGCTTTTAATTTTTTTTGACTCAGAAAAAATTCTTTTTGTTTTTGTGTGCATTTAGTTGAAGAACAATCTATGCTTCAGATGTCTAGTGTAGACAGTGATGTGCATAAAATTATTAAAGCAGAATAAACTTTTAATGGTTTAAAATTGTCTTTGTATTGAAATTTATACTTAATCATTTTATTTTTATTCTAGAAAAAAAATGCTCTTTCAACAAATTTAGATGGGTTTGAAACAATCCCCAAATCTACAAAATTGTGGAGAATTATTTAAAGCATATAATACCCCCTGGTTCACAAAGCAAAGGTCATGAAATAATTTTCAAGCTGCATTGTAATATTCCATCATAAGTATTTATTGATAATTTAAGGAAAGTTGCATTGTACTAGTGCTGGGTTTTAAACTAGTATACAGATGCCCTTTGCTTAAACTCAGTTGGGAGTCTCAAAAGATATAATTTATAAAACTGTCCTATAATAGAATTGTCAGAAGAAACAGAAAAATGAAGACCAATTTGAACAGAAAGACTTTTGTGATGTAAAAACTTCCTTTCTATACTATGTTGGTAAATAAAGCTTCTAAACAGACTTTGATTATTCTTTAATCACATCAGCAGTCTAGAGACCCTGTGTCTAAATCCAAGGAATGCCTGAACATTCTCTAGGCAAAGAGTAAATTGAACTCTGCATCAGGTGCCTAACAGATGGATGCAGGCTATCATACATTATGCCAGAATCAATGCCATTTGGCTCGGTCACTTTCTAGGCAATAAATATAGATTTCTTTTGCAAATGTTGCTTATCTAGGATATTTTATTCTTTCAGCTCTAAGTGGATACCATCCTATTAAATATTTATTTTACAACTTACAAAATAGGTTGTTTGAAAAAGCTAATAAAAAAAAACTGCCTCCCAGAAACAATATATTCACATTTTATTTCACGAGGGGAAGTAATAACACATCCCTGCCCAGGTTTCATCAGGGATTCAACCTCGATTGCTGCAGTAAAGACACGCCAGAAAGTATGTACACGATGGCATATGGAAATACTCCAGATAAAATCTCTCCTAATACACAATCCATCTGGCACTTGCCTGGGAGGAAAGCTTCAAAGAGAACTAGAATATAGCCCAAATGTTCTCACAAGTGACACCCAAAGGGATCTGAAAACTCATTTGGTGTGTCTTTGCTTGAGTGAATCTTTTATTCAGGTTGGTATCTATTGGTATGAAATTTCTTTTTCTTTCTTTTAGCGGAATGTTCTATTTATGGAATCTTAGCCTATAACATCATCTATTTGTCTAAGTTTTAGCCTCTATTCTTTTTTCTATTTCCATTATGGTTTATTACAGGATATAGAATATAGCTCCTTGTGCTATGCAGTAGGACCTTGTTTATCCAGTCTATATATAATGGTTTGCATCTGCTAACCCCAAACTCCCAGTCCTTTCTTCCCCCAACCCCACCTCCCCATTGGCAACCCACGAGTCTGTTCTCTATGTCTGTGAGTCTGTTTCAAGCCTCTATTCTTTACTGGACAATAATAAATTATTTATTTATAGTAAACACACAAGGAAGAAAATTTTGCTCCATCTTTTTTTTTTTTAACTTTGATTTCATGGTGGACTTGTTTTGAGATGATAAAATTGATACTAGAGAGCTCCTCCTACCTTGCTTTCCTCTCACTTTGCCCCCTAACTTATTGCAAGAATGGAATAGGATGATACTGGGAAATTTTGTTTCCTTTTTCTATTTCCTAAATCTGTGAAAATGTATCACGTACTTAAGGAAATACAATAGATTTTTTAACCCACTTGCACTTTATTTCATGTAACTGGTGTGTTTTGTGAACTTGTATATTTTGGGATCTTAGGCCTAAAAGTCTTGACATCACAAAAACTTCTCAGCAGAGTCATACCGTTTGGGCTTCTAACACTCAAAAATTGCATATTCTGAATTTCTATAAACTATTGGCACCATGGTTAGGATCTTAAATATGGATAATACATTTCATTTAATAATATCACTTATTGAGCACTCATGAGGCAAGTATTCTCTGATCTCCTTATATGGATTATATCTTAAATTATATCAAAACAATTTGAGGCTAGTACTGTTATTCACATTAAATTTTTTTAATTTTTTTTAACTTTTTATTTTATATTGGTATACAGTTGATAAAAAATGTTGTGTTAGTTTCAGGTGTACAACAAAGTGATTCAGTTATATATATGCATGTATCTATTCTTTTTCAAATTCTTTTCTCAGGTTGTTACAGAATATTGAGCAGAGTTCCCTGTGCTATACAGTATGTTCTTGTTGGTTACCCATTTTATATATAGCAGTGTGTACATATCAGTCCCAAACTCCCTAACTATATAACTATCCCTTCCCTCCTCCACCCTTCCCCCCCGGTAACCATAAGTTTGTTCTCTAAGTCTGTGAATCCATTTCTGTTTTTTAAATAAGTTCATTTGTATCATTTTTTTTTAGATTCCACATATAAGTAATATCATATGATATTTTTTTCTGTCTGACTTACTTCACTTAGTATGACAATCTCTAGGTCCATCTGTATTGCTGCAAGTGGCATTATTTCCTTCTTTTTGGTGGCTGAGTAGTATTCCACTGTATATTTGTACCACATCTTCTTTGTCCATTCTTCTGTTGATGTACTCTTTTGATGACTGTAGGTTGTAGTATAGTCTGAAGTCAGGAAGCTTGATTCTCCCAGCTCAGTTTTTCTTTTTGCTTTGGCTATTCAGGGTCTTTCATGTTTCCATACAAATTTAAAAAATTTTTATTCTAATTCTGTTAAAAAATGCCATTGGTAACTTGATAATGATTGCATTGAATCTGTATATTGCTTTGGGTAGTATAGTCATTTTGATAACATTGATTCTTTTGATCCAAGGACATAGTATATCTCCCCATCTGTTTGTGTCATCTTTTATTCCTTTCATCAGTATCTTAATAGTTTTCTGAGTGTAGGTCTTTTGTTTCCGTTAGGTAGATATATTCCTAGGTGTTTTATTCCTAGATATTTTATTCTTTTTTGATGCAATCATAATGGGCTTGTTTCCTTATTTTCTGTTTCTGACCTTTCATTGTTAGTGTCTAGGAATGCAAGAGATTTCTCTGTATTAGTTTTGTATCCAGCAACTTTAGCACATTCATTGATGAGCTCTAGTAGTTTTCTGGTAGCATCTTTAGGATTTTCTAGGTATAGTATCATGTCATCCGCAAACAGTGACTGTTTTATTCCTTCTTTTCCAATTTGGATTCCTTTTATTTTGTTTTCTTCTCTGATTCCAAAACTATGCCGAATAAAAGTGGTGAGAGTGGACATCCTTGTCTTATTCCTGATCTTAGAGGCAATGTTTTCTGTTTTTCACCATTGAGAATGATGTTTGCTGTGGGCTTGTCATGTGTGGTCTATTCTGTTGAGGTAGGTTTCCTCCGTGCCTACTTTCTGGAGAGTTTTTATCATAAATGGATGTTGAATTTTGTCAGAAGCTTTTTCTGCATCTATTGAGATGATCATATGCTTTTTATTCTTCTGTTTGTTAGTGTGGTGTGTCACAATGATTGATTTATGTATGCTAAAGAATCCTTGCATCTCTGGGATAATTCCCACTTTATCATGGTATATGATGCTTTTATATGTTACTGGATTCAGTTTGCTAGTATTTTGTTGAGGATTTTTGCATCTATGTATATTAGTGATATTAGCCCATAATTTTCTTTTTTTTGTGATATCTTTGTCTGATTTTGGTATCAGGGTTATGGTAGCCTCATAAAATGAGATTTGGAGTGTTCCTCTGCAATTTTTGAAACTGTTTGAGAAGGATAAGTGTTAACTCTTTTCTATGTGTTTGATAGAATTCACCTGTGAAGCCATCTGGTCCTGGCCTTTTGTTTGTTGGAAGTTTTTAAATCACAGTTTCAATTTCAGTACTAGTGATTGGTCTGTTCATATTTTCTATTTCTTCCTGGTTCAGTCTTGGAAGGTTGTACCTTTCTAAGAATTTGTCTACTTCTTCTAGGTTGTCCGTTTTATTGGCATGTAGTTGCTTGTAGTAATCTCTTATGATGCTTTGTATTTCTGTGGTGTCTGTTGTAACTTTTACTTTTTCATTTCTGATTTTATTGATTTACTCCTCTCCATTTTTTTTCTTGATGAGTCTGGTTAAAGGTTTATCAATTTTGTTTATATTCTCAAAGAACCAGCTTTTTGTTTCATTGATCTTTGCTATTGTTTCATTCATCTCTATTTATTTCTGCTTTGATCTTTATGATTTCTTTCCTTCTACTAAATTTAGGTTTTGTTCGTTCTTTCTCTAATTGCTTTCAGTGTAAGGTTAGGTTGTTTATTTGAGAATTTTCTTATTTCTTGAGGTAGGATTTTATTGCTATAAACTTTCCTCTTAGAACTGCTTTTGCTGCATCCCATATGATCATCATTTGCCTCTAGTTTTTTTTTTTTTTTAATTTCTTTTTTGTTTTCAAGTGATCCATTGGCTGTTTAGTCACATATTGTTTAGCACCTGTGTGTTTGTGTTTTTACAATTTTTTTCCCTATAATTGATGTCTAATCACATAGAGTTGTGGGCAAAAGGAAGTTTACCAAGGCTTGCTTTGTGGCCCAAGATGTGATCTATCCTGGAGAATGTCCCATGTGCACTTGAGAAGAAAGTGTATTCTGTTTATTCATTCCTCTGCCTCAGTGATTTTGCTACTGAACCCTTCTATTGTATTTTTCATTTTAGTTATTGTGTTGCTCATCTCTGTTTGTGTTTTCAATCTTCTAGTTCCCATTTAAACATTTCTTGTATGTTCTCAATCCATGCCTCCATTTGTTTTCTCAGATTTTAGATCGTCTTTACTATAATTACTCTGAATCCTTTTTCAGGTAAATTGCCTACCTCCTCTTCATTTAGTTGTTCTTGTGGGTTTTTATCTTGTTTCTTTATTTGCAACAACTCATGTTGCATCTCATTTTGTCTAACTTTCTATGGTTGTGTTCTCCTTTCCACAGGCTACAGAAGCATAGTTCCTCTTGCTTCTGGTGTCTGCCCCATGGTGGGTGAGGTTGGTCCAGGGGCTTGTGCAGGCTTCCTGGTGGGAGGGACTGGTGCCTTCCCTCTTGTAGGTGGAGCTGGGTCTTGTCCCTCTGATGGGCAGGACAGTGTCAAGAGGTGTATTTTGAGGCAGCTGTGAGCTCAGTATGTCTTTAAGTAGCCTGTCTGCTGTCAGGTGAGGCTGTATGCCTGTCTTGCTGATTGTTTGGCCTGAGGTGTTCCCCCTCTGGAGCCTCTAAGCTATTGGGTGCTGCTGGGTCTTGGTGCTGAAATACGTACCTCCAGGAGAGCTCACACCGATCAGTATTCTCTGTGGCCTCTGCCACCAGTGTCCTTGTCCCTACAGTGAGCTACAGCCAACCCCCACCTCCCCAGGAGACCCTCCCAGGCCCCTAATTAGGTCTAACCCCAGTTCCTATGGAAGTATTGCTTTTTGCTGGGTCCCAGTGCATGTGAGGTCTTGTGTGCCCCTTCCAGGAGTGGAGTCTCTGTTTCTCCCAGCCTCTGGAGCTCCTGTACTCAGGCCTTACTGGCCTTGAAAGCAAATGCCCTGGGGATTCTTTCTCCTGATGCCTGACCCTCAGATTTTCTTAGAGGGCTCTTTTTATGTGGCAAGGTCCCTGTGTAGTCTCTCTGTTTAATATTTTTTGGTTTGAGGGCTGTTTTTAATATGGATGCCTGTCTCCTCTTTTCTCAGTGTGTGCTGATTGTGATCCCCTTGATTGGAGGTGGGACTGATGTTGTAGTGACCTGAGCCTGCCATTGATATTGAGTGGGGCCTCCCCTTTGCTCAGTGGTTGTTACTGCCCTGTCAGGGGCAGGGTCTGCTCCCTGGTTGTTGGGGGTAGAGGCCCCAGATCTGTTTCTTAGTTGTGTTTCTGCTGCTCAGTGTGAGGTAGCTGGAATTGGAGCTCTCCCACTGTGAAAGAAGACACTGAGTTTTCTCCTCTGGAGCTGTGCACCTGTGAGTATACTCTGTTGTGTCACTTTTCACCCATTGTGCTGGCTCACAAATTACACTGTTGTTGGAACCACTCTCAGCTCTACCTTAACCATGGATATGCCAGAATTATCCCTGGTGTCTCTCAGGCACTGTTTTCACCAGGCCATCAGCACAGTTCCACTGAAGTCAGGTCCCAGGACTGCAGTAATCATGCATCTGAACCTGCTGTGGGAGCTATGGAGGCAGCTTAGATCCTGACCTGGTCCAATCCCCACCCGTACATGCCCACAAAGTCCACAGCTGCTAAAGCCTGACCCATCTCAGTTGTAGGAGCACTCATCTGTTCAGACATCTGTTCAGCAGTTGCTGAGTTCACAAATTTAGCAGCAGGGGTGTGAATCCATGGTTCATGCAACCGGGGGGAAAGGTTTCAACTCTTCTTCCTTAGTTACGTGGCCCCTGGGGCTCAGCTGTGGTTTTAGCCCCACCTCTGTGTGTGTTCCTTCCACCAGTATCTGCTCCCAAGTTTGCCCCAGAGCACACATACCTGCACAGGCAGTTGGGGCAGAGGCGGCAACAGCTTGCTGAGGCCAGTGCAGCCAGAGGAGGCTTTGGCGGGAGGGGTGGGCATGCCTGCTCAGCTGGGTACCCTCCTAGTGCCCGCAGCAGCAGGGGCTGGTGTGTGGGGAAGGGGGCTACAATGGCGCCCCCCCCCCTCCTTGCCCAACACTCAGCAATGGCTCCCTGCTTCTGTGGTGGCCTGGGCTGCTTCCACAAACCTTCCCAGTTGTGGAGCTCCTTCCTCCAGTCCCTTCAGGCTGTCTCTTCCCATCTAAGAGCTGTCCCCTCCCTGGGTCCACTCTCCAAATCTCACAGTCCAGCACCCACCCCCCCCTCCCCCCCCACCCCAGCACCAGGAGACACACGACTCAGGATGCGGTGTGCAGGGCTGTGGCAGGGACCATCTGCATAGGTCTTACTCTGTCCTGCCTGCCATGAACTGGTTGCTGTGCTCCCTTCCAATCCCCCAAAGCGCCTCTCTGTCCCAGTTGATCTCTCTGCCAGTGAGGGGGCTTCCCTGAGTGCAGGAACCTCTCCTCTCCTGCAGCGCCCCCCACCCCCAGGGGTGCAGGTCCTGTCCCATTGCCTCTTTTCTTGCTTTCTTTCATCCTACCCAGTTGCATGGGGATTTTTCTTGTCCTTTTAGGTGTCTGAGGTCCTCTGCTAGTGTTCAGCAGGTGCTCTGTGAGAATTGCTCCATCTGTAGATATATTCTTGATGTACTTGTGGGGAGAGGCAGACTCCACATCCTATTCCAGCATCTTGACTCCGCCCCCCATCCTGTTATTCTCAATCTACACATAATGAAATGGAAGTACGAGGATTTCATAAGTCCACATCCATGTAACCAGTGAATTGTGGAATTGGGATCAAATTTGAAAAGTGAGTTAAATAGTCATGAAAAGCATCCCTCAGGACTGAATGTTCATCTCAAAATTATTCATATTAATGTGAACTAATGAATAAAATCATTAATGGCTGAGACTGAAAGAGATTTTATAAGGCATTTACTTTACTTGAATGTCAGAATCCCCTCGCTAATAGTTTTTCTTTTTAGTGCTGTTTATTTCTGCCAAATTCATCGTTATATACTCTTATTCAACCTATATCCATTTATCTCTTTAAATGTTTATATGTAAATGCCATTTTAGTTTGAAACTACTTGATCTTTACTTTTCTCACTGAGGTCTGTTTCAGAGACAGAACACTGCTGTCTCTGCCTTGCAACACCTGCCTTTGAAGTCATTAATATCTGTGATGACAGAGAGCACTTATATGCCCAAGAAGAAAATGTCAAGACTCTTGTTCATTGTCAAAAGTGTCTGAAACTCTTGACATTGAATCTAGAGTCTTAAAATAAGTGTGTTCCCTAAGACATCCTCATCATATTCCTGGTCTTAAAAACACACTAAGGGTAAATATATGCCGTTTATTGTATGTTAACTGTATTGCAATAAAAGTTCTTTAAAAAAAACCACTAAGGTTTTACTGCACTTTTTTGCTCCATTAGCTACAGGAGTAAGCAGCTGCCACAGGTGCTGCATGTGAGCCCCATGAGGACAAGTGGGTGGGGAGAAAGTTGCGCCATTTCCCTGCATTAGGAAAAAAATAGCTGGGGCAACAATGAAATAATCTGTGGGAAGTAAGATTGCCTATAAGGGTTATATTTGATGGATAGTACTAAGAAAGATCAAAGGAAATTCTATTAGCAGCAAAAAGTTTTTCTTAATCAATAGGTAAAGTCCCACCTTGGGTTAAAGAGAAAATTTTTTCCAGTACACACACACACACACACACACACACACACACACACACACACACACATGCAGTCACTCGTGCAATTACTCTTTACTATATGGATAAGTTATAACAGATTTCTGAATACATTGGGCAGGTATTACTGAAAGAGATACTATGACTGATCAAAGTCTAAGACTCAGAAACCTCTATCAAAAAAAAATAGACTATGTCTGGTGCTTTAAACTTGGCCTATAGCTATCTCTTAAAAGAGGATTTCCATTTGGATTTTATCATTTCATAATCCAGGGCAATTTACAATCAGGGAACAAGGGTGAACTTTTTTTGTTACAATCATGATAGAGATAAGTACCTCAGCTCTTTGCTTTCAGGGATAATATGTATCTTTGTAGCAGTACCTAATTAAATAAACTTGAACTTTTAATGTCAACTAATTAAGGTGGCATCTTCCAGTTGGCTTACGATAAGACAATATAAAATTAGTTTTCACCGAATAATTTTTTTATCTGAATCCTTTTTTGATTTATTCATCATTTCCCAGTTTTTTTCAAATGAACATTTATGAAGTTTTATTACTGCCCATGTTCTTAAAGAGCTGTTTGTTAGGCAGTGGGTATTCCCGAATATAAACATTATTACTATCGAAGGAGTGGGGGAAAAAGACGCTGAGTTAAAAGCGATGATCTTACCTAATTGTTAATGCAAAGAATATTTCAGCTATTCATATGTTTACAGGTTATATTAGTGAGTCCAAATTTAAAATTGTAACAAATGGGGACACACAGTCCTATACAGACAGACACACACAGGTGCTGGCACAAATTTGAAAATTTTGACATCCCTCTCTGTCTCCAAATCCATAGTGTTTTATCCTTTGTGTGGGACTTCTGTTTAAATTTAGCTGTACATAGAATCAAAAGTATTTCTAGATTTATGGCAAAGTTCTGGCGATTTCAATGGACACATTCCGAATCCAGAATCTATGAGATATGGAGGCCAATAAAAAAAGTAAAAAAAAAAACCCAAAGCCTGTAGTAGTAAATACATATACCTAGAACAACTGAGAAAATAGGTAGATTCTCCTAAAAAACCTGGAAAGTATCTGTACTGGTCACACCCAAGTTTACCTTTGGGCACTGCTTTCAAACTGAAACTTATCTAGAGGAATATGTAAGATTTGGGGGGAAAAGTGAAAGGATCTGGAACAGTGTTCAAACCTAAACTGATCAAGAGGAAGATGAAAGATTTGGAAAATGTGTTGACAAGTTTGAATTTTTAGTAACAAAAAGGAAATTATTTAGTGGGAACATGACATTAGAGAGGCATATTTCTGTTCAGAAGAATACTCTAATAACCAAAATTATTCCAATGCGCTACACTGTGTCTAGGAAAAATGTGTCTTAAATTGTTTTAATCCTTTACAGTTTCAACGTCTTTCTACATTAACAATTTCATTGCACTCTTACAACTTTATGGAAACAATGCAAAGTAGACACTGATAGAGGAGGAAGCTGAGGACAAGAAAGATCAAAAAAGCCATTACAGGCTCACATCTCAAGTACTGATTTTGTTATTCTAACCATTTTTTCTATTCACTACATCATGGTGGTCTCTAGCGGGTTCAGTGGCTTATGTAATTTGGTATAATTGTGTGAGAGCTGATAGCTGAACTGAAAAGCCATTAGAGTGGGGTGAAGAGGAGCACAGACTCTGGAGCTAGACGGTATCAGTACAAATCCCAGCTCTACCAGTCCTTAGCGTTTTCCTTATTTGTAAATGGTGTTAATACATTTTCATGCCTTAAAATATTGAGTGTGAGAATTAAGAAGGTAAGGCATAGTAAGTGTTTAGCAATATATAAGAACT
The DNA here is from genome assembly GCF_030028045.1 of Hippopotamus amphibius kiboko. Classification (NCBI taxonomy): domain Eukaryota; kingdom Metazoa; phylum Chordata; class Mammalia; order Artiodactyla; family Hippopotamidae; genus Hippopotamus; species Hippopotamus amphibius. The sequence continues at coordinate 78,446,457 of NC_080198.1, forward strand.
CTGTGTTAGCTAAAACCATCACCATCACCTGGCATATGAAAACTACTCCATACGTGTTAGCTTCTTTAGATGATAGCCTCCAAATTTTTACTTTGGAGTAGTAATTCTAGCAGTTTGGGAGTTGAGAGAGTGGGTAGTAAGTTTGAAAATGGTAACCTCCTGAGTTCCCTTTCTGCTGTGATATTCTGCTATGCATATGATTGTATTGTAGGTGTCAAACAGAAGTCATCTGCAAAACCAGGTATTTCTGTGACTTTTTTGTTTACCATATAACTCAATCCCATAGATTTCTAAACTAGATCTGAAGTGGAAGGAATGTGGGGGTGGGGTGGCTGATATGCTTTGGAATGCTAATACAAGCCTTAGTAGAGAGGGAGATTTCAAAATCTTATTTAGTAATATCTCTATAAATTGTGCTAACTGGAAGAATTTTCCTGAAGTATTCAATTTTGTTCTTAATAGTGTTTCTAAGCTTGCAGTTTACTAATTTGGTGAAAATAAAATCTGGTTACTTACCCTATTGTTCACAGGGCTGAAATTCTTAGGACAATAACCCAATTTACATATTTACTTGTATACTCTAAAGCAAGGTGAAGTGAATGTATCCTTTCCTACAGGTGGTGGAGTAAAAGGTAGGTATAAGTTGGTCACAACAAAAACTGAAGGGAAATGTCAACTGTTAGAATGTTATGAACTGTGAAAAGGTGGATGCACTATATGTGTAATACTATCTTCTTTATTTTCCAAAGCATGAACTCTTGAAAGATCCTTAGTTTCATGTGTTACCAATTTATCTCAATATTACCAGGAAATGATTAGCCTGAATAAAATACTTTCATCCAATACAAGCTAATACGCACTGCCCATTTCAAATTCTTCTATGTGTAGAATTTTGAAATCGTTTTAATTATTCTGTTAAATGAGGAAGGTAATATTTTAGCCAACAAAGGAAAACAATCCTTTGAAATAATGACAATGGATGGATATATATAGTACCCAATATGGCTCTCCTAGTTGAGAAGTGTGTAAATATTCTAATAACCACAGATTGGAAGGCCACCAAGATGAATCAAGAAAGGAAAAAAAAAAAAAAACATGGAAAAAAAAGCTGATAGGATGGCACAGAGACTTCAATGTGGAAAAAAGTTTAAAAAGGTAAAGATGATTGATTCTTTACCTCTAGTAAAGGTAAAAAATTCTTTAGTAAACTGCAAAGAATTTTGTAGGAGAGGTAAAATTTTTCCTCTGCCCTCTTAGGGTCTCGAGCAGGGAGACATACACAGATTAAAAGAAGTAAAGCATACACGTTTTTAGTAATTTTTACGTGTACATGAGAGCCCTCGCAAGAAAAATGAAGACCCCAAAGAAGCAGTTAGAGCTGAAGACTTTCAAATTGGAGCTTATCTAGAAGAATAAGTAAGATTTGGGGGGGGGGAGGGAATTGTTGAAGGATCTGAGATAGTGTTCAAACCTGAATTTATCAACAAGAGGATGGACAAAAAGTAGTAAATTGTGAAAACTTGACAAGACAAAGAGGTTTGGGGGAGCAAAGTTAATGGAGAAAAAGTTACTAGGAAGATAAAGGTTAGAGTAACAAATTTGTTCATGTAGATTTCTCTCAGCCTCCACTCCCCATCTTTAGTTGCTAGAATGTCTTCCTTCCTCCTGGTATAGGGAGGGTACCTTCCATGTAGGAATTTTATCTCCTGCTTTCAGGGGAAAAAAGTCAGTGTTCTTCTTGCACCTGCTATTTCTCAAGTGCCTTTAACTCAAACTATTCAGTATGTTAAATTGGCATGTTTGGGGGTGACACGCTCTGAACATCTTCGCTTTCAATTAGAGTAGAAGTACTATCCAGGGTAACACCTATCATTTTAATAATAGCTAATAATTACAAAGAGTACTTTAATTGTAGTAATGGGAATTAAGTGACAGCCAGAATAATGGTAAAATGATAAAATGCTGTATTTCCTTAAATGAGAATTACATGCTCATAACTTTATTATTATTTAGTTGACAACTCAGAGACTACAATATGATTACTAGCACTAACAATGAAGGGGGTAAAGTAAAATTAGACTTGCTTTATATAAGAATTAAAACTCATGCTAATTTTATGGTGTCTCATTCAATTTGCCACCTGTAAAATATGACAAAATACGTCAATAGGCTGATAAACAACTTCTGGAAGAAAAGTGATGTTTTCAAAATACTGATGTGGCAAATCATTCTGACATTTAGAATCTGGATGATTGTTTATTTTCTTTTTTAGACTTTCAAACTTTTAAATTTTTTTCCAGTTTTTTTGAGATGTAATTAACATACAACACTGTAGAAGTTTAAGGTGTACAGATGAATGATTTGACTTACTTCATGGAATGATGCTCACAGTAGTTTTAGTGAACACCCATTATCTCATATAGATACAAAAGTAAAGAAATACACTTTTTTGTGATGACAACTCAGGATTTATTTTCTTAACAACTTTAATAGGTAATGTACAGCAGTGTTAATTGTATTTATCATGTTAGTACATTACATCCCTGGTACTTATTTATCTTATAACTGAAGGTATGTAAGTTTTGACCACCCTCATCCAATTCCCCTTCCCCTGGTAACCACAGACCTAATCTCTTTAACTCTCAGCTTGTTTTTGAAGTATAATTGACCTACAATACTATATGTCACCATGCAAAGACATTAATTGTTGAGTATATTGCCCACACATTTCATAGCTGTGATTCATTTACTTTGCAACTGGAAGTTTTTAACCTCTGAATTTCCCTCACCTATTTCTTTCCTCTCCCATCCCCATCCCCTCTGACAACCACCTGTTTGTTCTCTGTATCTATGACTCTGTTTCTGTTTTGTTATGTATTTTCATTGCTTTTGTTTTTTAGAGTTCACATATAAGTGAAATCATATAATGTGGGACCCCCAGGCTGGGGAGCCAGATGTGGGGCTCGGACCACTCACTCCTTGGGGAAAACCTCTGCAATTGTAATTACCCTCCGTTTGTGTGCTGCCTGCGTAGGGGTGTTGGTCTGGACTCTGTGCCATCTCCACTCCTCGTACCAGTCTTGTTCTTTCTTTATATCTTTAGTTGTAGAAGATCTTTTCTCCTAGTCTTATGTTTTTTCTCATCAATAGTTTCTCTGTACATACTTGTAATTTTGGTGTGCCCATGGAAGGAGGTGAACTCAGGGTCTTCCTACTCTGCCATCTTGGCGACTCCCTGATTAGTTTTTCACTATTTACTCAGAAATTATTGGTAGGCATTTAGTCGTTATAAAACTTAGATTTTTTTTCTATATGACAGTGTCTTGTTTTTCTGGTGATTATGGAAAATTTGAATCAAATTTTTAAAAATGGCAACGTGTGGATATGAATTCATTTTGATTGCTTTTCATATCCTGTGCCAGGGGAAATGTTTGGAAACAGAAGTAAAGGAAGTGAGCTGGGGCTTTTTTTGCCACAAAGGAAGCTTCAGGTTTTGGAATATCTATATGTGGAGGATCTTCTGTCATGTGCAGGGGAACAAAATTCAACTCTAGTGAGAATTCACTTCTGTTTAGAGACAGCGCTAATACCACAGATTTCACTACTGTCTTTTCAGAGTGCCCGTAGTTCACGTTCTTGGCATCAGACAGGGCAGCAAACTCAGTAGTAAGAAGAGGATCATGAAACAGATGAACAGCTATGTAGGCCATAGCACTTAGGCTGTGGGGAAGCGGAGATCTGTGTGGGGTCTGCTGTGGGTGAGATGGCAGAGAAATAATGGCAAGTGGAAACATGCAGGAAATTAACTTTGATAGACCCAGAATAAAGAAACCATTCAAGACACACACTCACTTAATCCAGAGTGGTTTTCTCTAAGAAGGCAGTTATGAGCCTTGTTAAAATAAATGCTTTTTTTGTCCAAGTACTTTTCCAAGGAACCCTATTTAAAACTATTTTATGTGGATTTTCTCACAAATGTATCTGTTGTGATCTTTCATCATGTCCTGTTCCCTATTGTGTAACACACTTTTTATTATTTCATTAGTAGTGTAGTAGTAGTATTGTATTAGTGGTATTATACATATTTTTCCCTTACTAATGAATTAGCATCAAAGAACCATCACTGAGTTTTTTTCTGAAATTACTCTAAGGTGACTTTTCTGTTCTTTTTTTTTTTTTTAATAAATTTATTTTATTTTTATTTATCAGCTGTGTTGGGTCTTTGTTACTGCATGCGGGCTTTCTCTAGTTGCAGCAAGTAGGGGCCACTCTTCACTGTGGTGCATGGGCTTCTCATTGTGGTGACCTCTCCTGTTGTGGAACACGGGCTCCAGGCACTCGGGCCTCAGTAGTTGCAGCACGCGGGCTCAGTAGCAGTGGCTCGCAGGCTGTAGAGCGCAGGCTAAGCAGTTGTGGCTCACGGGCCCAGCTGCTCCACGGCATGTGGGATCTTCCCAGACCAGGGATGGAACCCGTGTCCCCTGCATTGGCAGGCGGACTCTTAACCACTGTGCTACCAGGGAAGCCCTGACTTTTCTATTCTTGAAAATGCTTAGGAAAGGGGATACTACCGTCTTACCTAGTAATATACATATTCATGACTTTTTTTGCATTCATGTCCTTCTTCATTATATCAAATCTAAATTGCACCTATTACAAATTATGCCCTTTTCCTGTAGGTCACTGAGGATAAATGCAGTAGATGGTTGGCACTTGCTGTGTACTGACATTGAGGATGAAACTTGTTAGGGAGCAGCATAATTGTGACAAATGGAGGAGAACGATGAAAAAAAGATGAATGTTTGTTAGTATTACTTCAGGTCAATATCAAATCATTTCAAAAAGATTCATAAGAATTTTCTGGAATGATACTCCCTAACCTCAGTAACCTATTACAACTCTTGTTGTCAGAAAACTGTGATAAACTTAATAGAGCAGAGAGTGTAAGAGAGTTCAGTACACTCTCTAGCCCTCTTGTATTTTTATGGATTAGCATTTTAGTTTATTCTTCTGCCCAATTAGTTCATTCAATGCCATCGGCATTTAACAGTCTCCTCCCTATACACAGCATAGCTAGGAAACAAATCACTTAGAATGTTGTTTACGGTGCTTCTGTATTTTTGAATGTCAGGCCTTACATATAAGTATATAAAGCGATCAGAATTAGTTGAAACCATTTTTCAGTTTATTCAATAAACATATATAGAATTTGCCTAATTTCTGTGCATAAAGTTCTTAACAAATATTCCTCACTGAATCCTCCCTTAAACATCATGGGATAAACAGCATTATTGTCCCATTTGATCTTTGAGGAAAATGAAAAGGGAGGACTGTTTGAATAAGCTGTGGCATAGCCACGTAATGACTATGCAGCCAGAAAAAGGAATGAAAAAGATCCCATATATAGAATTTTGAAGATGTCTTAGCTTATAGTTTTGGCTTTGAAAATTTATGCATGCTTTTTAAATTTTTTTTAAATTAAATATATTTATTTTTTATTGAAGTATAGTTAATTTACAATGTGTTAATTTCAAGTGTATAGCATAACGTTTCCGTTATACATATATAGGTGTGTGTGTATATACATATTATTTTTCAGATTCTTTTCCATTATAGGTTATTACAAGATACTGAGTATAGTTCCCTGTGCTATACAGTATGCCCTTGTTGTTTACCTATTTTACACATAGCAGTGTATATATGTTCATCCACAACTCCTAATTTCTCTCTCTCCTCCTTACCCCGGCTATCCCCTTTAGTAACCTGTTTTCTATGCCTGTGAGTCTATTTCTGTTTTGTAAATAAGTTCATTTGTATCTTTTTTTTTTAGGATTTCACATATAAGCAATATCATATGATACTTGTCTTTCTCTGTCTGACTGACTTTGCTTAATATGATCATCTCTAGATCCATCTGTGTTGCTGCAAATGGCATTATGGATGCCCTGCACGCCAGTGGTGTTGGGAAAGTTAATAAAAGTAGTCTTGTTCAGGCTTCAGAGGCAGTAATAGGCCTTTGACTGAACAGAGACCCTGAAAAGAGTTACATGTCACACTGCTGACCAGCAGAAGCTGTGAAAGTAGGTCTTGAGAACCAAGATAAGGAAGGGAGTAAGTCCGGCAGGTCTTGAGAACCAGCAAAAGGAGTAAGTCACAAAGCTTCCTGGGCCCTGGAAATCTGGCCAGTTCCTGGGAGTCTGCGAACATTCTCAGACTTACAATTAGAAATACAAGCATTTAACATTGTAGCCAGAGCTGCACATTTGAACGTAAGCTGATGATTATCAGCTTGCAGCTTGGCGTTAAAAGCAGAACTCCTTTGAGCAGTAATCTGAAGTGTCACCCAAGAGGTGGACACACTGCCTGGGACCTTCCCACTCGGGACTCCACACTGCTGTTCCAGGGACTTCCCAGCATTCCTTGGATCTGGATGAAGTTCTCCCAGATTGGTGATATATGCAGGTCTGTCTCTTTATATGTTGCTTGTTCTCTCAATTTGGTGACAGATGTTCTCTTGAACTAGTAACTTACGTGGCAGTGTAAGTGCTCCCAAATTGATGATGTATATACATATACATGTGTATGTGTGTGTGTATATATATATTTTGCTTGTCCTTATACTGTAACTTACTACTAATATAACAAATTTCCTTATTTCTTGCTTATTAAAGTATGGAATGGTTATTTTGCTGGTGAGTCCTCTGAACCTGAAGCTGAAAGCAGGTCTTTAGGCAAAACAAATGAATAACTTAAATATACAGAAATAAAAAGGAAATACAATTCCTAAACATTGAAAAAATATAGTAACATAACCACATTTAAAATAATTTTTCAAGTGATTTTAAATAGTGAATGTTGATGGAACATTTTTGAAAGAATATAGTCTGAGGATAAATAGAACTTCAGTAAAAACTTAAAACTGTGTCCAGTGGTTTAACTAGTGGAGTTATATTTATATTATGAATTATGATATTATAAAACTCTGCATACATTTCATGGAATAATACATAGTCAGTTAATCTTTTTAGCAACCAAATATGCAATATGACAGAAATGATAAAACTTTATAATAAAACATTTTAAATTCCATAATGTTTAGCATAAATTGGGAATGCCACCATATGTATATATTTAATACCATTTTTTGGCTTTGCTAGTTGAATTTGTCTAGCTATAATTACAATCTAGTGACAACAGACACACCTGGTGTTTGAATTGTGGTATCTAAATTCTATTCCAGGTCTGAGGAGGAAAATTATGCAAGAAGATTCTGGGACTCTTCTTTGCCAGAAAGTAATGGAGATATCAGAAATTCATGAACATTAATGGACTTGTGCCAAGGGGAGCAAAGACCTACATTGAGCTCCAAAGGTAAGTCATTGAAGCATCAGAAAGAATCATGAATGTAATGAATAGAAATACATTGCACATATAAAAGACTGTGAGCTTACAGTGAGATTTATATATGAAAAGAGGAAACCACAATAATAATAGGTCATTTTAAGCCATTTGACTAGAGCATGAACACTTTATTCTCAAGATTAGCTATTTAGGAGGAAAAATTAGGCCACATCTAATTCTATCCTTCATTTCCTGTGTAAATTGCATTTCAGCTTTGATGATGAAAGTTCTTCTTTATAGTAGTTTTCCATTGAATAAATGTAGAAAATGTGATAGAAACAAAAGAAATAACTGACCATCATGCAGCTTTTTTGGAATAATTGACTCAGACAAATATTACCTATAGATGAATAATTAGATGACAGATTAGCAGAGACTATGTGATGACAGTATCAAGTGTCACAAGGTAAATCTCTTGATCAGACTAAGTGTGGTTATAAAAAATTAAACTTTCACTGTCGGATGAATTTGCTGAGTACCTTGTTAAATTTGCTTATCCTTGACTTTTTACCTACTTTTTTTATAGCTTAACATTTAAACTTTAGTATTGTTGAGAAATTAAATATAATTTGTTATCTCTGAATTAGTAAATATCATAGACTCAAATTTTAAGGTAGAACTAAACACTGACTCCTTCATTGATGTCTTTAGGAGAGAACATAGGACATCTGTTTCATTAGTTAGAGGCAATAAATCTGGTCTTATCTACTGTGTTATGTTATGTCATCTACTAGGTAACATGTCATGATATGTTATGCCACATTAATTTTTCATTCCTCCTTTTGTCTTAAAATATTTTCAGTACAATTCTTTAAACACATTGTAGCCTTACAAATTCACTTATTTATTCAATTTAACAATTAAATTAATTTCAGTCTTAAATGATTAATAGAACATGGATAATACAATATAATATTTTCAGAAATTGCTTTACCCCCTCCATTTGCCAAACAAATGTCATAGAGATTTGAGAACAGGAAGGTCACATGCCAGCACTGTCTGTTGTTTCATACCTGTAGTCTCTAAAGTTAAGTCGAATTTACTCTGACTTTATGAGACAGCTACAGAATACACTTTCCAAGAAGTGTTTTCGTTTTAGCCAAGTTCATAAATTTTTCATTTATGAAAGTTGCCATGCATTTATCTGCAAATAGTATCTTCCTTTCACCTCTCATGTTATGAAGGCAGAAAGGGACATGTTTTGCTACAGGTGTATCATTTTCATTAAAAGCCGTATGGAACCAGACAATATCAATGTATCATACTACTCTTAAACAGTCCTTCTAATTGGAGCAAGATTAAAGTTAACCACCCTATAAGTCTGCTCCCATTTGTGCTACTGTGGTGTGAAAGCCTATTTTTAAAAAGTTCTTGCCAAGAAAGTTAATTTGAAATATGTATAGGGATGTTTGTTTTTAGAAGCAAAGAGTGAAAATTTCAAGAAACATCTATTAACAAACAGGATATTTAACATGGAATATTTATATTTTTAGAAGTTTATGCTAAGTGGTAAGTTTATTTCACACGTTAATGAAGGTAATATATTTGGAATAATTTACATATGTTTATACGAAAAAAGCGTATATATTCATTACAATTTTAGTATACAAATTAAAATAAATTGTTTTTTTAAGTCTAATTGATTTTTTTCATATGAATTTTTGCACTGCACCACTCTATATTTATTTAAATGCACACATATTTATGTGTATATACATTCATAAACATATGCATGTTTATGAAGGAAAATTGAAAGAGAGAGGAAGTTAATGAAATTAACATGAAAAAATTATTTCTGGAGGCAATGAAGATAATACAGTATTTTAATCCAAAGTCATCACAAATATTATGGACATATCAAAGAAGAAAATGTATCTAAGGAAAATAAGTAGAACAAAGACAGTGGAGTATTCTATTCTATTATTTAAAAACCATAAATTTTAAGAGATAACATTTAATATTTACACTGATTCAGAGGAAAAAGAGATCGGGAGACAACATAGTGAAAGATGTGTCTGTGTATCTTCATCTTTGTATCTACATCTGTACTTACCTATCTATATGTGACAGCTACTAAAATTATAGAGCATGTATTTTTCTCTTATAATCTACCTTTCTAATATAAGTTTCTCCTTAAAAGCCTTTGAAATAACTACCTGGCTTTATCCAACTAATAATGACATGGGACTGTTTCCACCATAGGGTGCTGGAGATACATGCTACTAGCTCAGAACAACCAAAAAACACAAATCATTGAGAAGTGGGGAAATGGAAATCATCACACGCCAGAAATTACTAATGATAAATTTGCAGAAGTAAATATCTGCTGAAGTCAGACCCTAACTGTAGTCATCAGCCCCTTCTAGTGGGCTCGATTTGATATTTATTGGACAATCCATGAGCTTGTTCATGTTGGTGATAGGAAACAAAAATATGTGTGGTTGATGAGGAGTCTGTTTCCATGCAAGTGGAAACTGAAATTATAGACACCAGAATAAAGCTAGGACCAAAGAAGGAATGCAGTTTCAGTAGATAAAAAAGGAACAAAAATACAGTGGCCTGATTTCTTGCCTTGACTTCAGTTCTGGGTTCAGCAGGAATAAACAAATGTATCCCTTGAGACTCCTACCACAATTCTGCCCTTCTGTGAGTCTGGAACTGAGTCACAGTATCTCAGTGCACAATAAGCATGAATGTGTATCCTCAGGCACCTATCAAAGATAAGCTCAAAACAAGTTCCTGGATAAATGTGCTCTAAACCTGGGTCTCAAGGAATTTCCATACATGTATTTTCGAAGATCATTTGCTCATAACAAAAAATGCAGGAGAGCACAATCGACCATGAGCAAACAATAGACATTAAAGAAGTACTTAACATTACAAGTATAGTATATAATACATACAATATTCATACTTCATTTGTTAAAAAATTATAAGAACATAAAATGTATGACTAAAGAGCAGGAGATTATCAAAATTGACCAGACAGTTTTGGAAAGTACTAAATAGACCTTTAAATTTAAATATATAAACATTTATATTTTAAAATATTAGATGATATTTAAAGCAAACTATATGCAGCTAAAGAAGGAGCTAATGTACATAAAGTTAAATCTGTGTAAATTACCTAGACTATATCTCAGAGAATCAAAGAAATAGAAACTGTGAAAGATCGAGAGACATTAGGGAAAGAAAAAAGGGTCTACATGCTTTTAATCTGGGTTCCCAAGAGTATAAGGAAGCATGCAAAAGCAAAAAAAAGATTAAAATTGATAAAAGACATCAATTCATAGGTTAAAAATCTCTACAAATTTTTAGTCTAGAGTGGTAGACGCAATGAAATTCTATTTCCAACAAGAATATAAATATAACATTTTAAAACAAACATAAACTATGTTTATCACCAACCTTGCATAGAGTAATTTCCACAGGGTACAATTTGAGAAAAAGAAAAATAAATATTAGATCATGGATTATTCTTTAAAACTGAATTGAAGTTCATGCTGAGTGAAAAATTATTACACACCAAAAAACTTATGCCATATTGTTTCATTTATATAAAGTTCTAGAAGAGTCAAAATTAACCTTTAATAAAAAATTAAGACTTTTAACCTCTGAGGGTCAGAAACAGAATCGACTGACAGAAGTTGGAAGAGATCTTGGGGGTGATGGTCTTTCTCTTCATAGGTGTTTGGGTTACACAAGTTATGTGCTTGTCAAAATATGCTGAATGGTGCAGTTATGATTTGTGCATTTCATTGTTTATAAATTTAATCTCAGCTGGAGTATAAACACATAGTGAAATCTCATTAATGATGCATCTCCTGCAGTGTTTACTATTGAAATGTACTGATATCTGCAACTCACTTTAGGGAGGTATTAAAATAAGATGCATTGATGGAGATGGATAAAATAATGAATATATGGCTATTTAATATGTGTTAAGAAAAATTTAAAGGTAATTATATAGCTGTTCACTGTGTATCTTTTGACTTTTTCAACATATCTAGGATGGGCAAATCAAGTAATCTACCTTAAGAATCAAGTTTGTCAATGTTAGTAAGTGCAGTGAAAGTTTTTTTTTTTCCCAAATAGCAAAAGTATTGGGGATTTTATAAATGTTTACTGAGTTTTAAGGCTGTGTGATTAGGTACTTTTAAAAATTTGATTCATATTCAAATAAAGAAAACCTTTTTTTCAAATGGAATAACAATAGCAAGTTCAGTGTAAAAATATTGGCTCAAGCAAAATTTCTGAGATTGTTTGGACCTTCAAGGATTTTAACCCGAACACATAGCCTCCCCTATCCCAGTGATTATCATTTGATGTGTAAAAACTATATTTAAAACTAGGAAACTAAAGAAAACATAGAAAATTATTATTTTATTGATGTATAATTGATTTACAATATTGTGTCTTTCAAGTGTACAGCAAAGTAATTCAGTTATATATGTGCATATCTATATTCTTTTTTTCCCAATTCTTTTCCATTAGAGTTTATTACAAGATATTGAATATAGTTTCCTGTGCTCTACAGTAAATTTTTGTTGTCTATTTCATATATGGTAGTGTGCATCTGCTAATCCCCTCTTCCCAATATAGCCCTCCCCCCATTCTTCTTTAGTAACCATAGTTTGTTTTCTATGTCTCTGAGTCTGTTTCTGTTTTGTATATAGTTCAATTGTACTACTTTTTAGATTCCACATGTAAGTAATATCATATATCTCTTCCTCTGTCTGAGTAACTTCACATAGTATGATAATCTCTAGGTCCATTCATGTTACTGCAAATGGCTTTACTTCATTCTTTTTTACGACTGAGTAACCACAGCTTCTTTATCCTTTCCTCTGTTGATGGATGCTTAGGTTGCTTCCATGTCTTGGCCATTGTAAATAGCTGCTATGAACATTGGGGTGCATGTATCTTTTTGAATTAGAGCTTTCATCTTTTCTAGATCTATACCCAGAAGTGGGGTTGCTGGATGATGTGGTAATTCTATTTTTAGTTTTCTGAGGAGCTTTCGTACTGTTTTCCACAGTGGCTGCACCAATTTACATTCCCACCAACAGTGTAGGAGGGTTCCCTTTTCTCCACATCCTCTTCAGCATTCATTATTTGTAGACATTTTGATGATGGCCATTCTGACTGGCGTAAGGTAATAACTCACTGTAGTTTTTATTTGTATTTCTATAATAATAACGACATTGAGCATATCTTCATGTGCCTATGAGCCATCTGTATATCTTCTTTGGAGAAATGTCTGTTTAGGTCTTCTGCCGATGTTTTGATTGGATTGTTTGTTTTTTTGTTATTGAGTTGTATGAGCTGTTTGTATATTTTAGAAATTAAGCCCCTATCGGTCGCATCATTTGCAAATATTTTGTCCCATTCCATAGGTTGTCGTTTTGTTTTGTCTATGGTTTCCTTTTCTGTGCAAAAGCTTATAAGTTTGATTAGGTCCCATTTGTTTATGTTTGCTTTTATGTCTTTTGCCTTGGGAGACTGACCTAAGAAATCGTTGTACTATTTATGTCACAGAATGTTTTGCCTATGTTCTCTTCTAGGGGTCTTATGGTGTTGTTAATATATTTCCAGTTTTTTTTGTGTGTGTATAGAAAATTACTTTTGAAGTGAGATTACCAACATGAAAAAATTAATGTGAGTCGTATATATGACATGAATAGTCAGGGCTAATACTTTTCTCTTTAGAATTTTACTGTGTACCCTCCACCATTCAAATCCAAGAATATTATATTTGTTTATTTAAGAATAATCATTGAGTGCCCATTTTATGCACTATAATTCCTTTTTAATACTATTTCTTTAAGAGAAGCAGAGTGTGGCTGGAACCTAGTGAGCAAGGGGTAAAGAGCTCAATATGAGGTTGAAAGGCTTGACGAGTGCAAGATAATAATGGGCTATGAAGGACAAAATACAGTGTTGGAATCTTATTCCAACATGAAACAATTTCAAACAAATTAATGAAATGACGTGACCTATGTTCCCAAAGATCATTCTGATTTTGTGTTGAGAATGTTTTAGGATTAGAAGCAGAAGCCTGTTTGGAGGCTGCTGTAACAGCCCAGGTACCAGTTATGATATAACTGGAGAGAGAGAGGTATGTGTGTGGTTTGAGGTCACTTGGGGATGGGAGCTGCTGGTGGAATGATTCCTAGATGAACTGAAGTGGATGCTGATGGAAAATGAAGATGCACAGCTGCTGACTTTCAGGTTTTTGGCTTGAGAACCTGTGTGATTTTAATAATACCTCATATTTGAATAGTATCAATACTTCAGAGTTTATACAATATGTTATTTCATTTTATATATACAAACAATCTTTGATTAACATGTTAACTTTTCTACGCAGATAAGAAAACTGGAGTTCTGAAAAGCAGCATTTGTCAAAGTCACATTGATAGTAAAGAGCAAAATCAAAACCTGTGTCTGAGCTTAAGCCCACTATACCATCCACAGTCCCACTACTCTTCTACAGTCCCAGCCATTTTTCTTCTTCAACAACAAAAACAACATCAAAATAGCCCTCAAAATGGTCATATAAGGAACATGGGTGGGGAGCGGAAAACATACGGTAGCTCAAGTAGTTCTGTGAAGAACAAGGGCAAGAAAACAGGGAGCAAAGTCAGTTGAGTTGCAAACTTTTTGAGTTATTTATTGATTATACTTTCTGTAAAAGTACAGTGCCTAAGGCACCAGTAAGTCTTACAAACAATTTCAAAAAAACATCAAAGCTGCTAGAAGACAGTGTAGTTGTTAAGATCTATTTCTGTGTCCTCCTTGACTTTTATCTTCTGTAAGCATTTTAGGACTCCCGCTGGCACAGTAATACAGTTAAATAATATATCTAAACATGTCTGTTATTGGAACATTTTACCAGAAGTAGAATTTTTTTAAATGCTGAAATTTCTTCTTTCAGCACAAAAAGAGAACTTACTACTACATAAAGTAGAATTCAAAAGAATATATTCAGTGAAATGATTGAAAGAACTAACTATGAAGATTTGGAAATAAAACGTCTTTTGTATCTAAATAAAGAAAAAGAAAACCATTTCTTGAGTCAGTTAGAACTGAAATTGGCTTACACTATCAAGATAGTGGGATGTTAGAGAAAGCAGATATCAAGAACTTCTATTTTGAAGAGCTAGATTTCCATCATTTTTATCTTCATTCGGCACAAATAGTTTTATTTGTCTTAAAGAATTTACTGTGTTTGGAGGAAGTAAATAATATAGAGAGAAAGAGCAATGATGTGAGTTCAGATACATTGTTGTGAATAATATTAAAGACTATGAATGAAAATGTTCATATTTAAATGAAAGTATTAGACTTTTTGAATATAACAGATGAAATAGTTTGAAGATGTATGTGACTAAAGACAAATGTCATTCTGACCAGAAAGTAGATTTACATAACTCAGAATTAGAGAATAGGAGGAGAATAGTGACTGAGAAGTTTAATAAAAAATGGTGAACATTGTGAGGCATTACTCTCTCTTTTGTATTCCAGTTTCTTTCTACTTGTTAAAAATTATGCATAGATAGCATTTCGTTTTCCTATTCTAGCCTCATTTTGTCTATTCCATGCCTAATTCTATGTTATATATTTATATACTGGTTAATATACATTTATATACATGTATGATTATATTTTCACCTGTGATTAAAGGCAATGAATGATTTCCAGTCCTCCATGGACATATAAGTTATTTGTGGTCACTTACAATTTGAGATTCCTGAATTCCATTAGAAAATTAAGAGATAAAGGTAGAGGTTAGCAATTTTTAAAATTTTTAAATTATCCTGGTGATTTGGACCCAAACCTAACTCTTGGAAATCACTTGTTATAAAGACAGTATGTGAATATTTCTTTCTATTTCTCCACATTATTACCAACATTTGTTATTATCCAACTTTTAAACTTTGCCAATCTATTGAATACAAACAGCTACCCACTGTTGTTTTAGTTAGAATTTCTAATACAAGCAATGAGTGTGTATATAAATCCCTTGTTATTGTTGTTCCCTGAGTTTCTTCTTCGGCCAGTTGCAAATTACTTACGCCTTGATAAGGTTTCACTAAAGTTTTTTTTTTATTTCTTTGATTTGCAGGATTCCTTTTAATACTATAGATTCTTATTCCTTTTCATATTTCTATTGTATGACTTTGGGGCTCTTTTTTTATAACTTGGAGACAAAGAATAACATAAAAATTCTACTTCTGAACGTCTCTGGAGACCTTTGTGATTTCCCCAAGCGTGTGTATAGTATTCCTTATCTTTGCCATTAGTCTCCCCCCACTAAACTGTACACCCTTTGTGGGCAGGGTTCATATATGTTTCATCTCTGGAATCTGCAACATACCTGAAAGATGTCAGCACAGATTTAACACACTTAATATTTTGACATAAATAATTACATTCTCAACTGATAGATCATTAAGAATCATCTTTAAGAAAGGATCATTTCATAGTTCTTAGCGAATAACTTAGAAGAGTTCAAAAATTGACATTGTGATAACAAAACTTCTTTATTCAGTCCTGCTTGTTTATATAAAGAGGTTTTCTCCACATTGTTTTTGAAAAAATGAAAAATCATAATACTTATGTAGTTATATGTTTAGGTATAAAAAGGCAAATCCCAATACATGAGCTATCTATGCCTAAAGATTTTATTGGACACACCACTGGATTCTTGAAAAATTTTAAGATTTATTAGAGAATTGCATTTTTTGAAAAGCTTTGTCACATTGGTTAGTTAGTTTCAGTCTGTTATTCAGCCATTTGAGGAGGAAATGAGTAGATTATACCAAGGCAGACAAATTCTACCTAAAATGTGTATAATAGCTGGGTATATTAACTTACCATCTAATATAAATATTAACATCTTGTTATCATGATCTCCTAAGTCTCTTACATATTTTCCTCATGATTCAAGATTTACCAGTTGTTTGACAAGTATCAGTATAATGTGGCTATGTGTCTTTTGGGTTGGAAGAGACTTGGAAAAAAAAGATTAAATTTAGAGATTACCTCTTTATTTATTTGTAAGAAATTCTGCTAACCAATGAAACCAACCATTTAAACAAGTATTTTCAGATTGTTAAATTAGCTGGCCATTATTTCTAAATATATGTTTTATATTTAAATGCTAACTGTAAAGTATTTTTATCCAATGAACATGTTATCTTGTAAATCATATTATTTTGTTAACACAAGCAGTAAAACAAACACGATGTTTATATTTTTGGTATACAAAATTTTGTTTCCATTTTCCATGAAAGCATGAACGTTGGCCATTGCTTCTTATATCATGTCATCAGGGTTCTGTTGCAGAAAAAAGAATCTACTTAAAATATTTTAAGTAAAAAGGAATTTAATAATAATTTAAGTGCTTATGCCATTATTAGAAAGGCTACAGGAGTTGGCTTTAGTCGAGGTCTGCAAGAATGACTCTGAGATGCTTCAGCAGGGCGAGCTGCTGCTTCCAGTACTTTCAGGAAGGGTGGGAGGGAAGAGACCTCCACAGCCCCCAGTGCAATTGCTTCATGACCGCCCAAAGTGAAAGACTGGGCACTGAACTCCTGCTCAGAAAAAAAAAATGGTTTTTTCACACAATTGTATTTGCTGCAAGAAGAACAACCAAGCCAAAGTCATTTCTACCTTCCAAATCTCAAGTGAGCATCTAATTGACAGAAATCAATCTTCTGATAGGAGTCTGGGAACTCTGAGTTTTAACTTTAACACTCTCTCCAGGATAAGAATGCAATATGAATAAAAGGGTGAAGATGGGAGAACTAATTCCCCATAGTCATCATAATTCTAAATTACCTTTATAACAAATCATTACTGATTGCATGGTCTTTTCTAAATTAGAACAACAAAATGAAAATAAAAATAAACAAATATCCTGATGGGTAATTGGGATGTTTCTAAAGCATTTATGCATGGAATCAGATTGCTTTATTCAAGAGGAAATACTCTTACTGATATACATGTAAACTCCATTTGCCATTGTTAAAAGGTTCAAATTTTCTAACATGCTAACCTCAGTTACTTTCAATTTCATGTTGAAACACTAATTGAAAAAGCATAAAGAAGATCTTCACAACTCCCTATAGCCACATAGAGAGTCAGAGGCTTTCCGGAAGCCATCACACTTTGAAAACATTAGAAAATAAAAGGGGCATGAGGGTGAAAGAAAAGTAGAAAGAAAGAACCTGAATTAGGAATGTTTCAGTGCAGCAACAGAGGGCCACAGGTGTATCATACAGCCAATTGGATATTGCTTCTACCCTATGAAACGGATTAGTCTTCCTGACTAAGGATTCTGAGTCTTTCCAACTCATTTCTTTGTTTTTTGTGGTCCTCTGTATAGCATGAGGCAGTTGGGTTTTTAAGATCACAAATGCCAGAAGCAATCTGCCCAGGTGTGCATCTTGGGCGTAACTATTTACTAGCTGTGTTTTCTTGGACAGTTTGCTTATTCTCTGTGCCTCAATTTCTTCATCTCTAAAATGGGGTCAGTAGCACCTGATACAGGATTGTTGTGAGGGTTAAATGTTGTAATTCTGTAAAGTTCTTAGTATAGTGAGAACTCAATAATTAATTAACATTTATCATAGCAAATCTAAAGCAATCAATCAAGTTATTACAGTAATTCAAAAGAGGTATTTTCTCTATTTCTCTTTAAGAATTATGGAGATTTTATGTAATAAATCCCCCAGTACATACTGAACAGGTGCTCATATATTCATTCACTTAATAGTTAATATTTATTAACTATTTCAGAAACATAACTAAAATTACATTAAGTTCCAGCAACACATATTCACACTCATACATACACAGCATACCATGAAAATAATGTAGTAATTATTTAACACTAAGTTTATTTTAGTATTTATAATTAGGAACAATAGAAAAAGAGTTAAGTGATGAGGCACAAACATCTAAAAGATTGAGGTATTACTTATTTGAATGAGATATAGTGAGTATCATGACTTATGAGACAACAGGAGTATGGTAACTAGCATATTCCTAGAACATATATGCATTTCGTATTAAATTCATTATATAAGGTGAAAATTCACCAAAGGTAATAGTTTCACAGAAACTTTATATGTATGAAAGTTAACCTCCAAATTTGCTTTGCTATATAAATCACAAAATTTCCTTGAAGATAGAACATTTTTTAAGTAGAGAGCTGGCATGCAACTTGAGATCTATATGCACTTGTATATAATCAAATGATAACATGTCATATTCCCACAATTTTTAAATGATGACAAATACTGAATATAAATTTAAGAATCATGAAAGAGTTTAGAAAGTTTCATGCATATAAATGATTCATAAACACTTAAAGGGAATTAATAACAAATGCCAAAAGTTAGTTTTGTCCATTCTTTGAAAAAAAATAAAACCTAGAATTTAATATCATAATATTTGAAAGGAATTGCTTTTAAATAATATAGATAATAGGGATTTTTATTCTCTTATTTACCTCATTCCAATAATTGATTCACCTACCTATTTAAAAATAAATCATTGTAGAATGTTGTTACTATCTGAGATATACATATATGCATGTTTTCCAGTCATTTTCCCAACACTTTATTTTGTTATGCTGCTAGTAGGATTTTGATATATAGTATGGTTTGATCTACTATTGATGGATGACCCTTTGATTGGATTGGGTGACATAGTGTTAATAAGCTGGAGGACATGATGTCTAAGGAACCTGTGTGTAAAATAATAATAAACGGATTAGTTGGAACTCTACAAATACAGCAGAGTCAAGTATTTTTAACCTAACCTATTTTAGAGAGAAGTTTTATTGATTACACAGGAAAGCAGCACTTTTTAATCATTTTTACATCACTGTATTGCCTAAGGCATCAAAATCCATTATATGAGGATTATAAACTTTGTTTTCAACTGAATCCTAAATTGATTCTTGATGCACTGTCAACAAAAGCTCTGGAAGATCAGTCAGAACACTAAGCCATATTAAAATTAACTTATTTATTTTTAATTGTTCACATCATGGCTCTCTGAGATGCTGTTGTTCATAAATTTAAATAACCTTAGATAAAGTTTCCATTTTAATATATGTTGCAATTTTCCCCATGTGGCTGATGATCTGTGCTATTCTTTACATTTTTTTCTTATAACTTTCTACACCAATCCCCTAAAATTGTTGTCTTCCTATGACCTTATTAGTTAATAAATATTTTAAAGAAATAATTGTAATTGAGAGTTAAAACATATTAGCTATACAAATGCACACACACTCATATTTTACGTAGATTTCTCCTTGCAAAATCTTGATTGGTTTAACTAGGTGAATATACATATAAGAAGAATTATATGGACTGTGTTTTAATGAAATATACTTTTAAAAGTATAGTTTATTTGATATATTGCATGAATAAATAAATGAAATATACATATTTAAATTTATCATAATTTGAAAGATTCTAAATCTATTCCTTTATTCTATGTTGAAGAATAATCTATGAGGGATAGAGAAAAAGAGAGAGAGAGAGAGAACAGGTGAACAAGAGTAGAATACAAGAGTAAAATATACTAATCTGTGAATAACATTGTTTTAGAATCACAAGACCGCAATCCAAAACCATGATTCCTCACTAACTAGATTTATTTTTTAATTTATTAATTAATCTAGGTCCCTGAGTTTCTACATTTCCGAAAATATATAAATGAATGTAACCACTAACTATGTCTTATAGGACCTTCAATTCCAATATAAAAGTTTTTAGACAGTGTTTTGTAAAAGTTGGAGGTTTTTATACATGTGTGTATAAATTGTTGATACTCAGAAGATATGTATTAATTTGGGTAGAATAACTTTCAAGCTGTCCATAGATTTTAGTTCTATGACTAAATGTAGTTGATAGCTGCTGTGTTTGCCCTTCCGGCATCTATCTGTAGCTCCTTATGAAAGAAGAAAGCAACCATACATATAAACTATTCTCAAGAAACAGGGTTTTAATGCTGTTGATTTCACTTTGATGTATTATTTTCCTTACCCCAATGACTGGATCAAGAATAGGCACACAGACAAACTCATGCAATGAGAGTGTAGCCTAAGACATTTGTAAGACTCTTCCTTGCTGAGGTTTCTATAGGGCAGAAATTACCCTGGTGCTACTGAAATCTGTCTTTACAGCACAAATGGAGTACCTGAGTACAAAATGAGATCCTACAATGAGGAGCAAATATGAAGCAAAATAGATTCTGGGGTTTGTCTGAGGTGTTGAATTCAACATTCCTAAAGTCCACATCTTCCCATAAGATTTTCAGCTACTTTTTCAATAGTGTATTTTTATTTGATTTATGCCAAGAAGAAAATTGAACCTAAATGTAAAATTAGAAATGCACAAATGAATGCTGTGCAGGGAAAAAGAAAATTAGGAGAAAAAAACATGGGTAAATCTAAATAAGTTATGACTATAAAACAAAACAAAAGCTGATTTGAGAATGGCTAAATGGTACATGATTCTATGATTCTGGTCTGTTTTTGAGCAGTGTAAAAATAATGAGTAGCTTGAGGATTTGTTAGAAAAAGAAAACATACACTAGGAATGTATGTTGTAAGTATATCAGTTATCACTAAAAATAGATTTAGAATTTATCTGATTGAAATCAATACAAGAAAAATTGGCAGTAATGCAAAATGTGTTCAATACAACCAAAGACTAATTTAAAATGTCATCATAAATTCATACTTTGAACTGAACTGGTATGCATAACACATTGCAATGATAAATAAACATAAAATGCCAATGTTGGGGAAAAAAAAGCCATATCCATATTCCAGAACAAAAGTATATACCTTTGTGGACACATATGTAAAAGGAGGAAAACAATTGTGACCAGGGACTCTTATCTAGAAACCAGCCTAATGGTGATGTGAAACTTTTCCATATGAAATGGGGGACCAAAGCTAAGATCACAGCTTGAAATTAGGGCTGTGCTTTGCCTTTCTGCTTACTCTTGATAGGTGATCTAATGGAACTGTTGCCAATGATTACCTGCAATTTCAAATATACAAAGCCAGGTACCTATAAAAGCCAGAGAAAATAACACACTTCCTTGCATCAGGAACTGACCCAACTGCTCAGTTGTCCAGTTTCTACATATGTGGTGCTTGCAATGTCTTTAATGAGCAAGAAGCTAGAAGCACATTAAAAAATCTAGTCTTGGCTGGTACTAGTAGGTAGGGAGTAGAAGGAGGACTGATTGTAAGATATCAAGAAACAAATATACAGAAACAAATTAAAATGAACAAGACTATATTAAAATATATCCTTAGCATATAAAATATTAAAAACTCCTAGAGGAAAACATAGGCAGAACACTCTTTGACATAAATCACAGAAATATTTTTTTGGATCTGTCTCCTACAATAATGGAAACAAAAACAAAAGTAAACAAATTGGACCCAACTAAATTTAAAAGCTCTTGCATAGCAAAGGAAACAATAAACAAAACAAAAAGACAACATACAGAATGGGAGAAAATATTTGCAAATTATGCAATTGACAACAGATTAATTTTCAAAATATACAAATAGCTCATACAACTCAATATCAAAAAAACAAACAACCCAATCAAAAAATGGGCAGAAGACCTAAATAGACACTTCTCCAAAGATGACATACAGATGATCAACAGGCACATGGAAAAAAGCTCAACTTCACTAATTATTAGAGAAATGCAAATCAAAATAACAATGAGGTATCACTTCATGCCAGTCAGAATCCCCATCATCAAAAAGTCTACAAACAGTAAATGCGGGAGAGGATATAGAAAAAAATATATGCAAATCAATATACACAAATCAATCAATGTGATACACCATATTAACAAACTGAAGGATAAAAACCACATATTCATCTCAATAGATGCAGAAAAAGCTTTTGACAAAATTCAACACCCATTTATGATAAAAACTCTCCAGAAGGTGGGCATAGAGGGAACCTACCTCAACATAATAAAGGCCATATATGACAAACCCACAGCAAACATCATTCTCAATGGTGAAAAACTGGAAGCGTTCCCTCTAAGATCAGGAACAAGACAAGGATGTTCACTGTCACCACTACTATTCAACATAGTTTTGGAAGTCCTTGCCACAGCAATCAGAGAAGAAAAAGAAATAAAAGGAATCCAAATTGGAAAAGAAGAAGTAAAACTGTCACTGTTCGCAGATAACATGATACTATACATAGAAAATCCTAAGGATGCCACCAGAAAACTACCTGAGCTAATCAATGAATTTGGGAAAGTTGCAGGATACAAAATGAACACACAGAAATCTCTTGCATTTCTATATACCAACAATGAAAGATCAGAAAGAGAAATTAAGGAAACAACCCCATTCACCATTGCAACAAAAAGAATAAAATACCTAGGAATAAACCTAACCAAGGAGGTAAAAGACCTGTACTCAGAAAACTATAAGACACTAATGAAAGAAATCAAAGAAGACACAAACAGATGGAGGGACATACCATGTTCTTGGATTGGAAGAATCAACATTGTGAAAATGACTATATCACCGAAAGCGATTTACAGATTCAATGCAATCCCCAACAAATTACCAATAGCATTTTTCACAGAATTAGAACAAGAAATTTTACGATTTGTATGGAAACTCAAAAGACCTCTAATAGCCAATGCAATCTTGAGAAGGAAAGATGGAGTTGGTGGAATCAGGCTTCCCGACTTCAGGCTATACTACAAGGCTACAGTGATCAAGACAGTATGATACTGGCACAGAAACAGAAATATAGATCAATGGAACAGGATAGAAAGCCCAGAGATAAACTATGATCAACTACTCTCTGACAAAGGAGGCAAGGATATACAATGGAGAAAAGGCAGCCTCTTCAATAAGTGGTGCTGGGAAAACTGGACAGCTACATGGAAAAGAATGAAATTAGAACACTTCCTAACACCATACACAAAAATAAACTCAAAATGGATAAAAGACCTCAGTGTAAGGCCAGACACAATAAAACTCCTGGAGGAAAACATAGGCAGGACACTGTTCAACGTAAATAACAGCAAGATCTTTTTTGATCCACCCCCTAGAATAATGGAAATAAAAATAAATAAGTGGGACCTAATGAAACTTCAAAGCTTCTGCACAGCAAAAGAAACTATAAGCAAGTGAAAAAGACAACCCTCAGAATGGGAGAAAATATTTGCAAATGAATCAACAGACAAAGGATTAATCTCCAAAATATATAAACAGTTCATCCAGCTCAATATCAAAAACACAAACAACCCAATCAAAAAATGGGCAGAAGACCTAAACAGGCATTTCTCCAAAGACGACATACGGATGGCCACGAGGCGCATGAAAAGCTGCTCAATATCACTATTTATTAGAGAAACGCAAATCAAAACGACAGTGAGGTATCACCTCACACTGGTTAGAATGGGCATCATCAGAAAATCTACAAACCGTGAATGCTGGAGAGGGTGTGGAGAAAAAGGAATGCTCTTGCATTGCTGGTGGGAATGTAAATTGATACAGCCACTATGGAAAACAGTATGAGGTTCCTTGCAAAACTAAAAATAGAACTACCATATGATCCAGCAATCCCACTACTGGGCATATATGCAGAGAACACCATAATTCAAAAAGACACAAGCACTCCAGTGTTCATTGCAACACTATTTACAATAGCCAGGACATGGAAGCAACCTAAATGTCCATCAACAGATGAATGGATAAAGAAGATGTGGTACATACATACAATGGAATATTACTCAGCTGTAAAAAGCAATGAAACTGGGACATTTGTAGAGACATGGATGGACATAGGGACTGTCATACAGAGTGAAGTGAGTCAGAAAGAGAAAAACAAATATTGTATATTAACACATATATGTGGACTATAGAAAAATGGTACAAATCAACCATTTTGCAAGGCGGAAATAGAGACCCAAATGTAGAGAACAAACATACAGACACCAAGTGGGGAAAGCGGGGAATGTTGGGGGGGAGGATGAACTGGGAGATTGGGATACCAAATTGTACAGTCTAAATATATGCAGTTTATTGTACAAAATAAAAAAAGTTAAAAAAAAAAAAGAAAAACATCTTTTATCATTCGCCAACTATTGACTAAGTTTGAAATCTGTCTAAAGTACTGCCACAGACGTATTTAAAACTTAAGAGCTGTTGAAAACGATCAATTATCTGTCTACTGATAATTAATTGTTGGATATATTCATAATGCTAGATGGAAATATTAGTATCCTACTCACTAGTGACTAGTTTGAGATGCAAAAGAAATATTAAATAATTATAAATTCACTAATGTTTATTGTTTAGGTGTTTTTACTCATTTAAGAGTACATAAAAGATTCAAAACAATCACCAGATATTAAGGTACTTAATTCTTACATAGACCTATTTGACTATTATTTTGCAGCTTATCTAAGTAACTCAACCAATAAAAATATAAATTTTAAATAAAATGCTTGAATCATTAATAAAAGGTGGACTGCCAAAATAACAAATATTGAATTTAATATTGTAATAAAATGATATATTTAGATACGATGCCAAATAGTTCAATAACAACAAAATGTAATAACTATTCTAAAGTGCATTTCTTGGTACTTTGCCACAAATTTTGAATCATCTTTAGAAAGTTTCTGCATTATTCTTGAGGCATGTTTAAAAATATGTAATTTCTATTGATTTCCCAACAAAGTTACAGTTTCTAAGGTAAAAGAAAACCACATAACTCACAGACTAGTGAGAAATTAATGTCAAATTTAATTTTCTTTCACTTCATGGCATGTTCATATTCATCTCTCTTTATCTTACGACAGATGTAGGCATGAAGTGATTAGATGTCTAGTGATTTGGACCCATATGTTTCCTGAATTAACAAACAGGAAATTTTAGTTGACCAAGAATCCAAATGAAGAAAGTTAATAACTGAAAGTGAGATATAGATTTGATTAATCATAGTAAACATTTTTTTAAAGAAATATGGGAATTTTTTCTATAATCTTTCATGATATTGGAAATTTTTAAGTTAGGAATCTAAAAATAACTTAGGAGAAACTGTACATCTATGTAAGTAAGTGCTTAAAGTTTGTTAAGAGGCATCAACCATGTGAGAAATTAACCTAACTTGTCATTATAACTTCCTATTAGTAAGTCACCCACATCCCTCTAAATAGAATAATCCAACAATAATGTAACAGTTCTGTGTCACATTTCACTTAAAAATACAGCTTCTTGAGCATTAAGAACATTTATGTTCTACTCTGAGAAAATTTGAATTATAAAAATGGTTTTATCAACTATAGTCACCAACTTATACATTCAATCATCAGACTTATTCATCTTATAACTGAGAGTTTGTACTTTTTATCAACCTCTTCATATTTCTGCTACCAACCAGATCCTAGCAACTAGTTTTCAACTCTCTGTCTCTATGAGTTTGATTGATGGATTAATTGATTACTTTGATATTTTAGATAGATACATAGGTAGATAGATAGATAGATAAACAGACAGATGGATAGATAGATGTAGTACTGTTCAGTATTCATCTTTCTTTTTCTGCCTTATTTCACTTAGCAAAATGCTGCTTTCCACGCTCACTGATGTTTTCAGAAATGGCAGAGTTTCCTTCTTTTTTTATGGCTGGATAGTGTTTCTGTGTGTGTGTGTGTGTGTGTGTGTGTATGTAATATTTTCTTTATCCATTCATTTGTTGATGAACACTTTGGTTGTTTCCATGTCTTGGCTATTGTAAAGAAGGCTACAGTGAACATGGGAATAGAGCCATCTCTTTGAGATACCGATTTTGTTTCTTTTGCATATTATATCCCAAAGTGGGATTGCTGAATCATATAGTAATTCTATTTTTAACTTCTTGAGGAACTTCCATACTGTTTTCCATAGTGACAGTACCAGTTTACATTTCCACCAATAGCATACAGGATTTCCCTTTTCTCTATATCCTCAACACCTTTTGTTATCTCCTGTATATTTGATAATAGCCATCCCAACAAGTGTAAGGTAATATACCATTGTGATTTTGATTTGCATTTCCCTGATGGTTGGTGATGTTGAGAACCTTTTCATGTACCTGATGGCCATTTGTACACCTTATTTGGAAAATTTACTATTCAGGTCCTTTGTCCATTTTTTCAATTGGATTATTTGGTTTTTTGCTATTGAGTTGTATGAGTTTCTTATATATTTTGGATATTAGCCCCTTATGAGATATGTAGTTTGCAAATATTTTCTCCCATCCTGCATCTTGCCTTTTTGTTTTGTTGATGGTTTCCTTTGTTGTGCAGCTTCTTTCACTAAAAATAAATAAAGCACTATTTATTTTGCTTTGCTTGCCTTTGCTTTTGGTGTCAAATCCAAAAACTCATTGCCAAGACCAATGTCAAGGAACATCCCCCCATGTTCTCTCTTAGAAATGTTGTGGTTTCAGGGCTTACGTTCAAGTTTTTAATTAATTTGGAGTTGATTGTTTGTGTATGGTGAGAGATCTAGTTTCATTCTTTTGTTTGTGGCTATCTTCCCAACACCCTTTATTGAAGAGACTGTTCTTTCCCTATTGTATATTCTTGACTCCTTTGTCAAAAATTAATTAACCATGTATGCATGGATTTATTTCTAGGGTCTCCATTTGGTTTCATTCATCTATGTGTCTGTTTTTATGTCAAACCCATAGTGTTTTGATTACTATAGCTTTTTTAATGTGAATTAATCTCATTTATTTCACTGAGTAAAAGAAATCAGACATAGGAGAGAACATAATTATTCAGTTTGCATAAAACTAAGCTATTGTGACAAAAGCATTTATTTTACATATAAGTCCATAATATACTGCTATTATTTTTAGAATGTAAATTACCTTTTAAAGCTATTAAAATAAGTAAAAATATTTTATCTTTATTTTTAGCATATCCAGAGCTCTGTATTTCTTTGTCTAAATCCCGAGTTCTATCTGATATCATATTCCTGTTTCCTATAGAGCTTCTTTAACATTTCTTTTAGTACAAGTGTGCAGGCAATATATACTATAGCTTTTTAATATAGTTTGAAATCAGGAAGTGTGATGCCTCCAGCTTTGTTTTTCTTTCTCAAGAATGCTTTGGCTTTTAATTTTAAAATTTGTGATTTGGTTCCCTCATCTGTGAAAGGTTAATAACAATATCACCTTCTGTACAGTTGACACCTATTTGAGGTTCCAAAGACTGAGAAGTACAGATTATTGTTAGACAATATCTGATTTGCTTGTAATTTGTTTGCTTACTCATTTCTTCAATTATTCATTTAAGAGGTATTTTCTGAAACTCTGCTATTTATCAGCACTGATCCAGGTTCTTCTTGGGCTACAGTAGTGAACAGAGACAAAAGTCCCTGTCCTACAGTTTATATCCTGGTTGTTACATGATTATAACAGCAGTGTAGGCAATTATTCTAAATGAACTGCAAGAAAAGCAAAAAGAGCAAAATTTATAGACTTAAAGGGTACTGATATATCAATCTCCTGCAATACATGACTTTTTATTTTTTTAAAGAATTATTTATTTATTTTTATATTTGGCTGTGTTTGGTCTTCATTGCTGTGCACGTGCTTTCTCTAGTTATGGTGAGCATGCGCCGGGGGCTACTCTTCCTTTCGGTGCGCTGGCTTCTCATTGCAGTGGCTTCTCTTGTTGCGGAGCACGGGCTACAGGCGCACAGGCTTCAGTAGTTGCAGCACACGGGCTCAGGAGTTGTGGGTCGCAGGCTCTAGAGCACAGGCTCAGTAGTTGTAGCGCACAGACTTAGTTGCTCCACAACATGTGGGATCTTCCCAGACTGGGGGTTGAACCCATGTGCCTTGCATTGGCAGGTGGATTCTTAACCTCTTAACCACTGTGCCACCAGGGAAGTCCATGACAACTTTTTAGATTTCTAAATCAGTAATTCATTGCAATTGACATGAAGGTTGAGTGGATGGTCTTTGACTTTCTTGTTATTTGTTTATTTATTTTCCATTTTCAATATTCAGAATCTATTTTTAAAGTTATTCTCTTATTAGAACTTATTTTTTCTTCTTTTAATTAAATTATTATCTTCCCCATTCTCATCTGTTTTCTGCACAATTGGCCATAATTAGTGTCAATTTATAGAATAATTATTGCTTTAAAGATTGTTTTGACAATCTACATTAGCTGGAAATTTGTTTAAACAGATTGGACAACCAAAGTATCACTTGTGTTTTTTACATTTATTATATCTTGGCCTAAAATGAAAGTGAAGGATAAATAAACTAACATTTTTGAGTCCTGATAATCTGCTTAATGAATTAGCATATTGAAATACTTATAGTAATCATGGGACTTAAATCTTATTATCCCTATTTAAAGGTAAGAAAATCTTATTTGGATGCATAAGCACCAGAAAAAAAAAAGGACAAGAAAAGCAAAAAGACAACTGACATGATACTACTACCTGTACATGATAAACTGAGGTTTATATAAATTTAAATCTAATGTTGTAGCAAGTATAGAACACCTGGATTGTAAGGATAACATTGGTCCTTGATGAAATCTTTGTGTGATCTTTAAAAGTCTCTGGACTGAGCACAAGAAAATGATCCAGCTATGCCCACCATAAAACAGTCAAGCCAATGCCAATTCAGAACTTAAAGTTTTTTGTTAAAAATTACTTTTGACTAATGCTTTGTTTAATAAATAATTTATACAAATTCTAGTATTTTTGACCCACCAGGAATATAGTGCAGCCATGTTTGTAAGGCTTTTCATTGCTCCCTTGTCCACAAACCTATGGACCCAACCTCCTAAGTGTTTTTCAAGCAACAGCTTCATAAATCATTCTGACAACCACTGAAATAGATCAGAGACCCAGAAAGGATTGCAGTATGGATGAAAAAACAATGCAGTAGAAAAGTGTTATGGATGAAAACTCTTCATCAGCCTGTATATGACCTACTTGAGTTTTCATGCCTTAGCCAAAAGGAGAGGATGAAATCAGCAAGTGCAATGACAGGTAAGGATTGAAAATGTAAGTATGTTTCCAACTTTTTGAAACCTATAAATCTGTTTTTCTGATACATGTCTTTCACAACACCTCCTTGTTTATGATTTGTATGTTTATAATTTATTTTTCAAATTGTCCTAAAAGTGTTATTAATGATTTATTCAAAATATAATACTTTAAAACTTTCCAAGATAGAAAGAAGACAGTGAAGAAATTTATTTAATAGCAATAATTGAAGAGCAAATACCTTTGTAAGTGATAAATTCATGTGTTCTTAATAGAAAATAGAGTTGGTACTTATTTACAGAAGAATCACAATCTCCTAACTTCGTAGGCTCACAGTCACTGTTTGGGGGTTTATCTTTTCATAGAGTCACTTCAGTTCTCTCATTATGTCTTCCGAAGCTTTGACCCCACCAATAAACACAGATCTGCAAAAGGGCTGCCCAGGTAATTGTTAAGTAATCTGCAGTCTTATACAAATGGATAGTCAGAGTTGTCAGCATGATCAAATAGGTTGTGGAATCCTCAGGAATGTCTTCCACATCTGTCCTTTTCCCACTCTTCACCATAAACATATTATGCCTTATATTTCTATAGTATTCTTTTCTAAGAGATATTTTATAAGGATTCTCTATGCATATATGAGAGCAAGAATAATGTTGGTTCACAATAGCTCTTTAGCAAGTACTCAATGAAATAGAGTTAAAAAAGCAAAAACTATGAGCATGAGAAGGGTAAAAAATATATGTAAGTTTAAAATATATTGTAGTGAAAAATATAAAAATATTTTTCAAAATTCATGCTTCAATATGATTAGCATCTCTAATTTCTGAACTATATAGCATTCACCTTCTAGAAACCTTCTCACACAGTAGTTTCCATCTTGGTTCAAAGTTGAGGCTTCTAAACTTAAAAATATAACATTTATGTAAATATTCGAATAACTAGAGCATTTTTATACCCCCACCTCTATAATTAAGAGAGCTAAAAATGAGTTTTATTGTCATGCCAGCCATTGTAGTAGTTCCTTCTTATCCAGAATATAAATAGCAAAATAAATTCTTTTATATACATTGACCTAAAACAAAGAGGATGCCAGTTACTTCTCCAACAAAAATGAGTTTATTTGGGATCAGCAAAGAATTGCAATTTGGGGTCTATAACCATGGAAAGACGTGCAACTCCTCAGCAAAAAATGGAAAGGGGAGCTTTTTCATAGAGGGAGAAAGGAAGTTGGGAGGGCTACAGTAAACAAAGCATTCATAGCTTTTCATGGGCTGAGTTGTGACAGTCTTTCACTGTTTGAGCCCTTGCCAAGAAAGAAGAGGAGCCCTTCTACTTGCTGTTGGGCTCTGCTAGCAACCGAGGGCAGGAGAGTTCCCCATTCTGGTCTCCAAATTTTGTATAATTGATGTTTCTTTATTAATTTTTTACATATACACGATTTAAAATCCTAAGCAGAGTTCGGATTTAGAGGCCACCATGAGTGTGGTGTCTTCTCCTTAAGCTTGAATAGATAATTTTTTTTTAACTGAAGTATAGTTGATTTACAATATTGTGTTAGTTTCAGGTATACAGCAAAGTGATTTGGTTTTATATTTATATATATACACGTATATATACGTACATATATATATCCTCTTTTTTATTCTTTTCCATTGTAAGTTATTACAGGATATTGAATATAGTCACAGTAAATCCTTGTTGTTCATCTATTTTATATATGGTAATGTGTGTCTGTTAATCCTATACTCCTAATTTATCCCTCCCCTTTTCCCCTTTGGCAAGCGTAAGTTCATTTACTATGTCTCTGAAGATAAGTTTCCGTTTCTGTTCTGTAAATGAGTTAATTTGTACTATTTTATAGATTCCGCCTATAAGTGATGTCATATAATATTTGTCTTTCTCTGTCTGACTTAGTATGATGATCTCTTAGTTGCTGCAAAAGGCATTACTTCATTCATTTTTTTTTTTTTAACAAATTTTATTTGATGTTAACATTTTAACTTTTTTTTTTTTTTTTTTTTTTGGCACACGGGCTTGGTTGCTCCGCGGCATGTGGGATCTTCCTGGAGCTGGGATTGAACCCGTGACCTCTGCATTGGCAGGCGGATTCTTAACCACTGCGCCACCTAGGAAGCCCTACTTCATTCATTTTTATGACTAATATTCCATTTTGTGTGTGCATGCGCGTGTGTTCTTATATATACCACATCTTCTTTATCCATTCATCTGTTGATGGATGCTTAGGTTGCTTCCATATCTTGGCCATTGTAAATGGTGCTTCTGTGAACATTGGGGTGCAAGTATCTTTTGAATTAGAGTTTTTGTTTTTTCCAGTTATATGCCCAGGAGTGGGATTGCTGGATCATATGGTAGCTCTATTTTTAGTTTTTAAGGACCCTCCATACTGTCCCACATAGTGGCTGCACCAATTTACATTCCCACCAACAGTGCAAGAGGGTTCCCTTTCCCCACACCCTCTCTAGCATTTATTATTTGCAGACTTTTTGATGATGGCAATTCTGACTGGTGTGAAGTGACACATCATTGTTATTTTGTTCTGCATATCTCTAATAATTAGTGATGTTGAGCATCTTTTCATGTGTCTGTTGCCATCTGTATGTCTTCTTTGGAGAAATGTCTATTTTAGGTCTTCTGCCCATTTTTTGATTGGGTTGTTCATTTTCTTGCTATTGAGTTGTATGAGCTGTTTGTATATTTTTGAAATTAATCCCTTGTCAGTCGCATTGTTTGCAGATATTTTCTCCCAATCCACAGGTTGTCTTTTCATTTTGTTTATGGTTTCCTTTGCTGTGCAAAATCTTGCAAGTTTGATTAGGTCCCATTTGTTTATTTTTGCTTTTATTTCTTTTGCCTTGGGAGACTGACCTAAGAAAATATTAATTTATGTCAGAGAATGTATTGCCTATGTTCTCTTCTAGGAGTTTTATGGTTTCATGTCTTGTATTTAAATCTTTAAGCCATTTTGAGTTTATTTTTGTGTATGGTGTGAGGAAATGTTCTAGTATCATTGATTTATTTGCAGCTGTCCAGCTTTCCCAATACCACATACTGAAGAGACTGTCTTTTCTCTGCTGTATATTCTCACCTCCTTTGATGAAGATTAATTAGCCATAGGTGTGTGGGTTTATTTCTGGGCTCTTTATTCTGTTCCATTGATCTATATGTCTGTTTTTGTGTCAATACTGTGCTGTTTTGATTATTGTAGCTTTGTAGTATTGTTTGGGAGAGTTATGCTTCCAGTTTTGTTCTTTTTTCCTTAGAATTGCTTTGGCAGTTCTGGGTCTTTTGTGGTTCTGTATAAATTTTAGTATCATTTGTTCTAATCCTGTGAAAAATTTCTTGGGTAATTTGACAGGGATCACATTAAATCTGTAGATTTGTTTGGGTTGTATGGCCATTTTAACTATATTAATTCTTCCAATCCAAAAGCATGGGATTTCCATTTCCTTGATCATTTTTATTTCCTTTGCCAATGTTTTATAGTTCTCAGCATATGTCTTTCACTTCCTTGGTTTGATTTATTCCTAGGTATTTTATTTTGAAAGGATAAACTTCTAGCAAACTATTAAAAATTGGTCTATTTTTACACTTGTATTATCTTATTACTTAACTTTTTCAATGAATGTTTTTATATTCAATGAATATTATTTTTATCTCACCAAGAAAACAATAAAATCACAGAGGAATCATAATTTTTGTGCATTAACGTACAGAACAATGAATTATCTCACAAAACCTAGTCAGATATAGATACCTGTTTCATTCATTTGTTTAATCATTCAAGAAATACTTCTTGCACATACACAAGGCCAAGTACTGTGCAACTGAAAGAGACACAAGTGAGGAACAAAAGAATGTGGCCTCACCCTCCCAGATCCAATTCATTTGGAAGATTATCTAGACTTAGACATTCATGATAGTTTGAATAAGAGGGAGCAAGGACCCTTGATTTGGGAAATCTGGATACAGGAAATTTGTGTTCTTATCCCTGACACTGATGAATTATCTAAACATGAGAAAGTTACTTAAATGTATCCTTATGTGTTTTTAAGGTGTCTCTTCCTCTCTCCCTTGGCTCTCTCTTGTTCTCACTCCCAGAACCTAAGGTACTTGAAATGGAGAGACCTGGACTGTGTTTTGTTTTCATTTGTTTTTCTTGTCCGACCCTGGGCTAAACTCAATATGCATGGAATATTAAGAGTTCAAGTACAGAATTTTTCAAATATACTGAACTTGGAAAAAAATCAAATTCTGACAAAATATCCCCTTTGATTCTCACAAACTATAAATATAGCTATAGTTAATATTTATTTTAGCCACCATTCCAGGAAGTAACTTTAATAGCTAATATATATGAAGTTCTTCATATATGTTGGTTCTTTTATACATGTTCTACTCATTTTGAAAGTATTCTTCTCACTTAATACTTTCACATAATAATCTCAGAGTGTACTGTTTTACAGATGAGAAAATTAAAGCACAGAGAAGGTTTGTAACTTGCCCAAGGGTACTCAATAGGAGAATGATGACATCCTTTAAGAGCACAGGAAAAGCCTTCAGTTGACCTTGATTCTTTACATTAATTAAAGTTCTCTTTCTCATAAGCTTTCACTACTAATTATAGTACTATATTTTTCTTTGTCTTGTCTTTATTTCTTTAACTTATTATTATGAAAATTTATAAGCATATGCAAGCATAATTACTAACACTCAAACATTCTTGTTTCATCTATACTCCCAATCTACTTATGCCTCAACTAGATTATTTTTAAATGTCTCAAATATTATATCATTTTATCTGTAAGTAAAATCCTGATCACATTTACATAAAAATAAATAATTCCTTAATATAACCAATATGTACTTGTTCAACTTCAACCTCCCTCATTCCATACTAATTAGTTTTTAGAATTTTTTAAAATCAGGAACCTAACCAGATATAATTCTTTTCTGATATCCTTCTTTTACTAGCCTTTAATAGCCTACTCTCCTCAGTCCTTTTCTTGCCTACCTTTATTTTCATAAAACATGATTTATGGCTTTCCTCATTTTACTCCTCCACCATTCTAAGACTCCATTCATCCTAGCAAAATATTGATGAATTCTTTTGTGATAATCCGACTAACTTGCTGTACAGTTGGCATCCGGTGTACCCACGCTGGCAGTATATGATGTCACTGTAACGGAATAAGGGATGAGGGAGAAGCAATATGCACTTTGGTGACTACTTTTAACTATCACTAAATGAAGTATAAATTCCTGTGATCTTTTTCATAGCAGTAAAACATTCAATTCCCGTAATCAGTCCCAACATTATGTCCAATGGAGTTTAGGGCATTTTCCATACTGTAAAAACATCGTAGAAATTATTTGAAATGCACAAAGGATAAATAGAAAAAAATAAAGGTTATCTTTAATCACTCCACAGATCTGAGATGACTTCAATTAATATTTTGATATGTTCTATTTTCTTTCTTATAAATTTGTGTAAAATCAGCAAGATACAGATACATTTAAGAAAATTGAAAGAATTACAGATTGGGGGAAGATTCTAGAGTCAAACAGAATTAGAATCTATCTTCCAATTCCACTTTTTGAGATCATTAGTAAGTCTACTAAGATTTATTATTACTATTACTACTGGGTAATAAATCTTATGGAAAAACCCAAACAAACTTTTGGCCAACCCAATACTTTTCTGCACTGTAAAGTGGGACCATTATTAATACTTGTTTTCTGGAGATTAAATGAGATAACACACGAAGGTGCTTAGAACAGAGTATGACCGTCATTGCTGAGAGTGTCCACTGTATTTACCATTATCCTCATTATGCTAATGTGAATCCTTAAATCATGTTTTTCCCAATAGAAACACTGAACACATGGTAGATGAGATATAAAACATTCTCCAAACTTTTGTCAGTCTCATACTTACTTGCTGTTTTCTGAAGGTGTCATATCACAAGTGAGGGCAAAGGATTCTGCTAGTCAATCAAATTTTATTATGCTCAAGTTAGGAAAAATAGTGTACGATTCCAGGAATGTATTGATTATTTGTCCTTTTAAAAATATGTTTTACATATATCTATAAATTTAGCAATAGATAATTTTGTTTCCCGATCTTGAGAATATTTTATGAGGAATTTAGAGCCTTTAGTTTTAAAATTTTGATCCTGTGCCTGTCATCAAATTTAGGACAGTTTAGTAGCCATGACTAAGCTTACATTGTAGATATAATCATATAAAAAACACTCAATAAATATAACAGCCAAGAATAATAGTATCTACCCTTGTTAATTCTATTCATGTCATAATATGTTTGATTATTTGTTCTAGAAACTAGTGACATAGTGACAGAGTTAATCTCCTAAAATACAAGTTGGCAAGCTTCATCAATGATTATAGTCCACCAAAGTTATGAATGTATTTCACTAGGATCTCAGGTGGTAATGTTAGATGCAATCTCCAGCCTTGTAACAATCATATAAGCAAAATATGTATTTATCCTCATCTTCAGTCACTCTCAGACCTCCAGAGCAGAATGTATCAGTAGCCAAACCACCTAAAAATTAAGCAGATGTTGATTTATTTTTCCAGTTTCTATTAAGTATTTCAACTTACACATAACCAAAAGGTAAATGTAGAACCAAAAATAATTCATTAACAAATTCTACAAAAAAATTATCTTTCTTTAAGATTTAACTGTTTTGATTTTTTTAACAAAAATATATTTAAATTTGAAGGAAAACACATGTATTTATTTTTGAAATTCAGGATTTTCAATTTATATAATTACCTTTGCACTACACTTACCCTTTTCACCTAGGCAGAATAACATAAAATAATCCTGAAAATATTTACTAATGCTTCAAATAGTTTGAATTATATTCTAGACTCTAGAAGTAAGAGAATTGATTTTAACAAGGAAAAATTTTAGGCGGGACTTTAAATGCACTGGAGATTTAAGAAATACATCCTGAGGAAGCGGAAACCTGGGAAAGAAAAAAATCGTAGCCCCCAGAGAGGAATCCCCGATACAACATTTCTTGTCTGCATCTCAGCAGTTCTGTTAATGTCCTGGAAAACGTGAGTTTCTACAGAGACTAAGGGCATCGTACTGTTTCTTTGACTTCAGGCTTTCTGTTTGACAAATACCCTTTGGAATTTAAGACCCAAATGTGTCTAAACTACAATATATTGACTATGGTATATCAAGAATGTACTTTAAATTAATTAAAATGTGTAGTATACTCAAGCAAATATCAAAAATCCATAAAAGGTACAGAAAATAATCTGAATTGCAAAATTCAACCAGTCCAAAATTAAAGGAAGCCATGTCCCAGAAAATACGTAGGTACATATGATGAAATTGGGCACCTGGCCTGCACAGAACGTGGAATATAGCAGGCCTGGTAGATGAGGGAAAGAGGAAAGGCTGTTAGCTAGGTCAGCGGGATACCTGCAGAGATGGCAGGGCAGGCAGATGGTACTCCCAGTGATGTAGACAGTGTCAACATCATCATCCCATTTAACTTGGGGAACAAATAATTTAATAACTTGTCCAAGGTCACATAGCTAGTGAGAGACATGGAGCTGGAAGGTGATCAGATAGACAGTCTGACTCCAGATTTCATACCATCAGCAGCCAGACCTTGTTGCAGATGTTTAATGTCATTTATCTAGGATATTCCTCCTCATTTTCCCCTTTATCATCCGAAGAGAGGAAAAAAAATGCACATTCTACATTACCTTTTCTAGGAGTCATTTTTCTACCCAATATTTAGGCTTTACCAACAAAGATTATGTGTTAAATATGACAGTTTGAGGCTTTATATATTGATTTTCCTATAGGTAAAATATAATTTACCTAGAAGCAATAATTTTAGAGACACCTTTTCTCTTGCAAGGAATATCAAAATTTAATACAAGAAAATAATCAGTAAATGAAATTTTTCTCAATAGGGAATAATAACAGAAAATAAGACTACAGTGATGATTCATGTTTCAGTTCCAACATATAAAAAGTTTGGAAGCCATCACTCTTATCCTTACAAGAAAAAGCTGGGCACACTGAAAATCAGTGACCTTTCCTGGACCCATCAGAGAAATGAGGTCACAGGCAAACCATCACTTCCAAATTTGGAGAGATGGGCACACGCAGAGATATGCAGGAACTGAAATCCATTTCCTTTGAGCAGAAGCTGCTGGAGCCACAAATAGGCGGAAGCAAGTAATTTTGAAGACTTGCTGGAGACTTTGTGTGGACTAGCATGAGAGTGAGAAACTCCTAGGAAACCATAGTTTTAGTGAGCCCACAGAAGTTTCTTGGGCTTTCTTTCCAGGAACCCTGCAAGGTTCTCACAGTCAGGATACAATAAAGAGTCCCTCATGGCCTTGGCAGGAGTGTAATCATTCCATATATTTTGTGTGGCTATTTTTACTAGGTTTGTAAATCTTATCCTGGTTATGCTACGTTGTCTGGAATTGGCCATTTCATTGCATTTTAATGAGCTACTATTTAAAAACAGTTATTATGTCTTCTCAGCATAAAGTAAATGTTTCAGATTAGATTGCTTGGAAAGCAGTCTCTGCTACGTAGTTTAGTCTCCTAATAAAACAGCATTTCTTACCTTTCTTTTCCTTTTAAACCTTAGCAACTCAGTTAATGTCATTCTGCCTTTCCCTACATGTAAAATTTCTCTTTAGATGGTAGAAAGAAAAAAATATCTGAAAATTTTAATGGTTTCTAGATGAAACTAGAAACATAACCATTTGAGTTGACTTTTCCAGTGAGTTTGGGATGAAAGTGAGCACACTTAAATGTATGGCTAACTTAGTTTGTATGCAAATCAGTGTTCCCCAAATTTTAATGCCAGTGGATAGTTTCATATTAATATAAATTTTGCATTAAATTGTATTTTTGAAATTTATTTATGTGTTAATGATTAGGAGAATAAGATGGTGACATTGAGTGCAGGGATTCAAGACACCATGTGCAATTGATTTTACATAACAGTACTCTCCTTGCATTTGAGGAAAGGTGCTCAAGTTATACACAGCAACATCTCTTCAGGCTCCAAGAGCAAAAGTACCTGCAGTAATTTATAGAATTAGTCACCATGTCTTACTAGAGTTTTTCCCAGTGGGCTAGAGCTGTGGAAATTTGAGAAACTTCTCACAACCACAGATTGTGCAGGAACACTTAAAATGTTAATCTAGGCATATTTTAATTTGCATAGAATACAGAAACTCTGTAGAGAATAATTTAAATTTAGTCTCAATCTGGTTCAAACCTGTTCTTGTTTGAATGCCAGAGGGGTGAGAGGTGGAAAAGGGTTCCCAAAACAGCTGTATTGGAAGGAGGAATGAGTAGCCCCTGGGAAAGCATGCGTGGAGAAAGACCTAACTGAGCAGGCGACCAGGAGGCAGAACAGAGCATTGCTTCCATGGGCTGTGTGAGAACAGGATACACTGAGGAGCAGAGGGAGGGCTGCATTCAAAGGAAAGAAGCCTGTCAGTGAGGCTGTAATGGCAAGAGGAGCCCCTATCCTGGGACCTGTACCTTAGAGGTTCTTCATAGCAAATATACACACACACAAACACACACACACACACACACAAACGATACATTTCATCCAGCACTTTCATGTTTTTCTGTAACTCAGGATCTGGCACCCAAGTCTGGCACAGCAAAACCTGTAACCATCAATACCTACTTTAGAAATGATTGCATTCCAGCTTCATGGAATTGAGTCTCCTCATCTCTTGTGTTTTGACATCAAAGCAAAAGGTCACTATGTCAGATCCTGAGAGCTCAGTGGCTTGTGCCCTGGTCAACATCACACACAGACACTTACTGGAGTTCAGGGAGGACTTGAGCAGGAGAGGTGCTTAGAAAGAGAAGTGACAAATGATTGACATAGCACACCTTTCCTCTTAGGTCATATTACGGCAAAAGATTCTTGCATGCTAAAGCATCCTTTCTGAGTAGTGTCAAGGGCCTCTTTTCTAGTCCTTTGTGCTCCAATACATGGTTCCAGTGAAATTCACAAATTAATGAGACATTTCCAACAGCTGCACGCAGTGACTGAGGAGCAGAGTTCATTGCTTACATTGCATACTGTTTATTCTCACTGAAGGCATATCAACTTGGTAGGATAGAACATACTTCCTTTAAATTCATTTGCTGATTTTTGTCTGTAAAATATAATATTTACGTGTATGTGTGTGATCCTCCATTTGTATTCATATGCCACAAATAGAAGAGGCTGGTCTGCACTACTTGCCGAATAGCTTAGCCATGAGAAACCATCTGATGATAATAAAAGTAAAGTATTCTTCTGTTAACTTGAGAGATATGAGAAGACTCAACTTCAGAGAGCAGTTGGCAACTGAATTGTTATGATTGAAAAGAACTCGGATCATTCAGTCAATCAGGCTAATTATGTGTGAAACAATCCTGTCTTATTATAGTCTCTTAAAAAAGAAGTGACTTTATCTAGGACCTGAAAGCTGTTAGAGATTAGGGGCTTTAGGGTAACACATGTATGCGCTTCTGAGATTTCCTTAAAATTTTTTAGAAGTACTGGGAAAAGTCTAGAAATTCTGCTAATGCAACACGTGAAGAAGACTCAGATGAACAGGATTTTAGATCTTGTCATAAACTGAACATACTTTCATCCTCAGCAGGTAAAATGGAGGTGCACAGACCAGTTAGGGTAATTGGTTGGGATCATAGTGAAAATACTTGCATTGTATATTTTGTACAAGGAAATAGAAACACTTTACATAAAGTTTCAGTTATGACTCCTATTGTTCATGTGAAATAAATGTGAAGGAAAACAAACATATTTTAATAGAAATCAGATCAGAATATAATAAAATTGAAAAACCCATATAAGAGAACCCAATTAATTAGTGATTTCTAACTTTCAACCCATTTTTTTCCATTAGATCATAATGTATTACTCATGTCAACTGATAAATTGTTTCATCTTTTATAACTAATATGAAACATATATTTGAAAGAGTTTTGAAACCCTTAAATGTTATGGAAATGCAAAGTATTATTTATACATAAGTTCTAAAAAAAAAATCCCATTTCCTGCCTACTAGTGCTAAGATTGTTTTGTTAATTTTTATATTTTTTGTGAACCACTAAAAGTTATCATTTCTTAAGACTGCAAAATACATCATAAAAAGATGGCACTGTTTCCCTGATTCACTCCTACTCCAAACCCAAGCAACCCAGGCACTATTCATTGAAAGAAAGTTGTAACTTAGGTCCTTCTCTTAGTGCTAATCAGAATTATTTTGACAAGATAATGTACAAAGAACAATAAAATGTAAGGTTGTGTTTTTAACACTAATTTGTGCTCCTGGGGAAGAAAAGAACTTATATTTAAACTGAGCGTCATCTGACTAAATCAAGCAGACTAAAAAGAAATGACTTCTTCATTCTGAGCCATTTTTTGCAGAAAATACATATCACACTGCAGTACAGTATTTGACCAGCTTCAGGTAGTAAGTAGTTTCCATGAACCTTTCTTGGCATCTGTTTGCAGATGCAAAATTAAAGTCTGAAGTCTTGTTGTTATGTAACAAGCTTTTGGATTCTGTGAAAAGTGAGATTTACATTTCACTCAAAAGAGGAGAAAAGGAAAGAGTCAGCTGGATTGGCTTCTTCTAGTCAAATGACTATTTTATTGAAGACCTAAAAATTCTCCCTGCTATTACATTTGAATATCCAGTGAAATGACATTACTTTGGTAGTTCTGAATTGCTTAAATCAAGGAGTCTATTACCTGGTAGAGTTTTGTTTTGTCACCTTTGCCACTTATAGGCTAAGACTGTCAAAAAAGACAACTAGTAACTGCTTATGCATAATTTTGCACTGGGGCCAGAAGAAATTTAAATGATATGCGATAAAAATAAAAGTAAAAAAAAAAAAAAAATCCCCTAATGAAAGTGGCTGGCACAGGTACAGCTGACTGTCAGCTTAAATGATATTAGCACCTTTCTCAGTGTGAAATTTAATTTTCTTTTATATGCTAGCATTGTCTAGTGTCATTTCTTATAAACTGGCTTGTCAGAGTTTGGCAGCCAACATGGTGAGAGGCATGCTGTAGTTAACCAAGGGGAAGAAAAAATATGCTAAATCTCAGCAGCATATAGATACCAGGAGACCTTATTCTCCACTGTCAATAGGTCTAAAGTTAATTAGTGATATAAACTATGTCTGTTTAGTCATGAGAACCCTCCTTTAATTTCCTGAGGCAAAGAAGAAAGTATTTATTGAAATCCATAAAATTAAGAGATAAAGGGGGCTTCATCTCAGCTGGGGAGCAAAGAGCCGCCGACGGCCCCGGATCTCGCAGCCGCTCGGGGTTTTTAGAACTTCAGCTATAAAAATGGGCAGGATTTTCCTTGATCATATCGGTGGTACCCGTCTGTTTTCCTGTGCAAACTGTGATACGATCCTGACCAACTGCTCAGAACTCATCTCCACTCGATTCACTGGCGCCACTGGCAGAGCATTTCTTTTTAACAAGGTAGTTAACCTGCAGTACAGTGAAGTTCAAGACCGGGTCATGCTCACTGGCCGCCACATGGTTCGAGATGTGAGCTGCAAAAACTGCAATAGCAAACTGGGATGGATCTATGAGTTTGCAACTGAAGACAGCCAGCATTATAAGGAAGGCCGTGTGAGCCTAGAACGCGCTCTAGTTCGAGAAAGTGAGGGCTTTGAGGAGCATGTACCATCCGATAACTCTTGAAGAAAAAAGAGATAAATCCATCTTTTCCCAGGTCTTCTTCACTGAAAACAAAAATCTACTTACATACACTGTCACCTTAGCATCAGAGTTGGATACATGAACTGTGGAACAAGAGGTTGTGAGAATCTATGATGGAACCTTTCTTTTTCTTTCTTTCTTTTTTTATTTTCTATTTTCCATCCAACAGCAGTGTGTAGAGAGAATATTATGCAGATGCCGTTAATTTTTTTTCCCCTATGTTTACATCTTGAGGCAGAATAGTCTATCTGCAGCTACATGGTGGGCTATGTGAGGAAAAAAATCTGGGCTATTAGAGTGAAAAAGTGTTTTATGTAAATTTTGAAAGGAAGATGTGTCAAGAGCATGGTTTTTAAATTTATTTGGGCTTCATTTTAAACCTTTTTTTTTTTAAACCCAGTTATTTCACTTGATTTGCTAGCTTCAGAGAAGAGATCCGAATTTGTGACCAGTGCTAAAGGTTCAGTGTTAGTATGGCTTGTGCTGGCCATTGTGCCATATCCTTGTTGGAGATGAACCGTAGCATCAGAGCCCATTCTTCCTTGTCAGTCTTGACCCAAAGATGTCACCATTCCTAGTTATTTGTCACCACATAATTGGTGTTGATTGGAAACTTTTCCTGATATGGGGCGGAACTGCTTGGTTGTCTTTTCCATGTAACTTAAGCATAGTAATATAAATAAAGTAATAGTTGGAAAAAAAAAAAAAACAACAAAAGAGATAAAGGAATGCAAAATATAGCAGGAGCTGTTATATGATTATGCCCATCAGTTTTACCCAAATGTGAGGTGATTAGAATTAGTATACAGCCCTAACATGTTCCATCTTCAAGATGCCAGTCCTTAACCAGCCACTTCCTTACATTCCACCCGAAGATAAACTACATGAAAGGAGGAAATTTTGATGATTTTTTTTTTCACTGCTGAATCTCCAGTAACTAGAATGGTGACTGAATACATATAGCACTTGTTGGATATATGATTGATTGTAGGAATGAATGAATGAACAGCACGGTGTCCGTTGAAATGCTGATTGTGAAGATGTCACCAACTGAGCAAAAGTGAAATACTCAGAAGACTAAGTATCTTTATTAAAAACTTTGTAAATATATTGTAATCCTACCCTCTCTTCTCAATCCCCACTGCCTTTGCTAGAGTTTAATTATTTTCCACCAGG
This sequence comes from Hippopotamus amphibius kiboko, assembly GCF_030028045.1. Lineage (NCBI taxonomy): Eukaryota > Metazoa > Chordata > Mammalia > Artiodactyla > Hippopotamidae > Hippopotamus > Hippopotamus amphibius. The sequence continues at coordinate 78,489,951 of NC_080198.1, forward strand.
GATCTTACAGTACCTTCATGCAGCTTCACAATTTCATCCTCCATATTGCAATTGAAATTATATTTTTAAATGTGTATGTGACACTGCTTTCCCCCTGCCATGCAGTCCCATTAACAGAAAGATTACAATGAAATTCCTTATCATGGCATAGAATGTTGCAATTGTCTGGCTCGTGCTTAGTTTTCAACTTCATTCTAGCCATGGAGTTATTTCCAAAATATCCAGTGCTCTTTCACATTTTTATACTTTTGCATGAGCTATTCCCTTCCCTAGAAATGTCTGCCCCATATGTCAAATGACTATTATGTTTATCCTTTAAGTTCAAATAATCTCTCCTCTGGGAAATAATTCCTGATAACATTTTCCCCTTCACCTCAAGGAAATTCAACATTTTCCCCTCTCTGGTTCCAAAGCACTTTATATAAGTATTCAACACACTGTCTGTTATATAGTCGAGATGTATTGTAAGCACAATACACTATGAAATACTAGACGGTTTAAAACAGATCGTATTCATCTATCTGTCCCCAGAAATTTATACATAGCACCATATAACTGCTCAAAATTATTTATTGGAATAAATAATAAATTTATGCGGTCATATAAAAATATTTTAAAGTATTTATGATATTACACAAAGCTTCCTAAATACTTCATACATAAAACAATAAAAAGTCCCTATCCACAAAGAATTTAGAATCCAGGAAGAAGATACTTATGCAGATAGGCTATCATAACATCATATTATATTTGCAGAAATACAGAGAGGTAGTTCAGTAGAAAATAACATGAATAGTCTCTTAAATCTATCTTGGAAAGAAAGAAAGCTTCGCATTAATGATAATACTAAAGTTGAGATTTGAAGGATAAAGGAGTTTACCTATTGGGGGAAAAAATTCCATGTAGGTGAATCAACACCCAAAGAACTCCACACAAGGAGGAAAGTGACGTAGAGAAGCTTCTAATTAGTTGCTTGCTGCAGTTCTTATTTCAATGTGAACAGACAGATAAGATATTTGAGAAAGATGATTTTATAATAGTGTCCTTAGCCTTCAAATTACTTCAGAATGAGCATAAGTCAGAGATCATCATTTAGAAAATAATGAGTTTCAACACTGGCACCTATGATATAAATTCATAACCCAAAGGTAAAAGTATTCAGACACCATCACCAGCATCTTGAGTTTTTAGATTCCACTCATTTATTGTTAAATAATTCATTTTCTTGTAGGTACTGATCAGCTTGGTTATGACTTAGAAATTTGACATATTTGGTTAGGAATGTTAAAATGTAAGTGTATTTTATATTTATTATCTATCAACAATCATATATTATGAACATAAATCAACCAACAAATTTAAAGTTGATCTTTTAATTTTGCACCCAAAATTATAAAATAAAAAAAATTAGTCATATTTCAGAGTAATCTTGATTCATATCCTTGATATGTTTGATTTAAGAAGAATTTAGGTTTATGTCCCCTTCCTACCCCTTCTCTCAATTTTCTGAAAATAAAAGCATTCAAAAATACATTTTAAAGTAAATATCTTAAAAAGTCTTTTTTCTATGACACATTGCAGAATTTTAAAGTTGACCAGAAATCAAAAGTCTTCATTATTCCCAAAGGCGTATTTCCAGTTATAGTGTCATTCTTGTGATATTTTAATAACCTGCATTTCTCCTTGCTAGCTCAAACATTTTAGAATTATTGTCTCATGGAATAAAATTAGAAAGCACTCTTTCTGTCCTTTTTTCATTCCCAAGTTTAGATCTTGCTGAAATAGTCAATTTTCTCTCTGTCAACACTACATATTAGCGTGTTTCTTGGACTCAAAGGAACAAGAGTATCAGAAACAATTATCATGCATTTTGATCCGGTTAAGCCTAGGCAAGGATTCCTGCAGAGCAATAACTCTCTGTCCTAACAACATTCAGCTCCTCTGGAAAAGGAGCAATGCCAAATTTTCATGAAGTTTTACAGAAAAAAAAAAAAAGTAACACCAGGCAAAAAAAAATATTCCCTGGTCTCCCCATTCTTACTCTGTTAAAGAGTAAAGAGGCAGTCTGAGAACAAAATGGAGTAGTGAATTAAGACTAAAGAGATAAAATAACAGAAGTTTGAGGAAAACTTAAATAGTAGGGTTATAGAACATGGACAAAATGTTCTTTTTAAGTCTCTGTTTAAAAAAAAAAAAGAAAACAGCAAGTAGAATTCAATCAGGGAGTAAAAAATAGGACTAGTCATTAGGTTTGGTCATTGGTAACACCTGTGTGGGAGAGCAAAGGCAAAAGGGCGTTTTCACTAAGGTGAAAGGTAAAGAATGGAGAAATGAACACATATGCTTTACTCTTCTTTTTTTTCTAGGGCCTGAAATTATCTATCAAATCTATCTATCATCTATCTATTGAACCATTCATCCATCCATCATTATTTATCCAATATCTATCTATTCCATATCTATCTATCTATCACCTATCTAAGGTATCATCCATCTAGAGACAGAGAGTTAGAGAAAACTAGAGAGGGATTGACCAGCAGGGGAGAGGTGAGGTGTCAATGTATTTTAGTTGTGAGAAGTAGATGGATAAGCAGTAAATGACGTAAAACACAGAGAAAGCTGAAAACCTAGTACCTGTAGAAGAGGACAGCAAGATGAAGCAAGCTGTCTGTGCTGCAGAAAGAACCTATGAAAACATCCCTGAAGTGGAGGCACGGTGGGCAGGGTAAGGGGTGGACCTAAGAAACCGTTCGCGTTAGGAGGAGTTTAAATGCCCGGATTTGCCCTCACCTCACCCCAGACAGACAGGTGAATATGTCCTCAAGACTAGGCAAGAGGTGAATGATTTATCTCCTGCAAAAGCTAACTGAGAACAAACCAAGATTCAGGAATGCCAAAGATACCTAAGGGTGAGGGTGAAAAACTGCCCTGACACCATGAAATTAAGTGAAATTCTAAAACTTAACCTGGGATCCCAATCCTGGTTCTCTAACCAGCTACTGCTGTGTGGCCACTCAGATTATAAACCCAGCAAAAGATCAGAAAATTTATCTCTGAAGAAACTGAACAGCCTGAAGGAGAAAAAAACAAAGACATGGACCGTGGGAGAGCCAAATAAAACTTCACTATAGAGTAAAGCCTGCTTCATACACGAGTGTGCACAGAATGTCAATAGGCCATTCTACTGTGTTTTAACTGCCTTGTTGAGATATGATTTACATACCATAAAATTCACTGCTTTACAGTGTACAATTCAGTGATTTTTAGTGTATTCAAGAGTTGTGAAACCATCACCACAATCAGTCTTTAGAATATTTTCTTTATCCCAAAGGAAACTATACTTATTAGATTTCACTCCCCATTTTCCCCCAGTTCCAACAGCCCTAGGCAACCACTAATCTGCTTTCCGTTCTCTAGCTTTGCCTATTCTTGGCATTTCATAAAAATGGAATCATATATCACGTGGCCTTTGTGATTACCTTCTTTAAGTTAGTTTAATGTTTTTAAGGTTCACAAATAAGCTTTTTAAAATGTATATAACAGCTTTATTGAGATATTCACATTCAAACAATTTGCTTTAAGTATAAAATTCAGTGCTTTTTAGTATATTTACAGTTTTACATCCATCACCACAATCAATTTTAGAACATTCTGTTACTCTAAAAAGAAATTTTGTTCCCATTAGCAGTTACATCCCATTTCTCTCTGACACCTGAAGGCCTAGGCAACCACTACTCTAATTTCTGTCTCTGTAGATTTGCTTATTCTCAACACTTCGTATTGAATCATACAGTATATGATGTTTCGTGACTGGCTTCTTTACTTAGCATGTGTTTTCATGGTCCATCCATGCTGTACTATGTATCAACACTTGAGTCCTTTTTATTTTCATCAATGAACTTTTTAATACTTAATTCAATTATCATTCAACAGCCAAAGGTTAATAAATAGTTGATGAAATCTTATAATATGATACTGTTGAAGAAATCTTATAGAAAGGAATACAAAAAGATGAAGATAGAAAATGAAAAGAAGAACAAAATATTATGTGAAGTGTCCAATATACTACTAACAGGAATGGAAGATTAAACCAGCAGTAAGTGGGAAGAAATATCAACTACTTCGATACTCAAAGGAATAAAAGAAAATTTAATTCCGTATTTAAAGATCACAGTAATTGCCCATCAGCACAATTGGAAAAACTGATCTTCCCAGGGGCAATCATCCAGCAATTCAGAATATATATATAGCAAAAAAAAAAAATTCAGAATATATATATAGCAAAAAAAAATCCTTAAGGGAAAAAAATAAGCTGGCCATATACAATGCAACATCAATTAAAATGTCATCAGACTGTTTAATGTAATCCCGAGAGTCTGAATACAGTGGTGCAGGCCTTCAGAAGGCTGAGACAAATTAATTTACGACCCAAAACTCCATATCCAAATATCAGTTAGGGTTGAGGCCATTATCAAGCTATTTTCAGACATGTAAGTATTTAAAGATACATTTCGCATGCATCCTTTCCCAGGAAACTATTGTGGGATTGAGCAGACTCCAAAAGAGAGTAGGCTAAGAGAGAGAAAGATGCGGGATCCATGAATTTGGGATTAGACACAAGAGAGAAGCAAGGACAGAAGATGCACAGTTGAGGAAGAACACCCTAAGACCATGGCTGTGGCTGGAGAGAGATCTCACAGGACAAGAGCAGCTTCAGGAGAAGGAAATGGAATAAAAATTTTCCTTGATATGTTTAACTGCAGGGAGAAGTGTTTCAGAGTTCCTTTGGTTATGCTGTTAGGATGAAGAAAAGGGAACCTTGTGGGTGAATCAGGGCTGGAAGTTGGATGATACTAAATTAACTTTCATATTCCATAATGTGAAATAAACAGGTGAGGTGATTTATAAAATTTTTAAAAGATGAAATTAAGAAGCAACAATATTAGAGCATTACTTAGCAATAAAAAAGTAAATGCCATAATAAAGAGATAATTTGCAAGAGGTTGCCTTGGGACTCAGAACTCAAAGGATAGGATAAAGTGTTTACTGTAATTTTCTTTTTCTTCCTCCCTCCCTTCCTTCCTTCCTTCCTTCCTTCCTTCCTTCCCTCCTTCCTTCCTTCCTTCCCTCCTTCCTTCCTTCCTTCCCTCCTTCCTTCCTACTCATCCTTGTCCTTCTCCTCCTCCTCTTTCATTTCTATCTCCTTTCTTGTTTTGGTTATTAAATACTTTTAGTTATTTACTTTAAAACATATATTACTTTCATAAAAGCCACATTGCGATTGTTTTAAAAATGATGAGTAGTGAGAAAGAGATGCCTTTTCAGATTTCTATTATTGTAAGTTAACTTGTTAACTTTAGGAGATAAGAAAGGGCACAATAATGATTTGCAGTAGCAAAGTTTTGTGGGTTTTTCTTGGGGGGGGGCGGTTGCTAATTATTAATTTTAAATGTCTAGATATTTTTATTTGCTTGTTTTTGTTTTCTTTCATTAGGATAGATGAAATGAGGACATGTTTGTAGTCTGAAGGTTAGATTCTAGTGGATAAGGAGAAATTGATGAGAGAAATGAAAGGAGATGTAAATGATGGAGAACTTTCTGGGGAAGATGGGAGTAAGTGGACACAAAACCACGGGTAGAGGAGTTAGACCTTATAATAGTAACTACTCTCTATTAAATGCTCATTTTGTACCAGTCACAGATGACTTCATTTCAGCATCCCAATAATCATATGATATAGGCATTATTATTCCTGTTTTACAAGCGATAATCATAAATGGGTTAATAGCTTGCTCAAGATAACATGGTTAGTAAATGAAAGGGCAGGGATTTGAACCAATGTCCAGCTCTTAAGCTTATGAGCCTGAATTCTGAGCCTCAGTTTCTTCATGTGTAAAATGTGGGCAGTAGTGTCTCCCTAACCTGATTATTTCAAAAATGAAATAGGTCGATAAAAAGCATAGCATTGCAACTTACCAAGCATAAAAAATGTCATTAGGTATCATTAATATTACTATGATAGCTATCAATGAGCAAATAAGAATAAGATTAGTGAATGAAAGGAAGTAATATTTGAATATTACTTTGGAAAGCTAAACTCTCTTTACATGTTTGTTTTTTAGTGGCTAAACATAATTGCCAATACAATGAATTACTTTAAAAATCATACCAGAAACGAGCCATCAAAAAACCTATTATTCAATTAAAAAAATAAAGAACGGCATACATATTTTTCAGATAAAAGAGTTTTATTGATTGAAGCATTAAAAACTGCTTTCATACAGTTGCCAAAGAGTGCTGAAAGTTTTAAATAAATCCAATTAGAGTTGAGAAAATAGACTTCCAAAAATTAGCCTAACTTCTGACTTAAAATGCTCTGTCTACTTAAAATGAATAAAGATGCTTTGTATATTTATGCATATTTATAAACCTCAGCTATGCAATAAAATATGTAGGAATACACATCAGAATCACTGGTAAGTAAACAAAAACACAATATTATTGCTGCATATTAATGCATCTTTGCCTAGCTATAACAAAAAAAGGCAACAACACACTAGGCTGCCGTGCCCTCCACAAAGACAAAACCACATTCATTGAAGTTGCTTTTTATTGTTGGGTCCTTGATTAAGTGTTTTCCACTTCTATAAGCCAGTTATCAAAGACTCAAGAAAATTTCAACAATTGAAGATTCATTCCTATTCTGAATTTCAAGTAGGAGAAATCAGGTACTATAGTAAAATACATTCTGTTAAACAGGATAAGTTGCAACAGAAAGAAAAAATAGGAAGAAAAGAAAAACTCAATGCAACTGTTGAACAACAGCATAGCTCTGCACCTGTAATAGCAACCAGACAATATATAAGCCTATGTTTCGACCATGTGGCAGTCAGCTGACCACCTTCTTCAATGTCTCTGAAATTGTACATTGTTACTCTTTTAATTTTTAATATATGTGCCTAACTGGCATTTATTTCTCCTTAATTTCTTTTCAACTGGCAGTGTGTCAATGTCATGAAGAATGAACTTACACTCAGAGAACAAAGTGATACAAAAAATTACTAATAAATTAGTTGATGTCTGTAATCAGCAACTTCAACTTTAACTTATTTAATATGGAGATTGAATTTACCTTCTATTGATGAATTAGCAACATTTACAAATGCACGGCTGGACACAGGATGCTAAATTAAAATAGCTAAACTGAAAGAAAAAAAAAAGCTGGCAAAGCCAAAGCTATTTTGTTCTCTAAATGGATTTTTCTGTAATTGAAAAAAAAAAAAACTAAATTGGTCACATTAATGTAATTCAATCTTAATTATTGCCCTAAGAGTGCATTTAAATATTTATGAACAATTCTTTCCAAATGCCTTGTCAGCTCTGTTCCATTAAACAGCATTCTGTCAGTTGCACTTTTTGAAAATAACTTTGGTTTCTCCATTACACTGTGACTCCTGTCACATAAAAATTTGTACGTAGGAGCCAAAGGCTTCCAAAGCTGAGATCATTTAGGGACCCAGATCCTGATGGTTTCTGAGACCCCAGGAAGCTGCTTGCGGGTTGGGATTAGGCGTCTCAGAAAAACTGAGAACATATGTATAAACTATTTGGTTCAGCAGTTTTTGTATCTAGGTATTGAGTGTGGCTCTTCTGCTCAGCCGAAGGTCACTTACTAAGCTGAGGTCATTTGTCTATCTCAAAACAGAAAGTCAGTAAATGCATGGAGATTTGAGAAACAATACATCATCATGCTTCCTATGGAAGGGAAGCTGAGCTAATACAACTGACAGCTGTGTCAGATTCACCTTTCAAAATGTAACGTTATTCCTCTCCCTTCACACTCTTGGAAGAAAGTGGGAGGAAATGCTGACTGTCACATATTTGAGATTTATCCCATTTATTTATCAGGACCTATTATACATATTCAGTTATTTTTACTTGCCTGGAATGAACTATATCATGTGCATATCAAAGCATATTAGCCATCATTGTCCTCACAGTCATATTTCCTTCTTACTAATATTATCTGCACATCAATGCTTCTCTCTCTGTGAGTGCATTTTCATTCGCTGTCTTCAAAAGCTAACTCCCAAAATTCCAAGAAAAGAGTTCCATTTTCTATGCAAAGCAGAAAAACAATCTTTGGAAGAGAACAACTCTTTGTGTATTTTGTTCATCCAGTGCCTTGGATTTACAGATATAAAGAAGTAAATGCTCTACTTAAAAAAAAATGTTGGAAATACCTACCTGTCATAAGGAAAGTATGAGCAGCTATTTAAAAAGCAAGTTTTTTATGAGTTATAGACTCTCAGCAATTTCTAATCCTGCTCTTTTCCGGTATATCTTAGCAAATAAGGAACCAATTTTTATTTATAGTCTCATATGAGTAATTCCAAGTTTAGGTCTGAGTCTGTAAAACAACAGGATGCAGATAAAAGTACGAAGCTGATTTATTCACTGCTCTTCTCCTACTTTGATTTATTTTTTCAGAGTAATTCCCCATTATTCAACATGGGAATATGTAAGAAATAGACATTCTTTGATGAAGAAATAAAGTTTAAAGAATCCTATTCTAAGAATTCCACCTTTGCCTCTTGTTTGGTCAAGTACATTTTCCTACTTTCACGTCAAGTGAAGAGTAAGAAAATCACTGTCAAACCCTCTCAGTGGGCTCATTCTGACATGGTTCTGACACATCCCTACCAGTGGTTCAGGCTTGGCCAATAAAAATCTCCGTATGCATAAACAGATCCATGTTAGCTTAGTCATGCCAAGAGCACAAGAATTCCAAGCAAGTAACAGTGATTCTTTCCATCTTCTGTAAAAGCTGAATATTTGGAATGAAGGTAGGAGAAAAATGTCTTACCTAGCTTTCTCTAAATCATTAAAATTTTATCTTGATTGGGTGAAAAAGATAATAATCCAATTATTGCAATGAAATGAAATAGTGTTTGAATAGATATAAACACAGCAGATACAAAATTCCTTTTATTCATCACACCCACAGAGCATCATTAAGAAACACACAAATTATAGCTAACTGTGCCTGATCTCAGTCCAGTTTTGTCCAACCAGACTTCTGCAGTGAAGCAATCTTAACCTCTCCTCTTCTCATTGTTAAGCCTGTGATTTTATGCAGATCTGTATCCACCTTCCACCCTCCCCCACCCCAAATTACTGCCTGTACAAATGTAGCCAAACTCTATTAACACCACACAATGGAATGCTGAAAATGTCATGATGACTTCTCATATGTACTTCCACAGATTTCTCAGCGTTTTAAAAGTTCAACTTAGTTTCTTGTATTTTCAACATTTGGCAGCAAAAATAAATATTCTCTAATCAAAACTAAACTGACTTAAAAGTTTTGTCAGCATGACATGAGACAGATTTTAATTCAGTTTCAAATCTCCTCAGCTAAATTCATATATGTGACTGAGAGCTCTAGAGATATGTTTGTCAGTAATTGAAACATAAATGACCCAGAAAACAAAGGATGCAGATAAATATATTTATAAGCCTATGCTATTCTTTAATACATAATCAGTTTTATGCTCACATAGATTATAATACATTTTAAACGGTTATGAAAGTAGAGATGAAAGAAAGGCAATTTTTATACTTTAACTGGAATTTGAATTTCAGATTTAAAATATTTTAACAGCTGAGCAAGTTAATTTATTGTTACAGTCAGTTACAAAAGAATTGAATATCATTTTTAAAAGTGGAAATTAGTATTAATTATAGAATTTCTAACATATGTTCTGCCCCTTAAATGGATTGTGAGTGCTGTTTCAGTTGTATATTCTAGATGTTACTTGTATTATATATTTCAGTTTACAAACAAATTTATACACATTAGTTAAAACAACCATTTCACACTGTTAGGCATCATTTTCTTAAATTATGCAGATGGGAAAACTGGGTGAAATGCTGAATCCAAAACAACACACCCAAAGTCCCACAATGCCAAAGCTCAGTATCCTACAATAATGTAAATAAAGTTTTTGATCTTACTTTAATCTCACAAAGTGGTAAAAGTTTAGATATTATAAACTGTAGAACAGATGTACAGTAAGAAGTGGAAATAAAGCTCTGGAACATAGAGCAGTGGTCAGGAATCATCAGTAGATTTTGAACTTCTTTGAACTTTTATGACTTTTATAAGTCTATCCTGGAGATAAAATGTGTGGGTGATTTCAGCGTATGATAAACAGAAATAGGGGGTGGTAAAGGTTTGAATTTAAGATTTATGGTTCCATACTCAGATTAAACTGCTTAGAAGAAAATTTCTAAAGGCAGTAATTATATTCCCTTCCCTTTATGCATATGTGAAGTAGATTTAAAATGAGTTGAAAGAAGAGAAGAAAGCAAGAAAGCAAGAGAAAGTGAGGAAGCATATAAATAACATACAGCTTTCCAGTATCATCAGAAAAGGGTGAGTCTTTTAATCTGAACTAATGTGAATTTATAGAATATAAGAAACATCCATTTTTAATGGAGCTTTCTACTTTCAACTTCTTTTACACTATTTTTAGTCTCTGTTGGTATATGAGAAATAAAACCGCATTTTATTTAAAACTTTCAATCTGTTTTGTTCACATCTTTTAACTTTTCATATAAGTTATTCCTAGTACATCAAATGAGAACAAGATATTGATTAGCTACCATAGCCAAGGCTCTAAAATTGAATTTCAGATATAAGCTAAGTAGATGGCTAGTTGTTACCCTAAAAGCCCTGGGTACTTTGAATACTCTTTGACCTCAACTTCTTTCTCTAGGCAATATAGCTATGTAATCAAATCTATGTTATTAAGTAAAATATATGCTCTCTAGTTTACTGAGAAGATAATGGTCAGTCATTGTGCAGATGCTTCCATTGTGGTGGACAGTTGCCGTTAGTCTCCAACTGCTAGGTCTTCTGAGGAACCAGTGGTATAGTTTTGAACCTGGTATGATCTTGCTCATGTCTTGATTGCCAGGATGTGAAAAAACGTATGGCACGTGATTGCACTGACTAAAACTCTTTTGAATCAAACTGAATTAAGAGATGCAGTGGAGGATTAGAAAGAGGCTGATCCTCTGATCTTCTGAAGCAGTTTCTATGTTAAGAATGTAAGTGGCCTGGACTTCCCTGGTGGTACAGTGGTTATGAATCCACCTGCCAATGCAGGGGACATGAGTTCAATCCCTGGTCCCAGAAGATCCCACATGCCGTGGAGCAACTAAGCCTGTGCACCACAACTACGGAGCCTGAGCTCTAGAGCCCAGGAGCCACAACTGTTGAGCCCATGTGCTGCAACTACTGAAGCCCCCGAGCCTAGAGCCTGTGCTCCACAACAAGAGAAGCCACCGCAATGAGAAGCCTGTGCACCACAATGATGAGTAGCCCCTGCTCACTGCAGCTAGAGAAAGCGTTTGTGCAGCAACGAAGACCTAACACAGCCAATAAATAAATTTATTAAAGAAAAAAAAAAAGAATATAAGTAGGCTAGTCAGTGACCATGCTTTAGAAATCATACTTCCTGGGAATTTGAAAAGGCCTAAGCAATAAAAATTTTAAAAAAGGAGGAAGAAACCTGTGCTTTCAGTGAAACTATTTCCTGAGAAGATACCAATTCATGACCTTTGAAGAGGGGAGACCTTGAAGGTAAGAAGTTTCATTTACCACCTTCTCTCTAAGGGACAGCCTGAAGGAAACTACAGAAAAAAGTGAAATAGTTGAATGCAGCACATATGTCAAGAAAACGAAAATATCAGGCAGGAAGTCAGTTGTGACAAGATCACAAGAATAGCAGTGTAAATAGATGTATAAATGCAAAAATCAAATGGACTCTATGGAAATGTCCCAGAATGGTAAAAAATCCAACCAGTAAATGTTGGAGTATTCAAGAAACAAATCACTGCGATCAAAACTCTCATAACTGATGAAAGTTTCTTTAGCATAAAAATGACAATATAAGTACCTCTAATCCGTGAGTGGGGTATCTGTGAGGAAGTAATTGTTCCTTCCTCGACTGTCTGACATTCATAACAAAAGGGTTCCATTCAACTTCCACTTTCAGCTCTAACATGGAGAACTTAGACATCACCAATATGGTCCTTACAACAATAAAGAGTTGAAAAAACTGGAAAACCAATTCTATTTCTTGGACAACCCTAGAATCTGGAGAGACAGACCCATCCAGAAAGAGATAATTATTGAGATCTGCTTACCTAGAGCAGAAGACACTGGAGCTATTTAATTGGGAGGAAGACTCAAATGGATATATTAAGAAACTGCTGGAGAATGAGTGTAGACTAACATGGTAACAAAGTAGATCTTGGGGGCCACAGTCATATGGGTCTCCACATCCTTATGGACATTACCTCCAGGAACACCAGCAAATTCTCCCAGTGAATATCCAGAAAAGATCTCCTCATGGCTCTGACAGGTGTAAGTGGAAAAGTAACCACTGCAAGAATGAGTAGAGTCTGTAACACTAAAAGCAAGAAGAACAATACATAAGCACTGTACTCTGGTTGATGAAGTTGGCTCCTGTGAGTGTACAAGTTAATAATTTTGAAGTATGTATGCTGGAATTGGACAATTAAATAAATGGATGGTGGATGATGAGAGTCAAATCTCTTATAGTAGATGCGGAAGTTACATACAAACTGGGAGATTTCTAGAATGATCCATGTGATAATGGATTAGAGTTAGAGAACAGTATGAACTTAAACTGAGCTTAAGATGGATATCAATGATTACACATAAACATATTTATGGATTATAGATATGTGCACATAACAGATTGTTGTATACATTATATGTATAGGTACACATATATTTCCTTGTTCTGTTGGATGAGAAGACCTAGTATTAAAGCACCCCAGTAACAATGAGCATACTTAGTGCCTGGATCTTGGTTCCTAAAACCATTCTCCAGTAAAGGAACCAGGGGTCCTTGGAGACGTGGCCAATCCTAAGACTGGTGAGGAACTATACATAATAAGTCTGGGCATCTTCTAGTGCCCATAATTAAGAAAGTACACAACAGAAAGACAGTTAAAAAGTTTCAAACAAAACAAAATACCACAATGGGGTTATGTTATAATAAGTCTGGGCATCTTTTGGTGCCCAGAATTAAGAAAGTACACAACAGAAAGACAGTTAAAAATAAAAAAATAAAAATTCAAACAAAACAAAATACCACAATGGGGTTATGAGACAACTGAAAGAGCTACCAATGGCCAATGCCAGAATAATTTAAGCAAACAAAATTAATTAAATAATATTAATTTATAACACAGTATAAAATAAATATCCATGAATTTATGCTGACATAATAAATAATTGAATTGCCAAATAAATGGGAGAGAACAGACAAATGTCCCATTTTTCCAGAACAGAAGAATTCCAAACAACTTGTGTAAATACTGCCTCTTCAAAGAGGTGACTGATAACCCTCTAGTCTTTCATTGTAGACTGCACGTAGTGACCTTTTCTGATGAAAACACTATGCAAATCAGTAAAAAGAATAACTTTACAGTGGAGAAACTTGACAATCACTACCTCAGCCAGGTGATCAACATTAACATCATTAGTGATATATCATAAAATACATCAATCGTTGCATGTGTGTGAAGATTAAGAAAATAATTTAATGAATAAGTTTGCTGGAACAATATAACTATGGTTTAGAAATTCTGAATTTTCTGTTTTTAACATTGCCTCAAAAGTCAAGTAATATGTTTTAGAAATTTGAAACTTTTCTAATCTGTATATTTTATTACACAGTTTTTTTTTCTCCTTTATGAAAATTATGATAGGATTTGTCCACTTTGGATGTTTGTACAAACAACCCATTCTCAATAATTTACAAAGGATAAAAGAGTAGCTCTACTGTCAATCCAAAGATCAGCCTTTTAACTATTTAATCCCATGAGTTTCTTTTCCTCCTTAATCTCTCTGCAGACTCTGATACTACTAATGATATTGCATGGTGGTACAGTGAGAATCAGTGAGAACTTTCTCATTGCAATCATGCTCTCAAATACACCTAAAACTATTTTCCCCACAATAAGATAAAGCAGACTTTGTTTCAAAGGAACATATTGAGTCAACTTCTATAGTATCTTTAAGAATATCTACTTTAAGAAAATCTACATGATAAGATTCTCTCTGGATATAAAGCTTACCTGTCTTCTGCTTTTTTCAAAAGTTATGGGGTCATTTCTTAAAATGTTTGAAGTTGCTAAATGATACATCTGTAAAATCAATTCAGCAGTGTGAACACATTCTCCCCATTCCAACGATCTTAGACATTAATTCTGTGATGAGTGGGACATTTTTTACAGGCCATCTTTTTTTATAAGGAATTATTTTTAGCTCCATCTTACAAAGAGACAGCTGTAAAATGGACCCTTATCAGATAGAACTACTCAACCAGTCCTGTCTTTACTGTAAAAAACATAGTTTATCCACCCCTATAAATAATAGACCTGTCACTAGATGCGACAAGTGGGCTAAAGTTATCAAAGAAAGGAAGTATTCTTATCCTACTTCAAGGCTCAGTTTCTCTTAGAAAGGGGCAGAAATTTTTTACCATTGCTTTCACAAACAATTTAAATAATTATAAAACATTATTGATAACTTTAGTATCACAAAAAAGTGTTGCCTCCCTTAGCATGGAGTGATTTGATCTATAAATAACAAGTGTGGTAAAGTTAAAATAGGTAAAAAATGGGTCACTGAATATGTTTTATCAGCTTTTACTTTGCCCAGGAAAAAAAGCAAAATTAAACATATAAACATTGTCTTGTTAATAAATTAAAGAATAATCACTCTCACCAAGCACAAATTATATCTCCTAGCATTTAAAGATTTGAATACCTTAAGAGAAAATAATATACACTCATAAATCTGTTCTTGATATCAAATATCTGGAGAATCATAAGAAAAAATACAATACTGAGTATAAATGAGCTCGATGAGGAAGTTGAAAAATGTAAAATTTTTTTAAAAGCCTATGTTATGTAACTAACTTCCTACAAAGCCAAAGGTCTAGGTGTTTTTCTTTACTTTTTGGTATTTAAGTCCAATTTCATCTTTCTTTCCAAATTATTTATTAATTTTGTTATAAAATAATTTCAAACACACACAAAATTTGCAAGAATCATAAGAATCACTCCATAACTTCTTCACCTTCTCATTTGCTGTATCATTTTCTCTCTTTCTTGTGGTTTACAACACACGCCATTCATTCTTACCTCCATAGTTTTCTTCACTGTGTCCCTTTAGCCTGAGAAGCCCTCCCTCCTATTCTTCACTTGGATAACATGATTATCCTTCAACACTCACCTCATTCATTAAATAAATATCTACTTAGTAGTTTATATCTGCTAAAATATCAGCTCTAAGTGTTAAATACTAGAAAAGTGGACCTAATGTAAGTTTTCATGAGACTTACATTTTCTTTTGCAAAATAATCTGTTAATCAAGTTATAATTATTACTTCAGTGCACTGAGATAAGTAGCTTGAAAAGGGAAGAACCAGATCGTACATATATCCCCTTTGGTAACCATAGGTTTGTTTTCTGTGTCTCTGAGTCTGTTTCTGTTTTGGTAAATTCATTTGTATCATTTTTTTAGATTCTGCGTATAAGTGTTATCATGTGATATTTGTCTTTCTCTGTCTGCCTTACTTCATTTAGTATGATAATCTCTAGGTCCATCCATGTTGCTGCAAATGGCATTATTTCGTTCTTTTTTATGGCTGAGTAAAATTCCATTGTATCTATGTACCACATCTTCTTTATCATTCATCTGTCGATGGACACTTAGGTTGATTCCATGTCTTGGCTATTGTATATAGTGCGGCTATGAACATTAGGGTGCATGTATCTTTCTGACTTAGTGTTTTAGTCTTTTTCTAGATATATGCCCAGGAGTGGGATTGCAGGGCTATCATATGGTAACTAAGGAACCTTCACACTGTTCTCCATATCGGCTATACCAATTTACATTCCCACCAACAGTGTAGGAGGAATCCCTTTTCTCCACACCCTCTCTAGCATTTATTATTTGTAGACTTTTTGATGATGGCCACTTGGACTGGTGTGAAGTTATACCTCATTTTTGTTTTGATTTGCATTTCTCTAATAATTAGTGATGTTGAGCATCTTTTCATGTGCCTTTTGGCCATCTGTATGTCTTTGGAGAAATGTCTATTTAGATCTTCTGCCTATTTTTTGATTGGGTTGTTTGTTTTGATATTGAGCTGTATGAGCTGTTTGTATAGTTCAGAAATTAATCATTTGTTAGTCACATAGTTTCCAAGTATTCTCTCCTATTCTGTAGATTGTCATTTTGTTTTGTTTGTGGTTTTCTTTGCTGCGCAAAAGCTTTTAAGTTTAATTAGGTCCCATTTGTTTATTTTGTTTTTATTTCCATTACTCTATGAGACAGATCCAAAAAAATATTGCTGAGATTTATGTCAAAGAGTGCTCTGCCTATGTTTTCCTCTAGGAGTTTTATAGTATCCAGTCTTACAGTTAGGTCTTTAATCCATTTTGAGTTTATTTTCATATATGGTGTTAGAGAATGTTCTAATTTCATTCTTTTACATGTAGCTCTCCAGCTTTCCCAGCACCACTTCTTAAAGATAGTCTTTCTCTTTTGTATATTCTTGCCTCCTTTGTCATATATTAATTGACCATAAGTGTGTGGGTTTATTTCTGGGAATTCTATCCTGTTCTGTTGATCTATATGTCTGTTTTTGTGCTAGTACCATACCGTCTTAAATACTATAGCTTTGTAGTATAGTAATCTGAAGTCAGGGAGACTGATTTCTCCAGCTCTGTTCTTCTTTCTCAAGATTGCTTTTGCTATCTGAGTTCTTTTGTATGTCCATATAATTTAAAAAAATTTTGTTCTGGTTTTGTGAAAAATGTCATGGGTAATTTAACAGAGATTGCATTGAATCTGTAGATTGCCTTGGGTCATATAGTCATTTTAACAGTATTGATTCTTCCAATCCAAGAACACTGTATATTTCTCTTAGAAAGGTACAATCTCCCAAGACTGAACCAGGAAGAAACAGAAAATATAAACAGACTAATTACCAGTACTGAAATTGAATCAATAATTTAAAAACTCCCAACTAACAAAAGTTCAAGACCAGACAGCTGTAAAGGAGCATTCTACCAAACATTTAGAGAAGAGTTAACATCTGTCTTTCTGAAACCATTCCAAAAACTTGCAGAGGAAAGAACATTTCCAAACTCGCATGCGGCAACCATCACCCTGATACCAAAAGCAGACAAAGATATCACACAAAAAAGAAAATTACAGGCCGATATCACTAATGAGCATATATGAAAAAGTCCTCAACAAAATACTAGTAAACCAACTCCAACAAAACGTTAAAAGGAAATACACTATAATCGAGTGGGAATTATCCCAGGGATGCAAGATCTTTCAATATCTGCAAATCAATCAGTGTGATGCACCACATTCACAAATTGAAGAATAAAAACCGTATGCTCACCTCAATAGATGAAAAAAAGGCTTTTGATAAAATTCAACATCCATTTATGATGAAAACTCTCCAGAGAGTGGGCCTAGAGGGAACATACCTCAACATAATAAAGGCCATATATGACAATCATACAGCTGATATCATACTCAATGATGAAAAGCTGAAAGCATTTCCTCTAAGATCAAGAACAAGACAAGGATGCCCACTCTTACCATTTTTATTCATAATAGTTTTGGAAGTCCTAGCCATGGCAATCAGAGAAGAAAAATAAATAAAAGGAATTCAAATTGGAAAAGAAGTAAAACTGTCACTATTTGCAGATGACATGATGTTGTACATAGAAAATCCTAGACATTACCAGAAAACTACTAGACCTCATCAGTGAATTCTGTAACGTTTCAGGATACAGAATTAATATATAGATATCTGTTGCATTTCTATACCCTAACAATGAAATAACCAAAAGAGAAATTAAGGAAACAATCCCATTTCCTATCTCATCAAAAACAAACAAACAAACAGAAACCCTAGGAATAAGCCTACCTAAGGAGGCAAAAGACCTGTACTCTAAAAACTATATATAAGATGCTGATGAAAGAAAATGAAGAAGACAAAAACACACAAACAGGTTGCTACATTATTTTCTGATTAAATTGGTATGGTTTGGAGGATGTGAGTATATAAATGCACATTTATTTTATAGTAAATTCGAGAAAGTCATTCTAGGTTCTTTTTCCCCCTATGTAACTTTCCACTTGACTCAATCTTCCTGAATTTTTTCAAAAGAACCACGTGGAATTCTGTAATGGTTACATGAGAAGCTCTGAAGATTTGCCATTAAGACAATTGGTGAAAATTACAAACAACAACAACAGCAAAAATACAAAAACTTATATAAAGTCCTTGAAAATTCTCCTTGGAGCATTTAGAAAATGAAGAGAGATTTCTTCAACAAACTCTACTATATTTGTAAATGAACAGCAAGAGTCTGTGTCACTTGAGCCATTTCCTGCTCCCTGAGCTCCTCAGCACACTGTGAAGGCAGCTCCACTCTTCTTGGGAATGGCCAAGATAATGATGCTCTCTCTCCAGCTATGGTACAGTCCTGTCCTGGAGGGGAAGTCCACCAGCATTTCTCATGGCATCCCAGCTCTGTGTTATAGAGACTGAATCCCAGTGAGTGCTATTTAGAGTTCCTTTCCTCCATTCACACCTCCCTGCACCCCCCCCCCCCACCAGGATGAAGCTCTACCTTAGGAATGATAAGCTGAGAATACTGGAGCCCTGATTGCTCTTGCTCCAGTGTCTTCATCTTCTTAGAGTAGAGTTTCTATGCTAGTAGAGTCAAGCCAAGAAGAACAGAGGCTAATGCCCCCACCTAGCTTACTACTCATAAAGCAGAGATTTTACGCTAAGAAAAGTAAGCCACTGTCCTTGACCCCAGCTCCAAAGAGATAGCATAGAAATTTTGCCAAAGGTGAACACATGTTATAAGAATCAAGAGCTTGGTCCTCTCCCCATAGAACTGACTTTGTCAAATAGAACCTGAGGAAGTTGAAGTCTAAAGGCTCTGTAAAAAATAATGGAGATTTTAGTGCCTAACAATTAAGAGGCTCGTAGGTCCATGAGAGCAGCAAACTAAATAATAGGCTAGTTAGTTTCACAGAGGGAATGTGGCTAATATACAGTTAAAAAGAATCCTACTGGTATCAGAACACACTTTGAAGTCTAGCCACAAAAACACCCCTGGAAAGAAGCCTAAATTTAATTGAATCATACTGTGGACCAGTTTATGTCCTGGGAATTGTCAGAAATACAACAAGAAGCTGTATTTGGTGTAGTCTAACAGTAGGTGTGACACAAACTCTGGCAGAAAGCTTAACAGAAATATCAAGGAGAAAGCCAAATAGAACCATTCTCATCTCAAGGTGACTGTGTACAAACCCTATTTGCACCCTCTGAGGAATGACATCATAGGCTTCCCATACATTGTATGGGAGGTAGACTTTACAAAAAATAGTTCAGCGAAGTCATTATATAAATGGGCAAACAACCCAAAAATAATTTCCAAAGTGGGTAGTGGTATCCAGAATTGCTGCAATATATTACCCCAAATTTTCTAATTTCAACAAATGTATTAGATATTCAAATAAGCATGAAAGTGTGACCCATATAGAGACAAAAAAAAATCAGGTAACAAAAACTGCCTGTGAGAGAGCCCAAATGTCAGACTTAATAGACAAAGACTTCAAAGAAGCCATTATAAATATTCAATGAATAAAGAAAATTATGCTTTAAAAAGTAAAGTATAATGATGATCTCTCAGAGAATATCAATAAGAATATTTAAATTATATAAATGAACCAAATTAAAATTCAGTAGTTGAAATTACAATAATTGAAATGGAAAGTTCACTAGAGGTACTCAGCAGTAGATTTAAATTGGCAGCAGAAAGAATCAATGAATTTGAAGATAGGTCAAAAAAGATTATGCAATCAGAAGGACAAAGGAAAAAAAAAAGAATGAAGAAAAATAGATAATTTCTTTGTCCCTCAGAGAAATGTGGGACAACATTACATGTTTCAACATACACATAATGAGACTACCAGGAGAGGAGAAAGAGAAAGGGAAAAGTTTTGAGAACTAATGGCTGAAAACTTTACAAATTTGATAAAAACGTTAACCTACACATCAAGAAGTTCAATAAACTCCAAGTAGGAGAAACACCAAGAGATGTACACCTAGACACATTGCAATAAAAATGTCAAAAAACAAAGGTAAAGAGAAAATTTTGAAAGCAGCTAGGGACGATCAATTCATTTTGTACAAAAGAACTTGATAATATTTCTGGCTACTTCTCAGAAACTATGGAGAGCAGAAGGTCAGGGATTATATCTTCAAAGTGCTGAAAGATATTTTATATTCAGCAAAGAAATAATAAAAATTAATTATTTTGGTTATTTAAAAAATGCTTGTAAGTTTAGAATTCAAGGGCATATCAAAGGTTCAATGTTTACAGAAATATATATTCTACATTTTTAGCTTCTTTTTAATGAGCATGTAAACCCTATTGCTACCTAAATTATAAAAGCAAATGGCTTGAACAATAAAACATAGTCTATGAACACTTTTAACTGGTCATGCCTAAGTCTACTGAGAAGTGAAGAGGTTTGTAATGAGACTTAATGTGGATGTGAGAAGACATCACAGACAGTTTCTCCCTGACAGAAACACTAAGATTTAGTCACCCAAAGCTGCTTTTGCAGCCTCTGCCAAAGCATGTTAGCTTCACCGTCAGGGAGCAGGATGCTTGTCAAGATGCAGTAAAGCAAACGAATTGCTGCCAACACACTGCCTGCGGACAAGGGAGGATCCTCATACAACATTTATTTTACTTCTGCACTTTTTGGTCTTGTGCTATCTATAGAACATATTGAGCCTGTATATCACTACAAAAGGACTTCTAGTGGGAAAAGAGTGCTGTTACCTTAGGAAAACAAAAAAGCAAATGCTTCTTCAGATTATTGAAACAATTCGTTAGATTTTTGCTACTGAGCAAAGCAGATATTCATTTTGATAATAATATCAGAAGTTACTAAGCTTTAGAGGAACATAAGTAAAATATTTTGATTTGAAAATGGGTAGGTGATAAAAAGGTTTCCATGGTTTATATCTAATCCAATGTAGTTTCTCAATTTCTAATTCATTATCATCATGGTAATTCAATAATTTAAGTTGTTTATTTATTAAGTTAATATATGAGTGAGTGTGCATTCTGATATTTATTCATGCTGCAAGGATAGAACTACAGAGACAGAGTTGAAAAATGAGGACAAAAGAGGGAGATTTTCTCAGTACTGAAAAAGGACTTTTTAAATGTGGATTTCTCAAGGGATTCATCTTGATACATTATTGTGCTTACAGGAGTGGAATTATATGAACATTTGGCATTCAGGTAATTGCTGTAGAATGTATCTTTTTTCTGTTATGAGTTTACAAAATAGTAATTATACTAACAGTTATCAAGTATTAGCAATTACAATGTATTCATTATAATACACTTGATATACTATCTCACTTAATTCTCGTAGTGATCAAAATAAGTAGATATTACTATTCTATTTTCTATATTAAGAAACTTTGACTCAGATAAATAATTTATTCAAGGTAACATACTAGTAAATGACTAAGCCAATATTTATATGTGGATCTCTCCATTTTTTTAAACTTATGATTTTTCCTTTATACACCCCACATTCTTCTAATTCCTGTGGCTGAGATTATCTCTTGTTGACTGCTTACTTCCCATTTTTCCACCTTTTTTTAGAAAAAAATGAGTAAGTTCATGGTATCTGTACATTAAGATTTAAATCATATTGCTTGAGGTCAATAAGTCTCTGAAGTGGATTGAAGAGGGAGGAAACACTGAAGATCTGTACCATGTTAATGAGTAAAACACTATAAGGTCGTTCCTAAGGTTGGCTAGGCATCTCAGAGTCTAGGGAGACACTGTTGGCTGACTTTGTATTGTAGATGCTGAACCCTAGCAGTGGTATTAAACCGCCTACCTCTTGTTTTCTTACAGTTCTTGAAAGGAGCCTTTGGGTTCCTAGATGATAGTTCCCAAGGATCTGGGGGTTGCCAGATCATCTTTGAGACAACTCTGACTGGCCCCGCTAAGAACAAATGACTATGTAAAAGTACAGATTGCCAGGAGATTTTCCCAAGCAAAGTCAGACCTGCCAATCAGCTCCAGCCCTGGGCATCCACTTCCACTTCCACAAGGTCAGCTATCACAGATTATTTATAAAGCTGAATCTGCAAGGACTTCCTCATTCTTCACCCCATTTTTTAATAAGCTCCACCACTTCTTTATCTTATTTATCTCATTTTTTGTTCTCGTCTTCCTTCTGTTGGTATTTGTAAGACCTTCATTCTCTTTCCCATTCAAAATTATCTAAAAATAAAGATAAGGACTTCCCTGGTTGTCCAGTGGTTAGGACTCCGTGCTCCCAATGCAGGGGGCCTGGGTTTGATCCCTGGTCAGGGAACTAGAGCCTGCATGCTGCAACTAAAGATCCAAGTAAGACCCGGTACAGCCAAATAAATAAATTAAATAAAAAATAAATATTTTAAAATAAAGATAGGGGATGATCAGATAAAGAGGAACTTTCTAGGAAGCCCATTGTGAAGTAAAAAAAAAAAATTAAATATCGATCTATCTAATTTGATCAGGAAAAAAATAATCTGAAGAGGAACATTCAATTTTTACATGTAGACAATGTAAAACATTATTTTGTAAGCTTTCAGTTGTTACATTAAGCTAAAATTAAATCATAATATTGATCAATAATTCTGTTCAGGGAAACAACACATCAAAATCAAATAGGATCTTTGTTTAAACCTTTACCCTAAGGACTTCCCTGGTGGCACAGTGGTTCAAAATCCACCTGCAAATGCAGGGGACACGGGTTCAATCCCTGGTCTGGGAAGATCCCACATGCCACGGAACAGCTAAGCCCGTGCCCCACAACACTGAGCCTGCACTCTAGAGCCCTCGAGCCACAACTACTGAGCCCGTGCACCACAACTACTGAAGCTCATGTGCCTAAAGCCCGTGCTCTATAACAAGAGAAGCCACTGCAATGAGAAGCCGGAACACCAAAACGAAGAGTAGCCCGCGATCCCTGCAAGTAGAGAAAGCCTGCGTGTGGCAGCGAGGACCCAACGCAGCCAAAAAATAAAAATAAAATTTTTAAAAACATCTTTACCCTAAGTGAAAATGAGAGTTCGATGAAACAGTGGCTTATAATTGGAGTCTTTGCCAGTGTGGAGAAAAAAATGAATTCATCATATCACTGAGCCCCAGAGACCAGAATGTAAAAGTATTACACTGCTCCCTCTAATTTGTTAAAAAACTATCACAATGAAGATTTTTTCCACCCATTATTTCAGCAGCTTCTACATATCTACTCAGTTTGCAGCCTCAGCAACGTGATAACTAGCAAATCAGTCTATACTTAGCCTGAAGGGAAAAAAAAAAAGGTCACATAAGCTATTGACTTAATCATATTTAGGTGACTCCATACAAATACCTATTTTGGAAACATTTTAGAATTTCCAGTATTAAAAGTTGCTTGATCTTGGCAAAGAACATTTAATTTATTCAATGATGCTACTCGTTTTCACACTTGTCAGTGATGTAGTCTGGAAAGAATGTGGTTTTTCAGCCAGGAGAATTTGGATTTGATTCCAGGCTTCAGCCCTTACATCCTGTAAAATTCAGGCCACGGCTCTTAACTTCTCCAAGGCTTAGTAACTTCATCTATAAAATTTAGAAAGCAGTAGTTCATGTAAACTCTGATTAAGGTTGAAATCAAGTATTGTATATGCAGGGCTTGGACATAGTATGTGTTTCCTATGTATTGATTTTGTCGCTGCTTTCAATCGACCTCTTCACAGAAATAGATACTTAATGACATAATATACTGTATAAACACAATAATTTGTAAGAACTCATTATTAAGATCTTTGTGTAAGTATTTTAAATATTATTATGGAGCAGAAGCAAAAAAGGATATATTTCTTACTTTATATGTATAAAACCTATATGTTATGTGATGTGAAGTGCTGAGGGAGATTCCACAAGTCTTGTTATTATGTTAAATCTTATTTGAATAATTAAACACACACACATGTACACACTCACAAGATCTTACCAATTTACCTAGCTGAAGGTATAACAAAAAAAAAAATGAACCTACATGTTGTAGGGAGAATAATGCCCTCCCCCCAATTATCTACATCCTAATCCCTAAAACCTGAGAATATGTTTCCATACATGGCAAAAGGGACTTTGCAGACTTGGTTATCAAGGACTTTGAGATGGAGAGATTATCCTTGGTTATCCGTGTGAGACCAATGCAGTCACATTTCTGAATTGTGAGATCACTTGGGACAACAATTTTTACCTCCCAAGTATTGTAAATAATATTATTTTATAATTTACAACTTGGATATATATCCACGTTTTAGGGGGCAGTATAATACACTGAACATCTTATTTATTAATTCTCAAGTGTAAAAAAAAAAAATGTATCCACTTCATGGTGACAGCGACAGTCCAAATATTGGGTCAGGGGATAATACTTTCCATCCTCTCTTTGGAGACTCCTGGGACTCTTGGCGTTGGGGCTGCTGCCACATGGTAAGTGCAAACAAGCTTGACACTGGTGAATTCAGTGTGGTACAGATACACCGTTTAGTGCTTAAAAACTCCCTCCTGTGAGGAAGAAAATGGGTTTATGCAAGGATCACGTAGGGAATTATATCTCCAATGAGGAGAAAAAGAGCTAGAAGAAGAACAAAAACAATGACAACAACAAAACAAATAAACAAGACCAGACCTAGATTTATTAAAGCAGCGTCTTTATTAGAAGTAAAGAAAGTAATGTCAAAATGTGGATTGTTGAATTGTTGATCTTAACCCAGAAATTAAATGCACTGGGGTAATATAGAGAAATAGTCTTCTATGGAGAATGGCCTTTCTACATGTGCCTCTCAAGCAGCAGGCTCCAGATGTGTTTTAGCGCATTTAAAAAATAAGAACACTGGCAGTTCTGTGAGAGCACCTTATTCTAACATGCCCTCCTAGATTTCCTTTCATGGATTTTCTTCATCTTACCTTTATGGAGTCTTTTCATGAGATATTTGCACTGGACATTCAAGGTACATCCAAGCAAATTGTGTGTGTGTGTGTGAGAGAGAGAGAGAGAGAGGCCCAAGAGAATAAGAAGAGAAACGGAAAGCTGTTGAAGAATCTTTAGGAACATTCATGTGTAATTATTTACACTTATTTTGATGCATAATGTTATTAATGTTTTATACTTTACAAGTACAATCTTATCTATCCTTTACTCTTAAATTTTCAGGGATTTTTTTCATAATAAAGTGCATAGCATGCGTAAAGATAATTGTATTACATGTACCCTAAATACCAGTTTAACTTCATCTTTTACCACACGCCTCTTATCCTAAATGCTGGAAGTTGAAAATCATTTGTAGTTCACTAACAAATCTCTTTATGTGCTCTTCCCTCTGTCTGAGATGATCCTCTTCCCTCTTACCATCTGGAGAGCATCTATACTCCTTTATGACTTAGGTTTTACCTCCTGTGGGAGGCTGTCTACCCTTAAGCTTGTGTTTCCCTGTACATGTTTTTAACTCTGTATATACAGCCATCAAATATTTTGCAATATTGTATCATATCAAAGTTATGGATATGCTTGTTGGCTTCCTACTTGAAACCACTGTGGGTGTAGATAACATGATTTTTGTGGTACTTTTTTTTTTTTTTTTTTTTTTGGCTGTGCCGGGTGTTAGTTGTGGCATGCAGGATCTTTGTTGTGGCATGCAGGATCTTTAGCTGCAGCATGCATACTCCTAGTCGTGGCATGTGGGATCTAATTCCCTGACCAGGGATCGAACCCAGGCCCCCTGCATTGGGAGCACGGAGTCATAGCCACTAAACCACCAGGGAAGTCCCTGTAGTACTTTTTAAATGTTTGTTGCTCAAGACTGAATAAATACATTATTGTTAGAGAATGAATAAATTGTTTACTAATAAGGGAAAAAGTGGAGGTAAGTTGTAGTGAGTCTTGGCCAAACTAAAAGTCAAAAGTCAGAGCTCAATCATCATTGATTTTTAGTCAGAATTAAATAGTGATAAACTCATTGTCCTTAGGATGCTTCGTATATGGAGGCAGATGACAGTCACTTTAATACTAATAACACAAATAACTTGCTTTTGTCCCCACACGCCTGGGGAAATTTTCCAGCCTCCCCTGGTGTCTGTGCCCAAGTATCTCTCAGTCATTCCCGGTGATGGCCCACTTGGGCTCTCCACCTTCTTTAAGTTTACCTTGACACTTCTACTCTGACCTTCCTCTCCTGCTCCAGCTTCCCCTTGGCGGTATCTCCTGCTCATAAATATGTTTGTGGGTGCCTCCCTGCTGCCATTCTTGATGGCCCCTACCACGTGAAGTCACCAGGAGTATTGGTCCAAAGGGCCCAAAAACCATAATTTTCAAATTTCAGAGAGGTGCAGTGGTAAGAATGAATTCTCTTTCAGTTTTTACTCCATTCTGTTGCTTGAGCACTCTAGGCAGAACTGTTATTCCTGTTTCTCCACCATATCTCAAAGAGTTCTCCAGGAAACAGTGCTTTCAGTCTCTGCTTTCTTGACATGTGCCCCAAGAATAAGAAAAAGAATAGTCCAGAAAGATGAGGAAAGTTAACACTCCATTGGTCTCTTTCCTTGCCTGGTAGAGACCTTGAGTTGCTATAATAAAGTATCATAGCCTGGGTGACTTAAAGCTACAGAAATTTATTGTCTCTTATTTTCAGAGGACAAAGTCCAAAATCAAGGCATCAGTGGGGCCATGCTCCCTCTGAAGGCACTAAGGAAGGCTCTGTTCCAGATCCCTCTCCTATCTTCTGAGAGCCTCAGATATTCTTTGACTTTTAGATTCTTCATTCCAATCCTCCTTCTTCCCAAGGTATTCTCCCATGTCTTCACGTTGTCGTTCCTCTCTGTTTGTGCCCAAAGTTCCCCTTTTTATAAGGACGCCGGTTATATTGGTTTAGGGTCCACTCTCATGACCTCATCTTAACCTAGTTAACTCTGCAAAGAACTTATTTCCAAATAAGGTCACATTATGAAGTACTGGGGATTAGGTGTTCGACATATCTTTCCTGGGGGACTCAATTCAACTCATAATGTTTTCCAAAAATTCTTCCCTTCCCCTAAAACCACCAAGACCTTCATGTCAGTATATCACAAGGGGCCTCCAGTCACAGGCCCCAGATAGATGCAAAGTGATTTGCATCCTCTTTGGCCTCAGCCAAGTATTAGGCTGTTGGAATATTTTTAGAATATTTAAATAATAGTCATCTCACTCACACATTCTATGTGTGAGAAAAATTAACCGTTGTAATAAATCACCAATATCTACATTCTATATGTACCAGAAAACCTTTGCATGAAATGAAAGAGAGAGATTGTTTAGAATGAGGATGTGAGCAGGAAGGGCTGTTTAGGGTGGGGGAATACATACAAAAGACTAAATAAAGCCCACCATGTGCACTGGGGTGCTTAGGATTTCCCAAAGACATCTGAAAGGTATTTGATGTTATTTTACGAAGAATATTTCAGTTTTATCAACATTTTACTTCTACAAATACTTTGCATAAATATCCTATTGGAGATAATATCATTTTTACATTCCTTCCTTTATTCTAATAATTTTATGATTAAATGTCATAAATTCAGTGTTTGATTCATCTGGAATTGATTTGGGGTTAGGGTTTCGTTGTAGCTTTTCCACACAGCTACTGTTTCCCACCAAAAATTATTAAGTAATTCATATTCTTGCTACTCACTTAAAATGCCATCCAGAAATATAATATTTTGCTATATTTTTGGATGTCTATTTCTGAACACTATTATATCCCTTTGACCTGTTTGTCTAGGCTGCACTATTAGCAATTTGTTTCTAATTTCTCCATAACACTACCTCTTTTCTAAATTTGCTACTATCTTTGTGCACACTTTTCTATATGAATTTTAGAATCATTTAGTTAAAACACAAGTGTGTGTAATTCCCTTAGTACTTTTAATCATATCTCATCAAAATTATAGAATAAAATAAATGGAACTGACAGCTTTATAAAATATTTTCATATATTCCAAAAATAGGCTTTTTTCCCTCTCCTCGTCGTACAATCATCTCCTTCATAGATATCATGCATATTTTGTTTCTAAGTATTTTAACTCATTTGTTTCCTATGTAAGGTTTCTGTTATCTCACTGGTTATTTATATGCTTTATTTGTTGTTTTGTGCTCCTTTATCTTTCCTGACAATTCACTTCTAAAGCCTTTTGGTGGGGAACAGCAAAGTAGGTGTCTTTGATGGCAGGATCCAGGACCCATGCAAGATGAGAAGATCATACCAGGGGCTGGACTGGCATGAACGTCGGAGCCAAAGCAGGATAAGGTGTTCTTCTAGGTCTAGGGTAAGGCATAGGGTGCAGCCTGCCCAGGAAAGGGGAGGAGGCTATCCAGGCTAGGGGAGGGGTTTGCAGCAGAGATGGGAGCTTGGTCTAGTCAAGAATATTGATCAAATGAATTGAACAGTCAGGGTAATGGAAGCAGGTTTCTTTCTCATTGTTGGAAAAGGGAGTTATACATAAGGAGGAGGTGAGAAGAACATGTCGATATTTTATTTATAGGTTTGTTTACTTGTAAATGTATAGGTAAAAATACTCCTTAGCTTTCTCCACTGAGAGGACTTAGGAAAAGCAAACTCTAAGTACAAGCTGTGCATGAAATATATTGTTATATCACAAGGCAAGGAGCTACTCAAAGAATGAGGGGCACATGTCAGCAAGACTCGGAATCCAGATGGAATGAGTTCTTTTTGGGCAAAGTGCTGGTTATTTGAGTCTGTTTGGAAATACCGCTTATTTTATACTGTGTTTTAATCTTATTTTAAGAGACCTTCACTTGCATAGAAATGAGAAAACGCCTGTGTAAATGTATTCATTTTGGAAAAATTTCTTAAAATTGATTAACATAAACTTTTTGGATCATTCCTCTAGATGTGGAAAGAGTTTCATTGTGTTGATAACCAGAGATCTTTTGTAAAGACTTATTACCTTTTTTGGAGAAATGTGAAACAAAAGGACAGAAAAAACCTCTCATTCCGCAAAATACAGTAGCATCAATGGCAGCTCCCTTTGCTGTCAGAGTTAGTTGTAGGAGGGAGGGGTAACTAGAGGGCATCGCTTAAAGCCTCTTTGCACGTCAAACACTCTTCGTGTACAGTGCATGTTTTGGGTGCTTTAATATAGATTATGTAAGAGCAAAATCCCCCTCTCCACTCAAGTCATATCTGGTTGTCATTACTGAATAACATTTATTAAAAGTTACCAATGCAAAAGCATGCAGTATTTTTCTGCCATCAACAGCACTGCAAACCACACTTTTCTTTGCATCCTGCAGATTCCAGGTCTTGCCCCATGGCCATTGTTCACCAAATGTTTACAGATTAACCATGGGTCAAATTTTGGCTAACAGTACCCCCAAAATATATTTATTGGAGTTGAAAGGCAGGGCATAGAAAGGGGAAGCTCTCAGGGCATGGTCAGCAAAAGTATTTTTAGCTCAACAAGTGGCTTTTGGGATCATAAAGAAAACATAAGGAACTTGACGAACAAGGTGGGTGGCTGCATGGAAATGAGAAGCCCAAAATCAATTATCTAACTGCTACTATTAAAGCAATATAAAACACTTTGCTTTTAAACAAAGAAATTAATATCAGGCCTATTTCAAGGCAATCAATCTCATATTTCTTATCGAATGTAGTAGTCCTGGACTAACCTTATACACAAGGGCAGATAGTGTTTTATCACCAACATCTTTGCCTTCCATGAATTAACACACTAAGTCATTCTCATACGGTAATAGTTCTTCCTAACATATTATCAAGGCTTCTACCATTTGCACAACTTGGTTAAATAGTTTGTGCTATTGTGTGTGTGCTTTGTGCTATTGTTAAACTGTTTGCCCGAAGTCAATTACAAAGCAGGCAAATATCAGTGTAAACTTGTAAGTGGAAGCTGAGAGCAGAATATGTACAGTATATATATACAGTAGGTCTGTCTAAGATACTTTCAAAATAAGTAAAGATTTTAATGGGAATTCTTTCCAAGTGCAGTGAGAAAACATCACTTAGACATCCGCCTGCCCTTCATCTTCATAACCACAGGATTAAGTTCAGAAGCTAGTCTTCTATTTTGAATTATCCTCTGCCCTGGAAAGGCTCACTGTTTCTGTTTAAACACAGGCCAAGGGGTGGGAAGATTTGGTACCAGTGGGAAAATTCTGTAACTTTCATAAAAAAAAAGTGCAAGAACAATAGTAACCTGATATGAAAACTTGTGCCCACACTCAGCTGATTTAGTAAGTTTTACATGGCCCTGAGTTCAAAGAAAATAGAGCAAGAGAAAAAGTATACACTGTAGATTTTTTTCTCTATCAACCACACCATATAAAGAAACTATAAAAGTTTATCATCTGCTAAGTTTTCCCCTTTGACTGAAGTGTAAACCTGGCTTTATATTACATTGTGTTCTCAGCTGCTGGTTCCAAAATGTTGGAAAGTGAAGGAAGTGCAGTGAGGGGACAGCACTGTGCTTGTGGCACAAACTATGTGTTTCAACAACTTTCCCTTTGCCAAGAGCCTCCTCGAGTGCCTGGTGATGCTTGAATACGCACAGATCGAGAAGATCTGTAGCCTCCATTCTAATACTTCCTAGGAGAGAGAGTCAAAATTTCATCTGTAACAACAGAGTCCAAAAAAAAAAAGAAGAAAAAGTTGGCATTTAAAAGTCAGGACATGGGCAAATCCAAAGTTTAATTAAAATATCACTAGCTAGGATAAGCTGTCTGCTTTTTCCATTTGTGGTGACAGATGACATGGATTCATAGCCGTGTGCAATACATATTTGAGAACAGCCAAAATTAGAGACTCATTCAATCATTTAACAAAAATGTTAAAGTGTACTATGGAATACGACACAATGCTGTATACTGTAGGACACCATGGTGGTGCACTTCTCTGTGAACTGGGAGACTAAACTACCCCATCAGCTTAAAGACTAAGCATTATTATTGCCATAAAATGCAATCAGAGCCTGGCTGAGGTAAAACTGTAGTAGCAGTGGCAGCAGTATTAATAATAGTAATACTTATGATTACTATCATTCATTAATTGTCATAAGCCACATATTGTGCTACATCATTTAATTTATCTCATTTAATTATTAAATAAATCTGGGTGTCGGGCTTCTTCAGCTTGGGGTGTGATCAATGTCACCCCGCAGTGGTACCTAAATCCTCAGAGTACCCACATTAGCATCCAGACCAATTTCTCATGGCTTAATCCTCTATTATGGCACAGAATACCTTCAAGCAGGCATGCAGGTAGGTTCTTTTTATTCTCCTAGCTCTCTAGTTCACAAAATACCAAAGGATTTCTCATCCAGGTTCTGGAGGACACAGAAACTGCCCTTGCTGCACCATTACTTCCCAGGAGGATAGAGCAGGAGATTAGCAGGCTTGCAAATGTGACAGGAACTTGAAGCTGCCCCAAGGAAGCTGTGATATCAAGTTAAAGTCCAAAATACCAAAGTATGCAGCCCTTCAAGGATGGAGACCTAGCTCTGACCCATATGGCTGGTCTAGGTACATTCTGTGACAGTCCTTCAGAGATAGGCTCCTGTGGGGTACCTCTTTCCTCTACTGATCCTGAAGTCATATTAACACAAAGGAAAGAGACTTAGAATCACCCCTGCTATCTCCACCTCCCCCTTTTTTCTCCAGCTCTTACAGCTGCCATCTTTTAAACCCAGGCACATACCTCAGCTGTGAGGGGAGGAGAATGGATATGGTGGGATTAGTTAAGTGAAGTGTCCTATGTATTTCCCAGTGTCCTGGGAAAAAAAACCAAGAAGGATCTTCAGACCTAGTTGCTGATTGGAGTCATAAACAACTGCCCCTCAGGTTAACATTTATGTCCAACACACTACAAGATTGTTTCCTTATTTAGGAAACTAAAGCATAATGGTACTTTCCCAAATTTTATTCAATCACTCTAACATAGTTTATATAATCAGAACAAAAATCTAATGCCTAAGAAATAGTACTGCCACTTTTTTTGCATGCTAATAAAGATACAGCAATGGAATCTATCCCAATTCTTAATTTGAGTCATAAATTATTAATTCAACATTTTCAGAGGCCCTTGAGGCTGTGCAGCACGTATCCTGCAATAATTTTCAAAGTTTGTCATTTTGATCTCAGGCAGGGACAGGCTTAGAGGAGGCACAGTTGATGGTTATCTCATACTTAGAGTTTGAAAAGTATCACAAATGGTGCACCAATACTGGTCCCATCCAGAAATATTTTGCCCATTAAACAAAGCTCTTTCATTGCCAGGATAAGAAATCCAACTCAAACCAGCAAGTGAAAGGGGAGGAAGTTTATTGTCCTTAACTGGGAAGTCGAGGGGTGATTCAGGCACAACATCCAGATTCACAAACATGCTATTGATTTCTCTCTGTCTCTCTCTCTCTGTCTCTCTCTCTCTCATATGTGCACACACAGATACATATGGACGGATACATACATACAGACAGACACACACACACACACCTTAATGCGCCAGCAATGTTAATGCTGGTGCTGTTCTCACTCAGTTCTTATGCAGACAGTTTTACTTAACACAGTTAGGCAAGGTGGTCCAGACAGCTCGAGAATAACATCCTTCCAAGGTTATAAATATCTCTGGGGGAAAATATTCTACGTAACATCCACTTACGTTTCTTACAAGATGCTGAATTTAAGCAGCCTCCCTCCTACATGATCTACATTTGAGGAACTAGAGAGAACAAATTAGGGAAAGCTGTGAGACAACCCTAAGGGGGAAATAAAATGTTGTTTGAAGTGTTGTGTGTTGTGCTGCGGGGAGCTGCAGCCTGAGGCAGGGGGTGCATTAAAAACAATGTAAGGCAGTTGGAAAGCTGCTCTTAGTTCTCCTCATTGTTGCCTTGGGATGTGCAGTGCCTGACTGTTTTGGGGGAATTGGTGCCAACACTCAAACTGCTGTGTAGCACACCTGGGAAAGTATAATCAGGGAAGCCTTGGTTGAGAAAGGTTTGAGATAAACTTTTCCAAAGAGATCTGCTCCAACCCCTACTCCCTATCCCCTGGCCATCGTAAGAAAGATTCAATAAAAAAAAAGAACGTTGTCCAGTTTGTTTCTTTCTGACTACTCTACATACTTGGCATTTCCTTTTGAAATTCTGAATAAACTTAAATTTCTACAAAAGGTCTACTAGGACTTTGACTGAGATTGCATTGACTCTACAGATCAATTCGGAGGAAAGAGACATTTAACAATACTGGAGGGACTTCCCTGGTTGTCCACTGGTTAAGACTCCAGGCTTCCAGTGCAGGAGGTGTGGGTTCGACCCCTGGTCAGGGAACTTAAATCCCACATGCCATGTGACACGGCCAAAAAATAAAATTAAAAAAATAATAATAATAAATAAAAAGATTAGAAAAAGAACAATAGTGGCCCTTAGACCCATGAACAAGGTATATCTCTCTGTTTAGTTTTTTTTTTCATTTTTATCAGTAATGTTTTGTAGTTTTTACTGTATAGTTCTTGAAAAACTTGTTATATTTAGTATTTCACATTTTAATGTTGTAGAAAATGGTACTTTTTTAGATTTCAAATTTCTTGTTTGTAGCTTCTATATATGTATATATAAAAGACGGCATTTTGTACATTCTATCCCACAACCTTGTAAAACTCGCTTGTTAGTTCAAGTAGTTTTTTGTAGATTCCATAAAGTTTTCTGCATAAAAAATCATATTGTCTATAAATAAAGCCATATATTTTTTCTTCCCGATCTGGTGTCTTTTTAACAATTTTTAAAAAGGGAACCCTTGTACACTGTTGGCGGGGTTGTAAATTGGTGCAACCTTAATGGAAAACAATATCGAGGTGCCTCAGAAAACTAAAAATAGGATCATCACATGATCCAGCAATTCAACCCCTGGGTGTATATGTGAAGAAAATGAAAACACTAATTTGAAAAGAAAAATGCACCCCAGTGTTCATAGCAGCACTATTTACAATGGCCAAGATATGGAAGCAAACTAAGTGCCCATTGACAGATGAATGGATAAAGAAGATGTGGTACATATATATATACAATGCAATATTACTTACCATAAAAAAGAATGAAATATTGCCATTTGCAGTAACTTGGATGGACCTAGAGAATACTAGACTTAGTAAGTCAGACAGAAAACAAATATAGATATCATATATGATCCCTATATATATATATATATATCACATGCGTGGAATTAAAAAAAATTAAAACAAATGGATGTATGTAACAAAACAGAAACAGACTCACAGATATAGAAAACAAACTAATGGTTGCCAGCGGGGAGACGGAAGCGGGGAGAGGTGAGACAGGATATGGGATTAAAAGATACAAACTTCTTTGTATAAAATGAATAGGCAATAAGGATATATTGTACAGCACAGGGAAATATAACCATTATTTTGTACTAACGCTAAATGAAGTATAATCTATAAAAATATTGAATCACAGTGTTGTATACCTGAAACTAACATAATATTATAAATCAACTATACTTCAATTTAAAAAATTAATTTTTTTCCTTTTTTATTGTGGTGAGAACACTTAACATGAGATCTACCCTGATAATGAACTTTAAGTGTACAATAAAATAATCTTAATTTAGGTACCAGTTTGTACAGCAGAGCTCCAGAATGTATTTACTTTGCATAACTGAAACTTTATACCCATTGAACAACTCCTGATTTATTTTTTCCCCATGCCCCTGACAACCATTGCTCTACTCTGTGCTTCTATGAGTTAGACTATTTTAGATATTTTGTATAAGTGGAATCATGCAATATGTGTCCTCCTGTGGCCAGTTTATTTCATTTCGCATAATCTCCTCCAGGTTCATCCATGTTGTTGCATGCAATAGGATTTCCTTCTTTATTTTTAAGGCTGAATAATATTCCATTGTATGTATATACCACATTTTCTTTATCCATTCATCCACTGATGGACATTTAGATTATTTCCCTATATCTTGACTATGTAAATAATGCTGGAAAGAACATGGGAGTACAAATATTTGTAAAAATCTGTTTTTAATTTTTTGAGGAACCTCCATCCTGTTTTTTATAATGGGAGTACCACTTTCCCTTGCCACCAACAGTGTACAAATATCCAACTTCTCTGCATCCTTGCCAATACTTTCTTTTTCTTTCATGTTGATAATAGACATCCTAACAAGTGTGAGGTGATACCTCATTACTGTGGTTTTGATAAGTGTTTCCCTGATGATTAGAGATATTGGCCACCTTTTCATATATGTGTTGGTCATTTGTATCTTTAGAGAAATGTCTGTTCAAGTCCATTGACCAATTTTTAATCTTAGTTTTCTGCTATTGAGTTGTAGGAGTTTGTTATATATTTTAGTAATTAATCCCTAAGAGGTTTAGGTCTTGCAAATATTTTCTCTTATCCCATAGGTTGCCTTCTTGTTTTATTGATTTTTTTTCTTGCTGTGCAGAAGCTTTTTAGTTTACATAGTCCCGCTTGTCAATTTTTTCTTTTGTTGCCAGTCCTTTTAGTGGCATATCCAAGAAATCATTCCCAAGACAAATGTCAAGGAGTTTGCCAACTACATTTTCTTCTAAGAGTTTTGCAATTTCAGGTCTTACATTTAAGTCTTTAATCCATTTTGAGTTAATTGTGTGTGGTGTAAGATAAGGGTCAAAATTCATTATTTTGCATGTTACTCTCCAGTTTTCCCAGCATTATTTGTTGAAGACATTATCCTTTCCCCATTGTTTCTTAGCTAATAATCAAGAACACACCACTGTATTCCTGGCTCTCTTGTCAAAGAACAGTTGACCTTAAATGAATAGGTTTATTTCTAGGCTCTCCTTTCTGTTTCATTGGTCTTTATGTCTGTCTTTATGCCAGTACTGTACTGTTTTGATTACTATACCATTGTTATATATTTGGAAATCATAAAGTGTGATAATTCCAGCTCTGTCCTTTTTCAGGATTGTTTTAGCTATTTGGGATCTTTTGTTGTGCCATATGAATTTTAGGATTTTTTTTCTATTTCCATAAAAAATATTAGTGGGATTTTGATTTTAACTCTTACCTTAGTGTC
Organism: Hippopotamus amphibius kiboko; assembly: GCF_030028045.1. Classification (NCBI taxonomy): domain Eukaryota; kingdom Metazoa; phylum Chordata; class Mammalia; order Artiodactyla; family Hippopotamidae; genus Hippopotamus; species Hippopotamus amphibius. Next base: position 78,526,339 of record NC_080198.1, read on the forward strand.
CTGGCTAAAACCACTAGTACAATGTTAAATAGAAATATTGAAAGGAGATATTTTTGACTTGTTCCCAATTTTAGGAGAAAGCATTCAGTTTTTCACTATTGAGTGATGTTACATGTTGGTTTTTCTACACACCCTCTATGAGGTTCAAGAAGTTCCCCCCATTCCTAGCTTTCAGAGATTATTTTTAAATATTCTGGATTTTGTTAAATAACTTTTCTTAGTTAATTGAGATGATCATATAGTTTATTAATATGATTAAGTTTATAAATATGGTGAATTACATTGATTTATTTTGGAATATTAAACTATTACTGGGATAAGTCCTACTTAGTCATAAGGTAATTTTTATATATTTTAATGGTTTCTTTCCCTTCTTGTACTCTGTGTATTCTTTCTGGTGCAACCATCAGTTTGATATTGAACATTTGGGATTAATATTCTAATTTTCTTATTTTTTGATGATAGTTTAGATTTATTTTGAAAGAATTCCTTTATTTTAACTTCCAACCCTAAAATTAGATCCTTAAAAAAATGCATCTATCTTATTTTTAATTTCTAAGAGCTGTTTTATTATTACATTATTAAAAGTACCTGTATTTTCCCTTTTGACATTTTATTCTGTAACCTCCATAATCTTGGTTTACTTTGTGTTTCTGTTCTATTTGTTTGATTTTGTCACAGTATTTCATGGTCAAGAGTTTTCTGAAGTGTTTGATATTCATTTTTTCTTTCTTTTTCCTTTTTTTATACATCTTTATGGAAGTATAATTGCTTTACAATGTGTTAATTTCTGTCATACAACATAGTGGATCAACTATATTTATACATATATCCCTATAACCCCTCCCTTTGAGTCTCCCTCCCACCCTCCCCATCTTGCCCCTCTAGTCCATTACAAAGCACCAAGCTGATCTCCCTGTTCTATGCAGCAGCTTCCCGCTAGCTATCTATTTTACATTTGGTAGTGTTGATATTCATTTTTGGTCTGTTTGTATTTAATAATTAAGTGATTATAAGCTGATTGATGCTCTCTATGCATGGGTGGATCTTGGGAACTGGTGTATTTTACCAGAAACCCTAGCACTTTGTTGAGCAATCCCTAAATATTAGTAACCACATATCTTTCTTCTGGAGCTGTTCAGTTTCCTTAGGGGAAAAAACCCCCTCTAATCTCATGCTGAAAAGTAAGCTCTTATCTAGGAGCAATCTTTGGGCCAAGTGGCCCAGGCAGAAGGACGCTGGCAATTGAGTCTCACTATTCAACATGGAAAGTTCATATAGTCATCATGTTTTGGCATGGTCACCTAGTTCACAGCTTGCTGTGTTACATGTTCCCTGGACTGCAGTATCTCTTGCTTACTATCTTCAGAGGGTAAACCTGAATATCCCCCCCAAATTTAGGGATGGACAGGTGCCTACCTGGATTGGATATGTAGGGCGACAGACCATGGTGCCTCATCGGTCTAACTGTACTTTCTGAGCTTTGAAACAATTCCTTTTTTCAGTACACCCTTTACCTTCAGGTACTTTTATTAAAATTATCACAACTGCCTTTTGGAACTAAAGCAATATTCAGATTATTGATATAATTTATCTATTGATCTTCTCCTGAGACTGAAGGTAGAAGGTGTATTTCTGACTAGTAATTACCTATTTACCTAATTCTTCCTTTTCTATAGGGTCACCAACTCTGTACCTCCAGGGTCATTCCACAATTTTCCTTGGAAACTTCTCACAGCGAATGAAGACAACATTTATGTTTTTGTGTTTAGTGAATTCAGGAATTTAACCTTCAATCTCAGTTCTTCTGAACTTATGCTTTATTTTATTTCTTAATAGCGTCAGAATTCATCAGAGTACTACTTTTCCTCATAGAAATCTAGAAAAAGAATAACTTAAATGCACATAATGCTTTACAGATCTCAAAACATTTTTCAGCTGAATTTTTCATATGACTACCATGATAACCCCTATAATATTGAGGATAGTTTTAGGTATTTTCTTCATTTTTCCAGATGGAAATATAAAGACTCCTTAACAATCACAAGCACACTAAGTGGTAGAACCAGGATCCAACATGTATTCCGTATTTTTTCCTGCTTTTTCTACTGGAAAAAGTCTAAAAGATAAGCCATGTATTCTTAAAACAGGTGGATCTGGGTGGTTTATTAAAATATCCTTTTTGGCAGAAGTCAAAACTATGTATATTCTGTCTGGTATCTCATAATGACCCCTGGGTAGGCTGCATATTTTATGTCATCATCTCTAAAATGATGATTTATCCACAATGGTTAAAAACTTTTCTCTCTGATTGGTCTCCAAACACCAGACCTCTGAGTTTCTCCTTTGGAACTTCCTAGTGTCTTAAGCCTGAAAGGGACGCTAACTCCCTTGTCACTTGGGTGCTCACCCAGCCCAGGGATTGTTTCAATAGCCTATCCTGGCACTGCTATTCTCCTTCTATCCCCACATTATAAAGAAGCCATAAGATCATATCACTTATTCCCAGTTATTTCTTCCAATAGGCTTTGGGAACACACAGATAATATCCTGAAAAGGTTCAGTGTAAATGACAGAAGTGCTGTTTCCATTTCAAATAGTTGTGATACCTGTCCTCAGGAATAGAACACTTATGACTTGCAGTTACTCCTCAGCAACTTAAGTTGTCAATACCAAAGCAATGTATTTTGACTCAGATTTCACTGAGGCAAGTGATAAATTGAAAAGATGTTATTCTATCCCATTACCTGTGAATAGCTCACAATCATGTCTTAGAGTCTTGAAAAATGATGCCCCTTTTTTAGTCATTTCAGCTTTTCTATAATTCAGTAGTATCTAGTTGATAAAACTAAAAAGTGTAATTCATATTTCATTCGATGCTATCAACTTTTGTGGATACATGTATAACAAACACTTTAAAAATTGGAAGTGACAAAGTCACAAGCAGAAAAGGGAATTTATTGGTATATATAACTGAAAGTCTGGAAATGGCTGATTTTAGACAAAGCGTAATGCAGTACCACAAATAATGTTACCAAAGGCCAAGTTTCTTTCCAGGTCCCCACTCTTTCTTTTGTAGTAAAAGTGTCACCCTTAAGTTTCACACAGATAAAGTCACCAGTGTCTATTCTAACATCCCTGTAAAAGTTTCCTTTCATCTCCCGAGAAATGGCTAGGGTAAATGCTTATCCCTGAATTCATGACTACTGCCAGTATGAAAACCATCGCTGGGGTCAGATCCTGCTTATTTGAAGAGCGTTTTTCAGACGGCAAATATGTCTTACTAGTGGGCCAGAAAATCAATACATCAATTTTCTACACCATTTAAAAATAATTCTAGAATAGAACAAAAAGAAAATTATCACAATGAATCACACTTAATGGCAGTGACTGTTTTCTGCTATTGTTTTCTGAACCATAAATATTTTCTGAAACATTTTTTGTTTTTGTGCGTGTGTGTGTGTGTGTGTGTGTGTGTGCGTGTAAACTTATTCTTCCACAGGATATGGTGCAGAAAGTTTAACACGTGACTTGGACTGAGAAAGGATAAAATCAGGGTGCTATTTGAAAGGTGAAATGGATACTGTGCAAAACAATCAGATATCCACTATATGATATTTATTTATCACCTATTGCATTTATAATCTTTAGTAAAAAAAAGCTGTGATAATTCGCCAAGTATTTATTCTTTTGAAAGTAATAATTTTACTGTTGTTTTTAAAATAAACTATTCTGAAAGCAATTCAATGCTTTCCTCTGTATTAAATGAAAGACTATGTATGAAACATCCAGCATATTGTTTGGATAAGCAAAGAGACTAAAGGATGAGGCAGAAACTGCCAGTGTCCTCGAGGGAATGACTGTTCTTAGGAACAAGACAAAAATCTAATTACCTGCCTTGGGCTGGAGCCAGCCTTCCGTAAAAGAGAACTAAGGGCATAATTTATCTCAGAACTGCAGACACTACTCAACCTAGATGTGGAGCTTTAAAGGCCCAACACTATAGATTAGACATCTAGAAGCAGGGATTAAGGGAGATTGTTATATCACAGAAATCAATATACCATGCAGAACTTGACTTGTATTTGCAATATATGAGTAAAATGGAGTTTTGCATTTTAAAAATGACTGTAAAGTTAATGGGACTTAATATTTTCTTTTTTGAATTACTTTCACTTCTAATATGTTCTAAAATGTATTTAACCAAGGAAACTAACCAAGTAAAACAGAGCATTCCCATAAGAATATCAATTGAATGCCAGAACATTTGTTTCTTTATCTGATTGTAGGTAATATATTTCATACGTATTCTGAACTTGTAACATTTTTTTTTAGAAAAAGCAAAATTAAAACATTTAAAAATGTATTACTGTTAGTTAGCAACACTGCTCAGGCAGCAATCCTGGTGCATGTTAAATGCCAAGAGTTGTGAAAAAGTTGCAATGGGTTGGTTGAAATCATGAACACTATTTGTAGGCTGAACATTCTCTTAAAAATTATTCTCTTATAAGAAATTATTTAAAAATTTTTTAAATATCAAAAAAGTAAGGAAAACTATAATCACCAAATGAAATCAATATACAGAAAAAAGAATGAATTAAGCAGCAAGTATTTAAGAAAACTCTTACAGTAAAGGCATATTTTGAATTCAGTCTTGGAGAATGGATGGTGTTTGTGAAGGTGGATACAATACCTTATTCTCCATTTGTGGGTGTGCAAAAATGTAAAGTTTTTATATTCAGATTAAACAGAGTCCAAGACTGTAGTGCCTTGAATGCCCCTGACTACTACTTCCATGCTAAGTTGGACAGAAGAATCTTTGCCTGTATTAGAAACATAACACCCAAAGTCTCTCCTCCCCAGATATAGCAGAAATCAAGCCATTGCTTTTTGAGTTTTGTATACCTGTCCTGACAGCATTTCCAGTGGCAGGCCACTTGCCAGTTTCTTTCTCCTCCCGCTCGTGGGCTACTCCTCTCTCTTTCACTTTTTTTCTTCCATCCACAGAATAGTGTTCTCCCTTCTCTCCCTTCAGCCAAATTATGAATCCCACCAGTGTTTTGGCCTTCTGGAAAAGAAAAGTCAGGAAGACAGGAAGTCTATGCACAATTCCTCTGGAGAAAATAAATTCCCTCTTGGCCAAGAAAAAAATAAAGATCTTTTGCTTAGAATAATGAGGCTGAATACCCACATTTAAAAAGAAAAATTAATCTCTCCAGATATAATTTTTCTATATTTGAAAAAGAATTTGCTGGGAGGTCCAGGAAGGGGAACAAGTGCCTAAAAGATTGGCTGACAAATAAGGTTAAGATACAATTAATAAATAAATTGTCCATAATTCTAATTTTAATAGAGAAAACATAAAAATGTTCTAAATTAAAACTGAGAATATTTGAAGAAAATTTGAATGTAAAATTCTAGGTAACAAATTGTATCTTAAGTTTTGAGCAGAGAAATAACTTAATTAAAGTGATTCTTTGGGAAGAATCACTCCAGTCTAGAATGTGGCCTAGCTTGAAGGAGGAAAATGCAAAAAGAAGGCAAACTTAGTGGACAGTCAAGAGGTGTAACCAAGGTGTTTATTTTTCTGAGTCTTCCTTTTATGATCATTGTTTGACACATGTGATAATGTATTGTAAATGAATACTCCCTTGAGTTAACTAACATGCTTAGAAGTGTTGAGATAGCAAAGTGAAGGCAGCTGTGAAAAGGATGATGACATTGAGAAGGCGTGCAGAATGCAAGCAAACACTCAGAGTTAGGCTAGAAGTGATGATCACTTACACACTAGGAATTTTAAGGTGTAAATGATAACTGCAAAAAAACACAGAGTCAACATTCAGAAATCCCACTGCTGAGAATAGACATTTGATAAATAAGTTAAGCAGCCAGACGTCTTCATGTGAATGATTGTCTTCAAGTGCCACTGCCATTTGGGATGTAAAAAAGGTGGCTAAATATCCACATTTTTGTGATGTCTGCCTTTAGAGAATAATTTTTTGTAGTACTAGTGGGAGTCTCCACACTCAGAATGATTATGCCCTTACTAGGAATGTGAAGGTTTAAGAAATCCCATTTAAGAGATGCTTTAGAATTTTCAGATATTCTAGAATTATGAGATATTCAGATAATAAAATATTCTCTATAATTGGTAGATCCAAATGCACAGAAATATATATGGAGATTTTATTTTTATGTCCATGCTAAAATAGTTTTTTTTAATATTTGTAATCATGTAGAATATTTTCATTAGTATGTATGTGGGGGGGGGTGTGGTCCATGTGGGGTGTGTGTGTGTGTTTGTGGTGTGTGTGTGGGGATGAGGGTGTGTGTGTGTTGTGTGTGGGTGTGTGTGGTGTGTGTGTGGGGTATGTGTGTGGATGTGTGGGTGGGTGTGGTGTGTGTGGTGTGTGTGCGTGTGTTTCATGGGGAGTGTGTGTGAGGGGTGTGTGTGTGTGGTGTGTGTGGGTGGTGTGTCGGTGTGGATGTGTGGGTGGGTGTGGTGTGTGTGCGTGTGTTTCATGGGGAGTGTGTGTGAGGGGTGTGTGTGTGTGTGTGTGTGGTGTGTGGATATGTGTGGGTGGGTGTGGTGTGTGTGCATGTGTTTCATGGGGAGTGTGTGTGTGGGGGTGTGTGTGTGGGTGGGTGTGGTGTGTGTGGTGTGTGTGTGTGTGCTGTGGTGGGTGTGTGTGTGGTGTGTGTGGTGTGTGTGTGTGTGGTGTGTGGGTGTGTGTCGTGGGGAGTGTGTGGGCGGTGGGTGTGTGTGGTGTGTGTTGTGGGTGTGGTGTGGGTGTGTATGGTGTGTGTGTGTGGTGTGTGTGTGTGCATGTGTGTGCGTGTGTGTCTGTGTGGTGTGTGTGGGGTGTGTGTGTTTGTGGTGTGTTTGTGTGTGTGTGTGGTGTGTGTGTCTGTGTGGTGTGTGTGTGGTGTGTTTGTGGGTGTGGGGGGCTATGTGTGTGTGGTATGTGTGTGGTGTGTGTGTGTTTGGGGTGTGTGGGGGGGTGTGCGTGTGTGCATGTGGTGTGTGTGTGGTGTGTGTGGGGGGGCTGTGTGTGTATGTGTGAGGGGTGTGTGTGTGTGTGTGTGTGTGGTGGGTGTGTGTTTGGGGGGGTGTGTGTGTATGTGTGAGGGGTGTGTGTGTATGTGGGCAGTGTGTGTGCTGTGTTTGTGTGTGTGGGTGGTGTGTATGGTGTGTGTGTGTCTGTGTGGTGTGTGTGTCTGTGTGGTGTGTGTGTGTGATGTGTTTGTGTGTGTGTGTGGTGTGTATGGTGTGTGTGTTTGGGGGTTGGTGTGTGTCTGTGTGGTGTGTGTGTGGGGTGTGTGTGCCTATGTGTTTGGGGGGGGTGTGGTATGTGTGTGTGTTTGCGCGCATGTGTGTGTATGTGTGAGGGGGGTGTGTGGGGGGAGGGATGGGGTGTGTGTGTGGTGTGGGGGGGGCGTGTGTGTGTGTGGTGTGTGTGTGTGTGCTGTGGGTGTGGATGTGTGTGGGGGGGGGTGTGTGTGTGCGCACTTCAGGAATGTTCTATGACCTCTCATTACCATTGCCAGCTCTGTAACAAAGTAGCTGTAACAAAGTAGTCTTTCATGAGAAGTATAGCTTTTCTAAAATAAAAGGATTCACAAACAGGCTGACATCATTTTGCTTGGGTCATAGTGGTTTTTTTTACAAAAATTTCTAAGATTAAAAAAAATCAGAACACTTCACATAAGTGTCAATGTCTGGCCACTTGAACACTCATCTTGAACACTTGAGTTATGAATGAGTTATTTTGTCTCTGCCCCATTTGTATCATACATACTTGGATTGACATACCTCTGACAGTATTTATGTCAGTGACAGGAAATATTACAGCAATTAGATAAAGAAAAGGAACACAACTTTGTCTAATGTGTATACTTCACTGCTGCTAATCTATTATTCAGAACAGGTTCTGAGTCGTTATCTGAGTTACAAACCAACAAAAAACAATGATAACATAACAATAAAATTTGTGCTCAACAAATTCCTTATGTTAGCATATAATATGCCTGAGTAACATAATGAAACAAAATTGTTTCAGTATTTTGCTCTCCAAATTTACCGCAAGTAACACTGCTACCAAGTAGTGAAGCAGGACAGATAAATCACTAGTTTTCAGTGGAATAAAAGTTTACAATCCCTTTTCTGCATATCAGACGCTATCAACAGGTTGTGCATTAATTGTGTCTAGTCACCAGTACTCTATTTTAAGAATAATCTTAGTGTCTATCATTGGGCTAAACCCAGCGCCTTGGAAGAAATGGTCTCTTTATATAAATGACATTACTCCGAAGGCAAAAGTGAATAAACGGTTTCTTCCCAATTCTGTGTAAATTTCTTTTCTTATATTTCCCTGTTTTATATATTTTATTCCCTTTAATCTTATTTCTAATACAATTTAAGAGCTGCTCTCACCTCTGTAAAAATGCAGAATATGGGGGAGGGGACAGCTCTGATGTCCCAGACCTCAAACGCCAATTCAGATTGTGCTACCAAGCATTCTTGATTCCCACTATACACCAAACTTTCCTTCTTTGAATTGAACAAAGATACAGAAAGGTATTAACTGTGTTTTCCTCATGAGTGCAAAGAAATGAGGCATGTTTACTCCACTGTTGAGAGAAATCTTAAATGCATTGATATAAAGCAATATTACATTTAAAACTCAAGCTAAAATCATGCTCAGGGGCATTTTGTAAGAATTTTAATGTTCTTATGGAGTTTGTGAAGAACCTTCCTCTCCAGGCACAAGGGTGAAGTTTCATCATCTCTACTTTTAATTCTTCATTCAATAATTTCATTTTATCATTCTCTTCAGCTTGAAAAATCACGTTGAGGGCTCTTCTGTCATTCCAGATTCATGATCAATGCTTTTGTTTGGTTCTGAAGTCTTTTTTAAATACAACCTGACTGTGAAATTATTATAGAATTTATTTGCAATTTTAGCATTAAGACTGTATGAATATTTCCTTGATCTGTGGTATATACTTCTTTTGCCAAGGATATAACATAACTCTTAATTTGAGACCATCTTCAAGCCAGAAACAGAGAACCCCAGGATCCTAAATTATTCCTATATTTTTATTCCTATATTTTAAATAAAAAACTGTGCCATTAAATATACAAATATAGGACCTGGTGCTGCAGTATCTTCAAAGAAAATACACTAAGACCTACACCTTATACACATTTTTTCCTTTAATGGAGATTATAGTAATCTTAACAAAAACAACTACTGGCACTAACATTCAGATATTTGAGAACCATTGAATTCAGTGGAGCTGGAAGAAAACTTTAGGTCCTTAAATATTTCTCCCAGGTATGTTATAGTAGTGGTTCCACCTGGGGTACTTTGTCACCCAGAGGCTTGGGTGATATCTGGAGACATTGTTGGTTGTCCCACCTTGGGGGTGGCTCTACTGGCATCTAATTGGTAGAAGTCAGGGATGCTGTCATACATCTTCAATGCACAATACGGCCTCCTGACAATAAATAATCTGGCCCAAATATCAACAGTACTGGGTTTGAGAAACTATGTCTTATAGTTAAGAAAAGTTTAGATAGAAGTGGGAATAACAGAGGTTCTCAAGATTTATCTTGGGTAGTTAATAAAAATATAGATCCCCATATCTCTATCAGATATTGTAAAGTATGGTTTTATGCTGGAATCCAGCATATGCTTTCTAATGAGAATTCTGAGTGACACCTATCCAAGAAGCACATTTGAAAATCAGAGAAGTGGAATGGAGCCCCTCACTCCAAGGACCATGCTTTTCCTGCTTCACCGCAAGTTCCTCCAGTACTATGAATATATGATAAATTAATTTTAAATTGATTCAGAGTATGCAATGAGTTCTTGATCACAGATTCTTGATGATATGAACTAAAGATGTCACCCTTTCTCCCGAAGAGTGCTCAGCCCCACCTATTTAGCTACACAGTATTCATTTTGGCTCTTTCCATATGATTGTAGCTGTGACTACAGAGAGGAATGACTGAGATCTGGTGTATGCATGCTAGTCAAAGTATAGCTGGGGAAAGAAATATGACTTTTGGGTCATGATTTTACAGAGATTTTCAAGTGATTTGCTATTAGTAAATAAACAATATTAAAAAAAATTGATTCTCCTTAATTCTGAAATGTGGGATTATTCTAAAAATGGCAAATCATTGAAATATTTGACCTTATATAAAAACTCAGAGTATAAAATGCATTAAAACGGGTTCTAGATTTTCTATACCAAAAGTACTAAATGACTTGCCAATGAAAGAAAAAATATAATAGAAATTTTCTATTCTCACCAGCTTGCTATTTTACCACATATAGTCAGATAAGTCAGGCCATTATCTCTCTTAAGGAGAAAATAAATTATATCTAAAATTGTTCCAATTACAAATAACATTATTTATAAGCAGGTGAGTCAAACATTATCCACACTCCGGTTATATTAAAACTTCTGTTGGCCACACAGTCTTATCAGTGCTTTCCGTTTAAGGCTACTGTCTCCCCAGTCACTGCTGTGCAGGTGTAAACGAGTTACATCAGTTCATTTGTAACTGCGGTGCAAGCAAAAATGGATGCCCCACTTGTGGTTTGCATGAAAGAAGAGCAGCGTGCAGTGATTCATTTTTTCTGGTCTGAGGGTGTACCTGGTGCCATTATCTATCAAAGACTTTGTGCTTAGTATGGAGAAAGTGTTTTGTCATGAAGAAGTGTATATGAATGGATACAGAAGTTCAAGGAAGATCGCACAAGCGTTAGCCATCAAGAAGGAGCTGGATGCTCGTCCATGTCCACGGCTGATGACAACATTGAGTGTACACGTGAAATGATTCTGTTTTCTGGGATTCTCATGGGCCAGTATTGGAACATTACCAGGGAAAAGATTCAACAGTCAACAGTGCTTGTTACAGTGCGATGCTTTTATTGAAAAGCTGAAGTCTAAACTTTGGATTAAATGCAGAGGACTGCTATCCAAGGGCATTGTGATCTTATGTGACAATGCACGTCTGCTCACTTCTGCCCACACTGTCGACACTCTGCAAAAACTTCATTTTGAGGTGTTAAAGCATCCTCCCTATCATCCTGATCTTGCTCCATTGGACTTTCACCTGTTTGGTCCCCTGAAAGCAGCCCTACGAGGACAAAGATTCACGTCTGATGAAGAAGTGAAGACAGTGGTGTATTTGTGGCTCACAGCTTAGCTTAAAACATTTTTCAATAAGGGAATACAAAAGCTTGTTGACAGATGGACAAAGTGTATTGAAAAGCAAGGAGATTATGTTGAAAAATGATGTATTTGTCTTTTCTAAAAGTTAATTAAAATAAATTCTACAGCCAGAGTGTGGATAATTTTTGACTAACCCTCGTATATTTTTCTTCAGAGAAAGCAAAAAATTGAGGTATTACAAAAGCTTTGTTGTATTGTTTGAAAACAACCTGTTTTCAGAAATCTAGATGGTCAAAATAAATATTTACTCTTTAAATATCTAAGATGGTATTATTATAATACCTTATCACCACAATAAAAGTAGTCCCCCAGTATTATGGGGTATTTTAATCAAAAAAAGAATGAGAACTCTGAGTTGAAAGAGTGGAGTTGAGGCTTCTCTCTGTCACTGAGTTACAGGTTGAATACATATATCTCCTAAGCTGTGAATACATCACCTGCAAGGTGTTTAAGAAGGCATAAAACATTCTCAGTGTCCCATTAGACGACAATCATTAAATATTTTGTAAATTATGATGTCACCCCAATGATCTTGTTTTTTAGTTTTCTGGTTAGGAAATTGAATGAGTTACAAATAAATTTTTGTTAATAAGTTATCAAATAAAAATGTTTTGCAACTATTTCATTAGATCTCCTAAATATGTGCATTTGGATCCTTTTTCTTACAGTGTCACATAATAGGTATACATCTTATGAAAATTTCCCCCAGAAGAACACTGCTGTTGCTTTTTTTTTTAAACATTTATGAAGTGCCTCTTAAATGTGACAGCCTTTGAGTATGAATAATTATTTTCACCTTGAATTAGAGCATTCTGATTTATAGAAATGCAACCTCCATAAAATGTCATATTACTTTTTCGTGTTCCACACTGCAATGCTCATGTATTTTCATTCACTTTTTGTATTTCCTGAGGGTATGCAGTACAATTATGCAGACAGGATTGCTTCAACTCAGAACAATGAATGTCACAAATAATGACCATCAGCCATACCTCTTTAAAAAAATGCATATCAGATATTTTTATCGCATTCTGAAACTCAGGTTTACATTTTTTCTTTTACATATTCTCTTTAAATCTTTTCCCCATGTATAAAATAAATTCATAAAATTTACTTTAAAAACTATTCTTCGTATTTTAATAAGAAAAATATTGCTATTTATTGATAAAGTTTAAGACGTTAAAAAGCCTGTTTTCATCAACTGTCTAACAAAACACATAATAAATCTCTACTTATGCAGATCTAAATGAATGATAGGAAAGGAAAGTCCATTTACTCATGGAAATTCATTTTGTTGGGATGTCAAGAATGTAAGGAAGTAGCAGGTGTGTAATGCCCTTTGAAAAGTGTATACCACTAGTTATCAAACTTGGCTTCTGATTGGAATCACCAGCAGAGTTTAAAAAAAATACTGATGTCTGAATTCCACCAGAGAGATTCTGATTAAATTTGTGTAGAGTGTGGCCTCAACAAGAGGCTGTTTAAAACCTCCTTAGGTGATTCTAATATGATGCAAAGTTTCAGAATCACTGGTATAGACAGGATACGCTATGACTAGAAAGAGAAGAATGGTGATCCCAGAGGTCTGTTTTAAACCAGGGGACAGTCCCTACAGAAGCTGAGGGGTGAATGAACTTATGCAGATTTTCTATGAATTTTAAGAAGATACCTCTCAAAGTGTGATTTAGCAAATGTTCAACCTTCAAATAGCTTAAGCAAAGAAAGTGGAAATTTATGTTGCCATAATTTTTATCAACATCTTAAAATATTAATGAAAATATAGCTTTTTTATACAAAAGAATAAGACAAATGATTGTGTGAGTTTCATATGAGAAAAAAGAATCTGAATAATTGTTGTTCTTAAAAATAAACTTTGACATTAATACCCATTGCCTGGGGCTTACATAACTCCTGGTATCTCTTCCCACCACTGATACCTCTAATTCCACAGGATTTGCCACGATTAAACGGCAAGCCTGCCTACACTGCAGCCCAGACCTACTCCAGAATCTTTTCTTGCTCTTTTGTCCACACAGCTAGTGGCCTTTAATGTTAACTGGTATATGGGTCAAAGCAGTATTCCAAAGCGTGGAAAATGCTGCTTTCAGAATTCAGAAAAGCATACCAGGCAATGAACTTCCTTATTAGCTCTGGGAGGTGCAAGATGGATTAATTCATCCTTTACTTTGGAAGGGATATCCTAGCATGTCCCAGACCATAGGGCCCCTAAAAGATTTTTGATATGTATTTTTGTAAGATTTATGTACTGCTTTTCAGAGTTTATGTATTTTACCAAGGTCTCTAAGACACTAGTCACTTCTTGCACATCCAGTTTATTTATTATATGGACCACTGTGACATCCTGCTGGATGTCTAGCTGGTTTGGACTTTTTCACATTCTACTAAAACAGGTGACGATAGTTTAAAAAAAGGCGGAGAGTTAACATAAATGTAGAGTGTGAATGTATACTCCTGTGCATTCCAAGTGAATGTAAACTGTAGATAAGGATGGCTATCTTTCTGTCTCTGGAGGACTTGATTTATGCCACAGTCTTATCTCTGAAATGACACCTATCATTAGGTGGATATAATGACATCAATGGCAAGTCTATGTCAGGTCACCTGCTGTCAGGGCAGGAGATGGGTTCATCTAAAGTGAATTGGAAGGAGGGAATGATGATTGGCCCTTCTGTGCTTTGTATTACTGGAACAAAAATGAGGTGGGGGATGAGGGGATGACTAAGCCCCCTAAATCAAACACCCATATTGAAGAATAAAACAAAATACTATTTCAGTTTCTAGCCTGCCCTTGCCTACTAGAGACGGGGACAAATGGTCATTTAAAAAGCTGTGTAAGTGGGACTTCCCTGGTGGCGCAGTGGTTAAGAATCTGCCTGCCAATGCAACGGGCACGGGTTCAAGCCCTGGTCCAGCAAGATTGCACTGGCGCAACTAAGCCTGTGTGCCACAACTACTGTGCCTGTGCTCTAGAGCCCTTGAGCTGCAACTACTGAGCCCACGTGCCACAACTGCTGAAGTCCCTGTGCCTAAAGCCCGTGCTCCACAACAAGCGAAGGCACGGCAGGTGGTCAAGGAAGACCCAATGCAGCCAAAAAAGAAAGAAAGAAATTTATTAAAAAAAAAAAGTTGTCTAGTAGAGGGAAAGGCTCAGCTTCCCTCTTTGTATCAGTTCATTCCACTCCTTCAACAATGCTGTTGTGTCAGACACACTGCTAGATTCTGAGGACTTAGAAGCAACAGCTCAGCCTCTTCTTTGGAGAGCTCTCAAGTCTGTGATTTGTAGAGTCAGGAACCTGTGACCCAGAGGGCACCAGAAGCCAACGCAGAAAGGGAATCTGAACTAACTCACTGTTTATCTTATGTAGTGAATAATGGCTCTCTTCCCACCCATTACTTAAACTATCTTGTCTGTGACTGCGCCCTAACTTTGGGGCGCTTTGAATAGCTGCCCTCTCGGTGCCGCTTCAGGGACTCTCAGCAGTTGGGAGGCGCCTTCAGCCCCCTGGCTCCCGCCTCCCCCACTTCCCCGGGCGGGCGGGCGCGCGCGGGCCGGGAGCGGGGAGGCTGCGCGAGGGCGGCGGCGGCGCGGCCGGGCGAGTCCCGGGGCCGCGGAGCGCGTCGGAGCGAGCGCACGAGTCCCCGGCGCACCCGCCGCGCTCGCCCCGCGGCCGCTCCCGCCCGGCGCCGCCCGCGCTCCCGGACCGCCGAGGCGCCCACCGGCCGCGGCCGCGGGGACAGAGGCGCGCGGGGGGAAAGGCCGCCCCCGCCCGGCTCCCGGCACCGCGTCGCCCCCGAGCGCCGCCCGGACGGCGGGGCCGCGGCGACGAACAGCGGAGGCCGAGGACCCGGGAACGAGTATCCCGCGGACGCCCGCAGCCCGAGGGAATCAGCAGGGAGCGGGCGGTCCTCGCCCGGACACCGGACCCCGGCGCCTTGGGATGCGGACTCCAGAGGCGGCGCGCACGGTCTGGGCAAGTTTCTCGCGATCTGAAGGGGACCTGAAACCGCCACTCATTTTATTTAATTGTCCTTTCCTCTCCTGTTTGAAACAAGTTTATTTAGGCAGCAAAAAGGGAGTCTCTTGGTGACTGTCGGGTTCCAAATATAATCCTGAAAGTTTTTGCTTGCTGTGGTTATTTACACGTGCCTATTTACTAACCTGTTGATATTTCGCTAGTGTTTGAACATAGACATTTAAACTATTCTTAAAGGCACATTGCAACTTGGCTGCTGCGTTTCGCAGTGCTGTTATTTTCCCCTTTGTCTCCTTACAGCTGTACGTAATGGAAATGGTTTTTGCATGTGACACCTCTCCTTCGGGGACCTTCATCAGGTTGACAGCCTTTTGATGGCTAACATTAGTAAGGTGTCAAATAACAGGAATCTGTCTGTCAGGGTTGGTGCCGCTGTCCCTGGGGAGCCTTTGTCCTAAGCTGACGGACTGCAATGCTTCTTTCGCATATCCTGTTTCTTAAAACTTTCTCAAGCTATTTTGCCTTTATTCAGTCAGTAAGTGTAGTTATTTGTATGCACCGTACACTAAGAGTGCCTCAGTCTTAGGAAAATCAACTCTGTTTTCTCTTAAAGTTAGTCAATCAAGGACATTTTGGGTTGAGATGGCATCTAATTCTGTTCTATTAGGTTCAATTAAAAACTTTTAAGTAGGTCTTATAAAAAAGGAAATTCTGCTTCTTACTCTGATTTTTAAAGCCTGTTTTTATAATAAGAGGATCTTCCCCTTAAAACTGTGTAAGATTGCAATCAATTGGTAATTGTTCATTTTTCCTTGGCTAGTTGGGTAGATAATATGTAAAGTTTTCATTTCTTCCAAATATCTATATACAAATCAATAGAAAATAAATACACAAAAAATACATACAAATATAAATGCAAATAAATACAAAGTAGGGTGCATTGAAATGGAAATGCATATACCATTTAATGTATCAAGCCTAAATGATGTCTCAGAGTACATTTTTCTTATCCTCTGACTTAAAAAGTTTCTAGAGATGAGAGTTTTCTTGGTTGTACTCCAGGCAAACTTGCTTCTTACTTGCCTATCACAGCAGTTAATTAGCGTGGCACAATTTCACACATTTCTTCTCCAAAAAAAAACCAAAATCAAACACACACACACACACACACACACACACACACAAATGTTCTGTACTGGAGTCTAATATTACTAACTTACTTTCAGCAATTTTATGTAAAGTATCTTGAGACCTCCAAACAAACATTTTCACATTCTTATAATTAGTTTAGTGAAAGAGAGATGTTTGTCAGGAACTAATTAATAGATTTTAATTATTGGAAAGCACCTGATGTTCTTTAGTTATTAATAAACATATTCCAGATGGCATTCTTTTTTTTTTTTCTTTCACATTGTTTTATGCAACCAACTCCAGGATAATTTTGTTTTACATACGATTTTTTTTTTTTCATAAACTATGCCAGGTATAGTTTCAGGCATTGGAGGAACCAAAAAGAAAGGTTACGTTGACAAATAAGTGTGCCCCCTTACTGATGTTGCAAAACTTTGCAATCAATACTTTGCAAAACTTTGCAGAGTGTACTTTGTGTTACATAAATTTGGTTTTATCTCTGCATATGCGATTTGGCTTGTGATTCCAGAAAGTGATTAGTACCTGTAGGTTTTCTTAAACAGCTTTTTTTAAAACAGTGGAAAAATTTTCCTTGGTCAAGTTTTGAGGATGAAAAAGAAAAAAAAAGTGTATATATTTAATAAGTAAATATATATACTAAATATATATTTATATATATTATATATATATATAGTAAGTTAATATATATATTAAATTCTGGAAATTCCAGAATAGAAAATTCAGATACTCAGGTGAGATTCAGTGAAAGGTACATCCTTCATCTGAATAGGCCTGATAGATAGTGGTTCTAGTAGTCATCACCATTCACAGTGTTGATATTGCCACCCAAGTGTGAAGTGTATGTGATTGATGGAAGTGTCCCTTCATTGAAAGTGGTTTGACTTAAAGACTACCTTAGTGGCTGAACTCCTATATGTGGATTTTAGTGATGGCTCTTTATTCACTTATGCAACAGATGTTTGCTGGGCTGCTGTCATGTAAAACTCTGTTACATCATGCCCCGACATACTGCTATGTCATTTACTATTTAAGAGCATAGAGCGTGAACATGACTTCTTTTTTTTCCTAATTTTTATTTTATATTGGAGTATAGTTGATTAACAATATTGTGTTAGTTTCAAGTGTACAGCACAGTGATTCAGTTATACATGTATATGTATCTAGTCTTTTTCAAATTGTTTTCCCATTTAGGTTACTAACGAATATTGAGCGGAGTTCCCTGTGCTATACAGTAGGTCCTTTTTGGTTTATAGAAGCTTTCCACAGTACACAGATAATCACGCAACTAATTAATTGACTAATTAGCTGACGTACATGCTGCAGAGGGAAAGTAATGCTTGATGGGAGAGTATGTAGCAGGGAGAACTGACTGATCTGGGCAATCAGGGAATATTTTCTAAGGCAGGAACATTTAAACGTAAAGCCAGAGGATTGAGAAGGTGAAGCCAAACAAGGTATAGGAGAACATGTCTAGACAAAGGAAGTAGCTGTAATAACACCCTGAGGCAGAAAAGATGGGGGCTCATTTGGGGAACTGAAAAAGGACCCTTTGCCTGGAACTTAGTAGAGGATGCATCACATGATGATAATCATCCTGGGACAGGTTGAGGAGGGGGGCAAAATGCCCTGTAAGACAGGGTAAGGAGTTCAGTTAGCAAGTACCATATGATGATTGTGGGACAATACAGAGGAAATATGAAATGACCACGTGTTACAACCGGGTCTTACCAAGTTGGGAAGGTCAGAGAAGGATTCACAGGGGAATCGTGTGGAAGAGCATGATTTTTCGCATGTACCTGCTCTCTTAGTGAGAGCGAAGGGCTCATGAGGGGCCAAGACCTTTGCCACTATCTGCTACTGCAGCGCCATCTCCTTCGGAAGAAGTGACAGCAGCTTCTCAGTCTGTGTTGAAGTTTTCAGAGCTAAGGAGACAGCAGAAATGAGAAGTAGCTGTCGCAGGACCAGGTCTCAGTAGGGACAGTATTTTGGGGGAGTCTACATCAAAGACTAAACTGGGCCACAGCAGAGTTTAGTTGAATAAAATAATTGTAGAAGTCTTGATTTTAGACAAATCTTAATATATCTATTTAAATACATGGACCAGATCTTACCCTCAGTTATACTAGTAAATCTTTAACACCTACTCAAAAAAACAAAACAAAACAAAAAAAATCAAAACCTGATTTGAAATATTTATTAATCTGTATGATGTAAGTGTTCCAGTCTACCCCTGTAAAGTCACTGAATGTGGACTTGGGAAATGATGGGAATTATTTCCCTCTCTCTCTCTTTATTGAAATAATTGACACCAACATTATATTGACAATCATTTCTCTTGAACTTCAGCATACCACTGCATTACTTTTGGCTTCAGAAGTAGACATGGAGTGTTAACTAAAAGAAAACATATGATTCAGTATTTTCAAATCTTCTAAAAGGAAAAAATACCCTCAGTGGTTTCCTAATATCATTCACAAATGTTGAAAGCAAATACATTTCTGCATAAACACAGATAATCTACCAGTGACATGCCTTTCACTTCTGACATTAAGAAACAAACTGTGAAATGCTAGTATCTGAAATGTAAAGTGTTACAATACATTTTATATTCAGTGAAAAACACTTCACAAAGACATTAAAAAGCTATAATTATAATACAGGCATAGAAAGATATGCGATATATCCTACAGTTATAACCTATGATTTTATTCTAGTAAGTTATATAATATTAAAAGCGCAGTACTATTAACTGTCATTAAAAGTGAAGACACTTCAGTTTCAATTAGGTCTTCACTTACCTCGGGTTATTTGTATTTGCTTAAATTACACATCGCTGGGTAGATACAGAGCTATGACATAGCAGTATCCCTCACATCCATTCCATCCTTTCTAAGTCCTGTCCTACTTCAAGGCTATATCTAAGTCCTCCCTCTTCCTGGAACATCACACTAACTGCCCTGGTTACAGTGGTGTCTTTGTTCTTTTATCCCATTACAGTTGTTTATCTCTCCCATCATTGCATTTGCTTTGAAACTGGAAATTCTTAGTAGAATTAAATGGCTACATGCACAGGAACACACACCACACACGTATATATAAACATATTCATTGTGTACATATGTACACATACATACATGTATACATTGTATACATATGTACACATATACACACATGTGTATATATGTCTATGTTCATGGAAATGTGTGTATTAAATACATTCAGTATATACATGAAATATTTGTTCAAGTTAACTGAACTGAAATATATAATTTAAAGATAAATAATATATTATATTAATTGAGATACTGAGACATTACATTTGTCTCAGTTATCTATTGCCACATAACAAAGAATTCTAAACCTTAGTGGCTTGGGCAGTGCCATTTTAACATCTCTCATGGTTCTGTTGATTCATTGGGGTCCACTGGGTAGTTCTCTTCCTGGTCTCACTTGGGTCTCACGTCGTTGCAGTCAGGTGGGCCTGGGGCTGGGTCAGTGGAACTGCTGGGCTGCTCCCCCTCCGTGTAATCCTCGGGCCTCTCCTCCGCAGGACATCTCCGCGTGTTCTCTCAGCAGCACATCTAAACTGCTTACGTGGAACGTGGAAGCTGCCCACCCTCCTTCAAGGTTTAGCCAGGAACTGCCAGTGCCACTTCCTCCACCTCTTATGGGTTTAAACAGATACAGGGCCAGCTTTGATTCCAGGACTTCTTGACTAGGGAAATGCAAAGAATTTGTGGCCATCTTTAATTCACCACAATATTCTTCACTAATAATTGTGTAGGTGACACTCAGAATTTTAGAGCCAAAGGTTGCCTGGAAATGATTTAATCAAATCCCACACATTTACGAGTGAGGGTACTGAAGAAAGGTATGAGGAGGCAGAGTTGGGTCAATGACCCTGATTTAAAATTTTTATATTTTTTAGCACTTATCAAACTGCCTGGCATAGTCAGTACATTAATCTGGGTCTTTAGATAAGCAGAAATCAAAATGGGGTTAAATTGTTCAGGAAATCATTAGGGGAAGAACCAGTGAGAATTGGGGAAGAGGGATAAGAAAGGTTGAGAGAGCCATCCAACCTCCATGCAGCTCTGATCCCAAGTGAAGGAGAGAGGGAAAGAAGGAAAGAGTTTGTTGGAAGAACCTTTGGTGCAGTACTAAGAAAAGGTCAGCAAAGTTTGGGGAATCCTCAGGGAGCCCTTAAGCCAAAATCGTCACCAGAAGACCCCTGAGTCTCCCAGGAATGCCCGGCCTTAGTATCCCTGCCGTGTGCAGTCACTGGCTAGGAGCAGCCTCTGGGAAGAGTGGCCTCCAAACAAACACGATGATGTCTCGCAGAGCTCAGCGGCTGGGGCTGTCAGGTCATTATGCTCCATGAAGTTGAAGATAGGAGAGAGATATTCTCATAGCCAACACAGTAGATGATCTAGAAACACTTGATAATGTAGAGATTCACTAATATGAACATACAGGATTCTAATATCTTTTCCTTTAAGAAGCATCAAATTACTTTTTTATTAGAAACTTCCATTAATTTTTAAAATTCACTAAAACTTGATTTAGTGTAGTATAACAGGATATTTTATGTAATTTTAACTATTCCTGGTAGGTTAAAAAAATTTTAAATGCATTTCACACAAAATTGTGCTTTCCCCCCAAAACATAAATGGAAATTTATAGACAATGATTCTACCAATAAATATTTTATTAGGCATATATTACCAACCTCATAGTCTGTAACCACAGTTCATTTTGTCTCAGGAAGTACTTAATTTTTCACAGCCACAAGAATATCTTTTATATAAGAGAAACCTAAATGTATATATTCACATTTCTAAAACAATTAATTAGATTCTGGAACCCTGTTTGCAGACTGACCACAAGTTTGTTGCTGTAATGAATTCAAAATGTAAATGTACTGACTGACAAAAGACATTGTACATAAAACTTTTCAGAAAAGATCTATTGTTTTAAGTGAGGCACAGAATGAAATATCTCTAAACTTTCTGAACTGTTCAAATCAAATATAAGTAGCTTAGCTAAGCTTTATATGACACCTACGTGGATGGTCTGTGGTGATTTCTGTCAGCTGATAGAGGCTAGTGGCAGTGACACCCATTGGTCCCTTGATGAGAGACCTTATTCTTTGCGTATTTGTGGACAGCCAGAATTCATATTTTTTTTCAAGTCAAAATTTTGGTCTTGAAATCAATTAGATTTCAGTATTGATTAAAATGGCTCCAGGAAAGGGGGAGCGTCCAACAATTAAAGGCTAAGTTACATAAATACATATTTCAGTGTTTATGAGGTCACCTGAATACATGTAAATTTGGATCCTTGGGACCAAGATATTTTAAATAACCACATGTAGAACACTTGTGGATGTCATTGGATTCCACAAAACCAACGACAAGAACTAAACAGAGCTTATAGTTGAAAGCATTCCCTTTTTTATTTACAGATACCTTCCTGTAGCAGATGGTTGTTTACTCTCATTCTCTGTTGCTCGAGACCAAATCTTCTATGCTTGATGATAGTACGTTACTTGAATTGACTGAAAAAAGCTTCTCTTAGATGAATCATTATCTAATCATGAACTAATCAATACATAGCATTTCCCAAAGACCCCAGAAAACCCTTCTGTCCCATTTCTAAAGGCATTTTGTTTGCTACTATTACACACGTTGGGCTTTATACTGGAATTCAGTGAGTCTTTTTTGTCAACAGCTTGATTTTTGGTTGGAAAAGAACATCTTCATAGATGTCATCTCCTCCCTTTCAGGGAAGTAGCTGGCAAGCTTTAGATAGGTCCACTGTTGTGGATATTGCTGGTGTCCCTCTGAAGGGACAGAGGAAGCAATGATGATCACCAAGCATGTTAAAGTAGGTGTCTGTTACCTCAAAATTTCAAATCTTCCTCTACTTCTCTGCCTCAAATCGAACTGATATATATACCTCTCTCTGAATTATGAAAAATGAAGGCAGTATCAAAACACAGTCGCTGAAAATTACCTTAAATAGGGAGAGGCATGCACACAAAAACACATTCGTACACATATAAACATGAAGATTTAAATTTACAAATTTATGAAGCGTTCTTGGATACACATATGAAGACCGTTGTGCTGTGTTTAAATTATATTTTATTTCTCACTGTGTAAAACTGCATGTCAGTACACGATTATTTAAAGATGTTTTATATTTTGAATGCATTGTGTTGCATAATGATTTGTGGTTTGTTATTTGTAAAATATAAATAAAGGCAAGCTACAGTTATTTCAGTTTTCATTCAAATCACTGGATGATGTTATCTCTTTTACAGTATACACTGATTACTCACAACAGCAGGCAGAGCTGTTTGATTCCTAATCTTTATTCTGTAGAGCTTTGTCAGTTTGGGAGAATATCTAGGATCAAATTGGGGAGCAAAATTATATCTTGCTAAAGATGCATTATTTTCTCTAGGTATGAAATATCTCCCAAATATCGGTGATGTGAATTCCTTTGTTAAATAAGTTGAAAATACACTAAATGTTACCACCTGAATGTGTGCAGACAAAAAAACAAAAACACTTCACATACTTTGCAGTATTTGTCTCTGTCCTTTAACATAATAGAAAATAATTAATAATGAAGTTATATTCAAGTTTTAGTTATTTTTGAAATCCAGTACTGTATATGCAGCTGAAGAAAAGGTTCAAGTGCATTACATGCTGGAAAAAACAGAATATACATCATTTTTGTGCCCCAAATTTCCATTTCAAACTATTATGTTGAAAACTTAAAAATTTTTATTCATATGCTTTTACTGAAATTTTAGAATATGACATCTTGGCCATTAATGAGCTTTTATGCAAATGCAATTTTATTCAGAGTAGACAGTGCCTTTTTGCTTTCAGGGTGAAGCCCTTTCCTAAGAGTATACAGAGGGAAAAGCCACCAAACATTCAGGAGGATTGAACTAGTGTAATTTACTTGATCACCTGCTCATCATTAGGTAGAAATATATTTTCTCAATTACATGAAGACTGAAAAGATATGTTTTGCATTACTTGAGATTTGATCTAATTCTTAACTAATTTTATTAATTGAAAGAATTCTAATTATCTGATCTAACTCTAAATCGCATATTAGATTGTATCTCAGAAAACTAATTCTGTGGACAGGGAGCCTCCAATGATGGTTGGGATCTCCACAGTCCTGAGCCCCCAAAGTTGAAATTTTCGGCACTTGTTGCCATTCCATGTGCCAGACACAGGTGATTAACATGATGCAATAATTAGTAGGCATGACTCCATTTAAAGAGCTTATTTAGGGAGTTAGATTCATGGGCAGGTGAAAAAATAAACATCAATACATTGCATGTGTCATAATAAAGATATATTTTAGTTTTATTTAAGCACAAAAGATTCTTGGAGCAGAGAATACTGTGGGAAGATAAGTGTAATTTTTGCTGTGTTCTAGAAACTATACCTATGAAGGAAAGAATTTGAATACGAGATTACAGTAATAGGATGAGTCAGCAATCTTCACAGAGATTCAGACAAAGATAACTTCTTAAAACTAAAAGAGGGGTAGTCAGAGTGGAGAGTGAGGAAAAGCTAAGAAAAATTTGGGTGGTGACATTGGAAGACCATGTTGGTGATTGTGTGAATAGTGTTTGTAATGTTGAGGTTTGACTGCAAACAGCTTTTAAGCCTCACACTTGCCTCTTCCTGTGCCTCTCACCTGAGCACTATGATAAGGAAGCCCAGGTGTTCCCTCTTTAGCTCGCATAGGCGATTCAAACCGCCCAATTGCCTGCCTTCTATTGGGAATCCCCACCCAGGCCCCACCCCCCCACCCCCGCACTCCCGCCCCCACAACAATAAAAGCCTCAACCCAGTCGGCTTTCCTTGTTTTCTCACGCCATTTTGGACCTGTTTGTGATGGCTCTGCGCATCCCGGAGACCTCAATTATGTAAGTCATAAATCTTTTCATACTTTCTTGGGGTGTGTGCATCATTTATCTCCACATTCAAACCAACTTTTGGGTGGAGGTTTCTCTGGGTTTTACACAGTGGCCTGGCTATAAAATTGTTACAGAGACTTTAACAGAGACGTTTTCAGTTTTACTGTAGGTTGCTAGATATTGATGTTTTGTTTGATCCTTCACCCCCCCCCCAAAAAAAAAAAGTGTAAAGGGCTGGATCATAACGAAGCTCATTAGAGGTCATACTTTTTCACTTTTTATGCCTACTGAATTGAAGGTTCCTGTTTATGTTTACTTGCTTAATCTATTTTTGGCTTAGGAAAGCCAGAGCATATAGAAGTCAAGATCATTTTAATATAAGGAGTAGTTAGTTGAAAGCATGAGACAGTTCCAAGTCAGCCAAGAAAGTGTGTTTTGTTTTTTTAGTACTAAAAGAATGGAATTATTCATAATTCATACAGTTTAGCTTTTTCTTTTAAATAATTTTTCTTTATGGGAATAAGTGAAAGCAAATCACTGATTTTTACCTATTAAGTTGAACTGAAAATGCCATTCAGCATTAAAAAAACAAATCTTAGCAACATGTGTTCTCTCATTTTATATATCTATATAGCACTTCTCAAGTTTTTTTGTCGTGTTTTAAGTTTAGGATAACTTCAGAACTAAACCAGCAGCTTCTCATAGTTTCAGAGGCTGACTTCTACAACATATGTGGTAATAAGATTATTTTGCACTTAAATGTCTTAATAGTGTGGACTTTGCTGAACTAAATATTGGTTTCCTCACAAATCCATGTAAAGATGCACCCCTTGTTGAATACAATATGAAAAAATCATTGAGGACTGTGTCCTGATTTAGGACGTGCTGTGCGCTTTTTTCACCAAACCGTATTACAAGGTGGAACAACACACAAAAATGAGGGTAAAACTTTCTTACCTGACATTTCATTGCTCCAGAAAAGTAAATGCTTTTGAAATACAGAGCCCTTCTCCATGTTGAGTGAATCTCTGCTCAGCTTATTTGGTTCTTCTTTATTCTTTCACTTATAAGTGGTTTTAATTACCTTTTTTTTTTGGCATTTCTATATCTGAGCTCATTATCTTTAGATAGTATTATACACTGTTCATTTGATTAACTCAGTTCTATACTCTGATTAACTTATTCAAATGGAAGGGTAATTACTGTCTTTGGGCAGTAAGGTCATTTCAGTAAACCAGGGAAGCACAACAGCCAGCTAAAATGAATATATTCTTGTTTACTTACGATGAATATTTCAAAAAAAATACGGAATGTAAAATTGAATGGTATGCCTGGGTAAAAAACTTATTTTTAAACTGATTTGCTGTCAATTATAAAAATATTTAGATAATAAAATCTTAATTTTGTAATTAAATGACGAAAGAACAGGTTTTCCACATTTAATGTTAACCCTCATATTTCTCCTTACATGAAAGTCTTAAAGTTCAGAGAATTAGACTACTTATTCTTCCCTCTCCCCTTAAACTTGCCTTTAAACTTTTATAAACCCATTGCCTCTGTTTTAAATCTGAAGTATTTAGAATCGTATTTAAATCACTTTTTACAAATATGTATATAGGAATTAAGCCAGTTGATTATTTTTTATTAGATCAGTGTTCCAATCTTTCACTACTCAGTGCCAGGTGAAAAAAATCTTTCTTCCACAGAAACAATCCATATCTAAGCCAATACTCAGGTATATGAAAGAGGTACTTGAGTTCAATTACTAAGATGATGTTTCTGTTACTCAGAACCATTGAACAGTTAGTATACCAATTGCTCTGGTGAGAAGCTAGCACCATGTATATTGTCTAAATTGGATTTTTAAATACTCTGAAAACAACGTTAGAAAACATGGTTCACTTTAAAATCATCTGGCAATGTATTCCAGCATAATGGGGTAACATAAAGGGAAAAGCATAATAATGAAAATGTGGTTTAAATACAATACATCAGCCTTATTCTGGTTAGTCTCTCCTGAGAGAGGAGACTGAGGAGAACGGAGTGGTCTGGTGTATTTCAGAGGAGCCTTTTCTCCTCCCCCTGTTGTAAGCTCAGCAGATTTTTCTCTAATGCTTACTGTGAAAACCTAGCGGAGCTCCCGAAGGTAGATCTCTCAAACTCATGGGGGCTCCCCCGTGACTGGGTACCCTTGGCGTTTTTAACTTTGAGTCACCCACACTGGGCCAACAGCAATTTGTCAATTCCAATTCAGGATTTCCTACCCTAGTGCTAGTTACCTCCAGGAGCTCCACCAGGTTCTCACAATGAACATAAGAGAAAATTGCGCTTGTACTTCCGGCAGAAGGATAAAAGAAACCATTTTGAATTGAAATACACCAGACCACTCTTCTCCTTAGCAAGACCTGCCCTCAGAAGCTAATTTACCAGAGCTTAACCTGCTAGAGTATTATCAGAGGCTTAACTGATCTGGGAAAAGGAATATACCCAACCCCAGCCCACTCGAGCCATGTTGTCCCACCTAAGGAGAGGAAAAAAAACCAAAAAACCACTTAGGGCTCACAGTCCAGAGGCATAGGCTCAAAATACTGAGGTTTAACCATGTTTTTATTTGTGTGAAATAATCTAAGGGATGGGAGGAAGGAATTAGGATTATTTGTCATTAAAAGATACTCGCAATACT
Source organism: Hippopotamus amphibius kiboko (assembly GCF_030028045.1). Lineage (NCBI taxonomy): Eukaryota > Metazoa > Chordata > Mammalia > Artiodactyla > Hippopotamidae > Hippopotamus > Hippopotamus amphibius. The sequence continues at coordinate 78,553,373 of NC_080198.1, forward strand.
TGTGAATTAGTATCCTGTAATTTGGAAGTGGACTTGTATTAGTTGTAAATCTATATTGCAAACTCAAGGGCAACCATTAAAAAAGTGTTTTTTTTTTTTTTTTTAATGATATGCTAAGAAATAGAGAATGGAATCATAAAATACTCAATCACGAAGAATAAAGTCAAATACAAAGAATGAGGGCAACAAATAGAAAACAGTAGTGAATATGGTAGACATAATTGGATTAATACGTCACTTTTAATGCACCAATAAAAGGTGTCAGAGGATCAAAAAATACAAGTCAACTATATAGTCTCCAATAAGCCCACCTTAAATATAAAGAAACATGTAGATTAAAAGTAAATGGATGGAGAAGATATACAATGCTAACACTAATTGAAAGAAAGCAGGACTAGCTATATTAATTTCAGGCAGAACAGACTTCAAAGCAAGAAAATTTATCAGGAATAATAGCACATTAGTCAAAGGCTACATTTCCCCTGGAATACATAATTCTTATGTTTGCACCTAACAGAGCACTAGCTACATGAGTCAAAAACTGACAGAACTTCAGGGAGAAAGAGATGAGTCCACTATTAGAGTTTGAGATTTCAGTACCCCTCCCTCAGAAACAGATCCAGCAAACAGAAAACATGTGAGGACATAGTTGAACTCGACACCATCAATCAATTGGCTATAATTAACATTTATAGACCACTATAGACCAACAACAGCAAAATACACATTCTGGAATATAGCCATCCATTTTGTTTTATCCCTTTAGGTTCTTTTTTCTTTATTGGCTTCTTCCTCCACTACCTGTTAATGACTGATCCTCTGCTCAGATGTAAAAGTGAGGTATTAAAATGCTTATTGTAATGTTGCTGTGTTTTGTATAATGTCTTGTGGACTTGTTCCTGGATAATGAGTTATCAGGCATTTCTATTCAGGTCTTTCTCATACTCCCTGCCCTGGGAGAACAAAATAAAGGAGTTGGGTTCTTGAGCTTAATGTCAAAATCTACATGTTATTTGTAATAGACTTAAATTCTATCCTAAGTCTTTTTAATTTGTGTAATTGAGAAAATGAGACTAGTGATTATTGTACTTCACAGGGTTCTGTTGAGCATCACTTGTTCTTAAACTTTAATGTTTTTCACTAATAATCCTACCATATACTCCTGTGGCTTACCTTGCCTGGTTAGAACTTTACTCAAGCCTCTTCTAGGGACCCTTCCCAGACTGCTATTTATAATTGCAGCTTTATTTTTTTTCCTCCATAGCATTTCTCACTTTGAAACATACCATGTACCTGTTAGGTTTTTGTCCTCTGATTAGAATATAAACTTTATAAGAATTTTTGTCTTTTACACACTGTTGCGACCTAAAGCTGTAGTGGGCATATAAACATTCATTGACTATGTGAGTAATAGAAGATATTAATCATAGCTAACTTTACTGAGCAATTAATTCATATTAGGGACTATACTAAACATACATATTGCATGATAATGTAATCAAAATTAAATTGTGTTAAGGAAACAATGAGAATTTTCAACTTGATATTAATAAAACAATAATACATTTATAAGTATTTCAGGAACAAAACTTCAAAAAAATTTAGATTTCTAGATGAAATTATCTATCACTTGAAATATACCAATATACTTTGAGTCAATACTGCATATTTTGATAATAAAATTCATTTTTATCCTAATTGTGTTTATGCACAGATTAGCCAGGCAAACGCATATCTAATTAGTTTGATTAAAATCAGGAATATCTTATCTATGCCTAAATTCTTTCCCTTTACATTTGTAATAAACATTGTCAATATTTTCTAAAACTTCTATTTTTTTAATAAATTTATTTTTTAACTGCATTGAGTCTTTGTTGCTGTGCGTAGACTTTGTCTAGTTGTGGCAGACAGGGGCTACCCTTTGTTTTGGTGTGCGGGCTTCTCATTGTGGTGGTTTCTCTTGTGGATCATGGGCTCTAGGCATGTGGGCTTCAGTAGTTGTGGCTCGGGGCCTCTAGAGCATAGGCTTAGTAGTTGTGGAACACAGGCCCAGTTGCTCCACTGCATGTGGGATCCTCCTGGGCCAGGGCTCGAACCCATGTCCCCTGCATTGGCAGGCAGACTCCTAACTACTGCACTTCCAGGGAAGCCCTAAAAGTTCCATTTTAGTGGTTCTTTATAGCTATAACATATTTACTAATATTAAATTTCCTATTCCTACATATTTAGTAGTTGTTAATCTAATTACTACATAATACTACATGTGAACTCCATATGAAGTTTTATATACTCATATCTGGAAAAAGATTAATTTTATTTCAATATGAATAATTTTATATGTAATCTATCAGGATGTCTATTTCTATAGAATGCTAAGGTTATTTAGAGTTATTCAGATAAATCTTCAAGTTTTGGTGGTTCGAAAAGGAAACTAGTGGATAGTGAATTAAGTTTTTTTATTCTACCTTTAGTGACTGTACTTTATAATTTAATTTTCTTGGTAGAAAAATCATCAGGTGTAGTAGGTTTTAGTTTTAAAAATGTATGTGTCTTAATCTTTTCATTTCCTCTACAAGCCTCAATTTTCCCTCTCCCACTTTCCTTTTATTTGTGCTTAACTCTTTCTGAGATGGTCCATGTTGACCAAATAAAGAAGGAGCAGATTGTTCTTCAGGTGAGAGGTTGAGAAATGGCAGACAATGTCTTGGGAACCCATGCCTCTAGCTGGGAGACCTGAGCATGCCACATAAACTACTCAGAATGTATGTACTTTGTTCCACCATCTCCAATCCTTAGTACCTATTTTGTATGGAGTCTTAGGCACTATTGTTAGTATCCTGGGAATCCCAGACACTTTGTCTCCTGTTGCACCAAAGTGAGTACCAGGATCAATGAAGTTTAGCTGCTTCAGCAGTGTTTCAGAAAAGCTTTTTCCCCTCCACATTTTTATCTCAGAGTCTTAGAGAAGATGTGCATTTACTATATCTTTTATGCAAAACTGTGTGCCCTTGTTCTTTCCTTCTTCACTGTATGAAATAGCATTCTTGCTCAGGCTTCCTTGGTATAAGGTAATATGGATAAATATACAATTTTGATATATTTAGAATTTGAGCTCATGGCTGCTTGGTTACCCACTCTCTTGAGATTGTAATCCCAAGAAGAGCAAAGATGTCACGCAAATAAACATCATTCATTATGCCAAATACAATAGCAGGTTAATGGAGCTAATGGATTTAAAAAGCATTATTCCAGTATTTGCCATCAGAAGGCGATACCTCATCATTGCTAAACTATCACACACACAAAATGGCTGCATTAGAAGCTTGTGCCTACTCTTAATTGGCTCAAGTTTTGTGTATAGTTCAGATAAACAAGATAATTAGCAATGAAATATATGAAAAGTATTCTGATATGGAAAATGATCTACTTCCCTTGTTCAAAATACTGCACAAGGGTGAATAGTATAGCTATTGATGTTGGATTCGAGATTTGAATGTATAAAAGTACTACAGGGATTTTTCTACAGAATAATATTACATAGTTATGTGCATTACTATATGTAATTCTGTGCATCACTATTTGACTTAGAGCAATTGACTTAATATAGTAAATAATGTTATCTGGTTATTTCCACTGCTTTATAATCAACACCATCAAAGTTGGATCTCCTGAGTCTAATGTTTCAGAACTTAATGGGCTATCTTCTTCATCTTTATAATTTAAACTTTAAAAATATTCTAGGTTATTACCAAGTTATTAGTATCTTAACTAAGTTATCATATTTGAGAATTTTAAAGAACTTTTCCTATCTTATGCATTTTGTTATTTTCCTGTGAATTATACTGATTCTTATGTATTAAAGAATGTATATATGCAATACACAATGTTTATTCATACCATTTTAGATTTTTTGCTGTTTTTATTTATGTAAGTACAGATAGCAATAAAAAAACCCCATACATTAGGTCAATATGCAAGTTGGTATGATGCTAAGTCAAAATATTACAGATACACATTTTGTTATGCCTTGACCCCCATATAAATATGTAGGAAATAGGAAAAGATTACTTAACAATTCAAAAAATAGAATGTGGTATTTACAAAAGGAAAACAAACATCTGCCTAAAACAACTTGTGTCCAGATCATAAAACCCTATAAATATCATTCTGTGTCCTCTCCCTTCTGAGACACTATGAAAACTGTCAGAGTGGAGTCCTATAGGTTCTATACATTTAAGCTTTCCAGATTAGCATGTTATTCCAATGCTCATTTTGTGGATATGGCTGTCAGCAAACCTGGAGGCCCCAGGGAGATCCAGTCTTTATCGTCTCCACACTCCAGACTCAAGACCCTTGACTTGAACCAGGTAATTTCTCTGGGCTGATCTAGCCTTGTGCTCAGTGGTCTGTCCAGCTCTGACAATGAAGTAAATTTATCATGTTATCTATCCCTTTTGTTGAGTGTTCACAACAAAATTTACAAGATGGTGAAAATAGATCTGTTGAACTCATCTCTTTAGCCAGCCTGAGAGCTGATAAATTCTGAAGACCTCATCACAATGGTAACTTATGGGAGTAAATTTACCTGAGTCTCCTGTCGATACCTAATGAGAACTTTCTTCCTTTCTTGTTTTGTCTATGAGTCATATCTCCTCTGCAAAACTTCTGCAAACAATCCGGGATTGCACATCTTCTATATAGTCAGTAATTGATGACTGGACACCAGATTGGGAGCCAAGAGAGGAGGTACAGATGCAATGCTTTGAATAGCTTTATCCAGACTCACAGTTTTAACTCAGTTGAAATTTTGCCTCCTCTAGGCCAGACCCCTGTCTCTTCCATGTATTATCGCTAGCAGCTTATTTTATGTATTACTCAACATGCAACATTTCAACAAAGATAACTTAGAATTACCATGACTACTTGGGGGGAAATTTTGATAGGAAAAAAATATTCATTTAGGAAACAACTTGGAAGAAGAAGGGAGATCTTTTTTTTTAAGAAAAATTTTATTAGCTTTCAAAAATTTAGATTCCAGAATTGCTTCCTTAAAAGACTTTTCCCAAGCCCCATGAAGATGCAAAACATCTAAAACTATACTACTTTAGATTCCTCCAAGTCACAACCTGAGCCTGATGGCTTTTACCCTACTATTTTCCCACCCTGTACTCTTCCATTACCCTCTGCCTTCTTTCTTTCTGATCAGCCTCATTTCTCTTGTCAGTTACAAGGCCCAAAGTTTAATTGCTTATTTGTATTTAACTTTTTGAAGAACAGACACATTTTAATTTTAAGCTCTGGTTTCATTATGAGCTAAAAGTGATTGTGTAAGACTTTCCAAAGCTGAGGCAAGAAAGACAAACAATTTCAAAGGAATTTAGAATTTTTATGATATGACAGCTCTAGATTTTCTATCTATTATTTCTCACATTGTGAAAGGATAAAGCAATGTAGGAAGACCCTGAGGATGGCCTAAGAAAGAGCTTATTTCATGAAAAACGAGACAGGTTTAGAGAAGCTATGAATGGTTGACAAGCTCTTTGGGAGATTATTTACAAAGCCTTTCCTAAAAAGGTAGATTTTTCTTGTCCTGAGAGGGAAGAAAAAATAGGAACCCATTGGAATTTTCAGAAGTAGGCTAACACTTTACAGTACACAGCAAGAGATCCTAAAGGAAGTTCAGCGTTCCCCTTGTTTTTATGAATGACGTTAGCTGTAAATAGAAGCTTCAAAATCAGGAAGAAATAGAATGGAAAATAGTCCCATTGATCTCCAACTCATTAGTGTACATTTTGAAAATGACCTAGAACATAAATGTTAAGACCCAGAGTAAACTGATGGTCTCACAGTGCAAGACGTCATCTATAGTTCCCTGTGCTATACACTTTATCAGACACCTGATAAAGATACTTGTAGATACTTTAAGCAGAGAGAACACTATAGAAACTGTTGTGGTGCACTAGCTAAGAAACAGAAGAAAAAAAAATAGATGTTCAAAGACAGTGCTCTGAGGAGTAAGTACCCAATTTTCACTTAATAGTCACAAGGAGGACTTTTAATAAGTAGTAAAAAGTATATGTATTTAATATTTTTGAAAGATATCAACTATAAATCCTATCATTATCCTAAAACTTTTCACTTTCATTAATAAACTATAGATAACTATCTCTAATAACGATCAAAATTTCTGTCTTAGCTAATAATCTTTCTTCTAGGATCCAAACAAGAAAAAAAAAAACTCTTTCCTTCTTTGTAACACAGCCCTCACTAATTTAATAGGGAAAAATCTACTGTCTCTACTAGTTGAAAGCCTAGTAGAGAAAGAAGCCATCATAACATTAGTGGTTCTTATATTCTCCTATGCTTTTTCTCAAAAACAAACAATAGAGAGTATGTAGGCGTATTGAGGATCCCAGGGCCATGAGGTGAATTTCTGAGACTGCTGTTACTGTCAAAAAACTGCCATAGCCCACTCATGCCAATGAAGAGTTCAAGGAAAACATCTTAATTAAGCTGTAACTCTAAAATATACTTTATTTCAAAGTCAGTATTTCTTACTGATATTTTTATATCAACATAAAGAAGCTGTTAGGAACTTTCAACACAGAACTGGTAAAAGAAAAAAGAATGCTCTGTGCCTATGTAACAGGAGGTGTTTTTCTGATTTTTATTTTTATTGAAGTATAGTTGATTTACAGTGTTATATTTCTGCTGTGCAGCACATTGATTCAGTTTTACATTTATATACATTCTACAGTTCCCTGTGCTACACACTAGGACCTTGTTTATCCATTCTGTATATATAATAGGTTGCATCTGCTAGTCCCAAACTCCCAATTCATCCCTCTCCCACCCGGTCTCCCCCTTGGCAATCACAAGTCTGTTCTATATGTCTGAGTCTATTTCTGTGTTGTAATAAGTTCGTGTCACATTTTAGATTCCATGTGTAAGTGATATTATGTGATATTTCTCTTTCTGATTCACTTCACTTAGTATGATAATCTCTAGATCCATCCATGTTGCTGCAAATGGAATTCTTTCATTCTTTTTTATGGCTGAGTAGTATTCCATTGCATGTGTGCGCACGTGCGCGCGTGTGTGTGTGTTATATAATCACATCTTCTTTATCCACTCATGTCAGTGGACATTTAGGTTGTTTGCATGTCTTAGCTATTGTGAATAGTGCATCTATGAACATAGGATGAGATGTTTTTCAATTTATTGTTTGTATGAGTTCTTCCCAAGATTTTTAAGAGTCTACATCTCAAATTTTAAAATAGGAACTATGATTTAATTGAACATATGGTTTATTATCTTCAGCCTTTTTACAACTTAATTTCACAATTTTGGTGTAATTTAATGGTTCTTGAGAAGTCACCACACAGTATGGAACAGAATACACTTGGATTTCTCAGATACCATATTGTCATAAATATTTTTGAGAGAGATCTGAAATTTAGCATAAGTCAAAACCATATAAGCAATGAAAGAATAAAGTGTCAGTAGAGCCTTTGTATTTGCCAGTAAAAATGTGGCATTGCTCAAACCTGGGCCATAGTGGATGTCATTGATAGGAAACACAAGCAAAGTCCCTAATGTTCTGTTCCCAGGTAAGTGAAATACCTGATACTGCATTGTGAAATCAACATCTCTAAGAGCAATGAAGGCTGCAGAGTAAAAATAAATTTTTTAATCCCAAATGCATAGCCAGTCTTGGGAAATAGAGGAAATGGTTGGAGACTAATAGCATTGACTTGTTAAATCAGTTATCATTACCAACATCAGATTTGAGTCAGACCCGTTGTTTACTCATGGCTCTTCCAGTCGACAATTCTGTAACCTTGAGGTCAGGTACAAACTTTACTGTGTGCCAAGTTTTGTGCTAAGCACTCCACATAAGTCATCTCATTTAATCAGCTCACAACCTCCATTTTATAGGCAGGAAGTAGAGGCACTATATATATATATATATATATATATGTATGTATTTTGCTAGTTTTAAGTCTTTGATTTAAAAAGGAAATTCAGGGTATTGTATGTACCTAGCAACATGTCAATTCTTTTAAAGCATATGTACTGAAAACCATATTAAATTTTTACACATTCCTTAGAGCATTTCAGTAACAAAAAGGAATCTGTAAACAGCTGCAGAGAGCAAAAGATACAGTTTAGGGTACAATGATATAAGGATATAGGTTGGAAATTAATAATTTTTATAACTGGCACTTTTTGATGTTGTACCACATTGACTTTTGATAGCAATTGGTGTGTAAGAGAGGAAGAAAGAGAAAGAGAAAAGAAAGCATATTGCTTTAAACCAAGGGAAACTAATAAATATACGTAGTTGTAAACAGCATTCAGAAGGCAGGTACATGGTGCTGAACATGATTTAGATATTTTGCTCCTGGCTTGAAAATAAGCCTCAGCACCGAATTCACATAAGCTGTTAAACTTGTCTGGGGTTTAGCACTGCAGGAAACTGTTCCATAATTTAATTGTATGCTCAGAAAACCAGTTGGCTGGTTTGCAAATTTATGCAACTTTAATACCTGGTAAATTGGCTGAGTAAAGGTATGGCAGAGAAGAAAGAAGGTTTAATTTACTCGGAGGTATAATTCATGGTTAATAAATTGTAACAAGCATCAGTAAATAAACAGAGGCTGAACAAAGCAAGAGGCAAAATAGGATTATGTTTTTCCATTTTAAATGTGCTTAATTAGCACAGTTCCTCCTCTTTGGGACAGAAAACCATGAGTCCATGAAAGCCTTTGCCTCTAAATGGCAATAGAGGCAATAAATTAATGCAGGTGTAAGAGATCCTTCCTTCATAGGTCAGGAATTGGGTGGTCACATGTGTACATTCAACTAGAGAGAATAAAGAAAATAAAGGGAGCACTTCTCGAATTCAGTGTATTTCTTTATGACTTTATTTTTTGAGATTTGCTTTAGGTTCATGGCAAAATTGAGAAGAAGGTATAGAGTTTTCCCATATGCACCCATCCCCAAACACCCATAGCCTCCCTCGTTATCAGCCTCCCTCAGCACAGTGGAACATTTGTTAGAACTGTTAAACCTGCGTTGACATATTGTAATCGCCCCAAATCTCTGTTTTCTTAGGGTTTATTCTTGGTGTTTGACATTCTGTGGGTTTGGACATAGGTGTAGTGTGAACTGTGTCCACCACTCTAGTTTCATACAGGGCAGTGCTGCCCTAAAAATCCTCTGTCCTCCTCCTATTCAGAGCCCTCAAAAACCCTGGCAATCACCCATCTTTTTACTGTCTCTGTAGTTTTGCCTTTTCCAGAATCTAATTTTGCGTAACAGTTCTTTATCTGAAGTGTCTTTTGCAAATATCCTCCCGTTTGTGTCATATCTTCTAATTCTCGTCATTGACTTTCGTGGAGCAGAAGTTTTCATTTTGTGGCTTATCAATGATTTCTTTTATGAATTGTGCCTTTGATGCTATGTCTAAAATGTCATTGCCATACCTAGATTTTCTCCTAGTTTTTATTTTAGGAGTTTTATGGTTTTGACTTTTGTATTTAGTCCTGTGATTTATGTTGAGTTAATTATTTGAAGGGAGTAAGGTCTGTGTCTAGCTTCATTTTTTGATATGCGGATGTCATTGGGTTGTTCCAGAAACATTCATTGAATACTGTCTCACTCTATTGTTTTACCTTTGCTCCTTTGTCAAAGATCAATTGACTAAATTTATGAAGTCTATTTCCGAGCTCTCCATTCTGTTCCATTTTTCTACGAGGATGAGTCAAAAATTATCCGCACTCTGGCTATAGAATTTACAGAAGTTTTAATGTAACCGGAGTGCAGATTTTCTGTTTTGGAAGGTTATTAATTATAGATTCAATTTCATTGGTACATATAGGCCTATTAAGATTACCTATTTTTTCCTGTGTGAGTTCTGGAAACTTATGTCTTTAATGAAATTGGCCATTTCATCTAGGTTATCAAGTTTGTAGGTGTAGAGTTGTTTATATGTAGGTGTAGAGTTGTTTATAGCATTCCTTTATTAGCCTTTTAATTTCCATGGGATCTCTAGCAATGTTGTGTTTGATTTATGATATTAGTAATCCTTTTTTTTTGTAGTTAGTCTGGCTGAGGTTTATTGATATTATTGGTCTTTTCAAAAAACAAGTATTTGGTTTCAGTGATGTTGTTTTCTCGTTTCCAATTTCATTGATTTCTTTAATTCTTATTTCCTTCCACTTACATTGTATATAGCTTGCACTTTTTCTAGTTTCTTAGGTGAAAGCTTAGATTATTGATTGTAGACCTTTCTTCTTTTTTAGTATATGCATTCAATGCTGTAAATCCCTCTAGGCACTGCTTTTACTGCATCCCACAAATTTTGATAGGTTGTGTTTTCATTTTCAATTCAAAATATTTAACTTTCCTTTGAAATTTCTTCTTTGACTTATGTGTTACTTAGACTTGTGTTGCTTAATTTTCATGTAAATATTTTGTGATTCCAGTTTTTTGTTGTTGTAATTTCTAGTTTAATTCCATGTTGGTCTGAAAGGATACATTTTGTGATTTCCATGTTAGATTTCTTTGTTATATGGCCCAGAATGTGGTCTATTTGGTGAATGCTGCATGTGAGCTTGAGAAGAAAGTGTATTCCTCTGCTGGATGAAGTAGCCTATAGATAAGAATTGTATGCAGTTGACTGATGGTATTGTTGAGTTCAATATATTCTGATTTTCTGCCGGCTGGATCTGTTTATTTTTGAGAGAGAGGTGTTGAAGTCTCCAACTATGATAATGGATTCACCTATTTCTCCCTGCAGTTCTATCAGTTTTTGCCTCATATAGTTAGATACTCTGTTAGGTGTGTGCTCATTAAGAATTATGTCTTCTGGAAGAAATGTCCCCTTTGTCATTTTGTAACATCCTTTATTATTCCTGATTAATTTCCTTTGGTTTAAAGTTTGCTCTGTCTGAAATTAATTCAGCTAGTCCTACTTTCTTTTAATTAGTGTTTGCTTAGTATATTTTTCTGTTTGTTTACTTTTAATCTATATGTGCTTTATATTTAAATAGGTTTCTTGTAGACAATATATCGTTGAATCATGTTTTTTGATCCACTCTGACAGTCTTTGTTAGTTGGTGTATTCAGACCATTGATGCTAAAAGTGATTATTGATATAGATGGATTAATATCTACCATGTTCATCACTATATTCTACTTATTGCCATTGTTTTTTGTCCCTATTTTTGTCTTCAGCATTTTCATCCTTTTGTGGTTTTAATTGAGCATTTTGTAATTTCATTTTATGTCCTTTCTTAGCCTATCAGTTATGCTTTTTTAAATTTAGTATTTGCCCTCAAATTTGAAATATACATTAACAAACTAATCCAAGTTGACTTTCAAATTACAGTTTACTACTTCAAGGGTACAGTGAGTGCCTTATACTAAGTAAATAATACTCATTCCTCTCTCCCATCCCTTTGGTTACTGCTGTAATTCATTTCACTTTTATAAATGTACATAAGCATGTATATGACATAAATGTAAATAATCAAATACATGTTGCTATTTTGAATAAACTGATGTCACGTCAACTAAGAATAAGAAATTTGTTACCTTCACTTCATCTTTAGTGCTCTTCATTTCTTTATGTAGGACCAAGTTTCTGACCTATATTTTTCTTCTCTCTTTTCTCTTTTTATTATATGTTACAGGTGTGCAATATAGAGATTTACAATTTTTAAAAATTGTCCTCAATTTATAGTTTTACACAATATTGGCTCCATTGCCTATTTTGTACAATGTATCCTTGTAGCTTGTTTTATACCTTACAGTTCCTTCTCTTTAAAGAACTGCTTTTAACATATCTTGCATGGCAGATCTACTGGCAACAAATTCAATTTTTGTTTGAAAGTGTTTTTCTCCCTTCAAATTTGAAGGATAATTTCACAGGGTACAGCATTTTAGGTTAGTGGTCTTTCTCTGACTATTTTAAATAGTTCACTGCACTCTCTTCTTTCTGGCATGGTTTCTGAAGAGAGGTTGAATGTAATTTTCATCTTTGCTCTGCTAAATGCTTATGTAGTAAAGAGGCACTTTTTTAACTCCAGCTTTTTGCAGGATTTTTTCTTTATCTTTGATTTTCTGTCTTTAGAAAATGATATGCCTAGGTGTAGTTTCTTGGGCATTTATGCTGCTTGGTTTTCTTTGATCCTCCTTCGCCCATGGTTTTGTGTCTAACATTAAATTGGGAAAATTCTCAGTCGCTATTGTTCCAAATTTTTTTTAATTTTCTTTTTCTTCTCCTCCTGGTATTCCCAATACACATATGCTATAGATTTTATCGTTGTCTTATTTGTCCCCTAGTCCTTAGAAATTCTGTTCTGAGTTTTTTTCTCCCCGTTTGCTGTTCTCTTCACTTTTTATAATTGGAGGTTTCTATTGATATATCTTCAAGCTCAGAGATTCTCTTCTCAGCCATGCCCAAAGTGTATCATTAAACCCATCGAAGTCATTCTTCATTGTTATAGTTTTATATTTGTAGCATTTTTTGTCCTTTCTTAGGATTTTCATTCATCTGCTTACATTGCTCTTCTGTTCTTGTATGATGTCTACTTTATCCATTAGAGCCCCTTTAATCATAGAGCATGTTAACCATATTTGTTTTGACTTCCGGGTCTGATAATCCCAACATGTCTGGTTCTGATGCTTGCTCTCTCCCTTAAATTTTGCGCATTGCCTTTTGAAATGCCCTGCAATGTTTTCTTGATAGCTGGACATGATGTACCAGGTAAAAGGAACTGCTACAAATAGGCCTTTAGCAATGAGGTGGTTAGATCTAGGGGAAGGGGAATCCTCTATGGTCCTATGATTAGGTCTCAGTGTTTTATTAAGCCTATACCTCTGGTCTGTGAGAAACACTTGTGAAGTGCAGTTTTTTCCACCCTCCTTAAATGGGACGGGATGGCTAGAGTGGATTGGAGTTGAACATTTCCCTTCCGGAAGTCAGTTAGGCTCTGATAATATCCCAGCAGGTGGGGCTGTGGCTAGTTTGTCCTGAAGGCAGACTTTGTTAAGAGGAACAGAGCGCCCTGGTGTATTTCAAAACGTTTCCTTGTACTCTTCCTCAGCCAGAAGTCAGAGGGGATTTTTTTTGTGATATTTACTGTGGGAATCTGGTTGAGTTCCTGAAAGGAAATCTTACAATACAACAAGGATTTCCCTATGACTGGGTCCTCCTGGATTTTTAGCTCTCAGAATTGCTGCACTGAGCCTCTAGCAGTTTGTCAATCACAGTTCAGGTTTCCTCCCCTGACACTCGTTCCAGAGGCATCTTCCTCCCCTGAGTGTCTGCTCTGGTGAGTTTTGGCCCCATATTTGTCTGTCTGTCTCTCCAATCATGGAGGCAGTGGTTTGCCATGTGTTCTTCCTCTCTTATGGATGCTATAAGAGTTATTTTTTTTTTTTGAGTTTGTTCAGCTTTTCATTTGTTAGGATGGAGTAGCAACTTCCAAGCTCCTTACATGGGAAACTGAGAGTATCCTAATATATGCCTTCATATTCAGAAAAACAGGGAGGCAATGTGGAGGCCGTGTGTAACTTCACCAGTTCTTGTCTCATAATGCAGGGATCCATTATGACCATAATGTATGGTCATAATTTAACAGAAGCTTCATATTTGTCTTATCTACTTTATGAATTTTTTCTTAGCTAATACATATATAAAGTAAAAAAACTAAGAAGATAACCTACTTTTATATGACGACTTAAATATTAAATATTTAAGTGAGAGAAACTTCGTAGATAAAGCCCTTGTAAAGGCTCAAAACAACAGCAATAAAAAAATAACAATTTGATATTTAATGTATTTGTCTTTATTTTTAAAATACCGTGGAAAAGATTTGGCCACTGTGAAATCTATAAAAGATTTCCTCTTGATAAGTGAAATCACTGGATTTTGTTGTTCAGGTACATAGTCTAAACATGTAGTGATTTCTCTTTTGTGTTCTTTTCATGGCTCTTTTAATACATGGCCAATATAAAATATCTGTGCCTCGAATTTTATTAGAAGAATGGTCAGTAACCAAACAATGGGTCCTATATGGCATAATATTTACATGCATTTAAAAGCAAATAGCGTGAGCCTTCTTTTCATATCTTGAGTATTACTGATTTGCATATCCAAAAAAATTCAGCTGTTGAGTTTAAATTTAGAAAAACTTTATACAATTATTACTCTGGTTTAGCTTTTAAATTTGATCAAATTTATGACAACTGATTTAATATGTTAATATGCTACCCTCTGTATTAAAGTAATTTGGATAATTTTTATTTCAAGCAATGTAATTGTACTATGCAAATGAACTTAAAAGCTCATGGAAAAAGACTGAGAGGATAAGGTGAAAAGGGAGAAAACATATGCCTGATGTTCTGTTGCCCACACTGCCAGGATCCCAGGACTTGATAATGAGTATATAAGGTCACAGAGGATGGTAAAGAATTAGGAAATATCATAAAAAGTTGATATTAAAAAGGCAACAAGAATAAGCTTCATACCAACATTCTTTGTTTTCTTAAACTAATTTTTTAAGACTATTGTTTTTAAAGTAGTTTTAGGTTTACAACAAAATTGAGAAGAAAGTACAGAGTTGTTCCATATACCCATCGTCCACACATGCATTAGCCCCTTACAACCCCATTATCAGCATCATGCACCAGAATGGTACATTTTTACCAAGGAAGGCCATACATTGACATAATGTAAACGATGGTCTCTGGGTGATTATATTATGGTTCACTCTTGGTTTTGTACCTTCTCTACATGACAGATATCATTCATTAGTTTCTGACAGAATATTTCACTGCCCTAAAAATCTTTTGTGCTCTGCCAATTCATCTGTCCCACCCCACCCCTGACAACCATTAATCTTTTTATCGTCTGCATAGTTTTACCTTTTCCAGAATGTCGTATAGTTGGTATCATATAGTAAGTAGCCTTTTCAGATTGCCTGATTTCACTTAGTTATACACATTTAAGGTTCTGTCATGTCTTTTCATGGCTTGATAGCTCATTGCTTTTTATCACTGAATAATATTCCATTGTCTGGATGTACCACAGTTGGTTTATCCATTCACCTACTGAGGAGACATCTTGTTTCCACGTTTTGCCAATTAGGAATAAAGCTGCTATAAACATCGGTGTACAGTCTTTTGCACAGACATAGTTTTTAACTCCACTGGGTAAATACCGGGAAACATGATTGCTAAATCACATGATAAGCGTATATTTAGTTTATTTTTAAAAATATGATATTTACTCCCCAGTTAAATTCAAAGACTTTAAATCAAAACAAGGTATCAGAGGACTGATGCTTAATTTATAGAATCAAGGATATATTGAATAGAATCTTACCACCTTATTTTTGGCTTATATGAGCTTTTATTAATGATCATCATATATAAGGCTCTTTTGAAAGTAATTCTTCAGTAGATTCTAGGTTATTTTTGGCCCTGAAATAATCCCAATCTCAGATGTGTTAAACTATTATCTTGACTTTTTCATGTCCCTGGGTAATGTGTGTTCACTTAAACTTTGAGAAATCTTATCCCACTATAGGTGGGGCAAACAGAACAGTGGCTGCATAGCAGGAGATGATTTTCTTTACGGTTAGACATGAGCCCTGCTGCCATGGTGCAGGTGCAGGGAAAAGAGGAGACTGCACAGGGGGCTGGTCAAGCAGCACCTGAGTAACCCCTTCAGCTTTCCCACAGCTTCACCTGTCTGGGGGAAGCACCTGATTTTTCTGTACCCACAAGCCAGATGCAGATGTTAGCTAAGAAAGTAAAACCAATGGGCCTAACTAAAAGCAATCTTACAATTTTGACAGAAGGGTACCTGTGTTAAAATCAGCTTTGACTGTATGGTCACTCTCAGATAGAACAGTGGACACTTCAGCAGATGATGGTGTGACCAGAAACCCTCCAAATGAAATACCTGATTCCCCCAATCAAATGCCCAGACACTACATAAGCCACCCCACAGAACTAAAAAGCCACCCTGGAAAAGAAGACAAAATTGAGAAACAGCAAATGTAGATGGAGGAGATCCTGATTTGATTTGATTTTCACCTAACAGAGCTTAAATTGAACTATATAAATTGTCATTTCATGTAAATTTTATTTTTGTGCACTGGAAAATTTTGTACACAATACATAAACACAGAAATCAAGAGTAAGTAATATTACTTGTCAAATAATCCTGCAGTTGTTTGTCAGTGTTTGTTTCATGCTGATGAACTATGTCCTGCTTCTTAGTGTTTTGAGACTTCCCTTAGAAGGTATACTTTCCTTGGTTCCTCGCAATTCTGGAGACCAGAAGCCCAAAATCAGTGTGTCCTCAGTGTTAGTGACTGGTGAGGCCTCTTTTCCTGGCTTGCAGATAGCAGCCTTCTTGCTGTGTGTCCTTACCTGGCCTCTCCTCTGTTTGTACATAGACACACACACACACAGACCCATTATGTCATCTCCTCTTCCTGTAAGGATGCCAGTCATACCCTTATGACCTCATTTAACCCCAGTTACCTCCTTAAAAGTCCTATCTCCAAATATAACCACACTGAGGGGTAAGACTTCAGCATATGCATTTTGGCAGGACACAGTTCAGTCCCTAGCACACATTTTATGACAGACTGGTACATACTCATTTTTGTAAGCCTCTTGGCCAAAATATAAGGTAAATCTTCTTCTTTGTACACACATTCAAGTCCCAGGTGCTAGGGCATCAGGTTGCTCTACATCCCCTCGTGATGCCATCAGAGGCATTTACAATTCCAAGTCCAGATAAATTGCCATAGGGGAGCTTGTGGCTATCATTTCTGCAGTGTCTGGTGTCAGAGGGGAAGTTTGAAATTTAGCTTGTTTTCTTTTTCATAGATCCTAATCTGTTTCCATTTGTTTTTAGCATTTGTGTGGTAAAGTCTATTCCCTCTAAGCCTGTGTGAACTGTTACCAGGCAGTCTGGCAAATGTTCCACTCTGCTAATGGAATTATCCATCATGACTCTGTCTTCTCTATATTAGAGTTTCCTTTTATTTATGTTTTAATAAGTGACATTCTCTGAAGATTGGATGAAATTGATAATAGCCCAAATGATATTTTCCTATAATTTATCCATGACCTCCCCAAATTGGATTGAATTATATAAAATAGATTTTATAAAACTTTTATAAAAGATATTACAAAAACCTTTATGATTTTTTCCAGTTGCCTGAAATCCTAGGAATTCCATTCATTTCAACAAATATTTATGAATATCTACGTATGCTAGCTCTTCTAGACTTTTCATTTTGGGTTTATTTAGGCTTCTTTTGTTATGGATGGAAGGGAAAACCACTGTAACTAGCTTCTAGTAGAGGGATTATTGAGCCATAAAATACGGCCAAACTCTGGGGGTAAAACTGAACAGAAACCACACAATTCTATCTCATGTCAGCTCTTTTCTGCATTCCTGCTTCATGCTTCATGCTCTGTTTAAAAAAACAAAAAAACAAAACAAACAAAAAACACTTCTTCCATTTCTTTGGTCCAGTTGCTCCATAGAAACCCAAGCTTTACGTATTGTAGCTTAAACCTTCAAATATATACACTAATTCAATTCAGCCCCAGGTTCCCAGAGCTTCCTGTCTTCACTTGAGACAAGGTACAACTCCTAGACCAATCAGACTTTGTAGGGTCTTTTAAAGGAGCTGTGATTGCCTCATAGAGACAGTTGCTCTAAGGAGAATAAAGACACTTAGCTGAGAGGGTAAGGTCATCTGATAGAATAGAGCACAAGTGAGGAGACAGGTGTTAGAAAAGGGTGACTTAGGCTGGTCAGGCAACATGTCTTTCAAGTACAGCCCTACCCTTGGTTATACAGGCTGCTCATGTGTTCCGAGCTCTCAGTGGAGAGACTCTATCTTTGGATCTATCACTGCTCACTTCCGATATTCATCTCCAGGATCCTGAGATCAACCAAAGCTGAAGTTTAATATATCATTTAAAAATGTTATCTCCCTTCGTCTCAGTTTCCCCTTCACCCCCTGCCCCCTCCCATACCTCGAGTTCTCCAGTCCATTCTCTGTATCTGCATCCTTGTTCTTGTCACTGAGTTCATCAGTACCATTTTTAGATTCTGTATATGTGAGTTAGCATACAATATTTGTCCTTCTCTTTCTGACTTACTTCACTCTGTGTGACAGATTGTAGTTCTATCCACCTCATTGGCAATTGAATCAAATAGCAGCTTAAATCTTGATATCATCTGTCTACACTAAATCACCATAAAACTGAGACGAAGCGAGAGAGTAGCACAGACATATATATACTACCAACTGTAAAATAGTCAGTGGGAAGTTGTTGTATAACAAAGGGAGTCCAACTCGAGGATGGAAGATGCCTTAGAGGACTGGGACAGGGAGGGTGGGGGGGACTCGAGGGGGGGGAGTCAAGGAAGGGAGGGAATACAGGGATATGTATATAAAAACAGATGATTGAACCTGGTGTACCCCCAAAAAAATAAAAAAAATAAAAAATAAAAAAAGTTATCTCCCACCCTAGGTTCTGTCTTACTCTGCCATTGACTAGGATTTGCCATCACTGAATCTATTAACAGTATGAAAATTACCATGGTCTTAGATTTCTTGCCAAATCTTTTAGGAAATACTCTGTTCTCACTAGAAGGATATCATTTTCCTGAGAGAACAAGCCACCCAGACTGTCTCTGAACCTCATCCTGAAAGTAATATATGCACTGAATTCCAGCAACCATCATGAGTTCCAGAAAAAATGATACTGCCATTAAAAAAAATCCCCAAAACTGTCACCCCAGATTTATAAAGAACCACAAAAGTCTAACATTATACTTAACCTCCTTGAAAGCAATGCCTTATGTAGTATTTTATATCTCCCAATACTGGCTTGCTGCCTGACACATATATAAGCTCAATAACTTTGAAGGAATATGCTATTTTTCTAAACAAGTTCTATCAAAATATAGCTTCAAGATTAGTTGTCAGAATTATTGGAGATAATTTAAAAGTCTTAAGAAATGTTAAATTGCTCAGCTGTACTGTTGTGTATCATTGTTAGTTTTTAACTTTTATTGCATACACAAATTTTTAAATGAAGCATTTTAAATTCAAAAACTTGCTTAGCATTTTAAAGGAGGAATTACCAGAAGAAGATAAAGAAAAATATATCTTCTGAATTTTTCAGTTCAGTGCTCCTCATATATTCAGTTGTTGTACCCAAAACTAAAGGTAAATTCTAAATGGGATTTCCTCATCTTATCTCAAAATAAGAGGTTTGTATAGTAGACTAAATCTTTAAAAAAAAATTAACAAACTTTAAGTGCATGAAAGAAGCTATTGTGTATTTTCTAAACTTCTTAATTCTTTCTAGTAAGAGTTCAACTTCTTTATTCATTATTTATTCATTCATCAATTACAGCTTGAAAAAGTAGCCTTGGGAGTTCAAGAGATTTAGTAGACATGTGTGGGGAGCATCAACCATAAACTTTTCACATCTGGACCATCAAGTGTTGGTTACAATGTAGACCATATGCTAATGGACAGGGGAGGGTACAGCCTTTAAGATTAATTGTGTGTCAAGAGAACACCTGCCCACATAATGCAACAAATGTTAATTATTCATCAACAATTCAGACATTTTTCTGGTTTGTTTTACAAAAAAAAAAAAAAGAATCCAGCTTTGACATTTAAATAGAAAATAAGAAACTTAGCAATATTATGAAATTCATAAATGCTCATAAACTAACAAATCATTTGTACACTTTGAATCAGTTAAGTTTTTCAACAAGATTAATTATCCCAAACTCATGTCAACTAAAACATATTTACATTGAAAGAAGTGATAATTTAAAGGGTCATTCAAAAATTAACTCCCCAGGAAAGTTGACTATTATAAACTGTTTACTCTTGCTTTGTTGCCTTTAATGATACATGTAGTTGAAGAAAACCACAATCTTAAGAAACATTTGATAATGTAAATGCAAATTAAATAGCACAAATAAGCAAATACAAAAACACTCAGCCCCAAACCCTGGACTCTCGTTCCTGAATTTCAACTCTCCAGTGATCTTTTCCTCTAACCCACCCCATCCATGACCACTATAGTGATACCCAAGATGTTATCAGTAGCAATAACCGCATCACCTTACAGCACTGATTTCAGGCCTTATTTCTATTAATGTCACTTTCTATCTTTCCAGTTACTTATCCTAGCATCCTTAATCCCGAAGTCCTCAAATCTATAAGACTTTCAAGCGAATTTTCACGCTGCTCTTTATCTCTGTTTCCCATTTTACCTAATTTAAGTTCCACAATTACTGGAATCAACCTTCTTGCCACTCTCTTGCCTTCTTACTTTACTGGGAAGAAAAAACAAAAAAACAAAAACCAGTCCTCTCACTCCACCATTTTTTTGGCTTTAGCCACACAATGAAGGTGGCTGGAGAAAAGTATGGAACCTCACTAACTGTGTCACCAAGTCCAAACTCCTGCTTGCCATACCACAGGTTAATAAATAGGGAGACAAGTTGTTGGAGCAAGGAATAATTTTATTTGGAAATCCAGCAAAGAGAAGATGGCAGACTGATGTCCTAGACCATCTTATCCCAGTCAGAATTAAGGCTTCTTTTATATTGAAAAGGGAGGGGAAGTGATTGGTTGTTGCAAGCTTCTTGGTGCAGGAATCCTTTGTTCTTGCAGTTCTCCATGTAGGTTAGGTCACGGTCATGATGTTCCTGTAGACTTCCAACAAGACAAATGTTCTCTGTTTTGCAATGTTTTTCTCTGTTCTGCAGCTATCTGTATACAAATGGAGGTTTCACTTTTAAAGGTCAGAGCCTTGAGAATAGGCTATCCTGTAAATTTCAGGCTACAGGCAACATTCTTAACTAGAATACAAAGGTTAAAGTAAAAGAAACAGATCTAATAGGAGTCAGATTTGTGCTTCCCTATTCCAACTCTGTTATTTTATGTTTATAAAGTTGCATCTCACATTGGCCTTTAGCATTTCTCTAGTCTACTCACTTTCCTACTGCCACAGAGCTCTGGTACAATTTCACCACTCTTCCCATATCTCCAAAACCCTTCTGCCCACTTCTCATTCTAAACAGATGACTTTGCTTCTTATTTCACAAGAGAATAAAAATAATCAGGAGAAAATTATCTAATTATCTTGTTACAAAACCCGTTAACCTATCTGCATCTAAACATTTAATCTTTGCCTTCCCTTCTGTTACACTGAATTAAATGACCTTGGTTCTACACAATGAACACTTCACTAGCACTTTGAATTCCAGTTTCCAAAGGCCCTAGTGATCTCCACAGCAAATAAACATCTTAACTGACATTTCAGCAGCATAAGCAGAGTGGATCACTTCTTCCTTCTTGAAATAACTTCTTCTCTGAAAGGATGCCATGCTGTTCTTCTTTTACTGATAAATTATTGTTTGTTTCCTTTGTATCTCCTTTTTCAGTCTCAACTTGTACTTTCTGAAATGATCAGAACTTAGACCTTCATCCTGATCTATTATCTATCTAAATTTAATCTGTAATTTTACTCAACCAGTCCCTTGGTTTATACCAGCAATAGTTTTAATGACACAAATTTCCATTTTATCCCTATATACCATTCATATCCAATTGATTAGGTTATATTTTTCTTGGATGTATAGCTGTTTAAAACTTGTGAAAGAACATCATGCTTCACTTGAAACTGAAAAGCAAAAATCTGAATTGATTCAAGTTTTCTCCTGCAGATGAGAACTCAACATGGAAATTCAGTCTGTTTTTTTTTTTTTTCCCCAAATCAAAGGGAAAAGGCTGTATTGGATTTGGAGGTGGGGGAAAGGATGAATTGACATTAACTTCCCTGTACCATACTCCAAAAAAAGTCTCAAGAGTGTTTTAATCTAATTACAGATTGGTTAGGTTTCGCAAAAAGGTCTGTTGGAAAGGACTTGCTGCAGAGGCAGCAAGGAACCTGTGCCTCTAGAAGGACATGATCCTTCTGGAGAAGATGAAATGTTTAGCATCGTAACATCTTGTAATCATGACCTTTGAGGGAGAGCAGAATTTTAGATTCTCCTATTTTATACTTTCAAAGCCCAAATTCTGACATCTACCTTACTCAGCATGCTTCTTCAGCAGTCATTCCCATCTGAGTTAATAACACCATTGTTCATCCTGTTGTTCTAAAATTTTAGAATCATTCATTATTGAGGCTTTTTCATAAATTCATTTTATATGTAGCAATTGATTCTCATTCTCAGTTACATTTTATAAAGTCACCGCGAACAGAACACTGAATTAGTGACTGTTAAATCGTTAATCCCAGAGGAAATTCAGGGTTAGGTCCTTGTGAGCCTCTGGTTATAACATACCCATCAACCAGTCAACATGTAACCTTGTTTTGTGTGTTTCTGTTTTACTTAACATATATGCTGATTCCTTATCATTAAACTCATGGCCGGTGGCACTAAGTTTTGCCTAAAAAGAAACTTAACACACATTTCCTCCATAAAGCACGTCACAGCCTTCCTGCATTTAGGAAAGTTAGCACTTCAACACCAATAAATTGCACAAACATACGGAAGTGTGACACTGGACTGCAGAAGAATGCTTGTTGACAGTATGAGAGCTGAAACAAGAAGGCAGAACACTACCTTGTTTCATCTCAGCTGGGAACTTGTGTTGAGCAATATTTTTTTGCCATTATAATCGTGGGTATTTCTGCAAATTACTACCAATGCTTGAGAATACTGACTTTAATGTTACAAATATTCATGAGTAGGAAAATTTGCAAATGTAGGATATGTGACTAATCATCAACTGTATACATGAATTTATGTAGAAAGATGTACATGTGTTTTATTCAGTGGTTTAACATTGTAATTTTTGATGATTTCTGAGTTGAATTGAGTTCCTCTAAAATTTACATGTGAAAGTCCTAACCTGCAATACCTGAGAATGTAACCTTACTTGGAAATAGGGTCACACAGATGTAGTTACTTAAGATGAGTTTACACTTGGAGTAGGGTAGTCCCTAATCCAATATGACTGGTGCCCTGATAAAAAAATTTTGGACACAGATATACACACACACAGAATATCGTGTGAAGATGAAGACAGAGATAGAACTGATGTAGCAGAAGCCAAGGAACACCAAGATTGCTAGCAAATTCTTAGAAGCCAGGAGAGAGATATAGGACACATTCTCCCTCAGCCTTCGGAAGGAACCAGTCCTGTGAACACGTTCATGTTGGACTTCTAGCTCTAAAACTGTGACATAATACATCTCTGTTTAAGCCACCTGGTTTGTGGTACTTTGTTAGGGCAGCTCAAGCAAAGTAACACAGCAGGGTTTGGGGAAAACAGGATCGCTGAGCATGTATGGTCTCTAGGAGAAAGTGTGAAGTTCTCAATATAAATTGTCAGTAGTAGTGGTATTCATCTGCCCATAAAGTACACTTGCCTTAATGAAGGTATCGGAGAATGTGCTTATAAAGATATTGGAGACTAGGTTACTTTCTTCCTTTGCAGACAGCAGGCATAATTTTATTAATTTATTAATGAAATCACATTTATCACTTTCTGTCCATTATGAAATAACGTGGTGATGTCGGCATGCTTTTCACTTCTGATATTGAAGAGAGTACTTCTAAGATTTGCTATTGCACACTACCTTTACTTTAACCCTAATATTCATTAAAAGCCCATCAAGTTTGTTAGGTAAATATGAGGAATGTACTGTTATCTTGCATATAAACAGATAGTTGGAAATAGGCCCTCAACTATAAATAAGGACGGTTTATAACAAATAAAAGGATGATACAATAGTCTTATTCAAAGAGCCAAAGAACAAAAACAAGAGACTTGGAGAAAGATGGATTGGGTTTTCAATACCAGAAGTCAGAATACAGCCCTACTAAAGGAACATTTTTTGTGCACAGAACTGGCAACATGGGCCTGGCTAGATTTCAGAATTGCTAGCAACTAGTGCCCCTATGAGCTTCCTTTTCTTTCCTCTTTAAAATGAGAGCATCCAACTTAGTTTTCATGTCCTCAGTTTATCATTGCATGTAAGGTGGGTAGGAAGTGGGGCGTCTTAACTCACAGATCTCTGGCCCAAGAGGTCCTGAAGACATTTATTCATATCTGGGTCTGATGTAGATGATGAGATCCTGATACCACTTTTAAATGATACTTCGGGGGTCTTGGAAGAAAGGTAAACTTTGCATCTGATATACCTATAAATTATGATAGACAGATAACTGGTAAAAAAAATTTTTCTGAAGTTGACCACCAGCAATTTATCCTATTATCATCCATGTGTGATCATATAGTCTTATTGATCCAATAGAGTGAATTCTAAGACACAGTAACTGCTGAATGAAAATTTTAGTTCCATAATTAAAACTATCCAAATATATCACTTAAGAAAAGTGAGCTGCACTAAAACATGGATTGAGCCATTTCCCCTTTCCTGTCCAAGAGCAAACTGATTCCAATTAAAATCAAAGATATTACGTTAAGTCACTATAGACAAAAAGTCTAAAACTTAACATGCAATATATTATGATAGGAAATGTTTATTTTTGCTAGTTAGTTTACAGCATCATCCCATTGTTCAAGTATGCTTTTATATTTTATCAATTGGCATTCCACTCTTGCTTGAGATGGTTACTAATGCCTGAGAACAACCAGATCAGCCCCATTTACTTTTTTAATCTTTTTTGGAACTCTTTTGGACTTAAAGTATAATCTAAAAAGAATTCACATATACTCTGCATGCAGTTTGCCCTGTTAATATATCATGTAAATAATGTATTTGTTATAATTAATGAATCAATATTGATCCCTATTTTCAACCAAAGTCCATACTGCATTCATATTTCTGTTCCAGGACACCACCTTACATTTAGTTCTCATGGCTCCAGAGGCTTCTTACGGGTGTGACAGTTTCTCAGACTTTCCTTGTTTTTGATGACTTTGAACATCTTGAAGTACTAGTTAGGTATATTGTAGGATTCCTTTCTATTAGAATTAGTATAATGTTTTTCTTAAGATTAGATGGAATGATCTTTGGGGGGCAAAGTACCATTTTTATCTTACATCAGGGTCATCCTATCAACACGATTGATTGACATTAATGTTGGCCTTTATTACATGATTGGACTGTGTCAGGCTTCTGTACTGTAGAGTTACATGTACAGCCAGTACTTAAGGAGTGGGGAGTTATGAGTTTGCTCCCTGAGGGAGAAGTATTTGCATGCATTATTTGGAATTTTTCAGCATGAAAGATTGATCTTTTCTCCATTTATTTAATCATTTGTATGAATGAATCAAGTAGTGATCTGAGTCCTTCTGGAAAGTTTAAAACATTAATTGAAATGAAATGAAAGATGTTTAGGGCTACTCTGGGTAGCACATCATGGGTCTAATCTTTGCAAAGGAAAACTAGAAATAAAAGTTTGTGGAAAACAGTTGCAGCAACATATTCCAGACACATGGGTCAATTCCCAAAGGCTTAATCATACTTTCAACATCTCACACGTTTCAGTTTATTTGAAATCTTCCATTTTAATATGTCCTTAACAGAATTTGTTTCTCAGATACTGATATCCAAAGAATTAAATATCATAATGAAATTCTTATATCTGATTGAATATGCGGGACTCTCTCCTTGGGAAAGGCTAGTCACTATGATACCTGTGTTGGTACTTCAAGCCATGATGATTTTCACTTTAAACTTTCAAACTACATTCTTTTGCTTGCCTTATATAAACCAAAACAAACATTAACTTTTAAAAATAATTGGCAGATAACACATACCATATTAATGAAAAAAATGCCATTGGTTTCTTTCAGGAAATTTAACTATGAGACTAATGTGATCATATTTTACGAAAAACTGAGTGGTGAAAGCTTTAGGTACATTACTAGAAAAGAATTTCAAAAGCCATATGGTAAACATGTGTCTTCAATGAACATCTGCTGAAAACTCAGAACTGAGATTTAAGGGAAGAAATGAAGGGAAAGAGCCTAGAGGAATGAAAGAGAGAAGTGAGAAAATCACCCTACATAGATGTAGGTCTTTCAAGGCACTACTTCTGCCCCAAACTATATATCACAACACACTCTACATATCCTTATTTTTTCAGGGATTTTCAACTGAGGAAGAATTAATTAATAAAAGAGAAAAATGAAAATCAAAAATATGTAACACCAATAATAGTCAACCTAGAGATACACAGTATTGCAGAAGATTCTCAAAATTTTACCTAAAGACATTTAATTTACTAAATGAAAGATGTACGAATAGTTTATGAACAATTTGTTAAGCGTGATGTGTTTCATTTGTCTTTAAAGTAACTTAGAGTATCACATAAAATGTTGGCAGTATGCTATAGTATATACTGTAAATAGTATAGGTTTATATTTTATAGATAGTACATTATATATGTATATAGCTTTTTACTTACTATAGCATATGCTGCTTAGATAAACATAGAAGCTAGTACATCTATTCTTAACATTTGGTATTGTTTCAAAGACTCATTGCCCCATGTTAATTATTGAGACATATGCTAATAAAATAAGCACAGAATAAGATTTTACTTGGCATGCAAAATTAGGAATGCATTTAGAGAGTAAAATCTGAATGAATTTTTTAAAGTGACAATACAGATACATTTTTTCTTTGAGGAAGGCATTACTCACAGTGTTTCTTCCTAGTAAACTAATAACTACATTGACCATTCTGTTTTAGGCATATGTTCTGTAGATGGAGAGGAAGATTTAGGATGTGTTCTAGTCAAGCAGCTCAGAAATTACTCTCACAGGTGAATGAGTACCAACACAGATATCATAGTGACTAGCCTTTCCCAAGGAGAGAGTCCCGCATATTCTTTTACTTCTCTGTATCTAGAAAAAATAAGTGTCAGTTTTTACCAATGGCGCTCATTCTTCTTGCAATGGCTTTTTAAAAATGTGACTATCTTGGCAAGAGTCAGCCCTTGTGATTACAAACATTGGTTCACAATGGGAAAATAGGATTTGGTTTCAATCTGACATATTTTGATTCACATTTGTTAACCTTAGATTTGGCTTATTTCAATTGTGTGTGGGTATGTATGTAATACAATACACACAGACATTCATTTAATCATGGACTATATTTAACTCAGTGTTCTCACTGTCAATATAGACAAATCAGATAAGTGATCTCCTTGAAGGATGTTTTCATTTTATAACAGATATTCTATAGCTATGCCCTATTCAGCAGTCAGAAAAGTTACATTTGGAGAGATGACAATAAAGAGATGTTAGATAGTGGAGTGACTGTGAATAGAAATTAGAGAACCACTGGAACACAAATCTGTTATTAGAATAAAGGTGAATAACATGGCAGAGGTGGATGGAAAGGTTGAAAGTTTGAGGAAAGCCCTGAGAGCCAAGCTAAGAACAAGGAAGAATGAGATGCTTTACTGTGTATTATATGTTGAGAAATTATGTATGTATATTTCATTATTCCTGATAAAATGTGCATGTAGAAATTTGTTCAAATAATGTACATAACCTGTCAAGACTAGTGTGATACTTATACAGTAGTTGGGTATTTACAGTAAGATCGAAGGAATCATATTTAACAAATTATTGCAAAGTTAGTAAAATCAGTAAACATGAAAGGATTTATATAAATTCACGTTAACTTATATTTAATTCCATTTGTTGTGCCTAATTTAGACATCTTGTGCCACCCTTAAATTTAAATGGACTTGAGTACTTTCTACCTTGAGTTGAGTTATTAGTGTCTTTATTTGAAAGTTAAGAACTGAAATAAGATATTAACTGAGTTAGCAACATACTAACAAATTTTCAAAATCCTTGTCTTGGACTTTTAGGAGCACCATGTTTCAATTTAGAGAAGTAGAGAACTGAAAAGAGTATTACTCTCATCTTTACAAAAAAGAAAAACAATCTGGATTAACTGCAGATTAATGCCCATTCCAAAACTGATCCCACGGGGCAAATAATTATCGCAAAATCCAAAGGGACATAGGGACCTGCAAGGTGAAAGTAGAACTGAGTATTTACTTTAATTCAAACACTCAGTCGAAATCAAATGCCAAGCTGAGGAAAATATTAAACTACTAATGAATAGCCAAAGAGTGTGTGTGGGTTAGGGAGGAGGGTGAAGCCTCTGGGACCACAGGTAGAGGTCTCATACCTTCTTTTCGTCAGGGAACTCAATAAATATCAAGAATAAAGATGGAGAGGAATCCTGAGAAAGCTCCCTCATGGCTCTGCCTGGGAAAAGAGATTGGTGGCTACTGTCTAAATTAGATACATCTTCCTTATGTCCCCTTCAGAACAAAAGCCTCAAACTGTAGGGAGAAAAAACATCAAAAGTGTAGCCTCAGTGCACAGGTAGAAATGCACTGCAGCAGGGGGAGGCTTACAGAGGAGTGAAAAAAAGCAGCTCTTCTACTGGGGAAGAGCCACAATACATGCAAAGCCAAGCACTGCATCACAGAAAACCTGGTGAGGGCCACAGACCCAAGACCCGAGTCATAGTGACTGTCTGAGGTTTGGTCATGTCAGCCAACACCACCTCCTCCAGAACGCACCACCACCATGATCACAAGGTTAAGTAAAAATAACAGTGAAACATAGCTGGGAGAGCTACGAGAGACAGTTTTTCTGGAGAACAGCACGGAGTGAAGACCCAAAGCTCAACAGGGAGACAAGAAGAAGGTATCATTTGAGAAACTCGTAGCTTATTAACCACTGAGGGTAACCAGACGAACAACAGACTTTACTCTTTCTAGATCAATATAAAACCCCATACGAAAGACCTAACAGAAGGAAAGAAATGCCCATGTCCTATTATTAGATAATGGTTTTAAAAATATACCACAATCTATTCTCCTACAGAATATGTATGTGTATATATATATATATATATGTGTGTGTGTATTTGGCACATAAAAGGCAACACATGTGCACACACATAGCTGAAGGGAAAACGCAAGGAAGCAAGGGTTCCTCATCTGGAGGGCAGCTGGGATCAGGGAAAGCATTACCTACAGAGGAACAAGAATAAAACTCACAACTTACTTTTCAGAAACCACGTAACCAAGGAGGCAGTCTAAACATGACTCTCCTGGATCAATCACTTATTTTCACAATCTTTGACTAAACTTGATCTGGGCTCCCTGTGATTCTATATGTAATCTCATGTCTTTCCTGAAAAGTACGTTAGTTATAGTGGAACTCAAAATCAGCTTATAGTCTGGGTAGAAATTAAAATATCAGCCAAGTGGTGGTTAGGAATGTGTAACATTATGCTCCTAAGGTACTTGGGGATGATCTTCAATTATGAGGTATTAATCAGAAGCAAATTATGCTTTCTACGGATGAGATAAATACTTCTCAGTTACTTTTGGGCCTAATGGTAATTCCATTTCTCCACTTACGGAAACCAATCAAAGCTGTAGTATCGTTAAGGGTCTTATTTCACAGATAAGTGATTGTCCCAGACAATTAAGCACCTGCAATACACTGTGCGAGAACTTGACTGCCAAATGTCTTCACCATGCTAACAACGTGGTGAGAGATGAAAACAGAAGAGTCTCCTGTAGGGAAGCAGTTTCCAAGCTAGTTTGTAGCTGTTAATGACTTTTGATTTCACTTCAGATTTTTCTTATTAGAGAATGAGAGCTATTTCTAAAAATGTTTAGGATCATTTTTAAAAAGAAAAGTTAAGCTTTTATGCCAGATCCATTTCCTAAATTTTTCATTTTTTCTAGAAAGTTTGAAAAATACAGAAGTGTCTCATATGATTTGAATTTGGCAAATATGTGGACTTTTTAATATTTTGAATGATGTTTTGAAATAAAGATGTAATAGTGTTCATACTTCGTGAAATAATTTAACTATACTACAGGAATCTTTGAAAATAGAAAAAAGGAAATAAAAGATGAATCAAGTAGATCATTTTGTCCACATAATTACAAGCATTTCATATCATAAAAGTAAACTTATGTAGGTATACTAATTCAATTTTGCACAGATTTCTTATAACTGACTTGGGCATACATAGACAAATGTTCATATTTTTTTTGCCTCAATTGTGGGTATAGAGATTTACTGAGACAGGTTATACTTCAATTCAAATAATGTTTTAACGCCTCTTTTCCTTAAGGTTTTCAAATAACTTTTTTCAGTTTTTCTATTTAGGATTTCTAGTTCTTTGTGTCTCTTTTTCTATTTCCATTGTTGATGCTTTTCCAGTTCATATTTAATGTAACAATTTCCTTATACAATTGATTTTGTAAAGTATATTTGCATATCCATTAGAAATTTTCTTTCACACTTCTGTTAATAATCCTGGTTATGTAGTACATGTATATTAAATAACAATAGATAACATTTGTGAGGTGCTCATTATGTAGCATTTGTGAAATGTTTTAAGTGTGTGATGTTATTTCATCCTCACAGTCATCCATTGGGATAGGTGTTACTGCCTTTTTGCATTTACAGATGAAGAAAGTGAGACACAAGGCATAGAATAACCACCTGTTTCTAAGATCACCTACTTAGCAACAGGTGGAGGTATGGTTAGACATCAGGTGGCGGTCAGACTTCAAAGCCCTTGCAGTATTATACCACACATAAGCCAAATTCAGTCAGAAGAGAGTCCTTGGTTCATAATATATTCATGTATAGGCTTCCATAATTATAATACAGCATATTCATATGCTCTATCGTTTGATAATGATATACATTATTATTTGATAATGGCATTTATAAGCAGTGATGTATTTCATGTGTTTATTGGCTGTTTACCTAAGCCATTTTCTTCATGAAATAAATATTTAACGTGTGGTTCAGACAATATTTATTCTATTTTAAGTTGTATTTCCATGAAAGTACTATTTAACAAAAATTTTTGAAAATAGAATCACTTAACCTTGAATTAAAAAAAAAAACTTGCAGTAAGTATAATCAGACACATGGAAAAGTTCACAATTCATGCTACTAACTCAAAGTATTGTTCATAACATGAACATACTCTTGTTTCAAGCCCATGTATCTGAAAATACAATGTTGCCAGTACCACGTGTAAGATTTCCCTTTCCACCAAATCAATATATTCTTTGTATGGAAAGTGTTTCCCTGAGTTTTATGATACATTATTCTCTTGTTTTCTGAAATATACTTAGATCATGTATCATATGTTTTAAAATGTCTGACTTTATATATATTATGTGTATATAATTCTGTGTGTGCAAACACATTCTCCTATGTCTTATTTCACTTAATATTCATGAATTCATTCATGCTGTTGTATATAGCACTAACTTATGTGTAACTCTATAGTGTTCCAGTGTTCGATGGATCAATAATTTTGATAGATTCAAACTATTGGTGGTTATTGCATTATAAATACTCTTCGGGTTTTTGGAGGCAGACATATGAACAAATAGGTTAAATATCTGTGAGTGTAATGATTGAGTCATAGGGTTTGCTATGTTTAGTTTTTTTTAAGTGAGTATAGTTGATTTACAATATTTCAGGTGTACAACATAGTGATTCATTTTTTTTTATAGATTATACTCCATTTAAAGTTATTACAAAATAATGGCTATATTTCTCTGTGCTGCACAATATATCCTTGTTGGTTATCTATTTTATAGGTAGTAGATTCTCAATTTCCTATCTTGACCCTTTCCCCTACCTGCTCCTTGCTGGTAACCAGTAGTTCTCTATATCTGTGAATCTGTTTGTTTTGTTAATACATTTGTTTTTTGTTTTGGATTTTCATTTTTTGTGGGGTGGTTTTTGTTTTACTTTTTAGAGTCTACATATAAGTGATGAGTATTTGTCTTTGAATTATTGCACTAAACATAATACTCTCTAGGTCCATCCATGTTGTTGCAAATGACAGAATTTAATTCTTTTTATGACTGAGGAGTATTCCATTGTGTATATATACCATTTCCTTATCCGTTCATCTGTTGATGGGCACTTAGATTGCTACCACATCTTGGCTGTTGTAAAAAAAAAAATACTTCAGTGAACATTGGGATGAATATATCTTTCCAAATTAGTGTTCTCATTTTCTTCGCACAAATACGCAGCAGTAGAATTGCTCGATCATGTGGTAGTTCTATTTTTAGTTTTTAGAGGAAACTCCACACTGTTTTCCATGGTGGTTGCACCAATTTACAACCCCATCAGCAGTGTGCTAGCGTTTAATTTTCTCCACATCTACTCCAACATTTGTTATTTGTAGACTTTTTTTTATAATTAATTTTTATTGGAGTAGAGTTGCTTAACAATTTTGTGTTAGTTTCTACTGTAAGCAAAGTGAGTAAATCTGCTATGCAAATACACATATCCACTCTTTTTTGGATTTACTCCCCATTTAGGTCACCAAAGAGCACTGACTAGAGTTCCCTGAGATATACAGTAGGATATCATTAGTTATCTATTTTATACATAGTATCAGTAGGGTGATACGTCAATCCAAATCTCCCAATTCATACCACCCACCCCTCTTTCTCCCTTTGGTGTTCATACATTTGTTTTCTACATCTGTTGCTATTTTGGTTTTGCAAATAAGATCATCTATACCATTTTTCTAGATTCCACAGACATAGGTTAATAGACAATATTTGTTTTTCTCTTTTGACTTACTTCACTTTGTATGACGGTTTCTAGGTCCATCCACATCTCTACAAATGACCCAATTTTGTTGCTTTTTATGGCTGAGTAATATTCCATTGTATATATACATACATCTTCTTTACACTTCCTCTGTTGATGGGCATTTAGGTTGCTTCTATGTCCTGGCTGTTGTAAATAGTGCTGCAGTGAAAAATGGGGTGTATGTATCCTTTAGAACCTTTTGTTTTCTCTGGATATATGCCCAGGAGTGGGATTGCTGGACCATATGGTAGCTCTGTTTTTAGTTTTAAGGAACCTCCATACTGTTCTCCATAGTGGCTGTATCAATATACATTCCCACCAACAGTGCAAGAGGGTACCCTTTTCTCTACACCCTCTGCAGCATTTATTGTTTGTAGATTTTTTAATAATTGGCATTCTGATGGGTATGAGGTGATACCTCATTGCAGTTTTGATATGCATTTATCTAACAGTTAGTAATGTTGAGCATCTTTTCATGTGCCTGTTGGCCATCTGTATGTCTTCTTTGGAGAAATGTTTATTTAAGTCTTCCACCCATTTTTTTGTTTTGTTTGTTTGTTTTGATATTGAACTGCATAAACTGTTGGTATATTTTGGAGATTAATCCTTTGTCAGTTGCTTCATTTGGAAATATTTTCTCCCATTCTGAGGGTGGTCTTTTCATCTTATTTATGGTTTCCTTTGCTGTCTAAAAGCTTTCAAGTTTCATAAGGTTCCATTTGTTAACTTTTATTTCCATTACTCTAGGGGGTGGGTCAAAAAAAAGATCCTGCTGTGATAAATGTCAAAGAGTATTCTGCCTATGCTTTCCTCTAAGTTTTATAGTGTCTGGCCTTACATTTAGGTCTTTAATCCATTTTGAGCTTATTTTTGGGTGTGGTGTTAGGGAGTGTTCTTATTTCATTCTTTTCCATGTAGCTGTCCATGGAAAAGGTTTCCTAGCACAACTTATTGAAGAGGCTGTCTTTTCTCTATTGTATATTCTTGCCTCTTTTATCATAGATTAGGGGACCGTATGTGCATGGGTTTATCTCTGGGCTTTCTATCCTGTTCCATTGGTCTATATTTCTGATTTTGTGCTCGTGCCATACTGTTTTGATGACTGTAGTTTTGTAGCATAGTCTGAAGTCAGAGAGCCTGATTAATCCAGCTCCATTTTTCTTTCACTAGAGTGGTTTGGCTTTTTGTGGGTCTTTTGTGTTTCCAAACAAATTGTAAAATTTTCTATTCTAGTTCTGTGAAAACTGCCATTGGTAATTTGATAGGAATTGCATTGAATCTGTAGAAAGCTTTAGGTAGTATAGTCATTTTCACAATGTTTATTCTTCTAATCCAAGAAAATAGTATCTCTCTCCATCTGCATCATATTTGATTTCTTTCATCAGCATCTTATAGTTTTCTGTGTACAGATCTTTTGCCTCCTTTGGTAGGTTTATTCCTAGGTATTTTATTCTTCTTGCTGTAATGGTAAATGAGTGTTTCCTTAATCTTTCTGATCTTTCATTGTTAGTGTATAGGAATGCAAGAGATTTCTGTGTATTAATTTTGTATCCTGTTACTTTACTAAATTTATTTATGAACTCTAATAGTTTCCTGGTAGGATATTTATCTTTAGGATTTCATGTAAAATGTCAATGTCAACTGCAAACAATGACAGTTTTACTCCTTTTCCAATCTGGATCCCTTTCTTTTTCTTCTCTGATTGCTGTGGCTAGGACTTCATGACATTCAAGTTATGTTGAATAATAATGGTGAGAGTATACACCCTTGTCTTGTTCCTGATCTAAGAGCAAATGCTTTCAGTTTTTCACCATTGAGAATGATGTTTGCTGTGGGTTTGTCATATACAGCCTTTATTATGTTGTGGTACGTTCCTCTATGCCTACTTTCTGGAGAGATTGTATCATAAATGGGTGTTGAATTTTGTCAAAAGCTTTTTCTGCATCTATTGAGATGCTCATATGGTTTTTATTCTTCAATTTGTTAATATGGTGTATCACATTGACTGATTTGCATAAATTGAAGCATCCTTGCATCCCTGGGATAAATCTCACTTGATCATGGTGTATGATCCTTTTAATGTGTTGCTGGATATAGTTTGATATTATTTTGTTTAGGATTTTTGCCTCCATGTTCTTCAGTGATATTGGCCTGTAATTTTCTTTTTTTATGTGTGATATCTTTGTCTGGTTTTGGTATCATGGTGATGGTGGCCCCACAGAATGAGTTTGGGAGTGTTCCTCCCTCTGCAAATATTTGGAAGAGTTTGAGAAGGATAGGTGTTAGCTCTTATCTAAATGTTTGATAGAATTTGCTTGTGAAGCCGTCTGGTCCTGGACTTCTGTTTGTTGAAAGATTTTTAATCAATTTCATTACTTATGATTGGTCTGTTCATATTTTCTTCCTGGTTCAGTCTTGGAAAGTTGTACCATTCTAAGAATTTGTCCATTTCTTCTAGGTGATCCATTTTATTGACATATAGTAGCTTGTAGTAGTCTCAAGATCCCTTGTATTGTTGCAGTGTCCATTGTAACTTCTTTTTCATTTATAATTTTATTGATTTGAGTCCTCTCCCTTTTTTTTCTTTCTTGATGAGTCTGGCTAAGGGTTTATCAATTTTTTTATCTTCTCAAAGAATCAGCTTTTAGTTTTATTGATCTTGGCTTTTTTGTTTGTTTCTATTACATTTATTTCTGCTCTCATCTTTATGATTTCTTTCCTTCTCCTATCTTTGGAGTTTTTGTTGTTGTTGTTCTTTCTCTAATTGCTTTAGGTGTAAGACTAGGTTGTTTGTTTGAGATTTTTCTTGTTTCTTAAGGTTGTACTGTATTGCCATAAACTTCCCTCTTAGAACTGCTTTTGCTGCATCCCATAGGTTTTGAGTCCTTGTTAAACATTCTTGTATTTTCTTGATCCATGCCTCCATTCTTTTTATGAGATCTTGGATCATTTTTATTATCATTACTCTGAATTCTTTTTCAGGTAGATTGTTTTTTAAGTTGGATTGTTTGGAGTTTTTTGCTCTAGAGTTGTATGAGTTCTTTATATAGTTTGGATATTAACCCTTATGAAATGTGATTTGCAACTACCTTCTACCCTTTGGTAGGTTGCCTTTTCGTTTTGTTGATCATTTCCTTTGCTGTGCAGAAGCTTTTTAGTTTTTTAGTTTTGTATAGTCCCATATGTTTGTTTTGTTGCCTTTGGTTTTGGTGTTAGACTTGAAAAAATTTTGCTGAGATTTATGTCAAAGAGATTACCACCTAGGTTTTTTCTCCTAGGATTTCATGGCTTCAGGTCTTACATTCAAGTCTTTAATCCATTCTGAGTAAATGTTTGTGGTGTAAGATAGTGTTCCAGTTTCATTCTTTCATATGTGGTTGTCCAGTTTCCCCAACACTATTGAAGATACTGTCCTCTTCCTATCATATATTCTTGGTCCCTTTGCCATAAATTTTAATTGCTATATGCATATGATATATACATAGGTTTATTTATGGGATCTCTATACTGTTGATCTCTGTTTGTTTTTAAGGCATTCCATACTGTTTCATTACTATAGCTTTGTAATACAGTTTGTAATCAAGGAGTGTGATACCTCCAGCTGTTCTTTTATCTCACAATTGCTTTGGCTATTCAGGTTTAGAATTTATTTTTTATATTGATCTTGTATGAAACAATCTTGTCAAATTCACTTATGACTGATGGCTTTTCTAATTTCTAATGGAAATTCTTTTACACTTTCTATATAAAGAGTTATGTCCTCCTTTTTACCCATTTAAATTCTTATAAAACTCTCTCTCCATTATACCTTGTTTCAATGATGACATCCAGAGCAGGTTGACTAGAACTGATAATAATGGTCATCCTATTTTTTCATTAAGGGGAAGAATTTTAAAAATCCACAATTAGTTATCACTAATGATAGTTGTAGATATAGGTATTCTTGGAGGTATTTTTTTGGCCAGTCATTATCTTTTTTCTTTTTACTTTAAGTGTTTTTATTTTATTGCATAAATAAATGAGAAGTTTTATCAGATGCTTTTTCTGCATCCACAGTGAAAACCATTTTTTTTCTTTGTTCTGTTCATTTTATGAATTATATATTTCCACATTAACCATTCTCTTAGGTCTTTTTTTTTTTTTAACTGAGATATGTTTGATTTCTTTACCTCATATTTCCTTGGAATTGATATTTCATTGGTTTTCCTTTTATGAAATTTAGTTTATATGGTTGTGTTTGATTTTTATTGCTTCTATAACAAATTACCCTAAATTTAGTACCTTAAAACAAATAAATTTATTATCTTATAGTTCTGCAGGTCAAGTTCAACACAAGTCTCACTGGGCTAAAATCAAGGTTTTGGCTGTGTTCCATATGCTTTAGGAGAGATTCTTGTTTCTTCACCTTTTCCAGCTTCTATCTAGAGGCCTCTGCATTTCTTGATTCATTATTCCCACCACTTCCATGAAAGCCAGGATCAGCTGGTAGAATCCTTTACTCATCACATATGTCTGACCCACAGAGATGTGATTGCATCTTTTTGATTCTGACCTTGTCTGGCTCAGCTGGGGAAGCTCCTCCACTTTTCAGGACTCTATGATTAGGTTGGAACTACCCAGATAATCCAGGATAATCTCCCCATCACAAAATCTTTTACCTTAAGGACATCTTCAAAGTTTCGTTTTTAACTTAGGGTAAAATATTCACAATTTACAGGTA
Organism: Hippopotamus amphibius kiboko; assembly: GCF_030028045.1. Classification (NCBI taxonomy): domain Eukaryota; kingdom Metazoa; phylum Chordata; class Mammalia; order Artiodactyla; family Hippopotamidae; genus Hippopotamus; species Hippopotamus amphibius. The sequence continues at coordinate 78,590,861 of NC_080198.1, forward strand.
TTAGGATGTGGACAACTTTGGGAGTGGGCAGAATTATTCTTCCTATTATGCAGTCAATCTACAGGGCTCTGTACGTTATTGCCATGAAGTAGTCTAAAACCAATTATTTATATATTTCTCCAGTAATGCTAGAAACTTAGGACACTTTAAATGCACTTATTCCTCCAGTCTTTTTTTCAATATTATGAATTTTAATTCTCCCCGGATATTACCAGCTTATTTGTTTTCATTTGTTTATAATCAATGTTAATTTATATTTTATATTTTTCCATTTTATTGTTACCTTCCTATCATTCCTGCTTCTCTCTGAAATCATTCATCTTCTCTTTAAAATTTCCTTTTATATTTTATATAATGCTGTTTTTCTGGCCCAAATTTATTTCAGCTTTCATTTTTATGAAAACATCGTTGCTTCTGTGTGTTTTGTTGTATTGATATGTTATTTACTTGGGGTTATTTATTATGCAGCAGCACTAACTGTAACACATTTTGGTGTTTCATTTATTCCTTTAATAAAGAAGCTGTTCTAGATCAGGAGATAGCAAACTATTGCTGCTGGTCAAATCTAGCCTGCCATCTGTGTGTTGTTTTTTAATATACTTTATTTTTTAGAGAAATTTTAGGTTAACAGCAAAACTGAGTGGAAGCAGAAACATTTCCCATATATTCCCTTTCCACACATATGCACAGCCTCCCATACTATTGAAATACCTTTCATTTATTAAAATCAATGAACCTACATCATCATCACCCAACATCCATAGTTTACATTAGGGTTCATTCTTGGTATTGTACATTCTGTGCATTTTGACACATGTGACATGTTTATCACTATAGCATCATACAGAGTAGTTTTAGTGCTCTAAAAGTCCTTTGTATGTCACCTATTTATCCTTTTTTCACATCTTCCCCTGGCAACCACTGATCATTTTACTATCTCCATGGTTTTGCTTTTTCCAGAATGTGATATAATTTAAATCACACATTTCGTAACCTTTTCAGATTGATATATTTCACTTAGTAAGATTTCTCCTTGTCTTTTCATGGCTTGGTAGCTCATAGCTTATTAGTGTTGAATACTATCTCCTTGTCTGGATGTACCACAGTTTATTTGTCCACTCACTTACTGAAGGGCATCTTGCTCCCAAGATTTATCAATTATGAATAAAGCTGCTATAAACATCCATGTGTAAGTTTCATGTGAATATAACTTTCCAACTCATTTGAATAAATACCAAGTGAAATTGCCACATCATATAGTTAGTTTTGTAATACATTGTCAAATTGTCTCCCAAAGTGGCTGTACCATTTTGTATTCCCACCAACAGTGAATGAGTGTTTCTCTTGTTTCACTTCCTCATCAGCATTTGGTGTTATCATTGTTCTGGATTTTGACCATTCTAATAAGTGAGTATGTCAACACTGTGCTGACTTGTATTTCTGCAGTGATATATGATGTTGAGCATGCACTTAGCTTGAAATGCTTATTTTCTATCTAAATATCATCTTTGGTGAGATGTCTGTTCAGGTCTTTTGATTATTTTTAGTCAATTGTTTTCTTTTTGTTGAGTTTTAAGTGTACTTTGTGTATTTTGGATAACAGTCCTGTATCAAATACGTATTTTGCAAGTATTTCCAGTGTAGTCTATGGTTTGTATTTTATAGAGAAGTTATTAATTTTAAAGAATTCCAACTTATAAATCCTTTAGTGGATTATGTCTTCCATGTTGTATATAAAGAGTCATCATTATATGCAGAGTCATCTAGGGTTTCTCCTTTATCTTCTGGGAGTTTTATAATTTTGTGTTTTACATTTGGGTCTGTGATCCATATTGAGTTAAAATTTTAAAAGGTTAAAGTTCTATATCTAGATTTTTTTTTTTTTGCATGTGGATGTCTAGTTATTTCAGCACCATTTGTTGAAAATGGTGCTCTTTGCTCCATTGTATTGCCTTTGCTCCTTTGTCAAAAATCAGTTGCTATATGTATATGGTCTAATTCTGGGCTTTCTTTTCTGTCCCATTGATCTGTTTATCTGTTTTTTGTTATTTGTTTTTGTGTATAGCACACTGTCTTTTTAATACATTTTGAAGTCAGGTTCTCTGACTTTGCTCTTCTTTCAATATTGTTGCCTATTCTTGATCTTTTGCTTCTTTATATAAATTTTAGAATTAGTTTTTCAATATCCACAAAATAACTTGCTAGGATTTTGTTTGGAACTGTATTGACTGTACAGATCAAGTTGGGAAGAACTAACATTCTGACAATATTTAGTCTTCCTATCTAAGAACATGGAATATCTCTGGATTTATTTAGTTTCTTTTCTTTCACCAGAGTTTTAAAAAGTTTTTCTAATAAAGATCTTGTAGATATTTTATTAGATTTAATCATTTTGGGTGCTAATATAATGATACTGTGTTTTAAATTTCAACTTTTTCTTGTTCATTTCTGGTATATAGAAGTAATTAACTTTTGAATATTAATTTTCTATTCTGCAGCCTTGTTATAATTGCTTATTGGTTCCAGGACTTTTTTTTGGTCAGTTCTTTTGGATTTTCTACATAGTTGATCATGCTGTATGCAAACAGTTATTTTCTCCTTCTCAACTTGTATAACATTTATTTTCTTGTCTTATGGCATTAGCTATGACTTCTTATATGATGTGGAAAGAAGTGGTGAGAGAAGCCATTCTTGACTTGTGCCTGATCTTAGTGGGAAAGCTTCAAGTTTCTCACCATTATTTATGATGTTAGTTGTAGGTTTTCTGTAGCTATTTATCAAGTTTAGGAAGTTCCCTTCTATTCCTAGTTCACTGAGAGTTTTTATCATGAATGGATGTTGGATTTGGTGAACATTTTTCTACATCTGTTGATATGCATACCTGGTATAAATCTTACTTGATCGTGGTGTATACTTGTTTTTTTACAGTGTTGGCTTCAAAATTTCTCCAGGAAAATTCCACTCTATTACTGTAGAATGCACCTCTAAATAAATACAGCAAGCATTTTTCATTAACTTATTAATAAACATCTCTACACTTTTGCTCCTTTTATGACATATTAATGTCATTCTACTCTATACTTCTACCCCCTTTTTCCTTTAGTAGCTTCCTTACTTCTACCTGAATCACTTTAATTTATCTTAAATTTATGTAACTTTAAATTTTCCTTATCTAATCAATTCAGAGGATAAGAAAACCCCACATGACCAGTTGAAAATATGAATGTAAAACCAGTTTCTTCATGAAAAAAAAAACTTTGTTATAAGATAAATTGGTACTGGGGATGTAATGTACAACATGGTAAATATAGAAACATTGCTGTTTGTTACACATGAAAGCTGTTAAATATAAATCCTAAGAGTTCTCATCAAAAGGAAAATTTTTTCTATTTAATTTGTGTCTATATGAGATAATATTCAGTAAACTTGTAATCATTTCATGTTGTATATAAGTCAAATCATTATGATATACAAGTACTGCAATTATATACTGTTTCAATTATATCCTTTTCAGGGATTCAGATAACCTTGATAATTTGAGGAGTTAAAGTATATGGTAAATACTATGACAGTGTTTTTTGACTTCTGCAGTTTGAGGTTTTGGGCTGGAAAATCTTTTCTTGTGTAGGGGTGTCTAGTGCGTTGTGACCTCATGCTTAGTAGTATTGCTGGTCTCAGTCCACTAGATGCCAGTAGCAACCTCCTACTTTGACAACCAAAAATGTCTCTCTAGACATGGCCAGAAGTCCCCTGGGGACCAGGTCTCTCAGGATAAGAACTATAGTATTTTAATGATGTAAAATATACAGATCAAGACTGATGAGCATATGAGAAACAACTTATAGCTAATTTTTCAAAATCGATCAAAGTTGGGAACCAGAAGGAAATGATGTAACTGAAGTGCAGAAAGAAAATAATTTTTATCCTGGAATTCTACAGACAATATATACTTCAAAAATCAAGGTGAAATGAAATATTATACCTAAGACAAAATTTTAAAATTTATACTTACCTGGCAGGGGAGATACCATGATCATAAAATTGACACAGTTTTAAATGTACTTGAATAATAAAGGTAAATCTTGAGTCAGAATGTTAATGATTCTGGAATAAAGGCCAAAAAGGGGGACAAATATTTGGGTAGTTTTTAATTAAGATTGATAGACTATTGACTATGCGAAACAATAATAGCATGTCATCAACAGTCAGAAAATAATGTGAAAGAAGCTAGGATGGATAAGGTGTTCTTTGCACAAAATCAATAATTATTAGATTTAATAAGTCAGTGACTGTTGTAATTTGAAGGAAGCAACCAAAAGAACAGCAAAATGTATATTTAGAGAGAAAAATGAATAGCTATTTGATTAATTGAAGACAATGGGAACAAAAAGATAAAAGCACTTAAGACAGAAAGAGAAAACAAATAGTATAGACATACATACACTTATATCAGAAATAACTTTCAAAGAAATGAACTAACACTGCAGATGACAAATTGGTTTTCTAATATTGTTCTAACTATATATTGCTTGAAAGAGACAGACATTAAATATAAGAACGATATTAAAAGTAAATTGATAATAAAATTATGCCACCAAACACTATCCAAAGAGAGCTGGTGCAACTTATACAAATATCAGACAAAGAGTTCCAAAGGGCAAGAAATACCAGTAGACATACAAAGAGTCATTTTAGTAACAAAAGATCTATACCTCAAGATTTCTCAAATCAAAAATCTGTGTGCACCAAAAACATGGATGAAAAACTAAAAATCAAAAAATAATCACATTGGAAAACTTTAATATACATCTCAATAGGTAACAGGACAAAAAAAAACTTACTAAGGATAAAGATCTGAACAATAAAGTTAAAATGCAAAGATGTTTTTGTCCAATATGTTACCTTGTTCACCCTACATGTACTGTATTTTGTAACTCCTCATCTAGATGATTGAAAGATCAGGAAATCTTAACTACAGAGGGCTTCTGCCACACGAACAAGAAAGTAATATACACCCATCTCCTTCCCCTCCCGTTTTTTTCAATATAAAGAGAAAATAAAGTACAGGTAATAACAAATGTATGAAGTAGTTTATATCCTAGGCATAATGCAGAGAGAAAAATACCATCCAAATCTACTGAAGCAGGTTTCCTTATTAGGTGCCTAGAAGTGTAACTTGAGGAGATTGGGGGGAAGAAGTCTCAAAAGGAAAAAAAAAAAAAAAAAACACAGTTGTGAGAATTAGAAAAATTAAGGTGAAACCATGACGAGTATAACTAAAATATTAAATGTATTCACTATAAGATAATATGTAGCTTAAAATTTAGATATATCAAATATAAGTACTATATTCAGTTAAATATGGTAAACATGCAACCACATGTTGATTAACCACAATATGGGGGATAAAATAAAAACATTTTTTCTTTCACGGCCCTATTAATTTATTCCGTGGGAAATTATTTTTCTATGCCATTGGTAGAAACTTTTATTTATTCCTGTACCTAATTTAATTCCTAAAACAGAGGTTCATCTCAGAAATTAAAAGTCTAGTCCAAGATATTAACACCTATATTTTTATTCCAACAACTTGGGATCTGCTGAAGAAAGTATAGAACGTGCCTGCTTCCTTTATATACTATTTCCATCCCTCACTAAGGAGATGACTCTTTTTAATCTCAGTAGAGTCCAAACAGGGGAAATGAGAACTAAGAGGGTAGTTTAGAAAAATTCTGACTTGGCTGATGCTTGATATGGTTGTGAGCAGACTTAATGCTTTTGTGGTTCATTACAGACCCCAGCTCAGACTTCTCACAGTAACATCCTCAGGCAGGCTTCCCTCTCCACATCCCCACTGCACATGCCGCTTCTCACTACTAGAATTCCCTGGCTCTCCTTTTGACCTAAAATGCCTTCAAATTGACACTGCCTCCCATGTGACCCACAGCTATTCTGTGGAAAACTCCCTTGTGTCAGATGATCTGCATTGATAGGAATGTGATTGTTCCTAATTGCGGTGGCTGTTCTCTCTCCTGTTTTGATGACTTTGCTGTTCTGATAGCCATCCCGTGTTACATCCAGGCACTAAACATAATGCATATACTAACACACTCATTCTCACAAGTGCTGTTTACTATAAATTCATGATTGGTTGGATGGATAGATGGATGTTATTTTAAAAGACCTTTCCCATCACTGAAAACAGCTTGTCAGAGGGTACCCAAATAAAGGTAAAAGTAGCCAACAATGTAGATACAAAGGAGAAAATACAAGAAAATTGGAGGGGAAAATGGAAAGTTGGCTGTGATTTTGTTACTTCATCTCTGCCTCACTTCCCTCCCTTGTAAAATGAAGGTTGTAATACCTACTTTACAGGGCTGACTGAATTCATCACTATGAGAGCAAGTGGTGCTCTCCATTTTCTGTGTGTAATTTAACCCAGTTTTTTGTTGTTTGTTTTGTTTTCCTTTCTCCCTTCCAGGAATTTGTTGCTAGCTCATTTAATAATAGTTTTGCTTTGTGTAACATATTTTAAGAGTTCTTTTCTAGAAAGATACAAGTAGAATGGCGTGAAATATTTCTAGATCCTGGAGTTCATGGCCCTTCTGGTAAACAGCATTGCTATTTTAAACATTTGAAACCTGTTTAATTATCTGTAAAAACTACTGAGGGTGCTAAACTGATGTTACATACTGCTGTTTCTGGATACAGAATTTTTTGTGCGGGTGGGAAGAACCCATAAAGCCATCATAGTCTTACTTCACTAACAGTTCCTTCACTCTGATAGTCTCACTGAGGAGCGCTCAGGGTTCCTCAATGGCTTCATGAGGCTCAGCCCAGGGACGCCTTATCTCTGTCCTTCAGGCAGTAGAGGGTGCCGAGTAATCAGCAAGTAGAGAGGCACACAGTTTCTCCTCATTTTACCGCTAATCCTTTTGCAGTAATCGCCTGAATAATCTTCTTCATTTATGCTGCTCTGAGTACTTAGGAGCCTATGTTTCTCAGCCTGATCACTAGACACAGACAAAAATGCCTGAAACTGCAGAAAAAACAAAACTGCCACCTCAAATTTGCTTTTACGTCCCTTAAACTCATTTTCCCTATAGTATTTGAACTCTGTAATATAGGTGATAGAGTAGTCAAAGAGTTAGTTTACACAGCAAATAGAAAATTCTCAAGAAGGTCAATATTAGAAAAAATGTAAGGTAGAATGAGAACATGAATAGCTTTGTGGCTGAGGTGGTGGAGATAGGCTTGACCATAGATGTATACAGGCTAGGCCAGGAGTTCAAGTTAAGGCATGGAATTTCTGCACACAATTTAATATTTTTATACAGCATTATCAAAACTCCCCCCAAAACATAAGTCCTGAAATAGCAGTATTCATATGCTTCAAAATCAGAGGATTGTCTCTTGTACAAAACATAAAATATCTATGAAATAAGTTTCAAAAAGAAACTGATTTTAATCACAAAAGCTAAACTGAAAACAAAATGTTATTTTGCTGGTTAGTCATAATGAAATTAATATGTCTGGTATGAAAATTCTGTAGCAGAGCATTATTTTCACTAAAAATTCATAGTTTAGCAGAGGTTTAGTTACATAACATTAGGTTGTTTATCCAGAAAAATAATTTTTACATAAAAAAATGAGATAGTAGTTGGGGTTTTGGGGGGTTGCTTTGTTTTCATCCCCTGAAAGCTTTGTTGTACTTTTTTATTTCCATTTTATATCCTCAATGTGAATGGGTTTTTAACCTACTGCAATGAATTATCTTCTTTTGGGTAAATCAAGCTGAATTTCAGTTGTCCAGTGTAGCAGGCAAAATATCAAGAATGTGAAAGATTACCTAATTTCTTTTATTCATTTGTTCATTTAGATGTTTAAAACATGTGCTGGCACTATTAAATAGTATGGATACTACATAATAAATAATATGGTCTCTATACCTAGTCTCACAAAACATACTGTATCTCATATTTTTGCCATCCATCTCTCTAGAAAATGTTTTTTTTTTTTAATTTATGTACACATAATTTTGAGGCTGTTGTGACCTCAAAGATAACATGCTTATTATATACATTAATGATTTCTGAGTACGTTATATTTCCTTCAAACTCTGCTTTTTTTTCCCATAAGGATTAAGATTATATTTCAAAAAAATGCTTTTAAAAGACAATACAATCATACATATATACAAAATAAATCATTGAGTTTTTATAAAATTTGATGTAGGTTATCTAAATCAAATTAGGTGTTAGGGTATCTCTGTGAGCTTTTATAGCCCACAGTCCCACATCTCAGTACAGTACAATGCAGGGTCATTTCTTGTTCACATCACAATCTGGCGTGCATCAGATTTCTCTTGAGGACTTTCTTCTACGTAATTTGGTCATCCAAGATCATTCCCGTTTGTGACTCTCCATCCTTCAGGCCCTCCTCCGGTTCCTCCTCTGGCTCCTCAACAGTATCCTCCACAGGATCCTCCTCAGGATTCTCTCCAGGAGCTTCCCCAGGGTCTTGCACGGGGCACAGCACATGGTCCTGTGTAGTGAGAGGTCCTGAAACAACAGTCTGTGCAGGGAGTTTAAGGCATGCATTGACTTAGCCACACAGCTCCTGCTGAACTATAAGGAAACTGGACACTGCTATTTATTCTGTGTCCGAGAATGATGAATCAGTCTCTGTCATATCTGAGACACTCTGTGGTAGGAATTACGTATGGTCATCTTTCTAAATCAACCCCTTGATGTGGAAAAAAAAATTGTTAGGAATTTGAAATTAAATGTATAAATGAAATATTTTGTGATGATTTTATTTTGAAATACATTTGTCTCATACAATGTTTAATATTTTCATGTATTTTATTTTTTAAAACACTCATAATTTTGCAAACTAACTTTACTAATGAGCACCATATGCCTTTTAAAGCTAACTGGAACATTGTTTCATTGTAAATGATTATAAAGTAAAATGATCATTTCAAATGCCAAATTAGTCTCAAGTATCATTATCATTATTTTTGGCTTTATGCACAAAGATGTATTTCAAAGATGACCTTAATATTAGTATCAGTTCTGTCAATCTAACACATCAAAGTACCACATTTTAAAGCAATATTTAATCTCTGAAATTATTATATAATTAAAGAGGCATATAAGGAAGTTGAGAAGACAGCTATAAAAACAAAAGATACTGAATAACTTTAGAGTCCCTTATTTTTTAGAAGAATGAGGAAAATAATGAAAAATCTCATGGTACAAGTATCACTTACACACATGGTTTAGTATATCAGTTATTCTCATGCTTTACTTAGGAGTTTGACCTTAGCAAAAAGTCATCAAAATGTCCAGGATAATTCACAGGGACAACTAGAAGCCTGAAATAATCCACTGCTTATTAGCATGTCTGTTTTGTATACCAGCAGAATCAAGTCCAGTTTTGCCATTTGTAGATAATTGTGACAAGACACAAAAGCATGTGTTTGCCATAAACAGCTCCGGCTGACAGCAAACTGCTCATATGAGCAGATCACATTCTCTATAAGGAGAGCCATCTGGACCATGGCCAAATCCCACTACTAATGTTGACTGCTATATCTTTTTTTTCCAATTTGTGGAATATATTAAATAGCTGAAATGAAAGTTCCTAAACATGAGATGTATTAAATTTTTTAAGGACAACATTTTACAAATTATTTTCATTACAACCAAATACACAAGGGCTTCCTGCTTCTTCTATTACTCAACCACTTAGAAATGTAAATATGAATTACAAAATGATTACTCTGATTTATCCAGAGAACAAATCAGATACTGAAGGTTTATGTCAAAGTGCAAAAATAATTCTCTATCATATTAACACAAAGAAATAAACTAAAGCTTGTGAAAGTATCCTCTATAACAATATTTTATATTAGTTGGCTTTAGGATAGAATATTTTTTAAACCAAATTAACCCAACAAACTGGAAAATATCATGTATGAATGTCATACAAAAAAATTCTTAAATGATCTGTGCAGAGACTAAGAGCTGTTTACTTCAGGAGTTGCTTCACATGGTATTTTGCAAAATATCCAAGGAAAACAAGGCAACATTCTATAATATGCCACAATTTTTATTGCAGTGTGGCCATTTTTGTGAGGGTGGGGAGTTTGACCTCAAAAACAATGTTCCATTTAAGGCTCTTTTATACAGAAATTGCCCTCATGGCTGATATTCAAAATATCTTCAGTTTTGCAAGACTTAACATGTTACACACAAAACTCATACACTTAATTAGGTGTGTACACTCAATGGAAAACAGAAAGGCAATTAATAACAGCTATTTCAAGAAGATACATAGGTAACAGGAATGAACACTGGGGTACTAGGATAAGTTGATGACAGTTAACACAACTGGCATACCTTCTGAGTTGGGGGATTAAACTCATTACAAAAAGAGTGCTTTCCATGCATAGTGTTATATCTGTGCTGTCATGTCATGAAAACTAGGCTTGGCAAGGCAAGTGAGGTGTATGAGTGCTCTTGCCGCACAAAACTGCAATGAAGTGCAACTATAAATAATATTGAATATGGTTTACCATCTCACCAGTGAATAATACTTTCAGGGCATTCAATTAGCTTAACCCTTTGCAGTATTGTAAGCTATTCACATTGACAATCACCTTCATTGTAGTGCTTGCTACATGGGAGGCATATAACCAGTTGTTTTGGCTAAAATATGAGGGGAAGGCATTCTTTGGGTTCTACATAAAACTAACCTAAACAGTCTAATGGCAATCTCTAATAGGCTTAATACATGAATGATATTTCCTTCTTTCATTGTGTTGGAAGGACCCAGTGGGAAGAGGAAAGGGGAAAAAAAAACCCCCAAACCTAATACTATTTCAACTGAGCTGGAGAAATGGAAGCTTATCAAGATCCAGATGGCACTTGACGTTTATTTTACAGGGTTTTCCTTCAGGTGAAACTATTAAGTTGCCTCTCAATTTCTCTCCAAGTGTCACAAACAGTCCTTTTTATTATCTAAGCCATTTACTTGCCACTCCCGTTTAATACCTGTAAATTTCTTTTTCATGGCATATTTAAAGCTACATAAACTATCTTTTTAAAGGTGCACTTTCAGGAGCCCAGAATAGGTCTTCTTTTTTAGACTTTTTTGTTTTTCATGTGCCATCTTACAGAGCATTACAGCAGTCATTCATAGGTAGCAGCTTCACTAAGGATGCGTAGGGGTCCTCTACAGCGTCACCCACCAAGAGCTGCTCTGCTTCCTCTACAATTATTCTTCTTCTGTCATCCCTTAAACAGGAGAGAACTGCTTTCTTTTTTTTTTTTTTTTTTCATACATCTCTATTAGAGTATAACTGCTTTGCAATGTTGTGTTTCTGCTGTACAAAAAAGTTTATCAGCTATATACCTTTATCACCATATCCCCTCCCTCTTGAGCTTCTTTCTTTTTTGATCTCTTGCATAGAAGATCACCTTACTTTCATATCATCAAAAACTTTGACTTCCTCATTCACTAACTCCAGAAGCTAGTTTCAGAGCGCGTACGTGGAGTAAAATCAGGAAGCAGAGAGCAAAGGCGATGCAAGGGGCTGGGAGGGGAGCTCGGCGGTCCCTTTCGAGCCACCGCCAGGCTCAGGCCCCGACCCCTGCCCCGTGCCCGGGCCCTCCGCGTCCCCAGGAATCCGGGAGCAGCCGGGGGTCGGGCCTGCTGGCTGGAGGGCAGCGGGGCCGCAGCGCCCGCCTGGGAGGCCAAATTCAGGTTAGAATGGCGGCCGCGTGAGGGTCTGTGGTGCAGGCGCCCCCCGCCCCGGGGCCCCCGGGCGGCGCGCCTACCTTACCGCGGTGCCCTGGGCGGCGGGTCGCGCTCCAGCTCCGCGGCGGGCGCTGCGGAGAGAAGGAGGAGCCGGCGGGCGGGCGGGCTGCCCTGAGGATCGCACACGCCCTCCAGCAAGGTTTATCGTGAAGAAAATGAGTGTTATGGACCTCTGGAAACTTAAGATAAATCACACGTTTTTTTTTATTAGTAAACTGTGGTGTTTATGTATTGATCGGACTGGATAACAAAACAACTCCAAGAAGGCAGTTACGTCTATGGGACCCCAGGCTCTTAAATGTACACTGAAAGAGCAAATTTTGCTTTGTAAAATGCCTTAGAAACAATAACAGCAATACCAAGCATAAAAGAATGTAATGCTTAAAATATGCCGAGCTCCAACTCGAACACTTTATTCCTTAAAAATTAGAATGGATATAATCTCTTTTAATGACAACCAAATGGCTGTTCGTTATTTAAGCCAGAATAGATATAATATTTTCTATGTTTTTATCTATATTCTAACAAAAACAGGAAACAGTAATTTTTATTGGTATTCCTTGTAATATTTAGATGGTTAAAATCATCAGTGAATCAGGAAAATAATGTAGTCAGGTAGTAGATACCACAATAGAAAGTATGGGTTAATGCTTCTTCATTTCTAATAATCCTCGATATTTCATAAGATGTAGAAAATTAACATTTTCATGTCGTGGTGGATGGCCGTATGTATGAACTACACTATGTTTCAGAAGAACAATTTTTGATTCTTTGTTTATGAAGAATTAGAAAGTTAAACTTCAAAGTATATGTAATAGGCTTGTTGCGTCTTATATACTGTTAATGGCACTACTTTTGCACAATATGGAAATGTATCCTATTGTCATGCATTCAGATAAATATGGGATTCTTTGAGCATAAACTATAGAACTATTTAGAATATATTCAACTGTAAGTGGTGAAAAATGAGTAAGCTACTAAAGTCTATTTTTTAAATATCTTGTTAAACTTGTAAACGACTATTTTGGTGTTTTATTGATTATAAGCTTCAATAATTAGCATGTATCTTCTATCTAGTTTTTTAAAAACTTATGTGAAGCATGGAGAAAATAATCAGAGTAATTTATTGATTCCTAGATATCATTGTTTCATCTATACATCTAATTCTCTTTCTTCCAGAAGTCTTAGAAAGTGAATTTGCTTTTTGGATGACAAGATGTTCCTGGTGTTTCTCGTGTTCTCCTACCCCTGTCCTGAATTTAACCATTTCTCCAAGAATCCCCGAAACATTTTAATGTTTAAATACATCCAGATACCATCTTTTAGGTGCTGGTGAACATCTTCATTGCTGCTAGGTCATTGTTCCTAGGCCTTTTGGTAGACATTAAAAAAACATGAATTCTAACTGATATTTCCAAAATAAATTTAGAAGTACAGAATATTTATTTTTCATTTAAAAATTTCTACTTCTTTGTTCTAATATTGAAAGTATTGGTTCCCAATAACATCAGCAAAATGTTTTTATACTTATAATTTTTGAATACCAATATTGTTAATAAAAATAGAATTACAGAAGCAGTATTTTACAATTTAGATTCTATTAGAATATTCTAATATAGTACATACATTAGTATATTTATGTGTATATGTATAAATATTTTATTTTATCTTTATATGCATCCTATTATAATTGTAGAGTCAAATTACTGTAACTTAAAATCACTTGCAGTGTGTTGCTGATAACCCAATAGTTTTTTTGCATCAAAAAAATAACTGCTAATCTTTAAACTTAATTTTTAAACCTAATTTTATTATCATGTTAAACTAATTATAAGTTCTATAGTAAAACTTACAAGAGTTGCCTCCTGGAAGTTTTGTTACTATTATGTCCTCTCTATTCTGCTTCTTCCCTCATTGCATAGAGCAGTATTCTGTTGTTGTTTTTACTATTTCCTTTCATTTATATAAACTGTAAATCATTGCATTTCTACATTGCATTCCTTCTTCACTAGGTACATTGAAATATACATACATGCTGATTTACACATTAATCTCAGCTAAACAATACATCCTAGAACTAACTTTATAGAAATAAAGAGAAATAATATCTATTGCTCTATACAGCTATTATGTAACATAATAATGCAGCCTCTAAATATTAGTTTCATGTGTACAACATAATAACTTAATATTTATATACATTGTGAAATGATTAATACGTCTGGTGAATATGTCACCATACATGGTTCAAGAAAATTGTTTTTTCTTGTCATGAGAACTTTTTTTATTCTCTTAGCAACTTTCACATGTGCAAGAATGTTAACTATAGTCTCCATGCTGTACATTACATCTCCATAACTTATTTTATAACTTGAAGTCTGTACCTTTTGATCCTATTCAACCATTTTGCCCATCTCTCACCCCTAACCCACCACCACTGGCAACCACCAACCTGTTCTCTGTATCTGTGAGTGTAGTTACTTGTTTTTTTTGTTTTGTTTTGTTTGTTTCTCATATAAGTGAGATCATACATAAAGTATTTGTCTGATTTATTTCATTTAATATCATGTCCTCAAAGACCATTTGTGATATCAATATAGCAATATTTCCTTCTTTTTTGTGGCTGAATAATATTCCATTGTATATGTGTGTGTGTGTGTATAAACACACACACAACATCTTTCTCCATTCATCCATCTTTGGACACTTAGATTGTTTCCATCTCTTGACTATTGTAACTAATGCTGCAGTGAACGTTGGGTTGCATATACCTTTCTGAGTTAGTGTTTTTATTTTCTTTAAATAAATACCCAGAACTGGAATTGCTGTATCATATAGTAGTTCTATTTTTAATTTTTTTAAGGAACCACCATATTGATTTTTTTTGCATAGTGACTGCACCAATTTAAGTTGCCATCAGCCATGCACAAGGGTTCCCTTTTCTCCCCATCCTCACCAAAACTTGTTACTTCTAGTCTTTTTGATAATATGTGTGAGGTGATAGATATATCATTCTGGTTTTGATTTGCATTTTCCTGATGTTTAGCAGCATTGAGCATGTTTTCTTTGAAAAACAATGTTCAGATCCTTTGCCCATTTTTATTTGGATTTTTTGGGTTTTTTGCTATTGAGTTGTATGAGTCCTTTATATATTTTGGATGTTAACTCCTTCTCAGTTATGATTTCCAACTAGTTTATCCCATTCAGTAGATTACCTTTTGGTTTTGTTGATGATTCCTTTGCTGTGCAGAAGGTTTTTAGTTTGATGTGGTTTAGTTTATTTTTGTTTTTGGTATGAGATTCAAAAAATCATTGCCAAGACCAATGTCAAGAATAACACCACCTAGTTTTCTTTTAGGCGTTTTCTGATTTCAGGTCATACATTTGAGTCTTTGTTCCATTTTGAGTTAATTTTTGTGTTTAATGTAAGATGGTCCAGTTTCCTAATTTTTGGTTTTGGCTTTCCAGTTTCTCAAAACCATGTTTTGAAGAGATGGTTATATTTAATTCTTCCTCTTGCTTCTTTGTCATAAATTAATTGACCATAGATGTGGAGGTTTATTTCTGGACTCTATTCTGTCCGTTAATCTGTCTGTTTTTATGGCAATGCCATACTGTTTTGATTACTGTAGCTTTGTAGTATAGTCTGAAGTCAGGGAGTATAAAACTTCCAGCTTTGTTCTTTCTCGAGATTATTTTGCCTATTCACAGTCTTTGTGAATTCATACAAAGTTTAGAATTGTTTGTTCTATTTCTATAAAAAATGCCTTTGAAATATTAATATGGGTTGCATTAAATCTGTAGATAGCTTGGGTGATATTAATAATATTAATATTGAGTAATATTGGGTGATTTTACAGTATTCATTGTCCCAATCCATGAACACAGGGTATCTTTCCATGTGTTTGTGTCTTTAATTTCTTTCATGAATATCTTACAATAATCTCTGTACCAGTCTTTCACCTCCTTGGTTAAATTTATTCCTAGGTATTTTATTCTTTTTTGATGCAGTTATAAACGGGATTGTTTTCTTAATTTCTCTTTCTGATACTTCATTTATTAGTGTATCAAAATGCAACAGATTTCTATATGTTGATTTTGTATACTGCAACTTGACTGAATTTATTATTGCTAATGGTTTATGGTGGAGTCTCTATGGTTTTCTATATATAATATCATGTCATCTGAAAATATTTCTTTCTTTGCAATTGGGATAGCTTTTATTTCTTTTTCTTGCCTATTTGCTCTGGCTAGGACTTCAATAATATTTTGAATAAAAGTGGTGAGAGTGGGTGTCCTTGGCTAGTTCCTAATTTTGAGGAAAAGTTTTCAGCTTTTCTCCACTGAGTGTGATGATACCTGTGGGCTTGTTATATATGGCCTTTATTATGTTGAGGTATGTAAGCTGGATGTCCACATTGTTGAGTGTTACTTTATGACAGATAGATATTGAATTTGTCTAATTATTTTTGGTATCTGTCAAGATGATTTTTATTCTTCATGTTCTTAATATGGGATACCACAGTGATAGATTTGCTGATGTTGAATCAACCTTGCATCCTTGGAATAAATCTCACTTGATGGTGTATGTTACTTTTACTATATTCTTGAATTCAATTTGCAAATACTTTGTTGAGGATTTTTGTATGTATGTTCTTCAGGGATACTGGCTTGTAATTATCATCAACCTGATGATATTAAGCTTAGTTTCTTGTTGGGATTGGTTTATTGGGAAAGTGGAATAAAAGTTGGGGAGCTAACAAGTAGATAGCTGGAAATAGAAATCAACGATTCTGAGGTAATAGTCTTTCCCTTTTTAAATTAATTAATGTTAAACAGTAATGCCTTTGGATATAATGATGTGGTTTTTATAGCTCCCTTTAGCTGTGAATAAAGTGTATTATCATTGATTAAAAACAACTCTCCTTGCCATTAATTCCAAGTATGTTTGATTGATTATATTTCATTGAATTTCTATGCATGACCATTTGAGTTTTAGTTTTGGATATAAATAGAAAATAACCCTTGATGTCTTTACTTTAGGCACATGGTAGGAAAACTTTTTTTTTCAATTCACGTGAGAAGTCCAGCACTACTTATTATTACTAATTGTTATACTACAAGTAATAGTGTTCTTACTTACATAAGTATACTTATTTATTTCTTAGTGATTTGTGTGGCAGTCACTGCATGTACTATCTCATCTTTTTTTTTTAATTTATTTATTTATTGGCTGTGTTGGGTCTTTGTTGCTGCACGTGGGCTTTCCTTAGTTGCAGTGAGCGGGGGCCACTCTTCATTGTGGTGCGCAGGCTCCTCATTGTTGTGGCTTCTTTTGTTGTGGAGCACAGGCTCTAGGTGCGTGGGCTTCAGTAGTTGCGGCGCATGGGCTCAATAGTGCGGCTTATGGGCTTAGCTGCTCCGCAGCATGTGGGATCTTCCTGGAGCAGGGATCTGACCCTTGTCCCCTGCATTGGTGGGCGGATTCTTAACCACTGCGCCACCTAGGAAGCCCGGTACCATCTAATCTTTGTCTCAATCACATTGAGGCAAAATTAAAATCAAACAGCAGTGCTTCCCTCCTTCATGAAATCTTAGTTGAAAGGACAGTTAAGTAACATGAAAAGAATGTAGAAGACACAATCAAGACGTAGATACAGATACAGTAAACATATTACAATAAAATGGTAAGTATCTTTTTTTTTTTTTTTTTTTTTTTACAAATCAAGCAATAAAAACTAAGAAGAGAAAAAAACTGAGTCAAGGAAAAGAACTATATAATAAAATTATCTACTTTTCAATGATATTGAGGTATACTATTAGCAAACATAAAGGGAACTTTAATTCATGCCCAAGATTTACTTTTTAATCACAAACTGATTGCTTTAAAAAAATATAAAAACTTATCACCAAGCCATTAATGTGTTGCTTCATTTGATTTCAGATATTTCAATGAAAAAGTAATCCTATGACTGTATTTTAAGATCTTAGTTTTGCTAAGGCTTTGAGTTCCTTACTATATTTTGTTGCTGATCAACAGCAGTAAATTTTATCTTCATGTTGTAGCACTCTAAATCTAGATTCAAAAAGGTCTAACTGATTCTGACTATAACATTCAAGTTAATTAGAGTTTGTTTAGTAGTTGCAAAATGTTGGGCAGTTAACCAAAGTAGAAAAGACAAGGGTACTTAAAGCTGAGCAGAAATGTAACTTATCCTGACTGATTCTATTACCTATTAAGGACATGTTATCCAACCTAGCACCCGAAGAAATCAAATGCAAGTTTATAAACTAATGAAGTGCATACTCTGATTTGAGAAAGGGGCAAATAATTTTATGTCTAGAAATTATGCCTGACAACAGAACAACAAATTTATAATGTTCAAGGAGAGAAGGGGCAAGGGTGAGAAAGAGAGGATGTGTCTGACTCTTATAGTAGTGATAAAGGCTCCAGGACTGTTTTTAGTATGGCAATAATTTATATTATTGGTTAGTTTCTGGCCACTTGGTCATCTAATAAAATAAATACATGTGGGTTTTATTCCTTTTTCCTACCATTGTATCAAATAATTTTATCATTTTCATATTTTTATATGAAACATGGATATGAATATATTGTTGATATTTTGCAATGTTTATTTCATATAACATATTCAAATACATAACAGAAAAATAAGCTAGTTTGTTGAAAAAGTTTTATGTCACATATTGGGCAGTTTCCAAAAGTCCAGTGCAATCAAAACAGGTAATTAGTTTCAAGAAACAAAATTAAATCAAGGGTCAAAAACTCCAAAATCTAGGCTCACTATAGTTGAAATGCATAAGGTTCTGCTTTTTTCTTTTTTTCCTTTCAGTTATACCTATTCTTAAAAGAATATGGTCAATATTTTTGACATGCTGCAGTTAATATTTATACTTATGTTGTATTTAGTAACCTAATGTTCTTTGTGAAGGAATAAAAGTTTTATATTAATTGGGTCAAAGATCTGAAATAAAACTATACATGAATAGAGAATAGGAGGAAAATGTTTTCAGAAAAAAAAAGTAATCCTAAAATTCTGTAAGACCTCTGTATGATATTGGATAATATGTATATTTTATTTAAGACCTAGTGTTATATGTAAAATGGAAACATTACGTTAGTAGTCCTTGCCTTATGTAGTTATTTCGAGGAACAAAAGAAATCACATAAAGCCTTAAGCATTGTGTCTGACTAATAGTAAATATGTAAAAAGTAATCAGTGTTGCAGTTTTACGGAAGCGTGAGGTATTTCTTGAGATGAGATGATTACATTTATTCGAACTTGGTTATTGTCGGATGTGCCAAGTGAAAAGTGGTAGCATATTCAATTCTTTCTCTTTAATCTTTGTACAAGTTAATCTATCCTTTTAAATTTCATACATATCCTCTTTTTTCTTAGGGTTTCAAAGGATTGATAGTGGTCACAAAAGAAGTGTTAGAGATTTGGTTAGGTTTTTAATATAATAATAAAATTAATTTCTAGAAGTTAACATTAGGAAATTATTTTTATCAGAAATTCTTAGATACAGCATAGATAAAATTCAGAGAATCAGTTGGGGGAAATTTGCTTCTAGAGAATATAGCAAGTATAGTTATCTCTGTTCCCCTTTTCCTTTTTAAAATTTTTTTTCTTTTTTAAAATTTTATTGGAGTATAGTTGATTTAGTGTTGTGTTAGTTTCAAAGGTACAGCAGAGTGAATCAGTTATACACATACGTATATCTACTGTTTTTTTTTCCTTAAGATTCTTTTCTGATATAGACCATTACAGAGTATTAGTAGAGTTCCCTGTGCTATACAACAATTTCATATTAGCTATCTATTTTATATATAGTAATGTGTATATGTCAGTCCCAATTTATCCCTCCCCCCACCCTTATTTCCTGGTAATAAGTTTGTCTTCTACATCCGTGACTCTACTTGTATTTTGGAAATAAGTTCATTTGTACGCTTTATTTTTAACATTTCACAATGTAAGTGATATCACATGATATTTGTCTTTAGGTGTCTGACTGACTTCACTCAGTATGACAATCTCTAAGTCCATCCATGTCACTGTAAATGGCATTTTTTTTTTTTTATGGCTGAGTAATAGTCTGTTCTTTTATATATACCACATCTTTATCCATTCCTCTGTTGATGGACATTTAGGTTGCTTCCATGTTCTGGCTATTGTAAATAGTGCTTCAATGAACATTGGGGTGTATGTGTCCTTTTGAATTATGGTTTTCTCCAGATATGTGCTCAGCAGTGGCATTTCTGGGTAATATGGTAATTCTATTTTTATTTTGTAAGGAACCTCCATACTGTTCTCCATAGTGGCTGTACCAATTTACATTCCCAACAACAGTGTAGGAGGGTTCTCTTTTCTCCATACCCTCTCCAGCATTTATTGTTTGTAGATTTCTTGATGGCGATTCTGATGGATGTGAGGTGATACCTCATTGTAGTTTTGATTTGCATTTCTCTAATAATTAGTGATGTTGAGCATTGTATATGCTTTTTGGCCATCTGTATGTCTTTGAAAAATGTCTATTAAGGTCTTCAGCCCATTTTTTGATTAGGTAGTTTGTTTTTTGATATTGTTGGTTGCTTCATTTGCAAATATTTTTGCCCATTTTGAGGGTTGTCTGTTTTGTTTATGGTTTCCTTTGCTGTGCAAAAGTGTGGGAAGACATTCAGGAGTCTTTCTGAAACCTTGAAAATGTTAAAGTATGTGGGCCAAGCGATGGGATTCAGAATGTCCTGCTTGAGCAGTGGAGGAGCTGAGGGTGCGGGGCATGAAGACTATGGGCGCATAGGCAGAGGATTGGCCTTCTCTGGGGGCGCAGCCCCTTTCTATCTCCTCATATCACCCTGTTTGGCCCTGGAGGATGGCTGGTTAGCCAGAGACGGGTAAGATTCCTCAGGGGAGGAACAACCTAAGACAGGCACAGTTGCAGAGGGGCCAACAGGGGTGGGGCACAGACCCCTAATATCTGAGAGAGGTCTCCTGCCCCCAGGGCTGTTTTGCTCTCCACGCTCAGCTCAAATCCACACCTGCTCAACTCGGACCCAGGAGGCAAACAAAGATCATTGCCCCAGTCATGTGAAGCCTTTGATTGTTTATGGGATTAACCTGAGAAGTGTTAGCCAGGAAACAAATAAAAGCAACGTGGGATGAATCAGCAAGGCTCTTGATCCTAGAGGTCTTGAGTCCCCCGTCCCATCTTTCTCTTCAGTCTGTGTCTGTGTTTTCTTCAAGCTTGTGGCACCCATCACTCACCTCGAGTCGCCGAGCTGGTCTCGGCACAAAAACTTTTAAGTTTAATTATATCACATTTGTTTATTTTTGTTTTTATTTTCATTACTCTAGAATGTGGGTCAAAAAAGGTATTGCTGCGATTTTTGTCAAAGAGTGTTCTGCCTATGTTTTCCTCTAAGAGTTTTATAGTGTCCAGCCTTACATTTAGGTCTTTAATCCATTTTGAGTTATTTTTCTGTATAGTGTTATGGAGTGTTCTAATTTCATTCTTTTACATGTAGCTGTCCAGTTTTTGCCACACCACTTATTGAAGAGACTGTCTTTTCTCCATTGTATATTCTTTCCTCCTTTGCCATGGATTAGGTGACCAGAAATGTGTGGGTTTATCTCGGGGGTTTCTATCCTGTTACATTGATCTATGTTTCTGCTTTTGTGTCAGTACCAAACTGTTTTGATGACTGTAGCTTTCTAGTATAGTCTGAAGTCAGGAAGCCTGATTCATCCAGCTCCATTCTTCTTTTGCAGGATTGCTTTGGCTATTCAGGGTCTTTTGTGTTTCCATATAAATTATAAAAGTGATTATTCTAATTCTGTGAAAAATGCCATTGGTAATTTGATAGGGATTGCATTGAATTTGTAGATTGCTTTGATTAATATAGGCTTTTGGACAATATTGATTCTTCCAATCCAAGAACATAGTGTGTATCTCCATCTGTTTGTATCATCTTTGATTTCTTTCATCAGTATCTTATAGTTTTCTGCATACAGGTCTTTTGCCTCCTTGGGTAGGTTTATTCCTAGGTATTTCATTCGTTTTGTTGTGATGGTAAATGGGATTGTTTCCTTAATCTCTCTCTGATCTTTTGTTGTTAGTGTATAGGGATGCAAAAGATTTCTGTGTATTAATTTTGTATCCTGCCACTTTACCAAATTCATTGATTAGCTCTAGTAGTTTTCTGGTGGCATCTCTTTAAGATTTTCTATGTATAGTATCATGTCATCTGCAAACAGTGACAGTTTTACTTCTTTTCCAATTTGTATCCCTTTTATTTCTTTTTCTTCTCTGATTGCTGTGGCTGGGACTTCCAAAACTATGTTGAATAGTAGTGGCAAGAGTGGATATCCTTGTCTTGTTCCTGATCTTAGAGGAAATATTTTGGGGTTTTCACCATTGAGAATGATGTTTGCTGTGGGTTGGTCATATATGGCCTTTATTATGTTGAGGTAGATTCCCTCTATGCCCACTTTCTGGAGAGTTTTATCATAAATAGGTGTTGAATTTTGTCGAAAGCTTTTCTGCATCTCTTGAGATGATCATATGGTTTTTATTCTTCAATTTGTTAATATGGTGTATCACGTTGACTGATCTGCTTAAATTGAAGAATCCTTGCATCCCAGGGTAAATTCCACTTGATCATGGTGTATGATCCTTTTAATGTGTTGTTGAATTGTTTGCTAGTATTTTGTAGTGGATTTTTGCATCTATGTTCATCAGTGATATTAGCCTGTAATTTACTTTTTTTGTGATATCTTTGTCTGGTTTTGCTATCGGGGTGATGGTGGCCTTGTAGACTGAGCTTTGGAGTGTTCCTCCCTCTGCATTTTTTGGGAAGAGTTTGAAAAGGATAGGTGTTAGCTCTTCTCTAAATGTTTGATAAAATTTGCCTGTGAAGCCATTTGGTCCTGAGTTTTTGTCTGTTGGAAGATTTTTAATCAATTTCATTACTAGTGATTGGTCTGTTCATATTTTCTATTTCTTCCTGGTTCAGTCTTGGAGGTTATGCCTTTCTAAGAATTTGTCCTTTTCTTCCAGGTTGTGCATTTTATTGACATATAATGGCTTGTAGTAGTCTCTTATGATCCTTTGTATTTCTGAAGTGTCCATTGTAACTTCTCCTTTTTCATTTCTAATTTTATTAATTTGAGTCCTCTCCCGTTTTTTCCTGATGGGTCTGGCTAAAGTTTTATCAATTTTATCTTCTCAAAGAAACAGCTTTTAGTTTTGTTGATCTTTTGTATTGTTTTCTTCATCTCTATTTCATTTATTACTGCTCTGATCTTTATGATTTCTTTCCTTCTACTAACTTTGGGTTTTGTTTGTTCTTCTTTCTTTATTTGCTTTAGGGGTAAGGTTAGGTTATTTATTTGAGATTTTATTTGTTTCTTGAGGTAAGATTGTATTGTAAACTTCCCTCTTAGAACTGCTTTTGCTGCATCCCATAGGTTTTAGGTCATCGTGCTTTCATTGTCATTTAGTTCCAGGTATTTTTTGATTTTTCGCTTTGATTTCTGCAGTGATCCATTGGTTATTTAGTAACATATTGTTTACCATTTTTTCCTGTAATTGATTTCTGATCTTGTAGCACTGTGTTCAGAAAAGATGCTTGATGTGATTTCAATTTTCTTAAATTTACCAAGGCTGGACTTTTGACCCCAGATATGATCTCTCCTAGAGAATTTTTCGTGTGCACTTGAAAAGAAAGTATATTCTGCTGCTTTCAGATGAAATGTCCTGTAAATATCAGTGAAGTCTATCTGATCTGATGTATCATTTAAGGCTTGTGTTTCCTTATTAATTTTCTGTCGGGATGATCTGTGCCTTGGTGTAAGTCAGGTGTTAAAATCCCCCACTATGATTGTGTTACTGTGATATTTTCTTCTAGGAGTTTTATTGTTTTAGGTGTTACATTGACCCATTTTGAGTTAATTTTTGTGTATGGAGTAAGGTAGTGGTCCAGTTTTATTCTTTGGCAGGGGACTGTTCAGTTTTCCAAACACAATTTATTGAAGAGATTGTCCTTTTCCTATTGTATATTCTTGTCTCCTTTGTTAAAATTAACTGTGGGCTTATTTCTAGGCTCTCTATTCTGTTCCACTTACTTATGTGTCTGTTTTTATACCAAGACCACACTAGACTATAGCTATAGTAAAATACTACACTTTGATTACTACAGCTTTATAAAAACAGCTTGAAATCAGGAAGTGTGATGCCTCTCCACTGTGCTCTTCCTCAGGACTACTTTGACTATTCAGGGTCTTTTATAGTTCTATATGAATTTTAGAATTTTTTCCTATTTTTGTAAAAAAAATGCCATTGGAGTTTTGATAGGGAATGCATTGAATCTATAGATGGCTTTGGATATTATGTACATTTTAACAATATTTACTTTTTAATCCATGAACAGAAATACCTTTCCATGTTTGTGTCTTCTTCCATTTACTTCATTGATGTCTTACAATTTTCAGTTTAGAGATCTTTCACCTCCTTGGTTAAATTTATTCCTGAGTATTTTATTGTTTTTAATGCCATTGTAAATGAAAAATTTTCAGTTTGTTTTTCAGATAATTTGTTTTGGAAACATAGAAATGCTATGGATTTTTGTATGTTGATTTTGTATCTTGCAACTTTACAGGATTCATTGATTAGATCTAACAGTTTTTATTTGGATAGTCTTTAGGATTATCTCTATATACCATCAAGTCATCTACAGATAGAAGGTATATATAAAATAGAGGCAGGTTTTATTATGACTGGATAGAGACTGTTTTCTTGTCATTTATTATTTGTATAGAAAAACAAGAAAAAGAAGATTAAGATGATTTGACAATTATTAAAAATAGTTTTCTTAAAGTCTTAAAGTTATAGGAATTCTGACTATCATAATTTCTTTGATAAAATTTAGTACTGAGAGATGTAAGTATTGTGTCAATTAATGATTCTCATTATAGTTTTATATATAGTGTAGTCTAGGGATGGAATGTTGTAATTATGAATGGCAGAGACTTTAGAGTCTGACTTAAAATTCTGGCTTTGACATTTTCTATTTATACAACTGTATTTGTGATCCCCAAGATTACTCTTAAGCTTGAATATTCACTTAATTATTACTCACACTACTCATGAAACTTATTCTACTCTTGGATATGGTTTATTACAGTGGCAATAAACAAAGAGGTGAAGTGTTGGAAAAACTAGGTACAAGCTTCCAGGTGTTCCCTCCTAGTGAATGTGCATGGAGACATGCTTAATATTCCTATCAGTGTTGTATGACAACACATATAATTATTCTCAACCAGAGAAGCTTGTCTGTGCCTTGGTGTCCAGGTGTTTATTGGGAGTCAGTCACATAGGCATGTGGTGCCCACATGACTGACCTCAGCTACTTAGGAGAATCACTATCACTTACATTCTTAGAATAAACTTAACCTCTTAATTGGGATAACATGGTCCAAGTTGTCAGACACACCAAAAAAGTCTTAGGCAGAATATTCCAGTGACCCAGAGGTTATCTCCTAGGAACCAACCAAGACATACCATACTTGGGAATGTGCAGGATTTGAGCAACAAGAGCCTGCTGTGTTAATCCTTTCCTGCTGGCAACACTGCCACATTATATTATTCCTATATACCACTGTTTCTCATATGTAAGAATGAGATCATTAACTGTAGTGTATGTATTATATATGTAGTATACTGTAGTATATATTAAATTATTTAAATGCATTATTATGTAAATAATGAGCTGGCTCATGTAAAACAGTTTGCACAATAACCTGACACACTGAAAACACTAATAGCTATTAGATAATATTATAAGCATTTTTATAGCTATTGTTATTACTGCTACTAGCTCTATAAAATATACAATAGACTCATTTAAAGGCCCTAATGGATCCTCCTATATTCAAAATTCTTTGTGGGAAAATAGAACAATAAGTAACTATGGGCATTTAGAAGAAAATTGTCCTTGTATATCTGAAAAATTTTGGTATATAAATTGCTGTGAATGTTCTCAACCCAAGTGAGTGATGTTAAGTCAAAAATATTTATATGCTAGTGCATATATTTAGGCATTAAATACCTAAGCTCTATCACACTTAATGAAAATAATCTTTAAATGTGTTTGCTTCTAAACATGTTAACTTCATATAGCAAATTTCAAATGATAATAATAATGTGGCATTTTAGCACAAAGGCGTCATGTTTAAAAAATTACTGAATTAAATTAAGCAAAGAAACCTAATTCTATGAGGGGAAAAAAAGAAGAAAAAAATGATTACCTCTAGCATTGTTGTGGTATTTGGTACAGATACAGATGTAAATAAATGAGGTAACAATCATTCTACAATATATCCTTGAATATATAAAGATTCAGTTTTTATTGTAATTGTATCAACTGACAAGAGTTCACAAGGTGCCCCCTTTTCTCTGATAATGTAAAAAACCATCTTTGATAGAAATTGTGTTCTGAGAGCCTAGCTAATTTGTAAGGCACTTGAATTATGATTTCTCAGTTGGTGAGTTGACATTACACACCAAATGCTTTATCTGAATCTGAATGTAGGATATTGGCAAGTATATCAAGTATATATATTAGTCTTCATTTTTTAAAAAATGATAGTAAGTTTACTTTGATGTTATTTAAATTAACCTTATAATATCCATCTGTACTTGGGATGTCAAAAGAGTATCAAACCAAAATGTCATGTGCTTGGCTATCTTTTTTAGATACATGTAGTTAGCATAGAATGTATTAAAAAATGAAGCAGTTGTGCATTTGATGCAAATTCATTCATATTCACATTGCAAAGCAGCATGCTCCCTAATGTTCCTTTTATACTAAGTCCTATTTCATCATCATTATAATTGACAGATAATGTTAAACAAGGCAATACTAGCTTTTCAGAACACATTTTACATTACTAATCCATTATTTACAACCCAAGAGAGAACAAAACAACTCTCTAAAAGCATACAGAGTTTATCAAAGCTTTAGCTGTTGAGGTTGCTAAAGGAAGTCAAGCAGAAGACAAATTTAATGCTGTTATAAACCTAAATTATTATAAACTTGCCTTTCTGAATTGGAAGAATCTTGACTTTTTAGAGACCATGTTTTTAAAAGTAAACTAAATGTTACTTTAAAATTTAATTTAGGGAGCAATGGCATGTAATAAAGAAAATTAAGAATCTGTATTTATATCTAGCTCTAAAATATTTTCAATCTTAAGGTGTTTTAGCCAAACCAATAATCTAAGAATATAATTGAGTTTTTCATGTATAACATATATAACAACATACAATATTATATATAACACATAATATATTCAGAGAGAATGTTATTTTCCAAATCTAACCTACATGTTAATGATGACTTCTCTAAACTAGTGTGTATAAAGTGAATGTAATGTTAATTAACTGAAATAAGTTTATGTAAATGATGTTTTTAAAAATTCTACAGATCTTATAATTTCTGTCCAGAAAAACAGATGATGGAAAGGTCAGATTTTAAAAACTTTCCCATCACTGTAGAACCCTCTCTTGTAACTGGCAGTATTGATGGTATTATTTATTACAGTAACCAATAATAGAAAGGGATACAGTACAAAACCATTTAATAAGAGATTGATTTGTGTTTTTCTTCAGGGTAAAAACATGGACATCAAGGACACTGGAAAAATTTCAGGGTCTTATCCTAAAATGAACACTTTCTGAAATTGTTATATCGATATCGTTTTGTCTACCATGTTGAAAATTAGTTACCAAACAATTATTTCTATATCCTTATTTTTATAAATGAAATATCAAATCTCTGTGACTTTTCCAGTGCCCTCTGGGAAATTTAAAGACATGTAGGAAAAATGTGCTGAGATTTTTCTTTCTTTTTTTTTTTTTAAACTAAATTTAGGATTTGATTATGGGAAGGCAGAATCAAGAGTCATCAAAGGAAGCTGGGCATTTGATTATGATAGTATTATGGGTGCCTGAGAAACAATACGTGGCAACCTATTTTGAGAAACAAAACCCATTCCATAACCTTGCACACACAGTTTGTATTTTCTACCAGTCTTGCTCCAACCATGTTAATTTTACCTTTTTAACTAAAGTGGCTAACTTTTATTTCATACAAAGGACAAGAAAATAAATAATTCAACTTTCATGGATAGGTATTTAGCAGATGAACAAACCTCATAAAATCTTAATAACACAATTTTCAGCAACAGCACACATCCTGCTTATACCTTAAAGTAATAAAAATAAATACATTCATAAGATGAACAAAAGATATAGCTGCTCCACAGCATTTATAAATAAGAAGGGATAGTGTGTATACTTAAAATCATGCTTAGTTATGAGTACTTCCATATTAATTTTTACATAGCTGTTCTTTCCTGAATCAAAACTATTAAATTAATCTTATTTGTTCAAAGATTTACTTGAAATATATAAACTTAGATTCTTAAAATATTTCTAAGTTAGAAGTCCCTAGAAGAAATTTTTAACAAGTTTAAATTATCAAAATATGGTTTTCTTATGTTCTTTAAATTTGTAAGATGTTACATTTTACAAGCACTGAGTCATCAGTATATTTCACTTAGAACTGAGTTTCCTTAAT
This sequence comes from Hippopotamus amphibius kiboko, assembly GCF_030028045.1. NCBI lineage: Eukaryota > Metazoa > Chordata > Mammalia > Artiodactyla > Hippopotamidae > Hippopotamus > Hippopotamus amphibius. The sequence continues at coordinate 78,619,347 of NC_080198.1, forward strand.
TTAAAGACTTTATATTCTAATTTGTTAATATCTTACAGGGGTAGGAAAACATTGCACTCTAGCAATATGAGAGGTCAAGGCTTTTCTGAGTTATAGACACAGACATTTGGAGCACTTGGAGCTTCACTTCTACAATTAGCCATAATCAAAAACAAATTCTAGAGGGTCAGATATTAAAGAGATATTCTTCCAGTGTGGATGGAAAATTTTTCCTTTTCCTTTTTTTATTTTTTTATTTTTTAAGTTATTGGGAAAAAAGTTTATTTTGGCAGAGAGTGTTAAACACAATTAAAGTCGCATACATTAGTAACATAACATCCTTAATTTGGTATGTGTGACACATTATCTTGCTTTCCTTTTATCTTTTAATTGAAATATACTTTATGTGTAATTTTATGTAAGTTATGAGTACAAATAGTGATTCATAATAAATGTTATACTCGATTTATAGTTATAAAATATTGCCTACATTCCCTGTGTTTTACAATATATACTTGTAGCTTATTTTATAGATAATAGTTTTTACCTCATAATCCCCTACCCCTATTATGCCCCCCCCTTCCCTCTCCTCACTGGTAATTGCTAGTTCATTCTCTAGATCTGTGAATCTGATTTGTTTTTGTTATTCTCACTTTCATTTTTTAGATTCCATGTATATGTGATATCATACAGTTATCTGTATTTTTCTGTCTGACTTATTTCACTTAGCATAATACCCTCCAGTCCATCCATGTTGTTGCAAATGGCAAAATTTCATTCATTTTTATGGCTGGGTAATACTCCGTTGTATACATATACCCCATCTTCTTTATCCATTGTTCTCTTGCATCCATATCTTGGCAATTGTAATTAATGCTGCTATGAATACTGGGGATGCATGTATCTTTTCAAATCAGTGTTGTTGTTGTTGTTGTTTTCAGATATGTACCCAGAAGTAAAATTTGCTGGGTCATATGGTAGTTCTAATTTTAGTTTTCTGAGAAACCTCCACACTGTTTTCCACAGTGGCTACACCACTTTACATTCCCGTGAACAGTGTATGAGGCTTCACTTTTCTCCACAGCCTGGGCAACGATCGTTATTTGTGTTATTTTTGATGATAGCCATTCTGACAGGTTTGAAGTGATAGCTCATTGTGGTTTGATTTGCACTTCCCTGATGATTAGTGATGTTGAGCATCTTTTCATGTGCCTGTTGGCCATCTGCATGTCTTCTTCGGAAAAATATCTATTCAGGTCTTCTGACCATTTTTTTATTAGGTTGTTTTGTTTTTGATGTTGAGCTGTATGAGCTGTTTATATATTTTGGATGTTGACTCCTTATCCATCATATTGTTTGCAGGTATTTTCAGTAGGTTGTCTTTTCATTTTGTGGATGGTTTCCTTTGCTGTGCAATAGCTTTTAAGTTTAATTAGGTTCCATTCACTTATTTTTGCTTTTATTTGCTTTATTAGACAGATTCAAAAATATTGGTACGATTTATGTCAAAGAGTGTTCTATGTTTCCCTCCTGGAGTTTCACGGTTTCTGGTATTGCATTTAGGTCTTTAATCCATTTTGAGTTCATTTTTGTATGTGATGTTAGAGAATGCTCTAATTCCATTCTTTCACATGTTTTCCCAAAACCACTTATTGAAGAGATTGTTTTTTCCCCACTATATATTCTTGCTCCTTTGTCGTAGATTTATACCTGGCTTTACTATTCCATTGATCTGTGTCTGTTTTTGTGCTAGTACTGTACTGTTTTGATTACTGTCACTTTGTAATATAATTGACACTTACTAATAAGCAAAAAACAAAACAAAAACCCTCTAATAAATCCGTTTCTCTGTCATTTCTCACTTGAGAATAGAATCATCTTACAAAAATCACCAAAATCAGGCCACAAAAACAATTTTTCAATCATTGTTGCCTTCAATGCGGAATAGAATTTTAGCTACATACAAACCAGAAATAAAAACACACACACACATACAAAATCAATAGAAAAAATAAACTGCAAAGGCATCAAATTTAAAGTTCTACTCATACTTATTTTACTCTGGTAGCCAAGTAAGGACAGGTCTTAAGCAAGCTATCAGGTAAATTTCTCTAACAACATAGTTTACTTGGCTCCATCAGTGCTCCCATAAGAACATCATGCACATCATCACATAAGAGAGTTTATTTTACTGGTTAATTAATGACTGAAAAAGTAAGATGTTAAATTTGTTCCAAATGAAATTAGAGATGTTATGCATATATAGGCAATTTTTAAAAAGGAATATTAAGTTAAAATTTCTAGATTAGATACAAAATTGGGTAATGTCTAAAAGGGCCATACGTGTCAGTCTTTGAGGTTACTTATTCCACTGGAAAGAATTTACCTATCTTTCCAGCTATCTAAAAATCTCCAAATTAACCTCTGTTCTTACATGGTTCACACAATAAAAATGTTAAGCTCAGCATGTCATGAAGAAACAATATCTCTTTTTCTTTATTTCCAAGATTTGAACAATTATTTTTTACATCAAACTGAATTTGCCTTGATTTTTTATTTTTAGTAGACAATAAACTGCATATATTTAGAGTGTACAATTTGTTATTTTTTTTCTTATTAGTAATGTATGTAGGGCAATCCCAGTCTCCCAATTCATTCCTCCCAACCCTCCCCACTTTCCCCACTTGGTGTCCATATGTTTGTTCTCTACATCTCTGTTTCCATTTCTGCCTTGCAAACTGGTTGATTTGTACCATTTTTCTATATTCCGCATATATGTGTTAATATACAACATTTGTTTTTCTCTTTCTGACTCACTTCATTCTGTATGACAGTCTCTAGGTCCACCCATGTCTCTACAAATGTCCCAGTTTCATTCCTTTTTACAGCTGAGTAATATTCCATTGTATATATGTACCACTTCTTTTTTATCCATTCATCTGTCATTGGACATTTAGGTTGCTTCCATGTCCTGGCTATTGTAAATAGTGCTGCCGTGAACATTGGAGTGCATGTGTCTTTTTGAATTATGGTGTTCTCTGGGTATATGCCCAGTAGTGGGATTGCTGGGTCATATGGTAGTTCAATTTTTAGTTTTGCAAGGAACCTCCATACTGTTCTCCATAGTGGCTGTATCAATTTACATTGCCACCAGTAGTGTAGAGCTTTCCCTTTTCTCCATACCCTCTCCAGCATTTACTGTTTGTAGCTTTTCTGATGATGCCCATTTTAACCAGTGTGAGGTGATACCTCATTGTAGTTTTGATTTGCATTTCTCTAATAATGAGTGATGTTGAGCAGCTTTTCCTGTGCCTCTTGGTCATCTGTATGTCTTCTTTGGAGAAATGCCTATTTAGGTCTTCTGCCCATTTTTTGATTAGGTTGTTTGTTTTCTTGATATTGAGCTGGATGAACTGTTTATATATTTTGGAGATTAATCCTTTGTTGATTTGTTTGCAAATATTTTCTCCCATTCTGAGGGTTGTCTTTTCATCTTGCTTATAGTTTCCTTTGCTGTACAGAAGCTTTGAAGTTTCATTAGGTCCCACTTATTTATTTTTGGTTTTATTTCCATTACTCTAGGGGGTGGATCAAAAAAGATCTTGCTGTGATTTATGTTGAAGAGTGTTCTTCCTATGTTTTCCTCTAGGAGTTTTACAGTGCCTAGCCTTACATTTAGGTCTTTAATCCATTTGAGTTTATTTTTGGGTATAGTTTTAGAGAGTGTTCTAATTTCATTCTTTTACATGTAGCTGTCCAGTTTTCCCAGCACCACCTATTGAAGAGGCTGCCTTTTCTCCACTGGATATCCTTGGCTCCTTTGTCAGAGATTAGTTGACCATAGTTTATCTCTGGGCTTTCTATCCTGTTCCATTGATCTGTATTTCTGTTTTTCTGCCAGTACCATACTGTCCTGATCACTGTAGCCTTGTAGTACAGTTTGAAGTCAGGAAGCCTGTTTCCACCAACTCCGTCCTTCCTTCTCAAGATTGCTTTGGCTCTTTGGGGTCTTTTGTGTTTCCATACAAATCATACAATTTCTTGTTCTAGTTCTATGAAAAATGCCATTGGTAATTTTATAGGGATTGCAATGAATCTGTAAATTGCTTTGGGTAGTATAGTCATTTTCATAATGTTGATTCTTCCAATCTAAGAACATGGTATATCTCTCTGTGTCCTCTTTGATTTCTTTCATGGATGTCTTATAGTTTTCTGAGTACAGGAAACTTTTACCTCCTTAGTTAGGTTTATTCCTAGTTATTTTATTCTTTTTGTTGCAATGGTGAATGGGATTGTTTCCTTAATTTCTCTTTCTGATCTTTCATTGTAAGTGTATAGAAATGCAAGAGATTTCTGTGTGTTAATTTTGTATCCTGCAACTTTACCAAGTTCATTGATGAGCTCAAGTAGTTTTCTGTGGCATCTTTAGGATTTTCTATGTATAGTATCATGTCATCTGTGAACAGTGACAGTTTTACTTCTTTACCAATTTGGATTCCTTTTATTTCTTCTCTAATGGATGTGGTAAGGACTTCCAAAACTATGTTTAATAGTAGTGGCAAGAGTGGCCATCCTTGTCTTGTTCCTGGTCTTACAGGGAATGCTTCCAGTTTTTCACCATTGAGAATGATGTTTGCTGTGGGTTTGTTGTATATGGCCTTTATTATGTTGAGGTAGTGTCCCTCTATGCCCACCTTCTGGAGAGTTATTTATTTTTTTTATCATAAATAGGTGTTGAATTTTGTCAAAAGCTTTTCTTGCATCTTTTGAGATGATCCTGTTGTTTTTATCCTTCAGTTTGTTAATATGGTGTATTACATTGATTTGTGTGTATTGAAGAATGCTTACATTCCAGGAATAAACTCCACTTGATTATGGTGTATGATCCTTTTAATGTATTGTTGGATTCTGTTGGCTAGTATTTTGTTGAGGATTTTTGCATCTAAATTCATCAGTGCTATTGGTTTGTAATTTTCTTTTTTTGTAGTATCTTTGTCTGGCTTTGCTTTCAGCGTGATGGTGGCCTCTTAAAATGAGTTTGGGAGTGTTCTTCCTCTGTAATTTTTTGAAAGGGCTTGAGAAGGATGGGTGTTAGCTCTTCTCTAAATGTTTGATAAAATTCACCTGTGAATCCATCTGGTCTTGGACTTTTGTTTGTTGGAAGATTTTTAGTCCCAGTTTCAATTTCATTACCTGTGATTGGTCTGTTCATATTTTCTATGGCTTCCTGATTCAGTCTTGGAAGGTTATACCTTTCTAAGAATTTGTCCATTTCATCCAGGTTGTCCATTTTATTGGCATATGGTTGCTTGTATTAGTCTCTTATGGTGCTTTTTATTTTTGTAGTGTCTGTTGTAACTTATCCTGTTTCATTTCTAATTTTATTGATTTGAGTCCTCTCCCACTTTTTCTTGATGAGTCTTGCTAGAGGTTTATCAGTTTTTTTATCTTCTCAAAGAAGCAGCTTTTAGTTTTATTGATTTTTGCTATTGTTTTCTTTGTTTCTATGTCATTTATTTCTGCTCTGATCTTTATGATTTCTCTCCGTCTACTAACTTTGGGTTTTGTTTGCTCTCCTTTCTCTAGTTTCTTTAGGTGTAAGGTTAGATTGTTTATTTGGGATTTTCCCTGTTTCTTGAGGTAGGATTGTATTGCTATAAACTTCCCTCTTAGAACTGCCTTTGCTGCATCCCATAGGTTTTGGATCGTTGTGTTTTCATTGTCATTTGTCTCTCGGTTTTTTTTTTTTTATTACCTGTTTTGTTTTTTCAGTGATCTCTTGGTTATTTAGTAGCATATTATTTAGCCTCCATGTGTTTGTGTTTTTTACAGTTTTTTTTCCTGTGATTGATTTCTAATCTCAGCATTGTGGTCAGAAAAGATGCTTGATACAATTTCAATTTTCTTGAATTTACCAAGGCTTGATTTATGACCCAAAATGTGATCTCTCCTGGAGAATGTTCCATGTACACTTGAGAAGAACGTGTAATCTGCTCTTTTTGGATGTAATGTCCTATAGATATCTATTAAATCAAGCTTGTTTATTGTGTCATTTAAAGCTTGTGTTTCCTCATTAATTTTCTGTGTGGATGATCTGTCCATTGGTGTAAGTGGGGTGTTAAAGTCCCCCACTATGATTGTGTTACTGTCGATTTCCTCTTTCCTAGTTGTTAGCATTTACATTATGTATTGAGGTGCTCCTATATTGCTCCTATAAATATATATAGTGCATATATATTTATGGTTGTTATCTCTTCTTCTTGGATTGATCCCTCGATCTTTATGTAGTGTCCTTTCTTGTCTCATGTAACATTTTTTATTTTAAAGTCTATTTTATCTGATACGAGTATTGCTACTCCAGCTTTCTTTTGATTTCCATTTGCATGGAATATCTTTTTCCATCCCCTCACTTTCCATCTGTATGTGTCCCTAGGTCTGAAGTGGGTCTCTTGTAGACAGCATATATATGGGTCTTGTTTTTGTATCCATTCAGCCAGTCTGTGTCTTTTGCTTGATGTATTTAGTCCATTTACAGTCAAGGTAATTACTGATATGTATGTTCCTAGTACCATTTTCTTAATTGTTTATGTTTTTTAAGTCCTTTTCTTCTTTTATGTTTCCCACTTAGAGAAGTTCCTTTAGCATTTGTTGTAGGGCTGGTTTGATGGTGCTGAATTCTCTTAGCTGTTGCTTGTCTGTAAAGCTTTTGATTTCTCTGTTGAATCTGAATGAGATCCTTGCTGGGTAGAGTATTCTGTGTTGTAGTTTCTTCCCTTTCATCACTTGAAATATTTTGTGCCACTTCCTTCTGGCTTGCAGAGTTTCTGCTGAGAAATCAGCTGTAACCCTTATGGGAGTTCCCTTGTATGTTATGTGTCATTTTTCCCTTGTTGCTTTTAATAAGTTTTCTCTGTCTTTAAGTTTTGTCAATTTGACTATTGTGTGTCTTGGCATGTTTCTCTTTGGGTTTATCCTGCCTGGGACTCTCTGCACTTCCTGGACTTGGGTGGCTATTTCCTTTCCCATGTTAGGGAAGTTTTCAACTAGAATCTCTTCCAGTATTTTCTTGGGTCCTTTCTCTCTCTCTTCTCCTTCTGGGATCCCTATAATGTGAATATTGGTGCATTTAACATTTTCCCAGAGGTCTCTTAGGCTGTCTTCAGTTCTTTTCATTCTTTTCTGCATCAGTGATTTTCACCATTCTGTCTTCCAGGTCACTTATTTGCCCTTCTGCCTCAGTGAATCTGCTATTGGTTCCTTCTAGTGTATTCTTCTTTTCAGTTATTGTGTTGCATATCTCTGTTTGTTTGTTCTTTAATTCTTCTAGGTCTTTGGCAAACTTTTCTTGCAGCTTTTCAATCTTTGCATCCAGTCCTGGATCATCTTCACCATCATTATTCTGAATTCTTTTTCTGTAAGGGTGCCTATCTCCTCTTCATTTAGTTGTTTTTCTGGGATTTTACCTTTTCCCTTCATATGGTACAAAGTCCTCTGCCTTTTCATTTTCTCTTTCTGTGGCTGTGGTTTTCAGTTCCAGAGAATGAAACACTGCTGATACTGCTTGATGCTCCTGTCTGCTCTCTTGTAGAAGCAGCTATCTAGGAGGCTCGTGCATGCTTCCTGATGGGAGGGCCTGATGGTGGGTAGGGCTGGGTAGGCGGAGCTCAGCAAAACTTTAATCTGCTTGTCTGCCAGTGTGTGGGCCTGTGTTACCACATTGTTGGTTGTTTGGCCTGAGGCTACCTAGCAGTGGAGCTTACAGGCTCTTTAGTGGGGTTAATGGTGGATTCTTGGAGGTCACACTTCCCAGAACCCCTGCTGCCGGAGTCCCTGTCCCCTCGGTGAGCCACAGCTGCCCCCCCACCTCTGCAGGCAGCCCTCCAACACCAGAAGGTAGGTCTGGTTCAGTCTCCTATGGGGTCACTCCTCCTTACCCCTGGGTCCTGGTGAACACATTATTTTTTGTGTGCCCTCCAGTAGTGGAGTCTCTGTTTCCTGCAGTCCTGTGGAGGTCCTGCAATCAAATCCCGTTGGCTTTCAAAGTTTGATTCTCTGGGGATTCCTCCTCCTATTGTTGGACCCCCAGGTTGGGAAGCCTGACATGGGACTCAGAACCCTCACTTTAGTGGGTGGACTTCTGTGGTATAACTGTTCTCCAGTTTGTGAATCACCCACCTAGTATTTGTGGGATTTGATTTTAACGTGATTGCACCCCTCCTACTGTCTCATTGTGGCTTTTCCTTTGTCTCTGGATGTGGGGTGTCTTTTTTGGTGAGTTCCAGTATCTTTCTGTCCATGATTGTTCAGCATTTAGTTGTAATTCCAGTGCTTTTGCAAGAGGGAGTGAGGGCATGTCCTCCTATTCCCTCTACCTTTCTTTTCTGTTACTCCATAATAAATTTGCCTTGAATTTTTAAGGATCTCACTTGAACACCAATTCAGCTCAGGTATATCCAAGCCTTAAACCCAACTTGATGCATCTTTAAAATCTAGCATATCACTATTGGTTAACTATATTAGCTATAAAAATGATCTTTCCTTTATTTCCATTACTTCTAAATTTACAGACTATAAAGTGAGTCAGACCTCTGTTCTTATTTTCAACTAATTATCAACAAGGACCTAACTTTGTAATTTCTCTACACCCAACGTAGAACCATGGTTCAACACTTCAATCTGCATTGTATCTTTATCTTCAACTCCTTCAAATACTTAACTTTTGCATATCCTGGAACATTTTTTGGTCTTATCTGCTTTTATTTATTTTTTGTATAAAAATTGATAGTGTAAAACTCACCCATGAAATTCAGTGTCATAACTATTAACCTTTGACAAGTTCAAATCCTCCAGTGTATTTATTTTGCTGCCCTATCTGCAAGACTTGTCCAGTGCTGTTCAAATAAAAATTTTGTTTGGTTTGCACAAGACCACAGACTCATGGTTCTATATTCCTAAGGTCTCCAGTCAGTCAAAGTACACATGCTTTTTCTCCATGGGGCTGTAGTGAAAGGATTAGATTCTGACCATCTTTTATTCATTTTCCAGGGGAATGTTTTGTAACTCCATTGCTAAAACCATTCAGCTCCTATAAAATTAGATGAATCTGATCCGAATATTTTTAGACTCTAATTTTCAAATGTTTCTGTGAGTCAAATGGTCATAAAAATACTGTTGGATAAATTTCAAAGTGATAAACAGATGCCCATATGACCACTACTTTAAACTATAATCTAAGCACCAATACGTAATAATATGCATTTTAAAATTCCCAAGTGAAGTCAGTAGACAGAAAGTAGACTGGTAGTTTCCAGGAGCTGGGGCAAGAGTGGGGCAAAAACACAGAGTTACTACTAATGGGTACAGGATTTTTTGAGGGGTGATAAAATTTTTTCTGTATTAGTAGTGATGTTTGTACAACTTTGTGAGTATACTAAAGCCTTTAGAAGAGTGACTTATATTGTATGTGAAATATGCTTCCTTAAACAGGAGAAAAAAAGAAACACAGTAGTCTCAGAATTGAAAAGCTGTACTAATCTTCATCTATATTGCAATTCCCATCTAGATAAAATCTAACCTTAGTGCTACCTAGTAGAAATGTACTAGATAAAGAAAAGTAAATAAAGGAAAATGAAGGTTTCTTGCTTTCAATTTGTTAGGAAACCAAAAAAAAAAAAAACCAACTGTTTCCTTTGTACTGTAGAATCTGTAAATGGTTAATTAGGAGAACGCTTTTGTTGACTCTTGCTATTAAGTTCTTCTCACTAACCACTTGATAAGGCCTACATTTTCTTAGTTTTCTACTGTATTTACTAAATTTTTGCCTTCAGGGAGCCAGAAATGATAAATAATATATTGGCTGTTCTAATATTTGCTCTTCCTCATTAATTATTTCCAAGTGATTAAAGAACAATGACAATTCCCTTGTTCCCTTTTCCCCTGCTGAAGTAGTATCTGTTCTCATGAGAAAAAAAAGTCAAGTAACTCAGGCCTTGATGAAACAGAATAAAGATTTTATTTAAAAAGGGCAGTAGAGCCCAAGCTTTGTCCAGGAATAGTAGGAAATATTAAGATATGCACCATTAGAATAAGCAGCTTTATTAATGTTAGTAAAGTCTATGATTACAGTAGAATGATGGCCGATGGCCATGCCTTAGGAAAATCTGCAGCAAACACTATAAAAAAATCTAGATCCCAAATCATAGCTTCCTTATAATACCTCCATTTTACTGTTTGTAGGCATTTTAACACTATATTTATTGGGTTTTTGGTAAGATTATAGTTCAGTTTTCATCAAAATAAAAACTCTCTCCAAAAGTATGATGTTGGCCCAAATTCTAAAACCACCAAGCTTCCTATCCTTTTGTAGAAGATTCAGATGTACTTGCACCATCTCTAACCACTGAGACACACTGAAAGAATTTGAGACTTCGAGGGTTCTTGCAGGCACTGAGTATTATTACCAAGAGGAGAAGTTGGAAAGATGAAAGGTGAGTCAGGAAGAAAGAGAAAAAGTACAAGAAGTAGTAAGGAAGGGTCCAAACCACAGTCTTAAAATATGTGAAGGCCTTTCCCTTTTCTTTCTAGTTAAGTTTTTTTTTTTCATTTGGAAAAACAGAATGCATCTCCAAATCTGATTAAGTGTGAGTTATAAATGTCCCGTAAAGGCCAAAAAACCCCCAAAAAACAAAAAAACAAAAACTGTCTAAACCACTTTCAGTTTGAAGGGTCAACTTTTCCAGACACTTACATCATATTCCACATTCTATTCCATTTTAAAACTTAAATCTATAAATTTAACAGTTAATTTTAAACAAGTTTTAAAAATGATAATTGAAGCATTTGTATTATTATTATATAATATGGTCTTAGTGAGTATTGCGATGTCACCTAATTTATATTGCAGTGCCATTAGAAGTTAATTATGTTTATCTTCACTTATAGGGATAATGCTACCATATGGCACACATATGATGGGATAAGTTTGTTACCATGAATATTTATATAAAAAAGAAAAATCTGTTACATTCTTAATTCTATGACTTTTTATATTTTGGAGATCCTGCACTATGTTTTAGGAATATAAAAGAATAGAAATGTAAAGAGATTATACTCAGTAGCATTGCTGTACCAATCAAAATAACAACACTAAACTGTCTTTTCAATCATGTCACATAATTCAAGCTTTTCAGTATAATCTTTAGGAAGGTAAAACATTGAAAGATCACTGTATTTATTTTTTGAGAACTTTTTATTTTGAAATAATTTTAGATTTACAGAAGAGTTACAAAGATAGTACAGAGAACTCCCTATATTCTTCACCCAGCTTCCCCTAATGTTAACATCTTACATAACTATAGTAATTTATCAAAACTAGGAAATTAACATTAGTAAGATACTATCCACACTTTTTTCAGATTTCATCACTTTTTCCAACATGTTGCATGTCTTCTGTCTTTCCTAGTATATGACAATTTCTCTCTTTCCTTTTTTTTCATGGCCTGGACATTTTTTGATTTTTATTGAGATATAATTGACATACAATAAACTGTATATATTTAAAATGTACAATTTGATAATTTCTTTCTTATTAATAATGTATATATGGCAATCCCCATCTCCCAATTCATCCCACCCCAACCCCCTCCATTGTCCCAATTTAGCTCCTTTTTATGGCTGAGTAATATTCCATTGTATATATGTGCCACATCTTCTTTATCCATTCATCTGTTGATGGACATTTATGTTGCTTCTACAACCTGGCTATTGTAAATAGTGCTGCAGTGAACATTGGGGTGCATGTGTCTTTTTGAATTATAGTTTTCTCTGGGTATATGCCCAGTAGTGGGATTGCTGGGTCATATAATTCCATTTTTAGTTTTTTAAGGAACCTCCATACTGTTCTCCATAGTGGCTGTATCATTTTATATTGCCACCAACAGTGCAAGAGGTTTGCCTTTTCTCCACACCCTCTCCAGCATTTATTGTTTGTATATTTTCTGATGATGCCCATTCTAACCCGTGTGAGGTGATCACCTCATTGTAGTTTTGATTTGCATTTCTCTAATACTTTGTGATGTTCAGCAGCTTTTCATGTGCCTCTTGGCCATCTGCATGTCTTCTTTGGAGACATGCCTATTTAGGTCTTCTGCCCACTTTCTGATTGGGTTGTTTGTTTGTTTTTTTTGATATTGAGCTGCATGAACTATTTACATATTTTGGAGGTTAATCCTTTGATTCATTTGCAAATATTTTCTCCCATTCTGAGGGTTGTCTTTTCTTCTTGTTTATAGTTTCCTTTACTGTGCAAAAGCTTTGAAGTTTCACTAGGTCCCACTTGTTTATTTTTGTTTTTATTTCCATTACTCTAGTAGGTGGGTCAAAAAAGATCTTGCTGTGATTTATGTTAAAGAGTGTTCTTCCTATGTTTTCCTCTAAGAGTTCTATAGTGTCTGACCTTACATTGAGGTCTTTAATCCATTTTGAGTTTATTTTTGTGTATAGTATTAGGGAGTGTTCTAATTTCATTTTTTTTACATGTAGTGTGTATTATATCTTGTTACTACATGTTGGTGAACTGACCACATCTCTGACAGGCAGTGCACTAAGCAGGGACACAGAATATCTGCCTTAGTGAGGGCTGGGTATTTTTCAATTTTCTCATCTTTGAAAAAAGAGCAACATATCCAGGTTCAGGTTTTTTGATATGACACATGCGGTGACATCAACTCATCCTGTGGGTATTGTTATTCATTGACATTTCTTTTTTTTTTAAAATAATTTATTTAAATATTTATTTATTGGCTGCACTGGGTCTTCGTTGCAGCACACGGGCCTTCTCTAGTTGCAGTGAGCAGGGGCTGCTCTTCATTGTGGTGTGCAGGCTCCTCATTGTGGTGGCCTCCCCCATTGCGGAGCATAGGCTCTAGGTGTGTGGGCTTCAGCAGTTGTGGCACATGGGCTCAATAGTTGTGGCTCACGGGCTCTCAAGTGCAGGCTCAATAGCCGTGGCACGTGGGGTTGGCCGCTCTGCAGCATGTGGCATCTTCCTGGGGCAAGGATCAAGCCCATGTCCCCTGCATTGGCAGGCAGACTCCCAACCACTGTGCCACCTAGGAAGTCCCATCGACGTTCTTAAAGATACCAAGATCTGTGCCTATGAGCCCTCCCAGGATGGGCAAAATCAACCCTATCTGTCTTTTTAAAATTTAATCAACTTTAAATTTTGTTTTACTTGACAGAGTAGGACTATAATATGTATACTTAAGAAAAATATTAAAAGGATTTGAGATGGCATTTTAAAAATATTCTCAAAAATATATGCATAGTTGACTAAGTGAGCATTATTAAGTTGTTAGTACTTTATAATTGAAACACCAAAATAAGTTTCATAGGGACAAGAGGACAATTTTCAAATTCTCCCTTAATTTATTTAAAATATATTTTTATTGTAGAAGGCTTGCTTTTGGAAATGTCAGCAGAATTGTAAAAAGACTAGAGGTCAGCTACAAACTAGAGGTCTTTATTTTGTGTTACTAGCATGTTTAAATTGAAACGCTTGATTTCTGAGGTTTTTCATGTTTTCAGAAGAACACTATGATATTTTAAGGAAAGAATCTTCCTCAAGCATCTATGTTTTCTAAGTAAGGGAATAATTCAAGAGCAGGGTTTAGTCTACCATGATGAATGGAAATACAAGCTGTGTGCATTGGCTTTCATAACATGTAAATCATCAAGGATGCTTTTAGGGGCAATTCCAACAGAACAGATCTCAGACTTTAGCTTACGCTCTATTTCCCATGCTATTGTCAGCTTTTGTCTTTTGGACATTTGAAACTTTAATGCCTAAGTTTAAAAGCACTCCTTAGATACCAGTTAGAGTGAACCGTGAATGTTCATTTTTTTTAAAGTAAAGCAAATTCAGTTTTTGGATTATAAACATTATCTAATTTTATGGAAGGTATTAATAAAATAATCCTTTTTACTATAGATTTGATAATTTAGCTCTCAGGTTGGGGTATGTGTGTATCACAGGCTAGTGTGTACATAAAATCAATCAATATAAAACAAGTAGAATCAGTGATTTGAAGTAATATTGTCACCTGATCAAAACAGTTATTCAAAATTTGGTCAGACATAAGTCAGTCAAGCTTTTGTTGTGAATAATTTAGAATCAAATAAAATATTTTCAAAATATTTGTACTACACACTTTAATGTCATGTTGCCCAGGGAGGAAGGATTTCTATTATCTTCAGTGATGGCCAGGCTGCAATCCATCCATTTCACTGAATAAACATAATTCTTCACAATGCTTAACACCTGTTGTTTTTTGTTTGTTTTCTTAATGCCAGTTACTTCCCATATGTAATTTAGGCAAAAGACTTCTTTGAAGGGTTAGAAACACTGAAGGAAACAGACTAAAGATAAATATTTATACCTGTGGGTATGAAAAAATATAACAAGTAAAAAAATCAATTAAAAAATTTAAAGCATTAATTATGAGTCTATTTATAAATGAAACCAGATGGTTACTAAAAGTCCTTCACATTTTCACTTACAAAATTAGTCCAACCATCTTTACAGCCATCAGTGAAACATTGTTTCCGATACTTCTCTAAAATGTGCAAAATTTTTTTGTTTAAATATAGTCTTAATTTCATCACTGTCCTAATGTTCCAAGACACACTGCAGATAATGGAATCTCAATTGTGTCTTGAAAGATCAAAAACAAAACAAAATTCAGTGTATTCTATAAGAATGGTATATTTACAGAAGAGTTGCTTATTAACTAAATACTTACCTCTTATTCTACTTATCAGCTTTTTACAAGTTTTATCTACAGTGTAAGATGATGGCCAAATTATCCAACATCAAGTTTTTTCAAAAAAGAAGTGTCATCTAAAGAAAAAAATGAGAGGTACCATATAGCAAGAGAGTTACAAATGTAAAATCATTGCAATTTACTGAACACTGGTATTAGATATTACTGAAAACTAAATTTTAAAAAACCGTTGGATTTCTGTAGTGTTTTTTACTTTTCAAAGACTTCTCACAAGTACCATCTCGTTGCAGTTACCACTCTGCATCAAGGTAGGTATGGAAATGATTATCTCTAATAGATGAAAACCAGGAAATATAACATTTGGAATTACAATAGAAAAATAAAAACAGGTAAAGAAATAATAATGAAATGTTCCCAAGAGAAGCCTTTTAGGTTTCAAATCAGATTTTTTGATTTTACTGTTTCTCACTTCTTGACAGCTTTGGTGACCAGGTTAAAAAGTTCATTTCCTGTTTCCCCTTTGATTATTCCCTAGAAGGATATAAGATTCATGGGGTCTAAAAAGAATATACACTTCTGAAGCACTTATGTTTGGGAGAGAGTTCTGCAACAACCAGAAATAGTCAGTTTTAGGATAAAAAATAGAGTATACCATGAACATCATGAAACACTACCTAGATTTGAACTAGAGGATCACTCTAACCAATGTCATTGACATGTTGGAATGCTGGGTGAGGCTGACACAAAAAAATAATCCTAGAGCTTAAAAGGAGTCTCACACGGTGATATCTGGTCACTGTCTTCTGCAGTCATGGGAACAAAGTCCTAGAGAGCCACTGGGTCTTAATCCATGAAATAAAAATCATCCTTAATAATGTGGTGTCATCAAGTACTGGGACACACATGTCTAGTTGCTGCCGTTAGTTTCTTATGTATAAATACATAAGAACCAAAAATGTTAGCCGCACCACAGCAGAAATACTGATTCCAACATAGAGTCCTTTCGTGGAGCTCATCCCTGGATTTTGTGCCACAGATGCTTGAGTTTGATTGTTACGCTCAAGGCCATTTGAAGACTGTCACCCTGCCACTCCCATGTGTTGCACAAGAGTATAATGGTGGACTGGTAGGTTAGGTCCTTGATTCCTGCAGTGTTTTAGCCTGGGTTTCTGTGGGCTGTGTTGGAGAATGTGATGTAGCTTCTGGTTCGTGGTTTTATGAGGGTGTTGGCATTGGAGGAGCAGAGTCCAGATGACACTGGAACAATGGTATTTCCAGCTGGTTTATTCTCCAGTGATGTGGTGGTGATCATAAACTACCCCTTGTGCTTAATATGACAAAAATACAGGGCACTGTTGGCCTCGACTTCATACTCTGTGGTCAAAGAAACATTCCCTTTTAAAAGGTAGTCCTCTGCCTTATAAGCCGGTGCTTCTGAAAAGTCACATGAGATCCATCAGTCCAAATAACTGTATCTGAGCATCAAGACATAGAACATGTCCCTCGGCTCCAGCACATGGATATGACCACTGAGTAGATGCAGGGTAGCACAGCAGGCTGACCCACCACCCCTCTCTCTTGTGGATAAGAAACTAGAACACTTGTCAGGAGCAACATGAGGCTTGAGATGACTACCTGAGTCACAGTATCCCTGTGTGAGGAGGGAGTTTCTCAGCTTCTTGTTATTTCCTTTCCTCCCTTCTCATGGACTGTTTGTAAAAGAATCAGTTTTTAAAAATTTGTTATAAATGATTCTTTATATTTCACAATTAAAATGATAGTCTCTGGTCTGCTGAGTGTCAAGTTGTGAAGTCCTGACCTCACTCTATATCAATTATGTGGTTTTTGTTTTTCCTTCTGTTAACAGTGGATAATGTCATTTTTCTTGACAGGGATGTGAGAACATGTTGTAACATGTTTACAGAAGTACAAAATGTTTGGGGCACATAATATAAGTGTAAATTATAATTACAATAAAAGCAACAACATTATCACTATTAGTAGTGGTACCATTGTCTGCTTGACTTGCAAGTTTATCCTGTATGTTCTGTTATGTAACATGCCATGCTGTTTCTTACATAACAAAATGTGAAATGTTGTTACTTATATTTTTTCTATAATTACTTTATTATTGTTATACATTCTTGTAATGCTGCTAGTTCGAGTTCTATTTAATTTTCATGAAACTTCAGCTAGGAGCATTTGCACCTAGGAGCATTTTGAAAGTAATAAACTTCTTTATACATATACTTAAATGAGTCATTAAATAATGCTGCTGTTATGATTTCATAAGCAAAATTGTGGTTTCTTTTCTACAAAACTTTACCAAAACTCAATATAGAATTCTTTAGGTAAACACTAAAATTAGACTGGGAAGTCATGAGTTATATACTTAGGATTAAAATTATCTTATATTTTCTGATTCAAGAATAAAAATATATATGTACGTGTTAAATTGCCATCACTACACTTGAAAGTGGTAGATGAAATAACATATTTGAAAAAGTTAAATCTGCACACATGGTAACATAATAATTTTCCAGTATTTTTATTCTGTTCTGTATGGGATATTGTCATTTTCATATGTCTCTTATTTATAGGTAATTTATTTTGATACACTTTAATCATGAAAATATTTTAATTAAAATTTCCATTTTGTTGTGTAAAAATTGTATCAGCTACTAAAAATATGGGAGAATAAATGACATAGTTCCAGAGCTCTGAGAGAATATTTAAAATTTTTCAGCGTCATATATTTGGAAATCATATTAAATTCTTATATTCTTATTTTAGTGAAAATTAATATTATGATAAAATTAATATAAAAACAGCAAGAAAAGATGGAAACAAAAGTGATGGAGAAGTTGTTTACCCATCAACAGAACATCAGCAATTCCCTCTTACATTCTAAAATAAAATTTGCTGTATAGAAGTGATTGCATTTGAAATTACTGGTATATTTGAATGCAACTACCAAACCATGAAAAATGAGGCTTCCATTTGCTGTAAAAGTAAATTAGGAGGCAGTGCTTTGCTGGCAAAGTCATGTGAGCACCTCAGTTCATAACTATTCATGGTACCATTAACAGATGTCTTTGCTTGCACTGTGAGCTGCTGTATGATGTTGTGGTATTCAGCAGTACTTTATAGCTAAAGTGAACGTAGGCAGCTTGTTCCAGGATATAATAAAACGAACTCTGATACAGAAATCCTGTGGGAAAATATCCAATAATTTTACCAACATAAATAATCTTCTTCTTACGAAGTCATAATTCCCACCACCTTTTTAGAGCTATTGAAAGTATTGTTTAACATCACCATTTCTCTGTTAGTATCTTAGAAAATCAGAAAAATATAATACTTAGTATAGCAAGTGACACATTCTGTTGGAAAAATGTTTTTACTTCTAAAATGAAAGTAATATAAAGTGAATATGAAACAGGTTGTATGTTGCTTGTTGACACTAAAAATACCTTTCTTAAAAAAAATGAATTTCTCTAAATTAATGACATGAACACTATAAGAAAGGTAAAATTATTCAAGGAAAAAAATCAAAAGTGAAATAGCCTTTGGTAATCATCTCTAGGTATCAAATTCCTAAGAAATATGTAAGAACTCATATTTAGTTCATATTCAGTGAAGCAGTGCTGTATATGAGTACATGCCCACACTTGTGTACCATGCCTGTCAGAAACAGTATATATACTAGAAAGAATTCAACAACTTTTGAAGTTTAGGCAATTCATTTAATTTCAAAACACTGATTCTTCACTGTGAGATGAGAATAATAATAGATACCTTGCATTGTAGTGAGGATTTAACTAGATAAGAACTAAAACATGTCGAGTTTTAGTGTTTCTAACGTAGCATTTCTAAAAGTTGGTGAGTCTACTCATTGTTTTGACATTGGTCTTCAGCGGGGGGAAAAAAAGGCCTACACATCAGTGATACTGGAACATCTAAAAATATATGGGCTTGTGAAAATGAAAACTAAAAATGATCAATTAAATATCCCTTCCTGTGCTTGACTCAGTATCACATTAAAAACAATAGCTGAGGGACTTCCCTGGTATCTCAGTGGTTAAGAATCCACCTGCGAATGCAGGGGACACGAGTTTGATCCCTGCTCCAGGAAGATCCCACATGCCACGGAGCAACTAAGCCCGTGCACCACAACTACTGAGCCAGGGTGCTAGAGCCCATGCTCCACAACAGGAGAAGCCACCGAAATGAGAAGCCCGTGCACTGCAACGAAGAGCAGCCCCTGCTTGCGACAGCTAGAGGAAGCCCGTGCACAACAACGATGACTCAAGGCAGCCAAAAAATAAACAAACCTTTAAAAAAAAAAAAAGCAATAGTTCAATATTTGATCATTATTTATTACTGAGAGTTCCTAGGCCATATTTTTCACAGAGAGATAAGGAAACGAAAACAACAACAAAAATACCCCAAAAGATTAGGTGAACTTTAGGCACAGGGAATGCAGTTCTTGCCTCTTTCCTTTTTTTTTTTTTCCCCAAGATGTGAAATTTCTTTGTGTAAATTCAGACCACATTTACTATACACTGTCATTAGTTTGTCGTGCTTTATTTACTAAATACAACTGGAATCTTTCTCTTGTAAATATTCCACATAATTCTATTCTTCAACTTGGAATTTGACATTCCTAGGTGTATGTTGATAAAAGTTTTAAGAAGTGCATTCATGTATATTCAGTCTTCATGTATTCATTGAGTCCGTTCTTATGTGCTTGGTCACAATTGGTCAGTGTTCTTAAGGACAGTTAAAAATATAGTATACCATGAGACAGAATCTACCACCTGTTGGAGACAGGTCCTAAATACTGAAATATTAATGAGTCAAAAAGCTAGATAAATAAAATAATTTCAAAGAAGATGAGGGGAAATATAATTTTATGCAAAATAATGTCCCAAAATACTTCTAAAATTTAATAAAGCTGAACCTAAAATTTTGCTTTCATGACAATTAAATTACGATGCTTTTCTCTTTTTAACATAGCATCCCTTGGTATAAAAAATGTGATTAATTTATAGAAAAGTTTCTGAATTTTTGTCACAAGTCTGTAGTGACTTTAATTATAGAGTTTGTCTTTTTTTTCAATACACTGACTGTTGTATCTAAAAGGTTAAGCAGAAACATATGGAAAACTTGTATGTCCAAATGTGTATATTTTTGTATCATATTTAAGCTTGCAACTTTAGAATCATTTCAAAATACTTATTCATTTCCGAGAAGGTAATTGATTCTCAGAACTGGACAGAAACTTACATGGTGTGTAATTCAACTCTCAAATTATACAGATGAAGAATCTCAAGTGGGGAAAGCAAATATTTACGCTGTTCTTTCTGATGTAGTTAGTGGTGGAATTGGACTTAAAATCCCCACCGTCTAGCTCAAAGTCTAGAATATTTACACTCTACTTTATTCTTCAATCAAGAAAGACTTTAATTTTTAATAATATCTTATAAAATAATACACTGATCATAAAATCGGGATATAATTGTGTACTTATGTCCACTGTATTAAATGTCTAAGGCACTAGTGTAACTCAATTTACTTGATTTTAAAATACTAACATACTTCTTAATGTTTCTTAATATGTTGATTTTATCAAATACCAGAAATTACTAAATCTTAAGTACACCAAACTCATTTTAGACAACCTAGTATTAAAGTATTTGAAAATAGAGTAGAAATTTTAATTTTCTATATTATAAATATTACCTTACCAAAAAGAAAAATCAAAAGGCATTAACAATGGCCCACACTGAGTTGCATAAAGAAACTAAAATACCTAATTAATACAGTTGCTTATTTTTTTTTTCCTATTTATTTTTATTTTATTTTTTTCTTATTTTTTTTAATTTTTTTGGGAGTACACCAGGTTCAATCATCTGTTTTTATACACATATCCCTGTATTCCCTCCCTTCCTTGACTCCCCCCCCCCGAGTCCCCCACACCCTCCCTGCCCCAGTCCTCTAAGGCATCTTCCATCCTCCAGTTGGAATCCCTTTGTTATACAACAACTTCCCACTGACTATTTTACAGTTGGTAGTATATATATGTCTGTGCTACTCTCTTGCTTCGTCTCAGTTTCCCCTTCACCCCCCGCTCCCTCCCATACCCTGAGTTCTCCAGTCCATTCTCTGTATCTGCATCCTTGTTCTTGTCACTGAGTTCATCAGTACCATCTTTAGATTCTGTATATGTGAGTTAGCATACAATATTTGTCCTTCTCTTTCTGACTTACTTCACTCTGTATGACAGATTGTAGTTCTATCCACCTCATTACATATAGCTCCATCTCAGCCCTTTTTATAGCTGAGTAATATTCCATTGTATATATATGCCACATCTTCTTTATCCATTCATTTGTTGATGGGCATTTAGGTTGCTTCCATGTCCTGGCTATTGTAAATAGTGCTGCAATAAACATTATGGAACAAGTTTCTTTTGGGATTATGGTTTTCTTTGGGTATATGCCCAGGAGTGGGATTACTGGATCATAGGGTAGTTCTATTTGTAGTTTTTTAAGGAACCTCCAAATTGTTTTCCATAGTGGCTGTACCAACTTACAGTCCCACCAACAGTGCAGGAGAGTTCCCTTTTCTCC
Organism: Hippopotamus amphibius kiboko; assembly: GCF_030028045.1. Lineage (NCBI taxonomy): Eukaryota > Metazoa > Chordata > Mammalia > Artiodactyla > Hippopotamidae > Hippopotamus > Hippopotamus amphibius. The sequence continues at coordinate 78,640,741 of NC_080198.1, forward strand.
ACACCCTCTCCAACATTTGTGGTTTCCAGACTTTGTGGTGATGGCCATTCTGATTGGTGTGAGGTGATACCTCATTGTGGCTTTGACTTGCATTTCTCTGATGATGAGTGATGTTGAGCATCTTTTCATGTGTTTGTTGGCCATCTGTATGTCTTCTTTGGAGAAATGTCTATTTAGGTCTTCTGCCCATTTGTGGATTGGGTTATTTGCTTTTTTTGGTATTAAGTTTCATGAGCTGCTTGTATATTTTGGAGGTTAATCCTTTGTCCGTTGTTTCATAGGCAATTATTTTTCCCATTCTGAAGGTTGCCTTTTCGTCTTGTTTGTGGTTTCTTTCGCTGTGCAAAAGCTATTAAGTTTCATGAGATCCCATTTGTTTATTCTTGATTTTATTTCCATGATTCTAGGAGGTGGGTCCAAAAGGATCTTGCTTTGATGGATGTCATAGAGTGTTCTGCCTATGTTTTCCTCTAGGAGTTTTATAGTGTCTGGCCTTACATGTAGGTCTTTCATCCATTTGGAGTTTATGTTTGTGTATGGTGTTAGGAAGTGTTCTAAAGTCATTCTTTTACATGTTGCTGTCCAATTTTCCCAGCACCACTTATTGAAGAGGCTGTCTTTTTTCCATTGTATACTCGTGCCTCCTTTGTCAAAGATAAGGTGCCCATATGTGTTTGGGCTTACTTCTGAGTTCTCTATTCTATTCCATTGATCTTCCTTTCTATTTTTGTGCCAGTACCATACTGTCTTGATTACTATGGCCTTGTAGTACAGTTTGAAGTCAGGAAGGCTGATTCCACCAACTCCATTTTTCCTTCTCAAGATTGCTTTGGCTATTCGGGGTCTTTTGCGTTTCCATACAAATCGTAAGATTTCTTGCTCTAGTTCTGTGAAAAATGCCATTGGTAATTTGATGGGGATTGCATTGAGTCTGTAAATTGCTTTGGGTAGTACAGTCATTTTCACGATGTTGATTCTTCCAATCCAGGAACATGGTATGTCCCTCCATCTGTTTGTGTCGTCTTTGATTTCTTTCATCCATGTCTTAAAGTTTTCTGCATACAGATCTTTTGCCTCCTTAGGCAGGTTTATTCCTAGGTATTTTATTCTTTTTGTTGCAATGGTGAATGGGAGAGTTTCCTTAATTTCTCTTTCTGCTTTTTTGTTGTTAGTGTATAGGAATGCGAGAGATTTCTGTGCATTAATTTTGTATCCTGCTACTTCACTAAACTCATCAATTAGTGCTAGCAGTTTTCTGGTAGAGTCTTTAGGGTTTTCTATATATAATATCATGTCATCTGCAAAGAGTGATACTTTCACTTCTTCTTTTCCAATGTGGATTCCTTTGATTTCTTTTTCTTCTCTGATGGCTGTGGCTAAAACTTCCAAAACTATGTTGAATAATAGTGGTGAGAAGAACCTCTGCTGCAAGTGCCCCTGTCTCCTCGGTGAGCCACAGCTGCCCCCCACCTCTGCAGGCAACTCTCCAACACCAGCAGGACAAGCAACCCCAAAAATTTGGATAACCGTGAGGAAACAAAGAAACACCATGCAGGCAAAGGAGCAGGAAAAAAAACCCACAAGACCAAATAAATGAGGAGGAAATAGGAAAAATGCCTGAAAAAGAATTTAGAGTCATGATAGTAAAAATGATACAAAATCTTGATAACAAAATAGATAAAGTACAAGAAACAGTTCATAAGAACTCAGAAAAACAAACAGCAATGGATAACAAAATAACTGAAATTAAAAATACTCTAGATGCTATAACCAGCAGAATGACTGAGGCAGAAGAACGAATAAGTGAGTTGGAAGATAGAATGGGGGAAATAAATGCCACAGAGCAGGAAAAAGAAAGAAGGATAAAAAGATTAGAAGACAGTCTCAGAGACCTCAGTGATAACACTAAGCGTACCAACATTCGAATTATAGGCATCCCAGAAGAAGAAGAAAACAAGAAAGGGTCTGAGAAAATATTTGAAGAGGTTCTAGTGGAAAACTTCCCCAACATGGGAAAGGAAATAATTCACCAAGTCCAAGAAGCACAGAGAGTCCCATACAGAATAAACACAAGGAGAAATACACCAAGACACATATTAATCAAACTAACAACAATTAAACACAAAGAAAAAATATTAAAAGCAGCAAGAGAAAAGCAACAAACAACATATAAGGGAAAACCCATCAGGATAACAGCTGACCTTTCTACAGAAACTCTGCAGGCCAGAAGGGAATGGCAGGATATACTGAAAGTCCTGAAAGAGGGAAACCTACAGCCAAGAATACTCTACCAAGCAAGAATCTCATTCAGATTTGATGGAGAAATCAAAAGCTTTCCAGACAAGCAAAAGTTAAGAGAATTCAGCACTACCAAACCAGACTTACAACAAGTGCTAAAGGAACTTCTCTAAGTAGGAAACACAAGAAAAGGAAAACACCTACAAATACAAAGCCAGAACAATTAAGAAAATGGTAATTGAAACACACATGTCAATAATCACTTTAAAAGTAAATGGATTAAATGCTCCAACCAAAAGACACAGACTGGCTGAATGGATACAAAAACAAGACCCTTCTATAGGCTGCCTACAAGAAACCCACTTCAGACCAAGGGATACATATAGACTGAAAGGAAAGGGATGGAAAAAGATATTCCATGCAAATGGAAGCCAAAAGAAAGCTGGAGTAGCAATACTCATATCAGACAAATTAGACTTGGAAGTAAAGACTATTAAAAGAGACAAGGAAGGACACTACATAATGATCAAGGGATCCATTCAAGAAGAACATATCACAATGGTAAATATCTATGCCCCCAATATAGGAGCACCTCAATACATAAGGCAAATGCTAACAGCTATAAAAGGGGACATCGACAGTAACACAATAATAGTGGGAGACTTGAACACTCCACTTACATCGATGGACAGATCATCCAAACAGAAAATAAAGACACACAAGTTTTAAATGACACATTAGACCATCTCGACTTAATTGATATTTATAGGACATTCCATCCAAAAATGACAGACTACACTTTCTTCTCAAGTGCACACGGAACATTTTCCAGGATAGATCACATCTTGGGTCACAAATCAAACCTTGGCAAATTCAAGAAAATTGAAATCATATCAAGCATCTTCTCAGACCACAATGCCATGAGGCTAGATATCAATTACAGGAAAAAAACTGCAAAAAATACAAACACATGGAGGCTAAACAATTCACTCTTAAACAACCAAGAAATCCCTAAAGAAATCAAAGAGGGAATCAAAAAATATCTAGAAACAAATGACAATGAAAACACAACAACCCAAAACCTATGGGACGCAGCAAAAGCAGTTCTAAGAGGGAAGTTTATAGCAATACAGTCCTACCTTAAGAAACAAGAAAATGATCGAATAAACAACCTAACCTCACACCTCAAACAACTAGAGAAAGAAGAACAAAGAAACCCCAAAGGGAGCAGAAGGAAAGAAATCATAAAGATCAGAGCAGAAATAAATGAAAAAGAAAGGAAGGAAACCATAGCAAAAATTAATAAAACTAAAAGCTGGTTCTTTGAGAAGATTAACAAAATTGATAAACCATTAGCCAGACTCATCAAGGAAAAAGGGGAGAAGATGCAAATCAACAGAATTAGAAATGAAAAAGGAGAAGTCACAACAGACACCTCAGAAATACAAAACATCATGAGAGACTACTACAAGCAACTATATGCCAATCAATTGGATAACCTGGAAGAAATGGATACATTCTTAGAAAAATACAATCTTCCAAGACTGAATCAGGAAGAAATAGAAACCATGAACAGACCAATCATAAGTATGGAAATTGAGGCAGTGATTAAAAATCTCCCAACACACAAAAGCCCAGGACCAGATGGGTTCACGGGTGAATTCTATCAAACATTTCAAGAAGAGCTAAAACCTATCCTTCTCAAACTCTTCCAAAATATTGCAGAAGGCGGAACACTCCCAAACTCATTCTACGAGGCCACCATCACCCTGATCCCAAAACCAGGCAAAGATGTCACAAAAAAAGAAAACTACAGACCAATATCACTGATGAATATAGATGCAAAAATCCTCAACAAAATACTAGCTAACAGACTCCAACAGCACATTAAAAAAAAATCATACACCATGATCAAGTGGGGTTTATCCCTGGGATGCAAGCATTCTTCAATATACGCAAATCAGTCAACGTGATACATCATATCAACAAATTGAAGGATAAAAACCATATGATCATCGCAGTGGATGCAGAAAAAGCTTTTGACAAAGTTCAACATCCATTTATGATAAAAACTCTCCAGAAAATGGGCATAGAAGGAAATTACCTCTACATAATAAAAGCCATATGTGAAAAACCCAAAGCCAACATCGTTCTCAATGGGGAAAAACTGGAAGAATTCCCTCTAAGAACAGGAACAAGACAAGGGTGTCCCCTCTCACCACTATTATTCAACATAGTTTTGGAAGTTTTAGCCACAGCCATCAGAGAAGAAAAAGAAATCAAAGGAATCCACATTGGAAAAGAAGTAAAATTGTCACTCTTTGCAGATGACATGATATTATATATAGAAAACCCTAAAGACTCTACCAGAAAACTGCTAGCACTAATTGATGAGTTTAGTGAAGTAGCAGGATACAAAATTAATGCACAGAAATCTCTTGCATTTGTATACACTAACAATGGAAGAGCAGAAAGAGAAATTAAGGAAACTCTCCCATTCACCATTGCAACAAAAAGAGTAAAATACCTAGGAATAAACCTGCCTAAGGAGGCAAAAGATCTGTATGCAGAAAACTTTAAGACATTGATGAAAGAAACCAAAGACGACACAAACAGATGGAGAGATATACCATGTTCCTGGATTAGAAGAATCAACATCGTGAAAATGACTGTTCTACCCAAAGCAATTTACAGATTCAATGCAATCCTGATCAAATTACCAATGGCATTTTTCACAGAACTAGAGCAAGAAATCTTACGATTTGTATGGAAACGCAAAAGACCCTGAATAGCCAAAGCAACCTTGAGAAGGAAAAATGGAGTTGGTGGAATCAGGCTTCCTGACTTCAAACTATACTACAAGGCCATAGTGATCAAGACAGTATGGTACTGGCACAAAAACAGAAAGGAAGATCAATGGAATAGAATAGAGAACTCAGAAGTAAGCCCAAACACATATGGGCACCTTATCTTTGACAAAGGAGGCACGAGTATACAATGGAAAAAAGACAGCCTCTTCAATAAGTGGTGCTGGGAAAATTGGACAGCAACATGTCAAAGAATGAAATTAGAACACTTCCTAACACCATACACAAAAATAAACTCCAAATGGATAAAAGACCTACATGTAAGGCCAGACACTATAAAACTCCTAGAGGAAAACATAGGCAGAACACTCTATGACATCCATCAAAGCAAGATCCTTTTGGACCCACCTCCTAGAATCATGGAAATAAAATCAAGAATAAACAAATGGGACCTCATGAAACTTAAAAGCTTTTGCACAGCAAAAGAAACCATAAACAAGACTAAAATGCAACCCTCAGAATGGGAAAAAATAATTGCCTATGAAACAACGGACAAAGGATTAACCTCCAAAATATACAAGCAGCTCATGAAACTTAATACCAAAAAAAGCAAATAACCCAATCCACAAATGGGCAGAAGACCTAAATAGACATTTCTCCAAAGAAGACATACAGATGGCCAACAAACACATGAAAAGATGCTCAACATCACTCATCATCAGAGAAATGCAAGTCAAAGCCACAATGAGGCATCACCTCACACCAATCAGAATGGCATCATCACAAAATCTGGAAGCAACAAATGTTGGAGAGGGTGTGGAGAAAAGGGAACTCTCCTGCACTGTTGGTGGGAATGTAAGTTGGTACAGCCATTATGGAAAACAATTTGGAGGTTCCTTAAAAAACTACAAATAGAACTACAGTATGATCCAGTAATTCCACTCCTGGGCATATACCCAAAGAAAACCATAATCCCAAAAGAAACTTGTTCCATAATGTTTATTGCAGCACTATTTACAATAGCCAGGACATGGAAGCAACCTAAATGCCCATCAACAAATGAATGGATAAAGAAGATGTGGCATATATATACAATGGAATATTACTCAGCTATAAAAAGGGCTGAGATGGAGCTATATGTAATGAGGTGGATAGAACTACAGTCTGTCATACAGAGTGAAGTCAGTCAGAAAGAGAAAGACAAATATTGTATGCTAACTCACATATACGGAATCTAAAAATGGTACTGATGAACTCAGTGACAAGAACAAGGACGCAGATACAGAGAATGGACTGGAGACCTTGAGGTTTGGGAGGGGGCTGGGGGTGAAGGGGAAGCTGAGACGAAGCGAGAGAGTAGCACAGACATATATATACTACCAACTGTAAAATAGATAGTCAGTGGGAATTTGCTGTATAACAAAGGGAGTCCAACTCGAGGATGGAAGATGCCTTAGAGGGCTGGGGCGGGGAGGGTGAGGGGTACTCGAGGGTGGGGAGCTAAGGAAGGGAGGGAATACAGGGATATGTGTATAAAAACAGATAATTGAACTTGGTGTACCCCCCAGAAAATAATAAATAAATAAAATTAAAAAAAAAATAGTGGTGAGAGTGGACACCCTTGTCTTGTTCCTGTTCTTAGAGGGAATTCTTCCAGTTTTTCCCCATTGAGAACAATGTTGGCTTTGGGTTTTTCATATATGGCTTTTATTATGTTGAGGTAATTTCCTTCTATGCCCATTTTCTGGAGAGCTTTTATCATAAATGGATGTTGAACTTTGTCAAAAGCTTTTTCTGAATCTATTGAGATGATCATGTGGTTTTTATCCTTCAATTTGTTGATATGATGGATCACATTGATTGATTTGCATATATTGACGAATGCTTGCATCCCAGGGATAAACCCCACTTGATCATGGTGTATGATTTTTTTAATGTGCTGTTGGAGTCTGTTAGCTAGTATTTTGTTGAGGATTTTTGTATCTATATTCATCAGTGATGTTGGTCTGTAGTTTTCTTTTTTTGTGACATCTTTGCCTGGTTTTGGTATCAGGGTGATGGTAGCCTCGTAGAATGAGTTTGGGAGCGTTCCGCCTTCTGCAATATTTTGGAAGAGTTTGAGAATGATAGATGTTAACTCTTCTTGAAATGTTTGATAGAATTCACCCGTGAACCCATCTGGTCCTGGGCTTTTGTGTGTTGGGAGATTTTTAATCACTGCCTCAATTTCCATACTTGTGATTGGTCTGTTCATGGTTTCTATTTCTTCCTGATTCAGTCTTGGAAGATTGTATTTTTCTAAGAATGTATCCATTTCTTCCAGGTTATCCAATTGATTGGCATATAGTTGCTTGTAGTAGTCTCTCATGATGTTTTGTATTTCTGAGGTGTCTGTTGTTAGTTCTGCTTTTTTATTTCTAATTCTGTTGATTTGCATCTTCTCCCTTTTTTCCTTGATGAGTCTGGCTAATGGTTTATCAATTTTCTTAATCTTCTCAAAGAACCAGCTTTTAGTTTTATTTATTTTTCTTATGGTTTCTTTCCTTTCTTTTTCATTTATTTCTGCTCTGATCTTTATGATTTCTTTCCTTCTGCTCACTTTGGGGTTTCTTTGTTCTTTCTCTAGTTGTTTGCGGTGTAAGGTTAGGTTGTTTATTCGATCATTTTCTTGTTTCTTAAGGTAGGACTGTATTGCTATAAACTTCCCTCTTAGAACTGCTTTTGCTGCATCCCATAGGTTTTGGGTTGTTGTGTTTTCGTTGTCATTTGTTTCTAGATACTTTTTGATTTCCTCTTTGATTTCTTTAGTGATTCCTTGGTTGTTTAAGAGTGAATTGTTTAGCCTCCATGTGTTTGTATTTTTTGCAGTTTTTTTCCTGTAATTGATATCTAGTCTCATGGCGTTGTGGTCTGAGAAGATGCTTGATATGATTTCAATTTTCTTGAATTTGCTGAGGTTTGATTTGTGACCCAAGATGTGATCTATCCTGGAAAATGTTCCGTGTGCACTTGAGAAGAAAGTGTAGTCTGTCGTTTTTGGATGGAATGTCCTATAAATATCAATTAAGTCGAGATGGTCTAATGTGTCATTTAAAACTTGTGTGTCTTTATTTATTTTCTGTTTGGATGATCTGTCCATTGATGTAAGTGGGGTGTTCAAGTCTCCCACTATTATTGTGTTACTGTCGATGTCCCCTTTTATAGCTGTTAGCATTTGCCTTATGTATTGAGGTGCTCCTATATTGGGGGCATAGATATTTACCATTGTGATATGTTCTTCTTGAATGGATCCCTTGATCATTATGTAGTGTCCTTCCTTGTCTCTTTTAATAGTCTTTACTTCCAAGTCTAATTTGTCTGATATGAGTATTGCTACTCCAGCTTTCTTTTGGCTTCCATTTGCATGGAATATCTTTTTCCATCCCTTTCCTTTGAGTCTATATGTATCCCTTGGTCTGAAGTGGGTTTCTTGTAGGCAGCCTATAGAAGGGTCTTGTTTTTGTATCCATTCAGCCAGTCTCTGTCTTTTGGTTGGAGCATTTAATCCATTTACTTTTAAAGTGATTATTGACATGTGTGTTCCAATTACCATTTTCTGAATTGTTTTGGGTTTGTATTTGTAGGTGTTTTCCTTTTCTTGTGTTTCCTACTTAGAGAAGTTCCTTTAGCACTTGTTGTAAGTCTGGTTTGGTGGTCCTGAATTCTCTTAACTTTTGCTTGTCTGGAAAGCTTTTGATTTCTCCATCAAATCTGAATGAGATTCTTGCTTGGTAGAGTATTCTTGGCTGTAGGTTTCCCTCTTTCAGGACTTTCAGGATATCCTGCCATTCCCTTCTGGCCTGCAGAGTTTCTGCAGAAAGGTCAGCTGTTATCCTTATGGGTTTTCCCTTATATGTTGTTTGTTGCTTTTCTCTTGCTGCTTTTAATATTTTTTCTTTGTGTTTAATTGTCGTTAGTTTGATTAATATGTGTCTTGGTGTATTTCTCCTTGTGTTTATTCTGTATGGGACTCTCTGTGCTTCTTGGACTTGGTGAATTATTTCCTTTCCCATGTTGGGGAAGTTTTCCACTAGAACCTCTTCAAATATTTTCTCAGACCCTTTCTTGTTTTCTTCTTCTTCTGGGATGCCTATAATTCGAATGTTGGTACGCTTAGTGTTATCACTGAGGTCTCTGAGACTGTCTTCTAATCTTTTTATCCTTCTTTCTTTTTCCTGCTCTGTGGCGTTTATTTCCCCCATTCTATCTTCCAACTCACTTATTCGTTCTTCTGCCTCAGTCATTCTGCTGGTTATAGCATCTAGAGTATTTTTAATTTCAGTTATTTTGTTATCCATTGCTGTTTGTTTTTCTGAGTTCTTATGAACTGTTTCTTGTACTTTATCTATTTTGTTATCAAGATTTTGTATCATTTTTACTATCATGACTCTAAATTCTTTTTCAGGCATTTTTCCTATTTCCTCCTCATTTATTTGGTCTTGTGGGTTTTTTTCCTGCTCCTTTGCCTGCATGGTGTTTCTTTGCTTCCTCATGGTTGTCCAGACTTTTGGGGTTGCTTGTCCTGGCGATAGAGGTGTTTATAGAAGACTGTCCAAGCCTCAGACTAATGTCCAAGTATTGGATTAAATGAATATTAAGTCTAGGAAACACATACATGTATAAGACACACAATTACTGAATCCGTTAGGACATAAGGCTCTAGAAAGACCTGACAGAACCCCAGTGTGCTATCAGATATTCAAAGAGAAACCCAACAGAAATTGGCAACTGAAACAGAACACATCAGAGACAAAAGCAAAAGCAAACAAACAAACAAATAACACCCTACACATACAAACATTAACCCAGGGAGATTTTGTAAGCTAGCATCAAATATAGAAAAGAGCCAGAGTGCCACCTAAGATAAAGACAAAAGCCTAATATTAAATACCAAGGCAGTGCGTCATCTGGAGAATAGAGCAAGGAGTCTGAGCAGACCAATAGTGTTGCTTATAAGTATGTTAAGATAAAATAAACTTAAAATGGCTGGAAGAAAGGGGAACAGAAGAGCGTAATGTGGTTGGAAATATGCAAATAAAAAGAAAGGAATAGAAATGTATAAAAGATAGGGATGAAAGGAAAGTATGAGAGATATGTTGTCCGTACTACCAAAAACTTAGCTAGATATAGAAGTATATAAAAAGGCAAAAAAAAAAAAGTATGAAAAATATCATTAAAAAATTATGTTATAAAACTTGTAGATCCGTTAGGGCTAAGATCATATTTAATAAAGAAAAAAAAGAAGAGAAAAAAAAAACCCAGAATGGACCAGTTCAATAGGTATTGATACTAGTATTTCTGTTTCCTTAGCATCTCAGCTGTAAGTGTCCTTCTCCTTGCCTTGGGTTTTTTTGCATTATTCTGTGACCAGCAGAGGTTCCTTTATTGTTCGTCTGTAAGTGTTGGTGTGTGGGGAGGGAGAGGGTACAATAGTGGCTCCTTCTCCTGGGAGTGAGTGAGCAGTGGCGCGCTGTTGTTTCAGTCGGGCTTGGAGGTGCCTGTTGCAGAGGGACGCCGGTGGCTCAGGCGTAAGCAGAAACTCTTAGAGTTGGGCCTCTCTCGGGTTTTTTTGTTGTAGTTGTTGCTGTTGTTGTTGTTGTTTTTTTCTCTTGGCAGCCTCCCTGCTGCTGGCATTGCAAGGGGTTTTAATCTAGCCCCGCCCGAGTGCCTGAGGGTGCTTGTTATCCCTGAGCGCCTTAGGTGACCAGCAGGGCGTCTCTCCACTGCTTGTTGCAGAGGCGCAGAAAGAGAGAGGCTACGCACGTGTCTCCTCCCCCCCCGCCCGTGAGCCTGCAGCCTCCAGCAGCCATCATGGCCGGGCAGCTCTCAGGGACGGGCACTCCTCTCCGCGGACCTCCTCCCTCCTGTCCTCTCGGTCCGTCACCCTACCGGCAACAATGTTTCTCACCCTGAACCAGCTCTCCGGTTCCCACGCTCCTGCTCCCGGATCCTCCGTTCAGCCGTGGATCGACCTCTCGGTCCGGGAACGCTGAGCTGCGCTGCGGACCCTCTGTATGTTTCTCACTCCCCCCATCTGCCACAGCTCCGCCGCTTCACCCTCTTTGAGCCCTCGTAGATGCCTCCCTACTGGCTATGTCGGGCTCCCCGCAGCCCTTTCTGGTGTCCGAGGCCATCTGCTGGTGTTCAGCTGGTTCTCTGTGGGAATGACTGTGTCCTTCCGTGCATTCCCAATGCATCTGTGGAGAGGGATGCACTCCACGTCTCTCTACTTCGCCGCCATCTTTTCTCCTCCAGTTGCTTATTTTTTAATCTCATTCTTTTTTAAGTACATGTTTTTATATGTTTTATGATTAGCAGGTGAATATACCTTCATTTTATATAAGTTCAGTAACTTACTATTCATTCATCCAATAAGTATTAATGTGCAGGCATTCTTCCATGGACTTAGAATCTGTTAGTGAAAAAACGATCTTTAATTGATCTCTGTGCCCAACATTCTAGTGAGCAGGCAGAGAATGAAAATAAATATATAATAATATAGTATACTATACATATTAAATCATTTGTTCTAATATTATTAGAGGGTTATAAATGTTATAGAAAAATTAGATCAGGTAAATGCATCAAGTTAGTTGGAGAGGAGAGTGGATGCAATTTTACATAAGGTATCCAGAGGAAGGCATCACTGAGAAAGTATGAGTAAAATGTCAAGAAGGGGAAGAAGTTAGAGAAGATGATATATGGAGAAAGGACATTCCAGGCAGAGGCAACAGAAAGAACAAAGGTTATAAGGCAGAATGACGCCTTGTGTGGTTCACAGCCAGCATGGGGTCCAGTGTTGCTGTAGCAGAGAGAACATAGAAGAGAGGAAGGAGATGAGGTTAGAGAGGGGTGAGAGGTAGGTAGCATTAAGCTGTGAAGATCTGGCCTTTGCTCTTAGTGAAATGAGAAACCACTGGGGAATCTGGAACAGAGAAATGGAATGATTTGCATTTTATAAGGATAATTCTGACTGAGTTGAAGAATAGGGTGCAATATGGAACATCAGTTAAAAAGCTATTGCAGAAAATCCGTATATCTTAGATGAAGATATTACAGTTAAGGTGACTTAATTGTGAACCATGAAAACAATTCAGATATATGTTTTGGGAGAAACGTGTCCAGAATGATTCCAAGCTTTACAACCGAGCAATTGGAAGGGTGAAATTATTGCTAATTATGAAGGGGAGGACTACAGATTGAGTTTGAAGTCAGAATGGTTTAACATAAGAAATGCTTCTTTAGACATGTTGATTTTGAGATTAATTATACCTCCAAGTTCCTATGCTAAGGATGTTTTGTGACATAAAACTTCAAAAGTTGGGAGATAGGCCAGGTTGTGGAGATAGAAGTTTGGGGAAATCAGCACATAGATGATATTTAAATCCAAGAGATAGGATGAAATCTCCAAGTGAAAGAATAAAGCTAAAGATGAAGGAATAAGAAGGGAAACCTGGAATTTTCCAATCATAGCAGGTTGGAGAGAAAAGGTGAGACAAAACAGTGTGGTGTGCTGAAAGTAAAGTGTGTAAAAAAAATGGAGTTATTCCTGTGACTTATAGTAATCTTTGATGAGCGTGATGGGAGCAATTTTGGTGAAACCATGTGGATCAAGCTGAATCGGACAGGGGTTAAGAGAGGATGGAAAAAGAAGCATTGAACAGATCAGGTGTGTTCAAATGCTTTCAAGGACTTTTTGCTCCAAGGAGAAAGGAGCAGAGAAAAGTGGGGTGGTATCTAGAAGAAGATAAATAAATTCAGGTAAAGTTTTTTATTCAAATAGTAGAACCAACAGGTATTTATATATATTTGGAAATTATTTAGTAAATAAATAAATGATGTTGATAAGTAACAGGAGAATTGTGAGGCTGAGGACTTTAAGTAAAAGAAAAAGAACGGACCTCAGTGTATATTTCAAAGTACCTGACTGAGACAGGAGCAGCCACAGTTAACCTATTGTAACCTTTAAGGAAGCAGAAAATAAAGGTATGGATACTGCTAGGTGAGTCACTGAGTACTGAGAATATGTGGAGCTCCTTTTTTTTTAAGATTTTATTTATTTATTTATTTATTTAATTTTTGGCTGCATTGGGTCTTTGTTGCTGCACACGGGCTTTCTCTACTTGTGGAGAATAGGGGCTACTCTTCATTGCAGTGCACCGATTTCTCATTGTGGTGGCGTCTCGCTGCGGAGCACAGACTCTAGGTGCATGGGCTTCAGTAGTTGCGGCACGTAGGCTAAGAGTTGTGGCTTGCAGGCTCCAGAGCACAAGCTCAGTAGTTGTGGCGCACAGGCTTAGTTGCTCTGCGGCATGTGGGATCTTTCTGGCCCAGGGCTCAAACCCGTGTCCCCTGTGTTGGCAGGCGGATTCTTAACCACTGCACCACCAGGGAAGAACTGTGGAGCTCCTTCTAAGTGCTACATTATTTTTTTCAGTTAAACATGGAGCAAGGTTGAAAATTAAGAAGATGTTCAGAGAAAGGGCAGAAGTTTCAGCACATAGGTTGTGAAACAGTTGTCAAGGAGAATGTGAGAGTAAAAATCGAAAGAAGCGGTTAAGTTGCTCAACAGCAGTGTGAAGTTAATAGTAACAAATTCAAAGCATAACTTGCATGCCTGATCATCTTTCTTTGGGGTTGGTCCCTCAAAAGTGTTCACTGGCTCAACGTTTGGCAGTTATCAAAGGACCTTATCTATCTAGCATTTGTTTTATGTTAAGAGTCTATCAGCATTTTAGTTGATTTTCAACATTTAGTGAAGATCTTCGTTCCTTTAGAGGAAAACCTGAATCTAAACTAATGATTTTCTGTCAGTGAAATTTAAGACACAGTTATAGGATAACAGAAAGCTTGCCCAAGTGCTACATCCTAACCGATTGACACATTTTAATCAGTACCTAGGGACATTAATTTTATATTTTGTAAAAATAAAATGACTTTTAGATTTGAAAAGATTAAAAATAATTCATTTTTGTATCTTCCATATATCATTCTGTAATAAATTTATGTTGGTGCTTAGGTTAAAATAATAACATAAGTTAATTATTCTTGGGTAAATTCCCATCATCCAAGCTATCAAAAGTATTTATTAGGATTGTCCCTGCCATGATCTTGTCCTTCCTCCATGTAGTCCCACCTCAATCTACACATACATATTTTCTTTGCTAGTTAAATACCATCAAGTTCATCACAGAAAAATATTTTTTATCATTTAAGTATAAAAATTCCGATTTTGAGATCTTGCTTGTGCAAACAAAAGCTCTATTTGAAGAATACTGTCATTTACTTTTACTCTTTTTTTTTTTTTCATAAATTTATTTATTTGTTGGCTGCATTGGGTCTTTGTTGCTGAGCACGGGCTTTCTCTAGTTGCAGTGAGCGGGGGCTACTCTTCATTGTGGTATGCGGGCTCCTCGTGGTGTGGCTTCTCATTGCGGAGTACAGGCTCTAGGCACATGGCCTTCGTAGTTGTAGCAACTGGGGTCAATGGTTGTGGCTCACGGGCTTTGTTGCTCCATGCCATGTGGGATCTTCCTGGAGCAGGGATTGAGCCATGTCCCCTGCATTGGCAGGTGGATTCTTAACCACTGCACTACCTAGGAAGTCCCTGTCATGTACTCTTTGTATTGAGTGATATATTTGAAAACCTTTGTTTTAGTCACTATAGTACTTAGAGAAAAAGAGGCTGTCCAATTATTGACTTTTAGAACCAAGAGTTTTCTATGCTATCATTTGAAATATTGAATAATGATGTGATATCAATTACTATGAGGCAAAAAATTTCCAGTGCCTTTTTAATAGTATGGATTTAATCAATAAAATATTTATCCTATAAAATGCTTATCCTTATAAAGTGAATTTAATAAGATACCAAAGAGTGCTGAGTACTTAATCATAGCACTAATTGCTGAACTATATTTTAAAATATTATTTGAACATACTTAACATATTAAACAGGAAAATATTAAAGGTAATACAAGTTATTTTTATTTCATGCTATTGCTGTTGTGGCATATTATGGATATTATGCTCTTTTAAAATTTAAATAGAATATATGAAATCTACAGCATATATATATTTATATACACATACATACATATATATATACACACACACACACACACATACCACTAAGGGAATTAAATATCTGCTCATGTAATAAAATCTGAATCACTAGTAAAGTGCCAAGGAAATTGAGATTCTTATTACTACCAAATTAAGTCAAATTTCAATTTTCTCTGAAATATCCATTTTTAAATATCTAATTTGTCTTGTAGTCTTAAGAAAATGGTTATTCTTAATATTTACAGCTTAAATGTAGCAAGATTTAATTTTTCCAGAGAAAGAAATGACACAACCTAAATTACAGCTTTTATTGTCTTTAAGTTCAATTTTGCAGTTAACTCCTTTAAAAATCATATTAGTTTAACATACTTTAATGATAAAAGCACTCAACAAACCAGGAATAGAAATAATGTACCACAACATACTTGAATCTACCAGAGAATAAAAACCCATAGCTAAAATA
Organism: Hippopotamus amphibius kiboko; assembly: GCF_030028045.1. NCBI lineage: Eukaryota > Metazoa > Chordata > Mammalia > Artiodactyla > Hippopotamidae > Hippopotamus > Hippopotamus amphibius. The sequence goes on from NC_080198.1 coordinate 78,656,353, forward strand.
TCATACTCAATGGTAAAAGACTGAATGCTTTTCCTCTTACATCAGGAACAAGATAAGTATGCCCAGTTTTGCCATTTCTTTTCAAGATAATTTTGGAAGTTATGGCCAGAGCAATTAAGGAAAAAAAAAAGAAAAGTCACCCAGATTGGAAAGAAATTAATTTATCTCTGCTCAGATGATAAAATCTTATTTGTAGAAAATCTTAGAGTCTACAAAAACAAAAAACAAATGGTTAGCACAAATAAGTAAATTCAGCAAAGTTGAAAGATATAAAACATTAAAAAATTCCATTTCTATAGACTAACAATGAACAATCCAAAAAGGAAACTGAGAAAACAATTCCATTTACAATAACATCAAAAAGAATAAAATCCTTAGGAATAAATGTAACCAAGGAGATGAAAGACTCGTGCACTGAAAACTTCATAATATTGCTGAAAGAAATTAAAGGTGGCACAAATATATGGAAAGACATCTCGTTTCCGGATCAGAAGACTTAATGTTGTTAAGATGTCAACACTATGTAAAGCAATCTGCAGATTCAATGCAATCCCTATCAAAATTCTGTTGAGAATTTAGCTAACCTACTCCACAATATTGCTGTCTCAGCATCCATTTTGTGTGACTAAGTGGCTTGCAGGGGCCTTGAACTGACACCAGCCCTTCCTGTGAGTGCACGCCCTAGGCAACAGTCTGCAAAGTCACAAGAAAGTGTAAATTCCTGCTAGTACTCTGCCAAAGCCCGTGGTGAATAGTGTCTCTCCTGCCTCTCAGCTCCTTACCCTTGCATACCCTTAAGATAATCCCAGTGCTGAGTTTACCAAAACCCCACCAGCACCCTGTTCTCAGTATCTATGACTCTGCTTCTGTTTTCTTATATGTATTCATTTGTTTTGATTTTTAGATTCCACATATAAGTGAAGTTATACAGTACTTGTCTTTCTCTGACTTATTTCATTTAGTATTATGCCCTCTAGGTCTATCCATGTTGTCACAAATGGCAAGATTTCATTCCTTTTCATGGTTGAGTAATATTCTATTGTGTGTTTTTCTGTGTGTGCTACATCTTTTAAATTTTCTTTTAAAGTATAGCTTATTTATAATAATTTGTTGTTTCAGGCATACAGCATAGTGATTAAGATATTTTTCCAAATTATATTTCATTCTTGATTACTATATTTAATATAATCATCTGCACTATACAGTAAATCCTTGTTGCTTACCTATTTTATATATAGTAGTTGGATTCACTAATCTTATAACATTAACGTGTCTCTCCTTCCCCACCTCTGCCCTTGGGTAACCATAAGTTTGTTTTCTATGTCTGTGAAGCTGTTTCTGTATTATACCTAGATTCATTTGTATTATTTTTTAGATTCCATATATAAGGGGTATCACACAGTACTTCTCTTTGACTTATTTCCCTAAGCATAATATTCTCTAGGTCCATCCATATTGCTGCAAATGGCAAAGTCATTCTTTTTTATGGCTGAGTAATATTCCATTGCATATATATACCACATCTTTTTAAGCCAGTCACTTGTCGATGGACGCTTGAGTTGTTTCCAAGTTTTGGATAGTATAAATAATGCTGCTATGAACACTAGGGTGCATGTATCTTTTCAAATTAGAGTTTTTGTCTTTTCCAGATATGGAAAATCCAGGAGTGGGATTGCTGAATCATACGGTAGTTTTTTGAGAAATCTCCATACTGTTTTCCATAGTGGCTATACCAGTTTACATTCCCACCAACAGTGTAGGAGGGTTCCCTTTTCTCCACAGCCTCTCCAGCATTTATTATTTTTAGACTTTTTGATGACAGACATTCTGACAGGTGTGGGATAGTTCATTGCAGTTTTGATTTTCATTTCTCTAATACTTAGTGATGTTGAGCATCTGTATATAAAGTATCATGTCATCTGCAAATAGTGACAGTTTTACCTCTTCCCTTCCAAGCTGTATAATATTTACCTCTTTTCTGATTGCTGTGGCTAGTACTTCCAATACTGTGTTGAAGAGAAGAGGTGAGAGAGTGGGCTTCCTTGTCATGTTCCTGAATTTAGCAGGAAGAATTTTGGCTTTCCACCTTTGAGTATTATGTTGATTGTGGGTTCGTCATAAATGGCCTTCATTATGTTGAAATATGTATCCTCTATAAACACTTTGGTGAGAGTTTTTATTATGAATGGATGTTAAATTTTATCAAACATTTTTCTATGTCTATTGAGATGATCATGTGGTTTTTGTCTTTCCTTTTGTTAATGTAGTGTATTATATTGATTGATTTGCATATGTTGAACCATTCTTGTGATCCTGGAATGAATCCAACTTGATCATGGTATATGATCCTTTTCATGTTTTGTTATATTTGGTTTGCAAATATTTTGTTGAGGATTTTGCATCTATATTCATCAAAGATATTGGTATGTGATTTGCTTTTTTTGTACTGTCTTTGGTTTTGGTATCAGGATGATGATGACTTCATAGAATGATTTTGGGAGTTTTCCTTCTTCTTCAGTCTTTTGGAAAAGTTTAACAATAGGTATAAGTTCTTCTTTGTATGTTTGGTAGGTTGCCTCAGTGAAGCCATCTGGTCCTGGAGTTTTGTTTGGAGGAAGTTTCTTTATTACAGATTGTAAATATTTCACTTCTAGTGATTGGTCTGTTCAAGTTATCTGCTTCTTCTTGACTTAGTCTTGGTAGGCTGTATGATTCTAGAAATTTGTTTGTTTCTTCTAGGTTGTCCAATTTGTTGGCATATCACTGTTCACAGTATTTTCTTATGACTTTTGCAGTTCAGTATAATTCATTTCGGTTTCAGTATGATTTTTTTCTTATGATTTTTTCATCAGTATCAGTTGTTATTTATCCTCTTTCATTTCTTATTTATTTGGGTCCTCTCTCTTTTCTCCTTGGTGAACCTGGCTAGAGTTTTGTCAATTTTTTTTTTTTATCTTTAAAAAAAAAAAAAACAGCTCTTGGTTTTATTGATCTTTTGTATTACTTTTTGGTCTCTTTTAATTATTTCCACTCTGCTCTTTATTATTTCCTTCCTTCTGCTGACTTTGGATTTTGTTTGTTTTTCTTTTCTAATTTTCTTAGATATCAGGTTAGGCTGTTTGAGATTTTCTTTTTTAAGAAAAGCCTGTATCACTATGAACTTTCCTCTTAGAACTGCTTTTGCTGCATCTCATGGATTTTGTAAGGTGGTCTCTTCACTGTCATTTTTCTCATTTCATATTTTTGGATTTCTTCTTTGATTTCAAGTTGACCCATTAGTTTTATATTAGCATGTGGTTTAGTCTCCATGTGTTCATTCTGTTCCTGTTTTTCTTTCTGTGCTTCATTCCTAGGTTCATACCATTGTGGATAGAAAAGATGCTTGAAAAAATTACTATCCTCTTAAATTTGTTGAGTCTCCTTATTGTGACCTTGTATGTGGTCTACCCTAGAAAAAGTTCTATGCATGCTTGAAAAGAATGTGCATTCTGGTTGGTTTCCTTCCTTCCTCCCTCCCTCCCTTCCCCCTATAGTATCAGTTAAGTGCAACTGCTTTTTTGTGTCATTTAGAACTTCTGTTGCCTTATTGATTTCTGTCTGGATGATGTGACCATTGATGTCAGTGGGGTGTTAAAGTCCCCTACTATTATTTTATTATTGTCAATTTCTCCCTTTATATCTGTTAGAATTTCTTTTATATATTTAAGTGATCCTGTATTGGGTGTATGTATGTTAATTAGTATAATATCCTTCTTTTGTATTGATCCCTTTATCATTATCTAATGTTCTTCTTTGATTTTCTTTATGGTCTTTTTTTTTAAGTCTGTTTTGTTTGGTATGAGTATTTCTACCCCCACTTTCTTGTTGTTTACATTTGCATGGAATATATTTCTCCATCCCCTCACTTTGAATCTCAGTGTGTCTTTTGCCCTGAAGCAAGTCTCTTGTAGGTGGCACATTGAAGGCTCTTGTTTTTATATTCAGTCTGCCACTCTGTCTTTTGATCAGAACATTTAGTTCATTGATATTTAAAGTAATTATTGATAGGCATGTACATATTCCCATTTTACCCCTTGTTTTCCAGTTGTTTTTGTAGCTTTTCTTTGTTCATTTCTTCTTTTTCCTTTTGTGTTTTGATAATTTTCTTTTGTAGTATGCTTGATTTCCTTTATTTTTGGTTTTTCTTAATCTATTGTATGTTTTGACTTGTGGTTAGCATGGAGTACAAGTATGTTGACCCATAACTATATCTACTTAATTTAAACTGCTAGTCATTCAAGTTGAAATACATTCTAAAAGATTTACATTTTAATACCACCCTCTCCAATATTTTATTGTTTTAATGTCACATTTTACATCTTCATGCTTATCCTTTTACTGTTTATTGTAGTTATAATCACTTTTGCAGTATTTTTATTGTTTTTAATCTACATACTGGCTTATTTAAGTCATCCTCAATCCTGTTATATGTTTGCATTTCCTTTTGTGATTTTCCCTTTCCTATATATTCTTGCTTTTTTCTGTTCAGAGAAGACTATTCAATTTTTTTTTAGGGTAGGCTTAATATTGCTGAATTTGTTTAGTTTTTGCTTGTCTGACAAATTCTTTATCTTTCCTTCTATTCTAAATGATAATCATGCTAGGTAGAGTATCTTACTTCACAGTTTTTACCCTTTCAGGATTTTGAATACATCATGCCATTCCCTTTGGCCTGCAAATTTCTACAGAGAAATCAGTTGATAGCCTTATGGGAGTTCCCTGGGAGCTGACTCTGTTTTTCTCTTGCTGTCTTTAGAATTCTCTCTTTATCTTTCATTTTTGCCATTCTAATTATAGTATGTCTTGGTGTGAATCTGTTTGGGTTCATCTTATTTGGGACCCTCTGTGCTTCCTGTTTCCTTCTTTAGGTTTGGGAAGTTTTTAGCCATAATTTCATCAAATACATTTTTGATCCCCTTCTTCCTCTGTTCTTCTGAAATTTGTATTATGCGCAGGTTGGCAACTTTTATTTCATCCCATAGATTTTGTATATTGCTTTCATTTATTTTTCATTTGTCTTTCTGTTGTTCTGATTGGATGATTTCCAGTACTCTGTCTTCCAGATTATTTGTCCTTCTGTGTCATTTAGTTGGCTGTTCATTGCTTCTAGATTAGTTTTTATCTTGACAATTGAATTGTCTATTTTTGCATGATTCATCTTTATAGTTTCTAGTTACTTGTTAACAGTGATCTGCATTTCTATCTATAATCTTTCTAACTTTTTAGCATTTTATTACCACTTTTTGAAACTTGGGGATGGCAGACAAGTGGGCTATGTTTTATTATTTGTTCTTTCAGGAGATTTGTCTTGTTTTTATTGGAAGTAGTTCCTTTGCTTTTTCATTTTACTTAACATTCTCTATCTCTGAATTTAGGAGAAATAGTTACCTACTGTGGTCTTAAAGAGGTGTTTTTATGTGGGAGCATCCCTGTGTAGACTGTGTGTGTCCAGTGTTTTTGGTGTGAGGGCTGGTTTTGGTATGGACATCAGCCATGTTTTTCCTCAGGGTGTGGTGGCTCTTCTACCCTGCTAGAGAATGTGGTTGGTGTTGGAGTATCCATCGCCTGTGCAAGGTGTGAGGCAGAGCTTCCTCTGTGCTTTGTGCCTATTGCTATCCTGTCTGCTCCCTCTGTTAGAACAGAAGCCCTGAGGGTTGGCTTGGCCTTGAGTTCATGTCTTGCCCCAAAGGAGATGATTGCTGAAGCAAGTGAGGACCTATGCCCCACCTGTGTAAGCATCTGCGGTTCTGCTGAGAAACAGCCCCAAATCATGTCCATTTTTCTGTTGTATTCATCCCAGATTCCAGACCTACTGCAAGGCTGTGATGTGGAGCAGGCTGGGGCTGGAGGTTAGAGTGTTTGGCTGCAGGTATTTAGGTGACTGAGCTACTGCCAGAAATCTGGGACTGTCCCTGTGGCCTTCTTTTCCGGGTACTTTCTGCCTCAAATGTAGTGCTAAGCCACAGTGTGGAGTGGGTACAGCTGGGCACTCTCGCTGAGGGACAGACCTCATTATACTCTTAAGCCTCCCAGGCTTTCTCTGCATAGCTAGATTGAGCTCTCTCCCAGGCCATCTGTCTGTCTGAATTTCAGTGCTTAGGGGTGTGTACCACCCTTTGTGTGTGCTGTCAATGGCCAGCACTGGCGCCATACCTGCTGCCCCATGTATGAGCTGTCACTGTGCCTTACCTCCAGCCAGATCACACCCCAGGCCCCCAGTCCATCTTTGTGTATCTCGAGCAACTCTTTTCCCAGGGCTCAGTTGGCCCAGATCTCATGCCACGCTGTGGGACTGGGGGTTCACCCCTTCATGTTGGGAAGTATGGTAAGGCAACAGCCACCAGTGCAAGGCTCTTTCTGCCCTGATGTTAGCATGTATGAACTCCTAGAGAGGAGAGTTTGGGCTTCTCCAGCCCTGCTGTTTGTCCTAGTGGTTTTCCCAGCAGGCGAGGGGGCTTGTCTCTTCTACGCAGGACCCCAGGACTGGAATGCCTGGATTGTGGTTCCACCTGCTCGCTCTCCAGAGTGAGGTCCACCCATGCAGGCCTTCTCTTCCTTTACAGATCCTTCTCAGGGGCACAGGTTCCAAACTGGTGCCTTTTTTCATCTGTCCTTTCAGGTTACATAGAGATTTTTCTTGCAGCTTTGGTTGTATAGTTATTCATCTGCCAGTTTCCAGTTAATTTTCCATGAGAATTTTAATATAGATTTATTTTTGATGTGTTTGTAGGGGAAGTCCTACTCTACCATCTTGATCCCCCTCTCTATACCAATACTAATAAAAATCTCTTTATTGTGATTTTAAAAAAATTTTTCCACTGAAAATAACACAATAGCACTACCAATAGCTAACATTTAATAGATTTTTTTTTTTACTGTACGGATCTACTCATTTAACCTTCACAACAACCACATGGTGTAGGTATTATCATGCTTATTTGTTGGCAAGAAAATTGAATTTCATATAAATTGTCCAGTGTTACCTAGATACAAGTGGAGCTAAAATTTGAATTCAATCAGAGTGCTTCTTGAACTGTACTTATTGTATTACCTTTATTCTGGATATATCCTCTGACATGCCCTCTTTTAGTTATATGCAAGTTTGTCCAGTAGAGAAGTTTTATTAGAAGTTTTATGGAGAATACATACCTTATAAATCATCATTATTTTTGATATACTGTAACTATCTTTGCACTGGTGGAAAAAAAAAAAGCAGTATATTTACACACATTAAATGTTCACCAATATTAACTTGCATTCATAAGTTGATCTTGCTATTATACCACATTTTCAAAAATAATTTTTCAATGATTAAAATGTTTTATAAAGAACTGATTATTCACTATATTGTAACCCTGGAATCACAATTATCTGTTGGCATTTTATTTGTGTATCTATCAATTTTAACTAGATTGTCTTACTATCTTAATAAGGATTGAGTTTTTATGATGAATGTGGGACTCTTTAATCCCAAACATAATTAAGGCATTCTGGTGTATTCTACAAGTTGTCTAAAATTATAAAATAATAGCTCTAGTAGCAACTCTTAAGAGACTATCTTGTCTATTATTTTGATAGTAACTAAAATATACTTAATATCTTAGACATGTTCTCTGAGAAATAGTGTATATACCGTTTTCCATTTCCCAGTTACATTTGGGAAAAATAATTTTTAATTTTCTGCAGTTTATAGGTATCTTCCTCTAGGAGTTGGAAATTCTGATGCAAAACAAAGCAAAATACAAGAAAGAAATGTAAACTGTAAGATCTTTTATCCTTGCATTCATTCATTCACCATGCGATTGGATAAAATCCATGGGATACAATATATTTTAAACATTAAAACTGAGGTTCAATTTTGGCTTTAATATTTTTGGCAATTAAAGACAAAGAAACATGATTGGGACATAATTTGTACCATCGTTAAGAGAAACACTCTGCTTTATACATCAGACTTTGTACTTAAGTCTTGTATAGTACATGAAGTGATATGATGATTAATAATGTAAGCCATCAGACTTCTAATTGAGGTATGCGTATCTCTAGGGATAACACAAGGCTTTCAAAAAGGTAATTGAGCAGAGAATTTTGAGGAAAGCAATTTTCAGGTATTCAAGTTTCATATATATTGCATACTGCTACAACATGTTTCTAAAATACCAATGAACTAGCAGTGATTGGATAATGAGAAAATTATGTACAATAAAATAGACATATATTGGAGTATGAACTATTTTCTGCAGTAAAGAGAACCAGAATATCATAAATAGAATTTTAATCTTCAGCAAGAAAGGAGAAAGCTGGGCTACTGCCCAGGGAAGAGTCCTGCTGACTTTACTTTTATTTTAGTGATAAAATGAATGTCTGAAGAATGTCCTTTCATAAAAAGGTACATCCTAAGCTTTACATAAGACTAGGTTCCTGGCATGTTACACCTCCCCTCAGTGCTCGGAGGTCCAGTTACATTTATGTTATCTCAGAGGCCTACAAGCCAGTGCTTTCACTTTAGTTGTCATTTTGGTCAGTGCAGCTTTATTACCTGTGTAGGAGGTTCTCACTGATGAAATTGTCATTTAAGTACTTGCCTGGAAACTCAAGTAGGGAAGAAAGCTTCACCTTTGAATAACTGTGTTCCACTTTGTATTAATGTCCAGGAAGGAGACAGAAAACACCGGTAACAATGTGAAAAACAACAAAAACTTAAGGGAGGATTAATTAACTAGTAAAAGGAGATTAACTGCACATGAAGTAAAGAAAACCCTAAGGAATAAAATGATAATAAATGTAGGAGACAGCTACTATGTCTAGAACTGATGGAGAGTAAAGAAAAAATTAGGAAGGATTACACTTGGAAGAGGAGCCACCAAGTTTAAGATTCAGACCTCACTGGAGAGTGAGAGGCTGGGGTCACTGGATGACAGAGAAGTTTTGCAGTGGGGTGTAGGCAGAATTCTCTGGTGTGTGGGCAGCCCTGGCTCACCTCCATGCTGTTGACTAGGCATCTGGGCACAGGGATGCCAGCTGACTTTGCTGAGAACCTGCCTGTTTGGTTGCTGACAAATGTACTTGAGTCTAGCAAGAGCATCTTAAAATCTAAGAAGAATCTAAGGGAGGAGAGTAGAGGACTATGCCGAAAATTGCTCTAAAAAACTAACAGAATAAGTCCAACCTGAATGTGAAAATATTCACAAAGTTTCCTGGTACATCAGAGCACCAACTACAGGAAAGAGGCTAAGAAAAGCATACATGACTCTTTTATAGGAAATGTATTCAGTAGAGCATTTTTGGTGGTTTTTTTTTTTTTTTTTTTCTGTATGATAGGAAAGAATTTTGCTTAACTTAGTGCTTTAATTATATTAGAATGCATTTTGACATTTTCATCTGTAAATGGCCAGAACAGATACAACTTTATGGAATTCATTTAAAATTTTTAATATTCATGATAACACTATATACTCAGGTTGCAACTAGTAGCACTATTCCTTCTTTAACCATGCTTCTTAAACTTTTTTGACATAAATATATTTATATGTGTGTGTGCACACATATTTCTAAGGCTCTGAAATATCCTTCAGAAAAGAAGAAAAGTAATATATTAAACAACTCATTATGAGCATAACTAATTATAAGAGATTATTGTTGCTGCTGTATATTTAGAAAATATCTTAAATGTATAGTATATGCATAGTACCTGACAGAATATTAGGTAATTTGTGGTTATTTGACAATTTTAGCTCTTCCTTAACCTTTGTCAAAATGCATTTTTCAAATTGAAAATTTTACAGAAAATTATTTCTGTGCTCAAATAATTTTAGTTGTTAGAAAATTACATGGAAACAAAAACTCTAGTATAGATAGAGTTTACTTGTACAAAATATTGTGCCAAGACAAAGTACCTGCGCTAAATTCTTAGGCCTTCATAATATAGTTTTTTGTAATAATTTATTAAAATTTTTTCTTTGTCCTTCAAAGATTGTCTTCTCTGATGTTAGGAGCATCACTACTGTCAGTTCTATTATTTATAATTTTTCCTAATGTAGTGATGCTGTCTGAATTTTCAACGAATATCCTTAAATTGGCATCATTAACCACAAAATGTGTATGTTACTTTGTGATCTGCATTTCTACTTGATAATAGCCCATCATGTTTTCCTTAAGAAGTGATGGATAAAGACAGACCCTGGTGCTGAGCATTCTATGTTATGAACCTACTCTTCTACCTAATAGCTGTGTAAATTAGGGAATTTATGTAATCTATTTCTGCAAATTTTCCTTATTTATAAATTGAGGAACCATATTTGGTAGAATGAGAGTTAAATGACAATGACTGTAAAGCCTGGACTCAATAAATGTCACCTATTATCTTCCATGCGAATAAACATTTTTCAAAATATTACATCACATGACTATAAAACATATTCAATAACTTAGCAAATATTTGATAAATGTCTTTTAGCCCAGGCACTGTGCACACTACTTTCCTGCACTTGCATCACAGTCAAGTGAGTCTCTGGTCACATGCTATGTTACATGGGTTTCCATAGTTATAGATCTCATAAACCCATGGATAGTGGTTGTGAGTGAGTCTTTGTGGGATTAAAATGCAAACCTACATTCAGAATTTTGTTCTCTATCCTTATGAGAACAAAATACTGGACCTTCCAAAATGGAAAATGCCCAATGTATTCAAATTGTTGTCAGCTGGATTTTTTTTGTCTAACCATGTAGTAGTGTCATATTATTTTCTCAGCATTGGTCTTTGCTTCATACTGGTTGGACGTTGTGAAGTATCAGTGGCTAGATTGGACTTCATAAGTGGGAGCCCATATTCATAGTCCTATATGTAGCCTCCATCTCTGCTATTATGGCCACCCTGTTAATATGCTCATTGTGCCATTTCTGGGGTTGACCAATGGTAAAAGCCAAGAAGGTTTAGACAGGCAAGAGATTAATATAGGGATATAACAGTGAATGGTAAAGGACAGGAAGCAGGAGTGGGCAGAAAGAATCTTCAATGGCAATGCATATCTGCTGACTGTGAAATTAGGAAATAAAGACAACTGGACAGGATGTGTTTTATACTGAAGGGTTGCTTTTCAAAAATTTCGGCCACAGTAAAAGTGAGACTGTGGTATGCTGAAAAATGTCCCCCTAAAATATCAGGCCCTAGTTTCCAGAATGTGTAAATATTGCATTATATGGTAAAAGATATGGTAAAGTCAAGATTCTTGAGCTGAAGAAATTATCTTGAAAAATGCAATCAGATGCATTCTCATAAGAGGAGGCAGAGGGAAATTTCACACAGACAAAAAAGAAGAAACAGAGGGGAGAAGGCAGTGTGACCAGAGGAGTGAGATTAGAGTGATGCAGCCATTAGTGGCAAGGTCGCCAATAGTCATCAGAAGCTGGAAGAAGCAAGCAATGGATTGTTTCCTAGAGCCTTCAGAGAAAACAGGACTCTGCTGACTCCTTAATTTAAGTCCAGTGTTACTGACTTCAGAGTTCTGGCATCTAGAACTGAATGAGAAAGAATTTCAGTTATTTAAAGCCACCAAGTTTCTGGCAATTATTACAGCCCTAGGAAACAAATACAGTTTGCACGCCCAAGCTGTGTAGTAGAAGAGGTCCACATAATACAGGAAGGAATCTGCACTAGTATGCCACCATGCCCAGTCACTGCCTGGAAGCATCCTTGGCAGAAATGTAGCTGTGGATCAAAAAGGGCAGCAGTGGGGCTGTCAGTCATCTGCCTTCCCCAGAGTTTTAAAAAAAAAGAAAAAGAAAAAGAGAGAGAAAGAGAGAGAAAGGCATATTTCCATGGCAGTCAAGAAAAGGTAGACATTTAAAGTTTGGTATGCGTAGATTCTTTCATTCAAAACTGGAAAAATGCCCATTCTTTTCCAGAAGAAGGTCACATTTATGAAATCTGGTCATGAATGAAGTCAAGCAACAAGGTCAAATCGCAGTGAAAAGTATTGGTGTATGTAATACCTTCTCTGAGCAAAAATAATATAGACTTGTAATAAATATTTTAAATAACTACCTATGTTGAAATAAAAGAAATCTTACAACTAACACACAAGGAAGAAAGCATAATTTATGATGCTTCATGAGAATATTTCATATCAAAATTTATAGATTGTAGCTAAAGTGAGAGGAAACTAGAGAATAACGTATATATTTGAAGTATGGCCAATAGACAGTGATATAAACATCCAATTTAAAAAGTTAAATTCATAGCAATTTGAAGAAGTAAAGATATAAATAATGAATGAAAAATAAACTAGAGTTTTTTAAAAGTTGTTTCTCTTAAAGGGAACCCTCTTACACTGTTAGTGGGAATGTAAACTGGTGCAGCTACTATGAAAAACAGTATGGTGGTTGGTTCCTTAAAAAAACTAAAAATAGAGCTACCATATGATCCAGCAATCCCACTCCTGGGCATATATCCAGAAAAGATGAAAAGTAATTCCAAAAGATAAATGCACCCCTATGTTCATAACAGCACTATTTACAATAGTCAAGACATGGAAACAACCCAAGTGTCCACCAACAGACAATTAGTTTAAGAAGATGTGGTGATGGGGGGAGTGTGTGTGCGTATATGATGGAATATTACTCAGCCATAAAAAAGAATGAAATGTTGCCATTTGCAGCAACATGGATGGACCTAGAGATTACTAAATTAAGTGAAGTAAGAGAGAGAGAGACAAATATTATATGCTATCACATGTGGAATCTAAAAAAAAATACAAATGAATCAATATACAAAACAAAAACAGACACACAGACATAGAAAACAAACTATGGTTACCAAAGGGGGAAGGGGTGAATTGGGAGTATGTGATTAACAGATATAAATTGCTATACACAAAATATATAAGTAGCAAGGATTTAATGTATAACACAGGGTACCATATTCAATTATCTTGTAATAACATAGTGAAAAATGATATGAATAGATAGTTTTCTCTTTAACAAAATAGCAAGCATCTGGAAATATGAATTAATAAGATACTAAGAACAGACAGTATTAGAAACAAAAAAAAGAACACAGCTATAGATGCTGGAGAGTTTAAACAAGTGATTGAAAAATTTTATGGGTAACATGCTGATATATTTAAATTCTTAATTAAAATGAATAGTTTCTTACAGAAAATACCATTTATTTGACTCTAGAAGAAATAGAATAAAAGGAAACTATACTGTAACTAGATTGAGTTTATATAAGGAAGATAAAAGAAAGCAGACAGACAAGAGAGCAGACAGCAATATCAAGCAGTATCAGTAGTATTTTGTCTTATGGAACTGAAAACCACAGCCACAGAAAGAAAATGAAAAGGCAGAGGACTGTGTACCAGATTAAGGGACAAGGTAAAATCCCAGAAAAACAAGTAAATGAAGAGGAGATAGGCACCCTTCCAGGAAAAGAATTCAGAATGATGGTGAAGGTGACCCAGGACTTTGAAAAAAGACTGGATGCAAAGATTGAAAAGTTTACCAAAGACCTAGAAGAAGTAAAGAGCAAACAAACAGAGATATGCAACACCATAACTGAAATGAAAAATACACTAGAAGGAACCAATAGCAGATTAACTGAGGCAGAAGGACGAATAAGTGACCTGGAAGACAGAATGGTGAAAATCACAGATGCGGAAAAGAATAAGGAAAAAAAGAATGAAAAGAACTGAAGACAGCCTAAGATACCTCTGGAACAATGTTAAGCACACCAACATGCGAATTATAGGGGTCCCAGAAAGAGAAGAGAGAAAGGACCTGAGAAAATACTGGAAGAGATTCTAGTTGAAAACTTCCCTAACATGGGAAAGGAAATAGCTACCCAAGTGCAGGAAGTGCAGAGAGTCCCAGGCAGGATAAACCCAAAGAGAAACATGCCAAGACATACAGTAATCACACTGACAAAAATTAAAGACAGAGAAAAGTTATTAAAAGCAACAAGGGAAAAACAACAAATAACACACAAGGGAACTCCCATAAGGTTAACAGCTGATTTCTCAGCAGAAACTCTGCAAGCCAGAAGGGAGTGGCATGATATATTTCAAGTGATGACAGGGAAGAACCTACAACCCAGAATACTCTACCCAGCAAGGATCTCATTCAGATTCAATGGAGAAGTCAAAAGTTTTATAGACAAGCAACAGCTAAGAGAATTCAGCACCACCAAACCAGCCCTACAACACATGCTAAAGGAACTTCTCTAAGTGGGAAACACAAGAGAAGAAAAGGACCTACAAAAACAAAAACAAAACAATTAAGAAAATGGTACTAGGAACATATGTATCGATAATTACCTTGAATGTAAATGGACTAAATGCCCCAACCAAAAGACACAGACTGGCTGAATGGATACAAAAACAAGACCCATATATATGCTGTCTACAAGAGACCCACTTCAGACCTAGGGATACATACAGACAGAAAGTGAGGGGATGGAAAAAGATATTCCATGCAAAGGAAAATCAAAAGAAAGCTGGAGTAGCAATACTCAGATAAAATAGACTTTAAAATAAAAAATGTTACAAGAGACAAGAAAGGACATTACATAAAGATCAAGAGATCCATCCAAGAAGAGGAGATAACAATTATAAATATATATACACCCAATACAGGAGCACCTTAATACATAAGGCAAATGCTAACAACTATGAAAGAGGAAATGCAAGGCAGAAATAGAGACACAGATGTAGAGAACAAACATATGGACTCCAAGTGGGGAAAGCAGGGAGGGTTGGGGGGGAATGAATTGGGAGATTGGGATACCAAATTGTACACTCTAAATATATGCTGTTAATTGTCTGTTAACTGTATCTCAATAAAAATTATTTTAAAAGTCTTCTTTGTCAGAAAAATAAAGGTGTCCACTAATTGCTCACCTTTTTCATTACTAGGCTGGAGATATTAACCAGTACAATAAAAAAATGAAAAAAGAAAAGGTGTTAGCATTGCAAAAAAAAACAACATTGGCAATTACTTTTAGATGACAAGACCAAATGGAAACTAATTTAACTACCATATATAAATATGATCTCAAAGCAAATGTATGGTAACTAAAATTTGAGTCAAATTTTATCAATATCTTTGATAGGTGCTTTGAATTTATTTCTCTATTTTATACTATTATATTAAATTTTAATTGTTTAATATGTAGAATAATAAAAGTACTTTTAGAGAGTGACAACTATGAAAATCCAAATTTTTTTTCCTGATATTCATTGAGATTAGGAAGTATAAAGATTAAATTTTTTGCTAAATTCCACCTATTTCTAGGTAGAAATTCTTGACCTAGTATTCTTTTGATACCACAAAATTTCTTAGGCCTCTGTCTCTATCTTGTTTTATTTTATATTATATTATGTTAATAATTTGCAATCATTGAATATGAAATATTCATACTGATTTTAATTGTTATGAGATTATGTTCATATGTTTGTCTTTACAGAGGGAGTTTAAAAATGTGAATTTCATGTTTAAAAGAAGAAAACATTTAGAATGAGAACAACTACAAGTAAAAATCAGCAATATATAGGTGTAATATATTATTCAAGAAAAAAAATGTTCACAGTGAAGGATGGAGTTTTGAAGTAACAATTGTATGTGTAACTTGCAAGTAGCAGATTATAAAGCTAACCATGTCAAATTATCTGTCATGGTTAATTTATAAATAAATCATGATGCTCTATTGTATAAATCTGGAAGTATACTTGATACATCTCATTTAGGACTTTTGGCTCCAGTATAGGTATTCATTTATGCATTCTATATATAATCTAATTTTTATCAGGTCTTGCTTCCTAAAGCTAGAAAAATATAGCCTTTGCAAGTCTAGTTGAATTTGTCTGCTAAAGGCCAAATGCTAATTTTTCCCAAGTAATTACGAATTAGTGTCAGAGACTTGTCATAAGGAGCAGGTGAACAGGTGACAGGACAATTTGTGACAAGCTTGTCAAACTAAACAATTGGGAAGGAATGTTAATAAGCTCTACTAAACATCATTTTATAATGTATAAAACCGTGTTCTTATAACAACATTGACAGAATGCTGTTTTTGTTATGAATGTGTTTACATAATACCTTTTGAAGGTTAATGAAGGCATTTTCATTAACTAAACAGAGCTCTTCAAATTAGACAAAATTGTTTTCACTTTTTATATTCTTAGATTAAGGTATATTTTAAGGGTGGTTACAAAATGAATTATAACACATGATTTAAATATAATTATATATGCTATTTTATATAAGATAATGCTTGAGTATCTTTTTTTATATGAATAGTCTATTTAGGCTCCTATGTAATAAAGGAATATTCAACTTGGTCCAGCTATTTATTATGAAAAATATTTGCTTTAACAGCTTTGAATAAATAGAACATAATTATATGATTAAAGTAATCCTTTTTAGCGAATGATTATATATAAGTGGAAATTCATAAAAAACTATCTTTTAAGTAATTTCTTCAGGCAACCCAGAGTCCCAATATGACAAGGGATATAATAAGTAAAAGTAATGAATGATAAGGGTGTGTTTATTGTAGTATACATGTATGGATAAATAACATGTGGCTACGTAATAGATAAGTTCCTGTAAATTTTGCCCTGTTCCCAAATATTTCTTTTGATGGCTACAAAATCACTGAGTTATTAAGCTGGTCTATGAAAATATGAATACAGACACTAAGCTTTCTAATGTAGAGAAATTATAAACTTCCAAATCATTTTTTTTTTTTGTCTGCATCGGGTCTTAGTTGCGGCACACAGAATCTTTTGCTGCAGCACACGGCCTCTTCATTGTGATGTGTGGGCTTTACTCTAGTTGTGGCATGCCGGCTCCAGAGCATGTGGGCTCAATAGTTGTGGTGCATGGGCTCTCTAGTTGTGGTGCATGGGCTTACTTGCCCTGTGGCATGTGGGGTCTTAGTTCTCCAACCAGGGATCAGACCTGTGTCCCCTACACTGGAAGGTGGATTCTTAACCACTGGCCCACCAGGGAAGGTCCCACAAGTCATTTCTAATATTCTATTTCATCTCTTATTTTTAAAGATCTGCTAAATGTGTGTGTGCGCGCACATGTGTTACATAAAAATATTCTATGTAATGTAGTTTTGGAGGCATGTAACATAAAACATCATCCTTATTATATGGTACAATATCTGAAAACACCAAATCAGTAAGTCTTCCTTCAATTGAAGTCTAAATACTTTTTTTAAATCAAGTTATGGCTTATTTCTCTAAGAGCACTAACATATTACATCCATTTATAGGATATATATACCTAAATAATAAATATCACATGGATTCCTCTACATGCAGTGATACCTGAATCTAAAGCGGTGATTAGGATATGATGGGAAAAAAAATGGACAAAAAAGTATTCAGGCTTACAAGTCCTTCTCAGGGAAGGAAAATGAAGCCAAAATATGTCCTGATGCCAGAGAGAAATCAACTAAGTTTTTTCTTTTCAAAAGCTGGAGAAAACTGTCACAGTAACCAGTTGGAAAAGTCCAGGTATTTACTGGTTGCATTTGTGTATGTTTCTGTAACCAATACAGAAAAAAAAATTTTACCTTAAGGGCCTATGATGGCAAATTAATGATCCATTAGCCATTAATATTGATCTAATTTAAAAAAATCAAAAGCAATGTCTCTAAAGTCATAAAGGATTTATATTTCTTCTACAATAGATTAAATCTTTTAAAATTATTCCTATTA
The DNA here is from genome assembly GCF_030028045.1 of Hippopotamus amphibius kiboko. Lineage (NCBI taxonomy): Eukaryota > Metazoa > Chordata > Mammalia > Artiodactyla > Hippopotamidae > Hippopotamus > Hippopotamus amphibius. Next base: position 78,674,118 of record NC_080198.1, read on the forward strand.
ACTCTTTCTCTATACTGTGAAAACTGAAATAAGTATATTTTCTAATTGAAGAAAATATGTAATTAGACCAATCGATCTATGCTCCACATAGGAACCTTTCATGCTGTACATGTATTTCAAAAATAATATGAAAACTGGCTTAATCTGTCTTTAATATCTTCCTTTGTTGATATTAAGGTATTTCATTGAAGCCATCAGGATTTATATGACAATGTCATGTGTAATCCTTTGCTCAGATTTCCTTAGGAAATGCAAACTCCAGCTATTGCAGCAAGGACTATCTTGTTTAAAGAATAGTTTTTAGATAATATTTTCTGGTTTCATTAATCCTTTACTCTTCCTTCTTTGGTTTTCATTTTTGGGGTCAGTCTTATATTAAGCAATATATTCTAATATTTCTGAACTTAGTTTCAGAAGAATTTTTACTCAGGCACAGCTACCAATAAAAGTCAGCAAACCTTGTGTTTTCTAGTCTGCTTTATATTTTCTTTGCATGCTGACATATTTTGAAAACAGAATTGTGATAGTTTCACAAAATAGTGGAAGTTTTCACCTTTTTAGTGTGTGAAATACAGTTATGGAAAATTTATGATTCAGCTGTAATAAACTCTAGATCTGGCAACTCTGTTAAGGCAAGATTTACTAACATTCTTGATCAGAATATTCACCAGTGTGCTTGTTGAAAATACTGATTCCCAGGTCCCATCTTCCTTACTAGGTAAGACTCTCCAGGAGAAGATTTATAACAGATATGCCAGAAGACTAATATAATCAGGATACTTTGGGTAAGTATTCCTTAGTCAAAAATTTACATTTTTTGGTGTTAATGTAAACATTTGTATTTTCTTAGAGAAGTATTACTTCCTTAGACTATTTGAATATTTTCAAATATTTGACATTTTCTATTTTTTCTGATATTTTTTGATTTCCTCTTTGATTTCTTCAGTGATCTCTTGGTTATTTAGTAGCATTTGTTTAGCCTCCATGTGTTTGTGTTTTTTACAGTATTTTTTCCTGTAATTGATTTCTAATCTTATAGTGTTGTGGTCAGAAAAGATGCTTGATACGATTTCAATTTTCTTAAATTTACCGAGGCTTGATTTGTGACCCAGATGTGATCTATCCTGGAGAATGTTCCGTGTGCACTTGAGAAGAAAGTGTATTCTGCTGCTTTCGGATAGAATGTCCTATAGATATTAATTAGGTCTGTCTGGTCTAATGTGTCATTTAAAGGTTGTGTTTCCTTATTAATTTCCTGTTTGGATGATCTGTCCATTGGTGGAAGTGGAGTGTTAAAGTCCCCCACTATTATTTATTTATTTTTTAAATTTACTTACTTACTTATTTAGTTAGTTATTTATTTAGGGCTACATTGGCTCTTTATTGCTGCACCTGGGCTTTCTCCAGTTGTGCTGAGTGGAGGCTACTCTTTGTTGCAATAAGCAGTCTTCTCATTGCAGTGGCTTTTCTTGTTACGGAGCACGGGATCTAGATGTGCAGGCTTTAGTAGTTGTGACACACGGGCTCAGTAGTTGTGACTCATGGGCTCTAGAGTGCAGGTTCAGTTGTTCTGGTGCACAGGCTTAGTTGCTCCATGGCATGTGGGATATTCCTGGACCAGGGCTTGAACCCATGTCCCCTGCATTGGCAGGTGGATTTTTAACCACTGCACCACCAGGGAACTCCCAAAAGTCACCATTATTGTGTTACTATTGATTTCCCCTTTTATGGCTGTTAGCAATTGCCTTATGTACTGAGCTGCTCCTATGTTGGGTGCATAAATATTTACAATTGTTATGTCTTTTGCTTGGATTGATCCCTTGATCGTTATGTAGTGTCCTTCCTTGTCTCTCTTTTTTTTTTATAAATTTATTGATTGATTTATTGGCTGTGTTGGATCTTTGTTGCTACACACAGGCTTTATCTAGTTGCAGTGAGCGGGGGCTACTCTTTGTGGTGCATGGGCTCCTCATTGCCATGGCTTCTCTTGTTGCAGAGTACAGGCTCTAGGTGTGTGGACTTCAGTAGTTGTGACACATGGGCTCAATAGTTGTGGCTCATGGGCTCTAGAATGCAGGCTCAATAGTTTTGGCACACGGGCTTAGTTGCTCTGCAGAATGTGGGATCTTCCTGGAGCAGGGATCGAACCTGTGTCCCCTGCATTGGCAGGTGGATTCTTAACCACTGTGCCACCAAGGAAGTCCCCTTCCTTGTCTCTTATAATAGTCGTTATTTTAAAGTTTATTTTGTCTGATATGAGTGTTGCTATTCCAGCTTTCCTTTGATTCCCATTTGCATGGAATACCTTTTTCCAGCCCCTCACTTTCAGTCCGTATGTGTCCCTAGGTCTGAAGTGGGTCTCTTGTAGACAGTATATATATATAGTTCTTGTTTTTGTATCCATTTAGCTAGTCTGTGTCTTTTGGTTGAAGCATTTAATTCATTTACATTTAAGGTAATTACAGATATGTATGTTCCTATTACCATTTTTTTTAATTGTTTTGAGTTTGTTCCTATAGGTCTTTTTCTTTTCTTGTGTTTCCTGCCTAGAGAAGTTCCTTTAGCATTTGTTGTAAAGCTGGTTTGGTGGTGCTGACTTCTCTTAGCTTTTGCTTGTCTGTAAAGCTTTTGATTTCTCCATTGAATCTGAATGAGATCCTTGCTGGGTAGAGTAACCTTAGTTGTAGGTTTTTCCCTTTCATCACTTTAAATATGTCCTGCCACTCCCTTCTGGCCTGCAGAGTTTCTGTTGAAAAATCAGCTGATAACCTTATGGGGATTCCCTTGTAGGTTATATGTTGCTTTTCCCTTGCTGCTTTTAATATTTTTTCTTTATAGTCACTTTTTATTAGTTTGATTAATATGTGTCTTGGTGTGTTTCTCCTTGGGTTTATCTTGTATGTGACTCTCTGTGTTTATTGGACTTGACTAACTAGTTACTTTCCCCTGTCAATGAAGTTTTTGAGTATAATCTCTTCAAATAATTTCTCAGGCCCTTTCTCTTTCTCTTTTTCTTCTGGGACCCCTATAATTCAAATGTTGGTATGTTTGATGTTGTCCCAGAGGTCTCTGAGACTGCCCTAATTTCATTCTTTTTTCTTTATTCTGCTCTGTGGCAGTTATTTCCACCATTCTATCTTCCAGCTAATTTATCCATTCTTCTGCCTCAGTTATCCTGCTATTGATTCCTTCTAGTGTATTTTTCACTCACTACTGTGATATTCATCACTGATTGCTTGTTCTTTAGTTCTTCTAGGTCCTTCTTAAACATTTCCTGAATCTTCTTGATTCATGCCTCTATTCATTTCCTAGATCTTGGATCATCTTTACTATCATTACTCTGAATTCTTTTTTCAGGCAGATTGCCTAATTCCTCCTCATTTATTTGGTCTTGGGGGTTTTTACCTTGCTCTTCATCTGCAACATATTTCTCTGTTATCTCATTCTGTCTAACTTACTGTGTTTGTGGTCTCCTTTCTGCAGGCTGCAGGGCTGTAGTTTCTCTTGCTTCTGTTGTCTGTCTGCTGGTGGATGAGGTTGGTCCAGGGGCTTGTGTAGGCTTCCTGGTGGGAGGGACTGGTTCCTGTGCTCTGGTGGGTGGAGCTAAGTCTTCTCCCTCTGATGAGCAGAGCCTCATCAGGTGGTGTGTTTTAGGGTGTCTGTGAGCTTAGTAAAACTTTAGGCAGTCTGTCTATTAATGGGTGGGGCTGTGTTCCTGTCTTGCTGATTGTTTGGCGTGAGGTGGCCAGCACTTGAGCCTGTAGGCAGTTGGGTGGAGCTGGGCCTTGCTCTCAAGATGGATACCTCTGGGAGAGTACATGCTGATTAATATTCCCTGGGTTCAAGAATTCTCTGGCAGTCCAGCATCCTGGACTCAGTGCTCCCACCCCGACCCCAGGCCAGGGGACCAAGAGCCTGTGAGCTGTGCTGCATGACTAGAGAAAAAAGAAAGGAATGAAAAAGAAAGAAAAAAAAAAAGGAAAGGAAAACAGACAAACAAAACCCAAGACAAATAGCAAAAACAAAAAGCAACATCAAGGACACAGAAGAAAGAAAACAGACACACCAAATCCAAGACAACAACAAAATCAAACTAACAGAAACAAAGAAGCAGACAGAAAAAAACAAACCAACCCAAGAGCACAAACAAAAGTATTCAAAAATGAGAACAATCAAGAAGGACCAAACTATTTAAAAAATGAAAAATAAAACAAAAACAGAAAGCAAAACAACAAAAAAAGCGAAGAAAACAAACACACAGAAACAATCAAAAAGAAGAAAAAGAAAACAAGATTTTTCAACAACAAAGTAAAATACAAAAATAAAAAATATATATTAAAATATGAAAAATAAAAACTAAAAACACCACCACCATCAACTGAACAAAATGAAAGAAAGAACAAAAGAATAATACTAATAAGAAATTTTCCCAGGGCCTCCTCTGTCAGTGTCCTTGCTCCCACAGTGAGCCACAGCCAATCCCTGCCTCCCCAGGAGGCCCTCCAATACCTCTAGGTAGATCTTTGAACCTGCTCTGGGCATTCGGGGGCATCTCAGACTCTGACCTGGCCCAAATTCTGTGTGTAATGGCCCCCAAAGTCCACTGCTGCTATGGCTAGACCGGTACCAGTTGTGGGAATACTCCTTGTCTATTCACCTATTCCACAGACACAGGATTTACCAAGCCAATTATGGGGATTTAATCTGGAGCTTGTGCAGCTGCATGGAGAGATTTCCATTCCTCTTCCTTAGTCGGACTACCCCTGGGGCCCAGCTTTGGTTTTGGCCCCAGTTCTGCATGTGCACCACCTTCAGGCATCTGTTCTCTGCCCAGGTGAGAGGGAGCAAAAGCAGCAAGCTGATTGGGGGCACACTTACTCTCTCAGGTCAGGGAGAGGTATGGCAGCCCCAATAGGGTGTGCATAAATTGCCCATGATGGTGGTGACCAGCAGGCTGTTGGAACAGACTGGGGCTTGTTTGCTTTAGTGGGAGTCCTTCCCAGTGTCTGCACAGGCCAAAGAAGCTGGCGGGTGAGGAAAGGGGTTGTTATGGCAACCCCGCCCCCTTGTGTGCTACTCAATAGTGATGCCTTGCTTCTATGGTGTCCTGGGCTTTTTCCACAAACTTCCTTGGTTGTAGAGCTCCTTACTCCTGTCCCTTCAGGCTATCTTTTCATAGCCAACAGCTATCCCCTCCCTGGGTCCATGATCCAAACCCCACTTTGCAGCAGCCAGTTCCCCTCTACCACAGGAAACTCATGACTCAGGCTGGGGAGCACAGAGCTGCAGCACAGACCATGTGCACAGTTCTTACTTTGTCCTGCTTCCACAGGCCATCTGCTGCGTTTTCCTTTGATCTGCATTCTCCTTTGATCCCCCAAAGGTCCCTTTCTATCCCAGCTGATTTCCCCACCATGAGGGAGTTTATCTGAGTGTGGGGACCTCCCTTCGCCTTCAGCTTCCTGCCAAGGTTGCTGGTACCTTTTCTGACCCCTCTTTTTTATTTCATCCTACCTGGTTATGAGGGGGTTTTTGTTGTCCTTTTAGGTGTCCAAAGTATTCTGCTAGTGTTCAGCAGGTGCTCTGAGAAAATTGTTCTATTTGTAGATGTATTCTTGAAGTACTTGTGAGGAGCAACAAATTGAGTCCTCCTATTCCACCATCTGGACTCCTCATTTTATATTTTTCATGGTTTGTTTACCCTTCCCAGATTTGTGATTGTCTTTTTCATTTGATACATTTAAATACATTTGATACACTTAAACTACATGTGAATACAATTCTCCATTATGTTCTTTTTATAATTCAGTTTTGTTTACTGATATAATTAGCTCCATCCAAAGATTTTATTGTTCTCTTTCCAATGTGCATGCATTATATGCATGTTTTATTTAAAAAACTGGAAATATTTAATATTCTTTATCAGCCCCATAATTGTCAATAAGCTTTTTTCTCACTATCATTTTTTAAATATTACAGCATTGCTATTTTGATTTGATACGGACTTATTCATAAACATCTCACTGCTTTCAAATAGTTAACATTTTTAGTTTATATATTATTCATTTTTAATTTTATTATAACATGGCTTAAAATATCTCCTTAAGGCAATTCCCTGGTGCTCCAGTGGTTAGGACTCCGCACTTTCACTGCTGAAGATGTGGGTTCAGTCCCTGGTTGGGGAACTAAGATCCCACAAGCCATGTGGCCAAACAAACAAAACCAACTCCTTAAATTTTTTTAGTTTGGGGATTCATTTATGCATCAATAGTAGCCTCATGTGTTCATCATGTACATACACATGTATAAGCATACATATATATGTGCATATACATCACACTATATATATAGTATATACCATATATATGTATATGTGAATAAAATAATAGTGATAGTGGGTCTAGAAATTAAATTGTATATGTAATAGAGTAGTACCCAATACAAATTGTTGGTATTTAGTATTTTATTTGGATTCTGATTATATGCCATATTTACTCATTGCATATATAATCTGTGACTACTACACACTCTCATTTTGTTACTGCTGTAAATTAATACTTACATTAGGAACAATTTTTGGTTTATATATTTAATATTTTATTATTTGGTATATAGTTTCTCATAGAATAGTCTATGTTGAAGCAGTAGAATGAGCTCCTCTCTTGTTATATTGTACCTATTTTTAAACTCAGAATTCAACTTTTTCCCCTGTGGTTGTTTCCCAGCAATTGATTATCTACTTTAATTTTCTTGAAATTATTTAGTGTGCTTCAGAAATAGAGTTGATTTGTCTGTGGAGAAATCTCTCATCACCATTCTGACCTTAGGTATAGATCTCTTTCCTGGTGGCACAAAATCTTCCTGTGTGTTAATAATATGCCTTTACTTACCTTTAACTGATCAAGTATAGTTACTGTAATGCTGATTGTCTTCTATGCTTTATTTACCAGTCATACCCAAAGCAAAGAAAATGAGTATACATATGACTTGCAAAGAAATGAGTATACATGTGACTTACAGAGAAAATAAGTATACATATGGCTTCACTGAGCATGTATCTACTGCCACTTGGCCATGTGCATATACATCTATCCTCCTTTATCACCATATTCACTGTCATTTTGCAGTGTCAGTCAGTTTCAGGGAAACTTCTATAGCAGCCCAAACATTCTGCCTGTATTATATCAAACAAGGAATCTTTGGTTTTATCCCTGAGTATGCAATCTATTCTGTAAAATTAATGCCTCTGCTAAGTTGCCCAAAATCAACAGAAATCAGCATTCACTCCCTTTCCTTAACTTAGCCAAACTGCAATGCAAGTAGCAGCCTTTCTTTATATACATTGTAGTTTACATAGTACATGTTATTGTTCTATTAGGAATTTTATTATGAAATTTTACTTTCTTATTCTTGTTTGCAATTGGTTTCAGAATGTTCAAAAGATTGAGACTGCTTTATCGTATTACTTTGAAGGTGGAGTCTAGCACCCTTATTTACAGAATAGGAATTCTGACAAGCCAGTTTAAAGAGGAGGAGGAGGAGGAGAAAATGCTACTTAGTTTAAGATTGTGGACAAGAATTCAGGTTTATCAGCTCCAATATTCAAATCCAATATATTTTTTAATGTAGCACTCTGCTGCCTTGAAGATAATACCTGTGATCCTTTCCAAGTTTAAAATAATCTTTTTTTCTGCTTACATCCATTAATGGTTGTGCATTTAGTTTATTATATTATAACCACTGAGGTATTGTAACCCATCACTAAATCTCTGGGGTAATAACGCAAAGTCAAAACTTTATCTTTTAAAAAATATTCTGATATCTCTGATAAATATTAAATTTTGCAATTATAATAGACGTTTTGGTTGCCTGCAAAGTATCCATTTCCCACTTTAATGATGGCTCCCAAATTTTCATTCTGTTATGTACTCTCTGGCCTATAGCCCGCGTCCTTCTAAAAAGCAGGTTTCTCCCCCTATCCAAGAGAGAGACCTGATTCTTAAGGGTAAGCCCATCCCTTTGCTAGTGATTCATTCAGAAGAAAGAATTGGAGCATCGCATCATACTGAACAAGGAACTATTTCAAGATAATTATGTGCCCCGTTGAGGTCAATGAGATATGAGAAATATTCTAGGGAGAGCTTGGATTCTTCATTTATTTTCTATTAAGAGATTGTTGCTGCAAGAGATAGCTTTTTCTCATGATAATGTCATATATTTATGTGAAAAGCTGCAACCATTTTACTGCCAGACTAAGACTATAGGTGTAAGGGAAGATTGGGGAGCAGGGCTGAGAGATTTGCAGAAAAAGGAGCTGAAGCCTTAACTGACTGAACATCGGCAGCCATCTCTTTAAAATGTAAACTTTTTCAGTTAAATATGCCAGTTTACCTTCTGTACTGTATGAGCCAGAGTAGTATTCTGCCACATGCAGCCCAAAACATGCTAGTTTAAATGTAAATGTATGTTCATTAGAAGATAAAATTGAAAATATTTTAAAGTCTACATTTTCTTGAAAATTACTCGCCATATATATTGTCAGAGGCCTAGTCTTTTAAGGACAAACATATTTTAAAATATATAAATGTTCTCTTTCTTGGATTGTAAGAAACATTAAAATTAAGCATATTATTTAAAATCTGTTTTAAATCTTTTCTGAGGAAAAGAAAATGTCTAAATTATTCACCTGAGAGTTTTTCTAGTTCTAGGGTAACTATAGCAGACATGGAATTTAATTGTCTCAATTGTAATAGGAAGTTGCTGGACATTTTTTTAATCAGTCTAATTTCATCTAGTTTAATATCTTTCACTAAAACTTTCTACAATTTTTAGACATTATATATTTTAGACAGTTTGGTGAAAGTAAGATATTGTTTTTTTCCTGATTATAAATCTTGGCTCAGAGCAATTCTAACACTGTGGTGAATGTAAACCCAACAGCATAATATTTCCTCTTACTTCATTTTAATGTTAATGCCTATCTCCTGGGCAACATGTGCCCAAAAGCAAAGGTGAACGGAACAACAGTATGAAATTGACTTTGCCAGCCACATGACTAAAGCGCTAGACCTAAAGGCAGAGAGCTTTAAATAAAAAATTAAATCGCAGAAATTATAAGTTGACAGAAAAAGTATATTTAGATGATGTTCATGGACAAACTAGGAATTATATTTAAGATATTTTCTTTTCTAAAATAAATCACCAAAACCTCCTGAGTTTTTCACGATGAACTTTCAAGATGTAATCAACTAAGAGTGAAAACTACTCAGCCTAGATTCAAACTAAGTTAACTGGGTATATGCAACAATTTGGAAAATTTATATTTTTAAAATTTGAAAATAATGGAGACTGCTTTTTTCTTTTAACTAACTCATCACTTATTTTTAGAGATAACTCTATGTTCCTCATTTCTATTTTAATTTTCTTTAAGAATTCCTAATATTTCTAAAAATACTTGAAATATTTAAACTTTTTGTTTTTAGTTGAAGAAAGTATTGCATTTTATTATTTAATCAGTCAATTTGGATGTCCCACTTGATGTCTCTGAAACTGAGTTTCCACGTTTTTATGTGAAATTAAACTGCTTGCATTAACTTACACACATGAATTTTAAAACTATATAAAATAATTGATATATGAGAGTACTATAAATGTTTGATTCTTTATCCATGTAAAATATATCTTCCCCATTGCTTATAAAATTTAACTTTTTATTTAATACTTTGTCAGTAGTTTGATTAAATGTTTTGGAAAATGTGTTGACTGTCTAATTGCTAAATTGATTAATGGATTAAAAAGCATATGCCTGATAAAGCAAAAGTTGAGAAAATAAGGTTACTATAGTAAAAAAATTCCTGTGAAAGTTCTGGAGTCATACGTTCTAGATTAAAAGTAAGAGAATTTATAGTTTTAAGAATTTGCACTTGAGATGGCAATGCTTCAGTTAACTGGAATCTTCCATTGACTAAAACACAAGGTAAAGTTTTTATTATAATGTAGAAATCTGCCTATTCAACAGTACAACTCTTTCCTTCCAATAGAATTTTTTAAGATGATAGAAACATTCTACAGTGTTTATTATGGTAGCTACTAGTAGCCACAGTGGCTGTTGAGCGCTTGAAATGTAGGTACTGTGACTGAGAAAGTGAACTTTGAGTTTTAATTAAAAATTTTTTAAATAATTGTATATCCAAATGAAGTAAGAATGCTGAGATCACACGTACCTTTTATCCAGTTTCTCCCAGTGGTCACATACTGCAAACCACAGTACAATATTACGGGATACTGACGTAGATACGATCATGATGTAGAATATTCCACCACCACAAAGATGTCTCCCGTTGTCCTTTTACAGCCACATCCACTTCCTTCCTACTCCAACCCCTCCTATACTTCTGGAAGCCATACATGTTCTCTATCAAAATGCTGTTGTTTCAAGAATGACATTAAAAGTCAAATCATACAGTATGTGAACTTTTGAGACAGCTTTTTTAATCATTGTACTTCCCTGGATATTCATGTATGTTGTTGCATGTTCACTCTTTTTATAGTTGATTCTTTGTATTGCAGAGTAGTGTTCCATGATGTGCGGGCACCACAGTTGCCTTAACCATTCACATAATAAGCAGCATCTGGGTTGTTTTCAGATTTTGGGTATCACTAATGAAGTTGCTAAAAACATTTATGTATATGTGGTTGTATATATTCCATTTTCATTTCTCTGGATTAAATGCCCAGGAGAGCAATTGCTGGGTATTATAGTAATACTGTATTTAGGGTTCTTTTTTTTTTAAATTTTTATTGTTTTTTGTTTTTTAAAGAAACTGCCAAGCTGATTTTCAGAGCAGCTGTTCCATTTTCCACTCCCAACAGCAGTATGAGTGATCTAGTTTCTTCAGTGTAGCCAACCTTGGATGTTGTCACTACTATGATACGTATGTAGTGGTATCTCATTGTGGTTTTTACTTGTACTTTTCTGAAGCTACTAATGTAGAACATCTTCTCATGGGTTTATTTGCCATCCTTATGTTTTCTTCCCTGAAAAGCCTGTTCATGTCTTTAGCCCATTTTCTAATTGGATTCTTTGGGGGGGGGGGTCCCCTGTTAGGTTTTGAGAGTTCTTCTTGATACTAGCCCTTTATAGATATGTGACTTGGAAATATATTTTCTCCAGTCTGAAAGTTGTCTCTTCAGCCTTTACATATGGAACTTCCACAGAGGAAACTATTTTCATTTTGATGAAGTCAAATTTATCAGTTTTTCTTTCTATGGACTGTGCTTTTAATGTCAACTCTAAGAACACTGTGTATAGGCTGGGACTGAAAAGATTTTCTATATAAATTTTATAGTTTTTTATTTACATGTAAGTATATTCATTTTCAGTTAGCTTTTCAAATAATTGAGATTTGGATAAAGTTAATTTTTGCCTATAAATGTCTTATTGCTCCAGTTGAAAAGGCTATCCTTCTTCTACTGAATTGCCTGTGTAGCTTTATCAAAATCAGTTGAGCATAGTGTGTGGTTGTATTTTTGGTTCATTGATCCTTGTCTGTTTCTTTACCAACCCCACACATTCCGGATTACTTTAGCTATATGGAGAGTCTTACCATTAAAGTGAAAAGTTTTTTTCCATTCTATTCTTATTGTCAAGATGGATTTAGCTATATTAGGCCCTGTGCCAAGCAAAAATTCTTAGTTTGATAGGAATTTCATTAAATCTGCACAGTAATATGTTGCAGTGAACATAGGGGTGCATATATCTTTGGAATTAGTATTTTTGTTTTCTTTGGAAAAATAACCAGCAGTGGAGTTGCTGAATCATATGGTAGTTCTTTTTAATTTTTTGAGGAACCTCCACACACCAACAATGAACTCAGGTACCCTTTTCTCCACATCCTCATCAACACTTGTCATTTGTTGCCTTCTTGATAATATCCATTCTGAGAGATGTGAGGTAAAAATCTCATTGTGGTTTTTTGTTTTTTTGAGCTTTTATTGGCATATAATTGCTTTACACTGTTGTACCAGTTTCTGCTATACAACAAAGTGAATCAGCTGTGTTTATACATATATCCCCATATCCCCTCCCTCCCATGACTCCTTCCCACCCTCCCTGTCCCACCCCTCGTTGTGGTTTTTGATTTGCATTTCACTGATTAGTGACACTGGACCTCTTTTCACGTGTGTGTCTGTCTGTTGGCCATCTGTATGTCCTTTTTGGAAAAATGTGGATTGGGTCCTGCTCAATTTTTAATTGGTTATGTTTTTGGACATTGAGTTGTAAGAATTCTTTGTATACTTTGGATGTTAATCCCTTATCACATCATTTGCAAATATCTTCTCTCAGTAGTCAGCTTTTTCATTTCATTGATGGTTTCCTTTACTGCTCAAAAGGTTTTTAGTTTGGTGTAGTCTAATTTGGTTATTTTGCTTTTGGTTTCCCTTGCCTGAGGAGACTTATACAAAAAAATGTTGCTAAGACTGATGGTAAAGAGCATACTGCCTATATTTATTTATAGGAGTTTTATGGTTTTAGGTCTTAGATTTGACACTCTTTAATCCACTTTGAGTTTATTTTTATTTTATATGGTGTGAGAAAGTAGTTTGATCATTTTACATGTAGCTGTACAGTTTTCCCAACATCATTTATTAAAGAGGCCATCTTTTCCTCATTGTATATTCTTGCCTCCTTATCTAGATTAATTGACCTTACAAGTGTATGTTCATTTCCATGCTCTGTTTTCTTTTATTAATCATTGTGTCTGTTTTTGTGCCAGTACCACAGCATTTTGATTACTGTAGCTTTGTAGTATAGTTTAAAATCAGGACTCAGGATACTCCAGTTAGTTGTCAATATTGTTTTGGCTCTTTGCAGTCTTACGTGTTTCTATACAAATTTTATAATTATTTTAGTTTTGCAAAAAATGTCAGTGGTATTTTGATATACATTGCATTGAATCTCTACATTTCCTTGGGCAGTAGGGTCATTTTAATTAATTATTCCAATACATGAGCACAGTATATCTATTTTTTGTGTCATCTTCAATTTCTTACATCATTGTCATAGTTTTTGGAGTACAGATCTCTTGCCTCCTTGGTTAGATTTATTCCTGGGTATATTACTCTTTTTGATGCTATTATAAATGGGATTGTTTTCTAAATTTATCTTTCTAATCATTTGTAATTAGTGTACAAAAATGCATTAGATTTCTGCATATTAGTTTTGTATCTTGCAATTGTACTGAAATTCATTGATGAGTTCTAATAGTCTTTTGGTGGCATCTTTAGGATTTTCTACATATTCTATCATGTCATCTAAAAACTGATAGTTTTTACTTCTTCCTAATTTGGATTTTTAAAAATTTATTTCTCTTGCCTAATTGTTGTGGCTAGGCCTTCCAATACTATGCTGAATAGAAGTGGTGAGAGGAGAGTGGGTCATCTTTGTTTTGTTCATGATCTTAGAGGAAAAGCTTCCAGCTTCTCACCATTGAGTATGATGCTAGCAGCTTATCATATTTGGCCTTTATTATGTTGAGGTATATTCCCTCTATACCCATGTCATTTAGGGTTTTTATCATAAATGGATGTTGAATTTTGTAATATTATTTTTGTGCATCTATTGAGATGATCATAGGATTTTTATTCATCTGTTTGTGAAAGTGGTATATCACCTTGATTGATATACAGATATTGAACCATTCTTACATCCCTTGGATGAATCCCACTTGATCATGATGTATGATACTTTTCATGTATTGTTAACTTTTGTTTGCTAATTTTTTTTTTATTTTTACCAGTGATATTGGCCCCTAAATTTTGTGTGTGTGGTATCTCTGTCTGCTTCTGGTATCACAGTGATGCTGGTTTCGTAGAATGAGTTTGCTAGCATTCCTTCAACTTTTTGGAATAGTGTGAGAAGAATGTAAGTTAACTTTTCTTTGACTGTTTTGTAGAATTCACCTGTGAAGCAGGACTTGTCCAGGACTTTTTTTTTTACTGGGAGGTTATGGAGTCAATTTTATAAGTGATACTTGGTTGGTTCATATTTTGTAATTCTTCTGGATTCAGCTTTGTTTCTTGGAATTTATCCATTTCTTCTAGTTTGCCCATTTTATTGGTGTATAATTGTTTGTAGCAATCTCTTATGGTTATTTGCATTTCTGTGGTGTCAGTTTTAACTTCTGTTTCATTTCTGATTTTATTTGGGTACTTTCCTTTTTTCTTTTTTATGAGTCTGGCTAAAGTTTTATCAATTTTATCTCTTTAAAAGCAACTATTAGTTTGATTTTTTCCATTGTTTTTTTTAAGTCTCCATTTATTTCTTCTCTGATCATTATGATTTCTTTCCTTACATTAACTGTGGTTTCTGTTTGTTTTTTCTACTTCTTTTGGTTGTAAGGTTAGGTTGTTGGAGATTTTTGTTTCCTGAGGTACACTTGTATCACTGTAAATTTCTCTCTTAGAACTGCTTTTGCTGGGTCTCACTGATTTTGGGTCATTGTGTTTTCATTTTCATTTGTCTCCAAGTATTTTTTGATTTCTTGTTTGGGTTCTTTCATGACCCTCTGGTTGTTTAGTATCATATTATTTAGCCTCCACACGTTGGTGTTTTTTGCAGGTTTTTTGCTTAGGGCTGGTTTCTACTCATAAAATTAGTCAGAAAAATTGATTGGTATGAATTCAGTCTTTTTAGTTTGATGAAAGTTGCCTAGCAGGTGGTCTATCCTGGAGAATGTTCCATGTGTATTTGAAAAGAATGTGTATTCTGCTTTTAGACGGATAGGTTTGTATTGCCATTTTGTTAATTATTTGGGGGTTGTTTTTGTAGTTCTTGCTTTTTTCCTCTTCTATTGCTTTCTTCCCTTGTGATTTGATGACTATTTTTAGTGTCATGTTTGTATTCCTTTCTTTTGTGTGTGTGTGTGTGTGTGTGTATCATAGATTTTTGGTTTGTTGTTACCATGTGGTTTATATATAGCAGTATATATGTGATTTTATATATATGATTTTCATGTTGATCTAAGTGTGAATGCCTTCTAACAACCCTCCATTTTCAGCCCACCCCCCACTGTTTAATGTTTTTGACAACATATTTTACATTGTTTGTTTTGCATATCCCTATAGTGGATATAGATGATTTTATTACTTTTGCCTTTTAACCTTCTTACTAGCTTTATACATGGTTGACTTACTATCTTTACCATATACTTGCCTTTGCCAGTAAAATTTCTCCTTTAGTTATTTTCAAGTTTCTAGTTGTGGTCTTTTCTGCTTAGAGAATTCCCTTTATTATTTCTTATAAAGCTGATTTTGTTGTGCTGAACTCTTTTAGCTTTTTCTTGTCTATAAAAGTTTTGATCTCATTCAAATCTGAATGAAAGCTTTGCTGGGTAGAGTATTCTTTGTTGCAGGTTTTTTCTTCCTTTATTCACTTTAAATATGTCATGCCATTCAGAAGGGAATGGCCTTCAGCGTTTCTCCTGCAAAGGCAGCTGATAGTCTGTGAGATTTCCCTTGTATGTAACTAGTTGCTTTTCTCTTGCTGCTTTTAATATTCTCTTTAATTTTTGCCATCATAATTATAGTGTGTCCCATTGTAAACCTGTTTATGTTGATCTTGTTTGAGACTTTCTGTGCTTCCTGGACCTAGATACCTGTTTCCTTGCCAAGTTTAGGAAAGTTTCCAGCTATTATTGCTTCAAATAAATTTTGAGACCCAGCATGAGAATGATAGTACACTTCATGTTGTCTCATAGTGGGTTTTTGAGTGTGTGAGATTTAACGTGCCCTTGAAGAACTGAGTCCCTGTTTCCTACTGCCCCCCAATTCTACCATACATAAGCACAGCTGACCTTCAAAGCCAGGTGTTCTGGGGGGTTATCCTCAGTCCAGAACCCTTCGGCTGGGGAGCCTGATGTAGGGATTTGCTCATTTGTTCCTTGTGTAGAACCTCTGCAATTGTGAATATCCCATCATTTGTGGGTCTCCTACCTGGGGGTGTGGGTCTTGACTATATCACGTCTCTGTCCCTCCTACCTGTTGCATCGTGGCTCTTACTTTAGTTCTGAAAAATCTTTTCTACTAGTCGTCAGGTTGTTCTCATTGATAGTTGCTCTTTAAATCGTGGTAATTTTGGTGTGCCCATGGGAGGAGTTGAGTTTAAGGCCTTCCTATTCTGCCATGTTGGCCACTTCTAATATAAAGTAGTTTGATATAAATTATCTTTAGCCACCTAATATATCAAAGATCAGAGAACTGAAAGAAGGCAGCTGGAGGGAAATCTACTTGCTTACACCCATATGGCTCCACCAAAACCACAAGAAGGGTATCTTTTTTTCTATAGCATCTAGTCAGCAATCCCACTGGGCAAAGGGGCCAGGGTATAGGAATAGTTAAGTCAGCCTAGCACTTTTGATGCAAGCATGGACCCTCTTGGGCAGCTGTGTCTTTAGGATGATGCTGTGCTTCTTGCCCCACCTGATGTCATCTTTATATCCTATTGTATAATCTGACATTTGAAGGTACTTAAAGCCTTTACAAATTCTCTCCTCCACTCAGCACAGAAACTCATTCTCTTTTGTCCTATTTTCTGTGGCATTTTCATGAATAACTCCCTTATGCATGTTGATGGATTTCAATTTTACTTTAATTATTACTAATATCACATCTACAGTCATACCACCTTGAACGTGACTGAATCTGGTCTGATTATTACTAAGATTTATTTAATGTTATTTTGAAAATGTATTCTTATTATATCTCACCCTTTAAGCTATTAAAATATTATATTTTAGTATAGTCCACTATACTCCCCACTCTAAGATTTAAACACTCTTCCTCTGTTGTCTCTCCCTACCCCCTTATAAGCCCCAATTCCCCACTTCTCCCTCCCTCTCCTAATCTCTCCCCCTTCCCTCAGTCTCTGTCTGTCTCTTTCCCCTTATTTTTAATTAGGAAAGCCATAGTGGAATTGGCTACAGATTGTCAGATCCTGAAGGGTCTTTCTAATGTAGTGTCATTCTCTTTAAAAAGTTAAATATATGTCCATCATATGACCAAACTATTCATTCCTAGGTACTTAACCAAAAAAGTTGAAAGTATATGCCCATACACAAACTCATATATAAATTTTCATAATACGTATTTTCTACTGGAAAGTGGAAATACCTTACCTGTTCGTTAGTATGTGAACACATTGTGATACATCTACAACATGAGATACTACTCAGCAATAAAAAGCAATGAATTGTTGATGCAGACTATGACATGGGATGTGGATGATTCTCAAAATCATTATGCTGAAGGAAATAGTAAGACAAGGTAGAGCATACACTCTATTCTGTTTACATGAATTCTAGAATATGAAAACTACTATGACAGAAAGCAAGTCAGTTGTCTGTGGGGGTAGTGAGAAGAGGCAGGCAGGAGGGAGGGATTGAAAATGGAACAAGGAAATGTTTGAGAGTACAGTATATATGCTAATAAGCTTCAGTATAGTTACATACCTATGAAGCCATCATCACAATCAAGATTATCAAAAATACATACTTCAAACATATGCAGTTTATTTGCTATCAATTATATTACTGAAAGTATAAAGAAATCTATAGTTAAAATACATTCAAAACAAATTCTTAAAGGAAATAAGGTAAATTTTGCTGAATTACATTGGTACTGCAGCAGCAGCAGCTCAGTAATCAAATGAAAAGATTAAAAAAGAGTATTAGAACATACAAAAAAGGAGAAAAGTGGGAAATTACGGGACAAATGTGAGCCATATTAGAAAGAAACATTTTTTGAAGTGGGTTTAAAATGAATTTTTATTAAAAATGATGTATATAGCCTTCATTTTTATGTAACCTTCAGTGTCCTTTGAAAAACTTGCAGAGGAAAATTAAAAAGGATTCCTTTTAATGATTTTCTTAATGAAAATGTGTTTGCCCATGATTAAAATTCTTCCTAATTTTTTTCTACTTCATTGGCTTTCACCTTGCTAACTGCTATCAATTCATTTTAACCTTCAGTTCAAGCTTTATCAAATGATGGTAGCACCGCAATTTAAGAAAAAAAGGTACCAACTAAAAAAAACACTGAGTTACATTTTTATAAATGTAAAGTATGAAATTACATACACCTGAAAATAATTTAATGGAAATAATGACTTCTAATCTCTCTAATACTGTACATGCCAAATACCTGACTCCATTGCCTATGGAACATTGCACTCCTTAGAGGTGATACATTAAAAATCTGGTGTCATTTAATATATTCTTTAATATTTGTTAAACTTGATTCAAAATAAGATCTTTAAATCATAAAAATTGTCTAAGACTGTTTCAAGTTAAGGCAAAGCTTATATTTTATATAAAGATATATCATAGGGAAGATGTTGGAATTTGGAAAATGTGTTCAAATATAGGCTTTGTCACTACTATGCCAAATTTGACTCTGGCAATTTACTTAATTCTTATGTTGAACATAATTTTTATTTATTTTTATTGAAGTATAGATGATTTACAATGTTGTATTTTCTGCTGTGCAGCCAAGGGATTGGTATACACATATATTCTGTTTTCACTATGGTTTATTACAGGATATTGAATATATTTCCCTGTGCTATACAGTAGAACCTTGTTGTTTTCTATTTTATATATACTACTTTGCATCTGCTAATCCCAAACTCCTTATTTGTCCCTTCCCCACCCCCTTTCTCCTTTGATAACCATAAGTTTTTCTATGTTTGTGAATCTGTTTAATAAGTTCATTTGTGTCATATTTTAGATTCCACATATAAGTGATGTCATATGGTATTTGTCTTTCTGACTTGCTTCACTTAGTATGATCATCTCTAGGTCCATTCATGTTGCTGCAAATGGCAATATCTTATTCTTTTTTATGGCTAATATTGCACTGTATATACTACCACATCTGCTTTATCCATTCATCTGTTGCTGGACATTTAGTTGCTTCCATGTCTAGGCTATTGTAAAGAGTGCTGCTGTGAACAATGGGGTGCATTCATCTTTTCAAATTAGTTTTTTCCAAACATATGTCCAGGAGTGGGATTGCTAGATCATATGGCATCTCTATTTTTAGATTTTTGAAGGAATCTCCACATTGTTTTTCATAGTGGCTGCACCAATTTACATTCACACCAACAGTGTAGGAGGATTCCCTTTTCTATACACTCTCTCTAGCATTTGCTATTTGTAGACATTTTAATGATGGCCATTCTGACTGTGTGAGGTGGTATACCTCATTGTAGTTTTGATTTGCATTTCTCTAATAATTAGCAATGTCCAACATCATTTTATGTACCTGTTGGCCATCTTCTTCATAGAAATGCCTGTTTGGCTCTTCTACCCAGTTTTGATTTGGATGTTTGCATGTTTTGAAAATAATCCCTTGTCAGCTGCATTATCTGCAAATATTTTCTCCTAATCTGTAGGTTGTCTTTTCAATTTGCTTATGGTTTCCTTTGCTGTGCAAAAAGCTTTTAAATTTAATTAGGTCCCATTTCTTTATTTTTGCTTTTATTGATATTTCCAGTGCCTTGGGAAACTGACATAAGTAAACACTGGCAACTTTTATGTCAGAATGTTTATGTCCTCTTCTAGGAGTTTATGGTGTCATGTCTTATATCTAAGTCTTTCAGCCATTTTGAGTTTATTTTTGTGTATGGTGTGAGGGGTATTCTAACTTAATTGATTTACACGCTGCTGTCCAGTTTTTCCAATACCAATTGCTAAAGAGACTTTTAAGAACACATGTTTTTAACTGCAACTTGATTGACCATACAAGTTTTAAGTGATGACTTAGCTGTAATTATTTTTAAAGTATCCTGTAATGCCCAAAATACTCATTTAACATTAACATTTTGGTATGTACTGGAAGTCCTCTTACCCTTTACCTACCTACTCATTTCATTAACTGATGCTCTCCATTCTTTCTGTGAAACAAAGTGACAATCACAACTCACTGGGCACTTAGTATTACTAGGCTGTACTTTAATATCTACTATCTGTACATATCTGCTTCCACCAAGTAATGTTTATTTCTAAATTTATTTGTGCCAGTTATACTTATGACTATAGTACCTAATTAAAGTGTTAAAATATGACTGTAAAGAAAAAGTTTTTGCATTGAGACAAATGGTTTGGAAAGGCTACTTGAAAATATACATTCTAGCATTAGATGTGAACACGACAACTCTTTAAAAAAAATCATGAATCATTCTCCACTTATATTTTACTCCCCTTAATGAAAGAAGAAATAAAGGTTCTTATTTACCTCATCAAGCAATGGTCCAATAGATAAATATGTAAGTTATGTTTAAAGTATGTTCATATCAATTTTTAGAGCCCCCTTAAGTTTTTTTGGTTAATCATCTACATACAGTTGATCATTCCTTGAAACCCTTTTGCACCTGGCTTTCCAGACATGACCCTCTTCTGTTTCTTATTTTACCTCATGAGCTCCTCCACCCAAAGTCACAGGGCTTGTACTATCAACCCTTTGCTGGAGCCTGTCTCCAGCTCTCTCTCTAACTCCCTCAAAGCCCAGACTTGTTATATCAAATTCTGATCTGACATCTTTATTTTCATATATAATATACATCTTAAATTTAAAATGGTCTCTTCTCCTTGCTTTTACCTCGCTTCAGGCACCCTGCTCTTTCTGCACTTAATTTTTTTTTCTTCATTTCACCAACTTTGTGGTAATTTGTTATGGCAGCAATATATTGAACATAAATTTACCAATGACAGTAAATATTGTCGTGTAACACTTTTTACAGCTTCAAAATAATATTATAACTATGCCAAAATATGAAAACTAATTGGTTTATATTGTTTACAATTTCTTACCATTTTAAAGATACATATCTAGTATATACAGATGATTAACTTAGACCTTATTCCTGCCCACTCAGTGAGAAGTCATGTAAATGAGCTTTGTTAAGAGACACTATTTGAGGATTAGTAATGGTTAAATATAAAGCCAATTATGATATAGTTAAGATTATGACGAATGAACAGTGGATGTACAAAGTGGCTCAAAGGAGGGAAATTCCACTTTCTGAAGAGGACGGGGTAGAAGTCTTTTAAAGGAGGGAGCTTTTAGGGGAGTCATGACAGAGGAGTGATATTTGAAAAGGAAGAAACACGTAGGTTGAGCATTACAGGTACAGGAACGAGAGACCACTAGAAATGCAAACTGAGTTAATGTTCTGTTTTGAGATTTATTCTAGAAATGAAGAAATAGGTACCTGGGCATAAGCAGCTCATGAGATGCATTTCTCAGGCAATATACTATGATTTAATAGACTTTGGAAGGTATGTTGAGGTATGTTTGTAAAACCTCCAAAACTGCCAAAAATAACTTCAAAATTTAAAAAAAAAGACTGTCTTACAATATTAAGATATGCATGTATTGAAAATTTAGTTAAATCTTTACTGACAGAACCAGCAGAATAATAGTGTTGGTTACCCATGAAATCTTTTTATGTCTGCAGTCTTCTGAGTGTACTGAGCCAGTTTTTCGAAGCCT
The DNA here is from genome assembly GCF_030028045.1 of Hippopotamus amphibius kiboko. Lineage (NCBI taxonomy): Eukaryota > Metazoa > Chordata > Mammalia > Artiodactyla > Hippopotamidae > Hippopotamus > Hippopotamus amphibius. The sequence goes on from NC_080198.1 coordinate 78,695,667, forward strand.
CAAAGCTTTAGAAAATGAAAGAAATAGTATTAAGATTGGTTGCTTTAGATAAGAATTATAAATACAATGCAACAAATGATCTTACGGTAATGTGCACTGGAAATATTAGATAATTCACATTTTCTTTTACAAATGAATATTTCTCTGTGTTTGTGTATATGTATATAATTTGCTATTAGTCAACCAGTAGTTTCTGTGGGAAATTATAGAGGTACCAGCATGTGACTTATAGTCGGAAGTTTAGAACACAACCATCTGTCATCTAACAACTCCTTTTGCTCGCAGAACTAAACAGCTATCAGTCAAGACTGGTGCCATATAGCCATAAGGTTTTACATGTAAAACTGTTACCTACTTTTCAAGAACTTTTTTCTTCTTACATAATCTATACCAGCTTTCAGTTTTTATATTCAAATGGCAGACAGACTGTTTTCATAGACTTTGTCATATGAAATATTCTAGTATTTCTGCTTTACTAAGTTTTTGTCACCTTAAACATGCAACATCCATATATTTTTTTCTTTGTGTTATTTAAACATTTTCATTATCTTCTTCTAATGTGAAGGTATACAATCCAGTCTTTGAAAGTGGTTTTTGAAGTAGCACCAACTGTTTAAAAGATAGGAAGAATACATCTGCAGAAGTAATACTAATCATAATACTAGGATTATGTATAAGGATTGCGAAATGTTTTAATTAAAATAATTAATTTTACATTTCTAATGCCTTTTGTTTCTCCTTCCAGGTTTCAATACATACAAATATGAAAGAATTAAACTGATTTAAATGCTCATTACTACTATGCAGAAGTGAGACAGTGTAACCTCCAGGTAGTCTTAGAGCGCATCACACTGTGAATGCAGGTACAATCTGTTAAGTGAATCATGCATTTCAAAGAGTAATTGAGCCTATATTGCATTTTCTCCAGGAAAGAATTCTTCATGAGCATTAATTAAGGCATTGTCTCTGCCCAGGAGTCCCATACCTTTTCAGTCAAGAGTTGGAAAAAAACAAATAAGTAAAATAGGAATAAATGATTCAGAGGCTTAATAGGGATGCATTTCCAGTGTCACAATTCAGGGTTCTGTGCAGCCCATTTTAGCAGCTACTATCTTAAAATGTACTAAAGGATGCTATCTAGCATGACATTTCTGAGCAGTGTGAGACTGACTGACACTTTATAATTTAAAGATGTTTCTATCACAGGCATAATTAACCCAGACACTGAGTTTTTTTTTTTTTTTAACAAATACAAAAAATGCTGCTTAAAAGGAATACACTGAGCATTTAAAATGCAACTTATTTTAGCATAAAGAAAAACTATGATCAGTAAGTAAGCTTTGTAACTAAATGTCTCAAATACACTTATTTACAATAATTCCATGGGGAAAATATTGAAGAAAATGTTGACAATACTGTGGACTATTCATGAATATGGTACATACATTTTTGTTATTTTAGTATCAAAAATGAACTGAAGTGACTCTGGACTGAAAGATTCCCCCACCTTTCTCTCCGATCTACCTGACTAATGACTGAGGTTAGTCACCATTTATCATCTGAAATAGCAGCAAAAAATGTTGTCCTCAGAAAATGTTTGAATTTCAGGAGTATTTAGAGCTAGAAATAGGTTTGTTATAAGGAAGGGACCAGCGGTTCAATTATTGCACAGCACAGTATTTAGAGAGCATTTTAGGATGAAGAGTCATCTCAGTACCTACAGCAATTGCAATTTGTCAAAATATTTTTTAAAACTAATGGATATATCAATAATTTTCAAATTTCCTATAGTAATCATATCACTATTACCATAAATTATATTATTCCAAATTCAGAATTTCCATTCTAAATCCTTAAGTTTTAAAATGCAATGCATTCTCAAATCTACTCCTAATTTTTCTCTAGGAAATGTTTAGGCATCTGGTCTCAAACACAGGACATTCTTCCATATGAATTCAATACACTAATGGCAGAAAATTATGGAAAAATTATTTTCTTCAATGGTGGAACACAAAGGAAGTAAAGGTAATTTCACAATTCTTCTAATTTACTGTACTACTCAATCAATGTGAAAATCATAGCTGAGAGAGGTTCTCTGATTTCTGCCCAGAAACACACTGCTAATCGAATAGTTGTTTTCCAATGAAACACTCTTTTTCCCTATACTATACTTCCCTCCTTTTCCCAGAGGTATGTAACAGGAGTAGCATCAGACTTACCTCTCAAATGCATATATTAACACAGAACTCTATTCCCAATAATAATAAGCAATGCTGTGCATCTTCTAAAATGCAGTAAGTTTAGCAGTTGTAATAAGTTGCATACATGATCAGAAATTTAATAAGATCCTGAAAAACTATCTTAGACTAATGATAAAAAGAATAGTTGATAATATAAAATGTTAGCACATTGGACATGAACGTGAATTACTTCAAAAATCCTCCTAAAAAATGCTATATTAACTAGAATGGAGAGCATTATGCAGTTTACAAATGAAGTGATATCTATTTTTCCTTTAAATATTAAATATGCAGTGTAAAATTGGAAATGAAAAAATACAGTCTGACTCAGTTTCTTCAACTAAATTTTGTTTGATTTACTTCTGCAGTAATTTAACATTTCAGTTAAATCTGCAACTATTTTCATTTCTAAAAGATGCCCTTCATTTCATAATAACTAAATCACTAATGAAGTGACTTTCCCTCCCAATCAGTAGTATCTGGTAATAATTTTAATACCATTTCTAAATGACTTAATTCTATGACTGCACTTAAACTTTGGGGAGATAAAATTGAATAAAACAACCCAAATCCCTGCCTTTGTATAGTTTTGTGAGAGAGTCAAAATAAACAGTTAAGTATATGTTATGCTTTCTATTAGTTATAACATCAGCAGGGAGAAGAGGATGGATTGCTGTGTTCATCCCAGCTTGTTTTATGGTCACAGAATGGTGATGTCTAGAAATTTGGGTGATAGTGTAAGCAAGAAGATACAGTAAGAGAAAACGGAGCAGATGGAAACCATTAGTGTACCAACATTTAATTTCAAATGGATAGCCTGCATATTTTCCAGATTGAATCGACTGCTTAAAATGTGTGTGATGGAATAGTCCCTTTAATACATGCAATACATACCAGGCCAGTGGTATTACTAATGCAAATACACTTATTAGTGATAGTTAACTACTGTATACTGACTGCATATTTGATCTTACTTTTCAAAGATTCAAATGTATTAACCCATTATTGTTGCCTTAATAACCCCATAATTCAGGTACTTTCATTAACTGCATTGTACAAATGAGGACACTGAAGCTGCAAGGAACGGATAACTCGCCCAAACTCTTAGAACTAATCAGACACTACAGGAGTCAAACTCCGGCAGTCTGGCCCCAGATCCTGAGGTCCTGATGTCTTTGTTATACCGTCTTAAATGTGTACATCTCAATATGTTATATATGCACAGATATGTATAAAATTTAATAGTGATGTTAAGTATTAAAGTTAATCATGGTATTCATTCATTCCATCAGGAAACGAACATTGTTTTTCTATAATACATGCCAGGCACTATTATAGATGCTGACTATAAAATGACGGGCAAGATTGCTAGCAAAAAAAATTATTCTGACAGTTGTTATAAAAGGGTAAGAAAGACTTTGTTAAAGAGAACAGGCTCAACTCCAAATACAGCAAAGGCAGTTGGGGATTTATAGCCAACTCTAGTGAGAAGGTCACTGGATGATAAATCACCAGGAGGCGACATCAGGGGTCCCCAGAGGGACTTTGGCTAACTGACTTGGAATTGTCGCAGGAGGCAGGTGAAGACAAGGTCCAAAGATGAGGCCGAGTCACAAAGCGGGCTCAGGAAAGCTTCACTAAAGTTTGGTTAAGGAGAGCGTCTTTATCAAGATACACAAAGAAGCTACCATTTGTAGCTTAACATCTAGTAGACAGAAACAGTTAACAAAGGGATAAACATGGATACTTCTGCTCCTGTTAAGGGCTATAAAGAAATTAAACCATGGCACTGCCTTGGAGAGTCACAGAGGAGGAGTTAAAATGAGGTAGTGTTTTAGAGAATTCATGGTTCGAGGAAGGCCGTTTTCAGGATGTGATATTTGAACTGAATTTATTACTAGATATCAAGCTCAAAGTTGTACCATAAAATAATAGTGAGGGCTTCATAAATATTTTTTTCCACACAATGAAAGAGGAAAAACTAATTTATCACCTCTGTTTTATAAGTTTTTCTTAATAATGTTCCTTTTAAAAGCAATATAAATATTCTATTCAGTATATATATAATTTTAATATATAAAAAATTTCAGTATATCCTTAGTGAGAAACCTCTTCTCTCCAGCACATCAAGAGAAGGTTTAGATAATGGTAAGAAAAATACAGAGAACTCAGAACATTTTCCCCATGAAGACCTTAAAGAACCCATCAGAACTTCAATTTTATCAGGTAATTTTTATTCTCACTTCTCTTTTGATTTACATTACCTGAGAGAGAAAAATAATTTAAAGAGAGCACTTTGTCCTGACACATTAAACCACACTAGTGCATAACTATTTTTTCTGAGTATTTTTTTCTAGGCAAGTTTTCCTATTGATCTTTATACATTTCAAAATACCCTTCCCTTCAGTTATAAAGAAAGCAATGCAACCTAACAGTCATATATAAAAGAAAATTCTATTATAATAGAGCATTGACTTTGAAATTGGATTAATAAACAACTCTGAAGAAGATAAAAGCTGAAAGAGAGAAAGTAATGCTAAATCTTACTTATACCTTATACTCACTTACCTAAGAAACAACTTATACAAAGTAAATACATAAAGGTGAAACTTGGACAAACAAACATAAGGGGAAGAGATGGTTTAAGGAAAATGTAGAGATTGAAAGCCTTCCAGTATGTTTTGTGACAGGTTGACCTTACAGAGAATAGTTGCATAGTAAAGTATAAAAGCTAAACCTTCCCTTGGTATCATTATTCAAAGATTTTTTTTTTCCAGATCGATTGTGATATAGTTGACATACAGTACTGTATAAGTTTAATTTCAAAGATTTCTTTTAAAATAGTTACTTCTCTAACAAAATTTCTTTAAGGCATTAATTATGCCCAATTTTGGAATTTAAAAAAATTTTACATTCATTTTCAGGTATAAATATTGTGAATATTTCAAATTATTTTCTCATATAGGCTTCTTTCACTGGTCTTCCAGACCAAAAATAAATAAAAAGATGCTTAAATCTAACTCTGAATGTAACAGAGTTGTTCAGTAAGAAATAAAATAGAAGGAAAATTGTTACTCAAACAGCAGCTTTTGAAAATGAGAATACCCATCATATTTACTTTAAGGGATTTCTGATGGTTGAGAACATATTCAAAATAATGTTAAATTTAAATAAAATTAAAGATGACATGAAAATATATAAGCTATGGAATGGATTAAATGCAAAAGACAAGTATATGTGTACAAAGGTGTATACATATACACAATTAAGATATAAATTGTAACAAGTAGAATATTTTAAACTTGGTTTCTCAAATGATATTGGATTATTCATGAAACCTGCAATAGTTGAAATTTATATTTGACTTAGGAATTCTACAATTAAGCATTGATTTACTATGCACTAAACTTCACAGCCTTCAGATTTTCACATTGGTCAGCATGAATTGTGTCAAATGATGGCAATTTATAAATGTTGTACCTATACTTTATAAACTAATCAGCCAAGAGATAATTGATTTTATTTCTCTCAGCTTTATAAATTATGTATCAGTTTAGGTGTTTCTATTAGATATGAGATCAGTTTGGTCCCAACTTTTTAGAAGTGTAATAGGGGCAGCCATATTATTATTTTTAACATTATATGAAAAGTAATGCAATATGTGTTTTTATGACAGTTTTTGCAAGAAAAAAAATAAAGCCTGGAAGAAATAGTTCAAGCTTCTACTAATTTTATATAATGTTCTGTAATTTAGCAACAGTTATCAATGTGATAAGTTGAAAATCATGATATTGCGTACCTGCAAAATTTAAGACAACTTATAGATGTGAATAAAAATTTAATTTCTCATTATCCTTGCTTTAAAATTTGCAGAATGTGCAATCTATTTTGAGTTGGCATTTACTTTTAGTTATGCTCTTAGAAAATAAATCTTTAGAAGTAGCAAGTAAGGGATGATTGCAGATTGTTGAAAATATGGTATCATATTTTATTTTGGATAATAATTTTAAAATGAATTTCCTGATCTTCAACTTTCTTTAAAATCTTTTCTTTACATCAGTACGCCTCTTTGAAAATGGTTTCTCAAAGGTGTCATTACTTTTTTTTCAGGTGTATCATATCTAATAAAAGGCTGGCATTTTTAAGTCTCCCTTAATTTTTCTAATTATTATTTTTTATCTTGCAAAGTATCAGTCTACATTACATTGGGGGGGGGAATAGTCATTACAACAGGTTGAGAAACTATATAGTTTATATTACTTAAAATGTGTATATAAAACATCACTGCATGTTTTATAAGGCTATTCAAAGCTACATATCAAATAGATTGATATCCAAATGCACTTATATAACACAATCTGTTCCTTCTTTTAAGCATGTATATAAAATGGAAGGATTTCCAGCATTGTGAATAAAACAACTAATTAAACTAATAGTAAATAAATAAAACTTAGATGGGGTCCTGTACAGACCACCGGTGATAGTTTGATTGGTTAAATATAAAATGAGCTAATCTCTATATCCAAGACACCAAGAAAATTTAAAATATAAAAGTAAATATGTGACAACTCAAAATTATGCTAAGATACTATAATCCTTTCCTTATATTTTGAGAACCCCTTGAAAGTGGTCCAAATCCTTAGTCAATAGCATTTTTTTAAATTTTATTTTACCTTTCATCCACTTAAACACACTTGGTGGTTCTGCCTGTGCTTCTTTATTTATCTGTAGCTCTCTCTCAAACTAGTAAAATATAGAAACATTTTCTTTTCATCCTGCAGTTTTAGGACTGTATCTACTCTTTTCTACTGGTATGATAATGTATAATTGCTTATGCACTGGGCCTACACCCTCTTTCCTCTCAATTCTGAAATTCTGTTACTTTATTTCCTTCACCCTAGTTTACCTGTTTGAGGCATTTGACACTGCAAATCCTTATCTAACACAAAGCAGACACTGTGAAAGTTGGAAAAGGGGCCGAGGTATGGAGGCAGGTGATAAGCTGGGTGAGGTTGTAGAGAAACTGGGCCCACAAAAAATTTCTTTGGCAAGCTGGAAAAAAATTGTTCGCTGTGACTATCCAGAGATGAGGTGCTTATTCTCTCATATATATAAGACAACTTCAGTCTCATCAGTGCCCCAATATTTACAACTATTTTTCTTACATCAAATTAGCTGATATTAAGAAAGTCTAATGGTACCTAAATCTTACATGTTATTTAGGAGAGAAGCTTTGCCATACATTTTTTTTCAGGAGCTTTCAGAGATATAATAAACTGATAAATTACAGATTTTATTAAAAAGCCACAAACACTGTAGGAAAAACATAATAAGAGCCTGCCTAGAAGGTTCATAAAGAGCAAGGGTAAGAGTGAGGCTGGAACTCAGTGAGCGAAAGAAGCAAACCAGAGCAGGTCAGAGAGTTTGGGCTTAAAAGGACAATATGAAGCTTGCAGGCCATGGTATGGACTTTGGCTTTTAGTCTTAGTGAAAAGGAGAATCATGGCAGAGTTTAAGAGGAGGAGTGAGAAACTCAAACTGGTATTTTAAAAGAATCACCCTACTATTTTGAGAAAAAAACTGTAAGGGGTCATGTGTAGTAGCAGAAGTATCTGTTATCACAATAGATTTGGGGTGATAACAGAAGAGATAGTATACAGGGATTCGATAATTCATACATTTTGAGGTTAGGGGAAACAGGAATATCTGACGTATTGGGTGAGTGATATGAAAAAGGAGCGGTCATGGATAGTTTGAAGTGCCTGTGCAACTGGAAATTTGTGACTCCCAACTGGGATGAGTGAGTGAAATCTGGAATATATTGTGGGGTGAAACCACAGGTTTAACTCTGGATATGAGAAATTTGAAAGTGTTTCACATTCTAGAAAAGATTTCAAGTACTCAGCTTGATATATCAGTATGCAGTTTCAGAGACAACATACCAGATCGCTTCATCTTTACTAAATTAACAGAATAAAAGTTCTATCTTGGTATCAATTTTCATCAGAGTATCATCAGAGTATCTTTTCATGTGTGCTCTAGTCATTTAGATTTGTGTGTGAGAGGATTATCCATTCCTGACCTTTTTTGCTGTCAGTTTTTCCATGGAGTTGTCTTAAATTCTATGAATTTTAAATGCTCAAATTCTGTATATTACAGACAAGACTTCCAGTTTGAGGTTGTAAATAGACCACATCAGGGGATGCAGGGAGGAGGAGAAGGAACTTGTGGTTGCGTTACACATTTCTAACATCTGTTAAAATATAAGGTACATACCAGACTCACAAATATTGTTCAGCTAAACAGATGAGTTAGGTTTACATGATGAACCTGAATTCTGGAGACAAACTGCCCTGATTCACATCCCAGCTCTGCTAGCTGCATGGTGTTAGGAAAATTTCCTTCTTTCTTTTTGCATCAGTTTTATCATCTGTTTGGGTTGCCTTTTTTAGAATTTGTTTGATATGTAGGATGGGATATGTGAAATGAGACTGCATACAGGATCAGTTGATATTATAGTTGACCCTTGAACAACTCTGGGGCTAGGGACACCAACCTTCCACACAGTTGAAAATCTGTGCATAACTTTATAGTCAACCCCTAGTATCCACATCTGCAGATTCAACCGACCATGGATCATGTAGTACAGTAGTATATATTTATTGAAAAAAATCCACATATAAGTGGACCCACACAGTTCAATCCCATGTTCTTTAAGTTCAAGGGTACTACACATCTTCTTCATCCACCTTTGTATTTCATTTTGCTTTGTAGTGATATTATTCTTTTAGAATTAGAATTTAAGAAATTTTAATGCTTTTAATTTTTGTGTAATTTATATTGCTATATTCTATGTTTTTATATTATAAAATACATATTTATTCAAACAAAAAAATCTGATGTATACCTAAATTATTCCCTTGCTTCACTGAAGTACTCCATTGAAAATATTTATTGTTATAATCTATTCAGTGTTCGATAAACTTCTTGGATTATTCACTCAATATTCCTTCTAAGAATGCAGAGTATAATCAGTGCCTTCTGGTGGTCTACCATGGATAGGTAAACTGCCAAGATGTATATTCCTAATTCCACCAGCAATAGGTATGTGCTGGCTTAATGCCTTGGTCAAACGTGGGTATGAGCATGCCAAAGTCGTCTGCCAGCAATCTTTACTGACCTGAGCCTCAATCTCTGGCAGTGAGGGCCTTTAATGTGGGATTTTAATGCCTAAATCTGATTTTTAAAAATTAAAATGTTTACTTTTCAACTATGACATGTTTCCTATACAAAAATGAGCCTTTGGGAACATCATTCAGGCTAGCCTATATGAGCTTATGTTTCCAACAAATAATTTCATCACTTGTCTTTCCATATTTGCTTCAGTTTGACACTTAAATTTAGCAACTTTGCCTAAAGCCAGTTGAAGACTTTCTTTTGCTGTGCATGACACAGACTGAACTTTTACCTATGGAAATTCATATTTTACTGAAGTATTCTTTAATCTTGTGGAGAAATGTCTGTCTTTCATTACCTTATTAAATTTCTAGTCATTTCAGTTAGATTTATTTCAAGCAACATTTTGTATTATACGCCAAAAATATATACTGTCACCACTTTGCAGAGATGCAAAAAATATCAACCCTGTTATCCTCAGGTAATGCAGTTCACAAAGTAATGGATTATTTCTTTAGCTTTTGGCATCCATAGAGCACTCAATTGGAATTCATGTCCCCACAGGCTAATAATTTCATGAAATTTTATAAAGATTCAAATCAATTTTAAATAAAATCTGTTACATCAGTAGGAGGAATATATTTGTGATCCTCCAATAGACAAATAAATCTGGTTTATGATATTAAATAACAACAACAAAAAAACCCAAGAGTCATTGGGAAGGCTCTACAATCATTTTTTTTCTCAATAATTATTTCTGTTAAATTAGAATATCCTAACTTATAATTATATGCCATAAGAATGCTGGCAAATACTCGAAAACTCATAAATTCTATGTATGTAAATTGAATACAAATTCAGAAATTATGGAGAAGTTTCTCATTGACGATTACTTTCAGCATCTTAGAAGCTAAATTAACAAGCCTATTACTCTTGAGTTGAAATATTGCCATTTTTCATCCTCAAAGTAGCAAATGGATTCTCTTTATAATCTTTTAATTGAGCTCTTTATTTCTTCATACCTGTTAGAATATTTGAAAGTGTTTATTAAAACAACCTCAATCATCATTTTATCTTCCCAATGGATTAAAACAAATCACAAAATATTGGGAGCTACATTTTGAATTCTTAGTACTTGAGCTATTTACACAACAATTATGCTTTATGGAATTATATCATTCAATTATATATACTTAATTATATCTTATAAAAATGTATTTTGGTCTCAAAGTCATAAGTTCAGGGTATTCAAATCCTAGATATATCCCTGAAATATGATACTTGAGCAAACACACACAATCACAGAAATATACTGGTGTTATCAGGGTCAGCAAAACATTGTTCACAAAGTATTGTATTATTTCTCTGGCTTTGGCATTTCTCTCATCTCTCAACTACAAAAATGGTAAATTATTTCATTTTGTTAAAAAGATGGTATCCGCATCTTTACATTCACAGTTTTCACTGCTTAATACTGAATCAAGATCAGCAGGCTAAATTTTGACAATTATTCTGTCAATAAAGCTCTATTTCATTCATTTTGATATCTGCTTTGTTCAACACCAATAGTGTTCCCAATGTTCTGTTAAAGTTCATATTATGGCATGCCAAGCAGTTATTAATAAGATGAAATTGATTTTATGTGGCATAAAATTTCATAGAGAAAAACAATGTAGCTCAACAATGTAGCTACATTGTTTTTCTCTTTATTTCTGAAAGTTTATATAATACATATATGTATGCATATATGTATATATGATATGGTATATGTGTATATGTGTATGTATAATACATATAATGTGCATTTATAAAATACATACATATAGAAGAGAAAGGACAGCTTGGTGTGAGACCAGAGGGTGCACAGTGCAATACACATGGATTAAATACTCCAAAAGATACAGAGTGGCTGAATGGACTTTTTTTTAAAAAACGATGCAACTATATGATGTCTACAAGAGACTCAGATATAATGACTCACATAGGCTAAAAGGGAAAGGATGGAAAAAGATATTTTATGCAAATCGTAACTGAAACAGAGCAAGGGTGCCCATATGTATATAACACAAAATAGACTTGAGGTCAAAAACTGACAAGAGACAAAGAACATTAATGTTAAATGGAAAAATCAAGAAAATATTACAATCAAATATATATTCATCTATCATTAGTGCACTCAAATATATGAAGCAAATACTGTGAGAACTGAAAGGAAAAACAGTAATACAATAATACAAAGAGATTTCAATAACTCATTTTTAATAATGCATAAAACAACCAAATAGAAATATCAAGAAGAGAGGATTTGAACAACATTATGCCAATTGGACCTAATAGGCATATATAGTACACGCCACTCACAGAAATTGAATACACATTCTTAAGTGCATACAGAACATTTTCCAAAACAGACTACATGATAGACCACAAAAATATCTTAGCAAATTTAGGAAAACTGATTATACAAAGTATTTTCTCTAGCCACAATGGAATGAAATGGTATCAGTAGCAAAAGGAAAACAAAAATCCAAAAATATATGGAAATTAAACACCACAAACTGCACCACCATTGGGTCAAATAAAAAATCAAAAGGGCAATTAGAAAATATCTTCAGACAGGAAAATGGAAACAGAGCATACCAAAATTTATGGCATGTAATAAAAGCATTAACAGGAGGGAAATTTATAGTGGTAAGTGTTTGCATTTTAAAAAAGAAAGTATCTCAAATCAACAACCAAAATTTATACCTCAAAAAACTAAAAAGAGAACTAGCTAAATTGAATTTAGCAGAAAGAAGGAAATAATACAGATTAGAGCAGATATAAGTAAAATAGAAAATGGAAAAAGAGGAAAACATATCAACTAAACAAGTTGATTCACTTAGGGAAAAAAAACAAAATACAAAAAAACAGTCTAACCAGACTTTAGCTAGATGACTATTAAAAATAGACTCAACTGAAATCAGAAATGAAAGAGGGGGCATTACAATGGATGCCTCAGAAATAAAATTTTGAGACTACTATGAACAATTATATGCCATCAAATTGGATAACATAGAAGAAATGGATAAATTTCTAGAAACATGCAACCTACCAAGATTGAATGGTGACAAAAATGTGAACAGACTTACAACAAACGGAGATTGAATTGTAATCGAAAACCTTCTAACAAAGGAAAGCTCAGGGCAAAAGACATGACATTGGTGAAGAATTCTATGAAACATAAAGAAAAACCCAATCCTTCTCAAACTCTTCCAAAAATTGTAAATGAGGGAACATTTCTCAAACTTTTTATGAGTGCAATATTACCCTGATACAAAAACCAAAGATACCACACGAAAAGATTACAGACCAACATTCTTAAGTATTGATCCAAAAATCCCCCATAAAACACTAGCAAGCCAAATTAACAGCACATTAAAAGGATTATACACCATGAACAAGAAGGATTTATCCCTGGGAGGCAAGGTGATTCAACATGTGAAAATCAATAAATGTAATACACCACATCAACAGAACGAAAGACAAAGATCACAAGAGCACTTCAATTGATGCCGAAAATGTATTGACAGAATTTAACACTCTTTCAGAATAAAAACATGCACAAAATATGACTGAAGAAAATTATCTCAACATAATATCTCACATATAAGTGTCTCACAGCTAACACAATACTCAATGGTGAGAAACTAAAAGGTTTTTCTCTAAAAATCAGGAATAAGGCAAGAATGCCTACTCTTGCCGCTTCTATTCAATATATTATGAGAAATCCCAGCTAGAGAAATTAGGCAACAAGAAATAATCTTCTATGTAGAAATCCCCTAAGATTCCACATACAAAAATATTAGACCTAATAAATGAATTCAACACAGTTGCAAAGTATTAAAGCAACATCAAAAAAGATCTGTTTTATTTTTATGCAATGAACAATCTGAAAGGGAATTAAGAAAACAATGCTATTTACAATAACATCAGAAATAAATAAATATTGAGAGAAAAATGTATCAAGGAGGCAAAAAACATGCATACTCAAAACTATAAAACATTGCTGATACAACTTTAAAAGGCACAAATAAATGGAAAGACATCTCATGTTGGTGGGTAGGCAGACTTCATAATGGTAAAGTGTTCTATGCAAAGTGACCTACAGAATCAAGGAAATCCCCACCAAATGCCAATGACATTTATTTATTTTTTTTTTTGGAGCAAGAGAAAAATCCATTCTAAAGCTCATAGGGAATCTTAGAAAACTGTGAGTAGCCAAAATAATTTTGAGAGAAAAGAACAAAGTTGAAGGCCTCAAACTTCCTAATTCTAAAACATTACACAGCTACATTAATCAAAACAGTATGCTATTTGCTTTAAAATAGATATATAGACCACTGGGACAGAATAAAGAGCCGAGAAATAAACCCATGTGTACATGGTCAAATGATCTCACATTAAATGTGTCAACTTAAAAAAGTGCACACATTAAAAAAAAAAAAAAAGTGCACAATGTGAGAGTTGCTAGTTGAGTTTATTTGGAACAAAATGAGGACTGCAGCCTGGGAGACAGCATCCCAGACAGCTCTGAGAAACTGCTCCAAAGAGGCAGGGAAGAAGATTAGTATATATGTAATCTTGGTAAAGGAGGAGTACATGCAATCAAATACATTTTTTGTAGGGGGTTTCTGCTAGTCACAAGGAGCAGATGTCACCATGTAGGGATGTAGTGCTTTTCTAGATATGAGGAGATGCAAGGGTTGGGCTCATAAAATCAGCTCCTGAAAACATCTACCTATCTGAAGACCTATTCTGCCCATTTTCCAAAGCACAGAGTGCCTCATTCCCAATCTCCACCCTGAATTCCCTACAGAGGATGTTGAAGGTCAGCAGCTACGGCAGCACAAAGTGATTTAATTCTTGTACAGGCAGATGGCAAGTTCTAATTTAGAGTTGACAAATGTTTTTACTGCAATTAAAAAAAAATCAGATCAAAATGGTTCTGGTGATAGTGAAGTTAAAGATTGGTAGGGTACAAACTAATAATGTATTTACCTCCCCCAAATTATTTTTGAACTATTCATTTACTATAAGCATTCATAGTACCAGTTATGTACAAAATCACATATTTTTTTCAATATGAAACACAACTAACTCTTGAAGTAAATGCTAATAGTGAGAAACATTCTATTGGAACTAATAATCAGACTTCAGACTACTTGTATTACATATCAAGCAATGCCCATGTGATGTGTTGCATCAAATATAACAAATTTCTGAATCATCAAAATTTCAGTTTTCTTTTAAAAATCCTAGAAGAGATTTTATATCTGAATTATCATAATTATTCCTATTATCTCAGTCAACAGAAATATGTGCCATATCCTCACTATAGAGCATATACAGCTGCCTACAGAGTTGCAGGAAAAGGTATTTAAATTTTGACTTAGGCAGTTCATAAACCAGTTCATTGGCAATATATTATAGCCACTTATTTGAACTCATTAATGTTCCCATCTTTTAAAATTAAGTAAGAATGTATGTTAACCAACATCTACATGAAACATCATTCAATCCTGTATTTCCTTTTAAGTTTTGATATCTCCCATTTTATTTGCAGGTCTTCCCCTGTACTCATCTCTTCAGTGCTGCTATCCTCTGATGTGGCATTTTATCCTTGTCTTCATTTTTTCTGTATTTTACCCATGAGCAATTAAAATCTCATCTTTCTAAAGGATAATGACTCCCATAAGTACAAACACACAGATACACACAATCTATGTCTCTCTTTTGAGTTGCTGCCCCAAATAACCGTATCATCCACTTAAAGACTTGGGAAGCAACTCAAAGTCTCATATTCAATACTTTAAGGAATAGAGTCCATCATGTCCCTCTTTTGTTTAAAAGACAATACAGACTATATATAAACACCTGAACTACATTTAGTAACCTCAAAATAAAGCTGTAAATAGTCATTTTAATGTTCTACCCAAATCGGTATATAACATGGACTCCTATTAAATATAATCATTAAATGTCTTTCTATTCCAATTAGAGAGTCTCAGTATAAGAAGGGGAGCAAAATTTGCCACCCCAAAATATGTCTCTTTGGCATAAGAATTATTTGAGCTGGTTATTTTCAAGAAAGAGTAGACGCAAGAAAAGCTCTGGAAAGAGAGTAGACGTCCCTCTATGTAAGGAATATCTACATTTATAAATGAAATCTCCATTTGTAGATTTCCCTTATGAATACAGTGGTGTCTTCCACTCTGTACCAGAAAGAGAAAAATGACTAAAAACTCTAGACATTCTTATGAATGGAGAAGGCATGGACGTAAATCAGCATGACAACCATACACTGTTTACTGTGCCTTTCCTGGTACCTCGCATAACTCAAACATTTTTTTTTAAATTGAGGTATAACTGACATACAACATAATATCAGTTTCAGGTGTACAACATAATTCAATATTTGTATATATTGTTAAATTATCACCACAGGAAGTCTAGTTAACATCTATCACCATACATAGTTACAGAATTTTGGCTGTTTCAACATTTTTCTCTTGTCTTTAGCTTGAGGTGGTATTTAGGTAATTGCTTGGACCCATTTCAGGAAGTTATTTACTTTTCCTGTATAGCTCCCTTATATACAGGAAGTATACAACTTATTAAAGTTTTATTTTTCTCCTGTTAGTCTATCTTTTTATTACAGAGTGTCTTACAAGAATCTAGAAGGGGGCTTCCTAGGTGGCGCAGTGGTTAAGAATCCGCCTGCCAATGCAGAGGACATGGGTTCGATCCCTGCTCCAGGAAGATCCCACATGCTGCGGAGCAACTAAGCCCGTGTGCCAATAAATAAATAAATAAATAAATTAAAAAAAAAAAAAAAAAGAACCTAGGAGGGTAAAGTAAAAATTATTTTTTCTCTCCAACAGCTTGGCAACCCACAGTGGGAGCACTGGAGACACCATACTCATTCAGAGCCTGCAGAAGGGATCCTGGAAAACTGGTAGAAGCCAGAAAAGGGTAAGACTTCTTATCAAAGTTAACTCTCCTAGATCTCTCTCTGCTGTGCCTCAGTTGAGAGGAGGAGATAAAAATTTCTTGTCCCTTCCTTTCTAAATTGAAGTTCTTAGGAGAAAATATTTGTGTAAATTAATGTCTTGGGTATAGCAACTCTAGTAAAGATTTTGTCATGAGAACTCTTGTTTTCTATTGATCCATTTCCTCCCAGAGGTGGTCAGTGTTTTCATCTCTTTCTCTATGGAGAAAACCATAGGGTAAATGAGGTTTTCCTTTCATCATGCTGTCTTGAGAGCTTGGCTTTGTGACCACTGAGAATGTTCTCTCTAGCTTCTGCCAGCCACAAGATGTGCAAGGGTTTGCTCACATCTGGCAGCCAGCTGAACAGGCTGGGGACCCAAGACAGTGAAGTAACAAGCAGTATTCTCTGTCCAACTTTGCCAGCTCTCAGGAGTTTGTATCAAGGGGTCACAGTCCATAAAGCGCCTTTTTCCTCTCAAACTTCACTGCCCCATTAGTGCTGAAAAAGTCCCATTCTAATAGCGCCTGCCTGGTGTCACAGATGACTGGGTCTTTAACTGGAGGCATCTCACATTCTTGTAGGAAACTGAAGATATTGTTTTTACTAACACCATAGTTAAAGCCTGTGACAACAAAAACCTTTGTTTCTCAGGCTAATTCTGTGAATGAACTTTCTGGATCTCATAGGGCTGTATCTTTTACATCCGTTCTGGGGATGCCTCTTGCAACCATGTTTAAGCCATGAAAATGCTTATTCTTTGAGTCACCACTGAGAAAAATATACCATTGAAGATCCTACTTGCCAACAGCCAGATGGATTCTTTGAATTGGAAAAAATTCTATATTTGAAAACATTTTAGAGAGTTCTCATCCTAAACAACTGTCTTACTGGTACCCATGGAAAGACCAAACTGAAAAGAGAACACAAAGGAGTACAGTGGCTATCCTTAGGGACTCCCTTAAGATAAATTACAAAGCCCTTTGCCTCCACTTGCAGAAGATCCTACCAAATTTAGAAAGGAGTTAGAAAGATCAATGGACATCAGTAACCCTACTCACAGGGACCTTGTTTGGCTGCTAAGAGATGTCCTTCTCACCCACAATTATACTGTATTTATCGGACAAGCTAGGTCCCCTGGGGAAAATCTCTTTCAAAAGAGGAAACAAATGACCAGAATTTTTCCAAGGCCCTAATATAAAATATCAGGAAATGGGTCAGCTAGAGGACTATGTTCAGCAGCTAATAGAAGCAATAGCAGAGGCTTTTCCCTCTAGGGTGAATGTGTCAAAGTTTGAATTGTACACTCAGAAAACAAAACAGTGAGCATTTATAGTACTTATACAGACTTCACAAAGGCATGCTGCTGTCAACTACAAATTGGCACTTGCCGTCTACCTCTACAAGGATTAAATCAGGTGCTGCTACAGCTGCTGACCTTCAACACCCCCTGAAAGGAATTCAGGATAGAGATCAGGGATGAGGCATTTGGTGCTCTGAGAAAAACTGGCAGAACAGGTCTTCAGATAATTAATATATTTTCATGAGCTGATTTTATGAGCCCAATTCTTGCTTCTCCTTAAATCTAGAAAATCACTGTATTCCTGCATGAGGTCACCTGCTCCTCATGACTAGCAGGAACCCTCAGGAGACCTGCAAAAATATGTGCTTGATTGCATGTATTCCCCGCTCCACCAAAATCACATATATACTGACCTTCCCCCTCACCTCTCTGGAGCAGTTTCTCAGAGCTATCTGAAATGCTGTCTCCTGGGCTGAAGACCTCATTTTGCCCCAAATAAAACTTAATTCGCAACTCTCACCTCTCATGTTGTGCTTTTTTTTTTTTTTTTTTTTTTTTTTTTTTAAGTCAAAACTGCATTAAACCCCGAAGCTCCAGAGCATAGGAATCTTTTGAATTCCATCTTAATTTGAAGTTACCTCAATATAGAGAAGCCAATTGAAGAAAATACAGGGGGATGGGCAGATAAGCTCCTTGATATCATTCAGGCTGCAATCCAATTCTTTGAGAAATTTAAAGCAACTGTCTTGGTTTTACAAATCAAGTTTTTACAAGAACAGAAATTTAGCTCTAGAAAGTCTTCAAAGCCCCCACACACATCCATTCTGCCAAGCCCAAAACCTCCCCTATTCATCTCAAATTACTTGCAGATATTGTTAAAGGTCAGGATATTAAAAACAGAACTGTCTTCACTTAAGAGAAATGAAACTTTAGATAGTAGTTAATCTAGACCTATAATAGGCAAATTTGCTGCAAGACTCCTTGGAGAAAACTTAGTTTCTCTGTGCCTTTGAAATATGAATTTTCTACCCTGTTTTCTCTAGAACCTGAAAACCCTTTCTTTGAAATGCCAGCTTTAAGGAAATGCATCTCATCAGGAGGGGGAAAAAAAGCTATTTGGAAACTAGGCAAAGGAAAAAATTCTTAAAAGTCTTCTCCACAAATATTAGTAAAAATCTTTAGCCATCAGAGCAAAGACACAACCTATTCCAAACACCAGAAACAAAATTTGGATTCAACTGTTATTTATCAACTAGTGAGTTTTCTATTACACTGCCTGTCTCATTACTAAATATTTTAAATGTAAGCTATAAGATCTGTGTCTCTATGTTTTTGTGTCTATATACATATATTGTACATGTGTGATTTTTTTTCTTCCTCTGGATATTATCACCAAAATTAATTTACAAGAGAATTCTATTTAATTGGCCCAAAATAAGTGCTAGTATGAAATAAATATTTCAAAGCTTTCAAAAATATTGTTTCTGAATGAAGTTTGTGTGCCTGATGCACAGTGAGGCCAGACAAACTGGAACATCGGAGTTTTGAGCAGAGAAAGGTTTATTGCAGGAACAAGCATGGAGAACAGGTGGTTTATGCTCAAAAATCCCAAACTCCCCCATGATATTGGGGGAGAAGTTTTTTATAGAAAAATTTGGAATAAGGGCTGCAGGGTGTGTGACTTTCTTCTGATTAATTGGGAGTAAGGTAACAAGGTGGTGTTTCAGGAATCCTGTGCTCAGCCTGAAGTTACCATCCTCTAGCTGGGTGTGGGCCTCAGTTTCAACTCAAAGATATTGTTATGTATATTCTTTGATGAGGAACCAGGACCCTGCCCCAAGGCTTCACTATTGTTTCTTGACCAATCCTCCCTTATTTCTGCATTCCCTCCCTTCCCTGATTAGCAACTGTTTGAATCTGTCCTTTGTGAACTCAGGGAAGGTCAAGGAGGCTGAATGCAGTCTATTTCCTACAAAGGAGAAACTGGAGACACAGAAAAGACTTGTACCCTGGAAGGCCCCACAGGGTCCTGCTTCATTTCAATACAATAGAAACTAACCCAAATATTTTTCAAGTTCATGTGACTTGGGATAATCTTTGGTAAATAAAAGACAGTTAAAGTTTGTTGGTTCAATGAAAGCAAGAATATTTTCTAAGTTATCAGCATTAAATATAATGCAGACGTAACTTTTATCTATCTGGGTTTGATAGTCACAAGTTTATTATCTCTGTTACAAATGTTGTCAGCAAGAAAAGTAATTTAGGAGGATGGTTAAGCTTGTCTAATGTCTCATGAATTTTTCATGACTAATCTAAACAAGGTAAGCAAATAGGTTAGGGGGTCTCCTCAGAAAAAGAACCAGGAATAGCTTTCTTGACATAAGAAAACCCATCTTGCCCTAAGCCATTTTTGTGATCTAAGCCTTGCCACAATGCTCGCCCTTTGAACAGGTCTCTTAAGGCAGGGAATGCAGAAACAAGGGAGAAGCAGTCAAGATAAAAATGGCACCGCCTTGAGGCAGGGTCCTGGTTCCACAAGGGATATACATAATAATGTATCTTTGAGTTCCTCCACCCAGGTGGAGGATGAAATGATGCTGCTGATCCTCTTGACTTCAATCAACTAAAGTTTGGACTCTGTTGACCTTTGCCCCAGTTCTATGCTGAATTCCCTGCTCAAGCCCCCTCATGAATATGCATGTACCCTTAGCTTAAAACTTGCTCAGTTTTGCTGTTTGGGAAGACGCTGCTTTGGGAAAGATCCCCTGTGTCCTCCTTACTTGCGGCAAGTAATAAATCCTTCCCTCTGCTGCGCTTTGGCTTGGTTTTGTTTATTAGCTCAACACCCACCAAAAGGCAAACCCATTTCCAGGTAACAATAATTGTTTAAAAGAAGTGAATTAAATATATGTAAGTGGGACAAAAGTTCTTAGGTAAACTTTTCAACAATAGTTGTGGTTTACAGAATGACAATTGTGAAATAAAGTTCATATTTTATGGTAAGACAAGAAAAGTTTAAACATAAAAATTCTTCTCTGCCCTTTGGCCTCCTCCCCCATCCCCCCCCCCCACCCCACACACACTGTGCATTGTGTATCTGCATTATGCATCAGCCAAACCTCTCCCATCAGCAGGGATACCTGCTCAACAATAAAGAGCAACATTCTCCTAGCATCAACAAAACAACTCCTTAAAAAATAGCTTTTCTTTTTGATCTTGTAAGGGGTCACATGACACACCAGGATGACACTTAGATCTGGATTATGTAAACTGTCAATAATTCACCTTTTGATGTACATACAGCACTGTGTCTCAAAAAACTTATATAACCTGTGTCTTGACTTCTAATGGGAGGAACAGTTCTCAGATCTTTCTGAGATGCTCTTCCCCAATTATAATCCTCAAATTTGGCTGTAATAAAATTTTCCAATTCGTTTTTAGATTGACTCATGAATTCTTTGTCAACACTGCAATTATCCAGATCTCTTTGGTGATTTCCACTGTTGAAGTTTTACTAAGTTAAATGGTAAAAATTCATTGACTATCTAGATAATTTCCAAATAAAATACTGAAACATTAATTGCTGAACATAGTTTTATCTACTTTTGGATTCTTATTACAGAGGAACTAAAGATATTTGGATCTATTACTAAACATGTTCTATGCTACATTTGAAGACTGTACTATGAAGAAGTATATACTTTTAGGAATTATGAAATGCATTTGCCAACCTAAAGAATGCCGATTTAACAGTTTCTTCTTTTTTAGTTTTCACTGGAAAGTGAGGTTTCTAATGGTTAAGAATTGTAATTACTATGTGTAATTAAAACTACTAGAAATAACATGTGAAACAACTTTGTATGCAAGGAGAGTAGGATATGTTTTTGGCTAAGAAAATATGTGAGATATGTTTTTGTTGAGGGAAAGAATAATTTTTGTCCTGGTTTATTCAGCATGAGAAAAGGGAGAATAAAGGCTGAACTAAACATATACAGAAATTTGGGTACAAGAGAGAGAGAAATTTACCTTGTGTAGTCAAGCTGGCTAAAATGTAATGAATTTAAGTTTTTTTAAAGTAAGCTTTAATATCAATGAACTAAAACAATTTTCTTTCATCTGCTAAAAGGACAAATCATGCTTGAAATGTTTTTTTGCTCTTGGTAAGATACTGTAAAAGGTTTTTCTTTACCTTTTGAATAATCCTCCTAGAAAACAAAGATTTAGCATTTTATCAAAATAATCGTATCTGTAAATTGGTGCAACCACTATGGAAAACAGTATGGAGGTTCCTTAAAAAACTAAGAACACAGTAGCCAGAGGAGGAGTCAAGACAGTAGAATAGGAGGACGTGGAGTTCACCTCTCTTCACAAGCACTGTACATCAAGAATACATCTACAAATGGAACATTTCTCACAGACCACCTGATGAACACTAGTGGAGGACCTAGGACACCTAAAAAGACAAGAAAAATCCCCGCTCAACAGGGTTGGATAAAAGAGAAAAGAAAGAAAAGAGGAAATGGGATGGGACCAGCACGTCAGGGAGGGGAGCTGAAGGAGAGGAGAGGTTTCCATACTAAAGGAAGCCCCCTCACAGCAGGGAGACCAGCTGGGACAGAGAGAGAGCTTCAGGGGATGAGAGGGGAGAGCAGCAAAAAGTCTGTGGAAGGCAGGACAGAGTAAGACCTATGCACACACTCCATGCCACAGCCCTGCACACCCCAGCCTGAGTCACATGTCTCCTGATGCGGAGAGTGTCTGGGTGCTAGAACATGGGGTTTGGAGTGCAGACCCTGGGAGGGGACAGATGCTGGCTGTAAAGAGACAGCCTGAAGGGACAGGAATAGGAGTGCCAAAAACCCAGAAGATCTGTGGAAGAAGCCTGGGCTACCATAAAAGCAAGGTGCCATCGCTGAGTGGCATGCAAGGGGTGGGGCCACCATTGCAGCCCCTTTCCCCACCTGCCAACCCCTGCCTCCAGGGTCACTTGGAGGGATGCCCACCTGAGCAGGCTCACCTGACCCTTAAGCCGGCTAAATCCCCCTTTGGCTGCACAAGCCCTGGAAAGCTGGAATACTGCCCTAGTCAAAGCACCTGCAGAACATCTGAATGGACAAGTGCTCCTGCAGCTAAGGCAGGTCTGACTTTAGCAGCTGTGGGCTCTGTGGGGATGTAAACATGGAGTTGGGCCAGCCAGAGTCTGAGCTGCCTCCATAGCTTCCACAGTGGGTCCAGGTGCACGGAGTTGGAGGAATCAGGCTCCCTGCCTTCTGACTATACTACAAAGCTCCCTGACTTCAGACTAGACTACAAAGCCACAGTAATCAAAACAGTATGGTACTGGCACAAAAACAAAAATATAGATCAATGAAAAAGAATAGAAAGTCCAGAGATAAACCTATGCACCTATGGCCACCTAATTTATGACAAAGGAAGCAAGAATATACAATGGAGAAGACAGTATCTTCAGTAAGTGTTGCTGGGAAAACTAGACAACTAGCTACATGTAAAAGAATGAAATCAGGACACTAACACCATACACAAAAAGAAACTCAAAATGGATTAAAGACCTAAATGTAAGACCAGACACTATGAAACTCTTAGGGGAAAACATAGGAAAAATGTTGACATAAAGTGCAAAAAGATCTTTTTTGATGCACTGCCTAGAACAATGAAAATAAAAGTAAAAACAAATGGGACTTAATTAAACTTAGAAACTTTCACACAGCAAAGGAAACCATAAACAAAATGAAAAGACAACCCTCAGAATGGGAGAAAATATTTGCACATGAAGCAACTGACAAGATATTAATATTAATCTCTGAAATATACAAATAGCTCATGCAGCTCAATATCAAAAAACAAAACCCAATCAAATAATGGGCAGAAGATCTAAATAGACATTCTCCAAAGACGACACACAGATGGACAAAAAGCACATGAAAAGATGCTCAACATCACTAACTATTAGAGAAATGCAAATTGAAACTACAATGTAGTATCACCTTACATGCGTCAGTATGGCCATCATCAAAAAAATCTACAAACACTAAATGCTGGAGAGGGTGTGGAGAAAAAGGAACCCTCCTACACTGTTGGTGGGAATGCAAACTGGTACAACCATTATGAGAACAGTACGGATTTTCCTTAAAAAACTAAAAATAGAGCTACCATATGATCCAGCAATCCTAATCCTGC
Organism: Hippopotamus amphibius kiboko; assembly: GCF_030028045.1. Classification (NCBI taxonomy): domain Eukaryota; kingdom Metazoa; phylum Chordata; class Mammalia; order Artiodactyla; family Hippopotamidae; genus Hippopotamus; species Hippopotamus amphibius. Next base: position 78,719,614 of record NC_080198.1, read on the forward strand.
GCATATATCCAGGAAATACCATAATTAGAAAGGATGCATGCACCCTGATATTCACTGCAGCACTCTTTACAATAGCCAGGACATGAAAGCAACCTAAATGTCCATGGACAGATGAATGGATAAAGAAGATGTGGTACATATATACAATGGAATATTAGCCATAAAAAGGAACAAAATGCCACTTGTAGTGAAATGGATGGACCTACAGATTGTCATAAAGTGAAGTCAGTCAGAAAGACAAATATTGTACAATATTGCTTATATGTAGCATCTAGAAAAATGGTACAGATGAACTTATTTGCAGGCACAAATAGAGTCACAGATGTAGAAACAAACTTATGGTTACCAAGGGGGAAAGAGGGGGTGGGATGAATTGGGAGACTGAGATTGACATATACATACTACCTTATATAAAATGGGGAGCTAATGAGAACCTACAGTGTAGCACAGGGAATTCTACTCAATGCTCTGTGGTGATCTAAATGGGAAGGGAATCTAAAAAAGAGTGGATATGTGCATATGTATAACTGATTCACTTTGCTGTACAGAAGAAACTAATATATTGTAAAGCAACTATACTCCAATAAAAATTAATAAAAAATTTAAAAAAATAGAGTTGCCATATGATCCAGCAATCCCAATCATGGGCATATATCTGGATAAAACTATAATTTGAAAAAATAGATTCACCCAATGTTCATAGCAGCACTATTTACAATAGCCAAGACACAGAAGCAACCCAAATGTCCATCAATAGATGAATGGATAAAGATGTGGTATGTACACACACACACACACACACACGAATACTGCTGAGCCATAAAAAAGAAATAACACCATTTGCAGAAACATGGATGGATCTAGAAATGACTATACTAAGTAAAGTCAAAAAAAATAGCGTGTGATATTACTTACATGTGGAATCTAAAATATAATACAAATGAACTTATTTACAAATACAGAAACAGTCTCACAGACATAGAAAACAAACGTATGGCTACTAAAGGGGAAAGGGGGTAGGGAAGAGATAAATTAGGAGTTTGGGATTAGCAGATACAAACTACTACATATAAAATAAACAAGGTCTTACTGTGTAGCACAGGGAACTGTATTTAATATCCTGTGATAAACCCATAATGGAAAAGAACATGAAGAAGGATATATATATATATAACCTAATCACTTTGCTGTACATCAGAAACACAACATTGTAAATCAACTATACTTCAATTTAAAAAAGATTTTAATTAAAAAGATAATTTCCTCTGCTTCATAATGTGTTTATTAGGCCTTTGATTACATATGTTAAAATATAAGCTGAGGTTTATTAAACATTTTAAGAGTTTATGCGAGCAAAACTTGATTCAAATGGGCAGCAACCAATATAGAAGATAGCAAGGAACTCCAAGGAGTTGTACAAAATTAAAGCCTTTTATAGGCAGAAGAGAGCAGAAACAAGGAGTTATACTAGACAAAAAAGTGTGTTGATTATCTCGAAGTTACTTTCCTGTAGGAGATGGCAGGAATCTATCATGCAGATTACCTAACAAGTGCTCATCAGGCAATTCCTAATTGAATTGTTTAAGATTCCAGTTCTGGAAGAAATAAAACCATAATTGAGTCTTGGATTGGTGACATGGATCTTAGCATAAGCAACTTCATTTTGAGCCTATTGTTTTTTTTAACACTTAAGAAAATCATATGTTCTCTATATTGAAAGAGCTAAGTTTTGGGACTTCCCTGTGGCACAGTGGTAAAGAATCCACCTGTCAATGCAGGGGACATGGGTTTGATCCATGGTCCGGGAAGATCCTACATACCGTGCAGAGCAACTGAGCTGTGTGCCACAACTACTGAGCCTGCGCTCTAGAGCTCGAGAGCCACAACTACTGAGTCCACAAACCACAACTACCAAAGCCCATGCACTCTAGAGCTGGCAAGCCACAACTACTGAGCCCATGTGCAGCAACTACTGAAGCCCGTGTGCCCTGGAGCCCATGCTCCACAAGAGAAGCCACTGCAATGAGGAGCCCTTGCACCACAACGAAGAATAGCCCCCACTTGCCACAACTAGAGAAAGCCTGTGCACAACAAAGACCCAACGCAGCCAAAAAAAAAAAAAAAAAAAAAGAACCTACTGTATAGTACAGGGAACTCTACTCAATACTCTGTAACTACATGGGAATAGAATCTAAAAAAGAGTGGAAAAATGTGTGAAAAAAAAAGATATTAAACTAATTAGGTTTATTTCATGTGATAAATTACATGAGAAACATTGTCAAACAGGAAGTGATGCTAAATTTTTTAGGTTATATTTCTATGGATATGTTATTAATCCAGAAATTTTATAAAACTCATTTGTAATTCTAGTTATCTTAAAATATATGTCACAGAAAGAATTACAATGAACTCTCATCAGATCTTTAACCATGGCCATTTTTAAGCCTTTTTTCATTTACAGACAGTTATTGTTTCACTCTGATGCTTTTGCAAAAGAGTTTCATCTTCAAAGAAATTGACAAAAAGGATTCTGAGAAGTATTAGGTTTCTGATAACTTTCAGATCATATCACTGAACTGGGTAAGAATTAACAGAACTCTGATAGAGAAACTGATGGCTTCATAAAACTGCTAACAAAATAGTAAGATTAATAAGAATTACATGGGACTGAGTGAACTGATAACAATTATAATTTTTATGACATTTTGTTTAAAACATTGCTGGTTCTGCAATGTTCTGTTTTTCCCGATTTAAGAAAATCTTTTCTCTTAAGCTATCTATGACTTATAGCAACTTGGTAAAGTATATTTTTTGTTAACAAAGACGAAGCAATTACTTTTCTTTCCTTTTCCCCCTCTGCATACCAGAGAAGGATGACTAAAACTCTAGAAACTCTTATCAATGGATAAAGTACCTGACTTAAATCTGCAGAACAACCATATTCCTGTTTACTGTGCTTTTTCTGGTAACCTCACGTAACTGGCCTTTGCCCCATTCCCAACAGCTTTCTTTTATCTTTAGCTGGATATGGTATTTAAGACAGTGGCTTGGGCCATTTTGAAGAATTAATCAGTTTTACTGAGTATCTCCCATGTATACAAGAGGTGCACGTGTTACTAAACTTATAGTTTTCTCCTGTTTATCTGTCTTTCATTGGAGGGGCAATCTCAGCCAAGAACCTAGAAGGTTGGAAGGCCAAATTTTTTTCCTCTCCTACCTATGTTACTTACCTCAACAATGTTTTCCATAATCTTGTTTCCAAATTTAAAATTCTACAACCTTTTTTGAATTTCTGTTGTATCAATGACATTAAAATATCTTGTAATGATCTATTTTGCTCTCTAGTAGATCTTCTTGTGCGTGGTCTGTTTTTTTCTTTTCACCTATCATTATTAGTTATTTTATTTTTAACACCAGTAGTAGGAAGTCTTCTGTTGTTGTGATCACTAGCTATCTAGTTACATATTGGTGTTCTTAGATCAGGAACCTGAAAATTATTAGACATTGCATTTTAGATAGTGCTTTCTGTCCAAATTTCTGTTTATTATAAAATAGTGTATATTTTTCTATTCGCCCACTGATCCAAGTCCCTACTTTTTAGTATTTGTGGGGTGACTCAATTGCTTATTTTATGCATGTTTAACTTCTGCAGTCTAAGAGCTGATAAAATTTTGTCAGTATTCTTTTAGACGTGAATGATAGAAACTCATCAATTGAAAATTCATTTGTTCAAGAAATGAATACTTCAAGGGAAGGTTGATATCTTTAGCAGAAACAATAGTAGGACTCACTTTAAACCAAAGGCATTATCAGCTCTGTATACTTGAAACTGGCTTCTTTCCGACTTCTCAGGAGGTCCAAGCCCTCTTTTCACAGCCAAGACAGTTTCAATTTCACAGCCAACAAGCCCAGAAGGGAAGATGAAATTTGTCCCTAAATTATGAAAGATCTTCATTCAAATTGGACCAACTTAGTTCACACAGCCATCATTTAATCACCCACTGTGGCTCAGTGAATCAAATACACTGAGTTGTTTCAGAAAATAAGAGCTATACTTATAAATGTAAAAGGAGGTCATTCCTACTCAAGTGAAATGTGATACTAATAAGAAAAGCCATTTCCCGAGGAAAAGTTGACTTTATCTTCTGAAAGTAAAACAGTAGACTGTTACTCCAGGTAACTTCACTGTTTTTAAACCTGATTAGGGAATATGAGTTTCTTGAGGGTAAAGCCTCTTTTGTCTGTCTACAGCACCTACTATAATGTCAAAAATAGAAGTTGATAAATTATTTTTTAAATCAATATTTATGTATTTATTTATTTTTGGAGCATTGGGTATTCATTGCTACACACAGGCTTTCTCTAGTTGCGGTGAGTGGGGGCTACTCTTCGTTGTGGTGCACAGGCTTCTCACTGAGGTGGCCTCTCTTGTTGCAGAGCATGGTCTCTAGGCGTATGGGCTTCAGTTGTTGCGGCACATGGACTCAGTAGCCAGCTCGTGGGCTCTAGAGCGCAGGCTCAGTTGTTGCGGCACATGGGCTTAGTTGCTCCACGGCATGTAGGATCTTCCTGGACAAGGGATCGAATCCGTGTCCCCTGCATTGGCAGGTGGATTCTGAACCACTGCACCACCAGGGAGGTTCCGAATTATTTGTTTTTAATCAGAAGATGGTTGGTTCAGCTTTAAACCACAAGGTTGATGTTTTATTTTTTTTTCTCCTGTCACTGCAAATAGAGGCATAGTTTATAACTTTTCCAGTATCTGTTACCAACCCAGAGTTTGGAGAACCTGATTAAACTCATCTAAGAAAATTTTCTTCCATTTCCTCCCTTAACTGTATTATTTACCTTCTTTAGATGAATGGCATGAGGAGTGGCAGAAGCTGGGTAAACCTTACAGATATTGATGTTCAGGCTTGGAAACTTGGAGTGGACATATATTCCCACCTATGTATTCATTCAGATATGTTCATTTCAGTGTGCATGCATCCTTATATAGACAGGTACATACATACACACAGAAATAAACACCATCCTTCTGCTCATTCCACTGAGGTTGCAGCCCAGCAAAAATAAAGGGGTAAGAGCTCCATATTTATACAGGTATCCCCTTCTTTTCAAAAGTTCACTTTACACTTGTTTCTGTTAACTGAAAACAATTCAAAGAGGATTTTCACTTTTGCAAGAAGTAAAAATAGCATTCAGCATTTGTTTTGCAGCGAGCAGTTACAGAGGCAGCACGCATCTCAAACAGCTAGAGTGGCTCCACCAAGCTCCTTTCCCAGAAAATACACTCAGCATCTTAGCATCGGGCCAACAAAGCTTTGAACATTTCCTGCAAGCATCTATACTTTATCCCAGTTTATTTTGTGCATTCGTTAGCAAGGTGCGTCCTAAGATAATTGCTTCTTCCCTTTACTCCATTTTGGCTCATGAAAGATTTCATAGGAATGGTCTACTTTTGGATAGCAAGAGAAACCTGTACAATAAATTAACAGTGTATAGCCTCTTCTCTTACAAAGATACCTAGTTTTTTTTTCCCCCCGATGATTGATTCTTCCTATTCATAAGCTTTAAATCACAAATTATCTTGCTATTATAGGCTTCTTCATTTAAAGATTTATGGTAATTTGTTAATTCTCAACTGGAATCAAAACAATTATTTCAGCTAATTGATCTACATTCCCTAATTGTAATATTATATTTAGTAAAATGAAAGTATTATCTCTGCCTCTATTTTTAATTTATTAATACAAGAAAGTTTTCAACCACATAGCTGACTGTATATGGCTTATGAATCATGCATCTGTGCAAGAAACTAAACTTTTCTGGATGAATACTGATCACAGGTCCTGTTATCAAATTATAAGTTAACCTATAAATTTTTATTGGGACATGTCCTTTTTAGTCTTTGAAAATTACAGGTAAGTATACATACTTTTTCCCAACTCTATATTATGGCTACTTGTTTCAGTGATATGATATATTGCATTGTATGCAAAGAGTGTCTAAAATCATAGAGATTAAATATACATGTTGATATAGATGAAATTATGCGTATTAAATATTTCCAAGCAGATATTAATATTGTGAAGTATATTCTCCGACTTAAATTATACAGGAGATTCATTCCTATTCACAGGTAACAGGAAATCATTTCTGGCAGAAGATCTGTCCCAAAACAGGCTTGTCAGCTTTTTCTAGCCGGCATGTGCAGAAGGAAATTTCCATATAGTGAGTTCATTTTGACTAATTTTACAGTCTACTGATAGATTTATGATACACTATCTGAATATTTTTGAGATCTCAACTTTTAAAACATGATCTAGAAATCATATTAAGTAGCAAATTTTGCTCTTTTTATAATAACCTGGTAGTTACACCAGGAGATATTACTTTGATTTAACAATGCTGTAAAAGTCTCCTCCCCCAATATTGTCTTTTACTTTTAATGCACAATTGTTGTTTATAATAAAAATGTTCTTTGCTCAAAAATAGCATCTTCAGCATAATATGGAAAAATTCATGTGCTATTCCTCTGTATTGTATTTCCCCAAATAAAGTTTAGTATTTAGATATAAAAGTCAAGTAAAAGACTCATATACCTATTAGCTAAAGAATACCTGTTAGACTTACAAAAACATTCAAACTCCCTACCCTGACCTAAGTGTTCTGACTGGGGTGGGCCTCTTTCCCCCACTTCTAAATTCCAGCCCCTGGCCTTCATTTTGTTTCTCATATACAATATACTTATGCTTATTGATTTTCTCAACTTGGATATTTTTCGTAGAATTCTTTGTTCTCATACCTACATGTGTTTGACTTTGTTTTGTCAGTCAAGTACCAGCTCTTATGTCACTTCTTTGAGATCAACCTTGATTAGACCAACTAAGTAACCTCGGTCATCACTCTGTCATTATCCTGTCCTCATGGCATTTTTCACTATCTAAAATCATGTCAATTTACCTATTTACATGTCTATGTCTTCTACTCCCCAATTTAAGTATCATGAGGGCAGATATTCACTACTGTAACATCAGTGCCTAAGATGTAACAGTACACAATACATGGTGGGTGCTTAATAAAAAGCACACATATGCAAATCATGAATTAGATTTTTTTTTTAATGTGTTTGGAATGGAATTCTTTAACATTCTGTTTAGGTAAACAAACCTCTGCATTCTTTTCATTCTGAGAAATTCTTAATTTTTGCTTTTCATAGAAACTTCTTTTCAACATAAATCTAACATTTGGAAACCTCAGAAACATTGTTACTAAAAAAGTTGAGGACTAGATGAATTGGGTCAAGTAGGCAGAAACTCTAAGATGCTAATTCTCTGTTCAAGTGACAGTTAAAAGTCATGTGTTCTGAAAAGTATAATGAAGACAGCAGATAATGGTCTTTTCATCAGGTTAGTGAGGTAGGATAAGAGGCTATTGAAGGCATAATTTAGATTGAATCCGTCATCAGATCTAGAGTAGTAGTTGATGGATTGAGGACTTAACGCTGCAGCCTCCTGGGAGGGGACACAGGCAAAGTCAATTCCTGAAAATATTGAGGACCCAAAGAAGCAGATTGAGATTCAGGACTCAGCCTAATTTTCAGTTAGGAAAATGGAAAGCTAATCAGCTATCCAAGGTAAAGGCCATCACATGGCCTGGATGAGGATGGCTGGAGTAAAGAAAACACTGCTTCTGTTCCTCGGGTATTCAGGTACTGGACCCTGCAGACTATCAATCACTGAGGAAGGCAAGAGGAGGTCAGCCTTATTTCAGGGCATAAGTTTTCTTAATCTTCTGATTACAGTGAAAATTTAAATTGTAATACTACTACTAATATAAGCAAAAATGTTTTAATATCTGAAAAATATCTTACCTAGCAATGGATTAAGAGAAATAAAACCATTCCAAAACTTATGGAGCTTTTAATAACATCAATATATACTGAAAACCTATATAATATTTGGCAGCATTTTTAATATTACAAGTGTCTAGTAAATACTCAAAAAAAAAGGATAATCATATATAATGATATTTAAATAGTTACCAAAGACCAACAGAAAGTTAAAAACTATTCTACTAGGGATAGATACCATTATTATTTAATACCACCTACATTTCTGGAAAATTTATGTAAACACACAAGAAATAACTAGTATAATAAACAAAGTCTTTATCTGTTTTCATACCTGAAAAATCCAATCGATTTTTTTTATAAGCTGGGATAACTTGTAAAATTTGGTAAAGTGGCTAGATATAAAAACAGTCTACAAAAACAGATTTTGTCTACTTGAGCAAATAGAACACAAATGAAAATGAGAATTTCAGACTAAAAAATAATTAGAAATGTGTATAAATGAAAAGTATAGAACCTATGAAGAGTAAAAAATGATACTGAAACATATAAGACAAGATCTGAACAAGGAGGAAGATAAACCATGTTTCTGTATTCTATGTGCATTTCTTTCAAGATATTTTATAAATTTATTCAACTAATAGCCTTTTAGTAGGTTCTGTTTTGTTGTGTTCTGTTCTTAAAAAAATCTAGTACCTAAATCATAGTAGTATTCTTGGAATATGTATTGTTACATGCATTGGTGTCCAAGAGGGAAAGTGACCCTTGAGAAACAGGGAGGAAAACACACTAAAAATAGCAATAAGTGAGGTAAACCTTGCCTCCCGTTATTTTAGCTGATTCAGGTTAATCACCTTGCTTTTTAATGAGGACCACAAATATTTTTCTTAACAGATATTTTTCATCTAACTGTATGTGTAACTGATATATACTTTCAATTTTCAGGAAATTAAACCCATTTGTTTTTATGGTAATATACAAATTGAGATGAATCAAGGCACTCTATTTCTTCTGGATTTTTATTTGTTATGTAAATGAAAATGCTTTCTCCTGCTAGCTGTATTTGAGGTGAGCTGATTATTCAGATTATCCCTCGAAGATAGCTTAGGCCACATGGGTTCAAAATTCTATCTGATGATATAGTTTAACTTTCTGATCTTGCCTTCCTCAGGTCCCATTTGGCAGCATGGAGGAAACTTGCCCTTTTGAAAACATATACGTGCATGATATCTCTTCCTATTTCATCAGCACATCTTCAATATAATTTCCTGCACAGTAAGACCGTGACGTGCTATCTCTCAAGGATGAACTTTAGGTGATTAAACTTAAAACTCCAAACTGCTTTATAAAATCTAAAATAGAATTTTTAGGTTTCAATTATAGCCTTCAGATATTAAATGAGTGAAATGCAAACAATATACATATTATATGTATTTAAAATATTTGGATTATAATCTTAGCTAATAATGTGTCAAATAAGATCTCGGACATGTAGTAGAGTCATGATTTTCTTCTTTTAATTATCCTTATATATCTTTGTATATTTTTCTATTAACATTAAATAACTTTAAAAGTAGATTTCTAATTGTTAGCCCTACTTTTTTTTATATATTGGAAATAAAGAAACCATAATTTTATGTATTTTTTTCATATCTCCAACTTTTGGGAAAAGATTCTACATTGGCATTCAATCACTTGAAAATATATCACATTCCTTTTCAACTTGCAAAAACAGGAAACCATCACTATCTGTACTTGAAGTTATAAAGCAATTGAGTAGGCAATTCACCATTCCTTACTATGTTAAGAGCTAAAAAGTTGTGTGAATTCTACATATAAAGAAAACTTAGATAAAAGAGATTGTCATACAGAGTGAAGTCAAAGAAAAACAAATATTGTATAATATGCTTATATGTGGAATCTAGGAAAATAGTACAGATAAACTTATTTGCAAAGCAGAAAGAGAGTCACAGCTGCAGAGAACAAACTTATGGTTACCAAGGGGGGAAGGGTCGGGATGGGATGAATTAGAAGATTGAGACTGACATATACATATACTACTATGTATAAAATAGATAGCTAATGAGAACCTACTATATAGCACAGGAAACTCTACTCAGCACTCTGTGATGACCTAAATGGGAAGGAAATCCAAAAAAGAGTAGAGATATGTATACGTATGACTGACTCTCTTTACTCTACAGCAAGAAACTAACAACACTGTAAAGCAACAATACTCCAATAAAAACTAATTTAAAAAACAGGTTTGGTTTCTATACTGTTAATGGTTTATAAATTACAGGGTAGAAAACAATTCAAAGGTATCAAAGCAAAAATATTTCTTTACCCTTATCTGAGCACTCTTTTGAGTATCTAGTGTTAGTGGAGGGGGGAAGAAAGTTCTGGAGTTCTTCAGCCTGTAACAGTACTTGCCATTTACTTGATATATAGCTTTGAAAGCAGTTACATCTTGCTAGGAATGACAGTCCTCACGTGTATGATGACTTATGGGGAATCTTATTTATCACAGAAATATCCAACACAGATTTTTCTTATCACAGCAGTTTTGTAGAAAATGCTTACGTTATAAACTAAAAAGGCAGGATCACTAAGTCATTATCATACTCAATAATTGATCATAGGCAGTTTTGGCTTTCCTCTGTATGCATATATATTCTTAAGTTTAGGCTGCATTAGTACATGTCATGGCTTATTTGTAAAATATACAATTTTAATACACAGTATTTCAAAATTGGTTAATTTCTTGGTTTAAAAATGCATATACACCACATAGTAAGACAAAGCTATGTGAAACTGTTCAGTCTACAAATTGAGAAACTCACTTTGCTTATTTTAAAAGTAATCTGGCCCAGGGTGAGGAAAAAAATTTTTATAAAAAGTGCATTATAAAAAGGAAATTATGTTAGGAAAAAAGAGTAAAAATAAACCTTCAATATTATAAATTTTCATGTCCATTATTCAGTATTTCAAAGGAAAAGGACAAAGCGGAATTCCTGGCTTCTCTTTGTAAGGACATTCAAGGTCTCACTTGATAAAAGGACCAGGGCGTGTGTTGCTTAATATCAAGTGGGAAGTTAATTAGAGTCCATACCTGGTAGTCATTTATTCCACTACATTTCCCAGGACACTTATACCACCCAACTTCTGTCTCTGGTGCTGGTTCATTTTCTACTATGAAACAGCACTCTCCCTTGTGGAAGAAACAGTAAAGTTAAAAGTTATTCAGGGTATTTAGAATTTGAGTCCATGATATAAGGTGTGAGTCTGGAAAAGTGACATAAAATACCTGATTTCTATGAGAGGTTTAAGTCAACTTGGTAGGAGAGTACGTCCCTGTGTGAATCAGAGTATAAGATTCAATTGACGTTTACCACCACACAAAAAAAGGAATGTGGGGAATAAACTCCAACTCAAGAGAGAAGACATTTAAATATATTGGAATTGACTTTTAAGAAAATGTACTTTTGCAAAATGGTCTATCATTTGGAAGGAAAATTGACTTCCAAATTAGACAGAAATATTAATGTTTTTTATATCTTAAACTTTCATTTGGCATGAATAGACTTCATAATGATGCTTGGTTCTCTCATGGTCCTCATCAGTAAGTTCTCCAATTTTATGTTACCTTAGAAGAAAAGGAAGTTCCTAGTTTGATTTTTGCAGATAAAAGAAAATCCAACATATAGGTGAATCCAGCAGAGGGAGGGTTTTGTACTTAGTACTCAAATAAAATACTGAGAAGTGTAAAATTTAGCCACAAAAATAGGCTGATTGATGTGAAACAATTAGTTTTGATTTATTTTCTACTTAGTTTATTTGGTGTTTTGATATTATACATACATATATATACACACACACATTTTAAGAACTACCATCTTGAAACAAAAACTATAAAATGAATGTAAAAGAATGCTTGTCTATCCCCTTTTTAAAATACCTTTAAAAATGGAGAGATTCATTATGTAAACAAAATACTCAGAAGCAGTCTCTGACTTTTGATAACATCCCATCCTTTCCTCGTGTTTGGTATTTTTGTGTATTATTTTTTCCTAGTCTCATTTTTCTTTCCGAAACTCTGTTGTGAAGTTAAAATATTTTTTGAATAATTAAAGGCCTGCCCAAGACAGGCTGACAGGTGATTCAAATAAGGCTGCCTCTTAATGCTGAGGAAAAAAACAACACTGAAAAATCAATACTCCCACATAGGAGATGAAGAGCACTTAGGTCTTTGAGAATGACTTTAGTTTCTGATGTAATGATATATTTTTTCAGGTTCTTGTAGTACCTTTCTCAACTTAATTTCTTCTTTACATTACACATTCACTGCCTATAGACATGTCTTCCTGTTGGAATATCATCTCCTCTCCTTACAACCACATCCAATAATTCAGCAACCACAGAAAGACTGTGTAGACTTTAAAGAAGATCATCTTTTTTTTTTTTTGGTGGAACTAGAGGTGAAGACCAAAAGGTGTTTAGAGAAAGCACACTCACTGTGTTCCCAAGAGATGGAAAACCATCTTCTATGAAGAAACAAAGAATCAAACTGAGTTCCTTAAGAATCTCTGATGACAAAAATCGCATTTTCCTATCTTCTTGCCTCCTCCACTAGTCCAAAATGCAAACAGAAACACATTCTTTTTCTTCATAGTTATGGAATTACAATAGTGGTAATCGTTTCATCGTGTACATGTAGGGCGATACACATACATGAGATTGTTCAGAACAGAGAACAAATATGAACCCAGGGTCACTACCACACACACGCATGTGCACACACCTATTCTCCAAAGACAGAAATCTGTGAGGGCATTGGCCAGGATGAATTTTCTTTTTTTTTTTTGATAGTTCTTTTATATGTCAATTAAAAATAACTGAAACATACAGATACTTCATAACTGAAACATCAAGATAGTTTCAGTAAAAGCAACATTTCAATTACAAATTGTAATGCCTGTTCAACTACCTATGGGACGAGCTGAAAAGTCTTAGACAAAGTTGAATTTCCTGCATGCAAGGGTAATAAGCATACATATTATATGGTCAGTAAATAATCATTCAGTTAGTACTAATATTAAAAGGTAATTACTATGTTCAACTTTAAAAGTGTTTTCACTGTTGTAAACTAATCGCTAGCACAGGGGCTCCGGACCTAGAACTAGTTGGATGAGTATCTTATTCTACAATTATTGAATGTAATTCATTTTGGCATGTATCCTTATGAAACTCTACTTGAAATGCTCTAGCAACTTTCAGCAAAAAGTTTCCTTTAAGTTAAAAAAACTGGTGAAAAAATGCAGGAGAGATGTGTCCTTAGAAATTATTCCCTTACATTTTTTTCCTGTGGATATTTTATAAAATTTCATGTCTAGTAGATACCATAGTAGATACCTAGTTATAAGTGGTGACCAACATATATTTGATAAATGAATTAAGTCCAGCAGGAGGTAAAACTTAATATTCTTAATAATAAGGGCTCATTAAGGTTAATTGATACCTGAAAGTATAGTCAGCAATAATTTGCTCAGATCTAAATTAAAGATATTAGAGAAAGAAGGTACTTATTTCATAATATGGGTATTTCCTAAGCAACAGCCAACTGCAAGGTTGATTATTTAAAAAATGATACCATATTAGAGGCAGAAATAAAGGATTATAAGAGAAGGAAATGTGCCATTTTGTTAAATCAGATCACATACTGATCTCTTTAGCAGAACTCAAATTTTAAAATATGAATTCATACTTTTTGATATTTTAGAATAAAAAGGAAAGTTACTGTCTAAAATCCTAAGCAAAACAATATTTTACAAGGGCCAATATTAGCCTCTTTGTCAACTAAAATCAAACAAAATGCCCTGGGAAAGAGGCTCTCCTTCAGAAATGGCCATAGTATTTTGATAAATTCCTTTCTCTTCACAATAATGATTCCTCCCCTGGGTTAAAAATTCTATTCTCCTTCTTTATTAAAAGAGTGAAATGAAGTAGAGGCCACGTAACATGAAACAAAGCTAAACAGAAAAGTTGTAGCCCATTACCTAAGAGACCTGTGGCAAATATATACAGACCTAAAGGAAGGTGATAATTCCGGTAGCTAATCATGTGTCCCAAAGACAGGGAAGAGTTTCCTGGTCTTGCCTTCTCCAGAGGGCTTCTGTGTGTAGGACCAACCCTCCCCCATCTCAGGTTCAGTGGGTGAAGGGAAAATAGAGCAAGAATAACCAAGCCCATGATTTTGACATCATTAGCCCAATGATCAAATCCAGAGCAAGAAGGTTTAAACTACTTACAATGGAACACCAAGTGCCTATGTTTGACTAATTTGAACAAATATCAATTCTTTAGGAAAAAATACATTCATAAAACACTAAAAAAAATTATACTTTTGTGACATATGTTTGGGATAAACATCAGTAAATTTACAGCATGATCAAATGATGGAGAACTGTACTTGCAAATTAAACACTAATTTGAGCAACCTAGTTGGAAGTGGTCCATTGGTGGTTTTTATTGATTTGGCTAACAATTTTAAGGGTATTTCATCATTTTCAGCTCTGTAAAGCAGTAACAGTCTTTAAAAAACTCTCCTTGACTATCAGATACCTAGAATATTTTCTAAAATAGATCTGTTAAGTGGTCTTATAGATTATACAAATCATTTCAGGTTTTACCAGATCTTGAAGTCATTTCAAGTTGTGAACTTAAAATAATTAAAAGGACATTAATAGTGAAGCTAGAGGTTTTAAAGAAGAATAGAAAATCCTAAAGATGCCACCAGAAAACTACCTGAGCTAATCAATGAATTTGGGAAAGTTGCAGGATACAAAATTAACACAGAGAAATCTCTTGCATTTCTATACACCAACAATGAAAGATCAGAAAGAGAAATTAAGGAAACAATCCCATTCACCATTGCAACAAAAAGAATAAAATACCTAGAAATAAACCTAACTATGGAGGTAAAAGACCTGTACTCAGAAAACCATAAGACACTAATGAAAGAAACCAAAGATGACACAAACAGATGGAGGGACATACCATGCTCTTGGATTGGAAGAATCAACATTGTGAAAATGACTCTACTACCGAAAGCAATTTATAGATTCAATGTAATCCCGATCAAATTACCAATGGCATTTTTCACAGAACTAGAACAAGAAATTTTATGATTTGTATGGAAATGCAAAAGACCCCGAATAGCCAAAGCAATCTTGAGAAGGAAAGACGGAGTTGCGGGAATCAGGCTTCCCAACTTCAGGCTATATTATAAGGCTACAGTGATCAAGACAGTATAGTACTGGCACAAAAACAGAAATATAGATCAATGGAACAGGACAGTAAAGCCCAGAGATAAACTATGGTCAACTAATCTATGACAAAGGAGGCAAGGATATACAATGGAGAAAAGGCAGCCTCTTCAATAAGTGGTGCTGGGAAAACTGGACAGCTACATGGAAAAGAATGAAATTAGAACACTTCCTAACACCATACACAAAAATAAACTCAAAATGGATAAAAGACCTAAATGTAAGGCCAGACACAATAAAACTCCTGGAGGAAAACATAGGAAGAACACTCTTTGACATATATAACAGCAAGATCTTTTTTAATCCACCCCCTAGAATAATGGAAACAAAAACAAAAATAAACAAATGGGACCTAATGAAACTTCAAAGCTTCTGCACAGCAAAGGAAACTATAAGCAAGACAAAAAGACAACCCTTAGAGTGGGAAAACATATTTGCAAATGAATCAACAAAGGATTAATCTCCAAAATATATAAACAGTTCATCCAGCTCAATATCAAAAAAAACAACCCAATAAAAAAATGGGCAGAAGACTTAAATAGGCATTTCTCCAAAGAAGACATACCGGTGGCCAAGAAGCACATGAAAGCTGCTCAACATCACTAATTATTAGAGAAATGCAAATCAAAAGGACAATGAGGTATCACCTCACACCGGTTAGACTGGGCATCATCAGAAAATCTACAAACAGTAAATGCTGGAGAGGGTGTGGAGAAAAAGGAATGCTCTTGCATTGCTGGTGGGAATGTAAATTGATACAGCCACTATGGAAAACAGTATGAGGTTCCTTGCAAAACTAAAGATAGAACTACCATATGACCCAGCAATCCCACTACTGGGCATATACCCAGAGAACACCATAATTCAAAAAGACACATGCACGCCAATGTTCACGGCAGCACTATTTACAATAGCCAGGACAGGGAAGCAACCTAAATGTCCATCAACAGATGAATGGATAAAGAAGATGTGGTACATACATACAATGGAATATTACTCAGCTGTAAAAAGCAATGAAACTGGGACATTTGTAGAGACATGGATGGACCTAGAAACTGTCATACAGAGTGAAAGTGAGTCAGAAAGAAAAAACAAATATTGTATATTAACACATATATGTGGACTATAGAAAAATGGTACAAATCAACCAGTTTGCAAGGCAGAAACAGAGACACAGATGTAGAGAACAAACATATGGCACCAAAGGGGAAAGTGGGGAGGGTTGGGGGGGAATGAATTGGGAGACTGGGATACCAAATTGTACACTCTAAATATATGCAGTTTATTGTAAAAAATAAACAAAAAGTTTAAAAAAAAGTGTTATTTTCCCACAATTCAATTAGACATTAAATCTATAAGCAAGGTCAAGGTCATTTACAGTAATTTTATATTCCAATTTAATGAAAAGCCAGTACTTTCTTCTCATTCTAGTTAGACACACACACACAAACCCAAGAAAGATAACTACCACCCCTAAAGAAATAAATATTTAAACTCAGGCAGTTATTGAAGCTAAAATTTCTTTTAACTAGTAGTTCATATAGATTAGAGTGTGGATTATTGAAGTATATTCATGGAATCAGCAGAATTCCATG
Organism: Hippopotamus amphibius kiboko; assembly: GCF_030028045.1. Taxonomy (NCBI): domain Eukaryota; kingdom Metazoa; phylum Chordata; class Mammalia; order Artiodactyla; family Hippopotamidae; genus Hippopotamus; species Hippopotamus amphibius. The sequence goes on from NC_080198.1 coordinate 78,736,389, forward strand.
TGCAAAGTACATTCTTGTTAACCATAAAGATTTGAAAGAGAAATAAATGGTTTGGTAATTTTATCTGCAATTATGATCATTACTTTAAAATGGAGCACTGGCGTCAAAGTTAAACTCTTATAACTATCTGAAACACTTTACCTATCAAAATCCTTTTACTTTAATGAGATATGTTTCTCTCACATGTTGCTGTTGGAATGCAATCTTGAGCACACTTGAGAATTTGCAATTGTTTTTTTAAACTCAGTTCATTACCATGATAGTATCAATTACATTCAAAGTATCAATGTAAGGCAAGATGATGACTTTCATTCTTCCTGTGAAGAAATTGTAATTATGCTGAGAGATAGATGGTCAAATATTTAAGGAGATTGGACAATTACTGAAGTAGCTGGTGTGAAAAATGAGAGAAACAAAATTTGTCCTGCAACACAGAAGGCACAATTGCGGTGAACACTCTAAATTTGTAGCAGGAACCCCTTAAGGTTAAATGATTTCATACCTGAATTTTCAGCTGTCTCAGATTTGGCATTGAGAATGAACAGTATTACAACTCAAGTTTCTCAGACTGTAGTTTTACCAGGTAAGTTTAAATAAAGAATGCTGGTAAAACTGAGTTGAAATAACATACCTTACTGGAAAGCTGACAGACCAAATAAAAAGCTGATTTGAAAAATCTAAAAAAAAACTTAGATATTATAGGATTGGGTTTTTCTGTCAAGCCAGAGAAGAAATATAATGGGAATAACTGAATGAGAAAAATTGTCCTAAGATATGGGATTTGAACTTGATTTCAGTTATGTAGGAAGGCAGTATTTTTTAAAATGTGTCCTTAAAGCAGTCATGCAAGGAAGTTCAACGGATACAAGGGTACCCTGTATCTAAGACTAGATGATGTTGGATATTCCAGATAAAACCAGAAGTCAGCAAAAATCTTCAAAAGAATAACAAAATTTGATCTAGGTTCCAAAATCAAAGGAAAATGTACATAAATTTACTTGGGGGAAAAAAATGAGAGTCAGAGTGCTATAGCTTATTGTTCTGAACCCGAGTGCAAGACGGCTATTTTACAAAAGGTGGGGATGGTGTGTGTAGAAGCAGCCGCAAACAATATCATGTAAGTTTCTGCACGCACCTTCTTGTTTTGAGGGCCATGGGTATGCAAGAATAAACACTATATACCTAAGTGGGTAACAGAAAATTTCTAGTTTCAGTCCAAGTCAACAAAGGGAATGTGGAAGGGAGAAGTTAGGATGAGGCTTTGTTTTCCAAAATATGTAGAGGTTCCAGGGTACATGGTGAAATGATCGGGGAATAAAAAGAGGGGTTTTTGGGTGAGAGGAAAGCAACAACAGACCATTCTGTGATGATAGTGTGGGATCACAGACGATAGGAATAGAAAACTGGGTGGTTTTAACTGGTTTTAACTGGTCACAGCAATTTCTAGATTATTAGTTAAAACAGTAGCCAGGTAGATGGGAGCACAGACTGTCAACACTGACGTGTTGGGCTGCACCTCCTATGGCTATTTAGTGCCTAGTAATTACGGGGACTCATCCTACCTGAAAAGACTGTGGCTTGTTTTCTTTGCTTTTTATAGATAAGTCATCTATAAATAACTAGATAAATCACAAATCCCAAGGCCTTTGGTAGAGGCTCAGTGTTTAATGCCACTCGTATTGAGGATACCACGGTTAGAGGTGTGAAATATGTAATTTAAAAGAAAAAAGGGAACATTTTTCACTTGCTCAGCTAGAAAGAAAACATTAGCAAATTAAGTGTAGGGTTTTATTGTAAGAAATCAGAAAATACTACATTGGAATTAGAACTCAGTCAATCATGTTAAAATTCAGATTAGAAAAAGGCGAGAAGTCTTGGCACTGTAACAGCATAATTAATTAAAGGAAGAAAATAAGTCTTCAGATACGTACTTGGATATAGAAAGGAAAAACACACGTTCCATCCCTGTTGCATTTTGAACAAGTTGAGACATAAATCAAAACAAGGGCAGATGGACCCAAACTTTCAACTTTATCCCTGATAGAGGACAGATGGGAGAACAGGCCCTCAGGATTGCTTGTCAAGCGAGCCCCATACTGAACCCACAATCAGGCAGACCTATTCAGCAAGGTATTAGACCAGGCTGGACCAGTGAAGCCCAGCCCAACAGGGAAGAGCTCCTGCACACATGATGCTTGGAGGGGTGGGGCAGGCTGGCTCTGGGGGTGTGAGCCAATCATGTTCTACTGCTCTTCTGAGATTAAGAATCAGTAAGACACAGTCCCTTGTCCTCACTTCGAGGGGGGAGGAAAATGGGTGAAGGAAAAGGCAGCCTAACAACAACCTCAGGGATCACCTGTGCACATGGAAACCAGCAGTGGGGAAAACTTATTTCTAATACAAAGCAGTTAGAAAAAAAAAATGATTAGAAAGGGCAGAAACTGTTGACATTTTTCATTGAAGATTCAGATAAAAACAAGGAAATTTTAAATTTCAAAGTGTTCAAAGAAAAAAAAAAAAAAGAGCCTGTTCTCAAGCTATCCCTTCATTATTTTACCTTTTTACCTATTATAATTAAAACTATTCTGCTGTCTTTTAGTCGAAGCTCATAAAAATGTGCATTCCAAATAAAATAGTTTCAATGATTGAATCCTATTTGCTCTTTTTCATTCCAATCTACTTATCATTAGTGTGTTCATTTTGTACTTTTATCCATTTATTCATCCTATGAATATTCAGTGCCCCTTTGTGCTGCTTAGTTTGCATTTGCAAAGTGTTGTGGATAAAGAGATTAAAAACAGTCTACATCTTCTAAAAAAGCACTGTTAATCTAATGGAAAGTAAATCTAAATTTTGACATAGACTAGAAAATAGACTTTATAACCCAGATGAACAGGACTAAGATACATGCTGGCTTTATAATTCCTAGCTATGAGTATTAAATAGACCTATGTGTGCCATTGTTAATTAAACCAAGGTCCTTCAATTAAATAAGATGCTATATCTGTGTTATCCAATTTAGCCCATGCTGGGCTAAAGGAAAAATTTTTCTGAACACCTTTTCTAAGAACACATTTTACAATCATATTTCAGATTTGACTGGATGGGCTCGTTTCGCTTCCACGTGAACTGATGGAGTTATATGTCAACACGAGATGAGGCTTGCGGAGCAGTGATCTGCTTGAGGGGTCCTATCACTCTGCATTTTAGACAAATGAGTGATATACACAGAAAAAAGCATGTCCTCCTTAAATGTTGCGAAATAAACTAAAGTAAGTGTTGGTAAAATAATTCTTCTTCAACAGGGAACTAAAAATTCGTACATTTTATCTCAATATTGAATTATGATCCTCTAGGTAACTGAATGCTGGGCTTATGTAGCTCAAAAGACCATATAAAAATAACTCTGTCTTATATTTTTGAGACATTGTGGCTAACTTTGCTCTAAGTTGGGTGTGTAATGAACATATTGAAGAACAAAGGACACAAAACCTATTATCAACTAGAAATGAAATGGTACAATGGCAAATTACTTTCTAAGCTGCAGCATTTTGTTTTGTTATGTTAATCTGTTAAAGCTTTACTGAAAAGCAATGACTTTCTCCTTTTACTTTTACTACTTATGACATCTATGCTAACTTTCACCACACTTCCATTTTTTTTTTTTTTTTAATATTTGAGGAACTATTATGAGACTCCCCTGACATGGCGACAGTGTTCTGTAGTATCACCTATCATTTCAAAATTCTGTCTTTCATGACCTAAAATATCACCCAATCACATAGCTTTTAAAAATAAATAAATCAAATAAAATTTCATTCTCTGATGTATAGAACATAATGTGTTTACTGTGTACAATCACTACCAAGAAGGTATCCAGTTAACACTTTATTTTCTAAATTCCCTTTTGTACTTATGTGTGATATTTAAAAATCCATTTTGGCTTTATTATATGTCCATTAAGTAAATTTATGCATAATAAATCTGTTTTCAGCTTCAGTGTTAATGAAGTATCGGGTTTAAAGATCAACACACAAATTATCTTTCCTACACAAGAAAGTCAATTTAAAAGTTGACATATTTATTCAATAAATTTCTTTGAAAGTGAGCATTTTAATCATAGGTATCTAAGTTTCTATGAAATTATGCATGTATGGAAATCAGATTAGGGATCCCTCAAACCCACGCAAATGTGTAATCACAGCACAAAAACAATTATCTAAAAATACGTACAAATGTAGTACAATTCCTAATAGATGTTCAAATCAAATTGTATACTCAGCTGCACACCAGAGATAGCCTTTCTTTTGTCCCCCACACATAAAAGTTCCAGAAGACAGAAGAAAAGTCTCTCTCTACTAACTCAAAATACGGGTTGTCTCACAATATAAATTTCAGGCCCTTGAATACACTTTTTTAGTAAGTTTCATTCTGAACTTTTAATTCCCTTTCCTCACAAAGTTCAAGGCTGTTCATCAGACACATAGCTCACGGGGTTGGCCCCAGTACCTGCATCAATTTTTTCACACCCTTATCCAGTCCTTTACCCAGTCGAGACTTCATATAAAATCTTTCCACTGCCAACTCTGAATCCTGGTGTTGGTGCTACTAAAGTAGCACTCAAACTGAACTTACGTATCTTGAGGAAAAAAAAAGTACCCCCTCTTGTACCACTCAACAAGGAAGAAGCAGGGCCTCCTCAGCAATGAAACAGTCTCTTCATGGTGACATTGCCTGAGAAGATGCTTCTCTGCTTTTAACAACCTTTCTCACTGTCCCACTGTGCAACGTAGCTCCTGACAGCCCAATCAGCAAAACGTACCAGGCTTACAATGCCTAACAAAAGGGACACATTCTCATGACTTTTCCCCCTAAAACATAGGAACAGCCTGTCTCAAAGTTTCTTCAAATAACATCAAGTAACAATATTCGGGGGAAAAAAAATTGCTACTTTGAAATGGCAGTTTCTGTCTAAACCATAATTTTATCAGCTATTTCTTGAGTGGCATACCATACTTTGGTGTGCTTACTTTGATTCCACAAAAAATTAAGTTGGTTTGAAATACTATGAGTAGGCGTTGTCAAAAATTTTTCTGCTATTAAGACCTTTTAGGCCAGTTTTATGTTCACAGCAAAACTGAGAGGAAGGTACAGAGATTTTCCCACATAGACATTAACCTGACACATCCAGAGCCGCCCCCATTATCAACATCCCACATCACAGTGTCACGTCTTCATGTCTCTTTAGTGAGGTCTTTGGCCGATGTTTTAGTTAGGTTGCTTGTTTTCTTGTTTTTAAAAGTTCTCTGTGTATTATGGATAATAAAAGTCAAGCCCCACTGACTTTCTGCCTGCCAGGTATGTCCATTTTGGATAGAAGGTGCTGGAATATCTAACTAGGATAGTGGATTCATCTATTTCTCCTTGCAGCTCTACAGTTTGGACACTGTTGTCAGGTGCCTGCGTGTTAAAGGCTGTGACGTCTTCTCGGAGAACTGGCCCATCTGTCATTATGTAATGCCCTTCTTTACTGCTGACGACTTTCCTTATTGGAAGTTGGCTCTGTCTGAAATGAACGGAGCTAGTCTTGCAATTTATAATTACACTTAGCCTGGTATATCTCACAATCCATTTAATCACAATCTATGTGGGCCTCTGTGGGGGTGTCTGGGGGTGGGTCTGTGTGTCTGTGGGGGAGTCTGGGGGGCCTGTCCCTGTGTCTGTGGGGGGCGGGGGATTGTCACTGCACCCGTGGTGGTGTCTGTGGGAGTGGGTCTCTGCATCCGGGGGGGTGTCTGGTGGGGAGAGGGGGTCTGTCCCTGTGTCTGTGGGGGTGTGGGGGGGCGTGGCTCTGCATCTGTGGGGGCGGGGGTCCCTCTGCCTCTCTCTCTCCCGCTCTCTCTCTCTTGCTCTGCCTCCCCCCTCTGCCTCCCGCTGCCTTTCTGTATGTGTGTGTGTGTCTGTCTGTCTCCCCGCATGTCTCTGCCTCTCTGCGTGTGTCTGCCTCTGTCTCTCTGTGTGTCTGTCTCTCTGCATGTCTGTGTGTGCGTAAAATGGGCTTCTTGTAAGCAGCATTTACTGGGGTCTTATTGACTCACTCTGACAATCCTTGTTTTTAATGGGTACATTTAGAACACGGATGTTCAAAATCATTACTGGTACAGCCAGAATATCATGTCATATACCCATTACTGTTTTCTATCTTTGTTCCTATTTTTTCTTCTGCTTTTTTTTACCTTTAGTGATTTTAAAAGAATATTAGATATGATTGCATTTTCTCGTTTTTAAGTATATTATATACACACACATTTACTTTTTAAATCGTTGCCCTAGAGTTTGAAAATACACATTTCCATAGCCAACCCTAGTCCACTTTCAGTTAACACTACACTACTTCAGGAGTAGTGAAGCATACCTTAAAATACCACCACCAAATAAACCCCTAATTCCTTCCTCCCATCCCTTGTAGCACTGCTGTCATTCAATTCACTTACATATATTCACACCCAAGCATATATACACACACATAAGATGTATACATAAACATAATCTAGTACATTGCTATTATTTTGAACATCCATATGTGATCAATAAGAAAAATAAGTGTATTTTACTTTCACTTATTCCTTCTTTGATGTTCTTCCCTTATTATAGAGATCCAAGTTTCTGACCTATACTACTTGCCTTCTCTTTAAAGGGCTGCTTTCAAAATTTCTTGCAAGGCAGGTCTATGGACAACAAATTCCCTCAGTTTTTGTCTGAAAGAGTCTCCTTCCCTTCATTTTTGAAGAATAATTTCCAGGGTACAGAATTCTAGGTTGATGGACCTTCTCTGATCATTTAAAGTAGTTCACTCCACTCTCTTGCTTTATGGTTTCCAAAGAGAAGTCAGATTATAATTCTTAACTTTGTTTCTATATAGGTAAAGTATTCCCCCCCAAACCAAATCCTGGCCTTGTTTTCTTCCCCCATTTTGTCTTTATTTTGATTTTCAGTAGTTAAAGTGATATGCCTACGTGTAGATTTGTCGGCATTTATATGGCTGGGTTTTCTTTGATCCTCTTAGACCTGTAGTTTGGTATCTGACATTAAATTAGGGAAAATTCTCAGTTGTTTCATATATTTCTTCTGTTTCTCTTTTCCTTCTGGCATCTCCATTACATGTATGTTACAACTTATCCATAGTCTTTGGATATTCTGTTCCTTTTTTCAGGATTTGTTTTCTTTGCTTTTCAGTATAGGAGGTCTCTATTGATGAATCTTCAGATTCTGAGCTTCTTTCAGTTATGTCCAGTGTATTATTTAAAAAAAACAAAAACCAAAGTAATTCTTCATTGCTTCTATCAATTTTTTTTTTTTTTGGATTTCCATCTGTTTATACTGCCCTTTTGTTCTTGCATGCTACGTACTTTACCCATTAGAGCCCTCTATCATAGAGCAAATTTATCATAGTTTTTTTTTTTAAATCATAGTAGCTTTAAATGCCCTATATTGATAATTTCAACATCCCTGCCATGTCTGGTTCTGATGCTCTCTCTTCAACCTTTTCTTTTGGGGGGGGGGGGGCTGGGAAGGGGTGGTATTTTTTTTTTTACCTTTCAGTATGCCTTACAATTATTTCTTGATAGCCAGACGTAATCTAGTAGTTAAGAGGAACTGCTGTAAATAGGTAGTTAGTAATGGGGTGGTGAGGTGTTGGGGGAGGGGAAGCATACTATAGTTCTATGATTAGGTCTCAGTCTGTCAGTGAGTCTACGTCTCTGGTCTAAAAGCTCCACAAGTGTTTCTCATTTTGTTCCCTCCTCCCTTAGGTGCACCAGGATAGCTAGAGTGGGCTGGTGTTAGGGATATCCCTTCCCCCAACTCCATTAGACACCAATAAAACCCAAAAAGTTAGGCTCTGGTTAGTTTCTCCTGCGGTCATGCCTTGGTAAGGAGAACAGAGTGTTCTGGTGTATTTCAAAAAGGTTCCCTTTTTTCATGCCCTGCTGGAAACATGAGGGGTTATTTTCTGTTATTTCCGGAGAGGCTGGTGGAGCTCATGGAGGTAACCAGTGCCAGGGTAGGAAAACTGGAACTATAACTGACCAACTGCTGGTAGCTCGGTGTGGACAATTCAGTTTAAAACTCCAAGGGCACCCAGTCACAAGGGGGCCTGCACAAGTGTGTGAGGTTTGTCTCCAGGAGGCCACTATGTTCTCACAGTAAATGTTAGATTAAAATCACCTCACGCCTCCAGCAGGGGGAGGGGGAAAGGAACCCTTTTGAAAAACAGGAGAACACTCTCAACAAGTCTGCATTCAGGAGAATCTAATTAACTAGAAGAAAGCAAATATATTTAAGCTATGTTTTTATTATTTTTTTTCCTGAATATATTGCCAGATGATTTTAGTTAAAATTACATAATGTTTTCTAAAGTTGTTGTTTTGTAAAATCCAATTTGGACAGAATACGTGTGCCAGCTTCCCTGTGACAGCAACGCATACACTCACTCTGTTCATTTATTCTGAGTAACAGACACACCGTCTTAGTAACTGAACTTGAGTACTTTTAATCTCATATACCAAAGTGAGTAACGGCTTAGATATGGATTGCTTTAATGTCACAGAGATCACACAACTCCTGGTGACAAATAGTGAAGGGTTGTGTTCTTGACAGCTGGCTTAAATTTAATACACATTTTATTTGTAAAAACCTGATCCTAAACATTTGATCCCCCCAAAAGTAGAGGTGGTGGGTTTATAAAAATTAAGACAGTGAGTTTAAGGAGGAAGAATGGGGGAGTCTAGTTTCTGAAATTCAAGACAATTTCATACAAGTAAGAAGTAGAAAAACATGAATGTTATCATTTTAAGTACAGGAAAAGTGATAGCCATTTAGTTACAAAAGAATTTTAATAAATCTAAATGTTTTATGATAATTGACAGGAATTAAGTTTAAAGATAAAGTTTTATGGTTTGGTGAAATAAGAGCCCAGTACGCGTGAATCAGGAAACAGTCCCCGATGATTTTGTTTCTTACTGTATGTCAACAATGGGTGCATCTCTGCATGAATTTGTGAGGTAACTAATATTTAGCTGTGCATAAATCCATGCTATTAAGACATTTTAAATGAAAAAAAGTACTTATAATTAGCATAGATGTGGTAAAAGTCAGTTTTTGAAACTACTGGAAGTAGCTAATTTAGTTCTGAAGTTTTAAAACTTAAAAGGCATGAGAAGTGCTATATAGATATGAGAGAATTCATCTGTTGCTACGAGTTCTTTTAATGTCACACTGAATGGCATTTTCATTCCGCATGCTTTCAACTATTCATTATATTAAAATGACTCATTTCTATATTCTCTTTTGATTTCCTAAGCCAAAAACGTACTAGACAACTAAACATTTCAACAGGAACCTTAAATTCAATAAACATAAAAGTGAAAAATCATTACCCCAATGAACTTCATTATGATAGAGCCCCTTGTGGTTGTTTTTTTATATGGGTTTTTTTTGTTTTTTTGTTTTGAGAATAAAAAGAGTCAATGCCTAGTAACCTACAGTAAAAATCTGGAAGTCCTACTCCATTAAACTCCTTTCAACACTGTTGTACACGGGCCACTTTGTAAAAACAGGAGGAAACTCCACTCAAAACGTGGTTTGAAAGTGGCGAGAGATGACAACAGACATATACCAAGAAGGTATGAAAAGATTCATGACTTACATAATTGAGGTCTCCGGGATGCGTAGAGCCGTCACAAGCAGGTCCAAGATGGTGTGAGAGAACAAGGAAAGCAGGCTAGGTTGAGGCTTTTATTGTGGTCAGGGGTGGGCCTGGGTGGGGATTCCCAACAGAAGGCAGGCTATTGGGAGGTCTGAGTCTCCCAGGAGTGCTAAAGGGGGAGCACCTGGGCTTCCTTATCATAGCACCCAGGTGAGAGGCACAGGAAGAGGCAAGTGTGAGGTTTAAAAGCTGTTTGCAGTCAAGTATCAAAAATAGAGTTTAACTCTTTATTACAAACCTTATCCACACAATCACCAACATGTTCTTCCAATGTAATATACAAATTTTTCTTAAGTTTTTCTTTCCTCTCTTACTATCGTATTTTAATTTTAAGTTGTCCTCTTTGTCTGAATAAATGTGATAGATTTGACTCACTGGATTACTGTAATTTTGTATTCAAATTCTATCCTTCACACATAGAACACAGCAAGAATTATACTTTTTTTTCCCCAAACCATTACCTCCCCCAAAAACCTTCTGTTCTTAAATAAAACTAAAGGACATCTTTACCATTGCACACGCCATTTGATCGATCTATTTATTTCCTTTTCTCCTATCTTTTATTTATCTATCATCCATCATCCTACTTCCTTCAATAAGCTCTTTAAACGGGAGCCAAGTCTACTAGTTACTGTATCATGTTAATCACCTCTGTGTCTGGCAGATAGAATGACAATAACAACTGCTGAAGGTGAACATTTGGACTCAGGATCAGGAGGACGCCAGTCATCACTGGGGGCTCCCTGTCAATGGAATTAGATTTCTTTGATACAATCTGAGATTTAGAATTAGATCAAATAATTAGAATTATTTCAGTTAAGGATGAGATCAAAGCTCAAATAATTCAAAACATCTTTCCAGTGTTTATGTAATTTAGAAAATATATTTCTAGCTAATGATAAGCAGATGATAAAGTAAATTTCACTTCTTCCATTCCTCCTGAATGTGTTTGGTGGCTTTTCCCACCGCATACTCTTAGAAAAGGGCTTCACCTCAAGATCACAAAGGCACTGTCTACTCTGAATAAAACTGCATTTGTATAAAAACTCATTAATGACCAAAATACCATATTCTAAAATTTTGGCAAATAATAGCAGGTAAATAAAATTTTTAAAGTTTTCAACATAACATTTTGAAATGGAAATATTGGACAGAATAATCCCAACACACAATGCATTTGAACCTTTAATTTGCCTGCATATACAATAATGGATTTCAAAGAAAACTAAATAGAAACTTGAATATAACTTTATTATTAATTATTTTCTATTATGTTAAAGGGGGGAGACTAAAATATTGCAGAATACATGGAATAGGTTTTTTTTTTTCTTCAGCCTTTGTTCATGCAATTGGTAGTTTATTTAATGTATTCTTAATTTATTTAATAACAGAATTCACATCACTAATATTTTGGAGATATTTATTACCCTAGAGCAAAAAATGCATCTTTAGCAAGATATAATTTTGTTCTCCAGTTTGATCCTAGATATTCTCCAAAACTGACAAAGCTGTACACAATAACAATTAGGAATCAAACATCTGTTTTCATTTGAGAGCAATCAGTATATAATGTAAAAGAGATAAGATCATCCAGAGATTTGATCTAAAAGTAAAATAACTGTAGGTCACTTTTACTTATATTTTACTACAAATAAGCTACAGGTCATTATGCAAATAATCAGTTAAAAATATTAAACATCTTCAAATAATTGTCTTTTTTGTATTTACATGCAGTAGTTTTGCAGGATGAGAAACAAATTACACGATAATGTAACTTAAACACAGCACAATGGTCTTCATATGCATACCCAGAGAGTGTTTCATAAATTTGGAGAGTCAGTTTAAACCTTCATGTTTATAGTTGTACAAATGTGTTTTTGTGTGCCTGTCTCTCCCTACGTAAGCTAATTTTCAGAGCTTAGAATAATGTAACAAAAATAAATAGCATACTTGGCTTTCCAAAAAAATCTGAATTGCCATATATATGAATTTTAATTTATAAAAAACTATTTAAGTAATTATTAAGATATACTGATATCTTGATTTCACAGTTAAGCTGATCAGATGAGTAACATGCTTTCATGGCAGACAGCTTCTTCAAAGGCATTTTAAAAAGTGGTGTGAATTTGTGATTGTGAATCCACCTAGAGAAAAATGCTAATGATAATGACTGTAGGCTCTGATGCTGCTTTCTTTTTCCATAATGCAGAGAGAAGTATATACTTCTTTTATTTGAGGCAGAAAATAAAATTTGAAATTTTGAGGTAACAGATGCCTACCTTAACATCATTGGTGATCATTATTGCTTCCTTCTTCTCTTCAGTCATCAATATCCCCAATGATGCACTTATCTAAAGACAATGCCATCTTCTTCCTGAGAGGGCGGAGATGACATGTATGAAGATGCACTTTTCCAACAAAAAATCAAGTTGCTCCTGAAATGCAGGCAGGCTTTGCGACTTATCCCTCCAAGCTAATGGAGACTGTGGAAATGCTGGTCACACATAGGCCCATCACGGGTCACTGTCACAGACCTTCAGCCACACATACAGTATTTGGGAACAGTTTAATACCCAGCATATAGATTAGTAACTTAATTGAGGGCTATAGTTTTTGAGTTTCTTTAATTAGTAAGATTCAGCTTCTATGTTTATATTTCATTCAAACCTAGGCAGACTGTATCCTAGCAAGAAATATTTTTTACCATACCTACTAAAGTCCATTAAGAATTTCAAAAAGGCCTCAAGAAATTATATCCCTTGGAAAGTCTAGCTCTGAGATAAATGCAGGTGTAAGTTCTGATAATACATGTTTACAGTGAGTGGCCCGTTTTGTCCTAAGTAAAAATGCCCTGTCACTGAATTTTATTCATGTTTCTTGCACATCCACGTGTGTTGATGGGCGTCCACACGGCCCTAGCATTTTTTTTTTAAGCTCTTTATTGGAAAATAATTGCTTTACACTGCTGTGCCAGTTTTTTTCTGTACACCAAAGTGAATCAGCTGTATTTATACATATATCCCCATATCCCCTCCCTGCCGCGACTCCCTCCCACTCTCCCTGTCCTGGCCCTCTAAGTCATCACCCATCATCGAGTTGATCTCCCTGTGTTAGGCCCTAGCATTTTCTAAAGGGCTGATATGGATTCCTCTCACCTTCATAATAGGGGATTTTTTTCAGTTGAAGGGTAGTTGACTTCTTAGTTTCAAGTGTCCAACATAGTGATTTCACATTCATATGTGCTATACTTTGTTCACCATGATAAGTCTAGTAATGATGTCACTATACAAGTTATTAAATATTAACTATATTCTGTAGGCTGTACATTATACCACCTGACATTTATAACTGATAAGTTTGTACCTCTTAATCCCTTCACCTATTTTGCCCAACACATACAACCCCCTTTGCTATCTCTTTGTTTTTTGTCTGATTGCTGTGGCCAGGACTTCCAAAATGACACTGAATAAAAGAGGGAACAGTGGGTATCCTTGTGTTACTCCTGATCTTAGAGGAAAAGTTTTGGCTTTTCACCACTGATTATTATATTAGCTGTGGGCTTGTTATATATATGACCTTTATTATGCTGAGGTATGTTCCCTCTATATCCACTTTGTTGAGAGGTGTTTTTTGTTTGTTTGTTTGTTTTAATTGTACTTGTCATGCTAAATAAGGTGGTCAGATCTCCTTTCTCCTGTTGAATCTTGGGGGGAGATCAGTTAATGAGAGAGAAGCACTTTTCCCCTTTTAGGGTAGAAGAATGAAGTCAGTTCTATTTGGATGCAAAGGAATTTTTTTTTAATTTATTTTATTTCTTGGTTGTGTTGGGTCTTCATTGCTACACATGGGCTTTCTGTAGTTGCAGAGAGCGTGGGCTTCTTATTGCGGTGGCGTCTCTTGTTGCAGAGCATGGGCTCTAGGTGCGCAGGCTTCAGTAGTTGCAGTGCATGGGCTCAGTAGTTGTGGCTCTCGAGTTCTAGAGCACAGGCTCAGTAGTTGTGGCACATGGGCTTAGTTGCTCCATGGCATGTGGGATCTTCCAGGACCAGGCCTGAACCTGTGTTCCCTGCATTGGCAGGCAGATTCTTAACCAGTGTGCCACCAGGGAAGCCCTGTTGAAAGTTTTATCATAAATGGATATTAAATTCTGTCAAATGCTTCTGCCACATCTTTTGAAAGGACCATGATTTGTGTGTATTTTAAATTAGTGTATCACACTTTGATTTGTGGATATTGAACCATCCTTGCATCCTTGGAATAAATCCCTCTTGATCACAGCATATGATTCTTTTAATGTGTTGTTGAACTCGGTTTTCTGTTTTGTTGAGAATTTTTGCATTTATGTTCATCAGGGTTATTGGCGTGTAATTTTATTTTTCAAGAGTTTTTATCTGGTTTTGATATCAGGGTAATGCTGGCTTTCTGGAATGAAGTGTGGAACTTTTTTTCTTCTTCAATTTTTAGAATAGTTTAAGAAGGATGGTTTTAATTCTCCTTTAAATATTTGCTAGAATTTCCCTGTGAAGCTGTCTTGTCCCTGATGTTTGCTTGTTGGGAGAATTTTGATTACAGATTCAGTTTCATTATTAATGATCCATCTGGTCAGATTTGCTATCTCTTCCTGATTCAGTGTTGGAAAATTATATGTTTCTAGGAATTTATTTCTTTTAGGTTGTGCAATTTGTTTGCATATAAGTCTGTAGTAATCTCATATGATCCTTCGCATGTCTGCAGTGTCAGCTGTAACATTTCCTCTTTCATTTTAGGTTTTATTCAGTTGGGTCCTCTCTCTTTTTCTTGATGAGTCTGGCTAAAGGTTTACCAATTTTGTTTATCTTTCCAAAGAACCAGCTCCTAATTTCATTGATCTTTCCTACTGCTTTTTCAGTCTGTATTTCATTTACTTCCACTATGATCTTTATTATTTCCTTGCTTCTACTAACCATGAGCTTTATTTTCTTTTCTAGTTCCTTTATGTGTAAGATTAGATTTTTGAGATATTTGTTTGTTTGTTTGCTGAGGCAGGCTTCAATGGCTATCAACTTCTTTTTTAGATGCGGATAATATAACCCTGTCTCATGCTCAGCATTAAACTTGAGTGTTTAAAGGTGTGAGACTTGAGTTATTATTAAGGCATATCAAAGTTTAAACAGAAAGTACAGTATACTGTATTTAGAATACACTTTGTCTTTTCAGATATCCTAGTTTACTAACTGCATATTGTTACAGTAATGTTCTACTCTGAAAATTTACCACATGCATCTTGTGTTAGGAAAGGGTACAGTAAATTTTAAAACTGTTTTAAAAATTTTGCTCATAGATGCATGAGAATGTTTTAATAGTATTTCATATTTATCATTTCAAATTTTAATTTAGTAAAGACACTTCTATAACTTACATTTTGTTTGAATGTAGAATGTCACATGCATTAGGAAAGCAAACCGTTCATTACTGAGAATATTTGGTGATGTCATTAAATTTCTTTCATTTGCCATTTAATTTACCACTAGATGGACAGAGTTAGGAGTAATATTATAGGTATTAAAACTCTAAAATTCTAGGAGAAATGAAGGTTACACTGCAAACAAAATTTTTCACTGGTATTGGCCTCACAGTCATGCTGACAGAGTTTTAAAATATATCAGCTTCAGTGTATTACACTAAAGGAACATGGGATAAATTTGATTCTTTTGTTTTGAAAGGTTTATTCCTTTAATCCTGAAACTACTTTCCAATTTTTTTTTTTTTTTAAATAGGGGCACCTTGTTAACATTTTTTAGCTTCTACAGCCATGTTGGGTGATTATCCAAGGTTAACCAGGTTATGAGTGACTGATTATTTTGCTTTCTCCATTAGGCAACCTAAAATGTATACAATCAATTTCTGACCTTGAATCATACATGAAAAAAGCCTAATACTTGCTAAGAAGCACTTAATGCAGAAGACAGAAGTGGAGATTCAATAGTCTCCTACAATTCCAATGCAAGTGTCTACTGAATTAGAAAAAAATCTTCAAAACAGAACACATAAATGTATCAAATTTTTAATTTTCTATTGATTATAAATGATTGTTTATTCTTGAATACAAAGGCATTTAGTCAGTAACTAATAAAGTAGACTATAAAGATATTAAATATTCATGCTTTGAAAATAAATATCATTTGTCTGGGATGTTTCAATTATTTTCTCAAAACTTCAGGTCTTTTACACATATGTCTTTTGCCATTCTATGAAGTCAAATATTCATGTTTGATTTACAATGTATGAATATTTAAGTGCATAATATTATGTTGAAAACTGACTTTGAAATAATTTTAACAGACATAAACTTGCCACCAATGGAATGTGGAAATCCCAACAGAAAATGTGACTGTAGCTTAAAATCTAGAAGTTTATTTTGATATTACAATTGGCATTTCATGGACTGAAGTAACATGATTATGTAGTGTGGTTTAAAGGTAGTCTATAATAAAATAAGGGTTAATATTCTTTGCATTTTCTTTTTGAAGGTTTTAAAACTCATATTTCATTGGTATATCATGTATTAATAGAAGCAAACTATTTCTTTAACACGGCAAAAACACAGCTTTGACCAGCTTCATTACTCTGCCTTGAAATTAAAACTGCCTTCCTGTGATAAAACTATATCAAGTTGTTATGAAGATATACTGTGCTTCAGAACCTAGTGAAGTTAAGTAGAATTGAAGTTTTTTATGCATGTGAAGGTGTACATTTGGAAAAAAATGCTAAAATTTGCAATAATAACTATCTTGTATTTCCTTTTGTATGGTATGTTTGAACATAGAATTAGAAAATAAAAGAGTTACAATATAATATGACCATTATTTTATAATGCATAATCTCAAATAAAAGTTTCTATAAAATAATAAAATTGACTAAATATAAACTATGTATCTATGTGTATTTTTGTGATCTGTATGTATTAAGGATAAATTAGCATGTTATTGTCTTGAAGTGTTAACTAATAAAATGAATTTGTAAACTTATGTAAACATTTTCTAGCTTGTGTTGTCAAATTTTACTCAAAAAAAAAAAAAATTCCAAACTCAACTTAACTTTAGAAGCCACTGGCAAAAAAAAAAAAGAAAGAAAGAAACAGAAACAGAAACCTCAACAAAATAATATAAGGTCCATGTGTCAAAAAAAATAACATGGAAGTTGGAAATATTAGATGACTTTTAAGAATGAAATAAAGGAAAGCTATGGTACCTATTATCAATAAGCTTACTGAAGTATTATTTGATAAGACACTGCTTTGGAAAAGTAAGAGCAGAATTTATCCTACAGTATACTAAGGACTGATATGAGTTAATTCTAGTCAGGTTGAATCAATATTCTTATGCCAGGTTAAATTAGACTATGCTGTAAGAAATAGCCAGGATAAAACTAAGCGTCACATACAAAAGCAACACACCAAAACTATAAAACATTTTTGAGAACAGTTAATAGAAAACTAAATAAGTGGAGGGATATACCATATCCTTTGTTTGGAACATTTCACATTTTAAAGATGTCAATACTATTAATGCATTCCCTGCCAAAATACCAACAGTGCACACGCTCTCTCTCTCTCTCTCTCTCTCTCTCTGATTAAAACAGCAAAATCCATCTTGAAGGAGCATAAAGATGCATAATCTCCTCTACTAGTTATGAAGAGCTACTAAAAGAAAAACCCTCAAAAAATCTGCAGAAACCAAGAGACAGTGGTATAGATGCTAGGGTATCAGACTGGAACAGAATAGAAAGTCTCAAAACCAACCTACATGTGAAGATGTGTTTAAATTCACTAATTATCATTAAATTAAATTACAATGTCAATTCAGCATCACTACAGCCCATTAGAGTGGTTAAAATGAGAAATATAGACAATATCACATGTTGATGAGAGTATGGTGGAAACAGAATTCTCATACAGCTGATGGAAGGGAAAGTTGACATATATCCTTTAGGAAACCATTTAGCAATAATTAACCCAGATCAAACATCTGCAAACAAAATGGTACAGTATTTCCACTTTAAGGTGGAAATACATTCATGTGCGCACCAAAACACATGTTGAAGATATTCGCAGGAGCACTAATCCTAATAACCAAAAAGTTCAGAAGTAAAATCACATGTCCATTGACAAGTATTTAGATAAATGTAATTGAGATATATTCATACAACTTAATAACATATAGCAATTAAAATGAAGAAATTATATCCATACACAACAAAGCAGATGGGTATCAAAAACACAGCATTATAAGAAGCCAGTCATAAAAGAATATAGATTATATAATTCCTTTTATCAAAAATTAAATAACAAGGAAAATTATTAGGAGTCAGGATAGTAGTTACACTGGAGGGAACAGTGACCGGAAGGAGAAGTACAAGGGGCCTTCAAGGGTGTGCTCAGGTTCTGTCTATCTGTGTGCTGGTTTTACGGGTTTATTCAGTATGCAAAAATTGAGGTGTGCAATTTTGGTTTGTAAAATTTTCTCCTGGTATACTATATACTGATAAAACTTTGATTAAAAGGTAATACAAATGTCTAATGGCCATTATAAATATACAACTCCATTATTATAGTCTATATAGGGCTTTAAGTGAAATATGAAAAGTATTAATAACAACCGTAAAAAGCTGTGTCAAGGCCGGAGTGCTGAGATGAAATCTTGTGGCTTTGAGTAAAGATATTTAAAAAAAATATTGAAAAAGCATATTGTTTTCAAATTAAGAAATGAAAAAAAGTAATAACAAAAAAAGTCTAAAGAAAACAGAAAATAGCAAGGAAATAGTAAATGGGGACAGAGTTCTTCCCCTTTCTTGTGTATGTGGTGTTTTGTTTTTTTTAACATTCATTTTTTCCTTCCAGTTTTATTGAGATAGGATTGACATACAACACTGTATAAGTTAAGGAGTACAGCATAATGGTTTGACTTTATGTACATCATGGAATGATTACCACAATAAGTCCATCATCTCATGTAGATGAAAAGTTAAAGGAAAAAAAAAAAACTCTTGTGATGAGAACTCTTAGGACTTACTCTCTCAACAATATTCATATATAACATAGAGCAGCGTTAATTATATTTATCATGTTGTACATTACATCCTTAGTATTTACCTTATCACTAGAAATTTGTACTTTTTGACTGTCTTCATCCAGTTCCTCCTTGCCCCACACTCTGCCTCTGGTGACCACAAATCTGATCTCTATGAATGTGTTTGTTTTTGATGTCTAATTGACCTACCACACTATGTTAATTCCTGATGCACAACAAAGTGATTTAATATATCTATATATTATAAAATGATCAATGGGATAAGTCTAGTTACCATACAAAGATATTACATTATTATTGATTATACTCTCCACACTTACATTTCATATCCATGACTCACTTATTTTGTAATGGAGGTGTGTACCTCTTAATCTCCCTCACCCATTTCTCTGTTTATGTTTTTAATAATTAAAATATATGAAACAAATGTGATGCAGTATTGAAACTGGCTATACCTGAGGAACGGATTTATGGACGCCCTTTTTAATATGTTTTTTTCCTTTTTATTTAATGTTTTTTCTTTTTATTTAATACTTTTTTTTTTTTTGCCATGTGGCACAGCATGTGGGATCTTAGTTCTCCGACCAGGGATCAAACCCACTGGACCGCCACAGAATTCCCTTAATATTTTTTCTTGTGTGTCTTCGAAATGTTTTATAATAAATTATTAGGTGAATAAAAATGTAGATTTGGCTTAGCTTTCTATCATAAATCATAAAGATCTCTGAATTTTTCTATCATTCAATCAAACGACATAGGGACATTTTCTCCACTAAAATGTTTTAAATACAGAAAAATTTCACCCCTCAGAATTACACCCCTTTAAGTTTATACAGACATCATGGGATGACAAATGTTTTTAAACAATCACAGGAACCAGAGAAACATGGTTACTATGGGGATAGTGACAACTCATAAATGTATATATTGTCTCTGAAGTCATGGTTAGCTGTGTGCTTTTTAACATGCAGTTAAACCCAGAGCTAAAACGTTGCTCCGTACACCAAAATCAAAACCTTAATGTGCTTTCCATCTTATGAAACAGTAGTTCTGGCTATGTCCTCCTGAAAGTAGCTTATGAAGCTTAGGATTAAAAGTGCCTTGGAACTTTTCAAAACATAAATTAAAACTTGACGCTATAGTTATGCTCCAACAATAACTTTGAATAAAATGTCTCTTTAATCCCAAACACATGGGTAACTTTGATGTAAATTTCCCGTTTTCATTATTTTTCTGCACTTCAGGCTCAACTTTGAAAGTGAACTTGCGTTCTAGCATGCACATTCAATCTAGTCCAGAGTGAAACTGATACATATATGACAAATGCATGCTGTATGTGAATCTCTACCCATCTATCTACCGACCTACCCATGTGCATGTCACACTTCTAAAATTAGCATTGTTTCAATTTGTTTGGTCATATCTACTCTGAAATGTCTAATAAAGTTAAAAGAATATGAGATTTTAAAATGTACTAAGAGATGCATTTTCTAAATTTTTAAGATAATTTACAAATATTTCTTACACTTTCTATTTTTTTTTTCTATCTACATTATATACTTTGTTCAGAATTCCACCACATCTGTGGTAAAAAAATGGCAATAATCACCTAATTCATCTTCCTGTTTTCAAACTTAACCCATCAAATGCATCATCCACATGTCTACCAGAAGTGTCTTTTAAAGAATACTTTAATTATTTGAATAATACACTGTCCCACTAGATAAAGTCCAAAGCCTCTTCCATAACACAAAATCTGCCACTCATTTACACCCTCAACGTACCTGTTCCCTTCTTGCTTAATCATCATCAATAACGAAAAAGTGCTTTCTCATTTATACAATCTTATTTCACTCTTCTGTGTCTTGATGCTTCCTACATGAATGACCATATTCCTTTTTCCCATAGTTTTTATTTTTCATTTTATTAAGTTCTCACCTGTTTCTAAAAAGCCTAGCCATATCCAATCCCCATATTTTTTCCAAATACATCCTTCACTTAGCTCGGATTTCCTCTCATCTGTTCTCCGTAATACCCTACATTTCTATATACTTATTTATCTCTATCTCCAAAGGGTAGATAATTTATATACATCTCAGTTACTGAATATACAAATAACAATATACAAATATATATCTACATTCACATATATATGTACATATATGCAATATTATAAGCATATATGCACATTTGTGTATGTGTATATGCAACTGCACATAAATATATACACATATCTACATGAATATATAATTTAAAATGTTTCAATTATATTAATGTGTGGTAGCTTTATTACCCTTTTAAATGCCACTGAGGAAACTAAGCTCGTTAATTTGTCTCTGTTTAGCTGTATCATAGACAGCACACATCTGAACCCAAGAATACCTGAGCTACATAAGCCAGTGCTTACTGCACAAGGCTACATGTTTCTAATTGATGTGTCGGAAGTAAACAAGGTGAACAGCCACAAGATAAATGGATCAGCCTCATATTTTAGACAAGAAACTTGTTTTCCAACTGTTTTTCCCTCTGAAAGTATTTTCATTCCAAAAATACGTAATTAATATAAATTCTAAAAAATTATTAAATATGTCATTATGCTTAATTTAAATTATTTAAACTGATATATAATTATGGAGCTGGCAGATAATACCCATAATCTAAGTGGAAACTAATACATAGTTACTAAGGAGTTCAAACATATTATTCAAATTGAATGCCATTAGAAATAAAGAAGCTGATGATTTCTAAATATTCAAGCCATTTTTTTTACTTTAAAAATTCTAAAAATAAGATGTATACATTCATGAAGGAAGCAATTAATTCGTAGATCCAAAATTATACCAGAGTTACTATAAAACCATTTACTGTAAAAGGAACTAAATGAACTCTTCTTTATGCTGACATCCATTACATCATCAGATTTTCTTCCATATGCATAAAACATAATCTGGTGCCATAAATCTAGAGGCAGCCAAAAATACAAGCCCACATATAACATCCTACTTATGCTAATAGTGCATCTGTTGCTGTATAAGGAGGCCAAATACTATTTCCAACTAGACTCAGACATCCATAGTACAGTAAAGACAGAAATCAATCCAAACCAAATTCTATTAGAAATAGTTAAAATGTTAATACAGTCATACAGTATCATTATGTACAACCTGCTCATGGAGTCACTTCAAATTTCCTAGGATATTTAGACGTTAAATCATACTTTCACAATCCGACAGCCATTGTCCCCAACAAAGAAAAGTCTCCTTTGCATTTTAATCAGTATAATTACTATTTCTCACACTATTTTACATTATCATATTGACCATTTCTTTTCTGCTTAATATTAAGATCTTCCCAATAGTCACCTATAACAGGAGGTTAAAGCAAGGGTAAAGTAACATAACGTTTTTCGTAAATTTAAATATTATATAGAATTATTTTCTCTGTATAAGGAACTATTGCTTGTACCCTCATGCTTTTAATTGCATTACTAATATGTATGCCTTAAACATAAATAATGCTTTATAGTTTTAGAAATGTGTTTACATAACTTATTAAAAAGTCTGGCTCTAGGCCCAAATCCTATGTGTGATCTTCCAATTCTGACCGGAGGTCATCACAAGGCTTCACCTGGCAAGTCTCAAAGGGGAAAGTAGCCCTCGGTGCACCAGACTGAGTGCGCATCCAGTGCATGACCGTTTTCGAGAGGGAGATGTAGACAAGGACCCAGATCCTCTCCCCTCCTCCAAGTTCCTCCCTCCCTGGCCAGGCTGCTCGGAAGGCTGGCTCTATTTCTAGCCCAGGTGCCTTCACTCAGAGGCCTCCTGGTGGAGGGGATGCAAGTTGAGGCTGAAGCACTTTTCAGGAGCTCCTTCTTAGACCTCCTTTTGGGATGAGGGGGCCTTGCGGAAGCTACTTCTCCACTCTAACTCAGTACTTTTCTGCTCCTAGCCCTTCCCTCCCATCCACCCCCAAGCTCCCTGGGTCCAGAAAATGTCAGAAGCCTTTTATTCAAGGTTTCTCAGCGGGAAAGGATTACCCCCACTTTGCTATGTGTCCTCTGAGTTGACACTTCCCAATACCGATGATCCAGGGGAAAAATGGAACATGCCCGACTCTCTTTTTGGCTTCCTGCTTACACTGTTGCAGTAAACAAATGAAGGCTTGATTCTTATTTTCAGTTTGGTTCCTTGTCCTAATTGACTACCTCTACATCCAACAGCTCAAAATTTAATTTTATGTTTCTCTGTGAAGAGAGTGGATCAAATATTAATCCCCATACATCTAAGAGAAAATCTGATACTCATGTAGAAAAGTATGTGCTTTAAATATGACATGTTTTTCTGAATTCTGCCAATGACATTTAAGATTTGCTAAATGTCTGGGCTGCGCTAAATACTTTTGAAGTTATTATCTACATATTTAATAAGAGCTGAGTGATACTCGGTATTACATTATTCACAGGAGAAACAAAATCTAATACTTACGTTGGCCATAGATAGAGTTCAATACAAAAGTAATGATCTCCAGAACACATAATTTATGAAACAATTACTGATAGTAGTGACTTCTCTTTGCGAAGTGACTTGTATTTTATTCTGAAGATGTTTCTGAGCCTACCTATTGCAATTGTTTTTTCTCCTAAGGGTATGATGCACTTGCATCAATACCAGTGACCAGAGATTCACTATAAATAACCTGTAATGAGGAGGCAGGGGAAGAGGATGTAATTCAAAGGATTCATGACAAGAGGTTCTCTTCCACCTCCCACCAGGGTGTCCTGGCATGTATTCTCAACAACGTTTTAGATCACTGTTAAAATAAATAAAAACAAAATGAACTGCAAAAATAAGTGAACACCAAGCACTCTGCACCCCTTCTCAAAAGAGTACTTTTCAAATGTTTATTTTGTATAGTAATATATTTCTTGTTTCCAAACTTAAAATTCTCAGAACAATACACTGTAAAAGTCTAGTTTCCATCCTGGTGCTCCAAATAAATAGTCCTGAATCTAAATGCAGATTGAAAAAAAAACAGTGTCTCGAAGAAAATTCTGTATGCATATTCAAAACAACACGTATTTTTTTCTGCTTTTTTTTACACTAATAGCATTATAGTATTCAGCAATTTGCTTTCTTATATTTATATCTATTTCATATATATATGTCTGTATTCTTAGTGGTCAATTCATAACAGTACATATACCCATTCCTCATTCATATTTCAGCTACACAGAAACTTTACTGACATATCATAACTTATGTACTTATTTCAACATTATTTTGCCATCAGAAATAATGGTGCAAACAGCAATAGTGCAATAAATAACCCTGAATATATTATTTTTTGTCTGTACAAATATATGTGTAGAATCAACTACTTGAATGAAAATTACCACGGAAAATGACTATAGAATGGCATCTCTGAAAAATATAAAGTGATTTATTTGCTATCAATTACTTAATGTCTATGTCAACCACTAGAATATTAGCTCTGCAACTTTGTCTTTGATAAAATTTACTGCTACTCCAAAGTGTAATAACACTGTTTTGCATCAGTCATTGTTGCTGTTATTGAATGAATGAATTCTATGGACCTTATGAAATGACACATTGCTTATCTCATAGCTGCCTATACATCCTTAGCCTACACACTCTCCCTCTGGAACACTTGGCATCATTAACTATTTTTTCCACTTGGAAACATTTTATACTACTATTGGCATTTTTAGGCTTACCACTCTCTCCTAGCTTATACCATTATACTACTGGCTTAACCTCTTATGCTACTGGCTTCTCTTTTCATTTTTTGTTGTTTTTCTCTGGGCCCTGTTCAAATACCTAAATGTATTTGTTGGAGTGCCTCATGGACTCATCTGTGCTTATCTAAATAATCTCATCTGGTCCCTATTTTTACTTACCATGCTATGGCTTCCCAAATACATACCCTGAGCACGGATCTTTAGATGTGTTAAACTACCTTCCTGGATGCTTGAAAACATCCCAGTTTTAAGTGCATCACACCACCCCTACCCACTCTATTGCGAATGCTGGAATGCACTACTAACACACATGTCTAGGCCAAGATTCTCTCTTAGCTAGACTATTCACTAGGCTCCTAACTTTTGAATTTGGTTCCCCTAACATCCATTCTTCCCACAGCAGACACAGTGATCACTTACCACTCTAATGCATGTACGGTGACTTCTCTTCCTCAAGCCATGGAGTGGCTTCTGACTGCCCTTGCTTTCCTTTCATATGTCATCTACTCTTCTTCCTGATCATCTTTGACTAAGTGTCAGGGACCATGGTCACCTTTACATTTCACTATTCATTTGTCAAATGTTTACTGAACAACTATTATGTGCCAATCTTTACTTTCATTGACAGGAACAGTGCTGATAAAAAATGGGAGGTAGTCGAAAGGTACAAACTAGCAGCTATAAAATAAGTAAGTCATGAGTATGTAATGTACAGCATGGTGACTATAGTTAACAATAGCATATTGCATTTGTGAAAGTTGCTACAAGAGTAGATCTTAAATGTTCTCATCACAATGAAAAAACAATAACTATGAATGGTAATGAATGTAGCTAGACATTGTGGTGATCATTTCATAATATATACAAATAATGAACCATTATTTTGTATACCTGAAACTAATATAACATTATATCTCAATTAGAAATTTTTTAAAAAGGAAACAGCCCTGTTTTTATAATGCTTAATTATTTTTGGAGGAAAACGGGAAACAAAACACATATACAAATAAATACATAATATGGCAAGTGGTAGAAAGTACTAAAACTGAGGAAAAAATAAACAGGTTAAGGTTAAGGGTCATAAAGTGATGAGAGATACAGTATTTACAATATAGTTGATAGTAAAAGCCATAGATATAACTGAGGAAGAGAACAGTAGGATGAAAGAGGAGCATTTGCAAAGGACCTGAGGCAGGAACATTTTCTGTGCACTGAAAGAAGAATGGGACCAATGTGGCTGGAATGGTATAGGTGAGTGAGCGAGGAGAAGCTATCCTGAGGATAGCTTATCAGGAGGGGAAGATTATGCACAGCCTCGTTTGATATAAAAGTTCTTTGGCTTTTATCATGAGAGTAGAACCACAGAGATATGACATGATCTAACTTCAGTTTTGGAAAGATCACTCTCAGGGTAATCTGGAAAATACAGCAGGTGGATATGGAAACAAGGACAAAAAGAGGGAGACCTTTGGAGGCCAATGCAAAAATCTAAGTAAAGATGATGGTACCATGAACGCAGGCTAAACAGTGGAGTTATTCAAAAGTTATCTGTATTTCAAACTAGATTTGCTAATGAATTTCATGTGAAAGATGAAATAGAGGCATCCAGGATGGAACTGTGCATTTTTGTTGTTTGTTTTTGGCTTAAGCATTTAGAAGATGCAGCCAATTGACCAATTTTAGAAAAAAGCAGCTATTGGAGGGTGGAGCCTTGCCTTGTTCACAGGGCAGTTATCTGAGGTGGATCCAGAAAAGGGGAAAAAGAAACAGCCAGTGAGCTTGGAGGATGGAGTTAGAAACTACTTCAAGGAGGGAGTGATTAGCACTGTCAAATGCTGCCAAAAGTTCAGGAAGATGAGGAAGAAAGGGTGAATACTGGATCAGGCAATTTAAAGGCTTTGATGACCTTGAGAACTGCCATTTTCTGGAATTATGGGTATATTAACCTGATTAAAGTGTGTTCAACACGCAATTAGGGGAGTACAGTGAAGACAGAGAACATAGACAATTCTTTCCAGGTTTTCACTGTAAAAGAAAAAAAAAACCATGACAGTTTCTACAGTGATGTGAGGTCAAGAAAATATTGTTTTGATTGAGATGAGGATAATACAGCAAATGTGGATAATGACGGGAATGACCCAGTAGGAAGTGAAATTTTAAAAAACGCTGTGACACTGCAAGAGAGAGAGAGGTGGCAGATGCAATTAACAACGGGTGGGCTTCCAGGGTGCTTTCAGTTCTTTCAGTTTTTGCTTTGGGTAACTTGAAGTTCTATTTTTAAGTGTATAAATATTTAAGATTGTTATTTCTCCTTGGTGAACTGACCCTTTTATCAATATATAATATCGTCTTTCATCCCTGGTAATATTCTTTGCTTTGAGATCTACTTCTGATAGTAATATAGCTACTCAAGCCTTCTTTGATTAGCTTTTGCAGAGCATAATTTTTTCCATCTGTTTGACCTTAACCTATCTATATCACTACTTTTGAAGTGAGTTTCTTACAGACAGCATATAGCTGGGTCATTTTTTAAAATATGTTCTGACAATCTATGTCTTCTAATAGGTGTTTTTAAATAATTTACACAAATGTAATTATTGATTGATTTGGACTACTATTTTTTTTTTTGGACGCACCACGTGGCATGTGGGATCCCAGTTTCCCAACCAGGGATTGAACCTGCGCCCCCTGTATTGGAAGTATGGAGTCTTAACCACTGGGCAACCAGGAAAGTTCCTGGACTACTATTTTTTGTTATTTGTGTTCTTTCATTTTTGTTCCTTTGTTTCCCTTTTTTCTCTTTTATTTTGGGTTATTTGAATATTATGTTCCAGCTTAATTTATCATTTGTAATTCTGAGTATATCTCTTTGTATAATTTTTTTAGTTGTTATCCTGGGACTTACTTAAAATGCATCAACTTTTCACTGGCTCTTTAAAATCAACATTTTTCTACTTCAAGTGAAATTAAATACATCTATACACACACACACACACACACACACACACTGTATATATATACTATAAACTATTCTCTAGAGCTCTTAAAGTATGTTTAGCAATTGAAGTGTGTATATGTATATGTTGATAACATATATGTGTGTATATATATTATGCAATTGCCAAACATTTGTAAATGTTGACTTAAATATTTATCATTGCTATTGCTCATCCTCCTTCCTGATATTCCAGTCTTCTAGGTTTCCTTCTGGTACCATTTTCTTTCTTTCTGAAGAACTTCCTTTAGCAACAATTTTAGAGCTTATTTGCTGGCTATGAATTTTCTTCTTTTTTCTTCATCTGCGAATGTCTTTATTTCACCTTCATTTCAGAAAGATATTTTCACTGACTATGCAACTTAGCACTGATGGTTCTTTTCTCCCAATACTTTAAATATGTTGTGCAAGTTCCTTCTTGAACTCCATGGTTTCTGATGAGGAATCTAATTATGTGACTTGTCATTACCCTGAAGCTAATACATTGTTTCTCTCTCTGCTGCCACTGCAGTTACCAATGCCATGGAACTGTCTATGGTCTGGAACATGAGGAAACAGAAAAAGATAGAAGAAAAAAAAGTCACAGGGTTTTTTCTCAACTCACTCTGAGCTTTGGAGGTTGAGTTTCCTGCTCCTATAGCCAGAAGCAGAAAGCTTCTCCTGGAGCTTTCTGTCTGCACCGTCACGCTCTATCCAGGTTTCCAGCTAAGCTAGGTTCATGAGAGGGGGCTACAGGGATCAGAAAGGAAAATAAAAAATAAGATCACATAGGTTCAATGGTACTTCGAATCTGGTCAGGCAGTTCCTATTTACTTTTCAATCCTCAAATGCATTCCCCGTGCAGTCTGTCCAGATCTTACTGTTGCATTCCATGGAAAAGTCAGGGTGGCATATGTGGACACCATATTACCTGGACAGAATCCTAAGGAAATTTATGTTTTCATCTAGGGTTAAGGAAATAAAGGACCTATGGAAACAATTTAAATGGAAAGTGGAAGCAAAGAAAGTCTTCCTGTTTCTACCTTATTGTTTTCTTCTACATTTCAGTTAATACATAGAGTATTTCAATACACTAAGTTTACCTATCTGCTATCATATACGATGCCTCTCTGACCTTGTACACAGGTATATTATGTTTCGTACCAGTCTTTATCCTAAGCACCAGACACTGGTTTGAAACTTGATTCTGTTATCCAACCTACCCAATCTACTCTGGGAATGATTTGATCAGTATGTCTGGGGTTTACACGTCCAAAGCCATTGTAAAAAAAGTTTGAACTTACAAAAACATGATGGGTGAATGTGTTAGGATATGTTCATATGTCTGAGGCAAATTGTAAGAATATTAGGTCTGTCTAAAATGCTGAGACAAACAACTGAAAGAGGATATGTCACCAAAACCCTGTAATGGAGTTTCCCTACACTGGCTACTACTCAAATCCTAGTTCCTCTATCAGAGTCATCATAGTGATTCTTATGCAATGGTTTCATTTTCTGCGAAAATCACATACACAATCACTCAAAACTATCTGCAATCACTACACTATGAGGTTGTAGACCATTTGGAGCAACTGTCTTATAAAACTGATGAATGTTAAAATTTCCTTTTTATTAGTTACAGGTCGTGCTTACAAGCAAAATTACAGTCATTGGAATAGCTGATAGTTTCAAGAGATAAAATCACCCATTTCACAATATTTTCACAATTTGAAACCAAAGAACACAATTTTGTGATTTGAGATGTAACGAAAAACATGTTACCATCAATCCAAACTATATTTTTATATATAACGTGAAAGCCTGTAACTTTAAATGTAACAGTGAGGAAGTAAGAATACTCTGCACTTGTAATGAGATTTCAGTCAATCAGTGGAAGGATAAGCAAGATGGGCTACCTTTGCCAAACTGTCAGTTTATGTAACTACCTTGTGGGAAAAACCATTACTAATGTTTGAGAATTCTTAATGCCTTAGAGCTCTCTTCATATGCTATGACATGTTAATCAGCTATGCCAGGCTGTGTAGGCTCTGTCTCTGCCAACTCATGAATATATTTTTCAAAAAGTTCCATAAACAGACGGGAGTCTAAGCTGCCTCTGTCTTCAGAGCCTTCTGTCAAGAATTTAGAAGCTCTCTTGTTGGAAAGACAAAATTAAATAGAAGCCAAATTGAAAATGTCAGTCCTTACCGAGAAAATAACATTTAGGTCATCGTCAACTCCAAATGGTCCTAACATCATAAAAAATTGTAATTTCTAATCCAAAATATTTGAATATCTAAATCATATATGAATGAGGCATACTGTTCTGAGTGCTGTAAAGTTTGTGAGAAAGTATCATATTACTCTCCTGCTTTGCCAAAGCAGTGTTAAGAGTAAGCTGGCTGTTTCTTTGCTCTTTACAATTTACTCTTCCACTTTTTTCACCTGGGTTCCTTATTTCTAGATTTCTTTTAAATTGATGTTGAAGAGAGAATACAGTTAATTTTCAGCATGAAGAGGCAGAAATATATGCTTGCTTGTTTGTTGTTTTTTATCTATGCTGCAACTTGCAGAGTCAGCACTATATTGGAATCATAATACAGTAGATTGCAAAATTTGCCACAAATCCATCCTTTCTTTGTGCCCATATTCTTTGTTAGTGCATCACTTGGCCATATGATTTCCTTTGCCCAATGGAATATCAGCAAATTTGACATATAGGGGCTGTTTACTGGTCAGTTTAGGAAATGTAATAGACTTGGAGAAGCATCTCTCAGATCCTCCTTAAAAGGAAGACATATTGTCCAACTTCAGGGAGTGTGGTTAGCAGACAACTACAGTTATCAACCCCCTCAGACTCTACTTCAGAGATTAATGAGGCTGGAGGCAAAGCCTTTCTGACAGTCACTACTCACTCTAGAGCTCCCAGATGGGCTGAAGTGAGGATTCACTGGAGTTATTTCACAGTTTGACTTCTCCTTCTCCCCAAATATGCTTGCTTTTGCTTCTTTTTATAGTTGATGGTTACAAATAAACATCATGCACCCTACAGCCATCTCCAAATTTGATTATGAAAAATCCATCCTGAGATGGAACTCCATCACCATGTAAACAAGTCTGGGTTAGTCTGCTAGAAGAAGAGGTAATATGCAGAGAATAGATGAGTTACTCCAGCTGAGGCTCCACGGAACCAACCAAACAGTAGTCAACTGGTTAACTGATTAAAGACATGGGAGTGAGTCCAGTTGAGATGAACAGGAAAATCACCCAGTTGAGCCCAACTCTACTACAAGTTAGCAGTTTGTGATGTGATTAATGGTTTTTGCTTTAAAACAGTTTTGTTTTGTGGTGGTTTAGCACAGAAGAAAGGTAACATTAAAAAACTTTTGACACCTAAAACTGAATGACTGCTGAACAATTTGCAGTTTGGGGTTGACATGTACATACTGCTATATTTAAAACAGATAATCAACAAGGACCTACTGTATAGCACAGGAAACCCTGCTCAATACTCTGTAATAACCTAAATGGGAAGAGAATTTGAAAAAGAATAGATACATGTATACATATAAGTGAATCACTTTGCTCTACACCTCAAACTAATACAACATTGTTAATCAACTACGCTCCAATATAAAATAAAAATTAAAAAAACAAACAAACAGGCAGCACTGATTCATTGGTTTGAATACAATTCAAACTAGCAAAAGGACCAACAAGTTACACTAAAGGGGTATGAGTTAAACTGTGAAGAGGCCTCTGGGCCCCCAACTGTCTACAAGCAGAGAGCACATGGGCAAAACTATTAAGTTGCAAACATGGACCATTTCTTAGGAAAAATAAAAAGGAAGTCATGGAAAAAAAGAGTAAATAAATTGGAGGGCAGAGCTAAGAGACTCAAAGAACGGTGAATGGGGGAGGACTTCCCAGAGAGCATCAGAGAAAGCATGACAGAGGAGCCACTTCCAGGGAGCAAAATCTAGGCATAATGCAGGTACATTCTCTGCCACCGGAGAGCTGGATTCCAGAATGCTAAGGAGCAGCTCTTATGGGAAAAGAAGTGTCCAGTGTAAGAAACCCCTCTCTCAACATTATATGTTGGGGGAGTCAGAGGCAGAAAACATCTTTTTAGTTCATTAGTTTCTAGATCAAGAGCAGCTGTATTCAAGAAGCTGCCTTCATATATGATTAAAGTTCATGAAATCCTGGACTTCAAGGCTGATACCATAATTTTATGTGATTTTTGGAGGTCCCAGGATGGCATTGAGAATAATTTTTACGTGGAAAGAATGTGCAAAATTTGTAGCCAGAGGGAGGACTACAGACTGTAAAAATCTCTATGAAACTTTTCTCTCCCTAGTCCATGTCCTTCAGTAATGACGTCTCACAATGAGAAATTATATTGGCCATGTTACCTGCTTTGCCAGTGGGTCAATAAGCAAATGTAACACAAGTGAAGGCTTGAAAATGCTTGTGCTTTAAGGTAGGTTTGCTTGTTGATCATGGGGAAACACAGTGTTGCCCTGTGAACAAGCTATCCTGCTGGCCAATGAGAGACCTCATGGAAGAGACATGACCCTAAACAGCTGATACTTCCAGGGAGCAAACTCTAGGCCTAACGAAGGTACATTCTTTGCCACCAGAGAAGCAGACCTTGTAAAACGTGCCTAGCCAGATTCAGAATTCCCTACAGCACCCCCTTCTGCAGCTGACTGGCAGCTGACAGCAGATAGTACATGGGTGAATCAGCTGAGATGAATCAAATTGCCCACCTATGTACCCAAATTACAGCCACAAAATTTGAAGCCAAATACACTGTTTAAAACCACTAGGTAGTTTATCACACAGCAAGAACTAACTAAAGCAATCAAATGTAAAGGGTACCCTGAATGAATAATTTCATAAGTATTTAGCCCCAACATAAAATGGACTTTTAAATTCTTTAATATGACACAATCCTCAAGCTGCTACATGCATTAGATAACATAATACTTCAAATTTAATTCTTTCTCACTACTTCCTCACAGTTCAGTTTTTACTTAAGACCAGCATATTGTTATCAGAAATGTTATATCGCACTGATATAAATGCATTATGAAAATAAAGAAAATTCAAGTAATATTTATTTACTTCAATTAATTTTATGATGATTGCTTACTGGCTCCTGAACATATAAATCAGTCATTTTTTGATAATTTGACATTTTAAGTATATAAATTATTAAAACAAAAGTCTAAGCAACCTCATAGCTTTCATTTTGAAGTAGTGTATTCTATTTTATTATTTTTAATTAGCAGCGCCTAATTTTGAACATAAATGTATTGTTAACCATATATATTAAAGGCTTATATACACTTAAGGATTTCCTCATGGACTGTTTAAAAAAAGGAAAAAAATTAAAAAATCATCGAACTATCGTATTTGTTGGGAATAGAGAACCTGGAATGGAGGTTGAAAGTACTGCTCCGTTATACAGTCTCTTTATGTGGCAGCAACAGCTGGGCAATCAACTCTCAGTTATAACTCTCTACAGTAAGCAGCTTGTCCATGGCCAAGGCAATAATTATAGAATCAAATGGTACATCAACTTCCTTCCAAGATTTAATTTGGCACACAGTGCTATGAAAATAAAACCATCATAAAATATTACAACTCTTGAATCTAACACCCTACTAGTGTTTCTGACCCAGTTAGGGGAAATAAACTGAAATCCTTTCATTAATATGTTAACACAATCGTTTTAAAATTGAATTTTGATAGTAATCCCCTTAAAATTGCTTATAAAGAACAGTAGTATATTGCTGAGTTTCTCATGCTAATTTTAAACAGATAATACCTTTTCTATCTTAGGACCTTAAAATATCAATGCCAGGTTCTGTGTTGGTCAATTTCTTGGCAACAAAATAACTTTTAATCTGATTATTCTTGATTTGAACATTTGCTAATTCTTTTGTTTAATTTGTGTAGAGTAAGTTTGGCAGAATGTTTAGACACTATTCAAATATAGATATCTATTCAAGTACAGATATCCTATATAGGAGGTGAATGTGATCACATTTGCTAAATATTGCCTAGGTGGTGTCATACCTAAGTATGTTGTTCATAAATATTGATGGGTTAAAAAAATCAGTGGGCATTTTATTAAAAATTCAGAGGGCCAAAGAATCATGTTGGTAACATTGTATTGCTAATTAAAAGCTAGGAGGCTTCAGGATTTGTGAACTATCATTCTAAAGGAATTCATTGATGATAAAATCATCTAAGCGAATATATTAGATACTATAAAAAAATAATAGTGATCCTTTTCCATATGACAGAAAAATGAAATATTTTCAAATAACATTTTTTCTCTATGGCTATATTTTTTAGT
This sequence comes from Hippopotamus amphibius kiboko, assembly GCF_030028045.1. Taxonomy (NCBI): domain Eukaryota; kingdom Metazoa; phylum Chordata; class Mammalia; order Artiodactyla; family Hippopotamidae; genus Hippopotamus; species Hippopotamus amphibius. The sequence continues at coordinate 78,770,325 of NC_080198.1, forward strand.
CTTAAAGGAATGATAAAAACTGGGTTACCATAAACATAAAATAGTCTCAGAGATATTTGTTCAAAATACAAATTTCTATTCTACTCCTCCTTCCCCATATGAATCATAATTTTAGAAAGTAGAGGTAAGAATGTAGATTTCTAGGAATCAAGACCAGAAGTTGATTGAATAAGTACTTTTCAAAGTAATTCTTAAAATAGAGCACTTAACTAATGAATATTTTACATTGATATCCTATCTACGGCTTAGTAAACATCCACCTTTGACATGCATTGTATGCAAATGCCTCTCAATCTCATTTATTTTACTGTTCAAAACAAACATATGATGTAGATATTCTGACACCTATGCTCCAGGTGTAGAAACTGTGGTGAAAAGGATTAAATAATTAGCCAAAGTCACATAAATATTAAGGAATAAAGCCAGGATGCAACGAGGTCTGTCTGACTTGAAAGGTGATAAAAAAATTTCTCATCTAAACACCCTAACACTTTACTTTGATTCTTCAGGTCTTAAGCTGACTACAGTAACCAAATTCACTAAATAAAAGCTACTATAAATGCTGTCACTGTGTATTGATATTCAGAAATAGACACCTAAATTTTATGATAAACAGACACTGAAAAGAGAAGAAATCACTAGGAGAAACAGTGTATCTGAATTTAAATATGTGTATTTCTTTAAAGCTTCTACTGTACTCCAAATTCAGGAAAGGCTGTGAAAATAGCATGAAATAATAAACATATAAAGCAGTATTAAAGGGTCATAAGGTAGGTGAAATAAGTATTAACAGATAGATTGGAGTAGGTAAGATTCTTATAGGAACAAAACATTTATGAAGTACTCATCACCTTGTTGACGGATATGCTTTCTTTTTACACACACACACACACACACACACACACACACACACATGTATTTTTTTCTTGTGATGTTTTTGGTTTTGCTATCAGCATAATACTGGCTTCACAGAATTCACTGAAAAATATTTCTTCCTATTCTACTTTTTGGAAAGTTTTGTGAAAGGTCGGTATTAATTCTTCCTTAAACATTTATAAAAATCACAGTGAAGTCATCTGGTTCTGGGCTACTATTTTCCTGAAAAACTTTTTCTTAATACAGATTCAATCTATTTTGTTGTTATAGGTCTATTCATATTTTCAATTTCTTTTTGAATCAGTTTCGGTAGTTTGTCTTAGTAGGCATTTGTCCATTTCATTAAGGTTATCTAATTTTTGCATTAATGTATGATATTCCCTTATAATTATTTTTATATTTCTGTAAGATCTGTAATAATGTCCTCTCTTTCAAATTTGATTTTAGTAATTTGATTTTTCTCTATTTTTCCTCTTGGCCAGTCTAGCTAAAAGTTTGTCAATTGTGTTGATCTTTTCAAGGAATCAACTTTTGGTTTCATTGGTTTTCTCTACTGTTTTCTTTCCTATTCTCTATTCGTTTCTGTTCTAACCTTTACAATTTACTTCCTTCTGCTTGCTTAGTTTTAGTTTGTTCTTTTCCTAGTTTCTCAAGGTGGAAACTTAAGTTGTTGTTTTTTTTTCCTTCTTTTAATACAGACTGTTACAAATAATGTGTTTAAAGCTGTACCCTATAAATTTTGGTATATTGTATTTCATTTTCATTTATCTCTAAGTATTATTTAAATTCTCTTGAGATTTATTCTTTGATGCATTGGTTATTTAGGAGTAGATTTTAAAAAATTTCCTTCTATATTTAGTTTCCCAAATTTCTATCTTATTGTTTACTGATTTTATTTTATTATGGTTGGAGAACATACTTTGCATGGTTTAAATGCTTTAAAACATGTTGAGGCTCGTTTTATAGCCTAGCATATGGTCTATCCTGGAATTATTCCACATGAACTTGAAATGAATGTGTATTCTGTTGTTATGGGTAGAATGTTCTATAGTTGTATCTTAGTTGTGTTATAGGTGGAGTGTTCTATAGTTGTACTCCCAATTGGTTTATAGTATTGTTCAAATCCTCTATTTCTTCATTCATCTCCTAATTAGTTGTTCCAATCAATATGGAAAGTGAGGCATTAAATTCTTCACCTATTATTGTATTGCCTATTTTTCCATTCTGTTAATTTTTACTTTCTGTATACGTTATTAAGTGCATATATATTTCTAATTTTTGTCTTCCTGATACATTGACACTTTCATCATTGTAAAATGTCCTATTTGCTTCTAGCTACAAGTTTTGTACTAAAGTTTGTTTTTTTTTGCCTGAAATTAGTACATCCAATTCAGCTCTCTTTTGATTACTGTTTGCATGTAGATATTTGATTCCATTCTAATAGAATCAATTAATTTTTTCCATTCTATTTTCATTTACTTCAACCAATTTGTGTTTGAACCTAAAGTATCTCTTACAGACAGCACACAGATCACATTTTTTATCCATTCTATCAATCTCTCCCTTTTGAATGGAATGTCTAATCCATTTATATTGAACATAATTACTCATGTGGTAGAGTTATGTCTGTCATTTTGCGTTTAGTTTTGTTACTTTTTGGTTCCTCTATTTTCTATTCTTGCCTTATTTTGTGTTAAATAGGTATTTGCTAGTATACCTTTAAGAAGATGATTTCAAGCCTTTGGTTAATTTACTGAGTTCTGAAAAGGTTGATTTTGACTTTTTTTTTTTTTGGTCAGCGTTCTCATTCTTTTCATGGAAGTTAGGGTTTTTGGAAGGCCTTATTCTGCTATTCTCTCTGATGTCATCCCTTTGGACCATTTTTGATTGACATATTAGACCTTAATGATTAACTTGGTCACAGCTTTATATTTACAACTATTAATTTAAAAGAGAATAAGTGAATCTATACTAGTCTTTCTTTCATGTGCTCTTGTTGAGCTCTCAGAAGATAAACTTAGCAGCATCAGTACTGAACACATGGTTGGAAAAACCACTTGGGGTTGTGAGAAATCAAGATGTCTGCATATCCCTTGGTATTCCTCCCAAGAAGCAGAGGTTAATTCCCTTTGAACTTTGGCTATCCTTAGCCGTTTTCTTGATCTATGATACTGTACAGAAGTGATACTCTAGAACTTTTGAGAATGGACCCTAAGAAAACTGGTAGTTTCTATTCAACTCCCTTGAAATGCTCTTTCTCAGGGTGTTCCTTCTTGGAATGTTCCCTCTCAAAACTTAGCTGCCGTGCTGTAGAAACTCAAACCACATGAAGAAATTACATGAAGGTGTTCCTTTGAAATCTCCAGCTGAACCCCTAGCCTATATCCAGCATCAACTGCCAGCCATGCCTGTGAGAGTGAAACAACTTGGAAATTTAGCTTGGTTGGGTCATTAAATGACTACAGCCTTGATGCCATCTGATGCAATCATATACAGAACATGAGGCAAGGAATCCCTAGCTCAAACTGTCAACCACCAGGATCATGAAAGGTAGTGATGAATTGTTTTAAGCCATTAAGTTTGGAGTGCTTTTTTAAAACTATTATTTCAGAAATAACAGGGACAGAGAAATAGTCCCTTGTTCTGAATAGAATTTTTACGTTATCGCAGGCTTTTTGTACTAATTTACGTATTGTGCTGCTGGTTAGTTTTAACTATGTACTTAAACCCCTAATTGAAAATTTTAACTAAGCTAGTGAATTAAGTTCTACAGATTTTTTGACTGTAAAAAAATAAACATTAGCACATTGTAAATTTAGACCTTATTTGTTACATTAACATTTGCAGAGATTACATATAATTTTCTTACTTTGAATGAAAAATAACTTCATATGTACCACACATTATTAATCAGCATTTAATGTGTGGCTTTAAAGCTTTCTATTTAGAGCCTCAAATATTAAATATAAGAACCTGAGAATTATTTTTTTATACCTCATGTTGGAGAAAATGGTTAAGTATTAAAAAAAAAACAAATAACTGGGTAACATGAAAATGTCTTATGAACCATGTGAAGTGAATATTCAAAGAATAGGAAAGATTTATGACAAAATTGCTATTATCTCTAAAATTCTAGAAAATAATTGCTTTAACATTTACTTGCTATTTCCCCTGACAATTTTGACTTTGAGATCAAAGTTCTCCTTTGGTCTCTAGAATATATTAGACACGATTTTTCACACAAGGTAAGAAAGAAAACTAATATGGTGATAAACACCAGAAGAAAAAACTAAAATTCCACCAAGTTATTTGTAGATTGAGATATTATAACAACCTGTATAATGTGTATGACATGGATTCTTTTAACATTTCAATATCCCCTTAGAGTTAAAAAAGAGTACTGTTTTTAAAAATAGCAATTTGCAAAACATTATCTTAGAATTCTTTAAGATTTGCTTATGTTCAGCCTATTCCTATATTTTATGTGAAATTTTATCATTTTATTTTAAAAAGTAATTTCCTAATATAATTTCATAAATGTAAGTATAAGAAAATATCAATTGTTTCTAATAATAAAATATCATTATTATTAATATCTTGAGGTCTTTTTTTTTTTTTCTTCCCTAATGACTGTAAACTGATAGGTTTGGACAAAGTTTACATTAGGAAAAAGATGCTAACATGACCTAGTTGGTCTGGTCTTTTGGGCCAATTTGATGTACTGTTGTAGATTTCACATCTGAATGTACAGTTGGGATATATTTGCTATCTGCTTATATATCACTGTCCCAGAAGTACTGGCGGAGCGGGGGGGCCGTCTACAGACTGGAAAGAGCTGCAGGTAGAGAACTGACAGTACTTTGGGGTCCACATAATGCTAATGTTCCTTTGAGCTAAAAGTCTGTGATTGCTGATTTGATGTTTGGAGCCTCTGGGAAAGAGAAGTAGCTTTACCCAGAAGAGCCCCTTGGGGTATTGCAATCATCACCTCTCTGAAACAGATTCCAGGAAAACCCACTGGAAGAGCAGACTGCTAATGAACTCTAAGTAGAATTTAATATCTCACCCATGGAAACCATGTGATTCTCCCTCTTGAACTTCCCATTTCAAACCCTCCCTTATCAAATGAAAATAGTACCTTTAAGATGAGAACTGATATGGTGATCACTTTGTAGTGTATACAAATATTAATTTATGTTGTATGCCTGAAATTTATATAATGTAATACACCAATTTTACCTTAATTAAAAAAAAGAAAGCCACAAAGAACAGAGCTGACACGTATCTCACAGCATCTAGGTTTTAGATAAAAATGTTATATCTATCTTTCCGAAAGAAATTTCATTCCACTCTGCTATCTGAAGCAACACTGCTGGCTCATTGGGGCCCTTGACTCACAGAGGATTCCCTAAATAGTTGGGTCTGGTTTACTCATAGTTCAGCTAATCTGTAAACCTATGGTGTCCACTGGGCTGCTATGGCTGGTCAACTTGACCGGCAGCAAACCAGAACTGAAAATAGACCATGATTGTTACAATAAGTGGGCAGAAATCAAGGCTGTTCTCAATTAGTTTTTTTTTAAAATAAATTTATTTATTTATCTATTTATTGGCTGTGTTGGGCCTTGCACAGGCTTTTTCTAGTTTCAGAGAGTGGGGGCTACTCTTTGTTGTGGTGTGTGGGCTTCTCATTGTGGTGGCTTCTCTTTTTGTGGAGCATGGGCTCTAGGCACGAGGGCTTCAGTAGTTGTGGTACGTGGGCTCAATAGCTGTGGCTCTTGGACTCTAGAGCACAGGCTCAGTAGTTGTGGTGCATGGGCTTAGTAGCTCCACGGCACGTGGGCTTAGTAGCTCCACGGCACGTGGGCTTAGTAGCGCCACGGCATGTGGGATCTTCTTGGACCATGGCTTGAACACCTGTCCCCTGCATTGCCAGGCAGAGTCTTTACCACTGCACCACCAGGGAAGCCCCTCAATTAGTTTTGACTAATACTCCCCTTGTTTAACCTCGTTATATTTTTTTTGACCTTTGGACTGTTGCCAATGACCTAGCTGTTGGGATACCACTTTGAAAAGTATAGACAGAGAGATTAAAGACAAATCTATGGAAACAAATCATTGCTGCTGATCAAACTATTTGGGTCACTGATATAGATGCTCAGAATAAGGGCAATTCTCTGATGAGAGAGCTAGATCACCACCATCTAGACCCCTAGATCCATCATCATATCAGATATAACAACATATTTACCAATTAAATCGCTGCCCACAAAGACTCTATTTCGGTTGCAGAGGCTACCACTGCAGGCCAGACTGTTGTTCCTGCCAAAACCTGACTTACTTGTCTCTAGGTGAAGGAGACCACACTGCAGGGCCCCCTTGCCCTCTCCCTGCCTGCTACCACTACCAGCAATCTGACTACCTCAGACCTTTGACCCCCACTGGTGGTGCCTCACTGTTGTTGACATTTTGGGTTATGCTATTGTTGCTCTAGCACAGAAGAGTGACTGTGGCCCCACTATGTGGTCCTTAAGCTAATCTGTGTTATGTGTTTGGCTTTTCAGACCATTTGTCTGATAATGGTGCATCTTTTATTGCAGAACCACTCAAAAATGGACTCGTGATCAATGTATTCCACGTACTTTCCATGCTATCCACAATCCAGTTATCTGATATTGCTGAGCTTTGGAACAGCTTCATCAAAAATTACTCAAAACATTACTGACATACCCCCCCCTCATCCTCCTGGTCCACATTCCTCAGAAAGGCAGTTTAGCCCACTGAATGTAGTTGTCTCCAGAAAAGAATCATCTTCTTGTGCCACTTTCTAGGTCATTATCAGGATGAAAGCAGTGAAGGGTTATATAAGCCTCTTTGGAAAATTCCAGACTCTTCACTGGACATTCCTTGGAGTGTTTTTTCTTTCTCTTAATGAGCCTGCCTGATTGGCATGCTTTCTGTATAGCGATTTTTCCCAATAGGAGCCTAAAATTGTAATCTTATTCAGCTGCTTGGATTATTTTGTTGGATTGACACATTCCTAGATAATAATGAAAATGACCCTCTGGTTGAGAACACTGATGACTATGTCACCTACGTGGCTCAGGTGGGCTGAAGTAGGGGACATAAGGAGTCTCATAAGTTTTATAATAATATCCTTGTCCTTCCTGCACCTAATCCTTTCTACCACAAAGTCTGGGTACAAGCAGAAGAGTGAAAAAATGGGAAATGAAGCCATAGTTATTGGAATGGGCCACTCTGATTTATAGCAGTGGGAGGGGGTATTCCCAACACTTGAGGTGGGAACAACTTATGCACCAGAAGGTATGGTGGGCCGAGGGGTAAAGAACATTATTAATCTCTGTCTTTCAGTCACCCCCAGAGTCTTCTTCAAAAAGGAAAAAAAAAAAAAAAAAAGGCCCTGATGAGCTCACCAAAGCTACTGCAAGCACTAATTTTAACTTACTTTTGCGTTTAATATTGCCCCCTTCCCAAACAACTTCCTTCAAAAATAAGAACTGTGCTCAATTACTTAACCGATAAGCCTAAGATCTACCAACTAGTTGGGAGGCAACAGTCAACCCATGCCTCCAAGTGATGGAGGTCTTATGTGAGGGACCCAAACAGCTGTCAACAACATGTTTTCTCCAGGATCACTAACAACTCCCAAAGCACTGTACTTCTTGTGTGGAAGTAAAGCCTTAACAGACCTTCCTCACAGAAGCATTATGATTTGCATTTTATAGATTGTCATTAAAAAAAATCTTAAGGATTTTAGAGGTTGTCATAACTATCTTAAAGTGCTTAATGAGATACCACGAGTAGATGAACAGGATGCTATGGGTAGTATCCTGGTGACTGTAGAGATGTCTCCAACTTAAGGCTACCCTTGGTTATTGAGGAGATTTCTTGGGGAATAACATTGTGCGGAAAGTTATCGTTAGGTTGAGAACCATACAATTAGAAATGGTGGTGTAAAATTTGTCCCTGATTTTAGCTGAGCAATGATAACACTTAAGCCTCTAAGGCATTCAGGTGAGCCTCAATTCACTGGCCAGGGTTATTGTGAATAATGGAATTTCCCTAAAATGCCTCCCTGAAAGCCAAGAGAAAGTCTGTATAATGCCAAATACATCTTGCTGTACCTGTGGTAATACCTTAGTCCAAGTGAAGGAGTCAATCCAAAATATGGAGAAAGTTACCTGGATTTCTAAGGTACAGCTTGATGGTTTGTGAGATTTGTTAAGCTAGTTGGATCTGGGATCTTGATGGTGTAGTTGAATTAAATAACATACATTGATCTTACTCTGCTTCTTGGAGAATTAAAAATTGTATAGACAAAATTGAACAGATTCGGTCCCAACCTCAGCTGATTAATCTAAGAGGCTAACCAAGTCATGTACTCAGAAAAATTTACTAGGAACCAAAAAAGGTGTAGAAACTAGCTGTTGACATTTTTCAGAGACAGTACTCCACAGGTCTCTCATATTTCTGGATATCTTACCATTAGAGATATTAATTGTCCTTTTCCTACAAACAAGCTTGGGAGATACAGATGTCTTCCTCTGAAGCAAAGGGAAAGTATGTTCATTCCCCAATTTAATAAAGATAAGGTCTTCTTTTAAATTTTTATTTTATATTAGAGCATAGTTAATTAACAATGTTATGCTAGTTTCAGGTGTACAGCAGATTCAGTTATACATAAACATGTATCTGTTCTTTTTCAAATTATTTCCCCACTTAGGTTAAAAGATAAGGTCTTTCACTGAAGCAGAAGTCAAGGAGACTTAGTCCCCTTACAAGAGTCAGGTTCCCTAAAGCCCAGAGTTCTTTTCCTGTAACATACCCCCTGCATATGCTGGAATCTCCAGCACCTCTTCACTTCTCTCTATGGGAACTAGAGTTTGGGGAGCTAGCACATACGCTGAAACTCTGTCTACTTTTATTGTTGTCAGTAAAGTGGTCTCTGACTATGAGTCTTGTGTCTTCTCTCATTCCTGAACTGCAGAAACATAATATTTTACTTCAAAAAGAGGATAAAAATCTCAGATCTGTTAAGATCTTTACAATTCCAACTTGAGATAACATAGTAGGACTGATTAGATAGCCATCTAAAGGAAAAGCACTTGTGCAATTATTTGAATTGTGAGTTCAATCAATCATTTTCTATGGAACACCAATTTTTAAGTTAAAGAACAACTGATAGATGAATGATGCTTAAAAATATTTGGACATTTGGCAACTCTTTTCTCAAAAATGAATGAAGTCAGCTACTCACCTGAAGGATAACGATAAACAGTATCTGTTTCCATGATAAAATTTAAACTTTCAAGTGAGAATTAGAATCCTGGAATATATGTATCTACCACCATGAGCTTGATGGTTTCCCAATAATGAAAGATTCTTTAGAAGGAATCTGATGTGATATTAACAAGTGTTGTAAGTGGATACAACAAGATCTAACATGATTTTAACAAATGTGGAAAATGGATATGATTTTATCCTACTATGCAATACTAACCAGCAATAAAAAGAATGAAATAATAAATATAACAAGATGGAAGAATCTCAAAACTTTACGCTAGGTCAAAGAAAGAAGAAATGAAAGGCCATGTTATTTTTAATTACCTTTATATGAAAGGCTAGGAAAAGAAATTTCTGTGGTAACAAGAAGTTTAGTGGTTCTGGATCCATTTGTTAAAAGACGGGAACAGCTGAAGATAGGCATGAGGAATCTTTTAAAGGTGATGATATTGTTCTATATTTTATTATGGCTGTGTTCACACGGCTGTATATAATGAACGCAATTCATCAAAATGTACCCTTTAAACCGATGAATTTCCTAATTTAAGTTATAGCTCAACAAAGCTGGCAAACAGTATTATTGTTCAACAACATGATTTTTCATAGTAAAAAAAAAAAGACCATCACAGAAATCAAGATTGCTTAAACAAGTCCCTGTATTCTCATAACTACTAAATTGCCAGATCTTTCAGAAATTTCCATAAATGTCATTTCCTAAGAAAAGCTTTCCATAAATAGCCTCCTAGCTTAGCTTAGATAGCCATTTGTGATTATTTAATACGTTTCATTTTATTTAATATCAGTTTAATATGACTTTAAAAATTATATTTATATTTTATATTTATTTTTGTGTTTAAAGTCTATCTATTCCTATTAGTTTATAAAGTTCATGAGAACAGGGCCCATACATTTAAAATTTTATCTTTAAATGCCTAACATTTTTCCTGGATTCTTGGTTATTCAAGAAATAGTCAAAACTCAAACCTAAAGAAAGAACCTCCTGATTTCTCTTTCCATATAGTCTCTATTTATTGCAGAGGCTTTCCATGTTAAAAGTAAGCCCTTATACTGGGGAAATTTCTTCAAGACTACTACACTGAAGGTAGAGTACTTTGAGAAAGGTCTCAGTAAGGATCCTATAGCTTCCAAATCTTGACTGTAGAAGAGTCATCACAGAAACCTGTAAAGATAGTCTGGTAGTGAGTACATTATGAGTCAACCTCAGATAAACTGTTCTACTTTTTCTCCCCAAATAGTTTTATTTCCCCACAAAGAGGATTTAACTTACATTGCTGCCAAACAATACTTCTCACCCCTGTGAGCAGAGATCAGGCCAATACCCTAAACTGAGAACTGGTCTTCCTTTTACTGAATTCTCCTACTTATTTTATAAAGCTTTTCAGGACCAATCCTCTTTGTGCTTCCTATGCTTTTTCCAGCGTTTGTGGTTTGCAGAAGTCCTACCAACTACGGAAGTGAAGAACTCCTTGGCATCTTGTTACTCAGATAGGGGATGTGGAACATATGTCATCTTCATATTTTGTGAGTTAAGAGCAAATTGAAGGATAGATTTTGGAACCACAGAGGAATACAATTTGGATGGAAGGTCTAAATATAATTGAAATTTTTTAAAAGTTCAATTCATAATAGCTACAAGGAGACTCTTTTCCTTCTTTCTCCCAAATCTAGAGTCAAAATCTGAAAATCAAGGAGCTGCGATCCATGATGAACCTAGAGAGAGGAAGATAGGGATTGGACTGCAAGCTTACACTCCTCCACTCTGTTTACAGTGAAAGAAGAAACAAAGTAAAAGTTCAGTTCAGTTCACCAAGACAGAGGACAGGATATTTACTTGGGTAGAAACATTCAAAGGAAAAAAGTACCTAGATTATCCTTTAATATTTAATACCAATAATAACACCAAAAGATACAGCTAACACCATTTGATATTTTTGAGCACTGTCCTAGAAAATTTCAATAAACTGCTAAATCTAATCCTCAAAACAACTCTACCAAATAGGTTTAGGAAGAATTAATGCCACATCTACTGCCATTCAGCATATTAAAGCTTGCAACAGAATTCTGCTTCATATTTATCTGACGACAATATAATCAAAATAGTTGTACTCTTTCCTCCATATGACTTCCCTTGGGGATCAGCTATATCTGAGTAACTAACCACAACTTTAGTACCGAGACATCAACTCAAGGCATAGCAGCCTGTCATGAACACAAATGTCATCTTTCTATAGTAAATGGACCTGCACCTGGCAGTTTTTGTCAGTGTGGGAGAGTCAGAGTAGAATCTGCAAACACTGCACTGGCAGAATAGTTCATGTGTCTTTGAGCTATCAAAGAAATGCTTCATAGCACCTTGCAAGGCTCTGTCTGTATAGTGAGTACTGAATAAGAAATTTAAGCAGGGAATCATTAAAGGGAGAAATGAAGCAGTAACAAAACAAACAGGAATCATAACCTTGAATGAATGAACAGATATTGTAACTTCTTAAAACAATCAATCAAAAGCAACAACATTTGATTTTTCAGAATTGCCTTTGCTGGGAACAGTAAACAGATTTCGTTATTTTGAAACAACATTATAAGGAAAAATTCTATTAATGTTATTGATCAGCAGATGGTGTATAAAATAAATCCAAAAATAAATCAAGCTATAACTAAGATTTTCCTAGCAACCTCTCCAGATGTTTAAACAGAATAAATGTGGCCACCTGTGACTGCTTATATATAAAGACCATTTCAATAACTACACGTAAACAAAACAACCAAGATTTTCATCAGCCCTACCAGGTGCCCGAGTGCATGAGATTCATTTCACTCCCAGGAATTCTTATTGAGAAAAGAACCTGTACTTAGTGATGAAAGAGCTCATGAAAAGCTGCCTATGACTCATCACTCAAAACACACAGATGAATTGACTGATGCAGAACATTTTCAAAATGCTAGAGGCCATATAAAGCTCTGACGTGTTGTTGTTAAGTGGCTTATAAATGAAATGCTGTGACTCGTAGACAAGCATGACCAGATGTTGGCATCCTCATGACACCGCCTTCAGTGAAACTTGCAGTAGTGCTGACCAAATCCCAGTGTAGGATTTTTCATTTGTATAAAAAATGTAGTGAAAGAGGGAGCAATAAATCATGATAGTGTCCAATTTCTAATCAAATATTCTAATTTAAATATTCTAACTGAATGATTCTCATCCCTATCTGTACATTAAAGCCATATTAAAGTCACTTAGGGGGACTGTAAAAACTCTCAGAAATGAAGATAGTCTAATTCTATGATTCTCATCACGGTCTGTACATTAAAATGATATTACAACCACTTAGTGGAGCTTTAAAAACTGTCAGAAATTAGATCTCCTAAATAAATCATATATGTGAGGACGGGGTTATATACCACGCACAGATATTCCCCCCAATATATAGCCAGAGTTGAGAAATTACCACTTTATAAAACACACACAGACACACACAAAATGTAGGAGTTTCTTGAGAATAACTTAAAACCTAAAATGTTAGCTACGAATAATTAAAAGGAAATATATTAAAATGCAAATTGGGTACATAATTGGAATGGAAGAATTTTAAGGAAGCTTTTAATAAAAAGAAAACTAACATTCATTGCAAAAAGAAAATGTTTTATCTTCTATTGTAGACAGATTAATGGACAAAGAATGATTACAGAAAGGGAAGAAACACGCATGAAAAAACACATAAACAGAAACTATAAGATGGGCTGTAAATTTTAAGAATAAACTAGAAACTCAAATATTTGTTGATGTTACCCATAGTTCTGCTCCACACCAGGCTAAGATTTTTTTTAGAAAGTGACAATTTTTTTAAAGTTCTCAACTCAGCCTCTCCTGTAAAATCTATCCACTTCAATGTCATCCTCGTGTCCTTCCCCACCTCTTTTTCTCCCACCTCACCACCAACTGTTACTAGGTATGACCAGCGATGTAACCTACCCAGTTTTCAAACTGCAGCTGTCATTTGCTCTCTTTTCCACATTAACTCTCTATAATAGGAAGATGAAGCCATGCATGTTAGTGAGTGTGATGTCTAATTCTGCCACCTTCCCTGGCTGTGCTTCAGTTCTACCCAGAGATCAAACCATAAAGGACAATGGTGTTTATTCTGTCTGCAAAACAAACTACACATTCAAGCTAAATACTGTGCTAAATTGTCATGGTCCTCAAGTCAGACGACAGTACCCTGCCACTCATCCGCATGTGGCACACAACACAGCCTCTGCATGCTGGCACCTTGGCACTGTGTGCCAAGCCACAAAGTTCTTAGGGCCAGACTCTGGCTGCTGCCTGCTGCTGTGAGCACCCACTACCGTGAAGAGTGAAAAGGAACACCAACCCACACTAGAGACATCCAAAGCCCACAGGCCCTGGCTGAGCTCTGAGAGTCACGAACGCTCACCAGTCTCCAGGTGATCACAGTACTAAATTCATCGGGCTTCACATCTGTTCTACTTCAGCACTGTTTCCCCTTGCCAAGAATTTTCCCTCTCGCATTCTCCTATTTGTGGTGCTCTGTTTCCTCTTCCTACCCTAACATAATGCTTCTCTTTTCTATCACAAACCCACTCCTGCTCCGTAAGTTACAACACCCCCTTTTTCATGTCCAGAATTTTGTCTTTCCAAAGCCCCATTCACAAGACAACAGAGTCCTCTATCATTTTTACATCCAAGTTTCTCTTTCTCTTGACTCCTTTTGCTATTCAGCTAAGATATATCATCCTTGTTTCCAGCATACCCTCTTTTTTGTCTAACAATTCTGGGATGCAGGTATAAATTTACCACATAGGTGATACTTGAAGATATGGGATTAGATGAGATCTCCCAGAAAAGGGGGAAGATGCAAAGAGAAGAAGGGATGAGTGCACCTTGGTTACCATTTGCAGCTATTTCTATTTCATTCAATCTTTTATACATACATATATATATATTTCAGTTTTGTACTGTGCTAGATGTTTTACATTTACTATCTCATTTTTTTATTCAACAACATCTCTGTACAATTGGTTTACTGACCACATTAAATAAATATGCACTTTCAGCTATGTGAAATTAACAGCCTTGAGTCACGAAACTATTACCATGAAAAAGAAAGACTCTCTGTGGCTTCAAAAATTCCTATTTTTTCCACTATTCTCTTTGTGAAAGACAGACTTTGATTTAGTTTGTGCATATTTTTTCTTTCCCACTTGAGGTACATTAACAACAAACTAAGTCTACCCACTGAAAGAAGAAAGCAGGATCAACTCCCCTTTTCTTTCTTCCCTTTTTCTGGTTAGAGGGAATTTGCTTTCATAGAGCAGCCATTCTCTCCCAGGAAAGTCATGATTTCAGAGTCCTGGACTTTGACTTTACTACCATTGATCGCTACTAATCAAAATCAGAGGGGATTGGTGATATCAGTGAAACATTGAAACAAGAAGGATGTGCCAACCAGAAGAGCTATAACCTATGACAAGGGCTAAGACCTTTAACTGTGGTCCTACTTACCAGCTCATGTGATCAGGGATGGGCAAATTATTGGTGGTTCTTATCCCTAAATTATTTTCTACAAGATATTGGATGTGATTTCTCATTGGTAACTCTACTACTAAGACCAATTTAGAACAACTGTTGACAATAAAATTGAATTAAATAGTTTATCTAGTGAGGCAAAGCCTAATACAAAGACATAAATTAATTGTATGGCCATGTCTCATGAAGAGTTAAACAAAAAATTCTCAGATCTCTATATATCTTATTCCAACATATACCCACTTCTTGAAAAATATTGAATATTATTCCAGTTATCCAATGCTCTATAGTATATTACTATAAAACTTATTGGCACAAAACAGCCATTGACTCTGTGGGCAGGATCTCAGACAGGGCACAGCAGTGACAGTCTGCCTCTGTTCCACAATGCTGGTGGCCTCAGGCATGAAACCCCAGAGACTGGGTCTTGGAATCTTTTGAAGAATAATTTACTCACAAATCTGGTGATTGATACTGGCTGTCATCTAAAAGCCTCAGTTCCTATCCACTATGCCTGTCCACGTGGTCTCTCCAGATGGGTTGGTCCAGGGTTCCCCACAGCACAGCAACTGTGCTCTACAGCCGTGTACCCTGACAGAGAGAGCGCCAGACAGACCCTGTAACATTTTTAAAACCTAGCATTAAAATTACATAGAATTTGCTTCCACCAATTTCCAGGGAGTCAAGCAGACCCTATCCCAACCCAGCTTCTAGAGGAGGGAACACAGATCCCATCTCCTGGGTGGAAGAGTGTCAGTCACTCTGTAAGAGCAGCATGAGAGAAGGGACATGTAGCAACCTCTGAAAAATGTCATCTGCTACAAACATGGATGTGAGTTTACCATTCACCAGTGAGAAGGAGGAAATTCTTCATGTACTTGTTCTTGTTTCTCCATCCTTTGTTGTCAGGTATTCACAAACAATTAATTTAAACATCTCCTATATACTAAACCATGTCTTTATAAGGAATATGTAGGTATTAATAAGACTTGATAATGATAAAATCTCCATACTTTAGGAATAAATGGCTAATTTCAAGAAATTTCAGCTTGTATTTATATGAAAATGATGGTACTGAACAAACCTGTAAGCAATCTTGTTATGAGATGTATTATCATATCTATTTAGGGATCACAAATGCATTTGGAAGAAAGGCAGTATTTTTAAAAGATCTAAATCACAATAAATGTAGAAAAAAGAAACCACCAAATAAATTCCCAGTGACAACTGTCTTGTATAACATCATAGTTGTGATATAATGGTTCACATATTTTCTGTAAATTAGAGTTTATTTATAGAGACTTTTAAGAAAATAAGATAGCACCATAGAAAATCTCTGGAAAAAGAAATTACAAACTAGATAGTGCACACCAGTCCTTATGGTTTTATTAATGCTATTTGCCCATGTAAATTAATTCTAAGTAATTTTATGTCATTACCAACCTCTCTACATTATTACAGTTCTCATCATTTTATTTGGCTAACACAGTTCCCAAAGGGAACCATACTGGAATACATATTTCTTGCAATCATGAGATTATGAATGATCAAAACTAACTTTAAGAAAAATACCATGCAAAAATTGCCACTTTTTACTTCTGGGGCAGGAGTCAGGATGGTGGCATGCGAAGACGCGGAGATCACATCTCCCCACAAATAGAGCAGTTGCCAGAGGCCGGCAGGGGACCTGAGGCCCAAGCAGACTGCAGGAACCCCAGAGCAACCGGACAGGACCTGGGGGAAGTCAGGGGAAGAGGAAGGGGAAGCCAGACCAGACCAGCACCCCTGGGGGATGGCTGGGTGAGGGGGGAGGTTCCCGTCTGGAGGGACCATTAGGGGCTGGGGAGATATAGGAAACCACAACTGGGTTTCTCCCACCCAGGAGGCCAGGAGGCCTGCTGAGCTCCCCAGCTGGGGAGCCTGCTGGGCTCCCCAGTGGAGTCCTCCACCCTCAAGGGCCCCCTCTGGGCTGCCTGGGTCTTGGGGGTGTGGGAAGGAGGGAGGAGGGGCAAGGAGGTGGAGAGGCAGACAGGAGGGAGTGGGGGCTTTGAGACTGGGGGACAGGGAGGCAAGAGGGTGTTTCGCCTGCCCTCTTGGCCAGGGAAGCCAACTAGGCTCCCAGGCCTGGTCCTTCACTCTCCGGGCCCCCCTCTGGCACGAGGGTTCTGGGGGTGTGGGGGGAGGAGGGAGAAAGGCAGACAGTGGGGGTGGGAAGGGATCTCTCCAGGTCAGAAGAATAGGGGAGGCACCGCTGGGTATTTCTTCTGGGCGGGTCCTCCACCTTCCAAGGCTCCTCCTGGCCGTTGGTCCTAGAAGTACAGGAAGGAAGCAGTGGGGGGAAAAGAAGAGAGGCAGAAGGGGGGAAGGACCCTCCGGGATCAGAGGATGGGGGAGAAGTGGAAGGCATTTCCGCTGCCCACTGGCCCGGGAAGCCTGCTGGGCTTCCAGGCCTGGTCTCCAACTCTCCAAGGTCCCCTCCCAGATGTGTTGGTCCCGGGGACGTTGGAGCGTGGCAGGGGAAGAGGAAGAGAGGCAGACTGGTGGTGGGACATTCCAGGAGCAGAGGACCAGGGGAGGTGTGGAGGACCTTTCCCCTGCCCACTTGGGCCTGGTGGGCCTGCTGGGCTCCTGAGACTGGTCCCTCGGCCTCTCCCGCTGAGTGGGTCATACAGGCATGGGAGGGAGGGAGGAGAGGAGAAGAGGAAGAGAGGCAGGCAGTGGTGGAGGGGATCTTGCAGGACCAGAGGATTGGGGAGACGCTGCGGGAAATCTCCCTACTCACTTGGCACTGGGAGGCCTGTTGTGCCCCCAGGCCTGGTCTTTGGTCCTCCAGGGGCCCCTCTAGGTCTCACTGGTCCTGGGGGTGTAGAAGGAAAGCAGGGGAGAAGAGGAGAGGCAGGCAAGGGAGGGGACCTTCTGGGATTGGAGGATCAAGGGAGGCAGAGAAGGTATTTCCCCTGCCCACTAGCTTTGGGAAGCCTGCTAGGCTCACGGACCTGGTCTTTCACACTCCAGGGCCCCCTCCAACCACCTGGGACCTAGGAGAGTGGCGGGCGGGGGAAAGGAAGAGAGGCAGACAGGGACCCTATGAGACTTGGTGATCTGGGGAACTGCCACAGGTGTTACCCTAGTCCAGTTGGCCTTGGGAAGCCTGTTGGGCGTCAGAGTCTGGTCTCCTGCCTTCCAGTGCCCCCTGCAGCTGTGAGGGTCCTAGGGGAATAGGAGAGAGGGGGTGAGGAAGAAGAGAACACAAGGGGGAGGGACCCTCCAAGACTGGAGGAGTAGGGGAGGTGCCTAGCATTTCTCCCACCAAATCGGGCCCAGGGAGCCCGCTGGGTACCCTGACCCGGTCCTTTGCTCCCAGGACCAGAGACATTCATGGGCCCCTCTGCCTCATTGGGCCTAAGCCCCATTCCCCACCACCTCCAGGGCCTTTTCTAAGCATAGGCCCTGCCCACTGCCTAACTTCCCCCCCACCCCCTCACCGCCACCCTTGTGTAAGCCCTGCCCCCATAGCCAAGGCCTTATCTGGCTTCTTTTTATTTTTTTCCTTTTTGTTTTTTTTCCTTTTTTTTTTCTTTTGCACCTCCTCACTTAGGCTATTGCAGTTGTTTTACTTTCTGGTTGTTGCTCCATCTTTTTTATTTTTTATTTTTTTCTAACACATCTGTTAGTTTCCTATTATCATATTTTTTATCTTGTTATTGTTCTGCTGTTCACACAGCCAAAGAAACCATAAACAAGACAAGAAGACAACCCTCAGAATGGGAGAAAATACTTGCCAATGAAGCAACGGACAAAGGTTTAATCTCCAAAATATATAAGCAGCTCATGCAGCTTAATACCAAAAGAGCAAAGAACCCAATCCACAAATGGCTGGAAGCCCTAAATAGGCATTTCTCCAAAGAAGACATGCAGATGGCCAACAAACACATGAAAAGATGCTCAACATCACTAATCATTAGAGAAATGCAAGTCAAAGCCACAATGAGGTTTCCCCTCATGCCAGTCAGAATGGCCATCATCAAAAAATCTAGAAACAATAAATGCTGGAGAGGGTGCAGAGAAAAGGGAACCCTCCTGCATTGCTGGTGAGAATGCAAATTGTTAAGCCACTATGGAAAACAGTATGGAGGTTCCTTAAAAAACTAAAAATAGAACTACCATATGACCCAGCAATCCCACTACTGGGCATATACCGGGAGAAAACCATAATCCAAGAAGAAACACGTACCACAATGTTCATTGCAGCACTATTTACAATAGCCAGGACATGGAAGCAACCTAAATGCCCATCAACAGATGAATGTATAAAGAAGATGTGGCACATTTATATAATGGAATATTACACAGACATAAAAAGGAATGAAACTGAACTATATATAATGAGGTGGATAGACCTAGAGACTGTCATAAAGAGTGAAGTAAGCCAGAAAGAGAAAATTACCATATGATAACTCATATATATGGAATCTGAAGAAATGGTACTGATGAACCCAGTGACAGGGCAAGAGTGGAGATGCAGATGTAGAGAATGGACTTGAGGACATGGGGCTGGGGTGGGGGGCGAAGGAGAAGCTGGGATGAAGTGAGAGTGTAGCATAGACATAGATACACTAGCAAATGTAAAATAGATAGTGGGAAGTTGCTGTATAACAAAGGGAGATCAACTGGATGATGGGTGGTGCCTTAGAGGGCCAGGACAGGGAGGGTGGGAGGGAGCAGTGGGAGGGAAGTGATATGGGGATATATGTATAAATACAGCTGATTCACTCTGGTTTACAGCAGACACTGGCACAACAGTGTAAAGTAAATATATTCCAATAAAGAGCTTAAAAAATTGCCACTTTTGATTAGAACTACTGGTAATTATTTAATTCAACACATTGCCTTTTCCTAAGATAATTCTACTTAAAATGTTTTGGACTTACCTAAAAATTTCTAAAATAGAAAAAGCTCAACATAAAAAGCAGGTTTTGTTTTGTTTTTTTGGTTTTATTTTGGTTTGTCTTTTACACTTTCCAGTACTTTTATTCTCATATATAGACATCACTGTGGAAGGTAAAAACCTAGGAGAAAATCTATTAGAATTAGGTTAGACTAAGATTTGTTAAACAAAACAAAACATGAAAAATAAATTGAGCTCAGAACTGAGCTCAGAACTACACAAACGCACAATAAATTTCAGAAAAAGATGAGTGCATGATTCATCCAAAATGGTTACGGGGCGGGGGAGGGGGGGAGGGGGTGCAATGGTAACGAATGGAAGAAAACAGGCTTAAGCCATAGAAAATAAATGAAAGCATTATCTGGTTATCAGGCTAACTAATCTTTTAAAACACTGTGAAAGAATGAAAGTGATAAGAATAAAATACATGTCAAAATCTCAGCAGTACACACTCAAATTTGGAGGAAAGTGTGTCTCTTTAGGAAATGATACACACTTAAACTAGTTTTAACTAACAATAAAAGTTACCTGTATCTTTAGGAATGTTGTATAATAAACGTATGCTACAGCACTGTACAAATATATCATGTACTTTGGATTAGCCAAACAATATTTGTGAACAGATGTGTGTATGTGTATAGACTATAAAATTAAGATATTATTTTCAAGACTTTTAGACTTTATAAACCGTCATATACATATATGATATATATATATACACATGCACAGCACTTTTACTACTTAAGTTTTTTCCTTCCAGCTTCTG
Organism: Hippopotamus amphibius kiboko; assembly: GCF_030028045.1. Taxonomy (NCBI): domain Eukaryota; kingdom Metazoa; phylum Chordata; class Mammalia; order Artiodactyla; family Hippopotamidae; genus Hippopotamus; species Hippopotamus amphibius. Next base: position 78,790,784 of record NC_080198.1, read on the forward strand.
GCACTAAAAAAAAATTTGTTAATTTTTATGGTTATACTTTACATGTATGATCTGACACATGGTTGAAAGCGCTATTTCTGGAGACAGACATATCTGGTTGATTTCATAACTCTACCTTATTAGTTTTCTATACCTGACATAACAAATTACCACAACCCTGGAATCTTAAAACTACGGAATGTTTTTCTCTCACAGCTCTGAAGACCAGAAATCCACCATTAGTGCCACTGGATGAAAATCAAGGAGTCAGCAGGGCTGTGCTCCCCAGGAAGGTTCTAGGGCAGAATCTGCTCCTTGCATCTTCCAGCTTCCAAGAGCTGCCAGCATCTCTTGTGACCACATCTCTCCAGTCTCTGTCTCTGTGGTCTCATGATAGTCTCCTCTATGTGTCAGTGTGTGAAATACCCCTCTGCCTTCCTCTTATAAAGATGCATGTGGATAATCCAGGGTAAACTCCCCACCTCAATGTCCTTTATTTACTACATCTGCAAAGACCCTCCTTTTTGCCATTTAAAGTAGCATTCACAAATTCCAGGGTTTGGGAGGTGGGTATCATTTGGAAGGACATTTTTCAGCCTCCACATCCACTAAACACCGAAATCACCTTTGGAAAGTTACTTAAACTTTCTAAATCTTAGTGTTTTTCTCCTTGAAATGCTAAAAAATGAAAGTATTTACCTTATAGGAATGACTAATAAAGAATATAAAGCATTAAATACAATTCTTGATACGTTAAATACCAATAAATACTGCCTCTTGTCATTTCCATCCTTGCTCCATTACTTTTTTTCATTAATATCCTATAAAAATGTTAGTACTACACTATAAGGAGAATATTTCAATATTACTGATCCACTCTCTTTACAAGATGCATGTCTTTTCCTACTTCCCTGGCCATTCCTTAGGTTTGCTACCTCCTTGCTCTGATCCCAAACCCTCTAGTGGTAACATGGGGACCCAGCCTGTCAAAATACAGTGTTAAGAGGAAGCCACTTTTACATGAGTTTTGGTTAATAACTGCAAAAAATTAGTCCAAAATTTGCACACAGTACCAAATAGAATTATCTGAAATATCACCTCATTAGAAAAGCCTGAACTATATTGAAGGTTGACCATTCTACAATACTGATTAGCATGTTTTATGAGGCATATATAATATATAAAATTCTGACTCCAAGGTGAGAACAAATGCTTATTTTTAATAGGAAAATATGAAATATTATTATACACAAAATATAAATACAAAACAATATTATATAATATTATGATAGTATAAAATATATATGTATTATTAAAGAGTTAAGCCTGAAACATTTTTATGAAAGCAGCTGTGGTGATGAGTTTTTTAATCTTCCTACATTTCTAAAACCAACCGCATTCTAAATTAACCCAATGCCTTACAACTTGTCATTTTTCATTTATCTTTCAAGTATGCAGTATAGCCTGTAAGTGAACATTTATTTGCAAAATTACTTGATTTTCCCACTAAACAGTAAGCTTATAGTGCATTTGTTTTGTTTGTTGCTACAACCCCAGTTCTTAGTCAATAGCAAGCAATAAGTAAACATTTTTGAATAAACTGATACTATAACAGTCATCGCTTGTTCTATTCTTCCTTTATTCAATTTTGTCAGTAAAATTAAACTGTCAATCTGCAGGATGGATACTAGGTAACTCACAGCTGAAACTTTTCATTTTATCACATAAATTATAATTAATTTTTTTGCATTTATAAGTTTAAACCAATATATAAAATTAAACATTGCAGAAAATTTTTCTAGATTATGCATTAAATACCAATAGTTTCTAGAGGATACATGACCAATACAATTTTATGAAATAAAATAAGATGGTGCTTCTGTTAATGTGTATATTAATATTCCACAAAAAAGAAAAGAATCAATGTTCATCTTTTGTGAGCAACACATTAATCCTCATTACTAAATATGTAAATTTTTGTCACTATCCTTACTAATTTTGGGGGGCAATGGCTTGAATTCATGCTAGTAATAAGAGTAGTACTTTAACAATTTTTTTCATTTCATACTTTTTGAAGAAGAAAAACGTCTTAACTTTTTACTGATGAATTTAACACCTATTGACTATTTCAGTATTTTGTATACACGGAAGTCTTCAAAAAATGTAATTTAAAAATCCCCACAATGATAGAAAGCTTAGCAGATTCACTGAACTATATAACATGAAACCAAATCTAAAACAATCACTTTGATTAGACTGCCCCCATTTCCTAAGAATAGGGAGAACTGAAATCCATGCCTTGGTTAACAATTTCCCAATTTTGACAGTTTACATTTACAATTACATGAACACAAAATAGATTTTCTAAATGTTTGCATAGTTTGATACAATTTGGAGTTAAATCTAGATACAAGTAATTTTGCTTTGATTTTCAGTGGGGCTTCTCCAAAAGCAATGCCATTTGAATCAATACTTCCTATTTAAGAACTACATATGTAAAAATATACATTTCTCCAGAGATTGGCTGCATGGGGTGGGGATGCGGAATGCATGTTTGACAAATGAAATTAGAGCCTTTAGAACATAATGCACACATAAACACATACATACATTCATGTCTGTGTGTGTGTGTGTGAATGCAAACAGTACGTGAGGGAAATAATCAATTCATGAAAGCATGTTTTGAGACAACGTGTTTCCTAAAGTGAAACTGTGATTGGTTATACACATTTCACTTTATGGGAGAATGCGGTAACTCTGACACCTGGGGAGGGAGGAGCCCTGAAGCAATGGCTGTGATCAGGAAGGTGAAGCATGGCAGTGAGCGCCCAGCAAGATGACCAGATACACAGCTGTCATACAAAAGAGGCTAATCTTTGTCCAGAACAAAACAGAAAAACATGTTTATAATCTATAAAGGTAATATAAATTTGATAACAAATAGCTGTTATATACCACATAAATGCAATAATAAAATTATTACTTTAGAAGGTAACAGCTGATTTATTTAAATAAAATGATAGAAATCCTAATGGACAAATTCTTTGGAAATCCAAAAAAAGTACAAAGTTAGTTAAAAATCCAGCACTGATACTGAAATAGAAGTTAGAGGATGTACAAGTGGAGAAAATATGATGTAATTCTTTCAGCAGAGAGTAGCATGCCAATCAAGACTAGAACATGGCATAGGACACAAAGCTGGGAAAGATGAACAGAGCAGAGGTTTCTAACAGGGTACCAAAACAATTCGAGGAAAATGGGATAAGATTGAAACTTAATGACAAGACACAGGGCATAAGGTCCAACTGGATCACAAAGCAAGAATGACACATTACTAAACCTTATATGTAGGGAATTAAAGCTCCTTCAGTGCAGCCTGCCTCAAGATCCTGAGATGAGGCAGAAACTAGAGATGAAGCCAAGTGGCCTCAGCTGCCTAGACAAGTGCCTTAGAAAGAGAAGGGACCTCTGTTTGCCTCTCCAGCTATTACTGGATGCCATCCTCTTGCAAATGATGCAGTGCTGAAGATTGGCATGGACATATGGGGACAGCAAAGGGCTTAGAAATCTAGGCTAGTGAAAAGTAAAACACTGAATAGCTGACTGTGGAAGGAATCCAATGCAAACACAAGGCTGGGTGAGGCAGAAAAAATGAGTGACTGAAGATCTTGGTATGGCCATAAAGAACAAAATTGTTTTCTTCTTTCTTTTTGATTAAATAGTTGAATCCAATGCACATAAAATTTTCTTTTTTAAAATGGTAAGCAGTTGTAAAATTTTAAAGTCACTATGCTAATCATATTTCTATTCATTTGACTATGATATATTAAAATACCATATAGTATATTATATTATACTGTGTAGTATATATACAGTAATATATCTCATGGAACACTCATTTACTTCATATTTGAAAATATTATAAAACATCTATTAGAGATATACTATCTTTAGCCTTTATTTTAATTTGTATTAATAACTTCTAAGGAAAAATTATTTAGGGAAGAGTGTGTGCAATTTTCACTGAATCCTCCTTAATAACTTGGTCATTAATTTCAAGTATATCTAACATGCCTTTATGAAAAGAGCTTTACTAAATTGAAACTGATAGGATTCATTTACCTAAAAATCTCTAGCTGGCAAGCAAATTAATTAAAATGTTATTACATTTTCCTTATGTCAGCAAGTCGTTCAACATATTTCAAATGGCATTCTGATGCTATGATCTTTTTGTTCTATGTTAGAAAAGGGAATGTGCTCAGTAATCTAAAAAAATGCAAACTGAAAATAGATATTCCAGCTATTGCATATTATCATGTTCTGCTGAACTTGGAAAAGAGCAAGAAAGAATATAATTTGAAAGAATGATCATAAAGCAATCAAAGAACAGGACCTTTAGTAAGCTTTTGTTTTTGGAAACATTGTTTTATTTCTACTGATAATTTAACAGTGTTGTTATTAAAGTTTATCACTTGATATCTGCAAAGTTATTCTTATGATTTTTAAAACTCTACTATTTGCTGAAATTTAGGCAGTTTTTCAATTGAGAAGATCCTTTACAGATGATATTGTTATTTAAATCTAATGTTATTTTATTTCCCCATTGATATTCCCTCATTTAAAGTTACAAAAGACAGTAGGAGATAGGATTCTGGAAGCAAGAGGTTGAAGTGATGTGAAGAAAAGGTCATGAACCAAGGAATGCAGGCAGCCTCAAAACACTGAAAAAAACCAATACATGCCATGTCCCCAGAGCCTCCAGAAGGCATGCAGCCCTGACCAACACCTTGGTTTTAGACTTTTGAGGAACTAAGGGGGAGTGGCCAAGATAGCTGGAAAACTGTGAGCTCACCTCCTCCGTCACACCAAAATTTCATTTATTTATAGAGCAACCTATCAATGACAACAATGTGAATACTAACAGAAAACTTTTCCCACAGCTACAGATATAGAAAGCAACCACAAAGAGATGGGCAGGAGGTACAGAGATATAGTACAGTCAAGATCCACACTTCTGGGAAAGGTGATCCACAAATGGGAAGATAATCATAATTGCAGAGGTTCTCCCCAAGAAGTGAGGGGTCCAGGAGTCATATCAGGCTTTCCAGCCTGGGGTACTGGAACAGGAAGATGAGCTCCTAGAACATCTGGCTTTGAAGTCCAGCAGGGCTTGCATACAGGAGAGCCTGAGGGCTGTAGGAAACAGAGATTCTGCTCCCACAAAATCTCATGCACCCCGAGACCAGGTGCAGAGGGGATAATTTGAAAGGAACATGCGTCAAACATAGTTGCTGATCTTGGAGTACCTCCAGAGAAGCAAGAGATAACTAGAAGTCATCATGAGGACACAGATGCCAGCAGTTGCCATTCTGGGGAGCTCTATCATGAGGACACAGGTGCTGGCAAGCACCACCATGGAGTCCTCCCTCTAGCCTATTAGCAAGGAGTTTACTTGCCCACCAGCAGGTAGGCACAAGTCCCTGGACACCCAGTCCCATCCGCTAGCATGCTGACTCTACATTTGGGCTCCCCCAGATCCCCCAGCAAGCAGCTTTGTGACCTCTCACTGCCCACCAGTGGGCAGGGACTGGCCCTGACTCCCCTGGCCTCACAGCCTGCTGTGCTGGGATGACTCCACGTACCAGTGGACTGGCATCAGCCCCAGGTCCTAGAGCCAGATGCCCCAGGACCTGGCCCCATCCACTAGCTGGCCAGTACCCTAGCCCCAAGATGCCACAGTCAGCTGCCCAGGACATGGCCATGCCCTCTGATGACCACAGGGGAGTGTGCTGCTGGGCCTCACAGGATATCTGCTACGTAAGGCCATTATCTCCAAGATCAAGAAATGTAACCAACCGAACAGACAGACATAAAAACAGAGACTGAGGCAAAATAAGGCAACAGAGGAATATGTTCCAAATGAAGGAACAATATAAAACTCTAGAAGAACTGAGTGAAGTGAAGGTAAGAAATCTACCTAATAAGTAGCTCAAGGTAATAATCATAAAGATGCTCAATGAACATGGGAGAAGAACATGGGAGAAGAATGGATGAACACAGTGAAAAGTTTAACAAAGCGTTAGAAAATATAAAGAAGAAACAAACAGAGCTGAAGGATACAATAACTGAAATAAAAAAAAAAAAAAAAAACACTAGAAGGAACCAACAGCAGATGAGAAGGTATGAAGAAACAGATCAGTGAACTGGAAGATAGAGTAGTGGAACTCAAGCAAGCTGAACAAAAAAAATGAGGACAGTTTAAGAGACTTCTGGGACAACATCAAGCATTCAGATTATAGAGGTCCCAGAAGAAGGAGATAGAAGGGAGCAGAGAAATTATTTAAAGGTATAATAGCTGAAAACTTCCCTAAGCCGGGGAAAAAATGGACATTCAGGACCAGGAAGCACAGAGAGTCACAACAAGATCAACACTAATAGGCCTATACCAAGACACACTGTAATTAAATTACAAAAATAAAAGATAAAAAGAGAATGTTAAAGGCAGCAAGGGAAAAGGGAATGCCCACAAAACTGTCAGCTGACTTTTCAGAATAAACTTTGCAGGTCAGAAGTGAATGGCATCATATATTTAAAGCAACGAAAGGAAAAAACCTATAACCAAGAATACTCTATCCAGGGACGTCAGCAATATGGCAGAGTAAAACACTACCTTTTCATATTCCCTTCAATCTATAACCAGTAAAACATGCAAAACTCTAAAAGGTGTCTCTACCCAACGCAACAGGATGCCAGAGAATTCCACAAATCCATGCATCTAAAGCTGGGTGGACTGGAACACAGAGAGGAGGTAGAACTGAGGGAACAGCAGAGTCAGTGACTGTAATCCCAGCACTCTGACCATGGCAGTCCACAGCCTCAGGGAACCCAGTACCAGTAGGGAAGGTGGCACATGTGACCAGTGTCCCCTCCACAGCAGCACCCATGGCCATGGGTAACTGGGCAGCAGAGACAGTGGAGACTGGGACCCAGTCCCTCCAATGCTGAGATGCCCATGACCCCATCCCCTGGCCCCCTACTTGCAGTGGCAGATCCTGTGACCCTTACAACACAAGACGCAGAAGAGGCAGCTGTGTAACCGTGGCTCCCTCTGACCATCTTCCTCCTGCTACATCAGCAGAGCCTGTAACTCAGGGGATCCTGGACACTAGGCAAGAGCCTACTATCCCAGTGACAACAGCAGCTCTGCCAGAAGCAAGGCAGCAATGACCCCAGAGGCAAAAGAAGCTATAATGAAGGCACAGAGCCCAGCTCTTACACAAGCTGTGGAGGCTGGAATGTGTCAACTCTCAAATTATAGCCAAAGACAGCTCGGGCAAGAGAAAGCAAAAATTTGTGTTATAGCGCCACCTACCAGCAAACAAAAGAGAACTCTAACATCTAACTTGTCATTTAACTTCAAATGCAGAGACAAATTAACAATTCAACTATCATGAAAAACTACAGTAACACTATACCACAGAAAGAAAATGATAATTCTCCAGAAACGGATATAACTGACAGAGAATTCAAAACAGCTGTCAAGAAGAAACTCAACGAGCAACAAGAAAACTCAGAAAGGCAGTTTCAAGAGCTCAGCAATTAAATTAATAAAGAGAGGCCTTCACAAAGCATCAAGCTGATTTCCCTGTGCTCTGTAGTAGCTTCCCACTAGCCATCTATTTTGCATTTGATAGTGTGTATATGTCAATGCTACTCTCTCACTACATCCCAGCTTCACCTGCTCCCAGTGTCCTCAAGTCCGTTCTCTACGTCTGCATCTCTATTCCTACCCTGCCACTAGGTTCATCAGTACCATTTTTCTAGATTCCATATATACATGTGAGCATCAGTACTTGTTTTTCTCTTTCTGGCTTACTTCACACTGTATGACAGACTCTAGGTCCATCCACCTCACTATGAATAGCTCAATTTCTTTCCTTTTTATGGCTGAGTAATATTCCATTGTACATATGTGCCACATCTTCTTTATCCATTCATCTGTCGATGGACATTTAGGTTGCTTCCATGTCCTGGCTATTGTAAATAGTGCTGCAATGAACATTATGGTACATGTTTCTTTTTAGATTGTGGTTTTCTCCGGGTATATGCCCAGGAGTGGGATTGCTGGGTCATATGGTAGTTCTAATGTGGCTGATTCACTTTGTTGCACAGCAGAAACTGACACAATAGAGTAAAGCAATTATACTCCAATAAAAATAAAAAAAAAAAATAGAAGAAAACAAATAAACAGAGGAATACTTTACCAAGGAGACTGAAACTCTACAAAAGATCCAAACAGAAATTTAGGAGCTGAAGAACTCAATAAATGAGGTGAAGAATATTTGAGAAAGCAGTGGAAATTGAGAAGACCACGTGGAAAAGAAAATTAGCAAACTCAATGACAGAAATCTAGAAATGATACAAGTAGAAGAGGAAAGAGAGATTTTCCCGGTGTCCAGTGAGTAAGACTCCACACTCTTAATGCAGGGGGCCCAGGTTTGATTACTGGTAGGGAACTAGATCCCGCATGCATGCTGCAACTAAGAGTCAGCATGCTGCAACTAAGTCAGCATGCCCCAAAGAAGATCCCACATGCCACAACTAAAACCCAGTGCTGCATGCATGCATGCATAAATAAATAAAAATAAATAAATAAATAAATATTTAAAAATAAGGAAAGAGAAATAAGATATTAAAAAAATGAGAAATTTCTATGAGAGCTATCTGACTCCTTTAGGAAGGGCAATGTTAGGGTAATGGATATTCCAGAAGGAGAGATGAGGAAGGAAGCAGAGAGGTTATTTAAAGAAATAATAGCTGAGAAAGGGGGAAGGAACTGGATATACAAATCCATGAAGATAAGTGAACACTTAATTACCTCAATGCAAAAATACCTTCTCCAAGTAACTTTATATTAACACTGTCATAAGTCAATAACAAAGAAAGAAATATAAAGGCTGCCATGGAAAAAAAGGATGGTATCCTACAAAGGAAACCCCATTAGGGTCTCAGCAGATTTATTATCAGAAACCCTACAGACTAGGAGAAATGGAATGAAATTCTTGAAATTATAAAAGATAAAAACTGTCACCCAAGAATACTCTATCCAGGAAAGTTACCATTCAGATATGAAGGAGAAATAAAGACTTTCCCAGACAAACAAAAGCTGAAGGAGCTCATCAATACTAGATCTGCCTTACAAAAATTTTTGAAAGGAACTCTTCTACCAGAAACAAAAAGGCAAAAGTACTTAAGACTCTGAGTAAGGTGATAAATAGACAGAACCAGAAAACTGCAGCTCATTATAAGAATAGCTTTTCAAACACTTTTTATAGCATAATGGTTAAAGGGAGAAAAAAACAAAGCATAAAAATAACTATACCTATTCCAGTTTGGTAACAAACTCACAATATAACAAGGAATAATTTGAGACAACAAAAACATAAAATTGGGAGAGGAAAAGCAAAAAAACTCATGTATGTTAATGAAGATAAGATGCCATCAGAAGAAAAGGACTACTGGATCTATGGGAAGTTTTATACAGACCTCAAGGTAGCCACAAAACATAAACACAGAGCAAAGACATGAAACATACTTTTTTGTTTCTTGAGGTATATAGCAATACCTCAAGGAACAAAAGAAAAAAGTAAACAAACAAACACTAAATTTTCCCCCAAAGGAACTACAGAAAGAAGAATAAATGAAGACCCAAGTTAGCACAAGAAAGAAACTAATAAAGATCAGAGCAGAAATAAATGAAATAGGGATTAATGTGACAATAAAACATATCAATGGAGCTAAGAGATGGTTCCTTAAAAAGATAAATGAAATGGACAGTGTTAGCTAGACAGCTCATCAAACAGAAAAGATATGATCTTGATAAATAAAATCAAAATAAAAGAGGAGAAATAACAATGTATACAACATAAATATAAAGGATTGTAAGAGAATATTAGAAACAACTATATGCCAACAAATTGGACAACCTAGAAGAAATGGACAAATTCTTAGAGAAAATCTGAATAGACTAATCACTAGTGCAGAGATTGAAACAGTAATCAAAGAGTTCCCAAAAAACAATGTCCAGGATCAGATAGCTTCATAAATGAATCTTGCCAAACAATCAAAGAAGAATATATATATGTATATGTGAATATATATATATATCTGCTTCTCAAACTATTCTAAAAATTGAAGGGGAGGGAATACTTCCTAACTCGTTTATGAGGCCAACATCACCCTAGTACCAAAACAAGACAAAGACAACACACACACACACACACACACACAAATTATAGGCCAATACCTCTGATGAACACAGCTATAAAATTCCTTGAGAAAATATCAGCAAATTGAACTCGCCAATACATTAAAAGGATCATACACCATGATCAAGTGGTGTATGAGATTTATTCCAGGAATGCAATAATGTTTCAACATCCACAAATCAATCAACAGGATACACCATATTAATAAAATGAAGGCTGAAAACCATATGATCATCATAGCAGATGCAGAAAAAGTATCTGACAAGATTCAACACTTATTTATGATAACTCTCAATAAAGCAGGTATAGAAGGGAGGTACCCAACACAATAAAGGCCATATATGACAAACTCAGAGCTAATATCATACTCAAAAGTGAAAAAATGAAATCTATTCCTTTAAGTTCAGGAACAAGGGGATACTCACTGTCTCCACTCTTATAGTACTGGAAGTCCTAGCCAGAGCAATTAGGCAAAAAAAGAGATAAAAGGCCTCCAAATTGGAAAGGAAGAAATAAGATTGTTACTATTTACAGATGACATAATACTATTTATGAAAACACTAAAGACTCCACCAAAGACTGTTAGAACTAATAAATGTATATAGAAAAGTTGTAGGATACAAAATCAATATAGAAAAATCTGTTGTATTTCTATATACTAACAATGAGCTGGCAGAAAGAGAAATTAAGAAAACAATCCTATTTATAATCTCAACAAAAAGAATAAAATATCTAAGAATAAATTTAATCAAGATGAAAGACCAATACAGTAAAAACTATAAGACACTGGTGTAAGAAATTGAAGAAGATATAAATAAATGGAAAGATAGTCTATGCTCATGGATTAGAAGGTTTAACATTGTCAAAATGTCCATATTACCTAAAGCAATCTACTGACTCAATGCAATCCCTAACAAAATTCCAAGGGGATTTTTTTACAGAACTGAAACAAAAAATTCTAAAATGTATATGATACCACAAAAGATCCTGAATAGCCAAAGCAATCCTGAGAAAAAAGAACAAAGCTGGAGGTATCACATGCCCTGATTTCAAACTATATTACAAAGCCACAGTAATCAAAACAACATGGTATTAGCAGAAAAACAAATACATAGAACAATGGAACAGAATTAAAGGTCCAGAAGTAAACCCACACATATATGGACAATTATAAAAAGCAGGCAAAGAGCATATAAGAGAAAGGATAGTCTCTCCAATAAATGGTGCTGAAAAAACTGAACAGCAACAGGCAAAAGAATAAAATTAGACCACTATCTCAAACCACACACAAAAACTAACTCAAAATGGATTAAAGACTAAGATCTGAAACCATAAAACTCTTAGAAAAAAACATAGGCAGTCAACTCTTTGACATCAGTCTTAGCAATATCTTTCTTAATATGGCTCCTCAGGCAAGGGGAACACAAGAAAAAATAAACAAATGGGATTATATCAAACTAAAAGCTTCTGCACAGCAAAGGAAAGCATCAATAAAATGAAAAGACAACCTACTTAATGAGAAAAGATATTTGTAAATGATATATATATAAAGGAGTTAATATCTAAAATATATAATGAATTCAAACAATTTAACAAGGAAAAAAAAACAAACAATACAATTAAAAATTGAGCAGAGGACCTGAATAGATAATTTTCCAAAAAAGACATACAGATAGTCAAAAGGCACATGAAAAGGCATTCAACATCACTAATTATTAGGTAAATGCATATTTACAACCACAGTGTGATATCACCTCACACTTGTCAGAATGGCTATCATCAAAAAGACAATAAATAACAAGTGCTGGTGGAAATAAATTGGTATAGCCACTATGGAAGACATTATGGAGATTCCTCAAAAATTTAAGACTAGAAATACCACATGTTCCAACTATCCCACTTCTGAGTATTTAAAACACTAATCTGAAAGGATATATGGACCTCCATGTTCACCACATCATTATTTATAATAACCAATCTATAGAAACAACTTAAGTGCCCATCACCAGATGAGTGAATAAAGAACATGTGGTATATATATTTTGGAATACTACTCAGCCATAAAAAGAAATGAAATCTTGCCATTTGTGACAACATGCACAGACCTCAAGGGTATTATGCTAAGTGAAATAAATCAGATGGAAAAAGACAAATACGATATGATTTCACTCATGAGAAATATAAACAACTAATAAACAAAAATAAATAAATGAACAAACCAAACCAAACAAACACATAGGTAGACAGGATAGAGTAGTGGTTACCAAAGGGGTAGGGGTTATGGTGGGAGAGTGAAATGGGTAAAGGGGATCAACCGTATGATGATGAATGGAAACTAAATTTTTGGTGGTGAGCACTTTTCAGGGTATATAGGGTAAAATATAATGTTGCACACAAGAAATTTATATAATGTTATAAATCTAAGTTACCACAATAAAATAAATTAAAAAAAATACTCTACCCAGCAAAGCTATCATTCAGATTTGAAGGAGAGACAAAGAGTTTTACAGACATAATAAAGGTCACATATGACAAATCTATAGCCAACATCAAACTCAATGGTGAAAAGATAAAAGCATTTCCGCAAAGATCAGGAACAAGACAAAGGTGCTAACTCTCACCACTTTTATTCAACATTGTATTGTAAGTACTAGGTGTAACAATCAAACAAGAAATATATATATAAAGAATCAAAATTGGAAATGAAGAAGTAAAACTGTTATGGTTTGCAGATGAAATAATACTATGCATACCTCAATACATCACCAAAAAACAATTAGAATAAATGAATTCAATAAAGTTGCAGGATGAAAAATTAATATACTGAAACTTGTTGTTTTTATACACTAACAGTAACCTATAAGAAAGAAAACTTAAGAAAACAATGCCATTTACAATTACATCAAAAACATAAAATACCTAGGAAGAAATCTAACCAAGGAGGTGTAAGATCTATACTTGGAAAACTACAAGACACTGATGAAAGAAATTGAAGAACACAAAAACAAATGGAAAAGTACACCATGTTCCTGGATTAGAAGACATAAGTGTTGTTAAAATGACCATACTATCCAAGGCAATCTACAGGTTTAATGCAATGCCTATCAAAATACTAATGGCATTTTTCACAGAATTACGACAAATAGTTTTAAAATTTGTATGGACATACATAAGACCCCAAATATGAAAAACAATCTTGAGAAAGGACAACAAAGCTGGAGGTATCACACGTCCTGATTTCAAACTATACTACAAAGCTACAGTAATACAAACAGTATGGCCCTGGCACAACAACACACACATATATCAATGGAACAGAATAGAGAGCCCAGAAATGAACTCCCACTTATATGGTCAATTAATCTATGACAAAGAATTAAAGAATATACAATGAGGAAAAGACAGCTTCTTCAATAAATGGTGTTAGGGAAACCAGACAGCTACAAGTAAAAGAATCAAACTGGACTACTTTCTCACATCATACACAAAAAATAAATTTAAAAAGGATAAGTACTTAAATGTGAGACCTGAAACCATAAAACTCCTACTGAAAGAAAACATAGGCAGGACACTCTTTGATATCCATCTTAACAATATTTTGAGGGATATGTCTCTTCAGGCAAAGGGAGCAAAAGCAACAATAAACAGGGTTACATCAAACTAAAAGGCTTTTGCACAGTGAAGGAAGACATCAATAAAATGAATGAGCTACTAAATAGAACACATCTGCAAATGATATATTTGACAAGGAGATAGTATCCAGAAAGAACTCACAAAACTAAATATCAAAAAAACAAGCCAAAAAAAAAGCCAGATTAAAAAATGCATAGAGGACCTGAATATACATTTTTCCAAAGATATACAGACGGCCAATGGGATGAAAAGATACTCAGCATCACTAAGTCATCAGGGAAATGCAAATTAAAACTGCAGTGAGATACCACCTCACATGTCAGAATGGCTTTTATCAAAAGGACAATAAATAACAAGTGTTGGTGAGGACATGGAGAAAAGGGAACCTTCATTCACTATTGGTGGGAATGTAAATTGGTGCAGCCCCTATGGAAAACAGTATGGAGGTGCCTCAAAAAATTAAAAAGAATTACTATACAATCCAGCAATTCCACTCTTGGGTATTTATCCAAGAAAATGAAAACACTAATTCAAAAAGATATATGCACCCCTATATTTATCACGTCATTATTTACAATTGCCCATAGAAGGAATCTGAATGCTCCTGGACAGAGGAATGGATAAAGAAGATGTGGTATAAAAGTACAATGGAATGCTACTCAGCCATTAAAAATAATGAAACTGTGTCATTTGCAACAACATGGATGGCCCTGGAGGGTATTATGCTAAGTAAAATAAGTTATAAAGAGAAAGAAAAATACTGTATGATTTCAGTCATATGTGAAATCTAAGAAACAAAAAAAATGCACAATCATGACAAAACAGAAACACAAACAGGCGGTTGCCAGAGGGGAGGGTGATGGGAGTCAGGTGAGAAATAGGTGAGGGAGATTTAAGACATAAAAACTTCCAGTGACAAAATGAGTCATGGGGATGAAGTGTACAGATTGGAAACATAGTCAATAATAATGGAATATCTTTATACTGTGACAGATGGTAACCAGCTTCATAATGGTAATCGTTTTGTAACAGATAGAAACATCCAATCACTATGTTATGCACCAAGAACTTACAAAATATTGTTGGTCCATTATACCTCAGAAACAAACAAACAAACATACTAAAGGAGATCAGATTTGTGGTTACCAGAGGCAGTGTTTGAGGGGAGGGGTAATTGCATGAGTGTGGTGAAATGGTACAAACTTCCACTTATAAGATAAATAAGTACTAGGGATGTAATGTACAACATATTAATATATGTAGTTAACACTGTTGTATGATACATAAATCCTAAGAGTTCTCATCACAAGGAAAACATTTTTTTTCTTTTATTCTGTCTTTGGATGTGATGATGGGTGTTCACTGAACTGATTATGGTAATTATTTCATGATGTATGTAAATCAAATCATCATGCAGTACACCTGAACTTTATACAATGCTGTATGTCAATTATATCTCAATAAAACTGGAAGAAAAACAGTCACAAAAGAGATTACATTTTCCCAAATTGTTAGAGCTCAACATTATTTTCTTCAATATATGTTTTCAAATATTTATAATCCTTCTAAAAATGAAAAGGTGCTCTTTATTCCTTTATTCATTTGTTAGTTCATTTGACAAGTATGTTAAAAGCCTATTATGTTGCAAGCCCTCTTCTACACTGGAGATACAGCAGTAAATATCACTTACTTCAATCTCATTTTGATTTCTATTGTATTTATTTACATAGTTTCTTCTCTCCAAAATTCCTTATTTTTTTCCATGGTTTTGAGAATTAAATACAAAATCATTTTCTCCTCCATACCCTCAGACGGGTTGTCATTGCCAATATCAGCAGTCTTAGACCTCAGAAGAGGGAGTATGAAAGTCTTCTGATCTAGGTAGAAATTTTAATGTTCCATATTATAATTTCTGGCAATATTTACCCAGATTTACTATCTAGAGGACTAATATTTATAGATCACACCTGTTATTTTTGAGAAAAAAAAGGTCTTCTTGGCCTCAGAGAGTCTGGCAATACATACCAAAGGTGCACTTGAAGCTGTGTTTATATTTAAGGACAGAGTGAAGGGAGGGCTCCTAGTGCTACCCATAAAATAGCAGTTTTCTGTTCCTACAAGAATAAACTTTATAAATTATAACTGTGTTTATTATAAGTTTGAATAAGGTACAGCGAAGGTCAGCTGCCCAAACATCCCAGTTCCATCAATTTCACGCAGAACGCCATCACACTTAAGTAGGCATCAGTGCTCTTTACAATATGCTGATCAGCCAGAAACAACAAATGAATAAAACCCAAAACATCCGCTGTACAGCCAGGTAGCCAGACATGGGCAAAATGAAGCACTGTTGATACTTCCATGGGTTAATAGGGCAAAACCCCTATATTTTTTAAAGTAAAATGTAGTAAGTGCAGATTTGTGAAGAAATGGTATATTTTGGAATTTGGGTGCTCGATTTGGGGAAAGAGCATATATATCATGGAGGTATCTCCAATTAATCTCCTTTACATGTAATCAAGTTGAGCAGACATCAAATCAGTTATTTCTAGAAGAAACAGCAACAGTGTGAGAACTTAAATTTCAAGTAAAACATTTTCTGTCTATCAAGGAAATGTTCATATATAGTTTTTCCAAGTCATGTCCAAATCAATCAGAAGCTATTTCAATTTATTTAGTACTAGACTAAATCTATAGGATCTGCCTGGAAAATGTGACTTGTCCATTTTGGACTTATTAAAATTCCTTTAAAAAACACTCTATAAAATAAATAAGCCATGGGATATAATGTACAGTAGAGTGATTGTAAACAGTTAATAATATTGAGTTGTATATTTAAGTTGCTAAGCGAGTAGATCCTAAAAAATTTCTCATCACAGAAAAAGAAAATTATAACTGTGTGGTGATGAATGTTAACTAAAGTTTTTGTGGTGGTAGTTTCACAGTATATACAAATAGAGAATCATTACACTGGACACCTGAAACTAACATGTTATATGTCAGTTATATTCCAATAAAAAATATTTAAAAAAGGAACACTATAAAGGGTGTGTTAAGAATAATGTCTTTTCCGCTTCACTTTTCCCTCTTCATCATATGCTCTTGGCACCATAGTGTAGTGCAAAAATATAGCTACTGGAACTGAAAAATGGTAGCTTATTTGCAGGTCCCACCACTCTTATTTCCTCATGTCTGTTCCAAATTTCCTTGGATTTTGTCACTACCTCCACCCCTCAGAGTGAGCAGTTATAATCTGAGTATTATATGGCAGAGGGGACAATGGGTTTATTGACTGACCAAACCATTATGATGACCCTAATGCTATAATTAATGAGTAATCCACACTCACATTCCTGGGACTTGCCAGTGTTCATTTTACAGCTCGGGGAAGCCACCCAGTATGGAACGGCAAGTAAAAGGAAAACGCAAAAGAGCATTTACAGTACCTTTGCAAAGCTCAATCCAGGCAGGGCTTTGGATTTTGCTACCTTTGGGGTAAAGGAAAATGGGTCTGATATGTATGTTTTGTAGATGCACTTGATGATGTTTAGAGACAGGATAACAAGAGGGTGATGTTTATTTCCTCACCATTAAATATCTCTACTTTGATCTATGCTATCTCCTCCTGTTGCTGGGCTTTTTAAAAATTTCCTCAGAACACAACAGCTAGCATGAAAATCAGTGACCTCCTGCATTTTTCTTTCCCATACTGTAAACAAGCAGAAATCTCAGCATGGAGGTCTCACAGTGACCAGTACTGGAATCACTTTTTTCTGATTTTGCCCTTCCTTGCAATATGAGTATGATTAATGTGGGCTGAGATTTATGAACAGTCACCCTCCCTGATGTTCTATTCCCTGTCAACTAAACTTTCATCTTTTCCTGCATCTTTCCTCCCATCTCTCCTTCACTCATTTTTCCAGTTGTCCTTTGCCCAAACTTTATAAAGACACAGATCTTGCATGTTTGTCTGTGTTTAGAAAAAAAAAATGTGACTCAGGCATCTTTTTCCCTTTCCAGATTATCACAGTTAAATTTGAGGCAAAAAATATCCATTCATTTCAATCATGCACAAGTTAAATTATTTCTGCCCTCCTTGATCGTCCATGGTTCTGCCTTAATTGATTTCCTTAAATCTGACTTTGGGACTGTTTTTATTTACCTCATCAGAATTGATTGTAATCTTTACAAGCGCCCATCGCTTATTACTCTACACATGAATGAGAAACAGAAGTTGGAATATGATTGTTCATGGCTGGATTACCTTGGTCTCTTGTGATCCCTTCATTTCCCTATTTTCCCCACACTTGTCAGAAGTAGAGAAAGAGATAAGGAAGTCCTCAATTTTAAGTGTTCTCACTTGAGTTATTAAAAGACTATGTTTTCAACATAACTGTAAATTATTACTTACTAATATTACATAACTATTATGACATATCTCTTCAATATTTCCTACTCTGATATTATACAGAAACTATCACTGATTGTGAATGTACCAGTGACAAGCACTGTGCTAAGCACTATAAGATTATCTCATTTAATGTTTACATAAATCACCCCAGGTGGTAAATCACTGTTAGCCCCATTTTACAGATGAGACAAATGAGTCAAAGAAAGCAGAAGTAACATGCCCCAAGTCAACAGAGCTTATGGGGAAGAACTCAAATTCAAATCTAGTTTGAACAACTCTAAACTTGGGTACTTCATACGACACAGACTTTAGAAATATGTTTGCATTTTTAAATTAATTACTTTATTTAAATTTTCAATTACTTCTATGACATTTATAATTTACAAGTACTATTGGTCCTCAGTGGTTTGGGAAAAAGCATAAATCTAAAAATAAACCATAGGTAAGAGTCTAGTGTGTCTGACAATAAGTTTTTTTTTTTGAGTGTAATGTAAGTGTCTGATAACCCTCAAGCATCCATTTCCAAAACCTCCATCTCGAATAAACATATTGCCAGCAAATGACACAGCTACTAATAAACAACTAGATAAGAATTCAGGCCACCCAGCCCATGAAGTTCCCCTTTTAGAAAGCCCTGAGTAATCTAGATAATTGACTGCTTGAGAACCCCCATTTTCCCCTCCTGCACCCTACTTTCTGTTCTTATATTTTAAATTCACCAATAAAGAATGAACCCATGAAGGCCTAGGCACCTCACCCTTGACCCCAATCAAGGAAGAACCCCAAGTCCGTGTTCTCTCTCTCTTTCTCTATCCGCGACCTCGCTGGGTGGCCCCTGATGTGCTGGGCGTACCCTTTGGGACTTGTGAGTAGTAGATGTTTTTCAAATTTCTCTGATGGTTGTTGCTGAGGTGTGTCTTGCAATCATTACAAGAACCACAGGGCTGGTCCAACCACAACATAGGCTCCAAAAGGAGAAATGTCTGTGGGGACCTGCCATAGGTAGTAGGGACCCATGTGAGTGCCACAGGTAATCTCAGCCCATAGGCTGAGACCAAAACAAAAGGCTATCAACCTCTTTTAATTCAGCTTCCTTAGTCATGGGTTGCCATCTAAACAGTAACAAAAAGAAAAAAATTTCAATTTCCTAAATCATCAGCCATAGGCTCAGAATAAAATGGGGTTTACACTGTCCTTTGACAGTTCAACTACTCTTGGGCACCTCTGAGTCAGTTATTTAGACACAGTTTCTTGACATCGTCTCTATCTTCGATTCCAAAGAGGCAGCACAGGAAAATCAATCAGCAGTGTCTGGAACATGGCAAGGGCTCAGCAAAGGGCAGCCATTATTTTTTTCTCCCATCTTTATCACAGTATACACAAACCTTGCAGAATTCAAGGAAAAAAATCAAAAACAATGTAACCCAAAACTCTTAAAAAATAAAGTCAAACATGCTGTTTTGACAGTGCTTTCTCCCTCCACGCTGAGTTAAATGGATGACATTCGCACCAGAAAAAGAAAAGTATTTCTTTTACTTTCAAATATTACAATTTCTCAGTTTAAAAAATTTCACAGCCACTATTACATTTACTAACAATTCTCATCACAATATTTGTGTTTTTCTATTCTTAGACAATGCTGGCAGTACTGAGGCAGCTGCATATGTTATACAGATATTTTACGAGGCAAGACCCTCTCAGCCCTGGCTGCAGCACGCTCCAATGTTCCAAGGTCTGTAGGCGGACCAAGAACATTATCATCATGAGCTCTGGGAAAGGCAGAAAAAGGATCTTTTGGAAGACAAAAAAGAAGACTGACATTTGTGATGAGGGAATAAAAAATAAAGAGGGCTTCATTTTTCAGGACTCCAAGTTGAACAGAAAAATTCAGTTGCTGTATGTTTCCTGAATAAATTTAGATAGTCAAGGGTTTGTTTGTAGTGGTCTTCCTATAAGTTCCCCTCTCTCCCCTACTGCTGCACAGATAAAAGTGGTCCAAGTGACCAGAACTCATCTACAGGTCATTCCTCAAGCACTCCAGGACTCCTTACAGTTTAGTAACTCTGTCCATCATCTCCTAACATGCACACACAAAGAATGCCAAGGCATCCACAATAATCACCCTGGATTAGGCCAGGATTAAGAGGATGTTGTAGACAATCTCTATTTCCCAATGTCATGGTGACTCCCATGCTGTGACTTTAGCAGTGCTGTGGGTATAATTTTGTCAGGGACACTGACAGAACTATTATGCATAAATGGAAACCTCTCATGTCATGAGTATCTGCAAAGATGGCAAAACTACCCTCCAAGAAATTTTAAGAGTACAAGGGGTTGTATCTTTTTTCTTCTGAGTAACTATACTTCAAAGTCAAAGCAAGGACCTAGAGTGCAGATGGTGAAGAGCAGACTGCACACCAACATGAATTGGCTTCAAGACCTTTCACTTATTTATTTTCTTTAACAAGTCAAGCAGCAACGGTGAGCAAGCGGGGGGGTGGGGTGGGGGGGTAGGGGGGTGGATGCCACGTGCCACCTGTGTAGAGACTGACCAGTCTCTCTCTCATTGCCATTGATTACTCTCCACTGGCATGTCCAGTTCTTCCCGCAGATGTCTTTGCCCTGTTGGTCCCCTTATGGTCAGCACGTGCCCTACTGAAAGCAGCTCAGCCCACTCAAAAAACGTGCAGGGAGTCAATGTCAATGCCCATCATGTCTGGCAGGCCAGAGGGGCCCCCATGCTAATGAGAGCCTGGGTGCTCTGGGTTTGCCTCGCACTCTACTGTCCTGAAGTTGCAACTGACATATTCTGACTGATGACAAGGACTCTCTCCATGAAAAACTTTAGGTAGGCTCTTCCGAGGCTCTTTTTGTCTAAGCCTCATACTTTGGACTCATCCTTGCTGGGCTAGCAAAGGCCAGTTGTAGCTAGATTTCTACTAGGTCAGTTAAGTGAGAATCTCCCCACCCTTGGTATCTGATCAACCCTGATATCTGACCAACTTGCTCCTCCCCTTCTCTCAATAACTGATCACCCTGGCCTGCCTTCAGCAAGAATCCTGGTAAGCTGGTTTGGTAAGAATCCCCCACCTTTGTTGTCTCCTCTTAGTTATTTTCCATCCACGGACACTGCCCACTCCCACACCCACACACACAACTTGACTATAAATTCCCAGGAGGAAATAATACGTACATATTTTTTAAAATAGTTTTTAAGAGCATTCTTGATTAAAAAATGTAACAACTCTTAGGAAACTAAAAATAGACCAGAACTTTCTTACTCTGATAGAGTGCATCTTCAAACTACCTAACGCAAACATCATACTGAATGGGGCATTCTTTAATAGCTTTCCCCCTTCATTAAAAAGAGCACTCTCCTTCTGCTACCACCAACTAACCCAACATTGAACCACAGGCTCTAGTCACTGCAAGGGACCATAATAATAAATTAATTAACATTGGAAAGTTAAGAATAAAAAAGTCATTATTCTCAGGTAAAAATGTAGTTAGAAAATCCTATGTATACTCAGAATATTCTGAATATATATGAAAGAAATATACATACAAAAACATTAGAAATTACTAAGTGCTTTTAGCAATGGCACAGGATACAAAAGCCACTTTATTCCTATACATCAGTGTTCCAGTTACCTACCGCTGTCCCAGCACTTAGTGGCTTATACAGCAACAACCATTTTCTTAAATTTCAAGGTCTGTGGGTCAGGAAGTCAGGTAGAGCTTGGGTAAGAAATTCCGCTGTGGCGTGGGGCATGAGCAGAGGTTTCTGTGGTAGGTGGGCTAATCTGGAACATTCAAGACTGATTTATTCACATGCCTGCTGTCTTACGGAAATGGCTGGACTCCTAGGCCCAGCTAACACAGTGGATCATAAAGCCTAGGCACGGCCTCTCCAGCATTGCAGACTCAAGGGTCGTCAGATATTACACGTCAGCTCAGAGCTCACAGACCCAGCACAACAAGAGATGGGAGGAAATTACCTGGACTGGGTGAAGAACCATTTCTATTCGCAAAAGCCATCACGAAGCCCATCAAGACTCAAGAAGGTGTATCAAGAACCCCATCTTTTCATGGGGTAACTGCCACAGCCAACGACAAGAGATAAATTAACCTCTGTGCTAAGTATGAGGCACAAATTACCTCCTTCAGTTCACTCATACAGTCCATTTTCTAGATGAGAAAATCAAGACCCAGAGATTAAGTAAATTGGGTAAGCCTCAAAAAACGGACTCTTCATTAAAAAAACAAAAAGTGGGGAATTTGGGGTATCATTTTAGAAGAGAAATACATATTTTGACAATTCCACAAATAAAGAATAAGTTAAATCATATGTACTGACAACAGTATTACTCTGTTACGCACTGTATTAAGAGGAAAAAAAAAACTCTAGTGACAAAATGACAACTTGTAAACAGCCACATACAGCAAAAAATCCAGTTTATTTAAAGTACCAATGAAGCAATGGTATGGAGATGAAGGTGGAAACAATAATCATGCCATAAAATGTCATAAAAATGCATCATATTTGTAACAGGGAAGTGTGAGTGTGTGTGCTGTTTGCTAGATACAAAGACACAGAGCAGGAGAACAAAGAAAACATGCAGCTTTCAACCAGGAAAAACTAATAAATATACATGACTGTAAACAGCTTTCCAAAGACAGGTACACTGTGCTGCACATGATTTATATGTTTACCTCCTGGCTTGAAAATGAAAATCAGCATTGGCTCCAGAAAAACTATTGAGTTCTTCTGATATCTGGCACTATGAGAAACTGTTCAACAGTAACTTTATTCTCAAGAAGCTAATTGACTGGTTTGTAACTTTATGCAAATTTCTACCTGGTAATTTCAGTCTGGGGAGGGGAGGCAGGAACAGAGAAGACAGGTTTCACTTACTGAGATGTATAATTCACGGTTAATAAATCATAACAAGCACTAATAAGTAAAGAAACAGTAGTAGCTTAAGGAGAACATAGGCAAAGAAGCATTAATTTTCTTCATTAAATGTACTTAATTAGCACAGCTCTCCTCTGGAGGCCAAGAAATAATGAGACCATGACAGCCCCTGATTATGAATGCTGCTAAATCTCTTTAAAAAAAAACAAAAAATACAATTATAAAAAATCCCTCCTACTACCTTTGAAGAATCATTTAGAAATAATAAGGAAAGTAATTTACATCTGTAAAAGTAAACAGTACATTTCTATAACTGTGTAATTTTATAGCCACAAATACATATACATACACACACCACTATTTAAGCTGTATACATCCTTTTCAAAATAGGTTGAATTTTTGTAAGCACACAACGACTTGATGAAAAGTGTATCTGTAGTTGGTGCACAGAGTTAAATGGGAATTTCTAAACACCCAAAACATTTCCTGAGACGACGCACATTTTACAGGACAGATAATAAAACAATCATTTGAGGACATATTTCATTCAGCACTTTCAAGCATTATGAGGTAGGTGTCATTATCTCCATTTTATATATGAGACAACTATGGTTCAGATTGTTATGAAACCGGCAAAGGTTTTGCTATAGTGAGTACCTGAAATTCCACCATTGGTCTGCTGAAACCCCAAACCCATTATCTTTTCGCTTTCCATCTAGGCTTACCCAGGAGGAAAAAGACAATTTCTGGATTCCACATGTATAAATGAAGGTGTATCCTGAACCTTGACCACTGACCTTTGATCAGTTTTCCAAAGTTAGTCATTGGGTTGGGGAGTTGGGGCATGGCAGTAAAGCCAGCTGTCCACTTAAATGCCTTCCTCAGAACAAAAGGACTCAGGGCCCCAGTAGCGAGTCTACCACATGGTCCTAAGGAAAAGATATGTTAGTCACCACATGAATCTGACAAGGATAAATAATTTTTAAAACAGGAAAGGGTAAGAAAATGTTTTCCAGTATGCAAATGTGAAAGACAAGAGGCAAACAGTTGTGCTCCACAGGGCACAAGCAGAATGATATCATATGTCATACATGGTTAAGGGAGAGGGGCTGGTAAGATCACGTTATACTAGAAGCTTTTGGAATTTCTTACAACAGATGACACAGAATAATTATATAAATATCTTCAAATATTTTAAATGTCATGTTACAGACAGATAAGTTACTCAGGGAAACTAGAGTGTCTGAGAATTACGTTTATCACATAACGAAGAAGCTGAAGTTGGGGAGGCCAACCATACCTTGTCACAAAACACCCTTCGTTGAGACAAAGCTTACCACACAAACAGACAATGGGGATTCCAACTCTCAGGGAGGGTGTTCTGCTCACTCAATTTTACCACATGATTACTAAGTTCAAAGGAAGGCATGTTGGGTCTCCCTTTGTAATGTTTTAGAGAATTTCATATACTGCAAACTGGTAGAGTTTTTAGAAATGATTAAATCAAATTTTCACATCTTATAAACAAAGGAAAACAAGATGAGTGATGACCTATAATTTATAAAATGCTTTCCCAAAGCTCATTACATCTTATGATCGCTAGGTGAAGTACAGTAGTTCCTCAGTACCCATGCAGTATTGTTCCAGGATCCCCTAAGGATACTAAAATCCACACATGCTCAAGTCTCTTATATAAAATAGTGTAGTATTTGCATATAACTTATGCAATCCTCCCATGTACTATTTTTTTTAATTATTCTTTTTGAGGTACACCAAGTTCAATCATCTGTACTCCCATGTACTTTAAATCATCTCTAGATTACTTATAATATCTAACACAATGTACATGCTATGTAAATAGTTGTAAATACAATATAAATGCTACACAATAGTTGCCAGTGCACAACAAATTTGTTTTGCTTTTGGGAACTTTCTTGAATTTTTTTTCAAATGTTTTCCATATTCTGTGGATGTGGAACCATAGATATGAAGGGCAGATTGGAGAAGGTAAGGCTATTTACATTCCCATTTTCACAAAGGGATCAGACCCAGCGTTATGACTGCCTGAAAAGTCACACAACCATTAAACTGCCATCAAGGGGCTCCTGCCAAACAGGAGCAAAAATGGAAAAGGAACATATGATGCTGAGACCTAGTATTTCTAAAAGATGTTGCATAAGTCTCTCCCTATAACATTAGTGAGATTATTTCCTTACATCCAGTTTATAAGCATCTTTACACAGTTCTCTGAAGGCATAGATGTTAGGACTTCATTTACTAACAAAATCATACCATTCTAAACGTTGTTACTGACAGCAGAGATCTGAACTCATAAGAAAATTCCTTCCTTCACTTATAAGAATGAAGAAAAATACTAGAAAAAGTAAGCAACTACTTTTATTTCCAATTAACACATTATTTTCTTCATGAAGTAACAAAATAACAAATCAATAAGAAAAAGAAAAAGCCCACTCAACATCACTAATTATTAGAGAAATGCAAATCAAAACTACAGCGAGGTATCACCTCACACTGGTGAGAATGGGCATCATCAAAAAACTTACAAACAGAGTAAATGCTGGAGAGGGTGTGGAGAAAAGGGAACGCTCTTGCACTGTTGGTGGGAACATAAATTGATACAGCCACTATGGAGAACAGTATGGAGGTTCCTTGAAAATCTAAAAACAGAATTACCATATGACCCAGCAATCCCACTACTGGGCATAGACCCAGAGAAAACCATAATTCAAAAAGATACATGCACTCCAATGTTCATTGCAGCACTATTTACAATAGCCATGTCATGGAAGCAACCTAAATGTCCATCAACAGATGAATGGATAAAAAAGATGTGGTACATATATACACAGATGTAGAGAACAAACATACGGACACCAAGGGGGTAAATCGGGAGGCGGGGGCCAGGGGAGGGGTGTGTTGGGGTGGGATGAATTGGGAGATTGGGATTGCCATATATACATTACTAATAAGAAAAAGAATATCAAATTGTACACTTTAAATATATGCAGTTTATTGTATGTCAATTATATCTCAATAAAAGTTCTTAAAAAAAAAAAAAGAAAAACCCCAAAAGAAAAATGGACAATCAGCGGTTCCAAAAATAAAAAAGGCAATACATGTATTTTTGTTTTTTGAGAAACAAATGGAATACAGAAAATATTTATAAATAAGGAAGATGAGTCTAAGCAGAAAGGGAAGAACAACTACTATCAGAATTAAAACACCTAGGACTGAAAGAAGGAAGCTAAAAGAGAAAACATAGAAAAGGAGTAGAATTCCACTGGTGTTTTAAAATTGGGGTAAGTGATGTAAAAATTAGAAGCTGATAACACCAGCTTAAAAAAGCAGGGTGTGGGTGCTAAACTGAGATAGATGGACATACTGAAGGTCAGGGAAGTTTGAAAACATTTCATTATGTACCTCACTTAAAACAATAGATTTTTTTTTTCCTGTTACGTTGTATATACAATGAGTTTTCTGAGTACATGTATTTTTAAATTCAGGCATGAAAGAATATCATCCTTGTTTTCATTAGAAGAGTAACCTTTTGATAATAAAAACAGGTTTCCTCATCCTAATTTATTGTGTAAGAACTACACATTTACACAGTAAATGTATATTTACACATCATTTACAAAAACGTCTCTTAAGGACATTTTGGGGGTGAGGTGAATGTGAAGGGTTCAAACATTACCTAAGGCACAATGAACTTGTGTCACATATTCTTTAGGAATAAAAGATTTATCCTAGATTCACTGTCTTGTAAAATTCCACTTCTCTGTGTTTGTGTGTGTGTGCGTTTGAAGAAGGCACAGCAATTACCTGAAAATAATTTTCCTTGATATCCAGAAATACCTTGTTCTCCTATCATTTAAAATAGTTCTCAAGAATTAGTGCCTTGCAGAAAATGCAAGCATGTTTCTAACAAGTTAGTTTCTTGTTAGAAACATTCCTGTTTCTAACAAGTTATCATAAGTTTAGGTTTTATTTACTAATAAATTTCTATGTCAACAAGTATATATTTATTACCTACCATATCCCAGCAGATTTCCATGGGTTATGAGAAATTTAAAACAATAGAGAGGGTTATAGTTCCAGGTCTTTTATTGTGATACTTTGCTCTTGTACCCTTTTATGTATATTGATGATGTTAGATTAAATGATTGCTAAGAATCTTCTGACTCTAAAATCTTATGATATTCATCTAAAAAACTATTAGTGAAGAATATTGTGGTGGATTAAGGACAGTCACGGATTCTTTGCTATTTTCCCCATCAAGAGATAGTGTTGATTTCTTGTCTCTAAACTTAGGGATGCCCTGTAACTGCTTAGCCTATTGGAGGTGGGGAAAGTGATGCTGTGTAGATTCAGTTCTAAGGCTTAAGAATGCCTGACAGTTTCCACTTTTATGCTTCTTGATTACCCTGAGTTTCCATGTAAGAAATGTGGCTGCTCTGTTAGAGATAACACATGGAGACACCAGATGGAGAGAAGGGGCCCTGGGGCTACTTGGAGAGAGAAGGACACACTGTCATCATAACCTACCAGTTGGACCTCAGATGCCTCCGGCCCCAGCTGCCATCTGATCATAATCACATGAGATCTCAAGTGAGGACAGCAGCAAAACTGCCCGGCTGAGCCCAGTCAAGCCACGGAACCATGAAAGATATTAAAAGCTACTAAACTTTTCATTTAAGCTTCTCATTTAATTTCAATTTGAGCTACCAAGTGCCAGGATTATTTGATATACAGCAATAACTGAAACAGATATTACATGTAAGCATTACCATAGGTATAACTACATTATTGATGCCACAAATTATACATTTCAGATCATACATAATAAAGTACCTATAGAAACATATACAATCAGTTCTGCTATAATCTGATATAAGCAGTGCAAAAAAAAAAAAAAAATCACCAGACTGAATAATCTCGTAATATAAACTACAAGCCCTATGGGAAACACGGAGTTAGCATACATCACTAAGAAACTTTGTCAGTGACACATAAAAAATAAAGCTAGGAACCAAATTAATACGGCGGCACAGTTTTAAAAACGTTAAATAATTGACAAATACATAAATATGACAATAAAAATGGCACTTCACCTTGAGAAAGACGAAGTTTGCGGAGTGGGTGTGGAAAGAGGTGCAGCTGTGAGTCATCCTGAATTGGCCCTCAACACCAAAAGGCAGTTAAGGCACATCTTGACTGCAAGAAAGTTAAACATTCCCCTAATTAAAAAAAAAAAAAAAATTAAAGTTACAATTTCCCCAAAGCCACATCAAGCACTGTATACTTCAATTCCAGCTCACAATAAACTTCATCTGTAGGATAAAAAATTAAAATACTTTCCCAACTATCATTAAAAACAACTTTCCATTTTATCCAAATGACTCAGATATTTACCACAGTTTTCAGAAATACTATTTCCCGCCCCCAAAATCAACAAAATTAAAAACAAATCTTTTCACAAAAATGCAAGTGTTCTTCTCAGATATTTTATTATTTTAAAATTTCTTCTTTTTAAAGATGCTAAATAAAACTGTTAAATAATGAGACCAGTTTTGAATCAAGACTTTACATACTTGAGGAGATGGCCTCCTATTTTTCCCATTAAGAGCACTTAAGGAAAAATAATCAGCATATCATGGGGAAGGCAGATACTGTGGGAATAGGGGAAACAGACAGACATAAGCTTTGTCAGAGAAGCCTCCGGCATGTATAGTCCTGTTTTTAAGGATCTTCATTTTATATCTGAAGTTCAGGAAAGTTAAAAATGCATGTTTTATGTAACTTTTGAGAAATTCTCTTAAAAAGTATTCTGCTCCAGAATGGCTTGCTAAGGGCAAAGAAAGAATGCTTAAGTGTTTTATTCAGTTTCACCTGTCTCAATATGTAGTATTAGTATTTTAACGTAGATATTTCCAATTTCTTAAAGTGCTTTTATCAAAACCCTTCCAGATTGCATATGTTACTGTATTACAATTGCTTATAAAAGGAGAAGTAAAACTTCAATCCTAACTAAATTTGAGATTCAAATAAGTTCCCAGTAAGAGGAATTTATTGAAAAGGATATTAAAATACATTATGTAGAGCAGGAATCTCTGGTATCTGATACACAATTCTAGTCCCTCAAGCAACAGAAGACAGTTTGTTTAACCTATTGAAGAGATGATAAGTTTTTGAGGAAGATCTTCAATAATTAAAAGGGGGTGCTCCCTCTTCTCAACGCTGGAATGTTGCAAAAGAGACACAAATAACTCACAATGATAAGAGCTGTTTGCTTTGTTCTGTTCGATTTAATTCAAATGATTTCAACTAAGGGAATAAAAGCAGTTACTTGGTCAACTTTGGAACTGTCTCAGTAACTAAACTTAAGAGAAACAAAGATGCTACATATCTTCTAAAAGTTAATATGTTTACGAGTCATTTTTGGATAGACCAAATAAATACGCACACTTACCTGAAGTTAAACTTCAAGGAGCGGATTTCAGCATATGAGAAAATTTTAAGCCAAGCAGGACAGAGCAGAGAACTGCATCATCCACCCCCATCTGCTTAGGCTCTTTGGAAGCAAACTTCGCAAGCAGCTGCATTGGTAGAGGCCCCATAATCTGGCGGTAACACGTTACTCAAATCAGCCACCACTAAAGTCTAATAACCTGGTGAGACTCAGGGCGTAAAAGCCTAACAAGTAAAACCCACCCGCGAGGGGCTGGCTTTGATCCCACACCTGGAAGAGAGATCCTAAGTAACTTGATAACAAGATGCTCCAGCGCCACAGCGATCCTGTAATGTGCCTTTAAGAATACTTTAAGACTTTCTAATTAGACAGTTAACAAATACACACAAATAACCTCAGCAGACAAAACCTTTAAGGACAATATTTTCAACCCAAAATTCTCCAGGGAAGCATTTCTTCTTCTAAATAAACTTATTTAAAACAGGAGCGGAAAGGCTAGTTAAATGAGTGTCAGCGCAGGACTCCTTTTCAAACCGCGAGAAACTTGCCCAGACCGTGCGCGCCGCCTCTGGAGTCCGCATCCCAAGGCGCCGGGGTCCGGTGTCTGGGCGAGGACCACCCGCTCCCTGCTGATTCCCTCTGGCTGTATCCCCCTTCCCGGGTCCTCGGCCTCCGCGGCCCCGCCGTCCGGGCGGCGCTCGGGGGCGACGCGGTGCCGGGAGCCGGGCGGGGGCGGCCCTTCCCCTAGTGCGCCTCGGTACCCCCAGCCGCTTCGCCGGTCCCGGCGCGCGGGTGCGCCGGGGACTCGTGCGCTCTCTCCGACCCACTCTGCGGCCCGGGGACCCGCCCCGCCGCCGCCGCCGCCTCCCGGCTCCCGGCCCGCGCGCGCCCGCCCGGGGAAGGGGAGGAGGAGATGGAGGGGGCGGGAGCCAGGAGCTGAAGGCGCCTCCATCCGCCTGCCTCGGCGGCCCCCCGGTCGGCCTGCCCCCCGCCTGGGCGTGGGGTCCCGGGTATCCCACTCTGGCCGGCCGGATCCCGGAAGGTTGCGGGCCTGTTGGTGGCGGCCGCTAAGGAAGAAGCGGGTCTCGCCGCTGGGAAGTGGGTGAGGGTCTCTGAGGCAACGATGGAGGGCGGCTTTCTGGAGCTCCCCAAAATTGATTACAGTCACACACAAGGGCATCTTCTTCCAACTTCTTAGCACAGTGGGTGGGTACAGTCACAGTTACTCCTACGCTACATATAATGGTAATAATTATTAGCACAGTATACAGATGTCACTTGGCCTTGGCATAATTTATTCTTAAGCACTGCCACCTGTCTGCTTTCACTGCCTTCCTGGAGTTTCTCTTCTTTCCTCGTGGATACCCTCTGGATATGCTGAGAGCTCGGCCAGGAATGGGACTGAGATTATGAGGCTACATCTACAGATGCAGCTCGGCGCCGCTGTCATATGGTAGGTTCCTTGAATGAATGGATAAACCACTGGTGAGAATCAGTCTATAAATGAGGCTCTTCCCTCTATTCTCCAGTTTCCTGAAGAGTTAAGTGTTCCAGGCTCTAGAAGACAAGTTGAAGGACTGGAATTGAAAGATCGTTTTTGGATCTAAGGGGTTTTGCTGCCTCAAATTTGTGTTTTATTAAGGGTCTTTCTTTTTTGAACTCTCAATTTGATTGCAAATAACTCAGAAAGTATAATTATTTAATAAAAAGGAATCAATCTATGGTAATGTTTTATTTTGATATTTGTAGGTTTGCTGCTCAGCACTACCCTCCTTTTATGGAAACAGTACCTGGATTTTGCTTGGAAATAAGGAATCGTCCCCCACTCTCTGCACCTGTGCTTCAAGTGATGCTAGCTCCTGCTCAGACTCCAGTGTACATGACCCTGACCTGTTCAGTGGAAGTCTCTTGATTTCCTGGTCATGGGGATTATTTCAGAGATATTCCTGTGCTCCAAGTCAGGGCAATTAAATACAAAAACTTAGTTCTGGAACTCTGTGAGCCCTATAAATTAGAGTCACACAGAGATGTTTAAATCTTAGCCACTGCAGGTCTGTTACACTGTTAGGGCTTGGGATCCTGAAACATGGAATCTGATAGTTGCTCCTGAGAATACTGGCTTTGTAAACCACCTGGACCCTCAGATCTTGCAAAGGTGCCCACCACCACCTCATTCTAAATAAGAGCACTTCTCCTGTACTGGAAAATGCTGCAGAGTTTCTCCTCCACAAGTGAACATGTACCCCCCTCAGAATTTTCACCCACCTACTCTTTCGGCTGTAAGGCCCTTACCTAGGAATAAATCCCACCATAACCTGATCGGGGACATGTTGCAGTTGATATGAGAGAAAAGAGGAATTAAAAAATTAGCATCTACAGACAGAAGCCAGGTGAGTTCACCTGGTAGGAAACTTTGCAGATACTTGATTAGTGTGGCCAAAACATTTAAGACTGAATAAGAATTCACTGACTTAGGGACACTTTCTTGGGACATAAGATATAACATCCTAGGAAGGACCCCAAAGGGAGATGTGAGCTCATTGCTAACATGGCTCTTAGAAAGTGAGGGCTAAGGCTAAGACACATGGGAATACCTAGGTTGTTCTGGCAGACTCAGAGAAGGGAATAAAGAGGCTACAGGAGGTGGGATTGCTGTGCTGGGGAGAATTTGAGGCCAGAACACCCACCAGTGGGTTGTGTTCCACAAGAGGGCCAGACAAAGCACTATTCAATGAAGGCTATCAGGAATGTACTGGTGAGAGGGACACTAGCATCACCAAGATGTTTATTAGAGATTCTCCTCTATATTCATGAGTTAATAGCAGCAGAGGTGAACACAGGGCTAGGTTCATTAATATTCATAAAGTTGACAGTCTGGCCAGGAGGTGGTATTTAATCAATAGAAGGCAGGAAGCTACAATTACCATAAAGACCCACAAGGTCAGAGGGACAGTCAAGAGGGGTTGACACACAGGGAGTTGAATCTGTGAATAGAACATGGTTCTTAAGAACAGAAAAGATTAACAGCCAATATGGTGCTACATAACATCTACAACCAAAAAAAAGGTAATAAGGGAAAAACAGGAAGCTGAAAGAAGGCACTTAGATAAAAAGGCATGATCCTCAATCTATTTTCCAGGACGCTAACAGCTCAGAAACACTGTTACAGGTTTTCTTCTGGCACTCAGACCCAGATCTCTGAATTCCCCACAGACTTGGAGGCCTGACCTTGGTGAGGGGGTACATGTTAGAAGGGTGGGGAAGAACTCTGGCATGCTTCTAAACCATTGTAGCCAGCATGTCCTCTAGTTCAATTTAGATACAAAGAAGCCTCACGAATTGAGCAGCACCCCCTTGCTTGGCTCATTTGTTCAATTACCTCATTAATGAGAATATTACCATCACTCAGTGGGACTTATCTCACAATCTCTTAAAACTCCCCTTGAATAAAACTGATAAGAAAATGTGACTTCTGCTACTAGCAGAAAATCATCCATGACTATCACAATTTCAAAAGTGGCAAGAATTCCCAATTTTGTAAAAACTTTGAAAAATGCATTCTGGTTTTGAGATTTAATTTCTGAGAAGATGCATAAAATTTCTTGGAAGAAAATTAACCAATTCATTCCATTTATCATCATCTCTAGCCTCAACTCAGCTGCTTAAACTTCAAACAGAAACTTAACTTCCTATAACATGCTAACTATTGCAACTTTGTTGAAAAAAAAAAGATAGAATGAGAGTAAGAAGAAAAATCTGTTTGAAAATAGATGGTGTAGGCAAGATGATATCCTGCACGTACAGCACTCTAGATGGTCAATTTGCTTTTTGTATAACTTCCCTAAAATTTGCAATTTTAGACAAGAATTGTAAAGACCCCAAATGCTACATAGTATATTGTTTCATTCATGCGGTCTTCTGGAAAAGGCAGAATTGTAGGAAAAGGAAATATATCTAAGAGATGGGGGAAAGGGAATATTTACATGCAAAGGGGCCTCGAAATTGAATTTGTAGGGTTATGGGACTATCCCATTACATTACTGTGTAGATGCGTGGCTATTCTTTAGTCAAAACCCATAGAACTGTACACTCTAAACAGTGACTTCTACTGTATTCAAATTAAAAAAAAATAATCAAATAATCAGAATGTAGGGAAGGCAGGGTGGAATGCAGACTGTGACAAATCTAACCCTATTGCAAATATATGACATAAGCTCACAGAAGTGGGTGGGGAAGGAATGAACTAAACTACACAACTCTGGAAAAGTTTTCTCAGATCTTATAAGGCAAAAAACGTAAAGACCTGTGAACAAAAAACTGTACTCTAGTTGCAAAATGTATTTGTCACAGGGCTACCATTTAGCAATTCTGATTCTACTTTATATGTAGAGTATGATTCAATTAATAGGTGAAAAATATTGCAGATGAGAGTCAGATTTCTCTTTTACAATAAGGTGCAATAAAACAAGCAAGTTGGGAATGCTAGAATAGATATGAAAGTTCTGAATTAGAATCAGACATATCAGTATGAATGTATGCTTATTTTTAATACATAGATACACACTGAAATATACGTGTAAAC
The DNA here is from genome assembly GCF_030028045.1 of Hippopotamus amphibius kiboko. Taxonomy (NCBI): domain Eukaryota; kingdom Metazoa; phylum Chordata; class Mammalia; order Artiodactyla; family Hippopotamidae; genus Hippopotamus; species Hippopotamus amphibius. Next base: position 78,825,062 of record NC_080198.1, read on the forward strand.
GTGAGTATACAAAAATATGGTGTCTAGCTCTGTCCACTGAGAAGGTCTAGAAGCAGTAATACCCCAGTAGTAAGGACACATATACATACCCAGATATTTCTTTTAAAATATTATTCTTCTCCCTCTTGCAAGAGCACCGGAATTACAACTAAATGCTGAACAATCATTGACAGAAAGACACTGGAACTCACCAAAAAAGACACCCCACATCCAGAGACAAAGGAGAAGCCGCAATGAGACGGTAGGAGGGGCACAATCGCGTTAAAATCAAATCCCATAAATGCTGGGTGGGTGACTCACAGACTGGAGAACAGTTTTACTGCAGAAGTACACCCACTGGAGTGAGGGTTCTGAACCACATGTCAGGCTTCCCAACCTGGGAGTCCAGCAATAGGAGGAGGAATCCCCAGAGAATCAGACTTTGAAAGCCAGCAGGATTTGATTGCAAGACTTCCACAGGACTGGGGAAAACAGAGACTCCACTCTTGGAGGGCACACAAAATAGTGTGCTCACCAGGACCCAGGGGGAAGGAGCAGTGACCCTATAGGAGACTGAATCATACCTACCTGCTGGTGTTGGAGGGTTGCCTGCAGAGCTGGGGGGGGCAGCTGTGGCTCACCGAGGAAACAGGGGCACTGGCTGCAGGGGTTCTGGGAGGTGCTCATTGGCGTGAACCCTCCCAGAGTCCACCATTAGCCCCACCAAAGAGCCTGTAAGCGCCAGTGCTAAATAGCCTCAGGCCAAACAACCAACAGGGTGGGAACACAGCCCCAGCCATTGGCAGACAAGCAGATTAAAGTTTTACTGAGCTCTGCCCACCAAATCAGATTAAAGTCTTACTGAGCTCTGCCCACCCAGCCCTACCCACCATCAGTCCCCCCCATCAGGAGGCACTCACGAGCCTCCTAGATAGCTTCCTCCACAAGAGGGCAGACAGCAGTATCAGCAGTATTTCGTCTTGTGGAACTGAAAACCACAGCCACAGAAAGATAGAGAAAATGAAAAAGCAGAGGACTTTGTACCAGATGAAGGGACAGGATAAAACCCCAGAAAAACAACTAAATGAAGAGGAGATAGGCACCCTTACAGAAAAAGAATTCAGAATAATGGTGGTGAAGATGATCCAGGACTTTGAAAAAAGACTGGAAGCAATGATCAAAAACTTTACCAAACACCTAGAAGAATTAAAGAGCAAACAAACAGAGATATGCAACACAATAACTGAGATGAAAAATACACTAGAAGGAACCAATGGCAGATTAACTGAGGCAGAAGAGCGAGTAAGTGACCTGGAAGACAGAATGGTGAAAATCACTGATGTGGAAAAGAATAATGAAAAAAGAATGAAAAGAACTGAAGACAGCCTAAGATACCTCTGGGACAATGTTAAACGTGCCAACATTCGCATTCTAGGGGTCCCAGAAGGAGAAGAGAGAGAGAAAGGACCCGAGAAAATCTTGGAAGAGATTATAGTTGAAAACTTCCCTAACATGGGAAAGGAAATAGCTACCCAAGTCCAGGAAGCACAGAGAGTCCCAGGCAGGATAAACCCAAGAAGAAACATGCCAAGACATATAGCAGTCAAACTGATAAAAATTAAAGACAGAGAAATGTTATATGATGCCATTCCCTTCTGGCTTGCAGAGTTTCTGCTGAGAAATCAGCTGTTAACCTTATGGGAGTTCCCTTGTATGTTATTTGTCGTTTTTCCCTTGTTGCTTTTAATATTTCAAGTGATGAAAGGGAAGACCCTACAACCAAGAATACTCTACCCAGCAAAGATCTCATTCAGATTCGATGGAGAAGTCAAAAGTTTTACAGACAAGCAACAGCTAAGAAAATTCAGCACCACCAAACCAGCCTTACAACAATTGCTAAAGGAAATTCTCTAAGCAGAAAACATAAGAGAAGACAAGGACCTACAAAAACAAAAACAAAATGATTAAGAAAATGGTAATAGGAACATACATATCAATAATTACCTTGAAGGTAAATGGACTAAATGCCCCAATCAAAAGACACAGACTGGCTGAATGGATACAAAAACAAGACCCATATATATGCTGTCTACAAGAGACGCACTTCAGACCTAGGGACACATACAGACGGAAAGTGAGGAGATGGAGAAAGATATTCCATGCAAATGAAAATCCAAAGAAAGCTGGAGTGGCAATAGTCACATCAGATAAAATAGACTTTAAAATAAAAAATGTTACAAGAGACAAGAAAGGACATTACATAAAGAACAAAGGTTCCATCCAAGAAGAGGAGATAACAATTATAAATATATATGCACCCAATATAGGAGCACCTCCATACATAGGGCAAATGCTAACAACTATGAAAGAGGAAATGCAAGGCAGAGATAGAGATACAGATGTAGAGAACAAACACATGGACACCAAGTGGGGAAAGTGGGGAGGGTTGGGGGGGGACGAATTGGGAGATTGAGATACCAAAGTTTACACTCTAAATATATGCTGTTTATTGCCTGTTAACTGTATCTCAATAAAAGTTCTTAAAAAATATTATTATTGAATAAAAAGAACCAGAGATCTTTGAAAAAGTTGATGATTCTAGTGCTGTTGGCAGGGGAAATAAAAGACATACCTAAAACATCTTGTAGTGCCAGCAAGTACAGAAAGTACTGAAAAAAAGAAAGAAAATAAGGATAGAAGGAAGGCAGAGAGAGAGAGAGGCAGGGAGAGAGGGAGGAGGAAGACAGGAATGGATGGAAGAGAGAGGAATGGAGGCAGGGAGAGTAGGAAAGGGAAGGGAGGACACAAAGGGTTAAGTAGGTCCAAAGGACAAAGGAGACTACCTTTAAGAGCCTCCAATAGCTAAATCTGAAACAATTTGAAGAAAAGAATAACAATAGTATTGGATGATGACAAAAAATAAAATAAATATCCATGAGTCCATACTAATATAAATGATTAAATAAATACATACAGGGACACATACAGACTGAAAGTAATGGGATGGATAAAGATATTCCATACAAATGGAAGTCAAAAGAAAGTTGGAATAGCAATACTCATATCAGACAAATTAGACCGTAAGGACTATTACAGAAGACAAGGAGGGACACTACATAATGATCAAGGGATCAATCCAAGAAGAACATATAACAATTGTAAATATCTATGCACCCAACATAGGAGCAGCTCAATACATAAGGCAAATGGTAACAGCCATAAAAGGGGAAATCGATAGTAACACAATAATAGTAGGAGACTTTAGCACCCTACTTACACCAATGGACAGATCATCCAAACAGAAAATAAATAAGGAAACACAAGCTTTAAATGACACATTAGACCATCTCAACTTAATTGATATTTATAGGACATTCTATCCAAAAACTACAGAATACACTTTCTTCTCAAGTGCACACGGAACATTCTCCAGGATAGATCACATCTTGGGTCACAAATCAAGCCTTGGTAAATTCAAGAAAATTGAAATCATATCAAGCATCTTCTCTGACCACAGCACCATGAGATTAGATATCAATTACAGGAAAAAAACTGTAAAAAACACAAACACACGGAGGCTAAACAATATGCTATTAAACAACCAAGAAGTCACTAAAGAAATCAAAGAGGAAACCAAAAAATACCTAGAAACAAATGGCAATGAAAACATGATGACCCAAACCTATGGGATGCAGCAAAAGAAGTTCTAAGAGGGAAGTTTATAGCAGTGCAATCCTACCTCAAGAAACAATAAAAATTTAGAATAAACAACCTAAACTTACACCTAAAACAATTAGAGAAAGAAGAAGAAGAACAACAAAAACCCCCAAAACCCAAAGTGAACAGAAGGAAAGAAATCATAAAGATCAGATCAGAAATAAATGAAAAAGAAATGAAGGAAACAGTAGCAAAGATCAATAAAACTAAAAGCTGGTTCTTTGAGAAGATAAACAAAATTGATAGACCATTAGCCAGACTCATCAGGAAAAAAAGGGAGAAGACGCAAATCAACAGAATTAGAAATGAAAAAGGAGAAGTGACAACTGACACCGCAGAAATACAAAAGATCATGAGAGACTACTACAAGCAACTATTGTGGAGGTAACCTCCACACGAATGAACCTGAATGTGAGTGGCACAGCAAAATTAAGAAAATTCACACAAGAGTATAGGAAAGCATGGGGTCAAGGGACTCAAGACCAAGTCAGTCAAGAGCCCCGAGCTCTGATTCCCATGGCATATTTATTGAGAAAGATCAAAAGCATTCTAGCAGAGACCAAATGATAAAACAAAATAATGAAAAACACAAGGCATGAGACTTTAGAAGAGCCAAAACAGAACGCCTTGTGTATGTTATCACTACTAGGGAGTATATCTAAGCTTCAGCCCGGAGCTGGCACCATCGGGCTACGTGACTGCCTTATCTCAGTCAGTTTTCCTATGAGATTGGTTCTGTTTTCAGAACATGTTTACAGTCACTCAGCTGTCATGCACCCTCCGCAGGTTTTTCCAAGTTACTGTCCTCTGCGTCCTCTCTGATTTCCCACAACTATATGCCAATAAATTGGATAACCTGGAAGAAATGGATAAATTCTTAGAAAGGCACAATCTTCCAAGACTGAACCAGGAAGAAATAGAAAATATGAACAGACCAATCACAAGCACTGAAATTGAAACTGTGATTAAAAATCTCCCAACAAACAAAAGCCCAGGGCCAGATGGCTTCACTGGCGAATTCTATCAAACATTTAGAGAAGAGCTAACACCTATCCTTCTCAAACTCTTCCAAAATATAGCAGAAGGAGGAACACTCCCAAACTCATTCTACAAGGCCACCATCACCCTGATACCAAAACCAGGCAAAGATATCACAAAAAAAGAAAATTACAGGCCAATATCACTGATGAATATAGATGCAAAAATCCTCAACAAAATACTACAGAATCCAGCTAACAGAATCTAACAGCACATTAAAAAGCTCATACACCATGATCAAGTGGGGTTTATCCCTGGAATGCAAGGATTCTTCATTATACACAAATCAATCAATGTGATACATCATATTAACAAATTGAAGGATACAAACCATATGATCATCTCAGTAGATGCAGAAAAAGCTTTTGACAAAATTCAACATCCATTTATGATAAAAACTCTCCAGAAAGTGGGCATAGAAGGAAATTACCTCAACATAATACAAGCCATATATGACAAACTAACAGCCAACATCATTCTAAATGGTGAAAAACTGAAAGCATTCCCTCTGAGGACAGGAACAAGACAAGGGTGCCCACTCTCACCACTATTATTTGACATAGTTTTAGAAGTTTTAGCCATAGCAATCAGAGAAGAAACACAAATAAAAGGTACCCAAATTGGGAAAGAAGAAGTAAAATTATCATTCTTTGCAGGTGACAGGATGTTATACGTAGAAAACCCTAAAGAAGCTTCCAGAAAACTGCTAGCACTAATCGATGAATTTTGTACAGTAGCAGGATACAAAATTAATGCACAGAAATCTCTAGCATTACTATACATTAACAATGAAAGATCAGATAGAGAAATTAAGGAAACAATCCCATTTACCACTACAACAAAAAGAATAAAATACCTAGAAATAAACCTGCCTAAGGAGGCAAAAGACCTGTGTGCAGAAAATTAGAAGACACTGATGAAAGAAATCAAAGACAATACAAAGAGATGGAGGGACATACCATGTTCTTGGATTGGAAGATCAACATTGTGAAAATAACTATACTACTCAAAGCAATTTACAGATTCATTGCAAATCCAATCAAATTACCAATGCCATTTTTCACAGAACTAGGACAAGAAATTTTATGATTTGTATGGAAACACAAAAGATTCCGAATAGCCAAAGCAATCTTGAGAAGGAAAGATGGAGCTGGACGAATCAGGCTCCCTGACTTCAAACTATACTACAGGCCTGCAGTGATCAAGACAGTATGGTACTGGCACAAAAACAGAAATATAGACAATGGAACACAATAGAGAGCCCAGAGATAAACCCATACACATATGGGCACCTTATCTTTGATAAAGAAGGCAAGAATATGCAATGGATAAAAGACAGCCTCTTCAATAATTGGTGCTAGGAAAATTGGACAACAACATGTAAAAGAATGAAATTAGAACACTTCCTAACACCATACACAAAAATAAACTCAAAATGGATTAAAGACCTAAATCTGAGACCAGATATTATAAAACTCTTAGAGGAAAACATAGGCAGAACACACTATGATATAAATCAAAGCAAGATCCTTTTTGACCCACCTTCTAGAATAATGGAAATAAAATAAAAAATAAACAAATGGGACCTAATGAAACTTAAAAGCTTTTGCACAGCAAAAGAAATCATAAACAAGACAAGAAGACAGCCCTCAGAATGGGAGAAAATATTTGCCAATGAAGCAATGGAAAAAGGATTAATCTCCAAAATATACAAGCAGCTCATGCAGCTTAATACCAAAAAAAGCAAATATCCAATCCACCAATGGGCAGAAGACCTAAATAGTCATTTCTCCAAAGAAGACATGCCGTTGGCTAACAAACATATGAAAAGATGCTCAAGATCACTAATTATTAGAGAAATGCAAGCCAAAGCCACAATGAGGTACCACCTCACTCCAGTCAGAATGGCCGTCATCAAAAAATCTAGAAACAATAAATGCTGGAGAGGTTGTGGAGAAAAGGGAACTCTCCTGCACTATTGGTGGGAATGTAAGCTGGTACAGCCAGTATGGAAAACAATATGGAAGTTTCTTAAAAAAATAAAAATAGAACTACCATATGACCCAACAATCCCACTCCTGGGCATATAGCCTGAGAAAACCATAATCCCAAAAGAAACACGTACCACAATGTTCATTGCAGCACTACTTACAATAGCCAGGGCATGGAAGCAACCTAAATGCTCATCAACAGCTGAATGGATAAAGAAGATGTGGCACATATATACAATGGAATATTACACAGCCATAAAAAGGAATGAAATTGAGTTATTTGTAGTGAGGTGGATGGAACTAGAGTCTGTCATACAGAGCAAAGTAAGCCAGAAAGAGAAAAACAAATACCATATGCTAAGTCATATATATGGCATCTAAAAAAATGGTACTGATGAACCCAGTGACAGTCAAGAATAAAGATGCAGTTGTAGAGAATGGACTTGAGGACACGGGGTGGGGGGGGAACGGGAAGCTGGGAGTATTGAGATATATACACTACCAAATGTAGAACAGACAGCTAGTAGGCAACTGCTGCATGAAACATGGAGATCAACTAATGATGGGTGATAACTTAGAGGGATGAGATAGGGAGGGTGGGAGGGAGTTGCGGGATGGTGAGACGGAGTTGTGGGAGGGAGGGGATATGGGGATATATGTATAAATACAGATGATTCATTTTGTGGTACAGCAAAAACTGGCACAACAATGTAAAGCAATTATATTCCAATAAAGAGCTTAAAATGAAAAAATACATAAACACTTAAATATATAAATAAATTAGGGAGAAGAGATAAATCATCCTCACAGAAGAATTCTAATCCATAAATATAGAAGAAATAAGGGCGTTAGGAAAGCATCATTAGGATACCACAGTAATAATGACTACATGTAAGATCCAGTGATGAATGCTAAAATTAGTACAAAAATATTTCAGAAGCAGGATGCATGCATAGCCCCACAGTATATTTCACATTATGAGGGTGTAATATCTTTCAAACTTTTAATTTTCTTCCAGCTATAATGATTCTGGTAGTCTTTAAAATAGCCTATCATTGGGGCAATATTTGTTTCATAAAACTTTCAAAACACTTCATTAATTTAAACACATATAAACTGGAGTTATGTACAGTAATAGTCTGTTTATGGTAAAGATATGCAGCCACAATACATTAATTTTATATTTAGTGCAGCATTGTTGACATAAAATATCAGAATAATTTAGTGCTATGTGATTTCTCTTGCTCCTGGCTCTTAAACTTGCTATCAACAATAGCTTTCCATAAAAAGTATGCTAGTACTTACTATCTAGCCTTGGAAAAAGATGTATAATAAAGATGAAGATGTTGTCACAAAGTTAACTTACAGTCTGCAAAAACTACTATAATAATTATAGAGTCAGGTTTTTTTTGAACAAGATTTTGGTACAGAAGAAAAAAGCTTTATTTCCTGGCTTCCAGTACAGGCAAAAATTATTTCCATCACCTGATAAAATTCTTAATAAAATAATAAAGGTTTAAAATCTGAATACAGAATATTCTTTACAATATTTCAAAGTATTCTTTTCACTGCTTAAATAATGGCTTATAAAACAAATATTTAAAGAATACAAATCATTATGGAGTTATTATACTACCAAAAGTCAAAAGTAGACACTAGGTGGGGGATAATTATTTTTTAAAAGAATCATGTAATTGGTTACACAAACAAGGCCAATTATTTGTAAGTCTGCAGGACAGATTAAAGAATCAACATAGTTATGGTAAATTTTCCAAATACCCTTTGTAAAGTGCTAATCAATCTATGTGACCTCTTTATCAGACACAGGACACTTTTTACTGCGTATCTGTTTCTAGTTACCATAATAGCTTCAAAAAGAATCTCCAGTGGGTATGCTAACCAAAAGAAAGAAGTATAGTAAAAGAAAAATAAACACGGCAAAAGGTACTTAATTTACAGTTCCAAATAAATTATCATAGAATCTATTAATTTCTAATCTTTGATTGTATACGGAATTCAGGGAATGTAATTTAAACATTTCCCCCAGAGAAAATAAATGAATTTATCAAAGCTGTTACATTATCTGATAAAAATATTACTCTTGGTACATTTAGAACAGCTAGAGTGTGAAACCATATTCTTTTACTATGTTTACTAAGCCACATTGTATGCTACATTAGGTATTTATTGAGAGTAAATTTTTTAATGTTATTTTCTATCTTGTCATTGATTTTTCTAATTCCAATAACCATTTGGAGTTTGCTGTTGATCATAGTTTAGTGTAAGTCAGTACCCTGCTTTAGTCAAATAAATATTCCCTTTTGTTATTTAACTACTGTAATATTTCCTTTGGTTGACATAAACACTGTCCAAGGTACTCCCATCCTAGTAGATATAATAAAAATGAAGCAGCCACGAAAAGATTTATGCACTCTTGAGTATGCCCTTTATCTTATTAGATGAAGAAAAATTACGGTGCTCTGTCATGACACATTCATCCCCCCTAGAATCAGCCTTTGTTGATTCCCAGGGCTTGATCTACTGAAAATATGTTTTAACATATTGTCACTGTTTTGTGACATGGGCTGATATCTGAAATATAATTCATGATCTCAGTGGCTCTGGGGAAACTTCAGTTGGATTTGATGAATAGAATTCAGTAAGTACAGGCTTCAACCTTCTGTTTATATTACTTATTCACATGTTGTATCTATTTACATCTTCCAATGACATATTTCATTTTCAAGTTTATGCTATATGTGGCTGAACTTCGCTAAGGTTTATTTCTCCTTGTGTATATACTTTTATATGGCAGATAATGAATGTCTTATTAATGAACTTTGTGTTAAGCACTTTGGAAATGAGAATGGCTTTTCAGAATCAATAATAATAATCAGTAGAACAAAACAATCATAAATAAATAGAATATTTGTCATATAACTTCACAAAGATACTCTCTTGTGGTTTAATTAGAGAATCATAGTTTACTATTTTATCAAAAAGTGAAACAGCAAAAATTAAACATTTCTAAGAAGCAAAAGAAAGATTGTGATGCCACCCTTTTGTCTCCAAGAAAAGTTTGGGGGTAAAATTTGTTTCCTGATGCTTTGAAGTTTAGTGTTACAGAGGTCCTTTGAATTTCTCCTTTGTACATGTTGAGAGTCACATGTAATGAAAGTTTTATAATGTGAATGCTGAAATATTTATTCCAAAATTTAAATAGTATATATTCCATTTCTAGAAAAGTATGCTGTGAGTCATATTTGCATAAAAACAAAACATCATCGGACAAGAAAATATAAAACTGTTTTATTAATAAGGAAGAGTATAATAGTGTATAGGATTCATGTATTTGATTTAAAGAATCTTATATACCATTAACATGATTTGATAATGCATGGGTCAAAAATGGTATTTGAAAACACAGAAAAAAGATATACATTTTTGGAATTTTGCTGGATCAATAAATTTAGTTTTTTTTTTTTATCAGCTTTGTAACAGCAAGGAAATGATTAATTACCTGTAGGCCACTCACCTAGTTATTGTCCTTATTTAAAACAGTGAAACACAAAAAATGCATAAATTAACAAACTTGCTAAATATATGAATTATATAAATCAAAACACTTCAATTATTCTGATTTAAAGAAGAGATTATAAAAAGAAATGATAAGTAATCCAAAATCCAAAATGAAAATATACTTTTTAAGAGAAAAAAATCTAAATATGATGCTTTTATATTCTGGAAATTTGGCTTCTTAATTGTTTAGAACAAATAGGAGATCAATTTTCTTATTTAATTATGCATCCTTTCTAAAATGAATAAATAAAATGTAATTAAATTTATTTCAAATTTAGGTAACTTTTATTGTTTTGATGAGATAAAAGTAATCTATAATCTTATTAGAAATATTGAATTATATATCATGTGATAATTATAGAACTGTATCAGAAATATTCCTAACTATATTAGAAATATGTAACATTCCCTTATAGGGACTATCCTATGAATATTTTGATTTAATTTATTAATATATTTTTCCTACTTGTACACTTTTTTTATATAACTGAGTAGTGCTATACTAGGATATTTTGGTCATTTCCAATATTTTGCTATTGTAAACTGTAATAAGCAAAATGGCATACTTGTGTATATAAATGTTTTCATATTTCTGACTACTTTCTTTGGAAAGTAATCTTACAACTAGAATGGTAGCATTAAAGGATATGAACATTTTAAAATATCTGCTAAATAATTTAAAACTTGTTTTTGAGGTTAGTTCAACCAATTAATATTCAAAGACTGTCCATTTTACTTGTCCATACCATCTATGAATGCAATGACTTTAAATCTTAGAACATTTTATGGATGAAAAATGCCATTTAACTTGTATTCCTTTGAATATTATTAATGATTAATTAGTTTGTATTTTGTTTTCTATGGATTGGTTGTACATTAGGTTCTTTTTTCCTTTTGAGATTTTTTTCTTTTTTACAAATTTCACAAGTATTCTACACATTTTAATTATCAACCAATATTTTGCTATATTTTACTCTATTGATATTATCATAATATTGTGACTGATTTTTTATATGTATTTTAATAAAATAACAATTTTCCCTTTTTAATGCTTTTTTGGTAATTCATTTAAAGCTTATTATATGTACCCCATCCAAATGGTCCCCTAAAATGTATACTAGTGCTCCTTAATTTTTTATTTCAAGTTGATTTTATGTATTTTGAATTAATTTTGATAGGTGATGGGAGATGAGACAATTTCCTGTTTTCATATTTCACTCCATACGTGCCAATGATCCACATATAACTTATTGAAAATGCCACTCCTTTTCTACTGGCTTGTGATATTTCCTTTATCATATGTGAAATGTTTACACATATTAGGGTCTGCTTCTGATTTCTCTGATATGAGTGTCTCTTCTTACATCCCTACAGCACTGTTTCAATTACCATGCCTTATAAAAAGCTTGAATATCACATAACTAAAAAGCTTTCCTATTTCATTTTCTTCAAAACAATTTAATCTACTTTGCCTATTATTTTTCCTGAGGAACAAATTTTTCATAATTATTCAAGTTCTAAAATAAGCACTGTAATTTCTGTTAGAATTCTATTAAATCTATGTATTATTTAGATATTATAAATTTATATGCACTCAACATAGGAGCACCTCAATATACAAGACAACTGATAACAGACATAAAAGGAGAAACTGACAGTAACAAATTATTAGTCGGGAACTTAAATACCACATTTACATCAATGGACGGATCACCCATACAGAAAATCAATAAGGAAACACAGGCCTTAAATGAAAGTTAGACCAGATGGACTTAATTGATATTTATAGAGCATTTCACCCAAAAGCACCAGAATATACATTCTTTCAAAGGATGCATGGAACATTCTCCAGGATAGATCACATGCTGGGCCACAAAGCAAGCATTGCTAAATTTAAGAAAATTGAAATCACATCAAGCATCTTTTCTGACCACAATGCTGTGAGTTTAGAAATCAACAAGAAAAAAAAGCAAAAAAACACAAACAGAGGCTAAACAATATGCATCTAAGCAACCAATGGATCACTGAAGAAATCAAAGAGGAAATTAAAAAACACCTAGAGACAAATGAAAATGAAAACATGACAATCCAAAGCCTATGGGATACAGCAAAAGCAGTTCTAAGAGGGAAGTTGATAGCTATACAAGGTTACCTCAGGAAACAAGAAAAACCTCAAATAAACAACTTTACCTTACACCTAAAGCAACCATAGAAAGAAGAACAAACAAAACTCAAAATTAGTAGAAGGAAAGAAATCATAAAGATCAGAGCAGAAGTAAATGAAATAGAGACAAAGAAAACAATATAGAAGATCAATGCAACTAAAAGTTGGTTCTTTGAAAACATAACAAAATTAATAAACATTTAGTCAGACTCATCAAGAAAAACAGGAGTGGGCCTAAATCAATAAAATTAGAAATAAAAAAGGAGAAGTTACAACCAACACCACAGCAATACAAAGGACCATAAGAGACTACTTCAAGCAACTACATGTCAAAAAAATAGACAACCTAGAAGAAATAGATGAATTCTTAGAAAGAAATTGTATAATAATTTGTATAATTTCCCAAGACTGAACCAGGAAGAAATGGAAAATATTAGCAGACCAATTGCCAATACTGAAATTGGAACTGTGATTAAAAGACTCCCAGCAAATAAAACTCCAGGACCAGATGGCTTCACAGGTAAACTCAATCAAACATTTAGAGAAGAGTTAACCCTGTCTTTCTGAAATGATTCCAAAGAACTTCAGAGGAAGGAACAGTTCCAAATTGATTCTATGAGGCCACCATCACCCTGATACCAGAACCAGACAAAGCACAAAAAAAGAAAATAACAGACCAATATCACTGTTGAACATAGATGCAAAAATCCTCAACAATGTACTGGCAAATCAAATCCAAACTATATTAAAAGGGTCACACACCACCATCAAGTGGGATTTACCCCAGGGATGCAAGGATTTTTCAAGATCCAGAAATCAATAGGTGTGATATACCACATTAAGAAACTGAAGAATAAAAACCACATGATCATCTCAATAGATACAAAAAAAGCTTTTGATAAAATTCAATATCTATTTACAATAAAAACTCTCCAGAAATGGACAGAGGGAACTTACCTCAACATAATAAAGACCATATATGGAAAACCCACAGCTAACATCATACTCAACAGTGAAAAGCTGAATGCATTTCCTTTAAGATCAGGAACAAGAAAAGGAGGTCTACTCTCGCCACTTTTATTCAACATCGTTTGAGAAGTTCTAGTCATGGCAATAAGAGAAAAAGAAATAGAAGGAACCCAAATTGGAAAAGAAGTAAAACTGTCACGATGTGCAGATGACATGATACTACACATAGAAAATCCTAAAGATGCTAGCAGAAAACTACTAGTTCTCATCAATGAATTCAGTAAAGTTGAAAGACACAAAATGAATACACAAAAAAACTGTTGCATTTCTATACACTAACAATGAAAGATTAGAAAGAGAAATTAAGGAAACAATCCAATTTAACATTGCATCAAAAAGAGATGCTTAGGAATTAACCTACCTAAGGAGGCAAAAGATCTGAACTCCAAAAACTGTAAAATGCTGATGAAAGAAATTGAAGATGACAAAAATAGATGGAAAGATATACCAGGTTCTTAGACTGGAAGAATCAATAACTTCAAAATAACTATACTACCCAAGGCAGTCTACAGATTCAATGCAATCCATATCAAATTACCAATGGCATTTTTCACAGAACTAGAACAAAAAAAATTTTTTTAATTTCTATGGAAACACAAAAACCCTGAATAGCCAAAGCAATCTTGAGAAAGAAAAGCAGAGCTGGAGGAATCAAGCTCCCTGACTTTAATTAGAGAATCCACAATGCTACAACAGTATGGTACTGGCACAAAAACAAACACATAGATCAATGGAACAGGACAGAAGCTCAGAAATAAACTCATGCACTTATGGTCAATCAATCTATGACAAAGGAGGCAAGAAGAAAAGACAGCCTCTTCAATAAGCGGTGCTGGGAAAACTGGACAGCTACATATAAAAGAATGAAATTAGAACATTCTCTAATATGATACACAAAAATAAACTCAAAATGGCTTAAAAACCTAAATGAAAAACCAGATATTCTAAAACTCCTAGAGGAAAACATAGGCAGAACACTCTTTAACTTAAATCACAGCAAGATCTTTTTGGATCTATCTCCTAGAGTAATGGAAACTAAAACAAAAATAAACAAATGGGACCTAATTAAACTAGAAAGCTTTTGCATAGTGAAGGAAACCATAAAAAAACAAAAAGACAACCTACAGAATGGGAGAAAATATTTGCAAATGATGCAACTGACCAGGTATTAATTTCCAAAATATACAAACATCTCATACAGCTTAATATCAAAAAAAAAAAAAACTATTGAAAAATGGGCAGAAGATCTAAATAGACATTTCCCCAAAGAACACATACAGATGGCCAAAAGACACATGAAAAAATGCTCAACATCACTAATTATTGGGGAAATGTAAATCAAAACAACAATGAGCTATTACCTCACTCCAATCAGAACAGCCATCATCAAAAACTCTACAAATAACAAATACTGGAGATGCTGTGGAGAAAAAGGAACTCTCCAATACTGTTGTTAGGAATGTAAATTGGTGCAGCCACTATGGAGAACAGTATGGAGGTTCCTTAAAAAACTAAAAATAGAGCTACCCTATGATCCTACAATTCCACTACTGGGCATGTACCTGGAGAAAACTATAATTCAAAAAGATATATGCACCCCAGTGCTCATTGTAGAAGTATTTACAATAGCCAAGACATGGAAGAAACCTAAATGTCCACTAACAGATAAATGGATAAAGAAGATGTGGTATATTTATGCCATGGAGTATTACTCAGCCATAAAAAAGAATGAAATAATGCCATTTGTAGCAACATGGATGGACCTACAGATTATCATACTAAGTGAAGTAAGCCAGACAGACAAAGGCAAATAACATATCACTTATATGTGGAATCTAAAAAAAAAACAAAATTATTTACAAAACAGAAAGAGACTGACAGACATAGAAAACAAACATTACCAAAGAGGAAAGGTTGGGAGAGAGATAAATTAGGAGTTTGGGACTGACATAATATACACACTACTTACTATATAGCAAATAGATAACCAATAAGGACCTACTGTATAGCACAGGGAACTATACTCAATATTTTGTAATAACCTATAATGGAAAATAATCTAAAATAGAATATATATATATATTCTGTTATATACATATATGTAACTGAATTACTTTGCTGTATACCTAAAACTAATACAATATTGAAAATCAACTCTACTTCAACTTTAAAAAAAGGAGCTATACCTCTAGTTTTAATGTAAAATTTTCTTTGATGTTGGAATATTTTTAAAAAAATTAACACCATGGGCAAAGCAATATCACTTTTTTCATGTCTTATGATCTGAATGTGTTCTCCCACAATTCATATGTTGGGCCCTAATCCCCAAGGGTAATAGTGTCAGGAGGTGGGGCCCTTGGGAGGTGATTAGATCATCAGGGCAAAGCCCTAATGAACAGGATTAGTGTTCTTAAAAAAGAGACCTCACTGAGATCCCTCATCCCTTCAACCATATGAGGATACAAGAAGTCTGCAACCCAAAAGAGGTCTCTCACTCACCATGTCAGAACCCTATCTAGGACTTTAAGCCTTCACAAATGTGAGAAATAAATTTCTGTTGTTTTGAAGCTACCTGGTCAGGGTATTTTGTTGTAGAAGCCCAAACATATAAAATCCATCATATCTGGCTTATGATTTGGTCCTAGGTTAATGGTTTTTATTTTGGAATATTTGAAATTAAGAAATAAGGCTTATGAAGTGAGGCTAAGATCCAAGAAGCAAAGATCTGAGAGCTAAGATCACAGAGCAGAGGCATCACAGAGACGCAGTGGTACTCAAGGCTTCTGGGTTGTTACTCCTACACAATATATTTGTCTATTAATTAAGAATTCTTTATTATGCTAACTTTAAAAAGCAAAGGATTTTTCTTTTAGCTCTTTACTGGAATACAATTGCTTTACACTCTTGTAAAGGTACACCAAAGTGAATCCGTTGTATTTATACATATATCCCCATATCCCCTCCCTCCTGTGACTCCCTCCCACCCTCCCTGTCCTGGCCCTCTAGCAAAAGGAATTTTTAACTTCTACATGAGTATTATAATAAGAAACCTTTTAAGATCCCATAATATTTAGGTGTACTGAATATAAAGATTATTGTCTTTTTTTTTTTTTAATAATTGCTAATTCTACCACTTGGTTTCTAAAACTCCTTTTTAAATGCAATCTCCTAAACTGCACTTTCTTCCTAAAGATTCAACAACAAAAAAGTGTCATTTATTCTTCCAATATTAAAGCAAATGACTTTTTGAAATTAAAATTAAAGTGGAAATTAATTTTGCCCAATTGATTTGCATTTTGCATAAAAATGTGGAAACACTGTCATCATTCAACACTCCAATGGCACTGGTACTTGAGACATAATTTATTTAAAGAGAGCTTTTCTTGCTGCCTGCTCATTTTTCAAACGTCTCCTCCAAGAGGTGGGATTTCAGTATGCCGACCTCCGTGTCTCTTGAAGTTCTCAGAATAATAAATGATTTGCAATATCATTTATATTTTAAATTTTCTTATGTATAATTGTTCACATTCTTCATACTAATTCTAAGACCCCACTTGCATTCTAAATTCTCTCTCAATGTCATCCTTTTCTTTAATTCCTCACTCCCTTTTCTCATTAACTTACTGCCCCTAACTTTGCCAATCAACTCAATGGCACTTTAATTTACAATAAGATTTCACATTTGACACAACACTATTGTAAATGAAATGTGCTAAAAAAGTAAATACCTCATTTCTGTGTAGCCTGTCTACTCATTCTTCCTTCTTTCGCTCTTTCCCTTCCTCTATCTAGTCTGTTTTCTTACCTTCAATAAGCAAAGCATTGCTTTGATTAAATCATTCTTCTACTAAAATTCTAATAATTAGCTAAAGTGCTATAGATAAATCCTTTATCCTTGTATTCTTTAAATTTTGTAACATTCACTAAATTTTGTCCAACTGAACTTTAACATTAATTTAAAATATTTATAAAAATATTTTCCTATTTTAATTGTCTTTTTGAGAATTTAAATTGATCATCTCTAGATATGAGACTAGTTTGCTCATTGTCTCTCAAACCTTATTGTCCAATGTTTGTGATTTACTGACTTCCTTTAATCCCTCCTCTTGGACATTCAATCTATATAGCTGGGTCCTTCAGACCTCTATTATTAGGGTGGTCATTTCCCCAGGCTCTGCAATAAATCAGGTACTTACTTCAGCACTCAAGTGTTCTTTCTGCCAGATTTACCGTGTCCCACAGCAGGGAAGAAGGCTTTTGTCTTGTTTCTAAGAATAGTTTTGTCTTTGAGTGCCATGATTACACTAAGTGCTTTCTGTCCTCATAATTTGCCTGGTCCTTTAGTTTCTTTTTTTGGTTCTCCTTCAATGCCAAACGTTGACCACTGAGCTCCATTCGTGTTCACTGGACCTCCCTTCTCCCCAAATCTCTGCCCGCTGGATACTTGGATCTCAGCCCACCCACCCATGGCCCTCTGCTCCTTGTGCATCTCCTTCATAACAAATTTTTAAAAAGTTGTACCTCTTATTTTCAGTCATAAAGTGGACCTTACAGTCCAGCTAAACTTAGGCAGGAGACAAGGTCAAGGAAAGCTAAAGAAAGGCAATAAATAAAAGCAGAAGTGACAGGGGATGAGAACAGAACAAGGGCAGCAGGAGCTGTTCCCAGATACAGATATCATGGGTGGGCACAGCAGAGTTGAAATAATGATGACCTTCTGTGGGTGCTGGCATTCTGGGCACCAATACTGGCTTCCACAATGTTCGTTCCTACTTTCACTTGACCAGAGACTGCATGAGTCCCACAGAGCCATCCTTCGTACAACAGATGAAAAAACTAGATCATATGAGAGGGTCCAACATCTGTCAGGAACAGATCTCTTGTTTTGAAATAGGAAGATAATTCCCTACAGTTAATTCTTCATAGATAAAAGCAGGGACACTCCCAATTAGTGTCATTTTAATGAAACATTATTTGCCAGTCCCTGACTTATAAATACCAGCTTTCATTTTCACAGACCCTTTACTTCAAGATGGGCCTTTCATTGATTCTGTCACAGGAAGCAGTAAGAGGTGAGATGCAGATATTTTCAGTCTGTACTTAATTAAGCACTGCCAGTGCTTGAGGGTGGCTTTTGACAACCACAGAGCTACTGCACCACTTAAGTTTTACCATATGCACCACTCTGCCTCTGAATACACTTTCTTAGATTTATAACAGTTTTGAGCAAGCAGGTTAGCACATAATGACTTGCAAATCTGGGATTATACTTCAGTCAAAGGGAAAATTTTAGCAGATGACAAACTTTTACAGTTCCTGTTCATGGTGTGTTTAGTAGAAAAACAAATTCTACAGAAAAGTCCTTTATCTCACTCTACTTTCTCTAATCCCAGGCCACATAAAATTTAACTAAATCCATGAGCTACGGATACAAAACGTTTTCCTTCTGCATTATCATCATTCTTTTACTTTCTTGGGAAAGTTGCACACTATTTCTGTAGGCACTACTTCTACCTATCTTAACATGGTGTTTTTCATAGCCCTATTTTTTATGTTTATATGGAAATAAAAATCTTTTCTTAGGGCAGTACATGGTTAGAAATATATAAATGAATTCTTGTGCTTGTGAATATGATAGGACAGATGAGTATATAGTGACAATTTTCACACTAAACTAGAAGGGAGCTCAATTAATTTCTGTATCAAATTTGGTACCAGACACATTTACTGCACTATTCTGCTTCCAATCACCACTCCCATTCCAATTTATAATGTTGCTGCAGTAAAACCTGGTGTAAAAGAAATGACATGGGCTCTTAAAATAAACATACTCTAGTTTAATCTCTGGCTCAGTAAAACATCTCTTAAGTGAGTAAGAGTGTATACATACACACGTCATATATAGGGAGCTATACTGTTTAGTTATGAAAATTAGGTAAAATAGTATATTAAAGTATATGAAAGTAAAGCATATTAAAGTAACTTTTATACAGAGCACATTGTAATTCTCATGCCTAATAGCTAATATTATGAATATTATTTTAATTTTTAAATGTATAAAGGCAAAAGTATAACCATTCTGGTAATTCTAGACACTCACAATTTCACATAACTTTGAATTTATCAAGATGAATTGAGATATCAATGAAAAACCCCTACATTTAATCAACCTTCTTTCCGATGCTGTAAACAGTCTCCTGTTTCTGCCCTCTTTTGTCATCTGGCTCCAATGCCACATTTTCCCAGCAGAGGTGAGCACTGGAACACACAGTTGTTCATATATTACCTTAATCCTGCAAATATTTATCGAACGACTCTAAATATTATGATAAATAGATGTTGAGACCCTGTATAGAAATGGATAATCTGGGGTTTTACTCTACTTCTCTGAAATGGAAGGGGAGCTCATTTGTCTAAAGTATCTTTCATATGCTAGGGCCTTTGCATAGGTGACCTAATTTACTTCTCTATGAAGCAGTGAGAGAGAGGTTGTTTTCCCACTTTCTAGATTAGGAACCCAGCCAAGAGGTGAAGTTTCTTATTCAAGGTCACACAAAACGTGTGACTTAAGGGCTTGCTTATATTTGGAAGTATTACAGAATTACTTAGACTATACAATTCTTACTATCGCCTCTCCATTATCAAATGAAAATGTTTTAATTATATTCCTGTAAAGCTTAAAAGTTCTTAATGTTGATCTGTGGGAAGACATTCGGGAACCTTTTTGATGTGGGCCGAGCGATGGGATTCTTGAGCAGTGGAGGAGCTGAGGGTGCAGGGCGTGGAGACTAATATCACCCTGTTTGGTCCTGAGGGATGGCTGGTTAGCCAAAGACGGGTAAGATTCCTCAAGGGAGGAACAACCTAAGACAGGCACAGTCGCAGAGGGGCCAACACGGGTGGGGCACAGACCCCTAATATCTGAGAGAGGTCTCCTGCCCCCAGGGCTGTTTTGCTCTCCACCCCCAGCTCAAATCCACACCTGCTCAACTCAGACCCAGGAAGTAAACAAAGATAATTGCCTCAATCATGTGAGGCCTTTGACTGTTTATGAGTGTAACCTGAGAATGTTAGCCCACGAACTCAATAAAAGCAGCCTGGGATGAATCAGCGGGGCTCTTGATCCTAGAGGTCTTGAGCCCCCCGGTCCCATCTTTCTCTTCAGTCTGTGTCTGTGTCTTCTTCAAGCTTGCGGCACCCGTCACTCACCTCGAGTCGCCGAGCTGGTCTCGGCAAGTGGCGCCCAACGTGGGGCTCAAAAGGCTTGAGTGACGAAGGTTCACGGAAAGTGAAATTGATAAAAGTAAAGAATTGGGAAGTGCCGTGAAGCCCCCAAGAGGAGAGTAAGAGGCCTCTGAGAAAATCCTGCCAGTAAGTAAATCTCTTGGGTAGTCTATGTTCGGGGTAAAATATGGGAAATAAAAGTTCAGATTAATATCGACCAGATGTATGCCTGTTACGGCAGCTCCTAAGGGCAGGTGGAGTAAAAAGCAAGTGAAGGTCTTGTAAAAAGCAAGTGAAGGTCGATTGTTAGAAATTCTGTAAATAATTGAGAATATTGTACATAGTTTCCTTCTTTAGGCTAACACTGGGTTTATGTACTTGGGGATAAGGTTGGGAGCAAACTTAAAAAATTGCATTCTAAAGGGACTCAAGTATCAGGTTCTGTTTGGTCAATGTGGTCTCTGATTAAGTCAGTATTAGAGCCTCTATTAGAGCCTCTATGGGCTCCTGAGGGCTCAAATGATAGCTTTGATGAAGAAGCCGGTCCATCAGAGGACCGATGGGCATGTGCGGTGCCAAACGAAACTGAAAAACAAAAAGGAATTAGAATTCATACTGGAGTAATTGATAATGATTATGCTGGAGAAATTAAAGTGATGATATCAACTTCGGTTCCATGGAAAGCCCATCCAGGTGATAGAATAGCACAGTTGCTTATTCTGCCATATTATAAGATTGGCAATAGTACAAAAGTAAGGAGAACGAGAGGCTTTGGAAGCACAGGAGAGGCCTGAGTTTTCCTCTCTGAAAAAATTTTAGAAACACGCCCGACGTGCTCAGTAACTATAAATGGAAAAGCTTTTAGAGAATTAATAGACACAGGTGCTGATGTTTCAATTATAAGCAGTAATCATTGGCCTTCTCGCTGGCCTACTTGTCCTGCAGACATTACAATGGTAGGTTTAGGTAGAGCTCATGGCTTGCAGCAAAGTGCTAAAATATTGCCTTGTATTGGCCCAGATGGGCAGCCAGCCCACTTACAACCCTATATAGCAGACCTTCCAATTAATTTATGGGGAAGGGATTTATTGCAACAATGGAAGGCTGAAATCCACATCCCAACGTTAGATATTTATAGTATGCAAAGTCAAGAAATGCTGATAAACCAAGGATATCAGCCAGGGTTAGGTTTTGGTAAATATCATGAAGGGAAACTATTTCCCATTCCAGCTGAAGGTAATGCAAATAGAGAAGGTCTTGGATATCAGTCTTTTCACTAGTGGCCACTGTTCGTAAAAGCTTACTGCTTCCCCCAGCACCAATCCCATTGACCTGGAAAATTGATACACCTGTATGGGTTGAGCAGTGGCCTTTAACCATAGAAAAGTTAGAAGCTCTAACAGAATTAGTGACTGAACAGTTAGAAAAAGGGCATATTGAAGAATCTTTTAGCCCATGGTACTCTCCAGTATTTCCAATAAAGAAAAAAACTGGTAAATGGCGTTTATTAACAGATCTCAGAGCAGTCAATGCAGTTATACAACCAATGGGGGCCTTACAACCAGGCCTCCCATCACCTAATATGATCCCTGCTAATTGGCCTTTAATAGTGATTGATCTGAAAGACTGCTTTTTCACCATTCCATTACATCCCAAAGATAAAGAAAAATTTGCTTTTTCTGTGCCTGCACTAAATAATAAAGAACCTCGAAAAAGGTTTCAGTGGAAGGTGTTACCTCAAGGCATGTTGAATAGCCCTACTATTTGCCAGAATTTTGTTGCTAAAGCCCTTGAACCAGTACGACTAGAATTTCCTAATTGTTATCTTATCCATTACATGGATGATATCTTATGTGCTGCTCCTAATCAAGATTTACTTACTTCTGCGTATATTAGCATGCAGCTTTGCCTGGATAGAGCAGGACTTAAAATAGCTCTGGAAAAGGTACAAATGCATAGCCCATATCAATATTTGGGCACAATAGTTGATAGAACAACTATTAGACCACAAAAGGTGGAACTGAGGTCAGATCAAATCCAAACTCTTAATGATTTGCAAAAACTCCTAGGAGATATTAATTGGCTTCGCCCATGCATAGGGATCCCCACCTATGCATTGTCTAACCTATTTGCTTTGTTAAAAGGAGATTCAAAATTAAATAGTCCAAGAACTTTAACATCAGCTGCTTTAGAGGAACTAAAACTTGTAGAAAATAAAATTCATTCTTCTCAATTACAGAGAGTAACTGTTAATCAGCCATTGCAATTAATTATATTACCTTCTCCTCATTCACCTACAGGGATATTAATGCAAAATGAAGGAATTGTGGAATGGTTGTTTTTAGCAAATACTATGGTAAAATCCTTGTCACCTTATTTAGAATTATTAACTCAGTTGGTTCTGAAGGGAAGAACTCGAAGTAAGCATTTAATTGGAATTGACCCTTCACATATAATTATTAATTTAACTACTAAAGAAATTCAGGCTTGTTTCCAAAATTGTGTAAGTTGGCAAATTGCCTTTGCTGATTATATTGGAAAAATTGATAATCACTATCCGAAAAATCCCATTTTGCAGTTTCTTAAGAGAACTCAATGGATCCTATACCAGATGCTTCTATAATTTTTACTGATGGCTCTAATAAGGGCCAAGCAGGATATACGGGATTTAAAACACGACAAATCCCTGTCCCTCACTTATTGACTATTAATTTTTTGAATGTATCTGCACAGGCTACAGATACAGCAGCTGAGAGGCATTTTCGAGCCTCATCTAGGAATGTGACTCATTTTAATGATGCACAGCCGCTGATATGGTGGCAGGACCCATTGACTAATATCTGGTCATCAGGAAGGTTAATCACATGGGGAAGAGGGTTTGCTTGTGTGTCACCAGGACAAGGCCTGGAACCTGTGTGGATTCCATCTCGGAGAATTAAGCCATATCATGAGCGTTCCAAAGAAACGCCATCTTGAATGGGATATAGAATCTCCGGAGATGAACTTTGTACATTTGTTTTCAGGTTTGAGCTTTGGAGACTAAGTTTACTAATTATGCCATCCCTGATAGACCTTTGTGTAAAATAAAACGGATATGGGCTGACAGACAAGATCAGATTCTTTGGGATTTTTGCCGTGGGACGGAGGGTGTAATACTACTTAATGGTTCCTATGGAACAGTATGAAACTGGTCCCCTAAGGGGTATGCAGTCTCTAATGGTTTACACCAAAAAAAAACTCCTCCTGCAATCCCTATAAAAGGTTGTGATGGCATATACCAATATTGCCATGCACTCGCCCTATCCCATCTTATGGCTTAGGATTGGATTAATACTTCCTTGGCCTCAATTAGAGAATGGCAGAGCTCAAACAGAAATATGGAAACTTCCCTTAAGTTTAAGAACATTACAAATCTGGAATGGCCATGATGCCAGTGACACATCTGCTGGGATATGGAGCGGATGGTCTCACACTGGACATACAACAATTACAAACTAAAATAACTGGCATGCAATATGATTTTTGCAGTCTCTATACCAAATTTGCTACTTTACAAAGTATAGCTGATGGATTAAAAGCATTGCATCCATTGGATTGGATAAAAGGCATGAATAGCAGTCTCCTAAGCATTTTGATACTTTTTGTTGTCTTTTAATTATCCTATGTTTAAGTTCTCAGGTGCACAGGAGGAACGCTCCAAGGATTGACAGAAAAATAACTCGAATAGGCTTATCTTCTCCTACGAAAACAAAAAGGGGGAGATGTGGGAAGACATTCGGGAGCTGGTCTCGGCATTGATCAATACAGATCTTCGCCTTACTTTAGCAAGATTCTATCGAGCAGCTTAAACCCCGAAGAAGTGGTCTCGCACTGCACGTCTTGCTTTCAGATCCCTTACCTTCATATTTATGAATTAAAAATGTTGATATACGTACTCATGAACAAAAAAGCACAAAGTGGAGAAAATGTATTTCTGAAAACATTAAAGATTGTAATGCCTTGTAATGTAAATATATATCCTTGGGTATTTTTTAAACGTGAAATTGCACTACTCTGTTTTCACTGATATTTTCTAACAACTAATTTATTTAAAATAGCATCTTAGCATCTTATTGCTGTGGGTTGTGTGGTCTAAATAAATGGGTATAGAATTTCTTAAGCTTACAAGCTACTTTACACAAGCATGGGCAAAAGAAAAAAAATCAGTGCATTCGGATGTATTGTTTGGATGAAGATGGTTTGTTATGAAAGAAGTGAAGACAATGTAATACTCAGGGATGTTAGTTTAAGGAGGAAGTTGTTCCAGGCCTGAGGTATCATGATTCTAGATAAAGAAATGCAAATAAATCAGAACTGGGTGCATTAATATAAAAATAAAGGAGAAGCACTAGGTCACATACATATTAACATTCTTCTCCCATCCACTCTTTTTCCTTTGTCTCCCTATTGGCCTTATTTCCGTTGATGAGTGGATGTATGCTTCTTCTCAAACGAAGCACTTCAAGAATGTTAATGGATGGGGAAGGGTGGGAGGTTGGGGTGGGATGACCTGGGAGATTGGGATTGCCATATATACATTACCAATAAGAAAAAAATTTCAAATTGTACACTTTACATATATGCAGTTTATTGTATGCCAATTATATCAATAAAAGTCCTTCAAAAACAAAAAAACAAACAACAACAAAAAAAGAATGTTAATGGAGACAATATTAAGTTACTCTGGAAAAAGACGCTCATCCGCCTTACTAGAGTCTATTAAAAAAATTAACGTGTGCTCACACCTGCACCTCCAGAACCAATGCTAGAAGAACTGTGGCTACTAATTGATAATTTGACCAGGAAGGACCATGCTTCTTCAAATATCTTACAATAAATTTTGCCATTTCAAGCTATTTATTATAAGCAAACAAATTCATCATTTACAATGCTCCTACCTGGGGGGTTAGTTACAAGTCAAATTCATTATTTACAATGCTCCTACCTGGGGGGTTAGTTACAAGTCAGTTTCTCACAATTTAGCACTGACCAACAGATTGCTATTTTCTTAAAGTGGTAGATAAATTTAATTGAGAGAAATGTGCTTTAGTTGTATATTAAAAATGTTTTAGTTGAGCTTGATATATATGGATTGAAATATACTATACTAGGAATGTTTGACTAGCTCCAAAGCAGGAATGGATACATGGCAGACGCATGTTAAAGGGCAAGCAGCAAAACTGTCCACATTTACTGGTCTGAGTCAGGCTGTCTAGTACATGGATATATAAACATACCCGACAATTTATCATAGGGCCATAAAATAATATGGGGAAAAAACGTACTTGGCGGGAAATGGGTGATGAGACAATAAGGTAGGAAACTTGTGAAATGTGTGTACATAACGGGAATATAGGAGGATATTATAGAGGTGGATGGGGAATACTATAAAAGCAAATCTCTAGGGAGAAGCTATTTAGAATCGCTGCCACTTTTCGAGTAACAAGTTCCCACTCCAAAATATTCCTCTCACAACACCTTCAAAATATTTAGAATCCTGTTTTTAATTCTTTTGAGAAACTAACTAAAGGAATAGTCAGTAACTTAAGTTACAACTCAAACCTCATTTCAGCTAGTAAATTAGTATCCCTCAATTATCCAACAAGCTTTATGACTTTAAAGTCTGTATTTTTTCACCTGTACTACTCATATTTTGAGCAGCCTAATCTAGAAGACTGGTGAAAACATCTTCTCAATTAGCTGAATATTCTTGTATGCATGTCATGAAATATATATCATATAAATTCTAATTAAATAGCATCTCTAATAAAAATACAATAAAAATGTAATTAGTCTATGTTAATTTTCATTAAGGTTGGCAATGCATAATGAAAAGTCTTTTGTATTTGTAAACCATCACATAGGAGAAAGGTTTTGTTCTGATCTTCAGTTAGCAATTGTCATGGTTTTTGAACTAAGAATACAAAGTCAACATATTGAACATAAACTTTAAAAATAGTATTTTACTATTTATTAACACTGAGTTATTTTAAAATTAATAACTGGAGGGCTGATGTTAAAGCATGGTGTGGTAGTAGTGAAAAGGGCATTGCACTTAGAAATAAGTTCTAATCCTGGCTTTCTTTCCTGTGTTACCCAGGGAAAGTTATTCTCTGAAACCTACCTTCCTTATTTCTGTAAATACCAATGCAAAGATTTGATGAATTGGATATACGTAACCAGGACACTAAACAGGCATGATCAAAACATAATTTGATTCTTTTTGGGTTTTTACTAAGAAAATGTATTCAACAGAGGAAGGCTGTTTTCCTTATCCCACCAGGGCTCTGACACATCATATCAGATTACTTCCCAGGTGGAAGCACCCACTCAGGCTCCAAAACTTTGTATCAAGCCATCTTTTAAAGAAGATGCCCATCATGCTTCATTTAGGCTTCAATATCTCATGTTGGACAGCTGTCCCACACAGACCCTCTCTACAATACGCATATGATTGACTCATTCTACCTGACACTCCTTATTACATCTGCATCTTCGTCATCCTGCTCAGGCTTGACTACTTAAACTGATTCACTCTCCCGTGTTGATCCCTCCTCAACTGGTTCACGCTCCCACATATCAAGCCTTGTTGCCACACAGGTTCTCCCCTTTATATTCTTCAGATTGGATCATTTCAATAGAGCCGCTTCAAATTTCAGCTTTCTTCTGCTTTCTCTCTCTCTCCCTGATGTGTGATAAGCCTATCTGGTAAATTTTATTTCAATTATTGTATGTTTCAGTTTTAGAGTTCCATTTTTGTTTTGTTTTGCTTTCTATGCTTTATAGATTTCCCATTAAGTCAATTTTATTATCATATTTTCCTTTGGTCACTATACACGTAAGGTTAATCTCAGATTTGAGTCTCAACTACTTTTAATTATTGGTGATTTTTTCCCCCTTCCTTCACACATCTGGAAGTGTTTATTTTTCTAGCTTCTCTTATCTTCCTCTTAATTGTATTGATCTTTGTTTAGTAATTAAATACTTTATTGAACTCAAAAACCAAAATAGTCATTGTGTAGCAGCTCTAAATGTTCACTTCTTTTAGACTTCTGCTGTGGCTTTTTACTGAGAACCTTGAAGCTTTCCTTATGTAAGCACAGTTTAGGTGTAATCTAAGGATTTGGGCAGGGCTTGAATGTTTATCTGCTACAGCCCCTTCCTTTATGGGATTTGTCTTCTCAACTCCCTGCCACTCTGGTTGCCTTCTAACTCCATCTTCTGACACCTCAAGCCAAAGTCTGAGAATTTTTTGCTTAAGTTCTATGTGCACTGAGCTACACGGACTGTAGAGTGCCCTCAGAAGGTGTCATGTATAAGTAGATCTCCTTCAGTATAGTTCCCTTTTGTCAAGGGTCAAATACTTTCAAGTTTCTGCCGTTTGTTGTCACTTTCTAGTGCCTTCAAATATTTAAGCATTATTCAGAGTATTTAATTGTTTCCTATGCAGCAGTTGGTCTAATACTAACCCTCTGCTATGATCAAAGGCCCCCCTCCTTGTCTACTGTTTTTGACTTGGATAAACTTTGTTATTAAACTTCAAACTATTAACATTAATAATAATAATGACTAATACTACTTTATCTTTTATATTTAATTGGTTCTGTAAGTATTTTAGATTCTTTCACCTCTATTATGTCATTTGGGGATATTCTTTGTAATAAATAAAGAGAATAGTTGAAAAAGAAATCATCTTAACTTTTTTTTATCTTTATGGTGTTAAAAAGGTGAGGCAAAACAAAACTGATTTTTGTTTAACTCTTGATACTAAACCAGAGAGTGGAACACACAACAATAACAAAGAATGCAAAGAAGGATGGTAATTAAAGAGAAATCTGACATTTAAAACTTTGAGGTGCTGGAGCCCATGACAACTCCACCAAGGACCTGTTTAAAATACATTCTCATCTTTCCATTGAACCCAAATCCTTGCTTTCCTCTATCTGGACTCATTAGCGATTATTTATTTATTTATTTTTTGTGGGGCAGGTTAGACTTAAAAAAAAATGGTAGACCTAATCAATCAATAATGAAAGTTTAACATCCTTTGGACAACACCGTGAAAACTTCCATCTTCTCAGCACATATTTTTAATGCATATACATATGTGAGAAACATATAGGGTTAGTGGTTTTATAGGTAGTGTTTTTGCTATTTTAGAATTTCTAAGTTGAATACATCATTAAATAAAATTTATATAAGATGGAAAACTTATTTAAATTGCTTTATTGAGCCCAGCATATGCTATTCATTCTCTCTAAATTTAAATAAAGCTTCCATCTGTTTTTTAATTCAGACATCTCTGATTAAATCTTCACACAAAATACAGGTAAACACAATGTATGCCTGTGCATTATCAAAGTTTCATTAACGGTTCACCTCATTCAAATGTGATTTTGAAGTCAAAATTCATTACTCTAGAGTTTTTTTTCACAAAAGCAAGATTTGATCCTCATTTCAGAGCAGACATCCTGTGACTCCAGCTGTATAGAATAACAACCAATATCTGTGGCAATATAATGGTCACCACTGTCCACCTTGTATTATTTTCAAAATGTCCTTCCTTGTTTTTTAAAGTATGGGCCCAGGAGGAATTAGTTATATTGGGAGTTTTTGGTTTTCTCATTTTAAAAGTTTTTGTACTTTCTCAATTTTAGGATCTCCAATTTAATTTTTTTTTCCATTTAAAATGTTTGCATGGGGGCTTCCTAGGTGGCGCAGTGGTTAAGAATCCGCTTGCCAATGCAGGGGACACAGGTTCGATCCCTGCTCCAGGAAGATTCCACATGCCGCGGAGCAACTAAGCCTGTGTGCCAAAACAAAACAAAACAAAACAAAAACAAACAAAAAAAAAGCTAAAATGTTTGCATGGATGCAGGGAATGGACTGGAGGATACGGGGTTGGGGGGGGTGGTGCGAAGGGGAAGCTGGGACGAAGTGAGAGTGAGAGAGTAACATAAACATATATACACTACCAACTGTAAAATAGATAGCTACTGGGAAGTTGCTGTATAACAAAAGGAGATCAACTGGATGATGGGTGATGCCTTAGAGGGCCAGGACAGGGAGGGTGGGAGGGAGTGGCGGGAGGGAAGTGATATGGGGATATATGTATAAATACAGCTGATTCACTTTGGTGTACCTCAAAAGCTGGTACAAGAGTGTAAAGCAATTATATTCCAATAAAGAGCTTAAAAAAATGTTTGCATGCTCAAAAGTAACCTAAAATAAGAATGAAGATTGTCTTTTTTTTATATTTTGGAAAACATCTGCAGAAAGTTTACTCTAATAAGGAAATGACCTTACCGACCTTGATTATCTTCATTTGGCAGAATTATTTTCAAATTGTTTTTAAGAATCAATAAAGTAAATTTCAAACAAAATGATATTTGCAATTTTTAAGGTCCTCCTTCACTTGAATTACTTAACATAGTTCACTTCTTAATCTTATAAAAATAAAGCTGTAATAAAGGCTTTATGTCAGTTTTACAGGGGATGAAAATCAAGTTGTTGAGAGCACATAACTGGTCCAGAATCTCATAATGCAAAAGCTGTTAAGTTGGAATTCAAAGTCAGGCTTGTTTAAATTCAATGCCAAGTGTTCCACCCATGATTTCATATTAGATCACATACTAAGAACAGCCTCTCTCTTTTGACAGGTTAAGTTAAAGCAGAATACCAAACAAAAAACAGTGGTTGTGCTTCTAACACTCTTTCCCTCTACAATATTTTATTTTATTTCATTTTATTTTATTTTTTAAAGACCTTTTATTGGGATACAATTGACATACGGTAAACTGCATATATTTAAAGTGTACAATTTGATATTTTTTTCCTTATTAGTAATGTATACATGGCAATCCCAATCTCCCAGTTCATCCCACCCCAATCCCCTCCCCTTCCTCTACAATATTTTAGAGACTTACACTTATTATTTCTGTTTAAGAGTGAAATGGAAGAAACTGAGAGAGGAGACAGATTCTAGATTTCTGAGTACTTGCGTGGAAGGACCTTTTTGCTTATGGTGATAGGGATCTGGCAGTTTTCTTTAACAAAGTGCCAATGATGTCTTTTTTTTTTTTCCTTCCTCTTTGTAAGCACCCCAATCTACCTAACACACACTAGCAGAGAGCTGAAAATTTTCTAGATACATCCTTGTAAATGACAGGATGATTTGGTTTCATGAAATTTTTTTTTTAAATAAATTTATTAATTTATTTATTTAATTGGCTGTGTTGGGTCTTTTTTGCTGTGCGCGGGCTTTCTTTTAGTTTCGTTGAGTGGGGGCTACTCTTCGTTGTGGTGTGCGGGCTCCTCATTGCCGGGGCTTCTCTTGTTGCGGAGCACAGGCTCTAGGTGTGTGGGCTTCAGTAGTTGCAGCACATGGGCTCAATAGTTGTGGCTCACAGGCTCTAAAGCACAGGCTCAATAGTTGTGGTGCACGGGACTTAGTTGCTTTGCGGCATGTGGGATCTTCCTGGAGCAGGGATCGAACCTGTGTCCCCTGCATTGGCAGGTGGATTCTTAACCACTGCGCCACCTAGGAAGCCCTGGTTTCATGGAATTTTGATGCTTTTTCTTAGCTGAGTGACATGCCCTGTAAACTGTGGCCCATAAGAAAGAGAATAGACTCTTTTTGTGACTCAATACTATGTAACCATGTGATACTATTGATTTCCTTTTAGCTTTTGGAGATTTGTGTATGAGAAGTAACATTTTCAAAAATGATCATGGAGTAGGAGAAGTAGAATATATGCAAATTTAAATGTTACTATATGTAACTGGAACTAGTTTTACTAGTAATATCAAACTGTATATACTGCAGAATGGGTTTTGTATTTCAATATATTGATAGTTGAATTGGGAAACTAATTTTTTATCCTAGAAGTGGAGCCATCTATTAATAGACTACTGATGCATATGTATGGAATCTAGAAAAATGGTACTGATGAACCTAGAGGCAGGGCAGGAATAGAGATGCAGACGTAGAGAATGGACTTGAGGACACAGCAGGGGAAGGGGAGGCTGGGACGTAGTGAAAGAGTAGCATTGATGTACATAAACTACCAAATGTAAGATAGATAACCAGTAGGAAGCTGCAGCATAGAACAGGGAGATCAGCTCAGTGCTTTGTGACAACCTAGATGGGTGGAATAGGGAGGGTGGGAGGGAGGCTCAAGAGGGAGGGGATATGGAGATATATGTATACATATAGCTGATTCACTATGTTGTACAGTTTACAACATTGTAAAGCAATTATACTTCAAAAAAGATGAAGAAAAAAAAAAAGACTACTAAGTAGCCTTAAATATCATTCTACTGTCCTTAATTTTATCTTCTTTTTATGACTGAATAGTATTAATATTTCTGAACCTTGCCTTAATCATCAGATTTAATTCTAAGAAAAATATTAGCTAAAATCAAATTGTAAGAAGTCTCTGGCTATAACATTAACTTGAAAAATCTAGGATATTTTTAAAAAAATCATCTGAACGCTGAGTCTGTTTTCTGTTCTTCCAGACCATCTACTATGTGCATTTTCTATTGGGAAACATATCTAGCCAACTCAGTTAAAAACTTAACACTCCCTATGCCTAGAGTGATGCTTTTGATAAATCTCGTTTAACTGATTATCTTTAAATCTAATGGTCCTTTTTCACTCTCATGAGTTATACAATGTTACTATTCTTTCATAGATAAATGATTCCTCACTTAGTCTCTCTTTTTCCCAAGGAATTGATACGGAAAGATCATAAATTCTTCTACCATGAGGAATTAATTGGCTAAACAATACATCAGTCTAGAAAGCACACCTGTCCAGCTCTGCTGCTGTTTGTCTACAAGAGTTATGACCACTGTAGATAGGCAGTAGTGATTGCTGTTTCTGTTGTCATATAACTGTCGCACTTACTAGCTTTGAGACTTTAGATGAGCCAATGAACTTGCTTGTCTGTTGCCTCAGGGATTTCCCTGGTGGTGTAGTGGTTAAGAATCTACCTGTCAAGGGGACATGGGTTCGATCCCTGATCTAGGAAGCTCCCACGTGCAGTGGAGCAACTAAGCCTGTGTGCCACAACTACTGAGCCCACGTGCCGCAGCTACTGAAGCCTGCGCACCTAGAGCCTGTGCTCCACAACATGAGAAGCCGCCACAATGAGAAGCCCACGCACCACAACGAAGAGCAGCCCTTGTTTGCTGCAAATAGAGAGAGCCCATGCACAGCAATGAAGACCCAACTCAGCCAAAAAATACATACATAAATAAAAATGTCTGTTGCTTCATGTGCAGAAAGTGAATATTAATAGCATTTACCTCTAACTATTCAGAATTTATTAAATATGATGATTTAGGTAAAATGTTTAGCAAATATTTGGCACATTGAAAGTGTTTAATAAATGTTAGACAATAATATTGTTTTATTACTGTTAATTATTATTTTACTATTATTATTATCTCAAGTTCCAAAGTCCCCCATATCCAAAGAATTCTCTGGTATATACCTTGAATTTACTAAAAATCTTCTGTAATTTAAGATATTAAATTAAAACACTGTGAGGTAATTTCCTGAGCTTTAACATCAGTTACTAAACTCCTAAATTTTTGCTATGCTGTAGATGTTTACTATTAGTTTAAAAGTATATATTCAAAATTGTAGGTATTTAAACATATTTAATATATTTAAAGGAGATATTTGAATACATTATGATATAGCCAACTACAAACTCATTTACATAAAAGATGACAGATTTTTTTTTTTCCTGAAATGTGCTAGAACTGGTTCTGCTTGAAAGCAGGGCTGACAGTGAAATGGTATCTGGGATTCTTCCAGCATCAAGCATGTAAACATATGCAATTTCTACGAACAAATTAGCAGCGCTTCTCATTTGAGTGTATTGTAAGGTCAAACAGGCATTTTGATTATTCAGAGAGTCTTGAATGATGAATTATATGAATGCCTCAGGTCATGCTCTAATTATACCTCTATTATTTCCTGAAGAGTAGGAAGGTTTGTGCAGAGATGTGGAATAACAATATTAAAATTAATAATAAAATGATATCATAAAAACATGTTTATGACAGCAAATACATAAGTATGACAAATGGATAATTTTCTACACAATTTACCAAAACTACCATGAGAAGTGAAAATGTTGATATTCCTATATCTGTTAAGGACATCAAATCCATAACTGAAAAATCACCTCCACCCAAAACAAAATAAACCCTTCAAAGTCAAGATGGCCAGTTTCACCAATAAATCTTTGCAAACATTCAAGGAAGAAATAATGCTAATCTTACACAAAATCGAACAGTACATGAGAGCAACAAAATTTTGATACAAATTTAAAAAAGACATTATAAGAAATTATAATTAAGTACACACTAACTCTCATAGACATAGATGTAAAAACCCTGTATAATAGCAAATAGGATCTAACAATATATAAAAAGGAAGATTAATTATGCCCAAGAGCAGATAATTACCAGAGTGTGAGTGAGATTTACCATTGGAGGATCAATCAGTAAAATGCACCACATTTATAGGATAAAGCAGAGAAGAACATTATTTCTTGTAGATGTTGGAAATATATTTTATTAAATTCATTACCCATATATGATAACTATTCTCAATTAACTTGAAATAGAGAGAAACTACTTTAATCAGATGAGGGGTACCTATATCTACATTTACTTATCACACCTATTGCTACATCTATGTTTTTTTCCTATGTTTTTTACATTACAGATATTACAGTCAATAGCAAAATATTAATGCATGTCTTCTGAGGTTAGAAAGAAACGTACTAGGAAATCACTGTCAGTCAAGGGGAAAAAATGGCATAAACATTGAAAATAAATAATAAGATTTGTCTTTATTCACAAATGATTTAGTTTTTAAAAATTCTATAAACAATCATTTAGATGTAAATTTTTCAAATTCATCAAATTTAATGTCAACATACAAAACCAATTATATTGCAATAAATCAGTGAAAAATTGAAATTAAATATGAAAATACCATTTCTAATAGCATCAAAATTAAAGACAAAAATCTCAAAAAAATAGAGGAGTCAGCAAATCTCTAAGCTTAAAACTAAAAAATATTTCTGAGAAAAATTAAACCTAAAATTGGAAATAGGTACCTTGTTAATGGATTAAACAATTGTATGTTGAGATCTATATTCTATATTAATATTATCCTTAATATATAGAATGACGAAAATCTAAGAAATATTTCAAGCACTATTTAAATAGAAACCAAAATACAAAACCACTATTCTAATCTGAGAAAACATACAAAATTGGACAGTTTTCTACATATTAAGGATATTAACTATGGAATTACTCTCCCCCCCAAAAGTAAAATATTTTAAGGCCAGATGTCCTAGTCTAAAATTTAAGGACTGCAAAAGCCTAAAACTTATATATAAAGGCAATAGACTTAGAATAGGTGATGCAAATTTGAAGAACAAGAACAGTGTTAGAGGAATTATAGTACCATATTTCAAGGTTTATTTTAAAGCTTTGGTAACAGTGTATAATTAGCGTAAGCTTAGGCAAATTGAGAAACAGAAAAAATAAAAAGACACTCAACTATGTTCACTTAATTTATGGTAAAAAGAGACAATGCAATTCATTTAAGGAAAGAATGATCAGTTTAGCAAATTTGGCAGGAGCAAAATGGACAGCTACCATGCAATATACCAATATTAATTTTATATGTATCATAGACACAAATATGAAACCTAAAGCAATAAAGATTATAGATTATAGATATAAAATTTAAAGGTTATTAATATTATAGAAATTTACATAGGAGGTACTTTTGTGATACTGTATTGTCCAAAATATGTTATGCAGGTCACAAAGAGCACTAGATATAAAAATTAATCAACTGGGCTTCGTTAAAATTAAGAACTTCAATTTATCAAAATACAGTCCTTAGAAGCAAATTGGCAAGTCACAGACTGGGAGAAGATATTTCAAATTTATATATGAAAAAAGATTAATATCCAGAATATGTAAAGAACCACCACAAACAAAGAAGGAAAGAAAATGCATAATTTACATATTACACACAACTCTGGAAAATACACTTAACTAAAGGGAATCTCCAAATGGGCAATAAACTTATAAAATCAGTGTTAATATCATTATTCATTGGATAAATGAAAATAAAAACCATGATGAAATATTACTCCACATCCCATAATAGATAAAAATTTAAAAGTTGACAGTTTTAAGTATTAGCAAGAATGTGAAGCCAGTGGAAGTCTTGTACTTTGCAGGAGAGAGTGTAAATTCATTTAAAAAAACACTTTGGAAATCTCTTGGGCAGCACCTACTAAAACTAAGCCTTTTCCTATTCCATAAGACAGTAATTTAATTCCTATTTATACGTCAAAAAATAAAATTTACACATTTGGCTATAAAAGGCATGTAATTGTTCACAGCAGCTTTCCTCCTAATAGTACAATACTATTAACAACTACTTGCTGTCAAAAGAACAACTAAAATTGGAAACACTCCAACTGTCTGTCTGTGAAAAGAAGAGATGAATAAAACTTGTATATGCATACAATGTTATCTTATACAAAATTTTTAAAAAATGTACTTATATACACAATAAACTGCTTGAATCTCAGGGACAGTATGTTGACCAAAAGGAACCATATAAAATGAATCTATCTTCTATTGTTCAAATTTAAATAAATTTCAAGAACAAGTCACTAACATATGATGTCAGAAGTCAGAACAAAGGAGACTGGCAGGCAGAGAAAATAAGGAAATATTCCGAAGTAGTGCACATATTTTATATCTTGATAGGTGTATGTTACACACGTGTGTGTATGTTTACTTCAGATTCTACATTGTAATGCATATAAATACAAAATCAATAAAAATGAAAAAAACAAATTTACTAATTAAGGATTTTTTTTACATTGCTTTAGATGAAAACATTAAATATGCAGTAGTCCACTTTCAGACTTCTTAAATAAAAGACAGCAATGCTGGTTTGGAACAACTGCTTATGTAACTACAGATATTTGATTAAGATGCTGGACTGCAAGGAAACTCCCTTCTTAGTTCTGTTAAATTCAACCATGTTCAGAAGTTTCCTTTCTTGACTCCAAACCCCAAATAAGGAATTCAAGTCCTCTTTCTGTAGGAGTTTACAAGCTTCCTAGAATATTGGACAGTATATTGTCCAGCGACAGGCCGGAGGACATTTCCACTATTAAGACTGTCTTGTTACTACTATGTTGTCTGCTTCTCTCCACTTTGAAAACTCTACTCCCTCCACACCCTACACTCTCATCTCTGATGTTCTTCCGCATCCTCCTGTCCCTCCTCCCTATCCATGTCAGCTCTTCTTCGGAAGAATAAACGGTGGCTCTCCAAGCAGCACCAGATCATCAGATTATACCTGATTATAGCAAGTACAAATGGTTTTTGGGTTTTTTTGGTTGTTGTTGTCATCTTTGCTTTTTTGTTTTTTTTGGACTTATTTTTGCTTTGGTATGAACCAGAGTTGCCATCAAAGTTCCAGTATGGGAGTTAAATGAACAAAACATAAACTTAAAAAGCAGATTAGTATTTTGATAAAACCATTTTATACTTTTCTATTTTTCAAATGGCTCTTAATGCCTTTGTAATATAATCTGAATTTCTACAAACTGTATCAATTCCACCAATGATCAAACTGTATCAAATCCATCAATTTTAATTTTTTCCCTCTATTACTGCAACTCTTGCCTTTCCACTGAAAAACACTTATTTCTGAGAATAGAAGTCATTTAAGCAAATCATCCATTTTAAGTTTAGAGTAGAAAAATATCATTTCTCCCAGTTTTTTTGTCTTTTAAAATCATTTGTTTTATATTTTAACTTTTATTATGAAAATATTAAATAAACAATGGTAAAGTATAATAATCTTCCAGCTTAATTACTTATACATCTGCATTATTCAATCTATCTCTTTTTTTCCTATTCTGTCTCTGGAGCATTTGAAGGCAAAACCCTAACAATGTTTAGAGTCACCCAAAACACTTCAGCATGTGCCTCTAATATGGAAACTTTTTTTTCAATAGACTTATACAAGGTAGCATACAGTTATTATAACATTTATCTTCAGCATATCATAACACTTTAAGCTCTGTGAAATTTGTATAGTAAACAGAAAGCCTATGCAAATTTTGCAATTCCTTGTCATCAAGCTCTACTGATTATTTAATGAGAAATCTTTTAGAGGACTAGAATTTTTTCTTATTAAGACCTTGTAGGCTAGATGAAATTGGAACATTCTCTAACACCATATACAGAAATAAAGTAAAAAAAAAAAAAAGACCTAAATGTAAGGCTGGAAGTTATGAAACTCCTAGAAGAAAACATAGGCAGAACACTGACATAAATTGTAGCAATATTTTTGAATCTGTCTCCTGAGGTAAAGGAAATAACAGCAAAAATAAGCAAATGGGACCTATTAAACTTAAAAGCCTTTACATAGAAAAGGAAACCATCCACAAAACAAAAAGACAACTTACTGATTGTGAGAAAATATTTGCAAATGATATGACCAATAAGGGGTTAATATCCAACATCTATAAACAGCTTGTATAATTCAACACCACAAAATAACCCAATTAAAACAATGGGCAGAAGACCTGAATAGACATTTTTCCAGAGATGACATACAGAGGGCCAATAGGCACATGAAAAGATGCTCAACATCATTCACATCAGAGAAATGCAAATCAAAACCACAAGGAGATATCATCTCATGCCTGTCAGAATGGCTCTCATCAAAAAGAACACAAATAACAAATGTTGATGAGGATGTGGAGAAGAAGAGAATGCTTGTATACTGTTGGTAGGAATGTAAATTGGTGTAGCCACTGTGGAAAACATTATGAAGGTTTTTCAAAAAACTAAAAATAGAACTATGTGCTATTCTATCATGATATCCAATTATCAGATCTTTTTATTACTCTCATCATCTTGGTGTCTTGGAGGTTTTCTTCTATCCTTTAGATAGATTGGATACACTTGACTTATCACCTTGTCACACATTACCTGGTGTCTCAATCCATCACATGCATTGTGATAAACATCACTGAGATACCTCACTTTCTCTAAGATTTACCAGAGTCACTCTGCTTCTAGTCATTGAGTACCTTTTCTGATCATGAAAATTTACTTTTTCTGGAGTGAAAACAACACAATGTTGAAACACAGAGGAAAAAAACACAAGGAAAATTCAGCAAAGAAATGCCCACCATTAACATTTCTCAGTGTGCTATTCCAATGTCTACTAATACCACAGATGTTGTTTCCATTTTCCACCATGCAGGTGAATCCTCGCAATCCTTTCAAACCTCAGAGAGAATCCCCAAGCCTTCACTGACTTCCACAGGATTTTAACATAACCAGTCATATTTCATTTACCTTTTCCTTTTTTATTGTCAAAGTCTTGTGGGATTGTACGGAGGTGTCATATCATTTAGTGCACACAATGCATGTGGGCACTGCTCACTGGAACCTTCAGGCCCCCAGCACTGGACCACACTCTCACCTGCTTCTCCGCACAGTCCTCAGGCTTGCTCCCTCCTCTCACTCCTTGGTAATTAGAGTTGCTGCATTTTCCCACATGAAACAAAAGCCCTTTTCAACAAAAATGGTTCTTTCCCTGAAAAGGAATATTTATACTTATTACTAAGAGAATAACTCTGCATTGCCCCCATGACTTTACAGAGATATATTATCAAGACAGATCTATAAAGAGAAAAGTTATATCAGATGTCTGTCACCAGAAAGTAACTGAATACCCAAGTCAAACAGAAGTAAGCAAAAAGGAAACATGTTGGCTTTCACAGTGGTCACCTGAGGATGGTGGACTCCCCAAAGTGGGTAATCCTTGGTCCATTTCCCTGTAGTCTTCTTGGCTCTTTTTCCCCATGTAGTAAGGTGGCAGTGATAATTCAGATTTAACATCATCAAGTCACTCTCAAGAAAGCTGAGAAAACTTTTCTGAAGACTTCCCAGTGATCTGAATTTTAACATATGCCAATTCTAAGCTGATCATTAGTGAAAGAAAGAAAAAGAAAGAAAGAAAGAAAGAAAGAAAGAAAGAGAAAGAAAGAAAAGAAAGAAAGAAGAAAGAAAGAAAGAAAGAAAGAAAGAAAGAAAGAAAGAAAGAAAGAAAGAAAGAAAGAAAGAAAGAAAGAAAGAAAGAAAAGGAAGAAAGAAAAGGAAGAAAAGGAAGAGAAAGGTACAGATATCCTCAGGCTTGTCACTTAACCTAACACAGAACAAAACAGATATTCAGGTAGGAAAGAGAAAAGATGGATGCTCACTAGGCAAATAGAAATGCCCATGATATATACATATTTAAAAAATATATTTTGGATTTTTAATTTTGTTGGTTTTTGTCTTTGGTAAATATGATATTAAACATGTTCATATAATTAATTTTTAAAAATATGCTTGCTTCAGAGCAGTAAATGCTTTCGATGAAATGAAGAGTTGAAATTCCCTGCTAGTTTCACTTATTGCTTTTATTTCTTACCATTTATTTAGTTAGCTAGGTTCACTTAAATTATAATGAAGTATGAAAAAGTTGTTACTCCACTTACACACCAATTAGTTTCTTTACTTGATTTACCATAATTATCTCCTCTTTATAATGATCTCCATCAATCAATACATGGTTGTGAGTACCCAGAGGCTATATTTATTCAAGGCATGCTGTTCATATGTGAGTGGTTTGCCTGAGTCACATAAGGCCAATCAGCTTTGCTCTTTCAAAAATTTGTGATTTGAACTGAAATACTCTGCATCAAGATACAGTACTTGCAATGTCCTAGAGAAACATAGGTGAACTCTTGCTGTTAAGGTCCCTGAAAATTCCATGTTTGCTGACATTTTCAAGACTTTCTGATTCAATGGTTTTTTGTTTTCTGTGAACCAGCACTGTACCCTTTCAAAAGAATTCCTTTATTCTACAGAGCCAAAATCAATGTTTCTCATTTGAAATGAAAAGCAACTTAATTCTAACAATGAGGAAAAGTAGGATTTTATAGGGGAAGAAATGGCAGGAAAATAAAACCATCAACATTAACTTTCCCCACTTATTCATTTCCTATATGGTTTTGGATATCTATATGTGACCATCAAGTGATCACTTCAGAATGAATGGAAATGTTGAATTGACTAGAATCTTTAAAAGTACAGGTAATAAAAAGTGTAAACCTGTAACTTTATTAACATTTATTTTGTAATCTTCTTTGATCATAGAGTGCTTTCTTGGACAACCAAATGGCCATGTGTGAGAGTTTTAAAAAGGGAAAGGCACATTAATTTTACTTGAGCTACATAATTTCTTACTCAACCTCTGTGATTTTTAAAACATTTTTGAAAATTGCTTCATGATAGTGTTTCCTTTTACTGTTTGATTTTTATATGAACCAGAAATTCGGTGCATGGAAACAAATATTTATATACAAAAAATTATGATGTAATTTTTAAGAAAATTTACTTTTCTGTCCTATCCTTGACACTTACGCGGTGACATCTAAGTCAGATTTATTTTAGTGAGAATGTATCCTACCAATAAGGATCAATAGATTTCCTACCTGAAATACTGGCAGTCTCAAGAAAAGTATTAGAATTATATGAATCTTTTTTATAGACTTTAATTTTTAGAAAAGATTTAGGTTCACACAAAATGTTGGTAGGTACAGAGACTGCCTGTACATTCCATGTATGGGCAACGCATACATGTACACATACATATGTATACATGCATAGACTCCCCATTATCAACATCTGACACCACAGCGGCACATTTGCTAACATTTGTATGATGCATCGTCATCACCCAAAGTCCGTAGTTTACATTAGGTTTCACTCCTAGTGTGCATATTCTTTGAGTTGGATAAATGTATAATCCTCTGTGTTCTGCCTATGTACTCCCCCCACCACTAATCTCTGGCAACCACTGATATTTTTATTATGTCCATAGTTTTACCTTTTCCAGAATGTTATATAGTTGGAATCACACAGTAGGTAGTCTTTTCATATAGTAATGTTTTACTCAATAACATCAATTTAAGTTTTTCGTGGCTTGATAGGTCATTTGTTTTTAGTGCTGAATATTTTTCCGCTGCTAGGATGTATCACTATTTATCCATTCACCTACTGAAGGTTATCTTGGTTGCTTCCAAGTGTTGGCAATTATGAATAAGACTGCTGCTATAAATATGCATATGTCAATTCTTGTGTGAACATAAATGTTCAGCTTAGCTGGCTAGGTAAATATCAAGGAGCATGACCCCTGGATTGTATGTTAAAGGTATTTTTAGTTTGGTAAGAAATCCAAAACTGTCTTCCACAGTGTCTGCACCATTTTGGAATTCTACCAGCAATGAAAGACATTTCTGTTTCTCCCCATACCATTAGCTATTAGCGTTGTCAGTATTCTGCATTTTGGTCATTAAAATAGGAGTGTAAAGGTATGTCATTGTGGTCCCAATTTTTATTTTCCTGATGACATATTATATGAAGTAAATTTTCATATGATTATTGGCCATTTGTCTTTATTATTTTCTCATCTTCGTTGAAGTATCTGTTAAGATCTTTGACCCATTTTTTAGTCAGTTTTTTTTCTTATTGTTGGGTTTTAAGTGTTCTTTGTATATTTTGCATAACTCTCCTTTATCAGATACATCTTTGCAAATAGTTTCAGCAGTCCGTGGCTTATCTTTTCATTCTCTTGACAGTGCCTTTTGTAGAGCAAAAACTTTTAACTTTAATGCATTCAAGCTTGTCAATTCTTTCTTTCATGGATTGTGCCTTTGGTGTTGTACCTAAGGAGTTATTACCACACCGAAGGTCTAAGTTTTCTCCTATGTTATTTTCTAGGAGTTTTACAATTCTGTGTTTTACATTTAGGTCTGTGATTAGTTTTGAGGTAATTTTTATGAAGGGG
Source organism: Hippopotamus amphibius kiboko (assembly GCF_030028045.1). NCBI lineage: Eukaryota > Metazoa > Chordata > Mammalia > Artiodactyla > Hippopotamidae > Hippopotamus > Hippopotamus amphibius. Next base: position 78,867,810 of record NC_080198.1, read on the forward strand.
GTAAAGCCTGTGTCCAGAATTTTTTTTTCTTTTTTTTGCATGTGGATGTCCAGTTGTTCCAGCACCATTTGTTGAAAAAACTATCTTTGTTCCATTGTAATGCCTTTCCTCTTTTATTAAAGATCAGTTGACTTATATTTATGTGGGTCTATTTTTATAATCTCTGTTCTGTTTCATTGATCTATTTTTTCATAAACTCCATACTCTTTTTTACTTATAGTAAGTCTTGAAGTTAGGTAGTGTCTATCCTCCAACATTATTCTTCTCTTTCAATATTGTGTTGGCTGTTCTGCGTCTTTTGCATCGTTATATACATTCTTTAAAATTAGCTTGTCGATACCCATAAAATAACCAGCTGGGACTTTGACTGGGATTGCATCAAGTTGGGAAGAACTGACATCTAGACAATATTGAGTCATCCTATCCATGGACATGGAATGTCTCTCCATTCATTTAGTTCTTCTCTGATTTTGTTCATCAGAGTTTTGTAGCTTTCCTCATACAGATCTTGCATGTCTTTTGTTAGATTTATACTTCAGTATTTCATTTGGGGGAGTGCTAATGTAAATGGTATTGTGTTTGTAATTTTAAATTTCACTTTTTCATTGCTGGTATAAAGTGGTTGCTTTTTGTATATTTATCTTGTATCCTAGAACTTTGCTATAATCACTTTTTAGTTCCAGGAGGTTTGTGTTTGTTTGTTCTTTCTTTTTTTTTTTCCCTGAATCTTTTAGATTTTCTACGTGGATAATCATGTTGTCTGTGACACAGATTTATTTCTTCTCCCAAATCTGCATACTTTTTACTTCTTCTTATTTCATTTGCTAGAACTTCTAGGACAATGTTGAAAACAAGTGGTGAGAGGGGACACTCTTGCTTTGTAACTGATTTTAGTGGGAAAACTTCAAGTTTCTAATGATTAAATATGATGTTAGCTATAGCCTTTTGTAAATATTCTTCATTAAGTTAGAAACTTTCCAGTCTATTCATAGTTTACTGAGTGTTTCATTATAAATGGGTGATGGCTTTTGTCAAATGGCTTTTTCTTGATCTATTGATATGATCATGTGATTTTTCTTTTTTTAGCCCATTGATGTGATAGATTACAATACTGATTTTTGAATGTTCAGCCAGACTTGCATAATTTGGATAAATCCCACTTTGTTGTAGTACATAAGTATTTTTTACATTGTTGAATTTGAACATAAATGGTCTAAATTCACCAATTAGATTACTGATACAGTTGCATTAATATATACCATATTTATTACTATTTTCTAGTTGTTGCCTTATATCAATCTTTTCATAGGTATTTCCATTTTTCAACACGTATAAATTCTGCAGGCTGTAATATATAATAAATTAGCTACACAGAGAAAATTATCTGTCTGATCATATACTGCATAGATTTTTTTCATAAATCTGATTTATTCTAAATAGAATTATTATTAACAGCAAACTACTTTTTGTTGTAGCTTAAGCCCATTTCCTCTTGCTTGATTCTCAGTTTGGTCATGTGTTTATGGTTAATAAAAACATAAAAATTATTCTAATAAAAACAGATTACTTCTGTCACTTTTCATATCAATTCTGTAACTTTGTTAGAAATGAAAAATAATCACACAGTCAATTCACTGTTTAAGTTGTGTCTTTGTATGTATCCATTTGTGCATACTCTAGAATAGTAATATAGGAGATAATATGGTACCTTATAAGCCTTTTTGGAAAGTGTGTGTGTGTGTGTGTGTGTGTGTGTGTGTGTGTCCGGATCTCGATCTCCATATTAATATACATATAGGCATGTGAATATGTATATATATCAATATACTAGAGTAAAATATCATGTGATAATATGCCATGAAATTCATAAATACTTGAGGTATTCAGAAAGTGTCTCATGATGAAAGGAAGAATTCCTAGAGGTGAGTGTTGTGTTAGGTTCAGAAAGAATGCTATGCACATACAGAAGAGAGTAAGATAGAGAAAAAAATAAGTTGATGACAAGGAAGAGAAGATAGCCTAGCAATAAGCATTATATTCTATATTTTAGCACTAAATTTGTGTATTTAAATATTTGACTGCATTCTTTTTTGTCTCATTTAATCGTAGGACAGTCAAGAAGATGTATGCATCTTTAACAAGTCAGTCTGATTTTTACCCAATTTTACAGTATGAAGATTATTCAAGATATTTTCCTGTTAAAACAAAACATAGGATTATAGTTTTAAACATAGACACCATACCTTAAAAACATGAACATTCTACAACTTTCTTTTAGATTTCACTGCTCTCTACAACTTTATAGAGATCCCTTAAAATATCTGCATGATTTTAGCAAGTTATTACTTCAACAAGCATCATTCAGTATCAAAGGTTTTTTTCACATCTTTGAGTAAAGTTTTATATTTCACTTATATGGAAAAGAGGGATTAGGAAGACTTGTGCTAAATTACGCAGTGAGACAGCAGCAAGTGCTATGAGAATAACTATCAATATAGTCTTTCAAAAGAAATCATATGTTTTTGCTGAAAAGCCTCTAAGCTCTATTAAATTTTTCATCTGATGTCTGTGGTGTTATACTGTTGTGTATTCATTTTAAAGGACAAGAGCTCTTGACTGAGAATGAACAACATTATCTCGTCTATGATATTAAACATGCCAAAGTATTTCATTGTGTTTTATTTTTTCTGTCCCTACTTTAAATAAGTATTTCTGATAGTAAAACAGAACAACAAATTTAAGTGGAAAATAGTGGCATGAAAAGGAGACACACAGCATTCTCTTGTGTAGTCACATGAAGCTTTAAGGACGGAAAGCAATGACTGTATTGAATTTCAAAAACTTTCCAGTAAGTATAGATGCTGTTGTTCCTTTTGCTAAGCACCAGATGATTTTTTGAGGAATGGTGGAGTGTATGGATAGTATCTCTTTATTTTATTTTATTTTATTTTATTTTATTTTATTTTATTTTATTTTATTTTTTTTAGGATAGTATCTCTTTAATTAATCCAGCCTATATCTATATCTCCACTGAAATTTTTTGTGTGTTACTCTAAAACTGAGGGAGCAAGTGACGCTCTTATTTTGCTTTCAGTGCAGTATCTCTGCAAATTGGCTAAGCCTATGTATGCCTTGCATAGTAATTGACAGTCATTTTCTCAATAATAAATGATCTATGCTAGGACTACTATTTAGATTCCAATTTACTTTATGAACAGTTTTCACTGAGTCATCCATTGGAATGACAAGTTCCATCTACATGCTGTTATTTTGTTTAAACACTATGTGCTCTTCACGTTGGAACTAAGTTATTTTCATATTACCCATTGACAAATAATAAATCTTAATCTCAGTTCTAGATCATAAATTGAAAGTCCATTAAGTTTTCTATTTTAAATGCTGTCTTTAACATTATTCCTAAGACAATCTCAAGACCATTGATTCCTTAGTATTCCAGAATATCAATTTTGAAAGACTATTCAAGTGTTTATATATAAAATTTATAGCTATGGTAATAGAAAATGTCAACTAACACTCCTAGAGGATTTCTACTCATATACTTTACCATAAGGAAAATCAGAGTAGACTTGGAAACAATAGAAACTTAAAAAATTTGCTGATACTTTAATTTTTTAAAAATGTCATAAGATGAACAATTAGTTTGATTTTTCTTTATTTTTGCTTTCATTGGAATGAGAAATTAAAATTTTTTTCTATTATTTCCTTTCCTGAGTTATCTCGTATATCTGATTAAATTGAGAACTCATTTGCTTATTTATACTCATTCATAAACTTCTTATAAAGCATAGTTACATCTTTTATGTTAAACTTAGATTGCTAAACTATCTAACCGAAGTGTTTCTTTTCCTTTCCTTGAAGTACTAATTATTATAACAAACAACTTATATAGGAATACTTTTAAATATACCACTCCTGGTTTAAAAATACTTACATAGGCCTTACTATACTATAGAAATCTTAGTAAATCATGAGGGCAAGCTTGATCACAAATGACTTATTTCTTGATCACTCCAAGGTACACTGGTTGAATTCTGACCATCTTTCCATACGAACACATTTGATTTCTGCAACTGAATGTCTGTTCAGACTCTAGATCTTAAAATTTTGTCCCAGCTGACTTCCTGGATAATTTATTCATTTTCTTGACATAATGTGTGCAACATTCTGATATTTCACTTTTTTTTCCCTATATTTTCCTTAAAGCTTTTTTTTTTTTTTTTTTTTTTTTTTTTTCTTAAAGCTTTTTCTTTGGGACAGATGTGGTAAAGGAAGCCTCTTACCTTCAAACCTCACCTCTTCAATTGGATAGTCTAGTGCTATCTCCTCAAGCAACAGTTTTACTGAAAGTAATGGATTTCTTCTTCCCATGATTCAGTTTTGGGGCCCTGTCTACAGTATGGTATTAAATACATAATTTTGATGATTCTTTAGTAATAAAAACATTCATATATATAAACGAAGAGTGAAAGATTTTTCTTCTTTAAAATATAATCAATTTCTGTTTTTATATATAGCAATAGAGAGCAAGAGTGATATAAACCAAAAAAAAAAAAAGGTAATTGAAAGTGGAATGTAACTATGTGCTTATATTAAAAATGGGTACTTCTAATGTTCAGAGAGTTCATAAATTCAAATTAAAAGACCCATCCTATCCTGGATAATCAGAGAACATGTACATCATTCACATCCTTCTTCCTTCTTCATGTTTCTCTTTTTACTTCCAACTTGTTTCTGTTTCTAAAGGAAGAAGATATTTTTTTCTTTCACTTTACAGTTTTTCCAAAGTACTTTGATTTTCAAAAAGTAGAGCAAATCTTAACCCCTGTCATGTCTTTGCTGCTCCATACAAACATTTACACATCTCCTCTTGACAGATTTCACTTATTTTAGGAGTAAACAGGGAGTTAATAGAAGGGTTAATAAAATACAAAATCTACATTTTTAGACCTAATCACTCATCTGTGCTGCAAAACTATTTTTTTTTTAGTTACACCTGGAACATCTCTACTAAAATTTAGAATTTCTAAAACTAAACACACACACACACTCTCAAAGAGGAAAGTCCTGAGTGCAGGAGTCAATAGCCATAGTGATGAAACTTGGCCTTGTGTTAAACAGTATAGGACAGGGATAGGTGGTACCCTCCTTGGTGATTGCAGGCTGCAGGTCATTTCAGGGGAGCAGAATCACTGATGTGATGTCAAGCTTCTTGCCTAATGAGTGGCCAAGTCCCAGATGTCTGACAGCTCCACGTGTTTCTCATTTCCTTCAGTGTGTGAGAGGAGAGAAAGAACGTGTAACTTAGTAAAGTGAAAAGCTGATATAGAGCCGTCAGATGTTCCAGCTCAGCCTCTCTTCCATAGGGAGCACCAGGCTGAGTTGGTTCTAACGTCCCCTGAGGTTAGTGATTTTATGTTGCCAGACAGACTGGTAACCTCAGCTCAGTAAGACAGGCTCCTCCTGCGTAGATAGAATAGCAACTTCTAATTTCCAGGTACACCTACTGTTGGACCAAATGGTTTATACAGATGTTTTTAGTTTTATTTTAAGGCTATAAATATTAAGCCAAGGGTCATTGCCTGATAAATGCCAGGATTTGGATTCCAAATGTGACTCTCTGGTATTAATTTTTGTAACACTGGTATAAGTTAATGTGTATCAAAGAAACTAAAACCATTTATTAAAAGTGAAGAGGATGGCGTGTTCCTTTAATGAAAAGCTAATGCAGCATATTGTCTACGAGAAAGAATTTGTAAAGAAACATTTTAAAATATTTAAATGGACTCACAAGCCAATAACAAATAGTGTATTACAATAACATAACTAATGTAATTTGTATTTGCAATTAAAGAAAATTTCACTTACTTCACAAAATAATTTTGGCATTATCAGCTTTATTTTTTGCAGCCATTTAGCATGTATTTTCTACATAAACGCCCTGAAAAGATGTTGATTCATCAGTAGAATGTGGGCGCAGTTTACATAACAAATGAGTTGGAGACAAAGCAGGTGCTGACTGTACACATCATATAACTTGTTAGTAATGTACTAATGTTCTACACAGTTTTATTGTTTGGTATATACTGTAAGCTCATTCTTTACTACACTGACACATAGGAAGAATTTAAGAAGTTAAGGGAGGTTACACACATATGATGGAATTAGAAAGAGGAGCCACGATATGACTTCAGAGGTACTGAGGAAGGTATGCCAGCTTAATGCCAGGAGGTCGAAATATACGCATGTATCATCTGGTTGCTATCCGGATGCAGAGTTAAGATGTCATGAATTTTTCTGGGCTTCCATTTCACTTTTATTCCTCCACGTAAGTGAGTGAGTTTTACTATTGTCCTTTATTTCTGCAACTTGAGATTCAGATGAAAGAAGAAGCCTCAAATATTGAAGGTTTCTTTTGTCTCTGAAAATTCATTTTCAGAAATGGGAAACTGAAAAATAGTCGAGAACTCGATAATGAAAAATGACTTCAACCAGTGCATTTTTGTGCTTGTATGAAACAGCAGCCTAGTGTCCTCTCCTTGCTGTATGGCCACCTACTCACAGGCTAATTAGCATATGAGAGTAATACTGATATGCTAAGTTACTGCATTGGTTTCTGTACATTTGTATGTTATATACTCAAATGCACACATGTATATCCACATCATTTTAAGTATTCATGCTAAATGCATATGTTAATTTTCAATTGTAACTTTGGCCAATATTTTGGAAATCCATTTTCTCACTTATTAAAGGGTTTTATATAAAACTTTTTGTGTTCTTTGGCAAAGGTATCAAATTAGTTGTGATTGCTTAAATCTCTTAAAATTTCTGACTTGAAAAAGTTTGCATGTACTTGTTTCCTTTTTGTGTCTTTACTGGACAAAAGCTTACCTGAAATTTATCTCTGGTATGATTTGAAAGTAATTTCCTGTCCTGAAAATGATACCTTAGCCATACAATATAATGTGAATGTAGCTACAAGTTCACTTCTAATTCACCAGACAGGCTCTCCTTGTAACTGTCCATTTGCAAATATGTTGGGATATTAATGGCAATAAGAAAAAATGATGAGGAGAGCTAATACTGAACATTCACTCTCACTCAGCTGTGGCACTAAGCTAAAATATGTCAAGTTTTATATATTTTACATCATCTTTGAAATAACCCAGTAAAGGAGGTATTAATGTTCCCCACATTTTACAGACGAAACTGAGGCTTAAAAAGTTTAGCTTCTCAGACTTGGGATTGAGACTGTTCAAGTCCTTGTTCTACCACTTAACCTCTGAGCCTCATGTTGTAAAATGGGAATCATAATGATTATATCATAAGATTATTGTGATGATAAAAGGAAACATTTTATGACTAGCACAAAATAAACATTAATGAAGGCTGGTTACTATTATAGGGTACAACTCCTGTATCTGTGACCTGTAAACCTGTTTTCTTTCCTCTCCCCTAGAAACTAGCTCCATTATTGATTTCTTCTTTTACTCAAAACATCGATTCAAATTCCAGTCCTAATCCACTGAAATTTTTACTTTCAAGACACATGCATTTTCATCTACTCCATCCTAAAACCAAGATATCTGCATTTTAAAGTCAACCCTTAACATTGCTCCATATTTTCAGTTACTCTGTTCTTCCTAACTGCTAAGTTATTAAGGTATCTTATCAAAGTAATTTATGATAATAGATATTACTGTCTTACAACTTTTAAAATAATGAATTATGATTTTATCAGTGTAACACATGCTCTAAAATCAAATGATACCAAGAGCCTAATAATACTAGTCATTAAAACCCAAACCGCTAGCTAGCCTGCTCCTAGCTCCAGCCTACTGAGGCAACTTGTGCACAGAGGCAAACTCATTTCAATGATTTATTGGTTTATTCTGGTATTCACTTCGATATTGCTAAATAATGTGCTTATACTGCTATTATGTCTCATGAATTATCTATGTATTTCACCATTTATGAAAATATAGCTGTGTAATTCTGCCCCTACCTTCTTTCATTCTCCCAATATATTGAAAGAAACTGCAAAAGTCCTTCTCACAGTTGAAGAAATCAAATAATCTGTTTCCTATCCTTCTGTCCAGCCAACTGCACAGCCATCTCTCTCTAGTGCTGGGTTCCCGGTTTCCTGAGTCTTACGCTTTCATCAGCTATGACATTCTTCCTTTAGTAGGCTGCTTACCCTACAGTAGTTTGAGGACGCCTACACGGGAGGTAAGATTTTTGTAAGGCCTTGCATGTGAGAAAAACATCTTAATTGTCTTCCTGACTCTTGTGGATACTTGGATGTAGCGTTATAGATTGGTAATCAATTCTTCTTAGCCTCTGAAGGCATGAACTGTTTTATTCTGTGTCTCAGTAACACTCTTGAGTAGGCTAATGACAATCATTTCTATTCCATTATATGAAATCAACTTTTTCCTTTTGCTGCTTTTAGGATTAAAAAAATCCTCTGTTCTGAAATTTTAGAATAATAGCTCCTGATATAATCCTTTTTTTCACTTGTGATGATGGGCAGTTGATGGGATCTTTTAATTTGGACATATGTATTCATTATTTTGGAAATTTTCAAAATAACCTTCCATTTTTCTGTCCACTCTTTCTAAAACATATATTCGTTGGAAATTGCAACCCCTACTATATTTCATTTTGCTTTTTTATTTTCTAATCTCTGCCTTTCCTCCTACTTTCTGGGAGATGGTCCTAACGTTACTATATTATAGACTTTCATAAAATGTCTATTGATATTTTGCTTTTGAATCATAATTTAGAGTGAAACATTAAAAAGCTTCTTGAGGCTCTGTGTGTGTTCCTGAGTATCTGTGGAGAAGTGGGCTTGTTGGATGATGGATTTCTCTCATAATAAAGTTTTATTGTGGAATCTTAAATTGCTTATGTATTTTTTTTGTTGTGGTTATTGTCTGTTGTTTTTGCTTTTGCGCTGAGTCTTTCTAAGGCAATTCATTTATACAAAGATGAACTTCCAGATCTCTTGCTTGATGCTACATATCTGGCTGCTTTCATAGGGGTAACTGGTTGGAGAAACAGGATGGGAACTACACAGTTTAATCTGAAGTTTCGTTTACTTCTCTGACAGGAAACTCTTTGACCCTCACACCCTCAGCTATCCCTGGCTTTCCTGAGACTGGGATCACTTTGACTCATTTTTTTCTGAGAATAAGCATTCATCCAATGACTTGTCAAGAAGGGCTATTCAGATGTCTGTGTTGGTTTGGGGAGAATCTTGGACAATCCAACTCCTCTTCCAATAGCCTATTAGAAACTGTTACACCTGCTTCATTGAAGTTCTTTGTGTTTCCAGTATAGGAAATGTTCAGTGGTGGTTCCTGTAACACAACCTGCTTCTTCTTGCCAACCTACCCTGCGGGCACTTAGCTCTCAGTTTCATCTGTTCTATAAATCATTTACCAATTATTGTTCTGCTTTCCATCTCCAGAACATGTGTGATACTTCTCACCTGCTGTCATCTCTTCTCTACTATTCTATATAGTTATGGGTTCATACATTTTAAAATTTCATTACAGGCATTTCAAGTGTTTTTTTTTTTTTTTTTTTTTTTTTTTTACATTTATTTTATTGGCTGCGTTGTGTCTTCCTTGCTGTGTGCAGGCTTTCTCTAGTTGTGGTGAGCAGGGGCTACTCTTCCTTGTGGTGCACGGGCTTCTCATTGCAGTGGCTTCTCTTGTTGCAGAGCACGGGGGAGCACGGGCTCTAGATGTGCGGGCTTCAATAGTTGTGGTACGTGTGCTCAGTAGTTGTGGCACACGGGCTTAGTTGCTCTGTGGCATGTGGAATCTTCCTGGACCAGGGATCAAACCCATGTCCCCTGCATTGGCAGGCAGATTCTTAACCACTGCACCAGCAGGGAAGTCCCAAGGCATTTCAAGTTTTAGGAGGAACTATAGAAAAAGCACACGTGTTCAAAATACATGCTAAATGATACTCTTCAATTCTCGACCTTTACCTTGGTGAAATCCCCTTTCATTTTGTCACATAAACCTTATCAATGACCAAGTCTATGAAATCCTTTAAGCTTATTTGTCCTTGATTTAATTATACTTACAAAACTTTCATTCTGTTGCAGAAATTTTTTCCTTTGGTTTGCATGACCTTATTCTCTAAATTTCCCTCAAACCTCTGTATAATATTTTAGACTCATTCATGCCTTTCTTTCTCATTACATCTTAAATTTGTCGACAGAGCAGAAATGGGAGACTTCAGCATATTTTTAATCCCCACGTTCCTATGCTCTATTATTTCTGTAAAACTCCATGAGGATTTGGCACTGCTGTCCTTCAACAGCAGCCCTATCCTTCAAGGGAAGATAATTATTGTTCTACATGCACTGCTGCCTGGGCTCTGCCAGATAAAACTTAAAGAGAACCTTTATGATAATTCTTTTCATAGTTCTCTCATTTCTTTGATTCCAAAATACCTATATCTCATTTGTAATGTTGCTGAGAGTGAGAAAATTTTTCATTTCAGTATGATCCAATCTTGGGGAGAAAAAAGATAGAACACATCTTTGCACTTTCTTTCATGAGAGCAAAATTTTAAAACTGTCCTGACCCAGAAAGAGAAAATCAAAGCCATTTCAATGTAGCTAGGATAGCACAATAACTGAAAAATGTGCATTGAGAAATAATGAAGAAACTGGATTCCTGGACAACGCTGCCTAGTGCTCCACAGAAAAACGTTTGTGACATTTGCCTTAAAAACTCATGCTCTCAATACTTACACTGTCAGCAAATTGAGAAATCTGTGGGGAGTAGGCATAAAATGAGGCTAAAAAACCCAATTTTTAAATAAGGGTTGCCTTGCTTTGCATTGTGCACTTGAGATTTCCTACACAGACAGTTATGTCATCTGAAAACAAAGACAGTTTCATGTCTTCCATCCCGATCTGCACACATTTTATTTCCTTTTTCCGTCTCATTGCATCCGCCAGGACCTACAGTACCGTACTGAACAGGAGCAGTGAGAGGAACATTCCTTGTCCTATTCCTGATCTTAGAGAGGGAAGTTCTGAGTTTCTTTCATTACATAGGCTGTGAGCTGTAACTTTTTTAAAGATATTCTTTATCAAGTTAAGGAAGTTCCCCTCTATTAAAAATGGTATTTAAATGTCATTTCCCTCATGTAGCTTTTGATAATGAGATTTTAACTATTTTATGAGAATAAAAATCTTTGGAAAACACTGTCACCTTTTGATTCCAATAGATGATATTGCCATTGTTAATGCATAACTGTTTTTGGTTTAAATGAAAATCTAAATAAATCTATGCTCTGCTTCTCCTAAGAAACTGCACTTCTGATCTGAAGCATAAGAAGTTGAAAATGGATTAATTATATAAAAAACTGTATCTCATTTTTGGCATTGTTTACATTCTTACCAACTTAAAAGAGCCCATGAAAGCTGAATGCAGTTAAGCTCTTAAGAAACTGACAGAGAAATGTGCTTAGAGAATAAATACTAAAATGGTAATGAGGCTCTATTGTTTCCTGTATGAAAAGGCAGAAATGAAAGTCACTTTGAGAAGTCAATTTGCCTCAATAAGAGGTTTCCTCTTCTGTGAGTACATGTATGGGATAAAAATATTCATGACATACACAATCCTTATAACTGGAAAATGGTGCTCTTATGACTGATTACCTATACTGGGCACTATTCAAATACTGTCAATTTAGTCCTATATTAAAAATCCTCCTACATTAGACATGCCCATTCATTTAGTTTATAAAATTACATTAAAAGCAGTCCAAAAAAACAAATTAGGAGGCTTCGCTGTCATTTTTAACTGATTCTAATTATACAGTGATATATTTAGCCATGGTTCTTGATTTTCACAATTCTAAAATGACCAGAGCCTGGAACACCAAAGCAGACTCCCCAAATAGAATTCTGTTTGACAAATATTTATTGGGTGCCCACTGTTTGCTTCAATGTGCTATGGCTTCTCCCTCCCTCCCTCTCTCCCTCTTTTTTTCGTGCTATAGCTTCTATACTTGCCCTTGGAGCTACTGATTTTGTTTCCTGGGTGCTTTCTCAAACTTTTCAGAACCCTTTGACTTGAAGTATATGAATGTGCAGGACCCCCTGGCTAAACCTCATGATGGCTTAGAGAACTGTGCTAGATGTAACTCTGAGCACATTTATAAGTGAGTTATATTTTCAGGTTTCCATATATTCAGTTTCACTTTATGGGAACAAATAATCTGTAAACTCAGAATTACATCCATTTCTGTATTTGGAGATTCAATTATATGTTGATTCTGGTATTTATGGAGCCTAGAATGCTTAATGAAAAGCTGGAGGCAAAAGAGGTGAATCAATCAGAACAAACTTTTGGAAAAGTTGTACCCTGATATGTACCCATGCTTATATGTAAACTATCAGTGTTTATATCTAAAGTCAGTCTTTTCCTTTGAGCACTAGTTTCCATTCTCTCCCTTAGTCTGTCTATCCAGTCATTTTCCATAACATCACTCTTCTCTCTGTGGAATTTCATCAACATGCAAATAAGTTGCTGTTTTTCCTACCTAAAACATTTTTAAGAGATAAAAAGAAAAATAAAACATTCAGTCTTCATTCTCTTGCTAATTATTAACCCATTTTTTTTCTTCCTCCTTTCAGCAAAAATCATCAAAAGATTTATAACTCTTTTTCTCTTAAAATTACTCCAGTTAGGCTTTTACTCACACCACAACAATAAAACTGCTCATGTCAAGGTCAAAGATAACATTGCAAAACTCTGTTGTCAATTCTTAGCCCTCTTTAGTATTAATCTCCTCCTGGATATTATTTTTTTTTCACTTTCTAAAATATCTCAATTTTATTTTTAATTCTCCCATTCTTACTGAAAATTACTTTTCAGTGTGTTTTACAATTCTTTTCCCTGATCTCTTAAGTATTGGAATACCCCAGGACTTTTCTCTTCATCCCACTTTTTCTGGATTCATTCATATATCTTGTTCTGTACTTCTGAACTTAAGCATATAATAGACCTCTCACACTCTGTGTGTGCAAAGGTAGACCCTTGTTTTCCATCCCCTAAACCTGCTCTACCTGCAGTCTTCCCAACTTGGTGGATGGCAACTCTAACACTTATAGTGTGCTTAATGTGAGCTGAGGAATCCTACAAGTCTTTTATTTATATTAACTTCTCAAAGTAAACCTGAGATACGGGTTCTATCACTGTACTCATAAAGAGCAAGCAGATAAAACCCTTAACTGAGCTGTCCAAAGTCAAATAGCCAGTGAGTAACAGAGTCAACATCCAACCCTTGCGAGTGTACTTCAGACTATTTCCCCAATCACTGCACTTCATGATTGAAACTCTTCACATCTTTCATGAGTTATAAAATTGGGAAACTTGTTTATGCCTGGGGCATGTAAAATTGATTACTCCCTTCTCTATGACTCCATTTCACCAATTAGCACTTTTATCAAAGTACTAGTAATATTTTGTTATGAGCAAGGGCTCACTGCCCTATGCTCATAAAAGCCAAAGCTATGGCACTGGCTTTTGAAGATAAAGAGCTTTATTGTGAGGTCGACCAGCAAGGAATCAGGAGGCAAGGCTCTCAAATCTGTCTCCTTGACCCAGAGTCTGGGGTAAAATTTAAGGGGTTAAGGAATTTCAAACTTGGGAGCTGATTGGCTAGTTTTGAATCAGTTCTTATAATCTACTCGTGTTGCTGGAAGCCAGATTTTCCTTATTGAAGGGCTTCTCCATTTGTAGGTAAAGGTCTCTGCCAGCAACAATTCTACTGAGTTCTGTAGACTGAAGAGTCTTGCTTCTGGGGTCATCCTGGAGACAAGGGTTCCTGCCTTGCACGTGTTCAGTGCTGTGTCTGTCAAATAACTCCAGGTTTGATCAATCAACAACCTGTTTTTAAGGAAGCAAAACCACTTTAAGCTGGTTCATATTTTATGTGTTGTTTCAATTCCCTATTTCTTTGTACATTTCCTCAACTTTGAGGGAAATAAGGTGCTGACAACTCTAGCTGCTTCCTGTTGATTAAGGGGTGTGGATTTTTATGAGTAATGAAATTGTTTGGCCTTACTTGTAAAAGTCCCACCTTGACTCTTAAGTCTTGGGCAATCATGCAAGTGGAGGAAGCCCTTTTAAATATACAGGATAATAAGCATAAAATGTGATGAATAAGAGGAATAATCCTAAATCACACAGAACTAGGAGTCCTAATTTTAACATTTCTTCCAAAAACAGACCTCATTCCTTTGGGAATTCATGAAAACATATAGTGATCGAATTTGGATTTATATTGGCCTGGTCTGGACTCTTGGGCAGAAGTTTACTTTTGAGATGTCCACATCTTCTCTTACTGGCCAGGTAGAGTCTTAGCTGTTCCGTTTCTTTTTTGAAAAGTAATTTAAGGTCAGATAATGGTTCACAAGTATAATTAGGGGCCAAGAAATCGGTAGTGATTTTCCCTCAGGTATTAGGATGTTGAGTGCACCCTGTTTGGGAAGTGTCCACTCCACTTAGCTTGCAGTTGATCTTCAGGGTGTTGATTTTTCCAAGTCTGAGGAGGACCCAATCCCCTGAGCTTATATAGCTCAGGGGAATGTCTGTGGGAAACATCAACCAACTAAAAGCCTATTTAGATATAGCAGATAAACACCTGGATATAGTACACATTTTATAGTATCTAATTCTTTTGAAATATGATCATTTAAGACTGCAATAATAGTTTTAAGTAGGGTCTGCATTATAACATTTCATAAGGGCTCAATTGGAGCTTGGTCTAGGGGCTACTCTTAACCTAAACAGGCCAGCTGGTAAGACCTTATTCCTAGTTAAGTTGTTTTTTTGACATAATTTAGCTATGTCCTTAATGTGTGACTCATCTTTTTAGTCTTTTCCATGGACCAAGGTCCCCATGAAGCATGTAACTTCCCCTGTATTCTAGAGGCCCCAGACACCCCTTGAGTTACCTTGGGTATAAAATCTCTATTTTCCCTTTTAATTGAAAGAAGCAAGCCAAAAGGAAGGATAATTTTTAAATTAAGGCCTTTGTTATCTCAGACACTTTCTCTGTATGGCATGGAAAAAAAAAATTTTTTTTTGGCATGGAAAAATTTTCCACCCATCCTGTGAAGATGTCCAGAGATATCAAATACCTAACTTCCCAACGCTCTTGGCATAACAGTAAAGTCTATTTAGCAATCATCTCCTGATTTTGTCTCCTCAGGCTTACACCCCTTTTGTTATTGGAGGTGGCCCAGTTTTATGATTGTTTCTGGTGGGGTTAAACAACTTTATATTACCTTGTGCATAGTCCTTTGCCTTTGTGAGCCAACAATAAACTTTTGTAGACAGTGATAGGTTGCATCCCTCCCATAATGGTTTCCTTGATGTAGCTGAGTAATAATGATAATTCTTTCCATTAAATGCTTGGATATAAGCACTAGTCCCTGTTCATTATAAGTTGGTTGTTTGGTACTGATCACCATCTACATCTCAAAAGTCAGCCTAAAATCCCCATTTGTTGGTTCTATCTATATCCATTTCTAAATCCTGAGGCTTAAACACAGATGCACACTCAGAATGAGTACTAGGGCCTTAGGACCTGGGTTTTTACTTCTGACTGCCTATTTTGTGGCTTGATCAGCAAAATTATTTCCTTTAGCTATATATATAAGCTATCAGCCTTTTGGTGGCATGGGCAATGTACTATGGCTACTTCTGGCATTGTAACAGTCTAGTACAGCAAAAATCACCTCTGCATCTTTAATTTCTTTTACTCTTGATGTCAGCAGACCTCTTTCCACAATGGTCCCATGTAAATGCTCGACAGAGAAGACATACTTACAATCTACATAAATGGTTAGCTTTCCTTAGCTCCAAGGTACAGGGCTTTCAGGAGGACTATGATCTCTGCTTTCTGGGCAGACAACCTGGAGGAGGGCTTCTGCTTCTAGGACTTCCTAATGAGTTACTATTACATACAAGGCCTTTCAGGGACCCTGGTTCATGAAGCTGTGCCCATTCCTAAACATTTCCACATCTGGATTTTCTAGAGGCTGATTGGTCAGGTCAGGTCCGCCAGAATGGAGTTCAATTATTTGTATGGTATGGAATACCTTATGGCAACCCAGAGTCCAGTTTAACGACTCATGGTCATTTAAGAGCCTCATATAGGCATTTGGCCATGAGTCTAAAGTTAGGAATCCAAGTATGACAAAACTCAGTCTTAAGAATCCTCTCAATTGTCTCCTGGTGGTGCATACAGTCGCCCTAGCTAATGCTTCCCTTCGATCAGCAATATGTTTCTTTGCCTTTTTGATAACTCAAATCTTAAATATTTTACAGTTCGTTGAGAAATTGGTGCTTTTCCCTTGGAGACTTTATACCCTTGATGTTTCAGAAAGTTTAACGTGTGGATTGCAGTTTGGTCTAAAGCTTCCTTAGTTTCACTAGCAATTACTATCATCTACATTAGATTAAGACTTCCTCATATAATTGGAGATCCCTTATGTCCTTGGCCAAGGCTTCCCCAAAGGTAGTGTGGGTATTCTTAAATCCTTCTGGGAGTGCCATTGAACAATATTGTTATATTAGCCTCTGGATTATCCCACTCAAAGGCAAACAGTTCTTGGGATTCAGGACTTAGGGGTATGCAGTAAAGGGGATCTTTTAAATCCAGAACTGTAAACCAGAAAATGTCTCCAGATAAAGTTGTAAGCAAAGTATAAGAGTTCGGCACCACTGGATGTATGTCCTCTACAATTTGGTTAATGTCTCTCAAATTCTATACAAAATGATGATCTCAAGTCCCGGATGTTTGTACTGGCAGGACTGGAGTGTTACAGGGATTGACAAAGTCAGATTAATCGACAATTAAGAAAGGTGGTTATCAGAGGCTGTACACATTCCTTTGAATGTTGCTTTAAGTTTGAAGCCCTGGTGCTTGAATGGAGTTTTACTACTATTAGGTCAGTTGTCTTGACTCTTACCAAACATCTGCTCTTACCTTTTGTAAAATTTCTTCAGGGACTTCTGGCTGAGGCTTGTCTTCCAGTTGCACTAGCACAGCTTGGAGGGTATAGGCTTGATCTGAGAGTATTTTAATGCCTACATTTTCTTGTGAGAAAGTCATTGAATTTTGTTATATCTCAATCCAGCAAGGAAATTGGGTATTGAGGTACATACAGAAAGCTTTATTTTTTTTTTCCCATTATATAGATGAAAAGTAAAAAGGGTGCAGTGCACATATACAAATTCCCTGTGTTGATCTAGGTCATCTAGACCTGTGGAACTTGATTCAAGGGATATTGCCCTGCCTGAGGCAGAGTACCACCTGGACCGAATTCAGTACCCTGGGGAAGGGAGACTGCACCCTTTTGACCATCTTGTAAGGAAGGGTACAGGACTAGGACCAGGCCTGTAGCCCTAGGAGGATTGTTGGTATAAGCTTCAGTACTACTTGAGGAGATTCCCCCTTCATGCAATGGAAAAACAATTGGAGGCACTGAAGGAGAAGCCAAATGTATTACACTGAGATAATCATTAAGCTCTGACTCAGCCCAGACAGGCTTTTTCTGAGGGTCTTCCCTCTGAACAATAATTTTACATGTCTTCTGCAAATTCTTATTCTGCAAAGAAACTTAGAAAAACCAGTCAAGGTCAACTGTTGTGAGCCCACTACTGATACCTGCCTACTCTTTTTAAATTTTTTTTAAGCTCTTTATTGGAATATAATTGCTACACACTGTTGTGCCAGTTTTTGCTGTACAACAAAGTGATTCAGTGCAAGGCAGAGCTGATGGTAAGCCAGCCAAGAGTCCTCCACCAGGGAATCCATCCTCTGAAGGAAAACAAGTCCTTAGTGAAGCTGCGCTCCGCAGTTGGCTGACTGGATTTCTTCCATGGTAGCACTCAAAATAGTTTACTTCTTGGCCAGCGAGAACATGGAAGAGACTTGAATAATTGTCTTTAGCAAATGCCTGCTACCTCTTCCCAGCCTTCATGGATTGGGCCCAATGTCAATCAGTAGTCTTAGTGGAAACTCGAGGTCTGTGTGATGCTGCAATGTTGGCTGCACCTGGAAAACCTTAGCGTTTGTGGGAGATGGAGAGCACCAGGGTTTGCAAATCTGTGGCTCAGAGTACACTTTGTTCCTTTACAGGAAGAACCTGGGCACACTAGTGACTTGCCCCCTCAACTACTGTCCACCTCAGTGCTAGTTGTGAGGGGTCTTCTGGCCCCTGTGAGAATAGGTGTTGAGAGATAGAGAGTGAGCCAGCGCGACATAGCCAGTAACCCAGGTTTCAAACCCAAGAGCTAAGAACAGTCTGTGGATTGCAAATTACTAGAAAATGGCCTTCCCTCACTCCCTCGAAAAGGCAGAGGGAAATCAAACAGCCTCAAGAGGCATAAGAGAAAGAAAACAAGACACCTAAGATATAGAAAACAATTCCATCTCCTAGTTTAATTTCTGGGAAGAAGCAAAGGCAGTAGTGTAAGCAAGCCTTACAACTTGGCTGTAAGAATTCCGTGCAGGAGCCGCAGAGGAGAATGGACAGTCTCAAAAATGACCAGCCCAGTGTGGATCTGAGGGTTCACAAATGAACCACGGAAATGCTATTCATTAGAGATGGTTGTCAAGAACTATAGCCTGAAAGTCACCCAGCTGCCAAGGAATCTGTCCAAGCAGTTCCAAGATTGTAGCCAATTTAGTCACAGGCTCTTAATAGTTTTCCCCCATGTGCTGAAGGCCGTCTTGCCTATTGAAGAGGGGCCCATGAAAGTCCAGGCTCTGCCTCACTGACCACCTTGAAATGCTTACCCAATGAGGAGGAGGGTGGAAGAGGGGACAGAAGTAAAGTGAGGAAGCTGTCTTGCTAGATTTGAGAGAGGAATTCAGGAGTATACAGGTTGAAATACTGAAGTCCTCACTTCCTTTCCAAGCATGTTGGGGTTTAATATTTCTGGTAGATGACCAAAACATTTTATCTCCCCAGCAGAGATCACAGACAAGCTCATCTAGATGTCTGGGCAATTTCCAGGTAGCGTACATCCCCCGCAAGGCCTTCATGTAGCCCATGGCCTTTAGCACCACCACCAATGTTCCAGTGTTTGTTCCTCCTGGCAAACTCTCCTTTTTAACAACACACACATGCACACACACTTAAGAACAGTTCAACGCTAGCTCCAAAATGTGTCCAACTGTACAAAATTCCTTTAACCCGGGCATGGAGTATGTTCCTTTGGGGTAGAGAATTTTCCTGCTCACTTTCCCTCTTTTCTCCTTTACCCTCTCACCTAACAAGGTATTCAGGGCTGGTTTTATTAAGAATACACACCTGTATCAATACCTCCAGGTAATTTTATTAGGCATGGATAACCCCTCCCCCCACAACAGCTCCATAAGGCAAGTTTTCCAGCAAAGTCTTTTACCTCCTGAGTCAGAGGGCCCTCAATAATATCAGGTCCAATAATGTTTTGCTACAGACAACCAAGAGCCGACCCTATTATCCAATCCTAACAAATAAAAGGGACATAGACAAAGAAACCCAAAGGCCTGAGACTCTAACCCAGGGTTTGGGATGCTAATCTGATCCTCAGCAGCCAGCCATAACATTTTCTGTTGTCTCCCTTAGGGTGGGACTCTAACCCACAATCCTGAAGAGGTTACTAGACAATTTAGGTACAGGTGTGTTTTAACAATGTTAACTCACCGAAAGACAACTGATCCAGGAGCTGTTTCTTCTCTCAAAAGTGAAAGTAGCACGAAGAGCCTGGAGCACAGCAGCAGGGAAGCAGGAACCCCACAGCCAACTCCCTGGACAAAGTTGGTTTAGGTGGCCACTCAGGGCTGGTGGCAAGGGCCCATACTTTGCTGGAGCCACAGTGCCTAGGGCAGGCGGTCACAAGACCTAAGTCCCTTTATGGTCACCAAAGTTGTCACCAAGCAAGATGTCACTGCCCAAGGTGCACAGAAGCCAACACTAAGGAACTGGCTTTTGAGATAAGAGTGAACTTTATCGGGAGGTCAACCAGCAAGGAGACAGAAGGCAAAACTCTCAAAACTGCCTCCCTGATCCAGGGTTCTGGGAAAGATTTAAGGAGTTAGAGGAATTTCAAACTTGGGAGTTGATTGGCTAGTCTCCAATCAGTCCATATAAGCTACTCGTGTTGCTGGAAGCCAGATTTTCCTTATTGAAGCACTTTGCCCTTTGTGAAGGGCTCTGGTGGCAAGATTTCTATTCTTTAAGTTCTGTAGACTGAAGATTCTTGGTTCTGGGGTCATCCTGGAGACAAGGGTTCCCATCTTGCACATGTGCAGTGCTGTGTCTGTAAAATGACTCCAGGTTTCATTACTCAGCAACCTGTTTTAAGAAAGCAAAATCAGTTTACACTGATCAATGTTTTAGGTGCTGCTTCATTTTTGTTTCCTGATCTAAGTTCACCCCCTTCATGTTACCATGTCACATAAAATGACTTTCAAAAGGCCCAAATATTTGTTCGTATTTTTATTGATTTACTGACTCCCAGTGTTAGCCTACTCCAGTTGGAGCCTTTATCAGCACCAGGAGTGGCTGTTTTGACGTCATTTGTCTCAGTCCTACATTGTGGCTGAAATAACAAGACCAAGTTTTGTAATATCAGAAACTCCTTTCTACTGGTTAATGAAATAATCTACAGTAAGCCCTTCAAATCCTGGTTCTCCATCTACAGATTCAACCAACTGTGGATCTAAAATATTAAAAAATATATTCTAAACAACAAGGATTTACTGTATAGCACAGGGAACTATATTCAATATCTTGTAATAACCTATAATGGAAAATAATCTGAATCACTGAATCACTTTGCTGTATGCTTGAAAATAACACAAATTGGAAATCAACTATACTTCTTTAAAAAAATTCTAGGAAGTTCCAAAAGGCAAAGCTTGAATTAGCTTTGCTTTTTGGCAACTATTTACAAAGTATTTACATGGTATTAGGTATTATAAGTAATCTAGATATAATTTAAATCAGCAGTCCCCAACCTTTTCGGCACCAGGGACCAGTTTTGTGGAAAACAATTTTTCTACAGACCAGGGGTGGGGAAGGGGGATGGCTCAGGCGGTAATGTGAGCGATGGGGAGCAGCAGATGAAGCTTTGCTCACTCGTCTGCCACTCACCACCTGCTGTGTGGCCCAGTTCCGAACAGGCCATTGGACTGGTACCAGTCCATGGCCCAGGGGTTGGGGACCCCTGATTTAAAGTATACGTGAAGATGGGCATAGGTTATACGCAAATACTGCATCATTTTATATAAGGGACTTGCACATCTGAGAATTTTGGTATCTTGCGGGTGGTCCTGGAACCAATCCCCTATGGATACCCAGGGATGATTGCATGTTTGATTCCCTGTGTATGTTGAGTTGGTTTGGAAGAATGGAACTTTTGTTATGAGTGTAATGTAATGCTTCTGACTTCCTAATTAAATCCATCCTTCTTGGCCTAAGTTTGTGACTTGACTTAAGTGCTGTGGTTTGGATTTTATTCCCTCAGTGGGTCTGCAGGTTTTTGTGGTGGTGGTGGTGATTGTGGTGGTTTGTTGTTGTATATGTGTTTTACTTTCATTTTGCACAGTATTGATTAAGGCCATCACATTAAACAACTTGCTGGAGAGCCACTTCGATGGCAGTCTATGTGGAAGACATCTCGTGGGTGTGTGGAGCATGGAGATCTGTCACAGCCTGACTGGACAGCACATGTAGTCCCAGACTGGACCTGGGTTTGGATGGATTTACTTTATTATTCTGGCACCCATTAAGATGCTGAGGACAACTGCTAAGCAGCATGTCACAATTTCCAAATATGTTTCCTTGATGTGGAAGTCATGGATATCAAAGGCAGCCTCTACAGAACTAGAAATTTCCTTAGCTCTTATGGTCCTTACACTCCTGGTCCTTCCCTGGTTAATTTTGACACCTCTATGACAAACACTTAGAAGTGAGCATTTTTAGAGAATTAAGAGAAAATGTCCATACAGGATCAAAGCAAGAGAGCTGAACTTTGTAAACCTCTGGTCTCATCAGCCACCAAATGTATGAGCTACCTATTGTGTTGCTCCTATACTATCTAGATTTGTGAGATGGGAGGGGGAGGACCAGTACTTTTCAACCATGATTTGTCCATGACATCCTTTGACACAGATATATCTCCTTTTTTGAAGCCAGGAATAAGAAATGTCGTTAGTTCCACCATTGAAATAAGAGTTGGCACTCAAATACTGGTTGACATATTGCCCATCTTCTCTAGCTTCTTGCTGTGTATCCTATTGGAACCGAGTCAAGAATTTCTACAAGTCACATGTCCGGCCAGTCATGGAGAAAGTCCAAGTACTTTGGGGAGATGGTAAGATTCCAGGATTAGTACACCCAAAATGCATTTCTATGTATAATATATATAGTTTATACACAGAATAAAAAAGGTGGCTCCTTGACTTTTGCTGTCCATCTTTTTATTATGATCACTGCAATAGATTATTTTCTTTTTCTTTGATTGAATTGTTTTGATTCCCTTAAGAGTGAACAAAAAGTTTGTGAAATTAAATCTGTCTATAGAATTGGGATGAATTTATTGTTCTGTAGCATAGCCGTCAGTTCTAATTAGCTCTAATTAGTGACTTACCATGGCCATGAGAATATTTTTTCCCTTTGGTGTCCATCAGGAATAGTACGATTGCCCCAAAAATGTTGTTAGTAAGAGACATTCTGGACATGATCAGACAGCTGCTGTTTTTCTTAATCAAATATAGTCTATGATGCCCAGAACACAATAGGGCTTGAAAAAGCCATGAATATAGAAACGTCAGTAAGTAGAAGTACATGTGCATCATACCTCTTGACAAATTTCAATAACTTGCATACTGTTACACCTTGTTACATGCCTATTAAAATGCATGGGAAAATAAAAAAGTTTTTGATTAGTTAATAAAAATTTTTTACTATGAATTACAGTCATTTCTGAAGCAACAACTATATTATATGTAGTTTAAGCTGTAAATACTTGGCATTTTGTAGAGTTGTATGAATTTGATCTGTATATAAGAATGGATATTTGCCTTAATCTAAAGTTTATTAACTTTTGGTTGTCATTCACATAGATACATTCATTATCAGGAAAAGCTTTTTTAATGAATGAACTGATCGATATGTTCTATTAATAATCTTTAAGCATACACATACATACCAGGTATGAAACTGACAGAATATACATATTTTCTTCTTTTTTTAATGACTTAATATTTGTGTTTTTAGTTTGAAGCATTTACTTTTTTTACTTTTCTAAATTTTTTGGCTGCACCGCTCATCATATGGGATCTTAGCTCTCTGACCAGGGATCGCAGCCTTGCCTCCTCCGGGGAAGCACAGAGTCTTAACCCTCACAGAGACATATAATCACTCTAACTAAGGAAAGTACCCTGTTTAAGGCAAATGAGACTGTTTACTTTGACTTTTGTTTGCTTTTGATCTTTAAACTTGGAGGTCCCTCAAAAAATTAAAAATAGGACTACCATACAATCCAGCAATTCCACTTCTGGGTATTTACCCAAGGAAAACAAAAACATTAATTGAAAAATATACATACACCCCAATGTTCATTGCAGCATTATTTACAACAGCCAAGGTATGGAAGCAGCCTGAGTGTCCATCAATAGAACAATGGATAAAGAAGATGTGGGGTGTGTGTGTGTATATATATGTATATATAGAATGGAATATATATATACACACACACCCCACATCTTCATATATATATATATATATATATATATATATATATATATATATGTACACAATGGAATATTAGTCACAAAAAAGAATGAAATCTTGCTATTTGCAACAATGTGGATGGATCTAGAAGGTATCATACTCATATAAGCCAGACATAAAAAGACAAATACTGTATGATTTCAGTTATATGTGGAATTAAAAAATAAATAAATAAATAAAACAAAAACAGACTCACAGACACAGATAACAAATGGATGGTTGTCACAGAGGAGGGGTTGGGCAAAATAGGTGAGGGGATTAAGAGGTTTAAGCTTCCAGTTATAAAATAACTAAGCCATGAGAGTATAACATACAGCATAAAGAATATGGTCAATAATATTGTAGTAATTGTATGGGGACAGATAACTCATTTATCTGATAGTCAAAATGCCATTTTCCAAAATTGCTTAGGTACATTCTTTTCTTCCTTATCTCCTACAAGTGTTATAGTTCTATGTCAGCAAAGTCGTTTCCCTTTTTAACAACCCCAGGTGGACAAGATATTCTCACATAAAATTGATGTTGCTGCATCAAGCTCTGAAACTCCTCAACTTCTGTTTTTTGACCTCACTGCTCTTCTGTTTTTCACTGATCTCTGATGTTGGGTCCCTTCCATTTTCTTGATTCAGTAGAAGAATTCCTTCCACTTCTGTTCTAACAACTGAGCTTTGGGGTCAGTAGTGCAGAAGTGCCTCTGACATTTGCAGGGTCATTAGTACAAATGGACTCCACATATCATATACCTAAATATTTAAAAGTCAGAACTTAGGTGGCAAACAAATTAAATATCTTGACCTACTATCTTGAGACGTATGCCTCCATGAAGAATAGCATAGACTGTGATCCTCAGCTGCCTAAGCAGCAATTACAAAGAGCTTGTTAATTTGGGAATATCTCTGGAAATATGAATCAGAATGAAAGGGGCATATGAACACAGAATGGAACAGGGAAGAGATCCTCAGCACTACGCAGAAATGAAGCTGCAGCATAACAGTATCTTTTGCATTTGACCGAGAGGGGGAATTTGGCATGCTATTAATTCGCCTTTTTTCTCCTTAAGGAACTTATGTTGCCCAAGTCCTCTCTGCACTCCAAAAAAAAAAAAAATGCCCATTTGTGAATGTTGATAGTGGCACAAACAAAAAACCACTTAATATTTGAACACAGCTAACTTTGATTTACATGCTATCCATAATAGTTGTGTCCTGAATCCTGAATGGGATAGTTTTCAGGCTAGACCCTTGAGATGTGCGAGCACCAAGGGCCAGATCCTGAGTGACGGAGACGCATATATAAGTTTTAGAATAAATTTATTTTTAAAGAAATGTGCATGAAAAAAAAGAATTTCTAAGAAACAGGTCTCAGGCCCCAAACTGTTATTGACATTCTTTTAAATGTAGACTTTAAATGTGCGAGTCCATAGGAGGCTAAACATCATTCAGCCATGTCAGTAAAACTATTTTCCCCACTCATGGTAGTTTCCCAGGAACTTATTATTTCTCAATCAGATATAGTTTTCCTTAATGCTCCCCAGTTTTTCAAACAAATGCATATTTGAATCTTAACACTGCAGTACACAGAATAATGCTCTCCCCCACATTCTAAGATGTCCACATCCTAATCTCTGGAACCTGTGAATATTTTTCAGTATATGACAAAAGAGGAATTAAGGCAACAGGTGGAATTAAAGTTGCTAATCAGCTGACTTTCAAATAGTGAAATTATCCTGGATCATCCATGTGGGCCCAATGTTATAAAAGCGTTCTCAAAAGTAGGATAATGGGGCAGAAGAGGAGAGGGTTGTAATCTGATGTGATGCAGGATTTAGAGACAGAATCATGGGTCAAGGAAGAAAGGTGGTCTCTGGAAGCCAGACAAGGATGGAAACATTCTGCCCTTGAACTTCCAGAAAAGAAATCAGACTTGGTTTCTTGATTTGAGCCCAGTGAGGCCCATGTCAAACTTCTAACCTGTAAGTCAGAAATGTAAGATAATGTATTTTTGTGCTTTAAGCCTCTGAATTTGTGGTCATTTGTTATGGTAGCATCAGGAATCTAACATGGAGACTAAGTTTAAACTCTTCCCTGCAGAGTTTCTGGACCCTATGCAGCTAAAAGAAAAAGTACAGGCTAATATTTTAAGTATTCCTATAGTGGCTTCTCTTTGAAATTTCTCAAATTGTACCTTTTCTTTATTATTATTATTATTTTTATTTTTACAAGCACCAAGAGAAGAATCACACAACATAGTCTGTGGTATTAGGCAACACAACCACTATAGTTCTTCCCTATTCTCTGGGAATTATGAAAAAACTTTCTTGCAAGTCACAGAAAGTCCAGGGATACTTATATACACTAATAATTAACTATCAAAAAGAGAAATTAAGAAAACAATCCCATTTATAATTGCACCTAAAAGAATAAAATACCTAGGAATAAATGTAACCAAGGAGGTGAAAAACCTGCACTCTGTAAACTACAAGATGATGACAGAAACTGAGGATGATACAAACAAATGAAAAGACACACACTGTTCATGGATTGGAAGAACTAATACTGTTAAAATGACCATGCTACCCAAGGTAATCTAGAGGGTCAATGCAATCCCTATAAAAATACCAATGGCATTTTTCACAAAACTTGAATAATTCTAAAATGTGTATGGAATCACAAAAGACCCTAAATAGCCAAAGCAATCTTAAAGAAGATGTGGCATATATATACAATGGAATATTACTCAGCTATAAAAAGGGATGAGATGGAGCTATATGTCATGAGGTGGATAGAACTACAGTCTGTCATACAGAGTGAAGGAAGTCAGAAAGAGAAAGACAAATATTGTATTCTAACTCACATATACGGAATCTAAAAATGGTACTGATGAACTCAGTGACAAGAACAAGGACGCAGATACAGAGAATGGACTGGAGAACTCGAGGTTTGGGAGGGGGCAGGGGGTGAAGGGGAAGCTGAGATGAAGCAAGAGAGTAGCACAGACATGTATATACTACCAACTGTAAAACAGATAGTCAGTGGGAAGTTGTTGTATAACAAAGGGAGTCCAACTCAAGGATGAAAGATGCCTTAGAGGACTGGGGCGGGGAGGGTGGGGGGGACTCAAGGTGGGGGGAGTCAAGGAAGGGAGGGAATACAGGGATATGCGTATAAAAACAGATGATTGAACTTGGTGTACCCCCCCAAAAATAATAAATAAATAAATAAATAAAATTAAAAAAAAAAAAAAAGAAAGAAAGAAGAGACCTGGAGACCATGCTCCTTGATTTCGAACTATACTAGGAAGCTATAGTCCAAACTATATGGTACTGGCATAAAAGCAGACACATATATCAATGGAACAGAATAGATAATCCAGCAATAAAGCCACCATTATATGGTCAATTAATCTACAACAAAGGGGCCAAGAATATACAGTGGGGAAAAGACACTCTCTTCAATAAATGCTGTTGAGAAAATTGGACAGCTACACGCAAAAGAATGAAACTGAGCCACTTTCTGAGAATGCATTAAAAAAAGCCACTCAAAATAGATGAAAGACTTAAATGTAAGACCAAAACCTGAAACCGCAAAACTCCTAGAAGAAAACATAGGCAATATGCACTCTGACATCAGTTTTAGCAATAATATTTTGAATCTGTTTCCTGAGCCAGGGGCAACAAAAACAAAAATGAAGACAGACTATATCAAACTATAATAAAAAGCTTTTGCATTGTGAAGGAAATCATCAGCAAAACAAAAAGACAGATTATTAAATAGGAGAAGATATTTGCAAATGATATACTCAATAGGGGGTTAATATCCAGAATATATACAGAACTCACACAATTCACTATCAAAAAAACCAAACAACCTGATTTTAAAAATGGGCATAGACCTGAATAGACATTTATGCAAGGAATACATACAGATGGCCAACAGATACATGAAAAGCAAATCAAAACCACAATGATATATCATTTTACACCTGTCAGAATGGCTATTATCAAAAAGATTTTTTGTTAATTTTTTATTAACAAAAATTGCTGGCAAGGATGGTGAGGAAAGGAAATATCTGTGCACTGTTGGTGGGATTGTAAATTGGTGCAGCCACTATAGGAAACAATATGGAGGTTCCTCAAAAAAATTACAAATAGAACTACTATGTGATCCAGCAATTCTACTTCTGGGTATTTACTCAAAGAAAATGAAGACACTAATTGGAAAAGATATACACGCCTCTTTGTTCATTGCAGTATTATTTGCAATAGCTAAGATATGGAAGCAACCTAAGTATCTATCGATAAATAAATGGATAAAGAAGATATGTATGTATATACAATGAACTACTACTTAGCCACAATAAAGAATGAAATCTTGCCATTTGCAACAATATGGATAGATCTAGAAGGTATTATGCTCAGTGAAAAAAGTCAGGCACAGGAAGACAATTTCTGGATTATTTCAGTTGTATGTAGAATCCAGAAAAATAAAGCAACAAACAAAACAAAATAGAAACAGACATAGATACTGTGAAAAAACTTGTGGTCAACAGAGGTAAGGGTGTGGGGGGATTGGGTGAAATAGGTGAAGGGGATTAAGAGGTACAAACTACCAGTTATAAAATAAATGTCACTGGGAGGTAGTATGCAGCATAGTTTTATAGTTAATAATACTGCAATAATTTTGTATGGGGACAGATGGTTACTAGATTTATCCTGGTGATCAACTGATAATGTATATAAATGTTGAGTCGATATTTTGTACACCTGAAACTAATATAATATTGTATGTCAACTATACTTCAATAAAAAGATAAAAAGAAAGAAATCAAAAGATTAGGGTTTTTTTCATGTGTGTGTGTGTCCTCACTCTTCCAAAGATAAATTTTATATAAGTATTAAAATATATACATATATTACATTATATATAAAACAAAGGAAAGAGAGAATGACATTCATTGAGATGAAAATAAACAGGAAAGGAGTGATAAGAAATGTGATATCATGAGACTGAGTTTCTAAGGTTATTGTAAGATTAGAATCAGCATTAAAATAAGAAAGCACTATGTGGTAATTATGCTACAGAAAGCCATTATAAAAAAAGGATTACTGTAAGCTTAACAGATATGTGACATCTATAAAGTCAAACAATTTGCTGAGTCAAGGAAACAGTAGAGATGATTATCACTATTGCAATACTAGTTCCATTTCTTAACATTTACTCATTTTCTACCACGAATGACAAAGATGAAACAAAATTCATTAAAATAGTCATTTTGAATTTTTAGGAATATGGATAATAGCGGATGAACCTTCTCTGCTTCTATTTACATTTTCTTGTGGATTAATTAGCAGAATACTACTAATAACTGTCCAAACAGTTTCGCTCTGAGAAATCAAGAGACACTGGGTGCTGACAGAGCATAAAATGTCTAAAGCAAGAGTGTGCTCTCTAAATAAATGACCCAGACAACTGTGTCAGGGAGGAAGAAAATGAGTTTTGGCTGCTGATAGACATTGTTCCTGCTTTTCTCACTTGACAGTTCTGCTTAGTGTGGACCAGACAATGAATGTGCCTGCTGCTCAAATGTGATCATTTTTTCCCTTGGAATGAAAGGATGCTTGGATAATATGATAATGGGTATGGTAACTTGCTACATTTTTGAATTCTAGGATGATTTAAAATTATTTTTCATCTAAAACTTGGCTAGTTTCTTTGAAATTTATATATTTCATAATCATAATACTCTAATCAAGTTTTATAAGCCTATTTTCTTAAATTTGATAATTTTTTGATTAAATTCCCTTTAGATGAAATCTTAACGGGGTAGTTTTAAGGAGGTTTATTCCAAATAAGCATTGGGAGACTTTAGTGGCATCAGGATATCAAACCCTCAAGTCCCACATGTTTTGGGACAGGGAGCCTTGTCAGGCTGGCTCTGCCTCCCAGGAAAACAGAACTCCGCACAGCCTTTGGCTGAGCAGACAAGACCTGGCAGCTCCTCCCCAGAGCTGTCTTTCCGGCAACTGTGAAGTGAGATGGATGGGTTTCTTAGCACAGAAGTTTGGGGGGAAAAATTGAGTGAGAACCCAAATTACTTTATTGGAAAATTATACAGATTTATTAAGTTATGAATTTGGGGACAAGTATAACAATTTCCAGTTCTTATTATGTAAGAATGTTTCCCCATAAAAATCAATATATATTCACCATGCTTTTTTGGGGGAATTAACCACTGGTGTACGTCCTGAGAATATTCAATAATTAATACCTTTCACATTAAATTTATTTTAGGTTCTACTTCCTGAGGAACCTGACTAACAATATGTACTTAATGGTAAAGATGTTCAATGCTTTAAAAAATAGAATTATATTAATATGCATCAGATTCTTTCATTTTTCTTTGAACTTCTCGACATCTTACAAAAATTTGCTTGAAGTTTTAAGAACCTGAAAATCTGTCTCCATGGTAATGAAGATTAAAAGTGTTTGAAACTTGTGAAGTATTGACTATGGAATCTATGAGGCCATATACTTGGCATGCTAGCTGCCTTCTGAGAAAACATTGCACCATTCTGCTAAAACTTTTCCTGTGCCCGTTTATTCATTCACTAAATATTGCTTGTTTTCTCTTGCAGACTGCAATTTCTTAAAGGGCTTGTCTTTCTTTTTTTTTTTTTCCTTTATAATTAGGGCATGACTTTTCACCTTACCACATGGTCAGAGAATATCTACTTGATGAAATAATTAAAACCAGAAATTTGAAAACTCCAAATGGAGAGTTTACGGGTGCATCTACATCATTAAATTGTTACTATTATGTGTTTGGGTAACAGAGAAAACAGTGCCACTTGCAAATTTGATCTCTGCCCCAGGATACGAGATATATGAGATTCCTTCTTCAGTCACACATTGAATCTGATCATCAATTAAATGTAATATATTCTCTATGTCGTTTCTTCTGTGTCAAAATTGCCAGTTTTTTAATACTACTTCTAAATGTTGAGAAAATTTCAATTAAAGATTATATTTCTTTTATCAGATTTTAACTTTAGTCAGGAGACATAAGCTTTTATAATTACAAACTCTGTCATGTGTATTATACTGTATGTTAGCTGTGTATGAAAATCATGAAATTTAAATTTTAAAATCTTATTTAACATAAAAGTCTTTGAAGAAGAATCTGAAATACTTTTGAAAAAATTAAAAGCAAACTGAATGACTACAGAAAATGTGTTTTTTTTTCCTCCTGAAGCTAATAATGGGAAGAAATGAGAAGAGATTATATAAATGTCATTAAAGACATGCAATACAGTCTGGCTGCTGAGAGCATGACACCTGAAGTCAGATGAACTCTTTGTCATTTTCTGGCTCTGTCACTTACAAGCTGTGTGACCTTGGGCAAGTTATTAAGGTACTTGTGCCTGGGGTTAATCATAATAAAAATGGGGATGTGATGATAATAACATTACCTATCTCAGAGCATTTTTCTGAGGATTCACTGGGTTAATATAAAACGTGCTTAGCTCAGTGCTGTAGCCCGGCAGATGGTCAACACGTGCTTAATAAGGATGGCTGTAATTCTCTCTCATGACTATCATATATTGCATCACCCGGCTTTCCTCCCCAAACTGAAGGCAAATATGAAGTCTTCACTTATTGGCTCTATAGATGCTTCTCTTTAGTTACAGGGGACAAAAACCAATCTATTTTTTCCTGAAAACTTCTGAGATAAAACAATGGAAAAAAGTTAAATGGTTGCAATATTAGTGCTTGAGGAACTTGATTGGAAGCTGTTTCTATATTGTACCTTATTTATGTGCACCTGCTCCCAAACTGGCAGCTTGAAATGACACATCTGCCAAGAGATGCATATACATCCACCATGAAGGGGACATCATCTGTCCTCATATGATGTTGCCTTTATCCTGACAGATGTGCCAGCCTGTCTGAGCCTTCCATTTTGTACAGCAGAACCGTTCTTAATAGCTTCATTTACATTATCCTAAGCACATCCTTGTAAGCATCATGATTATTTTTCTGTCAAGAGTATTTTCCCGTTATACTGAAGTGTAAGTATGTGCAGCATCTGTGGAATTTAAAATCATTGTTAGAGGATTTGGGGTTTCTCAAAAACATTTTAAGAATTTTAAATGTACTGCATTTGGGAGTACTGTATCTTGATCAACTAAATGGCTTTTTGTAGTCTTCATACCTCATTGAATGTCCATGCATTCTATTATAACATAACTATTATAATGGAATACTACAGCACACAAGTTTTTATCAAAGGGAATATAAAATCAAATTATGCAACATGAAATTGTTGTGGTTGAACAAAGCCTTGGGAGTGGAGGGGGTGAGGGTGATGGGACCAAGGCAGAGTTTATAAGAGCTTGGGAATGGTCACACCTTGCCTCTTATGACATCAGAGTGCTAAGAGGTCCTGATTCATTTATAACCTAATGAGACCATCTCCTCTCTGTTTCTCTTTAGAACCAGTAAGGACTGTGTTATGCATATTTTCTGCAGTTATGATTATTATTAATCCTCTACGCCCTTTTAAGTAGCTTACTATCATGCTTTAGAACAATAAAAAAGTAACCAGATCTCTCTAATTGCACTTGAAATATTTCCCAATGGTCCTGTTTATGTACATGCCATTGGTATTTCCCTTTACTAAATGTAAATTGCAATCTGTAAACATGGCTTCTTGATGAATATCTGTGTTTATTTGCTTTCAGGTACTTAATCTGTGTTCTTGATTTTGATTACCTTAATTTAAAATGTTATTATTTTATTTGCATACCTAAATGCCTATACATTTCTTTGACATAGTTTAGACATTGCCATGAATTGGAGTCATAGGGGAGGCAAAATTTTACCTTTACTGTCTTAGGGTTGTTTTTCTAATTGGGCCTGAGAATTAAATTGACATAAGACAGATCAACAGGAGTAAAACATATAAAGTTATTTAATGCAAGTTTTATGTGACACAGGAACCTTCACAGGAATAAAGACCCAGAGAAATGGCAAAACCTACTTGCTTTTATATTAGGTTGAACAGAGAGGCAATTGTGGAAAAGTAAGTAACTAGAATATATGGGTAGGCTAAAGGAAAAGAAGAATTATTCTAACAAGGTCTGTTTGTATAGAATTCTCTTGGTCTTGAATTCTCATTCTTTATAAGAATATTACTTTCCTTCTGGTGTAGGCAGGACACTTTTCACATGGGAATTTCATCTCCTATTTTTAAGAAAAAGGAGGAATGTCAGAGTGTTTTTCTTATATTTGCTGTTTGCAAATGTCCATAACTAAAATAGTCAACATGCCAGACCAACCTATTTTGGGATGGCATGTTCTGAAATCCTTCAGAGTTGAGAATATTATCATTTAGTAAAGAGGGGCTGTGTTAGTTATTTAAAAAGAATTCCATTTTATATCCTAATTGTTTGTAGTATATATATATGTAAATTCAAATTTATTATAATTTCTTACAATGGTCCTTCATTCTAGACAACTTAGAATATTGTTGGTTTTTTTTAAATAAAACATATAAATTACAACAGACAGGTAATGGGGGGATTTTTCAATTTTAAGAAAAGAAGATTTACAAGAATATCTTTCAATATTGAAATTATTTTATCAACAAACTAGTTTAAGCATAACTTTTAAGGAGGTAACATACTTACTGAGGTATGATTGACATACTAAAAGCTCTACATATTTAACATGTACCACTTGATGAATTTTGAGATGAAACCATCACCACAATCTATGTCATAAACATATCCATAATCTCCAAGTTTCCTCCACCTTCTTTATTTATTATTACTTTTATTTTTTGTTATAGGAACACTTAAGATTGACCCTCTCAGCAAATTTTTAAATATACAATGCACTATTATTGGCTATAGGCACCATGCTGAACAATAGATCTCTAGGACTTATTCATCTTGTATAACTGAAACTTTGTATTCTTTGACTGCTACCTTATCCCTATATAATTCTTTGTACCTTATAAATAAAAAATGGAATTGCTCATTTAAGCTTATCTTTCTCTATAAAATCTGCATTAAATAAATATACATTTTATATTAAAGTATAAAATAGGCAATTGAATAATTCATATTGTTTTGATGATACAAATCACAAAGTATAAAAAATCTCTACATTACTGAGAATTGATGGCCAACTTACCTGCTTCCTTACAATTGCTTGACAAAAGGGATGAAATATTAGTTTTGAAATAGCTCTTTCAACATCTCAAAAAGCAGTATTTCTTGGTTAAATTGGCAGAGTTCTCTGA
Source organism: Hippopotamus amphibius kiboko (assembly GCF_030028045.1). Lineage (NCBI taxonomy): Eukaryota > Metazoa > Chordata > Mammalia > Artiodactyla > Hippopotamidae > Hippopotamus > Hippopotamus amphibius. The sequence goes on from NC_080198.1 coordinate 78,901,972, forward strand.
AAATTTAATCAAGAGAGAAAAAGTACAAATTTTATATTTAAAGTAAATATGGCTTTGTTAACTAAACTAAGCAGAAGAGCAAAAGAACATTATCAATTTTACACACACAAAAAGCCTTAGGCCAAATGTTTTATGTTCTTAAAATTACAAAGAAATAAAAACAGTTAAGAAATGTTCCTTATCTTTCTATAACATAAACTCTGTCATGGATTCTAAGATTATATGATAAATGAAAAAAATCTTTGTGTTCATGAAAATTAACAAAGGATTAATTGAAAGCACACCCCTAGTCATGTAATCAGGTGCTTTTTTTTTTTAAAGAATACAGCATATGTTTTGCAAAGAAACTTAAATTCAGCATATATCTGGTTCAATCGTGTTTAAGGAATATAACAATAAATAGATTCTTGAAGTCAAAATTTAATTAAAACATCAATTTGTTTATAAAGATACTTACAAACCAGTATGTGTTAGGTCATCCAAGAATATACTTTAAACTCTTCCTATCAGTTATGCATTAGGTCTTTATGCAGCGAGTAACATAGTTATGCGGTAATTTTTAACACAGGAGCTGTCTTCACTTTGCAAAGGTTGCATAACCCTTGACTGTGTAGACAACGGCCTGGTAGTTTCCTGCAGAGTCTTTCTTATCCAGCAACTATGAAGTTGTTAGCAATTCTTCTAACATAGATGATTCCAGCCTTTTTTGGTACTTCATAATAAACATTCATCTCTATCTGATGTGTAGTGCATTAAAGTACTAAATGGGTCTAGTCAGGAAACCTTCATTATTTCCTTTAAATAACGGAATATTCTAGTTGGAGCATGACACATATACTCTATATCTTTGTGCTACTGATCATTGAGCTATTATGTTGTGATTTTGTATTGAATTGCTTTTTATATCTGCTTTACAAGGCTGAGTTTTTCTTAGTTATCTGACCCAGTAATAAGCCCTAGGCTTCCTGGCCTACCAAGGAACTCTATTTCTATACAATCTCAATGTTCACACGTTTTACCTGGACTTTTTTGTTACCACTTTTGTTACATAAAGAGGCTGCACTTAGATTCTCTGTTGATCCTGACCTTCTGCTTTTCTACTTGGTCTCTGTAATTCCCCCAATTTCTTCAGACCCCACTGTGCCAATGATTCTCTGATCTTCTGTCTCTGCATATTAGAAAATTCTACTTATCTTGTCTCTATATTTGAAGCAATATCTGGAAATATATCTCCAGGAAGAGTGTTCTTGGAGTCCCATGTTCCTTTATATCTGACAGTTTCTACTGTGGGATGAGTCCCTGTTATGCCCTGCTCCCCAAATAAAAACTATTTTGTTGCCTTAACTAGTTTCTTCTAACATTGAATACAGTAGACAAAATCTGGATCTTGCATGTAAAATATAGAACCCCTGTATTAAAGCTTTTGAGTATTTTAAATGTTAAACTCCTTCTTTTCCCTGGATATAAATGATGTAAAAATTTCTAAGTGATGAACAAAGGTGTTTAAATTTTAGCTTAAATTCTCAACAGTTTTTCTCCCAAAAGATCCAGCCTTCTTCTCAACCAGCTCAGTACCTTTCCTCTTCCACCCATCTGTGCTTTAATTTTGGATATTCTTTTGAAGCATTAGTTGCAGAAATGTTGAGCTAATTTCATTCCATTCCAACTGACAGCCCTTATGCATGTAATGGATAGAGTAGTGCATGAACTCTAATTCAGTAATTTCCAAATTTGGAAATGAGCATAATTATCTAAGTTAAAAAACAAAAATTGATACTAGATCTGGGAGTACACCTCAGAATCAGTATTTTTAAACAGATATGCTTTGGTATTTCTGATGACAAACTAAGTTTAACGAATGCTATTCCTAGCTGTCTTTCTACATTGGCCTCCTTCATTCTACCTATCCTCCCCATGTTCTGGTCAGGTTGGCAGCTATTCCAGTCACCTTTCATCCCAAGGCTTGCCCTCATGATGCTCTCAGTCCCCTAAGTTCATTCTGATGTCTTGCACCTTCATTCTTTCTCCCAACACTCCCCTCTTCACTCTGAAGTGATAATCTCCTGCCTTTATTTGCCCAAGGCCACACTCCATGTTTTTCAGAGCAGCAATTATCTCATCTAATGAATAAATCTTTTGAGTCCATTAATGAATGAAGACTAGAGGAGACATAGAGATTTTCTTTGTATGCCTGGCAGGAACTGAGTTTCTTTATTTGAAATGTCCACTCAGAGTTTACTTTGATGGCTTTACTTTAGCGGGTCTTCTGGGAAGATGATTTATTACTAGAGAAAGTCTGTCTTTCCTGTTACAGGAAAAATGTTGAAACCTCATTTTCTAAAAAATGCAGTTTGAATTCTGTCCAAGTAAAACAGATGATGCACATTCCGCACACTAGGCTAGTAACTATAAACAAAGATGATGATTCATTGTGTTAGCAAGTGGTTAAATTTAGACCATCAGTTTATGTGAATATTTTGGTCCAGGTACAAGTATGTATTTTCTCTCCAGCATAGAATAAGCTATCAATTTTCTGTATAAAGTCGACAACCTTATTGTTGCAGATTTTAACAATAGATGAAAAATATGCTACTATAAACATTTAATACCAGGAGCACGGCAGCTGCATATATGGGTTTACTAGTTTTGTGGTCACTAGAAGGTCGCATTAAATTCTCTTAAATCCTCTAAAATTTATTTTTGGAAGAATCTTGCCAGAATTAATAGTATCTCTGAAAGGATATTTTATCCTATGACACAGACAGACAAACAGGATGGGTTTAGCTTCTTTCTCCTTACGATCAGTTTCCATAAAGCATCAAATGCTAATGCCCAGTACACTGTGCTGCACTGAGTGCTCTGTGTCTACCCTTGGCCTCTATGATTGTTTTACATCCAGCATCAATGTGAAATCACAGTCACAAATGCCATACCTTTTCTTTGTTACAAGAGGATTGAAGCAGAATATCACGTAATACAGATAACTCTGTATACTAAGGAAGCAGTTGATCCTTAGCTTGGTTTGCCAGAGGGTGTTTAATCTTTGCAGTATTACAGTTGAGTACGTAGATACCAAAGGAAAAGTTAACATGGAATGTATGAATGTCCACCTTTACATTCTTTTTGTGGCTATCAGCAGTTCTTCCTCTATACAACTCTAAGAAAGACATTTCTTTTTTTTGTGTCTCCAAGGCTTACTTAGTAAATAGCTTTCTTAACAACTTTTTCAATTTCTTTTATGAATTACTAGGTTATGATTTCTACTACAAATTTATCCTCAGCCAAAAAAAAAAAAAATCAAATGAATTACTAGGAAACACAATATGCAAGAAATGTGCTTAAAATCAGAAAAACTTGAGTTTTTAAAATAAAATGTAAAATTAATCCTGCACTTAGATTTATCATAACAAACTATCAAAAATTTTTTTAAAAAGTTTTGAGGCCATTACTGTAGGACCTGGAGTACATGACTTTATTACAGTTCATGGGTGAAGTGCTTTGGGGATCCCAGGCTAAGGCCAAATTAGTCAATTCAAACCAAAAAGGTGGGGTTTTTGGTAAGCTCTACAGGGGTCTTATCTAAAGAGCATACAAGGAGAAGGCCCTGGAAGGCAGGGGAAATTGTTGATTACAAATAAAGAAAATCATATTAGGAGCTTACATTTGCTGTGGCTCTGAGGAATGTTATCTAGGACACGTGCTCATACGAGGGGCTAATGTCAGTATAGGGTCACTGTAGGCTTCCAGGTCAAACCAAATGGGTGCTGGGTCAGTACTACCATGCAATAGCTTAGCTAACCTCTTAAGATATAGATATAGATGTAAATGTAGATATAGATATAGATAATGTACATATAGCTATATATATGTATAGTTGTTTTAGAGGAAAATTTTTTGATTCACACCCTTTTATCTCAGCAGAATATAGAAAGCTCAAGAGACAGTATTTTTTTCTCGAGAATTATTAGTAGAGTTTTTCATGGAGAAAATGTAGCTGTGTATGGTTTAATTTAATCCAAATCTAATTTAGACAAAATTTTGAAAGTAAGGATAAAACAAATGATTATGATCTAGATACTTGTAAAATTCCTGAATTTGAAGTCAATTTTCAATTAAGTATCTTTGTCTGATGATCTCTTAATGTATTCACCCACTATATTGTTAAAAATTAATGTGTGAATTGCTTTTCTTGTTTACTTTCTCCTTTTCTCTCTAGGTGTCAAACATCTCCTATCTCACCATTTATGACTATTGGCAGATGGCCACCAATTTCCCTTTAAAGGCCCCATGAAGATACCTGCCCTAGATTTATTTTTCACTCTCAAGATGTCATAGAGGACTGTGGCTTTATGATCTTTTCATAATATTTTATCACTCTGTCACAATCCCCAAATATCTTGTCATGTTTAGTTTACGCCCAAATTGTTATTTTTCAATTTTACACTTTCTAATAACATGAGGTTACTGAATACTTTTCACAAATCTAATCTCAGGAATTATATTGAGATTGTTTTAATAGCTTTGAATAGAAAAAGGTAGATGTATCAAGATGGCTGAAATTTCTCATCTTTCTTATCAATGAAGACTGAGATTTCAAGTGGACTTCTTGACAGTTACAAATGAAAAGACTGTGCCAGTGTTGATGGTTTTATTACTAGCCTGATGGTTTGTTTACCTAATTGGTTACAGGTCTTAGCCAGATTTAACACGTTCCTATTGCAAGATTTAAGCTTTAATAGCTGTGTCTAGTTGGAGGACACACAGAAAGCACATATGTCCCTTATTCTCTAATCTGCAGAGATGGTATTATTTAGCAGAGTTTTTTCCACTTAATTTCACACAAAGTATATTACATTTTGGTTACAATAACTATTTTTCTATTTCATATTTATATTGACTTGTTTGAAATATATTTTAAATGTAATTCATTATGCTTGACAATATAATCATCAACCATGTTACATGTAACAATATTTGCATTTCTCAAAAACTTGAAAGTAATCCTAATAATAATACCACAGATATATAAAGCATGTCTATGAGGGATTGTATAGTGCAATGATTCTAAGCAACAAGTTTGGAACTAAAGTGCCAGTGTTTGCATCTTGGCTCCATCATTTATTGGTGCTGTGACTTTGAGCAAGTTACACAGATTTTCAGAGCCTCATCTACTCACAGTGGTTAAATATATAACAAGCATTAAGCTTTGGAAGAGGCTACTGATGGTTAATCATTGATATAAGAGCTATCCCTGAGGGCAATTCTCACTATGGATTCATCAAAATAAAGGTAGTAATGGTTTTAATTAATTAATTAATTAAAGGCATGTCTATGGCCCAGTAGATGAACACATACTATTTGGAGCTAGAGAAAATGAATAAAGCTTAAGGCAAATTAAAACTAGTAATTAGTAGCCTTAGATATAGTTAAGTTATTGTATATAATTTCAAGAGCAGGTTACTATAAATAAAGAATAATCAGAGAAAGAGAAAGCATACTTGGAAATTTAAAAATAAATGTTGAAATAAGTTATTTAAGTAGTTATGCTAAATATGCTAATATAATATAGAAAGGAGGTAGCTAAAGGCCCAATTATAGGCAAGCACCAATTGCAAGTAAAGTAAGCAAATATCTGAGGATATAATACAAAAAAGCAGACACACAAAGCTACAAAATTACGAAAGAAAATTTAAGAATGTACAATAGATGTAGATAGGTGTATAATTGTTCCAGAAAAGAGTGATGATAAAGAGGAAAAATGACAAAGGATAGAATATATTTAAATAGCTCTGACCTGATGAAAGGCTTAGTTTTTCGTAACTGTTTTATTGAGTGATAAAAATATTTAAATACTGCTGTATTTAAATGTCCCCCCAAAATTCGTGTGTTGAAACTTAATGCCCAGTGTGATGGTGTTTGGAGATGGGGGCCTTTGGGAAGTAATTGGGTGACTGGCATAGTCACTGGTGTGTTATTCTAATACAGGATAGTGGGATTTGTGTCCTTAAAAAAAAAAAAAGATCCAGAGGGATCCTTTGACCTTTCTGCCACCTGTGGTTATAGCAAAAAGAAGTGAGCTCTCACCAGAATACTGCATCTGCTGAAGGTTTAATTTTGTTCTTCCCAGCCTCCAGAACTGTGAGAGATAAATATCTGTTTTTTTCTTTTTTAAGCTACCCAGTATATGATATATTGTTACAGCAGCTCAAACATGCTGAGCCAAAAGCTGGTACCAAGAAGTGGGCTGTTGCTATAAACAAAGGTAAAATATAGAAGTGATTTTGCAACTGAGTAACGAGTAGGGGCTGGAAGAGTTTTGAAGTGTGTGCTAGAAAATATCTACATTGCCATAAACAGACCACTGAGGGCTAGTCTAGAGAGAGTCTGGAAAGAAAACAGGAGAGATGTAGAGAAAGTCGCAATATTCATACAGAATACCTAAGTAATCTTGAACAGAATGTTGGTAGAAATATGGACAGTAAAAAGCATTCTGATTAGGTTTCAAATGAAAATGAGGAACATGTTATTGAACAATGGAGGAAAAGCAATATTCATTACAAAGTGGCAAAGAATTTCGCTGAATTGTGTTCCTATATTAACGCTTTGTAGAAGGAAGAACTTGTAAGCAATAAAATTGGATATTTAGCTGAAGCTATTTTTAAGTAAAATGTTGAAGGTGCAGCTTGGCTTCTCTTGACTGCTTATAGTAAAATACAAGAAGAGAGAAAAGACTTGAAGATAAATTGTTCATCAAAAGGAGCTCTTCCCAATCCTGCATCTTAATAGGCTTAGAGAAACATTTCTCCAGATGCAGGATGAATCCCTTCCAGTCCTATTTGACACCAGAGTCACACTACTGGTGCCCAATACCGCTAAGAGTACTAAAACATTTCAGATAGATGGAATCGCTAAAGAGCCTCAGGAAGTTCCTGTCTCTGAAACTATCACCTTTGTTTAGGCCCTTTGAGAGATACACATTCTTTTCTCCTTAGTTCCTCAGCCCTTATCTATTTATTAGGTTGAAACTTCTTAGAGAAGCATCATACCAGAATTTCTTTTTCCCAACATGGGGAAATAATTCTAGAATTTGATAAGAGTAATCAAAGTAACAAATCAGGTAAATTAAATAACACTTTGACATTTTTTATTCGTTTCTTCCCTGATCATACTAAAGCTGATTCTGGAAACAAAGATCATTTGTCTCTACTGAATCAGTGACCACCTTCCTTATGGACAAAATCTTCAACTGATATTGGCAAAATTTACAGCACACCTCCCACCAAAATTCAAATCGATTCTTCAAAGTTTTTTCCAAAATTAATCAACATCCGATAAGTAAAGAAGCCCTTCAAGACATAAAGCCCATAACAGAAGATTTTAAGGCTCAAGTCCTCAGAATAATTTGTACTAGCCCCTGTAACACTCTCATTGTACCAGCAAGAAAACCTAAGGGCTGAAGGTGAAGGTTTGTCTGAGCAATAAATGACAATATTATTCCTTGACACCCCGTTGTTTTTAATTCTTATACTTTACTGACATTCATTCCCATCAGAAACAAATTCTTTACTGTAATTGATTTAGCAGTACATTCTTTAGTATACCAGTTGATGAAAGTAGCCAATACCTTTTTGCTTTCACTTGGGAAGAAAAACAATTCACTTGGACAGTTGTGTCTCAGGGTTTTACTGAGAGTCCTTGTTTCTCACAAATCTTAAGGGCTGAATTAGATGACATAAAGTTCCCAATGGTTCTACTTCATTGGATTATGTGGATGATTTGCTTCTTGTCTCTCCTTTTCAAGCCTCCTCATAGGAAGACAGTATCCACTTCCTAAAGTTTTTAGATTTAAAGGGACATAAGTTCAACGAAATAAAATTGTAGTTTGTCGAAACCCAGGTTTGATATTTAGGGCATCTGATATTAGAACAAGGGATATATCTACACCCAGATAGACTTCATGATGTCTTAAGTTTCCCCAAACCCAAAACTAAGTGCCAACTATGAGATTTTCTCAGCCTAGCTGGTTATTAGTGAAACTGGATTCCAAACTCCTCTCAAATGCTAACTTCTGTATGTTTTTCTAAAGAATAACAACCCCAATCCAATTTTATGGGAAGAACTGGACAACATTGCTTTGAAGGCCTTAAAGGAGAGGCTGATGAACCAACCTGTCCTTGAGTACCCCAATTATCAGATTTCCTTTTTCCCTTTTAGTATATAAAAAAGGAAGGGATGTCCTTGGGGAACTCACTGAAAAACCTAAGGAGAACATCATTTACCCATAGAGTATTATTGCCAGGGACTGGACCCAGTGGTTAAGACCACTGAGAAAACTGTTGCCTGATTCTCTTTAATCATTTTTTGTACCTCATGCAGTAGGAACCTCCTGAAATCTCATCACCTTTCTCAGTCAGCTGCCTCACTTCCTATGAAATCCTTTGTTAACTGCTCCTCATAAACCTTTTAAATGATAGTAACCTTAACCCTGCCACTCTTCTCCCCTTCATCTAATGAACTCCCTCATGACTGCTTAATGCTGGTAGATCACCTCCTACCTGTTTGTGAGGATCTGAAGGAAAACTCCTTTGAGTAACACTGACTTCTCTTGCAGACAGGCTACTGTATGTTCTGTTGCTAAAGTCCTTTTAGAGAAGATTATCCCTACCTGGGGAGCTCCTCCTTATTTTCATAGTGATTGAGAAACACATTTTACTGGCCAGGTATTTCAACATGTCTGTGCTGTCTGGCTGGTTTTAAAACACTTTCACTGTGCTTACCACTCTCAATCCTCTGGTGTAGTCAAATGAAAGAGCAGCTTTACTAAGACTCAATTGACAAAACTTGTAGAGGCCCTCCAAATACCTTGGACAAAAGCATTACTATTAGTTCTTCTAAATCTCAGATCCACTTCTTCTGAAGCTCATAAACTCTCACCCTTTGAGACAGTCAGATGACACCCAATGGACTTGGCTCCTCCTTCTTTTGACCAACATAGATAAAAGGAGAGACACTCCATTACTGCAAAAGACTAATTGCTTTTATTAAAAACAACCATGCTTTGGTAGAGCAATCTTTTCACAGTGCACTCTTTGGAGATGAAGACCTTAAGCATCACACCGTGAAATCTGGAGATTTCATCTATTAAAAAAACATAGCAGAAGAACTTCTTCAACACTACTGGAGAAGCTTCTATCAGCTACTGCTAACCAACCTTTGTGCCAGCAAACTGAAAGGAACAGACTCTTAAATTCACTTGACATACCTGAAGAAAGCACTAAACCCTGACTAGACCTGCACATCATCTGATGACCTGAACTGAAGTAATGATAGCTGATGAGACAGCTTTCCCATGAGATCCAGATCAGATCTGTTGATAGTCTGTCACCAAACCTTTGATGATGACATACCACTTCAGATGATATTTTATGTCTATGATCTTGATCATATGTGAACTTTAGATAAAAAGTGCCTGACAGTTATCCCTCCTAGTTACTTGAATGTGACATCAACAGATTTCTAATCTGTGCACTTTTTCTCCAACATGAGACACTACACCCAGGAAAGAGCTTTCCTGGCATTGAGGGACAAAAAGCTGCTGAAACCAGAAAGCCTGACTTTTGATCAGTAATGCTTTCAGAGAAAGATCTTGATTAAAAAGAGGAAAATATAAAAAAATAATAACAGAAACTTCAATTAAATAGAGTTGGGAGACCAGAAGGGGGCGTTCTCATGCTCTGTAACAATAGCAGAGTCCAACAGGAAGAAGAAGAACCTCCTGGCAAGGACTCAGCTGATGAAAATCCATGGACTCTTTGTTAATTATAACCTTTCCAATTTCCTTTTCCCCCTCTCTAAAAGTGTTTTTCCTCCCCTTGCTGTGTAGGGACTCACAATAGTTGTAGACCCCACATTGCAACTCTCTGCTGACCCCTAATAATCCTTCATCCTTGCTAGAGAAATATTTGATGGTCTATTCATTTCAGGTCAACAAAGTTTTCCAAATCAAAGGGCCCTTCTTTCATTCTGTACGTTTGTCCCATTTTCAAAAGAATCAGTTTGGGTGAACATAAAATTTGTACAAAATACATACAAATTCAGCTTCACGTTTATCCAACTAAAGTGAATCTGTGAGGGGTTGTAATTTTTGTTCTCTGCTATGAATTTCACAGCTAACACATTACCTGATCTTCAGTAAAATTAACATTTCTTGCATGAATGAATGGATAAATCAAGAACCATGTGTCTATCATAACTGGCAAAACTGCCTGACATAAATCATAGCAATATTTTCTTAGATCAGTCACCCAAGGAGAAGGAAATATAAGCAAAAATATACAAATGGAGCCTAATCAAACTTAAAAGCTTTTACACAGCAAAGAAAACCATCAATAAAATAAAAACACAACCTACTGAATGGGAGAAATTATTAGCAGGTGATGCAGCTGACAAAAGAGTTAATATCCAAAATACACAAATGGTCCATACAACTCAATATCAAAACAACAAAAAACCTAATTAAGAATGGGCAGAAGACCTGAATAGACATTTTTCCAAAGAAGACATGCAGATGGCTAACAGGCACATGAAATGATGTTCAACACTACTAATTATTAGAGAAATGCAAATCAAAACCACAATGACATATCACCTTACACTTGTCAGAACGACTATCATCAAAAAGTCAACAAAGAATAAATGTTGGTGAGGATGTGGAGAAAAGGGGACCCTCCTACACTGTCGGTGGGAATGTAAATTGATACAGCCACTATGGAGACTAGTATAGAGGTTCCTAAAAAAAACTAAAACTGGGCTTCCTAGGTGGCGCAGTGGTTAAGAATCCGCCTGCCAATGCAGAGGTCACAGGTTCGATCCCAGCTCCAGGAAGATCCCACGTGCCGCGGAGCAACTAAGCCCGTGTGCCAAAAAAAAACAAAAAACTAAAACTAGAACTACCATATGATCTAGCATTTCAGTTCCTGAGTATATATCTGCAAAGAATGAAAAAACTAATTCTAAAAGATACATGTACCCCAATGTTCACAGCAGTACTATTTATAATAATCAAGACACGGGAGCAATCCAAGTGCCAATCAACAGACAATTGGCTTAAGAAGATGTAATATATATATATATATATATATATATATTTACATACATATGTGTGTGTATGTATATGTGTGTATACACACACACACAAATGGAATATTACTCAGCCATTAAAAATAATGAAATGTTGCCATTTGCAGCAACACAAATGGACCAAAGAATATTATGCTTAGTGAAATAAGTCTGAGAAAGGCAAATACTATATGATATCATTTATATGTGTAATCTAAAAAAATAATACAAATAAATGTATATACAACAGAAACAGACCCACAGACATAGAAAACAAATTTATGGTTACCAAAGAGGAGAGAGAGGGAGGAAAGGAGGGAGGGCTAGGAATACAGGATTAACAGATACAAACTACTCTACATAAAATAGAGAAGCAACAAGGATTTACTGCATAGCATAGGAGATTATACCCAATATCTTATAATAACCTATAATAGAATATAATCTGCAAAAAAACTGAATCGCATTGCCGTACTAACACAGATGCTGAAACTAACACAGAATTGTAAATCAGTTATATTTCAATTAAAAAAGAACCATGTGTTTATATTTAAAAAGCCTTGTTGGCTTTATCATATATAATGATATGCAAAAAAACCATTCTTTTGTGATTTGTTGTCACTTTGATGACATAAAATAATAAACATTAAAAAGTCAAATAAAAAATCAAGATGATAAAAAAAGTAGTAACAGTTTCTAACATTTTTTAAAGCAGTGAGCTAGTCAAGTCTAAGGAGACACCTCTAAACTAACAATGGCTTGAAAATCACAACACTACTAAAAAGTTTAAATCATGTACATGAATAAGATCATTTTTCTGTTTATATTGTCAAGTATTTTAATTCATGATCCAGATAAGTAGGAAACTTAAGGGGCTGGCACTCACAATGTCAACAAAAATGAATTTGAGTTATTTCAAGGTTGAGGTATATAACAGGGTTTGTAATTACATAATCTTTACTTAAATACTTGTTTTCAATTAAGAATTATAAACATTAACATATTTTGGCATAGAGAGGGGAATCTATGTATGAGTGGGTTTTAGAATAGTTCAGTCCATTCTGTACAAAAATTTGATATACTAACTGTATTCACGCGTGACTTCTGACCATTGTTTTACCTTTTATAATTGCGGTGTGCCAAGCAATGTTGTGATTCAATATTATTCTTGATAATATGTTCCCCAAAATGAAAATTTCTTAGGAAAAACTATACGGTAATAACATACATTGTGTTTATTGTGAGAAGTGGAAAATGAACATATGTGGAGGACATTTCTGAGGAGTCCAATCAATTCATAGGTAATACAACCTTATCTGATCTGGCTGACAGATTCAACTATCCACTCGTACAAGAGCAAAAGAGTCTCTAATTGTTTTAAGAATAGTTAGCAATTTATGGTGCCATTGTCCTGGGGCAATCCATTTTCAGATCGATATTTGTGACAGAGTCAAAGATTAGGAAGACATGAGAGTAACTGCAGTAACTCTATTAATAGATAAAGCCCTCAAGCACTGATTGTAAGCCTAGAAGCTGAGGAGATTGTGATTCTCACACAAAGAAGTATCAATTACATCTTTTCAGGAAACTACCGAGACAACTTTAATTAAAATAAGCACTAAAAGTGGAATTTGTTCTTCACCTACAAATATTATATATGTTGCCTCACTTTCTATAATTTGCTTATTATAAGGAGTATATGTTAAAAAATTATACTTTTTAAAACCTTTACCTCTTGCCTCACCCCAACAGAATATTCAATACTTTTTCTTGTTGCTAAAATATATTCTTTAAAAGTCTTTCTTGGGCTTTTTAAAGCAACACTGTTTGCAAATCCATTAAAGTTATGTAGCAGAAAGATAAAGAATCAGGGATGCCCCCCTAAAAAAATTGTTCATGCAATGAAAATATTCTTCAATTAGATATTGGTCTGAAATAATTTAGCTAAGTTGAAAATTAGATATATAATTCAATACCTAAGTTTCATCATCTTAAAATGATTTCTAAATAACTGTTTCAGGCACTTTAGGTAGATTTGTTTCCAGGAAAACTTTTCACAGCCAATGGTACTTTTTAAAAAAACAAATTCAGACAATTTGAAAGACAATCAATAGAGAAAAGTAATTTAAATATATTGTTTTGTCACAAATAGTGTATTTAGGTATAATAACAGTTGAGAAAGGGATGGACTAAAATTTCCTTCATTTGGAATAATGGTCAGCTTATTTTAAGTTTTTTAACAGGAAAATTTTTGGAAAAAAGTTTTTATTCTGCTTTTAGCACAAATATATCTTCATCTATATGACTGAATTTAAAATTAATTTTAGGTTACTAGTTAATTCTTACTTAGGGAATATTTTGGCAATGTTATTTCACAGACAGCCTAGATTGTATTTCAGTCAGAAGAGCCAAACTTTCAAACATACAATCATTCAGATTCCACAGATTTATTTTTGGGAAAAAAAAGTGTCGCATTATTCCTAAACAAATAAGTCAACTTTAAAAAAATGAAAAAAAAAAACCTGTTTTCCCTACATTTTATATAAGTTAAAATTACTTTTTTAAAAACATGGTTATGAAGCTTGTAATCTTCAATGAGAAATTTCATTATGAGAAAATTAAAAGTGTTCTGAAGGAATTGTTTATCAATTACTGATTTAGAAGAAGTCAAGTAGAAAAATGAAATACGTATTATACAAGCATCCAAGTAATGAATAAAAAATTTTCTCAAAACATATTTGAGAAAGAACACACAAATCAGTAAACTTTTAGATATTCGCCTTTTACCTGCCTTTGTACTTGCTGATTTCATTCTCTCTTTTCTGTTGAAGCATGAGAATTCAAGTAGTTTGTGGGAAGACATTCTGGAACCTTTTTGAAACATTGAAAATGTTGAAGTATGTGGGCCGAGCGATGGGATTCAGAATGTCCTGCTTGAGCAGTGGAGGAGCTGAGGGTGCGGGGCGTGGAGACTAATATCACCCTGTTTGGTCCTGAGGGATGGCTGGTTAGCCAAAGACGGGTAAGATTCCTCAGAGGAGGAACAACCTAAGACAGGCACAGCCGCAGAGGGGCCAACAGGGGTGGTGCATAGAACCTTCCTTATATCACCGTGTTTGGCCCTGGAGGATGACTGGTTAGCCAGAGATGGGTAAGATTCCTCAAGGGAGGAACAACCTAAGACAGGCACAGTCGCAGAGGGGCCAACAGGGGTGGGGCACAGACCCTTAATCCTTTTGAGAGAGGTCTCCTGCCCCCAGGGCTGCTTTGCTCTCCACGCCCAGCTCAAATCAGGACCCAGGAGGCAAACAAAGATCATTGCCTCCCGTCATGTGAGGCCTTTGATTGTTTATGGGATTAACCTGGGAGTGTTAGACCCTTAGGCTATGCCGAGAACTCAATAAAAGCAACGTGGGATCAATCAGCAAGGCTCTTGATCCTAGAGGTCTTGAGTCCCCCGGTCCCATCTTTCTCTTCAGTCTGTGTCCGTGTCTTCTTCAAGCTTGCGGCACCTGTCACTCACCTCGAGTCGCCAAGTTGATCCCAGCAGTAGGTAAACTATGTAAGAATGATGGAAAGTTTTCATTTTCAACAGTTTTCTACTGAGTTGTGTTTTCATCCATAATGTGACTTTTTATGGGTCTCTGATCCAGCCCAATGGCTGTCAAAATGATTGATGAGGCTGATGCTTAGAAACGTTTAATAGTTTGGGTCCCTGGGTATTTGGACAAAAGAGCAATGGAAAGTTTTGTGAAAGTTATTGGTCAGTATCCTGATGGGTCCAGAAGCATGTATTAGAAAATACAATCAGAAAACATTCACATCTGAATTGGTGATACCTTGACTATTTCACGGTGAGTTATAGTTGAATCACGTTCACATACTCAGTCCACAGATAGCTAATGATCACACAGTCAAAGTGCTGGACATCAAAGTACCCAGGATCAATGTTTAACTCTATCATCATGTGTTTCACAACTGACTGCAAAGGTAGGTTTAAATCCACATAAATCTCAGTTACTCCTAGAAATGTATCAGTCATATTCTTGTATAAACTTCCCTTTATTTGTGTGGCTGATACATGCCGAAAAGGTGCCGCCTTTCTCTAATAACTCCATATTCAACTTTGTGTAATAAAGTTAGTAAACTGTGGTATCAGATCCACCAAGGATCAATCTTTTACTGCCAATTACTGAATTAGTCTTTATTTTTTATCTTTAAATAATACTAATATGGGAGCATAGCACCCATGCTTGCTATGGGTATTTCAAGGCATTAGATGATTAGACAGATAGTAGGAGCTTAACATATTTAATTACTTCCCCCTCTCCTTTCCTTTCAGTTGAAGAGATACTAAGTTTGAGGAAAAATATCAATGGTTAGTCAATGCAGATTCCCAAAAGTACTGTAAAACAATAGCTGTCCTATGAATTACTCAACTTGTTTATTACTTACATAGTACAAGAGCTGGAAATCTAAGAAACAAAAAAGATGAAAAAAGAAACAAGAAACAATAGAAATTCATAATATTTTAAATGAATAATTTAATAATTAAAATTTAATAATTAAACTTTAATATTCAAAATTGTAATAATTAAAAATAAATAAATAATTATACTCAATCTTCACTTTTTTAAATATAATGGACTGATTTCCCAATTTGATTATTAAAGAAATGTCATAATTCTGTACAAACAGAATAAAGTTTATAAACATGTGATCTCTGTGCTTTTTCCATGAGATTCTTAATGTGTTTAGCTGCTTTTACATTTTGGTCTGGCAATCACTAGTATATAAGCTTATGGAGGGCAGAGATTTTTGCCTGTTCAATAATGTATCCAAAATGTATAGAACAATTTCAACATAGAAGTAGGGTTTCAGAAAATATTTTTTAAATGAATGAATGATTTAGAAAATTAGTGAATGAGTGGGGACTTCCCTGGTGGCACAGTGGTTAAGAATCCGCCTGTCAATGCAGGGGACACAGGTTCGATCCCTGGGCTGGGAAGATCCCACATGCTGCGAAGCAACTGAGCCCATGTACCACAACTATTGAGCCTGCTCTCTATAGCCCCTGAGTCAAAACTACTGAGCCCACGTGCCACAACTACTGAAGCTTGCCTAGAGCCCCTGCTCCGCAACAAGAGAAGCCACCGCAATGAGGAGCCTGCACACCACAATGAAGAGTAGCCCCCACTCGCTGCAACTAGAGAAAGCCTTTGTGCAGCAACAAAGACCCAACACAGCCAATAAATAAATAAATAAATTTATTAAAAATTAATGAATGAGTAAACTTTATAATATTCAACAACCATCTGTACTTTGGCAGTCCATTAAAGCCCAAATGCGAGTTGACCCTAAAGAGATATATATTATTAACCCTTTTTCACATAGAATAGAATAGAATCTCAAGAGTTAAATTAACGTCCTAAAGTTCTATAGCTAGTAAATGGTACAGTCAAAGTAAAATTCCAGGCCATTTGACTTCAGCTCTTAACTTTACCCCAGAAGCCTTCATTGGTGCTTAAGATTTCAGGTGATTATAAATCAGTTTGGGGGAGGCTGCATCTTTAACACTGATACAAAATATTTTTCCAATGAAGCTATTTTTAGAGAAATGAAAAAAATATGGTCATACATAACAGTTAAAAAATAGTAGTTCATCCAAATATTAACACAGTATTATTCAGAAAATATCACAGTATAGAGAACATTAAGTAAAAATTGAGAATTATATTAGCAACTTTCTGTATCAAAATCTGCTTGGAAGTGTTAATGCCAAAAATCCCTAAGAATTGTCTTAAGCTTTTACTTTAAAAAAACAAACAAACAAACAAAAACCTATTTACCACTTTTAAATACTTAACCAGAAATTCATTTTCATTTCTACATATTATTTAGACTTACCAAACCATTTGTAAGCAAATGTTAATAAACCAGAGATTATGATGGTTTGGTCTATTTTTTAGAATAATTTTGAATTTCCAAATACCTAAATCAATTTTTAAAACTTCAATTATTTACTTCTTAACTTTATTTCTCTGTGGAACATGTTTTAGATGTTTTGAGATAACTTTCTGGGCTTCTGTAAATGTTCCATGAATATCTGATATGACCATGTGTTCTGTTTCCTTTTGGAGAATACAAATCTCTAAGTATATATACATCAGCCATGTGAGGCTTATCTTTAGAGCCATCATATTAATTTTTCTTTTATCAGATAGTTTCACGGTTTTTACTTTTATTTGTTTTAATTTTTTTAGACATTTGCTGTATGCACTTCCGACATGTTATCCTCTGTTACCTGGAATAAACTTCATAATGTTAGCTTAAAATATTTTGAACTTCCTTTTCTTTAAGGTAAATGATAAGAATTAAATATAATATTGCACTCCTTCATGTAAGGTGAGATGCTGTCCTATTTTTACATCTACTCTCAAATCTCCACACAATTCTCAATTTTCAGTAAAATATCAGGATGTAGATATATATAATTAAGCTTAATATATAAAATAAAAATACTAAACCTCTAATTTTGGGTTTTCCAGTGCATTTTACAGTCCTATAAAACACATTTATTTATAATTAACTCTGCATTGCATACTGCTAATTCTTTATATTTTAATTTTCCTGCTCATGAGTTTTCAATTTTTCTTAGTTTATTAGAATAAATATATCCAAATAATTTTTATCACTATAGTGTGTCTCTTTGTTTCTGAATATGTCCTTATTTTTAAGTTCCACTTTCTGTACATGAGTACTACACTTGCATACATCTGACGAACACTTTTGTTGTCTTGCTTTAAAAGTTTCAGTTTCTCGGTATCAAAGAAAATTAGGGAATGCTATTTTAGAATCTGTTTTTAAAGACTCAGTTTTTTTATGAAACAAAATCTTTCCACACTCACCTTGTTGTTAAATATGTTTTGAAATTTTATGATGAATGAAAGTTTACAATATTAAATGAATAAAATAGCCCGTTATTATAAAGTTTTAAATATAAAGTTGAAATCCTGCTCCTTTCTCTATATTTTACTTTTACATAAATACTGTCCTCTGATTTTTCTTTCTTTCTTTCCTTCGGAATTCAGAAAGTACAAAGAAATTTCAACACGTAGCGGAGATTTCTTAATTCACACTTAATACTGACATCTTTGCTTTAGCCACGTTCTTCCGTGTCAGCAACGACCAATATCTCATGGATGTTTTTATTTAAATTTGCTTTGTGCATCTAATAATCAAAATTACTTCATAATCAAACTGAACATTTATTCTTCCTTGCCAAACTGATTTCATCTATTGATTTTCTGTATATGTCAATATACTCCCCCAAACAACTTCCAACATTTGGTAACTAGGTTTATTTGAATGATCCGTCCAAAGAGTCTGTTTTTTCTGCTCACTGAAAAATATGTGTTCTTTCTGAACTTACAAGTAAAAACATATTCTTGGTGCCAATTTTATGAAATCAGGCAATAATATATTTGTTAGGCCACTTTTCCCCCCTACTCTTATTGCACTCAAGTCTCCTTTCTGCAGTAGTTTTTAAATGTCTATATTATAATGTAAACAATGTCTGTAGAATGTAAATCCTATGTAAATAGTGGTAAATACAATGTAAATGCTAAATAAATACTTTCCAATGCAAGTTTTTGTTTTTGAGACTTTCTGGGATTTCTTTTATTTTTTAACATTTTTTATCTGAAGTTGGTTGAATCCAAGGATAGGGAAACCTAGGATAAGGAGGGTAGACTGTACTTCTTTACAACTATTACTTTTAGTAGCTGATCCAAATAACTCAACCAAAAAAAATTTAAATTCCAAATCAAATGCTACCCACAGTGACTAACTTGTTGATGATACTATCATATATATGTTTTCAAATTTCTATGAATTTAGTATTCTTATAAAATAATACAACTTCTTGTACTTATGGTATTCCATACAAGATCAGAAATGCAAAAACTATTATAAAGTACATTTATCTGTCTGTGCTTAAGATTTTGTATTGTGTTCAGAAATCTAAGTTTCTAGGTTTTCCTAGAGGCATGTACAAAACTTTTTAATCCCTACTGATACTAAGAAAATTTATATCACCCAAGGTTAAACAAAGAAAGCCGAATGACTCACAAAGAATAAGAAATAAACACTGAATTTACTTCAGTTGTACATTCTTGCATGCTTGGCTTAGATCCCTGCCATTCCATGCATTCTTCATGGAACACACCCACACCCACACATATTAGACCTGTAATGAGTTGGAATCTCATGTTTCCACCAAAATTTCCACCAATGCCTACTACTATGCCTGTATAGGGAATTTTATATTGACAGAGTATCTTTCAAAATTAAGCAAATTAAAAATAAAAATGAGAATCTGAATTCATCTACTATAGTCACCTTTTCTTAGAATTACCAGGTTTTTATTCCAGTCTACTCTATACTATTGAACTTTTTTTAAGTAAGGAAATTAAAAAAAAAAAACAAACACTTTGAGGTGAGCTGTATGTTCCATGTAATTCAGTATTTAGGATTTGTTGGAGTCATTCAAGTGAAAAATTGGTCTGACTTGCTACTATCACAGAACTTCCTTTTAGCTATTCACCCTCATCCTCCTTCATTGAATGTGACACTTCTATGTATTTAATATCACATTTTCCCTAAAGCTAAGCTAAGCATTTGCCTAAGCATTACATGATATTTGTTAAAAGAAAGCCTCTTAAAGAACCACGGAAATCTCTGGCCAACATAAAAACTTAGCAGAAGGTCACATACTCCTTGATGGCCTGGGGACTGACCCATTGATCAATGCTGACAGAACTCAAAACTCAATAATTATCTTAAATGTTAAAGGACAGACCATCAGGTTCAAACATTGGGTATCAGATACATAGGAAAAACATTACATGAATCATAAAATTCTTGGACTACATTTCATACAAATTTAAACTGCCAGTGAAAATAGGAAATACTTATTTTCACTGATATGTAAAGAAAACAAGAACTATTAGAAGTGCCAAATACCAAAATTTTATTGTATTTTAATACTCCCTCAATATATCCTCAGTCATATAGGAAAATAATATTTGTATTAAATATTTGTTAATATTTTAGATGCTATTAAATATCACAAAATGCCTTTTTATTTATTTTTGAAATTTGTTAAGTATTTATTCAGCCTTTGTTGCCTTAAAAGCATTGTGATATATTTTGGGTAGTAGACAACATAGATCCTCTCCCTGCCTTCATGGAACTTATTGATATTTAGTAATCATTTTTAACATTTCAATTTAATATATGTGAAAAAAATCAGAAAACCAATTATCTGAGGGTTATTAATTAATATATACCCATTAGACACATTAAAATAGCTTATAAGGACTAGAATCCTAACATTTCTTTCTGGCATTGAAAGTATATCCAATAATAAAATCAAGATTTCAATAGATTTTGGCACTAATATGTTGAGCAAACTTAATAAAACAAGTTGATTTTTAGCTTCTTTTTTTAGGACAAGATGAATTTAGGTAGGGCAAGGAAAAGACTTTGCACTGTCTAGATTTAGAAACCAACATAAACAAAATCCCAAAAAAGGTAAAAAATTTTCCAAAATTATTTACCTCAATAATCTCTCCCTTTACCTATCTTGAGATTATCTTTTTGTTGGTCATTTTCAATGTATATCTGGATATTTGCCTCAGTCTTCTCTGTCAAAAGTTCATCAACAGTTTTTTCTTTTTAATTATTTCAACATAGCAATTTATTCTTTCCCAAATATACATGCTATTTATCCATGTATTATTCAATCTATGTATTTAATGCTATTACTTGCCAGGAATTATGCTGGGCTCTGGAGACATTAAGAATAAAGTATATTCCCTACCAAAAGTTCAGTCAATGTCTCAAATGAGAACTGTGAGTATGAATTGAGAATTATAATGCAGTGAGTGTTAGAGATGGCTATAAGGAATGATGATATTACACAGTGCTATTCACATTACCCACACCTGCTTGGTTAAACTTGTGATATTGCTTTTAATTTACGGAATGACATAGTTTAGCTTTACTCCACAAGATGAATTTCTTAAAACCTCATCATAAATCAAATTATAGTAAAGCATATCCATAACTGTGCTATCCAGCAATTTCTTTACCTCAGCCTATTTGTCACTAGAAATTGACAAGATTCATCTCTTCAGGTACACTGTGTTTGTTTTGTTTTACTTGGATTTGATCTTGTGGTTCAGGTTTTTCTCCTATAGTCATTTTTGCTCAAGATAATCATTATGTTATGACCATGTTCAAAAGAGTTTTCATTATTTTGTCTGAAGTAATTACTTTCCTTCCATTTGATTTTTTAAATTAAGATTTTATTTTTTAGAGAAGTTTTAGGTTCACAGCAAAATTAATGAGAAGGTACAGAGATTGCCCATATACCTCTTCCCACACATGCAGAACCTCAGCTATTACTTACGTATCACATCAGAGTGGTACATTTTTTATAACTAATGAACTTATACTGATGCATCATAATCACCCAAAGTCTGTAGTTTACATTAGGGGTCACTCTTGGCATTGTATATTCTATGGGTTTGTCACAGAATGTATGTCATACATACAACAAATATATGATGTGTAGCGATTACTCATTATGGTACCTTACAGAGTATTTTTGTTGACCTAAAAGTCCACTGTGCTCTACTCATTTATCTCCCCACTGTCCCAAAGTAAAATAAGGATATGTATTTTAAATATGCTTAGTTAGACGAAGAAAACAATGGCAAAGATCAATGAAACTAAAAGTTGATCCTTGGAGAAGATAAACAAAATTGATAAACCTTTAGCCAGACTCATCAAGAATAAAAGGGAGAGGATTCAAATCAATAAATTGGAAATGAAAAAGAAGAAGTTACAACTGACACCACAGAAATACAAAGGATCATAAGAGAGTACTAAAAGCAACTATACACCAATAAAATGGACAACCTAGAAGAAATGGACAAATTCTTAGAAAGGTACAACCTTTCAAGACTGAACCAGGAAGAAATAGAAAATATGAACAGACCAATCACAAGTACTGAAGTTGAAACTGTGATTAAAAATCTTCCAACAAACAAAAGTCCAGGACCAGATGGCTTCACAGGCCAATTCTATCAAACATTTAGAGAAGAGTTAATACCTATTCTTCTGAAAATCTTCCAAAAAAATTGCAGAGGAAGGAATACTCCTAAGCTCATTCTATGAGGCCACCATCATGCTGATATCAAAACCAGACAAAGATATCACCAAAAAAGAAAATTACAGGCCAATATCACTGAAGAACATTCATGTAAAAATCCTCAACAAAATACTAGTAAACCAAATCCAACAACACATTAAAAGGATCATACACCATGATCAAGTGGGATTTATCCCAGGGATGCAAGGATTCTTTAATATATGCAAATCAATCAATGTGATAAACCAGATTAACAAACTGAAGAATGAAAACCACATGTTCATCTCAATAGAAGCAGAAAAAGATTTTGACAAAATTTAACACTTATAATAAAAACTCTCCAGAAAGTGGGCAGACAGGGGACCTACCTCAACATAATACAGGCTATATATGACAAACTCACAGAGCAAACATCATTCACAATGATGAAAAACTGAAAGCATTTCCTCTGAGATCAGGAAAAAGACAAGGATGTCCACTCTCACAACTTTATTCAACAAACTTTTGGAAGTCCTAACCACAGCAATCAGAGAAAGAAAAGAAATAAAAGGAATACAAATTGGAAAAGAAGTAAAATTGTCATGGTTTGCAGATGATGTGATATTGGGTTGGCCAAAAAGTTCGTTCAGGTTTTTTCATAAAATCTTATGGAAGAACCTGAACAAACTTTTTGGCCAACTCAATACTATACATAGAAAATCCTAAAGGTGCTACCAGAAAACTACTAGAGCTCATCAATGAATGTGGTAAATTGCAGGATACAAAATTAATACACAGAAATCTCTTGCATTCCTAAACACTAACAATGAAAGATCAGAAAGAGAAATTAAGGAAATAATCCCATTTACCATCATATCAAAAAGAATAAAATACCTAGGAATAAACCCACTTAAGGAGGCAAAAGACCTATACTCAGAAAACTATAAGGTACTGATGAAAGATGATTTTATTTACAAAGCAGAAATAGAGACATAGATTGTAGAGAACAAACATATGGATACTAAGGGGGAAGAGGGGTGGGATGAATTGGGAGACTGGGTTTGGAGACTATTGATACTATGTATAAAATAGATAACTAATGAGAACCTACTGTATAGCACAGGGAACAAAACTCAGTTCTCTGCAGTGGCCTAAGTGGGAAGGAAATCCAAAAAAGAAGGGATATATGTATACATATAACTTTGCTGTACTGTAGAAACTAATACAACATTGTAAAGCACCTATACTTTAATAAAAATTTTAAAAAAAGAAATAAATTAAGATGACACAAACATGTTCTTAGATTGGAAGAATCAATATTGTGAAAATGAGTATACTACCCAAAGCAATCTACAGATTCAATGTAACCCCTATCAAATTACCAATGGCATTTTTCACAGAATTAGAACAAAAATTTTCACCATTTGTATGGAAACACAAAAGACTCCAAATAGCCAAAGCAATCTTGAGGAAAAAAAAAAAAAAGAGCTGGAAGAATCAGGCTTCCTGACTTCAGACTATACTACAAAGCTACAGTAATCAGAACAATATGGTACTGTCACAGAAACAGAAATATAGATCAATGGAACAGGATAGAAAGTCCAGAGGTAAACCCACACAAATATGGCCACCTAATCTATGACAAAGGAGACAAGAATGTACAATGAAAAGGACAGTCTCTTCAATAAGTCGTGCTGGGAAACTGGACTGCTTCATGTAAAAGAATGAAATTAGAACACGCTCTAACACCATACGCAAATTCCAAATGGATTAAAGACCTAAACATAAGGCTGGATACTATAAAACTCTTAGAGGAAAACATAGGTGGAATACTCTCTGACATAAATCATAGCAAGATCTTTTTTTGATCCACCTCCTAGAGTAATGAAAATAAAAGCAAAAATAAACAAATGGGACCTGATTAAACTTAAAAGCTTTTGCACACCAAAGGAAACCATAATCAAAATGAAAAGACAACCTAATGAATGAGAGAAAATATTTGCAAATGAAGCAACCAACAAGGGATTAATTTTCAAAATACACAAAACAGCTCATGCAGCTCAATATCAGAAAAACAAACAGCCCAATCAAAAAATGAATGGAGTATCTAAACAGACATTTCTCCAAAGAAGACATACAGATGGCCTAGAGGCACATGAAAATATGCTCAACATCATTAATTAAAGAAATGCAAATCAAAACCACAATGAGATATTACCTTACACCAGTCAGAATGGCCATCATTGAAATGTCTACAAATAATAAATGCTGGAGAGGGTGTGAAGAAAAATGAAACCCTCCTACACTGTAGGTGGGAATGTAAATTGGTCCAGCCACTATGGAGAACAGTATGGAAGTTCCTTAAAAAACTAAAAATGGAGCTACCATATGATCCTACAATCCTACTCCTGGGCATACATCTGGAGAAAACCATAATTTAAAAAGATACATGCACCCCAATGTTCATAGCAGCACTATTTACAATAGCCAAGACATGGAATCAACCTAAGTGTTCACTGTCAGATGGATGGATAAAGAAGATGTGGTATATACATACAATGGAATATTACTCAGACACAAAAAAGAATGAAATAATGCCATTTGCAGCAACATGGGTGGACCTAGAGATTATCATACTATGTGAAGTAAGCCAAAGACAAATATATGATATTGCTTATATGTGGAATCTAAAAAAGTGGTACAAATGAACTTATTTACAAAAAAAAAATAGAGGCACATATGCAGAAAACAAACGCTATTACCAGGGGGGAAAAGGAGGAAGGGATAAATTGGGAGATCAGGATTGACATATACATACTACTATATATAAAATAGATGCCTGCACAGCACAGGCAACTCTACTCAATACTCTGTAATGACCTATATGGGAAGAGAATCTAAAATAGAATGGATAAATGGATATGCACAACTGATTCACTTTTCTGTACAGCAGAAACTAACACAATATTGTAAATCAAACTATACACCAATAAAAATTAAATTAAATTAAATATGTAAATCAGTTTTTCATGAAATCAAACAAACCAATTACCCATTTATAACAATGAAATATATGTTCTATTAAAACATACTAAATATTATTTTTTCAAGTGCATGTCAGCACCCTTAAGCCAGTCAGCATTCTGCAAGAATACACCCATGTGAAACATGAGTGTATGTTTATATCTGTGCATATGCACACTCACAATAAATTTTAGCTCAAAATAATTTTTTTTGGAAAAATCTTATCCCCTTTTGAAATTTCAGAAAACCTTGAATAAACAGCTCCAAGGGCTAGTAAATTATCTTTTATTATGAAAAACATATTAGTATTAAAATAAATAAAAATGGAGCCACTAAGATGCCTTAAGGGGAGGAGGGACCAAACCTAAAATGAAACTCCTATTAGGAAAAAAAGTAATTTAGCTTCATGAACAACTGCCCCTGAGGAATTCAGGCATATAAGCAATTAAAACTAAAGTCGATGATTTAAATATGCCTTAGTAACTCTCATTAATCTTACAGAGTGTCTGTTTACTATACATCAAGAAACAATTAAAGATCCAGTTTAAAACAAATTTTATAATTCTTGTTTAATGGATTTTGGTACCTCAGGCAATACAATGCTGTGAAAATGATTAGAATGTGCCCTGTCTTTATGTAATCTTAAAATCTTTCTAAAATTAGTTAGGTTCCAAAGACTACTCAGCAAGCTTGGCAGTGCTGTGTCTATAGAATTCCAAATCAACCATCTGTCATTATTTCCATACACAAGTTTCATTAGATGTTATCCCTATCTTAGCATAAAGTCAGCTAAACAAAGTAAAAAGTCTCATTTTAACAGTATGTATTTAGACTGAAACATGCTTCCAAATCTTAACAGAAATACATCAAAATTCAGTGTTAAAAAAGATCAAAAAACATACATATGTGTAAATTCAAGATGATAATGACACAGGACTTCCTGGGTGGTGCAGTTGGTTAAGAATCATCCTGCCAATTCAGGGGACATGGGTTCGAGCCCTGGTCTGGGAAGATCCCACATGCTGCATGGCAACTAAGTCTGTGTGCCACAACTTACCGAGTCGGCGCTCTAGAGCCCGCGAGCCGCACTATTGAGCCTGAGTGCCGGAACTACTGAAGCCCACGTGCCTAGAGCTGGTGCTCCACAACAAGAGAAGCCATTGCAATGAGAAGCCTGTGCACAGCAAAGACGCTGCTGCAACTAGAGAAAGCCTGCATGCAGCCACAGACTCGATGTAACCAATAAATAAAAATAAATAAATTTATTTAAAAAAAGATGATAATGATAACATTCTACAGTGATAGATTTTAAAGAGAGGGCTGAATCAATTATAAAAATTGGGAAAATACAGAATAATAATAATATATATTATATGTATTTCTTAAAGGCATTAATCCTTTATTATGAAATCTGATATCTAGATTTTTAAAATAAAAGAATGAACAAAGTTTTGAATTTAGAGTTAAATTTTAACTCCCATAAGAATTTCAAGAATCTGTAATATATGTATATACAAATAATGTCATGAAAATATCTTAATTTATTTAAGCTTTTTAAAAAATTTAATCTATCACCAGTATTAAAAAAATAGTATCATTGTTTATGTTGCTATTTGAATACATGTATATACAGATTTTTGATTGCATGAAAGCTTTCTCACTGTGTTCTCACTATTTTACAATTTATATAACAAAGGTAATGTGGAATTCAAATGTTATACTTATCAGTTTTATAAAATTACTACTTTTTCATAAATTTCCATTTTTGAACCTAAAGAAAATTATACATATACACTTCAGAAAAATGTCAGTTCTAGCACTCAATGTATCTCATGAAAATAAATACCTAAATAAACTTACTACCTTTATAAATATTCATGACTAATCACTTAACTATTTCCCTTGACTATAACTATAATTACTAAGGTTAATTTAGGACTTATCTTAGCTTGGGCTTCTATAACAAATTACCACAGACTAGAGGGTTTGAACAGCAGTTCTAGAGACTGGGGATATTCTACCTTGTATTATCCTAAACCACCTCACTACTTCCTGAAAACTACAAAAGTCATGAATATGTAAATCAGAAAGTCTCGGGTTTTTTTTATTGCTAGCAAGGGTGAAACAATATCATATTGGCTCACAGACCCCTGTGGCCTGCATTACTGCAAGCTGAAAACCATTTCCAGGATGGTGTTCCTTTTTTTCTACTTTTTCCTCCCTTAGACTGCTTCCATTTTCTACTATTTTTCAAAACTCTGAAGATGCTGGAAAGCCTCTCACTTTATATGTGATTATAGTTCAATAAAATAAATGTGGAGAGCATGCAATTCAACTTTACACATTTTCAATTACTAGCTTAGGATTAAATTTACCATTTAAACAAAATTGAGGATAACATGTTAAAAGTTTTAGGATTGCAAATAAGGGTTAGTTGTGATTTCATAATGTAAAACCAAGAATTATATTTCAAGTTAAGTACCATTATTTATCTGATTCCATGCATAAAATGCATAAGGAACATCCTATTACTCATCGAGATATTAGTCTACTCTTATTTTCAATTTGTTCTTTTATTTTTAAAAAGACCAAGAAAATGCATTTGAAATTTTAAAAAGTAATTTTAAATTATGTAAATAGCGAGGCTAGTGCTCTCATTTTCCATTATTTCTCTGAGTGTACCTACTTGTCCTAAAGAGGCTGTAATATTAAAAACTTACATATTTTGGAGTTCTCATTGGCAAATTGCTTTAAACCAATGAGAGGCACTCACATGACATTTTGATGGTCTACTAGCCTTCTGCTTAATTGTTTTCTGTCAACAAACACACTGGTGGAGACCCTCTGGAAACCTAGGACCTTAGTGAATAACATGCCAGGGGCTAGGCCCTAGCAGGAGGGGGAGAGGCCAAAAGGCAGGTGCAAGGAGAGCCTTGAGAGTCTCTTTAGTCCCCTCCCCTACAGCAGAGTCAGAAGCAACAGACATTGTCATGACATCTTGGAGTCATTCTTAGAGACCTGACTTAGAGCCAACTCCTTTATTAGTTAATTCCCAAACTTAAATCATTTTCTGTTTAAAATATCAAGAAAAACTTTTTCTGCAATGGAATCCTAAAGATGCCAAATGATAAACAATGGTCCAATGTTTATGCTAACATAGAAAAAGTAGCTTTTTTTAAAAAACAAATTTATTTATTTATTTATTTTATTGGCTGTATTGGGTCTTTTTTTGCGGTGTGCGGGCTTTCTTTTCTAGTTGCGGTGAGTGGGGGGCTACTTTTCGTTGTGGTGTGCGGGCTCCTCATTGCCGTGGCTTCTCTTGTTGTGGAGCATGGGCTCTAGGTGTGTGGGCTTCAGTAGTTGCAGCACATGGGCTCAAAAGTTGTGGCACACGGGCTCTAAAGCGCAGGCTCAATAGTTGTGGCGCACGGGCTTAGTTGCTCCGCAGCATGTGGGATCTTCCTGGAGCAGAGATTGAATCCACATCCCCTGCATTGGCAGGTGGATTCTTAACCACTGCGCCACCTAGGAAGCCTGAAAAAGTAGCTTTTTAAACATTGCAATACATCTAAAATATATATAATGGATTATATAGTGTTCATTTTGTTTTATACCTCATACCTCAAAACCATGAAATAGATAATTTATAGAAGAGCCTATTATTTGGATTAAATTTTTAAAATACTTTAGAAATAGTATTTTCAAAATAAAATTCTATTTGAAATTAATTAATGCTGCTACTTGAACAATCTGAATATGTACTTGTTTAAATAGTTGGCATTATTAACTAGCACAATTTCTTCTAACAAAATAAATATATAATCTTCAAACTGAATTTCCTTTCAAGTCTTGTTCAAAACAAATAGACAAATATTCACATTACACTGATACTTGTCAAATGACAGATTAATTTCAATCAAAACAAAAACATTTATGTTTCTCAGAAAATCACCAAGAATAAACAAGATACTCTTAATATCCATGTTCAATGGTAAATTGGCATATTCAGATAGTATAACATTATTGCCAGCATCTAAAATTTATCCCTGCTCTTGTGTACTTTACTCATATCCCAAATGACTGGGTGTTGGAATACCACTAATAAATACGTCAGTATGTGTAGAAGTCTATCTTTCTGGAGCATGCTTAGAAAGTTTATTAAGAATCCTGTGCTGTAAAATGTAAATATAGATCAATGGAACAGGATAGACAGCCCAGAGGTAAACTATGGTCAACTAATCTATGACAAAGGAGGCAAGGATATACATTGGAGAAAAGACAGCCTCTTCAATAAGTGGTGCTGGGAAAACTGGACAGCTACATGTAAAAGAATGAAAGTAGAACACTCCCTAACACCATACACAAAAATAAACTCCAAGTGGATTAAAGACCTAAATGGAAGGCCAGTCACTATAAAACTCCTAGAGGAAAACATAGGAAGAACACTCTTTGATGTAAATAACAGCAAGATCTTTTTTGATCCACCCCCTAAAGTAATGGAAATAAAAACAAAAATAAATAAGTGGGACCTAATGAAACTTCAAAGCTTTTGCACAGCAAAGGAAACTATAAGCAAGATGAAAAGACAACCCTCAGAATTGGAGAAAATATTTGCAAGTGAATCAACAGACAAAGGACTAATCTCCAAAATATATAAACAGTTCATGCAGCTCAATATCAAAAAAACAAACAACCCAATCGAAAATTGGGCAGAAGACCTAAACAGGCATTTCTCCAAAGATGACATACAGCTGGCCAAGAGGCACATGAAAAGCTGCTCAACATCACTAATTATTAGAGAAATGCAAATCAAAATAACAATGAGGTATCACCTCACACTGGTCAGAATGGGCATCATCAGAAAATCTACAAACAGTAAATGCTGGAGAGGATGCGGAGAAAAGGGAACGCTTTTGCACTGTTGATGGGAATGTAAATTGATACAGCTACTATGGAGAACAGTATGGAGGTTCCTTGAAAAACTAAAAATAG
Organism: Hippopotamus amphibius kiboko; assembly: GCF_030028045.1. NCBI lineage: Eukaryota > Metazoa > Chordata > Mammalia > Artiodactyla > Hippopotamidae > Hippopotamus > Hippopotamus amphibius. Next base: position 78,932,303 of record NC_080198.1, read on the forward strand.
AGTTGCCATATGACCCAGCAATCCCACTGCTGGGCATATACCCAGAGAACACCATAATTCAAAAAGACACATGCACTCCAATGTTCATTGCAGCACTATATACAATAGCCAGGACATGGAAGCAACCTACATGTCCATCAACAGATGAATGGATAAAGAAGATATGGTACATGTATACAATGGACTATTACTCAGCTGTAAAAAGCAATGAAACTGGGACATTTGTAGAGACATGGATGGACCTAGAGACTGTCATACAGAGTGAAGTGAGTCAGAAAGAGAAAAACAAATACCGTATATTAACACATATATGCTGACTATAGAAAAATGGTAAAATCAACTGGTTTGCAAGGCGGAAATCGAGACACAGATGTAGAGAACAAACATATGGACACCAAGTGGGGGAAGTGGGGAGGATTGGGGGAGAATGAATTGGGAGATTGGGATACCAAATTGTACGCTCTAAATATATGCAGTTTATTGTATGTTAACTGTATCTCAATAAAAGTTCTTAAAAAGAAAAAAATCATATGCTGTTTCCAATAAAATGTGCCATGAACATTTATTTATTTGGATTTTTTGAACACTGAGAATGTATTCAATAGGTTCCTTTCTTGGTATTTTGTCCTTTTATTACAAAAAAAGTGTGGTAAAACATATATATGCATATAAAAATGTAAATATGGCCTAATTATGGTTAATAAGAAATTCCTCTTGGTAATAAAGTAGAATCTTATATTCCCCATCCTCCCATTTTTTTTCACCCTGACCCACTTGCTCCTCACCAGCCCATAATGGTATACAATGAAGTGTGCTATCACGAGTTCCTCTAAATAGTTTGGTTTTTCACTTCACTGAAGCCAATAAAGTCACTGAACACTGATCTGGCTTCCCTAAGGAACAAGTAACACATTCTGGTGCTATGCTGATTTATAACAATGTATATCATAATATTCTGGCTCCTTAATTTCTGCTTTAATAGTAAATCAAAATTTTAGTAACCTGAGAAAATACTGAATTGTCATATTTTTCAGGCTTTGAAGGTATACCAACTATTTGATTTTGCCTTTACTTAGAGATATTTAGAAATAATTATAAAGGTGCCATTGTCTTCAGGTGAATGCATAACCTCTAAATATTGCCTTTGGCATGAATCTGTTGTGGGATATCTCCAATATTAATAGTAATTCTATCCTAGCAGGGTCCTAATCTTACAACCTCATTTAACCTTAATTACCTCCTTGTAAGACATGTCCAAATATAGTCAAATTGGGGATTAGGGTGTCAAATACGAATTTGGTGGGGGATACAATTCAGTCGATACCAATATGATCACTTCTTCTTCTATTATATAATTTTGAAATGGAAAGTCAAAAATCTGTATTAGTCACAGACCAAATTCTGAAGACACTTTAGATGAGATGATCTTCAGTAATTTCACAACATTATTCTCCAAACTCCCTCTCTGTTCTTGTGTATTTAATTCATTTTTTTTCTTTTATACATTTGTGGCCCTGTCTAGGATTATTTTCCCTGATTTAGGACTGAGATTCAATCTTCCTAGTCAGTAATATGGTGGGTGAGATTTTTAAAGATATTCATCAGATCTAGCACACCTACCTGGTTACTGAAACCACTGCCTTCTTTGTTCTGAGTATTTACATAGTCTGAACCCAACTTGAAGCTGGAGAAACAGTGATTTTATTAATTTAGCTCAACACACTGGTTTGCAAAAGAAGGAACTAGGTAAAACTGGATATAGAATGACTCAGAAAAGGCAAACAGAAGGTATCTGGCACACTATTATGTACTCATAACAGTAAATGATATGCAGGAGTTGTAAGTTAGCATAGAATTCCTCAAAGAGAAATCATTTGAATAATCAATTTTAGTCAGTTTTAATTCTATTTAACTTCTACCACTGCTACGTCACATAAAGCCAGTAAGAAATATGTTGACATAAAATCTATTACTTAATCAATTAAAGATTTTTTTAAGTTGTAGAAGATTAGTGTTTAACTCTAAAACAAGTAATTTTAATTCAATTTACCTTGATCAGCCAAGGAGAAAAAACTGAAAAAGCAATCCTCTGACAACAGAAAGATAAGACAATAAAAGGAAATAAAAGGTATATACATCAGGAAGGAAGAAATAAAACTGTCTTTGCTCTCAAGTGGCATAATTATCTATGTATAAATGTCCAAAGAATCACCAACAGCAACCAAAAAATCTTTTTTAGGAACTAATAAGTGATTACAGAAAGGTGACAGGATACAGAGGTATTACGCACTTCAACTGCTTTCCTATATACCAGCAACGAAGAATTTAAATTTAAAATTAAAAACACCATACCATATACATTAGAACCAAAGCAAACCAAACCAAGACCACCCCCCCGAAAAAAAAAGATATATAAAGCTTATATGCAGAAAACTATAAAACTCAATGAAAGAAATCAAATAAAATTTAAATAAGTGCAAAAACATACCATGTGCTTAGACTGGAAGATACAACGTAGTAAAGATGCAAAATTCCTCCAAATGAGGTGACATTAGCAGAATAACAACAAAAAACCTTAACATAATCATTTTTTCTACTGAACAGAAAATTAGCAGTCATAGACTTTTTCAATCACAGTACTTCTTTTAGACACTTTTTTTTTTTGTATTTAGAAATGTGGTTTATATTTTCTCTACAGGACAAGATGGAATTCTGTATGTGTGTGTGTGTCTGTTGTGTGTGTGTTGTGCATGTTGTGTGTGTGTGTGTGTGTGTGTGTATTTATATACAGCTCTCTAATAGAAAATCTTAGGTAGAAAAAAATTTCTATAACCTGTGGTGGGACTTTTCCTATTAGTCTAAGAAAAACTTTTGAACACTAATGTAATTTTCTTTTTTTAGTTTTTAACACTGTCTGTCATTCCATACATGCAATCTCACTTTCTGCAGGATTATTTATTGATGCTCCAACTTTTCTCCTTGTGCAGATAAATTGCATAACTTTCCCCCACTCCCTGTCCTTGGGGTCTTCATATGCAGTGTCTATGGCGGCCGTGACTTCTTCAGTTAATTGAAGAGCCTCAAAGAAGAGGGACAGTGCAGTAAGCCCTTAGTGTGGTCATAACACAAAGGCTATGATAAGGATATTTTAGAGTGCATATTTATTTTAAGTCATGCTGCTAGGTTCAGTCTCAACAGTGTCAGACACTTTTAACAATAAAGAATATCTTGACATTTTCTTCTTGGGTACATAGTGTTGTCTGCCATCACAGGAATCTAGTGATTTCAAAAGTAGGTGCTGCAAAGCAGAGGCTGAAATGTTCTGTCTCTGGAACAAATTTCAGTGAAAAGAAGTAAAGATCAAGTAGTTTCAAACTAAAATGAAATTCTCTTGCAAATATTTAAGATAAATGGAGATATGCTGACAGAATGTATGAAACTGATTTTTTGGGCAGAAATTTAAGTAGCATGCTTAGTAAACTATACACTTTGTTGAGTCTCTTTCAATCTTTATCTGGTACATAAATTCAAATAAATGTGGATAATTTTGAGATGGACGTTTTAAACCTAGAAGATAGCACTTCTGCCTATTTAATTCTTTTCAGAAAGACTACGTATACTATTGTATTTGTTGTTCACTACTTAATTTTTGGATGAATTTGGGAAGATTACATAACTGCTAGTGCTTCAATTCCATTACCCATAGGTTAGGTATAACCATACCAGCCTCAAATTATTTGAACAAAATTGAATGCGATAATCCATTATAAGGAACTTAGAAAGTACCTGTTATATAAATACTCAGTAAATTTGAGTTATTTTTATTATAAATCAAAATATATTATCTGTAGTAATCATAGTGGAATAGTTTCTATGAATTAAAAATTTCAAATTGGTAACTGGCAAAATTGTCACCTTGAGCGGTTGAATTTGTGAATCTGTGTTGAATTTGAGCAGTTATTGTCATATGTCACATTTCAGGTCTAAGCTTCTGAAATACACAGGCTTTCTACTATATATATATTATATATATATGTTTTATATATATAAAGTCTGGGGCTTTAGAAGATGGAAGCAGTAAAAACAGGACTCAAGGATCCCATTCTTCCAATACTTTTCTCCCTAGTGTTGTTACATAAAGAAGTCACATAAGATTCTAAATCTAGCAGATTGGGATGGAGAGGGTGGGGGGGACTCAAGGGAGGGTGGGGGAGAGTCAAGGGAGGGAGGGAATATGGAGATATGTATATAAAAACAGATGATTGAACTTGGTGTACCCCCCCAAAATAATAAATAAATAAATTAAAAAAAAAAAGAGATGAGGTTACAGATTAAAATGCCATGAACAGAACATCACTAATAAAAGAAAGATAAAAAGAAAGGAATTCCATTCAGCTATAGATATCAAGCTGAATAAAACTGTTCCTCAAGCACAGATAGAGCAGTTGAGTTTGCAGATGATTCATTGAGTGCCCTGTGAAAGAGCAGCTGGGCTACATTCTCATTCTCTCTGAAGTTCTGCTTCCAGGCAAGTGCCATATGGATTGTGTATTAGATAAGGTTTCGTCTGGAACACTGCCAGATGTCACTGCCCAGAGAATTTATGAATCTTTATTTTAGCATTCTGTGGAGAGAATTCTTAACGGAACTGAGAATGATTTTTAAAATTATTTCTGAATAAACAAAAATGTAATGGGAATACATTGGTGCCAGCAGACCAGTTTTTGTTATTTGTTTGGTTTGGTTTAGTGTGTTCAACCATCCTATTTTGGGAGTTGTATAATAAGTATTTAATAGGACTGCATTCCACTGGTAATCGAAAAATATTCTAGATTAGAAACATCAGTTGCAAAAGACATATATGTTTACAGTCTGGAAAGTGATAGAGCCAAATGGCATCGATTCTGGCACGTTGTATGATAGCCCTCAACCATCTGTAAAGGACCTGATGCAGAGATCAATATATGACTTGCCTGGGGCAGTCCAAGTCTTTCCCTTCATTTAGACATAGAGCAGCTAGATAGCTCATGTTATTAAATAATAACCAAGGTCTTTTTGAAAGCTTTATTTTTTAACATAGTGTGTGTGTAAAGAGTTTCCTTCAAAGAATTTTTGCTGATCAACTTTGTTTTTTAGTTTGTTGTTTCAGCTCTTGCAATTCTATCATAAACAGTTCTAGGGTTGTGTCCTTTGAGACTCCCAGCTGAGTCTAATAATGGGCATGTGCTGACTGGTTTAAAATCTAGCAGTAGTAATTGTGACACTTCTTAAAACATCAATAAACATTTATGACATAGTATTTCAATGCAGTTAGAAAAGTGTGCTATGACATCCCCTCTGTAAAGCAGTTTATTGGTTGCTTTCAACAACTTTTATAGATTTTGAGATTGTTTCAAATGTACCTGTATTTGTTGATGGAAAATTTTCTTTGTGACTGAACGTAAAACTATCAATTCTCTATTTCAATTCCAAAGTAAGTTTTTGACTCCTAAAAAATTGATGAACTATAATAATTTTATGTGTACCAATTGTGACAACCTGAAACATAAATAGTTTTTCATCAATTAAAATACTTCCCATAAAACAGAAATTTTTTTGTTCTGAATAAAAGAAAAATTAAAAGCTTAATGTAAGTGGGTGAAAGTAGTGCTCACTTCACGGTATGATGTGAAAGCTTAATGAGTTTTATTTTCTCCTCCACTCTAAGCGGAGGTTAGCAACATGATTCTTAAGAGTATAGCATACAATAACCCTTGAAACCCCTTCCCTAAATATCTGTTCTTTAAGATACTTTCTCTCCTGTTGCTACTTTCCCTGTTTAAATCATGAGATCTAGATCAAGTCATCATGTAAAAATAAATGTTTGTGAGAAACGACAGTGTACATAGGCAAAATAAATTGCTAGAAGACACACTGGTTAACTTAACATGTAATATGAAAAAGTAAACTGGCAGTTTGTGTGTTAATAAATGATAATCTAAGGAAAAATAAAGAAGCTGCCCACTACGTAGAAAATTATGTCATGAGTGAATTGCCTGTTTAATAATTATTATACTTTCAATATTCATTAACAATACTATAACCTCTAGAGTTAAGAAATTATAACATCAACACACAGAAAGCACATTTTCTTTTTGGTGGAGGGCAGGCAGAGATAATTAAATAGGTAACTAGCCAAATCAACTTTTTTTTCCTTCCTCCCCTTTCTTCTTTCCCTCCTTCCTTCCTTCCTTCCTTCTTTCCTCTCTCCTTCCTTTACTTTCACTATACATTCCTCATAGTACAGTTAAAAATTTTATATCTGAATATATAAAATGACAAATTCAATTGCAGCAATTTGGACTGGCAATCAAGAGCAGAGATAATTACCATTTTGTTTTAAATGATTCCAAGTGATTATATTTAAAGCAAGTTGCCTATAAGGTAGTATATTTTTCATTTCCATGTTTGTTACTTTCTGCCACATTTCTGGATCTCTCTTCAGAGACTTATAGTTTTGGATACCCTATTGATCTCAATGAAACGTTATGTAGATCATGAAATCATTGTATGAGGTGTTTCATTCAAAACATCAAAGACCACCAAGCCCAGACCATGGATGTGGCAATTTCAACAGTAACTTCCTACTCCAAATCTAGTCAGGTTGATAGTGAAGAAAATTTGTTATTTTTGGGGAATAACTAGCAAGAAATTAGTTGGTGATATTTACCCTGTTCCTAGTGGCAAATAGAAGAAAGTTAAAGAACATTTTGTGAAGACCCAAAGAGGTATAAAGACATAAGGCAATTGACAAGAATGTCTGTCTCACATAAGCCAAAAGTTAAATGAGCATGGGAAACGTGTTGACTTCTATCAGGGAATGCTAACTCAAATTCTGGGTAGAATTTAAACACATAAATATATATATAATTATATGTAATATTTATTATGTAATTATGAATACATAAATATATAATTATATTAATATAATTATATAAAAGTATGTAAATATAAATATATATATAGATTTGAATATATATTCAAATAGTTTAGTCACTGGAAAATAAAATGCCTCAAATATACAAAAGATATAAAATACTACCTGCTGGATCGCTAGATTCAGGAACTGGGTTTTTAATATTAACATTATTGACTTAGTAAGGCTGGGATTGTTTATAAAGTAACTATTTATTTTGGGGTGTCAAAGCAAAATTCCATTAGACAAAGTTAAACAGGCATGAAAGACTTTATTCAAGGCTATTGCAACAGAGGAGAGATGTCAGAACAAAGCCTGAGCTCTACTCCACTAAAACAAAAGACAGCAATTTTTTTAAGGGCTGGAGTGAGGAGGAGACCTTAGGCCATTGGTGTTTGCTGACTGACTTTTTCCAATGGAAAAGCAAACTTATTACCTTCATGACAGGAGGTAATTTTACAATTTGGAGTAAGGTGTCCACTGAAGTTAAGCTACTACTTTCCCACAGAAACTGGGACAGAGAAGGCACTACCTTTCTTGATGATTATATTTCAAAGGAATGGTTTCTCGGTCCTTGAGAAAGATGGTCCCGGGATGTCAAACTGACAGGGAAGAAGTTTACAGTTACAAGTTTTCCAAAGTATAAATAAATGCTCTAAGAAAAGGGAAGTCAGGAGCCTAGAGTCAGGTAGTTTGTCTTTTATTTAGTCAAACTGAGGGCAATACTAAGGCAACCCTAGTCAGTGGTGTGGTTAAGGAACAGAGTTTTCTGTTTAGGCAAATACAGTAATTGACTTAGTATGCAGACTATCCACTGAAAATTAAAATTTCAATGCAAATATTACAGAGTAAAATTTCTAATACATAATTTACTAAAATATTCAGAAAATTCTTTGGAGTTTTTCATGGCCTTGGAGTTATAAAATAACTCAAACAACAATATGTTGCTAAGTACTATGTGATACCTAATCTTGATAACACCAAATCATAGAATTGTCAGCTTTCCAGTGAAAGGAATTAGTCAAATGTAATTTGTACCTATAAAATACATAGTGTGAATAAGAAGAATCAGAAATGCTTATTAGAATGAATGTAAGTCCATTCTTCCAAGCTGTAATTTTAAGAGATGATCCAGTTTTGAAAATACTATTATATAAAGAATGTTACATATTATGCTGCAACAAAATATATGTTAAATCTGTGGATGTGATCCTTTGCAAGCAGAAAGAAGAGCAGCAGTGTCAAAGAAGATACTCTTTATTTTGATGTGATAGAATAGTCAATAGTAATCTCTGAGCTAAAGTCCTATTCTTTCCATAAATTGTTGAGCTGAACAGTATTTAGAAATAACTTTTCTTAGATTTCCTTCTATGTTACCTAGTTTGGAGGGACAGTTCTGTTTAGAAACCTTCAAATTCAAGTCATACTACTTTCAAATTCCTGATGATATTAGTGGCTTGTTGACAGAAATATTGGCAACTTAAATTTAGGGTTATCTCATTAAGGTTTTATGTGTCCTCTCTTCAATTACCAATAATATAGGATACAGTGAATCAAATAATTCTGTAAAAGACATTTCTGAACTAAATAAAGGAGCTGAAGATGAAGCTCTCCAAAACTTGCCTGCCCAAGTTCACAGCTTGATCAAACGAAAGTATAAAAGGGTCTTTAAAAAACAAGGCGTACGGTTTGTGCCTGGAATTTAAAATTCGAAAAAGGCATTTTCCCACTGTTATGCTAATAACAGTAAAAGTCAAAACATCTTAAAATTCACAAACGTTAAACCCACCAGAACATTGATGTCACAGAGCAACAAACTAATCTGAAATTTAAGGAAAAACATGTTACAGGGCAAAGAGAGTATGAATACTTGCTTACCTGGTGCATATGCCTCTGGAGACCAGTAAAAGGAATTGAGCAGAAATTGTTAAGGAACTGATAAAGGGCAATTGTGGGCTAGCCAGAAAATGTGTAAGATCTGGGGGCTGTAGATACAAGGGGAATTTTCACATAGTTTGCAGGTGTCTCTCCACAAATCAGGCAAGGCCCTCAGTAAAATAGCGCTGTGAAACCTGAGAAAGATTCCCTGGTGGTGAAGGCCTGGGGTGAGAATAGCAGTGGCTACAGTGAAGAAACAGAATCTGCCCAGATCCATTCCTCCAGTCTCCCTTATTGAACAAAAACCTTAAACTACTAGGAGAGGACAGCAAACATTGCTGCCTTTGGGCACTGGGGAAAACCCACTGCAGCTGAGGAAAAGGAAAAGAAAAAAAACTGCCTACTACTATACCAGGCAGGCATACATACTTGGCCCATAACTAAGCTGGGAAGGAGAAGGACTTCTGAGAATTCCCTACAAGAACACAGTAACTGCCTAAGATAAAGGCTGAATCAGAATATGAGAACACTTTCCACAGTCCCCACAAAGCTAATAAGTATTAAGTACAGAGTAACAGTGAAATACTCATGGTAGACAATAGAGGCCCATTTTGAGGCCCATCAACACAAACTGAGGGTTAAACAAAGAGCGAGAAAACTTGCTGGTACTCCAGCCTCCATCTTAAACACAGGTGACCTTAGAGAAATTTGAACCCCATGATATACTGTGGGTAAGCTACAACAAATTCCAAGCCAAGCTCACCTACTGACAGGATTGACTCAAAACTCCCACACTAAAGACCTAGAAGAAAGTTTTGCCTATCTCAGGACATAGATACTATTTACATCTGTTTCTACTATACTATATAAGATGTCTGACTTTCAACAGAAATAACTAAGAGGCATATACAATGTCAAAAAAAGGCATCAAAACCATATCAAAAGACAAAGAGAACAAAACCAGACTCAGATACAACACGTGTAGAGAGTATCAGAAAAGGAATTTAAAATAACTGTAATTAATATATTAAGGCTCCAATCAACAGGTAGACAAAATGTAAGATCATGTCAGTAATTCCAGAAAAAGGAAACTATGAGAAAAAATCAAATGGAAATGATAGAAATGGAAAAGATAGTAACTGTAATGAAAAATGCCTTTTATGGGCTCATCAAAAGATTTGACATGGCCAAGGAAAGAACCAGTGAACTTAAAGATAGGTCAGTAAAATGACAGAAGAGAAAACATGAGGAGATAAAGTAGTGAAATCATCAAAATCCACACAAGTCAGAGAATCCAAGATTCATGGGAGGATATCAAATGATATAATACATGTGCAATTGAAATTTCAAAGAAGGGAAAGATAACTGGAGAGAAAAAAAACTTGAATGAAAAATAACCAATAATCCTCCAAAATTCATAACAGATCCAAACCACAGATCCATGAAGTTCAGAGAATAACAAGTAGAGTAAATACACACACACACACAATCATATTCAAACTGCTGAACCAGTCACATGTAATAGTATGTTACAGAAAATCCTGTTTTTACAACTCCTCTTTAAGTAACATACATTTATAGTAGTATTTTCTTTATTTCTTCATATACTCATCAAATTTCAGAGTGCAGAGACAGCAGTGGTAACCTTACCCATTTCAAAGATAACAAAATTGAAGTTCACAATAGAAATTGACTTGCTCAAATTGAAAATGGGTTTGACTTTGAATAATAAGTGATTATAATTATTTAAATTGTTAGAAATAGGAGACAAGGACAACATATACAAATATTTGGTAGTACAATTGAAGATACTTTAGAGATAGAATGTGCTGTAACATTATATTTTCCATTTTGCAGAAGTAAAAACTGAAGGAACATAAGAATCGTGTTTAAAGTATCAATATTACACTAAGAGATAGAGTGTGGATTATACAATGTAGAAAATATTTGACAAAAGAACCAGAGTTCATCCCTCACTGACCCTCCTTACCTTTGGTCACTCCCTTTTATCTAGCTTTTAATATAGTTTGATTTTGTTATATTAATATAATCTCAAAATTATGCTACTTTAGAGCTGCTAAAAAACTTTAACTATAAATTTAGGCCAATGTGTTAGTCAGAGTTCTCCAGAAAAATAGAACCAAATGGATATATCCAGGTTCTCAAAGGATTGAGTGATGCCAATTCACATTGCAGAGGGCAATTTGAATTACCCAGTCTGCTGATCCAAATGCTAATCTCATCCAGAAATATCCTTAGAGACAAATCCAGAAAAAAATGTTTAGCCAAATATCTGGGCACCCTGTGTCTTGGTCAAGTTGACACATAAATTTGCCATCATAAGTTCACTCCCTGTAAACTTGGTACCCATATATATCTCCTTAAACCATAATTAATCTCCAAAGAAAGACAATAACAGTCATAACTCTGCCTCTTCCCCAGAAGAGGAGGTAAAGTCCTTGAGCAGTGTTATTCTTTTCCTTGATATCCAATATCTCAAATAATATAACATAAAATTAACAATACTTAAATACTATAATATAAATTTAATACATCATATTTTATATAAGAGAATAAAGGAGGAAAGAAAATAAAATATTTGCTCTCACACATATTCATAGCAAAATAAGAAAGAAATACTTATGAAAATTACCCTCCTCATTTCTGTAACTGGTCATGTGGTTGTAGCACATATTTATGACTATTTTATTCCACTACCTATTCTGTATTTCCTTTATCTTCAGCAGGCACCTCTGCTGGTCATAGTTTTTTGCCTGACAGAGTGACTCCAAACTTCATTTGTGAGGGGTTTATGACTTTAGTAGTCCTGCCTAGATTAGGTTGTTGTAGTTTTCTACTAACTTTAATCACAGGGCATGATAATACTGAAAGTTGCTCTAAGGGATCTCTTGCAGTACAGACTATTATCTTATCTCCATTGTGGAATAGTAGTACAATTTCCCCTTGGTAGACAGGATTAATCATTCAGCCAGCATAATAGCTCCCTTCTTTTCCTGTTGAGTTGGAGATATAAGGAGCCTAAATTAGCTGGGTGGCAGTCTTAACTTCAAGTTCTGTGGAATCATTGTCTCTACATGGACGTATCCCTCCCTCTTGAACTAAGACCTCCAGTCCAGCAAAGCATAAGGAAATGGGAACGAGAATCAAAAGTCTCGCTCATTGTTAATTAGGGGTAATCATGAGTGGTGGTAATCCCACGTCCACTCCTTGATTCCTGGACCTGTGCATCTTGGCTATGGGAGAAGCAGGACCATATATTGGATGCTGTTTCAGAGTATATACACCCTTCTTGAAAAGATTGCTCCAGCCCTGCAAGTTATTGCCACCTAGCTGGTGTTGTAACTAAATCTTCAAGAGGCCATTCCACTGTTCTACCAAGTCATTTCAGGATGGTAGAGAACATAATAAGACTAGTGAATTCCATGTGTATGGGCTCGCTGACAAATTCTTTTGCTGTGAAGTGAACTCCTTAATCACAAACAATGTTGTGATGCAGTTTATTATATGTGAATTGTATCTCAATAAAAGTTCTTAAAAAAAGAAAAGAAACAATGTTGTGTAGAATACCATGATGATGGATAAGGAATTCTCTAAGTCCATGCATGATAAGTTTGGGAGCAGCATTGCATGCAGGGAAGACAAATCCATATCCAAAGTAAGTATCTATTCCAGTAAGAAAAAAATTCTACCCCTTCCATGATGGAATTGGTCAAATTTAATCAACCTATCAGGTAGCTGGCTGATCACCCTGGAGAACAATGCCATATACAAAACTAAGTACTGGTCTTTGTTTCTGACAGATTGGACTTCAGCATTAGCTGTAGCCAGATTAGCCTTGGTGAATGGAAGCCCATGTTGCTGAGTCCACATATAACCTCCACCCCTGCCACAAACTATGGCCCACTGTCATTGGGCAATGATGGGTGGCTAGGGAAAGAAGCTGACTGGTAACCACCAAAGAGATCATCCTATCTACTTGATTATTACAATCCTCCTCTGCTGAGGTCAACCTTTGGTGACCATTCACATGGGATATAAAACATGTTCATGTTTTTTTGCCCATTCAGAGAGAGGTCTATAAACATACTTCTTCTCCATATTCCTTTTCACCAACTGTCCAATCATGTCCCTTTCAAGTCTCTGACCATCCAGCCAAACCATGAATCACAGCCTATGAATCAAGCACTGAGTTAGTCTGACCTGGTATTCACAGGTTTTAGTTGTCTTTATTTTTTGCCTTGCTTTCTTCACCTATAAGTATAGTTTATTCAAATAATCTTTCTCCCTTTCTGAATTTTGTTTCCTAGTTTCTAAATATGATTTCAATTTATCCCATTTTAATAATGTTTATATTACCACTCCGTGATGACACTTACAGTCTTCACCAAATGACATCAACAGAATGATTCTGAAGAACATTTTTCTATTCCATACCGTTTGGACAAAGTGTCAATGTAAGCACTTGGAAGTTAAAACTGTTTCATATTAAGAGTCTTCTTTGTTATGCAGATATGTTTTTAGGGGATATAATATTTATAAATGTATTTTTATTATTTTACAAATACAACTCACATTATAAAGGAGAAAGAAAAAGAAAAATGAAGAGGAAGAGGAGTGTAAGGAAGAAGAAGGAAGGGAACGGGAAGGTAGAATGAGAAAGGAAGAGGAGGGGAGAGACTGTAGTAGAGGGGAAAATAAGTCGGTCTTCACTCAGTATTACGTAATTACAAAGTTCCCTCAAATTGAGTCTCTGTATGTCAAAGTTAGATAAGTTAGCAAGAAAATTTAGCAAACTGTTCCAACAGAAATATTGTCTTTTTAAAATTTACTACCTAATATTGTCTTATGTGTCACAATAAATTATGCTTTATATGATGGGGTGAACAATTACTAGAAAGTTAATTCATGTTTTAGGGATTTTTAAAAAAATATAATATTAAAATTAAAGGAGAAGATATTTTCAAATAATCATTTTAGGAAATGTGTATTTAATTATGTCTTCTGCTAATACAGGGAAATATTAGTTTTTTCTATCTTCCCTAGTCACAGGAAATTAAAATTTTGAAAATGATTAAGTGTATATTGTACAAATTATACTGATATATGTTCCAAGCTACTGCTGTGCCACAATTTCAGTGCATAAAGGGAAGAAAAGTAATTTTACCTTGAATAGTTACCTTGAACAGTATTTTAATTTCTAGTGACTTTGCAATTAAGGGCTGACACTGGTAAATGTAGAACCATTTTACTTAAACATAGGTGAAAAACTAAAAGAACTAGTTGATTTGATAAATTGATCATAATGACAAATTACTCAAAATGACAATTTGATCAAAAGAAAATACTCCTAAGTACAGGCTTCCAATTATTTATAATTTTTGCATCACTGGGGTAATTTTGCAAATTTCATGCAACTTTAAGAATTTTTCATCCATTATCACAATTTGTTTTTGTAAACTCTGGAAGAGGGGCTTTTAACTTCTGTATGTTTCTTAGCATTTGGTTCATTTTTCTACATCTAAACTTATGACTGAGATTGCACATGCTTCTTTCTATAGCTTCAATCTTGAAAGCAAAAATTGTTTTAAATTGTAGCAATATAATGAAATAGTGTAAGAAATTAGAATGGCACTTAAAAAAGTTCCTTAATTGTAGGATAAAAATGTATAGGAAATGCTAAAAACCATGTTTAAATAGGTAAAATAAGCATAGTTAATAGAATATAGATTTTATCTTAAAAATAGAGATACTTAAGAAATTTTTTTCTTAAATAGTTTTTATATTTTAAATGACCCTGGAAACTAATGCATGGAAAATAATATTTGAATAATAATTTCCAAACAATTTTTGTCAATTTGTTTTCAGGCAGTTCTCTGAAACAAAATATAAAAATCTACATAAAAACAATAGAGGAAATATAATTCACTATATATTAAACAAAATCAGTTAGAAATGGAGACATAATGCTTAACCATTGCAAAACCACCCACAATATGGATAAAATCAATATGTGAAAAAAATTAATGACAGGAAATATATTTATAATTTCAATCAGTTTGTTTTTGACCTTGTATTGACTAGACTCAAATGATCTTTGCTGCATCTCTGGAAATATCAGGATCCTATTATTATCCATAAAAAGAAAGTGGGTACTTTTAAATGTGCATACGTTGCCAAATTTTGATATGTGAACATAAAGCAAAACATATTCTTTATTTATGACTTATGCATTACAGTATACCTTTTAAGAAACCTTGATCTGATAGAATCTGAAAAAATTAATTCCTTGAAAATATATCATGTCTTTGGATCCTGATGATGAGGCTTATCTCACATTGATTCTTCAACTATTTTGTCTGATAGTTGGTGTAATATCAGATACTCCCATTATATATCTTTGTGTATTTTATTCTTTATAGTTTTTGACTGACAGCACATGATAGAGCATTCTCAAAATAAACAAAAGACTAACAGTTTCAAAGAATGTTCCTTTATAAAAAATTATTACATTTTTTGGGGGGGGGGGAACTGAAAGAATTCCCTCTAAGAACAGGAACAAGACAAGCATGTCCACTCTCACCATTATTATTCAACATAGTTTTGGAAGTTTTAGCCACAGCAATCAGAGAAGAAAAAGATATAAAAGGAATCCAAAGTGGAAAAGAAGAAGTAAAATTGTCACTCTTTGCAGATGACATGATATTATATACAGAAAACCCTAAAGACTCTACCAGAAAACTGCTAGCACTCATTGATGAGTTTAGTAAAGTAGCAGGATACAAAATTAATGCACAGAAATCTCTTGCATTCCTATACACTAACAACGGAAGAGCAGAAAGAGAAATTAAGGAAACTCTCCCATTCACCACTGCAACAAAAAGAATGAAATACCTAGGAATAAACCTGCCTAAGGAGGCAAAAGATCTGTATGCAGAAAACTTTAAGACACTGATGAAAGAAATCAAAGATGACACAAACAGATGGAGGGACATACCATGTTCCTGGATTGGAAGAATCAACATCGTGAAAATGACTACTACCCAAAGCAATTTACAGATTCAATGCAATCCCTGTGAAATTACCAACGGCATTTTTCACAGAACTAGAGCAAGAAATCTTATGATTTGTATGGAAACGCAAAAGACCCCGAATAGCCAAAGCAATCTTGGGAAGGAAAAATGGAGTTGGTGGAATCAGGCTTCCTGACTTCAAACTCTACTACAAGGCCATAGTGATCAAGACAGTATGGTACTGGCACAAAAACAGAAAGGAAGATCAATGGAATAGAATAGAGAACTCAGAGGTAAGCCCAAACACATATGGGCACCTTATCTTTGATAAAGGAGGCAAGAATATACAATGGAAAAAAGACAGCCTCTTCAATAAGTGGTGCTGGGAAAATTGGACAGCAACATGTCAAAGAATGAAATTAGAACACTTCCTAACACCATACACAAAAATCAACTCCAAATGGATTAAAGACCTACATGGAAGGCCAGACACTATCAAACTCCTAGAGGAAAACATAGGCAGAACACTCTATGACATCCATCAAAGCAAGATCCTTTTGGACCCACCTCCTAGAATCATGGAAATCAAATCAAGAAGAAACAAATGGGACCTCATGAAACTTAAAAGCTTTTGCACAGCAAAAGAAACCATAAACAAGACTAAAAGGCAACCCTCAGAATGGGAAAAAATAGTTGCCAACAAAACAACGGACAAAGGATTAACCTCCAAAATATACAAACAGCTCATGAAGCTTAATACCAAAAGAGCAAATAACCCAATCCACAAATGGGCAGAAGACCTAAATAGACATTTCTCCAAAGAAGACATACAGATGGCCAACAAACACATGAAAAGATGTTTAATATCACTCATCATCAGAGAAATGCAAGTCAAAGCCACAATGAGGTATCATCTCACACCGATCAGAATGGCCATCATCACAAAATCTGGAAACCACAAATGTTGGAGAGGGTGTGGAGAAAAGGGAACTCTCCTGCACTGTTGGTGGGACTGTAAGTTGGTACAGCCACTATGGAAAACAATTTGGAGGTTCCTTAAAAAACTAAAAATGGAACTACCATATGATCCAGTAATCCCACTACTGGGCATATACCCAGAGAAAACCATAATCCCAAAAGAAACATGTACCATAATGTTTATTGCAGCACTATTTACAATAGCCAGGACATGGAAGCAACCTAAATGCCCATTAGCAAATGAATGGATAAAGAAGATGTGGCATATATATACAGTGGAATATTACTCAGATATAAAAAGGAATGAGATGGAGCTATATGTAATGAGGTGGATAGACCTAGAGCCTGTCATACAGAGTGAAGTAAGCCAGAAAGAGAACGACAAATATTGTATGCTAACTCATATATATGGAATCTAAAAATGGTACTGATGAACTCAGTGACAAGACAAGAACAAGGACGCAGATGCAGAGAATGGACTGGAGAACTCGAGGATTGGGAGGGGGCAGGGGGTGAAGGGGAAGCTGAGACGAAGGGAGAGAGTAGCATAGACATATATATATACTACCAACTGTAAAAGAGATAGCCAGTGGGAAGTTGCTGTATAACAAAGGGAGTTCAACTTGAGGATGGATGATGCCTTAGCGGACTGGGATGGGGAGAGTGGGGGGGAGTCAAGGGAGGGAGGGAATATGGGGATATGTTTATAAATACAGATGATTGAACTTGGTGTTCCTCAAAAAAAATGAACAAATAAATAAAATGGAAAAAAATTATTACATTTTTCTATTTTATAGAAATTGAAGTGATTAGTTGATATTAGAAAGTTTTAGGGGGAAATGGGCTTCCTTTTAAATAGAATCATTTTAAAATATCTCTATTGAAATGAGATTCAAATAAAAACTGTTGACTGATGAGACTTAGATCCTCCTTCAGAAAAAAAAAATTACTTGGAATACAGACATAACTTCCCTAATTTTTGTAACAATAATCTACTTTTGTATAACTCATCCAAGTCACTCCAATTTATTCACTCAGGGTATGTGACACAAAGAAAGGCAAATTTCTTTTGTGTGTGTGTGTGTGTGTGTGTGTGTGTGTGTGTGTGTGTGTTTTCCTTTTGATTTACTCTGATAAGCAAAAAAAAAAAAAAAAAAAACACCCAATAATCTATAACTAGTCTAAGAAAGCTTAAGTGAAATGGGAATGTATTTGGTTAGTGAGTCTTCACAAAATATTCCTATTATATAGAGAGAATGTTTTTCCTGATTGGAGTCTAGCAGATTCCCCCTTTTCCTTCAAATTTTGCTTATGAAAATTATATGTACATTTCTGGAGATGACTTTTCTTTCTTCAGTAGATCACTATTGCAATCAATTTGCGACTACTCCTTCGGGGGGTTTGTAAAAGTCTATATTGAAAAACTTTATCTTGAAAGAGAAAGCTCAATGATTTCTCCTTTCTCTTTGTTAACTTCCACCCTCACTGAGCCTCAAGTAGAGGGCTCTAAGGAAGCAGAACTTACCCACCCCCCAAAAAAGGGAAGAAAAAAATTACTTAAATTAATATTTTAAAATATAAACCATCTTTGGGCTACTATAACACATTACGTGGCTTATAAGCAACAGTGATTTATTTTTCACTGTTCTGGAGGCTGGTAAGTTCAAGATCAAAGCGCCACAACACTCAGTGTCTGGTGAGAGCCCACTTCCTGGTAATGCACCTTCTGGTTGTGTCCTTACATGGCAGAAGGGGTGAGCTAGAGCTCTGAAATCTTGTTTATAAGGGCATTAATCCCAACCATGACGGCTCTGTCCTCAAGACCTAACTAACACATCAAAGTCTCCACCTCCTAATAGCATCACCTTGGCAGTTAGTATTTCAACATACAAAATTAATTTGTGGGGAGACAAGTATTCAAATCATAGTATAAACCTATTTCACTTATTTCACATCACAAAGAACCTACCCATAGTAGATCTAATAAGTGGCTATCATCTTGGGAGGAACAGAGTTACCTTTTAAAGGAATGACATAAGTTCCCAATTCTCTTCTTTGTTAAAAACCCAAACTATGACTGTACTTTAAAGATTAGAGCATAAGAATCTTTAAAGGACTGAAACATTTCCACTGTTACCACCATCTTTCTCAAGCTCCCTGGAACCCCAGACCCAGCTGTTTTTTTCCTCCTATATTGATAAAGATGAATTGTCCAAGGGCTGTGACCTGGAAGAATAATTTTTCCCACTCCTAAGACTGCTTTTGACCAACTAGTCCTCAAACTACAAATTAAGGCTGTTGTTAATGACACCTTTCTGTAAGACAGAACACTTGTTCATGACATAACACAGAGAGAAAAGGCTCAACTGTTGGAGTTTCTCTCAAAAAGACTTCCTTCCACACTAAAATGCATCTTGCAGCTACATTATAAGTAACTTATTGCCATTTCCACAAGCAAAAGAAATTTGTTAGAATTATCACTAGGATTACATATTTCTTGAAGAAAACAAGAATATACATTGCAACTTAAAAATAATGTAAAAGCATGAGTTTAGATAACAATTTGGGGTCATTTAAAAATATCAATTCCTCTTAAATCATGATTTTCTGATATTGCATGGCAAGTTTGGGTGTTCTGAAAAAGAATACAAATACACATACACAGTAATTACAATCTTGGTCCTTGATGACTGGTATAACTTTGTTTATATTCCAAAGTCAGCACGGGATGAATTTATGGTCATGCTTATTATGTTATATGAAAGCAGGAGCATTGATTGGGAAGGAGAGGAATGCCACCAATC
Source organism: Hippopotamus amphibius kiboko (assembly GCF_030028045.1). Lineage (NCBI taxonomy): Eukaryota > Metazoa > Chordata > Mammalia > Artiodactyla > Hippopotamidae > Hippopotamus > Hippopotamus amphibius. Next base: position 78,951,949 of record NC_080198.1, read on the forward strand.
AGAAATGGTAACACTTGAAAAGATTCATACGGTGCTAGGTTAAGGAAGAGAAGAAGAAAAATATATTACGTACTGCTGCAATCATGCATTTATTGACACCTATGAGTGAGGCCCAGAGATAGAAAACTGATTTCCAGAGTATTTAAGTTGGAAGGCAGTTGCTATGCTAGTTGGTACTTAGAATCAAGGATATGGTACTCAAAGTATGTCTGGTGAAAATATTGCATGGTGCCTGAGGCAATCCTAAATTAGGGAATTATACGCTACTTAGGGCAAAGTCATGTTATACTCCACTGGCACACTAAGAGTCTCTGAGACACTGAAAACATAAATATGGTACTTTAGGACACTCTGCAACCTGAGGCTCTACAATAAGCAATACGTAAGCTGTTTCACTAAGCCAAGAAAAAAAAATAAGTTTAAAATAATCACTAAGGGAAATGTACACATAATTTTGAACTCAAGCAGGTACTAGCAGCACAAGCAAGTTACATGACCAGGTATTTCAACTCACAGTACATTCCTGCTACACAGTCAACAGCTCCTTAACCCAACCCTATAGCATCAGAGGCACTTCACTGTGACACATTTGTTGAAAAAATGCAAATGAAGCTTGGGACTTTGAATGTGTAACTTCTAAGAGCTTTATCTGTCAGTAGAAATAGCCCTTCTTCCTCTGTCCAAGGTAGATAGTTTCCTCTTAGCTGACTTTGCCCTTCTGAAGTAGTTTTCATGCATGAGACTGCTCTTCAGAACCCACCTCCACCTCTTCTCATTGCTTCTAAACTAGAAGCAAGGCCCTGCATGCTCCAAGAGGTCAAGTGCAAAGTCTGGGCCATGGAGAGGTGCCATACATACCTAAATAACTCCAAGATGTTGGTATTTTATACAGCAAAGCCTAGAGAGCATGTGTGGAAAAGGCCCATAGGAGTTGGATTGAGGTGGAATAGAAATGTTGAATTAGGAAAAGCTTGTTTGCTATCTATAAATGGTGCACTAAGCAGAAATTCTATATTCAGTTTGACAGCTTAAGCAAGTTGAGAGTGTCCCTTCCAGTTTGTTTGGTTAACAGAAATCTGGAGGCAAAGATAGATGACATGGAATAAAAATGAAATACCAGAATTTATTTTTATATTGCAAAGGAAGATAACTAAAGATATAGATAGATGGAAATATCAGAATTGATTTCTTACGTAACAGCTGCTCACACATACGCTTACTATGGACACCAGCTTACCAGCAAAACTGCAAAAAATACGTTAGTGAGGGGAATACTAACACTCCTGGGAGCTCTGTGAGAATATCATCCTAATGACAAAATGACTGCAAGAATTGCTATCATTAAATTGGACTTCCTAAATTCAATGAGGGCAGGATCCTGTGATTGTGTGGGTCAAGTGGTGGCACTTAAATGCCAGAGTCAGGTGAGCATATTTACCATAATTGAAAAATATTCAGAGTCATGCTCAGAATGTTTTTACCATCAGAGATCTTTGTCATTGACTTATATATTACAGTATCTAAAGAACTGAAATAGATGGGTATTCTACTAAAATGTTACTTGGCTTGTATAAGCAGAAAAGTTCTAGCTTGAACAAAATTTTGAAGTTTTTAATCATAATAAAGATTGTTTTTCAAAAAATTCCTAGATATGAGACAGTTCACACCCAGAGCCTTTTAAATAAAAGAGGAACCTCTTTCTGCATGAGAAAATGTTCTGCCACCAGTCAAAATTTATACTGTAAATCTTTCTCCTAGCCTTTTCTAAAGGAACCTAGAAGTCATTTACCAGGGTGTCTTAGCAATGAAGATGGTAAAATAACCAAAATTTTTATTGATTACTTGACACTAGCCCTGACATGACACTCATTCTACAGAATCAAAATGCCACAATAGTCAACCAGTCACATAGGCAAACGTTTATATGGTCAAGGAATTACACAGAGCTTTGTCTTGATTCTATCACTCTATTAGTACAATAAGTCATTCCTCAGGGTATTAGAGAGATTCATGCTACCATCAAGAACTTTAAAGATTCAGGGATGGTCATGAAAATCAGATCCCCATTTAATGTGTATTTGGCTTGTATACAAAGAAGACTGGTCTTGAGAAATGGCTCTGAGCTATCACAATTTATTCATATGGTGACTCCAGTCAACTACAGTTTTAGAAAGCAGTTTAACAAAGCGCTTTACAACTGGTATTCAGCTATGAACTGGTAAGTGATTTCTCCCTAAATGAAGCCTTACCAGAAGTCATTTACTTTTACATGGCAAACAGTAGTACATCTCTGCAGTCTGTGGAGATGCCAAATAAAGGCCTATAAAGATCTCAACCATCTTGATGTTCCACAGAACATCACACTAGCACTTCACAGAGCATCAGTCTTGCCTATAATACCAATGACATTAAGATAATTGGACTTGATGAGTAAAACCTTGCAAGTATTTTAAATGCCTTATCATGATTACAAAGTAAAAGATAAATGCCAGAAAATTCAGAGGCCTGTTACCTCAGTGAAGTTTCTGGGATTCCAGGAGTCTAGAGCATGATGAGACAAAATAAGCTGGTGCAAAATTTTGGTGAAAATGTTTAGATGTTGAAGGCAAAAATACACTACATTTGAGTGTACTACTCTGACCCATTTACTAAGTAAGCCATAACACTTCCACATGTAGAGTGGAGCCCACAGCAGGAAAAGTCTCTGCAGCAGTACCACGATGCCATCAGCAGTATCACACATAGGCCTTTGACCTAGCTGATCCAGATTCACTCAAATTGTCTGTAGAAAATAGGAATTTTTTATAAAGTTTCTGGAAAATCCTAACACAAATATCCTAGTGCAGCTCTCAGGTTTGGGAGAAAAAAACATGTTCTCTTCTTCAGATAATTGCTTGATTTTTCAAGCAACAATTTCTGGTTTGCTCTTAGATTCTTGTAGAAATTGAATGCTTAACCATGAATACCTATGATCTCATGAGGAATTCGTAATGATCTGTTGACCTAGAAGGAAAAAATAATAATTGTGCCTGAGGTGAAAGACTTATATGCTGAGGACTATAAAACATTAATAAAGGAAACTGAACATGATTCAAAGAAATGGAAATCCATGCTCTTGGATTGGAAGAATTGATATTGTTAAAATGGCCATATCACCCAAAGGAATCTACAGATTTAATGCAATCCCAATCAAATTACCCATGACTTTTTTCAGAGAACTAGAAAAAAATTATCCTAAAATTCATATGGAAGCATAAAAGATCTAGGATTGTGAAAGAAATCCTGAAGAAAAACAAACAAAACCAAAGCAAGAGGCATAACCCTCCCAGACTTCAGACAATACTACAAAGCTACAGTAATCAAAACAGAGTGGTATTGGCACAAAACAGACATATAGATCAATGGAACAGAATAAAGAGCCCAGAAGTAAACCCACACATCTATGGTCAATTAATCTTTGACAAAGGAGGCAAGAAAATGTAATGTGAAAAAGAGTCTCTTCAGCAAGTGATATTGGAAAAGGTGGACAGCTGCATGTAAATTGGTGAGGTTAGAACACACCCACTCACCATATACAAAGATAAACTCAAAATGGCTTAAACTTACATAATGGGAGAAAATATTTGCAAACTATGCAACTGACAGGGCTTAATTTCCAAAATATACAAATAGCTCATGCAACTCAGCAACATGAAAACAAACAACTCAATTGAAAAATGGGCAGAAGACCTAAATAGACATTTCTCCATAGAAGAAATACAAATGGTCGATAGGCACGTGAAAAGATACTCAACACTGCTAATTATTGGAGAAATGCAAGTCAAAACTACAATGAACTACCATCTCACATGGGTTAGAATGGTCATCATTGAAAACTCTGCAAATAACAAATGCTGAAGAGGATGTGGAGCAAAGGGAAGGCTCTTACATTGTTGGTGGGAATGTAAGTTGATACAGCCACTATGGAAAAAACTATAGAGGTTCCTCAGAAAACTAAAAATAGAATTACCATATGATCCAGGAATCCTACTCCTGGGCATATATACAGACAAAACGCTAATCCAAAAAGATACATGCACCTCTCTGTTCACAGTAGCACTATTCATAATAGCCAAGACATGGAAACAACCTAAATATCCATTGACAGATGAATGGATAAAGAAGATGTGGTATGTATACACAATGGAATACTACTCAGCCATAAAAAAGAAAGAAATAATTTCATTCACAGCAACATGGATGCAACTAGAGATTATCATACTGAGTGAAGTAAGTCAGAAAGAGGAAGACAAATATCATATGATATCACTTGTATGTGGAATCTAAAATATGACACAGATGAACCTGTCTACAAAACAGAAACAGACTTACAGACATAGAGAACAGACTGTGGTTGTCAAGGTGAAAGGAGTTAGGGAGAGATGCAGTGGGAGGTTGGGGTTAGCAGATGTAAGCTATTATATATGGAATGGATAAATATTAATGTCCTACTGTATAGCACAGAGAACTATATTCAGTATCCCATGATAAACCATAAAGGAAAAGAATATAAAAAAGAAAGTACATATATGTACAACTGAATGTCTTTGCTGTATAGCAGAAATTAACACATTGTAAATCAACTATACTTCAATTAAAAATAAATAAATAAATGCAAAAAAATCAAAGGTCTTAATAATTGTGCCTGGTTTACAAATATTAAAAACAAAATCAGCTGGGCCAAAATTTCGAATGAGTCAATTTTATTGAATGGACTTGAATAACTTGATAATTACAATAAGAATATTTCGTTATACATATCGAGCCCCTTTTAACCACATCTGAGTTTATGTTAATGAAATGACTTTTGGAAAGCCCCTAAGGATTAAGGCTGTTTGCAAGTGCAACCAACCACGTGATTAGAGGGGTAAAACTTTCAGTCCTACACTTCCCCCCATCTCTGGGGAGTGCAGAGGAGCTGGCTATTAAGTTCAAACACTAATGACCAATAATTTAATCAATTGTGGCTATATATTGAAGTCTCCATAAAAACCCAACAGGGTTGGTTGGAGAATTCCTGGGTTGGTGAACACATGGAGGTGCAGAGAGAGGGCATGGGACCATAAAGTCCCTTTCCACTTACCTTACCCTATGTATCTCTTCCATCTGGCTGTTCTTGAGTTTTATACTTTTATCATAAACCAGTAACCTAGTAAGTAAACTCTTTCTAGTAAGTACTGGGTTCTGTGAGACAGTCTAGCAAATTAATTCAACCAGGGAGAAAGTGTTGGGAACTTCTGATTTATAGTCAGCTGCTCAGATGCACAGATAACAACCTGATCTTGCAACTGGCTTCTGAAGTGGGGGTATGGGGTGATTGAGCCTTTAACCTGTAGGATCTGATGCTAACTCCAGGTAGATAGTGTCAGAACTGAATTGAATTGCAAGACATCCAACTGATGTCTCAGAATTGCTTGCTGTGAGGAAAAGCCCCTATGTATATGATGTTGAGTAGCCAAGTACTGAGAGTAAAGGAGACACATAAGATTTTCTTTCCAGTATACAACCATGTTAAGTTTCCCAGCTCTCTTACAACTATGTAGAGTCAACTGAGTTCTAGCCCAGGAAGTGAACAGACCTGAAATATACCACCTCTGTCTCACCTCATCCTCTTCACTCTTTTCCTCCCCTCATCTCCCAGCCAGATGCAGCAAAATCCTAATAGCCCCAGGGCAAGAAAGGATCCCTGATATCTGTGTTGCCCTGAAGGTGGCCCACTACCATCTGTGAATGAAAAAGAAAGTTTTATACGTTTAATGAATGGGATTTTGGAATTGTTTAAAATACAGTTAATTTCTCTTCATCACATTTTTTTCAATGCAGACATATTCCTGCCTTCTGGGAAGAACATACATCTGATGCACTTTGTTTTATTCTATTCCCACTCTTGCCTTATCCTGAATAACCTCAGTTTCCTCACAATTTCTTAATCTTTGTGTAGCAGTAACTTTCACTTTATTTTTCTTCAGCAAACAACACCTGAGGCCACAGTCAGAATTTATTATCTCCCTGAACTGAACTACATTCTAAATCATTAGTTTGAAATCCATCTATCTGATAACAAACTTATCTCCGCTAAATATATTTTTTCATTCACTTCAGCTTTTAAATCCCTCCATATGTTTTTAGATTATCATTTGCTTCTTGACTTTATTTTCCAAACTACATTCATCATCATGATTGGACATTCAGGTCACACTCTCTTCAATTCCCTTCTCCTGCTCTTTGCTGCTTTCATATAAGCACACTCCCAAACTGGAGCTCTATAATCAAAAGCTTTTTCCCCCTCCTGAGCTTTGCTGGAGAAAACTACATAACTCTGCCAGATGGGGCAGATTTATGGTTTCCAATTTCAGTTGGGTCCTCAAAATTGCTTGGCAATTCCATCTCTTGTCCATTCAAATGACTCTTGATTGGATGGCCCTGACTTATATGATGGTGTGAGCAAGTTCTCTCCTTCAGTGTCCTGTAAGATGAGTTCTTTGCATACACCCATTTGTGAATTTACCAGCTGCAGTCCTCAGGTTGTGTTACTCTGGTATTACTCTTACTTCAGCTTCCACTTGCCCACATCTATTTCCCTGGCTTGTATGGTTTTCATCACACCTCTACTTCCAATTTTCTGAGGACTTTTTCCTCCTTGGAGGGTCAGAATGATGCAGACATTTCAATGGAGGAGAAGAGCTACTTGCCAACCTGTTGCCACATGGAGTTACCTGAATACCGTCTAGAGACTCATATAGTCTTCCCATAAAACTCAGAGCGTTTGGAGCCCTCATTTCTCAATCAAAGATGCTCAAACTTAATCCATGGTGAGACAAAGGAAACAAACACAACAAACATCTTTTCTCTCCTTTTTCTCCAAATACTTCCATCAACACAAATCTCTTTTCTACTACCAAATTTCTTGAATTTTACTAAAGGCAAAGATTATATGGGTCTGTAAAGAAGTATTAATAGAGGAAGCATGCTGTCTAATCCACACTAGGAGTGATAGCACATACTCCTTTTTATACTCCTCTACATTAATCACACTCTACTTTCCTCTTTAGTTTACGAATGTAGAACACCCTATCTAAGCCTTCTTACTTTTTGATGCCCACACCTATTCTGCTAACTCTAGGCTAAAATTATTGCCTTTAATCTCACAAGGGAAAAAAGAATTCCTCCATTCATTTATTCAACAAACATTTCATCATTCATTCAACATGCAATGAAACATGTTGAAATAAATACTTTCAAGGCTCATCTTTTGTATCCAAGGAATAAATAGTTAAAAAAGCATGTAGTTAAAAACTAATTTAAACAAAATGTTAAAATTACTATAATAAAAGTCTCTGTAATATATTGTAATGGCACATGGAAGGAGGGAACAATCTGAATGTAAACAAAGACTTCTTTGAAGAAATGATATTAGTAGGATGTGATTATATAAGAAGTGGCTATCTCTCCTTATATAAGGAAAAGATTATTGTAAGCATCAAAATAATATATGTAGACTGATTTTGTCATGTGAAAAACAATAAATATACATTTTTAACACATAGATGTGTATATGTGATTTTATGTGTTACCATAATAAGAAGACTAATTCTTGGCCTCTTTTTTAACTGAAAAAAAAAATTGTGTCCATCCTGTTCTCGCTACTAAGGACTATCTAAGCAAATCTGTGAGTGGCTCTCTTTTATTTAAGTTTTGCTATATACCCATTTTACATTCTACCCCAGGTCCCATTCTTTTCCTTCTCTTGACTTTAAATTTTAATAATTTACGTTACCTGCAAATATTTACAGAACAATTATTTGTGTGAAAATGCTATGCTATAAATTATGGATGAGTATGCTGAAGGGGATTCTATTGATGGTTAAGGTTGGATCTTGGCCCTCAAACTAGTAATAAGGAGAGAGTGACTGTGTATGCTACAGATCAGCCTCAGCTTTCAGAAATGGAGCATGAGCGTGGATAGCTCCCTAATTTTTTCTTTTACTCTTACATATAAATTTTAAAAGTCATATCTCAGTCAAAAGGTAATAATTTTTCTCTGTTTGGGGAATGCATTTAAGGTTACATACAGGTGAAATCTCTTGAAACCCATCACACTGATATGAACGTATTTAAAAAAAAATATTGAAGTATGACTGATAGGAAAAAGCTATACAAATTTAATGCATACAAATTGCTGAATTTGAGGATAAGTATACTACCATGAAACCCTCACCACCGTAGAGGATGAAAAATAATTTTCCTTGTACCCTCTGCATTCTTAGCTGACACCTCTGTCATAAAAGAGATGAACAAGAGAAAAACAAACAGGAGTTTATTAACATATATGCCTCGTGTATATGTGGGAAATATCTAGGAGAAAATGAGTAAGTCAAAGAGGTGGCTCAACAGTCGGTGGTATTTTGTTATGGTAGCCCCAGCAAACTGATAGAACAGGGAAAACATTTTGCTACAAAATCTCACGATTAAGGAGAGATGCTGCAACAAAATCTACCCTTAGGAAATTTTTGACGGCTTAATGGGACATCTCAAGTCATCTCAATTATTGAAAAAAATACCACATTCATAAGAAGCATCTTGGTAGTTTTATCTAACCTCATAAACATCTTCCACAATATCAACAGTAGAGCACTGCAGGGAGTTTTTCCCTGGCTACAGCAACCACCAAATCTGACTTCCATTCTCTGTCTTCTCCATAATGATGCATTTACAACTGTTCACTGCAGTGGTCATCTCTCACGGCTCCACCTAAGAAATTTCCTCAAAATTTCTTGCCAAAGTGATATTTTTGGTATTCTTACACATCTTAATCAGTCTAAAATCAAAGCATCACTAATGCAGGTCTCTGAAGATACCAAGCTGCTTCACTTCTCCTCACTTGTTCTTGACCACCTGGAAAAATTCTAATCCTTTGACAATCAGAAGACATTTCATCTGCTCTAGAAAGTCTTTCAAAAGCCATTTTCATCCATAAAAGTTGACCAGTTCTTCCCTTTAATTGTGTGTATTATGTGTAATTGTGTGTGTGTCTATCTCCTTCATTCGACTGAAAGCCCCTTGATGGCAGGAACTTATTCATCTTTGATCCCCTGGCCCTTACAAAGCTCCTGGAATATGGCACTTGTAAATGGGTACTGAATAAACAAATGCCACCAGTAAATTCATATCAACTCTCAATGGCATAACAAACAAACACATAAACAAACAAACCAGAGAGGTGGCTTAAAATTCAGGAACACACAACATTTTAATAGGGACAGGGAAGAGAAGATGAGGCATCTTAGGGGAGAGTAAGAGATTTTTAGGGAAAGATGAATGGACCCTTAGAAGAACAGATGTGATGGTTTGTAACAAAGTTGGTCTGGCTGTGGCGTGCACTTCTAGTCTCCTTTCCTGTGATAAGATTCAATCTTCCCTGGTTGATGAAACTCCCAGGGAGGAGACTTATGACAACTGAGTTTTTTTTAGAGGATCTGTCTTTAGGCAGATAAGGAGAGTTCAGAGAATGCCTCTCCCTGCATTTGGTGTTTCTCAAGTATCTACAGCTCAAAATAATCAATATCCTAAAGCATATTTTGGCTTGGCATGTCCTAAACTCCTACAGTCATATTTTGGGGTGGCACATTCTGCTACCCTTCACTACAATCAAGGCCATAAATATGTCCAGCACCTCACAAAGTTTCCCCCACCCTCTTTTATTATTATCATTATATTTTTGTGTGTGGTAAGATACTTAACATAAGATTCCCTCCTAGCAAATTTTAAGTATTGTAACATTACAGTAATGTTACCTACAGGCACTATGCTGTATAGCAGATTTCAAGAACTTATTTATCTTGCATAACTGAAATTTTGTACCCTTTGACCATCACCTCATTTCTCCCTTACCAAGCCCCCTGGCAACCCACATTCTACCCTCTGCTTCTATGAGTATTACTATTTTAGATTCCACACACGTGATATTACGCAATATTTCTCTTTCTGTGTCCAGTTTATTTTTCACCTAGTATATTGTCCTCCAAGTTCATTTATGTTGTTGCAAATTGCATGATTTCCTTCCCTTTTTAAGGTTGAATGATATTCCACTGTACATATATACCAAATTTTCTTTATTTATTTATCCATTGATAGACAATTACTTTGTTTTTGTATCTTGGCTATTGTGAATAACTAACAGTGTAATGAACATAAAGAGTGCAGATATCTCTTTGAGATCCTGATGACAATTCCTTTGGATATATACCCAGAAATGGGATTGCTGGATCACAAAGCAGTGGTATTCTTAATTTTTTGAGGACTCTCCATACTGTGTTCCAAAACGGCTGTGCCAATTTATATTCCCACCAACAGTATACCAGAGTTCCCTATGCTCAACATTTATCTTTTTGACGTTTTAATAATAGCCATTCTAAGAGGCCTGAGATGATATTTCTTTGATGATTAGTAACAGTGAGCACAATTTCATACACCTATGGCCTTTTGTATGCCTTCTTTGAAGAAATGTGTATTCAAATGCCCAGCTTTTAATGTGGTTACCTTTTTCTTATTAAATTGGAGTTCCTTGTAGGTTTTGGATATTAATCCACTATCAGACATATGATTTGCAAATATTTTCTCCCATTCCACAGGAAATTTGTTGATTATTTCCTTAGTTTATTTTTCATTTTGTTGCCTGTCCTTTTGGTATCATATAAAAAAATTCATTGCCAAGACCAATGTAAAAACTACTTTTCCTTATTTTTTCTTCTAGGAGTTTTACAATTTAAGGTCTTATATTTAGGTCTTTACTTGAAGTTGATTTTTGTATGTGGTGTAAAATAAGTGTCCAATTTCATTCTTTTCCATATGGATATCCAATTTTCCCAACAGTATTTATTGAAGAAGCTATCTTTTCCTCATTTTGCATTCTTGGAACTGTATTAAAGATCAGTTGACAAGTGCAGGTTTATTTGGGGGTTCTTCCTTCTGTTGCATTGGTCTATATGTTTGTTTATATGCCAGTACTACAATGCTTTGATTACCACAGCTTTGTAATACAAATATAAATCAGAAAGTGTGATGCCTCCAGCCTTTTTCTTCTTTCACAATATTGCCTTGGCTGTTTTTGAGTCTTTGTAGTTCCATATGATTTTTAGGATTATTTTTCCTACCTTTGCGAAAAATGCCATTGAAATTTTGCCAAGCATTTGATTAAATCTGTGGATCACTTTGGGTGGTATGGACATTCTAAAAATATTAATTCCTCTAATTCATGAATACACACTATTTTTCCATTCACTTGTGTCTTCTTCAATTTCTTTCCTTAATGCCTTGTAATTTTCAAGTACAAGTCTTTCACCTCTTTGGTTAAATTAATCCCCAATTATTTTATTCGCTTTGATGCTATTGTAAAATTATTGTTTTCTTAATTTCTTTTTTGGATAGTTTATTGTTAGTGTATAGAAATGCAACTAATACTCGAATATTGCTTTTGCATCCTGAAACTTTACTGAAATTAATATTATGGAAGGAAAGAAAATAATAGAATTGCATTTGGTGAAAGATGCTGATAGATGGAAAAATTTTCAGTGACACTACCAAGGTCTTACCTCTCAACTTTTCCTCCCTGACCCCTTGCTAAACCCAGACTGGCCAACCAATGGCCATTCACTTGCTTATTCAACAACTATTCAATTATTCATCATGGACCTAATTAAGCCCCAGCCTTAATTGTGCTGAATCCAGTCTTGTGATTAATACAATCTCAGTTTCTCCATACCATCCAATAATTTCAATGGTGAACAATTTTTAGAACAAAGCCATACCAAAATCTAGTGACCTTCTGCAATCTAGCCTATAAATTTTTAAGCTTCCTGCTTTCACATAGGAGTCTTTTTTAGCTATTCTCACATTGCAAAGATATAATAAAAATTACACTTAATGGCTTTGGTTGTTTTTCTCTTTCTACAACTCTAATTTGAGCATAGTTTCTAAAAACATAACTAATTTGGAATTAATGGAATTTTTCTTTTTAATTTCCTAACAAAAAGTAATACTGAAAAACAGCACGCTGAAAAACAGGAAAGTAATCCCTTAGCATCCATGAAGAATTGGTTATAGTCCCTCCTCGAATTTCCTCCCAAGGTCCCCATACCAAACACTGAGATGTGTGGGTTTCTTAGTTCTGTATTCAGATTCAACCAACTGCAACAAGATCTGCTGTTGGCTGAATCTGTGGATGCCAAATGGATGTTTTGGAGGGTGAGAGGGTCCACTGTATACTTAAAATTGCTATTTTAGTCAATTTGACACTTTTAGATTATGCCAGTGCCTTATTTGATTGAATAAATAATATAGCGACACTATATTTGCTTCTACTTATTAAATGTGTTTGTTGTTCTGTAAAATCAAATATAATGCTATTTCTATTTCTCTAAACTTCATGAGCAAATTAAGGTCTTCCTTAAGAATAAAACTAACACAATGCTTTTGTGATATATCTATGATTCCTGTTCATTAATGTGTTATAACACATTTGTGTGCACATGCACACACTCACACATACTCTCATCTAAGCTGGTAAATAATTATAGCAATAGGAATTCTGTATTTACACCAATTTCCTTATTGATTTTAACTAGTTGTCATTATTTTCTGTAGTGATGAGACAAAGCAATAGTAAATTAATCACAATACATTATTTTTAATGCTGTCAGGATTCATGGATATAGAGCCATTAATGTATTTCTTACAAAAATTCTGCCTTTTGGATATCAGGAGATTTTTTTGGTTCAGGTAAGATAACATTGATTTTGTAATATCTCTGTGTGTGTGTGTGTGTGTGTGTGTGTGTGTGTGTGTCTGTGAATCTATGTTAAAATACCTTTTAAATTAAACATCAAATTCAGCTTAGCACTGGAAGGGTAGTCTATGATTGTTTGAGGAGTGGCTGTCAGCTTGTTTCTTGTCCTGTCAAATTGCCAGCTGCTGTGTGGTGACTATTTTAGGCCTAGGGATCACAGAACTCCACATGAAAGTGGCTCAATAAAAGTAGATGAATATGTGAGACAATCTATTAATTTTTTTGAAGATTGAATTTTACACTTTGAATTATTTAAGGCTATTTTTGCCACTTTCCCTACTGATGAATCAATAAGTCAGAAATCCTTTCAGGGTTAGGCTTGAAAAGAGAAATTGAAGTCCATCAGGGTAGTAATTACCATGCAAAGTTGTATATTTTAGCCTTGTGCTACAGAAGTGTTTCTTCTATTACTTGCAAAAGCATATTTTTATTTTTATGTATTTTTTGTTTTGGGATTTTCTAATTGATTATCCATATTTAGACAAAATTTTATGTATGTTTGTATGTATCTACCATGTATCTATTTATAGCCAGAAAGGATTGGATGATTAGGATTATTGGACTTCATTTCTAGGTGATGAGGGAGGTCTAACATTTATTCCCCATAACAGAGCCTCCAGAATTGTTGAGGACATCCAGTGGTGTCAGCAGCTGCATCCCGCAATAGTGTCAGTGTCCACCTGCTCCTGCTATGTCCACTGTGACACTGTAACCTGACAGCTTCTTGCATTATAATCTTGGTGCAGTAGTTAAAGCTTTGCATCACTGTCTTTCATTCTGTTTACCTAATTTTCTAACCTTCCTGCCAGCCTTATGAGCTATCAGTAGCTTTCCAACATTTTCTTTCTACTTGAGTTAGAGCTTATTTCACATGCTTGAAACGACAGGACCAGCACTTAAAAATTTTGCAGCTACATTCTCAGGTGCAAGCTAAATTAAATTGTTATATTTTTCTCCTGAAATAATTATGGTCATTATAAAACAACTATAATTTTAGTCAGCTTCACTGTTTTATCCTTAAAGTCTATTTTATTTGATAGTAACATAGCTACAACCACTTTTTATTTTTGTTTTGTTTAATTTAGAATTTGCATTATATAACTTTTTCCATTCTTAATTTTCTTTATGCCTGTGTCCTTCCATTTTAGATGTGTCTCTTGTAAACCACGTAGAGTTGTCAGTTAATGATGTAGGTTCCAACCTTACAACAGATCCACAATCATTCCTGGTGAAGTGGGCAGTGCTATAAATCATGAACCTCTTCATATTTAAAATCCAATAGAAAGCCCTGGAGAGAAAATCATGTCAGCTGCCATCATCATAAACTGCTTTTCACTAGTAGCAATATATGTGATCCTTGCAGCAATGTTACTTAAGTTATTTAATACAGGTATAATTGTCTCCATTTTATTGTTGAGTACAGGTGAATCATTTTCCCAAGGAGACACAAGAAGAAAAACAAGAGTTCAATTCATAGCTTGTGACTTTACACTGCATTTTTTTTAAAAAGTATTATATCATTTTCATGCATAAATTGGGATTAAATTAATTGCCCAGCTTCATGCAGTCTCTTTTGAATCCATCCATTTACTTTTTCACACTTCTATCTTCATATGCCCTTTGATATATGATCCAATTAACACATTTTGTCTGGGAAGCAAATACGTAAATTTGAAGGGAGGGGAGATACAGGGAGGTGACATTTTTTTAAAAATCCCGAAAAAAAACCCCAGTATTCTGTGCACTAAAATGGATGTATGTGTGTGTGTGTGTGTGTGTGTGTGTGTGTGTGTGTGTGTATTTGCATACTATTTGCCAGACTTTGTTCTATAGGCTTTTACGTGCATTGATTCATTAAATCCCCATAGTAACCATATGAAATAGCAATAAAGTAGTGATTTGTATTATTCTTACTTTGCAGGTGTGGGAACTGAGGCAGAGAGATTAAGGGTCTCTTCCAAGGCTTTATAAATAATAAGTGAAAAAGCTGGATTTTAATCTGAGGCTTTCTGCTTCAGAGTCTATGTCTTTAACCACTACTCTGAATGGCTTTTTATATCATGGAGGATTTTGAACAGAAAGTGTTTTTGTAAGATATAATTTGTTTTGAAAAATATACTAATGAATTTTGAGAGCAAAATTGGTTTCCAAAGCATCCCTTAAGAAACAAAGACTGATTTCTTGGGATATAAACTCCCTAAGTCTTTATTTTTCTAGTCTATATGTTCTAGTAATATACTTACTAGACTAAAGACAACACAATATTTATGAAATATAAATAAGCTAATTAACATTTCTTACCTTAAGACACTGTGTTTAAACCTATAGCTAACAGAAATCCTTTACCTCTCTTTTGTAATCAATAAGTCTGAATATTAGAAATAAAAACAATATCATTTTTCCACAAATATGTATGCACTGCATTTACCATTTAACATGTAATTGTCCTGAACTCTAGGGATATAGCAGTGACCAAAATAGTCAATAAAATCTGTAATCTAAAGGGATTGCATACTAGAGAGGGCAGAGAGACTGTGAACAAATAAAGACAATATATATCATATATTGCATGGTTGTTACTATGAAGCAAAATAAAGTAAGCAGTGTAGATGGTACTAAAGGCTGGCAGTGGAGTTGAAATTTTAAGTTTGAGGTGATCAAGGATAGAGAACGTGACATTTGAAAATCAACATAAAGAGGTAAGGGACAAATGTCCATGCATTTGGGGGGAAAATTCAGGCAGAGGCACTTCTAAGGCAACATTCCTAATGTGGGCAGGTGCTTTGTATTTTCACAGATATTTGGAAAGTTGATCAAGCATATGCAGAGGAAGTTTGTGCATCTTTTCTCTCTTTCCAAGAATAGTAAATTGTAGATGTCATGGACTTAAAAAAGAATAATGAGTATTTTCATTCTTTTAAATAAAAAAATAAGACACAAGTTCCCTAATGCTGTTATATATAAATATTTTTTTAATGAAACATGATGAATACTTTAGGTATGTCAATTAATTGTGGTTACTAACAAAAGCTGATTGCTTAAATAAATACAAATAAAATGGCACCAAGAACATACTTATCAATATTAGTTTAAATGTCAATGAACTAAATGATCCAATCAAAAAACATAAAGTGGATGATTGGATTTTAAAAACCCAATGCTTTCTACATGCTACTTCAAGCGAATCACTTCAGAGCTAAAGACGCACAGACTAAAAGCAAGGGAATGGAAAAGATATTTCATGTAAATGGAAATGATAAAAAAGGAGGGGTAACAATATTCATAGCATACAAGATACATTTTAAAACAAAGGCTGTAAGACAACACAATGAAGGACGTTATATAATGATAAAGGATACAAGAGATAACCAATACAAGAGGAGGAGATAAAATTTGTTAAAATATATGCACCAAATATTAGGAGCACCAAAATATATAAAGCAAATACTAACAGACATAAAGGGAGAAATTGACAATAATACAATAGTAGTAGGGGACTTTAACACCACACTTACAGCAATGGACAGATCATCCAGACAGAAATTAAACAAGAAAACAGTGGTCTTAAATGACACAATAGGCAAGTTGAACTGAATAGGTATCTACAGAACATTACATCCCAAAACAGAAAAATACACTTTCTTTTCAAGTGCATATGCAATGTTCTCCATGACAGATCACATGCTAGGCCACAGAACAAGTCCCAACACATTTAAGAGGATGGAAATTGTACCAAGGACTTTTCCTGACCAAAATGGTATGAAACTAGAAATCATTTACAGGAAGAAAAATGGGAAAAGACCAGATACTAAACAACATGCTACTAAAATAAACAATGGGTTAATGATGATATCGAAGAGGAAATCAGAAAATACCTTGAGACAAATGAAAATGGAAACAAAACTTGCCAAAATCTATGGGATGTAGCCAAAGCAATTCTAAGAGGGAAGCTCATAGTAATATAGGCCTCCATCAAGAAACAAGTAAAATCTCAAATAAGCAACCTAACCTACCACAGAGATACAAAATATCAGAAGAGAATACTATGAACAGTTATACACAAAGAAAGTGGACAGCCAAGAGAAATGGACAAATTTCTAGAAACATACAACCTGCCAAGAATGAATCAAGAAGAAAAAGACAACTTGAACAGACTAAACACTAGTAGTGAAATTGAATTTGTAATTAAAAATACTTCCAACCAACAAAATCCAGGACTGTATGGCTCACAGGGGATTTCTACTAAACATATAAAGAAAAGATAATACCTATCCTTATCAAACTATGCCAAAAAATTGAAGAGGATGTAACATTACCAAATTCATTCTATAAGGTCACCATTACTCTGACACCAAAACCACACAAACAGTACAAAAAGAGAAAATTACAAGCCAATATTTTTGATGAATATAGATACAAAAATCCTCAACAATATTAGCAAACAGAATCCAATGATAAATTGAAAGGATCATACATAATGATCAAGTTAGATTTATTCCAGGGATATAAGGATAGTTCAACATGCACAAATCAATCAATGTGATACACCTCATTAACAAGAGGACAGAGAAAAACCACATGATCATCTCAATAGATGCAGAAAAGTAATTTGACAAAATTCAATATCCATTCATGATAAAAAAAAAAAAAAAAAAAAAAAAACCCTCACCAAAGTGGGCATAGAGGGAACATGCCTCAACATAATAAAGGGCATTTACAACAAACTTACAGCCAAAATAATATTCAATGGTGAAAAGCTGAAAGCCTTTCCTCTAAATTCAAGAATAAGACACGACTGACTACTTTTTACATGTCTATTTAACATGGTATTGGAAACCTAGCCACAGCAATCAGATAAGAAAAAGAAATAAAAGACATCTAGATCTGAAGGGAAGAAGTAAAACTGTCACTATTTGCAGATGATACTTTATATAGAAAACCCTAAAGTCTCTATCAAAAAAAGTACTAGAAATTAATTAATTCATTCATAAAGTTGCAGGATACAAGATTAATATGCAGAAATCTGTTGCTTCTCTATACACTAGTAATGAAATATCAGAAAAAGAAAGTAAAAAAAAAATTCTGTTTAAAATTGCATCAAAAAATAAAATACCTAGGAATAAACCTAACCAAGGAAGTAAAAGACATATAATCTGAAAACTATAAAACACTAATGAAGGAAACTGAAGTTGATAAAAAGAAATGGAAAGATATCCTGTGCTCTTGGATTGGAAGATATGATATTGTTAAAATGTCCACACTACCCAAAGCAATGCATGATTTAATGCAATCCCTATCAAAATACCTATGACATTTTTTACAGAATTAGGACAAAGCACCCTAAAATTCATATGGAAACAGAAAAGACACTGAATTGCAAAAGCAACCTTGAGAAACAAGAACAAAGCTGGAGATACAACCTACCCAGACTTCAGACTATATACTATGAAGCTACAGTAATCAAAACAGCATGTACTGGCACAAAACAGAAATATAGATCAATGGAACAGAATAGAGAGTGCAGAAATAAACCCACATAACTATGGTCAATTAATATGACAAAGGAGACAATATACCACGCAGTAATAACAGTCTTGTCAATAAGTGGTGCTGGGAAAACTGAATAGCTACATGTAAAAGAATGAGATTAGAACTTTCCTCACACCATAGATAAAAGTAAAATCAGAATAGATTAAAAACATAAATATAAGACCAGAAACCATAAAATTCCTAGAAGAGAATATAGGCAGAACACTCTTTGGCATAAATCATAGCAATGTTTTTTTGGCTCTATCTCCTAAGGCAAAATAAACAAAAGCAAAAATAAAGAAATGGGACCTAATTAAAATTGAATGCTTTGCACAGCAAAGGAAACCACTGACAAAACAAAAAGTCAACCTAGGTAATAGGAGAAAATATTTAAAAACAATGAGACTGATCAAGAGAATATCCAAAATATACAAAAAGCTCATAAAAATAAAACAACAAACAAACAAAACAAAACAAGACAAAAAACAAAAAAACAAAAAACACCCCAAAAAACCAAAACAACCCAATCAAAAAGTGGGCAGAAGATGTGAATAGACATTTTTCAAAAGAAGATATACAGGTGGCTAATAGGCACATTAAAAGATGTTCAACATCATTAATTATCAGGAAAATACAAATCAAAATAACAATGAGACATCACCTTACACCTGTCAGAATGGCTACCATTAAAATGTCTACAAATTACAAATGTTGTTGAGGATGTGGAGAAAAGGGAATGCTGTACACTGATGGTGGGGATGTAAATTGGTTCAGCCACTATGGAAAACAGTATGGACGTTCCTCACAATACTAAAACTAGAAGTACCATATGATCCAATAATTCCACTCCTGAATATATACCCAGAAAAAACAAACAAAAATACTAATTCAAAAAGATACACACACCTCAATGTTTGTAGCATTCCTATTTACAAAAGCCAAGGTATGGAAACACCCAAGTATTTATCAATAGACAATGGATAAAGAAAATGTAGGGTGTCTGTGTGTGTATAATGGAATTTTACTCAGCCATACAAAAAAAAAAATGAAATTCTGCCTTTTGCAGCAACAAGGATGGACCTAAGAATATTATGCTTAGTAAAATGTCGGACAGAGAAAGACAAATACTGTATGATATCGCTTATATGTGGAATATAAAAAGTAAAAACAATGAATGTATATAGCAAAACAGAGACTCAGAGACACAGAAAACAAGGTATTGGTTACCAGTGGGGAGAGGGAAGGGGGAGGGGCAAGGCTGGAGTATGGGATTAAGAGATACAAACTTCTATGTAAAATAGATGAGCAACAAGGATATATTATAGAGTACTTTGAATTATAGCCATTATCTTATAATAACTTTTAATGGAGCATAATCCTAAAAATACTGCATCACTCTGCTGTACACCTGAAGCTAACAAAATATTGTAAATCAATTATACTTTAAATAAATAAATAAATACATTAGTATTTACCACAAGTAAATACAAATCTTGGAGATATTTTAAAAAAATTATTGCTGCACTCTGGATATACATTTACAATATATTTTTTTGTTTGTTTGTTTTGCTTTGTTTTTTATTTATTTATTATTTTTTTGGGGGTACACCAATTTCAATCATCTGTTTTTATACACATATCCCCATATTCCCTCCCTCCCCTGACTCCCCCCCCCACCCTCCCCTGTACAATATATTTTGAAATTCAGTTTAATTTGGTAATTTGTGTATCCAATGCAGCCAATTACAAAAGCTATATAGAATTAGCACCATGGGCTTATAAGGCTATATATAAGCCTTGTTCTCTATTGTTTCATCCTCTTCAATAAAGTTGATGTTAATTCTTAAGTTTCTTGTAAATTATTTGAAAGTACTGGGCTGCGAAAATTATTCTGTAAGTCCAAAGTCTATTGACCACACAATTTTGATTTAGATATTTTGAACACATGATTTATAAAGTTTTATAGAAATGTTGGTGAAAGATACCTACTAGCTAAATTAAAGTTTTCCATTCTACCTGGTAATGGTTTTTCTTATGATCGCAGGGAATAAAATTTCTTTGACAAGCACTGGTTGGCTTTACTGATTTTCTTAAACTTCTACCTAGAGTGGTTTGGTGAGGGTGAGACTAAAGTTGAGCAAATACCAGGCTGTTTCACAGAATTCCACAAAAGTTATGGTTGTGCTAAAGTATCACCAAGAATGGAGAGAAGAGGACACATTCAGGCATTAGTAACAAGATATTCTTAGTAGGACATGGTCCTTCCATATATGTATAGTTAGAAAGAAAGTATGTAAAAGTTTATCATCATTCAGCTTTCTGCTTCAGCAACTTTGGAGACATTAGTGCCATTCTCTGAGACAGAAAACACAGGAGAAGTTTATCAGGCACAATAAATTGACTGTTGACTATATTAAATTTGAGATGCCCTCGAGCTCTGAAAATACAGGTAATTGAGGGCAGGTAAATATACGTCTTGAGATGGGAAGAAAGATCTCAGATGGAGATTTTTGTAGGAAGTCATCAAGATTCAGATATATGATAATTGAAGACACTGGTCAGAAATCTCTAAGGAAGAATATGTGTATAATTTTTCTCTAACTTTACATGCATAGAAAGATAAGTCCTGTTAAGACTATCTTCTTACTAGTGTCTGAATCTCCCTGCATGCCGGCCCCTGCCTCCCTGGGCACTAGGAAGGGCTCCTGCAGGGGCTGGCTCTCTCGTGCAAGCAGCCATCAGCTCCCCTGTGCAACCCATCCCCACTGTGGTTCCCATGACCCCAGTGGCTGCTGACGTCTCCTCTGCACTCTGTTCCAGCTACAGCGGGCAATCTCAGCGACCCCGGCCACAGCCGCCTCCTCGCCCCCTCCTTGCCGGGCGGACTCACGTGCTCTGGGGCAGCCTCAGGGTGGCCTACATGCTCGGGGCTGAAACCACAGCTGAGCCCCAGGGGCTGTGCAACTAAGGAAGAAAAGCTGAAATTTCTCCTTGCAGCTGCACAGATCACAAGCTGACACCCCCAATCCATCATCTGCAGGACATCTGGATGGACAATGAATACTCCAACAGCCAAGGTGAGTCTAGCTCTAGT
This sequence comes from Hippopotamus amphibius kiboko, assembly GCF_030028045.1. Taxonomy (NCBI): domain Eukaryota; kingdom Metazoa; phylum Chordata; class Mammalia; order Artiodactyla; family Hippopotamidae; genus Hippopotamus; species Hippopotamus amphibius. The sequence continues at coordinate 78,973,455 of NC_080198.1, forward strand.
GGTATAGACTTGATGTGGCTTGGGCCAGGCCAGAGTCTGAGCTGCCTCCACAGTGCCCACAGTGGGTCCAGATCCATGATTACTGCAGTACTGGGACCTGACTTCAGTGGAACTACACTGGTGGCCTGCTGGAAACAACATCTGAGATACACCAGGGCCAACTTACAGCATACCCATGGTTAAGGAGGGGCCCGAGAGCAGTGACAACAACAGCATAATTGGAGAGCTCACAGAACTGGTGAAAAGTGACAGAACAGAGCATACCCACGGTGAATAGCTCTGGAGGAGGAATATCCAGTGGCTTTCCTCCTGGTGGGAGTGTTCCAATCCCACCTACCTCACAGCACAGATCAGAAACACAGCTAAAAAACAGATCTGGGGGCCTCTATTCCAACAACTATGGAGCAAAACCACCTTTGACAGTGCAGTGACAACCACAAAGCAAAGGGGAGACCCTGTTCAATATCCAGTGCAGACTCTGATCACCACAATATCAGTCACACCTCCTATTAAGGGGATAACGGTCAGCATATACTGAGGAAAGAGATGGCAGACATCTATACTAAAACAGCCCTCACACCAAAAAATATTAAACCCATGTAGGCTACACAGGGATGTTCCCACATAAAAATAACCCTCCAAGATAGCTGAGGGTCTGGCATTGGGAGGAACAACCCCCAGAATATTTACCCTTGAAGACCAGTGGGGCTTCAGTGCAGGAACTCCACACGGCTGAGGGAAGCAGACTCCACTCTTGGAGGATGCGCACAAAGTCTCACATGCACTGGGACCCAGCACAAAGCCGTACCTCCATAGGAACCTAGACTAGACCTACCTAGGGGTCTTGAAGGGTCTCCTGGGGAGGTGGATGTTGGCTATAGCTCAGGGAATATTGATTGGCTTGAGCTCTCCCGGAGGTCCACATTTCATCACGAAAACCTGGCCCACCCAACAACCTGCAGACTGCAATGCTGGAAAGCCTCAGACTAAACCACAACAAGATAGGAACACAGCACCACCCATCAGAAGACAGGCTGCCTAAAGTCATACTCAGCTCATAGCCACCTCAACGCACACTCTTGACATGGCCCTGCCCATCAGAGGGACAAGACCCAGCTCCACCCACCAGAGGGCAGGCACCAGTCCCTCTCACCAGGTTGGCGAGAATGTAAATTGGTGCAGCCACTATGGAGAACAGTATGGAAGTTCATTAAGAAACTGAAAATAGAGCTACCATATGATCTAGCAAACCCACTCTTGGGCATATATCCAGAGAAAACCGTAATTCGAAAAGATCCATGGACCCAATGTTTACTGCAGCACTATTTGCAATTGCTGGGAGATGGAAGGAGCCTAAATGTCAATTGACAGGTGAATGGATAAAGAAGATATAATACATACATACAATGGAATATTATTCAGCCATAAAGAGGAAGGAAATAATGTCATTTACAGTGATATGGATGGACCTAGAGATTGTCATACTGAGTGAAGTAAGTCAGATAGAGAAAGACAAATATATGACATTGCTTAAATGTGGAATCTAAAAAATAATGGTACAAATGAATTTATTTACAAAACAGAAACAGAGTCACAGATGTAGAAAACAAACTTATGGTTACCAAGGGGTAAAGGGTGGGGGAGAGATAAACTGGGAGATGGGGATTGACATGTACACACTATTATATATAAAATAGATAACTAATAAAGACCTACTGTATAGCACAGGGAACTCTACTCAGTACTCTGCAATGACTTATATGGGAAACGAATGTAAAAAAGAGTAGATATATGTATATGTATAACTGATTCACTTTGCTGTACAGCAGAAACTAATACAGCATTGTAAATCTACTATGTTCCAATAAAAATTAATTTAAAAAATATCAAATGGGGAAAATGTAATAATTTGAGTGATTTTGAGTTTTTCTACTAATTATGCAGATATGGTTAAATCTCTAGCTTACAAACAAAATTAGCAGTAAAAGAAAAACTTTAGTTATGAAATTAATGTGATTATAGTAAGACAGATCTCAAAGTATCCCAAAATTGTAAAGTCATTTTTATAAGCACAGACACATGGGGTCAACTTAAAAATGCAAACTTTCTTCCCTGCTGTTTTAGTACTTTGAACTTGGAGCAATTCGTTTAAGTTAGTTTTTAGTCATTATTGAGGTTACCATTTTATGTAAAACAATTTTAAATTTGTGCCAATTATCCCTCTTTGGGGCATAATTAAGAGCAAAGTATTATTAGGCAGTTCATGTCAATTATTTAAAAAGAAAAGAATGAGTAATGTGATCTGCTACAGAAAGGCACAATGCAGAGTGCCTCATATAGGCACTGGGAAAGAAAGTATTTTCCTTCTTAACAACCTTGAAAACTGATGTGAATAAGTAGTATTTCCCCAGGAAGCAAAACCAGTCTATGGGAACTTCACAAGATACATGCTGCTGGCCAGCAGCACTGCATATTTGAAATGCTGCTGAAGGAACTAGAGGTCATTGTGTTAGCAGTACCCCAGTGGAAAAGGCAAGGGCATGTGGATATAGATTTCCCTGCCAAAACCAATTACTGTTTAACACCTTCCCTTGACTCAGGGACAGTTTCTTTCCTCTAAAGACTAAAAACTGGGATCAACTACATGGCATTAATAATATTAAATTCTAAAGAGTGCCTCAGATGAGGGAACTATTGAAAGGTTTAGTTACATAAGTATCATCCTGCAGCAAGTTAATAAAATAATTTAATAAAAAGATGTTTCCACCAAGGGAACCCAGGGTTAATTCAGACCGCTTTCTTGATATTTCATATAAAATGTGTATGGATATCTGTGATTCCATTTCTACTTTACAATAGTATTTTCATACTGACAATGATTTTAAAACAATTTTACATTAAACCACATCTACTTACATTTTGGTTGATTTTATACATTTTCTCTGTAAAATTTCCATGTGAAACAACTTAGTATTTTAATTTCATTATTGTTCTCCCCAGGCCTATCAGCTTAAGGATACACTGTTCTCACAGGAATTTCACTAATGGTTTAACTCCCCACCAGTGTGACTTGAGGAGTTATCAACTTTTTTTTAATTTTAATTTTTATTTATTGGCTGTGTTGAATCTTCGTTGTTGTGTGTGGGCTTTCTCTACTTGTGGTGAGCGGGGGCTACTCTTTGTTGTGGTGCGAGGGCTTCTCATTTCTGTGGCTTCTCTTGTTGTGGAGCACAGGCGCTAGGTGAGAGGGCTTCAGTAGTTGTGGCCCAAGGGCTCAGTAGTTGTGGCTTGCAGGCTCTAGAGCACAGGCTGAGTAGTTGTGGCACACGGGCTTAGTTGCTCCGTGGCATGTGGGATCTTCCCGGGCCAGGGATCGAACCCATGTCCCCTGTATTGGCAGGTGGATTCTTAACCACTGCGCCACCAGGAAAGTCCCAAGTGATCAACTTTTTTGCGTCCCTCCTCTCCCTAGTATCTTATGTACTCACATGTACTCACAAAGACGTCTGAGCAGTTCTTTCCATTCCCATTCCCATCCTGCCACCAGTCCACATGATATTGCCCTTGAGAAAGGGTTTGTGTCATTTCCACCTCTACCCTTCTACCCAGACCACTGATTCCCCTGGAGGACTGGGAACTCTGGCTATCCCACTGCCCTCAGCACTGTCCCTCCATTCCACATTTCTGCTGGGGACCCACCAGGTGACAATGGTGAGCACATACACTTTGTTCTTCTGAAGAACTAGTCAACACTCTGCTGGCATCAGGATGTCTGTTACTTGCACGAGAGCCACTCACTTCTGCATTGCCATTCTACCTCTTACAGAGACCAATGCACACTATATTTGTATTTCCAATATCATTTAACCCTCTGCTCTTCTAGGCAGTTTCTGGGTCTTGCACTGGGGTTGATTCTCAAGCTGTATATACCATTTAACTATAAACCACCACTGGGAATATTATTTATCAATATCATTATATCCTCACTGCTTGCTACCAGGTCTGGAATATATTAAGCAACCAATAAATATTTTAGTAATTGCACTTAATTTTGTCTGCTGAGAGTCACTTTTCTTCTGAAGGTGGGCAATGCACTCAGCCTTTATTGGATACTCTTCTGTAGGGATGTTTAAGTCAAAGTGTTTAGGCCCAGAGAGGTTAGTAGAACAGTCCTTTAATTTTACATGGGACTTAATTATTGCCAGGTCATACGTCTTCCACCAGGGTGAATGGGTGAGACCAAGTTTAGCTAATAGATATGACATTATTCCTAGAGCCACTGTTCCCTACGATGGTCATTCATTGCTAATGAGGTCTCCCTGTCACGTAAGAGAACCAGAGTGTACCAAAGTTTTCTTTTGCATTTTTTCGGACTCCTTTCTCCTTCCTTTCCTTACTCACACAATTTTATCAAACACACCCATCATTGACGTGACTAGTGGCCTTTGAAAGTTTTAAGTTAATTTTGTCAATTCATTATATTATATACGCATGTATATATGTATATATGTGTGTGTATGCCATTAGATTTGTTTAATGCTCACAGCAGTGATACTTAGATGGAACAGTAGTATTTAAGTTTTTTTAAAAGCTGGTATCTAAAGATGACTGAGTATCCAATGAACACTTGGTGCCTTTGAAATTTGCTGTATCATCTGACTTTGTTTTAAGATAAGGAAGAGGAAATATACAAGGCCAAAATGCACAATGCAGCAATAAAAGTAATTGCATATTATCTTAAAATTAGTTTCAAATATCAGATGATATGACTGTACACATTATCCACTAAAACTCAGCTTCTTGACATTTTCATAAATATGTTTTTATGATTTTTCTTTAAAAGGTATTTCAGATTTGGTAACACTGTGTTACTCGGTGTTAAACACAAGTGGGATATTACAAATAAAAATCTTTGATTTGATATAGTTGCTTTAATGATCCAAGAAGCACAACACCAACACTAAGTCATGCTCATAATATGATATCATGTGATGAAAATCTCAGTGTACTTCTGTGCTTTTCTCATGTTTCTAAGTTCTTGTCCATAGATTTGGGCAAACTCTGGGAAGCTTCATGTATACTTTTTAGTACTACTTAGATTCTGTCTCTTTAATTCTTGCAAATATTTTTACATATGGTCTAATTCGAATCAGCTATTCAGATATTTTTAAAACTCTATTTATATTGTATAGACACTATTAAAATAAGATTTTATTAATTCATATTTTACACCTACACTTAATGACTGATTATTCAAATAGTAGCTATAAATCACTTTTAAATATTTTAATGTACTTACTTTCAGGCATTCATTCTTCATGATGCCTCCAGAATATGAACAGAAAAGAAGGAAACATTAGGACAACATGGTTTTCTTTAAGTATTTAGAGTATATTTTTGAAAAAGATTTAAGAAATAATTTTGTGTGAGCTTCTTAGTGTTTTTAGTAATAGTATGTTGATGCTTTAAAAGTGTAGCTTAAAGCAATAATTATAGGCATAAAAATAAGAAATAGTTTTCATATCCTCCCAACAAAGACCTTTTTCATTGCTATTTATTGAGTTACTGGGGATGCATTTCTGTCTATATAAGCATAGAGGGCCATGGTCTCTGAACACTGAAAATCTTTTGAGCGTGGGAGGCATTTGAAATTTATATTGAATGATTTAAAATGTTTCCATTACTGATCTTCAATGTGTCATATATGCCAGTGCTTATTTGATACTTTCTAACCAGTTTTTTACTTAATTGTTCTGTTTTACTTAATGCATAAAAATTCAGTATTTTCTCCTGTGAATGAAAATCACTCCTTCACACAGAGTCTTGGGAGCCCATTCTTATTTTATGTTGCATTTTCAGCAGTCTTGAATAGAGACCAAAGCTCTTGTCTTCAAAATTCACTTTGTGTCTGGCTGTTCTCAGGGGAATGATGAACTCACTGAGAATTGGCAAAGGTTAAGACTCTAGTATTTACTTAGATCATATTTAAATAAGAACCCTATGTAAGGGCAAGTATTCAATAAGAATATTTGAAAGAAAGCTGCCAAAATAAAACACTCACAGAAGGACTGTTTCTATTCTATTTTCATATACATTACATCTGGGAACATACAAGGAATGTTAACATGGGAAACCCTATTACTTTCTCTACTATAACAAAAGAGCAAATTGGCACAAAAAAAACATCTTTAGTCCTAGCGTGATTTTTGTAAAATGTAGGACCAAGTAATTTCTACAAAATGAACAAATGACCACAATTGGACTTAATTTCAACTTCAGGTAAATTGAGTAAGTGTTCCTCATACTGCATGCATGGCTTACACTTTGCTCCCTGTTCCCCTCCAGGTGTACTGACATAGATTGCTAGGATCAAGGACAAGCCACCAGAAGGGACTGGGGATTGTCTGCACACAGTGTATCCCACTTCCCATCATCTTAATCTCATAAATACTCTGGGGGGGGGGGTGTGGGACTTCCCTGGTTGTGCAGTGGTTAAGAATCCTCCTACCAATGCAGGGGATATGGGTTCAAGCCCTGGTCTGGGAAGATCCCACATGCTGCAGAGCAACTAAGCCATGTGCCACAACTGCTGAAGCCCATGTGTCACAACTACTGAACTGTGTCCACAACTGCAGAACTACCTACTGCAACTACTGAAGCCTGCATGCTCTAGGGCCTGCGTGCCACAATTACTGAGCCCACATGCTGCAACTACTGAAGCCCACGTGCCTAGAGCCTGTGCTCCACAACAAGAGAAACCACCGCACTGAGAAGCCTGAGCTCTGAAACAAAGGGTAGCCCCACTCACCACTAGAGAAAGCCTGCATGCAGCAAAAAGACCCAATGCAGCCAAAAAACCACAAATAAATAAAATAAATTAAAAAAATACTCTAGGGGGTACACTAATAATATACTTCTGGGATAAAAATCCTTGTCAGAAAGTTTAATTCTGCGAAATTTGTTTTTAAAATTTTTAAACTTATAATTTGTTTTTTGGTCATTTTGAAGATCTGATTTGGGCTAAGAAAGCTCTACTTTATAAAAATGCACATTTGTAATGCTCTTTCAGGGTGTTGACAAATTCCTCAGAGTGCATATATCCAAATGGAGAACAACTGGAACTTAAGTTTTATAACTTCTATACGGAATGTCATCATTTAAATAAAAAAAAGACAAATAGGTATAAGAAGATGATAGATGTCAGATGTCAGTGTCTGTCATTTTCATTCTTTATGTATTTTATAACATCCTAATCTGGCTTTGTTAATCAGTTAGTGAGATCTGATGAGGACAAAATAGTTGGTTTTCTATTTTTAAGAATATATGAAGTCCATGAAATGTATTCTATATCATGGGTGAAGTATATAGTTACAAGAATTCTTTTTTAAAGTGAATGACTAAGGCAAAGAACATATACTCCTAATTAGAAAATCAACTCAATGGATATGGTAAGTAAAATCAAGTAAATTATTTTTGTCTATTATTTTAGAATCTAAAATGCTCTGAAAATAAAAAGGTTTTTTTTGAAAGTGACAAACTTTTGGTTTTACAATCTGAATTGAATTCTAGTGAACCTATATGTAATCATTATTTTACACTCTTTTTCTTTCTATTCCCTTCTGAGAGTGTATATATTTTATGTAAACTTTTATCTTTCTGAAATCTGAAAAAAAAAAAAAAGTTTCTGAAATACATTTGGCATCTTAACAAGGGTCACTGACTCAAACTAAGAAAAATACATTGACTTATATATCTTATTTTTTTATATTTCCATTTTTCACTATTTTGTTTTTTAGCATTTTCTCCTTTTCTGTTGCAAAGAAAGGGCAACCCAGTGTCACAGTGCATTGCCTGCTGAAGACCAGGATCTCTGTATATTCCTGAGAATTTATTGTCCTCTAAATAAAGGTAATAGTCAGATTTGGAGTCATGAATATTTATGCTTTTTATCAGGTTCCTTAATTTTATTAAACTCAGAGTCCTCATTTGATAATAAAAATCAATATATTACACACATCATGCGTTATTAGGGGAATTAGAGTAAGCAAAATTTTTAAAGTATGTAAATATTTAGTACATTTCTATTTGCATTCAACTCTGTAACTATTTCAGAGGGAATTTGGAAAATGTTAATAAAGTAACATCTGTGAAAACATCCTTGTTTCTATGAATAATTTATAATTAATAAATTATTAATAAAATTGTTCCTTTAAAAATTAAGATGTTCAGAATCAAAATTGGTTTATTCTTCACTGCAATGACAATAATAGTAACAAAACAATGGCAGTGATAATAATAATAACAATAATAATTACAGCAAATATTCAACAGTACTTACTCTTTACCTGGTGCTTTTCTAAGCATTTTATACACATTAACTAGTTTAACTTTCCTGGAAAAACTTATGCATTAGATATAGTTATATATAATTTACCTTTTTTTTTTTTACAGAACAGGAAACTGAGATGTACATGCAAGTAATTTGCTGAAAGTCAGACACCAAGGAGATGACAGAGTAGGTGCCCTTAACAATTGTGCTATACGGTTGCTACTGGAAGTCAATTATGTCTGGATATGTTTTATGTGAACAGCAACACAGCATTTTAGGGAATAATTTATTCTATTAGAACACTAATTCCTCACTAAAATACTATTGTGTAATCAATATTTTTATTGTTCATGATTGGTTCATGGTTGGTAAACAGTTTTGTTGTGGGGTGCAAAATTGAATTTTTTTCATTCTGCCAGATAAGAATCACATGCTTATGCTTCATTAATATGCTTTTATATATCACTTTATAAACTCCAATATTATATACAGCTTTTTAAAAAATGCTAATGCCCTTGTTAATTAAAATTCAAGGTCTATTTTCACATTTCTCCTTGAACCTGGGGCAATTTCTTTCATTCTTCTATGTCTCATGAAACCATAATAATTAGTGATAGAGTTGTGGTTTGAAGTTTAGGGTATTCTTTCACGAAAAAAAGTTGAAATAGTTTAAAGGCTAAAGCTTAAATAAAATTGCCTTATTATCATTGTGTTTCTGCATAATATGTGCTGAAAAACAATGCAATCCAACTTGCCTAATTATCTTTAAGATGCTGAACAACTTGCTATGAACAGCAGACACAGCTGCCTGCATTTCCCAAAACATCCAAACAAGTACATGTGGAATTTGATCATGCAAAGTGCTTTTGAGTAGGTAAAACACCAAACCATTGTTCTCTTACAGTAATTCTCTATTCCTAGAGGTATTCCCTATGCGTCATTCCACTCCTTTTAATGCTCTGCTGCACTGTCTGCTTTGCTTTGTTTTGTATTCCCAGCTGCTACTCAGTTCTTGGCTCTGACAGCTGGATTATGAGTGGTATTTGAAGTTAATTAAATCAGTGATGAATTTTTAAATAGAGGTGCAATATTAGGGCAGCAACACAGAGAAAAGTCAAACTTAGTGAGAGTAGTCTAGGGGAAACCAAGTATAATACCCCACTTAGAGAGGAGCAGTGCCTGCTGGAACTGTCCAGAGTTTATTCAAGGAAGTAAATGTCTACCTTAAATGGAGAATCCATCACACATCATACCATCTAGACAGAATGGTACTGGGTTAGTGTCATTGTTTGGACCACATTAAGTATTAAAAAATACTGGTGTGATTTCTGAACTTCCATTTATATTTGTGTTTGGTATGATTTTTGACAGGACTTAGGACACCACCTGAGCAAGCATAATAGATGTTTTTCTTCTGAAAGTCACATATCAAAATGAAAAGCACCAAGCTTCATTCATAACAATGCACTGTTGTGTTATTAATAAAGGAAAAAAAGATGTTTAGAAGTGGTCTAAAATTATCTCCAGACTTTGCAAAAATAACTTTTTACTTATTCAATTTTTTAAGAAGAAAAACTTCATTAACATACCATCTTTTCCTTTTTCTTGATCCTCCACAACCAATGCTGATCTGTAGTGTAAACTCTTCATTTTTACATTTATATTTCACATTATATGTAGTCTAAAGTTGAAAATTTAAATTTACGTTTTACATTAATTCATCAGTCCCATAAGACACATGAAAATGTCAAATCTCTGCAACTATTGGCATCTACAGAGTATTCTGTAACATGATGCTTACTCTTTAGCAGTTTATCGCCCCTTATTTGACAAAGAATAATATGTATGTAAGTGTATTTTTAACATTTTTGATGATAAAAGGTTATTATTTTATTTAACAAATTTTTATTCAATAAATAAGTTTTAACACATTATTTAATATATTCCCACTATGCAGTCAGCTCTATGTCTGTGAAATTGACAATAACTCAAGTGAGGGCTTCCACTTCCAGGCATGAATAAGTGACTAACCCCCCAGAGTAAACACACAGAAAACTAGACATAACATATAAAATTGTCTTTTTTTTTTTTTTTTTTTTTTTTTTTCAGAAAAAGGACAAAGGGCAGAGCAGGACAGTGATCCCTGCATTAATAGAAAACAATAAGGTTAACTCTACGAACACTGTGACTTTCCAAAACGTGCTGCATGGAGGAAACCATCAGAGCCAAGTGATTTTGTAGAGTTAAAGAACAGAGATAATCGGGGCTGCTGAGTCAGCTGAAATCTGTGGGGAGGAGCACTGCAGAGGAAGAAGCCAGGCAGAGAAAGAGCTCAAGAAACCTGTGTATTGCCCTCTAGAGTACAGTATTGACTATTGTCACTGAGGCCTAGGATCAAATTACAGAGGGCTTGAAAAGAATGACAAAGGAGATGAAACAGCTGATATATACCTAGCAGACTCTAAAACTCCATCTAGCACAAATGGAGAGCTCTCATTGAAGGACTGTGATATTCAGTAGAGTCTCAAGCAGGGGCACCACTTTGGTAGTAGGGTTAATCTGGCCTATAGTGAAAGTTCAATGAGACCTGTATTAACAAGGATTGAAAACAAGCCTCAAATATTCACCTGAGTCACGAGGAACTTAAATGACTGCTCAACCAATACCTCATTTCATGGTGTGAGTATTTAAATTACTTCTTTTACATCAGTCAGATATAAAGTCAAGTTAATAAGATGAGGAAGGGTTATGACCACTGTTTAGAAGATGAGACTTTGTTATCCCTATAATGTAAGGAGAAGGGAGCTACTAAAGAACTATTGCAGGAAAATTATAATGTATCCCTTGGAGTTGTGCAGTCATGGCTTTAAAGTGTAATCAACTGTCACACTTGTAAGACTATTTACAGAAATTTATGTGACCCTATGTGCAATAAGAAAAGATAGATTCTTGGAATATCCTGGGTTGGTGTTTTGCCATGTGAGGCCAACTATGGGAGATACAGGCAAAAAGTTAAAAATTTGATTATAGGTATAGGATTCTGAGAAAGTCATTTATGTTGCCTGTAACTCAGTTTTTTCATTTATAAAAAGAGATGATTTTTCCTAATGATTTTGTACATTTTAAGCATTTTTATGATTTATCTATCTGTTTTATTACAACAAGCTGAATTTTACTTATTGGCTAGAAATGGGAAATTTTACAGAGACTGTTAGATACTATTAGGTTTGTTTGATTTCTCTACTTACACTGAAAAAAATTAGAGTATAAATGTGGACCTAAATTCCTTAAGAGGGAGTTTAAATAAGGGTTTTAGAAAGAGTCTAAAATATTTACTCTTCTAAAATATAACCACAGAATATGAAATCTGTTTGTTATACTCTATTGAATAAAGAAAGCCTGAGAAGAAACAAAGATAATAATGGTAGTTGCAATTCAGACTTGAAATAGAAGCTCTGATAATAAGAGTAGGACTGAGTCCATTGTAAATATTAGGCTTCTATATCAGGCAGTTAATTTTTTTTTCAATTTTTTAATAAGCAAGTATGTTTATTGATAAATGCAACAGATGCTTCCTTAGGACTATTCAAAATATGATATACAACTAAAAGCATTTCTTGATGCAATATTCATGATTTTATTGTGAAGATAAAATAGTCTGAATATCAATTGAAAAAAGAAGAAAAGATATAGTTGCCCAATGAAACACCTCAAGATTAGAAGTGTAACATGTCTGTGATGGCATTTAAATTTAAAAGGCCATGCCTTGCTTCCAGCTCTGCTTTTAATTTTAAAATATCTGGCTTAATGAAAATCTTTAATAAGATTATAATGTTACCTTTCCTCTGTGGAATGAGATGTCTATGATTTTTCATGGGTCTATTATTCAAATGACAATGATGCTATTTGGTTGGCTATATAGTATGGATATTATTTTCCAAAATATTATGGAGATATTTTTTCAAAGATGTTACAGACAATTAAAGATGCAGAAATAAATATACTTTTTCCATACCATAAAGTTAATATTTCTGAAAATAGAAAATACTCATTTTATGTCTGATGCTATGTAGTTTTATTAAATCAAAGATCAAAGGCATTTACATAGTTGAATTAAAATTCTTAAATTATAATTAGTTCTATTTTTAAATTTCATATTATTTTTATTGGAAGAATAACAGAGTGAATGGGAAAAATTAGAGTACAAAATGACTTCTATATTTCTATGACTATTGTGTCCCTCTATCCACTCTTCTCTATTCAAGTGATTCAAATATATGCACCTCAGGAGAGACCTCTGAGAACTATGCTTGGTTCTGGGGAGAGAATATGAAATAAAACTAAGTTCTTTTGCTGAAGAATATCATAATCTAGTGTTTTTATTTGTTTGTGAAACAGTTCCTATGTGTAAACCTGCATGCCTATGGATGAGGGGATAATTAAAACAAAACAAAACAAAACAAAACAGAGGTTAAAATGCAGGGCATTTCAAAGTACAGCAGAGGAGAGTTTGATTCTAAATGCTAGGGCCAGGGAAGTCTATGTGTTGGATATAACATTTCAATGTAACGTTGAATCAGGAATAAGACATCTTTAGGCTGAGCAAGGTGGGAAGGATTAAATAATGGGATGAGCAATAGATGTGAAAAAGCATAGTATTTTCAGGGGACTAAGCACAGTTTAAATACAATATTTGAGGCAAGAATTGGCTATGATATTAGAAAAAAATAATTACATTCAAATTATGAAAGGTCTTAAATTATTTGCTAAGGAATTTGATATCTATTTTCCAAGCAGTTGAAAACCATAGGTGGTATTTAAGAAGGTAAATGACAAAATCAGATCTGTGTTAGAGAGGAAAATTCTGATGAAAATATGAAGAGTGAATTGGAGAGAGAAGAAAGAGTGAACTGGCAATAAGTGAAAATACTACTGCAATAATTCCCATAGGATAAAATGATTGAGAAGTAGTGAAGTAGTTGAAGTTAGAATAGACTATTAAAGAAAAAAGATCCAATGTTATTTGTTTGAAAGTTAATTCAAGTTTGTAACTAAGATGATCACATCAATATAAAGACATCTCTCTACCTGTTGTTTATAAATGTATGCTCTATTGATAAGTCGTATTTTAGAATCTAATTTCAAGTGTTTACAATTTACTATTAATTGACTGTACATCAAAAATACATTGTTTTATTAAGTGTTGAATGTGTGATGAGATAAAAATAGTGCCTGTAATACATACTTCAAAAATACATACATACTAATAGGTTATTTATTGTAGATTAAAATACTTATTTGTAATATTTTAAATATTAAAAATCAAGCTTGCAATTATGTGTGTCTTCTACATTACATATGCTTCAGTCTGGCAGCTGAAATCAGCAATATACATATTTAGCTTTCTTTTCATGTTTACTGTTGAAAACTCAGTTTTTAGCTGAAAATATACACCTGTTAAAGTCCAGGATTTAGCACACTTCTTGTCTGCAAATGGTCACATGGCCTCTTAATGCAGATAACATTTCTACTCTACTTTGTTCCTTTGTTTTGCACGTGTAGAGGTTCAGTGTTGATAGCAAACCATCTGTCAGGACCCAGGGGAGTTTGTCATTATTCACTACTTCCTCATGGTATAAGGTCAATACTACAACAAGGTATGATTGCATAAATATTCAAGAGAAGATAAATTGTCTCAAAGTGGGAACTACCAGCAATCAATACAATCAGTAACAAAAAGGCAGAGAAGCAGCCTCAAGAGGCTGTGTTGCCACTGGGACTGATTCCTTTGGGTGCTGAGAAGTCTCAACCGAAGAGTAGCTTTTGTTATAGGTGGCATTATTTAATAGTATCTTTCCAGATACAGGTTATAGTTTCTCCAACGTGCTTATTTCAGCATAGGTGGCAAATTATATTTAAGAATAAGGACAAATAAAAAGAATATTTGTCTTTATCCATATATGGTACTTGCTATAAGATTAGTGTATAATCAGTAGACTGTTGGCTTAGGAGATAATTCTAAATAGAACAAAGTCAAATGTTAAAGGCTTTCACTCAGGAAATAGGGTAAAACATGACTTAATCTATAATAAATATCATTTTCTTTGCCTAAAACTGGATAATTTATTATAGTATTTTAGGGTAGCTTTTAAGAGAGAATAATACAATTGACTTGATATTTTAAAAATACAGTGTGCTAAATGTTGAATGCTTAAAAAATCTCATATTTTCTTCACTTTCTTAACTTTTTCCTTCAGCAGAGTTAGTTTACCTTGTTCAGCCACATTAATTTCAATTTCAGGGCCAAACATAAGTGCCTATTTCTTTCTATTTATTCTATATGTAATTGGTTATTTTCACTTCAATGAGAAATGTTTTAATGGAAGTGAACAACATACTCCAGTGTAGTTGTGGTGACTCTACAATCATCTTGGGCTACATTTTCTGGTGACTGTTGCAGAGGCTAAAGGCTTTTAGGATAGGGGTTGTATACAACATGACATCTCTTTATTTATAACATTGCAAATGTGCTATAGCAATGTGTGTACTTTTGTTAGTACATGCCTATCAACAAACCAATATTGAACATATAAAGTCAAATATTAAATTGTGTCTGCTCTCTTTAACATAAATCACAGTAAGATCCTTTCTGATCCACCTCCTAAAATAATGAAAATAAAAACAAGAATAAACAAATGGGACTTAATTAACCTCTTCACAACAAAGGAAACCAACAACAAAATGAAAAGAGAACCCACAGAATGGGAGAAAATATTTGCAAATGAAGCAATCGGCAAGGGATTAATCTCCAAAATATACAAACAGCTCATGCAACTCTAGGTCAAAAAAACCAAACAACCCAATCAAAAAATGGGCAGAAGATCAAAATAGACATTTCTCCAAAGAAGACATACAGATGGCCAAAAAGCACATGAAAAGATGCTCAACATCACTAATTATCAGAGAAATGCAAATCAAAACTACAATGAGGTACCACCTCACACAAGCCAGAATGGTCATCATCAAAAAGTTTATACACAATAAATACTGGAGAGGATGTGGAAGAAAAGGGAACCCTCCTACACTGTTGGTGGGACTGTAAATTGGTACAGCCACTATGGAGAACAGTATCGAGGTTTCATACGACCCAGCAAACCCACTCTTGGGCATATATCTGGAGAAAACCATAATCTGAAAGGATACATGTACCCCAGTGCTCATTACAGCACTATTTACAATAGTCAAGACATGGAAACAACCTAAATGACCATTGACAGAGGGATAGATAAAGAAGATGTGGTACATAATACAACAGAATATTACTCAGCCATAAAAAAAGAATGAAATAATTCCAATTTCAGCAGCATGGATGGACCTAGAGATTATTATACTAAGTGAGATAAGTCAGAAAGAGAAAGACAAATATCATACGCTATCACTCGTATGTGGAATCTAATTTTTAAAAAGGGTACAAATGAACTTATTTACAAAACAGAAACAGACTCACAGACTAAGAAAACAAAGTTGTAGTTACCAAAGGGGAAAGCTTGGGGGAAGGATAAATCAGGAGCTTGGGATGAACATACACACACTACTATATGTAAGACAGATAACCAACAAGGACCTACTGTTAGCACAGGGAACTCTATTCAATACTCTACAATAACCTATATGAGATAAAGAATCTAAAAAAGAATGAATATATGTATAGCTGAATCACTTTGCTGTACATCTGAAACTAATACAACACTGTAAATCAATTATACTCCAATAAAAAAAAAACAAATTCCATACGGTTTGGTTCAGAAATTTAAAATATATATGGAATCTAAAAAAAATGGTATTGATGAACTCAGTGGCAGGGGAAGAACAGAGACAGATGTAGAGAACAGACTTGAGGACACGGAGAGCGGGGGAAGGAGAATCTGGGACAAAGTGAAAGGATAGCATTGAGAATTTATACACTACCAAATGTAAAACAGATAGCTAGTGGGAAGCAACTGCATAACACAGGGAGATCAACTCGATGATTGGTGATGACTTTTAGAGGGGTGGGATGGGGGGGTGGGATAGGGAGGGTGGGAGGCAGGCTCAAGAGGGAGGGGATATGGGGATATATGTATAAAAACAGCTGATTCACTATGTTGTACAGTGGAAAGTAGCACAACAGTGTAAAGCAATTATAATCAAATAAAGACCTGCTAAAAACAAACAAACAGCTTCAGAGGATGACCAGGTGTAATGTGACACACACACACAAAATTTGAAAATATCATTTGCAGCTATCTTGACCAGAATTTAGTTGACCCTGAAAACTCCATGGGAGAGAACTTATAGAAGAAAAGCCTTCAGAATAAAGAATAAAACTGAAGTTTTTGGAGAAAGAAAAAAAAAAAGAACTTTCCTTGTCTGTCTTACACTAGTAAGAGACACAATGTCAAGTTTAACCAAAGCTACTACATGATGTCAATTATGTCAAATATGTCTCTGCTTTGTATTATAGATTAACATAATTTTCATAAAACATATTAGATTCTTATAATTTCTATAAATTGAAATACAAATTTTAGAAGATAAATGTTCAGCTGCATTCTCAGAATGTGAGATAAATGCAGATTCCTCTTAATGTCATATTTTATTTCCTTGGATGACTAAAGCCACATATTTTTATGATTCCACAAAGTCCCAGTACTTTCTTAGAATTCATTGCCATGATATTATTTAGACATTGCTCTGTTTAGAATGATAAAGTATTTGTAATGGCGTGAGGAAATATAATGATTACAAGCAGAAGCTCTGGACTCATGAAGTTCAAACCATAGCTTTAAACAATAATAGCTGTGTGTTTGTGCATATAGATTACACGATCTCTTTAGTTTAGCTTTTCTCATTAATAAGATAGAGGTAATATTACTACTTACTCCATTGTGTTATATTAAGGATTAACAGTTTTTCTCAATGTCAGTTTTCTGACACAGCACCTAGCACATAGGATGTGCACTCTCCTCCCCAAAAATGTGTACTGCAAGTACAATGAGCTCTGAATCACTGGACTGGTTTGATGGGATAGGGAAAAAAAGCAAACTCTGATTTACTTAATCAAAGGTTAATTCTGAAATGTAGTTTTTCTTTTACTAGAGATTTTACTATGCAATTATCAGAAAATTATTAGGCATCTTTAGCTTTCATTGCAGATTAGAATAATCCATTAAGTCACTCTACTGGTTGATTACTGCCAGTGTAATGATAATTAACAGACCACTTCAAAAATGTGGGATTTGGTACCTATATCACTGAGAAAACAAAATTCACCTGAAGATCTTAGTAACCGTACATTCTTCCTTTTTCCATTTTCTCATTGGTGAATACGTTCTCTGCAAAGCCAGAAACTCTACTTGGATTAAATCCTCTCACTTCTCCAAGAACACAACTCCATCAGTCTGTCTCTTATATCTGCATTAACAGTTATTCTTTTATTTTATTTTTTTTTTACACCAGAATTTTTTTTTATTATTTTTTGGGGGGTACACAAGGTTCAATCATCTGTTTTTATACACATATCCCCGTATTCCCTCCCTTCCTTGACGCCCCCCCCTCGAGTCCCCCCCACTCTCCCCGCCCCAGTCCTCCAAGGCATCTTCCATCCTCGAGTTGGACTCCCTTTGTTATACAACAACTTCCCACTGACTATTTTACAGTTGGTAGTATATATATGTCTGTGCTACTCTCTCGCTTCGTCTCAGTTTCCCCTTCACCCCCCCGCCCCCTCCCATACCTCGAGTTCTCCAGTCCATTCTCTGTATCTGCATCCTTGTTCTTCTCACTGAGTTCATCAGTACCATTTTTAGATTCCGTATATGTGAGTTAGCATACAATATTTGTCCTTCTCTTTCTGACTTACTACACTCTGTATGACAGATTGTAGTTCTATCCACCTCATGACATATAGCTCCATCTCATTCCTTTTTATAGCTGAGTAATATTCCATTGTGTATATATGCCACATCTTCTGTATCCAATCATTTGTTGATGGGCATTTAGGTTGCTTCCATGTCCTGGCTATTGTAAATAGTGCTGCAATAAACATTATGGTACAAGTTTCTTTTGGGATTATGGTTTTCTTTGGGTATATGCCCAGGAGTGGGATTACTGGCTCATATGGTAGTTCTATTTGTAGTTTTTTAAGGAACCTTCAAATTGTTTTCCATAGTGGCTGTACCAACTTACAGTCCCACCAACAGTGCAGGAGAGTTCCCTTTTCTCCACACCCTCTCCAACATTTGTGGTTTCCAGATTTTGTGGTGATGGCCATTCTGACTTGTGTGAGGTGATACCTCATTGTGGCTTTGACTTGCATTTCTCTGATGATTAGTGATGTTGAACATCTTTTCATGTGTTTGTTGGCCATCTGTATGTCTTCTTTGGAGAAATGTCTATTTAGGTCTTCTGCCCATTTGTGGATTGGGTTATTTGCTTTTTTGGTATTAAGCTGCATGAGCTGCTTGTATATTTTGGAGGTTAATCCTTTGTCCGTTGTTTCATAGGCAATTATTTTTTTCCCATTCTGAGGGTTGCCTTCTAGTCTTGTTTATGGTTTCTTTCATTGTGCGAAAGCTTTTAAGTTTCATGAGGTCCCATTTGTTTCTTCTTGATTTGATTTCCATGATTCTAGGAGGTGGGTCAAAAAGGATCTTGCTTTGATGGATGTCATAGAGTGTTCTGCCTATGTTTTCCTCTAGGAGTTTTATAGTGTCTGGCCTTCCATGTGGGTCTTTAATCCATTTGGAGTTTATTTTTGTGTATGGTGTTAGGAAGTGTTCTAATTTCATTCTTTTACATGTTGCTGTCCAATTTTCCCAGCACCACTTATTGAAGAGGCTGTCTTTTTTCCATTATATATTCGTGCCTCCTTTGTCAAAGATAAGGCGCCCATATGTGTTTGGGCTTACTTCTGACTTCTCTATTCTATTCCATTGGTCTTCCTTTCTGTTTTTGTGCCAGTACCATACTGTCTTGATCACTATGGCCTTGTAGTAGAGTTTGAAGTCAGGAAGACTGATTCCACCAACTCCATTTTTCCTTCTCAAGATTGCTTTGGCTATTCGGGGTCTTTTGCATTTCCATACAAATCGTAAGATTTCTTGCTCTAGTTCTGTGAAAAATGCCATTGGTAATTTGATGGGGATTGCATTGAATCTGTAAATTGCTTTGGGTAGTACAGACATTTTCACGATGTTGATTCTTCCAATCCAAGAACATGGTATGTCTCTCCATCTGTTTGTGTCGTCTTTGATTTCTTTCATCAATGTCTTAAAGTTTTCTGCATACAGATCTTTTGCCTCCTTAGGCAGGTTTATTCCTAGGTATTTGATTCTTTTGGTTGCAATGGTGAATGGGAGAGTTTCCTTAATTTCTCTTTCTGCTTTTTCATTGATAGTGTATAGGAATGCAAGAGATTTCTGTGCATTAATTTTGTATCCTGCTACTTTACTAAACTCATCAATTAGTGCTAGCAGTTTTCTGGTAGAGTCTTTAGGGTTTTCTGTATATAATATCATGTCATCTGCAAAGAGGGACAATTTTACTTCTTCTTTTCCAATTTGGATTCCTTTGATTTCTTTTTCTTCTCTGATTGCTGTGGCTAACACTTCCAAAACTATGTTGAATAATAGTGGTGAGAGTGGACACCCTTGTCTTGTTCCTGTTCTTAGAGGGAATTCTTCCAGTTTTTCCCCATTGAGAACGATGTTGGCTTTTGGTTTTTCGTATATGGCTTTTATTATGTTGAGGTAATTTCCTTCTATGCCCATTTTCTGGAGAGTTTTTATCATAAGTGGATGTTGAACTTTGTCAAAAGCTTTTTCTGCATCTATTGAAATGATCATATGGTTTTTATCCTTCAATTTGTTGATATGATGTATCACGTGGATTGATTTGCGTATATTGAAGAATCCTTGCATCCCAGGGATAAACCCCACTTGATCATGGTGGATGATTTTTTTAATGTGCTGTTGCAGTCTGTTAGCTAGTATTTTGTTGAGGATTTTTGCATCTATATTCATCAGTGATATTGGTCTGTAGTTTTCTTTTTTTGTGACATCTTTGCCTGGTTTTGGTATCAGGGTGATGGTGGCCTCGTAGAATGAGTTTGGGAGTGTTCCTCCTTCTGCAATATTTTGGTAGAGTTTGAGAAGGATAGGTGTTAACTCTTCTCAAAATGTTTGATAGAATTCGCCCGTGAACCCATCTGGTCCTGGGCTTTTGTGTGTTGGGAGATTTTTAATCACTGCCTCAATTTCCATACTTGTGATTGGTCTGTTCATGGTTTCTATTTCTTCCTGGTTCAGTCTTGGAAGATTGTATTTTTCTAAGAATGTATCCATTTCTTCTAGGTTATCCAATTGATTGGCATATAGTTGCTTGTAGTAGTCTCTCATGATCTTTCGTATTTCTGAGGTGTCCATTCTTACTTCTTTTTCATTTCTAATTCTGTTGATTTGCATCTTCTCCCTTTTTTTCTTGATGAGTCTGGCTAATGGTTTATCAATTTTGTTAATCTTCTCAAAGAACCAGCTTTTAGTTTCATTTATTTTTCTTATGGTTTCTTTCCTTTCTTTTTCATTTATTTCTGCTCTGATCTTTATGATTTCTTTCCTTCTGCTCACTTTGGGGTTTCTTTGTTCTTCTTTCTCTAGTTGTTTTAGGTGTAAGGTTAGGTTGTTTATTCGATCATTTTCTTGTTTCTTCAGGTAGGACTGTATTGCTATAAACTTCCCTCTTAGAACTGCTTTTGCTGCGTCCCATAGGCTTTGGGTTGTTGTGTTTTCGTTGTCATTTGTTTCTAGATATTTTTTGATTTCCTCTTTGATTTCTGTAGTGATTCCTTGGTTGTTTAGGAGTGAATTGTTTAGCCTCCATGTGTTTGTATTTTTTGCAGTTTTTTTCCTGTAATTGATATCTAGTCTCATGGCGTTGTGGTCTGAGAAGACGCTTGATATGATTTCAATTTTCTTGAATTTGCTGAGGTTTGATTTGTGACCCAAGATGTGATCTATCCTGGAAAATGTTCCGTGTGCACTTGAGAAGAACGTGTACTCTGTCGTTTTTGGATGGAATGTCCTATAAATATCAATTAAGTCGAGATGGTCTAATGTGTCATTTAAAGCTTGTGTGTCTTTATTTATTTTCTGTTTGGATGATCTGTCCATTGATGTAAGTGGGGTGTTCAAGTCTCCCACTATTATTGTGTTCCTGTCGATGTCCCCTTTTATGGCTGTTAGCATTTGCCTTATGTATTGAGGTGCTCCTATATTGGGGGCATAGATATTTACCATTGTGATATGTTCTTCTTGAATGGATCCCTTGATCATTATGTAGTGTCCTTCCTTGTCTCTTGTAATAGTCTTTACTTTCAAGTCTAATTTGTCTGATATGAGTCTTGCTACTCCAGCTTTCTTTTGACTTCCATTTGCATGGAATATCTTTTTCCATCCCTTCACTTTCAGTCTATATGTATCCCTTGATCTGAAGTGGGTTTCTTGTAGGCAGCATATAGAAGGGTCCTGTTTTTGTATCCATTCAGCCAGTCTGTGTCTTTTGGTTGGAGCATTTAATCCATTTACATTTAAGGTGATTATTGACATGTGTGTTCCTATTACCATTTTCTGAATTGTTTTGGGTTTGTATTTGTAGGTGTTTTCCTTTTCTTGTGTTTCCTACTTAGAGAAGTTCCTTTAGCCCTTGTTGTAAGGCTGGTTTGGTGGTGCTGAATTCTCTTAACTTTTGCTTGTCTGGAAAACTTTTGATTTCTCCATTGAATCTGAATGAGATTCTTGCTGGGTAGAGTATTCTTGGCTGTAGGTTTCTCTCTTTCAGGACTTTCAGGATATCCTGCCATTCCCTTCTGGCCTGCAGCGTTTCTGTAGAAAGGTCAGCTGTTATCCTTATAGGTTTTCCCTTATATGTTGTTTGCTGCTTTTCTCTTGCTGCTTTTAATATTTTTTCTTTGTGTTTAATTGCCATTAGTTTGATTAATATGTGTCTTGGTGTATTTCTCCTTGGGTTTATTCTGTATGGGACTCTCTGTGCTTCTTGGACTTGGTTAATTATTTCCTTTCCCATGTTGGGGAAGTTTTCCACTAGAACCTCTTCAAATATTTTCTCAGACCCTTTCTTGTTTTCTTCTTCTTCTGGGATGCCTATAATTCGAATGTTGGTACACTTAATGTTATCACTGAGGTCCCTGAGACTGTCTTCTATTCTTTTTATTCTTTTTTCTTTTTCCTGCTCTGTGGTGTTTATTTCCCCCATTCTATCTTCCGACTCACTTATTCGTTCTTCTGCCTCAGTCATTCTGCTGGTTATAGCATCTAGAGTATTTTTAATTTCAGTTATTTTGTTATCCATTGCTGTTTGTTTTTCTGAGTTCTTATGAACTGTTTCTTGTACTTTCTCTATTTTGTTATCGAGATTTTGTATCATTTTTCCTATCATTACTCTAAATTCTTTTTCAGGCATTTTTCCTATTTCCTCCTCATTTATTTGGTCTTGTGGGGTTTTTTCCTGCTCCCTTGCCTGCATGGTTTTTCTTTGTTTCCTCATGGTTGTCCAAACTTTTGGGGTTGCTTGTCCTGGCGATAGAGGTGTTTATAGAAGACTGTCCAAGCCTCAGACTAATGTCCAAGTATTGGATTAAGCGAATATTAAGTTTAGGAAACACATACATGTATAAGACACACAATTACTGAATCCGTTAGGACATAAGGCTCTAGAAAGACCTGACAGAACCCCAGTGTGCTATCAGATAGTCAAAGAGAAACCCAACAGAAACGGACAACTGAAACAGAACAAATCAGAGACAAAAGCAAAAGCAAACAAACAAACAAATAACACCTTACACATACAAACATTAATCCAGGGAGATTTTGTAAGCTAGGATCAAATATAGAAAAGAGGCAGAGTACCACCAGAGAGAATGGAGATTCTCAGAATGTAATTAGACAACTGTACTAAGAACTAAGATAAAGACAGAAGCCTAATATTAAATACCAAGGCAGTGCGTCATCTGGAGAATAGAGCAAGGAGTCTGAGCAGACCGCTAGTGTTGCTTATAAATATGTTAAGATAAAATAAACTTAAAATGGCTGGAAGAAAGGGGAACAGAAGAGCGTAATGTGGTTGGAAATATGCAAATAAAAAGAAAGGAATAGAAATGTATAAAAGATAGTGATGAAAGGAAAGTATGAGAGATATATTGTCTGTACTACCAAAAACTTAGCTAGATATAGAAGTATATAAAAAGTCAAAAAAAAAAAAAAGAATAAAAAATATCATTAAAAAACTATGTTATAAAACTTGTCGATCCCTTAGTGCTAAGATCGTACTTAATAAAGAAAAAAAGAAAAAAGAGGGGGAGAAAAAGAAAAAGAAAAAAAAAAATCCAGAACTGATCCCAGAATGGACCAGTTCAATAGGTATTGATACTACTATTTCTGTTTCCTTAGCGTCTCAGCTGTAAGTGTCCTTCTCCTTGCCTTGGGTTTTTTTGCATTATTCTGTGACCAGCAGAGGTTCCTTTATTGTTTGTCTGTAAGCGTCGGTGTGTGGGGAGGGAGAGGGTACAATAGTGACTCCTTCTCCTGGGAGTGAGTGAGCAGTGGCGCACTGTTGTTTCAGTCGGGCTTGGAGGTGCCTGTTGCAGAGGGACGCTGGTGGCTCAGGTGTAAACAGAAAGTCTTAGAGTTGGGCCTCTCTCGGGTTTTTTTGGTTGTTGCTGTTGTTGTTTTTTTTTGTTTTTTTTTTCTCTGTCTTTGCAGCCTCCCTGCTGCTGGCGTTGCAAGGGGTTTTACTCTAGCCCCGCCCGAGCGCCTGAGGGTGCTTGTTATCCCTGAGCGCTGTAGGTGGCCCACAGGGCATCTCTCCACTGCCTGTTGCAGAGGCGCTGAAAGAGAGAGAGAGGCTATGTGTGCGGCTGCTCCCCGCCCCCCCTTGAGCCTGCAGCCTCCGGCCGCTATCATGGCCGGGCAGCTCTCAGGGACGGGCACTCCTCTCCGCGGACCTCCCCCCCCCCACCGGCCGTCCTCTCGGTCCATCACCCCACCGGCAACAATGTTTCTCACCCTGAACCAGCTCTCCGGTTCCCACGCTCCCGCTCCTGGAACCTCCGTTCAGCCGCGGATCGATGTCTCGGTCCGGGAACGCTGAGCTGCGCTGCGGACCCTCCGTATGCTTCTCACTCCCTCCCGTCTGCCACAGCTCCGCCGCTTCACCCTCTTTGAGCCGTTGTAGATGCCTCCCTACCGGCTATGTCAGGCTCCCCGCAGTCCTTTCTGTTGTCCGAGGCCGTCAGCTGGTGTTCAGCTGGTTCTCTGTGGGAATGACTGCATCCTTCCGTGCATTCCCAATGCATCTGTGGAGAGGGATGCACTCCACCTCTCTCTACTTCGCCGCCATCTTTTCTCTCCTCCATTAACAGTTATTCTTGAGTGCTTTATCTGTTATTCCTCCCGCATGAAAACACAAACAAACCAAACCTCTCCAGAATTCCATGTGAGCACACACACAAATTTCTTGAGTTATCCATAATTAATGATTTCAACTTCTCTACCCTTATTTTCTCTTGAATTCATTTGTCTATTTTTTTTAATTTCCTTTCCTACTTTGTTTTTCTTCCGTAAAAGCACCATCATAACACAAAAGCCTAAACTTTTAACTTCTTTTCCTTGTCCTACTACTTCTTGCCAATTTCTACACAATAAAATAAAAGATGCATGATTGTAGGCATTTAAGTATACTTTCTTCACTGCTGTATTTCCTACTTTTAGAATATTAACTAATAATACATTTAGCAAATATTTGTTGATTGAATAAGTGAACGGTTAGAGAATCTATGAGTGAAATTTGACACATTAGAGGAAGTTTAGCAGAATGCTTTACAGTCTGAAATAATAGTTTAGTGAAAGTATTGGTATGGCCAAAAAGTATCTTTGGTTTTTAAGTAAAAATAAAAGATGAATTTTTCATTTTCACCAAGAACGTTATTGAACAATGTATTCACTGTTTTGTTCCACTACCTTCTGCCATTTTTCAGGCAACTTCATAATTTTATCTTCCCAAAACTTTTTATCTTTTTGAGCAAAGAACTGCTTCAGGTGCCTTTTATAGTCTTTTAAATGGAAATCTGAAGGTGCAATGTCTGGTGTATACAGCAAAGGAATCGGAACTTCCCAGTCAAGCTGTAACTGTTTTTGCTTGGTCATCAAAGAAATATGTGGTCTTGTGTTATCATGATGGAAGATTATGTGTTTTCTGTTGACTAATTCTGGATGCTTTTCATCGAGTGCTGCTTTCAGTTGGTCTAATTGGGAGCAGTACTTGTTGGAATTAATCGTTTGGTTTTCTGGAAGGACCTCCTAGGAGAGGACTCCCTTCCAATCCCACCATATACACAACATCACCTTTTTTTGGATGAACACCGGCCTTTGGTGTGGTTGGTGGTGGTTCATTTAGCTTGCCCCATCATCTCTTCCATTCCACGTTATCCACTTTTCATCACCTGTCACAATTTGTTTTAAAAACGGGACATTTTTATTATGCTTAAGTAGAGAATCACATGCGGAAATATGGTCAAGAAGGTTTTTTATGTTTAACTTATGTGAAGCCCAAACATCAAAGTGATTCACATAACCAAGCTAATACAAATAATTTTCAATGCTTGATTTGGATATTTTGAGTATGTCAGCGATCTACTGCATGGTATAACACTGATTGTTCTCAATTAATGTCTCAATTTGATCGCTCTCAACTCCAACTGTTCTACCTGACTGTGGAGCATCATCCAGAGAGAAATCTCCAGCATGAAATTTTGCAAACCACTTTTGACACCTTTGATCAGTCATAGCACCTTCTCCATACGCTGCACAAATGTTTTTGCGTTTCACTTGCATTTTCACCTTTCTTGAAATAATAAAGCATAATAGACTGAAAATGTTGCTTTTTTTCCTTCCATCTTCAATATTAAAATGGCTACACAAAAATTCACCAATTTTGATGTCTTTTTTAAAAATGCACGCTGATATGACAGCTGTCACATAAAATCTAACAAAATTGTTTCGAATGAAGTTAAAGACATCTAAGTGCTACTAGAGCCATTTTACAGAAAAAAAACAAATGAACCTTTTGGCCAACTCAACAGATGAAAATAATAAATTTTGATCCTTAACCCACACAAAATACCAAATTTAACTTTAGGTGAATTACCCAGTTCAAAAAGAAAAAAAAAAAAAGAATAGGAGAAAATAAATAGAGGAATGTTCTTAGCATTTCTGCCTAGGGTGAGTATTTTATTCAAAAGGCAAATTCAGGTACTTGCAATAAAAATTAGTTATGAAGAAATTTAAAATATCATAAGGAAAATAGATTTGATTACATGAAATATGTAATATATGTGTGTATGTGAATACATATACCCAAATATATATTTATAATCAAAATTAAAATTGGATAACAATTCAATAACTTAAGGGAATACAATGAATCCCAAGAGATGCGTTGGTAATAGACATTGATATACAAGTTAGAATCACACATTTATAAAATAATCCCAGCAAGGAGTTGGTCAGGATGTAAATTTTTGGAATGCCTTTTTGGAAAACAAACTATTATTTATGTATTTATTACAAGTGTGTTTCACTGTATTTTTACTAGTACTGAATGTCTCTGGAAAAACAAAGCATAGATGCAAGTGGACACAAAAGTATACAAAAACATTTTTTTTTATTGGAAAGTGAAGACACAGTATCCAATTATTTTGGTAAGAATTTCAATTATTACAAAAGTATATTATTTTCTGTTTGTTACTCATTTGTATTTTCAGTTTTGCAAATTATCTTCTGCATATGTGTGACTGTCAACCTGTATCTTTAGTTTTTGTCTTTCTTATGAGATCAAGAGTCACATTAACAACAGTCTGCTGGGCGTCATTCCTCGAAGGCACCCATGGCATCTCAAGCAAAACATGTTTGAAAACTGAAATCATTGTTTTCCGTTACTGTTTGTTGTCCCTATTTTTGGAATTTGACTTATTTAGATAATCATTTTTACAGTTATTCTTGTTCACAACGTGGAGTGGTATGTCATCCCTACCTCCTCTTCCACATAATTCAACTAGTATACCTTATCACATCTAGTTTTGAAGTTCACCTCTCTTCTGCCCTCACACTGCGTTGGCTCTTCTCATCACCTCATGAGTTCTTACAGTTATTTGAAGCTCTTCCTAATTCATAATTACTCTGGTTCTTATTTGTCCTGCACATACTCACCAGAACAATGCTTCTAAAGGGCACATTTAATTACTTCCTTTTGTTGTTCCTGAGCCTTCAAAATTGTCTTATTCCTTGACTATAACCCTCAATGTTCCATACTTATGCTAGGAGTCACCAACCTCAAACCTTAAGAATATACCAGATTCTACTCTCAATACAGTCAGTTGATTGGTTGTAGAGGAATGTGTGTGTGTGTGTGTGTGTGTGTGTGTGTGTGTGATTTGTCTTTTTGTTGTTTAGTGATCACAGCAAAAATCTCAGGGTTAGGGTTAGGATTCTCTGTGTATATTTGCTTCTGCCTAGCATTGGATTCCTCTCTGTTAGGAAGCCATTCTCTCTTGTTGGACTTATGTTCTACTTTTCCCCTTCTTAAACCATGGTCTTCTCTCTGAAACTTTAATTTATACATAGATAATAATCATTGACGTAGGCAAAGAATTAAAAATGCTTTTCAGGATTTATGTATTTAATGTTAAAAACTATTTAATGGCTGTTTATGCATTCAGCTCTGGATCTTAATTGGTTCTGTATGCAGCTCTGGGGTCAAAGAGACTAGATTATCTTCCTGTGGAGAACTGACCCATCAATATTCTGAGGAAAATGGAACTTGGGCTGGCTCCTAACATTTGCAGAATCCATGGCCCAAGTCCACATGGGAGCTCACATACATTCTGATGAACTTGATTATTGATTCAATTCACAAATTTTCTGTGGGTCTTACTCTTTATAGATTATCTCACTTCTTCACTTAAGCTTTGCCCCCCTTGAATTGCACTTCTGTATTTTATTTCAATCATAAGTGTTATTCTGTCATGACATGAAGGCTAAAAAATAAAATACGTGTTCAATAGTTCAACTTTGAATATATTTTTATAAGAATGCAAATAAAGTAAATGAAAAAATTATATAACAATTATTCTATTGGTAATTTAATTGTCATTCCTTTTACATTATTAAAATTCTCTCTTGAGTAGCACAGACATATATATACTACCAACTGTAAAATAGATAGTCAGTGGGAAGTTGTTGTATAACAAAGGGAGTCCAACTCGAGGATGGAAGATGCCTTAGAGGACTGGGGCAGGGAGGGTGGGGGGGACTCAAGGTGGGGGAGTCAAGGAAGGGAGGGAATACAGGGATATGTGTATAAAAACAGTTGATTGAACTTGGTGTACCTCCCAAAAATAATAAATAAAAAAAATAATAAAAAAATTCTCTCTTAAAAGGCATGATATAAAGTCATTAAAATGCAAAAATTTTTACATAATGCTATTTTTATTTTATATATTCAATTAAATGTCATTAAAGATGTTATAAAAGTAGATCTACTTGCAATTCTATGCCTCATAGTTATCTGGTTGACAATATAAAAAATGGTGATACACTTTATGAATGTTCTGTTTTTAGCACAGATACAATTTTAGGAGTAAGATGAATTGTTTAATATTACAAATGTACATTGGCCTCCATTTGCCACCACTGCAAAAAATCATTTCTAATTCATGAGTTCCTCTGAAATCGCAAATGGGAACATCAAGATAAGCAAGAAAACAGATGTTTAGAACTACTGGGAATCAATATCTAATTATGCAAGAATCTATTGCATTCTTACTGTCTGAGAAGAAGGATTTGACAAGTTAATTAATTTGTCTTTCCTCTTATCTAAGCACATCCATCACTCAGATCCTACATACATTCTGTATCAATATCTATCTCTAACATTGGCAAGAATACAATATACAAACTTCATGGTTCTCAGATGCAGCTGTATTTTATTTTGAGATCATAGGGCTCTTGTCCTGTATGGAGGGCTGTTTCCTTAGGACCTGAAAGGTGCTGTTAAGATTTACAGATGGTGCTCTTCCAAGTGCTGAGTGCTAGACTGTGAATGAGGCACCTGTGTGTTCTTTAATGAATGTATCTTCCGTTTGTACTTGTGAAATGTGCCCTCAAAAATGCTGGGCCTCTCTTGTTGGCATATAAAAGTGGTATCAAAGTAAGTAATCCATTGGTTTCACATAATCTTTGGATGTTATGCTAGTTAATTCACTGTAACTCCATGACCTCTAAATTTCATAAGAAAAAAATAGGCTTTTAATTTAAAATAAATCTTGGCAGAAGTCATGTAAAAGGTAGCTATAGCATATCCTGGTAACGGCCCACTGTTATCTATCATGACTGGGGTAGTCAGAAAAGAAATATCAGTTACAGGAATAAAGTTCCATTGATTTAAACTTCTTCAATTTGCATAGTCAGTGAATCCAGTCTGCTGAAGTCCTAACTTTTCTATTTACCCCATCTGGAATTCTTAATCTACGGCCCATTATCAAATATGAATCTTTTGAGCATTTTAATTCCTTTGCTTTTCTTTCCCTCCTTCAGTCTTATCCCTGGAGAAAAACCAGTTGAATTCCTTCTCCAGGTATGCCTGTAAGTAGGTAAACACCTAGGTAAAACAACAAAAACAACAACATGAAATGTTGACCAGGCTTACTTTACATTATGTCCTATCAGCAAACACTGCCGAGTAATGCTACACATTTCCCTAATGTTTGCTTCCTCGCTCTCCAAAGCAACTGGTTCACGTTTCCTCTTTTCTCAACCATTACATGACCCCTACTCTTTCACTCAAAGAGTGGCATTACCTTATATTTTGATGAGAAAAGAGAAATCATAAGAAACCAAAGTCTTATCTTACTGACAGCAAACATGTTCTGCCCTCCTTCCTGTTGCAGTGAACAATCTGCCCCTGCTTTAAAATTCTTGGGCATTTTCACATCCCAATTCCTTCTGCTATTTTGGGGGATGATCTGTAATATCCTCTGTAATAATCTGTAGAGTATCATTTTCACTCATGCTACCTAATCAATCCCTTCACACATCGTTGTGTTTTAGTGCCTCCCACCATGAAAGAAGAGAAAATAAATTCTCCCTTTGCATTGGATCTCCTTTTAACTCTTTTTTTATAGTTACCTTTCAGAACCAACTTAAGGAAAAAACCCTCTCTACTGTTATCTTCACATCTACACCTCCCTTAAGTTTGGTATTAAGCCCCTTTTGCTCTTCAATTCCCTACATAAGTCCATCTAATTCTATGTTTTATGTAACAGCTATATGTTAATGACTTCTCCCTATCACTCCTGAGTTGTATACTACACCTGTATCTATACCTGGATATCTTGTAAGTTCACACTTATTCCTAAAATAGAATACCTAATTCTCACATTCACCCATGTACGCAGCTTTTTTTCCTCAAAGAATTTTGTTGTAATTTATACAGATTGTAAACCAAAAAAACCTAGGATTTTTTCTTTATGCCTTTTGTGACCTTGTGATTTATAATAAGAAATGTATATTTGGTCTTTTTACCTATTTCTGGCAGAGTTTCAAAAACCACTGGAATTTTCTAAGTGATGAGAGTGATAAAAGGTATCTTTTGTCAGTTAATGACTTTTGGACCCCACTTAAGAATGGCAACTGGAACTTATAGTCCCACTGCCCCCCACCCCAACATCCTCATACCTTCAGGAAGGGGAGAGGGGCTGAAGATTGACTTCAGTCACCAATGGCCAGTGCTTTAATCAAGCATGTCTATGTAATGAAGCCTCCATAAAACCCCCAAAGGACAGAGTTCAGAAAGCCTCCAGGTTGGTGAACACACGGAGATATGTACAGAGAAGCATGCTCAGATAGGGCATGAAAGCTCCACACCCTTTCCCTATACCTTGCCCTATGCATCTCTTCCATCTGACTGTTCCTGAGTTATATCCATCTATAATAAACTGGTAATTCAGTAAGTAAAATGTTTCTGTGAGTTCTGTGATCTGCTCTAGAAAATTAATTGAACCCAACCAAGTACAGGGTCATCAGAAGCATAGGTGATAACCTGGCCTTGCAATTGACATCTGAAGGGTGAGTAGTCTTGTAGGACTGAGCCTTTAACCTGTGGCATTAGGATACTATCTCCAGGTAGATAGTGTCAGAATTGAGTTAAAATGTGGACATCATGTTGGTGTCAGAACACTGCTTGTCAGTGATGTGAAAACACCCCAACTCCACACACATATGTTGGAACTGAGTGCTCAGAATTCTTACCTTTGTTTCCTTTACACTCTACACCCATTCCATCAGCATCATTATTTTCATGATATATGCTAAATCAGTTCAATTTTCTCTACCTCTATGACTACCAAACTATTACAAATTGCAATCATTTCTTATCTGAACATTGCAAAAGGCTTTTCATCCTTGCTACTCAGATCTACAGCATTGGTAGGCATTTCCTGGGAGCATGTTAGAAAAACAGAATTTCAGACCCTGCCCCAGATCTGCTCAATCAGAATCTGCATTTTAACAAGATCCATCCCAATGCAATTTGTGCGCACATTAAAGTCTGAGAAGCCTTGATGAATGTAATCTGACTCCTGCCTATCTCTCTGACCTCAGACTTCACCCATGGCTTATAATGGTTTTCTTTTTTTCCCCCTAAATTGCCACATTCTTCCTTTACTTAGAATCTTTGTAGTGGTTGCATTCACTGCCCATGATGTTTTCCCTTGATTATTAGTGGCTCTATCCTTCCTGCCATTCAGGTGGTTGGCTAAGTATTACCTCCTGAGAGTGTTGGGATACAATTTTTAATAGGTCTCTCAGCTTTTTGCAAGTCTTGTATCTGATCTTGTTCCTAACTAGTTTTCAAGGATGTTTATATAGTAAACAGATGTGCAATACAGAGAGTGTGATCCAGTCTGGAGCAGAAAACAAGTCTGTTTGCTGTCCAGGAAAAAATAAAGGTAATGTCTCCCTCTGTGCAAAGGTCAGGCAGATTCGTTAGCAGCACGCTTTATAAGATCAGGGTTTCCCAAGCTAGAATTTCTTCACTGTGAACACAACATCAGAGCAGGTATGGCTATCCATCACCTTCCTGG
Source organism: Hippopotamus amphibius kiboko (assembly GCF_030028045.1). Classification (NCBI taxonomy): domain Eukaryota; kingdom Metazoa; phylum Chordata; class Mammalia; order Artiodactyla; family Hippopotamidae; genus Hippopotamus; species Hippopotamus amphibius. Next base: position 79,006,034 of record NC_080198.1, read on the forward strand.
GACTTGAGGGCAAAGGGAACTGATGTAAATATGAAGTTAATGCTGCCTACTGTGCTATGGGTAATAAAACCCTTTGCTATCTCCCATTATCCAGGAAACCGTGGCATGAAACAACTGAACTTTAGAAAAGAGGAAAAATTGATAGGGAGTGCTGGATCTAAGGTGACCAGTGACAAAATGGAATGCCTTTTCTGTATAGCAATACTAAGGTAACTGTTTGCCTGAGTTTACCTACCGAAACATAGCTTCCTCAACAACAGCAACAAAAAAAGCTAAAATGAATTAATATAAAATACTTAAAAGTTATCTTTTCCTTTTGAATATTTAGAACTTCTCAAATGTTTTTGAACAGTTAAACCATATGGTTTTGATTGTTCTTTTGATTCTTTCCCCAATACTGAAACTAAAACAGGTAAGGAAAGCATAGCAGGTTATTCATTATGCAAAAGACCTATCATTCTCGACCCTATTGCTGCTGCCTGAGAAGCTTCATGGTTCTGAAAAGACCATAACTCTGTATTCTTTAACAGCTTCTAAATGTTTAAAAGGGAATTTTGTAGTGAATTATGTGTTCCTCTACACGGGCAAACTCCCATGCTGAACTTTTGGAGATGAAAAGCTCATTATTTCAACATCTTAATTAATAGTATTTCTTAAGTATAAATAGCAATGGTAATTAAATCTGTAGTGTTATTCTATTACTACAACATAATTTGAGATATATTACTTTAATGTATTTCTAGTGTTTGTGGCAAATTTATTGTATTCATTAGGTCTTTAAAGAATTATTTTGGTAAGAGGATGTGAGAAAACACATAAAAAAGATTATATTCATAGAGAACTGAGACAATAAACACGATAGGGATTGGTAGTTATTCTGCTAAACTTAATGTTGCTTGTTAAGTTGATGTCAATTTACATACTATGATTTTATATACATTGACTAATATTAAAAATAAAGTCTTAAAAAAAAAAAAAAATAAAGTCTTTTCCAAAAGCCAAGACATTGAAACAACCTATATGTCCATTGACAGATAAATGGATAAAGAAGATGTGGTACATATACAATGGGATACTACTCAGCCATAAAAAAGAAGCAAATGATGCCATTTGCAGCAAGATGAATGGACCTAGAGATTATCATATTAAATGAAGTAAGTCAGAAAAAGAGAGACAAATACCATATGATATCATTTATATGTGGAATCTAAACTATGACAAACAAAGTTCTGAAGGAAACGGAAACAGACTCATAACCTAGAGAACAGATGTGTACTTGTCAAGGGGGAAGGGGGGTGGTGGAGGGATGGATAGGGAGTTTGGAACTAGCAGGTGCAAACTATTATGTATAGAATGGATAAACAACAATGTCCTATGTATAGCGCAGGGAACTAAATTCAATATCATGTGATAAACTGTAGTGGAAAAGAATATGAAAAAGAATATATATATGTGTATGTATATGTCTCTTTGCTGTATAGTAGAAATTAACACAGCATTGTAAAAATAAAATACATTAAAAAATAGTGTTTCAAAAAATCAAATTCAGCTGAAATTATAAATCAAAAGAGGAAAATGGCTTACTAACATTATTTAGGCACTGAAATTTGCAGTATTCTCATTGTGAGTCAACAGTGGGATACATCTAACAGGGATGCTACTAAAATCTCAGGTACTATAATAGAAGTCAAGCATTTAGAATGAGGGAGGTGATAGCTCTGTTTTGCTCTTTACTGGTCAGGCCACAGATGGTAATTTATTCAGTTTTATGCCTTTATCTTAATAAGTATGAGGTTAATTTGGAGAACAATGGAATGCTGAGAATACTCAAAGATTGAACAATGAAATGAAGGATATATATCCTGTACAAGAGAAAGCGCACAGTTGTCTTCAACCATGTGAATAACTGTTATGCAGAAGATGACTCTTCTGTACTCCCTGCTTGAGTTTTTGATAGGACAGTGAGGGAAGAAAATTTTGAGAAAGTGATATTTTCTCAGACTGAAATAATGTAATATAGTGAACCATATAAAGATCTGGATAACCAAGAACATTACAGAATAAAGGAAGAGCAACTGAGGAGGCTTGAGGCTAAGCTGAGAAAGGGAAGTTAGAAAAGGCAGGATTTTATATACACAAATATGCTCTGCATATAATATGTGATTGTGTCAACAATGCATCACATAGATACCTATTGACTGATTTGTGCTCTTAAAATCCCTTTGTCAAAGAATCTGTCTGAGAAGTTATATAAAGATACATACAATGGTTGATAATTCTAAAATTAACTTTCCTTAAATTAATCAGTGCTAAATGTTGGCTTAATAAAAACAAATAATTATTCTGTTTTATTTCCAGACCACATTATTGGCAATAAACAGTAATACTTGGTTAACTGAAAGTTGTATGAAATGACACTTGGAAATATTTTTCCATAGCCATTGAGGAAAATTAATTGTGACAAAAATTTATGTTCTGTGAATATGAGGAGGATTTTGAAAATCTTATCACAGTAAAAGTTCCAGCTGACTATTCAAAGACAAAGTAGTGGCACTGCAGTCAAATATTTTTTGTCAAGGTTTGGTTGACAAATTATCACTGATTTTGCTAATTCACTTTTTTGGTTATGTTGTCTTGTCTTCTAACTTTCCACTATTTTTTTTTTCCGGTATCAAGATTTCAGCAGGTTACTTTAGTACAATTTCTTTATATAGATGTGAATCACATTTTTATGGCCCTGATGACTTTTCTAAAAATTATAAATTCCTGATAAAGAGACTCATAGATGAAATATTAGGCATTGTCATCTTGTGATAATTGCATTTAAAATGTATTAGATGGGCTGGGGAGAGAAAATTAGAACAAAAGAAGCCAATAAGTCAAAATAGCTATGTTTTCTTACAACAAACATCTATTTAAAATTATGTGATCTTATGAAAAGTATTTAATATAATATTAATTTGCTTTTCACAAACTGATAAATAGGTATTACCATACACATTTGAAACTCAGGAAACATCAATTGACACTGCACAGTTTGTAAAAGTTGAGTACAAGAGTAAGAGTTAAGCAAAAAGTCTTCTAGCTCAGGGTTATTTATACTTTTAGACAACTACTTTTCCTGAAGACTTTACTGCCAAGTTGGAGAAACTGTTCAATTAATAACAATGAAAAGTCTCACTAATTAGATTTAATTATGCTAATATGTTCAAGCAACTATACTCGAATTTTCAGTAGCATTTGATCATGTAAACTTTCTATTCTATTTGAAACTACATTCTCTCTTATTTTTCTAGATCCTAGATATTCACCAATCTTCTTCTGATTCTTCCCCCCCCCCACCCAGTTTCTCTTACTGCTTTATCTATTTACTCTTCAATTAGAGAATTCTGATCTTGCTGGCCCGTACGCATCCACTTCTTTAAAAATGCATTCATCCTCGTGGAGTAAGAAATCTGTTACTAAAAAACAGCTCTCCAATATCTATTTCCAAGACTGATCAGTTTCCCACAATTCAGACTTTACTCTGAGTAGAAGTCTACTATAAAGCCATGTGTGGGTGTGTGAGGATGGGAAGTATAAAAGTCCTCGGAAATGTCTGAAATAACAGTGTCAAATAAAATTGAATAAAAATAAAGTTTATCAGGATTGAAGAACTGACTTTAACTGCTATAGCTATGGGAATAAATCTGATAAAACTGTTTAAAGGCTTTTTTAAAAATACTTTTTTTATTTCAAGATTTTATTTTATATTCTTTATATACATTTTCAAAATCTTAAGACAGTGAGACCAGAGTCAACAAGACAGTAGCAGAAGGTGAAGGAATAAGGATTATTGTCTCTAAGAAGGAGGGACAGAGAGCAGCAATGTAAGACTATAGAAGCAGCAAAGTGGTTTCTTTGTTGTTGAAAAAAAAAGAATCAATGATCTAAGATAAGTGACTTTAACTAAAATAGTAAAAAAAGTCTAGAGTGTTTTACTAAAATAGACAGTGTATATTTTTTATATTTCTACTCTTTAGAACAGAGGTAATCAAATTTTCAGGCTCAGGAAACTTATAAACTTAAAATTTTTTTGATGACCCCCCAAAAGCCTTTTATTTGTCTAGTATATGTGGTTATTTACTCTGCTAAAATGGGTAATACTAAAATATGTATATATTATGTCTTTTTATAATAGCAATAACCCTGTTATATCTTACTTTTATAAAGATATTTTAATGCAAAATTAATAAGGAAATATAATTTTTATATTTAAAAAAATTAGTATATATATTTCTAGATAATTGTGGATATTCTTTTCTGATGATAAACCAAAATATAAGTAAGTAGCAATTTCTTAAAAGTTAGTTTCAGTGTGGAATGTCACTGCGTGAGACATTAAAATCCACTGGATCTACTTGCATTTTGAATGAACATTTTATTCATGCATGACTTTGCAACATAATACATTGGTCATTTTGAAAAAGTTGGTTCTTTGCATTATAAGAAACAGGTCCAAATGTTGACACATTTTTTATTATATAAAGTAAAAAAATTGCATTTATTAATTTCCTTATCAGAAAAGTATTTAAAACTGGAAAGAATCAAACTCAGAGTGACATATACAGTTTTTCAAAATTCTGTTTGCTCTTAAGTTCAAATTTTAAGTTATTTTTCTTAAAGTGTCAGTCTCAGTTCATTTCCAAGAAAATGTCTGATAAATACTCAAGCTTGTATAACCCTGTTTTATCTCTCATTCTTTCAAGCATAAATTGTGGTCATTTGAAAAAAGAGACTAGTTCAGTTTTTAAATCAAACAATCACTCAGGTGCTTTCACTTAAGTCAACAGCTATACTTTGATGTACACCATTAGTGCTTTATGCATATTTTCACTTTACATATTTTCACATGTAATACTAAAAATACACATGAACTATTGCCAATATTTAATGATATTAACTTTTATATCTTCATTGAAAATGAAAACTGACTTTTTGTTGTTGTTGTACGATGAACACTTGCTGGTGAAAAATACAATTACTACCAAAAGTGTTTGGTGCCCCGTCTTGATTCATGCTAAAGCATCAGCAGTTTTACTCACCACTGAGTTTGCCAATTTAGTGAAATATTAGTGCCATGAAAAAAGAAAATAACACCCTAACATTACTACAAAAATAGTATTGATCTCATTTGCCCCCTAAAAATGCTGTGGGCTCTCCAAGCAAGTGGATGCATACACTTTGAAAACTGCTGCTCTGTAAGATCATTACATTCAATTTCATTTTCTCCAAAATATAGTCCAGTAAAAATAGTTTCTGAATGTATTTTTCCTATATGCTATTTTAAATTTCTCTAACTATAAATAACTATCAAATTCCATGTCTAGTAACAAAGCAAGAGAGTATCTGGCAGAAGTCTAAAGTTGTGAGAGAGAGTTAAATGATACACAGATGTGCTTTCAGCTTCTTGACGAGATTGGACTGGTATTGATCATTGTCTGTGGGAAGACATTCGGGAACCTTTTTGATGTGGGCCGAGCGATGGGATTCTTGAGCAGTGGAGGAGCTGAGGGTGCAGGGCGTGGAGACTAATATCACCCTGTTTGGTCCTGAGGGATGGCTGGTTAGCCAAAGACGGGTAAGATTCCTCAGAGGAGGAACAACCTAAGACAGGCACAGCCGCAGAGGGGCCAACAGGGGTGGTGCATAGAGCCTTCCTTATATCACCCTGTTTGGCCCTAGAGGATGACTGGTTAGCCAGAGACGGGTAAGATTCCTCAGAGGAGGAACAACCTAAGACAGGCACAGCCGCAGAGGGGCCAACAGGGGTGGTGCATAGAGCCTTCCTTATATCACCCTGTTTGGCCCTAGAGGATGACTGGTTAGCCAGAGACGGGTAAGATTCCTCAAGGGAGGAACAACCTAAGACAGGCACAGTCGCAGAGGGGCCAACACGGGTGGGGCACAGACCCCCAATATCTGAGAGAGGTCTCCTGCCCCCAGGGCTGTTTTGCTCTCCACCCCCAGCTCAAATCCACACCTGCTCAACTCAGACCCAGGAAGTAAACAAAGATAATTGCCTCAATCATGTGAGGCCTTTGACTGTTTATGAGTGTAACCTGAGAATGTTAGCCCACGAACTCAATAAAAGCAGCCTGGGATGAGTCAGCGGGGCTCTTGATCCGAGAGGTCTTGAGCCCCCCGGTCCCACTTTTCTCTTCAGTCTGTGTCTGTGTCTTCTTCAAGCTTGCGGCACCCGTCACTCACCTCGAGTCGCCGAGCTGGTCTCGGCAATTGTCTAAGCGTAAGGCAATGTTTTATGCTACTCTGGATTTATTCTTTCAGGCTCATTTACTGTGCCAACCATAATTTTGTTTCAGCACTGACCTCTTGTTATCTGTTACAATTCTAGGATTGGCAGTACAAAAATAAACTATTTATAGAGCACTGCTTAATACATATACCCGGGGAGTATGCAGGCCTGGTTTTTATGAAGCGTTCTTTGACTATCAAGTAATATAATGGGCCCCTTATTAACTATTATTACTTAAAATTAATATAGTAGCTGTCTTCATGGTCAATTATTTTTTTCAATTATTGTATCATTGTGATTGATGTAGTTTGAGGTACATGCTGAAGATTATTTGATAAATATTAACTAATGGAGAAAACAAGATTCTAAAGGAAATTTTGATGCTGTCAGAAAGAGGAAAATATTTGTTTTTGGCCTGAGTTATTAAAATGGGTGACTCAATTCTGTAATTTGCAGGCATCTTGTATATCAGGTCTAGGAAGCCAGGAAACAACTTCAGGAAGGGTCACGCAGGAGACTCACTCTCCTGGAATATAAATTGCTAGCCAAGTGACAAAGAGAATGAAAAAGCTCGAGTCCAGTCACCTTTACAGAAATTGAATGAAGATACATCGAAATCATAATCTTTATTTCACAAGATTGTAATTTTATGTTTCTATAATTTTAGCATGACAATTTTCCTATGTGATGAAAACCTTTTTTTTTTTTTGAAAACCTTTTTAAAAAGTGGTTTTTAGAGTCTATTCTTCTGAAATCAATTTGTAGACATAGCTTAGGAGACTGGTATTGAGACCAATTTCTCTGTGAAAATAGAGAAATTCAGCAATGATATCTGTGATGACTTTGCAATGACTCACATTGGAGGAGCTAAACTACATTTCCTAGAATTCCTTTCAAATTTGTCTCTAGTTAGCATGGGCCATGAGAGAGATATTTGTTGGAGATTGAAGGACAAAACTGAAACAGCAGCCATTTTCTGTACCTCATATATATGCTTGTTTTTCTCTCACATACAACTATTCCACATTCCCCTTCATCCTTCTTCAGCTTCTCTGAGTTCTAGGCCAGGTGTATGTGTTTCTCTTCATAATGAGGTTCCCCCCACCCCACCTTTTTTATCAAAGTCATAGGCAATAATAAGTGACACAGATTTCTGTCTGTCCTCATCGGCTCCAGCTTGTATTCGTGGGTACCAGTTTGTTCTTTTCCCCACTGTATATACATCTTTCTTTCCTAACTTCCTGCTATTCTCTGGCTTCAAGCTACCTCCTCAAACATGACAATAGCTTTATAGAAACTACTTAAGTAGCTTCTGTACTTGTGTAAGATCAAATCCCTTAAGATATAACTACATTTACTTTCACATAAAACCAAGATTTTTATGTGGATAAAATTAAATCTAAAGTATGTCAAGAGAAAATGTGTTATGAAGTATTTTCTCAATTTTTTCATTTTTCTACATATAGAGGCAAATAACGGATATGAGAAAATGGCAGGCTTATATATAACTTTTAGGAAGTGTGTTGAACTATGTTAAATCATTTTTGGAAATTTTAGGGAGAAGGACTTCACCATCAGTAGCAATCATCTGATGAATAAGGAAGTGACAGCATTGGGAAAAATTTCCCTTGAGAAATAAGTTGATTTGTTTTATCTTAGGTCAGGAGAAGCATAACAACAAAAGTAAAGACTTTTATACATTGTTCTTACCAGCTTCTAACTTATCACACAGCTGACATTATGATGTTGTTCTGTCTCCTCCGGCTAGAATGCATGTTTTATGAGGAGTTTTATGAGGATGGACATCCTTTTCTGTTTTTTTCTTTAAATAGTACCAAGAACCCAGGATATAACCCGGCACAAAATAAGTGCTCAATAAGTATTACATTGATGAAGAAATAAGTGAATGAATGAATGTAAGAATGATTACAGTGTCTTCCTTTCCTCAGGCTGTTTGTATTTTAATGGGAAAGGCACTCCATGAGGTTAAAATAAAAATTAGCTTCTGTGCTCTTAATTTCAAAGGAACTGTCCAAGCATATAAAAGCAACAAAAATACGTTGCTCAAGGCATTCAAGAAGAACATGACTGAGGCAAAATGAAACAGTACAAAATGACAACAAACCCCCCTTTATTCCTGCTATAGGCTGAATGCTTATGCTCCCACTTCCCAATCCATATGTTGAAACCTGATGTCAATATAATGGTATTAAAATGTGGGCTTTTGCAGGGCAATTAGCTCATGAGAATGGAAACCTCAAGAATGGAATTAGTACCTTTATAAATGAGGCCGTAGAGAGCTCCCTTGCCCCTTCTGACATGAGGTTACAATGAGAGGTTGGCAGTCTACAACCTGGAAGAGAGCTCTAAGAAATATGTGGCATTGTAACTTGGACTTCCAGTCTCCAAAACTGTGAGAAATAAATGTTTATTGTTTATAAGTCCATAGTCTGTGCTATTTTGTTATAGTAGCACAAACAAAGACAATTCCTTTGCCCGAAAGTTTATGTAATCTAGGCAGTTTCTCTTAATTTTTTTCCTCTTTCTCCATTAATAGGCAGTGACACTCCTCTTCCTCACATACTAACCTTTTCTTGACTTGTTAGTTAAGCTTCTTGCCTTTTATTTCTTCAACCAATCCTAGTTCCATTTAATCTACCTCTTCTTTTAGCTTTTAGAGTTGTGAAGCTGAATCCATTTAACTGAGTAGCAAGGCCTATACTGATGCAATAAGAATTTTACAAAAATTAACTCAAAATGGATTAATGACTTGTAAAACCTGAACCTTTAAAACTCCTAGAAGAAAAAAATAGGGACATAACTCCCTTATAGTGGTTTTGGCAAAGATATTTTGGATATGACATGAAAAGTACAAGCAACAAAAGCAAAAATATATATGTAGAACTACCTCAGTTAAAAAGCTTCTGCATAGTAAAGGGAACACTCAACAAAATGAAAAGTCAACATATGGGAATGGGAGAAAATATTAACAAGAAGTTAGTATCTGACAAGAAGTTAGTGTCTATAATATAGAAGGATCTCATAGCTTAATAGAAAAACAAATAACCACAAGTAATCCAATTTTTAAAATGGGCAAAGAAACTAAATAGATGTTCACCCAAAGAAGATATACAAATGACCAATGAGTATATGAAAGGTGCTCAACACCACTAATAATCAGGAAAATACAAGTGAAAACAACAAAGAGATATCATTTAATTCCTGTTATCATGGCTATTATCTAAAAGACAAAATATAAGTGAGTGGGGAGGATGTGAAGAAAAGAGAATACTTGTACATTGTTGGTGGGAGTGTATGTTGGTGCAGCCATTATGGAAAAGAGTATGAAGGTTCCTCAACAAATTAAAAACAGAACCACTATATGATCCGGAAATCTCACTCATGGGTATACAGCAAAAGAACTGAAAACAGTATCTCAAAGAGGTATCTGCATTCCCATATTTATTGCAGCATTTTTCATCATAGTTAAAATACAGAAACTACCTAAACATCCATCCATGGATGAATGGAGACCAAAAGTGTCATACACACACACACACACACACACACACACACACACACACACTGGAATATTATTCAGCAGTAAAAAAGAAGGAAATTCTGCTATTTGTGACAACACAGATGGAACCTGAGGGCATTGTGCTAAGTGAAATAAATTAGACACAGAAAGACAAATACTGTATGATATCACTTACATGTGGAATAAAAAAAAATCAATATCAAAAAAAAACAAACAGTAGAATGGTGGTTGCCAGGGGCTGGGGGGAATGGGGAGATGTTGGTGTCAAGACTAGCTGAGCCATTCCATGGTACTGCTACTTTGGCATCCATTTTGTTTGGTCAAGGGGTTGGCAGGAGCCTTAAACTAACATTAGCCCATCATGCAAGCATGTGCCCTAGATAACAGCCCACAGAGTCACAGGTAAATGAAAGTTCCTGATATGACTTCCCAGTGTGATAAACAGGCTCTTCTCCTTCCCAGGGCCTTCTTGTGCACCTCTCTGGTAAGACCCCATGGAGCTTACCAAGATTCCTCTTCTCTGGTTTGAATTTGTCACTGGCCTTAGCCCAGGAACCCCTAAGCATTCCACCAACAGACCCCAATAATGGCATGTCACCCTCCCTCTTCCTGCACCCTGCCTTGAGCCCCCCACGTGGCTGTTGAGGCATGCCTGTAGTTCCACCCAGAACTGTGCATAATAAATATTGCAATAACTCTACCTCAGTTCCTCTTGTGGTCTTTTGTTGAACTCTGGCTCATCATATGGCTCCCTGTGGTTCTACTTAACAACTGTTGATTTAACAAAATCATAACAGTTGTTCAAAGGGTACAAGCTTTCAGTTATTAGATAAAGAAGTTCTGAGGATTTAATGTACAGCATGGTGACTATACTTCATACTGCATTGTATATTTGAAATTTGCTGAAAGACTAGATCTGAAGCATTCTCCAAAAAAAAAATAATAACTATGTGAGGTGACAGATGTGCTAATGAACATGTTTGTGGTCATCATTGTAACCGCAGTGCCTCGTACAGTGCTTGCTGTGTAATAATTGCTTGGAAATGCTTATAAATAGAATAAGTTGTTGAATCATATTTCTTTTTGGATCAAAGCGTTAATGGTATTTTAAAAATATGCTTGATGTTGGTAGCTTTTTTACCTTTGCAACAGATCTATAATTTTATTACATCCAGATCAGATAAAATTTTCTTTATTTCTACTTTTTGGGATTGTTTTCTTTACTTCCTAGTGTATGATGCTTTTTTTTTTCTTTATTTCCTACTTTATGATCAAATTTTGTGATTATTCCAGAGACAGAGAGATATTATTAGGCTTAGGGTAGGGTTAAGGTTGTACTGTATGGGTAATTGAAATTAAAGCTATTTTATTCTTAATTAGATTTCTATATCCATATTTTGGAGGGGTTCCACATGAGCACTCATGTGCTGACTGGTAAACGTTTTACAAATATAGCTCTAGTGAAATAATTTTGATTTTTATTGTGGTTTATGCCTTTATATATTTTAACTTTTTATTATTTGTCTTATTTCATCGTCTGTATTAAGTTTCTGACTATGGATTTTTTACATGTGCAAAAAATCACATTATTCTGGCCAAAGAGTAATGATAGATGATGTGTTATGGGGTCACTAGGAAAATATTTTCTGTTTTTGGGTGGATATGAATAAAGGTGGTCTGTTTCTGCATTTCAGCACTGCCTTGTTTTGATGTAGTGTCTAGAGATACTGTAGCTATGTACCAATGGACAAAACTGAGACACAAAGGGTGGCAGAGTAGAAAACACTATAAAATCTGGCCTTCATGCCAGCTTGAGATGATAAATATTCCTACTGTTAAAGAAAATGACATGGAGCAGATACTATCCAAACATGCAACCCTCTAAAGATTCTCCAAGCAAAAATCCTGGTAACTGTACACCCCGGTGTTTTGTTTTTTGGTTTTTTTGTTTAATATTTGAAATGCGTTGACTGTGTTCATTTTACATTTCAATGACAGTTTGCCTGTAAAAATTTTGGTTCATCTTTCTTTACACGAATTCTTCATAAGGTATTCTTTCTTTAAAAAATGCAAAATTATAATATGGAAAAGCCTCAGGAGAATTAATTTCCTTCTTTTTAGGTTATTTGATTTTTATAACTAGGATTCCAGATTCTGCCCTTTCTCTGATGTGCAGTAAGTTTACTAGAGTATGACTTGTCCTTTCTTTTTCTTTGGGAGGAGAGCAGTATGCAGTTTTAGTCTATAGATACGTTTTGTTTTCTTTCTCAAATACTGTACTGCCTTTGAATTATTTTCCTCTCTTCTATTTGTTTGGTTCTCTATTTTGTAGATACACATTATGTGTAAAATGGACTTCATTTTTCTTTTTCTGTATGGGCAACATTTTTTCTCTAAAAATGCTACATGTGTGTATTTTTTCACATGTGTCTGGGTAGAAGATCATTCAGTAATTCTTCCTAAATTATGACTAGCAATTCAACTGTTGGCAGTGCTTTGGAAGTTTTGGACAACCATATGGACAGTGATGTTTTAAAACGGTGATTAAAGAGACCTTTCTCTCTGCCTCTCTCTCTTGTTGTTAACAATGTGACTGTGATTTCTCTGATTTAAATTTTCTGTACTTATTTTCTGAGCCTCCCCAGATCATGATTCATCTTCTTATGTTTTCTTACTAACCTCAACTGTACGAAGCAGTCACCTGAGGAGCTTAATCACTGGAGAATGGGTTCTATACTACAGATACACTACAGAGATTTTGATTTAATTATTACAATTATTACTTGGCCATTGACATTTATGAAAAATATTCCCAAACAGATCTCATGTGCAGCTATTAAGGAATATTGAGTTATGTTAAATTTTTGTCTAGTTCTATTTGGGGATTAGTTTCTATCATTCATATTTTCCTCATATCTCATGAACGTTTTCATGTTTATTTGGATAGGATTGAGAAAAGTATTCTCTTATAATTCTTTTGATTTCATTAGGGCTTATGATATTATCTCATTCTCATTTCCTTTTTAAATTATGTACATTTTTCCTGATTATGTATCGATCTCTAAATGTTGATCTCTTCTGTTGTTTTATATGAAAAGAATCAGCTCTTGCACTTATTCAGTAGTTATATCAATTTTCTGTTTTCTACTTCATTATTTTATGTGGTTATATTTAGTCTTCTGCTTCCTCTTAGATGAATGATTCCTGTTCTCTATCTAACTTTTTGATCTGGATGATTATTCAATTTAGTTTACCATCTTTTTAATAAATATATTTAGTAAAGTTTCTGAATATTTTTCTAAATACACTTTAGCTGTATCACATAGGTTCTTTTAACTCATGGCATAGAGTCTGTTCCAAGACTGAAAGTTGGTGAGAATAATGATTTACTGTTTGTTCAAAGTTGTTTTCCTTTGGCTTAGTCTTCAAGCAACTACAACTAGGCAAAGTTTGTGAACATGGTGTCCTGTTTGCCTGTAGATGGTCTCACAGAGATGCATATCATGTTCAGGATTTTTGGCAGCTGTCCCAAAGTGAGATCTCTGCCCTATTAAAAAATAAGCATGCCTATTGTCATTTATGTCTCCAGACTTACAGGAACCCCAAACAAGCTTACATTAAAATATAGAAAAAAATATTCCTACCAAGTGACCTAGAATTACCATTACTATTATTCTAATATTTTGATATTTTGGGACAATCCTTTATCACCTTTGTATGGACTATAAGACCTAGATATTTTCCATTTATTCTGTTAGAGGCTTTCCAAATTCAAAGCTGGCCATCACCTGCTCTAATAGTAAATGTTTTAATTTAATGTGCCCTTTAGAGAAAATAACTTAAGGTGTCTTACTCTGGAGTTTATCTACTTTGCATAGAATGTTGTACTTTAATAAACTATTCTCATTGAATATCAGAGCAAAGAATAGGAGACGAAGTTAAAAGATCAGAGTCTAAGGTTAAGCTTCATTAATCAAGAGCATGAGAAAATTCTTAAAACTCTAGATTTCTAACTTGGAACAGGATACTAGTAGTATTTTTTGAGACCTTAATGTGATAATATTCATGCAAATAATCAAATTACACACAAAGAATAGTTATCATATTTGTTTTCATGATAAAACACCATTATATCTTATTAATTTTTAGTATTGTAATCTTTCTGGGTGTAATACACTAACGATGAGAACTCATTCTATGTTTTCTGTTTAAACCAAGGGATTTGATCTACTTGAGTGCCCATGTAAAATGTGAGAAATTCCAGAGTAATCAATTAGAAAATATGGGTAATGAAGTGGCATATTTATACATAGTAGATTCCTAAGCTGCTGGTCATAGCTTTTTTAAAAAATTGATGTATAGTTGATTTCCAATGTTGTGTTAGTTTCTACTGTACAACAAAGTGATTCAGATTCTCTTTTTAAAATAGTATTTTCCATTATGGTTTATCACAGGATATTGAATATAGTTCCCTGTGCTGTATGGTGGGACCTTGTTTATTTTATCCATTCTATATGTAATAGTTTGGATCTGCTAATCTCAAACTCCCAATCCATCCCTCTCCCACCCCCCACCCCCACTGGCAATCACAGGTCTGGTCTCTATGTCTGTGAGTCTATTTCTGTTTTGTAGACAAGGTTGGTCATAATTTTTTGTTTTGTATTTTTTTTTTTTTAGAAATAATTAACCAGATGACTCTTGATTGATTTTTCATTTTGGAATGATTGTTGTGGCATTTGAAGAAACAGAAGATTAAAGTATAGCTATTTTATAGCAATCCCCCATTTATTTATGTGTGATTGTTTTTGTTATATTTAAAAGTGTGAGCTATATTTAGGGGTAATTAATGAGATTGGCATAGTAATGTTATCCACAACTGATTTCTGTTAGGAGATGACAGGGACTTAAATTTTATTTTCAAGTGGTAAATGGTATGTCTATTTTTTAAATGCTTTTCAAAAGCATTTTCTTGGTTTTATTTGTGTATGTACTTGCAAGAGCACGAAATGATTTTTATTTGAATTAATTGTTTTGACGTGTGCAAAAAATAGTATAATCAATAGATTCAATTAACTCTTACTGAGAACTTGTGCAAAGTACTTCAGCACAAAAGATAAGCACAGTGAGAAACACAGCCTTGAGTTAAACTCTAGATTGACTTCACATGGCAACTTTTACTTCACATTAATTCAATTTCCGCCATGTACTTACCATACTGATAATGTATCAAACTTAATGAGGTGGGTGGTTAGTGAACTCTGCATGTACTCTCGGATGAAGAACACACTTACTGTACCTTATTAGGATCTCATTCTGGATATAAAAAGGCTGCTTACTTTTTAAAAGATCTTAGTGATAAACCAATCCACTGATTAATTTTTGCAGTTCAACTAATACATTTTTAAATGATTATGCAAATCATCTGACAAAATAATTCAGAAGCTCACATTTTTTACTCACATGATGAAGTTAACCTACAAACTAATTTAGAATACTACCCAACTTTAGTGCAACTAATGGAGAAATTATATTCAAAGCAAGACAATATTCTCAGAATGGGCCACAGATTTGTGAAATTTGGCCTATTATGACTACAATTAAGTTGAAAATAATGAGCTGCTTCTTTTCCATTATTTACAGGACATTCAAAACACAGTAGGACACAAAAAGATGGATTTTAAGTTCAGCAAGTGGCATCAGTAAGGAAGTGAAAATTATTACATGTACAATACATACATATATCCTTACTTTCAGCTCTAGAAAATAAATGTGCCCTTAGTTTTGTTGAATTGTTAATAAGCACACAAGTAGAAATGTCATATAGGCAAGTTACAGACTCTATGTTATACTACAATGAAAGGAAAGAAAAGGGCACTCTCTGGAAGATAACAAGGGGTTAAACAGGATGAAAATTACATCATTATTTTATTAGAGAGATTTGTATTGTTTTAGAGGGATAGATGGACATAAAAGGTGACAGAGTATACAAATTACCTATATATTTAGCCCAATTCAGCACAGAGTATTATTAAACATTTCAAAACTTCCTAACTAAATACAAAAACATCTTTATAGGTAAGTATACAAATCTCCATTATTTGGCTCATTATTTTAAAAAGTTCAGATTTAAAGAAAAGAAAACATTGCAAATTATTAACCTAGGCCTAAGTCACTTTAACTTCTTAATTAACTGGATGAAAATTATTAGTATGTTTCCTTTGGTTTTTTGTTACCAACTTGAGATACATACTTACACACACACATCACAAGTTGATGGAAGGAATATAGCACATATTTTGGGAGGTAGAAAAATTTCTTATACTGAATGAGCATTTCACTAAGGTTCATAACACTCTTGTGAAAACAGAAGATGCAACTTAATATTATGCTTGGTATAATTTATCAACACTGAAATACGATTCTAGTTCTGACATTTAATGAAAACACGTAGAATTCATGGTCTTGCATTATTTTCCACATTAGTTCAGTTTTCTGTGTATTCTTGCTCCTTATTCATCACCTGAGAAATTCAGAACTGAACAAACTAGCAGACTGTTCCAGACTGGGTACCTAATATCATTTCTTTAAAGCTTTTTATTGCAGTATAATTGCTTTACACTGTTGTGCCAGTTTCTGCTATACAACAAAGTGAATCAGCTGTATTTATACATATAAAACCCAGGTACATTCTCTGCTCTCATCTCAAAATGATTCCAGATATTCAATCATACCCACAACTGAAGTTAGACTATGACAACGTTTTATTTGATGGGGAGTGTAAAATCCAATAATCCATTTGTGAATGAAAAGTGACTAATGCATTTGTAGAGCAATGGGTTATCTAAGGAAGGAACAATATATACTAGCATAATGTTAGGGGGAGTATCACCATAAATGTTCTATTTCTATTTACCTGTTATCATAAAAACTGTGACCCTTTCTGTAAAATCAAAGCAAATACATCAAATGTTTGTGTTTGAAATCATTATTAAAACTGACCATGGACAGCTCATTTGACTCTTCTAAAATTCTAAAGCTAAAATAGAGATATGTTCATGTTTATTTGTATACTGGGTGAACATTTATTGTGGTAATCTTATCATTTCTGTTTGCAAATTATGCAAACCATTTTCTGATGCTCAAATTGGTTTACTCACAGCACTGTCATTCTGGAAGTAAACGATATGGAGCTGCTCCAGCTTCCTGGTTAAACATGGAATGAAAAGCAGTTTCTGTAGGTTGCATCTAAAAGTAGAGTTTGGAGCCAGATTGGGCAGTGGGAGTGGGGGTTGGGGAAGAGTTGTCTCTATGATGATATGGTTCCATGAAAAATCAATCACTGACCTCCACTTTACCCTATGGAGTACATACACTGATTGGCAATTTTTTAAAAGATTACTTAGTTGTTTTTAATGCAGGACAATAAAAGACATCTCAAAAACTGAAATGTCCTTTGGCAAGGACAAAGAAGACTATGTGGCATTTATTTTGAACAAGAAAAATGGTTTAATATTTCTAACATACCTTTCTCACAAATCCCTTCATACGGAATGCATCAATCTATGAATGTCACTTTTGTCACAGTCTTCATTAGTATTCCTTCTGGTAGTTCTACTACTGTATAGGCAACAAAGTAGGTACTGTCATAGCCTACAAGAATGGGGGAACTGAAATCTACCCTAATATTTGTTTTCTCAGCTCACTCCAGAGTTATCTAATGTTATTATTTTTTTATTTATTTGCCATCGAAATTATTGACAGTGTTACAAAATGGACTGATTAGAAATTGATTCTTTTTCAAGGAAAAAACTAGGACTATACATATTAAGAAAATAGTAGAAAAGTTTACATAAAAGTTCCAAGGCCAATGAAAATCCTTTAAACAATGGCATATTCCGATCCAAAGGAGATCTATAATTTTTCAATTAGTGAAAATAAATAGTTTAAGCTTATACTGTATCAGTTTGTAGATTTTATCTTATACTAATTCATCATTTTTTAAGCTGGGTACAGATACAATTATTTCCAGTTATGCAAATGAAATTATTTTTAAAAGTCAGTTTGTCATCTTCCCAAATGAATTTTCTTACAACTCACACTTACCACACAATTTTTTTTTATCAAATAATGAGCCTATTTAATATTTTCTCTTACAAAATAAGATGCATATGAGCATCACTTTTTGATACCATTCTTACAAGACACAATTCTTATCTGAATTAGAATTTGTTGCCATTTGGGGTTATATCTGATATAATTTGTAAGATAAATATATTAATTTCCTAGATCTACCATAACAAATTACAACCAACTGGTAGCTTAACATAACAGAAATTTATGCTTTCACAGTTCTGGGGATGAGAAATCCGAAATTAATTTGCGGACAGGGCTATGGTTGGAATCTTCCCTTGCCTCTTCCTAGCTCCTTTAGTGGCTTTCAATCCTGGTGTTTCTTGGCTTGCAACTGCATTATTTCAACCTCTGTCTCTGCTGTTCACCATGCTGGTACCCTCCTACATATCTCTGTGTCTAAATTTCCCTTTCCTTTTAACCAGAACAGTCATGTCATATTAAGTCCTACACTAATGACCTCATCTTAACTTGACCACACCTCCAAAGACCTTATTTCCAAATAAGGTTACACAAGTACTGAGGGTGGACTCTGACATATCTTTTGGGGGCACAATTCAACCCTTAACAATAAATGTCATGATAGGCAGGTGCTGTATAAAGATAGTTGTTCAGGTACACATAATAAGTAGTAATCTGATCAGAGATGCCCATTAGCAAGCAGAATTCTCTAGAAACTCAGCTGGGGGTCACAAATAATGGTTTCAAACCTTGTGAGGGAGAAAGATAAGAGAGTGGTAGGCTCCCAATCTTAGAGGCACTTTACTAAAACATGGATCCTATACATGGATAAAAACAAGGACCTATTTCCTAGGTAAAACTCAAAATTCGAGAATGAGACTGCTAGCAACGATAATGGAACTGAGGCCATTTCTTCAGAATAGAATTTCTCCTGCATATTAAGATGACTCAACACACTAAGAAAAGTGTGAGCCCGAAGTTAGGAAATCAAGTGGAATTTTTGGAGGTCAGAGAACTACAAAAATTAGAAACCAATTATCAAAATGCACACATCAATATATTTTCTAGTAGTATTACTCATGCAATATATCTGACTTTGTCAGTAAGCCGAGCCTAAAATTTCAATATATTACCCTAGCTTTTTCAATTTTTTCCCTTAAATCTCTAAGTTAATTTAATTATTAATAAACATACTCAGTTTAGAATACTAGCCATTCAAAATGGCAGTGCTTTCTGACAAGTTCCAGAGGACGGAATTTTTCTGATCAAATACTATTTGGGTACACTCCACTGTACTCTTCCTCTATCTTCTCTAACTGGACAGCAGTCTCTGGTATGTCATTGGGCACCTAAATACATAATTAAGTAATAGAGTGTGAAATAAAGCCTCACCTGTTTCTATGAGTTCGGTTTGTAATTACATTACCTATATTAATTGCATTTGTCCATTACATGAATATTATATTATTTCACATTTAGGATTTTTGTAATATGCACTCTTATAATGGGCTTTTGAATTAGTATTCATTAAATTCATGAGTATTCATCTGATTATTAGTAACAAATATTAAAATATTCAGCCAGGCAATTTTTAAAGTATTTTATCTATCGACTCAGTAATCACAATAATCATATGGATTTTTAAGATGAGAAAACTAAAGCACAGGTTACTAAATAATTTCCCTGTGGTTACTCAGGAAGTAAATACAGAAGTCAGGACCATGCATTTCCCCTGTCACACTCCAGAATCTAGCCTCTTATCCTGTTCATTCTCTCTCTGAGGCTATGATATGTATTCCCAAGAAAATATATCAGAACTGGATAAGAGCTTTTAAAGGATGCAATATTGAATTTTAAAAGTTTTAAAATTATTTTAAAAGTAGTGGGAGAAAATTGATATTTGTGTAATGGAGAACATAAGAAGAGTCTCTGTAGTATGAGGATCTATGAGCTAGAAGTTTATGAAGTTATATTTACACTCTAGAACCTGAGTGTAGTTATTTGGGGACAAAGCTTTTCAAATATCAACACATTGTTTCTGGTTTTACTAGAATTTATGAGACCTAGAAACTGGTATTTGGAATTAGCAATGTTTATTCATTCAGCAAACATAGGAATAACTTATTTGAATCTGGAACTTTGGTAGATATTAGGGAGATAGTTTCAAAACTATATATTATATGTAATAAATATATAATTATATATTAGAAAGATATAGGGCAGAGGTGGCATCAGCAAAGGCTACATAGATATAGTAATAACATACGTGGGAAGAACATTCCAAAACAAAGATAACAGCCTGTGGAAAGGCCCAAAAGCCAATGCCATCATGCCAAACAGTCTGCTTTTTAAGATGGGAACACAGATAATAGGAATGTAGGATTGCATTTAACTGGTGGACCTAATTACCCCAAGTTTCCAAATATGCTGTGATAAATATTGAATCCTAGAGTACTTTTATGGCTTTTAATTTTAAATATTCATATTGGTTTCCCTTACTCTTAATCTCATTTCTTAAACTTTTGAAAATGTATATGCATGTATGTGCCAGTCTGAGCCAGTCTGTTTCAATCTCTCTAATTTTTTTATTTCTCACTGTGTAAAAATTTGTAGTAATACATCCTTATGAATTTGATGCTCACAAAGAGAATTAAAAATCCCAGGAAAGAACTGAAAAGTAGGGAGCAGTCAGCAAAAGCTTTCTCTACTCAAATCCGAAACATTTTTAAGGCTATTTCATTAAGGTCAGCTGTTCCCTTACACATCATACATAGGTTTACTGGCAAATTCCTGTGAAAGACTAAGTAATTATGGTATCTTAATCATGGACTCATGAATTCAGTTTCATTTTGATTCATAAAGACAAAAAATGTTACTTATTATTTTTTAATATTTCATCCTGGTTGTATCTAATTTTTAAACAAACTTGGTGACCCCTGATGCATATTATTCCCAGATTAGGTCTTCTTTTGTCAGGACCTGTTCTCTGTAGAGAAGGCTAAAACTAAAATATGCTAGGAAGGTAAATCTGCAGTGAATCCATTACAGTTATTGCAAAAGTATTTTCTAAAAACACTGGATTAAACACCTTTTGATTATTCATGCTACCATTTCTGTCTTTCTCTAAAAAATCTGAATAGTTTTAAGACAGAAAAAGCTTAAATATTTTGAGAATACTTTCCTTACCTATTCTTGTAATTTGTCAGTATTACACTGAAGATAGAGCTGCTTCCAAAAAATATCCCAAAGCAACACTTGGAGGAAAAAAATAATAATCTTGCACAATGATATAAGGGTGGAATGTAATAGTCATAAAGTATAGTCTTCTAAAGCGGTTGGGTATTATGATATGAAAGTAGAATATACTAGTCACAAAACATAATCTTCTGAATCAGTTCAGGATCAGTCAAGAGAAGAACTACCACTGCATATACTTTTTAAATAAGAAAATTTTTCATTGGACTAAGATCTTACATAGTTGGGAGTGAAACTTAGATAGTAAAGAACCCAAAAGTGAAGAATTAGAGAAAAACCTACACCTGGACTCCTGAATCAGTAGTGTGGGTGGGCACGTTGGAACTTGCAGAGAGTTCGGGAAACTAGCCATGTCCAGCTCTTTCAGTGGGCCTGAGGAGAGGGCCTTGGAAGTCTATTGCCTCTTGTAATGCATGTTTCTATGAATTTGCTCCAAGCATATGATGGTGAGTCCAGAGTTACAGCTGGTTAGCAGGGACCATGGGAAAGAAGAGCTCAATGCAGAGTGGGAAGAGTGAGGACAAAGGAACTTGCTGGACATCCTGCTTCCAGGATCCTAACTATGAAGACCTTAGGAGAATAATAACTGAGGCTCAATTTCCTCCTCCAAATTTTGCTTAATTATTTTTTCTCAAAGTCACGTGGGCAAGGGGATTCTCTGAAATGTAGTGTCATCATTTCAGATTCTATTGTCTTTTTTTTTATAGTAATGAACTGCTTCTGCCATCATACAGCCTCATTGAAAGACAAAATAGCATGTGTTATCATAAATACTGTAAAATGCCAAAATGTATATGAATTTTGCTAGTGACTGCCTGGCTGCAATGTGTTATTCTATTTCAACATTTAAAGAAGCTCAGGTATTGACCAGGTAGTTTGGATTTTGAACATATCAATTTTAGGTGTTTTCAGTATTTTTCAACTTATTGCTATTTCTTCCAGTTTGCATGAAATGCATTTGATAATTTATAGGCAATGTCTTTCCTATTCTCTCCAGAATTGGTGAAATTGGAAACAGAGCTATTCATTTCATTATGGGTAAGAAAGGTCCACAAATCAGTGTGAATGATCCGTAGAGAACTATTTAGAGTTATATATATAAAGATATTTAGCTATGCTCCTTGTTTTTTGAAGATATTACAGAGAGAAGAAAATACACATATATTTATAAATATATTTCTAACACAATGACAACTGACAAAATTTTTATATGAATTGAAAGAGGAACAATGTAGAAAAGTGACAAAAAATTTGGTGTAACTATGCTATTATGCTATCATTAATTTTGAGTTGCTGCCTTTCATGCTTTCTCTTCTGTTTTTATTTTAACATGTGGTAAATATAAAGCATGAATTTTGCTGTAAAATGCATATGTTTCAAATGGGAAAAAAGTTCCTTCCTTAACTTATTTTAAAGCTGTTGTCAGATTAAACTGGAATTTTCTAACAGCTAATTTATTAGCATATAATAAAGACTATATTTTTGCAAATATTCTCCTATTTTCAGGATAAGATGTGCAAACATTTCTTCTCCTATACATACATAAATGGTTATTCTTTTTAGTTTGCTTCAGCAAATTTCAACAAGGTAGGATATCTAGCCATTAACATTTACATACGTGGTCTATAACCATTTATGTGGCATTTAGATTTTTTTTGGCCTAGCCTTCATTTTTTTCAGACACATTATATTAACCTATTGCCAATAACACTGATAATCTCAAAGACATTTTACACTTGAGGCAATTAACTCACTACAAAAAAAAGAAAACAGTGGTTTCATATAGTAATTAGGTTGGCCCAGTATAATAGTTATGGTAATGCTAAATAGTGTAACCTACAAACACAAAGTTATGTTTGTTCAAACAAATTAGAATAATAGGATTTATTATACTCTCACATAAACTCCAAAACAGTGTTTCTGATCAGCAGGCAGTATTCCTCTAATTGGTGATTTATAAAGAACCATAAATTCATTCATTATGAATCATGATTCACAAAGAACTAGATCCTTCCAGTTTATGGCTCAGCTATCCCAAGCTGGCTTTCCTCATCTGCACTTGGATGAAAATAAGAAGAGCATGGTGATTGACACGCGACATATTTTAACAAGCCTTACATCAAATAGAACAGTTATGTGGCTGTGTGTAATTTGCCAAGAGCCTGGCAAATCAATTATACTACATGACTACGAAGAAGAGGAATGGATTAGAGGAGCTACTAGCCAGTGTCTTTCAAGCATTGAAACTAGTTAGTTTGGGGAAGTGCAGTGTCCCAGAAAAGAAAATTTTTGGGGAGTAAAGAGTACTTTAGTATTTGTTACATCACATTTCTCTTTCCCAACTTGCATCTTACATGCTTCCTGCTTAGCGTATGATGTTTGTGAGATAGTCAAGGTCTAAAATTATTTATTGTCACATGTTTCTTTGTACCACAACAAAAAAGATTGGGAAAGTTATCTAAAGGTTGCACATGAGAAAAATGCTGAAGACAGCTGGATCTTTAGAAGCCATGACAAAAGTCTGAAGATTTGGTTATTTGTGTGCTTTGGGGTGAGAAGGTGATTAATTAGTATAATTTTCACAGTTATCAACTGTGAAATCAGTCAATCTAATTTTCAATTTAATAAGGCCATTGTTACTTTTTGGGATCAAGCAAAGTCTACATGGGAGAACAATACTCATAGGCTAAAGTTGGAGAAATGTTTGTTTGACGGCCTAAGAATTCTAAAAGCATCTTCTGAGAATAAGTTGTGCTTGGTGACTGAGACAGCCTTCCCGCTCATTTTTGTATCCACGATCTCTCACAGACTATGAAAGACTGGATAGTCACACTTCTCATACAGAATCTAGGACTGACCCCAATAAACATGATGTGCAGAATTAGTCCACTTACCTTGATATCCCATCTCACAGTCTAGCATGAGGTGAAGGAACATAAAATTCTCCTTTCCTCTGTTAATGGCCACCACAAAATGAAACAGTGTATTTGAAATGCATAACTACGTAAAGGACTTCAATCAGTATTCTTTAAATTTCAATAACAGACATTTAAGATAATGTATTTATATTCAGAAACTAAATTCTCTTAGTTTTGATAAGTATTTTCATAATGAAATTATTTCCATGATATTATTTTATTGCAAACTTGACTTTCCCTCTTGGATTAATGTTATTTAATAAAGGGAAGGGGTTATTTTAAAATTTCCATAAAGTGACTTTATTATACATTTGACTTTTCCTTTGAACTATGTATTATTTAATAAAAGGGTTATTTTAAAAATTTCATTTTAAATTATATGTCTATTATAGTATGAAATAATTACCAAGTTTTATTTTTAGGAATTAATTGATGCTTTCATCATTACCTAATATGGATCAATGCTTTCCCATGTTCTAATTTGATTTAAAGGTGTATTATCTAGGTGCATGATTTATCATTTGAGATATTTTTTATAAATGAAATATTTATTAATTTATTATTTTTCATCATTAATTCTTTTATATCTAATTTATTTGACAAATACCAAATTTCAAACAGCTCTTGTTCTGTTCAGAAGTTCATGAACATGCAAATGTTATGTTAATTCAATTGTATATAAAATTATGCCCTATATAGAAATATCTGGTTTTTGCTGTTTATCTTACAACAAATTTTTATCTGTTATTTATATTTTAAAACCTGATTATCTTCGTGTTCCCCTTCCCATCCCTCTTTTTAAATGTCAACCTTTCTGATTAAGCATCTTCTACATGAATTCTGTTAGAGTCTTATTCTCAAACATTTTAACACATGCCTAAATGTTATACACCAATTTAGTGCCTTCCAGTTAATTTGCACTCTAATTGAATTTTATTTAGATGTCCTGCAGAGGGAGACTATGTTCTCAGTGTCTCCTTTACTTATGGTTTTGAATAGGTAAATATTGTTTATTCTGTAAATTGGTATAGCCACTATGGAGAACAGTATGGAGGTTCTTTTAAAAACTAAAAATAGGTCTACCATAAGATACAGCAATCCTACTCCTGGGTATATATCTGGAGAGAACCATAATTCTAAAAGATATATACACCCCAATGTTCATTGCAGCACTATTTACATTGTCAAGACATAGAAGCAACCTAAATGTCGAACAACAGAAGAATGGATAAAGAAGATGTGGTACATATATACAATGGGATATCACTCAGTCATAAAAAAGAATGAAATAATGCCATTTGCAGTAACTTGGATGGACCTAGAAACTATCATACTAAGTGAAGTCAGACAGAGAAAGACATATAATATGATATTGCTTATACGTGGAATCTAAAAAAATGATACAAATGAGCCTATTTACAAAACAGAAACAGACTCAAAGACTTAGAAAACAAATTTATGGTTACCAAAGGGGAAAGTTTGGGGGAGGGATGAATCAGGAGCTTGGCATTAACATATACACACTACTGTATATGAAATAATTGACCCACAAGGACCTACTGTATAGCACAGGGAACTCTACTCAATATTCTGTAATACCTATATGGGGAAAAAATCTGAAAAAGAATGGATATATATATATATATATATATATACGTACAATTGAATCACTTTGCTATACACCTGAAACTAACACAAAATTGTAAATAAACTATACTCCAATATAAAATAAAAATTAAAAAAATATATAATTTATTCTGACATAATAGGATGGAGCTCTTTTCTTGCCCAAAACCAATAAAATAAACACTAAATTCTTCAGAGATAACTGGTTCCAAATCCAGCTTCTTTTCCTTCTCTTCCTTTCCTTTTTTATTTTTTCTTTCTTTTTTTAAAGTAAAATAACACACCCTGGTATATCTCTACCCTTCCCTGATGTATTTGGTGTTTAGCCAAGGCTCTCTGCAGAATTTACACAATAAAAGAAGGGTTTAATATCTCCTCTCCTCCCCTCCACATCTCAGAAATCTTTATTCACATTGGCTTCATTTTGAGCAAGATCAACCACGAGTATTTTGAGCTGTACGTAAATCCTTCATGGATCACGTGGCTACTGGGTTTACATATATGTGCATTTTGCATAGAGAAAAAAAAACAAAAGTATGTAAGGAGTTTTCTAGTTAATAAATGATTATATTATATGCCTGTTGAAATTTGGTTAAGTTTAAAATAATTTTTCATCAACATTATTCAGTGGTTCATAAATTTTGTTATATATCAGAATAATCTGGGAATTTTTCTTTTTAACAAAAATAATTGAACTCAGCCTGAGAATATTCTGGCCTGGACACTCTCCTTTAGATTTTCTTTTAAATTAAACTTTGTTGTTATTTTTTATTTTGAGACCCTTGTAGATCTATACGCAGTTGTAAGAAATGATACAGTGAGAACTTGTATACCTTTAATCCATTTCCCAGATTGGCAACATCTTGCAAATTTTGGTTCAATGTCCTAACTAGGATACTGATACAGTAAAAGTAAAGATAATGAACTAAGGAGAGATGGATTGGTATTTGAACTATCAGAATGGCAGGAAACTGGGGAGGGAGAATTAAAGGAGTGAATCCTGAAATCCCTGCACAAATTCTCCTTAAAACAATAACTGACCCCAAAACTTGTTCATGTGTAGGCTGAGACTCTAAGAAACATAGGGGAAAGCAAGAGATGTGATGTTAAAAAGCTTAGCGAAGAATTCAGGAGCACCTTTGTGCCAGACAGGTCAAGTTTCTAGATTAAATTAGAAGTTAGAAATGTGCCAACTAAATACAGCATATGATTCTGATAAGAGACAAAATAAAATGAGAAAGTCTAAGATATTCTTCATTGAGTTTTCAGAAAGAGATGAGGGAATGACTGGGGTAGAGAAATGTTTAAAAGGATAATGACTGAGAATTTTCTGATATTAATGATTGAGCTACAAGGAAGAAGCCCTATGAACCACAGCAATAGAATAAAATCACATTGAGGTACATCATTGTACAACTGTAAAAAAATCAAAGTAAAGAGAAAAACTTTAAGGCAGCCAACAGAAAAAGGTAGGTTACCTTCAGAGAAGCAACAGATAAAAAAGAGATTATTTCTCTATGAAAACAATGCAGACCAAAAGGCAAAGGAGTATAACCTTTCAAACAGCTGAAAGAAAAATCCTGCTGATCTATAATTTTGTGTCCTTTGATAGTATTCTTTCAAGAATGAAACAAATACTGAAAAAATTTTAACAGAACTGCACCAAAATTACAAAATATCAAAGCATCCTTCAGAAGAAATGGAAAATGAACTGAAAAGGAAACTCATCTTGGAGGAAGGAATTAAGAAAAATACAATGACTAAATATGAGGGTAAATATAGATAAATACTGACATATAAAACAATGATATCTTATGGAATTTAATATACACACTGTATTCAAATACCAGGAAACAATAGCATGCTAGTTGGATAAATGGAAAGCGGAA
Organism: Hippopotamus amphibius kiboko; assembly: GCF_030028045.1. Taxonomy (NCBI): domain Eukaryota; kingdom Metazoa; phylum Chordata; class Mammalia; order Artiodactyla; family Hippopotamidae; genus Hippopotamus; species Hippopotamus amphibius. Next base: position 79,033,649 of record NC_080198.1, read on the forward strand.
GTAAAATGTTAGAGAGGCCTTGAATTATTATTGGTGAGTCAAGAATACTTCCATTACTAACATAAACTTTGACAATAATAAAAAGTGTATAACCAACAAGCCAATAAAATATTCAATATAGACTGGAATGAGAGGGAGAAAAATGGACCCACACACATATGATCAATGTATTTCAACATAGATTCTAAGGCAAATTTATTGGGGAAAAGAAAGTGTTTCTGATAAATGGTACTAGAAATATTCTAAAAAGATGCCTACAAGAAGAAAATACATTGATTAGTGTTGACAGATTTTTTCATTACTTATGGAACTTGATGTAGAAATTAAGGTGAGAACAAGGAGACAAGTTTTAATAAATACTTCCAAAGATACAACATCTTTAAAGCAGTTTTTTTACTGAATATGTTGCAGATATATTTGCAATGTTAAAATTGTTATTTCTGGATGGTAATAAATGTGTTGCTTAGTTTACTTTTATTTCTTAAAATATCATATAAAATATGACAAATCTACACTTACATATACATAAATTTAGATCTCTGTTTACTCTATTTACTACATGTGACACACATTTCCCAAAGGAATTTTTACCTCTACTATAATTTCTTCATACATCTTTTCAAGATTAATCACTTACCTAATACAATAATTAATGTTATCACTATATCCTTTGGCACATAACAGCAAATACCATATTTCATCAACTTTTGTATATGCTCTCTGTCATTTGCTACCTCCTTCAAAGAAGTGATTTTAAATGGAACTAAAATTCAAAAATATATATATGTGTTTTTATATATGTATTTATAGATACACATACATTCACAAAAGAGTTGGATTTTAGTAAAGTAGTAATTAGGAAAATTGTTTTGCTTTAGGAAAATTTAAAGAGATAAAGGCTTACTACTTCCAAATGCTTACAGCAATTTGAATTACTAATGAAATATTTCTAAGTTGACCACTGTAAGTGGATACACAAATTACTTTTAAATTACATTACCTATTTGCATATAAATTATTATTATTAATAAAATGTTAACAATGATATTTATAGACTATTAATATGTGCTGGCCACTTTGCTAAACACTTTAAACAAGTTATCCCTATGAATTTTCATAACTGCATTTCATAGGAAGGCACAGTTAATATATTTCTTTATCAAATAAAAAAAGACAGAAATGAAGTGACTTGTTCTTGTAACTCATCCAATAATAGAAGTTAAAACTCAAAACTAGTCCCAGCTAATATTGGAATTTGGCTTTTCTATACTTTGTATGATATATTGCTAAAGTTCTCCAAATATCTTGCTTTTGCAGTGAGGTTAACATACACCTATGCTATTTTACAATATTTGCCCAGCAAACTCTTTCTTTGAAAAGCCTTATTTTTCAATTTTTCAAAAATTAAATGCCAGCACAAACTTTCCAAATAACTAGATCTTTGCATTAATGGAATCTGATTTAATGATATGTTCTCTACTGAGATTAGCATTTAGAGACAAGAATTAATTGTTTCTTTACTGGATCATCAAAGATATGACAGTAACCCTAAGTTACTTTCTACTGAATGAAACAATAATAATGATAATAGTATCAATAATAATAATACAGATATAGTAGTGATAAATAGCTTTTTTACTGTATTAGCTAATTTAAAACAAGATATTGATAATCCCCAACTTTTTGTGACTTAATACAAAGAAAATTTATTTTACCCTTAACTAAAGTCAAGAGCAGGTGCTCCTGTTCTGTAGCAGGAGTGGCTGAAAACTAATGAGCTCTATTTCACACAGTTATTTGGGGATGGGATTTCAGAATTTACGATCTTTTAAATATGTGGCTTCCAGATTTTTCATCAACATCCAGTGGGCATAGAAGGGAATAAAGAGAAGACAAATCCACACCTTACCATCTTCAGATAGAAAGTAGACATTCCTGATGCTTACTCTTCACTGTGAGAACAAGTCACCCTACTTAGAAACAAGGAATAAGAAATATAGCCCTTGGTTGATTCAGTAGTTTGAGGCAAAACTCTAAACCATGGAAGGGGACACAGATCTTTTCCAAACATCTAGTTACCTCTGACACAAGGAGAATGTTGCGATTTGAGAGTGTATGTATGAAATTTTTGATACCTAGACTTCCTTAAGCAAATGAGTAATAAATCAAAGAAAGTGATATAAGCATGCTTATAATTAAAATATACTAGATTGGTTTGGCACAGGCCTCTGGACAAAAGACAAAATATTTGCAGGACATAGAATTTGGCAATGCAGAAGTTGTGTAAATTGTTCGGTTTAAGACTTGAAATATAGGTTTGCCTGGCTAATCTAGTCATAACAGTGGTATTCATAATTTCCTTGTTACAGGAGAAAAATGCAGTAATGGTGCTCAAGAGAGCTGGTTTACAATCCTAAGAAGTTCTTATTATTTCACACATTGATCTCCTATGGCTGCCCAACTAGAGAGGGACATTACAGGATGCTGATGGAACTGCCAAAGAGATGGAGAAGCAAGGTACTCAGTGTTTTCAATGACATAATGAAGATATACTCAGCTCCACATCAATAACACAAATCTAATAATTAAAAGTATGTTCATTTTATAAAGCATGAGGTTTTACTGTATATCACTACTCTGCAGAATTAAAATGTCACTATACTGTAATGATTTCAAACTTCTTTTAGGCTAATTTGGATGAAATTAAACACATACATCATTTTAACAAGTATCTCCCAAATGATTGTGAACTTTGGAAATGAGAAAGGGATTAATGGTCATGTATTTCATAATTGTGTCCTCTCTGTAGTAGTTCAATTATTTTTCCATGAGAATTTATTATTTCTTCCCAACAGACATTGGACAGACTTTTAATACACATTGCTGAAAGTAATATAAAAAATGATTCCGAGTTCAATAAACTTCACAGCTGTTATTTTTCTCATTGTCTAAGTGACAGACCTAATAACCCATATCAAAATAACAGGCAAAAAATAAAGGGGTAGTACACAATCCTTTTTGTGGTTCGAAAGTTATGATTAACAGTGACAAATGAAAGCATGAAAAATAATTGTAAACAAAGGAGGGGTAAGATTACTAGAAAGAAGTTCATTAAACACATGGCAACCCTTTCTTCAGGAAAGCAGTAAGCATCAAAGACAGTCTGCAATGGAGAAGATAGCAAATATGTTCCTGCCAGCTAGTCTGTTAATAATTATTGCACTGAAAGAGTGAAACTGAAGATGCACTACAATCATTTAATTTCCGCTATTGGTGTATTTTTAAGGGAGGATAGAAAGGTAAAAATCATGCATTAACTAAATGAAGTTATATCAGGTATTTTCCTTTTGATTTTTTAAGCAAACATTTTGATTGAAAAATTATTTACTGTTATTAGGACAACTGCCCAGTGAACTGTGAAATCTTAATATAAAGTAATGTGACAAGAACCATTAATTGCAATTCTATAATCATAATCATGTATATGTTTAGAGTCTGTGATGACAAAAATATTATTCCTAAGTAAAATAACATCCCAGAGCATATAATTTTCATGAGGCTGCTTTAATTATTGTATCTATCATTTGAGCATCCCCTTGATTCAACCATCATGTCTTTTTCTTCCTTTTCCCAGCAGGACTGTTGGTTCACTGCATCCCCCAATCAGTATAGATATCCAATGTGGAGGCTCGACATTCAACCCAAAGACTTGGAAATTTATCTCTGTGAATTTATTACCTTAATTTCTCAGGATTTTTAAAAAACTTTTAAGCATGTAATTTAGACAAGTCATCACTCACTTTTTTTTTCTTTTTTTTAAAAAACAGCTTTATTGAAGTACAAATGAGTATAAAAATCTGCACATATTTAATGTATACAATGCATTGAGTGTGGACATATGCATACACCTGTGAAACCATCACTACGATCATTGTAAAAAAAATCCATAATCTCCAAAGTTTCCTAGTGCCCCTTTAGCTTTTGTTTGTTTATTTGTGTGGTTTACATGTTTGTGTGGTAACAACACAAAATGAAATCTATCTTCTTAACACGTGTTTTAAGTACTCAATAGGACATTGGTAACTACAGGCTGTATGTTGTAGAGCAGTGGTCTCCAACCTTTTTGACAACAGGGGTTGGTTTCGTGGATGACAATTTTTCCACAGACTGGTTGAGGGGATGGTTTCAGGATGATTCAAGTGCATTACATTTATTGTGCACTTTCTATTATTATTACATTATAATATATAATGAAATAATTATACAACTCACCATAATGCAGAATTACTGGGAGCCCTGAGCTTGTTTTCCTGCAACTAGATGCTCCCATCTGGGGGTGATGGGAAACAGTGACACCCAAAGTGTGTTGCTTATGTCCAGTCTACTCCATAATCTCATTTTGGTTGCTGTCACTGCAGAAAACCCTGCTTTACAAAGATAGGATGTTAGTAATGGAAGCAGGCTTTTCAGTGCTTTTGTGGCAATCAGGATATTCCACCTTGAATTTAATCCAGAACGTATGGAGATTTGAAGTTGTATCAAACATGCTTTTAAGGCCACTGTCATTTGCGATCTCAAGCAATTGATTCTCTCCTAGCATGGACAAAGCTGATTCACCTGGCTTATTCACAAATGGGGTGCAGATCCATTCCTTCCCAGTTCAGGGGTCTTTCGTGGTTGGGAAGTAATGCTCAAACTCTTTTGAAAGCTGAGATAGGTGATTATGCACCAGCTGGGAGAAAGAAGGCCCTGGCTCAGTCTCTTTCAAAAATCTCTGCTACTGCTTAAAACATGTCAAAATCCCAATGTTTATTTGTCGCCCCCATAATTCCAGTTTGGCTTTGAATGCAGCTCATTTATCTGCCAACTTAAACACAGTTGTCGTTTTCCCCTAAAGTGACAGATTGAGTTCGTTGAGCGGGGGGGGGGGGGGGGTGGGGTGAGTATATCACACAATAAGCAAGTTTTGCGACCCATTCTATGTCACTGAAATGTGCTGCCAGTGGTGACTGTTTTTCTAAAAGAAATCTCTCGAGTGGCTCTCATAACTCAAAAACTCTGGCCAGTGATCTACCTTTAGGAAGCCATCTCCCTTCTGTGTATAAGAGAAGACGTGTGTGCTGTGTCCCTCTCCTCACAGAGCTGCATGAAGAGATGTGAGCTAAGGTCATGTACTTTAATGTTGTTGATAATTTTAATCACATCCTGCAAAATGTTGTTAAGTTCAGGTGACGTTTTTCGGTCAGCCAGCATTTCTCTATGGATGACACAGTGCGTAGACTCACATCCAGAAGCAACCTCTTTGACCTGAGTAGTGAAACCAGAAAGCCGTCCAGTCATGGCAGCTGCTGTATCTGTGCATATACTGACACAAAATGACCAATCCAGTTTTCCTGATGTGTAATCACTCAAAGACTTGAATAGTTCTGCAGCTGTGGTGTTGGTTGGCAACAAAAGTGCATATAACATATCTTCATGCACATCCTCCCGAAAAATATATCACACAAAAACAAGCATTGCTGCCTTGTTGTCAACATTGGTAGACTTGTCAACCTGGATTGTGTACCACAGTGACTCACTAATCCTCTTTAACAGCTATGCCTCAATATCCTCTGCTATCTCATCAGTCTAGTTATGGTGCTAGCTGAAAGCAGAACACGTGTCACCTTTTGAACTGTAGCCTCTCCAAAAAGTTCACAACAAACGTCCTTAGCAACAGGCAGGCTCAACTCTTCACCAACAGTAAAGGGCTTCTTAGCTTTAGCGATGTGGTTAGCCGCTAAGAATGACGCTCTCAGTGCAGACACATTTGATGACATGGTGGCCTTCAATAACTGCTTCTGTTCTTCGTGTTCATGTTTTTTTTCTTTTGAAAAACTCCAAAGGCTTGTCTTTTAATGCAGGGTGCTTGGTCTCCATGTAGCAACGCAGTTTTGAAAGTTTCATGGTTTCATTGGATAGCCAGTTGCCACACATTATACAAAGCCGGCTTGGAGAATGTGAATCACCTGTTGCAACGAACCCGTATTTTAAGCAGGACTCTTGGTATTTTCTTTTAAGTGCAGCTTTCTTTCTGTTGATAGTCTTAGAGTCTTCTGCTTTCTCATCATTGCGTCTTTCCCCCTTTTCAAAGAAGCCCTCCAGTGATGTTTGTTTTTCACTCATTTTGGCTAGGGTTAGCTTGTGGGCTTCCCAAACACTGTGACTGGGACAAGTGCACAGTGTGGGAGAGAGGTATGGAAAGAGTGGTAAATAAAATAATGGGCATGGGTGGGCCACTCACAGACTAAAATAAGTGTCGGATTCTGACATAAAGCCTGACACTAGATGCAGCTTAATTGTCACTTACCACTCACTGATAGGCTTTTGATATGAGTCTGCAAGCGCTTGGTTTATTATGGTCTCTGTGCAGTCAAATCTCTCTGCGAATGATAATTTGTATTTGCAGCCACTCCCCAGTGCTAGCATCACTGCCTCAGCCCCACCTCAGATCATCAGGCATTAGATTCTCATAAGGAGCATGCAATCTGGATCCCTTGCATGTGCAGTTGACAGTAGGGTTCATGCTCCTATGAGAATTTAAGGCTGCTGCTGATCTGACAGGAGTCAGAGCTCAGGGGGTAATGTGAGAGATGGGGAGCAGCTGTAAATACGGATGAAACTTTGCTTTCTCACCTGCCGCTCACCTCCCGCTGTGCAGCTCAGTTCCTAACAGGCCACGGATTGGTACCAGCCCATGGCCTGGGGGCCCCTGTTGAAGAGCATGCCTCATAACTTACTCATCTGCACAACTGAAACTACACCCATGGAATAACGCCTCCCCATTTCCCCCTGACTCTAGCCCCTAGCAATCACTAGTCTATGTTCTGTTTCTTAAATTATATTTCTTTTTCTGTTGCTGTATTTCTTTTCTAAAATAAACCCTACTTGGTGTATTATCATTTTCTTTTGTTACAGAATTTTATTAGCTAATATTATGTTTATAAGGAATGTTGGGGTAAAGTTTTTTTTTTTCTTGTGATCTTCCTTTTCTTCTGACTTTACTATCAGGGTAACATTGGCCTCACTGAAAATATTGGGAAGATCTTTTTCTCCTATATTTTATGAAAAATTTGGGGAGGATTGGTATGATTTATTTCTTAAATGTTTGATAGAATTCGCTAGTGAAGCCATTAGAACATGGATTTTTCTTTGTGGTAAAATATCTAGTTATAAATTTCTTTGTTAGATTTAAAAATAGTGAGCATTTCTGTTTCTTCTTGAGTCAGTGAGTATAATGTGTGCCTTTTCAGGAATCTATTCATTCATTTAAGTTGTTGTACTTACTGACATATGGATGTTCTTAATATTTCGCTATTATCCTTTTAATGTCTGTAGTGATAATGACATAGCAATGATAAATTTTTTCTTCTCAAAATTTTAACCTATCTAGAAAGCTTTTATTTCTCTAGATATTAAGGTGTGTGCTTATATAATTGATTACAGCTTTTCTTCTTATATGATATAAGCATTTCATTTTTAAAAATTTATTTATTGATTGATTTGTTAGGTCTTCGTTGCTGCATGTGGGCTTTCTCTAGTTGTGGCAAGTGGGTACTATTCTTCATTGCAGTGTGTGGGCTTCTCATTGTGGTGGCTTCTCTAGTTGCAGAGCACAGGCTCTAGGCACATGGGCTTCAGTAGTTGTGGCACATGGGCTCAATAATTGTGGCTCATGGGCTCTAGAGTGCAGGCTCAGTAGTTGTGGTGCATGGGCTTAGCTGCTCTGAGGCATGTGGAATCTTCTGGGACCAGGGATCAAACGCATGTCTCCTGCGTTGGCAGGTGGATTCTTAACCACTGCGCCAGCAGGGAAGTCCAATATAAGCATTTAATTTTGTAAAATTTCATCTAAGCACTGCTTTAGCTGTATCCCATAAATCTGAATACATTTTGTACTCATTTTTTCACTTATTTCTAATTATTTTCTAATTTACCTTGTGATGTATTATCTGACCCCTTAGTTACTCAAAATCTTGATTTTATTTATTTTTTTAAATTTTTTTAAAAGATTTATTTTATTATTTATTTATATACTTTATTTTTGGCTACATTGGGTCTTTGTTGCTGTGCCTGGGCTTTCTCTAGTTGTGGTGAGTGGGGGCTACCCTTTGTTGCAGTGCATGGCTTTCTCATTGCGGTGGCCCTAGGCACATGGGCTCAGTAGTTGTGGTGCACAGGCTTAGTTGCTCTGTGGCATATGGGATCTTCCCAGCCCAGGGATGGAACCTGTGTCCCCTGCACTGACAGGTGGATTTTTAACCACTGCACCAGCAGGGAAGCTCCAAAATCATTACTTTAAACTTCCATATATTTGGTGATTTTCATGTAGCTTTCTTTTATTTAATTTCAGCTTATTTTAATTTGTGTGATTTCAATCCATTTAAATGTATTGAGACTTTTATCATGTACCATCATATAGTTTTCCTACCATTTGAACTTGAAAAGATTATGCATTCTGTTATTGTGAGTTGAACTATTTCATGAAAGTGAATCGTAAAGTTGGTTGATAATGTTTAATTTTTGTATATGCTTACTGATTTTATATCTATAAATTTATTAATACTGTATTATGGCCCAATACATGGTCAATTTTGGTGAATTTTCCATGTGCATTTTAAAAGTAATCTCTATACACTGAAAATTATAATACATTGATGAAGGAAGTTATAGAAGAGACATAAATGGAAAAACATCCTGTGTTCACTGATTGAAAAAATTAACATTGCTAAAAAGTCCATACTACCCAAAGTGACATATAGATTCAATGAAATTCCTATCAATATCCCAATGGCATTCTTTACAGAAATAAAACAAATCTATCTAAAATTTATATGGAACCACAAAAACCCTGAAGAGCCAAAGCAAACTTTGATAAGAAGAACAAAGCTGGAGACATCATATTCTCTCATTTCAAAATATATTATAAATCTATATTACTAATCAAAACAGTGTGATACTGGCATAAAAACACATATCTACATCAATGGAACAGATTAGAGAACCTCAACATAAACCTACACATTTATGGTCAACTGATCTTCAACAAGGCCGCCAAGAACACACAATGAAAAATGACATCTCTTCAATAATTAGTGTTGAGAAAACTGGATAACCCATGCAAAAAAAAAAATGAAATTAGACCATTATTCCACACCATATGTAAAAATTAACTCAAAATGCATGAAAGACAAACATATAACTTGAAACTGTATACTACTAGAAGAAAGCAAAGGGGTAAGCCTCTTGACACTCGCGTTGAGCAATAGTTCTTGTGATATGACACCAAAAGCACAGGCAACAAAACAAAACAACAGCAACAAGTGGGACTGCATCTAAAAAGTTTATGCACAACAAAAGAAACACTCAACAAAATGAAAGGCAATCTACAGTATGGGAGAAAATATTTGCAACCCAGATATCTCATAAGGGGTTAATATCCGAAATATACAAGGAACTCCTACAAAAAAATTAAAAACCTGATTAAAAATTTGGGCATTTGAATAGACATTTATTCAAAGAAGATATACATGTGGCCAACAGATGAATGAAAAAGTAATTCAAAGTCACTAACCATCAGGGAAATGCAAATCAAAGCCATAGTGAGATATCACCTCATGCTTGTTAGAATGGCTATTATTAAAAACACAAAAGACAACAAGCATGGTGAGAAATGCAGAAAAAGGAACCTGGTACACTGCTGATGGGAACATAAATTGGTATAACCATTTTAGAAAACAGTATGGAGGTTCCTCAAAAAATTACAAATAGAACTATCATATGATCCAATAATCCCACTTCTAGATATGTAGTCAAAGGAAATAAAGTCAGTATCTCAAGGAGATATCTGCATTCTCATATTCATTGTAGCATTATTTGTAATGTCCAAGATATGGAAACAACCTAAGTGTCTGTCAAAAAATAACGAAAAAAGAAATCATAGTGTATAAATGCAATGGTATATTATTTGGCCATAAAAAGAAGGAAATCTTGCCATTTGTGACAACATGAGTGAACCCAGAGGACATTATGCTAAGTGAAATATGCCAGACACAGAAATACAAATTAACTCCTATGTAGAATCTAAAATAATAAAGCACATAGAAGTAGAGAGTAGAATGGTAGGGGTGGGGTAGGGGAGGAGGGAAGGTGGAAATGCAAAGATGTTGGTCAAATGGTGAAAAGTTTCAGTTATGCAAAATGAATGAATTCTGGAGATCTAATACTATACAGCATGGTGATGACAGTTAACAATACTGAATTGTATACTTGATATTTGCTAAGAGAATAAATCTTCAATTAAATTCAACATACAATGGGAACTATGGAGGTGATGGATAAATTATTGAAGATGATTGAGATGATCTTTTCACAATATATACATATATCAAAATACCAAGGTGTACACCTTATATACATACAGCTTTCATATGTCACAAATATCTCCAAATGAATTGTTAAAGTAAATAAAATGGCTATATTTCTAAACAACCCCCTCCAAATAAGCTGTCTTCTGCTATTGTTTATTGGTGTATATAAAAAAATCAATTAGGTCAAGTTGTTTGCTAATGCTGTTTGAGTCTATAAAAAGAGCAAAATATAAGAGTATATATTCAAAATGAAATTGGTTGACAAAAATATGGAGCAATAAAAAGAAATATGGAGCATCTCACATGTCTGAAAATAGAAGCAGAAGACAAGTATGATGCAATTAAGTTGAAACTAAAGAAGCTACCAGAGGTAGTCAATGCACTCAAGCATAAATTAAACTGTGCTGATGCTGAAGTGGATAACACAAAATAAGGGAAGTAATGTCATGAAGAGAAACAAAAAGAACATTGGATACTTTATTTTTAATTATTAACTTAAAAAAATGAAGTGTAGTTGACTAACAATATTATATTAGTTTCTGTTGTACAACATACTGATTCAGTATTTTTATAGATTATGCTCCATTTAAAGTTATTACAAACTAATGGCTATATTTCTCTGTGCTCTATAGTATATCCTTATTATTATTTTATACATATTAGTTTGTATCTCTTAATCCTCTATTTCTATCTTGCCCTCTCCCCTTCCCTGTCCCCACTGGTAATCATAACTACCAGTTTGGCCTATTGAGAAAAAATTTATTTTGACCATAAAAATGAAATCTTTGTAAGATCAGCCTGAAAAAGGGAAAATGCTGCTTTCAATGGCATGGCGGTCTTACATGGAGGTAAATGGTCTTTGTCCATGGTTTGCTTTATTCTTTCTCTGGGTCCATTTCTATGATGAATTTCCTTTCAGATGCCCGGATCAATTTGCTTCTACATGATAGGGTTAATAAGAGAAAAGCAATGGATATAATACTGGCTGATGCAAAACTGCTCATGTTTTAGACAATTAATTTCTGCATGTTCCTCAAAGCATGAATTCATTTCCTTCAGGTAAACTGATCTGAATTTTTTTGAATATCTGTTCCTGGAAAAGGATAAGCTATGTTGCCTTTCCAGCCTGTGACTCAGTAGGAAGAATAACATCAAAGTTGATTTTGAACTTAATATGCCATGTCCTCACGTTGAAAGATTCGTAAAAGGAAAAAAATCAAGATTATTTGATGAAATGAATAAAACTGAAGATAACTCTAAAACAAAAGAAACTCATTTATGTATCTGCCCACAACAGGTATAAATAAACCAAGAAAATCGACTATAACCAGCAATTGTAAACTACTATTACTTTACTTTGAGAAAACCAATTTCATAGTACTGTGTCAGATGTTTTTTATTTTTTTAAATCATGTACTTTTACAGATTATTTTCAAAAGTGAAATTTTGTACATATCTGGGTAGTTTGAATATATTTTCATAGTATTTTAAAAGAATTAAAAGTTTGACCATTTGAAAAAACAGAGCACTTTTCTATCTATTGGATTTATCAGTTACTGAGAAAGGAATGTAAGCTCTACAACTGTAGTTGAGAATGTTTCCTGTTTTTCTTTAAGTTCTACCATATTTTTGCTTCTTTTTTGAAGTTCTGTTGTCAGGTATACACATTTAAGAACACTATGCCTTCTTGATGAACTGATCCCTTCATCATAACGTCATATATTGTTTTATCCCTGGTAATAGTCTTTGTCTAAAATCTAGATTTTTAGTATTGATATTACTACTCCAGTTTTTTCCTTAGTGTTAGCATGGTAAATCTTTTTCCACTATTATATTTTTATATTTGCTTCCTTGATATTCAAGCGAGTTTGGGGTCATGTTTCTTAATTTTGATGCATTGATTAACTCTGATTTTTAACATAGTTATCAACATAGATTTAACTGTACCATCTTAATATTTGTTTTCCATGTTTTCCCATTCAGACAATCTCTAGGCTAAGTGTTCAATCCAAGAAATAAAAATGAATTTTAACAGCTGCTTAGTCAGTATACTGGAACACCATTATGTTTTGTTCATTTATCTCTTTGATACATTTGGATATCCAGACTTCTACACTTAGAAATTTCTGACTCCAACCAAGCTCCCAAATGAACCTATATTATGGAGGAATGGAAAGAATATCTGGAGTCATATCTAGTCATGAAGATTTAAAAAACAAATTAATTTTTATAAACTAAAAATCAGGTAGGCCGGAAACCTTCACAATTTTTTCTTGTAGGCAGTGCATTAGTTCCTGGTATTCTTGGTATGAAAATTTGTTTCCACACAGAATTGGAACAAATTGATTCAAGATTTCTTGAAGCAGAGATTTAAATAGATTACATGAAATTTTTTTTTATCTTCTTTGTGAAAGACAAAAAAGAAGTTAGGTAACTTTGATGTAATCCACCAGAGAGCCTTTAGGAAACACGGTTAAAAGCTGTGACTTTCTCTTTGACATTCAATAAATATCCCAGTAAAAGGTCTCTGTGTTCAAGGTTTTAAGAAGGCTGCCATCCCTGAAAGAACTTGTGAACTCTGGCCTTTCTTCTTTTGGGTGAACAGCAGATAAAAAGTTTGTTTTCCTCATATGTAACCTTACTACAATTTCATCAAACATACATCCTAGAAAACATACAGTACATACTTTATTTTTAAATAAAGTTTTATTCTAATTACAAAGTAAACAGGCAAATTTTCAAAAACCTTGGCAAATAAACAAAATTTTGAAAAAAGAATTAATGTAATACTAGTTAAATTCATAGCCTAAAATTAAACATGGTTATTTTTTGGCATATATCATTATTATCTCTGTTCCTGCCTGTCCATTTCTTTCTCTCAGATGACACAACCACACACACGCATACATACACACACGCACACATGCAATCTAGTGAAACATCATCATCTTCTGAAGAGAACAGATAATAATAAGCAACATGTAATGCACAGTTAATATATATCAGAAAATGCATTAAATTCTTTACAAATTTAATTAATACACAAACAACTCATAGGACCTATTATTATTATTCATCTTTCAGAGAAAATAAAATTGAAGTTTGGAGAAACTGTGTCAACGTATTAATAATTTGTTGAGCCACAATTCAATACCAGCTCATTACACCTCTAAATAATATAATATTCATTTAGGTTATTAGATATTACCATTATTATTATCCAAGTTACATAGTCAGTCTTCAAGAATAGAACTTATCTGACCTTCTTTTTACATGTGCTTAGGATTATCTTGATTTTTATTCTTATCTATCACTTGTTAATGAACATGATGAAAGGGTATTTCTAGATATATCATCTAATTATGACTTAAGAACAAAGTAGCATAACTTTCGGATCACACATAAATAATCTTATTCACAATGCTATGCTGTCTTCCAGAAAATTATACTATTTCCACCATTTAAAAAAAATTTTTTGGAGCTGCGCCACTGGCTTGCAGGATTTTAGTTCTCCGACCAGGGATTGAACCTGGGCCCTTGGCAGTGAAAGCATGCAGTCCTAACCACTGGATGGCCCGAAAATTCCCAATTTCCACTAATGTTAATATATGCTGATTAGTTTTCACATCTTAATTGGTGACTCATCCAAATAGGAATACTATACCTTGTCTGAAATACGAGTTCTGGACACAAACACAGTATGACTAGGCTACTCTTTGCCTCTTACAGTGAATATCTTCAAAATCTCATTCCAGACGAGCACCAGAATTACAACTAAATGCTGAACAATCATTAACAGAAAGACACTGGAACTCACCAAAAAAGACACCCCACATCCAGAGACAAAGGAGAAGCCGCAATGAAACAGTAGGAGGGGCACAGTCGTGTTAAAATCAAATCCCATAAATGCTGGGTGGGTGACTCACAAACTGGAGAACAGTTATACCACAAAACTCCACCCACTAAAGTGAGGGTTCTGAGCCCCACGTCAGGCTTCCCAACCTGGGAGTCCATCAATGGGAGGAGGAATCCCCAGAGAACTCTGAAAGCCAGCAGGATTTGATTGCAGGACCTCCACAGGACTGGGGGAAACAGAGACTCCACTCTTGGAGGGCACACAAAAAAATGTGCTCACCAGGACCCAGGGGGAAGGAGCAGTGACCCCATAGGAGACTGAAACAGACCAACCTGCTGGTGTTGGGGGGTTGCCTGTGGAGGTGGGGGTAGCTGTGGCTCACCAGGGGGACAGGGACACTGGTGGCAGGGGTTCTGGGAAGTGCTCATTGGTGTGAGCCCTCCCAGAGTCTGCCATTAGCCCTACCAAAGAGCCTGTAAGCTCCAGTGCTAGGTAGCCTCAGGCCAAACAACCAACAAGGTGTGAACACAGCCCCACCCATTAGCAGACAAACAGATTAAAGTTTTACTGAGCTCTGCCCACCAAATTGGATTAAAGTCTTATTGAGCTCCGCCTACCCAGCCCTAGCCACTATCAGTCCCTCCCATCAGGAAGCATGCACCAGCCTCCTAGATAGCTTCCTCCACAAGAGGGCAGACAGCAACATCAAGCAGTATCAGCAGTATTTCGTCTTGTGGAACTGAAAACCACAGCCACAGAAAGATAGAGAAAATGAAAAAGCAGAGGACTTTGTACCAGATGAAGGGACAGGATAAAAACCCAGGAAAACAGCTAAATGAAGAGGAGATAGGCACCTTTCCAGAAAAAGAATTCAGAATAATGGTGGTGAAGACAATCCAGGACTTTGAAAAATGACTGAATGCAAAGATTGAAAAGTTTACCAAAGACCTAGAAAAATTAAAGAGCAAACAAACAGAGATATGCAACACAATAACTGAAATGAAAAATACACTAGAAGGAACCAATAGCAGATTAACTGAGGCAGAAGGACGAATAAGTGACCTGGAAGACAGAATGGTGAAAATCACTGATGTGGAAAAGAATAAGGAAAAAAGAATGAAAAGAACTGAAGACAGCCTAAGAGACCTCTGGACCAACGTTAAACGCACCAACATTTGCATTATAAGGGTCCCTGAAGGAGAAGAGAGAGATAAAGGACCCGAGAAAATATTGAAAGAGATTATAGTTGAAAACTTCCCTAACATGGGAAAGGAAATAGCTACCCAAGTCCAGGAAGCACAGAGAGTCCCAGGCAGGATAAACCCAAAGAGAAACACGCCAAGACATATAGTAGTCAAATTGACAAAAATTAAAGACAGAGAAATGTTATTAAAAGCAACAAGGGAAAAATGACAAATGACATACAAGGGAACTCCCATAAGGGTAACAGCTGATTTCTCAGCAGAAACTCTGTCAGCCAGAGGGGATTGGCATGATATATTTAAAGTGATGAAAGGGAAGAACCTACAACCAAGAATACTTTACCCAGCAAGGATCTCATTCAGATTCGATGGAGAAATCAAAACCTTTACAAACAAGCAACAGCTAAGAGAATTCCGCACCACCAAACCAGCCCTACAACAAATGCTAAAGGAACTTCCCTAAGTGGGAAACATAAGAAAAGAAAGGACCTACAGAAACAATGACAAAACAATTAAGAAAATGGTAATAGGAACATACCTATCGATAATTACTTTGAATGTAAATGGACTAAATGCTCCAACCAAAAGACACAGACTGGCTGAATGGATACTAAAACAAGACCCATGTATATGCTGTCTACAAGAGACCCACTTCAGACCTAGGCACACATACAGACTGAAAGTGAGGGGATGGAAAAAGATATTCCATGCAAATGGAAATCAAAGGAAAGCTGGTGTAGCAATACTCATAAAGGATAAAATAGACTTTAAAATAAAAAGTGTTACAAGAGACAAGAAAGGACATTACATAAAGATCAAGGGATCCATCCAAGAAGAGGAGATAACAATTATAAATATATATGCACCCAATATAGGAACACCTCAATACATAAGGCAAATGCTAACAACTATGAAAGAGGAAATGCAAGGCAGAAATAGAGACACAGGTGTAGAGAACAAACATGTGGACACCAAGTGGGCAAAGCAGGGAGGGTTGGGGGGGAATGAATTGGGAGATTGGAATACCAAATTGTACACTCTAAATATATGCTGTTTATTGTCTGTTAACTGTATCTCAATAAAACTTCTTAAAAAAAATCTCATTCCATCATTTGTTTAGATTGGGGGTATGTTAAAGTGTATTAGGAGATTATTAAAAATCTAGGATTTCCCAGGGGTTAAGGAAGGGGATAGGGTAGAGAGAAATGTGTGTGACTATAAAAGAACAATATGAAGATCTTTATGGTGATTAATGTAGTGATACAGTATTTTCAACTAAGGTCATATTCTGACATTCTGGGTAGATATGAATTTTGGGGGGACATTATTCAACCCTTTACAGCTAGCCTGCTTCATTTCTTGCCATGATTCTGCCTTTGGTTGCTTTCCAGTCCCTTAAAATAATTGCTTTCATATTGTTTATATTTTTATTATTGTTTTTGGATGAGTGGTAAGTCTAATACAAGCTGCCTTTCTATGAACAGAACTGGACTTTCTACTCCAATTTTTCTTTTCTCAAAGATAAAAGAAAAAGGGCACCTGATAGTTGCTGCTATCTATCAGCTACTTTCCCCAGAGTATGTTGCACAATATAATACACCTGATAAAGGCTCAAATAGTGTTAGATTAGGTGCATCCACACATGTATGCATTACTAAATTAAAATATTATATTGCAATGGTGTGTCTGTGTCTTTGTCTGCCACAAAGCTGAGTGTATCTTTGTATGCACAGTGCCTTATTTAGCATCTGGTGTATAGAAAGAGCTCAAAAATCATTTAATAAAGTATGTCACTGAATGAATGAATACAGAGAAAAAGAAATAATGATCTCAATGTTATGAAGACACAAGGAACCTACTCAAATATATGACAGCAAGAACAAAGCAAAAGAATGCAATTTGTCTCACTTTAATATAACTATTTTGATAAAAATAGCTAAATTCAATAAACACCAATTATGCACCAGGCAGTAAGATAATTACATTTTACAGATTGTGAGTTTTAAATTTCCAGTTAATTCATGAGATGTAATTCATAGATCTTTGTTTTATTGATCAACTGGACTCCTAAAGAGAGCAACCTGCCTGCGATGACTCAACTAACTGCTACTTGGAACTCTTACTCTAGAAAGTATATTCAATTTTCTCACATGGGTTATTATTTAATTTTGAAATCACTTTAATTTCCTTGACCATTTTAACATAGAAAACCTAAGCCTGGGAGCAACTGACTCAGAGAATTGATAAATCTGACCTAATTTACATGTGAAAGACTGGGCTCAGGGTTTGATTTATGAATGGCACTTTTTTTTTTTGCCTGTATGAAGAAGCCTGAGAAATTTTGCATTCTAGGTATATTAAATAGGTCTGTTCTGCTCAATGTAAATAGAGACAGAATAAACATGTCAAAAGCTGGACTGAACTGGAGAGAGCTCATCTGACAGGTGTCAGAGTGGTGATTAAGACAAACCAAATGAATGTAACAGTCAAGCCTTTCATCACTTATAGCAAGAGACTAAATAGAGAAAGTGCCAACTCCCCCAGTGTTCCATTCTTCCCCATGGAAGAGTGCTGGGTATGGGTCAAATATATCGAAACAGATGGGGGTGGGTGGCACGATCTCATGGCTGAGGGAGTTCCGAACAAAAGATTCCTGCATTTTAGGGACAGGGGCAAGGAGAAGAGCTGGGAATAGAGAAGTGATGAGTAATGCCTCAGAATGGAAAAAGGTATCTCGAGTTCCCTTCCTCTCCCTCTATAAGCAGAAGTGTCTGAGGAACCCTGCCGGGGAGGGCCATTAATAGAGGCCTCTGAGTGGAGATGTCAGAGCTAGGAATCAATGGCACAAGAGAATGGCCATCAATGTGGACCTGAGCCCAGCTCTCTTCAGAGACTACAATGCATTGTCTGCACCATTTCTGGTGTAGGGAGGGCAGCTTTCCCCAAGAAGCATGTCAGAAAAAGCCTTCATAATTTTCTGTGGTCAGCCCTGAAAGATCCCAGGTAGGATTTTGGCCTGGGATCAATTCCGCTATAATTTATTAATATATTAGAGGCAAATAATCTACAACTATGCTCAAATTATTCATTATGCTACAGGGAATATATTCTTTCATCAAAATTATGTGTTGTACATGCAAAATGCCAACTAAACAGTTAAGCTGTTATTCACATATTTTGAGTTGAAAGATAAAGCACATGTGACTTTACTGGGACAATTGGAGAGCTACATGGTTTTGCAGTGAAAAGTTGATTAAAAATTTCACATAGAACCATTATCACAATGCAAATTTTGGAACTGTAAAGTGATACATGCATTTTTCCAGATAAATTAAACATGGCTATTATAAATCTATATCTCAAGGCATGTAATAATGTGATATGATACTTCTTTGAATATATTTCCTTTTACCTAAATGCAAAGAAATAAGTGATAAACAAATGACATAGTAAAAACTTAAAATTAATTACTTTGTAAAAAAATTTTTTTGGCTGCACTGTGTAGCTTGCAGGATCTTAGTTTCCCAACCAGGGATTGAACCTGGACCCCCAACAGTGGAAGCACTGAGTTCTAACCACTGGACTGCCAGGGAATTCCCTGTAAAATTTTATAGCCCATTTCTTTTTAAACCTAGGAAAAGACATTCATTTGCTCTTTTTATGCAACTCTGTCAGAACCATGGATTTCTTTTACTCTATCAGTGGAAAAATAAAAAATGTTTTTAACTTATTTACAGTTTAAATTTCCAATTTTCTCCAGAAAAAAAAGTATAGGTTGACTTGGATAAAAAAAAAAAATTGCTATAATTAAATGTTTCTCTATTGAATAAGCTGAAATGGGGAAAAACTAGAAAAGAAAAGTGGTCATTTTCTAAAACATTCAACAAATAATGTAGACTCTAAAACTAAACCTAAAATATAAAAAATACCCTGACTGCATCTCAGCAAGATATTCAGAGTTGGTAGCTTATGCATTAAATGCACTGTCTTGCTTCTATTTCTGATGTACGCACCTATTTTATATAGATATACGTAGATATGATCTATAATATCATATACATATGCGTATATGTGTACATGTGGTAATTTACAATTATTTGAATGACAGTTCAGGGGCAGGAGGCATGCAAAGGGAACGCATATATTAGGTTTTTTGTGTCTGTGCCCCTAACTTGAAAAGGAGATATAAATTTTGAGAGATATTTTCCTTAAGTTTACTTTTTTTATTGAACTAATTAAACATATTTAAGCCTTTCATGACATAACCATTATAGGAATTATTGAACATTTTAAGATGTGATGTTAATAGGCATTTATTATGTTTGTAAAATAATGGGACTGATTTAGGACATCTACAGAAGGCATCAAACTTGTATCACTTAATGTCACTATTGGATTTTTCTCATTATGATTTTGTTAAATGGTAGGGAGGAAAATGATCTGTCTTTATTTACTATTAAAAAAAATTGAAGGGCCAGCAATGCAACATAGCTTTCTTGGGAATATATTGCAGTTTTTTAATTATAAAAATGTTGAATAATATGGTGAGTCCCTGTTGAAAGAAAAATGTTTTGTCATGCCCAGAATATTTTGTAAAAGAGGCAGAAAAAATAATTTCCCTCAGGGTAGTATAATGAAATAACTAAAATTTCATCATCCTTCCAAACAAATATCAGCTCTTATGATGTGATAGGTAGGAACAAAGTATATAAAAATAACAAAGTATATAAAAATAAGTTGTGATGGTGTCTGGCTTTGTGTGTGTGTGTGTGAGTGTGTGCATTTGCAACCCATGTGTGATAGAGACAGACAAAATATCAAAAATCTTTGTGAGAGAAAATGTTTTAAAATATATTGTGTTGTGTCCATTTCTGATTTATCTTAACCTTTCTTGGTTATTAAAATTACAGAAGGTAGCAAGTAACAGTAATTTTCTTTTGTCAAGAAAATATTTGGTTTGTATTATATGTGAAGACAATGTGTCAAATCATCAAATCACATTCACATGACTCTCACAGGCCATCATTTAAACTAGTGATTCAAGAACTGCAGGCTTACAACACAGAGGTAAATGATTCTTTGGGAAACTCTGATGATCCTGTTACACATGACTCCTTATAAAAGGCCCTTCCTGTCTTGCATTAGGCCAATGTCTGGTTTCAGATTTAATGCAAATTACATTTTGAGAGTGGGACAACTCTATTTTATTTTCCCATTAATTACACAGTTTGTTTTTTATTCATTTCAACAGATGTAGAAGTACTTGACAAAATCCAATACTCCTTCGTGTTAAAAAGTCAACAAACTGAGATTTGAAGGGAACTTTTTCAATCTGACAAATGAGTAATGAAAACCCCACAACTAACATCTTACTTGATGGTGAAGGACTCAATGTTTTCCCCCTAAGTTAGGAACAAAACAATGAAACCTTCTCTTATCACTTGTATTCAACATTGTACTGGACATTTGAGCCAGGCCAACTAGGAAAGAAAAAGAAATAAAAGGCATCCAAATTAGAAAAGAAGTAAAACTATATTTGAGATGAAATGACCTTATATATAGAAAATCCTATGGAATCCACATAAAAAACTACTCAAACTAATAAACAAGTTCATCGAGGTTACGGATCAATCTCCAAAAATCAGTTGTGTTCTCTATACCAGCAATGTACATTTCAAAAATGAAATTTTAAAAAATATTTACAATAGCATTAAGAAGAATAAAATACTTAGGAAAAATAAAATAAGTGCTAAGTATACTCTGACAACTTCAAAACATTGTTGAAAGAAGTTAAAGAAGGCTTAAATAAATGAAAATATATCTTATGTTTATAAATTATGACTTATTGTGATTAAGATAGAAATACCTCCTAAACTGATTTACAGATTCAGTGTAATTCCTATCAAAGTACCACCGGCCTATTTCTTTTTTGCAGAAATCAAAAAGTGGATGCTAATATTCATGTGGAATTTTAAGGGGCCCAGAATAAGCAAAACTACTTAGAACAAAACAAATTTGGAAGACTCACACTTCAGATTTCAAAACTCCTGAGAAAGCCATAGTAGCCAAGACAACATGAGACTGGCATAATAACAGAAATATTGATCACTGGAATAGATATGAGAGTCCAGAAATGAACCCTTTCATTTAAGGTTAATTGATTTTTGATAAGAGTGCCAAGACAATTCAAAGGAAGAAAGAATAGGGTCTTCAATAAACAATGCCGGGACAACTGGGCAGTAAAAATTTAACTCAAAATGTACCACAGATATAATGTAAGAGCTAAAATTATAAAACTCCAGGTGAAAATGTAGGAGTATGTCTTTGTGACCATTGTTCAAAAAAGACTTCTTAGATATGACACCAAAAACACAAGTTATAAAAGGAAATAAACAGATATATACATACACAGAACTTCATCAGAATGAATGATTTTTTGCTTCAAAGGACTCCATCAATAAGGTGAGAGAACAACCCAGAGAATGGAAAGAAATATTTATAAATCATATATGATAAAAGACATATTTAGTATATATGTAAAAGACCTCTGACAAGGAAATAATAAAAGAATGAATAATACAATTTTTAAAATGGGCAAAGGATCTTATTGGACATTTCTTCAACTGAGCAAAAGGTATATGAAAAGATTGTCAATATTATTAATGATCAAGGAAATGCAAATTTAAACTATGAGACATCACTGCTCACCACTAGGATGGCTATAATCAAGAAAACAGAAATAGGTGTCGCCAAAAACATAAAAAATTGGAACTCTTATACACTACTAGTAGAAATGCTGGTTTTGACAACAGTCTATAATTCCTCAAAAGGAAAAGTTTAAATTATCATATATTCCAGAAATTCTTCCCCTAGATATATAACCAAGATAAATGAAAGTGTGTATCTACATAACGAATTGTGCACTAATGTACATTACAATACATTCATAATAGAAAATGTAGAAACAGCCAAAACATCCATAAACAAAGGAATGCATAAATTAAATACACGGACTACATGTACATGCAATGGAATATTATTAGGCAACAAAAAGGAATGAAGTACTAATACATGCTAAGCAAAGGATAAACCTTAAAACATTGTAAGTGAAAGAAGTCAGTCACAAAAGGAAATTATTACTAATGTGTACAGAATTTCTTTTTTGGTGATAAAATGTTTTAAAATGAATTGCAATTATGGTTATAGACATCACTCACTGATTTGTGTACTTTAAGTGGGCAAATTCTATGTTATGAAAATTATATATTAATAAAGCTGTTATTTTTAAAAGATAATATTCAAAACAAAAAAAACTGGAACAATTTTCATAAGAGAAAAACTACTTTCATGTTTTTTTTTTTGAATCTGTGGCCAGTATACAGGAGAAATCAAAAACGTGTAAACAGCTGCCTATTTCCAAAGAGAATCGAAACTTTTAAAGATAGGTAAATAACCAGAATTTATTAATAGGAAGCCAATAACAACTGTCATCAGCATCAGTCTACTCCCTCCTTTGAGAGGTATTTCATGAAACTATTGAAGTCATTATCCTGTTGCCATTGGGAATATATTTTATTTCCACTGTCTTTGCGGAAAGGCAGGATATTTCTCTATTTACAATGTCATGTGAGAGGACTCCAAAAGACTCAATTATGGTGATCAGAAGTCATGGCAAGAAGGTGAATTGTGCATCTGTTTTTCGCAGATGGCATCTGCATTTCTGTAAGATTTCTTATTCCGTATCTCTTTTTTGAAGAAGAAGAAGTTGGCAAAATAAGCAACCTTGGGTTTCCTGTATGTCAAGTAGACTATGTGGAAGGTGGCCAGGCATGAGCCCTCTTTTTAATATTCTTCCCAAAGAGGCTGGCATCAGAAAACAAAAACAAAAACAAACTCCCAAAAAACTTAGCTGTACTACTACAGGCAAGAGTTAAGCAGGGTGTCTTGGGAGGGTTCCACCTGAAGTGAATCTTCACCCTGCAAACCCTCTTAAACATCTCCCTTTTGTTTTGATACACCGTTATTGCATATCAGCAATTTGGAAGACTACTTCATAGATAACAAGAATCAATCTTAGGGGAACCCATAGATGACAGAGCAGCACTAATGAAATGTGTTAATTTCTTCCTTTTCTGCAGTCTCCCCAATGCATTCCCCAAACTGGAAGAAAGTCATCTGTAAATGGAAGACTGAAGTAGGTTTGGCCCCTTCCCTATTCAACTTGGGTTTAATGCTTGCGAAAGGCTGTGTTAAATTATGTATGTGACTGAAGGTTTAAGTG
Source organism: Hippopotamus amphibius kiboko (assembly GCF_030028045.1). Classification (NCBI taxonomy): domain Eukaryota; kingdom Metazoa; phylum Chordata; class Mammalia; order Artiodactyla; family Hippopotamidae; genus Hippopotamus; species Hippopotamus amphibius. The sequence goes on from NC_080198.1 coordinate 79,057,397, forward strand.
GGCTGATTTTATTACATTTAGGGTTTGGGAGTCTGCCTAAGGTATAAAGAAAAGCAAAGAGATTCAAAAGGAATGATTTATGATAGTGAGAGGAGAAAAATAGAGAGTATTCATTTTAAACAGTATTTGTAAAAAGAAACAAAGTACAAACCAAACATATTGAGATTCAGAAAACATGAGTTAAAGAAATTTATATCAGATGTATGGCTGAGCCCCTTTGCTGTGCACCTGAAACTGTCACAGCATTGTTAATCAGCTATGCTCCAATATAAAATAAAAAGTTAAAAAATTTTTTTTAAAAATTTATATCAGATGATCTCAGATTACATTGTAACTTCAAAATCTTCATTTGTTTACAGCAAGTGGAGGGTAATGATGAGGTTGCCTAGTTAGGGGAATGCAAAATGTTCATAATATTTAAATGGGAATTTCAGAGTGATTAATAAAACATTGTTAAGGCTTAATTAACTTATAATGCATACTTTGTAGAAAGAAGCATAATATTCAGGTGAGTCTTTCCATTAGCTTAAATGGAAATAAGGAGATGTATTTGTCAGAGTTCATTCATCTTTCTATTGCCCAAATTTTCTTATAAGTAAATAACGTTCCTGAGGCAGTGTTAGACTTTAGGTGTGAAATGAAAAATATTTCAGATATTATCCCTTCAAGAAGCCTGTGGTGTAGTAAAGACATTATATAAATAAGTTAAACAAATACATTATAAATGTTAATGAATTCTGCAGAACACTATGAAGGAAGCAAACAACGCTGAAAATTAAAATCAAAGCAAAACAGGTATATGGTTGAACTGACCTATTTTTTGGATATTAGCCAGAAAGCATCTACTAGGAGGTAAGACTGAAGCTGTGATTTGAAGAACAGTGATGAATTATTGTCTGTAAAGGTGAAATCAGGGCTCACAACATTTGCTGTGTTTGGAGTAGGAAAGAGCTCAATACATGCCAGGAATTGACATAAATGAGTAGAGGTGTGTGCAGCACATAGGGCGTATGCACATTGAGGGTGCGAGATTAGGGGCAAGGGCACTTGAAGTCTTTGAAAGGTTTTAGGTGAGCAGTTATGTAATTGCATTTAATTTGTACCATGACTGGTTACAGCACAAAGTACCCACAATTTAGGGAGAAAAGAAGAAAGGACAGTTAGGAGACCATATCAATAAAGAATTCAAGTGAGGGACTTCCCTGGTGGTGCAGTGGTTAAGAATTCACCTGACAATGAAGGGGACACAGGTTTGATCCCTGTTCTGGTAAGATCCCACATGCTGTGGAGCAGCTAAGCCTGTGGGCCGCAACTACTGAAGCCCGCATGCCTAGAGCCTGTGCTCTGCTACAAGAGAAGCCACAGCACTGAGAAGCCCACACATTGCAGCAAAGAGTAGCCCCGCTCGCCGCAACTAGAGAAAGCCTGTGAGCAGCAACGAAGAACTAATGCAGCCACCCCCCAAAAAAGAATGCAAGTGAAAATTTGCTGACTAGACCCACATAGCCTCTATGGAAATGGATAGAATTTGAAATATATTTTGGAGGTAAATCATGTATGGATTAAAATCAAGGGGAAAATCAAGAACTAGATTTCTGGCTTGGCCACTGAGAGCTTGGTGGAGACATTTTTCAAGATAAGGAAGAAATAAGGGTGGGGACACAGCAGGTTTAGGGGTAGGAATCAAACACTCAGTTTGGGGTGTATTAGTTTAAATATACCTGTATATGATCAAACCGAGATATTGAGTAAGTTATCAGATAGAGGAGACCCCTGACCTTTGTTCTAGATAGAAAAGCACTGGCATGGCGTTGAGAAAAATGTCTCGTACTGAGCCAGTGAGTTACTGATTCAGTGAAGAAACCTCCTTTGCATTTGCCAAGAAATAAATGAGCTCTCGCTGCTACTTTGCTTCACAAGGGGTCTGAACATGCCTTAATAATTTTGGCTCCAGAGAGATTACTCCATGTTTCCTGCTTATTTTTAACAAAATCAAATTAGTGGAGTCTAAGTTAGGTACCATTGCCCTCTTGCAAGGAAAACTTGGAAAGTGAATATTTGCAGTTTCTGCTTTGTTAACGGGAGGCTACATGTACTTCCCACTGAGATCCACAGAAGGGTCAATTCTCCAAATGAAGAAAAGGGATTCAGATGCTACACACCTTCCACACACAATCATAAATGTTCAGTACAAGCCACCGTGTTTTCTGTCAAAAATATATGCTTCGGACTTCCTAGGTGGCGCAGTGGTAAAGAATCCACCTGCCAATGCAGGGGACACGGGTTCGAGCCCTGCCCTGGGAAGATTCCACATGCCATGGAGCAACTAAGCCCATGTGCCACAACTATAAAAAAAAAAAAAAATGCTTCTACCATACACAAATTTACCTTAACTCCTGAAAACATTCAGCACAATGAATCTATTATATAATCAATAAAACCCAACTCATTCTCACAAGGCAGTGAATCAAAAATCCTTCAACAATTTCAAGATCAAAATATTTGATGATAGTCAGTTCTTCCTTAGCTTTTTCATGTTCCCCTTTTGAAACAGTATGAAAAGGAGGGGGAATACCTTATTTAAAATGAAACAGCAAATAAACGAATATGAAAAGAAATTCTGTCCCAAAGCTGTATTTGGTGACTATGGCTTTCCTTATCTATAACAATTCGTGTGCCTTTTGCATTCTGTTGGCACTTCACTGGTCAGAGTTCTTTACTTGATACATGACTCAAACGGTCATTCCTGAAGGTCCTGATTACTTGGAGCTCCTTCCTGTATAGGTTTTCATTAGCTTTTATTACTTTTAATGGTGAACAATGGCAATATTGGAGGTACTCCAAGAATCACCTTGCAATCCATGCTTCTTCCATTTCCTTATAAGGGTCAAGGTGAACACCCTAACCAATTCCAAAATACATTGTTTTGGTCACTATGAATACCCCAATGGCCAGAGAGTACTTTTAGCTCCTAAACTAATACAAACTTTGCTGTATTCCTTAATGGAGGCAATTAATTCACAGTCAACGAGATGGAAAAGAATAATTTGATTGTGAGTTATTAGACATAGTTTTGGAAGATGCCAATTGCTTCAAATCCTTTGAATCCAGAGAAAATACATTACAGTATTGGAAAAGGTTTCACAGATGTGCTTCCTTTTTCAGAGCATAAACAAGAATCTATAATTTTAAGGATATTTTACCAAGTTAGTACATGACAAAGTTTTGGATACTCAACTCAATACTCTAACCAGAACCAGTTAAGACTGTTAAAAAGATCAGCTTGAAGAATATTTCTCTACAGGCAAACTGGTATCAAAGTACACTTTGTTATTTTACTTATTTCTGTGTGAATTTGTGTATGTGTGTGCAAAATCCATGGGATATTTTAATTCTAGTGGTAATTTTTTATATTCAGATGAACATGGTTGGTGATGCTTATTGAAACAACAATATTTATAGATGAATAGCTCAAATTTCTGCCTTGTCCTTTAAGAATCCCATAGTTTAAAATAATTTCCAATTTTATTAACATCTGCCAAATTGCCATTTTTCAATTTCTCTGTTTTTTCCAAAGGCTTTTTAAATATCTTTATAGTATACCTGTCCCCAAGCTGCTTACTGCTGCTAAGATTTCCACTAAATATCACTTAGCCTCAAAATCGGTTGTAATGAAGATTCTGAACAAGGTTCAGAAGGTTGACTGGGTCGTCAACTCCACATTGAGATCTTTCCAGTCAACACTCTATCCACTATTAATATCATTGATTTTACTTTTCCATTTTTACAAACCTCTTAGAACTTAGAAAACAAGCTTGAGCACTATTTCTGGGACAGACTATCATATAGGAATACCTTTCTTTCTGTCCTGATGATAGACACATGCAAAAACATCAAACATTCATAAAATCTACTCTATCCCCAGTCCTGAATAGCTAGACCCACTTTGCTGACAATTATATGGACCTTGTAATTAGAAACAAGCAAGAAATAAAAGAATTCTTCTGACCTTGGCACAACAAGTGAATAAAAGAAGGTAAAACTCTGATCTGCAGCTAAGAAACAGCAACCACAACCATTCATAAAACAATGGGTCTCTCAGACTCTCCTGAATTAAAGTAGCTGGATGAAAAAAAGGAGCTTGAGGATGAAGACTAGTAGTGGAATACCGGCCACAGGAAAAAGAAAAGAAAGGGAGTATAAATGTTATCCTTCTAATCAACATTCATTAAATCATAGGAAAGGAGATTTGAATATTAACAGATGATTTTTATGCACACTAGCACTTGAGAACCACTGATCTGAAAGAATGTATAATTAGCAAGCCCTTTAGACTGTCTCTTTCAAATAGTAATTATCTCAGTCATGCTTTTGTCATATACTGGAAAACAACCAATTTATTGTCAAATTATGAGATGAGTGCCTTATGTGCATATTTCATGTAAATGATTCAAGATAAATCCCAATGATTCAGAGCATGGATGCTAACATTAACATTGTGCTGTTAAAAAATTTGAGATCGTGAAAAATAATCTTTTCTCTAACATACAAATTGTATTCCCATATTATATTAGATTTAGGGGTGATATATTATGGCATTCACTCTAAAGGTATGCATGGTATTAGGTGCTTTATTAGAGATACAAGAATATCTGGTTTAAATGAATTATAAATCAATCATAAGTAGAAACAACAAACAGGCAATAACCAAAAAATTTTATATCAGCATTATTCAGAAGATGATGTTATTGCTTTTAATGATAAAGTATCAGTCATATATAAAACATCAAATATGTGTGCCTTTGGGAACTATTATTCAAATTCAAGAAAAAGAATACATTTTTGTGTTATTTTTTTCTTAGTTTCTTTGAGCTTTTCCTATTTGAGAAGATATGAACTGCATCTGGTTTCAATAAAGTGACTGTTTACATGAGTGCTTACTTTGATTAATGATTTAAGAGGATTTGTGACTTGTAGGATCTGTGCTCTCTATGACTTTTATATTCTTCAAAGAAAATTTAAAAGGATTTTTTTAATCTTTTTGTTTGGTTGTTTTTACAATTCCAATACGGTTTTCCAAAAAGCTAAGTTAGAGCTTGAGAAAAATAAACTCATAATTTAGATAAAAGTAAAACATATCACAGCACTGATACTTAAGAAAAACTAAAAACTTTAAAAGTGAATCTTAAATTATGAAATATTAACCAGGAGAACATATCTACTTTCTACTGAAGAGCTAATTACATCTAAGCTATCTATGGACTATTGGCAAGTCTTCTTTGTTTGAGGGACAACAAAATTGCAAACTACAGAACCAATAAAGGCCTTCTTCACATATAAGTGATTGTCTTGGACAATGAAGTACTTGTAAGATGGAGTCTGGAGAGAGAGAGCCCCTTTACAGCTACATGCCTGCTTCACAGTGCAGACACCATGGTGAAAAATGAAAAGCAGAAGAGCTGCTTGGGAGGAAAGTTGTTTGATTCCCAAACAGGTTTTCACTATTTCAATGCAATAAAAAGTTGTCAGACTCGTCTATTGAATCTTAGTGTTGAGCAACAGAAACAAAGGTTGTAAAACAAAATTTAATCTATATGCTAGTTGAGAGTTGTCTAAATTAATTTCAATATATTCTAGAAAGTTTGTATTTTGCAGCAAAGGTTCCTGGTCATAAAACTTGAATTAAATAAATATGTCTTTAATATTGGAATGAAATAATCAATATGCAACATATTATTTCTTGGAATAGCATCTTAAAGAATAATGATTAAAGCCTCCTCAAACAGGATTTGATAGAATTTGACCCTTGTTGGCACTATGAAAAAATAATACAATAAATATGTTCTTTGAATAAATCTGAGATTACACTAAGCTTGTCAAAAATGGATATGTAATAACAATCAACTGTGCATTCTTATCTATACAATACTAATATTCATTTTATTTTTTATAAAAAAAATAAACTCAGTGTTTCAATAATTGACCATATAATAGGTTTGGATTTATAAGTTCCATCACATTTTTTTTTTTTTTTAGAGTGTTGGTATAGATTTCTAGAATAGAGGCTGCATATATTCAAAATGCTATTATAGTGCCTTGGTTTCTTAAGTTTTTATTATGTGTTTTATGTCTTTTATATCTATTATTTCTATCTTTATTGCTAAACATCTTTCTCCAGTTCTTATTTAATGTAATAATTTCTTTTGTGATTGATTCTATAAATTATATTAATTTTTGTGTGCTTTGTCAATTTATTTTGTCTCATGCCTTTTGATTGGGAATGTATGTTATGGTGCAAAACAATGATAAAAATAATAAGTAACATTTCATTACATTCTCAAAAGAACCCTGTAGTCTGGGATATACTTTTTTTTTTTAAATAATTTTTAGCAAGGTTTTCTCTCCACCTGAGATGATATTTACAGGGCCGAGGGGTCGAGGGAGGTTTGGGGTCTCTGTTTTTGTTTTTTTTTAATATATTTATTTATTAATTTATTGGCTGTGTTGGGTCTTTGTTGCTGCACGCAGGCTTTCTGTAGTTGCGGCGAGCAGGGGCTACTCTTTGTTGTGGTGCACGGGCTTCACGCTGCAGTAGATTCTCTTGCCGCGGAGCATGGGCTCTAGGTGCGTGGGCTTCAGTAGTTGTGGCACGCAGGCTCAGTAGTTGCGGCCCATGGGCTTAGTTGCTCCGCAGCATGTGGGATTTTCCCGGACCAGGGATTGAACCCGTGTCCCCTGCATTGGCAGGTGGATTCTTAACCACTGTGCTACCAGGGAAGCCCCTGGGGTATACTCTTATCTCTCTTTTACAAATCAAAAGATTGAGACACATGAAGTTAAAGTAATTATCAATAAGAGCCAGAATTCAGAGTTTTTGCTATTTTACCCCCACGTGTACCAAAGTGTGTGATTTTAGCCTTAGAATATAATCCTCAAATTCCAATATTTTCACACTGTAGATTATTATAACAAATTATAATTATTATTATCAGATTGTAACTGCCACTTAATTCAGAAAGCGATATTACCTTATTGATTTATTGAAGACATTTTGGGAAACTGGTCTATACATTATGCTCTAGTGCAAAATAAAATAGTAAATACCATAAGTTTAGTTGATGATTGCTTTATGCATTTGAATACAGTTTTAAATTGTAGAGTTTAAATTATGTTTATTAAAGTGGAAAACTATATTCTTAGCTTTAATGAACACCCAAACTCTTCAGAATTAATGTTGATAAACACATTCCAAGAGATTGGCTTCATTATCTTCTCATTTAAGTCATCTTCAGTGACATACCATTTAATAAGGCAAGTTATGCAGGTACTGACAGTTAAATTCTGTATTTATCACAGGCAGTTTTAACTTGACTAACATAATAAATCTTATTCATACCAATGTCACTATCTATTAGAGAATTAATAAGTCATCAACCCTTCAAACATGGCATTGGTGTTATTATTATGAACTATGGAGTCCTCTCATTTGTTTATCGATTTTCTAAATATTTCCTTCCTAGAATACATTTTAAGTAATTTTTATTTCATATTTTGGTTCTATTTCAGGTTCTAATTCCAGGGGAAAATGTTTGAACAAGTTAATCTTTTGACATCAAAACTTTCTTTCCTTGCTATTTTTTAGGAAAAAATGAATTAAAGTTCAACAAATGTAGAAAACAGTACACAAATTACAAACATTATACTTGACAGAGTTTCATAAAGTAAACATACCACTGATAGCCCCAGGATCCAGAAGCTCTTTGATGTTTCCTCCAAGTCACGATCCCCATAATAGAAACCAGTATCCTGACTTCAACAACATAAATTACTTTTCCTGGTTTTGGATATTATTCACAAATAATTATATAGTATTTATCCTTTTGTGTGGTTTCTTTCCCCCATTGTTATAAATATGAAAAATTTTAATATTACAACCAAGAAAAATTTAACATGATTCCCAATGAAGAATACCTATGTAGTTGCAGGAATACTCAATTAGACACTTTTCTGAATAACATGCAACTCATAGATTATATTTAAACTTTGTTTATGCCAGTTGCCAGTGGACTAAGTAGTTTCTTAAAAGTAACATTATAGTTTTTTTAGTGTTAATATGTTACAAAATAAATACAATTTGTGAACACTTTAATAGAAACTATATTTGAGCTGGTAAGCATTAAAAAGAATGAAGTTGAGTTACTTGTAACGAGGTGGAGAGACTTAGAGTCTGTCATACAGAGTGAAGTAAGCCAGAAAGAGAAAAACAAATACCGTATGCTAACTCATATATATGGAATCTAAAAAAAAATGATACTGATGAACCCAGTGACAGGGCAAGAATAAAGATGCAGATGTAGAGAATGGATTTGAAGACATGGCCGAGGGGTGGGGGTAGAAAGGGGAAGCTGGGACAAAGTGAGAGAGGAGCACTGACATATATACACTACCAAATGTAAAACAGATAGCTCGTGGGAATTTCCTGCATAACATAAGGAGATAAACTTGATGATGGGTGATGCCTTAGAGGGCCAGGATAGGGAGGGTGGGAGGGAGTTGAGGGAGGGTAGGGATATGGGGATATATGTATAAATACAGCTGATTCACTTTGGTGTACCTCAAAAATTGGCACAAGAGTATAAAGCAATTATATTCCAATAAAGAGCTTTAAAAAAATGCCATTAAATGTGCTGTTTCAATGAAATACAGGTGCCTATTTTACGTTATTACGTATCCATCACTTTGAATTCCAAAAATATTTTAGTTAAAATTTGTTATAAAAATGTTAAATTTCATTAGTTTTGATGAATAATATGATTTGTGTAATTTAAACATTATAATATTTTGCTTGTTATTAATGAAAACAAAATAATACTGTAATTCATGCATTTCATTTGAAGAAATACCTTTTTTGATTCCCTCAATGCCACCCTGTGGCCAACACTGCTCACTCTTCCTTCAAGATATATTGCACATTGTCTGCCTATGATTTAGTGGAAGAGCTGGTATTATTCCCTGTAATAAAATTAATAAAGCTAATTTCCTAAAACTTTTAGATGTTAATGTAAATATAAATGTAGGTACCAACAGGAAGTATAGCTCCCAGCAGAGAAGTTGGACATTGATGAGGCAATGAAAATTATAGTAGACAAGATAACAGTAAGGGAAGATTCTGCCACTGATTTTTCCCTGGAATTTTTGGCCTTCCTGGGCACTGGCAATGGACTGAAAGTCCTAAGCAAAGCTGGGTGTAAAGTTCAGCAGATGATGCATGTGGGAAACCAGAAGAGCTAATGGTGGAGACCAGGAGGTCTCAAGCACAGATCAGTTTTTCCCCTTAGGACATTTGCTGAATAATAGAACACAGTGCAGTATTAAACCAAAAGCCCAAACATAAAAATCTCTGAAAAACTGAATGAAATTTTTCATCAGTCTCACTTGGAATATAGTTAAGAGCTTCCTAGGGAGTAGTTACCTTCAGAAGAAATCACAATTTTAGTTTAAAAGTCTGGAAGTCAGGTGCCAAGTCTTAGGTAGACTGGGCTTCCCTGGAACTGCAAATCAGTCTCAAATCCCAGTTTCTGGTTGGGAAAGTTACCAGCCATATCCTAACTTGACCAAGGAAGTAAAGCGTTAACTCTGCTAGGGAAAGAGATTATCCGGAACTTGTGCAAGTTTTTCATACAAAATCTTTGGCATTTGAAAAAAAAAATATTATACACATTAAGAATATGAGCAAAACCACAGAGAAAGCACAGAGAATAAAAACCATTTCATAGGTGATCTAGTATCAGTTTGGCCATCAAGGACACAAAGATTATCACTATACTATTCAAGTAAATATAGAAAAATATGAAGACATATATTAAAATATAAAGAATTGCACTAGAAAATAAAACATCTGAACATGAAACAAATATTCTTTCTAGAAATAAAAATATAAACCTAAATTTAAGGATATATTTTATGATTTTAAGAGCAAACTGAATACTGAAAAATACAGGGTTAGTGAACTGGAATATTAGGTCAATACAAATACAACACTTGCAGAACAGAAAGGGATAAAAATGATGGAATATCCCAAACAGCTAGAGCTACAAAGAGGATTCAGCAACAATGGTGAATAGTTGTGTAATTGTAGTCCCCAAAGAAGAAAAGGGTGAGAATATTAATACAGATAAAGACTATTTTCAAAACTGAAGAAAAATTCCAATGAACATTTTCAAGAAGTTCTGTAGATCCCAAACAGAATATATACAAAGAAAATTACATGGAGGCATACTAAGGTATGTGTGGTGAAAACCAATGCGAAGGGGAAAATGGTAACACTGCTAGAACAAAAAGAAACCTTACCTTCAGATGATCACTAGTTGAAACTTCAACATTAACATCTTCTTAAATACATGAAGAAATACCTTATAAGAAGAAAAACAAATTATTAAGAGATACACTGAAATAGTTATTCTTGATCATAACTGTAAAGATGCAAAAACTGGAATAAGTCTTCTAAGCATTTTATTTAAAAATTATAACATCTGAATGTTTGTTTTAAATGTAGACACCTCATTTACTACTGATGGCCCTATCACTTATTTATGATAAACAACACTGTTCACTTAATCAGTGTTTATTCAATATTGTCAATGTCAAAGACACTTTTCTTTGGATCTGAGAATATAATTAGAAAAAGATGCAAGAAGAAGAGGTAAGCAAGAAATAGAAAAAATAAGGGAGGAGAAAAGGAGGAGAAAAAGAAATCTTCAATGTCTTCATTGTGATGTTTATTTTAGTAGAGAAAATAGATACTAAATGAGCTTAATTTAAAAATTATATATTATAATAAATGTGGTAAATGGCAAAAATGTCTTGGAATAAAAATAACTGTTGTGTATACATGCATTTGACATTTGTTTTCATAAGTGGACAGAAAAAACTTTTAGGGTAATTACAATTATCATGACGAATCCTAAAGCAAATCCATTTCCAGTCATATGAAACAGAAAAAGACCACTCCAAGGAGCAGGCACAATATGTATATAGTTCCTGATTTGGGAAGATGTTGACCTTCTGAGAAAATGAAAGAAGAGTAGATTGGATGTACCATAATGTGTGTTGGGGGAGTAACAGGAGATAAAGTTGAAGAGATAGGCAGAAACCAGATAATACAGGGGCTGGTAGGTAATATTAAGGTGTTTGGAATTGATCTTGAGTGATTTGGGAACCTATGTCTGGCAAGTTGCAAAAAAAGTCCCTAATTATTTATTCCTTCAATAGCTGTACCTTTTTTGGATATGATTTTGCCTTTCCTCCTATCAAAAAGTAGAGTCATTTATCATGGTTCAAACCTGGAATGGCCTTGGGCAAATTATAAGCCTGGGTCTCAGGAGCCTTGTGACACTCTCTTGCTCTTCTGCTTTTGTCATGGTAATATGCCTGAGCTAGTAGTCTGCATGATAAGACACAGGGATCATAGCCAAGACAGCTCAGTCGTTGCAGCTGAGGCTCTGAGCATCTTGGCTGACAGACCTCAATCAAGATTCACAAAGCCATTAGCCAGACCGGTGCTGACCAGAAATGCCTAAGTGAGACTTCTGAGCTGAGCCTGCATGAGCAAACATAAGAAATAAACAATTTTTGTTCTTTTAAGCTGTTAAATTATGTGGTGCTTTGTCACATATCAATAGCTTACTGATATACAATGGAATACTTTTATACATGTTAGAGACAATCATATATTAAATGTTTCTATAAAATTATTGGGGAGAATAAATAAAAATAGCAGTTAAATTATTTGGAACACTATTCCACAGTCTATGTGAGTAATTATGAGGCTTTTACGGGGTTAGTGGCCATAGAAATGAAGAGAAAGGAAGAATTCAATATATAGTTTGCTGTTGCAATCAGCAAGACTCACTGAGGCAGTGGATATAGGGGTATGGGAAGGGAATACATAAGCTTAATTTATAGAGTTCTCTCTTGAATAACTGAGTATGTTATGGTGCTAATTTTTAGGAAAGAAAAATCAATAACAAAACCAGCAAGCTTTGGAACATGGAATAGGGAAGACCGTGGTTTTACTTTGAATATTATATATTTGGTTTTGTGATACCTGAAGATACCTGGTCCAGTAGTATTAGTTGCAGTTAACTGAAGGCAAGACTGGAAGGATAGTGAGTGTGGTTGGGCAGAGAGAAATTACATGAATCTTGAGGACATTTGGCAGCATGTGACTTTTTGGAATCATAGGCTTAAATGCTAGGGTAAGGGATATTTCTAGGTTTGGATCTACTACCATATCCTGCTTGAACACTTCTAGTGAAAGAAATTTTTATCACATAACAGCCCAGTTTATTCAGACAACTGAAACTGTTGGATCTTTCTTTTCAAAAATTCATTTATCTTTGAGGGCATTTTGCATACTTCTATCACATATAAATAAAATCTATGTAGTTTTTTATTCTTGCTTTGGTTTTTCGGAGGCAAATACATATAGCATAACAATCATAGGGCCTTGTGTCATTGATACATATGCTAGGAATTCTGCTTCGCCCTTTCCCATCAAATGTATCTGCCAGGCTTGTTTGCCAGTGTATGTTCCCTTGAGGTCTGTAAAGGGGAGACAATAATATGAGATTAGAGGACATAAAATTAGGTAGAAGACATGTGCTTGAGGCAGTGACCCCTGTAATGCTGGTCAAAGGGCTCCTTCAAGGTGATATCTACTACGTGAGTTTTGGATTTCTGGTTAACACACTCTTCAGTCTTTTGCTCTTCCAGTCCTTCAACTACTTTTGATAACCAATTCTCTGGATTAAATCCGTCTCTGCTTGGAAGATTCAGAGTAACATCTGAGTTCTTGAGTTGATATTCAAAGTGTTTGGATGAAGGATGAAATAAAAACCTGTGCCCACCACACTGATAATGCCATATTAATTGGGTGTGAATTCAAATCATTGCTAGAGTGCTAATTCTCAAGAGTACATATTTCTCAGGAGTATATTCTATATACAGAATAGCTAAAATATCAGATCTTTTAAAGCTGAGGATGAGATCAGTATTATTTAAAAGGAAATGATGAGGCAAATAAATTTTATAAGGAGATTTTTGACATTTTCTAAACCCTCTTTTTCCACTCTCAGGAGAGATAAAGTAATGGCAAATTATTGGGCATATAGGCATATTTCAGAGATATTGCCTGTTTAGCTCCTGACCACCACAATAAAGCTAATATCAAAATAAAGTAACACAATTTTTTGATTTCCCACTGTATATAAAAGTTATGTTCACACTGTAATGTCTATTAAGTGCAAAATAGCATTATGTCTTAAAAATTAAAGACACTTTGTTGCTAAAAAAAAGCTAAGCATCATCTGAGCCTTCAGCGAGGTATAATATTTTTGCTGATAGAAGTTTTCGCCTTGATGTTGATGGCTACTGGCTGATCAGTGAGATGGTCACTGGGTGACTGTGGCAATTTCTTAAAATAAGACAATGGAATTTGCCACATCAAGTGACTCTTCCTTCCATGAATGATATCTCTGTAGCATGCAATGCTGTTTGATAGCATTTCAACCACAGAAGAACTTCTTTCAAAACTGGAGTCAATAATCTTAAACTGCCATGCTTTATCAACTAAGTTTATGTAATATTCTAAATCCTTTGTTGTCATTTCAACAATTCTCACAAAATCTTCACCAGGAGTTGATTCCATCTCAAGAAACCACTTGCTTTGCTCCTCCATAAGTAACCCCTTATCCATTAAAGTTTTATCAAGAAATTGCAGCAGTTCAGTCACATTTCAGGCTCCACTTCTAATTCTGGTTCTCTTGCTAATTCCACCACATCCTCAATCATCTAAGTAGTGTTTATCCAAGAATCTCGCTGAAATCTGGAAAGCACATCTGGGGTTGCAGCATACTTCCATCCTCTTCTCAGGTCTGCCACAGCCTGGAGAGCCAGCAGTCTCATGATCATAGTTGTTGCTAAGGTCAGAAGCCTTGCAAGCACGGGAGGAAGACTAAGAGCAGAGTTCCTCTAGAAATTCCATCTCTAAAACACTCACTCTCTGACCCATCTCACAATAGCCTGGAAAAGCCCCATTCACTGCAATATCTGTAGGTGACAAATGTACAGGTTGTTGCTGCTGAAAACAATGTGTCCTGCATTTTTACAACTGCTTGTGTCCAATGGTAAAACAGGAAGTGTAGTGCAAAATGAAGGGAAAAATGGATATTAAAATATGATTGATAGTAAGGCACCAAAGAAAAGGTTAATGACTGGAATTAGCAAAATAAAATACCTAAGATTGAATTATAAAAGCCATTTGCTGAAAAAGACAGTACAAATCACAGAAAATCCCATATTTAGAAAATAATTTAAAACTTTAGAAAGGCACTTTATTTCATAGAAAGATTTAAATTAAATGGTCAGAAAAAATCAAATGAATACTTTCATAAGAAAAGACAATTAACACAGCAATCAAAATTCTTGTTAATGGAGAATAAAGCCAAAGCAACTCTATGATTAAAACTTAATAATCAGCCTACCACAAAACTACCAATTATGCACAAATAAGAGGTTGTTATAATGCTAATTATGTATAGTTATACATTTCATTGTCCTAATTCTATTCTCTCTCATTTACTTCACTGATTTCCACTCAGTATTTGTCTAGCTAGGTGCAAAGAATTTTCTACCCACGTATAGTCATTTCATTTTATAAGAATGAACATAATTATCACCTTGCTAGAAGCTAAGGGGCTTTTTTTTTTTTTAACCTAGCTGAAGTGACCCAATTAATACCTTGCATGAATACTCTGAATATTATTAACTTTATAAGGTGTTTTGAGCTTAGAGTGTTTTTGATTGATGGGTTTCTCTTCTTGGGAAGCTTTTATCTTTTTCTCATTATCTGAAATTTGGTTTTAGAATCTCAGCACAAAAATTACAATCCTTTTAAAATTTATAATCATTCCAGGTGCTGTTTTACCCATGAAGTAACGTAGTTTTCTTAATGTTTCTGTCATAGAAACATATCTAGAAGATACAAAGAAAATTAGAACTACCTGCTTAATGTTTCTTTTCCATAGGAACAGAAGGCTAACATATTTATCCATTATAAAGGACATAACCTCTCTCTCTCTTGGTATAATATATATCCTTCATTCTAAGTGCCTTTAAGGTCCATTCTATAAACAAGTACGTGAGAAGCTGCTTATCTTACAGATTATAATCTGAAAAGTGAATTAGTAAGAGAGACTCTAATAGAATAATTCTACAAAAGGCTATTGATCCTAATGATGTCCCTATTTTTGAAAATAAAATTAGTTTTGTATCTTTACTTATTTTCAAAAGTTTATCTCAAAACTTGTCATAAGACTTTCAATTCTACACTTTTTTTTTTTTTTTTTTTTTTTTAAGAATTTACTACTTACACTTTCTCCATTGAATCCTGAGTATTGGTCAACCCTCAAATGACTAAAGATGTCACTCTCTTCTGATTTGTCTCCATATCTCTGGCAGCTCCTTCTAATAGCCTATGACTGCTTTATTTCTATTTCCTTAACTCTCTAAAGGTTAGTGTTTCCCTAGGTTCCATCTCTGGCCCTCTTCTATTCTTACTGTTTGACTTCACCTGTGTGATAATGATCCCCAATAAAATTTTTAGCCCTACCTCTGGAGAGTTTTAATAATAGCTGCTTATTGTTTCATTGAATAGTATTATATAGTGAAGATAATATTGATTATTTCTTAGACATTACTGTGTTGTTCCCATAAAAATGAAAGATGAAAAAGAGCCCATCTATAACCATGAATTATGGCATATTATTAATTACCAGTTTGGCACTGAATAGTTCTTTAGAATTAGAGTTATAACCAACAAACTATCCCAGTGGCCACAGCTGAATTCAGCACACCTCAGCTACTCTGAGCATTATGCTTTAATGTCACATTTCAAGGAGATTCTTGGTTGAAAGACTTTGTTTTCTCAGCCTGGGGTTTTATCCCCTAGATATTTTCATGTTTCTCCTTCACGTCCTTAGTCCTTTTTTCAAATATCGTCTTCTCTAGTTGGCTTTCTCTGCTTTTTAATAATTATGAACAGAAACAGACTTTTAAATAAAAAGATTCAAGGTGAGATTATGTTACAGTATCATTGGTGTTTGTCTTGTCAACACAAGGAAATTCAAATATATATCATTGTAGGGTCTAATTAATATCTAGATAATGAACTAATAAAAAAACTGATGAGTCAATCACAACTATACAAAAACCCATAAATAGGATTTTGTTCCAAATATTTCTTTTGTAAGTTTTCTCACTCTATAAGTACTTCCAGAAGACCAAATGCATGCAAGAAACTATGCTACTAGTGTAAAGAAGAAAAGCATGCAAACAAGCTTTGCTGCATTCAAAAAATTCATCACAGAATTAAGCACATACACATATACACCAATAGCTATTTTAACTAAGTACGAGACATCATAACAGATATTTGAAAAAAAATTTTCTAAAATTGGAGTGGAGCGAGTCCTTCTTATTTTAAGGTAGGAATTTGAAGATTTTCTTTCTATAAAGGGGCAGAAACTATATATTTTAGATTTTGCAAAGGTCTCAGCCACTGAGACAAAAGCAACCACAGACAATATGTAAATGAATGTGTGTGTATTAGTTCCCTACTGCTTTTGTAATAAATAACTGCAAACTTAGTGGCTTAAGACAACACAACTTTATGTTCTTAGATTTCTGAAGTCTACAATCAAAGTGTCAGCAGGGTTGCATTCTTATAAAAGGCTTCAAGGGAGAATCTGTTTCCTTATATTTTCAGTTTCTAGAGTCTGCTGCATTTCTGCACTCAAGACCCCTTCCTCATATCACCCCAACCTCTTGTTTCCATCATCACATTTCCTACTATTGACTCTGATCCTCCTTACCTCACTCTTGTAAGGACTCTTGTGATGACATTAAATTTAGGAAAATCTCCCCATCTCAAAAAACCTTAATATTAACTTTAAAGATTGTACTAGGCAAGGAAAATTATCCATAGGATCCAGAGAGTAGGATGTGGACATGTTTTTTGTTGTTGTTGTAGTTGTTGTTTAAAAATTAATTTGGGAGTGGGGGGAGCTGTTATTCAGCCTGCCACAGTATGGCTCTGCTCCCAAAAAATGTGTTTATGAAAACAAGTGGTAGGCTAGATTTAGCCCACGAGTCAAAGTTTGTCAACTCCTCTTTTAATGGTTCAGCTAGGAACTTATTTTTCTATTTTACACACTCCTAGTATTTACCAAGAGAAATACAAACATATGCCCACATAAGAAGCTATACAAGAATATATATACAGTACCTTGATTCTCAACAGCAGTAAAGTGGAAATCACTCAAATGTTTATCAGTCGTGAATGCACAAACAATATAGGAACATCCATATGATGGAAAACTACTCAGAAATGAGGAACAGAGCTACTAATACATGCAACAACATGGATATATCTTTGTGTTCTCACCATACATGTGAGCTATATACTGCATGATTTCATTCATTATTTATTCATTCTGAAAAAGGCAAAAATATAAAGGGCAGAAAATGTATCAGTGGTTGCCAAAAACTTTGGATAGAGGGAGTATTGAATAAATGAGCTATGAAGAAACTTTATAAATGATTTTATATCCTGACCGTTGTAGTGTTATGTAACTATACACATAAAGGATGAATCTTACCACATGTAAAACATGCATCAATAAACCTAACTTAAAAAAGTACAACTTAAACTAGAGAAGGATAAATGTGGGATTCTATACCAGATGACTTTGATTAGCTCTTCAAGTTGTAGGAGCAAGTTAATTTGAGAGAAGTTTTAGGCTCAATCAAAGAAGACAGGTTCATGAGATATGAATTATGGAGTATAACTTATTTTAATAGATTTTCTTTTTCAGGAATTAATTCTCTATCCATTTTAAGGATAAATGTCCATTGTAGATTTTTTATAACATTATGCTCACCTACTTTTATGACAGCTTATTAATTATTCATGTGCATGCTTTTTGATTACTGCCATGACATTTTATTCTTCTAATTTGCAATATATTCTTTTAATAAGTGTTTCTACTTTTTTTTTCCTTTTTAAAAACAATTTTTAGAGCAGTTTACAAATTTGAGAGGAAGGTACAGAGATTTCCCATATACCCCTTGCCTCTGCACATGCATAATTTCTCCTATCATCAACATCATTCACCATAATAGTACATTTTTTACCATGGATGAATCTACTGACACATAATAATCACTCAAAGTCCATAGGTTACTTTAGTGCTCAGTCTCGGTGTTCTAAATTTTACCGGGTTGGACAAATACATAACGACATATCTCCATTATTATATTATACCAATAATTTTCACTACTGTAAATATTTAATTCTAGAATTAGAAAAATAATAATATAGTGTTCTTCTTGCAAAAGGGAAGCTACATATCCCTATGAATTTTATAAAAGACTGATAGTAAACTCCTCAAAGACAAAAACAAACTGTTTTGTGCCACCATTCAAAACATAATTGTTTTTAGAACAGTGAAATGAATTCTCTGTTCAATAAATATTGTACAATGAGTTTATAAAAACTTACTTTTCTGTTTTAATCTAAAAATAAAATCTTCCTTTATAAGAAAATAATTATAAACAGATTCATATGAGTGGCCATATAACATAAAACATTTTTATCTGTTTTTAATTTATGTGAGTTAACACAGACTCATCACATACACATTTCTCACACTCATAACTAAGTAAATAAATACAAGCTGAGGAAAATATTTTCCATGAACAATAACAACAACAACTTACCAGAGAGTGCCTATTCAAGGATAAAAGGAGTTAATAGTGGAAATATAAATGAGATGAGAGAATGCAATATAAGATAGATGCTGGAGGCAATGGAAAAGTAGAAATATAAAACAATCTTGCAAAAACAATAAGTGCTAAGTAGGAATGAGATCTTTTGGACAGAAGGGAGGTTTGTTTGTTTGGAAATACAAAGCAGTAACACTGTATTTTTGTTTATAAAGGTTTAATAACAAACTGTGACCTCTCTGGAAGTTTTTAATTAGGAAATAATTCCCACAACATGGCTTATTGCTTTGGTTCTTAGGAATCAAACCACATTGATTGGGATCTTGTTTATGGAATTTATTAGTATAACTTGATTGTGTATAACTTGAGTTCTTCCCGCCATTTTTTAAAAAATCAGTTCAGTTTTTACTATGATAGTACTTACTTTATAGGGTTGATCTGACAATTGAATGAGCCAAAATATATGTGTTGCATAATGCTAGACGTTCACTGCAGATTTATATTCCCCTTTAATCCTTCTTAAAAGATTCCCAACTTTGTCATGCCTAGATAAAAACTACAACTTCCAGCCTCCTTTGTAGACAAGGGTAACCATGTGACAGAGTTCTTGTCAACAAAGCAGTTTGAAACAGAAGTCATTGTGTGGGAATACCTCTAAAATGTTCCAGAAGAAAGGCAGACCCAGCTGCCATGTAGTTTTCATTGGTTTCCTATCCCCATTTAAAAACATGGCATACTTTTGTGATAACAGGTGGCCTAGAAGAAGACAGGGAGACAGGAGTCCAAAATGAATGACTAAATCATAGTTGAAAACTTTCCAAACATAAAGAAGGAAGCAGATATCCAGGTATGGGAATCACAGAGAGTCTCAAATAAGATGAACGCAAAAAGATACACTGCCGAGACCAGCTCCGCAACTCGAGGTGAGTGACGGGTGCCGCAAGCTTGAAGAAAACACAGACACATACTGAAGAAAACACAGACACAGACTGAAGAGAAAGATGGGACCGGGGGACTCAAGACCTCTAGGATCAAGAGCCTTGCTGATTCATCCCATGTTGCTTTTATTGGTTTCTTGGCTAACACTCCCAGGTTAATCCCATAAACAATCAAAGGCCTCACATGACTGGGGCAATGATCTTTGTTTGCCTCCTGGGTCCGAGTTGAACAGGTGTGGATTTGAGCTGGGCGTGGACAGCAAAGCAGCCCTGAGGGTAGGAGACCTCTCTCAGTAGGATTAAGGGTCTGTGCCCCACCCCTGTTGGCCCCTCTGCGACTGTGCCTGTCTTAGGTTGTTCCTCCCCTGAGGAATCTTACCCGTCTCTGGCTAACCAGCCATCCTCCAGGGCCAAACAGGGTGATATGAGGTGTGCAAGTGAGAAAGAGGCTGCACCCCCAGAGAGGGCCAATTCTCTGCCTATGCCCCCATAGTCTCCACGCCCCACACCCTCAGCTCCTCCACTGCTCAAGCTGGACATTCTGAATTCCATCGCTCGGCCCATATACTTTAACATTTTCAAGGTTTCAGAAAGACTCCTGAATGTCTTCCCACAATACACACCAAGGCATATCATAATTAAAGTAGCAAAAACTAAAAAAAGAGATCTAAAGGAAGCAAGAGAAAAACAAAGAGTCACATAAAAGGAAGCCCACATAAGGCTATCAGCTGATTTTTTTTTGTAGAAACTTTGATATACCTAAAAAGTACTGAGAGAGAGAAAAAAAAAGAAAAAGAAAAACAAAACAAAAACTACAAAAACTACAACCTACCCAGGAAGATTATCATTCAGAATTGAAGGAGAGATAAAGAATTTTTCAGACAGACAAAGTTCTATAGGATTCATCAATACTAAATTTACCCTAAAAGAAATGTTAAGGTCTTATCTAAGCGGAAAAGAAAAGGCTACAAGAAGAGGTAAGAAGTTATAGGAAAAGAAAAATCCAACTAGTAAGGTAAATACATAGTGAAGGCTGTGAATCAACCACTTAACTAAACTACTACAAAAATTAAAAGAAAAAATTGAAAAATCAACTACAACTACAATGAACAGTTAAGGGATAAACATGAAGATGTAAATATAACATCAAAAACACAAAATGTGGGGGAGCAGAGTAAAAAAAATGTAGATCTTTTAGAATGTATTTGAACTTAAATGACTTTCAGTAAAAAACAGGTATATAAACCTATATAGTTATGGTCAACATACATGAACCCTCTGGTGTCTGCAAATCAAAAACCTACAACAGAAACACAAAAACCAAAAAGAAAGGAAGTTAAACCAGCCACTTAAGAAAATCATCAAACCACATGGGAATAAATGAAAAGAGCAAGAAAAGAACAGAGAACTACAAAAACAACCAGAGAACAAGTAATAAAACAGCAATAAGTACATACCTATCAATAATCAGTTTAAATGTCAATAAACTAAATGCTCCAATAAAAAGATGTAATGAAGTGGGATTTATTCTAGTCTGCAAATCAATCAATGTGATAGGCCATATTAACAAAAGGAAGAATAAAAATCAAATGATCATCTCAATAGATACAGAAAAAGAATTTTAAAAAATTCAACATCCATTCATGATTAAAAATTATCATCAAAGTAGATACAGAAGGAACATATCTCAACAAATAAAGTCCATTTATGACAAACCCATAGCTAACATTGTACTCAATGGTGAAAACTTGAAAGCCTTTCCTTTAAAATCAGGAAAAAGACAAGGATTCCTAGTCTTGCCACTTCTATTTAACATAGTATTGGAAGTCTTAGCCACAGCAATCTGAAAAGAAAAAGAAATAAAATGTATCCAAATTGGAAGGGAAGAGGTAAAACTGTCACTATTTTCAGATAACATGATACTCTATACAGAGAACCCTAAAGTCTCCATCCCAAAATTATTAGAGCTAGTAAATGAATTCAGCAAGAACTAATTAGAACTAATTATTAGAACTAATAAATTGAATGTAAATTTGTGCAGCCACTATGGAGAACAGTATGGAGGTTCCTTAAAAAACTAAAAATAGAGTTACCATATGACCTAGGAATCTCAATCCTGGGCATACATCCAGAGGAAATCATAATTCAAAAAGATACATGCACCTCAATGTTCATAGCAGCACTATTCACATAGCCAAGACACGGAAGCAACCTAAATGTCCATTGACAGATGAAGGGATAAAGAAGCTATGGTATATACACATATAATATTGTATATGGTGTGTGTGTGTATATATATATATATATATACACACAATAAAATATTACCTAGCCATAAAAAAATGAATGAAATCATGCCATTTGCAGCAACATGGATGGACCTAGAGATTATCATATTAAGTGAAGTCTGTCAGACAAAGAAAGATGTATATCATATGATATCACTTATATGTGGAACCTAAAAAAAAGATACAAATGAACTAACTTACAAAACAGAAGGAGACTTACAGACATAGAGAACAAACATGGTTCAAAGGAGATAGTGGGTGGGAGGAGGAGACAAATTAAGAGTTTGGGATTAACATAAACACACTACTACATATAAAATGGGTAAACAACAAGGACCTACTATATAGCACAGGGAACTATACTCAATATCATGTAATAATATATAATGGAAAAGAATCTGAAAAAGTATATATATATGAATATATATATACATATATACAGTTTTTAATGTATATGTATATAACTGAACATATATACTGAATCACTTTGCTATACACTTGAAACAACTAACACAACATTGTAAATTAACTATACTTCAATAAAAAAAGAAATAAAAAATAAAGTCTCCACCCCAAAATTATTAGAACTAACAAATTAATTCAGCAAGGTTTCAGGATACAAGATTAATATATAGAAATCTGTATATTAATCTAATTAATATATAGAAATCCATATATTAATCTAATAATGAACTATCAGAAAGAGAATGCAAGTAGACAACCCCATTTAAAATAACGTCAAAAGAATAAAATACCTAGGAATAAAATTAACCTAGGAGATGAAAGTCCCTTACTGTGAAAACGATAAAATATTTATGAAGGAAGTTGAAGATGATACAAAGAAATGGAAAGATATCCCATGTTCATTATTTGGAAGAATTAATGTTGTTAAAATGTCCATATTCCCCTAAGCAATCTACAGAGTTAATACAACACCTCTCAATATACTCAGGGACATTTTTCACAGAACTACGACAAATAATTCTGAAATTTAGATGGATCTGTGAAAGACCTTGAATAGCCAGAGAATTCTTCAGAAAAAGATGGAATTTTCACACTTCCTGATTTCAGACTGTATTACAAAGCTACAGTAGTCCAAACAGTATCATACTAGCACGAAAGCAGACATACAGATCAACGGAACAGAATAGTGAGCCCAGAAAAGAACCCATGCACTTAGTTAATTAATCTAAAACAAAGGAGGCAAGACTATACAATGGGGAAAAGACAGTCCTTCAATAACTGATGTTGAGAAAACTGGATGGCTACATGTAAAGGAATGACATTAGAACTTTTTTTTCACACCACATACAAAAATAAACTCAAAATAAAATTGAAGACCTAAATATTAAGACTGGAAATGATAAAATTCCTGGAAGAAAAGATAAGCAAAATATACTTTAACATAAATCTAGCAATATATTTTTTGGATTTGTCTCCTCAGCCAAAGGAAACAAAAGCAAAAATAAACAAATAGGACCTAATTAAACTTAAAAGCTTTTGCACAGCAAAGGAAAGCATCAACAGAACATAAAGATAATCTACTCAATGGGAAAATATATTTTCAAATTATATGACCTATAAGGGGTCAATATCCGAAATATATCAACAGCTCATATGACTCAGGATCAAAAAAGCAAAACAAACAACCCAATTCAAAAAAAGGCACAAGTTCTTAATAGACATTTTTCCAAAGAAGACATACAGATGACCAACAAGCACATGAAAAGATGCTCAACATCCCTAATTATCAGTAAAATGCAAATCAAAACCACAATGAGATATCACCACACACTTGTCAGAATGCTTATCATCAAAAGACCACAAATAAAAAATGTTAGCAAGGATATGGAGAAAAGGGAACCCTAGTACACTATTGATGGGTACATAAATTCGTGCAACTACTATGGAAAACATTATGAAGATTCCTCAAAAAACTGAAAATTGAACTACCACATGATCCATTAATTCCACATCTGGATATATATCAGATAAAATGAAAACACTAATTCAAAAAGATACATGCACCCCAATGTTCATAACATTATTCATAATAGCCAATATATGAAAGCAACCTATGTGCCCATCCACAGATGAATGGATAATGAAAATGTGGTGTATATACATACATACATATGTACATACTCACATACATACAGTGAAATATTACTCAGCCATAAATAAGAGTGAAATTTTGCCATTTGCAACAAAATGGAAGGACCCAGACAGCATTATGTTTAGTGAAATAAGTCAGACAGAGAATGACAAATACTGTGTGATTTCACTTATAGGTGGAAGCCAAAAAAGAAACAAATGAATGACTATAACAAAACAGAAACAAACTCACAGATGTAGAGAACAAACTAGTGGTTACCAGTGGGGAGAAGGAAGGGAGGGAGGGGCAAGGTAGGGGGAGGGGACTAAGAAGTACAAAAGACTATGTATAAAATGAATAAGCTACAAGGATATATTGCACAGCACAGGAAATGTAGCCAATATTTTAAAATAACTTTAAATGGAATATAATTTATAAAAGTATTTAATCACTGTGTTGCACACTGAAACAAATATAAATCAAATATACTTTGATAAAAATATTGTAAAAATTAATAAAATGCCACTGAAGGAAAAATCTAAAAATAAATAAGAAAAAAGTGATAGAAATGATTTGTATGATACTGTAGAAAATTAAATGTTTCATCTTGAAAGAGGGAAAACAGGCATGTGAAAAAAATAATTCCAAGTAGAAGCTGTATTTGTCAATAACTAATAACATGCTAATTGACAGCATAAGCAAATAGAATCTAATGATCTATATTAGAGCTCATTTATTTTCGCAGGCACATGCTATATGAAATTGTACTGTGTGCAATGTATAGTTGTATACTTGTGGGTCAATCAGTTCTTATAAGTGTTTAATTTTTCTTTATGCTCATTCACACACACACACACACACACACGCACACACACACACATACATAAGCATGAGTTAACTTCAGTTCCTCTAACTCAAAATACTTGTGATATGTTTCTTGATACAACTTCCCTGCTAGGCCTTCTATGTATGCAGAAGTTTTTGGCAAAACTGACATGCATTTCAGCCTTCATGACTGGTAGAAATTACTCTAGCTAAAATAAGTTTAAGGTGACCTGTATTTAAAATCAAGAGAACAAGATACTTGTGCTCTGTCTATATTCTATTTATATTGCAACACATTTTCCCCTCCTTTTTACCCAGCTTATTATTATCTAACCAATTCATTTTAAAAAGGCTTGGTTTTGGTAGTAATTATTCAGGAATTATCAGCAAATGTGTAAAATGTCAATGCTATTTTTTAATTTTAGAAATAAGCGTACCAATAAGATAATTTTTATAAAAAGCAACACTGAAAACAGTGTTACATATAAATAAATTCTTTTGAAATCGATTTTATTGTCCCAGTGAGTAAAGTCCATAAGACCATCTTACACTTATTCACTTCATTTATCGTAAAAATAAGAAAATACTGAGTTTCTAAATGGCTTCATGAAGCCTGTTATCTTTATAATTCAGGCAGTCACAAGTACAGAATAATCAAGTAGATCCATACCCCTGCCTAATTTTACCACTAATGCTTTTTCAATAATCTGAATAATCTCCTTTATTTCTCTGCTCAGGGGCCAAATGCTTCTCAGTCTACAGGTTATAAACAGACACATATGCCTGAAACTTTAGAAAATGGAATTTCAGATTAGCTTTTATATTTCCTGGAACTCATTTTCTTTACAACAGTTGTACTAAGTAATGGGGGTGAGAAATATGCAAAGTGCTTGTATAACAAATTGCAAATGATCTAAAAGTATAACAATATTAAAAGAATCCTAAATAGGGAAGGGAACAAGAATTGCCTTTCATTACCGAGGTAAATGCCATCTTGAATACACATTTATAAGGCCAGCTCAGGATTTCAGATTAAGAAATGGTGTTTGTGTGGATCAGTTTAGGTGGATCATTTATTTAGAAAAAATATCAAATTAAAGTATTATTACCAAAAAATTGCAAGTTCAGAGGCTTTCCTTATGCATAAATGCACAGCATAGCTATAGGATAATTTTGTTTTACAAAGCAACTCCAGAGCTGAATCTCAGAAGCTACACTGAACAGCAAAACAGATGTTACTTCACTGATTAGTGATAATGAGATGAAATGGTTGTATTTAGCTTTAAAGTTCAATAAGTGGTGCTGGGAAAACTGGACAGCTACATGTAAAAGAATGAAACTACAACACTTCTTAACACCATACACAAAAATAAACTCAAAATGGATTAAAGACCTAAATGGAAGGCCAGACACTATAAAACTCCTAGAGGAAAACACAGGCAGAACACTCTTTGACATACATCAAAGCAAGATCCTTTTTGAACCACCTCCTAGAATCATGGAAATAAATTCAAAAATAAACAAATGGGACCTCATGAAACTTAAAAGCTTTTGCACAGCAAAAGAAACCATAAACAAGACAAGAAGACAACCCTCAGAATGGGAGAAAATATTTGCCAATGAAGCAATGGACAAAGGATTAATCTCCAAAATATACAAGCAGCTCATGCAGCTTCATACCAAAAAAGCAAATAACCCAATCCACAAATAGGTGGAAGACCTAAATAGACATTTCTCCAAAGCAGGCATGCAGATGGCCAACAAACACATGAAAAGATGCTCAACATCACTAATCACTAGAGAAATGCAAGTCAAAGCCGCAATGAGGTATCACCTCACATCGGTCAGAATCGCCATCATCAAAAAATCTAGAAACAATAAATGCTGGAGAGGGTGTGGAGAAAAGGGAACTCTCCTGCACTGTTGGTGGGAATGTAAATTGGTACAGTCACTATGGAAAACAGTATGGAGGTTCCTTAAAATACTAAAAATAGAACTACCATATGATCCAGCAATCCCACTATGGGGCATATACCCTGAGAAAAACATAATCCAAAAAGAAACACGTACCATAATGTTCACTGCAGCACAATTTACAATAGGCAGGACATGGAAGCAACGTAAATGCCCACCAACAGATGAATGGATAAAGAAGATGTGGGACATATATACAATGGAATATTACTCAGCCATAAAAAGGAATGAAATTGAGTTATTTGTAGTGAGGTGGATGGACCTAGAGTCTGTCATGCAGAGTGAAGTAAGCCAGAAAGAGAAAAACAAATACTGTATGCTAACTCATATATATGGAATCTAAAAAAGTGGTACTGATGAACCCAGTCACAGGGCAAGAATAAAGATACAGTTTTAGAGAAGGGACTTGAGGACATGGAGGCGGGGTTGGGCTGGGCATGAAGGGGAAGCTGGGATGAAGTGAGAGAGTAGCATTGATATATATATACTACCAACTGTAAAATAGGTAGTGTGAAGCTGCTGCATAACACAGGGAGATCAACTCAATGATGGGTGATGACTTAGAGGGCTGGGATAGGGAAGGTGGTAAGGAGTCGTGGCAGGGAGGAGATATGGGGATATATGTATAAATATAACTGATTCACTTTGTTGTACAGCAAAAATTGGCACAGCAGTGTAAAGCAATTAAAAGCTTAAAAAAATAAAGTTCTATAACAAAGCATTTTAACTTAAAATTTTAGTTTAATACAGTAACAGATGTATAGAAATTAATTTTTTGCAGAAAAAATCTTTCAAAAACAAAAAAATGTTTCATTTTCTGAACAATTTTATTATACTGGATTTTTCCTTTTTTCATTCCATTTTTAGTATTTTAATTCCCTTTGGTATCCACATATTAATAAAAATTTTATTTCTAGTTGAATAAAAAATAAGTTGGATAAAATAATGAGAATAATTTGCATGGAATTAAAAGTCATAGGGTTTCTCTCTTTCATATATAACCAACAAGTCTGTCTAGTCATGGCACATGCATAAATCATTCACATGTATAGGTAGACTTGACTGCTCTCCAGAAGTGTGGGCATTTAATTTTTCTGATCCACTTCCATCAGTTTGAAGGGCATCTTGTCCCCAAGGGGCAAAAATGCAGAACCACGATGTTGGCAGTGTAGTGGTACAGCTCCCATGACAAAAGTAATGAGCCTACTCATGACAGCTATCACACCTGCTTCTGGAAATATCTGTCCTATCTAGTAGGTGTCTGCCTCCGAAAGGGAAAAATAGAAGTGTATAATTAAAAGAGAACTGTTGAATTGATTTATCTTCCCCCAAGAAAGCCTTAGTTTCATGCAGATTGTCTTAGGAGAGCAGGTTAAATAACAAGGATGCAAATGCTAAAAATAATAAGCTTTATTTTCTCAAGAATGTAGCAATTCTTTATCATCTATTGTATTCTATTAGTACTTTAAATACTGTAAGTATTCAGTTAAGTCAGTCTTTGTATCTCATACGGTTTATTGTAACTGAAATATACATTTTTAAAGTGATATGATGTAGTTTTGCTTGCATCTTTTATTTGTCTTTCTATGAATAGGATACAAACTGCACGTATACCTATATAACCACACACATAATAGATTCTCTCTGTATACACACACGCACAGAGAGAGAGAGATAAAGCATGGGTGAAAAATACTGTTGCCTACCACTTATTCATGAATTGCACTGAGTATGGTTCCTAACCTTCTCATGGGTAATCATGTCTTGCTATGGACCTTCACGAATTCAGGTTGTTCTATATCTCCTTCTTTAGTGAACACTTTCATTTCTAAGTTTTATATTTTACACTTTGAAAGCCTGTTGTTGGAAAAAGATATTACATTTATGTAGGAAAATTAATATTGATAGTAAAAGATTGCACATGCTTAAAACAAACACAAAATTTTTACCACATTCATAATACCTAATGTATTAAGATATATGGGGTTAGATGCTCTAACAACCTTGAATCTCAGGGGCTTAGCAAAACAAAATGTCTATTTCTTGTTCACATTACAGCCTTACATGTGCCACCTACTGATTGAAAAAATACTGTATTTAAGAATATTGTCTTATTAAAATGAAAATACATAATATATAAATGAAATAGGAATATGTACTCTTTAATATCTGTACATTTGCACATAAAATTGAAGCTACTTTCTGTTAATGTTTTCTCCAAATTTAATCTATAAAAATCTTTACTATGAAATGAAGATTTGGTATACTGTCAAAGGTACAGTATAACATTTTTTTCATCGTATGACACTTTCAATAAGAAATATGATAAAATAAGGATGTTCATGCTATTATGAAAAAATTGATGGTAATACTGGAAACTATAAGTTTCAAGAGAAAAATTTAATATAGTTCTGCAGGCAATTCAGTAGAATGTGAGGGCAGTCTTATTTCAAAAAGAAGTATAAAGTTACTGGAAGTGTGAAAATGATGTGGCCAATGCAATTTTTGCATCATGTTAGAAACGTTTACTCTGTCAATAAGACTACTCATAATAATGTGAAAATATATTCTTCTGGTGTGCATTTAGAATATGCTTAGATTTATATGCTGCATATATATGATGCAAAATTTTCAAACTGAATAAACTGATATTCTGTGAATAATGCAAAAAATTTTATAAACTTTTATTATATAAAATAATTACTTCTTGATAAGTAGCTTGAGTAAAAAGTTCACATTTTAATAACAAATTGCTTTAAAAAATCTCAGAAATCATATTATCCTCAAAGTGAACATCCACAAACACCTATGCACTTTAAAAATAAAGTACAGAAGCCAAATCACGCAAAAATAAAGTTCATATATTTCAAGCATAGCATTTCAAAAAAGTTTATCCTTGGCTGAGAATTATTGTTTTATATATTAGCACAATGTAGTCATTTGTAAAAATAATATTTTGTGTTTCCTAATATAATGCAACTTATTTTCAAAACAGAATTGATAATTTTAAACTTATATACATTTATAAATATTTTTATTCTTCTTAATGATATCTATTTTTTCCACCCGGGATTTAGAAATGAGTATGAAAAATATATTTATTTAAAAAACATAAAATTCAGCCCAACATAGTGATGCTTTTGCATTATTATTCTTTCTTAAGCCCTACTTACTTATCTAAACTTCCATATTTGATGCGAGCAGCTCAACACTGAATTTACGATTTGTGGTAGCATGATCACCTTCGGAGCTTTTATGGAAATTGTTATTTTTCATTTAAATAATTGAAATATATTTTCTATAATCCAGATGATGGGTAATTAATATCATAATATGGATACTTTGGCAATGTTCCTCTAACATGTGTACATGTACATGTACAATGTGCCTCTAATTAATGTATCTCTAATGTGTGTCCAGAGTCAAGCATATCATTCCTTCCTTTCTCAGGATTTTGCAAGTTGCATTTAGGTTTCCAATGCAGAAAAATGCAAATACACAGAAGTTGAGTGGCTAGTTAAAAAAAAACACTCATTATTAAATTTTAAATTGCATTTAATCTTGGCCAATCCTTTGAATTTATACCCCTATACACTGTCTTGTGCCCTTCACTGAATTAGTTTAAGAAAATTCTGATGCTGATTGAAACTACATTGGTCATTTTTTAAAGGACTTTTAGTAGGGAGACATATTGACATTGTAATCAATCATAAGATCAAACAAATATTTAATTCACCATAATTTTGAACTAAGATTGTTACAGTCTCTGAAATTATACATACATTTTTTTCTAATGCTGAAAATATTGGTTCTTAATATTAGCATATCATTTAAGTGTAATTCATCAGAACAATACCAATAAGATTACTAAAAAATTATTATACTTCTTTAAAAGAAATCTTTGTTTCACTAAGATATAAAGTCAAATTGCTTTGTTTTAATACCTCTGTAATTTTAACAGAGTAAATTCAGGTAGATTAATTTGTATCATTCTGCTTTTTACATGTAGGAATTGATGTTTTTTAAGTCATCTATAGTTCCAATTTTTTTTAACATATTTATTTATTTATTTTTTAATATTTATTGGCTGCATTGGGTCTTCATTGCTGCACACGGGCTTTCTCTAGTTGCAGTGAGCAGGGGCTGCTCTTCATTGCGGTGCTTGGGCTTCTTGTGGCGGTTTCTCTTGTTGCAGAGCATAGGCTCTAGGCACATGGGCTTCAGTAGCTGTGGCATGTGGGCTCAATAGTTGTGGTTCACAGGCTCTAGAGTGCAGGCTCAGTAGTTGTGGCACATGGGCTTAGTTGCTCTGTGGCATGTCAGATCTTCCTGGACCAGGGATCGAACCTGTGTCCCCTGCATTGGCAGGAAGATTCTTAACCACTGCACCACCAGGGAAGTCCCTAGGAATTGATTTTTTAATTTAATTTTATATTTATAAAAAACATATTACTATGTTTGTATC
The DNA here is from genome assembly GCF_030028045.1 of Hippopotamus amphibius kiboko. Classification (NCBI taxonomy): domain Eukaryota; kingdom Metazoa; phylum Chordata; class Mammalia; order Artiodactyla; family Hippopotamidae; genus Hippopotamus; species Hippopotamus amphibius. The sequence continues at coordinate 79,088,825 of NC_080198.1, forward strand.
CTAAAACACAAGTTGTATTTAGAGAACCTAGCTTTTATCCCATCTCCTCTATTCAGTTCCTTCGCTACATAGCAAAAGCTAATTTGTATGGGGATTTTCCATGCATTTTTACTGTATCAATCTATACGACCATATGATTTTTCTTATTTAGCCTGTTTAAGTTGTGGGTTATATTGACTAAATTTTCAAATGTTGAACTACCTAATTTACATTCTTGGAAGAAATCCCAGCTAGTCATGCTTTATAGTACTGAATTCTATTTGCTAATATTTTAGTCACAGAATTTTGAATTGATATTCATGAGAGATATTGGTACATGGTTTCTGTATTTCCTTTCCTTTCCTTACCCTTCCTTTCCCATCCTTTCTTTTATTTTCTTTCTTTTTGTTTCTTTCATTATCATTGCCTGTTTTTGGTATCAAGTTAACAATAGCTTCATAAAATGAATTTGGAAGCATTGCCACTACGTGTATTTTCTGGAAGAGACTATGTATAATTGGTATTATTTCTTTAAACATTTGGTAAAATTATCTTTCAAAACCACCTGGGATTAAAGATTTCCTTTGGGGTAATTTATTTAAGATATATACAGTTAATTTCCTTAATAGTTACAAGGCTATTCCAATTATCTCTTTTATATTGAAATGGCTAAGTTGTGGCATCTTATGATTTTCAAAATTAGTCAATTTCATACAAATTTTGAAATTTATGTGCCTAGAGTTCTTCATAATTGTCCTTTGATATCTTCAAGGCTCACAGCATTAGCTCATTTCATTTGTGTCTTCTCTTTGTCAATTTTTCTAGAGGTCTGTCAATTTTATTGATAGTTTCAAAGGAACAACTTCTGTGTTACTGATTTTTTTTCTATTTACTTTTCCTTTTCAATTTCATCAACTTTTGCCCATATTTTCCTTCTACTTTCTTTAAATTTATTTTGCTGTTTTTCTGTTTATTAGGTGAGAGCTTAGATTGTTGACATGAGATATTTCCTCTTTTCTAACATTAATATTTAATGTTATAAATTTCGCCCTTAGCACTCTTAGCTGTATCAAAGTTTTATATGTTGCACAGCATCTTAACTTAGTTCAACTTTTCTCTTTTTATTTTCTCTGAGACTTCCTTTATGGTCCATAAATTATGTAGAAGCATGTTGTTCAGTTTCCATGTGTTGGTTATTTTCCTGTTTTTGTTTTTGTCGTTGCTGTTGTTACTGATTCCTACTTTCCATCACTGCAGCTGGAGAACAAAATATGATTTCAAATTTGTTACATTTGTTGAGGTTGCTTTATGACCCAGGATATGGTGTATCTTTGTATATGTTCCATGATTATTTGGAAAGAATGAGTATTCTGCTATTGTTGGGTGATTGTTCTTGTAAATGTCAACTGGATCTTATTGGTTGATGGTATTGTTCAGTTCTCTATATCCTTGCTAATTTTCTAATTTTTATCAGTTTTTGAGTAAGGGATGTTGAAATCTTTGGTTATATAATTATGGGTTTATTTATTCTCCTTTCAGTTCTAACAATTTTAATTTCATATTGTTTTACTTTTCTACACAAAATAACACTTATTCTATTTTTAAAAATTGAAAATAAAATGAAGCACATAGAAATAACCTGTCAGAGAACATGAGGTTGGTAGTGGTAAAGCTAGAGTGTCATTAATGCCATCCGATTGCAAAGTCTCTGCTCATTCTTCTCCAGTTCTGACCAGATCATGTATGTTGGTTTACCAGAGTAGCACACATAGAATGGATAGTGAATAAATAACTATCCAGATAAGAAAAAAAAATGATTTTCCAACAGTTAATATATAGATTCATGTCACTAAGAAGTTTCTATTTAAAATAATGTTATGAAAATGTGTTAGGGCATTAGGATGCTGTACTGAATCTAATAGATATCTAATATAGTCTGTTACTGATTAAGGTTATTAAATTATACATTCATGTTATGGCAATGAAATCCAGCTTCAAAAGTTTAACTTATTCTGACTCTGCCATTCAAGTCAATTAGAGTTTGCTAAGTGGTTGCAAGATGATAGGCAGTTTACCAAACTGGATAAGACATGGGACTTAATGTTGAGTAGAAATAAAACTTGCCCTGACTAGTCTTGTTACTTATTAAGTACATGATATCTAAAGAAGCAGCCAAAGTTATCACATACAAGTTTACATACTACTGAACTAAATGCTTCTCATTTGCAACTGGCTGTAATATCTTATATGCCCAGAATTATATGTGAAACCAGCACAGATTTAGTCTTTAGAAGAAAAGAAGAGAAAAGGGCAACTTTAGCAGAAAAGATTCAGGCCTGTCACCTAAAAAGAAAAAATAACAAGAACACAAATATATATTTTTGTCCCCATTATCATGACAAATATTTTTGTTCCCTTATGATAATTGTAATTCTAGAAAACATGCATGTATAATTGAATATAATAATGTTACTATATGTATAGGTTCTTTGCAATGTACATTCCATATATACTTTTATAGCATGTCTGCTATAAAATATATATTTATTATATAATATATATATTTTTTCTAATAAATATATTTGTATAGCACATCACCAATGTGCATTTCACATAAATAGATTGGTATATTATCAAAAACTTAAAATGAGTTATTTTACAATTGTTTTGCCATAGTAGAATTCAGTTCTTAAAAATCAGTACAATCAATAAAGAATAATAAAATTCAAGAAGTAAAACTATTTGTATTAAGTTTATTACATCTGATAAGTTTCAAAATTTTTATTTTAACTATGTCTATCTCCAGGAGAAGATGGTCAAAATTGTTGCCAGGCTTATAAAGCTAGGAAATATTATGTGTGTGTGTGTGTGTGTGTGTGTGTGTGTGTGTGTGTGTGTGTGTAGCATTGCAGTATTATTCCTAGGTTTAAAGTCAAGGTTAAAAAAGTAATTCAAAATACCATACAAAAAAGAAAAAAAAATGTACTCATAGTGAGGAAAAATAACTTTATTGGTGCATGGAAGAAAAATGTTTTCATAAAAGAGCAATCTAAAGGAAACAGAAATCTCTAAGAATCCTATGACATAGTCTATAAATCTTTATAGTTCATTTTTTTCTTCTATCTTAAAAAAGGGAAACTTCTACTAAAAATAAAAATGCCAGTATGATGTGAAAACTCAAAGGAAAAGCCAGGATTTAAAACAGTTTAGATCTTTGTAAATTTTTAGATTTTTTAACACAGAAATTCATTTCAAATAGTATGGTAACTATTACCGAAAAATATGTAATATTTTTTTAATTGCTCCCTGCTTGTTTTGCTGGACAATATATGTTATCATGTATATTTCCCTCAGACCCTGACTCATTTTCTGCCAACACATATTAATGTGCAATTGCTACTTATTAGATAGTTTTCTACAGCTAATATTTTCAATAACTAGGTCCTTATAGACCAAACAATAGCCAATATAAGTGTGTGACTGCAGATGAACAGTAGCTTCTCTGCAGAGTGGGGAGGGAGCAGGGTATAGGGAAACAGGACTTTCCTATTTCTTTTTTACTGTACTAGTTCACCTATTATTTTATTAATTATCTTCTTTTATATTTATAATGGATATATATGTGTATATATATATATAATCTCCCTTTTTAAAAAATAAGATGGAGTTTTAGAAATAATTTGGGAAAATAATTGAGTCCGTTTTTCATACTTCTTAATAGTTTTACATATGGCTCTAGTTTTAGTACCTCATTTGATTCTCAAATCTAACATGAGAATGAGAACTACTGTGCTGTGTTAAAAAACAGTGTCTGGTGGATTAAAGACCTAAATGGAAGGCCAGACACTATAAAACTCCTAGAGGAAAACATAGGCAGAACACTCTTTGACAAACATGAAAGCAAGATCCTTTTTGAACCACCTCCTAGAATCATGGAAATAAATTCAAAAATAAACAAATGGGACCTCATGAAACTTAAAAGCTTTTGCACAGCAAAAGAAACCATAAACAAGACAAGAAGACAACCCTCAGAACGGGAGAAAATATTTGCCAACGAAGCAACAGACAAAGGATTAACCTCCAAAATATACAAGCAGCTCATGCAGCTTAATACCAAAAAAGCAAATAACCCAATCCACAAATAGGCAGAAGACCTAAATAGACATTTCTCCAAAGAAGACATGCAGATGGCTAACAAACACATGAAAAGATGCTCAACATCACTAATCACTGGAGAAATGCAAGTCAAAGCCACAATGAGGTATCACCTCACACTGGTCAGAATGGCCATCTTCAAAAAATATAGAAACAATAAATGCTGGAGAGGGTGTGGAGGAAAGGGAACTCTCCTGCATGGTTGGTGGGAATGTAAGTTGGTACAGCCACTATGGAAAACAGTATGGAGGTTTCTTAAAAAAACTAAAAACAGAACTACCATATGATCCAGTCATCGCACTATGGGACATATACCCAGAGAAAACCGTCATTCAAAAAGACACATGCACTCCAATGTTCATTGCAGCACTATTTACAATAGGCAGGACATGGAAGCAACCTAAATGCCCATCAACAGATGAATGGATAAAGAAGATGTGGCACATATATACAATGGAATATTACTCAGCCATAAAAAGGAATGAAATTGAATTATTTGTAGTGAGGTGGATGGACCTAGAGTCTGTCATACAGAGTGAAGTAAGCCAGAAAGAAGAAAACAAATATCATATGCTAACTCATACATATGGAATCTAAAAAAGTGGTACTGATGAACCCAGTGACAGGGCAAGAATAAAGATGCAGATGCAGAGAACGGACTGGAGGACATGAGGTTGGGGGGGCAGGGGGCAAAGGGGAATCTGGGATGAAGTGAGAGAGTAGCATCGACATGTATACACTACCAACTGTAAAATAGATAGGTAGTGGGAAGTTGCTGTATGACAAAGGGAGATCAATTCGATGATGGGTGATGCCTTAGAGGGCCAGGACAGGGAGAGCAGGAGGGAGTCGTGGGAGAGAGGGGATATGGGGATATGTGTACAAATACAGCTGATTCACTTTGGTGTACCTCAAAAGCTGGTACAAGAATGTAAAGCAATGATATTTCAATAAAGAGCTTAAAAAACAAAAAACAAAAACAAAAACAAAAACAGTGTCTGGGACCAAAATTCTGAATTATTTCAGGGTTTGCCTTTTCTTGATATGTAAGATCTTGGTAAAAGTATTGAAGTTCTGTAAGCTTAAGATTTCAAACTAACGACACAGAAAGAATAATGGCACCTAATTCACAGTATGGTAAACAATAAGTTCATATATGTTAAAGTAATTTGTAAACTGTTAACAAACAATAGCCAATATGTGCCTTATTAATCACCTAAATTCACATGGTTAAAATGAGGGACAGGACTCAAGTGGCCTGACTCGCCCAGTAACCTTTTTTTAAAGTATATTGTGTCTCACATCCACCTATGGTAGTGATATGGAGTATGCCATCACTCAAATATGGTGCCAAATATAAATTAATTTACCCTTGAGCTCAAATATATATCTTTACTCATATAGATGGTACTAATGGAAATAGTGATAGTATTGATAATTCCATCTAATGTGTTATAAAGATAATATTTTCCATTTTAACACTTGCTAATGAATCTCAACCAAAATTTATTCAACAAACATTTTATTTTTTGAACATGCTTATTTCTAAGATACACTTGACACTTCAGTTTGGGGTATAACTTTGGATGTGTTTATCAAGGGTTACTAAAGTTTGAGAAATCTTTAAGAGATACAGGGCAAATACTTTCAACTTTGTGGAAACTAGTTTTTGCAGAACTAATCTGTATGGGCAAGTTTCTATTTTTCTAATTTGCAGAAAATATTAATATATTCTGAATACAATATTTTGATAAAGTTGTATAAACATTTTCCCTATGTTTGCTTATTGTCTTTAAAAAAATTATGACCTTCTTTACCAATAATATATTTTTGAGAGATTTAAAAGAGCATGGTTAATTGTATCTGTTACTGGAGATCAAACGCCTGATTTCAAATAGCATCTCCAATGTTTCTCACCTTTTGACAGTGGCTAGTTTAGTTAATTGGCCTAACTGTTGTCAATCAGTAAGCAATATACACTGAGCATATTCCAAAGGGCAATTTATTTAAATACTCTATGCCTTGTTCTCTAACATCCAACAACAGGAAGAAAACAGTACTTACCTCCTATTGTTATGAGTGTTGAAAATATCAATAACAAGTCATGCACTTAGAATTAGTCCTGGCATAATAAATAAGTGCTCAGTAAATAATAGCTGCAATATAACCATATTATTATTTTACTACTACTCTTATTGTTATATTGTTTCTATTGTTGTTGTTATATTGTTTCTATTGTTGTTGTTATATTGTTTCTATTGTTGTTGCTATTACTGTTATTGCTATCCCATTTTCTATTCCCGTGTTTCCTTGTTATTTCTACTATCTGATTGGTCATATTTTCTTTGTTTTATTCCTCCTCACCACTTCAGACTGGGTGACCTTTGTTTTGGTGTTGAAAGGCATTAGTGTATCTCTTTGAATTGCTTCTTTCTGCCTCTCTGCTCCTGCTGTGGAGTTCTCAAACACTTCTTTTCTTAACTTAGAAACACATACTACAAGACCTTCCCACTTTCTTAAGAGTGTTAGCCTTAGAATTTACCCTAGATAAATCACTCTGGAAGGTCTCTTTTTTTTGCTGAGAATGCAAGTTTGTAATTACCTTGATGATTATAGCTGCTTTTGTGTGTGTGTGGCTTTTCTATGTGTGAACTTGGGGTAGGCATTTCTCTGAATCTGTCATCATCTTCACACTGGCCTTCTCCTGCAGTGTATTGATTGTGCCATGGTTACCTCTACCTTGTCATTATGATTTCTATCTGCTTTCTATCTACCAGGTGTTCCCCAATAATTTCTGGTCTCTAGATGGCATTCATGCTTTTTCCTATTATATTTATTACATTTTTTAAGAGATTTTTGGTATATTTTGGATTTAGATAGATCCAATCTCTTATTTTATTTCACCTTATTCTTTATTTACTCAGTAGTGTATTTTGTTTATTTTTTAATTCTTAGAAATATTTTAATCATATATTAAGATAAGCCACCAGGCTATCAAATTATGCTATTTAACGATGTCTTATAAACTTAACCAGCTACTATACCTTGACAGTCATACCAGCTGTCTTCATAACTTATAAGAACACTGAGAAAAAACTCCCTGGTTGTAGACATTGAAAAGTGAAATCTCTTTTTAATAATACTTTATAAAAAAGAATACCAGCAAGCAATAAAATTTTAAGAAATAATATTAGATTAAATTATAGTTTTGAAGAAAACTGTTTAGGAGGTCTGGCCTTTGTACTTCACTTTCTTGTCATTTCTCACTATTGATTTTATTGCATTTCTCTACTTCAGTGTCAAAAACCTAATGGCATGCATCTATCAGATTCACCTTCAACTGATTTCAGCATTGTTTCCTTCAAAAGCATCTAAAGCATTGTAAAAATTGTTTTGATAGACACAATTTCTTGTCTTTTAAATGTGTTGGGGACTGTGGTATATTGTATTTTTTATTCCTTAGCCCTTAAGAAAGGCCTAAAAAACTAAAATATATCTTATGAATAGAGTTTTCAAAATATTTCTCCCATTGACTTTGAATTGTTTTGGTCTTTTATCATTCAAAACACTTTCTCCAAATAGCTGTGTGTCACACACTCAGACTACAATTAACAGCAATAACCTAAAATGCTGCTTTAGTAAGTTTTAGTATGGGGCACCGTTGTTTATTTTAACTAATTATTAATTTACTGGAGGTATCTATAGACTTCCTTTCTAAGTATGCTCTTCATTTGTAAAATAACCATAAGATTCTGAAGACCAGGGAATGAAATTTTTGTAAATAAATTTTACATATAGCAAGTTGATTATTATTACAGCAATATGTCTGTGGAATTTCACTGATTTCTACTTATATTTTCATGGAATATAGAAAATAATAATACACTGCTACAATTTCTATATCTCACTCCCTCTCCTAGGGCCTCCCTAGTTTCTGAGACACAGAAATATTGAAATCATTAGGCCAATTAACAGCCCTCAATGGCTTCTAAGTGTTCAAGTAAAAAGTAGAGTCAATTAATGTGCCAAACTTCATTGTCATATTTTAAGAAATTGCCACGTTCACCCCCAACCTTTAGGAACCACCACCCTGATCAGTCAGCAGCCCTCAACATCAAGGTAAGACCCTTGCCTTAATCAAGCAAAACAATTAACAATTCTCTGAAGGCTCAGATGATAGTTAGCATTTTTTAGAAATAAAGTATTTTTTAAAGTATGTACATTGTCTTCTCAGACATATGCTATTGCACAATTAATAGACTACAGTGCAGTATAAATATAACTTTTATATGGACTTGGAAACCAAAAGATTTGTGTGACTTGCTTTATTGAAACATTTGCTTTACTGCAGTGGTTTGGAACTGAAACCACAATATCTCTGAAGCATTCTGCATATACTGATAACATATATACATATATATATAGCAACATATAATACTTATTTAGTATACATTCTCTGAGAAACTACACCACGCTTTTGCAATGTGTATTGCAGGTTTGAACTAAAACTTCCTCATGCTCCATTGCCAATTCTAAAGTCAAATTGTAGACAAGTATAATTCAAATATTGATTAATTTTTTTCAAGGGCATAAATTTCCAATTGGATTTTTGTTAATAAGAATAAAAATAAACAAATATTCAGTGGTGTTGCTGATTGGATTCTCCTAGAGTTAATTTACTGGCAGTCTATTTCACCCTTTCCATGACAATGTAAGATCTTTGCATGCAAAGAATGGTAATTTGCTTATTAATACATGTCTAGAAGCTAGAAATATGTCTGATATATTTGGCACTCAATAAACATTTATTGAATGCAAATTTAACCCTTAAAAAGCCTATTCAAATATTTCAATTTAATTGAGCATACAAGATGGAAACTTTAAAAACTCTAGAGCAGTTATATCAAGAGCAGGGGAGAACAAAAGAAATTATAACAATGATAACTATTTTCCAGCACTCCCCTTTAGTATCTAATGTCTTTGGTCTCAGGATACATAAATTGATGGGCCAGATATACATTTCTCAAGCTGTATAATGTATATACAAATATGGTGTTAATGTTTCCTTCTGGATGAAAATGAGCTATGTGGGTTCTATCTTGAATAACTAGTGGAAACACAGAGAAGTAGAGTTATAGCCCAGATAACAACTGAATAGGATGGATGCAGCAATCACAGCAGAAGTATACTCCTGACTGCTCTTCATTTATAATTATTTCTCCTCATCACCATTTGCATTTTCATCTTGTTCATTTGAAGCAAGAGTGCTATGACATGATGATCTCTCAACTCTAAAGCCATTATATCAGTAGGCAGATCACTAATTTATTCATTCAGTAAATATTTATTGGACATCTAAACTGTACTAGGTACCTACTATATCTTAGGTTTAGCTCTGTTAAGGCAAACAGAATTAAAAAACCCTTCCCTTTAAATAACTTTCAATTTGTTAGTGGGGTAAAAAATTATTTACAAAGTAGAGAAAAAAATTATGATATTAAGTTCTAAGAAAGAAAAAAAGATAAAAATTTAAAGGGATATGTGCACATGGGAGGTGTCTTTAATTTGAGGGTTAATTCTGATTGATTTAATCTTTTAAGATCTATTTGGAGGGAAAGTGTCTAATTATTATTGTTTTGATTTATTAAATTTAGAGAGTCATGCTGACTAATAAAATGTTATGTCTAAATCATGGTATATTATAAAAGTAAAACACATTAGTATCTGAATCATAAACAAGGTTATCTGCTATTCTCCAGAAGAAAGAAAGAAAGAACTACATTCTGGACCTTCCTAATATATAGGTTTGCATACACATAACCTTTTTACAACTTCTTTATAGATATATTCCATAAAAAAAATACCTGCTCTAATAATATTTCTCAATTCCATATTTAAGCTAATAGGATTGAAAATGTCATGAAATGAAATAATTTCTCTACTGATTAACTTACCTTAAACTAGGGAAAGGTTTATTAGTACATATTTATTATATAGCTATATTATATATTAATAGTGCATATATATGTAATGTATTTTGAGCTTTGGAGGATATTTTTGGTAAAAAGAAAAGTGAAGTATGCCATTATACAATTTGAGATACTTAAATTTATGTTGAATCATTTATAGGCAAGGTAAGGATATAGAAAATATTTCTCATAGGCAATATCATAAATAAGGGTTGTGATAGCACACTAAAAAAGATGTTAGTTAAAACTGGGAAAGAAATATATAGTCAAAGATAAATGTAAGATAGAAAATGAGGATAGGACCAAAGAAAAGAGACTAAAGAATTTTAATCTTTATTTAATCATTAATGTTGAATTAACAATGATTCAATGTTAACTCTGAGGATCTTTTCCTGTTTGGGAAATTTTATTCTTTAATATTATAGGGTGGAATTTTTTGCCTCAATATTAACTTCCTTTCAAGTCATAGGTACTTACATTGGACATTATTTCGGATTAATTTGGTTCTAAGATACTAAATAAACTCTTCTCTATCCTTCTCCTTTCTCTCTCTCACTCTTTCCCTCTTTGTCTCAGGATTTATGAAAAGATTACTTCCATTAATGCTTTGATAAAATTTAGTGATTTTAAAATTTAACAGACCAAACAGTAGAAAACATTTTGAAAAGTGAGATACTAGAATTCTGCTGAGCAACGTTGTATCAATCATTGGTTTGTTGTAAAAAAATGGAAATAGGAGGGGCAGGAGTCAGGGGAAGGAGAATCGACAAATCAAATATCATTATATTCTTTGCCAGGAACTTAATGGTGAATGATGCAATAATTCTCTTGTTCTCATTTTCTTAGATTCTCAGTGAAAAAGACAGACAAAACTAAGTAAGCAATAAAGTAATAAAATAACTACAAATTTTATAAACCCTGGACTTTTCCATATTTCCCATACTGAATCACCGTGCTTCATTTATTTTCTTCACAGCATTCATCATGTTTTAATTTTTTGCATAAACTATAGAATTACTTCACTTCTCAAGTCTCATCTAGATAGCTAAGATGTTTCTGTGACTTTCTGGTTTCAAAAGCAGAGAAAGTTTCAGTGAAGGTGGGTAGTGTAGAGATACAAGGAACATCAAAATTTAGGGGTAAAGCTTATGTAAAAGAGATTTGTGTGCATGAAAAGTAATATGGAGACAACACTTAGAATTTGTCCTGGAACAACGGATTCCTGTTTTTGTCTGTGTAGGAATAACAAACCAAACAACAGTTTTGGCACAGGTAAGATATAACTCAATTTTTTTTTTTTTTTACTATTTTGTTTCATTAAATTATTGAGCTATGAAGTCAAACAAGCCTGGGCACTATATTACTGGGTTGGAAGGTTATATTCATTATTTTTCTTGTACAGAACTGTTTGGCCTTATAAAGTTATTAAATTTAGAGAGTCGGTCTTTTGTCTATCTTCCTGTTAGTATTCTATTTAGGTTGGAATCTGTTTGACATAAATATAAATTCCACTTTAAACAGTAAACTTTAAAGCACTTTAAAAATTAGTAAGCAAAAATCTTTATATTCTTCAAGTGAAATATGTACCATATATGTGGTCCAATCTGAAGCCATCCAATAGGACTGAGAGTAGCGTACACAGCTAACACCAACTGAAAAGCATGATTTTCCTTCCCATCTTCTGAACAGTAGCTGTGGTAAAAGGAAAAGTTTGGCTTGTGAACATTCATATTTGCATAAGAGAATTTCTCTAAGTTGATCAATGCAATGGAAAATCCATACTGAATTTAGTTACCATATGTTATTATCAGTTCATTTTCTTAAATGATCCTGTTTAAAATGGATTTGAACAGATGGACAGAATTCTTCTGGAAGGATGTCAGCTGATAACTGAACCATGGCACTTACTTAGCAAACACATGGAGAAATACTAATTGATGCAAGTATCATAGATATCATCTTGTATTTTCTTTAATAGTTTCTTACTGCTGAAAATTGGAAAATGAATATTGCAATGACTACCATGAAAATTATGGCCACTTGGCTCTTTATAATTAGCAATTTGAGAATACAGTCATCTCAAACCATCTGTTTTCTTTTGTTTGTAATAGGTTGTGAAAATAAGTTTTCTCACTGTTCAAGGATAATGTTGAAAAAAATAAAAAAGACAGTAAGAATAAAACTAGAATTGACTTCTGTATTGGATAATTTAAACTGTTTGGAGTGTTATAGTCCAAAGTACATAATGTAGCAAAAATACACACTGTTATAAATTACTACAATATGGAGAAAACATATGATGAAATATTCAGTTACAGGTGAAATGCCTCATGTTTTGTTTTGTTTTATTTTATTTTCAGTATGGTGGCCAAGTGTTGATGTAAAAGGAATGCAGACCTGTGACTCAAGAAATCTTAGTTCTCACTCTGACACTATCTTTTCTGGGACCATAGTCTGTTCTTTCTGAAAGACAGGGAATGGGTAATTTGATCTCCAATGTGTCTAGTGTTGGCATCAGGAATTTCAGAATACAATTTCTTCTAGGTAAAATATTAATATAATTGATTTATTTGTTACCTATTTTAATCTAAGAGGTTAGAAATTGCATATTTCAACAAGTTATTTTAGTAGATTTGTGAAAGACTAAGAAATAGAAAAATGCTAAAATATACATTTAAAGACATATATTTATCCTGTATATTGACTTGGTTGAAATAGAATTAAGCTGCACATGTGCTTCTTAAGACATTCAGATAAATAACTTACAGTATGATTTGTATTTATTTATTTGTGTTTATTTTTGAATTACCAGACCTTTTAGCTGTAGCTAAAAGTTAAATTCATGAACTTCACACAGAACAGTGCAAAGCAGAGTTTAGAACGGAAGAAAAATGGCCTTAACTTTCTCATTTAATTATTTTGGAAGATAAAAACTATCCCTGTAAAGACTAGATGGCTTCCCTGCATTTCAGACAAGGGGAAAAAAAGGGTAACAATCAGTGTTTTCTCAGTGTTATATGAAGTTGAAAAACATAGAATTAATTAAATATAACTTTATGTATTTTAAAAGCACTGTAAAATAGATTATAGAAATGCATAGCATAAAAGATAGAATAGTCTGTAATAATTTCTAGAAAAAGGAAATGAGACATATAATCAAAAAGGGATAATTCTTTAGGCAGTTACTCTGTACTTAGGATTAGTAAGCACCCTATAATTATTAATTATCATTATCAATATTTATTAATAGTGTTACTATTTAATATACTTAGAGCTACTTTAGAAGAAATATATATTTAGGTATATAATAAATTTTCTTACAAAGCTTTAACTTTTATTAATCATAGTTTAGTCTTATTTACCTAATTATATTTTCTAATATCCTAAAAGACTCTATTAAAATTAAATACACTTATATATGTGGTAATACAGACTTGATGGGATATTTTATGTGCATAAAGCTTCATTCAAAGGCTAAATTTGGAGATGGGAGGGAGTGAGAAACATATGGAGGGCCCGCACCACAGCTCAGCGTTCCCGGACTGAGACGTCGATCCACAGCTGAACAGAGGGTCCGGGAGCAGGAGCGTGGGAACCAGAGAGCTGGTGCAGGGTGAGAAACATTGTTGCCAGTAAGGTAACAGACCGAGAGGACAGGAGGGAAGAGGTCCACGGCTAGGAGTGCCCACCCCTGAGAGCTGCCCGGACATGATGGCAGCTGGAGGCGGCAGGCTCACGGGCCGGGGGAGGAGCCGTGCGCTTAGCCTCTCTCTCTCTTTCGAGCGCCTCTGCAGCTGGCAGTGGAGAGATGCCCTGCCGGCCACCTAAGGTGTTCAGGGATAACAAGAACCCTCAGGCACTCGGGCGGAGCTAGATTAAAACCCCTTGGAAGCCAGCAGCAGGGAGGCTGTGGAGAAAAAAACAAACAAACAAAAAAACCCAAGAGAGGCCCAACTCTAAGACTTTCTGCTTATACCTGAGCCACTGGCATCCCTCTGCAACAGGCACCTCCAAGACCAACTGAAACAACAGTGTGCCACTGCTCACTCACTCCCAGGGGAAGGAGCCACTATTGTACCCTCTCCATCCCCACACACCGACGCCTACAGACAAACAATAAAGGAATCTCTGCTGGTCACAGAATAAATGCAAAAAACCAAGGTGAGTAGAAGGACACTTACAGCTGAGACTTTAAGGAAACAGAAATATTAGTATCGATCCTATCGAACTGGTCCATTCTGGGATCAGTTCTGGATTTTTTTCTCTCTCTCTCTTTTTTTTTCTTTATTAATTACGATCTTAGTCCTAAGGGATCTACAAGTTTTATAACATAATTTTTAATGATATTTTTTATTCTATTTTTATTTTTTTGCCTTTATATATACTTCTATATCTAACTAAGTTGTTGGTAGTACGGACAATATATCTCTCATACTTTCCTTTCATCCCTATCTTTTATACATTTCTATTCCTTTCTTTTTACTTGCATATTTCCAATCACACTACGCTCTTCTATTCCCCTTTCTTCCATCCATTTTTAGTTTATTTTATCTTAACATAATTATAAGCAACACTATCGATCTGCTCAGACTCCTTGCTCTATTCTCCAGATGACGCACCACCTTGGTATTTAATATTAGGTTTTTGTCTTTATCTTAGTTCTTAGTACAACTGTCTAATTTCATTCTGAGAATCTCCATTCTGTCTGGTGGTACTCTAGCTCTTTTCTATATTTGATCCTAGCTTACAAAATCTCCCTGGATTAGTGTTTGTATGTGTAAGGTGTTATTTGTTTGTTTCTTTGCTTTTGCTTTTGTCTCTGATTTGTTCTGTTTCAGTTGTCAATTTCTGTTGGGTTTCTCTTTGAATAGCTGATAGCACACTGGGGTTCCATCAGGTCTTGCCAGAGACTTATGTCCTAATGGATTCAGTAATTGTGTGTCTTATACGTGTATGTGTTTCCTGGACTTAGTATTTGTTTAATCCAATACTTGGACATTAGTCTGAGGCTTGGACAGTCTTCTATAAACACCTCTATCGCCAGGACAAGCAACCCCAAAAGTTTGGACAACCATGAGGAAACAAAGAAACACCATGCAGGCAAAGGAGCAGGAAAAAACCCCACAAGACCAAATAAATGAGGAGGAAATAGGAAAAATGCCTGAAAAAGAATTTAGAGTCATGATAGTAAAAATGATACAAAATCTCGATAACAAAATAGAGACAGTACAAGAAACAGTTCATAAGAACTCAGAAAAACAAACAGCAATGGATAACAAAATAACTGAAATTAAAAATACTCTAGATGCTATAACCAGCAGAATGACTGAGGCAGAAGAACGAATAAGTGAGCTGGAAGATGGAATGGGGGAAATAACTGCCACAGAGCAGGAAAAAGAAAAAAGAATAAAAAGAATAGAAGACAGTCTCAGAGACCTCAGTGATAACATTAAGCATACCAACATTCGAATTATAGGCATCCCAGAAGAAGAAGAAAACAAGAAAGGGTCTGAGAAAATATTTGAAGAGGTTATAGTGGAAAACTTCCCCAACATGGGAAAGGAAATAATTCACCAAGTCCAAGAAGCACAGAGAGTCCCATACAGAATAAACCTAAGGAGAGATACACCAAGACACATATTAATCAAACTAATGATAATTAATCACAAAAAAAATTATTAAAAGCAGCAAGAGAAAAGCAACAAATCACATATAAGGGAAAACCCATCAGGATAACAGCTGACCTCTCTACAGAAACTCTGCAGGCCAGAAGGGAATGGTAGGATATACTGAAAGTCCTGAAAGAGAGAAACCTACAGCCAAGAATACTCTACCCAGCAAGAATCTCATTCAGATTCAATGGAGAAATCAAAAGCTTTCCAGACAAGCAAAAGTTAAGAGAATTCAGCACCACCAAACCAGCCTTACAACAAGTGCTAAAGGAACTTCTCTAAGTAGGAAACACAAGAAAAGGAAAACACCTACAAACACAAACCCAAAACAATTCAGAAAATGGTAATTGGAACACACATGTCAATAATCACCTTAAATCTAAAAGGATTAAATGCTCCAACCAAAAGACACAGACTGGCTGAATGGATACAAAAACAAGACCCTTCTATATGCTGCCTACAAGAAACCCACTTCAGACCAAGGGATACATATAGACTGAAAGGAAAGGGATGGAAAAAGATATTCCATGCAAATGGAAGTCAAAAGAAAGCTGGAGTAGCAATACTCATATCAGACACATTACACTTGAAAGTAAAGAATATTAAAAGAGACAAGGAAGAACACTACATAATGATCAAGGGATCCATTCAAGAAGAACATATCACAATGGTAAATATCTATGCCCCCAATATAGGAGCACCTCAATACAAAAGGCAAATGCTAACAGCTATAAAAGGGGACATCGGCAGTAACACAATAATAGCGGGAGATGTGAACACCCCACTTACATCAATGGACAGATCATCCAAACAGAAAATCAATAAAGACACACAAGCTTTAAATGACACATTAGACCATCTCGACTTAATTGATATTTATAGGAAATTCCATCCAAAAATGACAGAATACACCTTCTTCTCAAGTGCACACGGAACATTTTCCTGGTTAGATCACATCTTGGGTCACAAATCAAACCTCAGCAAATTCAAGAAAATTGAAATCATATCAAGCATCTTCTCAGACCACAACGCCATGAGACTAGATATCAATTACAGGAAAAAAACTGCAAAAAATACAAACACATGGAGGCTAAACAATTCACTCTTAAACAACCAAGAAATCACTAAAGAAATCAAAGAGGAAATCAAAAAATATCTAGAAACAAACAACAACGAAAACACAGCAACCCAAAACCTATGGGACGCAGCAAACGCAGTTCTAAGAGGGAAGTTTATAGCAATACAGTCCTACCTTAAGAAACAAGAAAATGATCGAATAAACAACCTAACCTTACACCTAAAACAACTAGAGAAAGAAGAACAAAGAAACCCCAAAGTGAGCAGAAGGAAAGAAATCATAAAGATCAGAGCAGAAATAAATGAAAAAGAAAGGAAGGAAACCATAGCAGAAATTAATAAAACTAAAAGCTGGTTCTTTGAGAAGATTAACAAAATTGATAAACCATTAGCCAGACTCATCAAGAAAAAAAGGGAGAAGATGCAAATCAACAGAATTAGAAATGAAAAAGGAGAAGTCACAACGGACACCTCAGAAATACAAAACATCATGAGAGACTACTACAAGCAACTATATGCCAATCAATTGGATAACCTGGAAGAAATGGATACATTCTTAGAAAAATACAATCTTCCAAGACTGAACCAGAAAGAAATAGAAACCATGAACAGGCCAATCACAAGTACAGAAATTGAGGCAGTGATTAAAAATCTCCCAACACACAAAAGCCCAGGACCAGATGGGTTCACGGGCGAATTCTATCAAACATTTCGAGAAGAGCTAACACCTATCCTTCTCAAACTCTTCCAAAATATTGCAGAAGGCGGAACACTCCCAAACTCATTCTACGAGGCTACCATCACCCTGATACCAAAACCAGGCAAAGATGTCACAAAAAAAGAAAATTACAGACTAATATCACTGATGAATATAGATGCAAAAATCCTTAACAAAATACTAGCTAACAGACTGCAACAGCACATTAAGAAAATCATACACCATGATCAAGTGGGGTTTATCCCTGGGATGCAAGGATTCTTCATAATATGCAAATCAATCAACGTGATACATCATATCAACAAGCTGAAGGATAAAAACCATATGATCATCTCAATAGATTCAGAAAAAGCTTTTGACAAAGTTCAACATCCATTTATGATAAAAGCTCTCCAGAAAATGAGCATAGAAGGAAATTACCTCAACATAAGAAAAGCCATATATGAGAAACCAAAAGCCAATATCGTTCTCAATTGGGAAAAACTGAAAGAATTCCCTCTAAGAACAGGAACAAGACAAGGGTGTCCACTCACACCATTATTATTCAATATAGTTTTGGAAGTTTTAGCCACAGCAATCAGAGAAGAAAAAGATATAAAAGGAATCCAAAGTGGAAAAGAAGAAGTAAAATTGTCACTCTTTGCAGATGACATGATATTATATATAGAAAACCCTAAAGACTCTACCAGAAAACTGCTCGCACTAATTGATGAGTTTAGTAAAGTAGCAGGATACAAAATTAATGCACAGAAATCTCTTGCATTCCTATACACTATCAATGAAAAAGCAGAAAGAGAAATTAAGGAAGCTCTCCCATTCACCATTGCAACAAAAAGAATGAAATACCTAGGAATAAACCTGCCTAAGGAGGCAAAAGATCTGTATGCAGAAAACTTTAAGACATTGATGAAAGAAATCAAAGATGACACAAACAGATGGAGGGACATACCATGTTCCTGGATTGGAAGAATCAACATAGTGAAAATGACTGTACTACTCAAAACAATTTACAAATTCAATGCAATCCCAATCAAATTACCAATGGCATCTTTCACAGAACTAGAGCAAGAAATCTTACGATTTGTATGGAAATGCAAAAGACTCCGAATAGCCAAAGCAATCTTGAGAAGGAAAAATGGAGTTGGTGGAATCAGGCTTCCTGACTTCAAACTATACTCCAAGGCCATAGTGATCAAGACAGTATGGTACTGGCACAAAAATAGAAAGGAAGACCAATGGAATAGAATAGAGAACTCAGAAGTAAGCCCAAACACATATGGGCACCTTCTCTTTGACAAAGGAGGCACGAATATACAGTGGAAAAAAGACAGCCTCTTCAATAAGTGGTGCTGGGAAAATTGGACAGCAACATGTCAAAGAATGAAATTAGAACAATTCCTA
Organism: Hippopotamus amphibius kiboko; assembly: GCF_030028045.1. Taxonomy (NCBI): domain Eukaryota; kingdom Metazoa; phylum Chordata; class Mammalia; order Artiodactyla; family Hippopotamidae; genus Hippopotamus; species Hippopotamus amphibius. Next base: position 79,107,796 of record NC_080198.1, read on the forward strand.
ACACCATACACAAAAATCAACTCCAAATGGATTAAAGACCTACATGGAAGGCCAGACACTATAAAACTCCTAGAGGAAAACATAGGCAGAACACTCTATGACATCCATCAAAGCAAGATCCTTTCTGACCCACCTCCTAGAATCATGGAAATAAAATCAAGAATAAACAAATGGGACCTCATGAAACTTAAAAGCTTTTGCACAGTGAAAGAAACCATAAACAAGACTAAAAGGCAACCCTCAGAATGGGAAAAAATAATTGCCTATGCAACAACGGAGAAAGGATTAACCTCCAAAATATACAAGCAGCTGATGAAGCTTAATAGCAAAAAAGCAAATAACCCAATCCACAAATGGGCAGAAGACCTAAATAGACATTTCTCCAAAGAAGACATACAGATGGCCAACAAACACATGAAAAGATGCTCAACATCACTAATCATCAGAGAAATGCAAGTCAAAGCCACAATGAGGTATCACCTCACACCAATCAGAATGGCCATCATCACAAAAGCTGGAAACCACAAATGTTGGAGAGGGTGTGGAGAAAAGGGAACTCTCCTGCACTGTTGGTGGGAATGTAAGTTGGTACAGACACTATGGAAAACAATTTGGAGGTTCCTTAAAAAACTACAAATAGAACTACCATATGATCCAGTAATCCTTCTACTGGGCATATACCCAATGAAAACCATAATCCCAAAAGAGACATGTACCTTAATGTTTATTGCAGCACTATTTACAATAGCCAGGACATGGAAGCAACCTAAATGCCCATCAACAAACGAATGGATAAAGAAGATGTGGCATATATATACAATGGAATATTACTCAGCTATAAAAAGGGATGAGATGGAGCTATATGTCATGAGGTGAATAGACCTGCAGTCTTTCATACAGAGTGAAGTAAGTCAGAAAGAGAAAGACAAATATTATATGCTAACTTACATATACGGAATCTAAAAATGGTACTGATGAACTTAGTGACAAGAACAAGGATGCAGATACAGAGAATGGACTGGAGAACTTGAGGTTTGGTGGGGCGGGGGGTGAAGGGGAAGCTGAGAGGAAGTGAGAGAGTAGCACTGACATATATATACTACCAACTGTAAAGTAGATAGCCAGTGGGAAATTGTTGTATAACAAAGGGAGTTCAACTAGAGTATGGAAGATGCCTTAGAGGACTGGGACGGGGAGGGTGGGGGGGACTCGAGGGAGGGTCCGGGGGGAGTCAAGGGAGGGAGGGAATATGGGGATATGCGTATAAAAGCAGGTGATTGCACTTGGTGTACCCCCCCCAAAATAAAGCTAAATTTGTTAAATATGAAGTGATATTGAAACAATGTTTATTGATAATTTGCATTTATTTACAAAATATCTTATTCCCAATATCTATTTGGTGACTAATTTATAGTAAATTTTTTTCTTCTAAATACTGAATGTAGATCTCTATCTAAATTTAGAAGTAAATTTTTAAATGTAGTACCATATGTGCTGAAAGAGGATTTTACTTGCCCTTTAGAAATAATAGGATATTAGAATACCTATATTAAGTAATACATACTAGCAAAAAAATTAATTGGTATTGGTAAGAGAAGTATGATTTATAAAACTTTGGCTCTCTAAGTTTTAGTTGATACTGTCATCTGAGGATAAGACAAAGTCATATTCTTTTTTCTTCCTAGCTGTTTTCAAAAATTGTTTTGAACAAATTAGATGATGACTATTTATTACTTAGTGCCTTTCTAGTATAAAATCCATCTCCTTGCTTTGTTGACAGTATTACTTTTCTTTATTATGTGGCAATATTTTATTCATACAATATCTGGACATTGTTATGAATATGCTTCTTAAAATACCATATTAAAATCAACAGGGTCTAAAGATTCTTCGATGTACTTTTTCCTATTTACCCATTTTAATCAATTTTTTCATTTCATCTCATGAAAATTATAACAATTTTCTCTCACATCATTGAATATTGTTTTCTACAATATCGAATAGTCTTAAAATGCTTATAATCTTACCCTTAGAATGACTTTAAAATTTTACAAAAGATTGTGTAAAATGATTTTTACAGAATTGAAAAACAGTTTCAGTAGGAAAAAAAAAATCTGAATTAATGCAGAAGTTTTTGTGAGTAGGAGTTTGGTGATTCTGGTTCTATGGGCACTTTAATATGCATAAAGATTATTCTCAATAAATCAGAACCACTTACTCTAGTACTTTACTTGATTCCATGTATCCTTTTTTCCTGATTTTCTAGAATAGTATCAAACATATATGATAATATAAATATCTAGGATAGATGATATGGTAAACTATAAGTTACACCACTAGATAGGGTAACCAGGCACTCTCACCACTCAGATGCTACTGTAGAAAGATAACTTAGTGTTCCTCTAGGGTAATGGATTTTCAGGTATCCACATAAACCAACCACTTAAAGAGAAAACCTCTGTCTTCTATTGTATATTTATTAAGTACAAACCATATAAAGCAATTTAAATATTCTTAATTATGGAAGTCCTGGTCTCCATCATTTGGAAGTAGATTATCTCTCTGGTCTTATTCTTCATGTTTATTTCAACATTTGCTTCTACTTATCATTATCTTATTAGCTTGAGAAAATTTTATCACCACTTTTGGATATTGAACCAATAAGAATTTTTTAATTAACTCTTATGTGACAACTCACATTCAGGTGAAAACTCCCCTCTCGTCATTGCATTGTAGTATGAATGTGGCTGAGCTTTCACTAATGTCCATGTACAGAAATATTTTGGGTGTACTTTTTGGTGTTAGGATTACTAAATCACTGGCTCTTGCAAACTTAACCTAATTACTTTTTTTTTCTCTCTGATCTATCTCCAGTTATCTTTACGTCTATTTCTTTAGTTCCTCATACATAGCTTAGAACAACTTTTCTCACACATCATTAACTATTCTGATTTTCTCTCTGGCCTAAAATACAATATAATTTAACAAGCTAATTTACAAGAAGGAAAAAAAAAAAACATTTGAATTATATAGGATCTGTAAGTTTCAGGCCTTGTTTGACTATTTAAATGTTGCCATTTGTTCACATTTATAGAATTATAAGATGCATACAAATATCAAAAGTAAATAGGCCTTCAAACAATTCAAATATGAAAATAGTAATATAAGGTTTATAAATAATAAAAAATAAAATAAATTGCAAGTTTTGAAACTCATTAAGATACTAAAAAGGCATTTATAATTTGTATGACTAAGTTGTAAAGATTTTTTTTAAAAAGGTAAAAGTTGAGCACATGGATTTTTGTTCCTATTGGCAGCCAGAAAAGTATGTGTTCTTTATTAGCCCTAATGTGAATTATCACTTGGCTGTTAAATTTGGAGATCAATAAGAACACTTGTAGCTCTGTTACTTTTTATGGATATGGCCAAACACTTACCTACCAAGTATAAATTGGTTAATTACACTTTTGCCAAGACATCTTTGGAGATATTATCTTTAGCTGTGTAATAATATTAGGAGCAATCTAACTATATGGGAACAGTTAACCTTCCAGAACAAAAGTTTATTCATCCATTAATTCTGTTGATGCTTATTATGTAATGCAATGGATATTCTTTGTTTAAAATTAGCTTTCGTACTGTATGTTCTATGCATCTATGCATGTCTGTAACATTAAACACTTCAGATGAAAAGAAAAATATAAAAACTAAATTTTTGATATCCTGCTTCTCATTCGTATATCATCCTTATCTTGGCTGCTGAATTTAATATCAGCAAAGGTATCTACGAGCAAAACCCAAAGAATTTAATACATAGAGAAAATGCAAAAGTGCTAAGTTAGTGAAAAATACATTCTCTATTAAATTTTTTGTAATCTAATGATACAAATGTATGTTCTTTTGCCCCTTGATAAATTAGACACTACTTTTGTTGACTACATTTGAATAAGTATTCAATAGATATAATAATCTTAATTTACTTAGAATTGATCAAAACTATTGTTTTAAAAAGATCATACTTTTTTATGATTTTATTTGGTGTAGTCAAATAATAGTATAATTTGACATGGTTCTTGACCTAGTTATATTTAGCAGTTGACATCTGACACCTCTGTTGTAGGTATATGACACTAAAATTTCAGGGATTGGTACTAGGTATTGTTTGAAATTCATGAGCCAAATTTTAGTATAAAAACTTCTAACTATGCTATAATCTTAGAAGTAAGATTATATGCTTATGCTTCTGTGTTGATAACACTACAAAAATGTATAACAATCAAGGAACTTCTTTTACCTAAAACGCATTCTTTGTCTCTACAAATGGCTTTTGTAAATATCACATTGGATTTACAGTCAGGAACTGAAAGCTTAATTCTTGAAAATGAATAGATGAGTATACCAAAGTTGCCAAGAAATTTTGCTGCACTTAAATTTCAAGACATAGCAAGCCATTCCTGAGGTAATTAAATTAATAACTGAAATATTAAAGAGATGTACAAAAAAAGGGAATAGTTGAATAACTAACACAGTTATTCAAAAAAAAGGCAAATAAAAGGAAGGTATGAGCAAGATACCCAGACAAATTTAATAACAAGAAACAGGGATTGGGTTTTTCTACCAACAAAAGACACTCTATGTTAAAATACACGATGCATGATAAAATAAAATAGTTATAAATATCTATGTATTAAATAAGTAATCACTTGTAGAAAGCAGAAATCAAGGGGATAAACCTATAAAACACACTGGTAATAGGAAAAACTAACATGCTACTCCCAGTTCAAGAGAAGTCAGGTGGAAAAACAGGTATAGCAACTCTTGCTGGAATGAAGCATTATTTTCAGATGCAATTGGGAAATAAAGCCTGTGAAAAATGACACAGGGTTCTAAATTCTAATTCTGCCATTTCTTAACAAGATATTTTGGGGGGCAACTTAAATATCTGACCTTTCTTTTGCCAACTAAAAATTGTAGCTAGCCATCTGGTTCAATAAGAATGAAGTCACTAGCCACCACTGCAGCTGGTGACCTTCAACACACCCTGAAAGGAGTTTAGGGCAGAGATCAGCAATGAGGCACTCTGTGCTCTGGGAAAAACTGGCAGAACAGGCCTTCAGATAGTTAGATATTTCCAGGAGAAGACTTCATCCCAATTTCTTGTATCTTCTCATATCTAAAAAAGCACTAAAATCATTAATGGAGATATCTGGTCCTTGTGACTAGAGGTAACCTTCTGTGTATCCTCATTCCCTAAAATCATATGTATACTGACCACCCACCTACTTCCTTGGAGCAGTTCCTCAGAGCTAACTAAGAAACCATCTCCTGGGCTATATTCCTCATTTGGTCCCAAAAAAAACTTGACTCATCACTCCCATATTGTGCTTTTTTTCATTTGTTCATTTGTTTTTTCCAGTTGACACTTTCTTCTCGTGTACAAGGGAACAACAACAACAACAACAAAAATCTTACAACTTTACTACAAGGAATATATGTGATAATGCAGGCAAAGGATTTAGCGTGGAGCCAGGAACATACAAATTTTTCAGGAAGTATTACCTGCTATTATTCAAATTGGAACATTGTCTCCTTGTTTAGCTTTTATTATAGAAATTTTCAAACATTCAAGAGGAGAAGAAAAAATTACCTTTCTATAATTTAAAAATCCAGACACAATTAGGAGTTTTAAAATTTGACTTTAAAAAGGCATGGCTAAAAACAACCAATCAAAGAAAAAACTATAGGTTATATATAAAGACAAATGTCAAACTCAGAGCTCACTTGAGAGAAATATCCCTTTAGGTGGCTAATTTCAATAAGTTCTTCTTACTAAAGCTTACAGAAGCCTAAACTTTTCTAAACCGTATCCTCTGACTCTTAGTATTTACGTCTCTCAAGTACACCTGTCCTCAATTTTTTTTTTAACAAATGGAAGCTAATGTTAACTGAGGTTTAACTAGTAACAAATAGTGAAAATAATTTCTTTTATAGTCTGTAATATTCTGCTGAACTGGAATCTGGTATCATCAGGGAAAAAAATCTAGCAACTCTAGTCTTGCTGAGAAATAAAATAAAGAGATAAAGTCAGAAAAGCAAAAACTGCAGACAGATAATGGAGAAATGTGTAAGAGTCATACATTCTAGTACCAGTTCAGTTATCTGTTTTCACCAACTGCATTCTGATCAAGTTTAGAGTTGCCAATTTCCTTGTTTTTACTATTAATAAATATTAACTCAAATCAATTTAAAAAATGTGGATGCCATTGACAGATTTCTATAAGTGTTTTGGAGACTTCACTGCAAGCATGTTACTCTGTTGTCTAGTTGACAGTCAATTATTAATACATTTGCATCATCAATTCATTATAAGAAATAGTGGTGGATAATAAATAAATCATAGAGTTAATTAGTGAGAAGTAATTTTGTTCTTGTTTAGCAAAATGGCAATTGAAATTCTGAAAACTTACTGACTAAATAGTAAAATCAAAATAAAACTATTGCATGCTGTGCTTTTCTTTTTGATAACCATTTATGAAATCCATTTATTCTTAGCACATGCGATTTCAAGCTGGGCCTGTTTTAGATTTTAAAAATCAAACCCAACAAGGTGGAAATTAAAAGCAGTGTTTACTAATAAACACTGAAAAATGGACCTTAAGTACTGTAACAGAATTTAAATAACAAAATTAAAATATTGCTTTAATAGATATTTATCAGTAAAAAAGTAGTTAGAAAAAAAGTCTTGCTTCTTCACAGATAGCAAACTTATACTTACTATCTTTCCACACGACTAAATAGAAAATACTCAAGTAAACAGTTTTTCTTTTCAATTAAACTTACATTTAAGCAACAATATTAAAATAAGTACACTGACATCATTATCAACTAAAAGGCAAAGCTGGAAAACTTTCAATTACACTCAGAATCTTTAAGGCTGCTATTTGAAATTATTACATGAATTAATTACTATAAAATTTTTACTTATTTTGCAGTTTTAATTTTATTTGTACCTAAATGTTTGTGCGTATGCTTGTGTGTGTTTTCCAAAGTCACAGATTTTCACTGTAGAGTTCATGGCTTTTTAAATGTGACTAACCTATGGCTCTAACAGGAGCTCAATAAATACTTGGTGACTAAAATATGGTTATATCTTAGTAAAATGTAAGGAAATATGAAAAACCAGGGTGATTTGTTTTACCTAGCTCAAAATTATCAAGTTCTACATTTTTAGCCCATGGGAGAGTCTGACTGTGAGTCTGGTGTGATCTTCCTCAAAGCAAGAACATGCTGGAGAAAGTAAAAAGTCTCATGTTAAATCTTGAACTCAATTCAGAAGCCACTAAGGATACTGTCTTTTGTGTCAAAAGTGTCTATTTAGCTAAATGATCTATTTCCATAGGAAAGCATGTGAGAATCTGATATTCAAACTCTTCACATATTCACCAAGTATGAGTATCATATGCAGGAATTATTAAAGTGGGATGCGAGACAGAAGGCAGAAAAAGTCAAAAAGTGATGGGGATGAAGCTAAACAAATCAAAGGTATCAACAACTGCAATCAATTTTGAGTTTCAGGTGTCCTGTCAATTAAGACCACTTTTAATGAGAAAAACTAACTTTTCAAGATGATTGTGTTTGTTCTTAGACCTTATTCAATTACAAGACTTCAAATCTACAAATTTAAAGCCGAATTTTAAATAATGCTCATATGTGTCAATAAGTGTTGTACATATTCATGTGCTATATTAGTAGACAAAATATAATGTGCAATATTGCATTTTAAAGTATTTACTTGAAACAGAAATAACAGTAGATATTATTTATATTTAACTTCATATTCATGTGAAGGATAACAATAAATGTCCACAGAATATTACTAGCATACATCTGACTTGTTATTCATATTACTTAGTAGTTATCTGCATAAAATAAGCAATATTTGTTAACATTTATGATACTATTATTACATATATCCTATACTATATTTTAAGGGTATGGAGAGTTGAACAAAAATTATAATGGTCATATCATACTAACAAAACTATTATTTATGAATAACCTTATCAAGCATATCAGACAATTTATGATGTAATAAAACCACAGAAAAGGCAAGCACTTAACATGACTTAAACAGTTAAAAATTCAATGTATTCTATGTCCTTAGTATTGATTTATCTAGATTAATCTATGTGTTTTTTCAATGTCATCATTAGCATTAATTAAGTCTGCTTAGTGTCCTTAATAACACAACAATTTTTCTGTAGACTAAGCAAAATAAATCTGTTTAAAAATAATAATATTACAACTAATGATGATAATAAAGGCAGAAATGATATATATGAAGTCTTATTGTAGATAGTTCATTGAGCTACCCAATTGACAGAATTCTGGAGTGCCTTGCAAATTCCTTAGACATCTTTATTTATTAGAAGAAATATCTTTTTCTAATATTCTAGAAATGATAACATTCTATAGGCATGTATCCAGTTCAGGAAAATATCTTTGATTTATATTGCCTCTAATTTAATGGACCAAATAAAGAGTTAACTGAAACTGTCAGTAAACATTAACATTAATCACCTAATTTAGACCATCTAATTCATTTACATATCTATACAGAATCACAAAAGTTTATCAAGATAAAATATGTTGACCAGTTTTGGTGCCATTCCTACACTGAAAATTTTGTAAATTTTATAAAGTTTCTATCTAACAAATGTACTTTACAGAGCAACATATATTAGCACAAACAGAACACCTATTTTGCATAATGGAACTGTAAATGACAGCAATATGGGCTTCCATATGTTATATCAGCCTCTTTTCTCACTTGCACTCCCCATGCAGCCAAATGACCACATAATGACTTTTACCACAGAAACTCATTAACAAAAAGCAAGTGTTCAGATATTTATCTACGGCCATTTACAAACTTTATCTAATGTGTCCTGATCAGAATCAAGAATAGAGACAATAACCTACAGCTTTGAAACACAAATATAGGTTTAATCATTTAGCACCTTGATTTATCCTGTTGTTTTTATACAGAGAGATGATTTAGGATACACTGTCTTCATGAGGACCCTTTTTTGGTTAGAATTCCAAAGATATTTCTTTTCATTCAAACCAGGTTTAAAGCCAGCTTTCTGATGTTTGAAAAAGGAGAATTGTATTGAGGCTGGGCACTTACCACAAAACAAACAAAGAAACACATGCAGTATTACATACGTATATCTATCTGCTGGCATAATTTATTTATTTATTTTTTGCCATGCTGCACAGCTTGTGGGAATCTTTATTCCCTTGTCAGATCTTCTTAGTTCCCCGATCAGGGACTGAACCCAGCCAGTCCTTAGGCAGTGAAACCCAGTCCAGTCCTAACCACTGGACTGCCAGGGAATGCCCTCTACCAGCATAATTTAAAGGTGTTGTGTCCAGAGGTTGAGAACCCCTCCTAGCCATGTGCAAAAAATAATTGTCCGTTATATTCCTGATATAGTCTATTTCAAAATCATTATTACTTTTGAAGATTGAGTATGATCCTCTGAAAGCATATAAAGATTGGGAGCCAGATATTATTGAGGTTTTTTTTTTTTTTAAAGAAAATATAAGCAACATTGAATATGTATGGATTTAACATCAATAACCATCCATAGAAGTCATAAACAATAAAACAAGTTAGGTAGTGATAACAGGAGAATTTCCATACTCTGCTTTATCTATTTTTTATGCTTAGTTAAAATTAGAAAGGTTTCTTTTAGTAATTGTCAGCAGACATAAAATACATTTTTTTTAAAAAGCATTGCCTGAAAATAATTTTGCTTAGTTGCTGAAAGTGTTTAAAAGTGATTTAAAGTCTTTATTGTGTTTTCATGTTTCTGGAGCAAATTTTTAGTATTTTTGAGGGAAAAATTCAGTACTCACATAACACCAGTGAAGTTAAAACATAGTCAATTATTTTTAATAACAATAAAAATGAGAAATAAACTTTTAAAAAATATTTGCCCACATATTCACCATTTTTGATTCCTTTATTCATATATATATGAATGAATATAATCTACATTTATCCAGTATTATTTTATTTCAGCCTGAAATTTTTAATTAACATTTCTTAGAGTGTATAATTCTATACTGTGTATAGAATACTTGGGTAAGGATTTTTTTTCTTTTCAGCATGTGATGATACAACTATCAGTTTCTGGATTGGGTAGTTTCTGATGAAAAGTATGCTGTAATGTGTTTCTTTGTTCTTATAATGTGCCTTTTTCCCTTTGTGCTTAAAGATTTTCTTTTGCCATAGGTTCCTATAAATTGGTTATTTAATGGTCTAATGTTTTCTATGTGTTTATCTTAATGGGATTTTGAGTTCCTTAGATTTGTAGATTCATAATTTCTTCAATTTTAGAATAATATTATCTATAAATCCTTTATGCACACTGACTCCTCTCCTTCTGCATATTCAAATAAACTTTGGTCAAACTGCTTATTATTTTACAGATCACTGAAACTATTTTTTTCATATTTTTTTTCTCAACGTGCTTCATGTTGTCTAGTTTCTATGGTGTCTTCAAATTCATCAAGATTTCCTTCTGTAATACCTAATCAATAGTTAATCCCATTCCAGAGATTCTCAAATTCTCTTCCAGATATTAAAGTTTCCATCTTTAGAGGTTCCTCTTTTCATATCCTTCAGGTTTATTCTCATTATATTCATGTTTTACTTTACTCATTTGAATGTAACTAATAATTGTTTTAATGTTTTTGTCTAATTGTTTAATCATCTGCTTCATTTCTGGATTTGTTTCTATGGACTGATAAGTTTTCTCCATCCTGGGTTGCATTTTACTGCTTTTTGGGATTGCTAGTAATATTTGTTTAGATGCTGACACAATTTTCTTTTATTGAGCAACTGGAATTTTTTGTTTTCTAAATAACATTGTGTTTTTTTTCTTGTAGGCAACTCATTACATTAAGTGTCAGCTCACATTTCAATTATTGTTTTAAAGTTTTGTCAGGGAATGTCTGGAGTACCCTATACATTGAGGAGCATTTAGCCTTAATATCAAGCCACAGCTCTTAAGGAGTATTACTGAATTCTACTCCAGCATGTTGAAACTCAGTATCATTACAGCTATGTGAAACTCTGGAAACCATTCCACTCATGTTTCAGCTCATTTTTTCAACCTACATTTGTGGTGTTTTACCTATTCTTTTTGGTTTAGTTTTCAAGAAAAATTCAACAGGACCCAAGGTCCATTTATAGAGCTTTTTTCTCTAGAGCTCCCTTTTCTCTGAAACAGTGCCTTGAATGTTCAGACATGCCATCATCTTTCCTAAAATCTGATCACTATTTTGGAAACTCAGCAAGACTACTGCTTGGGATACTCCTCCTTGCTCTGTGCTCTAGATGTTCTTCCAGCCAGAGAGCCTGAAAATCAATGGGTTCATCCTGTTTGATTTAGTTCTCTCAGTGACCACAGTCCACTTTTGGCTTTTCAATTAAAAATTTTTTTTTTTTTAATTTTCTCCAATTTTAGTGAAATCTGATTCCTCCAACTCTATCATGGTCAGATACATGGTCTTGTGCACATTCACAGGCTGAGGTTTTCCAAAAAAGAGCTTATAGTGTGTTATTATTTTAACCAAAGTCAATTTCCATTTTGTAAATGGCAAATTAACTATCTTAGATATATGTTTGCTGTTAAAGTTCTAATGATTATGAATTTTTACTCAATATATAAGCAATTTTAACTGGGTAAAGTTCTTCTAGATTTTCAGAGGATAAACACTCTGGAGTTCTTGGCCTGTTGTGGGTAAGCAGACTCATTTGTGGTTTTTCTCTCATACAGGGCTCGTATTTGAAAGTCACAGCTTCCCATGACCCATTGCTTGTAATACATTCATACTTTTGCTTTCAAGAAAGTACTTTTCTCCAAAGAAGTACACATTCAAAGCTGTGTTGCTTTTGCTTCTAAACTCAACACATTTTAAGTTGTATACAAGGGGTTGTAGTCTATGAATAGAGGTAGAGAGACTTTTATGAAGAGGAAAGTGGAATAAATTTAGCTGATCCTGAAAATAAGCCTCATTCTGGGAGGTGGGGTGAGAGTAGGGAAGAGTATCTGATGTTTTTACTATTAGAAAGTAAAATTATAACAGGATATGTTTGCATCCAAGATGGCACCTATGCATAAGTATTGCAAGGAGTATTGTCGATTTATCCAGGATTATGATTATAAATCAAATTCTGTCAATGTTAAAGTGAGTGAACATTTTCTTCAATATAACTAACATTTATCTCATTTCAACCCTCATGCCCAGGGTTGCTGTCTACTATTAGCTTTTGGGTTATCTTCACAGATATTTTAATGGGATTTTGAATCAATGCAAAATTTTACAAACACAAACTGTATATCTGCTATGGTGAAATCTGAAAATTTGTTCTTTAGACATGGTAGGAAACATGAATTCATTTCTTGATTTGGAAATTTATTCAAAAAAATTAAAATTATTATTGTCGATATCTTATATGTGATATAATTTAGCATTTATATATATCTCCCAATATAACAAATAGCTTTATATTAGTAGAATCAAGGATATCTAATCATTACGAATAATGTTTATTTTTGAATTAAATTATGTAAATGTCAGAATTAAGTCATGTGTTCTCTTCCTGTGAAAGATTTAGCATCTTATCAAATATTTTTTCTAAGTAATTCTGAAACATTAAAAGAAAATATATTTAGGGAGTAAAATTAATTTTAATATATTCCTGTATTGCTAAGTGGTAATTTTAAAATTCACCATTCAAAAAAAAAGAAAAAGCAATTTTCATAATTCCAAATAACTATTTTCTTTTAGTAATTTCTGTAGAATTCAATTCGATAGACTCTGAAAGGAAAAATTCATCTTAACTTTGTGTGCAAAGAGGTAGAAAAGAAAACAGACCAAGATAAATGTTTATACCCAAGTGAAAATGAAGAGAGTGTGGAGAGTTTAGTTTGATGTCTTAACTGTGCTGGAACTACACTTCCCAAGATTCCTTTCTCTATAACGTTCATGTTAAAATTAGCCACAAGATAATTTTCCATGAGATTTGTAAGGCAGAACTGAAGCAACCTCATGCTCTGTAGGTCAAGAATTCTAGCATATTGTTACTATCTGTTGATTTACTTTATTGACGAGCGCAGCAGCCAGGCCTTCACTTATCCTGCCCTCCTCCCTGTACACAATGTACAAACTACACAAAATATTCTTGTTGTCCTGATGGGCTCCGATTTCCTCTCATGTTCCAGGTTTTCATGCCCAGCTTTTCTTTCTGACTACCAGCTGACATTTAGAAATTCAGACCTATCACCAGATTCAGTGGCTACAGCTCTTTATATATAATTTAACTGGTCCCCCAATAAATCAAAGTCTGATTCCTATAACTCTTACTCCATAATGTTCCTGGTATTTCTGCTTGCCTAACTGAAACCTAACTGATAAAGAGAGAGAGGGGGGTATTACTTTACTTTCAAACCTCAGTTTTCTCACCTGTTATATGTGTAAACTGTCATGTTCTCATAGATGCTGTGATATAAATGTAATAAAATATGTATAGCATTTAGGGCTGTATCTGTCAGAGTAAGTACTATAGATGTATACTGTATAATAGGAATAATCGTAAACACTATACTTGACCTGCTGAATTTCATATTACTTATTTTTTCCTTAAAATTAACACTGCATTTGCATATTGAAGTACAAGTATCTCATTTCTGTACTTATTTATTATGTCTCTGTTGTAGAAGTTGCAAGTCTGTAACATTAAATTCTAATATATCCACTTTCATTTTTATATAGAATAATTTTAAAGTGGAATAAAGCCATATTTATAAGCATAATTAAATGAACAACAAACAATATTTACAATTGAGACAAAAAATTCAGTGATTTGTTTTTCAAACACTTATAAATACTTAGGATAGAACTCTTCATGTGAACAAGTAGCATTTGATACAAATGTCATATGTTAGAGTTGAAATGCTTTATTTCTATATTTGATTATACGGATAAATAGAAATATTCATATAAAAGTACAATCTATCTGAAATAAAGAAGAATTTAAAATTTTGCATTTTAAATTTACATGTCTGGAAATATAATACTTGTCCTGGCTTCTGATTTTATTATATTCAATTACTGAAACAGTAATTTTCACGAGTGTCTTATTCATAGAAAATTTCCTTTCTGTTCGGTTTTAATAATCCAAATATTTTTTAATAGATAAGGTATCTCTTTTCCTTTGTTAAAAAGAAATTCTTTAAGAAAAGCTTCAGTTTCAGAACCCCAGAAAGAACTGGCAAAATTCCAAGATTCCTAGAATGAATATTTATATGTTCTTTTTCAACTTTATACATTATTGTATTAAATTCTCATTAATTACATATTCATTAAATTGTGCTCTAAAGAAACAAATCCCAACTTATATACCACATTTTAAAAATATAATAAAATTAAACTCTTGATGGAGAAGATGACTACCCAACAAGAGACCATTAGCAATTCCTTCTTATCCTCTACAATAAAACATGCTGTGTAGAAGTGATTGCATTTGAAGTTATTCATACATTTGAATGCAAACTACCCAACTGTGAAAAATGAGTCTTCCATTTGCTATAAAAATAAATTAAGAGGCAATGCTTTGCTGGCAAAGCCATTTGAGCACCTCAGTTCATAACTATTCATGGTAACATAAACAGATGTCTTTGCTCATACTGTGAGCTGCTGTATGATATTGTTTTATTCAACATTACTTTATATCTAAAGTGAATGTAGGTGACTTGTTTTGGGAAATAATAAAACCACTCCTGATGTAGCGATCCTGAGGGAAATTTTACAATAATGTTACCTACATAACTAATTTTCTTCTTATGAAATCATGATCCCAGTATAATTTTAGAGCTAAAGAATATATTGTTTAACATCACCATTTTCATGTTCATATTTCAGTAAATCACAAAAAAGTAAATTTTTTAATAAAAACATACTTTATATAAAGGCAGTCCTTTGGGAAAATAAGTTTTCATTTCTAAATTAAAAGTAACATGAAGTAAAGATTAAATAAGTTACATACTGCTTATTGACAATAAAATTACTTTTTTATTAGCAAAAAATAAATTTCCCTGAGAAAATATCATAATAGTGGTGGCCCACACATTATAAGTAAGAGAGCTTATTCAAGAGAAGAATTAAAGATAGATTCTGGTGATTATGCACTTGTTTAAAACTCCTGGGAAAAATTTAAGAATGCAAAGACATTATCTTAAATGTAGCATTAAATGTCAGCCTAAATATATGCACTCACATTCATATATTGACTTATACATTGGAAACAGTATTGTGTAATGGAAAGAGAAAAGATTGGGAGTTTAAATAAAACTATTTTTGATCTGAATTCAAATGGCTATATAAGTTTTTCATTTAATTCTCAAAATTCATTTTCTCATCTATAAAATGGGAATAATAAAAACCACTCTCTATGTTTTTGAGGATTGCATTTTTAAAGGTTGAAGTAGAGAATGATAATGAAATTTTAATTTAGTGCTGCACACATAGTACCACCATAAATTTGCATTTTAAAATGTTTCTTGGTATTTAATAATACTTGAATTAATCCAGTGTTTTTATATTGGGCCCCAAGAAATAAGACCCTCAATTAAACCACTCTAAAGACATCTTCAAAAATACTGACTTATGAAAAAAAAAGAAACAAAAAAAACTCCAAAGCAATCTTTCAGATGCTCCTTCTTTGTTACATTTGGCTCAGTGATATATTAATAGCAGGAGTTAATGGCAATTGTTTGGTAGTTAAATGCTCCTACCATTTTTCACCCCAAGAAAAAGTTAATTACGAGAGAAAAATCTTAAATTAATTTTGGGCATGGGGAAAATCACAGCCTTCTTCTCATTATATACTGCAAGATATTAAAGCACTTTTATGAATTTAGTTCACTTATACCAAATTCTACCAATAATCTATCACTATTTATATGCCAGATCATATTACACAGTTTAAATTTTATCTCTTTTCCAGGTACCATTTAACATTGTTGCTCAGGTTGACTTCCCTTGAGATTTCATGATAATGTTTTAAGTGATACATCCATATATAATTTACTCTCTGTGTATCTGTCAATTTATGTCTATGTATTGTAAAAAATAATAGTAATAATAATAATAAAAGCCTTCAGTTAAATAGATTTTGGAGACCAGAAGGGGAACTCTCATGTACTGCAACCATAGCAGAGCCTAGTAGAAAGAAAGACTCCTCCTCTTTCCTGGCAAGAACTCAGCCAATGAAAAGCCATAAACTCTTTGTTTACTAGAGCCCTCTCAACTTCTTTTTCTCCTCTATAAAAGCACTGTCCTTCCTTTGCTGTGCAGGGACTTGCACATAGCTTGACATGGCTGCAGACCCTGAACTGCAATTTTGTTGATCCCAAACAAAACCCGTTTTTACAGAAGAACTATCTGGCAGTCTGTTTAGTTCAGGTCAACATTTTTGTGGCCCATATGGGGCCCTAAAGACTCATGGGTTTGTGAGCAACAGGTGTGGTACCCTGGAGTATGAAGATATGTCTTTCTCCCAGATCTGAGCTCACACCCTCTTTACATTTGAAACTCTACAAGTTTTATACTGGATCTATTTTAAGGTTTTGTCTTTCAGGTTAAGGTCTTATTCTGTACTCACATACTCCTCTGGCATTTAAGTCTGATTTTAAATAAGCCTGATTCAAGTGAAGCTAGTTGAAAATGTATTTGGTCCATTTCTTCAGAATTCCTGCTTTGCTAAAACTGTGCGGGTTTTTCAGTCTTTGGTGTATTACTTTGGAATAAGTTATTCTCTGGAAACTGGCTGAAAAAAGCCTTTGGCCTGGCTCTTTCAAGACCAAGCTGTTTCTTTAGAACTGGCTGCTATTAGCTTGCAAGCTGTTTGGATTGAGCTGTTTGCTCTGTAAAATGTTTAAACTGTTTCAAAATTGTTCTTTTACTGTAGAGAAAAACCTCTGAGAAATGTGATCAAATTATCTAAGTATTTTGAGGGGACCCACCCCATAGGGACTCTGGCAGATTTCATGCTTAAAAACCTTGGTCTTTCCTCATGTCCATTTCTAACTAAATCGATTGACCTGACCAAAGGCAACTTAGAATATCAATGGCCATTATTAGGAACTTTTGAAATCCCCAAAATTTAATTTCCTTAAAATGGAATTGGGCTACAATAGCTCAAACATTTCCAGAACTGATTGCAATGCATATTTTCATTGGTAGTTTGAGGCTTCCCAGTGTTATCAGGAGTCTAAAGTTGCCTTTCTGCAAAATAAGATTTTAAGATCAGCTGAGGCAAACAAATGACTAAAGAAAGATAAAATGGCTGCCAAGGCCTCAGGCTCTTCTTTCTTGGCTTCTTTGTCCCAGGCTCCACCTCTGACTCCTCTATAGCCTCACTCCACTCAGGCTACTTATCTTGCTGAACTTCCTCTTTTCTCTGGAACTCTCCGCACTCCCTTTTCCTGTGAACTTGTCAGAAACTGTCCCTTTAAAATTTGTCTTCTGAGGATCCAGAAGCTAAACCCTAATTTTTTATATTTCCTGCAAGAAAGCTGAACCATAAGCCACAGTCAAAGACTTACCCAAAGTAACCGAAGATCCTCACAGATTTGCTGAGGAATTTAATATAGTCATATGAACTTATCAACCTAGTTTCTCTGACTTATATCAGCTGGTTCATATGCTTCTCAGAAAAGACCAGGCCCAGCATTGGATGAAAACTGCTAACTGGGAAAATCCTGAAAGGTCTCTGTAATTATAACCTATAGACCAGTTCACTAATATTATATGATCAGATGAGTAATTGCTAGGCAACTTCATCAAAGCAATTCCTAGAGCTTTTCCAAAGCCTGTTGATTGGAATAAAATTCAGGTTTGCAAACAAAAATATGATGAATCTGTTCATGACTATTACAATTGACTTCAGATTATTTTTAAAGAAAATTATCTTAGAGAAGCTTTTAATTCTATGGTTACTAATGGGCTGAACCAGGACTTTTCACTTGTAAAAAGGACTGGGATGGAATGAGGAACTATGTCTATCCAGCTTTAGTTAATCTGGCAAACCAGCTCTCCTGTACCCTACTGCCTAAATTCTTAATCTTCAACTCTGGCAAATGAAGCCTTATAAACAAAACCGAAAAGCCCTAGTTTCAGCTTTTATTACAAAGAGCCAGGATATCTGGAAACAACATTATTACAAATTTAAGTGCATTAGGCACTTAAATAACCAGACTTCCCAATGTCCTCCCAATTCTCAATGACAGGGCTCCAAGGAACTATGGAGGCTCTTTCCAATTCTCCTTTTTCATCACCTTGGAGAAACATTTCTCCAGATTGGGGATAAATCCCTTCCATTTCTAATTAACATCAAATCCACACTCTTGGTGCTCAACCCCACTACTACAGCAAAACAAAAAACAAAGAAAACCCCTTCAAAGGGAGGAGTAATTTGAGAATTTCATAGTAGTCATCAAAGTAATCAACCAGGAGAATTAAATGACCCTTTGACATCTTTTTATTTGTTTCATCTCTGACAGTTCTACAGCTGATTCTGGAAACACTGATAATTTGTCCATAGTGAATCAGCTACCATCTTCCTCATGGGAAAAATTCTCCCAACTGATGTTGGCAAAATTCACAGCACACCTCCCATCAAGATTCAAACAGACCCTTCACAATTTCTCTCCAGAATTAATCAATACCCTATAAGTAAAGAATCCCTTCAAAGCATAAAGCCAGTAATAGAAGATTTTAAGGCTCAAGGCCTCAGAACCACCTGTGCTAAACCTTGTAACACTCCTATTTCACCAGTGAGAAAACCTAGGAGCCAAGAGTGGAGGTTTGTCTGGGATCTTTGAGCAATAAATGACATTGTTATTCCTAGATGCTCCGTTGTTTCTAACTCTCATATATTACTAACATCCATTCCCATTAGAAACAAATTCTTTACTGTAATTGATTTAGCAGTGCATTCTTTAGTATTCTAGTTGATGAGGCTAGCCAATATCTTTTGCCTTCACTTGGGAAGAAAAACAATTCACCTGGACAGTAATGCCTCAGGGTTTTACTGAGAGTCCTTTTTATTTCTAACAAATACTGAAGGCTGATCTGAATGATGTAAAGTTCCCTAGAGGTTCTACTCTGTTGCAATATGTGGATAATTTGCTGCTTTACTCTCCTTCTCAAGCCTCCTCACAGGAAGGCAGCAACCACCTGCTAAAGCTTTTAGTCTTAAAGGGACATAAGTTCACCAAAGAAAAATTGCAGTTTGCCCAAACCCAGATTTGGTATTTAGAACAACTGGTAACAAATCATGGTCTACACCCAACCGGTATCAAATCATGGTCTACACCTATATCCAGATAGACTTTTTGGTGTCCTAAGTTTCCCAAAACCCCAAACGAAGTACCAACTGGGAGGTTTTCCTGGGCTAGTTGGTTACTGTCAAAATTGGATTCCGAATGTCCCTTTTATGCCCAAACCTTTATATGTTTGTTTTACTAAAGAACAACAACCCCAAACCAATTTATGGGAAGAACCAGATGACATGGAATTTAAGGTCTTAAAGGAGAGTTTGATGAATGTACCTGCCCTTAAGCATCCCAATTGTCAGATTCCTTTTTTTCCTTTTGTATAAGAAAGGGAAAGGAATGACTTTGGTGTGCTCACCCAGAAATGCAAGGACTACCATCGACCCATAAGATATTATAGCTAGCAACCTTATGGCATACGGATAACCCCCTTACCTTAAAGCTATTGTGGCTACTGCCCTTTTGGTTAAGACCATCGAGAAAATCACTGTGGGATCCCCTTTAACCATTTTTGTATTTCATGCATTAGAAGTTCTTCTGAATTCTCATTACACTGAATATATCTCAGTCAGCCACCTGACCTACTATATACAGGTCAGGTGTTTGTTAACTCCTCCTCACATTACTCTTTTATGTTGTAGTAACCTTAATCCTGCTACACGTTTCCCTTCTATCACTGGTGAAGTCCTTCACAACTGCTTAAAGCTGATGGATCACTTTCTGACTCTTGTGATGATCTACAGGAAATTCCTTTCGTGTTTCTGACTTCTCACAGTTTGCTGATGGTTCTTATTTAAAAGGTGACAATGACAAATACTGTGTTAGATATTCTGTTGCAACTCCTTTTGATGTTGATGAGCCAGTATCTTTATCTGTGGCTACTTTGGCCCAACAGGCTGAATTATATGCTCTTATACAGGTTTGTACTTTAGCCAAGAACAAAACAGCCTATATTTATTTTGATAGTAGACATGCTTTTGGAGTAGATCATGATTTTGGAATGTTGTGGAAGCCACACATCTTCCTTACTTCCAGTGAAAATAGAATTTAAAATGGCCCCTATGTTCAAGAATTATTAGATTGAATACTTTTACCTGACCCTTTAGCTATTATAAGATTCCAGGGCATTATAAACTTGATTCTCTGGAAGTTAAAGCAAATCACCTTGCTGATATTTCCATAAGAAATGCTATCCTATGTTTTTGTCATAGTTTTTGTGTTTTCACACTGGACTAAACTGAAAGCCTTCCCTTGCAGACAGGCTACTGTCTCTTCTATGACTGGAGTCTTTTTGGAAAAGATCATTACCTACCTAGGAAATGTCTCTCCAGCTTCATAGTGATTAAGGAATTCATTTTATTGGCTGAGCAAATTTGTGCTGTTTTTCAGCACTTTCATTGTGCTTACCACTCTAATCTTCTGGTTCAGATGAACATAATAGCAGCATTATTAAGATTCAGTTTGTAAAACTTAAAGAGTTCCTCTAAATGTCTTGCACAAAAACATTCTTTTCAGTCTTTCCAAATCTTAGGTCCACCTCTTTTGGAATTCATACACTCTCACCCTTTGAAATAATTTCAAAACATCCAATGCACTTGGCTCCTGCTTTTTTTGAACCACAACTGATAAAAGGAAATATACTCCAATATTCCAAGGGCTTGGTTGCTTCTATTAAGAATAACCATGTTTTAGTAGAGCAATCTTTTCACAGTGTGCCCTTGGGAAACAAAGACTTTAAGCATCACACCTTGCAATCTGGAGATTTTGTTTATTGAAAAGGGCACCTCCAGAAAAACTCTCTTCACTCTCACTGTAGAGGCACCTATCTAGTACTGCTAACCACACTTTGGCCGCCAAACTCCAAGGAATAGATTCTTGGATCCACATGACACACCTAAAAAAAGCATCAAACCCTAACTAGACCTGCATGTTATCAGGTGACCTGAAAGTAAAGATTTTCCAGAATTGAAGTAGACAACATCTGATAAGACAGTTTTCCCAACATCTCTGGACCAGGCCTGTTGGAAGTTTGGTGATGACATACCCCTTCAGAAGATCTCCATGTCTATGACCTTGATAGCATATGGACTTTAGATAAAAAGCACCTGAGAGTTCTCTCTCCTACCCCTCCTTTTCCCTCAAATGTGACCTCAATAGTTTTTTTATCTGTACACTTTCCCTCCAAAATGAGACACACACCGAGGAAAGGTTCTTCTTGACGGTGAGGAAAAAAAAGCAACTGAAACTAGAAAACCTGACTCTGGATCAGTAATGCTTTTAGAGAAAGACCTTGATCAAAAGAGAGAAGTGTAAAATATTAATACACAGAAATCTCAAATAAATAAAGTTGGGAGACCATAATGGGGAGCTCTCACATCCTGTGATTATAGCCTAGTCCAACAAGAAGAAGAAAGACTCCTCTTCTTCCCTGGAAGAGACTCAACCAATAAAAGCCATTAACTCTTTGTTTACTATAGCCCTCCCAACTTCCTTTCCCTCCATAAAAGTGTTCTCCTTCCCCTGCCATGTAGTAATTTGCACATGGCTCGCCATGGTTACAGACACTTAATAGCAATTCTCTGCTGATCTTGAATAACCTATCTTTCCTGGAGAAATATCTGGCAGTCTATTTAGTTCTGAATAATACTTATATGGAAGTATAGAAAACTTTTCATATCCTTCAGAATCATATAATCTAGGTATTGAAATAAGGAAGATTCATACAAAGTAATAGTATGAGTATAAATTTACATTGCATCTTTGAGTATTAATTGCATTGCATCTTTGAATGAATAAACCATAAAACTAATTAAAAGAGTAAGCAGAAAAGTAATAATTTTTAGGTCAAATAACTTACCTGAAATACTGCAGAAATTTAACAAAGCTTAAAGATAAGTATTTTGCATTTGCGACAATTAAAAATATTAGAATATCTATGTTGTACTTATTTCTATTGCAGCATCTTAAATTTAAATTGTTGGATATATCATAATATAGTTGAGCAGTGGCCCTGTATCATGTTTAAGTAGAATGTATTTATTAATTCATTAACAATATTGATTGATGCACTACCACTCTTCCTGCCTTAGGATACAGATCGAAACTTATAAAGGTCTTTGCCCTTTATATTCTGAGGGAACAAATAATTTCATAAATACAAATTATATAATATTTTAGGATACAATAAATGCTGTAAAAAACAGTCAGAATAAGAGTAATAATGTGTGTGCATTAGGCTAATGGTGGGGAGGCAAGATGTTTTTTTTTTTTTTTAAACCCCTCTATTGACATAAAATTTTAAACAAAATTCAATCATTTTCCAAGTGTGTAATTCAATAACTTTTAGTGAATATGTAGTTTTATGCAAACCACAAAAAAATACAATTTTAGAACATTTCTGTGACCTCAGAAAAGGAAATTTGTTTTTACATGCAGCCATTTTTCTAACCCACCTAAAGCAAACATATATCTACTTTATGTCTCTATAGGTTTTCTTTCTCTAGAAATTTTACATAAGGCAACTGTACAAAATGCAGTCTTTTCTATCTGACTTCTTTCATTTCAGATTTTTTGAAGGTCATCAATATTATAGCATGCAAAATTCTTTCTTTCTTTTTTAATGCAAAACAGTATTCCATGGTATGGGTATGTAAGCAGCTCTTTGCAGTAAACCTCCCTTAGCAGGAAACCCCTTTTCTGGTCACTTTAGCAAAATTATATTGTAACTAACTTTTAAACCAGGCACCCACGTTTTACTCATCTCAGGCACAAGCACACCTTTCAAATCTTTCAGTCATATAATACCTTGTCTAACTTGTTGGTTCTTTCCATAGATCAAAGAGGTAGAAATGAAGAATAAGTAATTAACAGATGACCAGACCTCTTTCCTACCTTCCCGTTCAGTAATCTCCTGAACAAACTGTGTGAACAAGGTAACATCTAGAAGAAGATCATAAGAAGTCCATGAGCCTGCATGCAGTGGGGGAACGGCAACCACTCTGACCCCCTATCGCAATGATTAAGTGAGATTACTTCCCTCCTTCTCTTTAAAATTCCATGGCCAAGCAGAATAGAGGTGGTTTGCGGGGGGGACATTGAGTCCACCATCTCCCCAGACTGCCGGTATTCTGATTAAAGACACCTTTCCTTTACTACCAACATTTGTGACTCTGTAATTGATCTCATAAGCAGTGAGCAGCAGGACCCCCATTTGATAACCGGTATACCACATTTTGTTTATCCATTCACCATTTGATAAACATTTGCATTTTTCCATTGTTTGACTGTTACGGATAAGCATTCATTTATGTGTCATTGTGTGGATATATGCTTTTATTTTTCTTGAGTAGATACCTAGGATTGGAATTGCTTAGTCATCTGGTAAATTTGTTTCTTAATTTTTCAGAAACTACCCAATTGCTTTCCACAGGGGCTGTACCATTTTAAATTCCCACCACGTAGGAGAAACTCATGGAATGGATCCCTCCCAGCACCTTCGGAGGCATCATGGTCCTTATCCGCACCAGGATTTTGGATTCATCCCCAAAACAGTGAAGAGCCAAAAAAGGTCTCTTCCTGTCTCTGGCAAGGGGAGAGAAACAACAATCATTTTGAAATACAGCAACTGCATCTTCTTTTTTTCTTAAGTAAGAAAATCTCACTCTCCAGGAAAAGTCATTATCAGAGAAGTATCCCACTTTTCCTGGACTCCATTTCCCTAAATTAGGCTTTCAGTCTCACCAAAGGGGGTGAATTTTAGAAACATTTGTGAAGGTCACAACTGAGAGACACAGGCTCTCAATCTTAAAAGACTGAGATTTAATCATGAGATTAGAGAACTCTTTCCTTCCCCCATACCTTATCTCAACATCAACACTCCAGTAGGAATGTGGATTACAGCTGGAAGAGCTGCAAGACACTAATTATATTTAAAGTGGTATTCTTAGGGAAACTCAGAAACAACAGAAGTAAGGACACAGGAGGAAACCGTATATAGCTACAGCAAATGTTAAATACAGCCCAACTTTATTAACATAAAACTGCAACCAAGCAGGACCCTATGGGGCCTTCCCCCATATCCTCTGCTTTAACTCCTTTCTGAAGTACCTACATAACAGTATCTGATTCACATTTGCTGAGTTGTTTTACAGAGTGAAAACCCCCCAGCAATTGGAAGATGTTAACTACTTTGATGACCATAAGCACACAGCCCCAGGCCTTCTGGAGCCTAAGGACTGATAGACTTAATCCCTATGACATAGCCTTATTCCCCCACCATCAGCCAATCAGAGAATTGCGGACAGGCTGATCACATACCCTGTGACCCCCACCTCCCTCACCTAGCTTTTAAAAATGCTTTGCCAAAACCCTTCAGGGAGCTCGGGGGTTTTCAGGGCATGAGCCACCCATCTCCTTGCGTGGCCCTGCAATAAACCTTTCTCTGCTCCAGACTCTGACGTTTAGGTTTGTTTGCCCTCACTGTGCATCGGACACACAAACTTGTGCTAACAAAACCTCACACTAAAGGCCTATTTATCTCAGCCAATATATCAATTCTAGCTTTTAACAAATAATTACAAAGAAAAAGAATATTTCTAGAGTAATGTCCTTAGGTAGAATAGAAGGTATAAGATTCAGTGCACAAGTGGAAGGAATGTTTATTGTTGGAACACAGAAAGGTGATGTATGGCTAAGAGGTTTGGAGGCAGAGAACCATACGTACAGGTGCTGGTGGTGAGTAAAACAGACATAAGAATTCATACAAGTTCTTTTTAATTGCCCTAGTTCCCTCAGGTAAGTAGGAAGCAACATCACCAGCTTTGATTGTGGACAGGACATTGGAGTCATAAGGTCTTGAAATTTTGCCAAGAGGGATGATGTAAAATATTTAGAAGAATGGGAAAGTAAAAGCAAAGGGAAATATAGTAAAATAGCCTGATGGCAGCACAAGGTTTACAAAAAGTTTATGGTCATCAATT
The DNA here is from genome assembly GCF_030028045.1 of Hippopotamus amphibius kiboko. Classification (NCBI taxonomy): domain Eukaryota; kingdom Metazoa; phylum Chordata; class Mammalia; order Artiodactyla; family Hippopotamidae; genus Hippopotamus; species Hippopotamus amphibius. The sequence continues at coordinate 79,133,189 of NC_080198.1, forward strand.
TAAAATAAGACTTTATGGCTTGACGGTTTGTCTGCTGGGCTGTATATTCAAATTTGCTCTGCTGATTGGTTTGGAAATCACTAATCTAAAAGATAAATTATTTGTACAAATGCTAAGAGCCTGTCCGAGTGCATAACACTAAGTTGTTATTTTAGCATATATTGAAGTCCTGCCTTTAGAAAGGAAACTCTTGATACCAGAGCCATGATTTGCTAACAGTGAGATTGCAGAAACAGTAAGAAGCTAAGTGAAGGATTGTCCCACTTCCTGAGAAAGGAGTTAGATAGGCTGCAGGCTAGGCATTTACAGCTAGCCTCCTGTTCACATTTCCTACGAAAGGAGGCAGGTGGGCTCTAGGCTAGATATTTACAACCAGCCTCCTGTTTGCACTTTGAGATGGAAATAACAAGGGGAACAGGGTAAATAGCTGGACTTTGCCTCAAGTGGACACTTTGAGAGTTATGGCAGGGACAGAGAGGGGCTAAACCCTGTTTGAGTAAAAGATGAAGAGGTCACATATTTCCCATCCTTGGGGCAAGGGAGACACTGCACATGCACATAAAGTCTCCTTGGGGGTCAAAAAGGAGGGGGTGCTGCCCCATAATAGGTAATGCCAACACCCCCCCACAGGCCTCTGGGCTGGAATCCATCTTGGAAAAAAAGTTGTGCACACATGTTGGGGAGGGTCCTAGGGCAGGTCACGTGTGGAAAAAGAAACCAGATAATTGGTCAAAGGTGAACAAAGACCCAGAAGAACTGCCGTATATAAATGATTTAACTGCCTCCTTACTGCTCTCCTCTCATTGGGGAGAACTCCCACACTCTTTCTCTCTAAATGTGTATCTCTGCCTTCCTTCTGTCTTAACAAACTGTTTCTCTGTATGCTCTCCTACTTGTTGTACTGTGTCTCTAATAATAAACTTGTTTTTACAGTTTTGCCTCCATGAGAAATGCATTTTTCAGTGGGGGCAAGGGCCAGGGGATAAATTGTGATAATGAACTCAACCTAGAGCTTAGTGGACTAGCTGCTAGTGTTCCTGGTTTTCATCCATGCCACCCAGGTTCAATTCCTGGGTAGCAAACTAAGATTGCTTCAAGCCACCTCTCACTGCTGCCTCGCTGAGATCATTTCTATTACAATTTAACCCTCTGAACATATTTTAATTGTTGCCTATAAAATGTCAAGAATATGCATTTTGAAAATGTAAATGATTTATACATGACCATTAAATGTTTAAAAAGAGCTCAGTCAAATCAGTTACAGCTAACTACATCATCTTTTCTGATTGATGATTTATATATGTTGAAATATGTTGGTATTCCACAAAATAAAAAGGAATTTTTTTCTTAAGTAATCCATGCTGCATGGCATAAGCTATCAAAAGTATTTGTCTTTTTCCTCCTTTCCTGCCATGTCTTGCACTCTGTCCATACATCCTCAACAAAATGTTGTTTTGTTGATTTAACAGCATCAATTACACTGTAAAAAATTAGTTTCTCTTCTTTAATGTGAAACATTTCAACCCTTGTGATTTTGATAGTGTTGGTAATGCTATGATTTGAAGAATGATGTTGCCTTTACTCATTTACTTACCAAGCTCGATGTTGATCTTTTCTTCTTTTCAGTTCATCATCACAACTTATCTATAACCAGCTGTCCAATTAACAGTGATATTTAGCAGCAGCAATTTCCTTTATGTGTTTGATGTGTGCCTACTGATATGGCATCAATCACAATTAAGCAAAGATATTTTTCAAAAGCTAATGAGTTTCTAATCATTCATGTGTCACATGGTGATACCAATTATTAGACTAAAAGTACATTCAGTTTGCAAAGAATTTCCCGTCTTAAAGTAGATTCAGCTGAGAATTTGATGCATGATAATTCTATTTAAATATGTAATAATTCATTACTTACTGAATTATATTTTCAAATATATATATTTGAGACATTTTCAAAGGCAAATGTAAAATCTAAGTTATTTGAGCCTCTGTAATCAAATGTTATGCTGTTTTAAAATATTATATAAAATTTTCTACATGACATTTTTTAAAATCTAGAAAATATAATGGCTCTCTATAACATGAATATATCAATTTAAAAGAATTAATTAGCTTACTTCACGTGAAGCAAAATCTAAATTTTAACTAAGTGTCAAGGGCATATAACAAAGGGACGAGTGAATTGAAGTTTCTGTTGTTTCACTTGAATTCTTTAGTTAATATTTAATTTGTACTAGACATTCTGTAATTGCATATATATAAATACACATACAACACACAAACACATAAATATGCATTTATTTACATACCCACATATACTCAAATAAAATTGTTTGCTTACTGATTTTATCTTCAATACATGTAGCTGGCTTTACTCAGAACTATGAAAGAGGTAGTAAAAAACAATAATATTCAGATCTTTATTATTTTAGAAATTATGCCCACTTTAAATTTATGTTATCTTAGTTGTGTATCATTTATTGACAGCTAACTGCTGCAATTTGCTTAAATATGAAAACACTCATATTTCATATTTTATAAAAAATTGAAATTTATTCAAAATGGATAGTAGACCTAATATAAGAACTAAGATATAAAGTCTATACAAATTTAAGCAGCAAACATAGGAGAAAATCTTTTAGTTTCTGGGTAGGGTATAGAGTTTTATAAGCAAAATCGAAATAATCCATTAAAAAAACCAAAATAATAAGTTGGACTTCCTCAAATTCAAAGCTTTTGTATCTCTAAAGAGATAAGAAGGAAATAAAAAACCAGCCTCAGAGAGGGAGAAAATGTTTGCAGATAATATATCTGACAATGGGTGAAAAATAAGCAAATTAGGAAAATGTTTGATATTGTTAGTAATTAGGAAAGAGCAAATTAAAACCACAACATAGAAGCACTACACACACACTACTATGGCTAAAGTAAAAGAGGCTGATGATGGCAAGAGTTAACAGGGATTTGGAGAAACTGGACCCCTCACACATTGCTATAAAATGGAACAACCTTGGAAAACAACTTGGTAAATTCTTATAAAGTTTAACATACACTTAGATATCAGCAAGCAATTCCACTCCTAGGCATTTACACTCAGAGAGAAAGAAAAATCATGCCATAGACCAAAATAAAACTAGTACACAAATGTTCATATTAGCTTTTCCTGTAAGAGTCAAAACCTAAAAATAATCCAGATGTCCATCAACAAGTACAGAGAAAAACAACATAAGGTATACCTGTATAACTGAATATTATTTAGCAATAAAAGGAATGAACTACTGCTACATTCCAGAACATGGGTGAATATTTAAAAAAACAAAGTATGCTGAATGAAAGAAGCCAGCAGAAGACAATACAGACTGTATGACTATATTTACGTAAAATTTGAGGAAATGTAAATTAACCTATAGGAATGAAAGTAGAGGAATACATGGATTACAAAAGGGCATAGGAAATTTTGGAGCTAGTGAAAGGTTTTGTCATCTGAATTGGTGATCGTTTCATGAGTATACACATATATCAAAACCTATCAAATTATACACTTTAAACAGTATTTTATTGTATAAGATTTTTATCATTTTCAATCTCTTTCTATAGCAAAGGAAACAATGTAGTATAGAATTTATAATGTTGGAATAAAATGTAATGTATACAGAAATAAAATGTAAAACGAGTAAAAGGATAGGGGAGCAAAATGGAAGTATATTGTTGGCCACATCACACTACTGATGCTAACAGAATTTATAGCCAACAGATTTTCCTAATAGAAAGTGTCGTGGAGTTTGTATTCATAAATAGTAACAATTATAATTATTTTCTACATTGTTTCTTTAACAACAACAACAAAAGTTTACCTATAGAGACACTGTATTTAAGAGTAGGGCAAGTGGTTGAGCTGTATATTTAAATAAGCATCCATAAGATAGACTGAGGAAAGGAGGATAAGAGAAAGAGAGAGGTTATCAATAATTAATATATGTGATGTGTGTATCTCTATGTGTGGTGAGTGTGTGTTTGTGTGTGGTCACAGTTGATATGTTAAGCATTCATTCTCAGTCCTGAAACTTTTGGGGGAAAACAGCTAACTTTAACATAAAAATTACTTCTGAGTTTATATTAATTTCCAGAAAATATTTTTGTTTGCATCTCCATGGTTTAAAGCAAACAATCTATTGTGATCTCCACTTTATTTTTATGTGTCTCATTAAAAGTATAACTACATATTACAGAAACTTACATTTAATGTTAACATAATTAAAATGATGGACTGATGGTGTCTACCTTCCTTGTATACAATAAGGGATTATAGAATTGTTTGTAGTTTGTCTGGGATTATGATCATTATCCCTTTTTAGGATGTTCTATGACTGTCTATTTGCAAAATAGTTACATTTTTGTATCTTTATAAAAGCACATGTACCCTGCTATTTCATAACTCCTGAGTATTTGTGATCGACTTTTTGTCAATGGATTTTACAAAATCCTAACAGTGTAGTAAGATCTAACATTACTGGGCACTAAGAATGCTGCATTCATTATTTCATTTAGTCATTAAAATAACTTGGTGAGGAAGAGAATGTACTCATTTTGCAAGGGAGAATGTTCATGTTGTGTGGATAAGTTATTTCTCCCAAATCCCTTCTCGGATAAATGCATGGATGACTTGAAAGCCTATGCCTTTATCTATTAAGGTATACTACATCCCCACATTGATATGTTCTTTTATTTTTTTAGTCTTATTGTCCTTTTCTTTCTAGAACTTAATATTTTACTTTCTCTTATTTTTAAAAAAGTTTGAACTACAATTGATAAAAACAATTTACTGAATATTACTGCTAGGATAGTGAATTTATTGATCATATATATGCATATATATATACATGCATAACATATATAAATGCCATATAAATTTTTACTTTTAAGAAATTATTTATTTGCAGTGCAGTATAATAAATGCTTTATCAGTAAGCAGCAAAGTGATGGAGACACCAGTTGGCTGATAATTGAAATATTTGCACCCAGTAGTCATAAATTGATTTCCACTTACTCTCTTTTAAAAATTTAATTTAAATTTCATGTCCGTGTCAGCTTACCTGTGGGACTCTGAAAATCCCATAACCATTTGAAATACAATTTCATTGTTCTTCCGGAACCCTTCATATTTTTAGCAATCTTCATATTCCTTTTTGGATTTATGAATTAAGGTGAGCTCCATGTCAGCTCATACCAACACTCTGAGTTTAAGTCCAGTAAACAGAATTGAAGAGAAAATAAGATGGATAATAATAATAAATAGAGCTATTACATATTCATATATTACCATTTCAATAACTGACAGCTTTAATTAAATCCATACTGTTTTACTGTCAGGAAACGTAAGAGTGATCAGAGACCTGTAATGTAACATCTGTGTGGTGTAATTTTTAACCATTTCTTCCATTTAAGACCTAAAGCTTGCTTACATTTGGAAGACCTGATAAAGATGCACTTGGTAGGAATAGAGCAAATTATTCAGATATAAGTTTCTTGACATTCATCATTCAATATTGAAAGGTGTTATGGAGCTGCGAGGAGCCTAGAAATACAAAGTTTTAGTAGGAAAAACTATTAATCTTAATATAGATTTTAGAGTTTTGCCTTGTGATGGTTTTTCCCAACTAACAATCTACTTATCCCCAGGAGGCTTGATTACATCTTTAATTAACTCAATCTGCAAGTGCAATGACCTCTAATTAAGTTAAATTTTGTATCTTCTGGCAGCAAAATAATGAACTTATTCAGACGAGTTTCACAGCTATGCAAAATCAAAACCTATTAGAAGCTAATAATGAAGTATGTCAATAGGTATACAATAAACTAAGTTCCCCTCTACTTATTAAAATTATGAGGGTTAAATATTTGATTAGTGTAAATGAAGCAAACTGTAAACATTCATATGTAGTTAGTACGAATAAATGAAATGTATCTTTGCAAAAGCACATCAGAAAATCATAAAAATCATAATTATTTTTCTGAGTGGTTTCCCTCAAAACCAATTTAGTTTGCTGTTGCTTGAAACACTTTTACAAGTACTATTTTTGAATTGCTTACAAAATCAGTATGTCACATTTGACAATCAACTATGTATAATCATGCTATGTCCTTTTTTACTGTAGGATTTAAATATAAATGTATATGTATGAATAAAATGCCATGTTCTCTGATAGATCTATTACTCTAGATCTAATAATATAAACATTTCTAATAATTATTTTACATAATACCAGAGGGAAATAGGATTTGCCAACCTCTACACATTATACAAAATGTTTTGCCTTATTGCTTATGACCTTAAATATGTTCTTTGTCATACATATTTTTATTTATACTCATTAATTAAGAAATTTCTGAGGATAGTTTATTTTTCAAATATTTTAATATTTTAATCTACTTTATTTGATCTTTGGCTTTAAAAATCACATGTGAACATTTAAGCAAAATATAGAACATCTCTTTTAAAAGTTTGCCTCAATGCCCCAACCCAGATACACTCTGTCCTTTTATTTAATATTTTAAATGCTTAGTTTTATTTAAAGAACTTTTCCTTTTGGTAAAATTCTTATGAGGGGAGATACACATTTTCTATGTACACATGAGTGAGTTTGAAAAAAGCATGTCTATACATGTTCTATTAAGCGATAAAAGATTTCCATCTTCCAGAAATTTCTCTTGCTCTTCAATGATTGGTTATGCATGTGAAAGAACCTACAGGAACTCTTGGATTGGCCCAAGCAGGTCATTTGGACATGTTCATAGACCTATGCCTTATGGTGAGTATCAAGCCCATTGAACGATTAATCATTAGAATGGCCTATGTCTGTGGCTTGATATTCCAACAAATGCTGGCAAAATACAAATACTAATAACACCAGTGCATGCAATTTTTTTCCTATGTAACTGACTAACTTGAATAAAGTAAATATTTTTTTTGCATAGCCAAGGAAATACGGATTTAGCACTTATAAGAGTAAAATACAGCATCTTGAGGCCCATATATAATTCATTAATTTGGTCCCAGATTTATTTCTTGTATATATTTATCTCATTTAAGTTTATCACCACTAGTTATTTTCACTATTCAGAAATAGTGTGAAATTTTGTTCATTACTTCTTCATTCTCAAATCCAATCATCAAAAAGATCAGAGGGCCTTAACTTCTCTCATATCCCTTTGGCCTCTCCCCATTCATATTGGAACTGCTTTGATTTTGGCCTCCATCATTTCTCACATGGACAAATACATGCTTCTGGGCTAACTCATTTCTATTCAGACCTCTCCAGTTCTTCCAGGGTGAGTTATGTCATTTTTGGAAATAAATCTTTCAATAAATTCCCATCATAAAACACAATCTTCTCAGCATGGCATACATAATCTGTCCACCACTGGTCTCTCCACCATTATTTCCTGCATCTCCCCTATGGTCTCAGCATTTGAATGATGTATAATTACCTCAAATGCAGGTGTCTCTATAAAGGCTTTTTATCTGTAGCTTATTTTTGTATTTGCTATTTCTGTAGAAATCACCTTCAATCCCACTGCCTCTAGAGTAGTCCTGAGTGATGATATAGGAAGAGTTTATAAGAATCAGTTAAGTTTGATGTCAGAAAAATAACAATGTGTTTAAAATAGAAGACTTCTTAGGAACATCATAAAACCTGTAAGAGTTTTTAGATCCGTCCCCTCCCCTAAAACACACACACACACACACACAAGTTGTACCTATTATTCACAGATTATGAAGTTTTAAAATGTACTATTTTACACTTTGTAGTTCATAAATGAACTTACAAATTCACATGATATAATTTTTATTATTGAAATAGGTATTTCAGGTTACCTTATAATTCAATTTTTTTACATGTTATTCCAAAACAGCTAAAAGAGAGTCAAGACATGGCAGCTTACTCTTCACTTTTTAAATATACCCATTATATTTTTTCTGATTACATATTTATGTTCATAACTCTTCTGAACATGAATTTTTTATGATTTAGTATTATGGCCCTTGAATCTTATAAATATTTCTTTGGAAAATAAGATTACCCAAACAGACATATATTATAATTCATGGTTAAAAGCACCGAAGCTTAACCACTATATGTGCTTCTATATGACTTAGGAAATAGACTTCTCTTTATTACTTTCCTTCTCATGCAGTCTTTAAAGAACTTTGATAAGGAGAATTCTATATCTGTTTTATAAAAAGGGCACAGAAATTTGTCAACCCAGGCACAGGCATTAGAGTTAGAACGTGCTTTAATCCAAGTTATATGACCTAGGACAAGTGAACTTTTCTAAGTTACCATGTTCTCACCTATAAAATGTAGGAAGTTAATGATATCTACTCATTTTGAGGAAACAAAGCCCAAGCCAAGCAGTGCAATAGAAAGTTTAATGTGGGGAACTATTTTTTTAAAGTGTTGGAAATGGATAAAAAGACAAAACGTGACAGTGAGGCAACACTGATCAGTCATAGCAAGAAGCCAATACCCTAAGTAGAATTGGGGGGTAGAAGAGAAGGTGAGGGCTCCCTTTCTCCACATCTTGTCATTGTCAATACTTGATATCTTTTGCCTTTTTAATATTCATTCTAACAGATGTGAGGTGAAATCTCCCTGTGATATTAATTTGCATCTCCGTGATGATTAGTGATGTTGAGCATCTTTTCATGTACCCATTAGCCATTTGTATTTCTTCTTTGGAAAAATGTCTATTCAGTTCCTTTGACCATTTTTAATTGAATTGTAGTTAACAATACTGTATTACATACTTGAAAGTTGCTAAGAGACTTGACCTTAAATGTTTTCATCACAAAAAGAAAAAAAGAGAGAAGGTGAGGAACAGAGCCCAGGAGTCAGAATCTGTTTGTTAAGAGCTAGAACTCTGGAGAGGATGTCACTGCCAGAACCAGTGATTGCGGGAGAAAGAAGAGGGAGAGAAATTCAGTCTCTTCACCTCCTGCACTCCAGTTTCCTGCAAGTGCTCTCAGGGGCAAAACTTCTCCAGAAGCCATTTGGTGAGTGCTGGGAAAATATGCTTTAGAGCTGTATCGACACTTCTGTAATACAGATTGTTACAAGGGAAAGTGTAGGTGATGGATCTGAGCAGAAAAACAGGCACACAACTAACACAGTAGGATGTTCAAAATTTCATGCAACCATGTACTTAATGACAGGCATTCACTTTCTTTCATTTGTCACACTGAACACAGGTAGATTAAATGTTTCCATTTATTCCTACGTGCTTTTCTTTCAACTCTAAGTTGAAAGTTTCAGAGATGAGGACTTTGGGGATCATAGGATATATTTCATTCTCAAAATTTAACAGATATAGATTTTCAAGCATCTGTCATAATTTACATTTACTCAAGCAATGTGTGAGTTTATCCCTTTTCTGGCATAGCTAACGATATTATATGTTATCACTTTAAACATATTTTTTCAAACTATTTAAAGTCAATGCTCTGGTTTGCATTTATCTGAACTGCTCAGAAAGTTAAATATGTTTTCATAAGTTTTATGGTCATTTAAAAGTTAATCTGTTAAGAAGCCATTTTTCTACTGGCTTCTCAGTCTTTGTGTCATCAGTGTATAAGGACTCAACCCTTTATCTTTTATATGTGTAGTATTATTTTCCTAACATTTCTTGTCTTTTTAGGTTATTTTAACCATACCCAAATATTAACTGTATTATTAAATACATTGTTTTATAGCTCTGGGCCTCTGGTCTAGAAATGTTTACCCATTTTTAGTTTAATATTTTAAATATTTTCTTAGGATTTTTATTATATAGAGTTAATTCTTCAAGACTTTTTGTATAGTAAGAAAAAGTGAGTTTACAATTAATTTTAAAGATTTTTTTAGAGTTTTGTCAGTTATTTTTAATATAACCTTTATGGCCCTCTAAATTAAAATATCACCTATCTCATGCATTACATGTTCAAATACCTAGGCATCTATTATTGAGTATTCTTTTCTGTTTTGATTATCTATTTATCTGTACATCTGTTTATCTCATTGTTCTAAAAGATTTATGCAGCATAATCAGCACAATTAATTAACATATAATCAACACAATCAATTAGCATAATAAACAATTGATTGGCATGATTAATTAACATAGCATAACATTCAATTATCTTCTATTATATGTGGAGTCGTGCAACCCTCACCACAATACAGTACATTATTAGAATATTTCCATCTACCCAAAATGAATTTGTATTTCTTTTTGCAGTCAACCCCTGTTCCTGGCACTAGTCACAGGGAGCTACTAACCTGCTTGCTATCTCTATAAATTTGACTTTTCAGGATACGTCATATATTTGGAATCACATAATGTGTAGTTTTTATGTCTAGCATCTTTCACTTAGCACAATGTTTTTGAGATGTATCCATTTGTAGCTTCTTTCAGTAGTTTAAAAAAATTTAACATTGCTGAATAATATCACATTTTATGTATACACCACCTTTCATTTATCCATTCACCGTTAGACAGACATTTGGATTGTTTTAAAATATTATTTAGTTATTATGAATATCACCTCAGTTAAATTAGTATACAACTCTTCGTGTGCACATGCTTTCGTTTCTCATAGGTAGATTCCTAGGAATGGAATAGCTAGATCTTAGGGTAAGTTTATATTTAACTCTTTAAGTAACTGCCAAAATATTTTCCAGAGCTGGTATCATTTTACATTTCCTACAGTATTGCAGGAGGTTTCCAGTTTCTTCACATCATGGCCAATACAAGTTGTTATCTGTCTTTTTAATACTGCCATTCTATAGAGAGTGAAGTAGTACCTTATTAAGGTTTTAAGTTGCAATTATCTAATTACTAAAAATGCTGAGCTTCTTTGCATGTGCTTATTAGTCATTCAGATTTCTTTGGTGAAATGTCAAATATCTTGCAAATTTTTATTTGGTCTTTTTTTTTTGTTTTATGATTTGACTTGGACATAGTCTTTAAATGCTTTAGATACAGTCCCTTTATCAGATACATGATTTTAAGGTCAGTGACTTGTCTTCTTATTCCTCTAATTGTGTCTATTAAGGCATATAACTTTTAAATTTAGATGAACAGCAATTGATCAAAATTCCTTTTATGAGTTAAGAACTATTTGCTTAACCCAAGTTACAAAGATTTCTTTCTACAATTTATTCTAGAATTTCTGAAGTTATAGCCTTTATATTTAGGTATATGATCCATTTTTAGGTAATATTTGTGTATGGTATAAGGTAAAGGTCTAAATTATATTTTATTTATGTATTTACTTATTTACATATATGATGTCCAGTTGATCCACAAAACTCCACCATTTGTGAAATAACTATCTTTCCCATGTTGAATTGCCTCAGCAACTGTGTCAAAAGTCAATTGGCCATCATTGCAGTTTTAGGATCAGATTGTGGATTTCTGTCAAAAAATAACACTGCTGAAATTTTAACAGGGATTGTGTAGACCCTATCAATTTGGGGTAAAGTTTCATTTTAACAATATTAAGTATCCAAATCTTTGAATATGCAATATTTATTTAGATTAGTGGTTGGCAAACTGGCTTACTATCAATTTTGTGATGTGTTTTTGAATATTTAATGTTTAAAATGATTACACACATACTTTTATAATATCCTTGATTTTGCTTCTTCGCTGGAAAAGTCTTTTTAGTTTGTTTTCTATCGGGACTTTAAGAAAATATTTGTTTAAACCTGATTTAGATCTTCCTTAATTTCTTTCATAAATGCTTTGGGGAGTGCTGTTTATAAGACTTGCTCACCTTTGTTAAAGTTTTCTTAAGTATTTTATCTTTAGGCGCTATTGTGCACTGAAAAGTTTTTTTTTAATATATTTTTTATTGTGTAAGTAGCTTTCAGCAGGAAAGGACTCTTTGCAGGAAAGGGCTCTTTGCAGGAGGCTCCTTTTGTCCTGTCACTAACCATAAATCAGGTACCACCATGCTCTACTCATCTTCAGCCCAAGCATACCTTTCAAATCTTTTGATCACAAGATACCTTGCCTAACCTGTTAGTTCTTTCTGTAGATCAAAGAAGGAGAAATGAAGAATAAGTAATTAACTGATGCCCAGATCTCTTCCCTAGCTTTCCCTTCAGTAATCTCAAGAACAAACTGTGTGAACAAGACATCATCTAAGGAAAGATCACAGGAAGTCAACAAGCCAGCATGCAGAAGGGCATGAAACAGCTCTGACCCTCTGTCTCAATGATTAACTGAGATTACTTCTCTTTTTCCCTTTAAAAACTTTCATGCCCAAGCAGAATCTCTGAAGATGTTTTTTGGGGGATACTGAGTCCACCATCTGCTCAGATTGCTGGCAACTGATTAAAAGCAACTTCCCTTTCTATGAACATTTGCCTCTCTCTCAGGTATTGATATGAGTGGCAAGTAGCTGGACCTTGGTTTGCTAACAATTGTTCAGTGCTAGTGTATAGTAATGCAATTGATCTTGTATACTGATTTTGTATCTTGAAATGTTGGTGAACTCTTTTCTTAGTTTTAGTAAGTTTATTATTTTTTGTGGGGGAGGAGGGGTTGATTCCTTAGTATATTCTACATGCTGGATGAGATTGTCCATAAATAAGAAGTTTATTTCTTCCTTTCTAATATGGACTTTTCAAAATTCTTTTTTTCTTTTGCTTTTTGTTTGTTTGTTTGTTTTTTGCTTAACTGCACTTAGTGGAACATGTGGTAGAATGCTGAACTGAGTGGAGAGAGAAAATATCTTTACCTGTTTTCTATTTTAGGAGAAAGCATTTAATCCTTGACCAGATAGTATTGTATATCTGTAGGCTTTACATAGATGGTCATTATTAGCCATCCTGAACATATTTATACTTATTTCCTTGAAGTCTTTGTCTGCTAATTCTAATATCCAGGCTTCTTTCAAACAGTTTCTGTAAACTATTAATACTTCTTCCCTTCATATGAGTCACCCTTTAGATCTTCTTTGAATTATCATAATATTTTGTTCAAAATTGGACATTTTAGATAATATCTTATAGCAACTATGGATTCAGATATCCCCTAGGGTGGTGGTGGTTGTTTGTGTGCTTATGTTTTGTTGTAGTGATTTCCCTCATTTAATTCTGTAATGTCTGTCTCCACTATGGTGTGTGTCTGCTGATTTGTGTTCCCTTCCTTCCTTCATTCCTTCCATGCATCCAACCACCCATCTTTATTTTTTTATGATACTTATATCACACCAAGGTTAGCATAGATAGTAGTAAGCCAAGGATGGACCAGAGACAGTGTTCAAACACTGTGAGCTGGTCAGGTGTCCACCCATTTCTGATAGATCTGTTCATGGATTAGGGAATGCATTCAAAATTCAGTCTGTTGACAAATCTGCACGTGTTTTTACTCTTTGCTGAGATCCTTCTTTTGCTGAACCTCTGCATCCATGGGCTTCACATTCAGTCTGAGATATGTGAACAGCTAGAGCCCTGTGTGAGGCTGACTAGTCCACCCAAAGATGCCCATGTTCTAATCCCCCAGAATCTGTGCATATGTTAACCTACATGGTAAGGAGAACTTTGCAGATGTTAAGTTAAGGATCTTGAAATAAGGAGATTATCCTGGATTGTCCAGGTGGGTCATCACACAGATCCTCAGAAGAGGGAGGCAGGAGGATCAGCGTCAGATTTATTAATGATAAATCTAGATATGCCATCTAGAGAACTAAAAATCATAAAGAACAATACTTTAAAAAAGTCTATGGGGATATAAATATATATTGTTTTAACTCTTTGAATGGGTTACAGTTTGTTAAAAGCAAATTAGACTAGATTTTAGTAACTAAGACTCTTTGAGAGCTTTAGAGAAAGGTTTTATCTTTAACACATATTTGACATATAAGAAGGGAAATCATTTAGTTGTCAAATTAAGAGATTAAGTGAGAGAAGAGTAAAACAGCATGAAGAGACATATTTTTGTCATTCAATTTTTACTATAAAAATCTTGGACATTTTTCTTCTGTTTTTTTTTTTTTTATCTTTTTATCTACATGAAATTATTTAACCCCATGGTTTTAAGAAACATCCATGTAGTTTTGGCTTCCAAATTAACTTGCATCCCACTTTTCTTGAGGTTTAAATCAAATGGTCTAGGTCATTCATGCATAGATGCCCATGGTAAGAGTCTCTGATGAGACCAACTGGAAAAAATCTGTTAATCCAGTCTGTACCATCCAGACTGCCACAACTGCTGCCTGGGCCAGTCATCATACTGGACAAAGGAAAACATACGCCGTTATATCCTGAGCACAAAGTAAAAGACTCTATGTTTTGGATGCAAAGTTTACCACTGAATGCCAGATTGGGACTACTGCCAAAATTTAACCTGTTTGTCTCATGGTGGATGAACCCACATTACATATGGCACTGCCCCAACCTATTCTAGAAGACAGACTATGGTGGACCTTTGCTCCCTCTCAGGGCTATTGATGGTGCCTCACTTCTGCTGACTTTTTTTCATGTTATGATGTTGCAAATCCAAACCAGTTGGCCAATTTCTGTCACATACATATGACCACTGAAATTAATCTCTGTCACCTGTGTGTTTTCCCAGACCATTTGCAGCCCAACATATTTTTGCAAAAGCCACTCAACAATGGGCCATAGCTAAGGTATAACATGAACCCACCACAATCCCTACTATCTACAAGCACTTGGTATCTCTGAGAAGTGGTTTAATCTCTTCAAAAATCAACTTGAAAGAACTTCTACCCCTTCCACCTTCACCTCTTTCTATTCCACACACCTTACTATTGCCATTTTTATTTCAATTAATGTGGCTGTCCCAGAAAGTGATCATCTCCTTTCAGGTGCTTCTCAGGTAATGATCAGAATGAAAGAAATACTGGTTTAGATACTTTGAAAATTCAGGGCCATTGCTGGGCATAATGCGCTTTTCTTTCCCCCAACTTAATTCCATGGCCACACTGCTGGGCCAAAAGGAAGCACAGAGGATTTAAATTTCATTCTGGATACATTTTCTAAAAATGCAGTTATAATAACTCTAGCTCTTGCCTCATCTACATTAAAAGTCTGGGTGAAAATAAATGATTGAAATTACAGGTAATGCATGAAAAACATAGATATTGTGGTGGTGAATGGTGTAGAAGTAAATACAAATTGAACATGGTAAAGAAATAATTCTTCCTGTTGAAAATAAGAGATCTCCCTCCCTTTTCTTAGGGAATTTTTAAGAAAATGTGAATTCCAAGTTGTTTCTCTGTCTCTTTGAAATACATGTAAAACTTTTTAAAAGCTAAATCAGGCTCCTATAAGCTTTAAGGCTCAGGAGGGCCTTTCTCCAGGGCCTAGTCACCATCTCTTTGAAATTTAGTCATTAAGGAAGCTAAACTCCCTATCTCCCAGTTTCTATGGGAAGGTAGGAGACTAACTTCTTCGGGTGCCTGCCTCCAAGACGCAAAACTGTGTCCTATCATAAAGATATCAAAAGTTTATTTTTCCTTTGGATAAAGTCAATTAGCTAACACAGATGGTCACCCCAATTACCAAGTAAATTTAGGGTGAGCTGTGTGTGATAAATAGTGTGCATTCTCAAGATCAACAATAACTAGTTCCAGTAGTAGGACTTGTATCTGCTTGGTATACAAAATGGTGAGATTTATTTCTCTTTGAAAATTTTTAGCAGATTGCCTGTGATGTGCATCACATTCTGGTTTAATGTTTATTCAATAATAAAACTATTGTCTTTCTCTTCTACCTTTGTACAGACATTTTCTGTTTTGGAAGGAGATTTTAATTTTTATTATATTTTCCAAACAGTGGAGATCAAAATTATGGCAACTGGGGAGGAAAGAACATGCTATGTACCAGGTGGTAAGGAAGTGAGAGAGTGACATTCATAATCTCTTTTGGAACAGCTGCTGGAGATTTTCTCACAAAGGAAAGTACAATGATATCTCTCTCTAAAACCATTACAAGCATCTTAAATTTAATGGAGTGCTGGTCTGTCATTCTTTCCAGATGGTTTTAACAATGATTTAATCACTCTTCCTCTTAACTTTACCAAGAAGTATATTGAAAATAGCAGCAAAGAGTGTCAAACCCTGCACCTCTTACACAAAGCACTTGTCAACAGCACCAGGTATCTTCCCTACCCTCACTTACTTTTTCCCAATCACTTTGTAGGGTGGACAAATACCCTTTGGCTGGTAGCATGCGCAGACTGATTTGACTGATTGCAATTAGGCAGTTCCAAATACAAGAACCGGGTTCAATATTTTGACACAAATTGAGAATCCTAAAATTCATTATTTGGCTTGGAGGCCACACTGGATACACTGGCATAATATGCCCTCCAACAGATGTAGGTCTTATTGTGGGTCATCATGAATTATACATAATGATATCTTTTCAGTGACACTGTATGTGTACATGGGAATTTACATTATGTGTTGAAGCCAGGTGTTAACTTCTCTTCAAAACACTGGGACTTAAACATTACATGTGGTCATAAGAAACCTTCATTGTTTAAGAAATCTAATGAATCATGTAATGCTTACATGATTATGGCATTAACTCTAAAATTAGTCCACCCTTGGTATTTGGGGACATTATGAAGAGATAATTCATGTGTTTTTCATTTCCACCCTGGGACAGTTTTCCCTTAAATGAGAGTCATCCATTTAGAAAAGAGTTAAAATCTTTCTCTGACTCTAGCTGAAGTCATCGATGGCAAATGTTCAGAACTAGAAGGCATTCAAGTCAGCCTAAACTCACTGGCTAGGGTCATTAGGAATGAAACAATTGATCTAGATTCTTTCCTTTGTGCCAGAGTTTTATCTGACCAATTGTTCATACATCCTTCTGTACCTGGATTAACGTCTCAGGACCAGGCAAAGAGTCAATAGAGAAACTTACAGTTAAAGATACCTGGCTTTCTAAGCTAAACCCCGATGCTTTATGGGATTTGTTCAGCTGGTTGGATCTGGGACACTGGATTGCATTGCCGTGGTCAAAAGTGAAAGTTGGCTTCACCGTTAGTCACTTGAAGCCATGTTGAGAGTAGCTTCAATTAAATGTTGTGGTCAGATTATCAAAATGTCTGAGGGAAAGGTATACTCATGGGAAAATTTGTCAGAAACCAAGATGGTACAGAAATGAGGGTAGATATTATTGGGAAAATTCCCCAGAAATCTCTGGCATTTCTGTATATCTTGTAAACAAAGGCACGCCTGCCATTTTGTTCTGGATTATCTTTCAAATATAGTTATAAAGGGCAGATTTGTTCACTATCTAGTGTAGTAAATGTAAATCTCCTTCTGAGAAAATGGCCAGACAAATTTGTTGCAGAACATTATGAAAATTTGGGTTCATTAAGCCCAGGGTTCCTCAACTGTGATGTAAGTCCACTGCACATATAGCATCTACCTGGGCTCCTCTACATCACCCCCTGTAGGACTTGGGGGTAAGGGGGCCCTACATGCATGAAGCTCATATTACTTGCTATGCCATGAGTAATAAAGTTCTTGCCTACAACCTAAGAGCCTCCTGTATTCCTTCAGGGTTCATCAAATTGTTGCAAGTTTACTTTCTTTAGATTGAAGTGGGGTGAAATCTGAGACCCTTCACAATTCCCACCAACCATCTGATGGTAAGCTTAGAAATCCTAATAAATGTACTACAGAGGAAGATTTTTAAATGCTGTATTGAAAATATTATATTTCACATCACTGACTATTTCTAATATGGGAAATAATCAACTTTGAGTTGTGCTTTCAGAAGATTCATGTAGTAATGGTAACTAGAAAGATACGGAAAAAAAACTGAGACATATCATGTTTAACTATTAAAAGACATTTGCTGTAATCCGGAATAGAGTTAATAGTGGCCAATATAAACCATAGTCCTAAACAGAAGGAGCTCCTCTTCCATTTTACTTTGCCTATTGTTATGTACAACATGATTTAATGAGATGAATAACTGATAATGAAATGATGTGTTGGTGGGTTCATTCATACTTAGTTCAGATTCCTAATAAAAGATGATGGCTCTTTACATACTTTAGTATGATTGATATAGCTGATTCAATTAGCTGAAACACTTCATCCCAAATTTAAATGTAAATATATCATTTTCAAAAGTTAGATCTTGCATCTGTTGTTTTGAATATTTTACACCACTTAGGATAAGTTCATGCTATCAGAGAAAGAGTAAATATTTTGGTTTCAGTTGACTATTAACTTTATTAAATCTAAACTATCACTAAATAGTCAAAAATAAAACCCACTATACCCCCCAATAAATCATTATAATTAGTCACAGATAAAATTCACATGCTCTAGTATCTATGAGTAGTTTCCTAGTTTCAATTTATTGGTAAAGGGAGCAAAGTAAAAGGTGTTTTGTGGAAGAAAAACTGAGCATGTCAAAAATAGATGAAATACAGCTATAATTAAAGAATAATAAACTTTAGCAGTAGGAGTTATGATAATAATAATAATATCTATGGAATTAGTAATTTAATTATTTTTTGTGTTTTCACTACATGAAAAACATACTATACATCAGTAAAAATATATCAAAAAAATCTTGATGTGTTTATATTGTATTTTTAACAATGAACAAGTGGAATTTGAAATAAAAAAGACAATTTTATTTCCTGTAGAACCGCCCCAAATGAAATACTTAGGTATAAATCATACAAAATATGTACAAATCTACACATAAGGAAAACTACAAAACTTTGATGAACAAAACGAAATAAGAACTAAATGAATGGAAAGGTATTCCATGATCAAAAACAGGAAAACAATATTGTCAAGATGTAAGTTCTTCCCAACTTGATCTACATATTCAATGCAATCCCAATAAAAATCCCAGCAAGTTATTGTATGAAGACTGACAAAATGACTCTAAAGTTTACATGGAGAGGCAAAAAACCCTCAATACACATGACAGTATTAAAGCAGAAGAACAAAGTAGGGGGACTGATGCTACGTGGCTTCAGGACTTACTATAAAGCTACAATAATCAAGACATAATGATATTGATGAAGAACAGACAAATCAATACAACAGAATAGAAATCACAGAAATAGTCTCTTATAAGTATAGTCAATCTTTGAGAAAGGAGCAAAGATAGTCTTTTTAACAAATTGTGCTGAAACAATTGGACATGCACATGCAAAGGAAGGAAGGAAGAAGGAAGAAAGAAGGAAGGAAGGAAGGAGGAAGGTAGGAAGGAAGGAAGGAAGGAGAAAAATGAATCTAGATACAGACCTTACACTCTTCACAAAAATTAACTCAAAACAGATCACAGACTTAAATGTAAAAGACAAAATTATAAAACTCCTGGAATATAACATAAAGCAAAACCTAGATGACCCTGAGTATGGCAGAGACATTTTAGATACAACACCAAAAGACATGATCCATGAATGAAATAACTAAGCTGAAATTCATTAAAATTAAAGTCTTCTGTTCTGTGAATGACAGTGTCAGGGGGATGGGAAGACAAGCCACAGACTGGGAGAAAATATTTGCAAAAGATATATCTCATAAAAAAAACCCTGTTACCTAACATATACAAAAAAATCTTAAAACTCAACAATAAGAAACAGACAATCCAGTTGAAAAATGGGACAAAGACCTTAACAGACATCTCACCAAAGAAAATATACAGATGGAAATTAAACATATGAAAAGATGCTCAACATCATATGTCATTAGGAAAATGCAAATTTAAAAAAGAAATGAGATACCACCATATATGTATTAGAATGGCCAAAAAGATTGAAAATACCAAATGCTGATGAGGATGTGGAACAAAGGTAACTATCATACATTCTTAGTAAGAATACAAAATGGTTTCCAATTTGGAAGACAACTTAATAGTTTCTTACAAAACTAAACATATCTTACTCCATGATCCAGTAACCATGCTTCTTGGTACTTATCCAAAGCAGCAGTTGTAATTATATCATAATTCCTAAAACTTGGACACAACCAAGATGTCCGTCAGTAGGTGAATGGATAAATAAACTGTGATACATCCAGACAATATAATATTATTCTGTGCTAAAAGGAAATGAACTATCAAGCCAAAGAGGGCATGGAACAATCTTAAATACATATTACTAAGTGAAAGATGCCAATCTGAAAAAATTATGTACTATATGATTTCCAACATTTTGGAAAAAGCAAAACTATGGAGAAAATTAAGAAATCAGTGGCTTTCAGGGTTGTGGTTTGTTAGGAGGGATTAGGCAGAACAGAGAATTTTTAGAGCAATGAAACTATTCTGTATGATATTATAATGATGGATACATGTTATTATACATTTTTCCAAACATAGATTGTACAACACCAAGAGAACCCTAATGTAAGCTTTGGACTTTGGGTGATTATGAACTGTTATCAATGTAGGTTCATCAGTTGTAACAAATATACCACTCTGGTCGGGCATGTTGATAATGGGGGACATAATGTGTGTATAGGGACTGGGCTATATGGGACTGGGCTATATGTGAAATCTTTCTTCCTCTAAAATATGTTGTAAACCTAAAACTGCTCTAGAAGATAGTCTTATAAATGGGGGAAAAAAGAAAAGCATTTCCTCACTAAGGAAAATAGGTTCAAAAATAACCTACTTAATCATAAGATAATTGATATTTGCAAGGCTTGTTATGTCATATTAAGTCTCTACTTAATTATTATTTCCTCAGAGAGGGCTATAGTAATTTTCATTACTCTAGTCCTTACTCAGCCTCTCAAAATAGGATGTAAACTTCTCATGTGTATGTGTTTGTGTGTGTAGGAATCATCCATTCATAAGACTGCTATTTGTATCAGAAAAAGTACTTAATAACCTTCAATAATGATTCACATTTGAATCATTAAATTGAAATTTCTTTGACAAACTAGAAAGGAAAAAGAAAAAACTTGCCTAAACTTGTATACTTGATAGGGTATACACAAAAAAGGAAACTGGTAAACATAAAACAGTAATTCAATTGAAATATTAAAATCATCACTTTTAAATTTAAGAATAAGAAAACAATGCTAAATTTTAGTGCTTCAATTAATAATACAAGTCCCAAATACAACATCAAAAGAGAAAATAATTACAATTTTGAAGATTAAAAAATATTTACTGTTATTTTCATAGATATGCTTATTTGCTTTGAAACTCAAAGGTAGTCCTAGAAATATTATTAAAATTAATAAGATACTTTGGCAATGTAAAGTTTAAAATAATATAAAATTCTCAATTGCATTTCTGCAAATAAGAAACATTTTTTAAATGAAATGAAAAAGTATAACAAGAGCAACATTAAATAAAGATAATTGAGAATAAGCTTACTGAAAGTATGCAAGATCAATAGCAAAAATATAAAATATTATTCAAAGAAGCTTAAATAAATGGGGAGCAATTTCTTATTCATGGATAGGAAATATAAATTCTTCCCAATTTAAATAATAAATTCAACGCAATACCAAACATACTTCTGATTTTTTTAGAACTCAACAATATTCTAAAATTTAAATAAAAGTGATAGTACTTGCATTAACATGTATAAAGTCTATAGAATTAAAGTTGGTTTAATATGGGCTTTAAAAAAGACAAATCTAAAATGTGGCCTTTGTGAAGGACCTTGGAAGGTTACTCTAAATCCTTGGAATTTCCTTAGTGATAGGAGTGTCTTTATAATTCATGGTGAACCTCTCAGACTACATCTGATAGTTTATGTTAATGAGATGACTTTTCTGTCAATGAAGGTTGGTTTTGTCACTTCAGAAGTCAGCATGAATTAAATAATATTAAACTGTCTGTTGAAACTTCTAGCACATATAAAGATGCTGCTTTAAAATTTGCACCCAGATTGTAGGATAAATTACAGTAGGGGGTTATGATCATAACTATATATTTAATATCAATTAGAAAGGTTTTTTGGGGGAAGGTAACCTCATTAAGAACTTGTGTGATGAAAACTAGGATTGTGAAGTAGCCATTAACTCTTATTAGAAGGCACTACAGAAGTGACTTTAAATTCAAACCTTTACTTATCTTTCAATATTTTGAGACTCCCAGAGCACTAAAAATAATGACAAATCATCCCTGCCAGTCGTTTGGCTTGCAGTAAGTAACAATAACATGGTTTCAACTGCATTTTTACATTAGTAAAAATTACACTAGTTTCAATTATATTTTTGTTCAGAATAGAAAGACACACAAGTAAACAATTTCTTTAGAATAAACATGAAAACAATATTTCACTGTACCTATTCATAGTTTTCTTATTATGTTCTTTTTCCAGAAATTCTTCTTTATATGGTAGTCAAACAACTTTGCTCATTATGAATTTTCTTCTATTTCTGTGGCAATGCTGGAAAGTGTTTATGTAAAAGAGTTAATTTTCTCCTAATGACTAGATTCATACTGATTTCCTCCTTCAAAGATTCCTTTTGTAACTTTTATCTGAATCATATAACTAGCAGCTGAGTATATGCGAGTACATGCTTTTTGTAAAAAAGTTTTTTAAAACAAATTGTGAGTTTGAAAAAGTTGTCTAAGATCCTCTTCACCTCTTTTCTACACATTTTTCCTTTTTTGTAGGAAGACTTGACTCAGATATACTAAAATCTCCTTTCAAGGAAATTGTTCATCATGAGTGAAAATATAAAACAATGGTCTTCCTTTCGAATATTTAAAGTTTTGATTTTTCTCTCATCATTTGGGTAAAAGATTTTGTTGCCTGTTAGTTTGTATGGTGTCCTTTGAATCTTCCGCAGGTCATCAAATCTTCGGATTTTGTTTTTCCCTACAGTGTACTGTCTTTTCTATAATTTCAGAATAATTGTCCTCTGCCCTCAGTGGGTCAAGAGTAGTCATTAGTCTGCAGTTTCTCCAAGCTTCTCTGTTGTTAATATTATAGGCTACTCTTTTTTGCTTTCTACATTGCTAAGCTCCCATAAGTCTTTAAGTAAAAACCGCATTTTCATTTCAATGCTGAAATAGATGATTTTTATTTTTCTCTTTCTAGTTTTGAACACCAACAAGTAAAAATAAATAAGCTAATTTAAACATATCATATTACCATGCAGAAATGTGGAAGAGTAAAAAACATCCAGTGTTAAAGCACTGCAGTCTGAATGCAAGTGAAATCATGGATTTCAGAGTAATTAATGACATTTCCAATAAATGGTGCTTGGAAAACTGGACAGCTACATGAAAAAGAATGAAGTTAGAACATTCTCTATCACCCTTACAAAAATAAACTCAAGATTGATTAAAGAGTTAAATGTAAGACCAGATAGCATAAAACTCCTAGAAGAAAACATAGGTAGAACACACTTTGACATAAATTGCAGCAATATTTTTTGGATCTATCTCCCACAGTAATGGAAATTAAAAAGAAAAATAAACAAATGGGACCTAAAAGCTTTTTAAACTTAAAAGCTTTTGCACAGCAAAAGAAACCATAAAAAAAATGAAAAGACAACCTGTAGACTGGGAAAAAGTATTTGCAAATGATGTGGCTGATAAGGAATTAACTTCCAAAATAAAAAAAAAAATAAAAAAATTCATACAGCTTAATATCAAAAAACAAACAACCCATTTAAAAATGGGCCAAACCTTAAATAGACATTTCTCCAAGAAAGACATACAGATGGCCAACAGGCATATAAAAAAGATGCTCAACATTGCTAAATATTAGAGAAATGCAAATCAAAACAACAATGAGGTATCACACACACTGGTCAGAACGGCTCTTATCAAAAAGTCTACAAATAACAAATGCTGTAGAGAGTGTGGAGGAAAAGGAACTCTCCTACATTGTTGGTGGGAACATAAACTAGTGCAGCCAGTATGGAGAACAGTATGGAGGATCCTTAAAAAACTACAAATAGAGTTACCACATGATCCTGCAGTTCCATTCATGGGCATGTATCTGGAGAAAACTCTAATTCAAAAAGATATATGCATCTCAATGTTCATAGCAGCACTATGTACAATAGCCAAGACATGGAAGCAATCTAAATGTCTATCAACAGATGAATGGACAAAGAAGACGTGGCATATATATACAATAGAATATTACTCAGCCACAAAAAAGAATGAAATAATGCCATTTGCAGAAACATGGAAGGACCTACAGATCATCACATTATGTGAAATAAGTCAGAGAGAGAAGACAAATATCATATGACATTGGTTATATATAGAATCTAAAATATGATGCAAATGAATGTTTCTACAAAACAGAAACAGATTCACAGATATAGAAAACAAACTTATGGTTACCAAAGAGGAGAGTGGGGGTCTAGGGAGGAGATAAATTAGAAGTTTGGGATTAACATATACAAAATATGTAAACAAGAAGGACCTATTTTATAGCACAGGGAACTATACTCAATATCTTGTGATAACATATAATGGAAAAGAAAAAATATATATATATATATATATAACTGAATCACCTTGCTGTACACGTGAAGCTAACACAACATTGTAAATTAATTACAACTCATCAGCAACAACAAAATAAAATAAAAGAAGAAGAAACAAGATTACAAAACCAATAAAATAAAACACAAAGCCAGTGTGAAAAAAAGACATATCGTAGACAATATTCTATGATTATCTCAATAAATAAAGGGAAAGAATTTGACAAAATTTAACATCCATTTATAATAAAAACTCTCAACAAAGTGAATATAGAGAGCATGTACCTCAACATAATAAAGGCTATATATGATAAGCCCACAGATAACATCATACTCAATAGTAAAAAATAAAAGCTTTTCTCTTAAGATCAGGAATAAGACAAGGATGCCCACTCTTGTCACTTTTATTCATCATAGTGTTGAAAGTCCTAGTCAGAGCAATTAGGCAAGGAAAAAATAAATAAATAAAAGTTATCCAAATTGGAAAGAAGGAAACAAAATTGTAAATATTTGCCAATAACATGATATTATATATAGAAAATCCTAAAGACTCCACAACAAAGGACCCAAGAATATACAATGAGGAAAGAACAGACTCTTCAATAAATAATGTTGGAAAAATTGGGCAGCCACATGCAAAAAGGAATTAAACTGGACCACTGATTAACCTTGAAAAAGATGGCGGAGGAGTAGGAGGTGGAGATCACCTTCCTCCCCACAAATACATCAAAAATACATCTACTTGTGGAGTGGCTCCTGCAGAACACCTTCTGAATGCTGGCAGGAGACCTCAGACCTCCAAAAAGGCAAAAGAATACCCACATAATTGGGTAGCACAAAGGAAAGAAGGGGAAAAAGAGAAAAAGTAATCCTGAGGAGACTGGCCCCTCTGGGAGGGTGCTGTGAGGGGGGGAAAGGCTCCCACATACTGGGGAGCCCCCTCACT
This sequence comes from Hippopotamus amphibius kiboko, assembly GCF_030028045.1. Classification (NCBI taxonomy): domain Eukaryota; kingdom Metazoa; phylum Chordata; class Mammalia; order Artiodactyla; family Hippopotamidae; genus Hippopotamus; species Hippopotamus amphibius. The sequence goes on from NC_080198.1 coordinate 79,158,613, forward strand.
GGTGAGGAAGGACAGGGGGAACCTTGCACCCCCAGAAAAGAGAGCAACAGCAGGTGTGCAGAGAGCAGAGTGGAGAGATCCCCACACAGAGGATTCAGGCAGCACTCCCCAGCCAGAGAACCTAATCTGCTCACCCATGGTGGTGGTGGGGGCTGGGCACCAAGGCTTGGGTTTCGGAGAACAGACACCAGGGAGAGAGCTGGGGCTGGCTGTATGAGAACAGCCTGGGGGCAGGTGCACCAGCTAGCAGGAGGGAGTTTGGGCAAAATCCCGGGCCACACAGAGAGGCAGGGGACCTTTGTTTCAGAGTGCTTGGGAGGAGCTTCCCTCTCCATGAACTCACAGGCTGCGAAGTGGTGTGACCTGTGGCTGCTGGATCTAAAAGCCTGCCTGCCACCCTGTGACCCCACCCTGCCACCTGCTGCTGGGCCCTGCAGCCCATCGGCCCTGTGTGCCGCCAGGCCCTGCTAACTACCTGCCTGCTGCTGTGCACAGCCAGGCTCTGCCTACTGCCCAATGCCCCACTCCCTGACCCCACGCCGCTGGGCCCCACTGCCCACCCACTCAGTGTGCTGCGGAGCCTTAGCATTCAACCCACCCACTGCCACCAAGGGTCCTATGTGTAAGGCAAGTCACTGGCCACACCCTCCTGGCAGTAGGTGAAGCCCACAAATACCAAGGGTCAACTTCCCTGAGAGAACACATGGCACACCTTAGGCTCATGCTGATCTCTGCTGTTACAAGCACTCCCACAAATGCCATATCTCACCCTCCCCCCACCCTGAAGTTGCAAGTGAGCCCCAATCACCCTCTTTCACCCCCTCTTTCCTGGGTGGGGAACTGACTCCTGAGAGCAACTCACATGCAACTAAGGGACCAAAACCAAAACTGATCCTCAAGGACTGCAGGACCAAAGAAAAGAAAGGGAAACAACTGCAGGAGGAGCAGATTTAATACCCACAATAGGCTTGAGAGACCCTGCATCTGTGGATCACCTGAATAGCTGAGTGTTTCTCAATAGAGACTGTAGACATAGGGGCAACTGGGGACTGTGGGGACAAATACACACAGGACTAATACCAGATCACAGTCTGAGCTCTCCACAGTCCTCTCCACAGCAGGTGCAGAGCCCTACCTAGAAGTACTGGAGGACTTCTTGGTATGTTTGTCTTGTTTCTGGTTATAGGTATTTGTTAATCTTTACTGTATATATTTGTATGTGGATTTGCTTGTAATTAGTATGAGTACTCCCTTCTTTCTTCTCTTTGCTCTCTCTTTTCCTCTTCTCTTTGGTTTCTTTTCCTCTTCTCTTTTTGAAAATGTAAGTGTGCACATCTCCTTGTGTGATTTTGACTGATTAGAGTTGTTTTTACCACAAGTCTTGGGGATCTGTCTGTCCTTTCCCCTTTCTTCCCTTTTTTTTTCCTTTTTTTTTTCTTTGCTCTCATTCTACCTCCTTTTTCTCTGTGCTGTGCAGCTTCCAGGGTCTTAGTGCCCCTGCCTGGGGTCAAACCTGGACCTCTGAGACAGCAGAGTGGAGTGCAGGATGCTGGAACACCAGACAACTCCTGACCCCATGGGATACTAATCAGCAGGTGCTCCCCTAGATTTCTCATTCTTTATCACCAGGCTCCAAATCCAACCAAAGGCCAGCAAGCTCCAATGCTTGTTACCTCAAGCCAAAGAGAACAGAGACAAGAGAAATTACTACTAGGCAGCATAAAGAAAGGAGACAGCAAATATTAAAAATTAGACAAAAATGAGAAAACAAAGAAACACCTCACAGGCAAAGGAGTAAGAAAAACCCAAAAGACCAAATAAATGAAGAAGAAATTGGCAAACTGCTTGAAAAAGAATTCAGAGTAATGATAGTAAACATGATCCAAAATCTCAAAAATAAAATAGAGAAAATAGGAGAAACATTTAATAAAGTCCTATAAGAACTAAATAGCAAACAAACAGTAATGAACAACACAATAACTGAAATTAAAAATACTCTAGATGGTATAAACAGCAGAATAACTGAGGCAGAAGAATGAGTAAGTGAGTTGGAAGGTAGAATGGGGGAGACAACTGCCACAGAGCAGGAAAAAGAAAAAAGAATAAAAAGAATGGAAGACAGTCTCAGAGAATTCTGGGATAACATTAAGCATATGAACATTCAAATCGTAGGAGTCCCAGAAGAAGAGAATAAAAAGAAAGGGTCTGAGAAAATATTTGAGGAGATTATAGTGGAAAATTTCCCCCACATGGGAAAGGAAATAGTAAACCAAGTCCAAGAAGTGTAGAGAGTCCCACATAGAATAAACCCAAAGAGAAACACACTGAGGCACATATTAATCAAACTAACAAAAATTAAACATAAAGAAAAAAGTATTAAAAGCAGCAAGAGAAAAGCAACAAATAACATTAAGGGAAAACCTATAAGGATAACAGCTGATCTCTCTGCAGAAACTCTGCAGGCTAGAAGGGAGTGGCAGGAGATAATTAAAGTCTTGAAAGAGAAAATCCTATAGCCAAGAATACTCTATCCAGCAAGAAGCTCGTTCAGATTTGATGGAGAAATCAAAAACTTTACAGACAAGCAAAAGTTAAGAGAATTCAGCACCACTAACTGGCCTTACAACTACTGTTAAAGGAACTCTTCTAGGCAGTAAACACAAGAGAAGGAAAAGACCTACAAAAACACAGCCAAAACAAAAAAGGAAATGGTAATAGGAACACACATATCAATAATTACCTTAAATGTAAAGGGATTAAATGCTCTAATCAAAAGACACAGACTGGCTGAATGGATACAAAAACAAGACCTTTATATATGCTGTCTACAAGAAACCCACTTCAGACATAGGGACACATACACACTGAAAGTAAGGGGATGGAAAAAGATATTCCATGCAAATGGAAGTCAAAAGAAAGCTGGAGTAGCAATACTCACATCAGACAAATCAGACCTTAAACTAAAGACTATTACAAGAGTCAAGGAAGGACACTACATAATGATCAAGGGATCGATCCAAGAAGAAGATATAACAATGTAAATATCTATGCAACCAACATGGGAGCACCTCAGTACATAAGGCAAATGCTAACAACCATAAAAGGGGAAATCAAAAGTAACACAATAATAGTAGGAGACTTTAACACCCCACTTACACCAATGGACTGATCATCCAAACAAAAATAAATAAGGAAACACAAGCTTTAAATGAGACATTAGAACATCTTGACTTAATTCATATTTATAGGACATTCTATCCAAAAACTACAGAATACACTTTCTTCTCAAGTGCACGTGGAACATTCTCCAGTATAGATCACAGCTTGGGTCACAAATCAAGCCTTGGTAAATTCAAAGAAATTGAAGTTATATCAAGCATCTTCTCTGACCACAACGCCATGAGACTAGATGCTAATTACAAGAAAAAAACTCCAAAAAATACAAACACATGGAGGCTAAACAATACGCTATTAAGCAACCAAGAATTCACTGCAGAAATCAAGAGGAAATCAAGAAATACCTAGAAACAAATGACAATGAAAACACAACAACCCAAAACCTATGGGACGCAGCAAACGCAGTTCTAAGAGGGAAGTTTATAGCAATACAATCCTACTTCAAGAAACAAGGAAAATTTCGAATAAACAGCCTAACCTTACACCAAAAACAATTAGGAAAAGAAGAACAAAAAAACCCCAAAGTGAGCAGAAGGAAAGAAATCATAAAGATCAGAGCAGAAATAAATGAAAAAGAAAGGAAGGAAACAGTAGCAAAGATCAATAAAACCAAAAGCTGGTTCTTTGAGAAGATAAACAAAATTGATAAACCATTAGCCAGACTCATGAGGAAAAAAAGGGAGAGGACGTGAATCAACAGAATTAGAAATGAAAAAGGAGAAGTAACAATGACACTGCAGAAATACAAAAGATCATGAGAGACTACTACAAGCAACTATATGCCAATAAATTGGATAACCTGGAAGAAGTGGATAAATTCTTAGAAAAGTATAATCTTCCAAGACTGAACCAGGAAGAAATAGAAAATATGCACAGACCAATCACAAGCACTGATATTGAGACTGTGATTAAAAATCTCCCAACAAACAAAAGCCCAGGGCCAGGTGGCTTCACAGGCAAATTCTATCAAACATTTCGAGAAGAGCTAACCTCTATCCTTCTCAAACTCTTCCACATTCTATGAGGCCACCATCACCCTGATACCAAAATCAGGCAAAGATGTCACAAAAAAAGAAAATTATAGAGCAATACCACTGATGAATATAAATGCAAAAATCCCCAACAAAATACTAGCAAACAGAATCCAACAACACATTAAAAAGACTATACACCATGATCAAGTGGGGTTTATCCCTGGAATGCAAGGATTCTTCAATATACACAAATCAATCAATGTGATACATCATATTAACAAATTGAGGGATAAAAATGTATGAACATATCAATAGATGCAGAAAAAGCTTTTGACAAAATTCAACATTCATTTATGATAAAAACTCTCCAGAAAGTGGGCACAGAAGGAAGTTACCTTAACATAATAAAAGCCATATATGACAAACCAACAGCCAACATCATTCTAAATGGTGAAAAGCTGAAAGCATTCCCTCTAAGAACAGGAATGAGACAAAGGTGTCCTTTCTCACCACTATTATTCAACACAGTTTTGGAAGTTTTAGCCACAGCAATCAGAGAAGAAAACTAAATAAAAGGAATCCAAACTGGAAAAGAAGAAGTAAAATTGTCACTCTTCGCAATGGAGAAATGTCTATTTAGGTCTTCCATCCATTTTTGGATTGGGTTATTTTCTTTGTATAATATCACATCTTTCTATGATATTATACATAGAAAACCCTAAAAAAGCTTCCTGAAAACTGCTAGCACTAATTGATGAATTTAGTAAAGTAGCAGGATACAAAATTATGCGCAGAAATCTCTAGCATTCCTATACACTAACAACGAAAGATCAGAAAGAAATTAAGGAAACAATCCCATTCACCATTGAAACAAAAAGAATAAAATAACTAGGAATAAGCCTGCCTAAGGAGGCAAAAGACCTGTATCCAGAAAACTATAAGACACTGATGAAATAAATCAAAGATGATACAATCAGATGGAGGAACATACCATGTTCTTGGATTGGAAGAATCAACTTTGTGAAAATGACTATCCAACCCAAAACAATTTACAGATTCAATGCAATCCCTATCAAACTACCAATGGCATTTTTCACAGAACTAGAACAAGAAATTTTACAATTTTTATGGGAACGCAAAAGACCCTGAATAGCCAAAGCAATCTTGTGAAGGAAAGATGGACCTGGAGGAATCAGGCTCCTTGACTTCAAACAATACTACAAGCCTTCAGTGATCAAGACAATATCGTATTGGAACAAAAACAGAAATATAGATCAATGAAACACAATAGAGAGCCCAGAGATAAACCCATGCTGGGAAAATTGGACAGCAACATGTAAAAGAATGAAATTAGAACACTTCATAACACCATACACAAAAATAAACTCCAACTGGATTAAAGACCTACATGTAAGGCCAGACATTATAAAAGTCTTAGAGGAAAACACAGGCAGAACACTCTATGACATACATCAAAGCAAGATCCTTTTGGACCCACCTCCTAGAATCATGGAAATAAAATCAAGAATAAACAAATGGGACCTAATGAAACTTAAAAGCTTTTGAGCAGCGAAAGAAACCATAAGCAAGACAAGAAGACAGCCCTCAGAATGGGAGCAAATATTTGCCAACGAATCAACGGACAAAGGATTAATCTGCAATATATACAAGCAGCTCATGCAGCTTAATACCAAAAAAGCAAATAACCCAATCCACAAATGGGTGGACGACCTAAATGGACATTTCTCTAGAGAAGACATGCAGATGGCTAAGAAATACATGAACAGATCCTCAACATCACTAATCATTAGAGAAATGCAAGTCAAAGCCACAATGAGGTATCACCTCACACCAATCAGAATGTCCATCCTCCAAAAATCTAGAAACAATAAGTGCTGGAGAGGCTGCAGAGAAAAGGGAACCCTCCTGCACTGTTGGTGGGTATGCAAATTGGTACAGCCACTGTGGAAAACAGTATGGAGTTTCCTTAAAAAAAAAAAAAATAGAACTACCATATGACACAACAATCCCACTCCTGGGCATATATCCAGAGAAAACCGTAATGCAAAAAGAAACATGTACCATAATGTTCACTGCAGCACTATTTACAATAGCCAAGACATGGAAGCAACCTAAATGCCCATCAACAGATGAATGGATAAAGAAGACGTGGCACATATATATAATGGAATATTATGCAGCCAAAAAAAAAAAAAGGAATGAAATTGAGTTATTTGTCGTGAGGTGGATGGACCTAGAGTCTATCATACAGAGCAAAGTAAGCCAGAAAGAGAAAAAGAAACACCATACACTAACTCATATATATGGAGTCTAAAAAAATGGTAGTGATGAACCCTGTGACAAGGCAAGAATAAAGATGCAGATGTAGAGAATGGATTTGAGGACATGGGGTGGGGGGTGAAGGGGAAGCTGGGACAAATCAAGAAAACAGCATTGACATATATACACTACCAAATGTAAAACAGATAGCTAGTAGAAAAATGCTGCATAAAACAGGGAGATCAACTTGATGATGGGCAATGACTTAGAAGGATGGATTAGGGAGGGTGGGAGGGAGTCTTGGGAGGGAGGGGATATGGGGATATATGTATAAATACCGCTGATTCACTCTATTGTACAGGAAAAACTGGCACAACAGTGTAAAGCAATTATATTCCAATAAAGAGCTTTAAAAAAAACCCCCAAAACTCGACCACTATCTCATACAATACACCAAAAATAATTCAAAATGAATTAAAGACTTGAATATAAGACCTGAAACCAGAAAACTTCTAGAAGAAAACATAAGTGGTAAGCTCCTTGACATAGCTTTGGTGATTATTTTCTTGATCTGACTCCAAAAGCAAAAGCAACAAAAGCAAAAATATGTAAGTGGGACTACATCAAGCTAAGTAAGAACCTTCTGTACAGCAAAGGAAATAGACAACAAAATAAAAAGGCAACCTACCCTCCCCCGATGCGGGGGACCCGAGGGGGGGGGAGTCAAGGAAGGTAGGGAATACGGGGATATGTGTATAAAATCAGATGATTGAACTTGGTGTACCCCCCAAAAAATAAATAAATAAATAAATAAAATTAAAAAAAAAAAAAAGGCAACCTACACAATGGGGGAAAATATTTGAAAATCCCATATCTGACAAGGGGCTAACATCCAAAATATATAAAGAACACATATAACTCAATAGAAAAAAAAAATCAAACAATTCAATTAAAAAATGGGCAGAGGATCAAAATTGACATTTTTCCATAAAGCACATAGAGATGGTCAACATATACATGAAAAGATGCTCAACTTCACTAATCATCAGGGAAATGCGAATCCAAACCAAAATGAAATATCACCTTGTACCTGTTAGAACAGATATTATCAAAAAGACAAGAAATAAAGATGTGAAATGAAGGAAACCCTTGTGCATTGTTAGTAAGAATGTAAACTGGTGCAGCCACTATGGAAAACAGTATGGCGGTTTCTCAAAAATTAAGAATAGAACTATCACATGATCCACCAATTCTACTTCAATTCTACTTTTTATCCAAAGGATAAAATAATATTAACTGGAAAATACATAAGCACCCCTATATTCATTGCAGCATTTTTATAATAATCAAGACATGGAAGCAATCTAAGTGATATATATAATCACAGTATCTTTATATTTTTCATTATATATATCCATCATATATATATTATGGAATACTATTTAAGCATAAAAAAAGAATGAAATCTTGTTCTTTGTCATGACATGGATGGACCTTGAGGGTATTATGCTAAGTGAAATGAGTCAGACTAAGAAATTCTGTATGTTTTCACTTATATATGGAATTAAACAAACAAAACCAAGCTATAGATAGAGAAGACAGATTTGTAGTTGCCAGAGGTCGTGGGTGGGGGAGTGGATGAAATAAATGAAGGCATTCAAAATGTACAAACTTCCATTTATAAAATAAATAAGTCATGGGGATATAACATACACCATGGTGACTAGAGTTACTTTTATTTAGAAAAAAGAAAATGTGTATTGTTATTAAGAGCCACATGTAAAATTTCCTGCAGTTTAGTTTTACAAAGTAAAAATCTTTGAATTATATAATACATATTTCTTTGTTGCTTTAGCAATAAAATTAATGACTTCTGAATAAAGATTCCTCTGTGTTCCTTTCTATTTGTATTAACGACAAATTAATCTTATTCATCATTTCCTATCTAAACTAACATCAGAGAACCCTGAAAATTTATTACAGTTCAAGGAATTTAGATGCAGAGATAGATATGCACTGAGAAAAGCAGCTCAAGGAATGTCCATTGCAAAAGATAGAGACCATTCTATGATAAATTTAGATCTCTGTAATTAAAACAATTTCAACTTATCAAAGTATTCTTCACATAGTGTGAAACACTAAAGCAAACATTAAGCAATGTCAAATAAGGAATGCATGTTTTCAAACTTTTTCATTATTTTCATCATGGTGCTGTTATTTTTTCACAACTTCCCCTTCAGCGTATTTAAAATATACTAAACTATTAATCTGCTGGTCTTTCCCTAGGATATGATTAATTGTGTATATATATTGCCTCAAACAAGTATCCTTTCTGCTTGTTACACATTTTAATTGGTAGAAAATTAGAGAAATCATATTATTTTACCCAATATGAAGATCATTTACAATTCTCCTGTTCCCTTGGTCCTCTGCAACCTCTGTTATTTTGTTTGATTTTACAGATTGCAAGAATCATATTTAGCAGGAATCCTAAAATGAATGGCTGTCATTCCTCTTATTCGACAAGTGAGAATATGATTGATAGTTTTAGTGATTGCTATTCCAGAATTATGCATCTAATGGAAGGTTCATGACTCTTTAAAATATACTACTTGTATGTCCTTTCATTTTTGACTGCAAAGGTGTAACAGCAATGACATTAGTCATCCCAGGAACTGGAGCTGGGTACATATTTTACCTATAGCTGCATACTGATAACATTACACAATGTTTTGTATCTTTGAATACCCAATAAGGATGCCTACATGTATGACAAATGATGGTATTTTAAAGGTTCTTACTTTGCAGACTGGTTATAAAAGGACATTTTGATAATGTGAAGTTTAATTGTACTGGTTTCTATCATTTTAGTAGCCCCCTATGCTTCAAAAACAATTGCTAAATTACTAAAGAAGAGAAATTAAAGTGAGTAGATTGAGGATATAGGGAGATGAAATGAATTTTTAAAATCTATTTAAGCTTTTAATGTATAAAAATTCCTATCTTTTCAGTTTATCCATCAAATAAAACAATATTCATTTTATATTTAATGTCAAATATGTAATATGTACTTCGAAATGGAAATAGTACCTTAGGGTAAATGATAATGAACTTCCTTCAATTACATTTTATAGTTATGACCTTTATTTCAACAATAATTTAACATTTTAATTAAATTTGAAGTCATTTTCATTTCTAAAAATACATTCTTTATCTCTTTTTCTCCAATTTAATGGAGTGATTTTCTATCTCAATCTGCAATATCTGGTTATAAATTTTAATACCATTTTTCAATGAAGTTCCTCTATGTTATTTATCTTAAGGCAACGTTTGGGCTGCTTGAAAATTAACCAAATACTTTCATTTATCAGCAAATAGTTGAATAATTCAGAATTGAGGTAAATATATAATTATCACTTTAGTGTAAATGTGTTTTAAACAGTCCTGACATGCAAATACATATGGGTAAGCAAATTTTTTTCTTAAAACTTTATATGATGCCAGAACTTCACATTATTTGGGGGAAAAATCATTCTTTCTTTTATTTTTGGCCATTCTCAAGTGAAGACATTATTTATGGTGTTTGTGTCTGTTGATATAAAGCTAACTAATCTCCTAAAAAAGTTTACCAAAAATTAAATGGCTTTTATTATGCATGTAAGATTATGTAAATCCAAACTAAGTTGTACAATAATGCATATATGTTGCAAGTCCCTCATTTCACACACATAAGGAATGGTTGTTACTTTTCTGTAGCCACCCATTAAGTTAGAGAATTGAACCTAACTTTCTATCCCTTGACTGATAATTTTATGTATCACTAAAACCACTAGATTTATATTTAATTATTGATGTATTCTTAGGTTTGGGGAACTCTTCCTGGTTCTATGATTTCACAGTGATTAAAACATTAAAAATTCTTGCCATCACAGAGGTCAGTGTGGAATATAAAATAAACAATTAAAGAAATGTCACACTTTCTGAGACTGATAATACTATATAGGAAAATGCAGCAGAGTGAGGTTTTGGAGAACGGCAGGAAAAGAACACTGTCTTAGATGAGTCCAAGAGGACTCATTTTCTTACATATAAAATGACTGTAATAAAAATACCTAACACAGTTTTTGAGAATTAAATGAATTACTACATTAGAGTAACAGTGTTCAAGAAATGTTAAATAAAACTATGCAATGAAGGTTTAATCTTGATGCAATAATAACTTTTTCATTTTTATAAAAACATTTCAATAAAAGTTGTTTAGCAATATAATAAAGATATAATTAGATGAAGTGGACTGAAGACACACTGATGCATAATCTTCAGTTATGTAACATTACCTTAAACATGAAAGTGTTACTTAAGCAAAATAAATCATTGCTTCAACTCTTAAAATGTTTATGCCAATTTTTACATAATTAAAAGATGCAGTCCTTATGTCTAAAATTATTTGAAGTCTATAGCTTAAAAATGGAATTTATTTATCAATGTATTTACATTTATTAGTTTCCTACTAGACACAAAATACTCTGCCAGTACATTCTGACCAAAAAAAATTAAATGAAAAAATTTGTGATGCCACCTATGAATATGATATCTCATTGCGATTAGATTTGCATTTCTCTAACAATTAGTGATGTTGAGCATCTTTTCATGTGCCTGTTCACCCTTTGTATGTCCTCTTTGAAAAAATATCTATTCAGGTGTTCTGCCCATTTTTTGATTAAGATTTTTGTTTTTCTGACATTGAGTTTTATAAACCATTCATATATTTTGGAGATTAATCTCTTGTAGATCATATCATTTGCAAATGGATAAATTCATTGACTTTAAAAGATAAATGCTAGTGTTTCAATCCTATCTTTGTTGTCTTACAGAATTTAACTTTGTTCCCTATTAATTTTCTCTATTTAACTTTAGACATATTATGTCACCACATTAAAATACTAAAGATTAATAATAATATATAATTATCTCAAGAGATGCAGAAATCCATCATAATTCAAAATCTATTCAGGATTTACATTTTAAAAACATTAAAAACATTATCTTACTAAAATTTCTAAAATTAATGTCATACATTATAGTGAAAGATGAAAATCATACCATTTAAAATAAGGAATGAGACTAGAAAGCTTGCTATCTCCAATTTTGTAAATAATGTACTGAAGGAACTTGCCAAAGAAATAGGGCAGGAAAGGAAATGGAATATATTTAAGGGTACAGAATACATATTCCAAACAATCATTATTTGTCAGATATGATTGTTTGAAGAGATTATTTAAATGTTAGATTTTAGCAAATTTTATAAATGTGGGCAATATTTAAAAAATGGAACCCTTTATGATAGGAATAGTTTAATTATATGACATTTGACAATGTCAGAGACTTTTGAGAAGTGGTTTGGGTGAAAATTTTGGAGTAGGTTTAAGAGATCATGGAATGAGAAGAATACAGAAAGAGCTCAAACAACTCATTTAGTAGGTAGCAGATTTTTCAGGCAAAGGGGAGCAATTATTTTGCTTCATCTTGTTTGGTTCACTCTATGTTGATGGAAATGCCTTGAATGAAAAACACTTGGTGTAGACGAGACAGGGGAGAATTGGTACAGTGATGATCTGAGGCAGAGAAGCAAAATGGACTCCAATGCACAAGTGAATAAATTGGTTTTATATAGGACAATGGAAAGTATATTTTGCTAAAAGTAGAAAGGAAGAGTATGTGCTGGGTATTTGTGATAGATTATGCAAAAATTCTTTTTTGATTGTGTCAATTTCCTCAGTAAAGAAGGAAATGCAATTGTTGGCTGAGTAAGGCCAGAAGGACTGGTGCTAAAGTTTGAGGAGGGAAGAGAGGTTTTTAAACATTCAAGTTGGAACTAGAGAATGTCAGTGGATGACACACAGTAATGCAGTTCTTTACAGCTTTAACAACTCATTTAATAGCTATGGACATGAGATAAATGTAAAATTTTCAACATCATTGTTGCCTTTTCTGTGTCTATCCTCTACTGCTCAGCTATAGTTATGGATTATGTTCCAAGCCATGGTACTGTGTATGGAAAGAAGTTCTTAGATTTGTGTGGTGCTTGCACTTATAAGAAATAGTATCTTATGATTCCCACTAAAATATGGGTCCAGAGGAAGAAGGAAGAATCAAGAATAACACCAGAGTTACTATCTTGGATTACAAGGCAATTCAATTATTATAATTAGGAGATGGGGCAGAAGTGTTTGTGCAATTGGGAAAGAAGAAAACCAATTATGTTAGCTTTTACTTTTTGCATAAAATTGCTATACTCAATCATAGTAAAAATGTTTAGTTGCTTGTAGAATACATGGATCTGGAGTTCAATACACAGGAAAGGTATTATCACTTATAATATTCCATGGTCTATCACTAAAATGTAGCTAATTATTTTTGAAGTTCTGTAAAGTTATTTTAGATAAATTTATGACCTTCTCTAACTCTAAAAAGGTTTATTAAAATCATAGTATTTCTACAGATATCAAAGCAATTAGATATGTATAAGGCATCATTTCAAGGCATTTTTCTGACGGATTTTGGGTTTACAATAGCAAGTGTTGTAACACAGAAGTAGTGGTTATGAAGAATCTGTAATTCAGAATAGCAATATCAGAGGAACAAACATTTTTATTCACAAATATTGTTGATGTGACTCCAATTCAACTTAAATCTTTTTTTTTTTTTTTTTTTGATTTTCATTTTAAGTCTAGCATCTCAACTGTATCCTAAGCAGAGTGGTTTTCAGTTGAGAATGTCAGGGAAAAGCTAAGGATGAGAAATCAATTGGCATAGTATGGACTGAATAGTGAAAATACAGGCCTTTGAAACTCCCATTTAAGAGTTTAGAATTTAGAGATAACAGATATATTAATTAGCAGCCACTAAAATTTACCACAATAAAATCCATATTTTCAGAGAGAGGCCTAATGTATACTTTATACATATGCTGTTACAAAATGTTTTAAAATATCATGTCAAAAAGGCATTTTAACTTTGAAATGCCATATCATAAATTAAGATGAAATGAAGGATTTAAGGACCTGAGTCATGCCTAGTTTTTATAGTGACTTGTGGTACTTAAAACAGCCATTTTTTCATCTTTCTGTATTTCTTAAGGAGTTAATTATTTTGATTTAATAATTATCAAGAATTATTATTACCTCATAAATTATATACTAATTAAAACCTTGTAGAAATAGTTGTAACGTTTCCTTTCTTCAATAGTAAAAATGTTAGCACTTTAAAGGTAAAACTACTATGATATTTAACTATTATATTCAATAAACACTTTTGAAAGTATGAAAGTAAATTCATTCTAGGCATAAAAAGAGAATTTTTAGAAAGTCTTATCCATTTGCTTTTCTTCTAATTCTATTATTATTACTAAAGCTGATGTAAATTGCTTGGAGCTACTATTAATATTAAATATTTGATGGATTGCAGTAGGCTAACCCTCTCTGAATTCAATCATTCTTCCCTTGAGTAGAGTAGAAGAGACTTGATAGTTTATGTTTAGAAAAGGAACTAAAAATAGCATGCAATTTTAGCTCATTTTTAAGGGAAAAATCCAATTTGTGAGTCAATATGTATATCTATATTTCTCACTTAAAGATTTTACTGTCTATTGTTCTGCTTGAACTTAAGCAAATGTATTAATAGACACAAATGTTGGAAGAGCATAAATAACTGGATAAACTTGAGAGAAGCAGTGTTTACTTATCTAAACTGTCTCTATATGTTTTATCAAAAGTGTTTTATTCTCTAAATGCATAATATTTTCTTCTGATTTTTAAATTATGCACATTATACATAATTTGGAAAATGAGGAAACAAGAACTATATTTGTAAATGATATAAATTTAAAAGATTCAAAACATCATTAAAATTTTACTGACTGCCTCTTTAGCCTCTCTGATGTTTATGCATACAACTATGTTACATATATATGTTTGGTTTTCACATATAACTATATATATATACATATGTTAAGCATATATATATATATATGACTTTCATTTATCTATGATCACCTAGTTCACACTCTTTATAATCTTTTCTCCAAAAAAGGTAAAATTGACTATGTCAAAAATAAATATCACGTAAAGGTAAATTCACTGAGGAAAATAATTGGAACATATATTAGAAAGGGCCATATATTCCTAAATTTTTGAAAATGGAAGTATAGCAATGATTATTACAAAAACAAAAACAAAACCCCCAATCAATTGCTAGTATTTTCCCTATTAGTAAGTGTTTATCTGATTAGGTAGAGCTGTATCTGAAATTTGAAAACAAGATTTAATAAAATTTTGAGTCTACTAAATCACATAATACCTCTAAGCTTTAGCTTTTATGTATAAAAATGGTGATAATGATACTGCCACCTATGACTGATGTAGGGATTATGCAAGAAGACTATAACAGCTAAAATTGTAAGCATAATAAATAACAGCTGTTTTTATTCTCTACAACCAGCCTAAGTTCTGGACAGATGCTGTTTCTGTATTCTAAACAATTTCTATATTAAAATTACATAAATAATTGAAATTATTCATCAAACTGCATGAACAATTTAAAGTCAACATAATATTGCCTATTGATTTTAAGAAAAATTGTATCAACAATATTGCCAACAACAATGTTGATATTATCTCAATATTTTGAAAAATATGCATAAGCATTTAAGTAGTCATTGCCAATTTGACAGTTTTGACATTTGCCAATTTTGAAGAATTCTGCAGCAATTTACAGTTCTTCTTTCTTTGAAGAAGTTTGATTCTGGAGCCAGAATACCTGAGTTCAAATCCCAGTTCTGCCATATAATATAGATATAATAAAGCTGAGAAGTTTGAATCATATAAAGTATAAATACATGAAAAAAATATATATACTTTGTGTGTATATATACTTTACATATATTTATAAAATACTTCTAGTCCTTAAACTTGAACAGATTCTGAATCACTAATTTATTTTTAAGGCACTTTTTTTCAAGTTCTTAGTGTTAAATATTTATCCAATTGCTGTATAAAAATTAAGGGACTTTAAAATTGCTAGTGCCAGTCATATGTATATGTGGACTCATGGGAAACCTTTTTTCTACAGTAACATTTAGAAATACATATTTTCTTATCATACTCCAAGAGTTTTGCAGAAAATTATTGTAATGTAAATTAAAAACACTGAATCACTGATTTCTTCATTGTATCATATTCACTAATTTGTTTTATTCATCCTAAGCTCCAAGATCCTAAATTGTCTGCATTCTAAATGACTAACAATTACCATTGCATATTACAAATTTAATGCTCCATTTGAATATATTTGCAGTTTTAAAAGATGGTATTTCACAATTTGTTTATATATTAAATGGCTTAACAACTCAGATACCCATATCAGCAGACAGCATACACACACACACACACACACACATACACACACGCACACATCACATATACCTTTATAATTTACAGGAAAGAATTCACTAGGAGAGTCATCCATCTTTAAACCCTGGCCATTTATTATTTATCTTGTCTTGCTCTACATTATTTTTTCCTAATGAAATTTTTCCTCTCATTATCTAATTGATTACTGATGGAAGGTTAGTTGGCACAGCCTCTATGGCAAACAGTTTGGAAGTTTTTTTACAATATTATATAAACTTATAATTATTCAATGACTCAGCCATGTGACTCTTAAGTATTTACTCAAGAGGACCAAAACCTGTATTTATAAAAAGACCTATATATAATTACTCATAGCAGCCTTATCTACAATAGCTAAAAACTGGTAACAACCCATATATACATGAACAGGGACATGGATAAACATATCGTGAAACATTCATACAATGAGCTATAACTCAGAAAAAAAAAACCTTAATGATAAATGCAACACATGGATAAGTGAAAAAAGCCAATAAACCAAGATTACATGTCAGGAGATTCTATTTTATGAAGTTCTTGATTAGCAGAGGGATGGTAATAGAAACAAGAAAATTATTTTCCCTGGATGGGAATAAAGGAGAAATGTTTGGAAATAAGCACTAGCGGACTTTGTTTAGTTACATATTTGTGTAGAATTGGCAAAATTCACCAAGTAGAACACTTGGAAGTGCATTTTATTTTTATCATATATAAATTGCACCTGCAAATTAAAAAAAAATAAAATAAAACCAGTATAGTACCAAAAGTGATCATGTAAGGGTATATGATAATCTATTCCATTCTCTCCCTTTCCCCACAATAAAGGAAATGGAAAAGTTTCCCTTCAACTCACTAGAAAGTAATTTTGCCTACCTATGAGGCATCCAGATTAATGAATTTCTGAGCATTTGTGCTACAATTAGGGGGGAAATATGGGAGAAATACAGAAACAAAGTGCATATAAAAGCATATTTTTATACGTTTACTATGATTTAAAATCTCATACATAATTACAAATGGATTGTTTTAAGTACTAAACTATCTGCAGACAGAGATGTTTTGTGCATTCATTGCAAAGATAATAAATTTTATGTCAAGTGTGAATTTATTTATTTTAGATTTTTCGTTGAGTTAAGCTTGGCTTATATCATTATATGTTTCATGTGTACAAAATTATATTTTTCCTTCTAGATCCTATACAGGGTGATCACTACAAAAAATTTACTTTCCATCTGTCATCATAGAGTTGGGTTCACTACCCATTTCACCTTTATCCCTCACCTTCCCCTCTGGTAACCAGTGCTCTGTTCTCTGTATCTACATGTGTTTTTTTTTTGTTTGTTTGTGTTTTTTTTTGGTTTGTGCACATATTTTGTTTTTTGTTTGTTTGTATTTATATTCTATGTACTAATAAAATCATTCAGTATTCATCTTTCTCTGTCTGACTTATTTCACTTAGTATAATACTTTATAAATCTATACATGTTGTCACAAAATGACTTGATTTTATTATTTTTTATGACCAAGTGATACTCCTTTGTGTGTGTGTGTGTGTGTGTGTGTGTGTGTATGTATATCCCACACCTTCTTTATCCATTAATCTGTTGAGGGATACTCAGGATGCTTCCATACCCTGGCTAGTGTAAATAAAGCTGCAACGAACATAGAGGGGCATATATCTTTTGAATTAGTGTTTTTGTATTTGAACAAATACCCAAAGTGGGATAGTTAAATGATATGGCAGTTCTATTGTTAATTTTTTGAGGAATTACCAAACTGTTTTCCACAGTGGCTGCACCAATACACTTTTCTACTAACAGTGATTATGATTAAGTGTTCCCTTTTCTCTACATCTTCACCAGCACTTTTTGTTGCTTGCCTTCTTTATAACAGCCATTCTAAGAGGCATGATGTAGTATCTCACTGTGGTTTTGATCTGTATTTTTCTAATAATTTTCAATTTTGGACAACTTTTCATATGCCTGTTGGCCATCTGTATTTCTTCTTTGGAAAAATGTCTGTTCAACTCCTCTGCACATTTTTTAACTAGGTTGTTGTTGTTGTTGTTTTGTTGCTGTTTGTTAAGTTGTATGAGTTATTTATACATTTGAATATTAACACCTTACCAGATATATCATTTACAAACATCTTCTCCCATTGAATAGTTTGCCTTTTTATTTTGCTGATGGTTTCCTTTGCTATGCAAAAGCTTTTTAGTTGATGTATTCCTATTTGTTTATTTGTTCTCTAGTTTCCCTTACCTGAAGAGACATATTCAGAAAAATATTGCTAAGATTGATGTCAAAGAGCATATTGCCTTGTTTTCTTCTAGGATTTTTAAGGTTTCAGCTCTTACATTCAAGTCTTTAATCCATCTTGAGTTGATTTTTTTATATAGTGAGATAGTGGTTCAGTTTTATTTTTTGCACTTTGCTGTCTGGTTTTCCAAACTTCATATCTCGAAGAGATTACCCTTTCTTCACTGTATGGCTTTTGCTCCTTTGTCATATAGTAATTGTCCATACATACATGGGTTTATTTATGGGTATTCAATTCTGTTACATTGATCTATATATCTGTATTCCTGCCAATGGCATGCTGTTTTAATTACCATGTCTTTGTAATGTAGTTTGAAATCAAGGAGTGTGATACCTCCAGTTTTGTTCTTTTTTCTTAGGATGGTTTAGCAATTGCTTTGGGGTCTTTCATGGCTCCACATAAATTTTAGTATTTTTTGTTACATTTCTGTAAAAATATGTCCTTAGAATTTTGGGGGGGATTGCATTGAATCAGTAGATTGTTTTAGATAATATGGTCATTTTGACATTGCTACATCTTCTAATCCATGAGCATGGGATAGCTTTCCATTTATTTATATATTCTTCAATTTCCTACAAGGTATTATAATTTTTAGTGTACTGGTCTTTCATCTCCTTGATTAAATTTATTCCTAAGTATTTTATTCTTTTTGTTGACATTGTAACTGGGATTGTTTTCTTAATTTCTCTTTCTGCCAGCTCACTGCTAATGTAAAGAAATGAAACATTTTTTTTCTATGTAGATTTTGTACCCTACAACTTTTCTGTATACATTTATTAGTTCTAACAGTTTTTGGTGGTCTTCAATGTTATTTATATGCAGTATCATGTCATCCATAAATAGTAACAGTTTTACTTCTCTTTTTCCAATTCGGATGCCTTTTATTTCTTTTTCTTGCCTACTTGCTCTACCTAGGACTTCCAATACTATGTTGGATAAGAGTGGTGAGAGTATGCATCCTTACCTTCTTCCTGATTTTAGAGGGGCAGCTTTCAGTTTTTCATCATTGAGTATGATGTTAGCTGTGGGTTAGTCACATAAACTTTATTTCATTGAGATAAAGTCCTTCTAGATCTAGTTTATTGAAAGTTTTTTTTATTATAAATGGATGTTAGTTTTGAATCTCGTCAAGTGCTTTTTCTGCATCTATTAAGATGATTATATGGTCTTTATCCTTCATTTTGCTAAGGTGGTGTATCACATTGATTGACTTGTGGATACTGAACCATCCTTGCACCCCTAGAATAAATCCCACTTGATCATAGTATGGTCCTTTTAATGTATTATTGTATTTGGTGTGCTAATATTTTGTGGAGGATTTTTGCATCAGAGATAAGGGCTGTAATTTTCTTTTTTGTGTGTTGTCTTCATCTTGTATTGGTATCAGGGTGATGTTGACTTTCAGAAAATGAATTAGGAATTGTTCCAACCTCTTCAATTTTTGAAACAGCTTGAGAAGGACGGGTATTAAATCTTCTCTAAATATTTGGAAGAATTCACCTGTGAAACTATCTGGTCCTGGACTTTTGTTTACTGTGAGTTTTGATTACTGTTTCAATCTCTGTACTAGTGGACTTCCTAGGTGGCACAGTGGTAAAAGATCCACCTGCCAATGTAGGGGACATGGGTTCGAGCCCTGCCCTGGGAAGATTTCACATGCCATGGAGCAACTAAGCCCATGCACCACAACTAATGAGCCTGTGCTCTAGAGCCCGTGAGCCACAACTATTGAGCCCATGTGCCGCAACTACTGAAGCCCATGCACCTAGGGCCCGTGCTCCACAACAAGAGAAGCCACTAAATGAGGAGCCTGCGCACCACAATGAAGAGTAGCCCTTGCTTGCAGCAACTAGAGAAAGCCTGTGTGCAGCAATGAAGACCCAATGCAGCCAATAAATAAAATAAATACATTAAAAATCTCTGTACTAGTGATCAGTCGTTAGATTTTATATTCCTTCATGATTCTGTCTTGAAAGGTTGTATGATTCTAAGCATTTGTCCATTTCTTCTAGGTTGTCCAATTTGTTGACATAGAGTTGTTCATAATATTCTCTTCTATTCATTTGTTTTTCTGTGGTATTCATTGTTATTTCTCCTCTTTCATTTCTGATTTTATTAGAGCCCTTTCCTTCTTTTTTTCTTAGTGAATCTAGGTAAAGTTTTGTCAACTTTATCTTTGCTTTTTTTTAGGAACTTTTATTGAGATATAATTGACACACATTTAACTGCATATATTTAAAGTGCACAATTTGATATTTTTTTCCTTATTAGTAATGTATATATGCCAATCCCAATCTCCCAATTCAACCCATCCCAACCCCTCCCATCCCCCTGCTTTCCCCTCTTGGTGTCCATATGTTTGTTCTCTACATCTGTGTCTCTATTTCTGCTTTGCAATCCGGTTGATCTGTACCATTTTTCTATATTCCGCATATACGCGTTAATATACGATATCTGTTTTTCTCTTTCTGACTTACTTCACTCTGTATGACAGTCTTTAGCTCCATTGTTTATCTTTTCAAAGAATTAGTTCTCACTTTCATTGATCTTTTCTATTGTCTTTTTAGTCTTTATCAATTTCCATTTCGGTATTTATTACTTCCTTTCTTCTACTGGCTTTGTGTTTATTTGTTCTTCTTTTTCTAGTTCCTTTACGCAGTAAGGTTAGCTTGTTTATTTGCAACTTTTCTTGTTTCTTGTGGTAGGCCTGTATTGCTATAAACTTCCCTCCTAGCACTGCTTTTGCTGCATCCCATAGATTTCATTGTGTCATATTTTCATTTTCAATTGTATTCAGGTAATTTTTTAATTTATCTTTTGATTTCTTTTCTGATCTAATAGTTGTCTGTAACATGTTGTTCAGTGGCCATGTATTTGTGATTTTTCCAGATTTCTTCTAGTAGTTGATTTCTTGTTTCATACCATTGTGATCAGAGAAAAAAATGCTTGATATGATTTCAATCTTCTTAAATTTATTGAGACCTATTTTGTGTCTCAACATATGGTCTATTCTTTAGAAAGTTTCATGTGCACTTGAACAGACTGTGTAATCTTCTGCATTTGGATGAATTGTTCTATTAAAATCTATCAAATTGATCTGGTCTAATGTTTGATTCAAGGCTGTTGTTTCCTTGTTGACATTCTTTGTGCATGATATATCCATTGTTGTAAGTGGGGCATTAAAGTCCCCTACTATTGTTGTGTTGCTGTCAATTTATCCCTTTAGTTCTGTTCATAATTCTTTTATGTATTTTGGTGCTCCTATGTTATGGGCATATATATTAACAACTGTTAATTCTTCTTGATAATATAACATTATCTTTATATACTGGTGATTTTTGACTCATTACCATTTTTGGGCTTGAAGTCTATTATGTCTGCTGTGAGTAAAGCTACACTTGCTTTCTTTTGGCTGTCATTTGCTTGGAGAATCATCTATATCTTCACTTTTAGCCTATATTCATCTTTGGAGATGAGGTGGGTTTCCTGGAAGCAGCACTTGGTTACGTTTTTTAATAAATCCAGCCACTCTTTTGATAGATGAATTAAATCCATTTACATTTAGGATGATTATTGATATATGAAGACTTAGTACTGATATTTTATCTTTTGTTTTCTGGTTTCCTTGTGTTTCTATCTGTTGGTTTGGTGGTTTTCTATAATGTTTTCCTCAGTTTCATCTTTTTTTTTTTTATGTTTTGTGTCTCTACTGTAGATTTATGTTTTGTGGTTACCATGGTGTTTGTATAAAACATCTCATAGATAAAATAGTCTTTATTCTGCTGATAGCATCTCAACTTCATTTACCTATACAGGTTCCATCCTTTTCCTCTTCCCCCCTTTTTTTTTTCTTGTCTCAAATCATTCTTTTTCATGTTGTGTTTGTTACCAAATTGAAGTAGCTATAGTTATTTTTTATACTTTTTCATTCCTTTAAACTTTATGTTACAATGAATTGGTTAAAAATCTATTGTGATAAAGAGTTGCAATTTTCTGCTTATATTTATTACCTTACTCATAGTTTTATGTGATTTTGCCTTTTTGTTTTTGGTAGAGGAGTTTCTCTTAACATTTTTTGTAAGGCAAGTGTACTGTTGATGAACTCCCTAATTTTTCTTTGGGAAAATCTTTGTTTCCTTCATATCTGAGTGACAACTTTGATAGCGTCTACTTGGGTGACAGTTTTTATCTTCCAGCATTTTGAGACTATCATTCCACTCCCTCCTGGTACATAGAGTTTCTGCTGAGAAATCTGCTGATAGCCTAATGGGGATACCTTTGTAGGTTACCATCCTTTTTACTCTGGCTGCCTTTAAAATTCTTTCTCTGACATTGACTTTTGTCCATTTTAATATAATATGTCTTGGAAAATGTCTTTTTTTCATTGAGGCCATTAGGTGTTACCTTACTCCATGGACTTACATATCCAGTTCCTTCCCCCCAGATTTGGGAAGTTCTCAGCTATTATTTCTTTAAATTAACTCCCTGATCCCTTCTCCCTCCCTTCTCCTTTTCATATACCCATTAATTTAATGTTGTCTTCCTAAAATCATCTGGTAACTCTTGTAGAATTTCCAAATTTTTTATATCTTATTCCTACTTCCACTTCTATTTGTATTATTTCTAGATTTCTACCTTTAAGCTCACTAATTTTCTTTTCTATATGGTCTTCTCTATTTCCAGTGCTTTCTAATGCATCCTTCATATTGTTTATTGAGTTCTTCAGCTCCAAAATTTCTGTTAGGTTCTTTTTTACAGTTTTTATCTCTTTGGTAAATTATTCCTTCTGTTCATTACTTTTATTCTTGAGCTCATTTAACTGCCTTTCTGTTCTTTCTTGTAGCTCACTGAGTTTCTTCATGACAGCTATTTTGAATATTCTATTAGGTAGACTGCAATATTTCATTAATTTAAGCTTGGTTTCTGGAGAGCTATCATCATCTTTTTGTGGTAGAGTGTTACTGTGGTTCTTCATGGTCTTAATGAGTTGTTCCTCTGCCAGTACATTTGAAGAAGCAAACACCTTTCTGTTTGATTCTAAGATCCAAACTGTTAGAAATTAGAGACTCTTCTTTCATTTTCTAGGTGGTGGTGATATAGCACAAGTATTTGCTTTCTCTTACCTGAGATGCCTCTGGTTATATTTGCAAGTCTGCATTTTCTAGCCTCTACCTCCTCTGTTAGAGATGTGGCACTGTGCCCTTGTTATAGCTTTTTGTGCCTCCGGAGACACTGGTGCCTTGCTTCTGCCAATATTGCTGACATTGCTGCCTGGTGCACTGGGATGGTGGGCTCTTCCCTTGAGTCTGGGAGCTCTTGTCTTAGGCTCTGCTGCCTCTTGAGGGAAGGGAGGGAGAGAGAAAATAAGCCAGGGTTGTACAGGTGCCTCTACCATGTCTAGTGTGGTAAGGTTGGTGGGCTCTGTCACTGAGGATAGGGGGAGTTCTGGGGCTATAGTCATGGGTGCCTCAGCATCTGGAAGGATGGAGTCTCAGGTCCCACTGCCACTGCTGCTCAGTTACTTGTGGCCATAGGTTCTGTTGTGGCCAGGAGGCTGGAGTCATGCACACCTCTTCCCCTGCTATTACTGGGTTTTCTGTAGCCATGGACTCAGCTGCTACAGCTGGGGAGCTGAAATTTCAGGCACCACATCTGATATTTCCTCAGTTCTACCTCCTCTATGTTATCCAGTCTACCCACCTTTAGATGTACAGACATGTGGAATTCTCCAGCATCCTCGTGTGTTAGGCAGAGGCACCTATTTTGCATTGTGTATCTTTTACTGGTTGTAGATTGAAGGGCAGAGACAAAGGTAGCTTTTTACTTCATCCTGTTGTTGTTTTTACAGCCAGACTTCTTGAGAAATTTAAAATTAGGTAAATTAATTGCTTTGGTTGTTTGATTCTAAACAACTTGATTCTAAACAACTGGTTTTGCTTAATTTTTGCACTAAATTTACTTACTCTTTTAACATTATGCAAATATTTACTTCCAGTTCTATTATCTAGAAGAAAACACAAGGAAAGAAAAATATTTCAAAGGAATAAAGTTTGGCTATGATTCTACTGACATATCTTTTCAAGTGATAGATTCTTCTTATAAAGCAAAGTCT
This sequence comes from Hippopotamus amphibius kiboko, assembly GCF_030028045.1. Lineage (NCBI taxonomy): Eukaryota > Metazoa > Chordata > Mammalia > Artiodactyla > Hippopotamidae > Hippopotamus > Hippopotamus amphibius. Next base: position 79,182,924 of record NC_080198.1, read on the forward strand.
CAGAAACTCAGAAGTAATAAAATAGAACTATATTTTCTATGATTTCACAACCAGCTGACTTTTGTTAACTTCTCTTCTCTTGACCTTCTGTGGTATTAAGGAGTATATTCCAGGATTATCTGTCTTCCTGAATTTCTTCTGAGAAGTTAAAATATTTCTGAAAAGGAGTGACTGGGCATAGTGAAAGGGGATTTCAAAAAGGTTGCCTCAAGTATTCTAGGAAAATTTATGAAAATAGATATTCCCACATAAGTGTGTAAAAGAACTCAAGATCCTCATAAACTTTGGTTTCTAGGAAAATTATGTCTTTTGTAATTCTTTTAAGCATGGTTTTCATATCCACATTACTCATCCATTGCCTGTACAAAGATATGAGGGTATTGCTCCATGGTGCTATACTCATTTTTCTTTCCTTAAACCACCATCAAAAATTTACCAACAACTCAGCTTCCGCAGGTGTAAAACAAACTTTATTTTTCATTACCAGTTGATGAGGCTGCAGGAGAAAGAACATCCAGAAGCTGTTCAGGAAAATAATCCCATTATATTTGTGAGAGAATGGAAAACAACCTGCTATGAGCCAAAACAAACAAACTAACAAACAGAAAACAAAAACAGAGTGCTTTAAGCACCTCTGCAAAAACCTAATCTTTTATTAAATTCTGACCTCTTTTTTACCCCCTTAGTCTTAAACAGAAGGACAAGTTCTTCTGCTCATAATTACTTACTAAATTAATTCCAAAAGTGGTATCATATTGTCCTCCATACAAAGATTAATTTGCATGTAACAGATGGCTCACTTCACTAAAAAGGTAGGTGACTAGTCCAGAGTCATTCATTATGAACATCCCCCCTATATACCCACACACATACAAACACACACACCCATACACATACAAATGCAAACACACTAACAAATACTTTTACATATTTGCTCACACTCACATGTACTGACACACACAATTCCATATACACAAGTCTCAGAAGTCCCATAGGATACTGGCCATTACTTCTTATCATTTTCTATTCCTTGTAGTATACTTAAAAGAAAGTTACACATATTTGATCCCACCAATAAATATTAAATAAATGTTAAAGATTAAAATACCTCAAGGAAGTTTGCAATATAAAATTTTTATTAACAACTGCATTTGCTCCCACCATTCTTTGTATTAAAATGAGTAGGGCATCTATTGTTGCAGCAAAATGAAAGTAAAAAAATTTTGGAATCTGTATCTGAGGTTATAAACACTCTTCAATTAGTCTCCATTAAAAAAATAAATACAGGAGGAGAAAAGATGGCGGTGAAGTAGAGGGTCGTGGAGTGCATCCCTCTCCACAGATGCATTGGGAATGCACGGAAGGACGCAGTCATTCCCACAGAGAACCAGCTGAACACCAGCAGACGGCCTCGGACACCAGAAAGGACTGCGGGGAGCCCGACATAGCCGGTGGGGAGGCATCTACAAAGGCTCAAAGAGGGTGAAGCGGCGGAGCTGTGGCAGACGGGAGGGAGTGAGAAACATATGGAGGGTCCGCAGTGCAGCTCATCATTCCCGGACCGAGACATCAATCCGCGGCTGAACGGAGGGTCCGGAAGCGGGACCGTGGGAACCGGAGAGATGGTTCAGGGTGAGAAACATTGTTGCAGGTAGGGTGACGGACCGAGAGGACAGGAGGGAGGAGGTCTGCGGAGAGGAGTGCCCGTCCCTGAGAGCTGTCCGGCCATGATGGCGGCTGGAGGCCGCAGGCTCACGGGCAGGGGGAAGGAGCAGCGCACATAGCCTCTCTCTCTTTTTTGGCGCCTCTGCAACAGGCAGTGGAGAGATGCCCTGCGGGCCACCTAAGGTGTTCAGGGATAACAAGCACCCTCAGGCACTCGGGCGGGGCTTGATTAAAACCCCTTGCAACGCCAGCAGCAGGGAGGCTGCCAAGAGAAAAAAAAAACAACAACAGCAACAACAAAAAAAACCCCGAGAGAGGCCCAACTCTAAGACTTTCTGTGTACGCCTGAGCCACCAACGTCCCTCTGCAACAGGCACCTCCAAGACCGACTGAAACAACAGTGCGCCACTGCTCACTCATTCCCAGGGGAAGGAACCACTATTGTACCCTCTCCCTCCCCACACACTGACACTTACAGACGAACAATAAAGGAACCTCTGCTGGTCACAGAATAATGCAAAAAAACCCAAGGCAAGGAGAAGGACACTTACAGCTGAGACGCTAAGGAAACAGAAATAGTAGTATCAACACCTATTGAACTGGTCCATTCTGGGATCAGTTCTGGATTTTTTTTTTCTTTTTCTCTCTCTCTTTTTTTTTTTCTTTATTAAATATGATCTTAGCCCTAAGGGATCTACAAGTTTTATAACATAATTTTTTAATGATATTTTTTATTCTGTTTTTTTTTTTTTGCCTTGTTATATACTTCTATATCTAGCTAAGTTTTTGGTAGTACAGACAATATATCTCTCATACTCTCCTTTCATCCCTATCTTTTATACATTTCTATTCCTGTCTTTTTATTTGCATATTTCCAACCACATTACGCTCTTCTGTTCCCCTTTCTTCCAGCCTTTTTAAGTTTATTTTATCTTAAAATACTTATAAGCAACACTATCGGTCTGCTCAGACTCCTTGCTCTATTCTCCAGATGACGCACTGCCTTGGTATTAATATTAGGCTTTTGTCTTTATCTTAGTTCTTAGTACAGTTGTCTAATTACATTCTGAGAATCTCCATTCTCTCTGGTGGTACTCTGGCTCTTTTCTATATTTGATCCTAGCTTACAAAATCTCCCTGGATTGATGTTTCTATGTGTAGGGTGTTATTTGTTGTTTGTTTGCTTTTGCTTTTGTCTCCGATTTGTTCTGTTTCAGTTGTCCATTTCTGTTGGGTTTCTCTTTGAATATCTGATAGCACACTGGGGTTCTGTCAGGTCTTTCTAGAGCCTTATGTCCTAATGGATTCAGTAATTGTGTGTCTTATACATGTATGTGTTTCCTAGACTTAATATTTGTTTAATCCAATTCTTGGACATTAGTCTGAGGCTTGGACAGTCTTCTATAAACACCTCTATCGCCAGGACAAGCACCCCCAAAAGTTTGGACAACCATGAGGAAACAAAGAAACACCATGCAGGCAAAGGAGCAGGAAAAAAAACCACAAGACCAAATAAATGAGGAGGAAATAGGAAAATTGCCTGGAAAAGAATTCAGAGTCATGATAGTAAAAATGATACAAAATCTCGATAACAAAATAGAGAAAGTACAAGAAACAGTTCATAAGAACTCAGAAAAACAAACAGCAATGGATAACAAAATAACTGAAATTAAAAATACTCTAGATGCTCTAACCATCAGCATGACTGAGGCAGAAGAACGAATAAGTGAGTTGGAAGATGGAATGGGGGAAATAAATGCCACAGAGCAGGAAATAGAAAAAAGAATAAAAAGACTAGAAGACAGTCTCAGGGACCTCAGTGATAATATTAAGCGTACCAACATTTGAATTATAGGCAACCCAGAAGAAGAAGAAAACAAGAAAGGGTCTGAGAAAATATTTGAAGAGGTTATAGTGGAAAACTTCCCCAATATGGGAAAGGAAATAATGAACCAAGTCCAAGAAGCACAGAGAGTCCCATACAGAATACACCCAAGGAGAAATACACCAAGACACATATTAATCAAACTAATGACAATTAAACACAAAGAAAAAATATTAAAAGCAGCAAGAGAAAAGCAACAAACAACATATAAGGGAAAGCCCATAAGGATAACAGCTGACCTTTCTACAGAAACTCTGCAGGGCAGAAAGGAATGGCAGGATATACTGAAAGTCCTGAAAGAGAGAAACCTACAGCCAAGAATACTCTACCCAGCAAGAATCTCATTCAGATTTGAGGGAGAAATCGAAAGTTTTCCAGACAAGCAAAAGTTAAGAGAATTCAGCACCACCAAACCAGCCTTACAACAAATGCTAAAGGAACTTCTCTAAGTAGGAAACACAAGAAAAGGAAAACACCTACAAATACAAACCCAAAACAATTCAGAAAATGGTCATTGGAATACACATGTCAATAATCACCTTAAATCTAAATGGATTAAATGGTGCAACCAGAAGACACAGACTGGCTGAATGGATACAAAAACAAGACCCTTCTATATGCGGCCAACAAGAAACCCACTTCAGACCAAGGGATACATATACACTGAAAGTAAAGGGATGGAAAAAGATATTCCATGCAAATGGAAGTCAAAAGAAAGCTGGAGTAGCAATACTCATATCAGACAAATTAGACTTGAAAGTAAAGACTATTAAAAGAGACAAGGAAGGACACTACCTAATGATCAAGGGATCCATCCAAGAAGAACATATCACAATGGTAAATCTCTACACCCCCAATATAGGAGCACCTCAATACATAAGGCAATAATAGTGGGAGACTTGAACACCCCACTTACATCAATGGACAGACCATCCAAACAGAAAATAAATAAAGACACACAAGCTTTAAATGACACATTAGACCATCTCAACTTAATTGATATTTATAGGAAATTCCATCCAAAAACGATAGAATACACTTTCTTCTCAAGTGCACTCGGAACATTTTCCAGGATAGATCACATCTTGGGTCACAAATCAAACCTCGGCAAATTCAAGAAAATTGAAATCATATCAAGCATCTTCTCAGACCACAACGCCATGAGACTAGATATCAATTACAGGAAAAAAACTGCAAAAAATACAAACACATGGAGGCTAAACAATTCACTCTTAAACAACCAAGGAATCACTAAAGAAATCAAAGAGGAAATCAAAAAATATCTAGAAACAAACGACAACGAAAACACAACAACCCAAAACCTATGGGACGCAGCAAATGCAGTTCTAAGAGGGAAGTTTATAGCAATACAGTCCTACCTTAAGAAACAAGAAAATGATCGAATAAAGAACCTAACCTTACACCTCAAACAACTAGAGAAAGAAGAACAAAGAAACCCCAAAGTGAGCAGAAGGAAAGAAATCATAAAGATCAGAGCAGAAATAAATGAAAAAGAAAGGAAGGAAACCATAGCAGAAATTAATAAAACTAAAAGCTGGTTCTTTGAGAAGATTAACAAAATTGATAAACCATTAGCCAGACTCATCAAGAAAAAAAGGGAGAAGATGCAAATCAACAGAATTAGAAATGAAAAAGGAGAAGTAACAATGGACACCTCAGAAATACAAAAGATCATGAGAGACTACTACAAGCAACTATATGCCAATCAATTGGATAACCTGGAAGAAATGGATACATTCTTAGAAAAATACAATCTTCCAAGACTGAACCAGGAAGAAATAGAAACCATGAACCAATCACAAGTACGGAAATTGAGGCAGTGATTAAAAATCTCCCAACACACAAAAGCCCAGGACCAGATGGATTCATGGGTGAATTCTATCAAACATTTTGAGAAGAGCTAACCCCTATCCTTCTCAAACTCTTCCAAAATATAGCAGAAGGAGGAACACTCCCAAACTCATTCTACGAGGCTACCATCACCCTGATACCAAAACCAGGCAAAGATGTCACAAAAAAAGAAAACTACAGACCAATATCACTGATGAATATAGATGCAAAAATCTTCAACAAAATACTAGCTAACAGACTCCAACAGCACATTAAAAAAATCATACACCATGATCAAGTGGGGTTTATCCCTGGGATGCAAGGATTCTTCAATATACGCAAATCAGTCCACGTGATACATCATATCAACAAATTGAAGGATAAAAACCATATGATCATCTCAATAGATGCAGAAAAAGCTTTTGACAAAGTTCAACATCCATTTATGATAAAAGCTCTCCAGAAAATGGGCATAGAAGGAAATTACCTCAACATAATAAAAGCCATATATGAAAAACCAAAAGCCAAGATCGTTCTCAATGGGGAAAAACTGGAAGAAATCCCTCTAAGAACGTGAACAAGACAAGGGTGTCCACTCTCACCACTATTATTCAACATAGTTTTGGAAGTGTTAGCCACAGCAATCAGAGAAGAAAAAGAAATCAAAGGAATCCAAATTGGAAAGAAGAAGTGAAATTGTCACTCTTTGCAGATGACATGATATTATACATAGAAAACCCTAAAGACTCTACCAGAAAACTGCTCACACTAATTGATGAGTTTAGTAAAGTAGCAGGATACAAAATTAATGCACAGAAATCTCTTGCATTCCTATACACGAACAACGGAAGAGCAGAAAGAGAAATTAAGGAAACTCTCCCATTCACCATTGCAACAAAAGGAATCAAATACCTAGGAATAAACCTGCCTAAGGAGGCAAAAGATCTGTATGCAGAAAACTTTAAGACATTGATAAAAGAAATCAAAGATGACACAAACAGATGGAGGGACATACCATGTTCCTGGATTGGAAGAATCAACATCGTGAAAATGACTGTACTACCCAAAGCAATTTACAGATTCAATGCAATCCCAATCAAATTACCAATGGCATTTTTCTCAGATCTAGAGCAAGAAATCTTACGATTTGTATGGAAACGCAAAAGACCCCGAATAGCCAAAGCAATCTTGGGAAGGAATGACGGAGTTGGTGGAATCAGGCTTCCTGACTTCAAACTATACTACAAGGCCATAGTGATCAAGACAGTATGGTACTGGCACAAAAATAGAAAGGAAGATCAATGGAATAGAATAGAGAACTCAGAAGTAAGCCCAAACACATATGGGCACCTTCTCTTTGACAAAGGAGGCACGAGTATACAATGGAAAAAAGACAGCCTCTTCAATAAGTGGTGCTGGGAAAATTGGACAGCAACATGTCAAAGAATGAAATTAGAACAATTCCGAACACCATACACAAAAATAAACTCCAAATGGATTAAAGACCTACATATAAGGCCAGACACTATAAAACTCCTAGAGGAAAACATAGGCAGAACACTCTATGACATCCATCAAAGCAAGATCCTTTTGGACCCACCTCCGAGAATCATGGAAATCAAATCAAGAAGAAACAAATGGGACCTCATGAAGCTTAAAAGCTTTTGAGCAGCGAAAGAAACCATAAACAAGACTAAAAATGCAACCCTCAGAATGGGAAAAAATAATTGCCTATGAAACAACAGACAAAGGATTAACCTCCAAAATATACAAGCAGCTCATGCAGCTTAATACCAAAAAAGCAAATAACCCAATCCACAAATGGGCAGAAGACCTAAATAGACATTTCTCCAAAGAAGACGTACAGATGGCCAACACACACATGAAAAGATGCTCAACATCACTCATCATCAGAGAAATGCAAGTCAAAGCCACAATGAGGTATCACCTCACACCGATCAGAATGGCCATCATCACAAAAGCTGGAAACAACAAATGTTGGAGAGGGTGTGGAGAAAAGGGAACTCTCCTGCACTGTTGGTGGGACTGTAAGTTGGTACAGCCACTATGGAAAACAATTTGGAGGTTCCTTAAAAAACTACAAATAGAACTTCCATATGATCCAGTAATCCCACTCCTGGGCATATACCCAAAGAAAACCATAATCCCAAAAGAAACTTGTACTATAATGTTTATTGCAGCACTATTTACAATAGCCAGGACATGGAAGCAACTGAAATGCCCATCAACAAATGAATGGATAAAGAAGATGTAGCATATATACACAATGGAATATTACTCAGCTATAAAAAGGGATAAGATGGAGCTATAGGTCATGAGTTGGATAGAGCTACAGTCTGTCATACAAAGTGAAGTAAGTCAGAAAGAGAAGGGCAAATATTGCATGCTAACTCACATATACAGAATCTAAAAATGGTACTGATGAACTCAGTGACAAGAACAAGGACACAGATATAGAGAATGGACTGGAGAACTCGAGGTATGGGAGGGGGCGGGGGGTGAAGGGGAAGCTGAGACGAAGCAAGAGAGTAGCACAGACATATATATACTACCAACTGTAAAGTAGATAGCCAGTGGGAAGTTGTTGTATAACAAAGGGAGTCCAACTCGAGGATGGAAGATGCCTTAGAGGACTGGGGCGGGGAGAGTAGGTGGGACTTGGGGGGCGGGAGTCAAGGAAGGGAGGGAATACGGGGATATGTGTATGAAAACGGATGATTGAACTTGGTGTACCCCCAAAAAAATAATAAAAAAAATAAATAAATACATACATACATACAGACAGATATACCTATCTACATGCATACGCAAAGCAGGGACAGAGAAATGCCATAGAGAGAACAAGAATTTTTAATTTTTTAAAATCTTTTTGTCCTGTGGTCAGAGTTTTAACATTTATTTATTTTATTTTTATTGTTTTGTCCAATATTTAGAAATATGGGCATTTATAAATTTTGATTTCCAATTTTCAACAGATGCTATAAACCTAATCCTACCCCTAACTTTTGCCATAATTGGTGTCAATGAATATTTGTTGAATGACTTAATTAATGATAGTGCAAGGCAAAAATTAGGTATCTGAAAGCTTTGTCCCCAAAGAAATACTCAGAAGTACTTAAGTTTGGAAAAGAAAAAGGAGATTTCACTCATTCTTTCAAACTGCAGACATTAATTCATCACTAACTAATCAAGATCCAAGGGAAAAAAAAATGAAGTTTCTCTAACAGAAGCAGAAATAAGTACTATGACAATTCATAACAAGTGGTTTACCATTATAGTACATTAGTGAACTTCACATCTTAATCCTCTTAGCAAATCTCAACTTTTACTATAATTATGAATTGACCTTCTAATATTATCACAATTAAAGGTTTCAAGATCAATGCACGCAGGGTAATTACATCCAGAAAACAGAACAATGTTAGAGATGAGTTGGTTTTTAACATTTAAATTCTGTAACATCAATTTGTATTCTTAGGATTTCTATCTAGACCACTCAAGTAGACAATGAACTTTTAACTCTTCATAAAATGGAAACTGTTAGCATATGTTTTTAAAATAATGTTTGTTAACTGAAAAATGTCATTAGGGAAATAGTAATCCTATTCTTTGGGACATATAACAAACATTTGAAAATCACCAATGAATAATGTATTATGTTAGGCAATATTATTACTAATTTAAATACCATATCATATACCATTCATCTGCACAATGATAATATCAAATTGCAGTTAAATACTTGATTGAAATTAAATAGCAGGGGCGATTTCTGATCCATTGTCAGCTAAATGAAAAATAAATAGACATTTGTGTTGAATAGATCCAGGTGACATAATGTCTAAACAAAATTCTTTCAAAACTCTTGCAACATGTTTCTGAGATATCTACAGAGAAATATCAATAATTTACCTTGAAGTATGTATTGACATTTAATTAACTAACACTATTTACATGCAAATTTAATACTTATCAGAGCAACCTAATTGAAGTGTTTCTGTCATGCTTTTACTGATTTGACTAACAACTTTAATTGAGTATTTCATCAGTTTTAGCTATCTAGAATAATAGCAACAAGCTTTAATATAACCATATCACAGAGTAAATGCCTAGAATAATATTTTCTGCTTAGGTGAATACTAGTCATCCAAATTCACAGTCTTATGTTACACTAGAACTATTCATCTATATGAATTCATTCAAAAACATAAAATAAGGTTAGAAAAAGGGTTAATTTTTGTGGAGGTAACCTCCACACGAACGAACCTGAATGTGAGTGGCACGGCGGAATTAAGAAAATTCACACAAGAGTATAGGAAAGCATGGGGTCGGGGATTCAAAACCAAGTCAGTCAAGAGCCCTGAGCTCTGATTCCCAGGCATATTTATTGAGAAAGATCAAAAGCATTCTAGCAGAGACCAAATTATAAACAAAATAATGAAAAACACAAGGCATGAGACTTCAGAAGAGCCAAAACAGAACGCCTTGTGTATATGATCACTACTAGGGAGTATAGCTAAGCTTCCACCCGGAGCTGGCACCATTGGGCTATGTGACTGCCTTATCTCAGTCGGTTTTCCTTTGAGATTGGTTCTGTTTTCAGAATATGTTTACAGTCACTCAGCCGTCATGTGCCCTCCGCAGGTTTTTCCAAGTTACTGTCCTCTGCGTCCTCTCTGGTTTCCCACAAATTTTTAAAAACATAAATAATAATTAGAAGTATTAGATTATGGTTATGTAAGCAGAATCACTAAATTTATTTTATATTCCAAACCTACTAAAAAACCAGCATTTTTTTACTCAATATTCAAACATTGAAGTTATTTAAATTATAAATACTAAGCACAAGCATTCCAAAGAATGGCAACATAGAACAAATATATTTTAGCATAAAAACAGCTATTGAGACTAGAAGTTTTCACACCCGTATTTATGTGACATTTCATAAAATGCAGAGTCTGAGTCAACTAACCTCTCATATAGCATCAGAATCTGAAATTAAATATTCAGTTATAGTAATAAAAATGTTAATAAAAAAGAGAAAGCACAAAGTTTTTGTACATCTTAAAGCCCTTACTATTATACACATATTTTCCATTTTTTACTGCTAAGTTCCAAAATAATCTTAACCTAATTAAAACTGTTCAATTTCTTCCAAGTTCATTACTTACATATTGTTAGAATGTCATGGTTCTGGTTGAAGATTCTTGCTTTCCTGCCCATAAAAATGTTATCTGATATACTTAAACACACCAAAAAGATGCAATGGTAAGTTGAATGCATTTAATACTTACATAAACATGTTAGGTAACCTATTAACAATTCAATAGGGTCTGCTATGGACTGACAGTTTGTGTCCCCCCAAAATTTATGTGTTGAAATCCTACCCCTTAATATGATGATATTTAGGAGGTGGGGCCTTTGGGAAGTAATTATGTCATGAGAATGGAGCCCTCAGGAATGAGATTAAAGCCCTCATAAAAGAAACCCCAGAGAGCTTTCTAGTCCTCCTTCAATTACGTTAGGATATAAGGAGAAGACAGCAGTCTACAGCTTGGAAGATGAACCTTAGCAGAACCCAATCATGCAGGTCCCTTGAGTATGGACTTCCCAGCCTCCAGAATCATGAGAAAAAATCACGTTGTTTATAAGACACCCAGTTTATGGTACCTTTTGATAGCAGCCCAACTGACAGAGATAGGGATAAAGTATTAAGTCAGAAAAGTGAGATTTTTTTTATTATTTCATGAATGGGAATCAAATAGAAGAAAGTTAGTCTCCTTGATTTATTTTAAATATTACTTGAAATTGCATAGTACATATAATTTTTCCCTATCAAACAAATGAAAAGTTGCTAATTTCCCATTCACTGAACTCTGATGTAAAATTATACGTATTGGTAATCATGGGGATATGACGATCCTTACAAATTTAGTCCGATAAAGAAATATCAGCCTGCTTATCCAACACTCAAAATTACAAGTTTCAAAAAAGAAATGCCTGGAATCTATATAGGATGATGCCATAAATATTTATTGAAATAACTCTCATCCCTTCAAATCTATCTTCAAATAAAATATTTTTTATACAAAATGTACAGACATTAATATCCATGATGCTTAATTTTATGTGTCAACTTGGCTAGTGCCCAAATGTTTAGTCAAGCACTAGTCTAAACTTTGCTGTGAAAATATTTTTTAGATGTGATTAGCATTTCAATCAGTAAACCCTGAGTTAAGCAAATGACCCTCCATAATGTGTATGGGGCTTCAACCTCATCCTTAAGTTGAAGGCCTTAAGAAAAAAAGACGGGTCCCTGAAGAAGAAAGAATTCTACCTGCAGACTGCCTTGGACTTGGGACTGTAACATCAACTCTTCCCTTGGTCACCAGCCAGGTAGCCTGCCCCATAGATTCTCTCCTCTTGGTTCTGTTTCTTTGACGATGATGAAGAGAGAGTTGGGGTCAAGAGCAATTAACTTTCTAGCTTCCATTTATAAATACTATGAAATGTATACAGCTACAATAAAAATTATCAGAATAGCTGTAGATCCTTCATCCAGATTTACCAAACGTTAGCATCTCTTCACCCATAAATACTTCAGTGTATTTTACCAAAAAAAAAAAAAAAAAAAGCAAAAACCAAAATACTACATTCTCCTAAAAAACTACAATGCAATTATCAAACTCATGTGGCCCAGATTCCTAAATATGTAATCTGAAGCAAAGCGATTCATCCCATCAAGTTGTAGATTCCTCAGATTCCTCAACTATAAAATCATAGCAAAAATTAAGTTCTTTGGTTTAAAATTATACTAAAAATTTATACAAGTGCGCAGAATTTTCAAATGACTTAGCTAATATTAACCCCAAAGTACATTCAACGTTAGTATCTACTTAATTCAACATAGATGAAAATGATAATGACTTGAGACAAAAAGAGAATTAAAAAAAAAAGATGAAGAAAGAGAAAATAGCTGACATCCTTGATAATGAAAAATTTCTTTTATAGGGAATCAAGGCTCAGGAAAACTTAGTAGCTCTTTCCTATCTTCACACAGCCAGAATTAGGGACCAAATTTCTAAATTTTGGCTGCCAGCCCCAGGTCTAACTAATTACCCAGTAGAACTTTTCCCTCCACGTGGAGAAGATGACAGAACATCAACAAACTCTTTATCAAAATCAAAACTTTCTAGAAGTGATGCAATCTAAAAACAAATGAATAGACAAAGACAACAAAACAAAATCAGGAAAGTTAGTGCTGATAAAGTAGCATTAACATATATATAGGAGATATGCCAATTTCCCTAAATGTCTCAATAATGACTTTTATACCATCTTTTCCCAATCTGGAATTTAATCCAGAAGCATGAATTGCATTTACTTGTAATGGAGAGAAATCTGAGTTTGTGATCATGCTTACCTGGTAAGAGGCAGTGATTTAAAACAAATGAAGGAAATGGTACAATTAAAATTATAATTCCATAAATTGTCTGGATAAGGATGGCAAGCAGCAGATGAGTGAAAGAACAGCAACAGGAAGTAGATTTACTAGTGCCATTACAAGTAAATTTGTAGGTCTATTGGCAGGAAATTGGTACCTATTTTCTCAGTAAGTAGAAAGCAAGTTTATCTGCTGAGTGTTAGAAAAGAGGTTGGAAGGTCAGAAGTATAAAGTGTTTGCAAACTTTTTAAGTAGTATTGTGAAAAAATGAGAAAGCTAATGAAGGAAATGGAAGGTTGTTCTGCAATACTGGGGGCAACCATGAAGTTGAAAGCTTTAAATTTTATGGTGACAACAGTCTTTAAGGTTGTATGATTTACTGTGGCAGTACATAGTGGCCTCAGAGTGGAAGAGAAAATGCACAGTTGGAATTTCCCAGGGCTGGAATTTTTCCAGATGAGTTAAAAACATGTACGATTAGAAAACGGGTGAAATTTTTGATGAAAGAGCCTGAGTGATACATACCATGTAGCCTAGCTGTGAAGCTAAAAAAACAAGTAAGGATGCAGTAAATAAATAGAAGGGTGGAGGGGAACTAAGGTATAAGCTAGAAGACAAGTAAAAGTACAGTAGATACATTTTAAAAAGAATAAACTAAGATATCCAATTAAGAAGTGAAATTCTCAATAGGTCAAATATGACATATGGTGGGGGTAACAGAAGAAGAAAGATGGGATGCAAAGACAACAAAACATTGTACAGAAATGATATAGAGGCTCATGTTATTAAAAGAAGTACAGGTGTAGCTATGAGAAAGGATATCTTTTGACATTTGATGACTATGATACTGATCAGTCACTAAGTGTCTGTGTATTGTTGGAAATTCCATATGAAATTTGAAGTCTACAAAAATGTGGACAAGTATTTAACTAGAGAGGGAGACATAATATAGTTTCCAAATCCTGAAATACACAAAGGAAATTTATTTGACAAAAATGAGAAATTAAAGAAAGGTGCTGTAGCTGGTGGCATGAGCCTTAAAGAAGCAAGACTATTTACAAAAGATGCATGATGAGAGTTGTAAAGTCATCAAGCACATGTGAAACTCCAACTTTCAAATTTTAGTCAAAAAGGGTATGCAGCAGAGGAAGAGCCTACTTGTCATTATCACAATAAAATGAAGAGAATGTAGAGGGGAAAATTAAGAATGAGAGTTTGTTTGTTTACGAAGGGATAGAGAGTCCAAAATATACAGTGAAATAAATTTGGAGAAAAGAGATAGCGGAAATTTATTTAGGAAAAACAGAAAGCACAGATAACTATGAGAAAGAAAGCATGAATATGGAAAAGATGGTAGTGGTAACTGGCAGCATGATTTTCTAAAGCAGTAGCTAAGATAGGTGATTAGAGTTCACCCAGAGCGTTATAGGAGAGAAGCAGAGCTCTGCATGTGCTGCAATGGGGTTTTATTCTCTACTTAATAGTGGAAACCAGCCTAATTTGAAAGAAAGAAGCTGTGGTTTGGATCCACTATGTTTTATATGTGTTCTGAGGCTCAACGTAGAGGCTTAGAGTGTACTTCTACTTGTATTTACATTCACAGTTTTAGAGAATTAAAGTATTTTACTTTCAGAAAATTAGAAGTTATATAAAAAGAAAATGGAGGCACTGTATCTGCCTAGTGTGAGATGCTAAGCTTAAGTGGGGATAAGTGGGGGGGTATAGTGGGTGTTCATGAGGGGCAGGGAATAGATGTAATAGGGACAGCCCAATATGGATTTTCAGAGCCTGAGCATAGATATTCAGAACCCAAGAATAGAGGGAGGGCAACAGAAGGGATGGGACATTGTTTACACATAGTGGAATGGATCAAATATATGAACTTATAATAATCAAATAATGATAATAACTAAATTTCTCATTGTGGGAGAACAGAGTTAAAAATAAGGTTTCATTGAGGTGCAAGTTTTTGTGTGATTTTTCATTTCTCTGGGATATACATTTGTTGTCATGTCAAAGATTTTTTTCTATGGTTTCCTTCTAAAAGTTTTATAATTTTATATTTAAATCAATGAATTGTTTTCAATTTACATGTATATACTCCTAGGTTTTCTTCTAAATATTTTAAAGCTTTACATTTTTTTTCCAAAGCTCTTTATTGGAATATAATTGCTTTATGCTTGTGCCAATTTTTGAGCTACACCAGAGTGAATCAGCTGTATTTATACATATATCTCCATATTCCCTCACCCCTGTGACTCCCTCCCACCCTCCCTATCCTGGCCTTCTAACTCATCACCCATCATCGAGTTTATCTCCCTATGTTATGCATGAAATTCCCATTAGCTATCTATTTTATATTTGGTAGTGTATATATGTCAATGCTACTTTCTCACTTCGTCCCAGCATCCCAGCTTTACATTTAAATCCATGATCCATTTTCAAATGACTTGTGTGTGTGTGTGTGTGTGTGTGTAGTGTGTATGTGTGTATGTTGAATTATAGAGTTGTTTTGTTGGTTGGTTGGTTGGTTTCCAGTTTGGTTTTGTTTTTTGCCTAAGGAAATCTAGTTTCCTTAGTACTTATTCATACTGAACACTTACCAGACTAATATCCATGAATTACACATATGGTCTGTATTTGCCAAAACTCATTGGGAAAAAGTAAACATTTTCCAAATGTAATTCTCAATCTTGACATTTAAAAATCATATATTTTTATCTCTCACCTTTATACAAGCAGTTTTCTCACTTTTTCCTCATTTTTTCACCCTACATATACTTGTCATTTTGTACCACTTCATTTGAAAGTTTTAGGAATACAGAAACAAAAAAATAGCATTGTAAAAAAGAAAACTACAGACCAATATCACTGATGAATTTAGATGCAAAAATCCTCACCAAAATTCTAGCCAACAGAATCCAAAAACATATTAAAAGCATCATACACCATGATCAAGTGGGGTTTACCTCTGGAATGCAAGAATTCTTCAATATATGCAAATCAATCAACGTGATACGCCATATTAACAAACTGAAGCATAAAAAGGACATGATCATCTCAATAGATGCAGAAAAAGCTTTTGACAAAATTCAACACCCATTTATGATAAAAACTCTCCAGAAGGTGGGCATAGAGGGAACCTACCTCAACATAATAAATGCCATATACAATAAACCCACAGCACACATCATTTTCAATGGTGAAAAACTGAAAGCATTCCCTCTAAGATCAGGAACAAGACAAGGATGTCCACTCTCTCCACTACTATTCAACATAGTTTTGGAAGTCCTTGCCACAGCAATCAGAGAGGAAAAAGAAAGAAAAGGAATCCAAATTGGAAAAGAAGTAAAACTGTCACTGTTCACAGATATTATACATAGAAAATCCTAAAGATGCTACCAGAAAACTACTTGAGCTAATCAATGAATTTGGTAAAGTTGCAGGACACAAAATGAACACACAGAAATCTCTTGCATTTCTATATACTAACAGTGAAAGATCAGAAAGAGAAATTAAGGAAACAATCCCATTCACCATTGCAACGAAAAGAATAAAATACCTAGGAATAAACCTAACTGAGGAGGTAAAAGACCTATACTCAGAAAACTATAAGACACTAATGAAATAAATCAAAGACAATACAAACAGATGGAGAGGTATACCATGGTTTGGTTCTTGGATTGGAAAAATCAACATTGTGAAAATGACTATACTACTCAAAGCAATGTATAGATTCAGTGTAATCCCTATCAAACTACCAATGGCATTTTTCACAGAACTAGGAGAAGAAATCTTACAATTTGTATGGAAACGCAAAAGACCCCAAATAGCCAAAGCAATCTTGAGAAGGAAAGACAGAATTGGTGGAATCAGGCTTCCTGGCTTCAAACTATACTACAGGGCTACAGTGATCAAGACAGTATGGTACTGGCACAAAAACAGAAATATAGATCAATGGAACAGGATAGAAAGCCCAGAGATGAACTATGGTCAACTAATCCATGACAAAGGAGGCAAGAATATACAATGGAGAAAAGGCAGCCTCTTCAATAAGTGGTGCTGGGAAAACTGGACAGCTACATGGAAAAGAATGAAATTAGAATGCTCCTTAACACCACACACAAAAATAAACTCAAAATGGATAAAAAACCTAAATGTAAGGCCAGACACTATAAAACTCCTAGAGGAAAACAAAGGAAGAACACTCTTTGACGTAAATCACAGCAAGATCTTTTTTGACCCACCTCCTAGAGTAATGGAAATAAAAACAAAAATAAATAATTGGGACCTAATGAAACTTCAAAGCTTCTGCACAGCAAAGGAAAGTATAAGCAAGATGAAAAGAATGGGAGAAAATATTTGCAAATGAATCAACAGACAAAGGATTAATCTCCCAAATATATACACAGTTCATCCAGCTCAATATCAAAAAAATAAACAACCCAATCAAAAAATGGGCAGAAGACCTAAATAGGCATTTCTCCAAAGAAGACATATGGATGGCCAAGAGGCATATGAAAAGCTGCTCAACATCACTAATTATTAGAGAAATGCAAATCAAAACGACAATGAGGTATCACCTCACACTGTTTAGAATGGGCATCATCAGAAAATCTACAAACAGTACATGCTGGAGAGGGTGTGGAGAGAAGGGAACACTCTTGCACTGCTGGTGGGAATGTAAATTGATACAGCTACTATGAAAAACAGTATGGCGGTTCCTTGAAAAACTAAAAATAGAATTACCATATGACCCAGCAATCCCACTGCTGGGCATATACCCAGAGAACACCATAATTCAAAAAGACACATGCACTCCAATGTTCACTGCAGCACTATTTACAACAGCCAGGACATGGAAGCAACCTAAATGTCCATCAACAGATGAATGGATAAAAAAGATGTGGTATGCATATACAATAGAATATTACTCAGGTGTAAAAAGCAATGAAACTGGGACATTTGCAGAGAGATGGATGGACCTAGAGACTGTCATACAGAGTGAAGTGAGTCAGAAAGAGAAAAACAAATATCGTATATTAACACATATATGCGGAGTATAGAAAAATGGTACAAATCAACTGGTTTGCAAAGCAGAAATAGAGACACAGACGTAGAGAACAAACACATGGACACCAAGTGGGGAAAGCGGGGACGTTTGGCAGGGGGATAAATCTGGAGATTGGGATACCAAATTGTACACTCTCAATATATGCAGTTTATTGTATATTAACTGTATCTCAATAAAATTTCTTTAAAAATAGCATTGTTAACTTAAGAAAAATAACAATAATTCTGACATTGTTTAAAAAATGTGATGTAGATAATTAGTAGGGATCTATAGACATACAGACCTTATTAGCTGAAGAACATCAAGAAAGGGCTAACAGAGAATTCAGTCTTTGTGTTTTTTAGCCTTGCATTTTCAAAAGGTATAGGTACTTGTTGGTTAATTAATCAAGACACTCATAATAAACCAGAAAAATTCCTTTCCTACTACAATTATTACAATAGATTCACAAAGTCCAATTTTTTTCCATTGTATATTTTTTAATTTTTCCCCCTTTAAAATTGTCATGTGATGAAATACACTACAAAGAAGAATGCGGCTTGCTTGCCAATATATATACACAACATATATTGCTTTTATGTATATATAAAATATACTGAAAACATTTAAGTATATATATGCATACACATATAAGCAAAGCCTAATGGCTCCCTTAATTTGAGAATTGATTCAAATCAACTCAGATAATATAGATCTATACTAGCTGAACATATCAAAATCTATTTGTGTTGTTAAAGAAATAATCTTTTCTTCCATTAGAGATCTAAAACAGCCCTTGCCCACATTTTATTGGCGCATTGCATTAGTATCTTCCAGTTTTACAGAGTGTCATGCTGATATAGCTCAAAAGTTAAGATTAAATATAACTTGGCTTTATCTTTATAAAGGATTCTGTGACTAACTCTGGTATAAATTGAGCATGAAATGAATGTATTACTGCAAAAGCATGAAAATAAAACCCATTATAAACTAGAAATTAATCGTTGCAATGGCAAATCATTTTGTAAGCTGCAGGATTTTCTTTGAGACTGTTTTGCTTTATTCTTTTTAAAGGTTTGCTGAAAAGTAATCACTTTCTCTTTTCTCTTTACTTTTATTATTTATGACTTTCATGTGAATGTTCACCTCATCTAACTGGTATATATTTGAAGAAGTAATTGGTTTTTAAAGGTCTATTGATTTGGTGGCCATGCTCTGTATGCACCTTTCACATATCTTTTTAAAATCTCTATCCATGAAATGAAATTGTCATAAAATAAAATCTCTAATTAAGCATAAATCACGTAAAATTAAAATTTCATTCCTTGAGATGTAAACAGGAGGAGTCAATGCTCTATAACTTGAAACAAATACCCTGTGAGTTTTACTCTGTTATTTTTAAATTCCCTTGTGTCATGGCCATGCAGTTAAGGTATGGAATAGTAGTAGGCACGTGCATTTGTTGTCTATTGTGAGTTTATGTACCTTTATTAAATTTGGGCGGCCATCAATTGTTATTCTAAATAAATTATCAAGTTAGAGATTAATGTGTATACATGATATCTCTCTGTAAAAATTTGAAACTAATTAATTTTTTGTAAAATTTGTTTCACGGCTTGTAAATCAAACATATTAACATTATATAAAGAGAGAAGTTCCTATTTGAACACTATATATGTATTTGTGAAAAATATTTTTCAGTAAAAATATATTCATGAATAAAAATAGGAATGGAGCCAATCACACCTTTTTACCAGAATATACATACACACATGAAAAACTATGCAAATAAAAATCTAACATACTAAAATTTCTAACAAATTAAAAAATACTATAGTAGATATTGGGTTTTTCAAAGGAAGTAGGTGACGGCCATTTGATGGAATGTAAGAAAAGTATGAAACAGCTGAGTTTCATAAACAAAGGCACAAGGTAATCATATTCAGAAATTGTAGGTGAAGATGTAGTTAAAAACTCTGTGTGAATTGGAGGGGCACCAGAGATGAAGGGCTCCAGCTCTTTGTTTTGTATTTGATTCAACCCTGAAATTATCAGAGAAAACTGAGAATAAGCTCTTCCAAGGCAGAGCATGAAGTCAGGTTGAACCAAAAGGGAGATCATAGGGTAAATGAGATTTCTGCTCTGTATTGTTTCCCCTTGCCTATGTTAATGAACTGTTGTTTTTTTGTTTTTGTTTTGTAATGTGCACACTTCAATGAGACGTCCACATTATATTAAATAATTATTTACTATTTGCATGTGAACTAATTAGACAAATATTGACTGGAACATAACAGACTATATCTGCTTTGTATAATTAAATTTAATTTTTTCTTTTATATAATACCAGTATATGATTTCCAAAGAACTCCTATTGGAGAATATAGACCCATTTATACAATCACTGTAGATCCCAATGATAATCCTACATTTATGTTTGTCATGGAGAAAAAGTAACCTCAACAGGTAATTTCTTGAAAGGAATTTCCACATAAGAAGGCCTTTGAAAATAGTGGCTGATCCCTCAAACTATTTCAGTCATGGATTCCTTTACCAGAGACACAAAGAGAGATTATCTAATGCAGGCTTTATTTTTTAAACATTGGCTCATGGACTTTCCAAAGTTTCCCATGTTTCCTCAGTCTAAGATTCTAGGTTAAGATCCAATACTGCAGAAGGGCTACTCCAAAACATGCTACCTTATCACAAGAATTATTTTGAGCTAAAGGCTCTTGAAAAACAGCAGATGCAAGAAGGACATTCTAAAGATCCTTTTTATTCCAAACAAGGGTTGAAAACTCCCATGTAAAAGATGCCCTCCCTCTACCAGAAAAAAAGAAACATTCTTCTACTTGGAGTCATGGCAGAGACAATTACATTTAAAAAAAAGACTTTGTTAAAATTTTTCTTATCTTCCTTTACCTTCCCTATGTAGTTAGGTACTTTCCCAAAACTGCCTCTCTTTTTGTTCCATCTAGTATAAAAGCATTTAGGTTTTTCCATTTATTTGAGTCTTTACTTCTTATGAAGCCTCCTGTGTCACACAAAGCTTGAATTAAATGATTTTTTATACTTCTTTCCTGTTAATCTGTCTTAAGTCAGTTAATTTCACAAGCTTAGACAGAAAACCCAACAGGGTAGAGATAAAATTAAAAACAATTATATTAGCATCAAAACTATTTACAAAAGATGAAAAAATAGAAATATATTACCTAAAATTAGTTAAAAATCTGTATTAACCATGATAAATATAATTTCACGCTCATTTTTTAAAAATTCCAATAAATGCATCTTACTATAGGTCACCTAGAAGAGTGAAATGGATAGTAAATATAATAGTCAAGCATACTCAATAAATGAAATGACATGTAAAATAAATAGCAGATAAAATTAGAAGTCACAGAGAGCCTAAGGTAAGGTAGAGTATGTAATGAAATTAAAGGATTTGGGGGATTTGAAATGGCAGAAAAACATTTCATTTTTTTTAAATCATCCAAGAAACAAGGATAAAGAGAAATTCAGTTCTTTCCTCTGGTTTACTCATTAGTCTTATGGAAGTATTTATGTCTCTCCTGGTATCTTTAAGAAAAAATTTTGAGTACTTGAAAATTCAAAATTATTGCTGTTGCTTCTATACCATAATAAAAATTTGTAATAGTCAATGCAAATGTATTTTGACTTTATTCTAAAGCATAGGAAAAGAAAAGTACTTCCAAATTCTTTTCCATGAGTCTAGCATTAAGAATGAAATTTCTTTTTAAAGTCAAGTTGAACAAAAAAGATTACAAAAGGTCAATTGATTGATTAAATGTATGCAATATCACAAGAAAACATTAGCAAACATAACCAAGCCCCATATTTAAAGAACAATACACATAATAAAATATAATTCTAATGCTAATATTCAAGAAAAAATGTATAATCATCTTTTCCTTTGGTGAAAGTCTTATGATAAAGTTTGTGTGCACCTGAGTTAAAAATACTGTATAGTAGAGAAATTAAACTACATTTACTCAATATTGTAATGGTTATACACAGAAATATAATACATCATATTATATATATAAGTACATATTTATAGATGTGTATAAAATGAGAAAAGTATAGAAGCATTTCCCATAAAGTTGCAACAAACATTTAATTACTCTTCTTAAACATTTTCTGGAGATGCAAGCTAACTTAGAAAAGAGAAAAAAGGAAATTGTATAAGAATTGAAAAGATGGAAGCAAACAATCATAATTATTTGTAGGTAATATGAACACAAGCCTGGAAAACCAAAGAAAATTAACTTAAAAACTATCCAAATGCCTTCCTTAAAATAGCTTAAAACTTGTCCTGATCTTGCTACATCGGACTTTCACCTGTTTGGTCCCCTGAAAGCAGCCCTACAAGGATGAAGATTCACTTCTGATCAAGAAGTGAAGATAGTGGTGCATTCATGGCTCACAGCTCAGCCTAAAACATTTTTTAATGAGGGAATATGAAAACTTGTTGACAGATGGACAAAGTGTATTGAAAAGCAAGGACATTATATCAAAAAATGATGTATTTGTATTTTCTAAAAGTTAATTAAAATAAATTTTACAGCCAGAGTGCAGGTAATTTTTGACTTACCCTCGTATATTGACGGCTTTGCCAGTTTTATTTCTAATTGTAAATTTATGTCATCATTCCCACCTGTCTATGTATGTTTGGCACTCTGGATTCTCCTATGAATCAGCTATAACATTGTTTCTCTCAACAGCTAATAAGCTAAATAAAAATGTTGACATGTTCCTGTTATATTTGCATGAGATTAAACATTTTATTATTTTACTATTTTAAAAGCATTAGACTTTTTTTTGAATAATGATGTTTCAACACTAAAATACTTTAAGTGATACCTCAGTTAAAAATATTTGTTTTATAATAAACTGCTATTTTTGTGTTACCTTTCAAACAGTGGTTATTTTGACTGGAATTTTAATTAAAAATTTCTGAGGTATGATTATAGAGAGAATGTTACATGTGCAATACATACTCTAAATTATCCATTACCTAGCCAATGCAGAAAATTATTACAAAGAGCTCCAGGAGATGATTATAGTTCATTCAAAGATTTGACAAAATTACACATCAGTTATACACTTTATAGTAAGATATATTCTAAAATCTGCTCATCTTTGCTATAATAAGGAGATGTGAGAATTATGTCACCAAGCAGATAATTTTGAAAAACAAACAGATGCACTTAAAGTGTTCCAAGAAACTGCTTCTAAAATAAAACTTGTTTTGTGAAGACACACACTTGAAAACAGTTATTTGGAAAACTTTCCAGCACCAAGAAGAGATTCAAATACTCCTAAAGCCTCAGCCTACTAAGAATCAACAAGAAATTAACCTTTGATTCATACTTCATGCTGGGAGGGATGTGTTTGGGTTGTTTCCAGGAACTTGCATGTGGCATCTTTCTAGAAGAGGATGGAGGAGTCTGAGGGGAGCCCATAGGGTCTTCATCTCCATCAGGAGGTAGAGTGAGCAACATGATTAAGAAGTGCCTTGATGTGCCAGAAAAATCTGCTCCTCAGGTTGGGGTGCATGTATCTGGTGTTCATCTCATTGCAGCTATGTTTTTGTGTTTTCTATCTAAATCAATGTTACTTTATTCCTTACCTTGGTTCTTTATCATCTCTCTGTTAATCAGTGTGATTCAGCTACCATCATAATATAAATATCTCACCTACAGAATTCTCATGACACCTTATACGACTTGGGAAAGGAATCTTCTAACCTTTTAAATCATTTTCCATATGAAGAGTTTCAGTGGAATTTGAAAATATAATCAATATTATTATAATACACATTGATTAGGTTTTAAAAGCAACTGATTAATATCATTAAGATGAAAATTTACGAGCTGAATTTTTTAAAAGTGAACACTGTGACTGAAAATTGAATATTGTAATTTAGTTCATGCAGCTAAAGATGAACTTATTCCTTTAAGATCAATGTAATTTGTTAAGGAATCCTTTCCTTCTCTGTAACCATTAAAAGCAAGCATTGAAAATCTACATGTATATACATTCATTTAAATCACTGTACTACAAAGTATTACTCCAGAAATATAAAAAATAATACTAGATTAAATATGGAGAAGAATACCTAAGAGCAATCAAGAGGCTATTTGTAGATTTTGGTTTGGAGGTGCTAAGTATTCAAGTGAGAAGGATATGGGGGATAATAAAGCTGTGGGGCAGGGTGATATTATGAATTCTGGTATGAATGTATTAAGATTGAGATGCCAACAGGAATCTTTCATTTGAGAATGTGGAGTTGGAAGCTGAATTTTTGAGGATATTTTAGAATGAGTCTATGCATCAGGATATAAATTTAAGTATTATTAGTATAAAGATAAGAAAAAATGTGTTGTGCCTGACTTACTATTACATTTTTACAGCCTAATGTTATAACTTTTTCACTGAACAGGAAAATTATCAAGAATGTGAGTCACTAGGGTAGGGTAAATACTGTAAGCAATACATTCTTATATTTAAAAATAAGTAATTGGTTACAAATAATCAAGGGTTGAATGTTAGAAAAAAACTTCATTTTTAAAAATCTTTTATCATTTAATAAAGTTTTTTCAATGTTCAATGAGAATGTATAAGAAAATAAATTATCTAAAGCAATAATTTTATATACATGCATGCGAGATAACCAGAGAAATATAAAAAGGTTTATTCTAAGAGAGGGAGATGGGGGTTTTCTTCTACTTATATATTGTTGCATATATGTTAAAAATTACTGAGGAAATATTTTAAATAGCTATGATTAAATGAATTAAGCAACTTTCTACCTTCCAAAAGATAACTGCTATGTCTCAGTGGATCACAAAATGCATACAATTAATCATTTAAGCAATTTTGGAGTTTGGTGCACATGTTGTTATATGACATTGTACGTGCCATCCTGTATAAAATTTCTAAAACTTTTGGCTCCGTTCCCTTATTTTATCCAAATATCTTATGTTATCTTTGAGTAACATTAAATTTACTTTACAGAATTGTTTTACCCCATGTAGTTTAAGGGCTATTGCCTCCAGAATCGATAGTGTCTTATTGACACAGTAATGTATTCTGTGCACCCAATCTTAGTCTTTCCACTTGAAAAGACTTTGTTATTTATCACAGGTAAAAAGAAAAAGGCTGTTTTTGAAAATTTTGTTTTGTTTTGTTTTTCACTTGACAAAGCAAATGAAAATGAAGCATGTTTGGGGAAAGCTGCTTCGTGAGAAGAAAGCCAGCTATGAAGGGAAGCTGGCCCTTTA
This sequence comes from Hippopotamus amphibius kiboko, assembly GCF_030028045.1. Lineage (NCBI taxonomy): Eukaryota > Metazoa > Chordata > Mammalia > Artiodactyla > Hippopotamidae > Hippopotamus > Hippopotamus amphibius. The sequence goes on from NC_080198.1 coordinate 79,208,150, forward strand.
CAGTCAGATGTCGACTTTCAGTAGCATCAGTTCAATTTAAAGACACCATGAAAATTTTGTGACATGGCATTCAAATGCTTTTAGAACTTCCTTTGTATATAAAATGCAGCCTTTACATAACTTTCTTCCAGCTAGCAGGGACTAAGGCGACGATGTTAGTACTTTAGGGCATACTGAGTTACTGTTACAGAATCCAAATTCAGAAAAGTAGCATTGGGTAGAACTTATTTTCAGTTATAATTTAAAAAAACAAAGGGAAGTTCCTTTTCAACTCCAACTTAGCAATGGTGAATATTTTTTCAGACCCACTCACATTTAGATCCTAGAAAGTGATTTTTATTTTGTTGCCATTTCTTCTGCAATACATCTTGATAAATCTATACTTTACATAAAAGTGAGTTTTATCTAATGAAATTGTTTAATGAATAGTTTAATGAATAGTTTACTTGAACCTGAAAACTGAACTGTCACTAAATTTCTGTCACGATTCTATCACATCCCCCAAATGTTGGAGAACATCCACCCCCTACCCCACCCTTGGAAGGAAATCACTTAAAGACATGTTGGAGTCTCTTTTTCTCTCTCTTCCATATACACATATACAGACAATAATTAATGCCAGTAAAGGTTGGCCTTCTGTGAATAAAGTATTTTGTGGCTTTTTCTACTAATCTTGAATTCAAATAAGCCTGTTTGCAAAAGTCACTGTTCTCTTTACTTCTGCTGCCAAGTAGAAAGCTCTGCTTTCATGGAGAAGGTCCCCGTATTTTTCAGGCAAAACATACCACCCACCAACTCTAAATATGTTCTATTTATAGGACAAGAATTAAGAAGTTTTTTGATATTTAAAATAAAACCCATATCTCCAATATACCACTTTGAATAGAATTTTTTAATTTTAAATTATATGTAAGATAAGAAGTCTTCCTGTTTGGAGAATCTAAATGTTTAGTTTGCCTGCTCAAGAAACAGACAGATTTTATTTTGCCTAATATATCGATGTTGTCTCTCTTTTATAACAAAGAGAATAAAAAGCATGAAATTTAATACTGATAGGATGGATATTTGAGAATTCTGGCTTTTTCAGCAGCTATAACAGAATAAAAATAAAATAATGTAGATAGAATAATCTGAAAAAATCAAGTGTAAGTTTGAAATTGCAAAGAATAAGACAATTTATTTCATGTATGAGAATTTTATTTTTATCTTGGATAGAGGAATGACTATTAAGCATTCCAAGTTCTCAGAATATGTGATAATATCAAGCACCTGAATCTCTTTTCGTGCCTTGCACTAAATTTCACATGACTCTCTTATTGCATATTCAATTGACAAGTTGAGGAATGTATATATTCAAGTTTGTTAGAATAGAATATTTTTTTTATCTGCTATGCATCAGGCACCGTTATAGTGATTTTATACAGTCATTTTACTTAGTGCTTCAGTGCTATAGTCAATCTTCCAAGAGCTTCTCATACCTTGTCAGTCTTTTTTGGTGGCCTTAAAATGTTTATTAGTCTGACAAGTATTCATTCCTTGTTTCTAAACATACTCAAGCAGGCTGCTTATAACCAATATTTGTATCTGAAGCATGTTGTTTCTTAATGTTCAAACTCTGTGAATAAATGTCTGATTGTTAGTAGCATAAAGTAATTAGATAGTCTTCCTTAAATAAAAAGAAAGAATAAACATGCAAAGAAATGGAAAACAAAACAAAAATCAAAAGCTGAACATCACAAGCTGTATCATTATTACCTCTGAGACTTGAAAACTAGAAATAAATAATACGTAATACATTTTTAAATTCTACCAACACAATGTTGGCAATGGTGGTAAACTCATTTATATGGAAGACAGTACCTTATGGAGCAAAAATCAGAGGTTGAAATATTTAATATTTTAAAAGAGTCATTTGTATCTATTCATAATCTGGTTTTAGTACCTCTAATAGTAAGAGAATAATATAAATATAACTATGTATTAATTTATATGCATGTATTTACAAATCTATAAATCTAAAATATTAAGCTATGCATTCTGTTTTCATGTCTATTCATTTTTCCTTGAAAAGAAAACAAAAATCTATTTTACTTCTCTACTGTGAAGCCAGTTTTGATACACACCTATTTCTTTACCATATCTTTAAAGTTAGCTATTTCAGTCTAAGATTACTAACGGCCTGTATACTGTTTATACATTCTGTATTCTTGCTACACATAAATATTTTATACTAAAATTTGGAGAACTATAAATATATTAGATCTTCCAAATTATATTAATTATCTCCTATGAGTTAGAATATCTTAGTTCTTTATTCTCCAAACTGTAAATCATTATTTACTTTCAATTGGTCTTGAATTATTTTAAAATATCTATCACTGAAACTGAAATATTTTCTAATTGCTGAAGTAAAGATTACTTGTGTTTTGATATCTTGGATGTTACTCTGGGGGTGTATAAATACACATTTATTTGAGGAATCTATTACTCCCTAAAAATGCTTTCTTAAAATCTACTTGGTAACTTTGGCCATTTTGAAAATATTTAGAAATATAAACATGTTAAAATGTAGTTTTTCTTTAAGTACTGTTCTCTCAAAGGTAACAATGTACTAACCGATCAAAATGATTATTTTTTTCTCATATGATTTTAAAGAAGATTATTTTTGGGTGTTTTCATTAGGTATTCAAAGAACTAAGGATCTCTTAAAGGATTTTTTCTTAATTTAATATTAATCACAAAAAGCTTTATAAATCATATCAAACTTAATATAATCATAACTGTGATTCACTGTCAGCTAAATTTCTTCTCACTAATGGTGTGCAAATTCTAACACAAATTTATTTCCTAACCAAGTAGAACAATCATGGCTGTTCCTGACAATATCTTCAGTATTTTTTGTGTGTTTATTTTTACATTCCCTGAAAAATACATGTTGTATTATACTCTTGCCAACTGTGTAATGATTTGTCACATAGCCTGTTTATCGCACTACACTTTTTGCAAGAATTTACACCATGCTGAGTGCTTGATTCCTGGCTGCACTCTGTGCCCCTCAGATATGAAGGTCTAATTCTCACTGGGCTGTCCTTTTTTTGTTTGCTTGTGTTTAAAACAAAAACAAAAAGAAAAACAAAAAAAACCCACTTTTTGTGTTTACTGGTACTAAGGTTTATTTTCCTAGATATGTGACATAAAATAGAAGAAAATTATGTGTGTGAATGTCAAGTGCTGCAAATCATAACTGAGAAATCCATACTGATAAATGCTAACCATGCTACATCTTATACTAATTTTTATTGTTACTAAATCCAAGAGGTTGTGGTCGTTGCAGGAAATGTTAAACGCTATACAATCAGGAGTTGGAACACTTTCCTCTTTAGAAGACCTGCTGAAATTCATGATGCCTATATTTAAGGTGATTCATCATTACCAATTAATTTGCCAACAAAACTAAAGGATAATCTTATTGTTGTCACTCCATTCTACCTTTATATTTCATCTCTTTCTGACTACTTTCCCTCTATTCAATACTCCTACTGAACTAGTACCCTGCTCTTAACTCTTTAGTGGGTGGGAAATGACTTCAAGGAATCAGGTGTATTATTTTCTGAGATATACTCTAGGGATGGATTAATTTTCTAGTGCTGTGTAACAAATTACCACAAACTTAAATCACCATAATTTTTTAATCTCACATTTCCTGTACTTCAGGAATGTGGCATATCTTGGCCAGATTCTCTGCTTCTAGGATCTCAGTGTGATGAACTCACTCTTTCGCTAGGGCTGCAGCTCACATGAGGATCTTCTTTCAAGCTCACTTGTGGCTGACATAATTTCTTTGTAGTCATGGGACTTAGGTACCAACATCATGCTAGCTGTCAACCAGGGGCTGTCCTCCTCTCTTAGAGCTTACTCACATTCCTTTCCTTAAGTAAGTTTACTCACTTACTCACATGTGCCCTCTTTATTTTCAAACCACAAGAGCAAGTCAAATCCTACAGTGTTTCAAATCTCTGGATTCCTCTTCTGCTGCCAGAGAAAACCTTTCTTTTAAACGGCTCATGTGATTTTACTAGGCCATGCAGTATAATTTCCCATTTACCATAACATTCACCAAAATCTAGGAACCGATGTCTCATATTCACAAATTCCTCACACAGAAAACTGGGGGATTTATACAAGGGCAAATGTCAGTAGCGATCATCTTAGAATTCTGCCTTCCTCCAGCGGTAGACTGAAGGGAATAGGAATCTGGATATTATTATACTCACAGAGTATACATTTGAGAATGATCTATAACTTCTGTGATGTTTTCAAACATTTTCACATCAAATAATTTATAGTAAAATGTTTTGAATAAATCTTTTAATTTATAATCACTAATTTAACATTTAGTTTCTGTTAAACAGCTAAAATAGAGCAAGCACATATAATCATTCTAATGGCTATAAATTTTACAAAATGAGTTAAAAAACCTAATGTTATGGATAAAATATTTTTCAGGGACATATTATTTTAATACTTAATGATATTTTGTGTGTATTCCCAAAGTTGAGAACTCTATAGAAGAAACAGTACCATCACAAATCATTCTAAGGTTAGAGTTCGGGAATATTAGCCAATTGATTTATAATCAACATGGGTGGCATATTTTCACAAAAATCCAATTTAACAACAAGTGGTATGTGACTTGCCTGGGTCTCCTGTAAGTAGGGAGATTTTGCTTGCCATGATAAAGAATTCCAAATAATCCAAGGAAATGATCAATTGAATAAATTTACTTATTTCATTAAAATAAAAATTTATTGAAGAATAGGTGATTTACCTCATATTAGCTTCAGGTGTACAACATAATAAGTCAAAATTTGTATAGATCACATAACATTTAAAGTCACCAAAAATGGCTATATTTCCCTGCACTGTACAGTACATCCCTGTAGGCTGTCCATTTTGTACATAGTAGTTTGTACCTCTCAATACACTATCCCCACACACCTTTCCCATCATAGCTTTACTCACTGGTAACAACCTGTCTACTCTCTATACCTGTGTGTCTGTTTCTGTTTTGCCATATTCATCAGTCTTTTATTTTTTAGATTCCACATATAAGTGATAGGATACAATAATTTTATATCTCTGTCTGACTTATTTCACTAAGTATAATATCCTCTAAGTCCATCCATGTTGTTGCCAAAGGTAGAATTTCATTTTTTATGTCTGAGAAATATTTCATTGCATGCATATATGCATATATTTGTATATATATGCAAATATACATATCCCATTTTCTTTTTCCATTCATCTGCTGATGGACACTTACTTTGCACATCCCTGGTGTCTATTTCGGTGTCCAAATTTCCTCTTCTTAGAAGGACACCAGTCACATTGGATAAGCACTCACCCTAACAGCTTTATTTTAGCTAAATTGTATCTTTGAAGGCCCAATCTTCAAATACAGTTATATTCTGAGGTACCTGGGGTTGGGATTAATTATGAATTTGGGGAGGACACAATTTAGCCATGACACTTAGATAATGCCTTGGTTACCTATTTATTTATTTACTTTTTAAAATTCAGAGCTTCTCTGCATCTTGCAGTAAGCAACAGAGACAAAATAGATTAAAATTAAGATTAATTATCTTTATTAATGTAGGAGTTATTGTAAATTTTCTCTAAGCTTTGGTCTTTGGTCCACCTTTGTCTTTAAAATGTGACAATAGTATCTGCATTAGAAATTTAATTGTAGCTTTGGAAGTGCTATATGAGACACTACTGTTTAGATACTGTGTTAAATGCCAAATCTCATTTGTAAGATGTTTTAAGTTGGAATTGATCCATATTCCCTATGGTGTTATATTAGTTTCTATTTTATTCCCAATCAAAAGGTTTTTGAATATGGGTGTGTCAGAGTTATCTCGTGTATAGTAACTTTCTCAGTTATATAGTTATATATATAGTTGAGAAAATATATAATTGTCTAATCTTTTCTGCTCTTTATGGACTTTTTTGGATTGTCATTATTCCTCTTGAAAGAGTTTGCCTAGCATAACATAGCACATTCTCTAGAACCAGGCTGTCTGAGCTTTAATTCCAGGTCCAGCACTTACTGTGCTTTCTCATCTCATGTTAATTATGGTGACAACAAAAGTACTTATCTCATAAAGATTTTATAATGATTAAAGGAGCCAATACACAGAGCATATATGATGATGCCTGACAATAAAAATCTCCATGAGAATTTTAAATATAAATATTGGACCAGTGAAATTTTTCCACCAGGATCTACGGAGGTATTAGACTATGCATACTGAAAAAATATTTCTACAACTGTAGATAGCATTATCCTCTCCCTTGTGTATTAATATGTACTTCCTAATTTTCCTTGTTTTGTTCATTCACAGTCCTCTTAGGTTTCCAATAATTAGTTGAACTTTGAATTCTGATTAGTTTTATCTCAAATGCATAAATTGTGTGACTACTATTGATCCGTGATTTCTGACTCCACACTGAAGCTCCATCTAAATTCAGTCAAGCACATTGAACCAGATGCACAAATGGAAGATGTTATGGTGCTTCTCTTACGTCTAATTCAAGACCAATGCACAATTAATAAATAAAGAGGAAGCCAACAAAATTCTACTTAAATGATATTATAAAATCAAAAATAAAGCTGTATCACAAATGATACTCCAATATAGCAGTTATTATATATTCTCTCTAGATTTTGGCCTTTGGTTCACCTTTGCCTTTACAACATGAAGTTAGTATATGCCTCGAGTTTAGGAAAACTATTTGTAATCTAGTCAGGGCTGCTGTCTTTCATGGGCCTCCTTCTTTCCCATTTCTCCATATTTCATGCATACCACTATTCTTTGTTTCCATGAAGCAGAAATTTCCCTGAACACACTCTTTCTTCTCTCTCCTTATGCGCTATCTTGTGGATAGATGGAGTGACCTAACAGATGAACAAATTTTATTGAAGTAAAGTTGACGGGCATTAGCATTAACAATAGACAATCTATATCTACTTCCCATAGCTCAGCTCCACTTATTCTCTTTGAGCTTCCTCTGGGGATTAGATACTCCCTAGACTTTAACAATAGACTTAATCTATACCTACTTCCCATGTGGAAAGGCCCATGGGAGTCTCAGTGCTGTCTGCAACTAGATAGTCAGCCTGGCATTTGCAGAATAGGTCCATAAGGACCACCAGTTAAGTTGTATCATCCGATATATCCTTGTCTATAGGCCTATAGGTGATATTTTGATGTCCATTTTTATTCTGTGTTTAATCATGTAAATTTTAAAAGATAAGAGCTGAGAAGAAGAAAGTATTTATTAGGGGCCAGCCTAATAACTTGAAGAATTTTTTTGTTTGTTTGCTTTGCTTTTCATTTTCCAATTGCTTATTAAGATTTGTGCCCATTTTATAGCATTTTGCCATATTCTTATATAACTCGAGCTGCACTTATTTCTAGGGTGTAATAGTAAACAAGACAAGGTCCTTTACCTAAAATAAATTAAGTTTCAATGATAAAATTTTGTTTAAAGTAACAATTGCTGTTCAGCTTCTGTGAGAGGGGTATTTACAAAGTACAGAAAGTAGAGGAAGATAGCAATGTAGTTAAGAAGTGGTAGATAAAGGTAGCTTTGTGGAAATATAAACAGAATTTTTTTTCCCAAATATGTCTTAATATGCAATAATGGTTTACAATTATGTTCAGAAAAATGTAGCCTGGGATGCAATGAATAATGAAGCATCACCGCTATGCAAGGAGGAAAAGACTGTAAGTTTAATGTATAAAAGTGGAAACTGGCAGGAATAATTTAAAAATCACAGGATTTGAACTGCACTGGCTGCAAGATAGTGCATCTAAAATATGCAAAACAATTGTCTTTTTTCTATAACTCTGGGTATAGCAACTGCCTCTAAATAATATGATTTTTCTTTAAATCAGAAAAGTCTCTGCCCTGGTTATTCCACAGTAATAAATCAACAAAACTTTGTGTTCCTATTAAGATCCCCTCTCTCTGAAGATAACTCGATGGTAGTGCCATTCTTTTGAGCTAGAAACAAGGAATCATTTCTTGGGATGCTTACATGACCTGGATTTTATTTTCCTATTGTGCTATACTTTGCATTTATTGCATAGACATTTGGAAGGTAAAATGTGCTTATATAACATACACCCACAAATCATGTGTTAAGCATATGGAATTATAAATTGTTAGTTGATATCACTAAATAGTCATTGTGTAAGAATTTTTTTATATAAGTGTCTGAATGTTCAATACAGTTGAGACGTATCTCAGTTCTTTTAAGAAGAACTCTGGAAAAGAGTACTTTTAAAGCCACAGGTTTATTTTTTAGCAACAAATAAACCTATAAGATAAATGAAATGGATATGAATATATCATTCACAAAAAATTAATTCAAGACAGATAACTAATATTTTTGTGAATGACCTATTTTAAGAAAGCCTACAAAATATTATGATCTTGTAATGCTCTTGAAGAAGAAAAATATTAGGACAAAGAGAGCCAAAACTTAAATTACAACTAAATAAAAACTAAGACTTTTTTTTCATCAAAATAAAAATTAAATTACTGGAAAGACAAACCACAACTAGGAGAGATATCAACAATATTTATAATAGGCAAATGATTTCTATGCAAAACATATAAACAACTCTCGAGAATCAATACAAAGCAGCAACACATTAGGAAAATGAGCAAAAAGACATTAGCAGACATTACACAGAAGAGGAAACACAAATGATCAATAATGCATAGAAATTTGTTCAATCTCATTTGCAATGAAGGAACTGCAACTTAAAAGACATGATAAGATAACATTTCACTCACAACAGGTTGGCAAAAGAATATATAGGTCAAAGAGTACATATATCTTCAAATATGTGTACACTTTGACCTATTCCCCAGAACGTACCTGTGAAAAGCTCTTTTGCATGTGCCTCAGGATAAATATTCAAGAATACCCAAAGTATCATTTTCTGTAATAAAAAATGAAAGATAATAACTCATTTGCCATTTAACAATGCAATGTATCAATACATTATGGTATATTCATATAGTGGATTACTTTATAGACATAAATGCAATGAATTATACCTTTAATTTTGATTCTGATTTTATACTGATAAAAGTATTGCTTTTATAATAAGAGAATTAAATGAAAAAAGTTGTATTTATATCTTTTATGATGTTATTTATAATGGAGCTTTCAAATAGGTAAAAATAAAGAGTGAGACTATAAAAACTAACAACATATGTCAGTAACTGCAGATTATTGATTTCCTGAGGGTGAAGAGAATATTATATGAAACTAAAAGGCACACATTAAGGAATCAAGGTGCTGGTAACATTCAGAAATTTGGTAGTAGATACACAGATATTGCTTGGTTATTATCACTAAAACTGTACATATAGAATATATTTTATATATATATTTTATATGTAAGATATACATGTAGTAAGATTTTAATTTAAATAAGTATAAGGAAATATGTAACATATAGTTCAGTACCCAAACCTCAATGACATTCCGGAAACTAAGAAATTTTATTTTCACCATGATGTGTCACATTAGATGTTGTAGTGAACCACCAACGGTTATTGTTAAGAGAATTCTGTCAACTATTAATCAGTAGTTTTAAACTGTAGTAGCTGCAATATTCTAAAGTCCAAATCTCTCTGTGGTGTATGTTATAAAATGCATTATACACTTTATTTCTTTCTAGCTCTTAAAAAGTTTTCCAGCAGCTTTAAGAGGTGGAAAAATGCTGAGATTTTTTGTTTATATTTATACATGTAAGAAAACAAGTTAGTGATATGGGACATCTCACTGTTGTTTACTAAAATGAAGTTGCTTAAAATACCTTGATATCAAGTTGCAATGTCAACCTTTTGGTTTTTTGTTTTTTGTTTTTGTAAGGCAATGGTACAATGATGTATAATTAAGACAATAAAATTAAGAAATATACCTGATCAAAATATGTGATAAATGTTTACAACTGGATTTTCATCTTTACTTTTACCAAGACATAATAAATCACAAAGCCTATTCTACTTAGAGTATATCTGAGATCATATTTTTCATATAATTTTACATCGCAGTACCTTATTCCCTAATGTTGCTATAACTTTAGTCATCATAGACAGGAGATACTCTGATGGAATTAGATACAGTTATGTGTACAAATATACACAGTCAAGCAAATAAGTGCATAAATATGAATCAAGGCAAAGGAGACAAGTTAAGATTTAGATGGAGTTCTGAAGGGTAGCATTATCTACTTTTAATTAAATAAACGTTGAATAAGCTTTAAAAAAAAAACCTATTTGATAGATCAAGCTCAAGGAGGGTTAGTAAAGTTCAAAGGGTCACGTGGGGGTTGGATTGAAATCCAGACCAGGCTTACTACAAATCTGAGTGACTCAGCTCTAAGAAAAATGGTCATAGCTTGAAAAGTCAATAAGCTTCACAGAAGGAAGTGATCATACAACTATTATCATGGTGCTCCATAATCAATGGATAAATCTAACTGAAAATTACCCTATTTTTGAAAAATAAATATGGAAGATAAGACAGACAATAAAACTATAGTAAGAAAGGGTGATAGAAAAAATAAAAAAGTGAAAATGAATAAATGACAAAAAGAGACATTAAAACACCACCACAGAAAGAGGAGACGAAATAATAAAAAAGGACATTATTTGGGGGCTTGAAAATATTTTTTAATAGCCACTTTATTCATACCTGAATATATCTTAGCTCATGGATAGGATGGATTTTCAATGATAGGCGGGTTCCTCAGAAAATTATCCTTAAAATTCTGATTTTTTTAAATAAAATATTTTATGACTTAGGTTGACACAAATTATTAAGCTCAAATAATTAACTGTGGTTTAGGAGCTAGAAAACCCAATATTAACACAAATATGAGAGAAGTTTTTAATGAGTTGGTTAGAAAAAGCCTAAAGGCAAGTGCACATAGTAGAATGAGACATAAGTTCAAATTCTAGTGAGAACCTTCTAGTTGTGTACCTGAGTCAACTCATTTAACTTAGTCCATCTTGGGCCATTCATCTTAAATGTGTCTAATGCAACTATTTTGAGGATAAAAATATATAAACAAAGATTATATTTGTTAACTTCATAGCATGCTTCATAGCATTTAATAGGTTTTCCTTAAAGGTCATTTTCTCAAATACTTTTCCATATGTACCTTCAAAACAAAAATATGAAACAAGTTTTACTCAGCAAGTATCAAGAGAGTAAATATCTGGAAAAATTATTTAGGCACTATTATCCAAAAAGAGAAAATTATCTCTATTCCAATTGACAGTATATGCAGACAGCTCACCCAAAACAGCTGCGTTGGCTAAGTGCCCCACCTGAGCACCAAAGCTGCAGCCCACCGCACCACACCTGGGCTGGCCAAGCAGCCTGCACCCATGCTCTTCAGCTGTGACCTGCACAACAACAGCTGATGCACAACCAACCCAGGCCATGCCTCTTGAGCACCTGACTCTTGTGGCCATGGGGGATTGCATTTCAGGTCCCACAGATCTGATACAATTGAAGAGACTGTCCTTGGTAGGCTACCATCCCAGTACAGGCACAAACAGCAGATTGACACACACACTGCAGTAACTAGTTGAAATAGCAAATTACTTCAATAGTAAATACTGCAAATACAAATGGACTAAATTTTCTAATCAAAAGACATAAAGTGGCTAAATGGATTTAATAAAAAGATCCATCTATATGTTGCCTACATGAGCCTCACCTCAGATCTAAAGACAAACTTAGACAAAGTGAGGTGATGGGAAAAATAATAAATATAAATGACAATGGTAAAAAAGCTGGAGCAGCTATACTTACATCAGACAAAATAGACTTTAAAACATAGATTGTAAAAAGACACAAAGAAGGACATTACATAATGACAAAGGGGTAAATCCAATAAGAGGATATACTGCCTGTAAATATTTGTGGACCCAACATAGAAGCATCTAAATATATAAAGCAAATATTAACAGGCCTAAACAGACCTCAAGAAAGAAACTGACAACAACAGAATAATATTATGGGACTTTAATAACCGCTTTACTCAGTAAATAGATAAACCAGGCCAAAAACAAAAAAATCAACAAAGAAAATCAGACAAAGGACACATTATATCAGATGGACTTAATAGATAGATACAGAAAATTTTATCAAAAAGCAGCAAAATACATACTCTTCTTGAGCTTACATGGAGCATTCTCTAGTATAGATCATATGTTAGGCCAAAAAATAAGGCTCTATAAATTTTAGAATGCTGAAAACATATCAAGCATCTTTTTTGACCAAAATGGCATGAATCTAGAAATCAATTAAAGGACAAAAAACTGAAAAAAATCACAAATATGTAGAGATTAAACAATATGCTTTTGGTCAACTAATCTATGACAAAGGAGGCAAGGATATATCATGGAGAAAAGACAGCCTCTTCAATAAGTGGTAATGGGAAAACTGGGCAGCTACATGGAAAAGAATGAAATTAGAACGCTCCTTAACACCACACACAAAAATAAACTCAAAATGGATTAAAGACCTAAATGTAAGGCCAGACACTATAAAACTCCTAGAGGAAAACATAGGAAGAACACTCTGACATAAATCACAGCAAGATCTTTTTTGTCCCACCTCCTAGAGTAATGGAAATAAAAACAAAAATAAGTGGGACCTAATGAACCTTCAAAGCTCTGTGCAGCAAAGGAAACTATAAGCAAGATAAAAAGACAACCCTCAGAGTGGGAGAAAATATTTGCAAATGAATCAACAGACAAAGGATTAATCTCCAAAATATACAAACACTTCATGTATCTCAATATCAAAAAACCAAAAAACCCAATAAAAAAATGGGCAGAAGACCTAAATAGGCATTTCTCCAAAGGAGACATAAGGATGACCAAGAGGTACAGGAAAAGCTGCTCAACATCACTAATTATTAGAGAAACACGAATCAAAACTTCAATGAAGTATCACCTCACACCAGTTAGAATGGGCATTATCAGAAAATCTACAAACAGTAAATGCTGGAGAGGGTGTGGAGAAAAGGGAACTCTCTTGCACTGTTGGTGGGAATGTAAATTGATACAGCCACTATGGAGAATAGCATGGAGATTCCTTGAAAAATGAACAATGAATTACCCTATGAAAATAGAATTGCCATATGACCTATCAATCCCACTACTGGGATATACCCAGAGAAAACCATAATTCAAAAAAGACACGCGTACTCCAATGTTCATTGCAGCACTATTTGCAGTAGTCAGGTCATGGAAGCAACCTAAATGTCCATCAACAGATGAAAGGATAAAGAAGATGTGGTACATATATACTATGGAATATTACTCAGCCATAAAAAGGAACAAAGTTGGATCATTTGTAGGACATGGATGGACCTAGAGGTTGTCACACAGAGTGAAGTAATTCAGAAAGAGAAAAACAAATCTCATATATTAATTCATATATGCAGAATCTAGAAAAATGGTACAGATCAACCGGAAGGCAGAAATAGAGACACAGATGTAGAGAACAAACATATGGACATCAAGGGGAGGAAGTGGTGAGGGGTTGGGGTGGGATGAATTGGGAGATTGGGATTGCCATATATACTTTAATATGTATAAACTAGATGACTAATAAAATATGAAATTGTACACTTTGAATATATGCAGTTTATTGTATGTTGATTATATATCAATAAAATTCTTTTTAAAAGGAAAAAAATACGCTATTGAAGAACCAAAGGGTCAATGAAGAAATCAAAGGAGAAATAAAAAAAAATACATGTAGACAAATGAAAATGGAAGCACAACAGTTCAAAATCTATGAGATATAGCAAAAGCATTTATAAGTGGGAGGTTTATAAACCGGTGTACTTCAGGAAACAAGAAGTACACCTTTGGGTGTAGAGTTAAATCAAATAAACGATTTAACTCTATACCCAAAGGAACTAGAAAAAAGAAAAACAAATGAAGCCCAAAGTTGGTAGAAGGGAGAAAATAACAAAGATAAGAGTGGGAATAATAAAAATACAGGCTAAAAGGACAATACAAAAGATACTAAGAGATAGTTCTTTAAGAAGATAAAATTGACAAACTTTTTCCTAGATTCACAAGGAAAAAAAAGAGCGGGCTCAAATAAATAAAATCAGATATAAAAGAGATGATGTTATGATGGATTAAACAGAAATATAAAGGTCATAAGATATTATCATGAACAAAATACACCAACAAATTGGACAACCTAAAAGAAATAGATAAATTATAAGAAACATACTGTCTCCCAGAATGAGTCATGAAGAAATAAAAAAAAAATTGAATAGACTGATCATTAGCAAGGCGATTGAAATAATAATCAAAAACTTCCCGACAATGAAAAGTCAACAACCAGATGACTTCATGGCTAAATTCTGCCAAGCATTTAAAGAAAAGACAAAACTAATCTTTTTCAAACTCTTCCATAAATTGAAGAGGATGGGATACTTCCAAAATAATTCTATGTGGCAAGCATTACCCCAATGCCAAAAGCAGAAACATCACACACACAAAAATAAAATCACAGGCCAACATACCTAATGAACATAGATGCAAAAATCCTAAACAATATAGTATCAACCCAAATCAACAATACATTAAAAGGATCATATAACATGAGCAAGTAGGACTTATTGAAGGAATTCAAAAATGGTTCAACACCCATAAATTAAACATAGTGGAACACAACATTAGGCAAATGAAGGATAAAAATCATATAATCATCTTAATAGATGCATAAAAAGCATTTGACAAAATTCAGCATTCACGTATGATAAAAATTCAATCAAAAGGATATAGAAGGAACATAAATCAATATAATAAAGGCCATATATTACAATCTCACATCTAATATTACACTCTATGTTGAATAGCTTAAAGCTTTTCCTCTAAGATTAGGAAGACAAGGGTGCCCACACTACCCACTTTTATAAAACATAGTATTGGAATTACAGCCACAGCAACTAGGTAAGAGAAAGAAATGAATTATATACAAATTAGACAGGAAGAAATAAAATATTCACTACTTTCAGATGACATGATACTATATATAGAAAGCCTTAGAGACTCAAAAAAAATCTGCTAGAACTAATAAATTAATTCAGTAAAGCTGCAGGATATAAAATTGATATATAAAAATCTGTTGTATTCCTATACAATAACAAACTATCAGAAGGAGAAATTAAGAAAAAAATTCCATTTACAATTGTATCAAAAAGAATAAATCATGGTAATCAATTTAACCAAGAAGGTGAAAGACCTATACACTGAAAACTACAAGTCACTGATGAAAGAAACTGAAGCAGACACAAATCAATAGAAAGAAATTCTGTATTCATGGATTGGAAAAACTGATATTGCTAAAATGCCTGTACTATCTAAATCAATCTGAACATTCAATACTATCTCTATCAACATCCCAATGGCATTTTTTCACAGAACTAGAACAAATAATCCTAAAATTTGTATAAAACCACAAAGACTCTGGAAAGCCTAAGCGATATTGAGAAAGAAGAACAAAGCTAGAGGGATCATGTGCCCAGATTCAAACTATACTACAAAACTAAAGCAATCAAGATAGTATGGTATTGGCATGCAAACTGATACATAGATCAATGGCAAAGAATAGAGAGCCCAGAAATAAACCCACACTTACATGGTTAATTAATTTATGACAAAGGAACTAAGAATACACATTGGGAAAAGGACAGAGTCTGCAGCAAATGTTGTTTACATGGACAGCTACATGCAAAAGAATGAACCTAGACCACTATCTTGTACAGTACACAAAAACATATCTCAGAATAAAGACTGTAAGAATGGAAATCACAAAATTCCTGGAAGAAAACATAAGTGGTAGGCCCCTTGACATTGGTCTTAGCATTTTTAAAAAACTGACTCCAAAGGCAAGTGAAACAAAGCCAAAAATAAACAAATGGTACCCCATAAAACTAAAAAAGCTTCTGAACAGCAAAGAAAATCATCCAAAAACCCCAAAAAGACAACCTATGAATGGGAGAAAATACTTGTAAATCATATATCTAATAAGGGGTTAGTACCCCAAATATGTAAAGTACTCATGCAACTCAACATCAAAAAAACAAATAACTTGATGAAAAAATGGGCAGAGGACCTGGATAGACATTTTTCCAAAGAAGACATAAAGATAGCCAACAGGCACATAAAAAGATGCTCAACATCACTAGTCATCAAGGAACTGCAAATCAAGACCACAATAACACCTCACACCAGTCAGAATGGCTATTATCAAAAAGACAACAAATAAAAAGTGTTGGCAAGGATGTAGAGAAAAGGCAATTTTCATGCACAGTGAGTGGAAATTTAATTTTGTGCAACTGAATACGAATATTTCTCAAAAAATTAAAAATAGAACTGCTATACAGTCCAGTGATTCCAATTCTGGGTAATTTTCCAGAGAAAGCAAAAACACTAATGTGAAAATAACTATACGACCCCCACCCCCAGTTCATTGCAGCATTATTATAATAACCAAGATATGGAAGCAACTTAAGTGTTCATCAATAGATGAATGTATGTGGAAGATGTAGCATATACAGTTTACCCTTGAATGACATAGGTTTGAACTGGGCAGGGTTTGAACGTATACATGGATATTGTTTAACAGTAAATACTACAGTATTACAAGGTCCCTGGTTGGTTGAATCCTTAGATGCAGTGTAACTGCACATACAGAAGGCAGAGTATAAGTCATAGGTGGATTAATCCCAGTCTTGTTAAAGGGTTGACTGGATATGCAATGGAATATCACACAACCATAAAAAAGAATGAAATCTTGCCATTTGCAACAATATGGATGGACGGAGAGGGTATTTCGCTAGTAAAATAAGTCTGACAGATAATGACAAATACTGTATGATTCTCATATTTGGAATCTAAAAAGCAAAACAAATGAACAAAGCTAACTAAACAGAAATAGAGTCATAGACACAGAGAACAAACGGGTGATTGCCCAAGTGGAGGGAGGTGGTAGAAAGAGAGAAAGAGGTGAGGGACATTAAGTGGTACAAATTTTCAGTTACAAAATAAATGAGTCACAGATATGAAACGTACCATGTGGGGAATATAGTCAATAACTATGGAATATCTTTGTATGGTATTGGATGACAAGACTTATCATGGTGATTATTTTGAAACATATAGAAATATCTATTCACTTATGTTGTGTACCAGGAACAAACATAGTGTTTTAGGCCAATTATACTTACAAAACAAACAAAAAACAAACTCATAAAAAGAGATTAGAATTGTGGCTACCAGAGGCAGGGTTTGGGGGAGGGGGAATAAGATGAAGGCAGTCAAAAGGTACAAACTTCCAGTTATAAGATAAATAAGTACCAGGGATGTAATGTACAACCTGATAAAGATAATTAACACTACTATACATTATAAGTGAAAGCTGCTGAGAGTCAATCCTGAGTTCTTATCACAAGTGAAACTTTTTTTTCCTATTTCTTTAATATTGTATCTATATGAGGTGATAGACATTTACTAAATCTATTTTGGTAATAATTTTATGATGTAAGTCAAATCATTATGCAGGTAAGTCAAATCACTTAAAATTATACAGTGCTGTATGTCAATTATAACTCAATAAAACTGGAAAGAAAGAATTATTTTATGACATATTCATTTAAGCAAGAGTTTAAAACCTATTTCAGTTTAAACTAATGAAGCCGAGAGATTTATATATTTTGCTGTACTTTCAAGTACAGAGGAAGAAGAGGGAATTATCAAATTTCTCCATTTCAACAAGGATATTTTGCAAGTATTCATAATTTTTAGAAGTCAACAGTTATTGATTAAAAAATTATTTACAGTGTACTACATTATCAAGCAAGGCAAATAGTTATAGCATATCAAATTAAATGTTCCTAATTATAGGAAATATCCACTTTCTGCAGTTTAAATATTTAAAAATATTTTGATAAAATAATATTTCCAAGGGCAATTTTGGAATAATAAAAAACAGGACATATTAATATTACATATTTGTGTACCTGGCTTTATCCTAAACAAGATATAAAGGTGGGAACTGAACAATGTTCTCAATTTAACACTTTATCAGATTTACCTTTTTAAAGGTTATAAAGCTTCAAGTTATATCATTCTGTAGCTTCAAGCAAGGGAAAATTTTACTCTTCTTAACTTTTCAAACATTCTGTTCCCTAGCAACATTCTCAAGGCTGAGGAACGGAACTCATTACTTAGCACTAAGTAAACAAAGCAAGCTAAAAATGCTCAAAGCTTAAATTATGGAAAACAGAAAAAGGTCAAAAAGTTGTTTGTTTTTTTTTTTAAGGGATACTTTTACCTCTACATCTGTAATCATAGAAACAGAAACATGTCCAAGCTAGTTTTAGTACATGGGAATTTATTATAAGGAAAATGGCACATTTCTTGGAACTCTAACAGCATAGCAAGATGAAAAGGGACCCCCAGGACAGGACTGGAGGATAAAAAAATCATGAAAAGCCTAAAGTTAACTGATAAAAATGATTAATTGCATTTTTTTGCATTTAAAAATTTTTCTTTAAGTCTAATTATGGGTATTTTGTTTTTGTTTTTACACACTATCATTTCAGCCTGATTCCTTCCAAGAGAAAAAAAGATATTAGTACTATAAATTAAAAAAACTGATGTAGCATTTGAATGACAAGGAAGTGTCCGTTATAGGAAAGCATATGTATTTTCAATACCAAATGACTTGCTCATTCTATTTTTTTGATGAAAGCAAATGTAGACATTTCAACTCATAAAGAGCATTTGAAGTCGGGAGAGAAAATTTACAGCTTTCGTGAGAGTAGCTAACTTCTTTTTCAGTGTTTTTTGAGTGTGTTTTGTTTTTTGTTTTGTTTTGTTTTCTCCAGCAGTTTCAATTTTTCTGAGAGTGGTTTCCCAATACTATGGTTTAGTATCCTTTTATATCTGTTAGGAAATAAATAAAAATTTTTCTTTAGAGTTAGTGAAAATGAAGAATGAACATATTTTATGTCAGCATAGATTCAGTGACAGATTCAAATTCTACAGATAGTGCTTCTTGCTAGTGCTTATTTTTCATATTTTAAAGGAAAATGAAAATATTCTGTGTACAGTAATGCACAACTATATTTGAAAGGAAAACATCCTGATTACTATACATATATCTGTGGATATGTATGATAATCTTTTCTTTTAATAACTGATGCGTCAAATTGAACAATAATACTGTACACCTTAATAATTTTACTTTCAGCTTGATTTATTAATTCCCAGGATTTCTAAACAGCATGTAGAGGACAAATGGGCAATTCATGAAACAAATAGTGTACTATCTTATCAAGAATATATTTCATTTTATTAAGTAAATGTCTGGCAATATGATATGATAAAAATAAATGAATTAGGAAATAGATCTGTGCTCAAGTTTGGATTTCAGCATTTTCTTGCCCTATGACCAAACAAGACCCCTTAGATCTTGACATATTAATTTGTTCATTTGCAATATAACAATGATACTGTATTTTCTCAACTCAAATCCATATATTTTTTTAATCTGTGAAATTAGATTAATTAGCTCTCCTACATAACTTCTTTACTGACAGGCAGAGGATGAAGTGTGAATTTATTGCCTTTGCTTAAGTGAACTGAACCAAAGATCAGAGGCATCTGCTTGTTTTATTGTTAATTCAGTTGATGTATTTGCTTCCATTGATATAAAAATTGTCAGCCTTAGTAGAGGTCAGAGCTAGGAAAGCTATGTGAGCCTGATTTTGAAAGACTATTAATGAGGTGCTGAATGTCCATCAAAATACAAGTTGGCCTTCAAGAGAAGTTAATCATCAGCATCATGAAACTAAATTAAAGAGATATAAAATTAAAAACTTAAATAACAAAGTTTGTCCAATAGAAAATAGAACTACGTCACACATATTCTCCAACATGCTTTATGTCTATCTAATCAATTCTAATGTTTCTATGTTAGGAGTTACCTTTAACACAAAAACAAACAAACAAAAGAAAAAAACTTGTGTTATTGTGAACAGTCCTCCTGGCCAAGGAAGGCTATGGAGACCTCAGCAGGATAGTGATTTCATTGAAGAAGACACAAAATTTAACTTTGATATTGAATATTAAAATGAATGTGGCTATTTTATCTTATTATTATTTAAACAGCATTTTAAAATAAGCTGTATGAAGGCATAACTTAAAGAGTAACATTCTAAAGTATACAATTAGATAAGTATTGAAAAATGTTATAGGTGTGTGACCATCACCACATTCAGGATGTAAAACACTTCCAACCACACCAGAATTTTCCTCCAGCCCCTTTGCTATCACATCTCCACCCAGACCCTGACAAGCATTGTATCTGTTTACTTTCCTTATAGTTTTAACTTTCATAGAATTTAAAACAAACGGAGTTATACACTATAAAGTACATTATGTCAAGTTTCTTTCGCTTGGCATCATATATTGCTGATGTATATATAAAATTGTGTATATCAAGAAAAGGTCCTTTTATTGATAAACAATACTTGATATTACATCAAATATAAGTCCAAAAATTTTTATCCATTTAACCACAGATGGACAATTGAGTTGTTTCCAGTTTTTTTTTTTTTAACAGCTTGAGATACACTTTACACACCACAGAATTCACCCATTTCAATGGCTTTTATATGCACAGAATTGGGCAACCATCACCAGAAACAATTAAAACAATTTAAAACATTTCATTATCCCAAAAAGAAATCCTTGATTTTATAGTCACCTCCAACCCCCCCATTCTAGTTCACCCATCTCAGCATCTAGCAATCTACTTTCTATCTCTATAGATTTGCCTGTTTTTCATATTTGATATAAATGGAATCATATAGTATGAGGTCATTTATGACTGGCTTCTTTCACTTAGTATTATTTACAAGGTTCAACCATGTTGTGGCATATATCACTACTTTAGTTCTTTTTATTTTCAAATGTATAAACATATCACATTTAATTTTTCCACTTAGTGGTTGGACATTAGAGCTGTTTCCACTTTTCAATTTTTATGAATAATGCTGCTATAAACAATTATGTATTTTTTTTTTTGTAGATATACATTTTCACTTCTTTTGGGTATATCATCTGCCAGTGGCATTGCTGGATCATATGGCAACTCTATGTTTACCTGTTTGTTTTCTGTTTGTTTTGCCTCTATAATACAGATACTAAGAACACTCAGTAGTCTTTTTTTAGATATAGTTTTTTGTTTACTTGTAAATGTTAAAAGTAAAAATTTTAGGATTATATGAAGTTTATGTTTACCATTTTAAGAATCTGCCAAATTATTGCCAAAATGAATGTAATATTTTCTATTCCTACCATAAATAGTTTCAGATGATTTTCTTTCTTTTCATTATTAGGTGACTTCAGCTTTTTAAAATTATAGCCAATGTAGTGAACGTGTAGAGATATCTAATCGTGGTTTTACTTTGTGTTTCTCTATTCTATCCGTCGGTACCATTAGATTTTGCATATCTTCCTTACTAAAGTAACCATTTAAATCCTTTGTTCATTTTTAATTGGATCATTTGTTTGCTTATTATTGAATTTTTAGAATTCATTATGTACTCTGGATAAAGAATTAAGTCGGACATATGTTTTTCAATATTTTATCTGAGGATTGCTTTTTTCATCTTTTTAACAGTGGTTTTTAAATAGAAAATGTTTAAAAAGTTTAATAAAGCCAAGTTTATTAAAAATTTTTTACCTCTCACTTTTCATGTTCTAAGAATTCTCTACCTAAGCCAAGCACACTAAAAACTTGACGCCAGGTCTTCTTGAGATTTATAGTTTTGGCTCTTACATTTAGATTAACACTGAAGTTAATTTTCATATGTTTTTTGAAGTGAATCTGGACGTTCATCTTTTTTCCCATAGAGATACATAGCAGCATTTGTTGAAAAAGCTGTCTTGTGCATGCACCGAGTTACACTGACACCTTACAAAATCAATTGACCATATATGTACACATGATCTTATTTTTGGACTCTCTAACTTGTTTCATTGATATAGTTGTTTATCTTTACAGAAATACCACACTTTCTTAATTTTCTACATCTTAATAAGACTTGAAATCTGCTTATTTAATTCCATTTTTCTCTATTTTAAAAGTGCTTTTTCTAAGTTTTTATTTCTCACATGAATTTTAGAACCAATTTGTTAATTGCTATAAAACAATATGCTTTAATTTTGAGTAGTATTTTATTCATTATATATATCAGACTGAGGAGTATTTATATCTACCAATATTGACTTTTGATTTATGAATTTAAATCTTTTAACTTCATCTCAATACTGATATGTAGTTTTCAGTGTAATGACTTTGCACATGTGCTTTTAAATTTTCCCCTAAGGATTTGATAATTTCAATGTTATCCTAAATTGTATAATTTTTAATTTCAATTTTTAACTGTCCATTGCTGCTAGTGTGCAGAAGGACAACAGATTTAATTTTAATCTCTGTCTTTATATTTATAGTATAGAGAGAATAACATTTGGTCAACTTTTTAATCAAAACTACAAATATTTGCTTTTTATTTGGTGTATTTAGATCATTTCAATTTAATATAATTTGAATATGGTTTGTTTTGTATCCTTCAACTTGTTATTTCTTTTTTATTTGTCCAATTTATATTTCTGTTTCTTTGCTTCTTCTTTTCTTGATTTATTTTTAATGAATTGTATTTTTCATGATTCCACTCTATATCAACTATTGGCTTATAGACTATGTGTCTTAATTTCATTATTTAGTCATCTCTTTCATTTCTGGATATATTTTTATTGATTTATTATGCTCCTGGTAGGATCACATTTTTCTGTTTCTGTATAAGCCTGGTAAGTTTTGTTTTGTTTTTTAATATATCTCTTTTTTAAAAATTTGTTTGTTTATTTATTTATTTCTTGGCTGTGTTGGGTCTTCATTGCTGCATGCAGGCTTTCTCTAGCTGTGGGGAAAGGGGGCTACTCTTGGTTGCCATGTGTGGGCTTCTCAGTGCAGTGGCCTCTCTTGTTGTGGAGTACAGGTTCTAGGCACACGGGCTTCAGTAGTTGCAGCATGTGGGCTCAGTAGTTGTGGCTCGTGGGTTTAGTTGCTCTGTGGCATGTGGGATCTTCTTGGACCAGGGATCAAATCCGTGTCCCCTGCATTGGCAGGTTGATTCTTAACCACTGTGCCACCAGGGAAGTCCCAAACCTGGTAAGTTTTGAATGCATACTAGACACTGCAAAATTTATGTTTTTGAGTCTGGAATATGTGGTATTTCCATAAAATTTTGGATATTTTCTGGTGTTCAGTCTAGTTAACTTGGAATTGATTGCTTATTTTCGAGTCTTACTTTTAAGTTTTGTTATATTAGGTACAGAGGAACCTTCATCTGAGGCTACCTTATCACCCTACTCTGCTTTAGGGGTCCCAAAGTTAAGTGACTTTTTCTTGGTAAGACAAGCAATGTAAATAAACTAAGTAAGACAGATAAATACAATAGGGAGTAGTGAGGTCTATGAAGACCTGGAGTATGGATGCTCTCTATAAATGCAAAATATGCTAATTTTTTCAGCCAGTGTTTACCATGCCAGAGTGTAGGACCATGAATACTATAACTTCTGAATTTTCACGGGAAAGCAGAAATCTCGAATTTTTTTGGTTAAATCTTTTGATTATTTGGTATTAAAAATCTTTAAAATACTGGGAAATAAAAGTGTATATAGTTCACAATGTGTTGGAATTTGATCTTCTTGTTAAGGAATGCCAACATTTAAACATAAATGATATTTTCCTATTGACTTTGGCTCTTATTGGTGGTTGAAAATATTCAGGATAATGCCATGGCAAGAGCACTAATATGATATAGACTATTATAGTCAACTTCTTTCCATAGAGAATTTAACATTAGTGACCTGTATTTGGAAGGGGCATAGTGATTTCTAATTCATACTATCTCTAATTCATTTTTTTTGCTGAATTGTTAGCAAATTCATTGACTTACATGTCAGAGTGCTGTGAAAACCACAGAGCATTAAACAACATAAGAAATTATTATTAAGATTTATTAATATTTTTGAATTATGATTATAATTTAAATAAAAACAAATACATAGATGAAGTTTAAATTCAGTTCAGTATACCGCCCCCTGGTTGAGAATGTTTGATGACACTAACCAAGTGCTTTTATTTGCACTTTAATTTTCAACTAGATCAATAGAGTCAGATGTAACTGCTATAGGTATTAAAACTCCAAAGTCTAGGGGAGATGGAGGTTAAATTGTAAACAAAATATTTCACTAGTATTGATCTCACAGTCATGCTGACAGAGTTTCTAAAAAAAAAATCATCAGCATCAGTGAATAAATTGCATCAAAATGACAAAATAGATGGATTTGATTATTTTGCTTTGAAAGGTACATTCCTTTAATCCCGCAAGTGTTTTTCAATTTATAAAAGATTAAGTGAACTAGAATTATTTTTTAGTTAGTGCCATAGCCACTTTGGGTGATTACCCAGAGTTAATCAGGTTATGTGACTGACTGGTTATTTTGCTACCTATGTTAACCTGAAATCTGTACAGTTTATTGCATATTTTGAAGCACAGTAGACATAAGATTAATAGCAGCCAAAGTGTACTTAATTCAATAAGATAGACTACGTTGATCCAATAGTTTTTTACAATGGCAATATGCTGAACAAAATATTGATAGAACAAATTTCCCTCAATAAAATAATTAATTTAGCAAGCTATTGATAATATTTTATTACATTTGACTCTATTTATTATATACTGTAAATGAATATAGTATAGGCAAGTATCTAAGTAATTTTTTAAATAAATTTATTTATTTGTTGGCAGTATTGGATCTTCATTGTTGTGAGCGGGTTTTCTCTAGTTGCAGCAAGCAGGAGCTAATCTTTGCAGCATGGGCTGCGGGCTTCTCATTGCAGTGGCTTCTCTTGTTGTGGAGCATGGGCTCTAGGTGCACAGGCTTCAGTAGTTGTGGCACATGGGCTCAAAAGTTGTGTCTCAAGGGCTCTAGAGTGCAGGCTCAGTAGTTGTGGTGCACAGGCTTAGTCGCTCCGCCACTTGTGGGATCTTCCTGGACCAGGGACTGAACCCATGATCTCTGCATTGGCAGGCGGATTCTCAAGCATTGTGCTTCCTGGGATAGTCCCTCTAATTAGGTTAGACTAAAAGGATTTAATTCTAAGCATCTACATTTTGGAAGTATACACTATTTCAGAATTTTTACATAATTATTTTAAAACGTCAGCTTGTGTGCATATGAATATTCCAAAGAGCTGTTTTAACAGTTTCTCTGGTATGAAAAGCTATGTTTGATTTTAAATTTATACTTATTTAAATACTGGAAAAATAAATTATCCTACTTTTTAGTAAGAAAATACTTTCTTTTAAACTTTCTTTTAAAGTTGGCAGAGATGTAAGAGAACATTCAAATTGCCACCATAGGAATAAGCTTAAAACTTAAAAAGCCATTGAAAAATTATAACTGACATTGTGGTAAGGTTATATTACTTTGTAATTTAAATACAGCTGTGGTTAAAAAAAAGATTGACATTCTCTTGTTAACAGCTATACATTATAGGATGTATCATGTATTATTCTGTAGAGTAAGAATGTAAATTGTATCTTTAATGTTGCAAAATAGTAATTTTGCCTTAATATGAAAAATCCCTTTGCATGGAAAATTATGTAAATTTATTATAAAGATGTATTATGTTTCAAAACCTTGAACATATTAGTAGAAGTGAAGTCACACAAAAATGTGCATGTATGCATTTATATAGAATAAAAATGCCTACATCATGGAAAAATAAATTTCCTAGGATAGGTCTTAGTAAGAGAGTCAGTTATATTATAAAACAGTAATGTAATATAGTCTATTGATATCAAAGATATACATACTAAGATATCATTTAGAAATGTAACACCAAGGATCAAGTTAAATAAGCAAACTTAAATATTATGTCAGCATTATCAACACCTATCATTTATCCAAACTGTGGTTGTTAGGAAAGAAAGCAAATGAGTTGGCATTTAACATAATTTGTTTTCTACCCTTGAAACTAGATTCCATCACCAAAAGACTCTTTTTAAGACACTTAAAAATGAAGAACTGATATTTTTGAAATGTTTTTTCTTAAAATTTGGGTTAGATTTCCCAACACTGAAATTCCTTTTTTCGCCCCTGATTAAGCATGTCTTCTGTTAATCAAAAATCATTAAATGAATAGTGTTTACCCTGATATAATTTACTGGGATCACTGACCCAGTATATTTTGTGTCCAGATGCTTATTAAAAATGTTTGTTAAAGCTAGGATTTTAAAAAGAGAAAGATAACTACTGTCAATCATATGCCAGTTATAACAGAAGTTATTCTGAGATGGTTTAATGAAAACTGTCTGTAAGACAGAAAAAGTACTATAAATCTAAGTGATTGGCATATGTCACTGGTGGGATAATATGTGAGATACACTTTTGGGACAGATTTTTTTCTTCAGGGTTCATTTTTCTGTTAAGAAAATTTAAACTTATAGGTGTCATTACATTAAAATTAAGAAAATATATTACCATTCAATTTTAAGGTAGTTACATATTTTTTTTTTACCACTGAAAGAAAATTATTTAAGGCCTAAAGGAAAAAAAGGTATTGGCTCCAAAATATCAAGTACAATGTTAAGTGAAATTAAATAAATGTTTGAATGTTTAAAACTGTCATCTTGCACATATATTGTACATTTTCATTGTATTTTCAAAACTATGGAGTTTAAATTTATTGTCATACTATTTTAAAGTTTAGGTATTAAAATCTTTTCAACAATTTACAGTAAATAGTTAAACTTAATATGTGATACGGACATATTTAAATATGTCAGAAAAGAAGCTTAAGACTGCCTAGGACACGCATTTTTATTACAACACTTGACAAGTGGTAGAGTGGGGTTATATTTTCTATAGTATTAGAAAATAAGTGTTCCAATTTACTGGTGCTTAATACACAAAGGAAAATAAATCCTAGCAGCAATCATTTAATTGCCCCTCACCAAGTCCATAAAATTGTTATGGGCACTACAAAGAATAAAAGCAGTTATATTGACAGATAACTTGCTTTAATTTATTAAAAATTAAATATTTGTATTCTATTTTTAAAGTAAAATTTGAATTTATACACTCCACCCTTAGCTTTTAAAATTTCTTGCTATTTGTTTTGAGATTTAATTTTAACTTTATAAGTTCATCAAATGTAAATAAAAGTAAGAAGTCTTCTGGTTACAGGGATTTAATACTTGGTAATGAATGGTAAGCTAAGAAATCTTGACTAACTCTACCAATAAGAACAACTGGAAAGTCTAGAGAGAAAAAAGAAAAAATGAGCAAAGAAAAATTGGAGATCAAATAAGACAGCAAAGAATTGCAGAACCAAAATTTAAGAGACATAGAACAAATAGAGATGTGAGTCCAGCATTTAGAATCATTATTTAACTGGTAGTGTCTGCCAATATCAGAAAGTCTAGCTGAGTGACAGAAAACAAGTGATTGGCAACACTGCAGAACTTCCTGGAGTGAAGATGAAAAAAATGGAGTCTAGGGTCAGCCAAGAATGGCTTTTCTGGGAAAACTCTTAAGTTTTGGCTTAGACCCCAAATGGACCAAGGGTGAACTGGAATTCCATGGTCCCTGCCAGGAACAAAATACATAAATTTTTGAAATTATGCTAAAGGGATCTGAGACTGTTACCACATCTAGGTGTTGACAGATGTAATCATAAATTCTCTCTGGAGGAAGAAAATATCCTAGCTCTAAAAGCATCTGGAATATTTTTTTTTCAAATAAAGTATCTGGCATTCAAACAAAAGTGTATAGGTCTTTTGTATTTTCCATACAAATTGTAAAAATTTTTGTTCTATTTCTGTGAAAAATGTGGGAAAATAGAGCTTAAGGAATCAGGCTCCCTGGCTTCAGACTATACTACAAAGCTACAGTAATCAAAACAGTAATCAAAACAGCACAAAAACAGAAATATAGATTAATGGAACAGGACAGAAAGTCCAGAGATAAACCCATGCACCTATGGTCACCTAATCTATGACAAAGGAGACAAGAATATACAATGGACAAAAGACAGGCTCTTCAATAAGTGGTGCTGGGAAAACTGGACAGCTACAGTGAAAAGAATGAAATTAGAACACTCCCAAACACCATACACAAAAATAAACTCAGAATGGATTAAAGACCTAAATGTAAGGCCAGACTCTATAGAACTCTTAGAGGAAAACATGGGCAGAACACTCTTTGACATAAATCGCAGCAAGATCTTTTTTGATCCACTTCCTATAGTAGTGAAAATATAAGTAAAAAAACAAATGGACCTAATTAAACTTAAAAACTTTTACACAGCAAAGGAAACCATAAACAAAATGAAAAGACAACACTCAGAATGAGAAAAAATATTTATAAACAAAGCAACCAACAAGGGATTAATCTCCAAAATATACGAACAGCTCTGAAGCTCAATATCAAAAAAACCCCCAAACAACCCAATCAAAAAATGGGAGGAAGATCTAAATAGACATTTCTCCAAAGATGACATACAGATGGCTAAAAAGGGTACATGAAAAGCTGCTCAGCATCACTAATTATTTGAGATATGCAAATCAAAACTACAATGAAGTATCAATTCACAACGGTCAGAATGGCCATCATCAAAAAATCTACAAACAATAAACTCTCCACACTTGGAGAGGATGTGGAGGAAAGAGAACCCTCCTACACTACTGATGGGAATGTAAATTGGTACAGTCACTATGGGGAACAGTATGGAGGTTCCTTAAGAACCTAAAAATAGAACTACCAGCCATCCCACTCCTGGGCATATATCCAAAGAAAACCATAATATGAAAAGGTACATGCACCACAATGTTCACTGCAGCACTATTTACAATAGCCAAGACCTGGAAGTAACCTAAATGTCCATCAACAGAAGAATGGATAAAGAAGATGTGGTACATATAGACAATGGAATATTACTCAGCCATAAAAAAGAATGAAATATTGCCTTTTGCAGCAATATGGGTGGACCCAGAGATTGTCATACTAAGTGAAGTAAGTCAGACAGAAAAAGACAAATATCACGTGATACAGCTTACATGTAGAATCTAAGAAAAGGGTACAAATGAATTTACCTACAAAACAGAAGTAGAGTGACAGATGTGGAAAACAAATTTACAGTTACCAGGGGGTAAGGACGGGGAGTGATAAATTGGGAGATTGGGACTGACATACACACACTACTATATATAAAATAGGTAACTAATAAGGACCTAGTGTATAGCACAAGGACCCTTACTCAATACTGTGTAATGGCCTATATGGGAAAAGAATCTAAAAAAGAGTGGATACATGTATACATATAACTGATTCACTTTGCTGTATACCTGAAACTAACACAATATTGTAAATCAACTATACTCCAATAAAATTTTTTTCAAAAAGTGAATAGAATCACAAGGAGAGAAGATGACGTGTTTGAAGTCAAATCAATAGAAACTAAACAACCAAGTCACATGTCATGGGGTTGTGATCCATAGACATTAAAAATATTTAGGGAACTAAAAGTCAAGATTAATAATTTAATCAGATAATTTGAAATAATAACAATGTCAAGTAGAATGTTAATAATGAAATAAAAGCATCAACATTAGTGAGACAGGAATTCAGGTCAAAGAAATAAAGAAGTTAATACTAGAAAACTATAAGTATACACACAGGCATATTTCAATTAAATGTAATTGCAACAAATACAAAACTAAGAAATTGTTTTGAACCAGCAGTCAAATTAAAAAGGAACTAGAGTCAAAATATCACCAAAATTTTCAATAGCAACATTGTTAATAAAATGTAATAAATACTTCAAAGAGTTGAAGGAAAATGACCTTAAATACCGTATTTTAAAATAATTGCAACTTGAGGTATAATTGCAGTTAAATAAACTGTGCACATATTTAAAGTTTGATCAATTTTGACAAAGGATTACACCCTGAAACCATCACCATGATCAAGGCAACGACCATTTCCATCAACCCAAAAAGTTTCCTTGTGCCCCACTGTAATACCCTTCTTCCCTGTCCCACTCTTACATAGCCACTGACCTGGTTTCTGCCACAATTGATTTTTTTTCCATTTTCTAGAGCTTATATAAATTGCATTAATTTTATATAATTTCCCTACCTTTTTACATTTATCATAATTATTTTAAAATCCATCCATATTTTTATGTTTCAATACTTCATTTTCTTTTATTGGTAAGTAGTAGTATTTCATTAAATTCATACAGATGAGTTTAATTATTCATCTGTTAGTGGACATTAGATTTGTTTTCAGTTTAGAGTTATTATAAACAAGGCTTCTATATACATTCCTATACAAACCTTTGCCTGGACATGTTTTTGTTTAATTTGTGTATATGTAGGAGCCAGTTGTCTGGCCTGTATTGTAAGTACATGTTTAACTTTTGTTTTTCATGGAAAGGCATTTTATTTTAAATACAGCAGTGTGTACATGCTAAACTCCCAATCTAAACCTCCCCACCCACCATTTCCCCTGGTAACCACATGTTTGTTCTCTAAGTCTGTGAGTCTGTGTCTGTTTTGTAAATAAGTTCATTTGTATCATTTTTTTTAGATGTTTAACTTTGTAAGAAACGTTGACCTGTTTTCCAAAGTTGTTTTTGTTAACAGTTTTGCCTTTTCACTAGCAATGTAGATTTGTAAATAAATTCCCCATGTCTTCCTCATCAATGGTTTGGTCAGTTATAGTTTAATTTTACCCATTCTAATAATGCATTAATTTCAAAAGCATATTTTTTTTTAGAAATATCATTTAAATATTATGGCCAACCAAAAATATTCTCACACTTACAAGACCTGAGGAGATCCTGTGTGAAGAAATACTTTGGAAAGGACAGTAATAAAGCCAGAAGGTTACTGTGAAATATATATAGGTAGCATATATACCACTTAGAAGAGCAATTAAAAAACCAAACAGCATAGTGATGCATGTTAACTTCAGGCAATGGCAATGTTGATGATGTTGAGAAGCACCAGTCAAATCCTATTCCTTCTTTATGGGGAGGCTGAAATGTAATCATTCTGGAGAATCCTTTCCCTGTTCAAATGTAAGGGCTTTCTTCTGCTTTCAACTGCATAGTGCTTTCACATCTAATTAACCCCTATTAAACTCTGCCTTTCTATGTAGTATATCATGTCGTATAATGAAGAAAAACAACAACAACAACAAAAACATGGTTAAGATCTTGACTCCACACTTATTTAGATGGCTACACAACCTCTGAACTACATTTCTCTCCTATAAGATGAGATGACTAACCATTCGATGGTTGTTATGAGGTGAGACTCTGAAGTATTATGAACCTACAGTTAAATAACTTTTCTTGACCACAAGATTACAATGTCCTTGAAACATTAACAAATATATATTTTATGTGTTTAAAACTCACATTCAAGAGATGTAAAAAGTGAATGTTTGTGTTTTAAACGTAGTCATACACACACAAATGCACTTTGGTATATACTCTTATGAGTGGCAAAGTGATTATTCATCCACTAGATCAATATAACATGTATATAATATTGTGAATAAAAGTATTTTTTGTGATACTCTGAATTGTATTCTTTCTAGTAAGCACAGTTTACAACAGCACAATAAAACCCTAGCCATATCCTGCGGTAGGTAACAAATAATGCCTGCCAAACTATAATGCTAATGTCTCCTTTCAGTGAACAAGCTTTATTAATTTGCTTTAAATTTGGCAGAAGGCTTACTGTTGGGAACACAATGGCAGGTACTTCATTACGAGTCCAGCTGATACTCATAAATGGTTGAATTTAACGCAATATACATACACCAGGCATTTGTCCTTATAAGATTGTATGTCAGGTATGACCCACTATTCTTATAGATATACCCAGGGCCCAAAGAGGAAGCCAATTATGTCCATTTTATGGTAACCCATGGAGTGACTTAAAGGATGCTGCCCCAAAGTAGCAAAATCTTTCTGTGATTCTTAGGAATCACAGTATGATATTCATCCAATATGATTCCAGACTCTGCACAGCCACATCTGAAATACAAATCTCACAGCTGAACACATTAGAATAGCATAATCTTCCTATAATGACACATGCCAGCTTTTGGTTTGCTTCTGTTTTTGTGGCAAATAATTAATCTGTTTTCTTTCGCAGAAATTCATGAGATTGCTTTAATGAAAAATATTTTCTTGCCATTTAGAATAATCTTCAGCCATATCATTTAGAATAATCTTCAGCCATATTAGTCTCTGAAGTTAATGTGTTTTGACATTGTTGGGTATGGAAAATGCTAAAACCATGGGCAATGTATTAAGGAAACTTCCCTGAAGATTTATAATAAGAAGAATAATTTATAGATAAACATAAAAAGTGTTTGTGATCAAAGATGCCTATTATGAAGTATAACAATAGGAAATGTTCTTAACCTATCCACTAAATAGGCCAGAATTATCTAATGTTTGTGGGCATTTTACTTTGTATCCTGATGATCCATTATCTTTTATGCATTCATCTACCTTCTTCATATTTTATTCTTGTTTTATCCTATTTCTCTTAATAGTGGTTGAAAAGAATGAAACTGCTTGGTGAATAAAATGGAGTATTTAGATATGCTGCAAGAATATTGCTCTTCTTGGCTCTGCTGAAGAAAGAATTGCTACTTTGCTCATTCTGTTGTCCTCTTTTCCCTACCTGTATCCTTTTGTGTGGCTGAAATGGGAACTGAATACCCAATTCTGTATTGAATAAACTGAAAACTATTTCTAAACCCATTGTGTTAGTTTCCTACTGCTGTTGAAACAACTACCACAAATTTAGTGACTTAAAGCAATGTAAATGTATCATTTTATGTTTTGGAGGTCAGAAGTCTAAAATGTGTTCTCAGGGCTTCATTCCTTCTGGAGGCCCTAGAAAAAGAAACAAAACTATTTTCTTGTCTTAGCCAGTTTCCAAAGTCTGCCTCCCTCTAACCTCCAAGGCAGTAGCTTAGCGTTTTCCTATCCTCCCCACCCACAACCCTTGACCTCCTGACTCTCTCTTTTAAGGATCCATGTGATTCCTGCAGGCCCAATGAGATAATGCAGGTCAATCTCCCCATTTCAGTAACCTAATCCCATTTACAAAGTCCTTTTTGCCATGTAATATACTATAGTCACAGATTTGGGGGATTAGGACCTAGACATCTGTAGGGGATATTATTTAGCTTAGCACACTCATGAAGTTCTAACTCCTTGCTTCAGGGAAGTTAGGCAAGTGAGTATGTCTTCACTAAGGTTTCCTAGCCTTACCTTTACGAAAAGAACTATCATAATGATGTTAGTAGCTAGTAGGGATGTATGTGTACTTTTGTTTTGTTTTGTTCAAATGATGACCTTTTTTACGGATTAGGGACAAGTACAGGGTTGGTTAATTAAATCTAGTCTCTTGTTGTAAGACTAACTTAATTAGAATAGTTACTTTGCTTAGTTCAGAATTTTGGAGACAAACTTCACACTGGAGAGGCAAAGAGTCAATTGTTCAGGTTTCTGCCACTGCTCTCTTCCCCTTCTAATTTCCCAACTGGCTTATACAACTTTGTAGAGCAAGAAAGGACAGACTCTACAGACCCCACATGAACTTTGAACCTTTTGTCATAATTTCTGAGGAGTGAGCTGATCAGTCAGGCTGCTCCATGAACTGATAACTTTTGAGGTGTATCTGATGTTCTCTGCCCCTTTGGGCGGATGGTTTGTAGCAATGGAGTTCTGTCCATGTGACTTCAGACTCAACATTTCCAGCTACAGCAGTCTTATTTTCCCAGCCCTGTACCTCTCCCAGGCCACATACAATCTAAATAACACCATGTTTTTTAGAATGAAACCCTGGTTACCTCTACATGAAGTTATAAAACCATGCTAATCCAAGAAATTTGCTCAAATTCACCTATTTAGCTACTTTCAAATAATGATTCATTATCTCTGTCTTGCACCATGTTTGAAGTCCTTTCTATAGACCTACTAGTGGTTCATAGTCTTCCTTATTTAAGCCTGAGAAAACACAACACTCCTTTTAATTCCCCACTGTCAAGCCAAAGCTACATAGAAGTTCTTAACCCCACTCCAGCCAATAGGTGTGCAAAACACACACTGGCAAAATGCTGGTACGGGATATTCTTCTAGTAGATCTAACACATTTCCTTCTCATTGGAAAACATCACAGTGTTGACAAGGGAACACTTTTTGTGTTCTATTTTTCTATATCATCTCTATTCATAAGGAAGAAAGCTTTATGATTTAGTTATCAATAGCACAAGTAGTACTAACTTACAGTGTGGAAGAATTTCTTGTAATTAGTCATTTGAATGTCTGAGCTAAGATTATAGTCAGAAACAGACATAATTTTACATTTTATTTGTTTTTACAGTATTAAAGTATATTTTGATTTTAAATTTTGATATTAATTTGACTTATTTTATTTGTTTATTCTTCTGCTAATAATCAAATGTATGACACCTAATGAAAAAAACTTTCTTACTGATAAAATAATTTTAAAACATTTGAATAATTAAAACTATTGTCTCAAAGTTTAAAAACTAATTTGATGATGAAATATATTACTTTAGTGATATTAACTGCCATTCATGCAATTAGCAAATATTTAGTGAGTGGAGGATATTTTGCTAGGCACCAAAAGAGAGAATGACTATACTATAGTGTGAGATGCCAAGTGTTAATCTAGTAGTAATACTTTAATAAATAAATTTAAATCACAGGGAAATTATTTATGCTTGAGGAAACAAAATATAATCAGTTATTAAGGTAAGAGCTCATCTTTTACATATTATGAATAGTGAGAATTTGTGTTGAATAATAGTTTAAATAAAGAGCAGATAGTTGGTATCAGAGCTAAGCACTTTGATGGCATATTAAAAGCTGTGACTTGAATTGCATGGAGTTAGTGAAGGTTTTTGAAAAGGTGGATGATATAAAAACTTTAGAAAGAAAGTTCTAGGTTGAGTATTGAAGATGTGCTTTAGGTAGGAGAAGGCTGTAGGAAAAATGAAGAAATATAAACATAAATTTAGGAGGCTTGTAAACACGTACAAATACTTGGGGACATTTGCAAGAGACACTGACAAGGTAGAACTAGCAGAATACACCTTTCATAGGGAATGGCAGGAAGTAGTTAAAATAACTCGAGGTTCTCATCCTCTGTGGCTGGCAGGACTTTGTTATTAATAAAAAAGGGAGAGAGAGAAAGAGAAAAAGAGAAAAAAGTAGGTGATAAAACCTTTCTATGTAAGCTCAGAAAAAACATAGCAAAACAAAAACAACTAGTTCCAGTAGTAGTTTTCTGACTCTTTCCTTCTATTTTTTAAGAAACTGTAGTGTGGCCTTCTAAAAAAATATACTTATGATCAATATAAGATGAAAATGTAGTTGCGTGTAAATCAATGAAGTTAGAATACACCCTCACACCATGCACAAAGAGAAACTCAAAATGGCTTAAAGACTTAAACATAAGACATGGCACCATAAAACTCCTAG
Source organism: Hippopotamus amphibius kiboko (assembly GCF_030028045.1). Taxonomy (NCBI): domain Eukaryota; kingdom Metazoa; phylum Chordata; class Mammalia; order Artiodactyla; family Hippopotamidae; genus Hippopotamus; species Hippopotamus amphibius. The sequence continues at coordinate 79,243,974 of NC_080198.1, forward strand.
AAGAGAGCATAGGTAAAACATTCTCTGACATAAATCGTACCAATGTTTTCTTAGGTCAGTCTCCCAAGGGAATAGAAATAAAAACAAAAATAAACTAATGGGATATAATCAAATGTACAAGCTTTTGCACAGCAAAAGAAACAAAAAAAATGAAAAGACAACCTACAAAATAGGAAAAATATTTGCAAATGATGCAATAGACAAGGGCTTAATCTCCAAAATATACAAACAGTTCATACAACTCAACAAAAAACAAACAACCCAACTGTAAAACAGGCAGAAGGCCTTAATAGACATTTCTCCAAAGAAGACATACAGATGGTCAACAAACACATGAAAAAATGCTCAACATCAGTAATTATTAGCAAAATGCAAATCCAAACTACAATGAGGTACCACCTCACACCAGTCAGAATGGCCATCATTTAAAAAGTCTACAAATAACAAATGCTGGAGAGGGTATGGAGAAAAGGGAACCCTCCTACACTGTCGGTGGGAATGTAAGCTTTACAGTCACTACAGAAAGCAGTATGGAGTTTCCTCAGGAAACTAAAAATAGAATTACCATATGATCCAGCAATCCCACTCTTGGGACTATACCTGGATGAAACTCTAATTCAAAAAGGTACATGCAGCACTGTTCACGATAGCCAAAACATGGGAAAAACCTTAATGTCCATCAACAGATGAATGGATAAAGAAGATATGGTACATACATACAATGGAATACTACTCAGCCATAAAAAATAATGAAATAATGCCATTTGCAGCAACATGGATGCAATTAGAGATCATCCTACAAAGTGAAGTAAGTCAGAAAGAGAAAGACAAATACCATATGATATCACTTATATGTGGAATCTAAAATATGGTACAAATGAACCTATCTACAGAACAGAAACAGACTCATAGACACAGAGAAAAGACTTGTGGTTGCCAAGGAGGAGGGGAAAAGGAGAAGGATGGACTGGGAATTTGGAGTTGGCAGATGTGAACTATTACATTTAGAAGAGATAAACAACAAGGTCCTACTGTAGAGCACAGGGAACTATATTTCGTATCCTGTGATAAACCATAATGGAAAAGAATATAAAAAAAAGAATGTATATATATGTATAACTGAGTCACTCTGCTGTACAGCAGAGATTGGCACAACATTGTAAATCAACTACAATTTAAGAAATGTAAAAAAAAAAAAAGATGAAAATGTGATTGTGGGACTTTAAGATGAAAGTATCTTTCCCACACATGAGATGAGGTTCCATGTTAGATATCAGTGTTCCCTTCTCTCTGGCCAGAGTGCTTTATTGGCTATGGTCATCATTAAGGACAGGCTGTGACAGATGTGGGGATCACCCAGAGGTGATACAGCAACCTCTGTGGGCACTTGCATCTCAGAAAAGCAAAGCTCCATAGGCCTTAGGCTTCAGAAGATAGATTTTCCTTCTCAACCAAGATCCTGTTACCAGTAATGAATTTCCCTTGTATGAACTTTTCTAGAACAATTTCAAATGAGATTAATCCCATCTTCAGGGCAAATCCCATATTACAATATTCTGACATAATTTCTGGGAATAGGGGAAGTTAAATTCTATCAGAAAATAGTATAATATATTCTTATCAGTATATCCGGGCTAGTCATTCTTAAATAACCCTATGCATAGGGCAAAAATATTCAAGATCATTTCAATGTTTTTAATCCCTAGCATGAAGTTAAGTTTTTTCTTGCTGTTATTATTTGCTTTCAGTACTGTCTCAAATTTGTGATTCATATAAAAACAATTTCAACAATACACTCAAATGCTCAAGAATAAGAACTTATTTAATTATGTATTACCTAAAGAGCTGAAAGCTATGTGCCAGATTTGCATATATCAGGAGAAACGTAATGCTACACTTCATTTCCCAAGGCAGGAGCCTATGTTTCTGTGGGATTTGAAATTAAGTAAGCTTGGAAATAACTTTTTAACAGAAGCTGAAAATTATTTTTTTATTAGATGCATGCCAAAGAGCTAAGAAAATAACTTTGATCCTGGTCAGAACATAAAGTTGGCTGTTGGCAAAAATCCTCAGAAACTGAAATGTAGTCATATGTGAGTGAGATTCAATTGGGTCTAACAGTGTTATGCTCGGGATTGGGACTTACACATCCCATGAAAGACTCCTTCAGGATCCAAATCACTGAATGTCACAGCAAAGAGTGGCTATGATGCATGCACTGAATTCATAATACCAGTTTAAGAGGGAAAATATGCTACATATTTTCATCATAGAAAAACCAGTACTTTCACCCAGGAGTGGTAGAACAATGGCACAGAGAAACAGAAATGATCAATTTGACATAGGAAAGATGCATAGTTAATGCTGATTTATAATCAAGGTTGTTTACCAAATAATGGTTGACTTAATCACATGTAAGGGGAACTGTGAAAGTTATAAAATTAATAAGAAAAACAGATAATTATAGCAGTTTATCAAAAATGAGATCAATTAATGAAACCCCATCTGAGACAGGAATGATATTTACGTGATAGAAATCCGAAATCCTATTGACTGATGACAACCAGGTTCTCAGATTCTTTACAGAGATCTCTAAAATGCAATCTCTGTTTAGTTTTGTAGTTGCAACTATTACTTAATTTCCATCATGTAAAAATTGATCATCAGTGGACTCACTGTACTATTTTAGTTACATATCTCAAATTATTGTTCTAAACCTAGGGAATTAGTGAGAATTTCATACTTCTTTTAGTGAGAAATATTTGTGCCCAATTTTTATAGCAAGGCAAACAAACAAACAAGAAAGCAAACAAACAAAAAACACTGAGAATGAAGAACTTGTCATATTCCTCATATTATCAGAGTCAAAGATTGTAACATTGCATACCACTTTTTACCCATCCTCAGTAACTCAAATGAGAAAAACTATACTGCTTGAATCTTAGGTATCCTAAAAGAAGAATGAGTCTGAAAAATTCTTCAGAGTCTTCTGAGAGGAACTGCATTCTTTGCAGTATAATTATGAGAAGTGTGTTGGGGTGGGGGAATATGTAATTTTTTATCAGACTGAAAATATGACAGGATCAATATTTGTTCATATGTGAGAGTTTTCAGCCTTCCTCACCAGGTTTGCTCCTAATATATTTTATGCTTCAAAATCATAACAATAAGTATAAAAATAGGAATATAAAGACAATATTTTTCAGAATCTTCCCCATTGTTGGAATCCAGATAATGGACTATGTAGAAGAGAAAAACAAAAACTCAGGGATACTAAATGGAGTGGGATGAATGTAGACGTAAAATAAAGAGATTAGGGAGCGTAGAGGAAATTGCCCAATCTTTCATAAACAACTGAACACTCTGGAAGATGGTTTCAATTAGGCTCTCTATACATACTATTCACTGATACATAAACACACTCAGTGATGATAAAAGATTACTAGCCAAATTAAAGTGCAGAGACAAGTTTCTCCTGTATTTAAGCATTTCCAGTTAATTACCTGAAAGATCTGGACTGGAAAAGTTCCAAAGTGATAATGTGTTAATAATATTAGGGATATAAATTATAGTCCATATCTTACTGGCCCGTTTTTTCAAATCTATACTAGAATATTGTGGTGCTATACAATAATTTGTCCAAAATGGTCCCTTTTAAAGACATTTGGTTAGGAGTGCCATATAGATATTACTAATAAGAAAAAAATCAAATTGTACACTTTAAATATATGCAGTTTATTGTATGTCAATTATATCTCAATAAAATTTCTTAAAAAATAGACATTTGGACTTCAAAAATTTACTACTGTCCTAATTGGAATATAATCACTAACTTTAAGATTATATGAGCTAAATGTTTATAATGAATGATATTCCATGTTTCTAATTTAATTTCTATATGAGTTATGAATTCTCTTGTTAGGCAGAAAACAGTTTGATTGTACTTATTTGCAATGGGTCCATAATATATTGCTGACCACAACAGATTAATTTCTAAAAATAAATGAAAATGGGAACATTTAAATTGTGACAGTAAAACGTGACAGTAAAATGAAAAGACATTCTACTCAATAGGAGAAAATATTTGCAAATGATATAACTGACAAAGGGTTAATATCCAAAGTATATAAAAAGCTCATACAACTCTATATCAGGAAAACAACCCAGCTAAAAAATGGGCAGAAGACCTGAAAAGACATTTTTCAAAAGAAGACATACAGATGGCCAACAGGCACATGAAAAGATGCTCAACATCACTAATCATCAAAATCACAATAAGATATAACCTCACACCTGTCAGAACGGTTATCATAAAAAATAACAAATGTTGGCAAGGTTGGGTAGAAGAGGGAACCCTTGTACACTGTTGGTGGGAATGCAAATTGGTGCAGCCATTGTGGAAAACATTATAGGGGTTTCCTAAAAACTAAAAGTAGAACCACCATATGATCCAGAATTTCACTCCTGGTTATATATCCAAAGAAAAGAAAAACACTAATTCAAAAAGATATATGTACCCCTATGTTCATAGAAGCAATATTTACAGTGGTCAAGATATGGATGCAACCTAAGCGTCCATCAACAGATGGATGGCTATAGATGATTACGCATATATTTAGCATAGTAGTATTCATACTATATATAAATACTACTCAGCCATAAAAAAAGAATAAAAGTTTGCCATTTGCAACAACAGGGACGGACTTGGAGGGTACTATGCTTAATGAGATTAGTCAGAGAAAGAAAAATACTCTATGTTATCACTTACATGTAGAATGTAAAAATAAAAGAAATGAATTAATATAACAAAAGAGAAACAGACTAACAGATATAGAGAACAAACTAGTGGTTACCAGTAGGGAGAGGGAAGTGGGGAGAGGCAAGGTAGGAGTAGGGGATCAAGAGGTACAAACTAGTATGTGTAAAGTAGATAAGCTACAAAGATATACTATGTAGCACAGGTAAGATAGCCAATATTTTATAACTTTAAATGGAGTATAATCTATAAAAATTTTGAATCACTATGTTGTACACCTGAAACGAACACAATTTTGTAAATCAACTATACCTCAATAAAAATAAATTAAAAATTAAAAGTGAAAATTGATTTTATATAATATTTTTATTTAAAGTACATCCAAATCTAGAAACATATTTACCATTCCGCATGTGCCTTACTATAAGGATAAAAAAGCACTATTTTAAAAGCATCATGCAAATTGTACTATTTCCATACGGACAAGGCAAGCCTATAGTTATTGAATTGACATAGTTGGGGCACAACAACATTGATGACACTATTTTTGAGCACTGGTTGTGTAAATGTAAATTTATGTAAATGAGGTTAGTTTTCTGGATAATTTTTGCCTTTGTAACTAAGTTGTAAACATTTTCCTATATTTTTCTATAACTAATACTCCATATTAATAAATAATTGAATAATGTGTAATTAAATGGTGATACCAACACATCATTTTTCTCTGCATGAAAGAATAAAGATCATAACTTATGGACTGCTAATATATTAACAATTCCAAGAATGATGTAAACATCAGTAAATAGAGGAGATAATCTATTCAGGAATAACAATAGTTACTAAATTGTTACTAATAACAATAATTATAAAATAATTACATTGCCTTCTCACTGTGAAAGGATACTCACAGGATTTAATATCACCATGCATAATAAGAGAAAACAAGTTTATAGATTTTATTATTCTACTTATTTTAATTAAAATTGTAAAATGTATTAGTTTATAATGGCTTATATTTTTCCAGTTAAGTATTACTATTTGATGCTAGTACATTACCAAATGTGTTATTCCATCAAGTTCTCCAATCATGTAAACAAAAAACAGTTCCAAGGCTGGTTCTGTTTCTACTCAGACTACTACTCAGAATTCTTCCATGACTTTTTTCATGTAAGTGTTCATATTCCTAAACCACTACTTTCAATCTTCTTCTCATGCCTTTGCACACTCTTCTTGGGTAAAATGATCCATAATTATGGCTTCACCTAAAATCTATACAGTTAGGCCAAACCACCCCCTAGAGATCCAGATCTGTTTTATTTTCTGTTGTAGACTATTAGAAAGCTTATTATTTATCATCTCAAATCTGAAGTTATCATCTTCCCCATCAAAACTGCCCAGCAATCTACATTCCCTATTACGGTTAATAGCAACAGAGCTTATACATAGTTATATCAAAGACTTTAAGAATGGAGCACAACATACCCTTTTAAAAAATTCCCTTCTTTCCTCTGAATATAATGTTAACTTTATTTAGGTATCTAACCTCCTCACCTGGTCCATGTGCTTTAGGTGAGGCTGGCCCCAGCTGCAGACCCGAGAGTGTAGGTCCTCATTGATCTAACTCCATCACACTATGGGAATATGAAGCACATTAGTAAATGAGGCATGAGGAAAAATCTGTTGAGGTGTTTCTAGAAGTGACGTCTAGAGAGGCTGAGTTTCTATAGCATAAGGACAAACTTATCTAACAAAGTTGACAGAGAAGTTAAAGTAAAAAAATACCTGGGCATTTAATGACATTACTAAGACACTGAACTAACAAGAGACCTACCATACTCTAGGACATATTACATGTATTGTAACTCTGAGTCAATTTTTATGTCATTATGAAGGATATTTTTTGCTACAGTTAACTGAAAGCACCATGATATAAATGGTCATGGCAGATAAAGTAGGAGTTATCCTCCACACCAACTTAAAAGCATTCTCCCATTGTTTTCAAAGGTATATTCTATGTAGCATTTGAATGAGCTATTTCCTCTTTGCCAAAATCTGTGCTACTTTAAATTTTTAAGAGAAATTTCCTGGTATCATTGAAACAGTCTCTGAAATCCGTGGACCTAACAAACTATTACAGTCTACATCCTTTTCCAACAAAAAAATTCAGAATACTTAATATGATGAACTTCTTAAGGCTATTCAATATCTTAAAAAAATATTACTAATGCTTAGTATAGTCCTGGACAATAATAGATATCTAGTTTCTTTAATGAACAAATGACTATGCAAGAATGTACATTAAACTCTATGAAGAAAGACTGATTTTCATCCCTTGGCTTTAACAGTAATAGGTAAATTGAGTATTTCTTCTATTTTGCAAATACTTTCATGGTACCCAAGAAAACTATTTTAATATTTGTATTTTCTTTACATCCAAGAGTAATCTAAATCCTTAAAGTAATAAACATAATATAGCAGAAAGCAAGATGAACTTTCCATAAAGATCCTGTATGTAATTTATGGGTCTTCTTCTAATTAGATTACAATGTTCAACTATGGACTTAAACAGTATAAATTCAGTCTCCATATATGCATAGTAATGATAATTAAACCATATATTGTCTTATATGATAATAAAATGATATAAATTGTATTGACTTCTCTGAAAATGCTTAAGGACTATAAAACTGATATTAATAGTAAAAATTCTAATATAGGAAAAAAATCAATGCAAATTGCCAGAAAATCCTATGTCAATCAATGATATAATCATTTGAGGTAATCTCAATCATTTGAGGTACATATAAAGAAAAGTAAGAAAATGAGGATTTGTATTGATCAGACCCAATTGTATTGATCAGACTCAACTTTTAAAAGCCATCTCTCACACTTCTGTGGACTACTGCCTCTTCTCCTCAAGCACCAATGAAGTATTTGATTTTATAAAGTGCTAAACTATAAAGAGCTTGGTTGGTGATATTTAGAGTTGTATTGTAATGAGATCAGATCAATTTCTATCATCTATCTCCTGGGAAGTCATGAATCAATAATAAACGCACTTCTACAGAAAACAACAAATCATTGTTTAAAGGTTAGTTCTTCAGATGCCCATGAATCATATATGAGGCATCATAATAAAAGCAGTAAAAATGATACAGTTGAACACGTACTGATAAAATTATTACACAATGTAGCGCAAAATACGTATGGCCTTTGTGAGGTATGTATTAGAGACTTAATTCAGGGAATGAAAAAACAAGTCCCTCCAGCTTGAGAAACATTACATGTTGTGCATCACATTTCATCAAGCTCCTACTGAAAAGAATTTGAAAGTTGTACAACCGGGCAAGAAGCAGGACTACCTCAGAATGGGTTATAAAAAGTTGGAAAAGTATTGTATGACTTCTTTATATAATATTTCAAATATATGTGTTTAAAATTTTAAAAGATATTTGAAAGTAGAGAGTGTATTAAATTGATAAGACAGAAAAAAAGAAAATAATAAGTATAGTAAGAAACAGGAAAAATGGAAACAGACAATGTTGAATGTTGGAATGTTGAATGAAAAGCTATGTATGATGATAAAAAAACATCAAAAATCTTTCAAGGAATGGAGGAAGAAAGTCTGCATAGTTAAATTATAGACCAGAGAGCTGGAGAAGAGTCTGTGCTCATGACAATATAGATTTAAAAACTAAATTTCCGGAATGTCAGAGGAGATGGAATAGGGCCATGTTAACTAGGGCCACTGTGTGGTTGGACAGGTTGTACTCCGCACAACGTCCCTTAGATGGGAGTAGCTTGTCAAACAAGTGTAGGGCTGCATCAGCCCTGAATCAAATGCCATTTAGGTAATTAGTTCTGCCCAAAGAAGGGCCTTTATCTATTCATAATACACCTAGAAAAGAGTACTTTCTTCTTTTTCTTCTCTTCATCCTTCTACTCCACACCCCACTTCTTCTCCTCCTTCTACTGCTTTTGTGCTTCTTCACACAAAAGCACAGTATGTGCTTGGTGCAGTACCCAGCCCCCTCCAAAAAAAAAAAAAAATGTAAGAATAAGCTATAGGAGAGAGTGAAAAATGGTTTAAAAGTGAAAAAGTCCGATCATGATCAGAACTTTGAGAAAACATGTATTATTTTGTGGTATGGGTCACAGGATAGCAGAAGATATCTTAAGTAGCGGAGTCAACAATTAATGAAGGTAGCAGCCAGAATGGAAATTGACAGAATATGCAAGGGACATGTCCCATGTATAAGGAAGCTGAATTTAGTCACTATTTTTATGTGGAGGAGTCCTTGACACATAAGGTTCTTAACCAAAAAGACTAGTCAGACAATGATATGTAAGGGAGGGAGAGGAACTTTGTAGGTGATGATATGTAAATGATATATGAATGAAAGCTGAAACACATTAAAACACAAGATGTAAATTAAAGGGTATATTTTGAAACCACCTTCATTAATGTTGTGATAAACTACCTAACACAAACATGACAATTTTTTATTAAATAATTGACTGATTTTCTTCTCATTATTTCATTTACAAAAAAAAATTTTCTGAGGTCTTGTTATATATGAGTCATCTAACAGTTCTGTAGAAATATATAAATTAGGTCCTTAAAATGCCATATGGTGTACATACCATACATAGGTACATAAATTTGTTAAATCTCTAGTAGAGAATCCACCAAGGATTTGCAACACATGATAGCATTCTGAGATTCAACTCAAAGTATATTTGGCTTTAATATGTATTTATTAAAATCAGTATGATAAATAATGAGCATTATTGTTGCATTATGATAAATTATAGTTTAAATAGTCCTAAGAGTGTAATGTGTATCATGTTCATTAAATGCTTAAAAATCAATATGTTTTTGAGATGGTCTGGCATTTTCTAACATTTTCAACCTAGTTTCTATGAGTAAATGTAGTTTTAAGTTTGAAATCATTACTTGTGAATCACTGATTTTTAAATGAAATGTCATAAATTAGGGACCACCTACAATGACTTTAGAACATTCCAAGAGTGTGAAACTCTATGAGGAAATACATAATAATTTATGTAATACTTAATATCTGGATGAAACCCCACATATTTATTCTAATAAAAATTTGTATTTTGTACATTATACTTGTACATTGATTTAAAATAAGTATTTAATAAAATATTATTCCATTGAATCATGGTGATGGTTTTCAATGATGCTAATAGATTAGAAACAAAGAAAATGGAAAATGCATCCAAAATATGCAAAAGTACCTGTATGGTACCACAGGTCATCTACGAAGTCTTTGCATTTCCATATGACCATCATGCTGTACAAGCACAAGTATGAATGAATATAAAGAGATTCTGTCTAGAAAAGACTTAATGCCTTGGTGGCCTCTCTTATCTAATAGTGGAATAAACTCTGAAAGTTTTTCTGATGAGACCTTGCTGAGTTGATGGACAATAAAAAGTTTTTAGCCAGCTTGTAAAAATACTGCAAAACAGCTCTCTCCAGAAATATATGAGAATGCATATTAAAGATGAGTATTATATTCATCTCTGTTATTAAAGTAGGAAGTATGTATGTGCCATCAATTTGACCTTATATTTTATGATTAAGGTAAAATTTCTCTAGTTCATCCTTGGAAAATTTGATTTTATTAAATATTTGAAGTTTTTTCAGCTTTCTATTTCTTTGATGATAATATTCACATTGTTAGGTCATTTCTATACTATGTGTTTAACATCAAATTGTATTGAAGTAGATGAGAAAAAAAGAGATACAAATCTCCTCTTGAACAATGTGCCAAAATTATCTATAAGTCTATCTATAGTTTTATTTGTTTGCTAACTTGCTTTTTGTTTTAACAAGTTACCTGTTATACACACTAGGAGTTAGGATCTATTTTAATTGTAGCATTATAATTCTGCCTTAAGAATGGGTTGGTTTATCTAAATTTCACATCAATCCCACTGGTAATTTACTTATCCCTCAAAGATTTTAACAATAACAAAAAGTTATAAATTTGAAGTAAAAAAATTGTTTGTACTTCTTTAAACCATTTGTAACCACTGACAAATTTTCTTTTTGCAACATGTTAACTGAATCTCATTTTGAAAAATATACTCTCCAAGCATAATAGCTTTTCTGGGATATTATTGTGCATTGATTTTAAATTGCTAACAATATGCTTTCACATTAACAATGTTTGGTTCAGTCGCAAGTAAGATCCAAAGTCTAAGATGTTTTATTCTTCCCATTTAATGTCTGCCAACTAGAAAATTTTACTTTAATGATGATGAATGAACAAAAGCTCAACTATAAATTTTAAATAAGTATGTTGTATCATATGCAGAATATGAATATGAATAAATAAACTCTGAAGATGCTAGAAATAAAAGAGAGAATATTTAATTTTACACTGGAGTAAATTGTTAAAAATGAATGCCTTTATCTACAATCTGGATTCAGTGGACCACTTAAAATACCAGAATGTGGTTTCACTGGAAAATGGCCTTAAAGAAGACAGAAATTAGAGGAAAAAAAATTAGAGGAAACAAAAGATTTGAGGATATAGCCACCTGTGCCCAAACTATACTTGAAAAACATACTAAGACCATCAAATTCTTAAAGAACATATTAACAAGGGGGCACTATATATATATATATATATATATATATATATATATATGATATTTTCATATATATGTCATTTTCATATGTTATTGTCATATATACACATATATATGTTATTTTCCATGGGTTTGTGAAGCTGTTGGGAGACTATGTTATTAAATCTGCTTCCAGATTTTAGTAGGAAGAGATGACTTGGGCAACAGAGACCACACACTTGTACTACAGTGCCAAAAGAGGCAGAAGTGGTTAATCAGAAGGATTATATCAGAAAGAATCTTTAATATTGCTTAATTGTGCACAGGATCTCTGGAGTGAAATAAATGGGCAACTCACTTGCTATTCTTTTAATTGGTATAACTAAAATTATTTCAGCCATGCTAACAGAAGTCTAACCCAGGAATCAAAGACTGGAGATATACTTAAATGAGTTCACATATTTCAGGATCTGTTGAAAGAAGTAAACGTCTGGTATATTATTTGAAATTGTATCTTACAATCTACTCACAAGCACATTCTGTTTGATTTATGGTCTTGATTTATATAAATAAACTAAAAAATTACACAAAGAATTCTCAGGTTGGGCACTCATCTAGAATGAATTACGCTCTCAAACACAAAATACAATAATAAACTTAGTTCTAGAGTTCCTCCCTGATTCTCCTGGGCTATGTAGTCCAAGTTTCACCTGGGAAAGAATAACCTACCTACTTTATAAGAGTGTAAAAAAAGCTGTCAAGGTTGAAGTGGTTATAGTATATTTCTACTTTATTTTGTGATCCAGTGATAGAGTAACTGAAGTAAATTAAAACGTTAAGGTATTTCTGTGCAAAGCAAAATGAGAGTCAAGTACAAGGCTTTGGAAAAAAGAAAAAGTATTAGCAAAAACAGCTCTTTTATCAGAAGGTGAATAATCTTCCTCCTCACTCTCAGAGCAAGAGGAATAGAGGACACCCACCTTGAGAGGCAGGTTCTATACCCAAGTAGTATATATATAGGAAGTTCTCAGGTCAATAGAGAAACAGAGTGCAGCCAATAGTGATCTTAAATTGTGTTGCTTACAGAAGTGTTTTTCATACTGACGGTGGTAAACTATTAGTGAGTATAAAAACAGTTATTTGATCCTGCCAAATATTTTTGCATGGAATTACTGGAGTGGATTAAAATTGAATAGAATAAATTGAAATAGAATCACTATGATCCATATGATATTTTAAATCTTAATTGGGATATTAGAAATAAACTGTATTATTAATTGTGATTATGAAAAAATAAGAGCTTTTTCCCCTAGGCTGTGAAAATAATTCCTATTGTGTTTCACAAAGATATTTTGTATTCTTGAATTAAAGTATTACACTGCATATATTAGTTTGGTTCCAGAACTAAAGAGTGACAACTAATCAATAAAAATAAATGAATATTGATATTGTAAGACTTTTTCAATACTTTATTTATAGCACCTTTAAAACAAGCTAGATATTGCATTTAAGGGATCAATATGGTGATATGGAAATTATAAGGCTAATATCCTGTACTTTAAATTGTTAGTGTGATGAATAGTTGTTAAATATTCATTCCTTGATGATTTGCTCCCTTGATTAGTTTGCAAAAGTTATTCCACTTTAAAAAATGAGCAACTTGGAATTATTGATTTCCTTTACAATGGACTATACAGACATTCTCTAATGCTGGGTAAGCAAAAAAGAGAAAAAGATCATCTATGAAAAAAAATAGAAAGAAGCTGAATGTTTAGTTTATTCTGTATTATAAATTTCAAGGTGGTAGAGGATAAAAGAACAAGGGAGGAAGATGTTGGTGGTCTTTGATTTAAATGTTCAATTGTGTGACATTTAACATCTTAACATCCTGCTCTTTGGTTTAACTATACATTTGTAAATATATAACTTGTCTTCTATGCCTTGGCCAACACTCATCCTTTTCCTATTATCTTCCACATTAAAATATGCAATGTTTGCTATCTTTAAAGTACTTAAAATTATCGTAAGAGATTCAAAGGAGACATTTTGTAGACCATGATATATTATACATAGAAATATCACTGAAGATCATGAAGTCCTCTTGACTGTGTGTTCCTTTAGGACACAGACTACAGAAAAGACTCCAGTTTCTCCTATGATCCTCAATGTTCAATATTCATTCCTTTTGTCCACAAATAAAAGGGAAGAATAAGTTAAATAAATCTAATATGTCTAAGTCATTCAATTTTCAATAATAAGTACAGTTTTGTTTTAATTATATAAAAGAAAGAGGATAACAATGGACAGAGGCTTAGAGAACTTATGAGGAATTTGAGCAGAAGCACTGAGAAGAGAACAGAGGTGTGACCTTAAAAATATCTTAGTCTTCACCGTATGCTCCTTTGCTTTCAGTCCTGAGGTACAATAGAAACACCTTGGGATTTTTAAAAATAAATTGAAATTTTAGCTTGAGTAAGGGTCAAACTCATTAGGGAAAGGAGAAAAACTATTTGCAATTTCTTATCCAAGTTAATCTACTAGCTGAAAACTCAGATGGTACCCCACCCCCCCCCAAGAAGGAAAAAGAAAAAATAGAAAAGAAACAATGAAAGAAAGGGAAAGAAAGAAGGAAATAATTTCCTTTACAATGGTAAAAAGACTTGCTACATCTTAAGTTCTTATAAAACAATCTCAAGATATTTAAGAAGAAAGAAAAATTGTTATTTTTTAAAAATATAATATTCCAAATGAATCTTAGGCCTAATAATTTACTCTAACAGTTTATTTTCTTTAGTCACAAACTTTTCTTTTCTGAAAATTTATCTCTATAATATGTAGTTTGTATTTCTAATTTTTATTTCCATGCTTCAATATTCTATCTTAAACTTATTAATATATTGAAGCTGCAATACTTCAAAGCAATTCTGATGCTAATTAGTTAGTGTAGAACCCACTAGTTAAGGGCACTAGTCCCCAAAAAGACTGCCCTCAGTTCAGATGTCAGCAGCAAGTTTGAGGATCCCCAGGCCACCTGCTATTCTAACCAACTGGCTACAAAAGTAGGAGGATTCCATCCCCTTAGTTTCAACAATTCACTAGAAAGACACAGAACTCGGGAAAGTACTCTGCTAGTGATCATGGTTTTATTATAAAGAATATATACCAGGAACAAGCAAATGAAGAGACACATAGGGCACAACTTGGGAGGGTTTTAAACAAGTTGTTCTGTACCCTCTCACCAGAGAATCAGGATACATTCCAAAACTGAGAACTTGAGGGCAAACTGGAATGGATACACTTTCATTTTGAGAGAAGATAAACCATTAGTTCTGTGGGAAACTGGTTTTAACGTAGCTATTCCTGATGGGGTAGGAGCTCCATTCCTTAGATGATAATTTTCAGTTAAGCCAGAGGAGACCCCTTTTCAATTTACTGTACAATCCTGTTTGCTGTTAACATAATAGAAGTTTATTTCTCAAAATAAAGTCAAACCAGCACCTCAGAGGTTCATTGCTTCTCGAAGCCATTCAGCAACCTAGGTTGATGAAAGCTTTGACCTCTTTAAAGTGTGGCTTCCACTGTAGCTCTGAGTATTGACATTCAGCTGGCTGATGGATTTAAGAGATAGCATGAGAGATTAAGAGCCAGATTTAGAAGTGTTGTATATTGTATATGCCAACTTTTCATTGGCCAGGAACAACAAAGTGGCTTTGGTAAAGAGGAAGCTAGTCTCTGTGAATTACTGATCTAATTCTACAGAACTTATTATTCTTAAAGTTAGCAGCTTGAAAACATAAATATTTATTATCGCACAGTTTCTGTGGGTAAAGAATCTGGGACCAGTTTAACTGGGATCTCTGGCTCAAGGCCTTTAATGGGGCTTCAACTAACTTGTCAGCCAGGACTGCAATTATCTCAAGGCTCCTTTGGAGGCGATTCACTTTCAGGTCATGATAATCTCTCCCATGCATACTCTCACATGGACCTCTCCAAAGGGCTGTGTCAAGACAAAGCACCTGGCTTTCTCAAGTAAAATCAACTAAGAGACAGTTAGAGGGACTTCCTTGGTGGCAGAGTGGTTAAGAATCCACCTACCAATGCTGCGGACACAGGTTCAATTCCTGGTCTGGGAAGATCCCACATGCCGTGGAGCAACTAAGCCCGTTTGCTAGAACTACTGGGCCTGCGCTCTAGAGGTCATGAGCCACAACTAGTGAACCCTCATGCTGCAACTACCAAAGCCCACACGCCTAGAGCCTGTGCTCCGCAACAAAAGAAGCCACAGCAATGAGAAGCCTGCACACCACAACAAAGAGTAGCCCCCACTCATGGCAACTAGAGAAAGCCCGCGCAGCAACAAAAACCCAACGCAGCCAAAAATAAAATAAATAAATCTTAAAAAAAAAAAGAAACAGCTAGAGACACTAAATTAGAAGGCAGAAGCCATAACCTATATATAATTTAATTTCAAAGGTAAAATCCCATTACTTCTGCCATTTTACATTCCTTAAAAGCTTGGTAATACGTCTAGCTCCCAATCATCAAGAGGGGCTTACACATGCTCTGAAATGTATGAGCTGTGCATAAGTACTGTAGAGCTCCTGCTATGTATATGGCAATGAGCTAGTTAAGGAAGATGATGTGAATAAATGAGAAGGAGAAGGAGGGGAGGAGGAGGAGGAGATGGAGAGGAAGAAATTATAAAATAGCATGAATAACAGAGAATGGGAATTAAGTTCTCATTGAATGTAAATTTTTTTTGTTTAGGTTTTGCAGTTTCCAGAAGTCAATTTTAATCTTAGAGGCTGTCTATCACACTTTGTCACAATAAAAATAAGACGTAAGAATTCCAACCATTTCATATTCATTACAAAGAAGCCATCCATGTAAAGTATATCACCCAACATAATTTCCTAACTTAAATGACAAGAAATAGGTAAATATGTATGATAATTAGTTCAGAAAAGTGAGAAACTCTTTACATATATGAAAATATATTGGGTAAAAATTGTTCTAAAAAGGTGACACAAGTGAAAGAAAAATATTTTATTGTAATGTTATATAAGCCTCATTTAAATTCACTTTATTGTGAATAAGCATAAGGTCAGACTAAATCATACATGAGAACTTTGCTTCAAAACTCATTGGTAAGCTGACCAAATCTTTTTGTATAGTTCACGAGATTGTAAATCAATCTCACTGATAATAAAGACCAGTGTATTTTACCCTGAACCCCAATAAACAATTTTCTTTCATGCAAGTGCTTTGCTTTATATTTTTCTTTAATTAATAATGAGTATATCTAAAAGGAGACATTTTTAATGATATAGTTGCATTTTCTGAAGGATCTCAACTATATTTGTTTCATAACTCAAAAATGTAAACACGTAGGCATTAACTAATGGATTTTTCTTGTGACTTTAGTACAACGTTGCAAAAAAGAAAAGATGAAAAGATCCATGAGTTATGAGGCAATGCTTTGAGCAGACAAAAAGTTTCGTTGGATAGTGAGTGTGATTTATGAGACGTAAGAAAAACTTTCCCTCAAAGTACAAGCTTTATTAAACAATTACAATGCAGAAAATTCTACTCCAAATTATGCATGGATTTCTAAATTTCCTTTCTAAAATGCAAAGATACCATGTAAGCATAACTTAACATTTCAAGTCAATGTACCTATAGTTAGTAGCATGCTAGTAAATGTTTAACAATTAGCTACCCAGGGAACAAAAATAGCTCCAAAATTCTGAATTGTAACTTTTGTCAACTTCCGTAGTGTAAATATCCTTGATTTCAAGACACTAACATAACCTACTGAATGCAAAGTCAGGAAAAAATGTGAAGTAGTACACCATTATATAGCAGTTCCCCCACAAAAATACAATATATGTATATATCCTCAAGAATATAGATAATAAAATGTAAAATAATTGGGAAGTGATGAGTGCTAAGTATTTATTTTGCTTTTAATATAAATAATTTAATTGTAACTTTATAATTTAGTTTTTAACAATGGCTATCTTCAATAATTATCTTGCAAAATTTCTGAAAATTTAGCAATCCACTCATCTGGGCAAGTATGGGCCAACTCCAGTACATTTTGAGATGTTCATTTATAATAGGGGGCAGAGGAGAAATTAAGGGAACAATGATACCAGATGTGTGAAATCAGGAGAAGGGGGAAAAATGGGGATAATTCCAGTGATAATGATAAGGTGAGCAGACGGGAACTGTCTGTTTAGAATATTTCATAGAATTGCCTAACATGGCAACTTGGGAGGGTCACTACTTGCAGTGGTAATCTAAATAAGCCATTCTTACATAAATTGATTTTAGCATTTTAATCTGATGGGATAAATTTTCACATATTGAGGTATGGGAAAGTCATTCTGGCTTATACATGACCTAACTTGAAATTTAGGCTAACCAAAACATCCTGTTTGTAGCCTAATAAAAATCATTGTATATCTGCTTTAACCATTAGAAAAAAATTATGCATATAAAAATCAAAATGGAGTAACTGTGTTTCAGGCATCCAAAATGGAGTGAGATGGCCATTGTGGATGTGATTTCAGAAACATTCCTGCATCACTGAGAACTTGAATTTTCTGAACTGTATGAGACTCAAGATACCATCAGCCATTCTTAAAATATTATCTGCTAGCAGCTGCCAGCTACAAACTTGTGGCCTCAAGGCCTCTCCCTGTAAGTATGCAAACATTTTGGACCCGAGTCAATCCCTGCTTAACAAGCACCTTTACTTTTTGACAGCTCCAGTTACAATTCTTGACAAATAACTTATGTAATTTTGTTGGCTTTGTCTTTAGAAGCCTCCTCCATTTTGTAGTCCAGCAGAACACAACACAGGTGCTTCAAACAAAGTTCTTTTCTATTCTACTATAGGTTGTTTATTGATTACTTCTGTCAACAAATCTATCAATCCATTAATTAAAATTTATAGGAAATTTTGTAGGAAATACTGTATGATATCACTTATATGTGGTATCTAAAAAATACAACAAACTAGAGAATAAAACAAAAAAGAAGCAGACATAGATATAAAGAACAGACTAGTGGTTACCAGTGGGGAGAGGGGAGGGGAGGGAGGCAATATAGGAGGAGAGAATTTTAAAAAAATGTTATTATGAGATTATATGAAATCATGTGTGTGAAACTTCTGAAAATTGTAAAGCACTACAGAATTTAAAGAATCTTTCATTCAATACAAAAGTTAAAAATTAAATAAAATAAAAAATAAAAAAACCCTCCAAATAATAGGAAATTTGATATAGGAACATCATTGATCCTCAAATTTACCTGAATTTTCCAATTGCTCTTTACTGTTAAACAACATCAACCATATCTTAAGACACCCCCCTTTTTTTTACCCCCCTTCTTATCCATAAAGCTCCAGTGATTTATCAATGTATTCAAATTAATAATATCCCTAATAAACATCTCATATATATCTTTTGATCATATTTCTATTATATTTCTTTTTTTTCCTAACGCTAAATAACAGGTTTAGATTGTTTTAAGCTGAAAGCTTGTAGGTATGGTTTTGTGTTATAAATACAAATTTATAATATGAATATAGATCTTGGAAAACTCAGGTGACCAATTGACTTTTCATTAATGATTTTTTACAGTACATTATCATCATTCACAAATTCTCTTAATTTAAAATTTGACAGAGTCAAATAAGGAACTTTTTAAGATCTGGTCAAGTGTTTTGAATTTTGTCCTCAAATGTATTATAAAGAAAATAATTGTGGGATAAAACTAATTTGGCCCCACTTCCATTTAGAGTTGAAATATTTATATTTCAATATATAATTATATCCAATGTAAAATATTAAATTCTTTATAAATATCAATATTCAAGTAAAAATTTTAAAATATGTTGAAGGATGAAATTAATGTTCATATTTCCTTGAGAGCTAGTCATTTTGCAAATTTTAATGATGACAGCCTTTTAGCAAACTATTTAGCACTCAATAGTTTGCACTCTTCTTTGCAGTTAAAGAGGAAGGTCACACTGTTATTTATCTCTGCATATTTGGTCTCTTTTTCTCTGATATTTGCACCTCCTATTTGGTCCTATTTCTTGGTATTTTGCCATACCTATTTTAGAAGTTATAAAAAGAAAAATACATATATGTATATGAAGGAGAAATATGAATAATTCCAGGTCAACCAGGCGTCAACTGCTTTTAGTCTAAGTTAATGAATTCCACTTATATGTCAAATCCTTATCCTTATGAGATGAATTGTACATATAGCTCTGTAGGAATTCCCTACTTAGAAGACAAATATGCATCTCTTGTTCAGCAAGTACAAAACTGAATTCAGCTTTTCACCTAACCTAATTATTCATCACTTCATATTGAGCTCAGAACTTTACTGAAATATATTTAAATTTAGCTCCAATGCCTTATCCTATGTCTGTAAGGGAGCTTTATCTTTGCATCCCTGCATCCCTGCATATCCTATACAAAGTAGGATATATTTTCACTGTTATCTTTCTATTGGAAATCTAATTACCTGTTACCATTGAGCTTCCACTCTGATCTCATTTCATTCTGATCTCAAGTGTCTTCCCTGGAGCTCTTCTAATCCCTGTGCCTTCTAAGTACCCTGATATTGGAAAACAGTTCACTTCTCTAATTTCCGCCAAATTCCAACTGAATATATATATACGCATATACACACACATATATATACACATATATAGAATATATATATAATTTTTATAAATTTAAAATGCATTTGAAAAATCATATTCAACAACTGAAGGAAAGGATATAGTTGGTCATATTGCTTGAATTGATTGTCAGCCACTTGTATTTTAGGAAATCTTATTTTCTAGTACTCTCAGAAGGCTCCAACTTCATACTTGCAAACGTTTCTTAAGCAATTTTTATTAACCAGGAGCTATTCTAAATGCTGGGCATGCATCCCTTGCTTAATTATTACAATAAAACATTAAAGCACTTTTTAACATCTTCATCTTAAAGATGAGGAAACTGAGGTACAAAAGAAGTTAAATAACTTTCCCAAAGCTATATGAGCAGTAAAGGGAGTAAGTGGGCTTTAAACCCAGGCAGTCTGGCTCTTAAAACCTCTTTAGTCATTAGGCAGAGTGTCTTTTAGCTTTTTGTTTTGTTTTGTTTTTTTAACTGATATCAAGTTGCTCAGCCACAGACTGGGTTTCTTCATTAGCAAAAGAAAAGACAATGAAAGCTTCCTCATAGGACTTTTGAGATGATTAAATGAAATTATACTCATAAAAGTGTCTAGCTATACAGTACAATGGTAGTTGTAGTATTTATTTTTAATGGTAGTTGGAGTATGAAGCCATTCTAAAGAAATGATCTGAGATATGAAGAAAATGTATGTATAATGAAATTGAAGACAGTTTTATTATTATAGTAAAAATGAGAAACAGTGTAAATATTGGAGAAAATGGTAATAAATAAATTATGATAATCCAGGGAACATTATACAGTCAGTAGTACTACTTTTCAAAAAATACTTAGTTACTTGGAAATGCTTGTAATGTATGACTAAATGGAAAAAAGAATAAACATCACATGGAACTAACTATATACAAACACTCAAATATATGACTATAAGGAATTTCTCAATATTACTACTGATTATTTCTGGCTGGTGGCACTATGAAATTCTTTTCTCTTTACCTCTTGTATTTTCCAAATTCTCTACAATTGATATTTACCAATTTTATGTCAAAATAAGCCATTAATTTAAAATTTTATGTCTTCAAAATAGAAGAAAAGTAACATATTATATCCTAATATGGCTTTTTAAATTTTATATCATGATATGCTATAATGAAAGTCCTCATATTATTAAAAAGTTATTAAAGCTACATTTTAAATATCTATTATTTGTTAATAATACCATAAGTTCTTTTCAACTGTATGCTTATCAAATTAATAGCCAAATTACTGCACTGCATGAAAATTCCTTTTAGTAATTTTCATTAAGTAGACCTCTGCTTTATTTTCTGCCCTAAGCACTACTAGTATTTCTTTTCCTGGTAAGAACACTATTAGGCTTAATTAAAAATTGTAAAGTATTTTATCTCTCTCAAATGCATGCAAGGCATTATTCTAAGAATTCTTACACATAAATCCAAGTAAAGTAGCAACATAAGTAAAATACATTAAATACTTACATTCTTGTCTCGATTACATGACAAAATTGTGAGTTCTGGTATTTAGCATCCCTTCCCCTGTCCAAGCCTATGAAATATTTTTCCCATCCCTTACTGGTAGCTGGGGGCCAAGGAAGCTCAGTTGGCCTCTCAACCACCAGTAGAATAGTATGCTTCTTCACAGCATGGTGGAGCAGGGCTCTAAAATGGTGAAAATGAATGCTGCAAGGCTTTTTAAGGCCTAACCTTAGAAGTCAAATTGTGTCACTGCCAAAATGCAGTTACAAGGCCTGCCCAAATCCAAGGAGTCAAGAAATTGATTCAGACTCTTGAAGTGAGAATTTGCAAAATCACATTGCAAAGGAGTATGGGAGGAATTATTGCGGCTGCCTTAGAAAACATTCTCCCATAGTATCTACATTACACCAGCAGTCTCCTTAGGCCTAGGGACAGAGAAGGTGGCACAGAGTGTACTTAGCGATGTCTCTTCATGCTGCATATCTTTTCTCTGCAAGCACCATTCCCAGTGAGAAGTAAACTCTGGAAGCACTAAATAACATTATTCATAATCCTTTCTACAGTAAGGATTTAGGCATGCTTTTCTCCATGTCTTTCTATGAAACAAATTCAAAAAGTAGCTGGGTATTCTTTATCACATGAAAGGCAAAGTACATAGGCATTGAAAATGTGAATGTACAGCAGAGCATTTATTAAGAGACTAGTATAAGATCAACATTAATAAAATCATTATGAAAGTTAGAAAAAATACAAAACTGATTCCACTTTCCTTGTCCTCAAAAAGCTTACTATCTGTTTGATAAGTCTAACATAACTAATATACACTGAGATTATAAAACAATGTATTATGTAATGTACAACATGGTGACTGTAGTTAATAATACTGTATTGTATATTTGAAAGTTGCTAAGAGAGCAGATCTTAAAAGTTCTCATCACAAGAAAAAAAATTGTAACTGTGTGTGGTGGTAGATGTTAACTAGACTTACTGTGGTGATCATTTCACAATATATACAAATATCAAATCCTTATGTTGTACACCTGAAACTAACATGATGTTATATGTCAATTATATATCAATTTAAAATAAAAAGAAAAAAAAAGTACTCCAATAGCATCATAGTAAAATCTCATCTTCACCCTAATATTGCTCTGTATTTTTTATTATGCATACTCTGAAATTTTAATTTTTGGAAATTGTTTCAAACAAAAATTTGCATAGGTAGTAGAGGAATTAATGCTTAATTAATAGCAAAAAAATGTGAGTGAAATATACAGTGTAAAAACTATAAGTCCTGGGACTTCTATGGTGGCGCAGTGGTTAAGAATCTGCCTTCCAATTCAGGAGACATGGGTTTGAGCCCTGGTCCAGGAAGATTCCACGTGCTGCGGAGCAACTAAGCCTGTGCACCACAACTCCTGAGCCCGAGTGCCACAACTACTGAGGCCCACATGCCTAAAGCCTGTGCTCCACAACAAGAGAAGCTACTGCAATGAGAAGCCAGCATACTGCAATGAAGAGTAGCCCCTGCTCGCTGCAGCTAGAGAAAGCCTGGCAGCAGCAATGAAGACCCAACACAGCCAGTAAATTAATTAATTAATTAATTAATTAATTAATTAAAAAATATGACATAGTGTAAGATGTGGATAATTCCAAGCAAAGGAGACACAATTCCCCTTACTTTTGCCTAGTAACTCTCAGTCTTTCTTCAGAGCTCAACGCATCATCACTTCCATAGAGAAATTTCCCTGATGACCAGGACTGCATCAAATCCTGGCACATAATGCTCGTACAGCACCATAAACCACCACTTTGCAGTATTTACCATACTTTTTATTTTTATTTATTTCTATGATTGTTTAATTAAAGTCTATCGCTACTAAAAAAATAAATAAAATTAAACAACGTATTACGTAATAGTTATTTTTATAAATATGCTTTAATTAGACACAAAAATATGCATATAATTTATTTATGTATGATATGGGTGATCCCGATTATTGAGATTTAAAGTAGCTGTTTTTTTTTTCTTTTATGAACAAAGTAGAACTTGAATGTAAAAGGGAATTTAGATTTGAGTAGCTTGTAAAGAACAGGAAGTAAATTTCAGGAGACAATAGTCTGAGCTAACTAAGATAACGAGGGCAACTAAAATAATGAAAGTATATTTGAGTAGATATGTGGTTCCATATTTGACAATCTTAAACTAATATCATAATAACATTTGACTAAATAGTCCCACATCTGATGGTTCAATCCAGAAGTGTTAATGCCTACCCCTAATTCATATCCTTCAAACACCACCCTCAGAGTAATGGCCAACACTTACTGAAACTGTGTTCCCTACTTTTGAAATGATCAGTGTGTTTGTCTAATAATGGAAGTAACAATATATTTATTGTAAGTACTAAATAAATTATTAAAGGCAAGACCCTTAGAATATGATATGTTATATGCTAACACCACAGTAAATGCTAACTATTGTTATTATTATTGATATTAACATCATCATTATTATTCTATACCAAATTCATCCACTTTTCTGCAATCTGTACCATGACTACCTTATTCTAAAATACTACCTTTTCTTGCCTGTTTGCCTATAATGGTTCTTTCTCTCAGCTTCCACTTTTGACTTTAAATATACGTTTTCCAAAAAGCAGTGATATATATTTTTATGTTAGTACCAAATGAGGCAGGAGGTAGATGGACCCTGCAGGGTAAAGCAATTGGAAATTCGTTCTCCAACATGAGAATAGCAGGACAATTGAGCAAGGAGGCTGGGCCCTGCCCAGACAGAAGATAAGAGAGCAAACATTTCTCATTCTCAAAGTCAGAAGACCTCCCTGACTACACATGCGCAGAAAGGCTTCTTGGAGGTCAAAAAGGGAAGGGAAGCCACCCCATAGGGTGTAATGCTAAGTCTACCCATAGGCCTCTCTGGTGAAATCCATCTTGGCTGAGAGATGCAATGCACACATGGGAGGATCCTGAGACATACCAAATACAGACTCTAAACCAGGCAGATCAAAACGACTGGCCCAAGGAAACCCAGAAGAAATGCCCTATATAAGTGATTTAAACTACCACAATGGCGCGACTCTCTCTCTGGTTCCACCCATGTGTCTATCCACACGCACTGTACTTTTTTTTCCCCTAATAAACACTTTACTTGCTTCACTACTTTCCATATCTATGTGGAAATTCATTTCTACATAGCTGATGGGCCAGGGCCTTGTCACTGGCCACTGGTCCCTGGTGGTCTAGTGGCTAGGATTTAGTGCACTCACTGTCATGACTTGACCTCAATCTCTGGCCAGGAACTGAAACCCTGCTTCAAGCCACTGCAGGCCACGGCCACCTAGATGACAAAGACAGTTCTTTTCTGATAAAAAGTTGTTTTTCATTTGTATCACTATCATGTATGTGATGTATCCTTTTGTGTTGCCTGCTTTTAAGATTTGCTACTTATCTGTAGTTTTTAGCAATTTATCTATGCCTGTGACAGACAGACACTAAGGTAACCTGAATGATTCCAGGCCTTTTGCTGTTCACACTGTTGTGTGTTCCTATTTGTGTCTGGGCAGGATCTGTGACTTGCTTCTAACCAAAAGAATATGATAAATGTAAGGAAATGGTGCTCTCCTAATGAGACTTGATTAGGTTACACTATATGACAAAGGCAATGAGATACTGTGCATGTGACCCCGTTATATTAGAAAAGACTTCACACGAGCCGATTAGGGCTGGAGAGTTTCCTCACAGGCTTGGTGTAGTAAGGGTAAGTGACCATGTTGAAAAGTCCACATAGTAAGGAACTGAAGATGGCCTCTAGCTGACTGCAAAGAGCTAGTGCCCATTCTTCTAGCCACAGAGAAATGACGTCTACCAACAACCTGAGAGCTTAGCAGCAGACACTTCTCCAGGCAAGCCTCCGGAAGAGAACGAAGCTTAGCTGTCACCTTGACTGAAGCCTTGTGAGACCCTTAACAGAGGACCAGTTAGGCCAGGCCCCTGTTCCTAGCCCACAGAAACTGTGAGATAAATGTGTGTTTTCTAAGTCCATAAGACTGTAGTGTTGCATGTATGCACCAATAGCCATATCCAGAATAGTCCCAAATTTAGTAGTTTATTTTGAGTATGATCTACCTTGCTGATCCTTCAGAAGGGAATAAGAATCAAGGCTGACCACGTAATCTCTAAATATATTTGGAACTCAGATAGTGTCAGTTTAATTTCCTCTTACTCCCATTTATTTTATTACATCCTATGAACCTTCCTGAAACTACACAACAGAAATTACACTTCAACTGAAACACATATTTTTATGTAGCTGTGTCCATCCTTTCAAAATGCTGAGTATAATTAGTTATGTTGCACAAATTGTTAATGTCACGAGAAAAAAAAGTAGTAAGTATATTGTTTCCTAGATCACATCCAGAGGCAAATTAAGTTTCTCTCTATAGGCCACAAACATTTAGTTCAATCTTCATATTCATAGCAGTAAGCAATGCCATGATTGGGAAATTGAATACTGAAACCGTCTGGAATAGGACATACATATAATAATGATACACATATATATGGCTTCTTGATGTCTAGATTTGTAATAAATTTGCATTAGAGCTCTATTTAACTCTTTAACAAATGTCAAAACTATTTTACGACTCCATTAAAAAGTCCGTGACTTAAGTAACTCAAATCTCTGAGAATCTTAAGTTTTTAAAATATTCAACAAGAGGAATAAATAAATACAAAAATAAAATTATATTTGGTGCATATCATAAGTTTTTCTCTTTTACCTTGTGTTTTACCCACCTTAAATTGTGTTGAATACTTCTCAAATTTCTTGCCTTTCAGAAAATGATTGCTCACTCACATTTTTCCTTAAAAAAAAAGTTACCTTAAAATAGTGTATACTCCAATATCTAGAAAGACAGTATCATCACTGCATTTCTTATAAAAGTGTAGTTTATTACTTCTGCCCGTTTCTTCAATCTCCAAAAGTAATCTCCTGTGAATACTGCCCTGTATACCAATTCCCACTCTACCACTTGCAATATAATAAAGGATTAAGTATTGGAAACCCCACTTCTATCCATTTTTTTTTTCTGATTTCAAGGACATAAAGAGACATTAAAAATAGCTCAGAGGTGAATAAACAGCCTACTGCACTTAATTTTTGATACAAATGAAACTTTTTAAAAAGTAGCTGCATTATTTAAATTTTACTCTATTTTCATACTATGTCCATTCCTGCATGTTCTCATACAAACATGGGGTAATACATGTATAACAATAGATCACATGAAGATAATTCATAGAGTCATAGTATTAGCAGTATTTTATCCCATCCACATAAAGTCAACTGAAGATTCCAAGGCACATCTGAAAGTTTATGAGCATCCACATGGGATGAATATCCCAATATGCAAACTTTGCACACATTAGTACCTACTACCTCAAAAATTCTCATAGAAAGAGAATTACCTTTCATAAATGATCATTTCATAGAAACTTTAGCTTTTAGATAATTAATATACTAAATTATTTTAAAGTTACAGTATTCACAGCAGGTTTTGGATACAACCAACCTCATAGGTTTTGTTTCTTTTTTTTTTTTTAATTTATCTTTTTCTTGAGGAAAACTTGCAAGAAATAAAACATTTGGTCATAAAAATTAACACTCATATTTTCAATACTCGATATATTTTCAGATATAAAACAAGCTTAGTAAAAGAACAGTCTTTAAACTAATTATGTGAACTCTTATGAATAATTTCACCTAAACAGAAAAGTTTAAAGTAACAAATAATAAAACTTTTATAGTATGCCAGTCTCTAGATCCAGTTTTACTGACCCTAAACCTCAAAAAGAGTGATTATAATAGTCTCAAAATACAGGTTCTATGAATAAATAAGAATGATTAAGCCTTTAATGTAGATGATGCATGGATAAAAAGAAGGGCTTCAAACTAGTAGATATTCAAAATCTATTATTTTGAAAAGTAGGTTATGAATGGGTAAAAGCAACTAGAATGAAGTAAAGTACCAAAAAATTGATTTTTTAATATGATGCTACAATATACATTTTTCCCATAAACCATCTATGAGCTAAATTTGAAAGTCAGAATTAGTGTAATGCAAAAATGTATGTAATCCAACCATACACAGTTTCTGTGATAAATGAGATATGAAATTTATAATTAAATTACATTAATATGATTTAGTATGATTGAAATATATAACATCTATAAAAACTATATTAGTTGAATAGGGCCTGCTTCTTGAATGTTAGACCAGTGTAGTTACACAAGGTCTCTTGTTCCAGAAGGCCCCAGTTTCAGGGTTTAATGTTCCATTGTAGTTATCTTGAAATCCTTAATTTTATTTTTGAATTCCTCAGTGCAGTATTTTGTAAGTGAAGATCTATGAGGCAATGAATCATGCATCAGGTGCTTGAGGTCTCAGCCCACATGCCATACCACATCCTGCCACCCTCCATTTCCCTTGAACGGATTCTTAGCCACCTGCTCTCTGTCTCCTGATGCCTAACTCCACGTGTTCTCTCTCACAGCATCTCTTTCCCACAATAGCTGCTGCCCTTCATTGGAGTGGCAATTGGGTCCCATCAGCGGGTAGGGGAAGCCTTCATTTTGTCTTTGCCCTTCACCCCTGGTGCGGACCTGAGCACAATCACAGGAAGGACGGGAATCTCCCCACATCTTATGGCTTTAGCATAGGGCAAGGTGTGTTGAACAAGTAACTCTGCAGGGGCCTCTTGCCCAGCTCTGATTCATGTACCAACCACATCCTGGCATGGAGGCTGCAATCTCCTGTGGGTCACCCAGTGTGTGTGAGTTGGAGTGGCAGCCTGTGGCAAGGAGATACTGCATTCCCTGACTCTTGCCAAGGTCCCACATTTTAATTTTGCACTGAACCCTGAAAATTATGTAGTCAGATATGATCACAAATGAACATAAATACCATTAAGCATTTTGAACATATAGGAAGATTTTTCCTTACCACCAAATTTTTTTTGCTCAAATAGTTTTCCACTGACTTGATTATTTTGAATTTCAAACTCAATTATGTCAGTCTGCATTGAATAACTAAAAGTTTATCTCAACCTCTCTTTCTCCTTCATGTGCGTGCGCGCGCGCGCGCGCACACACACACACACACACACACACACACAGCTTTTACCAGAATCCCTCTGTCATTAATTTCTATTCAACCTAATATCTGTAGTCAAGCCTTTAGTCCACATTAACTGTATTCAGTTTTCACAGTACATCAGACACGTTATTGACTATAATTTTTTTCACATAGCTATTCTTGGGTTTGAATTTTTTTGTTGTTGTTTTATCCTAGTTTGATTCTGCCATTTCTCATCTTGGTAACCCCCATTAATCATTCAGATCTTGCCAGAAATGCCTCTTTTTTCCTAGTGACAATTACCTGTCACCCCACAAATGGTTTATATGCCCCCTTTCACTCTGCTGTGGTTGTTTCCCTATCTCTATGATCATCAAATTATTAAATCCTCAGAGTCTCCTATCTTCTTATTTGTTCACTATTACATTTTCAATCCCTACAAGAGCACCTTCCCAACCAATGTGCTGAACATTATTTGACAGAAGCTCTTTTGTATATAATATTTTCATACTAGCTCAAAGATGCCAAGTAAATCCATAATGACAATTCAATATACATTTCTTAATAGATATTCTGTTAAAGCAATTGAGCACATACCCTAAAATCAAAATGCCTGAGTTTGAAAATGAGCTCCACCTCTTAAAACTGTGTCATGTTGGGTAATTGGTTATTCCCCCTATGCCTCTGTTTCATAATTTATAAAATGAAAGTAAACCATTTATGTACCTCATGAGTTTGTTATGAGGGTTGAATAATATTATATGTGTGAAGTCCTCAGAGCTGCATCTGGCAGTGTTAGATATTATGATTGTAATATCTGTGAAACAATAATTTGGGCATTAGAAATGAAAGAGATCAAAAAATACAATCCAGATACATATTTGGAACAAACAATAAATGATGGAGATAGACCCAATCAGTGATTCTGATGAAAGGAAAACTGTAATGCTGAGGAAGAGGTACAATTACATAGTATGAAAGAGTTTACATTAAATGAGAGTGGTGTGAAAAAAACTCTTTGGAAGAAAGAGTTTGAATATTGCCCAAAAAGAAATGTAGACTAGGAGAATTCTCCCATTCCAAACTGTTAGAGAAATTGTTTGAATCAGGGGCACGAGAGCACTAATAGGACAGGTATCCTGGCGTTACTAGGAAAATCATGAACAAGCGATTGTGTTTCTCTTCAGTATTACATCGTTGTGAAGGATATAGGCATCTATCTATCAACCACAGTCCAAAGTACCTGTGGATCCTCTGAAGAATGTTTATGTCCTAATCCAATGTATGTGTGTGTTCATCACATATCATTCATTAATTATTTTATTTCTTTATTATTACATCAGGGTATTTTCACCTCTTCTCATAAAGTCTGTTTATATACATAGTGGCAAGTTTCTTTCAGGACTAAGTATAAGAGACTTGCTATTGCTTCATCACTGTCTTCCAACAATTCTTTTGTTTTTTCCTACATCTGTACATTTTTGTCTCTGCAAGCATAAATTGTAACAATAATTTAAAAAATGAACTCATACCAGAAAAAATTCTATATTTTCATTTAAAGGAAAGCATTATTTCTTCAGTGTTAGGAAATACACATATACATTAACATATATTAATATAATATATAATATTATATATAATATAATTATATATAATTAATAATGTATATTAATATATAATATACATATATATACTAATCCCTAATCTTTTTAGTGTATTCTGACTTGATAGGTTGAATGACCATCTATTCCATGAACTCATTTCCCTATCAAAGCATGCATATACATTTGAAAATAACCATAAAAGCATAACAATTAGAAAAGTCTGCTTAATGAAGTATTATTTATTTTAAATAAACTGTCAGTTAGCAGGTATAGTTTTCCTCATGAAAGTTTATAACTAGAAGGGACCTGTAGATATAATATGATCCAAATTACTCTATATAATGGGGAAAATATCTAAAGCTGGAAAAGATTTTAAATTCTTAAAAATGATAAGGAAAAACTTCTCCACAAAAATATAAAAATATAAAGGAGGTAATTAACACAAAAAAATACAAGTTGCCAATAAATGTTAACTAAGTTCACACAGTAAATTACTAGCAATTTATTAATAGAACTCGGGTATTTTCTCTTTGTATCCAATCTCTTCTCCATTATGTCATGTAATCTTTTTTTAGTAATTATTCAAACTCTCTATTTGTGAAATACAGTAATAAACCCTGTACTAGAAACTTTCTTTAGAACTACTGTAAATTGGTTTTGCTCTTGCCAAAACAAGCAAACTTCTTCCTTCTTCTCTTTCTCCTCTCTGTCTCCCTTCCTTCTTTCCTTCCTTCCTTTCCTTCTTTCTTTCTCCTCTCTTTCTCATTTTCTTTGCGTGAAAATACTTGCAAACTCTTGCGAAATTTTAACCCAGATATCTTTCATAGAATCTACCATAAATGTTTACACATTCAAAATAGTATGCAATTTTAAAAATATTTGATATGTTGACTATCATTTTATAACTATAAAGGCTTCATTCTGCACAGTGAAGATAGCCTGTAATACTGTAATCATCTAATGCATAAAAATCTTCATTCAGAAAATTACACCTTCATTCAACCCTTATAAAACATAAGCCTTCCTCAATTAAATTGCAGAATTACATTAAATATGAAAAGCAAGCTTTTCTGGAAATCAGCAAACACTGCATTGAAATATTCTTTCCCAAGCTTGAAACTGTAATTAGCCATTATTATCTATTATGCACAGTCATTTACATAATTGCTGTTTCTGTTTATTATTCTCTTTTCTTAGAACTCCTATTTACATAATGAATTAAAAATATGACTTTTGTACATTAAAGTAGTAAATAGAAAACTTCGTGTCAACAAAAGAATGTTATTCTCAACTTCAAGCAATGGTACGCTACTTTGCATACTATGCTTGCTATAATAAAGTATATGGTTTTAAACCGCACAAACTACTGAATGATTTAAAAAATGTTAATAGCACTAAAATACCTCCAGAAGCCTCAAGTTTAACTGCTACTAAAGTTTTCAGGTGGTGACAAACATAATGCATATTTAGGATTGATTTTATTTGCAAATCTCTTGTTTGTATCCTTAAAAATCCCACCTCCCAAATGTAGCCCTAAAATGCTTAGAAACAACAAATAAATATGAGTGGTTAAAATGAAATTTTAAAATGGATATTAAACTTGTTTTAATAATGTTTGTTTTACAATATTTAACACATTTGTATTTTCCGAAGGAGATAAATTCCAAACATCTCCTAGTTTTTCTTCTATAACTAGATTCCTTCTTTTGTTAGCAATCTTTGTCCTACAGTCACCATATATGCATACACAGTAACACAGTTCGATAAAGGATGGGTTGAAGTATCTTTACTGAAATACTAACAAAAATAAGTTATGATGGATAGTTCATTACGTATACAACACAAAATCAACCTACATGGTTGACAAAAAATTGACATTGAAATATTTTACTTTCTGAAGTGCTATCTAAATTAAGGAAGGATTTCAACCCAATCTTTAGCCTGTAACAATATTCAGAAATAAGATTCATTGCCAAAGTATACTCATTAAAATTCAGTAATGTGAGTTGCAATTATTCTGAGAGCAAATTTGGAGGAAAATATGGTTTTTCCTTAATGTGTACAACTAGCAAGTTAGTACAGTACTTAAGTGAATCACCATGATCATTGAAACTAAAATCTATATAAATTGAGGGAAATATGAAATAAAACATATAGAGAGAATAAAATATACTACCTACTTTATAACATGTAGAAAAGATGACAAACATGGTAGAAATGATAAAATAAAGCACCTCTGGTATAATTTAGTGATTATTTTAAAAGGTAGGCTATGAGTTTTCAGATAAAATTAGGTTGAGCCCATTTAAAAACTACCAATTCATAGTCACAAAAATTGTGGATTGTGAGATAAGAAAGATCATATGTAACATATACTACTAATTTTCCCACTTTAACACATAAACTAAAATTCCTTTACACAAGAGAAATAAAAATTGTCCAAATCAACATACCAAACTCTTATTAAGACTGCCATCAATACACATAAATTTGGTTGACTTCAATTTAACTTTCCCAAATAGCTACAACTAAAATTAAAGGAAATGAAAGACCACACAATTTTCTAATTAAGGCATAAATCCTCATAATTAAGAATAAAATATGTTAAAAACTTAACTATATTTGTACATATTGCTCAGCTTATTCTTTCCACAGCAGAAATAAGTTAAATCTATCACATCTCTAGATGTGATATAGGCAATAGGGACCTCTATTTAGAGACTAATTCTCACATTGCTGTTAAGATCTCTCCTGAGTTATGTCTTCCAACGAAATTTTCACATCACAAAGCACTTTTTAAAGTATAATAGCTAAAACTTCTATATGACTAAATATAATCCATTATCTAAACTGAGATCTTTTTACAGTTAAAGAAGTAGTTGACACAACAGTTATAACTCTTTTGGAGAACCAAGATGTACAGACATCTTTCTATAAGATCAAGGAGTAGAACCTACTTTATATCTGTGTCTATCTTTTTTGCATTATTATATTAAGCTAGAAACTGGAATCTGCAACTGAAATACATTATGTCATTTTATCTTTTCAATAAACCAGTGAGGTTGGTAGTCAATATTGTCTCAATACTTGCAGTTCAAAAGGCTTAAAGGACATATGGTAACTTACACAGGTTCAAATAGCTCATAAATGTCAGAAAAGTCTTCAAACTCATGTACATTAGGGATCAAAATTTGCACTTTTAAATACTATTTAAGCCTGAGAGGCTGCGTCAGATCTGCCTTAAAATAACTGCCTTGATTAAAACAAATCACTTAAAGTAGAATAGCAACATGCAACAAATTCAGGATTTAACATTTGTTTCCTGATTTGAAAGCAATATAAGTAATTGGATTCTTAAGTGGTGTAAATGAAGACCTTATATAATATACTGTGAGGTATATAACTGGGTAACTTATCACAAGTATAAAATGAATAAGTAATAAAATAGAAACATAAGAGCAGATGATTACAGCAAGTGTGTTATTGTGAGAAATAACTGATTTAGTTTAGAGAATTTATGAAATCCTATATGAGTGATAAGCCAAAAGGACTTATACCTCTATCCTTTCTTAAAAGTGCATGCTAGTAATGTCAACAATTAACTCAAGGTTCTAAATGTCAAAAAAAAAAAAAAGTCTCACCAAGTGATGATAGTTTTTTATTAGATCACTTGCAAAAAATGTCTGCAAGGATTGCCTTTCTTCTATTACATTTTTCTGCAATAGGTCTTTACATCTCCTCCCATGAAAATGTGGAGCTTATTCAGCATGGACATTTCATATGACAAGACTTGTTCAATAAAATTTAGTGGGAGTGACCTGAACCAGTTCCAAGTTTAGGCTTCAAGAATTTTCCCACGCTTTTGTTCTCTCTCTCAGAATCTTGCTCAGCTTATAAATAAGCCTGGACTAGCTTTCTGGAGAATGAGAGGCATGTGAAACAGATAAACTATCCAAATTGAAACTATCCTATAAAGCTATCCCTAGATGACCACAACACACTAATAAACCAAATACCAAGCAGGAGAACCACGCAGCTGAGCCTAACCAAAATTGCCAACCCACAGAATTGTGAGCTAAATAGTTTGTTGTTTTAAGATCTTATATTTGGGATGATTTGTTATGAAGCAAAATCCAAGCAATACATTAGTTAATATGATAAATTAAATGGGATAAAGATGGATGGCATTTGGAAGAATGTGTGAAGTTTCAAACTGAATTACATTCTAGTAATAAAACATGCTTCTGAAATAACATATACTTTGGATAATTGGCACATTTTCATATACGCATTACAAACACAGGTATAAAGAGAGTCTTAAAAAATACAACAGACAGACCTGGGGTAGTCTGCACAATCCCTGCATCCTGATGTTATACTTTTGTGAAATCTTCTCCCTTTGAATTGGCATGGCCTATCACTTGCTTCTAAACAATAGATGTCACTTCTGTATTTTCTTACATTACATAATTATCTGTCTTGCTCACTCTGTAAACTCTAAATTCCATAGCTGTCAATGAATAATAATTAGAATATGTTGTGAAGCCCATGTGACAGGAAGCTGAAGGTGAACTTTGACAGCCATCAAAAAGCAATGGTTTTGAGGGAGAAAAAGATGGCAGTGAAATAGAAGGATGTGGAATGCATCCCTCTCCACAGATGCATTGGGAATGCACTGAAGGATGCAATAATTCCCACAGAAAACCAGCTGAACACCAGCAGACGGCCTTGGACACCAGAAAGGACCACAAGGATCCCGACATAACTGGTAGGGAGGCATCTACGATGGCTCAAAGAGGGTGAAGCGGCGGAGCTGTGGCAGATGGGAGGGAGTGAGAAACATATGGAGGGTCCACACCACAGCTCAACGTTCCCAGACTGAGACGTCACTCCACAGCTGAACAAAGGGTCCAGGAGTGGGAGCGTGGGAACCAGAGAGCTGGTTCAGGGTGAGAAACATTGTTGCCAGTAACATGACGGACCAAGAGAACAGGAGGGAAGAGGTCCACGGCGAGCAGTGCCCATCCCTGAGGGCTGCCCGGCCATGATGGCGGCTGGATGCTGCGGGCTCATGGGTGGGGGGAGGAGTTGTGGGCATAGCCTCTCTCTCTTTCAGCACCTCTGCAACGGGCAGTGGAGAGACGCCCTGTGGGCCACCTAAGGCGCTCAGGGATAACAAGTAGCCTCAGGCCCTCGGGCAGGGCTATATTAAAACCCCTTGGAACGCTGGCAGCAGGGAGGCTGCTGAGAAAAAAAAAAAAACCCAAGAGAGGCCCAATTCTGAGACTTTCTGTTTACACCTGAGCCACCGGTGTCCCTCTGCAACAGGCACCTCCAAGACCAACTGAAACAACAGTGCACCACTGCTCACTCACTCCCAGGGGAAGGAGCCACTATTGTACCCTCTCCCTGCCCACACACCGATGCTTACAGATGAACAATAAAGGAAGCTCTGCTGGTCACAGAATAATGCAAAAAAACCCAAGGCAAGTAGAAGGACACTTACAGCTGAGACTCTAAGGAAACACAAATATTAGTATCAATCCTATTGAACTGGTCCATTCTGGAATCAGTTCTGGATTTTTTTTTTCTCTCTCTTTTCTTTTTCTTTATTAATTAAGATCTTAGTCCTAAGGGATCTACAAGTTTTATAACATAATTTTTAAATGATATTTTTTATTCTATTTTTTTTTTTTGCCTTTTTATATACTTCTATATCTAGCTAAGTTTTTGGTAGTATGGACAATATATCGCTCATACTTTCCTTTCATCCCTATCTTTTATACATTTCTATTCCCTTCTTTTTATTTGCATATTTCCAATCACACTATGCTCTTCTGTTCCACTTTCTTCCATCCATTTTTAGTTTATTTTATCTTAACATAATTATAAGCAACACTATTGATCTGCTCAGACTCCTTGCTCTATTCTCCAGATGATGCACCACCTTGGTATTTAATATTAGGTTTTTGTCTTTATCTTAGTTCTTAGTACAGTTGTCTAATTTCACTCTGAAAATCTCCATTCTGTCTGGTGGTACTCTAGCTCTTTTCTATATTTGATTCTAGCTTACAAAATCTCCCTGGATTAGTGTTTGCATGTGTAAGGTGTTATTTGTTTGTTCATTTGCTTTTGCTTTTGTCTCTGATTTATTCTGTTTCAGTTGTCAATTTCTGTTGGGTTTCTCTTTGAATATCTGACAGCACACTGGGGTTCTGTCAGGTCTTTCCAGAGCCTTATGTTCTAATGGATTCAGTAATTGTGTGCTTATACATGTATGTGTTTCCTAGACTTAGTATTTGTTTAATCCAATACTTAGACATTAGTCTGAGGCTTGGACACTCTTCATAAACACCTCTATCGCCAGGACAAGAAACCCCAAAAGTTTGGACAACCATGAGGAAACAAAGAAACACCATGCAGGCAAAGGAGCAGGAAAAAAACCCACAAGACCAAATAAATGAGGAGGAAATAGGAAAATTGCCTGAAAAAGAATTCAGAGTCATGATAGTAAAAATGATACAAAATCTCGATAATAAACTAGAGAAAGAACAAGAAACAGTTCATAAGAACTCAGAAAAACAAACAGCAATGGATAACAAAATAAGGGAAATTAAAAATACTCTAGATGCTATAACCAGCAGAATGACTGAGGCAAAAGAATGAATAAGTGAGTTGGAAGATGGAATGGGGGAAATAAATGCCACAGAGCAGGAAAAGAAAAAAGAATAGAAAGAATAGAAGACAGTTTCAGAGACCTCAGTGATAACATTAAGCATACCAATATTCGAATTATAGGCATCCCAGAGAAGAAGAAAACAAGAAAGGGTCTGAGAAAATATTTGAAGAGGTTATAGTGGAAAACTTCCCCAACATGGGAAAGGAAATAATTCACCAAGTCCAAGAAGCACAGAGAGTCCCATACAGAATAAACCCAAGGAGAAATACACCAAGTCACATATTAACCAAACTAACGACAACTAAACACAAAGAAAAAATATTAAAAGCAGCAAGAGAAAAGCAACAAATCACATATAAGGGAAAACCCATAAGGATAACAGCTGACCTTTCTACAGAAACTCTGCAGGCCAGAAGGGAATGGTAGGATATACTGAAAGTTCTGAAAGAGAGAAACCTACAGCCAAGAATACTCTACCCAGCAAGAATCTCATTCAGAATTGAGGGAGAAATCAAAAGCTTTCCAGACAAGCAAAAGTGAAGAGAATTCAGCACCACCAAACCAGCCTTCCAACAAGTGCTAAAGGAACTTCTCTAAGTAGGAAACACAAGAAAAGGAAAACACCTACAAATACAAACCCAAAACAATGAAGAAAATGGTAATTGGAACACATATGTCAATAATCACTTTAAATGTAAATGGATTAAATGCTCCAACCAAAAGACACAGACTGGCTGAATGGATAAAAACACAAGACCCTTCTATATGCTGCCTACAAGAAACCCACTTCAGACCAAGGGATACATATACACTGAAAGTAAAGGGATGGAAAAAGATATTCCATGCAAATGGAAGTCTGAAGAAAGCTGGAGTAGCAATACTCATATCAGACAAATTAGACTTGAAAGTAATGACTATTACAAGAGACAAGGAAGGACACTACATAATGATCAAGGGATCCATTCAAGAAGAACATATCACAATGGTAAATATCTATGCCCCCAACATAGGAGCACCTAAATACATAAGGCAAATGCTAACAGCTATAAAAGGGGACATCGACAGGGACACAATAATAGCGGAAGATGTGAACACCCCACTTACATCAATGGACAGATCATCCAAACAGAAAATAAA
Organism: Hippopotamus amphibius kiboko; assembly: GCF_030028045.1. NCBI lineage: Eukaryota > Metazoa > Chordata > Mammalia > Artiodactyla > Hippopotamidae > Hippopotamus > Hippopotamus amphibius. The sequence goes on from NC_080198.1 coordinate 79,282,111, forward strand.
TAAAGACACACAAGCTTTAAATGACACATTAGACCATCTCAACTTAATTGATATTTATAGGACATTCCACCCAAAAATGACAGAATACACCTTCTTCTCAAGTGCACATGGAACATTTTCCTGGTTAGATCACATCTTGGGTCACAAATCAAACCTCGGCAAATTCAAGAAAATTGAAATCATATCAAGCAGCTTCTCAGACCACAACACCATGAGACTAGATATCAATTACAGGAAAAAAACTGAAAAAAAGACAAACACATGGAGGCTAAACAATTCACTCTTAAACAATCAAGGAATCAGTAAAGAAATCAAAGAGGAAATCAAAAAATATCTAGAAACAAACGACAACGAAAACACAATAACCCAAAACCTATGGGATGCAGCAAAAGCAGTTCTAAGAGGGAAGTTTATAGCAATACAGGCCTACCTTAAGAAACAAGAAAATGATCGAATAAACAACCTAATCTTACACCTAAAACAACTAGAGAAAGAAGAACAAAGAAACCCCAAAGTGAGCAGAAGGAAAGAAATCATAAAGATCAGAGCAGAAATAAATGAAAAAGAAAGGAAGGAAACCATAGCAGAAATTAATAAAACTAAAAGCTGGTTCTTTGAGAAGATTAACAAAATTGATAAACCATTAGCCAGACTCATCAAGAAAAAAAGGGAGAAGATGCAAATCAACAGAATTAGAAATGAAAAAGGAGAAGTAACAAAGGACACCTCAGAAATACAAAAGATCATGAGACACTACTACAAGCAACTATATGCCAATCAATTGGATAACCTGGAAGAAATGGATACATTCTTAGAAAAATACAATCTTCCAAGACTGAACCAGGAAGAAACAGAAACCATGAACAGACCAATCACAAGTACAGACATTGAGGCAGTGATTAAAAATCTCCCAACACACAAAAGCCCAGGACCAGATGGATTCACGGGTGAATTCTATCAAACAGTTCAAGAAGAGCTAACACCTATCCTTCTCAAACTCTTCCAAAATATTTCAGAAGATGGAACACTCCCAAACTCATTCTATGAGGCCACCATCACCCTGATACCAAATCCAGGCAAAGATGTCACAAAAAAAAAGAAAATTACCGACCAATATCACTGATGAATATAGATGTAAAACTCTTCAACAAAATACTAGCTAACAGAATTCAACAGCACATTAAAAAATCATACACCAGGAAGGGAGGCAATATGGGGATATGTGTATAAAAACAGTTGATTGAACTTGGTGTACCCCCAAAAAGTAATAAACAAATAAATAAAATTAAAAAAAATCATACACCATGATCAAGTGGGGTTTATCCCTGGGATGCAAGGATTCTTCAATATATGCAAATCAATTAACGTGATACATCATATCAACAAATTGAAGGATAAAAACCATATGATCATCTCAATAGATGCAGAAAAAGCTTTTGACAAAATTCAACATCCATTTATGATAAAAGCTCTCCAGAAAATGGGCATGGAAGGAAATTACCTCAACATAATAAAAGCCATATATGAGAAAACAAAAGCCAACATCGTTCTCAGTGGGGAAAAACTGAAAGCATTCCCTTTAAGAACAGGAACAAGACAAGGGTGTCCACTCTTACCATTATTATTCAACATAGTTTTGAAAGTGTTAGCCACAGCAATCAGAGAAGAAAAAGAAATAAAAGGAATCCAAATAGGAAAAGAAGAAGTAAAATTGACACTCTTTGCAGATGACATGATATTATACACAGAAAACCCTAAAGACTCTACCAGAAAAGTGCTAGCACTAATTGATGAGTTTAGTAAAGTAGCAGGATACAAAATTAATGCACAGAAATCTCTTGCATTCCTATACACGAACAACGGAAGAGCAGAAAGAGAAATTAAGGAAACTCTCCCATTCACCATTGCAACAAAAGGAATCAAATACCTAGGAATAAACCTGCCTAAGGAGGCAAAAGATCTGTATGCAGAAAACTTTAAGACATTGATGAAAGAAATCAAAGATGACACAAACAGATGGAGGGACATACCATGTTCCTGGATTGGAAGAATCAATATCGTGAAAATGAACTGTACTACCCAAAGCAATTTACAGATTCAATGCAATCCCGATCAAATTACCAATGGCATCTTTCACAGAACTAGAGCAAGAAATCTTATGATTTGTATGGAAACACAAAAGATCCCGAATAGCCAAAGCAATCTTGAGAAGGAAAAATGGAGTTGGTGGAATCAGGCTTCCTGACTTCAAACTATACTACAAGGCCATAGTGATCAAGACAGTATGGTACTGGCACAAAAATAGAAAGGAAGATCAATGGAATAGAATAGAGAACTCAGAAGTAAGCCCAAACACATATGGGCACCTTCTCTTTGACAAAGGAGGCACGAATATACAATGGAAAGAAGACAGCCTCTTCAATAATTGGTGCTGGGAAAATTGGACAGCAACATGTAAAAGAATGAAATTAGAACACTTCCTAACACCATACACAAACATAAACTCCAAATGGATTAAAGACCTACATGGAAGGCCAGACACTATAAAACTCCTAGAGGAAAACATAGGCAGAACACTCTATGACATCCATCAAAGCAAGTTCCTTTTGGACCCACCTCCTAGAATCATGGAAATAAAATCAAGAATAAACAAATGGGACCTCATGAAACTTAAAAGCTTTTGCACAGTGAAAGAAACCATAAACAAGACTAGAAGGCAACCCTCGGAATGGGAAAAAATAGTTGCCTATGAAACAACGGACAAAGGATTAAGCTCAAAAATATGCAAGCAGCTCATGCAGCTTAATAGCAAGAAAGCAAATAACCCAATCCACAAATGGGCGGAAGACCTAAATAGACATTTCTCCAAAGAAGACATACAGATGGCCAACAAACACATGAAAAGATGCTCAACATCACTCATCATCAGAGAAATGCAAGTCAAAGCCACAATGAGGTATCACCTCACACCGAGCAGAATGGCCATCATCACAAAATCTGGAAACAACAAATGTTGGAGAGGGTGTGGAGAAAAGGGAACCCTCCTGCACTTTTGGTGGGAATGTCAGTTGGTACAGCCACTATGGAAAACAATTTGGAGGTTCCTTAAAAAACTACAAACAGAACTACCATATGATCCAGTAATCCCACTTCTGGGCATATACACAAAGAAAACCATAATCCCAAAAGAAACATGTACCATAATGTTTATTGCAGCACTATTTACAATAGCCAGGACATGGAAACAACCGAAATGCCCATCAACAAATGAATGGATACAGAAGATGTGGCATATATATACAATGGAATATTACTCAGCTATAAAAAGGGATGAGATGGAGCTATATGTCATGAGGTGGATAGACCTAGAGTCTGTCATACAGAGTGAAGTAAGTCAGAAAGAAAAAGACAAATATTGTATGCTAACTCACATATACGGAATCTAAAAATGGTACTGATGAACTCAGTGACAAGAACAAGGATGCAGATGCAGAAAATGGACTGGAGTAGTCGAAGTTTTCGGTGGGGCGGGGGTGAAGGGTAAGCTGAGATGAAGCGAGAGAGTAGCACAGATATATATATATACTACCAACTGCAAAATAGATAGCCAGTGGGAAGTTGATGTATAACAAAGGGAGTCCAACTTAAGGATGGAAGATGCCTTAGAGGACTGGGACGGGGAGGGTGGGGGGGACTCGAGGGAGGGAGGGAATATGGGGATATGTGTGTAAAAACAGATGACTGAACTTGGTGTATCCCCCAAAAAATAATAAATAAAGAGATAAAATTTAACACCCTTAAAAAAAAAAAAAGCTGTGGTTTTTAGTCACACAATTGGAAGGAAACAAATGCTGCTAGAGTGCACTTGGAATCAGATTCTTCCATAGTAATGCATCTAGATGAAATTCCAATTGAAATGATACCTAATTATAGCCTTTTGAGACCCTGAGCAAAGGACTCTGCTAAACAATGTCCAGAATTCTGACACATAGCAACTCTGAGACAATAAATATGTGTTATTTCAAGCTATTAAGTTTGATGGTAATTTGTTGCACAGCAATAGATAGCTAATGTGTTGAAGGTGCAGCTTGGTTTTTCTTGCAACATACTGCAAGAGAAAAAAAGATAAATTGAGGTAAGATTTGTTAAAAAACAGGATATGATGATTTTTTTAAAAAAGTTGTATATTTAGAAGACAACATAAGCTAAAATTTAAAAAATGGGCTGATACCAAGGGACAGCTATAATTGTCTTTCTATGCCAGTCCCAACATTGTATATATTGAATCTTAATTTGTCTAATTTAGTATGTACAGAATGATGGATCAAGAGGAACTATTCCTATGATACCTCATGCACACCTGGAGCTGATTTGATTCTAAAATTTGAGCAGATGTGTAATGGGATAAGACACTGGGTACCCACAGGAGGGGTGAAGTTGTCTTTCATACAGGAGGTACATGATGCATTGGAGATCAGAGGAAATAATGTGCTGGACAGACTCAGGGTAGCCCCATATAATCACTGCCTCCTTATGTTAACACTCTTGTTTAGTACCCTCCTATTGAGTGAGTATTATCTATGAGTTGTTTCTAACCAATAGAACATAAAAAAGATGAACGATGTCATTTCTGTGATTACACAACATGATTTAAGATTTTGTCTTGCTAGCAGACTCATGCTAGAGATTATATCTCTAATTCACTTTGGAAAAGTAAGCAACCCTTTCAGGAGGTCCAAATACCTAAGGGCAGTCTTCAGGATCTGTGGGTGGCCTCTACCTGACACTCATCCAAAGGCTGGAACTCTTAGGTTTAGATAAGTAAGGAAATAGACTATTCCAACAATTTAAGTAAACTAGGAAGGAGATTATTGAATTGCAGCCTTGTGAGACTCTAAAAAGAAGAATGAGTTCTGCTGTTTGCAAACTGTAGACTTACAGAAATTGTGAGATAATAAGTTTGTGCTATTTTAAGTCACCAAGTTTGTGGTATTTTACTGGGCAGCAATTGGTAACTTATATAGATATCTGAATAATAACAAACATATGTATATTACCTTAACGCTGTTTAATATATCATTGAAAATCTTCATTCTTCTCCAAGGAAATCAGATTAATTTCTTCATATAGTCTTTAAACTTTTTATTTGTAAGACAAGTTTTAAAACAATTTTATTTATAAGAATAATGTTTATTACTTTAAATAATTAATAGAAATTGATATTTTAAAAGTTCATGCAACTATTTTATAGTTGATGATAACATTAGTATTAGATGGAGGTACTAATTACCAAGCTCCAAAACATTGCATATGTGGTTGCTTTAATTTCTGGCAACTGGCTGGTGCTTTCATTTAGTTTTGGTGTTAAAATAATTTTTGTCAATATTAGTGTACTCAAAAATATTAACTTCCAATAACAGCTATCCTTATATAAATAATGCTGTGACCTTTAGTATTATCTAAGTCATGAGCTTTGTCTGCATTGATACTTCATCATTACTGATATCCCTCAATAAAATATTTTAAAATCTTTAAAAATATTTAAATATTTTCAGGTAAATCACCTGAAACAGACAGAACATGGAAGACAGAATTGCCAAAAGTCAACAAAAGGATTTCAGGAGGAGAAAGATGGCTGCAAAGTAGAAGGACATGGAATGCATCCTTCTCCACAGGTGCATCAGGAATACATCAAAAGATGCAATAATTCCCACAGAGAACCAGCTGAACACCAGCAGAAGACCTCAGACACAGAAAGGACTGCAAAGATCCCGACATAAGTAGGTAAGACAGAGGGGAAAAAAAAGAAAAGGAGAAAGAGAAGGAGAAGAAAGAAAAGTGATGGGTCCCACACCTTGGGGCGGGAGGAGCTGAAACAGAGGGGAGATTGCCGAATTTGGGGAAACATCTCTTATCTGACAGGGAAACCCCTTTTCCAATGAGGAATTTCACTGGGTCAGAAGGGAGGTACTGGGGACTGTTCAAAGAGGGTGAAGCAGCTGATCTGTGGCAGATGGGAAAGAGTGAGAAACACATGGAGGGTCTACACCACAGCTCAGTGTGTCTGGACTGAGAAGTGGGTTCACCACTGAAAAGGGGGTCTGGGAGCTGGAACGTGGGAACTGGAGAACTGGTTCAGGGTGAGAAAAGTTGGAAGTGGGGAGATGGACTGAGAGGACAGGAGGAAAGAAATCCGCAGTGGAGAATGCCTACTGCAGAAAGCTAGGTGGCCATGGCAGCAGCTCGATAGTGCTGACTCACAAGCAGGGCGGAGGAGCCGCAGGTGTAGCCTCTCTCTTGGCACCTGCGAAGGACAAAGGAAGGACCCCTTGAGCCTGGCTGTCCACAGTCAGGGATAACAAAGGCCACAGGGCAGGGTTGGCCTAGAGTGCCTGCAGCCGAGAGCCAAAAGTCCGCAACATGACCCAGCTCTGGAGACATTCCATTTACACCTGAGCCACTGGTGTCCCTCTGCAACAGGCACCCCCACGGCTGACTGAGCTGCCAGGACCCAGGCAGGGTGCCACAGAGGAGACATACACAAGGGGCAGGAACCACAGTTGTAGTTGCTCTCTTGGCCTGAGCCACCGGTGTTCCTCTGCAACAGGCACCACTACCACCGCCAAGGCTCCCATGACCCAGGCAGGGTGCCACTGCTCACTCACTCCTAGGGGAAGGAGCCACTATTGTACTCTCTCTCTCCCCACACACTGGTACTTACAGACGAAAAATAAAAGAAGCTCTCCTAGTCCCAGAGTAATGCAAAAAGCCCAAAGCGGGTAGAAGGACACTTACAGCTGAGACCCCAAGGAAATAGAAATATTATTATTAATTCTATTGATCTGGTCCATTCTGGGGTCAATTCTAGCTTTTTCCTTGTTTGTTTTTTAAATAATTATGATCTTAGTCCTAAGGGATCTACACGTTTTATAACATATTTTTTATTCTTTTATTCTATTTTTCTATTTTTCTTTTTAGAATTTTTATATATTTCTATTTATAACTAAGTTTTCTGTAGTGCTAACTTTATCTCTCCTACTTTCTTTCCTTCTCTATCTTTTATACATTTCCATTTTTTTCTCTTTTCTTTTTCTTTTCATATTTCCAGTCACACTATGCTCTTCTGCTGCCCTGTCTTCTATCCTTTTTTAGTTTATTTTATCTTAATATACGTATAATCAGCATTATCAGTCTGCTCTGTTCCCTTGCTTTATTCTCCAGCTGACACACTGCTTTGGTTTTTATTATTAGGTTTTGTCTTTATCTTAGTTCTAATTATAACTGTCTGATTTTGTTTTGGGAATCTTCAATCTGTCTGGTGGTATTCTAGCTCTTTACTATATTTGATCCCAGCGTGCAAAATTTCCCTGGATTTGTGTTTGTGTGTGTGTGTTTCGTTTTGTTTTGGTTTGGTTTTGAATTTCTGTTGGTTTTGATTGTCTGATGGCATCCTAGAGTTCTTCTCTCATGTCTTTCTAGTACCTTAGGTTCTATTGGATTCAGTAATTGTGTGTCTTGTACATGTATATGTTTCCTTCATTTAGTATTTGTTTGACTCAACACTCTGCCATTAGCCTGCCACAGAGCAGGAAAAAGAAAAAAGAGTAAAGGGAGTGGAAGACAATCTCAGAGACCTTGGTGACAACATTAAGCACACCAACATGCGAAGCATAGGCATCCCAGAAGAAGAAGAAAAAAAGAAAGGGTCTGAGAAAATATTTGAAGAGGTTATAGTGGAAACTTCCCCAACATGGCAAAGTAAATAATAAATCAAGTCCAAGAAGCACAGAAAGTCTCATAAAGAATAAACCCAAAGAGAAATACACCGAGGCACACAATCAAACTAATGGAAATTAAACACAAAGAAAAAATATAAAAAGCAGCAAGAGAAAAGCAACACATAATATGTAAGGGAAAACCCATAAAGATAATAGCTGATCTTTCTGCAGAAATTGTGCAGGACAGAAGGGAGTGGCAGGATATACTGAAAGCCCTGAAAGAGTAAAACCTACAGCCAAGAATCCTCTACCCAGCAAAAATATCATTCAGATTTGACAGAGAAATCAAAAGCTTTACAGACAAGCAATGGAAACACAACAACCCAAAACCTATGGGATGCAGCAAAAGCAGTTTTAAGGGCGAAGTTTATATCAGTACAGTCCTACCTCAAGAAACAAGAAAAATATCAAATAAACAAGTTAACCTTACACTTAAAACAATTAGAGAAAGAACAACAACAAAAAAAAAAACCCAAAGTGAGCAGAAGGAAAGAAATCATAAAGATCAGATCAGAAATAAATGAAAAAGAAATGAAGGAAACAATTGCAAAGATCAATGAAAGTAAAAGCTGGTTCTTTGAGAAGATAAACAAAATTGATAAATCATTACCCAAACTTATCAGGAAAAAAAGGGAGAAGACGCAAATCAACAGAATTAGAAATGAAAAAGGAGAAGTAACAGCTGACACTGCAGAAATACAAAAGATTATGAAAGACTACTACAAGCAACTATATGCCAATAAATTGGATAACCTGGAAGAAATGGATAAATTCTTAGAAAAGTACAGTCCTCCAAGACTGAACCAGGAAGAAATAGAAGATATAAACAGACCAATCACAAGTAGAGAAATAGAGAGTGCGATTAAAAATCTCCCAACAAACAAAAGCCCAGGGCCTGATGGATTCACAGGGGAATTCTGTCAAACATTTAGAGAAGAGCTAACACCTATCCTTCTCAAACTCTTCCAAAATATAGCAGAAGGAGGAACACTCCCAAACTCATTCTATGAGGCCACCATCACCTTAATACCAAAACCAGGCAAAGATGTCACAAAAAAAGAAAATTATAGAGCAATATCACTGATGAATATAGATGCAAAAATTCTCAATGAAATAATAACAAACAGAATCCAACGGCACATTAAAAAGAACATACACCATGATCAAGTGGGATTTATCCGTGGAATGCAAGGATTCTTCAATATATACAAATCAATCGATGTGATACATCATATTAACAAATTGAGGTATAAAAACCATATGATAATCTCAATAGACACAGAAATGCTTTTGACAAAATTCAATATCCATTTATGGTAAAAACTCTCCAGATAATGGGCATAGAAGGAAATTACCTCAACATAATAAAAGCCATATATGACAAACCAAAAGCCAACATCATTCTAAATGGTGAAAAACTGAAAGCATTCCCTCTAAGAACAGGAACAAGACAAGGGTGCCCACTCTCACCATTATTCTTCAACAGAGTTTTGGAAGTTTTTGCCAGTGCAATCAGAGAAGAAAATGAAATAAAAGGAATCCAAATTGGAAAAGAGGAAGTAAAATTGTCCCTCTTTGTAGATGACAGGATATTATACACAGAAAACCCTAAAGACTCTACCAGAAAACTGCAGCACTAATCAATGAATTTAGTAAAGCAGCAGCATACAAAATTAATGCACAGAAATCTCTTGCATTCCCATACACTAACAACGAAAAAGCAGAAAGATAAATTAAGGAAACACTCTCATTTACCATTGCAGCATAAAGAATAAAATACCTAGGAATAAATCTGCCTAAGGAGGCAGAAGACCTGTACTCAGAAAACTATAAGACCCTGATGAAAGAAATCAAAGATGATATAAACAGATGGAGAGACATACCATGTTCTTGGATTGGAAGAATCAACATTGTGAAAATGACTGTACTACCCAAAGCAATTTACAGATTCAATGCAATCCCTGTGAAATTACCAATGGCATTTTTCACAGAACTAGAACAAGAAATTTTATGATTTGTATGGGAACACGAAAGACCCCGAAGAGCCAAAGCAACCTTGAGAAGGAAAGACGGAGTTCATGGAATCAGGCTTCCTGACTTCAAACTATACTACAAGGCTACCATGATCAAGACAGTATGGTACTGGAACAAAAAAAGAAATATAGATCAGTGGAACAGAATAGAGAGCCCAGAGGTAAATCCATACACATATGGGTACCTTATCTTTGACAAAGGAGGCAAATATACAATGGAAAAAAGACAGGCTCTTCAATCAATGGTGTTGGGAAAATTGGACAGCTACATGTAAAAGAATGAAATTAGAACACTTCCTAACACCATACACAAACATAAACTCAAAATGGATTAAAGATCTACATGGAAGGCCAGACAGTATAAAACTCTTAGAGGAAAACATAAGCAGAACATCCTATGACATCCATCAAAGCAAGATCCTTTTTGAACCACCTCCTAGAATCATGGAAATAAAATAAAAAGTAAACAAATGGGACCTAATGCAAGTTTAAAGCTTTTGCACAGTGAAAGAAACCTTAAACGAGACAAGAAGACAACCCTCAGAATGGGAGAAAATATTTGCCAATGAAGCAACGGACAAAGGATTAACCTCCAAAATATACAAGCAGCTCATGCAGCTTAATATCAAAAAAGCAAATAACCCAACCCACAAATGGGCGGAAGACCTAAATAGACATTTCTCCAAAGAAGACATACAGATGGCCAACAAACACATGAAAAGATGCTCAACATCACTCATCATCAGAGAAATGCAAGTCAAGGACACAATGAGGTATCACCTCACACCAGTCAGAATGGCCATCATCAAAAAATCTAGAAACAATAAATGATGGAGAGGACGTGGAGAAAAAGGAACCCTCCTGCACTGTTGGTGGGAATGTAATTTGGTACAGCCACTATGGAAAACAGTTTGGGGGTTCTTTAAAAAACAAAATGGAACCGCCATATGATCCAGTAATCCCACTACTGGACACATACCCAGAGAAAAGCCTAATCCAAAAAGAAACATGTACCTTAATGTTCATTGCAGCACTATTTACAATAGGCAGGACATGGAAGCAACCTAAATGTCCATCAACAGATGAATGGATAAAGAAGATGTGGCACATATATACAATGGAATAATATGCAGCCATAAATAGGAATGAAATGGAGCTATGTGTAATGAGGTGGATAGATCTAGAATCTGTTATACAAAGAGAAGTAAGCCAGAAATAGAAAAACAAATACATTTGGTAACTTATATATATGGAATCTAAAAAAATGGTACTGATGAACCCAGTGACAGGTTAAGAATAAGGATGCAGATGCAGAGAATGGACTGGAGGACACAGGGTTGGGGGGGGGCAAAGGGGAAGCTGGGACGAAGGGAGAGAGCAGCATAGATATATATACACTACCAACTGTAAAATAGATAACTAGTGGGATGTTGCTGTATAACAAAGGGATATCATCTCGATGATGGGTGATGCCTTAGAGGGCCAGGACAGAGAGAATGGGAGGGAGTCGTGGGAGGGAGGGGGTATGGGGATATGTGTATAAATACAGCTGATTCACTTTGGTGTACCTCAAAAACTGGTATAAGTGTGTAAAGCAATTATGTGCCAATAAAGATTGTTAGAAATTCAATAAATAAATTAATTAATTAATTAATAAAGGAGACTTGAAATACAAAAAAAAAAAGGATTTCAGAAGATAAAGAGTTAAAAGGACTAATGGAAAAGAAAACAGAAGATATGAGAAAATCAGTAAGAACGATAGGTCATACACACCCATGGTCTTCTCAGAGAAGATAATTAAAACAACAAGATGTTATATAATAAAAAATGTTCCAGGAATAAAACAAGATTTCAATCCACAGAAGGAAATGTTGAATCGATAAATATACCAATAAAGTAGCTGAATTTCTATAATAATGAAAAACTCAGGCACAATAATCATGTAAAAACTAAGAAGCTACATACAGACTTCTTTCCAGGGACAAGTTAGCACCAGAATATTGTAGATAAATGTCCGCAAAATGTTCAAGAAAATAAATTACAATTTGAGAAATGTCTGGTCATACAAATTGTCATTTAAGTCCAAGATAAGAAACTGGAACATCTGAGCATTCAATGGCATAGACACGCTTTCCATAAGTGTTTCTTGAAAATACTGCTAAGTATGAAACTAACTTAAGAATGAATTTGCAAACAGCTAAAATACTCAGGTATATATCTAACAAAATATCTACAAGATCTATATGAAGAAAGTTACAAAATGTTGATGAATGAAATCAAAGAAGAACTAAATAAATGGAGAGATAGCCCCTGACCATGTATCCCTAGGAAGACTCAATATTTTCAACATGTCAGTTCTTCCCAAATTGATCTATAGATTCAATACAGTCCCAATAAAAATTCAAAAACATTTTATGCATATCAATAAACTGATTGTAAAGTTTATGTGAAGAGGTAAAAGACCCAGAATAGCCAACTCAGTACTGAAGGAGAAGAACCAAGTTGGAAGATTGATGCTAACCAACTTCAAAACTTACTGTATATCTACATTTATCAAGTCAGTGTGGTTGGTGAAAGAAAAGACAAATAGGTTAATGGAACAGAATAAAAAGCCCAGAAGTAGGTGCCCAGAAATATAGTCAACTGATTTTTAACAAAGGGACAAAGGCAATGTAATAGAACAAAGATTACCTTCTCAACAAATAAGCCTGGAGCAACTGGACATCCACATGCAAAAAAACTGAATCTAGATACAGACCTTACATCCTTCACAAAAATTAACTCAAAATGGATCACAGACCTAAATGTAAAATGCAAAAATAAAAAAACTCCTGAATATAACATAGGAAAAAACCTAGATGACCTTGGGTATGGCAATAATTTTTTAGATACAACAACAAAAGTACAATCCATGAAAGAAAGTATTGATAAACTGGACTTCATTAAAATTAAAAATGTCTGCTCTGTGAAAAACAATGTGAAGAGGATGAGAAGACAAGACAGTCTAGGAGAAAATAACTGTGAAATACACAATTAATAAAGAACTGTCCTCCAAAATATACAAAGAAGTCCTAAAACTCAACAATAAGAAAACAAACAACCCAATTAGAAGATGGTTCAAAGACCTTAACAGACAACTCACTGAAGAAGATATACAGAACACAAATAAGCATATGAAAAATTGTTTCACATCATATGTCAACAAGGAAATGAAATCAGAATTACCAAAATCCAGAACAATAATATGAAATGTTAGTGAGAATGTGGAGCAATGGGAATGCTCATTCACTGCTGGTGGGAATACAAAAGTACAGCCACTGTGAAAGACAGTTTGGTGTTTTTTTTTTAACAAAACTAAACATACTCCTATCAGAATATCCAGCAATCATACTCCTTGGTATTAACCCAGAGGAGCTAAAAACATATATGGATGCAAAATTCTGCACATGGATGTTTACAGTAACTTTACCCCTAATTGCCAACCAATCAAGATGTCCTTCAGTAAACTGGATAAGTAAACTGTAGTACATCCAGACAATGGAATATTCAGTGCCAAAATGAAATGAGCTATCAATCCACAAAAATATGGGAGGAATCTTAAATACATATTAAGTGAGAGGAGACAATCTGAAAAGGCTACATATTGTCCAATTCCAGTTATATGACATTCTTGAAAAGGCAAAACTATGGAGATGGTAAAAATAACAGTTGTTGCCAGGGGTTGGAGGGCATTGAGGAAGGATAAGTAGGCAGAGGATAGAGAATTTTTAGGGCAATACAAATATTCTGTATGATATCATAATGATAGATTAGGCATCATTACACATTTGTCCAAGCTGATAGAGTACAGAACACAAAGAGTGATCCACAAACTATGGATTTTGAGTGATGACATATCAATGTAGGTTCATCAATCATAACAAATACATCATTCTGGTGAGGGATGATGATGATAATGGGGGAGGCTGAGGTATGTAGGGGCAGGGTGTACATGGGTAATCTCTACCTTACCTTCAATTCTGTTGTGAACTTAAAACTACTCTAAAAAAATATAGTCAATAGAAAAAGACGAGGCAGAGAATTTAGAATTATAAAAAGTAGGTCAACAAGAGCCTAAAAGAAAGAGGTTATAGATTTCCTTTATTCCGTTATATAATTTTAGAAGTATTTTTTATCCTTCTCTATTTGTTTTTCTCCTCTATTTCTCCTTCATCAAAACATTTTGTGAAATAATTGTTTTGCTAAAATTCATTAAAGGTTTAAGGTTATAACTAACAAAAATAACCAAAACCACAAAACCAAAATCCGCTCTTTGATTCTAATTTAGGAGTTGAGAGAACACAGCAAAAACTTTGAGCTTCATGGTAACACCAACACAAATCCAAAAAACTTGTATTATGACAACTAAAGAAATGCGATCAATGACAGGTGTGTACACATCATATAAAAAAACGAAAGAAATGAAAGAACGTTCTGTAAATAGAGACCACCAGTAAATTTACTATCTTTAAAATCAAGTCAATATTATTTTGTTAAGATTATTTTACTATAAAATACCTCTGTGCAGCTTTGTAAATTATCTATTTATTGTCCCTGTAAATTCTTTTCCTTTAAATGCTCTATTTTATCTTTTTCAATTACTGACATAAATCTCTAGAAAGTATTATATGAGAAATACATATAATTAACATCAAAAGAGTAAATTATGTAAATAACAATATATAAAACAAGATTTTAAGTTATAGATTATAAATCCTAATCATATAATTTCTAGTTTTCATACCTAATAGGTTATTACACTGTGCTTTTGGCAAGATATGCTGACTAAAATAAGTTTTGTTTGTTATTTTATTGTGGGAAGAACACAATGTGAGATCTACCCTCAACAAAATTTTTAAGAGCACAATTACTGAATTGTTGACTGTAGGCAGGGATATACAGCAGATCTCTAGAACTCATTCATCTTGCATAACTGAAACTATATACTCCTTGAATAGTAACTCCCCATTTCCCTCTCCTCTCAGCACCTGGAAACCACCATTGTACTGTTTCTACGAATTTGACTATTTTAGATACCTCATATAATTAGAGTTATGCAGCATGTGTCCCTCTGTGACTCACCTATTTCAGCATAATGTCCTCCAGGTTAATCCAAGTTCTTGTATATGGCAGGATTTTCTTCTTTTTAAAGGCTAAATAATATTCCACGGCCATCCATTCATCTGTCAATGGGCACAGAGATTGCTTTCATATCTTGACTATTGTGAATAATGCTGCAATGAACATGGGAATGCATGCATATATTTCTTGAGATCTTGATTTCAATTCTTCTGGATATTATATTATTATATATTTCCAGTGGGATTGCTAAGTCATATGGTAATTCTATTTTTAATTTGGTGAGGTACCAGTATACCATTTTTCATGGTGGCTGCACTCTTACATTCCTGCAAGCAGTGTACAAGTGTTCCAATTTCTCCACATCCTTGTCAGCACTTGCTATATTTTGTTTTTATTTTTAATTTTTTAGACATTCTAACAGGTGTGAGGTGATAGATCACTGTGGTTTTGACTTACATTTCCCTTATGAATAATGATGTTGAGTGCCTTCTCATACACCTGTTGACCATTTGTAGTCTTCTTTTGTGAATGTCTATTCAAGTTTTTTGCCCATTATTTAATCAGTCTAGTTATTTTTAGCTATTGAGTTATAGAGTTTCTTATATATTTTAGATATTAATCCTATTCTTCAACATAAAGGGAAAACCATCTACTTAAAAATAGCAGAGATGTTTTTACACATATATACACATAATATATATGTATATATGCATTCATTTATTCCAAAAGCAACTACCCTACTAATACAGAAATTACCTGCTGAAGGCCCAACTTGGAGGCAATCACTCTGAGAGGATAGTATGCTGTCCTCAAGGAGGCACTATGATCACTGAATCACAGACCTCTGTGTCTCTGTATCCTCAGAAGGAAGAATACATAGGGCTGGAAAGCAGAGGTAAACACTATTATCATTATTTCCAAAGATTCACATTTGGAATCCTGTTAGGAATTAACTAAGTCCATCATCAATATTAATTCTTCAGAAATAATTTCCTAAATGTGTTCATGTTCAACTGTTCTCACAGAAAACAAAAGGTGAAAATCAATATTCTTCAATGGATATAAAACTATAATGTTTAAACTATAAAAATCTCTAGAAATAATTAAGTTCTATGTATAACTCTTGAGGTCAAGAAAGTAAAATGCAAAAATAACTTGTGGTGCATCAGTATCATCGGTATCATTTCAGTAACTAAGATAATTACAATAATTAAATTGCAAAGTCAAATGAACAGCAATAGGAATGTAGAAATTTGGAAATTCCTGATTATCCTGACACTTTAAAGCAAAGGACTAAATTTAGGAAAGCAGTTACTTAAAATGATTTTAAAATGTATTGTTCTGCCTAATCATAATGTCATCTAAAATGATTATGAAAAGTAATGTGACCAAAGTTGAATTATTTTTTTTGAATGTCTCAGATTACTTTCTAGGCAGTCTCCTTGAACTTTTTCCTTGGTCATTGCTAATCAGATAATTCATTATTGAAATAGGGCCCTGAAAAGTTTACAAGTAATACATTTCAATTTTTTTCTAGTGCCCACATCCATTAATTCATTTAATTAGAAGTAAGAGGCATTGATTTTGTGGCAACAGTTTACACTAAAGGCAATGCACTATTCAGTAATCAGGAACACTGAGCCACTATGGTCTATGGCTCATTACTCAAATACTGTAAAGAAGCACAGAATGGGATAATTAATAATTACAGCTCCAAATGACATTTTTCTAGATTAACACAGAATATAAAGCATTACCTTGAACTAAATCTACAACTAATTTCAAATATTAAATGTGCAAAAATAATAAAATTAAAATTTAAAAAATTTATGGGGTTTGTTTTAAAAGTATAAAAAGAAATTGTACCATTTATTATTAGATAATATACTATTTTGCAAAGGAATGTCTAAAATTACAAACCTAAGTTGTCATGCATGTTTTCTGTATTTTCCCAAAAATATACTTCACTGAATTCACTTCTATCTCATTAGGCTTCAGAGCCAGATATATGTTACAATATCCAGGAGAAATCATGAAAGAAATATATATAAAGTAATGATGAACACTTCACAGATGTAGACATAATACTTATCAGAACATGAATGGAAAAAGATTTTCCTCTTGTGTTTTAAAAGCACTTCTTGAAGTATTTATATACATAGCTTCTAGCAATAGCTATCATGATGTGTCTATCAGTATGTATTTAATCCTTAAATACGGAACAAAATTTTTCTTATAAGAAATTCTGTTGTTCTCAGACTTCTTAGGTAGCACAGTGGTTAAGAATCTGCCTGCCAATGCAGGACCCCCGGGTTCAATCCTTGCCCCAGGAAGATACCACAAGCCGTGGAGCAATGAAGCCTGTGCATCACAACTATTGAACCTGAGCTCTAGAGCCCATGAGCCACAACTACTGAGTCCGTGTGCCACAACTACTGAAGCCCAGGTGACTAAAGCCCGTGCTCCACAATAAGAGAAGCCACGGCAATGAGGAACCTGTGCGCCACAATGAAGAGTACCCCGGCTCGCTGCAACTAAAGAAAACCCATGTGCAAGAATGAAGACCCAAATGCAGCCAATAAATAAACAAACAAATAAATTTATTAAAAAATGTCTGTAGTTCTGTAGTTGATTCCTGTAGTACTCCGAGAAATGTCTGATTATTATTACGTACTACACAATTTCACCAGGACAACTTGCACTGCCATTCAAGAACAGACCCTGTCACTGGAAAGTGGGATGGCACAGTGGACACCTAAGCAACTTGATTGTTCTTGGATAGCCACTTTCTTTCTTGTTTTACAAAATCTGATTATTTACAGTATCTTAAAAGGAAAACAAAACAAAACAAAAAACAACAACAAAAAAACCTCTTTGATTGCTTTGCAAAAACCAGATCAGACTGATAATATTCTACCTTTGCTAACAGGTCATCTCATTGTTTAGTTGGTTGACATACTGCACTATTGACTGATCATTTTTATGAAGGAAAATAAAGTTTAAAGATGATGGATCTAGATCAGTTGTTATCTTTTATGTATTAAATATCTAATAATTAAAATTAAACATAATTTCAGGTCAAATCAATGTTCAATATTAAATCATACCAGACAATGTTTGATATTCAAATCTGTATAGTATAAGTTCTCATACAACATTCAGTTTTCATTTGAAGTACCTATAGCAGCTGTGAATTTTTATGTACTTGCATGAATATTTTATATACAACATTTGGTCCCTCAGTATTTTAAGCCTATAAATGTAGGAACTATACCTGCTATTTGATAGTTTACCTTTCCCTATCACCTATCATAGTGACTGGCACATGGTAAGGTCTCAGCAAATATATGTGTTGTAAACATTTGAATGGCTCAAATCTACTAATTGCCATAAATTTCCAGAATGCACATTTTTTGGAGTCTCTATAACACCTATTAGACCATATATATAATTATCAGATCATCAATGAATTTTTATTTTGCTTAAGGTAATAAAGTTGCATTTGATTAAATAAGCAAGGTCATTATGCCATCATTATTTTTCTCATCATGTTGTCTATCACTACTGTAAACAGACTAGTACCAAGTTACTGCATTTCACTGGTAAAGGCAATTATTGCATTAAATTCTCAAAACACTCATATAAATTGATGTGTTTTTTTTCTAATTCTTTATAGCGATCTTCCTTTTGGTTGACATTTTTACATTCCTTCAACAGATATTTATCAAATAAGCACTCTTTGCTCAAACACTGTATTAAGTAGAGCTTCGCTATATCAGTGAAGGAAATAAACAAAAATACCTACTCCTGTGAAGTTGAAATTATATAACAAGGGTCTAAAATATTAGAAATACATGACTTTCATTTATACAAAAAATTGCTGAAGAATTCTCTTAGTATATACATATACAACTGCTCTGAATGATGTATGAAAATACAACATATTAATCAGTATGACACCTAAACAATGCTCAGAGATTAAATGTGTTGCTAGGTAGATTTTATTCTGCTGTTGTTGCTGACAGGCATGTCAGTTGGCAAAGCAATGTAACCTAATTAAAATTTTTTATTTAACTGATTTTTGAGATTATTCGGGTAATGCACTAATCTTCTTGTTGTCAGAATTCCAATGGCATACATCCTATCCTAAATTTGGTAAAACTATATACATTAATTTTTAAGACTGATATTACTCAAATTACATAACTAAGAATATTTTAATTAAAATAATTTTCCCATAAATAAGTTAGGAAACCATTAAATGTGGTTAATGTGTAGCCATCAATTCATCTAGTTACTCATTTATTATTTCATTCATATATTCATATATTCAGAATATCTAAGTATCATCTATGAATTGAATATTATCCCTGGTGTGAAAAAAGGAGAAAAATATAATGTGTACAGCCTTAAAGACTTTAGAATAAAATGAGAAAGAGTGAATAGAGTGATAAAATCTTGGGATATACAGATTTCTAATAATATCATCTACATATTATGCTTGAAAACTGCAATATCATAGGCAGCACTTTAAACAATCATTTACTGTAATTACTTTCCAAAACACATGATTTGTTCATTCTTTGAAAAATAATTACTTGAAGGTCTACTGGGGGGACAGATGCTATTCTTTAAGATATAGTTAAAATGGTGAACAAATTAATAAGATCCACAGGCTTATGGAATTTCAATTCTCCTTCAGGAGAAAGAAAATAAAGAGCAAATTTATAAGAAAGTAAAATAATTAATTTGTGATAACTTCTGATACACAGTCATCGAAAAGGTAATGAAAGTTGACTAAAAGACACTGGTACAGGCAAAATACATAAAGCCTTTTTTAACATATGTAAAGGGAATAATTTACCTTCTGGAAGTAACTAGAC
The DNA here is from genome assembly GCF_030028045.1 of Hippopotamus amphibius kiboko. Classification (NCBI taxonomy): domain Eukaryota; kingdom Metazoa; phylum Chordata; class Mammalia; order Artiodactyla; family Hippopotamidae; genus Hippopotamus; species Hippopotamus amphibius. Next base: position 79,301,926 of record NC_080198.1, read on the forward strand.
AAAGCAATTTCTGCTGGGGAGCTAAGCCTACAATACCTTAGGCTTGGTTCTTAAAGGCTACAACTTGCAGGAAAATTACCTTGTTATTATCAAGAACAGATTTCATACATGTGCCAGGCCTTTCCATCTGGAGACTCTAGTCTCACTGCTCCTTGACCACCAGGGGAAAATAACTGATAAAACCCATAACAATTTCTAAAATCTTAAGGCAAAGGTTTATACAGATCATTTTTCCAGGGTTAAATGTTCAGTTTTATCACCTTCCCCAGTGGCCCAACCTTTCTGTCGCCAGAAGCCAATGAATGCCTGCTGTAATGAGGGAAACAGCAGATGTTATGAAAGAGGTTGAAGAAGTTAACCCCATGTTATTTTAATATACTATTTTCTGTGTGCAAAAATGTATGCCACATATTTATGTGTTAAATAAACCATAATAAAAAACCCATAAATATAATCACCTCAATCTCCAAACTAGCATGCTCTAATTACAAACTCTGCCTTCTCACACTGACATACGCTTAATTCACTTTAGTGTTTGGTAGTCCTATATTTTTTAAAGTGTAATTTTATCATACATAATTTGTGTCAAATAAACAAAATATTGTGTAGTTTTGCTGTGTTTGTGTCATATAATGATATATTGTATATAGTTTTCTGGGCTGTTCTTTTTATAATGTATCTGAATAGTTCAAACATATATCCAAATTGTTGCATATAACTGAAGTTTATTTTATTTTAACAAATACATAATATTCCAATATGTAATCATTCCATGATCTATCTATTTATTCTTCTCAAAATGGAAGGTTCTTGAGGTTTTTTTTGTTTTTATTTCTAATAGCAGTGCTACAATGAGGAGTCTTTAAGACATCTCTTGTATATAAGCTTAAGATTTTCAGGGTACTTAAGAATAGAATTACTTCTCATTCTACAATGCTCAACTTTAAAGATGATGCCAACTTATTTTCCAAATAATTTGTACCAATATAGAAATCCATCATCTGCATATTAGTATTGCCATTGATCTATGTTTTCTCCCTCACTTGGCTTTTAAGATTAAAAGTGACTGGCCCTAGGACTCATCCACTTAAAATGTAATTTTGTAGGCTCTAGTATGAAGGAAAAATGAAGACGGAATGAAAGGATAAAATATAAACAGATGAAAAAGTGAAGAAGCTAAGAATCAAAAAAGTTAAAATCAAATAACTATTAAATATAATAATACTTAATAAAGGTAACCATTACTCAGAATGTGTAGAAAATGACAAAAAACTGTGATAATTAAAATACCAGAAAATACTAGAAAATTAATGGACTATTAATGATAGCAATAAAGATTTAATCTAAAAGACAATGAATTCAAACAAAAATACACAAGTACATGCTTAAAGAAAAAAAATTAAATCTTTAATAAAGGACCAAAGTTTTATCAAAATAAGCATTCTATGGTATTGGATAGGACAAAACTCTATAAAGATGCCAATTCTCTCCATTACTTTATAAATAATTTCAATCCTCATAAAATTTTCACTTGAATTTTTGAGAAACTTGAATAAATAGTTTACTCTAAAATTGGTAAAGAGATGTCATCTAGAGCTAAGTAAACCTTAAGAAAAGTTAAGCGGGTTCCCTACACTGTAAGATATACTACAAAGCCACATTCATCACTTTGAGGTACTAGATTAAAAATATAGACTACAGTAAGTCCCCTACATATGAACCTTCAAGTTGCTAACTTTCAAAGATACTAACATGCGTTTGCATGTCCAATCACGTGTCTGGCGTACATTGTCATGTATGCACAACCTCTACAAGTGGTTGTGCTTTTGTGTACTTTACTGTACAGTACTGTATAGAGTACAGAGTTCAGTATCCTTATTTGGAGCTCAGGACGTCCAAAAGCAAGTGTAAAAGCAGCGGTGATGTAGCTGGTTCTGCTGAAGAACCCAAGAGATTCACGACACAGGAAACGGCAAGAGGATTTTCTTTATTTGAGGAGGCACTGTTAGTTTTTGAGGCACAGGACCTGGACACAGAACGGCGTGTGAAGGTCACGGCAGGCATTAAGAATGCAATCCAGTGCTACAGTGTCATTTATGATGAGAAAAAAGAGCTACTACCCAGACATCACTAGATCCTTTTCTCAGGAAGGTAGATAGAATTGAATCCAGCAAGGAACCAGAACCAGTGCCACCAAGGTCAGGCGTGAGTGAAATTGCAGTTTGCCCTCCTTCTCCTATTGCTGACGATCCTTCAGCTCTACTGCCTCCCACCTCTTCTCCCTCTTCCAGTCAGTAACTCTTCTTGGCTGTTCACTCGATGCCAGCTCCTGTATGCCAGCTGTTGTACTGTACTCCTGTACTTTTCAAGCTACTGTACTGGAAGATTTAAAATGTTTTCTTTATTTTTTGTTTTTTACATATTACTTGTGTGAAAAATATTATAAACCTATTACAGCACAGTACTATAAAGCCAATTGTGTTAGTTAGGTACCTAGGCTAACTTTGCTGGACATACAAACAAATTGGACTTATGAACATGCTCTCGGAATGGAACTTGTTTGTATGTAGGGGCCTTACTGTAATGAAATAGATGAGTGACTTCAGCATCAGACTCCCTATGAGGTCTTTCTATACTATGTTAAATAGAAGCACTGGGAGTTTTATTATGTTCAGAGGTGGAATTTGATCAAAGGCTCTTATAGCATGTTATGATCATATTTTTCTTAATTTATTTAAATAGAGAATGATATTTATAGATTTTCTAATATTATATCATGATTGCAATTTTGAAATATACTCAACTTGATTATGGTGTATTTTTATATTTTGTTAATATTTTGTTGAGAAATTTGCATATTTGAGATTTATATTATTTTTTTGTACTTTGTTTAGTTTATTTTCAAGATTATAATGGCTCCATGGATTTACCTGGGTAATATTTCCTCTAATTCTTTCTCTGGAAGACCTTTGTAAGATTCAAATCATCTGTTACATGAAAATTTGGAAGAATTCACAGTCTCAATGTCTTATGGTGGGGGGAAGATTTTTGCTACTAAATAACTTTCATTAGAATCTACAGGAATCATCAAGATATTATTTGTACTTGATCTAGTAGTGGTATATTTTAAAATAGTTTATATATTTTATGTCACAAATATTAACTTTCACTTTGTTAATTCAATTCCTTTTTAAGTCTAAAACTGTCCATTAAATTTACAATGGTAATTGTTTTCAAATGTTTTCTTTAGCTCTACCAAAAAAATACTAACGTGATTCTGTTGTTTTCCTGCTTCACTTTGATATATTTTATATAATAATTCATTCACATTTTATCCAAATGTACAGAGCAAAGAGAACATCTTTTTTTTAAATAAATGGTCTTCTTCATGTGCCTTCCTACCTGCAGCACAGAGAAAAGAACAAAAAATAAAATATATTTGACCAATCAGATTTGATTAACATACTATAACTGAAGTCTGTAAGCAAAGACTCAGACTACGATCTCCTCACATACTAAAAAATAAATAAATAAAATATTTCTCAGGCTACTATCTTTAGAGGTAAGATTAGAACACACAAGTTTTACTCATCTTATTTCTCTGCCTTCCTTTCCTATAATATGAAGAAACCAGCTGTAGATTCTCATTATTTCTACATCATTTTCTTCTTTCCCTTTAGGAAGCCTCCTAAAGCTAATGACATATGGCATTTGAAAAGGCAACATAAATCAACAGGTATTTTTTAAGTATTATGCATTTAAATTTTTTGTTTTGTTTTTATACATCTTTATAGGAGTATAATTGCTTTACAATGTTGTGTTAGTTTCTACTGTACAACAAAGTGAATCAGCTATATTTATACATATATCCCCACATCCCCTCCCTCTTGAGCCTCCCTCCTACACTTTCCATCCCACCCCTCTAGGTCGTCACAAAGCACCCAGCTGATCTCCCTGTGCTATGTGGCAGCTTCCCACTAGCTATCTATTTTACAGTTGTGAGCAGGCACATTCTTTAATTTCTCTGAGATAGAAAACCTTTTTGTAATCTAACACTTTTTATCTTTATTGGAACAGAAATAAATTTTTCTTTATAACGTTAGTTTTCTTTTTATTGGTTGTGGAATTTTAGTTCCATTTCTTATTAATTTTTATTTAATAGGAGCATATTTAGGACACCTTCTGTCTTATTGTAAAATATTGGTATAGTTTTTATTTGATTCTTTTTTCTACATATCAATAAAAAATGTTTTTTATTCTCTTTCCAGAACATTATGTTCAGCACCAGGTGATACTGTTTTCCCATTTTCTTTAAGATCTTCTGCTCTCTTATTCTGATAAGAAGGAATGATGGGCAGCATCAGTCAGTGAATTTACCTGTCTTCTCTTTCTTTCTAACCCCAGTTAAAGCTCTGCATTATCTCCATTTTGTCCAGGCCACGGATGAAGTCATAGAATATTTCTTCAGAATTGGGATCACTCTCCAGTGGAGGTTAAGTTGACAGAACCTCCTGTGTAGCCTGGAATTTGTGTTTATTTCCTTCCCATTTCCTTGCACATAACCTTTCATTTAATCTACCCTAGAGGAAAAAACCCTGTAATAAATTGCTAATTCTATTAATGTATCTAGGGATAAAACTTTATTTATCTGCATAAAAGCTACATTCCCTCACAACTTCTACTTATATCCTCAAGCCCTGACCCCTAACTTCTTTGTCCCTGGATTACTGGGGACTGAGTATGGATACAAGGGTCTAATTTGATTTGAACTAAATAGTTTGGATATTACATAATGCTTTTCAATTTTCATGATTTGAACTTGCAATCTTTCATTCACTTCAAAAATGTGGAGGATGCTGGAGTATCCTTTGCTACACTAAATTTTTATTTTTAGTAGGGGTTGGAGAAAGTAAGTTCTTCAAGATTGCATATTATGTATAGCACAGGGAAATCTATTCAGTGATCTGTGGTGCCCTAAATGAGAAGGAAAACTAAAAAAGAGTGGGTATATGTGTGTGTGTATATATATATATGTATATGTATAACTGTTTCACTTTGCTGTACAGCAGAAACTAACACAACATTGTAAAGTAAATATCCTCAACTAAAAATTTTTTAAAAAATGCATATTGAGTAAGGTTGAAAACTCCTAGGAGTTGGGTAATCCCAAGGTAAACCTACCCATTATTTTTAAAAATGAGCTAAGAAAAACTGCTCACTCAAGCAAAACACTGTTTCTTGCCTTATATCACTTCTTTCTCACTTTTTCTCTCTTGCTAGGTTAGCGTAAGTTTTATTTTTCTTTCCTTTTCCCCTTTCAGATCCATCTAAAAGCAAAAACAAAGATTCAAAGAATTTCCTCCTTTAAGTGCCAGAAGAAAGTTCAATGGTACATATGTTCAGAAGCAGGATTTTCTTCTCCCTGGAGCTACATAATCCTGAGCCTGAGTAATAAGATCATAATTATTCATGATATTAGATATCACATAAATCATTCTTGCTCCACAATTTTACAGAAGATGAAACATAAGTAGCAATTAAGCACTTAGACATTTATTGAGCATTTACACATTCTTGATTAAGTGATGACTCCAGCATTATAGCTGGAATTACAAGAAAGTACATTTAGAAGAATACTCTAGCCCTTCTCTCCCTTCTCATGCACAATGAATGAGCTCTTTGTATTGCAATATCCTTTAACCTCTGAAATATAGGAGCCAGCTAATTTTAAAGATGAAGTCAAACTTATCATCAGCTTTCAAATGTGACTCTTCTTTGCCAACCTACAGATCATGGACAGATGAGATTCACATTACTTGATCCTTTTTGAGAAGCAAACATATTAGACATGAAGAATATCCTCATGACTGATACCACATTGGAAGCATGATGACTGTGAATTGTGGGACTACTAATCAGTCTTGCTGTCTCTTGACTGGGTACTTTCTAGTGTGCTTAGATAGAATTTTTGAATTGTTAATCAGGTCTCTGGTCATAGAGAATGAAACAGCAACAAATTTTTTAAAGATAAAATATTGAAACATGATGCTATAAGGAAAATGTCCACAGTCATACATGAATTAGGGGTTCCATGAATGCTGGGTGAACACATTATTTTATATATTATTTTTTTTATTTTTTGATTTTTTGGCTAAATTCCTCGATTTCTTTTTTTATTAATCTCTTAATTGGAATATAATTGCTTTACATTGTTGTGCCAGTTTTTTCTGTACACCAAAGTGAATCAGATGTATTTATACATATATCCCCATATCCCCTCCCTCCCGTGACTCCCTCCCATCCTCCGTAACCTGGCCCTCTAAGGCATCGCACATCATTGAGTTGATCTCCGTATGTTATACAGCAACTTCCCACTAGTCATCTATTTTACATTTGGTAGTGTATATACATCAGTTCTAATCTCTCACTTAGTCCCAGTTTCCCATTCACCCCCCTAACCCGTGACCTCAAGTCCATTCTCTACATCTCCATCTTTGTTCTTGCCCTGTCACTGGGTTCATCAGTACCACTTTTTTAGATTCCATATGTATGAGTTAGCATACGGTATTTGTTTTCCTCTTTCTGGCTTACTTCGCTCTGTATGACAGACTCTAGGTCCATTCACCTCACTACAAATAACTCAATTTCATTCCTTTTTATGGCTGAGTAATATTCCATTGCATATATGTGCCACATCGTCTTTATCCATTCATCTGTTGATGGACATTTAGCTTGCTTCAATGTCCTGGCTATTGCAAATAGTGCTGCAATGAACATTGTGGTACATGTTCTTTTTTGGATTATGGTTTTCTCTGGGTATACGCTCAGTAGTGGGATTGCTGGGTCATGTGGCTGTTTCATTTTTAGTTTTTTAAGGAACCTCCAAACTGTTTTCCATAGTGGCTGTATCAATTTACATTCCCACCAAAAGTGCAGGAGGGTTCCCTTTTCTCTGCACCCACTCCAGCATTTACTGTTTCTAGATTTTTTGATGATGGCCATTCTGACTGGTGTGAGGTGATACCTCATTGTGTCCTTGACTTGCATTTCTCTAATGATGAGTGATGTTGAGCATCTTTTCATGTGTTTGTTAGCTGTCTGCATGCCTGCTTTGGAGAAATGTCTATTTAGGTCTTCGGCCCACTTGTGGATTGAGTTATTTGTTTTTTTTTACTATTAAGCTGCATGAGCTGCTTGTATATTTTGGAGGTTAATCCTTTGTCCGTTGCTTCATTGGCAAATATTTTCCCCCATTCTGAGGGTTGTCTTCTTGTCTTGTTTAAGGTTTCTTTCACTGTGCAAAAGCTTTAAACTTGCATTAGGTCCCATTTGTTTATTTTTTATTTTATTTCCATGATTCTAGGAGGTGGGTCAAAAAGGATCTTGCTTTGATGTATGTCATAGGATGTTCTGCTTATGTTTTCCTCTAAGAGTTTTATACTGTCTGGCCTTCCATGTAGGTCTTTAATCCATTTTGAGTTTATGTTTGTGTATGGTGTTAGGAAGTGTTCTAATTTCATTCTTTTACATGTAGCTGTCCAATTTTCCCAACACCATTGATTGAAGAGCCTGTCTTTTTTCCATTGTATATTTGCCTCCTTTGTCAAAGATAAGGTACCCATATGTGTATGGATTTACCTCTGGGCTCTCTATTCTGTTCCACTGATCTATATTTCTTTTTTTGTTCCAGTACCATACTGTCTTGATCATGGTAGCCATGTAGTATAGTTTGAAGTCAGGAAGCCTGATTCCATGAACTCCGTCTTTCCTTCTCAAGGTTGCTTTGGCTCTTCGGGGTCTTTCGTGTTCCCACACAAATCATAAAATTTCTTGTTCTAGTTCTGTGAAAAATGCCATTGGTAATTTCACAGGGATTGCATTGAATCTGTAAATTGCTTTGGGTAGTACAGTCATTTTCACAATGTTGATTCTTCCAATCCAAGAACATGGTATGTCTCTCCATCTGTTTATATCATCTTTGATTTCTTTCATCAGGGTTTTATAGTTTTCTGAGTACAGGTCTTCTGCCTCCTTAGGCAGATTTATTCCTAGGTATTTTATTCTTTATGCTGCAATGGTAAATGAGAGTGTTTCTTTAATTTATCTTTCTGCTTTTTCGTTGTTAGTGTATAGGAATGCAAGAGATTTCTGCGCATTAATTTTGTATCCTGCTACTTTACTAAATTCATCGATTAGTGCTGCAGTTTTCTGGTAGAATCTTTAGAGGTTTCTATGTATAATATCCTGTTATCTACAAAGAGCAACAATTTTACTTCTTTTCCGATTTGGATTCCTTTTATTTCATTTTCTTCTCTGATTGCTGTGGCTAAAACTTCCAAAACTCTGTTGAAGAATAATGGTGAGAGTGGGCACCATTGTCTTGTTCCTGTTCTTAGAGGGAATGTTTTCAGTTTTTCACCAATGATAATGATGTTGGCAGTTGGTTTGTCATATGTGGCTTTTATTATTTTGAGGTAATTTCCTTCTATGCCCATTATCTGGAGAGTTTTTACCATAAATGGATGTTGAATTTTGTCAAAAGCTTTTTCTGCATCTATCAAGATGATCATATGGTTTTTATCCTTCAATTTGTTAATATGATGTATCACATTGACTGATTTGTGTATATTGAAGAATCCTTGCATTCCAGGGATAAATCCCACTTGATCATGGTGTATGTTCTTTTAAATGTACTGTTGGATTCTGTTTCTTAGTATTTTGTTGCGGATTTTTGCATCTATATTCATCAGTGATATTGGCCTATAATTTTCTTTTTTTGTGACATCTTTGCCTGTTTTTGGTATCAGGGTGATGGTGGCCTTGTAGAATGAGTTTGGAAGTGTTCCACCTCCTGCTAAATTTTAGAAGAGTTTGAGAAGTATAGGTACTAGCTCTTCTCTAAATGTTTGACAGAATTCATCTGTAAATCCATCAGGCCCTGGGCTTTTGTTTGTTGGGAAATTTTTAAACACAGTCTCAATTTCTGTACTTGTGAATAGTCTGTTCATATTTTCTATTTCTTCCTGGCTTAGTCTTGGAAGATTGTACTTTTCCAAGAGTTTATCCATTTCTTCCAGGTTATCCAATTTATTGGCATATAGTTGCTTGTAGTAGTCTCTCATGATCTTTTGTATTTCTGCAGTGTCAGCTGTTACTTCTCCTTTTTCATTTCTAATTCTGTTGATTTGCATCTTCTCCCTTTTTTCCCTGAGGTGTCTGGCTAATGGTTTATCAATTTTGTTTATCTTCTCAAATAACTAGCTTTTAGTTTTACTGATCTTTGCTACTGTTTCCTGCATTTGTTTTTCATTTATTTCTGATCTGATCATTATGATTTCTTTCCTTCTGCTCACTTTGGGGTTTTTTTGTTCTTCTTTCCCTAATTGTTTTAGGTGTATGGTTAGGCTGTTTATTCAATATTTTTCTTGTTTCTTGAGGTAGGAGTTTATTGCTATAAACTTCCCTGTTAGAACTGCTTTCGTTGCATCTCATACGTTTTGGGTTGTTGTGTTTTTATTGTCTTTTTTTTCTATGTATTTTTTGATTTCCTCTTTGATTTCTTTAGTGATTTCTTGGTTGTTTAATAGAGTATTGTTTAGCCACCATGTGTTTGTATTTTTTACATTTTTTTTCCTGTAACTGATATCTAATCTCATGGCTCTGTGGTCTGAGAAGATGCTTGATATGATTTCAATTTTCTTGAATTGACTGAGGCTTGATTTGTGACCCAAGATGTGATCTATCCTGGAAAATGTTCCGTGTGCACTTGAGAAGAAATTGTATTCTGTCGTTTTTGGATGCAATATCCTATAAATATCAATTAAGTTGAGATGGTCTAAAGTGTTATTTAAAGCTTGTGTTTCCTTATTTATTTTCTGTTTGGATGATCTATCCATTGGTGTAAGTGGGGTGTTAAAGTCTCCTACTATTATTGTGTTGTTGTCGATGTCCCCTTTTATAGCTGTTAGCATTTGCCTTATGTATTGAGGTGCTCTTTTGTTGGGTGCATAGATATTTACAATTGTTATATCTTCTTCTTGGATTGATCCCTTGATCCTTATGTAGTGTCCTACCTTGTCTCTTGTAATAGTCTTTATTTTAAAATCTAATTTGTCTTATTTGAGTATTGCTACAACAGCTTTCTTTTTTTTTTTTAATTATTTTTTGGGGGTACACCAAGTTCAATCATCTGTTTTTATACACATGTCCCCGTATTCCCTCCCTCCCTCAACTCCACCCCCATCCTCCCTCGAGTCCCCCCCACCCTCCCTGTCCCAGTCCTCTAAGGCATCTTCCATCCTCAAGTTGGACTCCCTTTGTTATACAACAACTTCCCACTGGCTATCTATTTAACAGTTGGTACCGTATATATGTCTGTGCTACTCTCTTGCTTTGTCTCAGCTTCCCCTTCACCACCTGCCCCCCCAAACCTCGAGTTCTCCAGTCTATTCTGTGCATCTGCATCCTTGTTCTTGCCACTGAGTTCATCAGTACCATTTTTAGATTCCGTATATGTGAGTTAGCATACAATATTTGTCCTTCTCTTTCTGACTTACTTCACTCTGTATGACAGACTCTAGGTCTATCCACCTCATTACATATAGCTCCATCTCATCCCTTTTTATAGCTGAGTAATATTCCATTGTATATATATGCCACATCTTCTGTATCCATTCATTTGTTGATGGGCATTTCGGTTGTTTCCATGTCCTGGCTATTGTAAATAGTGCTGCAATAAACATTATGGTACATGTTTCTTTTGGGATTATGGTTTTCTTTGTGTATATGCCCAGTAGAGGGATTACTGGATCATATGGTAGTTCTATTTGTAGTTTTTAAAGGAACCTCCAAATTGTTTTCCATAGTGCTGTACCAACTTACATTCCCACCAACAGTGCAGGAGAATTCCCTTTTCTCCACACCCTCTCCAACATTTGTTGTTTCCAGATTTTGTGATGATGGCCATTCTGATTGGTGTGAGGTGATACCTCATTGTGGCTTTGACTTGCATTTCTCTGATGATTAGTGAAAACACTTCCTAACACCATACACAAAAATAAACTCCAAAGGGATTAAAGACCTACATGGGAGGCCAGACACTATAAAACTCCTAGAGGAAAACATAAGCAGAGCACTCTATGACATACATCAAAGCAAGATCCTATTTGACCCACCTCCTAGAATCATGGAAATAAAATGAAGAAGAAACAAATGGGACCTCATGAAACCTAAAAGCTTTTGCACAGCAAAAGAAACCATAAACAAGACTAGAAGGCAACCCGCAGAATGGGAAAAAACAGTTGCCTATGAAACAACAGGCAAAGGATTAAGCTTCAAAATATACAAGCAGCTCATGCAGCTTAATACCAAAAAAGCAAATAACCCAATCCACAAATGAGCAGAAGACCTAAATAGACATTTCTCCAAAGAAGACATACAGATGGCTTTCTTTTGACTTACATTTGCATGGAATATCCTTTTCCATCCCCTTACTTTCAGTCTGTATGTGTCCCTAGGTCTGAAATGGGTTTCTTGTCGACAGCATATATAAGGGTCTTGTTTTTGTATCCATTCAGCCAGTTTGTGTCTTTTCGTTGGAGCATTTAATCCATTTACATTTAAGGTAGTTATTGACATGTATGTTCCTATTACCATTTTCTTAATTGTTTTGGGTTTGTTTTTTTAGGTCTTTTCCTTCTTTTGTGTTTCCTGCCTGGAACACATTATTTTTGATCCCTAATATTTGATCTTAACTAGATTTTGCTGACTTGTTACTGTCCAAGGTCCTGAGGCTGGAGCAACATCTTGTGATATCTCATTCTTTTGGCTTCTTAGTGACCTTTCCTGGTTCACATTTATTTAACCTGTTCCTTATTTTTTTTTAAGAACTTTTATTGAGATACAGTTAACAGACAATAAACAGCATATATTTAGAGTGTACAATTTGGTATCCCAATCTCCGAATTCATCCCCCCATCCCTCCCTGCTTTCCCCACTTGGTGTCCATGTGTTTGTTCTCTACACCTGTGTCTCTATTTCTGCCTTGCATTTCCTCTTTCATAGTTGTTAGCATTTCCTTATGTACTGAGGTGCTCCTATATTGGGTGCATATATATTTATAATTGTTATCTCCTCTTCTTGGATGCATCCCTTGATCTTCCTGTAATGTCCTTTCTTGTCTCTTTTAACATTTTTTATTTTAAAGTCTATTTTATCTGATGTGACTACTGCTACTCCAGCTTTCTTTGGATTTTCATTTGCATGGAATATCTTTTTCCATCCCCTCACTTTCCATCTGTATGTGACCCTAGGTCTGCAGTGGGTCTCTTGTAGACAGCATATATATGGCTCTTGTTTTTGTATCCATTCAGCCAGTCTGTGTCTTTTTGTTGGGGCATTTATTCTATTTACATTCAAGGTAATTATTGATATGTATGTTCCTATTACCATGTTCTTAATTGTTCTGTGTTTGTTTTTGTAGGTCCTTTTCTTCTCTTATGTTTCCCACTTAGAGAAGTTCCTTTAGCATTTATTGTAGGGCTGATTTGGTGCTGCTGAACTCTCTTAGCTCTTGCTTGTCTGTAAAGCTTTTGATTTCTCCATCGAATCTGAATGAGATCCTTGCTGGGTAGAGTATTCTTGGTTGTAGGTTCTTCCCTTTCATCACTTTAAATATATCATGCCACTCCCTTCTGGCTTGCAGAGCTTCTGCTGAGAAATCAGCTGTTAACTTTACGGGAGTTCCTTTGTAAGTTATTTGTCATTTTTCCCTTGTTGCTTTTAGTAACTTTTCTCTGTCTTTAATTTTTGTCAATTTGACTACTATATGTCTTGGCATGTTTCTCCTTGGGTTTATCCTTCCTGGGACTCTCTGCACTTTCTGGACTTGGGTGGCTATTTCCTTTCCCATGTTAGGGAAGTTTTCAACTATAATCTCTTCCAGTATTTTCTCAGGTCCTTTCGCTCTCTCGTCTCCTTCTGGGACCCCTATAAGGTGAATACTGGTGCGTTTAACATTGTCCCTGAGGTATCTTAGGCTGTCTTCATTTCTTTTCATTCTTTTTTCCTTATTCTTTTCTGCATCAGTGATTTTCAGCATTCTGTCTTCCAGGTCACTTACTCGCCCTTCTGCCTCAGTTAATCTGCTATTGGTTTGTTCTAGTGTATTGTTCATTTCAGTTATTGTGTTGCATATCTCTGTTTGTTTGCTCTTTACTCCTTCTAGGTCTTTGGTAAACTTTTCGATCTTTGCATCCAGTCTTTTTCAAAATCCTGGTTCATCTTCATCATCATTATTCTGAATTCTTTTTTTGGAAGGGTGCCTATCTCCTCCTCATTTAGTTGTTTTTCTTGGGTTTTATCCTGTCCCTTCATCTGGTACAAAGTCCTCTGCTTTTTCATTTTCTCTCTCTTTCTGTGGCTGTGCTTTTCAGTTCCATAAGATGAAATACTGCTGGTAATGCTTGATTCTGCTGTCTGCCCTCTTGAGTTTCTTATTTTTTTTTAATTTTATTTTTATTTCATTGCCTTTTTGTAAGTTAAATGGGAAGTGTATAAAGAATCACTAATTGTGATAAACAGTATATTAAAAGAGGTATAAGGAAATCCTATGGTAACTTACAGCAGAAGACAATATCCAAGGAAGGGCAAACTTGGCAAAAGTGCATACCTCCTTTGAAAAGATAGTTTAGCTTTTTCACTGTATAACAGAGGAGGTCAATGGTTTAGCTAATACAGAACTAGCTGGATTTAGTGAGCACTTCAGGAGACACCTGAAGTGAATAGGTTCTTCATTTCAGGTGGAGAGCAGCTAATCAGTGTCCAGCATGGTGTGCGTTCCACTGGAAGTCCCGGTACCTGGGGAGATGGAAGGCTTTTGGAGCATGAAGTCTTTGCAGGGAGTGAGAGTGGGGCTGGGGTTACAGAAGATTTAGCTATTCATTGTGTGACCTTCTGGGCCACAGATAACTGTGTACAGATGTGCAGGGTTTCCACATATAGAGAGTTGCCAAAAGATTATCATCAGGTCAAGACTACAAGGTTGAAGAACCACCACCTTAAGAGCTGGGGTAAGCTCCACTGGCTGTCTTCACATCCACACCCTGGCCAAGTCATATATTGCAGGAAGCCTCCTTCTCTTCCAATGCCTCACCAGTATCCTCTATAGAGAAATTTTAACATCATGTTCACTTTACAGGGGGGAATACTTAAAGAAATTGTGTTATTTATCATATAGAATAGTATATAGAAGGGTTCACTAGGAGCTGAAAGGCAATAAATTGATAACTGACACAAGTTATTAAGTATCAGAGATGAAATTTGACTCCAAGGTCACCCTCTTTTAAGTATGTATAGTTTCTTCATTCCAGTCTAGGGCCATTTTAAGCTGCTCATTGGGTGGCACAAATTCTTTTGCTCACTCTGAGTTCATAGGAATGACCAGAAGTGTACTGTGGGTATTGATTTGGAGTTGGTGATTAGATGTATTCACAAATGCAGAATTTGAGGCTAATCAGTATAGGTTGTATCTCTTCATAAAAACAAAAGTTAGCTCTAAATATACTATTTAGATCTTTTAAAAACTTCATGCATGATGATGGAGGCCAGGTCTCTCCATTCTGACATCCCCATTATGGGTAGGTCAATTCAGACTTCACAACTTATAAATTAAGAGACTGATGCCCTCATAAATTAATAAAAATGCATCTGAGAGTCTCATGAGCCAATTGCCTCTAGCATCATACCGTTTTCATGAAAAAATGGCAGCTATCTACTCCAGAAAAGTCTTTCCCATTTCACCCTCTGATGCAAATGAGGTAGCTCAATGGAACCCTTGATTTGCAGAGGTTTTCTTAAATACCTGAGCCTGGTTTACTGATGGTTCAACTGTCCAGGCCACTACCACTCTGGAAAGTCAGCTGTAGGAACAACTACTTAGCACAAGAGGTTGAACTGAAATGTAGTACACTTGCCACAGACCAGGGTTAGATAGCTACAGCCCACAACCTGTTTCTACGAGGACAGCAATCAAGCTCAGACTATTTCGTACATTTTTAAAGAGTTGTTTAAAAATGTACATATTTGACAAAGAGCACAAATGGCCCACAAAACCTAAAATATTTACAATCAGGCCCTTGGTAGAAAATGTTTGTCACCCCCTGCCTTAGACAACATTTCAAATTGCCAGACATCATATTTTATTGAATCTTAAGCTATTATCAATGGAATTGGCATTTGGTCTGCCTCCTGGAGGAGTAAAGACTAGAAGATCAAAGATACCCTTCCTTGGGACTGCAAACTATGGAAACAAATTTGGGGAGCCAAAAGGAAATTCTTATAGATGCCCATATTGAGGGCCAATTCTATGATGAAACTTAGTGGAATTAAGCAGCAGATCAAACCTGAACTGACTGAATCACCACCGTCACAATCGATCCATCATTGCGTAAGAATGCTATACATTTGCCATAATAGACTGGGACAGAGACAGAGACAGCATTGCATTCCAGATTTGTGATACCTACCAATATTTGGTCTTCTTTGTCTCATGGTGGAAAGAGGTCATGTTGGAAGGGACTCTGACCCTGCCTACTCTTGGAAGATTGACTGCATTTTGGACACTTGAATCACTTTGAAGACTATCAGTAGTACCACACTACTGATGGTATTTTTGAGGTTTGGGTGTTTCTGTTTTAAGATGATCAGCTGACTTTGGCCACAGTATTATGACCTTTGAAACTAATGTGTGCCATGTATTTGGCTCTCCAGACCATGTATAATCTTGCTATGATCTACCTTTCTTTGCAAATCCTACTTAACAATGGGCCATTAGTCAAGGTATTCAATGATAATTCCAAGGCACCTACAATCTACAAGTTTGTGGTTTCACCAAGCTCTAGAATAATCTCCTCAAAAACTAACTCACAATGATCTCTGTCTCTACCTCCTTCATCTCTCTCAGTCCACATAATTTTGCAAGTCTGGCACTAAATGTTGCTACACTCAGGATGGAACCATCTTCTTTTGGCAACTTACTAAACAATAATTAGGAAACAACATTGGGACAGAGTCAAATTTGAGATTTTGCCATTGTCATTACTGGGCATGATTGTCTATTCTCCTCCTGACAGCAAGCCTAGACAAGTCTGGCTGGCACACCCTCCAGGTGGCAGCCCAGTCAAAGCGGTACTAAGATTCAAACTTAATTCTGGTTAGTCACCTAGACTATCTTGTTGGATTTATACAGTACCATATCATAAAGAAAATAACCACATACCTGAGAACATAGTTTGCCAAGCCCCTATATAATTGCCTAGTCAGACCAAGGCAGGAGATACAATGGGTCTCCAAGAATTTTATAAAAATCAACTTATTCTTTGTCCAGAGAAAATATCTGGATACAGATAGAAGATGACTAGAGAAAATGTAAATTTATAGCTACCAATATGGGTACTACTGATTTTGTGGCCATGGAAGGAAAGTAATAACTCCAAAACCTGGAGAGGAACTTTTAGTTCACAGAGGTATAGAGAGTAGAGAAAGTTAATGGTTTCTTTTTCCCCCATTTTCATCCTTCAGCCTAGAAAAGCAAGCATAAGGTCCATCTTAGTCAAGAAGTAGTGGCTGGCAATCTGATCTGCTTGGTTAGTCATTCTCATCAAGTTATGCTATGACAATAGAATAACTCATATGTATATGGCCCGTCCTATTTTTCTGTGGCTAACACTATCAATGACAAATTCCAAATGTGGATTCCTCTTTAAAGTGTACAACCACAACTGGCCCAAACTTGTTCCAATCTGACTGATACAAATACTCTCCTGATGCCTGGATGGACTTGGTTTATGCTATACATGGGTACTAAAGCTGTAATTATTTGATCACACTGCCCATGAGGCTTAAGCAAACCAACATATTGGTGAATCAAATGCAACTCAATGATAAACCCAAGCTGAAGTGACTTTTATGACTTTGGGTTGTTTATACGTGGAAATGACTGAGCCATGGATTGTCTCTTGAGGAGGAGCTGCATCTTGGCACATCCATTAGTCCCTCTAATTATTGGTCATGGCACAAAAGATAAGCCAGTCAGTCTAAACTTGCTTGTATTGTAATGGATAATAGACTGGCCACAGCCTATACCTTCACCATGTAAAACAAGCTTACTTGTCTACTCTTGGACTTATTCAGAGTTGTCTGAGTACAGGGTGCTGGCAATGTGATTGAGTTAATACTGCAGATTGACTTCAACCTGCTCCATAAAGTCCTACTAATAGTATCCTTAACTAAATGTTGTATATGGCAAATTTAATAGATTTATTCTTAGCTTCTGTCAGTGAGATAAATCAGAGTGGCTGACAAAATAGCATACTTATGTGAAAATTCACCAGAAGCCTAGGAAATGCCAGATCCAGAGGAAGAAGGATAGGAAAAAAAAAGATGTTAATAATACAAAGCTAATTTTAACATATGATCATGCTTTCTCTGCCTTTATGGAACACTGTAGTACTTCTATAGTGTTAAATGTTGCTTTCTTAATTAAAACAATTTGATGAGACAGAGAGAGTGAGGGCAACTGAGAGAGAGAAAACAAATACCTCCATGTTTTGTTTGCTGCTATTCTTTTGTAAAATTGTGATGTACCTGTTTGCGTATTTATCTATTATTCTTTCAACATACAATTCAAAATGTATAATAACTTACAAGAAAAAGACAATTAGTAGGTAACTGATATTTAAGTCAAGATCTGAGGATATTTTTTCACAAATATTAAATCCATCAATATCTTTTGGAAGATAAGTACATTTTAATAAGAATTTGGTCAAAATGTCTGAAATAATATAAGGTTTCTTTTCCTTTTTTTTTTTTTTCGGTGACACCCATGCATGGTTTCCCTTGAGTAAAAAACATTCTTTTGTAACCATAATATCTATTTCTTTTTCAAACATGTCTAGAACTTTATTTAAAAGATTACTTTCACACTGCAGGGTCTCCATTTAAAGGATCCAATGTACATTTTAATATACCTAAATTGTACACTGTATACAAATTTTAAAATTACTTTCTATAGCACCTTTTATAATTGAGAACTGTGTTTAATAAGAGGCAACTATTGATTTTACCAAATCCTTATTCATAGTAGAATTCAAAGCACAATTTAGGAGAACATATGTAATACATAGAGAATCTACTTATATATCTGTTTAATAATTTTGTTTTAATCTGTTATGCATTTGGCACCATGCAAAATACTGAATTTAAAAAAGTAAATAAACTGATCTTTTCCATAAGGAGACCATAGGCTCATAGAAAAGCAGATGAAGTTAGTTATTATAGTATGTAAAAAGAATTTTATAAAAGCACAAAAGACTTCAAGAATTACATTACACTGCTAAGAGAAAGGTGAGTTATCTGGAAAGTTTAATTAATTAAATGACAGTAATTCATGGTATTTCTCTGAAAAGTCAACCAATTGGAGGGAAAAGGAGAAAATATTAATGGATATTTTGGGAAGAAGTTGATCTTATGAGAATGGAGAGGGAAGGCATGAGAAAAGAGAAAGCTGCAGAAAATTTCCTGTTTTCTGAGCAGCATAGTTACTTTCTTATTAATTTCTAATGTATAATTAGAGCAATATAAGGGAAGTTTCAGGTTTCTTATCAGGTCTAAGTAAAAATATGCATAGTCCACGTGGCTATCTAGGATTCTAGAACCAAAACTCATGCCCAAGGAAGCTTAACATTAATAGTCAGGCTATGACCAATTATACTTTTCTATGGCTTTAAATTTTTTATGTAAAAGTAATGCAACTTTTATCATTTTACAAATAGACTACTTCAATTTATTTTGTTTCATATGCACAGAAAAATGTGAAATAAAAGTATGAATATGTGGTTCTGAAAGATGGGACAACTCATCACAAATAAACTGAAAATGAGTTTTTCATATTTTACCGATTTAATATGTCTTGTTGACAGTGATAAAAGACAAGCTAAATAGGTTACTGAACTTTTTATTGCCAGATATTTAGAGCAAATTTTTCAGTTCTGTCTGGATATATCAGGCAGCTATATTTTTCCATATTTTTTGAGAACTTTTGCTTTAGTTTCAATCTCTGATTTTACTCTGTATATGATTACCATCCTTTAAGCTTGTTTATGCTCACTTTATGTCTCTAAATTGGCCTCTGTCAGTATCTTCTTTTTTCCATGTGAAGCTGCACTCTTATTTCACAAGAAATACAAAGTTTAGATTCCATGCAGTGATCATAATGCTTTACAGTTTACAACTGATGTTTTCTAAACTTTCAGCATTTTTTTCATTAAACAAACATATGTTAAGTGTTTGTTATATGCTCCACTATAGAAATAGAGAAGATATGACCTTGAGGAAATCGTAATCAGTTAAAAAAAGACAAATACACATGAAGTTTAAAACCCCAAAAGAATAAAAGATAATGCATAATTATGCACAGTACATAAAGTATATATGCACATAGGAGTTAGGTAAATTGGCATATTATGGGCAGATATGACATCAGAAAAGGGCTTTGGAAGAGGTCTAGCAATGTTTGGTCTTGAAGAACATATTTTTACATTTCAAAAAAAATGGGAGATAGCAAATGTAGACGTAAATGTCAAATGAGGAAGTACAAAGAGTTTCGTGAAATATAAACTAAAAATAGAGAAGAGGATAGAAAAAATGAGCTTAAATTTGGAAATGAAATGGTATTATATACAGAAAACCCTAAAAACTCCACCGAAAAACTGAGAACTAATAAACAAATTCAGTAAATTTATAGAATACAAAATTAACACACAAAAATCTGTTGCATTTCTATACACTAATAAATTATCATAAAGAGAAATCAAGAACAACCCCATTTACAACTGCATCAAAAAGAATAAATAACAGGAATAAATTTAACAAAAGTGGTGAAAGATCTGTATGCTGAAAATCATAAGATATTGATGAAAGAATCTGAAGAATACACAAATAAATGGAAATATATTCCATGCTCATGTATTGGAAAAATTAATGTTGATAAATGTCTATACTACCCAAAACAACCTACAGATTCAACACAATCTCTATCAAAATTCCAATGGCATCTTTCACAGAAATAGAATAAACAATACAAAAATTTGCACGGAACTATAAAAGACTCCAAACAACCAAAGCAATCTTAAGAAAGAAGAACAAAGCTAGAGGCTTTGTTCATCACACATCCTAATTTCAAACTATATTACAAATATATAAAAATCAAAACAGTATGGTGTTGGCATAAAAACAGACACACAGATCAATGGAATAGAACAGAAAGCCCAGAAATAAATCCATGCATACACAATCAAATTAGTTTACAACAAAGAAGCCAAAAATATACTGAGGAAAGAATAGTTTCTTCAATGGACAGTGTTGGACAGCCACAGGCAAAAGAATGAAACTGAATCACTAACTTACACCATATACAAAAATTAACTCAAAATAGATTAAAGACTGAATGTAAGACCTGAAATCATACACTCCTAAAATTATATATATATATATATATATATATATATATATATATATACACACACACACATATATATATGGGGTAAGCTCTTTGATATCAGTCTTGGCAAGATTTTTTTGTTTTAACACTAAAAGCAAAGGCAACAAAAAGCAAAATTACACAATTGGAACTGCATCAAACTAAAATAAAAAAAAAAGCTTCTGCACAGCAAAGGAAGCTGTGAAGCTGTCAACAAAGTTCAAAGGTATCATGGAATAGGAGAAATTATTTGTGAATCATATATCTGATAAAAGGTTAATATCCAAATATATAAAGAACTTACACATCCCAAAAGAAAAAAAAATAATCTGAAGAAGAAAGGACAGAAGATCTGAATATACATTTTTCCAAAGAAGACATACAGATGGCCAACAGGTACATGAAAAGGTACTCAACATTACTAATTATGAGGAAAAATCAAAATGAAAATGAAATATCACCTCACACCATTTAGAATGGCTATTATCAAAAAGACAAGAAATAACTAGGATGTGGAAAAAGGAAATCTTTGTGTACTGTTGATGGGAATGTAAATTTGTACAGCCATTATGGAAAACAATATGAAGCTTCCTCAAAATTTAAAAATAGAACTACCATATGACGCAGCAATTCCACTTTTGGGTATTTAACCAAAGAAACAAAATCATTATCTTGCAGAGATATCTGCATCCCCATGTTCAGTGCAGTATTATTAACAATAGCCAATGATAGCCAATGTATGGAGACAATCTAAGTATCAATGGATGAATGGATAAAGAAAGTGTTGTACATATACATACATATTTAAATATAGCATATATACAAATTAACATATAAATATATGTTAATATATGTAAATATACATATAAATCTTATAAATTAATATATATACACATATATATATAAAGTGGAATATTATTCAGCCATAATAAGGAGGAATTTCACCATTTGGGACAACATGGATGGACCTTGAAGGCATTGTGCTAAATGGAATAATCAGAGAAAGACAAATACCGTATGATCTCACTTATATGTGGAAGCTAAAAAACCAAAAAACCCTGAATTCATAGCTACAGAAAACAGATTGCTGGTTGCCAGAGGCAGGAGAGTGGGTGAAATGGATGAAGGGGGTCAAAAGGTAAAAACTTGCAGTTATAAGATAAATAAGTCCTGGAGATATAAGGTACAGCATGGTGACTACAGTTAGCAGCACTATGTTGCATATTTGGAAGTTGCTAAAGGAGTAGATTTTAAAAGTTCCATTATAATAAAAAAAATTTTTTGTAACTCTGTGTGGTGATGGAAGTCAACTAAACTTGTAATTATTTTGCAATATATACATATAACAAATTATTATGCTATATACCAAAACTAACACAATATATATATTTTTTAAAAAGGAGTTACCAAATAGAAAAAAAATGAGATTAAAATTTAGCTGCAGCCAAAGGAGCTTTTATACTCTATGAATACAGTTGTATTTAATTTGCAGGAAAGATAAATTTTATATAGGAGGGTGGTAAATCTGTAAACACATTATACATAGATTTCCCTGGCGCAGTTTAGACGAAGGAATTGAAAACATGACAGTACAGAAAACTGAAGACAAGCTGAGTATCAGTTCACAAAATACTTGAGAAATACAGAAATCCTGAATAAGACAAGGATTGCTGATGATAAAGAGGAAGTATTTATTTACTTTCAATAGGAAATATTTTAGGAGATAGTTTTGGTTTGGAAGAAAATGTTTGGACTTTGAATCACACTGCTTAATTTTAATTCAATTTCACTACTTACTATCAGTAAGATTTTTGTAAGCTAATTACACATTTAACTCTCAATTTCTCATTTGTATAATAAGTCTAACCATATTGTAGACATTTACATTCCTTTCTTATAACTGTTCACATCCTTTCTAGTTATATGCTTTTCCATATTTCTCAATATGGAAGAATAATTATATTAAAGGAATAAGTGACACACTGAAACTAGGCAAGTTTGATCCTATGAGTACGCATCATCAAAAGTGCTCTCAGTCAAAATGAATACTTTTTTCATTTATCTTCCAAGACATCACACTCTCTTGATTTTCTGCCTACGTATGTGGTCTCTCAACAGAGAGACTTTGTCTGTTTATTTACTCTTCTCCTTTTCCTTTGGAATAGAAAATAATTACTGAATGTTAACTTTGGTGAGCTCCTTGTATTTGATCCTTTCCCTACGTATAGTCAATCCTTAGTAATCTCATTTAGCATCATGGCTTTTATAAGCCGTATTATGTCAACTTTGCATTATTGTTATATTTTAATATATTTTATAAATATATAAAATATATTAATATATTTTAATATATATATTTTAGTATATATCTCTACCTAACTACAACTATTATCTAGACACTGAGAAGAATGTTTGGCAATCATCAAATAAAATAAATAAATAAATAAATAAATAAATAAATAAATAAATAAAATTGAAATGCTACATACCCAGTTTGCAGAATAATGAACTATCATCAGCTGGGTATTGCCCTCATTAGTTTGTTATGAGATAAAAATGAAAGATAATACAGATGAATACAGAAAACATTAAAAAGATAAGATTAAAATAAGAATTATTCTGAGTTTAAAAAAAGGAAAATAGGGAAGAGAATAATGTTAATATAATGTTTAATAATGTCAAAACTTAAAAAAACTGTTCCATTTTATGTTCTCCAATATACGTTGAAGAATATAACTTCTTTGAGAGCCAAGCCCACTAATGGAACTAAGGTTATCCTGTTTTGTACAATTTTGCTCTGAACTTGTTACTGAAGTATAAGCAATAAAAATGTGCTGTTCACTTGATGATTTGTTGAAGTTTAAATAGTAATACACATAAGTTGCATGGGAAAAGTTTATCACAGAGTGTTAAATACCAGTTATTTTCATGTTAATACAGACAGTTATTATGCTGTAGAACTAAGGGAGTGGAAGGATTCTAAGATGATATGATGTTTCTGGCTTATCTAGTGGAAATTTTATGTTGTCAATAAACTGTTTTGTTTCTGTATTACATGTAAATGTTTGTGGGCATACACCTAAAGATAAAAACCTTTAAAAAAATAATTCACACATATATGTGCTGCTATGCCACAGTACCCAAACAACTGAAATGTAAAAAAAAAAAAAAAAAAGGCAAGGTCAAATGGCATTGCATTTCCCTAACATGTTGTAGATGACTAGGGATTGTTAGCAATATATATAGCAAGAGTGAGTACACTAGTTGAAATTCTTATTGATTGGGAAAAAAAAATACAAGTGAATCATATCAGTCAGGGTACTCTAGATATACAGAACTGATAGAATTTATATATACATATATATATACACACACATATATTCATACATATACCTAGATCAAGAGCAAGAGTAAGAGCAAAAGTGGGATTATAAGGAATTGGCTCATGTGATCATTAAGGCTGAAAAGTCCCATGATCGGTTTTCTGCAAGCTGGAAACCCAAGAAAGTGAATGGTACAGTTCTACGAAACAGAGGGCCAATGGGGGTACGTCCCATTCTGAAGGCAGGAGAAGACTGATTGTCCCATTTTACACAGTCAGGCAAAGAGAACAAATTCTCCTTCCTCCTGACTTTCTGTTTTATTCAGGCCATTAATGTATTGGATGATAACTACTTATAATGGGGAGGCAATCTGCTCTACTCAGTTCACCAATTCAATTACTAATCTCATCCAGAAACACCCTCACAGACAGATCCAGAAATGACATTTAGTCAAATATCTGGGAACCCAGTGATTCAGGGAAGCTGACACATAAAACTAACTATCACATCAATGATTAATGAATTTAATGTCCACTATTCAGTAACAGGATTATAGTTCCAAATTGGGGTCAGAATCAGAAACACCTAATTGAGGTATGGTTCAGCTTTATTTTGTGTGTGTGTGGGGGGTGATGGGGATGTGAGGGGTCAATCAGAATTAGTTCTGATTAACATGCAAGTAAGACAAAAAAAGGGGACAACAGAAGGGCACTTAGGCAAAGGAAATGAAGTGAGAATAATTAACACCACTATTCATTAGCATTCTCTTAGTATTTATTATAGATGTGTTTAAAGTCAATGATTCCACTCTTTTTAAAGTAAATCTACAAATATGTATTAAACTATCTTTACATCTCTATTGAGTGAATTGCATGTGATATAGAAAAAGAGTTGGGATACTCAGTATTGTAACTGTCACACAAAAATTACAAAAGTGCCTTCTAGAATATCACATTAGCAAAAAAAAAAAAAAGAAAAAAATAGAATATCACATTAGCACAAGAACTTGGATCAGATATAAAAGTGATTTTGTTTGAGCCCTCTTAACCATGGGTATAAGTGCCATAGAGTTGGGACAGAAGATAAAATGAACTGTCACAAGTAAAAATCTAGCAAGTTATAGGTCTAGACACTATCATGACTGAGTAGACATAAAATCAGATACACTAGTATCAACGGGTCAATTAGGTCAACATAGGTTATTATAATAGGGTAAAGTTAAGCTGACCTTAACAACAGAAAGGTGAACATTAAAGTACATAGGTTCATAATAGCAAAAACAGAACTTTAAGGTGAGGTATACAGAAAGTCTTATTTTGATAGAAGGTATATTATACAATAAGCCCAAACTCCAGATAAAAAAGTTATTTCCTTCCTGGGGCTTGACATGTTGGCACAAATCTGATTTTTCTGTGAGGAGGAGATTATACTTAACCTTTAATATCTTGTACAAAAGAGAAACTACAACCAGAGTGTCTGGCAAAAATGTCACTGATTCCTTTAAACTTTGAGTTATCCCCAGGCCAATCTATTTAGTCAGTATTGAAGTCAAGATACATATTATTTAGTTATGAGATATATAAATGATTACACTATTAAGGTTTAAACCAATTATAAATAAATTTCAAGTAATTAGATATCTAAAAATCCCATACACCCTGTAAAAATTTCATGCTTAAAATGTCAAAAATTTAACCCTTGTCCTTTACTATTTATCTTACCTTATATCAATCATTCAGGTAAATAAAATTTAATAAAGCACAAAATATTAAGTAAAAATTATATAAATTTTGGAAGAATATCAATAGCTCTAATTTAGCTTGCTTACTATAGATGGCTGGTTGAAAACTACTAGTACAAATCCATGTTGACACTTTGATCACTTTTTGTATTCTTTGGGGAAAAGGATTATCTCTGTAACTATGTAAATAAACTAGTACCTTGCTGGCTCCAAAGAAATATATGCAATATTCAAAAATGAATATTATGTAGTCACTCCTGTAGGAAATCTCTGAAAATCAACTCAAAGGTTAACTACTGCAGTTGAATAAATTAATTTATTGAAGAAAAAAAAGCTTAGAAGTTCTGCAATAGTGGCATATTTAAAATATAATTCTGATATTTAAATGGTTTATAAGTAGTATAAGGAAGACATCCATTAAAATGGATATAGGTAACAAGGTCATTGCCAGAGTTGAAAAGAATTAAAATTGCATGATTAAAGTACTCATTAATACATTAAATAGTATAGTATTAAAGAGATTATGAAACACTTTTGAACGATACATTTCATTTTAAGGAACTATCATATAAGGAAATCTAGTAACCTTAGGCAATTCTCTAAAAATAGTTAAAATAGCCACTAAGATGAAATAGCACAGGTTTTTTTTCCACAGAGAATAATTTATATCCAACTTCTCTACTGGAGTTAAAATGAGGGCAAATACAATAATACAGATGGACCAGTGAGCTGTGAGTCAGGGATATGAACTCAAATTCTAAATATCAAAATCTAGCTTTATGACCTCATCCCAAGATTCCTAACCTTTCATTGTTTAACTTTTTATCTGCCCATATTATAATATATGAGGGATATACTACATATTTTAAGTACTTTAAAAATTTCAGTGATAAGCCAATGCATATTAAAAATTGTTTGTAGCTTTTCAACAGTAGCAACAAGAATTACGTTTTACAGATATTACTAGCATGTATCAATTAACGATTAATAATATTTCAAAAGAAAAGTGATAGATAATGAATGGCAATATAAAATTAATTTATGGATATAAGTTATATTTGTCACAATTCTACAGAGAAACAGAACCAATATGATGTGGATATAAGCAGAGAAAGATTTGTTTTAAAGAATTGGCTCACATGATTATGGAGGCTGGCAAAACCAAAATCTGCAATTTAGGTTCAAAGGCTCTAAGCCTGGAGACACAGAGAAGAGAGTCTATGTAGCAGTTTAAATCAAAGGGCCATCTGCCTACAGAATTCCCTCTTGCTGAGGGGAGATTAGTCTTTTGTTGTATTCAGGAGGTCAGCTGATTTAATGAGGGCCACCCACATTCTGGAGGGCAATCTGCCTTACTCAAAATTCACAGACTTAAATATTAATCTCAGCAAAAAACACCTTTTTCAGAAACAGCCAAAATAATCTTTGACTACATATCTGGACATGTGGCCCAGCCAAGTTGATACATAGCATTAACCATCATATATCAATTAAATACAATTATTAATTATGAATGCAATATATTCATTCTTTAATTACAAGGTTGCCTTAAAATTAATATGAAGCAGAGCAGTGAGTAAGTAAATGATAGGAGGCTCCCAGAAATTGTTTACCCAATCCTTTGTCCTCAACAGCTTAAAGTTCATACAAAGGCCTTAGCATAGGTAGAACACTTCAGCTTTCCCCAAGTCTTCACTTGAACCACTCCCATCCCACTTGTCTGCATTTCATTCAGTCTTTTGGTTTCCATGTATGTAGAATTTCCACTCAGGAAATTCTACTTAGGCCCATTACTGGGACTTTTTTTTTTAATGCAAGGTCCTCACTCCGGTCCCTCTCTCTCTTTCTCCCACCCCAACTCCCTGCCTGCCCCTCTCCAGTGATAACAGTTCAATAAAGTTCCCTCCTATTTACAAAGATCCAAAACACTTATTAAATTTATGTTCAAAGGAGAATTATGTGCAGTGTTATAAATTTACAGTCACAACTGATACATGAAAAACTATATTACAAAAAGAACAGATTTAGTACCTACAGTCCATCACTGAATTGCATGTACTATATCAATAACCCTGCTTTCCTTTTCTCAATATGAATGAAATGTAACTATCTGACACGTTCAAATGAAGCATATAGTTTAACAAAAATTATCTTTTATAAAATTAACTACCTGGAAACATGAACCAAAAGGGCTCTATTTGGAGCAGATTGGTGCAAAGCAAGTCATTCCTCAGATACATGCTGTGTGTGTGTGTCTGTATGTGTGTGCGTGTTTCAAAAAAAAAGATGAGAGAGTTCATAATAACTAAATATCTTTCTAGATTTAATGTGAGAATTAAAATACATTAGTACATTTTGCTTTGTCTAACTACTTGATGTTTAAATGCATTGTTTATATACATAGTTTAAAATAACGAATAACATAACAATAGGTTATTTTTAACAATTCTACTGTTCCTCTTTGATTGACCTGCCATATTATCTATTTAGACCCATATATTAGGAGTATAGCTGATACTGTGAATTAAATAAACAGATTTTCCCCAAAATAACTTACATTTCACCAAAAATTTGATCATCTTTCAGTCAGTGTGCATACCTCCTTAACACATACTCCCATGTGAAACTTTGTTTCAGAAATTCCCTATGATTTTTTCTAATTAAAACATTTTTTTATTCATAACTTTATCTCCACACATATTAGTACTTCAGTGCCAATATAGCCTTTGGCTATTTCACTATTAGGATGTAGTGAATTATATGCTATTTACAGCTTTGACTCTAATAATTAGCTGGAGGTAACTTGCATGATGGATGAAGGGTATCCTTTGAAATTATAAATCATTGGATCCAGCATTTTTTTGTTAAATGTAAAATGTATCAGAAGAATGGATCTCAGGGCACAATATTATAGAAATTATTTTGATACAACTCTCCAATTATGCACATGATTAAACTGAAGCACGTGAAGCCCATGAAGCATTTCTGGGATCTCAAAAGATTTTATTCTGAAAAATCTAGACCATTCCAGGTCTCCTGACTTTTAATTAAGAATCTTAAAAAAAAAAAAAAAACAAAAAACAGTTCATATCACGCAATATTAAAATTTCTGACTCTCTTGCTCAGCTTCACTGTTTTTCTACTAATTTTAATTAGCCTATAGAAATAAAGAAAAAAAAGTGTAATTTTATTTGTAAGCTATATTGTTTTAGTCTACTTTAGATGAATATCATGTAAAATATTTAATAAGCTGAAATTAAATAAAATTATAACAAAAATAAGTTAAACAGTTTAGAAAACTCTTGACTTCCTTCAAGATTTTATTCAAATATCTGTTATAGATAGTTCAAAAGAATACAAAATAAATGCCATGACTTGAAGTTGTTCTATTACTAAACAAAATCTTTATAAATAAGATAAGCAAAATATTCATTTAGAACTGAACCACACATATCACAACATAACATTTTATAAACACATTGATAAAAATTTAAAAATACACTCCCAATTTTTGAGAAACATGGTGATTTAAAAGTAAGATCTATTGTGTTTCTTTTCTAGATATGAAAAATGAAGTTGAACTTTATGTAACATCATAGACAAAAATTAACTAAAAATACATCAGAGATTTAGAATATCTAAAACAACAAAACTCTTAGAAGAAAGCAGGACAAAAGCTTCACAACTTTGGATTTGGTTTCTTGAATATGACACCAAAAACACAGGCAACAAAATTTAAAAATGAACTAGACTTCATAAAAATTAAAATTTTGTGCATCAAAATATATTACCAACAGAGGGAAAAGGACCACCCCAGAATGGGAGAAACTATTTGCAGATCATACATTGTGGGAAGACATTCTGGAACCTTTTTGAAACATTGAAAATGTTGAAGTATGTGGGCCGAGCGATGGGATTCAGAATGTCCTGCTTGAGCAGTGGAGGAGCTGAGGGTGCGGGGCATGGAGACTAATATCACCCTGTTTGGTCCTGAGGGATGGCTGGTTAGCCAAAGACGGGTAAGATTCCTCAGAGGAGGAACAACCTAAGACAGGCACAGCCGCAGAGGGGCCAACAGGGGTGGTGCATAGAGCCTTCCTTATATCACCGTGTTTGGCCCTGGAGGATGACTGGTTAGCCAGAGACGGGTAAGATTCCTCAAGGGAGGAACAACCTAAGACAGGCACAGTCACAGAGGGGCCAACACGGGTGGGGCACAGACCCTTAATCCTTCTGAGAGAGGTCTCCTTCCCCCAGGGCTGCTTTGCTCTCCACACCCAGCTCAAATCAGGACCCAGGAGGCAAACAAAGATCATTGCCCCCAGTCATGTGAGGCCTTTGATTGTTTATGGGATTAACCTGGGAGTGTCAGACCCTTAGACTATGCCGAGAACTCAATAAAAGCAACGTGGGATTAATCAGCAGGGCTCTTGATCCGAGATGTCTTGAGCCCCCCGGTCCCACTTTTCTCTTCAGTCTGTGTCTGTGTCTTCTTCAAGCTTGCGGCACCCGTCACTCACCTCGAGTCGCCGAGCTGGTCCCGGCAATACATCTGATAAGAGATTAATTCTAAAACACATAGAAATTCTAAAATTCAGTAACATCAAAAAAACCAAACAACTCAATTTAAAAATGGGCAAAGACTTTAATAGACATTTCTCCAAAAAAGACATAAAAATGGCCAATAAGAATATGAAAAGATGATCAATACCACTAACCATTAGGGAAATGTAAATTAAAACTATGAGATACTACTTCACATCCACTAGGATGGCTACTATCAAAAAAATCAGAAAACAACAAATGTTCATAAGAATGTGAAGAAATTGGAACCCTCATGTATTACTGGTAGGAATGTAAAGTAGTATAGCCCCTGTATAAAACAGTGTGAGAGTTCATCAAAAAATAAAAATTAGAATTACCATTTGATTCAGCAATTCTACTTCTGAGTATATATTCTAAAGAAATGAAAGCATAGTCTCACTTCTGTACACACAGTATTATTCACAATAACTAAAAGAAGCAACCCAAGTGTCTATCCATGGATGAATAGATAAGCAACGTGGGATATAGACAAACAATGGAATATTTTTCAGCCTTAAAAAGAAAGAAAATCCTGCAATATGCTACAACATGGATGAACTTTGAGGAGAAAATCCTAAGTAAAATAATCCAGTCACAAAAAGATAAATACTGTATGATTCCACTTATATGAGTTATTCAAGGTAGTCAAAATTATAGAGACAGAAAATAAAATGGTGGTTGCCAGGGGTTGGGAAAAGGGGGTAAAATGGGGAGAAACTGTTTAATATGTATAGAGCTTCCATTTTACAAGATGAAAAGAGTTACAGAGGTAGGTGGTGGTGATGTCTGCACATCATGAATATATTTAATACCAACAAACTGTGTACTTACAAATGGTTAAGACGGTAAATATTTTATGTCATGTATTTTACAGAATAAAAATTGAAAAAATAAAATTAAATAGGAGTGAAAAGAATAGATATGTAGGTAGGTAGATAGATAGATAGCTCTCATTATAGCAATATTTTTTAGTCCCACAATTAGATTTTAGTAAAATATCCCAAATACATATTTGTCTAACAAATTAGAGGAATTAGTTGGACCCCAGCATGTTCAATCATTGAGTAAATTTTTTAAATTAAATTTAAATTATTCCTCTGATTCACCTAAAATTCTCAATGATTATTGATGCTTGTTATAAACTTGCTTCTTTGCATTTCATCTGTTTTTGAACCACACTCCATGAAAGTAAAATTCATTCACAATACCACTTGATTATCAACATTGTTTATTTTTGTCATATTTAAATTAAGTAAAAGAAAAACTGCCTTTGATTTCATAGTAATAAATAAAATGAAAATGTATCCATTAACATTGCACATTATTCATGAGTTCAATTCTGTACATGACTTCAAATATTTAAACTTATGATAGCAATTTGCACGTATCCATGCACACGTTTATCTAACACAGAAAATATCAGCAACAAATTGTAAGATTTCAAGTAAGTTATAGAGAAACATATCCTCTGAGTATTTAGAACAATGCCTTTAAGGCTAGATTTATGAACTCATCAAATATTCCAGTTTAGAAGTTGTCTAGTATAATTATAGACAGTTCACAAAATTTGTCAACTGAAAAGTAACAAAGACTCTAGAACTAATTTTTTAAAAGGCTTAAAGTTGATCTGTATTTATCAAACGTTCAATAGATACTGGTGAGTGAATACACAGCATTAGGCTATGTATAAGATGTCTCTGTGTGTCTCTCTCTGTGTCTCTGTGTGTGTCTCTTTCTGTCTCTCTGTGTCTCTGTGTGTGTCTCTCTGTCTCTCTTTATGTCTCTGTCTCTCTCTATGTCTCTGTCCTCCCGGTGTGTGTGTCTCTGTGTGTGTGTCTTTGTGTGTGTGTCTCTCTCTGCGTGTGTCTCTCTGCGTGTGTCTCTCTGTGTGTCTCTGTCTCTCTCTCTAGCTCTGTGTGTGTGTGGGTGTGTGTGTGTCTCTCTCTCAGATTGTTCCTGTATACCTTTGATATACCCCCACCACTGTGTGTGTGTGTGTGTGTGTGTGTGTGTGTGTGTGTAAGTACTTCCTTAAATTCTGGCTCTAAAAGATTCTTCAGGCTCATTTTGTATACTTCTTGACTCAGTCCTAGAATCAGTTATTTCTCCAAGGAGTCTTTTTATTCAATAAAAGACTCCTTTTGTTGAATAATGGTATTAGAAACAATTATTTGGGTGCTAGTTATGCTCATTGCTGTTGGGTTGGGATACTAAGTTTTTAAAAGATAGTAATTCTACAGGGAAAGCATGGTAAGTGATTTTGTATCAACAGCAAAGTTGGCTTCTGTTTTAAAAACATCGAAATGGTTTGCCATGAAACTTGCAAAGAACCCTAGCTAGAAAACAATAAAAAGTCCTATTCAACATAGTATTGGAGAGCCTAGCCACAGCAATCATAAAAGAAAAAGAACTAAAAAATCTGAATTGGAAAGGAAGAAGTAAAATAATCATTGTCTGCAAATGACAATACTATACATAGAAAATCCTGAAGATACCAACAAAAAAGTATTAGAGCTCATTAATGAATTCTGTAAAGTTGCAGGATACAAAATTAATATACAGAAATCTGTTGCATTTCTATGCATGGACAACAAACTGTCAGAAAGAAAAATTAAGAAAACAATCCCATTAAAATCACATCAAAAAAAAATACCTAGGGATAAATCTATGATCTTTCTTAATTTTGCTATCTCTGTCCCCTGAATTTTAGTAAATATTGTTACATTTAATATAAAGTATGTAAAGTTTTACATGTGTGTGGATTTAGGGTAGATTATGGAAAAGCAACTTCGATATCTTGGATTAACAACAATCAAGGCAGTGACCAGACAAATGGAAACAGAT
Organism: Hippopotamus amphibius kiboko; assembly: GCF_030028045.1. Classification (NCBI taxonomy): domain Eukaryota; kingdom Metazoa; phylum Chordata; class Mammalia; order Artiodactyla; family Hippopotamidae; genus Hippopotamus; species Hippopotamus amphibius. Next base: position 79,334,954 of record NC_080198.1, read on the forward strand.
ACTGAGAGTCTGAGGAGAATATAGAGATATAAAACCTTCAAGAATTCACAGAAATATCAGTAAGTTTTTTGGACTTCCCTATGATTTAAATTTACTCCAGTTTAACATTCACAATGTTATATTTTTCTCCTAGGGGCTGTTGATTATAGTTTTATATCTGCTAAGAAGGGTAAAATTCAACAAGGAGAAGACATGGTAAATGTTCCACACCTATCACTTTCAGTGATATTCTACTCCATAGAAGGCAACTAGGAATAGGAAAAAAATTCTATCAGTCAATTTCATTACACCTGTTTAAATCCATCATTTCCCTCATGGGACTACTTTTTATGAGTGTGTAAAACATTTGTTTGCTGTAGTAAGAATCTGATAGCTCTCACAAGAAAACATTTATTGTCATTCAAATTAACTGTTGCTGAGAGCAATTATTTCAACATAACATTTAAAAATGCTGCTTTGTTATATGTATTTTGAAATGATATTTGGGAAAGAGTATAATATAGAAAATTGGTAATATGAAAAAATTTTAACATACTTTACTCAAATTTTAAAAGTATTATGCTCAGTGAAATAAGTCAGACAAAGACAAATGCTGCATGTTATCACTTATATGTAGACTCTAAAAAGTAAAACTAATGAATGTAACAAAACAAACAGACTCACAGGTATATAAAACAAATTAGTGGTTACCAATGGGAAAAAGGGGGGGAGGGACAAGATAAGGGTAGGAGATTAGGAGGAACAAACTACTATGTATAAAATAAAAAAGCTAAAAGGATATATTGTACTGCACAGGGACATATAACCAAAATTTTATAATAAATTTAAATGAAGTGTAATATATAAAAATATTGAGTAACTATGTTGTGCACCTGAAACTAAAATAATACTATAAATCAACTTTGTGTCAAAAGATATAAATAAATAAATAAAAATAAAACATGACAAAAATCCTACAGTGAATACAACCTAGTTTATGTGCTTTAAATTTGGAGATGAATAGGGAAAGTTTTTAACTGTATAATAACATAAATTTTCCATGATTAAAGGCAAAAAATAATGTGGTTCTCAATGGTTTGTCTACTCAATTGGAGCATTAAGTACCATAATTTTCTGATGGGAAAAGAAAATACTGAATGTGACTGCTTAAGCCTAATACCATTATCTAATGAAATTATTCTAAAGTATGTTGTAACTTGAGATACTTTTTCCAATTATTTGTATTAGTGGTCTTCTTGCTTTGTCTAAAAAAATTATCTTCTTAGTTTCTTATAAAGCAGGTCCTGCCGTAATGATCAAGAATGAAGAATTGAAAAGTATCATATATTAAATATAAAATTGCATTCATACATATTACAAAATTAAATATTTAGGGACACAAAAATAAGCTTTATTTATGTAGTTCAGATACTTAATTACTTTACGTGAACATTAAACTACACCTACAAATTAGGATGCTTAGTGCAGTCACTTATGAATGGTTGAGAAGAGTTTTTTACAACTACAAGAACATGGTTTCACATAAATTTGGTTGTGTTTTTCTTTTTGAAGCATGATAGTAATTATTTTAATTATGGGTAAGTTTTTTACACTCAAGTCATATAATTTAGAAATATTTATTTATGTATAATTTGAAACCATTTTATTTTCATTTATTTTGGTTTCTTAGTCCTTTGACCACCCCTCCTCATTACCAATACATTTCTTCTAATTCCTCTGCAAACAATCACCACTCCGAATACCTTTGAATTTATCATCACCCAAATTTTATCACACAGACCCCTTAAATTTCAGCTTCCCATTCTGAAACCAAAAGTATTTTTCTATCTCAGCTATTCAAATATTTTACCACATTTTAAAAATATTTCCTTAATCTCCTAATCCATTAATTTGTTGACTTTGTGATAACATCTTTAGTATTTATTCCTCATTAGACCCTGCCCCATGAATAAAATCATTCCTTTGAAAGTACACTTAACTTGGCCCCTTTTTCTCCATTTTGCTTACCTGGCAACAACCTGTATGAACTCAACCATGAATACATGCACATATCCAAATATTTTGGGAGAAATTGACAAACCTGGAGAAACTTTTTCTTATATAAAATAATCTCAAACAATAACTATATTTCAATTTTTCTTGATAATTTAGTTTTCTAATAAACTAAATATGAACTCAATATCTTCCTTTCTCTTTTTTTCTCATCAAATAACCCCCATTAATCAACCTCAGAAGACTAATTTACTTAATATTTCACTGAAGTCATAGAAGTAATCAAATGTGAGCTCTTCTGTCACTCTGCTACCACACCCACACAAATTCTGGCATATACATTCAACTTTACTTTCTCCCTAGTTATCACTATTCAAATGCTTCTTATGATAGACATCCATTTCTCCACCAAGATCCCCAGTGCTGCTTTCTCTTGCCTTCTTAAAGCCCTGATTTCTTTAAACACATTCATCCTCTTACATCAGCCATGTCTTCTCACTCTCTGTGGAATAATCCCTTACAAGCTATAAACTCACTCTAGACTTAACATTACCCTCCATCTCCATCTGTATTCTACTCTATTTGTCCTCCATTTGCCTACTCCTTTTCACAATGTAGCTTTAAAAAAAGCTGCTTACATAAATCTAATGTTTTGCTCTCTGTATAACTCCTGCCCTAAAATATGATTTCCCTCTCTGTATTTCTCCTTTTTTCATATCTTCATCTATCATTGCTCAAAATTAAAACAGGATGCTTATCTTTATCTTCTTGCAGTAAAGAACTATGACTTGTCTTCTACCACTTAATACAAAGGGACTAAGTAATTATTTATTGAGTGAATAAATGAATAAATCAATGTGCTTTGTTTTCTAAAAAATAATTTTACATTGAAATGTATTAATTTAAAATAAGAAAATATATTTAAGAGATTAAAAATTGTTTGTTTTCTATGTTAATCACTTTTTAAAATATATGAACCTACACTTTTTCAATTTCACAATCTCAGAGAATTCAAGAAATAATTTACTGGACTTCCCAGGTGGCGCAGTGGTTAAGAATCCACCTGCCAATGCAGGGGACATGGGTTCGATCCCTGCTCCAGGAAGATTTTACATGCAGCGGAGCAACTAAATCTGCACACCACAACTATTGACCCTGTGCTCTAGAGCCCACAAGCCACAACTATTGAGCCTATGTGCTGCAACTACTGAAGCTCACACGCCTAGAGCCCATGCTCCATGACAGGAGAGGCCACCACAATGAGAAGCCCACGCACCACAATGAAGAGTAGCGCCCGCATGCCGCAATTAGAGAAAGTCCATGTGCAGCAATGAAGACCCAACATAGCAAAAAATAAATAAATACATTTATAAAAAAAAAGAAATAACTTACTATAAACCCCCCATTAGTATTTTGACTTAGTTATAACGAAACTTCATAGAACTAATTCCTTTATCATGGTTCTCTTTTAGATTTCATCACATTAAAGTCAAAATTTTGAATGTATTTTAAGCTAAAAGTAATTTGGAAATATTTAATAATAAGTTTACAGTTCTTTTGTTTTAATAAAAATTGGGGGGTATGTTTCTAGAAAAAACCATTGACAAGGAAATATATTTTAAAGGATTAAAGCTAAATTTTGAATTAAAAGGTCAATCATTACACTTTTAAAATCCAGATAATTTTCAAGGTTTTCAGTTAATATGCAATTATACTACATTAAATACATTTCCTATTATTAGGAGAAATTTATTAGCAATATTACAGGTATAGCAAGAGCTAGTGGTACCCTTACTATTCTCATATACACTGATGGCTTTCTAATGAAAGCATTTGTAAATTTAGCTGATATGTGAGGTAAGGCAGAAGTGCCAAGGAATTAATGGTCTGGAAACTACCTTTAACTAATGATGGAGAGAAACTAGGATATAAGAATTTCCACCCCTAGAGACAATTCTGAATCTTGTCCCATATTGTTTGCCAGGGACCCCTAACAAAGGAGACCCAGTATCCCATACTGTTAAATGCTCATTAACATATATTGATTTCCTTCATTTCCCTTTCTCATTTCTCCACTTCCCTTTCTCATTCCTCCACTCCCTTTACAGTGATTCTTGTAGCTAACTCTCAAGAAGACTGCTCCTTGTCCTAGGGTCTGTCTAGGGGAATCCAGACTAAGGTACTTTGTATGTGAAATACTCCTAAGTGTAGACCCCCAGGATGGGATCGTGGCAGTGGATGGCTTGCCTGCCACATGTCAACAATTTTATTGAGGCTAAGCCGAGTGTGTTACTATCCAGCATTTTCTAGGAGCAAAAATTCTTAAGACTTTCACCTGTGGTGGACTGGCATTGGTCGCAAGTGGAAGCAGCTATTAGTACTAGTCTAAGTAGAAGCTCTCATGCTTGAAGGATGAAGGAAATGATTATTTTGACAATTGTGGAATTGGCTAGCTATTATTAATTGTCACAGAAGCCTCAAAGTATGAAAAGATCAAACCAAAGTTAGCCAGCTAACAATTTAGGACATGACATGAATGCCAGAGGATTTCAAAGCAGTGTTTAAAATAATTCTTATGTCCTGCAGTGAAAGAGCTGCCTCTATTATAAATTAGGTCAGAGAATTAATTGTAAGTATAAAAGAGTTACAATGAAAACTAAGTTCAGTCTCTGCAAGTCTCCTACACTGAAGCGAGGAACCTAAAAGGAAAGGAGAAGACCCTGAAGCAAGGGATTAAAACATTTTTCTGTATGTGTTTAAGAAATTTAATTCCCCAGATAACTTTGAACGTCTGAGTTGGAAGGAGCAGTCCCCTCAAGATTTCCAGAAAAAGAACATCCTACCAATATTTGGACCCCATTCAATGGTTTCACTTGAAAAAAGAACCTTACAAGATCATGTCTGTCTGTTAGTCTCTCCGTATCCCCACTTATTCCTTCTAAAGCAGTATTTAGGGTCAAGTTTCAAAGTGGTGTGACTGGCCATTATCCCACCAGAAGGATAAACATGATTATTCACCAAAAAACCTATAAAATCTAGCTAATACATTTACAAGCCATGAAGACATGCTTGACAATGGATTTTGAAAGTGCCAGATCATAGAATGTGGACTGTAAAGCCAGATAAGAGATATTTTTATGTCAGGACATTCTTATTTCAGCTAATATGCCTTTATACAGTTTTTATATGCTGTTGGAATTGCTGCTTGAAACTTGAAAGCAAGGATGGCATATAGGAAAATAGATGAAGAGAGAACTGGTGGCATCACCTTCTATCAGAAACAAGGAAGGCAGAATTACTAGAATGATCAGCAAGCCTGAAATAGCAAATAGAGATTCTTACTTGCAGGAATCTGTGGTAATGACTAATAGACCACGGTATTCTTAGGGATGAGAAAAGTGTACAACCAAATGTGTTTTTAGTTTGTTTGTCTGTTTTACCTGTAGGGCCACAAAATATCAAGAGTGGGTGAGCCAAAGGCTTAATGGTTAATACTGTAATGGAAAACCATGACACCAAACTCAATCTCTAGACCTGAGTCAATTCTCAGACCAAGAGCCAGATGACTGAAGAAAAAGACACATCCTTTCTAACAAGGACAATGAAATTCTTCAGGCACTATAACTGGAAGCTATTCTGCAAAAGAGAACAGAGTAATGCATATCAAGGGCAGTGGATTAACCAGAAAACTCTATGAGTATCTGAGCTGAAACTGATATCAGGTGAATTAAAATGAAAAATATCCCCCATTAGAATGAGAGTATATGAAACTAGGTGAAAAATGCTGTCCTAGTCCAGGTCTGATACACAATGAGTCCAAAAACCCATCTAATTCTTTCTCCAGTCCTTATGTGAATAATTGGCATAGGCTTTCTTAATAAATAGCAGACTATCACATTGGTCCCCTTTCATGTGGAGTAATACAAAATTATATCAGGAAAAGTCAAGTGGAAGCCTTTAAAACTCTTCCTACAGCCAACATAGTAAATCAGCAATGATGCCACATCCCAAGTAAAATAGCAAAGATTAATACTACCCTTAAAGACCTAAAGAATAAAGAGATACACATTTAATTAATTGGTTTTGTCCATGCAAAGACCAGGGGATCCTGACAGATCATGCTATAACCCTAATTTTAGAATAAAGAATCTGAACTTATAATAAAAGGTCAATATAGGGTTGAATTTCTGAATGAGTAATTTTTTAGGAAATGAAAAATGATTTCATGTAACTTCAAAGTGTTTATTTTATTCCGACTATTGTTAACTTGTAACCTTGAAACTATGTGATTTTGTTAAAATTAATTTCATGTTTAGTGTACTGTTGGAAAATTATATGAATTTATTAAAATAGTAAACTAGTTCATTTTATGAGGTTGAATCACTAATCTTGCAGTAATTAACTATTTAACTGTGTATTTATTATAATTAAAACTTGATTATGAATAATCAACCAGTATATAAAATCTGTACCTTACTCATTAAGATCATTATTTCAAATTATTTTTATTTCCATTAGTTCTTTCCAAGTAGTAAAGAAATGGAGCTAATTGATTAATTTTAAACTCATCAAATAATCTTATTCTTCCACTAGTCAGTCACAGCTTTGCACAAACTCTCTCCCATTCGTCTCTCTAACAATATGTACCACTAATCTAACCATACATACTATGTTCAGTTAAACTTAAGCTACCCTATTATTTGCTCCCTAATTCCTACACAAAGGAGTCTCACAACCTGGAATTCCCTTATGCATATCTCCACAATATTTTCTGTGTACTCTATGGGGGACATATTATTCTCTCAGTTGTAACTATAAATATCACATAAAACTTAAAAAAATCCTTTAATAAAATATTATACCTGATTCTTCCCTAAATTCTTGCCTACACGGAAAACAATGAGTAGCATAGAGCATTCAAATATACCTGTTGATTAATAAAATAAGTAAATCTCTAGCCATTCTGACCAAGAAAAAAAGGAAGAAAATAATAATGTTATATCAGAATTGAAAAAAAGGCCAAAAAAGTAAAAAGGCAAAAAGGCCAACAATATTTCTTCTATGGACACTAAAAGCATAATAAAAGAATATTATGGGATAAGTGACTTGGAAGATAGAATTGTGGAAAAACTGTCACAGAGCAGAATAAAGAAAAAAGAATGAAAATAATTGAAAACAGTCTCAGAGACCTCTGGGACAACATTAAATGCACCAACATTTAAATGATAGGAGTCCCAGAAGAAGAACAGAAAAAGAACCATCTGAGAAAATATTCGAAGAGGTTACAGTTGAAAATTTCCTTCACCTGGGAAAAGAGATAGTTAATCAAGTCCAGAAATTGCAGAGAGTCCCATACAGGGTAAATCCAAGGAGAAACATGCTGAGACAGCTATTAATCAAACTATCAAAAATTAAATACAAAGAAAAATATTAAAAGCAGCAAAGGAAAAGCAACAAATAATATACAAGGGACTCCCCAGAAGGTTAACAGCTGTTCTTTCAGCAGAAACTCTGCAGGCCAGAAGGGAGTGGCACAATATATTTAAAGTGATTAAAGGGGAAAAACCTACAACCAACATTACTTTATCCATCAAGAATGTCATTCAGATTTGAAGGAGAATCAGAAGCTTTACAGACAACCAAAAACTCAGAAAATTCAGCACCACCAGACCAGCTTTACAACAAATTATAAAGGAACTTCTCTAGGCAGGAAACATAATAAAAGGAAAAAACCTACAAAAACAAACCCAAAACAATTAAGAAAATGGCAATAAGAACATACATACCAATAACCACCTTAAATGTGAATGGATTAAATACTCCAAGCAAAATACACAGACTGGCTGAATGGATAAAAAAACAAGACCCATATATATGCTGTCTACAAGAGACACACTTCAGAACTAGGGACACATGCAGACTGAATGTGAGGTGATGGAAAATGATATTCCATGCAAATGGAAATCAAAAGAAAGCTGGTGTAGCAATACTCATATCAGACAAAATAGACTTTAAAATAAAGACTATTACAAGAGACAAGGAAGGACACTACATAATGATAGGGGGCTTAATCCAAGAGGAAGATATAACAGTTGTCAATATTTACACACCCAACAAAGGAGCACCTCAATACATAAGGCAAATGTTAACAGCCATAAAAGGGAAAATCGACAGTAACACAATAAAAGTAGGGGAATTTAACATCCCACTTACACTAATGGACAGATCATCCAAACAGAAATTAAAAAAAGAAACACATCTCTAAATGACATATTATACCAGATGGACTTAATCGACATTTATAGGACATTTCATCCAAAACAACAGAATATACTTTCTTCTCAAGTGCACATGGAACATTCTCCAGGATAGATCACATCCTGGGTCACAAATCAAGCCTTGATAAATTTAAGAAAATTGAAATCATATCAAGCATCTTTTCTGACCACAGCACTATGAGACTAGATATTACTTACTGGAAAAGAAACTTTAAAAAACACAAAAACATGGAGGCTAAACCATACACTACTAAATAACCAAGAAATCATGGAAGAAATCAAACAGGAAAGAAAAAAAAATACCTAGAAACAAATGACAATGAAAACATGACAATCCAAAATGTATGGGATGCAGCAAAAGCAGTTCTAAGAGGGAAGTTCACAGCAATACAATCCTACCTCAAGAAACAAGAAAAATCTCAAATAAAAAACTTAACCATACATCTAAAGCAATTAGAGAAAGAACAACAACAAAAAATCCCAAAGTTAGCAGAAATAAAAACATCATAAAGATCAGATCAGAAATAAAATAGAACTAAAGAAAACAATAGCAAAGATCAATAAAACTAAAAGCTGGTTCTTTGAGAAAATAAACAAAATTGATAAACCATTAGTCAGACTCCTCAGGAAAAAAGGGAGAGGACTCAAATCAACAGAATCAGAAACGAAAAAGGAGAAGTAACAACTGATATCACAGAAATAAAAAGAATCATGAGAGCCTATTACAAGCAACTATATGTCAATAAAATGGACAACCTGAAAGAAATGGACAAATTCTTAGAAAAGTACAACCTTCCAAAACTGAACCAGGAAGAAATAGAAAATATGAACAGACAAATCACAAGCATGGAAATTGAAACTGTAATTAAAATCTTCCAACAAAAGTCCAGGACCAGATGGCTTCACAGGTGAATTCTAACAAACATTTAGAGAAGAGCTAATATCCATCCTTCTCAAACTCTTGCAAAAAATTGCAGAGGAAGGAACACTTCCAAACTCACTCTACAAGGCTACTATCACCCTGATATCAAAACCAGACAAAGACACTACGAAAAAAGAAAATTACAGATCAATATCACTGATGAATACAGACGCAAAAATCCTCAACAAAATAACAGCAAACAGAATCTAACAATACATTAAAAGGATCATACACCATGATCAAGTGGGATTTATCCCAGGGATGCAAGGATTCTTTAATATATGCAAATCAATCAATGTGATGCACCATATTAACAAACTGAAGGATAAAAACCACATGATCATCTCAACAGATACAGAAAAAGTTTTTGACAAAATTCAATACCCATTTATGATTAAAACTCTCCAGAAAGTGGGCATAGAGGGAATTTACCTCAACATAATAAAGGCCATATACAACAAACCCACAGCAAATATCATTCTCAATAGTGAAAAACTGAAAGCATTCCCCCTAAGATCAGGAACAAGACAAGGATGTCCACTCTCTCCACTACTATTCAACATAGTTTTGGAAGTCCTAGCCAAGGCAATCAGAGAAGAAAAAGAAATAAAAGAAACCCAAATTGGAAAAGAAGAAGTAAAACTGTCACTGTTTGCAGATGACATGATACTTATATGCAGAAAACGGTAAAGATGCCACCAGAAAACTACTAGAGCTAAATTTGGTAAAATTGCAGGATACATAATTAACACACAGAAATCTCTTGCATTACTATACACTAACAACGAAAGAGCAGAAAGAGAAATTAAGGAAACAATCCCAATCACCATTGCAACAAAAAGAATAAAATACCTAGGAATAAACCTAACCAGGGAGGTAAAAGACCTGTCCTCAGAAAACTATAAGACACTGATGAAAGAAATCAAAGAAGACACAAACTGATGGAGGGACATACTATGTTCTTGGATTGGAAGAATCAATATTGTGAAAATGACTATACTACCAAAAGCAATTTACAGATTCAATGCAATCCCGATCAAATTACCAACGGCATTTTTCACAGAACTAGAACAAGAAATTTTACAATTTGTATGGAAATGCAAAAGACCCCGAATAGCCAAACCAATCCTGAGAAGGAAAGACGGAGTTGGGGGAATCAGGCTTCCTGACTTCAGGCTATACTATAAGGCTCCAGTGATCAAGACAGTATGGTACTGGCACAAAAACAGAAATATAGATCAATGGAACAGGATAGAAAGCCCAGAGATAAACTATGGTCAACTAATCTATGACAAAGGAGGCAAGGATATACAATGGAGAAAAGGCAGTCTCTTCAATAAGTGGTTCTGGGAAAATTGGACAACTACATGGAAAAGAATGAAAATTAGAACACCCCCTAACACTATACACAAAAATAAACTCCAGATGGATTAAAGACCTAAATGTAAGGCCAGACACTACAAAACTCTTACAGGAAAACATAAGAAGAACACACTTTGACATAAATCACAGCAAGATCTTTTTTGACCCACCTCCTAGAGTAATGGAAATAAAAACAAAAATAAATAAGTGGGACCTAATGAAACAAAACCTTTTGCACAGCAAAGGAAACATTATAAACAAGATGAAAAGACAGCCCTCAGAATGGGAGAAAAAGTTTGCAAATGAATCAACAGACAAAGGATTAATCTCCCAAATATATACACAGTTCATCCAGCTCAATATCAAAAAAACAACCCAATCAAAAAATGGACAGAAGACCTAAATAGGCATTTCTCCAAAGAAGACATACAGATGGCCAAGAAGCACTTGAAAAGCTTCTCAGCATCACTAATGATTAGAGAAATGCGTGTCAAAGCTATAATGAGGTATCACCTCACACTGTTTAGAATGGGCATCATCAGAAAATCTACAAACAGTAAATGCTGGAGAGGGTGTGGAGAAAAGGGAAGGCTCCTGCACTGCTGGTGGGAATGTAAATTGATACAGCCACTATGGAGAACAGTATGCAGCTTCCTTAAAAAACTAAAAATAGAACTACCACATGACCCAGCAATCCCATTACTGGGCATATACCCAGAGAAAACTATAATTCAAAATGACACATGCACCCCAATATTCATTGCAGCGCTATTTACAATAGCCAGGTCATGGAAGCAACAGAAATGTACATTGACAGGTGAATGGATAAAGAAGATGTGGTACATATATACAATGGAATATTATCAGCCATGAAAAGGAATGAAATTGGGTCATTTGTAGAGATGTGGATGAATCTAGAGACTGTCATACACAGTGAAATAAGTCAAAAAGAGAAAAAGAATATCATATATTAATGCATATATGTGGAATCTAGAAAAATGGTACAGATCAACCAGTTTGCAAGGCAGAAATAGAGACCACAGGTGTAGAGAACAAACATATGGACACCAAGGAGCAAAAGCAGGGGAGCTTGGAGTGGGATGAATTGGGAGATTGGGATTGCCATATATACATTAATATGTATAAAATAGATGACTAACAAGAAAAAATATCAAATTGTACACTTTAAATATATGCAGTTTATTGTATGTCAATTATATCTCAATAAAATTCTTTAAAAGAAAATACCAAAGACCAAAAAAAAAATCTCCTGTAACTAACAAGAAAATATAACAAGGATGTTTGTAACAATAAAGCTACAGCAATCGAAACAGTGTGGCATCGGTGAATGTACAAGCAGATCAATGAACTGAATAGAGAGGCCAGAAATAGAGCCACAAAAATATCACCAATTTACCTTTGACAAAAGAGCATAGAGAATACAATGGAGAAATGGCTGTATTTTCAGCAAAAGGTTCTGGCACAGCTGGGCAGTCACAAATAAAAAAAAAATCTAGACATTGACCTTAACATTTTATTAAAATTAATTCAAAATGGCAATAGATCTAAATATAAAATCATAACTATGAAACTTCTGGAAAATAAAATATAAGAGAAAATCTAGCTGATCTTTGGTTCGACAATGAGATTTTAGAGACAACAACCTAAAGCATGATCCATTAAAAAAATTTTTTTTGATGTAGGACATAATTAGAATTAAAACTTCTGCTCTGTGAAAGACAGTTAAGAGAATGAAAAGACATGCTGCAGACTGGGAGAAAATATTTGCAAAACACATATTTGTTAAAGGACTTGTATCAAAAATATCCAAGAACTCTTAAAACTCAACAATAAGAAAACAACTCAAGAAGTGGTCAAAAGATTTAAACAGACACCTCGTCTAAGAAGAGAGACAGATGTTAAATAAGCATATGAAAAGAAGCTCAACATCTTACAGTATTGAGGAATTTCAAAATAAAACATAAGATACCACTACACAACTTTTTGAATGTCTAAAATGCAAAACACTGATAATACTGAATGCTGAATGTGGAGCAACAGGAACTTTCATTCATCATTGTTGAAAAAGGAAAATGGTACAGAACCTTTGGAAGGAAGTTTGGCAGTTTCTTACAAAGGTAAAACATAGCTTTACCATATGATCATGCCTAATTAGGTATCTACCTAAATTAGTTGAAAGCTTATGTCCATCCAAAACCTGCACATCTATGTTCATAGCCACTTTATTGATTATTGACAAAAACTAGAAACAACCTAAATGTTCTTCAATAAGGGAATGGAAAGACAAACTCTAGCAAATCCCTGCAATGGAGTATAATTCAGCAATAAAACAAAATGAGCTTTCAATCCACAAAAAACATGGAGAGTAACCTTAAATTCATATTTCTAAATGAAAGGAGCCAGGTGAGAAAGGTTATGTACTATATGATTCCAACTGCTTGATTTCTGAAAAAGAGAGTAAAAAGATCAGTGGTTATTCAGGGTTCAGGGATGAGGAAAAGAAAGGAGAAGTAGGCAGAGCACAAGGGTTATTTAGGGCAGTGAAATTATCCTGCCTTTTAGCATAACGGTGGACACGTTACACATTTTACAAACTTATAGAATGTACAACACAAAAAAGGGAACTCTAATGTAAATCGTGAACTTTAGTTAATAATAATGTATCAATATAGACTCAATAATTGTAAAAAAAAAAGTCCTACACTAATGAGAAATGTTAATAATGGGGGAAATTGGGAGGAAGCTTGGGAATTCTGGGTACTTTCAATTTTTCTGTAAACTTAAAACTTCTCAAAAATGAAGTCTTGGTCTATTAATCTTTAAAAATGGAATAGGTAAACTTTTGGAAATGATGGGTATGCTACTTATCTTGATGGTGATAATGGTTTCATGGTTATATAAAATATGTCAGAATTCAATGATAAAGAGAAATGAGCTATAAAGCCATGAAAAGTCATGGAGAAACCTTAAATGCATATTACTAAGTGAAAGAAGCCAATGTGAAAAGTCTACATGCTGTGTGACTCCAAGGCTTCATACTGTATGACATTCTGGGAAAGGCAAAGCTACAAAGAGTGAAAATATCAGTGATTGTCAGAGGTTAAGGGGTCAAGAGGGAGATGATGAATAGGTGGAGTGCAGAGGATTTTCAAAGCAGTGACAGTATTCTATAGGATACTGCAATGACATACATTCAGCAAAACCCATAGATGTGTACAACACAAAGAGTGGCAGGTAACATAAGGTATAAATGTTACTTAATAGTAATGTATCAATATCAATCAATTGTGACAATTGTACCACGGCAATGCATGATATTAATTTTAGTGAAAACTAAGGGCAGGAGAGAAATAGTACATGGAAACTCCCTGTATTTTTTGCTAGATTTTTCTGTAAACTTAAAATTGCTCTGAAAAGTAAAGTGTATGAATTAAAAACAAAAGAAAAACCAGTATAAAATAGTTTAATCAAAACAAATCTTGTTTTCATCTGGGTCAAAACTAGACATTTTGTTTTTCATCATAAACCACAAAATGTATCTTTCCATATCTGACTTTGTCAAGGATTTTGGAGAAAGCTTTATTTCTAATATTAGAGAAAAAATGAACTGTGTTAAGAAATACTGTTTGTTATTTCATTTCTAAATACAGTGAAGTCAAATAGTATGTTGGGTTGTTCTCTTGGCCAACTGCTGCAATGGACAGATGGTTTTTCATTATCTGTTACACAGAAATTCAAGGCTGGTGACAGTGTGTTTGGTATGGATGCTTACTCAACTGTGAGAGAGTAATTTCTGCTGCTTGGCCAGAGCACATCCTAAATCTTCCTGTACATCTGCGACAACATCTGCCTCAAACAACATGTTAATGTCTGTATTTTCGCTGGGAAGATACATTCCATCTTACATCTTCCCAAAGGCAAAATCGTATGAGCATAAAATGGGATTTTAAAAATGACTTCGAGGGATTACTCTCTAAATGTATTTTTTGCATAAAATGTAAAATCTTATTCAGTACTAATTTTGCTTTGCTAGTGTATGTTCCTAACAATTAACTTGGAAAAAGTAATTTCTATATGAAACAGCTTTGAAATGTAGATTTGGTGCATCAGCATGGTTATTTATCTAAATATTATGCTTTATGGATAGGACAAATCTTGAATAAATGATAAAATTTCATACAGTAAACACTTAAAAGATGCACACATTTTGTGCTTATTCTAAAGAGAAAATATAATTCATTATGCCTAATACTTTTCTTTGATAAATATTGATTTATACAATTTTTTCAACTTGGTAAATTCATTTAAATAATACATTGAGATTTTTGCTTTGTTATGCAATAGTGTTCTCCTTTAGGTTGAATAGTAAGTGCACATTCGATTTGTTTTTGCTTCAATTCTTCCTTCTGTATTAATCTTCTTTAAATAATAATTATTGAAGCAATAGACAAATGCATCCAATATAGTGTTTTAAGTAGATGTAGTGACTTGATAAGCAAAAGTCTCCAAGCGTTACTTACTTTTCTGTTTCTCATCAGTCTATAGTAATTTTTCTTTTTTTCTGGTGTTTTCTTTGCCAGTTTTTCAAACTTACACAATTGGCTGTTTGAAGTCAGATGTATAGAAAACCCTACTCTTCATGCTCATTTTTACGTTCATATGCTCAATCAAAGAAATGAATCTACTCACTGGAACTTCTTAGAAAATTTCAAGCAAATGTTTTCTGTAAGATTTATTGAAAATTTGGCTTAGCATAGAAAATTACCCTAAAAAGTTTTAATTTGTGTTTTCCAAATCTCCTAAATTTTGCCGGCCTTTGCTTTTCAGAGATTCTGTTCATATCCAAATAATATGATTATAGGAACATCAGAGAAAGACAAATATACTAGCTGAATGTTTTAATTAACTTTCTATCAGATAACAGCCAAGAGCTTTCTAACAGTGGCATTCTTAGGTTATCAGATAATTCCCCCAAACAAATTCATTTCTGTGAAATTCATGGCAATAAATTTTAATCTTTGTAACTCTCTAAACATGTCGTTGATGATTTTGAAACTACAGAGATCTAATTTTACCAAGACATAACATATTATAGTCATCAATAAGAGTAAACCTTATCATGCAGGGATGTTTTTCTTGGATCACCAGAAATCACAGGTCACTTAGGAGTTGAATTAGCAGCTATCAGATGTAAGAGTCTTCTGCTGGTAATGAATATTAAGGCAAATTCATATCTTGAATAATAATGAAATGAATTTTTTTCTATAGAGGGACTGGTAAAGAAATAATAAATATGGGTAGAAAATAAAAATCCAAAGAGTGAGAAAACAAATATTCTCTGTTATTCACATATAGTCAGATTACATTACTACCGGACATTTAAGTACACAATGCATTATGATATATCATGTGATGTTTCTTTTAATGTTCCTTTATTTCAATGCATTAGGAATACAAATACAAATGAATTCATAAAGGAAATAGAACTTCTTACAGATTTTAATATCGTTATTAATTCCGGTTGTCCTCCATAACTATGTGAATCCCAAGATTTTTGTCTTATTTTGGCATTGATGCATATTGCATTAATTGTCCTTAGAAGTCAGAATAGGTATCTTAATAAGACTGTACTGAGTATGTGTGTCTGTACTAACTGCACATATTAAAATAAGGTTTCTGTCATCATGCCAAATTCAAATCTCCAACTTTTCATTAAATCTTTTCTTTTACTTCATTTCGCGATCTCTACTCTGACATTATCCTCCACTCTAGATACAGCCAGATAATTACAAATAATCAATGACCTTCTTCCTTGCTTGTGCAATATAATTAATTACAAAGTCCTATACATTTTAGTTCCTCTTTCTTTCAAATGTAAGTTTTTATTGTCAGGCCCAAAATCATTTCACTTCAAATACCTATCATTAATGGCCCAGATGCCTGCTAAAGCCTAGAGAAAATTTTGAGATTGGACTGCATGTGCTTAAGGAAAACATCATATTCAATAGAAATATCTTTAATAATACTAATTAAATGCTATCACAATAAAAGAAAGTCTAGGCATTTTCCTTTTCATGTTTTAAAGTACATGGGTAAATTAAATATAATGTATTAAAGCTAAATATTCACTACTACCATACAACAGTCCAATTACTTTACATATGGTAATTCACATAAAACCCCATAAAACTTGTGGTTTATTATCTGAATTTCATAAATAAACTGAAACATTATTTCAATAAAAATAAGAAACTGAAACACATAAAATATTCTATATTCTCAAATAATGAATTTATCATCATAGTTAATGTTATTTCTGTGCCTAATGCTTTATCAAGTAATACTTTTCAACCCATACTAACAGGTAATAACTTTTCTATTCCACTTTTCTGAACATCATCTTTTCCCACAGATACAATTATATCATATCACCACTGATGTGGCTAAATTATTTTACAATGAGTATATAGATATATGTGTGTATGTGTGTGTAAATGAACCAGTGAAACAAGTAAATATTATATGTAATCATATGGTTTAAAAAATATATATGTATATGTGTGTATATATATATTTTTTGAGATTATGCTGAAATCTCTTAAGTGGTTTATATGTCTATCCTTTTATGATATACATTGCTGAAGACTGATGTAAATAATAAACAGGCACAAATTAAATTAATGCCATGATCAAATTATTCAAGAATAACAATATTAAATTATACTTTCATCTGAAACAATATGAAAAACCCATTTTAGCATATGGAAAGCATTTGGACCATCATATGGAAATAGTAAATACTGAATTAATCACAGTACTGTGAATTGCATTATTATTTCCATTTGTTCGTTCATTGTTTCTACAAAAGAACTGAGCTTGCTGCCTCATGTTGTCATGTGATACAGCTTCTTCCAGTGGAAAGAGCAGACTTCCCTTCTACATTAATGGCAAGTTTGGACATAGGACTTGATTTGGTAAATGGCATGGGAGCAGACGTGATAAATACAACAGCTTTATAAAGTCATGGCATGTTTCTGGCTGTTCTGCTTTTTTTTTTTTTGTTAAGCCAGGACCTAAGAGTGAAGATTTAAGAGGACACATGGATCAGTTGAACATAGCAGAGGAGAGCTGCAGCTTATTCCCATATTCCCAGCTGCCAAAAGATAACATAAGTGAAAAATGTCATTATTATTATAAAGCCACTGAAATTTTTGAGTTTTTGAGTATTTAGCCTTCCCTAGGGAAGGTTACAAATGTACTTAGTTGTTTTAGATATTGCTGTAAAATGACCATGAACATTTCTCTGACATTCCGGCATGCTGTAATCCACTAAGAGTAGCATAATGCTGGAAATTTTAATAGAAGAAAAATAAACTGGAGCATTAGTATCGATGTACAGGCTAGGGAGCATCACAAATCCATTTAATGGTTAAAGCTAATATCATAGATACATACTACTGGAACAGAAGCCACAAAGAGTAAAGGCCTTGTTTAAAAATTTAACCTATGCCTAAGATAGTCCCTAGAGAACATCTGCTCTCACCACACTCCTAACCTCTTTTACAGACGTACTAACTTTACTTCATGTCCTTACAAATGCCAAGTACTATCTCACTTTAAGGCTTCTCACGTGAACTTCTTTTTTCTTGGAAAAAAAGAAAAAGAGAGAGAGAGAGAGAGAGAGACTCATCCTAGTTTGCTTTTAAAGTCATGCCCTCCGTCCGGTGAAAAAAATGATTGGAAAAAATGTAAAGTTATTTATGCTAAAGGGGACACACTGATTTTATAAACTATGAGTAAACATAACCAGGGAAGACATAAGCAGTAAGACATTAATAATCTTTGTTTTTCAGAACTGTTCCAGGATGCTTTATCCTCTTCCTCAAGGAGAATTCCCTGTGCTGCAAGCTCTTTCCATTGAAATTGATTGCTGAGTCCAAGATCACATCTGGCAGTGCTGACAAAAGGCAGTATCCTTAGCTCCTCAACTTTATACACAGCACACTTTCAGATGCTGTCCACACTGGTGAGGTAAATGAACTGGTATCGTGGATAAACAAGACTTTAAAGTGACTGCCTTCGGGGAACCCCTCTAATACTTTTCAAAATTACTTGGTCTAGATCGAGAACCATAGGGTAGCAGGGCTGGGATATGACCTGTGCTGCCTGACCAATGTATGCCCTGTTGCGGTGTCCTGACAACTGTAAACTCTGTTCCTAGGGTATAGGGTATACCACGTGTTATCTCTAGATTGTACTTCTTGTGCATGTGTTCAGACAATCAAGGCATGGCCTCAGCCCTGGATGACTTTCAGGTCAGCATTAACATACTGGCCAGAGTGTTGCTTGACTAATGCCTCAGGCCAGGTAAAAAAGGTTAATGTAGAAGCTAAAGAGGCAGTCACTGACTTTCTAAGAGAGATATTTATATTTAATGAGATTTGTTTTAACTGACTAATTCCAGGAATCCTGATGGACATAAATGAGATCAATATGCAGACTGATCTATGTGGGGTCCTACTGATAATAATTTTCCTGTAAAGATAACTTGACTAAATGCCAAAGGTATGGATTGTATAAAAAAAGGATTAAGATAACAGACTTGAGACTGCTGTCCTTAAAAGGATCTCCCTGCAAGATTGGCCTTTACCTAGCATCTGGGAACTTGGATTTTGGGAGGGTTCCTGCCATTCTTAGAGCTGATAAACACAGCTCACTGTGCCTAAAATGTTTGTAACAGCAATGTGGCTTATACTGAGAACCTCACTTTCTTCTGGAAGTCTCATATTTTGTATATGCTAGGCAGAGGGTGATTATATGACTAGCCTCTTATAAAAGTCATGGCATGAGTCGTTACAGTATATGCTGTCACAATTTTTGCTGAAGGAATTAAGCATGCCTTGCATGACTCCAATCGCAGAAGACTCTTCGTAAGCTTGCACCTGGTTTCCCTCAGACTTTGCCTCATGTATCTATTCCCTTTGTTGATTTTGCTGTGTGTATATTTCTATCATTATAAATTATAATCATGAGTATGGCTATATTCTGAGTCATTTTGAAAATCATCAAACCTGGGTATAGTCTTGGGGATCCCCAGCACAAAAAATATATCAATAATTACATTAATTATAAATGAATTATTCACACTAATTAAAGAGCTAAGATTGCAAGACTGGATAAATAAAAGGACCCAAATACACATCTCCATAAGATGCACTTAAAATTTTAAAACATAAATTAAAAGCTATGGAATGGATAAACATATATCACACACACAGTAAACAAACAAAAATACTGGTGCGGCTATATAAATATCAACAAAATGGACTTTGAGTCAACGAATATTAAAGAAGATGCAATTAAGGATACATTTACCGTATGACCTATTTCACGCTTAGATGATCACCTATGAGAAATGAAAACACATATACACACACAGTCTTTTAAATAAATGTTTGAATTAGTTTTTTTTTTTCATAGTGGCCAAAGCATGGAAACTACCCAAGTGTCCACTGATAAGTGAATGCACAATCTCAATGTGGAACAGCCATACAATAGAATACCAGTCAGCAAGTTAGCAATAATAAAAAATAAAAATCTAAAAAAAATTGAAAACTTATTGAGTTAAAGTAACCAGACACACACACACACACATGCTTATTGTTAACATGAAAGACAATAAGCTCTAGAAGCGTCAACTTCTTCAATGTATGGTGATAGAGATCATGTCAGTGGTTGCCTCGGTTTGGAGCTTGTGGCAATTACAATGTCTACATATTGTGTTAGAAATTACGTAAGTGGTTATACAATGTAAATACTGTTCACTAAGAATATATTTATTTCAATTTAGTTAATCATACCCCAAAAGTGGGCCCTTAAAATATATTAGGAAGGGTCCAGATGAAAAGTAGGAAATAACTGTGCATACTATGTAATATTCCAGCTTCTGGGGTAAGAAGCAGGTGCAAAATCACATTAATTTTGAGGAAAAAAATTTAAAACCTGAAAGTAGGAATTCCATTGTTGTGATCACTGCTATATCTTTATCATATAGGGCAATACAGGCATCTAGTTGGTATTTAATAAAAATTTGCTTACAATAGAATTGAGTCCATAGCATATGAAGTGTAGCCTATTTAATACAAGATTGGTGTATTTCAGCTTCCTGTTTTTTATTTGCTTTCATGTTGCAGGCATTTCTGATTATGTACCATTAATAAAATTTAAAGGGAATATTGTTTATATTTTCTTGTTTCATTAATATATAACTCATAGAATTAAAATGATCAGAAAAATAAATTATAGAATATTTATCAACATTTTAGAATGTCAGTAAGAAAGTCAAAAAATTTAAGTAAATATAATAGACTGTTAATTCCTTTTATGATGTTATAAGGTATATATAAGGTATATATCCTTTTATGATGTTATAAGGTATATAATTCCTTTTATGATGTTATAAGGTATATATAAATATAGTGTATATTTATATATATTTATACATGTATATGTTATCTATTATATATAATACCTATTATATATAAACTTCAGGATTATTTTGTTTAGTTCTTTACACATTTTAGCAACATAAGAATCACCTAGGAGTTGCTAAAATACAGATACAGATTTGGGGGCTTCATCCCTGTAATTCTCTTTCATTTGAATTGGGGTAGGGTCCAAAAATTTGCATTCCTTGCATGCTCTCAGTTGATACTAATGCAGTTGGTCCAAGAACTCCAAAGGTTCTCAAACTCAAAACTCTCTATTTTAAATTTTACT
This sequence comes from Hippopotamus amphibius kiboko, assembly GCF_030028045.1. NCBI lineage: Eukaryota > Metazoa > Chordata > Mammalia > Artiodactyla > Hippopotamidae > Hippopotamus > Hippopotamus amphibius. Next base: position 79,356,308 of record NC_080198.1, read on the forward strand.
CTATTTTAAATTGTAAAAGAAAAAGAGGCTTAAAAAGGCTAATATTTCTGAATTAAAATTTTTTTCTAGGCTACTGACTGTCTCCTGATAGTCAGTTTCATGTTTTATTCTCCTTGCAATTCAAATGCCCATACTACCCAACATGATCTATAAATTCAATGGAATTCCTATCAAAATTCCAATGGTATATTTCTTAAATATAAAAAAAAAATCCTAAGATTAGTATAACTATGAAAGACCCCAAAGAGCCAAAGCAATCTTGAGAAAGAAGAATAAGTATGTGAAAAGGTGCTCAACATCACTAATCATTAGGGAAATGCAAATCAAAACCACAGTGAGAGCTCACCTCACATGTGTTAGAAAGGCTGTCATCTAAAAGATAAGAGAAAAGAAGTATTGGTGAGGATGTCAGAAAACAAAATTGGTGAGGATGGTTGTCATCAAAAAGAAAAGAGAAAACAAATATTGAAAACAAGTGTGTGTGTGTGTACATTTAGATATTCCCTTTTTTCTATATATACACACACATACATAGCATTCAGCCATGAGAAAGAAGGATATCCTGCTGTTTGTGACTACATGGGATGGGCCCTGAGGGCAATACACTTAGTGAAATAAGCCAGACAAATACTTCATGATATCACTTACATGTGGAACTTAAAAAAAGCTAAACTCATTGAAATAGAGAAGAATGGTGGTTGCCAGAGGCAAAAAATGGAGTTATTGGTCAAAGAGTACAAACTTCCAACTATAAGATGAATACATTCTGGGGATCTAATGTACAGGATAATAACTGTACAGTTGACCCTTGAATAACATGGGGGTTAGGGGCGCTGGCTCTCTACACAGTTGAAAATCTGTATATAACTTATTTGACCCTCCATATTTTTAGTTCCTCCATATTTGCAGCTCGGCATCCTCAGATTCAACCAACTAAGGATCATGTACTACTGTAATATTTACTATTGAAAAAAATCCAAGTATAAGGGGAACCATGCAGTTCAAACCTGTCTTGTTCGAGGGTCAACTGTAGTTAAAAATACTATACTATGTATCTGAAAATTTCTAAGAGAGAAGATCTTAAATGTTCTCAGTATAGAAAGCAAATGGTAATTACGTGACATGATGTAAGTATTAGCTAACTCTAGTGGTAATCATTTTGCAATATATAAGGATATAAAATCAACACATCAATATGCTGTGTGCCTTCAACTTATACAATGTTATATGTCAATTATATCTCAATGAAGCTGGTAAAAAAAATCCCCCAACACCAAAAAAAAAAAAACAAAAAACAAACAAAAACCCTATTTTCTACTCCTTTGCTATATAAAAGTTACTCTAAATTTAATAATTGCAGCCTCTTTTAAGTTTTTTTTTATTGTGTTAAGAAATAGGTCTTGAAGAAGTTAAAAAATGTTTTTCATAGCTATAAAGGATTTTTACCAATACTGATATTTTCTCATATTCAAGAATTGGCAAACTTTTTCTGTACAGAATCAGAGAGTGAACACTTCAGCTTGAGGGCCAGAAAGTCTCTGTTGTAACTACTCATTTCGGCAATGGCAACATGAGTGTACCCAGGGCCATGCATAACCAAACCAGAATGACTGTATTTGGCCCACAACAGGCCAGATTTGACTTGTCATAGTTTTTTGACTCAAGAATCATAGATTAAAGGTGATATCAAATTAGATAGAAAATTGTGTTTTAAAGTAATTGTGATGAAAATTATATTTATATATATAAATTTATGCAATAGGATTAAATTGGGCTTAGACAAATTCATATAAATATTGAATGTGAAAAAAGAAAATGAATGAAATAGACAAATAACAGCAAATTGGAGAAAAGAGGTAAATGAGGTATTAATCTAAACAAAAGAAAGGGAGTACCTGCATAAAATACATTAATATATTAGGATAGATAAAAAATTAATGACTTAGGGACTTCCCTGGTGGTGCAGTGGTTAAGAATCCACAAGCCAATGCAGGGGACATGGGTTTGAGCCACATGCCACGGAGCAACTATGCCTGTGTGCCACAACTACTGAGCCTGTGCTCTAGAGCCTGTGAGACACAACTGGAGAAAGCTCACACATGGCAATGAAGTCCATGCGCCTAGAGCCCATGCTCTGCAACAAGAGAAGCCTGCACACTGCAACAAAGAGTAGCCCCCACTCACCACAACCGGAGAAAGCTCGCATGCAGCAATGAAGACCCAATGCAGCCCAAAATAAATTAATAAATTTTAAAAAAAGAATGAAAAAATATTAATGATTTAAAAAATCCAACAGCACATGCTTTGGAAATAAAGGAAAGGTGAGTTAAATCCTCCATATATTACTGTACAGGAAACAATAATACATAACATTAAATTTCAAAGAGTAAAACATGATTCACTTCAAATATGCCATATATATTTTATAAAGTATTGGGTGGGCCAAAAAGTTCGTTTGGGTTTTTCCATAACATCTTATGTAAAAACAAACTTTTTGAGTAACCCAATACAAAATATTGTACTGTTTTAAAAGCGTATCTTGAGAGTCATTTGATTTTCCATGTACATGTCATGATTTATTCAATTATCATGCTATTAATGGATATGAAGTTTGTTTTACACTGTGCTACTACATAACTTACATGTGGAAATGTACTTCTAAGATACATTTCCATAAGTGGGTTTGCTGAGTCTTAGGCTAGGAGCATTTAGGGAATTGGTAGCTGGTGACCAGCATACTCATTATCATTCATTTAAACAAAACATATCTCCAAATAAATTATGTGGGATTACCTACTTTTCAACTTTGTCTTCATCAGCTTTCTCTATCTTTGCAGATCTCATTGGGAAAATGTGTTATTTCATTGTAGATTTTTAATTTGAGCTAATTTTATTATCCTTTATATGTATTACTTCTTTATCTGTGAGATAATTTTCCATTTACCCTATAATAATTCACCAGGCTGCATCTTATGACTTGTGTACTTTTGCTCATGAATATTTGCAACATTTATCCATGTTGTGAATATAGCTGTAGTTTATTCATTGCACTGCTACCTATTAGGCCACAATTCCACTTCTCCATTCTGTTGTTAATGAACAGTAGTAATCTTCACTGAGATGCATTAGTACAGATACATTATTTTTCTCCTCCCATTCCTCCTTCATACAGTTCATATAGTGCAGCTTAATTTTGACAATTATAGTTATGGTCATTAAAATAACTCATTTTATTTACTATATATTCTCTAAATTATTAGCATTTTTAAGTATCCAGATTTATAGATTACTGTAGTCACAATGGCAATAGTGCAATGCTGTTATTATGTTGATGTGGGATGGGTGAAAGAATAGTGACCAGGGGATAAACAGACTGCTGCCAGCTTTAGCAGGGGTGACTATCTTCAAGCTAAATAGTAGAAAAATAATTTTTCCTTGTTCCAAACCAAAGATATTCAACAAGTATTCTATCAAGATGGAGTAAGGGCTATGACAAATGAGAATAACAACATAATAATTTTGGTTATACCTTCAGCATAGTACTTCTCCTGAAGTCCTATCAAATATTAGATATGTGTTTTCCTTCATTCCACTGACCAGGGACCTGCAGGTGTGTTGGTAAGGTTGGTTTCCTCCTAATTTCTTTTTACTCCTCACAAATAGTGCCTCCTTATTTTCGTTTTCACTTCTTTTGGTTTTCACTTCTTCTCCAATAAAAATCAAAATGCCATCAGACTATTCACATCCTGTATCATTTAGTTGCACTGTCCTATGACACACACTAGTGCATATGCACGTGTATGTATACATGTCTGAATGCATACATGTCCATACATATGCATATATATGACTACACATATTATATATATATATATATATAAAATATATGTATGTTATCAAGTGTATCACCTCCAAGATCATCATTTTAAACTTTCACTACTGATTACCTTCTTTCATTTTTCAAAATAACTTATTCCAGTATTCTCACTCCAGATATCATTCCACCACTACTTTCATCAAATTTATTGGTACTACCAATAAACTTTACTACACCTAACTTTTCCTCCCTTTATCATCATTCTCTTGTTCCTGTCTATATTTTTAACACTTGATTGTCAAATTTCTATCTCTGGTTGAAACTATAGTCATCCCTCAGTATCCACAGGGGATTGACTGGTTCAAGACACACCAGGCATACAACATCAAGTCCCACAGTGGGCCCTTCATGTCCCAGATTCCACATTTGTGGTTTCAGCCAACCATGAATCATGTAGTACTGTATTTACTACTGAAAAATCCATGCATGAGTGGACCCTTGCAGTTCAAACCCATGGTGTTCAAGGTTCAACTATAGATCATTTCACATTCAGTGAATGCACCCAAGGAGAAAAATGTGATTGGAGAAAAAATAGAACAGCTATGCTTACTCTTTTTAAGTGAATTGAGATGCTTATCCATCTCAAGTGGTGTATTATTTCTTCTAGGCAGTCCTACTCTTTTTTCTCTAATCAGTGAACTCACAAAAATCTCCAGGATGACCATTTTCTCTTATCAAATCTCAAACATCTCTTCCATTCTTTTATCAAGTCATCATCTATTTTACAGAAAATACAGAGACTAACAGAAGAAAAGAGAATCATTTTCTTCCAGAAAATACTCCAACTCACCTGCATCTGTCATTATATTCTGCCTGTACTCCTGTTACGGAAGATCACTTGCTGTATAACTCTTCACCTCATTCTACTCAACATAGGCCTTAATGTCTTTGTGGTTAATTGCACAATGGACATAAAACCCTTCTAGACATTTTTGTTAATGCTCCTTTCCAAGGCTAAAATAAAGCATGAGTCTTGGTTATACTTTCAGGACAGCACTTAACCAAAAGACTTATTATTTAGAAATACAGAAATGTTACAAAGCAGAAGTTAGAAAGACAACCTGTAAACTGTTACCACCAGTAATGGAAAATATATAGAATTTATGTTCTTCCTGTGATCATGCTCATAAAAGGATAAAACATTACATCTTTGATGTTCCTGTCAAAAATGCCTAACCTGAACCCAAAAATGAAGAAACATCAGACAAATGTAAATTGAGGGACAGCCCACAAGATATAAATGATATTGAAGACAAGAAAAGACTGAGGACCTATCAGAACATATTAAGGGAGATTAAAGAAACAGAATTAAATTTAAGACAAAATTCTGGATTGGATGCAGGACTAGATTTTTTTTTTTCTATAAATGACATTAGAGGGACAATGGGTAAAGTTTTAATAAGGTCATGAAATGAGATACTAGTACTGTATCAATGCTAATTTCTTAAGTTCTATAACTGCACTATGGTTAAGGGAACATCTTTTTTTCATTCCTTATCCATTACTAAGAAGAAACTTTTAAACACTTAACAATACCTTCAAATAGTAGCAGAAAATTCAACAGGTTTTTGTCTTGCTTGCTACAGTATGTGGAGGTTACTGACCTGATTCTGCTTGAGAAAGATACCTACAGAATACACCATTCTGAATTAATTCTCTTGTAGTTCATTTCTAAACTATTTACTGAGCCTTTCAAACATATGGCTTTAAATATGCATATTTTATACAGAAAATTGCTTGAAACATTTCCGTGTTCCTTGAATAACCATTATGTTTATATGCATAAACCAGGAAAGGTCTAATTGCTATTTGCACGGATTATTTACAGCTAAGTGGTGTATGAAGAAATAGAGTCCATAAAAATGCTATTGTGTACAAAATCCAATCTGTCTTCCTCATTTTAATTGGGTGTGAGAATATCAGTTTATAGATTTTGGAAACATAGCCATATAAATGTTTCTCACAAAGAACAAAGGTTATAGAAGTAATCTGTCAACTAAACGCTTTAATAAACTTTTCCTACTGAATGGCTTATTTTCACAGAAAACTGGGTTTGCTGTTTCCAATAGGTCTATCACTGCAAATGTAAATATGCATTTTTAAAATCACTAAGATGCCACTTTTATTCTGCAGAACATACTTGTTAATTTATCTGATATCCTAGTAGTAACTAAACACATCTAACATTGGTGGCCACAAGGGAGTGATACTGTTTTTTTGGTGCTGCTGTTTTCATTTATTTGGCCAAAATATCTGAAGTATTTAAAAATAAAGAAATGGTTAATACATGGTCACTGATCTCAGAATATTCACACTGAAGGAGAGCAGAGGACAAGATAACTACACCTTCTTTTAATGTGTGTGTTTCAGTGGTAACAGTAAATGATTCTACTCTGCTCTGATCTAAGCACCAAAAGTTACAACAGTCTCACGACTGTAAATTACCACAGTTCTCAATTATTTTAAGTTTTTATATGTAACCTACTGTAGTTTTGTCTCTTCTTAAATTTTTATGCTTCCGTTTTCTTTCAAAGAGAAAGAAAATAATGTTCTATTGAGTGAGAAGTTTCTCACTTCTACATAAATACTAACGATGGACAACTCTAAAGATATCCAATCCTCAAATCAGCCCCAAATGATAAATATCTGTAGAGAATGTCTCACAGAAAATGAAATAAAATCCAGATATCCAATCAGATGCAGAGAATGTGGATGCAGAACAATTTACAAGAAAAAGACTAAAAGACTGGTGGGTTTCAATACTCGATGAAACATGGAAATTCAGAAGATTATCTTCATTTTTATTTAGATTTGCTATTACTGTTTCTCATTGTTTTGTAGCATATTTCTCTTTATGAATACAATTATATACATATGATTTTATTTAATTTTAAAATCATATTTTATTTAGATATCTATTAATACCTTATATTAAGAATTTCCTTTTTGTTTAATTATATGACCTAATTTTATTTTATTTTATATGTAATGTGCCATAAAATATGCAAAGGTTAAAACTGCTTTCCCAAAGCAAACCTTCAATCAAAACTTATAATCATCTGGGACGCTTGTTAAAAATGCGGATTTCTAGGACCTTCAAAAGGTCTAATTAAGTAAATCTTCAGACACTACACTAGTTCTATATCACTGAGCGTAAACTCTCTAGCATTATATGGTACAGAGTACACCAATGCACTTGTTGTCAGGGTGCACACGTTATTTTGACAGTTTTTCATTTATTACTTGGTGTAGGCCCTTCTGTATTTCTATATCATTCTTAACAATTGTTTTAAATGTTGGCAGAGGGAAGAGAAATTCTAAAGGTTGTTTTACGTAAGGCAAAATCTACCCCAAGTAAAATGTAAATAGATTATTAAGGCAGGTGTAATTTCCCAGGTGTAATCATTCATGGAAATCAAAAATGCTGCTTTCAGGATATAAAAAGCATCTGGACTCGTTTACACTGAATCATTGCTCAAATATAGAATCTTTTGCCTTGATTTTAGGGACATGGAATAGATGATCACAATTACACTATATCTGTTCCAGGATTTCATCATTATAGAATGTCATGATGGGTGGTGCAGTGGTTAAGAATCTGCCTGCCAATGCAGGCGACATGGGTTCGATCCCTGGTCTGGGAAGATCCCACATGTGGTGGAGCAACTAAGCCCATGGGCCACAATTACTGAGCCTGCACTCTAGAGCTCATGAGCCACAACTTCTGAGCCCATGTGCCACAACTACTGAAGCCTGCTCACCAAGAGCCTGTGCTCTGCAACAAGAGAAGCCACCGAACTGAGAAGCCCATGCACTGCAATGAAGAGTAGCCCCTACTCTCTGCAACTAGAGAAAGTCCATGCACAGCAACAAAGACCCAATGCAGCAAATAAACAAATAAATAAATAAATAAATAATAAAAAAGAAGAATGTCATGTTGGCCTTCCTAATATTCATTTTAAATATTAAATATATTCTAACTTTATTAATAGCTAATATCTGTCTCTGACATTCAAAAACTATCTATACTATTTTTTATAAACACATATTTTTACTACCATCCTCATATAATAAGTTCTACAAATTTGTTATATGCTATATGAAGTACTACAATGTTCAGATTTTTAAAGAGTGCTTTCTTGGTCTAGGTTTTCTTTTATTTGTGTCTTTCATAAGTATAATTCTGATATGTTCCTTTTTGACCTTGTGCTTTTTAGACAGGAGAGTCCCAAAATATGATATCTCTTTATGACAACTCTGCAACTCATTGGCTAGTAAACTTATAATTTTCTTAACTGTTCTAATTCAACCATAGGTCCTTTATGTATCAATAGTTTAATTGAATAATTTTATTTGGTAACTAGACAGAGAGGTTTAATGGAAGAAGCATTACAACTGAAATTCAAGACCACTGTTATCAGCAAGAGAAATCCATGTGAACTTGAAGATCATAATGCTTGCTGTGCAATGAGTAATGAATTCTTTTGTCTTCTGAACCAGGAGTCTAGTATCTTCCATCAGCACCTATGAAACTATCTCAGGCTAACTTGATAGCTTCCAAGTAAGTAAACTTTCATAACCATCATAATTCTTAACATACAGGACACCTTGTTCTCTGAAAGCTTAATAGAAATTTTCTCTGAGGTAAAGTTAAATGAAATCTTATTCTTGTTCACATACCTCAAGATTCTCTCCTTTTCACTATGCTTCCGCAAACACAAAATATCACACACACCAGGAAATTTATACATATCTAGACATTAAATGATTTTGTTTGGCAATAGGCAGATTTTTATGTACAATTTACTATTTTAGAATATGTTTTTGTGCACTAGCATTCTTACAGAACACCTATATCCTTTTGAATCATTTAATAGAAGATTTAAAAATTATGCATGCTTGAAGTTGCTCTTTATGTAATATATGTTCTATTTTTTAATGCTTATGAAGTGTCTCACTACAAAGTTATACTGATAATTGCTTTTTATCATGCCATTGTATATACTTCCTCAGAAATATATGTATCAGTTGTCACATCATGGTCTGTATCCTACGATACATCCAAAAAGATCCAAAAAGGATCTTAGTTGAAGAAACTAAAATAATAAAGTTAGAGTATGTGAAAACATAAAGTTTTTCTGTCAAATACACCTACTTTATAGTTGTTATGAGAAGCCACTGGAAAGTTTTAATGAGAGTGACATGCTCTGAATTCAATATTAAAAGAAACACTTGCTTCTTTGTGTAGAATAAACTATAAGAGACAAGAGTCTAATGACTAAAAGACTACTGAATTTATTTCAGTAAAAGATGATGGACTAGGGTAGTAATTTTTTTTCCTTTTTTTAAGCTCTTTATTGGAATATAATTACTTTACACTGTTCTGCCCGTTTTTGAAGTACACCAAAGTGAATTAGCTGTATTTATACATATATCCCTATATCCCCTCCCTCCTGTGACTCCCTCCCACCTTCCCTATCCCAGCCCTCTAAGTCTTCACCCATCCTTGAGTTGATCTCCATATGTTATGCAGCAACTTCCCACTAGCTATCTATTTTACAGTTGGTAGTGTATATATGTCAATGCTACTCTCTCACTTCGTCCCAGCTTCCCCTTCGCCCCCCTCTACACCCCATGTCCTCCAGTCCATTCTCTACATCTGTATCTTTATTCTTGCCCTGTCACTGCATTCATCAGTACCATTTTTTTAGATTCCATATATATGAGTTAGCATACGGTATTTGTTTTTCTCTTTCTGGCTTACTTTGCTCTGTATGACAGACTCTCGGTCCATCCACCTCACTACAAATAACTCAATTTCATTCCTTTTTATGGCTGCATAATTTTCCATTGCATATACTTGTCACATCTTCTTTATTCATTCATCTCTTGATGGGCATTTAGGTTGCTTCCATGTCCTGGCTATTGTAAATAGTGCTGCAATAAACATTATGGTACATTTTTTTTCTATTTGGATTATGGTTTTCTCTGGGTATATGCCCAGTAGTGGGATTGCTGGTTCATATGGTAGTTCCATTTTTAGTTTTTTAAGGAACCTCCAAACTGTTTTCCATAGTGACTGTACCAACTTACATTCCTACCAACAGTGCAGGAGGGTTCCCTTTTCTCCATACCGTCGCCAGCATTTACTATTTCTAGATGTTTTGATGATGGCCATTCTGACTGGTGTGAGGTGATACCTCATTGTGGCTTTGACTTGCATTTCTGTAATAATTAGTGATGTTGAGCATCCTTTCGTGTGACAACCCAAATGCCTATCAACAGAAGAACAGATAAGGAAGATTTGGTATATACACACAATGGAATATTACTCAACCATAAAAAAAAAAGAATGAAATCCTGCCATAAAAAAGAATGAAATCCTGCAGCAACATGGATGGACCTAGAGAATATTATGCTTAGTGAAATAAGTCAGACAAAAACAGTGCATATTTATCAGTTATATGTGGAATCTAAAAAGGGATTCAAATGAGTACATATGCAAAACAGAAACAAACTCACAGATATAGAAAACAAACTAGTGGTTACCAAAGAGGAAAGGGTGGAGGGGAAAAGTAGGGGTATGAGATTAAAAGATACAAATTGCTATTTATAAAATATATAAACAACAAGGATATATTGTATAGCACAAGGAATTATAGCCGTTGTTTTGTGATAAACTTTAATAATCTGTAAAAATACTGAATCGCTATGCTTTATAACCTGCATCTAATATAATATAGTAAATCAGCTACATTTCAATAAAATAAAAAGGAGTAGAAAGTTAGTTTAATATTTTGGCCTGAGAAACTGAGTGATGTTTACAAGTCTAAAACATACTGGAAAAGAATAATTAAGGTGGGAGAATAAATGGTTTGATTTTTGACATATTTTTGATACATTTATAATATCAAAATGAAGTTGTTAAGTAGATACTTGTGTATAAAAGTATAAGGTACAGGACAGAGATCTGGCAATAAAATATACCTTTTGAATAGAACATATAATTTAAATGGAACCAACTGATATCATTTATTAAGATATGAATCTGCACTCGTCATGATTTAAACGTTTGCATGTTAACTCATTCTCAGAATTCTTCTTCATGTATAATGACAGAAATGTTTCTATTTACAGGGGATCAATGGACAAGTTTAATTATCTTAAGCATAAGAAAAATTGTAAAATAAATTTTCATGGAGAAATGTCTTCAATTTTGACACTACTCTTAAGAAATAAATAGTAGATGATCAACAAACTACCTACTCCTTTTTGTTTTCTTTAGTAGCATCCCTTCCCATTATGCATTATTTCATCAATGCAGAATTGGCTTAGATTTTGTGAGTGTCTATGTATGTTCATCGTTTTCTCCTAAGGTCCAACCTTTACACACATTTTTCTTTCCACAGTATTTCTCTAGTGATCCTCTCTTTCCATTACTATCAGTCACATAGCTTTTCACCTGGACTAGTGCATGGCCATTTTATGTTTTCTGTCTCTCCTTCCTAACCTATTCTAAAATCAGTATGCATTTAAATTCTTAAAACATAATTTTATGGAAAACACTCTTCTGAAATTAAAACACAAGCAAACAAAAATCTTGAAATCACTCCCTCATTCTCTCTGCAATTACATTTCTCTCACTCTGACAAAGTGAGAGCTTTGTGGTAGCTTTACAAAGCTACCACAAACTTGAAACGAAAAGGATAAAGATTGCTAAAGAAAAAAAAGTCTAAACATTCAAAATGATAGTTAAAGTATAGGCATCAGGTGGTAAGAAGAAAGAGGTGTAACTCCAGTTTTGAAGAAAAATATAATAGATTGGTTCTACCTAATGGTAAAACACAGAAAGTACAAAGCCTGTGAGAAATATTTGGATAATGAAAGTACTTCCCTTATTAAGGAGATATATATAACATATATACACACATACATACATATGTATATACATATGTAAATATATATTTAATCTTTGTATTAATATATATTTATATATGTCATATTCACATAACCATATATTATTCACTCATTCATTCACTTACCAACCAGAACATCCAAGAACTTTAACTGGGATCATTGACAACATCAACTCAGAGTATTTCACAACATCAAGCATTTGCTCATGTTAAATAAGCAATTCAAACACCACTCCTATTAGTTCCTATCTGTACATAAAGTGATTTTAAGGAACTTAATGTATTGGCTAAGCATGCTTTCTGTCTCTTTGTGTATGACCCTATCAACAGAAAGAGTTCCACAGTACCAAAGCTGTCAGTCTGAAGCTAAATGCACACAGAATTAAAAACATTCTGCAATATATTGGGCACTATAGCAAACACAATCAATAACTGGAATAAGCAATTTGCATTTGTACTACTCAATCTCTACTGCAGTAGGATAGACTAGACTAACACAGGACCCAATAACCGGTGACCCAAAGCTCTCCTTTTATAAAATGGAGGTAATATATTAGAGTGAAATAACTAGAACCAAATGATATACAATACCTAGATGAATATATAGTATCTTTGAAAAGTTAAGCTTGTCAGATGTTGATAAACGTCCAAGGGGCAGCCCCCATCACCTTCATGTATGAGAAGTGGTTAGTGATTAGACACCAACAATCTGGCTTACTTATGAGTGATATGTTGACACCCCCAAAATAATATCTGAAAAGCCACAGATCTTCCACCCTGCCTCTGGACAGAATTTAATGAATCCCAAGAGTCAGAGAAAACATCCCAATATGTTTAATTCTAGATCAAATATAATGCAATTTATGTTAAGGTTTTCAATATATATAAAAATCATTTATATTAAAATATATTATCATTTCTAACTTTATGTTAATAGAGCACTGCTCATTCGTACAATATGCTTTAGTAGGGTATCAAATTATTATGCACATGAACTAAATACTTCAGCGAAGAGGTAGCAGTGAAATAGTACCAGCTGTGGCTACTTTAATCAAGCATGGTTATACATTTAAAATGTATGACAGTGATATGTTTTCCATAATATAGAGGAAATTTTAATCACACTAATTTCTAATTTGTCATAAAATTTCAAGAGTTACTGAGTCCTCTTTAAAAGTGTATTATTTTAGATTAAAGCACCATGAAAATTTAGACCAATTTATCTGATGTTAGTAATAAAATATCTTAAGACATTTTTCAAATATACCAAGTAGCAGCTTTTCAGTACTTCATATCTACTATCAAGTTACATTTTAAGTTATAAATTGTTTTCTCGGTTTGATCCCGATTACTCACTTATACTTCTGTAGCTTATAAAATACATATTTTTAAAAGTTAATCAAAATAAAAAATTATGTCAATAATGATGATAGTGCTGAGTATATTTTATAAATTGGCTTTAAATGTATTTTCAAATGCATTCATTACCTTAATTGGATTTTCACCAAAAAAATGTATATAATCATATATATGTGGAGAAAAAAAAGAGACCAAATTTTATGATTACATGAAAGTAATATAGCTAGTAAATTGCAGAGCTACACTTTAAAGTATTTTGATTCAAATGAAAAGCTATTTTCCATACCCCGTATTACTTCATAGGGACAACTGGAAATATCCTTATCGTGTTATAGTGATATCTATCATTTTAGTGACAGAAAAATTAGTATAGAGTTTAAAGTTTAGAAATTTGTTAATGTTATTTGCTATTTATTACTTTTTGAAAATCTTTTAATTCATATATTCTGTATATTGATCCTCCTATAAGTTTTGGTAGTTTATCATCTTTTCCAAATTTATTTTCCTTTTATAATTCCATTTCTTCAAGTACATTATAATTTTCAACAATTAATTCATGTCATTATAACTATACTTCATTCATTCAGTAAATAGTTATTATTAATGTTAATTGAACTTTTTTATCAGCTTTTCTCCTTATAGGCTTTATTCATTTTCTTGATTATGTGCAGTCATCTATTTCTTCTTATTTTCCCCATGAATTTATTCTCATGTAACAGCGCTTTCTTTTTCCTTTCTTCTCCATGATTACATACCTTGATTTTTCTAATAGATTCATATTTGAATATTATTTCTTCTTCCATTCTCTTTTCCTTTCAAACCCTTCTTTACTTTTTAAGAATTTATTAAAATTCTAAAGCCCTGACTTCATCTTGGAGCTTGTATAACTATTTATGAAATATCTCCTTAGACTGATATTCAGAATTTGCAAAAATCTGAACTAGCCTTTACTATTCAATCTTATCTGCCCAACATAATTCTTCTGTTCAATTCCTAAAATATCATGTGCTTACTTAACCCTATACATGTTACGCTCAAGCTTCACAGTAAGTGTTTACACATGTTATTCTCCTCTTCAGACCAGGCGGCTTGGCCAATTAGTGAGGGAACTAAGAGAAAAGCGAAGGGCTCTCTCTTCCCAGCCCCAGAGCGTGCTCTCTTTCCTCCTGGGGCTTTTGAGAATCTTGAGGCAATCTTGCAAACCGTATTTAAACTGGCCAAAGACAACTTCAGACCTATATAAAATAATAGAAAAGGTTGGAAAATATTAGGCAGTACAACTGTGGAACATATTAAGCAAGATGAACATCTCTGGAAGAAGCTGTGGAAGCCCTAGTTCTGCAGATGTATCTAACGACTTCAAGAATGTTTGGACAAAACTAAAGGAGTATCATGATAAACAAATACAAGGTTTACAAGTAAAAGTAACTGAAAAAGGAATGAATTTTAGATGCACAAAGACTAGAAGAATTCTTCACCAAAAATCAGCAATTGAGAGAGCAACAGAAAGTCTTTCATGAAACCATTAAAGGTTTCGAAGGTCATCTTGTATCTTTAAAAATATACACAGAGGACTTCCTGGTGGCACAGTGCTTAAGAATTCACCTGCCAATGCAGGGGACACATGTTTGATCCCCGGTCCTGGGAAATCCCACATGCTGTGGAGCAACTAAGCCTGTGTGCCACAACTACTGAGCCTGTGCTCTAGAGCCTGCAAGCCACAACTATTGAGCCCATGTGGTACAACTACTGAAGCCTGCGCATCTAGATTCTGTGCTCCACAACAAGAGAAGCCACTGCAATTAGAAGCCTGTGCACCACAAGGAAGAGTAGCCTCCACTCATTGCAACTAGAGAAAGCTTGCATGCAGCAATGAAGACCCAATGCAGCCAAAATACACACATAAATAAATAAATAAATAAATAAATTTATTAAAATATAATAAAAAATCCAATATCGAATTATGCTTCTATTATAAAAAGTGTCTCTAATTTACTTTTTAAACAGTTTCCATTTTCCATGTCAAACTCAGCTCTTTCAATTCCTCCCTAAATCCTCATGGAGTTTACACTGTAGTATTTGCTTGTTCTTGTCACTTTTTTAAAAAATTTGAGTTAAATGAGTTTTTAGTGATGATAATGGTACATGGAGGAGAATCCAGTAAAATATCATTGTGAAAGCATGGGTTTCTAAAGTTTTGTTTTTTTCGCTTTTTGTTTTGTTTGTTTTGCATAGCAAATGTTGCATTTTAACACTGACATGATTCTAGAATTAAATATGCCTCTTCAGTTGCCGAGAGTTCATGCTCCATTAAATTAATTATCTATGTCAAATGACTGTCCTAAAATTAAGGGGAAAATGTACATGTAAAATCAATAAGCTTGCCCATTAAGAAATTAATGCTCATGTGTTTTAAATTAATGCTCATATGTATGATATGAAGCCATTTTATTTTTTTAAATAAACTACATTTGTAAGAGATTTGACTATAGTTCTCTAAAGAGTCAGATTTCTTTCCAAATGATTTAAGATATCAATTATAATTAAAATGATTGTTTCACAACAGAGATTAAAAGCTATTTTTCTTATTTAATTACAGTTCTTGAGACATCTGAAATTTTTTTATACAGTGAAATGAAGATGTAAATTAAGTGTTTTCTAGAAAAGCAAAATTTTCAGCATTCATTATTTACTGCCAATTCAAAAAATCTAAATAACTGGAGTGCTGTAGGCCTTCTCAAATCTGTTTCTGCTTTTCTCTTAGCTTTGATAACCTTCTAGTTCAAGTAAGGTCTGTCAAATTACCTTACCCCAAATCTCTTTTAATCTGTATCATCAACATGTAGTACCAGTTAAACCAGTTCCCTTGACTGGAATTTATAAGTCTAGAGTCAAGACCTGAAGACATTTTGCTTTCTTCCCCATTGATTCCCTGGTGGTATTTGTATATATATGCTGCTGAATACTATTTGTCTTCATATCTGACTCCTTAGTTAGACTTCTTAGGCATCACAAAGCAAAAAAAAATTTATCCAACAATTAATTATCACTAAACTGTGAAGTGTCCCCAAACCAATATGACATTAGGGAGTATATGTTGGATTAAAGCATGCATTAATTAATTGCTCAATTAACTGACTGAGTGATCAATAAGTGAATGAGATTAGGAAGGGGAATGCATCAAAGGTAAGGTCAGTTTAGGAATTTGTTATGATAGGAAGGAGCACGCATATTGTAAAAGCCATGAAGAAACAGTCTTAATTTTAGAGAGTACACTGTGAGTAAGAATGATAACACAAATTCAGGTACTAAGTGAAAGTTAGCACCTGACACCAATGACAGATGACTTTTAACTATTAAAGAGCATGTTTAATTTATTAAGCCCTACTGAGTACATAAGGTTATATTGCATTTTGTGGATTTTGCCCAAACAATTTTAAGACAAAGCCTCCAAATTAGGTAAGGATTTCAAGAATTGCACATGGCCAGTTAAAAACACAAGAAAATGAGAAACTATATAACCTTCTGCAATACAGCATGGTGGAATAGAGAAGGTAAACTATCAGGGTCAAGTAGGGATCTAAAATAACAGATGAACCTTCTTTGGAAGAGGAATAGGATTTTGATAGAGCACTTTTTGTTTAAAGGCTATTTAAGCCATGGGCTATCTCCAGAATTCCAGTAAAAGGTAGGGATTGCTTATAAGATATGAACAGCTTGCCTTTTGGAGAGTGCGAAGAGCAACTGACTGTAGGTTGGTGGGGGGAACAACAACAGTGTGCAAGGTTCTGATTGCAATCACATATTTTATATTTCTAGGCAAAGCCTTGTTGACTATTTTTGAAATACTATCACTTAGAAAATACAAAAGGATAGAATATGTTTGTAAAATACATCCCAACTGATTATGCCATCCCCAAAAGAGAAAGTAGTGGTGCATCTTTTAGCCCAGCTATGCAAAGAGAAATATGAGTATCCATTGTAAGGGTACCATCTGCTAGAAGATAAGCAAATAAACATAAATTAGTATGCAGGATAGTTATCTATTCACAGTGGTATAATGTTAATATCCTGCTTCTGATCTAAACTGCAGGCTACTATTGCTGAATTTTCTCCCAAGGAAGTATAATAACATGAAAGCTAGTTTCATGATGAAAGAGTATAATAAAAACTATTAAATAATTAGACTGTCTCTTGTTAGATACATAAAGTTATACTTTACATTCCTGAAAAATATTCCTTTTACACAAAATAAAAATATACATAAATACTACTAATTACATCTCAAAAGATAGATTTTATAGTCTATACAAATTTTGGTAATGAAACTTCTATTTTGGTGATACAGAATGGGTTGAATATTCTTTCATTATAAATTTCACACAAACTTTCTTCAATGACTTATTGTATATAAATAAATTTAAAAACATGTAAACATACACTAGAATGTATTTCTTGGCTTTCCTAACTTTATTTTACCATATTTTGCAATTTCTCATCTCATTTAACTTCTTACCTGTTTCTTGCTGAAATCATATACTTAATCTTTGTTTCCTCCTTATATTCAGAATTGAATTACTCAAGGATCATTTCTTTCATGTTATTTTTTTTCAGTGTTTAAATATGACTCTCCCACTTATGTCTGAAATCATGGTTTCAATCCTATTTTCAAATCTAATTTTTTTATCTTTCTTTTCATATCTAGATATTCTTTCCTACCTTACAAGCCCATGTGTTCTCCTGTCACATTGCTCTCTTTCATCTAGCACACAGTGCACTATCCAAGAAATGATATAAATTATTCACTGGCAATCCACTACGCTAAAATTAATTTTGTATTTAGAACAGATACTCAATAAGCTGAGTATTTTGCCATGGGGAACACAAAGAACATGAACAATCAAATATGATTAGGAGTGTGTCTTCTAAGGCAGGCAGACACTGTTATTTACAGGATGATTGGCTTTTGCTAACAAACATTATGAGTCTGTATTTACACATTTTTAATAGAAATGGAAGAGGAACTAAAATGATTTTTAAGGTAACTGAGAGGAGCCTGTCCTGGACAATGGATGATCATGATGGGATATTAGAGAAGATAAACACCTGATACTAATCTTGGAATTTCCCTGCTGTGAAGTTGGCTTTGTAAAAACAAACACACAAAGAAACAAACAAAACTTCCTTTTTCTTTACTCTGTAATATTGTGTTTATTTCTATGTAATATTCTGATGAAAAATCTAAATTGCTCAGTAAATATTGTGTGATGATATTATTTGGAAGGGCTCAAATAAGAGCTATTACTGTAGCCAGGTTGGTCTGTAGAGCATAAAGAGAGAAAACACCTGTTCTAATAGTCCTCATACTTTGTGCTGAAAGAGTAAACGTGTGGTGTACAAAATACAAAGTGAGAGTCTCAAAGACACATTCCTCGACCTGCCTCAAATGGTTTAATTTTATTTAATCCTCTTCTCTGAAAATTGTCCTTTCCAAAATTAATGCATTAAAATAAAATTACATAACCTCATTAAAATAAGAATTAAAATAAAATTTTACCTCATTAAAATAAAATTGTATAACCAAAATCTGTATTAAGGTTAAAATGCATCTATCGCTCACATACACAAACAGATACATAAACACTATATGCTTAATTACTATAATTCATTATGCTTTGAAGATAGTTTTTATTCCACTGAAAGTTTACATTTCTCATCCATTAGCAACATTCAACAATCTATTCCTTTTTAAACAATATTGAGAATTATTGGTTCAGTTGGCACTGAGGCGGCTGTTAACTACATTGAGATGAACAGCTAACAAGCACAGGTTCTGATAAAATATACTGAGAAATACAACCATCAATTAGTTAATAAAAACATCAAGTTATATCTTAAATATGTTATTACAAATTATAATTAATTCCCAAAAATAAAATAACAAGGATCTGTGAGGGTAGAAAAACACCAAATGTAGATGTGGGAGGGTTGGTTCACTCTTAGGAAGACCAAATTGAGGTGAGGCTTGAAGACTGATGTGGTAGATTGCCTGTAAAAAATGGCTATAATAATGCTTCCTATCTCTTTATGTTTGTCTCCTTGTGATGTGACCTTGCCACTACTTATATTAAGGAGTGAAATTCATTTTTGAGCCTGGGTTTGGCCACATGACTTGCTTCTGACAGATGGACAACAAGAATGACCACAAGCAGAGGTTTGAAGATGGTTGTGCGTACAGATTTGTCTTCTCTCACTGCTGGGAACCTTAACTTATTATGTAGACAAGCTTAGGCTAATCCATGAAGGATCAGAAATCAGGAGAACAGAAGTGACAGATGAGGCAGCCATCCTACCTGAGGACCCAGATATGTGAACGAGTCCATGGGAGCTCATTCAGCCCCAGTCAACACCGTGCAGACTAAAAGGATCTTTCAGTCAAACCACAAAGTCATGAGAAATAATAAATATCTGTGGCATTAACATGGGCTCAGAGTCAGAGGAAATGGGTGTGAATGGTGCTGGACTTATTTGCATGGCAGAATTTCCTGACAGGATTACAGAGGTTTAGGAGGCCCCTGAACCCACCTCCTGCAACAGACACAGAGAATCTACAGCTAAATATGGAACAATTCCCTCTAAAAGAAATCCAGAAACTTCCTGAACTACTCCTACATTTGGCAAACAAACAAGAAAACTCCCACATCCAAACACAAGTTGAGACACAATATCACCAAAAACTCCACTCCTTGGTGCTGCAGCCCACAATTAGGAAGGAAGTCAAAAACCTGAGCTTCTTCTCCATGAGGAGTGAAGGGTTTGGGGTCCACATGCAGCAACCCAAATTTTAAGACTTCCACCTAAGTGATAGGGCCCAAAACATCTAGCCTTGAATGCCAACAGGGCTTGTGCCCAAGAAACCTAACCCACGAAGCTATTGAGAACTAAAAGTTCTTAAATGGGCTTGCCCAGCTCACCATGGTTAATCCCTTAGGGTCCAGTGCAGAAGCAGCAGGCTAGAACTGGTCCAGTCTTTCCCTGCAAGAGGCCTGTTAGCTTATCTGAATAGCTGTAGCCTGAGGGGCAGGATTCTAATTTAACACAACACCTAGAGACTGCAGGACTCTCCAGAGGTGGTGTGGAGGCCAGCAAGCGCCATCTTTAGTCTCTCCCTCCGCCTGTCCAGGTACCACAGTTTCTCCTGGAACAGAGTTTGCGAACAAATCTGGGACCTCCTTTCATGCCTGCTACCCAGGGAATATCTCTAATGCCCAGCGGGGTGGATTCATGGGTCCCACAGGACTGCAGTAGACGGAAATGGTTCTTGTATTTATACAATTATGTTTTCGGCCATTTATTGAACAGTAACAGCTAACTGATATAGCTGTGTAGAAACAAAGCAAAATAGCTAGTGCTGCTGGGCTGAAGGACCGGAATTTGGCAAGTCTAGAACTGAATCTGTTTTTCAGCCACTATGAAAAACAGTATGGAGATTCCTCAAATAATTAAACATAGAACTACAGTATGAACCAGCAATTCCACTTCTGGGTATGAATTCAAAGGAAATAAAGTCAGTATCTCAAAAAGATATCTTTACTCCCATATTTATTGCAGCATTATTCACAATTTTCAAGATATGGAAACAAGCTGTGCCATTCAATAGATGAATAGGTACAGAAAATGTGAGATATATATTATGTATATTGAATATCATATAATATTTCATGTATAATATATAATATTCCATACATATATAATAGAATATTATTCATCTCTAAAAAAGAAGGAAATCCTGCCATTTGTGACAACAACACAAATGAACCTGGATTATATTATGCTAAGAGAAATAAGCCAGACACAGAAATACAAATACTGTGCGATTTCACTTATATGTAGAATAGAAAAAAGTTGAATTCATGGAAGGAAAAAGTAGACAAGTGGTTGCCAGAGGCTAAGAGGTGGGGGAAATGGGAAGATGTTTGTCAAGGGATACAAATTTTCAGTAAGATGAATAGTTCTGGGAATCTAATGTATAACACAGTGGTTATAGTTAATAATAATGTATTATATACTTGAAATTTGCTAAAAAAGTAGATATTAAGTGTTCTTATCACACACACCCAAAGGTAATCAGGTGAGGTGATTTGTATGTTAATTAACTTGATGTGGTAATCATTTCATAATGTATACATATATCAAAACATCGTGATGTACAACTTAAATACATACAATTTTTACTTGTCAATTATACCTCAATAAAGCTAGAAAAAAATTTGAATATATGAAAAATGTTCCATGTGAATTAATAACAGGGAACAATAGAGTTTGAGAGTTAGGCAACATCTACATCATATCACTCATAATAGGTTGTGGATAAAATGTTGCAGCTTTGGGAAGAGTCACTTATAATGGGGATGTCAAGATTAGAACAAAGCACAAAGAGCAATACGGTAGCAGTACTAGTATAGCATAATTGCAGTTTGAAGAAGGGTACTAACAGTGAAGTAAGAGTATATATACTTTTAATCTTTTTCTTTTGTGCACCTTGCTGAAGATAGGAACAATTTTCCACAATCTTCAAGGTTGAAGAATATAACTAATCTGTTGTCATTGAAATACAGTGGTATTCTCTATTAAATTAATGGTGCTAGCTTTTAAAATGATAGCATTCTGCCATATTCCAGAAGCTACAGAGTTGTTTATACATCACTGGCAGTTTTGAGTTATTTCACTTAAATGTACCTATTTGTCAAAACTCTCCAATATAATAGGTCAGAGTCCCTCAGCTCAAGGTGTGAAACTGATTAGTATCCACAGAAGAATAACAAATGTAAGACTAGACATGAGTGCAATATCCCCTGAAGCACTATGTATTAAGTGCCTTTATTAGTATGCATAAAGCTAGACATTAAAAAAATACAACTTGACTTTGATTTGGAGTGTACTTAAATTGACAAATATTTGATTCTCCCTTATGGATTATAGTACTTAAAAAACAAAGTAAAGTTGATTTAGTCAATAGCATTATTTTCTTTTGTAAATTCATGCTGAATATTGATTATATTGAGGGGCATAAAATTACTTGATTAATAATTCAGCAAAGATGATATAAAACTAAGCATATATTAAGGCATTTTTTTAAAATATTCTGTTCAGAGAGAACTAATACAAATCCTCTCAAAATACTTTGACATAACAGAATAGATACATAATCCATATTCTGAATTTCTATTTGCTCACAAATAATACATTTAACATAAAATCAACACTCAGGAACTTCATGTTGATATAAACAATAATAAAAAAGAGAACACCATGAAAAATAGTAACAATGATTTAAGACATAATTTAATAAATATTACAAATATATGTCAATTTTATTTGATAGCACATGCATAAATTTCAGGTATAAAAACAAATGAGCAAGGAGCTTTGTCAGTGAGTTTTGGAATAAAGAAAGTGAAAGTTATAAAGTTAAGTGACTATCAAAGATTTTATCACATTGCTTAACTTCTCTAAGTAAGGAGAAAAAGGTATTTAAAAAGTTGTTGATCCAGTCTTTGTTCTGACATGTAAAGAGCTTAGACATCATCAATCCTGTTCTCATAATGAAAAAAAGGAAAAAAGAGGTTGAACAAATAAAAATCATTAACTTTTCACAGATTTATCAGAGAATTGAAGTAACATGGCAAACCACTACTCTGAAAAATGGAGAGGCAGAGAGGCGGGCAAATACAGAGAATCACAGACAATATTAGCTTATCTGGAGCAGAAGCCACTGGAGCCAGTAACTGATAGAGACACTTAAAACTGTATTGACAGATTGCTGGAGGCTGAGTGTGCTGGAGGTTGAGGACTACTTTGAGAATTAAAAATTTCTGGGGTCCCCGTATTAGGGAGCCCCACACATTATGGTTTTATTTCCAGGAACCTCAAAAAGTTCTTCTGGTTGAGAGTGGGGAAAAAATGCCTGTGTATTTCAAATAGGAAGAGCAGGAAAGTTATCATTTTAAAACATGTTCATAACATTCTCCATAACAAAGGCCTGCCATCAGTAGAATCTACTTTATCAGACACTTAACTGATCTGGGAAAAGGGCAAGTGGACAATTCCAGCTCCCTCTAGCCTTCCAGTCATACAAAGAGGGGTAAAAAAGGCTAAGCAACATTTTTGAATATCACAGCCCAGGCACTCAAGTTTAAACTTCAGAAAAATTGAAGTTTAATCATAAGATTATAGAATGTTTCTATTCCCCAACAACTTAACACTTATCAACAGGGCTTCAAAATGTCAGTTATAACTGAGAGAGCTATAACACGGACTATATTTAAGGAGTTCTTTAGGAAACCCAAGAAAAAGGAAGGAAACAAGGAATAAAACAATTAGAAACTAAAGTCTTAGACAGTTATAGCTTCAGCAAATTTTAAACACCATCCAATTCTAGCCAGACTGACATTAAACTTCACATTTAAACCCTGATTACTTCAGTTCCTACTACCAGATACATTATGCCAAATTTTCAACAACAAAAATTACTAGGCACACAAAAAGACAAGAATAAACATAGTCTGAGGAAACAAAACATACATCAGTCCAACTCAGGACATAGATTTTTAAATTGTCAGATACAGAACTGAAAATAAACAGTAATTAATATGTTAAGCAATCTAATGGAAAAAGTAAACAACATTTAAGAATAGATAGGTAGGGGCAGAGTTAAGATGGCGGGGTGGGAAGATGCAGAGATCACATCTCTCCACAAATAGAACAGTTACTGGAGGCCAGTGGGGGACCTGAGGCTCAAGCAGACCACAGGAACCCTGCAGCAACCGGCTTGTGGTATCTCGATACACAAGCACAGTGTCAAGCCTGCGTTTCTGAGGTGGGAGCTCTGAGGCCAAAACATTGGACTAAGAGGGAAACCCAGTTCCCAGGAAATATCCCTTACCATGCAGTCTCCCACAGGTTCTCAGCTTAACACCAAGACCCAGCAGGAACACAGTGGTGCCCACCCAAAGTGGGGGGAAAATGAGATGACAAAAAAATATGCCACAGATGAAGGACCAAGGTAAAAATACACAAGACCAAATAAATGAAGAGGAAATAGGAAAATTGCCTGAAAAAGAATTCAGTTATGATAGTAAAGATGATCCAAAATCTACAAGAAACAGTTAAAAAGGAATCAGAAGAACTAAAGAGCAAACAAACAGTACTAGATAACAAAATAACCGAAATTAAAAATACTCTAGATGCTATAAACAGCAGAATAACTGAGGCAGAAGAACGAATAAGTGAGTTGGAAGATAGAATGGGGGAAATAACTGCCACAGAACATGAAAAAGAAAAAAGAAAAAAAAAAAAGAATGGAAGAGAGTCTCAGAGACCTCAGTGATAACATAAAGCAAACCAACATTCAAATTATACACATCCCAGAAGAAGAAAAAAAGAAAGGGTCTGAGAAAATATTTGAAGAGGTTATAGTGGAAAACTTCCCCAACATGGGAAAGGAAATAATTAATCAAGTCCAAGAAGCACAGAGAGTCCCATACAGAATAAACCCAAGGAGAAATACACCGAGGTGCATATTAATCAAACTAACGTCAATTAAACACAAAGAAAAAATATTAAAAGCAGCAAGAGAAAAGCAGCAAATAAAATATAAGGGAAAACCCATAAGGATAACAGCTGACCTTTCTACAGAAACTCTGCAGGCCAGAAGGGAGTGGCAGGATATATTGAAAGTCCTGAGAGAGAAAAACCTACAGCCAAGAATACTCTACCCAGTAAGAATCTCATTCAGATTCAACAGAGAAATCAAAAGCTTTCCAGACAAGCAAAAGTTAAGAGAATTCAGCACCACCAAACCAGCCTTACAACAAGTGCTAAAGGAACTTTTCTAAGCAGAAAACACAAGAGAAGGAAAAGACCTACAAAAACAAACCCAAAAGAATTAAGAAAATTGTACTAGGAACATACATATCAATAATCACCTTAAATGTAAATGGATTAAATGCTCCAACCAAAAGAAACAGACTGGATGAATGGATACAAAAACAAGACCCTTCTGTATGCTGCCTCCAAGAAACCCACTTCAGACCAAGGGACACATATAGACTGAAAGTAAAGGGATGGAAAAAGATATTCCATGCAAATGGAAGTCAAAAGAAAGCTGGAGTAGCAATACTCCTATCAGACAAATTAGACCTTAAAGTAAAGACTATTATAAGAGACAAGGAAGGACACTACATAATGATTAAGTGATCCATCCAAGAAGAAGATATAACAATTGTAACTATCTATGCCCCCAACATAGGAGCACCTCAATACATAAGGAATGCTAACAGCTATAAAAGGGGACATCGACAGTAACACAATAATAGTAGGAGACTTTAACACCACACTTACAACAATGGACAGATCATCCAAACAGAAAATAAATAAGGACACACAAGCTTTAAATGACACATAAGACCATCTCAACTTAATTGCTATTTATAGGACATTCCATCCCTAAACTACAGAATACACTTTCTTTTCAAGTGCACATGGAATATTCTCCAGGAGAGATCACATCTTGGGTCACAAATCAAGCCTCGGTAAATTCAAAAAAATTGAAATCATATCAAGCACTTTCTCTGACCACAATGCCATGAGACTAGATATCAATTACAGGAAAAAAAATCAGTAAAAAATACAAACACATGGAGACTAAACAATACACTACTAAAAAACCAAGAAATCACTAAAGTCAAAGACAAAAACAAAAAATACCTAGAAACAAATGACAATGAAAACACAACAGCCCAAAACCTATGGGATGCAGCAAAAGCAGTCCTAAGAGGCAAGTTTATAGCAATACAATCCTACCTCAAGAAACAAGAAACATATCAAATAAGCAACCTAACCTTACACCTAAAACAACTAGAGAAAGAAGAACAAAAAAACCCCAAAGTGAGCAGAAGGAAAGAAATCATAACGATCAGATCAGAAATAAATGAAAAAGAAAGGAAGGAAACAATAGCAAAGATCAATAAAACTAAAAGCTGGTTCTTTGAGAAGATAAACAAAATTGATAAACCATTAACCAAACTGATCAGGAAAAAAAGGGAGAAGATGCAAGTCAACAGAATTAGAAATGAAAAAGGAGAAGTAACAACAGACACTGCAGAAATACAAAAGATCATGAGAGACTACTACAAGCAACTATATGCCAATAAATTGGATAACCTGGAAGAAATGGATAAATTCTTAGAAAAGTACAATCTTCCAAAACTGAACCAGGAAGAAATAAAAACCATGAACAGACCAATCACAAGCATGGAAACTGAAACTGTGATTAAAAATCTCTCAACAAACAAAAGCCCAGGGCCAGATGGCTTCACAGGTGAATTCTATCGAACATTTAGAGAAGAGCTAACACCTATTCTTCTCAAACTCTTCCAAAATATAGCAAAAGGAGGAACACTCCCAAAATCATTCTACGAGGCTACCATCACCTTGATACCAAAACCAGGCAAAGATGTCACAAAAAAAGAAAATTACAGACCAATATCCCTGATGAATATAGATGCAAAAATCCTCAACAAAATACTAGCTAACAGAATCCAACAGCACATTAAAAAGATCATACACCATGATCAAGAGGGGTTTATCCCTGGAATGCAAGGATTCTTCAAGATATGCAAATCAATCAATGTGATACACCATATTAACAAATTGAAAGATAAAAACCATATGATCATCTCAATAGATGCAGAAAAAGCTTTTGACAAAATTCAACATCCATTTATGATAAAATCTCTCAAGAAAATGGGCATAGAAGGAAATTACCTCAACTTAATAAAAGTCATATATGACAAACCAAGACCCAACATCGTCCTAAATGGTGAAAAACTGAAAGCATTCTCTCTAAGGTCAGGAACAAGACAAGGGTGTCCACTCTCACCATTATTATTCAACATAGTTTTGGAAGTGTTAGCCACAGCATCAAGGAATAAAATGAAATAAAAGGAATCCAGATTGGAAAAGAAGAAATAAAATTGTCACTCTCCACAGATGACATGATATTATACATAGAAAACCCTAAAGACTCTACCAGAAAACTGCAGCACTAATCGATGAATTTAGTAAAGTAGCAGGATACAAAATTAATGCACAGAAATCTCTTGCATTCCTATACACTAACAATGAAAGAACAGAAAGAGAAATTAAGGAAACTCTTCCATTTACCATTGCAACAAAAAGAATAAAATACCTAGGAATAAATCTGCCTAAGGAGGCAAAAGATCTGTATGCAGAAAACTATGAGACACTGATGAAAGAAATCAAAAACGATACAAACAGATGGAGAGACATACCATGTTCCTGGATTGGAAGAATCAATATTGTGAAAAGAACTATCTTACCCAAAGCAATTTACAGATTCAATGCAATCTCTATCAAATTACCAACAGCATTTTTCACAGAACTAGAACAAGAAATCTTACGATATGTAGGGAAATGCAAAAGACCCTGAATAGACAAAGCAATCTTGAGAAGGGAAGATGGAGTTGGTGGAATTAGGCTTCCTGACTTCAAACTACTACAAAGCCACAGTGATTAAGACAGTATGGTACTGGCACAAAAACAAAAAGGAAGATCAATGGGATAGAATAGAGAACTCAGAAGTAAGCCCAAACACATATGGGCACCTTCTCTTTGACAAAGGAGGCATGAATATACAATGGAAAAAAGACAGCCTCTTCAATAAGTGGTGCTGGGAAAATTGGACAGCTACATGTAAAAGAATGAAATTAGAACACTTCCTAACACCATACACAGAAATAAACTCCAAATGGATTAAAGACCTACATGGAAGGCCAGACATTATAAAATTCCTAGAGGAAAACATAGGCAGAACACCCTATGACATCCATCAAAGCAAGATCCTTTTTGACCCACCTCCTAGAATTATGGAAATAAAATCAAGAATCAACATATGGGACCTCATGAAACTTAAAAGCTTTTGCACACTGAAAGAATCCATAAACAAGACTAAAAGGCAACCCTCAGAATGGGAGAAAATACTTGCCAATGCAGCAACAGACAAAGGATTAATCTCCAAAATATACAAGCAGCTCATGCAGCTTAATATCCAAAAAGCAAATAACCCAATCCACAAATGTGTGGAAGACCTAAATAGACATTTCTCCAAAGAAGACATGCAGAAGGCCAACAAACACATGAAAAGATGCTCAACATCACTAATTATTAGAGAAATGCAGCTCAAAGCCACAATGAGGTATCACCTCACACCAGTCAGAATGGCCATCATCAAAAAATCTAGAAACAATAAATGCTGGAGAGGGTGCAGAGAAAAGGGAACCCTCCTGCATTGCTGGTGAGAATGCAAATTGTTAAGCCACTATGGAAAACAGTTTGGAGATTCCTTAAAAAACTAAAAATAGAACTACCATATGACCCAGTAATCCCACTCCTGGGCATATACCCAGAGCAAACCATGATCCAAAATGAAACAAGCAGCATAATGTTCATTGCAGCACTATTTACAATATCCAGGACATGGAAACAACCTAGATGCCCATCAACAGATGAATGGATAAAGAAGATGTGGCACATATATACAATGGAATATTACTCAACCATAAAAGGGAATATAATTGAACTATATGTCATGAGGTGGATAGACCTAGAGTCTGTCATACAGAGTGAAGTAAGCCAGAAAGGGAAAAACAAATACTGTATGCTAACACATATATTTATGGAATCTGAAGAAATGGTACTGATGAAACTAGTGACAGGCAAGAGTGGAGATACAGAAGTAGAGAATGGACTTGAGGACATGGGGTGGGGTGAGGGGCAAAGGGGAAGTTGGGATGAGGTGAGAGAGTAGCATAGACATATTTACACTACCAGCTGTAAAATAGATAGCAAGTGGGAAGTTGCTGTATAACAAAAGGAGATACATTTCATGGGAGATGCCTTGGAGGGCCAGGATGGGGAGGGTGGGGGCAAGTCGTGGGATGGAGGGGATATGGGGATATGTGGGTAGATGCAGCTGATTCACTTTGGTGTACCTCAGAGATGGGTACAAGAGTGTAAAGCAAATATATTCCAATAAAGAGTTTAAAAAAAACAAAAAAACAACAAAAAAAAAAGAATAGATAGGTAATGTAAGCGGAAACATGGAAATCTAAGAATCAAAGCGAAAATGCTACAAATCAAAAACAATAACAAAAATGAAGAATGTCTTTGAAAGGATTTTCAGTTGATTGGACATAACTGAGGAACAAATCAGTAAGCCTGAAAATATGCTAATTGTAACTTCCCAACTGAAAAGCAAAGAGAAAAAAAAAAGCAAAAATAATCAAAGCGAATACTGAGAACCGTGGGACAATTACCAAGTATGTAACATATGCATAATGGGGATAACAGAAGAAGAGAGAGAAAAAGGGACAGAAGAAATATTCAAAGTAATAATGCCAAAGAATTTTCCCAAATCAGTATACAGATCCAGGAAGCTCAGAGAACATCAAGTAAGATAAACAACAAATGGTTACATCTATGCATATCATATTCAAATGGCAGAAACCCAAATTCAAATTCAATTTTTTTGAAAGAACACAGGGATTAGGGCAGGGAAGAAACAGAGCCAAAATTATAGAATAACGAGGATAAGAATGACAGTGGACTTCTACTCAGAAACCAGGCCAGCAATGAAGAGACCAATCACAAGTAATGAAATTGAAATTGTGATTAAAATTCTTCCAACAAACAAAAGTCCAGGACCAGACAGATTCACAGGTGAATTTTATCAAACATTTAGGGAAGAGCTAATATCCATCCTTCTCAAACTCTTCCAAAAAATTGCAGGGCAAGAAACACTTTCAAACTCATTTTATGAGGCCACCATCACCCTGATACCAAAACCAGACAAAGATACTTACAAAAAAAAGAAAATTACAGACCAATATCACTGATGATTTAGATAAAAATCCTCAACATAATTCTAGGCAACAGAATCCAACAACACATTAAAAGGATCATACACCATGATCAAGTGGGGTTTATCCCTGGAATGCAAAGATTCTTCAATATATGCAAATCAATCAATGTGATACAGCATATTAACAAACTGAAGGATAAAAACCACATGATCATCTCAATAGATGCAGAAAAAGCTTTTGACAAAATTCAACACCCACTGATGATAAAAACTCTCCAGAAGGTGGGCATAGAGGGAGCCTACCTCAACATGATAAAGGCCATATACAATAAACCCACAGTAAACATCATTCTCAATGGTGAAAAACTGAAAGCATTCCCCCTAAGATCAGGAACAAGACAAGGATGTCCACTCTCTCCACTACTATTTAACATAGTTTTGGAAGTCCTTGCCATAGCAATCAGAGAAGAAAAAGAAATAAAAGGAATCCAAATTGGAAAAGAAAAACTGTCACTGTTTGCAGATGACATGATATTATACATAGAAAATCCTAAAGATGCCACAGAAAACTACTTGAGCTAATCAATGAATTTGGTAAAGTTGCAGGATACAAAATTAACACACAGAAATCTCTTGCATTACTATACACTAACAATGAAAGATCAGAAAGAGAAATTAAGGAAACAATCCCATTCACCATTTCACCAAAAAGAATAAAATACCTAGGAATAAACCTAACCAAGGAGATAAAAGACCTGTACTCAGAAAACTATAAGACACTCATGAAAGAAATCAAAGATGACACAAACAGATGAAGAGATATATCATGTTCTTGGATTGGAAGAATCAACATTTTGAAAAGGACTGTACTACCCAAAGCAACTTACAGATTCAATGCAATCCTGATCAAATTACTAATGGCCTTTTTTAGAAAACTAGAACAAGAAATTTTATGATTTGTATGGAAACGCAAAAGACCCCAAATAGCCAAAGCAATCTTGAGAAGGAAAGATGGAGTTGGTGGAATCAGGCTTCCTGACTTCAAATTATTCTACAAGGCTACAGTGATCAAGACAGTATGGTACTGGCACAAAAACAGAAATATAGATCAATGGAACAGGATAGAAAGCCCAGAGATAAACTATGGTCAACTAATCTATGACAAAGGAGGCAAGGATATACAATGGAGAAAAGGCAGCCCTGGACAGCTACATGGAAAAGAATGAAATTAGAACACTCCCTAGCACCATACACAAAAATAAACTGAAAATGGACTACAAACCTAAATGTAAGGGCAGACCCTATAAAACTCCTAGAGGAAAGCATAGGAAGAACAGTCTTCGACTTATATAACAGCAAGATCTTTTTTGATCCACCCCCTGGAATAATGGAAATAAAAACAAAAATAAATAATTGGGACCTAATGAAACTTCAAAGCTTCTGCACAGCAAAGGAAACTATAAGCAAGACAAAAAGACAACCCTCAGAATGGGAGAAAACATTTGCAAATGAATCAACAGGCAAAGGATTAATCTCCAAAATATATAAACAGTTCATCCAGCTCAATAAGAAAAAAACAACCCAATCACAAAATGGGCAGAAGACCTAAATAGGCATTTCTCCAAAGAAGACATATGGATGGCCAAGAGGCACATGAAAAGCTGCTCAACAGCACTAATTATTAGAGAAATGCAAATCAAAAGTACAATGAGGTATCACCTCACACCAATCAGAATGGGCATCATCAGAAAATCTACAAACGGTAAATGCTGGAGACAGTGTGGTGAAAAGGGAGTGCTCTTGCACTGCTGGTGGGAATGCAAATTGATACAGCCACTATGCAGAACAGTATGGGGGGTTTCTTGGAAAACTAAAAATAGAATTACCATATGACCCAGCAATCCCACTCCTGGGCATATACCCAGAGAACACCATAATTCAAAAAGACACATGCACTCCAATGTTCATTGCAGCACTATATACAATAGCCAGGACATGGAAGTAACCCACATGTCCATCAACAGATGAATGGATAAAGAAGATGTGGTACATATATACAATGGAATATTACTCAGCCGTAAAAAGGAATGAAACTGGGACATTTGTAGAGACATGGATGGACCTAGAGACTGTCCTACAGAGTGAAGTGAGTCATAAAGAGAAAAACAAATATCGTACATTAGCACACATATGCAGAATATAGAAAAATGGTACAGATCAGCCGGTTTGCAAGGCAGAAATAGAGAACAAACATGTGGATGCCAGGTGGGGAAGGCAGGGAGGGTTGGGAGGGAATCAATTGGAAGATTGGGATTGCCATATATACATTACTAATGGGGGAAGAAATACCAAATTGTACACTCTAAATATATGCAGTTTATTGTCTGTTAACTGTTATCTCAATAAAAGTTCTTTAAAAAAAATAAAGAAACCAGGCCAGCAAGAAGCGAGTGGAGTGAAATTTTTTTAATCTTGACACAAACAAAAAACACTAAGGCACTAATGCAGAATTCTGTTTCCAGTGAAATTACATTTCAAAAGTGAAAGAGGATTAAGAACTTTTTCAGACAAATAAAAACTGAGAGAATTTTTATACACAAGACTTCCCTTGAAAGAAATACTAAATAAAGTTCTTCAAAGATAAGAAAAATGTCACAGGTCAGAAAATTGGGCATAAGTAAAGAAAGGAAGAACATCAGAGAAGGAATAAATGAAGGTAAAATAACATCTAATTTTTTGTAAGTGTAATTAATTTAATAAATAACTGCTCAAAGAAACAGTAGCAACAATGTATTCGGTGATTATTGCTTATAGATTAGTGAAATGAATGAGAGCATTGTTATAAGGAATGAAGAGAGGAATTGGGAATACTGGCATAAGATACCTGCACTACTTGTGAAGAAGTTTAATGTTATATGAAACTGAACTTAGATTATTTTGAATGTATATTGCAAACTCTAGAGTAACTAATAAAAATGTTTTTAAACAATGTGTACTTGATATGCTAACAGGGAGAAAAGTGGAACAATATAGAATGCTCAAAACCAGAGAAGGCAGAAAAGGAGAGGAAGTTAAAAAAAAGTATCATAAATAGAAAATAATTATAAACATTATAAATATTAATACAACTATATCGATGATCACTTTAAATGGGAGGCAAAAACTATTAGAAATGCAAGGAAGAAGAGACAAAATTTACTATAAGAGTTGGAAACTTCAATACCCCCTCTCTAGATCGAGCAGGCATAAAATCAGCAAAGACAAAGGTGAACTACACAGTACCACTGATCAACTGAATCTAATAGATGTTTTTATCTAAATACTGAGATTTCAATCTAAAAATAGCAGAATACATATACTTCTCAAGCTCACATGAGACATCTACCAAAATAAATCACATATGGGCTACAAAATAAACTATCATATTTACAAGAACAGATATTATATTAATATATGCTCTTAGACCATAGTAGAATTCAACTAGAAATTAATAACAGAGAGCTGAAAAATATTAAATATTTGGAGATTAAATAAACACCTAAATAACACGAGGGATGAAGAGAGTCTCCAGAGAAATTTTAAAAAATATTTTGAACTATGTGAAAATAAAAATAAAACTATCAAAATGTGTGCAGTGCAGCAAAAGTAGTATTTAGAAGGAAAATTATAGCAGTGAATGTGGGTATCAGAAAAGAAGAAAGATCTAAAATCAATAATCTAAGCCTCACCCTTGGAAACAACAGAAAGAAAAGCAAATTACATGCAAAGCAAACATAAGAAAAAAATAAAAATTACAGCAGAAATCAATGAAATTGAAAAAAGAAAATTAAAAAGTCAACAAAACCTAGCCTTATTCTTTGAAAAGATTAGTAGATTTGATGGATGTCCAGCCATACAAACCAAGAGAAAAAAAGAGAAGACACAAAATTTTAATATCAGAAATGAAAGAAGAGTCATTTCTATTGATCATGTGAACATTCAATGATAAAATTGCTAAAGAAGAAAAATTACTTGAAAATATCAATAGATGCAGAAAAAGCATCCAATACCTATTTATAATAGAAACTTTCAGCAAAGTAGGGGATGGAGTGGAAATTCCTTGAAAAAACCAACATCTCCAAAAAAAGAAACAAGACAAGACCAAACACAGGTCATAACTAATGGTGAGAAACTAGATGCTTTCTCCCTAACATCATAGATAAGGTAACACATCTCACAAAACTGGAAGTCCTAGGTAATGCAATAAAACTAGAAAAGGAAATAAAAGATTGGGAAGGAGGAAATAAAATGGTCTTCATTCCCAAATGGCATAACTGTTTATGCAGAAAATTCCAAAGAATCAATAAAAAAAAAATCTCTTAGAACTAATAAGTAATTACAACAAAATTGCAGGATACAAATTGATATACAAATACAATCATTTCCATATAAGCCAGCAATGAATGACTGGAATTTGAAATTAAAATATAATAACATTTACATTAGCACCAAAACAATGATATACTTATGTATAAATCTAACAAAAAATGTATAGTATATAAATGAGAAAAATTACAAAACTGATGAAAGGAATTAAAAATGATCTTAGTAAATGAAGAGATGTTCCATGTTCAAGGACAGGAAGATTCACTATAGTTAAGATGTCAATTCTTCCCAACGTGATCTATAGGTTCGATTCAATACCATTCAAAATCCCTGGAAACTATTTTGTGGATTTCTACAAAGAGACCATATGCTTTGTATGAAATGGTAAAAGACACAAATAATACTCAATACAGTACTGAATGAGAAAAAGTCAGAGGACTGGTACTATTCCACTTCAGGACATTATCAAGCTATAGTAATCACAACAATGTGGTATGGGCAAAAGGATAGATAAATTGATTAATGGAACAGAATAAAGAGTCTTGAATCAGACCCACACAAATATAGTCAACTGATCTTTGACAAAGAAGCAAGGGAATTTCAAGGAAAAACAAAAGGGGGGAGTCTTTTCAACAAATGGTGTTGGAGCAATTGGATATGCACATGCAAAGAGAAATCTAGACACAAAGCTCACATACTTTATAAAGTTAACTCAAAATGGATCTATATGTAAAGTGTAAAATTATAAAGCTTCTGGAAGGTATCATAGGAGAAAATCTAGTTAACTTTAGGTTGGTGATGAGTTTTTATATATGACACCTAAAGCATGATTTATAAAAGAAAGGATAAGCTGGACTTTATTAAAATTTAAAACTTCTACTTTGACAAACAGTATCAAGAGAATTAGAAGACAAGCCACAGTCTGGGAGAAAATATTTGCAAAAGACACTTCTGATAAGGAATTTTACATCTAAGAATGATACAAAACATTCTTGAAACTCAACAATAAGAAAATAAACAATTCAATTAAATGAGTAAAAAATTCTAAACAGTTATTTCACCAAGGATGTAGAGAAGACAAATAAGCAGATGAAAAGGTGATTAAAATAAATGATATGTGATTAGGGAATTAAAAATCAAAATACTGTGATACAACTAAATAGAAATTGAAGTCACTAAAATCCAAAAACTGCCCAAAAAGGAAAATACTAGGGAAGATGCTGAGCAACAAGAATTCTTACTTGTTGCTGTTGCAAAACCAAAATGGTACAGCCACTCTGGAAGACAATTTGGCAGTTTCTTACAAAGGTGTTTGTTCTCTTACCATATAATCTAGCAATCACATTCCTAGGAATTACCCAATTCAGTTGAGAAGTTATTTCCACACAAATGCCTGCATTTGGATGTTTATAGCAGTTTTATTCATAATTGTCAAACACTGGAAGCAACCAAATATTCTTAAATAGGTGAACGGTTAAACTGTTGTAGGTCTTTACAATGGATTATTATTCAGTGCTAAAAATAAATGAGATCTTAAGCCACAAAAAGACACATAGGAATATAACATGAATTGCTTGTGAAAGAAGCCAGTCTGAAAGGGCCACATACTGTATGATTCCAAGTATATGACATTTGAGAAAAGGCAAAACAATGAAGACAGTAAAAAGATCTCTTATTTCTAGACGTTTGGGGGAAGGGGAGAGATGAATGAGGAAAGTACAGGGGATTTTTAGGATGTTAAAACTATTCTATATGATACCATAATGGTGGATACATGGCATTATGCATTTGTGAAAACCCACAGAACTGTACAACACAAAGAGTGAACCTTAATGAAAACTATGGGATTTAGTTAATAATAATTTATCAATATTGGTTCATTAATAGTGACAGATGCATCACGCTAATACAAGATGTTAATAACAGAGGAAACTATATGGAAGATGGGAGTGCATGTATCTGCTCAATTATTCTGTAAAACTAAAACTATTCTAAAATTAAATCTTTTCAGTCTTTCCATTTTTATCTCTAGTTAATGATTCATTTTCTTTGATGCTAGAAAGAACACAATCATGGTCAAATCACTAACCCATGTTTTATTAGTTACACAGAGCAAAACTGTGCAAAGTTTTAAATCATGTCCACATGTAGAGTCTCTCCTTCTCTCGCTCTCTTTCTCTTTCTCATGTGCGTGCGTGTGTGCATGCCCACACACACATCTTTGAGAACCTGAAGACCAATTATTTTCCTTTTGAAGAGGTTCTATTTCTGGCTCAGAATCTGTTAAAATGGTCATGGAATTTGTACTCAGGTGGCTTAGTATGTTTTTTTTTCTCTTCTTTATTCTAACTTCTTCAGAAAACTACTTTTTTTCATCCATTGAAAGAATGTAAATAGGTTATTTCTCTTGAGTAGGAATACTAGAAGAATAAGTGATAAAATATATTGCTGAAGAATGAGTATGGTAGTTCATTGAGATATTCATCTTAAGCAGGAGTAATATTTTTGGTTGTATTTTTAAAACATTTAGACTTTTTCTGGTGTCTAACAAAGCACTAATACTAAAATACTAATAAAAATTAATTGATTCTGAGATACGTGAATAGACAGATCTCTTATAATACACTTTGCTACATTTAGGTAGTGATAGCCAGATCTTCCAAATTTCATTTTTTTTCCAAATTGTTCAGTTCTTATCCAATATAATTGGATATCTCATGCAGTCAGTTGTTTTCTTTATAAAGGCACAGTGATAACCCTGAACTGCTCTGACAGTCTGAAGTACTGAGTTCAGCCTCACACTGATCTTAAAATTTTCACTGGGTTTTTCAAATCCCAAGTTCTTCAATCTTCAGATCAGTGATTTAGTCAGATGCTACCTGTAAATGTTACCCACTTGTTTCTTTGTGGTCCTGAGGTGTAATGTCATCTGTGACAGAAAGATGATACTGGTGGTCACATTACATTTGATATAAGCAAAAGTGACCCAGCAGTCATTTGCTTGGATACTTAGCAACAAAACAGGTAATTTTAGGCTTAAGCATTGTAGTTTGGTGAGAAAATAGTGCAACAGCAAGAGTAAACTCTCTGTTATATGCAAAAATCAGAGCTGCACAACAGGCTTAGAAGGCATTCCTACATATAACCAGACTTACAGGAAAATCAGATAAGCATCAAACCTTGTATTCACTTGAATAAATATACCTAGAGCACTAACATCAGTGACAACTGATGGTTTCCATGGGTATATTAGGAAAGGAATGAATTTCTATTTACAACAGCCAAGTAAAATCTCTAATAGTTTGTAAAGATATAAAAGAAGCTTTAAAAAAGTAAATAACTTTGTTAAGATAACATTTAATTATTAGTGCACGTGAACAAACAAAAAAAGCAAATCATTTGAAAAAATTCTGATCTTAACCTACTAAATCTGATTGCATGTAAATAAATAAATATTCAAGAAAAAACTGTCATCACTATTACTGTTAAAATAATAACATTATTAAAAATGCTCCACTCCAAAGAAGATATACAGATGGCCAACAGGCACATGAAAAAGATGCTCAACATCACTAATTATTAGGGAAATGCAAATCAAAACTACAATGAGGTACCACTTCACACGAGGCAAAATGGCCACCATTAAAAAGTCTATAAATAACAAATGCTGGAGAGGGTGTGGAGAAAAGGGAACCTCACTACACTGTTGGTGGGAATGTAAATTGGTATAGCCACTATGGAAAACAGGATGGAGGTTCCTCAAGAAACTAAAAACAGAGCTGCCATGTGACCCAGAAATCCCACTCCTCAGCATATATCTGGACAAAACCATAATTTAAAAAGATATATGCACTCATATATCTTTTATTAGAACGATTCACAATAGCCAAGACATGGAAACAACCTAAAGGTCCATTGACAGATGAATGGATAAAGGAGATGTGGTACACATATACAATGAAATACTACTTGGCCATAAAAATAAATTAAATAATGCCATTTCCAGTGACATGGGTGGACCTAGAGACTATCATACTAAGTGAAGTAAATCAGAAAGAGAAAGACAAATACCATATGATATCACTTATATATGGAATAGCACAAACGAGCGTATTTGTGAAACAGAAACAGACTCACAGATGAGAGAACAGATATGTGGTTGGTCAGGCGTGCGGGGGAGGGATGGAGTGAGAGTTTGGGATTAGCAGATGCAAACTAGTATATACAGAATGGATAAATAACAAGGTCCTACTGTATAGCACAGAACTTTATTTAATATCCTGTGATAAGCCATAATGGATAAAAATATAAAAAATAATGCATATATATATATATAAAACTGAAGCACATTCCTGTGCAACAGAAATTAACACAACATTGTAAATCAACTGTACTTCAATTATTGAAAATGCTCTTTTTGTCTAAGACAAATACTGTATCATATCACTTATATGTGCAATTTTTAAGACTACAACAAGCTAGTGAATATAACAAAAAATGAGCAGACACAAATATAGAGAAAAAAACTAGTGGTTACCAGTGGGGGGAGGGCAATATAGAAATGGGGCAGTAGGAGGCACACACTATTGGGTGTAAGATAGGCTCAAGGATGTATTATACAACACAGGGAATATAGCCTATATTTTGTAATAACTGTAAATAGAAAGTAATCTTCAAAAATTGTATAAAAATTGAAAATTAAAAAATATATTTTAAAATAGATAAAAAAGAATACACCTATGTTACTTGGTAGAATATTTGAAAATATTCTAATAGACACTAGCTATACTATAATGATATATGTTGTACATCTCTCTCATAAAATTTCTTATATTTTGATTTATACTTTTGTTCCTTTATTCTTTGAAAAATCATTTGTTGTACGCCTTCTATGTTACTACTTGTTAATTCCTAAGCCACACTTTGGGAATGTATGAGTTGACTGAAATACTATCCTCAAGCTTATTAACTATATATGTAAACAAATTAATTATAATTGCTTGTCACTAAGTGGAATAGCATCACCATGATAAAGTATTTGGGGACGAGAAAAAAAATGCTCTACCAAGGGAATGCTAAGCATTATTCAGACTTATTATTCAGAACTTTCTCTCACTGTGTCAATAGAAAGATATTGTCAGCATTGAGAGAATTTATTATCTCTTCTTTTTCTCCTGGTATAAAATATGTTCTTTGGCATATTGAACACAGGACTGAATATTATCTGCTTCCTCTGAGTTCATTACAAAGTTATAAACACACAACAGAGGATATATGACAAAAATGCACTGCTTGAATCTCCAGAAAAGAATTTGATTTTGAACTTCAAGAGGTGTATTTAGCTGACAACATTCAGTTGTAGGGCTTTTGGATCTGCCTGATTTTGAGCTGAGGTCATCTTCTTCCCAGGCATTTGCCCAGCCAGGCCTGAGGATGGTAGGATAAATTGAGTCTGGCTATTTTTTTGCTTCAGAGTTCCCTGATCTGTTGGTGGTACATGGTCAGAAGTACATTACAGTCTGAGTTCTCTGCTCAGTTCTGCTTCCTTCTCTGTTTCCTTTCAACTGATGTGATTTTTGCCTGAAAGTCTTCTAACCACCTAGTCATGGTGGTAAAGACTTCCTCCTCCCATTTTCTTTTACAGCACTATTCCTTCCATAAAACTCTTGCACTACAAACTCCACGTCAACATCTGTCTCTAATAGGTCCTGAATTGGTACAACTGAGGAGTGGTTCAATAAGATAAATTGGTAGGATGGGGTCTGGAAACTAATTCACCCCTGTCTCATTAGCAATGAGGACCCTGTCCCAGGTAGTATGCATGGCATGGATAATCTCAGCACAGTATGAAAGCCTTATTGTTAAAACATCCACTGGGTGATTCAGAAGAATGTTCCGGGGGAGAATAATGTCCTACATTTTGCATAAATAAGGCTTTGAAAATTTGAAGAACAATGCATTTAAGGACAATGGAATTGGTTGGTTTGTATTAAGTTGAATTGATGTCCTCAGAGGTAAAATTAAAAACTGAAGGCAGTTAATAAACAATAAAAATTAAGTGTGAAGGGCAGAGGAACTTTTCAGTTGATAAGCAGAGGAAGAGCAGGAAAACCTGAAAGCCAAACTCAAGGTTTCATAGATTTATCAAGTCAAAAGGATATATGCTGAGGAGATCAGTTATGCCACCAGGGGTGAAAATATTTGGGTATATACCTCTAAAGATTTTGACTATACTGACTCCTCTATACCCTTAGAGCCTTTAGAAGTGGCCAACTCCTCCATGCTAAGAGTGTGGAACCCCCACTGTGGGGGGACACAAGAAATATCACCTCTGCAAAGTAGCAGGGCCTCTCCTCAGGATCTCTGTCCTCATGTCCTCTCCTAGATGCCAGGTTGATAAGTAGGCTTAAGTTGCAAAATAACATAGAGATAATGATGGAGATGGGCTATAACCCAAAGGAGCTCCAAGAATGAGTCAGTATGCGCTGACCGTAGAGTGAGACTTTGAGAGTGCTTGGTCAAGGAAAATAGAACGTAATATTTGTTACAGAAGAGTTTTGAATTAGGGGTAACTGTTTTGGGATGCAACACTTAATATACTGAAGACCCCAGGTGATAGGGAAGAGTGTTATATTTGCAAGGGCAGGTTAACACAGCTTTAGGCAAATGTTATGTAGCCATTCATTTGTAAGCACCACAGATAATAGAGCAAACTCACCTCTATAATGATACTATGGTCTGAATGTTTCTGCCCTCCACCCACAAAAACGTATAGGTTGAAATCCCAACTCCCAATGTGGGGAGCTTGGGAGGTTATTATATTATAAAGGCAGATCCCTAATGGATGGGATTAGTGCCCTTATAAAAGAACCCCTAGAGAGGAAGCTCGCTCCTCTGCTATGTGAGGATACAACCAGAAGACTGCAACCCAGAAAAGGTCCCCCACCTGACCATTATGGCACCCTGACCTTTGACTTACAGCCTCTAGAAAGGTGAGAAATAAAAGTTTCTCACTTATTAGCCACCAGTCTGCAGTATTTTGTAATAGGAGCCTGAATGGACAAAGACAAGTGGCTCTGAGGAGTGATGCCCCATGCCATGTGAAGTAGAAATGCCTAAATTATTGTGGCAGACAGCAGAATAAAAGATAAAAATGTAGTTGGCATACAAGAATGCATATTCTATGTGAGGCCTAAAGACCTACCGAGTACTGCGTTTCAAGGGAAGAACCAGAAGACACACCCTTCACCAAGCCCATTCGAATTGCTGTAGTGAGAGGAGTGTTCTCATTGCTAAGTTCCCTAATAGCATCCCTCTGCAGGTCAGGGATGAGAGTGGAAGAAGGGTGTCACAAAGCTAGGCTTGTTAATATCCTTAGGAATGATGGGACCTGGAACAGCAGAGGCCGTATTAGTTCCTAGTCACCAGAAGCCAGCCAGGGTGTTGCAATTATCATAGCAGGCAAGGGGGCTTGATCTGCATGAAGTTGTAAAGGCTGCACCCCTAGGAAGAAAACAGATAGGCAGGCAATGATGGTGACAGTGTGTGTGTGTGTGTGTGTGTGTGTGTATAAACCACATCTATCAAAATCACTCTGAACCCTTGTTAAAATACAGAAGTATAGATTGCTGAGCCCTATCCTAGAGTTTCTGATTCAATAAATCTCAGGCAGGAGTGAACAGACACACACACACACACACACACACACTCTACACACAAAGACAGGGGAAGTCTTCACTTAACATGGTTCTGACTTGTGTGAATTTCAGTAACCAGAGTTTAAATAAATTCTGTTCCCCCCAACATCTACATTCAAATTTTAGTTACTGCAGTTCCATTGAGAGTGACTGTAAAATGTACACGCTTCACTTCTAGGTCTTCAGTCTACAAATATCAGCGTGAATTACAAATACACACCATGATGAGTGACCAATAACTTTACTTCTTTCAAAATCTGTGAATGCACATTTGTAATCCAATTCACACACACACAGCAAGGCATGTAATTGTGGTTCCTATTTATTTCCCACTGAATAGCCCCTATGATGTTATATAATAATCCGTAATAAAAAGAGGGAAGTGCCAACATAAAAACAAAAACATGATTATGCTGGAAATGAAATTCAAATCATACAAACTGGAGTTATAGAAGAAATAAATGACTGTTGGAATGTTGGGCTGTCAGAGTTGAAGAAACTGGATATGCAGCCGGAGGAATTGCATGAAGATAAACTTATCAGCATAAATAAGAAATATGGTAATATGAAAGGGATAAAGATGTTCCAGAGGAAACATTGGCCAAAAAACTTCATTAAAGGGATTCTAGGAGATATTTCATGACATTGAAAGCACAAACGATATAATGCTAAAAGCTGATCCAAACATAGAAAGAAGTATGTTAATTCCGCAGGACAAAAAAATGATGTTTGTTCCAAATTGTAGATTATAGAATAAGAAAAAGGGAATCACTGTTCAAAGTATTCTTGGTAATTTTTCTACAAAGAAATAAGGCATGTTAATCCTGTGTTTCTTTAGTTTTACCTTTTTTTTTCATTTCCTTAGACATATAACTGAGAGAGAAAAAATGTAATGTTTGAAAAATGATTTTAGAGGTTGTGGAAGAATCATAATTTTTTCCTATTGATTATTAACAATTCTTTGCATGATTTCAGCTTGCAAATTTATTTTTATGGTCTTGCGTTACTCTGCAAAGAAAGGACTCTGCGTGTGTATGTATGTGTATGTTCTATAAAAAGCAGGAATAAAAAAACACATAGCTGTAAGTGATTGTGAATACAGGAACCTACTGAGAAAGGACCAGCAACACCATAACATGTATATAGCATAATGATTCCTCCAGTCTTTTCCCTAAAAGGATCTAAAGCCACTTAATGTACAGTGGGAAAAGGGAAGCCCCAGAAATTTCAATGACTGTTGGGCCACCTATTATAATGTGATATTTATCCCAGATACCTGGAGCATCACCATGGCCCCTCTTTTAGAAGAGCAAACAGAAACGAGGTAATAATGGAAATCCAAGCCAAAATCTGGCTTAACAGTGGTCACTGTTTCCATGGATACACCCAGTGTCATTTATCTACCCCATGCGTGTATAGTTGAAACCCACATACTCAGAAGTTGGGATAATACCCAATTGGGTCTTTGGACTGTGGGGCAAAAGCTATTACAGTAGGAAAACCTCTGTAGTAAATCACATCATCATCACATCCAGGGAAATAGTAGAGATTAAAGATACCTTAAAAATCTAAAAGGTGTGGGAGTAGTAGTATTTAGCATATCTTCATACAAGTCACATACCTGGATATTGCATAGTTCAGCTAGGTCCTACATAAGGACTGTAGAATTCCACTGGCTCAAGCAAGCCACAGCCACAGTTGTGGCCACCATCCATGACATGGCATCTTTGCTAGAACACATTAAAAGCTCAGGTATATAATATGCAGTCATTTTTTTTAATATGCAGTCATTGACTTGTCAATTGTATTATTTTATATTCCCAAAGAAAAAAAGAAAAGGTCAGAAACAGTTCAAATTCACATGGAATTGGCAAAAACATACATACACAACTTTGTCCCAGGGCTATGTTAACATTCTCATTTTCTGCCATGACATAGTCTAAGGAGGGCTGGGCTATCTGAACATCCTATAAAACTTAATGAAACTCATTACATCATGATATCTGCTGACAGGGAAGACAAAGCAGGAGGTAGTTAACACATTGGAGGCTTCAGTAAGAGCCATGTGCTCCAGAAGGTAGCAGCAAACTTTATGGAGAATCAGAGACTTGTTTCTTCACTAAAGTTTTTAAGGGTCCAG
This sequence comes from Hippopotamus amphibius kiboko, assembly GCF_030028045.1. Taxonomy (NCBI): domain Eukaryota; kingdom Metazoa; phylum Chordata; class Mammalia; order Artiodactyla; family Hippopotamidae; genus Hippopotamus; species Hippopotamus amphibius. Next base: position 79,400,604 of record NC_080198.1, read on the forward strand.
GGGAAAGGGGTGTGCCAGGAAATTTCCCTCAAAACTAAAAGGTATATTACTACAACTTGTATTCCCTGCCATAACAAGGGACCATAATAGCTGGTAAGCCATTTCTCTCACCTAAGAATACTTCTCCAACCTCTATACTAAATGACAATAAGGCTGAAGATTTGAATAGAGCACAAAGCAAGAAAGGGCTCCGCAGCAGGTTCAGATTTTGATACATGCAGCCCTGCAATTTGAAACTTAAAATCTGCAGAATCTATGGTGATGGTTGCAGAAGAAAATTCAGTGTGGAGTTTATGCCCCACTGGAAGAATCATAACATAACCCCTACCTTCCAGTTCTGAGGCAAGGCCATATCATTTGGGTGAAAGAAGTACCCATCTTTTGAAAAAGAGCTCTAGTGTGACTGGACCTAAGTAGTCATGAAACACTTTATGATGAGTGCTTCCGAATGTATGGTAACTTGTTGAATTGGATCCTGTCAGATTAGCCAAGCCATAAATTCTGGAATACCAAACTTCAATCCATTGTAAGATAAAAATGCTACAAAAGACAGACTACCAAGCTGCATACATATTTGGACTTATTTGCGGACTGCTTTGTCCCTGAAAGGTCACACTCTGCCAAGGGAAAGTTATAAGCTATGGCTGCCTCCTGAGATTTTTGAAGTTCTGTGTAGTGCAAGGACCTGTAGGCAAGGAATAAGTCAAAACATTGGCAGGGTTAACCAAGCAGCTAGAGCTGCACTAATTACATAATTAAGGTAGGGAGGTATACACATGGAACCCAGACTGTCTGATAGTACTACTCGCCCAATTATGATTGAGTTGACAAGTCCATTGAAAGGGTCTTGAATATGCCACTGTGGTATAAAAAATATTTTGAGTGAAGGCATTTGAGAATAGGCTTCTTTCTTAAAGTACCTTATTGGCCTAAAAGCAGAGCCTCCTAAAAGAACTAGATTGTCATAAGTCTTCCCCCACCCCCTACAAATTTTACAATCAGTGCCTCTTGTCACTAGTGAGAAGTCAACAGCACACCAAAACACACATTGTCACAAAACTATCATATCACTCATCTATTTCCCTATTTACATTTCCTAAGAGTCATTTGTTTTCCTGTAGGTGCCCTTTCTCACCCCCTTCCCCTCTTGAGATGATACGTAAGCCTCAAATTCTAACCATCTTCTTGATCCATAACTTTTCTGTGAACTGCATCTATACATGATTTAAAAAAATTCTGTCTTTTCTCTTACTGATCTGTCTTTTGTCAGTTTAATTTTCAGGCTCCCAAACACTGAACATAAGAGGATAGAAGAAAATCTTTCCTCCCAACAGTCCTAATCCTGCCTGAGAAAAAATATGGCTATCAGAGACTCAGATCCCTCAAGAATAAGGCAATCTAGAATAGACAGTTGTAAAGGGAGATGGTGAGTGCCCATTGTTCTTTTAGATTACTCCACCTTGTAAGTTTTCCCTCAAAAAAAAAAGCCCACTGGAGCCAAGGAGGAGCTACACTCCAAATGTGCATGTAAAAACAAAGTCATGAGTTGGAATGCAAATCAATACAGCCACTTTGGAAGACAGTTCAGTGGTTCTTACAAAAGTAAACACACTTTCACCAGATGATCCAGCAATTGTGCTCCTTGGTATTTACCCAAAGGAGCTGAAAACTTATTCCCATACAAAAACTTGGACATGGATAATAATACTAGCTTCATTCATAGCTGTCAAAACTTGGAAGCAAAGAAGACGTCCCTCAGTAGGTGAATGGATATATAAATAGTGCTATTAATATATTCAGACAATGGAATATTATTCAGTGCTAAAAGAAATGAGCTATAAAACCATGAAAAGACATGGAGGAACTTTAAACATAATACATATGACTAAGTGAAAGAAGCCAATCTTATAAGGCTACATACTATATGATTCCAAATATATGACATTCTGGAAAAGGCAAATTATGGAAACAGTAAAAGGATCAGTGGTTGTCAAAGGATGTGGAAGAGAGGTTGTGGAGGGATGTTCAAGCAGAACCCAGAGAATTTTTAGGTCAGTGAAAATATTCCATATGATACCATGATGATGGATACATGTCACACTTTTGTCTAAACCCACAGAATGTACATCACCAAGAGTGAACTGTAATGTAAACTATGGACTTTGATTATGATGTCTCATTGTTGGCTCATCAGTTGTAATAAGCATACCACTATGGTGGGGGATGCTAATAATGGAGGAGGATATTTGTAAGCAGCTCTTTTCAGGAAACCACCCTCAGGAGGAAACTCATTTTCTTGTCAATTTAAGCATAACTACATTGTAACTAACTTTTAAATCAGGTGCTCCCATGCCCTACCCATCTCTGGCCCTAGTACACCTTTCAAATCTTTTGATCACACAATACATTGCCTAAACTGTTTGTTCTTTCCGTAGGACAAAGAAGCAGAAGTGAATAATAAGTAATTAAGAGATGACCAGATCTATTTCCTAGCTTCCCCTTCAGTAATTTTGTGAAGAAACTGTGTGAACAAGATAACATCTAAAGAAAGATCACAAGAAGTCAACAAGTCTGCACGTAGTGGGAGATGGTGATGATTCTGACCCCACTATCTCAAAGACTAACTGAGATAACTTCCCTTTTCACTTTAAAAACTTTCATGGCTGAGCAAAATCTTTGGAGATGGTTTATGGAGGACAGTGAGTTCACCATTTCCCCAGATTGCCAACATTCTGATTAAAAGCAACTTTCCTGGAGAAAGAAAGATGGCGGCAAAGTAGAGGGACGTGAAAAGCATCGCTCTCCACAGATGCATTGGGAATGCACCGAAGGACACAATAATTCCCACAGAGAACCAGCTGAACACCAGCAGATGGCCTCGGACACCAGAAAGGACCGCAAAGAGCCTGACATAACTGCTAAGTTTTTGGTAGTACAGACAATATATCTCTCATACTTTCCTTTCATCCCTATCTTTTATACATTTCTATTCCTTTCTTTTTATTTGCATACTTCCAACCACATTACGCTCTTCTGTTCCCCTTTCTTCCAGCCATTTTAAGTTTATTTTATCTTAACACACTTATAAGCAACACTATCGATCTGCTCAGACTCCTTGCTCTATTCTCCAGATGACGCACCGCCTTGGTATTTAATATTAGGTTTTTGTCTTTATCTTAGTTCTTAGTACAGTTGTCTAATTACATTCTGAGAATCTCCATTCTCTCTGGTGGTACTCTAGCTCTTTTCTATATTTGATCCTAGCTTACAAAATCTCCCTGGATTAATGTTTGTATGTGTAAGGTGTTATTTGTTTGTTTGTTTGCTTTTGCTTTTGTCTCTGATTTGTTCTGTTTCAGTTGTCCATTTCTGTTGGGTTTCTCTTTGAATATCTGAAAGCACACGGGGGTTCTGTCAGGTCTTTCTAGAGCCTTATGTCCTAACGGATTCAGTAATTGTGTGTCTTATACATGTATGTGTTTCCTAGACTTAATATTCATTTAATCCAATACTTGGACATTAGTCTGAGGCTTGGACAGTCTTCTATAAACACCTCTATCGCCAGGACAAGCAACCCCAAAAGTTTGGACAACCATGAGGAAACAAAGAAACACCATGCAGGCAAAGGAGCAGGAAAAAAACCCACAAGACCAAATAAATGAGGAGGAAATAGGAAAAATGCCTGAAAAAGAATTCAGAGTCATGATAGTAAAAATGATACAAAATCTCGATAACAAACTAGAGAAAGTACAAGAAACAGTTCATAAGAACTCAGAAAAACAAACAGCAATGGATAACAAAATAACGGAAATTAAAAATACTCTAGATGCTATAACCAGCAGAATGACTGAGGCAGAAGAACGAATAAGTGAGTTGGAAGATGGAATGGGGGAAATAAATGTCACAGAGCAGGAAAAAGAAAAAAGAATGAAAAGAATAGAAGACAGTCTCAGAGACCTCAGTGATAACATTAAGTGTACCAACATTCGAATTACAGGCATCACAGAAGAAGAACACAAGAAAGGGTCTGAGAAAATATTTGAAGAGGTTATAGTGGAAAACTTCCCCAACATGGGAAAGGAAATAATTAATCAAGTCCCAGAAGCACAGAGAGTCCCATGCAGAATAAACCCAAGGAGAAATACACCAAGGCACATATTAATCAAACTAATGACAATTAAACACAAAGAAAAAATATTAAAAGCAGCAAGAGAAAAGCAACAAACAACATATAAGGGAAAACCCATAAGGATAACAGCTGACCTTTCTACAGAAACGCTGCAGGCCAGAAGGGAGTGGCAGGATATATTGAAAGTCCTGAGAGAGAAAAATCTACAGCCAAGAATACTCTACCCAGCAAGAAACTCATTCAGAGTCAACAGAGAAATCAAAAGCTTTCCAGACAAGCAAAAGTTAAGAGAATTCAGCACCACCAAACCAGACTTACAAGTGCTAAAGGAACTTCTCTAAGTAGGAAACACAAGTAAAGGAAAACACCTACAAATACAAACCCAAAACAATTAAGAAAATGGTAATTGGAACACACATGTCAATAATCACCTTAAATGTCAATGGATTAAATGCTCCAACCAAAAGACACAGACTGGCTGAATGGATCCAAAAACAAGACCCTTCTATATGCTGCCTACAAGAAACCCACTTCAGACCAAGGGATACATATAGACTGAAAGTAAAGGGATGGAAAAAGATATTCCATGCAAATGGAAGTCAAAAGAAAGCTGGAGTAGCAATACTCATATCAGACAAATTAGGCTTTAAAGTAAAGACTATTAAAAGAGACAAGGAAGGACACTACATAATGATCAAGGGATCCATTCAAGAAGAACATATCACAATGGTAAATATCTATGCCCCCAATATAGGAGCACCTCAATACATAAGGCAAATGTTAACAGCTATAAAAGGGGACATCGACAGTAACACAATAATAGTGGCAGACTTGAACACCCCACTTACATCAATGGACAGATCATCCAAACAGAAAATAAATAAAGACACACAAGCTTTAAATGACACATTAGACCATCTCGACTTAATTGATATTTATACGACATTCCATCCAAAAACGACAGAATACACATTCTTCTCAAGTGCACACGGAACATTTTCCAGGATGCATCACATCTTGGGTCACAAATCAAACCTCAGCAAATTCAAGAAAACTGAAATCATATCAAGCATCTTCTCAGACCACAACACCATGAGACTAGATATCAATTACAGGAAAAAAACTGCAAAAAATACAAACACATGGAGGCTAAACAATTCACTCTTAAACAACCAAGAAATCACTAAAGAAATCAAAGAGGAAATCAAAAAATATCTAGAAACAAACGACAACGAAAACACAACAACCCAAAACCTATGGGACGCAGCAAAAGCAGTTCTAAGAGGGAAGTTGATAGCAATACAGTTCTACCTTAAGAAACAAGAAAATGATCGAATAAACAACCTAATCTTACACCTAAAACAACTAGAGAAAGAAGAACAAAGAAACCCCAAAGTGAGCAGAAGGAAAGAAATCATAAAGATCAGAGCAGAAATAAATGAAAAAGAAAGGAAGGAAACCATAGCAAAAATCATTAAAACTAAAAGCTGGTTCTTTGAGAAGATTAACAAAATTGATAAACCATTAGCCAGACTCATCAGGAAAAAAAGGGAGAAGATGCAATTCAACAGAATTAGAAATGAAAAAGGAGAAGTAACACCGGACACCTCAGAAATACAAAATATCATGAGAGACTACTACAAGCAACTCTATGCCAATCAATTGGATAACCTGGAAGAAATGGATACATTCTTAGAAAAATACAATCTTCCAAGACTGAACCAGGAAGAAATAGAAACCATGAACAGGCCAATCACAAGCACGGAAATTGAGGCAGTGATTAATAATCTCCCAACACACAAAAGCCCAGGACCAGACGGGTTCACGGGTGAATTCTATCAAACATTTCGAGAAGAGCTAACACCTATCCTTCTCAAAATCTTCCAAAATATTGCAGAAGGCGGAACACTCCCAAACACATTCTGCGAGGCTACCATCACCTTGATACCAAAACCAAGCAAAGATGTCACAAAAAAAAAACACTACAGACCAATATCACTGATGAATATAGATGCAAAAATCCTCAACAAAATACTAGCTAACAGACTCCAACAGCACATTAAAAAAATCATACACCATGATCAAGTGGGGTTTATCCCTGGGATGCAAGGATTCTTCAATATATGCAAATCACTCAACATGATACATCATATCAACAAAATGAAGGATAAAAACCATATGATCATCTCAATAGATGCAGAAAAAGCTTTTGACAAAGTTCAACATCCATTTATGATAAAAGCTCTCCAGAAAATGGGCATAGAAGGAAATTACCTCAACATAATAATAGCCATTTATGAAAAACCAAAAGCCTACATCATTCTCAATGGGGAAAAACTGGAAGAATTCCCTCTAAGAACAGGAACAAGACAAGGGTGTCCACTCTCACCACTATTATTCAACATAATTTTGGAAGTTTTAGCCACAGCAATCAGAGAAGAAAAAGATATAAAAGGAATACATATTGGAAAAGAAGAAGTAAAATTGTCGCTCTCTGCAGATGACATGATATTATATATAGAAAACCCTAAAGACTCTACCAGAAAACTGCTCGCACTCATTGATGAGTTTAGTAAAGTAGCAGGATACAAAATTAATGCACAGAAATCTCTTGCATTCCTATACACGAACAACGGAAGAGCAGAAAGAGAAATTAAGGAAACTCTCCCATTCACCATTGCAACAAAAAGCATGAAATACCTAGGAATAAATCTGCCTACGGAGGCAAAAGATTTGTATGCAGAAAACTTCAAGACATTGATGAAAGAAATCAAAGGTGACACAAACAGATGGAGGGACATACCATGTTCCTGGATTGGAAGAATCAACATAGTGAAAATGACTGTACTACTCAAAGCAATTTACAGATTCAATGCAATCCCCATCAAATTATCAATGGCATTTTTCACAGAACTAGAGCAAGAAATCTTACAATTTGTGTGGAAATGCAAAAGACCCCGAATAGCCAAAGCAATCTTGAGAAGGAAAAATGGAGTTGGTGGAATCAGGCTTCCTGACTTCAAACTATACTACAAGGCCATAGTGATCAAGACAGTATGGTACTGGCACAAAAATAGAAAGGAAGATCAATGGAATAGAATAGAGAACTCAGAAGTAAGCCCAAACACATATGGGCACCTTCTCTTTGACAAAGGAGGCATGAATATACAATGGAAAAAAGACAGCCTCTTCAATAAGTGGTGCTGGGAAAATTGGACAGCAACATGTCAAAGAATGAAATTAGAACACTTCCTAACACCATACACAAAAAGAAACTCCAAATGGATTAAAGACCTAAATGGAAGGCCAGACACTATAAAACTCCTAGAGGAAAATATAAGCAGAACACTCTATGACATCCATCAAAGCAAGATCCTTTTTGACCCACCTCCTAGAATCATGCAAATGATATAGAGAATAAATAAATGGGACCTCATGAAACTTAAAAGCTTTTGCACAGTGACAGAAACCATAAACAAGACTAGAAGGCAACCCTCGGAATGGGAAAAAATAATTGCCTATGAAACAATGGACAAAGGATTAACCTCCAAAATATACAAGCAGCTCATGAAGCTTAATAGCAAAAAAGCAAATAACCCAATCCACAAATGGGCGGAAGACCTAAATAGACATTTCTCCAAAGAAGACATACAGATGGCCAACAAACACATGAAAAGATGCTCAACATCACTAATCATTAGAGAAATGCAAGTCAAAGCCACAATGAGGTATCACCTCACACTGATCAGAATGGCCATCATCACAAAATCTGGAAACCACAAATGTTGGAGAGGATGTGGAGAAAAGGGAACTCTCCTGCACTGTTGGTGGGACTGTAAGTTGGTACAGCCACTATGGAAAACAATTTGGAGGTTCCTTAAAAAACTACAAATAGAACTACCATATGATCCAGTCATCCCACTCCTGGGCATAGACCCAAAGAAAACCATAATCCCAAAAGAAACTTGTACCATAATGTTTATTGCAGCACTCTTTACAATAGCCAGGACATGGAAGCAACCTAAATGCCCATCAACAAATGAATGGATACAGATGTGGCATATATATGCAATGGAATATTACTCAGCTATAAAAAGGGATGAGTTGAGCTATATGTAATGAGGTGGATAGAACTACAGTCTGTCATACAGAGTGAAGTAAGTCCGAAAGAGAAAGACAAATATTGTATGCTAACTCACATATACGGAATCTAAAAATGGTACTGATGAACTCAGTGACAAGAACAAGGACACAGATACAGAGAATGGACTGGAGAACTCGAGGTTTGGGAGGGGGCAGGGGGTGAAGGGGAAGCTGAGACGAAGTGAGAGAGTAGCACAGACATATATATATACTACCAACTGTAAAATAGTCAGTGGGAAGTTGTTGTATAACAAAGGGAGTTCAACTCGAGGATGGAAGATGCCTTAGAAGACTGGGGCGGGGAGGGTGGGGGGGACTCGAGTTGGGGGGAGTCAAGGAAGGGAGGGAATACGGGGATATGTGTATAAAAACAGATGACTGAACTTGGTGTACCCCCCAAAAAAATGAAAAATAAAATAAAATAAAAAAAGAAGCAACTCTGCTTTGTACCAACACCTGCCTCCCAGGTATTGATTTTCAAGCAGCGAGCAACCAGACCTGAGTTCAGTAACATATGCATGTGTGGTGGCAGGGTGTAAATGGGAAATCTCTGTACCTTCCCCTCAGTTTTACTGTGAACAAAAAACTGATGTAAACTTTTTAAATAAAAGAATAAAAAGAAAAGTAAATTCATGAATCACTAGTGAACTGTGTCAACAACAGGGATGTATTATTCAGATATCCCTTCAAAGAACTTGCCATTCAACTAAAGGGAGTGTGGTTAGCCTACAGCCTTCAGCTGCATTGTCTTTAGGGTCTGCATCAGCATTTATGCTAAAACCATGGTATTCCCAGGCTACCCCCAGACAATAAGGAGTGGCCATTTCTGTCCACTCCTGATCTCAATTTTGTTTCATTGAAGACTTAATCTGACACAAGGCACAACAGACAAGATGGACAGAAGGGCAGATGGTGGAGAAGTATATGGATGAATGGTAAATAACTTAGCAGAATGGGAAGTAAAAATTCTTTTGGGGAACTAATTGTGAATGTGATTCATGCATAAGAAGCCAAGAAAACACTCAGCATTACAAACCCCACTTGAAGTAGCTGGAAGCTGGAGGAGTTGAGTTCAAATCAGGAAAAATGACTGAACATAAAGGAATAGCCTACTGAGTCTTCTCCACAAAACCTCCAAGCCATGCATTGCTTCCTTCCTATGCAGGATGCACATTTGGATAAATTGGCACATGGAAAAACTGAAATATGACTCACCAAATAGATGGGTGAGCAAGGGAGTAGCACTAATATATTATCCATTTACACAAAGTACTATGGATTACATTCAAATAATAATAATAAATTTTGTAATACAGTTCTACTGAGGAGAATTAAATTCTTTTACAAAGGAGTTATGGGTTGAATTCTTTTCCCTCAAAATTCATATGTTGAAGTCCTAACCCTCAGTGCCTCAGAATGTGGACTCATTTGATGATAGTATCTTCGCAGAAGTAATCAAGGTAAAATAAAGGCACTAGGGTGGGCCCTGATCCAGTATAACTGGTATCCTTATAAACTGGAAAAGTTTGAAGACAGATACACACACAAGATAAACGTCTTATGATCATCAGTCAGAGATCAGTGTGATGTGTCTACAAGTGAAGGAACATCAAAGACTGCTACTAAGCCACCCGGAAGAGAGGCGTGGAACAGATTCTTCCTCAGCCCTCAGAAGGAACCAAATGGGCAAAAGCTGGATCTTGAACTTCTAGCCTTCAGAACTATGAGACAACAAATCTGTTGTTTAAAGCCACCAGTTTGTCATGTTACTTGCCATGGTAGCCCTAGCAAACTAAAATGGGGATAGCATTTCACTTAATTAAAATTCAAAGTTAGTAATTCCTATCATCAAAAAAGATTTCAAATGCCCATCTGTTAATGATGAGATGTGATGATAGTTTTTTGTATTTCATCTTTGAAAATGTCTTTTCACTAAGATAGATACTGACAAATACTGATATAAATCAACGAGCAAATGATTTTAGTTGAGCTTATTCAAGGCTTGGAAGACACATCAAATTGTCTTAAATTCTTCTATTGATATTTGCCTTTTAGCATATCAATATGTTGTGGATTAATCACTTTCAGTTGCAGGTGGAGTGAAAGCTCTTCAATTGAATAGTTAATGTATTCTGAGATATGGAAATTTCCTTTGCATTTGCACTCAAGTATGAAAAAAAGCTTCTGGAACTGTGGTTTGATCTCAGAAAATACATCTCCTGCAGATTGGGGTGGGGAGGTATGGTGGTGGTGATCTCACTTTTTATTTTAACTTTTGAGAGTATGGTAAGTATATAAAGCAGTTTGACATTGCTGGTGATTCGAACAATATTACTTTTCATCTAAATGACACTGCAATATAAATTTTGCATATCAGCACATTTTTTGCCTTGTAATTTTAGATTGAATTCATTTACAGAACATTATCAAGTCTATACCAAAAGCTAATTTCCAAAGCTATTCAGTGTTTGATAATAGTGGTTGAGGGCAGTTCCCTTCCATAAAAATCTTAGTGTCGGCCCTGAGCCCAAAAAGTTGCAATAAAATTTTCTAACTTCTACTCCATTAAACACTTGTGTACTAGGGCAAGTCCAAATATTTAACCTTTATTTCTGACAAAAATGTATGCAATTAAGGTTGATTAAGCCCATAAGATCAACTGAAGATCACCATTGACCCTACTGATTTAATTACATATGAGATTCAAATAATTTTTGCTAATTTACCTGCTGATAAATAACACAATGAATAGGCATTAAATTTCTTAAGTTCTTACAAGCTTTTAACATTTGTCCAATTATGCTTTTTTCTGTTCCACACATTTTTATACCCCCATCAGTTGTAATGCATCTTAGCTAATTCCATCTCAGGTTGAACTAAATTTATTTTCTCTCAATTCTTGGCTGTAGCTGTTCCACACAAGCAATTCACAGAGGCTAATTTTTCAATAACTTCAAACTCAGCACTGGCATCTCAAATAAACAAAACAACTAAATAGCATTGGTAACATCAGTCAATTCATCAAGAACCAAGGAAAACCATTCAAAACTCTTCTTGTTTTCTAATTTCCTACTGATGTTGCTCCTGATGCCCTCAACTTGTAAAGCCACTGTAATAACAGAAGGTTAAGTCTTAAACAAGTGTGTTTTCTCTAAACACATTTCTTCAGCCTTTGTAATCAAACATGATTTAAATAACTCACCACAGGAAAAAGGCTTTCACTTCTGGGCTGACAAATGAGTCACTTGGAAAATTACTTTGGTTGTAGCTTCATTTTGACCTTTTGCGTGTGTGATGAAATACTCAGCTTCAACCTTTCTAGTTTTTCTGCCCATTTTCTGTGAGTTGGTAAAACTCCATGTACTTTGTATTATTTTAGCCCAACTAGAGTATAGTTGCATAACTAAAATGCTTTGCCATATAATTATGTAACAAAATTATCTACACTCCCTAAAAGCATAGCATTTGAAGTCTACTTTTCTCTTTTGTTTTGATGTGATAGATATGCACTGATAAAAAACATAAGGAAAAAAACTGTATTATGATATGTGTGACATTCTAAATGCTGTCAAATTATAACTACATCACTGTAATTTGTAGTAAGCCCAACAGCAGTGTAAAGCAATGAGAGCTCAAATACAATCTCAGTCACAACTAGTCAGCTAGTAAAACTGATTTTACAGAATAAAAGTAACTAGAGACAATACAGAAGCAAATGAGCTTGGCTGGATTCCAATTAATGTTACTTATAAACAATGAAATTTGAATTTTATATAATTTTCATGTGTCACAGAAAAACCTGAACTTTTTGGCCAACCTAATAAAACCATACTTAGCTCATGGTCAGTAGAAAAATATGTGATGGTCAGAATTTGCTGACCTCTGATCTGTACAACGTAAAATTAAATTATTAGTCCCCTTCTGACATGCAGCAGCACAGTAAGGCTTGTAAATTGCACATGGAACTTTGAAATATTTCTCTTTGGAACAGTTCTTTTTCTATATTTCTCAACATTTCGAGGTCTGTCCTCCAACCAAATGTTGAGGTTCCGTCTTAGCATTCTTCACAACCTCATAGGACATAAACATAAGCCCAGAGCTCCCAGTCACCATTTTATGAATTGGCAACTAAAAAACACCAAATATGAAAAGAAATAAATACTAAAAAAGAGCAACAAGCAAGTAAATATTAATACTAAGGGTTGGGGGTGATAGCAAACCCAACTGAAAAGAAAAGTTCTTATAACATTGTACAGTACATACTAGCAGTATTTATTTAGTCATCAAGTATAGATGTCAAATTATTATATAATTTTTATTGGGAGTTTTGGAGGGTAAAGAAAATTGACTGGAGCAGGGGTGGTTGTAAAATAGATTGACTACATTTTTCCATAGGTGAAAATCACTAAATAATGTGTAAAGCTAGAAAAAAGGAAATAAAGAACCAACAGAATATGTGTATCATATAGAATTATGTAAGTAAATATTAAAATACTTATTGAAAGATTTTAAAATGGTTGCCTATGGAGAGTAAAGGACCAGATTGGGGACTTTCAAAACTATATTCTGCATTAATTTGCATCTCCTATAAATGCTTTGATTCAGGACTCTGACTGATCAGGTCCAGAGCCTCCAACAGATTGCCAGAGAGCTTGGCCTGAATTTTAGCCCCTTTTCCTCAGGTCCCGTTTCTAGCGATTCTAATACAGATGGTTCTTACATAAGAGTGGGAAAAAATCTGTATGGTATATTCCAAAATTTGTGTGTTTCTAAAATATATGCTTATCCTTAAAATTGCTCAATGATCCAACAAATAAAACATAGACACAACACTGTAGGAAGCAGTTTTTCATCTAATATAAAAGATATTTTTTCTCTCCACACATATCATAAGGATAAATCAAATAAAAACTACCCTATATGAATGCCAAAGTATCATATCACAGTGCACGCAGAAATTATTAAATTGAATGTAACTGCTACTACTTGAAAGAATGTTTAACTATGTCATGTAGTAGTTATCTATTTTACATGCTGAATTACTCCAAAATTTAGTGGATTAAAACAAGGAAATTTGTTACCACATAGTCTCTGTGCTTCAGAAATCAAGGTGTTTCTTGTCTGGCTTGTTGGAAGGATTCACTTCCTCATGAGCCTCTGGCCAGGGATATACCTCAATTCCTTCCCATATGGACCTCTCCAAAGAGTATCTCTCAACATGGCATAGTGCTCCATCAGAGTTTCAGCAAAAGAGAGAGAGATACCAAGGCTACCAAGTTACAGTTTTTGTTTTTGGTTTTGGGTTTTTTTTTAACCTAATCATGGAAACGGCATCACCTTGTTTGGTTATTTTTCATTAGAAGCAAGTCACTGAGTTGCTCCCACGCTTCAAGGATGGTGATTGCCTAATACTGTGCATACCAGGAGGCAGAGTCATTGAAGGCCATCCTTGAAAGCTCTACTTATTCAATACGTCACTGTAAGCAGTCCCCTGTTAAGAGCCAATAAGAAAACAGGGTTCTCAGCTCTACAATCACAAAGATCTAAATTCTGCCAATAACCTGAATAAGTTTGATAACATATCTTGAGTTCCACATGAGAACTTGGCCCAATGGATACTCTGATTGCAGCCTTTGAGACCTTGAACAGAAAACCTAATTATGTCCTGACCTACAGAAATTGTGAGATAAAGAGCATTGTTTAAGTCATTAAGTTTGTGACAGTTTCTAACATGGCAACAAAAGTTAATACACATCCCTTTCAAGATAATTTTTGAACTGGCAACTACTTTCCATATATTTAAACTGATTCTTTTTGATCTTCCCTGACAACTGTAAATAACATAAGTTTTAGGCATTCTGCATGAGCTTCCTAAAATAAATTCTACTAGAACACAACATCAGTTTATCTTATTTTTCAACTATTATGTCCATTATAGTAAAATAAGTCATATATTTTAATGTCCTCAGCAAACAAAACTTTGAAATATATGTTGGCTATAGTCAGTAGCATACTATTTCATAAATTATTCATACATTCCACTAATGGTTAATTTATTTATTTTATAACTCATATATAAATCTATGTCTGTAAATTGTTAATGACTAGAGGATGGAACTAGAAACTGACAGTGAGTGAGAGTTGATTATAAGGTTTAAAAGTTAAAACCTTGATTGACAACTTACTGCTTTAATCTGCATCATATATTAACTAAATAATTGAATTGATTTTAAAGTATATTTGTGATTTTTCTTTACTAATATTTACACAAATATTCTTGTATATTTCCTCTTTGTTTTGACATAAATTCCTGGCATATAGTGATGTGTCAACAATGAGTTATGCCTGTATTTAAAGGGACTGTACTGCAACAGAAAATAAAACTGTATTTTGTTCAGTCCTTATTTTTAAATGTATAGATATCTTTAGAACCGTGGGTCTTTCACACTAACTAGTATCTATGCTACTTGAAGTGACTGTAAAATGTACAGATATAAAGTGATACTCACTATAACAAACATGAAACATTATCTCTGCATTAGGTTGCCATATAAGTTGAAGAAAGAAAAAGAAAGAAAGAAAGAAAGAAAGAAAGAAAGAAAGAAAGAAAGAAAGAAAGAAAGAAAGAAAGAGAAAGAAAGAAAGAAAGAAAGAAAGAAAGAAAGAAAGAAAGAAAGAAAGAAAGAAAGAAAGAAAGAAAGAAAGAAAGAAAGAAAGAAAGAAAGAAAAAGAAAGAAAGGAAGGAAGGAAGGAAGGGGGGAAGGAAGGGAAAGTAAGCAAGAAAAGAGAAGAGAAGAGAAAAGGAAAGAAAGCCACAAAAGTGGAGCCCTAAATGGTCAGCCATATAAAGGTGAGCAAGATTGAAAAAGACCTGATACTGCATGTGACTAGAATAAAAACACCAAATGACTATTTAGTTCTTGGAAAGCTCTGTAGAAACTGGTTATATACATTGGGAAATAAACCAAATTTTCTTTAATGCTCAACTGATTTCAAAGGGAAAATTCTATTTTGAACACTTTCATTTCACCACACTGCCTACAGAAGCAAAGTCAATTAAGTTTACAATGTAAGCTTTATATATAAACTTAGCTATTTTAGCAGACATATAAAAGGAATCAGGTAAAAAAATATTAAAGCCTTGGGTTAAAGAAAAAAAAATCATTTATCTTGTCTATCTCTATTCCTTTAAAGAAAGTTTTTTATTCCACCCAGATATTAAAGATTTTATGTGGTCTGCAATATCCAGAGGCTATATTGATCTACCCAATTAATGCACCACATCGAGTACAAGAAGTGCAACTGGGGCTATCATTTGGTCCAGTTTACATTAATTCCCTATTATCTGTCATGATGCACTTGATTTTTCGTGTGGCAATATGAATGGATTGAAATAAGATATGACAGTGATCACCACCCATACATCCTTTATGATGTAACACTTTCAGCAATTCCTCCTTGAACAGTGTGTAGCATTTGCTTTACTGTTTGGACATGGGGCAATTTCAGAGGCTTACACTTTACCATTTTTACCATAATGGCCATTTAGCTGCAGGTCAGGAAACCAATGTGAGAGCTTTGCCAGCTGCTTAAGAGTATTTCAATTACCCACTTGGGAATGAAGAAAATACACAGTTTTTCAGCACTCTCATTGGTCTCACTGAGAGTAGGATTGGGGCCAACGTTTAATTTATCACTTGGTCTTTTATAAGTCCACACTCAGAAAACCTATTATGATAGTTCAGGGCCTGATTACCTAAGGAAGTTCCTCTGAGGCTTCCTGGAAAATCAAAAAATTTTTAAACAAATTATTAATTACAGGAAGAATAAAAACAAAAGTGTGCACATTTACATCCCTTTCTTAGTCCTTTGAGTAAATTCCTAATTTTAATGTCCCAATAACGGGACAAAATATCTGAAGATAACTGAGTTCAATGCTTTATCAAGGAAGTGTGTACTTGTGTCATTCACTTAATCTTACAATTATTTAATTTGGGTATTTGTCATGAAAAGCTCTGCATTAAGAAATGTATGAGTTTTGTGCAAAACAATGAGCGACTCCTGGACAGAATAAGCCCACATATAAAAACACACCTGTAAAATTATGAGAAGACTGGTTTTTGGAAAAACTAGAAATTAGCTTTTTAAAAAATAAGTTTTCCAATACAAATAAATGTTTTACAATATTTTAAGCCTTGGAAAAAATCAGTCCATAAATTGAAAAAAATTAAAGTTCTTTATCTGAAAAAATGTAAAATATCACATTTTTTCATCGAGTTGAAATGAAAACTTATAGAGCTACCGCAATGTACTTGACACTGATAGTTCAGTAATACCGCTTCTCTCTAACGAACACAGCCCAAAGTTCTTTGCTCATGTCAAACTGGCAGGTTTTAATAAGTACATTTTTATTCACATTTAATTGTTTAATATTTTAGTCATTATTCATCTGAAATTTCTATCATATTGTATCTAATTTATGCATATCTCAAATTTGCTTATTTAGCAGTCTGTGTGCTTGTTGCACTTTAGTCCTTCAATTAAATGGTTACTCCTGCGGGACTATCTCAAATGAGAAGCTTGACTGGTAAAACCATGCCCTTAAACTTTTATTATTTTTCCCCAGCACTAATTTCCTTTGGTCATTTTTGAGAAAACTCAGAAATAATCTGTCAGAGAATATGAAAGTAATAAATAAATTAGTATTGATGACCACAAATGTGGTAGTGATACAAATTGTCAGGAAAAATTTGAGTGCCAATTTAATTTTAATATTCTATTAAAACTGTGATTCAATAAATATTTTGAAAAGTTATAAAATGTCTGCAACTTTCTGTCACTTTTATTTACAGAGGGAATTTTTGCAACAAACATTATTAGGGACTTAATTTTGAAAATGACAAAAATTAACTAATAGTTGTACAATATCTAAATATACATATTTCTGGATACATATATTGTACCATGGTGTCTGAAAACTATTAGGTACTTGATAAATCTTCTTCATAGAGTAAAAAAATGCAGGGATACACTGAACAGAAATTAATGTTATTTTTTTTCATTCAGAATAGTTTCAAAGCATCAGAACAGTTCCATTATTAAAGCTGTCTACTATGTTGTTATTTCTAGACTATTGATTAAAATAGGGATGGCAAATGTCAGTCTGTATGGCAAATTTGACATTTACAAATAAAGTTTTATTGGAACACAGCCACACTGTTTAGTTTCCCATATTGTCTCTGGCAGCTTTCTCATTGCAGTGGAAGAATTGATATCATATGATGTATAAAATATTTCCTATATGGCCATTTACAGAAAAATCTGCTGATACCTGAATTAAAGGGACTAAACCTATTGTTTAGGGATTCTGTAATCCCTAAACATTCTTACTATATATTAGTAAAGAGCTGAAATAAATGCTATTCTGTTATTGACCACTTTCGAACATGGTTAACAATAATAACAAAAAGAGTTTTAATCTGATAGCTACTAGTGTGCAGAACATTTATTTTGCAATACTTAATTCATAATAGAATAATCATAGCTATTTTTAAATCAACAGGTAGAAAAGGTCATTGATTCTACATTGTGGATTTGCATGTTTCACAATGTTTTTCAGTGATGAATTCATATGAAGCAAAATACTTTTTGTAAAAAAGAATGACAATTCACAACATCAATTCTTCTTATTCTCTAACAAAATGCCTGTGTTTGCCTTGTAACTCATTAGACTGATAATATATCCAGTGAAATATAATTTAACCTTTAATTAAAAGATAATTTACAGGATTTAGCATTTTACTGAAACAGCAAAACTGAATTAATTTCAAGTGAAAGAACTACATATACTTTAGTGTAAGATAAATTATAATTACATAATTATACCAAATATTATATATAAATTAAAATTATATGTTATTTCAATTACAACCTGAAGCTATTATCTTGATATATGACATGATTACAATAAAAATTAAGTAGTTACTATATCTTGCTGAAGATATTAACAGCATATTAAAAATCTCAGCCAATATTATTAGCACTTTAAATATAATACACAGAATATAGTAAGGGACTAAAATAGAGCTCTTTCTAGAAGAATTAATTAGTTTATATGGTTCATAACAAAAATTTTTTTTAATAAATTTATTTTACCATGAATCATATAGCTGTTTTTATATGTTAGACTAGAACACACTTCTTAGGGTAGCCCAATGTCATATATTATTTAATTTCTTTAAAAACTGCTTGGTTATAGGACTTTCTAGGTGGCACAGTGGCTGGGAATCTGCCTGCCTATGCAGGGTACATGGGTTTGAGCCCTGCTCTGGGAAGATTCCACATGCCATGGAGCAACTAAGCCCGAGCGCCACAACTATTGAGCCTGTGCTCTAGAGCCCGTGCGCCACAACTATTGAGCCTGTGTGCCAGAACTACTGAAGCCCACATGCCTAGAGCCCATGCTCCACAACAAGAGAAGCCACTACAATGAGGAGCCCACGCACCACAAGGAAGAGTAGCCCCCACTCGCAGCAACTAGAGAAAGCCCGTGTGCAGCAACGAAGACCCAACACAGCCAATAAATAAATAAAATAAATAAATGTATAAAAAATGCTTGGTTATAACACGCTACACCATTTAAAAAATGTACATAAAGTAATTCTGTTTCCAAAGCACTTGCACAGAGCAAATTTTACCCAATATAACACAAGAGCTTTCATTGTTAAATATTGACCAGTATTGACCAAAATTTTTTTTTTTTAATTGAATTGAGTTCATTATCTGAATTGACAAATGCGAGGGAAGTAAACTGGGATACTAAACAGAGAAAATGCTTAAAATAATGAACAAATATATACTTTGGAGGTAATTTTATTTCCCTGCAACCTGAGAATATTATGATAAAATATGTAAACATACAAATATATGATAGGCTAAAATACCTAGATTCTTTAAATTATAAATTAATAAGCTAGAAAGTCCTCACTAAATTTGAGAGAAAAAAATGAAAAAACTTGGTGGCAGTTTTCAATTTTGCTCATTTAAATTATATATGTATATTTATAATCATATATATGTATATTATAAACATATATATGTTTGCTAGGAAAAAATAAAGTACTGTACTTTTAATAAGATACTAAAATGTGAATAAATTACCTTGCTTCAAAATATTTTTTGATATTTACAAAACACACAGCTCTATAATTAACACTGATAAAATAGAAGTATTATATTTCAAACTTCAGTTAGAAACAAATATCGTCATAATTTCCATAATGAGTTCTCTATGTAATATATTCTTTTTTTTTATTTTTTATTTTTTTTATTTTTTTGGGGGTACACCAAGTTCAATCATCTGTTTTTATACACATATCCCCGTATTCCCTCCCTTCCTTGACTCCCCCAATATACTCATTTTTAAATTAATAGATTAAATGCTAGGTCTTCTCTGAAAAGAAAATTTAATTAATTTATATACAAAGTTCGTTTTCTTAAAAATATTAGTATTTAATGTGTATATGGGTATATGTGCATGCATTTTGTATGTATGGTCTCTCTTTTTCCCCACTTTTTTTTTAACCATCCATAACATATAAGTAGATGATATTTCTTAGTACTTATAATTACTAAATGTCTTTTTTCAGTTATCAAAGAAATGTGCATACATTTATATGAATTATAAAACTGATGAGTGAACTAAATAATGACAGTATTAAAGTCAAAGCAAGTTATTCACTAATGAAACTTAATAGTGGCTTACCTAGAGAAAATACTTATCCGATTTTTTTTTTTTAACAGGGGCATAGTATTTCTTCTACAAGCTCTGTGTAATAGGCAGGCTAAAAACCACTAGTCAAAATGACTGATCCGACTTTTACTTCTATCTAAGATAGAATAACAGGTACCAGACTTACCCTCTAAACTGAAATGAATGATAAAGTAAATAAAATACGTGAAAAACTTTGGTGACATAAAAGAATGACCCTTGAGAGAAGTGAAACAAATGAGTTGAGTCTTAGAATTACTCAGTTTCCTGAATGGAAAGAGTTTCTAGTCTATAGCACAGTGAGGACAAATCCCAGTGGTTTCTGGCAACCTCCCTAATTTGAGTAGATTGAGAGTCTGAGGAGACTAGCATTCAAATGGAAGAGGCATTCAATGGAGAGAGCATCAGAGACACACTCTGAGAGAGAGAGAGAGAGAAAGAAAGAGAGAGAGAGGAGAGGGGTCTGTCCACCTGCAGAGGATAGTCCCTGTCTTCAGCTGAGTAACGATTAGTTCATGCATGTTCATGCAACTCAAAGTTGGCGAAAGGACCACCCAAAAGCAAAGCGAAGAGTGCCAGAGCTCACATAGTCCTAGCAATACTTTATTTTCCCAATGGTATGAATAAAAAACTTGTAATTCATGGGGGATCTAAAAATCACAATTAATTCATGGGGTAGAATAATGAGATGTATTGCCTCAGGAATGAGGAAAATGAGCCTTAGAATAGGACTGCTTTGGCTCTGCAGAACTATATTAAATGCTCAAGAATATTTTTAGATATATAAAAATATCCAGCATTATACAAGGTACACCTAATAATAATTGGCATCCAATTAAAATTTTTACAAAGAAATAGGAAATTATAAACACAATGAGGAGAAAATCACCAAAATAAACAGAATCAGTACACAGAGGGTATGTCTAAATAGTTACTGTGTTATACAGTGTTAAAAGGTAAAGACTGAACATGTTAAGTAGACATGAGAGATATAAAAAGATCCATTTTGAACTTTTATATGTGAAAGATATAATGCATTTGATTTAAAATATTCTATATATAATTAACAGTAGATTATGAAATGTAGAGAAAGATTATTGAAATCAAAAACATAAAAATAGAAACTTCTGGAAAGAAAACAGGGAAGAAATAAATGAAAGAAATGAAGACAGTGAAATGTGGGGTACTCAAGCAGCCTAATATACATGAAATTACAGTTTCTAAAGGAGAGGATAGAGAGAGGAATACAGGAAAAAAATATATATCATTACCAGGAATTTTCTAAATTTGATAAAATCCATAAATCCACAGATCCAGAAAGCTCAATCAAGCCCAAGTACAAAAAAGAAAAAAAAAAAAGTGAAGACTACACCAGAACATATCATAATCATATTTCTTAAAACTAGCAATAAAGACACAATCTTAAAAGGAGTCATGGAAAAGAAATGACACTGTGTAAAAAGAAATAAAGATTAGAATGACAGACTTTTTGTCAGCAACAATGGATACCAAATTACTGCAGTGCAACATCCTTAAAGTACTGAAGGAAAAATAATGTCAACTTAGAATTCTGTGTCCAGTGGGGGGAAATTTTAAACAGAAAATAGTTTTTCTCAGATAGAAAAGCTGAAAATATTTATAAACAGGAGGATCTTCACTACAAGAAATGCTAAAGGCAAAAAAGAAAATGTCATCAGATGAAACTTTTTATCTACACCAACCAATGAAGAGCATTGGAAACAACAGAAATGTAGGAAATAGGGAATTCTGAGCAGAGTTGTATCAATTCCTAGCATTCTCTGATCATTTGTACTCTTCATTCTTAATAATATTTTATGCCTCATGTCTGTCCACAAAAGAGTAATATAACACTCTGCACATATCACCTTTATTTCACTAAAAACAAAAACCCCCACAAAAACAGAAGCCATTAGAAAAGGTCACCTCATATTTCCAGTGCAAACTCTACTCATTTATCCACATGTAGATCTTATACCCCCTTCTGAACCTTTCCTGTTGTACAATATTCTTCTCCTATTGTAAGATAATCTCCAGTTTTTCAGTTCTGTCCATCTTCTCTGGTGTTCAAGGACTTTCACTTAATGCCCTCATTTTCCTGCATCCTAAATCTCTCTCACTCTCTCTCTTTCTTATGAATATTTTACTTAAATATTAGGCTATATTATTTCCACATTAAATAAATAAATCTTCCTTGAGTCTATTCTACCATTTTTAGATACCTCCTTATTTCTGTTTATAGCAAAACTTTATTTTTCTCATTTACCAACCGCAGGATTTTATCATTGTCCTTCCACTGAAACTTTTAATCAACTCACCAGCATCTTCCATCTTGCCTAATCACATCACAAATTCTTTGACTTCACGTCACCTGATCTCGCCACAGCATGAATATCACCTTCTTGAAATTGTTGCTTCCTATGAATTTCTGGCCCCTAGGCCTACTTGTTTTCATTATGTATGCTTTACTGGATTTTTTTACTTCTTCTGCTGGATATTTCCACTTTCTGATTTATAAGTGGTGGAATTATCCAAGATCCTTTTCTTTACATACCATCAATCCTGATTAACTTGTCAAGTACCAACAATTTAACTATGAGTTATTTTTATAATTTTATGTTACTTTGACACAATATATAACACTAAGCTTGACTCTGAACCAGTTTCCTACTTAACAATCACTATTTGGTTTTCTAATTAGCCACCCAAACTTAGCAACATAAAGAGAACTACTGATGTCTGCCTGCCTTCCCATTTCTAGAAAGAGCTCTTTATTTGACACTGTAATCAAAGACTACATATCTCATTTGATTTGCCTATTACCATCATGGTCCACAGTCAGTCATTTAGAAATCTCGGTTTTTAAATTATTACTCAAATATGTCTTGCTCAATGCTTTTATGTTATTTTCCACTAGGAAAAATCTTACTCCATCTCTTTACATGCATATCTTCCTCCATGCATGTCCTTGCTCAAATATGATGTCCTCAATATAGTTCTTTGACCATTCTACCTAAAGTGGTATACATTACGCACTCTCCATTATTCTCTATACATCTTTCTGCTTTATATTTCTTAATTGAACAAATCACAGCATTATAGAATACACTTATTTACTAACATTTTATTATCTGTCTCATGAAAATATCTGCATTATAAGGGCTGACATTTTATATATTTTTTCGCAGTATCCTTATTGCCTAAAATAGTATCTGGCACATAGAATATGATTAACAAATAGGATCAGAGATGTTATTCTAGTTATTTAAGTTTGGAAGTAGGTACATAACACTTTTCTCTCTGTAAAATTTCTAATAAGAGCAGAAGCATGAATGGAGAGAAATATGATTAAAAATATTATAAAGAAAAGCATTTAGGAGACCGTTTAAGATGGTGGAGTAGAAGGACGTGCACTCACTCCCTCTTGCAAGAGCACCGGAATTACTAACTGCTGAATGATCATCAACAGAAAGACACTGCAACCCACCAAAAAAGACACCCCACATCCAGAGACAAAGGAGAAGCTGCAATGAGATGGTAGGAGGGGCGCAATCACAATAAAATCAAATCCCATAACCGCTGGGTGGGCAACTCACAAACTGGAGAACAATTATACCACAGAAGTCCAGCCACTAAAGTGAGGGTTCTGAGCCCCACGTCAAGCTTCCAAACCTGGGGGCTGGGGAGGAATCTCCAGAGAATGAGACACTGAAAGCCAGCGGGATTTGATTGCAGGAGCTCCATAGGACTGAGGGAAACAGAGACACCACTCTTGGAGGGCACACAAAAAATAGTGTGTGCACCAGGTCCCAGGCAGAAGGAGCAGTGAC
The DNA here is from genome assembly GCF_030028045.1 of Hippopotamus amphibius kiboko. Lineage (NCBI taxonomy): Eukaryota > Metazoa > Chordata > Mammalia > Artiodactyla > Hippopotamidae > Hippopotamus > Hippopotamus amphibius. The sequence continues at coordinate 79,424,494 of NC_080198.1, forward strand.
CCCATAAGAGACTGAACCAGACCTACCTGCTGGTGTTGGAGGGTCGCCTGCAGAGGTGGGGGGAAGCCGTGGCTCACCACAGGAACAGGAACACTGGTGGCAGGGGTTCTGGGAAGTGCTCATTGGTGTGAGGCCTCCCAGAGTCCACCATTAGCCCCAACAAACAGCGTGTAAGCTCCGGCGTAACCTCAGGCCTAACAACCAACTGGGTGGAAATACAGCATAAGAAGCATAAAAAGCACCATAAGAGACTACTACAAGCAACTATATGCCAATAAAATGGACAACCTGGATGAAATGGACAGATTCTTAGAAATGTATAACCTTCCAAGACTGAAAAAGAAAGAAATAGAAAATATGAACAGACCAATCACAAGGAATGAAATTGAAACTGTGATTAAAATTCTTCCAACAAACAAAAATCCAGGATCAGATGGATTCACAGGTGAATTTTATCAAACATTTAGAGAAGAGCTAATATCCATCCTTCTCAAACTCTTCCAAAAAATTGCAGAGGAAGGAACACTCCCAAACGCATTTTATGAGGCCACCATCACCCTGATACCAAAACCGGACAAAGATACTTACAAAAAAGGAAAATTACATACCAATATCACTGATGAATTTAGACACAAAAATCCTCAACAAAATACTAGCCAACAGAATCCAACACCACATTAAAAGGATCATACACCATGATCAAGGGGGTTTATCCCTGGAATGCAAGGATTCTTCAATATATGCAAATCAATCAATGTGATACACTATATTAACAAACTGAAGGATAAAAACCATATGATTATCTCAAATGATGCAGAAGAAGCTTTTGACAAAATTCAACACCCATTTATGATAAAAACTCTCCAGAAAGTGGGCATAGAGGGAACCTACCTCAACATGATAAAGGCCATATACAATAAACCCACAGCAAACATCATTCTCAATGGTGAAAAACTGAAAGCATTCCCTCTAAGAACAGGAACAAGACAAGGATGTCCACTCTCTCCACTACTATTCAAAATAGTTTTGGAAGTCCTTGCCACAGCAACCAGAGAAGAAAATGAAATAAAAGGAATCCAAATTGGAAAAGAAGAAGCAAAACTGTCATTGTTTACAGAGGACATGATACTATACATAGAAAATCCTAAAGATGCCACCAGAAAACTACTTGAGCTAATCAATGTGTTTGGTAAACTCACAGGATGCAAAATCAACACACAGAAATCTCTTGCATTCTATATACTAACAATGAAAGATCAGAAAGAGAAATTAAGGAAACAATCCCATTCACCATTGCAACAAAAATAATAAAATATCTATGAATCATCCCAACTAAGGAGGTAAAAGACCTGTCCTCAGAAAACTAGGACACTAATGAAAGAAAATAAAGACAACACAAACAGATGGAGAGATACACCATATTCTTGGATTGGAAAAATCAACATTGTGAAAAGGACTGTACTACTCAAAGTAATCTACAGATTCAATGCAATTGCTATCAAATTGCAATGGCATTTTTTACACAATTAAAACAAAAAACCCTAAAATTTGTATGGAGACACAAAAAACCCCAAATAGCCAAAGCAATCTTGAGGGAAAAATATGAAGCTGGAGGAATAAGACTCCCTGACTTCAGACTATACTACAAAACTACAGTAATCAAGACAGTATGATAGTGGCACAAAAACAGAAATATAGATCAAGGAACAGGATAGAAAGCCCAGAGATAAACAATGGTCAACTAATCTATGACAAAGGAAGCAAGGATATACAATGGAAAAAAGGCAGCCTCTTCAATAGGTAGTGCTGGGAAAACTGGACAGCTCCATGGAAAAGAATGAAATTAGAACACTCCCTAACACCATACACAAAAATAAACTCAAAATAGATTATAGACCTAAATGTAAGGCCAGATACTATAAAACTCCTAGGGGTAAACACAGGAAGAACACGCTTTGACGTAAATCACAGCAAGATATTTTTGACCCACCTCTTAAAGTAATGGAAATACAAACAAAAATAAATAAATGGGACTTAATGAAACTTAAAAGTCTGCACAACAAAGGAAACTATAAGCAAGATAAAAAGACAACCCTCAGAATGGGAGAAAACATTTGCAAACGAATCAACAAAGGATTAATCTCCAAAATATATAAATAGTTTATCCAGCTCAATATCAAAAAAACAAACAACCCAATCAAAAAGTGGGCAGAAGACATAAATAGGCAATTCTCCAAAGAAGACATACAGATGGCCAAGAGGCACATGAAAAGCTGCTCCGCATCACTAATTATTAGAGAAATGCAAATCAAAGGTACAATGAGGTATCACCTCACACTGTTTAGAATGGGCATCATCAGAAAATCTACAAACAGTAAATGCTGGAGAGGGTGTGGAGAAAAGGGAACGCTCTTGCACTGTTGGTGGGAATGTAAATTGATACAGCCACTATGGAGAACAGTATGGAGCTTCCTTAAAAAACTAAAAATAGAACTACCACATGACCCAGCAATCCCACTGCTGGGCATATACCCAGAGAACACCATAATTCAAAAAGACACATGCACTCCAATGTTCATTGCAGCACTATTTACAATAGCCAGGACATGGAAGCAACCTAAATGTCCATCGACAGATGAATGGATAAAGAAGATGTGGTACATATATACAATGGAATATTACTCAGCTATAAGAAGGAACAAAATTGGGTCATTCGTAGAGATGGATGGACCTAGAGACTGTCATACAGAGTGAAGTGAGTCAGAAAGAGAAAAACAAATATCGTATATTAACACATATACGTGGACTATAGAAAAATGGTACAAATCAACTGGTTTGCAAGGCAGAAATATAGACAAAGAGGTAGAGAACAAATACATGGACACCAAGTGGGGAAAGTGGGGGGGGGAGGTTTGGGGGGAATCAATTGGGAGATTGGGATTGCCGTATATACATTACTAATAAGAAAAAAAAATATCAAAGTTTATTGTATGTCAAATGTATCTCAATAAAAGTTCCTAAAAAAAAAAAAAAAGCATTTATGTTCCTTTGCTATTTCTTTGAGTAATATATTTGCCATTTCTTTCGGTAATATATTTGTGTTGTCAATATAAGATATTCCATGAAGAACGATTTGCATTAGGACAACTCCTCACATCCTGGGATAGAGTTTGAGGTCTCAAGAATCAGTTTCATTCTTCTCTGCGTAGAACTGATGGCTCCCAAATCACTATCATTCCTACTGCAATCACCAGAGAACTCAAAATGTCCAGTGAGAAGTAATTGTGGCTTAAGAACTGTAATAATCTGGGGTCTTTCAAGAGATAGAAATCCCACCAGTAATTTGACATGGAAAATTCAAAATAAAGTCATATTAATTAGTGAAAAAGACAGGGTAAAGGGACATGCTTAAAAAAAAAAAAAGAAATAGCTAATATAGTATCAGTCATTATATACCGGCCTGAGACAGTACACAGGAAGGAAGGGACTTGAAAGAGAGTCTTCCTCCAATGCTGAGATTCACACCTCATCAGAAATGGTGTGACTATGACCCTCTGGATGACAGAGAAGTTGAATGAGATACTGTAGGCTTTGCATGGCAGGAAGGAAACTACTGTCTGGATGATAACATGTGAGAAATAGCCAAAGGGGTTCTTGTTGAATTCACTAGGAAAAACTGACCCTTAGAGTATAATTCTTGCTAATAAACCATCCACAGGAGTGCCACTAAAACTTGCTGAGGAGTAAATGCCAGCACGGGTCACACACTGCTGACCACCACAAACCATATGAGCAAGAAGGAATAAGTAATCTAGAATAAGAAGTGTAATTTAGTGATAAAGATTAGCATTATGCCAACAGCAAATGAGAAAGAGGGTCTAGTTTCAGTATCATAAAGTAAGACAAGGTGAATCTGGAGCTAAGACTCAATAAACTGATAATTGGCAGAGAAAACAAAAATCACATCAGGACATGTATATACCCTCTTAAAGTAACACCTAGCCCAAAATTCCCTGGAAACATGGCTTCATCTGAGTCTCATCTTTGTATCTGAATTTTCATTTTTATTCAAGTTTCTTTTTAATTAACTGTGCTCTGTAGGTGATACAGTGGTTCTCATTATTCCCTGAACATGATATTCACCAGGTAAAGCTTGGTAAAAATACAGATGCTACAGTTCCATCATTCTGATTCAGCTTACATACTGGCTCTAACACATACCTATCTCTAATGAGCAAAGAACCACTATAAGAGAGGTGGGAGAGAGCCAACCAACATTGCCATAATAAATAAACATTGTAGGTTTAAGAACACATGTTAACCAGAGAAACACTTGTAAGTCACTTCTTATTTGCCCAGCATTTCTGTAATTCTGCATGGATCAAGGGCTCTACTAAGAAAGTTCTTCCAAACTATTATCATTCTATAGTAATGACTGCTATAGAATTTAGGTAAAAATAAGGACTGATAATTTTAATTGCATGAATAACTAAAGTGGTTATTTTAATTTTAAATTATCAGTATGAAAGACACAATAGTTGATATTTTAATAGCAAGTGTTAAAACTCCTGAAGGTACTAACATTTATACTGAAAACTGGATGGGATTTTCTAACATTCAAATAATAATTTGAGGCACCTGCTCCAAATTACCTGTAGAAAAATACATTGATCCAAATATGTCAGGCTCATAAATTGCATTTCAATTTTCTCTAAGAACATTTTCACATTGAAATGTGTGCTCATGAATATATGGCAAATTAATAGAATGAAAAAACAGAAGCTTGAAGAGAGAAATGGTAAGATGAGCACAGGAATAACATTAACTTCTTCCATTAGATCTTGAACAGTTTCAACAAAGGGAGAACTATATGAAAACAGACACGCCCCATATGTCACACATTTGAGTAAAGCCAGTGAAGGAAAGAGGTGTCAGATCATGTACAAGATTTCAAACACTCAATTTAGCATCTCATTTATTGTGGTTTCAATATTTGAATGCTGGTACCCTTTTCCAAGTGGAAACATAGTATGTATTTGGCAGTATGAATACATGTCCTCATATGCATGTCTTATGTATACACATATAAAAGTACATATGTATACTTTTATATATGTAGGGGTGTGTGTGTGTGCCTATACATAAAAATAACATACATTAATTCTTACCATAATATGTAATACATGTTTTTCTTTTTAAATTGCCTCTTTCTAGGTCATCTAATAACTTTGTTCTAACAAAAATAAGAATATTAAGGAAATTATGACTCCTCAATTACATAAAATATCATTGTTCTTACTTTATGGATACTTACAATACTTAAAATCTATTCTGAAATGATTATTCCAACATTTCTTAGCGCTATTTTTACATTTAAATGGTTTTGCTAATTGCCATCAGTTCTTTATGGAGATCTTTTCATTGACACGCTTTCACTGTATTTCTTGCTTACATTTTTGTCCTTGAGTTCTTATTTCAACATGGGTTCACAAATATAGTATTACCTGCATGTTTGTATACATCAGAAAATTTAAATACAACTTTACTGAGATTAAAACTTATTGGATACAATTTTCCTTAAAATGTTTTAGACTTTTATTTTTTGGAGGCACAGAATGTTATAATGTAAAAGTTAGAAGACAACATAATTTTTTCCCTTGAAGGGGGCTTATTTTTATGCTTAGAAACTTAGAATTATGTTTTTTAGTGACAGTTCAGTATTAAATCAGGATCAGACTCAGTAGCAATCTTCCTACTTTTCTCAAGACTTATTAGATTCAACTCTAAATTTGATAAAAGCATTCTTCCTTTGTGTTTTTTGGGTGGTGGTGTTTTGTTTTTCTTGCATTCATTATATTCATTCTACAGCAACAGCAGGTGCATACACTGACATGTTTGGGGGTACTTCAAATTTATTTTTATTTATGAAGCTATTCATGTTTTTAAAATTGTCTATTTAACATACATTTCCCATGATGTCATTTCCCTTCCCTATTTTTGTTTTTGTTGGGATCCTCCAAGGGGTGTAAAATAAGAAGGCTGATATACTTTTATTTTTAATCATGTGTCTTCTGTGCTTGTTGATATAAAGTCTTATTTTGAAAATTATTTTATAAAGGTTTATAGAATCTTGTTTAATAACATAAGCCACTTCTTAATATGAATTTAGATTTATTTTTTAATGGAAGTAATTTAGACAAAAAAAAAATTAAGTTCAGCTAGCCACTGTGTTCAAATACTATAAGTTGATCTACTAACAAACCCCAAGCACTTAGCTACCAGGCTTTCTTTAACAATGCCAAGGAAAAATAATTTAATTTTAAGCCTTCTTGCCAAATCATAATTAAATGACTAAAATCTTATATTAGTTTTCAATTATATATAGCAATGTATTTGTTTCCTAAGAATTGGATTGAACCTTTGGGGATGAGGAACATATTTTTATTTTATTGCCCCCAATAGATCCTCTCTTAAATTTTTTTTTTCTGTTTTCAACATTCTATCAAATATAAATAAGGGAAAAAGAAAAAAGGAAAGAATAAGCATTTTTTCTTTCAAGATTTAATTGCTTATTACCAAAAGCAGATTAAAAAAATTAAAATATGCATACAACTTTATATATTTTGAGATTTATCATTTATTGACATGTTAAATTCCTAATAGTTTATGAAATTAAATTGTAATAAGGTCTTTTAATAAGTGAATAAATGTGGTAAATCTTGATTTGACATAGGAAAGACCAACAACAAAAAAAATCACCTCATTTTCCTCTAAATAAACAGAAAAATGTAATGAAAACTTGTGTGGTGCTTTCTTGTTGCCAGTATGGCTATCCCATGGCTAGCATCATTGTTTCTGCATGACATGGTGATCTTCATCTTTGCTGATTAAATTATTTGACATGAAATTCTAAGATATAAAATGTCTTCTTGTTATAGTATAAATCACTATACAAAAATATAATGAAATTATTTTTTAATTGTAAAACATGAGATTAACTACATAAAATAGGAACATGTATTATAGAAACAAGCTAGCATATTAAAAATTCCATATTACATGAGCATTAAACAGGCTAATGGAAAAAGTAGTTTAATACTCTTTGGATAGTTCAGACATGTTGACAATATGCCTAATTTTCAAATCAGAAAGCATTTTTCCTCTTAACATTCATCACAATGTACTTTTACTAAAAAGTGACAGATAAAATAAAAATATTAAGCAATTCAGAAGTAAATATTAGGGAAGGGAGGAAGCAAGGAAGAAAGGAAAGAAGGGAGAGAGGGAAGGAGGAGGGAGAGAGAAGGGCAGAGAGGGAGGGAAGGAGGGAGGGAGGAAGGGAGAGAGGGAGGAAGAGAGAAAGAGAGAAAGGGGGAGGGGGGAGAGGGAAAGGAAGGAAGGAAAGAAGGAAAGGAGAAAGAAAGAAAGAAAGAAAGAAAGAAAGAAAGAAAGAAAGAAAGAAAGAAAGGGAAAGAAAGAAAGAGAGAAAGAGAAAGAGAAAGAAAGAAAGAGAAAGAAAGAAAGAAAAGAAAGAAAGAAAGAAAGAAAGAAAGAAAGAAAGAAAGAAAGAAAAAGAAAGAAAGAAAAAGAAGGAAAGAAAGAGAAAGAAAGAAAGAAAAAAGAAAGAAAGAAAGAAAGAATGAAAGACAGACAGACAGACAGACAGACAGACAGGAAGGAAGGAAGAGAGAAAGAAAGAGAGAGAAAGAAAGAAAGATAAAAGGCATAGCTTCCCCCTCCCCCATGTAGTAAATTCTACTGGAGCTTTTACATTAGAAACTAATGACTCAATCCTGTAGTACCATGTGACTTAGTCAGACAGCTGAATCTTTGATAGTGCAAGATTTTGGTATACAGTGTTTTGATGCATCCACGTTATCCTACTCTTTCAGACCATCAGCTGCAGGTTCTCTCATGCCTAGACCTAATGAGCCATACACAGGATTCGAGAACTAGCGATAATAATGCCTGTCATTTCCACTTCTAACAACTTTCCATATGGAAAGAGAGAGTCTAGAATTTTCATGTGACTTTCAGAAAGAGCAAAAAGTAATTTCAAATATTTAAATGAATTATTCAAAATTAATTAGTAATTTAAAGTAGATCTACTTAGGCTCCATATTTTTACAAGAATCATATGTTATGATACTCAGACCATAATTACACCTGTCTTTTAAGGCTTCCATTGTGTTATATTTAATACTAATATATTTCATATTTCAAGGAAATGTTTGGTTAAAATTGCAAGGAGTTGAATCATGGCTCCCAAAAGATATATCCCTGTCCTAATCTCTGAAACTATAAATCTGGATAAAAGGTCTTTTCATATGTACTGATTTAAGGAAACTGGGATGCAGAGACATTTTGGATTATTCAGACAGTCCTTAAATCCAATGACCAGTGTCTTTATAAAAGACATAAGAATAGAAGACACCACAGAGAAGCTGATGTGACAACAGATTAGAGATGCAGCCACAAGCCAAGGAATGCTGCTAGCCACTAGAAGGTGTAAAAGGCAAGGAACAGATGCTCTTCTAGAGACGTTAGAGGGAGTACAGTCTGCCAAACTTGATTTTAGATCTGGCCTCCAGACCTGTCAGAGAATATATTTCTATTGTTTTAAGCCACCAAGTTTGTGGTAATTTGGTACATCAGCCCGAGAAAACTAACTTAAGATGTAATAGATTTTGATAAAATACAATGTTTTAAATGTTGTTACAGATGTGTTATAAGATTATGGTGGACAATAAGAAACTTTACTGGACCCAAGGGACAAATGAAAACTGCTTCTTGTGTTTTCCATTTACTCAATGGAATTAACTACTGTTAGCAGTTTATATCATTTAAAACAAGTACACACTGTATTTATATCATTATAATTTGTGTATTTTACTTACTATGCTTGAACATATTTTCTTATTTGCTAATATAGATCTACTCTATTATTTTTAATGTATTATCTTTTTTCTTTATGAATATATGCATGCCCATATGTGTATTATGCCTGTAATGTTAATAGCTGAGGCATATTCATTATATATTTCTACTAATAAAGCACTCTTACAAAATAGTCATATAAACATTTACACTCTCACATAACTAAAGAATCCTAGAGGAGAAAGTTGCCTGAACCTATATAGCTTAAATACTGCTTTCCAGTAATACATGGTTTATTTCATATAGCTACTAAGCCAAAGATTTAAATAAATACCATAGATATACAGTTTTGTTGGATTTCAGCCACTATTTGATAGTCATGTTTTCCACGCAAACATGTCAGATAGATGACACTGACATATTATTAAGCACTCAAAATGTTTTACAACCAAGTTAAAAAGCTGGCTACACATCACTTTCTTAAATATTTTAACTAACACTTTCAAGGAGAAGATAAAAACATGCTACCAAATAGTCAAGTGTGACAAAACTGAGAGGATGATAGTGATTGACAATACAATATTAACAGACACCAACTATAGACGTGAGGTCATATTTATATCTATCTCTATCACGTGTGTATACTTACACCTGTATACAAATAAAAGCATGCATGTGAAATGGAGAATTCCAAAACAGATCAGAATATTCATTTATTTGTATATTTTGGGGCCAGTAAGAATAATCATAGTCATAACAGAATTGTAGATTATCTTGCTACCAGGTGGCATAAGTTCCCTGTGTATTTTCTCTTCTTTGTTCATATTTTATTTTGATATTCATAAACTTTATTATTTCATTTGTGGCAGATTGATTGCAAAAAATTACTCCAATTCTTCCCCTCCTTGAAACGACAGCGATCTCAAAATGATATTATACCTACTTTCTTCAAGATTTGAAGCCTACTTCCCTATTTCTTGACTCTAGAATTACCTTGTGACTTGATTTGGTGAGTAGAATGCAAGAGATATGATGACATGCAACTCCACTGCCTCAGACTTGAGGCCTTGTGTGTTTCAGCTTGCTCTCTTTTGCTACATCCTGAAGACAGGGCACTCTAGCATCATGAAGGCTGAGAGACCACACAGAGCAGAGCCAAGATGTCTCAGCTGATGCAATACCAGACAATTGCCAAAATTAGAAAAGCCAAACCGGAAGAACCATAATGGGAGAATCATTCAGGAAAGAATACATGGTTACTGGTCTAAGTCACTAATGCATACAGTAGTTTGATTTTGTCACATAATGAAAAAATAATTTGACTGTATTTAATGTATAGATTAAATTGAGGAAACTGACATTTTAAATTATTAATGTTTGCTATCCATGAGTATGGGTTATCAATGTATTTATTCAGATCTTCTTTTATATTCCTTAATAAAATGTACCTTTTCTCTGTGAAAATTGCAAACTGTTAGTGCTCTCTGCTTAGAATTTTCAGTATCAATACGATGTGAAACAGTGGTAATATAGCATGTGTTCCTGCATCATACTCAGTCTTAAAGAAACCATAAGTGAAAATTTTACTGTTAAATACACTATGCTGTTTTATTTTTATATATAGCATTTAACTTTAAGAATGTGCCCATATATTTCTATTTTGACTTCAGAGTAATTTTTAATCACATATAGGTTTTTAACTTTATCAAAACTTTCTCTATGTTAATACAACAAATAGTATTCTCATTAGTGTATTTCCATTTTGGATTTCATTTATTTATTTTCTGCTTTAAATTATACTTGAATTTTTGTTATTAGTTGACATTATCATGATTTCTACCTAATTTATATTTTTATTCAACAAATGTTAAATTTAAGATATTTTATGTTCATACATGAAATATATATTTTTTCCTAAGGTCCCCTTAAGCAAATATTAGAATTAAAGCTTTATCAGCTTCATAAGGTAAATTAGGCAAGTATTCTTACTTTTCTGTTTTCTCTAATAACTTTATAGGATAGGAATTATCAATATTTTAATGTTTGACAAATCTTAGCTGTAAAATCCTACATACCTAGGCTTTTGGAGAGGAAAGATTTTGCTTTCTTTAATACGACTGATCTGTTCAAGTTTCTATGTCTACCTATACAACTGCTGGCATTTAAATCTTTCTTACATATATGCATATTGTCTATATGTAAGGTTTACTGCATTTGATAGTTAATATGATTGTTTTTTGTTGATTCATGTTACACTGTAGTTATTTCACATTTTCTATACTTAATTTATTTGCATTTTTTCTTTCTTTTTTATCAGGCGTGCCAGAAATTTAACTGATTAATTTTTTTAAAAACAATTACGTTTTATTGTTCATTCCTGAACTTGTGTTTGTGTGTGTGTATGCATGTGCGCTATGTGTTCTTATTTCTATAAGAAATTGAGTTGCTTTTTCTTTTTTATACTTGTGCTTTAGAATTTCTTGGTGTCCACATCTAAAACAAACTATGTTTGCTCTGTGGATGTGTGTTGTACAGGAAAGAAAATGAAACAAAAGAAAACTGCTAATTTTAGCTACTCTAAAAGAACAGCCACAATACTGATATTTTGTTCTTTCAACTACAAATTGTTACAAATTAAAAATTAACAAATAATTTGAAAAATATTATAACATCAGTTGTATCACAAAGTCTTTCTAATTTTAATCCATAGAATTACACCAAAATGTCCATGTAGGAATAGACAGCCATGGAAGTTAGCATTCCTCCTAAGGGCAAGATCTTTCCCTTACGAATGAAATGAGCGAGAAAGAGATTAAAATATGTGGTATCTGTGGATGATCAGCTTGCAACAGAAAGGGAATAGAGACAGAATGAGAAACAGATGCCCAGTTCCTCCCTCAAAATCACTAATTACTTAATCTACCAATTTGGAGGTCAGGGAAGTTTAGGAAAACACCTTAGGGAATCTTGAAAAATGGAGAAGTAGCCCTCAATATTGTTCATTCTGATTACATGATCTTCACATCAGAAACTGAAAATCTGGAAAGTGAATGGAATATTCTGCTTCTCCAAGTGGCTGTTCTACTCTGAGTAATCATGTTCTCACCTCTGAAGTGTGAATTACTGATGAACTGTTTCTCCTAGTACTACTATACGTATATTTGCTATTGATAATGCAATAAATGGATGCTGGGGACAAAAAATGCAATTATTCAATAGTAGCCTATGGTTGTAGGCAAACAGGTACACAGGCACTTTCATAAAGCTGCTGTAATATAAATTTCTTTTTGTAATTAAAAAATATACATTTAGCAATATCCCTAAGATATGCACACATCTATTTTATTGAGTGAATGAACTTAAAGGAATTTACTTATCTGATATACTTAACAGAAATATTACACACATTTACACCCATACACAAAATTTCTATTGATGGTAACTATTAATTTGGGGGGGTGGTCTAAATAGTCATTAGGTGATTTGTGTAGAACTTGTGTTGCAGCTAAAATAAAATACCAATTAGGTATTAAAACTAGGAAGTAGGACCATTTATGCTAATACAGAAAGAGCTCTGAGATATATTTTCCAATTTAAAAAATTAAACTAAAAAGTCTTCATGAAACAGAATATATCATATGTTCCCAATGGAATTAAATATTTGCGTTTTTAATATTCACTATGTATCATTATGGATAATTTATTTTCTGTGGACCTATTAAAATTAATTCTCATATTATGCAATTCAACCATTTAAAGTGCACAATTCAATGGTTTTTGGTAAATTCATAGAGTTGAACCACAATCACCATGACCTTAGTTTAGAAATTTTCATCACGCCAGAAAGAAACCCAATACAGTTTAGCATTCACTTCATCCAATAGATATTACACCTATTACTTACCCATGCATCAACTGATGGACATTTGAGTTTGTTTCCATGTTTTTGGCTATTATGAATAATACTGCTAAGAACAGTCATGTAGGAGTTTTTGTTTTTGTTTTTGTTTTAAACGTGTTTTAATTTCTCTTGGGGTTATACCTAGAATAGGAATTTCTGAGTAATGTGGTAATTCTATGTTTAACATTTTGAGTAACTCCAGAACATTTTCCAAACCATTTAAGAAATCCACCAGCATGTCAAGCCAGATTGGTCATTTGTTCATATTCATATTATATACTCAAAAAGACTGTGTTGGTTTCTTTGTGCACATCATTAATTTTTTGAACTGTTGGAAAAAAAAATGAAAGAAAGAAGTCCACCAGCAAAGTTATGAGGGTTCCATTTTGCCCAAATCCTCACCAACATTTGTTATCATCTGAATTATTTATCATAGTGGGTGTGAATTGCTATCTTATTTGTAGTTTTGATATCCAATGCCCTGCAGACTAATGATGTTGAGAATCTTTTCATGTGTTTAATGCCCATTTGTATCTCTCCTTTGAAGAAATGTCTATTCAAATCCTTTATTAAGTCAGTCATTTGTCTTATTTACTGAGTTTTTAAATATATTCTAGTTACAATTCTCTTATCTCAAATATTATTTCAAAATATCTGTCTCATTCTCTTTTCATTTTCTTCATCATGTCCTTTGAAGTACAGACTACTAAATTTTGATGAAGTGAATTTATCAAAAAAAAATTTTGTTGATCCTTATGCTATTATTGTCATGTGAAGAGGGCTTTGCCTTACTCAAAGTCACACAGACTTCCCTCCCTTATGATATCAGAATTTTAAAGTTTGGCTCTTATGTTTATGTACATAATTTATTTTCACTTAATTTTTCTGTGTGGTGTGAAAAAGGGGGTCTGTTCTTTTATGGGTGGATATCCAATTGTCTGAGCACAATTTGCCGAAAAGACCAATATTTCCTCCAATCACCTTCCTTGGCACCCTTGTCAAAAATCTATTTTAAATGTTAGGGTTTATTTCTGGAACCAATATTCCACAGATCTATATATCTACCCCTAGGCCAGTTTCATATTACAATTAGTACATGTGGTGTGTGTGGGGGGGGGGAGGGTTCCTCTGTATCTATCACACTTTGCTTTTCATATCTTGTATTTTTTTTTTAATGTTGGGCAATTTAGACAATATAGGGTAGCTACTCCTCAACATTTCCTGTTATTATATGCTGGTTATTTGTTCAGTGACTTGGCTGAACTATTTTAGTAAAGTTTATTTTTTGTTTAGTGTGAATTATCTGATGCCATTCCTCTGAGGGTGCATCCTTAGGCCTTCTTGGAATCATCCTTAGGTGAAAGAAGGTTTATAGATAACTTCTTTGACTGTTTCTTTCCTCAATCTCTCTGACAATCATATCCAGCTATTGGCCTCCAGTGATTTCTGGTAGAATGTTCTATTCTGTTTAATAAGACCCAAGGGTGTATCTCACTGCACAGTCTGATCCAATTACATTTTGTCCCTTTTCTTGAGGTCAAGCTTTGAGGCTTGTTCTGATACAAAGAGGGTTATTCTTAGCTATCTCTTACCCTGGTTCTTTCTGGTAACCTTTTAGCTGTTTTATGGTTTCAGGTTTTGACCATTTCCACACTCTGTTCCAAATAACTCAGTTTACCTGGGGAGAGCTTCAAAATTCTCTACTATTACAGACTGCCTTTCCCTCATGGTCAAAACCTCTGACCACCATTCTGGAGTTAGGGACAAGACACGGCTTACTTTTCTAAAGTGAGAACCCTGTTTCACGAACAGGGTGTTGGGTGGGGATCCAGCCTCCGGTCTCAGCTTGCCTCTTTGGGAGTAGAACCACCCTATGAGTGAGCTAGAATGAGGGTGACCAAGGACTGTTCAGTCTGCTGCAACTGAGATAGAGCTGCCTTCTTACAACTGGGGATGGGATGGAGGAAAAAGAGCCCCAGACTTATCAGCTGTTCACAAAGCTAGGGATGTGAAACGTTGGTGGCTTGCTCCTTCTTGGGAGATACTATAGCTGTTGACTGGGAGATAGAGGGAGAGGGAGAACTGTGTTTTTGGTGACACCTACTTGTAGTGGAACTTCCATTACACTGCTCTGAGAGGTGGGGGTAGAGGGTACAGAATGGCTCAAATGCCACAGACTCTTACTCTTCTTACTGAGATTTACTAAATTTTCATGAATACAGTTTATTCATTTGCCTTATGTTAATGGATAACATCCAAAGATTTTTTTAATGGAGTTTTATGAAATAATTTCCAGCAGTGATGATTGCTTTTCAAGGGAAAATTTCTATCAAGTTCCTCATTCCACTATTCTGGAAGTCTTCCCCTTTGTTTTTTTTTTCAATAATGTATTTTCATATTGTATTGTTTTATTTTAAACACAAGTACAACTTAATATATCCTGCCAATGGCTCTAAGTTTGTTCTTCAGAAAATTAGATTAAAAAATTGTGAGAATTATTTTCATAATGCTTTACTGTCTGATCTTAACCAAGCTTCATATCCAATCCATTCCTCCCAAACAGTCCAAGTAACAGACACTCAATTTCTAAAACAGACTCTGTAATTATTCACTTCTGTTTGTCAATAATGCTCTTCCATATTCCATAGAGCCTTTTATTTCCCCTGTCAACTCGAGTCTTAGATCAAGTGCTAAGTCATCAGTGAAAACTTCTCATCACTCATGTCTCTCAATGCTCTTCTGCATTGAATAATGTCAACTTTTTCTAGCTTTCCCCAACATATTGTTCATACATTCCATGAATTCACACCTCATGTTATCAGAATGTGAAGCCTCTTTCCATTCATGTTGTAGATTTCATAATAGCTATTAATATTTCTCTTAGGTAAGTGATCATACTATCCCAGAAAAATTTTAAGAAATTACATGTATGATCACAATTATTCCCAATTATTCATTTGAGGCAACTGAAACAATGGTTTAAATAACTTTCTTAAGAAAACAAATAAGTGACAAATCTTGTTAAGGATATTGGCCTTGATGGTCCTTATCTTGTTTTAATTTATATAGCTGAGGTTATATGTAAATAGTGATGATCTTAATATTTTCCTTACAGATATTCACAGGTGGAACTTGAAGAATGCTCAAGTAAAAGATATAAATCACCTAGTCCTTAACATCTATCTCTAAAGTGAACTTCCTCTGCCTTAACTCTTTTGCTATATATTTAAATTTTATTTGACAAAAACATAAGGTTATGTACTTGAACATTAAATCTCATGGCTAAAAATGCTGGAGGCCCACAAAACCGACTGAACTAGAAATAGTGAGAATAGAATTTGTTCAGAGAGCAAACAGATACTCTGTGAGGACTATGAAAGTTTTATTTTATACCACAGAAAGCCACATATTAAAAATAAAATTCTTGAAGAAACAGATCAATTGTGCATCTTAAATGCCCAAACATATTTCCTAACACATAGCTAGTGCTCTGATGATTTAACGAATAAATGGGTACAAGATAATACATGGGTATATATAAATGAAGTTTGTAGATTTAAGTATTGTTTTGAAAGATATAAATCTAATTTATTCATATACCTAATCATTCTGGCCATAGTTATCTTTCTCCCTACCGAGTTTCTGCTTTATGATCAAAGTACATATGCATAAGTAAATTGGCATTTTTGATCCATATTATTTGTTCTTTTCACAACTGCTCCCAATTGTACTCCTCAAATTATCACATCAAGTTGCAAATAATGTGCCCGAATGATCACAGTAACCTAGTTGGCTTTGTTACAATACAGACTTTTGTTAGTTTGGAATAGAGCCTTATGCTAATATTACTCCATGAATCAGCTTGACAGCATTTTACACTACTCTAAACTGAAAAGACTTTTCTTTGCCTCTTTAATTACAGTACCATTCAAATCCCTTGTTAGGGCTCATTCATTCTAAAAGCCATTAGAACTACCTGAATTCACAACAATAAAGGCTACAGGCAAATGATAATTTATTACTGAATTTCATTATCTAAAAGAACAGTGTATTTTCTTAAAGTAATGAGAATATTAGTGCTCTAATTTTGAATTGGGCTTTGAAGTATACTATCTTTCTTTTTAAATGACAGAAATATTCTTAAGCTATCATTCTGATATTAAGCAATGTAATAAAAATGACAATCTAATACACATGGTTATGTTTCATTGATTTTATTAAAATTCCTTCTTTTTGATAATTTACTAATGTATATTTCTACTATAAACTATAAAGCTACTAATACAATTCCATCATTTGAATGTAGCTTAGGTATTGCTGTCACTCAGCACCTATTTGGATCACACAATGGGAAGAGCATTCTGCAGGTATTGGCCAGCATATTGTGAATCAAAACATACAGAATCTGTAATCAAGGAATATGTGCTGGAGAGGCCCTACAGCAGCGCAGCCTTATCGGGTGGCATAGGCACAGATCAATCCCTGCTTAAGCCAGTGATTAAAGATCATTTAGGTTGATAATCTATTTTGTAAATTAATTATTGAATATGTGTTTTGCTTACTCTTTGATTAATAAGAAGTAATTATGTTACTTATTATTTCATTAACATTTTGATTATATGGTAGTGACTTTCAACATTTCAGTTCCTAAAATACTACCAAGAAGCTGAATTTTTAGTAGCATTTCCTCCCAGTTATTAATATATTTCCTGGTAATTAGCAGTATCATTGGATTTCCCTGGTGGTGCAGTGATTAAGAATCCACCTGCCAATGCAGGGGACACGGGTTTGATCCCTGGTCCAGGATGATCCCACATGATGCAGAGCAACTAAGCCCATGTGCCACAACTATTGAGACTGTGCACCACAACTACTGGAGCCTGCGTACCCTAGAGCCCACTTGTCACAACTACTGAGCCCACACACCACAACTACTGAAGCTCATGCGTTCTAGGGCCCATGTGCCACAACTAATGAGCCCGTGTGCTGCAACTACTGAAGCCCGCACCTAGAGCCCATGCTCTGCAACAAGAAAAGCCACAGCACTGAGAAGCCCACACACTGAAATGAAGAGTAGCCCCCACTTGCCACAACTAGATAAAGCTTGCAGCAATGAAGACCCAATGCAGCCAAAAATTAAATAAATAAATGTCTGATTTAAAAAAACAACAACACAATATTGTCAATGGCTAGATCTATTTTCCTATAGAGTCACTGATAGGAATCCAATGTTTGGTATAGTAAAGCTGTTTAGACCATGAAAGAGAGAAATTTTAGCTGAGAAAATTGACAGTCTAACACTGGCAGAATGTACATTTGTGATGAAGAGGTCTATCCTATCAATTGTTACAATATGATGATAATAAGTTCAAATGAGTAAGTTTAATTCATATTTCAATGAATATACATAGAAAATAGGAAAATAAAACCAAAATAATAAAATTCCTTGATATTTCATCTACTTAATATTTGTATATAATTAAGATTAAACATAAACAATTTTTTTCAAGAATAAGTGAGTGAAACAGACTAGAATAGAATACATATATCAAAGGAAAACAATTTATGGGGGTAATCCGTTTTCAAAAATTTAATTTAAATAGGCAATAGATGGCTAATATATAAATGAATTGCAAGAATATATTAGGGATTGAAAAAAGCAAGTTTATAGATAGAGGTATTATCATTATTAAGAAATAATACACAATATTGAAAACAGTGTAAGACATACAGGACACAGTGAAGAAAGTACAAAAATTAAAGAGTTCAGAATTAAACAGAGAAAAATTGCAAGCTCTATCACTTCAACTTTCATACTGCTGCCTATCCAAATCCCTGGAGATATTTATTCTTCTAAAAGTTAACATTAATACAGGCCTATGGATAAATGATAACATAGAGATATAATTCTACCATATTTATTGACATATGTTGTGTATTTATTCACACATATGTATGTAAATTATATTTCCATCAAGCAAGAACCACAGGCCATCATTATGACAAATGTTTTTGTTCTTATGGTCACTTAGAATTTCATTTTGTGAATTAGTTAATTTTTTTCTTCCTCTTCTCAGGATGAAGATTTCATTACGCTGAATTGTACTTTTAGGAATTAAAAGTTACTATAATTATTTAAGTGAAAAATGGGTCAGTAATCAGAATATCTAGTTTCATATAATTATCAAAATGTGAATATGTTAATCTTATTCCTTCCCTTAGCTTGTAATTTATGAACAGGAAGACTATAGTTGAAATAGTGAGAGTTTTGTTTCCTCCGTCTTTTCTGCCTCCCCCACTTTGAAACTTGTGTATTTGGACTCTGGAGGATGAAGCAAGGTAGAAATATGCTTGCTATCAAGGATCACTGTTCCCTGAGTTTGGTATATTTCTGACATTCTCTTTTTCTCCTTTAAAAACTCTCTTGCCTTTAGATTCTTGACATGAACTAATGTGTCTCAACTCTAACTGGTAACTTGAGATGACTTCTGTGTTCCTTAGCATTTCTTTATCCACTGCCAGGTGTCTTATGTGGAAGTCGTACTGCTTCTCAAGATAGACAGGAGAGGAGAGGATAGGGTAAAGTAGGGCCAAGAGTAATTTTCTGTCATCTTTTCTTTTGCATGTGACTCACAGAAAATATATATCCTTAGACTGATAAACTTAGAGCTCAGTCCTCTTCTCGTAAAAGCATCTTTCCTCTGGACCAATGCATCTTGAACTTGAACACTGTCCACACAATTCTTGTAGATTTACCTAATTTATTTCAGCAGGAAAACATCATGTCATTCTATGAATGCGATATATTTATGTAATTTTCACAACTGATGGTTATTAGGTTATTTCTAGTTGTTTGTGTTTCAACTACAAACAATGCTAAACTGATCTTCCTTAACATTTTGAAATAGTATAACATTTAGGAAAATATCTAGACGTTTAATTGATATAATTAATAGTTCAAAAATTTTGAATGAACCAAATTTGATAATCTGTTTTTAATACATGGTAGTAATTTACACTTCTAGTAACAATATAAGAAAATCATTGCTATTTTGCATAGAAATTCATAAGTACCATTTGCCTGTAGTTTTCCTTTTTTAGTACATTCTTGCCTTGAACTTTGGGCTTCTGTTCTCTGTGTTTGCTTTGTAAAAACAACTTTAGATTTACTTTCCTTTATGAACTATACTATTTTAAACAGTATCAGGGAAGGAGATCAAGATGGCAAAGTAGAAGGATGTGGAGCTTACCTCCCCCCACAAACATACTGAAAACACATCGAAAATACAGCTACATATGGAACAATTCTCACTGAAAACAAACTGGGCACTGGAAGAAAGACTCTTATACAACCAAGGTTGTAAGAAAGATCAACACAAATCTGGATTGGAAGGAAAGAGAAGCAATCAGGTTATTACCTGCACCTCTGCAAGGGAACACAGAAGAGGAGCAGAATTACATGTGTTCAGAGGTCATCCCTAGGGAGTGAATGGCTTGCAACACATATTGGGTGCCCCAATCCCAGGGGTCAATATTCGGAGGATGAGTTGTTTAGCTGATTTGAAAACCAGTGAAACTGAAAGTGAACCTAGACTCAGCAAGTGAGGACTGCACACAAGCTTCCTTACTCCCAAAACAAGGTAGAGGAAGCAGATTAAAACTGCCCTGAACTCTGGCCAGTTTCCCATTACTACTCCAGTTGAGCTGAGCCCCTCTAGCCACTCTTGCTCCATGGTACAGCATCACAGTAGAGAAAAGGCTGCCACGTCCAAGGAAAATATGCAATTGTAGGGGATGGAGCCAGCTCAGATCTGGCATGGCATCTAAATGGAGGTGAGGGCAGCCATCGCTGGTGTTCACAAACGTGGCAGATTGGGAGTGGTCTGGAGCTCTGACTGGTGGCAGGACCACCCTGACCCACACATGGCAAGTGCTCTCTCTCTCTGGCCCCTCTTGCTTAAGCATTGTTACCCTCTGGAGCAAAGGTGCCAATGCTGGGCACAGGGAGAGGACACACTTAGAGGGAACAGAACCAGCTCAGATATGACCCTAAGGACTTCTGCTCCACCAATTTGGGACCCAAATCTTCCCCTGATAGGGCGGTGTTGGCCACAGAGCAGAGGAGGAGACCCAGCTCACACCTGGCTCTGATTCTAAACCCTCTATCTCCACCTCCTACCAAGGTAATAGTGCCAACAGAGCCTGGAGAGAAGAGATGACAGTGCTGACTTCAGTTACAGCACTCCCACCAGCCACTGGGCAAACACACACTATGTAGGGACACATCCACACAAGGACACTTCTTCAAGACAGGGATCAGTAAAGGTTTCATCTAATTTCATAGAGAAAGAGAATGGTACGCAAGTTAAGAAAATGGAGGAGTTTATTTCAAATGAAAGATCAACAACAGCAAATCATGAAAAAACAAATAAATGAAACAAATAAATAATTTACCAGAGAAAGGGTTCATAGCATTAGTAATAAGAATGCAACTGACTTAAGGTGAAAAATAGATGAATACAGAATTTTAACAAGCAATTAGAAAATATAAAAGAGAACTAGTCAGAACTGAAGAATACAATGGCTGAAATGAAAAAGACTAGAAGGAATTAACAGCAGACTAGGTGATACAGAAGAATATGTAAGTTATCTGGAAGATAGGATAATGGAAATCACTCAATCAGAAGAGCAAAAAAAAAAACAAATTTTAAAATTGGAACAGTATAAGGGACCTCTGGGTCAATAGCAAGCATATCAGCATTCAAATTATAGGGATCTCAAAAGAAAAAGGAAGATAGGGATAAAAAATGTATTTGATGAAATTATGGCTGAAAACTTCCTGAACCTGGAAAAGTAAGCACATATCCAGATACAAGACACACAGAGGTTCCCAAACAAGATGAACCCAATGAAACCAATACATATAATTAAATGGCAAATATTAAAGACAGAGAATTCTAAAGGCAAGAAGAGAAAAACAGAGTTACATACAAGGGAATCTCCATAAGGCTAGAACCTGGATTTTCTGCAGGAAATTTACAAGCCAGAAAAAAGTGGTATGAGACATTTAAAGTGCTAAAAGGGAAAAACCTACAACCTAGGATATTCTACCCAGAAAGATTTTCATTTAGAATTAAAGAAGAGACAAAACAAACAAACAAACAAACAAACAAAAAAGTAACCACTTCTCAGACAAGCAAGAACTAAAAGTTCATCAACACTAAACCGACCCTTAAATAAATGTTACAGGATCTTCTCTAAGTGGACAATAAAAGGTTACAACAAGAAGTAAGAATACATAGGAAAGGAAAACTCCAACTGGGAAAGGCAAATATACAGTAAAAGCCATGGATCAATCACTTAAATAAGCTAATACAAAGGTTAAAAGTAAAAAAAAAAAAAAAAAAAAGTCATATCAACTCTAAACAAGGGATATACATGAATATGTAAAATATGACAACATAAGATGCAAACTGTGGAGGTGGGGGGTAAAAAATGTATATCTTTTAGAATGTGTTTGAGCTTAAATAATTACCAGTTTAAAACAAGTATATATAGAAACAGGTCAACACATATGAGCCCCACAGTAATCACAAATCAAAGACATATAATATATACACAAAAATTATAAAGGAAGACAAGCATACCTCTAATGAAAATCATGAAACTGTAAGGGAAGAAACAAAAGAAAGAACAGTACTACAAAATCAATTGGAAAACAAGTGACAAAATGACAATAAGTACATATCTATCAATAATTAGTTTAAAAGTCAATAGACTAAATGCTCCAATCAAAAACACAGGGTAGCTGATTGGATGGGGAGGGAAAAAAAAGACCCATTTATATTTATGCTGCTTACAAGAGACTCACTTAAGAACTAAAGACACAGACTGAAAGTGAGGGATGGAAAAAGATACTTCATGCAAATGGAAACAATAAGAAAGCTGAGGTAACAATGCTCATATCAGACAATAACTCAAATAAGGAAACAGTAGTCTTAAAAAGCACATAAGACCAGTTTTACCTAATAGATATCTACCTGACATTTCACCCAAGAAGAGTAGAATACAGTCTTTTCAAGCACACATAGAATGTTCTCTAGGATAGATCACTGGCTAGGCCACAAATCAATTCTCAACAAATTTAAGAGGATAGAAATTTTGTCAAGCATTTTTTTTTTCCAACCACAATGGTGTGAAACTAGAAATCAATTACAGAAAGAAAAGCAGGAAAAACAAATATGTGGAGACTAAACAACATGCTACTAAGAAACCAATGGGTCAATGAAGAAATCAAAGAAAATACTTTGAGACAAATGAAAAAAGATACACAGCATTCTAAAATATATGGGACAGAGTAAAAGCAGTTCTAAAAGGGAAGTTTATAGTGATACAGGCCTACCTCAACAAACAAGAAAAATTTCAAATAAACGCACCAACCTACTATTTAAAGGAACTGATAAAAGAACAAACAATGCCCAAAGTCAGCAAAAGGAATGAAATAATAAAGATCAGAGAGGAAAAAAATAAAAGAGAATTTTAAAAAGCAATAGAAAAGATCAGTGAAACATGAGCTGTTTTTTTTTGAAAAGATATAAAATACTGTCAAGCCTTTAGCCAGCCCTATCAAGAAAAAAGAGGACACAAATAAACAAAAAAAAAAAAAAGAAATGAAAGAGGAGAAATAACAGCTGACATCACAGAGATACAAAAATTATATGAGAGTATTACAAACACTTATATACCATAAAATTGGATAATCTAAAAGAATTGGATAAATTTCTAGAGACAGACAATCCTCCAAGAATGAATCAGGAGAAAGTAGACAATCTGAACTTAATCAAGGAAGTGAAAGATCTATACTCTAAGAACTATAAGACACTAAAGTAGGAAACTGAAGACAGTAAAAATAAATGGAAAGATAACCCATGCTCTTATATTGGAAGAACTAATATTGTGAAAATGTCCAGACTATCCAAAACATTCTACAGCTTTAATACAGTCCCTATCAAAATACCCAGGAAATTTTTCACAGAACTAGAACAAATGATACTAAATTCCCATGGAACCACAAAAGACCTGGAATAGCCAAATTAATCCTGAGGGAAAAAAAGGAACAAAGGTGCAGGTATGACACTCCTTGATTTCAGACTATACTATAAAGCTATGGTAATTACATCAGTATGGCACTAGCACAAAAACAGACACATAGATCAATGGTAAATAACTGATCTATGTGGTAAAAAAAAAAGCCTGGAAATAAACCACGTACCTATAGTCAAATCATCTATGACAAATGAGTCAAGAATATACAATGCAGAAAAAACAGCCTCTTCAATAAACTTGTGCTGAGAAAACTTGACAGCTCCATGTAAAAGAATGAAATTAGAATATTTTCTTACACTATACATAAAAATATTCAAAGTGCATTAAAGACACAATAAACGTAAGACCTGAAACCCCAGAACACCTAGAAGTGGACACAGGTAAAACACTTTTTGACAAAAACCATAGCAATATTTTTTTGATCTGTGTCCTAAGGTGAAAGAAATGAGAGCAAAAATAAATAAATGGGACCTAATTTAAATGACAAACTTTGCACAGCAAAGGAAACATCAACATAACAAAAAGACAACCTACTGAATGCAAGAAAATATTTGCAAATGATATGACCAATAAGGGGCTAACACCCAAAATATATAAACAGCTCACAGATTTCAATATTAAAAGCAAACACACACACAAAAAATGATTAAAAAGTAGGCAGACAACCTGAATTGACATTTTTCCAAAGAAGACATGCAGATGGTCAACAGGCACATGAAAAGATGCTCAACATCACTAATCATCAGAGAAATACAAATCAAAACCACAATGAGATATTACCTCACATCTGTTAGAATGGCTATCAACAAAAAGTCTACAAAGAACAAACGTTGGTGAGGATATAGAGAAAAGGGAACCATAGTATACTTCCAGTGGGAATGTGGATTGGTGCAGCCACTATGGAAAGCAGTATGGAGGTTCTTCAAAAAAACTAAAAATAGCAGTACCATGTGATCCAGCAATTCCACTGCTAGGTATACAGCTGAAGAAAATAAAAGCACTAATTTGAAAAAGATACATGCTCCCCGGTGTTCACAGCAGCATTATTTACAATAGTCAAGATATGGAAGCAATCTATGGGTCCATCAACAAATGAATGAATATATATATATACAGTGGGTTATTAGCCATAAAACATGAAATTTTGCCATTTGTAACAACATGCATGGACCTGGAGAGTATCATGCTTAGTGAAATAATTCAGAGAGGGAAAGACAAGTACTGTTTGTTACCACTTATATGTGGCATCTAAAACATAAAAGAAATGAATGGCTATAAAAGAAATAGACTCACAGATGCAGAGAACGAATTATTGGTTACCAATAGAGAGAGGAAAGGGGGAAGGAAAAGGTAGAGGTAGGAAATTAAGAGGTACAAACTACTACGTATAAAATAAGTAAGCTACAAGGATATATGGCACAGCACAGGGAATATAGCCAATATTTTATAATAACTTTAAATGGGGTATAACATAATAAATATTGAATCATTAGTTTGTACACCTGATACTAATATTGTAAATCAACTATATGTCAATAAAAATAAACAGCATCAGAAATTGATATTTCTTAAAAATTGAAAATGATGTAGTTGTGAAACTGGAACCTAGGAATAATTTTATTTTGTTTTATGGAATCTCCTTAATTTTTTTCTAAGCTTTTTTTAAGTGTGATAGGACCACAGTAAGTTAATATAGAGTAAAAATAAAAAATTCCTCTTCCATCCATTGCTGGTTGTTCTCTATGATTATCACTTTATGATGATTACTTTAATTTAAATTCTGGGATTTTATTTCCACTTACCAAGATACTAGCTGTAGAAAATAGATGAGTAAAATTTGAAGTTATAACTGTTTAAAAGTGCAATACACTCTACCAACTTTATTTCTTGAGTGATTAAGTCTGCCCCTAGAGAAAAATTAAACATAAAAATTGGAAGTATAAATTAAGGTATATGTCTGTATAAGTACGCTAGAAGTCATCCAAACTTAAAGATCATACTATAATTATATTTTAGTCTACAAATTGTACAAATATTATGTTTTTTTAATATATGTTACTGATAAATATTATATACTCTGAAGTCCAGAGAAGAGAAGTCTCTTTATAATTTTGTTTTAAATCTAATTTATTATACAAAGAAATAACATATGATTTTCGTATTATTGGCATATTACTGTTTTATTGGTGTTCTGCTGAAAATATATGAAAATGAAAAAACACAAATATATTCTCATGTATCTATTCATAACAATTCCATGATCTTTATAAATACTATATTTAAATTAGTATACATGATACAACTCTGGAACTTCTTACTATCATTGTTCAGAGCATATTAAAATAATCATATGCAAAGTACTTATCATATTCCATTCTATCTTATGGTTATTACATTGGTCTTCTCTTAAAGGCTTTGCACTGTTACAGTGAAAATATCATATCTTGTTAATTTATATTTACTGTGATGACAGATTAATTCATAAATTCTATTCATAATTCACAGTGTCCCCAAAATGTCCAGTAACTCAGCAAAGCTTGAACTATACACTACTCTACAATTTTATGTCACTTTCATTCACAATACTGCATTACTGCACAATCCCATGAAGCAAAGAGTGAAAGAGATAAAACAAATCATTTTAGAGGGTAAAGAAATTAAGACTCTGTCAGAGGAAGCTGATTTTCTCAAGTTATAAAATTGGCTAGGCACAGAATTTTGTCAAAATGCAAGATTATTAAGTTTTTGCAATAAATAACCCAGGAATGGGGAGTATTCTGAAGATTAGCTGAGAATGAGGTATCTAGATGGAAGGTTTTCCCTGCTACATGGGCACACTGGATGGATATATGGACAAACACACTTTTTCATGTATGAAGGTTTTAAAACAAAATGGCAATTTTTTTTTAACAATTCTACCACTGAAAGACAGGCTTTATGTTCCTTCCCCTTGAATGTGGGCAGGCTTATGACTGCTTCAACTTCTAACATGAAACAGAAATGACACTACTTTTGAGACTAAGTGATAATTGGTAATATATTTTCTACCTTGTTCTCAGATACCATTGCTCTCCAATCCTCATGTTATTATGAGAGAAGTTGCACAACCTGAGATTCCATGATGTGAAGATTCCAAAGATGACGGGTGTAGTCATTAAGTTAGAGAACTGCCAGCCAAGTGGATTCTAAATCACTGCAGCTGTCTTGTGGTTGCGCCACAGAGGGTAGAGTCAACCCTCTTCTTTTCCTAAAATATTCGTTTAGATGCTGAGGCTGCTGACACTGCACACACACCATGAGCACATGAAAATACTTATTACTAACATAATCAGGCTTCTGGGGAGAACAGAGCAAGCACCCAGCAAAAGAAGAGGTAGGTGGCTCTGATTTTAATTGTGGTTGGGGTGGGGTCAAGATAACAGCTCCTACACACAGGCCAGGGCTTGAAGTAACTTCCTGCCAGTGCCAAAAGAGGGAGCATGTGTGCTTTTTTATGAACTTGTCCTGAGGTGGAGCAAAAATAAGGTGGAGATGTGAAGTTTGAAAGCTAGTAGTCAAACATCAAAAATGGAGTCAGTCTCTATTACACAATCCGAGGTGGCAAATATGTGAGTGAGGGACCCTCCACTGGAGGGTACAGCCATTTGAGTCAGAAATTCAAATCTTCCCAGAAATCATAAAGCAGAAACAAGCCATCTTCTCTGTCCTCCGAAATTCTGACTCACGAATTCTATAAGGCTAAAAGAAATGGATGCTATTTTGTGCTCTAATATTGTAGTGGCTTGTTAGGAAGACATAGATAAGTTGAATATTATGGGAGTAAGGACCCCAAATCCAAAAAGCTGACTTTTTCTAGACTCTCATGAACTACTAACCATTAGGCCTTTTTTTGCTTGGTAACTGACCCCAGATTTGTTTTCCCCACACAAAGGTACTCATGTGCGTGTTGACTTTTACATTTTACTAGGTATTAATAAAAATATTACGAAGAATGAACCACCTAATTATATTCTCTACATCATAGGTTTAACAGTAAGTAATGAAAAAATAATGAATCAAAACAAAGAGAATGAAGATGAAAAATAATATTGTGTGATAGTTAACATTCAGAGCAATTATGGAAAAAGTGGATTAGAATAACTTACAGTTTTACTAAATATCAATATTTCTGATAGTTAATAAAAATGGTTATAATCATAAATCTGATATTTAATTACTTTGTTATTTATTGTTATTAAATTGTCAATAAGCATATTTCTAAAAGTCTAGATACTTTGAGAAATGCAAGCAATTTTGTCAAATGTAAAGCACTGAAAATACCATGGCATAGACTGCAACACATGTAATTCACATAAAAGCAAATAAAGATTTATATTTAGCAAACTTTTTAATATTATTCTAGCCTAACTCTTGTGAAAGATAAACAGTGATATCCCACTGTAACTCTGAAAACCATTCTGTAAATATATACGCTGAAGATAGAGCCAGCAGAAAACAAAAACTGTGTTTAATTCATTTTTAAGCATATTATTTCTCACTGATATATCTCATGGCAGTCAGCAATATCTTTAATAAATTAAGAAAATTAACATAAGCAGATCATCAATTAGTTGTAAATAATATGCATGTGACCAATAATTAGTAGTATTTAATTTCCCTAATGAAGTTAAATCTATTTGTTTCTCTGTTTTAATACCTTATATGGGGTTTCTTTTAAGAGCAGCATTATAGGTTCCTAAAGTCAATTTTAAAGGTGTACCTTCCCAAGACAAATTATGGATCTAAACCATTGCTATATTAATAAAAATAATGAAATCTTACCATTTGCAACAATATGAATGGAACTGAAGGGTATTATGCTTAGTGAAATAAACTAGATAAAGATAAATACTGTATGTTTTCACTTATATACAGGATCTAAAAAGTAAAACAAATGTAACAAAACAGAAACAGACTCACAGATACACAGAACAAACTAGTGATTACTAGAGAAGAGATGAGAGGGAGGAGGGGCAAAATAAGTAAAGGGAATTAAGAAGTATAAACTACTAGACATAAAATAAATAAATTACAAGGATATAATGTACAGCAAAGGAAACAACCAGTATTTTATAATAACAATGTGGAGTATAATTTATAAAAATATCAAATCACTATGTTGTACACCTGAAACTAATCTAATAATATTTAAGTCAACTAAAATATAATGAATTTTAATGAAAATATTTTCAATATGTGAATAAGTATTTTCATATGTTTATTTTAATTTTCCAAATTTAGTCATATTGGGTTATCAAAATTATTCACTTAATAGTCTACTAAATACATTATATATTAAAATAACCTATTTTATTGCACAGATTAGTTATAAGGTAAACTGAAAATATGAAAAGAAAGTTTGCTCCTCTGTTCCATGATATAACAACTTCTATTAGCTGATTCATCTTTATCTCTGTTAAGATTTTGTGAAGTTGAGAGAATATCAAAAGCACAAATCAACTGGATTTATGTTAAAATATTATAAATACGTCTCCATGTATTTTTTCCTTTCTTTATGCATCTCATTACTTAGAGCCACAGGAAAGATTTAATTGTTAGTTATATTAATAGATTTGACTTACTATGCCACAGTCATCAAATACGTAGTCATTGAAAAAGCTATTTCATTAACAGCATGGAATTGAAAGCATGTGTTTAACATATTAGTTAAACTGTCTATTATTTCTAGTAAAAGAAAGAGAAAACAGTTTATTTTTCTAAGGTTGAATATCAGCTTTGTGACAGAATCAACAGAAGGGTCCAAATGCCTTTGGGGCCTGATACTGTCTTCTAGTAAACCACAGATGCTATTGCTTCATCTTAACTCATTCTATATCTTACTGAACATGTGAAGCACTTTACTTTTTAAATCAATAATGAATACTATACTTCTGCTATATTTCAAGAGTTAAGCTTCTATATAATAAATATCAACAAAATAGCAGCAATATTATTTATTAAAAAACTTGGTGAATATACAGAGAATGTCTATTAACAGACCAAACTAAGGATATTTTGCCCAGAATATTCTTTGCTATTTTGCCTCCAAATATATTTCCTTTTCTCTATTCTCTATTTTCATTCTCTCTCTGTACAAGATACTGTCCCTGGTCCCAATGAGTTGTCAGAAAAAGGGTTACTAAACCCTTTTTAAAGGGTTTAAATAGAAAAAAAGAGAAACAAAGTGATATAATTCCTTAATTTTTTTAATTTTTTCAATCCTTCACATAAGCGCCCTTCATATTGCATGGGCTTAGGATCCCATTACCTTTTTATCTGTTCACCCCTGAACAGTGGACAGCTTTAAGTAAAAGAAAACTCATTTATTTCAGACAAGGTCAAATTGCCTCTAACAAGTCAAGCTGCCAAAACAAATCAATTACATAGATGAGAACTGGGATTCCCAACTATATGTCAGAGTAAGTTTAATTCTAAATTTCTAGGACCATTATATGAGTGTGAGTCAAAAATCATCCGCACTCTGGTTATATCAAAACATCTATAAATTCTACAGCCAGAAATGGATAATTTTTGACTCACCCTCATACAGAGTGAAAACTATTTATATAATAACAAAGTGAAAAAAAAAAAAAGAAAGAACTGCAATACTCATCATAGAAGTGGGGACTCTTTTGAATTGAAAGGCATGGGTTTATGTCATGTAAAAAGAGTGTCATGTTTTGAGATTACTGTTCTTAGTGCATGAGTTATTGAAGGTTCCAGTATAAAGAATATTTTTGCTTCTAAATCGGCACCAAGAGTAACAAAAAAAAAAACTGCTTTTATTATATGTGCAAAGAAATTTGGCTTTCTTAGTACAATATTGTGTTTTGTTAACACATCCATGGATCTTTCTTCTTAAAAACAAAAGCAAATAACTCTCTAGAATTCAATTGAAATCAGATAAAGTATATACTTGTACTATAATAGCAACAACTCAGAATTAAAGATGGTAGCTCCAGAATATATGCCAAAGTTTTGCTTGTGAGAAAAACATAAAAACAAAGTCTTTGTAAAATTAACATTAAATATGTTTGAGAAAGGTATGTTAATTCAGGGAAAGCGCTGTTTCAAAGTCATCCCTAAAAGAGGTATTTCTTTCTTGATTTGAAGATCAAGGAAGGATCTTTAATAATTCATGGGAATCATTATAGGAAAAATCATAAATTTGAAATTACTAAAAATTTCTGAATATCAAATTTTTTTTCATCTATCAACTCCCTTGTCACAAAGGTTACTTAAAACTTACACAAAACTTCATGTTGATTTTTGGTTTCACCAAGCTGGGGTAGGCTCATTTCTCTCAGATCCTCACCTATACAACTAAAAAACTCTGGATATAATAAAACAAACAAAAACAGGAAGTCTCTGAAAACAGAAAGAAGGCAAGTGCCTATGGAATTCCAGACTTGGGGAACAACGTGGTAGTTAGCGAGTTCCTTGGGTTTCCTTACTGCATCTCATACATCCATGAAAGGGCACTGCAAAAGCCTTCAAGCTGGAACAAGCACAGACTGAAGACTCCCCCATGCCAAAAACAAAAACAAACAAAACAATAACAGAAAGAATCTTGTTTACCCAAGCCAAAGGCCTAGAAAGAAGGTGGCAAAGAACAGAAAATCCTTTGGTCAATACCCATCAACTATTTTTTTCTCCATTGCATTTCTTTTTAACATTTGTCAAAATCTTTTGGCTGTATTTGTGTGGTCTATTTCTGACTTCTCTATTTTGTTTCATTAATCAGTATGTCTATTCCTCTACCAATATCACTGAGTATATGTTACTGAGGCTGCAGAGTAGTCCTTAACATTGGGTAGTGTAATTCTTCCTACTTTATTCTTCTTTACAAAAAGTTTTTAGATGTATGAACATAGAAATTTTCTACATTTAGATCTTTTTTGATTTCTTCTTATATGTATGGTTTTCAGTATAAAAGTTCTATGAATGTTTTGTTAGATTTATACCAAAGTGTTTCAACTTTTTGAGAGGTTGTAAATCATATTGAAAATTTAACTTTAATAAATCAACAGTTGATTGCAAGAATATAAAAATACAATTGATTTTGTATATTTATCTTGTATCCTGTGGTCTTGTTAAAGTCACTTAATTTTTTTTTTTTTTTTTTTTGTAAATTCTTTGGGATGACCTAAGTGGACCATCATATCATGGGAGGCAAAAGTCCTTTATAAAAGTATTCATTTCCTTTTACTCTTTCAGAGACCCAGTTTTGACTCTGATAATTATAAAAGTTTGATAATGTCAACATTTTATAAGATTACCAATATTGCTTATTATAGCTAATGTATCTAACATAAGTAGTGTAGCTTAAATTATTTAATCTTAAGAAACTGAATCATAAGAAACAAAGTATAACAAAGCAATGTATAACAAAGAAGACATGGGTTTAGCTATCTTCTATCAGCTGGAAAATCTTAGCCTTATGTAAATGGAATTCAGTTTCTTGTGTCAAATACATACTTATGTTTTTTCCCATTTTTATGTCAAGGCTCTTTGTACTAGAAGAATGATCCATGTTGAATTCTAAAGTAAAATTTTGTAAAATTAGTATGTTTCCTCCCACTGCTTACCAGAAAGACACAACCAATGACCCAAAAAATAATAAGTAAATAAATAAAAGCAATATTAATCTAGTTACTATATTACACTTCCACTCAAAGTAAGCCAACTTCATAGTTGAAGCCTTTTATTGGTTTACAAGTTAATATCAATGTACTATACTTGGTATGTCAGTTTTATTGACAGTGCAATATAGTGAGATAAATATGTGCTAATTCCTTACACACATTGCATCAATTCTTTAGGCTTACTCTTTGTTCCTGTAGTGTATAGTATGGTATCACACATAGGAGATTATCTTCCCTCTAGGACTGAAATCTGCATCCCTCATATATTTGAAGTCTTGGCAAACAAAAGCTCTCAGCTGAGTCTCTCTCTGGAACTTGCCTTCAGCTGAAGAGAGTTCCTTTGTCCAAAGATCACACATAATGACTGTTCAGTGCAGAGACATAATGGTTGAGATAGCTACCTAAATTCAAAGTACTTCCTATCCAGTTGCTCATCTCTTCATAGTTTCTGCTGAATCTTTGGTTCAACTGCAGTGCAGTTAAAATTCCTATGCTCAACCCTGCTTCCTTCATTTCCTCACTGCATCAACCTAAAGAGCAATCATAATGAACTTTCTACAAAAAATGGAATCCAAAATACAATAGCACCTGTGTGAATTATTCTTTACAAAATGAAATCCATCATCTTCCTCCAATGGTAGTAAAAGTTATATAGTTAACAGTATGGAGTTTCCTTTAAAAACTAGAGTTACCATATATGATTCTGCAATCCCACTCCTGGGAATATATCCAGAAAAAACTAATTTGAAAAGACACATGCACCCCAATGTTCATAACAGCACTATCTACAATAGCCAAGTAATGAAAGCAACCTAAATGTCCATCGACAGATGAATGGATAAAGAAGATCTGGTATATACACACAGAATATACACATATGTATATACATATACTACAATGGAATACTACTCAGCCATAAAAAAGTATGAAATAATGTCATTTGCAGCAACATGGATGGACCTAGACATCATCATACTAAGTGAAGTAAGTCAGACAGAGATAGACAAATATCATATGTTATCACTTATACATGGAATCTAAAAAGAGGAAACAAATGAACTTATTTACAAAACAGAGACGGACTCTCAGACTTTGAAAACAAACTTATGGGTACCAAAGGGGAAAGGTGGGGGAAGGGATAAATTAGGAATTTGGGATTAACATATACACACTAATATATGTAAAATAGGGACCTACTGTATAGCACAGGGAACTATACCTAATATCTTGTAAGAACCCCTAATGGAAAAGAATCTGGAAAAGAATATATATCTATATATGTATAACTGAATCACTTTGCTGTACACTTGAAACTAACATAACATTGTAAATTAACTATACTTCAATAAAAATTAAATAAAATATAAGAACAGGAAAAATATTATACATGGAAAACTAGCATAATGTCAAATAGCTCCCAAGAAATGTAGTTTAGTCATGACTCAAGTATAAAGATAATAGAATACAAATTATGTGAAGTGTCAAGAAATGAGAAGGCAGGAGACAATAAATGCAGTATAGTTTTCTCACAAGTAAACATGTTTCATTAACCTCAAACTATATGCCAATCTTTGAAAACAATAAAAATTTCTATACTGAACTCTTTAGTGGGTTACTTACATAACAGACACCAAGAATTCCTTCCATACCCGTGTTCTTGTGCTGCTTGCCCTATGAATAATAACAATTTCTTTCCCTCCCATTGAATATGAGCTATCCTAGAGTTTTCTTTTGACCAAGAATATGTGTGAAAATGACAATGTGTGACTTCAAGGCTTAGATGTTAAGATGTCTTGGAAGTCAGCTATAATGTAAAGAGTTATGATCTCCCTACCGAAGAGCAAGACCACTTGTAGAGATTGCAGAATAGAAGACAATTTAGGTGAAGAGAGAGGCCCAGACTACTCCAGCCATTCCAGCAGTCCAGCAGAGATGCCAGACATGTGAGTGACGGCACATGTCCTGAAGAACAACTGAGCCATCCTAGCCAACATCTTAACACCACATGAAACACAAGCAGTCCATCCCAGACAAGCCTGATCTGAAGTGAAGAATCAAGAAGAAACATATCATAGTTCTGAACTAGTGAGTTTTTAAGTTTGCTATACATCATTAAATAATTAAGTAACTATATGATCACATTTAAAATTATTTGCCTTGAATTTCTCTGCCTAATAATTAACTAAATGACTTTTATATTCAAAAGCTGCAAACTGATAAACTTTATTCATGCATTTTCTTGATAAATACAACATATTTATTTCAGAGAAGAAAATAGTTATAATTAATCTGTTCATTTAATATTTTTTTTCATTTAAAATTAAATAATGGGAAAGGGCCTATAAACCCATGTGTAATTAAGTTACACTACTGAATTCCCATGGAAATATTACTTTTCCATTGATAATATACAAAAAAATTACCTGCTTAACATATGACATTATTATTCATTTTGTAGTGAAGAACTATATACGTAGTCCTGGACATAGTCCATAAAAAATCAACTTTACTTTTTAATGTCATTAAGTTATGAGAAGAACTAAAAGAGAGAGGAAGGAGTACATACTCTAAAATTGGATAAAGCTGAAAGAAGAAAGATCAAATACAATAGTAAGGAGAGAAGTAGTGCTTAGTTGGGAGAGCATCACCAACATGAATCAGATGTGCTTTTGATCCCCTACATCTGAAATCTCATATTCGTTTTCTCAGTCCATTCATCCATCCTTAGCCTCAGCTCACTATTCCTAGTTGATAGATTTTACCTAATGTTCTTTATTTTTACATCAGAGCAGAAGACATTAAGCTAGCAACTAGAGCCAAATTAATAGAATATTGTAGTGTGATCATCAATAGAAGTACATGTAAACCAACAGATGACATACGAAATAATGCTTTAAGGCTGGCTATCTTTGAATCATATTACTTCAGATCTAATCAGTTGTTTCCTATCTTTAAGTCTTTGAATTTAAGTTATATATGGAAGGCAAAATATCTTAGGCTAAAAAGAAAAAGCTAATTTTAGGGAACAATGAGAATCCTTGAAAGAGGTTCTATTTCTGCTCTCTTTTTATATCTTTCTCTTCTTTCCCTAATTCCTCACCATCTGCTGTGACCTTATTTGCTCATCAAGTATGGGGATCTTGGCATCAATGGCAACAGTATGTCTCTCCTATTTTTTCCCCTTTTTTTCCCCCGTATCTCCTTAATTCTTTCTCATGAACCTTTCAATTCATTTACACAGAGCACTTATATTAATTGAAATAAAATAAATTATTAAAATCAGTCTCAAATTTTGAGGGTAGGATAAAAGATTTTATATGATCATCTTAAACTTAATCAACAGTTAATTTTTTCCACCAACTTAAAACTTATCAAAAATCATTCTGTGAATCAGGACTTCCCTGGTGGCGCAGTGCTTAGGAATCCACCTGCCAATGCAGGGGACACGGGTTCTAGCCCTGATCCAGGAAGATACCACATGCCGCAGAGCAAAGTAAGCCCGTGTGCCACAACTACTGAGCCTGCGCTCTAGAGCCCATGACCCACAAATACTGAGCCCACGTGCTGCAACTATGGAAGCCCATGCGCCTAGAGCCTGTGCTCAGAAACAAGAGAAGCCGTGGCAATAAGAAACTCACACACTACAATGAAAAGTAGTCCCGCTTGTTGCAACTAAAGTCCTCCAGCAGCAACAAAGACCCAAGGCAGCCAGAAATAAATAAATAAAGTTAAAAAAATCATTTTGTGAATAAAAATATTACCTTTCAATAGCTGTCATTACTCCAAACTTATACTCTTTGAGCATTTTAATAAATATTACTAGGAGTTGTTATATTGAAACACAAGTCTCATGTTTTAAAAAGAGTAAACAATACTATATAACATGGTATCTGTTTGGGGGGGGCTTTCCATTCTTATAGTTAAATTGGTATTGTAGGCATTATGAATGACAATAAATATAAAGGAAGCCTGAGATAAGAATTTAAAGAAAAATACTTGTTCAAATGAAAAAATGTAAAAAGGAAAAAAAGTTTCTTGCTTGTACTGACACCAAATATATCTTTTATAGGTCACATAGTCTCTGAATGTTTCCTACATATTTTCCTTCAGGAAATCTTTATAGCGTTTTTAATATTTGTTGTGTGAGGGTATGTTTTTACCGTTGTTAAGAATTTTCACAAAACTATGTCCACAAGCATCTGGCTTATTTTCTAACTTTTCTAAAAATATAAGCAGAGAGGTAAATGTAGCTTTCCCCCACCCTGCCACTTTATTCCGCTTTACTTTTTTGACATAGGTATTTTATTCAGAAATCTGTGAAACAGATAAAGATGATGCTAAGACATTCTTGGTGTTTATTAATGTATTGTGAAGTATTACATTCTGAACACATAGTTGGGTAAAATAAATGTTAACATATTATTTATGCTGTTATTTAGTGAGCTAAAAACTATATTCTATACTTTACATATATTATCTGGGAAATCCATATAAGAATCTAGCAAAGTAAATTCTTTTTATCCCCATTTTCGAAATGTAAAGTATGCAGCTCAAATGGTTAAGCAACATACCCAGGGCCATCCAGCTAGTTAGCATTAAAGCAGAACTTGTCCATGGGAAAAAGTCTTTAACTGGGAAACATCTGGCTTGGTTTCTTTCACCTCACATTTGATCTTCTAACTCCCAGCAAACTACTATGCTCATGCTTCAGGACAGAAACTTCTGAGGCAAGAACTTGAGGTCACAGCATTTCAGCTGTGATCTTGAAACTAATGCTGAGGATGTCTGAAAGAATCATTTCAAACAATTTTAAGCATTAAAAAGTTATCTTAAGTTGATCATCTGAAAATAGGACAAATATGTGCTGGATGATGATGATTTAGATTATACCTGTGGTCCGTTTCCTTTACTTCTATGCCCCAAGGTGAGCTCTTCATTATGTTGATGATTGACAGTTCATTCAAGACCAAGGCATGAAATTGCTACTTGGCACGTGCGCGCATGGGTGTATATGTGTGTGTGTGTGTGTTATACATATGCCTGGATGTGATCATTGACTCGTGGAATACACACTGCAATAAATGGATAAGTTTTCTTGCTTCTGACCTCCCTCTCTCGATCATCGCATTATTCTTTTGATCTCTGTTTCCCTTTGTCTACCTCTTACATGGGCAGATTACTAGGAGCCTAAAGATTCTAATCTGTGAAACTAGTGTAGAGATGATACATTCATTCTACTATATAATGGTTTGGTGAGAGTAAAACGGGGGTATGTGAAATCAGGAAAGAAATTTTAAACATTACAGTATTTGTAACACAACTGCACTGGCCTAAGAAGAAGATGCATTTTTACAAAATTAGGCATCAAAGTAATGGCATATGTGTACCATTTCACAAGATTCTAAAAATCTGCATTATAGAATATAATTGCTGCTTAAAACTAATTTTAACCTGAAGATTCATTAAATAGCAAGGTATATGAGTCTACAAACTGTATATCTTCTAGTATTTACCACTGTATACATGTGGTATTTTTCATTGAAAACAACAGTACATATAGCTTTATACTGTTAGTTAACATGTTAAATAAACCGAACCAGCTATTTATGATAATTCCATATTTACTAGTATGGAAAACTGTGATAATAGCACACCACATTCTTGTTTCATTGTTGATTTTGTCAGGACTTCAATGACTTTCTCGTGGAAATTATCCCTTGGATTAATTACCAGAAAAGAAAATGGTAGGTTTTGATGTATCCTGCATGGCATTTTGTTTTATCAGCTGGTAGCTGAGTAATCTTTGGCATATTACTTACCATCTCTGAGAAATTACTTTATCTACTTTATAGAATACCTACTTTATATCTTTATATATCTACTTTATTTAATATCCACTTTATAGAATTCTTTTGAGACTCAACTGAGATAATACGACATGCTTTGCATTTTACTTGGTAAACATACAAAAAAGGCTTACCAAATATTAGCTATAATTATTATTACAGTTTAAGATTTATATTGATGTCTCAATAATATTATGATGGCCCTTAATAACTATGTTCTTCATATCTGTATATTTTTGATGTGGACTTAATTTTTTATATCTATGTATACTTCTACTTATATTTTCCATTTTATTACAAATCACATTTCCCCAGTTATAATTGCCTACCTCTGTTATTTCGTTATCACCATTTTACACAGTAACAATTTTATTATTTCAATGGAATCATATTCTTTACGTAATTAGGTAGAGTATCAATAATTATCCATTAACTTTGGATTTCTTGTATTTTTAGTTATATAAGGTAATATATTCAGAATTTTAAACACAAAACTTTGCTAAAATAAACATTTCAGATAAGACCAAGAACACATTTTATTAACACATTCAACTTACTAACTTTACTTACATTAGTAAATTACTTTATCTTAATACTTAACTCTCGGCAAGTCAACTGGGAAGCAGGATTTTTCATTTATAAAATTTTAATTTAAAGTAAATTTGCCAAAATTTCATATATAGTATAAGAGAAAATGTAGTATTTTTTCCATTTTATTTTATTTGAAGAATAATTTGTAAAATAATTAGAAGTAGATTTTAGAACATCCTACAGTAATATATTTAGACGCAAACTGATTAATTTACGCCTTATCCTGTTGAGTTTGAAAATTTCAACTCTGCAACTATTTAATGTAATGAGAATTCAAATGCTTACTGATAGAATTTAAAATATTTATTAATTTATTAAATATTTTAACTAACTTTGAAGAATAATTCAAAAAATATTTTTCTATAAGGCAATACTTTGTGTTAGCAAAATATTATATTTTTGCTTTTTGACAGTTTACATATTAAACCTTTCTTTTGAATAGGCACGAGCTAAGTGAGTCATAATTAAACACCGCATAACTTTTGATTTTTACCACAATAATAGATAATTAGAGGAATACAGAAGTAGAAGATAAAGTTCATTACCCTATGGGCTTTATATTCTACATATCTTAGAATTGAAGGCATTATATAATAAAATATTGAAATGTAAAATTTTTTAAACAGTGGTTGGGGTATATAGGTTTGATTCTTTCTCTAATCAGATAACAATTTTTAGAAACTAATTTTATGTTAAGCCCTAGATATAAGCATTTTTATTTAGCCTATGGGAGCCCTTTGAGATAATTACAAATATTATTCCTACTTTTCAGTTGAATGATGTAGGTTAGTCTAATAGCAGTTGGAAAAACACAAAGATATGAGCCTCTGCAGTCTAAATTCAGATCTCATACCTTGAATATTATACTATTCTACACATAAAAAAGTTAAGGCTAAAAAGCTGCAACTCATCTGTTCTTGCTACAACTGTTCACTTTAATTCTTTTTTCTTAAAGTTTCAAGAATTGACTTATTTCCTCTAACATCCATCACTGCGACTCCTAGAAAATTAGATGAAAATTACTACAGTGGAAATTATTCTTTGCCCTACCTTCAATTTATAGTCCATTATTAAATACATCTGGAATATAATCAAAAGCAGATTATG
Source organism: Hippopotamus amphibius kiboko (assembly GCF_030028045.1). Lineage (NCBI taxonomy): Eukaryota > Metazoa > Chordata > Mammalia > Artiodactyla > Hippopotamidae > Hippopotamus > Hippopotamus amphibius. The sequence goes on from NC_080198.1 coordinate 79,464,606, forward strand.
TATATAAATTAAGTTCCATATATTCTCTTTTCTATTTAATTTCGAGAAAACTATACCTTGCTTGAACTACAGTGACATCTTGTGGCCCAAAGTGTTTTGTTTTGTTTTTATATGTAAATCATTAACATTTTCTTCTTCTCTTCAGTTCAGTTTTAAGGCAGGCAATTTTCATTAGCATGAATTCTGAACAATCACTAAACATTACAGAAAGAAAATATTAGATAGAAAAAAAAAGAAAACTTGATAGTAAACATGTTCTAGGACCACTGCTGACCTAAGTTCTTTCAAAAGAGGTTGTATTACTTAATGCATATTTTTGACTATTGAAATAATATGTGGAAAAGTTGATGTCAACTTCATCTAAACTTTGAAAGCAAGTAATATCAGTGACTGTTATTTTCTATGCAAATAAAAAGGAACCAATTAAGCAATATGATTTTTTAAAAATTTTGAATGTAGTCAAAATATCTGCATTTTTAAGAGTTATTTTTTCCCTTCTATTATGTGTCATTATCTTTGCAAATTAGAAACTTAAGTTTCTTCTTTGAGCACACACACACTGATAAACTTACTCAAGTTTTAATTTCCTCCACCCTCTCTTTTCTTCAATTATTTCACTATTGGCCAGATGGATTCTGATTATTTTCAGAGTTCCCTAGTTTTCCACATTGAATGCACTGAATCAGATCTTTAGATTTTCAACAGGAAGCTCAAAAGCTCCTACTGCATATCTTACGAAAATATAATCATGAACTGAACAGTGTACCTTGACCTGAATACATGGAGGACTGTAGTTTGTCAAGTTCATTTGTTAAGAAACAAAATAATAGTGATATATATAGCACAATATTAAAATTCAATTTAACATAACACAACTAATTTGATATATAATAAAATATATATCAATAGCTTAATCAGGTGCATCTAAACCAATTTCTGCTATCATTTATATTTTAGAAACAATTGGTTCATTTTAATAGGTATAATCCAGTCCCCACAGCAACAGCCACATATACTGATTTCTATAAATCTGTTGTTATTGTTCTTTACTCAAGGATTTCTTCTACAGATCCCAAAATGAGTGTATCAGTTTTAATAATTAGCTTTTGTTTGATAGAAATGAAGGTGATTTTCCAATGTACTTATAGTGTTTTTCCAAATATTTTTTCAAAAATTTTGGCACTTCCTCTAATAATTGAATAAGTGCTTTTACTTTAGGATTTTCTAGGTAATTTATAAAGGTTAAACACATATACTGCTCTTTTTCTATGGGATATCATTAACTTTCACATAAATCTAGAGTAAAATATAATATCAAGCAGATATAAATAAATTTAGTCAGAACAATATTACATTTCTTTACTGGAATATTGGTAATATCTGCATAATGTTGGCTAAGGACAAAAGTATGCCTCTCAGAAAAGAATCTAGCATTTTTTAATGTTTCTGAAAGTTGTATATTTAGTGTTTTAATTACTTTTGTCTAAATTTATTCCATAAAACAATACATTCTTTATATGATTTCTGAAAAGTTCTTCAGCTCATGATGTTTAAAATAATTATAGCTACATTTTTAAAGATGCATTTTAAACAAATCTTATAAATCTTCTCTGATGATACAAAGAGAAATAGGAAGATGAAAGGTATGTACTTATTAGAAAGCGGTTTATTTTGAGAAATATTTTCTTTCATATAGCTAATGCCATTCTGAGAAAAATAATAATAACCACCTAATATGGTTCCAAATGCTTTAGAAATATTGTACACTTTCTTGAACTGTAAGAGCTATCTACATATACTATTAAAATCCTAGTTGACTAGATGAGGAAACCGAAGCTAAGAAATGTTATATTGCTTGAGGTTATTAAAGGTTTATGTTTCTGAAGACAGGACTTAATCCAAGTCGCTTCACCACAGAAGCTCATGCTCTTTATTGGGTTGGCCAAAGAGTTCATTTGGGGTTTTTATAACATCTTATGGAAAAACTCAAATGAACCTTCTGGACAACAAATATGTTGGTTATCTTTCTCTCATCATAAAGTCTCCTGAATATATTTAAATTTATAAAGTTAATTAAGGGAAATTCAGGTCAGTATTCCCATTACCATACAAGTAATTTTAATAAAAATGAATCATAATCTCCTTGCTTAAGTAGGCCTTTGTGTGAATATATAGCCTTTTAAAATCTCCTTTACGATGCCTCAAATATGGCTGGACACTGAATAATATTACTTAATGTCACATAATGGATATAAATATGGTGTCTATTAAAAGCCTTCACAGGTTATTTGGTAAATAACCTTCAATCACATAAATATTATTAGTCACTATCTGAGTCTTTATTTGCAAATATTCTTTACTTACATATATTTGATTTCTCATGTATTTTATTAGGAAGTTTTCTAATGTTATTATATGTTATAGTAGCTTTTATTCAAGTCTTCTCATAGTATACACGCAATTTATATTGTGCATGCATTAAAAGTATAATCTAAAATTTACGTTGATTGCAGAAAAAAATTATTGCATCTTTTTACCTCTTTTTCCATACTCTTTGAAACACAGCTTGGCAAGCACCTCTCACTAGTGAATACATACATACACAACTCTGTGTGTGTGTGTGTTGTGTGTTATGTGTGTCTGAGAGAGAAGGAGAGAGAAATTGAAAGAGGAAGAGAGAAAAGGATAGAAGAACAGTGAGAATGATAAAATGTGAGAAATGATAAATGTGAAAACATTAAATTTAGTGAGTCTAGTTAAATGTAGAAGTTATACTCCTGGAGAAAAAGTTTAAAAAATGTATTAATTAATGAAAATATTTGCTTTTAAACTTTAGGAAAATTATAGTATATTTTCTAAAACATATCTAGAATTTTTAAAAGAAAATATATTTATTTTCATTGGTATGATAATCTCTAGGTCCATCCATGTCACTGCTAACAGCACTATTGTGTTCTTTTTTATGGCTGAGTAATATTCCATCATATATATGTACCACATCTTTATCCATTCCTCTGTTGATGGACATTCAGGTTGCTTCCATGTCCTGGCTATTGTAAATAGTACTACAATGAACACTGAGATACATGTATCTTTTCAGATTATGGTTTTCTCCAGATATATGCCCAGGAGTGGGATTAATGGATCATATGGTAGCTCTATTTTTAGTTTTTTAAGGAACCTCCATACTGTTCTCCATAGCAGCTATACCAATTTACATTGCCATCAACAATTTAAAAAAAAGAAAAAATAAATCTGCAAGTTAGGATGACATAATGTGAAATAATTGTAAACTAGGTGTCAAGAAACCTGGATCCCCTCTAAGCTCTGCCTCTAACGGGCTTTGTAATTTTCGCAAACTATTTAACTTTCTTGAGCTTCATATTTCTTATAAGTTAATAACAAATAAACAACAAAAAAGAGAACAGTAAACCAAAAAATAAAAAAGTAAAATAAAACACATTTAGATATCAACATTTAACCTATATTCTTATTTTCATGCTCATTATCATAGAAGATATAAGAAGTAAATATTTTAATGGAAAAAATTATTTTTATACTAAAAGAAATAAAGGCTTAAAGCTCTTTATATATGTATATATATATATATATTTATACACTTCTTTTTTTTAACAGGGATACTTCATCCTGTAATCAAAAAGGACTCATATATATAATACGACGTGTGTAATACTTTGTATGCAAATAAGAATGAACTACTGAGCTGAGTAAAAACATCTGTGAACTGATTTTATGGTCCAATACACACAGCTCTAAGTTCTTTGATAATTCAGGGCAAAGACTTGGTTTTCTTGTAGCATCTGGGTATTTCAGGCAAAAGCCATAAATAGTTTTCTGTCTGAATAACTTACAAATTGGCATCAGCATAACAAATTGGCACCAGCATAAACCCAATACTGAATTTTGGAGATTAGAAGTAAAATTATCATATATATGTCTACGAATCAAAATGCAGTAATTTAGACATGTATTTTGAAAGGAAAGATATGTGTTGCTTTTTGGACTCTAAAGAGTATTAAGCACTACTAATCACATTTCCTTTTCTGTACTGCGTGCTATAATTGACTGAAAACAGCACTGTATTAGCCTCAAGGGATTCTGATTTAGTTTGCCTTTCTTGTTACCTACATGGACTTTTAAGTCTTTCTGTAAAGGATCACAAGAGGTGATATGAGTGAAATCATTAAAAAAAAAAAAAGTATTAATCCATATGGCTTAAATCAAAAAAGTACAAGAAGAAAATATAAATACTGTAACTTGACTTAGAGCCAAACTAACTTGAATGCAAACACCAAATGTGGATATATTTTGTTAGAACATTGTGGGTGTTTAGGCAGAGGAGGATGTAAAAAACAAATTGCTATTTTTTTCATTATAAAAATATTACAAGATCTAAAAAAATATATATATGAGAACATAAGACATAAACAAGAGGTAGTGATATATATAGAAAATTAGAAGACAAAGTAACTCTATGTTCTAAATTCTAAAGTCTTGTAAATGAACAAATTTCTAGACAAAAATAGATATACCCAAAATTTTGCAAATAAAATAAACTCAATAGCCTAATAATTGTGAACAAAATAAAGATATGAAAGAATTATATTAAAGTTTTTCAATTCATTATTTTTAGTGTGAATAATTTCAACATTCATAAACACATCATACCTTGCTTATATAATTAAAAATAAAACTCATAATGTATTAAGAATAGCAAAATGCTGATTGTACAAACCTGATTACTCACTTAAAAAAATTAAAAATCTTGTCTGCAAACCATTTATGAATGACTATAGATACAACATTGACAGTTAAAATACTAGTTGTTTTAGCAGAATGTTATATGATATGGCTAAATCACTAATTAAAGTAAAAGTTACCTAAAGAAGGCAAAAATAGATCAATTACTAGTAAAGAGATTGAATCAGTTATCAAAAACCTCCAATAAATAAAAGTTCAGGACCAGACACAGTGATGAGTTTTACCAAACACTCAAATAATTAATACCAATCTTTCTCAAACTCTTCAAAAAAAATACAAGAGGAGGGAACATTTCAAATTAATTTTACAGTGACAACATTACCTTGATACTGAAACCAGACAAGGCCAGAAAAGAAAATTATAGGCTAATATCTCTGATGAACATAAATGAAAAAAATCCTCAACTAAAAAATTTGCATACCAGGGACTTTCCAGTTGGCGCAGTGGTTAAGAACCCACCTGCCAATGCAAGGGACATGGGTTGGATCCCTGGTCTGGGAAAATCCCACATGCCGCAGAGCAACTAAGCCTCTCTGCCACAAGTACTGAGCCTGTGCTCTAGAACCCATGAGCCACAACTACTGAGCCTGCATGCTGCAACTACTGAAGCCCACGTGCCTAAAGCCCATGCTCTGAAACAAAAGAAGTCATCGAACTGAGAGGCCCACTCACTGCAACAAGGAGTAGCCCCCACTCACAAGTAGAGAAAGCCCTCACACAGCAATGGAGACTCAAGGTAGCCAAAAAAAAAAAAAAAAAAAAAAAAAACACTGCATACCAAATTTAGCAATACAGTAAAAGGATCATACACCATGATCAAGTGGGATTTATTCCAGGGGTGCAAAGATGGTTCAACATATGCACATCAATCAACCTGATACAGCACATTAACAAAATGAAGAATAAAAATCATATAATCAACTGAATAGATGCAGAAAAAAATATTTAACAAAATTCAACATTCATTTATGATAAAAACTCTCAGAAAAGTGGGTATAGAGAGATCATACCTCAACATAATAAAGGATATATATGACCATAACTACTACATAGTAGTAGAGAAAAAATGAAAAATTTTAAATAAGAAGGCTGGAGGTTTATTAAAATGTAAACCCATTTCTTATTCAGATGCATCATGGGATATAATATATAAATTTTAAGAATAGAGAGATTCAAATAAGGGATATAAGAATGTTTCATTAATTATGACAAGGGATATCTCAAACCAACTCATTATTTTATGTTTTATACTATACATTTTCATTAAAATATTGAGAATTTTACTACAATTATTTAACAATTTCTAGAAAAAATCTAATCGGCAAAAAAAGGTAAAGAAAGTACCAACATTAAAATTTATAGAATGTCTGAGAATCATGGATAACCACAGGAAGAAAATACAACAAAAACATTAGTAATATAAATAATTATGAGTTACGTCAAACATTTAAGCAATAGATTATTTTAAAATGTAAGGGAAAACTTTCATTTAGTGATTTAAAAACAATTATTTTAAAATGTGTCAGCTATATGAAGAAAGCATATATATAATATATATATATGTAAACAAAGACTTGAGAAAAAGGAGATGTATGCTGTCCCTATCTAAGAAAAATGATACTTTTAAAGAATGACCAAAAAATAAAGTATGTATAGAAAACTTCTTCAGAAAAACTTCTAATGTTGAATTTTGAAAAAGAAAAAATCACAATTATTATGTCCTTAGTGGTTGAAAGGACTAAAATTGTCAGTTATCAAAGATTAAACCAAAAACAATATTGAGAAAAATAACCTTGTAATGATTATTTTGTACACATTACTATATTAGTAATGTATCCAAGGAAAAGATATATTATCATATGGTCTAAAGAGGTGAAATAGTGACATGGTCAATTCAACAAGAACACATAAAGCTTCTAAATGTAAATGCACCTACAGCACAGAATTACAAAATACAAGAAACAAAAACCATTAGAATAGAAAAGAAAATCAAATCCCAAAATATGGCTAAAACTTTCAACACACTGGTTTTATTAATAAAAAGGACAGAATATCAGCAAGTATAAAAAAGAAGTAAAACACAACTAAAAAACTTTACCTAATTAACAGTTATAAAAGATACTAACAACAACAGAATATACATTCACTTCAATTGCACCTGGAGCATTCACTAAGAAACCATATTTGGGGCCACAAAAGAAAGTTTAACAAATTTAAAGAAACTGAATCATGCAAGGTAAGTTTTCAGAACATGATGGAAATAAACTAGAAATGAATATGAGAAGGATATTTGAAAAAGTCCCAAATACTTCATAATTAAACAAACCAACTCAAAATAATACCTGGATCATATTAGAAAGTCACAAAAGAAGTCACAGATTATACTGAATTGCATGAAAATTAAATACAATAAGGTTTGTGAGATAAAACTAAAGAAATACTTAGAGGGAAATGTATATGATTAAATGCTTATATCAGAGGAGAAGAAATTCAAATCAATGATCTAATTTGCTACAGGACAAAGTAGAAATTGAATAACAGGTTATTGCCAAAGAAAGAAGAAGGGCATCAAAGATGAGAACAAAATCAACATGATGAAGAATAGAAAAACAAAACCTGTATCTTTGAAAAGTTTAATGAACTTTATAAAAATCTAGCAAGGACACTAAGGGAAAAAAATCTTTAAAAAGAAATTACCAATTATAGGAGACTCCTAGATATCTTCCTCCACAAGAGGGCAGACAGCAGAATCAAGCAGTATTAGCAGTATTTTGTTCTGTGGAACTGAAAACCACAGCCAAAGAAAGATAGGGAAAATGAAAAGGCAGAGGACTTTGTACCAGATAAAGGGACAAGATAAAACCCCAGAAAAACAACTAAATGAAGAGGAGATAGGCACCCTTCCAGAAAAAGAATTCAAAATAATGATGGTGAAGATGATCCAGGATTTTGAAAAAAGATTGGATACAAAGATCAAAAAGTTGCAAGAAAATTTACCAAAGACCTAGAGGAATTAAAGAGCAAACAAACAGAGATATGCAACACAATAACTGAAATTGAAAATACAGTAGAAAGAACCAATAGCAGGTTAAGTGATGCAGAAGGGCGAATAAATGAGCTGGAAGACAGAATGGTGAAAATCATTGATGTGGAAAAGAATAAAGAAAAAAGAATGAAAAGAACTGAAGACAGCCTAAGAGACCTCTGGGACAACGTTCAATGCACCAACGTTCGCATCATAGGGGTCCCAGAAGGAAACGAGAGAGAGAGGACCCGAGAAAATATTGGAAGAGATTATAGTTGATAACTTCCTTAACATGGGAAAGGAAATAGCTACCCAAGTCCAGGAGGCACAGAGAGTCCCAGGCATGATAAACCCAAGGAGAAACACGCTAAGATATATAGTAGTCAAATTGACAAAAATTAAAGACAGAGAAAAGTTATTAAAAGCAACAAGGGAAAAACGACAAATAACATACAAGGGAACTCCCATAAGGGTAACAGCTGATTTCTCAGTAGAAATTCTGCAAGCCAGAAGGGAGTGGCATGATATACTTCAAGTGATGAAAGGGAAGAACCTACAACTAAGAATATTCTAACCAGCAAGGATCTCATTCAGATTCGAGGGAGAATCTCATTCAGATTCGAGGGAGAAATCAAAAGCTTTACAGACAAGCAACAGCTAAGAGAATTCAGCACCACCAAACCAGCCCTACAACAAATACTAAAGGAACTTCTCTAAGCAGGAAACATAAGAGAAGTAAAGGACCTACAAAAACAAAAACAAAACAATTAAGAAAATTGTCATAGGAACAGACATATCAGTAAGTACCTTGAGTGTAAATGGACTAAATGTACCAACCACAAGACACGACTGGCTGAATGGATACAAAAACAAGACCCATATATATGCTGTCTACCAGAGACCCACTTCAGACCTAGGGACACATACGGACTGAAAGTGAGGGGATGGAAAAAGATATTCCATGCCAACGGAAATCAAAAGAAAGCTGGAGTAGCAATACTCATAACAGATAAAATAGACTTTAAAATAAAAAATGTTGCAAGAGAGAAGAAAGGACACTACATAAAGATTGATGGATCAATTCAAGAAGAAGAGATAACAATTATAAATATATATGCACCCAATATAGGAGCACCTCAATACATAAGGCACATGCTAGCAACTATGAAAGAGGAAATCGACAGTAACACAATCATATTAGGGGACTTTAACACCCCACTGACACCAATGGACAGATCATCCAGACAGAAAATTAATAAGGAAACACAGTTTTAAATGACATAATAAATCAGCTTGATTTAATAGATATCTATAGGACATTATATCCAAAAACAGGAGATTACACATCCTTCTCAAGTGCACGTGGAACATTTTCAAGGCTAGATCACAGTTTGGGTCATAAAGCAAGTCTTGGTAAATTTAAGAAAATTGAAATTGTATCAAGTATCTTTTCCAACCACAACCCTATGAGATTAGAAATCAATTACAGGAAAAAAAAAACTGTAAAAAACACAAACACATGGAGGCTAAATAATATGCTACTAAATAACCAAGAGATCACTAAAAAAATCAAAGAGGAAATCCAAAAATACCTAAAGACAAATGACAATGAAAACACAACGATCCAAAACCCATGGGATGCAGCAAAGGCAGTTCTAAGAGGGAAGTTTATAGCAATACAATCCTACCTCAAGAAACAAGAAACATCCCAACTAAACAATCTAACCTCACACCTAAAGAAACTAGAGAAAGAAGAGCAAACAAAGCCCAAAGATAGTAGACGGAGAGAAATCATAAAGATCAGAGCAGAAATAAATGAAATAGAAAGAAAGAAAACAATAGCAAAAATCAACAACACTAAAGGCTAGTTCTTCGAGAAAATAAATAAAATTAATAAATCTCTAGCAAGACTGATCAAGAAAAAGAGGGAGAGGACTCAAATCAGTAAAATTAGAAATGAAACAGAAGTTACAACAGACACTGCAGAAATAAAAAGGACCATAAGAGATTACTACAAGCAACTATATGCCAATTAAATGGACAACCTGGATGAAATGGACAGATTCTTAGAAAGGTATAACCTTCCAAGACTGAATCAGGAAGAAATAGAAAATATGAACAGACCAATCACAAGGAATGAAATTGAAACTGTGATTAAAATTCTTCCAACAAACAAAAGTCCAAGATCAGATGGCTTCACAGGTAAATTTTATCAAACATTTAGAGAAGAGCTAACATCCATCCTTCTCAAGCTCTTCCAAAAAACTGCAGAGCAAGGAACATTCCCAAACTCCTTCATGAGGTCACCATCACCCTGAAGCAAAACCAGATAAAGATACTTACAAAAAAGGAAAATTACAGACCGATATCACTGATGAATTTAGATGCAAAAATCCTCAACAAAATACTAGCCAACAGAATCCAACACCACATTAAAAGGATCATACACCATGATCAAGTGGGGTTTATCCCTGGAATGCAAGGATTCTTCAATATATGCAAATCAATCAATGTGATACACCATATTAACAAAGTGAAGGATAAAAACCACATGATTATCTCAAATGATGCAGAAAAAGCTTTTGACAAAATTCAACACCCAATTATGATAAAAACTCTCCAGAAAGTGGGCCTAGAGGGAACCTACCTCAACATGATAAAGGCCATATACAATAAACCCACAGCAAACATCATTCTCAATGGTGAAAAACTGAAAGCATTCCCTCTAAGATCAGGAACAAGACAAGAATGTCCACTCTCTCCACTACTATTCAACATAATTTTGGAAGTCCTTGCCACAGCAACCAGAGAAGAAGAAGAAATAAAAGGAATCCAAATTGGAAAAGAAGAAGTAAAACTGTCCCTGTTTGCAGATGACCTGTTACTATAAATGGAAAAACCTAAAGATGCCACTGGAAAACTACTTGAGCTAATCAATGAATTTGGTAAAGCTGCAGGATACAAAAGTAACACAGAAATCTCTTGCATTTCAATATATTAACAATGAAAGATCAGAAAGAGAAATTAAGGAAACAATCCCATTCACCAGTGCACGAAAAAAAAAAAAAAAAAAAATACCTAGGAATAAACCTAACTAAAGAGGTAAAAGACCTGTATTTAGAAAATTATAAGGCACTCATGAAAAGAATCAAAGACGACAAAAACAGATGGAGAGATATACCATGTTTTTGGATTGGAAGAATCAACATTGTGAAAATGACTATACAAAGCAAAGCATTTTACACGTTCAATGAAATCCCTATAAAATTACCAATGCCATTTTTCACAGAATTAAAACAAGAAATTTTACAGTTTGTATGGAAACGCCAAAGACCCTGAATAGCCAAAGCAATCTTGAGAAGGGAAGACGGAGTTGGTGGAATCAGGCTTCCTGACTTCAGGCTATACTACAAGGCTACAGTGATCAAGACAGTATAGTACTGGAACAAAAACAGAAATATAGATCAATGGAACAGGATAGAAAGCCCAGAGATAAACTATGGTCAACTAATCTATGACAAAGGAGGCAAGGATATACAATGGAGAAAAGGCAGCGTCTTCAATAAGTGGTGCTGGGAAAACTGGACAGCTACATGGAAAAGAATGAAATTAGAACACTCCTTAACACCATACACAAAATTAAACTGAAAATGGATTAAAGACCTAAATGTAAGGCCAGATACTATAAAACTCCTAGAGGAAAGCATAGGAAGAACAGTCTTCGACGTAAATCACAGCAAGATCTTTTTTGATCCACCTCTTAGAGTAATGGAAATAAAAACAAAAATAAATAAGTGGGACTAATGAAACATCAAAGCTTCTGTACAGCAAAGGAAACTATAAGCAAGACGAAAAGACAGCCCTCAGAATGTGAGAAAATATTTGCAAACAAATCAACAGGCAAAGGATTAATCTCCAAAATATATAAACAGTTCATCCAGCTCAATATCAAAAAAACAAACAACCCAATAAAAAATGGGCAGAAGACATAAGTAGGCATTTTCTAAAGACGACATACAGATAGCCAAGAGGCATATGAAAAGCTGCTCAACATCACTAACTATTAGAGAAATGCAAATCAAAACGACAATGAGGTATCACCTCACACCGGTGAGAATGGGCATCATCAGAAAATCCGCAACAGTAAATGCTGGAGAGGGTGTGGGGAAAAGGGAATGCTCTTGCACTGTTGGTGGGAATGTAAATTGACACAGCCACTATGGAGAACGGTATGGGGGTTCCTTGCAAAACTAAAAATAGAGTTACCATATGACCCAGCAATCACACTTCTGGGTATATACCCAGAGAACACCATAATTCAGAAAGACACATGCACCCCAATGTTCATTGCAACACTATTTACAATAGCCAGGACATGGAAGCAACCTAAATGTCCATCAACAGATGAATGGATAAAGAAGCTGTGGCACATATATACAATGGAATGTTACTCAGCTGTAAAAAGCAATGAAACTGCGGTATTTGCAGAGACATGGATGGACCTAGAGACTGTCATAAAGAGTGAAGTGAGTCAGAAAGAGAAAAACAAATATCGTATATTAACACGTATATGCAGAATATAGAAAAATGGTACAAATCAACTGGTTTGCAAGGCAGAAATATAGACACAGATGTAGAGAACAAATCTATGGACACCAAGTGGGGAAAGCAGGGAGGGTTGAGGGGGCATGAACTGGGAGATTGGGATACCAAATTGTACACTCTAAATATATGCAGTTTACTGTATGTTAAATCTATCTCAATAAAAGTTCTCAAAAAAAAAAAAAGTTACAAATTGTCAATACCAAGACCATTATGGAATGATAGTCAATATTTGAAAAATCTTTCTTCAATAAATTTGACACTTTAGATACAATAGACTTGAACGATACATGACACTACAACTTACTCAAGAGTCAATATATAATTTTAATTGTCCTTAACTGTGAAATATATTAATATTAAATTCTGAATTAAGAAATTTTCCCAAAAAGATAACTTGAAGACCAGAAAATTTTACTGGTAAATTCTATCAAACATTTAAGAAAGAATAATAAAACCACATTTATATACACTCATCCAGAAAAATATACAAAAAGATACAGATTACACACAAAACAATTATTAGTAATCAATACTCATTATGGAAGTATTCAAATTCTCTTTAGTAAACACAAGCATACAGAAAAGAACAATACAGAAATAGGATAACACATCATGACGAAGTAGGCCATTATTCCAGGAATGCAAGGCCAGTTCAATATTCAAAAATCAATCTATACAAATTACCATATCAACAGACTAAAAATCAGGAAAAAGTATAATAATTTCAAGTGATGTCTAAGAATTGTTTAAAGAAATTTAGCATGCATTTAAAACAAAAGCTCTTAGTAAACTAAAAGGGCATTTTTTCCAACATATTAATACTCACTTATGAAAATCTATATCAAGATTTAACATACGGCAAAGATGTTTCCTTTCATCATTCTTATTTAACATTGACTGCAATCCTATCCAAAGTCCATGTTATATTTTTTGTACAAATCAATAAGTTAATTTAAAATGTGTGTAAAATGTATAAAAACAGATGATTGAACTTGATGTACCCCCCCAAAAATAATAAATAAATAAATAAAATTAAAAAATAAATGTGTGTAAAATGCAAAAAAAACCCCTACAAGAATCAAAATCTCTCACAAGAATAGTTTAGGTAACAATTTTGCTTTAGTAATCTGGAAAGAAAGAAAAAATATTGCACACTCTCTTCACAAAATAATTTTTCAGTTTCTTATAAAGTTAAATACCGTGAGTACTTATTTTAAGACTTACCACATGGCTACAGTCATCAAACCAATATGAAACAGAACTGAATGTACTGAAATAGAAGCCCCATTTCTAGAAAAAAAAAATACTTCTCATAAAAGGGATCAAGATATCCCAACATAGAAAAATAGCCATTTTTGCAAATGATACCAGAACAATGGAGTCGGTGTATGTATAAAAATGAATCTCAACCAATACTTACTTCATATATACAAATTATCGAATACATGATCATTTATTTAGATGTAAAACCTAAAATGATAAAATTTCTAGGATAAAACACGAATGTGTTTTGTGATCTTGGGGATATGCAAAGGTTTCTTAGATAATACACAAAACAATCTAGATAAAATAAGTCAACATTTATCAAAATTAAAAAACGCTACTGTAGTACAAACCATGTTACAAATTTTAACATATATTCATTAAAAAAATCTTAGAAAACAAGGAATAGAGACAAACATTCTCAACTTGATAAAGAGTGTCTAAAGCAACCCTCCAGTTAATATCACACTGAATCGTGAGAGACTGAATGCTTTCCCCCTAAGATCAGGATCAAGGCAGGGATTTAAAGTCTAATGCAAGAGACCATGAATAGCCAAAGTGATCTTGAAAGAAAGACGGAGCTGGAGGAATCAGAGTCCCTGACTTCAAACTATACTACAAGTTTACAGTGATCAAGACAGTATGGTACTGGCACAAAAACCGAAATATAGATCAATGGAACAGAATAGAGAGCGCAAAGATAAATCCACGCACATATGGGCAGCTTATCTTTGACAAAGGAGCAAGAATATACAATTGAAAAGAGCCTCTTCAAAAAGCGGTGCTGGGAAAACTGGACAGCTACAAGTAAAAGAATGAAATTAGAACACGTGCTAATACCATACACAAAAATAACCTCAAGACAGGTTAAAGAGCTAAATGTAAGGCCAGACAGTATAAAACTCTTAGAGGAAAACATAGGCAGAACACTGTATGACATACACCAAAGCAAGATCCTTTCTGACCCATCTCCTAGAATAATGGAAATAACATCAAGAATAAACAAGTGGGACCTAATGAAACTTAAAAGCTTTTGCACAGCAAAAGAAACCATAAATAAGATTAGAAGACAACCCTCAGAATGGGAGAAAATATTTACCGACAAAGCAACTAACAAAGGAGTAATCTCCAAAATATACAAGCAGCTTATGCAGCTTAATACCAAAAAAGCAAATAATCCAATCCAAAAATGGGTAGAAGACCTAAATAGACATTTCTCCAAAGAAGACATGCAGATGGCTAACAAACACGAAAAGATGCTCAACATCACTAATCATTAGAGAAATGCAAGTCAAAGCCACAATGAGGTATCACCTCACACTAGTCAGAATGGCCATCATCACAAAATCTAGGAACAATAAATGCTGGACTGGATGTGGAGAAAAGGGAACCCTCCTGCACTGTTGGTGGGAATATAAATTGGTATAGCCACTATGGAAAGTAGTTTGGAGGTTCCTTAAAAAACTAAAAATAAAACTACCATATGACCCTGCAATCCCACTCCTGGGCATATGCCCTGAGAAAACCATAATCCAAAAAGAAACAAGTACCACAATGTTCATTGCAGCACTACTTACAATAGCCAGGACACGGAAGCAGCCTGAATGCCTATCAACAGATGAATGGATAAAGAAGAGGCACATATATACAATGGAACATTATTCAGCCATAAAAAGGAATGAAATTGAGTTATTTGTAGTGAGGTGGATGGACCTAGAGTCAGTCATACAAAGCAAAGTAAGCCAGAAAGAGAAAAACAAGTTTGCTAACTCATATGTATGGAATCTAGAAAAATGGTACTGATGAACCCAGTGACAAGGCAAGAATAAAGATGCAAATGTAGAGAATGGACTTGAGGACATGGAGTCGAGGGGGTGAAGAGAAAGCTTGGTGTGGGAAACCAGAGAGGACGCAGAGGACAGTAACTTGGAAAAACCTGCGGAGGGCGCATGACGGCTGAGTGACTGTAAACATGTTCTGAAAACAGAACCAATCTCAAAGGAAAACCCACTGAGATAAGGCAGTCACATAGCCTGATGGTGCCAGCTCCAGGTTGAAGCTTAGCTATACTCCCTAGTAGTGATAATATACACGAGGCATTCTGTTTTGGCTCTTCTAAAGTCTCATGCCTTGTGTTTTTCATTATTTTGTTTTATAATTTGGTCCCTGTTAGAATGATTTTGATCTTTCTCAATAAATATGCCATGGAAATCAGAGCTTGGGGCTCTTGACTGACTTGGTCTTGAGTCCCCTGACCCCATGCTTTCCTATACTCTTGTGTGAATTTTCTTAATTCTGCCATGTCACTCACATTCAGGTTTGTTTGTGTGGCGGTTACCTCCACAGCTTGGATGAAGTGAGGGAGTAGCACTGACATATATACACTACCAAATGTAAAACAGATAGCTAGTGGGAAGCTGCTGCATAAAACACAGAGATCAACTTGAGGATGTGTGAGGACTTAGAGGGGTGGTATAGGGAGGTGGGAGGGAGTCGCAGGAGGGAGGGGATATGTGGATATATGTATAAAGCAGCTGAATCACTTTGTTGTACAGCAAAAACTGGCACAACAGTGCAAAGCAATAATATCCCAATAGGGCTTTAAAAAAAGAAAGAGCATGTATACCTGAAAAAAAAAAAGAAATATTTACGTATAAATCTAATAAAATATGTACAAAATTTGTATTCTAAAACTACAAAACACTGATGGAAGGAATCTAAGAACATCTAAATAAATAGAGAGACGTGCTGTGCTCATGTATCAGAAGATTACACATAATAAAAATGTCAATTCTCTCCAAACTGAAAGAGATTTAAGACAACTTTTATGAAAATCCTAGCAAGAATTTTGTAGCTACACAGAAGTGTTTTCCAAAATACATAGGGAAAGATAAAGGGACTTATATAGCTAATACAATTTTGCAAAAGAAGAACAGAGTGGAAGGAACAAGTGTACATGAAATGAAGACTTACAGCTATAGTAATCAGTTTGTGTTATTGGGGGAGGGATATACATACAGATTAATGAAGTGGTATAAAGAAACCAGAAATAATTCCATTCTAGTGCACCCAACTGATTTTCAGAAAGGTGCAAAAATTATCCAATAGATAGTGGATAGCATTTTTAACAAGTGGTGCTATATTAACTGACTATCCATTGACCAAAAAATAAATGTATCCTCCTTAAATCTCACACCTTATATTTAAAAAAAACAAACTAAAAATGGTATACTTAAATATAAAATATAAACCTTTAAAACTTTTAGAAGGTAACATCAGAAAAAAATCTTTAGGACCTAAGGTTTGGTGAAAAGTTCTTAGTTATGACACCTGAAGAACTATGCATAAAAGGAAATATTTTCTAAATTCTACTGCATCAAAATGAAAACCTTTTGTTCTTCAAAAGCTCATGTAAAAAGATGAAATGACAAAGTATAGATTCAGAGAAAATATTTGTAAACCAAAAATCTACAGAAGACTCATATCTAGAATATATAAGGAACTATCAACCCCAACATTTTTTAAATCCCATTTTATAGACACTTTACAAAACAATTTATCAATTATTCATAAAGTGAAACATATATGTATGCCTTATGGTTAAAAATACCTTATGTGCTAGCAATTACACACCTAGGTATTTACCCAAGGTAGTGGAAGAAGAACTTACACAGAAAAAGTCATGCAAAATGTTCATGAATTTTTATTATTCATAGTTTCCTAAAACCAAAAATGACCATAGTTTTCTAAAACCAAATGTCCATCCTAATTGAATAATCAAATAAATTGTTGTGTATCCATATAAAAAATATAAGCAATAAAAAGAAATGACCTACACAAAGCTAAATAAACCGGTATGATGACAACATTCTATACAAATCCATTTCTGCGACTTTCTAGAATTATAACATTGTTAGGCATGGAAATAAGATTAGTAGTCTCCAGGGTCTGGGTGTAGAGGGAGGTGAGTAACAGCTAACATGCATGGAGGATTTTTTGCAGTGATGGAAACATTCTATGTATTGACTGGTACATAACTAAACAACCGTACATGTATTTGTCAAAACACGTCCAAATGTACTCTTAAAAAAGATTGACTACCTCAATAAAACTGATGTAAAGAAAATGGCCTCTAACTTAAAGCATCTCAGTTGTACCAACTGTTTTCAAATTTCAGGTGAGAAAAGTGCTTAGAGAATATCGCCTCAGGAATACTGTCATCTCCAATTAAAAGAACAAGAGAAATCCCTTGAAAGAAGAAACGATGGAACAGCTCACCAGTCCATTAGAAGCCAAGTCCAAAAAGGTGGTAATAAAAATGTTAACTGAATTGAGAATGATTATTAATTGAAACATAGATCACTGTAATAAGGTGCTAACAACTATAAAAAAGAAACAATCAAAAATAGACAATTCAACTGCCAAGATAAAAGCCAATCTAGAAGCAATGAATAGATGACAGAGAAGAACAAGTAAGTAAATGGAAGACAGAATAGTGGAAATCACCTGGTCAGAATGGCAGAAAAAAAGATAAATGAAAAAAATAAGAAAGTAATCAACCTATGAAATCTATGGGGTAATATAAAATGTGGCAATCTATGCATAATAGGAGTTCTGGAAGGAGAAGATAGAAGGTGATTGAAAATGTATTTGAAGAAATTATTGTTGAAAAGTTCCCAAACCTAAAGAGGAAAACAGATATCCAAGAACAAGAAACACAGAGGGTTCCAAACAAGATGAACATAAATAGAGTCACACCAAGACATATCATAATTAAAATAGCAAATGTGAAAGATAGAGAGAAGATTCTAAGGGCAGCAAGAAGGAAACAACATCAGTTACAAATGAATCCCCATAAGTGCTATCAGCTGATTTCTCTCTCTGCAGAAATTTTGCAGGTCAGAAGGGAATGACATGATATATTCAAAATCCTCAAGGGGAAATACCTGAGACCTAGGACACTCTACCCAGCAAGATTATCATTTAAAAGGAGAGAGAAAGAATTTATCAGACAAGCAAGAATTAAAACAATACAGCAATACTAAACCAACCCTAAAAGAAATATTGAAGGGTCTTTTCCAAATAGGAAAAAAAAATGTGAGAATCCATAGGAAAGGGAAAATTACAATAGGAAAGGAAAATAATAGGAAGGATTGAAGATCACGTACATAAACCAGTATGTAGATTTTTTAAAAGTCAAAAAATTGAGAAAAGAATGAACATATGGAGACTAAACAAGATGTTACTAAAGAAAAACCAATGGATCACAATGAAATCAAAGAAGAAATCAGAAAATACCTCAAGACAAATGAAAAGGGAAACGCAACCTAACAAAATCTGTGCGATGCAACAAAAACAGTTCTAAGGGGGAAGTTCACAGAGATAGAGGCCTTTCTCAAGAAACAAAAAAAGTATCAAATAAACAACATATCCTAGCACCTAAAAGAACTAGAAAAAGGAGAACAAACAAAACCCAAAGTCAGCAGAAGGAAGGAAATAATAAAAATCAGAGAGGAAATAAAATAGAGATTAAAAAACAACAACAATAACAGTAGAAAAGATCAATAAACCCAAGACCTGGATTTTTAAAAAGATAAACAAAACTGACAAACCTCTAACTAGGCTCACAAAGAAGAAAAGAGAGTACTCAAATAAACAAAATAAGAAATGAAAGAGGAGAAATAACAACCAAAACAACAGGAATACAAAAAAAAATCATAAGAGAAAATATACACAATTATATGCCAACAAATTGGACAACCTAGAAGAAATGGACACATTTCTAGAAACATACAGCCTGCTAAAACTTAGCCAAAAAGAAACAGATAATGTGAACAGATCAATCACTAGAAGTGAAATAGACAGGACTGGATGCTTCACAGGGGAATTTCACCACATACACAAAGAACTTATACTATCCTTCTCCCACTATTCTAAATAACTGAAGAGAAGGGAGCATTCTCAAATTCATTCTATGAGACCACCATCATCCTGATACCAAAACCAGATAAAGACACTACAAAATAAAAAATATTACAGGCCTATATCTTTGATAGAAATAGATGCAAAAATCTTCAACAAAATATTAGCAAATTGAATCCAGCAATATCCAAAAAGGATCATGCACCATGATAAGCTGGATTCATTCCAGGGTCACAATGATGTGTCAACATATGCAAATCAATCAATGTGATACACTACATTAACAAAAGGAAAGACAATAACCACATGATCATTTTAATAGATGCAGAAAAAGCATTTGACAAAATTCAATATCATAATTTTTAAGTGTGTTTGAGGGAACATATCTCCATATGAAAAAAGGCCATTTACAATAAATCTATAACCAACATAATACTCAGTGGTGAAAAGCTGAAAGCCTTCCTGCTAAATACAGGAACAAGGCAAACCTGCCCACTCTCACCACTTCTATTCAACATAGTATTGAAAGTCCTAGCCACAGCAATTAGAGAATAAAAAGAAATAAAAGGGTGTGCAAATTGGAAGGAAAGAGGTAAAACTATCACTGTTTGCAGTATAGTTTGTCTCTATACTCTATATAGAGAACCCTAATGTCTATGCACAAAAACTATTACAACTAATAAATGATTTCAGCAAGGTAGCAGGATACAAGATTAGTACATAAGATTCTGCTGTATTTCCTTACCCAATATCAAACATCAGATCAAGAAAAAAAAATCCATTAATATTGCATTGCACACCAAAAACCAAAAAAAAACCTAGAAATAAATTCAACCCAGAAAGTAAAAGACCTAAATGCTGAACAACACAAAATACTGATAAAGGAAATTAAAGATGTTTCAAAGAAATGGAAAAATATTCCATGCTCTTGCATCAGAAGAATTAATACTTAAAATGTCATACTATTCAAAGAAATCTACAGATTTAATGCATCCCTATCAAAATGGAGAAAAGACAGTCTCTTCAGCAAGTGATGCTGGGAAAGCTAGACAGCTACATGTAAATTAATAAAATTTGAACACTCCATCATACCATATACAAAAATAAACTCAAAACGGTTTAAAGACCTAAATATAAGACATGATACCACAAAAATCCTAGAAGAGAACACAGGCAAAATATCCTTGGACATAAATTGTGGCAATATTTTCTTAGATCAGTCTCCCAAGGCAAAAGTAATAAAAGCAAAGCATAAACAAATGGGACCTAATCAAACCTAAAAGCTTTTGCAAAGCAAAGGAAACCATCAACAAAATGAAAAGACAACCTACAGGATGGGAGAAAATATTTGCAAATGATGTGGCTGAAAAGGTGTTAATACCCCAAATATACAAACAACTCATAAAACTCAATTACAGAAAAAACAAAAAATCTGATTAAAAAAATGGACAGAAGACCTAAATAGACACTTTTCCAAGAAGACATACCGATGGTCAACAGGCACATGAAAAGATGCTCAGTATCACTATTAGAGAAATGTAAATGAAAACCACAATGAGGTATCACCTCACACATGTCAGAATGGCTATCATCAAAAAGTCTACAAATATATGCTGGAGAGGGTGTGGAGAAAAGGGAACCCTACTACACTGTTGGTGGGAATGTAAACTGGTGTAGCCACCAAGGAGAACAGTACGGAGAATTAAAAATGGAGCTACCATATGATCGAGCAAGCCCATCCCTGCATATATATCCAGAAAATAATGAAAATTCTCATTCAAAAAGCTATGTGCAACCCAATGTTCACAGCAGCACTATTTACAATAGCCGACATGAAAACAACCCAAGTGCCCATCAACAGAAAATTGGCTTAAGAAGGTGCGGTGTGTATATGTGTGTGTGTGTGTATATGTGTGTGTGTGTATACATATACACACACCACACACACACATATAATACACACACACACACATATACACACACCCCACACACACATATACACAATGGAACCTTATTCATGCATAAAAAAGAATGAAATATTGTATATGCATCAACATGGATTGACCTAGAGAGTATTATACTTAGTGAAATAAGCCAGACAAAGAAACATACTATATCACTTATATGTGGAATATAAAAAATAATACAAATGAATCTGTATACAAACAGAAACAGACTCACAGACATGGAAAACGACACTATGGGTTAATAAAGGTGAGAGAGAGTGGGGGAGGTACACAGTAGGAGTATGAAATTAACAGATACAAACTATTCTACATAACATAGATAAGCATCAAGGATTTACTGCATAGCACAGGTAATTTTATTCAATATCTTATAATAACATAATGGAATATAATCAGAAAAAAATAACTGAATAACTATGCTGTACAACTGAAACTAACACAATATTGTAAATCAACATACTTCAATAATTTAAAAAAAGGCTACAAAAAAGAGAAAGAAGCCCTAAATATAAGAACAGAGACTATTTGGAAGTAAGAGAAATAACAACCAAAAAAAAAGTAAACATACCTATGTAAGACTTGGAAGCTGCTGCATAATACAGGGAGATCAACTCTATGATGGGTGATGACTTAGAGGGTGGGGATAGGGTAGGTGTGAAGGAGTCACGGAAGGGAGGGGATATGGAGATATATGTATAAATACACCTGATTCACTTTGTTGTACAGCAAAAACTGGCACAACAATGTAAAGCATTGTTATATTCCAATAAAGAGCTTAAAAAATTATTTTGGGATAAACAAAATCAAAGAATCACTTCACAAAAAAGGATATAATTTTAAATTTGTATGTAATAAGGATGACATCTATTCAATTTAATTCCAACAAATGACCTAAATAATTATCCAGGTAACTTAAAAAATAAATGATAAAATTCATATGCAAGTGTGAGAATCTTTTTCCTAAAGAAGAAGAAATAAGGAAAAGAACATTCCAAACACCACAGCATGATTTTTTAAACATCTCTATTAATAAAGTCAGTGTGGTATTGATACAGGGATGGAGCCCAGAAGCAGGTTTAAATGCATATGGAGAAATCATATAACACAAGTGCATATGAATATTATTGAAGCAAAAATAGGTGATATAATGAATGGTGCAGTAACAAAACTAAATATGCAGGCAAAAGTTTAAAATGTCTAGGGGGAAAAAATAGAAGATCTAGAGTCAGGAAAGATATTGCTAATGCACAAACTTCAAAAGTCACAAAGAATATTAATAAATTAGCCTACCTTGCTATTAGAAACTGCTAGAGAAAAGACAGGAGGATCACAGAGTTAAGATGTTTACAACATAAAAACAAATTATAAATACATATGCAAATATATAAGCATATACAGATACATATACAAACAACACATATACATGTATATGCAAACAATTCTAAAACTCACACAGAAAAAGAAATATAAAAGGGGCTAAAGTTATCAAGAAACAAGCAAGTAAATGAGAAATTTAGATGAATTATAACTTTGAATATGTATTAAACCTCTCTTGTAACAAGTAAACTGAAAATTTAAAGTAAAAGTGAGAAAGTATTTTATACTTATAAAACCGGCAAAAATTAATGTTTGTAAACATGAAGATACAAAATGTACTGAAATTTACCATGTACATAAATATGCATACATTAAATCAAAAGTCATGTTTTGATTTACATACCCCAGCATAACTCTCATCCATGTGCACATAAGGAAATATAAAGTTACAATAATAATTGCACTGTTTTAAATGAAGAAAATTATATTGATAATAAAAGGGAAATAAGTTATACTTATAATAAAACTGAATACTACTTATCAGCAAAAATATAATCAATACCATCATTGTCATCTGATTGTCAAATATAATATTAGGAAAAAATGTTGCAGAAAATGTGTAAGTGATACAGTTATAGAGTGTTTATACCTCACAAAACAGTATCCCACATTGATAGAAATTTCTTTTTATGTAAACAAAAATGTTTAATATAAACTCAAAATTAAGGGTACTACACTATGGTAGACACAAGAAAGGAAAAATGTAGGAAGGACACATGGGGGGTTAATTATAAGAAAGGGCCATATTTTTGGATGCACAGTGTGTATAACTTATTACAATAAGGTCTATACATAATTTATAACAATATTCTTTAGATTAATTTTGTATATTTGAAATCTTTCATCACAAGTTTGAAATAAGTATAAAATAGGGTGGTGATGAAAATAATTCAAAAAATTTAATATGTACATAATGAATAAGTGAACAACATAAGGGTGAAGAGACAGAAACCTTTATATCACTGTTGAATTAATAGGTATATATTGTAATTGGTGCCCCTTTTAATTATAGATTATATTTATGGTATGTAAAAATTTACTTACAGAGTTTTTGTGGGGAAGAGTAAGATAATTGTTTTAAATATTGAAATAAAAGAGGTTAGTATGGTATAACAAAGGGAAATTTAAAAGTAAATGAGATATTCTACTATGACATAATTCTGGAAATTATAAGTATATAATTTTAAATGTACATAATTAAGTGCATATAATAATTTAATAAGGAAATAAAACATATACATATGTGTAATAGAATGATAAATGGCTACAAGTACACCATAAATACATATTAAATATTTGCTAGATGTTTATCTTTTTGTTCCCAAATAACAATGCAAATTTGTAAAGAATATTAAAGTTAAGAAAACTCCTGCAGATGCCTTTCACAAACTACAAATTCGAATTTGATTTCTGCTGGGCTACACATATTGAAGACAGATGCTAGGGCTCACCACAGAATAATCCTCATGATTGAATTATGGAAAATAAAATAACCTTGAAAAAGCCCTCTGATAATCCCTAAATTGGTGAAGCATAAGTATTCTTGGATGCTTTTCCTTCACTGCGGTCAACCTCTTGGCCAGCCGCCCCTGGAAAAGCACTATACGTGCATGGCTTTAGCAAACAGAAGGACATCAGTCTAGTCAGCATCCACCTCGCTTGATGGGAGCTCTCTCCCCCTGATGTGGTTGGCTCTGCCAAGGAGGCCAGGCACATCTATACCATATACCTAGCTTTCAGCGAGGACAAACAGAAAGATTAATACAGAAATCTGGCCTCAATCCTGTTGCTTCTGCTCATACCCAAAAATGATTGTAGAGATGCTCTAGTTCTATCTTCACAGGCTTTGAACTGTTATAAAATAAACATACATCAAAATAGTCTACTGGGACTTTAAAACCTTAGCATAAGATAATTTAGGCATTAAAGCACCAGAGGCATCAAGGCAAATCTGCCCAAGTAGTGTGTCAGAAAATAACTTGCCTATAGAAATGGAGAGATACCTTCTCATTTAAGAAACAAAAAACAAAAAATCTCTAAATAGATATGCTCTCTGTTTATCTATCACCTATCAACCAACCTACCTACTTTGTGTATGGTATACTCATAATACATATACACACACACACACTATATATATATATAAAACCATGTTTACAGTTATATAGTTGCTACATATAAATAGTTTATCCCTGACATCATTTTCATAGTGGTTACTTTGTTTTAGAATATATGAAGAAACATGAAAAGACTCCTACAACATAAATATAACACACCTTCATCACAGTCCTTCCAAAAGATAAACTGAACTGACAGTGAAGATATAAACAAAATGACAGTTCTAAAGAAGAAAAACAATACAGCAATTATTTGGGATATTTCTAGAAAATAGGGATTAGATTTCCAAAAAAGCTAGAATAGATGTACCATAATTCAATTTGCTGAAAAGGTAAGATCAGATTTTTTTTCTCCAGTGGAACTCATGCAAATTTCCATGTGGGTTTACTTTTTAAAAAAATACTAAAAGCTGACATGGACTTTCAGGCACTTAGCGTAATCATCATGATCAAATAATGGAAGTAATTATTTCCTAATGAACATACAGCTAGCGTTGTTTTGGTCCTTCCCTTTCCCAACGAATACACACCAGCTGTCAGAAATGATGTGCAACTTAGTAAAAACATAAACAACTATTTTCTTAAGAAAGTGAACATTGCCAATCAGTGATGCTGCCAGAGGGAACACCACAGAAAAGCCTTTATTAACGTACACTCATTCAATAGAAAGAATAAGCTAATGGTAAAGTGGGTCCAACACAGAGGAAAGGAGCACCTGCTCCCCAAATTGCAACAGAAGACTATTAACTTACACAGATCCCAAAACCAGTCCTATCATTCCCAGAGAGATGCAGTTGAAGAAAGAGACCTCTAGTGCTTTAGAGAAAACTCACCTATGTACCTCAGTAGCCCCAAATGTATCTGTATATTGGAGTCAAATGGAGGAAGTAAAAATTTCTGATGCCTGGAGACTGTGATTTACCCTGTCTAGCATGCAGCTTGGACATTGACTTTTTGGTTTGTTTGATTTTTGTTTGTTTTGTAAAAATGCTCCAAGTGAGTCTAATTTATAGCCAACTTTGACAAATGTTGGTCTATCATGAATATAACCAATTAGAATCATTTCAGAGAGGAGTAATAGAAAATGCAAACAGTAAGATTTATTGTTTCAAGTAGCAAGATGCTTCTAAGGAGAGCAGAGTTTGGTTAATTCTGTGGCTTGGGAATATCTTCAAATACTACTTACTTTTGCCCTTTGCCTTCCTCTGTAGTCCAGGCTCCCTCCTTTATGGTCAAAGGAGAGCTGTAGCTGCTACATTCTCACAAAGGAGGAAAATACATCCTTTTTTCTGAATTTCTTTCTTTTCTTAAGAGTGATAAAAGTTTTTTCAAAAGCTAGAACTGGGTCATTGTCTACTTCTGAACTTACCACTAACAAAGCAAAACAGACTCATTATAATTACTCTGAACTGAGTATTCACTCAAGGCATGTGAGACAATGGTAGGCACAAGAACAAGTGTTTGTGCATAGGAAACTGTTTTAAAAAATCCTCCTAGCCTTTGTGATTTTTTTTCCCCGAAACTTTTACAGTTCTCTTTCCTCCATGGTAAACTTTCATTTGAAATTTCATTAGTAATTCACATTTGAGGTATGTTTATTTGCTTGTTTTAAACAAGCATTATGTATAGTTTAAAAAATGGAATTATTTTGTTGTTGAAACACCTACAAATATCATTTGTAAATAAACATAACTGATTCTAGTTAAATCACAGAATTTAACTGATGGAGTCTGTAATTCCAGGGCATACACATTATTTGATAACTGTTTTGCTTTTCCCTCATAACAAATGATACAGTCATCCAGCATGCTGTGAGCAACTATTACGCTTTGGGGAGAAAATGGATACATTAATGTGGCACAAACATTGTCTGTTTAAAAGTGGTTAATTAAGAGTGATTCTGTTCTGCATATCAATAACTATTTCTGATACCTATCTCTATAAAATTAGGATCCTGTGTCTGTGAAAGAGTCAGACACAGGAGAAAGGGAGAGAGGGAGGAGGAGGGGGAGAGTTCTTTTCAATTGCCATTTCTGAGTTGCAGTGTTAAGAAAGGTTTATTGAATTTGTTTAAACTAGTATTTTTTTTTACTTCAAATTTTTCCTCATCAATATACTTTACCCTTTTAACCAGTTGGAATCACATTATTTAAGTAGAATCAGGTGACTCCTTTAGGGAAAACAATCTTTTCATGCAATTCTTGTTTCCTCAGAAAGTAGCTCTCAATTGTAGTATGTTTAACACTTTTGGAATGCATCATTATTATCTGGGGACAGGGTTGCCATTAAAATGAGTTGCAATAATATAAATTCCCAAAGCACTACTGCAATCTTTTACGTTCTTAAACTTACCATAGTTCATGAAATAAGTAAATGTCTATATATTTCTCTATGTTGCTTCCATAACAGAATACCAGTTCCTCGGTAAAATGATTAGTGAGATGTTAGCTATGAAAATTTATGAGCTGGTTTTTACAGACACTCCCCACCACTGATACTACCACTGTAGAAATATTAGCTAAGAGTCTACAAGTTTTACTGGTCCTTTGAAAGCAGGGGTTCTTAAGAGAGCCTCTCTAAGGAGAGCAATATATCAGATGGATTTGGCAGGAATGTAAGACAAGTAGACAGAACTATGTCCACAGATTAAACAGGGTTTAGAAGGATCAACCAGATACTCAAACACACTGATCCAAATAAAGCAAAGGACTTACATCTTCATTTTTAAAAGGGCTTAGTAAGGAGCAACTTGGTGTGGCTAAGAGTATTAGTTTTTTTCATTGTTATTAAGCTAGTTTATTAAGATCAGCAAACACATGAAGATAATTATAACATAAAAGTTGATTTGATACTCAAGTCCCCTGGCATTTTGTGTTCTGTAATTCATATGACACCAAAGTCCCTAACATACCAAAGTCCCTAACATTTCTCAGCTTTTGCCTCTAGCTTTTCCCTTCTAGTTTTTGTTTTTTCCCCTTTTTCAGTTTCCAGAAAAATCAACTGTGTATACAAGAGAGGGGTTATACATAAGGGTGCTTCAAAAAGAGAAAAGTAGTAGTTTCATATCAGCTTTCTTAATCAATATCCTAATTCTAACATTCAGTTTTCTGGCTCTCCATACAAAAGGGAAATATGCCCATACTCTTGGAAGTATACAAATAAATTATGATTAAATTTCTTAAATCACTGTTTTAGTTTTTCATGTAGTTGTATGATTTTTCTTTGTTATTATGTGTGTGTATTTATCAGAAAGTAGTGTGCTTTATTTTATGATGATTTATTCATTGCCAATTGATTTTCTTTTCAGTTATAAGATACAAATACATTATCATTAAAAGAGTCAAACTGCAGCACCATAACAGAGAAAAATGCATCAGCAAATACAAATGCAAAATCTCACCTCTTCTCTCACCAGTTTGGTACTTCCTATGAATGTGTGTGCTTGTCTTTTTTGTAACATATATGTTATCTCCTTAAGTATTTTGTTTGCTGTTTTGGTCATGCAGCATGGCTTGTGGGATCTTAGTTCCCCAACCAGGGATTGAATCCACACCCTTGGCAGTGAAAGCGTGGAGACCTAACCGCTGGACTTTCCTCTCATTAAATATTTACTTAATTATATGATTTGAATATTTTTTTCATTTGAGAACATATAGGTCTAACATTTTCCCAGTTTCTTTACTGTGGTAAAATATATAAATCATAAAATTTAGCATTTTAACCATTTTTAAGTGCACAATTCAGTGGCACTAAGTGCATTTATATTGCTGTGTGACCATCACCACCATCCATCTCCAGAAGCTTTTGTTTTCCCAAACTGACATTTAGTACCCATTAAAAAGCAACTCTCCATTCTTACCTTCTCTCCAGTTTCTAGCTACCACCATTCTACTTTGTCTCTGTAAATCTGATTACTTTAGGTACCTGATCTGAGTGGAACGATACAATATTTGACCTTACTCATCTGTCTTATTTTACTTAGCATAATGTCTTCAAGGTTCATATATATTGTAGCATATGTCAGAATTTCATTCCTTTTAAGAGCCAAAATGTATTTCATTGTACAAATATACCACATTCGGTTTATCCATTCATCCACTGATGAACATTTGGGTTGTCTGTACATTTGGGCTGTTGTCGATAATGCTGCTATGAACATAGGTACACAAACATTCATTCTAGTCTCTGCTTTCAATTCATTTGGGTATACCCAGAAGTGGAACTACTGGATTGTATGGAAATTCTATGTTTAATTTTTGAGGAACCACCACACTGTTTTCTACAGCAGCTGTACCATGTTACATTCCCATCAGCACTGAATACTATTGGGCCAGCAAGCACATTGGTGACCCCAAGCAAGAACCTCCCTGCAAAGCCCAGTTTACTCACAGAACTGAGACAAAAAACACTGTCGCTTTGGGCCACTAAGTATTGGTCTGTCCTATTACCAAGCAATAAGTAACAAAAAGAAATTGGTAACTGAAAGTAGGATGATATTACAATTTTTACATGTGACATTTGTTTTGGGACTGGGAAGTAAATGAAAACTGGGAGCTTCTCAAGAAGACCATTAGTGAAGTACCTGAAGGACACTCAGGCTAGAGAAAAAAGAGGTCCACGTTTTGTAGTACCAGTACACTGGCCAACACTATCATCTGTGGTAACATAGAAAAGGGGATTTACAATGAACTGAAGGATCTGGTGTAGGGGATTTCCATGCAGAAAAAGAGCCAACTGATTTGTTTATATCATAAAATACAGATTGAGGGAGATGAAGAACAGTATAGGTGTCCAGTATTAGAGAAAATACAAAGTATCCAGTACTTTCTGGGTTCAAAAACAAAATTAATTTTCATACTGTTACTTCCAGCAAAAGTCAAATATATTAATATATGAATTAAGGGTAACATAATGCCAAGTTTTAAGACATTTATTGATATCTCAGAATGGTTCAACAGCATATTTCTTAGACCCACTGTGTCAGATAAAAGAACTTCTAAAAATACTGAGAGAATTGTTTCACAGGACTTTGATTCTAAATACATGATACCTGGGTCAGAGATATTGGAGGACATGCCTTCTTTTTTTTATCTATTTTAATAAACTCTAGCAAGAATTATAGATAAGTTGTATCAAGTTTGGAGTATTTTTAGAAAAATACTTCAGTTGAAATGTCAGTTACCTTAGATAACTTTACATATTCTAACTGTATTGTTTCATTAAGAGAACATTTGACAATAAAGTTATATTTCTCCTTTATTTATATAACAGCTACAATATAGTTCTCAAATTTTTATTTAAATTATATAAAGGTATTATTAGAATTAAGGAAGTAACAAAAAGTACTCCAAAAGTATTAAAATTAGTAAAGAAAATATCATCTTTTACTTTTTTTTCCTTCTATCATTTCTCCTTAGGAATATTTTAGTGAATCACATTCATCAGAATCAGTACAGTGTTATTATATGTGATAAGTTTTTTAATCACAAATTTAAAACACTTATTTCAATAAAAGAAACTAATTTTTAGAAATTTAATTTTACTTAACATTTTGATAAAATGAATCATAGATTTTGGGGAATTGCCTGTAATGCATATGTGTTTAAAGGGCTTGGTTCTAGAAAGCCAATCATGTACTTTTTGTGTTTACTTTTCTTATTAACAGAATAACCAGATTTTATAGCAGCAAATGCTATATGGATGGTGAAAATAATTCAGCCTATATTTTGCCTCAGTGATGTTTTCACTTATAGCAAGAAACTTGCATGGAGCTGAAATTATTGCATCAATTTGCTAAAAAGCAATCTTAATCACTTTCCAGGCCTTGATTTCTATATTTGCATTTTCATGAATGTATATTAACTTATTGTTGTGTATGAAGGAACATATTTGTGGATTAACTTTATCAAATTTAAATGTTTGTGATATCCCAGTGAGCATGAAACCTAGTTACTTGGTTGCACCTGTTCACATAATTGATTTCTATATTCATAGGAATTTTGAAGCACTAAGTGCATGAGCAGTTATCATTAAGAGAGTTTCAAAGGACTCTGAAAGTTGTGTTTCAGTGATCCACAAACTGTAAACGAATATGAAGAAAGACTTAGCAGTTGCTCTGAATATCATGAATAGCTGTTATTCTTTTCTCAGAGCCATGGAAATGAATCACTGTGTATTTGAATTAGAGCATTCACTTCCACTTAAAAATTCTGTATTTTATCATGTGGAAGAAATGTTAGCTGAAGATTAAAAATTCACATTACCTGAGAAACCTCTCATGCACTTAAGTGATAATTTAACAAATACTAAATGTATGTATTTTTTTTTCTCAACCCACTTTTCACCTCTGTATTTATATAATCATATGCACTAGGGCTGGGGCATGAGCAAAGATAATTTATTACAAATTACTCTAATAAACCACTGGATTGATAGCCATTGGTATCAAATACCAAATGGATAATTGCTTACAGGTGTTTCCTCGTAGAATGATTCTATATAGCAATAAAAATACCAATTTCTCCTATTCATTATTTCCTGAAGTGTCTCAAAGAAGTTACAGGTTAATAGAAATTTCAGTGATAAAAGTTTCTATGTCCTCATAAATTTTCCAAATTATGGGATTATCAAGGTTAAAAAAGTTTTTTTCAGCAGACTTTAAGACATTTGGTAGACCAATATGCATTAATTTGTTACTTATTTATTAATCTTAAATATGTGTGTTTATGTGTGTGAAGAATGTTGTTTCCAGAGTTGTGCAAAATATGCTTTTGACAACATCGCACTACCCACATTTCTCCAATGAGGACAAAATATTCTTTTTATATTTTAATATGTATAAAAAATTATAGAATTATTATGCCTAAAATCATGAGGTAAAACTATCCAGGCTCCACCATTACTTAGCGCGACTGAACTATTAAAAACAATTAATATGACGTCTCCACTCCAGGAAATTTCAAGTGTAGAGCCAGTCCATTTATTATTATTATTTTTTTTTTTTTGCTATGGTTGAAACGCTACTTCCCTCTCTTTAAGTGCCCAGCATTTACTCTTATCTCTGACTATATGGAAAGATTCTTGGCTGTCTACTCAAACTTTTCCACTTATTTTTCTGTTCACTGTTATTATTCCAAGGGTTAAACTATGACTTGAGCTTGCTTGTCCAATAATATCCTTTTCCAGGCAATTCAAAACAGATATGGGGTGGGGGTGGGGAAAAGGTGGTTGATGGGATTATTTAGTTTGGACATCATAGCCTGGGGTTCCTGTGACAATCTTTCAGAGATTCTAGAGGAAGGCTACTATTTTGCCAGTTTTTTGAGGACCCAAAGAATTCTGTCACTTTGGCTTAATTCAACAGATAAAATGTTACTTACATTTTCTGTAGAAGATAAGCTTGCTGTACAGAGCTTCTGGAAAGCCACAATAAGGTAACAACAGAATTCGCCAGATAACTAATCTCTTATTGAGATATAGCCCCAGGCTTTCTACTGAGCCATATAGAGTTTATCTTCTGAATTTGAGTTGCCAAGAGACCAGTCAATCTGAGGTGCCCCTAAAGGACTGAACCATAATGCTAAAATGTGGAATATATACAGCAGCATTCCAATATTATGTGCAAGTAAAACATAGAAGATTGGCTTTAAGCAGATCCTGCTGGCATAAGAAAGTAGCTCATACACTAATAATACCCACTGCCCCTACACTGGGTACCTTTCCCTGAACTCACCCATATTGCCTCATGGGACTTTATATGTACAATGGTCTCAGGAATGCTGGCACCCTGCATGTGAACATTATCCCACTACTCAAGGATGAACCTGAAGTGAAATGAGTAGAACTTTGAGGCATACACATGACTGTTCATAATTAAGAGTTGGCCACACCGTACACAAAAATAAACTCAAAATGCATTGAAGAGCTAAATGTAAGGCCAGACACTATAAAACCCCTGGAGGAAAACATAAGCAGAACACTCTATGACATAAATCAAAGCAAGATCCTTTTTGAACCACCTCCTAGAATAATGGCAATAAAATCAAGAATAAACAAATGGGACCTAATGAAACCTAAAAGCTTTTGCATAGCAAAAGAAACCATAAACAAGATTAGAAGCCAACCCTCAGAATGGGAGAAAATATTTGCAAACAGTGCAACTGACAAAGAATTAATCTCCAAAATATACAAGCAGCTCAATATCAAAAAAGCAAATAACCCAATCCACAAATGGGCAGAAGACCTAAATAGACATTTCTCCAAAGAAGACATGCACATGGCTAACAATCACATGAAAAGATGCTCACCATCACTAATCATTAGAGAAATGCAAGTCAAAGCCACAATGAGGTATCACCTCACACCAGTCAGAATGGCCATCATCACAAAATCTAGGAATAATAAACGCTGGAGAGGATGTGGAGAAAAGGGAACCCTCCTGCACTGTTGGTGGGAATGTAAATTGGTGCAGCCATTATGGAGAAAAGTATGGCAGTTCCTTAAAAAACTAAAAATAAAACTACCATATGACCCTGCAATCCCACTCCTGGGCATATACCCTGATAAAACCATAATCCAAAAAGAAACAAGTACCACAATGTTCACTGCAGCACTATTTACAACAGTCAGGACATGGAAGCAACCTAAATGCCCATCAACAGATGAATGGATAAAGAAGAAGAGGCACATATATACAATGGAACATTATTCAGCCATAAAAAGGAATGAAATTGAGTTATTCGTAGTGAGGTGGATGGACCTAGAGTCTGTCATACAGAGCAAAGTAATCAAGAAAGAGAAAAACAAATACCATATGCTAACTCATATGTATGGAATCTAAAAAATGGTACTGATGAACCCAGTGGCAGGGCAAAAATAAAGATGCAGATGTAGAGAATGGACTTGAGGATGCAGGGGATGGGGGTGAAGGGGATGCTGGGATGAAGTGAGGGAGTAGCACTGACATGTATAACTACCAAATGTAAAATATATAGCTAGTGGGAAGCTGATGCATAACACAGGGAAATCAACTTGATGATGGGTGATGAGTTAGAGGGCTGGGATGGGGGGGTGGGAAGCAGTCAGGGGAGGGAGGGGATATGGGGGTATATGTATAAATACAGCTGATTCACTCTGTTGTACAGCAGAAACTGGCACAACAGTGTAAAGCAATTATACTCCAATAAAGAGCTTAAAAAAAAGAGAGTTGGCCGGAGGCATGGATCTGCACAAATCCATGGACAGTCACTAATGGTTAGCTTACATGGTCAGAGTGTTGAAAGAACAAGACTGAACGAACAATGACAGGGGCACTGGGAAAGAGAAATAAAGATATGTCTTTAGTGATAGAAACAAGGTGTAAGGATGACCAAAGGACATGCCCTGCAGATAAGGCCCTTAATAATAAGGTGAGCAATACTGAAATAGAGTAGGACCTTATGGTCCTTGCTCCCCATGTCTTCTGCCTGCTTTTTGTCTGGGGAAAACTTAGCCAAAGCATAAGTTTAATCAGAGAAGTGAGAAAATGCAGAAGCAAAGAAAAGCAGTCAGACAAGACAAAATAATAACAGTTTAGTCATTAAGCAAAGTCAAGGATCTTCAGTTCCTACTTAAGGGCTATAGATAATATTCTGAGTCATATATCCTTTGAGCTGTTTCATAGATACTGAAACCCCTACCCGGTAGAATAAGTTACCTACATGATGACCCGTCTGTATCCATGGCATAAGCTGCCACAATTCTGAGATTTGGCCTCAAGGAAATGAGAAAAAACTCGCCTTGGAACTAAAGACTAACTATACTTAAAACAATCAAGATTATGCTGATCAGACCACTGCATGACTAACTTCAAGATGACTGTAAACCCAGTGACAAGGCAAGAATAAGGATGCAGATGTAGAGAATGGACTGGAGGACACAAGGTTGGGGGAGTGGGGGGCGAAGGGGAAGCTGGGACAAAGTGAGAGAGTAGCATAGACATATTTACACTACCAACTGTAAAATAGATAGCTGGTGGGAAGTTGCTGTATAACAAAGGGAGATCAACTCGATGATGGGTGATGCCTTAGAGGGCCGGGATGGGGAGGGTGGGGGGGGAGTCGCAGGAGGGAGGGAACATGCGGATATGTGGATAAATACAGCTGATTCACTTTGGTGTACCTCAAAAACTGGTACAAGAGTGTAAAGCAATTATATTCCAATAAAGAGCTTAAAAAAAAAAAGATGACTGTTAGAATTGACTGTGCTGTTTCTGCATGTAGCCCCCTCCTCCACATAGGCACACCTGAAACTCCCCTTTAAAAGCTCTTGCCCATTGACAGTGTGTGTGGAGGGGGAGTCAGGTCTCCCCCAGCAGACTGCTGGCCTCCAAAGTAAATCAAACTTTTCTTTCCACCAACTTTGCCTCTTTATTGACTTTTGATCGGTCAGCAGCGGGACCCCACTTTTGGTAACAATAAGACTAAAAATCTGATATCAGTTGGTCTCTTTCTCTACGTCAGTGCTACTCAGTAAGATCATTGACAAAGAAGTAATAGTGGCAGAACTACAATTGAAATAATGCATGAGCTAACAGTGTGGGCTTCCATATATCAAGATTTATGTGGTTCTTCTATTACAGAGTACCCAAGTTTTGAAAAGTAGAGACCAAAACTAATCCCCTTGAATGACCCAATTTATCAGTGCCTGGTAATAGGCTAACTAAGACTAATCACATTGGACTTCATCATGGAGGGTACTGGGAGGCAATTCTTCATGGTATTTCTATATATCTTATGAAAACTCTTCTTCAGGACTATCTTTCAAGAATGTCTCCATAGCAATCAGCCTTGGAAGTTAAAGATAGCATCTTCCTCTGGGTTAAAGGGTAAGTGTCTTCTTAACCTCATACCCCAAAAGTCTCTTATTTTATCATTTTACATCTTGAAACCTAGGGCTTTGTTGGATTAGAGGGTTTTTTGTTTTTATTTTTGTTTTTCGTTTTGTTTTATTTTGTTTTGTTTTGAACTGAGGAAGAAAAATTTCTACTAGAGGACAAAACCCTGTTTGCACTGAGCCAGAAATTAAGAATTTCAGCTAGTCCCTTTAAAGTTATCATGACATTATATGAAGGCAAAGAATGGGATATTTGGGGGAGATGCTAACTTAGTATTTAATTTTCTAGAGTAAAAATTCTAGAAGACTGTTGTAACTGCATACAGGCAGGTTAATTAATGACTCACATGCATTTAGTCTTTATCTTTGGTTGTCCATTTCAAAAGGGGAAATCTGAAGAGTGGAATACATTGTCAGCTTCCAGCAAATAGAAGGCCCATGAGAGAATTCCCTCTTCTGACCAGGACTGTCTTTTAGTACTTTCTCTGACAGATATTAGAAGTCAAGCATGCTGCTTGCCGATCTAATTTTTCTAGTGTTCTTAGATTAAAAAGCAAGCCTATTTCCCAGTGGCTTATTTATTA
This sequence comes from Hippopotamus amphibius kiboko, assembly GCF_030028045.1. NCBI lineage: Eukaryota > Metazoa > Chordata > Mammalia > Artiodactyla > Hippopotamidae > Hippopotamus > Hippopotamus amphibius. The sequence continues at coordinate 79,501,120 of NC_080198.1, forward strand.
GTAAGGCTATTCAACAGAAGTTTGAATATAACTTTTATTGGTTTAACTGCTTGCATTATTTTGGGTTTCCCCAGGAGCTGACTGTGATATGAGGATTTGCATAAAATTAGTTTATTTGTAAGGTGTTGCCAGGAAGCACTGGTAGGGGAGAGGAGAAATGAGACAGGAAAGGGAAAGAAGGCAGTACAGGGTGCCTTATTAAGCATGTTACCATGGTGAGCAACTGAAGATAAACCCTGCTTTGAGACTAAGGAGTTTCATTTAGAGCATACAACTCCGTGTTAACTCACTTGGAGCAATGAGACCTGGGGTATATTCACATCAATTCCAATTAGTCACTGGTCTAGAACTGTTCTCAGGGGCATGTTAACTCACTGGCTTTTCCTTGTGACATGGGCATATCAGGTTCTAGAGGGCAGAGATTCTCTCAGGGAAAGAGTCATAGAGGTTGACACTTGGAAATTATTCTCATGTGGGCAAAAAGTTAAATACTGATGGGACATTTGCAAAGTACAAACAACATCTATTTATTTGGCGAGGTAAAATTTATTTAGTAAGGCAAAATTTGTTAATACTAAGATACACACTGTTTAAATAATTCTGGATCAGGACAAAATGAACATTTTTGTGTTTTGTTGTATTTAGTTTTGTTTTCTCAAACTTCTCTACCATCCTCCTTTTTTATAGTGAAATAGTAAAAAGAAAAATGAATATTCAAAATTTTCTCATATGAAGGTTATAATCTTATGTCAAGAGCTAGATTATTATATTATATCAAATAAGGTCAATGAGATAATTACACAAGGAAGTGCTCTGTAATGTTTAAGTGCTATAATGATTTCAGTTAATTAATTCCATAAATTCACTCACATTTAAAGATCAAATAGTACTGAATGTCTTAACTGAAAAGAAGAGCTAGCAAATTAATTAGGCACATGGATTTATTTTCACATATAACATTTAAAGATAAAAATTATTTCATGAGTAAGCTCATCCACAATATGGAGCATATTTTATTTCATTCTAAAACATATTTAAATTTTAATACCTCACACTTGCACACCAGAATGTAAGATACAACCAATTCTTCCATGGTGAGTGTCTCATATACATGTTAGCTCGCTTAGCAACGCTTTAAATGTAGTATAAATATTACATATTGTAGCTTAAGTGAATCATATAACTTGAAATATAAAATTTTGTAAAAATAAAGTTAAAAAATCATTGCAGCATTGAAAGAATGTTATGTATCAATTAAAATGAGGAAATAGAGCAGTAGTAAAAATCCATTGAGAGTGACTACTTTAAAAAATGTATCTGGTTAATACAAATACATTATAAAGTGACAGGGAAAGGTTACTATTATAAATTGCAATAATTGCATTTTTATGAAATTCTGTCTTTAATAATGCATTTGCTATAACATGGACACAAATGATCATACACAGTAGCATAAGCTATACATTCCAAAGGTTCTTTCCTTTTTGATAAAATATGTTTTCATTCCAGTTATATTGACTTTCATTAAATTCATATTAATGTTAATCATGCCTTTTTAAAAAATATGCTTGTAATTTAAATTATTTTTCACTAACCTTTTTATTATTTGAGATGTGGTTACAACCTAAAGAGATAACTAACTAAAACATTTTATGATGAGTACATTGCTTAGTGAAATCAAAAAACAGGAACTGGCTTTATATATTTGTAGTGGAAACGTAATACATTTTCTCAAAACTGAAGCTTTCAGTGTAGATTAGATATTAAGTAATTTACCCAAAATATTTGCTAAAATTGCAATTTAAAAGTTTATATATACATTAGATATATATGTATACATATTCCTTTTTGTTAATAGCATCATTAAAATTACCTTGAATGTGAAGGATTTTTAAAACATTGCAATGGAAATCTTTAGAAGAAATTTATGATGGCCAACGAAGCTTAATACTGCATGCTACTTTTTAAATGTATATCAGAACATACAAAAAACATTTTAAATATCTTTATATTTGAATATATTTTTCAAAATACTTCCAATTTCTACAATTTACATACATTTCTATAAAATATATTTACTACAAAAGTAAATGATTGTAAAACAAAAATTGTGGCATCATGACTGATAGGCCTTAATAAATGTTACTGAAGTATGAAATATATTTTACTATAAATAAAGAGTGCAATGAAATCAAAGTAAAAAATACCTGGCTCTTATCAGCAGAGATTTTTATCAGTAATGTGTTTCCTAAGTCTCTCTCTATATTACTGTTCCTGGTGGTAAAATCATGCATGCCAGTTAGGAAGTTCTCATTGAAAACACAAGAAAGAATATACAGTAGAAGAAAAATCTATGAAGAAAAATCTATTAGTGCTCAAACCAGGTGAAGACGAAATCCATTTGCCAGATACTCACAGAAATATTTGAAATATACTGAACAGCTGAGAAAAGGAGGAAGGGAAGGATTCAACGGTTAGTGATTCAAGCTGAGGAAAACCCAAATGAGAATGTAAGAAAATTTACCTTCAAAAATCTCAAACAGAACATATTAATAATCTTTCTCTACCCCATGCACACCACTATCACCCCTAACAAGTAAGATTGGTTTTAAATAAAATTTGTAGACCTGGATTCTTCCAATCAAACATACTCATAACAGATGGAATTAGTCACCAATCTACCTACATCTTTGCCATTTTTTCCTGTCTCTATGCATGAACTGTTGATGATCTTATTCAAGGCCTCAGCTTCTATTTTTGCACTATGTCACATCTCCGGTCCCTAATACAAGAATACTGCTCCAGTAATACTGACATTGCTCCCCTACATTACTGATGTTTATCTCTTAATTGGATTATTACTATGATTTCTCCAATGTGAAAAAGAAAGCCTTAATTCCATTTCAACTTTGAGTTTCCATCTTGGTTCTCTATTGCCCTTTAAAATAAGCTGATAAACTTGCTTGTACACAATGACTATAAATTCCCTCCTCCAATTTCTTCCGAATCCACTTTAAGCAGGATTTTTCCCATGCCCCCCATAGAAACTGTTTTGTCAACATCAAAAAAGACTATCATTTTGCTAAATCCAAACATTTCACTGTTTATTCTCCTTGTTCTATGTGCAGCATTTTAATGAACAGTTATTTCCTTTTCTTTTTGAACACATTCTCTGGGAAGAATGGAGTTTTATTTGAGGATTTTAAGTAGAAGATTTCCATGATTTGACTTATATTTAACAATATCCCTCTGACTGCTATGTGGAGGATACTGAAGAGGATACTTTTTTGTCTCTTGCTTTATAAAAGTGGCCCCTCTTTTATAGCCTTTCTTTGCTATGTCTCTGTCTTCCCCTAAATTCTTAAACAAGGTCCAGCTTAGGACTGGGCCTTTAGATCTTATCTCTATCTACATTCACTTATCTGGTGACTTCATTTAGAACTGTGGTGTTAACATCTACCTATATACATGTTTTTTTTTCAAGCCTGAGTGGATACCTAAATTTTTATTAAACTTCTTCTCTTGTATGTCTAATAGGCATCATGCATTTAACATGCCCAAGACCGAACTTCTGAAAATTATTCTTCCTCTTCAAAATTTACGGCAACTATATCTTTCCAGTTCCTCATGACACATGCTTCAGAATCATTAGAATTTTCATGTACATATTGCATCTAGTTCAGCAGCAAATCTGATGACTCTACCTTCAAAATACATTTTTGATCTGAATGCTTCTCTCTCACCATAGTACTGGAATGACCACTCCACTAGTTTCATTGCTGTGGTTATGCTACCCTTCAGTGTTCTCTATCCATAAAGACTGTGTCAAACATGCATCAAGTCATGCCACTCCTCTAATTAAAACCCTCAGATACTGCCCTAGCCCTCTCAAGGAAAGAGTTAGGTCTTTTTCGTGGCCTACAAGGCCTTAAACAATCTGGACTCTCTTAACACAGAAAACTTTATTTCTCACTCCTTAGTTTCCTTGTGACAATTTTATTCAATGTCACCTTCACAATTAGACTACTGTAGTCAAAACTGCAGTCCAATAGTCACATTTCCTTTTTTTTTTTCATTTTATTTATTTCTTTATTTATTTATTTTGGGTACACCAAGTTCAATCATCTGTTTTTATACACATATCCCCGTATTCCCTCCCTCCCTTGACTCCCCCGCACCCTCCCTGTCCCAGTCCTCTAAGGCATCATCCATCATCCAGTTGATCTCCCTTTGTTATACAGCAACTTCCCACTGGCTATCTATTTTACAGCTGGTAGTATATATATGTCTATGCTACTCTCTTACTTCATCTCAGCTTCCCCTTCAGCCCCCACCCCACCAAACCTCAAGTTCTCCAGTCCATTCTCTGCATCTGCGTCCTTGTTCTTGTCTTGTCACTGAGTTCATCAGTACCATTTTTAGATTCCGTATATGTGAGTTAGCATACAATATTTATCTTTCTCTTTCTGACTTACTTCACTCTGTATGACAGACTCTAGGTCTATCCACCTCATTACATATAGCTCCATCCCATCCCTTTTTATAGCTGAGTAATATTCCATTGTATATATATGCCACATCTTCTGTATCCATTCATTTGTTGATGGGCATTTAGGTTGCTTCCATGTCCTGGCTATTGTAAATAGTGCTGCAATAAACATTATGGTACATGTTTCTTTGGGGATTATGGTTTTCTTTGGGTCTATGCCCAGTAGTGGGATTACTGGATCATATGGTAGTTCTATTTGTAGTTTTTTAAGGAACCTCCAAACTGTTTTCCAAAGTGGCTGTACCAACTTACATTCCCACCAACAGTGCAGGAGAGTTCCCTTTTCTCCACACCCTCTCTAACATTTGTTGTTTCCAGATTTTATGATGATGGCCATTCTGATTGGTGTGAGGTGATACCTCATTGTGGCTTTGAGTTGCATTTCTCTGATGATGAGTGATGCTGAGCATCTTTTCATGTGTGTGTTGGCCATCTGTATGTCTTCTTTGGAGAAATGTCTATTTAGGTCTTCTGCCCATTTGTGGATTGGGTTATTTGCTCTTTTGGTATTAAGCTTCGTGAGCTGCTTGTATATTTTGGAGCTTAATCCTTTGTCTGTTGTTTCATAGGCAACTATTTTTTCCCATTCAGAGGGTTGCCTTCTAGTCTTGTTTATGGTTTCTTTCACTGAGCAAAAGCTTTTAAGTTTCATGAGGTCCCATTTGTTGCTTCTTGATTTTATTTCCATGATTCTAGGAGGTGTGTCCAAAAGGATCTTGCTTTGATGGATGTCATAGAGTGTTCTGCCTATGTTTTCCTCTAGGAGTTTTATAGTGTCTGGCCTTCCATGTAGGTCTTTAATCCATTTGGAGTTTATTTCTGTGTATGGTGTTCGGAAGTGTTCTAATGTCATTCTTTTACATGTTGCTGTCCAATTTTCCCAGCACCACTTATTGAAGAGGCTGTCTTTTTTCCATTGTATATTCATGCCTCCTTTGTCAAAGAGAAGGTGCCCATATGTGTTTGGGCTTACTTCTGAGTTCTCTATTCTATTCCATTGATCTTCCTTTCTATTTTTGTGCCAGTACCATACTGTCTTGATCACTGTGGCTTTATAGTATAGTTTGAAGTCAGGAAGCCTGATTCCACCAACTCCATTTCTCCTTCTCAAGATTGCTTTGGCTATTCGGGGTCTTTTGCATTTCCATACAAATCGTAAGATTTCTTGCTCTAGTTCTGTGAAAGATGCCATTGGTAATTTGATCGGGATTGCATTGAATCTGTAAATTGCTTTGGGTAGTACAGTCATTTTCACGATGTTGATTCTTCCAATCCAGAAACATGGTATGTCCCTCCATCTGTTTGTGTCATCTTTGATTTCTTTCATCAATGTCTTGAAGTTTTCTGCATACAGATCTTTTGCCTCCTTAGGCAGGTTTATTCCTAGGTATTTCATGCTTTTTGTTGCAATGGTGAATGGGAGAGTTTCCTTAATTTCTCTTTCTGCTCTTCCGTTGTTAGTGTATAGGAATGCAAGAGATTTCTGTGCATTAATTTTGTATCCTGCTACTTTCCTAAACTCATCAATTAGTGTTAGCAGTTTTCTGGTAGAGTCTTTAGGGTTTTCTATGTATAATGTCATGTTATCTGCAAAGAGTGACAATTTTACTTCTTCTTTTCCAATTTGTATTCCTTCTATTTCTTTTTCTTCTCTGATTGCTGTGGCTAACACTTCCAAAACTATGTTGAATAATAATGGTGAGAGTGGACACCCTTGTCTTGTTCCTGTTCTTAGAGGGAATTCTTCCAGTTTTTCCCCATTTAGAACAATGTTGGCTTTTGGTTTGTCATATATGGCTTTTATTATGTTGAGGTAATTTCCTTCTATGCCCATTTTCTGGAGAGCTTTTGTCACAAATGGATGTTGAATTTTGTCAAAAGCTTTTTCTGCATCTATTGAGATTATCATATGGTTTTTACATTTCCTGATTTATCACTAGAGTGCCTGTGTAATTTTGTTTAGTGTCTGTTACTCCATTTTATAATGCAAATTCCATAAGATTAGGCATTTTGGTTTTGATCTCTGTCATAGCCCTGAAATTTACTACTGGTCAAGCAGGGTAGCATGGGTGGTGGCTTTGGTAGTTAACAGAAGATGAAATTTTCACCATAGCAGTAGTGAGGTAGGAGATAGATGAGCTCCAGGCTAGGTATTTACAACTGGTCTCCTACTGACATTTCATGGGGCAGGAAAAAGTGGGCTTTAGGCTGGACACTTACAATTAGCCTCCTGTTTGCATTTCCTAAGGAGACAGGTGGGCTCCCTGTTAGATATTTATAACCAGCCTCCTGTTTGCTCTCAAAAATGGAAGTAACAACAGAAACAGAGTAAACAGCCAGGCTTTGTCTCCTGTGGACATCTTAAGATAACAGTCATGGCTAGGACAGAGAGACACTAAACCCTGTTTGAATAAAGATTAAGAGGTCACATATTTCCCATCCTTGAGGCAAGGGAGGGACTACACATGCACAGAAAGTCTCCTTGGGGGTCAAAAGTCAGGGGACAATGCCAGGTCATAATGAGTCTTGCTTCCCCTGACTCCTTTGCGTGGAGATTCATCTTGGCTGAGAGGTGTGTGCACACTTAAGGGGAGGGTCCTGAGGCAAATTAGCTAGGGGGGACAAAGAAAGATGACTGACCAGAAGGAAAACAAAGACCCAGAAAACTGCCCCCTTATAAAGGATTTAACTTCCCAAAGGTGGGAATCTCTCTGAGTTTGCCTGTGTGTCCTTCTGCATGTACTCTGCTTTTCCAATAAACTTTCTACTTTTCTCTTTAACCTTCTACTTCCTTGCCTGAATTCTCTCCTGACAAGGCAGGCAAGAACTGGGGGGTTTAGGCTCTAGCTGGCCTCTGTGGTCTAGAGTTAGGACTCCAGGTCTGGGAACTAAGATCTTGCTTCCAGCTACTGCTAGCTGCTGCTTGCTGCAAGCTGCCTCTTCTTGCAAGCTGCTGCTTACTGCTGCTTGCATCCAAAATCAGCGGCAAACTATAATCCTTTTCGTAATCTTGGATAGCCTGAGTCCCTGTGGCAGGAAAATCAGATGGGTAAGATGTAGCTTCTGGGGTTCAGCCAGGCTTATATTTCTGCATATGGCTCTTAAACCTCCCTGCAATTTTATAAGCTATTCAATACATGCATATTCTAATATATTTGTGATGGTTAATTTTATATATCAACTTAGGCTAGGCCATGGTACTCATACCAATCTAGATGTTGCTGAGAAGGTATTATTTAGGTGTGATTAACATTTAAATCAGTAGCCTTTAAGTAAAGCAGATTGTCTTCCAGTAATGTGGGTAGGCTTTATCCAATCAGTTGAAAGGCCTTAAGAACAAAGTGTGAGGCTGCCTGAAGGAATTTCATCTTTAAACTAGAGCTACAATATCAGCTCTTCCCTGCATCTCCAGCCTACTGGTTTACCCTACAGATTTCAGACTTGCCAGGAAGCCCCACAATAAATACTTGTATGTGTGTATGTGTATTTATGTATATATTATATTTATTTATTATCTGTAATATTTATTTTATATTTCTATTTTGTATATATGTATTTATATATGTGTGTATATATATATGTGTGTGTGTGTATATATATATATATATATATATATATATATATATATAACATTCCATTGGTTCTGTTTCTCTGGAGAATTCCAATATACTATTTCTTCCCTAAAAATTGGTTTCAGTCACTTACATATAAAAGGCTTGATTGATATAGAAATTGACACAGAGAAGTCTCAAGAACTAGAACTGCAGAGAATTTAGGAGGTGCGATAAGAGTAGTTGGATCTAATTTGGGCTCAAATGCCATGAAATTACACATGTAATTAAAGAGAGAGAGAGGATTTTGTCAGTAAATGTCATAAAGTGGCAAAAGACTTGAATAAAATTTCATCAGTGACCACTAGTTATGAAACGCCTGGGGAGGCGTTTCATACATACATACACACAGGCAAGGCCTGGGAAACCAAGTGTCTACTGCCATAGATCGCTATCAAGGTCACAAAGGATTAGAGGAGTGTTGCAGGAAAATAATGTTTGTAAGAGTGCTGTTAACTTAAAGAGAATGACAAACTTCAGGTGTCTAAATGTTTGCCTCAAGGCACTAGGATATTTAAAAGAACATCAAAATGAATACTTCTTTCACACCTGTAATACTGAGACAGAATTCAGCATCAGTTAAAACCAGGTTATCCAAAACTTCAATAAATAAAGGAAGAGGCAGTGACATACAAACACCAGAACCCTGCAAGTTGGAATGGAGACACGTGGGAATATTCAAAAACAAAAAAACACACACCAATGAATTTACATTGCCAGTCTTTTTTTTAATTTTTTTCCTACTGCTTGATGATGTAGTGGGAATTACTAAGTGGAAACTGCCAGTTCTCTGTCACTAACAAAAAGGTAAATTAATGGTACCCACCAATTCTGCAAAGATACCAGCTGGTAAAAATTATCACATTTCACTGTTCTAATTTGGCTGATACATAATAGGTATAAACATAGGATCACAAGAAAGAGTTATTTTAAGTTTAATTAATTCAAGATATTACTTTAATCCCAGATTTTTATCCAGATGTGATCTCTTTACTGACTTTACTGACATCTCCTTAATCATTTTGTAGATGTTCACTGTCTCCACTTGATCACATTCCATCCTCTCTTAACCTCATACACATCAGACTTACCTAGTGTTCTACTGACTATGTGTGTCAAGATCAATAATGGATTCTATTTGCTAAATCAAATGATTAATATTCAGCAGTATTTAGAATAGCTGATCTCTTCAACTTCATGTGACATGTTTTCCCTTATACCACAGTTTGATTTTCTACTACCCTAATGGCAGTTCTTTCTCTGTCTTTGTCTGGTTGTCCTACCTAACCACTGAAATTTGGTGTGTTCCTGGAATAAGTCCTCAAATTTCTTTATCTACATCCAGCCCTAGGTGACAGTATCCAGTTCCATTAATTAAATATCTATGTATATTCTTGTATCTTCTAAAATTATAATTCCAGCTCTAATTTCAAATTAGGCATGCACAAAACAGATACAGGGTTGGATCCACACTTCCTGCTACTTTTCCAGTAGTTTTCATCACAGTAAACAACATCAATATCCAACCAGTTGCTCAGGCCAAGAAATTAAAGTGACATTTGCTCTATTTTCTCTCATACCCCATATTTCATTTAGTAACATATTATCTGATTTTAAATTTCTGAATTCAACAACCTCTTATAAACTGTGCACCCATCTGCCTTAACCAAAAATTTTACATCATTTTTTAATCTCTTTTAGTCTATTCTTTATACACAAGAAACTGATCATATTTAAAACATAAAGTAATGCTAGAAAAATACACAAGGTCTTTATTAGGCTCTCCAAGGCCTCTATTATTGGTCCCTTGTTCTCTATATCATTGCTAGTAATATTTTCCACCTGACACCATTCCTATCATATTGGCCAAAAATTTTCCTCTATCAGAGAGGAATGGATGTCCAAACGTGACACTTTCTATAATTATTTTTCATTACACTCTTTAATGAAAAAATAAAGCTTCATAATACACTTCAACATGGCATTTAACAAAATCTAAATCACTTTGTTGATAAACTAGTTAAAACAGAAAAGAGGCTTATCTTGATAGTAATAATAAAAAGTTGGAGATAAGCAAAACATCCTTCAAAAGAAGATTAACTACATTATACACACACACACACCCCCTACACACACATATACATATATATGATACTGTCATATCATATATGATATGATATATATTATCTAAATAAACATCTTTATATGTTATGTTATATTACAGGTAATAAAATGAATTTCATTATCATTAAAATATTTAATAAAGCAGCATTCATCTATTTATGAAGCTAAACATACACATGTATTTACATTATTTTCAATATGAATGAAAATCTTGATTTTTATTAATTCTCCTTTCCAGATATAAAATGACTAGTAAATCATACTTCTTAAATATCACTTATATTTTGTTTTACACTTGAAAATGTATGTCCTGATTTTTTAATAATATATTTGATTCAATATAATACATAAATATTAAACTGATATCATATTGGATATTTAAGAAAATATTTATGATACACCAATTTAATTTTTAATACCTTACTTAATGGAAATTGCCAAAGAATTAGAAGACATTTTTCTTCATGCAAGCTTCCCATCTTCTGTAAGGTAGAAAGTAAACATTTATCGCACTATTTTTCATTTACTTTTATTTGGTAAATGCAAACAGCATAATAATCCAGTGAAAATTTTAAAAAAGACTATGCCACTTTAAAAGTATAGAAAGACTGTATTAATATTCAAAGATTTTATCAATTACAGAAATGTTACAAAAGATTTATTGAAAAGGGTCATAAAAAATATAAAAATATTGACCACTGAAAGTCGTACAGTCAAATGTCACATCACTAACTTCTCTTATTAGAATCTGAAAAACTATAACATGTAAACATATTAAGTGATTTTTATCTGGACCTTAAACTAATACTCGGGACAAAAAAATTCCAACAAAATGAAAGTATGATACAAGGAGAGCATTAAATAACTATATATGTTTTATATTTAAGATCTATGTTTTAACTTTAAAACAAAGGGTATCTTATAGGTAACTGGCATCTAGAGCACTTCATGAAACTAACCTTGTTGAACAAAAATAGTTAAGCATAAGCAGATTATTATAGGCTCAAAATATGATGATAGTGATTAATTCAATCCTCTTTCTGAAAATAATTTCAAAAGACTAAAATACAATTTCTGAATAACATCAAGTCTAAACAAACACACAGTTGTGCACAGAAATACACAAAATAAAAAAGTCATTTTCTAGGGGTAAAATATTATAATAAATTATACCGATTATTATTTCCTTATTCCCCAAGAACTTTGCTTTAGGGCATGACAGTCTCTTGGTAGTTCAAGTGCTAATCCACCATCTTCAGGGGTTAGAAATGTTTCTAGCCAAGAGCAATATAAGTGCTTGAAATGCAGCATCCATACACTTGTGTAGGTTATGTGTTTATGTTATATTGGTTTCACCGTGTCATGCATGCTCATTTAAGTAGATAAAATTTTCAATTATTCCTATAAATTGAATGACAGAGAAGAGGCAATCAAGCTATTTATAAATTATAAGTTTTGTAAATCATATTTCCACTATTAGGAAGCCAAATATATTATTTACCACATTATGTTTTATATACAACCTTGTTACACTAGTCTTCTACATCCCTTCAACAGTTTGAATATATTATATGATTTTTTTTACAAAATCATATTTGTACATGTGTCAGACACTATAAAATTAGATCAATTTAATTCAATTCTATGATAGAAAAACATACCTTCATGTCTTAGAATGCCTATATATTTTGTGCTCTTGAATCCAGAAGTAGTAGTTTATTGACTTTTATTCATGACCCAAGAATAGTATTGGGTTTCACTTTTGTACAAAGTTAAATTGTCCTTTAATATTACTGATGTGTAATTAAATCTAACATTATTTAAATAAAATCCATCCTAACACTAAAAGAACCAATTCAAAGATGCAAAAAGTAATGTCTTACAGAATAAGTAGACTTCTACAAATCTAGAGTAAGAAAGAGATCAATTTATTATTAATGAATCACATCATCTAATAAAATATACATGGTGTATTATCACCAAATCAATAGTGCTAGCTCTTCTAATTAAGAACTTTAAATATGATTCTGACCACTCTTCCCAAAGAAAGCATTTTTAAGCATGCCTTTAATTCAATATTTTTAAAAAGTTGATAATATAAATGGATTTATTCACTAAGGTGTTTGCAGTTTTATGTGAAGAGTTTTGCAAGTGTGATTCTTGTCAGCAAGTTCAAAGGGGTGTTCATGTCTCTCCAGCAACTCCCATTCCTGTCTCAGTGATTAAGTGCATAGTGTTTTAAATGTGGTTGAAGCAATTCAACAAAACAGAAGGAATGAACACTGCTAAGGGATCCTAGACTTTCGGCTGCCAGCAGTAACTGAACTTTGGCTCCTCTCTCTTTTAAAGAAGAGCTGAGTGTGATTTTGATTTATGTGAAATAATTACATTGTGTTGGATGAGGGATTGAACATTTTGTTAAATGAACAGAAGTGGGTAGGTATGTGGTTGGAGGGAGAGAACAGAAGTGTAATGGCTCTATTTTATTTTATTTGGCCAACATGGCTTTTCTTATTTTTAAAACATCAATCGACCATTTTCCTTTGGTAAAAAAAAAAAAGTTTTCCAAGTAGTTTTCATGAGATAATCAATCTAGTAGTCCTCCTTCTGCCTACAGGTGGGAAAGAGAATCAAGCTATTTCTTAAAAATTATTTTAGTGGTTTAATGGAATGTTAAGATGAGTGATACAAAGAAAAGTTTTCAAAATATGAAATTCTGATGCAGTATCCTGCAATTGCTCCAAAATTTTCAGAATTCTGAAGATACTATGGTTCCTTTTCATCCCAAAAGCAAGCTGTTATTTTATTCTTTAACCATGTAATACCTTTTGTTTTAGTGCCTGTATGTGTTTATTTGTAGGTGGTATTTCTTTAGAAACCATTCTGCAGAAATGTAACATATATAAAGTACATAATCATAATTGTACAACTTGTGAAATTTACATGTGTAGTAAAAGAAAATGCCCCAAACCTCAAGGGTTATCCTTGTGGCCCCTATGATTATAATGATTTACTTCTCCATATGATTATAGGGTTAATGGAGGGATAATTCTACTCAAGGGTAACCTTCACATTGATTCCTCAGATCACAGGTAACTTTGCCTGCTTTTGAAATTTAAATGGAACCATTTCATGTGTGTGGCTTCTTTCGTTCAGCATTTTGTTTGTGTTATTCAGTTTGTTGTACAGGTCTGTTAAACTATGCATGAATTTTTACCACCCATTTCACTGATTGAGAAAATATGTTAAAGTTTCTCATGATTGCAGATTTGTCCATTTATCCTATTAATATTTTCAGTTTTGTTTTATGTATTTTAAACTGCTATTCCTGGGCTTCCCTGGTAGCACGGTGGTTAAGAATCCATCTGCCAATGCAGGGGACATGGGTTCCATCCCTGGGCTGGTAAGATCCCACATGCCATGGAGCAATGCCTATGCGCCACAACTACTGAGCCTGCACTCTTTAGCCCGAGAGCCACAACTACTGAGCCCACGTGCCACAACTACTGAAGCCTGTGCACACTCCGCAACAAGAGAAGTCATTGCAATGAAAAGCCTGTGCACCTCAAAGAAGAGTAGCCCCTGCTTGCTTCAACTAAAGAAAGCCTGCACACAATAATGAAGACCCAACACAGCGGATAAAAAAAAAAAATAATAAATTTATAAAACAAAACAAAACAAACCCTGCTATTCCTTACAGATTCAGAATATTGGTAGCCCTGTGGGGACATTTTTATTATTGTGAATGTCCATGCTTCTCACTTTATTAATCTATAATGAATGTAGATACATCAGTATATTTTTAAAGGCAATTGTATGCTTTATCTTTTCCTATTCCTTTACTGGTAACTTTTACCTATTCTTATACTTACATATTCGTCTTTTGCATAGATTTAAAAAACTTTTTTTCAATCCATTCTACCAATCCAATCTTTTAATTGTTGTATTTAATCCATTTCCTTCAATTCATTCACTAACAAATTTGTTTATATCACATTATTTCAGTTTTTAATTTAATGTTTCAATTATGTTTTTTTCTTTCTTTCAGTACCTTTATTTGGATTAAGAAACTATTTGTTATTATTTTTCTCCATTGACTTCTTATACATTGTTTTACTATTTTTTCAATGATTACCTTGCAGTTATACATTCTTGACATTTACATTATAATAATTACTTTTATGAATTCCCCAATACCATAAAACCATAGAAAAGAAAAATCTACTTGCACTCCTCTTCCAGTTTACATTATTGACTCCATAGTGCTTATTTCTACATATATTTTAAACTAGCATTTATATATATGTATCACATATATGAGATACATATCTCTTTATATAGATACATTAATATCTCATATTTACCTTTCACTTGCTCTTCATTCTTCCCACCTTTTGCTTAATCCTGCTATCATTTTATTTTTTCCTAAAAAACCTCCTTTTAATATCCTGTGTATTTAGTACTCCATTGATATATTTGTAACAGATTCTCTCAAATACTGCCTACATGAAATCATTATTTCATCTTCCATTTTCAAAGAGATTGTAAAAATATGGAAAGTATTTTGAGGACTTTGACTACGCCATTTTCTTCATTTTAGCACCTTTCCTATTTCCAGTCTTACTGTCACTCTTATGCTATGCATTAGTTTCTCTTGCTGCTTTATGATTTTTCTCAAATTAGTAAAATTTGGTCTAAGCAATTACACAAGTGCTTAGGCAAGGGTTACATTTTTATTTCAGGTTGGAAAATAATTTGTTGCAATATGGCTTCTGCTCATCCTTTTCCTTTCTAGTCTAATTCTAATTCTATTCATGTTAGAAGTGTTCAGCATGTTTTCTATTTTCTGTTCTTTTCCTTTCTTTGAGGTTAGATATTTCTAGTAAGCTGACTTCTAGTTTACAGATCCTTTGACTCTGCCACTCTTAACCCCACATATTGAGTTTTTCAACTGCAGCTGTTTTTCAGTTTTAGAGATTTTCATTTTTTTCTAGAATTCAATATCTGGTAAAAGTATCTTTCTGCCTATTTTGTACAAATTATCATATATTGCCTTGAGTGTATTAATCAAATTTAAAGTCCTTATATGCTTATGCAAATAGTTTACTTCTATTTACAATTTTTACTTGAGTTGTATAATTTTGTCATTGGCATGTCTAGTGAGTTTTGATTGAACGCTTGGACAATGGAGTTAAGTGTAAAAAAAAATGTTGAGGATTTAGATAACAATAACATTGTCATCCAACAGGTAGATATACTGGGTGATCTTTACCTTATTCCTATCAGACTGATTTGATTTACAGCTGGACTTCAGTTTTATTAAAGTTAAGTCTGTGTTTCATATATACAGTTGACCTTTGAACAATGCAGGGATTTAGGGGCCCGATCCTTTGCCAGTCCAAAATCCACGTGTGTCAGCCCCCCAAATCCGAGGTTCTGCATCTGTAGATTCAACCACATACAGATTGTGTAGTACTGTTGTACTGTATTTACTGAAAAAAAATCCATGTATAAGTGGACACATACAATTTAAACCTGTTTGGGTCCAGGGTCAACTAAGGCTTAGCCCTACAAGAATTCTGATTCACTTCCTTGTGTATTTTTTCTAGCACAT
Source organism: Hippopotamus amphibius kiboko (assembly GCF_030028045.1). Lineage (NCBI taxonomy): Eukaryota > Metazoa > Chordata > Mammalia > Artiodactyla > Hippopotamidae > Hippopotamus > Hippopotamus amphibius. Next base: position 79,517,018 of record NC_080198.1, read on the forward strand.
CACCAATCAGTTTGTAAACTTTAAATATAAATACCTGAATCAACTAAACAAGGCTTTACAGAGGCTGCTTGGCTTACCAGAGGACTTCAAATCCCCTCCAGGAAAGACAACTTCCAGACATAATTTCAAATCTATAGTTCTTTCCTTTCTAGAACATTGGCACTTTTATTCTTTGCTTTTGAAATTCCTAGTTGCCTTTAAAAATATACTTAACAGCCTTCCCTCTGCCTCAAATATAATGAAATTGGATTTGGTTTCTATTGAATGGTTGATTTTTTCCTTTAAAATATTTGCTAGTAATTCTGTCCAGTTTACTGGGCTCTAATTTTTGAATGTATAAATAATATTTAATACTCATAAATACTATACGTTAAATCTATTATTACCTTTGTAAGGAAACTGAAGCTTGGAGAGTTTAAATAACTTCCCTAAAGTTCAATAACGATTACATCCACAGAGATGGCTCCCTGGTCTTTGCGAAAGTTCTGGCAAGAGGCTTTTGCAGAGATGTTTTTAAAAGATTTATATCTCAAAAGGGACAGAAAAAGAAGTTACGATAACAAGTTGTGCAAAGTAAATGCTCTAAGAAAAGAAAGGTCAGCAAGTCAAGAGTCAAGAAGAAGCCTAATGTTTAATCAAGCTGAGGGAAATGTTAAGGCTGCTTTGGTCACAGTCTTCATTAGAGTTCTATGCCTCCTTCAGTGATATATTTTTTTACCCCCTGCCCTCTACTTCCTTGGCTCTAACATTTACAGTCTATTTCCTTGAAACCATGTCTTTTGTTGACTATGTGCTTTTCTATTCTGAGACAGGAAAGCTGGAGGGATAATGTGTGGAAGATTTCACTTCCTAAACTAGAATAACTATTGTGAAACATCTTGGTTCATCTTCCCTCCACCCTGTCTGCGGGAGCCCTGAGGGAATCTTTCTTGGATGCTCACTGTGAGAACCTGCTGGGGTTCCTAGAGGGAAAGCCCATAAAAGTTTCAGTCTCTTGCTAGTCTATGGTGAGCGTCCAGCAATTTATCAAAGTTGCCATATAAATATTGCTACCATTTGTAACTTCTTGCTACTTCTGTCCCGGGTAATAAAGTCTTTGTTTTCTGTATCTCATTGGATGTACCTTCGAAATAGGAGGAAAGAGGGCAGGGCACAACTTTTAAAAGAAAGAGATAGCCATAGGACATAAAAAAAACTGGTGGAAGATTCCAAGATGGTGGAAGATTTGACTTCCAGTCGACCTCGACTTGAGCTTCATACACTCAATGCAGTATATTAGCATATATTAAATGACACACCCACCAGTGTCATGACAGTTCTGACACCAACCATAAAAGGTGAAAAAGTGGGCTGTGGCCCAATCCCCACCCCTTTCCTGCAATAACTGGAATAATCCCTCCCACTCTTTAACCTATAAAATTACCCAGCCCATAAAAACTAACCACACCATATTTGGGGGCCCTCTCACCTTTAGAGATGGTCTACACTCTGTCTGTGGAGTGTGTTACTCTCTAGATAAATCCACTTCTTACCTATCACGTTGTCTCTCACTGAATTCTTTCTGTGATGAGACATCAAGAACCTCAGATTTGCTGGGAACACATTTCTCTTCAGATTTTAGGACGGTAGTTTGTTCTATGTTCAATTCTCTAGCAGGTCCAAGAAAAATCATTAATTTTCAGTTGTTTGGCTTTTTCTGGTTTAATAAAGAGAGAGTGGTGACTTCCAAGCTCCTTGCATGTCTAAGCTAAAACCAGAAGCCTGGCAATATTTTTCTGATTATGAAATTAATCCATTATCACTGAAGGGAATTTATAAAATACAGACAAATTTATTGAGTCAACAATACGACAAAACACACAACAACAAACTCAAACAGATTCCTGTTGGAATTAAAATAAAAATCAAATATTTTATGAGGATCTTTTAAGGCCATATATGGATCAATCATATGCCATTTCATGCCTTCCGGAATGGCTGTGCTACAGCTATATGGGTCACAAAGCCTTTACACATGTTGTTTCCTCTGGCTGAAATGCCTTTTCCTACTCCTCATAGTCCTTTCTTATTTTTGTCCTTTAAATTTCATTTTAAACAGTTCTGCTTAGAAACACATTTTCTTAATCACCCTATATCAAATAAACTTCCACATATATTAGCATATGTTCTGATCTATACTCAACTTTAATACTATCTACTACCTCTGCCTGCTTGGTTTTGCCTGATGCACATTAGAATGAAGGCTCCATGAAGTCAGTGACCATATTTTTTTCACGTTTATTACCATACTCTAATGACTAGCACCTCGTTTGATATATAGCATCTTACTAATTAATACTTTCTTATTAATAATTCAAACATATTTTTCTTTAAGCCAATGATTAAAATAGTCAAGCAGAAAGGAACACTGAAATATAATTAATCCCCATAGACTACGAAGCCTACATCTCAATAAGCACTGTTTCCTATTTTGAGTGTTAGTGGACAAGGTATATTTCTTCTCATGCATAAGTTTCCTTATCTGTAAAATTAAACTAATAATAGTGCCTATTTTATACAATTTTAGTGAAAAAAATATAGCTGAAAAAAATACAGGGTGGGCTGTGAAAAATATAGGCTTACAAAAGTCCCCAGGATATGCATGCTTAAACATATCTTCATATAAAAATTAAACTTGAATCAACGATCATATACGTCACAAAAGAATATACTTAGTTTGTACTATTTTATAACATTTCTTTGAAGTGTGTTTCAAAACATTATAAAAGCATAATCACATTCATTTCCATAAGAATCCCACAACTTATATAGCATAGTTAATAACCTATTGCTTTTTGGGTTTTTTGTTTTGTTTTTTTAAAACAAAGTCAAAGACATAATGAGGATACATCTTTCACAAGGTCAACAAATATATTTTTCAAGATTTTTTTTTTGAGATGAACTGATCTGCTTAAGAAAACATATGTTTGTATTTCAATCAGTCTTCATTATAATTCCATTGATAGTTAACATTATACAAACAACTTGTATATAAATTTATAATATTGCAAAGAACCTTAGAAAATGTGCCTCCTGTTATAGAAAGAGAACTAAAGAGAGAAAAAGAGAACTTCTTGGAACTTATAATTTGGCCACCCCAAACTGGCATTCTTAACACTATTCTATTTACCTCTCTCACACTAAAATGGTAGGTACAAATTTCTAAGATCATTTTGTAAGGTGTTAATATTTCAGATATACGGGTTCTTGTCTTCAAGTTCAGTGTTTTTTCCTCAGCACTCTACTGAATTCATGGTTATTTCCATCATCTTAACATACTTTGTTAAGTATCAAACCCATCTGTCAGCTTGGGACAAGTAGGGTAATTATATTTCACTCTTTTTTGTCCTGTTCTTACCCAACTTGGGGTACTGCAATATATTCTGATTAACCGATTAAAAGAACATTACTAGCAAATCAATGTGTCCAGAAGAAAGCAAACAGTATATGGAAAATACATGAAATGGTGTCATGATGGAAAAGATATAAAGACATTAGGAGCCACAAATGTGATAAAAAAGAGAGCTTATACCATATTTTATTAATTATTATAACTGAAATAATCTTATCAAAAATATTAAAATTTGTGTCCACCTGTATACAACACTATTCTTCCATTCTATAGCTTGTGCATCTGTATCATCTTCCATTCTATAGCTTGTGCATCTTTGCATTTTTTATTCCTCTAACTCAGTGGTCTTAAAAATCAGTTATACAATGCATATTGAAATCACTTGGGGGATATTAAAAAGTTATTCATTCCTTGTTCCATCCACAGAGATTCTGATTTATTAGATCTTAGTTGCTATCTAGACACTGGCATTTTTAAAACTCTCCTAATTCTAATACATAGCAAAGGTTAAGAATTACAACTTTAAACATTTTTTTCATGCATTTTAACTCCACCTAAGTAATTACAACTCATTTATCTAAACCTTAACTAAACTGTCATTTTTTTTTCAGAGTAGCCTAATCCAATATTCCTAAATATCCTTAATGTATACTCTGTAAAAAGTTAATAAACAGTAATCTTAATTAATTAGATTTGAGAAACCGGAAGAGGGAGCTCTCATGACCTGTGACTGTAGCTGAGTCCAACAGGAAGAAGAAAGGCTTCTTTCTTGGCAAGGACTCAGCCAGTGAGAAGCCATGGACTCTTTGTTTACTATAACCCGCCTGACTTCTTTTCCTTTCTATAAAAGTATTCTCCTTCCCTTGCCACATGGGGAGATGCATGTGGCTCACCATGGTTGCAGACCCCATATTGCAATTCTCCGTTGATCTGAATAAATCCACCTTTGCTGGAGAAATATTTGAGTTTTTATTTCACGTCAGCATTTTGGTGGCCAGTATGGGGACTAGAGAAGGCCTCTCTAAGGGCTCCAGGGCTGGTACCCACAGTCAAACCCATCATTTCTCACCGATTTTTCTCAATGACTTTGAAGTTTGAAGGGACGTCCTTCTCCTATATTGGAGCTCATGGCCTCCTTGAATTTGAAACCCTTCAGGTTTTATTAGGTATCTATTTAAAGGTTTTGTCCTTCTAGTTAAGGCCTTGTTCTGTATGCCAGTACACATTTGGCACTTAGGTCTGATCTTGAGATCAGACTGTTTCAACCAAAGCTGGCTGAAAATGTCTTCAGGCCAGTAACTTCAGGAAGGGGCTGCTTCAAGTGAAACTGACAATTTTTCAGTCTCTGGCTTGTTCCTTTATAAGGGCCATCCTCTAGAGACTGGCTAAAAAAGCCTTTGGTCTAGCTCCTCAAGGACCAAGTTGTCTTTTTAGGAATGTCTGAGACTGGCTTGCAGCTGTTTGAACTGAGCCACTTGAACTGTAAGCCATTTGAGTTGTTTGAAAATTGTTCTTTACTCTTGAGGAAAAAGCTCTGAAAAATGGGAACTCAGTTACCTAAGTTTCTTGAGGGTGTCCCCTACTCAGGGACTCCAGCCGATTTTATGTTTAAAAACCTCTGTCCTTCCAATGCACATTTCTAATTAAGTGAACCGACCTGACCAAAGGCAATTTATTTATAATACTAATGGCCATTATGGGAAACTTCTGAAATCCCCAAACTTCATTCCCTTAAAACCAAATTGGACTACAGTTGTTCAAAAATTCCCATAAAGGAATGAAATGCTTTTTTCAATTGGTATTTTGAGGCTTCCCAATGTTATCAGGAGTCTAAAACTGTCATTCTGCAAAATAAGATTTTAAGATTAACTGAGGGAAGACAAAATCAAGGAAAGGTAAAGTGGGTCCCAAAGCCTCGGGCTCTTCTTCCTTGGCTTCTTTGTCTCAGGATCTGCCTTTGGCACCATCTCATCTCTCCCACTCAGCTCCTTCTGGCCAGACTCCACTTCCAATGCCATCTTATGCTGCCCCTTCTATGCCACCTACAGCTCCACTATATCCTCAGTTCCCTCACATTAATTCTCTCACCAAGCTACCCCATTTCTCTGATACTCTCCCCACTCCCTTTTCCTCTGAATATATCAGAACCTGTCCCTTTAAAACTAAGCCTTCTGAGGATCCAGAGGCTAAACCCCTAGTTTCTTATATTTCATGGACCGAAACTGAACTGTGAGCCACAGTCGAAAATTTTCCCCAAATAACCAAAGAACCTCACAGATTTGCGAAGGAAATTAAAATATTCACTCAAATCTATCAACCTGGTTTCTCTGACTTATATCAACTATTTTATATACTTGTTAGTGAAGACCGGGCTCAGCATTAGATGACAACTGCTAATTGGGAAAGTCCTGAAAAGTCTCTAGAATTACAACTGGGGGACCAGCCCACTAACTTAGTATATAATCAGGCTTGGGCAATCACTAGGTGATGTTATTGAACAATTCCTAGGGCCTTTCCAAAGCCTGTTGCTTGGAATAAAACTTACACTTGTACATAAAAATCTAATTAATTTGTTCATAATTATTGCAATTGACTTCAGATTATTTTTTTTTTTTTTGATAAAGAGGGGACACAGCTGTTCCTTATCTCCCCAAAGACACCCTTAAAGATTTTCTCCAAGTTTTTAACAAAGAGGAAAGCCAGGATTTTCCTGTCCAGGCTGTGTTTTCAAAATACTCTCTTATTCCCCCCATCACTTGCTAAGCTTCACAAAAGCAACTAAATTACCAAGTGCCCTTTAAAATGTCCTCGTGACGGGGATCTCACAGATAGATGTTTATCTTCCAGCTGCAAGGCCTTCACAGGTCACCCAAGTCCAGGTGGCAGAGCACTATCAGAGCCTGGGAACATCCAGGGGCCAGAGGCAGGGAAGGAGGCCAGGGGCCAGAGGCGGGGAAGGAGGCCAGAGCTTCCATGTCGCCTGGCCGGGCCATGGTCCAGCAGAGCCCTCCATATTGCCAGCAGGCCAAGGCAGGCCACACCTGTCCGCCTCTCAGGTGGAAGGCATGGATGGGCTAGTGGGAATGTTCTCACAGGTCCACAGGCCCGCACCTTGCCAGGCAGCACCCCAGGCCACTAGGTGAGCACCGAGACTAGAGATGTTCCCCATTTCACAGGCGAGGGAACTGAGGTTCAGGGGGTGAGGGTACTTGCTCCAGGCTTCACACTTGGCATGGAGTAGCTTGTCAGGGATTCTGAGCCAGGACCCTGGTCTGCACAGTCCATGCTGCACCCATTCAAAGTCACTTGCTTCATGTCCTTGAACTTAAAAACAGAAAATTTCTGAAAGAGGAAGAGGGCTTTCAGGCTACATGTTTTACTCCAAGTCACCATTTTCTTCTGAGTGTAGCTTGGCTCTTCAAGATGGGAGAGGAACATAAGGCCTCCCAGACAGAATGAGTTTGTGCATCTCCTTTCATGAAGGCCAGCCAGGCAGCCAGTAGACTCTTGGGAACCACGCAGTCCTGCAGTAAATTTGCACTGGTGTCTGCTGTGAGCCGGGTGCTGTTCTGGGTGATCAGCAGGGAGCAAGACAGACACAGCCCCTGCCTTCACGAGCTTTATCTCCAATTGTGAGAGGAGATGGGGAAGCAATGGTCCAAAAGAGGGAGCACTTGATGGGTCAGAGGAAGGTCGCTAGCTGGCCCTAGCATGGCTGTGGGGGTGTCAGAGCTTGCAGAGAGAGGAGAGGTCTGGAAGGCAGGCCCGTGCAGCAAAGGGAGGCTGGGTTCGGAGTCTGTGGAATGTTGTAGGCTCTTAGTGGCCACCACCTCCGTGAGTTTGCAGGGAAGGGTCTGGGATCGCTATTGGTCAGCTGGGCTGGCTTTTTGGTGGTTTCTGGAGAACGAGGTGAGGGCTGGCCACATCTGCCTCAGAGACGCCGGCTCGGGCCACCTCAGGCCAGGATGCCTCCTCAGGGCTCAAAGAGGTAGTGTCAGGAAGGCAAAAATAGAGGGATTCGGCAGCAGCTTTGACACACAGTTTTCTCATCCCAGGGACGGCCACGTAGGGCCCTCCTGTTCCAGATATTTGGTCTAGGGAGCAGGTCCGCTGAACTCCACAGGTAGTTCTGCTGCCCAGGCTGTGTCTCAGGACAGGTAGAGGCATCCAGGAACCTGGACCAAGCTCCGTGCATCTGGGCACATGGTCTCACTTGGAGCTGCACGTCCATCAGGGGTCATCCCAGGTGCTGGTCTGTGGTCTAGGGGCCTGTGGGCTTGAGGCTCATGGTGGACAAGCAGGCAGGCCCGTGCTTAGGACTGCTGCTAGCTCGGTGGACACTACCTTGCTGTGCTGGGTAAACGGCCCACTTTCCATGCCCGTCCCCCAGGCCCGCCCTGCCCCACTCCCAATGCCTATTTAAGCAACAGGCCCCGACTCCACTGGCCCCAGACACCGCCAGCTTCCAGAGCTAGGAGAGCAGTGCTGCAGGCCTCGTTCACTCGGGATGAAAGGTCCTTCTGTTTCACCATTTCCTGCCGGTGCGTTTTGAATGATGCTGTTGAGCTGGGTTGTAGTGGGAGCTGATTCTGCTCACCTGCACATCTCTGGTCTGGCCTGGGTCCAGCCGTCCACATGGAAGCCTCATGCCTCCCATCCACGGAGTCCTCCCCACCTGTCAACCCGCCTAACCCCCAGGCCTGACTTCAGATTATTTTTAAAGAAAATACTGGTATTCCTTCAGATATTGATTACACCCAGGTAGCTTTTAACTATGTTTGTTTATTTATTTATTTATTTATTTTTAAAATTTATTTAATTTGTTTCTTGGCTGCATTGGGTCTTCGTTGCTGCACACCAGCTTTCTCTAGTTGTGGTGAGTGGGAGATACTCTTCATTGCAGTGGCCTCTCTTCTTGTGCAGCACGGGCTCTAGGTGCATGGGCTTCAGTAGCTGTGGCACATGGGCTCAACAGTTGTGGCTCACGGGCTCTAGAGTGCAGGCTCAACAGTTGTGGGGCACAGGCTTAGTTGCTGTGAGGCACGTGGGATCTTCCCAGAGCAGGGCTCAAACCCGTGTCCCCTGCATTGGCAGGCAGATTCTTAACCACTGTGCCACCTAGGAAGTCCTTAACTATGTTTATTAATGGGTTGAACCAGGCTTTTCCAGTGAAATAGACCAGGATGTCCACTCTAGATTTATTGATAGTTAACCTAGTAAACCAGCTCTCTCTTACTCTAGATGAGTCACCTTCAAGAAAGACTATTAAAATTCTTAATCTTCAACTCAAGCAAACAAAGGGTCCTAAACAAAATCAAAACCCTCCTAGTTTCTGCTGTTATTACAAAGAGCCAGGACATTGGAAAAGAGATTGTTACAAATTTAAGTGCTTTAGGCACCTTCAGCCCACTAAATTGCCTTTCCAACGTCCTTTCAATTCTCAATGACCGACTTCAAGGAATTAGAGATCCTTCCCAATGTTCCCTCTTAACTGGCTTGGAGAAACATTTCTCCAGATTGGGGATGAATCTCTTCCGTTCATAACATACCGGAACCACACTCTTGGTGCTCAATCCCATTATTATAAAATAACCCCTGCCTTGGAGTACTAAAACAGCTCAAATCTCCAATGACCCTCAAGAGATTCTTGTCTCTGAAACTATTCCCTTTTATTTAGGCCCTCATATACACACCCTACATACATCCTTTTCTCCTTGGTTCCTCCCCACTATCTGTTTATTAGGCCAAGACTTCTTAAAGAAGTCTCATGCAAGAATTTCTTTCTCCCTTTTAAAAGGGAAAGTAATTTTAGAAATTGACAGTAGTCAAAGTAACCCACTAGGTGAATTAAATGAACCTTTGACAACTTTTATTTATGCCATCTCTCACAGTACTAAAGTAGATTCTGAAAACACTGATCATTTTTGCCTATTGATTCAGCTACCACTTTCCTTCTGGGAAAAGTCTCCAACACATGTTGGCAAAATTCACAGTGCCCCACCCATCAAAATTCAAATAGACTCCTCAAAACATCTTCCCAGAATTAATCAATACCCTGTAAGTAAAGAAGCCCTTCAAGGCATAAAGCCCATATTAAAAAACTACAAGACTCAAAAAAAAAAAAAAAGAAAGAAAGAAAAGAAAATGACAAGACTTAAGGCCTCATTATCTCTTTTACTACTTTTACTAGCCACTGTAACACTCCTATTTTGCCAGTGAGAAAACCTAAAGGCCAAGGGTGGAGGTTTGTCCCAGACCTTTGAACAATACATAATATTGTTATCCCCTTACATTCTGTTTTCCTATTTCTCATACAGTACTAAGATCCATTCCCACTGGAGGTAAATTCTCCACTATACTTGATTTATGCAGTGCATTCTTTAGTATTCCAGTTGATGAAGCTAGCCAATACCTTTTTGCCTTAACGTGGGAAGAAAGACAATTCACCAGGACAGTATTGCTTCAGAGTTTTAATGAGTCCTTATTTCACACAAATCCTGAGGACTGATTTGAATGATGTAAATTTCCCCTAGAGGTTCCACTCCACAATATGAAGCTGAGCCTACTCACAGGAAGGCAGTATTCACTTGCTAAAGCTTTTAGTCTTAAAGGGACATAAGTTCAAAGTAAAACTGTGGTTTGTCCAAATCCAGGTTTGATATTTAGGGCAAATGATATCAGAACAAGGGTTACACCTACATCCAGATTGACTTCATGGTGTCATAAGTTTCCTAAAAGCCAAAACTAAGCCCTAACTGCAAAGTTTTCAGACTAGTTGATTATTACCAAAATTGCATTATAAATTTCATTTATTGTTTAGTAAAACATACAGGTTTGGCCATAACAACCGTGACCCAATTTTATGAGAACCAGATGGCAGACTTCAGGGCCTTAAAGGAGAGTTTGATGAATCTATTGGCCCTTGGGTATCCCAATTTTCAGATTCCCTTTTTCTTCTTGTATATGAAAAGGAGAAAATGCCCTTGGAGTACTCACCCCCAAACACAGGTATCACTATTGACCCACAGGTGTTACAGTCAGTAACTGGGACCCTGTGGCACAGGGGTAACCCCCTTGCCTTAGATACATTATGGTTACTGCCCTTTTGGTTAAGGCCACCAAGCAAATTATAATGGAACCTGCTTTAACCATTTGTGTACCTCATACACAAGAAGCTCTCCTGAATTCTCATCACACTTGACATTTCTCAGCCAGTCACCTCACCTCCTATGAGGTCTTTTCGTTAACTTTCTCTTCCATAACTCTTATAATAACCATAGCCGTGATACTCTTTTCCCTTCTGTCACGCATGTAGCCTCTCACAACTGCTTAGTGCTAACAGACCACCTCCGGACTCTTCCAAATAATCTACTGGAAATTCCACTGGGTAACTCTGACTTCTCACGGTTCATTGGTGGTTGTTATTTAAAAGGTGACAGTGGCAATATTGTGCTGGGTATGCTATTACAATTCCTTTTTATGTTATTGAGGCAGCATCTCTACCTATGGCTATTTGTGCCCAACAGGCTGAATTATATACCCTTACATGAGCTTGTACTTTAGCCAAGAACAAAACTGACAATATTTATACTGATGATAGATTAATAACTTTTGGAGTAGTGCATGATTTTGGAATGTTGTAGAAGAAACATGGCTTCCTTAATTCCAGGGAAAATAAAATTAAAAATAGTCCCTATGTTCAGGAATTGCTGAGTATAATAATTTTAACAGCCACTTTAGTTATTATAAAGATTCCAGGGCATTCCTTTTTTGTTTTTGTTTTTGTTTTTGTTTTTTTTTTTGGCCATGCTACGTGGCTTGTGGGATCTCAGTTTCCCAGGGATTGAACCTGGGCCCCACCAGCGAAAGCCTGGAATCCTAACCACTACACCACCAGGGAATTCCCCTACAGGGCATTCTAAACTTAACTCTCTGGAAGCTAAAGGAAATCACCTTGCTGATATTTCTGCAAGGAATGCTGCTCTTAATGGGACCAATAGTAGCTAAAACTTTGTCATGATCCAAAGGGATATTTTTTCAAATCATAATTTAGAAAAACTGGTTAGAGAATCCCTCAGAAAAAGAAAATTGGAAATTTTTAAATTTTGGTTTGATAGAGAAAAAGCTCTGGTTTGAACCAAATAACAGCTCAGGGAATCCTGTTCATACTGCTCTAGGACATTTTAAATTGACACAACTAAAGAAAGTGAACCCTGTCTAGACCTGAACATCATCTAGTAACCTTAATTGTTGCAACCACATCTGATGAGAAAGCTTTTCCCAAGATATCTGGACCAGGCCTATTGGAGTTTTGTCACCAAATCTTTGATGATGACTTACTACTTCACATGCTCTCTAATGTCTATGATTTTGATAACATATGGACTTTAGAAAGTACCTGAGATCTCTCTCCTCCCCTTGTTACTTGAATGTGACGTCAGTCATTTCCAACCTGTGCACTTTCCCTCCAACATGAGAAAATCTGACTCTTGATCAGCATTGCTTTCAGAGAAAGATCTTGATCAAAAGGGGAAAAATTAGAAGTTAGTAAGCAGAAACCTCAATTAAATAGAGTTGGGAGACCTCTTTCATGCCCTATGACAAGAAATAACAGGAAGAAGAAAGACTCCTCTTCTTCCCTGGAAGGGACTCAGTCAAATAAACTCAGTCTTTGTTTATTATTGTCCCCCCAACTTCCATTTCTCTATAAAAGCATTCTCCTTCCCTCGTTGTGCAGGAACTTACACGTGGCTCACCATGGCTGCAGACCCCAAACTGGCAATTCTCTGCTGATCGAGAATAAATCCATCTTTGCTGGAAAATTATCTGGCAGTTTACTTAAGGTCAACAACTCCTATACTATCTTGATACTGTCCTGATCAAAGCACACAAAATTTTACAAATTAACAGAATATGTTTAAGGTTTGTTTTGTTTTTCTAGAAAGATTAAGAAAACAGGATGAATTTATTCATGTAAGTCCTTTTCTACTTCAGGCATGCTCTAGGTCTTCAATAAATAAAAGAATTCAGACTAAGAGGTAGAAGTTTCAATTATAATAGGTCCCACGTAACATATATAACTATAACTAAATTATCTATAATATGCTGAATACTCATGACATAGCAAGGAATTTATAAGCATTAGCTGTAATACTCAATAGCCTTCCTAGGTGTGATACAAACAAAATAAACTAAAGAGGTTAATAAAATTCCCCAAGGTTACACGCTAGGAAATAGCAGAACCCAATCAAAGCAGTTGGACTGACAACACCACTTGTGTATGTAATTATATAAAACTATATCTCTATAATATAATAAAAAATACTCTAAAGTTATTAGATATATTCCAGATAAGATGTTATTTTGTTAACTATCAAATTTTTAATCATTGGTAGTACTCAAATGGATGCATTATAGAGAGAACTTCAACATAAATGGTGTACACCAACATATTATCATGAATCTCAATTGTATTTTTAAGATTCCTCTGTATTTTCTGATCTACCTATGTGTTATGTGATAGAATTAAATTTGGAGGCATAGCTTTGGTATCCTGACTATGAAGATTTTTAAAGGACATTTTAATATAAAATTTAGAGATAATGAATTATGTAACTGTTGTACAATTTCTATAAATTTCTCTTTAGAATATAGTGAGCTACCTTTTGAATTTTATCTGAAATATCACTATCAATGCTTATTTACTGAGAGACAAGTGGGTCTTCTCCTAGTCATAGTTCAGAACATACAGATTACAGTATGCTTACATTAATTAAAGGTGCTATGTAATAATGTAAATTTAATTTTTTCCCAGTTTTCCAGAAACAGTCTACTAAATTCGTGTGATTTTATAACATCTAATGCTGAAAAATATGTTTCTCCTACAAACACAGGATGGATAATATATGTATAATAATCACTTGCAGAGATGTGTTTTCATCTCAGCAGCTTATTTTGAACACTGAGAATATAATGTTTGCATTTTCAGGACATAGGAATATGTTAAAAACTAAGGAAAATAAATGCTCAGTATTAGCAGAGAATGTTTAGCTGGCAAAATGACTTTTCCATATGAATGCACTAGCCTGTCTTTTTTTTTTTTTTTAATCAAGTTTACAGAGTCTTTATCATATTGATTGCTACACATGTTTTCAGGTCGAAGCTGAGTGTGGTTATTGCATTATTATTTTTCATTTGGAATTTACTGATTTTTCTGCCAGTAACTTACAGGTCAATTTAAAAAAAGAGAGTTATTATAATCACTTGATTTATATATTTTCTAAAAGATAGTGCCAAAATAGGAATCCTTCCATCAGTTTGTCAGGTCTATAGAGCTTTTATGTTGTGGTCATTTTGATTTAAAGGTGTCAGAGGTTTTTGTTCAGACTTTTCTTTTTTTAATTTTAGACATTCACATTATTTATGAGTTAGAAAGTAAACATGATAAATCAATTGTTTACTAGTAGACACTGATTTTAAAGTTGAGTTTACCACATTCAGAATTGCCTTTATGAAAAATTAGTAAAGTTTTGCTGCCATAATGACCTTTAAGCTCAAGGGAGTTTTACAGAAAAGAACCATGGTACTTATATTAGGTCAACCACATGTAATTGTAATTTGTTGCTGACTTTAAGCAATGTTTTTTTGTTATCAATTGCATTTCAAAATATAGAAAATATACAAGACAAAATTATTTGGTATATGGAAACTGAAACTTAACTGCCAATTCTATCATTAAAATTTAGCTAGAAATGGGATTGGATGTTATCCAGTAGGAAAAACTTCATCTAAAATTAAGTATTTTCACTTGGGGATTTGTATTAACATATATAATTGACTTTTCATAATAATTCAATATCTGCTCTGGCTGGACTGTGAAAATTCAATCTGGAATTTTTAAATAAGTGTAATTAAATGAAAATATCACTAAGTAAGAATAAGATGTGAATTATGATTTCAGCTCTGCTTCTAAATAGCTAAATTACTTGGGGAAGTCATTTCAACATCCCTATCAACTCCTGTTACTTTGATAACTATACTAGAAAGTCTCTTAAAACCAAGAGTCCATGTTCGTAAAAGTGAATGCACTTCATCACATAAAAATAATCTATTTTCGATGCTTGAATTTGCTCCCCACAAAAAGTTGACAAACCAAATTAAGACAGTATTTAATTTATATTAGATCCCTATATTAAATAGTTTAATTTATCTCAACTTGATGCCATTACTCTTCTATTTTATGTTTTTGGATTTTAACCCATCTCTTGTTCCATCTAAGATTGTTTGGTCTTAGTGATTTTTCTAAGTTGCTCTAAGAAATTTTGTTTCTGTTCTCCATAATAGAATATAAAGCACCATTTATAAAACTTACATTATGATTCAGACAATGTAATATATATTGTGGTGTTATTAAATATATCTTCAGCAAAAACCCATAAATATATTATTACAAATTTTCAGATGCCACAAATAATTTCAATTATTCATTGTCAGAATCCTACTTGAGATAATGTCTTTGATTTTACTAATCTTTGTTAAAAGATTTCTACTACCTACTGCTTGATTCATCTACACTTACTGTTTGACACTTTCTGTTTGTATCCACAGTTTAGATGATACACATTAGCTGTTCAAATACATTGGTGTATTATTTAACCTGCTGCAATGTTTTTGAATATAACCTTCATTAACGCCCTAAATGCAATGACATACCTGATATGCAGAATGTAAGTTATGGTGTGGATATCCTATTTACACTTTGTCAAAATAGTCCACAATGCACTATCTCCTCTGTTATGACTGCCACTTTGAAGTTTCAAAGCATTGAGGCAATGCTCAATGCCACAAAAGTTCAGGTGTGACCCTAGTTAAAAATGTGATATAAAGGACTTCCCTGGTGGTGCAGTGGTTAAGAACCTGCCTGCCAATGCTGGGGACACAGGTTAGATCCCTGGTATAGGAAGATCCAACATGCCGCAGAGCAACTAAGCCCTTGTGCCACAACTACTGAGCCTGCATGCCACAACTACTGAAGCCCATGTGCCTACAGCCTATGCTCCACAACAAGAGAAGCCACCTCAATGAGAAGCCCATATACTGCAACAAGGTGTAGCCCCCGCTCTCCACGAGAGAAAGCCTGCGTGCAGCAATCAAGATCTAATGCAGCCAATAAATAAATAAATAAATTTATTTAAAAAAATGATATGAGTCTGAAATTGTCATTACATTTACCTCTATCATTCTGTCAATTTTGAAATTTATCAAGAGGAACGGCAGACTTCTTATAAATACCACTAGAAAATAAACAATTTTTTTTTTCTTCTGGGGATTTAAGGACTCTGTATCATTAGACACAGTAATTATTCAACAGAAATTTGAATGTCCTTTACATACAGTCAACAATTCCCCTGATAAAAGCATTACACTTCCCAGATTCATTTAAAGTCACAGAATATGCTATATCCATTCTTCTACCATTTATCCAAATACATTCAAATGCATACAAAACTATAATGACATTTATAACCTACTTAGATTTATTCTTTGTGATTAAAGTTTTTAAAAATCCTTGTGGCAGACTGAAAAAAATATATACTATATTTTGCAATTTATCCCATGAAGAAACAGAATCCATTTTTCACCTCTTGAATTTGGTCTTGGCCTTGTGTCTTGTTTTGTCTCACGATCATTAGCAATTATGATGCTAGCGGAGATATGACAGCTGCTTATGCTTAGGGGCTTGCTTTTTTTCTACTCTACACCTTTCCACCATCATGTGAATAAACCAAGGATGTCTTGTTTAAGGATGATACATTCTGTATAGAGAGGTCTCAGAAATCCCAATTGTCAAAGATGTAGCCCCAGGTATAAAGGTGAGGCTATTTTAGACCATCCAGACACTGTTGAGCTATTGCTTCATCACAGATATTGGCCAACCTGGCCCAGTCCAAAAATAATACCCAGTGGAGCTTAGCCTTTAGCCTGGCCCAATTGCTAAACACAGCCTGTGGTCTCACCCAGGCAGAAAGCCCAGATAGCAATCCGACCTAACCTTGGAGTACAGTATCTAGCCCCACCCAACTACGGCAGAGAGCTACAGGCCCCTTCCAACTAGAGATCCCAGCAAGCAACCTTGCTGAATAGTGGACCAAAGCCAACAGCCTTCCTGATTACAAAACCTAACCTTAAACAACTTCAGGTATAGCCTGTGGCCAAACCTGACTGCAGAGCAAGGCCTCAGGCCCAGCACATCAGCAAAGCCCTGCCTGTGGCCCTCTCTGAACGTGAAGTCCAGACAGTGGCACCACCTGGTCAGTGAGCAAAGCAGTGCCTGCTCATGGATGCTACCAGCTAACCTGTGAAGTACCAAAGTGAACCTGTAAAGTCTAGAAGATGACACTGTAACAGAGTAGGACCCTATGGGGCCTTCCCAGGACAGATGCCCACACCCCCCACCCCAAGCCATGTCCATGTCCTTTGCCTGCCTCTTGTCTGTCGAAAAACTTTTGCCAAAGAATAAATTTAATCAGAGAAACAAAACAATGCAGGAACAAAGGAAAATAGTCAAATAAGACAAAATAATAATAGTTTAGCCAGTAAACAAAGGCATGGATCTTTAGTTCCTCCTCAAGGGCTACAGATAATATTCTGAGCTGAGCCATATCCTTTGAGATGTTTTACAGATACTGAAATCCCCATGAGGTGGAAGAACTACACAACAACCAGACTATAGCCATGACATAATCTGCTACATCTTGCACAACTCTAAGAAGTGGCCTCAAGGAAACAGGAACAAAACCGATCCTGGAGTTGAAGATTAACTTTACTTAAAACAATCAGACCACCGCATGACCAATTTAAAGATGATAACGAGAGCTGATTATGCTGCTCTGCCCATAGAATCCTCCCTCCAGCTATAAACCCATGAAACTCCCCTTTAAAAGCTCTTGTCCTCTGATTAGCAGTGGGTAGTTGGTTCTTTGGGACATGAGCCCATCTTCTTCCCAGGATTGCCAGATTCCTCAGTAAAGCTATTTTTCCTTTTACCCAACACTCATCTCTCAGTATTGGATTCTTAAGTGACAAGCAGCTGGACCTGAGTTCGGTTAACAACACTGCTTACACAAATATGCAGTACCAATGTAAAGAATGAAGGTTCTCAAAGAATCAAAAATATGACACCAAAGGAAACTAATAAAGCTCCAATAACTCATCTAGCAGAAAGGGAGATTTATGAACTTTCTGACAAAATATTTAAAATGATCCTATTAAAGAAGTTCAGTGAACGATAATAAAAGAGACACAAAATTAATTAAAAAATGCATGAACAAAATGAGAAGTTAAAGGCAGAAATAGAAGCCATCAAAACAAAAATTATGGAGCTGAAGAATTTGACTACAGAATCAACAGAGAGCTTCAACAGTGGTCCTGACCAAGAAGAAGAAAGAATCAACAAACTAAAAGGCAAGTTATTTGAAATTATCCAGTCACAGGAGCAACAAGGAAAAGAAATGAAGAAGAGTGAAAAAAGCCTACAGGATTTACGGGACCCCACTAGTGAAACAATTCACACATTATGGGAATCCCAGAAATAGAAGCGAGGAAGAGAAAGGGACAGAGAGTCTACTTAAAGCAGTAATGGTAGAAAACCTCCCAATTCTGAGGAAAAAAATTGACATCCAGTTTCATGAAGCCCAAAGGAAGCCAAACAGCTTGAACCTAAAAAGGACTACACACTGAGACATAATTAAATGTGAGATCTAAAGCCATAAAAGTCCTAGAATAAAACAACTCCATGACATTGGTCTTGGCCACTAATTTTATATATAACAACAAAAACACAATCAACAGAAACAAAAAACAATTGGGACTACATCAAACTGAAATCTTGTGCACAATAAGAGATACAATCTACAAAATGAAAAGGTAACATATGGAATGGGAGAAAATACTTACAAAGCACATACCTGATAAGGGGTTAATATTCAAAATATATAAAGGAATTTATACAACTCAATAAGCAAACAACAACCACCACCAACACACACACATAAAATAATATTACAAAATAAAAAGACCTGAATGGACATTTTTTTCAAAGATATTCAAAATGATCAAACTTTATAATTGATCTAACATTTTGAAGTAATTTTGACAAATATTCTTTTTTGGTTATTGCCATTAAATTTTTCTAAGGTGATTTTAATAGGCTTTCAAATTATATATCTCTAAAATAAGTTTTTGTGATGATTCTGAAAATTTCTTAAACAGACATAATGCTCCATCACCATGAAAACAAAAACAAAAACAAAAACAAAAATAAAAACTAGCAGTCTCATAGTAAAAAAGTTGATCCTAAAAATTCTTGGTTAAGGCTCATGAAAGGATGTTTAAAATCATTAATCATTAGGAAACTATAAATCAAAACCACAGTGAGATACTAGTACACACTGCCTAATAAGGCTATAATTTTAAAATAAATAAATTAGAAGAGTTGGGGAAGATGTAGACAAATTGGAACCTCTCGTACATCACCGATTGGAATGTGAAATGGTGCAGCGCTGTTGTGGAAATTTTAGTAGTTCCTCAAAAGGTTAAACACAGCCTACCATAAGAGTAAGCAATTCCACATCTACGTTCATGCCCCAAAGGATTGAAAACAGGTACTCAAATATTTACCTGTATATATGTCCATAATAGCACTTTTCCTAACATCCGAAAAGTAGAAACAATCCATATTTCCATCAACAAAGTGATGGATAAACAAAATGTGGTATATACATACAATAAAATATCATTCAGTCAAAAAAATAAAGTAGTGATACACACTGCAAAGAAGACAAACTTTGAAAACATGCTAAGTGAAAAAAAGCCAGACATAGAAGGCCACACATTTATGATTCCGTTTATATAAAGTATCCATGATAGGTAAATTCTTTGAGACAGACAGCAAACAAGTGGTTGCTAGGGATTGTGTGGAGGGGAGAATGGTGACTGATTGTGAAAATGTCTTTGGAGGTGATGAAAATGTTTTGAAACTAAAGAGATGTGATGATGGTTACACCACATCTTGAATATACTAAATGTCACTAAGTACACACTTTACAATGGTGAATTTCATATTTCGTGAACTTTATTTCAATTAAGTTTTGGTTAGTAAATTTATGATACAAATAGGTGGTTGCCAAATATTTCCCCCAAAATTGGCCTGAAAGTATGACTCTTAATATCCCATTCATTATTTGAGTGTATGATATGAGGTCATACTTTCAATCGATAGAGATTTTGGTTTATTTTAATGGCGTGTCGATTTTTCTTTTAACCACATGAGGAATCAGAGTTGTTGAATATGGTCATGCTGTTGAGTTTTAAAAATTATTTCTTTAAAGCTTTAAGTATAACCTTATATATTATCTGAAATAGTCCTATATTATTCTATCATATACATTTTAATTGGTTTTATATAGTTTTAAATATACAAATACTTGGTAAATTTACAATACTAATTGTCAGTGAAATGATGTATATCCTTACATTACTTTTAAAATATACATATTTTTCATCTTTAAAGTATCTTTAAAAAATCTTTAGCCTGTAATATTTAATCTTTAAAATTTGCTAGATGTATTCTTAACTTTCAGATTCAGTTACTATTATATAGCTGTTGAATCTTACTTCAAGGTGATTTTGATGTTTCACCTCACTTATTTAAGAAGGTGCCTGGAAAAAACGCAAGCATTGCACTTTAAATGGATTTGCCTTTGGTTTTCTAATAAGATATTTGCGTCTTCATAACTTTGGTATTTCAAGGTCCAAAATACATGGTTTAGTTTTTAAGAACTACATAGTACTCAATACTATTTCAATGATTAGTTCCTGCTTTTATCCTGCTCTATGTAATTATACTCAAAATTACTATGCTCAGGTTTAAAATGGCAACTGTATGACTGTAGCAAATGGATCCTCTCTCAATTTTCCATTAAATTATCCGTGAAGCCACAGAGTATGACTCTGGAATTGAATAGTCAAATGAATTTTTTTCCCTCCATTCTGGAATTGGAGCTATGGACAAAATTCTATTAATTTTTAGGTCAATAGATCTGGCAGGGAGTATATTAGGAAAGGGAAAGTAGGATTCCCTATAAAGATGGGCATGTCATGGATTCTTCCCCTTCTCTAGTAAATAAAAGTAATTTTAAAAGTCAAAAAGAAAAAAAAAAAAACACCAACACCACCCAAAAACACAAAGATTAGAGGAAGCTAAATACTATATCTTTTTCAGAATCCAACTGAATTAATATGATCTTTTTTAAAGTTTAAAAGTTGAAAGTACAAATAAGCAAAAGACAGATAGTCATAAAGGCCTTTCAACAAAGTCTGTTCCTATCTCATGTGACATGAAATGGCCCATTTTGTTTTTCCCCAGGCTTCAGGTAAGAGTTCTCTAAAAAAGAATGAATATGTGTATACTGAATTACTTTGCTGTACACTTGACTAATAATATTGTAAATCAAGTATACTCCAATAAAATTTTTAAAAGTCTACAAAGATCACTTTATAATATAGAAAAATGCCTATGATGTTAAATGAACAAAGCAGGCTACAAATTTATACAGAATAATTAAAATTACACAAAAACAATGTCTCCCATTGGTAATACCAAATAGACCACCAGTCACAAAGACATTGGTAGGATAAAGGTTTACAGGAAAATTCTAACGACCAGACACTCAGGATGATTTAGAAATAACTGACTCCATAAACATTTTCTATTTGTACAAATTCACAAATCCTAATGGAGTAAACTTAAGCTATTTTCAGATTATCTTTAGCTAAATGTTCTTACTTTCTACAGATTATATCATACAAAGTGTCTTACCGATTACTGATTACTTTCAGAGTAACCACATGGTAATAAATGTTAATAAACCCATTTTCAGATGTTAAAATGGTTTTAAAATCAAAATTAGTACCTATCATAACTGTGCCAGGTTTTTGATGTTTTTGCTTTATGCTTATCTATGGTATGGTGCATTGGTTCGCAGATTTTCAGATTTCACAAATAAGTAAAACTTTTAAGTAAATGTGGGAGGAAGTGGAGGGTATGATCAGGGGATAACAATGTTTTATTTTTCCAAATAAAGATATTAAAAACAATATGCAACAACTACTATCTACTATCACTACTCTTCAAATAAGACTATTTTAATAACCAAAAAAAGTAGGAAGGATGTAAGTTCAAAATAAATAACAATTCTTACAATTAAATAAACAGCTTTACCAAAAAAAAATACAACTCAGTAACAACAGCAAAAGACAAACAACCCCATTAAAAAACTGCCAGAGGAACTAAATAGACATTTTTCTAAGGAAGATATACAGATGGCCAATGAGTACATAAGAAGATACTCAGCATCAGTAATCATCAGGGAAGTAAAAATTAAAACCACAGTGGGATATCACTTCATACCTGTAAGAGTGGTTATCATCAAGAAGACAAGAGATAAGTGCTGGTAAGGATGTGATGAAAAGGGTACCCTTTTGCACTGTTCTTGGGATTGTAAACTGGTTTAGCTACTATGGAGAAGTGAAGTTCCTCAAAAAAAATTTTTAAATAGAACTACTATATAACCCACAACCCCCCCCCCCCTTTTCTGGGTATACTATATCTAAAGTATGAAATAAACACAGGTTATTGAAAAGATATATATATGTCTCATGTTTATTGTAGCATTATTTACAGTAGCCAAGGTAAGTAAACAACCTGCATTCATCAATGGATGAATGGGTAAAGAATATCATGAGAAAAAAGGAGATTCTGCCACCTGTGACAACATGGATGGACCTTGATGACACTAGCCTAAGTGAGACAAGCAGACAGAGAAAGACAAATACTGTATAATCTCTTATATATGAAATATTTTAAGAAGTGAACTTGAAAAAACAGAGTGAAATGGTGGTTACCAGGGCCTGGGTAAGTAGGGGAATAGAAGAGATGTTTAAAGGTACACAGTAGCAACTATCAGATAAATCAGTCCTAGAGATCTAATATAGTATACAGTTATTACAGGCAGCAAAACTGTATTATAAACATTAAAGCTGATAGGAGGCTAGATCTCAAATGGTCCCATCACTAGAAGAAATTATAATTATGTTACATGATAGATGTGTTAGCTAATGTGACAATGGCAGTCATATTGCAATATAAATGTACCAAATCACTGTGCTGTACACCTTAAACTTATGCAATGTTACATGTCAATCATATCTCAAAAATAAATTCTTTAATTAAAAAATTACTAGGGAGGGGAGTAAAGAGAATTACTCAGCCAAACCAAAGGATAGATGAAAGACACTACACTTGCCCAAACCAAAAACCAAACAATATGTATGACATAAAAGTAATTATACATGTATGTAAAATTTTATTCCTGAGTATATTTGTATATGTAATTATCTAGTAATTATTTTGAAATCAAATTTAAATAACATGTATATATATCACTTGAAAATAACTAAAACATGAGTCATTGACATTACTATGATTATTAATTTCCATAATGATATTTTACCTTAATATTTTAATAACTATTATCCATAAGACAGACTGAGTAGTCTATTGGAACATATATAGTCTAACGTAAAATGAGTTCTATTTTGTGAAAGAAACCGATCAAATACTAAGAATAGTGGGGGGGGTTGGTTTTTTGGTTTGTTTTTTTTAATTTATTTATTGTTTATTGGCTGTTGGGTCTTCATTGCTGTGCATGGGCTTTCTCTAGTTGAAGAGAGCAGGGGCTACTCTTGCTTGTGGTGCACAGGCTTCTCATTGCAGTGGCTTCTCATTGCAGAGCACAAGCTCTAGGCATGTGGGCTTCAGTAGTTGTGGCACATGGGCTCAGTAGCCGTGGCTCAGGGGCTTAGTTGCTTTGCACCATGTGGGATCTTCATGGTCTAAGGATTGAACCGAAGCCCCGTGTTACCTGCATTGGCAGGCGGATTCTTTTCTGATTTTTTAAGCTCTTTTTGGGGATATAATTGCTTTACACTGTTGTGCCAGTTTCTGCTGTACAACACAGTGAATCAGCTATATTTATACATATAACCCCATAAACCCTCCCTCCCGCGACTCCCTCCTAGCTTCCCACCAGATATCTATTTTACATTTGGTAGTGCATATATGTCAATGCTACACTCTCACTTACTCCCAGCTTCCCTTTCACCTCCCAAAGTCTGCTCTCTACATCTACATCTTTATTCTCGCCCTGTCACTGGGTTCATCGGCACCATGTTTTTAGATTCCATATCTATGAGTTAGCATATGGTATTTGTTTTTCTCTATCTGGGCTTACTCCACTCTGTATGACAGACTCTAGGTCCATCCACCTCACTACGAATAACTCAATTTCATTCCTTTTTATGGCTGAGTAATATTCCACTGTATATATGTGCCATTTATTCTTTTTTTTTTTTGTGATGCATGTGTGGTTTTTTTTTCACCTTTTTATTTGTTTATTTTTTACAATAAACTGCATATATTTAGAGTGTACAATTTGGTATCCCAGTCTCCCAATTCATTCCCCCCCCAACCCTCCCTGCTTTCCCCTTTGGTGTCCATAGCTTTGTTCTCTATATCTGTGTCTCTATTTCTGCCTTGCAAACCGCTTGATTTGTACCATTTTTCTATAGTCCACATATATGTGTTAATATACAATATTTGTTTTTCTCTTTTTGACTCACTTCACTCTGTATGACAGTCTCTAGGTCCATCCATGTCTCTAAAAATGTCCCAGTTTCATTGCTTTTTACAGATGAGTAATATTCCATTGTATGTATGTACCACACCTTCTTTATCCATTCATCTGTTGATGGACATTTAGGTTGCTTCCATGTCCTGGCTATGGTAAATAGTGCTACAATGAACACTGGAGTGCATGTTTCTATTTGGATTATGGTTTTCTCTGGGTATATGCCCAGTAGAGGGATTGCTGAGTCATATGGTAGTTCTATTTTTAGTTTTGCAAGGAACCTCCATACTGTTTTCCATAGTGGCGGTATCAACTTACATTCCCACCAGCAATGCAAGAGCATTCCTTTTTCTAAACACCCTCTCCAGCATTTACTGTTTGTAGATTTTCTGATGATGCCCATTCTAACTGGTGTGAGGTGATACCTCATTGTCATTTTGATTTGCATTTCTCTAATAATAAGTGATGTTGAGCAGCTTTTCATGTGCTTCTTGGCCATCCATATGTCTTCTTTGGAGAAATGCCTATTTAGGTCTTCTGCCCATTTTTTGATTGGGTTGTTTATTTTTTTCATATTGAGCTGGATGAACTGTGTATATATTTTGGAGATCAATCCTTTGCCTGTTGATTCATTTGCAAATATTTTTTCCCATTCTGAGGGTTGTCTTTTCGTCTTGCTTATAGTTTCCTTTGCTGTGCAGAAGCTTTGGAGTTTCATTAGGTCCCATTTGTTTATTTTTGCTTTTGTTTCCATTATTCTAGGGGGTGGATTAAAAAAGATCTTGCTGTTATTTACGTTGAAGAGAGTTCTTCCTATGTTTTCCTCCATGAGTTTTATAGTGTCTGGCCTTACATTTAGGTCTTTAATCCATTTGGAGTTTATTTTTGTGTATGGTGTTAGGAGGTGTTCTAATTTCATTCTTTTACATGTAGCTGTCCAGTTTTTCCAGCACCACTTATTGAAGAGGCTGCCTTTTCCCCATTGTATATCCTTGCCTCCTTTGTCATAGATTAGTTGACCATAGTTTATCTCTGGGCTTTCTATCCTGTTCCATTGAGCTATATTTCTGTTTTTGTGCCAATACCATACTGTCTTGATCACTGTAGCCTTATAGTATAGCCTGAAGTCAGGAAGCTTGATTCCCCCAACTCCGTCTTTCCTTCTCAAGATTGCTTTGGCTATTCGGGGTCTTTTGTGTTTCCATACAAATCATAAAATTTCTTGTTCTAGTTCTGTGAAAAATGCCATTGGTAATTTGATCGGGATTGCATTGAATCTGTAAATTGCTTTTGGTAGTATAGTCCTTTTCACAATGTTGATTCTTCCAATCCAAGAACATGGTATGTCCCTCCATCTGTTTGTGTCTTCTTTGATTTCTTTCATTAGTGTCTTATAGTTTTCTGAGTACAGGTCTTTTACCTCCTTGGTTAGGTTTATTCCTAGGTATTTTATTCTTTTTGGTGAAATGGTGAATGGGATTGTTTCCTTAATTTCTCTTTCTGATCTTTCATTGTTGGTGTATAGAAATGCAAGAGATTTCTGTGTGTTCATTTTGTATCCTGCAACTTTACCAAATTCATTGATTAGCTCGAGTAGTTTGCTGGTGGCATCTTTAGGATTTTCTATGTATAGTATCATGTCATCTGCAAACAGTGACAGTTTTACTTCTTCTTTTCCAATTTGGATTCCTTTTATTTCTTTTTCTTCTCTGATTGCTGTGGCAAGGACTTCCAAATCTATGTTGAATAGTAGTGGAGAGAGTGGACATCCTTGTCTTGTTCCTGATCTTAGAGGGAATGCTTCCAGTTTCTCACCATTGAGAATGATGTTTGCTGTCAGTTTGTCATATATGGCCTTTATTATGTTGAGGTAGGTTCCCTCTATGCCCACCTTCTGGAGAGTTTTTATCATAAATGGGTGTTGAATTTTGTCAAAAGCTTTTTCTGCATCTATTGAGATGATCATGTGGTTTTTATCCTTCAGTTTGTTAATATAGTGTATCACATTGATTGATTTGCATATATTGAAGAATTCTTGCATTCCAGGGATAAATCCCACTTGATCATGGTGGATGATCCTTTTAATATGGTGTTGGATTCTATTGGCTAGTATTTTGTTCAGGATTTTTGCATCTAAATTCATCAGTGATATTGGTCTGTAGTTTTCTTTTTTTGTAGTATCTTTGTCTGGTTTTGGTATCAGGGTGATGGTGGCTTCATAAAATGAGTTTGGGAGTGTTCCTTCCTCTGAAATGTTTTGGAAGAGTTTGAGAAGGATGGGTGTTAGCTCTTCTCTAAATGTTTGATAAAATTCACTTGTGAATCCATCTGGTCCTGGACTTTTGTTTGTTGGGAGATTTTTAATGACAAGTTTCAATTTCATTCCTTCTGATTGGTCTGTTCATATTTTCTATTTCTTCCTGATTCAGTCTTGGAAGGTTATACTTTTCTAAGAATCTGTCCATTTCATCCAAGTTGTCCATTTAATTGGCATATAGTTGCTTGTAGTAATCCCTTATGGTGCTTTTATTTCTGCGGTGTCAGTTATAACTTCTCCTGTTTCATTTCTAATTTTATTGATTTGAGTCCTCTCCCTCTTTTTCTTGATGAGTCTTGCTAGAGGTTTATCAATTTTGTTTATTTTCTCAAAGAACCAGCTTTTATTTTTATTGATTTTTGCTATTGTTTTCTTTGTCTCTATTTCATTTGTTTCTGCCCTGATCTTTATGATTTCTCTGCATCTACTCACTTTGGGTTTTGTTTGCTCTTCTTTCTCTAGTTTCTTTAGGTGTGAGGTTAGATTGTTTAGTTGGGATGTTTCTTGTTTCTTGAGGTAGGATTGTATTGCTATAAAATTCCCTCTTAGAACTGCCTTTGCTGCATCCCACAGGTTTTGGATCATCGTGTTTTCATTGTCATTTGTCTCTAGGTATTTTTTGATTTCCTCTTTGATTTCTTCAGTGATCTCTTGGTTATTTAGTAGCGTACTGTTTAGCCTCCATGTGTTTGTGTTTTTTACAGTTTTTTTCCTGTAACTGATTTCTAATCTCATAGCATTATGGTCAGAAAAGATGCTTGATACAATTTCAATTTTCTTAAATTTACCAAGGCTTGATTTATGACCCAAAATGTGATCTATCCTGGAGAATGTCCCATGTGCACTTGAGAAGAATGTGTAATCTGCTGTTTTTGGATGTAATGTCCTATAGATATCTATTAAATCCAGCTGATTTATTGTGTCATTTAAAGCTTGTGTTTCCTTATTAATTTTCTGTCTGGATGATCAGTCCATTGGTGTCAGTGGGGTGTTAAAGTCCCCCACTATGATTGTGTTCC
Organism: Hippopotamus amphibius kiboko; assembly: GCF_030028045.1. Lineage (NCBI taxonomy): Eukaryota > Metazoa > Chordata > Mammalia > Artiodactyla > Hippopotamidae > Hippopotamus > Hippopotamus amphibius. The sequence goes on from NC_080198.1 coordinate 79,544,492, forward strand.
TGTTGATTTTCTCTTTCATAGTTGTTAGCATTTGCCTTATGTATTGAGGTGCTCCTATATTGGGTGCATATATATTTATAATTGTTATCTCTTCTTCTTGGATTGATCCATCAATCTTTATGTAGTGTCCTTTCTTGTCTCTTGTAACATTTTTTATTTTAAAGTCTATTTGATCTGATATGAGTATCGCTACTCCAGCTTTCTATTTCCATTTGCATGGAATATCTTTTTCCATACCCTCACTTTCAGTCTGTATGTGTCCCTAGGTCTGAAGTGGGTCTCTTCAAGACAGCATATATATGGGTCTTGTTTTTGCATCCATTCAGCCAGTTTGTGTCTTTTGGTTGGGGCATTTAGTCCATTTACCTTCAAGGTGATTATCAATATGTATGTTCCTGTACTACTTTCTTAATTGTTTTGGGTTTGTTCTTGTAGGTCCTTTTCTTCTCTTATGTTTCCTGCTTAGAGAAGTTCCTTTAGCTTTTGTTGTAAGACTGGTTTGGTGGTGCTGAATTCTCTTAGCTGTTGCTTGTCTGTAAAGCTTTTGATTTCTCCATTGAATCTAAATGAGATCCTTGCTGGGTAGAGTATTCTTCGTTATAGGTTCTTCCCTTTCATCACTTGAAATATATCATGCCACTCCCTTCTGGCTTGTAGAGTTTCTGCTGAGAAATCAGCTGTTACCCTTATGGAAGTTCCCTTGTATGTTATTTGTCGTTTTTCCTTTGTTGCTTTTAATAACTTTTCTCTGTCTTTAATTTTTGTCAATTTGACTACTATATGTCTTGGTGTGTTTCTCCTTGGGTTTATCCTTCCTGGGCCTCTCTGCGCTTCCTGCACTTGGGTAGCTATTTCCTTTCCCATGTTAGGGAAGTTTTCAACTATAATCTCTTCCAGTATTTTCTCAGGTCCTTTCTCTCTCTCATCTCCTTCTGGGACCCCTATAATGAGAATGCTGGTATGTTTAACATTGTCCCAGAGGTCTCTTAGGCTGTCTTCAGTTCTTTTCATTCTTTTTTCTTTATTCTTTTCCGCATCAGTGATTATCACCATTCTGTCTTCCAGGTCACTTATTTGTCCTTCTGCCTCCGTTAATCTGCTATTGGTTCCTTCCAGTGTATCTTTCCTTTCAGTTATTGTGTTGCATATCTCTGTTTGTTTGTTCTTTAATTCTTCTAGGTCTTTGGTAAACTTTTCTTGCAACTTTTTGATCTTTGCATCCAATCTTTTTTCAAAGTCCTGGATCATCTTCATCATCATTATTCTGAATTCTTTTTCTGGAAGAGTGCCTATCTCCTCTTCATTTAGTTGTTTTTCTGGTGTTTTATCTTGTCTCTTCATCTGGTACAAAGTCTTTTGCCTTTTCATTTTCTCTGTCTTTCTGTGGCTGTGATTTTCAGTTCCACAAGATGAAATACTGCTGATACTGCTTGATTCTGCTGTCTGTTCTGTTGTGGAGGAAGCTGTCTAGGAGGCTCCTGGGTGCTTCCTGATGGGAGGGACTGATGGTGGGTTTGGCTGGGTGGGTGGAGCTCAGTGACACTTTAATCTGCTTGTCTGCTAATGGGTGGGGCTGTGTTCCCACCCTGGTGGTCATTTGGCCTGAGGCGACCCAGCCCTGGAGCTTACAGGCTCTTTGGTGGAGCTAATGGTAGACTCTGGAAGGGCTCATGCCCATGTGCACTTCTCAGAACGCCTGCTGCCAGTGCCCCTGTCTCCTCGGTGAGCCACAGCTGCCCCCACCTCTGCAGGCAACCCTCCAACACCAGCAGCTAGGTCTGGTTCACTCTCCTATGGGGTCACTGCTCCTTCCCCCTGGGTCCTGGTGAGCACACTTTTTTGTGTGCCCTCCAAGAGTGGAGTCTCCATTTCCCCCAGTCCTGTGGAGGTCCTGCAATCAAATCCCGCTGGCTTTCTTTCTGGATTATCGTTTTCTCAGGGTATATGCCCAGGAGTGGGAATGCAGGGTCGTATGGTAGTTCTTTTTTTAGTTTTTTTAAGGAACCTCGATACTGTTTTCCATAGTGGCTGTACCAATTTGCATTCCCACCAACAGTGCAGGAGGGTTCCCTTTTCTCCACACCCTCTCCAGCATTTATTGTTTCTAGATTTTTTGGCGATGGCCATTCTGACTGGTGTGAGGTGATTCTCATTGTGGCTTTGACTTGCATTTCTCTATAATTAGTGATGTTGAGCATATTTTCATGTATTTGTTAGCCATCTGCATGTCTTCTGTGGAGAAATGTCTATTTAGGTCTTCCGCCCATTTGTGGATTGGGTTATTTGCTTTTTTGATATTGAGCTGCGTGAGCTGCTTGTATATTTTGGAGGTTAATCCTTTGTCAGTTGCTTCATTGGCAAATATTTTCTCCCATTCGGAGGGCTGTCTTCTTGTCTTTTTTTTGGTTTCTTTTGCTGTGCAAAAGCTTTTAAGTTTCATTAGGTCCCATTTGTTTATTTTTCATTTCATTTCCATTATTCTAGGAGGTGGTTCAAAAAGGATTTTGCTTTGATGTATGTCATAGAGTGTTCTGCTTATGTTTTCCTCTAAGAGTTTTATAGTGTCTGGCCTTACATGTAGGTCTTTAATCCATTTGGAGTTTATTTTTGTGTATGGTGTTAGGAAGTGTTCTGATTTCATTCTTTTACATGTACCTGTCCAAGTTTCCCAGCACCACTTACTGAAGAGGCTGCCTTTTCTCCATTGTATATCTTTGCCTCCTTTTTCAAAGATAAGGTGCCCATATGTGCATGCGTTTATCTCTGGGCTCTCATTGTGTTCCATTGATCTATATTTCTGTTTTTGTGCCAGAACCGTACTGTCTTGATCACTGTAGCCTTGTTGTATAGTTTGAAGTCAGGAAGCCTGATTCCACCAACTCCGTCTTTCCTTCTCAAGATTGCTTTGGCTATTCAAGATCTTTTGCGTTTCCATACAAATTGTAAAATTTCTTGTTCTAGTTCTGTGAAAAATGCCATTGGTAATTTGATAGGGGTTGCACTGAATCTGTAAGTTGCTTTGCGTAGTGTAGTCATTTTCACAATGGTGATTCAGTTCAAAAACATGGTATGTCCCTCCATCTGTTTGTATCATCTTTGATTTCTTTCATCACAGTCTTATAGTTTTCTGCACACAGGTCTTTTGCCTCCTTAGGCAGGTTTATTCCTAGGTATTTTATTCTTTTTGTTGCAATGGTAAATGGGAGTGTTTCCTTAATTTCTCTTTCTTCCCTTTCGTTGTTAGTGTATAGGAATGCAAGAGATTTCTGTGCATTAATTTTGTATCCCAGCAGGCAGATTCTTAACCACTGCACCAGGAGGGAAGTCCCAAGAATACTGTTTTGATTTGTCAAATAACTCACTATGAAATTCATTCCTTCCTTGCTGGTAGTGAGGATTATTATTCCAAGTCTATGAACTGTTTTTGTTTTAAATTGTTCATTTCACTGTTCTTTAACATCTTTGAAGAGTCAAAATCACTCAGAAATAGTTACTTTCAGAAATAATGTTAACTAGATAAAATTTTCAACTCTCTATTTCTTTTATTCAAGCATAGAATATAATACCTATGTCAAAAATAACTGATTAACTAAGGTTATATTATTCTGCATATGAAATACATGCACAGCAATGAATATTTTCAAAAGATTGAAGTAGTATAGTTATTATGCGTGTTCACAGAGGGAGAATATTAGAGGATAAAGAATAATGCTCAAATGTAATCCTTTTACTCCTCAAAGTGATAGTTTTGGAATACACCAGAAAAGAGTAATTGTTCTTTTTAAAATATATCATTTGCACAGTGATAGTCAAGATTATAGTGTGTTTGAGACTTCCTTTAAAAAATATATTCTTTTTGTACCAAAGGGAGACCAGCTTTAACTTACACTATCATGTAGTCTCTGCTGAGTGTTCTCATATTCCACATGAGGAACTTTCCATGTCAGAATCCATTAAAGGAAATATTATTAATTTTATTTCCAATTATTTCTAGTTACTTAAAAGTTATTTTAGGGACTTTTCTGGTGGCACAGTGGTTAAGAATCCACCTTACAATGCAGGGGACAAAGGTTTGAGCCCTGATCTGGGAAGATCCCACATGCCACGGAGCAACTAAGCCTGTGCACCACAGCCACTGAGCCTGCACTCTAGACCCCATGAGCCACAACTACTGAGCCCACATGCCACAACTGCTGAAGTCCATGTGCCTAGGTCCCATGCTCTGTAACAAGAGAAGCCACGGCAATAAGAAGCCCCTGCATCACAGCGAAGAGTAGCCCGCCACAGCCAGAGAAAGCCCGCACAGCAATGAAGAGGCAATGCAGCCAATAATAAATAAATAATTTTTTTTTTAAAAAGTTATTTTAGAAGAATAAATTTGTCTTAAACAAACATGGTTGTAATCAATTGCTCAGATAATATCTGTGACACACCCTTATTCTAGCTGGAGTGTTTATATATATAGTACCATCTTTAATAACACTGGTTACAAAATGGAATTTGCGGAATGTTTCAGGGGGCCATATCAAGTGCTTTATTGACTTACAAAATGATTTCAAGAGGAATACTAAACACACTGTCTATCTCAACCCAGGCATGAGATATATTTCAATTTATTACTGTTTGATATTTGTTACTGATTTATCAAGGACAATACATTTATCCCATTTTTAGTTGTAATATTATGAAGTGAAAAATCTAATTTCACTCAAATGTACATTAAATATAGTAACAAATATAAAAGACTAAAATTGCCAATATTTGCTGTTACTATAACATTATTTTTGTATATTTAAAATTATTTTTTGATCTCTTTCTCACCTAAAAAAAAGCACAAGTATATAACATTTATCATATGTTAAGCCATCATGATATAAAGACAATGATCCATATACTAAATGATTCATTTGCAGACTTTTCTGAGTACACTTGGAATTATTTTTAACTTCCTGACTTCAATATATACATTTTCCAGTGAAAGTTGTAAATTTAATTTTAAATTCTAGCACAGTTTGACCTTTTATTTTGACATTCAATCATCTGCTATTGAAAAACTCTTGCTTGATGATTGTTTTACTGAGGACATGCCTCATGGATTTCCAGATCGCTTTTAATGTGGTGTTATTCTCCCATTTAATCATTTCAAATCTATTAAAAGATACCAGCATAGTTCCTTAGATTATCATTAAAAGTCTTTAAAATAGCTCATTACTGCAGTATCTTCACATTGCTCTATCTAGATAAACATTAAGCAACCATTACATTAAGCTTTGCCCATTAGATGAATGTAGAATATGCTGCAAAGGCATAATTTATCTGCTCACCAGAGTTCACAGAAATCCTTGCTTTAACTTTGATATTTCCTCTATTTACTCTGTACTGCTTCCTGAACCATATCTCTCTTATCAGTAACATTTCTTAATAATAAGAATAATGGGATATAAAAGAATTATGCTTTTTACTTTTTGAGTAGTTTTAAAATAAGCCCAGATAAACAATATGTTTACATTTTGAAAAGACCTTTTCACTTGGCAAACTTTTTTTTTAGTAAATATTACTTTCTTTTTATCTAGAATAAATGACATTTTTCTACTTTTAAAATTATTCAATTATATTCACAAAGGTTTTCTAAATTCCAGGCTATTTCAATCAGAGTTAGTATAAGGACACAGTTATTTTCAAGATAATTCAGGAGAAACTACTTTTGCCCTCTGCCATTTTGTACATATAGGCTGCCCAAGACAGCCTTACTGTTTCAGTTTTAGTAAATTTTGGACCGTCTTCGTCTTGATGCTAAGTCCCTGACCTCCCTTTTCTCAAAGCATTTGCTTTAAAAACCGTGTAAATTAATTTTTCTGTTCATTTGAGGTGTAAATCTTCTCCCAGTCTTTGTCAGTTTTTAGAATGCAGGAAATACCTTTCTCATGGACTTGGGGACCATCCCCTTCAAACATAATCCCACAGAGACTGAGCAATAACAACACTAACTTCAAAAAGTGAGAATTAGCAAACACAAATGGCATAATCATACTGACCAACCTTCCCCCTAACACCTCCCAGTGTTTTTTCACTGGCCAACAACAGCTCTTAAAAACACCAGCTTTCACTTCAGCAGAGCTGAGTCCACTCTCTTTTCCCTACTGTAAGTAGTCTTGAATAAAGCCTTCCTTGCCTGTTTAACTCTGTCCAGCGCACTACTTCTTTGACAGGTCTATACAAGATTTATATTTGTTTCTCAAAAAATAAGTATACAAGCCACTATTTGAGACCACTTAATATGTGACTCTAACAACACAAATTTATTGTGTTTAGTCTATCCAAGACATTATTTATATGAATCAACTTAGTGAATCATAAGAAAGAAACATATGCATATACCTCCCATAATCACCATACGGAATTGCAAAATAAAAATTCATATTCTATAGCAAGACACGAAAAATTTAAACATAAAAGAATTTTCAAATTTTCTCTGCCCTTTGGCATCCCCTCGCCCATGTAATGCACATTGTGTATCTGTATTATACATCAATCAAACATCCCTATCAGCAGAAATACCTACTCATTTATAAAGAACAACCTTCTCCTAGCACCAACAAGACAACTTTTTAAAAGACAGCACTCCTTCTTAATCTTGTAAGGGGTCACCACTTTGTACTTACAGATCTGGACTGTGCAGACTATCCTCACCATGTAAAGTACAGCCCTCTGTCTCAAAAACCTATGTGACTGTGCTTTGACCTCTAATGAGAAAAACAGTTCTCAGAGTTTTCTGAGAGGCTGCTCCTGGGTTATAATCCTCAATTTTACTTCAATCAAGTTTTCCATTTCTTTCTTAAATTGACTGATTAATTTTTTTCATTGACAGAACAAAGGCAGTTCTTTCCAATATAGAATAGGTACTGATATTTTTTTTAAAAAAGAGTTCTTACAAATACTCTATTCTTATCTAACTCCATTATTGAATATCCCCTTTAAGTAGCACAAAAATAATAAGCTAATACTTTTTAAATACTTATTTTCTCATAAATGCCATTTCTAACCAAGGTTCCGACTCTTCAAATGATATAAGAAAATGGAGTTCACAGTAAGTGATGTGACATGGTGGGTGACTAATGAGTAGGACACTGATGCAGAGAGTCACAAGGCCTTTCTTATGCCAGTGGGAGGAAATGGGGTCCTCTCATTTAAATGCAGGCTTATTGATCTGCAGAAGAGGATTCAACTCCTCACGTTCTCTGATCATTTTCCTGGTTTACTTACTCTTTTATTGACTCAGTTCTCTCAAATCAGCTGCCAGGCTTGGGCCCTAGCTGGTAACTCTCATATTTTTCTTCTAACACCCTCTTTATCTTTTCACAATGGAGAATGAAATCCTTCTTTTATTTCACAATATACCTTCAGTCAAGATTATTTAAGATGTCCCCTTTTTCTTAAAGACAGAAAAGCCTCAAAAGTTCCAATATTCCAACAGGCAAGATGAAAGACCAATGCTTATTTTCCCCCTTCCAAGGAATCAACAAAAAGTAAGCAGACACAAACTTAAGGTTTCCACATTAACCATATTTAAAATGAAAGAAACATTCATGTTCTGCGACACATGTATTACATGGTGACAATTTCATGCTGAACAGAAAATGCAATACTTTGTAATAACGATTAAGTCCCTTTGGTATTATATATTTTCTCATTTTGCTTTCCTCTCTTAAATAAGATTGATATGTACATTACTCCTAAATACTCATGAAGTTAAAGTAGGAAATGTTGACTAAACTGGACATTTAGAATTTTTTAAATCTCAGGGATGTTCTTCCACAATGTTCACAACACATTACTGCCTCTCATCTAACACCACATTTGCTTAAAGTACATTCACATACAAGCTTAAGGAAAGGGGCATTTATATGGCATAATATAAATTTCACTTACATACCCTGGAAGATTCTTGGAGGCTGGATTTGGTTCTATTTCTGTTTCAATCACCCATAGAGACTAAAATAAAAATTGAAAGGAAATCTGAAATCTACAAAACTCAGTAAGAATGGAAGTTTTCTGATACAACAACGTGTATACTGCCAGGCTGGGTGGGGAAGCTGCATTGCATCTGCCACAATTAAGCCAGAAAATACTAAAAGCACCTGGAGGCCTATCAGGCTGCAATCACTCCCAGGCTTCAGTGAGATACCACAGCCAAATACTTCTCTAAAATAAAGATGTATCAAAATACTCCACCCCAAATTATAGTCTATGTGCAGGCCAAGCAATGGTTTAAAAACTAACAGAAAAATATATTATGGATGTTAACTTGACTTAAAGTGGTAATCAATCATTTTACAAAATATGCAACTGCTGAATCATTAAGTTGTACACCTGAAACTAATATAATGTTATATATCAATTATAGTTCATTAAAAATCTTGACTTTAACCTAATGATTGGAAAATGTATCAAAAAGACTGTTATGGTTTGAATTGTGCTATCCCAGAATTCATATTCTGAAGACCTACCCCCAAGTACCTCAGAATGTGACCTTGTTTGGAAATAGGTTCATCTCATACGTAACTAATTAAGATGAGGTCATATTGGAGTAGGGTGGGCTCCAATTCAAAATGACTGGAAATTTAGAGAACATCATGTGAACATGAAGGCAGAAATCTACAAGCCAAGGAATTCCAGATTGCCTGAAACCCACCAGAAGCTAGAAGAGAGCCATAGAACAGATACTTCTGCCTCAGAAGCACAAGTGAGACAATAACATTTCCATGGTTTAATATACTCAATTTATGGTACTTTGTTACAGAGCCCTAGAAAACTAATACGAGAACCAAATTCTAAAACTTTAAAATTACAAACTGATTCAGGAATGATATAAATTTTGGTAATTTTCTGTAGTAAAGAAAGAAATGTTAATCTTCAATTAACAATTTTTCTTGTAACAAACACCTGGTCAAGATGATTTTATAGTTCTACCACACTCCCAAGGAATAAAACTTTTCCAAAGCTATACAAATTCATTTGAGACTACAAAGAAGAAAGAATCCTCTCCACTGAACATTATTCTGAGTGTGGAAATAAAGCACACCCTCGACAACATTTGTATACTGTTGGTGGAATATCTGGAATATTTGAAGAATTATAAAAAAAAAGATCATTGATGTATAGAGCTTATTGTGTTAAACAAAAGAAATGCATAGATTATGTAATCAAACCCTGAATTCAATACTTTCTTTTCTAAACTGAGAATAAATAATATTCAAGTTGCCTTTCATATTCATATAGATTGCTTTAAACCTTAAAATCATAGCCATATTTTTAAATAGGGAAAAATTTTAAAGTACATATCTAAATTCCTAGTCATTATGGTATAAAAGAAGAACATCCAATGATACACCATAATAAAATATAAAATAAGTAAACCGTCAATTGAAAAGACCAAAAATAAGTCAATATATAAATAACATTAAAATATTTGCTTTGGTAATAAACACATTATATATAAATATACCGCCTATTCATTTCAATATGATGAAATTTTGGTAGTATTGATTTTAGAATATATTCAATATTTAAAAAAAGTTTTTTCTTCAGTCTAGGGAAGTGTACAGTAAATCAATAAATACAGATTCTTTTTTTTCCACATTGTTAAGATGATCAGTCAGTTGTATTAATAAGAAATGATTAGAGTTCCATCTCTATTATTTTTAAAATCACAGTCAATAAAGCTAATCTTGATATATCCCATGATGATTCTAAACTAATCAAATTCATTTGGAGAAGCAGAATTAATTTCACAGGTGAATAAACGGAGTACTTCCAGTCTGACTTTATATATCAAGAAGAACAAACGGAAACACCTGTCTGTCTGAAAGCAGCGCTGACACCTATGATGCTTGGAATTAGACTTGATGACATGTAAGAACAGTGGGCCCAGAAAACAGTTATGAAACTTTCATGACAACATGTTTTCACCTTGTCAGTTACAGTTTAATTTTTAATGCACGCAGACATCAACTACGTGCTCTATTGAAAAGATCCCTTATAATGTCTCTTTTTTCTACATGAAAATATAACATGTTTATGTACCCTCAACCCCACTACCAGAAAGGAAATCAGTGAGGTGAATCTGTGCTATGTAAGAAATAGACATTTTCTAAGGGAAAATTCTTTACTTTTTTCCTCACAAAAGGGGGGAAGGAAATTTTACTTGAATTATTTTATATTAAACTTTTTTTATGAATTTATTTATTTTATTGGCTGTATTGGGGCTTTTTTGTTGTGTGCAGGCTTTCTTTAGTTGCGGTGAGTGGAGGCTACTCTTCGTTGTGGTGTGCGGGATCCTCACTGCCGTGGCTTCTCTTGTTGCGGAGCTCGGGCTCTAGGCATGTGTGCTTCAGTAGTTTCAGCACATGAGCTCAATAGTTGTGGCTCATGGGCTCTAAAGCACAGGCTCAGTAGTTGTGGTGCACGGGCTTAGTTGCTCTACGGCATGTGGGATCTTCCTGGAGCAGGGATCAAACCCGTGTCCCCTGCATTGGCAGGCGGATTCTTAACCACTGTGCCACCTAGGAAGCCCTAAACTTTTCAATATAAAATAGTTTCTAGAATTTTAATTACAATATTGCTGACAGGATACTTTAGATTTTAACCTTCCCTATTGAAATAAAATAACTGACCACTAAATTTCAACTGGTAAAAACCTGATAAAATATACAAGCTCCCTAACGAAAGTCACTAAGATTAGATAACCATGATTTATTTTGTGAACATTGCAGAGCCTTAGGTTTCACTAATAAAAATCCTGACTTCACGGAAATATCAAAATATTTAGCAAACATTTCTAGCATTATAACAACAAACAATAGAGTGAGAATTAATTTGAAAATGGGCACAGACTATTCATTATAAAATAACTTTTTAAGAAAATAATTTAAATCAAGATGTTTAAATGTTTAATTTGTGTGACTAAGTTCAAGAATAAGCAACATATATTCTTTTTTTGTTTGTTTGTTTGGTTTTGTTTTGTTTTATTTTTTTTGGAGAACTCAGGTTTATTGAGCCGGTCGACCCAGAGGAGCTAATGCTCCAAAATTCTGGGTCCCCATTTCAGGGGAGTCTTCTCCTTATACAGGTTAAAACATACAGCTATAATTGGTACAAACTGATTGGCTACAAATTACTATAGGTCACGGGCAGTTACAGAGCGCAGGAGTTGCCATGGGGGGGGAGTTGCCATGGGTTACCCACATAGTAGGGGGTCCTAACAGGAACTTGTAGGAGTCGGACATTCCATTCCTATCAGGACTAAGGTCACAATTTGCATTCTCATGTTGGTTGCAGGTTGAAGTTAATGGTCACTTAACAAGTCTATGTGCAAAGGGTCTCAAACAAAGTCTTGGGGTGGGTGCCTGAGATCGAGACAGTCTTCCCTTATCTGATCACTCTTAGTAATTCATTTTACTGTTTAACTGAGAGAGGCAAGCAGGCCTTTGCAAGATAGAGGAGAGTAAGCAATTACAAGTATGGAAGTTTCAATTTCCTCATCATTCCCCCCTCTTGACGCCCTTTAAAGTTCTTACAATGTGTCAATTTCTTGGTTATCCAGCCCCAGGGGCTGGTAACCTCTCAGGGCTAGGAGGTGTGCGGTGGCCCCCCTATCCAAGGTGGCTTAACCTAGGCTGGAAATTATCCTCATGAGTAAGGGCAAGAGGCAAGGTAAGAGGAGGCAGGTCCCAAGGAGGAGTAGAACTATTTCCACAAGAGTTTTGAATCCTCCTAAGTAAGAGAACAACCCCCCAAATAGCTCTCCGATATTCCATCCCTTTCAAGTCTGGATTGGGGCATGAACTATTTTAGTCATCTTGTTGGTTATTATTATTTTCTATAACCTTGCCTTTATTATCTGTAGACAACAGTTACTGAGACTGAACTTCCCATAGATGCCCCCCTCTGCAGCCAGTAAGTAATCTAGGGCCAGATGATTCTGATAAATAGTATTACGCATCTTGGTTTGTTGTTTTATCAATAAATTAAGAGCCTTGGCCATTTCATTAGTAATGATTTCAACTACCACCTGGAGCCGAATAATTCTGTTAAGCATATAAATTGGGGTTTGGAAGCCCCAGGACCCATTTTCTGCCCAAGCCGATGTCACCATGTAGGGATTTAGTGCTTTTCTAGATATGAGAAGATGCAAGGGTTGGGCTCTTAAAATCAGCTCCTGAAAATATCTAACTATCTAAAAGACCTGTTCCACCCATCCTCCAGAGCACAGAGTGCCTCATTTCTGGTCTCCACCCTGAATTTCCTTCAGGGGATGTGGAAAGTCAGTAGCTGCAGCAGCACAAAGTGATTTAGTCCTTGTACAGGCAGATGGCAAGTTCCAATTTGTAGTTGACAGGGGCCCCTCATGGTCATAAATTCGACCATGCTTTGGGAGGCATTTTATGACCATTTTGTCCCAAGGTGCTAGGAAGGCTCATTCCTAGGTCTGATGAAGATCTCACCGATAGGCCACTCAATGTGCCAGTACTGGGCTAGGTCTTTATAACAAAAGCCAAAGCTCTCTGGACCACCTGTATTCCTAATCTGTTATGGTCCAGGAAAAATTCCCTTTTGTTGTATCTTCCCATATACAGAGTTACACTATTACAGTCATTGATCACATACAGAACTATATATTTGATCAACTGCTTCAAGTAGCCTAGTCATCATTTTTGTTGGCGGTCAGTCACACATTTGGTAATACGAGAAGCAATAATCTTGAAAAGCAGGCAAAATACAAATAATATAGCTAGTAGCATCAAGAGTTACCAGTAAATACTTAAACCATGAGCTTCCCACGCCAAACCAGTTTTGAAGAGATCAAGACTTCATAGTGGGTTGCAGAAATCTGAACAGGTATTATTAATTGGCCAGGCAAGGGGATCCCCAAACAGGACTATAATTTTTTTTTTTTCTTTTTATAGCAAACTTCCTAAGGGCCATCCAGTTAGAGCCTTGGAGGGGAGAAACCCACCAAGGCAACCCAAAAGTACTAGTCATAGGTAATTGGCCGCAAACCCAACAATCGGATTGATTTTCAAAATTAGCATAGGATTGTGCCCATGATAGAAAAACATTTGAAAGGTCCAAGAAGTCAAGAAAATATTATAAATGTTCATATGAGTCAGGTCCAGCATCCTGGGCTAGCTGTCTACTTCTGACGTTGGCTTCTTCTCATCCTAGTGTGAGTGTAGTTTTTCCTTTGATAAGTGTCCTTCCATCTAGGTTGCAGGTTGTCCTTTAAAAATTACATCCTTTTAGTATCCATAATCCCCTGGTTGCAGGTTGTGGGGCATCTGGTTTTCATCCAAAGATAGATTACTGAGATAAGCTTCAGAAACAAACTTAGAGTGTCCTTTTAAAAACAGTTGGATTTTACATTACTATAGCGTAACAGCAAGGAACTTTCCAGGGAGTGAATCTTAGTAAATACAGACCTCCATCAGCAAAACTGGCACTTAATATTTATTGAAACATAATCTTCTCTCTAAAATTACCCTCATTTTTACCTAAAATGACCAGATTAAGGCTAATTTGTTTGCAAAATAAGTCTGGTCTCAAAAGAAACTTGGCCTGATAATTTATGTAACTATAATAGATCATGTAGGCTTTTTGCTTTGCTGAATCTTCTATAAGGAGTCTCAGACTGGCCTTCTAAAAGACCTCTCTCAGTGCTAGGAAAGCCACGCCAAGGGCTTATCACAGATTTTTGCCTAACAGATGTAGGTGAATTCCTCCCTTTTCAGGTTTCCCAAAATACCTTGCATCTTCTATACCTGTTAGTGAGGTAGCCTTCCTAATTTATCTGATAAAGCTGCTGAGAACCTAAGAGTTTCCAATGTCTAGAGGGAATAGATAGAGAGAAAAGATAAATATTTCAATCCTGCTTACAAAGGTATAATTCACCAAATTAGTGTAAGCCATAAGTAGTTTGAGGGGAAGGTTTTCCTTACACCTGGAAAACAGATTTAAACCAGTAATTTTTAGATAGAAACCATAAAACTTATAACCATATTCACCAGTTTTCTCAGTCCTATTGTAACATCCTTTTTGTTAACAGCCTATGAAGCCATCAGGTTTCTCATTAGGATTCTTCAGTTTTTTTACCCCATTCAGCATTATGGTCTGAAAGTCAGAAACTTGTATTTATCCAAAAATCCTTTTTATAAATCTTCTTGAAGAGGAATCACTTTCCAAAGGCATCAGAATAAAGCCAGAATCATCTTAAGACATAAGGCTTAAGAAGGCGCATTTAAAATCTGATTGCAAGGTCATTCAATTTGGTTATTGTTGTGTCATACAACATTTTAAGATAGTAACTAGAATTATGACCGATAACATTATACCAGGACATATCAGAATTTTAGGAATGCCACATAATTTCTAGAATATCTATATTAATAGGTTAAAATCAAACATTTATTACTTCTTATGTAATTTAATGTATCAAATGAACCTAGTTTATATCTCTCTTTGGGAAGTTTCAGGGGCCCTTTGAAGCATCTCAAAGTTAGCTATAGGTGAAAAGGGTTTCATCAGAATTTGTTTTAGGAAGTTTTGTCCAAAATACCCAAAAAGGGTTTAGAATACTCTGTCAGCTAGGCTCACAGATAACTGAAACAATAGTCACTTAACCAAAGTAACAAGGACAGATCACTTAAAAGGTAAGGAAACTTAAAATCTTTCATCAAAAGGCAGTTCAACATTTAAAGAAAACTTGTCCTCTTATCAGAGAGAAAAGCCAAATTCAAGTTTTGCACCAGCTTATTTTCCAAATTAATTTATTCAACTAAATTTATCTAAACTTAGTCAATCCTGATCATGCCCAAAACTCTTTTCTCAGGGTCCACTTTCCACAAATTTTATCACTTTCTGTATCATTACTTAATCTCCCATTCAGTCACCTGTAAGTCAGACCTACTTTCTTTTCTCTTAGTAAAATGTAACTCCATTCCTCAGGCCTTCTTTACTGAAAATATACATCTTACTTTCCTTAAGCAACCATTAACTGTCTCTTGTGACAGCCTTCTGTAGATTGGTGAACATAAATACCAGTGATATTTTCTAAAAACATTTGCTTTCTTCCCAAAACGTGGCACCAAGCATATTTATCAATAGTCCTAAATATCTTTTTGTCTCTCTGTAAAAGGAAGCCAATGTTTAGTAATTTATGTTTTAGTACCTTATTTTATTTGGGAATGATCCAGC
Source organism: Hippopotamus amphibius kiboko (assembly GCF_030028045.1). Taxonomy (NCBI): domain Eukaryota; kingdom Metazoa; phylum Chordata; class Mammalia; order Artiodactyla; family Hippopotamidae; genus Hippopotamus; species Hippopotamus amphibius. The sequence continues at coordinate 79,559,741 of NC_080198.1, forward strand.
TAGTCAATAAGCTTTCATCACTTAATTTAGGGCAACTCCAGAATCTCAGGTTACCAGGATCTGGAGAGACTAAGTAGATGTTCCTAAAGCATAATTCTTGACAGGGTTTATCTAAAAGCTTTTATCTCGTTTATATTTTCTTTCCTCAGAAGTTTTTTTACATCAGGTTACTTTCCATGCTAACAAATTTATAACAGATATAACAAAACTTTATTTAGCCTATATTACATCTAGGCACAATAAAAATTTATATAAAAAATTATACTTAATGTTGATGACTCTAAAACATGTCTATATTAATCAAACCAGCAAGCTTAAACCGTATTCAATACTATATATCAGTTTAGTACTGAATTTTCCAGATGTCATGAACCTGAAATTCATTCTGGCCAGATTATTTTCTATTTGAGTATTTATAAGCACTTAATAATAATTTTTTTAAAGGCAATTAGAGCTCTTTTATGAATTCTTTTGGCAATACCATACACCTACAATGAACACATAGATACATATGAACACACAAACACAGAGGCCTCATAATTCTCATTCTAAAATTTCAGTACTGAGTCAGGTACAACATAAAAGCCATCAGTCACAAGGGGTTGGATTTAAATTGGCTTCTAGCAGATGGAACAAATCGAGGTCACCTATCTAGATGGCTAAACCCTTTTACTATTTGCAGAAAAGACACTTAGGATTTCTATTTATCTTTTTGGCAAGTCAAGTTTTAAATTATTTTATTTTAATTAATTTTTTTTGCATTCAAAACGATAGCAGAGATAAGTATTCCTTAGATGACCAGATAAGACATTTACCTCTCAAAGGTACAAGCAAGTTCCTCCTAAGATGACTTTGTCTCCCCTTTGCTGACAAGTGTAATTTATTTCCTTGACCAGGAAGGAGAGGGGCGCACACGTAAAGGGCCTTGTCTTAGGGCCTAATAACCTAGGTAGCGCTGATGTTGCCACTCCTGGAAAGCCCAGTATTCCCAGACAGACTGCACGATTACGTGCCTCCCTGAAGATGGCCCTAATCATTAAATGTCTCAGGGAGATGGGGCTGAAAGGAGGCGTTCCCCTGTAATGGGGTTTGCATAGGAATAACTTCAGGTGGGGCTCCGGAGGGGGTCTGGGGTGGTTGACCCTCTCGAGGGCACTGAGCAGGCAGAGGAGCAGTATGTGTACTCCTCGCCTAAGTGAAGAGCCTGAAATCCTTTGGGAATCAGGAGATTATGAAGGAAAGGTGACAGAGGAAGGCAGCCTCGTAATGAGAATCCAAAAGTATACAAGAACACATCAGAGTGTAACGCTCCATATGGACCGGCCCAAGGGACCTAGAGAGAGAGGTGCAGATCTGTCTGGCAAAAGGGGCAAGTCTTTTGGGGAAAACCTAATTTCTCAATAAGTCGGCTCAAAGAGTCAGCTGACGGAAGGGGTGAGTGAGCCTTAAAATTTTAAGAAAACTTTGGCAGAGGGCCCCAGAGCAAAAGGGCCATTTGGACATGCACAATTGCTAAATCAAATCAGTAACCAATTCCCCCCTGTGTCAATGACGCAAGGACAAACAAGGTTGGGTGTCCCCCCTCCGAGGAGAAGGCCACTCAGGTGCCCACCTGGCCGTGTCCCCATGGGGAGCTTAGGTGCCTCTTAGCTTTGGCGGGTGGTATAGAGTCCCACTTGAATCTGACTTGTAGAGAGAGACTGGGTCCCCCAGAGACAGATACCGCCCTGAGCCATATGAGGTCACCACAGAACTGCAGGTTAGGGCCCACTCGGACTCCGTAGCCATGAAGGCCATGGAGCCACACAATCGCCCTGGAACAAGGACGAACCAGGGTGCTCACTCACACACACATTCGCACCAGAGTTTATCACAGTGCCTCCCCTCTCTGGGAAGGTTCCTGACTGGTGGGTGCCTCCCCCTCTGGGAAGGTTCCTGACTGGTGGGTGCCTCCCCCCTCTGGGAAGGTCCCTAACTGGTGGTCTTCTTACTTAAGACCATAGGAGGTAATCAAGCTCCTCTTCCGTCCGGAGATGGGACCTGACTGGGTTCAGTGCCTGGGCTTAGTACCCCCGGGAATCTTACCTGGTCCTGCGACCAATCCAGGTGAGCTGGTCCGCCTCTCTAATGAGTCCGGTTGGGGCCCGGCCATCCAGAGAGTTGGAGCTCCGGTCCGACAGAGAACCCGGAATACCGTCGGGTGGCATGCCTCCTCTTTCATCTCGGAGCTCCTTCACCCCGACCCAGCCGAGCCACCGGTCCCGCAGCTCAAGGGGCCGGCGTGGTTGGAATCTCGCTGGAGCCTCCAAAAATGTTGCAGAAAAAAACTGATCCCATGAGAAACCAAGCACAACACTCGGAGAGTTGGAGAACTCAGGTTTATTGAGCCGGCGGACCCAGACGAGCTAACGTTCCAAAATTCTGGGGCCGCAACATATACTCTTAATCATCCACACAAGCTTAAGTAGAATTTTTAAATAAAAGAATTAATATTACTATTTCAAATTTCTCTCCTACATAACAGTATTTTCACAATTTAATTGGCCTATATATTGTTAAATGTAATCTTTATTAATAGAGAAAAATAAACATGTCATTAACTTTATAGTCTTCACTTTAATGAAACAAAAATTAAGAAGCTCCAATTAAGCTTCCATACATCCCCTGAAATCTATTCCCAACTGCTATAGACGTTTTTAAAAAATTCAAACAGATTTTACTTGGAGGGCTTCTTAGTGGACAAAATAATCACCATTGTTTTCAGAATATCTTTTTCAACCTTTCTTTTGATTTTGTATCATATTTTATTTTATTTTTTTAATTAGTTTAATTTTGGCTGCATTGGGTCTTTGCTGCACATGGGCTTCCTCTAGTTGTGGCGAGTGGGAGCTATTCTTCATTGCAGTGTGTGGGCTCCTCACTGCAGTGGCTTCTCTTGTTGCCGAGCATGGGCTCTAGGCATGCGAACTTCAGTAGTTGTGGCACATGGGCTCAATAGTTGTGGTTTGTGGGCTCTACAGTGCAGGCTCAATAGCTGTGGCACACGGGCTTACCTGCTCCGCGGCATGTGAAATCTTCCTGGAGCAGGGCTGGAACCTGTGTCCCCTGCACTGGCAGGCAGGCAGATTCTTAACCACTGCGCCACCTAGGAAGTCCGATTTAGTATCATATTTTTAATCACTTCTCCAGTTCTAATAAAATATATATTTACTAACAGACTTCCATATGTTTACTGTTTCAGATAGTTTTACTAAAATACTATGATTGTATTTAATTTTTATTTTTAAAAAATAAAACCTTGGTAATACATGTTGAAAATCTATAATCTATAATAAAATTTTAAAACTGCTTATAAAATCTTTTATGAGGGTTTATGGGCTTTTGAAATGGTTCCTTCCTTGCTCCTACAATTTGCAAAATTACCCTAACCTTCCATTTTATTAGAGTATATTATGTATATCATCACTGCTTTGTTATATAACTATTCCTTCCAACTCCATAATCATTCTGATTCATAAATGTGTTGTTGATCTCCGATATTTATTTTAATATTATTTTAAAATATTTTTGTGTAACTATTTTTCCATTTTATGTCTTTGATGTCTTTCACTCAATGTTTTAAATATACACTATATCGTATTGCTTATGTTAAGCTCATATTCCTACAACAGCAGGTAGCTTTATCCTTTGATTTTATTTTGTTTTTAAATGAGGTTTTGACTTTTGGTTTACATTAATTTCTTCAAAACAATTACAAATAATAACCATATGAATGTGTTTGTATATGTCTGCTTATGTATGTAATTGTTTTTTTCTCCCACTGGAATGCAAGCTCTATGAAAATAATGCACATCTTTGTCTTATTTTTCAGCATACCCATGACACCTGAGGCAGTGTCTAGCATTATGTGTACTTAATAATGAATGATCATGGTTTTATAAAACTGTTCTCATCATACATGAACCCATTAATCATGTTTCAAAACCTATTCTCAGCAGTTCCCCATACATTTTGCAAAAGCCTATCTCATTAATATATTTTAATATTTTAAAGAATTACACAATCTTCTGTGGTGCTTTATGACACGGTTTGTCATATTTTCTTCCTCCAAAGTTTTATTTCAGAAAGATCAATATAATGTTCTGTGAGGTAGAGTTTATTAATGATATTACTCTCACCAGTTTCCCCACCAATGGTGTTCTTTGATGTAGTTAAAGCATGTAATCCAGTTTCTTACTTTGTTATGTTGTGCACCAAGTCTTAAGATAAATGGTTCTGGCTGAAGAAAATATGGACCCAACATTCACTGGTTAGCTTACTCTGCCTCAATAGGGACATAATACATAATAATGCAGCAGCAAACCTATCTCTGCATGATAATTATGGTGAAGTATTCCTGACAGCATATTAGTAACTTTTTCTTTATTTGCTCTTACAAATATTAAGGGATTCCTCTGACAGCATATTTCAGTGTGATTCCTTTGCTGTTATATATAGTGAGAAAATAACCTACTTATATCCAATCAATTAGAAATCAGTCCTCTAAATTTTGTTATTTTTATAATTTCTTATTTCATGAAAACTCTCATTTGGCATCACTAAATTTCCTGACATTTACCACTCCTCTTTTTTTTTTTTTATTTTAAGAAAGCCACTAATGGCCTTGTTTCTCAAAACATGGTCCCCAAAACAGCAGGATCAGCATCACCTGATAACTTGTTAAAGATGCAAAATTTTGGCTCCCACAACAGGCAATTTGAATCTGAAATTCTGGAAGTAAGGTTCCATATCCCAAGTTTTAGCAAGCTCTCCAGGGGATTCTGGTAAAAAATAAAGTTTGTGAACCATTGCTCTAAGATAGCGTCTTCCATCTTTCTGCTACATCTTTCTGATGTATCTCATAGTCATAATATTTTTGCATGAAAAGTCAGACATCAGCTTTAAATATCAAATAGTTTGAAGGAATGTCAGAACACAGTTATGAAATGAAATTGTCTCTCAGGGATGGAATCCTTATCCATCTTGAGGTGCGTTGCTCAAAAACAGACTCTGAGAGAGAGGATGACATGCAGGTGGTTTAATTGTGGCATGTCCTAAGGAACAACACCTGTGGAAACAGGAGCGGGTGAAGGAGAAATGAAACTACACAGTGGTCACATGTGTGCCCTCAGATAATTCTATCAGAGCTCTGGAGATGGGATGGTCCTTCCATAGGTATACTAATTAGAAGCAAGAGGTCCAGTTCTTTCAACACTCTCCCACTCCAATCAGCCACTGAATGCCAGCTCTCCTATGGGAGGACCAAAATATTGATGAAGCAGCCTCCATCATCTGATTCCTAGAAAGTGATTCAGCTGTAAGCTGTGCAGCCATTCTCACAGCCCAAGATTTGGTTAGGGAACTGTAGTGTCCCTGGCATAGACCTCATTTCCTAAGCTGTTACAAAGATATACTTTTCTTTCTACACACTGTTCTTTTTGTTTTCATATTTGTTTTTTCCCCAACTCAATTTTCTGCATGTAGGAAAATATATTTAGATGAGCAAACGGTGGACAAATCAAAAATTTTATAAAATGATTGAGATGTTTATAATTTATACTAAGTTCAAGTCAATTCCAATTATTTATATATAAAAGTGTTTACAGCTTTTAATCATAAATAATATAAAAAAGAGATGAAGTAAAAACTATTGGTTAAAATCAACAGCACTATGAACAAATATTTATAACAGGGTTATTGACAGATCTCCATTCATAAAAAAGATGGTTGCTTCTAGTAGATATCTCAGACTGTAGTACTGAATAACTGGATCAAAAAATAAATAAAAATAAGAAACATGATCAAGTTGAGAAGCAAATCTTTCCTAGGAAATGTTAGGAAAGTGGAAAATTGTTACACATCTATTTTACTCATTAGAAATGTAGCATTTAGTGACAAGCAATATTATATTTTGAACAACAGATTGCTCTATTATTTTAGTATTTTGTTATTAATATCTCCAATTGGATTTGAGATCTCTGCTAAAACTATCTTTTCATGTTCTCTACCTGTTCCTAGATTTTTTATTTTGGATATTTTACTAAAGAATTGCTGGGCTTGCAACATAATTTCAGGACATATATATATATATATATATATATATGTATGTATATATCTCAATATAAGACATATCATATATATCTGTATATCTCTATCTACATCTATATCTCAATATAAGACAATCTATAATGAAAACAAACCCAGTCACCTGATGAATTAGGAGATATATAGATAGAGATATAAAGATATTATATAGATATGTATAAATTATTTGAACTATCATTGCTTGGACTAAATAAATTTGTGAATTCAGTCCTAAGAAACTAGAACAACATCAATAAATCAGCCATCCCTGAGAAACATAGTACTTACCTTTTATATCAGACACAGGGCGTATTTTTTTCCATATCTGTAAAAGACTGCTTCAAATTGTGACGGTCTCAGAGGCATATTTCCTAACTAAGAATGCCACTGAATTAAGTAACAAGAAAGATGTCACTAAAATCCCATGACGGCATGATAATATACAGACAACAACTGAATTCTCAATCTTTAACTCACATTTATTGTAATGCCCCTAGGGCAGAAGTGCCATTTTCAGGAAGACTCATTTACATAATTACTCTGAAATAGGTACAGTAACTGTATGGTGAGGCTAAAACCAATTTTGGAGCAAATGGACTATACAATTGATAATATCAAAGATCCTTTTAGTTTAACTGTAATTTGAGAAACATTCCATTACATTAATAAAGTTCTTAAAGAGGAACCTAGTATTTCATTTCCTGTTTATTTCATTATCATAACTTTTTACTATGATATGATTTGAAACTTAGCGAAAAGTTTTAAGAAAAGTACAAGTCCCATTAACACAGATTAACAATTGTTTACATCATTTTTCCCCATCTGCTTCTTTCTGTCTCTGTCTCTCCCTCTTTGTCTCAGCAAAAAAAAAATTTGCGTGCACAAACGTGCACAGACATACACACACACAGACACAGACACACACACACACACACAGGCCTTACATAGCTTCCATAAGAATGAACTTCAGTTACCATGTTTTAATTAAATAATACCAGGCCCTACAACAAAGTTCAGATTTCAGTTACTGTGATATATTAACTGTATGTAATTGCACAAAGTATAAACTTCACTGCTAGCTCTTCAGTCCTACAAATTATCATGTAAATAGCACATGTACATCATGATCAGTGACTAAACATGTCACTTCTTTCAGAGTCTGTCAGTACTCTGTCGCTGTGTATCTGCTATTCAGTTCATTCACAAACAGAAAAGTATGTAGCACTTTCTTATCTCCCAGTGATAAACCCATAAGGCACTATATAAAAATGAATAATTGAAAGAGGAAATTGGTTGACAAAGTTGAAAGTGCAACAAATAAATGAAAATCAATAATGCTAGAGTGAAATTCAAATTGAACATAAACGGAGTTATGGAAGAAATAGAGGCTGACCATAGGGATGTTAATTCCACCAATATTTTGAGACACTAGATATGCAACCAGAGGAAATTAATGAAGGCAAATTTATGGACATAAATGAGACAAACACTTATGACAAAAAAGCTGATGATGTTCCAGAAGTCATGGTGGTAAAAAAAAATCACATTAAAGAAACTCTCAGAGATATTTCACCACTGAAAATGCAAAGGATAAAATATTAGAAGCTAATCCTAACTTAAGAAGCAGATTAATAATTCACTAAGGAATAAAAAAGGTGCTCACATGTACTGTAAATTATATGATGAGAAGAAAGCAAACAATGTTCAAATTTCTCTTGTAAGTTTTATACAAAGAAGTAAAATTATTTAATTGTAAATATTTCTAATATTTTAAATTACAATGTATAAATTTGTTTCACTAATTTTAATTTCCCTATACATTATAATAGAAAGAGAATTTCTAATGTTTTGACAAAAATGTTAAAGGTCACAGAGCATTAGTAATTTTTTAACTGACTGTTAAGGTGGCTTTGCATGATTTCAATCCGCACAGTTATTTTTACAGCCTGGCACTAGTAGGCAAAGGGAAGGGTGCCCTTTGACAATAGGTTGGAAACATGCCCATTTATCCCCTAAATATTTCCATGTGTTTTTCCCCAAAATAAAGTCTTTGGTTCAAATATGCAATGCACTTATTTTGGTGCAGTTATCAAAATCAGAAAATATAACATGATACAATATTATTATCTAACCTGCAGTATATTTTAATTTTAACTGTCTCGAGGTAAAATATAGAACTATACTTTTTTTCCCAGTTCAAGATCCAATCTTAGCCCATGTATTGCATTTAATTGTTATATGTTAGTAATCTCCTTTAATCTGGAATATTTACTCAGCCTTTCTTCATCTTTTCTGATCTTGGCAATAATTTTAGAAAACATCTTTCAATTTGGATGTTTCTTTTATTACTTTATAATTAAATTCAGTGTATACACATTTTGGCAAAAATGAAATTGTCTTCCAGATGCATCATATCACGAAGAAAGATACTTGATTTATTTCATCAATGGTGATATTAGTTTTAGTCATTTGGCTAAGCAATTATTCTGAGGGTTTTTTCCACTATAGTGAAATTATTTTCCCCTTTGTAATTAACAGCTAATATCAGAGAATCCATTTTGAAACTATGAAAATATACTACTTCTCATTAACCTTTCACCCACATTTTTTGATGATATAGTTAACAGTCTGCCTTAAAAGGTTTTTTCTTTTCCTCTATTTATTTATTACTGACATATTTACATGAATAAGGACTAATGGCTTTTTTTATTCAATGGGTTATATACATTCTGTCATTATATTTTGATATTCACATTGTCCTAGATGAAGTCAGAAGGAGTCTGTTCAAGATGGCTTCTTTGTGCTTTACAGATTTCTTTGATGATTTCATTACTTTTCAGGGCAAAAAGATGCTGCAGATACATCTTTAGATTTTTCTTATCTCAGCCCTGAGATGGAATTCTTTACGTATTCTCAATATGTTCTTTAATTTTTATGTATTTTGCAAATATTTAGCATTTATTTTGTCTACCTTATTTCTTTACTTGGTAGTGTGTTTTGATTAACAGAAGTTTATTTTGTTTTAATTAACAGACTTTAATTTTTTAGAGCAGTTTTAGATTCAAAGCAAAATTGACTGGAAAGTGCAGAGAGTTCTCACACACCTCTTATTCATTCCCCATCCCCTCATACCTCACACAAAGCCTCTCCCACTGTCAACATCCACCATCAGTGTGGCACATTTATTACATTCCATGAACCAATATTGACACCTCATTATCAACTAAAGTCTACAGTTTACATTAGGGTTTACTTTCTCTGTTATACATTCTATAGGTTTTCAGAAATGTGTAATACTATAACATATAACCGCCATTGTTATATCATACAAAATAGTTTCACTGCCCTAAAAATTCTCTGTGCTCCTCCTATCATCCCACTGAATCTCTGGCAATCACTGATATTCTACCGTCTCCATAGTTTTACCTTTTCTAGAATGTCATATAATTGGAATCATATAGTATGTAGCCTTTTTCAAATTGGCTTCTTTCACTTAGCAAAATGCATTTAATATTCCTCCATGTCTTTTTCTGGCTTGATAGCTCATTTCCTCTCAGTGTTGAATAATATTCCATGATCTTAGTGTACCCCAGTTTATTCCTTCATTCACCTACAGCAGCCTTTCTTGGTTACTTTTAAGTTTTGGTAATTATAAATAAAGCTGCTATGAACATTCATGTACAGGTTTTTTGTGGAGATAAGATTTCAACTCATCAGGGGAAAGATTGCTGGATTGTTAAGTGTATGTTTAATATTGTAAGAAACTGCCAAACTGTCTTCCAAAGTGGTTGCATCATTTTGCATTCCCACCAACAGTGAATGAGAGTTCCTCTTGAAAAATTTTGATTTTAATGAGATCACATTTATAATTTTTAATATTGCTGCCTTCTGAGTTCCGTTTCAGAAATTGTTACCTAATCTGAATATGTTAGCCATGGATATACTCTGTTTTCTTATAGAAGCTGCATAATACTAAACTCTAAATTTAGGTTTAGGAGCCTGTTCAAATTAACATTTATTTGTGTATGGTGTAAGAGAAGGCACTTTTTTCCCCTATATAGGTATCTGGTTGTTCTAGCACAATTTAAAAAGTATTTAATTTCTGCACTGAATTATTTGTCACCTTTGTCAAAATCAATTGCCCATATATTTGCAGGTTTATTTCTGAACTCTATTCTTTTGCATTAACAATTTTTAGTTATCATGAAAACATAGCACATCAGTTTTGTAGAAAGTCTTGATATGCAATAGTATAAATCCTTCAACTTTGTGTTTATTTTACAAGCTGCTTTCAGAAACTCTAAAACTTTTGTATGTAAGAAGGTTATTCATTCCCATGAGAGAGACATTTTCAATGATCCGAAACATTGATCATATAGGGGAGAACAGGCATCTTAAATACAGTGTCCAGTTCATGAACATGGTATAATTTCCCATTTATTTAGGTTTTTATTATTTTCTCTCAGCAATGTTTTGTACTTTTAGGAATTCTGAAAGTATTTTGTGTGAAATGTACTGTTTAATATCTTATGCTTTGTGATACTATTGTAAAGGGATTTAGATTTTTTTTTCATTTTAAACTGTTTAAAGCTAGTATATATAAATGCAATACTTTTTTTTTGTATTTTTATCTTTTATCTGGAACACTTCTAAATTCACTATTTCTAATATTTCTCTTCTAATCCCTTAGGTATTTCTACATAAGCAGTCATTTCATTTGTGAAAAGAGACTTTTATATCTTTCTTTTCAATATATGTCTTCTGTTTGTTTTAATGCAATGGATAATTTCTCTAGTACAGTTTGTTGAAAAGAAATGGTAACAGTCAACATGTTTGATTTGATCACTATATTTACCATATGAGATAATAGCTGTAGGTTTTTTTATTATTATTTATTTATTTATTTATTGGCTGCGTTGGGTCTTTGTTGCTGCTCCGGCTTTCTCTAGTTGTGGACAGAGAGGGCTAGTCTTCATTGCAGTACGTGAACTTCTCATTGTGGTGGCTTCCCTTGTTGCAGAGCATGGACTCTAGCCTCTCAGGCTTCAGTAATTGTGGCATGTGGCCTCAATACTTGTGGCTCAAGGGCTCTAGAGTGCAGGCTCAGTAGTTGTGGCGCTCGGGCTTAGGTGCTCTGAGGCATGTGGGATCTTCCTGGAGCAGGGATCAAACCCGTGTCCCTTGCATTGGCAGGCAGATTCTTAACCACTGCACCACCAGGAAAGTCCCTGTAGGCTTTTAATAGATGCACTTCATTGGATTGAAGAAGTTCATTATCTTCCTAACTTGCTCAGTATTTTGATCAAGAATAGGTGATAAACTTTGTCCAATGAATCTTCTTATACTAAGATAATCATACTATTTATTTCTTTTATTTTATTAATATAGTAAAATACATTAAGTAATTTTTGAATGTTAATCCAAATTTATGTTCCTGGGAAAAACAGTATTTAGCCATGATATATCATCCTGATTATATATTGCTTAATTTTATGTGCCTATACATTCTTAAGCATTTATGATTGTATTTATGAAGGTAATTGATCTATATATAATGCATAACACTTTTATCTGGTGTTTATACCACATTAATGCTGACCTCATAAAAAAAGTGTGTATTCTTTCTCTTCTTCCCTGGAACATCTTCTATATTATTTATTTTAGTAATTTACTAGCCAAACTATTTGGGGTGTAGATTTCTGTGGGAATGTTTTTGATAGTGAATTGTTTTCTTTAGCCAACATACAGGGTTTTTTTTTCTAATTTTTATTAATTTTATTTATGTATGTATTTATTTATTGGCTTCATTGGGTCTTTGTTGCTGCGTGGGCTTTCTGTAGTTGCAGCGAGTGGGGCTACTCTTCGTTGAGGTGCATGGGCTTCTCAACGCAGTGGCTTCTCTTGTTGCAGAGCACAGACTCTAGGCACGCAGGCTTCAGTAGTTGTGGTACATGGACTCAATAATTGTGGCTTGCTGGCTCTAGAGCGCAGGCTTAGTAGTCATGTGTGCATGGGCTTAGTTTGCTCCGTGGCATATGGGATCTTCCTGGTACAGGGATTGAACCCATGTCCCCTGCATTGGCAGGCAGATTCTTAACCACTGCACCACCTGGGAAGCCCCTATACAGGGATTTTAAATTTCTATTTTATCTTAAATTTGTATTCCCTAAGTTGTGAAATTTGTTTGTCATAAAGTGGTCCATATATTCCTCTCTCTCTCTCTCTCTCTCAGAATTGTTAGCAGTCTATCAATTTTATTCACCTGTTCAAGGAACCCACTTTTGTCTTTGTTAATTTTCTTTATCATTTGCCTATTATTTCACAGATTTCTGCTCAATTTTAATTATTACATTAATTATCACATTATTACTTACTTAGTTGGCTTAACTGAAACCATGAGTAAGAGTGGTATCATTTTTTCTGTTGCTGTTTCATTGGAATGGGATGGATACTGCCAAAATATCTTTTTGTCATTAGACTACCATTTTTTTCTAATCATTTTGCTAGTATAAAGCCTTTTTCAAAGCTTTTTTCTTTATTTTTTCATTTTGTTCTGTTTTTTGTCATTTTGGGGATTTGGGCTTCTGCAGAGCTTTATTTGCTATCTATGTAAGATGATAAGAACACTCAGGGAACTCATTGCCGTGTCTTTAAGTCCTAAGATCCCTAGGCTGTCCACCATCCTCTTTCCAACATTCATCTTCCATTGCTTGTTGTTGTGTTATGTTCAGGTATTTGTGGTTAAATGAGGGAGGATCTGGGAAGAATGGAGCTACTTCATCTGGTGAAACCACAAGTCCCCTAGCTGCTTTATATTTCCATATTCATTATGTTTTATTATGAAAGTTTTCAAACACAAAGCAAAGATAAAAGAATTTAGAATGAACATTCAATCACCTTTTACTAATCTTTACTATACTTTTCTTATATTTTTATAGTTCTTTCTAGACATTTACCATTCATGTTTTTTTAATATATTTTTCTAAGTAATTTTCAGACAATACAAATATTTTACCATGTATATTATTAAGTAGAATTCTATATTATTACACAGAAGTTTAGGTGAAATTTACATACGTCATGCACAAATCTTAAGGATACATATTCAGAGTTTTGACAGTTGCATACATCTTCAGTGACAAATAAAATGGTATTATTATCACCTTCAAAAGTTTCCTATGTCCTTTTCCAGCCAATCACCACACTCATTCCCCTAGAAACAATTACTGTTCTAAGTTTATCCACCATAGATGAATTTTGCTTAATTTTGAACTACATGAGAGTCAAATTACACATTCAATTTATTTTTATAAGACTTCTGTCACTCAACACAAAGTTTTGACTTTCATTTGTATGGTTTCATATATCAGTAGTTTCTTTTTTTTCTACTTTTATTTAATTGTATAAATACACCATAGGTTTTATTTATCAATTCTATATGATGGATAATCAACTGATCTCCAGTTTTGGGATATTATGAGTTATGCTGAGGTTTTTGTGATTATTTGTGGTTTTTTACATTTTTTATTGTTTTGTTTTCTATATTAAATAAAATGCATTTTATTTATCTTTATAAAAGCCTGGAAGTGAGATCTCTGGTTCACAGTTTTGTTGTGTATTTAGTTTTATGTGTATTTAAAAAAAGCTGTGAGAGCGAAAGAAACCATAAACAAGACTAAAAGGCAACCCTCAGAATGGGAAAAAATAATTGCCTATGAAACATCGAACAAAGGATTAACCTCCAAAATATACAAGCAGCTCTTGAAGCTTAATACCAAAAAAGCAAATAACCCAATCCACAAAGGGCAGAAGACCTAAATAGACATTTCTCCAAAGAAGACATACAGATGGCCAACACACACATGAAAAGATGCTCAACATCACTCATCATCAGAGAAATGCAAGTCAAAGCCACAATGAGGTATCACCTCACACCAGTCAGAATGGCCATCATCACAAAGTCTGGAAACAACAAATGTTGGAGAGGGTGTGGAGAAAAGGGAACTCTCCTGCACTGTTGGTGGGACTGTAAGTTGGTACAGCCACTATGGAAAACAATTTGGAGGTTCCTTAAAAAACTACAAATAGAAGTACCATATGATCCCACTACTGGGTATATACCCAAAGAAAACCATAATCCCAAAAGAAACTTGTACCATAATGTTTATTGCAGCACTATTTACAATAGTCAGGACATGGAAGCAACCTAAATGCCCATCAACAAATGAATGGATACAGAAGATGTGACATATATATACAATGGAATATTACTCAGCTATAAAAAGGGATGAGATGGAGCTATATGTCATGAGGTGGACAGAACTACAATCTGTCATACAGAGTGAAGTAAGTCAGAAACAGAAGGACAAATATTGTATGCTAACTCACATATACGGAATCTAAAAATGGTACTGATGAACTCAGTGACAAGAACAAGGATGCGGATACAGAGAATGGACTGGAGAACTCGAGGTATGGGAGGGGGCGGGGGGTGAAGGGGAAACTGAGACGAAGCGAGAGAGTAGCACAGACATATATATACTACCAACTGTAAAATAGTCAGTGGGAAGTTGTTGTATAACAAAGGGAGTTCAACTCGAGGATGGAAGATGCCTTAGAGGACTGGGGCGGGGAGGGTGGGGGGGACTCGAGGTGGGGGGAGTCAAGGAAGGGAGGGAATACGGGGATATGTGTATAAAAACAGATGATTGAACCTGGTGTACCCCCCAAAAAAAAATTAAAAAAAAAAAGAGATTTAATTGCAAAATCTAAAAAAAAAAAAAAAAAGCCAATTGCGCTCAATAAAGAAAAAGTGGATATGTAAAAAAAAAAAAAAAAGCTGTGAGGACTTTTTCCAAAGTGACTGAAACTTTACATGCTCAGCAACAAAAGCTGAGCACTTTAGTATTCCCTATGCTTGCCAGCATTTTATCTTTTCATCTGTTCTGTCTTTTTCGGTTTAGTTGTTATGGTGGGTGTGGTGATGTCTAACTGTAATTTCAATTTATAATGTCCTAAAATTAATAAGGTTAAGAATGTTTCATGTTTTTTGGACATTAGTGAACTCTTTGTAAACATTGCTTAAACATTTTTCTCATGTGTTTATTAAAAATTTTAATATTTTTATTACTGAATTATAGGAGATCTTTTTATATGGTTTGTGAATATTTATTTTCAACTTATGGCATGCTTATTTTCTTGATGGTATATTTTGATTAACAGAAGTTTGTAATTATGAAATCTACCTTATTATATTTTTGTATATTTATGCATATTGCTTTTTTTACTTATCTGAGAAAATCCGTTTTTTTGCTCTAAAGTCATGTTATTATTTTAAAAGACCAGATTTTTTGCTCACAAAGCAATAAATAATTTCAGGAATATATTGCCATAAGTACTAAAATGGACAAAAAAATAAAAGAAACATCCATACACTCAATGTATGGTACATCAACCAATGAACCAATAATTATGAAAATCTACTATGTACCAAGCAGTATATTTTAGCTATAAAAACTTTTAGATAAAAATTGCATTAGAAATGTACTTTCTGGAAGCAAAATCTAAAAAGTAGCAATTTTTATTCAAAGAAAGGATAAATATAAGGAGATCAGGTTAGAAACAGTAGTTTGCTGTTTAACCAATAATGTCTCTAGATTTTGCTTTTATCAAGGTCATTGTAGATGATATTCCCTGAACCCTGCTGAGTTATTAATGGAGACTACAAAGTACTGACATACTAAATTAATTTTATCCAGATACAACTTATGATAGTTTTAACATAAAAATATTATGAAATGAGAATGATTTATTCAAACCCATTGTTAAAATATGCATTTCCATGTATTCCCAGAAAATACTGAAATATGAGATTAAAAGATCATGGATATTAGAAACAATGGAAATCAAACCATTTGTTTGTGAATTAATAGTTTACATATAAAGCATATATTTATAAATTATATAAGCTATGTAAAACATGATTTTCCCCACTAACAGGTTATTGCTAAGGTATACTGAAATGTTCCCTGAAATTTCTGTCATTCTTGGGGATGTTGTAAACTAGAAGAAAAATTTGCCATATGAAATAGCTTTCCTCAAACATCTGCTGCCAAGAAAGTTTGTTTGGAGCTTGTGATGATGGATGAATTTTTGACAGGTAATTGCAATTCAGATCAGATGCAGACAGATTTAGTACCTAAAAGCTTCTAGTTTATTAAAATCACCATTGATTTATTTAGCACTCCTTCTTCCCTCCAAACTGTCTTGCATTTTAATACTCTTTGGGAATTAATAATTTAGCTATGATACCTATAATTTATAGAGTTGATTGAAATATAGTGGATTTTTCTTGATTCTGCAAACAAAATCTTAAATAGGGAAGTACTTGAAAATTAAGCAATATTCTTGTGTTGTTATAAAACAAAAAATCATGGCATTTTTACAACTGCGTTCGTCAATAATGTTATTAAACATTTTCAATTTGTTATGCAATGTTTCATCTAACAATTGATTAGGCTTTTGTGAACAGATAATACAAGCATTAGCCATTACCTTCTTTTTCTTAAGTGGTTTTCTGGAAAAATGACTCTGAGGTGGAGATTTACATGCAGGAACTGTATTTGGGGATGGTATCCCATGGATTAATTCCTGAAGAAAGAGAAGGAAGTGAGATTGGGTGGAGGGAGGAGTTGAATGGTGATTCAGTTGCAATAAATCTCAATACAGCCTACTGGGAGCTCTGGAACTGTGATGGCTTTAAGTAAAGGGGCCAGATCTTTATGTCATTCTCCTTTCCCCCATATAGACCAGTCAATGGATATGGACTCCCCATACAAGGAGGAAGACATGACTTTGTGTGCTGCAGCTATACAGAGAGCCACTCAACTGAGAGCCATCAGTCACACAACTACCCTGCTAATGTAGCTGATGCAGGAAGTGCCTTAGTCCTAAAGGGAAACCTGGGCAGTGGTATAAGCTGCACAGTGGTATATAGTATTTGTGTGTCTGAAGACTCAGCTTTATTTTTAATATGTCATGGATATGAAGGTATGCAAATAAATACCATTTATGATAACAGTAAAACTAACAGATATGCATCTACTGTATTACCAACACATTTGAAGTCATCTCTGTGGTCACATCATCTCTTCAATCACATCACCTACCATTTTTCTCCAGAAACAATCAATTTCCTTTTTTAAACTTATTAATCATCTCCTATTGTGATATAAGTAGAAATTCTCTATGATACCAATCGTTAAAAAAAGTGATTGTGACAGATCTAGTGCAGTCTTTGGTCATATGCCTAAATTCTAATAAGATGTCAAGGAATATTATGTGATACTTTTACGTAGATTCCTAAACCTGGACTGGCTTGAATGTAGACATGATGGCTTTGGTAGCCATCTTGGACCCTGAGTCTAAGGCACCATGAAAACCTAGGATGTATTAAAAAGAAATAGAAAATTTGAACAGACCTATAACTAGTAAGGAGACTGATCAATAATCAAACAAAGGAAAGCCAATAAAGGAAAGCCCAGAACCAGATGGCTTCACTGGTAAATTCTACCACATGTTTAAAGAATTAATGCCAATCCTTCTCAAACACTTCCAAAAAATTGAAGAGGAGAAAACACTTCCAAATTCATTCTAAGAGGCGAGCATTACTCTGATACCAGAAACAGACAAAAACTCTACAAGAAAAGAAAAATACAGGCCAGTATCACTGATGAACATTGAGATAAAAATTCTTACAAAAAACTGGCAAATCCAATTAAATAGCACATGAGAAGAGCTATTCAGTTTTATACACGACAGTTTCCTAAAGTTTTCTTCTGCCCTCCAATGGAGGTCTTTTTCAGAAGTATGTTTATTTTCTAAGCTCTATGAATTCTGCTTTATTTTCCCTTATCTTATGGTGTGGATCTATATAGACTATTATGTTTCTGTGTAAATATATAAGAGCATCCCTTTCTCAGATGAGCTCATGTGTGGGATGGCAGGTTGACATCTAATGGTCCCAACAGAAGGCCTGGAAGCCTTTCAACCTTGCATTGATTGCCCCCACTTCTCAGCATGCTGACATTCTGAGTCAGTGAAATTATGAAAATTTTCTAATATTTTATACAGGAATTGTTAATGTAACACCTCTCATCTATAGTGTTTATTTATCTAAAAAATAACAATACTATTGAAGCCTTTGTTTACCCCTTCCCAATCTTACTCCTAGTCCCAATACCATCTTAGAATTAACAAACATTCTTAAATATGGCTAGGTCATTTTCTGTTTTAATATGTATGTATGTATCTATATGCTATGTGGTTTTGGTTTTGCATGTTTTTAAACTTTATGTACATTTCATGCTATAGCTATCTTTCTACCATATGACTTTTTTGCTCTATATGAACCTTTTGATATGATTCCAAGTAAATACATGGAGCAGAGTTTCATTACTTCAAAACACCATCTAGTGTGCTAAGTACATCCTTTATACTTTAATGAATGTTTTCACAGTATTTACAGGAATGGGTTCTAGAGATAAAATGACTGAGTTTATACCTTGGCTCTACTGTTTATTTACTGAGTAACTTTAAGCACATTATTTGTTACCTCTGGGACTCAGTTCCCTCCTCCGAAAATTGTGACACAGTCTAAAATTACTCACTACACAGGGTTTTTGTGGAGATTAACTTAATACATGCAATGTTCCATGAAGTACATGGCACAAAGTAAACACTAAGAAATATGTAGGTTAATTCCAAAGATTTTGCTACTATAAAAATCCTACTATGTATATTATTTTTTTTTCAGGGGAAAGCACGAATGCAGCCCCCCAGTACCACAAATTATGCAGTCGAGTTTCCCACACTTGGGGAAATCGCAACGGTCAGCACATCCAGAGTGCAATGGATAAGCCTCGCCCTGCGAAAACCACCTTCGTGCTCATGGTATCTCCCCTGCCAGGTAAGTACTATATATTCTTACGCATGTGTTTTTAGGAAGTTTAATTTGGCATATATATTTCTTAATGCAACATAAATATTAATCATTTATCCACTCCCCTGGTAACAGGTATACGATTCGCAGGTTGTGTTATAACAATAGGACTATAAAATATGTACAGGTCCCATGTAGACATGAGTAAGAAACTGTTAGGCAGTAAATTCCCTTACGGTTCATACAACTATAGCTTTGTTAATATTGTACAGTTGCTGTCTACAGTGGATATATGAGAATGATCATTTCCGCACATCACTGTCCAGGCTTGATTTGGCTCACACTTTAATTTTTGCTAATCTAATGGTTATTATCATATAACATACATTTGGATATTTTGTCACATGAAAAATATTTTTCTCTTCTTCTGTTTCTTGACATATTAGCCCCATTTATTATTTGTTATAATTCTTATTGGTTTGTTTGAGATGTATACATATTTGTGAAAGTTTTAGAAATACTTTCTCCCAATCTGGAGATAAATTTTCATCTATTTTGTTCATTTCTGATGCACACAGATTTATATGTCTATGGTTTTTGAATTTACATATCTTGTCTATGTAAATTGGCTGTTGGCGTGTTGCCTAGGAATTCATTTGCTGTCCCCAGAGTTAAGAATATAATTTTCATATATCTTCTCCCAAATAATTTAAAGTTTTGTTTTTACATATAGACGTTAATTCACTGGATCTGTGTCTGCCTCTGTGCATCTCTTTCTGTTATGAAATATGGTTGGTTTTATTTTCCCTTTCGAGTAAGAAATTATCTCATGATTGATTATGTAATTATTTATCTTTCTATTTTACATATATTGAGACTGTTTTTACAGGCATACAAGTTTATAAAAGTATAATATCCTCTTGCTTGACTATTCTTCTGGCATTCATAGTGATCCCTTTATCTTCTATAATGCCATTGGATAATTACTTTGTATATTTTGTCTTATATTAATATAGTTATGTTGGTTTTTTCAAACTGTTATTTTGTAGGTGTGTTTTCCCACTTTGTAACGGGTAGTCTGTTGTTATGGGATTTCCTTTGTCTTTTCATATATTGATGAACATTTTTACTTTGCTTTCATTGTCTGAATTTTCCTATTAGATTGATGATTATTTGCTGTCAGCTTGAATTTGTGTTAGAGAATAGCTATTCCCCGTATGTGGGCACGCTTTCTAATACAGAGGACTGCCTCCAGTGATTGTAGGTGAGGCGGCATAAAATGCTTCTGAGAAGGGTGTAACTACAGTTTATCTTAGAGAATGATGATGTGCATCCCATTGGGAATGGAAGAATTCTACTTATTAGGGACTCAGCACTCCTCCATCCACAGGGTTCACACTCACTGCTTTACGCTAGAAGTGGACACAGCAGTGGACACAGCAGCTGTCTCTGCCTTGGCAGTAGAGTGGTAGAGGGATGGGACTGTCAGATTCTGATTATTCTATATAAAAATTACCCAATTATTGGTCATCTCAGTCAGCTGTTTATGACGTGCATTAAAGTTACTAAAATCTATAATTACTTCATGTACTGTATTAGCTCTAAGCGCTATAATGGAATGTTTCCTTAAGGGAATGATCATGACTACCTTGTTCAGAATTCTACCTCAATTACTGTGCACGTTGTAAGAAGTCATCACAAAACAGATTCTCCAGAAACACACCTTGAGAATAAATTTATGTACAAGTGAGAAATCAGCAAGGTAGCAAAGAAAGCAGGACAGGAAATGGGTCAAAGCCCAGTGGGGGGTGATTTGAATTCAAGTTCCATGGGGTATAGCATCAGCCTGATTTTGCAGGAGAACTCTTCAATTCAGGTTAAGACTCAAAGTTCTAACTCACTCAAGCTAAGGAAATGGGCTTTCACACTGCCATAATAGTCAGCCATCTATTAAGAGCCAGATTTAAATTCTGGGGGATAAGAAGTTCCCAGACACTTTCAGCTTTCTGCACATGGGGACACAGCAGTTCCAGGATCCTAACGGCAGCCCCTAAAGTGAATCACAGGTACTGGCAATTTGAAGCAGAACAACAGTTTAAGAGTTTGGAAGGTACCTGGACAAAGTACCCCAGATATCTGCTATAGCCCTCCCCTGCACTGGTTGGATCCACTTGTAATTTACTTTAAGTTTACTCCATCCTGCTAAATTTCCTTTAAGACGTAGGATGATCATAATTTGAATGGAAAATATTTAAGAAGTGGTTATTGGGATGCACAGAAGCTCTGCTAGCTGCATGTGGTCCCAAGGCAATATTCATTTTTCTTCATTCTGCCATCCATTTCAGACTTTCCTCACACTCAACTAGCATTTCTTCCCATCTAAGTAGCTTATCTGGTTTCATGATGCTCTGGTTTCCATGCCTTCTTCACTGCCAAGGCTGTGGCTATTGTAATTTCTCACTTAGAGTTGAAATACCTCATGAGATTACCATGATTGACCCTAGTGTATCAATCAATTGGTCCCACTCATCTTGACGATGAACAGGATCAATAATCCTATCAGTAATGTAGCTCCCTTCTTTCCCTATTGGTTCTTGGGATGGGGATCACAAAATAACCAAGTGAGACTACTTCTGTTCCTATATTAGCATGAAGATCTCTAAACTGATAGAATTTAAGTTTGCAAAATCAGGAAGCACAAATACGGGGAGTAATAGTGAGTGGGTCACTGCTACATCCACGTACCCATTGTTTCTGGATCTATGTGTTATACGTCTTGAGGACTCAGCATCATTAGTGTAGATATACACTGGATCCTAAAAGACAGTACCACAAACTTACAGATTTTCTCTCCAAATTGACACTTAGCCAAGCTATCAAGGAGCTAGTCCAGTGATCTATAAAATCAGCAGACTGTGGATAGTGTAATATGTGGAAGGATCAATACTTCCCATTGTCATCTATTTATTTTCACATCTCCTTTCCCATACAGTGAATCACTTGATCACAGTCTATGTCATGTGGGATTCCAAGTCAGTAACTCAGACATTCCGTGAGCACAGTGGTGTTAGTAAAGATCCTGAGTCAGAGAAGCAAATCCACATTGGTTCCCTAGTCCCAGTAAAGACAAATTAAAATATTTTTAGTTGTATAAGGTGGTGTAACCAATTTGTCACCAGTGTGCTAGCTGATCTCCTTGAAGGATTAAATGATACTATGGCTCAATAGTGATCTCTGCTGCTGATATATCAAACACTTAGTAGTAGCAGTCACTAAATAAGACTTGAGGAGAAGAAGCTATGGTGTTGGACCCATGCACAGTTTTTGACTCTACCACCATTACTGTGGATCCACCACCATGCATGGAGATCCAAGGACTAATTGTGTAAAAACTAGGGTGGCTAAAAACAGAAGCTATTTGATAGCTACTGAATCAATCAATCTTTCACCTAGTTTAGTGCATCTTCTGCAGCAGGTGTTTTCTAGTGGTCATTAATGAGATACATAATGATCCTCATATTATACTTTATGACCACCCCCAAGGTTTCTTATCACTCTTCTTCTCCATGTCCTCCCTACCTCGTCATCAAAAATCTACCAGTCTTTCGCCTTCCAGGCCCCTGATCAAATAGCCATACCATTCATCATGGTATAGGAATCCATTTGTAACCTAACCTCAGACAGTTCTTTCTCCAATGCAGTGAATCATCATTGTTGCACACTAGAAGAATTTACCCTGACCACATTTATTTTAGAGCCACCAATGTATGAGGCTATAGTGTAATAGAAATTGGCTGTCAACTTGTACAAACACATTGAACTAATCTATACATAAATCAGACTTGGTTTATTTTCCTCCTTTAACAGCTGGTCATAGAGTACTCTTCATGACATCACAGGTGTGATTTTATGCAAATACAACCTTATTTACCACAGATTTCTCCAGCAGCTTAAGATCATGCAAAGTCATATCAGCATGCACCAGAAGCTGCTACAAAGCCATCTATTCCTCTCATGACTACTCAAAAATTTCATTCTTTCATTTGATCAGTTAAGTGCATCATGACAGTAAAATATGTCCTGCATCCATAAGCCAAAGAGACTTGCCTATCACTGTTCTTTCTCAGAGGTAAAAGATGGAGGTGCAATAACTTCTCATTATAAAGATACCCAGTGGGTTAGTCCTGGCCTTCTGTGACACAGAAGTCAAAATGATATTAGAACACAATATTTACTGGAAAAAATGCTGATGAGGAAAATATAGGGGAAGAGGAAATAGATGGGGCTATGAGAGCTATTGGATTGAAATGAAGATTGACTCCTATGAAGAAGAGTGAGAAGGAAAAGAAAGGAAAAGTGGATCAAACTACATATAAACTTAGTACCAGTTCAGTAACTGGATGCATAAATACCCTAATATCATAAAATTACAGTAATATCTACTGGTATTATAACACCTAGCTCTTCATTGGAGATTAGTAGGAAGCAATTATACAATACCTACAGAGAGAAATAACAGCAACCTTCTCTCATTAAAAAGGAATTTATAAATTAAGTCCCATTTAATGAAAAAAATCTAATGTTAAGAAAGCCAACAACGTAAATAATCAACACATAATTTCAACCTAGATTAATTAATTATATAAGTAATTATATCTAACAACAATTTTAAAAGAAATTCATTTAAGATGTTCAAAAATATAAATTAAGACAATGAGTAAGACAGAGAAAGGCTTCATGAAATAAAAACAAGTAAAAGTAACATAAGAACAGATGTCTATGAAAAAGATCTCATTGGAAACACTGGAAGATATAGCTGTATATCTACATATGTCTGTGTCTTTGTTTATACCTATATTTATATCTGTCTATATTTATATGTTTTGCAAATTAAAAATATACCATCTAATTACAAAGACAGAGTAGATGAAACACACAACTAAAAGACACAAAAACAAATTTGAATAAATGTACACATTTTGAAGGTCATATAGACAAAAGTATAAAGGGTCAATTAAGAAACAGGGAAGATAGCTAAATATCCTCTAATATAATTATCCTCATTTTGCAAATGAAAAGAAAACATACATACAAACAAAGTACAGAGACCTTGAACATTATGCCCTCTAGTCACAGAGGTAGTAAATGATCAAGACAGACTCAGTCCAGGGCCATATTTTAACTATAACTCTCTATCATATCTAATGTTACTTACCATTCTAAAACCCTGAAAACAAAATACTGACTGCATCTTTCAATAAAAAGGAAACACAAACATTGAGAAGACACCTGAGATACAAGAAACAATAGGGCACTCAAATTGTTAAAACTGATCTTTTTTTAAATACTAATTAATTGTAAAAGCAACTATAAATTTGTTAGAATATTTGCAGTTAAATATCTGTTTTAAACTTTAAGGATAAAAAAAAGAAAGAAAAATATAATCAATGACCCCAAAATAGCAAAAAAAAAAAAAAAAAACACAGTGAAATGGTAAAAGCTTTATTCCAATAGAAATCAGGAAGGGAAAAAATATAAAGAGAGACATTTTAAATGATTTTAAACAAAAAATATAAGTAGGTTGGCAGAAGTTCCTTCTCTGCCTCTTTTTTTTTTAATATTTATACTTTTATTTTTATGTTGCTTGTTTAATTATTTTGAGTTTACATAATGGATTTAAATCTCTTATTTACTTTAACAAATCTACATAATTTGTAGTAATTTGTAAATAAGAAAAATGAGATTATGGCACTGACACTCCTTGCCACCTCTAACTTCCAAGTGTTAATTCTCAAATTGCTATTTTTATGCCTACATGATTTGCAACATTTATATTTTTAGACCACTGTTTAGGCATAATTTTATATGTGAGCCTGGATACTTTTACTAAAGTTGCTTTATTCTATTAGATGACTAGATTTTATCATTAAGTAGATTTTTTTCTTTTTAGAAACAATTTTATGTGCTATGTTCCCTGAATTCTTACATCTTTGAAACTATTTGCTGTACTTATATTTTAAAGTCAGTATGAGATGGTATAAAATTGTATATTTAATTTTTATGAATTCTGGTAAATATTTCTCTGTTTTTACTTGCAGTTGGATGATGTTGTAAAGAAAAAAGTATCAATTTGATTTTTCCACCACTGACTGAGAAACAGCTAGATTTATTTATTTGTCTGCCCCCTCCTCCCTCCTAGATGCCTTGAGAGTATAAGTCAGAAAATATCAGGTGAAAAATGTGAAACCAAAAGGAGTCCATATTGTATAATTCCTTCTACAGAAAATCAACCACAGGCTAAAGAAATTGATAGAGTCAGGACAGTCACTACAAGAAGGTAAGAAAGGTTTGGGGGAAAAACAGATTCCATTTCAACACTCCATGAGGGTACTAGGAATATTTGCTGTTCTAATTTAAATGTTGATTACATGGCTGGTTACATGAGGTTCATTCGGTCAAAATATATTGAGCTCTTTCATTATGAATTCAATATTTTCAAAATGAATATTACATTTCAACAAAAATTTATGTGAAAAAGCCACATGTAGATTTTACTCCTTTCCAAGCAGTATATGCTTAGCACATGGCATGCTGAAACACTTTCAATACCCACAAAACCCCCATGTGCTATGTGCCATTATTATCCTCATCCTGTATATTAAATACACACAGAGAGACAGACACAGACACACACACAGATACACACAAACACAAACTGAGAGTTACTGCAGTAGAGTGATTTGCCCAATGTCACCAGCCAGGGAGTAGTTCATCTGAGGTTTGGGCCTGGCCTGTTTGCTATCAGACCCTGAGCTTACTCTTGCTGTGCTGGACATCGGACCATTTCTATGGCAAGAAAGGACAACCTCACTGTCCACAGTGTTCCGAGTCCCTCAGCATCTCCCTATTGGCACGTTCCTCAACATAATTCCTTTATCTGTCATGAGATTCCATATATATATATACACACATACATATAGTCTAGGGGGAAGGAAGACATTTAACTACCCAAGGAAAATTTTATCTGTAATCTCTATAGTCAGTCTGTATCTTTCTATGGAAGTATGACTTTTTCTTTTTTAAGTACAACAATTGGGTTTTATAAGGAATGTAAATCCAAAGAGTTAAATTATTAGCTTGCAAACAAAAATTATCATTCAAGAATAAAGGAAAAGTTCTCATCTTTAAATATTCAAGTTTTGCAGAGAGGAAGCATGTGCTGTCTCAATAGACAGAGTATTTCATGAGGGACAGTTTCTTAATGCAGATGAGACAATCTGTCTTTGCAAGGAATGTTCTCTTTGGGGAAAAAAATAGGTTCCATTTCAACACTCCACAAGTGATAAGTGAAGCATTTCAAAAATAGAAGCTCCTAGATTCCTAGATGTGTTGATGAGACAATATGTCATTGCAAAAAAAAAAGAAAGAATCTGCTTGAAAAGGCTAAATTTCACCCTGTCCCCACATGCCAGTTATTTAAATTTCTACAGCTGTGTAGAGTTAGCAAACCTTATCGTTCAGGAGAAGGGAGAAGAGGTGTTCATTTTCATATAGTTACTGATATTTAGTGAAAAATATGCATTTCTAAAAAATACATTAAATTAATATTTACCTTTTAACATAATAATATAAATCACACTTCATAAAGAGGCTTGCATATTAGAATGTATAAAGGAAAAATATTTAAGTCACCTGTGTGCAGGTGTGCAAAACATAGGTCACCTGCAATCTTTACCTTGGTGAGAGTATAAAGATATTAGACTTGGAGTCAAGAAACTTGAAAGTAGTTATAGTTGTTTTTCTGTTTTGCCTATGTGGTATACGGCAGAATTCTTAACTGTCTGGTTGTCAGTTTTCCCATTAGGAAAAGTGGAAAGTTAAAGTAAATTCTCCTCAAGCTTTCTCTAGCTCTGAAAATTTCTGATTCTATGATATGCAAAATTTTCCTACTATAACCTCCTTTCTGTTTAAGGAAGTCTACATGTTGGAGAGTTTTGCCCATGTTGTTTCCATTAATTTAAATGCCTTGCTTATGGTCTTGACCTAATTAGAGTCTAATTATTCTTCAAGCGTCACATCTGTATGAAAGTAT
Organism: Hippopotamus amphibius kiboko; assembly: GCF_030028045.1. NCBI lineage: Eukaryota > Metazoa > Chordata > Mammalia > Artiodactyla > Hippopotamidae > Hippopotamus > Hippopotamus amphibius. The sequence goes on from NC_080198.1 coordinate 79,586,896, forward strand.
TCCCCCAATTTAAAGATGATCAATTTTAAAATAGGTTTTCATTGCTTTTATACCCACCTATGTAGTGCTATGAAAAAAATAAAACAGGTTCCAGATGAAAATATTAGAATAAAACCTGTGGCCCCACGTTTGGCAATATAAGGAGGGACATCGGGTTTCTAGTAAAATGTGATGGGAAAATATCTGTTTCTATTCTCTACATTTAAGCCTACGAAATACTGAATCAATCTGGACTGTGCTTCATTACTTACATCTAAAGAAGAGGAAGGAAAACAACAAATCCTTTAGGTTTGTTTTGATATTTTTCCTTAGTCTGAGTTTTTATTTTATTTTTTCTAGCTCTGCATGTTATCACACTCACAATCTGACTGTTTAGATGAAACTTTGGTCATAATATTTTCCCTCATACCCTCTACAATTTGGTCCATTTCCATTTATTCATTTATTTTGGTACAGAAGCCCCAAATCAACCATATATATTACTTTGTAATAACCTCACACATGCCACAGATATTTTTCTTTCTACTTGTGAATTCTCATGAGATCACATTTATTTGTGTATTTTTTATATATCATTTCATGTAAATTGATTTTAATTGTTGTTTTTCTTCATTTTGAATTGTATTTTAATTTTTTGGATGTCATAAATTTGCTGACATTCCATCTTAATACTCAGATCAACCTGTCTTTTGAGGGTTTTTCATTTTTAGTTAAATGGTCAGTTTAATGCAATTTTGATAGCTTACAGAAATAATTAGAAATGGCAGTCCTGTGGGCAACATTCTTCCCTAATTTCAAGAAATAATGCATATCTGTTAATATTTTTTATTTGCTACTATGTTTTCTTGCTTGTTTCTTTAAACATTTAAAAAATATGGGTGATAAAATTCATCTGCTTGTGTTATCATCTTGAAATGTATGCCTCTATTTGTACTCTTAAATCTCAAATGTGGAAAGTAGAACATGTCATATAAATGACATATAAATCATGTAAAATGCCAGGTTTGAAATAAATAAATACATCACATTCTTCATGAAACTATGATTTATTCCTGATTTTAAAGATGTTATAAAATCAATAGCTTTCTTATTTCTACTGTCACCTGGAAGTGATATATTAATATTGCTGTCATTGTTTTACTTGTCCTGACACTTCACAGCTAATGCAGAAAAACAACCTGTTTCTTGTCTAATGCATTACTGCCTGTGTGCAATCATGCATTAGAGATCAATACACTGATAGCAACAACGTCTCCATTTATTGCTGCTACTTAGGTACATATAAACACAATGGTTCACATGAAAACCTGCAGATAAAAGTTCACTGGAAATTTTGATGAAAAAGTGTGTGAGGAGTTTAATACACATTCCTTTTTGAACTTGGTTAACTCAATATTTTGCAATATCAGTTGCTTCATATATTTCCTATATTCTAAGTCCTCTTATGTTTTAGGTTTCCATTCCTATACAAAGATATCTACTACTATATGTGATATCATAATTTTAAAATTCAGCTATTCAAAATTAGGTCAAAACTCAGACTTTACAGAATAAAGAACTTTAAAGAATATATAGGAACAGAATTATTAAATCAGTCCCCTTTTACATTAGCTTAATTAACCCTTCAACTATACTAAAAGCTCATATATTTAGCTTTCAAGTTTCATTGAAGTATCAGGCTCTCAAAGAATTTGTATTTAGTTTAATACATTTGTTTAAAATGTAGATAACAAACTTGTCATTTTAAAGTGTTTAGATTTATTTGTCAGTTGCTTATTTGTTTGGCAATTATAACAGAGTATTAAAACTGAGTTAAAACATATGTCTTATCCAGATAAGTAAAAACACAATTTGTTGCAAAAGTAACATCTTCCAAACACATAATTCCACATATTTCATGACTAATAATTGAAAATTCAGGTTGTTAGGTTGTGGTCACTCCATAGATTGCTGAAACTTTGGGAAGAGACTTGTTTCTGCATGGCATTCTTTCAATCAAATCATAAAAGGCTTTGATTAATTGTCACAAACTTTTATTCATCAAATTACCCTTTTCATAATTACTAACCATATTCATCTTTAGAGCTAAAATAATGGCTTCTTTATTTTCAACATATGCTGATTAATTATAGTAGAATAACAGATATTCAACAAATGTTTGCTGAGTAAAGAATATAATTTATTATGTGTCAGAACTATACTGGGGATTTTAAAAACATATGTCATATAATCTCAGAACAATCCCATGAGTGAAATAGGATTACCTGTTCTATTGACCTGATAAGACGGCAAAGAATTTTTCAAGGTTCATACAGTGTTAGAGCCAGGATTCACACTTTAAATGTTCTGACCCTAGAGCCAATGATCTTTGTTCCTGTACAATAATGTTTATCTGAAATATGTTATCCTACCTTCATATTTTATTTTACATCAGCCAGGAAATTCATACACTTACACACTATGCAAACATAGTACTTTAAAATAATAGACAAATTAAAAATAATTTTTTAACTTCAAACATATACATTATGTACTACCTAATCTTTGTGGAAATTAGTTTGATTCATAATAATATATTTTTGTATGGTAATATTATTATTTAATGTATGAATTTATCCAATATCTTCTCTTTCATATTTCAGTAACCAACATTTTTCTAAGTAGAAGGAAATTATCAGATGTTATTATAGATGAACATAGATGCAAAGATCCTTAACGAAATATTATCAAATCAAATACAATAAAATGTAAAAGGCTAAGATATCATGACCCTGTGTGGTTTATGTCAAAAATTGGAGCCTGGTTCAACATTAATGAATAAATAAATGCAATTTGTGAGGTTAGCAGATTGTATAAGAAAAACAGTAAGATGCATAGAAAGTATTCAACAAAATTCAACATGTATTTGTGATTAAAAACTCCGCAAATACTAGGAATAGACGAGAACTCCCTTACCTTAAAAACAGGTTATACACAAAAGCCCACAGGTACATGATACTTAATGGTGAGAGACTACTACTTTCCTTCTGAGACTGGGAAAAAGTCAAGGATGTCTTCCTTCCCCTACCCCTGTTCAACATCATATTAGAAGACCTAACAAGGGCAATAAAGGAAGAAAAAGAAATACAAGAATGCAGATAGGGAAGAAAATAAACTTGTGTTCATTTGCAGATGAAATCATTTTCAATTCATTTTCAGTGATTTCAGGGTAGAAAACCTCAAAGAATATACAGAAAACAAACAAACAAAAACATCTCTCCAAATAGTCTATTAAGCTCATTTGGCAAGGTTGCAGAATATAATGTTAATATGTAAAAATGAATTGCCTTCCTATATGCTAGCAATTAACTAGTGAATTTGCAATTTAAAAAAAATAACATTCGCAATAGCACCATGATAATGAAGTATTTATGTACAAATCTAAGAAGTATGTACAGGAACTACACATGGAAAACTACAAATCACTGAAAAAATAAATTAAAAAAGATCTAAATAAATGGAGGTATAGTTTGCATAGACTGGAGCACAGACTGGAAACATAGATTGGAAGATTTGATATCTTTAGATGTCAATTCCTCCCAAATTGATCTATAAGTTCAACACAATCTCCATCAATATTCCAGAAAACTATTTTGTGGATATCCACAGACTGATTATAAAATGTATATGGGAAGACAAAGGAAACTGTAAAGTCAGTATTATATAAGAGAAGAACAAAATTGGAGAACTTACTATACAATTTCAAGACTATACAGCTAGTGCAGTCAAGAGCATATGATATTGGTAAGAGAATAAACAAATAGATCAATAAAACTTGATAGACAGCCCAGATATAGACCCACGTAAACATAGTCAACTGACTTTTGACAAAAGAACAAAGGGATTCAATGGAGAAAGGAGAGTTTTCAACAAATGGAACTGGAACAACTGGATGTCTATGTGTAACAACTGAACCTAGACACAGACTTCTCACCTTATATAAAAATTAACTTAAAATGTATTATAGTTCTAAATTCAAAATGTAAAACCATAAGCTTCTTGCCAAAAATAAATTGCAGAAAATATGCATGATGTTTGATTGGCTCGTGAGTTTTTGCACCACACCAAAAATACTCTCCGTGAAGGAAAATTTGATAAGTTAAACTTTGTTAAAATTAAAATTGAATTAAGCCTCTTTCCTTCCTTCATTCCTGAGGGTCTAGACCAATAACAGTACTAACCAGAATTGGGTTGTTGTAATTTCCCACTGATTTTAATCACAAAGCATAGTAATGGTAAGAGACACCTTAGGGGATTTTAAATATCTCAGACATATTCTTCCTTACCTCCATTGTGGAGTAGCAGTTCAGTTTCCCCTTGGCAGTCATCATCAATTACCCGGACTGTATGATAAATCCTTTTGACTATTGATCTACAGGCACGAGGAGTCCAAAATCATCTTGTGGCATCCTAACTTTCAGTTTATTGAAATAATTTCTGTGTCTCCTGGTGGAAGCATTTCTCCCTTTGGAATTAGGACCTTTATGCCAGCAGAGCATAAGGTCACAGTGACAGGAAGCAAAATTTTTGCTAGTGAGTCATTAGGAGTAATAGTGAATGGTGGCACTTCTATTCTCACTCTTTGATTCCTGAACCTCTGTATCTTGGCTATGGGAGAAATAGTACCATACACTGAACACTGCTTCAGAGCCTATACAGCCTCCTGATAACATTGCCCCAGCTTTGCAAGACATTGCCTCCTAGCTACCACTGTGACTGAGTCTTCAAAAAGCCCTTCCACAGTTCTATCAAGCCAGCTGCTTCAGGATAGTGGGTAATATGGTAAGACCAATGAATTCCACGAGCATAGGTCCATTCCCATGTTTCATTTGCTTTGAAGTGAGTTCTTTGATTCAAAGCCAGGCTGTGTAGTATATTATGATGGTAAATAAGACAATGTAATTCCATATATAGCATTTTCAGTAGAAGTACTGCATGCAGGAAAGGCAAATCTATGTCCAGAGTAAATATCCATTCCATTAAGAACAAAAGAATTCTCCTACGACAGAGGCATTCCGATGTAATCAACTTGCCACTAGGTAGCTGGCTGATTATCCTGGGGACTGGTGTAAATCAGGGACTCAGTGTTGATCTCTGATGCTGACAGACTGGGCACTCAGCAGCAACTGTGGCCAGGTACTTGGAAGTCTACCTTCCTGAGTCCAGGCATAACCTCCATCCCCGACACCATGGCCAATTTTGTCACCTGGGCAATAACAAGTGTGACTGGGGAAAGAGCTCACTGGTATCCACAGAACCAGTCACCCTATCTACTTTATGATTAAGATCTGCTGCTGCTGAACTTACCTTTTGATGAGCAATGACGTGGGGCACAAATATCTTCACTTTTTTTTTTTTTTTTTTTTTTTTGCCATTAAGAGAGGTCTATCTACACACCTATTCCCCAGAATTCTTTGTCACCAAATACTCAATCATGTTTCTTCCAATCTCTGACCATCCAGCTGAAACACTGGCCACAGACCATGAAACAGTACTTAATCACACATCTGCTATTTCTCCTTTCAGGCAAAGTAAACTGCTTGCATTTCTGTCCACTTGCAGGAGGTCCCTTTACCATTGTCCTTCAGGGAAGTCAGAGAAAGTGGCTACAGTGTTGAGGCTGTTCACTTTTGTGTCATGCCTGCACATCATGCAGAACCATCTGTAAATCAAGTCCAATTTTTTTCTTCCCATGTCAACTGGTGGAAGGAATTTATCATGAGGCCATAGGTGCAGGCTGGGTATTATGGACTGAATGTTTGTGTCCCACCAAAATTCATATGTTGAAATCCTAAACCACATTGTGACAGTATTAGGAGGTGGGACCTTTGGGAGGTAAACAGACCTTGAGGGTGGAGCCCTCATATAAATGGGGTTAGTGCCCAAATATGAAGTGAGAGGACAGCTTGATTTTGCTTTCTGCTCTCTGCCATGTGAGGACACAATGATAAGATGGCCATCTGCAAACCAGAAAGCAGGCTCTCACCAGAATCAAATCTGCCTATATCTTGATCTTGGACATCCCAGTCTCCAGACCTATGAGAATTACATGTGTGTTGTTTAATCTACCCAGTCTATGGTAATTTGTTATAGTAATTGAAGTTGATGAACACATTGGAGTCGAGAAGGTAGTATGGCAAGCATGGAGACCATGGGCATATAGGCCACTTTTTCATATAATGTACTTGTGCCTTAAGGGTCTGCTTGGGCTCAGTCTTACATAAATGACTTCCATTTGATGATGGAATGTTGCTATGCATGGTCAACTTTATCACTTAGTAGGTTAGATAACACCTAGTTCATGATGGGCAGCTCAAGTCTCATGGTAACTTGGTGGCCAACTGTTTAAGCATTTAGTCTCTACCGATGCCCAGGAGCAGGCCAAGAGCTATTTCTCAAAAGGAAAATAGTTGTATGCAGAGTATTGTACAGCACTGCTCCAAAATCCTAAGGACTTGCACTCTGATTCACCTATAGAGGTCAGCGAAAGACTCCAAATAGCATCCTAATCTGCCATTTACACTTCCAGCACCATTGGATCCACTATATTATATGACCCAAGTGGCAGAGCTGCTTGTGTAGCAGCCTGGACCTTTTGCAAAGCTATCTCTTATCCTGGGCCCCACTCAAAACTAGAAGCTTTTTATGTCACTTTGATAATGGGCAAAAGTAACACATCTAAATAAAGAATACCCTGTCTCTAAAACTGAAAGAGGCCCACTAGAGGAGCTGTGCTTCTTTTTTTGGTTGTAGGAGGGCCATCTAGAAAATTCACTGAGGTAGAATGCCCCTGAATTTTTGTCACATTTATTTCCCACCCTCTTGGGTATCTTAATAAGTATGAAGCATTTGCTGCTTCTAGCTCCCTCGGTCCAATTAGCATAAAATTACTAATGTAATAAACCAGTCTGATACCTTGTAGAGGGAAAAGTGGTCAAGATCCCTATGAATTAAATTATGATATAGGACTGGAGAATTAATATACCCCTAATATAGGACAGTGAAGGTGTATTGTTGACTTTGCCTTCTGAAAGTAAACTACCTCTAGTTGTCTTTACTAGAACCACTAGAGACCTAGGAGAGTCAATGATGCAGTTTTACTATGATGCCCAGCAGGCAGAGACCCAAGAGAGATGATAGTGCAAATGAAATCTAAAATCAGTCTGCTGAAGAATTCCTTCTTGCTCAGGGAAGCAGATCTTTTTGTGCTACAGGTCTTCAATTGATTGGAAGAATCCTTCCATATCATAGAAAACAATCTGCTTACTTGTAGTCTACTGATTTAAATGTTAATCTCATTCATAAATATTCTTCAAGTTGACACATAAAATTAACCACCACACTGCTGCATCTCTCTCTTCCTCTCTTTCAGAGACTCAATTGCATGCATATTAGGTCTTTCGAACTTCTACCAAAATGCACTAATATTCTTTTTGTTTCTTTGTATTCATTTTTTAACGATGTGTTTGATTCTGGATAGTTTATATCACTATGTCTTCAAGTTCACTCATCATTTCTTCTAAATTTTCTAATATACCATTAATTCCAACCTATATATTTTTCATCTCTGACATTGTAGTTTTCATGTTTAGATGTGTGATTGGCGTGAGTCTAACTAAATTATCAAGATAAAGCCAACAGATGAATTGATGAATTCAATATGAGTGTAAGAGAAAAGTTAACGATGTATTTTTTTTTTTTTTTACAGAGATGAGTAAGTAGCTAAAACTGGACAGTCTTTTTTGATTTTTTTTTTAAGGAGGCTGATAATCAGAGTTATTTGGACTTTTTTTTTTTTTTAAGATATCTACTAGACACTCAGAGAATCAAAAATTGAGAAGGCTCTAAAGAAAAAAGTTTGAGCTTGGAATAATTACAGTAACATTAACATACAAACAGTATTTAAAGTCATGAGCCTGAATAATATCATCAAGCGAATAAACACATATATAGAAAACAGTAGCAGAGATTTAATCCTTTTGTTGGGTAGAAGAGGAGAAACAAGCAAAGAAGACTGTAAAGGATTAGTCTGTGGTAAGAAGAAAACAGAAAAATGGTGGTGTCTTATAAGCAAAGATAAGATATAAAGAGGGAGTGAGTTGTCCTATTAACTTCAGAAGTACAACAGGACTGAAGTTTTGCCACTAAATCTGGCAACACAGAAGTCAATTATTACCTTAACTTTAGAGTTTCTCTTCATTACTTGACAGGAGAGCCTGATTAGAGTGGACTTCAGAAAAAGTGGGTGACAAGGAATTTGAGACAATGTATATAGTAATGATGTTCGAGGAGTTTTGTAACATAAGGAACAAAGAAATGAGTTGTATATAATGAGGAGACAGTATCGAGTATTTTAAAATCATGAGAAAAAAACTTTTTTTTTTAGTGCTGATAGTAATGCTCTAGCAGATATGAAAAAACAACCAACCAAAAAAAAACCCCCAAAACCACACACACACACACAAAACAACAACCTGATGATGGAGGAGACAAAGAGGGTAATTGTTGGTAAAATTATTTGATTAAATAAGAAATGGAATTGTATACATACATGGAGATCCTTCACAGAGGTGGGAAAATGCTGCTATCCATTTAAGAGATGAAAATAAGTTGTTTGCCTGTAATTGTTCTTTTTTATTATAAAATTGTCATCTTAAATATTTTAAGACTATATTGCCACATTTATGTTTGTTCGTTATTGCAATATTATGTGAGCTATTATTTTATTACAAGATTATATCCCCCCCAACAATTTGCATTGTAGAAATATTTTTTTCCTACAATTTAATTCTCTTATTTTAAGATATCGACATCAGTAACTTAGCTTTCTTTTAGGACATATTTCCTTCTTATAACCGGTTCATTCCTTCATATTTGAACTCTCCTGTATCTTTTAAGTTTAAATTATTCTTTATTGTTGCAGCAACTCCTTGTATCATCAATCTGAGATTTTCTTCCCTTTAGTTAGTGAGTTTTATCACATCAACATTTATTATAATTAGAATCAATTAGGATTTATGTCAACTGTCATATTTGGCATTTTCTACACAATTTTTCTTCTTAGTTCCTTGTTTCCTGTCTTCCATTTGATAGATTAAAGCTTCTTTCAATTATATAAGTTTAGAAAACATTATGTTGTTTATATATTTAACAATAATTTTTTAATGAATTTATTTATTTATTTTTATTTATTGGCTGCACTGGGTCTTCATTGCTGTGTGCAGGCTTTCTCTAGTTGCAGTGAGTGGAGGCTACTCTTCATTGTGTTGTGCGGGCTTCTCACTGCAGTGGCTTCTCTCGTTGCAGAGCATGGGCTCTAGACACTCGGGCTTCAGTAGTTGTGGCACATGGGCTTTGTTGCTCCGTGGCATGTGGGATCTTCCCAGACTGGGGAACGAATTATGCCCCCTACATTAGCACGCGAATTCTTAACCACTGTGCAACCAGGGAAGTCCCAACAATAAGTTTTTAAGATCCATATTTATGTTTGTTGTTTCCTATTCCCAAATGCATTAATACCTATATCCTTCCCCGAAAAGTACAATACCCCTCTTCTTCTCTAAGTTCCATACTTCTGTGTATGTGTATATTTTATGAAGTTACATATTATTATATCTATTATTATTTCTGGATTCTGTTTTTATGACCATAGATTTGGGGAGCAGAATTTGGCACTTGAGGTGTATAGTAGCTAAGAATGCATTTTACTTTATCACCTTCTTTGTATCATTTAAAATATTACATCATGGGATTTACTATCAATTCATAAATTACAGCAATTTCAAAAAATATCTGTATATGAAATGACTAAAATATATAAGAACTTGTTATCTATTACAATTGTTTTCTCATTTTAATTACAGACACCTCACTTTTCTATTCTAGATAACCTTCTGTCTTTTGTGCACTTGCAATGCAAAGAATAGGATCTCAGTGTGGCCAAATCTAAGCTATTAATTTTTATTTTATATTAGAAAATTAGTTTATTTACATTTCTGTAAATGAATTTCTTCTGTAAAAATATTTTATTAAAAACATTTTTTATCTGTTTCTTGGTATAGATCTTACTAAAGAATGTAGTTACATGTAATATTTAATGAATAGAACCACAAAGTTATTTTAAATACTTCTGCTGAAGTTTAAAAATAATTTTGAACAAGAAGTATAAATCTGTCATTGTTGGAATTTTGTTCAAGCACAAGTTAATCTGCCAAGGATGGATGAACTTTTCAGTATCATATTATCTAAATTTAATAGGTAAATAAGATTTATTATCCCTAAGACTTTGTTTCAACATCTCTTTCCATATTGATTCACATTATAACCAAAGCAAAAACTCTGTAGAGCTACACTCTGCTGCACACACTAAAAACTTTCAGGTAGATTTCTCACTTCAAACACATACCCTAAGTTTCTCAAGAGTTTTTCCCCAATGGTCCTAATCAATTCATTACCTAATTAAGTAACTTTACCCTATATATTTCACTTCTATAAAATCAATTAAGCTATAAAACCAAATTGTTTTACCAATAATCATTTTCCAAACCTTTTTTGCTTGTTTTTTACTTTAAGGGAAGACTTAGATTGAATTGCAACTACATTTTTGTGATTTAATTTACCATTTATAACTTTGCTAGTATTCAGGAGACTTCTACAATAAATAAAAGGATGAGCCATGAATCTCATATTATGGTTGTAAATTCTCACAAAGGCAACATTTCACTGTTGTATGAGTTGAATACCAGAAAGGTTGCCATGTGATAAATTTATCAATGTCTAAACTCCCTGTTGAAATATGGCTGTTTTTGCCCTTAAAAATGTGGATCAATCATGTTATTGAGAACTTTTCACCACTGAAAACTTTTTTGTTTATACTTGAGACGCTGATGAAGTTTCAAAATAATTTAGTCTCATATTATTGTTGTAGTCAGAATTTCTTTGTCTACTAAATTTTAGAAATAAAAACCTACATCTATATGTTCTATTTGGTATATTATTTTTCATCATAATTGCTTTCTATTTTGAGTTTACTAACATTAAAGAATCACTAAAAAATTTCAAACAATAATTGTTAAATAGCAACACATGACGCTTATGCCATTTTGCTGTGGTTACAGGTAATTAATGCTAAGACATAAATTTCAATAGTATGATGTGTAAAATAAATGTCCTGCTTAAATAATTCTAGCTTTATAGGGAAACATATGTAAGTGTACTGGAAAGTGTTTGCCACAGACTCTACAGTACACATCTGTGTAAAGTAGCTGAACTGACTACTCTGATAACTATATATTAAGAAAGTAGGAATTTATGAATATACTTAAGATTTTTACAGATTTTAGCCTTGCTGGGATTGTTTCTGCTTTTGCAAAGAGCTGATAGGAATGAATTTGTTTTTTCTGTAATTCTATTTCATGTACATACATGGAGTATAATTTTTTAAATCATATTTGGGTAGAAACAAATGCTAAACTGATGCTTTTTCCACATTAACTTGTCTTATACCTTAAACATTTTCATACTCAAATGAAATGTTATAAAAGTTATGTGTGTTCTTGAATATATATACATAATTAGACAAATATTAAGTGCTAATTTATATTCTTGTTCAAAATATTCATCCTCTTTCGTTAAGGTCCAAATTTTACTTTGAAATTTTTATGTAGCTATGATAACACTTGATAATAAAAATAACACATGATAAAAATTCATGAGAAATAGAAACTGACTTAATATAGGCACCATTCTACCTTGCATGGACAGTTAAATAATGGCTACCCTAGCCCAAAAGGGAGAAAATGTAGGAATTGTTCACTTTCACAGAAGAGTCCAGGGTAATCTTTTAAATTATTCCTTCCTCTACTCTTTAGTTCATTTGTTTCTTAGCAATACACCTAACTGATGATGCAGCCAACTTCATCAGTGCCCAGCATCATGTCCCTCAATCTCTAATTTGGGCTGCAGCTGTTATACAAAGGTCCAGTTCTCCTCTCACTGACAGTGTCTCAGGAATGCCATGAATCTTTCTACGTTCTTCCTCAAGGCAATCTATATCAACAACAGAACTATTTCTCCTTGTGTATAAGTGCAGCTTCAAAATGTGGGGCTGTTAATCCTGCCTCCCCAACTATAATTCTCAGAAATGGAGAATGAAAAATGATTCAGCTTCCAATATGTCAATTGAGCCCCTGTTGCCTACAGCAGCAACCTTGATGATACATCTTTATAAAGACTATATCTCCTTTTTTCCTACTGTGTTGTTCTTCCTCTTACTGATTTATTTTGCCTCTTTATATTTTCTGCACAGAATATGTTATCAAACATATGTATCTTTCACTCTGTGGTTTGCCAAATCACCCTCTTATTGGTAACATTTGAAGACACAGTTCATGATTTTAATGTAGCTCAATTTCTCAAATATTTCTTTTATGGTTAGTATACTTAATTCCCTGTTGAATATATTGTTTACTACTCAAAGTTAATAAAGGTAGTGATCTATGCTTATTTTTCAAAACATTATTGTTTTACCATCACATTTTGGTTTGTGATCCATTTAAAATTGATGTTATGTCTGTGGTAGGGTTCAAGATTCATTATTTTTCTCATGGGTATCCATTTGACCTAAATTCACATATTAAAGAAAGCCATTGTGTCCCCACTGTGTCACTGCCTGGATAAAAGTCCCTGGCTCCCTACTCAGCTTTCTTTGACATCACCTAGGCAGTGGAGGATGGTTCTAGGTTTCTCAATTGGCCTTTCTTGGCATGGGGGAGTATGGAGCCAGAAACCTTTTCTGTTTATGGTATTTTGAATTTATTTTCTAAAATATTTTTGTCTTGCTAGTTTTCTGTATTTCTTGTCATTTGACTAGAGAAAATAGGTCTTTGGGGGGCATTATTATCTACCTCTGGATTGCTAGCATCTCCACACCGAATCTAGGGTATATTAGGCAAAAATCCAACTGAGGAAATCTACCTTTATGTTTTCTTTTGGGTTCTAAATTCCTTAGCTGGTCTTACTTCTTCTGTCCAACTTTTATGTTTGTTTTAATGTATAATTTCCAGGGCTGTTCATTGCCAAAGAATGTGGAAAAGTATAAATACTCTGTCTTAATAGAAGCAGAAGTCTGACCTCCTGTTTTCAGATTTTTTAATGCCTAGCTTTACACACCTTTGAAATAAAAAACGTAGAGTGGTATGTTATCCACATCTCCCTGTGCTTCCCACAGCCCTGAAATCTAGGCCCATCAAGCTCTGCTACTTTGGCATCTCTAAGCTACTTTTTTTTTTTTTTTCCCGTGTTCCAGCCCACATTATTGTGAAAGCTCAGTTGGCTTATTACCTCCCATTGGCAACTTTGACTCCATAGCTTCTTTCCTCTGCAGCTTAAGAACTGGCACATGGAGCCAAATCAAAACTGGCATGTACAATCAATATGCATTGGTTTTCTAAGTTATTTCGGTCCCATCAAATGATGGTTTCTCAAAAGTTCACCAATGCTTCTAAGAAGTATTTTATTTTACTTATATTATTGGCAAGAATTTTAGCCATTATCTGCAAGAGCATTGGTTTTCTACCAATTATTGCATCATAGTTGAAACCTTAAGTACACTGTTTATATTTTTAAAAAAGAGATTAATAAAGATAGCTGCAACTGCCAGTGCTAGAAACCTCACACTAAACTAGAAACAAGACAGGAACACAAACCCACCCATCAGCACACAGACTACCTAAAGCGATATTAACCTCACAGATACCTTAAAACACACCACCTGACATAGCCCTGCTCATCAGAGGGAAAAGACTCAGATCCACACACCAGAAATCAGGCACCAGACCCTCCCATAAGTAAGCCTACTCAAGACACTGAACCAACCCCACCAAAGGGGGCAGAGAATAGAAACAAGAGGAATTACTACTAGGCAGCATAGGGAAAGGAGACAGCAAATCCTATAAATTATCCAAAATGAGAAAACAAAGAAACACCTTGCAGGCAAAGGAGCAAAATAAAAGCCCACAAGACCAAATAAATGAAGAGGAAATAAGAAAATTGCCTGAAAAAGAATTCTGAGTAATGATAGTAAAGATGATCCAAAATCTTGATAACAAAAATACAAGAAACAGTTAGTAAGGACCTAGAAGAACTAAAGGGCAAACAAACAGTAATGAACAACACAATAATTGAAATTAAAAATACTCTAGATGGTATAAATAGCAGAATAACTGAGGCAGAAGAACGAGTGAGTGAGTTGGAAGACAGAATGGGGAAATAACTGCCACAGAGCAAGTAAAAAGAATAAAAACAATGGAAGACAGTCTCAGAGACCTTGGTGACAACATTAAGCACACCAACATTCAAATCACAGGTGTCCCAGAAGAAGAAAAAAAGAAAGGGTCTGAGCAAATACTTGAAGAGGTTATAGTGGAAAACTTCCCCAACATGGGAAAAGAAATTCTTAATCAAGTCCAAGAAGTGTAGACAGTCCCATACAGGAAAAACCCAAGGAGAAATACACCAAGGCACATATGAATCAAACTAACAAAAATTAAACACAAAGAAAAAAATATTAAAAGCAGCAAGAGAAAAGCAAGAAATAACATATAAGGGAAAACCCATAAGGATAACAGCTGATCTTTCTGCAGAAAGTCTGCAGGCCAGAAGGGAGTGGCAGAATATACTTAATTCTTGAAAGAAAAATACGTACAGCCTAGAATACTCTACCCAGCAAAATCACATACAGATTTGATGAAGAAATCAGAAGCTTTACAGACAAGCAAAAGTTAAGAGAATTCAGCACCACCAAAACAGCCTTACAACAAGTGCTAAAACAAATTCTTTAGATAAGAAACATAAGAGAAGGAAAACACCTACAAATACAAACCCAAAACAATTAAGAAAATCATAACAGGAACACACATGTCAATAAATACCTTAAATGTAAATGGATTAAATGCTCTAACCAAAAGACACAGACTGGCTGAATGGATACAAAAACAAGACCGTTATATATGCTGTCTACAAGAAACCCACTTTAGACCTATAGACACATAGAGACTGAAAGTAAGGGGATGGAAAAGAATAGTCCATGCAAATGGAATTCAAAAGAAAGCTGGAGTAGCAATACTCATATCAGACAAATTAGACTTGAAAGTAAAGACTATTACAAGAGACAAGGAAGGACACTACATAATGATCAAGGGACCAATCCAAGAAGAACATATAACAACTGTAAATATCTATGCATCCAACAGAGGAGCACCTCAATACATAAGGCAAATGCTAACAGCCAGAAAAGGGGAAATCGATAGTAAGACAATAATAGTAGGAGACTTTAACACCCCACTTTCACCAATGGACAGATCATCCAAACAGAAAATAAGAACAACAAGCTTTAAATGACAAATTAGACCATCTTGACTTAATCGATCTTTATAGGACATTCCATCCAAAAACTACAGAATACACTTTCTTCTCAAGTGCACATGGAACATTCTCCAGGATAGATCACATCTTGGGTCACAAATCAAGCCTCAGTAAATTCAAGAAAACTGAAATCGTATCAAGCATCTTTTCTGACCACAGCACCATGAGACTAGATATCAATCACAGGAAAAAAATAGTACAAAAATACAAACACATGGAGGCTAAACAATACATTATTAAAAAACCAAGAAATCACTGAAGAAATCAAAGAGGAAATCAAAAAATACCTAGAAACAAATGACAATGAAAACACAACAACTCAAAACCTATGGGATGCAGCAAAAGCAGTTCTAAGAGGCAAGTTTATAGCAATACAATCCTACCTCAAAAAACAAGGAAAATCTCAAATAAACAGCCTAACGTTACACCAAAAACAATGAGAGAAAGAAGAACAAAAAAACCCCAAAGTGAGCAGAAGGAAAGAAAACATAAAGATCAGATAAGAAATAAATGAAAAAGAAATGAAGGAAACAATAGCAAAGATCAACAAAACTAAAAGCTGGTTCTTTGAGAAGATAAACAAAATTGATAAACCATTAGCCAGACTCATCAGGAAAAAAAGGGAGAAGATGCAAATCAACAGGATTAGAAATGAAAAAGGAGAAGTAACAACCGACACTACAGAAATACAAAAGATCATGAGAGACTACTACAAGCAACTATATACTAATAAATTGGATAGCTTGGAAGAAATGTATAAAGTCATAGAAAAGTATAATCTTCCAAGACTGAACCAGGAAGAAATAGAAAATATGAACAGACCAATCACAAGTACAGAAATTGAGACGTGATTAAAAATCTCCCAACAACCAAAGCCCAGCGCCAGATGGCTCCACAGGCGAATTCTATCAAACATTTAGAGAAGAGCTAACATTTATCCTTCTCAAACTCTACCAAGATATAGCAGAAGGAGGAACACTCCCAAACTCATTTAATAAGGCCATCATCCTGATACCAAAACTAGGCTCAGATGTCACAAAAAAAGAAAATTACAGACCAATATCACTGATGAATATAGATGCAAATATCCTCAACAAAATACTAGCTAACAGAATCCAACAGCACATTAGAAAGATCATACACCATGATCAAATGGGGTTTATCCCTGGGATGCAAGGATTCTTCAATATATGCAAATCAATCAACATGATACATCATATCAACAAATTGAAGGGTAAAAATCATATGATCATCTCAATAGATGTAGAAAACACTTTTGACAAAATTCAACATCCATTTATGATAAAAACTCTCCAGAAAATGGGCATAGAAGGAAATTACCTCAACATAATAAAAGCCATATATGACAAACCAACAGCCAACATCATTCCCAATGATGAAAAACTGAAAGCATTCCCTCTAAAAACAGGAACAAGACAAGGGTGTCCACTCTCACCACTATTATTCAACATAGTTTTGGAAGTTTTAGCCACAGCAATCAGAGAAGAAAAAGAAATGAAAGGAATCCAAATTGAAAAACAAAGTATATTTAAAATAAGTCAAATTCATATAAAAAACAAGAATATATAGGTATATGAGAAAAAAGATTTCCAAAACAGACTTTAAAGCAAAGGTCATAGAGGAAGACATACACTATATGATGATAAAGGGATGAATATAAGAAAAGAATACTACACTGGTCAATATATATGAACCCAATATAGGAGCATTCAGATACATAAAACAAATACTAATAGACATATGAGGGACAAATTGGTGGGAATATAATAAAGGTAGGAGACTTTAACACCACATTCACATAAATGGACAGATCTTCTAGACAGAAAATCAATAAGGCAACAGAGATCCTAAAGGATACAACATAACAGTTAGACTTAATTGATATTTTCAAGACGTTATTTCCAAGAAAAAAACCCAGGATACACATTCTTTTCAAGTGCACATGGAACATTCTCTAGGATTGACTACAATCCTAGGGCACAAAATTAGGGCACAAAACAAATCCCAACAAATTTTAAAGTATGCAAATTATTTTAAGTATCTTTTCTGACCACAAAGGCATGAAACTACAAATCACCCATAGAAAAAGAAATGAGAAAAAAATGATTACATGGAGACTAAACAACATGTCAAAACAAACAAATGACAAAACTACAACAAAAAACAAAACAAACAAAAACAATGGGTCAAAGATAAAATGAAATAGGAATGCCTTGAGACAAATGACAATGGAAACACAATCACACAAAATCTATGGGATGCAGCAAAGGCAGTTCTTAGAGGGAAATTCAGAGTGATACAGGTCTTCCTCAAAAACAAGAGAAAAATCTCAAATAAACAACCTAACCTGCCACCTAAAAGAATTAGAAAAAGAAGAATAAACAAAACCTCAAGTCAGTAGAAGGAAGAAAATGATGAAGATCAGAGAGGAAATAAATAAAATAGAGTTTTTAAAAAATAGAAAAAAATCAATAAAACCAATAACTGGTTCTTTGAAAAAACAAACAAAATTAACAAAGCTCTGGCCAGGCTCACGAGAAGAAAAGAGGGAGTATGCAAATAAAGAAAATAAGCAGTCAAAAAGGAGAAATAACAACTGATACCACAGAAATAAATTTAAAAAAAAGCAAGAGAATATTATGAATGATTATATGCCAATAAATTTGACAACCTAGAAGAAATGGATAAGTTTCCAGAAACATAAGCCCATCAAAAGTGAATCAAGAAGAAACAGATAAGTTAACGGACAGATCACTATAAGTGAAATATTGGGTTGGCCAAGAAATTTGTTCAGGTTTTTCCACAAGATGCTACAGAAAAACCTGAATGAACTTTTTGGCCAACCCAATAGAATCTGTAATAGAAAAACTCCCTACAAACAAAAGTCCAGGACCAGATGACTTCACAGGCAAACTCTACCAAACATACAAAAAATAACTTATACTGATCTTTCTCAAACTCTTCCAAAAGATTGAAGAGGAGGGAATACTCCCAAAGACATTCTATTAAGCCAGCATCACCCTGATACTAAAACCAGAAAAAGACACGACTAAAAAAAAGGAAATTACAAGCCAATATCTTTGATGAATATAAATGCAAAAATTCTTCTTTCAATAAAAACCTATCAAACCAAATCCAACAACACACACACACACAAAAGATACACAACAACCAAGTTGGATTCATCCCAGGGTCACAAGGATGGTTCAACATATGCAAATCAATCAATGTGATACACAACATCAACAAAAGAAAAGACAATAACCATAAGATCATCTCAAAAGATACAGAAAGAGCCTTTGATAAGTTCAATATCTATTTATGATAAAAAAAAAAAAACTCTTACCTAAATGGGTACAGAGGGAACATATCTCAACATAATAAAAGCTATTTATGACAAATTCACAGCCAATATAATCCTCAACAATGGAAAACCTGAAAGACTTCCCACTGAGATCTGAAACAAGACAAGGATGCCGACTCTTACCATTTCTATTTAACATAGTATTGCAAGTCATAGCCACAACAATTATACAAGAAAAAGAAATAAAAGGTATCCAAATTGGAAGGGAAGAACTAAAATTGTCATTATATGCAGATGACATGATACTATGTATAGAAAACCCTAAAGATTTCACACTAACAATGAAAGAGCAGAAAGGGAATGTAAAAAAAAAGAAAATCCTTTTAGAATCATACCAAAAAACCCTTAGGAATAAACTGGACCAAGGAGGTAAAAGACTTACATACTGAGAACTATAAAACATTAATAAAGGAAATTGAAGATGATTCAAAGAAATGGAAAGATAACCTAAGCTCTCATATTAGAAGAATTAATATTGTCAATATGGCCATATTACCCAAAGCAATCTGCAGATTTAATGTGATCCCTATCAAATTACCCATGACGTTTTTCACATAAATAGAACAAATAATCCCCAAATTTTTATGGAACCATAAAAGACCTGGAATTGCCAAAGCAATCCTGAGGAAAAAGAACAAAGCAGGATATGTAATGACAATACTATAAAGCTACAATCTACGGTACTACAAAGTAATCAAAACCGTGTGGTGTTGGCACAAAAGCAGACATACAGATCAACGGAACAGAATAGAGAGCCTAGAAATAAACCCATATGCCTATGGTCAATTAATCTTCAACAAAGGAGGCAAGAATATACAATGGAGAAAAGAGGGTCTCTTCAGCAAGTGGTGTTGGGAAAGTTGGACAGCTGCATGTAAATCAATGAAGTTAGAACACACCCTCACACCATACACAAACACAAACTCAAAATGGCTTAAAGACTTAAACGTTAAGACATGACACCATAAAACTATTAGAAGAGAACCGAAACATTCTCTGACATAAATTGTACTAATGTTTTCTTAGGTCAGTCTCCCAAGGCAATAGAAATAAAAGCAAAAATAAACAAATGGGACCTAATCAAACTTACTAGTTTTTGTACAGCAAAGGAAACCATAAACAAAATGAAAAGACAACCTATGGAATGGGAGAAAATATTTGCAAACCATGAGACTGACAATGGATTAATTTCCAAAATATACAAACAGCCCACACAACTCAATATCAAAAAAACCAAACAATCCAATTAAAAAATGGGCAGAAGACCTAAATAGATATTTCTCCAAAGGAGGCATACAGGTGGCTAACAGGTACATGAAAAGATGCTCAACATCACTAATTATTAGAAATGCAAATCAAAACTACAAGGTACCACCTCACATCAGTCAGAATGGTTATCATTAAAAAGTCTAAAAACAAAAATGCTGGAGAGGGTGTGGAGAAAATGGAACCCTCCCACACTGTGTTGGAATGTAAATTGTTGCAGCCACTAATGAAAACAGTATGAAGCTTCCTCAAAAAATGAAAAATAGAGTTGCACATGATCCTGCAATCCCATTCCTGGGCATATATAAGTTAAAAAGATACATGCACCCCAATGTTCATTACAGCATTATTTACAATCGCCAAGACATGGAAGCAACCAAAATGTCCACTGACAGATGAATGGATAAAGAAGATGTGGCATATATATATGTGTGTGTGTGTGTGTGTGTGTGTGTGTATATATATAATGAGATAGTCATAAAAAAGAATGAAATAATGCCATTTGAAGAAACATGGATGGATTTAGAGATTATCATACTAAGTGAAGTAAGTTAGAGAAAGACAAATACCATATGATGCCAGTTATATATGGAATCTAAAATATAACACAAACTTACCTATGAAACATAAACAGACTCACAGGCACAGAAAACAGGCTTGTGGTTGCTGAGGGGGAAAGGGGTGCAGGAAAGGAATAAATTGGGATTTGGGGATTAGCAAATGCATAATATTATATACATAGAATGGATAAACTCCAAGGTCCTACTCAATAGCACAGGGAACTACATTCAATATCCTGTGATAAACCATAATGGAAAAGAATATGGCAAATAATGTGTGCGGGTGTGTGTGTGTATAACTGAATCATTTTGCTGTAAAGTAGATATTAACACAACATTGTAAATCAACTATACTTCAATAAAATAAATTTAGAAAAAACAAACAAGATCTCATACATAAAAATAAAAGATCAATAAAATTGAGATATTTTCGGTAACTCTGACCAAGTTAAAAATTAAAATAAATTAAGAATTACATAAACCAAAATATATTAGGAGTATGATGTTTTATACTGATACACATAGCTGGAGTTAAAATATATATTTGACATTATCATGAAGAATTATTCACACAATAAACTTTAAAATTGAGATCAGTACTCGCTATCTCATTTCATATATGTTAGACAAATATAGTGTTTTAAATAAATTACAGTTTGTTTCCAAAATCACAATCCAAGAGATTTCAAATCAAAGTAAAAATCTTTGGCTTATCTTTAAAAAGGAGGAAAAGCCAATAGTACAGGAATCACACTTTTTCATGGAGCTGAGTAGTTACTTCATATTTTGGATGGAGCATGTTACTTGTTTGCCACAGTACTTTCCTTTCCCCATTTGTCCTTGACATTGTGGTCAAGTAAAAACGAAGAAACTATTTTTCTTGAATTTTTTTTTAATTTTAAAAAAGACTAAAGTGAGAAATCACTCAGGTCTACTTCTTTATAAAGCTCTTAAAATGAAAGTTTTGCACAGAAGCTGTATGTTATGGAAAAAAATGGGCAAGAATATGGTAGATTACAAGAATACAGGCATTTATAAACTCAGGCCACTCTACTTGATTACATTATCAATCTACCACCTTTAGACATTTTTAATTGCCAAATTGGTCTTAGAAAAATAATAGTTTTCCTGGAAAACTAAATCAAGGAGTGGTTAATAAAACTTTAGTGAAGCGATTTTCCATGAAGGAAGAAAAGTACTAGGAAAAAGAGTCATGGGATTCAGGTATCTTTAATGTTTTACTTTTACATAAACTTCAATAATATGTAATTTCCATCTAATATAAAGTATCCTAGGTTCATACCAAATACATTCAGATTGATGGATAATTATATACAGAGATAGAGCTACAAATTGTTAAAAATTCTGAAGGTATTTTTTGGTGGGAAGAGGACAGGACAACTTCCTTCCAGGTCATAGGATTGGGGTTAGGAAGATTTTTAACTCATTACTTTTCTGTTTCCTTGTTTAAATTTTTAAAAATATAACTTTTTTTGTTTTGTAATTAGAATTTAAAACAATAAAAAATGTTAACTTTTTGATAAATATCTTTAACAAGCTTATACAATCCAATTAAGATATATATCCTCTAATAAATATATGAAGTAATATTTATGCAAGTATATCTTTTAATCCAGCCAAATGATTGCATTTTTAATATGACTATTCAATTCAGAGGTGTGTGATCTCAAGTTTAATATCTGGGTCCTCATTCCTAACATAAATGGCCCACAATGAATTTTATATAGATGGAATAGGTAAAGAATAATACTTAATTCTTATATTTAAACTCAGGATTTTAAAAGTGATATGACACACGCCTACAAAAGAAAAAAAATACCCTTCTTGGAATTTAAAATTTTTTCATTACAGATATTATAATTTTATATGCTCATTACTCATTGGGGTACAACTAATAATTAAATCATATAACATGTATAAATGAATGACTACATGACAGAAAGTGACATTAAAATGCAGGTACTAACTGGCAAATATGTATGTATTATTGATGAGTCCTCTTGGAATACAATATAAGGAAACATTTCTCCCTTTATTTATGTGTTAATCTCAAAGGACCTATCAGTAATTAAAATAAACATAATAATGTGTAATCACTGAGATTCCAATTCAATTTGTTAACTCCACACAACTCTGATATCTTCTGGAATTTTTATAACTCCATTTCCATTTCCTGGAATATAATATAGTTTTACTAACAGAGATTTCTAAAGGTAAATAAAACAACCTTATCTTTAAAAGTATCTCTAAGTAAAAAGGCTGAATTGTTTATAAAATTTTTAACACAAAATTGAGAATCTCTTTTTAAAGGGATACGTTTAAACAAGTAAACTGTTAAGTGGTAACTGTGGTTAATGTGAGAAGACATCTTATGAATAGGATAAGAAATTGCAGATAAAGTGTATTTCCTCATTATTTAAAAGAAGAAATGTGATTAAATCACCTAAATTTCCTTTCATTCTTTAGAAAAAAAACTACTGTGTTTCTAGATAAGTTTATGAGTGTGTAAAGTATATAGTCAGGGCTCTATGATTTTGTAAGCAGGTACACGTCATCATTTTGTTTGTTTTGTTTGGGGAAACAAATAGCATGAGAAAACTCCAGTCCCTGGTCATGATTTGTAGTATAATCTTCCAATCAGTTTTCTTTTTTTCAATCAGTTTTTGAAAGTCATTTTGAACCAGCACTATCTTTCAAAATTTATGGTCACATGACATAATGAAAGCTAAAGATGAGCCATATCCTCCAAATATGAAACCCCAAGCTAATGAAAACAAAAAAGCAAGAGATATGTATATGTAACATGGATAAAGAGAAATTATGAATATGTTAATGCTCAGACAATGTTCTTATAAAGAATACTTGCTCTGATATTTTTCACTCCTTAATTTTATTTTTGTGATAAATATTTTGTGTTACATTTTGATGCAAAAGTCTTACAAGTTTTTGTTATTTAAGTAATTATATTTATAGGCTAAATCATTATTTGCATACCATTTTTTAATATATGATTCAAGCAAATTATTTCTATGCAATTGATTGACTCAACTAGATAAATGTTTAGTACACACATTAAGACTATTTGAATGGAATACATACTGAATAATGATCAATACTCTATTTTTAAATAAGCTATGATTTCTTTCCAAGTGTGAATAGAATACTGCAATTCTCAACAATGACGCTGACAAATATAAATCTAATTTATTCAACCATCATCAAATAGGATAAAATATCCAAATATTTACTACATTATTTAAGATATATAAATTTAATTCTAGTTTTTTTTTAGTATTATATCAGTGCCTTATTTTCAATACATTTAACAATTCTTCAAATCATTTAATATGCTGGAATTTGTTTCTCTTTTCAATTCCTAATATTTCTGTATCTTTTCCCACTGTTTTTATATTCCTTTACATTGTGTCTTTTGGTGTTGAAGAGTAGTAATGATATTCACAATAAATCAGTGCCTAAATTGTAGGATTCTATTATTTTATTCTTAAATGTATTTTCCCTTCTAAGCTTGAATTCAGAATGTAGACTGGTATTCAATTAATTTCTTTCTAATATCTGTATGATCAAATCTTTACAACTGTATGTTTTCTATCATCTGGAGATCTACTAATTTACTCATTTAAAACTCTTTGAGTTTCTATTATATGACAAGAGAAGTGGAGAACAAAATATAATCTCTGCCCTCATGAAGCTTACAACAGAGAAAGAAAGTGAAAATACAAATAAGAAAATAAATATATATAAATTTAATACAATGTATTCATGTATTCTAGGAGTATAATGAGGAAAGATAAGGTAATAGAAAATGAGGAATAATGCATTTTAGACAGGGAGGCTAGTGAAGACCTCTTCAAAGGCGTTGAAAGTTGGATACATGACAGATGAATGAAGGAAACAGACAAATATCTATGTGTGAGAGGTTTTCAGACAGAGGTAACAGCAAATACTGAAACCCTGAGGCTGGAGAGTGTGTGAAGGTTTGAAGGATAAAAAGATATGTAGTAATGCAAAGTGTATTTGAAGAAGAGTGATTAAAAAAAAAGATAAGAGTTAGCCAAAAATGAGTGTACTTTATATATTTATTTGTAGGCCCAGCTGAGGTCTTTGGATTTTATTAAGGATGATTTGAATAAACAATCTGATTACTGAGTGGAGAATAGAGTTAAGCGTCAAATGTAAAAACAGTGAAACCAATTGTAAGGCAACTGCAGTTGCAAAAATGAGAGATGACTGTGCCTTGGATTAGCATGATAGAGGTGGAGGTGATGAAAACAATAGTTATTTTTACATATAATTATATACAGTATATATATTATATATAATATATATCTCAGATGCATATATCTGCAATTATATATATAAATATAAGCTCATATACACATATATCCATATGGAACAGTGACACTGGTGTAACATGTGACAGTTGGGTTAGTATTATTTAAATTGTAATAACAGAGGCCTAGGCAATATAATGTATAACATTGAGGAGTTCACATTTTTGAGCAGAAAATTTTGAAAATATAGGTTCATAGGTAAAGAAAACTAAAGCAATCTTTACATGGTCCCATATACTAGAGATGAGTTAAGTGAAAATGTGAACAGAAGAACTATAAAGTTAATTAAATATATAAGATATGAGAATGTTGTGCAGGCCTATTTTTTGTGGATGACAATGCCTTAAACAAAATCTCAAAAGCACAAGCATATTTAAAAAAAAAAAAAAAAAAAAAAGGAAGACTACGAAGAAGACTTCTGGTTCATTGAACAATACTATAGACAAAGTTGGCAGAGAAATAACAAATAGGAGATGAATCCAAAAAACAAGTAGAAAAATTACATCAAAAGAAAGTCAAAAGACTAACAAGCATATGAAGATATGTTCAAACTAATTTATGAGAGATGCAAATTACTATAACAGTGACTACACACATTAAATTGCTTCACGTTAAAAAGGTGGTTAATGCCAAGAAATTCCATGGATTTGAAGTGGAGGAAAACTGTAGCCTGGTGCTGCAATTTTAGAAAGTAATCCTAATTTCCATTAATTCAGTTTCTGAATGTATTAAAGCCCAGAGAAATTTTCCAAAAGATCAATGAGACTCCATATATATGAATGTGGAAAAATAAATCTCTACTGGATTTCTCAATGTTCTTATAAAGCCTCAGGCTCTTGAGGCATAGGAATTGATATACTTTGAAGATAGAAAAGGTTTGTTTTCACTTCCCAGGAACATTTGGCATTTCACCTAAGAAGGCAGTTGATCTGTAGCCATTTGTCTCTCTAATACTATATCTAATTGCTCTCATCCTTTGGAGCAAAATAGTTCCAGACTATAGACCTGGGTTACCTCAAAGGATGACTTGAGTAACAAGGAGAACTCTGGAAGGACTCAGAAGTTATCTTAATAGGTGTTTACATTTCAAAAGAGATGAACATCTGGGTTGTAAGTTTAGAGAAGTTAAATCTCTCTCATTTAGAGATTTATTTACATACCAAAGGGTGAGAATAAGAACCCAGGATAACTTATTACTACTTCGCCAAGGAAACTGCCTCAAAGGGTAAGTGCTGACAGCTGCCTCTTTCCCCTATGTAAGCAAAAAAAAATTATATTTGTGGGTTCCTTGCTTAAAATATGGACCTCATATGTGTAGGGTGAAATCTAGCGGTCAAAATAATATTAATAAATGCAGATATTAAAAAGTTAACAGTGAGTGCTCATTGTAGTATTCTTTGTGTTAAAATAAAGTTGGACGTGTCAACCTCAAACATAAAATCCTAAGTTATTTTACCAGCAAAATGAGTTAATTTGGGGATAGCAGAGCCCTGCAATTTGGGATAGGCAAGCTCTGGTGAAACACAGGCAAGTCTAAAGAACAAAGGGTAAGGGCTTGCTTTTGTAAGGTCTCAGGAGGAAACTGGGGAGTATTGTTTTGAGCAAAAGTTAACTGGAGAAGGACAGGAATTCGAGGTTATGGCGGTTTCTCATTGACTTCAGGTCATGGCTAAAAGCAGAGGATAAAATTCCCATGTGATCAATGTCCTCATTTATAAGAGACATTCTTATCTTCTGTCCATCTGATGCTTACACATGATGCAAAAGTGGTATGTGCTTGAGAGCTCTCCCTTCAGGACATCCTGACTCCATTTTAAAATCTGGTTTTCCTTTATTTATTTTCATAGAGGTTACCAAGGTGTTCACACCTAGTATATGAATTATACTAGTATATGAATTAAGTGCCACACCTGATGTTTGAATCTGTCGGCATTCAAACATCACCTTGGTAAACTCTGTCCTTGACCAAACTCTATTCAGGTTCCTCTGAGCTCCTTTTCAACAAGGCGTACTTTGGACTTCCATGTCCATCTCTCCATTGTCCAGTTTTTAGCAAGAATAACGCTACAGTAAGTTTAACCAGAATCCCCCAACCTCCATATCTGATCACCCTCAATATCTAACTGGGTTCCTTATCCTGCCCCACTCTCCGGGTGATATCCTGCTTTCAGCATGAGTCCTGTTAGGTCAGTTGAGCCAGAACACTCTTTTACCCCTGACTGTTCTTCTTAGTAATTTTCCATCCACTTACCCTCACTCATAGACTCTTGACTATCAATTCCTTTTCCTGGTATTTGGAGTTGAGAAAAATCTCATTTCCCCTGCTTCAAGACCTACTGCAGTGGTCCCTACACCTATCACAATAGCCCACATGGAATAAAGTCTGCCTTACCATCTTTAACAAGTATAATGAATAATTTTTTATTGAACAATGCTGTGAAATACTGATTGGCAACTTGAAGTAATGGACACCAAACTACATGGATGGACATAAAACTGAGCTGAGAGGAAAAAAGAATTTAAAAAAAACAAAGTAATTTAATGATTCCATTTGTATAAATTAAACATATATAGAGAGATTCCTTAAAAAACTAAAAATAGAATTACCATATGACCCAGCAATCCCACTCCTGGGCATATACCTGGAGAAAACCATAATTCAAAAAGATACATAGACCCAAATGTTCATTGCAGCACTATTTACAATAGCCAGGACATGAAAGCAACCTAAATGTCCATTACCAGAGGAATGGATAAAGAAAATGTGGTACATATATACAATGGAATATTACTCAGCTATAAAAAGGAATGAAATTGTGACATTTGTAGAGATGTGGATAGACCTAGAGACTGTCAGAGTGAAGTAAGTCAGAAAGAGAAAAACAAATATCATATAATATTACCTATATGTGGAATCTAGAAAAATGATACCAATGAACTTATTTGCAAAGCAGAAATAGAGACACAGACGTAGAGCACAAACATATGGATACTGAGTGGGGAAGCAGGGGTGAGATGAATTGGGAAATTGGGATTGACATGTATAACTATGTATACAATAGATAAGTAATGAGAACCTACTGTATAGCACGGGGAACTACTCAATGCTTTGTGGTGATCTAAATGGGAAAGCAATCCAAAAAAGAGGGACATATGTATATGTATAGGTGATTCACTTTGCTATACAGCAGAAACTAACACAATGTCATAAAACCACTATATGCCAATAAAAATTAACTTTTTAAAAGACATATAGATAGAATAACCACACATGTTGTACAAAACACATACCCTCAAAAGTATAGCTATCAAATACATTAGAATCGCTGCCTACGATAGTGGGGGAGACAGGGTGGGAGCCGAAAATAGAATAAAGGAAATATATACTGTTTAAAAGAGGAGGTGGTATACTGATGATAACTTGACATGTAGCGAGAAATATTAATGCATCCTTCTGCCCTTGATAAAGAAAAAATGAAAATATGTCCTTCTGAAATACCTAAAATACTTGCTTAGGTTAATCACAATCATACATATTAAAATTATATTTTACATTTGGACTATCATAATTGTATAGCTTATATCCATTTTAAAATTGCAGACTTTTAAAAATAGGATGACATTTATGGAGATGAAAATGAAATGTTGTCATTATCACACTTTGCAAGTCCTTACTGGTAACTGAATAATCTAAAAGTGGTAATTAGCATTTTATCTGAATCTATGATTATTTATTAACCTTAACAGTGCTAAAAAATAAGACATGTCCAAAATGGAATTGTTTATGCTAAACCCCACATCACCAAACTGATACATAATTACAGTTTTGGCTCTCCAGGAAATGAAATCTTAAACCAGTCAATCAGAAATCACCTGGTCAGCAGTAGTTAGGTAATCAGCTTGATAGATCAATACCCCCCCTAAAGGAAAGGAACCCTGAAATAACCAACACTCTTCTTTGTCTAGTAAAACTTCTGGTTCCTTGTTCCCTTCTGGCTATGAAAATCTCATTTTGTACAGCTCCTCAGAACTCCTTTCTATCTGCCTGGTTGGATGCTGCTGGATTTGAATCAATTTTTGTTCAAATAAACTCTTAAAAAGTTTTAATATGCCTCAGTTAATCATTTAACAGTTCTGGAGTTAGAAGAGGAAACCAAAGGAGATGCCTGACACCCTGGAGGAACAACGAGCAACTAGTGTAGGTTAGAGTCGAGCCCCTTGAGCTCCCTGCTTTCTCCTTGCCTCTGAAGGTGGAGGGTCAGTCCCTCTTAATCTCTAGCTGCACAGTTTTTGCATTATAAATTTGATCTTTTTTTTTTTTTTCTTTTTTCCCCCAGACTGAAAATCACCAGAGTCAGACTGGGTCTCACTTGGAAAAAAGACTAGGTCCAGAGTTGGACTGGGTCTGATTTACGCTGGACTGGGTCTAATGTGAGACCTCAGGTGAATAAAATTTTAAGGCTGAACAAGCAGGTTAATCTTACCAAAGATAATCTTGAATTAAAGTAGCCACAGTGGAGAATTTTTAACTTAAGCTTATCCATTTACAATGTGCCCTAAAGAAAAAGAGATCTAAGCCAAGACCTTACCATAAGAGGTAGAGAGAAAATTATTTTTCCTCTTCTACAGTTTCTGATGACCAAGATGACATCCACTGGGACACCCCACTCACTGCAGACAGAATTCTAGGAAAATTGGCAGAAGTCACCAAAAGGGTAAGAATTGTTACTAAAGTCAGCTCTCCCAGATTTCTTTCTATGGTGTCTGGTTGAGAGATGAAGTTAAAATATCACTTTGTCCCTTCCTTTCCAAATTCATTTTGGCAGGAAAAAACACACACACACACACACACACACACACACACATTCACATATATATATATGAATTAGATCTTTGAATTGTAATTTGAGAATTTACTTTCGGGTACCCATTGATAATTAATCTTCTCTCTCTCAGGACAGCTATTGTGTTCTTGTTTGTCTCATTTTGTGTCCTGAGAACTTTGCCTGACAGCCTTAAGGTTGACAGCTCTAGAAATGTGGCTGGACAGAAATGTGAGTTAAACTTCATTTGCTCCTAGTGTCCTACTGACTATTGCCAGCTCTCAGGAAAATTGTCTAAGTCTTTTTTTCATGGGGCTATCTTTGGCGGGAGTGGCTCTCGATCTTGGAAGAGCAGTATTTTCTGTACCCTTTTGGGGGATGACTCTTGCACTCATGAGGTAGTTCAATATTGTCAGGAATATCTACTGTTTGTCTTTGCCAAAACCTGACACTATATTTAAAACTTTTTTTTTTAATTTTTTTAAAAAAATGTTTTACGGTAGCTCTGTGGTGAGAATTGGCAAATTGGAAGCTGATAATTCAGGGTCTGAAAGAAACATGTTTTTAGGCCTTATCTCCTAAGCTAAAATCAAAGTATGTATCCAAAAAGAAAAAAAAAAAAGTTTTTTTTCTGAAGCTTTTGTGGAAGCATTTACTAAAACATTCCAAAGATATACAGCTCTAAATCAAAAACATAGGAATCTTTTAAATTTCATCTTAGTTGAAGATTTGCTCCCTGATATAAAGAAGCAAACTAAAAACAGAACTATCGTATGACCCAGCAATCCCACTCCTGGGCATATGCCCTGAGAAAACCATAATCCAAAAAGGTACATATACCACAATGTTCACTGCAGCATTATTTACAATAACCAGGACATGGAAGCAATCTAAATGCCCATCAACAAACTAATGGATAAAGAAGATGTGGCACATATATACAATGGAATATTACTCAGTCATAAAAAGGAATGAAATTGAGTTATTTGTAATGAGGTGGATGGACATAGAGTCTGTCATACAGAGCGAAGGAAAGAGAAAAACAAATACTGTATGCTAACGCGTATACATGGAATTCAGAAAAATGGTACTGATGAACCTAGTGGCAGGGTAGGACTAGAGATGCAGACATAGAGAACAGACTTCAGAACACAGCAGCGGGGATGTAGGGTGTGGGGGGAGAGAGGGAGGCTGGGATGAAGTGCGAGAGTAGCATTGACATTTATACAATACCAAATGTAAAATAGCTAGTGGGAAGCTGCTGTATATAACACAGGGAGGTCAACTTGATCATGGATGATGACTTAGAGGGGTGAGATAGGGAGGGTGGGGAGGAGTCGTGGGAGGGAAGGGATATGGGGATATATGTATAAATACAACTGATTCACTCTGTTGTACAGCAGAAACTGGCAGAACAGTGTAAAGCAATTATACCCCAATAAAGAGCTTAAAAAATTTTTAAAATAAATATAAAAAATAAAGAAGCAACCTTGAGATAATGTAGCCTCTCCATAATGTAGCTGCTTCTTGGAGGAATTAAAAACAACTCTCTTTGTTTTATAAGTTGAGTCTTTAGAAGAACTGAAATGTGGTTCTAGAAGCAATTCAAAGGCCTATCCTTTTTACCAATTCCAAAACCTCCCCTATTCATCTCAAAAGGCTTGTATATATTATAAAAGATCTGGACTTAGGGAACTAAAGTCTTTGATAAAACTTGCACCACTTCTGAGTGCCTTTAAGATGTACGTATTTGTAAAAAAATTAATAAACAGAAACCTCAATTAAATAGAATCACGAGACTAGAAGGGGAGTGCTCTCCCAGTGAAGACTGCAGAGCTCAACAGGGAGAAACAGGGAGAAAACAAAGCTCCCCTTCTTTCCTGGCAATAACTCAACCAATAAAAAATCCACGTACTCTGTATACCATAGGCCCTCCCAACTTCCTTTTCTACTATAAAAGTGTTCACCTTCTTTGCCGTCCAGGGATTTGCTTGCCATACTTGCAGATCTCAAGTTGCAATTCTCTACTGATCTTGAATAAACCCATCTTTGCTGGAGAAATATCTGGGAGTCTGTTTGTTTTAGATCAACATATTCTACCTGGTCTTCTCTAGGAACCAAGATAATTCTTATCAGAAGGGAAAAACAAGAGAGGCTATTTTGAAAAGAAGAACTATAAAACATCTTAAAAATTTATTTCACAAATGTAAGTAAAAATCTCTAGCCATATGAGAGGTTACCTTAACTTATTCCATCTGCCAGAAACAATTTGGATGCTACTGTTCTTTTATAAACTAGTACGTTTTGCGTTATCATACCCTCTCCTGGATAAAATCTTAAAAGCTATAGATCTCTGTTTCTGTCTGTATGTGTACATGTGTCTATGTATGTATGTTACAGATGTGTGATGTTTTTGTATCTCTGGATGGAATTACCAAAGTTCATTTGTTCAAGAGCTCTATTTAAGTGTCTTAAAGTCAAACAAATCAAGTCTACTCTCAGAAATATGGAAACTAACCCAAATGTTTTTCAATTTTGCCTGGTCAAGCATAATATTTGGTAAATAAAAGCTAGTTTAAGTTTATTGTTTTAATTAAAACAGATATGTCTTTAGAGCTATCAGTATTAAATATAATGCAGGCAGACAACTTTTATTCTATCTAGGTTTTAAAAAGTCAAATAAGCTCATGTTATCTCTGTTACAGGATTTATGAACAGAAAGATAAATTAAGATGATGGTTATATGTTTAATGTCATGATTTCATAAAGCAATTTTATAAAGGGAAAATAAAGTCTTTATACTTACCACATGCTTACCATTTCTGGTGATTTCATTTTTTAAATTGTTTCATATGTTTTCATTTTACTTTCGCCTAAAGAAATTCTTTTAATTTTTTTTATGTTGTATCTGTCAGCTAGTGAAAAATCCCCTCCATTGTTGTTGTCTGGTTTTGTTTGTTTGCTTTTTACTTTATTACTGCAAGAGTTTCCCTGGGTATAGAATTTTAATTTGTCAGGGTCCTCCCCAATCCATTTTTATCAGCTTGTTAAAGAAATTATTAAATATATCATTCTACTATGTTCTGGCTAACGCTGTTTTTGATGAGAAGATTGTGATTTTTCTTTTTCAAAATTTCTCTTTGGTAGGCAATGATCTGCAACCCCCCCCCCCCCACACACACACACCTCTCTCTCTCTCCCAAGTTTGAATGCTTTTACAATTTTTTCCTATGTTAATTTTCACTGCTTTATGTTATGATGTCCCTTACTGTAGATGTCTGTCCTGTTATGCTGTTTGAATTTTGCTACTAGTTTAGACCTGTGGATTACAATATTCATCACATTTAGGATATTTTGGGCTATTCTATCTTAAATATTTTTCTCCTTATTACCTTCCTTTGAGGATCTGATTACCTGTATGTTAGACTACTTAATATTGTCCTATGGAACACTGAGACACTGATTTTACTTATGCATTTACTTACTTTGGACATTCTCTCTGTGCTTAATGCAGATCAGCATTTTCCAATCGGACTCTCTGCAATGATGGAAATGTTTTATAATATGTAGTATTTAAAGCAATGTCTCAAAACCATGTGTGGTTATTCAGTACTTGAAATATTGTTTGGTGAACTGAGTCTGTCATGTTGGAAAGCTCCTGTTAGGATGGTTTACATAGCTATGTCTTCCTATTTTCTTTTATTTCCCAGTGTCCAATATATTGTTTAGCCCATTTAATAATTTTTAAAATACAATTTATTGTTTTTTCTATATTTAAAAAGTTCTTTTAAAAAATCTTATACTACTCTCCTAATTTTTCATGTATTTTTCTTTAAATACTTGAGCATATTTATAACTTTTTTAAATTGTTGATTGTTTATTTGAACATTACCATGTTTTCAAGATATGTTACTATTGACTAATATTTCTCTTAGGATTATTATCCTTACTGGATATAGACATTGCCAAATTTTGAGTTTCTGATTATGTTGCCTTACTATTAGAAGTTTTGAAATATACTTAGGCAGGCAATTAAGCTATTGGAAGATTAGCTTGATTCATTTATGAAAATTTTTGTACTTGTTGGTACAGATCAATATTTGTCTTTTTGCTAGGGCCAGTTTAGTTCTTCCTCTACTATACTGATACTTCTAGAGGTCATTCCTAAACGTCAAGGAATATCTTTATTCTTGAACATTGACACTTGAATGCCTCTGAAACTTGTGTGATATTTTAGAATTGTTTAGATTATAGCTCCTCTGTACATCTTTGCTGGTCTCGAGGAGTCTCAATTTAATGTTTAGTCCCAGCAGAGGCAAGAGGCTACAAAAGCAGATTTACAGAGCTCTGTCTTTTTACCACTGCTCTTTCTATTAATCTGCCCCATGAATTTCAGCTGCTTCAGCCTTTCCAATATTCAAACTGTCTCCAAAACTCAGTGCTCTGCCTGGCTTCTCTCTGACCATGCTGCAGCCCATAAAGTGTTTCCAGGCAGACAGCATTATAACCATTGGGGAACAGTTTCTTATTTTTTATGGAATCAGAGTCTTGTGCTACCTGTTGTTTGGAAACAACTGAAACCAGAATAGTACATTCATATCCAATACAAGAGCATAATAAAATATCATCTGGTATACACACACTCAGAACACTAAAGATATCTCTAGATGTAGTACTCAAACACTGTGAGAGCAAATCTTTGTATGCTGCAAGAATAATGGACATAGATAATTATTGATCCTGGACAGTGATATAGTCTATAGATAATGATATACAGCAAGAAAAATTAATTAGTGTAATGAATATAAAAAGGGAGAAAATACTGTCTTTATTTATAGGTGACACAATTACCTACTTAGAGAAGCAAGTGAATGAACAAATAAACTAGTTACATAATGTAGCACAAATGCTGGATACAAACTCAACCTACAAAAATCAATAGTAATTGACTTCTCATGTGATAGCCAATTAGAAAATTTAGGAAAAAAATAATACAAAATAAATACTTGCAGTAAATATTGTTTTCCAAAATTTTCTTAAGCAATAATGCAAAATAAGTCTATAGTAAAACATTTACTTCTGATAAATGCACTTGCTTATGTACCTCAAGTACAATATTTTTAGCATATTTAGTTAGAAGAGTTTGAAAATTTTCAAAGATGTTTGCTATTTATAATTTTATATGTGTTTAGAAGTGAGATTTTATTCTCTTTTCTTAGATAAATTTCTTTTAGGTACTGAACAGATTTTTAATGATGCAAAGAGAAGTCAATAAAATATTTAAAAATAAAAAAATACCTCCATTAAAGAAAGAACTTGCCTTTTTCAAGTTCTGAGCAGTGAGTTTAAACCACAGGGTTGGCAGTTTAGCAAGAAATACAGGCTATATTTTGAGTTGAAACTGACACAAACAGATTGTTTCTGGATCATTGTTTTAACACACTGACCAAGAACAGTTTGTATTTATGGCAAAGACTCAGATATGAAATAGGATAAAATAGAATTTGGTGGAATTAAACAGCTTAGGAAGAAATATGTTCTTGTTGGAAGAGTTGTGACTCTTGGAAAAATAACTGACTAGGGACAGTTTACAGAATTTTTAAAAATTCATCCTTCCCTTTCTCTTTGTGCCAGCATACAACCAACCACCTGTTCTTCCTACTACCAGGGGAAAAATTATAATAAGAGAGAACATCTGGGTGATTTAACTAAGATATAAGATTGCTCATTACACTTCTGAGATTTTTTTTTCTACAAAATTCTGACAGTAGGAACACAAAAAGATTGGTATGATGGGTTTTCTGCACAACTACATAAGCTTGGTTAACTTGGAGTTCAGTGGGAGAAAATATTTATGCTTCAAGTTTAAAAATTTATCTTTATTGATAGATTTATTGCCTTTTTTTATTGAAGCCATTTGCAATTAAAATCAGTGCAAGTATATTCAAGAAATCTCTAACAATATATATAAACAAATGCAATTAATGTTTAACAAATACATTAAAACTCATGCTTCTAAGTGAATACATTAATCAAACATTCTCAGAGAAATAAGTTTACTTATTGTAAGTCTTCTCTGGATTATTTGGACCCCAGTGTTGAAATTATTCTAAGAGTCTGACATATTGTTTAAACAAATTTAGAAGGGCAACTTTTATTTCACTTTCAGGGAATATAATTTTTAAAATATTGACAATATACAAAGAATAAGAAGAATTTTTACTTTCTGTGATGGCAAATTAAGATGCTTTTGTGCCATTGGGCAATTACCAAGGAGACAAGGATTTGTAGGACCAATTAATGAGAGAAAGGGAATGGCAAGCTCATTGACATAGATCCACATTGACCCTTGAAGAACTTTCCTAGTTTATTGCTGTGTCAGAGATGCTAAGAAGTTGAGAAGAGTCTTCAGGGGGCTCTTAAAATAGCCAAAATATTATCAACTGAGATTTAAGTGCTGCCAAGAAAGAGGAGACATGGCTAACACCCAGACTTTATGTTTGATACAAGGAGTGAGGGTGAACGAAAAATAAACCCAACCTTCACAAAATTGAAGACTAGCTTAGAGACATCTCAATCCCTGCTTATTCAATCAGGATGACCTGTCATGACCCTAATATCTGGTCAGAGGAGAAGAAAGACTTCACTGCAAGAATAAAAATGTCATTCAAAGAGATTACAAAGTTTCTCTATACTCTTTCATATATGCTGTCTGTTACTTAACCAGTCACAACTAGAGATACAAAGATGATCTGAATAAAAACCAAAAGAAAACAAAAACATTAAAGAAAGGAAGAGAGAGAGAGAAGGAAAGAGAGAGAGAAAGGAAAGAAAGAAAGAAAGAAAGAAAGAAAGAAAGAAAGAAAGAGAAAAAGAAAAAGAAAGAAAGAAAGAATGAATGAACAAACAAGATCATGAGATAGTCAGATATTAGGGTTATGTGATAGTTAAAATAATTCATATATATATTCAAGGAAGTTATAAAATACTGAGGCACAGGAAATTATAAAAATAGAAAATAAAGAATAAAAATATATTAACAAATGGAAAATTTTAACCAATCTTCAGATACTACAAAATAATCAAATGGACATTCTAGAACAAGGATATAATGTCTAAAATAAAAAGAACTTAATGTATGGGTATAACAGCACATTTGACACGTAAGATCAAATTAGTAAACTGTAAGCAAAATAACAGAAAAGTGGAAGCTCAAAAAATGGCACATCATTGTAAGCATTAAAAATAATAATATTGGTATAATTATATCAGTTCATCCATAGACAACTTTAAAGCAAGAAGTATTCTAAAGACTATTAGAATAATAAAGTGCTTAATCTGACAAAAATGATATTATGAGCCTAATTCAGAGTGCATGGAATAATAAAACTGAACTAAAGAGTCAAAGAGGCAAGTCTCAATAAGACTAGAACAGCAAAACATAAATGTGTTAAATGTATAAATACCTGAACAATACAAATAAGAAAACTAAAATCTTATTAAAATAAAATAATTACTGTGTTTTAATCATGAACACCTTTTTTATCAACTTGCTTGCCTCAGCACAGTATTTCTCAATCTCTTGCCCATTAGGATTACTTGGTAGAACATGTCAAAATATTGACAGCCTCAAACCATTCCCAAACATTCTGATTCAAATGGTTTGCAGTAAAGCTTGGACATGAGATTTCTTTTGTTAACTTGTCAAGTGATCCTAATGTGAAATGAGTGCTGAGAACTCTGCTCTACATATCACTTGCCAAATCGAATTTTTACTACACATTTGTCTTTCTCCTCTTCTAGGCTGTGAACTTCTGAGGATAGGACTTAGCTTTTCACATGCATAGCCTACACATCTGAAAGAGTGCCTGATACCAAGTAGGTGCTCAAAAGTTAGTTGGTGATAAAAAGCTGAGTTTTGAAAGATGGTTATTTCAATTCAATTTAACAGCTACTAATCAAATTCCTAGTGTTTGCTAAACTTTATACTAAGGTGTTGGTGTACAAAGGTAGATAATACAGTGCCAGCCTTTAGGGGAATCATTCATTATTCAATCTGGTGGTCACAAATTCTCAATTATTATCATATTGATAGTACCTTTAGGCCACTACATCCAGAGCTCCAACACTCTCAACCTAATATAGCAAGTTATTTTTCCTTGACTAGTATTCCATTATCTTAAGTAACTGGAAAAACAAAATTGGAACGCACATCAATGACAGAATATGTATTCTTTACATGTGTACATGGAATATCAACAAACATGGACCATGTTCTAAGATATAAAAATTCAATGTATTTAAAAACTTCTTAATTATTCAGAACAGATTATGATCCCTTTAGCAAATCTAGAAAAAAATGACACAAAGATAATAAGAAAAACCTCTATCTGTTTGAAAATTATGCATTCCATTTCAAAATATCCCATTAGTCAAGGAAAGGACATAACTTGAAAGTAGAAAAGATTCTGACTAAACTATAATGAATATATAACATATAAGTTTGATGATGTGGTTTAGCATATTTCAGAGAGAAATTTATAGATGTACAGGCATATATTACAGAAAAGAAAGTTGAAAGTGAATTAAGAATGCATCCATATCAATAATAAGCAATGGCAAAAAAACTGAAAAATATGAAGAATAAGATAATATAGGTAAGAAATTAATGATATAAAATGAATTTAAAATAAAGAAATTCAACAAAGCTAAAATTTGGATTTTTAACCCCCCACCCCTCAGACAAAGAGATGATGAACACTTGACAATACTGATTCAGTGACAGAGAAAAGATACAAGTTGCAAATGTTGGAAAGGACAAATGGGTCTTGCCACAACAAGAGTTTACAGAAAAAAAAGCTAGATAAACAATTAGGATTGAGAAATAATCAAGGTTGATGGATTCAAATACAAAATTTATAAACAAATGTTGTTTTTGTATTCTATCAATAATCGAATAGAAAATATAAAATGATAAAATATGCTATTTACGACAGCATTAGTGAATCACAAAAT
Organism: Hippopotamus amphibius kiboko; assembly: GCF_030028045.1. NCBI lineage: Eukaryota > Metazoa > Chordata > Mammalia > Artiodactyla > Hippopotamidae > Hippopotamus > Hippopotamus amphibius. The sequence continues at coordinate 79,625,780 of NC_080198.1, forward strand.
ATTAAAATTTGCAACACATCTAAGTTGAAAAATACAAAATATCATTGAGAAAAACAAATAACTATGTTAAGTGGATGGATATAATATGGTAATAGATGAAATTCTCATTTTTGTGAGGCTCAGTTCTCCCAAAATTTGACATCTAGATTAAATGCAGTATTGTTCATAACCTAAACAGTAAAAGAACAAACAAAAGTGTTAGAGTTTGTTTTTGGCAGACTTACTCTACAAGTAATGGTGAAGGAAGTTTTCAGGCAGAAGAAATAGAATACAAGACAGAAAGCTATTTCTACACAAAGAAATGAACAGCACTGAAAATGAAGTAGAGAAGATAAAATATTTTAATTAGTTTAATTGTGCTAACAGACAATGAACTACCTAAAACAAAATTAATTGCAATGTATTTTATCTTTATAGCATATTATAAAGTATTTTATGCTTGCTTTAAAATTTAATAAAAGTGGTACAAATATTTAACAGAGGAGATAAAATAGAGTCCTAAACAAGACTCAGTTAAGCTAAGAGTAGTCAGAAAAAGTGGAAATACATAGCAAATTGGAGGCATTTACTCCAATCATATCAATTATCACATTAAATTTGAATTATGTAAGCAAACCAAGTAAAAGAGATTGATTAGGTTAAACAATACCTAATTAGGTGCTACTTACTGGCAAACTAGTTTAAATTTAGAGAAACAGACATGTATAAAGTAAAACTGTGGGAAAAAGTCATACCATTCAATTACTATTCAAAATAAAGGTAGAGAATTATGTGTACATACTTAAAAACAGTGTTTCAATATATATGGTACCAAAATTGACAGCATTTAGAGGAGAACAGAAAAATCTAGAGTTATCCAGATTTCAAAACTTCTCTTTTAGTAATGAATGAAACAAGTAGCCAAACAAACCTATACAGATACAGAAGACCTGAATAATACTATCCACCAACTTTACCTAATTGGCGCAAAACTGATCTTCAGTAGAGTGCACATTCATCCCAAGCAACATGAAACTTTCACTAAGACAGACCAGATCCTGGATCCCAAAACAATCCTCAACACATTTAAAAGAAAAGAAGCTACACAAAGACAGTCTCAGACCATAAATGATTTAAACTGAATCAATAACAGAAAGATATCTAGACAATTTCTATGCATCTCGAAATAAAACAACCCACTTTTAATTAACTCATGGGTCAAAAAGAAAGTGTAAAGGGGAGATAAAAAATAGCTGAAATATGAGGGATGAAACAAACTATGATTAAAGGAAAATGTAAGCAGAAAATGCTTATATTATTTTTTTTTTAAAAGGAAGGGACTTCCCAGGTGGCGCAGTGGTTAAGAATCTGCCTACCAATGCAGGGGACATGGGTTTGTTCCCTGCTCCAGCAAGATTCCACATACCTCTGAGCAACTAAGCCCATGCATCATAGCTATTGAGTCTGTGCCACAACTACTGAAGCCCATGCACCTAGAGCCCATGTTCCGCAACAAGAGAAGCCACCACAATGAGGAGCTTGCGCACCAAAATGCAGAGTAGCCGCTGCTTGCCGCAACTTCAGAAAGCCCATATGCAGCAACGAAAACCCAACACAGCCAATAAATTAATTAATTAATTTAAAAAAAGGAAGGCCTCAAATCAATACAAGATTTTACCTAAAGAATCTAGAAAAATAAGATCAAATTAAACACAAAACTAGCATAAGAAAGAAAATAAAATTCATAGAAAAATCAATGTGATTTTAGAATGGCTGCAGATAAAATGTCTATATATAATAATTAATTGCATTTCTATATAATAATAACAAACAAATGAAAATTGAAATACCCCTTATATTAGCATTAAAAAATGAAATACTTAGATATAAATCAAACAGAAATATATGCAGGATATGGATAAATAAACCTGAAAACATTTATGAAAGAAATCAGACAACACCTAAGTAAATAAGATTTATTATACTTATGGATTGGAAGATTCAGTTTTGTTAGGATATAAACTCTCCCCAATTAGATCTATAGCCTTCAAGGCATTCTGAGTTAAAATCAGGTTTTGTAGCTATTGACCAACTGATTTTAAAATTTATATACAAAGATTACAGAAATACAATAGCTAAAGCAATTTAAAAAAAAGTGCAAATGTTTAGGACCCATCCTAACTACATCACAACTTGCAAAAAAGAAAACATGGTATTCAAGAGAGTATTGTTGAAAGGATACACACACAGGTCAATGGGACAGAGTAGAGACTTCATAAATAGACCCATGCAGATGTATTTAAGTGATTGTTGATGAAGGTGAAAATACAATTTAACAAAGGACAGTCTCTTCCAAAAAATTCTACTGGAACATTTGGACTTCTATATATTGGGTTGGCCAAAAAGTTCATTTGGATTTTTCCACGAGATGTTACAGAAATAATCCTATATATATTCCCCACACCTTATGCAAAAATTATCATTAAATGGATCATTGCCTAGACATAAATATCAAATTTTCAACTACAAAACTTCTAAAATTTAGGTGAAACTCTTGTGTGATCTTGAGTTTGGCAAAGAGTTTATGATCTGACATCAGAAACAAAATAATTTTTAAAAAAAGACAATTTGACTTTATGAAAATTCAAGTTTTACTCTGTGAAAGATATTAAGAAAATGTAAACAAAAGTAGGGTATTAAGAGTAAGTATTTCCAAAGCATATATATGATAAAGGACTTAATACACAGAGAAAAAATAAAACATACCAATAAGAAAGCAAACAAATTAAAGATGAGTGACAGATCTGAACTAACAAATTAGTGATGAAGATACATGAATGGCAAATAAGCATATGAAATGGTACAAAACACCTTTTAATATCAAGGAAATGCAAATTACACCCATAAAGAGATACCAGTATATACTGTACTTAATAGAATGATTAAGTCATCAAACCTGACACTATCAGTACTATTAAGGATTTAAAGCAGCTGCAAGCAACTCTTATTCATTGCTGGTGAGAATGTAAAATGTCACAATCATTCTCAAAACTTTTCCTTAGATATACATCTACCATGCAATCCTAAAATCCCTCTCCAAGGTACTAATCCAAGTGAAATGAGCACTGATGTTCCCACAAAAAAAGTCCATGAATATTTATAGAAGCTTTGTTCACAATCACCAAAATCTGACAATATAAGTGTCAGCTGTAGTACCTCTAAGCAATGGAATAATCACATTCAGCAATGAACAGAAATAAATTATTAATCCACACATCCAAGACATTATGTGCATTTTGTTAAAGAAGCTAAAACCATAAGACTATTTATTATATGATTAGATTTATATGATATTCTAGAAAAGATAAATATATAGAAATGGAAAAGAAATCAGTGACTACCATGGGTTGGAGGTGGAGATGAGAGTGACTAAAAAAACTGAGTGAAATTTCAGGTTGACAAATCTATGCTGTATGTTATTGTGGTGGTAGATAAATGACTATTTGTATTTGTCAAAACCTAAAGAATTACACAACACAGAGTGAACTGTAAGTGTATAGAAATTTGAAAAGTTCAATCATGACATGCAGGGAATTCAAAATGGACTGTAGGAGGCTAAATAAATTCACCTATGTGACCAATGAATTACACAATAGTGCTTGAGGAGAAGGAAACAAAAAGAGTTGACCTCAATAACTCTGGCAAATAGTTTATAAAGACCAAAAGAACTGTGCATAAACATCATACGCTGGCAAATTCGTTTCTCACAGGTTTCAAGATATCTCCCCCCCAAACATGTATTGATTATAAAATTGAAAAATGGTAGAAGTGGAGAAAAATAGCAGACACTACCTAAACTAAGTGATCAAAGTTTATGTCACCAAAATGAAGAGATACTGAATTAATGTTTTCTCTGATACGATGTATTGACAAGGACACATCATTTCTGTGGTATTATTTCCAAAAACTGCAACTTCAATTTAATCATGAGAAAATATCAGATATCAAGGGACAATGTGAAGTACACAAAACTCGACAAGTACTTTTGAAAAGTGTCAATGTCATAAAAAACAAAGGTAGTCAGAAAAACTTACACATTGAAGGAGATAAAGAAGATATGACAACTAAAACAAAGTGGAATCCTGAATTGATTCTTGCAATCCAGATCTTGCAATCCAAAGTAAGAAAAATGACATTAGTGGAAAAACTGGTGAAATCATAATAGCATATATAGTTTAGATATTAGTATTGTACTGGTATTAATTTCTTAGTTTTTAGCTATTGTATTGCACAGTTGATATTAACATTAGGGCACCAGCTGAGGATTAAGTGAAAACGTCCTTCTAATCTTCTGCAATGTCTCTGTAAGCTTAAAGTTATTTCAAAATAAAATTATATTTATAAATAGCACATTCAAAAAATTTTAAAACCACTTGCAATATTTTAATTCTTCCTTATTGGGTGTTAAGTAGGTCCCTTGCTATTTTGGATGTAACATAATTGCTGAGAAAATTATGTAATATTTTCCAACAGTACAATCAATCTAAAGAATACTTGTTTTATGCTAAAGTTTTGTCTCATTTTATTTCTGTCACTCCTTGCTAATTTGATTTACCACTAAATTTATAGATGAGACAATTTTATAAACTTTAACATTCAGTATCCATACACAAATCATAGCTACATAATCCATCAAATGCTCCAAAACAAGAACAAACATAATTAATTTTAGGGAAGTATGGGTGAAAAGTCAAAGATTTGTGTAGACAACAAAATGTCATAAGCTTTAAAAAAAAATATTTATATTTGGCAGTCATATGAAGATTATAAAATTCCAGAAATAAATATGTATTAGCAAAAAACACAGTTTATATAACATTTTAAACTCTAATTTTAAAGGAATTACATTTTTATAATAATGATGCTAAATGATACATAATCTAGGATTATCCATTACTCTCATTATGCACCTGGATATGACATTTTATTATGTTAATTGTTATAATAACATAACATTATAATTATAATCATTTAAACTAAGAACAACATGGTAGAAACAGGTAGAAACTGCCTATCATGGGAACCATGACTAGTGATATCCTATCATTTGGCCAGAAATGGCTAATATCCAATATAAAAAACAATAAAAATTGAGATAATTTATTTATTTTGCCTGGGAAATTGTGAGTAGATGTATCCTGTGCACTGTGGAGTGTGGTGTAGAAATTTGATTAGGACTTTGCAACATACATATCTTTTTGAACCTCAAAATAATAAGGATCAAAATAGTTATACACAAAATATATTTCTAAACAATAGAATGCTTAATTTGAATAATTCAACTTGACAAACATTTACTAAATTCTGGGTACAGTAGGTATCACAGTCAATTGAACTGACAAAATCCCCAGTCATGGAGCTTACTTTTAGAAGAGGCAATACAGACAACACAAAAAAAATAAGTAAGAAAATAATCAAGATGGCATGTTGTCAAGATGGCTCTTCTATACTACAGAGAAAAATAAAGCAGGAAAGCAAATTAGGATGTTTGTGAAGAACAGAGTTGCAAATCATTCTCTTTCTCATGAAGGTGAAAGACGTGATTGTTGTAAATATTTTTCTTTGCAGTAATTTTAGGTTTACAAAAAGAGTTTCAAAGACAGTATAGAGAGTTCCACACACCCTTTAGTCACCTTCCTGTAATGTTAACATTTATGTAACCATGGTGAACTTATAAACTTTATGAAACTAACACTGACACAATACTATAAAATAAGCCTTAGACTTTGTTCACCAGTTTTTCCACTAATCCTTTTTCTGATCCTAACTCTAACCCAGGAAACCATGTTACATTTAGTTGTCACATCTTTTTACTTTAGTTTGTTAGTTTCTTAGTCTTTTCTTGTTATTCACAACCTCAATATTTTTGAAGAGTGCTGACCATGTATTTTGTAAAATATCCTTATATCTGATGTTTTCTCACAGAGGTGAAATATCAAAGGGTATGAAATATCAATATGACACATTATTGGTGATCGTAACCTAAACACTTGGTTAAGGTGGTGTCTACAAGATTTCTTCAAAGTAAAAATACTATTTTTCCATGTTACACTCTAATCATTCATCTGTGACCTGGTATTTACTGTTCTCTTCTGTCACAAGTTTATTTCTAAAGTTTGTTGATTTTGTTCTGCAGCCCATCCAATTTTTTTTTTATTTTAATTGTACAATTAAATGAATTTTAAATAATGATATACACTTAACTGCCAACACAAACAAGATACAGAACATTCCCATCAACCTAAAAAATTATATTGTGCTACTTCTTAATCTCTCTCATTCCACCCCTAAATTGTCAACTAATAATCTTTTTTTATCTATAGATTAATTTTTCATTATTAGAGTTTCAAATAAATGGAAGCACCCAAGTATATATTTCTTCAAACATTTCTTTCTCTCAACGTAGTGTGTCCCGTGCTCTTTCATGCTGTGTACAACACTATTTCTTTCCTTTATCTTGATATATCAACATTCATTGCAGAGACATAAAACAATTGGTTTATCCAGACATTTTAGGTTGTTTTCAGATTTGAACTCCTATTAATGAAATTACTATGGACATTTGTGTACAAGTAGGTGTGCAGACCTGTTCTCTTTCATTTTGGGCAACTACACAGCAATACAATTGAAAGGTCATATACTAAATATATGTTTAATTTTCTGAAGAACTGCAAAACTGTTGAGAGTACAGTGTCAGTCATGAGTACCCACTATCACACTTCACTGACATTGTGTCTATTCCTCCTATTGATATCCACCACCTTTGGAAATACAGCAAATGCAAAGCATGATTTCCAGCATGTCTGTAAACATACTGGATGTGATATCATGCTTCATACCAATCCTACTTCTTTTCTATCTTTTACAAATTTCTGAGAATTTCTAGTAAAATAAGATATCTAGTTACTTTATGCAGTTGCAGTTTTATAAATTTCTATTTCCATAATTTATGTCATTTCAAAGATTTTTTGGTACAGGAGTCTATAATACATGTTCAGTGTCCACCAAATGTAATTTAGTTAATTTTAGTGACCACGAAAAATCCACAAAATAAATAAATAAATAAATAAACTATGGAGTAAATAATCGTATAAGTTAATGCCCAAACTGAGACACTGCATTGGTAAAACTATTACTGAATATAATTACATTAAGTAAAGTTTTAAAACACTTATTTGAAGATTAACACATTTGCTTTATTATATAGGTAAAATTAAACTATTTTAACATTAAAATGTATTCTAAGAAACAAAAGCAACTTATGTTTATGTTGATATATTAAAATGTTTTAAAATAAATACTTACTAGGTAAACCTTAAGTTATATCATGGGCAGAAAAATTATTCTTAGTACAATTTAATGATTATCATAACTTTTACAATATAATGTTCTAAAACCACATTACTATTTCTTCTGTAGAATGTATTTGTCAAATACGATTATATTTTTATTCTCTAATGAAATTACCAAATATTTTTTAAAGTTATATTTTATGAATAAAATACATCAAATTATTGATATATTCAATTGGATCTATTCCACAAATCATAATATTTTCCTGCTTGGATATACTGTTACAGTACATAATAAGGTAATTGGTAAGCTTAGAATAAATTATATAAATGAAGACTATTCTTAAATCTAATTATATAAATGAAGACTATTCTTAAATCTAATCTAATAAGTATAAATCAAAGATAAGACATTATTTAATATGAAAAAATGATCTGACATGAATATGAAATAAGATGAAATGCTGAAACAACACAGCAGTCTGGTAGTAAAGTAATTTATGTTTTACATTTTTAATTTAAGCTTTACATCACTGAGAACCTACTAGTGTTACTCTCCTATAAGAGTGTCATAAAGTGTTCTTCATAATTTCAACAATCCAATTTTGCCTCCTCTTTATATTTATCACACAGCTATAACACATTTCTTACATCTTGTGATTCAGTGTCACATCAAACTATATATGTTCAAACTACAAAGTTGTTGAAAAATTTAGAAACATTAACATTCAAATGCCAACTTATGGTTGCACCCTCCCATAAAATATTATCTGCATAATGCCAAACATTCAATATGTGTTCCTTTATTTTTTTGAATGAGCTTACATTTTTCAAGCCTACAAATTTCTTCCTCACTTTACTCAAGGCATATGTAAAAGTGTTCATATCTGATAGGATCAGTATTTTGGTTGCAATTCTAATTTCACCCAAAGTTCATTTTTCACTCTTAGATGAGATTGGACTACACCCAAGTATACCATAAGGAAATATTCATGCACATATGCATAAAGACTCCATGGCAGAACCTTCATACATTTATATTAGCATACGGAATCATTTTACACACAATAAATTCAATACAACAACACCATCATACAGAATGAATAGCATTTAATGACTTCACAAAATCTGTTCCTTTATAAATTTTAGTGCGACTTCTTGGCAGAATATTACATTCCTTACTTCAGAACTTGTGTTCTTTCCTGAAGATTTGTGGAAATGTCTCATAATTTTGAGTCACATTATTATTTTTTATGGATTAAAAACTTTTAAAAATTATATTCACTTCTTGCATCTGAATACTTTATAACTACATAAGGTTCACTGAAATCTCCAGTATCAATAGATTTTTTAACTGCTTTATTGAAGCATGATTGAAATACAAAAAGCTGTATATATTTAGTGTATACAACTTGATGATTTTGGAGATAAGTATATACCCATGAAACTATCACCACAATCAATGCCATAAACATATCCATTACCTCCAAATGTTTCTTCTCCCACTCTCTTTAGTTATTTGTGTGTGTGTGTGTGTGCGTGCACCTGTGTGCGCATATGGACACAATATAAAATCTATCCTCTCAGCAACTTTTTAAGTACAGTTTAGTGTTGTTAACTATAGTTACTATACTGCATAGTAGAGCTCTAGAAGTAATTAATTTTGCATAGCTGAACTTTGTACTGTTTGACCAATACTTCCACATTTTCTCCTGTCCCCATGTCCTGGAAACTACCATTCTACTCTCTGCTCCTATGAGCTTGACTATTTTAGATTCCTCATATGTGTGGGATCATGTAGTATTTGTCCTTCTGAATCTGGCTTATTTCATTTAGCATAACATCCTCCAGATCACAAATGGCAAGATTTCTTTCTTTTAAAAGGCTAAATAATATTTAATTGTATGTATATACTACATTTTCTTTATGCACTCATCTGTCAATAGATATTTAGGTTGATTCCATGCCTTGGCCATAGTGAATTATGTTGCAATGAACATGGGAGTGCAGGTATATCTTTGAGATATGGATTTAATTTCTTTTGGAAAAATACCTAGAAGTGGGATTGCCAGATCATATGGTAGTTCTATTGATAATTTTTTGAGGAAAGTCAAAACAGCTTTCTGTAGTGGCTGTATCAATTTACATTCCCACTAACAGTCTACAAAGTTTTTCTTTCTCCACATCCTTATTAATATTCATTTTTTTGTATTTGTGGGATTTTTTGTATTGTACTGTATTATTTTGTTTTGTTCTATTTTATAATAGTAGCCACCCTCACAAGTAAAAGGTAATATGTCATTGTGGTTTTTTCGCATTCCCCTGATGATTAGTGATATTGAGTACCTTTTCACATACTTACTGGCCATATATGTGTCTTCTTTGGAGAAATGCATTTTCAATTACTTTGCTCATTTTTTAATTGGATTGTCTGGTTTCAACTATTGGGTTGTAGGAGCTGGGGCTACAGGCCAGCTGTTGAGATCCCTGCACTGGTTGAGAACTCCCACCTTTCTTTGTTCTTAGTTACCCCTAACAACCTAGTCTGGCTGATTCCCTTAGTCTCCTGGGTGAGGTCCAGTAGAAGCAGACTTCATGGATAGAGTTCTGAAATGCTGGGAGGTCAGGTGCCCACTTTGCCCCCCTATTTCCTCCACAGAAAATTCCACAAAGGACTCTCACTTAGCGCTGAACTGTGCTGGTTTGGGGGAGAGGTAACTGAGGTAAAGTGAAATTGCTCTTAACTTTTTCAATGCATCTTTCCTCATTTCTGTGCTCCACTGAGGTTCTATAACCTCTTGTCTGGATTTGGGAGGCTCATAAAGGTATATTCATCCATGGATGATTGTTAAATTGGTGTTTTTATTGGGACATGAGGATTGGGACCTCCTACCCCACCATTTTGCTGATATTACTCCCAACAGAATTCTTAACAAGTTAATGTTCACCCTTTGATTATTTATAATCTTCAACATTGATTATAGAGATATTAAAAGTTCTGCATTGGATATAATGTATTCACAGGAACTGAACAGTTTCCTATGAATCTTTTTTTTTTACTAAATTTCATCATTTATCATATCTTTTTAGAGCCTCCTTCTTTTTCTCTGAAAGAACACACACACAGAAAAGATGACTTAAGGTTAAAGAGCTCACTATAATTATTTAGCAATATATCACATAACCTGGATTTTAAAAAGCCATTCTCAGACTCAAGCTATCTACTCATTGATGCGAAAGTCATCAAAATTTCCCAAAAGATATATGGAGATGTGTCTACTCATATCACTTGTAATACCCCTGACACACACACACACACACACACACACACACAATATCAAGTAGACAAGCTGATCAAAGTTAAATTGTGAATTTCATCTACTAAATGAAAAATGTATATGTTACTCATATTACTAAGCTAGTCTATGCTTGAGTAATAACAGACAGCTAGCACCTTGGGGAAAAAAAATTTTTTTTTTGTTTGAACTAAAGAGTCAACATCCCCGATAGCTCTATTGGAACTTCCTTCAGAAAGTCTTAAAACTCAGGATGCAGCCTTACACTATTATGAAAGACATTTACAGTCAGTTTCCATAATTATCCCATGTTATATCAAAAAGAAGGAAGTGTTAAGCATTTTCAAATCATGCTAAGAGGTTAAGTGAAACAAGACAAGATCTCCTGGATTTTGTCATGCAGGAATCTTTGGTGAACAAAGCAGGAGTTGCTTTGTTGAAATAATGTGTGAGTGCTATATTGGAGTATGGGTAAAATGAGTAAATGACAAAGCAATTACAATTATATTTAAGGATATCTGATATAAGTAACCAGCACATAATTCAGACTAATAAAAAAGGTGATCTACTTCCTAATATTACTAAAATTTCATTGACAAATCTTCTGGTAAAGTATTAATACATTTCAGGCCTTCATATTATGAGATCAGATGCCTATCTTTCTCTAATTTTGACTCTTCTCTCCTCTATCATTACTTGATTTCTTCATAGCCAGAGTAGCAGTCCAGGCTTACATTCTCTAAAGTTTAAGGTCTGGTGAGAAAACAGAAAGTGCCCCTTTTTAACCTAAGGAAATGTCCATTGTTAGTTTTGAAAATCTCTGATTGAGGCAGGTAGCCATTTCTAACCAAATACTGCGAAGAGTATACAATGTTCTGACCAGTCAGGCCATGTTCACATGTTCGACTCTAAAGTCAGAGAAAAAAAATCAACCTTATGTGAACCACGTTAATCAGGGTAGAGGACCAGCAAGTCCCCAAGGAAAATTCCAATGCTGTTGTCAGTAGGAGGGAAAATGGATATCAGTCAGGCAAACAGTAAATTGCCACTGCAGTTATACATACACATTTTTCTGTAAATTTGAATGTGAAAAGAAAGGAAGAGACAGATGAATGTGAGATTCAAAACAAAGATATATATATACATATATATATGCATATATATACACACAATTTTTAAATGTTGAATTCTTGAGTACACTTTTTATTTCAATAGACAAGATACAATTGGAAGAGGTGGCATTCAAAGGATTGGAGAAGGGTTTGGCCTTAGTATGAGAGGTATAGCCTTTAATATAATTGAGAGACAGAAGAAACAGAGTGAATCCAATTTAAAAGTATTTTTGCATGTTTGTGCACAGCGATTTGGCAATAGATCAGAACTTCCCCTAAGGGGAGTAAGGGATGTAGTGGCGGTGAGGGCTTTGAGGTTTAAAGAATGTGAGAAAGACTTGGCACATTTCAAGATTATAGCAGAGTTGTTTCCACACAGACAATAATATATTTCTCAGGAGCTGTTGAAGGTTCAATTAAGACACTAAATTATGATTTTTGAGTCTTTCCTCTTGCTTGTTATGTGATTCTTTCCAGCAGAACTCCCCTGTTCAAGTGCAAGTGAAGAAAAATGATAAGGCTCTTCTGGAGAGTAAGGGTTTGCAAGATACATGCATTAAAAGGCAGAGGGATAAGGTAGTTTAGTAAATGTATGAACATGATATGGTAATCCCAGCTACAGAATACAAACTGGATGAGCAAGAACATGTGTAAAGTATTAGGGCTATTTTATAGGGTGAAATTTACCCAGTGAAATGGAGCCTAGATTTTATAAATTATAGAAACATTTAAAGTTATTGGAGAAAAAATCACAGAAAGATAAGCGGTTGTGTTTAAAAAGTAAAAAGTTTTGATTAGTGACTTTGAGGTTAGGAGACTTTCTATTGACAAGTTTTTACATGTTCCTGCAAGCTGATGGCTGAAGAGGACGGGGAATAAAGCTCAAGATGTGGATAACACAGCAGCTTCATTTGAGAGGGATGCTGAAAATGGTGCCATAGAGGAGGGCCAGGTTTTTGGTACCACAAAGAAGAGTTTGAGAATTTAGGAAAATTTTCTGGTAACATACCAGGAGGAGAAAGTAGAAAGATTTGGGAGGTAGGAAAGAAGTGACAGATGGAGTCAGAGGCAAGTCAGTACTTATCATTATGAAGCTGATGATAAAGTAGAGCAGAAGCTGGCAAGCTACAACCCTCAGGACAATTGCAGTCTGGCACCTGTTTTTGTAAATAGAGTTTTACTGGATCACAGCTAAACTCATTTATTTATAAGTTATCTACGGTTGATTTTGTACTACAATGGCTGAGTTGATTAGTTATGATGCACACTGTATGATCCACAAAGCCTAAAGTATTTGCTATATTGCCCTTTAAAGAAAACATCTGCAAAACTGAAGATTAGTAATCAGAAATTAAACTTCAGGAGATTTTTACTGATAAAACAGGTATGAGATAAAAATATCTTCAAGGAGGGCATGCGCTTTCATGAGATGATTTCCTTCCCAGCTGCAGCCTCTGCTAACTTGATGGCTCAACTACCCAGTGATTGCCATGCCTACCTGTGTCTACCCTTGCCATGTAACCAAAGGTAATGACTGCAGAGCCTGCAATACTACATTTGGAAGAATTGGAAGGAAGATTATTCCTGAGGTTGCAAACTTTACCCAGGAGCCTAGGGAAGAGGTGATACTAAACTTGTCAGGATAATATAATGGCCCTAGGATGGTGATGAGTTTTCCTACGGAAAACTCTTATTTGTGAAACATAGCATGTTGATGGTGAAGCATACGAACCAAACAAAGAGTAAAGAGATCTGTCTGGGAATATTCTGTGGATTTTCCATTTCATCTGAATCTTTCATTATGTTCCTTTAAAATTATTCTCTTGCTCTTATTGGAGGTCCTAAGATAGCAAATTGCTCTGCCTTAATTTCCTGACTTGAAGAACTAAATAACATAACTGAACCTGTAATTCTCATTTTATTCATTTGTTTATTTAACATCTTTTAACCATATACCATATCTAAGGAATTATTTTAGGCAATGAGGATTCAGGAGGAAGTTATACAAAGTTTCAACATTAATGATATCAATATTCTCATGAAAAGACAATAAAATATTATCAAATAAACATGTTATACCAGACTATATATTTGATGAAGAAAAATTAAGCAATAAAAGATGCAAATACTATAGAAACTGGATGGGCTGTTTTATGCTTTGACAAGATGATACTTCAGCAAAGACATGAATGATGTGAACAAGAAAACTATATAAAGAGATGGGAAAATATTGTTCTAAGAAGAAGGGTATAAAGACATTTACTTAGATGTGACCTTAGTATGCTGGAGGAACAGACTGAAGGCCACTCTGGCTAGAGTGGAGTGATAAAGTCAGAGAGATAGGCAAGACCCATATCATTTAGCACCTGTATGCCACAGTATGGTGTTTGGATCATGATACAATTATGTTTAAAAAAAAAAAAACTCTCTGGTTGTTTTGGGGAGAAGAAATCACAGGGGTCAAGAATACAGGCAAGGTCAGTTAGCAGGATGAAGAATCTAGCTCCAGGGAAAAATCCTATGTGTGACCAATCAGGCTTGACCATATGTAATTACAAAGCTTTGCCTGTCAGGCCTCATTGGTAAAAACTGCATTTCCCTCACCAAACTTGGGGCTTAGGCAGTATATTGTAGTTTTCGGAAGAGATTTGCAGTGAAGGACTGCAGTTTCCTCTCCTCTAATCTGGCCAGTCATTCTCATGTGCATAGCTTCATTCTTAGCCCAGGTGCCTCCATTCAGAGGCCCTTACCATGGGCCTTCACAAAAGTACTTCCCAGGTGCCTCTGCCAAAAACTTACCAGTCCTGGCCAATGCACTTTTCTCTACTTTGACTTAGTACTTTTTCCACTCCTAGCTCTTCCATCTCTTCTCTCTATATCCAGGAAAACTACCTTTAAAATACAGAAAAAAAGTTAAGACACTGAGATAAACCAAAAATTGAGAGAATAAGCAGATCTATTTACATAGAATACTAATGTAATAGCTTAAGTAAATATAAAAGAATAGATAAAATTTTGTTTTTAACACTTTTCTTGTCCTATCTGATTTGAAAATTGCACAAAATAATAATTATAAGCTGTACGGAGAGTGTTATATTAAAGATGTGATTTATATAACAAAAATAGCACGATGAAGGGGAAAAGAGTGGAGCTATATTTAGTAACAATTGAAATTATGGTGGTATTCACCTGTCTAATTTTTTAAAGCTGTTACCTCTAAATTCCAGGTCAACCACTAAAAAATTAACTACAAAAAATTGGAGTAAAAGAACCAATAAGAAATAAAATGGTGCAACAGACAAGATCTATCTAACTCAAAATATGCCAGTAATATAGCAGGAAACACATAGATAACAAACAGTAAAATGGAAGAAGGAATTTGTATCTTATCAGAAAATACACTAATATATTAAATTAAACAATAAAACCAAAAGCCAGAAATGCAGAATGGTTAAAAAGAAAAAGCTCCAACTATACGAGGTCTTTTAGAGACATAATTCAGATGCAAAGTGACAATGATTGAAAATAAAAGATGAAAGACAATACGGCCTGCACACAGATAATAACAGAGCTTAAGTAGCTACACCAATATCAGAAAAAAATAAAAACCACACTATAAAGACAAAGCTTATTACTAGAGACAAAAGTTGCATTTTATAACGAAAAAGGTGTCAATTTGTCAGTAAAATACAACAATTATAAATATATGTACCTAACAACAGAACCTCAGAACACATGAAGCAAAAATTGACTTATTTGAAGGGAGAAATAGATAATAGGCAATAATAATTGGGGACTTCAATACCATATGTTCTATAATAGAACAACTAAGAAGATCAATAAGGAAATAAAAGGCTTGGAAAAAACTGTAACCCAACATCTATAGACTTATTCACCTAACAACAGCAGAAAACAAATTATTTTCAAGTATCTATGAAATATTTTCCAAGACAGATCATATTCCATACCATAGGAAGTTTCAACAAATTCAAAAGAATTAAAATTATACAAATTATATTTCAAACCAGGATGGAATGAAATTAGGAATCAATGACAGGAAAAAATTCAAAAACTCAAAAAAAAAAAAACTGGAAAATAAACAGCACACTTTAAAAAGTATTAATGAGTCAAAAATTAAGAGAACTATTAGAATATACTTTTAAATAAATGAAAAAAACCCACAACATACCAAAACTTATATTATGCAGTGAAAGCAGTACTTGAAGGAATTTTTTAATTGTAAATACAATATATTTAAAAAATGAGATATCATATCAATAACCCAAACTTTTGCATTAACATCATAAAAAGTTTGGCAATCTAAAATTAAAGGATGCAAAGGGAGGAAATAATGAATACTATATGAGAAGTTAATAAAGTGCAAAAAGAAAACCTGAAATAGGAAAAAGAAATCAATAAAACCAAATGTTGACTCTTTGAAAAGATAAACAAAATTGTCAAACTTTAGCTATATTTATAAGAGACAGAGATTCAAATTCCTAATATCAGGAATGAAGGAAGGAACATTATAACTGACCTGACAAAGGTAAAAGTAATTATAGTGGAATATTAATACTATGAACAACTGTATGACAAAAATTAGAGAATACAAATGAAATTAAAAGTTCCCAGAAAAACACAAAGTTTAGAGAGTGACTAGAGAAGAAATATAAAATACTTTTTATTTAAAAATATTTTCAAATTTGTTATACAATTTTTAAAGGTTACTTTATATTTACAGTTAGTAAAAAATACTGGCCATGTTCCTTGTATTGTACAATATATCTTTGAGCCTACTTTACACCTAATAATTTGTACCTCCCACTCTCCCATCCCAGTATTGCCCCACCCCCCTCCCCACTAGTATCCACTAGTTTGTTCTCTATCTGTGAGTCTGCTTCATTTTTTTGTTATATTCATTAGTTTATTTTTTAGATTCCACATATAAGTGACATCATACAGCATTTATCTTTCTCTTTCTGACTTATTTCACTTAGCATAATGCCCTCCAAGTCCATCCATGTTGCTGCAAATGACAAAATTTCTTTCTTTTTTATGGTTGAGTAGTATTCCGTTGTATATATGTACCACCTCTTCTGTATCCTCTCACTGTTGATGGACAATTAGATTGCTTCCATATCTTGGATTGTAAATAATACTATTATGAATATTGGGTGCATGAGTTAGTGTTTTTTCTTCTTCAGATAAATACTCAGGAGTGGAATTGCTGTGTTATATGGTAGTTTTATATTTAGTTTTTTGAGAAACCTCCATAATGTTTTCCACAGTAGCTGCCCCAATTTACATTCCCACCAACAGTATATAAGCCTTCCTTCTTCTCCACATCCTTGCCAATATGTTCTTTTTGATGATAACCATTCTGACAGAAGTGACATGGTATCTCATTGTGGTTTTGATTTGCAATTCCCTGATAATCAGCAATGTTGAGCATCTTTTCTTGTGCCTGTTGGCCATCTGCATTTCCTCTTTGTAAAAGTGTCTATTCAGTTCCTTTGCCCACGTTTTGATTGGGTTGATTTTTTAATGTTGAGTTCTATGAGCTGTTAATATATTTTGGATGCTAATCCCTTATCTGTCATATCATTTGCAAATATCTTCTCCCATTCAAGGTTGCCTTTTGTTTTGTTGATGGTTTCTTTTGCTGTACAAAAGCTTTTATGTTTAATCAGGTTCTTTTTAAATTTTTGCTTTTATTTCCTTTACTTTAGGAGACAGATCCAAAAAAATATTGCTCCGATTTATGCAAAGAGTGTTCTATGTTTTCCTCTAGCAGTTTTATACAACCTGCTCTTACATTTAATTGTCTTTAATCCATTTTGAGTTTATTTTTATGTATGGTGTTAGGGAGTGTTCTAATTTCATGCTTTTGCATATATCTGTCCAGTTTTTCCAGCACCATTTATTGAAGAAACTATCTTTTCTCCATTGTATATTCTTGCCTCCTTTGTTGTAGATTAGTTGACCATGAGTGTGTGGGTTTACTTCTGGGCTCTCTATCCTGTTCCATTTATCAATGTGTCAGTTTTTGTGCCAGTATCATACTGTTTTGATTAGTGTAGCTATGAGTATAATCTGAAGTCAGGCATCATGATTCCTCCAGCTCAGTTCTTTCTCAAGATTGTTTTGTCTGTTTGTGGTCTTTTGTGTTTCCATGCAAATTTTAAAATTATTTGTTCTTGTTCTGTGAAAAATGCCATTGGTATTCTGATACGGATTTCATTGAAGGAACACATGTAAAATCTTAATAGAATTATAACAAATGCAAAAATTGAATGAGTAATTTTAAAACTTCCCATAAAGTAAAACCCAGTCCGAAATGTCTCCATCATTGAATTCTACCAATCATTTAAAGATAATTAACCAATCTTTTATAAATTCTTTAAAAAAAAAAATAGAAGAGAAAGGAGCACTTTTCCCACTCATTTTGGGACACCAGTACTATCCTGATGCTAAACCAAAACAAATAAATAAATAAATATTAAAAGACAATAGAAGAAAACAAAAACAAAAACTAGATAACAATATCCCTCATGAATACAGATGCAAAGATTCTCAATGGAATATAATAAACTGAATCAAATAAAACAATATATACCAAGAATTGTGCATCATGACCAAGTAGGATTTATGCGAGGAATGCAAAGTTGCTGGAACATTGTAAAATCAATTAATGCACTACATAAAAAGAATAAAAACCCACAGGAACATCACAATAGACACAAAGCATTTTTTTAAAACCCAAAATTCTTTCATTATAAAAACTCAACACTAAAAATAAAAGGGAACTTCTTCAACCTACTAAAGGGCTCATTAAAAAAAAATCCACAGTTAGCCTCATACTTAATGGTGTAAGGCTGAATGTTTCTCCATTAGGATCAGGAACAGTCAGGGTCCTTGCCACCTCTATCCAACATTGTTCCAGTGGTTTTAGTAAAGGAAATTAGGCAAGAAAAGAAATAAAAGGCATTCAAATGGGAAAGAAAGAAGTGAAATTATCTTTATTCACAAATGGCATGATCTTGTATATAGTAAATCCTAAGGAACCCATTAAAATTATTGGAATAGATAAATTAACTCAGCAAGCCTTCAGGGTACACAAGTAATATTAAAACATCAACTGTATTTTCTATACCCTAGTGATGAACAATCTAAAATAAAATTAAGGAAAGAATTCCATTTTAATACATCAAAAACCATAAAATAAATACTAATAAATTTATGAAAAAAGTGTAAACCTAATACATAGATAAGTATAAAATATCATTGAAGGATTTTTTTTTAATTTAAATAAATGGAAAGACATTTCATGGATTGGGTAACTTAACAATGTTAAGATAGCAATACTTTCCAAACTGATCTGCAGATTCAACTCAGTTCCTATCGAAGTTTAAGCTGCTTTTTTTTTTAACAGAATTGACAAACTGATCCCAAAATTCATAATGGGAGATGAGAATCAAAATGATGCTAGGAAAATTGGATATTCACATGCAAAGGAAAGAAGGAAGGAAGGATGGATGGAAAGAAGGAAGGAAGGAGGGAGAGAGAAAAAAGAAAATAGTTCCTTCCACACACCATGCACGAACATTAATTCAAAATGGATGGAAAACCTAAATGTAAGGACTAAAGCTAAAAAACACTTAGAAGATAACATAGGAGTAAATATTTGTGATCCAGAGTTAGGCAAAGTCTTCTTTGATGTGGCAACAAAATCACAATCCAACAACAATAAAATAGGTAAGATGGACTTAATCAAACTTTAAAATGTTTGTGCTTCAAAGGACACCATCAGAAAGTAAAAAGAATATCCAGAGAATGGGAAAAAAATTTTGCAGATTGTATCTCTGATAGGGACTTGTATTTAGAATACTAAAAAAAACTTCATAATAAAAAGACATAATCCAATTAAAAATTGGCTATAAAGGATCTCAACAGACATTCACCAAAGAAGATATAAAAATGACCAATAAAAATCTCTTGTTTAACATAATTAGCCATCAGGGAACTGCAAATCAAAACCAAAACAAGACACCACTTCATACACAGGAGAATGACTATAATCAACAAGACAGATAATAATGAGCATTAGCTAGGATGTGGAGAAATTAGTACCTTCATATACTTCTGGTGGGTGGAACAGAAAATGATGTAGTTATTTTGAAAACACTCTGATAGTTCCCCAAAATGTTAAACACAGAGTTACACTATTAACTAACAATCCCACTCCCAGATATATATCCAAGAGAAATGGTAGTATATGTCCATACAAAAACTGGCACATGAATGTTCTTTGCAGCATTATTCATAATAGCCAAAATGTGGAAACAACACAAATTCTTATCAATTGATGAATGGATAAATAAAATGTGGTATATTAATAAACATTATTTGACATAAAAAGGAATAATAATAAATAACATGCTACAACATGGAAAACTCTTGCAAGCATTATGCTAAGAGAAAGAAGTCATAAAAGCCAGATACAAAAGGTCACATGTTATGTGATTCCATTCAAATGTTGTGTACAAAATATGCCTATAGAGAAAGTATAGTAGTTGTTATCTAGAACTCAGAAGACTAGGGGATAATGCGGAGTGAATACCAATGGGTATAAAGTTTCTTTTGGGGGAGGTAAAGTTTTCTAAAATTGATGGTTGATTGGTGGATGATTGCTAATGGCTGCACAACTTTTTTAACATACTATAAACCACTGAATTATCAATTTAAGTTCGTAAATAATACTGTATGTGAATTATATCTAAATAAACAGTTATAGTGGTATTTAAAGTGATTGAACTTAATTCATCAACAGAGGTTTATTATAAAGAAAAGTAACAGGTGAATATTAAGATTTGTTTGCTTATATTTTTTTATTGAACAACAAAGTAAAATCAAGTAATAAATGTCTATTGGAGTTTCGCAAAGAATGAAGATCTAAAATATTCTTCCTGAAGATTAGAAGACATGGTTAATTAGAGAAAGTACAGGGTATTGTGAAGGATTTGTCCAAGATTTGTGGTAATTTATATAAAGAAAGAATAATTATCACAGTTAAGGGTCTTTTCTCCATCCACTTGCTTTTGCGCAATTTTAGGCATGGAGAATCCAAAAAATTTTTAACATAATATTATTATAATTATTATACTAAATCATTAACTCAAGGATTTAGAATTTAAATATCTAGCAACATACATATTACAACTAGGTTATTGGATGGGGAACTGCCCACTTACTTTTTAAAAAAATCTCATCCCACAAATTAATATAGATTAAGTTCTGACTTAAAATTAAAGAAGCTGTAGGAGAAAATCATCTTCCATATGGAAAATAAAATGTACTTAAGATAAAACTTAGGTAAAAAATGTACTTTAGATGATTGATTCCATTATTCTCCTCAATCCCTTAAACAACTGCAATCAGTCATGTAACTATAACTATTGAGAATTATAAATTATTGTGGCGCTCACAGAATCACTTGAATACTAAAACAAGCTCATCAGTTTCATATCTCTTACCAATATTTAAGCAATATTAAATATTAATATTATATAGTAAAAATGTTCTTAATGTGACAATTAAAACACCCATTTATGTTGTTCATAAAACATGATAGTCTGTTTTTAAACATCTTCTTATGAAAAACATTGTTTTTACTGTGCAAACAAAATTTTCATCAATTAAAAATCTTAATGGTTGCAGAGACCTGGAGCCACCCCTGGAAGTCCTGGGCCTGGGACCCTCCCACAACAGGGGGTGCTTTCACCTTCCCAATGGTCCTGCCTCCTGGCATCCTGTCCTGTGGTGCTCCTGGGATTCTCTCATCTGGACCTGCATCAGGAAGCCTACACAAGCCCCTGGACCAACCTCACCACCAGGGAGCAGAAAACAGAAGCAAGAGTACAACCATGCAGCCTGTGGAAAGGAGACCACAAACACAAAAAGTTAGACAGAATGAGACAACAGAGAAATATGTTGCATATGAAGGAGCAAGTGAAAACCCAGAAGACCAAAAAAATGAAGAGGAAATCGGCAATCTACCTGAAAAAGAATTCAGGGTAATGATAGTAAAGATGATCCAAGGTCTCGAAAACAGAATGGAGGCATGGATTGAGAAGGTACAAGAAATGTTTAACAAGTACCTAGAAGAACTAAAGAACAAACAATCAGTGATGAACAACAAAATAATTGAAATGGAAAATACACTAGAAGGAATCAATAACAAAATAACTGAGGCAAAAGAATGGATAAGTGAATTAGAAGACAGAATGGTAGAAATAACTGCTACAGAGTGGAACAAAGACAAAAGAGTGAAAAGAAATGAGGACAGTCTCAGAGACCTCTGGAACAACACTAATTGCACAAACATTAGAATTATAGGGGTTCCAGAAGAAGAAGGAAAAAGGAAAGGGTCTGAGAAAATATTTGAAGTGATTATAGTTGAAAACTTCTCTAACATAGGAAAGGAAATAGTCAGTAAAGACCAGGAAACACAGAGAGTCCCATACAGGAAAAATGCAAGAAAAAACACACAAAGGCACATATTAATCAAGCTAACAAAGATTAAATACAAAGAAAAAATATTAAAAGTAGCAAGGGAAAAGCAACATATAACATATAAGGGAATCCCCATAAGGTTATCAGCTGATTTTTCAGCAGAAACTGTGCATGCCAGAAGGGAGGAGCAGGGCTTATTTAAAGTGATGAAAGAGAAAAATCTACAGCCAAGATTACTGTACCCAGCAAGGATCTCATTCAGATTTGATGGAAAAATCAAAAGCTTTACGGACAAGCAAAAGCTAAGATAATTCAGCACCACCAAACTAGCTTTATAACAAATGCTAAAGGAACTTCTCTAGTGAGGAAACACAAGAGAATAAAAAGATCTACAAAAGCAAACCCAAACAATTAAGAAAAAGGTAATAGGATCATACATATCTATAATTACCTCAAACGTAAATAGAATAAGTGCTCCAACCAAAAGACACAGACTGGCTGAATGGATACAAAAACAAGGCCCATACATATGTTGTCCACAGGAGACACACTTCAGAACTAGGGACACATACCGACCGAAAGTGAGGGAATGGAAAAAGATATTCCATGCAAATGGAAATCGTAAGAAAGCTGGAGAAGCAATACTCATATCAGACTAAATAGACTTCAAAATAAAGACTATTATAAGAGACAAGGAAGGACACTATATAATGATCAAGGGATCAATCTAAGAAGAAGATATAACAATTGTAAATATTTATGCACCCAACATAGGAGCACCTCAACAGCATCTGCACATGAGGAAAGTGCTAACAGCCATAAAAGGGGAAGTCAACAGCAACACAATAATAGTGGGGGCTTTAACACTCCACTTACACCAATGGACAGATCCCTGAGACAGAAAAATAATAAGGAAATGCAAGCCTTAAATGACACATTAGACCAGTTGGACTTAATTGATATTTATAGGACATTCCAACCAAAAGCAGCAGAGTACACTTTCTTCTCAAGTGCACACAGAACATTGTCCAGGATAGATCACATCTTGGGTCACAAATCAAGTTCTGTAATTTAAGAAAACTGAAATCACATCAAGGATCTTTTCTGACTACAACACTATGAGAGTAGAAATCAATTACAGGAAAAAAAACTAAAGAACACAAACACGTGGAGGCTAAATGATATGCTACTAAATATCTTTGAAAAGATAAATGAAATTGATAAAACATTATCCATACTCATCAAGAGAAAAAGGAAGAGGACTCAAATCAATAAAATTAGAAATGAAAAAGGAGAACATAAAATGGACATCATAGAAATACAAAGCATCATAAGAGACTACTACAAGCAACTATATGTCAATAAAATGGAAAACCTGGAAGAAACGGACAAAGTTTTAGAAAAGTACAACCTTCTAAGACTGAACCAGGAAGAAATAGAAAACATGAACCGACCAATCACGAGTATTGAAATTGAAACTGTGATAAAAAATCTTCCAACAAACAAAAGGCCAGGACCAGATGGCTTCACAGGCAAATTCTATCAAATATTTAGAGAAGCATTAACATCTATCCTTCTCAAACTCTTCTAAAAAATTGCAGAGGAAGGAGCACTCCCAAATTCATTCTATGAGACTACCATCACCCTGATACCAAAACCAGACAAAGATATCACAAAAAAAGAAAATTACAGGCCAATATCACTGATGAACAAAGACATGAAATACTAGCAAACTGAATCCAAGAACACATTAAAAGGATCATACACCATGATCAAGTGGGATTTATCCCAGGGATGCAAGCATTCTTAAGTATATGCAAATCAATCAATGTGATACAACATATTAACAAATTGAAGAATAAAAATCATATGATCATCTCAATAGATGAAGAAAAAGCTTTTGACACAATTCAACACCCATTTATGATAAAAATTTTCCAGAAAGTGGGCATAGAAGTAACCTACCTCAACATAAAAACGACCATATATGACAAATTCACAGCGAATATTATTCTCAATGGCAAAAAACTGAAAGCATTTCCTCTAAATCAGGAAAAGGACAAGGGTGTCCACTCATCATTATCATTCAACAGTTTTTGATGTTGTAGCCACAGCAATCAGATAAGAAAAAGAAATAAAAGGAATCCAAATTGGAAAAGAAGTAAAATTGTCACTGTTTGCAGATGACATGATACTATACATAGAAAATACTAAAGATGCTACCAGAAAACTACCAAAGCTAATCAATGAATTTGAAAAAGTTGTAAGATACAAAATTAACACACAGAATTTTCTTGCATTCCTATACACTAACAATGAAAGATCAGAAAGATAAAGTAAGGAAACAATCCCATCAATCATTGAAACAAAAAGAATAAAATATCTAGGAATAAACCTACCTAAGGAAGCAAAAGACCTGTACAGAAAACTATAAGGTACTGATGAAAGAAATCAAAGATAACAAAAACAGATGGAGAGATATTCCATGTTCTCGGATTGGAAGAATCAACATTGCGAAAATGACTATATTACCCAATGCAATTTACAGATTCAATGCAATCCCTATCAAATTACCAATGCCATTTTTTCACAGAACTGGAATAAAATTTTCTAATTCGTATGGAAACACAAAAGACCCTAAATAGCCAAAGCAATCTTTAGGGAAAAAAACAAAAAACAAAATAATGGAGCTGCAGGAATCAGGCTTTCTGACTTCAGGCTATAAACCACAAAGCTACAGTAATCAAGATAGGAGCAGCCTGAGGAGAGCACAGGGAAGCTTTGGCGGCGAGCACTGGGAGAACCCGGCAACTTTTCACTGAGCAAGGAACTGATCACACTAAAGTGAGAAAAGATGGCGGCAAAGTAGAGAGACATGGAGTGCATCCCTCTCCACAGATGCATTGGGAATGCACGGAAGGACGCAGTAATTCCCACAGAGAACCAGCTGAACACCAGCAGACGGCCTCGGACACCAGAAAGGACTGCGGGGAGCCTGACATAGCCGGTAGGGAGGCATCTATGACGGCTCAAAGAGGGTGAAGTGGCAGAACTGTGGCAGACGGGAGGGAGTGAGAAACACACAGAGGGTCTGCAGCGCAGCTCAGCGTTCCCAGACCGAGACATCGATCCGAGGCTGAACGGAGGGTCCAGGAGTGGGAGTGCGGGACCCGGAGAGCTGGTTCAGAGTGAGAAACATTGTTGCCGGTAGGGTGACGGACCGAGAGGACAGGAGGGAGGAGGTCCGCAGAGAGGAGTGCCCGTCCCTGAGAGCTGCCCGTCCCTGAGAGCTGCCCGGCCATGATGGCGGCTGGAGGCTGCAGGCTCACAGGCGGGGGGGATGAGTCCCGCACGAAGCCTCTCTCTCTCTTTCTGCACCTCTGCAACAGGCAGTGGAGCGACGCCCCTGGGCCACCTAAGGCACTCAGGGATAACAAGCACCCTCAGGTGCTCGGGCAGGGCTAGATTAAAACCCCTTGCAAAGCCAGCAGCAGGGAGGCTGCCGAGAAAAAACAAAAAAAAACAAAAAAAATAACAGCAACAACAACAAAAAAACCCAAGAGAGGCCTAACTCTAAGACTTTCTGTTTACGCCTGAGCCACCAACGTCCCTCTGCAACAGGCACCTCCAAGCCCGACTGAAACAACAGTGCGCCACTGCTCACTCACTCGCAGGAGAAGGAGCCACTATTGTACCCTCTCCCTCCCCACACACCGATGCTTACAGACGAACAATAAAGGAACCTCTGCTGGTCACAGAATAATGCAAAAAAACCCAAGGCAAGGAGAAGGACACTTACAGCTGAGACGCTAAGGAAACAGAAATAGTAGTATCAATACCTATTGAACTGGTCCATTCCAGGATCAGTTCTGGATTTTTTTTTTTTCTCTTTTTCTCTCTCTCTTTTTTTTTTTTTTTTCTTTATTAAATACGATCTTAGCCCTAAGGGATCTACAAGTTTTATAACATAATTTTTTAATGATATTTTTTATTCTTTTTTTTTTTGCCTTTTTATATACTTTTATATCTAGCTAAGTTTTTGGTAGTACGGACAATATATCTCTCATACTTTCCTTTCATCCCTATCTTTTATACATTTCTATTCCTTTCTTTTTATTTGCATATTTCCAACCACATTATGCTCTTCTGTTCCCCTTTCTTCCAGCCTTTTTAAGTTTATTTTATCTTAACATACTTATAAGCAACACTATGGGTCTGCTCAGACTCCTAGCTCTATTCTCCAGATGACACACTGCCTTGGTATTTAATATTAGGTTTTTCTCTTTATCTTAGTTCTTAGTACAGTTGTCTAATTACATTCTGAGAATCTCCATTCTCTCTGGTGGTACTCTGGCTCTTTTCTATATTTGATCCTAGCTTACAAAATCTCCCTGGATTAATGTTTGTATGTATAGGGTGTTATTTGTTTGTTTGTTTGCTTTTGCTTTTGTCTCTGATTTGTTCTGTTTCAGTTGTCCATTTCTGCTGGGTTTCTCTTTGAATATCTGATAACACAGGGGGGTTCTGTCAGGTCTTTCTAGAGCCTTATGTCCTAATGGATTCAGTAATTGTGTGTCTTATACATGTATGTGTTTCCTAGACTTAATATTCATTTAATCCAATACTTGGACATTAGTCTGAGGCTTGGACAGTCTTCTACAAACACCTCTATCGCCAGGACAAGCAACCCCAAAAGTTTGGACAACCATGAGGAAACAAAGAAACACCATGCAGGCAAAGGAGCAGGAAAAAAACCCACAAGACCAAATAAATGAGGAGGAAAGAGGAAAAATGCCTGAAAAAGAATTTAGGGTAATGATAGTAAAAATGATACAAAATCTCAATAACAAAATAGAGAAAGTACAAGAAACAGTTCATAAGAACTCAGAAAAACAAACAGCAATGGATAACAAAATAACGGAAATTAAAAATACTCTAGATGCTATAACCAGCAGAATGACTGAGGCAGAAGAACGAATAAGTGAGTTGGAAGATAGAATGGGAGAAATAAACGCCACAGAGCATGAAAAAGAAAAAAAAATCAAAAGACTAGAAGACAGTCTCAGAGACCTCAGTGATAACATTAAGCGTACCAACATTCGAATTATAGGCAACCCAGAAGAAGAAGAAAACAAGAAAGGGTCTGAGAAAATATTTGAAGAGGTTATAGTGGAAAACTTCCCCAACATGGGAAAGGAAATAATGAACCAAGTCCAAGAAGCACAGAGAGTCCCATACAGAGTAAACCCAAGGAGAAATACACCAAGACACATATTAATCAAACTAACGACAATTAAACACAAAGAAAAAATTTTCAAAGCAGCAAGAGAAAAGCAACAAACAACATATAAGGGAAAACCCATATGGATAACAGCTGACCTTTCTACAGAAACTCTGCAGGGCAGAAGGGAATGGCAGCATATACTGAAAGTCCTGAAAGAGAGAAACCTACAGCCAAGAATACTCTACCCAGCAAGAATCTCATTCAGATTTGAGGGAGAAATCAAAAGCTTTCCAGACAAGCAAAAGTGAAGAGAATTCAGCACCACCAAACCAGCCTTACAACAAGTGCTAAAGGAACTTCTCTAAGTAGGAAACACAAGAGAAGGAAAACACCTACAAATACAAACCCAAAACAATTCAAAAAATGGTAATTGGAACACACATGTCAATAATCACTTTAAATGTAAATGGATTAAATGCTCCAACCAAAAGACACAGACTGGCTGAATGGATACAAACACAAGACCCTTGCATATGCTGCCTACAAGAAACCCACTTCAGACCAAGGGATACATATAGACTGAAAGTAAAAGGATGGAAAAAAATATTCCATGCAAATGGAAGTCAAAAGAAAGCTGGAGTAGCAATACTCATATCAGACACATTAGACTAGAAAGTAAGGACTATTAAAAGAGACAAGGAAGGACACTACATAATGATCAAGGGATCCATTCAAGAAGAACATATCACAATGGTAAATATCTATGCCCCCAATATAGGAGCACCTCAATACATAAGGCAAATGCTAACAGCTATAAAAGGGGACATCGACAGGAACACAATAATAGTGGGAGACTTGAACACACCACTTACATCAATGGGCAGATCATCCAAACAGAAAATAAATAAAGACACACAAGCTTTAAATGACACATTAGACCATCTTGACTTAATTGATATTTATAGGACATTCCATCCAAAAACGACAGACTACACTTTCTTCTCAAGTGCACACGGAACATTTTCCAGGATAGATCACATCTTGGGTCACAAATCAAACCTCAGCAAGTTCAAGAAAATTGAAATCATATCAAGCATCTTCTCAGACCACAATGCCATGAGACTAGATATCAATTACAAGAAAAAAACTGCAAAAAATACAAACACATGGAGGCTAAACAATTCACTCTTAAACAACCAAGGAATCACTAAAGAAATCAAAGAGGAAATAAAAAAATATCTAGAAACAAATGACAATGAAAACACAACAACCCAAAACCTATGGGATGCAGCAAAAGCAGTTCTAAGAGGGAAGTTTATAGCAATACAGGCCTACCTTAAGAAACAAGAAAATGATCGAATAAACAACCTAACCTTACACCTCAAACAACTAGAGAAAGAAGAACAAAGAAACCCCAAAGTGAGCAGAAGGAAAGAAATCATAAAGATCAGAGCAGAAATAAATGAAAAAGAAAGGAAAGAAACCATAAGAAAAATAAATAAAACTAAAAGCTGGTTCTTTGAGAAGATTAACAAAATGGATAAACCATTAGCCAGACTCATCAAGAAAAAAAGGGAGAAGATGCAAATCAACAGAATTAGAAATGAAAAAGGAGAAGTAACAACGGACACCTCAGAAATACAAAAGACCATGAGAGACTACTACAAGCAACTCTATGCCAATAAATTGGACAACCTGGAAGAAATGGATACATTCTTAGAAAAATACAATCTTCCAAGACTGAACCAGGAAGAAATAGAAACCATGAACAGACCAATCACAAGTACGGAAATGGAGGCAGTGATTAAAAATCTCCCAACACACAAAAGCCCAGGACCAGATGGGTTCACGGGCGAATTCTATCAAACATTTCGAGAAGAGCTAACACCTATCCTTCTCAAACTCTTCCAAAATATTGCAGAAGGCGGAACACTGCCAAACTCATTCTGCGAGGCTACCATCACCCTGATACCAAAACCAGGCAAAGATGTCACAAAAAAAGAAAACTACAGACCAATATCACTGATGAATATAGATGCAAAAATCCTCAACAAAATACTAGCTAACAGACTCCAACAGCACATTAAGAAAATCATACACCATGATCAAGTGGGGTTTATCCCTGGGATGCAAGGATTCTTCAATATACGCAAATCAATCAACGTGATACATCATATCAACAAATTGAAGGATAAAAACCATATGATCATCTCAATAGATGCAGAAAAAGCTTTTGACAAAGTTCAACATCCATTTATGATAAAAGCTCTCCAGAAAATGGGCATAGAAGGAAATTATCTCAACATAATAAAAGCCATATATGAAAAACCAAAAGCCAACATCGTTCTCAATGGGGAAAAACTGGAAGAATTCCCTCTAAGAACAGGAACACGACAAGGGTGTCCACTCACACCACTATTATTCAACATAGTTTTGGAAGTTTTAGCCACAGCAATCAGAGAAGAAAAAGAAATAAAAGGAATCGAAATTGGAAAACAAGAAGTAAAATTGTCACTCTTTGCAGATGACATGATATTATATATAGAAAACCCTAAAGACTCTACCAGAAAACTGCTAGCACTCATTGATGAGTTTAGTCAAGTAGCAGGATACAAAATGAATGCACAGAAATCTCTTGCATTCCTATACACGAACAACGGAAGAGCAGAAAGAGAAATTAAGGAAACTCTCCCATTCACCATTGCAACAAAAAGAATAAAATACCTAGGAATAAACCTGCCTAAGAAGGCAAAAGATCTGTACGCAGAAAACTTTAAGACATTGATGAAAGAAATCAAAGACGACACAAACAGATGGAGAAATATACCATGTTCCTGGATTGGAAGAATCAACATCATGAAAATGACTGTACTACCCAAAGCAATTTACAGATTCAATGCAATCCCGATCAAATTACCAATGGCATTTTTCACAGAACTAGAGCAAGAAATCTTACGATTTGTATGGAAACGCAAAAGACCCCAAATAGCCAAAGCAGTCTTGAGAAGGAAAAATGGAGTTGGTGGAATCAGGCTTCCTGACTTCAAACTATACTACAAGGCCACAGTGATCAAGACAGTATGGTACTGGCACAAAAATAGAAAGGAAGATCAATGGAATAGAATAGAGAACTCAGAAGTAAGCCCAAACACATATGGGCACCTTATCTTTGACAAAGGAGGCACGAGTATACAATGGAAAAAAGACAGCCTCTTCAATAAGTGGTGCTGGGAAAATTGGACAGCAACATGTAAAAGAATGAAATTAGAACACTTCCTAACACCATACACAAAAATAAACTCCAAATGGATGAAAGACCTACATATAAGGCCAGACAGTATAAAACTCCTCGAGGAAAACATAGGCAGAACACTCTATGACATCCATCAAGGCAAGATCCTTTTTGACTCACCTCCTAGAATCATGGAAATAAAATCAAGAATAAACAAATGGGACCTCATGAAACTTAAAAGCTTTTGCACAGTGAAAGAAACCATAAACAAGAGTAAAAGGCAACCCTCAGAATGGGAAAAAATAATTGCATATGAAACAACAGACAAAGGATTAAGCTCCAAAATATACAAGCAGCTCATGAAGTTTAATACCAAAAAAGCAAATAACCCAATCCACAAATGGGCAGAAGACCTAAATAGACATTTCTCCAAAGAAGACATACAGATGGCCAACACACACATGAAAAGATGCTCAACATCACTAATCATCAGAGAAATGCAACTCAAAGCCACAATGAGGTATCACCTCACACTGATCAGAATGGCCATCATCACAAAATCTGGAAACAACAAATGTTGGAGAGGGTGTGAAGAAAAGGGAACTCTCCTGCACTGTTGGTGGGAATGTGAGTTGGTACAGCCACTAATGAAAACAATTTGGAGGTTCCTTAAAAAACTACAAATAGAACTACCATATGATCCAGTCATCCCACTCCTGGGCATAGACCCAAAGAAAACCATAATCCCAAAAGAAACTTGTACCATAATGTTTATTGCAGCACTATTTACAATAGCCAGGACATGGAAGCAACCAAAATGTCCATCAACAAATGAATGGATAAAGAAGATGTGGCATATATATACAATGGAATATTACTCAGCTATAAAAATGGATGAGATGGAGCTATATGTAATGAGGTGGATAGAACTACAATCTGTCATACAGAGTGAAGTAAGTCAGGAAGAGAAGGACAAATATTGCATGCTAACTCATATATACAGAATCTAAAAATGGTACTGATGATCTCAGTGACAAGAACAAGGATGCAGATACAGAGAACGGACTGGAGAACTCGGGGTATGGGAGAGGGCGGGGGATGAAGGGGAAACTGAGACGAAGCGAGAGAGTAGCACAGACATATATATACTACCAACTGTAAAATAGTCAGTGGGAAGTTGTTGTATAACAAAGGGAGTCCAACTCGAGAATGGAAGATGCCTTAGAGGACTGGGGCGGGGAGGGTGGGGGGGACTCAGGGGGGGAGTCAAGGAAGGGATGGAATACTGGGATATGTGTATAAAAACAGATGATTGAACCTGGTGTACCCCCAAAAGAATAAAATAAAATAAAAAAAAGATAGTATGGTACTGGCACAAAAACAGAAATATAGATCAATGGATGAGGAGAGAAAGTTCAGAGATAAACCCACCCACATATGGTCACCTAATATGTGACAAAGAGGACAAGAATATACAATAGAGAAAAGACAATCTATTCAATAAGTGGTGCTGGGAAAACTGGACAGCTACATGTAAAAGAATGAAATCAGAATACTCCCTAACACCATACACAAAAATAAACTCAAATGGGCTAAAGTCCTAAATGTAAGGCCAGACACCATAAAACTCTTAGAGGAAAACATAGGCAGAACTCTCTTTGACATAAATTGAAGCAAGATCTTTTTCAACCCACCTACTAGAGTAATGAAATAAAAATAAAAATAAACAAATGGGACCTCATTAAACTTAAAAGATTTTGCATAGCAAGGGAAACTATAAGTAAGACAAAAAGACAACTCTCAGAATGGGAGAAAATGTTTGCAAATGAAGCAACTGACAAAGGATTAATCTCCAAAATGTGCAAATAGCTTATGCAGCTCAATATCAAAAAAACAAACAACCCAATTAAAAAATGGGTGGAAGACCTGAACAGACATTTCTCTAAAGAAGACACACAGATGACCAACAAACACATGAAATTATGATCAACATCACTAACTATTAGAGAAATGCAAATCAAATCTACAATAAGGTATCACCTCACACCAATCAGAATGGACACCATGAAAAAATCTTCAAACAATAAATGTTGGAGAGGGAGTGGAGAAAAGAGAACCCTCTTGCACTCTTGGTGGTAATGTAAATTGATACAGCCACTATGGAAAACAGTATGGAGGTTCCTTTAAAAACAAAAAATAAAAATACCATATAACGCAGCAATACCACTACTGGGCATATACCCAGAGAACACCATAATTCAAAAAGACACATGCACCCCAATGTTCACTGCAGCACTATTTACAATTGCCAGGACATGGAAGCAACCTAAATGTCTATCAACAGAGGAATGAATAAAGAAAATGTGACATATATACACAATGGAATATTACACAGCCATAAAAAGGAGCAAAATTGGGTCATTTTTAGAGATGTGGAGGGTGCTAGAGAGTTTCATACAGAGTGAAGTAAGTCAGAAAGAGAAAAACAAATATATATTAATGCTTATATGTGGAATCTAGAAAAATGGTATGATCTTATTTGTAAATCAGGAATAGAGACAGATAGAGAACAAATGTATGGATATCAAGGGGGTTTGGGGGATGGGATGAATTGGGAGATTGGGATTAACATATATACACTATTGATACTATGTATAAAATAAATAACTAACAAGAACCTACTGTATAGTACAGGGAACTCTACTCTATGTTCTGTGGTTACCAAAATGGGAAGGATTTCTAAAAAAGAGAGGATATATATATATATATACATATCCCCTGATTCGCTTTGCTGTACAGTAGAAACTAACACAATATTGTAAAGCACCTATACTCCAATAAAAATTAATAATAAAGTATTAATGGTTTCTAAGTTCAAACTCATTTTGTGATAAACCTTATACAGTTCTGAGGTCTAAAATTTGGAATCACATTTCATTTACAGTTGACACTTTCAGAAGAAAAAAATCACACATTTTACTATATTTTCATTATTTTTGCTTAAAGTATTCAATCTGATAAATTGCAGTGTAACAGAAATCATATTAGTAGCAAGATAATCTGTTTCTATTTTTTGCTTTTTAAATTGAACTGTGAATCACTGAAAACTTAGTGATATTAATGATATTTCAGAGGTAATCAGTATATGAGTATGCAAGGAGGCATGCCTCTGCCAAACTGTCAGTTTATGTAACTGCCTTGTGGCAAAACCAATATTAATAGTTGAGAGTTCTTAATGCCCTAGGGCTCTCTTCATTTGCTAAGACATGATAATCAGCTATGCCAGGCAATATGGCTGCATCTCTGCCAACTTGTGAATACATCATTCAAATGAGAATCATAAACAGATAAAAGTGTAAGTTGCTTCTGTCTTCAGAGCCTTCTGTCAAAAATTAGACACTGGCATGTTGTTGGGAAAGTGAAAGTTAAACAGAAGTCTTAACTGAAAATGCAACAGATTAATGACAACCATTACTGGAGAGATAACCATTAGACCAATATTCAATTCCACATAATCTTACCATAATATGCAAAGAACAGTGCAATCTAACGCTAAATATCCTAAAACCTAAACCATCTATAGGTGAGGTATAGTCTGAGCTCACTAAATTTCAAGAAAAAGTAAAATCTTTTTTCCTGCTATAACAAGATGGTGGCATGAATAGATTTTCTATTTCCTAATTATTTTACCTTATACTATTTCATGTTGTAACTCAAATGTTTCTTGCAGATAATACCTATGTTTTGTAGAGAAAAATACATTTAACTTTCAATACTATACACAGAAAGATATTTTGTTTTTATTGCTATAGCGAAATCATTACCAATTCTAGAATACAAATATATAAACTTATACCAAATTAATAATCTTAGGATTTAAAGCCAAAATATAATTTTAAATCTGCTTTAAATAATTAAGCCAATTTATGGCTCATGCTGTTAAATATACATTGGGTACATTTACAATCAAAATTTAATCCCTTCTCTTCCAGCAAGGTTTAAATTTCACTCAATGTTACAGAAAAGTCAAGCATATTCTTGTAGGAAATACTAGGTTGCACTCACACATGTTTTGTAAAAACATACAATTTTAACATAATTCTTTGTTTATATGATTTAATCCATTTTTAAAATTAATTCATGGGCAAAATATTCACTTTCAAAAATTTTCCACCAATTAAAATATAGATTTTTAAATAATAAGGAAGAAAAATATAAAACCACCTAGTAACTTAAATTTTGAAGTGACATAATAATAATTTTTAATTAAGTATTCAATTATAAACATATAAACAATTACATGTACATGGCCAAATTTGTGTAGTTATTAAAAGTAAGCCTCAAAATATCAGCAACTACCAATTTTACTTCATTCACTCAGAGAATCTTAAATAAGAAGTTGAAACTATCGCTCAATTTGCAGCCCCTCTACCTGCCAGCAACAGCTGGGCAATCATTCATAACTATCTTCAATGAGTAGCCAAGTCAATAATTACAGAATCAAATGGAACATTAATTTCCATCCAAGATTTAATTTGGCAGTATAGTGCTGTGAAAAATAAGACCCTCATATATTATTGCTACAATTTCTGATTTACTGTCTTACTAATGCTCTGCCCAAGTTAGTGTAAATTATCATATTTCCATTAATATGGTAATATAATCATTAAAAATTGAATTTTGATAGTAACCCCCTCACTTAAAAAGAAATACTGTACATTGCTCAGCTGTTTATGGTAATTTTTAAACTATATTTTCAATCTTATAACCTTAACAAATAACACTGCAAAGTTCTGTTTTACTTTTGCAAATTATTTTTTTAATATATTTATTATTCTTTTTGAAGTTGGATTTGTTTCTTTATGGTTTCCACTTTTAGAAATTTTTCTCAGTTCTAGACTAATTCAAGGCAGGTTTTCTTTTTTTGGACAGAAAATCTTCATGTATTAAAAATGATGGACTTGTCTCACTTTAGGATTTTGTAAAACAAATGAACTGATGTTCACATGGTTTACTTTCAAGAATTCTAATGCTCTCTCTTGCTTCTGCTATAATTGTTGGTAATTCTCCCAAAATGTAGACTTCTGAAGAAAATCCAGTACTGTAGACACTTTGGATATACCCAAATTTTATTGGTGAAGACAGCTGCCTCCAATCTTGAATAGGCTCTTCATGTTAATGCAAGCTTCTTGTACTAATCTTTGCATCTCAGTGTGGTTACTCTAAATTCTTGATCAAAGATTGTGAAAAATTTAACTAGACCACAAATGTAATGACTTATGGAGCATCTTTCATTGTAAAAAAAAATACATATTACAGTATTATGAAAATCATACTGTTCATTAAGTAGAAATATTCATTTTCAGAAAAAAATATTATGGTTTTCTATGCCTTATAAATAGCTACTTGTTTTTTTATGTGTGTGTGGGAGGGAGGGTGTCATCTAGTAAGTATAATAAAAAGCCTAAAATAGTTAAATAGGAGATATTGAGTAGTAATTTTAAGTATTTTTTTAAAAAATGATAAAAATGCAGGAAAGGGTAAATAACTGCTTGTAGTAAGCTATAATAGGTTTCAAAGTAGCTGCAGTGAATATTTAAAGAATGGGGAAGATGACAGATTTCTTATAATCTTCCCTAAACTTAGAGTAGCATGGATAGGTTCATTACCATTCTGATTTTCCCTTGCTTAACTTGGCTTCTTGCTATCAAAAATGTCTTACAGTATTTTTCGTTTGTTGTGTGTGTGAGGGGGGGATAGAAATCTAATCGCATCAAGGCATTTCCCAGCTTTCATTACTGATAGCGTCTTTTCAATCTGCAAATATTTTTATTATTATAAAACCACATTGAAATTTGAAAAAGTTGTTTTTTAACTAGCAATATGTAAAATAACTTATAGACTTTTTTTTTTCTATTTTAAGTTGAATTGAGTTAGCTTGGCAATCTTATGTTTTATTTGGAATTTGATGATTTTACTCAAAATGCTTTTCTAATACAAGTTTTTAAAGCTAGGTAAACCAAATTACTTTTTTAACATTAGTATTAAATAACTTTTGAAAGTATGTTAATGCACTTTAATACATTTCAATACATTTTAACAATTTATATTTTTAACATTAATTTATTAAATATATTTTAACAACATTATCAGCATATTTCTTGAATAGTAACCTAACTTAATTAATGTTTATAAGAAGAATTAGTGTAGCCAAGAAGGGCTTAGTTTTAGAATTTTGTTTGGGTTGTAAGAGTGTTAAAACAGGAAATTGAATGAAAGAAATATATTCATGTGGATGTGTCCATAAGATACTCTATAAAAAACTTTTAACTTTAATGTCTACAAGCAAAATTCATATTTCACAAGCTAAATTATTGTTAATATGTGTATGTCTATGTGAGACTAAACATTTTGAGAAAATTTGTTAGATGTTAAAATTTGTTAGATGTTAGGTTTTTCCAACATAGGAAAAGTAAACTTACATAGCGATCATACATTTTTTTATATTTTTGTTTCCCTGATTTTTAACTTTGTATCTGAATTATATTTTCTAAATTTATAAATTTCCAGACTATGCCAGCTATTGCACATTTAAAAATAATGCCTGACTTGGCAATATTTCAATAATTCCACCCACAAAGAAATTACAAAATAATTATATTTAACTGATGATAAATGTTGTTCGTCTCTAAAAAAATGAACAATTTGGAATATAGTAATAAAATATTCCAAAGAAAAAGTCATTTAACATTTAGTTATAAATCTTTCTCATTATCTTTGTAGAAATATTGTATTTATAATGTAGCAACTGAATAGATTATTTCTTAGTCTTGCTTTTGTGACATTGAATATATTGTGGAATAGATATATTTTAATCATAATGATGGTCTATGGAAAGGAGCTAATTCCCATATGAAAGGTCACTTTACATAATCACATGTTCTTCTACACCTTCTTCCATTTTTATCTCTATGTGTATTTCTTCTCCTTCTTCTTGTTCTCCTCTGGCTTTTCTTTGTTCTCATGCTTCTTCTCCTTCTTCTTCCTCTTTTCCTTTGGTTTCTCCTCCTCCTCCTCCTTCTCCTCTTCCTCCATTTCCTCTTACTATTCCTTCTTAACTAAAAACATGCACAGTTCTTGAAAAGGTAATTAACTACCTTGTTGATTGGGACATTCTCTTAGCATATTAATGGCAAGCTAACTGTTTCGCATGAATCACATAATAAGGATAAGTGGATAAAGATGGTATGTTGATCAAGAACATAAATACTATAAATAAAAGCCAATTAAATATAGTTCTGGAAAAAAAAAAAAAAACCTAGTAGTATATAGTAGATAGAATCAGAAGTGTCAATCACAGCCAAGGTAAAGTCTACAAAAAAGTTGAAATATCTTTTCAACTTGATTATAGTTATCAACAGTTTCTTTTTAAAACCCAGTCAAAATGTAGAGTTCCAAATGAACATTTCACATCCTTTCAAAAGTAATTAAGACAATTGTTATCTGTCCTAAGCAACAATCAAATATGAAAAGCTAATATACAGTTGAAGGGAAGGAGGCAGATATAGATGAAACACAGAGCAGAATTAAACATAACACTCAAAATAATATCTTCAGAATAAAAAGCAGATATTGCTCACACAAAGATGATGGTCTATACAAAAATAATAGATGCTGGAAAAATAGATGCATTGGGAAATTGGATTAAACATATCTTTTACCAAACAATAAAAAGAGTGAAAAGATTATGAACTTAGAAGATAACTCTGGAAGCCACAGTAATGGAAATAATAGAAGTTTCTTTATTCCAGAAATAAAAAAAAGAAGGTAAGAGAGAAAGGAGGAAATCATTTAATGAGTGAAGAAATGCACATGAAATTTCCTTAACTGATGAAATTCAGCTTTTGGAATCCAAAGAACATCTAGCAAAAGAAACAAAAATTATTCTCCCAATGAACATTAATGTAGAATTTTGAAAAACAGCAAGTAATAGATATTAAAATTATATTCATAGGGAAAAAAACCCAAAATCTGACCACAGACTTGGAGAAAATATTTCCAAAACATATATATTTTAAAAGACTAGTATCTGAAATGTGTGAAGAACACTTAAAACTCCAAAATAAGAACACAATCCAATTAAAAATGGGCAAAAAATCTGAACATATCCTTCAAAAAGAAAATACACAAATGGTAAGTGAGGATATAAAAAGATGTTCAACATAATTTGTCACTAGGGGATTACAAACTAAAACAACAATGAAATACCCCTTACACATGCATTAAAATGGCTTATAAAAGAGAAAACTGCAGTACCAGTTGCTGGCAAGGACATGAAGCAACAGGAGTTCTCACTCATTGCAGTGGGAACACAAAATGGTATAGTCACTTTGGAAGACAATTTGGTAGTTTCTTACAAAGCTAAACAGAGTCTCACCATATGATCCATTAATTGTACCTCTAGGTATTTATGCAACTGATTTGAAAACTGGTACATCCATACACTGAGATACTATTCATCAATAAAAAAGAATGAACTATCAAGCCATGCAAAAATATGGATGAGTATTGCTAAGTGAAACAAGCCAGTCCTAAAAGGCTATTTACTAATGATTCCATTTATATGACATCCTAGAAAAGGCAAAGCTATAGAAACAGTAAAAAAAGATGAGTGGTTGCCATGGGTTCTGGGAATAGGAAGGGAGAATTGAATATGTAAAGTACAGGGGATTTTCAGAGCAGTTGAAACTATTCTGTGTGATATTTTAATTGTAGATATATGACACTAAGCATATGTCAATACCCGTAAAACTTTATAGCACACAGAGTGAAACTTAACATATGTAAATTAAAAGAAATCATTTTGTAGGTCAGGAAATTAAAGGATGGGATGCACAATGAGAAAAAAATTTAACTGAATTATGCATGTATGAAACCTCACTGAAGAGGCTGGGGGAAAAATGCTGACAAGTAACTTTGGAATGAATGAAGTCTGTAAAAGTAAAGGCAAATTAAACTGTACATAAACACTGCAGTTTGGTTGACATACTTGTGTACAATGGAGGCCCTGGTTAACAATTCTGACAATGCTATACATGTTACTGGAATTGAACAATTAACTGAATGGATTGGTAGGTGGTGAGAGCCAGGTTTCTCACTTTTGTAGTGGGAGTTCACATGAGTTCAAGGAAGGGCAAAACTGGTTTGTGATGACTAATATAAATGTTATTAATTGCTAACTTTGATATGGTATTGACAGGGATGATGCTGAAAGGAACCTACCAGGGTGTTATAAATGTTTAATATCTTTATTAGGTGGCAGCTACAGAGATGTTTACATATGTAAATATTTGTCATGCCCTTTATATATGTTAATTTGTTTTGTTGTTGTACTTTAATCAAAGAAGATAATGCCAAAAAAATAGTGTGGGAAAGAAAAGATATAGTTGAGGAAATAATTGGTTAACTGGAAAAGAGCATTGAAAAATAAGTAAAATATAACCTAAATTATGTAAATATAAAAGGGTGAAAAACACAGTTATAGATTCAAGAAGTCCTAACACACTAAGCAGCAAATATACATATACTAGGAAAATCTGCTGAAAATCAAAGACAAGTTGGAAATTTAAAAATTAATGCAGGGTAGTTGGATTGCCTCAAATAAGAAACAACTGCATTGAAATCTGATATCTTACAAGGAACAATGGATGCCAGCATCAATATAATGATATTTTTCTTAGTAAAGAAAATACCTGCTAGTCCAGATACTCTAAGAACTTATTACTCAAACAGAATAAAATATAAAAGGCTTTTCAGCAAAGATAAACTGAGATAATTCATCAATAGCACATCTATAGTTATGGAAATACAAAAGGCAGAGAAATTATCCCAGATGGTTGAGAAATTTGAAAATAAAAGAGAATCATTTAAAATAGAAAATGTCAATAAATATACATACTATTGACTGCATAAAACAGCAATAATGTCTTATGTAATGTTATATATCTATCTAATAAAATTGAGTAGGAAGGAAATTTATATTGTTCTGGTATCCTTCCCTTGTCTGGGAAGAGTGTAAAAATATTAGTAACACTGTATGTTCTTGTATATCAAAAATATAAGCTTGTTCACTTTTGCTCCTCTCCCACTACTATAATAGCTGGAAACAATATATAAAGTGACTGATGACAATTTTTTTTTTTTTTTTGAATCAAGGAGTTGAGTAGCTTAGATATGTTAGGACAACACTTTTCAGAGAATTTGTGAATTCTCATCCAGGGGAATAGAGATTGAATGGAAAAAAGTAGTTTGGGGATTGTAAAAGTAAAGTTGGAGAACTGTATAGCAGTTTATACTAATGCTAAATATATGACCCACTCAATTATGTTGGAATCTGATTTCTTTATGAGAAAAAATGGTAGCCACTGTTGCGAGACAGAGATTGGAATTTATGGCTGCAAAGAAGCCTAGCACATGAGGGAGGGGAGAAAATTGCAAGGATATAAGATCTTAATCATACATGAACTTGTCCTTCAAGATGTTTGTTATTTCTCCAATTCACATTTTTAGGAGAAACACCCACAAAACCAAGAGAAAGCATGGGAAACAAATGGGAGGTTAAACATGCGTACTATGACCTTCCAACTCCTGGAAATGATAGTCTGGTACAATAGTATCTGGAAAACATCTGGTCACCTCAGAGAGGTGCGCCTTTTGGGAACTTTTCCAATGTTGTAGGATGGTGTCAGCTGGCCATTATGGCCATTATCTCTTTATCCATAGTTGCTGGTGGATTTCAAAGTGCCTTTACCCTTGTAGCTTTCACACTATATCATTTTTACTCCCCTAGCCAAATTGCTGGACATCTAATCTTTAAGCAGTTTCATTACTTCCCAGCGCTCCAGCAATTTTTATAAAAGTGCCTCTCTATCCAAACTATGGTTTAGAATCACCTGGAAACTTTCCAAATCTCTCAGACTTTGTATTTATACATGACTAGTTGAATTAGACTCTCTGGAAGGTGGCCCCAGAAACTGCAAATTAAAAAAAGGAAACAAACACAACTCCAGGTGATTCTTTATATTTTTAACTGAAATATTAGACGCATGGAGTAAAATGTACTGATGTTTTATGTAATATAGTATGATAAGATTTTACACATAAATATCCTTATATAACCACCGTCTCAAACCAAGATATACAGCATTAGCCACAAAAGATTCTTTCATTTCACATTCCAGTCTAGAAACTACCTACAGAGGTAACTGCCATCTGACTTTTATCACCAGAGATTTATACTTGTTTTTGAACTTCATATTGGTGCAATTACATACTATATACTGCTTTGTGTAGCTCTTTTTGCTCTTCAATATCTATGTGGATTGACCCGTGTTGTTGCATGTAGTAGTGGTTTGTTATTTTTTATTGAGTTTAATGTTCCACTGTATAAACATACCACAATTTATCTTAGTGTTGATGGAGATTTGGTTGCTTCACCTTTGAAGCTATTATAAACAAGTATTAAAAATAAATTACAAACTTTCTTCTCCATGTTTTTGGTGGGTATTGTTGCGTGTTTTATTACATATATATCTAGGAAGGGAATGAATGGTTTATGAGAAAAGCATATATTTAGCATTGGGATAAACTGCTATACAGTTTTCCAAACTGGTTGTACCAATTTACACTTCCAAAAGCAATGTATCAAAGTCTCAGTCATTCCTTTTATAAAAGTATTGTCAATTTTTTAAAAAAAGTTGGAATTAAGGTACGTATATAACATTAAGGTTTTATTTATTTATTTATTTGTTTTGTTTTATTTATTACTTTTTGGGGGGTACACCAAGTTCAATCATCTGTTTTTATACACATATCCCCGTATTCCCTCCCTCCCTCGACTACCCCCCCTCGAGTTCCCCCCCCATCCCAGTCCTCTAAGGCACCGTCCATCCTCCAGTTGAACTCCCTTTGTTATACAACAACTTCCCACTGGCTATCTACTTTACAGTTGGTAGTATATATATGTCTGTGCCACTCTCACTTCGACTCAGCTTCCCCTTCACCCCCCACCCCCCCAAACCTAAAGTTCTCCAGTCCATTCTGCAACATTAAGGTTTTAATTTGCATTTTCTTGGTGACTAATAATACTGAGTTCCATTACAGATGCGAAAAGATATTTTGTATTTATTCTTGGTGAAGTGAGAATTCAAGTGTTTTGCTTTTTTACTCTATTTCATTTTCTGACCGTTTATGATTGACTTGTAGATGCACCTCATATAATCTGGATACGAGCCTTAGCCTGCGTTTTCAGTCACATAATTATGCTCTTCAGTGACCAAAATTCTCAATTTTAACGAAGAAAATTTTATAAATATTTTCTTTAATAGTTAATCTTTTCATATTTTGCCAATAAATGTTTTCTTAATACTACATTGAAAATATTAATTGCATGCCTTATCTTAAGCCTAAAGAAAGCAGTTGTTATTTTTCACATTTTGAATCAAATAACTTTTAGATATTGTTAGATAGGTCTCATGTTCTATCAGCAATCTATACAGAATAATGGCCCCAAAAGATAGCCACACTCTATTCCTTAGAATTTTTGCATATGTTAACTTCATGGCAAAAGGGATTTTGCAGAAATAATTAAGCTTAAATACCTAAAGATGGGAGACTATCATGGATATTCTAGGTAAGCACAATCTATCACGAGCCCTTAAAAAGCAAAGGAATGTTCCTACTTACAGAGAACCAGAGAGATGGCAGCATGAGAAGGACTCTGCCTGCCATTGCTGACTGTGAAGATGGAGGAAAGGGCCACAAGTCAAGGGATGCAGGTGGCCTCTACAAGCTGGAAAAGGTAAGGAAGTAGATTTTCTCCAACAGCTTCAGGAAGAAATACAACCCTACTTATGCATTGGTTTTAGCCAAGTGAGACCCTTGTTGGAATTCTGACCCCAGAAGTCTAAGATAATAAATTTACATTGGTTTTTTAAAATTAATTAATTTAATTGGCTGTGTTGGGTCTTTTTTGCTGTGTGTGGGCTTTCTTTTTAGTTGCAGTGAGTGGGGGCTACTCTTCATCGTGGTGCACAGGCTCCTCATTGCCGTGGTTTCTCTTGTTGCAGAGCATGGGCTCTAGGCACGTGGGCTTCAGTAGTTGCAGCACATGGGCTCAATAGTTGTGGCTCACGGGGTCTAAAGTGCAGGCTCAATAGTTGTGGCACACGGGCTTAGTTGCTCCGCGGCACGTGGGATCTTCCTGGAGCAGGGATCGAACCCATGTCCCCTGCATTGGCAGGCGGATTCTCAACCACTGCACCACCTAGGAAGCCCAATTTGCATTGTTTTAAGCCACTAAATTTTGGTAATTTGTTACAGCAATCAGAATGCATGTACATATGTATATATGTGTATATATGCATATACTTATCTTTGTCTTTACATGTGTCATGTATTATACTTACTAAAAGATCATGCTATAGCACCCCTAATTTCTCTAAACCTTTTGGGTAAAGAATTCATGATTGATCTATCTCAGAATCAATTTTAATATTTTCTAAATATTTGATGAGCAACACTGGCAGAATAAATAGAATGATTCTTACTATTTTTGCTGATGTTTTATTGATAGCACACAGGAACTCTACATTATTTTAGATAGTATGC
The DNA here is from genome assembly GCF_030028045.1 of Hippopotamus amphibius kiboko. Lineage (NCBI taxonomy): Eukaryota > Metazoa > Chordata > Mammalia > Artiodactyla > Hippopotamidae > Hippopotamus > Hippopotamus amphibius. Next base: position 79,670,155 of record NC_080198.1, read on the forward strand.
AACCTGAAATAAAAACTAAAACATGCACAATGTAAAATGTCTTGAAAAATGTTCAGCGTAATTTAGGATGCTGTAGTAAAGGCAAGTGAGAACAGGTGGCAGATGGTGGGTCATCATCAATCTCAGTTACTTTCACTGAAACAAACTTCTAAAATAAAGAAGAGTAATTCATCAGGATAGAAAAATATTCATTAAAATCACTTTAATTCTCTCAATCTTATTTCCATTCAGAAGCATAATACTGAGCCACAGTTGTGCCTATTGGGTAACCCTGTTCCCATACCGGAGGATATCCTATCCAAGCAACTGGTCTTATCACTCAGACAGACTTAAAGCTTAGATAGACTATTTCAGCCTACTCTGCTATGCTGATGTTAAAATATATGCATGACCCAAGAACTCAAATTGGTAAATTTATGCAACTACACTTCTTATAAAATATTATACAATCATATTATAAAGATATAGGTTTATAAAAATAATTTGAAACAGGGACTCTTTAAAATATTTAATTTAATAGGGATTTATATGTGTGTATAATATTTAGCAAAACTAGACAGTCAACTAACATTGATAGGAAATTTACATCACGGATCATGGAAACACACACACACATTCACACATTGGCATGAACATATACACAAATTTATACACTGAATTGAGAATACTACAAATGAAATTCTGATATCAACTCTCCTATCTCTACTTTCTTAGAACCTGTTGAAAACATCTAGCATTTTCTTAGGGCCAAGAGTTATGTCACAGCTTTGACTGACATGAACTCCAATTTTCCTTGCACAACATCATAGGTTCATGGTAGCATAATCTCTCATTCTCTGCCTCACATTGCTTGAGTAAGATAGTCTTTCTTTGTTAGGGACCATTTCCTATAAACTCATTAGTCTTTGCATTTGCAAATGATTAAATGTCCATTTCAATACAATTCTGCCTGTTGTCTTTATGGAAGTGTTTTTCCTTCATTTTATTTTGCATATGCTTGAACACTACCTTACCAGCATAACTTTTCCTTTCTACTCAGTTGAGTTAGAAGATTTTATAAAATCTCCACGAATAAATTTTTCTTCACTCCCAGTTACAATCATTGGAAAGTATATATTATAAACGCATTATAATAACCTACAGAGATGTAAAAAAGCATTTTAGTCCTCTTTGCATTTTAAAACTTACACTGTCCAGGTTTTGGAATTATATGTTCATACATAAAATATCTTGACAGGATTTTTAGACAAGAAATTATAATCTAAAATTTTATAACAAAATTTTATTTAACACACACATTAATAAATTGAGAGCTTTGTGAACTATTATAAATGAAAATATTGATTAAAATATGTCAGATTAATAAATTGAGCATTAATAGCAATGTTAAAACCCCACTGTGCCCACCTATGTTACCTATCCAAATAAATGCAATATTTCTGGAGTCAACTTGTGTAAATGACCAGTGGTCATGAGTGCAAATATTCATGATATGTTATTTCTACAATAATTTTGTTTTATTATTTTTGCCTTGTTTTATCTGCACTATAATATTCTTTTTGTAGTGAAAACTAATTAATGGATAGCTGTAGAGTGATTAGAATGTTGCTCTGAAGAAAAAAATCAGAAAAATGTGCAAAAGACTCTCTTGGGGTGATACTACTATGTCTATAGATGCATAATCAATAAAATGGAAAATTTACAAAACTAAATCAAAATTCAAACTTGAGAAAATACTTCAACAAAATCAAGTGTAGTAATTTGAAGAAAAGAAAAGAGAAAAAAAACTCTTGAAGTTTTTATTCTAACTTTACAGTTATAGGAAATATCAAGTAAGTCCACCTGGTTCTCAGGTATAATTCCTGGAAGCATGGACACCTCAGGGTCCATGCTCCAGTTCCAAATTTTGGCAATAAATAGCCATATTATCATCTCAAATTTTCACCCACAGTATGTTTAAACCACTTAGGAACACACAACTCTTCCTTTATATAAATGTATTTATTTGCCCCCCAAAGTTTTGAAATTATGTATGCTAATAAAAAACAAAAACTACATTACCAATATTCTTAATTACAATGTTTCAAATGAGAAGGCATTTTCCTTATATAAATTATTTGCAACATTTAATAAAATATTACATATTAATCCTGGCTTGGGCAAATATTACAATACAATGGAATACATGTATGTAATAGATTATTAATGAAGATTTAGCCAATTATATTTGTATATTTACTTCATTAGTTTGTAAAGAAAAGTTATTTAGACAGTTTTTGTCATTTTTATTTATTTTATTTTAAATTATTTATTGTTATTTTATTGTGTTATTTAGTGTTATTTAGAAAGTCTTTTTGTAATTTGCCAGGTGTATGGGATGATAATGTCACAGATCAGTGGAGGGAGGAATTATAACACTGTAAGTTTCTTACACTTCATATTACATGGTATAATATACTTAAGGGCAGACTAAGATTTGCTAAAAATATAATTTTGAAAAATAAACCAATATAAGACATTGGATGAAAATTCTCAATGAATCAAAACAGAGTTGGGAAACTGGAAGAAAGAAAGCACCAAAAGTTAAGTTCAAAGCAAATGTTATATTTTAATATAGTCATATGAATAATTATATTTAATATAAACAATCTAAGCATACCAATTAAGTGATTGCAGAAACTGTAAATTCAATTACATGCTATCAGGTAGAAACACAGCTTAAATAAAAACATATTGATACATAAAAATTAAAAAAATGAAAAAGGTAGACTATACTAAAACTATTCAAAAGAAAACTGGAATAGTTATATTAGTATGAGTAATAATAGAATTGAAAACAAGGAAATATTATCAGGGATAAAAGAGACATTACATAATGACAAAGAAATCAAATCACCAAAAATACACAATAAAGCTAAATATTTATGCATTTAGGTAAACAGCTTCAAAGTACATGAAGCAAAAACGGAAATGACTAAGGCACAATGTAAATAAATCCAAAATTATAGTTGTACATTTCAACACTAGTATCACTAAAACCAATGGAATGAGTAGGCGAACAATCAGTAAGGATAAAGAAAATCTGAAAAACACTATCAACTAAATTTACTTAATGACATTTATGGAATGCTACAACAAATGACAGAAGAATCCATACACACTCTTTAAGCACCCACAAAACTATTCACAAACACAGACCATATACTGGTCCATTGAACAAATATCAAAAATTTAAAATAACTGGTACTATGGAGAGCATGTTTTTTGACCATAATAAAATGGAACTGAAAACCAATCAGAGAAAAATACTTTTAACATAACAAAATATTTTGAAAATAATGAAACACTCGTATGGATCAAAAAGTCCAAAAGCTGGGGATGCTACTAAAGTCATTTTTTAGAGGAAACTATACATATGTATGCATATATACACACACATACACATATATATTTATGAAGGGGGAAAAAAACTATAAAATTAATGATTTAAGCTTTCAATTTAACAAACTAGAAAAACAAAACCAGAAAATGCAAAACAAGAAGGACAAAGGAAATAATGCGAATGAGAGTAAGAATAAATAAAATTGGAAATAGAAAACAACAGAGAAAGTTAAAAAGCCAAAATTATATTTAGTTGTAAAGATCAATAAAACTGATAAACTTCTACAGATTGGCCCAAGAAACAAAAAGAGAAAAACAGAGAGTCATGGGGTAGGAGTGGGGATGGGGCCAGGGGTAGAGGGGGAGAGAGAGGGAGAGAGAGAGAGAGAGAGAGAGAGAGAGAGAAGGAGGAGGTGGACACAAATCACCAGTATCAAGAATGAAAGAAGGGATATCACTAAGGACCCCACTGATATCAGAAGGAAAACTAAGTAAATACCTCAAACAACACTGCATACACATAATTTATTTGTCTTTACTCATTGCCTCTGCATCAGAATGCCAATTATTTATTTTATACAGTTACCCCCCTGATACACAGACATATAGAGATTTTGTGTATGTCCTTTCTTGAGGAGTGTCTTTTCGTAATTCTGCTAAATGAGCAGTACTGCATATAATCTGAGACTAAATTGGAGTCAGTACTGACATAATTTCTTAGGATATACTAAATAGCGACCATGTTAGGATGGAATTAAAGATGGAGCTTTGAGAATATGAGTAACCATCAAGAGAGGCTAAAGATGTGCTCACAGAGGTGTAATTTAGGAGCAAGAGGTAAGAAAGACAGGGAAAGGCCATATGAGACAGGAGCCCATAATTACTTATAAGACAGACACTTCCTTGATTTGAATACTTATGTAAGACATGAATAAAGAACAGAAACCTCATGTGGGTGATGATATATGTAATTTAAGTAAGTGGTTTGGCTATATTTGTAATTTCAAAGGATTACAGGGGACAGTTAAATTGTTTCTGAGATATGCAAATATGGTAGGCAGAATAATGGCTCCAATCACAAGAACCTATGAATATGTAAAGATACATGGCAAAAGGGAATTGAGGTTGTAGATGTAATTAAGATTGCTAATCAGATGACTTTAAAATAGAGAGATTAGGATGATCCAGGTGGGTTGATTGTAATTACAAGTATCCTTAAAGCAGAAGAGGAAAGCAGGAAAGTCAGAATTAGAGAAGTGAGGGTGGAAGCGAGGTTAGAGTGATGCAACGTGATAAAACTTGATCAGTGTTTCAAGCTTTGAAAAGGAGGAAGGAGCCATGAGTCTAGGAATGTGGGTGGTCTCTAGTAGCTAGAAAAGAAAATGGATTTCTTCCTAAAGCTTTCTAAAGGGAATACAACTGAGCTGATTCCTTGATCTTAGACCAGTAAAATCAATTTTGGACTTCAGATCTATAGAACCATAACAGAGGAGTCTGGCACTGGTTAAAAACCTATGTGTGATTTTTCAGGACTGACTGTAGGCAATTACAAAGGTTTTACTGGGCAGGCCTCACAGGGGAAGCTGCCCTCCCCACAGCAGACTTTGTGCACAATCAGCGCTTTGCAGTCTCTGAAGGGAGTTGCAATTAAGGACTCAGTTTTTCTTGGTTGGTTATGCTTTTTGATATATCTGCATTCCTAGCTCAACTGCCTTCATTCCTAGGTCTCCTTATTTGTGACCCTGAGTCCTCTTCCGGTACCTCTATCAAGGCCTTCTAAATTTGGGGAGGTACAAGAAATCTTGAAGATGTTTTCATTTTTGCACCTGAATTTGGCACCCAGTACTTTTCTACTTCTAGCCTGTCCCAACTCCACAGAGTCCATAAAACTTCTGAACCCTTTTGTTCAGGGCTTCAACAGTGAAATGACCCCCACATCTGCACTGGTTCTTCTAACTCTCTACTGGTACAAAATTCCATAGAGGGGAATGGATTTTCTCCAGTTTTAGCCTCTTGCTTATACCAGCATAATAAGAGGTTAAAGGCTTAACTCTTTCATTCTTGGCTCATTGCTTTAATCAGCTACTCCAACACCTAGCAGCTCAGTTTTCTCTTGCAGCTCAGTTGAGCTCCTCATACTAAGTAATATATTTATGCTGTTTCAAAGCACTAAGCTTGTGGTGATTTGTTACAGTGGCAGTGGAAAATTGATACAACAACTGAATAAGACTTTATCATTTTTCAATTAGAAACTGTATCATTTAAACACATGTAACTTGCTTTTATTAAGAGAAACATTTAAAATAATCCCTAGTTGTTTAAACACATTTGGATATACTCGATCAGGTATCATGTTTTCCCAGTAACAGAAATCTTTAAAGATAGCTTAAACAAGAAATTTTAGGAGGGACAAGTTCCTCATTGGTAGCACAAATAACTATATGGAATGTCTCTCCAGTAACATAATCATAATTAGTGAAAAGTATTTAAGAAGAACTATTTAGAGTGCCTGGAGATTATCCTAAGGAATTACAGCAAATGGAACAAGAAAACACATTTATTTATTTATTTATTTATTTATTTATTTATTTATTTATTCATTTATTTATTGGCTGCATTGGGGTCTTTGCTGCTGTGCGCGAGCTTTCTCTAGCTGCGGGGAGTGGGGGTTACTCTTTGTTGTGGTGCACAGGCTTCTCAGTGTGGTGGCTCCTCTTTTTAGGAGCATGGGCTCTACGTGCACAGGCTTCAGTAGTTATGGTACACAGGCTTAGATACTCCACTGCATGTGGGATCTTCCCAGACCAGGAGTCGAACCCTTGTACCCTGCACTGGCAGGCAGATTCTTAACCACCGGGCCACCAGGGAAGTCCCCCCCAAAAAAATAAATCAAGACAATATATTACATCTTGGGGAAAAAAACGAGGGTCTATGGCATTTGTTCCATGATGCTTTCTCACCCTACCATTTCAGTTACAGAAGCTCAACTCTGGGTAGAGGTGTCCAAGAAGATGGGAGTTCTTCCCCTTCCAGCATCCAGTCAAAGCTTATTTTTTCCTGGAGGGACAGGCCACCAGCATTTCTCATTACCATCAGCTTCATGTTCCAAAAGCTCTCTTCTAGGCAAGAGTATAGCTGAAAAATTGCTAAGCACCCAATTGTAAGACAGATTCTCTGCCTCAGGCACAGCAGGTAGAATAGTGTATCCTGAATCAGCCATTGCCCAGCCTGCTCTTGAGGTAGCGGTCCCATGCTGGGAAAGACTACCCAGGAGGATCACAAGCTAATATCTCTGCACAATTCTCTACTTGTAAAGCTGGAGTCTCAACATGAGAGAGAACCAGGGAAAGAGACAACTAAGAAAAGCCCTTCTGGGGTCTAAATTTTTTAACTGTTGAAAGACAAAGACAAAAGAAAAATTTGAAAGAAGCAAGAGAAATACCCTCATTATATATAAAAGAACCCTGATAAAATTAACAGCTGATTTATCATCAGAAACAATGAAGGGTAAAAGGTTGTAGGATGACATTTCAAAGTGCTCAAAGAAGAAAACCTATCAGTCCAGAGTCTTCTATCCAGAAAAATTATCTTTCAAAAATGAAGGCCAAGACATTTCCAAACATACTAATATGGAGAGAATTTATTTCTTGCACATGACCTTACAGGAAATACTAAAAGATGTTCTTTGGGCTGAAAGTAGGTGGCTCAGACAGTAATTTGAATGCGCGCACATGCGCGCACACACACACGCACACAGAGGCCCCTCAAATGTAATCATAAGACAGTATGATTTTATATTTTATATATTGTATATTTTATATATTTTATATTTTATATATTTTATATTTCTTCTCCTTTCTTCTTTTAACTGACTTATTAAAAATTAAATTTAAAAATAAGTACATTATTTTACTGTAGGACCTATAACATACAAAATAAATATATTTAACAATAATAGCAGAAAGGCAGTGGTTGGGAGCAAAGCTGCTCTGGAGTAAGGTAAAGGAAATGATACTAGGCAGTAACTCAAATTCAAAGGAACAAATGAAGAGAACCAGAAATGGTAACTAAGAAGGTTAATATAACAAATTCTGTCTATATACTCGTGATCTTCTTTCTCTGATCATCTTTAAAAGACATAACATTATATAAAGTAATGTTTCCAAAATTATTTCTGGTTCATAGCATGTAAAAATGCACTACATATAACATTAATAGAACAAAAGTTTGGCAGGGGTAATAAAGTTATATCTCAGAAATGCTTTTATGCTCCCTGGAAATAAGCTATTTTAAATCTAAAGTAGATTCAGATAAGTTAAAATGTATATGGTAAGCCCTAGAACAACCATTAGGGAAATAAGATTAATATAGTCAAAAAAAGGCTTTAAAGGAATTAAAATGGCATATTAGAAAATACTCATTTAAAGCAAAAGAGGACAGTAAAGTAAAAGGAAAAAAAAAGACATGAGACATAGAGAGAGAAAATGTAAAATGGCAAATGTAAATACAACCATATAAACAAAATCCTTAAATGCATATTGATTAGTATATCCATTCAAAAGGCAGAGATTGTCCTCCTATACATAAAAAAACACAAGATCCTCCTCTATGCTGTCTACAGCAGACACACTTTGGATTCAACATACTAATAATTTGAAATTTTTGAAAAAAAATGGAAAAATACAGCATGCAAACAACAACCTTAAGAAAGCTGGAATGGCTATATTGTTATTAAAGTAGATATAAAAAAAAAGTCATCAGAGATAAAGAGGATCATTAAAAATGGTAACAGAGACAATCCATCAAAAAGATATGCTAATTACAAAAATCTATGTACATAAAAACGAAGCTCCTGAATATATTAAGTAAAAATTAAGGGAAATACACAATTAAGGGAGACAGACAACACAACAATAATAGTTTCAAAATGTTCAATTTTCAGTAGTTGATTGGACAACTAGGCAGAAGACCAATAAAGGAATATACCTTAACAACACTATAAACTATAACTATAAACTAGACCAGACACCAATTAAACATTCCACCCCAAAATAGCAGAACAGAGATTGCTCTCAAGTTCCCATGGAACACAATCCAGGAGAGCCCAAATCTTAGACCATAGAACAAGTTTCAATTAATTTAAAAGGTATGGAACAATGCAATGCACATTCTCACACCATAATGGAATAAAATTAGAAGTGAATAACAGAAAAAAATTAAAAATCAAAACCGTAATTCCATAACACATTCCTAAACAACAAATGGCTTAGTGAAGAAATCACAAGAAAAAAACAGAAAATCCTCTGGGATGAAAAACAGACAAATACATACCAAAACTTGTGGGACACAGCTAAATCAGAGCTTAGAGGAAATTTATAGTTGTAATTGCATTTGTTAAAAAGAAGGTCTCAAATCAAAAACTCTACATTATAGGTGTCCTGAAAATTGAACGACTTGTAAAATGTGAAACATTTTAATTAGATATGAAACGCTAGGATGCCATTATAACTCCATTATGATCAGCAATATATGAATTTATCTATTTGATATGTTATAATTTTAAATCATTAAGTCAAAGTATTTGGGCTGTGTTCTAAGGACAAAGAACAAGATAAACTCAAAGGGCCAATATTGTCGGAACAAAGAGCTACAGGACTCCTATCACTCTGTACAATGCAACAATCGCAATGTCCTCAAACCTTCCCAAGCAGCATGCCATGTCCCTTGCCCATCCCATATAAGGAAAGATATTTGCCCCATTTTTCTCCCGCTCAGCACACTAAAAGTATACATACACTGCAGGGTCAGCAGATAACCGCAGGTTCCCTGGCTAGAAAAACAGGCAAACAACCCATGCTCATTGTCAACTTTCCCTGGCTACCAGGAAGTCGCCCGCTGTTCTTGAGTGACCCTTCTCTCTAATAAACTCTATCTTCTTTGCATTCTGCCTTGTATCTGGAAATTCTTTTCCAACCCGCGCTCGGACCACCACAGTCTTCACCTTTTTCTCCCAGTATAGTTTACTCAATCTATTACTAGAAATTGTTAAAATAAATTAAATTTCAACATATAACAGTTCTTATAAATTCCTCCTCAAAAACACTTATCTGAAACATCAAAGTGAAGCAAAAAAATATTTCCCACCTGTAATTTTAAATATGTGGAATAAGTTGCATTTTATAAATATACATTTCAGAAAACTCACAATTCCTTTTGCAAATAAGCCAAGAACAGAAACAAACCTAAAGGAGACAGATTTGTTCCTTCACAACCTGGAGAGTTGGGGTGAAATTCGAAACTGGCCCCCTTACGTGGAGGGCAAGGAGAGACCGAAAAAAGGCACAGGCCACCTCAGACTGGTAGGTGGAGGTTTTAAGTTTTAACAATCAAGGGAACTTACACATGAGGCTTGCTTTGGCGGCCAGAAGACGAGTAGACCTCCGTTCCCGCCAACCAGAGGCTTAAGACTTTATAAAGAGGCCCTAATGAGGTTGAGTCACCTGTCAGTCCAGTTCAGATGGTCTCAAGAGCGCAGCGCTCTCTCCAGGCCGCGCCCTGGGCACCACTGCGGCTGCGCTGTGGAAACAGTGCGTGGAGCGGAGGTTCCGGGGACCAGGAGGTTCCGGTGACCAGAGGGTTCCGGGGACCAGTTGTGGGGAAGGCGCCCCCGCTAACCAGAGTCAACGAGTCCTCGGGTTGCCTGGGTCCAGCTCTCGGTTCAACCAGCCGTTACGGCCTCTCCATGAACTCCTCCTGCTGGATTTTAGGTAAGTGAATACTGTTCCTCTACGTCCATCATTCTCGCTATGTTTATAAGTAATAATTTTGTTTTGAAATTCTGTGGAAAAGGAACTAAAGAAAGAGGCCGTTTCCTCAGGGAAGAAATGTCTTTGCGGGGGTTTTGTAGGAATTTTTTAATAGGCCACTGAATCATAAAAACCTTATTTTCAAACTTGAAAATTGTACTATGCTTCAAGAACATGTAAGTGTCTGCTTAAATGGCATTTTAACAGCAAAAACGCTTTGAAAATACGTATTCGGATTTAATAATCATTGAGGATGCGGCTTTCTGTAAAAATAAAGGTCATTCTTTATTTGGCATGGATTAGAGACCAAAATGTGTTTTCCTTTATCTTTTCTTAAAATTATTTGATTATTCCAGCACCAATTTTTTTTTCTGAAATAACTAACCATCTCCTGTTATTTTTCTTTATATCTTTGTCAAAAGATAATTGACGTGCATGTATGGATCTGGATCTATTCCTGAACAACTTATTTGATTCCATGTCTTTGTACTCACATCAAAATCACACCCTCTTAATTAATGTAGTGTGATAGTAGCTTTTAAAATCTGGTAGAATAAATCCGCCAACTTGGATTCTTTTTCAAGATTGTCCAGGCTATTCTAAAGCCATTTTTTTAATATATAAATTTTAAAATTATTTTGTAAACTTTCACATATATAAGGCTTTTAAAGCTGTTTGGGATTATGTTGAATCAATATAACAATTTGGGGAGAACTGACATCTTAAAAAATTAGTTGCTAATTAATAAATATGATATAAACTGCACTTTTTTAAATTTCTGTCAGTAACATGATCTGAACATACTTGACTCTTCTTTGATAATCTATATATTTAAGCTATTTTAAATGAAAATTTAAATTACATTTTCAATTTTATGTTGCAGTATATTGAAATATAATTAATTTTTATACACTGATTTCATATCTGGCAATTTAATGTAATTTGCTTATGATTACTAATAGTTCATTTTATACTTTTAGATTTTACATATAATCATGTTAACTGCACAAAATCTTTATGTCTTTTAAATCTTTATTTTGTGTTATTACACTAGTTAGGAATTCCCTCATAATAATGAATCATAGAATGAACAAAAATGCATCTTTGTCTTTTTTTTTTTTAAGGAGAACAAATTTGATAGTTAACCATTCATTATAATATGCCAATAGGTTATTTGTGGTTAGTTTTTATACCTTTGAAAAGATTTGCTTCTGATGCTAAATTTCTGAGCATTTTATCATAAGGTGTATTGAAATATATCACATTATTTTTTTTTTCTTTATTTTGAAGTCTTTTTGGATTTTTCTTTTATTCTCTTAATGTGGTGATTTTTATTAAATGAGAAAACAAATTGGCATTCTTAAAATACACTACACTTGACATGGTCCTTACTGATCATGTTTTGTTTTATCACTATTGAAAAGAAGTGTGTTAAAATATCTGATTTTATTTGTGGTTTATCTGTTTCTCTTCCTCTCATGTTCCCTTTTAAAAACAGGTTTGGAATTCATGTTATTAGTATGTTTCCCGTTGATTGACCTTTTTTTTTGTCTTTATGAAATGTCTCTTTGTGTCTTTAATACTTCTTGCATTTAAATCTCCTTTGTATGATATTAGTATGGACATTTATATTTTCTTTTTGGTTAAGGTTTTCAGCTTTGTACTTTAAACTAGCTGTGTCCTTATTTTTAAAGTATGTATGCTTTGAATTTGAAAGTATTGTGTTTTTTATATAGTATAACAAACTAGCTTTTTTTTAAAGGAGTAAGTCCTTTCATAATAAGTATAAAATACTAAAATAGTTGGGTTAAATCTACCATTTTCTGTTTTTTTTCTTTTCTGTCGCATCTGTTCTTTGCCATTGCATTCCTCATTTCTTAACTTCTTTAGTATTGTATACCTTTTCCCTTTAATTTTTAATGTCCACACCATATATAAATATTTTATTGGTTATTCTAGACTACATCCTTCACTTATAACTGAAATTAACATAATTTAATATCACTTTTCCCATTCCATCTTTTCCATTATTTTGTCATTAAATTTTACTTATATATATTTAAAAAAAAACCACAAGATATTGTTGTAATTGCTGCTACAAACCATCAGTATACTTTTATATTTAATTATATGTTTGCCTATTTTAGTACATTTCATTATTTCCTTCAATTCTGTGCTTCCGTCTGGAATTAATGAGTTTATCTTGAAGAATTTCCTATACCCTCTCTTGTAGTCAAAACCTGTTGGAAAAAAAATTCTGCTTTTTCTTTTTTGTTTATTAATGTTTTCATCCAGTTTCACTTTTGAGAGCTATTTTGGTAGGCACAGAATTCTAGGTTGGTAAATGCACAGGTGTTGTTACTACTGTTAGTGTTATTGTCATTTTTAGTATTTTAAAGACATCATTCCACTGCCTACTGCCTTCAGATTTCCTGTTAAGGAAACCATTAGTCTTTCTGTTGCTGCTTTGAAATTATTGTGGCTATCAATTTTGGTGGGTTTTAAGGTTTTCTTCTTGTATTGGCTTTTCAGCATTCTGACTATGATGTGACTAGATGTGATTTAGTTTGTATTTATCCTACTTGATATTTACCAGGCTTCTTGAATTTGTTGGTCATGATAGCCATCATTTTGGGAGCATTTTCGGTTATTCACTCTTCAAATATTTTTCTACACCATTTTCTTTATCATCTCCTTCTGAGATGTCAATACACATTTTATACCATTTAATTGTACATATTATATTGCATATTGACATAATACCATAATTGAAAATAAAACCTTTATGAACAGACACCTACTGGGGGACTGGCTGAAATGGAGCATATTTTTAGAGAAAATGTGTATAAAACATTCCAGAGGTCACAGTAAGGCTGCCTTTATGAAATAGCAGCAGATGAATGTCTAGGAGAACATTGGTCAAGGGAGAACAGGAAATATAAAAACAGGGAAGCAAAGAAAATTTTATACTCATGAAAGTCTTTAAAAGTCTAGGTAGCCAGACATATGAGAAAATGAAAATGATAGCAACTTTTATTAGGTAATTTTAAGATATAAGTGTTAAAAAAATTAGGAAATCAGAGTAAATGTTTATGACAAGGGAATACAGACAAAGCATCCTGTCTAAGCAGACAGTGGATGACCACATTCCAGATATATCTCTCGCTGGGGTAGAGTAAGCTCTTAGGAGTTTTCATGGCGCCACACAAATGTAGGAGCAGGACGATGGGCATGTATATCATAAAAGGGATGGAAAGAAAATAACTGCAGGTTATGATAACTCAAATTTCCTTTTAAAAATCTCTTCTGCACAATGCTGAGAAAGGTGAGAAGAAAAAGTATAGGTAATTAGAAAAATTGAAGCTGGGGATATTTACCCTTTCACAGTGGTATATTGCACACTTTTAAAATATGAAGACTCCTTCACATCTAGATCTTTAAAGGAAAAAATTTCTTAGTATTCCTAGAAATGATTCATTTTTCCTTTTCATACATATTAAATTAAGTGGTCTATGCTGCACACTTTAAAAACCAGCTTTAAGGAGTACATGAAAATGTATTTTGTAATCCTTAAACCTTTGAACAAAAGTTGATATTTTAAGTCAGTTCATGAATTTTCTCAAGATCAGTTTCTGTGTCATTATTTAAATGCAATTTTTCATATAAGTTTGTAATTCTGTTACTGACATCAAAGGTATTAACCAAAACCTCTTAGTCACTTTGAGAAATTACTTTGACATAACTTTTATCTAGTTCATGTAGTGTTATATGAGGCATATGGGAGATTATAAACAGAGGAGCCTTCCTTGCTGTGACTTATCCATAATTGTTACTTGTCAACACTAGCATTGAACATATTTTTTTTCCAAAGAAAAGTAAAGTAACAAATCCCGCAAGATCAGCAATGTTTAATGAGAATATTATTATTTTAACATTTAAATTTACCCCCAATACAAATATATAATTGCAGCTCACCACAGCACGTTATGAATATCTTGCTATTGAAACTATACACCACTTCCCTAATCAAATTTTAACTGAATATTGCTTATAAAATGATGTATTGTTTCACTAGGTTGGCATTCAAATTCATCACATCCTGTGCTATCTCCTCATATAGCCTATTCTAGTTCCATACAGATCTTCTCTGGGACTAAAATTCAAGGTGCAATTTAATGTCTGTGTTAACTTGTGCATGAGCTTTAATTTCTCTGAGTCTAGTTGCTCAAATTTAAAGTAAGGATAATATTGGTCTCCATCAGGATTGAGAGCTTTGTAAAAATATCCATCTTTTTGTATTAAATCAACCTTTTCATTGCTCCTAGAAATCTATATTTTTTGTCTAAAATGTCTTTTCTTGTACTAATTTGTCTACCTGTAATAACTTTTACTTTTAGTACTTCAACTCATTTTTCTAAATCAAATACCAACAACAACCAAAAAGCTCCCATGGTTTGTATTCTCAGGAGAAAGGACTCTTTTACTCTTTTTTTAGTCCATGCTGATCTTTGATTTTAAAGTGAGATAGATTAGTAATTGAGATATTAAATAGGAAACTTATAAATTGAAAAAAATATAAATAATAGTTACTGTAAGTGATTTAGTTAAATTTACATAATTGCTACACTGGAATAGAATGTCAGTCAAACTTGGGAAGGTTTCCCTGAATTATGGATTATTTGCTAAGATCTGAAGGAACAGACTTCTGTTTCTGTTAACATGACTTAAATATGTTGGAGAAATCTCCCAGTGGGGAAAAAAAAACCAGCTTCTTAAAATATAAATGGAAATGTAAATATGGAAATATATTGATTTTGGGTAAGATAATACGGAATTATCAGAAGCAAAAAATGAATACGGTAATAAAGGGATTTAGTATGTTAGAATCAAATAACTGCTTTAATAAACCCAAAATCTCAAGGACTTAAGATATAAGTTCATTTTCTTCCATAAAACCGTTCAATGTAAGTGGTAATGAATTCCATGTAGTAATTCTAAAAGTCATGCTCCTTACATATGGACACTCACTAAGTATTATATCAATTTTTGACTGCTTACATTTTTGGTTTATAATCAGTCACCTTTTGCAACTCTGCTGGCACAAAGATTCTGCCCTCTGTTCTATTTTATTTTGGCTCGTAAAAAGCCCAAATACTCCTGATCTCAATACTTTTGTATATAATGTGTTGTTAAATGCAGCTATTTGCCATCAATATCCTTCAAACATACCATTTTCAAGTTCTTCTAGAGTTTTAAATTAGTAGGCAGTCTACAATTGCAGCTTCTAAATTATTTCATACAGCATTGTTTAGCATGTGAGTTCGACTTTGCAACATCTTTACTCTGGAATCAAAGCTGATAGTACAGCTACTGCCAGGAAGATTACCAGTCATGTGGCTGAAAAGAAAGAGAACTTTGAAGGATCTATCATCTAATTAATGCTGTAGACCTGAAGTGTTATGTCACTTTCACTTGTAGCTGACTGGACAAGATTAGTTCAGGACCTCATCCAACCACAAAGGGACTTACATACAATATATGTGTGTAGAAGAGGGATAAGACAGAAATATTGGGGAACAACAATAATGATTGCTACACTAGATCTGTATTTGTTTGCTCTAATTTTGTGTCCTGTGTGTTCTATGAATCTTAGCAAATTCTTAGCAGATTCAGAATCTTTCTTCTGAAGTCCATGCTGGAAAAATAATTCAGAAAATAATATCTGCCCATATCAGGGAATCTAATAAGGGACACTTTTATAAAATAAGGATCATAAAGAGAGACATCTTCATTGCAAAACTGAAGAAAAAAATAAACCCAATTTGAAAAAGATGCCTTAAAAGAATCTTTCCTGTCCTGACTCATTTGTTTAGTAGAAGGGGAAAAAAATAAATCTGTATTTCATTTATAGACAAGACAACTCATAAAATAGCATGGATGAAATTACATTTTCTTTTGTGAACTATTTAAAAATAAAATTCATAGGGGCATTTAAATTTTATTTTATTGAAGTATAGTTGATTTGCAATGTATTTGTTTACAGCAAAATGATTCAGTTATACATATGTATACATTTTTTTTCATATTCTTTTATGGTTTATCGCAGGATGTTGAATATAGTTCCCTGTGCTACACAGTAGGACCTTGTTGTCTATCCATTTAATAGTTTGCATCTGCTAACCCCAAACTCCCAATCCATCTGTCCCCAATCCCCTCTTTCTCTTGGCAATCACAAGTCTGTTCTCTGTGTCTGAATCTGTTGCTATTCTGTAAATAAGTTCATTTGTGTCATATTTTAGATTCCACATATAAGTGATATCACGTGGTATTTATCTTTCTCTTTCTTACTTTGCTTAGTATGATAATCTCTAGGTCCATCCATGTTGCTACAAATGGCATTATTTCATTCTTCTTTATGGCCGAGCAGTATATTCCATTGTATATATGTACCACATATTCTTTATCCATTCATCTGTAGGTGGACATTTAAATTGTAAATATGGAACCTAAAGAAAAATGGTACTGATGAACCCAGTGGCAGGGCAAGAATAAAGATGCAGATGTAGAGAACAGACTTAAGGAGACGGGATGAGGCAGACAAAGGGAAGCTGGGATGAAGTGAGGGAGTAGCATTGACATATATACACTACCAAATTTGAAATAGATAGCTAGTGGGAAGTTGCTGCATCATATAGGGAGATCAACTCGATGATGGTGATGATTTAGAGGGATGGGGTAGGGAGGATGAGAGGGAGTCGCAGGAGGGAGGGGATATGGGGATATATGTATAAATACAGCTGATTCACTTCGGTGTACCTCAAAAACTGGCACAGCAGTATAAAGCAATTATATTCCAATAAAAAGCTTAAAAATGAATAAATAAATAAATAAATAAATAAATAAATAAATAAATTGTAAATAGTGTTTCATGAATATTGGGGTTGCATGCTTATCTTTTAGAACTGTAGTTTTCTCCAAATATATGCCCAGGAGTGGGATTGCAGGGTCATATGGCAACTCTATTTTTTGTTTTTTGAGGAACCTCCATACTGTTCTCCATAGTGGCTGCACCAATTTACATACATTCCCACCAGCAGTGTAGGAGGGTTCCATGGGGGCATTTTTACATAAAGTTGTTTAAGTTGTTATTACACTAAGCCAACTGGAAGAAGAGTTTTCAAATTCTCTCTGAAAAAGCACATGTTCAAAACAGACCTCGAAGAATATAATTTCCCAAGCATTTGAACTCTTGTCAAAAACATATATTATGCATTCAGAAGAGAACCATGAATGAGAGACAGCAGGAAAAAACCAAACCAAAACAAATTCTTTGCTCTTGGAATTTTACATAGAATACAACAGATGTGAAGTTTATATAATTCAAATCAAAATGAAAAGCTTAAAAGATAAACTAAAAATAAGCATTATAAAAAAGTCCAAGAGAATTTTAAAAATAAATAATTCTGGGAATAATAAATGTAATACATATTATTAGACCACAAAAGACTCTTTAAGAGGCACACTGGATAAAGTTAAAAAAAAATTATTAACTTGAAAAAAGATGTGAAGACATTAAGATTTGGTCCAGATATATAATTAGAAAATTATGATGAAATTAAGATACATGAAAGGTAACATAAGAATGCTCATAAGCATAATAATGTTATTCTGGTAGGAGATTAGAATGGAAAAGAGATGATTTTTAAAAAGATATTAGTTAAACATTTTCATAATTGCCAAGAAATGTAGAATATAAAATACAAAATTCTTAATGAAACACACACACACACAAAAAGAAAACAGGAAAACACCAATAAATAAATAAATAAATAAGAAAGAGTGGGTAAAAGAGTAGCCAGAGAAAATGATTACCTAAAAAGTTAAAAATAAATAAATAAAAGATATAGCTCTGTTCAGTAACACCTATAGGAATCAGGGTAAACACGCACATACATACACACACAAGAGGAGATATGTACTACAATCAATTTAAAAGCTTAGACTTAGGGAAGCTAGTTTTTAAAGAGCAAGGGCAAAATGAACATATTTTTTGGCTCACAAAATAGTAGAGCATTTGTCAATAATATACCTTTATTGCATAAAGAGAAAAAATAATTTGGAATGTTTTGTGAGGTGCAATAAGAAAATTGATAAATAAGAGGGTAAAACCAATTGACTATTTAAAGCAGTAATAATAATTATACCTAATTTGTATATTTCAAAACAGAATTTAAATATTGAACAACAATAATTTTGAATGCCAGGTAATCAGGTTTAAAACAGTCTACAGACGTTGTATTGTTTAACGGGTATAAGAATATTGATAACATTACACTTGGTAAAATGTTATTTTAAAATATATACCATTAAAATAATAGAGAAACAGCATGTAATTTTCAAAGCAGTACAGGGAATAAATTGAATGAGATAAATATTAGAAAAGAAAAGAAGCTGTTCACTAGATGAGGCAGTAGGGGGAGCTAAAATAAGAAGAGAACATACCATGGCAGCAGAACAGTTCATAGGACAGTCATGGTGGAAGAAATGTTATTTTTATGAGTAACAAAAAAATAGATGTCACTCTTTCAGCAATGACGGTATGATGGTTAATTTTATACATCAACTTGGCTGGGCTAAGGAATGAATGGAAAGCTGGTAAACGTTGTTTCTGAGTATGTCTGTGATGGTGTCTCTGGAAGAGATTAGCATTTGAATCACTAGACTGATACAGCAGATCTCCTCACTGCAATTGGGCATCATTTAATTCAGTTGAGGGCCTGAATAGAACAAAAAGGCAGAAGAAGGGTGAATTTACTCTTGATCTTCTGGAGCTGAGAAAGCCATCTTCTGCCCTCAGACAGTGGTTCCCCTGATTTTGGACTTGAACTGGGACTTAATTATCACCCCACAATTCTCAGGCCTTTGGACTCTGAATTGCACCACTGGCTTTCCTGGTTCTCTACCTTACAAAGGGAATATCAAGGAATCTCTAAGACTCCATAACCCTGTGATACAATTCCTATAATAACTCTCTCTCTCTCTTTCTCTGTATATATATATATATACACACACATATATACACACACACACAGTGGTATATATGTGTGTATATATATATGTATCTCTGTATGTATATATGTCTTCATCCTTCTGGCTCTCTTTCTCTGGAGAACTCTGACTAATACAAACTGTTCAGATTAATTCAGAGCCATCCCTATGGAAGAGAGGTGGAAAAGCTGTACAAAATATACACTCAGGCTTGTGTGTCAACACATACACAATCTATGTGAAGGTGTTAGAGAACCACAAGGCAACCAGGACAGGAGAGGCCAGGATCCTGGAGAAAAGGGATATGCACATGCACGAAGATAAACATTGCCAGTTTTGGAGTTTTCTACCTTGAAATACTTGTTAGTTCTTAACCACTGCAGCTCCAAAAGGATAAAAAACAGAATAGAAATCTGAGTCTAAAGGACTAGGAACCTGGGTGGAAACTTGTGAAGTTTTATGTGCGATGACTGTACCTACAAAACTTGGAGTTTAGAAATATCAAGGCAGCTAGGATTTGAGGGGTATAGTTTTTGGCAATAAGGGAAGAACACTAAAGTAAGCCCAGCATTTTTTGTCGGTATTTAGTGAACAGGGCCAATGGACTAAAAACTTTGCAAAAGTGGTAGCTAAGAAGAGTCAAAAATTGGATTTCAAGGTTCACCAAGTTGTAGAAATATTGGTAAATACCATAACCCAGACTTCTTTTAAGGTGTAACAAGCAATAAACCAGCGAAGGCTGAAATCTAGCTTCAGATGGGCCCCAGTCCATAAACTAACCTGCATGTACTTTCATAGCATGTTGCAGAGCAAAATTAAATCTTTGGAGGAAGGTACTATTGAAAAGAATTTAAATTATCTCCACAACTTTTCATATCAAATAGCCAGCTTTCAATAAAAAATCATAAATCATGTTAATGGAAAGGGTCAAGTACAAAAAGAGGAGGGAGGAGGAGGAGGAAGAAGAGGTAGAGGATTATGGGGAGAGGAGGAGAAAATCAAAAGATAAAAAAATAATGAAGTTATCATACATGGATTTTAAAATAACTGTGCTTAATTTATTCAGACCTAGATGAGTGGGATGGGGAGTGTGGGAGGGAGGTCCAAGAGGGAGGGGATATATGTATACATGTAGCTGATTCACTTTGTTGCATAACAGAAAGTAACACAACATTGTAAAGCAATTATACACCAATAAAAAAAGAAAGAAAGAAAATAGGTGTTAAAATGGAGAATGGAGAATTTCGCCAAATATTTGGGATCAATAAAAGGGAGAATAAAGAGTCAGTGGATTGCTAACCACTACCACTAAAAAGGAAAAACAAAAACAAACACTCAATGGAAAAGTTAGTCCAGCAAAATAAAATAATTGAAATTAAGAATTCAATAGAACAGTGGAATTACTTAGTGAGAAAATTTGTAACCAGTGAGACAAATCAACATAAAATACAGGTAATGATGTGAAGAGAGAAAAAAAGATGGAAGAAAACGTATATGGGGCATGATGATTCCAGAATAACCTTGATTCTAAAACCTCCTAAGAATATCACAAAAAAAGAAAATTTCAGTTTGATTGTTCTTATAATCATTCATGTAAAAATTGTAAATAAAATAATAGTGAACTGAATCCAAAGATCTACCCAGGAATTTTGGGTTGGTTTAACATTTAATGTTTAAAAGTCAATAAATAGGGACTTCCCTAGCTGTCCAGAGGTTAAGACTCCATGCTTCCAATGTAGGGGGTGTGGATTCGATCCCTGGTTGGGGAACTAAGATCCCACATGCTGGGTAGCCAAAAAAAAAAAAAAGAAAGTTAATAAATATAATTCATCATATTAACAAAATAAAGAAGAAACAATATATGATTACCTCAGTAGATGCTAGAAAAGCACTTTATACATTTCCTAACCATTATGACCAAAACTTTTAGCAAATCAGGAACATAAAGGAAGTTCCCTAACCTGGAACAGCCATGTATTAAAAAAATAAGCAAATGGTTAATAGGCATGTAAATAGCTATCCAACATCCTTGCTGATTAAGAGGGTGCAAATTAAAACTATACTAAGATATTTCTGCACATCCTACTGGATGTCTAAAATTAAAAATACTAAAAATACAAGTTGAACAATGGAAGCTCTTGTGTACTTCCAATAGATAGGAGAATTAGTAAAACTGCTTTGGAATACAACTTGTCAACATATACGAAGATAACTATGTAAATATATACTCTGTCCCCAAAATTTCACTCCTACTTGTATAAATAACATAACCCCATGGATATGTGCACCAAAATACATGTACTAGAATGCTGGTTGTATTGTTACTTGTGATAATATCAAAGCAATCCAAATACCTATCCACAATCTACAAAGAAAATAAACTTTTGTTTCATAAAACATACATGAATCTCATCTTGAGTAACATATGCCAGAGACAGAATAAGACGAAATATAATGTCATTTACATATATTTCAAACATGGAGAAAACTAATCTCTCATGTTAACAATCAGGATAGTTATGTTTTAGGAGGGGGGCAGATGGTGACTGGGAGAAAGTATGAGAAGTTTTTTGGGTTGCACTTGATGTTCTCTCAAATGACAAAAATAAAACAATTTAGTAATGAGTTTAACGTCCTTTATTCAAGGGAAAATAATCCATGGATTGGAAGAGTGCAGTGCCTCACAAGCAATGGTGTACTCTTCTGAGGGATGTTTGAGCAAGAGAAAGTTTTATAGAGTGTTAGAAGCAGCAGTGCAGACAGGGCATGGTTTTGGCTGGCACTGCATATCTGACAGTTTTTGGAAAGCTTAAGGAACAGGAAAATAACTATAGAGGCCAGAGTTGGCTTGGTGTTTGGAGATTGACTGACTGGATATATTATGTTTCTGGTTAAGAGGTGTGTTTACAGGAACAGGAAAGTTCACTTTGCTGATGTGGCAGCCCAGGTAGGAGCAACTGCATTTGGACCTAAAAATGTTTTTCAACAGTTCTGTTTCTCAAGAACATTGTGTTTGTATATGTGTGATTACATAATGAAAAATCATCTAGATGTGGACATGATTTATTTCTTTTTTTCTGAATGTATAGTATAATCAATCAATAAGTTTATTTAAAGCATCAATGTTGATCACGGTATCATGTTGTCAGAAGTTGCTGGGGACAAGTATTGAGGGCAAATCACACAGCATTTCATGAGGCAAATAGTAAAGATTTTTGTTTATGCCTAAGAGAATTAAATAGCCATTTAAATGTTTTAATAAAGGGCTTGGTCTCATCATCACACTTGCACTTTAGAATTCCCAATGCAAAAATGGGGAATAAAAAGGAAGAGGGGAAAAATGGATTTGGGAGAATAACTAATATTCCAGAAGACACATGATGGTAACTTGTAACTTGAAATACTTTGTGTGTGTGGTTGAGGAGGTGCAGGGAAGTGGGGGGGGGGAGCAGGTGAAGAGAAGATCTTATCAAGAGGGATGGTTAGATTTAATAGATATAATTTAGATCATACCAATAGGGTTTGATGCTGGGATTGAGAAAAGTTCTAATAATATCTCCTAAGTTTCTGTCTTGTGTAACAGAATAGCTGTAAATGTCTTTTATTAATGGGTAACAGTGCAGGATGTTTACCTAGGGAAATGTAAACTTTTTTGTAATGCTTTAGAATGTTGAGTGTGAAGTGTTTTGAAAACATTCAAATAAAGATAGGAAACAGGCATTTTCCATCAGAAGCTCTGAGGAGAGGTCAAAAATGGTATACATTTGTAAGTTTTCTATCTGTAAGTGGACTTTGAATCCAAGGATATGGGTAAGATCTTCCAGAGAGAGGACATAGATTGAGAAGTCTTCCTAGGTCCAAACCTGGAGTGACTCAATTTACGGTAGTGTTTCAGTTGAAAACGAGTCTGCGAAGGAGACTGTGAATGGGGGTTCAATGAGGTAGGAAGAAAACCATGAGAATATTGTGAAAGAGAAGACAGAGCAAATGTGAGTTCAAGATTACAAGGGGAAGGAGCAACACTCCGGAGTAGAATGAAGGTTGGTTTTAGTGACACAGGGGCCATGGTTTGATTCAGTAGTAGGACTGTTTTGGTCATTGAGACAGAAAGCAGTGTAGTTGATTGCAAGTCATATAGATGACAGAATCAAAACAATAAAAATAGGCAAATGTTTTAAGAACATTGGTTATGAAGGAAGGATTACTTCAGATTGGGAACAGGAGGAAGAAGTGGGATTCACAGAGTTTTGCTGTCATTGCTGCTGTGCTGTTGTTGCTACTGATTTTTGGAATGATGAGATTTGAGAATATGTTTTTAAAATGAGAAGAATGCAATTGCGTGAATCTGATTACATATTGAAGAGAAAGAATAGATAATAAGCAGTGGGAGAGAAGATAGCCAAAACAAAACAGATTGAGGCATTCTCCTTTCAGAGAGGAAGAGGTTCTCATCTGCTGTAGCAGGTGGTTGGATTCCAAATCAATGGGTTTTGCAACTGAAAAAAAAAAAAGACGCTACTATCCAAATATGTGATTTTGGAATCAATTTTAAATATACCATTTTAATATCAAATTATGTCCAGATTTACATTTTTAAGAAGAAAATGTGTATATTCAGATAGATAGTTTATACAATATGTATATATGTTGCTCAAATTGTATTAAATGAATAAATTATTTAAAAGGTTTTGCTGTACTTAGAGCAAGTCATATTACTAATATAATTTGTCAATTATATAATATACTCCTCACAGTGCTCCATTTAAAAGTGTTATTGATCATAGTATTTACATACAACCTAGGCATTTCAGATTTTAGGAGTGAAATTCCTGGTAATGAAATAATTATAATCTCCAGGCTTTTAGTTCTTTTATTGAAAACAGATGTAAATGTTTTGCCCTTTATTATTTTAAGATGAAGTATATTCTTTTTTAAATTTTTAAAATTTATTTTTATTTTTATTGGGGTATAGTTGCTTTACAATGTTGTGTTAGTTTCTGCTGTACAGCGAAGTGAATCAGCTATATGTAGACATATATCCCCACTTTTTTGGATTTCCTTCCCATTTAGTTCACCGCAGAGCATTGAGTAGAGTTCCCCGTGCTATACAGTAGGTTCTCATTAGTTATCTGTTTTATACATAGTAGTATATATATATCAATCCCAATCTCCCAATTCATCCTACCCCCTCTTTCCCCCCTTGGCGTCCATACGTTTGTTCTAAGTCTATGTCTCTATTTCTGCTTTGCAAAGAGATTCATGCCTTCCCAATAGAGAATTCAGGCAATTAAAATATATTTTGTTACATCCACAATATGAAACCAATTGAATGAAGATTAGAAAGAGGTTGGGTTATGGAGGTACAAATAGAGCTACTCTTTCAATTACATTTATTTTTATGTAAATACTTATTACAATAAAGTATAATCTTAATACTCTTTTAGTTTAAATAATATACTTCTTTGCAAATAGGCAAAAATGATGATTTTTACCCCAGTTCTCCTTAGTAAATGATAAGATTTAAAAATCTAGGACAGACAGGTGGGACTTAGTTGTGCTTCCAAATAATTACCAGAAATATACAGAAATATGTAATAAAATACAGAAATGCAGGGGAAGGGAGAGGACTCTACAAGTTTAACTGTATTTAGAGAGCAATACACATCAATCGAATACTCTTTAATATGCATTACAATTTCACAGTGTACAAAATTCAAGATTCAAAATACAGGCTTTAGAAGGCAACATGTTACTATGCTTTTATGATGCAAAACTGCTTATGCACTAATGCAATATGAAAGAATCACTTCTTCAGTTTAGATTATGTTTTTATTGCAATGCTGAAAAGCTAAGTTATAAATAAATGCCATCATCAATTAATTTTTAACCCCTCTAAAGCTCCTGTTAAAAACACATGATTTCTTTTAACAGAATCTCGAATATGATATTTAGTATTTGATTTGCTCTGTTTGAAATGTATGAACACTAGCACTTCCAAGAAATTAATAACTTAACCAAGAGAAGTAAAACATTTTTATAAGATTTTTTAATGTGTAAACTTAACCTCTATAAAAAATAGTGAATGGAAAAATTTAAACATCTCCACCTATGACCAGATTCTTAAGGTTACACATTTTGCTGTACAGATATTGTAACTTTCAATTATGTCATAATTTAACAAAGAATTTAGAAAAAGTTGGCTTTTAGCTACAAATGGAACTTTTTAGTTGTAAGTAAAAGAAAATATAAATAGACTACAGTTGTCCTGTATTGGCTCGATAACTGAAAAGTTCACATACCGGGTCAACTTAATGTTGATCTAGATTTAACAATATGGAAAAAAGACTCTCTTCTTCTGTAACCTATTGTCTTGTAGTATATGTTCTGTAATCCAAGGCTGGCTTCCTTATGGTGGCAAAATGACTGGCAGCTAGGCCTTTCACGTAGCTTCTGCAGAAGGTGAATGAAGATTCTTTCTCAGGAGCTGTAGTTGGTTTCTCCTCATGTGTCATTCAACAAAACAGGCTCATTGCCCAGTCTTTAGCCAGTCACTCCGGATAAGTGATGAGAAGTACTAATCATATTAAGAATATCAGATTTTCCAAGAAACTCCAGAAAATGATGGTGACAGTTTACTAAAAAGCACCTGGGTTACTTCGAGGAAATGTGGATATCCAAACTAAAATTGTGGAACATTTACAAATGTAATTGAAGAATGTACCTGAGTCAAAACTGGCAAGTATGGCATATTTACACTTGTAAATTATTACATTTTAATGTTTTTCTAGATTGCAGAAAAAAATAGAAAATATGAATTAAACTGAGGAACAATTTTTCTATTTTCCAGCTTTCAAAGTGACCTTAAGATTATGGTTTATGTACAGACTCACACAGGGACTCCTTATTGACAGTAACCAAAAGGTGGAAAGACAATAAAAATAATATATGTTAAAAAAAATTTCAACTGTTTGGGAAAATGTAGCTGAGTTCTGCTCAACACGTATCATTTTTATCAAAATTACATCAAAACTAAAATATCAGGTTCTTTAAATGAGGTAAAGTTTATTTTTAAAGAAATTAAATATTATGGGAAATTTTCATTTAGAAATAATTTATGGAATTTTAATTAGCACCAAGCATATTATTAGTGTAAATTTTCAATATTCGTTTCCTTCTGTAGTATTGGCTCTTAAATATGTTGTGTGACTGAAAAAAAAAAAAAAGCCTAAGAAAGTAAAACATTTTAAATAGGTTTGATTAATTTCTTCAGAACAGTTTTACATGAGTGTAGCAGGAATTTCTACAATTCTAAATATAAACTCATCTTTTCATGAGAGGGAAAAATGTGCTAACATTACCCTTGGTATTTAAAATAATTTAACCAATGCTACACTCACATATTTTAGTATTTATTTTAAATGTCACCATGGAAATGTTAATTTTGATATTTCCCTTATGTTTAATCTCTTGGGATATATCTATTTTTCTCAGTACTAGAAAATGTACAGTTCACAAATAAGATTCATGTTTTTAATTTTAAAGTTATCATCAGTGGTAACTAACAAGTTATGTTTCTTTATGCCCGAAAATGCAGATACTCTGTTTTACATAGCAATCTGAGGACTATGATTATAATGTTTTTGGCCTTAAATTTTTAAAAATTTGCAAAGCATTATAACCTGAGTTTTCTAGCAAATGGAAAATACAATAAGAAAGAACTCAGTGGTTTTTACACCAGCCTTATATCCAATAACAAATATATGTTTGAAACTCAAAGGTAAAGTTTTCTTAAATTTTACACACAACTTTTTACAAACTATTTTTACTCATTGATTCAAGTAAAAATCACATTCCATATACCCCTTCACTTTTCATATACACTTCATTGTCTTAATGCACCTTTTCCAACTATAGTTGTATGAAACTAGAAATAAACTATAGGAAGAAAGCTGGAAAAATAAAATATGCAGAGACAAAATGATATGCTACTGAACAACTGTTAGGTCAATGTATAAATCAAAGGAGAAATGAAATATTACCTGAAGACAAATGAAATAAAGGAACTTGAAAAGGTAGGAACAAATGAAGCCCAACATTAGTAGAAGGAAGTATGTGTATAATAAAGATCAGAAGAGAAATAGAGACTAAAAATAGAATAGAAAAGATCAAATGAAAACTAAAAACTGGTTCGTTGAAAAGATAAACAAAATTGACAAAAGTTTAGATAGACTCATTAAGAAAGAGGATAGAAAGTGGATAGAAATACACAGAAGTATGAGAGAATATTATGAGCAGCTATACACAACAAATTGGACAACTTAGAAGAAATGGACAAGTTCTTAAAATCATACAAATCTTCAAGATTCAATCATGAAGAAATAGAAAATTTATATATTCATCACTAGCACAGAGATTAAAACATTAATCGAAAAGCTCTTCCCAAATAAAAGTCCAAAATGATATAGCTTCACAGGTGACTTCTATCAAACATTCAAAGATTTAATGTCTGTTCTTTTCAAACTATCCCAAAAAACTGAAGAGGAGGGAATGTTTCTTAACTAATTTTATGAGGCCAACATCACCCTGATACCAAAACCAGAGAAAGACAACACAAAAATGAAAATTACAGCCTGTATGTCTATTGCGCACAGATACAAAAGTCCTCAACAAAATATTAGCAAAGTAAATACAGCAATATATTAGAAGTATCACATATTATGATCAAGTGGGACTTATTCCAAGGGGTGGTTGAATGATGGTTCAACATTTGCAAATCAATCAACATGATAAACCACATTAACAAAATGAAAGATCAGAACTATATGATCATCTCAATAGATGAAGAAATAGCTTTGACAAAATTCAATGATTTATGAAAAAAAATCTTGATTGTGTATAGAAGGAATGTACCTCAACATAATAAAGGCCATTTATAACAAACCTACAGCTAATGTCATAAACTATGGTGAAAAACTAAAAACTATCTTTCTAAAACTAGGAGCAAGACAAGAATGCCACTCTCACCACTCTTATTCAACAAAATATTGGAAGTCTTAACCAGAACAATTAGGCAAGAAAAATAGATAAAAGGCATCCAAATTGGAAATGAAGAAGTAAAACTTTCACTATTTGTTGATGACATGATTGTTTTTTCTTTAAGCAATTTTATTGAGATACAATTGACATACAATAAACTGCATATACTTAAAGTATACAATCAGATTTTTTTTCTTATTAGTAATGTATATATGGCAATTCCTATCTCCCAATTCATTTCCCCCCAACCCCCGCCCCCCGCTTTGCCCACTTGGTGTCCATATGTTTGTTCTCTACATCTGTGTCTCTATTTCTGCCTTGCAAACCACTTGATTTGTACCATTTTTCTATATTTCGCATATGTGTGTTAATATACGATATTTGTTTTTCTCTTTGACTCAGTTCACTCTGTATGACAGTCTCTAGGTCTATCCATTGCCGAGACCAGCTCGGCGACTCGAGGTGAGTGACGGGTGCCGCAAGCTTGAAGAAGACACAGACACAGACTGAAGAGAAAAGTGGGACCGGGGGGCTCAAGACCTCTCGGATCAAGAGCCCCGCTGACTCATCCCAGGCTGCTTTTATTGAGTTGGTGGGCTAACATTCTCAGGTTACACTCATAAACAATCAAAGGCCTCACACGACTGAGGCAATGATCCTTGTTTGCCTCCTGGGTCGGAGCTGAGCAGGTGTGGATTTGAGCTGGGTGTGGAGAGCAAAACAGCCCTGGGGGCAGGAGACCTCTCTCAGATATTGGGGGTCTGTGCCCCACCCGTGTTGGCCCCTCTGCGACTGTGCCTGTCTTAGGTTGTTCCTCCCTTGAGGAATCTTACCCGTCTCTGGCTAACCAGTCATCCTCCAGGGCCAAACACGGTGATATAAGGAAGGCTCTATGCACCACCCCTGTTGGCCCCTCTGCGGCTGTGCCTGTCTTAGGTTGTTCCTCCTCTGAGGAATCTTACCCGTCTTTGGCTAACCAGCCATCCTTCAGGACCAAACAGGGTGATATTAGTCTCCACGCCCCGCACCCTCAGCTCCTCCACTGCTCAAGCAGGACATTCTGAATCCCATCGCTCGGCCCACATACTTCAACATTTTCAAGGTTACAAAAAGGTTCCCGAATGTCTTCCCACAATCCATGTCTCTACGAAGGTCCCAATCTCGTTCCTTTTTACAGCTGAGTAATATTCCATTGTAAATATGTACCACATCTTCTTTATCCATTCATCTGTTGATGGATATTTAGGTTGCTTCCACATCCTGGCTATTGTAAATAGTGTTGCAGTGAACATTGGAGTGCATGTGTCTTTTTGAATTATGGTGTTCTCTGGGTGTATGCCCAGGAGTGGGATTGCTGGGTCATATGGTAACTCTATTTTTAGTTTTGCAAGGAACCTCCATACTGTTCTCCATAGCGGCTGTATCAGTTTACATTCCTACCAACAGTGCAGGAGTGTTCCCTTTTCTCCACACCCTCTCCAGCATTTACTGTTTGTAGATTTTCTGATGATGCCCATTCTAACTGGTGTGAGGTGATACCTCATTGTAGATTTTAGTTTTGATTTGCATTTCTCTGATAATTAGTGATGTTGAGCAGCTTTTCCTATGCCTCTTGGCCATCCGTATGTCTTCTTTGGAGAAATGCCTATTTAAGTCTTCTGCCCAGATGACATGATTTTATATATAGAAAACCTTAAAGACTTCACAAAAATAAAT
Organism: Hippopotamus amphibius kiboko; assembly: GCF_030028045.1. NCBI lineage: Eukaryota > Metazoa > Chordata > Mammalia > Artiodactyla > Hippopotamidae > Hippopotamus > Hippopotamus amphibius. The sequence goes on from NC_080198.1 coordinate 79,700,142, forward strand.
AAATAAATACAGTAAAGTTTCAGTGTACAAAATTAATATACAAAGCTGTGTTGAACTTCCATATGCTAACAGTGGGCTAGCAGAGAAATTAAGAAAACAATTGCAATTATAATTGCAACATATAGAATAAAATACCTAGGCATAAATTTAACCAGGGAGGTGAAAGAGCTGTACACTGAAAGCTATATGACATTGTTGAAAGAAAATGAAGACATAAACAAATGGAAAGATGTGCAACCATAAAACTCCCAGAAGGAAACGTAGGCAGTATGCTCTTTGACATGGTCTTAGCAATATCTTTCTGGATTTGTCTCCTCAAGGGAAACAAAAGCAAAAATAAACAAATGAAATTACATCAAACTAAAAAGCTTCTACATAGCAATGGAAACCATAAACAAAGCAAAAAGACAACCTATTGAATGGGAGAAGATTTGCAAATTATATATCATAAGGGTTTAATATCCAAAATATAAATAACTTATACAAGTCAACAACAGTAAAACCAAAAGACCCAATTAAAAAATAGAGGAACTGAGTAGAGATTTTCCAAAGAAGACACATAGATGGACAGCAAGCAGATGAAAAGATGCTCCACATCACTAATTATTAGGGAAATGAAAATCAGAACCACAATGATATATCAACTCATGCCTGTTAGAATGCCTATTATCAAAAAGGCAAGAAACAACTGTTTGCGAGGATGTGGAGAAAAGAGAACACTCACCCAGTGTTGGTGAGAATGTATATCAGTGTAGCCACTATGGAAAACAGTATAGATATTTCTAAAAAAATTAAGAATAAAACTACAATATGATCCAACTACCCCACTTCTGGGTGTTTATCTAAATTTAAAAAAAACATTAATTTAAAAAGATACATGCACTCTTGTGTTTATCACAGCGTTATTTGTAATAGCCAAGATATGGAAACAACCTAAGTGCTTATCAGTGAATAAATGGATAAAGAAAATGTGGGTATATACACAATGCAATTCTACTCAGCTATTAAAAAGATGAAATCTTGCCAACTGGATGGACCTTGAGAGTATTATGCTAAGTAAAGTAAGGCAGAAAAGATATATACCATATGATTTTACTCACATGTAGAGTATAAAAAACAAACAAAACAAATGAATTAATTAAACCAAACCAAACAGATACAGGGAACAGAATAGTGGTTGGCAGAGGGGATGGAGTTGGGGGAGGGTGGAATGGATAACGAGGATCATCCATATGATAATGTAGGGAAACTAAACTTCTAGTGGTGAGCACACTGCAGGGTGTACAGAAGTAGAAATACACTGTTGTACACATGAAAATTATATAATGTTATAAACCAATGTTACCTCAATAAAAATAAATCTTGAATGAATGAATGAAGAAATAATGTTTGAACTCAAATGATTGAGTTTATATTCACTGGAGTCTATCAATTAAATTTTTAATTCTAGAGAATTAGACCTCTGTAATTTACCTATAAACATCTTGATCTCCTTATGAGTGCTTCAGGAATTCTATAATTTCTTTACCAATAAAATTATAACTCCCAAATAGGTCACATCTGCAAACAGCTCAATACTTAATACTGAGGTATTTCTATCCTCCTGGAAAAATGCCTTGGGTCTGTCACCTGCCAGGCATGGATCCCTGATCTAGCAGCTTGCTAGCTGTACAACTTGGGGCAACACAATTAACATATTTATGACTTAGTTTCCTCATCGTAACAATGAAAATTATATAGCATGCTAGCTCCATAGAGTTGTTGCTTAGGATTAAGTTATATAACGTGCTTGAAACTATGCCATAGTTATTTTTACTTCTGCATTGAGTACATTTTCCTGCTGTTGCTTTTTTATTTTTTATTTTTCCCCTATTTTCAGAAAGCATGTTCTAGAAGACCTTGAAACCTTGTAGTTGATAATCATTTGGTTTATCACATTGTGAAAAATAGCAGTTAGCATAGATTTTGAGTGGGCTTAACATCTTTGTAATTTAATGTATTTAAATATTTAATCCATGTGTAGAAATGAAAGACTTGTAACAAACTGGGTATCTTAATAAATCATAGGATCCTTAGTCTATGAGATTATTATAGACATTTGAGAAAAAGGCTTAGAAGATAGTTACCATTTGATAAAATATATTTTAAATTCAAGTAACAATACCTTAGATATTTATTTTGGACAATTATTGTGCAACTTCCTAAATCACAGGAAGTTATTCCTGTAGTACTGCTAGCCTTAGCATGGCTTTTTAACATTTACTTCATTAGGAGTATCTAGACTGTGATTATAGCTATAAAATTTAATAGCACATTTTTATTATTTTGAAGCTCACAATTGCAAATTTGTGATGTAATTGACATTTAATAGCCCAAAGCTTTATGCTAAGCATATAATAAAGTAAACTTTCATTTATCTTTTGTGTTTTTCCTGGTGGAAGGTGAACTACAATTTGTATCCATCAAACAAGAATGAAGTTAAACACCTTAACTTTCGGTAATATTTATTCATGAATTCTCCCCACTCCAAAGATATATACTCTGGAGATTTAGGGATGTGTCATAATCTCTCTTAAATTGACATATGTTCAAGGAGGATATTAGAACAGAAAACAGATTCAATAAAACATAGACAACACAGCAATATTTCTTTGTTTTGTCAGAGAGTTTCAAAGAGAGAGAGGGAGAAGAAAAATAAAAAAAACATATATTGAACACATATGTTCCAGCACAGCAGAAGTATAGCTTTACTTATAAAATAAAAATACATTTGAAGAGAGCGTTTATCATCTCATTAATATGATGCTCGTCCTGTTTTATTTTTGTACTTGGCAATAGTATAGCAATTTTGGAAGTTCAGAATTTCTTGAGGCCTCATTTCTATTCAGGGTTAAATGTAGCTTGTTTTCAAAATCTGTACATGAGTCAATAGTAAATTTAAGGATATTTGATAGGATCAGAATAGAACAGGCATAGTGAAGAAAGAGTAAGTGGAAATAAGTTGAGAAGGCTCCTTTTCTTCTTTTTTATTAATTAAGGAATGGGAATATCTGAGAATTTAAGTAGGGATGATGCTAAGCCTAGGGAAAAAGATTGAATTTCAAGTAATCAATAAATAAAATAGATAAAATAATTGTTAAAGTTTCTACATTACTTAATCCTGTTCATCAGGATGGGTGATATAAATGAAATATAATTGGGACAGAATTATTTGCACTTTGTTCATTTATCTGCAGAGATCTTTTTATATAATAAGTAAGTAATGACTAAGTGAAGAAAGGAAGAAATTAATACATAGAGGAATGAAGGAAAGATAGAAACAGAATATTCACCTTACCTGGTTACTCCAATGGCATCAGTGAGCTCATCATAATGTTCTAATACATAGTTTCCCAAGAAAAAAACTGCAAAAGCCATCAATCACCAGGTGGTGTAAAATAAATTTTGAAATCATTCAAAGTTTTTTGAAATTTTTCCAGCAACCTTTTGCAGGTGTTTTTAATAGAGAAAATGTGCTCATCTGTGAATGTTTACCCACAAAGACTGTTTCAACAGATCCATAGATTCAAAACAGCCCAACATCCAGCAGACTCCTATTATGTGCATAAGCATATGTGATTAATTTTATTTACAGTAGTTTATTCCTTGTGTATTTATTCATGAAGGAAACAATGGGGAAGATATGGATGCAGCTGTCTGTGATTTAGCATTCAAGTTATTTGGACCAAGTGACTAAGCTATTACATACTTCTTCAAAAAGGATTTTATGATAGTTATCGACCACCTAAAGCTCTCAGTGTTGTTGCTGATTGCCTTTTGTGCAGTTTCCCATTCGTGAGAAGCATTACTGCATACTGTGCTATCTGCAGCCATGTCTTTACTGAAACATTGTCATGGTGCTGATCAAAGCCCAGAGATGACTCTGGAGTTCACGTAAAATGTGTAGAGGAAGAGGGAGCAGTATGTCTCTATGAGATATTTAATTTGCGTGGTTCTCATCTCTGTCTTCACATTAAAGGATGGGCTTCCTAGGTGGCACAGTCGTTAAGAATCTGCCTGCCAATGCAGGGGACATGGGGTTGAGCCCTGCTCTGGGAAGATTCCACATGCCACGGAGCAACTAAGCCCGTGCACCACAACCACTGACCACAACCACTGAGCCTGCACTCTAGATCCCGTGAGCCACAACTGCTGAGCCCACATGCCACAACTACTGAAGCCCATGCACCTGGAGCCCATGCTCAGCAACAAGAGAAGCCACAGCAATGATGAGCCCGCGCACCACAACGAAGAGTAGCCCCCACTCACCACAACTAAAGAAAGCCCGCACACAGCAAAAAAGACCCAACACAGCCAATAAAGTAAATAAATTAATTAATTAAAAATAAATAAATAAATAAAACCATTGAAGGAAATTTTAATACCTGCCAGCACTGAGCCTCTCAGTTAAATCAGTATCTGAGATGGGGTAGGACAACAGTCTTTCATATTCATTTATTTATTTTCACATCTCATCACGTAATTCCTGTCCGAGTTGAGAAGTTCTGCTCTATCTAGAAAATGTACAAATTATTTTGAAAGAAATACAAAGTATATTAAATACCAAACAAGATTTTTAATAAAAGAAGGAGATCCAAATTTGGTATAAAACTTAGGTAAGAACAATAATATCATAAGAAGAGTCAAAATTTGATATGTTTTAATTAAAATGTAGTTTATAATAAAAAAATCTTTACCTAAAGAGTATAAAATAAACATGTTGGAAATCCTTAAGAAGGCCAGAATCAATGGGAGAAAATGAAAAAATTATTTTAGAAAAGACAAAAAGAGTGAAGAAAAATACCTGCATAGTATTTATAAGTTTTGTTGCAAATCTAGTTAATAATGATCAAGATAATCAAATATTTAGAGAGATTGACAACTCTTTTAAGGCTTTTGACCCACCTGTAATGCATGATCTATAGCTTCACGCAGAATACTCCTCCCTACAGCCAACTGTATCACCCTCCCTACCATAACTACCATAAGATATGTCCTGCAGTGTAATCCCCTTGACTTGTATGTGGTGGCAGTGCTTTCCTCCTTTATTTTACTTAACTCTTTGTGGCAATATAATAGTGAGACCACTCAAAATAAAGAAGGCGTTCTCAAACTTTTGGTTCTTCTGACTGCTCTTCTTTAGAAATTACACCTGAGCTTCATTAACCAGGCAGCTATTGTTAGTTAAAGTGTGTTCCAGGGATCAGAAGCATTGTGGTCCAGGTATTACTCAGGAGCTTGTTAGAAACTGCAATATCATGAACCCTATCCCTGATTTACAGAATCAGAATCATTAGATAAAATTCTAAGGTCATTTGTATGCAAACTAGAATCAGGACACTGATACAGAACACTTGTGTTGTGTCTTGCTGTCAAATCAAATTCACTCTCATATTTAAACCATCAGGCTAAGCTGCCATGCTCTATGTATGCTTCTCAAAAAAAGTTCAGCCCACTCTGCCATTCATTCATACATTTCAGACATTCAGACTTGCGCCCTCTCCAAGTCCAAAGCTGAGCATTTAAACCTCAGAGTTCTTAGTGACCATCTCTTGCATGTGCCTGTCATCATCAGTGCCTGCCACAGTGGACCAAGTGAAAAGGAACACCTAATCCCACATTCCGAGATCATCCTCATAGAACTTATTTACATACTGTGAAGTGCAGATACCTACCAGTCTACGAAAAGGTCATTCCAAGCCTGCTATGTTTCACTCTCCTGTTCTAAACTATCACTGACACCTCTTTCAAATTATCTCTGGTACTTTTATGCCCATTCTACTTTGTGCTGCTTCTCTTATCTAACAGGTTTCCTTTCTTTCCCCAATCATGGACTTCTTGTTTGACCTTGTCTTGAGTGATTATAAGACTCTTCTATACTCTCAATTCCTCTATGAATGTTCTTTTCAAATGAACATCTTAACTGAAATGTACTCCATCCCTCTTGACTTTCTTTCCCTTGCAAAATTCTCAAGGTGAGGATGGTTATTTTCCAGTATCTCACTCATATACATCAGGGTCAGGAGCTGGTGTCATCTTTCTCCTCACTGAAAATATCAGATCATTACTAACTTATCTTCTTAACAAACACAACTTCTTTGAGACGGAGGCAATTTTGTTTGTATCACTATTTCCTTATTGTTTTTATTGATCCATTTCTTTAAAACTTACCTGCCTTCAATGAGAACTTTGGAACTGGATCTAATCTTTCCAGTCCTATTACCTATTGTCATCCAGAATGACTTAAATAACAGCATAGAGTATCCAGTATTAAAGCCACTTAATTTATTGTTCCTGTGCTCCAAGAACCATCTCCAATGGACCTCCCTACAAAATTCCTTGTTCATGCGTGAATTTGGATTACCCACACTTGAGTTTAGTAGTCCCACTTTTGAGCTCAATATTTCATCCTTTTAGGATTCTTACTGAAGCACTATGGAAACAACCATCATTTGACTTTGGCAATACTTCAGTACAATTCGTACTTCTAATTTATGTGTGCCCATCATCCCTTCCTCTGCTCACTCTCCTTTTCCAGCTAAATTACATGTTCCGTCTTTTAAACACCCTCTCTTACTAGTATCTGGTATGTCTGGGATTCAGGAGTAATTTAGGAATCATTTGCATACAGATAATATGTAAAATTGTGGAAAAAGAAAAAGGGTTGAAACTGATTCCTTTCTATAGTTATCTTACTTAACATGACTTACAAGATTACTATGTGCTTGTTGCTGTGCTAGGCAGTATACAAAGTTTTATACTTGGGTTTGTTTAGGTTAAAAAAAAGTCTGAAATTTATGCAAAATTTTATTTGCTCATTCATGGTATATATAATATAAATATAATCTTTGCAATCAGTACATCAATAAAAAAAGGTAAATTCACAGACAGAATCAGTACCTGTTATCACCACCCTAACCCCATTTTCTCATGGTTCCAGGGCAGCTTGTTCTCATGAAGGAAACATTGTTTTTCAGAGTAAATGTGATTTCAGGTTCTTGACTAGACTTTGTTACACTGAATTGTTAAAATTTTATTTTTTTATTCTAGACAAAAGGAAGAGTTAGTGTTAGGAAGAGTTAGTTCATCACTGAAGTTGGAAAGATGTGCCAATCACAGCAACTAAATACTATAGCTACAGCAATAGTAAGCACTTTCATTCAGAAAGGAATATATACCTGAGGCAAAAAAACTCTAAGTGATTCTTTGCAAACCCATATTTGATGTAGAAACTTATTTTAGATTGAGCTTTGGGCTTAATAAAGATTGGCCCAACTGATTTATTCTACTTAGAGAGACAGAGCTAATTCAGGTCATTGAATTTATATGGCCAAGGCTCAGTAAAGAATAAAACATTATCTCTGACTTATTGCATATTTAACCCCAAATATACTGACTATATAAAAATGTATTAAATATGAATTTCAATTTACCATTTACTGTTAAAATGAGGGACTTTTTTTCAATTCAAGAATACTCAGCTTGCAATGACAAAAAATATGACATATGATATTATATATTCTCTCATTGTAATTTGTGCTGTTAGTACCTAGTACCTATTCATGTAAACATGCATATCCACAAAACATACACAAGAAGCACTAAATAATTTCATTCAGAAGAAGCAAAAGGAAAAAGACAATTTTTTATTTTCTAAAAGATCCAGTAGAGAATAAAATACAGATTAAAGTCCGCACAATAACTTCCCAATGAGTAAAACTATTATAAGTAGCACTGTAGTTCTGATAGAGGTTTGGGTGTTTTCCTCAACTTGGATCTCATTTATAGACTCATGGATTTAAGGAAATTTTACCTCGCTGTTTAAAACTTTTGTTAAAAAAAAAGACTTAAGGATATCTTATACATAATGCTCACCATTCCCAAGAGCCTTATTTAGGATCTCTTTTTCACGTAAATTAATTCTAAAAAATTGTATCTGTCATTACCAATTTATCTGTATCATGTGCTTCTCATGAATTCACCTTGGCTAACAAAACACCCTAAAGGGAAATATACCAGAATATATATTTCATGCAATTAGGAATACCATGGAGTGTTAAAACTGTGTTTAAAATATAACAGGGTAAAAGGGCCATCTTTTGTTAAAAAATTATAGGTGATATGGCCATCTTTCATTAAAAAATTATAGGTGATATGTCTGATTTAATAAATCATTTTCTTCAGATAATATTTTAAGATTTTGAGTAATAATTATGAGTTAATTTACATCCCAATATCTAAAATAGAAAGTTCTTTATATTAAAGTACTGGAATCTTTATTCTTTTTATTTCTCTCTTTTTAAAACATGTTTAGCATATTTACCCTAAAATATACAGAAATCAGTGTGAAAGTAAAATAAAAAGACAAATTTATTATTCAATATGATTGATTTTATTTCACGAACAGCACAAAGTAAACAGTATTCAAAAGAAATTGACCTTGAATATTATCGTTTCAGTCAACTAAACATGCCTGATTTATATTCTCTCAACTTTAAATTGACAATGAATAGAAAATAGAAAAAGATAAATCTTGGCTGTGTAAGTTCTGTTTTAAAAATGACCATGTACCAAGGTTGTCTGTCACTAAATCATTGATGTATCTGAATTGGGAGGCATATTTCAGGACTAATATTCATATTCACCTTATTATGTAAGCCCTACCCCTCCTCAGAAAAAAAAAGTAGATAGTTCACATGGGTGTAGTTGAAAGCTTCATTTCATGGATACTCTCAGCCAGCACCCAATTTCATTAAAATTGCAGGAGTTCATACAGAATCAGAAAGAAGTACTCACCTAGACTGAATCAGATTTATACTTCTATGTGTTCATCCCTCCCTCCTCCCTCCCCCCCCACCCCCAGCCAAAAGGAGAAAAAAAAAAAAAAAAAAAACAGCTCTCAAAAGGTAGTACATTTGGAAAAAGAGGAAGTTTAAAAGTATCTCCAAATTTGCTTGGTTGCCTTTGACAAAGCTTTAAAAATATTTTCAGAGACAGAAAGAGTGATCAGAGCAACATATACTGAAAGATAAGGTTCTTTATGCATTACATAAATCAAAAATTGTATACTATACCTGAGATCTGCTTGGTCAAGGAGATCACAGATCATCAGAGTTACAGATAATCTAGAATCAATTCAGAAGACTCCAGTAGATGAAATTGTATGACCTGTGGAAAATTGAAGTAAAAGCTGGGCCTATAAGCCTGAATATTGTTCTGTGAGTTTGGAAAAGGAAGCAATGTAGAAGATAAATTGAAGTAAGATGAGAATGATGGTGAGGGGCGTATTTTGTCATCAGGATTGTTTTTGCAATCTTGATAGTCAAAGTAAGATGTGAAAATGGAGTGGGGTAGATAGAATATTTTACACAGGAATGTGTGGCAGAATAATTACATGGGCTAGAGAGAAGCAGAGTGGAAAAGATTAAAATGTACTTTCAAAACAGTGGTATATTCATTTGCTTGGGCTGCCATAACAACATACCACAAATAGATGGCTTAAACAACAGAAATTCATTGTATCAAAATTACAGAGACTAGAAGTCCAAGATCAAGGTGCCAGCAAGATTAGTTTCTCTTGAGGACTATTTGGAAGAATCTTTTCCATGTCTTTCTCCTAGCTTCTGGTGTTTTGCTGGCAATTTTTTAATATTCTTTGGTTTGTAGAAACAGCACCCTGGTCTCTGCTTTTATCTTCACATGGTGTTCTTCTTGTTTGTGTGTCTTTGTCCAAATTTCCCCCTTTTATAAGGACACAAGTCATATTGGACTGGGGAGGCAACTTGCTTCAGAATGACAGTATCTTTAATTAAATTTTAATGACCCTATTTCCAAATAAGTTCACATTTTGAGGTGCTAAGATCTAGGACTTTAACAGGTAAATTTTAGAGAGTACACAATTCAACTCAGAACAAGTGGTGAGAAAAGAAACCTGTAAAGTGTAATTTGATGAAAGTATTTTTGCATAAATGTATAAAATGGATGAGGATATGGAATAAACACCTGGATAACCTCAAAGTAGGGAGTTCAGTATGTGGAGGAATAAAAATGTGATATCTTCTTGTCAAATTCAGATGAAAATATGTTTGTTTCTGTGCATTAAATCTTTCTGACTTTGCAGTGGAAAATAGTTTTAACATGCACAAATTCTAGGTTAGAAAATGGGTTGGGTACTAGAAAGAAGTTTGTAAATCACTTCAAAAATAAAACCAAAAGGGTTACCATAAGTAATGAAAAAAAGTGTACAATGTATAAATTGTTTAAATTCCTTCATTAAAAAGCAGAGAAAATTGGAGTTTTAAATTGAAAAAAAATCACTTTATGCTAGGTTAAGAGACATCTAAAAACAAATAGGATGAGAAGAGTTAGAAATTAATGAACGGAAAATAATACATCAAGCAGATGAAATTATCAAGAAAGCAGGTGAATCAATATTATTGTCTGACAAACCAGAATTAAAACTAGAAAAGCTAACAGTAGCACCAATGGGAATATTTCATACTGATTAAATATTCAATTCAATAAGAATCTGCCATAATGATAAACACTCTTACATCAAAAAGTATAGCATCAAAATATGTAAAATTAAAAAGTAAGAAATGACAAATTCAAGATAGTGAAATACAATAAAAATTTAAAAATTAACCTTCAGGTAGAAAATAAAGTATTTAAGTATATAGCATATTTTGATAATATAATTTTTAAGCCTGACCAAATAAATCTGTTGAACTTCACCTAACAATCAGATAATATGTAATCTTCCTGGGGCTGCATGTTGTCTTCTAGGGGGAAAGTCTTCCAAAACAGTGGAGGTTGTAACCATCAAAATGAAGGAATGAGCTATTTCTATAGGCTCATGGTGTCCAAGAGAATCTGGAGATTCAAGATTATCAGACCTGTCAATCCAGATGTAATCATCTGATGTCTCATTCTTTTGCAATCAGGACCCTGACCTTGATAGACCAGGATATTTTCATTGGGAGATAAAGCTTCTTTGCAACTTGGCTACTTACCATTTAGTTCTGACCCTGGTCTCCATCCATCTCTTGGAAGAAACACCTGTGGAACATATGTAAAAGAAAAAGGATTAGGCAGAGGGAGAAAATGCATTCACAGTGAAGGTCTCAGTCATCCCAGTGGAGGGCTCTAGAAGTGAAATGGCCCTTCAGAATTATGCAGAAATGGGAAAATTTCTTTGTTAATCATCATTGGCTTTAAGCCAACCTGGGAAGTAATCTTAAATTGTGGTCATAGATAAGCACTCTGGACTATTTTAAAACTTTATGCCTTTTCTATGCATAGCTGTAGTTAATAAAAGTAGATCCCTTTTCAGAATCTATTTTGTAATATCAGCAAATATCTGCATATGTGAGTAAAACATGCCCAGAATTTCAAAGAAGCCTTTATACATTGGAATACATTGGAATAAATGAAAAAGTTTTCACATTTTTATTTTAGCAGTTGTGTTATAATTAGTCCTCAGAGTATGTTTGATTTTTTTTCTTTAAATTTTTTTTTCTTACAGTAAGACATAATTCTCTGATTTAATGAAAATTCTATTTTGACATGTAAACAATATAAAATATTGTTAAACATTTTGAGATATCCAACAGGAACATTATGATTTTTTTCTAATATAAATATTCTAATATTTTTAATAAACTAAAGGAGTAACAAAATCATTCACCCCTACAACCTTTAGGACAAAGTCATTTATGATCCCAGAAAATTTTTAAATTAGATAAATGAAAATTTAGACCATTTCCAATTGTTTCACTTACAAAAGTGATGACACATTTAGGCTTAGCAGGAAATCAGTTTCTGCCAATGTCAGTTAACATATATCAGCACTAATAGATGTTCCCCAAGTTCTTCTTTGCTTTTCGTGATTCAGCAGAGATCAAAAACAAGGCTATTTTAAGTAGTGTTGTTACTGGAGTGATAGAAAATAAGTTGAAAAGGCTACATAACTGGTGGCACATAGCTAGCAAAGGTATGACTTTAATTTGACAATTTTCTGTGAGAAAAAAAGAAAACAGCCTTTGGTTATTTTTAACTAAAATCACTAGCTTCCAGTATCTTAAGCACATTTAATTTAAAAGTGCAGAAAATTTCAAGTGAACTTAAAGATTGTTCAGTTAATATCAACACATATATTTAAGACATTTCCAAAATAATATGATTTAAAATTTTATACATACATATAATTTTAGTGACATTTTAGCTTTCATAAATGTGGCCGTAACCATTTTTGTTTTTTATTTTATTTTAATTTTTATTTATTTACTTTCAATTTATTTTTTATTGAAGTATGGTTGATTTATATTGTTGTGTTATTTTAAGGTGTACAGCAAAGTTATTCAGTTACACATATGTATACATCTATTTTTTTCAGATTATTTTCCCTTAGAGGTGATTACAAAATATTGTGTAGAGTTCTTTGTGCTATACAGTAGGTCCTTGTTGGTTTTCTATTTTATATGTAGCAGTGTGTATACGTTAACCCCCAGCTCCTAATGTAGATGAATTCTTTTTTTTTCCCCAGCATCTTTATTGGAGTATAATTGGTTTACAATGTTGTGTTAATTTCTGCGGTGCAACAGAGTGAATCACTTATATTTATACATATATCCGCATATCCCCTCCCTCTTTAGCCTCCCTCCCAGCTTCACTATCCTACCACTGTAGGTTGGCACCAAGCATCCAGTTGATCTCCTTGTGCTATGCAGCAGCTTCCCACTAGCCATCCATTTTATATTTGGCAGTGTGTAAATGTCAGTGCTACTCTCTCACTTTGTCCCAGCTTCCCTTCCCCTCTCCCCCGTCCTCAAGTCTTTTCTCTATGTCTCTGTCTTTATTCTTGCCCTGTAATGTGGCCATAATTATTTTTAAATAGAACTTGTTTATAAATCACACAAAAGACATATTTGTTACATATCCAGTTTACCTATAACTTTCTTTTAAAATGACTACTGTCTATTTAATTATATAATATACTAATTGTCATAAAAATTAGCTTAACTATGAGCCACTTTCTTTTTTTAATATTTGGGAAATAGTCATATGTAAGTGTATGTATCACAAATTTATGTTTATTAATTATATGCTTTTTATTTATTTGACAGTTATATGTTTTCTTCACAGACTTTTTTATAAAATGAATGTGACCATTTTTATAATGTTAATTGGATTCTCATGAAGTCCATAATAATTTGAGTCCTTATTATTTAAAAAATACTCTAAAATTTTAATTATTTTTTCAATTGTTTTATTTTAATGTAGTGGGGTTTTTCTTTGGCTAATGTTTATTTTAACATGTTTTTCTTTTTTTTAGAGTTCATCCCTAATTTTTTTGTAAAAAATATTGCACAGTTTTTCAGCTAAAAAAATCCAAACTTTGACTACCTCCTAACTTTTAAAACATCATACTTGTGTCCAAATTGCAACACAGTCTTTCACAGTAGCTAATTCAGAAATGATTTATTAATTTCTTCACAGAATGTCCCCTAGTATTACATTTAACCTAAGAATTTTTTGTTTTAATGACTATTTTTATAAATCTATTTGACCTAGTCTTTCAGTATTCTGAAATTTTTCAACTCATTTTTGCTTTGATATCACATATTTATCATACAGTTTGTCTATTTCATACATATATATGAATATGTATCCTTAAACATTTTCCCCTGTATTTTTCTTCAACCTGTATGATTTTATCCGTAGGTTACCACCATCTGTTTATTCCTGTTATCCTTTGTAAAATTATTCTCTAAAAATACTAGATAGTCTATTTTACTATCTTACAATTTTCTCATCGCTTTGGCTTTAGTTACACTAGTATTTTTCTTATTCACATCTGCTTTTGTGTTATATTACCTTATTTTAATATTCACATTTTCAGCTTTGTGTATGAAGACATATTTTAAAACTTTAACATCATGTAATCAATTCCAGAAAAATATTGCACAAGGGAATAAGAAGAATGTTTATCGCCATATTATTTTTAAAAGCAAACAGTTGGCAGTAACCTACCTGATTGTTGCAGATCATGATGAAGTAATTTATAGGTATACTTCTGACAAGTTATTATGTAGTAATCAGAAGGAAGAAACATTTCTTCATATAAAAATAAAAGCAGATATTAAAAATAAAATTCTGAATGAAAAATAAAATAAATTTATAGCAATTATTTATAAAATGTTTAAATACATATATCAATATTTTGTGTGTATATATATGTATGTATGTGTATATGTTGGGGGTGTGTATGTGTATATATGCATGTATGCAGAATTAAATAATCAGATCAACAGTATTTTCAAAGAAAATACATTAAACACAAAAGATATAGTGCTGATGTGATTAAGGATGGGGACTAGATGTAAATATTAAACAAATTTTGAAAAGAAAAATGTTAGGCAATAATAATAATAATACATCCTAAGCCCACATGTTTGTTGAACTCACTTCTTTACTCAGAATACTAAAATAAATACATAAAAATCCAAAACCACGATTTATTGATTTATCTTGGCTTCTGGCATTGCTTGGGAATCTTTTTAATAGTATGGTAGTTTCTTATGTATTTCAAAATTTCTTCTGAAACATTCTCCCTCTTCCTTCTTCTCTTATGGGCACTATTATGAATTCAGAAAATGTCCCCAATCTTCTGTGCCTCATATGCTCTATGTTGTGAATGTGGTGATGGTAGATTACATCTACAGTTGTAAGAAATACAATACCCTCTACCCAGTGTCTGCCAGTGGGAGCATCTTGCAAAACTATAGTACTATATATCACATCTAGAATATGGACATTGATAGTTAAAATACAGAACAGTTCAATCACCACAAGAATCACTCCTGTTGCCCTTTTATAGCCATACCCATTTCCCACCTCCACCACCTCTTTAACCTCTGACAATCACAGATCTGTTCTCCATTGCTATAAATATGTCATTTCAAGAATGTTGTATAAATGGGATCGTATATGATTGACATTTTTCACGTGGCATAATTCTCCAGAGAGTCATCTGAGTTATTCTGAATATCAATAGGTTTTCCCTTTTCATCACTGAGTAGTATTACTTGGTATGTATGTACCGCATCTATGTGTTTAACCATTCATTCACAGGAGGACATCGGGTTCTCATCAGTTTTTGGCTAGTAAAAATAGAGTTGCTATAAACATTTGCGTGCAGGTTTTTATGTAAGCACAAATCTTTATTTCTCTGGGATAAAGAAGTTCCCAGGAGTTCTGAGAACACTTAAAAATGAACATTTGGGTGTGCTCTCTCCATTCTCCCCATGACCCCTATTTTTAGGTAATTTTACTATTTACAACGTCTGAGCCAAATAGCTCTTACTTAAGCTGCTCTCTCTCTCTCATACATCGTTTTTTAAAATGTAAAATTCTCTTTCTATTTTGGAAGAAGCATGGTTGTGTCTTTAGCCTTCAAAACTAAAACACTGTATAGCAGCTTATTTAATTATGTTCTGTCTGTGGTTTATCTGAAGCTCTCTTGCTTATCAGCTAACATTTTATCTGTCATAAATGAAAATCCCTCAGTGGAAGAATTATCTTATTTCTCCATAACCTAATTCCATTTGGCAATAACATTCCAGTTTTCACACTAAATTATCTGCTACTTTTGTTGAGTTATTTTAAGAAAGTTTTAGTCAGATCATATCAGGCAAATTACTTTTTCTTTGCTTGAGAAAAGAAGAAAAATTATTCAGTGTTGCCATATAAAATCAGTTTTTCAAAACTGTCCATGAATAATCTTAACTTTATTCTGATGTTCTTTAATCATTAAATTATAGCATGCTCTGGTCATCCCTACTGTATATTATTTAAAGGTATAAGTATACACATCTCCTCTTGGACAGAAACTCTGTTTTTGTAAGGTGGACTTCCTACCAAATCTTACTGTGTGATGACATTTATGTTATCTTTCCTGTTATATCCAGATTTATTTATTTTGTTTTGCCTCAATCTCCTTTGTTGGGTAGAAGCAAAAAAAAAAAAAACAAATATTGATAGGTATTTTCCTAGTTTTTGTTACTTCTACTAGTATACATTTTTTCTTCACTTTCAGGGTTCCAGAATTATATAACATGTTTAGATCTTCTGTAATCTTAATCATTTTAATATACATTTGACTACTACCATTTCTTAACAGTCTGTTTGAAGGAAACTGATGAATTAGTCTCTTATTCTCCTACTCCTGTTTCTCTTAAATATTTTTTTCTCATCTTGTTTTGTATGATGTGTATCATGCTCCTCACTGCTTTTACTGCTTTGATGGGGACCGTCAGTAGCAACCCACAAGTAGCACGGTTGGTATTTCCTCAAAAATGCACCTGTCACAAATGTAATTGATTAGAATCCATAACTGTTTTTAGAGACTTCTAGTTGAAATCTTATTTCTGTTATTTCTCAATGGGATTTTAAAATAGATGAGGGAAAATGCTCTATTTATTACTGAAATATATTAGGTTTCTGTTAACTGTTTTTGAATGCATTATCTCAGTGAATTCTCATAAAAATTTATAGCAAAGATGATTTTGTACTAGAGGAAGAAAAAATTAGGAATACCTCTTCCTGAGTATCTCAGATTTTGGTCGTTTAAATTTAGAATCCTTCTTAAATTCTGTGCACAAAAACCTGCTTCAGGGTTACAGTCTGATTTTGAAATCACAGATGAGAAAAAACAACCAAAAATAGACACACATTTTAATATAAATCAGGAACACATACTGTTAAATATAGTGTACCATAAGTATTCCAGTTTTTAAAAATCAGTATTAAAGAGCAAATAGAGAAATGTAGGTAAAAAGAGATATAATCTGCTTCATGAAGAGTATCCAATGTGATTTTAACAGGGTTAAGAAATTTAAACATATTAGATGTATGCATTATTGAGCATACATTTCACTTAATGGATATTATTTGTCATAATATATATTACTCATGTAATGTATATCATATACTGTATTTATATATATATGCATATATACATGAATATGTGTATAGCATCATATTATATTCTAGTTTGGTGTCACAGAATGCCACTATTATTATCCTTCTGTGAAAATCATTATAAATCAGTAAACAGCAAAACTTATCTTTGAGAAGCCATACCATTTTCTTGTTTTTATTTCTCAATTTCACTTCTTCAGACTATCTTAGTTACTAATGTTAGGCTGGAAGTTTAGTAAATTACATTTATAGTTTCACTTGAAAATATGAAATAGTATATCTTAATAAGCTGTTCTGAGGCTTAAGTTTATAATGATTTGCATTATTTATAAACTTAAATAGACTATTAATGCAATATACAGAACTATCTGGAAAATAGACTCATAAAAACAATACACAATTTATTGGTCAACATTGATCAAGAAGCAATATCCAAGAACTAAATTTAACAATAGCTCTTACAGACATCTCAGATATGGGAATTTGGTAGGATGAGAAATAGAATAAGTAGTAAAAAGCTGAGCCCCTGGAGTTAGCCACTCAATATTGTGCTTTGGTCTTGTTGTTTTCTTATAATAACTGACAAGCTCTTTTACTGCTTTCAAAGCCCAGAACAACCTTACCGTCATGACATGTTGACATGCACAGGTGGAAGAGATACGGAATTTGCTTGAATAAGCAAGCTTCTCTATGTGACATATGCAAGGAAAACATATTGGCTTCAGTGTGCCAGAGTTTTGCAAGAACAAGCAATTAAATATTCTTAGACTCTGTGCACCTGTGGCAGTGCCAGTTCCAAATTCATTAAGCAGGCATCTGTGTCCAGAAGAAGATGCTCTGTTGATTTTTTATTTGCTAACATGAAAACCAAAGCTAATTTACACATTGTTACAGTAAATTAGAGAAGAAAAGATTACCATTTCAATAAATTTTAGTTCCTGATCTTGTGTTGTTGTTGTTATATTGTTTTTGTTTTTTTTCCTAATCCACAGAGAATTTTATAGATTTACATTATCTGTATGTGAAAGGATTTCCACCTCCAACATAATTTTCAAAGCATTAATAGCAACAATTATGGTTAGTCATACTGGGATCTTTGAAAATGTGATTCAAGCTGTAATATCTCTCCTCATAAAGTCCATGTAAACTCAGTACTTTTCATATATTTAAATTGGTATTAGTTAAGATATAGGCTTTTTTCTAAGTGATTAAAAAATGACTTGTTAGTGGCTTATCTCTCATGTAAGTCTAGTCTAAGAGGAGCAGATGGGCTGTGCTCTCGATTCCATTTCTTTGTTTCATCGTTATAACCTAGTTTGTTATTTTCATACCTATGGTCAAAATGTGATCACTGCTATGTTTGTATTTCAAATAGGAGTAACAGAGGGGACAGTGTGCGGCACAAGTAACTTAATTTGTATAATTTTAAAGCAGTAGGTGTGCACATCATTTTCACTCAAGTACTGTGAATCAGTACCTAGTGCCACAGCTGCCTCTACCTGCAGGGGTAGCAAAGAAATAAAATACATAGCTGAGCAACCATGTACTCAGCCAAAAATCCATCAAAAGCAGCATTATTAATTAATAGCAAGCCTGCCATAATTGGGCTCATCTATGGACAGTTTTCAAAGACATGAATACCTTAACATGTCTTGTAAATATGTTTGGATAGAAGTATTTGCTGAGAATTTTAATCTGATTTGTTTTTTTTTTTTACAATTTATTTATTTTTTGGCTGCATTGGGTCTTTGTTGAGGCATGCGGAATCTTTCGTTGTGTCGCCCAGCTTCTCTCTAGTTGTGGTTTGCAGGTTTTCTCTCTTTAGTTGTGGCGCACAGGTTCCAGGGCTCATGGGCTGTGTAGTTTACAGCATGCAGGCTCTATATGTTGAGGCATGGGAGCTCAGCAGTTGTGGAGCACGGACTTAGTTGCCCCACAGCATGTGACACCTTAGCTGCTTGACCAGGGATCGAACCTGTGTCCCCTGCAGTAGAAGGTGGATTCTTTACCATTGGACCATGAGGGAGATCCCTAGTCTGATTCTTAAAGGGGCCTCCTGCCCACCAAATTTTTAATAAATGTTAAAGAGAATACTCCATCCTCCATTGTGCCCTTATCATCCAGTTGTTAATGTCAAAAACCTAGAAATATTTCTTGATATTTCTCAGGCATGTTATCACCACTCCCAGTTCACATATTTTCATTAGTTCTTCCACTACATATACTCCTAACTCAGTGGCTTCAACAAGTTTCCACTGTCATCAGTAGTCAAAGTCATCAAGGTTAAGATATCATCATTTCTCATGACTAGATTATTTTAAGAGCCTTCTAACTGGTCCCTGTTGTTCTTTTTTGTTTCTTTCTCATCTCTTCCAAAGATAAAGCCAGATATCATTCTAATTAAAAAACTAGAATTATATGACTTCCAAATTTGAATGTTTAATAGCTTTTTACTTCTTTATATCATATGTAAAATTTATGACAACATACAATACCATGCATTCATGGCCACAATCTCTCTAATGTAATTTCATGCCGAGCCCCTCTCTTCTCCTTCATCCTCCAGGCTTTACAATTTCTTTCTTTTCTTCAAACACACCAACCCACTTTCCAACTGAGAGCTGCTGCCATGGATGCTTTTTCTTCTACTTTAAATGCTTTCCTCTTAATTCCCATTTCAAAATAGTTTTATTGAAATTTGGTATACATATTTTTAGTGGGCATCATGGATTTTTATGGTTAAGGTAATTTATTTGCATTTGTTGTTTATCTAGCTTTTCTCTTTCACTTGTAGTTTTCTAATTCACCTAGCTAATGAAAATAAAGAAGTGTCCAGTAAATTTTATTACCTAGATTATAATGATTTAAGCCCCTGATGACATGTTTGATGAATCCTTGCCTCTTCTCTGCTACCAAATGTGGTCCCAAATGATTTTTGAGAATGTGTAAAAGAGGGTATCTGCCATATTAGCATTTAATCAGTTGACTCTTTCTTCCTGCCAAGAACTGATTTATCTCAGTTGTGTTCCTCTCCTATTCTGTTCTCCATCTAATTTAATTAAATTGCCCTGAAGATACTAGAGGTTGATATTTACACTAACTCTGATGCCCAGCTTAAGGTCATTATTATCTATCCCAAGTATTTTGTTTCCTATTATCCCCAAAGATATCATTCCCTATTGCTCCCAAACAATAACAGATTCTGTAAGATAAAGGTTTAGTGATATCCACTCCTTGCTAAGCTTTCACCAAAGCTTGGTCTCAGATCTGCATTGCTTGTAAACACACAAAGCATTATCTAATATTTGCCCTAATGTACTACAATCAGATATTCAATTTAGAATGCTTTCAATTCCACATAACAGAAATACCCAACTCAAAATAGCTTAAAAATTTAAAGTGCAAAGTTTGTGTAAGGAATTCTAAGCATAGGAAACTCATAATTGGATAAATGGAAAAACAGCTCATTAATTTATTTTCCCAATAACTAACAATTACCAAACACACATGCATACATGCACACACATATATAATTTTCAATAAAGATTAGCGATAACATAATATAAATCATAAGTCCTCTTATTTTGAGTCTAAGGAAAGATAGATATTAAAATTCCTTATCTGTATGCCCTCTAAAATAATATTAAATATATATGAAGCAACACTGATAAAGTTAAAAGAATATAAACAAATACACAAATATAGTCAGAAAATTTAACCTTCTTAATAAAAAATGAAAAAAAAGCTGAAAAAATATAAAAGTTATTCAATTCCAAATAAATAATAAAGGTAGAAATAATAAAAAAGTTAAATTAATAAATTATGGAAGAAAAAAGAATATCCTGAGACAGACTCCCACATATGGAGTCAACTTATTTATGACATAATCAATACTGCTGTGCCCTGAGAAAATTATGGTCTTTTCAATAATTAGTGCTGTGTCAATTGGATCCTTTGGGGGGAAAATTGGATTCCTAAATCATAATATTCATAAATGTCAATTTTAGTTGGATTGTGAATATAAATGTGACAGTTAAAGCAATAAACTTTCAGAAACAATCATATGAGAATATCTTTATGACAGATGGTAAGCAAAGATTTCTCAAATAAGGCACAAAAAGTTTTAACCATAAAAGGAAAAATTATAACACTGACTATATTAATGATTAGATCTTCTGGTCACCAAAATATTCCATTGATGGAGTGAAAAAGCTCACATAGAGTGAAGATATTTGCAAATACTGGTATCTGACAAAAGACTTACATCTGCAATATAAAAAGAACTCCTAAACATTAATAAGATAAAATCACCCTGTTCAGTTGCAAAAAAAGGCTTACAAACTTAACAGTTACTTCACGCAGAGATGCTATCTAAATACCCAAATGATGCATGAACATGTGTTTAATTTAGTCAGTCATTAAGAGGATACAAATGAAAAACACAGTGAAATACAACTATGCACTTGTCAGAATGACTAATAATAATACCAAGGGTTGCTGGGAATGTGGACTATCATCAAGTCTCAGATACTGGTGGTTGGAGAGTAAAGAGACAAAATCATTGACTAATATGCTGTGACCAAGCAGTTCTATTCCTAGTTGTATTTTCAGCAGAAATGCACACACATATCCAACTAAAGTCATTTAGAGGGTTCATAGCAACAATATGCAAAATTGACAAAAATAATGAGAATGAACAAACCACTATTCCATAAGTGGTATGGATGTTACCTACAAACATAATATTAAAAAGAAACCAGATGCAAAGCGCCTGAACTGTTCAGTATCACTCAACTAAAGTCCAAAAACAGCAAATCTAATCTATGATGTTAGAAGTTAGTATAGTGGGTATCCTGAAAGACATAAACAGGAGAGGTACAGGGGCTTTCTAGAGTTCTGGTGATGTTGATTTATTGATTTGAGTGCTTGTTGTGTTCTATTTGTGAAAATTTATCCAGCTGTATGCTTATGGTTTCTGCATTTTAATTACATATAAAATTTACATAAAACATATCACAATATATTAAAGGTGACTAAATAATAAAATGATGTTATTAGTTGCTTTCTGTATGTTTTCTAGATATAGCCACAATATTTTAAAATATTTACTAATATATTTCAATTCAAAGAAAGTAATTTTAAAAATCTTCAGATATTTTAATCCAGATATTCTATAGCTGATACTATTATATTACCAATCTGTTCATGATATCATGTTAGTACATTTTTTCCATAGCATCAACTTATTCTGCCAAACCACAAAATAAGCCAACCAGTGTCAAATAAACAACAGCCAAATGGGATTATCTCTGGATGGGTTTTGCCAAAAAAATAAAAACTGTTAAAATTGGACCAAAAGAGATATTATTTCAAAATCAGAGACACAAATTTTAGACTGTAGTTTACTGTTTACCTCAGTTTAAGCAAGGTGTGAGTGAAACACGCAAAACATTGTTACATTGACATTAAAAAAAGTAAGTTTAAGAAATTTCATGGTTTAAAACAATTGATGATAGTTATTTCAGGAATTGAAGTAAAAGAAAGAAAAGTAGCTAGAAGAAGAAATTTGAAAAAGTAAATTTATAAAAATGAAATTCTACAGTTAGCCATATACCTAACTAGTCTATGAGGAATGAATTTCTTAAATGTAACCTAGGAGAATGTGAAAAATATGCAGACTATTATATATCATGTGAAAATTTCAAAACAAACCAGAAACATATATTAGAAAGATACAAAGTGATAATTCTATAGAACTAAGAAAAAAATAGAGTTCTTGATGAAAGAGATGGCAGAAATGACAACTACCAATAGCTAGTTGTCATATCTTCCAGCTATGAGCCATACAAAAGATGATTGCATTTGAAATGTCTTGCTCAATAAAAATCCCAAGTGCCACTCAAAATACTGATATGAGAATTTATAGTATAATTTTTGGTTGAAACTAAAATAGGAAATGACAATAAGAATGGAGACAGACATATTTCTTTGCTTGGAATATATTTATATCCATCAGCAACTTGACTTATTAATTCAATAATTGTTGGAAAGATTGCATTTAAAATCTATAGTGCTACTGATGGATAGACATATTTCTTTCTTTTTTTAATATGGAACGGTTCACAGGACATCCAAGATGAGATTTTTCCATTGAATTAGAGGTGATATTCTATATATTAAAATGTTTATTGTGTTCAAATTAAACAAAATAAAAATTACAGTTCAAGGAAGAGTGGATTTTATTTTATTAGATAGATTCGGGCAATAGACACATATTTATCCCTGAATATCAGAAACATTAAACACCAACATAGTGCACATTTCTATTGCAAGCATGTTAAATAGATTGTTGAATATATTTAAATATATTATTGAGAGTATTAGTAATGAATCCTTCATAAAATACAGTTAAATTCTCATTTGATCATATTTGTGTTTTTAACATAGTAAGTAGAAGCTAGTCTAATGATAAAGATATCGTTAGAAAAATAATAGCAATGTAATATAATATCTATTATTTTGTAAAATATTTATATATTTATATATATATTTATACTTTGGAGATGTATATGTATCTCCAAGCCTTTCAAATTATGAGTCAGTTCCTTAAAATCTCTCTTTCCCTCTGTGTCTCTGTCTCTGTCTCACTCTTATTCTCATATACTATTTTATTAGGGCACCGTGGCCTAGTCAAGTTGACACATAAAATTAACCATCACACTGATGGAAACGTTGAAAGGCAGGAGGGCAGGTAGCCGATATAGCCTGTTGAATGGGCAGCTAGTAAGGAATTTTGAAGGTGATAAATATTTAATTTAGGCCTTTTTTTTTTTTTTTTTGATGTTTGCCATGGATACATTTCTCCACTTCTCCTATGTAATAATAAGAGATAGCCACTTTATCCACTAATACATTTGAGTGTGGTGAAAAATCTAATCGGAAAAAAGTGTTGTTTTTCTATCATATCAGGCTGTGTGAAAAGTGTGACAGCTATAGCAGTCCATTAAAATCATCCATAACAGTAAGTGTGTAGGTGGTCTTGGCCACCCAGCTAGAATACATACCCTAGGCTCTCATCCATAGGTGTGGCCATGTGTCTAGGTTCTTACAGTAGGATGGAAACCACTTGCAAGTACCAGTTTTGAGAGAAGATGTGTTCTTACTCCATGCTCTTCTCTACAACAATAATCTGGCATATATGAATCAGGTTCAGCCACACAGATGACACCAATGCCCTCAAACTTTTGGTACCTTTCACTCTTAAAAATCATTGAGGGCCTTAAGAGCTTATGTTTCTGCCGGTTCCGCCTATTAATACTGGCAGTATTAGAAAACAAAACTAAGAAACTTTTAAAATACAGATATATTTATTCATTTGCAATAACAATAAATTTGTAACATGCTAAAAAGTGAATGGCACATTTTTATGAAGAACAATCTTTCCAAAAAAATTAGTGAGAAAAATAGCGTTTTATGTTTTTTTCAAATCTCATTAATATCTGGTTTAAGAGAAGGCAATTGAATTCTCATTTCTAATTCTTTATTCAACTTACGGCAATATGACAATATATTGTTTTGGTCAAAATATGTGAAGAAAATTGGGTCTCACACAGACATGTAGTTGGACAAATAAGAAATTTTTAAATAGCCTTTTCCAATAATTGTAAATATTTTTGGATAATCCATCAAAACTTCACAAGTTTTAGTTTCTTAAAAATTATTCATGATATGAAATTAGAGTGTGTCAAAAGACTCTTTCCACTCTGTTACATTACATTTCATACAGCAATGGTTTAATACATTGTGCAGTGTTCTTTTGGAAAACTTTGGCTTATTGGGTTATATAGATCTTCCAGTGCTGACACATGTCCTGAGGTGATACCAGCATTCACATTTGTTAATATCTACACCAGTCTCATCAGGAGAGCCTTTAAGTGTTGGAAAGATGTCACGTTCATAGAGGCAGATGCAAGTTTTCCAAAAAAAATTTTCTGCTTGAAAGTTCCATTACTTTTTAGCAACAAATATTGTCATTTCTGCTTGTAAAATGTTAATTTCAAAAAAAATTACTATCTATCAAATAACCCAGGCTGTTCCTAAGTTCATTTACCAACTTTTTTTTTCCAAGTAAAATTGGTCTTCTATAACAGCAACAAAATACAAAACACACCAAACACATAAAAAATCACATAGATGCTTTACTTAGAGAAAACCATCATATTGTTCAGTATTTAGCAGAATTTCTTTATGTGTATTTATCATTATGTCACACACAATATTAAAAATATGTGCACCTAATGATAAAGATTTAATAAAATTAAAAATTTTACTGTTTCATCAAGGCAGCTATTGAGCAACACTATGCATTTAAAACATTTTTTATTGTAATTGCATGACAGTGAAGAGAGCAATACCTATGTACAAATATAAACACAGGATAAAAAGTTAAATAGCACCTTAGTATTAATATGAAAATTATTTTGACTTTGAAATCTCCTGAAAATGTCTCAGAAATCCCCAGAATTCGGTAGACCACACAAGGAGAACCCCTGCCCTCAAGGGTGTTAGAAACCCAAGATGAAAGAAATCTGGTTCCCTAAAAACAGGACTGTTGGATAAGACAAAAATAAAAATTTTGTTCACCCAAATACTTATTCACAGGGTGTTTTTTCTTTTAGAAGTTATTCCTTTACTCTGAGATATTGACCTCAGAAGTCAGCTGATATTACAAAAAAAAGAAATTTGGAATTGGCTGAGAAGTTAAGTTTACAGCAAGGAAAAACCTATTGCAAACTAGGATTAGAATTCTAGACTTAGTTAGACTTACAATGCTTTGGAAAAGATATCGGATACAATTTTTCCTGATAATTACCATGCGCTTATTGAGATGTAGCTCTAGGGAAAGCATCTAGAAAAGTTAGGAGTAAGTGTTTGCTCCTTGCTACTCTAGCAAAGTAGCAAAAGAAAGACATGAGTTCAGGTAAAAAGTTGCCAATTAGTAAGCAGTAATAGAAGGAAAAGAATTTAGAGATTTGGAGCACCACAGTGTCAGAAAACCAAATGTTCCTCTTTCCAGAGTAGCAGGATATATGGCTGTTCTTCAAGGATTTTCTTTAAGGCCTGTTAAGACTCCTAAGCCCCCCAAAAAGGTGATACCCCTGTGCTGTGTATCAAATAAAGATGTATCAATACCTTCCCACAGAACATTTACTGTTTTAAATGGCATAGGGTAGCTTCCACTTAAATGAGAGAGAAGTACATGGGTGCAGAGTAGAAACTAAAAAAGTAAACTTGAGTATTACATCTACTACCAGCACATAGGGCTGACTTAAAGCAAATAGAGTACAAGCCTACTAAGTTTTGGAAAATGTATGCTAAAGAGATAATAAGCCCAACTTCATAGCCCACCCTAAAGACCACAAAGCAAGGCATAATTTCCAACACCTACTTCAAAAGGTGTAATGGAGGACAGTAGACACAGATGGTTATGTATTATTTATCCTCACAAGGGGCAAAGTCAGTTTCACAATATATAAGGGATGTTATGGACTGAATGTTTGTGTCTCCTCAAATTTATATGTTGAAATTCTAACCTCCAGTGATGGTATTAGGAGGTGGGGCCTTTGGAAAGTGATTAGGTCATGAGGGTGGATCTCTCATGAATGGGATTGCTGTGGTTATAAATAAAGAGACCCCAGAGAGCTTTCTTATCCTTTCCACCACCTTAGGACACAGAGAGAAGATAGCCATCTATGAACCAGAAGCAGGTCCTCAACACTTTGCAGTCTCCAGAACTGTGAGAAATAAATATTTGTTGTTTAAACCACCCATTCTGTAGTATTTTATTGTAGAAGTTCTAATGTATCAATACTATGATGAGGGATAATGAAACTATGCTAGAAAGCAGAACCAGGGGTGGCTAGATTGACCAAGGAAAGAACTTATCTCACTGCTATAGTAGGAAGTTTCATACTTCCTGCCCAGATGAATTTTAAAATTACTGTCGATTAATAACTGTTTCCCAGTCTTTCCATTTTTAATTGGCTGTTTTTACTAAAGTATTTGCTGTTTTTTATAAAGTATCCCACTGTATATTGGGATGAATAACTAGTTTTGAGCTACTATATATTGGAAGTGGGTTAAATTTTGGGGGGATGTCATGAGAAGCCACATGCAAACTGATACAGAGAATGGTACATCATCCAGATATTTGAAGTTTGAAGTGAATACAGTAAATGTATGAGATTTTGGTTTTTCCACTTTAGGAGGGAGTAAATGTATTCTCTGAATGGGAAGAAGAGTGGTCAGAAGGGGCTGACTATGGTGAGACCATTAGCATTGCACACACATACACAAACACATTCTCACACACGCACACAATTTGTTTTTCTCTTCTTCCTTGCAATTTTAGTTATTGGGACACAAAGCTTTCTGGAAACACTTTGTTACCTATTTTCTCTGTTATACTTGTCCAGTGGAATATGACCAGAAGTACCATGTGCTAGTGATACCTCAGAATCACGTCATTGACTTACTCCCTTCTTTTCCTCCATCCAACCAGCAGAATTCTACATAGGACGATGTGATTCTTTGACCAGCCTGACAACAATAGTGCCCTATAAGATGATGCAGCCTTGCAGTGGAAGAAATTTGGGCCCTTAAGAGTTTATTTAGAGTAGAGATATGTGCAGACCTGGATAATTCACATGGTCAGCTTTGTGGAGATAAACAGTTTCTAGTCAATCAGCCAATGAATTTGTAGGAGTCTTTGTTATAGTAGCTCAGCTTTTGTTCCAACTACTGAAGGGTGGTATAAATATAACATTTGAGATCACAGAAGGCAGAGTCAGAGGAAATGTAAAATTCAAGACTTGGGAAATTTGCAGGAATCTTTGAAAAGCTTAAGGCTTGAAAACTATAAAATCCATAGTTATTGATGGACCATACCTAGATATAAAGAATGAGAATTCCCTAGTGATAAATGTGTCTCACAAGTGAAATAAAATATTATCTTTTATCTTCCTATTTCATATATGTGGTGGAATTGGATAAGGAACGGAGATTAAGTTAGGTTAAGCAACAGAGTGAAATCCAAGAATGAAGTGAAAGTCAGTGATACCAGTGGTGCTGATTATTTGGTAAAATAAATCATTAACATACATTTTTGAAATATCTCTTAAAATTATGCTAAAATTCATTATTAAATTCAAATGCTAAGTATACTGACACCCTGAGTCAGTCATACATATATGTCACTGTACTGTTTCCTAGATTTCTACAACATAGAAAAAATATGCTACTGCCAAAGATGTTATTAGTTATATGCTTCTGAGTGTTAAAGGACTCAACAGAAAAATTTGAGCTCAAGATTATACTAAAGATAACTGAGGGAAGCTGATTTTTCCCGTGCTTCTCTATATGTTAAAAAGAGACTGAAAGACCTCACTACTCTAACGTTAGTATGCTGACTTCATAATTTCAATAATTTTTTTTCTTTGAAGGCTCAGAATTTTCTGGAAAATTATAATCTTTATCCGGAAAAGAAAAAAACACATATAGAATCCATGACAGATTGTTATGTTGTTAAATAAAGTGTACTTAACGGGTCTATTATTGAGTAACAAGGTCCTATCTAGAATTTATGCTAAATGCAAGGTCTGGATCTCCTTTCTACTAGGTACTACTAGTGATTGCTGGGAAGATTATAGTTTTTATTTTTTTTTTATTTTTTTAAGGAGAGAAGGCAATATTGATAAGATGTAATAGAGGATGAAGTGAGTAGGGTACATAAAATAAAAGGAAGGCTGAAGTTGACAGTTATCAGAAAGAATGAGAAGGGCTTTGGACCATGGGTGTTCTTACTACTGAATGTCAGCAAGGAAACAAACACAACTTAAATCCTCACAGTACAAGTTCCATTTAAAAAGATTTTTTAAGAATTGAATCTTCTGACTCCTACGTGAAAAATTCCTCCTCAAGTAAAACTCTCTATAAAATATATTGTGATAGAAAACTTTGGTATGCGGTGTTGTGACAATCCTGTAAATCTTAGAAAACACAAATACAAAAGTATTATTTTTTATTCAGTTTATAGAGCACATTTGGGATATGTTACTGTGTATGATATATGTAAAAGTATTACAAATCTTTTTTCTTAGGGTCTTTTTGTTGCTTAGTAACAGAGGAATGGAAGGAGTGGTAAAAATAGGTCACCAGTAAGTGAGAGATTTTCTTGTTTTTTTATATCAGGAAATAGTGTTTGAGGATAATAATAGAAATAAATCATGGATATGTTGTGCATTACTCTGAGACAGCCAAAGCTCTGTGAGCATTCCCATTTTTTTCTATCATTCTTCTGCCTTCTAGGGAGATGTTAAACATAAAGTAAGCCATTTCTCTTATGTTTCCATAAATGTTAAAATTTTTTCATAATAGCCTATGAGTACTTCAAATTATATATGAAATGAAATAACATTCACTGCACATTTAGAGGTACTGTCAATGTTTATCCCAACAATAATCATTATTCTGAGACTTCCAAATGCAAATGAGTCATTCTTTTCCTGCAAACAAAATGAAATATAAAAGGTATTACTTCATTAAAGTTTTGATTTTATGTTAATGGTGAATGTAAGTATCTAGGACATTTAATTTAGAATGATTTAGGTAATCACTTTGCAGGTGTACTACATTAATTATAATCACATTAGTTTAGTGATATTCTAATTATGTGTTTGTTTGCATAACACAATTTATCCTGAAATCACTGAGGATTTCTTTTCTTAGTTTTTAGAAGACACAAAAGCAGTATAATGATTTATTTTCCAGCTGAAAAAGCATGACTTTGGATTCTGTTTCCAGATATTCAGATAATAATTATTAACTGTGAACAAAGTACAGTTTTTAAAAATCCAAATGTCTGAAGGCACTGGAGAGCAACCAAAAGGGAAACAAAACAAAACAGAAACCTGGAAATGAATAGATACTTAAGAGAGGTAAATGTATAATAGGATATTTACGTTTATATGACTTTCCACCTAAAGGCACACCAAAGTTTGCACACTAGAGAGCAAATAGAAATCCAGCAAAAAGCCATGGTGTTGCTGGTTACAAAGTTAAGGGTTTCCAGAGCTATTGTTAAATAAGGGGACAGATTCTAGTAAGAAAAGGGTCATAAAAGAGGAAAGTCCCACATAAGTGGGGGAGATATCACCCTTCTAAGAGAAAAGGAATAGCTGAATGATTGAAAAATCTAAGCAAAGACTTCAGCTCTGCCCACCACGGGGAAGACAATGTTTGGAGTTTAAGTCCAGTAAAGATAAATATTACATAGACCAAAATCATCTGGATGCAGAAGAAAATAACGGAATCAAGCATTTCTGAAAATTTGCCATTTACACTGCCTAGTCTAAAGTAAAAATGAACAAACAAAAATACTAGCCATGAGAAGAAACATTATGCCATAGTTAAGATAAAAAGCAGTCAATAAAAACAGACCCTGAGTTGGCACAAGAATTGGAATTAGCAGTTAAGAAATTGAAGGAAAATATGGAAATAATAAATTAACAGATAACTACAGTTAGATAACTACAATAGAGAAATGGAAAATATTTTTTAAAATATATAAATTATAGAACAAAAGTGTACATTACCTGTAAAAAAAAATCCAATGGATAGGATTAACAATAGATTGGAGATAATAGAAAGATAGGTAATTGAAATTGAAGATAATCCATAGATATCCAGTGTGCATAACACCTTAAAAAAAAGATTAAGAAAGGAGCATCACTAAAATGTGAAACAGTATAAAGTATTTAACTTATGTGCCATGGAATCTGAGAGACAGTAGGAAAGAAAACAAAATATTTTTTAAAGGCTAGAAAGTTCCCAAATTTTGTGAAAACAAAAACTTTCATATATAAGGATTTCAGCAACCCAAACCAACATAAGCAGGAAAAAATAGTAAGATAAAAAGGTACAACATATAAAACTGATTAAAAAGGGAGAAAATTTTGAAAGTAGTTAAACATAAATACATTGTATGTAAAGTAGCAATGATGCAAAAGATGGCTCCATTGTCAAGTTTTGTTGACATTTTTTTTTCTAGGTATTTCCCCATTTAAATTTAGGCTTAAAAATTGTTGGCATGGAGTCATTGATAATATGCTTAGTGTCTCTTCCATCTCTGGTGCATCTGTAGTGATCTCTATCCCCCATTTTCTTGCACATGTTAGGTCTTTTCTCTGTTCTGTCATTCTCACAAAAATTTTTATTTTTGGTAGATATTTATGAGCTTTTTAAATGTTACAGTTTTCTCTAGGAGAGTATAAGATGATGAATGTGGCAATAATTTATATTTTTACTCACCCTTAATGTATTAGAGTTTCCCAGGTTCAGAGTGAACTGTGTGAAAATAAAACTTGGCATATAATTTCCAGAAACAATAGAGTTTAAAATGTGGTCAATATTTCTTTAATAGGGAGATTACAAAGAATTCAAAAAGACCACCCCATAACTCTCCAAGTTAAGGTGAAGACAAATAGAAAGAGATAATATCAGTTAAATTGAAAGTAGAGATATACCTCAGTGATTTTTTGGTCTTCTTTTAACTGAAAACATACCCTGAAAGACAATTATGTGAAACTATTTTTTCAGTCCCAAAGGGTATTGGATTTAATGATGCATATTATGTTTATATTTAAGTCAGATCAGAGATAATGATTAAACCAATACCATTCACAGCAAATAATTTGATGACTAAAAATATTTATCAAAGAAGAATCAGAGTAATGAATGATAGAATGATATATGCTTTCTTTTCTTGGATGTGTTTTCCTGCTAAAGCTGTCAACAAATATTTAAATACTGTTCCTATTAGGGAAAAATATGATATACTCAAGAGAAGAACAGTATGTGATCACAATATTTTTCAGGCTAGTAAAGCAGTAGTGTGTGAGAAATTAGAGGAAATAATGTATATTTAAATTTTCTGAATAAAAGAGGAGAGTGGGAAAGAAAAGAACTATGCATTGCAACATTGATTTTTATCTTAAGAAACCCATATTTCTTTTAATAGATCCACTCAACACCCCACCCTGTATGAATTATATTCTTCACATCTGTGAAAATATATAATTTTAGCATTATTCGTTAGTAAAAAGTTCTTTCCTCACAAAATTATATGTTTAATTCTTGATATGCACTTAGGTTTACCCTCAACTTCACAGTCTTCTGTTCATATACGTAGTACAGAAGAGGGAAGAACACTTTAATGACCCACAATTTGAATCAGGTTTCAGATGGATAATAGTATGATCTTCTTGCTCAAGTGGTAACATCAAAATACTGTAAAATTGTACTGAATTCATTCAATTTTAACATTCAAAGTCTAGTTTAAAGCATTTGAAATCATCAAACTTTAAAATATTGAAATGCACATTAATGGTTGATCCCAAGTTAATAATTTAGTTTATTAATATACATGTTGAAGAGAAGTGTATGATAGAATTCTTTAACATTATTTATGAAAACTTTTCTTGTTAGCACCTAGTGGGAAAGTCAGGAAAACATAATCCCACTTAATTTGCCCTATCTATAATGCTGCTTTTTAGATGAATCTAAGTTTTTGTTTTTTTAAATTAAAAATTGTCACATGAATCAGTAAATAAAACTTAGAACATATATTGGGCAATTAATAATTATAATAATTTGATCATTGTTTGATATGTAAACAATTAAAATAGATATAAAAGAGGCTATAACAAAAATTGAGCTTTTTAAACTTATAATCATAGATACAGAATGGTAAAATAAGTCATTAAAATTAAGACAAATAGTCATTAAAATTAAAATGACTATTTAAAAATAGTCATTAAATTCAACATTTTCATTAGCAACATATATTACTATAATAAGCTCAACAATAAATGGAAAAATTCCTGCCGAATACAATGCCTAATATGCCTCCTATCAATTTACCTTTATAATGACCATGATGACATATAATAAAGGAAAATCCAATCCATGAACTTGCAGATAAATTCAAGTGAAGGTAAAATAAAAATGCCTGAGGAAATTTTCTGCCAACCACATCATCAATAAATGGAATTCAGCTACAAGGTCCACACTCTCATGTGTAATTAGACACGATGCTTCAGTGTAGGTAGAGATGGACATTGGTTTATTCCCATTGTTTCATTCTAACGTGGGAGATAGAATAACTAGAATATAAAGAAATCATACCTAATGTGTGGTGTGCAGGAGCTATCTTGCAGATCAGCTAAACAAAAATTTCAACCCTCAATCCACGTGTTCAAATCTATATCATTATCAGAGTTAGTTCTTTTAATTTAGCAACTGTTTAGAGACATTTATGTTTATAATAAAGTTTGAAGTGGAGAGGAATTTTATAATGTATCCTGGTATTCATAGCATCAAAAGAAATAGTTGCATGAAAATGCAAAGATCAACACAAGAGAGGGTTTTAAAATTACTATATTAGTAAGAGAAAGTTTACTAAGCTATACGTATACTCTAGTCTTGTCAGAGGACCAGATAGTAAGGCTATACCACAGAGCACCAGTATATGGATGCCTGCTAGTCTAAACAAGTAATTTGATTTAAGGATTGCATTTGAGAGATCAATACTCAAAACATATAAGTTGAAAGTGATGGAAGCTAAGGATATCCCATGGGCGTTGCTTGTTGAAAACCACCAGGCCTGAACAAGAACCTCTACAGTTATAATTGTGGCAGGCCAACCAGCCCTAGGATAGTCCTAAGTTCATGCCCTATACTCCCTTTGGGTATGGGAAGGTCCTATACCTAGAATATGGCAATGTTGATATGAGGGCACCCTCATGTTTCTGTTATGCTGTTTATAGGCTCTGTCACACTTGTGTGAGTGAGAAAAATGACTCTCTCCTTTGCAGATTTTGAAAAATGAGCTGCCTTGTTGTGAGTGGGCCAGTGGAGAGGGACATGTTTTAAGGAAATGTGGGAAGGCCCTAGGAACTCAGTGGTCCCTTACCAGTAGCCAGAAAAAAAAAAAAAAAAGAAAGGATGCTTATTCCTCCAGATACAAGGAGACGGATTATGCCAACCACGTGAGGAAACTTGGAGGCAGAACTTTACACAGAAAATTTTCTAATGTGATAATAATGCTGGCTCCACCTTGACTGCAGTCTTGTGAAACACTGAAGGAGAGAACGCAGCTAAGTTGTCTGCCCAGAACTCTTACGTATAGAAACTATGAGATAATAAATATGTGTGGCTTTGAGCTGTTGTGTTTGTGGTAATTTGTTTTCACAGCAAGAGCCAACTAGTACAATGATAAAATCTTTACAAAATAAAAATCATAAATGAAAGGGAAAGTTTCCTTTGTAACACAGTAATAATAGGATTAGATAATAAATCATTTTCTATGAGAAATACGTAATCATTTTCTGTAAGAAATAAGTAAAATATGTAGTTGATATCTCCAGATATGAGAGATGTTGCTTTTATGAAACAGAAAACATTGAAGTTAAAAAAAACTTCAACAGTTTGAATAAAGGAGATATGTGAAAAGCCTACTTAAAATGTTTTAATGCAGGAAAGATAAAATTCAGCAGAGAGATTTTAAAATACACCAAACACTACTTAAGTAATGAGGGCTGCATAGAAATACAGCCAATTTCTAAGAATAAGTGCAAGAATTCCTCATAGTAGATAGAAGGTTCTGGGCTTACATGTGACCTGATTACCCTACCTTTAAAAATTTTATTCCTCTCTCACATTCCTTAGCCTTCTTACTACTTTATTTTGTCACTAGAAATTGTCATCTCCAAATGTATTATATATTTTACTTATTCATTAGGTTTATTAAATCTCTACCTCTACAGTAATAAAAGGTTCCTGCATGCAGAATTTTTGTTTGTTCATTGATGTACCCTAGATATCTAAAACAGGGCATGACTCATCCTAAGTACCCAAGAAATATTTGTTCAATAAATGAAAATAAAATAAAGAGAGAATAAAATGACAAATAATGAAACCAAAAGAGATAAGGAGCAGAACAGAAAAAAATCATAGAAAATATCCATTAGTTTTCAGGATTTTTTAGTCTCCAGCTCATCAAACTCATTAATTTTCCTATAAGCACTCATTATGTAGTTGGTTCTAATGAGTGCTTAAAAGTAAAAGAATTTATATGCAGATGATGAGGTATGGAAGTTATTTGTCCTGTTATTTTCATATGTTCAATTAAACATTAACAACCTTCCATTCAATTATTAGTTGTTATATTCATTAACTAATCATTATATTTGTTTGTAATATAATCAATTATAAAATCAAACACAATATAATGTATTATTTACAAAATATTTTGTTCCTTATAAAATTGCTGACTTAGCATTGCTGTTTTACTAATTTATATATTACACATTTTAGATTTGCTTTGTTCTAATACTTATCAATGCAAATATTTGCTTATCTTTCATTACATGGCAATACAAGGTAGGTTACTTTGGTTTGTTAATTTCATAGGCTGCATTTATTTGATGATTTGGAAAAGTTTCTGCAAAAAAAAATGTCTTTCTATTTATTTTTATATCAGCACATTTCATTCAGAGCTGTAAATACTTGAAATACAGCTCAACAGCTGCTGTTCACTTTGCTTAATGTTTTGTTTCATGGCCTGTGTTCTGTTTTATAAATTATTTTTCTATTCCTTGGGAACATCTGGTATTCTTTCTTTTCATGTTCTAAACTGTATTCATTTGTCTGAGCAATAGCATTTGTAGCTTTGGAGTACTTTCAGTTCTGAAGTTTATTTTAATTTTGTTAACAGTAATTTGGAAACTACACTTATTTATAGTTAAATATGCTTCTGCAAGTGACCTCACATTCTGGGAAAGGAAAATACAGGATTTCAGAAAGTATAATTATCTTACGGTGATATCTGTTAAAGATAAAATGTGATGACATACTTTCTCTTGTAAATTCCTCAAGTAGTACAAAATTTACCAGTAATATATATTAAATACCCATTAAAAGTGCAGCCCTGCATTTTGTGTTCTGTTTTATTGATATAAAATTTCAGTCATATCTTTGATGTTGCAAAAAAAGCACATAATCTTTTTAATCTTAATGTTTCCATGGTTATAGACAGCTATTCTTAATTTTACTTGTGTGCATCAGTGTAAATAACAATATTAGAAACAACCATATGCTTTAATTAATAATCAATTAATATGTATTTTGGGGGTATCTAGGATACTCAACACAAAACATTGGATTTATGTGGAATAGAAAATAAAGACTTACTCCTACCATCAGTAATGTTACAATCTGCCTAAAGACAGAACCCATATAGGGTTCAATAGGTTATATATTCCAAAAACATTCAAAGAATAGAGATACAAATAGTACAGTAGATATTTGAAGAAGCCTTAGAGAATGAGAAACTTGGATTTTGAAGGCTGTATCATATTAAAATATAAAATGAAAATAATGAAAGCAGAAAGGATGGTTTTATATTGTTCATAGTGAATTCCAATTGTTAATTGACTACCTAATAGAAACATTCAGCTTGGAGTCGTAGCCTGGCTAGTGAATACATTATAGAGATAAATATCTATATACATGTACTGTTGTGATATAGAACAGAGTTTCATCTGTTATTGCATATCTAAAAGAGACATAATTGATTTTGTAGATTTATCTAGTTTTTACTCCTTTCCTTTGGTTCCTCCATTTTTTTCAAATAAAATGATGATACAATTAAAAACTGTGAATTTTGGTGGAATTTTATAGAATTCCATTTAAGAAATATGAATATGTACATTGGACCACAAATAAAATAAACTTATTATTAAAGAAAACTCTCAGCTTGTGTGGCTTCAGACCTTTTCAGAATGTTTTGGTTATTTTTAAAGATTTGTGATTTTATATTTATT
Organism: Hippopotamus amphibius kiboko; assembly: GCF_030028045.1. Classification (NCBI taxonomy): domain Eukaryota; kingdom Metazoa; phylum Chordata; class Mammalia; order Artiodactyla; family Hippopotamidae; genus Hippopotamus; species Hippopotamus amphibius. Next base: position 79,737,101 of record NC_080198.1, read on the forward strand.
TTTGCAAAATTAACATTAGTGCATGCAATATGCATTGATGTTTGTATACTTTCTGTTATGCTTACTGCATGTTCAGAGTTTCTAAGATTTATATTTTTATGGAAGGAAACAATAGAAATATGTTTTGAAAAACATACCAAAAAAGACCAATGGTTCCCTTAAGTACTTTATGTAACTTTTATATTTATTTACTTATCACCAGAGTTGACACATTATTTTAATGTTAGAAAATCATTAGATTCACCAGAAGCACCTTTAAAAACTTAAACCAGGATTTGGGCAATGTAATTATTATCTAGCATATGATTTTACATGCCTTGATAATTATCTTCTTTAAGCTAAATGACTTATATGGATGAAAAAGTTATTAAATAAAAAGTAATACCACTTTTGCCATATATAAAGTATTGATGAATATGTATTGTTTTCCCTAGGCCTGTCCCAGAGCTATGTCAAAATGCAGCTGAGAACTCACAGAAAACTTAGCCTGTATACCCTAAAGTTTAGGACACATAATAGCATGGAGACTGTTGTCTGGCTCCCACTTTGTGATTTTTAAATAGGGGAGACTGGTTTGAGGAGTCATAGATGTCAGGAAAAAGAGAGGGGGCAGAGGTAGGCAGCCTGAGCTACCAATGTTTGGTATGCATTGTACAATGTGGTGTGTACTATACATTTCCTGTGTGCCGCCTAGATCCAGAAGAGACAATCACTGTTTGTACCCATCAAAAAGGGGCAGCCTTCTTCTGTTGACAAGACCCCAGAGATCTGTCCTATAAAAGCAGAGTACATTCCCCAAGACAGTAGTGCAGTGTTCTTTGGTAACCTCTGAAGAACTCACATCTTCATCCCAAAGGGGAGTCAGCATTTATTGGTTGAAAGTGGACTGTGAAACATGAAATATGTATAGAATAAACCCTAGAGTAAAAACTAAAATTATAGGAAAACAGGTACTAATAAATCAATAATAGAAATACAAAAATGGAATCATAAGAAATGCTCAATCCAACAATGACAGGAAAGAAGGGAAAAAGAAATAATGACATATAGGAAAAACAGAATTCACTAATTTGATTGCAAAAGATACTAAAATCAAGCATTTTTATAGTACTTTGTATTCGTGAGAACATTTGGGAAAAAGTGCACGGGGCTGTGCTGCAGTAAGTAATTGCTTACTAAAAAAGAGCTGGGCTAGCTATTAGCTTAGAATTACTCTTTGGAGAAGGTCTTACATAAAATTAAGAGGAAGAATTCACCACTACTATATAAAATTAATAAATCAATAAGTAAAATAATATCAAGGGTCCAGAAGATCTGAAAAGCAAAATTTAACATATGTAATCTAAAGCTGTGTGTAGACACATGCACACACATACACTTGTGCATAATTCTTCATTCAGAACTTAGTGAATATTCATATCACTTAATTCACACAACCATAACAATTTATTCCCTACAATAAAGAGAAGATAATTTTAATGCAAAAATTGTCTTTTTGCTATTTAAAAAAACCTTTAAACCACTTTTTTCTTTGGAATAAAATTAAAAGTGTTGCATATGAACACCTTAACCATCTGCTCTTTTCATTACACTTTGAGAAGCGGTGGACTTTTGATTTCTTGAATATAAAGTTTCTTTTTAGGCTCTGTTACTACAAATTCACTCTATCTGGAAGACTCTTCACAGTTCTAACATACTACCGTCTCCTCTTCATGCTTTAAGGTTCTGCTTAGATGCTATTTCTGCAGGGAATCCTTCTCTGACTTCTGTTTAAAGTCAAATATGTGTTTCCTCAGCATGTTTCACTTCCATTTTTTTATTCATGTGTACTTTGCAATTACTTTAATGGTCTTTATTTCCCCCACTAGACTCCTAAAGATGAATATCATATTTGCTAAATTCATCATATCTTTTGTTCTTAACATAGTAATTGGCACAAAATAGATTCTCAAAAAGGTTTTGAACTAATGAGTAAGTAATCACATTGGTATTATGCAAGCCATATATTACATAAAAGATATTGTTAGCATTTCTCAGCTTATATTTCATAAATATATTGTGAAACTGTATTGTTCGACCACCTTTTGCACATACCTTTTAAATCTAATTCTAACATGATTGAAAGCCTAATCCAAATGCCTCATTTCAGAAATTATCCTAACCCCTACCTAGTCTCTACTTCCCAAATGCAAGTAATATTTCCTTCTTCTCACCTTGATTTCATTATCAGTGCTTATATTAAAACAAGGAACAGGATCTGCTTTTCTCTATAGCTACTTTCATACACATCTTTATTTCTTATTACTAAATTGCTATGAGAGACTTAAAGTAGGGTTTTCATCACTGTGTAAGGTGGAGCTAATGCCCACTCATTTGTAGACTACAAACTGAATGAGATATGATGTCAGTATTTCCAAATTGTATATAAGTACTCCAAGTATCAACAGGGCACTTAGTAAAAAGGTTAAATAAATTCATTAAATTAAATAACAAAAGTGATAAATTATTTGAACATCCCCAAATATCTTGGTGTGATATACCTTCCTCTAGGTCTAAATGGCCTTCCTTTAGACCACTGGCTTCTTCCCCATCTGCCAGATCACCTCCTATGACACCTCACATTTATGACTCACGGAAGTCCAGCCCAGTGTGCTGCTGATTCTTGCCTCTTTTTCATTCAAATTAAATCACTGGTTCTGAATCAGAGAAGCAGCTTCACCTATTGAAAAGGTTATGTCCTTGTAGATGGGAGTACACATCCTAGGAACTGTATTACTTTTGGTAAATTGCCAAAATGATATGAATACCAAATGGTGGCACATACTACAACATTGGTGCTAAATTACTATATGCATATAGCATACTTGGGAACACTGCAGACAAAATGTATCCAGTAACTGGCAGGTACTAGGAATTGAAGCCCGGAATATAGGGATTACTATGACTGTTCATTCATGTAACACTCCTTAGTACAGTTCTTTGCCTTGTGTCTATTTCTTACCCATTGTTTATGTCTGGTCCCTAAGAATGTTTTGTATTTCCTTCACAAATCTCTTCTTAAGTGCTCCAGTCAATGAAAGTAATACAACTTATATATGTTTAAAAAAGGAAGATCTAATACAACTGTGAGTGCATGAAAAAATGGAAGTTACAATAAAAACTGAGAGGAATTAAGATAAGCTGTATGAAATGAGGAATCATGGTTAATAGATTAAAAACCTTACTCAGCAGCCTTAATGACTCTGCAATCAATTTAGTTTTGCCCAAAGACGTTTTGATTTATAATAACCTATTTTAGCATTACCTTAGCATATCCCATGAGAATCATTGCCGAGTTTACTAGAGTCACAGAGCAGAGCTGTACTGATTGGCTTCACTCCATTCGGTATCTTTCTGCTGAAGGAAAAAAATTCTTACGTGCACTGGAGCATGTGCCAAATAGAATACATGCAAAATTGCCTGTTAAAATACAGCAACAGTAAGAAATGCAAATCCATTGCATATACTGTGAATTACTTTACAAGGCATGCTAATATTAGGTAGGTTTTTTTTCTTCCTCAGGATTACCACAAAGGAGCTGCCTTTCTGTATGTGAACGTCAGGATAAATGCATCACTTTAAATTAGAGCGTTGTGCACAACAATGTAAAATACACAGAGGAGATTATTCCAGATCTAAGCTTCCTTTAACACTCCCCTGAATTTCTGTATAATTACAACTACAAAACATATCAGTGAATACAGATGTTTGCAAAAGTTCTTTCATAGACCAAGGTTTTGAACTGCTTGTAAGTGTAGCAGTATTTATCCTGGCAATTATGACTTATTAAGTGTTTCTTCCAGTGACTAATTCAACCATTTAAAGATTTCTGCAGTGTAAGAAAGGAAAAGGTTAGCTCTTACCGCCAGCATATCTTTTTAAAACATTCAGTTAGATAGTGAGAAAAAGCAGATTATCTCTTTAGATTTTAGTTTTCAGCTACTGTTCCATTGACGTTGCATATTTCTCCCATCTGTGCATTTTTTTCTCACCTATTTTCCTTTGGTTCTGTGTGGTTATCAATTGACAGCAAAGTCACTTTCTTAAACATGTCACTTAGTATTCTAAATATTTATAAAATTTGAAATTATTTAAAATATAGTGGATGAGCATGGGACTTGTCAATAATTTAGAGGCTGAGCGTCTTTACACAAATTTCAGAATGAAAACCTAATAAAATTCACAATGAAGTTAATCTGACTCTTATTGGTAAGTGTGACTCTTAATTGCTGAGAAGTAAATTAAGTACAAGTGATAAAAATGTGTTGTAGATGACCACAATTAATATTACTTTTCCACAAGGAAACTAAGCTTTGTGTTGTTGTTGTTATTTGGAAAGAAGTGTAGTCATGGGAGGGAAAGTTACTGAAACTGCTTCTTCACTTGTGAAACAAGAAGAATGGATCTATTTTTTTTTCTATTCTATACCAATTTCTGTTTGGGATTTGAATCCATGCTTTTGTGTTTTTTGGAGATTTTATGTGAAAAGGCTAAACATGTTCATCTAATTTCGTCCATGGACAAAATCGATTGGTTTGCTGTATGTCTCAAGAATTGCACACATGAACCTGTGAGCATAGGACTCCCAAACAGCTTACAGTGGTGGACTTTCAGCTACCAACATGGTTTGTTTATGTTGGTTTGCTACTCTACATAAGTTCATTTCTCTGTTCCTCCATATTTCTTCCCACTAAGAAAGAAAACTGCTTAAGAGTTTTCATCGAATACTTTTCCAAAAATATATCTTACTGAGTTTTCTGAAAAACATATCAATTAGATTTTATCAGATTTGATGTCATAAGCCAACATAACTTTGACATAAAGAGAATTCTATTAACTTGCCAACTTCCAGCTCTCTTAGCATCACAGTTTTTTCTGGAGTATAATCTCAGGGAGTACAGCAAAGAGTTTTAATCCTCATAATGGCACAAGTAAGTTATCCTTATTGTTGATAAGGAATATCTGCTAAACCTAAAATCTTCTATTTAATATTCAATTCAATTATGTTATAACAGAAAAAAATATTCTGCAATGAATTTAACAAACTGAATAGGCAGGGATAAAATTTTTTTTAGGCTTTCTAGGTTCAGGAAGGTAGGAAGTAATTTAGTGCAATGTGACAGTATTTTATTCTTCAGGGTGAAAAAGATAGCTGCCCCCAGATGGTTTTCAAGAACTCATTAGGAAGCAAAGGTGACAGGTGATGCTTTCTTATTATTAGGTACAACAGTTAGAGAAAATTCATCTGTAGGAAAAAAAAGAGAACCTTGGTGACTGCCTGGATCTAGCATTTGGATTGACTAAAAGCACAAAGCCACCCATGCATGCTTGTATGTTTTTTTGAAATCACAACATTATATATGGAACTCTGCTTTGCTAAATAGCATCTGGGATGGAGAGTGAAAAAGCATCCCTACAATAATTAGAGAAAAAAATATACCTTTTTCCTACATGTTTCAAAATAAACTCCAACTCTTAGAACTGTGAGGCAATCCTATATTTTTTCCTAGCATTTATGAAATTAAAATATCGATAAGAAGAGGAAAATAATAATTTTATAATAGGAAAATACTAGTAACAGCTGATCCTCTAGAACCTTGAAATTCAAAGTGGGGTTGGAACCAGCAGTGTCAACATTACTTGGGACTTCATTAAAATGCAGATTGTGTTTTGCCAAGAAACACTCATTTAGATAAACCTGTTACATACTGAGAAAGCAAAGTTTAATAAAAGGGGAGGGCTTGAAGGAGATGGGGAGCAAAAAATAAATTTAACACATCTAATCTAGATATTTATTTTTTGCTTTTTCTTTTTTAAAATATTTTTATTGGAATATAATTGATTTACAATGTGATAGTTTAAGTTGTACAGCACAGTGAATCAGTTATACATACACATATATCCACTCTTTTTAGATTCCCTTGTAGGTCATTACAGAGTATTGAGTAGAGTTCCCTGTGCTATACAGTAGGTTCTTATTATTTATCTATTGATATTTTATATATGGTAGTATATATGTCAATCCCAGTCTCCCAACTTATCCCTCCTTCCTTCCTGCCTTGTAACCATTAGTTTGTTTTCTACATCTGTGACTCTATTGCTGGTCTGTAAAGAAGTTCATTTGTACCATTTTTTTTGGATTCCACATATAAGAGATATCATATGATATTTGTCTTTCTCTGTCTTACTTCACTCAGTATGATATTCTCTGGGTCCATCCATGTTGCTGCAAATGGCATTATTTTATTCTTTTTGATGGCTGAGTAATATTGCAGTATATTACATATATGTATATATATATCTCACACTTCTTTATCCACTCCTCTGTCATTTATGTTAATACTATTCTCTGCCTTCATTGTAAAGTCTTAAAGTATACTGCATTGCCATCTTGATCACCTTGTTACTCTCCACTTTCTATCTTGGTCAAATATTTCCTTCTTTTTTTTCATTACTACTTCTCTTTAGCCCTGCCGATAAATGCTTCAAAGCCTAGACTTTAGCTCCCAATTGTTTTTGAATTCTTTCTCCTGAGTAGCTCTTGTAGTTTTTCACATCACCTCTAAGTTATTTATTCTCCATGTTCTGGTCATCACTTTTTCCTTAAAATTGATCACAGAAATATCTACCTACACAGTATATTTCTACTTTGATGTTTAAGATTTCAGATAAATGTCTAAATCCATTTATCACAATCCCTAAAAAAGCTACTTTCTCTTCTCAAACCAACACTTGCTTCTCTCAATCCTGCCAGTCAGTCAGACCAAATTATAATTCTAAAAATTTCTCTTCCATTGTCCCCTATATATACTAAAGTTCTGATATAATGTAAATGACATTTGACATAAATTTCAAGGTAAGTGATACAATGCAACAATTTATTACATGGGCCCGGTTACTTTTCTCCATACCCATTCTAATAATTCTGACTTCATTAGCTCACTTCTAGAATATTCCTACTTAAACCTAGATAGTCTTTCTAATTCTATCTTTTTATCGCATCTATTTAATGTAATTTTCTCAAAATCTCCACTTCCTTGACACTAAACACTAAAACATACTTAATATATTCTTACCCATTCAGTCTCAGTACTATGCCTGATTTTGAAGAGCCTTAATAATATTCCACCTGGTAGAGACTGTCATACAGAGGGAAGTAAGTCAGAAAGAGAAAAACAAATATCGTATATTAACACATATATGCAGAATATAGAAAAATGGTACAAATCAACCAGTTTGCAAGGCAGAAATAGAGACACAGATGTAGAGAATAAACATATGGACACCAAGTGGGGAAAGTCAGGGAGACTGGGGTGGGATGAATTGGGAGATTGGGATTGCCATACATACATTACTAATAAGAAAAAAAAAACTGTACCCTTTAAATATATGCAGTTTATTGTATGTCAATTATATCTCAATAAAAGTTCTTAAAGAAAAAAAAATGATATTCCACCTGGTAGCCAGGATTATTCTTTGGGTAATGTCAGTAATTCCTAGTCTAGATTATCATCATGGGTTTGTTTTAAATATCAACTGGCATGGTGTAAAAAAAAAACAGTTTTTTTAAGGTAATAGACTATTTTTTAGAGAATTTTTAGGAGGTGTCCATAAACACTGAACAGAAAGCACAGAGAATCACTATATGTCCTCTTCACATACAGTTTTTTCCCTCTTATTAACATTTTGCATTAGTACAGTGCATTGATGAACCGATATTGATACATTATTATTAGCTAAATCCATAGTTTACATTAGAGTTCAGCCTTTGGGTTGTACAGTTTTGACAAATATATAATGATGTGATGGTATTCACCATCACAGTGCTAAACAGAATAGATTCATTGCCCTAAATATCCCCTGTACTCAACCTATTCATTCCTCCACTCCCAGGCAGCCACTGATCTTTTTACACTCTATTCTGATGATACCATCAAAGGCATTCTTTTTTTATTTTACAGTTTTTTATTTCCAGCATTTCCTTTTGTTTCTTCCTTAGAATTTCCATCACTCTACTTATATTACCCATTTATTCTTGCATGTTATGCATTTTTTTCTACTAGATTCCTGAAAATATGAATCATAGTTGGTTTCAAACTGCAGTCTAATAATTTCAATACTTCTACCATATATGAGTCTGATTCTAAAGGTTGCTTTGTGTCTTCACACTTTCTTCTACCCTTTGACATGCTTTATAATTTTTGTTTAAAGCTGCACATAATATATTACATTAAAAATCAAAATAAATGGGCCTTTAGTGTAAGATTTTGTCTTTATCTGGCTAGAAGTATACCTGTGTTCACTGTTTGCTGTAGCTGTGGTGTCAAAGCCTAAAATATTCTCTCGTTTCTTTGTTTTTGCATCCTCTGTTGTCTTTAGGTTTCAACAGATATTTCTTCTTAAATGAGGTGCAAGACTTGCAGTTCTCTCAGCTGTAATCTCCTGTGATTGTATAGAAGGCCTATTGATGGGTTGGTATGATACAGTATAAGGAGAAACATTCCATAGTCCTATGATTAGATCTTAGTCTTTTAGTGAGCTGATGTCCCAGGTCTGTGACCTTCACAAGGGCTGTTCATTTCCCCCACTCAGTAAGACCAGAGCTTTAGAGAACACTGGAGTTGTTATTTCCCTTCCTCCAAGGTTCCATTAGGTTCTTGAAATACCAAAATTTATTAGGCTTTGGTAAAATAGTGTCCCTTGAGGGAATACTATTGTTAAGGAGACCATATCACTCTGGGCAGTTTTTCCTGTGACATCGAGTCTGGTGGATCTAAGATGAGCTTTTGTTTTCAGTTTGTTTAGCAGTTTTTCTTCTTGTGAGGATGATGGCAGCAACTCCCTAGTCCTTTGCCTGTTGGACCTGAAAACAGGTCTCTGTTATTAATTTATGTTTTACTTAATCAGATATATATATACACATATATGGATAAAATTATGAAATGCAATATACTATAAATATTTACAATAAAGGAAAAATCAGTTCTTCTTTTACCCTTCAGCTATGATTCCTATTTCTCAGAAAAAACTGCTTTCAAATATTTTAGGAGGTTTTTTCCTTCTGTTTATCTCCATGTCATATATTATTGGCTTAAATAAAAATTTCTTTATTAAGATTATAATGTATCAACTGCTCCTATCAAAACTTAGGATACAGCTTTCATATTCCCTTCTTCTATACCTTTTCCTACCACACATTTATCACTTTCCTCTATTATCACAGTTATAATATTTGGTTATAATATTTTGTTAGCATAATACATGTTGCATATATTGTTATGCCTAGAAATACTTTTTTATTTTTCATCTGTTTTCTGTGTACTAAATATTAATCCAAGTTTAAGCTCTTTGTCAACAATTAAAAAGATTTTCTCAGTTCAATGAAAAAACCCCAGATAATCTATAAATATACTTTTTATTTTTGGTAAAATTACTCTGGGAGGAATACATTCTCTGCTTCTTTCTGGAGTAATACTCTCTATATCTGCAGCTAGGGTTTGATTTCTAAGGCTCTGTATTTGTTTAATGTATATGTTTGTTGCTTGCTTATTGTTTGTTCTACGGTTCCTCCTTTTTCATAGTCTCAGAGTAATTTTTGATAAATATAATATTCAATCATTTCCTTGAGAATACAAAATTTATAGTTTTTGATGTTATTTTCAATTTACTTATTCTCTATGTAATCATGTCTAATTTATAACATCTGTTTAATTAACTAAATTTTATACATTAGTAACTAACTTCTAAGAAGGTTCTTTCTTACTGACCAGGCTTGAATTATTAATACATGTGATAATTGAATTGACTCCTATCAATTAAGTCTGAAAATGTGTTTGTATGTATTTGTAAACATATTATGAAAAACGATAAGAATCTTAAAATGCAGATAGCATAAAAGTTAAATGGAAATGCATTAGAAAAAAATCAAAGTATAGATATACTTAGCAGGAAGACAGGTATATTGTAATGTGTATATAAACACAGGAAAATATTGAATTTATGTAGAATAACGTGTTCATATGAATTTCAGCAATGTAAATTTGCTTACAGAGTTAGTATCGAGTATCACTCATTTGTTCATTAAAATGCCCTCTCCATAACAAATTTTATATTTTATTTAATTTGATGGATTATCAGTAATTATCATTTTATGTGCATATTTGTCCATAAATGGACATAAATAGAGGGTTCATATTGTGATTTTGTTGCAAGCTGTTGGTTCCTCATCTGAAACGGAACAGCTGACTTATTTTACTTGGCCAGCAGGATGTTTTTGTTTAGCTTTTCTTCTTTTTAGTAAATGTGAATTCTTTAAGGGACCCATGTGCTCTCTAGTTCGTTGGTAAAACAGCTATCTATTCCTCATACCCAGATGCTCCACACTTATATCACCTGTAGGCCTCTGAGGTCCTTGTGATCCCTTGAGATCTGTGAGTGAACTTCCCTCCTGAGAACATCTTTCTTGCCTTTATATTCTCTATTTCATCACTCTCAGTTCTTACAAGTAAATTGTCTATATAAGTTGTTGAGATACCGGAATTATTTTTGGAGCAAAGCTTATTTTGCATAATAAAAATTAATGTCATTTAATGAAAAATTATTAGCAAAAATAATTTCCATGACACATACACATGAACGCCAATCTTATTTGTAGATTTAATCATTAATTGCAACACAGATATAAATAATATTTCATATGAAAACAAATATTGTATACTATACTTATTTGGTTGTAGTGTGATGATTATGATATATGAATGAGAAATGTGCCTTCAGCCTGTCTTTATGTATTTTCAGTGTAGCTGAATTAACTATAGTGGAAGACAATTCACTGTTGTAAGTAGCCTTTAGCAACACTTAATGCTTGATAACACTAACTGGGAATTTTGGCCAGTGACATGATTACTTGATAGGTTGAACTAGTGCTTACAGCCATAGGCATTGGATGTATTTAATGCCCTACAGACCTTAGTTTTTCAGTTTCACACTGTGCAATTTATCTGCCTTCAAAGGATGACAGAATTTTCTAATTTAGATATTTATTTACTAATGAAATATAGTTAAATATGTCAGTCAGTCCTGTAATTAACACATATGATAATTGAATTGATTTCTATCAAGTCTGAAAATTTGTATACATAGATTTTTAAACATATTCTGAAAAAAAGATAGGAAAATATTAAAATGCAGATAGCATAAAACTTAAATGGAAATGCATTAGAAAAAAATGCTAGAAGGGAAAAAGGAGGCACGTTACTTGAAGGGTAAATTAATACCAAAAATGATTACTGTAAAGTCACATAACGTTTCTAGAGACATGACATTATTTGAATCTGAGAATATTGAAAGCAAAGTAAATTAAATAAAATCAATTGTATTTTTATATTACTAAACAACTCATGTAACTCATGATTTAGCATTTGATAGTTTAGTAAATTTCATTGTTTATCCCTCCTATTTGCAATCCCATTGTAAACACATGGAGGTCTTTATATGGCCCATAATAACTGTCCTGGAAATCATACACAGTTTCTGCTCAGTAAATGTATGTTAAGTTGATTGATACCTATAAGACTAATCTCATTTTTTTATCCTTCTATGATATATTTCTACATACACACACACACACACACACACACACACACACAGGCACTATGCTTTTCACTTAAGTCTCTTGGTTTCCTTGCCCTGAGAGACAGCAAAGAATAAAATTTTGGGGGGATCATTATTTTTCATTAGCCAGAGAGAGAGAAAATTTCACTAGCGGCTTTTACAATTACAAGTTAAGTAAACTAGAATAAAGAAAATATAGTAGATCAGAAGTTGATTTTAATAAACTTGGATTCCTGGTTAAAGAATGTTGTTATTGTTGAATTGTACAAATTTGGTCTCTCTAAAAAATATACATCTATGTTTTGATATCATATTTAGAAAATTTCACACCTTCCTTTGAATTTTAGGAATAAACAGGTAAATGTATAATAATACTTGACTTCTAATATAAAATATTTGAAGAGGAAGAACAGTTAGAACTGGATCTGATTCAAAACTAACAAACAACAACACGATATGGGGAAAGTATTTCAGAAAGTCAACTTTCTTTACTAATTCAGAAGCTATGTTCCTAAAATTCAACTCTTTGGATCACTGTCTATCCTAAAAAATAAAGCATTTGAAGGAAGCATATTTTGCCATGACCCAGCATGAGCCTTTCTGACATGTTTGTTAATACTGTCCAAACATCTAATTGTGGCCTAAATGTCCCACATAACCTGGACTCTGCCTGCCATTGACCTCATGTGATATCATTTTCACTCCCACCTAATATGATCTCATCTTTAGAAAAGACTCATTTCCTTTCTACTTTCTAGTCTATATTTGCAATGCTTTTCCCATAGATAACTTTGGTAATGTGATTCTCTTTTCCTTTAAGATTCAATATTTCATGTCAGTCTTCTCAAAAAAATACAAAATTCTGTCTGTCTTAATTAATTGCCTTTGTTCTTATCACTAGAATGTATGGGCTATGAAATCAGAATATACATTATTTTTTTTGCAGTCTTAATCTTATTACCTTGATGGAGCCTGACTCATAATAGGCAATATATTTACCTTTTATAAATATAAATATAACTACTTATTTTGATGGATTAAGTATAATAAGGTTAGGAAAATCAAAAGAGAATATTTTTAAATTGGCTTACTTTCCAGGGATTCTGCATTTTTGTGAGGATTTTCTGGATATCTGTGAGATATACAAACTTTTTTCCAGGTTTAATATTAATGTTGTCCAAAGTTGTCCAAATTTCATTCATTGCTATACTGTTTCCACTTATAGCTACATGGTTTCCCATACCTATTTTATTCTCCGTTTTCTGACTTTGTAATAGTTTTAATATTGCAAATGGCCCCAAATTGTTGCTAGATAAAACCTTAGCATGGAGAAATATTTTTATAGTAATTGCTCTCTTCCTTCTCAGAATACCTTTTTTTTCTATAAGAAACTCTTTGGCCTCAAAATCTGAGACTAAATTAAAAAAAATCAGCAGGACAAGTCTACAACAACATACAATGACACACAAATGTGTATATATACCAAGATGGCAGAAAAAATGTATTGCAAGTTTTACACAAAAATAATTTGACTCTCTGTTGGTCTTAACATTTGATAGGCCAGTGTTATATAATTTTTTGGTTATACAAATAGTTTATCTATTAAAAAGGGCATTAGAACCAGGTATTAGAATATTGAACATAGTTTGGAAACTGTTCTTACAGTGGAGAGAGCATGAGTCAGACACCTGGATTCAAATCCCCAAATGATCTTATATTAAGAATATCATTTTGGGTGCATCATGAAAAATTCTGAACTTGAAAATCAGTGAAGGGCCAAAAAAGCTTGGTAGATAAAATGTGCTTATTACTGAATTTTCTTTTTAGTGGGTTACTTCTGCCTTCTCTAAATCTGAATTTTTCTTTAATTCCTTAGGAAAAATATTAAGTTTCTGAGACTTTTCAAAAAGCAGTGCATTCCCCTTATCTTTGGTCCAATTGCCAAGGAAAATAAATTTAACTTCTCTTAAACTTTACTTTCTAATCAATAAAATAAGAACTGTTTTATCTTCACTAGGGTTAATAAAGTAAGATGGCCATGTAGTATGACTGGCACATAACAATTTTCACTCCTCTGTGGCAATACATTAAATTGACCTTTCATATTGGAAGTCATCATAAATGACTATCAAAGAAAGTAATATAATTGTACAACTTAAAAATCACCTATGATTTTACTTAGCCCAGTTATTTCACTTTATATATGTTGGAACCATAGCTACAGAGAGTGTAATAATTTAAATGATGTGAAAGCTGTTGGTGGGCTTGGGACTAGAATCTAGTAGAGCATGTATATTCAATGAATATTCTCCTTTTATCCAATTACTTCCCCTCACTTCCTTTTATTTTCTTGCTTTGTTTATATTCTTTCCTTATGTGGTAAGGGAAGAATTTTTGTTAGCCAAAATATACAGAGTCAGAAAGATGCAAATTGCTCCAGGCAAAGAGGATGTATTAAGTACAGGCATGCATGAGAACTAAAATATGCCCTCATAGATTTATTAAATGATTTTATGGAAGTTTACATCTTAAATTCACCACAGCACCAACTCAATCCCTCTATTGCTCTAATTTATAATATACAGATTTATAATATACAGACCCACCATATCTCTCTTTCCTCCCTTCCTTCCTGCCTTCCTCCTCCTTTCTTTTTCCTCCCATTCCCTTCTCGTCCCACCCATTCCTTTTCCTCCTCCTCCTCCTTCCTTGCTGTTTCAAGAAAACATGAAGAGCCAAGGCAGCATCACTGTGAGGGCACTTTTCTCACCAAAAGTAAAGTGTATTTCAAGCAATCAGTATGTATATAGGCATATTCTATTAGGATAGTAATTAGTGGCAATGGACTTCGGCTATATTAAAAGACTTCCCAATTAGCAATAAAGAACACAGCATCACTGGCATTTTAATAACAGCATCAATACTTGACAATGTCAAGTCACCTTGTTAAGGAAGAATAGCTAATTATAGTGTAAGTTACCTCTCACATATTTAGAATGCATATATCGCCTATAATATTTTTATCCTTAAATCCCAAAATATTATGAATGCCATTTGACTTTCTAGTGATGAATTACCTTGGATTAAATAAACTGTAGGACAAAAAACAACCTTAGAAAGTAGGTACAAGCATATACTTTTCAGTCTTTTCTGAAATCAAGGATAGTTGCAAATGAGTATTCTGAGTAGCATATGTTAATTCTATCTTGGAATACCATAAAGAACTATATTATACCGTATACCCTGGCTTCAGATGACTTTAGCAACTAGTTCCAGTTCCCTTCCTTACTATATAATGGGCATTTTGATTTCAGTGTTCTATCTCAAGGACTAAATAAGAAAATGAATATAAAACTGCTTACAGATTTGTCATCAAAAATATTTATCTTGCCCTTTCCTCTCTCCTAATAGTAACAAAACAGTACCCCCTGCAGTGGATATCTTTAAAACATATAAGAGCTAATGCAACATTGTTGAAATGGTTTTGAATGCAAACATCATAAGAGACAATCATTATAAAATTTCTACTCCTGTTAACAAAGGAGAAAAGCCAACAGTGCTGTGACACTCAACAAGGATTTTACCTCAATAAGTCTGACTCCAGAGTTCATGTTACCTATAAACTGTGTATGCTCAGCTTATTGGCTTTAAATTGTAGAGAAAAGAAGAGACAAGAAGGGAAGGGAAGAGAAGAGAGGGAAGAGGAGAGGAGGGGAGGGGAAGGAGGAGAAGAAGAGAGAAGAGGAAAAAAATCAGGAAGAGAGAGGGGGTACAGGAAGAAAGAAGGGAGTACAGAATTAAAAAGGTTTGGAAAAGGATGATTTAAAGAGTTTTTAGGATCTGTTGAAAATTTAGTCTGCTATTACCCATTGAAAATATTGACAGAAACAGGTTTTTTTTCATCCCAGAACTCATTCATCTTTGGCTGTACTGGATATAAACTTTGGCAATTTTGTAAGAAAATATTGAAAAGAAAGATATTCATATTATTTTAACTTTTCATTAAGATTGAATCATAGCCCCAATTGAAAAAACAAGCTTCTGTTTTACAGTAAAACAAGTTAAATTAACAAATTCTAAAAAGTTAATGTAGTATGCCAGAAAACTGTTCTCATAATTTACAACAAAGTGTCTTTTAAAATTTTTCCTCTCAAGATTCAGGTAAAAAGATATCACCAAAAAAAAAAAAAAAAAAAGAGTTTGGCTTAAATCTCTTTGCCCAAGATGTAAACAATAAAATATTAATTTAAAAAAAAAGATATCATCAAGGAAGTAAATAATATTATCGGTGCTTATTAGAAAGTTAAGAGAATTATGTAATTGTATTTACTTTCCATTAAAATATTCATAATGTTGGTATGAAATAAAAGGAATTAATCCTCACCTACAATAAACTAGTTAATTATAATGATAGTAAGATATATGAGACATCAATGTATATTAGCAAATTAATATTAAAATAAAAAAGGAAAAAAGAATATTCCATACAATATCAGCTTTAGAATATTGTCTTTGCTGGGAGCCCAGTATATTTGTTATAGTGAGGAAAGTTTGAGATTAACATATATAGAAATTGTGACAAATTGAAAACAGGAAAAAAAAGATACAGTTTAAAAAAATTAAAAGCTTGTAAAATACAACTTGCCATAACATCCAGACTCTAACATTAATTTTGATTATCTTCTTTAACAATTAAAATCAACAATAATATATTTAAGACAATATTGATAATGTGAATTGGAGAGGGTGTCCAATTTTAGTCCAGAACAGACATGTCTCTGCTGTGACTCCTACACCTGTTCACAAAGCAGAGCTTTTGTTAGCAATTTGAAACTCTCACTCCATGCTGTACTAAGACTAGTAGGTACCAAGGTCAGTATTAGAGCCTGTGAAGTTAACTGAACAATAAGAAATACAAGTAGATTAAACAATGATGGCTCTTAAAGCTCTCTCTGAAGACAGTACTCTACCTCTTTTAAATATGCATCTCATTTTAATTTAAAAAATAACATATGCTGCATTTTATCAAATATATATGGTAATTTGCTTTGAGAAACATTTGCATATTAATCATGAATAAAATATGTAACAAAAATGAATGTCACCTATAGCAAAATCTATGCAAAATACTACCATAAAGCTAGCAGCAGGAATTCTCTAAATGGATGAAGATAAATCACATTTAATAAATTATAGAAAAGGAAAAAAAGGCATACTAAAATTTTCCTTGAGGCTCATGACCTCAGCATCTAAGTATAATTATTTTAAATACTCAAGTCGCTTTTCCTGATATCGCTGATGGATTGTTGCTGACAACTCTTCTACTTCCTAATATAATTTTTGTGAAGATTGAAGCTCCAGGTACACCAAGGTATGGTTATGCTGCAGAAATTCACTGTGCAGAATGGTGAATTCAAAGAATCACATTAGAGGGAACAGGTTACTTTTACCTAGCTTTTCAATTTATGTTTAATAAAATTTCAATTTGGCAAACATTATGTGGTCATTGGAAATTACTTTAGAAATGTAATATCACATTCTCATTTCCTTCGACTTTATCAGTAAATATACAGGTGAGGAAACATTTGCAATATTTTTGTATTTCAAACGTAGTTTATTTAGGAATCTGTATTGCATCAGAAATATTCCTAGAGTTATGGTAGGGATTCTGAGTAGTGGATAATGGGAAAAAAAAACTTGATAAAATAATTGGCAATTGAAAAAATATGTATCTTAGTGACATAGAATCGTAAGATAAAAGTTCAGCATTACAAATCAGCAAGTACAAAATTGATTCTGTTTTTATGTATCTGATGGCTTAGAAGTGAAATCTGTGAGCTCTTGTTTCAGAATGTCTGAATTTGATCCTAATTGTCCATATGCAGGTTTTATAATTGTAGGAGAATTATTTGCCTCTTCTATGCTGCAGTTTCATTATCTGTAAAATAGAGATTAATGAGTAACATTAGTGGTAGATTTCTTGTGAATATTAGTTCATATCTGTAAATTGATAAATAGAAGTGTTAGTTAATATATGTTTAATACATTAGTTAATCCTATGATCTGGATGTTTGTCCATCAAAACTCATCTGTTAAAACCTAATTCCCAGTGTGATGGTATTAGGAGGTAGTTCCTTTAGGAGGCAATTACGTCATGGAGACAGAGCCCCCTGAATGAGAGTAATGTTCTTAATAAAAGAGACTGTGAGAGCTGCCCTGCTCCTTCCACCCTGTGAGGTTACAGCTAGAAGGTGCCATCCGTGAGGAAGTGGACTCTCCTCAGACGCCGAATCTATGCATGCGTTGATCTTGGACTTCCTAGCCTCCCAGAACTGTGAGGAATAAATCTGTGTTGTTCATTAGCCACCCAGTTTATGGTATTTTGTTATAGAAGCCCAAATGGACTGACAGTTAATATATGTTAATTAATATATGTTAAAGCACTTAAAGCTGTACTCGACCCACCATACACACTCAATAAAAGTTAGTTTTTATTGTTTTTCTTGTTAAATGCTTACAATTTTTTTCTACAGAGTATTATCTACATTCAAATTCACCTAATTTATTAATGTAAATAATTTAAAATGCAGGGATAATTTAGATATATTTGCTTTCCATTAGAACCATGTGTAAATCAATCTGCCCTTTGGCATGTGAAAGATAAAGATTCAAAAATAAAAGAAAATGGGGAGGGTTGGGGGGGAATGAATTGGGAGATTGGGATACCAAATTGTATACTCTAAATAGATGCAGTTTATTTTATGTTAAGTGTATCTCAATAAAAGTCCTAAAAAAAAACACCAAAAAAACAAAACAAAACAAACAAAAACAAACAAAAAAAGAAAATGCTAAAAATCAAGTGTGCAGAGTTAACATGCACAATTCTCAACATTTCCTTACTGACACATTAGGATGTGTTTTAGTCATTCATGCTGGTCAGCAAACTATGTAAAGGTTTATAAATGAAGAAAAACATTCCTTTAAAACTAGATTTCAAATGCTAATAAACATAGAGCTTTGTCAAAAGAAAATTGGAAAAGTTTTAATTGGTAATCTATGACATTTTTATTGCATCAGTTTTTGTAATGTAAATATGCTTAATGAATCCCTGTATTCATTTGCTCATACTTGTATCAAGTTAGTATTGTAAAGTCAGTATTATTCACAGTTTTGG
This sequence comes from Hippopotamus amphibius kiboko, assembly GCF_030028045.1. Lineage (NCBI taxonomy): Eukaryota > Metazoa > Chordata > Mammalia > Artiodactyla > Hippopotamidae > Hippopotamus > Hippopotamus amphibius. The sequence continues at coordinate 79,755,927 of NC_080198.1, forward strand.
GAACATGAAAGCAGTGAACAAGACATATAAAGTCTCTATCTAGAATGAAGAGAAGGAAAACAAAATGTAAGTAAACAAGTAAATAAAATTCAGTAAGTAATATTATGAAGTAAAAACAAGCAACAGCAAAAACAGATGATGTTCAGAGAGTAGCTGGGATGTGAAGGTAATTTAGAAAAGTTGGTGAAGTATGCCTCTCTAAACTGAAACCTGGAGTGAAGAAGGAGCTAGCCATTTGTAGATGTAGTGACTTACAGTGCAGAGGCTTTAAGGTTGTAACTAGCATAGTGGGTTTTCCAAGAGACAGGGAGGAAGCTGTCAAAATTAGATCATTGAACTAGGGGAGAAAGGGATTTGAGACTAAGGATTCTGCAACCAATTCTGATGTGTGGACAGTGGGGTGGGGTGGGGGTGGGGGCGATACCAAGCAAGCAGCTCTCCAACACAGGCTGGTTGTCCTACAGTTCAACTCAGTTCTGATACCATTTACTTAGAGATAGCCTCAGAATCCACAGGTTAAGGCTTTCGTGCCACAAGACTGCCCTCCACTTGAGATGCCAGTCATAATCCTAGGTTGTTACCTGTGCTTCTTGCTGGAGCAGTTCACAAGACTCAAGAAACCAATTTACTCAGTAGATAACTGGTTTATTACAAAGGATATAAAAGACGAAGAAATACGTAGGGTGACTTCTCGAACAAAGAGCTTCAGTGCTCATGCAGTTTGGGCACAGACAGTAGCATATGAAAGTGTTGTGTTTCACCAACCTGGAAGATCTCTGAATTCCCTCTTTTTGGATTTTAATGAAGGCTTTATTACATAGGCATAGTTGATTGAATCATTGTTCACTGGTGATTGATTCAACTCCTCTCTCTCTTTGCTCTCCAGAAATTAGGGGGTGGGACCCTCTATTCTTGGTTGGCTTCATGGCAACTAGTCCCTATCCTAAGGTGTTTTCCAAAAGTCAGCACTTTCACACAACAAAAGATACCTTTGTTGCCCTCATCACTTGCGAAATTCGAAGGGTCTTAGGAGTTCAGCCAGAAACTGGGAAGACCAAGTATATATTTCTTATTATAAATCGCAATATCATAGAAGTGCAATCTGAAATATAGTCAGTTAGAAGGTCATGTAGGTTTAGACTTTAAAATAATCTTCAAAGGTAGAAAAGCATAAAACCAAACCTGGAGAGTTTTAACAGATGAGGAAAATTATCTAACACTTAAAAGAAAATCCCTCTGTGTTCTGTAAGTATATGTTATAGAGAGGACAGAAGGTAGCAGGGAATTGAGTTAGTAGGCTATTGAGAGTAATTCAAATAAAAAATGAGTCTTGTACACTAGTGATTATAGTTAAGATGGAAGGAAGAGAACACATTGGGAATTTACTCTAAGGTTGAATCAAAAAGCTCTTTGAAGGAGTAAGTGTAGGGGTGAAGGAATGACTGGAATCAAGATATCTCTTAGGTTTTCAGAACAAGCAACTGAGGAAGAGTAGTGCAGTTGCTGTCTACAAGCATGGGGAAGAGTGAGGGGAATATTGAGGGGGAGATATATCTTGAGGAGAGGGAAGCCAAACAAGAATTCTACTTGGGCATCTTAAGTTCAGAGGCCAGTGTGACTAACTAATGGAAATATAGCAGGCAGTGGTATATGTGGTTCTGTGGTTCAAGGGAGAAGTGGGAATTCTATCTATAAATCTGCAGGTTTCCATTATATAGATGGCATTTAAGGCCAGAGTATTGTATGACATCCTCTAAGCAGAGCATGTAGATGGGGAAGTGAGGCTAGGATTAAATCCAAGTGAACATTTAACTTTAAAATAATGGGAAGAATTAGATAAAATTTCTAAGAGAAAAACAAAGAGATTTGAATAGGAATTATAGTTGTATAGAATAAAATCAAAATAGAAAACAAGATATAAAATCATTGATAATGAAAAGACTACTGTCATAAACATACAAATAGATGAAATTTACATTATGTTTATATTCCATGAAACATTTACCAGGCAATGTTCTAAGCTCTTTTTTTTGGTGGGGGGGGGCTGTGTTGGGTATTTGTTGCTAGTTGCAGAGAGTGGGGGTTACTCTTTGTCATTGCTGTGCACAGGCTTCTCGGCTTCTCATTGTGGTGGCTTCTCTTATTGTGGAAAATGGGCTCTTGGCACTCGGGCTTCAGTAGTTGCAGCACATGGGCTCAGTAGTTGCCACACGTGGGCTGTAGGGGGCATGGGTTACAATAGTTGTGGCTTGCGGACTTAGTTACTCCATCGCATGTGGGATCTTCCCAAGCCGGGAATTGAAACTGTGTCCCCTACATTGGCAGGCAGATTCTTAACCACTGTGCCACCAGGGAAATACCTTTTTTTTTTTTTGCTCTTAATAAATGTTAGCTCATTCAAACCTCATAACAACCCTTTTAGGCATTTAGCAATAAGACAAATATACAGAAAGATTCAATATAGTCCCAAAGATGACTCTCCTGTTAAGTGCTAGTCATTTAATTTGAAACATAGTTAATCCCACAATGAATATTGGTCCCTTAAATTAATTTGGAAAAAAATTTTAAATGTGTAAAGGATTTAAGCTAAATTAAAGCAAAAACATTTAAAGAGCATGCAATGCATGGTTTGTGATTAAATACAATTAAATGTAAAACCAGAACATAATGTACAACACTGATAATAGTTTGAAAGTTATAAATTAAATCAAAATCTATACATGAAAAAAAAAATCTCAGTCCTATTGTTACTGAACCAAACTTGGGTCTGCTTGCTGTGGCACAGTAAAGCCAATCTTCTGTCACCAAGTTGTGCTGAAGAAAAGTACAGCATTTATTGCAAGATGCCTAACATGGGGCCAAGGAAGGAAAACGGGCGGCTCATACTCAAAGGCCCCGAACTCCCCAGAGGATTTTAGGGAAGGGGTTGTAAAGGCAAGGTGAGGGAGAAAGTCATGGAGTGCCTTATCAGCTCCTGCACAATTCTCTTACTGGCTGATGGCAAGGTAAAAGGGTGATGTCACAGAAGTTAATATCATCAGTCCTCAGGCTCCAGCTGGTCTGGAGGCTGTGTACTCATGGTCATTAGGTAATTATCTTCTTCCATATAGTGTGGGTTTAAGTATCTGCAAAACAACTCAGGAATGTGCTTCAGACACTGTTGTCTATGTCCTTTGGGAGGAACTAAAGATTCTGTGACTCTGCTATATGGCTGATCTGTTGTTTGAATTGTTACCAGTTTTCCTGGCCCAGCTGATAATTTTTGTTACTATGCGTTCACGTTTTTTCAATCATTAACTATTTTTTTTTTAATTTATGTGTTTATTTTATTTTTTATCTATTGGCTGCATTGGGTCTTTGTTGCTGCGTGCAGACTTTCTGTAGTCGTGGAGAGAGGGGGCTACTCTTCATTGCAGTGTGGGGACTTCTTATTGTAGTGGCTTCTCTTGTTGTGGAGCACGGGCTCTAGAGCGCAGGCTCAGTAGTTGTGGCACATGGGCTTAGTTGCTCCATGGCATGTGGGATCTTCCCGGACCAGGGCTCGAACTTGTGTCCCCTGCATTGGCAGGTGGATTCTTAACCACTGCACCACCAGGGAAGCCCACTCCAATCATTAACTCTTGAGCCAAACTTCTGTGACTCAGGAGGGCCTGGGAGACTAAAGCTTTTCTACAGGCAAGAGGCAAGTGGAAGACTTGGAGGGGTCTCTCCTGGGAAGGCCACAGATGGTCCTAATTGGTTACACTATTAAAGAAATATTTCCTTTCTTAATTTAAACTTTCATCAAATTTATAAAGTTTGTGAAATTCCTTTCATTATTTCATAATTAACATACAATTGATGTGTTTTAGAAATATAATAAATTGTGATTTATTAAGCTATCTGCCACTTCACGGATTAAATTTCTGATTCCATTGATCTGCCTGACTATTAAATTATATGTCTTCCATTACCAGTCTGTGTGCACACTAGCTGAAATTTAAGTCTGGATCAAATAAACATGGTAAAGTATAGTTCTTCAAAATATTGTATCCAGAGATCTGCAGTTCCCAACCAAAGAATTTTCTAGTTGGGTCATTCCAGGTGAACCTCTCTAAATATTCCAAATACTTCATAACAGAATAGCTATAAAGTATTGCAAACGATTCTATACGGAGAGCCAAAGTGGAAATTCTAATCAACAGTATTTATTTTTAGTTCAAGCTAAGCATTCTACACAATTTCTAATACTGGAAGTCAGAGGATTTTTTTGCTAAAATATTCTTTAATAAGTCTTAAAATTATCTTTGATGGGTGGATAATACCAATCAAGGAATTTTCATCTTCTTATGGCAAGGTCAAGTTAAATAAAATGGTTCTAGGCATTTTTCCTTTTAAATATGTAAGTGTCATTTGCTGTTCTTGTCAGTAACTTTAATTTTCTTTAGTTTTATTTTTTCCTAATGTGAACTGCGTTTTGTATTGCCCAGTGACACATTTATCCCTGCAGTGCCCTAAAAGATATAGTATGTGGCATTCTTGCTCAATTTAATTAAATGCAATGCAATATGTATTTGAACTGTAACATCAAGATGGAACAGAAAAGCTGGACTAATTTTAATTTAGAAAACACAAAGCAAAGTGATCCCATTTACACCAATTACCAGATGCTCATAAACAGCCAATTTAAAAACCATGTCAAAATTTATTCAACAACACATTATGAAAATATTAGGAAAGAGCAGAGATAGGACACCATCTTAAAAGCTATCAGAGGATAGGTCAGAAACCACATAAAAATAAAATCATGGATATAAAATAGAAACTCTTCACCAACAATGTGATACAATGTAGACTTTCTGATATCTAGTAAAGATTGCATTCAATCATTGGGTGTTTGTATGATCCTGTAGACATATTTTATATTTCATAATGAAACACTATCAGAATCTTCAGAGTGGGCAAAGCTCTGGTAATAAATTTGTCACAGTGTGATAAATCCAAACAGAGTGAATCAAGATATAAAACTTTGAAGTTTTCATCCACTTTGGCTCTTTGGGAGACTTGACTGAATTGGCAGTGTCAGTGTAATGAGCTATATAGTGAAGGGCTTATTGGGTTTTTCTTAGAAAATAATTGTATAGGAAAAGCAAGGTCACTCACTTGTTATAAAAATTTTGAGCATCAAACTTGAAAATAAAGCATATATATGTTATCTAACAAAATGGAACATTTAACTTTTACTTTATTTTTTAGTATTAAATAAAATATCTAAATATAAGCAGCTGCATCATCAACATAGTCAATAGTGTATAAAAGCTGTTGTTGAGGTGAATTGTGTTCAAATTGAAGATTAGGGACCAAGTTGCAGGATCCCTAGTTTTATCAGTTTTGTCTCAACTAAAGCCTTGCACACTTACAGGAATTCCCTGGCGGTCCAATGTTTTCACTGACCAGGGTCCAGGTTCAAACCCTGGTTGGGGAACTAAGATCCTACAATCTGCATGGCGTGGCCGAGGGTGGGGGGCAGCCTTGCACACTTACTTTCTGTCACAGTTAAAGTGACTTTCCTTAAATGCTAAGACAATTCACATAATCTCGAGACTAGGTATGAAAACTGAATAATTCATCACTCGTTAAAGAACTTTATTATAATTTAAGAAAACCTGAAAATATAACATTAAAGTAGAAATAAAAATATTTATTGTTAACCTAAGTTACTAGTATATGTTTATATTTCTTTTAATATTATTCAATGTAAATATAACATGATAGTAATACTTCAACAAGTATTTGTTAAATAAGTAATAAAATGAATAAATGAATCAGCATTATACAAAGAGGAAATAAATTAATTAAGCATCCCTATTTCCCCATTCCTTCATATGTTCAACCAACAGCTGGACAAACATCTTTCATGATCATTTTAAAAACAGTTCCTCCTATGTGCAAGAGATGAAAAACAAATGCCTCAGGATCATTCTGGGCATCGATTTAGTGTTGTTAGAGTTTGCAGACCTGGTATAGTTATTAAAATATTCATTCCTACAAACATAGTGTTGACTTTGCCTGAAATATCACCAACCAGTATATAATAGGTTCTTTGTTTTATTTATTTACAGGGATAGTCTCCCAACTACACATAATGAAAATTACTAAACCAAAACCATAAATGCATCATTTGATAAACCTTCACGGTAGCTCTGCCTACTGTGTTGAGGATAAAGTACATAAACGCAAGAGAAAAAAATAAAACCCCATTAGGAGATAAGGATGGTATCTGCTTTATTTCAAATACATTTTGAAGATAAAGTCAAAAGAATTCCTGATGAATTCAGTGGAGTGTGAAAGAAAGACGGACAGAGGATCAAGTGGAAATGAGGGAGTTACTATTAATTAAATTGTGGAAAGATAATTCTGGGTCAGAGTTCTGGGTAGATCAGATTGGGAGTTCATTTTCAACACCTGAATGTAAATATCTAATAGAAAATTGTATTAATGAGCCTAAACTTTGGGACACATAACTGGATTATATATACAAATCTGAGTCATTAATATATAAAGAAATTATATTAATAAAATCATGACACTGTATGAAATCGCTGGAATGGTAGAAGTAGAGAAAGTGAAGAGCAAAGGACAAGAGCTTGTAGCCTGGAACATTCCAGGATTAAAAAGTCTGAGAAAAGAGTATCAAGCAATTAAGGATGGTAAGGATTTACCAGGGTCATAGGAGTGCTGTGGAAGCCAGGTAAAGAAAATGCAGAAGGAGGGGAATTATCAACTGTATCAAATGTTGTTGCTAGGTCAAGTAAGGAAAGACCTGAGAATTGATGACTAGGTTTAGGAACATGGACATCAAATCCTGACTGAGTGAATTAAGGAAGAATGAATGGACTATAGATAGCAAATTAACATCTTTGAGAAATTTTTTGACCAAAGTGTCAAAGATATGTTATAGTAACTTGAATTGGAAATGAGATTGAGATTTTTTTTTTTTTAATGCTATGGGGATAAAGAGAGTATGCTTGTATGCTGATGGAAATAATCCAAAACAGAGAGAGGAGAGGTGGGCTGGAATGGCTAGGTGGAACTGTCGGTGGGCATAATAAATACACCCAACCTCCCATTCTGCCTTTGAACTCTAACTGGCCACTAGCTGGACCCAAAGTCCCCAACGGAGAAATATGTATGAATTAGTCAAATTTAGCAGTTTAGCCCTCTGGGCACATAACAAAAGTAAAAAGCAGATAATAAATCTCGCTGGGGAGGAAAAAAAGGCAGGTGGAGAATGTTCAGCACATCCCCCCCCCTTTTTTTCGCTAAATGAAACAATGTATTAGAAATCATTTATTCATATTGCAGATAATAAAAGAATAAAACAGCATTGTGTGAACTAACATTTCAGAAATGTTTCCTAACTAGCTAAGAATATAAGATATGATACTGGTTTTAGTTGACTAAATATTAATATTCACTATTAAGTATTAGATAAATATTATAGAAAATGAATAGTCAATATTTCTACCCTTTAATAAGTGCCATGTTATATTTATATGTCTCATGAGGAATTACATATATTTGCTTGGAAATATCCCAGTATATTTAATGGGGTCCAAGTAAATAATAATTGCAACTATGTATTCATTTTTTCAGTCTTATTGGTTCTTAGCACTCATACTAAGATTTATTTTACATGCATTCCTATTGGTACTTTTGAAGTATGACATTTATTGAATATTGTCTTTATTTCTTAAATGGAGGATTGGGGAAAAACTGTACAGACCAAAGCACTTTTTTCTATCATATAAATTGACTTTAAATATACTTGCCCAGCTTTCCTTTTGGTTCAAAGAAACATAAATTCTTAAAATTATTTAAAATTCTTCGTCCTTGGTAACTTTCCAAATATTTTACAGAAGGAGTCAAGGGAAAATTTTCTTCTTCTATAAAATACTCACAATATATGCAAAGCAAATACATATTCTTTGCATCCAATGCAAAGATCCAGTAATCTTTGAAAACAATAATATTTTGGTATCATTTAACAAATGGAAAGATATGTATCTTTGTGAACCTTTATTTTTGCCGATTTTGCAATATACAATATCTAGGGTGACTCGTTATATTTTCCAATATGTAAGGAGTTTTAATTATTTGAATAATTATTTCTGATGTCAGTTTAATAACAAAAATAAATAGTAATAATGGGATAACAATTATATCTAATTTTGCTAAATAAGCAATTTATAAATACAGTTTTTTAACCTAGAGAAGAATGGTCAATTTAAATATAAGATGATGACAAATTGTTATTATTAGTAGTAGTATATATTATGGTCTGACAGTTTGATGTTGCATTTAAGCCTCATTAAATTATGATACTTTAATTCTGAATTTTAAGAAATTTAATCTGGACTTATAAAAAGTTTTTCTTTTCCTTTCCTAGTAATAGCAACATGTTTTAGAGCTTACTGTGTGAACATGACTATGTTTAGTGCCTTATATATACATCATTTTGTTTATTCTCGTAAGAACTTTAAATCTATTACCCTAAATATGTAACTCTATATATTTAGATATATTTATATCTAAATTTATATTTTCTATAAATATATATCTATATTTTTGCCCATTTTACAATTAAATGAAGAATTAGAAAATAAGAAGGCTTAAACTGATACCGATAAACAGAACAATTAAATGGCACAGACCAACTCAAAGTAGCTCCATAGAGTTTTTATAGCATTATCTTCATTTGTATGAAGGTGCATGTATTTGGAATATATAGGTAAAAGTTACTAAATAATCATAAATAAGGAGTAGGATACATATCATATTACATACACAGTCATATGTATAACTGCTACACAGTTATACAAACACACATACATACATATAACCCACAAGTTATTTTATCCATTAAGAACCAGGATTTAGGAAGTGCACCAAAAAAAGGAAATGAAATAACTTCTCTAAAGAGTTTGAATCTAATTTAAAGCATAGTATGTGTATGAGATTGATACACAGAATAATTGCTTCATAAATGTTTAAGAATAGAGTTGTGCGTTGAGTAGTTTTTATAAAGCACACAAATCTGAAATGGGAATTGAGTGAATTTACAAGTTTTATTAGGAATAGAGCACTACCATCGAAATTAGAATATAGGTATCTCAGTTCTGTAGGGTTTCGCAGAATAATAATTGTGAAACTTCCCAGAAGAAAGAAAACACCTTCATAGGAAATCACTCGAGTTGATTGCATTTATGACTTCTCCAGATCAATATTGTATTAGTTCTAGGGCACAGATGCCCATAGGACTGTAATGCAGGCTATTATTCTCCTGTTAACAGCATTTCAGACATCTTCTAACTCAATCAAATACTTGATGGCTTTTGCAGTACTAAAGCTAAAATATTTATGAAAGGATTCTACTCTCCCCACAGCGTGTCTGTAGTCACAATCTATCACAAACAGACTTACATCCTATTCATTTTAGGGTATTGCAATATGTTTGTGGTAGTAATCTTTCTTAAGGATTACCCTGCCAAATCACCTAGTGTAAATTTCAGAAGCTAACGGTTTAGAGATGTGTGTCAAATGAAGTTTATTACCCTTGTTCTCAATATTCTCAGGAATCTAGTATGCAGGAGATAGAAATCTTCATTTAGATTCCCTTGATTCAAGGTTGAATTTGTCTATTCAGTTTTACCTTTTGTAGCTATCACTCAGGGCATTCCTAATAAAATAATAAATATAAACCTTAAGAAAACAAAATTGGATTCAATTCTCAAGAGGGTGCTTAGCTCTGAATTGTTACAGTGCTCACCCACATTCTATCTTCCTTAAATATGTATAAATGACATGGCTACTGGTTATCAGGTTACTGTGTCTCTTGATGTACTTTTATTATATCAATGGTAGATTTAAAAATATTGTAATGTATTAGTACATTTACACAAAAGTGATTTTTTTAGAGTTTATGTTAGTAAAGTTTTCTGTAATCTTGAGCTACTCAAGAAATAGGGATGATATGGCTTTTTTTCATAATTATAAAAAGTGGCATTTGCCTTCAAGGTCAAGAATAAAGACATTACAAATTGACTTGACTATACTCCATGTAATTGGGAGGATTGTACTTGATAATTCAATGCTTTTAAAATTATTTTAACATGCTGAATTTTATGACTATGTTATAAAATCATTTGTAAGCCATAATTTATTTCTCTAGTATTCTAATTCAACTAATAAATGCTAACTATTAATTATCTTCTATCTATAAGACACTTCACATGTATCATTGCTATTCCTAAAACCACTTTGCAGACAGGTATTAATTCTCTCAATTTATAGGTATTAATTAATAAATTATATTTCTGCTTAATTTTATAATATTGGAGTGGTTTTTGGCTTGTATTAAGAACAATGACTGATGCACAGAATGTTAAAGGGTTCTTTTGTTGCTAATAATCAAAAAGAGATAAACCTTGACATTCTGCATGAGATTGAGTTTATATATCAGCATATACTCATTTTTTATGACATATCAATGCAGATAATGCATGTGTGTTTATGTGTATATATACATGAAAATATACATCTGAATAAATATTTGCCTTGATTGCTACTAATTTTATAATATGTGGGACCTAACTGGATTAGTAAAATATATTTTAATATATTTTAGGTGAAAAATTAGGAAACCTAGATACTTTTAATTAGCTGAAGCTCTGTTGTTTTATGAATAATCTGTCATCTATTGGAGTTTTAATTACACTGTTTTCATATTACCTTATATTAGGTAGTGTCATAGTGTAGAAGATAATATTTAATTGCTTATTGTACTTACAGTGTGAGGAAAAACCATTTAAAACAATGTGAGGAAGGCAGGCAGAAAAGCAGGAAGAAAATAAGGAAAGGTGTTTTTGCCCCGGTGGGCCAGGGGGTGGGGGGGATGAGGGGGGTGCCGCTAGACAGAAATAGAAGTAATAGTGCAAATTAAGTCTGTATTTTGCTTTCCAAGCAAACCTCATTGGAACTGACAATAATTTCTATAACTTGAACAATTAATGTATTTGCAGTTAAATTTTAGTTAAAGGAATCTCTATAATTTCTAGCATGGTTATTTTAAAAAATTTGGAAATTTATCCAACAGGCAATTATATCATATTTGGCTGAAATATAGGTTTGCAAAGATACTTATCTATTTAATCACCAAAATTTATATTGTTCAGTCACCCTCTATATTCCAAAGAAGAACTAAAGATTTTGGCAATATGAATTCAAACCCTTATGTTCAATTGAGAATTTACATTTTAAGTGTCGTGTTACATTGTTATCTTGTTTTTAATAAAATTAGATCTGTGATAAATAGAATTTTTCTTAAACTATGCCGTATTCCACCAGTATTGCTTATATCAATCAATTAGAAAACTATTAACCAAGTTGTTCAGCAAAAAATATTGTAATCTTTCTTAAACTTTTCTTTCAAACTGCTTATCCAATCCATCTTTAAATACTATTATAACCATCTTCAGAACATATCTCAGATCTAAACACAACTCACCATCTCTATCTTCCTTACGTCCCTAGTCCAAGACATCATGATTTCTTTCCAGGAGAGATGCAGTCACCTCTTAATTGGACTTCCAAATCATATTCTTTTTTTTAATTTATTTTATTGAAGTATAGCTGATTTACAACATTGTGTTAATTTCTGCTGTATAGCAAAGTGATTCAGTGATATAGATATGTGTATATATATATATTCTTTTCCCTCATGGTTTATCACAGGATATTGAATATAGTTCACTGTGCTATACAATAAGACCTTGTTATCCATTCTATACATAATAGCTTTCATCTGCTAATTCCAAACCCCCAGTCTATCCCTGCTCCCACTCCCTGCTCCTTGGCAACAACAAGTCTGTTCTCTATGTTTGTGAGTCTGTTTTGTAGAGGTTCATTTGTGTCATATTTTAGATTCCACATTTAAGTGATATCATATGATACTTGTCTTTCCCTTTCTGACTTACTTCACTTAGTATGATAATCTCTAAGTCCATCCATGTTGCTGCAAAGGGCATTATTTCATTCTTTTGTATGACTGAGTAGTATTCCATTGTGTGTGTGTGTGTGTGTTTGTGTGTGTGTGTGTATACACACACCACATCTTCTTTATCCATTCATCTGTCAGTGGACATTTAGGTTGCTTCCATGTCTTGGTTATTGTGAATAGTGCTGCTATGAACATGAGGGTACATGTCAGATCATATTCTTGACTCTGCAATATATACCTTTTTTTAAGGTTTTTTTTTTTCTTATCACAAGGAAACTTTTACTTTTGCTTTTATTTTTTTATCTATAGGAGATAATATATATTCACTAAACTTGTGATAATTTTTTCATGATGTATATAAATCAAATCAGTGCTATACACCAATTATATCTCAATAAGACTGGAAGAAAAAATATACATATACTTTAATTTAGTGTGTATTATTTTATACATAAATAATATAAAACACATATTGTGAAAAAAACAAGAAAAAGAACACCCATCAGACTAATACTCAAGAACAAATTTGTGCTAATATTACCGCATTTATTTCTAAGCTCCCACCTTAAATCAGACCAGCTTCTCCCCTTGAAATAACTTCTACTCTAAAATTTGTTTGTTTGGTGTATAATTTTATACACTTTTATCAAATGTACATATATCCTGTTGGTTTTAAATATTAATGTTTATTAACTTTATCCTCAGTGTGCATGTGAGGTATTCTGGGTCAGAGGCATATTTTGTATTACCTCAGAGTAAATGATAAATATGAGGTTCCCTCTTACCCTAGTCCTTACCGCTGGGGTAATGCAGTGAAAACCGGATGAAAAAATACGCTATGTAACATGAAAGTCTATGTGAGGCATAGAGAAAAATAGATAATCTTTGCTTATGTGGAGGAGAAACAGGAAGGAGAAAAATCTTTGCTTTATGAAGAAGGTGTAGAAAGATTTCTGGGTTCTTACCTTCTGAAATTAACTATACCTCTTCAAGTCAGATAAACCCTAGTGTCATTGGCTTTTACAAACTAGAGATGTTTCCAAAGTCTTGAGCATCATTTCCCCAGAAGTGTAAAAATATACCTCTGTCGTTAGGTAAATTTCTCTAAATTTCTAGAACTATCTATAGAGTTATAACTTAACTTCCCAAAGCTTTCTCTAACCCAAAGATCCTAAGTGTTCAGCAAAATATATTCATAAAGCTCCACCCCTGCATTAGTGCAAAAATATTTTCTCTTCATCCCACACATCCTAAAATAAGTTTAGGTTTTTGTTTTTTTTTTCTCATTTTTTTCTTCATATTTCTATTCATTTGTTGAAGAAAAATATACCCACTTGGTTCAAACATCCCAACACATAAAAAGATACACAGTGAAAGATCCTCCCCATCCCTGTCCAGCCCCTCCTTTCTTGGATTCCACCTCAATACCCCATAAATAATTTTTGTTTTGTTTTTTATGTTTCCTTCCAGAGTTTCTTAAATAAAATGTTCTAACTATTACTTCTACGTAACAAATTGCCCCACATTGGTGACTTGAAACAACCATTTATTTTTTAAGTTGAATAGTATCTATATGTCATCAGTTCTGTCAGGGCACAGCAAGAATTGTCTGTCTGTGCTCTGTGATGTCAGCAGTCTCAACCCAGACACAGCTCAAAGGCTGATTATCTTACAGCTGGCTTCTGGCATCATTGAAGACTCATTCAATGATACCAAAATGAGTCATTTGCCCCTTGGCTCAAATGACTCAAAGATCTGTCCATCAGAGCACCTGTACATGGCCCCTCCATGTAGCTTAAATCTCACACAGTGTATTCAAGGTTGTTGGAGTTTTTACAAGGCATCTCAGGGCTCCAAGCGTGAATGTTCAGTGGACAAAGTACAAGCAGGCTTTCTGCTATAACCCAGCCCCAATAGTTATACACAGAACCCAGTGCAAAATGAAAATGCAGATGCAGATTGTTCAGTAATTATTAAGAATTTCAAGGCTGTGACTGTAGAGTGTTACACTGAACATGAGACCCTTATAAGCATAGGGTTTTGTGTGACAGACAGGTTGCATGTCCATGAAGCTGGCCCTAGGTAACATAGCATTATTTCTGACATATTCTATTGTTAACAAGTCACAATCTTACCAAGTTCAAAGGAGAAATACATGCATCTCATCTCTTGATGAAGGATTGTTGAAGAACCTGAGACCATTTGCAAAAACCATTATACAATATAAGCAAATATATGTATTGATTCCCCTATTTTTCCACAAAATGTGACATTATATATAAAATTGTACACCTTGTTCATTTCACTTAATAACATATATCTTGCATATCATCTAATTTTGTTTCCTCATTCTTTTATTTAGCGTGATAATATTACATTAAATAAACTGTACCGTGATTTAATCCCTTACTTGAGGGACATTTGCATTCTTCCAAACCTCTGGTTAAAACAAACTCATGTTGTAAGAGCTAAACTAGTGTATTTGTCCACACTTACAGCAGTATGACAGAGCTCCAAAAGTAGGAATCAAGCTCAAACGGTAAATTCATTTGTAATTTTATTCAATTAAATAAAATTATATATGCATATATAGTACTTGGACAAAATAATATGGCTCTTCATAGTGGTGTTTTCACTCTATACCCCTTCCATTAACATGTGCAGCCACTTATTTTCCCAATCTGTTTTCTTACATCTTTACTTTCCATGTTTGTTATCAAACATGAATTTTCACCAATATTATAGGCAAATAGTCATATCTTGGTGTGATTTCAATTTGAATTTCTCTTAGTATAAGTGAAGTTGAGCACCTTTCATATGTTTCTCAGCCATTTATGTTTCCTTTTATAAAGTTAGCTATTTATTGATATACATTATTTTTATTATTTGTTCTTTCTTAGTGATTTAAATGATCTCCTGTGGTATAACTATCTACAAGATTAATCATTCCATCATTACTTCATTTATATCTCTTAAAGATCAAAATAATTATTTATAGGAGACTAAATAAATGTTATGATAAATCTATCCATGCAACAACAATGAAGCAGTAAGTAGATAAGCAAATTCTTTTAATTTTCTTTTAAAATACACTCCAACATGTATTTAGCTGAAAAAGCAAAGTGCAGAACACATTGCATTGTACATCATTTTTATTTTTTTCAAAAAAGAATCTTTATTTGCTCTTATACACATTAAAAAAATAAACTTTGAGAAGGTACAGAAGAGAGTAGTAACAGCAGCTACCTATACAGGGACAAGGGATTAGATCAAGGAGGGAGGGCAGAAGTAATAGAATGATTTTTGACTATAAAATATTAATACTTTTTAATTTTTAAAAGGTTAATTGTAGCTATGTAAAAATATTCATAAAATTATACAGAGTTAAAAGAAGTTACAAGTGGTATAGATTGACCTTAATTTTGTATACTTTATTGACAATCTAAAGTTATTTATTTCTTAACTTTTTGGACATTAAAATAAAATACTAGAATAACAGATGCATTATTAAAAGAAGTCATATTTTTTGTCATTTTCACAATTTGCCATTGTATCTGATGATACTTCATATGAATAGTTTTAAAAATGAAAATGAAACAACTAAAACCAAAAAATGGGCAATCAAGGCATTTGTTGATGGTCATTTTTAAACAACTTTGTTCTGATTATATTTTTTATAATTGTGAATTATTGTATGATGAAAATAATCATTAATCATGTTTTTTCACTTTCTTTTTCATGATCTTTCTCAAAAGAATAGGATTTTTTACAACTTATTCAGCTTGTATGTTTACAGATTTATTTTAAAAATGAGATATTAAGCAGAAAATATGGAGAGATGATATGAACTTAGAAGCCTGTAGACATTTTCACATTCTGAGTTTTTTTTTTAATGACCATCTCAGTCATTTCATTCTTATATTCTTTCTTTCAAACCTATTCAAACATTAGGAAGTTTCACTTTTCTTAAAGAAAAACTACCATGTATGTGCCATTTTCTCATAAATTACCAATTCTGTTAATCTCAATAATTATGTAAGCCCATGACCTTTAACTATCAGCTCTGAAAAAGGACAATGATAATGTATGGCACTGAGGTATTTGGCATGTAATGAAAATGGTCCAATTTAATTAAAGTGCAAGTTATTGTTAGAAAGAAAGGTTATACTAAGAAAATGTCATTTCAGAAGTATATTAGCAAGCACCCTCCAGTGTTTGTTCCATGTAAAATATACAGTTAGAACTTGACATTTAGAGGGGCAATTGGAACTATTCATGATATATACTTGAATATTTTTGTGTTCTCATCTTGTATTTTTCCATCTTACCCACATTATATTTTATTTACCCACATTATATTTTAATCAGTTAAGTGTTAAATGTAACACTGTTTACATTTTATCCTGGGTACCCAAATATTGTATTAATAAGAAAATTTATTTACAAATTGTAAAGAGCAAGTGTAATTTATGGAATACTTGAAGATATTTTTGAACACAAAGTTTGTGCATTATAGATACAAAATTAAGTTGTTATAATTGTATAATATGTATTTTTATTAAATTTTAGATAAACATCTCAGTTTAATCAGTCAGGAGCATGCAAACGTCATTTGTTGTATATTGTCAATATTCTTATTTAAAAGATTAACGTATCTTTTATGTTTTATGGTGACATTTACTACTATGTGTCATGTTTTATGGTATGTTTTATGGTGACACTTCTAGTGAAGTTGTTTGAGAGTCAGGTTTTAGGCACTTTGCCCCTAAGAAATCAGTGTTCTGGAGTCTATGAGTATATAGAAAAATAAATCTCCAATGATGATACAACCTAATCTTGATATAGGTTACAAATGAAAATTCTGTTTCCTTAAAATTACTCATTTTCACCAAAAAATAAGAGCTCTGTTTTTTGTTTTTTGTGGGTTTTTTTCTTCTTCTTTTTTTTTTTTTTTTAATTCATTGGTCATGCAGTTCACTGAATATTGAACCATACGGACCTAGACTAAATTGGCATCTGGGCTCATTGCTGATGATACAATCTTGACAAGGTTCTTCAGTTTTTACTGTATGTTAAGCTGGAAGGAAAGAATGTTCAATACTGTTTTAAAAACACCAATCTCTCATCCTTCTAAGCTACAGTCATCATTAGGAGGGGTTATAGATTTACTAATTCAGATTATATATTTTGTTCATTCAAAGTATAAATTTCACTCTTTTACACTTTGGTATTGTCATTTTAATTGGCAGAATCAAAAGAAAAGAAATAGTTGAACCTAGAAGAATAGCTGAAAGAGTAGAACATATTTTCTGAAAATTTTTAGGGATGAAATTGATGATATTTACCCATTTTATTACTCAGTAAGACTCATTGAAAAACCTAATGTCTTGTTTTAAAGCACGAAAAAAAATGCTTGTCTTACATCAAGCCATATTTTTTTTGTTGTGAATCTTATAGCTCACAATGTTTCTTTTTTTTCTTTGTTTTTTTAAAGAACTTTTATTGAGATACAGTTAACAGACGATAAACTGCTTATATTTAGAGTGTACAATTTGGTATCCCAATCTCCCAATTCATTCCCCCCCAACCCTCCTCGCTTTCCCCACTTAGTGTCCATATGTTTGCTCTCTACATCTGTGTCTCTATTTCTGCCTTGCAAACCACTTGATTTGTACCATTTTTCTATATTCCGCATATATGTGTTAATATACAATATTTGTTTTTCTCTTTCTGACTCACTTCACTCTGTAGGACAGTCTCTAGGTCCATCCATCTCTCTACAAATGTCCCAGTTTCATTGCTTTCTACAGCTGAGTAATATTCCATTGTATATACGTACCACATCTTCCTTATCCATTCATCTGTCGACGGACATTTAGGTTGCTTCCATGTCCTGGCTATTGTAAATAATGCTGCAGTGAACATTGGAGTGCATGTGTCTTTTTGAATTATGGTGTTCTCTGGGTATATGCCCAGGAGTGGGATTGCTGGGTCATATGGTAACTCTATTTTTAGTTTGGCAAGGAACCTCCA
Organism: Hippopotamus amphibius kiboko; assembly: GCF_030028045.1. NCBI lineage: Eukaryota > Metazoa > Chordata > Mammalia > Artiodactyla > Hippopotamidae > Hippopotamus > Hippopotamus amphibius. Next base: position 79,773,997 of record NC_080198.1, read on the forward strand.
TACTGTTCTGCATAGTGGCTGTATTAATTTACATTCCCACCAACAGTGCAAAAGCATTCCTTTCTCTCCACACCCTCTCCACCGTTTACTGTTTGTAGATTTTCTGATGATGCCCAATCTAACTGGTGTGAGGTGATACCTCATTGTACTTTTGATTTGCATTTCTCTAATAATTAGTGATGTTGAGCAGCTTTTCATGTGCCTCTTGGCCATCTGTATGTCATCTTTGGAGAAATGCCTATTTAGGTCTTCTGCCCATTTTTTGATTGGGTTTTTTGTTTTTTTGATATTGAGCTGGATGAACTGTTTATATATTTTGGAGATTAATCCTTTGTCTGTTGATTCATTTGCAAATATTTTCTCCTGTTCTGAGGATTGTCTTTTCGTCTTGTTTATAATTTCCTTTGTTGTGCAGAAGCTTTGAAGTTTCATTAGGTCCAACTTATTTATTTTTGTTTTTATTTCCATTACTCTAGAGGGTGAATCAAAAAAGATCTTGCTGTGATTTATGTCAAAGAGTGTTCCTCCTATGTTTTCCTCTAGGAGTTTTATAGTGTCTGCCCTTACATTTATTCTTTAATCCATTTTGAGTTTATTGTTGTGTATGGTGTTAGGGAGTGTTCTAATTTCATTCTTTTACATGTAGCTGTCCAGTTTTCCCAGCACCACTTATTGAAGAGGCTGCCTTTTCTCCATTGTATATCCTTTCCTCCTTTGTCATAGATTAGTTGACCATAGTTTATCTCTGGGCTTTCTATCTTGTTCCATTGATCTATATTTCTGTTTTTGCGCCAGTACCATACTGTCTTAATCACTGTAGCCCTGTAGTATAGTTCGAAGCCAGGAAGCCTGTTTCTACCAACTCCGTCTTCTTCCTCAAGATTGCTTTGGCTATTCAGGGTCTTTTGCATTTCCATACAAATCATAAATTTCTTGTTCTAGTTCTGTGAAAAATGGCATTGGTAATTTGATAGGGATTGCAATGAATCTGTAAATTGCTTTGGGTAGTATAGTCATTTTCACAGTGTTGATTCTTCCAATCCAAGAACATGGTATATTTCTCCATCTGTTTGTGCCGTCTTTGATTTCTTTCATTAGTGTCTTGTAATTTTCTGAGTACAGGTCTTTTACCTCCTTAGTTAGGTTTATTCCTAGGTATTTTATTCTTTTTGTTGCAATGGTGAATGGGATTGTTTCCGTAACTTCTCTTTCTGATCTTTCATTGTTGGTGTATAGAAATGCAAGAGATTTCTGTGTTAATTTTGTATCCTGCAGCTTTACCAAATTCATTGATGAGCTCATGTAGTTTTCTGGTGACATCTTTAGGATTTTCTATGTATAGTATCATGTCATCTGTGAACAGGGACAGTTTTACTTTCTTTCCAATTTGGATTCCTTTTATTTCTTTTTCTTCTCTGATTGCTGTGGCAAGAACGTCCAAAACTATGTTGAGTAGTAGTGGCGAGAGTGGACATCCTTGTCTTGTTCCTGATCTTAGAGGGAATGCTTTCAGTTTTTCACCATTGAGAATGATGTTTGCTGTGGGTTTGTCGTATATGGTCTTTATTATGTTGAGGTAGGTTCCCTCTATGCCCACCTTCTGGAGAGTTTTTATCATAAATGGGTGTTGAATTTTGTCAAAAGCTTTTTTGGCATCGATTGAGATGATCATGTGGTTTTTATCCTTCAGTTTGTTAATACGGTGCATCACATTGGTTGATTTGCGTATATTGAAGAATCTGTGCATTCCAGGGATAAACCCCACTTGATCATGGTGTATGATCCTTTTAATGTGTTATTGGATTCTGTTTGCTAGTATTTTCATTGAGGATTTTTGCATCTAAATTCATCAGTGATATTGGTCTGTAATTTTCTTTTTTTGTAGTATCTTTGGTTTTGGTATTAGGGTGACTGTTTCTTTTTTGTAATGATTAGTAGAAAATTCAGAGACAAATTTTTTCCTTAATCTATCAACTGCTTCTGATTAATTACATATATCTTTGTGAGATAGTATCACACGTTTGTCATACATGATATGACACATGACTTATTCTCAACTTTGGTTTTACTTTATGTACTTATACTTAAAACTTCCTGCTTTCAATTTCCTTTTTGACTTATTATACACATATTGTTTGTGAAATATTATAAAACATCTCATATCATATCATTTTTTAGAATATAACATCATATTTTCACTAATTATATAATTGCCTCTAAGTAATAATTCATGACCAAGAAATAAAAATTCTTGGATGAGAGATATAGATTCCATCAGAGATGTCAGTCATGCTTTTCTGGTACATGGGGGCATAAGATTGGGTTATCTGTTTAGAGACATACACTTTTTTTCCTAGGCATTTCCATGTTACAACATGAACAGATACTATTTTAATATTGAGTTACAAACTTAAATAGAAAGCTAAAAGTATGAAGCTTCCATAAGAAAACACAGAAGAATATTTTGGGGAGATAAAGATTTTGTAGAAGCGACACTATAAAGTATAGAGGGAAAATACATATAATTTTGCTTGATGAAAGTTGAGACCTTTACTGAGCAAAAGTCACTGAGGAGAAAAAAATGAAAAACAAAGAAACTTTTATATATGGTACAAGTAATTCTCTCTTGTATATATAACTTTTATGACAAAAATGGGTTCCCATGTGCTTAATTCACGGGCATTCATTTTTTCAGTCTCTCCTATCAGATTTTCACTCATCTTTATACCAATTATAGCATTCTTTTTGTTTCTTTTTAACTGAGGGATCAATATAAAACTCTCCAAATCAAAAGTTAGTGAGACAGACCTCTCATATACATATTTTATTAAGAAAATCATTTTATCTTTTGAGACATAGAATTGCATGTAGAGAGGAGAAAGGATTTGGATATGGAAAGCATCTATTTGGGGAAAGAAATGTTATAAATCTTAATGTGCTCAAGCTGAGACCATGCCATACCCTTGCAGAGCTTGCTAGGGAATCCCTATAGGTGTGGACCGTGATCCCAAGAGTAATTGCTTTAGTGGCAGAGCCAGGAAAGTTCTGATGACCTAGAGAAAAATCAAGGACATCCCCAAATCATAGTAAAGCCAATATTAAAAGTCAAATTTCTTAAATATATCAGTCCAACAATGTTACTCCATGCACAGTAGTGTTTATTTTCCTGTGCTCAAATAAATTACACAAGCATTGGAAAACTGTATTGGAATATTGTTTACATCTCTGTAAATGAATGGTTTATTTTAATAAGGAACAGAGAGGATTAGTGAAGTCATATTGACAATTTTGATAGACATAACACACACATGCATACACACACTCTCACATAATTAAACAGCTCTGTGAGACAGCTTCTAGTAGTATTATTCAGAATGTCAGGATAAATTTCTTTATATCCATCATCATTTCCTTTACAAACCTGGTGCAATAGGCCATAACCTTGAGTGTGTGAATAAGATTAAAAATAAAAGGATGCAAAGGATATTGCCATTGCAGGAAAGCTGACTGCACATTCCTTATTTTTCAGAAAGTGCTTGCACATTTTCAGAGTATTAGCAAGGTGACTGAGGTTTTAAATTTTTTGTTCTTTACTGCATGTCAAGTATATGCTAATGGCAACACAAGGACAACATAATCAACCGTTCAATCCAGAGTAAAGCATAATAGTGCAAAAATTACAATCTAACCATGTACTTGGTTTTTCTTTTATATACTCTTTGTTTCTTAAGCATGGTTATTTCCTTAGGAAAGGCCAGGATTAGGAGGAAATTTGATTTATCAGTTTATAAAATGGATACACAGAGGCCAAATATATGCCCTTATGAAAGCGCAAATACAAATTGATTCTTATTACCATGAAAAAAACTTCCTTATGATTGGTATTATTTGCTGCTATAAAATCAGTTTTGTTTGATGTTAATATAGTTTTTCAAGTTTTCTTTTGATTATTATTATGGAAAATATTTTCCCAGCTTTTTATTTTAATGTACTGATTTCTTTACATTTTAAAATTAGTTTTCTTTTAGGTGTCATGCAGTTTGATTTTTTAAATTCAGTTAACAACACCTGCCTCTTAATTAGTTTATTTAGAATATTTGTGTTTATTGTGATTATTGTTTCTAATACCTGGCATTAAATCCATCATCGTGATATTTATTTTAAATTTGTTGCGTATATTCTTTGTTCCCTTTATCTTCCTTTTCTGCCTTTTTCAGTATTAAGTATTATTAATGTCATGCTAATATATTAACTATAATTCTTTGTTTTGTGTTTCTTTGGTTAGAGTTGATTGCATATATCTGCAAGAGATACTGTGCCATTTCATGTACATTTTAAGAACTTTACAGTTTATAGTTGCATTATATGTCTTCTGGTTTTTGTGCAATTTTTGTCATTCATTTTGCTTCTACATGTATTATAAACTTCATAATACACTTATTGCTATGATTTTAAAGTCAATTATTTTTAAAGACTTTAAAAGATAAGAGAAAATTAAATTTACTCATATTTTTTTTACCATTTCCAGTGCTCTTAGTTTTTTTGTGTAGATACTCATTCATACCTGGTATCATTTTTCTTTTGTCTGAAAGACCTCCTTTAACATTTACAACAGTACAAATTTGCTGGCCTTGAATTCTTTCAGCTTTTTTATGTCTAACATATTTATTTCACCCCTGTTTTGGAAAGAGATTTGTTGTTTTTGCTAATATGACTTGAGGTCAGCAGTTGTTTTGTTTTTAAGTAATTTTAAAATGCTTCTCTATTCTGGCTTGCATTATTTATAACAAACTATGCTGCCATTCTTATTTTTGTTCCTCTGCATGTCCAGTGTTTATTATTACCATTTATTGCTTTACAGATATTCTCTTTATCATTGATTTTAAGGAACTTGATTAAGATTTTCCTTGTAATTTTATTCATTGTCTAATGTTTAGGAGTGGTCAAGAATCTTGGATCTGTGAATTTATACTTTTTATTAATTTCAGAAAATATGTGACTGTTATTTTTTCAAATATTTTCACGTACCACCCTTTTCCAGGACTTACATTTATATTAGGCTGCTTAAAGTTTTCCCACAGATCTCAGCTATTTTCATTTTTGATTTCACTATGTTTTGTCTCCATTTATTTTTATTTCAGAAAGTATCTATTGTTATATCTTAAAGTAACTAATTTTTTCTTCTGCAGTTTCTAATCTGCTGTTATTCCCATCCAGTGAATTTTTTCATCTCATATTTCTTCTCTATAGAAGTTTGATTTGGGCCTTTATGTATATATTTTCCATGTGTCTAGCTAACATGTTCAATCCTTCTTCTGCCATCGTGAACACATAAAATGCATTTAATCATCTTTTTATGTCCTTATCTCCTTATTCTATGATTTTTGTCATTTCTCAATTTGTTTCTATTGATTGATATTTTCTTAACTATAGTTCATATTTTTCTGCTTATATACATACACAATAACTTTCTATTGGGTACCAGACATTGTGAATTTCACTTTGTTCTTGGGAAAGGTTTAAGTTATACTTGAAAAACAGTTGATCCATCTGGGTCTTGCTTTTAAGTTTTGTTAGGTGGAACCAAAGCAACTGTTAGTGAGGGCTAATTTTGCACCACTACCGAGGAAAAACCGCCCTAGATTCTCTTGAATTATGAAGTTTTCCAGGATGGCTGGTTGAAGTTGAAACTATTCCTGGCTTTGCCTGAGCTCCAGGAGTTATTCCCTCTGCTTATTCATGCAGTTCATTTCCGAGGCTCAGCTTTGTTACATAATTTCACTGATTCTTAGTGACTGAATGCTCCAGGGGCACTGCAGATTTTTATAGCTGGTTCCCTCTCTCTCTTCTCTGTCCCTCAACCTCCCTACCTCTCTTTCTTCCTCTCTCTCTCTCTTTTCCTCTCCCTCTATTCTTGGCTCCCTCTGACTCTCTGTTTTTCAGTACTTTGACTTACAAACTCTAAAATTCATGTCCTCCCAAGACTCTCAACTCCATCTCTTCAACTTAGGGAGATCATCATATTTCCCTTCCCTTCATGGAACCTCAAAACTTTCATAGGGTTTTCATAGGGTTTGTCTCATTCTTTTCCCCTCTCTCAGAAATCATAGCACTGGGCTACTTGATATGCAATGTCTGAATACCATTTTAAAATATATTTTAATCATTTTTTAAATTACTTCAGAAAGTTAAAGCTGGTCCCTGTTATTCTATCTTGACCAGAATCACAAGTCTCTGAATTTTTTTAGATATTCCTGAAAAACAAGAACTTTTTCATTTCCTGGACAACTTTTAAATATATATCCACACATTAAGAGAAATGCTCTTTATATTTATCTGTGCCTAGAAGCAGTTCTTTCATATTAACACTGCAATGTTTTTGTAGAAGTTGAATAAATAATGATTTTTTTTAAGAAAAGCAAATATATAAATCAGAGGAAAGCTGTAATTTTGTTACATACCAAGATTTGATAACTAATAGGGGACATCACCACCGCAGTGGCAGAGATGACTGTATATTTTTATTGTGAATACAAAACTCTTATAGCAGTCTTTGCTTATAGTTGCAACATTCATGTGATGTACATGTACACAGGAAAAAAAAAACATTTAGTTTTCATTTTACAAATGCTAAGAAAAAAATGTACAAATAATATTTCAGCTGATAGCTCCAAATAGGTTTTATCATTTTACTAACAAATGCACTTACCAACATGCTTGCATTTCTTTTTATTTAATTAGAGGGAAAATCAAGATTAAACATTTTGCAGGGAAATATGCTTAAAAGTTGGGAAAGGCATAAGATACTTCTGCCTCCTGAAGGATGAAGGTTTCTTTTCTTCAGAATAATAAAATATGAAAAATAGGAGTGGAAATCCCACAATACTGAAAAAATACTTTTTCATCTGAACAAGGATAATTTTGGAAGAAAACCTAATGAAATAATTTTATTCCATTAAGCATTGACAGTTTAGAAAAGAATGTATAAGAGAGTGAAAGATCTCAAATGGGTGTCAAATAGTGTCAGCTGTGTGTCGACTCTGTGTCAAATATGTGTCAACTGTATAATAAGATCTAGTCAAGCAGATTTTCATTACCAGTTGATGAAAGCATCTTGCTTGAAAATTGAAGCTTTACTGCCAGAATTTGCAATGTCCATAAGGAAGTAAAAAGTCTCAGAGGAAACATTTTTTTAATATTTAAGACAGTAAAATATATTTCAGAAACATGTAAAAAAATTTTTTTTCAGCTACATTTTTGTGCAGAGAAAGATCCACCATTTGCTTTGGTCAGAAACATAGATTTGAGCCAACATAAAAAAAGTAGCATCAGGTATTTTGGCATTCCATTGCCCTCTTCATGTATGACACATAGTAACTGAGAATCTCGGTGAAAGACTTCACAAATCAAGGAATGTTATCTATGATATTAATAACATTAAGAGCATTCCTTAGAATAACTGAGAATGTCACAATCAGTTCAGAAGACTTAACAGGTTTTTCTACACCAAGGAATAAAACTGTTAACTCAAGTAATTTTTGAAAATATTTTAGTTACTATTAAGTGTTATTATAACTTTTATTCAACCAACAATAATTAAATATCTACATGTTATTTAAATTTAAGTATTAAAAATGATGTAACTTTTCTCAGATATATGCAGAGTGTTTAATCAGGTCTTCTGAAGCTTCAAGGAAAGTGAGGGGTCAATCATACTCAGGTGAAGGGAATGACCATGGTTTTCACTGGCACATTATTTAAAGACAACACTAATCTTCAAGAAATTTCCAGTTTCCCACTAGGAGAGGTAAGTGGGATCTTACTGACACCTTGACCCCTAAAGTACCTGCTTTCCACTTGCTCACCTGGGCAGCCCCTCCTTGGCATTGTTCTTTCCTCTGTCCAAGGTTCTCCACATCATTCCAACTTAAAGATTGCATCTGGCCGGGTGCGCTGATACCCTGATTTCTGGAAATGGCTGATTTGCTTTGTTAAATTCTTAATATTTATCATCTTATTAACACTTTCAGATGTTGTTTTAAAATGTAGGATTTAGTATCCTGATATGAAGCCAACAGATCAGATGATTGCTGCTGAAGAGATAGCTACTTAGGGTTCTATAAGATGAGGGCACACCATGCTCCACAGGGCCACATGGGGAAGCAGCAAAGTAGAGTCAGAGGCAGAAGGATGGAGGGGGAAGGGTAAGCAAAGACTGTTGTAATTTTCACTGGGAAGAGTGGGCCAGGTGAAGCAAGCAGGCTAAGTAGATTAGCTAGTTTGGATAGTTTCAGCGCAGTTCAGAGTCCAGGGGCTGTCCTTAGTTGCCTGGTATCTAGGGAAGGGTCTTGAAGCATGAAAACTTGTTACAGGCAGTAGTTGAGGGTCTGGGCTCTGGAATGGCTGGTTTGCATATGAAAGGTACACCCAATGGGGAAAATTATCTGTAGGAATTAGTTAGATCTAGGAGGAGCAGTCTCTACAGGATTAGTGAGGTCTCAAATGTTAGAACTTCAGAATAAAAACACATACTTAACACCGGGTTCCCCAACCCCCAGGCCACAGACAGGTACCGGTCTGTGGCCTGTGAAGACCTGGGCCACATAGCAGGAGGTGAGCAGAGGTGAGTGAGTGAAGCTTCATCTGCTGCTCCCCATCACTCTCCATTGTTTGTATTACTGCCTGAACCATGCCTCCATCACTCACATTACCACCTGAACGATCCTGCCCAGCCCCCGTGGAAAAATTGTCTTCTACGAAACTGGTCCCTGCTGCCAAAAAGGTGGGGACTGCTGCTTTAACACATGGATATCCAAAATAAAGGGAAGGAGGAGAGTGGCCAGGAATTTTTCAAAAAAATCTTCCAGCAGGTAAGAACAAGGTTAGGAAGTACGAACAGAAAGTTAGACTACAGGGCCCATGGCCCTGACACTGTTCTGAGGGAGGTGAAGTAAGTCACCCATTTACAGTTTAGTTTAGACCATATGATTGTGAGATGTGTAACATACCTATGAGCAAAGGGATTACAAATCTTTAACCCTCAAATCTCAAGGGTGACATCATTGTGCATTCCAGAGGCTCCCTGGCATCCCACAACTGAGACAGGAAAGGTGGTCTGTGGGCCAGAGTGTGAGTACAGAGGGGAGTGGCACAGACTCCCAGAGACCAGAATCCCATAGGTCTCCAGCGCCACGTCTCTGGCAAGGGCCCTGCCTTCAGGAGATACCAGCTCCTGCTTGCTTCAAGTTAAACTCACACATGGACTGTGAATGTGACTAAGCCTGAAACAATGTTATCTTTAATTGTTCTCAAGTTAGTTGCATTGAATGATGCACATATTGGTTGTTTCTCTCTTTGTTGAAGGCAGAGGCAAAGGGTATCAATAGGAACGAAGAGATGAGAAATTGTTGACTTATGTGCTATAGAAACACACAGCATTGACCTGGCGTTCACATCTTTATAGATAAAGGTAGACAGTGGGTATATTTGCAGGTCAGACCACTTGAAGCCATACATCTGTATACATATATACAGACACCCCCAGATATAGAAAGACATTACATATATTAGGTTTATACATGTTTACCTACATATATATGGCCTCAAGTGGTGTATATACATACACATACATAAACATATGTATATCACTATTAAGAAGAGGCAAGGTCCTTTGTCACCAGACTTCCTGTGTACTTTGACATCACTAAGTTAAATCCTGGCTAGTTTGTTAAGTTCTTAAAAAAAAAATCCAGTTCTATAAGGATATATTTACCTATACTGATTTAGAACTACATTGTTCTTATTTGGATGCTATTAAAATTATACTTTGTTGATTTTAAGCCTTATGATATAAAACCATGGTATAGAACGTTTTGTCACTCTTTACAGAAAAAAAATTGGAATAAAACGTGACTTTGAGGTGAATGCAAATTTAATCTAATTGCTAAAGGTTTTATACTCAAATAAGACTAAGAAGATTTTTGAGACTCCTTTGAACAGGAAATTTTAAATTTGGAAAGACACATGTAATGCCACAGTATTATCCAATCTCATTAATAAAGTTAATTTTCAAAATATTTCCCATTTTTGTTATTTATGCATAGTTATAACATTTGTGGCACAATGACAAAATATTAATGTTGTAAAAATTGCATATTGACTCTTTTTATGTTTTTTTGAATTGTCTACTTTTTTCCAGTCTTGCTTTGATGCTCTTCCGATATTTCTCCATACAGATAATCATAGCATTTCACCCATTGCTTCTTTTCCCAGTGAATCCTCTACTCTTTATCACTTATCAAACGATATGGTCTCCAAGGTCTTTTTTAACCACTGGAGACTGAATATATTTCTCAGTATACTATGGAATTTCAAAACAGAAGATAGGTTTTCTGTGCTACTTCATTTTACCATCATACCTCATGACATTAAGAATTATTTTGTTAACTGCCCTTATAAACAAGTTCCCAGTCATCTGCAGGAATAGCATACTTCAGGTTCCTTCTCCAACTTGATTTCTCAGTTTTTTTTTTTAACATGTTACCATGACTTAATTTAAGCTTATGCTCTTTTCCTTATCATATACCAATAAATCTTGGGTTTTATTACTTTTCCCAATAACTACTTTTGCTCTAATATCCACTTGTACTTTTGCTTTTAAATATTCTTTTACGTCTTGTACAAAATGACTTTTTAACACAAATGATTTCATTTATAAATTGGTGTAAACATCTATTATGTGTATCAGTATAGTCATATCTGAGAATTTAGGCAAGATTATGCTATAAGTTGTTTTTCTTTTTTCTCTCCCTTACATCATGACAAAATCTTCATTTTATTTTATTTTTTTTAAATAAAATGTATAGGAAATGTTTATTAGTGTTACAGAAACAAAGCTTGTACCGCTTTCCATGCAACAGGCCAATAAATGAGAGAAGAATTGTTGGGGCAAAGAATTGTGACTTTCTTTGAAAAGCCAGCAGACCAAGAACCATCTTGTCCAGGTTTGGTTGCTAGTTTCTTTAATAGGTCAAAGAGGGGGAGTTGAGGAGGTAAAATAAAATGGCTATAAGTTGTTCCAAATATTTCCTGGTTCTGGCCAGACTCTGGAGGGGATGTTAATTTCTTCTTTCCTGCAGCCATTCACAGATGTTTCCTGTGAGCAGGTCAAGATGTTTCCTGTGAGCTAAACAAAGGTATTTCAGCTTAATACTCAGACATGGGACACAGGGTTCGCAGAGATGGGCCATTATATATACTTTAAGCTATAGGCAACATTGCCTTAGTGATCAGAATGTAGCAAAAGCAATAGAATACAAAGGTGAAAATAAAAGAAACAGATCCAATATGGAGTCAGATTTGTTCTTTCCTATTACATTAGCAATGAATTTTAATATTATCATAGTAAAAGTCACATTAAAAATAATTTTTTTTTGTCAAAAGAGCAAACTGCATCCATTATAGTTAAGAAGTCTGGACTATAAATAGTCTCATCTTACTATCTGAACATGGCTGTATTCTACTCAAATTGATATTTTAAAAAGTGTTTCTTATCAGAGGGGCCTCAAAAGAAGTAAAGTGGGTACCTCACCAGCTGTATGTCTGTTTTCATGCTGCCTGCTAACTATTTTATTGGCAGTAGGATTCTGTTGGAAACATATTAAGTTGTACCATGTAAACGGTTAGGGACATTGTGAGGAGAAGAAACAAAGTTCCTCAGTCCTTTCATGCTACTGTAACAAAATACCACAGACTGGGTTAGGTTATAAAAAAACAAATTTATTTTTCACAGTTCTAGAGGCTGAAAAGTCCAAGATCAGGGTACCAGTATGGTTGGATAAGGGCCCTCTTCTGAGTCCCAGACTAAGTACCTCCCAAGGACCCCACTTCCAGTACCATTGCATTGGGCATTAGGACTTCAGTATATGGATTTCACATTCAGACCATAGCAGTTCCCATCAATTTCTAATAATATATGGCCATTTTTATTATTAAAATAACATGACAATTATTACCAAAATATGGCTGAAGGCAGTTTGCAACTAGTACCATCTCTAAGGCATGGTAAGGCAGTATGTAAGGTAAATCTTGTGGTACATGGTTCACTGTTTACTCTGGGTTCTTTAAAAGCAAAAACCAGTTTAATAACTGTGTATGTCATTAAGCTTTATTACACTATGCCTTCTTCATCACTGGTCTTGTCCTTTTAAGGTATAAAAATGTACAAATACATTAATTGATAGTGGTTACTTTAATTCTGTATCCTGAAGTACTATAAAGTAGTTTCATCTATATTCTTTAAAGGAAAAAAAAACAGACTTGTTTCTCCTTCTGATGGCAACAGTGCTCCTAAGCAGGTTTTAAAAGGATTTTTGCTGATGGCTTCATGGCTAAACATAGACAAATATTTTGGTCTTATTCTAAATCAGTCATTCATTGAGACACTGCTTAACATTCTAGGGGTTATTATGCACCTAAAAAATAGAATAATGTCTTTCAAAAGGAGATCAACATATTTAGTGTTAAACAATTAGGATATGTCATCCAATCCTGTTTTCATCACTGTGGCTTATTTTGCCAATTATTTGCACAAAAGACTACCAAGACAAGATTGATTAGGAATAAAAATGAAAAACACGCTGATATGATCATAACCTTTCTGTAATGTTAAGTCCAGTCACAAATGAAACTTAGTGCTCATAATAACCACTTTCTTGACAATGAAGCCATATCAGTTCATCTCTACTTTTGGAGAAACTCAAAATTATGATTACAACCTTGTATTCCAGAACTTGTCTCCTTTGTGACAAAGAACCTCTGTCCTTTCAATAACGCTTATCATCACATCACAGTGCTAAATAAACAAAACAGAAATGGACAGGATGTAAGTATATGAATGATTTATGAAGTGTAGAAAATTTGAAACTGCCTGCTCATACCAAGACAGAATCTTCCCAAATAAAATTTGTATAAAATGACCTCCACAAATATGTGCATTCACAAGATACACACCCCCCCACACACACACTCATGGCAGCCTCAATAAAGTGATACACAATTCTTTGTTGTTGGCATTGGTGTTGAATTTGTTGTCACAGCTGGCTATTAAATTAAAAACAAATATTAGTAAATAAGACCTGATGACTAAAGTGGCATTTTACAATGTCAGTCCGGTGTGTACTATAGGAACTTTATTTTTAATTACAAGAGCTGTCACTGAGAAGTAGAATCAGTTTTTAAAATGACTTCAATTTGGTATCATGTACAAAAACTATGTTAGAACAAAACAATACTGTGCAGAGCCAGCATAGTCATTTTTAAAATATACTGTAATAAGAAGTGCTCCGAAGAGAAAATTTGAAATACAAGGATTTTAAACCAATGTCACACCATATAACTAAGCAAAATTTTTTCTTAAGCATAAATCTCCAAGGAGGGCAAATAATTTAAAGTGCAGGTCAGAAAGCTTACAGTAAACGAGGCAAAGAAAGACAAATTGTAGGAACACCATCTATAATATTACTTTATGTGGCATGCTAAAATATTCATATAAAGCTTGTCTCTTCAGCATTCCCTTCTCTGCTTCACTGGAGGTAGAGGTTAATCCTTGTCTTCAGAGAGTTCTACTGAATTCCCTCATAGCTATCTTTGTGTCCCCATCCCTACAGCCACCTTGGTAAAGGCAAGATGATAAACTTGATAATCCAGATATCTCCTCATGTCCCTCCAAACCAACATTCTTCCTTAAAATCTCCATATAAAATCACCTTATTATTCAAAGTCATATTATCTTACTGATGGAAACCGCTTTGTTAAGTGGAAAAAAGCATTCAAGCAACACGTGCGTTAATACATGTTCTGCAAAAATAATAATTTTAAAGAAAACTTACTTCAGACCTTGCTGTCTGCTCCTGACACTTAAGCTGCCACAGTCCAGAGTTTTCCTCGAATATACTGGCTGCTTAATATATAGCCCCCAACTACTCTCTGAGGTCTGCCTACCTGAGGCAGTGCCCTCAAAATATGATTATTCATTCATCTCTTTTATCCAAATTCCCATGCCATGCCCAGTGCTGGTTATAAGGGGGAAAATCTAGTAAGTCATAAGACATGTTTTAGGCCAAATATTTGTGGTTGAATTTCAGACACTTAGAAGAGCCAATGTCTGACATATTTTGAGTATTAAGAGCTTTCACAGCATATTGTGAAAACTTACTCCAGTTATACAAAATGTCAATCCTTTGTGAAACACAGATGTATTTGCTGAAGTGCCTTGGAGTATTAGCCTATGTGTAGAGTAGGAAATGCTACTTTGAAAACAGTGAATGGTATGCTATTTATATTTTGGTTACCAAAATTATTATTTAATATGTGATCATGGAGCTTGATTATATGTGCCCTTACCTATTCCTAAAATTAAGAATTATATTTAAAATGTATGTATTAGAAGGAGTATTGTTAGTGAGTCCAAACTCGTACTGCTCATGACACAGCAGGCCAAATAATCAAGACAGGAGATGTAGGGGAAGGAGTAACAACTTTATTTGGAAAGCCAGCAGACTGCGAAGATGGTGAACTAGTGTCCAGAGAATCATTTTACCTGAGTTAAAATTCCTTTATATTAAAAAGGGAGGGGGTGTGGCTGGTTGTTGCAAACTCCTTGGTGCAGGACAGATATCCAGAGGGGATGTGATAATTCTTTGTTCTTGCAGGTGTCCCTGTAGGTCTGGTGAAGATGTTGCTGTAAACCTCCAATGAGACAAATGTTATTCTCTGTTCTGCTATTTAAAAAAACAAAAAAACCTCTATATGAATGGGAAAGTGTTATACCTTAAAAGGTCAAGGCTGGGAGGCAAGGCCTTGAGAATGGGCTATCATGTATCTTTCAGGCTATAGGCAACATTCTTTTACAGAGGTGCAGAGCCAGCATGACTAAGCATAGGCAAGAGAGCACAAAGGTTCGAGCTAAAGGAATAGATTCAATATGGAGTCAGGTTTGTTCTTTGTTATGATATGTTACTGTTGAAATCAGAATGATATAATGTTTTAACACTTATACATGAGAGGAGTAAAATACGACTGAGAATACCCTATCTTGAGTTACTGGTAGAATTCTCAAAGATAAAGAAGGAAAAAGAGCAATTCTGGGAAGAAATGTTTTTAAAAAGACAACTATAAATGATATGATGCACAGAAATGTAGAAGATTTATATGGTGGAGCATTCAAACAGTGAAGTCCTCCAGCTTACCAAGATAAACCCCTCCATCATAATGCTCACGTCCAGGGCTTGTGTTTAGGGTCCTTCTGGCCCTCTTCTTTTAAAATCAAAATGTTTGATTATTGAGGTCACCTGCAGTTATATCCAAGGACATAGGACCTGAAAGAAGGAGCATTTAACTCTCCAGATTCCTGAGTCATTCAACTTGAGGGCCAGTCTTCTAACGTTTTAATCCAACAAGTAAAAAACTCTGCAAATTATTTTGACTTCCCTTTAACTCCAGCCACACTCGTCTCTCTGCTCATTGTGGACAGCAGACACTGTTATTGAAAGCCTTTTCTACTCATAATAGCTAGAATGATTTTCTCCACCTCACCCTATACCTATGTCACTGATTCCACTCCATTAAATCCTCTACTCCTTTTTTTTTTTACGCTCTTTATTGGAATATAATTGCTTTACACTATTGTACCAGCTTATGAGGTACACCGAAGTGAATCAGCTGTATTTACACACATATACCCATATCCCCTCCCTCCCGTGATTCTCCTCCACCCTCCCCGTCCTGGCCTTCCAAGGCATCATGCATCATCAAGTTGATCTCCCTTTGTTATACAGCAACTTCCCACTAGCTCTTTTACAGTTGGTGGTATATATATGTCTATGCTACTCTCTCACTTCATCCGAGGTTTCCTTTTGCTCCCCCACCCCCCCAACCCCGTGTCCTCCAGTCCATACTCTGCACCTGCATCCTTATTCTTGTCCTGTCACTGGGTTCATCAGTCCCTTTTTTTGTTTGTTTGTTTTTTAGATTCCGTATATATGAGTTAGCATACAATATTTGTTTTTCTCTTTCTGGCTGACTTCACTCTGTATGACAGACTCTAAGTCTATCCACCTCATTACATATAGCTTCATTTCATTCCTTTTTATAGCTGAGTAATATTCCATTGTATATATATGCCACATCTTCTTTATCCATTCATTTGTTGATGGGCATTTAGGTTGCTTCCATGTCCTGGCCATTGTAAATAGTGCTGCAATGAACATTATGGTATATGTTTCTTTTTGGATTATGGTTTTCTCTGGGTATATGCCCAGTAGTGGGATTACTGGATCATATGGTAGTTCTATTTGTAGTTTTGTAAGGAACCTCCAAACTGTTTTCCATAGTGGCTGTACCAACTTACATTCCCACCAGCAGTGCAGGAGAGTTCTCTTTTCTCCACACCCTCTCCAACATTTGTTGTTTCTAGATGTTTTGATGATGGCCATTCTGACTGGTGTGAGGTGATACCTCATTGTGGCTTTGACTTGCATTTCTCTAATGATGAGTGATGTTGAGCATCTTTTCATGTGTTTGTTGGCCATCTGTATATCTTCTTTGGGGAAATGTCTATTTAGGTCTTCCGCCCATTTGTGGATTGGGCTATTTGCTTTTTTGTTATTAAGCTGCATGAGCTGCTTGTATATTTTGGAGATTAATCCTTTGTCCGTTGCTTTGTTGGCAAGTATAAAACTCCTAAAGGAAAACATAGGCAGAACACTCTATGGCATACATCAAAGCAAGATCCTTTTTGACCCACCTCCTAGAATAATGGAAATAAAACCAGGAATAAACAAATGGGACCTAATGAAACTTAAAAGCTTTTGCACAGCAAAAGAAACCATAAACAAGACAAGAAGGCAACCCTCAGAATGGAAGAAAATCCTCTACTCTTGACTTAAATATCTTTCTCATGGATTCCCATGCTTAGAATAATGCCCGAGAATAATAGAAATCCATAAAAGTACTTATTGAACAAATGAAAAAGTAAATTACTGGTGATGGGGATGGGAATAAAATAGTTAATTATGCACATAACAATCCAGATAACAAGATAACTTACTATTTGTTCTATCCTAGTTAATACTGACTTTCCCACATTTGGCACAACACATATCTACCAGTATTTTTCTCCCTCTGAGCCTTTTGCAGTAGTGTCCATAGGTCAAATGTTCCTGCCATTGCAAAATTCTTGCCATTACTGGCAATGCCTCTCCTATTGCAATCTGAGCTTTTGTATATAGGTTCTGATTTATCCCAGATTTAACTGAACCATGAGTATTGAGATTATAATAATAATGGAAAAAAAAGAATTACCAATCAACTATTATGTTTTACTCACTGTGAAAATAGAGGCTAACAATAAATAGCTTTATCCTGAAGGCTTATGATGACATTGTATATTGATGAAGAATTTTAGGGGAGGAATATGGTCATTATGTCTTTAAAAAACATATCTGATAGCATAGATTGAATTTTGGTGAAGTCCAGAAGGTAGGAAATCCTAGAGAAGTTATGAATTTAAACAAGATTAATGGAATGAATGAAAAAACAGAAACAGAGGTATTTAAAAGAGAAAGTCAGACCTTATGACTAATGGAATGTGCGAAAAGGAGGAGAGAGAATAGTATTATTGACCTCTAATAATGACTTGAGAAATGTTAAGCTATAAAATATGGTTAAAGGGGAAATGGTGATTAGGCTGTTCACTTATATTTGGATTAGGTTAAATTTTTTGTATTAATAGTACTCTAAACTGAAAATGTAGGTTAGACACTCAATAGGGAGGTCTGAGCTGAAGCTGTAGATTTGGAAGCATCAGTGTTGAAATGGGAAATATAGATGTGGGATTATGAATAAAGGATATTAAAGGGAAGAGGAGAGCACCATGAAGAATGTTCCAGTAATTGAAAAGTGAAAAGGAAAGAAGAAATTAAAGATCTTAAATATAAACAGATTTTTAAGATGTTTGATGAGAGAGAGAGAGAAAGGAAGATAAATGAAAGTAGAAATATACATTGAATGGGAAAGGGTACTGTGAATGAACTTGTATTGATTTTACAGATTTTATATTTTATGCCTCAGATGTTTCATACATTTTATTTTTGTGAAAATATATATATATATTATTGCCAACTGCCTAATTTATCAATTACTCATTTTAATTTTTGCACTTTTATGCTGTGTATCTCAGTGTACAAAGATTTACCACAGACCACAATATGTTATTTTTTGCCAATTCTGAAAATAATAGAACCCTCTTTTTCTTAGTTGAAAATGCTTACTAAGATCACACTATGCCAGGTATTAGCATTACACTTTCATTTTCTGTATATTTCATTTATATTAGTGCCTCATTTCATTAGCTCCTCATATACACATGTTAACTGTGTCATCTCTGCTTTAGACGTCTGCTTTCAGCCATTATTCACTCATCATGGTTAAGTTCTGAGAAGACTTAGCTAAAATTATTTTTCTTACTTTATTGGATACTAATCAAACTCATTTAGAAAAGTCATTGCATGTGTGTTTCAGTTAATTTTGTACAGAGAGGAAATTATTACTGTAGATTGTACCCTTAATTATAATCCCTTTCAAAAATATGTTGGTGGTTACTACAAGGAAAAGGTAAGGTACGTATATATAATTGATAAATTCATCACCTCCTTGCAAATATTATAAATGGAACAAAAGTAAATAGACACTGAAGTCTAGTCAGTAGCACTCTTCATATGTGAATCATGTTATATTTTTACTTTGGAAGGAGTGGCACAATCTAATGTCTTATTTTGGATGTTTCACACATAGGATGTAAAATATATCATCATTGTCCAATGATTTCAGTTGAACTATCTCAAAAGAATTGAAATATCAAATCAATAAAATTGGAAAAAATGGCTAGTTTGTATTGTGGAAATTGTAATGTTCTTATTTTATTATGCTATTAAATTCTTGTTGATATAACCTTGGAAGTCTTACTTCAAGCCTGTCTTAAGATATTGGATTAAAATGATTTATGCATACAGAATGTCCCTTTCAATAATATGGAGTTTCCATGTTTCATATATTCTACCTGGCTTTAATATTTTGCCTTCCTTTCTTTACCTTAGCTTACCATAAAGCTTTTACCTATGATTTCTATGACTAACATAGTATTATCTCAAATTTACCTTTTTAGTTGATTTTAAATTATAATTTAATCATTAACACTTATCCAAATTCAACTCCTATGATGGTTATTTATTATTTCTATAAATACCTGTAGAATTTTAGCAATCAGTTTTGCCCATTTTATTAGAAAACCTGTATCATTTTAACTGATAACATTTGGCCAGCTTTATATAGCTGCAGTATTACGCAGTAGTGACCATATATTCAAAAATAGAATAGCAGATCTGCTAACTTATGAAAAACAATAGAATATGAATGTTTTCTATACAGAATGACAATATATTACCTTAGGTCATGGCTAGAGCACCTATTGTAAATTGAATGCAAATACTAATTGTTGGGTTTATGTGATCAATTACTACTGATATAATCAAAGAATAGATGACTAACTAAAATTCTACTCATAAGAAATTAGTATATATATGATTAGGCATTTAGGTGCTCCAGATATAAAAATATTGTTGAGATTCTTGCAGCCATTTATAATTCAGTGACAAAAAATTTTAATATTTATGTAAGAAAAATAAAATACCCTAGTAAAAGTTTATTTCCTATGGTGGTTTCTTTTAAAAATATATTTAATATCCAATTCATTCCAAAATCATTTTGGAGCCTGTTTTTCTACTGCCTAGAGCATGTGCTTATTCTTCCATTTGATTAATCCAGTGCAAATTAAGCAATATTAATATGCTACTTTGTTATATATTAGGAGTTGGGATACAACAATGAATTAATAAATTTTGAAGCCTGAAGGTTAGCTGAACATCATTTTCAAGTGAGTAAAGTTAGGCTAAGACATATAAAATTATTGGCCCAACTAGGAAATAAGAAAAACATTTTAACTCTAAAGAGGTGCAGAAAGGTACACCAGATACAATTCTTAATCTGAAATACAAAATTTCATAGGAACTGACAATATTGTACAGAGAAATTCAAAGGATATGTAGACCACTGAAGCTTACCCAGTGGATCTAAAGATGTCATATGCAAAATTTTATATCTTTTGAATAGAGAATAATTTCCATTTCATTTTCAAAAGAGGTATGATTGGGAGGTATGATTCATCTCAGGTCATGGGGATGCTGTCCAGGAAGACTGGCTAGGACTTCAAGGTGGTATGAGTGAAACAGCTTCAGGGACAGAACCATTGCTTCTGCTGAAAGAACTGAAACCTGAAGTATGCCCACTCCCCAGCCTGTGAGCAGGGCCCTGGGGTCTGCTGCTGTCTCTGACACCCGACCCAGCAGTGGCAACCATGGCAGTGTCTTCTGGTGTCCTTACTGTTAGTAGGTGCCAGTAGATTTGAGACAGATGACAGTAGAGGATTTTAAAGCTTGGAGGACCTACAGCTGATGTGCCTTATTGGGCTAGTTGGAGAACTGCTTTCTCACTGATTGCGTTCTCTCTTAACACCCTCTAGATACGGTCAGATATGAGTTAAATTAATTCATTTCTCCATGTCAGTGATCATCATCCTCTAAGGTACATGAGAGGAATCATCAGGGTAGCCTGTTAAAGGTTCAGGCTCCCACCCAGGAAATTATAATTGAGCTTTTCTGTATGGAGCCCAAGGATTGGTATTTAAAATACACTCATATCCCATGTGTAAGTCTGATACAAGTGATCATTGGACCTATATTTGAGAAACAATTCTGGGAAAAAAAAAAGCATGTGGCTGTTGCCCTGCTAATACGTGTCTTGATTTGAAAGTGGGTCACAACCTGCTGACATTTAAATTTGAAAATACACAGTTACTGAAGGAAAAAATGTATTATTTCACAGGTTTATTTTCCTCTGGTGGAGTAGCTACGAGGATATTATTTACAAGCCATATTGGAAAATATCCGTATCTAAATTAGTGAAATTGCCATGGAGTCACTACTACTTAAGAATGTTAAAGAAATTATGAAATACATAGTTCAATATAGAAAATTTTACAGAGAGATACCACACTTTGTAAAAATTATAAAAGCTTTCAGAAGCTATTCGAAAGTTATCATACTGTGGATTAGCTTAGCCCATCTTCAGCAGTTTGCGTATGTTCATTTATTTCTATGGAAATGTTATCACTTTTACTTACATGGTCAAAACTTTGGAATGAGTGTCAACGTGTGGATTATATATTTACCTATAAAGATAGAAAGTTGTAATTTAAATATATCACAAGATCATGAAAAGTAAAACCCTTTTGAAAGGAAACTCCAGATTAAAAAGAACTATGATTTCTCTAAGAATAAGAATCTATGAAAAAAACTTTGATCAATTGTGACCAAATAGGAAAAGTCTCAACAGAAGAGGCAAGGAAATGAAGGAGTGAAGGCCCTGGTATATTACATTGTTAGATACAGTCACAGGGAAAAATGGAAATATTATTCTCATGAAAGCCAACATATGTATTATGTGAAAGGGGCAATTACAGTATAAATGCACTGTAAGAGTACAAGCAGGTTGAGAATTGAGAATAGGCTATTAGAACAGACTTGTGAGCTTGAAGAGAGCAGTTTTTGTATACTGAAAGTGTGAAACTCATACTACAAGAATATGGAAAGGAATGAAGTTAGAAATTGGTAACTGTTGAGTAGAAACTCCTCTTTTGAGACTTTATCCAAAAACACTATTGCAATAGGGAGAATGCTTGGCACATTAGATCTAGATGTCTCAAAATTAATCAGAAAAAAAGGCTTTTGTTTTACAGGGAAGTGTAAGCAGGGCTAGCAAGCACTTTGTGACAGAGTAGGGCGAGCAGATGGAAGTGAGCAGATGGCATGATAGAAGTGTTTAACAGGAATATGTTCCCTTCTGCAGTCAGTCAGTTCTTGGAATGAGGTTTAAGGGAGAGTGCTATGCTTCTTTGTGCTTGCTTAAGCTGAAGAGTGAGCCCATAAAGGGGAGAAAAGCCTGACTACCACTGAATCAAGTCAAGTCAATGGGTCAGTAATGGATAAAAGTAAGCACTTGGTCATTACATACACACTATGTATATGTAGATAGATAGATGATAGATAAGAGATAGAAAAACAGAAGACAGATTGAGCTAAAAGCATCTAGATGGTAAAATTAGGTCTGTTTGATTGCAGGTAATTATGAAAAGTAAATTTTTATGACCCTGCCTAAAGTTCTTACCTTCTCTGGGCATCAGGTACCTCGGTATAATAAGATATAAAATCAGATGGTCTCTCCAGGCCTACCTACATCCAGTACTCTGATTTTCTGAATCCATCTATGACTAAATTATGAAGACATCATAGAATTAAGACAGCGAAATTCAGGAAAGTGAGTGTGGAGGCCGTGGAAAGGAGATAGAGGCGGACTCTTCATGCTGTTTGCTGTCAGGAACATTGCTGCAGGTGCAATCACTTTGCTCTGAAGTAGGTGTTTTTCTCTTTTGTTCTCTCCAGAAAGGAAATGACAGTTTTAGCATTTTTTCTCAAAGGTGGAGGGAAAAACTGCCAGAAGAAGATAAAATGAAAGCTAAATAACTTAACCCATTAACAGACTATAGTAAAATGAATAGAACTGTAGAAAGCTGAGTTATTTTTTCCCATTCTGCAGGGAAATAATTTTTGCCACGACTGTCATTGGAAAATATCCTGTTTGCTAAATGATATATTTCACTTGTCCT
Organism: Hippopotamus amphibius kiboko; assembly: GCF_030028045.1. Lineage (NCBI taxonomy): Eukaryota > Metazoa > Chordata > Mammalia > Artiodactyla > Hippopotamidae > Hippopotamus > Hippopotamus amphibius. The sequence goes on from NC_080198.1 coordinate 79,796,834, forward strand.
ATGAGAAATTATGCAAAAAATAATTTTTAGTCTTTCAAATCTGATCATGTGAAAGTAAGTAACATTTATTCTATTACATGTAAGAAGGAGTTAGTGAATAAAATAAATAAGATTGTTTTAGAGCTCTTACGAGAATGTGTCTTATTAATTTTGCCAAATATCCTATTTTATACTGCATACTCTGACTTCTTTCAAGTGCATTGATATTCTAATTAACTGTGCTGGATGATTAGGACAACTCTGTGAGTGCAAAAGGGCAAGGTTTAGGGCAGGCTCATGATTAAGCAAAATTAAGGTACATGTAGAGAATAATGGTTTCTTAACATATTTTTGAAGAATCAAATATATCCAAGTTGCATATACAAGGAAATTTCCAAACATTATTTTGAAGCTTTTATGATTTTTATTTCTCTCATTTGATGAAGTAAACAGTTTCCAGCAAAGGCGTGGGCTCTATTTCATGTCTCATTAGTGATAGATTATGATGCATATGCGAATCCACCTCCAGCCCTTTGGTCATGATTTCCAGTGTATTTGATCACTATCCAACTTTGCATTTAGTCAGCTTACTGCCTGCTTCTCAGAAAGCTCAGAATGACTTTCATCACAGTGGGTGCAAGGAGGTTGCTTATAATCTGCTTAGCAAGAAAAGTTGTATGGATGCCTTGCTCCCTCTACTCTCAGGGTCAGGTGTTATCCTGCATGGTGATCTGTCTTGGTTATGAGGGCCTAAGGGGGAGAACGGCAGTGACAGTCTGTTCTATTTTGTGCTCTGAGTGCAAGCAGCAGGGTGCTCTGCATATGGTACTTTTAAAGATTTAACTATTAGGATTTAGGTTCAATCTGAGGGAAAGATTGATTGATTTTAGCATATTGGTGAACCCTCACTTCAGGCTAGGAATAAAAACCTTACTCCTCAAGTCTGATGTTATTACTTTTCATTTGTTTTTATTGATTAGCTGTCAGTGATAAGATCTTGCCTCTCAAAACAAGACAGGTGCTGGTGGCCATTTTTCCTTTTTTAAAAGTGTTTGTAGAAACAACTTACAGAAAAAAAAAGATAAAAAAATGAAAATAAATACTCATGCCATTTTAGAAATAGTAGTTAGATATAAAATATTGAGATATTATCATTTTACTGACTCAGAAGGATAAATTTTAGAATTAAAATAGTGAAACATACAGTTCCCAGCTAACCCACATATTTTTATCTTACCTAGGTGTATATATATGTTTGCGTGTGTGTATGTATGTTTTCCTATTATCTCTACTCCACAGCTTGACTTTCTTAGGGAAGAAAGAGCAGGGCATATTTGACACATTTATTAGTAGATCATTTTTAACCAGATTCTTCACTAGTAATCATGAAAAAAGACAAATAATAACAATGGCCATAAAGAAAAGCAGGGGACATTTTATTTTATATTAATAATCATGTGAGTAAAAATAAAATTAATATGTAAATTAAGAAATTAAGAAATATATATATATATACACATAATGTAAAGAAAGCATACAGTATAAGAAATGGGAAAGAGAAAGGATTTTTATTACACTAACAAATTTTTTGAAAAAAATACATAAATGCAAAATGAAAAACACTGCCAGAAGTGCACCCTACAGATTCAAAGAATGCTATGCACAAGCAGTAATTTCATGGAAGTAATGAGAGTTCTGTTTCTTTGTATTTACAGTCACTGTGTTATTGTTGTTTGTATCCAAACATTGAAATGGAATATGGAGCACCACAAGGCTTGGAGATGTGAACTGTACCCTAAGCGAGCTCAAATGATTCTGAATATTATGAACTAGTTCTCCATGGGGACTCATGTGGCAAGGCTGTGTTATATCTAGGGCTCACTGTATTGCTGGGAGTTCTCCAAGTTAACATCTGCATGGACTACAATTTTTACTAAAGTATAGGTAACATAAATGTCCTAACTAGAAGCTCAATTATATATTTTCAATCAGTATTAACTGAAGCAGTTTTCTCGACCAACGAATGATTTTTTTCAGGAAGAATATTTAATCAGTGATATTAATAAGATTACCAACACAAAATGAGTTTTTTAAAAGTAAAACAGGCCAACATTGAATTGATTTTATTGCTGCTTACAAATTTCCCATAGACAATGCATCTTCTTTTTTTCCCACAGCTTGGACAAAACACTCTCCCTGCCCCATCGTTGGTCCACCACTGGAAGGAATGATTAGTAAGTACTTCACATTGAGTGTGACATGATATTTAAGTTTCAAAACACTGAAATGACATTGAAGTCAAATAGAAGCGTCTAAGCTGCATTTGGCAGGCATTCAGTTCAACTTGATATAAGAAGGAATTTATTATCAATGTACTATGCTCACTATGAAATTGAAATGAAACTTTCAAGAATCAGCAGAGTTCCAGGTAGCTCAATGTCTAGAACAGGAATGGAGTTATTGCTGCTAGTTTTCTCTATCTCCTACTTTTACATGGTATGGGAGAACCTGTAGGATCTTATTGTTAATGAACCAAACTTGGGTTCACTTGCCCTTGCACAGTAAATCCAATCTACTGACACTTGGTTGAGTTAAAGGAAAGTGCATCATTTATTGCACGGCCAAGCAAGGAGTATAGGCAGCTAGTACTCAAAAGATAGACCTCCAAAATGGGTTACAGGGAATAGTTTTTAAATTCGGGGGACAGAAGGGAGTCTCTGGGTATGTGATTAGCTTATGCATGGTTCTCTGATTGGTTGGTGGTGAAATAACGGGGTAGTGTCACAGGGGTTAACATCATCAATCCTCAGGCTCCAGCCAGTCTGGGGACTATGTGCTCATCGTTATCATGCAGTTACCTTCTTCCATCTGCTAGTGGTTCTGGTATCTGTAAAACAACTCAGGACTGTGCACCAGACACTGTTATCTATTTTCTTCAATGGGGAACCAAAGCTTCTGTGACTGCCATATGGCAGATATACTGTTTTTTTTAACTTTTTAATTTTTTTATTTTTTACAATAAGCTGCATATATTTAGAGTGTACAATTTGATATCCCAGTCTCCCAATTCGTTCCCTCCCAACCCTCCCCACTTTCCCCACTTGGTGTCCATATGTTTGTTCTCTACATCTGTGTCTCTATTTCTGCCTTGCAAACCGCTTGATTTGTACGATTTTTCTATAGTCCACATATATGTGTTAATATACGATATTTTTTTTTCTCTTTCTGACTCACTTCACTCTGTAGGACAGTCTCTAGGTCCATCCATCTCTCTACAAATGTCCCAGTTTCATTGCTTTCTACAGCTGAGTAATATTCCATTGTATGTATGTACCACATCTTCTTTATCCATTCATCTGTTGATGGATATTTAGGTTGCTTCCATGTCCTGGCTATTGTAAATAGTGCTGCAGTGAACATTGGAGTGCATGTGTCTTTTTGAATTATGGTGTTCTCTGGGTATATGCCCAGGAGTGGGATTGCTGGGTCATGTGGTAGTTCTATTTTTAGTTTTACAAGGAACATGCATACTGTTTTGCATAGTGGCTGTATCAATTTACATTCCCACCAGCAATGCAAGAGCTTTCCTTTTTCTCCACACCCTCTCCAGCATTTACTGTTTGTATATTTTCTGATGATGCCCATTCTAACCGGTGTGAGGTGATACCTCATTGTAGTTTTGATTTGCATTTCTCTAATAATTAGTGATGTTGAGCAGCTTTTCATGTGCTTCTTGGCCATCCATATGTCTTCTTTGGAGAAATGCCTATTTAGGTCTTCTGCCCATTTTTTGATTGGGTTGTTTATTTTTTTGATATTGAGCTGCATGAACTGCTTATATATTTTGGAGATTAATCCTTTGTCTGTTGATTCATTTGCAAATATTTTTTCCCATTCTAAGGGTTGTCTTTTCGTCTTGCTTATAGTTTCCTTTGCTGTGCAGAAGCTTTGGAGTTTCATTAGGTCCCACTTATTTATTTTTGTTTTTATTTCCATTATTCTAGATGGTGGATCAAAAAAGATCTTGCTGTTATTTATGTCAAAGAGTGTTCTTCCTATGTTTTCCTCCATGAGTTTTATAGTGTCTGGCCTTACATGTAGGTCTTTAATCCATTTTGAGTTTATTTTTGTGTATGGTGTTAGGAGGTGTTCTAATTTCATTCTTTTACAAGTAGCTGTCCAGTTTTCCCAGCACCACTTATTGAAGAGGCTGCCTTTTCTCCATTGTATATCCTCGCCTCCTTTGTCATAGATTAGTTGACCATAGTTTATCTCGGGGCTTTCTATCCTGTTCCATTGATCTATATTTCTGTTTTTTGTGCCAGTACCATACTGTTTTGATCACTGCAGCCTTGTAGTATAGCCTGAAGTCAGGAAGCCTGATTCCCCCAACTCAGTCTTCCCTTCTCAAGATTGCTTTGGCTATTTGGGGTCTTTTGCGTTTCCATACAAATCATAAAATTTCTTGTTCTAGTTCTGTGAAAAATGGCATTGGTAATTTGATCGGGATTGCATTGAATCTGTAAATTGCTTTGGGTAATATAGTCATTTTCACAATGTTGATTCTTCCAATCCAAGAACATAGTATGTCCCTCCATCTGTTTGTGTCTTCTTTGATTTCTTTCATTAGTGTCTTATAGTTTTCTGAGTACAGGTCTTTTACCTCCTTGGTTAGGTTTATTCCTAGGTATTTTATTCTTTTTGGTGCAATGGTGAATGGGATTGTTTCCTTAATTTCTCTTTCTGATCTTTCATTGTTGGTATATAGAAATGCAAGAGATTTCTGTGTGTTCATTTTGTATCCTGCAACTTTACCAAATTCATTGATTACCTCATGTAGTTTTCTGGTGGCATCTTTAGGATTTTCTATGTATAGTATCATGTCATCTACAAACAGTGACAGTTTTACTTCTTTTCAATTTGGATTCCTTTTATTTCTTTTCTTGTCTGGTTGCTGTGGCAAGGACTTCCAAAACTATGTTGAATAGTAGTGGCGAGAGTGGACATCCTTGTCTTGTTCCTGATCTTAGAGGGAATGCTTCCAGTTTTTCACCATTGAGAATGATGTTTGCTGTGGGTTTGTCATATATGGCCTTTATTATGTTGAGGTAGGTTCCCTCTATGCCCACCTTCTGGAGAGTTTTTATCATAAATGGGTGTTGAATTTTGTCAAGAGCTTTTTCTGCATCTATTGAGATGATCATGTGGTTTTTATCCTTCAGTTTGTTAATGTGGTGTATCACATTGATTGATTTGCATATATTGAAGAATCCTTGCATTCTAGGGATAAACTCCACTTGGTCATGGTGTATGATCCTTTTAATGTGTTGTTGAATTCTGTTTGCTAGTATTTTGTTGAGGATTTTTGCCTCTAAATTCATCATTGATATTGGTCTGTAGTTTTCTTTTTTTGTAGTCTCTTTGTCTGGTTTTGGTATCAGGGCAATGGTGGATTCATAAAATGAGTTTGGGGGTGATGGTGGCTTCATAAAATGAGTTTGGGAGTGTTCCTTCCTCTGCAATTTTTTGGAAGAGTTTGAGAAGGATGGGTGTTAGCTCTTCTCTAAATGTTTGATAAAATCCACCTGGGAATCCATCTGGTCCTGGACTTTTCTTTGTTGGGAGATTTTTAATCACAGTTTCAAGTTCATTACTCGTGAGTGGTCTGTTCATATTTTCTGTTTCTTCCTGATTCAGTCTTGGGAGGTTATACTTTTCTAAGAATCTGTCCATTTCATCCAGGTTGTCCATTTTATTGACATATAGTTGCTTGTAGTAATCTCTTATGGTGCTTTTTATTTCTGCAGTGTCCATTGTAACTTCTGTTTCATTTCTAATTTTATTGATTTGAGTCCTCTCCCTCTTTTTCTTGATGAGTCTTGCTAGAGGTTTATTGATGTTATCTTCTCAAAGAACCAGCTTTTAGTTTTATTGATTTTTGCTATTGTTTTCTTTGTCTCTATTTCATTTGTTTCTGCTCTGATCTTTATGATTTCTCTCCATCTACTCACTTTGAGTTTTGTTTGCTCTTCTTTCTCTAGTTTCTTTAGGTGTAAGGTTAGATTGTTTATTTGGCATTTTTCTTGTTTCTTGAGGTAGGATTGTATCGCTATAAACTTCCCTCTTAGAACTGCCTTTGCTGCATCCCATAGGTTTTGGATCATGGTGTTTTCATTATCATTTTTCTCTAGGTATTTTTTGATTTCCTCTTTGATTTCTTCAGTGATCTCTTGGTTATTTAGTAGCGTATTGTTTAGCCTCCATGTGTTTGTGTTTTTTACAGTTTTTTTCCTGTAATTGATTTCTAATCTCATAGCATTGTGGTCAGAAAAGATGCTTGATACAATTTCAATTTTCTTAAATTTACCAAGGCTTGATATATGACCCAAAATGTGATCTATCCTGGAGAATGTCCCATATGCACTTGAGAAGAATGTGTAATCTGCTGTTTTTGGATGTAATGTCCTATAGATATCTATTAAATCCAGCTGATTTATTGTGTCATTTAAAGCTTGTGTTTCCTTATTAATTTTCTGTGTGGATGATCTGTCCATTGGTGTAAGTGGGGTCTTAAAGTCCCCCACTATGATTGTGTTACTGTCGATTTCCTCTTTCATAGTTGTTAGCATCTGCCTTATGTATTGAGGTGCTCCTAATTGGATGTATATATATTTATAATTGTTATCTCTTCTTCTTGGATTGGTCCCTCAACCTTTATGTAGTGTCCTTTCTTGTCTCTTGTAACATTTTTTATTTTAAAGTCTATTTTATCTGATATGAGTATCGCTACTCCAGCTTTCTTTGGATTTTCATTTGCATGGAACATCTTGTTCCATCCCCTCACTTTCAGTCTGTTTGTGTCCCTAGGTCTGAAGTGGGTCTCTTGTAGACAGCATATATATGGGTTTTGTTTTTGCATCCATTCAGCCAGTCTGTGTCTTTTGGTTGGTGCATTTAGTCCATTTACATTCAAGGTGATTATCGATATGTATGTTCCTGTTACCAGTTTCTTAATTGTTTTGGGTTTGTTTTTGTAGGTCCTTTTCTTCTCTTATGTTTCCCACTTAGAGAAGTTCCTTTAGCATTTGTAGTAGGGCTGGTTTGGTGGTGCTGAATTCTCTTAGCTGTTGCTTGTCTGTAAAGCTTTTGATTTCTCCATCAAATCTGAATGAGATTCTTGCTGGGTAGAGTATTCTTGGTTGTAGGTTCTTCCCTTTCATCACTTGAAATATATCGTGCCACTCGCTTCTGGCTTGTAGAGTTTCTGCTGAGAAATCAGCTGTTAACCTGATGGGAGTTCCCTTGTACATTATTTGTCATTTTTCCCTTGTTGCTTTTAATAACATTTCTCTGTCTTTAATTTTTGTCAATTTGACTACTGTATGCCATGGCGTGTTTCTCCTTGGGCTTATCCTGCCTGGGACGCTGTGCTTCCTGGACTTGGGTAGCTATTTCCTTTCCCATGTTAGGGAAGTTTTCAACTATAATCTCTTCCAGTATTTTCTCGGGTCCTTTCTCTCTTTCTTCTTCTGGGACCCCTATAATGCGAATGTTGGTGCATTGAACATTGTCCCAGAGGTACCTTAGGCTGTCTTCAGTTCTTTTCATTCTTTTTTCTTTGTTCTTTTCTGCATCAGTAATTATCACCATTCTGTCTTCCAGGTCACTTATTCGTCCTTCTGCCTCAGTTAATCTGCTATTGGTTCCTTCTAGTGTATTTTTCATTTCAGTTATTGTGTTGCATATCTCTGTTTGTTTGTTCTTTAATTCTTCTAGGTGTTTGGTAAACTTTTCTTGCAAGTTTTCCATCTTTGCATCCAATCTTTTTTCAAAGTCCTGGATCATCTTTACCATCATTATTCCGAATTCTTTTTGTGGAAGGGTGCCTATCTCCTCTTCATTTAGTTGTTTTTCTGGTGTTTTATCTTGTCCCTTCATCTGGTACAAAGTCTTCTGCCTTTTCATTTTCTCTGTCTTTCTGTGGCTGTGATTTTCAGTTCCACAAGATGAAATAGTGCTGATACTGCTTGATTCTGCTGTCTGCCCTCTTGTCCAGATTTACTTTTTAAATGATTACCAGTTCTCCTAGCCCAACTGCTATTTTTTGTTAATTTGTGTTCACATTCTTTCAGTCATTAATTCTTGAGCCACCCTTTCTTGACTCAGGGGAGGCCTGGGGGTCTATAGCTTTTCTACAAACAACAGGCAGGTGGAGGATGTAAAGGGGGATTCTATCATAATTTCTGACCAAGAAATGAATGGGAATGATTCCTTATTACCTCCAATTGGAAACACCTATGAAAGTAATCTGTTGGGTCTGGCTTTCTTTGAGTATGTGTTTCATAACTATGAATTGATTTAAAAATGGAATTGAAGATTTTTGCTTGAATGTTTATTTAAAAATTATAATACGTTATTTTTTATGTGTGTATGTGTTTCCCAGTTACTGTGGAACTCTTATTTTTATATTTTTATTGTCTGTGTTGGGTCTTCGTTAATGTGTGCAGGCTTTCTTTAGTTGCGGCGAGCAGGGGCTACTCTTTTGTGTTACATAGGCTTCTCATTGTGGTGGCTTCTCTTGTGGAGCACAAACTTTAGGCACATGGGCTTCAGTAGTTGTGGCACACAGGCTCAGCAGTTGTAGCTCACGGGCTCTGGAGCACAGGCTCAATAGTTGTGGCGTACAGGCTTAGTTGCTCCGTGGCATGTGGGATCTTCCCGGACCAGGGATCAAACCCGTGTCCCCTGCATTGGCAAGCAGATTCTTAACCACTGTGCTACCAGGAAAGCCCCAGTTTGGAGCTCTTTAGGATGTTTAAGGACAACAATTAGTGTAGGTTCACAGCAGTCAAGTAGAATTCTAAAACTAATTGGACTAGAATATTCTGTAATAACTACCAGTAAAAAATTAGGGTGGAGAGGAAAGTGGTGAGTTACTGTATTAAACATCTGTAACTGTGTTAAACAAATGAAAAATATGGTGAAAAGATATTTAGAGATATGAAATGAACTTTTGCAGTGTGCAAAGACAGATACGTTGGGTATTATGAATATGGGCTATGAAGTGTACAAAATGGTGTAAGATATTTCCTGTCTTTGAGGTGTTTGGGGAGATAAGGAACAAGTCCAATTTTCCAGGACTGTAAAGTTATATATGATTGATTTAATGAATATCACCATCACCAGTTATATTATGTTATGTTATATTACATTTATTATATTACATAAAAACATTTTGAGGAAGAATATTCGTGGTATATCAGGGTGACCAGCTACATGGATGATAAGGGCTTAGAGCAGGAAATAATCAATGGAGAATAATTGAATCTGAATACAGAATGAGATAAGGCACACATTCATGTACAAAGACATGAAAAAGCAGATGACCTTGAATAGACTATTCTCCCAGGAACAACTTATTTATATTGCAAAATAAAGGAAAGAAATGGAAAGTTATGATGCAGCCAACTTGATGAGTCTTAGAGACTAAGGTGTATGTATGACAATGCAGAGCTAATAAGTATTTCTAGCAGAACAGTGGAAAAATGAAAGCACTTTAATTAGGCAGTAGAGTTCAGAATTTGGGGAAATATAAGAAAATAGGAAACTGAAAATGAGGGACTTCCTAGGTGGCGCAGTGGTTAAGAATCTGCCTGCCAATGCAGGGGACACGGGTTCAAGCCCTTCTCCAGGAAGATCCCACATGCCGAGGAGCAACTAAGCCCGTGCACCACAACTACTGAGCCTGTGCTCTAGAGCCCGTGAGCCACAACTATTGAGCCTATGTGCCACAACTACTGAAGCCCACGTACCTAGAGCCTGTGCTCCGCAACAAGAGAAGCCACTGCAATGAGAAGCCCACTCACCACACCGAAGAGTAGCCCCCACTCACCACAACTAGAGAAAGCCCACGCACAGCAAGGAAGATCCAATGCAGCCAATAAAAATAAATAAATAAATAAATAAATAAATTTATTAAAAAAAAAGAAACTGAAAATGAGAGAGTGGATGAGACTGCTGCTATCTGTGTGTGTAATCATGAGAACACAGACTAGATGAAGTGGAGGGAGAATGGGAAGATAGAGCCACTGGTAGGAAGTTATTAATTGAAACTGGTGATAAAGGAAGGAAACAATAAGCACACATTTCTGAGGGTTTTATTCTTAAAATCTCTGTACTCTTTTTAAGGAGCCTTTCTAGAATCTCTCCCAGCTATTGTAGTCCTCTTTGGTCAATCTTAATTGCAAGGAAAGATGAGAAAATCATTGTAACTTGACATTGCCTAGCTGGATATAATTGGAATTCTGTTACCAAGGGGGAAAGAACACATGGATATACATGGATACAGAAAAGGCAGTATTATGTTTCTGCAAAAATATTACCAGCAGTCTTTGTTTTTAATTGGTAAGAAACTGAATTTAAGGTTTTTTCTAAAAGAAATAGCAAATTCTGGGACTGGAAGTAAATTGAGTTTCCAGTTTTTATTTAAGGGCCCAAGCAGTTGTGATGTTACTTGAAATATCCTCCATAACATTGAAACAAAATGATTTTAACCAAGAATATTTATCATACAATCTCCAGTTTATCATATAATTGAATGAGAAAATAAATGTACATAGGATTACATGTTGGTTTTTATTTTGAGCAAATATAGATGATGTAAAGTTAAAATGTTATATGTATTCCTGTATCAATTTGTACATTTTTAAATGTTTAGAGAAAAAACAACCAAGTGGATATGGGAGAGCTTTCCCGTTACAGCAACTTACCTGTAAATCCTTAACTAAAGATATGCTAAGGTAAGAGTTATGAAAAAAGAGTTGGAGATTTTTCTCTAACTTGTAATACAATATATTGTTAGACAAGTTTTCTAAATATGAATTAATGCAAATAACTATGATTGTATTTACAATAGCCTGGGACATAAATAATAAAGATTCGCTAGATATTCACTTGTACTATAAAGTTCTTGCCCTGAAACATGACCACCCATTAAGGAAAGGTCAACCAAAGACTTTCTAATGCTCTTATCTGAATGACTTTTAATCTTTTCTGTTGCCTTTGTAAATCTTTGTATATGCTTAGTTAGGGCCTATTTATTGCATTGTTTCATCACTCTTGTGTTTACTGCTGCCACAGTAACCATTTCAATTCAGAATAATGCAGCTGCATTTGACATATGTAAACATTAGAGGCAGAAAGGGATACTTTACCATGGTGCAAGAAGAAATAAATGGGAGTAATGGGATGAAATTGAGAGAATGGCAAATACCAAGAGAAATCGCCCAAGTTATTTTTATTAGCCTTAGCAGAGCACTTGCAAAAGGAACAAGGGCAAAAATATCTTTTGAGACATTAGACCAAGATGAGAACAAAAACATTGGAATTTTACTTTGAGTATGAAATTAAATGAGTGAACTTTAATCTGTATCCCCTTCTTCAGAAATCCTATTTCATTATCACCTAAGAAAGCAGCAGTAACTGAGTTTAAGATGTGAATTTAAAAAAAATGGGCAATGTGAGAGTTCTGAGTTAAGTTTTATTTAGGGCAAAATGAGGACTGCAGCCCAGGAGACAGCATCCCGGATAGCTCTGCTCCAAAGAGGCAGGGGAGAAGGTCAGTATATATGTGATTTTGGTGAAAGGGAAAAACATACAATCAAGCACATATTGTTTACAGAAGATTTCTGTTAGTCTCGTGCAGGTTACTGCTAGTCACAAGGAGCAGATGTCACGATAGAGGATTTTAGTGTTTTTCTAGATACCAAGAGATACAAGAATCGGGCTCCTAAAATTGGCTCCTGAAGATATCTGACTATCTAAAGACCTGTTCTGGGCTTCCCTGGTGGCGCAGTGGTTAAGAATCCTCCTGCCAATGCAGGGGACACGGGTTCAAGCCCTGGTCCGGGAAGATCCCACATGCTGCGGAGCAACTAAGCCTGGGTGCCACAACTACTGAGCCTACGCTCTAGAGCCCGTGAGCCACAATTACTGAGCCCCTGCGTTACAACTACCAAAGCCTGCATGCCTAGAACCTCTGCTCCACAACGAAGAGTAGCCCCCACTCACCACAACTAGAGAGCCCACGCACAGCAACAGATAGCCAACGCAACCAAAAATAAAATTAATTAATTCATTAATTTAAGAAGACCTGGTCCATCAGTTTTGCCCAGAGCACAGAGTGCTTCATTTCAGCGCCCCACCCTGCACACCTTTCAGGGAGTGTTGAGAGTCAGTGGCTGCAGCAGCACATGATTTAATCCTTGTAGAGGTAGACTGCAGGTGCCAATGATGAGCGCCGATTGTGGTTGACAAAGAGTAGATACGTTGTCTCTTCCCCACCCTCCCCCAAAGTCCTCTCAGTAAAAATAAAAACAGAAGTAATACATAATGGCATTATACCTTAAGTATAGAATAAAGAAATACTTTATTCACTCTTATGTTTTCTTCAATTCTCAAAAAATAACAGGTTTGATTTGTTGCTTCAGTTCAAATCAGGGAAAGATGAGTTTCTATTGTTTTCTTTCATGGAAGCTCATATGCAATTGACGGAACCTGAAAAACTAGGTTAGAGTTTCTCAAAAGTCACTAGTTAAAATTACAGAATTCTGTCCCTCATTGCAGACCCACTAAACCAATATTTCTGAGGATGGTTTTCTATACACTGTCACATACCCCAGGGAAGTCCAAGGCACTCTAAAATTTGAAGAACATTGGGCTACACACTAATATAAACTTTACCCTGAAGAATTCATAGAACCAGAGTAAGTTGAATATCAAAGTATAAAATTAAAGTGTGAAAAATTGATAGTTTAATGATATATTATGTGCATATTGCACATTTATATGTTATTAATGTATACTAAAAATTTAGGTATTATGTATATGTATATATAATATACTTCCCTACATCTGTCTGTGCATAGACAGAATGCAGTACAAATATTTATATACCATATAAAAGGAATTTCTAAACATGTTTTGCAAATAAAATCATTTCTAATTGTTCAAGCATATTTAATGCTCCTTAAACTTACCAATTACTTATGTAATGTATTATATTTAGATTGTATCTTACTGTAAACTAACTGAAAACAGTATTTCTGCCTGATACATTTTTTATTGTCCCTCTGAACACTGTTCTTTACATTTAGTATTCTAGGTATGCAAGTTGAAAATGATGCTACCCATAGGTTATGGGGACATATACTCACAGAAGTATGAAGAGAGATAAGCAATATATTCTAACCTGTGTGTGATCTCTCATGGTCGCAGCCTGCAGAGGCTTGAGGAGGGTTTTGGTTCCCGGCCAGAGATTGAGGTCGGGCCATGATAGTGAGAGTGCTGAATCCTAGCCACTAGACCAGTGGCCAGTGATAAGGCCCTGGCCCTTCAACTCTGCAGAAAAGAATTCCCACATAAGGATAGAAAGTAATGAAATAAGTAAAGTGTTTATTAGGAGGAAAAGAGTACAGTACATGTGGATAGACACACTGGTGGACTCAGAGAGAGAGTCGTGCCTCATGGTAGTTTAAATCATTTTATAGGGCATTTCTTCAGGTTTCCTTTGGCCAGTCATTTTGATTTGCCTGGGTTCTGAGCCCGTATTTGGTATATCTCAGGATCCTCCCATGTGTGCACGTGCATCTCTCAGCCAAGATGGATTCCAGCAAAGAGGCCTATGGGTAGCTTGGCATCACTCCCCTTTTGACCTCCAAGGAACTTTCTAGTTGGGAAGGTTTCCTTAACTTCGAGAATGAGAAATATGTGGTCTCTTATCTTTTATCCTGGCAGAGCTTAGCCTCCTCTCTCAATTATCCTGGTATTCTGGAGTTTCTGTCCACAGGGAATGAACTCCAGCTGCTCACCCTGGGCCCATCTATCTCCTGCCTCCTGTGTAAGATGATACTTAAATGTGGGGTAGATTTGGTCTCATGTGAATATATTTCAGCCATTATAATCATTTCTTAGTTTCTCTGTGATCATCAGCTATTCAAACAGAAAACTCTCAAAGTTAAATTTGAGACTCTTCAAAATGGTCTAGTTTATTTTCTGTGAGTAATAGAAGTTAGAATAATTCCTCTGTCTCAAAGATAAAGGGGAGTGGTTCATAAATAGGTAAATCTAACCAGCAAGTGATCAGATACAAAAAGGCGTTTGTGACAATTACAGCAGAAGTAATCTCTTACAACTTAGAAAAGAAAATCACCTTAGAAAATAACTGGCTCAGCCATACAATTTAAATATTAAAAAACTCAAGCCAAAATCTATTGAGTGATTAAGCCAAATTAACTCAGAGAGTTAATTACAGACTTGGGAGCAGAATCTAATTCTCTTGACTTTAACTTCGGTGCTTTTTTTTTAAATGTGTGCTGCCTTCATAGACCCCATGACATTTACACAACCACTGTTTTTGTGAGGCAGATCAAAATTTCTTTTCACACCTTAAGTCTTCCGTCAATAAGTGTAATTCAGCATCCTGAGTTGGCTTAGCTAGCTGTGTGAATGAACAGTTTGAATGTCTATATATGGCTAGTAGCTTAGAAGATCCACTGGATTATTTTAGCTGAGGCAATGTTTGTAAAATAAAATGAAAATCTACAGCTTCAAACTAGCTTTCCAGTGGAATAAAGGGAAAAATATAAAGCAGAGAATGGTCATAACAGAAAATCAGAGGGCAAAATACAGAGAAGCATTATGTTAAAATAAATAATATATTTTAATTATGCTCACATATTGAAATGCCTCTTGGTTCCTCTTGATCACTTCAACTGTACCTGAACACAAGTTTTGTAATTTTTCTCAGTATTCACCCTCTTAAAAAATGTCCCTTCAGGTTCCTCTTCCAGTATGATAAAAGGGAAGCTTCATGGACCTGTTCCACAAGTTGTTAAAATTGTTAAAAAAAAAAAAAAAATTGAAGTCTCTATAAGTGATTTTTAAGGGCATCCAACAAAATAAGAAGTATTATTCAAGAATATCTAATAAAATTTGTTAGGAACAGAAACAGTTTATGGCATGTGAAACACAGTCCATGCCCCCCTTTCCCTTCTCAGATCGGCATGACAAAAACTCTAAATAGGTGCAGCCAAGAACACAAGACTCTCTCTTCCCCTAGCTCCTAGTTGAAGGACTGTGATATCTTCCCACTGGGGCAGAATATCCATGTTTTCCATCATTCCCCCAGCTATGTGTTATAGCAGCTATGTTCTGATTGAGTGAGGCCAGTAGGAATGTGTGTTTGTGCGCGCGCATGTGTGTTTTGGAGGTGAGGGTGGGTTTGCTTCATAGAGTAGAGATTCTACCTCAGACTCTGCACACTGAGAATACTAGTGACTTAATGGCACTTATCCTGACTCTAGGGAGAAGTGGATAAATGTTACTGAACAATAGAGCTAGTTACATAACAAATAAGCAGATAAAAATAATAAACCATGGGAGGTGAGGCAGAACCAAGAATTCCTACATTATATTACATAATGTCTAGATTTCAACAAAAATCATAACTCATGCACAGAAACAAGATAATCTGAATCATACATGGGGAGAAAAAAAGCAGTGAGAGTAACCAGGTGTTGGGTTTAAGACAAAGACTTTAGAGTAGCCATTATAAATAATGGCTCAAATATTCAAAGAACTAAAGGAAATCATGCTTAAAGATGTAAATGAATATATGTGCAGAACTACAAAACATTGATAAAGAAAATTGAAGATGGTTCAAAGAAATGGGAAGATATCCCATGCTCTTGGATTGGAAGAATTAATATTGTTAAAATGGCCATACTACCCAAACCAATCTACAAATTTAATGCTGTCCCTAACAAATTACCCATGATATTTTTTACAAAACTAGAAAAAATAATCCTAAAGTTTATATGGAACCATAAAAGAAACAGAATTGCCAGAGCTATTCTGAGGAAAAAGAACAAAGCTAGAGGCATAACCGTCCCAGACTTCAGACAATACTACATAACTACAGTTATCAAAACAGCATGCTACTGGCACAAAAACAGACATAAGGAACAGTGGAACAGAATAGAGAGCCCAGTAATAAACCCATACACCTTTGATCAATTAATCTTCAACAAAGGAGGCACAAATATACAATGGAGAAAAGACAGTTTCTTTAGCAAGTGGTGTTAGGACAGTTGGACAGTTACATGTAAATCAATGAAGTTAGAATGCTCCCTCACACCATACATAAAAATAAACTCAAAAATGACTTGAAGACTTAAATATGGTATGACACCATAAAACTCCTACGGAAAATATAGGCAAAACATTCTCTGACATATATAACAGGTCAGTTTCCCAAGGCAAAAGAAATAAAAGTAAAACAAATGGGACCTAATCAAACTTTACAAACTTTTGCACAGCAAAGGAATCCATAAACAAAATGAAAAGACAGTCTACAGACTGGGAGAATATATTTGCAAATGATGTGACTGACAAGGTCTTAATTTCCAAAATATATAAGTGGCTCATGCAACTCAACAACAACATTCACCACCAAACCATTCCAATCAAAAACTGGGCAGAAGACCTAAATAGACATTTCTCCAAAGAAGATATACAACAGGCATGTGAAAAGATGCTGAACTTCACTAATTATTAGAGAAATTCAAATCAAAATTATAATGAGGTATCACCTCACACTAGTCAGAATGGCCATCATCAAAAAGTTTACAAATAATAAATACTGGAGAAGGTGTGGAGAAAAGGGAACCCTCCTAAATTGTTGGTGGGAATGTAAATTGGTGCAGCCACTTCAGAAAACATTGTGGAGGTTCCTTAAAAAAATAAAAATGTAGTTGCCATGTGATCCAGCAATCCCACTCTTGGGCATATATCTGGAGAAAACTCTTAATTTGAAAAGATATATGCACTCCAGTGTTCATAGCAGCACTATTCACAATAGCCATGACATGGAAACAACCTGAATGTCCATTGACAGATGAATAGATAAAGAAGATGTGGTACATGTAGACAATGCAATACTACTCAGCCATAAAAAAAGAGTGAAATAATGCCATTTACAGCAACATGGATGGACCTAGAGATTATCATACTAAGTGAAGTAAGTCAGAAAGAGAAAGACATATATTTTATCACATATCTGGAATCTAAAATATGATACAATTGAATTTATCTATGAAACAGACATAGACTCACAGACATAGAAAACAAACTTATGGTTACTAAAGTGGAAAGGGGGAGAAGGGATAAATTAGGAGTTTGGGATTAGCTGATAGAAACTACTACATATAAAATATATAAATAACCAGATCCTACTGTATAGCACAGGGAACTATATTCAATACCATGTAATAAACCATAATGGAGAAAAATATGAAAAAAAGAATGTGTATATAAAACTGAATCACTTTGCAGCAGAAACTAACACAACATTATAAATCAACTATACTTCAAATAAATAAATAGGAGAAGTGAAGGAGGATTATAATGTCTTATCAAATAGAGAAAAAGAGATAGAAATTATAAAAAAGAACTGAATGGAAATTCTGAGGTTGAAGATTCAATAAATGAAATTAGAAATTCACTAGATAGGTTCAACAGTAGATTTTAAACAGTAGGGAAAATATAAGCTAACTTCAAGATAGTCCAGTAGAGATTATCCAATTTGAAGAACAAAGAGAAAGAATCAAGAAGAATAAGTAGAATCTCAGAGAAATGCTGGATACTTCAAAGACAACAGTATACATGTAAAGGGAGTGTCAGAAGAAGAGAGAAAAATATGCAATGAATGTCTTAAAACTTCCAAAATTTGATGAAAATGTTATTTACACATCCAAGAAGCTTACCAAAATCTAAGTAGGATAAAGACAAAATAATCCACATCATAGTAAAAATGCCAAAAGCCAAAGACAAGGAGAGATTTGGAAGGTGGCAAGAAAAAAATAACTACTTCTAAGTGACCCCAATAAGAATAGAGGCTTATTTATCATCAGAAACAATCAAGGCCAAAAGGCAGTAGGATACCATATTCAAAATGTTAAAAGAGAAAGAAAACTGTCAACCAAGAATTCTATATCCAGAAAAGCCACCTTAAAAAATGTAGGTGAAATAAAGACATTATAAGAAAAACAAAAACTAAGTGAATTTGCAGTTAGTAGACCCACTTTACAAAATTTACCAAAGGAAGTTTTTCAGGCTTTCTGTAAGTGATTCCAGGTGGTAATTCAAATCCACATGAAAATGCAGAAAGCACTGGTAAAAACAACTATGCAATTATAAAAGAAAGTGTAAATGCATATCTCATCACCTTTCTTCTCTTAGCTGATTTAAAAACCAATTACATTAAACAATATGTAGGTAATATTGCTGAGCATATAGCATATAAAATATAATGTATTTTTCAATACTAGCACAAAGGAGGCAGGTGAAAGTAAGGCAGTATTGAGCTAAGTAAATGACTCCAGATTTTAATTGAAACCCACAGGAAAAAATGAAGGGAAACAAAAATGGCAAATAGTTAATATTACAAAAGCTATAAATATATACTTACTATATAAAAGCTATAAATATATACATTATCATCTTTAAAATATGTAAAATTATGCAAATAATTATAAAAATTATTTTTGAGTATGAAGTATATAGAGATGAAATATGTATGTTAATAGTCCCATTTCATTTCTGTATCACACTGGAATAAATCTGAAACAAATTCTGAAAGGATTTATGTGGTAGCCCTAGAGAAATCACTGATACCAAAAAAGCAAATAACCCAATCCACAAATGGGCAGAAGACCTAAATAGACATTTCTCCAAAGAAGACATACAGATGGCCAACACACACATGAAAAGATGCTCAACATCACTAATCATCAGAGAAATGCAAGTCAAAGCCACAATGAGGTATCACCTCACACCAGTCAGAATGGCCATCATCACAAAATCTGGAAACCACAAATGTTGGAGAGGGTGTGGAGAAAAGGGAACCTTCCTGCACTGTTGCTGGGACTGTAAGTTGGTACAGCCACTATGGAAAACAATTTGGAGGTTCCTTAAAAAACTACAAATAGAACTACCATATGATCCAGTCATCCCACTCCTGGGCATATACCCAAAGAAAACCATAATCCCAAAAGAAACTTGTACCATAATGTTTATTGCAGCACTCTTTACAATGGCCAGGACATGGAAGCAACCTAAATGCCCATCAACAAATGAATGGATAAAGAAGATGTGGCATATATATACAATGGAATGTTACTCAGCTATAAAAAGGGATGAGATGGAGCTATATGTAATGAGGTGGATAGAACTACAATCTGTCATACAGAGTGAAGTAAGTCAGAAAGAGAAGGACAAATATTGTATGCTAACTCACATATACGGAATCTAAAAATGGTACTGATGAACTCAGTGCCAAGAACAAGGATGCAGATACAGAGAATGGACTGGAGAACTCGAGGTATGGGAGGGGGCGGGGGGTGAAGGGGAAACTGAGACGAAGCGAGAGAGTAGCACAGACATATATATACTACCAACTGTAAAATAGTCAGTGGGAAGCTGTTGTATAACAAAGGGAGTCCAACTCGAGGATGGAAGATGCCTTAGAGGAGTGGGGCGGGGAGGGTGGGGGGGACTCGAGGTGGGGGGAGTCAAGGAAGGGAGGGAATACGGGGATATGTGTATAAAAACAGATGATTGAACTTGGTGTACCCCCAAAAAATAATAAATAAATAAATAAAATTTTAAAAATATATTAAAAAAAAACTAGTGAAAAATGATAGAAGAAATTAAAGTGTCAGATTAGAAAATAGTCTCTTATTGCAAGGGAGAGTTACATACACAAAAAAAGACATGAGAAATACAGAAAGTAAAAGGTAAAATGGTACACAAATTAAATTATATTAATTATAATTGTACATGTAAATTAATTAAATTCTATCAAAAGGGAGAGATCAAAAGGATTAAAAAAAGATAGTATTCTGCATATGCCATCTCCATGAAACACTAGATTCAAAGATACAAATAGATGGAAAGTAAAAGAATAGAAGAAAAGATAGATACTGTGCAAACAGCATTTAAAAGGATGCTATCGTAGCTATATGAATATCAGACACACTTGATTTAAAAATATTTTTAAATATACAATGGTACATTTTATAATGGTAGCAGGGTCAAAACAACAGAAAGCTGTAACAATTATAAAAATAGTCATGCCTAAATACAGAGCCCCAAAAGACATGAAGCAAAAACTGATAGAAATGAAGGTTGACATAGACATTTTAACTAGACAGATGATCAACAGGAAATAGAAGATTTGAAAAACACTGTAAATTGATTAGATCCAACAAACATCAATAGAGCAAACCATCCAACAACAAGATAATATATATTCTTCTCAAGTGAACATGGAACATTCTCTTTATACCATATGCTAGTGATTTAAAATATAATGCATTAAAAAAAAATTGTGGTGTCGTAAGGCCAACGAATCAGGAGAGCATTGCCATTGAAAAGATAATTTGTTATTCAAAGTATTCAAAAGGAGAGAACATGCTATATTATGCAAGGCCACAGGAGAAAACCTGAGTTTCGCAGCAGACAGAGGGGTGAGAACTGTAGGCACAAGTCTTTATGGTGGTTTATGTGGGAAAGAATGGTGAGGCAAAGTAAACAGGTAAACTAGTCTGTCCCTAGTTGTCTGATATCCAGCCCTGGGGTGATTAGGGCATGTGTATAGTGACCTGGAGTGTGAGAGGTCAATAAAAGGAGTAGATGGGGTGTGGGCTCTGGATCATTTGGGTTGTATATGCAAAAGCACATGAATGAGAGAGTTTTTTTACTATCTCTAGGAACTGGCTAACCCTGCAGCGGAGAGTCATTCCAAGTGAGCAAGGTCCTAAGTTGCCAAAGTGTTAAAAGACATAAAATATATAAACAAACAAACAAACAAAAACATGATTAACACAGCTAGGTTATAAAGTGGACCACAATAAACTTAAAAGATTTGAAGTAATGCAAAGTGATTTCCCTGAGCACATGGAATAATGTTAGAAATCAATAACAAAAATAAACTGAGAAGCTCAAAAATGTGAGGAAATTAAACAACCCACGTAAATAGAAAATGGGTCAAAGAAGAAATCACAAGGGAAATTAGATATTGCTTTGAATTGACTACAAAAGACATAGCATTAAAAGAAAAAAAAGCAACTTCTGGGAACTCCCTGGAAGTCCAGTGGTTAGGACTGCCTGCTTTCACTGCTGAGGACCCGGGTTCAATCCCTGGTCAGTTGGGGAAGTAAGATCCCGCAAGCCACATGGTGTAGCCAAAAAACAAAACAAAACAAAACAAAAAACAAAACCAACTTCTGAGAAAGCTTTGCTTAGAGAGAAATTTATAGTTGTTTGTTCCTATATTAAAAAAGAAGGATGATGTTCAAACAATAGCCTAACTTTCCATGTTACAACACTGGAAAGAGAAGAGCAAGCTAACCCTAAAACATGCAGAAGGAAAGAAATAATACAAATTAGAACAGGAAATAATGAAATATGGAATTAGAAAAACAAGAAAGAAATTAAGAACGACCAAAGTTGGTTCTTTAAAATGATTATCAAAAGGACAAAACATTAGCTAGATTTATCAAGAAAAAATAAAAGGCTCAAATTACTAGATTTGGAAATGAAAAAGAAAATACTGCTGCTAGCCTTAACAAAACAATAGGTCAATAAATTGCTTAATTAAAGTGAAATAGATTCACTCCTAGATAGTCAAAAACTACAAAAGATGACTCAAGAAAAAAAAATTTTAAATTAAAAAGATCTGTAAAAAGAATAGAGATGGAATTTATCATTAAAAAACTATATTCAGGGATAAGTCAGTTGGCTAAACTATTAAATGCTACTAAATATTTAAAGGAGAGTTTATACATATTCTATATATACTATATGAAAAAATACCAGGGAGAAACACTTTTCAGTTCTGAGGCCAGTATTACCCTGGTACCAAAACCAGACATAAATGCTTAGCAGCCCTGTTCACAACGGCCAAAAGGTAAAAACAACTCATATACTCTTTAATGGATACATGGATAAACAAAATGGGGTACATACATAGAATTAAATATTATTAAGCCATAAAAATGAAGTACTGACACATTCTTCAATGTGGATAAACTTCAAAAAGCAAAGCTAAATCAAAGAATCTATAAAAAATTGTCACGTATTGTATCATTCCACTTATGTGAAATATTTAGAATATGTAATTCATAAAGATAGACAGAAACCATATTGGTGGTTGCTAAAGGCCAGGGAAGTGGAGGATGAGGAGTGACAGTTTAATGAGTAGGGGTTTTCTGTTGGGGCAATGAAAATATTTTGGAACTTGATGTTGAAGGTAGTTGCATGTGCAACTCAGTAAACACCACTGAGTTGTACCCCAAATGGTAACTCTATGTTTACTTTTTGGATGAACTGCCCAACTATTTCCAAAGTGTCTGCATAATTACACATTTCCACCAGTAATTTGCAAGGGTTCTGATTTCTTTGCAGCCTTGCCAACATTTGGTTTCGCCTGACTTTTTTCTTATAACCATCCTGGTGTGTGAACTGGTATCTCACTGTGCTTTTGGTTTATAATGGTTAATTTTATGTTATATGAGTTTCATCTCAATAAAACATAAAAAAGACCAAATCATGTGACATTACTTCTAAATAGGAATCATTGAATTTAAAAGTACATATTCTGCTTTCTAAAATAGACTCACTTTAAGTGAGTGAATTGTTGAAAACCATTGAATTGTACACTTTAGATTGGGTAGATTACAGGGTATGTGAATTATATCCCAACAAAGGTATTACCAAGAAAAAAAAAGAGGCTTCCAATAAATGGCAGATGGCCAATATGGGAATCCGTTGCAGGAACATAAACAGAAAAGAATTGTTCCTGCTTTTTAATTTGTAAAAGTCAATCTGTTATGCATATTTCGGGATATAAATTTTATACTTGATTTTGAATTTATGTTTACAATTGTGTAGACTTTAAAAGGCCTGGTAGGACTTCATATTGCCAGTGCAGACTTAGTGTTTTTCTCTTCTTCCTCTTCTTCTTCTTTTCCAATGCATGTCGCTTATATAAAGCCAAAATGATTTGATTAAGGAGTAAATATTTCATTTACACCAAAAATATATTTGTAAATTCCTTTATTGTAGAAATAAGCATACTCTAGATAAACATAAGGTTTTTATGATCTCTAATCTCAGATTCAGCCTCCAGCCATCTTAAGCAGATGGGTATAAATAATGATTATAAATGCTTCAAATAAGATGGATTTCATGGACCACTTCAGGAAACTTTTCCATACATTCAAGCAACAACTTTGAATTTAATGTAAATTAGACTCAAACTAATTAACAGAATTGTATAGTTCCATGAATATGGTTTTATTATAAAATAGTCAAGTTTCAAAATGTTGATACAGTTTTGTTAATGTGAAATGAGGTAACAATGAAAACATATTTAAAGGAAAGTACTTTTGCTGCATGAAGCTCCTAAAACAAGAAAGGAATCTTATTAGTTAGATTGATGTTATTGAAGAGTTACACTTTTCTTGTTATGCACTATAATTTTTATCTGCCCTACTATGCTGGTTAGTGATGAATAATTTGATCTCAAATAAGAACAAGAAGCTTTGGATAACATTTCTATTTCCTAAATAATATCTCACTACTTCACTTGAATTTTGCCATTAGACTCTCAGTAAACATTGGTTGACTGGACAAGCAAATGGATACAAATGTGGTAAATCTTAAATACTTGTTTTACATATTAGCTCTAGTAAGATTAAAAAGGAAAACAAACAAACAAACAAAAAACAACCTTACTAAAGAAAATCAGAGTGTAAGATTTTGAGGCCCAAAGGTGAATTAGTGGGAATGGAGACTGAGAAGTGAACAATTGTAGAAAGAAAAAAGATAAAATGCAAACAAAAATTTACCTACGTGTAACTATGATAATATCCATGTACTTAAGTGCAAGAGAGATTATTAGAGATAAAAGGGTATTTTTCACAATAAAAAAATTCAACAGGAAGCTTTTACAATTATAAATTATTATTCTCTTACTAATCTAAAACTAATTATGAACCAAAACTCAATAAATGAATATACAATAAATAGTTCAGTATAGAAAAAGACATGAAAAACACATTTCACATGGTGAAATAAATATACATGTGGGTACACAAGCATTCAAAGACGTGTTAGCTGAGTGTCAATTTGAGGAAAATATTATAGAATTACTCAAAAAACAAACAATCAAGAAAGGCAGCTGTAAAGATGTTAAAATCAGATTAGTTTTAACTTGTTTGCAGTGAAAAACCAACCATTTAATCTAAGTGACTGTACACTTTTGAAATGATTGAGATGTTGTATGTTAATTGGTTATCCATGGTTGTTAAACATTTTTGAAACAAACAAAAAAAACTTATTAGTAGGAAATTTATATATAGCATGAAAATACAAGTACTTCAGTTATTTCTGCAAAACCTTGGCATTCAAGTGCATACACTTACTATGTTATGAAGATTAAAAATGAAGGGCAATCCAAAAGATAATAAGGAACAGCAAAGCGAAATGGTAGTATTTCTCTTAAGTTTATACATAAATAAAGTCAAACATACAATTGGAATGTCAGAGATATTTTCAGATAAAAATGCTTATAATTGACTGTAAGGAAAATCTTTAAAATATTTAAAATTCAACGTTTAAAAATCCACATTCTATAAATCAATAAAATTAGAAATAAATAATACAAATTATTGCAAGTTATATACTTAGAAATAAAGAAATACATGTATAAATAATCCTTTTGTCAAAGGAGAAATTCAAAATGAAATTATAATCTCTTTACACACTAATGAAAAGAGGAACACTTCAATGAAAGGCTGTGGGAAAGTATGCTCAGAGGAAAAAATTAAGCTTTCAATGACTTCATTGAAAAGAAAAAAAAAGAAACTTTTTACTAAACTTTAAAAATATGAGAAAAACAAGTTAAATGTGAAACTTTCTAGAAATGTAATAATTACTACAACTAAAAGCTGAAAATAATGAAATGTTTAAAAACCTAAAAATAAAATTATGGAAATGATAAATGAATCCAAAACTGGATTGTTTTAAAATTTAAAAAAAGCAATACATTTATTGTAAATTTGTTTAAGTAAAACATATATAAAATAAAGATACATTGCAGAGGTTATGATAGAAGGGAGAAGGAACTAAATTAGGTAAATTTAGGAATGAGTAAGAAAGATACAACCATGGATGTAGAAAGAGAAAAAAATTATGATTTTTGTTAAAAAAACATTAATTAAATTACATAGCAAAATGAATAAAATATTAAAGGTTATTGATAGCTTTCTGAAGAATTCAGTGACTGAAATTTATGATCAAAGAAGTAATTTTGATATTAGTTTTAGTGTCATTTTTGTTATAAGTTTCACTTTGTTAACTTAATTTCTAAATCATTGATTTTTGGAAGTTATTTATTAATGTATACTTCATTGGATTCTTTTCAAAGACTGATCTGTAAAATCTCATTAGAGAAGGATATAAACAAGTGTTTAAGAGACTGGGCTTTGAAGCCAGACTTATTTCAAATCCCAGCAGCAAGAGGTCAAAAGACACAAAAGTAGATCAGTTTAGACCACCTCAGTTTGGGAAAGCTATCATCTCTGATGTCATTTTACCTTTTATACTTTTCTAGTCTGGGAACTTAATCTGGTTCCTATGAACTCATTGGGATCTATATTTATTTTGGAGCCAAACTATAGGTAAATTTCTCTAAATTCCTTGAATTACTATTTTACAAAAAAGTGACCTATGGTCAAATTCTCTTATCTTCCTGAAATTAGGTAAAAGGCCATAGAACAAGATGTCTACAAGATCAGGAAGTCTGCCTGTTCAGAACAACGCATAAGCTACTTTTAAAGGGGCATTGAGGTTCTTTATTAGCTATTCACATATGGATACACAAAGTAAATATTTGATGAAAAATTCCACTTGTCATACTACCTGATACATCTTTAAAGGATATTGATAAATTCAATTATGGGGAATGAATAGCTTCATAACTAAGAAAACATTTCACTTATAATGTATGCCAGGAAATTGCAAAATAAAATAGAATCACCAATACTACAACACATTGTATGATAGATAAATCATTCAGAGGAAAATGGATATAAAAGGCATGTTTCAGAAGGGTAGATCAAGATACATGAAGTAAGAAGGGAAAATAAGCATCTAACTGGAGAAACAAAACCAAATTGCCTAATGATAGCTCCAACAGAAGAAAGTTAGCTTAGATTGCTTTAACTAACAAAATGTTACTAGCAAGGGACAAGTTTTTTACACAAATTATTCTTTATCAGTAATCATGCCCAGAAAGAATATATTTTGTGTCACCACGTTTGGATTTCCAGCTCTATGTAATGTACTAAGGAGATAAATGAGCTGCACAGGTAGATAGTACTATAAATGTGGTCCCTTAACTTAGTGGGAATGCTGGGGAAACTTGATAGAAAAATCAGATTTCCTCTAAGATTTAAATTGTTAAATCAACTTGAAATAATATATCTGATCAGATATAAGTCAAAAGAGACAGAATGGTTCTTGGGTCAGTAAAGTTTGACTGGAATATGAATGAGTGATTTTATCCATCCAAGAAATAAATGTATGATAAAGTTTTAAAGTCATGGGATTCAAAAATAGTAAATATGAGACACAGAAATTTGGGCAGTGTCCATCTGTGTACTTTCCCAGAGACACAGAACAACTGAAACTATCAGAACTTGACTATTTATGGATCTTGTCTAGGGAAGAGATTGCTTTAACTTAAAACTAACAGTTCCCACAGTAACACCAATGTTTCCATTGTGTGGTTAATGCATGAAACTGTCAGAATTTGTCATCATTTAATATTTGGACCATGTAATCTCTCTTGTTCTAATACCATCCAAGGAATAGCAACAATATATTAGTAACAATTTATAGGCATAGTGTTTGGTTGACCAAAAAATTCGTTCATAGAATGAAAAAGCCCAAACAAACTTTTTGACCAACCCAGTATGATTCCCTGAATACTAACTACGGACCAGGTACCAGTATCAACATTTCACATGTATTACTTCAGTTTGTTCTTGCAAAAACCCTGATGGGATTCCATTACTATTCTTTTTTTTTTTTTTTTTTTTTTGCTGAGAGAGAAATTAAGACAAAGAGTGATTGCATTGCTGAAGAATGATGGAGCCAGAATTAAAATGAAGTCTTTATTATTACTAGATTGTGTCGTTTTAACTTCTGCCATCTACTACCTGTTTGTTTTAGGTAGATCTGACTCATGAGGAAAAATTCAAAAATGATATACAGTTTTGATTATTTTTTCATTTTAAAGTGATTTCTTATGATGAATTAATAAAGTTTAGATTATGATTTATCTTCTACAGTTACATTAAAACTAACATTAAAAATAACAGTCACTTTGTGAATTATATTTTCATTGTATGCTAATAAGTGACTATCTTGGGGTTAATATCAGAACAGGAATATAGAGCAAAAGTTTGTTGATATGAGGAAAGTGATAACACTTACTGGTGAATGAGGAAAGTAATAACAGAAAAGAGTGAAGATATAATATTGTGTATATCAATTTAATATAAAAATCTTCTATGTATATGTGTTCACAGAGTTATATATGGTGTTTTTTGAACATGGAGAAAATCAATATGAGTAATTAGTAATCTATTAAAGTTAGTTTATAAGTAACTCAGAGGTATTACATATAAATTGAGGAAGAAGAAGCGTAGTATATTAATGATTTACAATTATGCTGTGGAAAAAAATTTGAGACAGGAAACATAAGAATTATCTTAAAATTAGACTGTGTTTAAGAAGGAATTTATAAGTAGGTGAAAATGAAATACATATTACACACAAGGCATATATTTTATATTAATTTTATAAATGCAGTATATAATATATAATGCATGAAGTATTATAAGCAAAACCACCTATGAAATCAAGTCAAAATTATAAAACATAATCATTAGCCTTTAATGGAAGCAACATTGAAATTTATAAGTTAATCTTTCACACTTTGAATTTCTTCCAGATAATGAAGTAGAGTTAGATGTAGAACATTTCACAGAAAAGTTATAAAGTTCATGAAAATCAAAAGAAAAAAGTGAAGTGGACTTAATAAAATGCAGGCAAAAACTTAGTTGATGAATCTGGAAAATTATCAAATAAGAACAGAGGAGAAAAACTCATGCCAACTAATTTCCAGAACAAATTAAGAGTACAGGCACAAGATGAATCTTATAATGGTTGGCAAGAGTAGAGCAATTATATAACTGCAAAAGATGCTGTAAATCAAATCAACCTGAAAATGCTGGCAATGGCCAAATTTTGGAATGAACAGAGATAGCCACATAAAGAAGCAAGACAAAGACAAAGACATCAACAAAGTGGAACATGATTTATTTTTCTCTCATTAGTATTAACCATCATTATAAATCACTATTTTGGAAGAATATATAAAAGTATCTTATTAATTATAAAACATTCACACCTAATGTAATCTAAAAGCAGACATAAAACCAATGTATAAACAGTTTCATGCTTCATTTTTATACCAGTGATTCTCAACCACCAGCCTTAGAACAGGTGATGCAAAGCTTTTTATGACCTCCAAATCACTGTCTAACCTTCCTAAAAACTGCAACTTGATTTCTCTATTCTCTCTTCCCCCGATCTCCCCAGAACAAACGTCTGTGCTAGACTTCAGAAAGATGGTCAGTTTTTATCTGGTTTTGAATGCAACCCATGTTAACAGACAATACTGGGAGTGGAGGAAAACAGCAATCTGGACAACGTAAGCGTGGATTTATACGTTAAATGTTAATTTCTCAACATTCAGCCTTCATGGAATACAACAACCAAAACTTAGAGAGGAAAAAGTGAAGATTCACATTTTCACACATTTTGACTTGAATATTTTTTTAAATTATGTACCTGTATTACATCTAAAAACTTCCAAATAACTGTAAGGTTGTATTAAATTGGTGCTTGTCCCAAAAATGTATTTGTTTGTATACACTGCTTATGAATTTTTTACTGTTAAAATAGTAATAATAATTATTGGCATTTGTGTCCCAGAGATTCATTAGAAGGATTTATATATATTATTTGATGTAATTCTAGCTTTCAGAGTAGCTATAATTACATTTATTTCAAACATTATTTGTTGTGTCATGGACTTCTCAAAATATTTGCAAGAAGGAAAGAATAGATATAAAAATTTGTAGAAACAGATAGCAGTATGCAATGTCATCTTATCTTTGGCTATCCTAACTTTCCAGGTAGAGAAAGTGAGGGAGGGAGCCTCTCTTGTGGATTTAATAGCATTTGTGAACTCTGTGAAATATTCTACGATGTTTTTTGAGAGTTCCCCCCCTTCTTTGGAAATTGACTTAACTTACATTGAATTCTCAGTGGTTTTCACAACATAAATCAGTTAAAAACAAGTACTCTAAGCTACAGATTTAAAGATGTTCACCTGTTTCAAAATTGGTTTTCTTTTTTTGTTAGGAGACCAGATAATTAGTAGCCAATAGATGTACACAGATAAATATACTTTAAAACTCTCTGGCATAATTCAAAGTATGAATTTTGGGTATGAAAGCAAAAACTGTCCAAAATTGGTTAAATCAACTTATTTATAACCATGTATAAAAGAAAACCGTGAATTTAATCACTGATCTATTTAGAAAACTTCAGTATAAATAAGGATATTTACAATATTCAAGATTTATATCAATGGTGGTGGTCAAGCTTTAAATACACACTTTTTATTATAAAGAATGTACTTTCACAGTCTTGGGCATTAATATCATCAGTTGGACAAAATATTATTTTTCAGAAACCTCTTGGTATACAAAAGGAAACTGGTGAATATCTAAATGCTTCTAAATTCTAGTTCCCTGATTGAAAAAGTTGTCTTTGACAAAAAGACTCTAGAATTCTATGTTATTGGCATTTTCCTACTTTGAACTAACCTGCCCCAAGTTTTTCTGTTAAGCTATTAAAAAAGGAGAAGGGAAGGGGTCTCCAGAGCTATCTTGGTATCTCTTTCCTTGCAGATTATTAGAAATTGACAAACTTCCAGAAATAGGCCTGAATATTCATGGATTTTTTAGTATATGATAAATAGAGCTTAGTGTTCCATGCAGGGGAGACTATGTTGCTGTTATTAACCTTCACACTTCAGTGGTTTCTCTCTTGCTTATACTAATGGCTGGCTTGGATTGGTAAGATTCCGTTACGCATGCTTATTCAGATGTCTAGGTCGATGGAGGGAGGCTTGGCCACCTGGGAACTGAAACCTGGAACATGTGGCATTTGAAGTTAGCATGCAATGAGAAAGGAGGGATGGGTAAGGTTTACCAGGTTTCAACTACTTCCTACTCAAAAGTGATACTTACTCCAATTGCTAATTGCTCTTTACACACAGAAACAGATATGGCCCTGGCCAAGTAGCAAAGCTGACAGAAATACATAAGGAAACATTTGGACTATCTAGTGAGCAACAATTGTCTCTGCCAGCGGTCACATCTACAAACAATGAGAATGGAGGATAATTGACTAAATACTACTGGAAAAAATGAGTAGTGGTTTGGAGGAAAATGTTGGATATATAGCTCAAACTATACAACAAGATTAATCCCAAATAGATCAAAAATGTAAATAGAATTAATGAAGCAAAAATGCTAGAGTATAACACAGAGTTTTTTTTTCTAATTAGAGTAAGTTTTGTATTAAAACTATGAAATAATCTAGAAGCAGAAATGAAAAGATTGAAAAACAGACATCTACTAAAATTAATTAAAAATTTTTGACCAGCTGAAATACACACACACACACACACACACACACACACACACACACACGATTAAAAAAAAACATAACAAAAGGCAAAAATTTGGCAACTTTTATCACAAAAAATGATTACTTTCTCTAACAACCTGGAAGCTTCTACAGAGTGATTATAAATGACCAAGAACCTAGTAGAATAATAAACAAAGATATGTGCATTGCACCTAAAATATGTTTAAAGATACTAAAAGGGCAATTTGATAGTTTTTGTTACAATTAGAAATGTTCCCACACACTGTGACTCAGAAACTCCACATCTAAGAATATCCTACATGATGATTATGTGACTTCATATGAAACAAAATACTTACAATATTTTTACTAAATTACCATTTATAACTCCAAATAATTAGAAAGAAAGTGTTTATCAATATGGTACTGGATAAAACTCAAGTCATCTATCCAATGGAATATTATGTAGCAGTAAAAATAATGAAGATTTTATGTATTAAGATGGGGTTATTTCTAAAATATATTTTTACCTAAAAGCAAGCACAATGTATATATATGTACTTTTGTATAAACAAAATGGAGGAGTTGATGATCTGTGGTAGCATTTACTTGTATATCCATAAGGAAACTCAAGGAAGAGTTTGGGAAGGGTGGAAACTGAGAACATGAGGGATTCTGATTCAGGAAGTCTTTTCACTTTTGACATCCTTTTTGATGCTTATACTAAATAAATGTAATGCCAATTCAAAAAATCAAATAAAGTGTTAAACAACTTAGATGTATTCTGACCAAAGTATAACATTTTGATGAAGTAGATAGTTTTTATGGACATGTTTCTAAAACACTGATAGAATTGCAGTATTCATTTTACACAGTTGAAGTATATAGAGATTAAGATCAGTTAAATATTCTTTACTTTTTCATAAGCACTACTATTAAGGAATATATTTCCTACTCAGTTCTTGTGCTCTTGTTTTTTGTGTATATATGTACAAGCCTTTAAATGGTTGGTATTTCACTTTATCCTGATATTCAATTCTTACTTTTTAAAGTCCTTTGAATTTTTTATCTAAAATATTGCTATTTCTTTCACATTCCATGTTTCTTCATCAAAATAACAGCAAAGTACTTTTTCAAGCTACTGAAAAAAATGAAAAGTCAAAATCCCTGCCCTCTAAAACTAGGGACAGTAAGTGAGTGTGACCAAAATAAACAAGCAAATGGGCAAGTTCTCACCAAAAAAAGGCCTATGTGTAGTGCTATGAGATTGGTAAAGGTGTTTTTCTAGGTTGAGGGTTAAATAATCCCTCATGGAGAAAACAGTGCCTGAAGTTCATCCAAAAGGTGTATAGGAATTTTCTGTGTGAAAACCGGGACCCATTACCCAAGAAACAGCACATGCCAACATACAGAGGCATGTTATTTCAATTCAGCCTATCTGTGTTTAGTGACTATTAAGATGGTTTAGTCAGCTGCTGTTTCACCTCATAGGTGTGTCAGAGATCCAGGGTTTTTCTCTCTTGATTTGCTGCATCAAATATCCTCAATGCCAATCTTGCTAGTGTTTCACTTCCCTTGTGATTCTGCCCCCAAATAATGTTATTGTTATGACTATTATTGTTCCTATTGATAACACTTTTTTTTCTTTTTAAGATTCAAGATTCTAATTACATTTTTAAAGATGCAAAATTTATCCTTTTAACAATGTACTTAATAACTTTTCCTGGGATGGATTGTTATGTAAACTATGTTTTTCTCCTTTGTGGAGTCATAACTTCATTTACTTCATATTAACTTGTGGTACTTCCAGTTTAATAACTTATTGCTTATTTCTCAAAAGGTTATCAGGCTCAACTGCAAGTACTTTTAGTATCTTAAGATATAATTCACAGAGATCAAGAGATTTAAAATCATTTAGAGCAGCTCTCTGCTTTTCAAAAATCTCATTTATTTTGAGCCTCAATTTTCTATTTCAAATATTTGTTCTATATCTATGGGACATTTCCAAATAAATGTATTATCAACGTCCCAAACTCAAGACAACCAAAAATAAATTTGTCATTTTCATGTTCCTCCCCAAAGCATAGCTATGAAAATTCCATACTTCCTACTTTTCAGTGAAATGTTTTGTAATATAATGGTAAAATAATTATGATGTATTTTTCATTATTATCTCTATGTATTTGCAAACAAAATCACAACTATTTTAATTATAATATAAAGCTAAGCAGGCAACTAAATTTGATTGTTAATATTTTATAAAAATCATTGAAGCAAATTATTTTTGCTAGAAAAGCATGAAAGCAAGTGATAAATATTTCCAATATTTCCAAATAACAGGAAACTCATCCTTTAATGCATATTAAAGGAACATTCAGTAAATGTAATAAAAGGCAGGGAAGAATAGTTTAACAATGGCTTGCAACATTTATTCCTTTCAGACACATCTGAGTAATATCCCCCTATGGTGGCTTTTCTCAAAAATAAACTAAATGAAGCTGATTCTGATTTCCTTGCCTGATTCCTTGAAACAACACTACACAGAAGGAGGCAGAGACTCCTACTGTACGGTGTGAATATGTATTCTTCCACTTTAGTCACAGAAGTCTAGTTTTCAGCTTAATAAAATGCAAGTAATGCAGACCAAACATAAGCATGCATTTCCCAACCTCCCTTGTAGTAGACGAGGTCAAATAGCCAAGCTCTGAACAATACTGGCAACTCAGAAGAACAGTCACTCCCAGCATATATTCTTAAAATGAGAAGCTGCCATTTCCATTTTCCTGCTTCTGAGGGTTGGAAAACACCCCATACCCACAGATTGAAGGACCTATTTCTAAAATTTCACCAGTACCCAAATTGATCTACAGATTCAATCCCTATAAAATCATCTTCCCTTCTTCCTTCTTGTCTTCCTTCATTTCTATTTTATTTTTTTAAAAATTTGGTAGATTTCAACTGCTGACCCTCAAATTTATTTGGAAACACAGCAGACCTAGACTATTCAAAACAATCTGAAAAAAAAAAAAAAAAAAAAAAAAACAAGTTGGAGGGCTCACACTTCTTGATTTGGTGAGGAAATGGAGAAATTGGAACTTTTACACATTGGTGCTGATACTGTAAAATGGAGAAGTCACTTCAGAAAAGGTTCTCCAGTTCCTCAAAATGATAAACAGCAATTCCACTCCTAGCTATATACTTATAAGAAATAAACATAGATGTCCACCCAACATTTGTAAACAAATGCAGCTTTATAATAGCCTCAAAGTGGAAACAACCAAAATGCCTCTCAGTTGAAGAACGAATATAGAAAATGTGGTATATCGATACAATGAAATTTTTTGGCATTAAAAAAGAATAAAGAGGGCTTTCTAGGTGGTGCAGTGGTTTAGAATCTGCCTGCCAATGCAGGGGAAACAGATTTGATCCCTGCTCCAGGAAAATCCCACACACTGCGGAGCAACTAAGCCCGTGTGCTACAACTATTGAGCCTGTGCTTTATAGCCCGTGAGCCACAACTATTGAGTCCATGTGCCGCAACTACTGAAGCCCATGCGCCTAGAGCTCGTGCTCTGCAATAAGAGAAGCCATGGTAATGAGGAGCCCGCACAACACAACAAAGAGTAGCCCCTGCTCGCCGCAACTAGAGAAAGCCCGCATGCAGCAACAAAGACTCAACACAGCCAATAAATAAATAAATTTATTTAAAAAAAAGGGAATGAAGAACTGATACATGCAACAACATGGATGAACACTGCAAAGTTCTAAGTAAAAAAAAAAGTTGTAAAACACTGCATCTTCCATTTTTCTGTTTATATGAAATGTTCAGTATAGTCAAGTCTGCAGATATAAAAAGTAGATTAGTGAGGAGGGGAATGTGGAGTGAGTGCTGATAGGTATAGGGTTTAGTTTGGGGTGAGGAAAATGTTCTAAAATTAGATTATGGTGATGTTTGTAATACACTAAAGCAAATTGTGCACTTGAGTGAATTTTACAGTATGTAAATTACATGTTGATAAAGCCATTTAAAAATAAAATTACTCAAGCTGTGTGTATGGCGCCATCCATTGCTTATAATCAGAGATAAGATATCAAATTCTTAAACTAATGATTGATAATTTAAGGGAAAGCAATAATTATTTTTAAGTCTCATTTTATCCAGTGTTCTATACATTTTCATCTGTGATCACTAAGTCTTTACCAACAGCCTCCTCAGGCTTTTTTCTAATTTTCACCAACCATCCAATTTCAAGATCAGTGCCACCATATTTTATTTCTCTTAGATTCCTAATTGCAGTTATCACATTTCTGTTCCACTTAGCTGTTGATGCATAACAAATCTCCTCAAAATCTAGTGACATAAAACAAAACAATTATTTTATTCTCTCTCATGGTTTTTGTGGATCATGAATTCAGGAAATGTTCACCTGGATGATAATGTCCTGGGGTTTTATATAGGTGCAGTCAAACAGTGGCTAAGGCTTAATATTGGTGAGGTCTGGGTGCTGGGTGAGCTGGTGGTTAGTCCAGCCTCTATCTTTCTCCATGTAGTGCTAGTTTTGTCTTCCTAAGAACATGATGATATCATGGCCATGGCAATTGGAATGACACTTTTAGGCTTCAAAACATGAGTATCCCAATATTTTAGCTAAAAGGGCAGGAGCTTTGTTGTTTTTCATGGCCTATCCTTGGAAGTTGTATTGCATAATTTCTGACACATTCTGATGGTTATAAGTAATTTAAAAACCCATTCCGATTCAAGGGGAGAGGATTATACAATACTCTGAGAGAAGTAGTAAGATTCTAGAGAGGCATATCAGAAGAGAGATGATACTGTGGTCATCTTGGGAAAAGGCAATATACCAAAGAATTATGTTAAAAATTAAATAAATTTGTATTCAAAGATATACCAAGGAAAAGTAAAAAGAAATAAAAAGAATAAAAAGGATGCAAAACAACTTTGGTAAGAATAATATACTGTGAAGTATGTTGTTGTCAGTGATAGGCTTCCTACTTTTTTAAGATGAATAACAATTCATGGTGTATAGATGGAGGTGGCGATAGATATGTAGATTCATATCACATTTTCTTTATCCATTTGTCTGTTGATGAGCATTTGAGGTGTTTCCATAGATTGACATTTATGAATAGTGCTGCAGTAAACATGGGAGTGCATATATCCCTTCAAGGTCCTTATTTCAGTTGTTTTAGATAAATACTCAGGTATGGAATTGCTGGACCATATGGTAGTCTATTTTTAATTTGGGGGAACCTCCACATTGTTTCCCATAGTAACTGACCTATTGTATTCCCACCATCAGTGTGCAAGTGTTCCAATTTCCGTATGTCCTCGCTAACACTTGTCATTTTGTCTTTTTGATAATAGCCACCCTAACAGATACGAGATGATATACAGGCCAACTTGTAGAAGCATAAAATAAAATGATTATTGCCTGGAGATAGAAGAAGAGAGAAATGGGAAGTTTTTGTTCAGTGGGTATAAAGTTACAGTTATACAAGATGAGTAACATAGTGCCTATAGTTAGGAGCAAGATGTTGTTTACTTGAAAATGTGTGAAAAGAGTACATCTCATGTTAAACACCTTTACCACAAAACAGAAACAAAGGGACACAAGGAAACTTTGGGAGGTGACAAATATGTTCATATTACCTTGATTTTGGTGATGGTATCATAAGTGTATATATATGGGTCCCAACTCATTAAATTGTATACGTTAAACACATGCAGCTTTTTTTTTTGTATATCAATTAACCTCAAGAAAGCTGTAAAAAAATAACAGAAATGTGTTATTGGTGTTGAAATGAATAGAAGAAAAGAATAGATA
The DNA here is from genome assembly GCF_030028045.1 of Hippopotamus amphibius kiboko. Classification (NCBI taxonomy): domain Eukaryota; kingdom Metazoa; phylum Chordata; class Mammalia; order Artiodactyla; family Hippopotamidae; genus Hippopotamus; species Hippopotamus amphibius. The sequence continues at coordinate 79,833,574 of NC_080198.1, forward strand.
TAAAAATTTGTAGAAAAAGATAGCAGTAGGCAATGTCAGTAAATACTGATGTATATTTAGTATTTAATAATTAATATGATTTTATAATATATATTATACACACACACATATATACCTGTTGGGGAAGGATAGATTTTCAATATATGATATTGATATGACTATCTTACAACTGGTGGAAAACAAAATTAAACCTGAGCATGTCTTTAATATAAACAGAAAGAAATCAATATGGTTGAATCATAAAATATAAACCACATAGCATGAAAGCACTAAAACTAAAAGGGTAAATTTTTATGTAATCTCAAAGAGGGAAGGTCCTAATGTTGTACCAAAGGCAAAGAAAATGAATATTTTTTTATACATATGGCTGAATGAAAAATAAAAACTAAATAGTTGCTAAGGATAATTTTATAGTATAAAAATGTTAAAAGAAATAACTCATATTTTTATATACTCTAAATCAAAACTTGAAAACCCAAAAGTAAAAAATAATTTTAGCAATTCTACCAAATTTTGTATGTTTGCAAGCTAGCCTTTAGTTATTATTTGCACTGAATTCTGTTATTTAATGGCAACTAAATTTTTTAAACTATTTGGTTTATTTTATTGAAGTATGGTTGATGTACAATATTATATAAGTTTCAGGTATACAACATAATGATTCATAATTTTTAAGGTTGTACTCCATTTATAGTTACAGTTAATTATTATCTGTGTTCCGTGTGTTGTACAGTGTATATTTGTAGCTAACTTTATACGTAGTGATCCATATGTCTTAATCCCCTATCCTTGTCCTGCCCCTCCCTGTTTCCCTCTCCCCACTGGTAACCACTAGTTTGTTCTCCATATCTGTGACTCTGTTTTTATTGTTGTTGTTATATTCACTAGTTTGTTTTATTTTTTAGATTCTGTATATAAGCTATATCAAACAATATTTATTTTTCTCTCTGACTTATTTCCCTTAGCATAATACCCTCCAAGTCCATCCATGTTGTTGGCAAAATGTCATTTTTTTATGGCTGAGTAGTATTCACATCTTGTTTACCCATTTTTCTGTTGATGGATACTTAGGTTGCTTCCATATCTTGACAATTGCAAATAATGCTATGAACATTGAGGTAAGTGTATGTTTTCAAATTAGTATTTTGTTTTTTTGCGTGTGTGGATATCTACCCAGGAGTTATTTGCTCTGAATTCTATTCTAACCTTCTTACTTTCAATTTTCTGGTATTTTTAATTTTCAGGTGTGTCAATTAAAATAACATAGCATTGCACTTTTGCTCAGCTTTGTCAGTGTTGCATCAGAGTGTTTTTTCTGCAGGTCAAAATATTCTTTGCAAGTTATAATTTACATAATAAACTGGAACATTTAGACCATTTACATTTAATGTGTTTATTAACATGACAGTGCTTATTATCAGTGGCCCCTCTTGCTTGACAAAAAGTTGCTTCTAATAGAAGACAGTAAAATATTACTAAGCTCTTACATAATATCTAAAATCAGGTACTCAGGAATAAGTAAAATAGAACCTATTTACTCTCCAAGAAATATAAATTCAAAGTTATGAGAATTTTAATTCCCTGCCAATAATAATTAAGTTTTAAAGATATATCTATATATCTATATATAGATAGATAGATGCTTAATCACATCAGGATGTCAGAGAGTGCTGATGAATGTCGATAGAATGCACAGAAACCGTCTAGCACTGTTGATTAGGGATTCATTAGCCATCAAGATACATAATTGACCATTTTCATTAGTATTGAAATGCCTCCACTTGACATCCTGTCACTCATGATGATGAAAAGAAAATGCTGTTGCACTGGCAATCAACTAATGAGCAGTAAATGGTAAAGACCATTTAAGAAAAATGCTAAACATTTATCGCTTATGTAAAAAGAAGAGAACATAGAACTGCCAAGCCTAGTTCTGTGTTCTTAAATAAACTACCAAGTGTTTATTTAAACACTTAGAATGTACAAAATTCTAAGTGTTTAAATAAACCTCACATTTTAAAAAGTATATATTGTGCCTTTCCATCATTGGCAAGAGGTGATAATTTTAAGGAATGTCAAAATATAAAGTTTATTAGTTCTTATTGTATTTCTAAAGTTATTCTAAGTATGTTATACATATTAAATATTTCAATTCTCATGACTTCCCTATGAGGGTCATATTATTATGTCTATTTTATTGTATTGCAGCACAGAAATGTTAAGTAATTTGCAGTGTTACACAGCATGTAAGGATCAGAACCATCATTCCAACCAAGATAGTCTTGTTCCATAGATTGTGCCCTTAGGCATCATGCTATATTAGCTTTCTATGTTCTATAAGGTAGTGTTATGGAGAAGAGGAAGAAGAGGAAAACATGATCTTGGGTAAAGGACCAGGTATAAATATACAAGCAGCCTCAAAGTACTAACACTTGAAAATCAAGGCAAGAACCTCTGAAGGGTAAGTTAAAGTTATAATCCACATAACAGAAAAGAGGAAACAAAATAAAACAGAAAACAATAAAGTCTTAATTCAAGATTTGATTTATAATATGTGACAGTAAAATAGGACCAAGCAGGATAAACAACATGCCCCACATTTTAGTTTCTATGTAAAGGTTTGCATTTGCGTGAATCAGGCAAGAAAATAAATAAATATTTGCACACCATTTAATGGAAAGGAAACATGAACTAGAGAAAAGATTGCATAAATACTGAAAAGCTTTGATATCAAGGAATGAAAAAATGTATTTTTGAGGGCTTCTTTTGTGTGTGTCTTAAAAAATGGAAAAGAAGAAAGGAAAGAAGAAAAGGAAAGAAGGAATTAATAGAAAGAATGAAAGGAAAGAAAAAAAGAAAGATAAAAGGAAGGAAGGAAGGGAGGGAAGAAGGGAGGGAGGGAGGAGGATGGTGGGTGAAGAAAACAAAGAAAAAGCAGTCTCCAAGGATTTTCATTACATTTGATCTCATCTCTCAGCCCCACTGCACATTTCATGCCATCTAGCTATGGGCACACCTCTCAATAGGTTAGTCTGTTACTCTGTATTTTATACTTGTGTTTGTTCCTATTCACATAGCATTGCTTTATTCAAAAGCTTTTCTTCAACACCAGCTGAAACAGTATGTGTACTTAATTTCAAGTCTATTCCACTCTTACATGAAACCTTGGACTAACTCCAGAGCACATATCATGAGTGCAGTTATTCCTTACATTACTTTATTAAGTATCTGTTGAGTGGATGTCATGGCCTAGGAAGTGCGATAGGTTTAGAAATATAAGTAAAGTTCCTAAGCTTGACTTCCTAAATCTCAAATGTATGCAACATACTCGTGATTCAAACTGTAAAATAATCAATGAAATTAATTAAATTGCAGTGCAGAAGTGATTTTATAGATGAATTGAATGCAAAAGGAAGCATGCCAGAGATTTCTCTAATATATCAAGATGGGCTCAGAGAAAGCTTTATAAAGTAACTGTGTTTGAATTGAGAAAGACACAATGAACAAATACACAGAAGTGAGAAATTGCACTATACAGTTTGTATATAGTATGTAAGGATTGCATATAAGATTGTATATATGGAGAGAATCAATCTAAAGGGAGGAAATAAAACAAAGCTTTATATACTAAGCTGTGTGAACTTTATACTGAAGGCTCTGGGAAGGCACTCAAGGATTCGAGCAAGCAAATGTCCTTATCAAATTTGCTGTTTAGAAAGGTCATTCTAGAATTAGTGTGGAAAACAGATTACACAGGCGCCACTTGAGAGAGAGAGGAGGTAGTTAGGAGGCTTTTCCTGATGAATCCACATAAGAAGTGGTGAGAGACTGAACTGTAGCTGTGGAAGAAAGGGGTTTATGAGATAATGAATGATAGAACCTACAGCATTTATTAACATGTTGGAATGTGTAAGTTAAGTGATTCACTAACTTTAAGATTCTAACTTAAGAATATGTGAATGAATGGAAAATTATATATTGGGATAGAGAATATGAGAGAAAAATATTTCCTGAGAAAGTGGTAGAGTCTGAGTTGGAACAAATACATTTGCGATATAGATGGGACATCCAAACTTCTTGAGAGCAGGTGCTTGGCTCTTTGTTCCCAGAGCCAACACCTCTGCCTACCACACAATAGTATCTTCCTAAAACTTTATTGCATGAATGAGTGTTGAATGAAATAATTTTGATTGAATATGAAGTAGAATTGTGTCATGACTTGATAAAGACATCAGGATCATTAGATGAGGCCAGCAAAATAAATACTGTTGATCAGGATTTGGCTATCTAAAGGTAGAGGTATCAGGCTGAGGATAGCGCCTCCAGAATAATATAAAGTTAACTAGCAAAAAACTCAATAAAAGGGAGATCCCAGGAGGTAAGAGAAACATCCAGCAGATAGTCGTATCCCAGGAGCTGAGGGAAAAAAGATTCAAGGAGAGAAATTCCAGGAGTAGCAAAAGTTTCGGGATAGTTATTTAGTATTAAGACAAAAAGACAAAAAACATGGCCTTTCTGTTTGCTAATATGGATGAAATTCAAGAATTCAGCATGAGCAGGTTCAGGGATTTTATGTTTTGGGGGTTTGTATTATTAAATCCATCATAATATTCTGTAATGTATGCTACTTGAGAAAAGTAGTTGGGCTTAAAAAGAATGCTCTAAGATCCAGTAGGACAGAGGCAGTTGTCAAATCTGACATGTTGTGAGAGTCTGGGGCGGGGGTGCAAGGGATGTGCATGTGTGTATGTGTGATGTTAACGGAAAGGGCTTTGGAGTTAATGAAACCTCAATGCAATTTCCATTCCAGCTGTGTAAACTCAGATAGCTCTGAGCAACTTTCCTATTTAATAAAACTGGCAAAATCATACATGCTTCCAGGGAAGTTTTAAGCATTAAATGAAATAACAAATACAAAGCACTCAAAATACTGTCTGAAACTTAGTAGATGGTGAATAAAGGGTAGCTGTTTTTACTGCCAGTATTTTGAATCTTCTCAGTTAAATACATTCAGCGAGAATTAAAATCTGAATACAAATCTATTCCTTCACAGATTCTGATTACCTGATTTAATATTCTGAGAAGGAGCGGAAGGAAGAAAATGAGAAGCGTAGTTTGTGCTATGAATTCTTTAAAATATAGTATTGCCTGGCATTATTAGCTAGAGCCTTTCCCAAAGCATGAGTAAAGAAATCACTACCAGAAAGAACATAAGCCTTCTGATAGGCACTTTTGAACATATTGAGATACAAGATTCAGCCATGAATGAGTAGATGAAAGTTCCTTCTCCCCTGCTTTTCTCCTTCTTTCGTTAATCCCTCTTCCTTCCAACCAGAATCTTTGAGCAATCTACAAGCATTAAATGCCCCATCTTCTTAATTCCTGTGGTCAGATTCCAAAAGATGGCTCTTTCTTCCTTTTTCTTCAGAGAGGGGCAATGGTAGGTCATGGCGTTCCTCCATGAACACCAGCTTGTGTTATCTCCCTTCTACAGAATGAATCTCCTGTAAGACAAATACAAATTATTTTGTTCATATATAACTTTCAAAAATTTTTATGGTAAAAGACCCTACAACAGGGTTAGGTGAAAATCAACACTATGGACAGAGATTATCATTGTGTCACACCAAGAAATAGAAAAAATAATCTCGTAAAGATCACAGAAATGATTACTTTAAAATATTTCAGTCCTTACTAAATAAATAGTATCATACAGTTACCTTGTGTATAATTATTTAAGACAATCTATAATGGAGCTCTTATATAATAAATTTTCTTTCTCTAAAGATCTCTTCTTTTTTTTTAATCAGGACTGTCTTTTGCTGACCCTCATCTGCATGTTACTGACTTAGTTTAACCCTGGTACTTGGACATAATATTCTTAAATTGGAATCCTTATCTCTGTTTGAAAATAAATTCTCATTATCTGTTATGAGGTGGATCAAAGTTCATTTTAAATTGTCTGTTTCGACTGCCTTCCTAAAACATTTTGATACATTCTGCAAAAACCCTGCAGCCCATTGCATTATAACCTGGGAATGGCTCTCTCCACAGATTGCTGACCTAAATACTGTGCCTTCATGACCTATATTCTTCTCTGTGGGTTTTTTTTTTTTTTTTTGAGCACATTATAGCAATGGAGAACATTTTATCCTGTTTCCCATATATATCTTCCTGATTAGGAAACAAGCTAAAAATGGACTTGACATTTGGGCAGAAATATGGAAACAAGATAATCTATTGCAAGGCACTTTAAAGTGCCTCCTCAGATTCCCTGTGATGAATGTACACTTACTTGGCTACCTTTAATACATCGATATGTAGAAAACAAGTGATACATTATTTTCAACACAGGCAAGCCCAGAACAATTTAAAATGGATAAAGTATAAAAAATAACCTAAAATTTAAAAATTATTAGGTATATTTTAGCTGTTTTTGATTAAAAAAGTGTGATTTTTCCAGCTGATTTTAAAAGATGCTTGGAAAGTGACTACTAACCTGAGTTACCATACAATGCAAAATGCATCATTTAACCTTGTTAAAATAACAGGAAAAATATATTTGGTGTTAATGAATCACCACCAAGAGATGGAAGTAAGATGTAGTCACATCGTGATGTGACTATCAGAAGTAATCTGACATTCCCGCATGAAATGGTAATACTGAACTTTGATGAATCTTCATTTCTCCCATCCATTTTCCTACCTGGTTGCTACTGCTGTGTTTCCTCTGTTTTGTTTGCATTTGCTCTTCTGAAGATTTTAATTGTATACTTAAGTTTTTTCACAGTTTGTTACTTAATTGAAATAAAATTCAACTTCATCTGTAATGAAACTACCAAAAATGGATGTGTTTAGGTGATGTAAAATCGGACTCTGAACAAAGAAAGCTTGTTGCCAGTCACAGCAATCTGGCATCCAGTGATCTCTGCAAGTTGCACATTTAATTAGAGTGAAAACTCATTAAAGTATCTGGGAATATTAAGATGAAGCTATGATTCTAAATAGCTGTGTGCAGCCCTTTGACAAACAGTTGGCTGAGACTGCCAGCATCTGCCTTGACTGTCTCTACCTTATCCACAGACACAAATATTCAAAACATCCTTGTGTGATACATAATTATTAAGAAAATTGTGTGTAAAATTACATATCTCATACTCAGCTTCATTCAAAACAGCATATTATAGAAATGTAATATATGTAGCAATGTATATTTTTGTTCCTCTGAGGCATAACAAATACATTATACTAGTATTAAAAAGTGGTTCTTCAGTTATCCTCAGTGTTGCAAGTTAAGAAAGAAATCATTGTCAAACTGTTCAGTATTTCATATTGAAAATCTCTATGGGGTAGCATTAGAAGCAGAATTATAATTGAAGGATATTATAATTTTAAAGTAGAATGAAACAACTAGAATGTATAAATAAAATTGAGTACTTGCAATTATTTAATGAAGAACGTTTTTCTCCTAAAATGACAAAAGGAATCACGGAGAAGATCCAAATATCCATGTGGAGAGCATAGTAAAATTCCACTTTTATTTGAAAATTTTAAGTTCTGTAAGTTTAGGCTTTATCAATTAAGTATGCTACTATTCTGAAATACATTGGAAAAACAAAAATGCCAGATATTTACCCAGACAATATATTAATTGAGACATTAATTTATAATTTTTTTAAAAAATGTATTTTTTCTATGATCATATGAATTTGGATACTAAGAGTTTCAGATTTTAAAAAGGTTGGCAAAAAACAAAATGTGTCCTTTAAATGTAATTTTATTTTTAGAACAAAAATCACAAAACAGATGCTTAGTAATATCATCATTCATTTGAATATATTTGTATGAATAAAATTTTCAGTGTAGCAATTACAGACATATCACAAAAATTATATAAGTTGATGCATGTAAAGCATTTAACCTAGTGATGCTCCCATAATCTATAAACTGTAATATGTCTTCTTGCTGTTAAGCAACTTGCTATACCCACATTTCTCCATAAAAGTTCAAAATTGACTTGTATGAAAAAAAGCATGAATGTAAAGAAAATAAAATAAATAAAAGCATAAAACATGATGACAGTTTAAGACCACAGAAGTTTGTTATGACCATAAATGTAAGCTTATTAAATTCTCCAATTAAAAGAAAAAGGGACATTTAAACCAAAGTAACATCAAGGTTAAAAATAAATGAAATTAATGAAATTGATTCAAAGAGCACAAAAATTGTCAAAAAATGCTAGGTTAGGTACAAAACCAGTTCATTTCTATGACAAAATTTATATATATATATCTAAAATTTATTTATATATATATTTTAAATTTATATACATATGTATATATATATAGTTTTTTGGTTTTTATTGTTTACAGTCTACAAGTAAACTTGTAGGTTAACAAGGAATTTCTCATGCCTGGTATCCAATGTAAAAGTAAATAGCAAAGTTCAAGACAGGTTTATTCTTTCTTTTACATTTTTAATTAAGGCATAATTGACATACTACATTATATTAGTTTCAGATGTACAATGTAATGATTCAATATTTGTATGTATTGTGAAATGATCATTACAATAAGATAGACCATTACAATAAGATAGACCATTACAATAAGATAGACTTGTAATGATTGTGATTGTAATTGACTTGTATTGTAATTGACTTACCTTACAATGTCATCTCTCACCATGCCGAATTTTATTTTCTTTTGATGAAAACTCTTAAGATCTACTCTCCTTGCAACTTTCAAATATGCAGTACAGCATTATTAACCATAGTCTCCATGCCTTATATTGCATCCTCTGACATACGTTTTTTAACTGACAGTTTGTGCCTTTTAACTTCCTTCACCCACTTCACTCCACCTCTCTAGCCTCTAGCAACCACCAATCTGTTCTCTGCAACTGTGAGCTTGTTTTTTGTTTGTTTGTTTCAATATGTATATTCTAATAGAGAATTAAATAGTCCTTGGGCAGGACTATTAAACAATATCTGGGTTTGACATCTAATGAATATGCTGCCCCCATCACCATCTTACTTTCAAGTTTGGGTTAATTCTTAATAATAACAAAGTAAAGAGCTTAGACTAAATTATGAATATAATTTATATATTCAAATATAATTTATATAATACAAATATATTTATATATTCATTTATAAATCAAAACTTATTAGAAATATGAGAAAGGGTAAAAGCACAGTTTTAGTAGCCTACGTATTTAATTCATTCTCAAGAAACTAAACAGATAAATGAAGACAAAGATAATTTTAAAAGTTTAATGAATATTATCACATATATGTATGAATTTACACATATATCAATTAAAACACATAAGAATTAATAGTATTTATACATAATCTATGTCCATATATACACACGTATATATGTAAATCCCCACACAAATATTAAATATGATTTATACCTTACAGTGAAAGATTATCTTTTAAAAAATGTATTTGATTTTCTTTTAAAGAGTTTTCTTGAGGTAAATAATGGTTAGCTCATGATTGTTCTTTGTAATCCTGCTGTTTAAGAATGAGGGGAAATTTTTTTCTACCTTTGGCAATATGTTCTTTGAAGTTTTAGTTTTATAATGTTTTATCATTTTCTATTTCCTATTTTAACTTTTAAATTACCACATGGACCTATTTCCATCTCCATGTTCTCTCTTACTTTAAACTTCATCCTCACATTATTGTGTTGTGATGGTGTTTTACAATTATGTATAAAGAAAATCACATGACATCTTTAGCTTCATTACTAGAGGTATTAGGAGTGGAGGAAAAGCTGAAAGAATTTTCTTAGAATCTCTTGAATCTGTTTATCCACAGATTCCTGGGCATTAGTGAGTGTGGTAGGCTGTCTTGCACATTTCCATAAACTTGCATTCGACTGCTGTGGCTGAGGACTCTGCCACGAGCAGGATCTTACTGATATCTTCAGTGGTCATTTTGAATTTGATAAGACAGTTCATCTTTCATCTTATGAGATTTTTATAATGGCATATAACAAAAGTGCTGCTAATTTTTCATCATATACCAGCATCAGCAAAGACCAAAAAATTTCAGGAATGACATGGCTATAGCATAATTACTCAAGGTAAATGCTCACACAATTCTAGAGTCATTTCTCTAAACTGTTTTTTATTGCTGAAGTTGTGGTTATTATACTTCTCTTTTATAATTCTTAATTGCCTTCCATGTTTCATGTATAGGTTGATTCAGTAAGTTGAAATCCATTGGAAGTATGTATATTTTTTGAATTATGCAAATATATTTCACTACAGAGACGCAATATCGCCGCAGCCTCTAGGATGACTCCCTGTGATGCCTACTTCCTGGTGTCAAGTATAATCACCTCCCCTGAAGTGGAGGCAGAACTAATAGGCCTCAAACTAAGAGATCATAGCAAAGTTAATGGGATGTCATTCCCATGATTGTGTTTCATTAGATAGGACTCCATATTGCTGATAGAGTCTCTTTAAAACTTGGTTTTGCTGGTTTGATTATTTAAGTGACCATGGCAAGAAACTATGGGAGATTTCCATGAGCTGAATGATGTCTCTATGAACTGAGAGAGACTTCCAGCCACAGCTGGCAAGAAACCTGGAACCTCAGTCCTACAACTGCAAGTTTCATTACACATTCTGTGCAACTTAATCAGCACTGAATAGAACCATTCAATTAGGAAGGTACACATTTCCTTAGTCATCCTGGAAAATTCCCTCTATTACTTCTATGGTAATAGAAAAGTGGACCCCCCCCCAAAAGATATCCACACTAAATCCTTGCACCTGTGAATGTTATCTTATTTGTAAATGGATTTTTGAAGATATGATTAAGCTAAAGTTCTTGAGATGAGGTAAGCCTGTATTAAAACAGCTGCCTGTTATAGCCCTAAATGCTATCACAAGCATCCTTATAAGAAAAAGAGAAAAAGACCAATACACAAAGGAGAAAATAGTATGAAGGACAGAGGCAGAGATTGTAGTAATGAGGCCTTAATCCTAGGGATGCTGAGGCAGCCACCAGAAGCTGGAAGAAAAAAGGAACAGTTTCTCCAATTGAACCTTCAGTAGCATGGGTTTGCTCAAAACCTTGATTTTGGACTTCTGGCTTCCAGAATTGTAGTAAATAAATATCAGTTGTTTCAAGCTACCAAGTTTGTGGTACTTTGTTATGGCAACTATAGGAAATAAATATAACCTTTTCCCAAGGTAGAACATGGAGGAAAGTATCAATAGGACGGAAGACCTACTAGGTAGAAAAAAAAAAATCCTACTCAGAAAAAAGATCAGGCTATAAGCTAACAGTGAAGAAAATGTTTCATTGGGAAAAAATTGCAGATCTCAATCAGTAGGGATTGAAACACAAGAAAGGAGGTTTATACTCACTAGACTGGATAGTTGGACTTCTGCTTGAGACTCTGTTTCAACTGGTCTTAGAACAGAACTCAGAATCTGACAAAACTATCCTATTTCTGATATCTGAAATTTTACCACTCATTATTATTTGAGGTTGTTAAGCTTAAATCAAGTGAATATGTTGTAGGTGCAAAGTAGTTATTCTTGTATTTTTATTAAAATGTGTTTATTAGATCCTATCTACTATGGAAACTAGCTAGAAGAGTTCAGCATATGAATAAAAACTACAAAAAGTAGCTTTCAAAGTGAAAGTTTATGTAAACAGAAACCTAAAGCTAAGGTATTCCTCAGGGATAGTTGGGGGGACCATTTGTACAGAATCTGTGGAAGGTCATTGTGTTCTATTCGGAAGCATTTAAAGGGAACACTGACTGACCTGAAAAATTTAAAGGCAATAAAGTTAAATTTCCCTAGATATATAGCTTTTGCCAAATAGAGATTTTATGATTGAAACATATCAGTAACATTTCTTATCAGTTGATTCATTCATTCACTCTAACAAATGACCTTATACTACATATCAGGTACCATTGTAGGAACTGGGTATTGCTTGGCCTCATGGAACTTATATCCTAGTGCCAGTAACAGATTAACATATAAATAATAGATATTTAAATAAATATTTTAAGTAGTAATAACAACAAAAAGGAAAGAAGATGAAAGGTTAAAGAACTGGTATTTTAGATGAGTGATAAGGGATGCCTCTATGAGTATGAGAGAACATGTAAAGCAAAAACTTGAATGCAGGGAGGGAGGAAGTCTTAGTGATACCTGGAAGAAGATTGTTCCAGATTGACTACCTGTGGAATGTCTCTGGTGCACTAGCTTGCTTTGTATGTTATGGAAAGGAAAGAGACAGTTTGTCTGAGATAGAATAAGTGAGGAGGAAAGTCATAGGAAAGAGAGAGATCCAGATGCTGTTTTCATTTTAGATGTCGACTTCATATTTAGAGTAGGATTCTGAACGGAGTTGTGACAAAATATTACTTTTGCTTGAATCGGATGGCTGTTATAGACTGTAATATGTTTTTCCAAAATTTATATGTTGAAGTCCTAGACCTCAGTACCTCAGAAAGTGAGTGCATTTGGAGATAAAGCCTATAAGGGGATAAAATAAAATAAGGTCATACAGATGGGCCCTAATTCAATATGACTGATTAGAAGAGGAAATTTGGACATGAAGAGAGATACCCGGGATATGTGCCCACAGAGGAAAGACCATGTGAGGACAGTGGGAGAAGGTGGCCATCTGCAAGCCAAGGAGAGAGGCCTCGGAAGAAACCAAGCCTGCTGACACTTTGATCTTGGACCTTTAGCTTCCAGAATTGTGAAAAAATAAGTTCCTGTTTTTTGTTTCTTTGTTTTTTCAGATGTTTATTGAAGTATAATTGCTTACACTGTTGTGCCAGTTTCTGCTGTACAGCAAAGTGAATCAGCTGTATTTATAAATATATCCCCGTATACCCTCCCTCTTGAGCATCCCTCCCACCCTGCCTATTCCCACCCCTCTAGATCATCAGCAGTCATCAAATTGATCTCCCTGTGTTTTGCAGCAGCTTCCCACTAGCTATCTATTTTACATTTGGTAGTGTATATATGTCAATGCTACTCTCTCACTTCATCCCAGATTCCCCTCCTTCCTCTCCCCGCCACCCCAGTCCTCAAGTCCGTGCTCTACATCTGCATCTTTATTCTTGCCCTGTCACTGGGTTCATCAGTACCATTATTTTTAGATTCCATGTATATGAGTTAGCATACAGTATTTGTTTTTCTCTTTCTGACTTACTTCACTCTGTATGACAGACTCTAGATGTCTACAGGATACCCACTTCAGACCCAGGGACACGTACAGACTAAAAGTGAGGGAATGGAAAAAGATATTCCATGCAAATGGAAGTCAAAAAAAAGCTGTAGTAACAATACTCTTATCAGACAAATTAGACTTTAAAATAAAGACTATTGCAAGAGACAAGGAAGGACACTGCATAATGATCAAGGGATCAATCCAAGAAGAAGATATAACAATTGTAAATATCTATGCACCCAACATAGGAGCACCTCAATGCATAAGGCAAATGCTAACAACCATAAAAAGGGAGATCGACAATAACACGATAATAGTAGGAGACTTTAACACCCCACTTACACCAATGGACATATCATCCAAACAGAAAATAAATAAAGAAATACAAGCTTTAAATGACACATTAGACCAGATGTACTTAATTGATATTTATAAATTCCTGTTTTATAAGCCACCTAGTGTATGGTATTTTGTTATGGCAGCCCTAACAAATTAATACGATGACTCTGGCTAATATGTGGAAAACATATGTTAGGAAAGTAATTTTAGAAGTAGTACAGGAGTGAGATGTTGGTGAAATGGGCTAAAGAGGTGTGGGAAGTGGCAGAAAGTATTTAGATACTAATATATATTAAGAAATTAGAGCTGTTAGGATTTCCTGACAAAGTGAACATGGAATTTGAGATAAGTTAAACCTTTGAGGAAGGATAATCCCAAGGTTTTTGCCCATTGCCATGTTTCATTTTTGCTGTGTTGAAATTAAGATTATTTTTCTGGTCCAAAATATGCTTTAACAAGTACTAGCCTTGTTCATTTGTTTGTTTTTAATAAATATCTTTCAGTAATGAAAATATGCATTACACATTATACATTAAAATAGGAGCCACATAATTTAATATTAAACTCAGTTAATCTCACCTCTTCACAGCAAAGTTATCAGACAGCCTAGTTGGAAATACATTCACTGAGTGACAGTATGTCAAGGCTCTTTTCAGTTTTGAAAAGTTTGGATGAATTCCAGAGATCAATGTAGAAATTAATTGCTTACAGTTTCTGGCACAAGTCTTCTCATCAGCACTGATTTTTTGAACAGCCATTGTAACAGGGCATTGCTTGCCAAGGTAAGGAGCCTGACAGGTTTGCAATTAGAGAGGACTGGGTGGATGATCTGTTGGTTTTAGGAGGAGATGTGCACATTGTACAAATTATATGCAAAAGCAAATTAACGGTGTTTTAAAAAGAATTGTTTAATATTCTCTCCCTTAACTTCTCTATCATTTATTTTATTTCTCCCATAAGGAACAGACTTGAAAATAATTAGACATAAATATTTCTGAGGTTAGCTTCTTTTTGTATGTGTTTCACAATAATGTACTTATAATTTAATCATTCCAGAAATTATGGAAAATTGATTTTTATGAAAATAAAGCATCTGGTGACATAAATAATGTTTGCAGAATTGAGTAATTTATAACACCTAAGGCATTGCATGCAGTGAACTTCAACTCAAAGTGCTAATGAAAAACATCACCCTACCCTTTGCAGGTTTTAGAAAATACTCTGTGCTATGAAGGAGCACCGATAGTTTCTGTATTATAAATTTAGATTTAAATTATTTGTGAAATGTTAACTTTGCTATTTTATTATCCTATATGACCTGTCAATTAATTTGCCACTAATTGTGATTATATAACCAGGTAAATTTTGTGATATATGAATATTATTTTCCAAATAGTTGTATTTATTTAATGCTCATTCTTTCACACACACATGCACACTCCAAATTGCAGACTTAAATCTGATAGGCATTATTGTTCATCTTTATTTTTCTGTAACTCAGGTTAATTTTCACTTTGAATTACCTTTCGATCAAGATAGGAGTATGTTAATCTTACTTAATCTGCTACTTATCTCCTTTCTGAGTAAAAATTCTGGGAGGATTTTATACTACTAAGTAGTAGGAATCATATGTAGTCCTTGTATCTTCTGTCTATATACATATCAATTGATCCGTTGAAATGCATCCCTCCATCTGTTTGTTTCAATTTGTAAATGTTGTGAGAATGTTCTTTACTACTGTCTCTGAAGACTCTTGGGTCCAACAGCTCTCTCCAGTCATCTCATGCTATAGTTAAGATTCACTTTGCTATTTTTCCATCACACTGGGGTAAGAAAATCTCTGAGAAGCTCTTTAGAGCCTAAAGTTACTAGGTTCATGATTGCTATTTTTTTAACTCGTACTGAACACCTGTAGAAAGGAGGGCACATGGCTTGTCTTTCTTTCAAATCACAGGATACAGACTACTTTGGAACAGACTGTTCTATTATTTGTCTTTACCAAGGAGAATATTTTCTAGTCTTCATAAAAAGTCTGCATATTTCACAGATTCCTTGTTATATAACCTCTGAATATCTATCAAATGTTTTGCTTATGAATAGAGCCTTTCAAAATTGCTGGAGTTCTTGGGAACCAAAGCATTAAAAGAAACTTTTTTTTTTTTTTAAATTGGTTTTGGTTACATCCCTCCCCTGGGAAAATGAGCGCAGAAAGTCCTATGTGTTTGAATGAGAATTGGAAAGGAAGGTGTGAAAAGTAAGATGGAAAAAGAAATAAAGAACATGAGTTAATATCACTGAAAAAATTAAAAACATATTTGCAATGCAAAATCCTGCTCATTTTTGAGTCACCTTTGCAGAATACAATAAATGGAAATTAAAGCGTACTCTCAGAAATAACATATTACCTACCACCTCCATACTTCATAAGAAGAAATAAAGATAAGCCTGAGGACACTAAACAGGGTTGTTTGTATAGATAAGAGATATATCAATATATGAATTCTTTGTGTGGCTGAGGAAGGTTTTAATTGTAAGGAGAGCTGGTAGTGTGAATTCTCAAATTCAAGTCAAGGGGGATGAGAGAAAAGTGCTTCGATCTATATCAAGTCAATTGAAGGGCTTCAGGATAATCATTGGGAGAACTTGCCATAAGTTCATTAGAGTCCAGGGGACATCTGAATCCATCTGGTCAACTCTAAGGTGAGCAGTGATTACTCGAGTTGCTACTGTTTAGCAGCAGAGCATGGATAGCTGATTGTTCCAGAAATGAACTGGGTAACGATGCATATAATTTTCCTGTGAAATTGAGTAGGGAGTCAGACAGTGTCATCTCTGTCCAGTAGAAATGCCTGCAGGGGTTATGATACACAGACAGTGGTACCATCCTAGGGCTGTAGAAAGAATGCCCAATCAGAGGAGACATCATTCACTTGACAGAGTGAACTACCCAGGAGAGATGCTCTGCAATGGAATTCTCTAGGGAACCCACATAAGTAGTACCTAATGGACATAGCCAGAAATTTTGAATCTACCTCTTATATACATATATATATATGTAAACCTTCTCAGTGTCTTATTGCTCTCCTGCAGCTGCCTCTGTCATACTGAAAGGGCTAAAACAGCATATAAGAAGTGAGATGTGGAGCAAGGAAGTGAGGGAACAAACCCTTGTGTATGCAATTTTATCCAGGGGAGACAGTTTGAAAAGGCAATGGATAAATTTAAAATGTTTATCTCATAGAGTCTAGTTTATTCAAAATACTTTGAACATATATTTGTTAATACTGTGATACTTTAGGGACTCTTATGGAGTCTAGTTTATTCAGAATAAACATATACATTATAAATGTATGATGCCTATTTACTTCAGCCATTAAACGTGTATATTTCCTGACTTATACAACTTTATATTATAGACTTTAGTTTAAAAAAATTAAATTACCTGATTGTCAGTTTCCTCTTTTCCATAGAGTATTTGGGCAAAAGGGAATTAGTCTTAATCATTCCCTAGGGCAATTCTAGGATGTAGCTACTTCTCTGTGCCTTTCCCATTTACTGCATTCACTCTACTCCCTGTGATAGCAGGAAAGAGCTGAAGAATGCATTACCCTTCTCAGTGCTGGCCTCCCTGTTGTGACTTAAGCAGAGGTGTGAATATTGGAAGTCACTACTTTGTGATATTTTTGCTCCCAATACCATCATTTGAGGCTTTCCTGGGCATATCAGACTTTACTCAATGTTTGAGGAGATGGATCAGTTTTATTATGCAACAGGACAAACAACCCAAAGTGAATATAACGTATCTCTAATATTAATGAAAAGTTAGCTGACAACTCCTCCTAAGTAATTTTTATAATTTCTAGCTTCCGGCATCATTGCCTAATCTCTCTCTTCTCCTTTTGTTTTTTTGTTTTGTTTTGTTTTGTTTTTTTGGTATTTTTTGTTTGTTTGTTTTTGGCTGTACTGCACGGCATGTGGAATCTTAGTTCCCTGACCAAGGATCCAATGTACCTCCTGTGTTGGAAGCGCAGATTCTTAACTGCTGGACCGCCAGGGAAGTCCCATATTCTCTTCTCTGTTTATGCCTACTTTAAAAACACTGTATCATGTGCAGAGCAGTTTATCTTTCTCCTTTTTTCTCCTCTTATCTTTTGCCAAACTGTATCCTTAGGTCTTTATTCCTAGGCAGGTTATGTTCATTTTCATGAATCAAAAAATTTCCAGGTATATACATATGAATTTATGTTCACATCTGTATGTATGTGTGTTTATAGCTTTGATCCAGATACAAATATAAGGTATAAAATGATTTTTAAAAATTTTTTATATCAAAGTTCTCTTTTATTTTAAAATTTAAATTCTACCTTCTTTTACCTTTACTAGCAGTAATTATCCTCTAGATAGCAGAAACTATAGTGTAGGTAAATATATATTTTTGAAAAGTCTTCAGCAATCTTAAGAGTATAAATGTCTATTTGGTCAGACTTCTCACATGAAACAGATGGTGATCTCAAAAAATATAAATGAAGAGCATTTCATGAAACAATATCTACAGAGGTAAAGACAAGGTTAAGGAAACTAATAAGGGATGGTGAATCACCACAGGGCTAGCAATAGCAGTCATCCGTTATCACCCCTAGGCTGATAGGGAATTGGGAGCTAGTGGTTATCACATTTGATGGCTGTAGCTATAAAAAAAAAAAAAAAAAAGTAGTAAGCAACCACTGCCAAAGTGCAGCCAAACAGAAATTGAAGTGAACCAAGGTAATAAATATCCTGACTTTTCTCTCCAACTGTCCTTGAACCCCTTCCAGTGCTGTCTATTGGATAACTCTCCTGGAAGATAGAAATGACAGCTTTGTTAGCTGTTAGCCCTTAGAAGCCAGGTGTTCAGTGTTTGCAGCAAGATAGAGTAGATGGAATAGTGAACCTGGAGGGACAAATGGAGAATAACTTGTACAATCTACCTCTTTTTCCCCTTTTCCCCTTAATATCAACTCAGGTGTTTGGATGATTCAGGTAATTTAGCAGATCAATGGAAATGATTAATAAATGTAAAACATGTTGCTTTTATGTAGCTGATGAATGTCCCTTCTTGTATCATTTACTGCATGTTTTCTTACCCTCTGTAGGTGTATCAACTGGTTGGAGATTCTTCATATTAACTTGACATGAATCTTCATTCCCCTGGGGCACAAGTTCTCCAAGCTTCTGTCTTTACCAGGGTGACCACTGTTACTGAGCATGGCACTTAGGAGAACCCCCTCACTTTATGATAGACGGATATAGTTTTTCTTGACACTAGTATGGAGAAGCAACTTAATTTTTCCTTAGTAATCAGCATCAATTGCTTTGGCCAGCACATTACTCCCTCTCTGTTAGTTCAGTCGCAGAAACTTCAAATAAGAAGTGGACCTTCTTAGGTTTCAATATAGCAAACCCATAACTATGTTACCTGAGGATAGCATTTCTTCTTGGGTGCTAGGACATCTAAATATATGATCCCAGGACTTCCCTGGTGGTCCAGTGGCTAAGACTCTGCACTCCCAATGCAGGGGGCCTGGGTTCGATCCCTGGTCAGGGAACTAGGTCGCACATGCTGTAACTAAGAGTTTGTATGCCGCAACTAAATATCCCGCATGCCGCAGCTAAGACTGGCGCAGCCAAATAAATATTTAACAAAATAAGAAGTAAATAAGTAAATAAATAATCCCAAGAATCACAGAAATTGAATGCAGAAATGTTGTAAGTGTATTATTAGCAATAATAGTGAAGCCATGGATCCTAGGCCTTTGCTTCCTTTCTGTGGGAGAGATCGCTTTATATATTGGCCCATAGTGACTATAGTTCCCTATGTACTGCAGGCAGTGCCAGTTCACATCTTTTGTCTTATTATCATATTGAATAGTTGCCCTTTTCCCTCTGAAAACGTCTTGGTTTCCACAGTAAGTTACGTGATCATCCTATTAAAGGTACATAGTGCATGCTACAGACCAGTGCCCTGTACTTGCAGGGAGTTCTCTTTGCCTCTGGGAGTGAAAATGATTCTGCAACAGGCCATTTTGTAATTTTACCAAGTGAGGGGCTTCTGGGTGATGGAGCACATTAAGACCAGTGATTTCTTGAATATGAACTGATAATCCCACTTTTTTGGTGTTTATGTTAATTCCTTGTTTATATTAATGTTTTTGAGATACCAAGGTGATGATTAAAACATTGTTACTAAAAATGTAGCCTGAACATTGGTGCTGGTTGCCAAATAACTGATTACCAGTCCAGGACTAGATAAATTCAGAAACTGAGAGAAAAAACCTTAGAAAATGTTACAGAATTTTGACATGGCTGCAACATGCAAATATATTATCAATAGGCTTATCTCAGAAAAGGTTATATATTCATTGGTTCCGTCAAACTTATGTAAATTGGATACTGAACAAGCTGTGTACTTACCAGGTACAGTAGGCTCCATTGTGATGTTTAATATTTTAAGATTAATTTGTCAATTATAACTCAAAATTATATAAAAATCTGAAAATATATAAACATTCATAAGTATTTAATATTATTTTACAGTAATTTAATTTTTATTTAAACTCTGCTTTTATATATTTTAACTATATTAGCTAAATTGGGGAAGTAAAATATTATTTATTTTGAAGCTGAATTTAAAGATATCAAGATAAGCTTCACTGGACATTTTTATCAAGAAAAGGCACAGATATTACACTGTGGCAATAGTAGTAAACCAAATGAAAACAACGGAAGTGGTTCTGGAAAAAATTAAGATTAAAAATGTTCATACTAGTTTTCTTTATTCAGCTTATTTTTATGGCCATAATTTCTGGGGTGGTCCTATGTAACTAATGTATGTTTGTGGAGAAGATATACTATCTAATGAAGCAGTGAAACAATCAAAACTTTAACTAGGTCTGGCTAACATTTTGGTGTCACCTGCCTATAGAGTACAGGCATACTGTACCCCTTGGCACATTTTTAGATGGCAGAATTGTTTATTTATAAGAGAAATCAGAATTCTTAAATGGAGAGAATTGCAAAAGTAGATGAATTGCGATCATAAAATATTCTCCAAAAGGAAGAGACAAAAATTGTGCCTGATAGGAATTTCAGTTGTAGCTTGAATATGTTTTTAAGAATGTCTCTGGTTAATTTGTGGCTTAAAATATTAAGGTAAATTTTAATCTACTATAAAGAAAGCTGTGTATCTAAGAATCTCACTGTATAGGTAATAGGGGCCTAGACAGTTTATATAGTTCAGCAAAATGATAGAATACAGAAATAAAAAAGAATTAAAAAAGAAATTACAAAATAAATAAATCAAAATATAATAGTTATGACACTAAAGTGGGAAAGATATGCTTACTTTTAAAAGAGGACATTTAAAATATGTAGTTTCGGGGTAAGAAACAAATCTCAATGCTTGTTTGATACTAGTAATGACTCAAAATAATTAAAATTGAATGACAAAAAGATTAAAACCAAAAAAAAAGTGACTATTAAACAAAACCAAAAATGGATTAACAAAACAGTATACAAATAGCACACAAACTACAACGCTTAGCAAAAAATTACATATTTATATATATATTTTAAAAAATCACTAGCAGAAATTTTTAAAAAGTAGTCAATGGTTATTATAATTAAAAAAAAAAACTATACTGGGCAAGCATGTTGGAAGTTTTGGGATGCCATGGTAACATGCTTTAGAGTTGGTGATTTAGGTATCAAAGCAGGACAAAGCTCTCCTTGTCTAATTTGAGTTAATTCAATTTAAATCTATTTATTCTTGGAAAACTTTTAAAATACAAATGGTAATATTTCTATGGTTTGATTAATTATCTTGTTTTCTTGTTTTATCTTTTATTAGTTGTCATATAATCAGGCTTCTCTTAGAAATATAAAATTAGAGCTTGGAGATTCCTTACAGATTAAAAACACACACATACCTTTAAGAGATTAGTAAAATGTGGTTCAAAAGATTAAGAAGACTGTTCAAAGAGGGCTGGATTTCAGGAGTAAATATAGAAATCATGACTTCCTGCTAAACATACCTCCTATTCTTTTTTCTCCCTCTTTATATTCATGTAATACTTAACTTTACAAAATGCATGAATGAGAGCACATTAAATTCATTTTGAATTGTTATAATTATGGTATAAGAAGTAAGAATTCCATGTTAGAAATATGTTTATTGTTAATTGTGCCAGATTTTGTCAATAACCATGGGATTTAGTCTCTGATAAATTTTTGCAAAAATGTAATTTAGCTGGAATTATATGTCAGTTTGCTCACAGGGCTTATATATGATTAAGCTTTCCTTTAGGAGGAACTGTAAGAGCTACTCATAGAAGACAGCTAATAATCTGTTTAAACTTACTACATATTTTCCAATTATTGATCAAGAAACTTTAAGTAATAATTGCTTGAGATTGTTAATTTTAATAAAAATTATGAATTGATTTATAACTGATGTCAGGCATATGGTGATTACTTATCTTTTCTCAAAGGAAGACTTTTCTGCAAATATTTGTGAAAAAAAGGAGAGTCTCAAATGATATTTGGACTGCATAAAGTCAATTGAATCAGGGTGACATAAAAGAAGTGATTATGTCAAAGGAAAATAACCTTTAAAATAGGACAACGGGGAGCTGTCCATTTCACTTATTCTTTCATTTTTCTTCTGTGATTTAACCTTATGCTAGTTTATCTTTGTATTTTAGATAGTAATAGCTTTAGTGGAAAAAGCAGACTTATCTCTTATTTTGTCCAATGTTTTTGTTGCTGTTGTCTGTGTTGTTTTCCCAAGTTAACCAACCAAGGTATTATTAAAAGCTACCACCTTTTATTTTCAAATAAACATTTTGTAAAGTTTAAATATTTCATTAGCTCCTAAGATTATAGTAAACTGATTTACTGTCACAAAAGGATTTTATTTATATAAAAGTTTAAGTAAAAAATAACATGTTTATTGTACTTTGGTATGTTAGAGACAAAAATCACAAAGTCATACAGATGTTTGCAGATATACCATTAAGCCAAGGCAACATCTACAGTCTTACCTCTACACTTTAGGTATTTTTTTTGCTGACGCGCAACTATGAATACCAGCTGTGAGTTCCCAAGGATTTGAATACCACCTTTAGGCAGGACAAGTTACAGCATGGATTTGGCTTTCGGCAGTTTCTCCTTCTTACAACACAGATAGTGAGAAGAAGTTGTCTTTCATGAAATAAAAGAATAGTTCTTTTTTTTTTTTTTTTTGTAAAATCAGATCCCAAAATGATGAATGACTGGGAATTTGGGGTTTTATCTCTTTCAATAAGAGAAGGACCTTTTCTTGGTAAGGCCATCATGTGTTTATGCTAACACCAAAACAGACTCATTGATTTCCCATCTCTCTGACTCATGCAGTCTGAGACTTAATAGGTCACAACAAAGATATAGCCCAGAGTAAGCCGAGAAAATATAAAATGTGTTCCAAGGATATGTTCAGTTTATTGTTAAAATTCCATTTTAATATGATTTTTGTAAAAGAATTTAAATATTTTTCTAGTTATCAGAACATGATTAATGGCATATGTGAATAACATACCTATAAAAATATATTTACTATGGCAATATTACTTTTGGCTAGGAATTTGTTTTTGAATTATATCATCTTGGAACACTTGCATCAATATACTAAAAATGTAACTTTAAAAAATAAAATGTAAGAGGAATTAGGTCTGAGCCCTTTAAAACATCAAGGAATGGCAGTTGACCATATGAAAAATTATTATGGCCTCATAAGTATTTTTAAATATGGAAATTTTAAATAAAGCTGTATTTCTGTCTATATAAATCACAGGATTAGTCTGAGAGATTATTATTTAGAAAGATAATTTTAGAGAGTGATAATTTATATCTTTTCATTTCATATCATTTTAAGGTTTTTTGAGCAATATTGACAAAATTAATGCCTCTCTGGATTAAAAAGAACAACAGCAACAAAAAAGCTTTCATAGTGATGAAACTACAGGATACTAAGTCCCTACTGCTAATAACTTGGCATATTCAGTGTTACTCTGTTAGCAATAAATTTTTTTTCTGGAAAATTACTTTTATCAAAAGTAAAATAACAAAAATGTTTAATTTTTATCATAACAAGGAAATATTTTAATGCTAAATTTTTACACAATATAGTTACTATCATTTTACTTAATTATTTTTGAAATTAAAAATGAGCCAAAGTCCTTTTAAGTCAGTGTCTTCTTCTATTAAAAATAAGTAAATCCTGGAAGATACTTACCATTTTGACTGCAAAATCTAGTGCAACCATGGCATAGATGATTATGTATATACATCTAAGGAAAACTTGTCCTGGACAATTAAGTCCCTTGATTTGTTTTTTGTTTGTTTTTGTTTGGTTGGTTTTTCTTCTGTTTTTGTTTAGTTGTTACTGTTGGTGTTTTTGTGTTTGACCCTGATTTCCTCATACATGAAGCAGGGAATTAAATCAGATTGCTCAGGGACTACCCCCCACACAATCTATGGTTGGTATTCAAACTGTATTAGCCCATATACTCCTGATCTGGAAGGAAAACAATAAGGCCCAAATAACAGACATTCACAAACCAGTTCAGGCTTGGATTGGCATCCTGGGATGACAAAGTCATGTAACTGCATCCCCTCCTCTCATGCCTCTGTTGTAAACCTGCACAAGGTCAGTGGAATTACTATAATAGTAGCAAGGAATCCCCAAGAGCATAATGTGCCTGTGTCTACACTTCTGGACATGCTCTAGGACCTTGACTGCAGAATTCCCTGAACAGGCAGCCCCTCACCTCCTTTCAAAACCTGCATGGATCTCGTCTCTGAGTCAGTGATGCAAAGGAGTCAGATTTGTACCCATAAACTTGAGAGACCTTTGTCTCTGAATAATACTATTTTAGGCTTGCATAAACGTACCACCAGTTTAGAGCAATTACATATCCACTTTGGTATTCTAAGTATATGCTCTTGAGAAAGGGAATAAACAAGAGTTTAGAATTGGAATGTTCATTAAGAGATGCCTAAAAAACATCTGAGTGCAACTATAAAAGAGGTACTTGAATGTATGTGTTGAATTCACCAGAGAAGTCTGAACAGGAGATATAAGTTTTGGGAGTCATGACCTGGAGATGCCATTTAAAGCTGTAGATTTGCTTGAGATCACAGGGAAAGAACATTGAATGAGAAGAAAGAGAGGAGCTGCATCACATCATCTTGACCCAGTCACACTCTGTCCTTAGTTTCATTATCTCCAAATGTAGGTGACAGAAGTATCTATATAGTAGAGTTGTTGTGAGTGAGATAAGCCACATAAAGTAAGTCGCAAGCTGCCTGCTCAAAGCTAGTGCTTGATAAGCATTTATCACTGGTATTATTTTAATATTTTGCTGTATTTTGCATTGCTTTTTATTTTATTAATTTATTATGAGCTTTTTGTTTTATTGTTTTGAATTTTGTTTCACTCCAAACTAAAACATTGATCTCTTCAACACGCAATGCACTGTGAAAAAAAGTAAGCCTGCAAAAAGGTATGAGAAACACTGGCTAGGAAAGTAGGGGAAAAAATAGAGCTTGTAATGCATAGAATGTAATAGAATAAGTATAAAGCAGTTATCAAGTAAGTTAATTGCTGATGAGGGATGCTGTTGGGGAAAGACTGAAAGGAATCTGTGGTATTTTGCAGTGTGTATGGGTGAAGTTATAATGCAGTTTTGGTAGTTTGGTAGAAGAGGAGAGCACATTGTAGTAAGGTGGAAAGTGAATGGGAGATAAGAAATTGACCCATAATATTTGCATCATTTCTTGAAGTGAAGATGTATAAGGACCAGCAGATTTAGAGTAGTAGGGCCAAGAGATGTAGTTCATTTGTTTGTTTGCGTGTGTGTATGCATGTGCTTGCGTATTTTAATGGGAATACCTAAATTATATTTGTGTGACATAGGAATGATTGAGTGATTAAGCTGATGGGAAGAGATAATAAGTAGTAAAATAGAAATAGGGTATCAAATGATGAACTATTGAAGAAAAAATGGTTTTTGAAAAGAAGGATTCTTTATTGTTATAAGAGAAAGCAGTTGCAAAGACCTACATGTATGTACATTCAGTGAAAAGAAAAGAGAGAGAAAAGAGAGAGTTACAGTCTGTGTTCTATTTTTTAAATAAAACAGAGTAGCTGGTCAGTAACTGGAATAGCAACTTGGAGGTGTGGAGAGGTGAGAAGTTTGAGAAGAGAGATTTAATTATGAAATCACCAACATGAAGAGCCATTGAGTTTGATGATTTTTAAGATATAGTTATCTCAATCATCTTGGGTACCTGATTTCCTCCAATTATTCTTAGATTGACAGTGTGGCCATTGAAATAGTATATATATAAGTTTCACTGAAGAATGAGGTCTTGTCAGACAGGTGGGGTAAAAAAAAAAGAAAGAGTGAAGGTGAATTGATGGTACCTACAAAAGGGTAAGAGTAATGATAGAGGATAGAAATTGAAGAAATTAAATAAACTGATAGATTATCAACATAAGTGGATTTAAAGTTATAGTAAGTTTAGAAATTGTACTGTAAAGAAAGGAGTTTATGGTTAAGGATGAGATTTTTGTGTTTGTGCTTTGGCATATGGAAAATTTTCCATTTATGGAGTGTGACCATATTTTGGTAGGTGAGGAAGAAAAATTCACTGGAGATTAGGAAGTCATGAACTGAGTATAATTCTTAGTATATCAGAATTTGTAATGGTTTAGTCAAGTCTCCTGAAGTCTCATAGAATGATGGCAGTATCTGCAATGGTGATAAAATAAGGCAGTCAGGGGCTAAAGCCCTTCATGATTTCTGTATAGTAACCAATCAGTACATGACTCCTATAAAAGGAGGGATTAGGTGGTTGGAAGATACCATTCTTCTATGTACTCAAACTAATGTTAAACTATTGTCAGAATACAGTGATTAAATTTATAAACTTAAAATGAGCCTCTTTTATGTTACCTGGCTTCTTTAATGTCACTGAATAAAATGGTATGCACCTGTTTTTAAAAATGCCAGAAAGATCAGAAAATGATTTTGACTAGTATTTAAAAATTTACCCTATTTAATTAAATCGGTGAAGAGGTCATATCTAATATAGCCAAACCAGAAAGCCCATACTGGACTTAAATGAATCCTTTCCCAGTTAATTTAGTGTTTAAAACTCCTGACATAAAACTTTTATTCTTGAGGGGAAAAGATAAAACAAAATATTTTTCAAAAGAAGATACGAATGTTTTATTTAATAAAATGCATTATTTAAAGCATTCTACTGAGAGCATTTAAGGCATTTTAGAAATGAAATGATGACTATTGACTGTGTTAACTATTGCTCTTATCTAACGGGAGATACAAAAAATATTTTTAAACATCAGTGAGCAACACAAAATACTTAAAAACCATTTCATCAGAGTACAACTATGATAAGAAAATGAATAATAATAACTTAATGGGTAGTGACATAACAGCTGTCTGCCTGTGTATTTATTAACTCCATACATCTTAGAGCTTAAAAAAAAAAAAAAAACTTGTATCATACTAAAAGATATTCAAAGGAAAGGAAATTTAACATTATTTGCTCATGTTATTTAAGGAAAAGAAAAGAATGTGTCTTAGGAGTATAAACCATAAGAATAAAAAACGTGTAAGAATAAATATTTTAAAGCATATATGATAAAGGCATCAAATAAATATTTAAAGCATACATAATAAAAGCAGTAATAAAGCACTCCTTCCTCAGCATATTGAAAGTGTTAGTGACTAAAAACTTGCACCTGAGCTATCTTTTTGTGATTGCTCTTGGCCAAAGACGATCTCTCAAGGTAATGTCTTCTTTCTAGGGCAGAATTACTGGTCACCATTGGTGTAAAGAGCCTAGCCACATTCTCCCAATTTGGGACAACTCTGAAGGGTCATTCAAATTCCAGAGTTCCCTTTGGATTAGCTGAATCTTCTGTTGTAATGCATTGCAAACCAACTTCCCCATCGGCTAATACTGTCTTCTTCTTGACCTGTAGGTATTGAAACCAAAGGCACACCATAATAAGTCTGAAAGAAATGGATTTTACTATGGGATTGTACAGTTGTATCAGCACTAGTCATTTACAGCCCCATCACTGGTGAATTGGTGGAGCTCAGAAAGATTTTGGTATGAAATTAGAATGCAATTGTTAAACTGTAATTAGTGATGACATGGGATGAGATAATCCTCAAAGGGAATGTATTTATTGTGCAGGGTATCAGGAGTTTGAGAAATATGGGAGAAATAGTAATTATAAGGACAGTAATATCAGATGGCTGCTTCTGGGAGCAGATGATATGGTTGGAGAAATAGGAAGGAAGTCTGAATGTGATTAATAACCAACTAAAATCTAAGTGCTAAAGCCACAGAGCCTCTCTGACAACGTATAAAGAGATTCTGTTTTAAAAAATTTTTATTGGAGTATAGTTGATTTAAAATATTGTGTTAGTTTCAGGTGTTCAGCAAAGTGAATCAGTTATGCATATACATATATCCACTCTTTTTTAGATTCTTTTCCCTTATAGACCATTACAGAGTATTGAGTTCCCTGTGTTCCCTGTGCTATACAGTAGGTCCTTATTAGTTATCTATTTTATATATACTAGTGTCAATATATAGTATATGTCAATCCCAAGATTCTTATATCCTGTAGAACAAGCTCAGCGCAGAAGTCCTGGGCTCAGGAGTTAATTATGTTATAGTAGCAGCTTTGAGAGAATGTTGAAATTTCAGCCATAGCAGGTCAACTATGCCAGCGTCATGGGACTCTGAAATATGTGATGATGACATCTGCTTTGAGTCAACCCAGATTCCCCAGAACAGTTTTAGTCTGCAGAAGTAACACTTCATGTTGTTAAAGAGTAGTGTTTTTCACCCTTTTGCTTGATGGTGATGATGTAGTAGCCTCCTTCTTGCAAGTCGACACATATCCCCCTGAGGATATGACCACAATTCCCCTCCTGTCAGTAAAGCAATAACTAGGACTAAATCATTACGTAACTTCACTAAGGAATCAGAGTATTCTCATGAGAAAGGGGCCTACACCCCAAGAAGCTATAGAACCTACCAATGAGAGCTGGAGACTATATGAAACTTAATTCAAGAGGATAAGAAAATAGGATTGTATAAAGGAGATGTATTGATATGGAAATGTGTCCCTGTTCCATAGGATTTAAAACCTTGGCAACTGATGCACTACTAGGCTGATTCTTGGACACTTTGAGAAAAATGAAAGTATACTAGTTGATGTTAAATAACCACAGTAGCTGTGGCACATCGTGGAGGAAGGGAGCAGAAGGCTCAGATGGCTAGCATAGTATGGCATATACACTGTGGATGGAAAACCCACCAAAGGATGTTGTGCCACTAGAAAGCCTAGCAAACACTGCATTTAACAAAGCAGCAAGTAATGTTCTGGTGAGAGGAGAGCCATCAGCTTTGAAAAGCTCAGTGGTGGCTGTCCTCTTCAGGCCAAAACTGTCAGTAGGGAGATACTGTTGTAGAATTTGCCACCCTGAGAACAATCCACATAAAATGATCCTTATTTAATCAATAATAGATCTTGATGCTTAACTTTCAGAAGCCAGTTGGACAAAGTTATTGCAGTGAACAGAAATGTCAGAGCAGTGGCCAGGAATATGCAAAGACCTTACACATCATCTTGACTATACTTAGAGTCAGGGCATATTTGGGCCAGGTATTAATGGATTTTTGTCTTCAGTTCACCTCCTGTGGGCCCATTGGAATTCAGAACTACTACCCAGTGGTCTTTTTCCCAGTCCATGAATGGTTAATTGGAATGGACCTTTCTGGCAGCCAGAAGTACCCAATCCCTCTGCTTTAGAAAAATTACATAATACAGTGAATATCTGTTTTAGAAAGATTTGGTCAAACATAAACCTAAAATATTTTGCATTTTATTCTTGGATTTTGTTTTTCGGCAGAGATATTAGACTATTCCTTTTTTCTCTCTGTTCTTTTGTGTCTATTTTGTCAATTGTGTTTTCTCTAAGAAAACTTCCTTTTTAACTATATTTTTAATTCAGTGGTAAAATGTGACATTCAGCCAAGTTTTTATTTGAGCTTTTTTTGGTAAATTATTCTTAGGTATCTTTAAAGAATGCATATTTCTGTCTCTTCTGTAGTTTCCATGTCAGTATCTGTAGCTGCTCCTTATGTACTCTTCTTACATGGGCAGTTCATCTATTGTTCGTTATACGGTTCATTGTACGTTCCTGGAGGCATCCTCAGACTAAGGTTTGTCTCTAGTTGAGTTGTTCTCCCATTACAGTCCACTCCATCTCTGGCCCTAGAAATTGCTCTCTCCTCTTGCTCTTTCAGGGCTAAGGCTCTTTATAGTCTAAATTTATGTTGCCCAGCTCATGAGTGGAGGAAACATTTAAAGTTCAATTTTTGCAGAGGGAGGGGTGTAGATTAGTGATATTTATGTATTCTAGGAGCTAACACTTGCCAGCAATTTGTCGAGGAATTGAGATACAGGGTGAATCAAGTGGACAAAGTCTTATGGAGATTGAAGTATAGTGACAGGAGGCATACAGTAAGTAAAATAAATATGTAATATATCAAGTGATAAAAAACAATATAAAAGAAAAAAGCATAGTACAGATATAGTGATGTGGGCATGAGAGAGTTTCCATTTTAATATCTAGTAGTCAGGAAAGAACTATGTGTTACAGGGAATTTCAGCCAGTGTGATTTGAATTTTGGGAGTGAATCATGTAACTCTCTCTTGAAGGAGAGGGTTTAGAGAGTATAATGAATATCAAAACTACAGCCTAAGCCAGCAGTCTGCTTAGTGTGTTTGAGGAATAGCCAGGAGGCCAGTAATGGTTAAGTGGATTATAGGAAGATTTCCTAATGTTTTACTAATTTGTATTCTTTGTAATTAGTATATATTATTTTTATGATGTAAAATTAATTAAGTTGTACATGTAGAATATTGGATGTTAGGCAACATGGCTCTGGTCCATTATTGCTGCCATCTGGCTCTTATAACCTAAGATCAGTCATTTAGTTTTTCTAGTGTTTATGTTTATCTCCTATTCAGGAACTGGACCAAATAATTTCCTCAGACCTTTCTATGAATATGTGAATAGCGAAAAGTATTGTGTAAAATTTTCCTGTACATCCTAGAAACATTCAGTCTCTAGATCTTATTAATATTTCAGTAGCTCATTTCATTGTTTATCTTTGTACAGTTTAAATTTGTTAAAACCTCCTGGTCCTTTTTGGAGACTGAATTAAAAAACAGATTAATATAAATTGTAATCTTTGCTTCAAAAAGTAAATTAATACAGCAGCTTAGAAATCAAATGAAAGTGATAGTAAATTTATGAAAACTGTAATTCATAATGTGAAATCAATATATTTTAAGCACATCTGGATCCTGAATGACAGGCACTCTATTTCATATTTTTATATGTATATTAAATCATGTTCTTTAGTCAATGCAAAAAGGCCACCAGTAAATGAAATTTTCTAACAGGATTTTCCAACATCAAAAGGTATTAATGTTTCCTTAATGCCAATTACAAAACATATTATTTCTCTTCTGGTGTCCTATGTTTGCTACATTTCTTATAAAAAGAAAAATATTAAATATTAAATATAAATCTTAATGATATAAGAAAAGAATGTAAAACCTTATTAAAATAACTTTCCATGACAAGGATAATTTTTTAATTAAATTTCAGATTGTTTTTATCTATTCAGGAATTATGTATTGGGTTGGCCAAAAAGTTCATTTGGTTAGTGACTGTATTGTTCAATAAAGTTCTTTCATTTTTACTTAAAACCAAAAGAACTTTTTGGCCAACCCAGTATATATTAGGCTTAATATTTTAAAGCTATTTTCAATTGTACTTACTCTGTAATAATATTTATTCTAGAATAATATTTATTCTAAAATTCATATTTATACATTCTCACTTTATACTTACCTCTGATGAAGCCTTGGATGAAATGTATAGAACATGTTTTTTTCACCAAAAATTTAAGATTATTAAATGTATAATTTAGACACAGTAAGATTTTACCCAATTTTCTAATCAAAGTAAATCTTTTAAAACTCAGTCAAAACCAAATAGAGCTATTTGCCCTCTCCCACACTAATTTGAGCTAGCATTTTCAGCTCTGCTTAGCACAGAGATTTGATAGCCAAAGACATATTTTATAGCAGGTTTCAAACTAGAAAGGCGTGACTGCTCTGGGTGAGATTGATGAAAAGTCATTCCTGTTTAGTCATTCTTGATTGATAATAATAAGTATTCCTATAGAGATAACTGCCATACTCTAAAGTAGAGGACTCAGTATATCAGTTGCAGTAATAGTTTGATTTTGATGTATATTTTTATTCTTTCTTGAGGTGATGAGACCATGTATTTTAGTGGCTTTTCAGAAGCTAAATTAATTGATAAGTCTAATTCTATTTTTTTTCTAATTTAAAAATTGTGTTTGGGAATCCCTGGGGAATTTTTTTCCATGTGTAATCTAAGAAAATAACTTATTTTGAATGACAGTGTTATGAATTAGTAATATGCAATTTCTTCTAAAGTATAATATACCATATATCAAATTATGAACTTTATAAAAACATCAGAGTAAATGATAATGTAAGGCTAAACATTATATTTTTTGAAGTTGAATGAATAAATATGATTGGAGTAAATTCTGAAAGATATATAACCTCTCTTTCTCACTCAGTTTCAGTGTTTGGATAGATCACACCATTGATATTTCAAAGTAAAACTGGAATAGATAATTTTAGTATTCATATTAGATTAAACGAATCATTTAACGAGTTGGAATGTTGCATTTATTGAACACTTAAGAAATGTAATGCTTCATGTTTATACAAATATGCACAAATACATAATATTAATTGATTATATGTCAGAAAATAAAATAGTGCTTATTAAAAAGTCATTGATCTTTTTCTATAAAAATAATTCATTCAACAAATAATTATTGGGTATATTTAAAAATAATCCAATAGTTATTGGGGATAAATTGACAAGTTATAAATGAACGTTTAAGAAATATAATATGGCTAATCCTGGCTTTCACAGAACTTATATTTATTGGGAAGATGTATACCAACCTCCAGTCACAGGGGTGCAAGGACTCGGGGAGAAATAGTCACTACTTGGAAAGGCTTCTGGTAATGTAGTGTCTGCAGATGAGCTACAGGTTTCTTTTAAAGTGAGAAAACGAAAGGACAGTTTGGGAAAATGTTGATGATATAAGTGATTTTGCTAATCATGGACTGTGAATTCAAGAGAGGAGAGTTGGGAGGAAATTTGGGTATATTTTTAATAAAAATATTTGTTATTTATCTAAAATTCAGATTTAACTGGATGTATTTTTTTTTATCTGCCATATACTTCACAGAAATGCATGTAGATGCACACAGGAGACATGTTTAGCAATGTTTCAGACATTACTAGTAATAATAAAAATCAAAACCTGGAAACAGCCCAATATCCATCAATAGCAGAACTGAAAAGGCAGTAGGTGCTATTTAGTGGCTATGCAGAGCTTTTTGGAGTTTAGAGTGTAGTAGTAAAGGATGACTTGGGAGTTCAGAGCTTTCTCTGGTGAATAACCAAAACATAGAAAAGATAGAATAAAAATAATCCAAGATAACAGTGGTTGTAAAAGTTGAGGTATCAATGGAACCAAGGAGTTTGGGGAAGAATGTGATTTAATTCCACAGTGAGAACCCCTCTGGCATCTGATGGCAATAATAAACCCTAGAGGAGGTATGTCTTAGACCCAGGGTGTGAATTCGCCTTGATATACATTAAGGGAGAAATGAATCTATACCTGGTTTCTGGCCACAAATTGAACATTTTGGCTGGGTCTAGACTTTTGAAGATCCAGGTATTACACCAAGGGCTCAGGCTCACCTTTATTCCTGAAGAAGGAGAAGTAAGGCTCAAATAAATCATGGACTTTAGACCCAGGTCAAAAGTTAAATTGACCCTTATTGGAGGAAGAATAAGCTTACTGTCAAAATGCTGTACCCTTGACCACTCCTAATGAGATTGAGGACACCTGGGGAATTAACCCTTCATACTGGAAATAGAGTGATTTTTAATACTTTCTTTTTGTGCAGTAAGAAGGGCTTGAATCCTCAGACTTTTCCCCTTCTCTAGGTAACAAAAACTTATACAGTCTCACATATTAATCATATCACTATCTTACAGGAGTGAAACTGTGGTTACCACCTGCAGACCTATAGAAGTATTTCTTTCAGTTAAATAGTCTATTTAGTCTAGATGATTTTTTTTTAGTTTAATCTCACTTAAGCAACCAAGAATTACCCAAACTATTTTTTTACTCAAATTCAATTAAGAGGGTAAGTGAATCAAGTTGTTCCATGCCTAGGTGGAGATACTTCTCTGACTTGAGTCAGAGACATATTGGTAATAACATAGAAGCATTTTAGTCCTAAATGTAACAACCTTAACACCCAAGAATTTTATCCTAGAGTAATCTAATATCCCAGAGTAATCTACAGGCTAAACATAAACATTTTAAGGTGATGTCATCAAGATAATCCATCTTTCTGCTAAACTGACATTTTAAACAATTTTATTCTAAATATTTTCTTCCATGTAGTCTTATCACATCATATGGCCAAAGTATTTGTTTTTTGAAAGTAATGAGTTTATTTCTTATTGCTATAGTCATCTTATTATCATAATGATCTCTTGAAAGTTCCAATTATATATTTTTATTTTATTTTAAATGTCAAATTTTAAATGTTAATATGAATTCATTTTTTCACTCATTCAATGGTATACTCAATATTTAGGACCTTCTGCTTATCAAACTTTTTTTTGATACATTAGGGATAGGAGGGAAATAATGATCTCATGAACCTCACAATCTAGTGACATGAAACAGATGATAAACAAAGCACAACAGGGGTTAAGTAGTTCATGGAGGATGATGGTGATTTGCAAGTTCATTTAGATGGTAAATAAAAATTAGCTAAGAGGGGATGACATTTTAGGAAAAAAACAAAAAGAGAAAAAAGGATGGAGTTCAGGAAGCTAGACATTTAGATATGGGAGAAAAATATTCCATGAGAGGGAAAATCAAATGCAAAAGTCCTAAGATAAAGACAGTTTTTATATAAATGAGAAAAGCAAGGAGGTGGCTAGAGCAAAGAAATAGAAGAATAGAAGGGAATGAGGTCAGAAAGGTAAGCTATTTGATACTAGAGGCAAGTGATTTGATGCAATTTGCAATTTGAGTGGTTTGATATTCACAGCATCACAGAGGAACTCTAGTTGTATTCAATAATCTACAGGAGACAAGAGTAGAAGCGGATATATGAGTCTATAGATGACAGTAGTTTGGACCAGGGTGACGGGGCAATGGAGATGGTGGCAAATTGTACAAGGAAAAGGATTTCCTGATGGATGAAATGGTCTGAAAGAAAGATCAATGTCAAGGCTGTTTCATATATTTTTGACTTGAGCAATCAAAAGAAAGAAGTTGGCAATAACTGAGATGAGAAAGGCTTTGGATAGAGCAAATTCAACATTTTAAGCTTGAGTTGCTTGTTGGGTATCCAAGTGGAGGTGTGAAATATAGAATTCAATTTTTGGTCTAAAGTTTATGGAAAAATTCTAGGCTGAAGACAACATTTGGGAGTCACAAGTTTCAGATATTCTTTGAAGCCTCATGATAAACTCTTGTAAAGAGAATGTAGAAAACAGACAAGTCCAAAAAGTGCTTTGTTTGTAGACAGGGACGTTTTTCAAGTTAAAATGAGAAAGCTGTTTTTGTTTGGAAATTATTTTCAGAGACTTTATGTAGAAAAATTCCACAAAATTACACTATCCAAAAAGATAAAAGTGCCGTTCTCTACTTTAAAAACTAATTTCTATTTTTCTTTGCTAAAATGCTGTCATGTGTTGAATGCTCCATGATTTCTTCATAGGGGAAACGGACCTATGTCCAAGGTGTGCTACAGGTCTTTTTGATCCAATCTTCTTAGATAGAGTCCAACACTTATCAGCTATATATGGAATACTGTGGTACTATAATTCTCATCAGTGTTATAGAGTCTTTATAATGTCTTACTTATGTTACATGAAGGCTAATAAAAATTATTTATTTATATGTTTGTGTGCCACTGAAAATATATACCTTTCCAGTAAATAATAAAAAGTTTAAAAATTAATTACCTTTGTTAAAGTTGTAGTAACCCATGGTTTCATGGTAGTAGCATCCAGAAAAATGTTAGATGATTTTCCCCATATCATTTAAGCAGCAGATATTTTTTAGTGGTTTGTTTAAATTCACATGTAAATAGTATGAACCATATATACTAGAATAGAGTCAGCTTTCTCAATGAATATACATTCTGTTCATTAACACCTTTTTAATGAAGTGATCAAAAAGGCATCGATGCAAATGAGGTGATGAAAATATTGTTTTTCTTAGTATTTTCAATAACAAATGCTATTTCAAAACACTCATAATTTATTCTAAAGTGATCATACAGTAACAGCACATTTTCAAAGACTTTGCTTAAAAAAAAAACAGTCTGTTTACTGCATAATTTATTCTTATATTGAATTTGATTTTATGGTATTGAATGTCATACTTTATATCCATACACAGGTTTTGCTTATATGAAACATTCTTGTTCATATCTGCAAAATTAAACACCTCATACTAAATAATATATGATATTAAAAAATAAAATATAAATATATAGTATGTATATATGTTGAATTATATATGCAGATTCACTGCATATATATTACACTCAGTTTTACTCCACTAAAAATATTGTCTTTAATTTAAGACATTTTTACTAAAACTTGTATATATTTGTATATTAAAACATTCCCATTTATTTTGTAAGATCCTAATTTTCCTTGAAATTTTATATTTTTACTATGAATTTAAGTAAATAAAGATAATACCTTAGTATATTAATGCATTAGTTTTTTTTTAAATAAAGGTCTTTTATTTATTTATTTATTTTTATTGGCTGCGTTGGGTCTTTGTTGCTGCACACAGGCTTTCTTTAGTTGCAGCAAGCGGGGGCAACTCTTCATTGTGGTGCATGGGCTCCTCATTGTGGTGGCTTCTCTTGTTGCAGGGCACGGGCTCTAGGTGCGTGTGCTTCAGTAGTTGCGGCATATGGGCTCAATAGTTGCGGCTTGTGGGCTCTAGAGCACAGGCTCCACAGTTGTGGCGCACAGGCTTAGTTGCTCCACAGCATCTGGTATCTTCCTGGGGCAGGGATCGAACTTGTGTCCCCTGCATTGACAGGCAGATTCTTAACCACTGCGCCACCTAGGAAGTCCCAGTGCCTTAGTTTTTAATTGAATTTTTTGAAATGTCAGAAAAATCTTCAATTACTGCTTTAGAGGTGCATTATTTTATAAAATAAATTATCACATGTTCCTGATTTAGTAAAACCATATAAAATTATGAAAAAGAAGGACAACCTAAGGCTAGATTTTATGGATTTTGTGGCCTAAAACATATCAACAACATTACAAGTTCACCACTTCTGCCTCATGTCCTCTTCATTCACAGGGACCAACAGTGAAATCTCTCTCTCCACATGGGAATTAAGGCTTGCTTGCATAGGGTGACTTGGCAGAAATACGGATTGCTTAATGAAATAAAAATTTTATTTATTTTTCAACAACAGTTCATGAGAGGTTTAGGGTGGAGGATTGAGGAAAACATTTTGTCTTTTCTGATTTGAAACATTAGTAAAGTTAGAAGAGTGGGTTTCTGTTTTGTTTTTGTTTTTTTTTAAGGGAACTAAGTATAGTAAGTGGAAGAAAATTATGTTCATCAGTGAACATAATTCAGTAAGTTTGTAGAAGATGGCATGTAAAAGAGTGAACACCAATAGACAAAACCAAGGGAGAAATCAGAGCCTAGGCTGTGGTGTGGAGCACACTGCAGTGGGTACCCTCTGGAAACTTAGAATGCTTCAAGTCTTTTTTTTTTTTTAATTTCTGTGCAGAAAACCCAGTATTTTACTTAGGGAGGGGAAAGCCTTCAGTACTTCTTCTTTAAAGAGGCAGAATCAAATTCTTGGAGAAAATTCAGTATGCCAGAACAGATTTTGAAGTCAGAGTAAACATCTTTGTTTTGGCTTTCATCTCTTCACTTACTCACTTCCCTGAAAAGTAAGCCTACTAATATCTAAACATTTATTCTTTTAAAGCTTCTGGAATTTCATGATTTATGATGTGAATTCACTTTCTCCCTGAAGATCACCTACATTTCCAATGGCTATCTAAATAAATAATATTATTACTGATATTTTCCTTAATATATATTAAGGAAATTATATGTAATTTTTATGTTATTCATCTTTATAGAAGTGCCATATGGCACTTCTATAAAATTTAGGGGAAAATGCTTTGAAATAGCATTTCACAATCTACTTTTTTTATTACCTCCTAAAGAGGTTTTTAGATATTTTTTAATCCCCTCCCTACCCATGGAATTTTAATACTACTAACAAATATCTGTCTGTGTTGTAATATGTTGTGCTGTCCAGTAGAGTTGAGCTTGAGAGGACTACAAACTATTGTATTATCCAAGAATTTTTCAGCCCCCAAGAACCAATATTCATCCCTTGGAGGATGATACAACTCTCATTGGTAATGCATGATTTAAACCAAGTTAGTGTGAGACATGTTGGAATCTTGACTGAGCAAAATAGTGAGGTAGGACATATGGCTCAGAATATTTCCCAAGCATATTCAAATACAAATTATGTATTTCAGGAGAATAAGGTTCCAACATCGAAATTTTTGGAAGCAATGAACCTATAGCATTTAAGGACCAATGCAATTCTTATGTTCTTTGACACTTTATTCTTCATATGTGCACTCATGTCCTGTGGTTTGGCATGAAATCACTTACCTACAGTTGTGCTTGATCCTTTTTGCTCAACTTTTTTCCCCATCTATGTACAGATGGTAAACAATATTTGAATACAATCTGGTAAATGATGGTCATTGAATGAATGACATCTTAGCATAGTATTTTCTTTTAATCGATCTTGCTTGTAGGACTTTCTCTCTCTTTGAGACAGTTGCTTCCTCTGACTTGAAATGCAGTGAAAATTTTTAGAAAACAACCTAGCTTTTCTAGCAAGGTAATTTTAATAAATTCTCAAGTAATCTGATTTGAGAAGGTGAAATATTATTCTAGATCTAAATTCCGGTAATTAAATCAGATATTTAATAAGATTTTTCTTAACCAAAACTGGCTCTGAGTATTTTCAAAACTACATCTGTTTTATGTCATTTAGGAAACCCTTTTAATAAGATATTATTACATATATTAATATCACGGCCTTTATTTTGCAAAATGTCATTCATAAATCATTGTGTATCAGAGAAAAAAATCTACTTTTTTTTTTCAATAAAATAAGTCCTTAGGGAAGGCTGAAGTCAAGAAGGGAGGCAAAAACCAGGACGACTAAGAAATTTGAAGCCTCTGGTACCTCTATCTTAAACAAACATTAAACACTAAGTCCTAGACAGATAAACATGAATCCTTACACCGGAGGCCTATTTGCCTTGATTCCTCTTACCCATTACAACATTCCAAGCTTTCGACAACAAATTTCAAGCATACCAAAAAGCAAGAACATATACTCAAGAGACAAAAAATGTCAGAACCAAACTCATATCTGACACGTTATAATTAACCCACAGGATATTTAAATAACAGTGACTCTTATGTTAAGAGCACAAATGGCAAAAAGCAGATAGCATGCAAGAACAAGTGAGCAATATAAGTAGACAAATGAAAACTCTAAGAAAGAATCAGAAACAAATGCTATCAAAAGCACTGTAACAGAAATTAAGGTTACCTTTGATGTGCTTACCAGACAACATAACAAGGCTGAGAAAAGAATTGCTGGACTTGAAAATACACCAATAAAACTCCCTAGATTGAAATGCAGAGAGAAAAAGAGATGAAAAGACAGCATATCCAATAACTGTGTAACAATTACAAATGTGTAACTTATGTGTAATTGGAATATCAGGAGCAGAAGGGAGGAAGGAAGAAAGGAAGGAGGAAAGAAAGAAGGAAAGAAGGAAGGAAAGAAAAAATGAAAAAGAAAGATGGTCAGAAATTTAAAATAAAAAGGGAATAACAGCTGAGAATTTAAATGAATTGAAATATTACTACTCCATGGACAAGTGTGGGGTTTCTTAATGAAATTTAAGTCTGATTCTGAGCCCCCAATGACTAGTCCGACTGAATTCGAAATGTCTTTATATTTGTCAGCTCAAGCTGCCATAACAAGATAACATAACAAGAATGGGGGGCTTAAACAACAAACATTTATTTTCTCACATTTCTGGAGGCTAGAAGTTCAAGATCAAGTTGCCAGTAGGGTTGACTTCTGGGGAGGCCTCTCTTCCTGGTTTGCAGATGGCCTCCTTGTCACTGTGCCCTGATATAATCTTTCCTCTGTGCACATGTGAAGAGTGCAAGCTCTCTGGTATCCCTTCCTCTTATGAGGACACCAATCATGTGGGATTGAGGCCCCACCCTTATGATCTCATTTAACTTTACCCTTGTAAAGTACCTTTCTCTAAATTTGTTTCCGTGGGGCTTAAGACTTCAAAATATGAATTTAGGTGGAATACAGTTCAAACCATAACAATCCTTATGAAAGATATTTCTCTTTTCTGTAGGATTACAATAATATTAGAGGCCTTACCCAGTACATAAAATGTAAGAAATGGACTCTCACTTCTATAGCAAACTATTATGGTTGCTAATCCTGTTATTCCAGATGCCCATAATCTATATGAGCATTTAAAAGGCAAGCGGCTCTACTCCTCTGTACCAGCATTGGGCAGGAGGAGTGTTTTGTTTTCCATAGATTCTCATTAGTAAACATTTCAACACACACACACACACACACACACACACACACACACACACACACACACACACGCTCCACTAACTTGCCACAGGTCCTACAGTTTAAGAGGTTTCTGCCAATCATGGAATCCACTTACAATCTTGAATCTCATCATCTTGGGGACTTCATTAAACAAAATATCAACATCTACCTCCTCCTTCTCTATACTCTGATGAATTTCTATCAATAAGTCAAGACTCCCACATAAAAGCTTAGATGAAGATAATCTTCAGGATGTTATTAACTTCTCTTTGAGACTCTGAAACACAGAATTCATTGGTATAACCATGAGACAAATGAGGACCATACGATACACAAATGTTTGTCCATTCTACTTATTTATCCTGAGATTTTCCTCCAGCCACCAGAACAAAGTAAATTCATACAATAAAGTGTCCAATTACATTCATATTCCTCTAGTTGGCAAAAGCATATGCTCAGACAGTTTCAGCGCTGATAAGATTGAAAGGGCTATTGACTCCAAACCTCTTATTTCACACATGAAGAAACAAAGCCTTGGAGAAGTTAAAAGACTTTTCAAGGTCACACAATAAGTTAGTTCCAGAAACTTTCTCTCAATGAAATACCTTTCTTATATTCATTCATTCATTTTATGTTTACAGCATATTGTTAAATAAATTATTCAAAACAACTTGTCAGTATTTTATGTAATTAAATAAGTTATAAAGAAAAGTCAAACTAGAGTGAAGTCTTAATAATAGGAAAAAGAACTTCAGGATTTAAATAGCTTGTTATTGAAAAAAACCTATGCTATTGTATGTGGCACGTCCAAATTCATTTCCAGGGCTCATTGAGTTTATGAAACACTAAATTCGAAAATAATTCACAGAAATTTAAATTAGTTCTTGCTTTTTTTGCTCATTTGTTTTATTAGCTTTAAAGTGAAGTAGAACAAAAGTCTACAATTCAGTTCTTTTTCATCTGCATCAAAGACATTAACATTTCAACAACATTCGCATCACACCTGGCAACCTGGAAACTGCTGTTGGTTATCATGTCATCACATTTTTGGCTTTGATGGCATGTGGTTGTTGTTTTTAAGAAAGATAAAGTTACTGAGTATAATATAAGCGAACCATTGTTAAGAAGAGCAAAGAGTTAACAAATTAATTCCATGGGGCTTTTACGTAGAATTATAAATGGAAAATTTCTAGGTATCCGGGTTTTTTTCCCAGTTTGATTGATAAATAATTGACATACATTATTGTATAGTTTTATAGTGTACAGCATGATGGTTTGATTTGCATATATTGTGAAATGATTACAATAGTTTCATCTAACATCCATCTTCTCTAACATCTCATCTGTGATGTTATATATATACATACATACATATATACACACACACAATAGAATATTATTCTATTTTATTATATTATATATATATCACAATTTCTTTGTCCATTCATCCATTGATGGACACTTGTTTCCATGTATTGGCTATGGTAAATAATACTGCTATGAACATGGGGGTACAGATATCTTTTGAGTTAGCATTTTTGTTTCTTTACATATATTCCCAGAAGTGGAATTTCTGGATCATATGGTAGCTTTATTTTTAATTTTTTGAGATTCCTCTGTACTAGTTTCCATAATGGCTATACCATAGAGGCATGTCTTACCTAAAGATATTTGATAGTATCTTGAGAAAAAAGTTTGCCACTTGAATATATTCAGTTAAATATTTAGTCCACTATTAAAAATTTCCTCATTCAACCTTGGTACTCAAAATTTTCCTTTGTGTCATAACAAATTATGTATAACTTATACATTCCATATTTTTTAGCTGGAAAGGCCTGTTTTGATATTGACTAAAAGTTCAACAACAACACCTAAACTAAATTTAAAAAGAAAGGAAAATGGCCAGCACAAAATATTGAAGTACAAAACATACATTCAAATGAAGTTGAGCCATTTGGATAAATTTGAACTTGATAAAAACAAGTTTCAGGTTAATTATAAATGTAATCTAAGCTAATATACATAGAAATATTCAAAATTCCTTACACATATGAAGTATTAATAATGATAGTAATTAACTTATTATTTAATATGAGTTAAGCATTATGTTAAATATTTTAGATGCATTATCCTCTAGGGCACTATGATTTAGGTACTTTTATGACTTATGTATCTAATTATACAAATGTTAAAAATTCATTAATGACAAAATATTGACTAAAGAACAATGTACTGAAGTTATTTGATCGATTTGAAAATATAATGTCAAGGGCAGATAAACAATAGATAAACACGGACACACAGATACATATAGATACATAATTGAATTCTGTATTGAGATTATTGGACTAAATCTCTTGGACAGTGCTCTCTAAGAAAATGAAAGGAAATTTTTGCACATATAAAAGAAGTTAAAACTTCAAACCAAAAAAATTAAAGGAAGGAACAAAAGAGAGAAAAAGAGAAAAGGAAGAGAAAAAGCAAGGAAGGAAAGAAGGAAGGAAGGAAGGAAAGTAGGTGGGAAGGAAGGAAGGAAAGGATTGTTCATTGTAATCTCAACAAAACTAAATATGAAGAAAATAAATAAACTCTAGATGGGGGGTAAGTAACTGGCAAAAGAAAATTTTTAAAGCATATGTAGGAAATTCGGGATAGATGGTGTTCCATATTTTAAAAGAGAAAACTAAAAGGCTTTATTTCAAATTTATAAAATTGGTGTATTTGAAAAAGTATAGTAATATTGCTAATAACAATAATGTCGAGTTAGTAATAAGGAAAGCTAAAACATTTCTTGTACTCAAATATTTCCTTTTTGGTTTCCTAGTGAATAGTTAAATTCACTGTAAAATGTGCATAATAATAAGACTGGCATGACCCGAAGGTGCATTTATTGGGGTCCACTAAATTTATTTTTAGTTTCTAGCTGTAATAGCATTAGATGCTAATGGTTTCCTGGAAAAATAGGTCATCATCATTAGATAAAACTTTCTTACTTTTCCTTTCCCTCCAGAAATTATTTCTCTGTTTTTATCAGAGGAATATGTGATAAAGAAAGCATAA
This sequence comes from Hippopotamus amphibius kiboko, assembly GCF_030028045.1. Lineage (NCBI taxonomy): Eukaryota > Metazoa > Chordata > Mammalia > Artiodactyla > Hippopotamidae > Hippopotamus > Hippopotamus amphibius. The sequence goes on from NC_080198.1 coordinate 79,877,241, forward strand.
TATTAACCTTTGTGCAATAAATGACATACTAATGAAACAGAAATAACCTGAGTAGAGTGTTATGAAGTAATTTGTAAAAGTTAAAGTGTTGAATCAAATGCAATTAATTCAAAGAACAATTAAAAGTACTGAGATCTGTATTTAGTTGCTCAGAAAAAAATAACATCTTAAATTCACCAGCAATAGTGAATTTAACAAAGTTAAAAGAATCCATAAAGTAGTGTTTTTTAATGTCACTACTTTTCCTGTTGGTTTTTTTTTTCCCCTGTGTACATGATGAACATTATACTGGAGCTTGAATATTGCCTTTGTACAGTTCAAGTCACTTTCACACGTTCCTTCTCCATATTAACCTCAGTGCAAGTAAATTCACCTTGAAGTAATTTATATACTGAACAGACATAAAACCATTTAATTTAACTTATTTAACCATTAGAAACTTTGTTGGAATTTGGAATATTTTACACAATAATTCACACCAGAAGGTGGCACCAAAAGACTCAACTTCAAAATCTCTTTATTAATAAATTCATGAGATTATTCTATATTTGAATTTCTAAGTGCAGGCAAAAAGCAATGCAAATGTGGATTAAAGTGAAAAAGGTACTACGTACATTTTAAGGTTGTGTGTAACACTGGAAAGAAACAGTCTATTTTGGACTTCAGATATGGCACTGTAGACATCTAACAGTGTATGCTCATTCGTACAAATCTATATGTATTTCTGAACTCTTTAAAAATAGTTACTTAAAAATCATCAAATGATAGTCCAAATGGCAAGAGAAAGTATCATATCTCCTTCTCAATGAAGCATCTTTTTGCTATCATGTGGTTTAATTTTCTGTTATGAAACTTCAGCCATCTCAACTTTATTACTTTAAAGATATACTCAATGCTGTGTTAAAGGATTAAAATTTCCAAGCTCCATCAGTATTATCAATAACATATTATTTCTTTTCATTTCCTTTTCTCTTGGGAGGTAGTTAAGATCAGTGATCAGGACCTCAAGCTCTCTGTCCAAATGTATGAGTTTGAATTCTTTTTCTGCCGTTTAGTAGCTGTGTGATCTTGTTGAACTTACTTAAATTCTCTCTCTCTCTCAATTTAATTTGTTAAGCTTATTTTTTGACAGAAGTACAATGAAACTTAAATAAGATATACACTTAAAGTGCCTAGACAATTCCCAACACCTTGTAAGCATGCAAGGAATATCAAGTGTCAGTGATATTATTTCAAAGAGAAGTTTTCCCTTCTGAAAATTGTCTCCAAAGATGCCTTCTTCTTAAATTCATAAATAATAAAACCCTTTGATTAGGAATCATAAAAGAGAACATTATCTGATTACCTTCTCAGCACAGAAAAATTTGTAAATTTTTTACTTTTACCCCAATTGTCAGAAATATAAAGATGTAAATATTTTAACCCACTGCTACAAAGAACTTTTTGACAACATGTATGCCTGAGCACTTACCTCTCTATAAAACAGACCAACAGAAAAAATATGGAAGAAATAAAATTTAAGCAATGAGAATGCTTAAGAAATCAAAATTTCTACAGTTCATTTAGTCAGAGAGAGCAAATTTGGTAAAAGAAGTAATATTTAATAATGAATTTCATATACAAGATAAGTAATGTTTGTAAGGAATTTTATATGTTGTTTTAAGTGATGTGTGGCCACTGTAAATACATAGCACATTTATGTTTGAGGCATAAACATCAAAAATATTAACTCTAATACATTAGGTAAATATGCTGTAGGCAAAGATAAAACCCTGTTCCACTTTGTACAATTGTAGATGCTTCATACAATGAAAGAATGTGTCCTTAGTTAATCATTATTTGCAAAACATATTTGCAAAGCAAAGGCCTATAGAAGTATCTAAACATTTTTAAAAGAAAATCTAATCTGTCAGTCTCAAAAAAACACAATTGCTTTAATTTGTTTCCGTAAGAACAATCTTCATAATAATAAAAATGTAAACAAGAGACAGAAGCCAAATACACTATCACAACAAAGAATGAAGAACTACTTCTACATTAAAAACATAATGATTTATAACCCTGGCAAATTGTAACCTCATCAACCTTTCTGTCTGTACTAGAAACTTTTAAATTCAACACACCTTTATTACCATAGCATAGAAAACTGAAGTTCATAGTTGATTATTACATGACTTATAAATCAAGTTTATAGTCTATTTGGTCTTATGGGTAAGACAGCAGGGCTTGAGTTAGGCTTATCTCATGAGGTATAGAGAGTCATCTCAAATAACTATTCCTGGTTCACACTGGCTTTTGAAAGCTTCTTGAAACAATCACATTACTCTGCCATGTTCCTTGTTATTAATTACAGGAAGTTTGCACATGTGTACATATAAATGTTTAGAATATACTTTTATATAAATATATATATATGTTTATATCCCTAGCTTTTTTTTAATATCCGTCTTAGTTTCCAATAAAGGTCCTACTGACCAAGCTTTCTTCTGTTCCTTTAACACCACTTTTCATTATACAGTGAAACTTCTCAGGATTTTATTTCAACAACTGCCATTTCAACCTGCCATGCTTATACCTTACTTTCAAGAGAGCTGCAGGGGTTTTGTTGAAAGTTAAACTTCTTTGACCTTTTAAAATTCTCTGTCTTCCTTCAGTTATACTATGAATAAACTCTAGGAATCTAAGGTACAGCGTGCTGACTACAATTAATAATACTGTATTGTGTACTTTCAATTTGCTAGGAGAGTAGGTCTTGAGTACTCTTAACACACACGCACACACACAAAGTTAAGTATGGGAGGTGTGAATGTGTTAGTTAACCTGATTGTGGTAATTCTATACCAAAGTGTGTATATATATATGTATATATATATTTTTAAACTGGCGAAGTTTTAATTAAATCCACAGAAGTAAAAACCATATTGTGAGAGGCTGGGGTATGGGCCACCAAGGAATGGGAGCCAGGCCACCAGAGGGAGGAGGAACAGGAAAGGGAAGAGGGGTGACAGGAAAGAGAAAGAGCCAGGTCAGGGCAGCTCGGGGGCTGGCCAGCCTCAAAGTATATATATTTAAATCATCAGTTTAGATATATAAAAACTTATTTATGAATCATACATCAATAAAACTAAAAAGAAAAAGAATGAGAATTAAAAAACATTTCAGAGCAAATTTTGTCTTGCTTTTCTGGTAAACTTGCAATGTTTGTTTTGGGTGGTAGACTCCTGAGATGCTGGTTGGACATTCATTTGCTGTATTTTTGTTGGTTTTTTGTTTTTGGTGTGTGTCCAAAAAAATAGATTTTATTTTGACATAAACCATTTGCTAGACAATAGTCATAAAGCATTGAAGGGAAGAAAAAAATCTAGCACAGGTAATTCCACCAATTATTATATATACAATTATTTCAACTACATTTGAGTGCCTAGTTGCACTTTTTTTATGACATATATTGCTGTATTTTTGTTGTTCTTAATTTAGTACAAACAAAATGCCAACATACCATGTTCACAAAATATTCCAGTTTGTCTTTAAACATTTACCAGTGCAGACATAAGTTTTATATTAAAACATCAAAATGATGCCAGTCTGTGCACCTGTTGTATAATATAGAAATTAATCCCATTTGACAGAAAAAAAATCTAAAACACAGAGAGTGTAAATGATTTAAGGTCATAAAGTTATTAAGACAAAGAATTTATGAGCAGAATGTCTGATATCAAAGCATATGTTCATAAAGCATAGTATCATATCTTGACCTGGGAAGACGTTACTCCATCCTCCTTACCAAATAGATTCTTTTTTAAAGATCTGAAGCATAAAGAATATATTAGAGTACTGGTTCTCTACCCTGTTTTTCATTTATTTGGGGGTTCAAATAGTCGCCGATACTTCCTATACGTGCTGTAAGCAAAAACGAAGGGAAGGTGGGGAGAAAAAGTGCATCGAGGCATTTAGTTAGATAATTTGACATAGTACCTAATAGAATTAGTTATGTCAGACTTAAATTGTTGTTTTAATAATATAGATGCTTTTTTTTCTTTTTTGCTTTTAATGTATATTAAAACAAATTATTTGCTCATCTCAAAATAAGATTTATTTAGCAGTTTCTTTGCAAGAATTTGATAATTTTAGTTCTTACATTTAGGTCTTTGGTGCATTTTGTGTTAGTTTTTGTAGCTGGTGTGAGGTAAGGGTCTGACTTCATTTTTTGGCATGTGATTATTCAGCTGTCCCAACACCATTTGTTGAAATGCTATTTTTCCTCCATCAGATGGTTTTGGTACCCTTGGAAAGTCAGTTGACCAAGGATATATAGGTTTATTTCTGGACTCTCAGTTCTATTCCATCGATCTATATGTCTACCCTTGTATCACAGTCTCTTGATTATTTTTGCTTTGTAGTAAGATTTGAAATCTGGAAATGTGAGTCCTTCTACTTTGTGCATCTTTTTAAAGATTGTTTTGGCTATTCTGGCTGCCTTGCATTTCCCTATGAATTTTAGATCAAATTCATCCATTTCTACAAAGCAGCTGGGATTCTGTTAGGGATTATGTTGAATCTGTAGATCAGTTTGGGGAATATTGTCATTTTAACAGTTAAGTCTTCCAATCCATGAACATGGGATTTTTAAAAAATTATTATTCAGATCTTTCCTAATTTTTTACAGCAATCTTGTAGTTTTCAGAGTATATGTTTTACACCTCTTTTGTTAAATTTATTCCTAAGAAGTTTATTCTTTTGATACTCTTGTGAATATAATTGTTTTCTTAATTTTATTTTCAAATTGTTCACCGCCAGTATAGAAGCACAATGGATTTTCATGTTAATTTTGTATCCTGAACCTTGCCAAACTCACTTATTAGTTACAATAGGTTACTAGGGGATTCCTTAGGATTGTCTACATACAAGATTGTCATATGTAAACAGAGAAAGTTTTTTCTCTTCAATCTGGATGTCTGTCTTTTTCTCTTTTTGCAGCAACCAGCTTTATTTTAAAAATTCAGCAATTGTGAACAGGTAGTGCAATCATATGGCAAAAAACCAAAAGGTTCAGTTTCCTTGTGCTGGTTCTCAGCCACCCAGTCCCCGTTCCTGTCACAGTCATGGTGACCTCTTATCAGAGTTTGAAAGTGAGTTTGAAAGTCAGACTTTTAGGACAGCCTTGAATGTAACTGCTGAGATTTACTAATCAATGGAATCAGCTAGGTTCTCACTAGCAAAGGCCCTTTCCTTTATAGCTTTTCAAGAGCCTGGGGGTCCTACCAGATCTGTGGAGGAATGCCTCCTGGGCTTTAAAGACACAGGTTGTCATTAGCTGTCATTCTGTATTATGTGAATTAAATGTGGTTGTTTTAAAAATTGTTAAATTACATTTCCAGTTAAAATGTGAAAATGAGTTGGTAAGTGATAGCATTTGAAAGATTGTATTGCAAGGGTTCTTTCTCTTTTTTCCAGCAGAAACAGAAATGGGGAAACTATCTCACCCTCAGTGTAAAGTGCATGGCTACCACAGACCAAGCAGTGGCTGCAGGTCAAAAGCAAGATTCTACTTTCAGGGATTATTTTTATAGTTTTTTGTTAGAGAAATTTTTCTGATCCTGTAGAGTGTAAAAAACCATGAGGAAGAGATGCAGTGGTTTTTTTTTGGGTGCCTGAAGCTGATTCTTGGTGCTACCTTTGCAATTATCATTAGCAGTTGATGATCATTGTTTTTTTTCTCTTTGGGAGATTAAGAGGGAGAAGGCACCACCTGAGTGGTTTTGTTTATACTTAGTTTTTGAAAATAGCTGAAGAATACTTTTTTTTTTTCTTTGAAGGTTGTGTTTCAGCTGGTTTTTTAACTTTGTGAGGGCTTGCAGGTTTTTTTTTTTTTTTTTTTTTTTTTTTTTTTTAGTTTTCTATGTCTGTTGTTTTTTGTTTGTTTTGCTCATTGGTCACAGAGAGGTAATAGCCTTTTATCACAAGGGTTGGGGTTGTTTTCCATATTCATATTGTCATAGTCAGGTAATTTCAAGCTCTTTCTGTGTTTTCTATTTGTTAGTCATTACTTTTTATTATTCTCTGGTATTTTTAATGATCTTCATTTTGTTTGAGTGTATGTACTCTCCCTTTTGGGGAGTAAAAAGGAGAGAGTACTACCTGAGTGGTGTCTGAATATTCTTAATCTAGTTAAATAGCTTTCTCTGGGAGTTTTCTGCTAAGTAGTTTTTTGGTAGTTTCTTTATGTTTTTCTTATAGGTGATTTTGTGGGTCTCTGGCAAGTGAGGTTTTTGTTTTCTTTTTTCTTTAATGGGTGTTAAAGTAGTTAGTATCCTCCATTTATTGTCTTTTTTTTAAAAATTATTTTTTATTATAGTCAGGTCTATAAGCCTTTCTGACATTTATGAGCTTTTATTTTATCTACTATTATTTTTAATTTCATTGTAATATCCTATTCAGCACTTTTCCATCAATTGTGGTGCTTGTTTTTTGCTTTAGACATTTTTCTTAATTTTGTAGTTAAGACAAGGCTAGGTACTGATTATTATTATTATAATTATTATTATTGTTTTATAAAACTCTCACTTGTGTTGTAGCTTGCCAATAACCAATAAACTCTTCCTAGAAATGCTGGAGATCCCAGATAGTTAGAATATTTTATAATTACCTATGACACTGTACCAATTCATGTTAACTCTAAGAATAAAAGTACAGTTGTTGATTTTAGCATTATCTTGTTGCATCTACTTAAAATTATTTTCCATATGTTTTCCCATCAAAAACCTTCAGTCACCTATGGAAATTTTTGTGCTTTTCTTCATGTCTCATACTGAGTGCCAAAATTTGCATGGGAGACAAAAACATGATGCAATAAAAAATGTACTTTAAATGGCGTACCAAAGGCATATCAAGTTGAGTAAGACACAGCTTCTCATTCAGAGTTAATTGTTATCACATGCTATGCATTTAAAAATTAATTGTGAACATTCTGTTTTATGCTTTCCTCTTGACTTATTGTGTTAATGGACTCCAATAATCAAGTTTTTATAAGTATTATATTCTCAAATAAATTTGTATGCTGTTTCAGGAATCATTTCAAAGCCTGAAAAAGGTGTATGCTATAAATCCTTACTGGCAAAAATTATTATTTATCAAGATTTCTAACTATTAACTTTGGCACAAACATATTTACCAAATTATAGTTAATATAAACAAAGGGTTTTGTCAAAATGGGAAAGCAGTTACGTTCCTATTTTCCCTTCTAAATAGTGGTTCTTTGAAAAATATGAATTTTTCACCTTCTATAATAGCCTATACTAGACTATTAGATTCATACAAGTACTCAGTTTCACAGACAAATATTTTAATTCTGATCCTCTACTCCAGTTCCTGACCAAGAATGGACTCGAAATATTATATATCATTATTATGTACTCATTTGCTAAGAATTCTGGTACAATACCATTTGTGAGCTAAAAGAGGAGCCGCATAATTTCTCAGTAAATCATTCCATACTCAAGACTTCCATCGGCTACTAACTTTATTGAAATTCATGAATATGCTCCTTATTTTGAGTGTTCTTGGGACAGTTTCTGACACACAGTTAGTGCCCTAGAAATACAATTATTATTTCTAGCATTGATGACGGTGGTGCTGATCACCATTGCTGGTGATTGTTCCCCTCTATAGGTCTCTGAGTTGTATCATAACAATGGGGTAACAAAGAATCAGAGAGGGTAACTGGTAACTTGCTTAAGTGTACACCGTTAATAACCAGAAAATAAGGATTCCAAATCAGGCTATCTCATTCCATATCATGTGACCATTATTACAAATAATATGGCCACGACTATTTCCTAACATAAGCCTGAAATACAATAAAAGCAACTATTTCTATCTCTGATTTTCAAATAAGAAAATGAAGTCCAGAATGATAAATTAACCAATTAACTCTAAGGCATTCACTTTGTCTAAATATCTATTTTGCACTTAGCATTTCTGGGATTTGTGAGGGATGCAAGAGAAGGAAGTATACACACAAATACACATATACATACATACACACACGTATACATGGATATTGACTTAAAAATATTAGATAATAATAAAATATTGACATGAAATAATTGAAATCATTTTATTATTGTTTTAAAATGCTATATACTTCAGAGAGGGAAAATATGTGGCCTTAACTGGAAAAGGCTTTGTGGAAGAGGAAGATACTTGGTGGTCATTCAGAAACAAAGACTGTGAATAGAACAAGTAAAATCCTAGGAACGCCGCTGGTGGAAGTGTACCACACTGGAGCTTGCTTTAGGTGCCTGAGAAATACTGGAACATATCATTGCTGGAGCATAGCAAAATCATATCATGCCAGATCATGAAAGCCAGGAGAGATGATTAGATTTAATAAATTAAATACTAGTGTAAATTTATGTACATAGGAGAACAATAGGAAGAAGGCAATGATTTATAAATGTTATATGAGCAGACTTCAGGCTGAGATTTAAAAAAAAGGAATGCTATAGATAATAGTAGTGTATTTATTCAATAGATATTTAAAACCAATTCCAAGAGGATAAGTGGTTAAATGGGGAAGAACAGCCACTTCAGGTAGGAAAGTTTAAGATCATATTACTCAGGAGATAGTGCATGTTTAGACCAGCATCTGGATAAGGTAAATCATTCTGTCAGTGGTCAATATGCCTGGCAGAGACAGAACTAGAACTCATACCAGTGAGGTTGGTAAGTTGTAGAGTAATAATGCTGCCCAGGGCTAGTTCTTCCTAACCACATTGCCCCTTTTCCTGTGCAACAGAAAAATGAGCGAACCATTTCATTGTAGGAGTTAAAAAAGAATTTCAAGGAGTGGATGGTTAACAATATACAATTCTGTATAATTTAAAGATTGAAGTTTAGATGTGGCATGTGGTCACTGAATTTATTGGAAAGAATTTAACTATAGGGAATCTTAGAAACCTTAAAGGTTGTAGAAAATGTAAATATAGAAAGTTGATTGAAAGAACAATCACAGAACAAGAGACTTAGAAAGAAATGAGGGGAAAAAGACATTAATTGTATAGCAGCTAGGAAAAAAATCAAGATTTTTAAATTTTCATTTTGTGTGTGAAGCTATAAGAAGAATGCCATGAACCACTGATTCTCTGTCTGGCTCATACTGCTTGAGACATATCAGAACTTTGTACTTGCTAGTCCCTCTGTCTAGAATATGATTCTTCTCCCTGGTTTTCATTCAAGTCCCTCTTATAATACTCCACTCTCTGGAAGGGGGGATTTTTAGATTCACAAAGACTAAGACTATGAAAACTTTAATTTCCCAAGTAGGTCACTGAGAGTGACCCAGTCTTTGAGAGCAGGGCCACTCCTACTTCAAGGTCTTGTTCCCGGGCCCATTTATTCTACCTGTTGGAATTGTAGAACCATAAAGTTGTCCACTGATTTAAGGAATATTCACCATGAAAGATAATACACCAGCCTCGTGTGGTCTAATCTCCAAGCTGGTGCTTCTGCTACATTTTCAAGAGGTTGTTCCAATGCTCTTTCAGGATGGAAACTTCTGGATGGTACAGCATTTGCTGGGACCAGTGTATTCATGGTAGTGTACCCACTGCAACACCACATTTTCCATAAAGTAGATCTCTTATGCATGTTAGGCAGAATCACATTCTAGTAAATGAGACTTCTGTGAGCCTCTGATAGGGATGCTGGGTGAAGTCTGTGGTCAGGAGAGGCAAACTTATGACTGGAATACATGTGAACACAATTAGGGTTAAATATTGTTTTTTCCAGGGGGGAAGGGATGCACTGTTATTAACTTGACACCAAGACATTGGTTGATCTCCTTAAAGGATCGTGGCATTAGCCTTTGCTGCTGGTAAGACAGATGCTTGGTATGAATAGAAGTCCATCAGCTTTGGTGAGAGAAGATCACTGCTGTTACACATAATATGTAGGAAATACTTTAATAGAAAAAATTTCAAAAGACAGCTTCAGGAGAATATATAAACTACAATCAAACATATAACTATTAAAACATGGAAAGTAATTGTATATGTATATGTATGTACATATATATGTATATATGTATGTATATATGTATATTAGTGTTAGTTGAGGGATACAGAAATGTGGTAGTAAAACAACAAAGAAATTCATGGAATTTACGTCAACTATGTGAGAGGGAGATGGTGGGAAACACAAAAAGATTGAGCAGACTTTCATTATTTATACCTATTCATTACATAGTTCATAATATTTTAGAGACATTGCTTGATAAGCCATTGCTAATTTAGATAGCTTTTGTGTTGGCCAGAACTTTGTTCCCAGTGATCTCGTTGTTTTCATTTTTTAATAATTGAGCCCATTAGTAATAGTAATACATTATACTTCAGTAGAACTTAGCACACTTAATACTTTCATATATGAAACTTGGATGAAACCATAGAAGTCACATAAACAGATTTTCAGAACTAAAGGAGCTAGGAATAAGAGTAAATTACTTTGATGGAAGTATTAGAATACAAAATTATCCTAACAGGCTGGAATAGTGGGCTTTGCAAAAATAATTAAGCAGTGGGTTTAGAGATAAAGAACTTACCTGCACAAAGAAAACATCATTCTAAATAGTCCCTGTGGCAATGGAAACCAAAGTGTTTAGCAGCAGACATCTTATCTTATCTTATCTTGTCATCTTTATATCTTGCTGAAAATAATTGATTGCAGTATACTATGAATTATTAGTATAAGGAATCTGTCAAAAACTGCTGTGATTGGTTTTGGCTCCTTTACCAGAAATACAACATAGAAAACAGGATGCTAATTATATCATACCTCTGGCTCAGGTTACATCTGCAATATTGTATAAAATTCTCTGAGTCATAAGATGATGTTAAATATAAGAAACATAAGTAACATGGGTTACATAAGAAAGGTATTAAAATTTTAGAGCATCAAAATCATGATGTTTTGCTAATATTAATTTAAGGAACTTTCTCTCTAATGACCTGCTGATACCTAGATTTTATTATTGTTTCCAATTCAATCTATTTTTTAATTAAAAAGAAACCTTTTTTTAAATATATTCAAAAATAGAATAGTTCAGCAAAACCCTATATGGCCATGACCTAGGTTAAACAATTATTAAGATTTTGTCATATTTATTTATTCATTACTACTTATGTGAATAATTTGAGAGCAATGATCACTTATATAATTTCATTCCTATAAACTTCTACATTCATTTCTATAAAATCTGCTCATTTCCTTAACAATCAACATTTTTATCATAAATTACAAAAGTAACAGTTATAGATGATATTTGAAAATATGTTTTATGGAGTGATTTAAAGAGAGAAAAGACCTATGGTTTAAATATTAACTATCATTAAATATTGGATGATATGTCCACTGGTTGGAGAAGTATGTATTTCTGTCATCTCCAGACAGTAGAATCAAGGCCAATGGTTGCAGCTTATAAGCAGGGAAATAATCATATATATATATGTGTATATATATATAAAAGATGAAACTTTGATTAGTCATGCATAGAGTTAGTGAGTTTCTTTTATTTATTTATTTGTTTGTTTATTGGCTGTGTTGGGTCTTCATTGCTGCACACAGGCTTTCTCTAGTTGTGGCGAGTGGGGTCTACTCTGTATTGTGGTGGGTGGGCTCCTCATTGCCTTGGTTTCTCTTGTTGCGGAGCACAGGCTCTAGGTGCTTGGGCTTCAGTAGTTGCAGCACATGGACTCAATAGTTGTGGCTCACGGGCTTAGTTGCTCTGCGGCATGTGGGATTTTCCCGGAGCAGGGATTGAACCGGTGTCCCCTAGATTGGCAGGCAGATTCTTAACCACTGCGCCACCTAGAAAGCCCAAGTTTCTTATTCTTGAATGTGGATAAACTAAGATCTTACTGGTCATAAGACTGAACAATTAAAAATATTCAAAGAGATTTTTGAATATGGAGGGGTTAAATTAGAAAGTCGTATCATCCAACCCAGATATGTTTGAATAGGATATTTGAGCTGAATATTTTGATGCATATTTGTTTTAATGCGAGAAATCTAAAACATAATAAGAATAGAAAAAAAATTAACTTATTTTTCCAAGCTTTAATATAAGATAATCTCAAAGACAAACAAAAATAGGAAGTTTAACAGAAGGATCTCCCAGGAGTAATAGTCAATTCTCAAATACATATGAATTTCTTATCTCATTCTTTCTTATATTTTTCTGTGTATACAGCATATAAACACCATGTTTTGTCCTATAAGTATGTACCCTTAAACCTGAAAAAGAACATTTAAAATTATCAAAGCATAAATCTATTTTTCCTTAGAAACTAACATGATAAGAGAGGAACATAGAAAACCTTTAGGGGAAAAACTCTTAATGAACAGTGAAGAATATTAAAATGTTTATCAAAAAATAACCTCCCTAGAGAAATAGTCCTTTAAATCTTTAAAAAGAGTTTTATGCAGGTAGCCCAGGACTGTTTGTGTATCTCAATAATGTCACTGTCTTCTGTCATTTGTCAGACCCATCTTTAGTACTTCAGGTTACCTTCTGCTCAACAAGATCAAAACTACAATACTAACCACTAATTCCTAATTATACTCAGGAAGAACAAGAGAAGGGGAAAGTGAAGGAATCTGCCAACTTTTCCTCAAAGACCCACTAGATGACTTTGCAATATATATTCTGACTACTTACTTTTGCAAAGGGAAGACAAGAAATGAAGGGTTGTTTTTTTTTATAGCTGAATTTATTCACATAATCTTGTATCTATCAATACACTCTTTTTGCTACTAAAGTAAAAGGAGAGAACTGATTTTCAATAGATAATTCTCAACCTATGCCACATTTCCCACATAAAGAAAGTTTCAAGTGCCCATGGATAAAAATAACTTGAAAACTTTAAGAAACAAGATTGGATTAATTAATGTATTTGAAAATTTCTTTTTAAACTTATATTAATTTTTTCAATATTTCTTGAATACAAAATTGAGATTTTACTAATACATAATGTAACACTCTATATATGCCATAATAAGAAATGTTCATTTCAATTGAAATCAGAATAATAGGCTTTTGAATAATGAGAATGACCAATTTGAAATGACCTTTTATAAAATGATTTTATATAATCAATAGTAATTGTAGGAAAATAATTGCATTCATGCTCCTTACAAGAAAATGTTAAATATAGCCTTTAATATTTTGGTTTAATGTTGTTACCAAGGAAATAATGTGCAAAGAATGTATTTTCTTTTAAAATCAAGTCTAATTATTCAAATTGCAATAATGGTATTTATTTTCATATTTTTACGGTCCATAGCTAAGATTGGTGAAATGCACCAAAGAAACATAATTAAATTGTATATATTTGGCACTAGTATGCTAAGGTAGATGTGTCAGGCTTCTTATAAAACATTTTATTAATAAAATCTTTCACTATCATAATGCCTTTATATATTTTCTGTCTTTTCCAATTTTTTTAGAATTTTCTCAATGTAAATCCTAACCTTCCTCTTAAAACATAGTATATAAGGCAGCACTTTGAGCATGTCAAATGCTTTCACTTGTAAGGGAATATGCACAGGACAGCATAAGCAAATATCACTGATTTTTCACTTCCCAGGCCATTTCCTAGCCCATATCCAAGTCCCAGTAGTGTTTTCTGTGACCACAATCACCCTCACCACTGCAAGAAAACAAAGGACTAGAAATGTTTGGGAGAGCAGGAATTGATAAAGAAAAAAAAAAGGTGATGAGAGAAGAATGGTAGTAGAGTAAAAAGAATAAAAGAGGAAGAAAGAAAAAGGAAAAAATTGCAAAGTTTCAAGTAAAATATACTAAATTTACCTCCATTTCCGTTCTCATTGATCTATTAAATTACTCTCTAAGTTTTTATGATATCCTAAAGATTAATTGAATTTGGTAACGAACAGGAGCTCAACTTTCCTTGTTGAAAAAATGAAATCCAAACAAGAAAGACCATGTCAGAATATTTCTCACTTTTCTTTTCAGAACAATACCACAGTCATTATTATTCATAAGTAAGTCAGGTACCTGGTGAGGCCACACCTGAGTAATAGAGAATTAAACAATGCAGCCTGAAATGCTTCCTGTATGTAGTTTGTTTATACTTAAAGAGGCAATAGGAGAAAAGAAACAGCTGAATAAATAAGAGGCTGAATATTCATTCACTTGGCTGGACTCCTCTCTCAGGTGTGTTTGTGATTCCCAATGACTTGTACAGAGCAGCTGCTTGAAGGCATTGACTGGTTTCTGCACCTGCTGAGTTAATCTCAAAATGTCCATTTTGCTGCCCTTTGCTATAGCAAGGAAGTATTTTACTGTCTTGATAACTGGTTAGTCTACACCCAAATCTATAGCTCTACTTTTTTTTCTCACTGTTTCTGACTTTTCAGTCATGGCTATTGCCATTTGATTTCAACTTTTAGCTGATAATTTCAAGCATACTCTCATTTGCTTTTTCTGTAAAGATGTTATGTGTAAAATCTGCTGCTTAAAGTAAGACATTTACAGAAAATTAAATTGAAAAGTTCACAGAGAACCTGTGCTTTTAAAAGCCTTGAAATGGCTCATGCTGTTGCCCAGCCTTGCTTGGGTCTTCATTTTGAATGAAATTTTTCTTCACAGGTTTTGATTATGCTTTCAATTGTGGTTCCTCTTCAACAGAGACCCATTCACTGATGTGGAGGGTTGCTTGTCTGAGGAATAGAGATAGAACATGCACACTAATCAGGAGTCTTAATATAATAGGAAAGGAAAATATGCAAAAATTGAAAAGAATGAAAATTTTTATTAAGCAACTCACAAATTTAAGTATTTTTTTACTCTAATGTTTAACAGACAGCAGAAACACAGGAATATATACTAATTCAGAGCTATTTGCTATTTTATGTAGTAGTTATAAATATCAGTGCTGACCAGATTTAGATGTTCAATGATGTTCAATGAAGAGTTTATGATTACTTTTCTTTGTATAGCCTTTAGTTTACTCTAATTAAGCAACCTTTTTTGAGGTTTTTTAGCTTCTTTTTTTCGAAGGTAACTTAATACCTCATTGATTGGCTGGGGAGATAATAATTATATTAGCATTTGCAATTATTAAAATATAACAATTTTTTTTACTAAAGTTAAGTTGTATTCTGTCACTCAGTGTATCTGCCTTTACAAGAAAATGTAAAGCTTTTTTGTTTTCAAAAGCAATAGCAAGTGATTCATCCATACCTTACTTACAGAGATTTTAGAAGAAGTACTCTCTCAAAGAAAATAAGTGGAACCAGCAAAACGACCTAAGACATTTTAGGTAATGTCTGCCCTCAGTTGTTCACATTTCTACACCAATATCTCATCTGTGATTTTAAATGAAATTACTACTTCTGTGAGAAACATATGTTAAAACTTCTACCTAGACAAAACAAAAGGAATTATTGCTTCTGAGAATTTTATGCCAATGAAAAGTTTGAAGGAAGTCATACATTGTTTTGAGGGCATGAAAAGATAATTTTAGTTACATAAAACCCATAATTTATATTCATTAATAATAGGAAGATATTTATAAGTTTTCAAGACAATTATTGGATATTTAAATTAAATTATTTATTCATTTATTACATACAGAAATAAGATTGAATGAAGTACCATGTTTCTTATCAAATATTCTTTCTTCAGCAAATTATAGTTTAAAGCAACCATTAATTTGTTAACTCTAAGCATTTCTATGCCTGCATGCAGACCCTGGGCTTTATTATGTATTCTCATGGACACACATACTATGGCAGTGATTCCCAGTCTTGGCTAAACATTAGAACCACTTAAGGAGATTTTAAAGATTCTGGTGCCAATTAAATCTCTACTTTGGGGCAGTTAACTATGGAGAAGTATTTGTAAAGTTTCCCAGGTGATTATAATGCGGAGCCACAGTGGAGAACCACTATGCTATAAACTACCCTAAATGAATCATAACCAAGGTCTCTCTGGTCTGTATCAGGATGCTCAGCATAGGTAAATTCACCTACCAATTACATCACCAGGGAATTCATAAATGAGAGGTGCATGCACTTTTCATTCTCATGCTGTTCAAATGTACCCCCTTTCTGACGATGTCACAGATAACTCCAACTTTGTAATTTCTCTGGAATCTTAAAGAACTTTATTTTCTTCAACAAATTCTCAATAAATTTTTATGGAAACATACTATGTAACAGATACTCTACTATTTCTTCCATACTCTGATTTTTGTGCTGTGATATCTGTCCTTTAAATTAAATATCTAACATCTTCAATAAAATTGCATTTGCTTTGAAGGCATGAATCAGCATATTCATCACTATAAAGTAGCCCAGTGTAGTGGAACAGTATAAACTTTGCTGTGGAACAATATGGAATATGAAATCAGACATATATGAGTAAGTGTCCCAGTTTTGCTACTGTGGAGTCTCAGATAAAATAATTTCTATGAACCATGGTTATCTGAGCTATAAAATGTAAGTGATAGATGACTTCATCAGCAAGCCATGAAAATCAAATGATATATCAAATGTGAAGTACCTACCATAGATTTGAGCATGAAGAGCATGCATTTGTACATCTCTCCATTTATATAACAAATATTTGCGTACTTGTTCTCTAACAGTCATTTTTTAGATGCTAAGGACACTGAGATGAATCAGAACATATTAAATCTCTGCCCTGATGGTGCTTAAATTCTTATGAGGGACTCAGACAATAATAAAAGAAACAAGTACATATATTTTACAAAGAAAGTAAAGCAGGGTAAGGAAATGATAGTTACAGAGAATATTATATTACACAGGTTGGTTAGCAAAGGTTGGTTTCACTTCTTGAAAACAGGACATTTGAGCAAATGAAATAACCCAAAGAAGAATTTGAGGCATGCATCTTTGAGAAGACTTCTCTTCAAGGAAAAGGAAAAGATGATATATGGTCCCTGCCATGTGAGTGAAATCCACATTTTCAAAGAACAACAAGGAGATTACAATAGCTTACATGTATCAAGAGAGGCACAGAATGGTAAGAAATGAGAGTGGGAAGTTCATCAAGGGTAGATTATATGAATTTATAATAAATATGTGTGGTAGGTGGAATGATAGTCCCCAAAGATGTCCACATCCTAATCCCCAGAATCTGTGAATGTTTTGTTATATGATATGGGGGAATTAATATTTAAAATGGAATTAAGTTTGCTAATCAGATGACCTTAAAATAAGAAGATTATCCTGAATTTTCTGAGTCGACCCGGTGTAATGACAAGGTCTCTAAAATATGGAAGAAGAAGACAGAAGAGTCAGGGTCAGAGTGATATAGCATGAAAAAAACTTGACTGACCATTGCTGGCTTTGGAGATGCGAGACGAACATAAGCCAAGGATATGAGCAGCCTTTGGAAGCTGGAAAAGCCAAAGAAACAGATTCTTCCTTAGTGCCTCCGCAAGGAGCACAGGCCTGCTGACACCTTGATATTAACCCAGTGAAACCCATTTCAGACTCATGAACTCTCAAACTTGACATAATAAGTCCATGCTGTTTTAAGCTACTAAGTATGTGGTAATTTTTCACGGTAATAGCATAAACTAGTACAATATGATACAGATGACTCTGTTGAGTCCAGAGCAGATCTTTTCTTAACACTTTAAGAAAGGCATTCAGCTGCTGTGGAGGGTAATGTGTAGGGAGCAAGAGTGGAAGCAGAGAAGTCAGTTGGGTAGGTATTTCAGTAGCTCAGGGGAGAGGTGATGGGCACTTGAACTTGGGTGGGATACGTTATGGTTAGATTCAGTATTATTTTGGTAACAAAAAGACAGAATTTGCTGATAGATTTGTACAAGATATGATCATAATGAGTCTTAAATATATTCAAGCCATTTGCATTGATCAGTAGGATGAACTGTGAAGCTATTTACTGAGATGAATTTGGAGAAGTACTTTTCCTACTGTACCTATAATACCTAATATCTTAACAACATAGTAAGCATTCAATAAACATTTAATGAAAACAGTAAGAATACTGATGAAGATGGTGATGATATTGGCAGTGGCAATGGTAATGATTTAAAAAGATAAGAAGAAAAATAGAACTTTAAAGGGCTTCTATTGAGAATTACAAATAAACATATTAAATAGCACTAATTAATCCACCCCCCCATTTTTTTAGAATTCTTTTTTAGAATTCTAATGAGTCAGTTGCAATGAGACAAAAACGGAATGTACCATGAGCTACATATAGATTTTGGTCCACTCTGATGCTTAGGATTTTCTCTCAATTTGTCTTTCTGAAAACTTTTATTACCTTTAGTCAAGTAACTAAAAATTAATTTATATGATCTTCCCTATAAATGCATTGCACCTCTATATGATATAGGAAAACCTTAGCAAGGATTAACCTTGTTAACATTGCATTATTGAAGGTATTGTCCATTAAGATAGAACTTTTCTTTGTTTACTGCTGTGCCTGTATCACCAAGAACAGCAAATTGTATATAAAGTTCTCAACAAAGACTTGATAAAATAAACAAGTGGATATGTCTTGTCTAATCTTTTTTCTGAAAAAAATTGCCTGAATACTGCAGATCCTCAAGTGATTCAATTCTCCAAAATGTCCAATAAATTAAGTTTGGTTTACATTCTACATGGATTTTACCAGACATGTTTATGAGGACAACATAGATCATATTCCAGGCCCAAAGTTCAGACTTTATTAAAAAGGAAATTACTTCTGTGTGGGATGATACATTCATTCTAAGTATACCATGCAGAAGTAATAAAATGACTTAGATTTAATATTGTGCTTATTAATATACTACTAATTTTATCTCTAATCTCATAATAAAGAAACATTTTAAAACAAACACTTAATTACCTCCTCTTGAAGTATAACAGAGAACAGATGATCAGACATTTAGGTATGCAGAATACAGTCAATCTTCTGTTAGTGAGTCTTCAGATATATAATTCTCATTTGTCTTCAGTGTTCCCAATTTCCACATTCAGAATCAGAGGAATAGTCTAAGCCAAAACCACCAAATACTTGGAAAAAGTTTTCAAAATAAGACATTTCAAATATTAAAAAGGATTTCTATCAACAATTACACCATATTGAAAATAGAAATGAAAAGAATATGTTGAACAAGTTGAATGACTCTTTTTAATCATAGTTGAATTTAAATGCCTAATTAAAATAGTTTTAGTTGCTTAGATTTACAACTATACAGCAATCACTTATTATTGGCAATATTTATTTTTCAAGTGTTAGTGAAATTTACAAAATTATGTGTAAGCAATCTCAAATTGCATACAATTGAAATGAGTTTAAACTGTAACAAACAACTTATTTATGTCCCAAAGAAAGCAAGCAAAACTGCCCCAGCTTCTAAATATATTGCTGTTTTTGTCACTGAATAGTTTTATACTGCTAAGCTTGCATAAAACTCAACTAAGAAAATTTTGTTTGGTTAAAATGGTTAAAATAGCCCTACTGAATACTGAATTCAAAACAAAAATAGTATGTTAATTTGAAAATCATACTGAAGTAACATATAGAATGCTACAAATCTTTTTTTTTAGCTCTTTATTGCAATATAATTGCTTTACACTCCTGTACCAGCTTTTGAGGTACACCAAAGTCCATCAGCTGTATTTATACATATATGCCCATATCCCCTCCCTCCCGCAACTCCCTCCCACCCTCCCTATCCTGGCCCTCTAAGGCATCACCCATCGAGTTGATCTCCCCTTGTTATACAGCAATTTCCCACTAGCTATCTATTTAACAGTGGTAGTGTGTATATGTCTATGCTACTCTCTCACTTCATCCCAGCTTCCCCTTCACCTCCCCTGCCCCCAGCCCCGTGTCCTCCAGTCCGTACTCTGCATCTGCATCCTTATTCTTGCCCTGTCACTGGGTTCATCAGTCCCTTTTTTTTTTTTTAAGATTCCTTATATATGTTAGCATACAATATTTGTCTTTCTCTTTCTGGCTTACTTCACTCTGTATGACAGACTAGGTCTATCCACCTCATTGCATGTTGAATGCTACAAATCTTTAAAAAGATTGAATCTGCTCTTCATGCAGACATGTAATGATATAAAAAATTATCATGATCACTGCAGAAATGATAGAATATAATGTAATTATAATAGGTAGCATATAGAAAGTGCATTTTTTAAATTGATAATATGGGGTTGGCAGTTATCCACAAGCACACTTAGGCATTATACTTTTTATAGTGATACACATCACAAAGTATGAGATCAAATTCAAGATATAATGTAAAGTGTGGGAATGTCAGGAAGCAGTCTTTAAAGACTTACTACTGTCATTGTTGTATTTGTCAGGTTGGAATGCCTTAACAAGACTGCAGACCGTGTGGCTTAAACAACAGAAATTTATTTTCTCAGAGTTCTGGAGGCTGGGAAGTCCTAGACCAAGGTTCCATCAGGGTTCAGTTCCTGGTGAAGCTTCTATTCCTAGCCTGCAGACAGCCACCTTCTCACTGTGTCCTCTGATGGCTTTTCCTGGTGGTGCGTGTGGAGAGGAAGAGAGTGAGCAAGTATTCTTGCGTCTCTTTTTAAAAGGACTCTATTCCTGTCAGATCAGAGGCCCACCCTTATGAATTGTTTTAACCTTAAGTACCTCCTTTAGGCCATACAGTATCTCCAAATACAGTCACAATGGGAGTCAGGAATTCAACATGGGAATTTTAGGAGGACACCGTTCAGTCCATAGCATTTAGGAATACTACTCAATAATGGCAACTAAACTTTATGTAACCCCACATGCCATACAGTCTTCTAAGTGATTTACAGGTCTTATCATCCAGTCTTCTAACTCCACGGAGTAGGTATCATCATCTCCATCATCATCTCCATTTACAAATTAGAAAAAAAATGATCAAAAGATGCTAAGAAATAAGTACACATTTACTCATCATGCACAAGCTGGTCTGTTTAACTGAAGCTGTTTATGATCTGAATCACTATCTAATGCTTTATCTAAGGGAAATACTGTTTAAAAAAGGAAGAAAGGGAAAAATGTAGACTATTAATCAAAGACTGTTTCTCAGGGCATGAAGAGTTTCAAATTTTAGTCATAATTAAGACATTTAAGTGATTTCCAAAATTACTCCAATATTAAAATTACAATGTGAATGTTGATTAGGTACCTTGACATCAAAAATTTTATATAAAAAGATTTTTAAAACTCAAAACTATGTAAGACTCAGTAATAGTCTTTTGATTGTACTACTACAATTTAATTATCTTGCTATTTAACTAAATTTCTGCTCTCTTCTGAAAAGGCACGAGGTAATCATACCTTGATTTCTGTGCCTTAAAGTCAAAATTCTCTTTACTTGTTCATTGTAGGAACCTGAATGTTAGAATACCAGTGTACTGAATGCTTCCAATGAGTTCTTGAACTGTGGTGGTTATGGAGAGTTCATGTACTTAGTTATGATTATTAGTAAATGCATAACATATATTGTCCTTTTCTATGACTTTCTAAAAACCTTTTTTTGGAAATAATTTTAGATTTACAGACTACAGTACAGCACAGTGTTCCTGTATACCCTTCCTCCAGCTTCCCTTAATATTCATATCATACATAAGCATTTTATATTTTATAAAACTGAGTTAATATTTCTGTAATACTATTAACCAAACCACAGACTTTGTCTTATACCTGAGTTTTTGCAAATATCCTCTTTATGTTCTAGAATCCAGTCTAGGATACCACATTGCTTTTAGTCATCTTATCTCCATAGTCTTCATATTCTGTGAGAGTTTCTCCGTCTTTCCCTGTTTTACTTGACCTTGGAACTTTTATAGAGTGTTGGTTAGGTATTTTGTAGAATATCCCTTGAATTCAATTTGAAATACCCCAGGAAAGATATGTCCTTCCTATTATATTGTAGCAGAGGGTACATGATATCAACACAACTTATTGCTGATGATGTTAATCTTGATCTCTTGGGTAAAGTTGTGTCCTCCAGGTTTCTCTACCATAAAAAGTTACTATATTTCACTTTCCATATTCAATTCATTGGCAACAGGTCACTAAATTCAGCACACATTCAAAGAGAGGGTAATTAACTATAGAATATCTGTGAGCATGTGGTAAAACTACCACAAATGTTAATAAATATTATAAAAATGATACTTTGAGGTTATGTAAATATATAATGTTTTCCCTTAAAGTTTATAGATTCTTTAAAACTTCCTACATAGATAGTCATGACATCTATGAAGGGGGCACTTTTATTTCTACCTCTCCAAGTAGGCATTTTATTTCTTCTTCTTGATTTATGAAAATTACCAGTAAATTTCCAGTAAAATTGAAGTGCTGAGAGAATTCCCGACTTGTTCCTTATCTTAGGGAGAAAATATCCAGTCTCTCACCATTCTTTATGATGTCTTTTTATGTTTTCTTATAGATGTCTATTACTAGTTTATAAGATTTACCATCTATTCCTAATTTGCTGAGAATTTTTAATCATGAATGAATTTTGAATTTTGTTGAATCTTATTTCCATATTAACTGATACAACTATGAGTTTCTTATTCAGCCTGGTAAAATGCTGAATAACATCAGCTGATTTTTGAATACTGAGTCAGCTTTCTCTTATTTGAATGAGCTCTACCTGATTGTGCTATATTATCTTCTTAATATATTGCCAGATTCAAATTGCTAATATTTTGTCAAGGGCTTTGGCTTTTACATTCGTGAGTTGTATTGGTCTCTAATTCTATTTTATGGTAATGTTTTAGTATTAGAACAGTGCAAACCTCATAAAGTAAGCTTGAAAATATTCTTTCTTCTATATCCTGAAAAGCTTTATAAAAATTGGTATTCCTACCTTCCATCCCTTGTGCTGTTGTATTCATATATTTCACTCTCATATATGTTATAAACACACATTACATTGTTTCTCTTATTGCTTTAAACAGTCAGCTATCTTTTAGAGTAATAAAAAATAAGGGGGGGAAAGATGTTTAACCTTTATTTATTCCATATTTGATATTCTTCATTTCTCTCTGTAGATCTATCTTTCTGACCACATTGTATTATTTCTACCTGAATAAATTATTTTAATATCTTTTTGTAGAATGGCTCTTCAAAACCCCATTTTTGAGGAATATTTCCGTTGGGTATACAATTCTCAGTGAACAGTCGTTTTGACTTTTTTTTATAGTACTTTAAAGGTACCACTCTTTTTTTGGCTTACGTGGTTTCTGATAAGAAATTTGCTGTAGTTGTTACACGCATTCCTTTTTAGGTAATATGTATGTTACATCCATTGGAATGATATGCATTGGTTTAGGGTTTGGTTTCTATTTTTTAATCCTGCCTGTAGTTCTCTTAGATTCTTGGTTCTGTAAATTGGTGTCTGTCACTAAAAATACTGTCAGCCATTATTTTTTCAAATGTATTCTTCCCATTTTTCTCTTTTCTTTTTCTGAGGTTTCAGTGACCTCTTGCTATGGTCACACAGTTGTTGGATGATCTATACCTTTTCTTATCTTTGTAGTTCAGAATGAGTAATTTCTAGTAACCTATTTTCCAGCCTACATTCTTTCCTTGGATGTCTTGAACTTACTGATGAGCTCATCAAATGTAATATTAATCTGTGTTACTGTGTCTCCGATTTCTAACATTTCTGTTTGATATTTTCTAATAATTTTTATCTCTGCTGAAATTACCTATCTGATACTGCATGTTGTCTACTTTGTCCCTTACAGTATTTACATATTTTTTTACTTATTTTAAACTCTCTGTCTCATGGTTCTAGTATCTCTGTCATATCTGAGTCTGGGTCTTTTTATTCCTTGTTCTTTTCTGACTGTGATTTCCTTACTTTTTGTATGTCTTGTAAATTTGGTCAAAGTCAGCCATATTGTATAGGATAGATAGAAACTGAGATAAATATTATTTTATGCATAAAGATGAGTATGCCATTCTTCTGGCATACTTAGCCTTTAGTGGGGGGTTTTAGTGTTTATGTAGTCAGAAGTTGAGCTGGGATTGAATGTTTTTTCCTGATTGGCTTTAGATCTGCTCTTTTAATTCTAGATTTTTCCTTTGTGGTTCTTATCAGAGAAACTCCACTACTTGTAGCTTTCCCAGTTGTATTCTGCTTTTATTTTTACTTGATGCTTGTTAGCATGATGACAAGTGTGAGGCTGGGAAGTCATATCTCTGATTTTCTGAATAGCCTCAGTCCTAACAGACACTGTGAGTTTTGAACTTCACAAGTGTTCCTATCCATTCTCAAGAAGTATAATGTTATCCTTCCTTCCTTCCTTCCTTCCTTCTCTCCTTCCTTCCTTCCTCTCTCTTTCTTCTTTCTCTCTCTCTCTTCTGTTTGTTTGCTGTTCCCCTTCCTCCTGCTGCAGTAGCTTTACATGTTTGTTCCAACTTATTATTTTGTTTCCTTTCTCCCTGCACTGTAAAGCTTTTGTTCTCTAGGGTAGATAGAGAAGATAAAGATATATTTTCAGTGGTGGCTGCTATTCTGCTCCCCAGCTCCAATGGGTATCCACCAATGCTCCAGGCTACTTTCTCCCTTGGCCTTCTCCCTGTAGCTGTTCCATATGGGAAAGAAGGAAGATGGGTATAGGCTTATTTCAGCAGTGGTTTTTATTTCTCTCCACAGCACCACAAGGAAAACTTTTTCAAGATTCTCACCCATATATCCTGTGAATCCCTTGGGGTTCTTGAAGAAAAGCTATTAAGATAGTGCAAATTTCCCTATTTCTGTGATTCCCAGGAACTTCATATACCCAGCTAGCCCACAATCAGTCTTTAGCAGTTTTTAAAATCATTTCCAGCTGAATCTTCCTTGTACAACATCCAGTAGAATTTGTCCCAGGTAGGCAAATTCTAAGTCCTTATTCTCCCTGCAGGTTCTTGTAGTTCTCCAAATTTAAAGGTTTTGTTGTTGTTGTTGTTTTGTTTTTGTGGGGTATTTTTGTCCTGTGACTTCAATTCTCTAATGGCTTTAGGGGAAGTTAGTTTATGCATCTTTTTCCTTACTGTGTGGAGCAACACCCTTTCAAACACTCTATATCTACAAGCTAAAACTGTGTATCCCTTCTGAGACTTTTGATTTTGTTTTGTTCAATCAGTACGTTAAAATTTAATCTTAAAAAGTATTCAGAATAACTTCATTGTATAAAAAGACAATTGTTAACAACATATTCTCAAGTTTTATATAGATGGTAAGCGGAGGATTTGGAGATATCCATATACAAAGCGTGAGCTTAGTATGTTTTCTACAATCAGGAAAACCTGCAGGAAAAGGCTGCTCTTCCATTTCCAAGTTGTTTGACATGGAAAACATGAAAGAACTTAAGTGATATTGATGTGAGTTTTAAGAATCTAATGTATATGAAATACTGAGGGTAATACCTGTCATCTAGTAGAGATACAATAAACATTAGAAGTCATTATCGTTTACTAACACAAATGTCATAGGTGTCATCTGCAAAGATTTTAAGTGAAAACTTTTGCAAGAGTCATCCTAAAGGTTAAATTCTATGGCTACAAGATAGTTACATTTTATATTGAAGTCAGGTCAGTGATCATACTGTAAAAGCTTATAACAGCAATCTACAGCTGGCAGTATAGTGACTGCTTAATAAGTATGTCTGTGGTGTTGTCACCATTGCCTGGAGCTCTTCGAAACATACACACACACACACACACACACACACACACACACACACACACAGTTCTTATCTTGAATTAATTGCCACATAATATGGTGAGATAAAAACACAACAGAATTAGAGAAAATGCATATTTTTTTCTGCTCCTGCAGATAATAAAGGAGCCTACGGAAGAGACATATACAGTTGATCCTCATTATTAGTGAATTTCTACTATATACAATGTATTGGTATTACCAAAATCAATGCTCACAGTGCTTGCAGGGACATTTGCAGATATGTGCAGAGTACCAAAAAATTTGGGTCACCCCAAGCTCATGTTCCAAGCTGAGAGGTCAAACAAAGCAACACTTTGCCTTCCTTGTTTCAGCTCTCATACAGCGATGGCCAGAGGGTGGAAATGGTAAGGGGCAGTGCAGTACGAGAAGCTCTGGCTCTGGGGCCAGTCGGATGCAGTTTGTAATCCCAGCTCTGGCACTTATTAGGGGGCTGGCATTAGGCAAGCCACTTAATGCATCTAAACCTCATTTCCTCTGTTGTAAAATAAAAAGTATACTCTACCAGCATGAGTTATTTTTAGGATTTAAGATTATAATCTATGTGATACATGTATGTACAGATATAGATATATAATTTCCCCTGGGTGTAATACTCCAACATTTTGGTCCTTCTGTCCAAAATGGGCTCAGCAACTTACAGAACTCAACTCCCACAAATGAGGAGAGTTGACTGTATATTACTGTGAAAACAAAAATGTGTGGCTTAAATATGTATATGGTGAGAAGACACATCTCTCTTAGATAAGACTTAGATAAGACTTTGTATTACCAAAATCAATGCTCACAGTGCTTTCAGGGACATTTGCAGATATATGCAGAGTAACAAAAAATTTGAGTCACCCCAAGCTCATGTTCCCAGCTGAGAGGTCAAGAAACAAATATACATCTAGAAATGCAGGCATGGAAAGTGAGAGCTGGGGGCGAGGAGAGCAAGAGAAGTTCAGATAATAGAAAGTCTTAGGTGCCAAACCGAGCTGTTTGGATCCAACATGCTGGACAATTCAGAGGAGCAAAAGGTTCTGACCAGTGGAATAAAGTACCGAAAGAAGAGTGTTAATCCATAAGCAATATAAAAGTTATCTTTCTGATAGATGCAAAAAAAAGAGAGATTGGAGAATCTTGTTGTGACAAGCCGAACAGATAGAAAAGATGAATCAGGGCCATTAACAAAGAAAAATTAATAAGTGATCTGATTGGAGGTGAAGCAATAATAGGAGTCAAAGTAATGCTAACATTGTGACCCAGGATAATTGGAAAGAATAGTAATGATCTTGATAGAACTGTGAATTTAGAGAGCAGAGCAGGATAAGACAGATG
The DNA here is from genome assembly GCF_030028045.1 of Hippopotamus amphibius kiboko. Classification (NCBI taxonomy): domain Eukaryota; kingdom Metazoa; phylum Chordata; class Mammalia; order Artiodactyla; family Hippopotamidae; genus Hippopotamus; species Hippopotamus amphibius. The sequence goes on from NC_080198.1 coordinate 79,904,333, forward strand.
TAAAGCACAACATCTGAACAGCTGGTATTTTTCATTTTAAATGAAGGCAAAGAAGTACTATCAGGATGCACCAAAACACAGCTGAATTCACCAAGGCATAGATACGGAAAACAGAGAAATAACAGTGGCAAACAAACTAAAATGATGTCCAACCCAGCAAAGATGAATTTCTCTTTTTTCAGCAATGACTTAGTTAGCAGAGGTTGCTAACCCTGCCAAATTATTGCTGGGGAAACTGAAATGTTCAAAAATAATTTTAGACAGGCAAGAAACTTCTGAGTAGCATATGGATATAATGGGAAAGAGATTTTTTTTCTCCTGATAAAGTCACAAGATGACTAGCATTGATTCATTGTAATGAGGCATCTGGATGTCAAACCAGCTATTTCATCCTGCCTCTTTGGGCATGAATCTCATTCTTTCTGGAGATCTACATTAAGTGGATCTGATTAGACTGGAGAGGCTCTTCCTTTTTCCTCTAAGAAGAATAACAGTTGCACAGGGCATGCACTGCCCACATTCATGAGAAATTCCTCCTCTGGTTCTGTTGATTTCCTCCCTGGTCAGTGGATACGGTTTTTCCTTCAGGCTACCACCACACACAGGGTGTGCAAAGTCCCTGTCTTCCATTGGTTTTGAACAGAGCAGGGGGTATACTTAGAAATCTTTCACCGTTACGGTGTAGGTGGCCTACAAATGAAAACAAGAGGAACATGCATGCTCAATACCCTCCCCCATCTCCAAAGCCCTCTGTGGTAGCCATCTCCATAATATTAAATACTTCTTTTCCACCATATGTCCCAACACGTTGCTGCTTTCTTGCCTCTCCCTTTCAAGCACTTAAAGGTGAAATATTGCTTTTACAAGTCAGACTTTTTGTTACACTAAGATTTGTGTTTTCTTTGAGTCATTGGTTTTGATTTACTATGGTTGGGGAAGGAATATATTCTAAGAAAAGCAAGGGAGGAAAAGAAATAAACACAGTTAAAAAAAGTGCTTTTCATTGTTGTTGTTCTGATATAGCAGTCTGTTTCCACCACAATTGCAATGAACATGTTTTTTCACTCTTTCATTTACAAATCATGAATCTTAGAAGAATCAAGATGCAAAATGTCAAAATGACAAACTACAAGAATCCATTATCAATTTACATAATGAATTTCACATTTTTTTGTGGGAAATAAAACCTTATTTGACCTCAAATATTTTCAGACTTCAGAAGTTCATAAAAATGTATGTACAAATAGTAAATTAAGTGTGTATGTTTCATATATACAGATAAGAATGTAACTCATGGCTACTTTTAATTTTTCAGCTATTTATTGATTATCAATTATGTTCAAGGTCAGTGAGGGATTCAGATTTAAATTAGATATATTTCTTGCCTTCTTTGTGCTTACATTCTGGTGAAGAAGCTGGTTGTATTTCCCTGTTTTACTGATGTATAATTTGCATAAAATAAAATTTGCCTATTTTAAATGCACAGCTTAATGAATTTTGGCATTTGTACAGTCATGTAACCACCATCACAATCAAAATATATAACATTTACATCAAGTTAAATTTCTTCCTGTGCTTTTCAAGTTGAGCTCCACCCCCAACTTTCTGCTCTGGCAACCACAGCTCTGTTTCAATTACTAATTTTCCTTTTCTAGATTTCATATGCATCAGATTATACAGTATGTACTTTCAGTGTTTCACCAGTGTTTTTGATGATTATCCATGTTTTGTTCATCAGTATTTTACTTTGTAAATTGTTAGGCACAAGAACATAGTGTGGATATAACACTATCTTTTAATTTACCAGTGATGAACATTTAACTTCTATTAAATTCTAACTATTAAAAACAATAATTCAGGGACTTCCCTGGTGACTCAGTAGTTAAGAATCTGCCTGCCAATACAGGGGACATGGGTTCTATCCCTGGTTCAGGAAGATCCCACATGCCAGCAGAGCAACTAAGCTGTGCTCCACAAGTACTGAGCCTGCGCTCTAGAGCCTGCGAGCCACAACTGTTGAGCCCACATGCCACAGCTGCTGAAGCCCATGCACCTAGAGTTCATGCCCCACAACAAGAGAAGCCACTGCATTGAGAAGCCTGTGCACTGCAACAAAGAGTTGCCCCTGCTCGTTGCAACTAGAGAAAACCCATGCTCAGCAACACATCTTCACCAATTGTTGTCTTTTGTCTTTTTTGATGATAGCCATTGTAAGAGATTGAGGTGATATTTCATTGTGGTTTGAATTTGCATTTCAATGATGATTTGTGATGTTGGATAAATTTTCACATACCTGTCTCAAGATATTTTTTGATTTTCCTTTTGGAGGAAAAATCTCAGCTCTGTGCTTTTTTCCCAACCATGCAGAACAGTGTGGAGTGTCAGAGGATGTCTGCACATTTTCTTTATTGCTAACTTCCAACAGACTGTGTTCTGTAGGTTGTGCAGATAGAAATTGGCTCCATGGAGAGTGTTTTAAAAGGCTGGGGATAAGGCCCTCTTCACTTCCTTCTAGCTCTAATAGAAGAAAAATAACCTCAGTTCTATACCTTTTCCCAATCTCACAGAGCCATACTTGGCTGTAAGGGCATGCTCTCCCCTTTCCTTTGTTCCTACTTCTCACAAGGTAGCAAGCTCTGCAGGTCACTCAGCACTCCATATAAGGTGAGGTAGAAACTCGCCCCATGCAGGATGCCCTAAGAGTCCAGGAGCACACTCCAAAATCTCACTTTCCCCATAGGAGAAATCACAGGCAACCTTCTCTTGGAACAAAGCAGATTTGAGGAAGGGACTGTCAAGGGTTAAGTGAAATAGTTCTTCTTCCCCATTGAAATGTGACTGCTCTCAGTTACTGCTCCTTCAGAGTTCTACTTCTTAGCTGTATGCTGAATTTCTCTTCAAGGTATTGTACTACCAATGTCACTGTTAGATCATCGCTTTTGTGGAAGAATGAGAGGTAGGGCTTCCTAGCTCCTCCATCTTGCTGACATCATGCTCCAAAGTCTATTTCAGGATCATATATTTCAGTCTCATCAGATATTTTTAATTGAGCTGCTTTGACTCTCTTTAGCATATGCTTCCTTCATGTTAGCCAAAATGTAGGTAGAGAGAATCTGGGAATTTTCTGTATGACTTTTTTCTACCTTAGATTACCTACCTACTTATCCAGCAGTTTCCCTGGATTTAGGTTTCTGGTTCCTCAGGCAAAAATAACTGCATATTTTCCATCAGAACCAACCCCCCAGATGCCACACTTGAATGTGGCTGGTAAAAGGCTAAAAGCTGTGAAAACAAGAACTTAGTGCATAAGACTCTGTTCCTGCAAGCATGTATGCTCAATAAGAATTTACCTGCTGTGTTTTACTCTCTAGGTCCTCCGGGCAATTCCTTATGTTTAGATTTGATAGTGGTTTTCTGCAGAGGAAACAGTCCTGTAGGAACTTAGTTATTAGAAGTGGAAGCTTGTTTTTGTGTTTTGACTACATGGAGATTTTACTTTCTTTCTCAACCATACTGATTTTTCAGTTCTGATAAAATGTTAGTAAGGACAGTGAACTCTTAAGAAAGAGAGTATATGCTGTTTAATGCTCTACTACTAGTATTTAGTACAGTGCCTAAAAAATTGTATTTTTTGTAAAGCCTTTAATGAATAGACATACCTTTGAGTTAATCATTTTATTGTCAGTTTAGTAATATTGCAGCACTAATTTACTGTGACAGTTTATAAGAAAGAGATATTTTCTCTCACAAGGTGACAAGGTGTGATACATAAAGATGACTTTGGCGACATATCTAACGTGTGTTCTATGAAACATCAGTTACAAAAGTTCTTGCAAAGGAAAAATGCAAAACATTCATAATAAAATGTTACATTATATATTTTTCTTTTGGGAATGTACAGTCTAATTAAAATATTTCATGAAAAATTACTTTATATATTATGGAATTTCATCTCTTTTCACTGTCTATCCCTTTATACTGCTTTAATTTTTATTGTAGTGTTAATCTTCTAATGCTATTTTAGGTGAGAGTCTCTATGAAATGTGTTTTGGTCCCTATCTCTTTAAATCTATGACAGGAAAATTCCATGTAATTTTTTGACTGCTCTATCCCAACCCCTAGAACACAAAAGAGAAATAAATGAATGACAGTATCCCTTGTGCATTCATTCAGAAAACACATTATTAAATAGCAGTTAGATGTGAGGCTTCATTTTTAGCTCTAGATATAGAGTAAGAAATAAAATACCGATCTTCCCTGATGGAGTTTATGTTATTGATCATTTCTAAAGAAATAAAGATAGCAATTATCATATTGCCTATAAAGAATATAAAATTATTCTGAATTATTGTCATCATATGTGGCTAAATTGAAAACAGACTTGAACACAAAGTAGTTGGTCTGGCAGTAATTTAAATATGCTCAGAAAACTAAATAGAGAAACATATTCAGCTTCTAAATAAAGTGAACAGTTCATTTTTCAGTATGAAGGTATTTTACTGCTTTCTTTTACAAGCCATAACTTATATAAAATATTAAAAAACATTTTTCTGCAAAATAAAGTAAATTAAAAGAAAATATACTTGACTGGTTTTAAAACTCGACTGTTCTCTTATTCATTTTAATATAAAGCTGTGTAGGCAAGATTGCCTCATAATCATTGCCATAGAGAGAAAAAATTGGAGTTGTGGTCACGAGTCTTTTAATGAGTAAACTACTATGAGGAATTTGTATCTTTTTGATCCCTAGCAGGTATATTTTTGTGGACTTCCTTATCAAATATGCTCTATAATATAGACAGAGTTTAATTATTAAAATTACTTTCATAACAAAAATAATACTTAGAGAAACTGTAGATTTTTTTAGGAAATGAAAAGAAAATCTTGAATCTCCTCATTTGTTGCTAATTTAGCAAAGAGCCACCACATATGAATTTAATTAAGAGCTGCCCTTGCCCCATTTACCACTCAATGAGCTATAACAGGTTTGGAAGAGCTACTGCCAGTTTTCTGAGCTAATGCAGTATTTAAATTAATGACATTCATGGATAATATATGAAACTTCTAAACTGACTTTACATGAGGAAATGTTAGCTAGTATGATTTTGTATTCAGAAGAAAATGTGTCACTACATTCTCTTCTTTGAAGAAATATAGACTGAAATGTATACAAAGTAATGCAAATTTTATCTTATTGATTCATATGTTCCTGTTTCTCATAAATGTCAAATATTGATTGCTTGTGTCTTCCTGATAGCATACTTTGATGGCATTCCTTCTTCTAATGAATTTTCCATATAATGTATATCTGAAGTTATGCTGCTCTATAAGCCTATTCCTTTGCTGTAAACTCATTGTGTAGCTGAACTCTACACTTGATTATATCATTCTAAGCAAATTACGTAACTTCCTTGAATTACTTTTTCATTTATAATAGAATGAATATATCTTAGACTATGTGGCAATTAATATAGCAATACTTTAAATCATATTCAAATGTATAAATTTAATAGACGACTAAAGTTCAACAATGTATTTTGTTGATATTTTGCCTGCCTGATAATCTTCAAATGATTTAAAACATCAGTTAAAATGCAGACTAAATAATGTTGGTCATAATGCTATACAAATGGTATCTTTTATCTAACCAGGATTGAATCAATTCAAAGGGCTTGCCTTAGAAAATTTATTTATTTGATGTTATCTTTGACTTTTATAAATTTTTGAGTGAAATACCACATTCTTTTCTAAAAAGGAAAACATGTTCAGAGAGTCAGTAAGTTTTCGAGACATAAATTTTTAAATAAAACACTTTTCTGTATTAATGATCTATTGTTTAATTGTGAATTCAATATTCACTTTTTTCTATATGAAATAACTATATGATAATTATATCTGATTTAAATTTAATGAGTGTCCATTCATCTGTCAATGGGCATTTAGGTGAATGTATAAAGAAGATATGGCATATATATATCATGGAATATTACTCAGCGATATAAAAGAATGAAATAATGCCATTTGCAGCAACATGGATGGACCTAGAGATTATCATTCTAAGTTAAGTAAGCTATACAAGGAGAGAAAAATGTCATATGATATCACTGATATGTGGAATCCAGAAAATGATACAAATGAACTCATTTACAAAACAGAAATAGACTCACAGACATAGAAAACAAATTTATGGTTACCAAAGGGGAAAGGGGGGAGGGTGGGATAAATTAGGAGGTTGGGATTAACACATACACACTATTATACACAAAGTAAACAACCAACAAGAACCTAATGTATAGTATAGGGAACTATATTCAATATCTTATGGTAACCTATAATGAAAAAGAATCTGAAGCGGGGGTGGGATGAATTGGGAGATTGGGATTGCCACATATACATTATTAATAAAAAAAATCAAATTGTACACTTTAAATATATGAAGTTTATTGTATGTGAATTATATCTCAATAAAAGCTCTTAAAAAAAGATTTGAATAGAATATTAAAGATTTACAATGAATAAACTACTAGAATAAAAGTTCCATGAGAAAAAAAAGAAAAAGAATCTGAAAAAAGGATATATACACACACACACACATACCTGTGTGTGTGTGTGTATATATATATCTGAATCACTTTACTGTACACCTGAACCTAACACATTATAAATCAAATACACTTTAATTTAAAAAATAAAAATAGAAAATAAATATAATAAACAATAAGGCAGTACAGAACTTTTCCTCCAGCTGAAAGCTAATGTAAAATACTAAAAATTATTCACTAATTATATAATTAAAATAATAAACAAATTGTAAAATATGTGAACATTACTTAACCTATTTTAAATTATGAAGTTCAAGTAAATTACAAAGTAAAAGATAAAATATTTGTATTCATTGAATTAATCAGATTAATTGTTAAAACTTACTAGTAGTTTTGAGTGCTAGACACTCTTCAGGATAACTGTATTCTAACCCCTGCTACATATGACTGTCTTATTAAAGTTTATGATGTTTGGATTATGCAACAGTATTATTAAGATGATGAGGGTTAATACTGGTAAAGTATTATAAGTGATAAAACTTTATATTTCTTTATTTTAAATAGTTTACTGTTTCATAATATAATCATTCTAAAGAAACAATCATGTTTCACTATTTTGTTATGATATAGTTTGTAGGTTTTATAAGCAAATATGTATGTAGTCAGAAAGTCCATAAGTACATTATATTACAAAATATGTCAGAGATGAGATTTCTGGGTTCTTTGAAAAAATGGTCATGTAATACCCAAATTTTAGAATATTACTTTTTATATTATTTCAAGGAAAATTAATATTCCAACTGCAATTTGTCCTAATCATCAAGTAAGAATTTGATTCTTTGAGGAGCACAAGATTTCCCTGAGGAAGAGACTGTGAAATATTGCAGCTGGAGAAAAGTGATCCAGATATATCATACTGCAGTTTCTCTGTTTTCTCGTACTTCTGCGTAAACTAAGCATTAAATTTATAACTTATTTTTAATATAAAAAGAATTTTAGTAAAAGATGAAAATCATCTAAGAAATTTTGAAGTGCACCTCAGTCTTCACTGCAGCACTATGTACAATAGCCAGGACATGGAAGATAACCTAAATGTCCATCAACAGAGGAGTGGATAAAGAAGATGTGGTAAATATATACAATGGAATATTAGCCATAAAAAGAATGAGGTAATGTCATTTGCAGCAACATGGATGGACCTAGAGATTGTCATACTGAGTGAAGTAGATCAGAGAAGGACAAATATCGTATTAATATAATATTGCTTATATGTGGAATCTAACAAAATAGTACAGAGACTTCCCTGGTGGTGCAGTGGTTAAGAATCCACCTGCCAATGCAGGGGACACAGGTTTGATCCATGGTTCAAGAAGATCCCATATGCCATGGTGCAACTAAGCCCACAAGCCACAACTACTGAGCCCATGTACCACAACTACTGAAGCCTGCATGCCCAGAGTCCATACTCTGCAAAAGGTAAAGCCACTGCAATGAGAAGCCTGCGCACCACAAGGAAGAGTAGCCCCCGCTCTCTGCAATTAGAAAAAGCCCACGCACGGCAACGAAAACCCAATGCAACCATAAATAAATAAATATTTAAAAATTAAAAAATAGTACAAATAAACTTATTTACAAAACAGAAATAGAGTTACAGATGTAGGAAACAATCTTATGGTTACTGAGGGGGAAGAAGGGAGGGGTAAATTGGGGGTTCGGGGATTGACATATACACACAACTATATATAAAATAGATAACTAGTAAGAACCTATTGTATAGCACAGGGAACTCTACTAAGTACTCTGTAATGACCTATATGGGAAAAGAATCTAAAAAAGAGTAGATATATGTATAACAGACTTACTTTGCTGCACAGCAGAAAGTAACACAATATTGTAAATCAACTATACTGCAATAAAAATTTTTTTAAAAAAAGAATCTAGGTTAGGCAGAATTTATTTTGAGTTTAATATATGTTGGAATTTTTAATGTTATAATAATAAGGTTAATTATGTAAAAGTGTAATTATGCATATGTGTGAGGTGAACTATTTGACAGCTGCCAAAATGTGATGCTTAAAATGGTGATGAATGTGATCAGTTTGCCATCTGTGTGATGTAAATCTATTTCCAAGAATCTTTAATGATTAAGCAAAGCATTTGAAGTATGATAGAGATGGTTTTGCAATTGTATGTTTTATAAGTTGTGATAATTGTATTTTTATATTAATTTCACACAGATAATACAAGTTTATATGTGCATTTGGATGAGAAGTTTCATGCACAAATGGCTCAATTTGTTATTTTTAGTATAATTTGTATGGAAAAATATAACGCTGAAGTGCTAAGCTATTCTTTTCTGGTTTTGCTTTTTTTATTTTAACATTTTATAATTCTAGATTTGCCTTTGTTCTTTTATCCATTAATTTATTTCCCCTAAACAGCTAACCAACCAAAATTGAATATTAAAAATCATAATAAAATCATATATCTTCCCTATCATCTTTCTTTTTCCTACCTTAAAATATGTTAATAAACACAATCTGAAATAATAATGAAAGGTTAAGTGGTAGTCACCTGACCAACAATATTAAGGATTAAAAAGATCTAAAAAGACCTTATTAATTCAACAGTTCTTTTATTCTTGATATCATCTGCCATATCTGAATTATATTTATTTTTATTATAGGTCAATGAACATTTGCTTTTCAGCTCAGATGTGGAAATCAATTGTGATCCTCAGAGAATCAACTTCTTATTCAATGATTAGAACAAATCTCAGTTGAAATAATAATTTTCCTTGAAATAATATAACAAGTAGTATTCTAAAATTTGGGTATTACATGGCCATTTTTTAATAGGACCCAGACAACATAGTTTGTAATATAATGTACTTGTGAAGTTTCTGGCTATATACAGATCTTAGTACATCTTATACTTTTTATTATAAGAACTGCTTATTATTTATTATTAGAACCGCTCTTGTTTTGATACCACTTAATGTTCTCCTGTGCTCTAAAATGTTTTCTTAAATACTTCAAAATACCAGGTGAAATTATCATATCTTTTAAATAGTTGTCATTATTTTGTTTTTTAAAAAGGCATATATATAGACCCATGTGAAATTCTAATAGTTCAAGGATAAAACATAATCAACACTATCCAAGAATAAACCATACTATAAAAATCTTGCAGGCAGAAGGAGAAGATATATAATACTACTCTTTTATCTGCCTACTGTAGGTATGTGTAGAGACTGCCCTTCATCACATTGTGTCCATTCTTCTATCAATAATATCCTTATTTCATTGGCAGAATTACCCCCTCCTTATTGTGTTGTAGCAGTCACTCAGAGAAATTCACAGGAGAACTCAATGTCTTTAATAGGGCATATCATCACCCTACTCACAGTGATTGTTCTAGGAATAGATGTATAAAACATTCTGAGCTAAAGAAACAAAAAGTTTTGAAGAAGGTTTAGTATTAGAACATGTGATTTTAGTCATTAATAGGGGATGTAGTACAGACATTCTATATTTCTCTAAATTGGATAACATGTTTTTTCTTGCCGGTAAAGATGACTCAGAATTGAAGCACACTACAAAAGTCAAGATTGAGATTACTGCTAGGAAATGGAGCAGGAATGCTGATGATATTATGAACTTTTTGATCAAATGGCACTTAAAATGAGAAGCATTCCAGAACTCCTCTTCAAAGTAGAAATCTGGACCAAAAACATCACTTTAGCTAACTAATGCTTCTATTATTTTTCTATGTCTAATGAGTGTCTTTTTTTATTGAAATAGCAAACATACATAACAAGTGAAGAGATGGTAAGACCAACATTAGACTTCTCATATTTGACACTGAAATATATTAAAATCCTGGCTGGTGGATAAATCAAGAGAGAAGTGAGAAAAAATGAAAATCAAAGGAACTTTTAGAGCCATGATGACTTTCATCTATCAGGAACAGAGAATAAAATTTTCAGAATGCAAGGGCTGAGTTGCTATACGTTTTGTGCATTTTGTCTGAGGTCAAAACCAGATAAACTACTATAACAATATTGAACTAGAGAATATATCTCAACAGAAGATAATTTACAGCAGAGACAAGGTGGTATTGTGCTGGCATATGGTTGAAGGTGAAATGGTAAATTTCATTTCCATAAACAGAGTCAGTCGAAGTAAGTTAAATGAGAAGAAAATCTTGTCAAATAATGTGTCATTTGTATTCCAATAAAATAATATGTATTTCAGTATAATGAAAAGGTATAAACAAATTTGCCTGAAAACATTTATATCAGAGTAAGGCTGAAAGGGTTATAAAGTAAGGGGAAAAAAACTACAATGATTATGTAAAATAGAAACAGTAAAATACAGAAAGCAAAAAATTCTTTAAGAACAAAATATGGTGAAAACAAGTTTAGCAGGAATAAAATGAAGTAGAAAAAAATGATATACCTTTATCCTTATATTTAACCAACATGGTGATTTTCATATGTTTTTGAAGTTGTATTTAAATTTTGCACTAAATATGCAGAGACTAAAAACCAAATTTTATATTATACATCAATAACATAACTATATATAAATAATAAAAAGTTACCTCAGATTCTTGACTAAAGACTACTTAAGAAAAATTTCTAAGAAAATTAAAATTATATATTATCTAGAAATAAGAATACTTCTTAAATTCTATAATATACTGTTAAAATATGTTCAGATATTTAAATGTTTTATTTAAAAGTATAATGGCAAATTTTAATAAAAAGAGTTCAAATTAATAAATCAGAAATATAAAACAAAATAATTAATAAGCACATAGAGGGACTCCTAGGTGGCACAGTAGTTAAGAATCCTTTAATGCAGGGGACACAGGTTCAAGCCCTGGTCCAGGAAGATCCCACATGCCACAGAGCAACTAAGCCTGTGTGCCACAACTATTGAGTCCATATGCTGTAACTACTGAAGCCCGTACACCTAGAGCCCGTGCTCTGCAGCAAGAGAAGCCACCGCAATGAGGAGCCCACACACCACAGTGAAGAGTAGTCCCCTCTCATCACAACTAGAGAAAGCCCATGTGTAGCAATGAAGACCCAATGCAGCCAATAAACAAATAAAATAAATAAATTAATTAATTGAAAAAATAAGCACATAGAACTGAATAAAAAAGATTAAATTAATAGGGAATGTACCAAATGGTGAGAATGGTCAATAAAGACAAATATAAAGATTTTTTAAATTGATAACTAAGCACCAGAATGATGATGTTGTTGAGCAATTGTCCAGCTATGTGCGACCTAACATATATTTTTGTGGGATAATGAGAATTCACTTGTGTTCGGCTAATTCTTTGAATTTGTTTTTCTAATAGTGACTATTTTATGTTTATATCACATGACATTAGTCATTTGTGTATTTGTGCTGATTTTATACAATTCAACTATAACACTCAAACATAATAATTCAGAGGCTTAATGAAAAATAAATGCTTATTTCTCTAACATGTAACATCTCAAATAGTGGGTGACTGTGGTTCACATGATCATTTAGGGATCGAAATCCCATCTATCTTTTTTTTCACTGCCTTCTAAGTGTTTCATTTTCATGTATGAAACAGTTTTGCAGGTATTTCCGTGTTCTAGCTTGTGGAAAGGGGAAAGGCAAACCTGAAAATGTTGAGGTTTTTTTTTTTTTTTTTTTTTTTTTTAGGCCAAGTGTAGAAGTATACATCTCTTTTCATCTTATATTGGGAAGAACTAAATCTAATATCTACACTTAGCTTTCATGAGAGCTGGAAAATTCACAGCTAGTCAGCCCATCCCTGCTACAACTCTCTTACCAGGAAAGTGGTAGACAATGGATCTTGATAGGCTACTGACCATCTTGCCATAACAGGAATAGAAGTGTTGCAGGTTCTGAAAATTTATAATTCTTATAGTAAATAGGTTTATGCAATCTTTCTTTAGTATTTATTTTAAAATATGTTAAATTCATATTTATATAAATTTTTTAAGTTCAGAAAATATTTTCTACCTATAATATTAACTTTTGAGAGAGAAGAAAATGCACAATAAAAAAAGTTGACTATAATTTACAGAGACTTATATACTTGAGACTTATATAGTTTAATTTTTAAAAGAATATATATATTCAGATTCATTAGAAGAACTTTGTTCATCATACCAGATGAACTGCTACAGAACATGAAAAAAATTCAAGTTTCCTTTCTGTTCAGAGGAATACACATGTACTTAGGTTTATCAAAGATTTTGGAGTAAATACTAAAGCTTTGGAAGATGAAATAAGTTTTTTTTCAAAATAAAAAATATTAAAGCAGAAAATTTCTAAAAACAGTATCGGATCCAGTGGCTTTTTCTCAAACACTGGGCTTTTGCTTGGCATTAACTAAATGTAATAATATTACCAATTATGTGATTACATAAACCTTGTGCTTACCCAAGAGTTCGCGCCAAATCACTGAGACCTCAAGAAAACCTGTCTTTTTCTTTAACTGTAGATTTATTTGCATGTTGATTTAAGGATCCTAAAGTATATCAAGATTATACTTATAAGTGAGTGAGACAGTGAAATTCCTGATTTGCTGCTAATAATTAGTGGTATATGGTTTATATAATTGGTCCTACTATGGTTAGAAAAACAGGTGGTTTTTTTTATGTTCATGCATTTCAAGAGCATATTCTCCACTCAATAAAGGTGAGCATTTAACAATTAAAGGAAAGCAATTTAAATACTTGTAACCCTATGAAGCAGTTCCCAATTCACTCTAATAAATTAAAAGTCAAACTAACCACTTTCTATTATCCACATTTTTTAAAATAATATTTATAGTTGGGAAAATAGCAGCACGTCACCTAAAGAGTTACTTCCTAAGATGCCCCATCTGCAGTTCAGTTTTCCTTTTTCAGATCAGAGATCTCAGGATAAGTCATTCTCCAAAGAAACCTCTAGTTCTTTCCCTAAGATTCGCAAGACTTTTTCTGCTATTCAGAATGCCAAACAACCAGGTGTCAAGTTGGTCAATTGGAGCAGTGAGCCAATGTGAAAGTAACAATCAGGTCTTTATTCACTACGGCAACAGTGTCAGCAAGAAGCAAAAATGTAAGGAGCCAGCTGCCCACTGTTCCATTTCCCCCCCATAGAATGGCACCAGGTAAGGGTCAAGTGGATGCAACACAGATATGGGGTATCTTCTTATTGCCAAGGAGACCCCAAAAGGGTTATTGCCTCTTTATGGACCTGTGGGCCAGGGAAGGGCTAGGAGTAGAAAGGTAGTGAGTCAGAGTATGGAAAAATCCCTTGGCCAGTTCCTCTGATAAGCCTCTAAATAGAGGCACCAGGACCAGGTGCTTGAGTATGGCTGGCCTGGGGATGGAGGAGGATACTGAGTCCTGACTGATACCCTGCAGAAAACTACAAGGCATTGTGGTGCACCAAATCTGACGTGAGGAGGACAGCTTCCCCCACGTAGGGCTGTCAGTCACATTGTGATTGCCAATGACTGAGCCTGAAATATTATCCATAGGATTTTGTCATGGAGTAGACTCCTCACACAGCAACTAGGAGTCTCTTAAACACATGGATATGCTCAATCACACTTTATTCCATGATTCATGCATTCATATCTTGTTTGGTTTTTATGGTAAAAATTTTATTAGTAGAAACTTTTATTATTTATCCACATCTGGTTCTCCTTCTTTTCCAGGAATGCTAGAGGATTATACTTCTCTGTCCCCTGGAAATTAAGCAGAACCATGTCTAGTTTTAGAAAAGTGATGGGTATCAGTTCTGGACCAAAATATTTGTCAGTGAAAACTATCTAGTATTTTTATTCCTTGCTGGAGAGAGAAAAGATTACATGTTCCAGATGGTGTAGCTAGGGGACATTGGGACATCGTTTAAATGTTTATCCCTTGTTTATAGTTGATTAAATTTTGCATTCAGCATTATGTTTAAAATTAAGCATTGTTTTACATCAAAAGTAATTACTCTTTTACACTCTATTTTAATGAGAAAAAAATTTCAATTTCAATTTTTCCTTCATATCACACATTTCCAGGAAAACCCTTTTCTTTATTAGAGGTGTTGTTACTAATGAAACATTTTAAAATCATTATTACTGACTTTTCTAATATATTGGGAATCAGCTTTATATATCATTTATTAAGTAAAGATGATTGGATGTCATTGATTCAAGAATGTCTTAGAGTTGTATACGATATAATGATTAGAACTGATCACACTTAGTCATGTTGAAGTGATTTAAGAAAAATGACTAGTGGAAGTAATGGTTAGAAAAACATATACAGACATAGGAAGTAGGAGAATTGAAATGGAGCCTACTGGATAAGTAGATTCGATCCAGGTGGAAAAGAAAATTAAAGTGAGGAGTAGTTATTTTGATTCCAGATGCTACAATAAATTCATTTAAATGCCTATGAAAAACTATATGGAATATTTAAGGCATAAACAATCATGATATAAATTCACTTTGAAAAGCAGTATAATTGATGTGCCCTGCATTAGTATAAACATACAAAATTTTGAATTAATAAAGCATAAATTAGAAGATAATACTTTACCTTTAACATGATTTTAACTTTGTAACATTCCCTTTGAAAAAGAGGTATCATGGGATTTATCAAAAATATAATATTAATAATAATAGCAATGATGACGAATGTATTTTAGAAAATTGGTAACACATTTCTATGCAAAAGTATCAAAACAGTTGATAAATAGAAGAGATGGCATTGATGAACCCAAGTTTATATTCAATTAGCAGCATAATTAATCCTGAATAGATAACATTAAATCAACTTAACTCAGCTTGACTAAAGACCTTTAACTTAAATAGCTCTATACATAGTCATTGATATCTTCTAGTTACTGGAATAAAACTAAACTAAATTTTTGTATGAGTTTATATGGCATAAAGCAATATGAATCAAAATATATTTTGACCTTACAGGAAATGACATTAAAAGTAAATTCAGTAATGAAACATTGACTCTTTCTTTATATTGTTTATTACTTAGATTTGCATTAAACATAACAAAAGTAGAAAAGAGTTTGGTTCTCTCATGTTCTGAAAACGTAAATGTTTTTGTATATATGTAGTGAAAATTGTTGCTAAAGAAAATTATTTCAAGATGTCTGTTCTGAAAAATGTTTTAATTAATACATTAGAGGAATGTAAGGAAAGAAATGTTTGTTATTTTAAAAGACAGAATTAATGTTAAAAGTACAATTAATGAAGCAAAAAGAGGAAAATATAACTTTCTTTTCAATATTACTTCTTATGAATTAATAATACTATTTATACATTTCATAACATTTTCAAACAAAACAATGTATCTACAATATTTAAAATCTAGCTACATTATGCATAAGAACCAGGCCTACTAACTAGCATTCTTTCCCATTGGGTATTCATTATTTACAAGAGCCAAACATATCTGAAACAGGAGCAAAAAACAACTTATGAGAATACATTTTTCCCCAGGGCATCATTATGATAAAAATCCAGTAGTAGAAATGTTCATAGCAACATAAGCTTAGGTCCTTCTTCTAATCCTCATGAATGACAAATTCAAAGACTTTCAACAATGGGATGTGTACTGGATGGAAATGTTGGAAGAAAAAGTGAAAACAGAAATCAACACTGAATTTTCACTAACTTTTTTCTTACAATTTGGCTGAAAACTAATAGGGAATTTTTCAGAATATATTATTTGTGCCAAAGATATATTTTTTTTAGATTACCTTAATTCTATCTTTATTCTCTGCTTATATAAAAATATTTTTATATATTTTATGGATTAATTTGCTGAGTATTGTTAATGCTGTTTTTAATTTGAACAAGAAAAATGGAAAGAATGGGAAAGGCATGCCAGCAGGGAGACAAAGATATCCATTTCCACATGAACAGCAGTGGTATTGACTCTATAAGCCATAAGGAGAAGTATCAACAACAGATGCTCTTGAAATGTTTCTGGCACATGGTCATCACTAATGACAAATAAGCTCTGCAATAATGAGACAATTCTACATGTCAGTATATCAAGAAATCTCCTGTAAAATGTTTATCAAGAAAGAAATTTCCTGTGATGTTTGTTGAGAAAAACTCCAGCAACCTTGAATGTTTTACTCCCCATGACAGAGTGTGATATTTTATAAGTGAATTAAATATTTTACAAGTAAAATACACTGACCCTTTCCAAGTTAATCATTATTTTGAAAAACCCTTTTTTACTTGTAAGGTTTAAAGATATGCTTTCTCCTCCCCTACCTGAGTGTGCCCAGCTCTCTTACCCCACACCAAGTGTCACAGATCCTGCATCCCAATTGACCACAGCCCATTCTCAAACAAGTATTTGGATGTGCTTTTCAAAGGAGTGCTTATGGAAAGAAAACACATTTTGACATGTCAAAGAACCAAATATATAAAGGTACCCAGGCTCTGGCTGGTAGACATCCTTCTTGCTTCCTTTAGTGAAACTTTTTTAAAAAGGTCAAGTCTCATAAAATTTCTGAGTGTGATATCTATCTAGTGTCCTAGATAAATAAGTGATCTAATAGCTTTCCATAATCTATCACTCAGCTTTCATTATTTTCTTATATGATAACGGCATTATTTTTTCATTTTTTATTGAAGTATGGTTGATGTACAATATTATAAAATTTACAGTTATACAACATAGTGATTCACAATTTTTAAAGGCTATATTCCATTTACACTTACTACAAAATACTTGCTATATTTCCTGTGTTGTACAACGCATCCTTATAGCTTATTTGTACTTGATAGTTTGTACCTTTAATCCCCTACCCTTATCTTGCCCCTCCCTTCTTCCCTCTCCCCACTAGTAACCACTAGTTTGTCATCTATATCTGTGAGTCTGTATCATTTTTGTTATATTTGCTAGTTTTATTTTATAGATTCCACATATAAGTGATATCATACAGTATTTGACTTTCTCTGTCTGATTTATTTCACTTAGCATAATACCATACAAGTCAATCCATGTTGTTGCAAATGGCAAAATATCATTCTTTTTTATGGCAGAGTAGTAGTCATGTGTGTGTGTGTGTGTGTGTGTGTGTGTGTGTGTGTGTATACCACAGCTTCTTTACCATTCTTCTATTGATGGACACTTAAGTTGCTTCCACATCTTGGCAATTGTAAATAATGCTACTATGAAAATTGGGTTTCATGTATCTTTTCAAATTGGTATTTTTTGGGGGGGTTAATATATACTCAGGAGTGGAATTGGTAGGTCATATGACAGTTATATTTTTCATTTTTTTTTATAAATCTCATGCTGTTTTCCACAGGGACTACGCCAATTTACGTTCCTACAGTATAGGAGGATTCCTTTTTCTCCACTTCTTTGCCAACAATTGTCATTTGTGGTTTTTTTTGATGATGGCCATTCTGACAAGTGTGAGGTGATATCTCATTGTGGTTTTGATTTGCATTTCCCTAGTGATTAGTGATGTTGAGCATCTTTTTATGCATCTGTTTTATGGGTATTTTACTACTTTTGTCTTTTTTTTTTTTTGGCACATATTAGGCATTTATTGATTAAATGAATACACTTTTCTACCTTTTTTGTTTGTTTGTATGTTTTTTATTTTTTATTTTTTTGGGGGGGTATACCAGGTTCAATCATCTGTTTTTATACACATATCCCCGTATTCCCTCCCTTCCTTGACTCCCCCCCCTCGAGTCCCCCCCACCCTGCCCGCCCCACTCCTCTAAGGCATCTTCCATCCTCGAGTTGGACTCCCTTTGTTACACAACAACTACCCACTGACTGTTTTACAATTGGTAGTATATATATGTCTGTGCTACTCTCTTGCTTCGTCTCAGTTTCCCCTTCACCCCCCGCCCCCTCCCATACCTCAAGTTCTCCAGTCCATTCTCTGTATCTGCGTCCTTGTTCTTGTCACTGAGTTCATCAGTACCATTTTTAGATTCCGTATATGTGAGTTAGCATACAATATTTGTCCTTCTCTTTCTGACTTACTTCACTCTGTATGACAGATTGTAGTTCTATCCACCTCATTACATATAGCTCCATCTCATCCCTTTTTATAGCTGAGTAATATTCCATTGTATATATATGCCACATCTTCTGTATCCATTCATTTGTTGATGGGCATTTAGGTTGCTTCCATGTCCTGGCTATTGTAAACAGTGCTGCAATAAACATTATGGTACATGTTTCTTTTGGGACTATGGTTTTCTTTGGGTATATGCCCAGGAGTGGGATTACTGGATCATATGGTAGTTCCATTTTTAGTTTTTTAAGGAACCTCCAAATTGTTTTCCATAGTGGCTGTACCAACTTACAGTCCCACCAATAGTGCAAGAGAGTTCCTTTTTCTCCACACCCTCTCCAACATTTGTGGTTTCCAGATTTTGTGATGATGGCCATTCTAATTGGTGTGAGGTGATAACTCATTGTGGCATTGACTTGCATTTCTCTGATGATGAGTGATGTTGAGCATCTTTTCATGTGTTTGTTGGCCATCTGTTTGTCTTCTTTGGAGAAATGTCTATTTAGGTCTTCTGCCCATTTGTGGATTGGGTTATTTGCTTTTTTGGTATTAAGCTTCATGAGCTGCTTGTATATTTTGGAAGTTAATCCTTTGTCCGTTGTTTCATAGGCAATTATTTTTTCCCATTCTGAGGGTTGCCTTTTAGTCTTGTTTATGGTTTCTTTCACTGTGCAAAAGCTTTTAAGTTTCATGAGGTCCCATTTGTTTCTCCTTGATTTGATTTCCATGATTCTAGGAGGTGGGTCCAAAAGGATCTTGCTTTGATGGATGTCATAGAGTGTTCTGCCTATGTTTTCCTCTAGGAGTTTTATACTGTCTGGCCTTACATGTAGGTCTTTCATCCATTTGGAGTTTATTTTTGTGTATGGTGTTAGGAAGTGTTCTAATTTCATTCTTTTACATGTAGCTGTCCAATTTTCCCAGCACCACTTATTGAAGAGGCTGTCTTTTTTCCGTTGTATACTCGTGCCTCCTTTGTCAAAGATAAGGTGCCCATATGTGTTTGGGCTTACTTCTGAGTTCTCTATTCTATTCCATTGATCTTCCTTTCTATTTTTGTGCCAGTACCATACTGTCTTGATCACTATGGCCTTGTAGTATAGTTTGAAGTCAGGAAGCCTGATTCCACCAACTCCATTTTTCCTTCTCAAGATTGCTTTGGCTATTCAGGGTCTTTTGTGTTTCCATACAAATCGTAAGATTTCTTGTTCTAGTTCTGTGAAAAATGCCATTGGTAATTTGATCGGGATTGCATTGAATCTGTAAATTTCTTTGGGTAGTACAGTCATTTTCACTATGTTGATTCTTCAAATCCAAGAACGTGGTATGTCCCTCCATCTGTTTGTGTCGCCTTTGATTTCTTTCATCAATGTCTTAAAGTTTTCTGCATACAGATCTTTTGCCTCCTTAGGCAGGTTTATTCCGAGGTATTTCATGCTTTTGGTTGCAATGGTGAATGGGAGAGTTTCCTTAATTTCCCTTTCTGCTCTTCCATTGTTAGTGTATAGGAATGCAAGAGATTTCTGTGCATTCATTTTGTATCCTGCTACTTTACTAAACTCATCAATGAGTGCTAGCAGTTTTCTGGTAGAGTCTTTAGGGTTTTCTATATATAATATCATGTCATCTGCAAACAGTGACAATTTTACTTCTTTTCCAATTTGGATTCCTTTTATTTCTTTTTCTTCTCTGATTGCTGTGGCTAAAACTTCCAAAACTATGTTGAATAATAGTGGTGAGAGTGGACACCCTTGTCTTGTTCCTGTTCTTAGAGGGAATTCTTCCAGTTTTTCCCCATTGAGAACGATGTTGGCTTTTGGTTTTGCATATATGGCTTTTATTATGTTGAGGTAATTTCCTTCTATGCCCATTTTCTGGAGAGCTTTTATCATAAATGCATGTTGAACTTTGTCAAAAGCTTTTTCTGCATCTATTGAAATGATCATATGGTTTTTATCCTTCAATTTGTTGATATGATGTATCACGTTGATTGATTTGCATATATTGAAGAATCCTTGCATCCCAGGGATAAACCCCACTTGATCATGGTGTATGATTTTTTTAATGTGCTGTTGCAGTCTGTTAGCTAGTATTTTGTTGAGGATTTTTGCATCTATATTCTTCAGTGATATTGGTCTGTAGTTTTCTTTTTTTGTGACATCTTTGCCTGGTTTTGGTATCAGGGTGATGGTAGCCTCGTAGAATGAGTTTGGGAGTGTTCCGCCTTCTGCAATATTTTGGAAGAGTTTGAGAAGGATAGGTGTTAACTCTTCTTGAAATGTTTGATAGAATTCACCCGTGAACCCATCTGGTCCTGGGCTTTTGTGTGTTGGGAGATTTTTAATCACTGCCTCAATTTCCGTACTTGAGATTGGTCTGTTCATGGTTTCTATTTCTTCCTGGTTCAGTCTTGGAAGATTGTATTTTTCTAAGAATGTATCCATTTCTTCCAGGTTATCCAATTGATTGGCATAGAGTTGCTTGTAGTAGTCTCTCATGATGTTTTGTATTTCTGAGGTGTCCATTGTTACTTCTCCTTTTTCATTTCTAATTCTGTTGATTTGCATCTTCTCCCTTTTTTTCTTGATGAGTCTGGCTAATGGTTTATCCATTTTGTTAATCTTCTCAAAGAACCAGCTTTTAGTTTTATTTATTTTTCTTATGGTTTCTTTCCTTTCTTTTTCATTTATTTCTGCTCTGATCTTTATGATTTCTTTCCTTCTGCTCACTTTGGGGTTTCTTTGTTCTTCTTTCTCTAGTTGTTTTAGGTGTAAGGTTAGGTTGTTTATTCGATCATTTTCTTGTTTCTTAAGGTAGGCCTGTATTGCTATAAACTTCCCTCTTAGAACTGCTTTTGCTGCGTCCCATAGGTTTTGGGTTGTTGTGTTTTCGTTGTCATTTGTTTCTAGATATTTTTTGATTTCCTCTTTGATTTCTTTAGTGATTCCTTGGTTGTTTAAGAGTGAATTGTTTAGCCTCCATGTGTTTGTCTTTTTTGCAGTTTTTTTCCTGTAATTGATATCTAGTCTCATGGCATTGTGGTCAGAGAAGATGCTTGATATGATTTCAATTTTCTTGAATTTGCCGAGGTTTGATTTGTGACCCAAGATGTGATCTATCCTGGAAAATATTCCATGTGCACTTGAGAAGAAAGTGTATTCTGTCGTTTTTGGATGGAATGTCCTATAAATGTCAATTAAGTCGAGATGGTCTAATGTGTCATTTAAAGCTTGTGTGTCTTTATTTATTTTCTGTTTGGATGATCTGTCCATTGATGTAAGTGGGGTGTTCAAGTCTCCCACTATTATTGTGTTACTGTCGATGTCCCCTTTTATAGCTGTTAGCATTTGCCTTTTCTATTGAGGTGCTCCTATATTGGGGGCATAGATATTTACCATCGTGATATGTTCTTCTTGAATGGATCCCTTGATCATTATGTAGTGTCCTTCCTTGTCTCTTTCAAAAGACTTTACTTTCAAGTCTAATGTGTCTGATATGAGTATTGCTACTCCAGCTTTCTTTTGACTTCCATTTGCATGGAATATCTTTTTCCATCCCTTTACTTTCAGTCTATATGTATCCCTTGGTCTGAAGTGGGTTTCTTGTAGGCAGCATATGCAAGGGTCTTGTATTTGTATCCATTCAGCCAGTCTGTGTCTTTTGGTTGGACCATTTAATCCATTGACATTTAAGGTGATTATTGACATGTGTGTTCCAATTACCATTTTCTTCATTGTTTTGGGTTTGTATTTGTAGGTGTTTTCCTTTTCTTGTGTTTCCTACTTAGAGAAGTTCCTTTAGCACTTGTTGTAAGGCTGGTTTGGTGGTGCTGAATTCTCTTCACTTTTGCTTGTCTGGAAAGCTTTGGCTTTCTCCGTCAAATCTGAATGAGATTCTTGCTGGGTAGAGTATTCTTGGCTGTAGGTTTCTCTCTTTTAGGACTTTCAGGATATCCTGCCATTCCCTTATGGCCTGCAGAGTTTCTGTAGAAAGGTCAGCTGTTATCCTTATTGGTTTTCCCTTATATGTTGTTTATTGCTTTTCTCTTGCTGCTTTTAATATTTTTTCTTTGTGTTTATTTGTCGTTAGTTTGGTTAATATGTGTCTCGGTGTATTTCTCCTTGGGTTTATTCTGTATGGGACTCTCTGTGCTTCTTGGACTTGGTGAATTATTTCCTTTCCCTTGTTGGGGAATTTTTCCACTATAACCTCTTCAAATATTTTCTCAGACCCTTTCTTGTTTTCTTCTTCTTCTGGGATGCCTATAATTTGAATGTTGGTACAGTTAATGTTATCACTGAGGTCTCTGAGACTGTCTTCTAGTCTTTTTATTCTTTTTTCTTTTTCCTGCTCTGTGGCATTTATTTCCCCCATTCTATCTTCCAACTCACTTATTCGTTCTTCTGCCTCAGTCATTCTGCTGGTTATAGCATCTAGAGTATTTTTAATTTCAGTTATTTTGTTATCCATTGCTGTTTGTTTTTCTGAGTTCTTATGAACTGGTTCTTGTACTTTCTCTATTTTGTTGTCGAGATTTTGTATCATTTTTCCTATCATTACTCTGAATTCTTTTTC
Source organism: Hippopotamus amphibius kiboko (assembly GCF_030028045.1). Lineage (NCBI taxonomy): Eukaryota > Metazoa > Chordata > Mammalia > Artiodactyla > Hippopotamidae > Hippopotamus > Hippopotamus amphibius. The sequence goes on from NC_080198.1 coordinate 79,927,535, forward strand.
AGGCATTTTTCCTATTTCCTCCTCATTTATTTGGTCTTGTGGGTTTTTTTCCTGCTCCTTTGCCCGCATGGTGTTTCTTTGTTTCCTCATGTTTTTCCAAACTTCTGGGGTTGCTTGTCCTGGTGATAGAGGTGTTTATAGAAGACTGTCCAAGCCTCAGACTAATGTCCAAATATTGGATTAAACGAATATTAAGTCTAGGAAACACATACATGTATAAGACACACAAATACTGAATCCGTTGGGACATAATGCTCTAGAAAGACCTGGCAGAACCCCAGTGTGCTATCAGATATTCAAAGAGAAACCCAGCAGAAATGGACAACTGAAACAGAACAAATCAGAGACAAAAGCAAAAGCAAACAAACAAACAAATAACACCTTACACACACAAACATTAATCCAGGGAGATTTTGTAAGCTAGGATCAAATATAGAAAAGAGCCAGAGTACCACCAGAGAGAATGGGGATTCTCAGAATGTAATTAGACAACTGTACTAAGAACTAAGATAAAGACAAAAGCCTAATATTAAATACCAAGGCAGTGCATCATCTGGAGAATAGAGCAAGGAGTCTGAGCAGACGGATAGTGTTGCTTGTAAGTATGTTAAGATAAAATAAACTTAAAAAGGCTGGAAGAAAGGGGAGCAGAAGAGCGTAATGTGGTTGGAAATATGCAAATAAAAAGAAAGGAATAGAAATGTATAAAAGATAGGGATGAAAGGAAAGTATGAGAGATATATTGTCCGTACTACCAAAAACTTAGCTAGATATAGAAGTATGTAAAAAGGCAAAAAAAATTAAAAAAATAAAAATAAAAAATAAAAAATATCATTAAAAATTATGTTATAAAACTTGTAGATCCCTTAGGGCTAAGATCGTATTTAATAAAGAAAAAAAAAAAAAAGAGAGAGAGAGAAAAAGAAAAAGAAAAAAAAAATAATCCAGAACTGATCCCAGAATAGACCCGTTCAATGGGCTTTGATACTACTATTTCTGTTTCCTTAGCATCTCAGCTGTAAGTGTCCTTCTCCTTGCCTTGGGTTTTTTTGCATTATTCTGTGACCAGCAGAGGTTCCTTTATTGTTCATCTGTAAGCATCGGTGTGTGGGGAGGGAGAGGGTACAATAGTGGCTCCTTCTCCTGGGACTGTTGTTTCAGTCTGGCTTGGAGGTGCCTGTTGCAGAGGGACGCCGGTGGCTCAGGCGCAAACAGAAAGTCTTAGATTTGGGCCTCTCTCGGGGTTTTTTTTTGTTGTTGTTGCTGTTGTTGTTGTTTTTTTTTTTGTCTTGGCAGCCTCCCTGCTGCTGGCATTGCAAGGGGTTTTAATCTAGCCCCGCCCGAGCGCCTGAGGGTGCTTGTTATCCCTGAGCACCTTAGGTGGCCCACGGGCATCTCTCCACTGCCGGTTGCAGAGGTGCCGAAAGAGAGAGAGAGGCTATGCATGCGGCGCCTCCCCCCCGCCCGTGAGCCTGCAGCCTCCAGCTGCCATCATGGCTGGGCAGCTCTCAGGGATGGGCACTCCTCTCCGCGGACCTCCTCCCTCCTGTCCTCTCGGTCCGTCACCCTACTGGCAACAATGTTCTCACCCTGAACCAGCTCTCCGGTTCCCACACTCCCGCTCCTGGACCCTCCATTCAGCCGCGGATCGATGTCTCAGTCCGGGAACGCTGAGCTGCACTGCGGACCCTCCGTATGTTTCTCACTCCCTCCCGTCTGCCACAGCTCTGCCGCTTCACCCTCTTTGAGCCCTCGTAGATGCCTCCCTACCAGCTATGTCGGGCTCCCCGCGGTCCTTTCTGGTGTCCGAGGCCGTCTGCTGGTGTTCAGCTGGTTCTCTGTGGGAATTACTGCTTCCTTCTGTGCATTCCCAATGCATCTGTGGAGAGGGATGCACTCCACATCTCTCTACTTCACCGCCATCTTTTCTTTCCTCTACTTTTGTCTTTTAACCTCCCTACTAGCCTGTGTGTAGATGGTTTCCTACCTGTATTGTATGTTTACCTGTACCAGTGAGCTTTCTCACTTCATAATTTTCTTGTTTCTATATGTAGCCTTTTCTTTTTCACTTAGAGAAGTTTCTTTGACATTTATTGTAAAATTGGTTTGGTCCTGCTATCTCCAAATATGTTTTAAGCCCCCTTCCCTCTCTCTCTTCTCCTTCAGGGACCCCCTATAATGTGAAAATTAGTGTGCTTTTTGTTGTCCCAGGTATCTCTTAAAGTGTCCTCAGCTTTCTCATTCTTTTTTCTTTTTTTCTGTTTAGCATCAGTGATTTCCACTACTCAATATTCCAGCTCCCTGATATGATCCTCTGTATCACTTAGTCTACCGTCAATTTCTTCTAATGCATTTTTCATTTCAGGTATTGTATCCTTCATCTCTGTTTGGTTGTTCTTTATATTTCCTAACTCTTTGTTAAAAATTTTTAACTTCTTTCTCTGTGCATCCAATTTTTTAAAATTTATTTATTTATTTATTTTATTTTTGGCTGCGTTGGGTCTTGATTGCTCTACGCAGGCTATCTCTAGTTGTGGTGGGCAGGGGCTACTCTTTGTCATGGTGCACGGGCTTCTCATTGCAGTGGCTTCTCTTCTAGAGCGCGGGCTCTAGGTGCACAGGCTTCAGTAGTTGTGGCATGTGGGCTCAGTAGTTGTGGCTCATGGGCTCTAAAGCGCAGGCTCAGTAGTTGTGGTGCACAGGCTTAGTTGTTCCGCGGCATGTAGGATCTTCCTGGACCAGGGATTGAACCTGTATCCCCTGTAGTGGCAGGCGGATTCTTAACCACTGCACCACCAGGGAAGCCCTGTGCATCCATTTTCATACCAAGTTCTTTGATCATCATTATGATCATTACCCTGAACTCTTTCTTGGATAGACTTCTATCTCCACTTCATTTAATTCTTCTTCTGGGGTTTTATCTTGTTCCTTCTTCTGGATCATGTTACTTGGTTGCCTTATTTTTGCCTAAGTTGCTGTTTGCATTTTTATATATCTGGAACGTTGATTATGTTTCCTGACCTTGGAGGAGTGGCCTTTTCTAGAAGTCCTATGCATCCTAGCATGTCTCATCACCCAAGTTGTATGCTCTAAGGGTTCCCCCTATGAGGACTGCATGAGTCCTTCTGTTGTAGAGGACTAATCATGGGGCCAGCCCAGTTGGCTTGGTTTGGCTCCCACTCCAGTTGGTTGCCAGGCCCTGCCTTGTGTGGCAGCTGCCAGCCACAGGTTGGTGGGACCAGGTCACAAAGCGGCTGACTGCAAAACTGCAGGGGGTCCCAATGCTAGTGCTGGCTTACTGGTGGCTAAAGTCAGGGTGCAGAAGACTCCAAGACTGTTGCCTGACCACTGGAGGGAGAAGCCAGGTCCTGGGGTTAGTGCTGCTTTACTGATGAGCAGATCTGCATCCCAGAGTCTGATTGCAGTGCCTAGATATCCCAGAGCTTGTGTTGCTTCACTAGTGGCAGCGGGTGAAGGAGGGTGTTCCTGACACAGTTGGGTACAACGTCCAGGGTTTCCCAAAGCTTGTGCTGACCTGCTAGTAGGCAGGTCCAAGGCCCAATTGGTCCCAGGGAGGATCAGGCCTGCTAGTGGGCAGGTTGGATCCACAAGCTACAGGATTGTTGTTTTCTTGCATCTGGTTTCTGCCATCTGGTGAGTGAGGCTGGTTCAGAGGCTAGAACAAGCTTCCTTGAAGGCTGGGCCAGGGCCCAGGGAATTTGGGGGCTGGTGCCTGCACACTCATGGGTGGACCTGGGTCCTGGGACCTCTGGTGGGCAGGGCCTTGTCCAGAGGTGACTGTCGGCTCAAGGGGTCTTAAGGTACCCTGTCTGCTGATAGGTGGGGCTGTGTCCCTGCTCAGTTAGTTGCTTAACCTGAGGCATCTCAGCACAGACATCTACAGGCTCTTGGGCCAGGGCAGGGCTGGGTCCTGGGGCTAAAAAGCTAAAAGGAAGATTCCACAATGACTCTTGCCAGCACCCATGTCCATGTATTAGAAGGAGTTCCCCAGAATGGCCGTTCTCCTGTCTGTGTCCCCAGGGTGACCCGCAGTTGCCTCCTGCCTTTCTGGGATACTCTTCAAGGTCAGTAGATTGGTCTGACCCAGGCTCCTATCAAATTACTGCTTCTTCTGTGAGTCCCAGAGCATGTGAGATTTTTGTGTTCACACTTCAAGGGTGATGTCCCTATTTCCCCCAGCCCTCTGGAACTACCAAGAGTAATTCCTGCTGGCCTTAAAAGGCAAATGATTTGGGGGTCCCAGTACAGAACCCCCAGGCTGGGAAGGCCAACATGGGGCTCAGAATTCACTCATTTGGAAGGACTTCTGCAATGTAATTATTCTCCAGTTTGTGGGTTGTCCACCAGTGCTATAGGACTTACCTATATCTCAGGTCAAGCCCCCTTCCTGTCATGTTGTGGTGCCTTCTTTATGTCTTCAGTTATAGAAGATATTTTCAGATAGGTTCCAGTCTTTTTCATCCATGGTTGTTCTGCCAATAGTTGTGATTTTGGTGTGTCCATGAGAGGAGGTGAGCTCAAGGTCTTTCTAATCCACCATCTTGCTAAATGGAAATTTTTTCGATATACAGATTTCCCCAACAACTGAAGATAGAGAATTTGAGTACATCTCAAGAAATGGACTAGATTTCATTCCACTGAATAGTATGAGACAGTGAGGTTCCATGAAAAAGATAATTTAGAATAATCAATATAAAGAAGCACCTCCCATTTAAAACACATGTCAAATATATTTGCACTTCATAATCTAGCTGAGACTGAATAAGGTAAAGTTACAGGAAGGCTTGGAATTTTATATGATACTCAACTCATCCTAACTCCTTCAGAATGCAGGAGTTAGACTATTCAAATAAATGAAGATATCTCATAAAAACCCAACTATAAACTTCACCCTCCACTTTGACAATCCTCTATTGGTTAAAATACTTCTTTACTCTAAATTTTCAGTTTTTCTGTTTCTACTATTCCTATTTTGCCCCACACTTTTACTCCTAAAATTTCCTCAGGTTGACTTATTTGTGATCATATGGAGTTAGGCCTAACGAGGTTAAAGTCACAGTCTTCCAGACTGCCAAGTCTGTACAAGACTTCTGGTACCAGTCACAAGTTCAAGGTTCTCCAGGGTACCCTCATGTCAGACCAATTGACAGCAAATGTAGGAGTCTCCAGAGAGTTCTTCAGATTTGATAACTCCCTAGAATGACTCACAGAACTCAGAAAATCTCTATATCACTACTTACAATTACAGTTTTACTGTAGCAAAATGATACAAATTACAATCAGCCAAAGAAAAAGAAACATAGGGTAAAGACTGGAGCGTTCCAAATGTGAAACGTTCATCATCTTCAGGAGTATGGTATCCTTCCAGCTTCCAAGTGTGATGATTCTGAGCATTGCCAACCTGGAAAGCTCACCTGTGCCCTAGGTATGATTGATTAATTTTTTGCCCATTTGGTTGAATTCATCTCCAGCCCTATCCCCACACCGGTCATTGAACAAATACCACAAAGCTCAAAACCCCAAACCCTAGAATATGGTTGATCTTTCTGATATGGCCAGTCCCACCCTTAGCCACTGTGTTAAACTATCTGGGGGCCCACTCTAAGTCACCTCATTAGCATAAACTAGCAGGTGTGATCTGAGAGACTAACCATGAATAACAAAGATGAATATCACTTGTGAAATTTCAAAGGTTGCCTCCTAGGAGTTGGGACAAAGGCCAGACCTCTCTTGGGGTAAAGTTAATTCGTCACTACACAGTGATGCATTCTAATTCATGTTCCTTGGATTGGTCTTCACAAGCTCTTAGTAAGTGACTTTGTTTTTTCTCTTTTTTTAAGGTGTGGTAATATTGGGTAAGAAGGAGCCTTGATTAGTATATCATCCAGCCAGGCCTACCTCCCTACTGGACTCTCTTTAGGGAGGAGAGGATTGTGAACCATTAATTTTCCCTGGTTTTCATCAATGCTGGATTAAATTGTATGACATTGCTATTTGTAGGTCAAAAATTGTCAGCTACTGTCAATTCCATGTATTTCAAACTATCTAGTGTCCAGATTAAACGTGTAATATACTACTCAAGAGTAGCATGTTTCATGATCAGGATAGTTTGGAAATGAATCCTTAGAAACTTTTATATTCAACCTTTTCACTATATCAGAATTTTGCTTTTACCAAAAGTGTCATTTTCCTCAACATATTAAAGAGTGCGGCTTTTCTGGCAAGCAGCCTGAGGCGACCTCTAAAAATGGTTCGCTATTCACTTGACCCAGAAAACCCCACAAAATCATACAAGTCAAGAGGTTCAAATCTTTGCATTCACTTTAAGAACACTCGTGAAACTGCCCAGGCCATTAAGGGTATGCATATCCGAAAAGCCACCAAGTATCTGAAGGATGTCACTGTAAAGAAACCATGTGTGCCATTCCTTAGTTACAATGGTGGAGTTGGTAGGTGTGCCCAGGCCAAACAGTGGGGCTGGACACAGGGTCGGTGGCCCAAAAAGAGTGCTGAATTTTTACTGCACATGCTCAAAAATACAGAGAGTAATGCTGAACTTAAGGGCTTAGGTGTATATTCTCTGGTCATTGAGCACACCCAGGTGAACAAAGCCCCCAAGATGCGGTGAAGGACTGCAGAGCTCATGGTTGGATTAACCCATATATGAGCTCTCCTTGCCACATTGAGATGATCCTTACTGAGAAAGAACAGATTGTTCCTAAACCAGAAGAGGAGGTTGCACAGAAGAAAAAGATATCCCAGAAGAAACTGAAGAAACAGAAACTTATGGCCCGGGAATAAATGCCACAAAAAATAAATGCAAATGTAAAAGCAGAAAAAGAAAAAAAAAAAAAAAAGAGTGCATATTTGGTCCTGCTGGGACAAATAAATTGAAACTCTACCATCAATACATATATTTAGATGAACATTCCAACAACTCAGAAAAGGAAGCTTAGAAAACTGAATGATAAGAAAATTGCTCATTTTTAGAGGTTTTTTTGAATGATACTGTTTTTTTTTTCTTTCAAAGTGTTATAAGAATTTTCCACACATCTTGCAAGTAGTAAAAAATTATTTAGAACATATTTCAAGTATAAACGTTGGAGAAAGCATAAGGCACATTTTTTTTTCTTGAACTGCAATAGCAGTGGTGTTCAACTTCAGTTAGTTAACGAAATACAGGAAAAAAAAGTGATCTTTTATTACTATTTTACATCTTATTATTTTTTTAATATTTTTGAATTTTGAATTTAACCTTTTTTAATTTTAAAACCTCAGTACTTGAAAAATATTTTTTATACTATTCCTATAAAAATCATGTTAGTCAGTTTGTTACTTCGTTTTTTAAAAATTGAGATATCCCTATATTATATTTTGGTTGAATTGTGTCCTCAGAATAAGGTATGTCAGAGACCTAATCACCAGTACCTTCAAAATGACTTTTTTAGAGTCACTAAAATATTTTAATTTAGTTAAAGTAAGATCATTTTAGAAGTAATGGGGGGAGGTAATTAAAGTGAAGTCATTAGGGTAGGCTCTAGTACAATATGACTGATGTCCTAATAAAAAAGGAAACTTCTTACAGAGAGACAGACAGGTACAGAGCAAAGACAATGTGAGGAGACCAAGTGAGGACATCTACAAACTAAGGAGAGAGGCATGAACAGATCTTTCCCTCAGCCCTCAGAAGGAACCAACCTTGCTGACACTTTGATTTCTGATTTCTAGCCTCCAGAAGGTAAGACCATACATTTCTGTTGCTAAAGCCAGCAGCTTGTGGTATTTTGTTACGGCAGCCCTGGCAAACCAATACACCTTATTAATGTAGTACTATAGTATATTTTACAATTTTTTTCCTGTAATTCGTATCTAGTCTCATGGCGTTGTGGTCAGAGAAGAAGCTTGATACAATTTCAATTTTCTTGAATTTACTGAGGCTTGATTTGTGATGCAAGATGTAGTCTATCCTGGAAAATGTTCCATGTGCACTTGAGAAGAAAGTGCATTCTGTAGTTTTTGGATGGAATGTCCTATAAATATCAACTAAGTCGAGATGGTCTAATGTGTCATTTAAAGCTTGTTGTCCTTATTTATTTTCTGTTTGGATGATCTGTGCATTGGTATCAGTAGTGTGTTAAAGTCTCCTACTATTATTGTGTTACTGTCGATGTCCCCTTTTATAGCTGTTAGCATTTGCCTTATGTATTGAGGTGCTGCTATGTTGGGTGCATAGATATTTACAATTGTTATATGTTCTTCTTGGATGGATCCCTTGATCATTATGTAGTGTCCTTCCTTGTCTCTTGTAGTAGTCTTTACTTTAAAGTCTAATTTGTCTGATATGAGTATTGCTACTCCAGCTTTCTTTGGACTTTCATTTGCATGGAATATCTTTTTCCATCCCTTTACTTTCAGTCTGTATAGGTCCCTAGGTCTGAAGTGGGTTTCTTGTAGACAGCGTATAGAAGGGTCTTGTCTTTGTATTCATTCAGCCAGTCTGTGTCTTTTGGTTGGAGCATTTAATCCATTTACATTTAAAGTGATTATTGACATGTGTGTTCCTATTACCATTTTCTTAATTGTTTTGGGTTTGTTTTTGTAGATCTTTTCCTTCTCTTGTGTTTCCTTCCTAGAGAAGTTCCTTCAGCACTTGTTGTAAGGCTGGTTTGGTGGTGCTGAATTCTCTTCACTTTTGCTTGTCTGGAAAGCTTTGGCTTTCTCCGTCAAATCTGAATGAGATTCTTGCTGGGTAGAGTATTCTTGGCTGTAGGTTTTTCTCTGTCAAGACATTAAGTATATCCTGCCATTCCCTTCTGGCCTGCAGAGATTCTGCAGAAAGATTAGCTATTATCCTTATGGGTTTTCCCTTATATGTTATTTTTTGCTTATCTCTTGCTGCTTTTAACATTTTTTCTTTGTGTTTAATTTTCATTAGTTTGATTAATATATGCCTTGGTGTATTTCTCCTTGGGTTTATTCTGTATGGGACTCTCTGTGCTTCTTGGACTTGATAAACTAGTTCCTTTCCCACGCTGGGGAAGTTTTCCACTATAATCTCTTCAAATATTTTCTCAGGCCCTTTCTTTTCTTCTTCTTCTCCTGGGACACCTCTGATTCAAATATTGGTGTGCTTAATGTTGTCCCTGAGGTCTCTGAGAATGTGTTCCATTCTTTTTTTCTTTTGCCTTTATCTTGCTCTGTGGCAGTTATTTCCACCATTCTGTCTTCCAACTCACTTACTTGTTCTTCTGCCTCAGTTATTCTGCTGTTTATACCATCTACAGTATTTTTAATTTCAGTTATTGTGTTGTTCATTACTGTTTGTTTGCTCTTTAGTTCTTCTAGGTCCTTATTAAATGTTCCTTGTATTTTCTCTATTTTGTTTCCAAGATTTTGGATCATCTTTATTATCATTACTCTGAATTCTTTTTCAGGCAATTTACCTATTTTCTCTTCATTTATTTGGCCTCATGGGGTTTTTTCTTGCTCCTTTGCCTGCAAGGTGTTTCTTTGTTTTCTCATTTTGTCTAATTTATAGGATTTGTTGTCTCCTTTCCCTATGCTGCCTAGTAGTAATTCCTTTTGTTTCTGCCCTATGCCCCCTGTGGTGAGGTTGGTCCAGTGTCTTGAGTAGGCTTCCTGACGGGAGAATCTGGTGCCTGCTTTCTGGTGTATGGATCTGAGTCTTTTCCCCCTGATGAGCAGGGCCATGTCAGGTGGTGTGTTTTAGGGTAGGTGAAAACCCCTTAGGACTAAGCTTAATATGGCTTTAGGTAGTCTGTGTGCTGATGAGTGGGTTTGTGTTCCTGTCTTGCTTGTAGTTTGGTGTGAGATATCCAGCACTGGCAATTGCAGGCAGTCAGGTGGAGCCAGGTCCTAGGCTCTGATAGAGGCCTCCATGAGAGTTCTCTGTGGTTAATCTTCCCTGTGGCTGAGGACTCTCTAGTGGTCTAGTGTCCTGGACTCAGTACTCCCTCCCCAGAGCCTCCAACTTAACTTCTGGTCAAGGAATCCAGACTCCAGCGGTTGCTCGTCCCAGCAATAAAGGGGATTAAAAAAGACTATCCAAGCCCCAGACTAATGGTAAAAGGTTAAGTCAAACAAACAATTACTGAATCAATGAAATATGTACATGCACAAGAAAAACAAAAACAGAATCCAATAGAATATAAAGCACTAGAAAAACCTGACAGAAGAACCCCAGAATGCAATCAGAGAATTAAAGAGAAAACCAACAAAAATTCAAAACCAAAAAAAAAAAGCAACAGTGAAATTGTGAAAATGAGGACCAAATATAGCAGGGACCGAATACAAAGAAGGAGCAAATACAACAAAGAGCAAGAGAACAACTGGATAGACTGAAGATCCCCAAAATGAAGTCAAATAATTATAATTAGAACTAAGATAAAGACAAAAGCTAATAATGAAAACCAAAGCAGTGTGTCATCTGAAGCATAAAGCAAGGAATCAGAGCAGGCCAATAATATTGATTAAAAGTGTAATAAGATAAAATAAAAAGGGGTAAAGCACAGAGCAACAGAAGAGCATAATATGACTGTAAATACAAAAAGAAAAAGAAAAAAATAAAATAGAAATGTATTAAAGATAAAGAAGATGGGGAGATAAACTCAGGACTACATAAAAGCTAGCTAGAAATAGAAATGTATAAAAAGGCTAAAAATAAAAATAAAAGTAAACAATAGAATAAAAAGTATGTTATAAATGTGAAAATCCCTTAGGACTAAGACCATTATTAAAAAAAAAAAAAAAAAAGGCTAGCACTGACAACAGAATGGATCAGATCAATAGAGTTAATAATAATAATTCTGTTTCCTTGGGGTCTCAGCTGTAAGTGTCCTTGTACAGGCCTTGAGCCTCAGGCCACCTTCACCTCCCAAAGAGGCCCTCCTCTGCCTCTGGGTTGGACTCTGTACCTGCTGTGGGTCCTATGGTGTCCACTTAGGCTCTAATTTGGCCCAATTCCTGTATGTGCTTGCTCCCACAGTCTACAGCTGCCAGAGCTAGATCATTTTCATTTGTGGGAGCATTCATTGTCTACTCAGATATTCCAAAGACATAGGGTCTACCTAGCTGATCACGGGGCTTTAGTTTGCAGCATGTATATCTGATGGGAAGATTTTAGAACCTCTTCCTTAGTCTCCCTGGACCTGGTGTGTAGCTTTGGTTTTGTCCCTGCTTCTGCATGTGGTCTCATTGCCAGAGTCTTGTCCTAAGGCTGCCTTGGAACTCTTTGGGTTTGCCTCGGTGAGGATTTCCTTTATTGTTCATCTGCAGACACAGGTGTATGGGGAGAGAGAGGCTTTGATAGTGGCTCCTCTCCCTGAGAGTGACTCAACAGTAGCACCCTGCTTGGATCGCAGAAGCCCCGGGGATGACGCTGAATGTGCAGATATGCCAGCAGCCACAGGTATAGGAAATCTGGCCTTAGTATGGTTTTATACTGGTGCCTGGTGCAAGGTGCCTGAGGGGCAGCACTTAGGGGCTTTTTGTATTACTCTGTGACCAGTAGAATTTCCTTTACTGTTCATCTGTAGGCAATGGTGTGTGGGGAGAGAGAGGGTACAATAGTGGCTCCTTTCCCTGCCTGTGAGTCAGCAGTAGTGCCCTGCCTGGGTTGCAGGAGCCCTGGCAGTGGCGGTGGTGCCTATTGCATAGGGAAGCCAGTGGGCTTGGGTATAAGTGGTGTGTCTCCAGAGCTGGCCCACTCTGCAGACTTCTTCTGACTCTCGGCAGCAGGCACACCAGGCCAGTCTGCTGCCGAGAGCCAGAAGAGAGGCTACAACAGTGCCTCCTCCCCCCTGCTTGTGATTCAGCAGTAGCGTGCCACCACCATGACCACCCAGCTTTCCTCAATAGGCATTCTCCACTGGGGATTTCTTCTTTCCTGTCCCCTCAGTCCATCTCCCCACAGCCAACAATATTTCTCACCCTGAACCAGTTCTCTGATTCCCACATTCCAGCTCCCAGACACGCTGTACCCTGTGAACCCATCTCTTAGTCTGGGACACACAGGGCCGTGGTTTCTCACTCTTTCCCGTCTGCCACAGATCAGACGCTTTACCCTCTTTGGACAGTCCCAAATGCCTCCCTTCTGACCCAATCAAATTCCCTATTGGAGAGAGGGTTTCCCTGTCAGGTTTCCCCGAATTCAGCAATCTCTCCTCTGTTTCAGCTCCCCCTGCCCCAGTGTTTAGGACTGGTCCCTTTACTTTCTTCTCTTCTTTCTCCTTTTTTTTTTTTCCTCTCTGTCCTACCCAGTTATGTCAGGATCTTTGCAGTCCTTTCTGGTGTCCAAGGTCTTCTGCTAGTGTTCAGCTGGTTTTCTGTGGGAATTATTGCATCTTTTGATGTATTCCTGATGCATTTGTGGAGAGAGATGCACTCCACATCCTTCTACTTTGCTGCCACCTTTTTTCCCCCAGCCTTTAAGTTTTAATGAACAAAACAGAAAGGATAAAGACATTAAAAGTAATCATAACTTGATGCAGTATAATTCTAGGCTTGTTAGAGAATTTTAGATGTTATTTGTATATATGTGTATGTTTGTGCCTCTATGCAAAAGCAAGGAAGATATATACAAATAAATAAATATTTTTCTATCATTTCTCCTTTAGTTAATAGTCTCCTAAAGAAAGAACAAAAGAATTTTAAAAATGGCTGTTCAGTTCCCTCCTGTTAATACACAATTCACAGGAAGCACCTGTGCAGTTATCAGCCTTTAAGATTAGCATTACACTTATAGCCATGGTTGTCGGTTGGGCATGAGATTGGCACCACAGACATTTGCCAATGTCTGGTGATGATTTTGGTTGTCATAACTGGAGTAGAGCATTGCTACTGGCATGTGGCAGGTAGAGAGAGGCATACTGTTGAACATCCTGTAAGGTACAGAGCAGATTCAGTAATGAGGAATTATCACACCCAAAGAATGGTACTGCCGAGGTGGACAAACCTTAACTCAGAGCCTTGTTGACTTTGACTTGACATTTTAGCTTTCACATGCGTGCATTCTATAATTAATAAATTCTGTAAAACCTTTTAGGTATCTATTTATATATTCAATTTAATGTGGTGTGATAATGCATCTCAGGGAGTAATTATATACTATATAAAGCAGTCCTCATCTGTATATGATTTAGCAGTCCCTTTTGCAAGCATGTTATGAATAAGGATTGCATTTGCAATCTGCTTATCACCTGTCATACTAAGAGTAATGCTCAGTTTCTTTGTTGTGTTTGTTTGCTGTTGTTGTTATTCCATTTTTATTCTCAAGTTTATGAATACCACATACGTTTGTGACATTAAATACTCTAAAATCCTAGGAAGATTTATTTATGTTGTGGGGAAAATAGTTACTCTGTAAGTATTTAGCTCACAGATGGTGTTGTCTCAGTCTCTTCTCTGCCAACATCTTAGTCTCACTCGCCAACACGGGAGAAACACACCTAACCTCACACTGAGTCATCAGGAAAACCAGGTAACCATTTGCAGCAGTGGAAGAAATAAAGGAAACAAATTAAGGAAATTTTGATAATGGACCACGATATCCTGTTTTGTGTTAAGACAAACTCTGTAGACTTACATCTTTGTGGACATGCCCAGATTAAGCAAGCCTAGTTTTTCATCCAAGTCACAGCCATCTTTCTTGAAAATGAAGACCATTTTAGAGTAATAAATCCATAGCAAATGAGTCTGCCATCAAGCCTTCCAGACACTAAACCTTCCATATTTCCCAATGCATTTTAGTACTCTAAGTCCCTAGTATTTTCTAGATGAAGACAAAACAAATGACAGACTCTGAAAGACAAAAGAGTTGGTCTGAGTTTCACAGATCTGAGGTTTGCAAAACTCAGATTTGCTAAAGGTCCTTAATTCCATCTGTTTGCCACATAAATGAGCATTACTGGACAAAGAAGTCTGCTGCAAAGCTTAAGACAGGATAATATCTTGAGGTTCTAACAAGATCAAGGACAAGTTTCCTTTTTAGGATTCCTTGGAAATGTATGTAGACAGCGGATAGTACCAGGAGAAAAAGGAAATAAGTATTAGAGGATAAGTGAGAGTTAAGGCTCATAGAAGATGTTGGAGAAGATAGAGTCAGGATGGCAGGGTGAGATAGTACTCATGGTAAGATGAACACTGTTTTCCTCAGCGATTACTTGAAAAAAGAAATAGATATTTTTCAGAGAAAGAGAAAGGAATTTACACTGCATGGTCTTCACCACCTGCCACATATAATACAAGGTATTCTGCTGAGCAGTAGTGATGGACATGAGGTTGGAAACTTTAGTCGCAGCGAAATATCTAGAAAAACAACTATGGGAAATGTGACAGAGAATTTAAAATGAAGCAATGACTTAGTAAAGAGCAGTGAGCACTGAGTAGACAGTAATTACTTTATAATGGAAATAGAAAAAGAGAAAACTGATTCTGATCTCCACACTCAAGTAAGGACTCAGGGGTGTAAGCATTAAGTAGGTTTAAAGAGAGTTTATCCAACCACAAAAGGAAAGCAAGGGAATTTTCTCAAAAATGATACAAATTTACAGACTGGGGAGAGTTGAGGAACTGGAGTTCACAATGAAGACAGGAAGACTCTCAGTGGAAAAGAAAATAAGCCTGTGATCAGAGTGGATATTTAAAGTTTGAATGCTTTTTGCATTTATTCAACAAGTATATTGTGGCATCATTGTGAGTGATGGCCACTCAAAGGCAAATTTTGCAAAAAAACAAACCCCAAACAAAACAAAAAACAATGATACTTCAGCATGGCTTGTTGCTCATTACCCTTTGAATAATAATTTATTTGTAGTATACATTTAACTAGGGGTCAAATAAAATCTTTTCCTGACAATAAATGTTATATTTGAGTATAATAAATTTCTCTGAATTTACTTTAAGCAATGGTTTACATAATCAACACTTGGTATTTTGGAAATGTTGATTCTAAAATAAAACTCAAGACTGTTTTTTCTGAATGTTACAAAGCTATCACTAGATATTTTATTTTTTGTTTCCTGACAGACAGAATTTTTTTTTCCATCTACACATGCACTTTCAACTAGTGCTATGAAACTAAACAAGTAATCATATTTTTAAAAATCCATAGTATAATTCAGTTAATCAAGCTTCAAAGAGTACATAAATATATGCTCTCTTCAAGGATAGAATATTATAACTCATGTAATTTGAGCATTCTGCTCCAAATAATCTGCAAGACACAGGCTTATTTCCAATGACCAACCATTTGTTTTTCCTCTCATAAATATTTTTGAAGAATCATTTAAGAGTTGACTGTAAAGAAGTAAGCTTTTGAAGCAATAAAATTTATGTCCTGAGATTTGCTTTTGTATAAAAGAACAACTTTATCTCAACACAATAGATTAATTTAGTAGCTATCATGCTGGAATTCATCCTCTATAACATCCTTTATCTTATAATCATCAGGAAGTGGCTGATCAGCCTTCTCATTCTATTTAAAATGTCAAGCAGAGATATGAAGGGTAGAAAGGACAGGGAAAGGCTTCTGTGAATGGTTAAACCATGATATTTACAATGTGCATATGCAAGCAGGTGTATGTAAATAGATCCTTGGACTTCGTCATATTGATAATATGAAGCTGATTGTAATATTCTGAGAATAATGTTGATGGTTGAATTAAATACTGAATGCTATCTATAAAATCTAAGAACCTGTTAATATTTAGTCATGCCTGCACAATATTACTCCCAAATATTCCCCCACCCCCACCCCATTCTATCTACTCATTTTATAATGTGACTTTGCAGCTTGTCCCCTAGATGGAAAGAGAACTTCCTTGCTTGTTGACTTTGGGCTCATCATAAGGGTTGCTTTGGCCAATAGGATGTTATAGAGGCTTGAAATGTGCTTGTGTCCGTGACCTTGCTTCTTTTTCTTCTTCCATCTTATAATAAAAAAATACCCTTGTCTGGCCAATGATCAATAAATAAATAAATAAATAAATAAATAAATAAATAAATAACATATAAAGCAGATCTGGGCCCAACCTGGAGGTTGGAGCCAAGTCCAGCCTAGACCAGCCAACCATCAACAGAACCACAGATACATGAGAGTAATGATTATTATTTTAAGCTAATGAGCTTTGCAGTGGTTTGTTATACAACATTATTGTTACAAACACAACTGTTGTTTTATGTCTTTATTTTATTAATGAGCAGTGAAAATGCAGAAGTCTTTTGTAGAGAGTAAGAACAGACTATAAGAATTAGAGGACCTACAAACAATTAAAACATAGTCCATTGAATCTTGACTAGAACCCTCCCGCCTCAGTGTTATAGTTTGTTGTGTTAATATATCTTAATTGTTCTTAATAGTTTTTGATCCATAGTCATTAAGTCACTATGAAGTTGTCATGATAAATGTTATTATGCTAAGAATGACACTGAATAGCCAGCCTGTCGATACTAGTCTCTGACAGTAATTTTCACATAGGTCATGTTGTTATGTTGTAGGAAACAGTAAAATGATACTATTCAAATTTTAAAACAGGAAGAAAAGTTCATTTACATCTGATGCATCTGCAAAGCACTTATATTTAGTCTGAGAGCTTGGTCATAGTGGTAATAATAAAACATTAGTGATTAACAGATGCAAGAGTTATGTAAGAAATTAGATGAGGTACTGTGTAGGTTACTTTATTCTTAACATATCAAAATTGATAATGAAGTGAAGTATGATTTTAAAATGTTTCTAAAAATAAAAAGCAAGGTTGATCAAAGAGCATAAAAGTTAACAGAAGAGGATGGGTGATTAACTGCCACCAGATACCATTACCTCTCCTAGGCTAAACCAAATAGAAGAATGTTATGGGCTGAATTGGGTTATTTTGGTATTCATATGTTTAAAGCCCTAACCTCCTCCGGTGTCTCAGAATGTGATTGTTTAGGAGATAGGGCCTTTAAAATTTGATTAGGTTAAAATGAGGCCATTAAGTTGTATCCTAATCCAATTTGAGTTGGTGTTCTTATAAGAGGAGGAAATTGGGACACACAGAGAAACACTAGAGATGCACATACACAGAGGAAAGCTCACATGAGGACGCAGCAAGAAAGTGGCCATCTGTTAGACATGAAGAGAGGCTTCAGCAGAAACCTGAGGACACCTTTATCTTGGACTGTGAGAAAATAAATTCTGTTGTTTAACAGTCTGTGTGTGTTTGTTTGTTTTTGTTTTGTTTTGTTTCTTGGCAGCCCAAACAAACTAATTTAAAGAGGTAAGCTAAAATCAGCGTAGGCCAGCCAGGCAAGAGGAAATGTAACTGCTGAGAGATATAGTGCAATACAGAGGAGGTGATCTCTCTCTTCCCCTCATTTTTCATTCTCTAACCATCCTTGCCAATCGGAAGGGTAAAAAATATGTTTGCCTATTCTATAGCTTCACACCAGAGTTTCAGGGACTTTATTAGTTTGCTTCAGCTAAAATTGGAATCACCACCTAATTAAGTTTACAGTGACAGTGTTCCTCAAAATTCATCAGCCTTAAGTGCTGGTGCACAATGTGCTCTCCTTTTCATTGCTTTTTAGTCAGAGTGAACTTTAGGGTTGATCTCTTAACTTCTATCAGAAGTTAAGCCTGAATTTGAAAATAGTAATATATTTGTTGTATTTTCAGTATGTATTTTTATTTTGGGGTATAGTGATCACAGATAATTTGGTGAGGTTTTTTTTTTTTTACTAAACATATATGGAGATATTCCATAGACATGCAAAAAATAGGTATTCCTCATTCAAAAATAAATACAGGAAATGCTATATGCTAATGAAATTTAAAATTTGATTATATTTTAAATATATAATGAGTTACTTTGGGCTGTTTAAGCTATCCGGTTATTAAAATAATGTGTACTAATATCTCCCTTTCAAAGCTTTATTTTCCTTTCTACACAGAATTTTTAATAGTATTGACTTTATACATTTAGAGTAAGTCCCCTATATACGAACGAGTTCCATCCTGAGAGCGTGTTTGTAAGTCCAATTTGTTTGTAAGTTCAACAGTTAGGCTAGGTACCCAACTAACACAATTGGCTATATAACCCTGTACTGTAATAGGTTTATAATACTTTTCACACAGGTAATACCTGACAAACTAACATGAAAAATAAAGAAAACATTTTTAATGTTACAGTACAGTAGCTTGAAAAGTACAGGAGTACAGTACAACAGCTGGCACACAGGGGCTGGCATTGAGTGAAAAGGCAAGAAGAGTTACTGACAGGAGGAGGCAGAGGGGGTGGGAGAGGGTAGAGCTGAAGGATGGTCAGCAACAGGAGATGGAGAGCAAGCTGCAATTTCACTCACACCTGACCTTGATGGCACAGATTTCTGATTCCTTGCTGGATTCAATTCTATCTACTCTCTTGGAAAAAAAGATCCAGTGATATCTGAGTAGTAGCTCTTTTTTTCTCATCATAGATGACACAGTAGCAGTGGATTGCCTTCTGAACAGCCGCTGCAATCTTCGTGTGCCGTTCTACGTTTGGATCCTGTGCCTCAAAAACTAAGTCTCCTCAAATAAAGAAAATCCCCTTATCATTCCCTGTGTCGTGAATCTCTTCTGTTCTTTAGTTACTTCTTCTTCTTGTTGCTCCACTCTCTCAACTATTTTCAATTTTGTTTCCATCTTTATCACTTCAAGCTTCTTAGCAGTACTGCTGCTTTTACACTTGCTTCTGGACATCCTGGGCTTGAAATAAAAATACTGTAGTACTGTACTCTGTACAATACTGTACAGTAAAGTACACAAAAGCACAACCATTTGTAGAGGATGCATGCAGGTCACAGTGTATGCCAGACACATGAACTAACTTATGTGATTGGACATATGAACCTATGTTCAAATCTTTGAAAGTTCACAGCTTGAAGGTTCGTGCGTAGGGGACTTACTGTAGTTGGTATTTTGAGATATATGTTAATTTATAAATGTTATATCTAATTCCTAAATTGAGCTTTTTATCAATACACTGTACCCATCTTTAACCTATTTAAAAATCTTATTATTTGAATTAACACTTAATGGATGTTAATAGTGCCACTTAATATTTATTTTTATGTGGTTTTTCTATTGTGCATCTGCGGATTTCTTTAACTTTTATTTTGCACTTGCTTTAAAAGTCATTTTAAGCAATATAGAGCTGTTTATATTTTCTAACTCAGTAGGATAATCTCTGATATTCTATGGATTATATTAATATATATATGTGTGTGTGTGTATGTATATATATTAGGTTTATTTTTATCACATTTTAATTCTCTTGTTTGAAGAGATTTTTATTTTGGCCAGTTTGATACATATTGCTATTAATTGTCCTCTTTCCCACTAGTTAATCTGGTGGTTCTACTGCACAGGTCTGTTCTTCCCCTGCTGTGATCCTCTTCAAATTAGAAGGAACTGTTAGACTAATGTGACTTTTGAATTTTCACCTGCCCTGCTATGATCTGTAAAAGATTTCACTCCTCACCTTCCTCCCATCTGGGCTTTGATGTTTGACCCAGTTTCTTTTATTCTGTTTTTCCTTGTACTAGATTTAAAAAATCCTTTTCGGCATAAATATTGCAAGCTGAGACCCTCCATTAATACTATCTATTTTAGATTTAAACACATATACATAGGGAGACGAGAGAGAGAGGACAGAAATGTTAATTACTCACCACAATCCTTCTTCATCTTCCCCTATCTCCAGTTCTAGTTTGGGTTAATGCACTATTTTGTTTATGCCTTTTTACAAAATATTTCCTTCAGATAAGGACATAAATGATATAATCTCTGGATCCTCAAACCTTGCAAATATCTTTTTATCAGCCTGTTTGATGAATGATATATTTCTTAGTTGCATATAAAGATATTGAGTTTCAGGTTTATTTTTACATTATTATGTAGATGCTATTCACAGTCTTCTAGCTTCCAGTTTTGCAGATAAGAAACCTAATATCAACCTTATTATTTCTACTTTTACAAATCATTTATTTTCTCTAATTGGAAGCTTGAAAGATTTTCTGTTTATCCGTGGAGTTGAAAATTTTTAGCAATATATGCTTGTGTGTGTGTGTGTTCTTTTCAGTCCTACCCTGAACTTAGAAAAAATTTTAAAACAGCAGAATTTCACCTCAAAAGATTTTTGAATTTGCAACTTATTTTGTCTCCCCTTAATTTGATTCTTTTAAAATATCATTCATAACTTTTTAAAAAAAAGTGATTTTACATTAATTGTTATTATCTGCTTTAATTACTGTCTCTTCATGACTTTTACCTTTCTTGAAATTTACCCTGTTTTATGATATTTCTTCCATTTAATCTTCCAGGTAAGAATTTATCTATCCAATAGTGAAAATTCTTTCAATTTATCTCCTGATTGCTTACAGGAATTATATTTTTTTAAGTTCCACAAACTGTTTTGTGCTATAAAAACACTCCCTGACAGTATTGAACCTTACTTGAGGCCTGTAATCCTAGAAAACAGTGAAGGTTAAGAAATCTCCTCACCCTTTGTGTTCTAAAAAAAAGGTTTACTACAAAGAGCCATCCATCCCCATATGACTTAGATAAAACTCATGGACACTTCCATGTGTACTTATAACAATACTAGACATAGATTCTTCAAATTCCCATTCTTTGTTTCCTAAATGATTGGCTGATCAGCTGGAACAAAACACTTATTAACCAAACTCTGGTTAATTTTCTCTACTTCCCAGAGGTCCCTGAACTTGGCCCACCTTCAGCCTGAACCAGCTACCAGCCCTCCTCATCCCCCCTGAGAACAGGCTGGCCTTCAGGGAAAACATTCTCTGATCTTCTGTCTAATCATGCCACTTTCATTCATCCCACTTGCCCATATTTGGCCTTCTAACCTCGTTCAGTTCACTCTATGAAAGAAAAATCCTTGAGACCCTTGCTGATCTTATGATCAGAATGGTCTCCCTATTGCAATAGTGCCTCTCCCTTGTTGAAATAGTACCTTTCCTCTTCTTATAATATCCTTTCAAGCAAAGTTTCTCTTTACTAAGTGTGGCTTTAGTTTTCATTGTACATCCTAAAATCAGTCTCTCTCTCTGTCTCTCTCTTCCTCTCACTGTTGTTCAAATTGTCACCTCTCTCTTCCAAAAATTCCACTTTACTATGATTTATCTGTTTGCTATGTTCAGTTTGTTTTTGTTTTCTTTTTTTTTTCTTTTTCTTTTTTTTTTTTTCCTGGCTGCTGGAACATATTAGATACATTGTCAGAGGTTTTGGACTATTCCTTGGAGCGTGGCTTCAGGTACTAATTTAAGTGGACCCCAAGAGGGCTAAGCATTATTAGAACTCCCTCTCTATGGGCTAGAGCTACACCAGCTTAGAAGTTGTCGGTTCCCTTGTCCAGGAACTAAGAGGAAACTTTTCTCCTCCTAATGTTAGCTAGAAACTTTAGAACTTGCCTAGCTTTAAGGTTAGAGAGGCTTCTGTCTATCTGATTTGCTAATTTTCAACCTCTAGGGAGTCAAAGAAAATGTCACCTTTCCTTTCTACTCTTCACAGATCTGTTCAAGGCAATGATTCTCCAGCATCTCTATTCATGAGTGCATGCCCTGGGATATTCTACCTGTGGCCTCCCACATATCATTTGATCTAAGGGATAAACATCTTGTAACTATTTCATTCCACTGGACCACATGTCTTTATCCTAGCTCTCAGATTTCAAAGAGCTATTTGATTATAGAGACATTAATGTATGACATGGAATTGGGGAACTCACTTAGTAGCAATGCTTTGTATTGCTATTTCCCAAGATTTCACAGTAACCTTCTCTAGTGTTAATAGTTTCCCTGGTTTTACATCAATGCTATGTGATCTCGGGGATCCCTAAGATGCGGAAATATTTCTAATTAGCTGAGAAAAAAGAGAGCTTAAATATGATCTCAGAAAGATCATTAAAGGCAAAAGAGTGCGGGCTCTGCTGGTATAAAAGGCAAGAGGAAGAGATTCAACATTCTGTGTAATACTGGGCAGTTACCCAAGCCAATGAACTTAGGCCTTTGCTATAGCCAGGGTGAAAACAAGCAAGCTTGCTGTTATAGAAGCAATTGACAAAAATGATATCACTGCCTTAAGTAAGCAAAATGACCTTTTACCAGGCATGTAACATTAAAATGCTGTTGCTGAGGTTTATGGAGAATGCCTGAAGAAATATAGCTTATTACATCACTTCTACTGAGAATTTCTGGAAGAATTTCTGTAAGAATGTTTTTGTGTGTACTCGTGATTACACATCAAAAGCATTTAAGTGAATATTTTTGATACAATGAAAACTAGCCAAATACTTTGATACTACCAAATATGTCAAGCTACTGAACAACAACTGAGTTTTGATTTCTGATTCTGTTACACTAATTTATTAATTAAAATAGATAAAAATACAAAATCTACAAATTTATGCAGGACACTTACACAAACTAAAAATTGCTATATCTCAATTCATAACGAAGAGAGCGGAGAATTTAGTGAAGAGCGGCCTATGAAATTGTCTTCTATTATAATCAAATTATAAAGTGGCAAAAGAATAAATAAGACCTTCAATCAGTATAGAGGAGAATCAATAAAGTTGGCAAAAAGGAATAAAAAGGGGAAAGCACACCTCGCGCTTAAGTAAAAATTAACACTATCAACCAGCCCCAAGGCAGTAAAACTAGTGCATCAGGAACTTGAAAAATAAGGAGAACCTAACTCTCTGTCAAATGCATGGTAAAGTTTGCCAGAAGTTACCTGGGGGAAATCAACATTTGGCTCCCCAGATAACATAGTTTGGGACCAATAGTGATGAGTTTTCTTTTGATAATGATATATTTACAACAGGTGTAAAAAAAGAATATGAAATCTTGGTGCTATGTCACTAAGAAAAACTGTATTTGAACTCTATCTGCTACTGACTGAGTCAAATGCTTTCTAGCCTGTGCTGAATTTAATTTAATAGAAAATAATATCTGTCACCCATGTTGGGATGATAAAACTATTGTGGCTAATTATATTAATTAAGATGCTAAAGTAGGGATCATTCAACATAAGTATCAAATCAACATTTAGTTAGCACTGTCTTCATCCATATTGATGACCAGAAATTGTAGAGCCTTTGAAACCAATTAAACAAGGAGTCAAGGACAAAATACATTGCAGAGAACACAAACAATAAAGAAATTGGACACAAAATTTTTCCAATAAAAATTTGCTGTGCCACAGAAATAAACAAAAAGAAAATAACATGCATAATTCTATAATAACAACTTTGAAATGAAAAAATACATTTTTACAAAAAGTTTAAAAAATGGACTCAAAATGTGAGTGGGAATGAATAGATAAATAACAGTTGTAGAAATTTTTTAAATTGTTAAAAAATTATTTTTAGGAAAATGACTGAATCTGGATGAATGCTCATTCATTCATTTATTCAAAACCTATTTCTTGATCTCCTACTCTCTGCCAGGTGCTGAATTCAGTGCCAGGTACTCAATTTTGAAAAGACTTCATGTGGTGGCTGCCTTCTAGGCTGAGAAAGGGGGAAAGGCAACTAAGTATTATAGATTTTTATAGGAGATGAGATTTATAAAGGAGTGATTTCACTCTGACCTCATTTTGGAAAACTGACTTGAGGAGGTACCAGGAATGAGAAGTGGAAGAGTTCAAAGTTTTTGCAAGGAAAAATAATAAGAAAATACTGGTGAATATCTGATCTTGGTACAACAGCAAAGGGAAAGACCATGAAAGAAAATATTGTTAGATTTATTAACTAAAATTTCTTCATATTAAAATGTCATGAAGGCAACAGAAAGGCAATGACAGTATATAAAATTTAAAAATACATAAAGCTGAAAATACGTAAGATACGTGAAAGTTCAATATCTTAATATATAAACTAACCTACAATAAGAACCAATACCCTTCAAATAGAAAATTTTCAATAAACATGCATAGCCCATTCACAAATTACTATTGAGGAAATAAGATGCTGCTAGTAAAAATGAATGCAAATTAAAACAATAATGTGCAGATAAAATAATGTGCAATTTTCTTTTCAAATTTTTGATGATCAAAACAAAAAATTAATAACAAATGTTTAATGGTAAACAGACATTTAAAAATTGCTGCTGGAACAACAGTTAGATTCAATTTTACTAGATTTAGTAAAACCATAGCATCTGTCAGAATATTTGACAAAATAATTCTACTTTAAGGAATTTCTATTACAAATATAGCACAGTAGTTTGTAGAGATATATATTTAAAGAAAAATAATCAAGGTACTTAAAAATTGAAGAGTAAATGTGACAGTCATTAGTGATGTTCAAAATTTTTCCATTCTTCTTTACTGAATATGTAATTGGTGTTATGGGTTCGAACATGTTCTCTCAAAAATAGATTTGTTGAAGTCCTAACCTCCAGTACCTCAGAACAGAATCTTGTTTTTTTTTTTTCAGAATGGGATCTTATTTAGAAGTTGAGTCTTTGCATTAAGCAAATTAAGATGATGTATACCTATATAAATATGTATCTATATAGATATAGTGATGTATATATTTAGTTACTTTCCTAATGTTTGCTCTAGGGCATATGTATATTTGAGTTGAGGACTTATCTGCAATACCACGCACTAAAAGTATTATTGTACATCATTCACAAATTTTGTACTTTGAGTTCCATACTGTGACTTCTGTCTTGCTTCAGGAGGAGGAATTAACTACATGTTTAAGTGGGAAGGAGAGGTAACTGAATATTTGAGGACTAGAGGTCCATTAATTTTAGTGTTCATGAACATTTCACGTCTCAGCTCCTTGCAGAATCAATTTTATGATTCTGTTGTCTTTTGAGTATGACCATATACAGCTAGTGCCAGCAAAATATAATTGGGAAACTTCATACATTTTGTCAATTAAATGGAGGTAAAAATAACATGTGGAAGTTGCTTCTCAATGCGAACGTTAAGAGCTAATAAATGATTTGTCTTGCTCCCCCTCCCTGTAACAATGTCATGTGGGTGTGGCGTTAGAAACTTCAATTCCTCCACTCATCTAAGTGCAAGATTCAGGTGAAATGGACGTGTGACCTCAGTGACTTCTTGTTGGACATATCACAGAAGTAACACGTTTTTATTATTAAGAGCCAGTAGGCTTTTGGAGCTACTTTACTGAAGAATACCTAGAGCACACTGATCGATAAAATGGTTGTCAATAAAGAAAATATAAAATATAGTGTTAAGTAATTAAGTACAAACTGTAAAATGTGATTTAATGAAAGATTGTATGTGATATATTCTACATATGTATGTTTATATTAATGTATGTAGGTGGGTACACTGAGATAAATAACATGAATGAATATACACCAAAATATAAATAATAATTATGCATGTCAGATAAATGACAAATAATTTCAGTTCTTTTCTTTAACTTCTTTTGTATTATTTAAAATATCTCAAAAACTGACAATAAGAAAAATAAAACATATATAAATATTTTTCCTATAAATTTATAATATATGCAACTTTTATATCCAAATTAATTTTTTTAATTTTATTTATTTATTTTATTTTTTTGGCTGTATTGGGTCTTTGTTGCTCTGTGGCATGTGGGATCTTCCCAGACCACAGCGCCCAAACCCATGTCTCCTGCATCGGCAGGCGGATTCTTAACCACTGCGCCACCAGGGAAATCCCCACATTAAATTTTTAAATTTTATTTTGGGTTTTAAAAATATTTGGTTTAACTCAATGTATACAGTCTACTTTTATGGATACTTTTCAAAAATAAGTTTAAAATGATATTTATATTGTAATTAAACTAAAATTGTTTTGATAAAGAAAAAATGAACCAATACAATTTTTAACAGCTAACATATAGTTCTCAAAAAAACTCTTGGCTTCTACTAGAAATTTATTTTCTCTGTATAATTTTACTAAAGAAAATGTTAAAAGTTTGTGACAATCCTGTGCTCATCAAAATTATCTTGATTGGGATGAAACTTTGGTATCTTAGAGATCAAATAAATAAGTTCTTATGTCCTATGTTATGACTAGTTTGGGTAAAAAGTGAAAAGAAAATGGTTAAGTGAGCAATATCTGTACAAAAGATATTAGAAAGGAAAGCTAAATGTCCTGAAGCAGAATAACATAGAATACTATGTGTAAATGAACAAGGATAAAATGGCTTAGAGAACAGGTGCTGTGGACTGGTGAAAGAGAAAATAAATTTAAGAAAATTTGTGCAAAGAGCAAGAATAATGCTGGTTCAATGTATGCATTTGTAAAAAGATTGCTTTAGATCTTGAAACACAATTATAGAGAGATTTGATATGGAAAGAAAGAAAACGGTAGGAGGTAAACTACCAGGGGTGTTCCCAGTTCCTGTCCAGATAGTAAACTAGTACAGTCTGCCAGTTCCCCCCTCTAGAAAAAATGGTGGAAAATTATTGAAAGAGAGCAGGAAATATGAATAATAGAAACAAGCAAAGCTATTATGAAAAAATCTTAAAGAAACTGAAGGCTGCCTTGAAGTGGAATATGTGTTGGATAATAGCTGCAACGTGAAGCCAGGGACAGATTGATGCAGCAGTGAAAGAGTGGGTTGAAGAAAATGTTTAACATCTGCCCTTGACTTTTCTTCAGATTTTCTTTGGAACTATTGACTGTCTCTCAGCAGCAGCTGGGGTAAAATCAAAGCATTAAAGGCCCTAATGGAGTCTTCAGTGCTAACATCTGATTCTTTCACTTTCCCACTTCCTCCTGGTCTGAACCCCTGAGGCTGGTGTATTTCAACCTAAGGACATTCATCAACTTTCACCACCTTCTACAAAAGAGTTTAAAGTGAAATGCTGAGGAGTGGTATTCATTGCCTCCCTCTCTAAACAGACTATGGCAGATACAGTTGTGTCAGCATCAGGATTTAGGTGGCCCAAGTGGAAAGAAATACAAATGAAAAGAAGAAAGTGCTGAAGAAATAATGGAAATAAATTTCTTAGATCTAGAGAAAGATGAAAATGCACAAATTGAAAGCATTCATGGGTGATAAATAGGAGAGATCAAGAAAATCCCACACCTAGAAAAATTACAGTTATATTTAGAAATATCAAGTATAAAAAGAAAATTCTAAAGGCTTTCGGAAAGAAAGAGCAAATAATCTTTTAAAAACCCCACTCTCATTAAATGGATATAAAACATTTAGAAAACAATGCTGGATGGCATAATATATTTAAAGAAAAAGTATAAAATATAATTTATTATTTCATAAAGTTTAATATAAAATTTTCTGTAAATATAAATTTATATAAAATATAAAATTTTATATGAAATATAAATATATAAATATTTACTTATATAAATATATAATGTAAAATTAAATATTTTATATATTATATGTAAATATATATTAGACATAATATATATTAAATATAAAATATATATATAATTTATTTATATATAATAATATAATTTATAATTTACTTATATATAATAATGTAATTTATAATTTATTTATATATAATAATATAATTTATAATTTACTTATATGTAAATATATTTATATGTTATATACATATATATTTTATAGAATATAAAATATATATGATATATTTAAATACATTTAAAGTTTTTAAAGTAGTACAATATTTAAAGAATTCAAATAAAAATGGTCTTCCTAGAACATAAAATGGTCATGAAGAATATGAAGATGATCTGAATAAATGCAGATATGTCCCATGTGCTTAGACAAGAAATATTCACAACTTAAATATCAATATAAACTCTACTAAAATTGAACTGGGTGCTTTTTAAGAAACTTGATAGGTTTACTCCAAAATTTACATAAAAGAAAAAAGACCCATGAATAAGTGTGCTAAAATGCTAACTGGAAAAATAAATAAAGAAATAAAGAGGTATTGCTCAGCTATAGTTATAAAAGAAAAAAGAAAAAAAGATGAATGTGATTACATCAAAATAAGGATTCATAACAATGAAGGACATGATTGAAAAGGCTAATAGACATGATATCTTGGAAGAATACATTTGCGATGTCCAAAAGGGACAAGAAAATGATACCTGAACATGCAAGGAATCCTTACAAACCTAGAGGAAAAGATTTTTAAAAATGAAGAAAAATTCATTAAAAAGAAAATGCTCAACACTGTATGGAAAGAAGCTCAAACTTGTAAGAAATAGTAAAATAAAAGATGAAACAATATTATGATGACACTAATTGTCAATATTTCGGTTCTCAATATTAGCTCATAAGACAAGGCCTTGTTGCAGGTAGATGCGGGAGGTAATCACAGGAAATAACGATACAAATGAGGGAGTAAGAAGAGTAAGCTGTGAATGGGAGACAGTAACTATACAGTAATGAATAGGTGACTGCTGTGGGCAACTGGGACTGATCCTGCCTACAATTTTGAGGAATTACATGGACTGTGCTTAAGAATTGTTCCACCAAGGAATTGAGAAGTGCTCCTTCTATGTCCCTGACCAATCAAATATGTTTTCCACTGCCTACAAGTTAATGCATATCTTTATCTCAGACTATTTCTTCCTCCATGCAAAATTGATGACCATGTACACTGCTTAAAATTCTTTCCACTCGGGTATTTCACTTCAACATTATATTTAGTGCTGCTTTTGATGTGGTAGCAGTCTATTTTCAGCTTACGTATATTTTCCACTGACCCATCCTTGAACTAACCCTCAGTATATTCCTCCTCCATCAGCTATTGCATAAAACTGGTTCCTAATTGAGGAAACGATATTGGTACAGCAAATGTACCTAATGTTGGGTTCTGTTCATATAATTCATTTGTACCCTCTCTACCTACTCAATGCCTGTGACTCTATCTCGAACGAGTAATCTTGTGATGGATAGCTACTGTGCCTATCTAAACTTATTAAGTGGTATATCTGACAACCCAGCTTGTGAAGAGCAGAGTCAATTTCATAATCTCTTGATGCAGTATTTTCAGATACTGAGTCTCTTCTAGGTCTAGTAGAATGCTAGAGGCTACTTTTCAGAGAGCAATTGTAATTACTATTTAGTATTTACTAATAATTCTTTACTGCAGAAGCCATGACCTTGCTCCAGCATCCTAGTGGTCTGCACTGCAACCACCTTTCAGAGTTGGCCTACACTCTTTATACCTGAACCTACTGCAGATTCATCTCTTGCTCTGGGCTTCACTCAAAATAGGTAGCCCTTTGATCCCTTCTCCCCAGCTCTGAGTGGTTCTCAGAAAAAGAGTGGAACATGCAAAAGGTCTTTTCTCTCAGAAGCTATAAAAAACACATTTGCCAGATCAAATACTAAGAGGCTGTGTGGCTTTCTTCTACTAAAGATACCATATCCGGCACAAAAGATGCAGATAGCTTTCTATACTCACATAATAAATCTATCCTAACATGCCTATCTCTTTGAGTCTTCTGACTCCTTTTTTTCAATTTTCTGTCAAGGTAGTGATGATTATATCTTTTCCCAAGCTTCAAGAGAGATTGGATATTTGAAAAATGTTTCAATTATCTGCTTCTTCTGATGCCCATTTCTTTGTAATATGACTTTGCAGCTCAAGGGACAGAAACTGTTTCCTTATTCCCTGAATCTCAACTGGTTCTTTACCTGCATTGACCAATAGAGTGAAGTGGAAGGAGCAATGGATGTGTATCTAGCCTAGAACCTTACATTCAATTCTCTCTCTTGAACCTCTGCCTCAAGATCCAAGCAAGTATAAGTTAATCTCCAAGAGGATGAGAGACTACATGAACCAAGGTGGTACTAGAACAGCTGCATTCAGACCACCTGTCTGCTAATATTGTATGCCTGAGATAATCCATTGCCCTAAATTGAGTCAGATCTAGAACAGAAAAATCCTGAACAAATGATTACTCTTTTAAGTCATTGTATTTTGTGGTTACCTGTTTTAGAGTATAGTTATGACAATGGAAAACGGATACAGAACTACTTCAGCAGTGTATTAGGACTGGCCATGGGATTTTCATCAAATCTACCAGGCTTTTAATCCTGAATAATCAGATATAACTCCCATAACAATATACTCTCTTGCTAACTAGCTTTGTATCTTTCCTTCTTTCCTCTCTGCAATATACTCAAAGTTCACTTGCATATGTATTCTCCTGGCTTCTGATTTTTTTTTTGCAACTTTTTAAGGAATAGTTGACAAGGATAATTGTATATATTTAAAGCATACAATGTGATGATATGATGCATATATATATTGTGGAATGATTGCGGAAAGCAAGGTAATTAACACATCCATTCATCTAACATACATAACACTTTTGTGTGTGTGTGTGTGTGTGCGCTATGAGAACTCAAGATCTATTCTCAGCCACTTATTTTCAAATATATAATACTGTATTATTAACCATAGTCCCTATGTTATACATTACATCTTCCATTATAAGAGATTGTACATTACAGAATTTATTCTTCTGCTCTTAGATGTTGGCCAGTTTATGGCGTTCTTGCAAATGGATAACCCTTTTGTTCACATAATATAGCCCATACTTCCCATTTGATACATGCTGAGATTTTAGCTTAGTTATTAATTTAGAGGCAATGAAGGCAGGAAGTAAAAGATAATGAGGGAAAGTATCATTACTGTACTACCTATCTTAGGTAAGACCCTCTTTGATCTTCAGGCAGTGCGACTTTTCCCTTCTATAGCAAGAGATAGGGCACATTTCCACCAGTTCAGAGGGCTCAGAAAAGTCTGAAGTTCAAAGTTAAGTGAACCAATCCGATGTCTTTTCCTGGCTCTCCAGTTCCCAGTCCTTCTCTATCAAGAGCTCGAGTTTTTCGGTGAATACATACATGATTTTTGGTGGTTTTACAGCTCTTAAAATCAAAACATAGGTTTAATTTTCAGCAAAATCTAACGTGTGGCTTCTAAAGATGTGAGTCTCTCTAAATTCTGCCATGAAGGATTTCCGACTTTGTGTGCCTTGAGTTGATAGTCCACTGGCCTGAATCTGTCATTCTCTTTTCTTTCTAGGTCAGTGAATAATATGTAGCCAAGTTTAATTTCTTCTTTTTTATTATTAATTTTATTTATTTATTTATTATTTTTGAGGGGGTAAACCAAGTCCAATCATCTGTTTCCACACACACATCCCCGCATTCCCCCCCTCCCTTGACTCCCCCGGCACCCTCCCTCGAGTCCCCCCCACCCTCCCCATCCCAGTCCCCAAGGCATCCTCCATCCTCGAGTTGAACTCCGTTTGTTATACAACAACTTCCCACTGGCTATCTATTTTACAGTTGGTAGTATATATATATCTGTGCTACTCTCTCGCTCCGTCTCAGCTTCCCCTTCTCCCCCTGCCCCCTCCCAAACCTCAAGTTCTCCAGTCCATTCTCTGCATCTGCGTCCTTGTTCTTGTCACTGAGTTCATCAGTACCATTTTTAGATTCCGTATATGTGAGTTAGCATACAATATTTGTCCTTCTCTTTCTGACTT
The DNA here is from genome assembly GCF_030028045.1 of Hippopotamus amphibius kiboko. NCBI lineage: Eukaryota > Metazoa > Chordata > Mammalia > Artiodactyla > Hippopotamidae > Hippopotamus > Hippopotamus amphibius. The sequence goes on from NC_080198.1 coordinate 79,959,087, forward strand.
ACTTCACTCTGTATGACAGACTGTAGGTCTATCCACCTCAGTACATATAGCTCCATCTCATCCCTTTTTATAGCTGAGTAATATTCCATCGTATATATATGCCACATCTTCTGTATCCATTCATTTGTTGATGGACATTTCGGCTGCTTCCATGTCCTGGCTATTGTAAATAGTGCTGCAATAAACATTATGGTACAAGTTTCTTTTGGGATTATGGTTTTCTTTGGGTATATGCCCAGGAGTGGGATTACTGGATCATATGGTAGTTCTATTTGTAGTTTTTTAAGGAACCTCCAAACTGTTTTCCATAGTGGCTGTACCAACTTACAGTCCCACCAACAGTGCAGGAGAGTTCCCTTTTCTCCAAACCCTCTCCACCATTTGTTGTTTCCAGATTTTGTGATGATGGCCATTCTGATCAGTGTGAGGTGATACCTCATTGAGGCTTTGACTTGCATTTCTCTGATGATGAGTGATGTTGAGCATCTTTTCATGTGTGTGTTGGCCATCTGTATGTCTTCTTTGGAGAAATGTCTATTTAGGTCTTCCACCCATTTGTGGATTGGTTTATTTGCTTTTTTGGTATTAAGCTTCAAGAGCTGCTTGTATATTTTGGAGGTTAATCCTTTTTCCGTTGTTTCATAGGCAACTATTTTTTCCCATTATGAGGATTGCATTCTAGTCGTGTTTGTGGTTTCTTTCGCTCTGCAAAAGCTTTTAAGTTTCATGAGGTCCCATTTGTTTATTCTTGATTTTATTTCCATGATTCTAGGAGGTGGGTCCAAAAGGATCTTGCTTTGATGGATGTCATAGAGTGTTCTGCCTATGTTTTCCTCTAGGAGTTTTATACTGTCTGGCCTTCCATGTAGGTCTTTAATCCATTTGGAGTTTATGTTTGTGTATGGTGTTAGGAAGTGTTCTAATTTCATTCTTTTACATGTAGCTGTCCAATTTTCCCAGCACCACTTATTGAAGAGGCTGTCTTTTTTCCATTGTATACGCGTGCCTCCTTTGTCAAAGAGAAGGTGCCCATATGTGTTTGGGTTTACTTCTGAGTTCTCTATTCTGTTCCATTGATCTTCCTTTCTATTTTTGTGCCAGTACCATACTGTCTTGATCACTATGGCCTTGTAGTATAGTTTGAAGTCAGGAAGCCTGATTCCACCAACTCCATTTTTCCTTCTCAAGATTGCTTTGGCTATTCAGGGTCTTTTACATTTCCATACAAATTGCAAGATTTCTTGCTCTAGTTCTGTGAAAAATGCCATTGGTAATTTGATCGGGATTGCATTGAATCTGTAAATTGCTTTGAGTAGTACAGTCATTTTCACAATGTTGATTCTTCCAATCCAGGAACATGGTATGTCTCTCCATCTGTTTGTGTCGCCTTTGATTTCTTTCATCAATGTCTTAAAGTTTTCTGCATACAGATCTTTTGCCTCCTTAGGCAGGTTTATTCCGAGGTATTTCATGCTTTTGGTTGCAATGGTGAATGGGAGAGTTTCCTTAATTTCTCTTTCTGCTCTTCCATTGTTAGTGTATAGGAATGCAAGAGATTTCTGTGCATTCATTTTGTATCCTGCTACTTTACTAAACTCATCAATTAGTGCGAGCAGTTTTCTGGTAGAGTCTTTAGGGTTTTCTATATATAATATCATGTCATCTGCAAAGAGTGACAATTTTACTTCTTCTTTTCCAATTTGGATTCCTTTTATTTCTTTTTCTTCTCTGATTGCTGTGGCTAAAACTTCCAAAACTGTGTTCAATAATAATGGTGAGAGTGGACACCCTTGTCTTGTTCCTGTTCTCAGAGGGAATTCTTCCAGTTTTTCCCCATTGAGAACGATGTTGGCTTTTGGTTTCTCATATATGGTTTTTATTATATTGAGGTAATTTCCTTCTATGCCCATTTTCTGGAGAGCTTTTATCATAAATCGATGTTGAACTTTGTGAAGAGCTTTTTCTGCATCTGTTGAGATGATCATATGGTTTTTATCCTTCAGTTTGTTGATATGATGTATCACGTTGATTGATTTGCATATATTGAAGAATCCTTGCATCCCAGGGATAAACCCCTCTTGATGATGGTGTATGATCTTTTTAATGTGCTGTTGCAGTCTGTTAGCTAGTATTTTGTTGAGGATTTTTGCATCTATATTCATCAGTGATATTGGTCTGTAGTTTTCTTTTTTTGTGGCATCTTTGCCTGGTTTTGGTATCAGGGTGATGGTGGCCTCGTAGAATGAGTTTGGGAGTGTTCCGCCTTCTGCAATATTTTGGAAGAGTTTGAGAAGGATAGGTGTTAACTCTTCTCGAAATGTTTGATAGAATTCGCCCATGAATCCATCTGGTCCTGGGCTTTTGTGTGTTGGGAGATTTTTAATCACTGCCTCAATTTCCGTACTTGTGATTGGTCTGTTCATATTTTCTATTTCTTCCTGGTTCAGTCCTGGAAGATTGTATTTTTCTAAGAATGTATCCATTTCTTCCAGGTTATCCAATTGATTGGCATAGAGTTGCTTGTAGTAGTCTCTCATGATCTTTTGTATTTCTGAGGTGTCCTTTGTTACTTCTCCTTTTTCATTTCTAATTCTGCTGATTTGCATCTTCTCCCTTTCTTTCTTGATGAGTCTGGCTAATGGTTTATCAATTTTGTTAATCTTCTCAAAGAACCAGCTTTTAGTTTTATTAATTTTTGCTATTGCTTCCTTCCTTTCTTTTTCATTTATTTCTGCTCTGATCTTTATGATTTTTTTCCTTCTGCTCACTTTGGGGTTTCTTTGTTCTTCTTTTTCTAATTGTTTTAGATGTAAGGTTAGGTTGTTTATTCGATAATTTTCTTGTTTCTTAAGGTAGGACTGTATTGCTATAAACTTCCCTCTTGGAACTGCTTTTGCTGTATCCCATAGGTTTTGGGTTGTTGTGTTTTCGTTGTCGTTTGTTTCTAGATATTTTTTGATTTCCTCTTTGATTTCTTTAGTGATTTCTTGGTTATTTAAGAGTGAATTGTTTAGCCTCCATGTGTTTGTAGTTTTTGCAGTTTTTTTCCTGTAATTGATATCTAGTCTCATGGCATTGTGGTCAGAGAAGATGCTTGATATGATTTCAATTTTCTTGAATTTGCTGAGGTTTGATTTGTGACCCAAGATGTGATCTATCCTGGAAAATGTTCCATGTGCACTTGAGAAGAAAGTGTATTCTGTCATTTTTGGATGGAATGTCCTATAAATATCAATTAAGTCGAGATGGTCTAATGTGTCATTTAAAGCTTGTGTGTCTTTATTTATTTTCTGTTTGGATGATCTGTCCATTGATGTAAGTGGGGTGTTCAAGTCTCCCACTATAATTGTGTTACTGTCGATGTCCCCTTTTATAGCTGTTAGCATTTGCCTTATGTATTGAGGTGCTCCTATATTGGGGGCATAGATATTTACCATTGTGATATGTTCTTCTTGAGTGGATCCCTTGATCATTATGTAGTCTCTTTCCTTGTCTCTTGTAATAGTCTTTACTTTAAAGCCTAATGTGTCTGATATGAGTATTGCTACTCCAGCTTCTTTTGACTTCCATTTGCATGGAATATCTTTTTCCATCCCTTTACTTTCAGTCTATATGTATCCCTTGGTCTGAAGTGGGTTTCTTGTAGGCAGCATATAGAAGGGTCTTGTTTTTGTATCCATTCAGCCAGTCTGTGTCTTTTGGTTGGAGCATTTAATCCATTGACATTTAAGGTGATTATTGACATGTGTGTTCCAATTACCATTTTCTTAATTCTTTTGGGTTTGTATTTGTAGGTGTTTTCCTTTTCTTGTGTGTCCTACTTAGAGAAGTTCCTTTAGCAATTGTTGTAAGGCTGGTTTGGTGGTGCTGAATACTCTTCACTTTTGCTTGTCTGGAAAGCTTTTGATTTCTTCCTCAAATCTGAATGAGATTCTTGCTGGGTAGAGTATTCTTGGCTGTAGGTTTCTCTCTTTCAGGACTTTCAGTATATCCTGCCATTCCCTTCTGCCCTGCAGAGTTTCTGTAGAAAGGCCAGCTGTTATCCTTATGGGTTTTCCCTTATATGTTGTTTGTTGCTTTTCTCTTGCTGCTTTTAATATTTTTTCTTTGTGTTTAATTGTCATTAGTTTGATTAATATGTGTCTTGGTGTATTTCTCCTTGGGTTTATTCTGTATGGGACTCTCTGTGCTTCTTGGACTTGGTTCATTATTTCCTTTCCCATGTTGGGGACGTTTTTCACTATAATCTCTTCAAATATTTTCTCAGACCCTTTCTTGTTTTCTTCTTCTTCTGGGATGCCTATAATTTGAATGTTGGTACGCTTAATGTTATCACTGAGGTCTCTGAGACTGTCTTCTATTCTTTTTATTCTTTTTTCTTTTCCCTGCTCTGTGGCATTTGTTTCCCCCATTCTATCTTTCAACTCACTTATTCGTTCTTCTGCCTCAGTCATTCTGCTGGTTATAGCATCTAGAGTATTTTTAATTTCAATTATTTTGTTATCCATTGCTGTGTGTTTTTCTGAGTTCTTATGAACTGTTTCTTGTACTTTCTCTGTTTTGTTGTCGAGATTTTGTATCATTTTTCCTATCATTACTCTAAATTCTTTTTCAGGCATTTTTCCTCTTTCCTCCTCATTTATTTGGTCTTGTGGGTTTTTTTCCTGCTCCTTTGCCTGCATGGTGTTTCTTTGTTTCCTCATGGTTGTCCAAACTTTTGGGGTTTCTTGTCCTGGCGATAGAGGTGTTTATAGAAGACTGTCCAAGCCTCAGACTAATGTCCAAGTATTGGGTTAAACAAATACTAAGTCTAGGAAACAGATACATGTATAAGACACACAATTACTAAATACATTAGGACATAAGGCTCTAGAAAGACCTGACAGAACCCCAGTGTGCTATCAGATATTCAAAGAGAAACCCAACAGAAATGGACAACTGAAACAGAACAAATCAGAGACAAAAGCAAAAGCAAATGAACAAACAAATAACACCTTACACATACAAACACTAATCCAGGGAGATTTTGTAAGCTAGGATCAAATATAGAAAAGAGCCAGAGTACCACCAGAGAGAATGGAGATTCTCAGAATGAAATCAGACAATTGTACTAAGAACTAAGATAAAGACAAAAGCCTAATATTAAATATCAAGACAGTGCATCATCTGGAGAATAATGCAAGGAATCTGAGCAGATTGATAGTGTTGCTTATAAGTATGTTAAGATAAAATAAACTAAAAATGGATGGAAGAAAGGGGAACAGAAGAGTGTAGTGTGATTGGAAATGTGCAAATAAAAAGAAAGAAATAGAAATGTATAAAAGATAGGGATGAAAGGAAAGTATGAGAGATATATTGTCCATACTACCAAAAACTTAGCTAGAAATAGAAGTATATAAAAAGGCAAAAAAAAAAAAAAAAAAGAATAAAAAATAGGATTAAAAAAATTGTTATAAAACTTGTAGATCCCTTAGGACTAAGATGGTAATTAATACAGGAAAAAAAAAAACCAGAACTGATCCCAGAATGGGCCAGTTCAATAGGATTGATACTAATATTTCTGTTTCCTTAGAGTCTCAGCTGTAAGTGTCCTTCCACTCACCTTGGGTTTTTTTGCATTATTCTTTGACCAGCAGAGGTTCCTTTATTGTTTGTCTGTAAGTGTTGGTGTGTGGGGAGGGAGAGGGTACAATAGTGGCTGTTTCCCCTGGGAGTGAGTGAGCAGTGGTGCACTGTTGTTTCAGTTGTGCTTGGAGGTGCCTGTTGCAGGGGGACGCCGGTGGCTCAGGTGTAAACACAAAGTCAGAGTTGGGCCTCTTTCAGTTTTTTCTTTTTTTTTTTTTTTCTCTTGGCAGCCTCCCTGCTGCTGGCATTCCAAGGGGTTTTAAGCTAGCCCTGTCCAAGTGCCCAAGGGTACTTGTTATCCCTGAGCAACTCAGGTGGTCCACAGGGCTTCTCTCCACTGCCTGTTGCAGAGGCGCCGAAAGAGAGAGAGAGGCTATGCCCACAGCTCCTTCCCCCACCCCCCCGCCCATGAGCCCGCAGCATCCAGCCGCCATCGTGTCCAGGCACCTCTCAGGGGCAGGCACTCCTTGCCGCGGACCTCTTCCCTCCTGTCCTCTTGGTCCGTCACCTCACTGGCAACAATGTTTCTCACCCTGAACCAGCTCTCCAGTTCCCACGCTCCCGCTCCCGGGCCCTCTGTTCAGCTGTGAATCGACATCTCAGTCGGGAACACTGAGCTGCGGTGCGGACCCTCCGTATGTTTCTCACTCCCTCCTGTCTGCCACAGCTCCGCCACTTCACCCTCTTTGAGCCGTCATAGATGCCTCCCTACCGGTTATGTTGGGATCCTTGCGGTCCTTTCTGGTGTCCAAGGTCATCGGCTGGTGTTCAGCTGGTTCTCTGTGGGAATTATTGCGTCCTTCGTTGCATTCCCAATGCATCTGTGGAGAGGGATGCATTCCACGTCCCTCTACTTTGCCGCCATCTTTTTCTCTCACTTTAATTCTATATTCTGCATCAGTGAAAGCAACTGTTGTGCCAATTTACAACAAAGTCTTTTCAATACACGGCCTCTTAGAATGTGTTCATGGTGGACCTGCCTTATGTTTTTCCAAGTTTAATATCTTTATAACTACTTCTGCTCCAGTATGTTTCCAGTGCTTGAACTATTGCATGAAACATTTTCCTTTCTAATTGCACCTGATTTCATTCTTTGCAAATCAGGATCTAAGTAACTGTGATGCTTCAGTTTAGCATACATTATCATTATAGCAATTCGACCCCATTTGTCACCGGCAGCTTGTTGCTCTCTAATTCCAACATTTCATTATGATCACCAATACCATTGCCATTTTGGTATGATTTCCTTAGAATAAAATAAATAAAGTTTTGAGATACAATTCATTTGTCCCAGAAAGTAATCACAGGAAGCACAAGTGAGAAAATGGGGAAAGTGATATGAGGGGTGGGAGACAGAGCTAGTTTCATGGGTAAACAAGCTGTGCTTTCACGTAGAGCCTATGCTAAGGACACCACCCATAATTTCATGCACTGCTGTCACCATCATGAAATTCTTAATAATGTTATTTTTGAATTTGTTTCATAAGAGATGTATGATGGAGAAATGAAGTATATATGTGAGCAGAAGAAATATGTGCAATGTGATTGTCCAGTGTTTCTCGCCATCCCATTACATATATTATTTGTCATGTGTACAGAATGCCAAAACTGAGAGTTCAATAAGACTCACAGTGTGTCATTTAGGGCCCCAAAAGATAACAGAAACCAAAAAAAAGAAAAGAAATGGAATCAGAGATATGAATCTAAAACTGCTGAGGTATTAAGGAAAAAGATATTTTAAGGACAGGAGATGGGGGTGAAAAGAACAAGGAAAGGGAAAGAGAGGGAGAGACACAGAGAATATGAGTTAATAGCTCAAAAAGTCAACAGTGTCACGATCCCGCTATAATAAATGGACACCAAAATTTTAATAATACTTTTGAAAATGCTAGTTTTCTGAGAACTTCTGTAATACTTCAGGGTAGATAATTAACTAACTGAACTCAGAATTTGGGGAAGGGAATAAAAAGATACTCAAGAAGGATTATTAACTTTATTCATAAGAAGTTTATAAATGGTAATACCATTATAGGTTAATAAAAGTCAGAATAACTTAAATTCCTAATTCTTTAACACCTATTAATTCTTTTTTTTAAGTAATTAATTAATTTATTGGTTGTGTTGTGTCTTCATTGCTGTGCGCGGAGTCTCTCTAGCTGCAGTGAGCGAGGGCTACTCTTCATTGCGGTGCACGGGCTTCTCATTGCAGTGGCTTCTCTTGTTGCAGAGCACATGCTCTAGGTGCACAGGCTTCAGTAGTTGTGGCTTGTGGGCTCTAGAGTGCAGGCTCAGTAGTTGGGTGCAGGGGCTTAGTTACTCCAAGGCATGTGGGATCTTCCCCCCGGACCAGAGATCAAACCCGCGTCCCCTGCATTGGCAGGCAGATGCTTAACCACTGCACCACCAAGGAAGTCCCAATACCTGTTTAATTCTTGATATTACTACTAGAAAAGCAATATAACCTGTAAATACTGTAGGCTTGAAAACAAGTCTAATTGTATGCTATATGGAGCAATGATTTTGACTATAGCAATAAAATAATAAATCTGAGATAAAAGCAATGCTAATTAAATAATATTATTTATATATAAAAGATACAGAAATTGGGGTATGTGAAAAATATATCCTAAATATTTTTCAGAAAATACACTATGAGTACAAATATTTTTATATAAGTATTATAGTGTTTCCCTGTGGAAATATCAGAGAATTCTGTTAAATCAAAAAAAGCAAACAAAACTCACCTATAAACTGAAATCATTCAGAAGTAACAGTTGCTAGTTTGGAGGCATATATCTTTATGAGATATGTTTTATAGAATAATGCCCCCCAAAGATGCCCATGTCCTGATCCCTGGAAACTGTGACTATATCACCTTACATAGTAATAGGGATTTTGGAGATGTGATTAAGGTTAAGTACCTTGATATAAAGAAGTTATCCTAGATTATCTAGGTGGACCCTATCTAACCACATGAATTCTCAAAAGTGGAAAACAACATAAGAAGAGCGGGTCAGAGAGATGTAGCACAAGAAGTTGTCAACCCCTCATCATGGGCTTTGAAAATGGAGGAAAGAGACTAGGAAACAAAGAATGCAGTTACCTCTAGCAGCTGGGAACCACCCTCAGTTTACAGCCAGCAAGAAAACAAGGATGTCAGTCCAACAACCTCAGTGAACTGAATTCTGCCACTATGATGAACTGGCAGGAGCCACATTCTCCCCTACATTCCCCCAAAGAAACATAGCCTCCCAGTACTTTGATTTTAGTCTGCTAAGGCGTATACTGGACTCCTGACCTAGAGAACTGTAAGATAATAACTTTATGTTATTTAAGCTGTTAGAGTTATAGTAATTTGTAACAGTAGCAACAGGAAGTGACAACTAAAGCTCATGTCATTTTTTATCTTTGCCTGGTCTGTACAGACTATTAATTTTTTTAAACAAAAATTTGGGTTGTAATTCACATAACATTTTATTTCCTGTTTTATTCAATGTATTGTGAATGTCTGTCATGAGAAACAATATAATGGTTGAGAGTACAGCTTATGTAGCCAGACTGCCTCAGTTCAAATTGATCGTCTGTCTTAACTGATTTGCTCTCTATTTCTTCCTATATAAAATGAGAGGGCTAAAAATACTACTACTTTGTCAGGTTGACATATGAATATAATGTGTTCATATGTGTAAAGTAACTGGAACAGCATTAAATACACTGTAAGTGAAAAAAATAATGGTCCTTAAGTTTTATTATTATAATCCATCCTGCTATATATCGATTTGTCTCTGCAGTTGTTAAAGTTGCCGTATAACCTTCCATTTTAAGCTTGTTGCATAATGCAGTTAAACAATCCCTAAAGTTAGTCCTTCTTTCTGTGAGTAGCTTTTGCTGTGTAACAAACCACTTTAAAGCAAGGTGGCTTAAAACTGCAACCATTTAGTTAGATCATAGTTTTATAGGTTGTTTTGGCAATTATTCTGAATTGGGCTAGCTCAGTTCATTTTTGCTGGGCTCTCTTTTGCATGACAGGTTGATAGTTTGGTGGTTGTATGCTCCAGCTTGGCCTCAGTCATGTAGATGTTTTGCAGATTATCAGCCAGGTTGATGGAGTTACCAGTCATGTGTCTCTCATCATCTGGTAGCCTAACTAGGCTTATTTGTATGGTAGCAGGAGCTCTAGGAGCTATAAGAGAGGACTAGCCCTCTGTGCAAGTACTAGTAAGGCCTCTGCTTCCATCACATTTGCTACCATGATGTTGTCCCAAGCAAGTCACAAAGCCAGGCCCTGATTCAGAGTGGCAGGGCAATTCATAAGACCATGAGATTACAGGGCAGGAAAAGCATGTGGTCGAGTTTGGAATCTAACACAAATATAGCTTGTTTCTGCTTTTTTTTTTTTTAATTTGATGAACAATGCCAGATGAATTTATAATCTCAACTTGTCTAGAAAAGCTCAGATGTGATTTATCTAAGTCAGACTTCTTCTCTGGCTCTGTTTATTAAAAGAAATGTTTTTAATAATTTGGTTTCTAATCACTGTAAAGATAAATACTGTAATATAAAGTAACATATGATGCATAACATGTATGCAGTGTTTGGCTAATTTCTTGCTAATATGAAAATTTATATAATTGTAATATTTATTGCAGTATGCCAAATAATATGTATAACATTCAGTTATAATTTTCAAATTATTCTCCTCAGTGATTTGTTTTGGTCACATATATTTTAGAATCTGTTGAAATTTTATAATTGAACTACATTTCATTGTTACTGCCTCCATTTTCTTACTCTTCAGTTGCGGTGATAAAATGTCTGTACTTAATTTAAGTGCTGTGGACCATCATGCCAGTAATAGAACATAATAGAAACCACAAATTAAACCGTGTGTGTGCGTGTGTGTCTGTGTTTAAAGTAGCTAGACCATATATACTGACCATAGCATTACAACTACCGAGAGGATTTTACACAAGTTTCTATATACATTGCTAGTGTTTTCTGTGCTAAGCCCCTAGCAATATTAGCAGTAAGACTTGCAGAGATTCTTATACAAATGAAAGCCGTACCATCTCCAATAACAAAGCAATTTGATTTGTTAGCATATAGCATAAAAGAGCTAAGAATTCTGAGATAGTTCTGTAACTCTATTTTCAAACCTAGTGTTACTTGATCTTCATGAAATTACTATTATATATTTTTAAATAGCCATTTTATTGTGTGCAATATTTCCCTCTAGTCTTAAAGCTCTAGGAAAGAAAACAAATGTCTTTAGGCTTAATAATCTGACTTTTTAATAACAGAATGATGTTTATTTATGTTGCTTATACTTATGTTTGAAAACACTTTCAAAACTGAAAAGCCAATATGCTTCTAATGACCCAAAGTATGAATTCTATAAATTTCAAAATGTAATTTGCTCCCTTTGTCCCTTTTTCCTGCGGAGTAATGCCTTTCAGTGCTATGTGTTGAGAAGACAATCAAGGAATCTGCTTCCTTAAGCAATGCCTTTCTTTAACCCCTCTCTTTCAAAATGGCAACTGTAACCTCAACTGAAGCTTGTACCATTTTCACTGTTGAAGACAGAGAATTCTGTTTAAGAACATGCAACTATGACAAGGAAAGGAATAAGTATTAGGTCATTTAGACTCCAAATCATGTCATTGTAGGTACTATCCTACAAAATCAAACTTGTGCTGGAACCAGTGGAGATAGTTGCTTATGAGGTAGAGAAGAAGCATAATCAAGATGTCTGAATATTTTCAGATTGAATTCATGTGTTCTCGTCCTTGAAAAATCCAAGGTGGTCCCTGAAGTGCTGGCCCCACTATGGAAAAAAATGCAGAGTATTTAGTCCCTTGGTCCAGCAAAATAGAATGGTTTTATCAGATATTTATGATAGAAATGAGGAGGTTTCTCAATGTTGCAGCATTGCTAAGATTTAGAGGAGCAGATAAAGACTGTGGTTGCTTCAAATATAATCTCATATTGTAACTGTAGACTTTTTCTACAGTTTATCCTTGAATTAGGAAATTTCTTAAGCAGAAACACTGATGTACAGCTTACACACACACACACACACACACATATATATATGTAACCTGCATAAAGTTGCAATAGCTTCTTCTTACTTTGGGTGGCTATTTCATTCAAAGAATGCATGGTCAACAAAAAATAATTTATTTTTTGAGATTAAAAAGAAATATCTAAGTAAGAGGACATCTCCATGATTCAGTAAAATTTATTTAATTACCCCCTCCCTTCTCCATCTCTCCTATTCTGATAGTAATTCTCACACACAACGTGGCTGCTTCCAAAAAATCTTGCTTACCCATAGTCCAAATTTCTCTGACTAATCTCTCATATACTTCCGTCTGGACTCTGCCTCTGCCTTTCCCTTACTTTACATTTCCCAATGTAATTCCTCTAGCCTCTCAGTTGATCCAAATCCCCTCTCACTCATGATTTCGACCTACCCTAATGAGGCCCTGAAAAAATAAAACATGCCATCTATATTTGAAATTTTCAGGTGGGATGCTTATGGAGAACTGAAAGGTAGAAAAGCAATCCTCGTGAATGTGTGGGGGGTAGGCAGACGTTGTGATCAAATATACTCACCACTAAAAGTTTTTGTCTTTGTGTTTTGCATTCGTCAACTCATTAACCTCACAATAATCCAGAGAGGTATGTATAATTATTATTCCTATTTTGCAGATGAGGAAACTCAAATTTACAGAGGTTGAATAACTTGCAGAGGACCCACAGTAGGCAGTAAGGCTTACCTTCAGGCCTAACTCTAGAAGCCATACCCTTAAATGCTAAATTATGGCCCTGTGTTAAACTCACCTGTGCTAATATTTTTAGTCCCTGTCACGCATGATTGACATGAAACTGAACCAGGACTGGGAAAGAAGAGAGGCATCTGGAAGGGAAGGGTATATGCAGACACTCCTCCCTTACTTAAAGTTGAATGAGCTCAATACTTCCTTAATAATAAGATACCTACTTAGCTCAAATCCTTTACAGTTTGATGTTCTGTGTGTCTCATCTTATATGCAAAGATAAATATCAAAGTGATTTGGTGAAACCTTAGGTTATAAGCATTCTTTCAACAAAAAATGTCTCTATTTTGAAAATCATAATAAATCTCTACCCGCTCCTCAAAAATTGGCAATCAGAAAATGAACACTGTGATTTTAAAAGTTACTTGATGTGCTCTACCATAGAGCGATTTTAAAAAATTGACTAGAAAATACATTTATGATGTTATAAAGAACCAGGTACATTAACTCAATGTTTGTATTGGTTTAATTACCACCTTAGAAATAAAACATTCACATTAACCAAATAAAACATTGCAACAATATGCCAAATATTTTTATAATTCACCACAATTTCCTTATACCCTGCTGTTCAGCTTATATTAAATTTTAATTTGCTGGCCATTAATGCCAATATAACCACTTGCTATCTTTGAAGTTTTCCCTGAAGAATTATATATTTGATGCTGTTAGCATTCCTGCACAGCACTTGAATAATAGTTTAATGTCTTTAATTTAACTTCCTTGCAGAAGGAACGTATTTGAAATGTTAACTTTTTCGATATTTTGAGAACTGGAAGTTTAGTATTACAGGGATCTAACTTATTAAGTTCTGGAAAGTACTCAGCAAGAATAATTTGCTAACCTATTGGTATTTTAGCGCTGACTACATAAAATATTCTTAAAATGACTCCCTTGCCATGGTAAATAATAAGAGCCAAAGTCCTTAACTTCCAACTTTTTTTTATGACCATTGAAGCATTTGTTTTGTTTTATTTTATACATTTACTTATTTATTTATTTTTATTGGTTGTGTTGGGTCTTCATTGCTGCATGGAGGCTTTCTCTAGTTGTGGAGAGCAGAGGCAACTCTTCGTTGTGGTGCACAAACTTCTCATTGCAGTGGCTTCTCTTGTTGCATAGCATGGACTCTAGGTGCACAGGCTTCAGTAGTTGTGGCACTCAGGCTCAGTAGTTGTGTCTCATGGGTCCTAGAGTACAGGCTGTGTAGTTGTGGCACACAGGCTTAATTCCTTCGTGGCATGTGGGATCTTCCTGGACCAGGGCTCGAACCCATGTCCCCTGCATTGGCAGGTGGATTCTTAACCATTGCATCACTAGGGAAGTTCCAAAGCATTTGTTTTAAGGATAATATTTGTCTTCATTATGTTAGAGAAATATCTGCCAAGAATTTGTTCAATTTCTGGATTTTTAAAAAATAAAGCCACAAGTGTTACTTGGTAAAAATTATGGTTCTTTCTTATTTTAGTAAGAAACACTATCCAAGTGCTAGCCATTTACCTTGCAAAGTGTGAGTATTATTGACACTATCAGCTGAGATGGTGTAATTTTGGTGTGGAAAATCAGGCCTTACTGATGACTAGTAAAAACTGTAAGATCATAAAGGAAAGTAAATATATATTGATTTGAAGACCAGAAGATTCTTCCACAATTAATGTTTCAATATATCTGCATAGATGGATAAATCTGGTAAGAATTGTTACCTGTAATTTTTTACCAGTTACATTTTTTTCATGTATCAATTTTTTTTTTTGAGCACGTGGTATGTGGCAGCCTAAGGAGCTCATAATCTCTGCAGAAGACAAAAATAAAATAGACTCTATGGCATGACAGAAGTAATTACAACATTCCATGAAAGCATATCAAGAGGGTACCTAACTAAATTGTTTGACAGACGAACGTTTCACAGAGGAGAGGGCATCCAAAGTGAGTAAAGCAAAATTAGCCATGCTCAAGTCTGAAGTCTGGAATGCTATTCCAGGCAGAGTGAGGAACATGTGAAACACGCAGGTGTCTGAGCATGGGTGAGTGGTGAAAGATGTGGCAAAATAGGTAGAGTTTCATCACGATATTTTTCAAGTCATACTTTCTTGCTTTTTTTTTTCAGGAACAATAAGATGTCATTGAAATATTTGCAGCTGAAGAATGCAATGATCAGATTGGCATTTGAAAAAGTCTGATTCGGTATAAAATGATTGTGAGAAGGTCAGCTTGGTACCTGGGAGACCAGGTAAAAACTCTTACAGAGAAGCTTGTTCACCTGGAAGAGTAGCTGTAGACTGCTGGGAGGAGGTGAGTTCACGGGCATCATACTGGGTTGGGCAAATATTTGGTTTGGGTTTTTCCGTAGCATTTTATGCAAAACCCAAATGAACTTTTTGGCCAACCCAATGCATGGCTGTCTTGAACAGGAACTTCTATACGATGTTCTTAAGCAATGTTTTCTTCATTTTCAAATCAACTCCAGGTATCTAAGGGCCTCTTCAAAGCAATACTTGGCTGAATTAATTTAGTTTGGCTAATGCGTATATATATATATATATATATATATATATATATATATATAAGCTGTTTTTTAACTCTGCTAAGCTTATTTTATAATTTAGACTCAGTTGATTTAGACTGGCTTTCCATCAAAATACATAAAATATATTTTATCAGGTTAGTTTTATTAAAGTTGTCCTCAGTTAATTTTCCTCAGAATTAACTTACGCTTTTTAAAGAAACAAGTTTATACATGAATTATGATAAATATACAACAAGAATGTCTCTGTAGGTATTTATTTTGTTTACATGATGATTATTAATATGTAATAATACCATAATCTTATGTCATAAAATTAATAATGTTTTAATTAATCATTAAATGTACATACATATATGTAGTATTGCTAATTATAAGAACTGATAATTCTATTTTAGCTTTTATGCGAAGTTTATACCTTGAATTCTGTTAGAATTCTAACATATAAATCCAGAAGACAGCGTTTCAAAGTTTTTATCAATAACTTTCAAGTCTGCATTGCTTTTTCCAAAGACTGCAGATTAATCACCCGGGAAATATTTTTTTAATGCGCATTGCTTTAGGTTGTACATAAATCTTGTAACAAAGTAAATCCTTATAATTCAGAGAACCAAAACTACTTTCACTTCAGCATGTTGTTTTCCCCTACAGCCCTGTTGTTGCTGATTAATCTCTCAGTTTAAATTTGAAATAGAAAAATAAGCTTCCCAATTTTAAGATTAACACTAGTGTGGTGAACTCCTCTTACAGGAAAACATGACTTCAGTAAAACTCCAGATGTTGCTCTTCTTTGGAAAAAAAAATATTCTTAAATACACATTAGAAATGAGGATGCATGGAATACTTTTTATTCTGTCAGAAAATACATGTAGAGTATATATTCTCCTTGGGCACTTTAGGGGCAACAGTCATGGTTGTATGTGAACAACACATTATTGGGAAATAGGAGACCTGAGTTCTAATCCTATTTCCTTTGGATGGTAGAGGAGTAGATGTGAATATCAAGATCTGTGAAGGGTATGAAGTTTGCCTACTTGCAAAGTAACAATATAGCTGCCCAATCTCATGTATGTTGGCAGAAAATATGAAATGCTTTGGTCTAACAAAGACTTTTACTCAGAACATCAGACAGCATGAGCTTCATGTTGGCACTGGTTGCCCTAACCCCCAAGTTCCATGGGGAGGATGTGCAGTGGCTCAGGTGGATGCTGTACATGCAGTGAGTTTACATCACAGCTGAATTTACTTCCAGCTAAGAAAACCTCCAGTTGTATAGATGGGCTGCTAGCAAACGCGCCAGTCAATGCCCTGGAGGGAGACATTGTTTTTATTAGTTTCATCCAGAAACAAATCTATCCTCTCTCTGGAGAGAAACACTATTCACTATCCTACTAAAATGTCTGCTGTACAAATATCCTTGAAAAGATAGTACAGAAAAAAGCCTGTGCTTAGAAGAAGAACAGGAACATAAGAGAATCAGGGACAATTATCTTCTAACATTAACCACGCATGTTTCTACACCCTCTTGGCTTTAGGTAAATTTTTCCTTGAGCACACTACTCCCTCAGCTACTGTAATTCATCTGTCGAACAGAAGCAGAAATCACATCTGATCAATTTTCCTCCGGCAGCATTGAACTAAGGTTGCAATCAGCAGGGTTCCAAGCAGCAGGATGAGGCCAGTCATCAGTATTGACTTCAGCCATGTCCTCCAGAGTCCTGGCTGAGCAAGTCTGTAAAACCCTCAATATGCATCATATAAAGCTACATGAGTGTATTGAAAATTTCCACTTGTTCTGAGGATTGCACAGATAACACCTTGACCTGCAAGGAGGAAGTCTAGGGCAATTCCACCATCTATTAGAACTTTGATCTGTGAATTGAGGCTACAAAAGTGCCTTCCAAGGTTAAGGTGGTATTTCCTTAAACACTTAAAGATCTGTAATCTAATCCACATAAGATGAAAGTCAAGAGAGGTAATTTAAAGCCTGATTTTCACACTGAGAGTCCTAAGGAGGCAAAGAGTGCCCTTGAAATGAAAGCACTGTTCACACTTTTTGGGGGCTCCCCAGGTAGGACTTGCAAAGGGGGGCATAGGTTAAGAGTCCTTCCCATGTGGTCTCACTGGCTGAAATGCATTAAAGCTCCAGTTTCTTTTAGAATAATTGAGTCTAATTCTTCTTTTGGGGGACATCCTGAAACCAATCAGACCCACCTGTCCTGTTTGTCTATGCTACCAACCAGGTGGCATTTGTGCACTTAAAGGAATGATGGAAAGTATGGTTGGAGAAGACCTCCCTAGGTACTTTGAGCTGGGATCACCTCTGCAGTTTATGATTGTCTTTTCTTCTAAGATTAATGGGAATGACAATCAAACTATGGTCAGAGTCGCATGGCAGGACAGCAGACATAGCAGTCAATTAAATTTACTGCACTTGTACCAGTTTGAAAAAGCTCTACCATCCACAGCATTTCTTTGTCCATCCACAGAATTTATTAGTAAATTATCACAGCAGTTCTCAGGCAGAAAAAGCAGAAATGTCCCCCATGCAGGAGAGGTTCTGCGAGCACATCCATCCACAAAGTGGTAGGTGGGGATGTTTTCATCCTCTAGAGTCCAGTGACCATCCCATGACTCTGTAACTGCTTTGATAAGTGAGCAAGATGACAGGCCCCATGGAGGACATGTGACAGTCAGCTCTGAAGGTCCTTTTACCACAGAACCCATTACCATTCTGATAAAGTCCAGAAGCTGGAAAGAGTCTGTGCACAAGCCTCAGGCACAAAAAGAGTCTAACTGCTGCACTGTAATTAGAGCCACATGGCCATATATGGTAATGCCAGTGCTAATAAACCTGGGAACCCAAGAACTGCTAAATACTACATTCTTACAAGCATTGCTTATCTTCCCCAGGGGCAGTTCTCAAAGACAAAATAACACTAATGGCCTTCCCAGTCCCATATTTCCCAGGGTCTAAGATGTTCCCTCTGCAGGTTTATGGTTCTTCCTCTACCTCCACCTCCACAAAATCTAGTATTCCATTCTAGCAGCTGTAAATTCACAATTTTTCCAATTATTCTTTATGTGAACCCAGACCTTTTGTCTGGAAGGCTCACCTTCAAGAGGGACACAGGGACTTTTATAAAACATAGCCAGATTCTGTTTGAATTTTCTGTTCTACTTTTGAGGCTGCCATCTGGAACATGTGCCTACTTGATGCATTGAGTTTACCAATAGTGGACAAAAGGATGCGTTATGCCCAGAAATGGTCAGGATAGAATCCTGAATTTTCAAAATAGCTTTATAAAGTCCCTTTTAATCCCCTACTCTTTCCATTGTGATCATTATTTATGAAGCGGCCAAGAGGAAAGAATCCTGTTCTGGGGACAGATACACTCATTGACTAAATGCCTTTCTGAGGAGCATGTGGACAGGAGAAGATTAGGGTGGCAGAGTCGGACTATCAGATCTTTGGGAGATTAGGGATACAAGAGCCATCACGGTCATATTGCAAGGGATCCAGAAAGTCAAACACATAACACAGATTAGATTCAGGGATCACAGTGATGTGACTTGGGTTAGCTGGTCAATTATTTGAGAAGAGGCAGTAGTGGCGCTGACCACTGATTACCCCAGAGGAGGTCGAAGATATGATTGGGCACCGTGCTAGGAGGGGAGTGGGCAGTGCCCATGAGATGTGTGTCTTTCCCCAGCCCACCCGCAACATTGGGAGACAGAAAGGCCAACTTTTGGAAAGCATCACAAGTTTGGCATGCTGTGGAAATCTCTGCATTAGAGACGTAGGGTCAGGCTTCATCTGTCACTTGATTCCAATCTCATCAGAGAACAGGCCCTTACTGAGTGATGTGGACAGTTCAATCCCTAGCCATAATTTTTTACACTGCTATGGCTCCCAGAAGGGTTCCTTAATCTACTAGTCTGTAATGTTCCCAGTGGGAGATCAAACACCTAGACCATTGGCAACAGCCCAACTGACTATTCAGTTTCACCAAAACTGTGTGTAGCTTTGCTACAGACAGTAGGGTGTGGATAAAGTTTTCCCAAAGGAGAGTTGCACTTTTTCATGTAAAGCACAGGTGTCATCAGGACCAAACTAACTGTATTCTTAAATATACTGTCTCAGTCTGGATTCAATTAGGAAGCAGAATCCACACAGTGGGTTAAACATGCAATATCATGTTTAATGCAATGAATTATTAAGTACCGACAAAAGAATGATGATAAGATATAAGGCAATTCTACCTGGTACCCTAGGAATGAGGGTCAGAACCCAAGGAAGGACAAACTTGGGATGTGACTGAAAGGCTAGGATTTTGACCAAGCTCTGGTCCCACCCACTGGGTAGCAGAGAAATTCAATGTTTTTCTGAAATCAGAGTTGGTCAGCAGTTGCTAGGTAAAGAGGACGCAATCCTCCTGAGTACATACAAGGTGTCAGGGGATCGGGAACTATTAGTGTAGGTGTGCAGAGAGAGTAGGGTTCTGGGGCACAGGTGAACGTGTACTGATCTGCAGAGATTGGGGCACAAGTGAGTTGTGCACAAGATTCTGCAGGGGCACTGGCTGCCCACTGGGAAGTCCTCAGGCTGCAAGCCTGTAGAGAGACTAGTAGCTGAGTAGTAACAGTGGGGGCCTGATGGGGACCCTCTGGGCCTTGGTCTGCATTGAGAATCATGGTGCTACTGTATCCAAGAGGCTCTTGGTATACTGGTTTCTATCTTGAGAGGGTCACAGGAAGGTTGTTGCTAGGTTAGGCCATGATGGCAAGGTTGCCTAGGAACTGAACATTCTGGATGGGAAGCTACGGGAGAGCTCCACCAGATGTCCTCACATTCACACCCTGGCCCACTGAGCAGCAGCTGGAAACCGCTTCAGGGTCCCTCCTGTTCCCTTTCGCCAGAAAACTTAGCATGGTTCTCTCTGCAAAGAAAAATATGCTGAAGGGTGGATTTAGAGCTGAGAGGCAATAAATTGGTAACTGCCACATATAACAAGATTTTTGAGACCCTTTCTCTTCTTCTAGTCATGAAGTACAAGCTGACTCACCCCAATATGGAAATATCAGGCCAGAGAGTCGCAAGGTCTCTATAGTTTTGATGTTGGATTTCAACAAGAGCTCAGCCAAAAGCGAATAGCTACTTTTCACAAGAATAGCCACGTCGGTGAGGCTACACGTCCTAAACACCAAGGGATGGGTCTGAAAGGGGGAGGCCACTTCGATGGAGTCTCCCGTTGGCAAAAACTTCACACGGATTTGTATATGCAGTACAATATAGTGCTAGGTCTCCTTTGTGGTTGCTGACACTGAAGAGACAGCGGTATTTCCACCACAGCTAGAGGGCTAGAGTGTTGTGAATCAACCTACATATTCCTAAGAAACTACTTGGTAATCAGTCCCTTAAACGTTTCCAGGGTTACTTAGGCACTCTTTCTGCTAAGCTGTGATAATACCACAGTCAGAAACATCAAGACAAAGGCTTCTAACTTGCCAACCAATAGGATATCATCTATGTAGTAAAAACGTTGGAAATCACAGGGTAGAAATGTTTGCACTGAATCCTGACCCATCACTCACCAGTGGCAGCAGGCAGGGCCGTTTGTCTTACTAGGACTTCTATACCCGTAGCTCTTCCCTGGGAGGAATAATTTCCTCTTTCACTTATGGGTTGAGGAAGTAAAAGCATACAATACATCAATTCTTACTATATATTCAGAACTAGAAGCAACAGAAAGAGAACACAGAAGTAGCTTAAAGGGCTCAACCCTCCATGTCATGTTAGCTTCTTCCCATGCTGTGAACCCTGCACAAACCCACTGTGTTGAAACTGGTAAGCTCTATACACCATGGAGCTGAGTAGGATGATCCATTGGGTACTCGTATTCAGCAAGACCATCCAAGTTTAAGTCCCTCCGCATATTTGGACAGGCATACATGCCCCATCTTTAATATTTTTTTTTAAGTAGCTGATGTTTGGATGGAGATAAAGAGAGAGTAGGGTATACAGAAGGAGGAGGTGTTCTTGTTCAACAAGCAAGATTTTACATACTTTCTGTTTTGAGCAGTATATTGTCTGCCTTGACTTATGTAAGCAAACTTTTCAGTCCACAGAAAGCTCTACATCCTCAGTACTGATAGGATTTATTTCATCTTTGGGGACCCCTTGACCCTTCCTCCTTCTACCAGGAGAGTGTGTAACATCCAAATCAGCTCTTGTTTCAATACTCATTAGCAGGTAGGACACTGGAGAGCCCCTATACCAGTCCTTCTTGTCAACAACTTGAGCAAGAGCCTTTGTGGCCGTATCCACAGGGAGTTTTCTCATCTCTCCTATCCCAAATGGCCATTATTGTCTCTGAGAAAGCCATTTCTCTTTCAGCAGCTAATCTTCATCACCAATACTGTCAAGGACCAGGAAGGGTGCGAGTTTTACCTTATTCGCCAGCTAAAAAGTTAGCTTGTCACAGTTTTATGGGCACTGGCAGAAAATACAAGAATGTTGGGGCGGAGACGAGGAAGAGTTTATTACTCGTAGCAATAACTGTAGCACCTGCAATTCAATGGGGCAGTGTGTTTATACAGATTTTGCAGTTGCTTACGCTTCGTTTACTTCAAAAGAAAAGAGTGACAGATTCAGGTCAATCAGCTATCAATTCAAGACATATCTCGAAAGCTAGAAAGTCTTTATAACAACATTTAAAGAGAGGCCTACATCATCCACAGTTAAAGTTCAGATTATGCTAAAAATCATTTATGATTATAAGGATTATAAAACCATGAAACAGACTAAATGCCCAGCCTCAGTATGTCTTCAATGCTAAAATCAGGCTGTAGTTTCTCTATATCTTATCCAAAACTTGATACTCTCAGGGTTTTCATTTTTATCCATTCTAGTGAGAAGGTAGTGAAATTGCATCCCAGGCTGCTTACTATACAGAATCCTTGGAAAGAGTCTATAATAAAAATCACCAACGCTTTGCTCGGAAGATGGGCAGAAATGCAAGAGACCCATGGAGAACTGGTTTCCAACAGTGGGCAAGTCATTTTTCCTTTCAGTGAACATCAGTCACTCATTTATCATAAGCTTTAAAATTGCAGTGCTATTTATACCAGAGGGTTATCCTGAGAAACAAATAATCTAATGGATAATGGAAAGGAAATGACTTTCTTTTACTTAAAGTGTTATTAAAAGGTTTAGAGTAATGATAATGCATTTGCATAATTTTATGGAAATATATGAATTCTTTTATTATAAACTTTGACTATTATCCTTAATTTTTAACTAGCTTCCTCAATTATTATTTTGGCAAATACTAGTTTATGCTGACAGATGAAAGGGAAAAATAAAAACACCATAAAACTTTTGACATGGCTTGAACTTAATGACTAGGAAAGCTCTTTAGAGACTTTGGTATAAATTAGTTATACAACAACTGGATGATCAGAAACTTTTTCAGGTGCCATAACTACTCACAAAATCTAAGATGGGAAAGCATTGAACATTCCATCTACTTGTGATGAAAACTAAAATACATGAACATTATATTTGTGTTAGAGATTCATACATAATCACCCAGTTGGATAAGTCACTTTCATGTATTTGTGTTAGTAAATACACAGAGTTTTTTCTTTTAAATATTATTCTTTTAAATAATAGTTACCTGGTTTCTTGCTGTTTAGAAAGCGTGAAAGTTGATGTGGAGGAAATAGAAGACATTCAAACACAGGATACAAATCACTGTATGATAGCAGTTTCTCTTTTCAGAACAATGTCAACTCCGAACTTCTTATTTTTATCACAGTGTGATCAAGGAGTGAGATTTTTCATGGCCAAAGTGTTAAATTGACTTGTTGCAGTGTCATCTGCCTAGATAATGAAAAATGTTTCCAAGTCAAGATCTGCACCAGTGTGTTCAAAACAGGCTTAATATGCCTGTGCTGTGGCTGTAGGTTACAAGTGATGGTTTTCTTACAAGTTTCCGTTTATCTTGTAGATTTGCAGAATATTCTTCCTTGCTTTTAGAAAGTTAAATGGAATGACTTAATTTAAATCCAAATATCACAAATTGCGAAAGATTATAAAAAGTATTTTCCTTCAGTATTTGTGTTTATTTATTAGATTCTATGTTCATTTTTGGTGGAATTAAGACTTTATATGTCATTTTTATTTGGAATATGCCTGGTCCTCATATTTGTATCTTGGGCTATGTAGTGAGTAATGAGCTTTAACCTTATGCCTTTTGGCTTTCCTTTCTATAATCTTCCCTGTGCTCTTCAAGTTCAGAATGAAATAGCATTATTTAAAAACACTTCCCTGCTCTGTATTGGCTTATAGGCTTAATGGAAGAAGAAGAGTTCATGCTTATTTCTTTTTAAAAGTTTCTTACTAGTCTTGAAAAATATATTTTCATAAAAGTGAATCATTTGGGAACTATGCTACAGCAGAGCATGATGATAGCACAATTATGGTTTCTGTCTTCTAGAACTGTGAGGTGAAACATGATACAATGCTTGCAGCTTTTCTTCCAAACATTTTCATGATGAATACAATAGGTTTGTTCAAAGAATGTTAAATCACTTTCATCATTAAAATGACAACAAAAACCAAGAATAGACAATGGACTAGTTCCAGAAGATAAAGCAATAGGAGACGGATTACTACCTTATAGGAGAACCTTTATCGATATAGGTGCTTTCCTGCCAAAAGTTACGTATTTAAAATGAAAAATTAATTTAGTGTATAGTCATAAAATTATCAGCAATCAAAATAGATAGAAAACAGATTCCAAGGTATATTCATGTCATATTCAAGTAAGGAAGAGTACTGTGCCCCTAACTGAGTCCTTCTGGTAGCATAAAGCTGGACTCCTAGTATACCACTGGGAAATTCAGTACCTAAGAGTTCACCTTTCTGTTGAGCTTTACAATGTTTGTATATCACAATATATACATGAATACATAAACTCTTGCCCAACAGATATAGACTGTTGAAACAAGAGTTGCTTGTTTCTTTATTCAAATGATTTGTTACTTACTGTTCTAGGCTCTGAAGAGCAATATATATTTTTAAAAATTCACTTTCAATACAAATTATTTATAATGATACATTTGTGGAAAATATTAGTTTTAGGTATTTCTCTGTTTTTTAGCTCCTTCATCTTTAAAATAGAAAACTAAATGTAGCTGCTTCATTAATCTTTTGTGACAATTAAAAGATTAAAGTGAAATTTAAAATAGTTTGTACACATAAAGCACTTAAAACAGTTCAGAGTGAACAGTAAGTGTTCAGTAAAAGCTTGTTTTTATTTATAGCATGATTCAGGAGGGAAAGAATTAATTCTCAGTAATAAATATCAGCTAGCTGTAGTTAGAGTTATGTTTGTAGTAATGATGGTAGTAGTAGCAGCAGTGGTTAATTCAAAATTATATTGTAAATGACAGCCATAATAACTAATTATAGTTATAGCCAAATTTATAAATATTATTGAATCTACTACAATAGGTATACATTAGCTCTAAAATGTCACTCAGATGTGAAGCCAGTCCCTTCCTACAGTACTTTAAATGACACTGAATGGCTAACTTTCTGTACCACAGGCCACTTCCAGGACGAGAGAACACTGAGACTCTTCTAGCTAAAAATCACATTTGTACCTCTCTTTCTCCTGTAAGACCCCTTGAGAGCAAGAACTTTTCTGATTCAATTTGTATAGCTTTTTTTTTAATCAAATTAAGGAATTGCAGTTGCTGATTAATCAAACTAATGACCTACCCTTATTATTTTAGAGCAGAATCAAAAGGATACTTTGAATAGTTCACACTGGCTGAAGGTGTAAAGGTCATTTGCCATTGTTAACAATTCCCTCCACCATGTCTGCCAGTTCGGGATCCAGTCTCGTCTTCTGTTGTTGGGGCCTTTTGCTCACTCCTCTCCTGCTCCCTCCTTGTATTCCCACATTCCTGCCCAGGCCTTGTTTATATACATCTAACTTTCCCTTTAGTGTTATTATTTTTTGTAAAGTTGAAACAGGAGGGAAGGGGGCAGGGCTCAACCTTTAAAAGAATGACATAGCCATAGGACACGACCAAAACTAGTGACAACCAACTAGGTCCAAGATGGTGGAAGATTCAACTTCCAGTGGACCTTGAGCCTCATTATATGCTCATTGTAAGACATTAGGATGCTAAATGATATACCCACCAGCATCATGACAGTTCTGAGGCTAACCATAAAAGGCCAAAAAGTGGGTGGTGGCCCAATTCCTGGAAATTCCCACCCCTTCCCCAAAATAATTGGAATAATTCTTCTACTCATTAGCCTGTGAAATTACCCAGCCCATAAAAAGTAACCACGCCATATTCTGAAACCTCTTGCTTCTTGCCTTCTGAGATGGCCCACACTCTGTCTGTGGAGTATGTTTCTCTCTAAATAAATCTGATTCTTACCTATCACTTTGTCTCCAAATTCTTTCATGACAAGGAAAGAACCCTAAATTCACTGGGAACAAATTCACTTAAGATGTCTCACTTGAGATGAAAAGGATAAAAGTATAACTGCACACCACAATAAATTATCACACACTGAGTACCACTCAGTTCTAGAAATTAAGTAACTCTAGAAATCCGGAAAGTTGCCATCTTGCCCCTTCTCAGTTGCAAATTAATATTTCTTTCCTTCTCCCAAAGGTAATATCATTATCTTGATTTTAACATTACTTTACATGTAATGTACATACATATTTATATGTCATATAATACAGACTATAAAATATGCACAATGCATTTGTTGTATATATATACATACTTATATACATAAACACACATTTGGTATAGCACTTTTATGTAATTATACATAAACGACAGAACATATATATACATAGGTATAGATATAGGTAATATCTGGCTTTTATGCAATATGTTTATGAAATTTATCTCTGTTAAGTGTTGAGATTTTTTTCTTTTTTACTGTGTTTTAATATTACAGTGAACAAATTTATCAAATTTTATCTATCCATGTCACTAATGATGAATAATTGGATTTTCATCAATATTTCCTTATTGGTTTCCTTATAATGTTGCTGTGAACATTCTTGTACCTGTCCATAGGTGTCTATATGCACAGATGTGTTATCTACCTAGGGGCAGAATTGCTAAGTTGTAAGGCTTATGTATTTTCCAATGAAGTAGATTGAGTTCAGACATTTCAGTAATAGTTGAGTAAATTTCACATTTACATTTCCTTTAGCTGTGCAAGAGAGTTACTATTGCTACATCTTTAGCAACACTTGATAATATCAGTCAGTTTATTTTGTTTAGTTCTGTTTTAATTTTGCCATTTTGGGGGGTTCGTATTAATATCTGTGCTTTTAATATGCATGTCCCTGATTACTGATGAGGTTGAACAATTTTTCATATAGTTAGTGGTCATTGGTGTACTCATATAATATGTTTTCTCATACCTCTTGCTCTTTTTTTCTAATTTCTCTTTTACTTAATAACATGTTTGAGTTCTTGAATATTCTGGAAACAAGCAGTTACTGTAAATATTGAAATAAATTCTGTAACTTGATGTTTGCTTTTTCACTTTGTTAATGGTGTCTTTTGATGAACAAAACTTTGTGATTCTTAAGGTATTGAATATGTAAATCTTTTTATTATTGTTAGGTCTTTTATGCCATGTAAAGAAATCCTTGCTTATATAGTGCTCAAGAGGATGTTCTCTTGTGTTAACTTCTTGAATCTTTATTTTACATTTTACATTTAAATATACAATCTACCTAATGGATATTTTTATACAGTGTGAGTTATTGGGTGAAGATTTATTTATTCCTTCATAGGACTATTCATTTGTTTCAGCACTCCTTATTGAAAAGATCATATTTTCTCTACTCGTCTGTATTGATAAATTGTCTATATATGCATGGATTCCACTGTATATTCTTCTGTCAGTTTATACTGTTTATTATTATAATTTATAGTAATTCTTGTTGGCTTGTAATGTGTCCAGTCTACCAAAAAATATATAAATAAATAAAACAATAGCCAACAGCACACTTAATAGTATAGTGCTGAAACCTTCCTTCTAGGATTAGAAATGAGACAAGTATAGTCTTACCTTTACTTCAAGAAAGCCTTGCTATTCATGGCCCTGGACTCATGTAAATACTATACTAAGTTTGTGCATATATATACACATGTATACATACATACATACATATACACAGAGGTATTTGTACTTTAACAACTTTGGGCAAAGCAAAGTTTTTATACTTATTTCCAAGTTAATTGCATTTTCTTTTGTAGAAAGCATATGCTTTAAGTTAATTTAAATGCTTGAAATTTAGTTCTAAGAAAATAAAAGCACATGTAGAAACACTGACTTCACAATAAATGGGTTTGGAAAATATCAAGGTACCTTATACATATCTATCCAAACTCTGTTTCTATAAACTCAAAACACTTATACACAAAATGTGACAACCAACGAAAATTTTTAAAAGATCATAACCTGCTTCAAAAAACTCCTCTGGCCTTACCCTAACAAATCTTAGATGTTTTTCACTGAAGCCCATGTTTCTTATCTTTTATCTCACTGAATTTCCAAATTTTGGATCTTTGAAATTATTTTTTGATAGGCTCTGAACCCTTGCATTTGCTGGCCAATGTATAATTCACTTTATGGCCCAGTGGACTACCATTCCTTCTCATCTTTCCTTCCCATCACATGAATCACAAGCTTTGTTACTGGGATACTTAAGAACTGTTACAGCTGCAATGAGCTCAATTCTCAGCAATCTTTGGGAATTCAAATTATATGCAAGTACTTTAAATATTGATGTAATGATATATTAGATATTATCGAAATTAAGTGGTAAAAATCCTTGGCAAGTGTATGTCCTGTGGCTTAATTCTAATAGAGTAAATATATAGAGTGTATAGCCTCATTTTGACTCATCAAATGCTTATGCCCTTAACTATCAATATATAATCTAAATGTCTACTTATGTCTTGTAGTTTTGATTTTTTTCATCTGGTATATCTTAAATTTTTATTTCTATCTTATGATTTGAGTACTGGAAAATTAATCATATGTTTTATAACTCATAGAAACAGATATTGACAGTATAATTGGTGGAGCCAGATGTACTGCTCTATAGCATGGTAAAATGTAAGTGTACAACCATAAGCATTGGCAAGAGAAAGTAAGCACAAGTGAAGGTTCACAAGTGGTCTCTGAATTAAAACTAAGGAGAAAAAAATATCAAGAAAATTAAAAATAATCAAAAGCATGGTATCTATATTGCATATTTTATAGACTATAATGAAAAAGAAATATGACTAAAATGTGTATTATTTAAGCATTTTAACAAAGATAGAACCCTTTGAATATGTACATTATGGAATGAAAGAAAATTTGTAGATAATAAGATATTGCTTATTCTTTTTGCAATTTACAAATGCCTAGTGAAACTTTAATTACTATATGTTAAAAATAATGTCCCTCAAATCTGAGTCAATAATCAATGAAATTGGTGTCTCTTATTTTAAAATGGAAATAGAGTGCATTCTCAAGATCTTTTAGTGGCTTGTTTACCCAGTCACACATAATGTACATATGTGAAAAACACATGTATTCATCTTTAAGTATGCATAATTATAGTCTAACTATAGATTTATATGTATAGCCTAATATGTATAAAAACATTTGCTGTAATAATACATAATCCAATAGTAGCTTTGATTTGAGAAATGCTAAAGCAAAGTAAATGTTTTGATGGAGGTAGGTTTGTATAGAAAGGAGTGGTTACAAGCTAAAGTAATGGTTATAATTTGCTAGAATATGGTCATTGCAGTGGGAAATAGTTTAGGGCATACAGATTTGCGTTTCTACTTGTGGAAGGAAGAAATCAATGGATCACATAACTTAATCAGAGAAAGTCTTCAGAGCTAAGACCCTTCTGGGGCAGAATTTCATCTCATAAAATGGAAGGCTATACTGAGTATATTTATCAACACAACGGCAGACTTATTTCTCTACAGCATTCTTGTTACAATACATGCTAAACATATTACTATATAGCCTAGAGTTTTTAATCTTTGGGTCAAATAATGAGGTTGATACTCTGCCCTGATGTGGGTTTCCACACAAGTGGCAGTGATATTGAGAAAAATTTGTCTTCCTAATCAGCTTGTCTCTCTTCAATCAAGGATAAGATCTTGGTTAAAGGCAAGGCTGGAAGCTGACTGTTTTGATGCCTACATACACGCTTTTTGTTTTTGCTTATTTTTCAAACTTACTAAGTCTCCCCAAGAGCTTAAACATTTGGAAAACAAAAACTAGGAAGACTGGCTACTTTTACTTTTTGATCTGCCCTACACTTATCCTGAGGAAATTAAATATAGAGACAGCTAACTTCTTAAATAAGATAAGAGAACATTGACATTTTTAGGAAAAAAAAGTAAAGTCCTCAAACAGTTTTCATCCTGTCACAGTCATATTTCCTCTTTCCTGTGAAGGTACAAAAGATATTTCTTTCTGCATGGTATCACAGCCTCATTCAGTGCCTCCTCATTGCAAGTTTAGGGTGGTTGCAATAGCCAAATATTTTCTCAGAGAATGTTCAGGCATCAGGGATTATATCAAACCTAGTTGCCATGCAGAATTGGGACACGGTGTATTTTTACATAAATTATATTAGGTATAATATTTTCCTTATCTCCAAGAACATCTAATCAGGGTTTAATTCAAAGGTATAGCAGTAGATTCTATGATTCTTCATTATATTACAGCATTTAAGCACAAAAGACTCAATATTTTATTCTATATTACTTCTTCAAATATGTATGGGTGGTGGGTTGGAGGATAGGAGACTCATTTTCATTGTCTTGCTGAGTATACTGTGCCTGGTTTGTTTTGCTGTTTTGATTTTGAAACTTAGAAGCATGGGTACCGTTTTCATTGCCGTCTTGACATTTGGAATCCCTTTGACTCCAATGGGATTATCTATTATTATAGTTAGTGTATGTCATGTCTCTGCCTGGAGTAATAAAGGTCACTTACCAAAAATCCAATTAAAATTTAAAGTTGGTTAATAATATGTTACAAAGAAATCCCAACATTTTCGGAAGTTACTTTTCTCAAATCAGGTAGCCCAGCATACAGATAATTAACAAGCAAGAAATACAATTTCAATTAATGAGACTGTCTTTCCCTTTGTCTCCATGGCCTCTCCCCCATGACACCTTACCTAATTGTGCCCCCTTCATGAACCAAAAGAGAAAATGAATTAAAACTAAGGAAGAAGAGGAGGTGGTTTTTTTATTCTCTCAAAAGAATATGAACAATTCCTTTTAGAATTTGAATGTGTGCACTGTGTCAGTTCTATCTCCTCCTGTGAAGGCTACTCCTAGAGAAAGAATTAGACCCACTAATGAGTATTTGTAAAAGACCAATCTAATTTCAATGCTTAAATTAAATAGTGAAAGGATAGAACATTAATTTTATGAGATAATTTCTGAGAAATGTGTGGTTTCTCTGCAGCAGTTGCTTTAGGAAAAGGTACACTCGCATGCATCTTTGAAGAAAGATATGAAATAGCTACCTGAAGGAAGATGAGAAATATGTCATACTTTCCTGGCAGAAATGAAGTTGTTAAAAAGGGAGAAAGTGTCTTCTGTTAATTGTCAAAAAAGGAAGTGCTTTATCCTATTTCTGCATTAAGAATGTGGTGCATTTACACATGTTCTAGTAAATAATTTCTTCTAGAGATTTCTTCATATGTAAAATACAGTAACAGTTTCATCCTATTCTTTAAATTTTCTAGAAACCATTTCTACAAAACCGCTGATTTTAGATCATTTATATTTCAAATGTAGTCTTTCAAATACTATCCACTAAGGATGAAAGTCCTTATTCATAGTCAGGGCAATTGTAAAGAAAAAAAGCATTGGAGCTTTTCAAGTGAGGCTGTTTACATCGTTAGGACAAGTTCAGAGGCACAGATGGTCAAACTTGGAAAGCTTTGGCAGTACTACAACAGTCCTATTGCTCTGAAAGGCAGTGCTCATTTGATTCTCTGCAAGAAAATGACCAAAGTGTGTCATTATTAAACGACATTTTCCAAAACTGTTTCAGCGTATAGGCAGGCCTTTCAGAGTGTTGCTACTTCATCTATAATCTCTAAAAAGACTTCCCAACTCTCCTCAGTAATTTGTTGTGAAGTCTCAGAAACTCCACATTTTTGTCCATGTTTCCCCTTAAATACCCATGCAGTAATTAGAGGCTATAGCTATACTTAGTAACCTTCCTTTTGTATTCAGTAAGAAACAAAAATACTATTAGCAGAGTTCTATTACAAATATAATTTATTTTCTTTTTAATCTATAATTTGGATTCTTCAATACATATTTTAGATGATCTACAACACACGGTGGAATTTACATATTATTTATGTAAATAATATTAAACAAAACTTAATGTCCTCAACAATAGTTTTATAAAATCTACAGAGAGCTTCTTCAAATGAACATTTCTAATATCTATCATTGATAGAAGTCGTTTGTAATATCAAAATGTAAACCTATGAAACCACATCTTGAATTTGAAATACCCGTAAGTCTTATAAGGAGGAGTTAGTCAAGAATGAAGTCTAGTGTAAAAATGAATTCAAACTGAATGTAAATTGACCAGAATGGAAGAATGGATTCAAATTCAGGTTGATTAAATTACCGTTTTTCTCAAAACAGCTGTGATGAAGCCACACTGCTCTCAATACAGTAAATGTGTTGCCTCTCCACCGAAGAACTACTCCATGGTTAAGAAAGAGTGCAAAATGAGCACTTTTGCAGTAGAGAAACAATAATAATAACTGTTAATTCTTTGGTATTTTTATGTCTGCAATTGGCACAGTTCTAATAATTACTGTAGTTGCTAGTTCCATACAAACTTATCTCAGAAGAGCTTAAAGTGCTTTCCTAATGCTATTTTACCTTTAACAAATCTGGCTAGTGACAGTTGCAATGATTAAAATATTCTGTAATTAGAAACAAAATGCCATAAATATAAATATTTTTTTCAAGTTGAGAAAATCCTTTGTCAATGTCTTATATATTATAGTTCTTAATAACTAAATTAAAACTAACATCTTTCTATATACTAGATATTAACATGTTCCTGACAATAGTCATATTACAATTTTTTAATGTATTGATGGTGTCAAAATTATTCAGATACAGCATTTTTGCTCTCATATGTTGGTACTTACATCTGGAACTGGGAGGGAAAGGAGATGAAGGAACTGACACTGACTATTGGCACAGATTTTACATTCATAAAAAATTACTCCTGTTACAAGAAAGTGGTTCTCAAGGAAATTAAATAACTGAATCAAAATTACAGTTTAAGAAAATGGTAAGCATTCTGAGTAAAGTGTTTCCCATCTCAGGACCTGTGCTCTTTCAACAACAGTACAGATGAGAAAAGTGCTTAGAGTAGCAATGTCAAGCACTTACCCAGTTTGTTTCTAATCCCCCCTTTGCTTCTCTGATGTTAGACATCCACATATGTGGCTCATTATGCCTGAAGATGATGTCACAATTTTCATAAGTGTTCCAAATCAATTTATTGTAATAGACCTATGATTTGAAACTATTCCTTGCCTAAGAATTCTATAGGTACATGGAAATTTGAGAATCCATGTCCACCAACGTTCCTGGATATAGGAAGAAAGTTGAAGGAATTTAGAGATGGAAAACCTATCTGATCTAACAAAAAGATTCAGTCTGATAGTCATGGGTGAAAATGGGGTGTGGGACTAGAATGTGAATTCTTTATCCAGATGGAAGCATCAGATATTCTGGGAGTGCAGAGCACCAGTTGTTAGCTCTGAAGAATCTATTACTGAAAACAATTATAGCACTTCACAGATGTGTGTACACTTCACAAATGTGTGCATCACACTAACACAAACAAGTGCAATTTGTAGGGAAATGATTTAAAAAACACTAATCAAGTGTTTGTATTTTCTTATCAATGAACCCTCTCCATTTTTTAGAGGCTTGAACTAAAGAAAAATAAGAATATTTTAGGAAAAATATCACACTATTCTCCATATCCTCATTACTTGGTGAAAGAACTTACAGAAAGTTGATAATAACTTTACATCTCTGTTTTCCTTTTATTTCTTCTCTTTCAATTAATCATTGAGGTATCTATATTTTGTCTCTCTCAAAATCTTCAGGTCCTAATGCAAAATTTTCTATACTGTTATCACATTTTCTTGTGCAATATGTCTAATAAATGCTCAGTTACTAGAATTAACTTCAGGAAAAAATTTTATCCCAGACATGGTATACTAAAATAATTTATAGATACAGTATAGAAACTTTATAGATACATTCTTAATTTACACATATTTGGAGCACTTGGTTTCACTGCTCTTTCAGATTTTAAGCCCTGTTTTTGGTAATTTTTCAATATAATGCAATGCTTAAGGCAAGTTAATTTTGCCCTAATGTTATATTGACTTCAATGAAAGACCATGTAGCATAATAAGACTGCACAAAAAAGCTCATACTCCATTTATTATCCTATTTCCCTTATCATCTCCATAGAGTGCCGTCACAACTAACTGCAGGGGGTGAAAAACCCTATTTCCACATCAAACCCATTTTTAGTTCCCTGTTACAAGCCATAAATTCCACCTGTGTTGAGGTGTCAGTTATTGAGCCACTGTCTGCTGGCACAACATCACATGTGCACACAATCACATACACACACAGTCTGTATATTGGATGCACTAAGATGCGATATAGCACAGACTTGGAGTTGATCACTCTGTCACACCACTTCTGCAACATCCCCTGGGTCTTGAGGGGTAGAACCAGCTTGCAGAAAAAGGCGCTGCTCCTACAGGGGTGAGAATTGCAATTTTCCCCACCCCCTGTGTAAACCTGTAGATTAGAGAATTAAGCTTATAATGTGCAAAATTAAAAGAACAGTAGGAAGGAAAAGGCATGTTTTAAAGAGAATTTTGGATTGAATGCAGGCTTATTCAGTGACACATGTAAGAAGACTAAAGTTTAATATTATTAAAAGGAACAACAAAATGCCTCAGATTCTAACATTGTTCAGGTTGTTGAAAAGAACAAAGAAGACACATTCACTTTTGAATGTAGTGTATTTTTAAATAGATTTAATTCCATGTGAGACTGACATTTTGAGTAATAGTTATTGCATTTAAGAATCAGAGAAAAAAAGGGGATTAGAATTGTGAATTCCAATTTTAATCTAAAAAAGCGTCACAAAAAGAGCCATTCCTTACTTAACCCATAATTTTCAAGCTGTAGGTGTTAGCTGTTTTGGAAGAAACCAGATGGAAAAAATGATAATAAACATCCAAATAGCCTTTAGAACCAAAGAATCCTGCCTCTGTGTGTGTGTGTGCATGCACGCCTGCCCGTGCATGTGAGCTAACATTTTAAGGTGCCAATAGTAAAAAAGAGAAATGACCTTTCTTTGTTCATTTCCAATGAATAGAATAATTAGCCATCAGTCTTATTATTAAGATGTAAACTAGATAAATTACTTCTAAAATTGCCCTTTTTTTAGAATTTCCATCTATTCTTCTACTCAAATTGAATTCCTTCTAAAATTGTATTTTTGTCTTCGTTTATATTGTGTGCATATGTTTGCTTGTGCAGTGTAAATGTACCTATATATTGTATATATTTTATATACTGTATGTATATATATAGGTAAATATATATATAGTATTTATATATACAGCAGAATTATGCTTTTCCTCCTTTAAATTTCTATTCAGATAATTATCTGTATAGAAGTTTGGTTCATGCTTTGGGAAAACAATACACACACAGTGTAGAAAAACAATCTTATATTCTAAGTTCATTCATTAGATTTATTTAGAAATGACAGATTTTGGAATGGGCTTCTCATTTTTGATATATGGTAATATTAAACCATCAGTACCTAACACAATTGACAAAATAATATGTGGGTAAATTGTATACTCTTTGCATTTGGAATTTTTGACAAACATAATGCAATTAGTTACAATATTTCATATCTACAAAATGTATTCTTCTAAAACATAGGATACAAGAGCATACAAATTCAAAATTGACCATGCATACAATGAATTACATAATTTTATCATCTCTTAATGTTAATCTAGCATGTTGCCTGCATACGTGTTAAAAATGTGAATAATCCAATGATTTTTGACAAGTTTCCCCTAAAAAGGACTTTTAAAAGTCTGACCCATTTCACATGTTTTAAAACTTTGAATGATCCGTAAAAACAACTACTGAAAGAATCTACTGAAATCATTTTATCCCTTCACAATGAATAGTATACGAATTTCAGTCATGCTAACAAAATTTTCCTAGATATCTTTGGAAAAAACTAACTCAAAATAAGTTGAAAAACACTTATCTGACCTACTAGTACGTTTGAGAGTCAAAAGATTTGTTGAAACTACTTTTAGTGGATAAAATATAGGTTCTTCAAAGAAATTTGCTGGAAGTAGCTCCATTGATGGTAAGTTGCTTAAATGTAATTCTAGTTCAGATATTTCCTTTGTTAGCTTGCAGCCAAGCTAACAGCTGCCTAGTTTATTATGTAACCTCATAGCAGCCCTGCTGTTACAGATAAGAGAGAAATTTGCAGCCTCAATTCATAGTTTTTTAAAGAAATCCAAATTGTTATAATGAGGAGTTAGAATAGTTTATCACCCACTATGTGCCAGGAGTAGAGCCTTGTGGTTTTCCTACCATTCAACCTCTGGCAGGCATGCATTCATGTTGAACTTCATAGGACAACTGGGAATTTCTTCTGCTGTCTTTATGCATTTCAAAGGCCTGCCAGAGAACTGCTGTCTGAAGTTGAAAATCACTGGCTAATCAGTCCAATTTTTCAGAGTAACAGTTGGTCATCTAAGCAAATACACTGTGACCCAAAATCTTTACTTTCATAATTTTGTTAGTGTATATGGCACATGAAATAATTAAAATGTAAGAAAAAATTGCATATTTGAAGAAATCTAGTTTACTATCTCATGAGAGCTGTATACTGTTTGATCAACTCTTCTAATCTTGGGTTCCAAGGAGACTAAGATGCTATTAAAATTGAGGCAGTATTAATGATGCTTCTATACACAGCACCCACAACTTTAGGTTAGATTTAAGACAAGTTGACAGAAAATCAGTTTCCAATACATATAAACTGTGGTAGCTATTTAAGTGGAGTCTTGTGTATTTTATTTTTAATCCTATTTAAGATGACTCAACAATTTTTTCTCTGCGATGTAACTTTATTCACCATTTCCTTTTTCAAGATCATTTCAGAATGGAAATAAAACCTTATTAATCATTATTTGTGTACATTCAATTGATGTAGTAGTCATAGCTTACATACATTATGATATGAAAGATTCTACAGTGTGATGAAATTGACATAGCTTCTGTGAAAATATTTGTGAAATATTTTGCCTAAAAATTGACTATCAAAATTATTATTTTGTCATTTACGTTTTCCTGCTAATGTAATATTTTTTCCAGGGTTGAATTGAGATAAGACTGCAATCACCAACTTTTTTTATGATTTCTTCTTATATGTCTATTATTCTAGTTTTCCCACATTTTCCAGTGAGAATTGCATCTATTGCTTCTGCATTTTTTTTCGGATCTTTATTGGAGTATAATTGCTTTACACTGTTGTGCCAGTTTCTGCTGTACAATGAAGTAAATCAGCTGTATTTATAAATATATTCCCCATTTCTCCTACCTCTTGAGCCTCACTGCCACCCTCCATATCCCATCCCTCTAGGTCATCACCAGTCCTCGAGTTGATCTCCCTGTGTTATGCAGCAGCTTTCCACTAGCTATCTGTTTTACATTTGGTACTGTATATATGTTAATTCTACTCTCTCATTTCATCCCAGCTTCCCTCCCCCCCTCAAGTGTCCTCAAGTTCGTTCTCTACATCTGCATCTTTTTTTTTTAAGCTCTTTATTGGAATATAATTGCTTTACACTCTTCTACCAGCTTTTGAGTTACACCAAAATGAATCAGCTGTATTTATATATATATCCCCATATCCCCTCCCTCCCACGACTCCCTCTCATCCACCCTGTCCTGGCCCTCTAAGGCATCACCCATCATCGAGTTGATCTCCCTTTGTTATATAGCAACTTCCCACTAGCTATCTATTTTACAGTTGGTAGTTGTATATATGTTTATGCTACTCTCTCACTTCGTCCCAGCTTCCCCTTCGCCCCTCGCTCCCCCCAACCCTGTGTCCTCCAGTCCATTCTCTGCACCTGCATCCTTATTCTTGCCCTGCCACTGGGTTCATCAGCACCATTTTTTTAGATTCCATATATAGCTTCTGCAGCTTCTTACTACAATCTTCT
The DNA here is from genome assembly GCF_030028045.1 of Hippopotamus amphibius kiboko. Classification (NCBI taxonomy): domain Eukaryota; kingdom Metazoa; phylum Chordata; class Mammalia; order Artiodactyla; family Hippopotamidae; genus Hippopotamus; species Hippopotamus amphibius. Next base: position 79,996,526 of record NC_080198.1, read on the forward strand.
CTAGACTCGGTGCAGTGTAGCTTCTCTTATATTACTTGATTAAAACTTAATTAAGGTAATTGTAATACACCTCTTATTCATACCATTATTTATTAAAATTCAATTCTCCCTTTTCTCCTTTCAGTCACATTTGATATTTTAGCATGTCTTTTAAAGTTTTCCGCTCTTTGGTTTCCATGCCAAAACAGTCTCTTGGCTCTCCGTTACATCTCTGAAAACTCTTATCAGCCTCCTTCAGATAATTCTTTGAAGAATATCATTTATACTTCCTAAACTCATTCTAACATTCTGATCTATGCTCTTTTGTATCTCCACTCAATCCCCATATGTGAACAATTTTTCGTTATTGTTTCAACTGTAGACTCTCCTATAATTATTCCCTACTGAATATTCTTTATATAAAAAACCCACAATGTCTACAAATTCAATCCAAACTTCTTATTTAAACTATAATCCCACACCGTCACAAAGAAACATAGAAGAAAAATATCTCAAATTGAACATATTTATAAATAATAACATTTTTTCTCTCTTTACACTTGAATTGCCTGTGAGAACAATAGCAATTCTTTCCTAATAAGCTATTTTTTAGAGGAAATATAATTTCTATCCTTCATATTTGTTATCTTAGAGGTATTTTAAAATCTTTTATTTCTGTTTAACATTAATATTCAAACTTCAAATATCTTGGTTATTACATTGTCTTTTCCTTCATATAATCACCATCACTACAATAGTATAATTTGTAAGGTAGTTATTAAGGAATTTAGGAATAATGATGTTAGTGCCAAATATCAGATTGAACTTTAATTTGAAGTAGAATAAAAAAGAGACTAGAAAGTATGTTAAAGTCTTGTGTAATGATTGGTAGAAAATATTAAAATTTTAAATTAAGCTAAATTGTAACCCCCTAGTATATACTTTACAGAATTGCAGTGGTCTTTACATCATTCCAGTTCAATCTTTTGATTTTTCTTTATTAAAATATAAGTGAGAGAACTTCAAATTATATATAATGCCATTGACTTTTTCCAGAAAACAACTAGTTTTGGTACAGATTTTTAAAGTCAGAAGAAAATGACCTGCACATTTAGCTTAAATCCTGGATTTTTTACAATCAGTTGCTCTATTATTTGGTCTCTCTGCAATATTTTTACAAACATTTGTAAGGCTTGGAACCATGGTCTTTAACTGTTTTGTCACAGTGACAGAATTAATTCTACAACAGACATAATATTCCAGCTAAAAGTTACTGAAAATGATGTCTATGTAGACACATTTATCAAATAATTTGAGTTGCCAGAAAAAAAAAGAGAGAACATATCTATAAACATTTAGGAAATAAAAATAGTTACCCAATTAAAGAAATATAAGAGAACAAAAGTAGAACCAGACATTTTTGCAGTACAAATATTGAAAAAGCTAGAAATTATTTTTTTAAATGTTTAGACCTAATGTATCATTTTTACTGCCATCTTTTACCTGTAAACATAAAGGGGAGTTTAAATAATTTGAAAATATACAACTCACATATTGTTCTTAAAAGAAATTACTTAAAGGTATAATCCAACTGACAAAATGAAATAATCAAAATACATAATTACGAAATGAAGAACTTCTTGGCTAAATGTATTGGTGGTGATCACTACACCAGTTAAATTTAGAATTTCCTAAATCACTGAAAATATGAAGACTAGAGGCAATGCAAATATCAGAAATTGCACTTTAAATAAATAAACTTAAATAAATAAATTTAAATAAATAAATAAAAGTAAATAAATAAACCTAGAAACAATGTTTTAATTTTAAACTCTAGTACTAAAAACATAGATTTTACAACCAAGACAAATACTTGGTGATGTAGAGAAAAAATTTAGGGAATTAAAATGTGTTAGTCTCTTTATCATTCATCACAGTTTATAACAATAAAAAGAATATACATTAAAATTTTTAAGAGGACTAAACTAGTAAAATTCTAAATATATATAAAGTACATAAAATTAAAGCAATTATGATTAAGGTGTTGGAATTAATACTCTTGCACTCTACATATTTCTGTATTTTGAAATATTTTGTAGATGAACACAAAGCACATTCATAATTAGAAAACATATTTTTGAAACTAAGTAGTAATTTTAATAACTGCTAAGAAGTTATATTAGAAATCTGCTAACAGAAAAAAAGTCTACTTATATACATATATGTATATTTTTATGGATTAACTTTAAAGTGAATTAATCTGGGCAAAAATTTGTAAATTACTCCACATGCTTCCCTAGAATCCAACTACAATGTTCAAATAATGAAAAGGGATGAGTATTTACATCAAAGTAAAGAAAAACTTACAATTGTAATGTCCATGCAATAAAGCATACCTGACAAGTACTTGAAATCTATACTAAATACCAGAGTGGCTGCTGAGAAAACTGCTCCCTAGGTCTTGAGCAGGAAAGATATTTCTCTAGAAGGAGGTGTCACAATAATAAAAGTCTATTCAATGATACTGTGGCTTGTTTGAGCACATGGGCAAAGATGGGAGCAAGAAAACCAGAAAATGCCTCTAAAATATCCTCAGAATATATTCCTTCTATTAAAAATTATAAAATGAATCCATAAAACCTAACAGCTTGCTATGAAAAAGAAGCAGGAAGCAACAAAGAGGTCATGGAAAATAAAAACACAATTGTCTAGAAAGAAATCAATGTGTATATGCGAAGATAAAGCCTAGGAAACCTACCCACATCTATCTAGCAGAAGTTTTTGAAAAAGAAAAGAATGATAGTGAAGTAAGGGAAATAATCAAAATAATAATAGAATATATTTTCACAAAGCTAAAAAAGAAAGGCTTTGTACTTTACTTAAACGGCCCTGTCAAATGTTAGGGCCTTTTAAATAAATATATAGACACAGTCTCCTGAAATTTGGGGATGCAGAGAATAAAGATAAAATCATAAAATCTTCCAGAGTGGGGAAGCAGATACAAGCTGACAGTGTATGTATACACATAAGATGTCGCATGCACAGCTGGAGACCATATGCTGTGTTCTAACCCATACCACTGCCATATATTGCCTCATGCCCAGCTTCCAGCTGCCAGTACAGGACTTTCTTTGCCTGAGAACTTTCTCAGCTCATTGCTGCCCATGCCAAGAAATTCAGTTCCACATTCAGTGAATTCCACATCTGATGCCTGTTAAAAATTGGAGTATAAACTCCCCAGTCCTTCACTCCTCAGATGGAATCACTTAGAGCAATACCATCTACACTGAATCCAAGGGATCCTCTGTGGGATTAGGCTTCATTTACCCACAGTGGTAACTCACGTGATAGCAAAGCCTCTACTGGCTGCCTTCCCTTTTCTGTACAACTTACTCCCTGCCCTTCAAGTGTTTTTTAGGTTCACCTCTAAAATCAACTATTTGGAATCAAATTCATGCCTCAAAGTCTGCATTGAGGAAAACCATACTAAGAAAAAGGGCTTATAGACTTTTTATCAGGTTTTTTGTCAGTAATTTTAGAAAGCAAGCAAGGCCTGCAAAGTTCTCAGGAAAAACAGTTTTCCACCTAACATGCTATGCTCCATCAATTGGTATAAGGATAAAATTAAAAAACTGACAATATGCAGGGACCCAGATAGACAGTTCTTAAGTGTTGAAATATGATTGAAATAAAGAGAGCTAAAAGGAGTAAAAAATACTGAAATTAAAAATAGCCCAGATATGTATTGAAAAGAGATCCCAGGACAAGAGCTGTATAAGCCACTTAAAAGGAAGTCAGTAGAATAGAGACTTATCTGTTTTATCAAATAAAGATGTTTGTGATTTATTATTTTTTTCTTTTAATAACAAAATAATGGAAAATATGTAGGAAACTGGTGAAAGAGGGATTTGGAAGAGAATACATACAAGACAGTGAAAAATTTTAAACAAGCTAAATTAAACATTTGATTGGTTGAAAAATTATAAGAAAATATACTGCATCTGATTTTGAAATTTGGAACAGTATGCTTAGTGACATGCAATAATATTTCCTTCTCTATGATTAAATCATATTACTGGGTTTAGAGAAAATATTTATATAATAGAGAGTAACATCTGAAACTGGGAAGATTTAGTCAGGTTTACAAGTTTATTGCATATAACTGCCTTGACAATGTAAACATAGCAGTAGAGCAAACAAAGATTGGGAGATAAAAAGAGAAAGGAAAGTTTTTTTGTTTTTGTTTGTTAATTTTTTAATTTGTTTTTTATTATTTTTTTTTAAAGTTAAAAATTTTTATTGGGGTGTAGTCGATTTACAATGTTGTGTTAGTTTCAGGTGTACAGCAAAGTGAATCTGTTTTACATATACATATATCCACTCTTTTTTAGATTCTTTTCCCATATAGGTCATTACAGAGTATTGAGTAGAGTTCCCTGTGCTGTACAGTAGTTGCTTATTAGTTATCTATTTTACGTATAGTAGTGTGTATATGTCAATCCCAATCTCCCCATTTGTCCCTCCCCTCCCTTAGCCTCTGGTAACCATAAGTTTGTTTTCTACATCTGTGACTATACTTCTGTTTTGCAAATAAGTTCATTTGTACCCTTTATTTTTTAGATTCCACTTATAAGTGATATTGTATGATATTTGTCTTTCTGTGTCTGACTTCACTCAGTGTGACAATCTCTAGATTCATCCATGTTGCTGCAAATGACATTATTTCATTCATTTTTATGGCTGAGTAATAGTCCATTGTATATATGTACCACATCTTCTTTATCCATTCCCATGTTGATGGACAGAAAGAAAAGTTTTAAGGATGTATACAGGCGCTATTTTCTTAATTTTATATAGTGGGTAGATAAGAAATAATGTCTAAAGTTGAATGATTGTGAAATAGAAGTCTAAATATAGTATTTTTAAAAAAAGCTAACCAATAGAATATATAATTTGAAAATTAAGTAATAAATATTAGAGGTTATGGTAAGAAATATTATTTTAACCAAACAAAATTCCACCAGGTTTTTAGTGGAAAGTTAGAGTTAGCTAAGTCTTAAGAATCAAGAAATCAACATCATATTGGTGTGGTTAAGCAAGCAACCCTGGCATCATACTAACTATAACCTTTGGAATAGTACTTCTCTCTTCCTTGTGTTTTGTTCTTTATAAAATATGGATAAAAATAGTAGATACCAATTAGGGCTGGGGTGAGTATTAAATGATATAACACATTTAAAGAACTTAGATGTGCCCAGCATATAATAAGAAATCAATAAATATGACAAATCATTAATTAGTTTGCTAGGGCTGCATAACACAGTATCACAACAAAAAAAGAAATTTGTTGTCTTATAGTGCGGGAAGCTAGAAGTCCAAGATCAAGGTGCTGGTGGGGTTGTGTTTTCTCTGAAGGAACTAGAGAAGGCTCTGTTCCAGGCCCCTTTCCTTTCTTCTGCTAGTGTTTAGCTGATGAAGCACAACTCAGATCTTGACATGATGTTCTCCCTCAGAAGTGTCTGTGTCCACATTTCTCCTTTTTATAGGAACACCCAGTCATAGTTGGATTAGGGGCCCATTTTCCTTCAGTATGACTTCATTTTAATTGCATCAGTAACAACTCTATTTCCAAATAAGGTCACATTCTAAGATACTGCAGCTTAGGACTTTGACATATGAATTTGGGGAGGGGGACACTTCAATTGCTAATAAATCATTTTGAAAGAGTCACATAATGTATTATTTAGAGTTATGAATTGAACTCTCAGACAAACTAGAAACAGAAAAGGACAAAAGTGAGCTGGAGTTATGGCAATGGCAAGAAAGGAAATTTTACTTTTAATATTATGCCCACTTAGATGGTTTAAAATTTAAACATTTAAAATGTACACATATCTTTTCAATAACTATAAAACGAATAATACGAAAAATTACTTTTTAACCAACTAAAGATTAATGGTAATTACAATAACACAATCTGAAGATAAACGCAATCTTAAGATTTTAGCAGCATTTTTTTCTATCATTGAAGTGGTTTGCGTTGCAACTTGATCTGAAAATCTTGTTAAACTAAATCCTATTTTACAATCTGTGGCATCCCCACAAGAAGCCATAGTTTATATTTTGTTTTGAATTTTGACAAATGGCTTTGAAACAGAGCACCAGGATAGAAGCATCAGCCGTTTCTACTTGGAAATTTGAACAGTTTATTATTAGATAAGTTCAATTTATCTGTCAAACATGATATATATTTGTAACATAATTTTTAAATTGCAACATGGTGTTTTTGTCACTTGTGCTAGTCAAAAGCATGTGTTTGAAGGCAGCTTATAGTTTTCAAATGATCTTAGCACAATTGGCTTTTCTTATCTTCAGAGTCTTTCCTGACCTAAACTTCCTCCTTAATCTGAAATGGTCTCCTCTATCCATCCCCAGATATTTTCTTTCCCATTATTCTCATTTTATTTTTAAATTAATTTTAATTTTTGCATAGCACTTATCACTATTTGAAGTACTGTTACATATTTTGTTTGTCATTTACTGTTTGCCACTAAAATGTAAATGCAGTGAGAGAGTAACTAGTTTGTCACATTTCTGTTGGTCTTCTCAGATCTCAGAATGCCATGTGGTATGTACAAGAGCACACAACTAAAAAACACAATAAATAGCTGTTTGATAGATGAAAGTCATGCAAAAGAAATAAAATCCTAAGGATAGTTTTAACTAATTTTTCTTTCAATATCCTTATTTTTGTTTCAATTTTAAACAGATAAAAAAGACAACTTAAAAAGCAATATTGTAAGAAAAGATCTTGCTTAGTCTCTAATCAAATGTGAATTATTCAGGTTATTTCAATGATAATTTTAAGTGAAACGAGATCTTTTTATGTAAATATAAAACTTCATGTTGCTTCAACTTATTAGTTTTGAGCTTATTTTTAAAAATGTTTAAAATTGTTAGGAAAAACTACCCCTACACTTGAAAACAAGCCAAAAATCTGAGTGGTACATCTTTACAATATCATATGGGGCAAAATTTGCACCCAAGGATTATGCTTTATAATATGTAAATGCCCTGTACACTGTTACCTAAATATGCACCTTATCCTGAAAATCTTATTATAACATTCCTTTATTAAATACACAGCTTCTCAAACACTTTGAATTGATCTGAACATCTTTCTGAGTCTCTCCTTTATTAATGAGTTAAGCAAAATTTTTGACCCATTTTCAAATTTTGTGTTAGCACGAAGGTCATGATTTTACTTTTTTTTGAAAATTATACTGTAACAAAATTAGGTAGATATTAAAGAATACATACATATATATAAAATATTTGTGTTAATTTTGAAAGAAATAATGAACACCTTTTAAGCTATTACTCGGTTTAAGAATAAGAACATTACCAGTAGCGTGAAAATCTCTCATATGCTTCTAAATGATATCCTCTTTCCATCTCAGAAGTATACATACTACTCTAAATTTTGATATATGTATTTTTCTGTAATTTCTGTTACTTAATTTTTGGGTTTCATAAGGTTTATTCAAATGAACTCTAAAAAATCTTGGTAAAAATATTTTTTAAAAAGTACATCTTTAACAATATAAGTAAGGCCTTTCACTATTGTACCTAACTCTCAAGCACCTTAAAAAATGCAAAATACTAAAGTCAAGATGTGTAATGGAATTCACTGCTTTAAGAGAAGCCTGGACTAACATGGACGTTAGTCAAAAGTGAGCTAAAAGAAGATACAACATGATGTAGTTACCAACAATATATATGATCTTAGACTGCATTTAAAAATATATCATCAACAGGGAAGGAAGTGACATTCATTTTGTGCTAGGTGAATTTTAGTTCACTAAATTTTCACTAGAATAAGAAAAGTAGAACCCAGTCAGGAGCAAAGATAATTTCCATATCACTTAGGAAGATTTAAGTTGGAAAATGTATAAGGCAAGAAGATCTCTGTAAAATAATAATTAGAGATCTACATTTTAAGAGAGCAATTAGATTTCTATAATAAACACACAGAGAATAGAACTGGGAGAAATGGAAGATAGATTTAGGATCAACTTATAGAACAACCATCTAATAGTGAAAAAGTGCCAACAATGAAATGGCTTGACTTGGGATTTAAAGAATTCCCTATCTCCATATGTTTTCTAGAAAAAGATTGGAATTACATTGTTGAGCAGGTTTTCATACATTGTCTGTAATTAAGTCAGATGAAAATTATAAGCATATCAACTCTGAAGTTTCCTGCACTTTTTTTTTAACTTCCGGCCATTCAAGGCAGTGTGCTGTTAGGAAGATGAGACAAACCAATTACAATAAATATATAATAAATTTTATAATATGGTAAAGAAATACATGTGAATCCCCACCATTGTCAAATAACATGAATGTATTATCCAGAAGTTTAAAAACAGCCTTGTTTTTACTTAGCACTTATCACACACACAAAGTACTAATGTGCTTGCTATGCACACAAAATAATGGATTAGAGACTAAAATAAACAGAACATCTTTTAACATAACATTTATAGTAAGCAATTATGCTTTATAAAACTTACATAAAATGGCAGGTAAGCAAGCTATAAAATTGCCTGTGAGCAAACTAAAGTATATTGCTTCTACTGCAATGACACATTGGCAAAAACACATACAGACATTTTTCTAATTGCATATTGAATCTGTTGATAATAAAGAATCTTACTTAGCATAATAACCTCCAGGTTCATCCACATTGTCACAAATGACAGGATTTCTCTCTTTTTTTTTTAATGGCTGTGTACTATGTATATTACAATAGAGCAATGATGTGAAATGATATATAAATCACATTTTCTCCATCCATTCATCTGTTGACAGACCCTTGCCTTTTAGTAATATACTCTGGGTTTAGGTAAATACAAGATGAACTCAAATAAAGCGTAAAATATTTAAATGTCTGTTTTACCCAGATGTGACTGTGTGATTATATTCTGGCTAAGGAGATGCAAACAGAAGCGGTTTTGCCCAACTTCTGGGAAATATCCTTAAAGGGAAAGGTTAAGGCCGTCTTTCCTCTTTGCACTTAATGGCCATTACTCTAGCAACCACCATGGATGGGAGTTGAGCTATGGAATGGTCATTTATGGCAAAGCAATAATATAAAAAGGAATTGGGAATCTGACTTCATGGAGAACTGATCATACCAGCTCTGACCCTACAGATTCTAGAATTTCAAAACATGAGAAAAAATTTATCATTTTATCCATTGTTATTTTGGTGTAATCTGTTAAATATAGCCAAACCTAATGTTAGCTAATATAAAACCCTTTTTAAAAACGTTTTTAATACTAGGTTTTAATAGAATGCCAGTGATTGTTAAAGAATTAGTACTTCATGACCAAGTAGGGTTTTCCCCAAAGATAGAAGGAAAGTATAATGTAAGAATATTTAGCAATATGTAGATCCCTCTTAATGGGTAAATAATTGTCCCAGATTGCCTGAGTTTACAAGGTTTCTTGAGATGCTGGATTTTCAATGCTAAAATTAAGATAGTCTTGTGCAAAATGGGATGGTTGTTCTTGTCCATTTAGCCTGTACAATGTACAAAAGGAGAAAACAGATGATCAGTTCAGTATATTTAGAAACAGCATTTAATGTAAAACACTCATTCTTAGTTAAAAATAAATGTCAGTTCTTCTGGTTATGGCAGATTGGTTTATTTCAGGTCTATACTCTCACTAATAATAACTAGAAAAGCTAGAAAAACAAACAAAAATATAGACAAGACAACCTTGTTGAAGACCTCAGAGGATGAGCAAGGTGCCCATAACTTGTAAGGCAAGAGAAGAGAGACAAGAAAGTCCCAGAGAAGTGAGCCAGCTGGGGCTTCTTGCCTGCCAAAGGCATTAATAAAGAGGCCAGAAACTGAGCCACACTTACACAGACATTTGATTTATGACCAAGGTGGCTGTGCTGAGAAACAGGGAAAGGAAGGCCTGGGCAACTGTATAGTCACACGCAAAAATAATCTGTTCCCTGTCTTCTACCGTACACACAAATCAACTCTTACTGGACTCAGATATAAATGTAAAGGTAAAACAGTAAAGCTTCTCAAAGATAATATTGTAGACCTTTAGTTAAATAGACATGTCTTACTCACAGCACAGAAAATAATAATTACAAAGGTGGAAATGCCATGTTTGGTTTACTGAAAGATACCATTAATAGAGTAAAAATGCAAACTGTGACTGGGAGAAAATATTGTCAACACATAAAACTGACAAAAATACTTTTTCCCCCAAAACAAAAAAGTCAGTCAATAAAACAGGGTGAAAAAAAGTCAAATGATGTGAGCGGACACGTGACAATAAAGATATCCTCACGGATATTAGGCATTTAAGAAGGTGTTCAAACCATTAATCATCACTGAAATTCAAGTAAAAGCCACAATAAGATATCACAACCCACCAGCAAAATTTCTAAAATGAAAAAAAGTGTGATAACACGAAGCGTTAACGTGGATATTGAGCAACAGGAGAGGAATTTGGTAAAATCACGTTGAGGAATTTCTTATGTGCTATGGTATATAATACTAGGAAATGGTAATCATTCTTTTTAGATAGTACTCAACAAACAATAAGTGTCAAAGGACATGGAGAGGAATGTTTGTCTACAGTGTTTCATTCAAACCACTCTTGTTTTTATTTTTTTATGTTCCTTTAAAAATCTTAATCCAGGTATCTCATAGTTTTAAATATTTAAAACAGTGCCATAATATTATCAGTGTCTTTCCAATATGTTAATATTCAAAAATGCATATTTTAGTCACAGATATTAATTGTGGAATTCCATGTTTAGTTAATGGGGGCTTGCTTTTTCTAGATAGATAATACTTGTCTGAACTGAAATGTGGCCATTCATAGAATGCATCAAAGTGTTATGATGATACATGAAGTCATAGAATTGTAACTATTTTTACTGGAATTTGTTGATAAAAATTGCTTATACTCAAAAGGGCAATATGTGACATTTCCTAACTTACTGTTTTTTTGTGGGCTTTGTTAACTTAGTTGAAATTATGCTGGTCATTAATTAAAATAAAATAAAAAGCCAGTTTGAAAACAGCCTCATGAAAAATGTATTCTTCTTTCACTTGATCAATCATTTATATGTAATGTATGTCTCCAAATACATTCTGTGTAATTCTACTTGTTTATCTTGGAAATGACTATACATGCTCATTACATTTAATAGAGCCCCCAAAATCTCTTGTGATTGAATTAGTATCTACTGAAATTTGCCAAAATGTGTATGGGTATCTCCTAAAAAACAAAATCTTACCATGACCTATTGTTGCTGCCTTTGTTTGAGAAATGTGTGGATTATTACTCACACCTGCCATGCCTTTTCAAAGGTCATGCAGATGTCTGCTGAGGCATTATTTGACAATAAACAAAACCGCAGAAACAATTCAAAATACAGTTTTCACAATCCTATCCCCTTCCTAAAAATAGATAAATATTTCACCATTTTCTAAGAAAACATAGATTAAAATAAGAATATTTGTACCAGCACCTTTCCATCCATTCTGGTCATAAGTTTCAGAGTTCACAGTGCTTCTACAATTCTTCAAATCCTTTAATTAAAACTATGGTATTTTTGTGCATCTAATCTTATCTGATCCTTTCAAGCAAGCTATCTGATAACTCTCATGCATTTTAATTATTCCACAAATGTTTGCATTAAAATGTTTATTATCTTTTGTGTATCTTTATTTGGTTGCCTCAGGTATTTTAACTAAATCACCTTAGAAAATTCAGACTTTTGCATAGAGATATTTGAGAAAGGATTCAACACTTCAAAATCCATTTTGTTTTATCTTGTCATTAATCAGTTATGGTCAGTTTATCTTTAAAGGAGAGTGTTTAGGACTTCCGGTTTAGCTCCAACATACAGAAAACTGAGAAGTCATCACTCACAGCAAGAAAAATCTAGACAAACTTTCATCAGAGACTTTTCTCGAACCCATCATGGAATTTAGGTCATTTGACAAAATACCACTCCAATATCTAGAAAGACAGGTGCAGCCAGAGAAATACAACAACTGAGATCTACTTACCTGGAGCAAAAATGACTGGAGCCATAAAATAGTAAGAATACATACATGGTTATATCAATGAATTGGTGGAGGCTGAACATGGAGTAGCCTGAGAATGATAAGCTCCTGGAGGTCATCATGTTTCCACGGGCTTTCTCTCCAAGAACCCTCCACCACCTCCTGTCCACCCCCGTTCCTGGTTTCCATGGTAAAGATCCTGCAAAGTTTCCCTCATGGCTCTGACAAACCATTGTGATACACTGCCAGAGCTTTCTCTTTATAACTATAAAGGCCCACTCTCCAAGGAAAAGAACTGTGTCAGAGTACAATTCTAAAATTTTATTCCAGGTGGGGAAGGGAATTCCTTTGCTCTCCAGCTCCCTCCAGCCTCCCTGACTCACCTAAAGAGAAAAAATTAGAACATATCGACAGGGATCAGGGCCTCAAAAAAACAGATTGGGGACATGATAGCCAGGGAAGGGAAAACAGGTGTGCCACTGGAAAAACACTAATGAAGTACACAATGCTGAGACACAAACCCCTAAAACTAAGGTTTAGTTAAAAGGTTATAGAATACGACCTCTGCCCCACATCTTATATATCATACTTACTGGGTTCCAATATGATAATAGTGAGTTATAGATGAAAGAGTGGCAAGACACATCCCACCTCTCAAGCAGAGTTTTTAGGGAAGCTTAAAGTCAAGAGGAGACACACAAAAAAACAAGGACATAAATGGAATTTAAAGTTTCTGGTATCTATCCTGGTCTTTATATTTAAAGTGAATTTCTTGTAGTCGACATAGAGTAGGGTGAAAAATTTTTAATCCAGTCTGACAGTTTCTGCCTTTTCATTGGTGTATTTATCCACTCACATTTAAAGTGATTATTCAAAGAGTTGAATTAATATCTACCATATTTGTAACTGTCATCTATTTGTTGCATTTTGTCTTTGTTTTTCACTCCCCACTCTCTGACTTTTCCAATTTTAATTGAGCACTCATGTGACTCCTTCTTACTTTCTCTCTTAGCATATATATCATGTTTTAAGAAAAGTTAGTGGTTGTACTAGAGTTTACAATATGCATTTTAACTAGTCTAAATCCACCAAAAAACAACACTATATACCACTTTATGTGTCGTACTATCATTTTAAAAAAAGTATTCCCAATTTCCCTCTCCTGTTCCTTGTGGTATTGCTATAATTTATTATATTTATATATATGCCATAATTGCTCAGTGCATTTTTTTTCTTTCATTACTCTAAGCAAAAAGTTATATTTTAGATCAATCAAAAATAAGAAGTCGAAAATCTTTTATTTAACCTTCACTTATTCCTGGTCGGGTATGCTTCCTTTTTTAAGGTAGATCTGGATTCAGATCTATATCATTTTCCTTCTATCTGATTATTTCAGGGAGGGTGTGCTAATGGTAAATTCCTTCAGTTTTTGCCTTTGGAACTTTTTAATTTATTCTTTATTATTGAAGGATAATTTCATTGCATATAGAATTCTAGGTTGGTGGTTTTATTCTTTCAACATTTTAAATATTTCACTCTACTCTCTTCTAGTTTGTACAGTTTTGGACAGCAAATCTCCTGTAACTCTTATCACGTTCCTTTATAAATAGGTGTCTTCCAACTCTGAATTGTTTCTTCTAAGATTTTCTCTTTATCTTTCTGCACTTTGAATATGCTATTCAAGATTTCACCTTGACTTCTATTTTGTCTGATAGTGTTTACATACCTGCCCTCTGTTTCTTAATATTTGCTTGATATATATTTTTCTGGTTCTGTATTCTTAACCTTTCTGGGTCATTTTGTTTGTCTCATATTTCTTAAATAGAGCATAGAGCTGGATTTTGTCTGTTTAGTTATTTTTAACTTTTCTTTTATTCTCAGAATGTAATATGAAAATATAACCAATTCGTACATATTATGATGTTTTTGAGATTATTTTGGATATTTTTCTTATTTTTTCATGTTTTTCTTCCACCACCTTACTTATTCTTTGAAATTTTCAAGATGTCTTTTTCTCAGTCCTTCTCTCTCTCTCTCTGTTTTAAAATCTGTATATATCTATTATTATTCTTTGAGTTACATATATTTAAACATATTTTCTTTCAGTATTTTGAATTAATAACTATAAACTGCAGCATCCTTTTACTCTATTTCCTTCCACTTCACCACCTACTTCTTTGTCATAAACAGTGATATGTTATTGTTTTTAATGTTTTGGACTACAGTACAACTGGTAATCTTAACCATATGTTTTGATTTTTTTGCCATGGTATTTTCTCACCACCATTTTTTATAAAACACATATTTTGGTTTTAGGCTTTTGTTTGTTTCAAAACCATACTCTTTTAAATATTTTAAATTGAGTTGGCTTTGAACAAAGAATTCTATATCCATTATAAATTAGCATTCAAGAGTGAGGGCAAAATAAAAATATAGAAATAATAACCACTTGACTATATCTGAGCCTGTAATAATAATTCTTTTTGTTTTCTTTAGTAACATTGATTAATTTATTTCCCATTTTATCTATTCCTCTGATTCAGTTGTTTTACTTTTTTAATACTATTTCACTTTTCTCATTATTGGGATTTTCAGTTTGGAACCACTTTTTCACAGTATTGACTTTCCCCAAACGTTAGTATTAGTAATCCAGTGTGGAAACATAAGCCACACTAGTTACCGACATTATCATCATTTTTATTATTTTATTTTGTCTTGCTTTAAGATATATATATATGGTGAGTGCATAAAGTATAAGAATTATAAACATAGAGTTCAATGGATTTTACATATGAAGGTACCTGTTCAGCTACCTGGCAGATAAACATAGTAAACTATTTTCAGAACACCAGAAGTTTCCCACGTGCTCTTTGCCTGACATGACTTGTAGAAGAAAACACTATTCTAACTTGTCAGCATAGATTTTGTCTATTCCTGAGCATACTACAAATTGAATAATCAAATAATAGATTCTGGTTTCTTTCACTCTAGGAAATGTCTGTGAGATTTATCCACGTAGCAGTTGTTCATCTTTTTTAGTTGTCGTGTAGTATCCTATTGGACGTACCTGCTCCAATTTTTAATCCTTTCTCCTAGTGGTGGAGTGGGAGGAGGATCTCCATGTTGGGGGGATGTAGATCACCGAGGAGGAAGTGCTGCCTTGGTGGATTTGATATCTATGAAGGGACATTATCCTGCTGCCAGAGTGGAAAAAAATTGGGTGACAGGGACTGGAATAAGAAACTCAAAGGGAATTGCAAGTTGTGTAATGGCTGGCATTAGGGTGTCTTTTCAGAACCCTTAATTGGAAAATCCTATAAGGGAGCTAGCTTGGCAAGGGAGCTTTGTCATTTGTAGAGCCATAACCCCAACATCCTAAAAGCATAGGATAGTAGATTGGGTTTCAGGTTGAGACAGAAGTATTTAATATCCAGCACTGATGTCAATGGGCTGCTTCTAGTCACTGTTGGGGAGAGATAAGATATGGGGTTGAACAAGCTTGCTTCCCCATCTCTCAGGGTGATTGTAAGCTACTTCAGTGTCTCTCCTAACATCTTGTTTGTCAGTGCAACCTCTCTGGAGAAGAGAATGCCATTCCTCTACCTTTTTCCATTTTTCCTTTATGGATGGGGTATGAAAAATTACATCAAATTGTGTTCTTTTATTTTCTTGAGCCCCCAAACTTATATTACGACACTTCCCAGTAAGTCAGAACAACTTGTTTGCAAATCAGGCTTGTCTTTTACGCTGAAGACAAATGTCATTGCTTCCTTCTGCTCATTGTTAAAAAAGGAAGAAGAATGGTTTGACTAACATTCTGTTTAAATTGCTGAGCTTTCTCCTGCCTTGTTTAATTGATGACTTCTTCTGGATTAGAAATTTTCAGGGTATACTTTGGAAGAAAATTTCTTATCCTTGGCCTTTTGTACTGCGATTTTATCTACACCAGTTTCCATCCTCTGTCTCTTATTTATTGGAATATGTAGTTCCCTTGAAATCATCCATTCTTGGCTTTTCAAAATGTTTATGCATGCACACATACGCATATTAAAATATTAGTGGATTTTCGTAGGCAAGGGAAGTAGACATTTTGATTCAGATCATCATCTAGATGCATTTACTCTTTTCCTTAACTTGAAACCATAAATTATAGCTACAAAATTTTTCTAAATCAACAGCTATGTGAGTAGACTTTAACAATAAGAGCCCAGGGATAAGAGAACACAGTGCTATTTGAATTACAGTATATTTTAGGTTACGCTGGGTAAGTAACATTCTTGATAGGAATAAAAGCTTAAATTGAAAGGTTATAAATTAAACAAAAGAAAAATTCTTAGGCTAAAGTAAACATATTTTCAGGTATATTTATAACTGCCTAGGGCTTCTAATGCTTCGGCTGATTTTCATGCAATAGATTCTCAAAACTACATCTCATAAAAGAGATTATCTTCTATTATACATGACTTGAAGGCTAGAAAAAGCAACCATAAAAAGATTAATGATTTTTTTCACTGAAGAAAAGCCATGATAATTTAGGCTTAGGATAACACTAAACCAGTGGTTCTCAATTTTTTTGGATCAGAATAACCTGGAGAACTTGTTAATACACACATTGTTGGGCACCTGTCCGAGGGTTACCCATTCCACTCTGAGGTCTGGGGTGACACTGAAATTGCATTTCTGAAAAGTTCCCTGGTGATATGGATGCTGATGTCTGGGAACCCCACATGGAGGACCACTGTTGTAAAATAATCTTGCAGAATATATAATGTGTCAAAGAGAAATATAAGTATTACTCAGCAATAGAATACACTATTAAGATTATATACAAAAGATTTTGTACACTTTGAAATATGTTAGATATTATCTAATTAGTCTTAATATTACCCTACCTAAATGTATATCTATGTGCCTGTTCTCTAATTCTATAAACCGATCACCTCAGGATCATTCCCTGATGACTTTTTAAAATTTCAACCTTAGAAAGCATGTGAGGGAGATCCAATGATCAGTGAATCAACTGAATAAATAAAAATAACACAGTCCATATACTCTAAAGCTATAGGAAATACAGTGAATAAAAAAGTAAAGTTATTATTTTATTTATATACATCATTTTTTCTCTCTATATATTTTCTGTGCCTAGGATCATTATTTATAAAGTCCATGCATATGCCACTTCTGAGAGTCTGTAAAGGAGGAAAGATTTCGGAAGTATGTGCAGTATGCAAACAGCAGCGATGAAAAGAGTGGACATTAATTCAAAATGGTCTACTCTTAATAGTTTTACTAACAGAAGTAAAGGTTTTGTTTTTTTTTTATTAAAGAGGATCTTTTTCATTTTAAAATCAACATGGAGGACTTCCTAGGTGGCACAGTGGTAAAGAATCCGCCTGCCAATGCAGGGGACATGGGTTTGAGCCCTGCCCTGGGAGGATTCCACATGCCACGGAGCAACTACGAAAAAGAAAGAAAAAAATAAATAAATAAAATCAACATGGATATTATGTTTTACATTAAAAATGTCCGTGATCACTCATGAATGCTTAGAGAGAAAAGTTTTTTAAGATCTATTGTGGGACAAATCAGGTTAATTCATAGCTATCCTCAAGGGCTGCTTTTAGAGCCACATAAAACTATGAGAAGATTTTTGTCTATGCCAGTTGGGGTCTGTTTAGTTGATTATCCAGTGACAAGAGAAGGGGAAAATCCTCAGGTTTGGAGAGCAAAGCTTTACGTTATAAGGAAGAAGGACAAAGCAAAAGCTGAGAGGAGAGGAGCTGGAGAATGAGTGATAACTTGTGACCAAGTGGCCTTAGGTAGGAAATAGTATTATCTAGTAATAAGTATCACTAGAGAAATGAACAGCCTTTTCCGCTTTTCTTCCAAAGAAGGAATCGGAAGAAATTATAAGAGATTGTCATTCCTTCTAACAAAGAATGTCACGACTACAACTTGTAAAACTGTTTTGTGTCCCTGTCAACCCCACGAAAGAGCAGGAAGGAGTGAAATGTCTCAGTTAAATAAGTCTATTTTTCCTCATATAAGGACAGAGTTTTACCAAAAGATTAAATTTGTTTTTCTTAATTTATTAGCTTTTTTTTTTCCTGCAGGAAAAAAGGAAGTTGTTTTAATAAGTTAACTTATAAAGCAGTGTGGAGGGCCTTAGCGTTCAGGGGTAGAAATATTGGGAAATTTCCAAGACAGAGACTTATTGATACCGCCCGTAGAACCGGGGTGTAGCAGTTCCTATCTCCATATGTATACTTCTGATCATCCCAACACATGACCTCTAACTAGAAGTGAAACAAGGTAACAGTAATTAATTTTTAATTGAGACCGCATTAAAAACAAAGAAGAAGAAGAAGAAAAGAAACTTTGTTAGGGGAAAAGAAGAAACAAAAGTGCTTCCTGTGGAAGAGGTCCAATTTTTCCCAAAGGAGAGCAGTAAGACTGGTGGTCTAAGAACTGAAGAAGATGTTATTGGTGAGGCAGGAAGGTGAGGTCAGGAATGAAAGGAGAAAATGCCTGCCAGAGATTTCTTCAGTGTGAAAGTCTAGGCATTTAAAAAGGGATTAATTCCTGTATGGATGCAAGTGAAATTCCAAGATACCTAGTATTAAACAGTCTTTTCTATATGAGAATTAGTTTCTTTTCTTTAGAAAAGAGTCTTGCACAGTTAGTCCTGAGAAGGCTAAGGAGAAAAAGGTAAACAAGAGAAAGGAGAGCGATATGTTCAATTCTCCCAGCTCCAGGGACACAGAGGGAGCTCTGTGCCTCTATTATCATCACAGATGGTGATTACTGAAAGCGAGAAGACTGAGACAGATCCACCGAGAACAGTCTATGGTCTTTGAGGGAAAACATTCACAGGAGATAGTGAAAGAAAGTCTTTTGATTATCCCAAAAATGTATCCAAGGGTTCCCCTGAGTAGAGCCTCAAGAAACCCCTGGGAGAAATAAATGGAGTTTTGCAAGATGTATGTGGTAGGGTGCATGTGTCCTGCATTCTTTCTTGAACCTGGGGCACACTTTTTCTAGGATCTTAGCCTAATTGTGGGAGATATGGAAAAGGAAGTCAGGGCACTGCAACTCAGAATAATGAAAGTTAACTTTATCGGTGTAAAAAAGAAATGGGAAACATTCTGTTTCTATTGTTTAAAGCATTGCTAAGTTTGCAAGAAAACAAAACTAACTAAAAAGCCAAGACCTGAATTGTGAGCAATAAACAAACATAAAACTAGAGTTACAGCTTTACAGGATATAAGACTAAGTCTGGGGCCAGAGACTTAGTCTTACATCCCGTAAAATGTGTAAGAGCCAGTTCCCAGATGCCGACATTAACTAGGACCTGGGTAGCATGCTAAAAATCTTCCCATCAGTGCCCATTCACTCCTGGTCTAAAGGAAACCTAAAGTGCTTTGGGAATAAATTTAGTTTCTTAGCATTGCCACCAATTGGGTATAATTTAATAAATAGTACCAGTGTAAAAAAATATTATCAACCATTTAAGAATATGCCTTATAAATGAGTTTCAGCAAAAACTATAGATTTAGATCTTTGAAAACTTTAGATTTTGGAATTCTATAAAGCATGTAAGAAAGCTAAATCCAATCACTTAAAAATAAAGATAGAATTAAAATAAGCAGGCAAAAAGAGAATTGTCAATTGGAGGGTAGAAGTGAAGAAATAAATCAGAATAGAGGGCAGAAAGACAGTGTGATAGAAATATGTTATGAGCTTAGCAATACAGAGGATAAGGAGAGAGATGGGAGGGGCACATGATGAGCTTCAAAGTTATCATTGATGTTCCTGCTCTTACACTTGCGGGTTCACAAAGGCTCATGGTAATGCTATTATCATACAGTATTCAATCTGTAATAGCACAGTATTCTCTCTCTCTCACTTGCTCTCTCGCTCACTCTCTTTTAATCATTATAATAAAGCAAGAAGGCATAGACATGCTTTTTAAGGAATCTTAAGATTTTTCATTGTTAAATGCATTCTTAGAATATATGTATAAGATAAAGGAGGGAAAATGACCATAAAATATTAAAAGTTAAGCCAAAAATTTAATTGCTCAGGGGGTGGTTTAAGTTTCTTGATTTTTCATTGATTTACTTCATGAGTATTTATTGAATGCCTACAGTAGCTAGACCGTGTTCTAATTACTAGGTATACAAGAGAAAGTGAGACAAGTCCCCAGAACCTTTTCTTTCTAGGTTAAAAAAAGAGAAACAGTTTTAAAAGGATGAATAAATGTATAATGAGCTGTAAGAGACTGTAAGTGTTATGGAGAATAAATAATTATAAAATGAACTGGGTATTGGAAGGGTATATTACTCTGCTCAGGCTGCCATAACAAAATACCAAAGACTGGGGGCTTAAATAGCAGAAATTTATTTCCCACAGTTCAGAAGGTTGAAAGTCCAAGATCAAGGAGTCAGCAAGGTAGGTTTTATTCGGAGGCCTTTTCTCTTTGCTTATAGGCAGTCTCCATCTCTCTGTATGCTCACATG
Source organism: Hippopotamus amphibius kiboko (assembly GCF_030028045.1). Lineage (NCBI taxonomy): Eukaryota > Metazoa > Chordata > Mammalia > Artiodactyla > Hippopotamidae > Hippopotamus > Hippopotamus amphibius. The sequence goes on from NC_080198.1 coordinate 80,017,136, forward strand.
GCCTCTTTGTTGAGCACTTGCTAAGGGAGAGAAAGCGGGAATGTTCTCTGGTGTCTCTTTCTATAAAGTCATTAATTTCATCATTAGAGTCCTACCCTCATGACCTCATCTAACCCTAATTACCTCCCAAAGGCCCCATCTTTAAATATCATCACTTTGCAAGGGGGGGAAGGGTAGCATTTCGACATATAAATTTAGGGGCGATACAATGAGTCCATAATAGAGGAGGCATCAGTAATGTTATTTGAAGACAAATGAGTCCCCTGGTTCTTTCAGGATTCAACAGGATGTCAAATAATATATTATTAGATATCACTTCTCAATTCCACCATAGAAAAAGTATTTCATTCTAACATGTTAGGAATAAATATTCCTTTCTTTATTTCTTTATTATGTTCAGAACCCTTAGCAGGTCTAATGACAGTATCTTCCATAAAGGCCTCATAATAAAAATAAGAATATTGATATATATATATATATATACACACATTCATTTTTCTTTATGTTTTCATTTTAAAATGAGGAAGAAGAGAGTACTGTTAAATTTAATATGAATATATACATTTTACTTCATCACACTGGTGATTCTTATGAAGCTGTCATGACATCTAAGATTTGTATATCTATTTACTATAATTTACTAAGTCATCAAGAGTTACACAGAAATCAGTGGTAAAGCAGACTGAAATCAAATTGTAATAGATGTTCCCTCTTTAAACAGTTTTATAATACTTACCATAAAATGCTGCTTATAGAAATAGAAATATGTTTTTTAGCTAATGACATTGAAAAGAAATAAGAAAGAAAATTTTGGCTAACATGTTGTTACTTGTGTGATTGTATTACATTTTGGATTTCCTTTAATTTCAAATTTCAGACTTGGTGTTCAAGGACCTTGAAGTCCAGGCAAGGAAGGACCAAATAGTTTCCTGCTTCAGAACATAACTAAATTCTCTAAAAAATAGAAGGTACCTTCCCATAATCTTAGATCAGGAAAAACAAGACAAAGAACAAGACACCAAAAAGGCAGAGGAAGGTAACTTGTCATCATATAGGCAACCAAGAGTGGATTCACTCTCCCTTGCCTAGATCTCACCAGCAGGATTACTTCTCTTTTTCCTCCCTGACAAGAACAGTTCAGTTTAGAGAATCTAATGTTTGCAACAGAATAAGAACAACGCACAGGGTGGGGGAGGGGGGGACTTTTTTTAAGAAAAGTTTTTCCTAACTTTTGAAATTTATGTGCTGTTGAAGCATGATTAAACCCTAAGAGAGCACATCTTTTTGTGGTATCATAAACATCATAAACAAATCAATTAGGCAAATACAATATCTTAATAATAGACCTTGCTACCACTTATTGGGCACTTGGTATGTATTAGACACAGTCATATATTTTAAATGCATTTGCATTTAATTTTCACAAAAACTCAGTGTGTGTGTGAATATTATTCTCATTTTGAAGGTTACAAACCAAACAATTAAAGATTTAGGGGTGTTAATTATAATGCCCAAGATCATATAGCTAATAGTGCAATTGAAATTCAAATGCATTTTTTAAAACATTTGTCTCCCTCTCTCTTTTTTTAAAAAAATAAATTTACTTATTAACTTATTGGCTGCGTTGGGTCTTCATTGCTGCACACGGGCTTTCTCTAGTTGCTGCGAGTGGGAGTTACGTGGTGCCGGGCTCCTCATTGCCGTGGCTTCTCTTGTTGCAGAGCATGGTCTCTAGGTGCATGGGCTTCAGTAGTTGCAGCAGATGGACTCAATAGTTGTGGTGCACGGGCTTTAGTTGGCTCTGCAGCATGTGGGATCTTCCTGGAGCAGGGATGGAACCCATGTCCCCTGCATTGGCAGGCAGATTCTTAACCACTGCACCACCTAGGAAGTCCTCAAATGCATTTTTAAAAAACAGATTTTATTTTGGGGACATTTTAGGTTTAAAAAAAAATTGAGCAGAAAGTTCCCTCCCAGTTACCCCTATTAACTTTTTATTAGAATAGTATATTTGCCATAATTGATGGGTTAATATTAATACATTATTAACTAAAATCCATAGTTTACATTAGAATTCACTGTGTTGTACATATGTGGGTTTTGACAAATGTATAATGAAATATATTCACCATGACAGTATCATATAGCCTAGTTTTACTTACCTAAAATCCTATGTGTCCCACCAATGCAACCTTCCTTCCTTCCCCTGGCATTTCTGGCAACCACCTAATTTTTTACTGTCCATAGTTTTGCCTTCTCCAAAGTGTTATGTAGTTGGAATCACAAAGTATATACCCTTTTCAGATTGGTTTCTTTCACTTAGCAATATGCATTTAAAGTTCCTCCATGTATTTACCTGGCTTAATAGTTCATTTCCTTTTAGCACTAAATAACATTTCATTCTCTGGATGTATTACAGTTTATTTATTTATTCATCTATGGAAAGACATCTGAGTGCTTCCAAATTTTGGCAATCTTACCTAAACCTGTTATAAACATCCATGTGCAGGATTTTGTGTGGACCTAGGTTTTTAGTTCACTTGGGTAAACACCAAGGAGCACAATTACTAGATCATGTGGAAAGAGTTTGTTTAGTTTTGTAGGAAACTGCCAAACTGTCTTCCAAAGTGGCTGTTTCATTTTGCACACCCATCAGCAATGAGTCGGAGTTCCTACTGCTCCACACTCTCACCACATTTGGTGGTGTTTTCGCTTTGGGCCCTTCTAGTAGACATATAGCTCATTGTTCTAATATGAACTCCCTCATGACATATGATGCTGATCATTTTTCAGACGCTTATTTGCCTTCTGTGTATCTTTTTTGGTAAGCTCCCTGTTCAGATCTTTTGTCTATTTCTTAATTGGATTGTTTGTTTTCTTATTGTTGAATTTTAAGAGTTTTGTGTATAGTTTAGATATTGGTCCTTTATCAGATACGTGTCCTGCAAATATTTTTTTTCTCAGATTTTGTCTTGACTTAACAGTGACTTTTGCACAGAAGTTTTAAACTTTAAGTTCAAGTTATCAATTTTTTTCTTTCATAGTTGTATTTCTGGTTTCCCAAAAAAGTCATCACCCAACACAAGGTCACATAAATTTTATTAATGAATCTACAGATTAAAAATGTTATTTCTATCTATCTTGAATTTTTTTAACTTAGTTTTTATGTGCTGTTTCTCTTTGGAGTTTGTATTATATATTTTAGGCTGAAATGAGAAATTTGAGTGTGTATAAAATCTGCTAGAGATGATATGAAAATATTTCAACTGAAATTTTGGGAACATTCCTACCAAAATATCAGAGATGGGGTTTATACTGAAGGACTGAGAAAACATATAAAAGAATAGAGAAGATTCAAAAGAAATGTTAAGATAGTATGGTTTTCTTTCTCTAGAGCTGTGTTTACCAATCTATATGAATTGGTGTTTTCCTCATACATTTCAATCCAGGGTGTACATTCGGAAGACTGTCATCTTCTCAAACTCTCCTGGCTTGGAATAGCCTAAGCTATCTGTATGTACATTTCTGACAAACACTTGAAGAGTTGATCCCAGCATATACATTGAAGTTTGGGAATGTTCATAATTGTCTATGAAAGTTCACAACTCCTGCAATACAAAGGAAAAATAATTAAAACTTCTGTCCCTTCTATATCTTATATATGGCATAGATATTCCATCACCTTCCCAACAAGATAACTAAATTCCAGTGGAAACTGTGTTCAAAGAAATTGAAAAAGTGGCGATGACTCATAGAGGTGGTTACTCATAAGGAGAAACTGATTTTTTCGGTAATTAATATGTATTATTCAATTACCAATCTCCTCTGAACAAAACAAAGACTAGCTATGAGATAATTACATACTTGTGGTTTTGCAATACAGTTTGAAATGTCCTCTAGGTTCTCAAATCATTTTCTCTGTAAGAAGAAACAGACTTATCTAGTGTTCAAGTCCAAAGCACTCTTCAAATATTACATGCTGTACCATTAGAATTTATGTAACATTAAGGGATCTTACTGAGCTGGAAAATAGAGAGATGCTTTTTTTTTTTTTCCAATTTGTTCTTCACTCATTTTCCAGCCTAGTAGCAAAATACTGCTCAGAAAGTGAAAGTCACTAAAAATGCTGTAGGCTATTCATGGTTTCCATTGGGAAGAACTAGTAAAAATACTTGAAAAAATTTATAAAGCTCTGAGGCGAGGGCATCTTGGTGTCAGAAGTAAAATATTTTTTAAACTGCTTTTGCAAAGTAACTGTAAATATGCTCTTTCCAGATTGAAAACATGTCAGATATGTTGCAAAAATTGATTGAAAAAGCACAATATTATGCAAATTTTTCTAAATTAAGTTTATGGTTCAGTGATCTAAGCACCCCACCAAAAAATTAAAAGACGTTCAAAGGAATTCTGAATCTAATTATATATCAGCAAATAACTGCTGGATAAGGCCTTGGACAACTCAAATAATCTTTCTAGGATCTACATTTCTTTACAGCTCAATTTCTTTTCAGCAATAGCCGTGCTCTGACTTAATGAAACAGAATTTAGTGAACATCTTAGTGAGCAATTCTAGGGAGTGGGAAAGTATGCTTCTCAAACAAAGCATCCTTTGTTTGGATAGGAGGACTCTTTCCCCCTCTCCATCCCCCCTGTAGTGCAGCCATCTACTGCAGACAACTAGGGAGCTCTCTCGCTCCTCTCCAGATCCAGAACATACTCCACTCTGGGTATCAGGACAATCAATTAAAAAAGCACTCTGCACTACTTGGTACTGAGATACTTAGGCACTGCATAAGTTATGAAAGTGAGTCAAAAATTATCCACACTCTGGTTATATTAAAACTTCTGTGGCCGTACTGTCTTATCAATGCTTTCTGTTCCAGGCTACTGTCTCCCCAGTCACTGCTGTGCAGGTGTGAACGTGTTACATCAGTTCATTTGTAACTATGATGTGAGCAAAAATGGATGCCCCACTTGTGATTTGCACAAAAGAAGAGCAGGGCGCAGTGTTTCATTTTTTGTGGTCTGAGGGTGTGCATGTCCGCACACTTCTGTCCACATTGTCGATACTCTGCAAAAACTTCACTTTGAGGTGTTAAAGCATCCTCTCTATAGTCCTCATCTTGCTCCATTGGACTTTCACCTGTTTGCTCCCCTGAAAGCAGCCCTGTGAGGATGAAGATTCACTTCTGATGAAGAAGCGAAGACAGCGGTGCATTCGTGGCTCACAGCTCAGCCTAAAACATGTTTTAATGAGGGAATACAAAAGCTTGCTGACAGACGGGCAAAGTGTATTGAAAAGCAAGGAGATTATGTTGAAAAGTGATATATTTGTCTTTCCTAAAAGTTAATTAAAATAAATTCTACAGCCAGAGTGCAGATAATTTTTCACTCACCCTTGTATTTTTCTGAAACTATTTTATTGTATAAAGCTGAGTTAAATACTATCTCATTGATAGAGTTAAAACAGCTAGGAAAATCACTTAATTTATATTCATGGGGCAACGTGCATTAAACAAAGATCAACTTTTATTTTATTTATTTTTTATTGTTTTATTGTTTTTCATGGCATATTTGTTTTTTAATTAATTTTTATTGGAGTATAGTTGTTTTACAACATTGTGTTAGTTTCTACTGTAGAGCAAGATGTATCAGCCATACATATATATTTTTCCCCCTTTTTTGAAGTTCCTTCCCACTGGGGTCACAATAGTGCGCTGAGTAGAGTTCCCTGTGCTATACAGTCTGTTCTCATTAGTATCTGTTTTATACCTAGCATCAATAGTGTACATGTGTCAATCCCAATCCCCCATTTCCTCCCACACTCACCTTAAAATGTTGTATGTTTTAACACAGTCTCTAGTCTTTGCATTTTTCTACACAGTTATATATTGCAGTATATTTTTATAAGTTCAAGGAGGTTGAAAGATATTAATCTTTTTGTTTGTTTTAATTTTTCTTAAGTGAAGGTTTTATTTTAATGCATATATTTTTTGACATAATTAAATATAAATGTGAATAACAGTGATTCCAGTTTCAGAGCCGTTTGGTCATCAATCCAGACCTCAAGTTTATATCTCTATATAATCGCACACCAAAAAAAGAAAAATAGCAAAAAGAAATCTGTTTCTCTGAAAACAAAATGAAATACAGTACAACACATCTTAGATTATCTTTACCCAGTTTAAGGTACTGTTTTCCACCATCTCCTATAAGACTGAGGAGATAAGGTCACATATTGACCTTGGATGGATGGATGTACAGTTCTACTGATAGTGCTTAAATGCCATTCTGTGAATTAGCTAATACTTATTAACAACCCCTTTTCTGCCTATATAGAGCAATTATATATGACACTATTAGCAGTGTCAATTAAGACAGATAAAGTAATAGTCTAATTGAATGCATGAGAAATCTAATGGCTTTGCTTTCCTTGATAATGGATTGCACTCTGTCCTCAAGTACAATAAACCAGACACAGGATCAATAGAATTTTATGCTTAGAAAAACTACTAGCCTGAAGGTTACCAATACCTAATTTAGGACTCATTATACATATTTTTAGCTTAATTAATGGAAATATGCATACGATTAAACAGTTATTTGTGAAACCAAAGTTCATATCATTTCATTCCCAAACACTGAGGCTTTAAAATTTTTTATTTCTAGATATGAATAGTCCATCTTATAAGTGTAATATTCAATTCAAACTTTTGTTTTGTTTTGTGTCTTGCTCTTTATGACTTTTTTAGGTTCTATAAAATGAACTTGGGCATGGGCCGGTCAGTGCACCAACATTCCAATAGTTCCATAACTCAATTACCCATGAAAAAATCTGAGGAAAAATGTGAAGTTATTGTAACTTGCCTGAGCACTCCCATGGTGAAAGTTAAACTTATTTTGATGGAGAAACTAATCTTTATTTTGCAGAGCTTGTGAGAATATAGTGTCTCATATCAATCACTGCCTTGCATTCAAGTATAAAGCAGCCTTGGGAAAGCTTCAGGCTTCTAGGTATTTTCCAATATTCTTGATAGAAGCAATTCTGGGAAAGCAGAAGGGATGACAAAAGGAATTCAAGTGAAATTTATGTAGGCAACCCTCTCCATTGAAGCTAGAGTGTTTTTAAGCAACTGTAGAGTGAATGAGCTTTGCCGCAATCCAAGCTTTAACGAAAGCTTTGTAAAACTCATAAGCTTTACTTCTTATACTTCTCTCATTATCTAAATGAATAATCAGATATATCAGAATGGTAGCAATTGCATAGAAAAATAAGAGGCTCCTTGTGAGAATATGTTTTATTATAGCAGTCACAGTCCACATGTATACAGAATAATGACATGGGAGACTTTTGGTCTCCAAGCACAGTACCAGTGCTCTCACTTAGTATACTATAATGTAAATTTAGATATTCATATTGTAGTGGGATGTGGGACAATGGGCACAGTCAAACACAATTTGTTGAGAGTGAAAATTGATACAAACTTTCTGGAGAGCAATTTGGTACCATTCACTAATATGTAAAATGCACACAATTGTTGACACAGCTATTCTATTGCAATTACTTTATATGAATATCCTTATAAAAGTTTTCCAAGATGTACTATAATGTAGATTATCTTGAAATAGCAAAATTAGGATACAGTTGAAATGCTAATAAATTAACTGAGTGATTGTTAAATAAAGTATACTACATGTACATGATGCATATCTGCATGTACTGATAGGGAATATATTTTCAAAATATATTGTTATAATTAAAAACTGAAGTACAGACAAGATATAGCATATGATCCCATTGTAGAAATAAAAGCTATGAGGAGAAGATAAAAAATAGAGGGTGGGAAGGTATAGTTTATTTTTCTGGAGATAGATGCAGGAATCATTTAAAGAAAGTTAACTTTATAGCTAAGGATTATATTGTTCTCTTCTGATTACCTTTTTAATCATAGCTACATGCAACTTTTTAACAATATTACAACAATATTCTCATGGGATAGTGGGCTAGTATTTTTAATTTTTAACGTTTTTTTAAAAAAGAAAATAATATATACACATTCATAAAGTAGCTATGTTAAGATAGATGTTTATTTTCACATAAAGTTATAATATATTTTAATCTATTTAGTATGTTTTGGTAACAAAACCATCTTTAATTACATAAGCATCTTTGTGAGCATGATTCTTACCTGGTTTAGAAAATTTCAATCCTGAGATACTTGACCATTGTGAGTATTTGAAAAACAGAAAATAAATCCTTGTTTATCAAAAATACAATAATAACTATTATGATTATTTTGTTAAATAATTTTAATAAAAATCAATGCATAACATTAAATTATATTAATTACATAATCATTTGGACCCCTATATATTATAAAATATATAGTGTTATAGACTGGATTTAAAGATATATATGTCAAATGCATTTAGAAATTACTTTAAAATTATAAGCAGTAACTTTGAATGTTAAATCCATAAAAACATTAAATGAAATGATGATACTACTACCAAGAATAACTATTGTTAAGCATTCATTGAGCTGGCAATCAGACACTGAGCTAAGCACTTTAATACAACACTGTGGAACTAAGATGGGAAACATTCTCAAAGCAACCTGACAGAAAGAAAAACTAGAACTTTAGGCATAAGAGATGCTAAAATTAAAATATGGATTAAAACCTCATGGAATTAGAGTTCTTTTCATTAGTGGCATGTTCTGCTTCTGTTAGCAATATATCATGTTTGTTTGGTTCTTCCAGCACATGAAGCAAGCAGCATAGAGAACAGTCTTTGATAAATAGCTGTCTAGATTTCTGAATCAAGTCTATCAAGCAGAGTATATTACAGACAGTGTTTCACACAATTAAATCTTCAGTTTAGAACCTGAAAGGCATCTCTACTACCCTAACATGGAAGATGTAATGCTTTCATAATGTAATAAGTTTTTATTTTATTTGCCTTTCCTCTTTTATCATATCATAATTTAAAACAAAATAACCTTACTTGGTCATTGAGATTTGGCCTTCCTTATATTTCAAAATGTAATAGTGCCATTTTTAGAACTAGAATATGTATTTGGAAAACTCTACTAACTGTGTTGACCTACTTGCTTTAATTTGTCAGACTGATAATATAAAACTTAAGTATTTTAATTTAATAGAAATTTCAATAAAAATATTACTAAAAATTTAACCTTATTAGAAAAAAAGTCTTCTTGTAAAAAGATATTTTATTGCAGAGCTCCCAGTATAAAGGACAATACCCAGAATAATTATATAAGAGCAATTTTGTTCCCCTGTTATAATATTTAAGCACATAGCATATAAATATACTCTTTTTTCATAAGAAGTTCTTATTTAATGTAGGAAATTTTGACTGTATGGCAAACGATAAATAAATAAATAAATAAAAATTTAGAAATTACTTTTCAATTCGTTCTGAAAGTCCTGTGAATTTTTAGCATTAATCTTGATAGAAGAAAAAGTCCTTTCCTGAATAGAAGCCATGAGAAAATAGTAAAAGTGATCAAAATCAACCTTTTCAGGACTTTAATATTAATTACAGTTTTGCAACAATCTTTGGAGTGTTTACTCAAGAAAAATGGCTGAATCTCAGAACAGTGATCTTCTTGGCATTTTAACCTGTCCTAATTCTATTTTTCTTTCCCCAGTTCTGCGATAGCCTTAAAAACCAAGACCTCTCAATTACATTAACTTTGAAAACCAGTTGTCAAACAGTCTCTGAAAGGGGCAGAACAACTTTGGAGCTCCACAAAAGCTACATCCTCAGATTTTTTTCACCCTTTTACCTATCTAGCAGCTTGCTGAGAAGCTTCCCTCTCAGGGCTTGTCTTTATCTGACCTGGTTCAGAGTTTACTCTGTGCAGAAATCTTATTCCAAAAACATTTGTTTAAAACAATAAGGCAATTGTTTATCATCACAGCTGCCTGAGGCATCTTTACCAGCTAGGGCTGTCAAGAGACTGACCGAAAAACTTAAAAGGAAAATCATGGAAACCATATATCCATAGGGCATTCTGAAAAGATAAGGCAAATTCTAGGAAATATCTAAAAGGCCATGTATATACAGAGGGTATTGCACTTGCTTAGGGATTCTTAACCACTGTGTCACCAGAGAAGGCCCCTGAGGTGTATTTCTATCTTCTAGATTTTCATTTGTCAATTTCTATGCTAGTTTAATGTGTTATTATAATATATGTTAATATCCTATAGGAAAAAGTCCTCTTCCATTAATTTTTTTCAGAATTTTCTGATATTCTTATGCATTTACCTTGCAGATGAATTTTAGAATAATTTAGTCATTAGAATATTGCACTCACAACTTGATTGGAATTGTGCTAAATTTGCATATACATTTTGGGAAGATGTAAGACATTCAGTCAAATTTTCATTTGTGGCCTTCAAGTTTTATGACTTTTTAAATTTGTTAATCCCGTAGATTTCTTGTTAAATTCAGCCCTTGTTTTATGTTTTTGGTTACTTTGATAATAGAATGCTCATTTTTCCTTTTTAGTTTTTACCACATTTTTCCTACCATATCAAAAAGACATTGTTTTTTGTTGTGCTCCTTTTGCAACTCTATAAGTTATTGTAAACACTAAAAATTCTCATGTTTTTTCAGTCAAATCTATGTGTCTATTTCAAAGTGAAAATATGTTTGGTATATATGATTTTTCTTTTATTTGGTAACCTACATTTTTAAAAAATGATTTCATTATTGACTAAATAATAAATATGTATTATTTTACATAATTTTATCACAATGATAAAGCGATCTTTTCACTTATGAGTATATTTAAAAAAAAATTTTAAACACATTCTCCTGACTGGTAATAGTCTATCTTATAGAAGAACAAACTTCATGATTTCCCTGGCTTTCAACATTTGGTTAATATCTTTTTGTTTCTTTTCTCTTTAGCTATTGAAATAATTCTGTAGAAGATAGCAGTAAAGTTGGTGTTATTAAAGTTAGATAATTCTGAGCAAGAAACCCAGTGCAATAATTACTTGTTGTGTGATAGAGACATTCTTCAATTAAAGATATTAACAAGGAAGTACCCAGTAGGATGTTTGAAAAGATTAAATGAGGTCATGTATGTAATGTGCTTAACAACATGCCTACCACATAGTAAATGCTAAATAAATAAATACATACTCACATAGAAAAAGACAAGAAAAAAGTGAAGACCACATGGAGACAGATTCCTACAAGTTAAATTAATTGGTAAAACTTCATAAACATATTCAAGGAATTGAAATATTATTTTAAAACAAAACTTTTGAGGTTATTTAAGATAATTTTTGATTTACATGCAATTGTAAGAAATAATGCAAAGAGATTCTGAGTAACTTCTACCCAGTTTCCGCTAACGGTGGTATCTTGCACACTATAGAACAATATCACAAAAAGTATATTGACATGGATTCAGTTGAGATACAGAACATTTCCATCACCACAAGGAGCCCTCCTGCTATCCTTTTTGGCTATACACAAATTATTCCCCACATGTCTGTCAACCATTAATCTGTTCTTCATTTCATACCTTTGTAATTTTAATATAAATGAAACAATAAAGTATGTGGCCTGTATTAAAGCCTAATTAATTTTTTTCACTCAACATAATTCTCTAGAGATCCATCCAAGTTGTTGTATATACATCAATAGTCTGTTCCTTTTTTAATTGCTGAGTAGTATTCCATGGTATGAATGTAGCACAAGTTGTTTATTCACCCACTGAAGAACATCCGTGTTGTTACCCGTTTGGGGATATTACAAATAAAGCTTCTATAAATATTAATGTACAGGTCTTTAAGTGAACATAATTTTTTATGTCTTGGATAAATGTCCAGAAATGCAACTTTTTTGTCGGAAAGTAACTACATGCTTAGCCTTATAATAAACTGCCAAACCATTTTTCAGAACGTAGTCCCATTGCCAAGACACGAATGATTTATTTTCCCCACCTCATTTACAGCATTTGATATAGTCATTATTTTTTATTTTAGCTGTTCTGATAGGTTTGTAGTAATATCTCATTGCAGTATTATTTGCTCTTCACTAGTGATTGATGATGCAAGACATGCTTTTATGTATTTATTTGCATCTGTATATTTTCTGCAGTTAATATCCAAACATTTTCTTCTGTGGTTGTTATCAAAAGTTCTATAGTTTTACATTTTAAGTCCATGATCCACTTTGAGTTAATTTTTTTTAATAAGGTGTGAGGTTTATGTCAAGGTTTTGTTTTGTTTATTTGTTTATTTTTGCCTATAGATGCCCAGTTGCTGTAGCACCATTGTTCAAAAGAGTATTCCCTCTCCAATTAATTGTTTTTACATATTTATCAAAAATCATTTGGTTTTCTTCTCACTGGACCCCTCTGGCAGTATCCTGGTAGGGAAATCAGAGCACCGCCTGCTCTGCCAGAGGCGGGTTGCTTTATTCCAGCTGATAGGGGAAGGAATATATGCTCCCTTCTTGAGCCATGGACACTACCAAGCAGGGGACTTGGATTGCTGCCTGCTTCTTCCAGGTGGGGAATTGACAGCCCCGTGGGGAAGTGTGTTTCCATTGGTATTAATTTGGAGAAGGATGGCTATTGGCAAAAAAGGTTTCCTAACTTTGGGCCATCGTTATCCTAGCCCTAGGCTTTTCTTGGAGATTTTTGCCTGTGTCTGTTGGCAGTTCCTGATTGGGGACTTCTGCAGTTTTCTGTCTGGGATATATGGTAGGCATAATCTCAAAGAATTCATCACCAATATTGTTTTTTTTTCCAGATCTTTATTAGAGTATAATTGCTTTACAATGTTATGTTAGTTTCTGCTGTGCAACAAAGCAAATCAGCCACATGTATACATATATCCCCATATCCCCTCCCTCTTGAGCCTCCCTCCCGCCCTCCCTATCCCACCCCTCTAGGTCATCACCAAGCACCAATATTGTTTATCCTCATCCTAGACATTCATATTACTTTGTCTTTTCATTCTGTATTTTAGAAACATATCTCAACTTTATCCTTTATATATTTGGTTGGACTTTCTGCAGTGTTCATTCTGTTTACCTGGCTTTTATGTGGATAATTTTGTTTCCTTTTTTATCCCTCCAATATTTTTTCCGGGGTCCTCTTCTTATCAGTTAATTTACTTCTCTCTTACTTGATTCAACACATTATGTTGTTTATTCATTATTCCTTACCTTGTTTATTAGAGGTCATATCTTTAGTCCTACTTGGGAACATAGAACAGATCATATACATATACATGTAATTTTTTCTTCATTATAAAAAGCGCTATTCTCTTTAGTTTTCAATATAATATTTAAGTTCAAATGTTAGCATTATTTATAAGCCCAATTTTTGATATTTTTCTAAATGACTAAAAGTTTACTGTTTGTCACCATGCATGGTGCCTGGTCTTATCCACGGCTAGTTTTAGAATCCTCCCGTCTGTTCTTTAGAGTCTGTTTTCTTTAGCAGAAAATCATTAATGTAGTTCACTGAAATAAAAGGTTTTCACCAACCCTTACTGCTCTTTTCTTTAACTTTAAACAGAAGAATGTATCTTCCTAAATACCTGAAAAATCTTAGTGTTTTTCAAACATGCAGGAAATGAAAAGGACTCTTTCTTAATCAGGACTCTGCCTCAGCCTATCCAGACCAACACCTTATGCTCTTTGATGACACCTTTCAACATGCAGGGTGCTAACATCATTCTCTTCAGCTATAACCTGGTAATAGCCTAAGAACTGCAGTACCTGGATGATAAAAATATGGATGATACATTAGAGGAAGAAAAGAGAGAAGTGGGAAAGACATTTAAGAAATGATACTATATTGGTTACTATATTGGTTACTATATTGACTGATACTATATCAGTCAATAAAGACTGATAGAGTAGGGACAGTGTCACATTTTTAATTCTTTCATCAAAATCTTCATCTTAATGAAAGGGAAAAAGCAGTTAAGGTCAAAATTTTATTATTTCTACTTCCAATGTAATAATGCTGATCTCAAACCTATATATATCCAAATGGGTTAACATTCAAATCCATCATCACTTTAACTGCTGAAGTTTTATTGTATAATCTTACTATTTTTCCATGATAGTATTATTTGTAGTTTTGTTGTGCTCAAGGACATCATGATGTGGAAACAGGAGTAATTAAATCAGGATCTGCCATTCTAGTGTTATGTTAACTCAGAACTTAACACACATTTCAAAAGGAGTATAAGGAATGCATTAGAATCTTTTATAAAAGTACATTACACAAGTTCAGATGCATGATCAAGTTATTCCTTTCAAACATCAATAGGAGTGAGATTTTACTCCCCTCCAAAAAGACACATTTTATTTAATAGCTCATTATGTTAGATTTGTTTATTGCTCTAGAAAATGTCATCATGGTACTGGAGTCAGGCAGATAAAGCAAAAATTAATTTAAAACTTATCATGTAATGACAAATCATACCAATACAGGAAAACTTTTAAGAGACAAAGAGAAATGTAAGTTTGAATATTGTACTGCCATGGTATCAAAATTTGGCAATAATTTAACAAATATCTCAACAGTGAACTAAGGTTTATCTATTAACAATAAGGTAAAAATGTGAGAAAATGCACAGTGTGTGAATGAATGTGTGAATAACTGAAAGAGAAGGAGTCTGATGTGAAACAAAAAATAAGAAGGAAAGTCTGTTGGGTCCCAACACATATTCAGTACAACAGCCAAGAAACTGTATGCTTACAAGTTGCCATTTGTGAGGGCAGTGAATAAATATAATTATTATTTTATATTAATGAAAAAATGCAAAGTGATTGGGATAGAGTCTTGGTATAAATAATTGCCAAAAGTTTTTACACATTAGGTTTAAGCACAAAAATAAAACACTGATAGCACTTTTCACTACTACGTGACTACATAGTCTTGGCATTTTAATGTTATTCATGGAATTAGACAGATATAGGTAACTAACTTCATATATTCTCCTACCTTCGAGGAATTCTTTTTTAGATTGTATTTTAGATTAAAAAAATGAAAATAGATTTAAAGTGTGCATGTGGGGAAAATATTTGATAAAATATTGACATATCTGTAGGCAGCATGATACTCCCTAGCAAACTACTGATAGCTGGAGAGCTTCATCAACCCAGTCTGCATTCAGCTGTTTTAAATGGCATAAATTCTCCACAAAACTGCATAGATACATTTATCAATTTCTGCAGGCTGTGAATTATAGATTCTGTTTAAGACTATGTTAGACATGCAAATTCAAAGAAAAAAAATGAGCCGATAGTTGAAAACTACTAATTTTATAGTATCTAGAATATTTGTTAGCATTCCAACCTAGAGCTAATTTATTCAGTGTGTCCAAGACAACAATAATGAGGGCTAGCTTTTATAATATATAGAACTTAATAAATCCAAATTTATTTTATATATTTATGAGGTTGATAACATGTCATTCTCCACACTTTTTGTCTGGCTAAGTCATGATAGAAGAATATTATGATATCAATTTTCTGTATTTTCTCACCAAATTCTCTATGCTTGTGACAGAGATTGCTTGTTTTTCACCAAAATCCTTTCTCTACTCTTTTCATGAAAAAGAAAAAAAGGGGGGTGGGGGAGGGGGAATTATAGCTGGATATGCTACTGCTCAGCTAAATGATCCTTTCCAGCCTTCCTTATAGTTAGAAATGGTGAATAAATTTTTGCTAATTGAATGTAAACCAAAGTGATATCTGTCACTTCTATGTCTGGGTGTTATAAAAACAGTATGCTAATTCCATACTTCCTTTCCCCTCCTTGCCAGTGAAACTCAGACATGTCAGTGACCCAGCTTCAACCAAGCAATAGTAACATGCACTAGTATGGGGTTGGCAAACTGTAGCCTACAAGCCAAGTCCCTCCTTCTGCCTGTTTTTAAAAAATTTTTATTGGAACAGAGCCATGTCCATTCATGACATAGAGTCTATGGCTTCTTTCCCATCACAATGGCTGAGTTAAGTAGCTGCTCCATACACCGTATACCCTGCAAAGGCTAAAATATTTACACTCTGGCCCTTTACAGAAAATGTTTGCAGATCCCTGCCCTAAAGAATGGCAGAATGCCATGGAGGCAGTCTGAGTCCCTGGATGAGCACATCCATTGAGCAAGGCTGCACCACCACCCCGGACTCATCACTCCAGGAGTGTTATGGGAGAGAGAAATTTATTTTTTTTTAAAGCCACTGTATTATTTGGCCTCCTAATTACTGGCAGCTTGCTATTTTCCTATATCAAGCCACTCCGAAAAGGATATGAAAATGAACAGCAGTAAGAAAATAAGTCCCCAAATAAAAGCTAAATATCTAATCAACACTGCCCTAACTCTACAACACAACTCTACAACAAACTTCATTCTGGAAATTTTTTCTCTTTAAAAAGAAGCATCATATGGCACTACTTTTGGGAATTTGTAGCCGTGCTTTGAGAATTGCTGTGGGTCATGTGTTGCACCATTCTCTGTATGTTTACGTCCTTTGAACTGGCTTCTCCCAGGATTCTTTTCTGGTTTTATTTTTGCTTTGGGCTTTATTTGTGTGTGTGTGTACTGTACTATATTGTAAAAGGGATTTTAGCAGAAATTTTAGTCTTTGGGACAAGAGAACAGGAATGCTGGGCTGTTTACTTTAGGGGGAGAATCCATCTTCAGACCTTTGGACTATTTTCTTTCAACTCCAATGTATAGAAAAAGCAAACTATGACCTCAGAGCAGAGTATTAAAGAAAAGCACAAGAAGGGGAACTAAGTTCAGCGTGGGGCGGGAGTGGGGGTAGGGGTGGGAGATTTTTCTTTTTAAAAATAATGACGCTTAGGACATTTGTTTTTCAGTCCAAGTGCTCTTCAGCACTGTCTGTCTCTCCCAATCTGAAGACCCACCTTCGCATTTTTCTCTTGTTTTCCCCTCCCCTCTCCTTCCTTATCTTCTTGGTTAAGTGAGTTTCCTCCTGATGTGTCCCCCACGGGTGACCCCCTGCTTCCCTCCTTTTTCCCTTTGGCAGCTACAATACACGGTGTTATTTTGGGGAAATAAATCTAGCGAAGCCTCACCATCCATGCCGAGTGCCATCCAGGCTTCGTGAGGGAAAGGTGTGTCTTTGGGATGCTCAATGGTCTTCTTTGCCCTTCGCCTTTTCTTCCCCACCCTACACTTCCCTGCCCACCTTGTTTTCTGTTCTCCTTTTATTAGGAATTCCCAAGTGAATTTTACTAATGTGGGAGTGGAACAGATGCTAAAAGCTATCTGGGATTTTGTTTGTTTTTATTTTTAATTTTGTGGTTCCTTCCCTTTCCTCCCCCTCCCATGCATAAAATGTTCTGGGTTACCTCCATTAAATTTGGTACAAAACCACCCACCAGAGCTATGGTGTCAGAAGAATAAAATATATTGTTTCTTACGAAAAAAAAAAAAAAGCATCATAGAGACAAGTATACTGGTTTACTATAATTCATATGCAGGTAGTATAGTTAACTAGTTTCATGGAGGATATCCATTTTGCTAACAAATGCTTGTCTTAAGTACCATATGAGAATTAATACATCTTTTAAATTTAATACCCAGAAAATGTATATGCAATTTTAACAAAATTGGATTTAAGTACTATAATCAACATCTTTTCATTTGTTCAAAGAGAATATCTGACTTATCTGATATATAAACCAAGTTATTATTGTCAAAGTTATTCTGTTAAATGCCCTCAGATCTTGAGAACCGTATATCTAGAGAAAGGTCACTGATATTTTTCTAGGTTTTAAGAATGATATAACAACAGAATATCCTGTATTCTGAAAACAATGCAAAAACTCGAATACTGATTATTGGAATATCCTATATCTGTTCATCTTTTCTAGCTATAGCATTTTCTACAATAAAAGCATGAATTCTAAATTTATCTGTGTATTTGCCAGGTTTTGCCATTAATTTGTCATTGTACTATCTGTAGTAAAATTTCAACAAGAATTATAGTGTCAGTAACTTTGGCAAGAGAAACACAATGGTTCATGGCAATCAAGATGGACTTTTCCTAAGGTACCTAAAACGAAGAGAAGTTATACATTTGAAATTGAGCTAAAAAATAAATATGAGCATTTTACATTAAAAATAGTACACAAAGTTATTTATAAATGGGTGTAATTCATTCATTTGAAGGGTCAATAATTTGCAATCAATATAAGACTACTCTTCATTTTCCAAATTTAAAACAATGCTGTAATCAAAGGTGGGTGTACCTTGTTAAAAAGCCCTTTTTAAATAGTTTCATATTACTTGAGAAGCTTTAGGAATAGCCTAGCAAACTGACCTTAAGACAATCTAAGGCCTATGAAATATAAAAAACAGCCCCCAGGATTGGATAATAAAGTAAGAGACCCTGTTAATTTTGCTTAAATACAAGGCAACATTCTTCCCTTAAAGTGTGGGTGCTCCTAATCTGGAAAAATAGATACCAAGTTCATCTAAATATCCCCTACTTATTTTTTTTACCTTTCAATTATAATTTTTTTTAAAAATATCAACTGAAAAGGACATTTTGCTAGAATTTCTTTAGATGTTCTACTGTTTTTCCACATATTCACAAAAACAGAAAATGTTAAACACTCTCCTCCACAACATTTAAAACTAAAAGTGACAGATAACTAAATTTAAAATGCAGAAGCAATTAATATTAAATATAAGACAAATAGAACTAGGATAAGAAAAATCTACCATCTCCCAACATAATGCTGATTTGTTTTGTGAAACAGGAATCAGGTGAGGAATCTAGAATCTTCTCAGTTTTCCCATGTTTTCAGTATGTAGGACTTGGCAAGAACGTTACCTTGTGAGGTTAAGTATTCCTTCCAATTTGTAACCCTTCCACCTTTTTCTGTGATATCATTTGCTATAATACAAGTGATTTTGCAATTCAAAAAGTAAAAATGTAAAGAGTTAGTGACAATGGAATGTTTTTCGAAAATTCTGGAACTCATAATCTCCAAAAGTAAATTTTAGAACATGATAGCATGCCAATAATAAGCTTTGAGTGCTGGGCCTTTTGTATGGAGAATTGTACTTGTACATACATTGCATTTGGAATATCAGAAAAACAAAACTAGAGACAGCAGAGAAAACATTATACTGTTTTGTAAAAGGTATATTACACTATATTATAAAAGGTATAAAGGTATGAAAGTATAATGGCTCTAGAGGAATTCAATTTACCTTACTTGGCTTCTAAAAATAATAATAGGGACTTCCCTAGTGGCACAGTGGTTAAGAATCTGTCTGTCAATATAGGGGACATGGATTCAGTCCCTGGCCTGGGAAGATCCCACACACTGTGGAGCAACTAAGCCCGTGTGCCACAACTACTGAGCCTGTGCTCTAGAGCCCACGAGCCACAACTACTGAGCCCATGTGCCACAACTACTGAAGCCCCCGAGCCTAGAGCCAGTGCTCCGCAACAAGAGAAGCCACCACAATGGGAAGCCCATGCACCACAATGAAGAGTAGCCCCTGCTTGTTGCAACTAGAGAAAGGCCTGCGCACAGCAACAAAGACCCAAAACAGCCAATAAATAAATAAATAAATAAATAAAATAAATGGATGGAAGTGAAAATATTTTTAAAAATAAAATAAAATAAAAATAATATACAATCACATGTATTCCTTATTAAATAACATAAAGTGTTTACTTTAAATTCAAAATCTCATTAACACCATTATAATGTCAACTTGGCAACACTACGAAAAAAAATGATACAGTGAAAAAACAGAATGTGTAATGTAGAAGACCAGAGAAGATTTCACAGATAGACAAATGACATAGATATTAAAATAATTTTAAAATATTGATTGAAATTAAATGGGGAAAAGTGCAGTGTTATGATATGGGTAATATGTGCTCATGACACAAATAAATTGACCATATACAATGATCAAAATTTTAACAAAAGTCCATGTACATACTAGCCATGTTTGTTGCTTATTTGTGAACAATATAATCAGACTCTGATTGAATTAAGCAGAAAATATTTTATTGATATTAATGTTGACAGTTTGCTGAATCTCTAGAAGGAGGGAAAAACAGGCTCAGAAAGTCAGCAGGAGAAAAAGATAGCTGGCCAGCTAGAGCTATTGGCCAATTATCATTCACCAAACAGTCTAGTGAAGGTACCAGCTGCCAACAACACTCAGCACCAGATGGCACAACCTGCACCATGGATACCCTTTAAACTGGACATTGGATGCTATCATTGGCAATGATGCTGTTGTCTCCCATGAAAACTACATGTTGCTCCTGCCACTCGTGGCAGCATTTGGCTCCAAATGCATTTTTCATGGTTCTGCTTCTTTGCATCATTACATCCTGCATACAAGTCAGAGTTAAGAGCCTCTGAGGCTAAGCAATTTTTCTGTGTTCTAGTTGAAAGGGCAACTAGGGAAGTAAATATCTAGTCCTTTTTTTTGTTTGTTTCATATTATTAGAATCAAATGCTATATTTACATGTATAGAGAATTCCCCCAAGAAAAGAGGTTACATGTTGGGAAGCCAAACAGAAAAAGATGTCCTAAGTAATTCCAACTTTGGCTTCACAATGTGAATACAAACCTTTCTCCCTATCATTTCGCTCTCCCCAACTATGTTTCCACTAACATAATCCAATTATCTTCAAGCACTACAAACTACATCTCAGGGCTCATTAATTCCACATTTATCTCCAAGCTAAATACATCTCAGTGATATCCATTCTTTCTTTAGTTTCTTAGACTCAGAAATGAAGTCGGAAAAAAAAAAAGAAAGACATTTCACTACATAGATAAGTAGATATAACATATCTACTATATAAGATAAAATATACATCAGGATAATATGTATGTGTATTATACTTATCTATATATGTATTGTATCTGTGTAATACATATATACATCCATCTATGTGACATATATTAATACAACAGGTTATATATATATATGTGATGCAACTGGAAGCGATACTGGTATAGGGCAAAGTTCTCACTTCTCACTTCATTTCTCTAACTAGCACCTCGGGCATGGCTGTCACAAATCACTTCACTTTTCTGTTACTTATTCCTTTTTCTTTTTCTATATCTTCAACTATTGCTTTAGTGCAATAAGTTTTTTTATCCTGAGAAACCTAAAACTTTGTCTCATGAGATGTAAGCTCTTAGTTACATGCACGTAAAGATTTTTAGTGGTCTTAAATTAAATGGGAAGTACCCAAATGGCCCTCCATATACAGTAAACATTTACTTAACTTTATGCCAATATGTTTGTTAATGAAGGATGCACTGTAGGTTCACATTCCTGCCCCTTTCTTCCCTCTTGTCCTCCAGCAAACACTACAACTTCCTGTTTATTTTGAATATAGATTATTAACTACAATAATCAAATGATCTGTCCCACTTTGATATCTTGGAGGCAAGATATGTGTTTTTTGGCCTTGGGAAAAATCATCTCACCTATGGATCATTTGACCTGAGCATATTTTGAATGCTTACTTGCTTAGTGTTGGCATCCTTTATTCTTTAAGGCTAGGTACATTTGGGTGGTAGGTTATATACAGTAACGCCAGCGAATCTCTTGGACATCTCTTTCATTTGCTCTCAAATAAGTTCCTGAACGTGAAGCAATGTGAGTAGGCTACCATGATATAATCAAAGGCATTCAATGTAAACACAAAAGTCTTCAATAATTCTGCAGGAAAAATGGCAGGCATGGAAAGCCAAAAGAAATTGAGAATAAGTGTATATTTTCCTGAGAAAATATAAGAAATACAGTCCCATTCACAACAGAGAAGTTTCCAGAGTAATCAACTGCTGTAGGGAGCAGGCTGGTCACACGATGTATATTGCTATAATGGGGTTCACTGGTTTCTACTGGAGGGAAATTGGTTCATATGAGGTGAGGAACTTCATATGAGGAGAGAGGCTTTTTATTGAGGTCCTTTAATAACTTCCACTCTGCCATTAAAACAACAAACATATGAGTTCCACTGCGTCCTTTCCTGACTGTTCTATCTAAAATATCACCTGTCCGCATTTAATCTCTATCCCTTTACTCTGCACATAGCACTATCTGACATAATATTATGTATTTATGTTGTCTATTTGATTCACTAATTTTAAGTCAAGGATTTCGCCTGATTTGTTTACGCCTATATTTCTTGCACCTAAAATAGCTCCCGGCACATTAGAACCCCCCAATAATCCTAAGATTGACCAAATGAGTACCCACTGAACAAACATGGCAGAAGATAGGAAGAAGTGTTGAATTAATCATCTGTCAGTTTTTCTGGGTGATTTCCAAAAATCTTTTCCATAAATAGCGACTTTAATGATAATTCATCAGCCACCTATATTTTTGTGCTATAGACTATTAATATGCCTTTTCCAAACAATCTTGATACCAGTCCTTAAATATTGCTTCTTTGAAGTCCATAACCATCTAGCAAAGAAGAAAAAAAAAAGACGTCTTGTAAATAAATGAAGATACTTTTCTTGGGCCTGATGTTCTAGGCAAAGAGAAAACAAAAGTACTCCTTGAAAGTCTGCTTCCTAGAAAGATTTCCCATCCTAACTGTCCTTCTGGACATTTTTCAGAAGATTTCAACATATTGGAAAGAGGCATTTCTGGGGTACAATAGGAATCAACACCCTGGTATTCTTCAAATAGTTTACTTTGCAAGTATTTTTCAAATCTATGATAGCTTTTGGCTTATTCTATAATAATGGTGCTTACATTTATAGTAAGAAAATAAATGGAACAATTCTAGCTAAAAATACCTTTTCCAACTATAGTATCCAACTTAGGAACTTTGGAAATAAACTGGGGGTTATTATGGGGTTTAGTGAGTTTTACTTGGAGTCAGACTACCCTATATAAGCCATCACAATGAGAAGCAAAGGATCTATAGGAATTAGTGTTAGTCTCCCAGAATTCTGGAAACATCTGGGTATTTCAGTTTCCTTAGTGCAAAGGTAGCCTGGTAATTATTTCCAGAACCCTAGAGAAGGCTATAGAGAACATTCACCACATACTCTAATGATATTATTTCTGGATCTTCCCCAGTTGTACTAAGATCTTTCTTCATTAAAGGTTTCCAAGGTATGTTTACTGGCTCAGGTCTTGGTATTGGCCAATTATCATGTCAGACCAATTATCTCTATGTCTACCTTGCTCCTGCTTCTTCTTGACTGTCCATTTTGGCCTCTGCCATCCTGGGATCCTAGGAGACAATATTGTGTGACACATCTCACAAATGCCTCCAGGCTACAGGGAATATCCACCAACAAACTTTTTAAATATCTGGAGATCCTTTCTAAAAAATATTTAAATGTTTTAAATAGACTTTATTTTTTAGAGCAGTTTCAGATTTATAGCAAAATTGATTGGAGAGTATGTAGAGTTCCCATATATCCTCTATTCTCACAAATGCACAAACTTCCCCACTACTCACATCCGAAATCGCAGTGGTACATTTGCTACAAGGAATGAACCTACATTGACACATCATTTTCACCCAAAGTCCATTGTTTATACTAGCATTCACTCTTGCTGTGGTACATTCTATGGGTTTTGACAAATGTATAGTGAGATGTCTCCACCATCGTAGCATTTTACAGAGTAGTTTCACTGCACTAAGAATCCTCTGTGCTCTATTCATCCTCCCCCTCCTCAATCACTGAAAACCTCTGACCATTTGCTATTTCCAGAATGTTGTATAGTTGGAATAATACAGTATGTATCCTTTTCACATTGGCTTCTTTCACTTAGAAATATGCACTTAATTTCTTTTATTTTATTGTTGAATTTTAAGAGTTCTTTGGATAACAGTCCTTTATCAGATTGTGATTTGCAAATATTCTCCAAGTCTGTGTCATGTTTTCTTATGTTCTTGACAGTGTCTTTTGAAGTTTTTGAATCTTAATGAAGATCAGATTATCAATTCTTTCTTTCATGGGTAGTGCCTCTGGTATTGTAGGTAAAAAGTAAATGCCATATTCAAGGTCATCTAGGTTTTCTGATATCTCCTAGGATTTATAGATTTGCATCTTACATTTAGATTTATGATCCATTTTGAGCTAATTTTTTGAAGCATATGTTTCTAAATTCTTTTTTTCATTTTTCACATGTGGTGATCCAGTTGTTTCAATGTCATGTATGGAATAGATCATCTTTATTTCATGGTACTGCATTTCCTCCTTTATTAAAGATCAGTTGACTATATTTATGTGAATATATTGCTTGGCTTTCTTTTTTTTCTATTGAATTCTTTTTTGGCAATACTGTACAGTCTTGATTACTGTTACTTTATAGTAAGCCTTGAAGTCAGATAGCGTCAGAGTTTTGATTTTGTTCTTCTTCAATATTTTGTTGGCTATTCTGGATCTTTTGCTTCTCCATATAAACTTTAGAATCGATTAATCAATATTATCAAAGTAACTTGCTGGAATTTTTATTGAGATTAATTGAATTTATAGATCAAATTGGGGGAAACTTACATCTTGATAGTCTTCCTATACATGAACATGGAATCTCTCTCTTTTTATTTAGTTCTTCTTTGATTTTGTTGCTCACAGTTTTATAGTTTTTCTTATATAGGTCTTATACATACTTTTTAAAATTTTATCTAAGTATTCCTGTTTTGGGAGTTTTAATATCATTGGCATTGAATTTTTAATTTCAGATCTACTTGTTCATTGCTGATATATAGGAAAGTGATTGACTTTTCTATACTGACCTTGTATCCTGCAACATTCCTATAATTGCTTTTTAGTTCCAGGAATTTTTTTATTGATTCTTTCAGACTTTCTACATATATGATCCTATGATCTGTGAACAAAACAGCTTTGTTTATTCCTTCCCGATATGTTTGTTTTTATCCTTTTCTTGTTTCATTGCATTAGTTAAGACTTCCTGTATGATGTTGAAAAGGAATGATGAGAGGAGATATCCTTGCCTTGTTACTGATCTTAGCAGGAGAGCTTCTAGTTATGTAGACATTAGCTATAGTTTTATTTTAAATATTTATCAAATTGGGAAGGTTCTCCTCTATTCCTGTTTTACTGAGAGATTTTAATCATGAATAGGTGTTGAATTTTGCCACATGCTTTTTCTGCATCTATTGATATGATCATTTGATTTTCTTCTTTAGCCTGTGGATATGATGAATAATTTTAATTGATTTTCAAATGCCGAATATGCCTTGCATACCTGGAATAAAGCCCCCCTTCATTGTGGTGTGTATTTTTTTTATAGTTTTATGGATTTGTTTTGAAAAAAAATTTTTGAGAAGTTTTGCATCTATATTCATGAGAGATGTTGATTTGTAGTTTTCTTTCCTTGAAATATTTTTTGTCTGTTTCTTTGCATTAGGATAATGCTGATCTCATAGAATGAGTTAGGAAACATTCCCTCTGCTTCTATCTTCTTACAGAGATTTTAGAGAATTTGTATGATTTCTTCCTTGAAAATTTGGTAGACTTCACCAGTGACTCCATCTGGGCTAGAAGTCATTTTTACAAATATATTTTCAATGCTGATAAAGATAATTTTGTAGATCTATTCAAGAAAACTTAAGGTGCTTAAAAAAGATTGTACATAGTAAACATACTTTCACACTCATATTTCCTTACATCTGATGATTTCTTTCCTCTATATTATATCAAGCAATATCTAGACTTTATGTCCATCACCATTCAGTCACTGTTGAATCAAAATTTCAGTCAGTCATTAAAGCAAACAGCCTCTAAAGTAGCCCTGTCCACTAAAACTTTGTGCAATGAAAGAAATGTTTTATATCTGGAAAGGCTGCAAAACAAAAGCAAAATAAAGTATCAATGGCTTCTAGAAAATCAATAATAATCAATATGTCCCAGACAGAAATAAAAATTACTCCACATGAAAAAACAGGGAACAATGTTCAATATTATGTAACAACCTAAATGAGGAAAGAATTTGAAAAAGAATAGATACCTGTATATGTATAACTGAATCACTTTGTTGTACACCTGAAACTAACACATTACAACACTGTTAATCAACTGTACTCCAATATAAAATAAAAAGCTAAAAAATAAAAATAAAAAACAAAGAGACTACAAAACTGCTGCACATACCAGAAAATTGAAGTGTCTGGATCCAGGCCAAATCCTGTGTGTGATTTTTCAAGCCCAACCCTAGTCAATTACAAAGGCTTTATCTGGAAGTTCTCACTGAAGAATACTGCCTGCCCTACACCAGCCTTTGTGCACAGTGAGTGAATTAAAGTCTCTGAGAAGAATTGCAATCAAGGACTCAGGAGCTGACAGCCCAGGGCCTTGCACACAGCTGCATTCTGAACCCAGGTGCTGCCATTTTGAGGCCTCCTCATGAGTGTATTGGAGGTAAAGGAATCCTGAGCCAAGGCCTTTCCCTAGTGCCTTTGCCAAGATCTTCTTATTTGGAAGAGGAAGTAGAAGCTTTGAAAATATCTTCCTGTCTCTGACTTAGTACTTTTCCACTTCTGGCCCTTCTCCTCTCCCTTCTCTCAGTTCCATAAAAGGGCATGAACTTTCGTTTGGCGCTCCCTCAGCAGCGAAAGAAATCCCCATGTCTGAGCTGGTCCACCTGCCCCTCACCCAGTGCTATTCTGTGTAGGAAATGGGATACTGGGAGAACAGATGCTTTTTCCTGTTTGGTCTCTTTGTTTATACCATAGCAGTAAGTGATTGAAGACTTGACTGTTACCTTCATTTTGCTTGTTGTTTTAAATGAACTCCTAGATAACTGGCAGCTCAGCACTCTCCAGTTCAGCTCTTGACAATTCTCTAAAGAAAATACAATCAACAAATGCAAATCCTATGATGACAAGGTCTTTAAAGTAGCTATTATACTCAATTAATGTGAGATAAATGTAAACACTCTTGAAATGAATGGAAGGATAGGAGTTCTCAGCAGAGATGTAGAAACTATAAAAAAAGAACATGATGGAAAATTTTAACTGAAAAATGTAATATCTGAAATAATAAAATTTTTTGGATAGGTTGAATAGCCTATCTAATAGATTGGAGATGACAGTGGAAAGCAATGATTAATTTGAAGATAGATGACTATAAATGATCCAATCAGGAACAAAGAGCCAAAAAAGTGGAAAGACAAAAAAAGAAGAAAAATGGAGCCTCAGAAATGGATTGTGGAATAATATCAGAAGGTCTAATATTTGCATGATCAGAGTTCCAGCAGGAGAGAAGGAAATTGGTGCTGAAGACTATTTGAAGAAATGACTCAAAACTTCCCCAAAACTGGGGAAAAATTATACATTCAAAGAACAGAAAATTCCAAACACAATAAACTGGAATAAAATCACATCCAGATACATCATAAGCAAACTACTGAAAAACAAAACTAATTAAAAAATGAAAGCAGTCAGAAAAAAATGATGCAGTTCATATAGAGGAGCAAGTGTTAGAATGATTGCAGTTTCCTATTGGAAATTATGAAGTATAAAGAATCTTTAGTTGAAAGAAAATAAGTAACAACCAAGAATTCTATACCCTTCAGGCATGAAGGGGTAAAATAGGACATTTTCAAAAGCATAAAAACTAAGAGAATTTGTCAACAGCAGTCCTGCTCTGAAAGAAATACTAATCTAAGTTCTTTAGGGTAAAGAGAAATTATCAAAGGGAAAGTTGAAACTTCAGGGATGGAAAGCAAAAGAAATGGCAAATATCTAGATAAATACAATATACTATTTTTCTACTCAAACATTTTTTAATATATATTACTGGTGAAACAAAATTATATTTTCTAGTGACATTTTCAGTGTAAGCAGATGTAGTACATATGTCAACTATAACACTGTGGGTAGGGTAAAGGGATTATATGGTCGCAAGGTTTAAATATTTTATTTGAAGTAAATATAAAGTCTATGTAGACAGTAAAGCGTTAGATGCAACAATGTACAAAATCATACAAAAAAGAAAAATACAAAGAGATAAATCTTGAAATCCAGAAGATAAATTAAAACGGAATACTAAAAAAATTTAAATAATCCAAACACAGCAAGAAAGTGGAGTAGAGGGAAAAAAAGATTGTCAAACAGCAAATAACTAATACAAATTAAGACTTAAATCCAACCATATCAACAATTGCATTAAATGGAGAACAGTTCTACAGTTACTTATTAAACACTTATTTACAACATGATGTAGAAATCCCACTCATAAGTATTTAAGTAAGAGAAAAAACTGTGTTTACAAAAACCTGCATGTAATTGTTGATGGCAGCTTTATTCATAATTGCCAAAACCTAGAAACAATTTAAATGTCCAGCTAGTAAAGATATTTTAAAAAATCTAGTAATGCATATAATGGAATAGTACTCAGAATATAAAGGAACTCAATATTGATAGATGCAACATTGTAATTTATCATGCTAAGTGAAGGAAGCCTGACTCAGAAGGCTACATACTGTATGATTACATTTATCTGAAATTCTGGACCAGGCAAAACTATTGAACCATTGGGTACTTACCATGCGTTAGGAGTAAGGGGATGGGCTGACCTACGAAGGGGAATCACGAGGGATGTTTGGAGGCTAAAGATCTATATCTTCAGGTGGTGGTGTTTACATGCTTCTGCATTTGTCAAAGCCAAATGAATCATATACCAAAATAAGTGCATTTTACAGCATGTAAAATAAAAACAATATTTTTAAAGTGCCCCACAGAAATATTTAATAAATGTTAGCTATATCTGTTATCATTTCATGCTAATAATATATTAGTATATTTGAATATAGAATGACATATAAGTCCAACCGTATCTATAAATTTATCTCCATCTAAAATTATGCTCTTTGCCTATACTTCTAAAGTCCATTTCCACATATATTTGTCCAAATTTTGTGTATATAAAAAAAGTCTTGAAATACTTTTGTGAGGCAAGTCTTCTAAGTCTTTGCTCTTAACTTTATAATTCGCCATCAGAGCTCTGAGATCCTGATTCTAGTTGTGTGTACAGAGCCAAAGGGCAGCACTGGAAGAGAAAGGTTAGAAAGAGAGATTTTTGGAAGAATGAAAATTGGCTTTCCCTCACAGGTAATTTGCTTACATTAAGTTATTTCACAAACTTCAAAGAATGCAAGAAACCATTCCTGAATAATAAGGAACCAGCTCTTCAGGTGGTAATCCCCCACGGGTTTGGGGGGATGAATTATCAAGATATCCCTTCCAAGATCTCCCTCCCCCCCATCTTATTAAATACCCTCAATTTCATTTCTAAAACCTAGTGAGACAGTAAATCCTACTAACTATTACAAATTGGCAAACAACCAATTCGGACTTTGCATGTGGATTTTGGCAGCTCTGGCCTTACAGCTGCATGAATTAAAAGAGTTATAGGAAGTCCAATTCAGTCTGTTTTGAGATTAAATTGTAAGTGTTTGAGCTTGTCTTTCTCTTTCTTTTGGTTATATATAAATATTAGAGGCATCCAATCTATCCCCAATCCTTTTATTCTCCTCCTCTAAAACAGGTATGTTATTTTATTGCTTGTTAGTTTTAATCAATTTCTACTTGATTTTTCAGTGCTTTTCCTTAATGTGCCCTTCAATTCCAGATGATCATATATTATTATTTAATTAGTTGTTTTACTACTGCGTGCTCTATGCTGCCAAATTCTAATTATGCAATACCTGCTGGATTTTTAATTGCTCTCAACTCCAACTGGGGCAAAATAATCAGTATCATATTACCATATTGAAAAAAAAAAAGTGTCTGTCTGCAACCAGCAAGTATTCCTGGTACTTAGATCTCTCTATGTGTTTTGGTAATGTCAAGAAATGCAAGCTAATTCTGATTTGAAGCAGAAAAAAAAGAAAAGTCAATGAGTGTCTAGGAAATCTGGAGAAGTAGGCTGCGCTATTTTCTAGAGTTGGGAAGAATTTTGGAAAAAATGTACTAAATACATAAGACATACAGAATACATATAAAGGTGCTGGAGAAATAAACAAATATAAAAAAGATATCTATATGCAAATTTGTTAAAAAATGCAATTTTGATCTAAGTCAAGGAAGTATTTCAGTCCAGATTTTGCAATTTTTCTACTACTGACTATTTCATGATGAAAGGACAAAACTATACAGTTTTGAGACATTTTACTTAGTGATGATTTTTAAGCAGTTTCATTTGTTTTTATTTTATATTTCATTTTATTTGGGCAGCTGTCATAAAGATTTTTTTAGTTAGAAAAATTAATAAGGTGAAAAAGTATGTGTGGCAAGAGGTGGGTGTGAAGGGTCCCAAGAAGGTCTTTCAAATTTTAAATGATGCTGGTACTTGATTATGAAAGAGGTAAATAATACCTGACTGGTGTATTTCACAAACACAAATTATTACAATTATTTTGTTCTTCTATAAGAACAAAAGTAGAAATGTAAAGGGTATAAACACTACAGTGAAAAGAAAAGTATTTTTGGCCATAAGGAGTTAGAGTACTTCCTAAAAAGCTTATTCTCAAGCTGGAGCTGATAGTTAGAGATAAGGTGGTAGTTAAGGGTATTGATTCTGGAAGCTTATTGTTTGGGCACAGATATCACCTCGGCCATTGTTATGAACTGAATATTTATGTCCCTCCAAAATTTATATGTCGAGATTCTCACCCCAGGTATTATAGTATTAGGAGGTGTGGTCTTTGGAAGGTGATTAGCATCACTTTAAAAAAGCGACCCCAAAGAACTCGCTTGTCCTTTCTCCCACGTGAGGACACAATGAGAAGATGGCCATTTATGAACCAGGAACTGAACTCACTGGACCCTGAAACTGTCTGGTGAGATCTTGAACTTCCCAGCCTCTAAAGCTCTGTGAAATAAATATTGTTTGAGCCACTCAGACGATGTTTTTGTCTGTTTGTTTTTTGTTTGTTTGTTTTAGAAGCCCAAATAGACCAAGACAGCCACTACCCAGATGGGCAACCACCAGCTGTTATTTAACTTCACTGTGCCTCAGTTTTCCCATCCATAGAATGAAAGCAGTGGTGGTGGTTTCATCAGTTTCTTTGAGGTTTAATGACTTAACACACATAAAGCACTTAGAGCACTGCCTGGAACAGAGGAAGGGGAAAATAGCTATTATGATGAAATAGAGGAGGAACTTGTGTTTTGGCATGGGGACAATGGAGGAAGGGATCCTGTGAGCCGCATCTCAGGCGGGGAAAAGCAGGCCAGTTTGGAGAATAAGAATCATGAAATCATCGCCGTTTTGCTGTGATGACGTGCAGAAAGTAACACAAGAACCGGGAAACACAGGGAATTCAGGGAGGTGCCATAGGCGCAGGGGGAAGCCAGCAGAGATCCTCAGGCCTGGAAATCGTGACGTGTTTAGTGGCGATTGTTATACGGCTTTCACCTCATTGTAAGTGTATTTAGTAATCACAAAATAAATGGTTTTCCAGTCACGAAGTTTAAGCATAATAAACACTGATTCTTATTTGTATATACAGATGTGTCTAAAATATAGGGTACCTTGCAAATCTAACTGCAGAATCACAAATAGGAGTAAATTGTAAACCTTTTAAATTAATATTAAAATATGGAGCTGAGAAGCAATTCAACTTTCTCACAATACAAAATGCAAAGATGCCTGATATAAATAAATAAATAAATAACACCTAAATGTATATAATGCGTAAAATCCTATATTTAAAAGATGATATCATTTCAAGGGATATGAAAGACCTAGCATTTAGGAGATCCCAAATTTAAAGGCAAGAAGATAATACAAGGAGTTGAGACAAATGTAAAAAACACATTAGAAAATAATATAGTCTTTTAACAATAGATCTAAGATTCTCTGATTAAACCTAAAAGACTTTATTTCTTGAATGTCATTTTAAAATTAATAATTGAATGTTTTTCCGTATCCTGAAGGAAGACTAGGTCCACATTAACCATAGTCAATACGAACATCTATTATTTATTAGGCATATTGGATGTTCCAATCACTTGGCAGCCTTCAGGCATATTTCTAACGGAAAGAAGCATACTATAAGGTTTCAAAGCAGTCTTAATTTGCAGATTTAAGTCTAGAAATGCAAATGCTAACTTGCATACAAAGACAACATTTTTATTTACAGATATAGCTAATAACACTGAAAGTAGAACTTGCAAAAATACAGTTATTTCTGTGTTATTCTGTTCATATAGCCGCATTTAAAAATAATATGAGCTCAGAAAATTCAATGACCAATTACATCGTGAATGTCACTCACCTGGGAAAGCTGAAAGTTATAGGCCTGCAGGGTAAATGTCAAGTGAATGTGTTTGGAACGTGGCCATATCTGATTAGCAAAGCTGTTTTCAGCATATTCAATTGCCAAGCATGTGTAATTTGCTCTGTGTTCCTGAAGCATAATGGGAGATAATAGGGTATTCTGTGAACTCTGGACAATTAAGGCAGTGGGGGTGAGGATTCAATTCTAATTAATAAACATTTATTGAATATCTAAAATTGTCAAATGAGCTAAATTTTGTCAAATTTTTTATAAAATGTCCTTCAAGCTGCTTTAGCTCTCCATATAAATATTTGAATTTTTTTCACACATATTGACTATATTTATGATCAGATACTTGACATATCAAGTCAGACACAAATTGTTTATTGATATACATCTTCTGTCTGTGACTGGATTTTAAAAATGCCTGCCAGTGAGGTCATGTATTACCAGGATCTTACATGTTTCCATTTGCCTTGTGCAGTGTAACATATATAATGTAGATACTAAAATAATTCTTAATTAAATGAATTAATAGGTAAATAGATTTCTAATTCTTGCTTCTAAGTATGAAACATCACTTGCACAATAAAAAACCTCAAGAAAAACACCTAGAAATTTTGCTGGACTCAGAAAAGAGAGTAAGATTCGTATGTATCGAAGGAATGCGTATTAACAAGCTTTTCAAAGGAACCAAGGCGAGGGCTTCCAAATAAGACTGTTATCCAAAAGTGACATTATTAATTTGCCTGAGAAAGTTTGATAGGCTTGAATTAAGCAGTAAATGATTGACTCTTTCCCACTGATAGTGGTAATGAGAAATGCTAACTGTAGAAGTCAAGATTCAGCTCTTCATATGCTATATTGCTGAATGATCTTTGATGAAGTATCTTTGGGGACATCTTAGAAATGCAGAGATTGCTGTCACCTCATGGCAATACTGTGCGAAGGACAATCTAGTTATCTGTGCAGAATTAGTCTAAAATGTGAATCACAAATAGTAATCTAATCCCTGACATTAAATTCTGTAATGAATGGTATTCAATTTTATAACTTCTCAAAAAGCTAGTGAATTTGCATTCTGATATTTATGGCTCAGAAAAAAAAAATAGAATAATGCACAAAATGTACTTAGTATGACCATAATCTGTTTTGGTACTGAAACATTTTTATTATTTTTTTGTAATATAAATCATCCATAAATGGTATTCGTTAGGGTGTTTCACAAATATATTTTATTAGTTTTTCTCTAGAAAAAGAAGGAAGGGAAAGAAGAGGAAATGGAATACAAGTGACATTTCTAAGACTTCATTTTTCAGTGTCCACTGAAAGATTGGCTCCTGCCCTGAAGTCATGGTTGGGCTCATGAATATATGCCCATCTTGCAACATAAAGCCTACCCTAAAATGTAAAGTCATGCCTTATCTCTATATTACTTTCTTCCTTTTCTCCCTGTTTTAGAGAAAGTAAATTTAATTTGGCTAATCTTTTATTTACCCTAAATGAAAACATATTTTTGAAATAAAATATATTCAAACATTTATATTTTTCTTTAAACAGTCTAAGCTTTAAGCATTTTAAAGTAATAAAGACCATACCTATGACTGTCAGTTGTTTTTTTGTGATTGTAGAAGCCACCTCCCAGTGGTAAATGAGGGCAGCCACTTCTAATGTACCACAGAATACATTTGCTTGACATATCTATAATGTCTGTTATAATCAATACAAATTCCTAAAATATATACAAAAGCTGGCAAATAAAAATCTTCATAGAAAAAATACGAAGCTAAATACAATGAGTATGATCAGTTGATTAGTCAGGAATAATCTATTCAACCTTAGCAAGCTTATTCATGACTCTTTTCAGATCTCAAAGGTAATAATTGTAAATTAATTCTGCCAAGATTCTAGCACTTGATAGGAAGAACTATTCAGCTTTACTTAGGGAGACATAGAAACATCGATTTTTAAAAAGAATCATTCATAGAACTAAGGAAAGTAAATTAAGACTAACAGCATTCTATTCATATTTTTAAAATAGAAAAAAGGTTTTTGAAAGCAAGAAGGAAACATAAATTATCCTACCTTTGTCCTATGTGTAGGCCTGGAATTATCACAAATAAGTCTTTTTAAAAAGATGAAACTGGCCTAATTTCTTACTTTTAAAAAAAAGAGAAGAAAGAAAATTCATCAGAAAAAATCTCATCATAGACTTAATTAACCTTTTCATGGCTATCAGGTTTTGCTTTTATATATCCTGAAATCATATTCATGGTGGATGATTTACAAAATCATATATAATAAAATCATATTTATGATATTATTTAACAGTTGAAGAAATGTGCATCTTTCTCCTCTTTTTGCATAGAAGTAAATGGTTTATCCATCATTTTCATTGATTAAATTCCTCTTAATTCCTGCACAATTAACATTTTCTAGAGTTCCCTTGAGTTTTCTGTGCCTTGGGTAGTATATAAAGGGAATTTTCTAGAGCAGTGATCTCCTAACTTTATAACAGGTTAAATATTAACTTACATTTAAGTAAATGTTTAGTTACTTATTTATAAATTATACACCTATATTATTATATCAACAATGACATACATATTACATATAGATAATAACTGAAAGAATAACTGGATAAGACAAAATAAATCTGATACAAATTCTAATATTATATTTTCTTCTTACACCACTATTGAAACTCCTCTTGGGTGCGCATGTTTTAGTCAATAGGCCATGAATATTCATGTACTTAAGGAAGTACTTAAATGCACTTAAATCACACTATTATCTTTTTTGTTTTTCTTTTTTGTAATTGATGATGCCATCCTATGAAGAAATTAAATTTCAGAATATAGACATCATTATTACTCTCCTTCAAATATGACCAATTCTCTATAAATCTTATGTTGCTCAGTCCCAGAACTAGTAGTAATATTCTAAACAGTATCCTATCAGTGATCAGAGTAGCCTAACAAAATTAAACTAGATCTCAATTTTATTTTGAGAATCTAGGCTTTTAATTTCTTAAAAGATATACAGAACTGAAATACATGTAACACAAAATCTTTTTTAACAGCTAGATTCCTTTTTTTTCCCACACCCTTATCCGTTAACAATCACATTTATAATGGAAACAGTTTTTATATTCTTTTAGATTCACAGTGAACTGTATATATTTTTTCATTTTTTGAAACTGGTGATAAATATCTTTTTAGTGATTAAATGTGAATGGCATCTCTAATTCTTTTTGTTTCTTCTTTTTTAAAGCAGAGATTCATTGTAATACTAGTAGGTGGAATTTCCTGGTATCAGGGAGTTAGAATGAAGAAGGGTAGTCTGATAATATGTATCCTATGAAAAGCAATTCAGAAGCCACTCTCCAGAGAAAGGGAGAGGGAAGCTGTGGGCAGATGGGAAAACCTTCCCCTGAGGGCAAGAAACCTATACAATATAAAGGTAAAGAAAAAGCAGAGTGAAAGGTATTCCCAAGTGTATGTTCCCCATCCACTCAATGTATCTTAAATAATAATAGATATTATATATTTATGTGTTATATTAAGTATATATGTTATGTTTTGAAATCGAAGTACTTTACTAGCCAGAATTCTAGGCCATATAGATTGACAACTCTTTCCTGGTAAATGTGTCTACGTTTTTTGATGTTATTGTTTTGTTTTTTGTTGTTTTTTGGGTTTTATTTTTAGTTAAGAATATAGGATGCCAATCTTCCCATATGAAGTTTTAAAACATATTTAAATAGCATTTCTAAGCTGTAACTCAAAATTATTAGTGTTAATCATTATTAATTAGCAGAGCCTGAGGACAAGTGAGATACAAAGTAAATATCATTCAACTCATTGTATAGATGAGTAAGCCAGGCCTAAGTGTAACTGTTGATGATCAATATCAATCCTCATTCATAAAAAGTTAAATGTTTCTGATTTCCAAACCTGTAAATTCTAAAGGGAAAAGAGAAATTAAGATCACAAGTCCCAAGACAATTAACAAGTAAATATTCTACAATTGACCCAATTACTGCTCTTAATGTATGCTCAGGATTTAAATAATGATGAAAAATCAATTATTTTATGATTAACCTCTCCCCCAATGGCTTTGCCCCCTGTTATTTCCCATTATTGCCCTTCAATAATTAATGAAATACAAAATGCACATTGAGCTGTTGCATACAGCATATTAGCATGTAAGTACCGTAGGAATGGAATAATTGTGCAAAGTGGCTGCATGGAAGTGGGACAATGATGCAGTGGCAACAACTGTTCCTTTTCATTGTAATCCTGAATTTATTAAGAAAATGTCTCCAAATATTTAAGAATGTATGTGTATGAATCAAGTGTAAAAGCAAATAGAAAGGTGAATGACTGTAAGGTCAGTAAGTGGAAGTCACTGTTAGGTCTTTTTCTTTCATTCCAATTTTTTAAAGTGTAATCTTGGGAAATTAATTATAAGCTAGAATTCTACCTACTTGGGAAGTATTTTTAAAGTGCACTTTTGCAATCTCCTTTCTATTGTTGCACTTGAGAAAGCACGTGGAGGATTATAACTTACACTAACATATGTATTAACAATTTCCTCCTCTCACAGTCCTTGTGAATTCTTGGCTCCACCATTACCTCTGCCTGAATTATCCTCTCTTAGCCCCCAGGTTGCCATTAAAAATACTAATATACCTGTGAATCACAGGTTCTGCAGTCTTCCCTGACCTCTTCAGCCCATAGTAATCTCTTCTCCCTTAAAACTTCTACATCTTTTATTTCTGTACCAGAAAAATACAGCAAAATATCTTAGATTCTTGTTTTAAGTATTTAATTAGTTTTTTTCATATTTTTTTCTTTTAATTAGAATTGAAGCTCTCTTAAGGTAAAAACACTGGCTTGTGTTTGCTCATATATATACCAGAGTACTAGACCTATAATTTGCTAAATTAAATTTTAATTTTGTTTTATTGTTTATTAGTTTTTGACAAATAATATCACATGTCTGAGCTCCAGTTTTCTCATCTATATTTAGAGAGTATGTTGATCACTGGTTGTTCAAAGGGTTAAGTAACAGGGTAATGCATTAGTATAGCATGTTAGTATTAAGCTGATCTTCAGTAATTATTACTTAACTCAAAATTCACATCCTAAAAGATGGCGGCGAAGTAGAGAGACGTGGAGTGCATCCCTCTCCACAGATGCATTGGGAATGCATGGAAGGACGCAGTCATTACCACAGAGAACCAGCGGAACACCAGCAGACGGCCTCAGACACCAGAAAGGACTGCGGGGAGCCCGACATAGCCGGTAGGGAGGCATCTACGAGGGCTCAAAGAGGGTGAAGCGGCGGAGCTGTGGCAGACGGGAGGGAGTGAGAAACATACGGAGGGTCCGCAGTGCAGCTCAGCGTTCCCGGACTAAGACATCGATCCGCGGCTGAACGGAGGGTCCAGGAGCGGGGATGTGGGAACCGGAGAGCTGGTTCAGGGTGAGAAACATTGTTGCCGGTAGGGTGACGGACCGAGAGGACAGGAGGGAGGAGGTCCGCGGAGAGGAGTGCCGGTCCCTGAGAGCTGCCCGGCCATGATGGCGTCTGGAGGCTGCAGGCTCACGGGCAGGGGGGAGGAGCTGCGTGCTTAGCCTCTCTCTCTCTTTCGGAGCCTGTGCAACAGGCGGTGGAGAGACGCCCTGCGGGCCACCTAAAGCGCTCAGGGATAACAAGCACCCTCAGGGGCTCGGGCGGGGCTAGATTAAAACCCCTTGCAACGCCAGCAGCAGGGAGGCTGCCGAGAGAAAAAAAAAACAACAATAGCAACAACAACAAAAAAAACCCAAGAGAGGCCCAACTCTAAGACTTTCTGTTTACACCTGAGCCACCGGCGTCCCTCTGCATCAGGGACCTCCAAGCCCGACTGAAACAACAGTGCGCCACTGCTCACTCACTCCCAGGAGAAGGAGCCACTATTGTACCCTCTCCCTCCCCAAACACCGACGCTTACAGAGGAACAATATAGGAACATCTGCTGGTCACAGAATAATGCAAAAAAACCCAAGGCAAGGAGAAGGACACTTACAGCTGAGACGCTAAGGAAACAGAAATAGTAGTATCAATACCTATTGAACTGGTCCATTCTGGGATCAGTTCTGGATTTTTCTTTTTCTTTTTCTTTTTCTCTCTCTCTCTTTTTTTTTTTCCTTTATTAAATACGATCTTAGCCCTAAGGGATCTACAAGTTTTATAACATAATTTTTTAATGATTTTTTTATTCTTTTTTTTTTTGCCTTTTTTATATACTTCTATATCTAGCTAAGTTTTTGGTAGTACAGACAATATATCTCTCATACTTTCCTTTCATCCCTATCTTTTATAGATTTCTATTCCTTTCTTTTTATTTGCATATTTCCAACCACATTATGCTCTTCTGTTCCCCTTTCTTCCAGCCTTTTTAAGTTTATTTTATCTTAACATACTTATAAGCAACACTATGGGTCTGCTCAGACTCCTAGCTCTATTCTCCAGATGACGCACTGCCTTGGTATTTAATATTAGGCTTTTGTCTTTATCTTAGTTCTTAGTACAGTTGTCTAATTACATTCTGAGAATCTCCATTCTCTCTGGTGGTACTCTGGCTCTTTTCTATATTTGATCCTAGCTTACAAAATCTCCCTGGATTAATGTTTGTATGTGTAAGGTGTTATTTGTTTGTTTGTTTGCTTTTGCTTTTGTCTCTGATTTGTTCTGTTTCAGTTGTCCATTTCTGCTGGGTTTCTCTTTGAATATCTGATAGCACACTGGGGTTCTGTCAGGTCTTTCTAGAGCCTTATGTCCTAACGGATTCAGGAACTGTGTGCCTTATACATGTATGTGTCTCCTAGACTTAATATTCGCTTAATCCAATACTTGGACATTAGTCTGAGGCTTGGACAGTCTTCTATAAACACCTCTATCGCCAGGACAAGCAACCCCAAAAGTTTGGACAACCATGAGGAAACAAAGAAACACCATGCAGGCAAAGGAGCAGGAAAGAACCCCACAAGACCAAATAAATGAGGAGGAAAAAGGAAAAATGCCTGAAAAAGAATTTAGAGTAATGATAGGAAAAATGATACAAAATCTCGATAACAAAATAGAGAAAGTACAAGAAACAGTTCATAAGAACTCAGAAAAACAAACAGCAATGGATAACAAAATAACTGAAATTAAAAATACTCTAGATGCTATAACCAGCAGAATGACTGAGGCAGAACGAATAAGTGAGTTGGAAGATAGAATGGGGGAAATAAATGCCACAGAGCAGGAAAAAGAAAAAAGAATAAAAAGACTAGAAGACAGTCTCAGAGACCTCAGGGATAACATTAAGCATACCAACATTCGAATTATAGGCATCCCAGAAGAAGAAGAAAACAAGAAAGGGTCTGAGAAAATATTTGAAGAGGTTATAGTGGAAAACTTCCCCAACATGGGAAAGCAAATAATTCACCAAGTCCAAGAAGCACAGAGAGTCCCATACAGAATAAACACAAGGAGAAATACACCAAGACACATATTAACCAAACTAACAACAAATAAACACAAAGAAAAAATATTAAAAGCAGCAAGAGAAAAGCAACAAACAACATATAAGGGAAAACCCATCAGGATAACAGCTGACCTTTCTACAGAAACGCTGCAGGCCAGAAGGGAATGGCAGGATATACTGAAAGTCCTGAAAGAGAGAAACCTACAGCCAAGAATACTCTACCCAGCAAGAATCTCATTCAGATTTGAGGGAGAAATCAAAAGCTTTCCAGACAAGCAAAAGTGAAGAGAATTCAGCACCACCAAACCAGCCTTACAACAAGTGCTAAAGGAACTTCTCTAAGTAGGAAACACAAGAAAAGGAAAACACCTACAAATACAAACCCAAAACAATTCAGAAAATGGTAATTGGAACACACATGTCAATAATCACTTTAAATGTAAATGGATTAAATGGTCCAACCAAAAGACACAGACTGGCTGAATGGATCCAAAAACAAGACACTTCTATATGCTGCCTACAAGAAACCCACTTCAGACCAAGGGATACATATAGACTGAAAGTAAAGGGATGGAAAAAGATATTCCATACAAATGGAAGTCAAAAGAAAGCTGGAGTAGCAATACTCATATCAGACAAATTAGACTTGAAAGTAAAGACTATTACAAGAGACAAGGAAGGACACTACATAATGATCAAGGGATCCATTCAAGAAGAACATATCATAATGGTAAATATCTATGCCCTCAATATAGGAGCACCGCAATACATAAGGCAAATGCTAACAGCTATAAAAGGGGACATCGACAGGAACACAATAATAGTGGGAGACTTGAACACCCCACTTACATCAATGGACAGATCATCCAAACAGAAAATAAATAAAGACACACAAGCTTTAAATGACACATTAGACCATCTCGACTTAATTGATATTTATAGGACATTCCATCCAAAAATGACAGACTACACTTTCTTCTCAAGTGCACACGGAACATTTTCCAGGATAGATCACATCTTGGGTCACAAATCAAACCTCAGCAAATTCAAGAAAATTGAAATCATATCAAGCATCTTCTCAGACCACAACGCCATGAGACTAGATATCAATTACAGGAAAAAACTGCAAAAAATACAAACACATGGAGGCTAAACAATTCACTCCTAAACAACCAAGGAATCACTACAGAAATCAAAGAGGAAATCGAAAAATACCTAGAAGCAAATGACAACGAAAACACAACAACCCAAAACCTATGGGACGCAGCAAAAGCAGTTCTAAGAGGGAAGTTGATAGCAATACAGTCCTACCTTAAGAAACAAGAAAATGATCGAATAAACGACCTAACCTTACACCTAAAACAACTAGAGAAAGAAGAACAAAGAAACCCCAAAGTGAGCAGAAGGAAAGAAATCATAAAGATCAGAGCAGAAATAAATGAAAAAGAAAGGAAAGAAACCATAAGAAAAATAAATAAAACTAAAAGCTGGTTCTTTGAGAAGATTAACAAAATTGATAAACCATTAGCCAGACTCATCAAGAAAAAAAGGGAGAAGATGCAAATCAACAGAATTAGAAATGAAAAAGGAGAAGTAAAAACGGACACCTCAGAAATACAAAAGACCATGAGAGACTACTACAAGCAACTCTATGCCAATCAATTGGATAACCTGGAAGAAATGGATACATTCTTAGAAAAATACAATCTTCCAAGGCTGAACCAGGAAGAAATAGAAACCATGAACAGACCAATCACAAGTACGGAAATGGAGGCAGTGATTAAAAATCTCCCAACACACAAAAGCCCAGGACCAGATGGGTTCACAGGTGAATTCTATCAAACATTTTGAGAAGAGTTAACATCTATCCTTCTGAAACTCTTCCAAAATATTGCAGAAGGCGGAACACTCCCAAACTCATTCTACGAGGCCACCATCACCCTGATACCAAAACCAGGCAAAGATGTCACAAAAAAAGAAAACTACAGACCAATATCACTGATGAATATAGATGCAGAAATCCTCAACAAAATACTTGCCAACAGACTCCAACAGCACATTAAAAAAATCATACACCATGATCAAGTGGGGTTTATCCCTGGGATGCAAGGATTCTTCAATATACACAAATCAATCAACGTGATACATCATATCAACAAATTGAAGGATAAAAACCATATGATCATTTCAATAGATGCAGAATAAGCTTTTGACAAAGTTCAACATCCATTTATGATAAAAGCTCTCCAGAAAATGGGCATAGAAGGAAATTATCTCAACATAATAAAAGCCATATATGAGAAACCAAAAGCCAACATTGTTCTCAATGGGGAAAAACTGGAAGAATTCCCTCTAAGAACAGGAACAAGACAAGGGTGTCCACTCTCACCACTATTATTCAACATAGTTTTGGAAGTTTTAGCCACAGCAATCAGAGAAGAAAAAGAAATCAAAGGAATCCACATTGGAAAAGAAGAAGTAAAATTGTCCCTCTTTGCAGATGACATGATATTATATATAGAAAACCCTAAAGACTCTACCAGAAAACTGCTCGCACTAATTGATGAGATTAGTAAAGTAGCAGGATACAAAATGAATGCACAGAAATCTCTTGCATTCCTGTACACTAACAATGGAAGAGCAGAAAGAGAAATTAAGGAAACTCTCCCATTCACCATTGCAACAAAAAGCATGAAATACCTAGGAATAAACCTGCCTAAGGAGGCAAAAGATCTGTATGCAGAAAACTTTGACATTGATGAAAGAAATCAAAGACGACACAAACAGATGGAGGAACATACCATGTTCCTGGATTGGAAGACTCAACATTGTGAAAATGTCTGTACTACCCAAAGCAATTTACAGATTCAATGCAATCCGCATCAAATTACCAATGGCATTTTTCACAGAACTAGAGCAAGAAATCTTACGATTTGTATGGAAACGCAAAAGACCCCGAATAGCCAAAGCAATCTTGAGTAGGAAAAATGGAGTTGGTGGAATCAGGCTTCCTGACTTCAAACTATACTACAAGGCCATAGTGATCAAGACAGTATGGTACTGGCACAAAAATATAAAGGAAGATCAATGGAATAGAATAGAGAACTCAGAAGTAAGCCCAAACACATACGGGCACCTTATCTTTGACAAAGGAGGCACAAGTATACAATGGAAAAAAGACAGCCTCTTCACTAAGTGGTGCTGGGAAAATTGGACAGCAACATGTAAAAGAATGAAATTAGAACACTTTCTAACACCATACACAAAAATAAACTCCAAATGGATTAAAGACCTACATGGAAGGCCAGACAGTATAAAACTCCTCGAGGAAAACATAGACAGAACACTCTATGACATACATCAAAGCAAGATCCTTTTTGACCCACCTCCTAGAATCATGGAAATCAAATCAAGAAGAAACAAATGGGACCTCATGAAACTTAAAAGCTTTTGCACAGTGAAAGAAACCATAAACAAGACTAGAAGGCAACCCTCAGAATGGGAAAAAATAGTTGCCTATGAAACAACGGACAAAGGATTAACCTCCAAAATATACAAGCAGCTCATGCAGCTTCATACCAAAAAAGCAAATAACCCAATCCACAAATGGGCAGAAGACCTAATAGACATTTCTCCAAAG
The DNA here is from genome assembly GCF_030028045.1 of Hippopotamus amphibius kiboko. Taxonomy (NCBI): domain Eukaryota; kingdom Metazoa; phylum Chordata; class Mammalia; order Artiodactyla; family Hippopotamidae; genus Hippopotamus; species Hippopotamus amphibius. The sequence goes on from NC_080198.1 coordinate 80,060,617, forward strand.
AAGACATACAGATGGCCAACACACACATGAAAAGATGCTCAACATCACTAATCATCAGAGAAATGCAAGTCAAAGCCACAATGAGGTATCACCTCACACCAATCAGAATGGCCATCATCACAAAATCTGGACACCACAAATGTTGGAGAGGGTGTGGAGAAAAGGGAGCTCTCCTGCACTGTTGGTGGGACTGTAAGTTGGTACAGCCACTATGGAAAACAATTTGGAGGTTCCTTAAAAAACTACAAATAGAACTACCATATGATCCAGTCATCCCACTCCTGGGCATATACCCAAAGAAAACCATAATCCCAAAAGAAACTTGTACCATAATGTTTATTGCAGCACTCTTTACAATAGCCAGGACATGGAAGCAACCTAAATGCCCATCAACAAATGAATGGATACAGAAGATGTGGCATATATATACAATGGAATATTACTCAGCTAAAAAAGGGATGAGATGGAGCTATATGTAATGAGGTGGATAGAACTACAATCTGTCATACAGAGTGAAGTAAGTCCGAAAGAGAAAGACAAATATTGTATGCTAACTCACATATACGGAATCTAAAAATGGTACTGATGAACTCAGTGACAAGAACAAGGATGCAGATACAGAGAATGGACTGGAGAACTCGAGGTATGGGAGGGGGCGGCGGGTGAAGGGGAAACTGAGATGAAGTGAGAGAGTAGCACAGACTTATATATACTACCAACTGTAAAATAGATAGTCAGTGGGAAGTTGTTGTATAACAAAGGGAGTTCAACTCGAGGATGGAAGATGCCTTAGAGGACTGGGGCGGGGAGGGTGGGGGGGACTCGAGGTGGGGGGAGTCAAGGAAGGGAGGGAAGACGGGGATATGTGTATAAAAACAGATGATTGAACCTGGTCTACCCCCAGAAAATAAAAAAATATAAAGATTAAAAAATAAATAAATTAATTAATTAATTAAAAAAAATTCACATCCTATAGTATATATAGAACATGGTAGATATTCTAAATATGTATGGAAAATACATATATAGATATATAAATACATATACAGGATTTATAATAACAGGACTTTTCATGTATATATCAAATTTATATTTTAAAACTAGAATTGTATATAATATCTTATTTGATGTTCAAACTTCAAAGAAAGGTGAGACAGCTATTTTTTTCATTCTGCATAGTGCAGCTGACAATTTTGTGTTGAAATGATGTCCTCACATACTTTTGTAGATTCTTAACTTGATTCTAGATCTTTTGATTCTTAACTCCAGTATTTCCTTACTTAGATGTTGAGGTAAAGCATAAATAGGTTTTGTGCAAAAATTTCCTATTTTCTCATAAGATGAAATGCAGAACACGTGTTCACACTCACCGACTGTGAGTAAACAGCACATCTTACAGTGTATGTACTCGGTCGTCCCCTACCCACATGTGGCTCCGAATTGGAATCAATAAGTACTTGTATACTGTAACTTGGTTTAAAATGAAAAGGTGAAAAAAGCTATATTTCCTTATTTTCTTATTTGCATATATTAACAGAGAAAGGAATATTTTATCAAAGTAAAAACTTATCTAAATGCCAAACTCAATTAAAATCGGCTGCTTTGAGTGCCCCTTTATAAATCATATACATTTTGCCATTTTGCTTGTGATTTAAACAAATAAATGGAAATGTGTTTTTGCTTAATCAAAATGTGGGCAATTTGTATGGCACAATGTGGGTAATAGTATGTAGAAGTTGTGATGTTATTTTGTTAAGAAGCGAGACTATACGTTTATGGGTTGTACTTTTCCTTTACCTCACTTTTTCACAAAAGTGGCCTGACAAACACCCAAAACAAAATAAGGGAGAACAGATTTCAGCATTTGCTATCACTGCTATGAGAATGCAAAGGAAAAGTTAAGTAGAAGCTGGGGTAAAGAACTGCCTTCTTGGTCCTGAACGTGGCATTGGTTTCTTGTGTGCAGTAATGACTATACTAAAGCATTTTTGTTTCTCTCACTGTGCTGACAGGAACACTACGTAAATATATGCATGCTTCTAAACTGCAATGTTCCTCAGTGTTAATATCCAAAACATTCAGTTATAGCTAACATGGAAATGGGTTACACAAGCAAGAGTGGAGACTAATGTGTTTTTATAATGGTGTAAATATTATTTTCTCATGCATTGAATTATTAATGTGAATAATTACAGGAGTTGATAAGAATAGGATTATAAAGAGATTTATGAAGTTAAATTATGCCTTTTTCTTATTTAATTTAAAGATGGTATTATGTCTTCAAAAATGTAATAAGAGATGGTGGTTATTAAATTATACATGGTTAAAAAAACAAAAATGTTTCTAATGAGTTAGAACTAGTCAAGTCCGTAATAATTATGCTGTTAATCACACCTAAGTTATCAAGAATATAGCTTGGTTTCCATGAATGTGTATGTGCACATTCCAACCCTGCTCTTTAGAAAAGGTCAAAGCACTCTTCCGAATGATGGACCCTTGAGTATTGAGGAACATACTGTATCCTCTTTGATACTTTCCTGTTTCATTCTAAGCATTCACATATCCTTGCATAATCATTTATGTGTCATGGGTTCCAGACACTGTACCTTTTATTTTTCTTCACCTGAGTCCCCTAGTTAATCAGGATAACATTTAAAATGGATTCTCAGTAATTGAATATGGTAATTCAAATCTGTGAACCTAGTCCAGAATACATTGAAATTATCAATATTCTTGACCTCTGCACAACAATAGCAGACATTGTTCACTGAATGTTTAACACTCATTCACCATTTTAAATTGCTGAGAACTTTGGCTTTACTAATAGTACCCCTCACATATAACTCACTGCTCAGGGATAAATCCTGATGTGTCTAAAGTAATTATAATGTCCCATCCTGTGGTGTGCTGATAAATATTTAACAGTCATCTCTGTAAATTAAGGAGAGAGAGAGAGAGAGAGAGATCCTGATTTGTAGTGTGTACTGATTATTTTGGTGTAAATATTATCAACATAGAGTATGCTAAGCTATTATCATGATTTCACTGAATAAGGAGTTAGAAATTGTTGCCTACAATCAGCTCTCACAAACTGGCTCAAGCCATGAACCACCTGATCTCACCTCTCATGCTGGAATTGGCTCCCTGAGGAAACTTGGTTTTGATTTAGACATGTGTCCCAGTTCTGGCTAATGAAATGTGAAGTGAGGTTCTCCTTAACCACCCTGCAATCGCGCCCATCTTCCCAGAAACATCCAGAGTGATCTGTTTAATGTTTACCCATTCTAATCATTAGGAAGATACAGATAGATAGATAGATAGATGATAGATAGATAGATAGATGATAGATAGATAGATACATAGATACATAGATATAGATAGATTATAGATAAATTTGAATTTAACACATCCGTACTTATAATTGTGTGAGCTTGTTTTTTAAAAGAAATTTTAATTGAGATATAATTGACATACAATAAACTGCAGATGTTTAAAGTGTACAATTTGAAATTTTTTTTCTTATTAGTAATGTATATATGGCAATCCCAATCTCCCACTTCATCCCACCCCAATCCCACTTTCCCCGCTTGGTGTCCATATGTTTGTTCTCTACATCTGTGTCTCTATTTCTGCCTTGCAAACGGGTGGATCTGTACCATTCTTCTAGATTCTGCATATATGCGTTAATATACAATATTTGTTTTTCTCTTTCTGACTTACTTCACTTGTATGACAGTCTCTAGGTCCATGCGTGTCTCTACAAATGTCCCAATTTTGTTCCTATTTATGGCTGAGTAATATTCCATGGTGTATATGTGCCACATCTTCTTTATCCATTCATCTGTTGATGGACATTTAGGTTGCTTCCATGACCTGGCTATTGTAAATAGTGCTGTAATAAACATTGGGGTGCATGTGTTTTTTTGAATTATGGTTTTCTCAAGGTATATGCACAGTAGTGGGGTTGCTGGATCATATGATGATTCTATTTTTAGTTTCTCGAGAAACCTCCATGCTGTTCTCCATTGTGGCTGTATCAATTTACATTCCCACCAACAGTGCAAGAGAGTTCCCTTTTCTCCATACCATCTCCAGCATTTACTGTTTGTAGGTTTTCTAATGATGCCCATTCTAATTGGTGTGAGGTGGATACCTCATTGTAGTTTTGATATGCATTTCTCTAATAATTAGTGATGTTGAGAAGCTTTTCATGTGTCTCTTGGCCATCTGTATGTCTTCTTTGGAGAAATGCCTGTTTAGGTCTTCTGCTCATTTTTTGATTGGGTTGTTTTTTTGATATTGAGCTGGATGAACTGTTTATATATTTTGGAGGTGAATCCTTTGTCTGTTGATTTGTTTGCAAATATTTTCTCCCATTCTGAGGGTTGTCTTTTCATCTTGCTTATAGTTTCCTTTGCTGTGCAAAAGCTTTTAAGTTTCATTAGGTCCCACTTATTTATTTTTGTTTTTATTTCCATTACTCTAGGGGGTGGATCAAAAAAGATCTTGCTGTGATTTACATCAAAGAGTGTTCTTCCTATGTTTTCCTCTAGGAGTTGTATAGTATCTGGCCTTACATTTAGGTCTTTAATCCATTTTGAGTTTATGTTTCTGTATGGTGTTAGGGAGTTTTCTAATTTCATTCTTTTACATGGAGCTGTCCAGTTTTCCCAGCATCACTTATTGAAGAGGCTGCCATTTCTCCATTGTATATCCTTTCCTCCTTTGTCATAGATTAGTTGACCATAGTTTATCTCTGGGCTTTCTATCCTGTTCCTTGATCTATATTTCTATTTTTGTGCCAGTACCATATTGTCTTGATTGCAGTAGCTTTGTAGTATAGTCTGAAGTCAGGGAGTCTGATTCCTCCAGCTCCTTTTTTTCCCCTCAAAATTGCTTTGGCTATTCGGGGTCTTTTGTGTCTCTATACAAGTTTTAGGATTTTTTGTTCTAGTTCTATAAAAAACGCCATTGGTAATTTCATAGGGATTGCATTGAATCTGTAGATTGCTTTGGGTAGTATAGTCATTTTCACAGTGTTGATTCTTCCAATCCAAGAACATGGTATATCTCTCCATCTGTTTGTGTCCTCTTTGATTTCTTTCATCAGTGTCTTAAAGTTTTCTGAGTAATGGTCTTTTACCTCCTTAGTTAGGATTATTCCTAGGTATTTTATTCTTTTTGTTGCAATGGTGAATGGGATTGTTTCTTTAATTTCTCTTTCTGATATTTCATTGTTATTGTATAGGAATGCTAGAGATTTCTGTGTGTTAATTTTGTATCCTGCAACTTTACCAGATTCATTGATTAGCTCAAGTAGTTTTCTGGTGACATCTTTAGGATTGTCTACATATGGTATCATGTCATCTGCAAACAGTGACAGTTTTACTTCTTCTTTTCCAATTTGGATTTTTTTATTTCTTTTTCTTCTCTGATTGCTGTTGCAAGGAATTCCAAAACTATGTTGAATAGTAGTGGCGAGAGTGGACATCCTTGTCTTGTTCCTGATCTTAGAGGGAATGCTTTCAGTTTTTCACCATTGAGAATGATGTTTACTGTGGGTTTGTTGCATATGGCCTTTATTATGTTGAGGTAGGTTCCCTCTATGCCTACTTTCTGGAGAGTTTTTATCATAAATGGGTGTTGAATTTTTTATGCTTTTTATTCTTTAATTTGTTAATATTGTGTTGTGTGAGCTTCTATAATTGAGATATTTTCATGTTTACTGAGGTATTAATATTGTTCTATAAATTTAATTTTTTCAACAATATATCTTGTTATTAAAGTTTCTTTCATAGTTGGTAATCTGATGTTTAAACAAATCTTATGTTTAAAAATTTGCTTGATTTTGAACATCTTATTAATTGCCCATAAATCTTCATTTACCTTTCTAATTTTGTAAAAAATATCAACTGTGCATGTTTGTTTCTTATTTGCTGTTGGGTTCCTGCTTTTTATGTCATTATAAACACTTTTATTATATAAAGGATATAAGGCCCCCAACATATAGAGTAAACATTTTACTTAGTTTATCTTATAAAAGGCTACAATTGTTAAATGTTGCATTTTTCTCTTCTTATGTTACTAGCTTTTGTGAAAGTGCTTCTAACATCAAAGTTCTTTTTCACACTAAAATAATAAACATAGCCACACATATTTCTTAATATTTTATTAACAGTTATTTTTCCAGGGTTTGAATGCAAAAAAAATTCTCATCCCATCAGGAGGGGATAGGGAGGCTCTGAGAGATGGCATGAGACACAAGCTTGAGGTAGGGTTGAGGATGTCTCCTGAGTTTGTACTTGCTTTTTTCCATTTTGAGTTGCCCTTTGCATTTCTTAGGTACCTCATATTAACTGTATCAAATTGTCTGTGACAAAAATGTTCTTTTTTATTCAAGTGTATAGCACCTCGGGGCACTTAGAACTGCTCAGCGGAGGCTGGAGACCTTAGAAATAAATTCCCCCTTCTATGGAGATTTTACATAAATTTTATCTTGAATTGTAGTTTTAGATGGACACTCCCCAATAATGATTGCTTTCTCCATGGGAAGGTGATCTCAAAAACATATTTTTTCTGTCTATTAAAGGCATTATCCTTGCTGTTTCTCCCACTTAGTCAGCACACACCATTTATTCTTAGTATTAGAACTTGGGAGAGAGCCTAAAACCCACTCTGCTAACCTCAGGCTGACTTTGTGCTTTTACTCCAAATTAAACCACCACATCTACTGATTGCAGAAAAGCATAATCAGCTAAGCCTGCTGCTTCTCCAATAACATTGTCATGGTTATATGTTCCAAAATAAAATTTTTACCTTCCTAGGCTTTCAGTTGTCACCATTGTTTGAGTTTATTGGTTCTTCTTCAGTTGCTCACACAAAGTGCTATTTTGGCATAAAGCCTATTGATCAAATTTCCATATTAACTCCTCAAATTCCCTCTTAGTTATTCTTCTTGACACATTCACTTAAAAACAAAGAAGAGGAAAAGAGAACTTCTGTTAATATCTGCAGACTTCTCCACAACTACTCTTGGCTTGAAGTAAAAATGTTTATGGTAGAGAATTGCCATAAAAATACAATTAAGTGTACACATTTTTAAAATCTCCATAGCTCTTTTGCTCTCATTTAGCACATTGTACTTTTTAATGTTCTAACTTCATGAAGACTTGAGTCCTTCTTCTTACAGAATAAATGAATGTGATTTTTAAAAATTTACATTAGGGTGCTTATAATATACACCAGTAAGTACATCTTTTATTGTCTTCAAATAACTATATTCATAAAATGGCTATGGCAGAGAGATTCTCTTGAATCGACTCACATCTATGCTTAAAATAATCTCTAAACTCTGAGTGAATTGTCCTTTTGCCCATCATGTATGTGTATCTCTCTTCATTTTTCATAAAATCTCCTCCAATAGGCCTTTCTGAGTGATTCAGTGTACAGTATTTCCCATTTATTCTGGGTTCTGATGATATTCAAAATCAGTATCATTGGCACAGTCAACACAACATAATACTTTTTGAGCATTTGCTCTTGTCAGGCACACCCCTAGGCACTGGATCACACGTGGAGATGGCTGTAGATCACGCACGGAGCTCCCCTTCACCCTACTTGGTGCTTTGTGCCTTTTTTCTTTTTTTAACTTATACAACTTTAAAGCTTAATTTTTTTCTGTGGGGATATCCATTTCCCTAAGGAGATCCTATGACTGCCCATTCTTCTTGGTTGTTAGGAAGACACCAGGGAGACTGGGGTTCCCAAAGCAGAAACAGTATCTATTCTTCTTAATTTCCTAACACCTAGCGCAGTGTTTAGTGTAGAGATAAACATTCAATAAATATTAGTGAAGTGAATTAACATAGATTTACTTGTATGCTATAAATGTTCCAAGCTCAGCCAATTTGTGCAGTTCTTTGCAAGAATGTCCTTGGAGATCTTTTAAATAAGGCTTCAGTGGGTTTGTGGCAGGAAAAGGTGATCCAACCAGTAAACAGGTTTACGAGAATGGGCATAGAGGGTGTTGTAAAGAGAAAAGACAAAACAGGAGTGAAATCAAAGTCCAAAAATATCAAACCAAAGAATCAAAAACACAGCATATCAAAATAAACGGGCAAATATATATTTTGAGGCTACACAAGCTGAGGGGAAAATACCATTCAGAATAATCAGCAGGAGGGTCAGGTCCTAACAGAGACTTAAATTCAGGGGAATTATAAAGCTGCCTGTATTTGGTTTTACCTGTGTTGATCCTAACACATCTGTCTCTCGTTCTTCCTTCCCAAGTACCTATCTACTTCAGATAAATCAAATGGAATAGAGAAAAAGAATTTGAAGATAATTGAAATGTGGTATTTACATTTAGAATTTCTTCTGGAGTTCAAGGAATTTTCCATAAGGAAGTCAGTGTTTGTTTCTCCAGTTCACTGCTCTGTATTACTACACAGAGCTAGCCCTGGAAACACGCTTGAGATGACGTAGGTGGAGTGAGAAGTAAGTAGGGGAAAGCTGAAAGAGGTAGGGAAGTGAAGAATTGCTGTTGGCCATCATCACCAGCAGAAAGATGTTGGGCTCTGCTTACTGCATCTTTCATTTAATCTTTTTTCTGCCCTGGCACAGAACACAGATTATTAGTTTACCTTTAAACGTATTATTCCCTTAATATGAGAACCAAGGTATATAAAAGAGATTTAGAATAACGATTCCACTGAGGACCTTGCTGATATTTTCTCTCTGCCTCCAGCTCTGAAAAGCAATGAATGTTCTTAAAGCCTCTAGTAGGCCCTGCTGTCAGCCATGGTATTGATTCTAAAAGAAGGAAGAAAAATAAACCTGCTAGTGTGTGTGCATGTACTAAGTTGTCTGGAAGTAGGAGTTATCTGTGGAAAATGTTTGTATTAATATTATTTACAAACCTAATGCCAGAGGGAAAATATGTGAACAAATATATTGCACAGCACAGAGCATAGGTATAGGTAACAACATACAGCAAAAAGAATTTCTCCATCATTCGCTAAGTTTAATAAAGCTAATAATCATCTTAGATATTGGAAAGGTTATTTGCATCTTTCCTTAAAAGGGCCAATAACAGAGACTCCTGAGCAAATATTGATGCTACCAATTTTTAACATTAAAAGTATATAAACATAAAGAATAAAACTAGAGACTGTCGTACAATTAATTAAAATATATCCAGATATTTTAATTCCAGATTCAAAAACTTCAACCCAGTGTGTCTTATATCTACATGCAATAACCCTAATTTAAATTCTTGGAATCCTTATCTAGATGACATGTCAGGCAAGATATTTAATCACTCTGGTCCTCACCTCAGTCCTCTCATGGAGAAAGTGAAGCATTTGAGCCAAATTATCTCAAAGATGTCTTCCAGCTCCAAAGTTCTGGTATTTACACCCTTTCTTCACCTTCTACTACTTTTATGTTGGTTTCCCAATGTGTCAGGTGCTGTCATGTAGAAGAGGTCATCTTGTAGAGCAGTTAGGAGGGCAAGAAGACCCAGCCCTGCCAACTCTAGACCTGTGGAACTGGGCACTACTTAAACTTTATATGCCTAGTTTGAAAAACAAGCAATTAATAGAATACCTGTTCTTACAGATGAACCTATTTGCAAGGCAGGAATGGAGACACAGATGTAGAGAATGGACATGTGGACACAGAGGGGAAGGGAAGGGTGGGATTGGGATTGACATATATGCACTGCTGTATGTGGAGTAAATAGCTAGCTGGAGCATGCTATAAAGCACAGGAAGCTCAGCTCAGTGCTCTGTGACAACCTAGATGGGTGGGATGGGAGGGGAGGAGGGAAGTCCAAGAGGGAGGGGATATAGTATACATATAGCTGATTCACTTCTTTGTACGGCAGAAACTAACACAATGTTATAAAGTGATGATACGCCAACTAAAAAACTAGAATACCTATTCCTTATGAGAATGAGGTAAAGAATTCATACAAATTACTTAGAAGTTCTGACAGTTATTATGTGTGTGATGTTTATTAATTATATAGTTACTGCAGAAAATATGGGGCTTAATAGGGAAGCGAAAATCAGGTTAGAAGACTGTTAGAAGATATTGTCTTTGAGTTTCAAATTTACAATTTAATGCTCTACACATACATTAAAAATTTTAAATGTTCATTTTATGTCAACTGTAGAAGCAAAAATTTCATGAATTTATAGACTTGTAGCTTTGACTGAACACACACACACACACACACACATTCATACCATACATGATTTCTGTGAAGAAGAAATGAAAGGGGGCTTCCTAGCTGGCACAGTGGTTAAGAATCTGCCTGCCAATGCAGGGGACACGGGTACAATTCCTGCTCCAGGAAGATCCCACATGCCGCAGAAAAACTAAGCCCGTGCACCACAACAATTGAGCCTGTGCTTTAGAGCCCATGAGCCACAACTATTGAGCCCATGGGCTGCAACTACTGAAGCCCATGTGCCTAAACCCCGTGCTCCACAACAAGAGAAGCCACGGCAATGAGGAGCCCATGCACCACAACCAAGAGTAGCCCCAACTTACTGCAACTAAAAGAAAGCGTGCACACAGCAAAAAAGACACAACACAGCCAATAAAATAAATAAGTAAATATAAATGAATAAATTAAAAAAAAAGAAGAAATGAAAGGGAAAAAAGTCAGGGTAAGTAAAGTAACAAACTATGAACAAAGGTGCAAAATATAAACAGAGAAAGATTTAATATATTAGTAAAAAACAGAAACAAACATCTAGTAGAAACATTTCTAAAGATAAGCAGCTCAAAAAAAGAAGCAAGTGTTTACCTCAAAAATATACTAAATATGAATATTAAGACAACACTGATATGCTATTTGTACATTTCAATTGAGACAGATCATAAAGTTATAATAACATGTGCTACTTAGCATGGATGTAGAGGATAAGAAGACAAAAAACTATCCAAAGATTACAACATCCTGTATTGCTTACCATAACAAAGACCTAAAAAACTTTAAAGTAACATATAAAGAACTAAGCAAGAAACATAGCTGGGTTTTGTGCCAGGAGTATTAGTTTTTTAACTTCTGAAATAAATTTTGATAATTTCCATGTCAAATTTGATTGTGAGTGATAGGATTAAGATGACGGAGTAGGAGGACATGCGCTCACTCCCTCTTGCAAAATTACAACTAAATGCTGAACAATTATCATCAGAAAGACACTGGAACTCACCAAAAAAGACACCCCATATCCAGAGACAAAGGAGAAGCCGCAATGAGATGGTAGGAGGGGCGCAATCGCATTAAAATCAAATCCCATAAATGCTGGGTGGGTGACTCACAAACTGGAGAACAGTTTTACTGCAGAAGTCCACCCACTAAAGTGAGGGTTCTGAGGTCCATGTCAGGCTTCCCAACCTGGGAGTCCAGCAACGGGAGGAGGAATCCCCAGAGAATCAGACTCTGAAAGCCAGCGGGATTTGATTTCAGGACCTCCACAGGACTGGGGGAAACAGAGACTCCACTCTTGGAGGGCACACAAAAAAGTGTGCTCACCAGGACCCAGGGGGAAGGAGCAGTGACCTCATAGGAGACTGAACAGACCTACCTGCTGGTGTTGGAGGGTTGCCTGCAGAGGTGGGGGGGCAGCTGTGGCTCACCGAGGAGACAGGGGCACTGGCAGCAGGGGTTCTGGGAAGTGCTCATTGGAGTGAACCCTCCCAGAGTCCACCATTAGCCCCACCAAAGAGCCTGGAAGCTCCAGTGCTAAGTAGCCTCAGGCCAAACAACCAACAAGGTGTGAACACAGCCCCACCCATTAGCAGACAAGTAGATTAAAGTTTTACTGAGCTCCACCCACCAAGTTGGATTAAAGTTTTACTGAGCTCTGCCCACCCAGCCCTACCCACCATCAGTCCTTCCCATAAGGAAGCATGCATGACCTTCCTAGATAGCTTCCTCCACAAGAGGGCAGACAGCAGTATCAAGCAGTATCAGCAGTATTTCATCTTGTGGAACTGAAAACCACAGCCACAGAAAGAGAGAGAAAATGAAAAAGCAGAGGACTTTGTACCAGATGAGGGGACAGGATAAAAACCCAGAAAAACAGCTAAATGAAGAGGAGATGGGCACCCTTCCAGAAAAAGAATTCAGAATAATGATGGTGAAGATGATCCAGGACTTTGAAAAAAGACTGGATGCAAAGATCGAAAAGTTTACCAAAGACCTAGAAGAATTAAAGGGCAAACAAACAGAGATATGCAACACAATAACTGAAAAGAAGAATACACTAGAAGGAACCAACAGCAGATTAACTGAGGCAGAAGGGCGAATAAGTGACCTGGAAAACAGAATGGTGAAAATCACTGATGCAGAAAAGAATAAGGAAAAAAGAATGAAAAGAACTGAAAACAGCCTAAGAGACCTCTGGGACAATGTTAAATGCACCAATATTCACATTATAGGGGTCCCAGAAGGAGAAGAGAGAGGGAAAGGACCCAAGAAAATATTGGAAGAGATTATAGTTGAAAACTTACCTAACATAGGAAAGGAAATAGCTACCCAAGTCCAGGAAGTGCAGAGAGTCCCAGGCAGGATAAACCCAAGGAGGAACACGCCAAGACATATAGTAGTCAAACTGACAAAAATTAAAGACAGAGAAATGTTATTAAAAGCAACAAGGGAAAAACAACAAACAACATACAGGGGAACTCTCATCAGGTTAACAGCTGATTTCTCAGCAGAAACTCTGCAAGTCAGAAGGGAGTGGCACGATATATTTAAAGTGATGAAAGGGAAGAACCTACAACCTAGAATACTCTACCCAGCAAGGATCTCATTCAGATTTGATGGAGAAATCAAAACCTTTACAGACAAGCAACAGCTAAGAGAATTCAGCACCACCAAATCAGCCCTACAACAAATACTAAAGGAACTTCTCTAAGCCGGAAACATAAGAGAAGAAAAGGACCTACAAAAACAAAAACAAAACAATTAGGAAAATGGTAATAGGAACATATATATCAATAATTACCTTGAATGTAAATGGACTAAATGCACCAATCAAAAGACACAGACTGGCTGAATGCATACAAAAACAAGACCCATATCTATGCTGTCTACCAGTGACCCACTTCAGACCTAGGGACACATACAGACTGAAAGTGAGGGGATGGGAAAAGATATTCCATGCAAATGAAAATCAAAAGAAAGCTGGAGTAGCAGTAGTCACATCAGATAAAATAGACTTTAAAATAAAAAAAGTTACAAGAGACAAGAAAGGACATTACGTAAAGATCAAGGGATAAATCCAAGAAGAGGAGATAACAATTATAAATATATATGCACCCAATATAGGAGCACCTCAATACATAAGGCAAATGCTAACAACTATGAAAGAGGAAATGCAAGGCAGAAATAGAGACACAGGTGTAGAGAACAAACACATGGACACCAAGTGGGGAAAGCGGGGAGGGTTGGGGGGAAATGAATTGGGAGATTGGGATACCAAATTGTACATTCTAAATATATGCTGTTTATTGCCTGTTAACTGTATCCCAATAAAAGTTCTAAAAAAAAAAATTGATTGTGAACACCGGATCTGGGGAAAAAATACACATACACATACATACACATGCACACATATATACACATACACAGATAGATTATTATATATATATGATATCTATCTGTGTACTCCATTGGGCAAATCTGGGCAATTTCTTGACAGGCATCAAAAGTTCTGAAACTTATGCATTATCTTTGACTCAGAAATTCTACTTCTAGGAAGGTAACCCATGATTATTATTGTCTTCATAACACCTAATATTTATTGAGCTCTTTCATGTTCTTGTCACTGTACTTAAGATTTATTAACTCACCCCAGTGCTCACAACAACTCCATGAGGCAGCAAACATGTACCTACATATTCAGTTAAGGATTCTAGTGTACAAAGAAGATGAGAAACGCAGCCCAGGTTATTCGGCTTGGAAGAAGTTGACCCACTGTTCCACAGCCTATATTTTATTCCCTACGTCCTGTGGTTGTTATGTTCCACAATAAGCTATTTTATTATTATTGTTTTTAAAAAATCCCCATTGGGGAATAGAATAATGCTGTTAAAAAGAGTTACACAAGACTATTTGACGACATGGCAAGATACGAGACAGACTGTAAAGTGAAGGATAGAATTTATCAAATATCACTATGACTTCAGTCCTGGAGCGTAGAGGGGAAAAGGGGAGAATAAACATACACTAAGCAATGATGTTCACATCTATTTGGTAGGCTACGGGTAATTTTTATTTTTCTTCCTTTTGCTTATATTTTCTTTACATATTCTACAATGAACCTCTTTTATTCTTATAATATCAAAATATGTTTGTTTGCTCGTTTGTTTTAGTGCTGGTTCCTCTGCAAGACTTGAGAAGCTGAGCAAATTAGTCTTTTCTGAAAGGATTATTTACTTAGGCTGAAGCCTTTTCAGTCAGTGGGAAGCGTCAATTGCCAGTAAAGGTAGGTAGATAGGGAATAGCCTATTATTTTCACTATGACTCACAAGACTGAAATTATTTTTTTAACCTCAATTTTTTTGGTTTTGTGTTTGTTGTGTTTTAAAAGTGTGATTTTCACCCTTAGAAAAGTCACTTATATTGAAGCTACCATAAATTACCCAATATTACTTTACAATATGAATATTTTCTCAGGATTCCAATAAGCTGAAATTCAATGATTTGACTGAAACTATTTAAAATCCTGAATACTTCTTTCATCCATATGTCAAACACTCAACATCTAAATTCCTGCTTTAATATTCCCAGATTTTAATTTCTTTTAAATTTCCCCATCCCAAATAGATCATTTTTCTGGGTTTGTTTTTAATACTAAGTGGTGAACAAAAAATGTTTTATTTAAATATCAGAGACCTTAAGTAAACATATTTGTTTCACCTATTATAGCTGTTTAAAACCCAGGAAAGCAGTGGTGATAGTAAAGAAATTCTAATTATGACTGCATCCTCTCTGTGATGTATTTAAAAGCAAGAGTGGTGCCTACAAATCTCCTTAAAGGACGCTGAAGGAGCATTCCATGTAACTGGGAATGGAGTGGATTTTTGCAGCCCATGTTATTGTTCCTTCCAATATTCCCTCACCCAGATCGTTGACAGAGGGGTAAGTAAAGTACAAGTGCCCAAGCACACATTTTAAGGTTATGGAGAACTCATTCTGAACCAGAAGCGGCAAAGTTCAACAAAAGTGCTGTCAAAAGGCTTCACCACTTTATGTATCATTGAAAATAGGCAGTTTTCTACCAAAATAGGCAGTTTATCTCCACTCTGCTGTTGGGCTGTCTACAATCCTGTTCATTAGTACATTGTTTAAAGTAAATTAGACTCATAATTAATTATTTACTGGTACGTCATATCTTCTGCAGGCTTCCATATGTAGGAAAAGTGAATTCAAGTGCAGACAGTAAAATGTAGACTATTATGTGCCACAGCCAGACATTCTGATTCAGTAGGTCTGAAATAGATGGTTAAAAAAAAACAAAAAAACAAAAAAACAGTTCAAAGAAAAGTGTTTCATAGAGCACAGGATTTGAAACCACAAAGATTTAAATCTACTTCATAGTGACTTTGACCTAGTTAATCTTTTTAAATCTCAGATTTCTCATTTTTACATGCATACACTTATGGTATCTATCTCACCTGGTAGTTAACAAAGATTAGCTAAAGAACTGCATGATAATCACATCAAGAGTAATTATCTACCATGTAACAGTATAATTGCTCAAAAGTGTATTATCCTTATCTTTATTATTGTTGTTTGTCATGAGTAATGCATTTCTACATAGTAAAATCTTTTTCATTCACTTTTTAAAGTTTTGACTATATTTTGATTTGCATTATTCTGAATTAAAGGTTAAATTCTGATTCAGGTAATGATGAATAAAGATCAGATTTTATGTTATTTCACTATGTGTAATTCTCATTTCAGTTGGAGATGCTACTTTCTAATCCTGTAATAAATTTTATTTTTGTCCTGATGTGCAATAAAAAGTTTTATACAACAGCTCTGCTCTTAATTTTCTTCAATCTAGAAAATATGCATTTTAATTTCATAAAATAAAAAAATAAAACTAGGAAAATCTGATTAAAAGACAATCCTGAGGAAAAAAGTAGTGGGCAAATACTAATAGACGAATTATAAGAAAGATAATAAAAACATGCATTTAAAAATCACAAGCATATAAAAGTAACCCTGCATTGAATATAGCAGGTATTATAAACTTTATTATAAATCAAAGACTAGCTTTATAACTTTGCTTAATAAAGATATGTCTTAAATGCTAGATGTATGAGGTCTATAAAATGAAGGCAGAATTGCAGCAGATCAGAATGGCAAGGAGAAAAATCATCATCCTGAACCATAACTAGTTATGATTTCTCATTATACAAATATAACTTGAATTTCCCCATTACTGGAGGGTTATTACACCCAATAACTATTGACCTCTGGGTCACAAATTAAAACCAACCAGATCTGCAACTCCATTTAAATTATAATGTGCCTCTCATTTCCTGGAAGAATCTCATCATGAAGATCATAATTGCAAATTGGCCAATATACACATTAGAAGTACTTAGATTTATTTTAAATTAAAAAAGTAGCATCTAGTATATTCCATCAACATAATAGAAGGTGGTTTATAACACATTTAAAAAATTAAGTTTGAGCATTTACTTACCTACTATTAAAAGAACACAAGGTACATATTTAAATTAATAAATGGATGTCTCAGTTGAAAGTGCATAGAAAACAAGTATTGTAACAAATACAATTTACCTTTATTCTCTTTCTACAGACTCTTAACTAAAATATAGTAAATATAATAGATCTACTTTCTGTAAAATCTATCTTTGGTCAAAAGGAAATAAAAAAGCCGAGACAAATTTTATTTAATAACAATAAATGGAGTCTCATCATGCTCCTACTTGCTAATGAAACTCCATGTGAATCACTTTCTTTGACATATAATTTTAAATCTAAAATAGTCGCTTCACATAACTAAGCAAATATAGGGATAAGACTCCTAGTAATATTCTAGAAACATAATTTCCAGTTGGGAAATTGAAGTGGACAAATGACTTTAAGAGAGTAGAAAGAGCCATTTATGCTGGTCACCTGCTTTACAAGAATTCCACAAAAAACTTCCAGTGAGGGTAGTTATCTACTGCTATCTAAAATATCTTCAAAATAGAGATTTTTTTTTCCATTATAGTTTTAGCCTGGGCCTCATAGTCAGTATATGAAATAGTATTTGCCAACATATATCCATTTTGTGGGAATGTAAATTTATTTTTTTACTGTAATCTTACTGGGAATAAAAATTGATGATTTTGCCAATCACTCAGCCTAACCCAGGCTATTTGCATGGCTCAGTTCCCCTTAGAATAGTACTGTGACATCAACACTGTTCCTAATGTGTCCAAATTTCTAGCGAATTTAACATCAATCAGGGGTGTCAGGATTACATGCGGAGCAGGCTAAATAAAACTTTAGTGTTTGTTTTTTATCTAAAGATTAAGATAGGATAAGTCTTCCAAAACTTTTAATAAGTGAATTTGAGGAAATTGGTTAACTAATTTATTAATTAATTTATTATTTATTTTTTGTTGTGGTTCTTTACTCTTTTTTTTTTTATTGGAGTATTATTGCTTTACACTGTTGTGCCAGTTTCTGCTGTACAACAAAGTGAATCAGTTATATTTATACATGTGTCCCCATATCCCCTTCCTCTTGAGTCTCCCTCCCACCCTCCCTATCCCATCCCTCTAGGTCATCACCAGTCATCGAGTTGATTTCCCTGTGTTATGCAGCAGCTTCCCACCAGGTATCTATTTTACATTTGGTAGTGTATATATGTCAGTGCTAGTCTCTCACCTCATCCCAGCTTCTCCTCCCCCCCCCCAAGTATCCTCAAGTCTATTCTCTACATTTGCGTCTTTATTCTTCCTCTGCCACTGTGTTCATTAGTACCATTTCTTTTTTAGGTTCCATATATATGTGTTAGCATACGGTATTTGTTTTTCTTTTTCCGGCTTACTTCACTCTGATGACAGACTCTAGGTCCATCCACTTCACTACAAATGAGTCAATTTCATTCTTTTTTATGGCTGAGTAATAGTCCATTGTATATATGTGCCACATCTTCTTTATCCATTCATCTGTTGATGGGCATTTAGGTTGCTTCCACATCCTGGCTATTGTAAACAGTGCTGCAGTGAACATTGTGGTACATGTATCTTTTTGAATTATGGCTTTCTCAGGGGATATGCCCAGTAATGGGATTGTTGGGGCATATGGTAATCTTATTTTTAGTTTTTTAAGGAAACTCAATACTGTTTTTCATAGTGGCTGTACCAATTTACATTCCCACCAACAGTGCAGGAGGGTTCCCTTTTCTCCACATTCCTCTCCAGCATTTATTGTTTCTAGATTTTTTGACAATGGCCATTCTGACCAGTATGAGGTGATACCTCATCGTGGCTTTTATTTGCATTTTCTAGATTTAACATGCAATACACTACTAATTGCAATTAAACTAAATTGTAATTTCAGTAGCATATTACTTTGCTTACATAAAGAACTTTAAGATCTAAGGAAAAAGCACTGAATGCCAAGATTACCATTTAAAATTACATGTTATTTGCTCTTATCAAGTCTTTAAATTCCTCATTTCGAACACTTAGAGTCATTTTTTTTTTTTTGGAAAATATATTTTCTTTTATGATTGATAAAATAACCCTGCATATTAAAGATGAACTATTATTATTGGAAGTCTAAGTCATTTCTTATTTGTAAGTTATGTAATTAAGAATGAGTGTTAACAGATATAGTTTGATTCACTACAATTCCCTCTTTACTACTGAATCTTCCCTCTAGGCATCTAAACATCTTATTTTTTTCTGCTTTTAAAGTAAATACATAATAAATACATATATGATCAAGAACCTGTTTCTAAGCCCAGACTCACCCTCTGCCCCTGAAGCTATGATCTCATGCCTCTAGTCCTCTACATATTTTAACTTCTTGAAAATGAAAATATTGGGATAGGATGATTTAAGCCAATCAAGACAATTAAAAACTGGCTTTGAAAAAAGTGGAATCAAAATATGCAACTCCATCAGGACCATCTTACTTCTTCTCTTCTACTTTTCTGTTTGCTGCCTTCTCTTCCCTTTCTGTCTTGCTCTGTCCACAAAGAGTTGCTTCAAAGATTATTTACTCTTAGCTCACAATAGCAGACAAGAATCTTTTTCTCAGCTCTAGTTTTAACTCTGATTACCCTCATTTGGGTTACATGCCTACTCCTTTTACCAATAAATATAACCAAGAGACTGGAGTACTGATTATGATTGGTCTAGTTTGGGTCAAGTGTACACTCTTGGGCTAGAATAATAAAGGAATAATAAAGGAATAGAAACTGGGAAGACTAAAATAATAGCATTTACTATTAACTATTTTTCAAGTCTTTTTTTCTTTTCTTCACATTTTTCATGACAATTTGCTTTAAATATCATCACTATATTAATGATCTCAAATCTGTATCACTAGTTCAGATTTCACTATTAAGCTTCAAATCTGTATTTAAATGACATGTGTATCTCAGTCAGGAAGTCCCATGTATCTCATATTAGGATGTCTAAAATCCCCACCCAAATTTGCTTCTTCACCAGCCTTCTCTAGTTTGGTGGATGACACTGTGAGTTACCTAGTTCACTAGCTTGAAGCCTAGTGGTGCTCTTTAAAGATTGCATTTACCTGTCCCTCTTAACAGCATCCCCATTGTATATTCCTAGTTCAGGCCATCACCTCCTCCAGGCTGGACTACTTCAGTGATCCATATATTGATCTCACTACCCTTAGGCTTAATCACCTCTCATACTTTCTACAAATTGGCATTTTGCCAAAGCAATAATTGTAAATATCTGTAGCAAATATAAGCATCACACAACAAAGTGCTTATAATAAATGTCATATTTTCTTTATGCCACAATAAAATTTAACTCATTCTGTATTCTACCCCACCAGAGGAGCATAAAACTCAATGAAGTTTTGGAGGACTTCTACTATCAAATTAAGGCAAAGGTCTTAAGGGTCATATAAAATCCAGAAGTGGGCAGACATAGGTTGATATTTGTATCTACCCACAAGGATTCTTGAGAAAAGGAGGCTTGAAATTAACATTTTTCTGAAACATATCTCTCTATGGGGTCATGTCTTGAGCATGTACTGTTTGAACATTTCAAGCCTGCTTCCCAATTTAGAGGGTTTCATTCAACACCTCCCCTTGGACGGTTGCTTCTGCCCCTTCACTTTCCAAATCCCAGAACCCATTTCTCCCATATTTGTGTATGAGCTGAGGCTAGAGATTCCCCCCAAATCTCTTAAGGGCCTTAAAAGTGTTTTGTTTGGAATAAGGAATGTTTAAAGATTGAGTAATTAAGTGCCAACGTTTAAAATGCAGGTCGTTTCAGGATTTATAGCTTCTCCCAAAAAACTGAACATCTGGGCAACACTGGGTCTACATTTCTTCATGTGAAGAATACTGAATAATGACTTCCTAACTTATAAGACTTCTCTTCAGTTAATCACAGTACCTAACATCCTTTACTCCTTTCTTTTTTATACTTACCGTTTGTTGGCAAAACGTTTTGAAGTAAAATGCAGATATCACGATATTCATCTCTAAATGTTTCAGTGTGCATTTCTAAAAAAAACAAAAAGAATTTTTTCTATCTAGCTACAATTCCATTATTACATCTAAAATTTAGCAATAATTCATTAATATCTAATACTGAGTCTGTATTCAAAATCTCCAAGTATTCCACCAAATATATTTTACAGTTAATTATTTAAGCTGCTTATTCATTTCTTAAATATGACCAAGTTTACTCATTTGTTTTACTTACTAATTCCAGTTGGAATTTGTGTTTGTGTAACTGACTCAAGATATTAGAGCAAAAATTAATTTCATTAATTTAAAAAATTTATGTCAAAATCTTCTCTTGGAACAAAGGAAACTCTAAGACTTCAAAACCTAAAGCTCTGACTAAATTAGACCCCCATTTGCCTTTTTTGGAGTGATGGTAGATAGACAGTATAGCTGGAGGAGGGAAATTAAAACCAAGGGAAAAAAAAAAAAAGGCTTCTTATTTTCCATGATTCTTTTATAGCAAGCAACAAGCACAACTTAGTATCTCTCCCCAAGTTTTCCAGACACATTTCAATATTTTTTGATATCTAGTCTATGCTCATGTTAGCATAGAGAAGGGCAGATGCATTTTAGGCTTAGGCAGTGAAGAATCAGTCATAAAAGAGAGGTGGAGAAACTTACCCGGAGTCCTGGAAGAGGAAGAACACTTCAGCCCCTTCCTATGGTTCTGGGGACAGAGTCAAAATCCATGAACGTGGCTTATAATTCACATCCTGATTTGTCTGTAAGACTGCTTGCTCTTTGAAAGCTGGAGCCACCTCTAGCTCATCCTCACTTTGTCTTCAGCCCTTGTATGGTCCAAAGCACATAACAGATATCCAATAAATGAATAAAAAAAGATATAAAGTTACAGTATTATTCGAAGACAATTTTTGTTAAAAATTTAAAATGAGCTCATCAAATACACTGTAAAATACATTGCTTGCACTTCAAAACAATGTCTTATTTCTTCTTGAATGTGCTTTTGCTGCCAAAAATAAAAGACTAGGATATATTCTACAATGGGGAGGGGAAGCTTAGAAGAATAATGTCTTAGCAGACCATCAATGTGTTCAGGTTTTGTTTCTGTATATTGTCAGTTCATTATGCATTTCCTGACTAAATTTTCACTTGCTCCATTACTAAATTACAACAATCAGATTCCATTTCTTTTATACATCTCCTGATCAAAGAGGAGGAAGTTTAGACATCA
The DNA here is from genome assembly GCF_030028045.1 of Hippopotamus amphibius kiboko. Classification (NCBI taxonomy): domain Eukaryota; kingdom Metazoa; phylum Chordata; class Mammalia; order Artiodactyla; family Hippopotamidae; genus Hippopotamus; species Hippopotamus amphibius. Next base: position 80,082,580 of record NC_080198.1, read on the forward strand.
TTATTACTAAAACATTGATTTTAGACTATAAGAAGAACTTAGAAACACAGAAATGGTAAAAATGCAGGCTTCAAATGGCTAAATTCACAAAAAAGATCACATAAACAGTTATCAGCACAGAAGGAAAATTTATATCAAGCAAGTGAAGTAAAAAAAGTGAAAAATGTAATATGTTAATTGTAACATTGAACAAATTATGTAGCTTTTCTTTTTCTTTTCTTTTTTTTTTTTTGCTAGCAAGTTATTTATGATTCTAAACTGGAATATCATGTCTCAGGCTCTGATCAAGGGCTTTTAAATGCAGTTATGCCCCTGCCCAGTGTTCTGTGACCTCAGGCAAATATCTTACCTGTTGTGATCTCATTTTCCTTACTCGTAAAATAAGGGTTTGTTAGGTTGTCTCTAAGGTCTGTCTCATATTGAGCTGTTCCTATTTAAATTTTTCTCTCTGCTTTCAAAGTCAGCATATTAGATGTAGCACATTTATTTGACTTAATGGGTGGTCAGTTGATCACTTTTGATATCCTCATATACATTCAAAAAAGTTTATAACATAGCATAACATTTTTGTTTTCATTATCTCACTTGAAACTCAAATATTTATTTATTTATTTATTTAATTTCCTTTTTACACATAGGGAAACTGAAGCTCAAGAACTTTAGTGAGGGCAGAAACTGGCACAACAGTGTAAAGCAATTATACTCCAATAAAGAGCTTAAAATATATATGTGTGTGTATATATATATAAAACAAAATTTAAGATTGTAGAAAAAAAAGAACTTTAGTGAGGTACTTCCCTGGCAGCCCAGTGGTTAAGACTTTCCCTTCCAATGCAGGGGGTGCGGGTTCAATCCGTTGTTGGGGAGCTAAGATCCCACATGCTTTGTGGCCAAAAAAAACCCCAAAACATGAAATAGAAACATTATTGTAACAAATTCAATGAAGACTTTAAAAAAAATGGTCCCCATCAAAAAGAAAGAAAGAAAGAAAGAAAGAAAGACACTTTAGTGAATTGACTATGACTAAGTGCACATTAAGTCATATATACTCATACTCATAGAGTGTATTTACCTTGACTGCACTTATATCACTTTAGCCCCACACACAGGCTTGCCCTGGTTTCCATATTGTCCAGATGCTAGCTATAGATGTCTCTGCCAAAAACACATTAGAGTCACTTTCAGAAGATTTTTAAATATAAACAAGAGGTGTGCAAATGGGAGAAGTTAACTGTATGCATCCAATCTAAAGTTGATTATCACCGTAGCAAATTCTTGCAGGGCAAGCTTCTAGAAGAATTTGTGATTATTCCAAAAGTAAGAAGAAACACCCTTAATAATACAAAGATGATGACTGTGATACTGATGACAGAGTACACTGAAAAACTGTCTTAGTACCATACAAACATTTTATTTTCACACTTTGAAATGCGATGTATATAATAAAATATCCACTGGGAAGAATTAATTTTATAGAATCAAGTCAAGCCTGGAACTAGTTTTAACCTCTAACACTCACTTGATCTGAAAAAAGGTAGCAAAGCTTTGAGCAAGTTTAAATATTTCCATTTATTCTCAAAAGTCTTGATTCAATGGGTAAAACCTCTTAATGAAGAACATTATGATTTATGAAATGCATGTCATGAACATACAAATCTCTCACTAGATCTTTTTTAACTGAAGCAACACTCTGACCTATGAAAATTGAGTTTGACAACTTTACTAAAGTGAGATGATTTAGGGATGAACTTTCCAGTACTCCTTCAAATCCAGTGCCTTGCACTAACAGGTTTAATTGCTTTTAAGAATGAAGTAATGGGAAGATATGTGTTAAAAACAAAAGAATAATATTTACAATTCATATTTGCTATTCTTCAATTTTTAAAAATATTTTAAATTGCTTCTTATGTATTTGCAAGTGTTGCGGGAATTATTCTACAACCTAAAGTGTGATGTTGGAAAAGGTATGATTCCAATTATACCTAGAATAGATCTACAAAAACAAATGTTTCGTGAAAGTAAGAAGTTAACTTTGCTCTGCATGGTATGAATAAAAAGTATTCAAAGAGGTTTCTCCTAGATAACTGACTTGCACACACATATATTCCTCTTATCTCTCAGATTTTCTAACAGGCAAGGCAGGTGCAACAATTCCATGATGTTCATCCAAAATGACACTCAAACTACATTACTGAGTGAAAATTATTTGGCAGCTTAGATATACATGGTGTCTTTTAAACATGGGTGGAGAACTAACTGGATCCAAATGATTCTTCTCCTTTCCTTGAGGGGTTGGGAAGAGGTAAAGTCTTTCTTTTACCAATTATGATAGTTATAAGTACTTGGCATATATAATGAGTATTGGTACTAAAATTTGGAAAACATTCTTTTCTGGATAGTTTCATTATTGCCGTTGATTCCTTTGAACTGCTATTTCTTATTCTACATTTAGAATCATTCCTTTTTTCCTCAAGAGTCAACTCACTCAAAGTTTCCTTTCCTTTCATGTCTCTGATCACAAGCTTCAATTAATATTTAACAAAACAGGTATATATTATGATTATACATTATACCTCCATGGTATTTTTATCATCTCCCATCTGGATTATAAATTAAATGAGACTGATCTTTCAACTTTTTTGTTTTTTTAACTTTCTATAAGGACTTAAGCATTCTTTAAAATGGGAGGATAAGTTTATTTGAGAAGGATGGAGGAAGATCTGCAGTGAAAAGAGGACATCAGAATACTTAAGTTACTTCATGATCCACACGTATAAATCAATTAAGTAGAGTTGGGGAGTTATCATCTGTCAAAACTGAAGTCTGGACAGGTCATGGAGTATGTCAATAAGTTTAGGACACTTTCCAAGGAAAAAGTGGCCTGTACTTCAGAACAGTGAAGTACAATCTGGCAAACTAAATAAATACAACCCATATTCTACAATAAAAATAAACTTAGAACACAAAGTCAAGGGACAGATTTCAACTCACGAGTTGAATGTTTTTTTAAGTTACCAAAAGAACAATTGTAATCCCTGGTGTGGCTGATTCTGGATTCCTTCCTTGTTTTCCAGTATAACTATATTTTCTTTGTCAAGTTACATGTATTTCATTGTCCATAACCTTCCAACAGAACACCCTTATGCATATTAAGCACTAAATAAACATGACAGTCTAATGATTTGCACTGTATTTAAGAAAAAAGACATCATCTTTTAAAAATTGTTTCCTTAAATTTAATGTAAATTTTTTGGGTGGAGTTCAGGGATATTTAGGTGAATCCTTCATTTATTCACTTAAACAAGAAATATTTATTGGGCATGTAAATCTGTCAGTTGTTAGTACACTGGAGATATTGAAATGAACAGCAGACCCGTGGCCCCTGTCCTTTTGAAGTTTACCAAATAATTGTAATATACAAAGAAGTAAACAAAATTATAATCCAGTGTGGTAAATGCTAAGATAGGGGGATTCTTTGGTATTGTGAGGCCATATAGGAAAGTTACAAAACCCCAACTGGGGCACGAGGACAGAACATCCTGATAAAAGTGTGCCCTTTAAGAGTCCGCCAAATTTGTGGCCCCTCAAATTTTTAAGAGATAGTATAAATTCCCTTCACCTAAATTATAATAATCTCTATTACATAATATAGTTATAATTCATTCTGCTCTAATGAGTTTGAAATTTTTATAAGATAGTTTAACTGTTTGATTATTTATTTAGTTTATGTTTTTTTGCTTTCATTTATTTTTTGGTTTTAGTTGGTTGATTTTTGTCTTGGAAAAAACATACGTTTCTGTTTATCACACAAATGATGGAACTCTCCTCCTATGTTACTAAATTGCATAAAGAAAAATAAATAAACTTGGACTCATACTCTTCAATGAAGGCTTGGAAATTTCTCTGCTAGTAAAAGTAACCAGTTACTGAGTTCAGGAGTAACTCACAAAGGGTGATGAAACTATATTGATGATATCTATTGGGATCCTGGTGTTATCAGTTGAAAAAGCAGGTGAGGGAAAAAGTCCTCTGGGACATACTGTATCACCAACTCACAACAGACCAAATATGTAGAACAGCAAAGCAGGCGTACAGAATCACTAAAGGACCCAGATGAATTTAGGGTGGTAGTAGAGTGTGTATTATTTGCACTATACTGTTAACAATAGAATATATGGGGTATAGAGTAGACTCTATTTACAATAACTATTAACTTTTAAAACACGAAAGAAAGTCTTTCTAAACTAAGTCTTTGCAACTCTGATGTTATACTGTCTGGATTGCAACCTTGGCACTCTATTGGATCAGCTATTTGGAAATTTTACTTATTTTTCTTAGAATAAGTTATGTATTCCTCAGAGAGTACTCCATTGTAAAATAGAAGTACAAGTCATACCTTGCTTCAAATGTTTGTGGTTTGATTTAAAGAAGATACTATATATGAATTACTTAGCAAAATGCTCAGCTGTAGGCAAAAGAGTGCTAACATTCAGCAATACCCATATTCTTCCTTTTTTTAAAAAATTTATTTATTGTTTATTTGTTGGCTGTATTGGGTCTTCGTTGCTGCACACGGGCTTTCTCTAGTTGCAGCAAGTGGGGGCTGCTCTTCATTGTGGTGTGTGGGCTTCTCATTGCAGTGGCTTCTCTTGTTGTGGAGCACAGGCTCTAGGCGCGCGGGCTTCAGTAGTTGTGGTACACAGGCTCAATGGTTGTGGCTCATGGGCTTAGTTACTCCGTGGCATGTGGGATCTTCCTGGAACAGGGATCGAACCCGTGTCCCCTGCATTGGCAGACGGATTCTTAACCACTGCACCATGTAGGAAGTCCCATGTTCTTCCTTTTTTATCTAGTAGTAGTTCTAAACTATATTTTCTAAGAAACTAGCAGATAGGTGGGATCATGTGACACTATTATGGGTAATACAATGTGAACAGAAACTTTATATATAACTTCCAAACCTTACATAAAATATTCCATGAACAATCTTCAGAAGTTTCCATTTGTAAGGCTAGATATAATACATTTGAAAATCACTAGATAGACAAGGTGTATCTTTGCATGAATGTGTGGAGCAGAGACCTTGGTCCTTAACCCACATTGGCCCGTGACATGACTAAAATAAATATGCATCTACTGAGCTTGCTTTAGGTGATGAGGTTGGAAAATGTGCAGTTTGTAGTGTGTGTAGATGTTTATGAGCCATATTTAGTTAGGTATTCTGCATATAGGGGGCAAAGAGAGAGGGAGTTCTCAAAATCTGATGGACAGTGTTACCTGCTTTCTGAATATTATTGCATTAGCTTCCTATTGGTACTATAACAAATTATCACTAATATAACAACTTTAAACAACACAAAAATATTATTAGTTTTAAGGTCCAGAAGTTTCAAAATCAAGGTGTCAGCTGTTTCCTATATAAACATTCTTCAAAATATAATCCAGAAGAAAGGGTGGTCAGTGCCTTGCTTTATAAGACATGCAGAAATGTAAGAGATCCCTGCAGGATTCTCTTTCCACCCCAACATAGCTATTCTCTTTCTGATTCATTTTCAAGCATTGGCCTAAAAACAAATCTAGGTGATTCTGATAGAAAGAATCATGCCCTTCCCCCAAAGATGTCCACATCCTAATCACAAGAAAATGTGAACATTTTAGCTTCATGGTTAAGGACCTTGGGATGGGAATATTATCATATATTATCCTAATAAGTCCAGTGTATTAATGTATTATAAGAGAGAGCCTGAATAATCAGAATCAGAGAAGGAGGCATCACAGAAACAAAGGGAGAGAGAGAGAGATTACTATGTTGAATTAGGTCAATTACAATTGTGGCTTATTCAAACATAGTAGCTATAGAATTGATGACAAGTGTTTATATTTTAGATATATTGATAAAGTACAATCCATGGGAATTGCTGCCACATTGGGTAAAAGCTGGAAGAGGGGATGAATCAAGGGTGATTTAGGATGATTCCAAAGTTTTTGTTTTGAGCAAATGCAAGATGGACTTGAAATCAATTGAGACAGGGAATACTACATGTGGCATAGGTTTTGAGGAAGATCAGGCATTTAGTTTTGAATATGTTGTAATTTAAGCTATCTTTATTTGACATTCAAGTGGAGAAGTAAATCAGTATGTATATAATATAGAGGTATAAATTTGGGAGCCATTTACTTGTAGAGGGGGTTTGATACCATAGGGCTGGATAAGATTGCCAAGACAGTGAGCATTGTCTGAGAAAAGAATCAGAGAAAATGCCAATCTGGATTTAACTTACTTCATAAATCATAATTGCCAGAGAAAGAAATACTGAATAGAATTAGGCTTTGGAAAAGATAATTCTTCTAAGTTCTAAAGGGAAAAAAAAAAAAAGACATCATCCTATAGCCAAACTCAAGAAAGACTGTGATTATCAAAGATAAAATGTTGACATTGATAAAAGCAATCAAATTAAGGCAACATACCTACAGGGAGCAGTGGGGCTATACACTTAGTTGCTCATTCATCGATTTACATCTATAACATGTTTTTGAAAGATGGAAGGAAAGAATAAGTAAAATGTGAAAAATTGCATTAAACTGGAATAACACGTCTGAGAGGGTAAGGAATACAGTGAGTTGATCTTTGAGAAACAAAAACAAAATAATTACTTGGACTAGAGCTTGAAAAAAAAAAGAGAGAGAGACAGAGAGAGAGAGGAGAGAGAGAAAGAGAGATTGAGACTAGGCAAATAAAGAAGACCATATCTTTAAATTAGATTACATGACATGTAAGCACACAATCAGTCCTCAAGTATTCGTCATGTATACCCATTCCAGTTCATTTCCATGGTCATTATTTTGGCTCGTATATTGATCATCTGGCTCCTAGCAACCAAAATGGAGTGGAATTTCTGTCTCTTTTCTCTGTATTCTACAAGGCATTCTACAAACAGCATTTCTTTATTAACACAAGAAATCTTTATACAGAAATGCAGGTATTTAATAGTCTGCACACAGCACACTGGCTTCTTTCCTCATGCAGCAAAATAAAAACCAGCATTCCTGTCTACTTGCAGGCTGTAAATTGTTAACTGTCTTTGGTGAGCCACTTTTAAATCTGCTTCTTTCCAAAGTTCCCAAATAGGTTTACTTTCTAAATATTTTTTTCTATTCAGTCTTTTTCAATAGATATTCCACTAGGGAACTGCCTTTCTGCTTCCCACTGTTTTCCTACCAAAATCTATCAAGACCTGTAGAAAGGATCAGGAGTCTCTTCATAAGGTAATATGTTCAGGATAGTATCTCTTCAAATCAGATAATTTATATAATTGCCCTTGACTATGAGTTATTTTGTCAACTCCAGGAATGCCTCAGGGTTTATTTTTCAGTATGAAGATCCTGAAAATTCTGAAGAAATATTTTGCTGTGAGCAGAATATACAGGCTTCAGAGACAAATGCTGCTGTTTAGATTATTATGAGACTAGTTCAAAGGAAAAGCATGAAAAAGTAAAGTATATTTACTACCATGGTCTCATTTCTAGTTGGCAGTGGAAATAATTTTCATTCACTAGAATGAAAGCATATCTTCTGTCAACTAATAATGCAAGTATATAGTAAGATAAACTTCAGGTGTATTCTATGAAATATATAATTTTGATGAAAAAAGAACATTAACATTCAGGCCATATTATTTCCTAAATACACCTAATTTTCCTAATGTTGACAAAATAGGATATTAAACTTGAACTATAAAGGATATATGAAAAAGGTCAGAAATATATCATTTTATCTTTCGAAAATACCTTATGACAGCAGTATAATTATCATTGTCTGTTAATAATAGTATTCCCATTTTCTTTTTATCACCTTCCTGTTTTTTAAACAAAAAGTATGTGAAGTTTCTTTCCATAAAGTGCAACTCAATGAAAGTGACTTTATAGTTGACTCTTTTGTGATCCCTAAAGCTAATAGGATTCAAATGTATAGTTATTTATGTATTTATATATATTTAGCTTCTAGTATTCTAGAAGAGGACAACCAGTACATTGAGTACAGGTTGGATGGCAAATATCTCATTCTTCCTCAACTGTCACTTTCAACCAACTACATTTCTCAAAGTTGGTAAAAAATTAAATAAATGGGCATAAGAAAAAAGAATCAGAGTTATACTTGTCACACCTAATTCTTCTAAGTGGTTATAACACAAAGATTGCCAGAGAGGTAATTAAATATTTTAAGTTGTCATTCAGTCATTTAATTTGTACTGTATCTGAGATTTAGATTTAAAATATGTTTCAGTATTTTGCAGGCATTCAATATATTAATATACCTATCAATAAAATAGATTTTTCCTAATAGCATACATATCACTATGTTATTAGAAATGATACTGTTAATTATTATCATGATGATAATGATGGTGGTGTATTATTCAGTTGTTTAAACTCTTTATACAAATTATTTTCTTATTAACAGAAACTGCAAAACTATACTGCTGTTCAAAAAATGTTTTCACTTACTGTTGCTTGACGTTGGAAATAGCATTTGTAATCAACATAATTCTGTAATAAATGACAGATCCTTAGGTATAGTTTTAAATTTTGAAATTTGCATGTTATTTGCTCTTGTGTCAAACCTGAAATATAATATAAAGACAATAGTTTCAGGGGTGTATCAGACAAATGAAGAAGAGACTCCCAGGAAACTGTAGGTTAATGAAATAGCTTCATAGATATGGTGTATCTGATTTTGTGTCATTTTTATCATTTTACTTGGAGATTTAACATATTTCTCTAATATTAAATTAAAATTAAGAGTATGGAGTTATGCTTAGAGATTAAAGCCTGAAGAATATAAAATACTAAGCAGCAGTGTTACCTATTTTTGTTAGGGTTTATCTTTTCCTGATACTTAAATTTCAAAATTTATTAGGCATCAAATCCTTTTCTATAGCCTTCAGGACTCTGTCACCAGTACTCCAGCATTTTGATTAAAGTGCATATGCTGCTGTTTGCTGTCTGGATACCATTTCCCTCTAATGCAGATTGGAGGAAGGAGTGTAGCTTCATGTCAAAAATACATTGTGGGCGCTGTCCGGCGGGGGCGAGGCTGCAGCTGCGATCCATCAGGTGGGCCCAGAGCTGTATCCTGACTTTGTAAGTTGGATAAGCCAGCGGCACTGCCAGTATTCTTTGAGGTGGTACCTGTTTGGGATCTGATGCAAGTCGAATCATTGTTCAAATAAGGTGTAATTGAAAAGTGACCTTCTCTTCAGAGATGTCAAAAACAAACAATTGTAAGTCTGGATCTCTCTCTTCTCGATCAAGATCTGCATCAAGATCTCGTTCTTGTTCGTTTTCGAAGTCTCGGTCCCGAAGTCGGTCTGTCTCTCGTTCAAGGAAGCGCAGGCTCAGTTCTAGGTTTCGTTCCAGATCATATTCTCCAGCTCATAACAGAGGGAGAAATCACCCAAGAGTATATCAGAATCGGGATTTCCGAGGTCACAACAGAGGCTATTAGAAGGCCCTATTATTTCCGTGGGTGCAACAGAGGCTTTTATCCATGGGGCCAGTATAACCGAGGAGGCTATGAAACTATCGCCCAAATTGGCAGAATAACCTGCAAGCATATAGTTCTCGTCGGGGCCGTTCCCGATCCTGGTCCCCAAAGAGAAGGTCCCCTTCACCAAGGTCCAGGAGGCATTCTAGAAACTCCGAGAAGTCTTCCTCTGACAGGTCAAGGCGTTCCTCGTCCTCTCGTTCTTCCTCCAACCACAGCCGAAATGAATCTTCTAAGCGCAAGTCTGCAAAGGAGAAAAAGTCTTCTTCCAAGCATAGTCGGCCGTCTCAGGCTGCCGGGGATAATCAGCGAGATGAGGCCAAGGAGCAGCCCTTCTCTTGAGGCACCTCTCAAGACACAAAATCATCTGACAGCTTAAAGCCATGGCCAGATGCCACCACATACAGTGCTAGTTCTGCATCACGGGCCTCAGCGGTGTCTGAGCTGAGTCCTCGAGAGCGAAGCCCTGCCCTCGAAAGCCCCCTCCAGTCTGCGGTGGTGAGGAGGCGGTCACCTCGTCCTAGCCCTGTGCCAAAACCTAGCCCTCCGCTTGCCAGCACATCCCAGATGGGCTCAACTCTGCAGAGTGGTGCTGGGTACCAGGCTGGGACACACCAAAGTCAGTTTGACCATGGCTCAGGATCCTTGAATCCATCCAAAAAGAGCCCCGTGGGTAAGAGTCCACCAGCCACTGGCTCCACGTATGGCTCATCTCAGAAAGAGCAGCCTATACAAAGAGGTATCCAGATGAGCAGAAGACGGAAAATGGAAAAGATAAGGAACAGAAACAAACAAATATTGATAAAGAGAAAATGAAAGAGAAAGGGAGCTTCTCTGATGCGGGCTTGGGTGATGCAAAAATGAAATCTGATCCACTTGCTCCCAAAACTGATACTGAGAAGCCTTTTCGGGGTAGCCAGTCTCCCAAAAGGTGTGAGCTCCGAGATGACTGAGAAGAAGATGGTCCACAAGGAGGAGATGGATGGTCAAGATAAAGACAAGGCTAAGGGAAGGAAGCAATCTGAGTTTGATGGTGAACCTAAATTCATGTGGAAAGCCATAGCAAGAGCAAACAAAAGCCAGGAGGAGGAGAAGTCAGGCAAATGGAAGGGCCTGGCGTACGCACCTCCAGGGAAGGAAAAGCAAAGAAAAACGGAGGAGTTGGAGGAGGAGTCTTTCTCAGAGAGATCCAAAGAGGAGGATCGGGGAGGACCCAAGAGAACCAAAAGTGGGCACAGGGGATTTGTGCCTGAAAAAAATTTCCGGGTGACTGCTTACAAAGCAGCCCAGGAGAAAAGCTCATCACCTCCCCCGAGAAAGACCTCTGAGAGCTGCGAGAAGCTAGGAACCAAAGGAGACTTTTCCACGGGGAAGTCTTCCTTTTCCATTACTCGAGAAGCCCAGGTCAATGTCCGGATGGACTCTTTTGAGGAGGACCTTGCAAGACCCAGTGGCTTATTGGCTCAGGAACGAAAGCTTTGTCTCGATCTAGTTCATAGCAACAAAAAGGAACAGGAATTTCGATCCATTTTCCAGCTCATACAGTCGGCTCAGTCTCAGCGGAGCCCCTCAGAATTGTTTGCCCAGCATATAGTGACCATCGTTCACCATGTTAAAGAGCATCACTCTGGGTCCTCGGGAATGACATTGTATGAACGCGTTACTAAATACCTAAAGAGAGGAACCGAGCCGGAGACAGCTAAAAGCCAGAAAAGCCCGGAGATTCACAGGGGAATAGACATTTCCCCCAGTACATTCAGAAAACATGGTTTGGCTCATGACGAAATGAAAAGTCCCCGGGAACCTGGCCACAAGGCTGAGGGAAAATACAAAGATGATCCTGTTGATCTCCGCCTTGATATTGAACGTCGTGGAAAATATAAAGAGAGATCTTAAACGAGGTGAATCAAGAGAATCGGTGGATTCCCGAGACTCAAGCCATTCGAGGGAAAGATCAGCTGAGAAAACAGGGATAACTCATAAAGGATCAAAGAAGCAGAAGAAGCACCAGAGAGCACGAGACCGGTCCAGGTCATCATCCTCTTCCTCCTAGTCATCCCACTCCTACAAAGCGCAAGAATACACTGAAGAGACAGAAGAGAAAGAGGAGGGTACCACGGGCTTTGACAAATTAAGACTGGGGACCAAAGACTTCGTGGGTCCAAGTGAGAGAGGAGGCAGTGCTTGAGGGACCTTTCAATTTCGAGCCAGAGGGAGAGGCTGGGGCAGAGGCAACTACTCTGGTAACAACAACAGAAGCAGCAACGATTTCCAAAAGAGAAACCGGGAGGAGGAATGGGACCCCGAGTACACGCCCAAAAGCAAGAAGTATTACTTGCATGATGACCGTGAAGGCGAAGGTATAGTGAGAAGTGGGTGAGTCGGGGCTGGGGCCGAGGAGCCTTTCCTCGGGGTCGGGGCAGGTCCATGTTTCGGAAATCCAGCACCAGCCCCAAATGGGCCCATGACAAGTTCAGTGGGGAGGAAGGAGAGATCGAGGACGACGAGAGTGGGACAGAGAACTGAGAAGAGAAGGACAAGTTACAGCCTGCAACTGAGTAGGGGCCACTCTTGATGGAGCCCCTGCCCAAGGGAGAGAGGTGCTGGGAAGATGGCTGGTGAGGAGCTAAACAGAGGAGCCTCTGAAAAGAAGATTCGGAAAATCCCACCCCTACCCACCACCAGCCATGCAAAATCCTACTACAGCCGAAAGCATCCCTGGCGCTGCCTCCCACTGGACAGAGGCAGCCGGCTGTGGGGCCTGGGGTCAGGCCCAGCTCTTGAGCAGAACACACCACCTTGGGCTTTAGCCCTGTGTTTCTCATTTGTTGTTGGTGTGCGGGGTGGAGGCTGGGGTAGGGAGGGCAGAGCGATATACTTGGGTTTTGGTTTATTCCCTGTTAGAAACCAACAGTTTTATTCATTTCGTTTCATTTGGAGCTAAGAGGACTAATTTGATGATTTTCAGTCTCTTCTCTCTTATCCTGATTTTAAAAGCCCCCCGCCCCCCTTTTTTTTCTTTTAGGCATATATAGTAACATTAGCAGGAAGATTTAATTTGGGCAACTTTGATTCTTAAAAGCGAAAACAAAGCATGTGAATAAACATTGAAGTGTTCGCCTCAGTTTGGGACCAAACTGCTTGGATCTTTGTAAAAATTGGTTTTGAATGTCAGGAGGAGTTCAAGGCCATCCTGACCACCTTGTGGTTACCATGTGCTGACCACATTATTAAACACTTTATGTACACTATCTCATTGTCCCTTCTAGCAGAAATAATTTCCATTTCACAGATGGAACTAAGACTGAGATTAAGAGATATTATAGGGTGGGTGATGAAGCTAAGATTTGAATATTAGTTTGTCTGGTACAAAGTCTATACTTTGCCATATGATTCTTCACTCTATTTTTCTTTCTTTTGTATTAGTCTTATATTTTACTATTAACACATGTGTAATTGAAAGTATACACATTGGATACTGATAAGTGATTGGCTTGGTATGATTTTATAAAGGAATAAAATTAAAAATGAGCAAATTTATGTTCTCAAACTTTTAAGTATGCACAGTCACATGAAATTTCTTTTCACCAGTTTAAAAAAATAAGATCAATCTTATACTCCAACCTAATTACCCTCTTAAAAATATATTGCTGAAATATTTTCTACACGTACAGAAAAGGAAGAAGAAGCAATATAAATTACAGACACACAGTGATTATCCCAAAATCCTAGTGCTGAAAAATGAAGCTTAATACCAGTTAAGCTGTCACTAAGTCAGAGTTATGAGTATAGTCAGGTAAAATTCTTGATAATTGCTTATAATTTTCAGTGTTTGGAAAACAATTTCCTGGGCAGATGTTTTTGCATTGTCCTAAATGTTCCTGTCTCTATCAAGTGTTGAACATTTTCTCTGGTTTATGCTCCAACATGTTAATCATTTCCAGTCTTTCAAGATGATTACCTGGTAACATTAACATACAAATGTACAGTGATCACTAAGCTATTATGAATTCCTTATGCTCTGCACACTTGAAAAAATCAAATTAGTCTTTGTTAGGTGGTGTGGTGCCTTGTTCAAAACCTGAATTTATCATTAGGTCACTGGCCTTGAAAATTAAGTATTAATTGAGCTTGGACTATTAGAAAATTATCTCAGAAAAACATCAGTTAACATGTAATTCCTTTAAATTTGGGATATTATGAATGAGGTTACTAGGCCAAAAGCTTGTTTATGCCAACAGGACAGGTTACTGCTGTTGCTATTTCAAAGAGCAATGAATGCTTATCAAACCTCCCTTATCAAATTTCATTTTAAATTCCAAACAAGTATTAACTATTTAGGAATTAATTAACCAGTTTATGGTTTCTATGAACCTCTATTTTTGTTTCTTTCTATACTTTTTTTTTCTGTAGCAATCAGAATTTCAAAATCTTTAAAAATGGGGAAAGGAATATATGTTGATTATTCAGTTTTATTAATTATGCCTATTCCTAAAGAAAAGTTTATGGTAGAGATTATTGATGGTTTTAATAAAATAAGACTGGAAACCTATAACTTTAATTTGTTCTGGTTATTTATATGCCAGAATAATGAAGGACTGTGATGATATTTTGAACTAAAAATGAAGTTAATCCTAAAGAAATAAATACTAGTTAATTAAGAAAGAATGGTAAATAATTTTAAAACCTTGAAGCCATTCTCTATGACATGATTTTCTCACCACCATTACTTTCAAAACATACTCAATGTAAAATGACCTAAACAGTAGCAATGTAGAAGGTATCCTATGTAAACATTTTTATAAGTTATACTTTTTCCAAATTAGGTCAGAAACTTATCTAAATGTTTCCAGAAGAATCTCAGTCCTTCCTCAGAAGCCAAAATTAGTTCTGTTGAATCTTTCATTACTTTGGTCACTGGGAAAAAAAAAAAAAAAATATATATATATATATATATATATATATATATTTCAATGTTCTAAATATAAAATAATTCTACCCTAAAATGAAGTATCAACATTGGCAATTGTTTAAGCTGTTCATTTCTTTGCTAATTCATTTTAAGTTTAAAAAAACACAAACAAACAAACACAGAACAACAGTTAACTCCACGCTTCCAGTCTCAGTTTGGCTCCATTATAAAATCCCATTGACTCTAACTTGAAAACATATTCGGCTCCTTACCACTACATCTCATGACTTTGCTCCAAACCTCTATCATTTCTCACCTAGATGACTACATAATTTTAAAAGATAGCTTCCTATTTACAGTTACACAGGAAAGGAGCTTGGAAGTTACCATTCCATCCTAACAAGTAAAAGCTAAACGCATTGAAAAAACCAACAATTCTTCTCAGATCCATAAGAGAGGGGAGGCCCCAGGGAAAATCATACCGTCAGTATTGCCCCTTGGTATTCATGCAAAGGAGCTGAAAACTTGTATCTACACAAAACTGTATACTGATTACAGCCACTTTAGTCATAGTTTCTGATACTTGGTAACAACCAAGATGTCAATGGATAAATAAACTGATGCATCCAGACAATGGAATATTGTTCAGTACTAAAAAGAAATAAAATATCAAGTCATAAAAAGACATGGAAGAACCTTAAATTCATATAGGTAAGGGAAAGAAATCAATCTGAAAAGGCAACATACTGTATGATTTCAACTAGAAGACATTCTGAAAAAAGCAAAATAATGGAGAGAGTATAAAAAGATCATTGGTTATCAGAGTTGAAGCCGAATAAGGCAGATTGGTGGAGCACAGAGGATTTCTAAGGCAATGAAACTACTTTGCATGGCACCATCATGATGTGTGTGTGTATATATATATATGTGCCACTTGTACATTTGCCTAAACCCATAGAATGTATAACACCAGAAGTGAATTGTAACATAACCTGAGGGCTTTGGGCGATTATGATGTGTCCAGTGTAGGTTCACCAATTCAACTGTAACAAATGCACCACTCTGGTGGGGGATGTTAATAATGTGGGAAGATACGCATGTGGGGCAGGAGATATATGGGAAATATCTGTACCTTCCTCTTAATTTTACTGTGAAGTTAACACTTCTCTAGGAAATTTAAGTTGTTAATTAAAATAGAAAAAAATGGTTTTCTTATTTCTGTCCTTACAGAAATCAGTGTATTCAGAAACCAGAAGGTTCTTTTTAAAATGAAAATAAGTATTCGTCGCCCAAAACTCAATAATGTATTCATATACGACTAAATCAAAAGCTAAAACCCATAACAAACCTCAGTGGGTCCCCGCGCTCTGCGCCTCCCCATTCCCCAACTCTCTGGCCTCATCTCCTCCCAGACTCCAACCCCTCAGCTCACTCCGCTGCATCTGTGTTGGCCTGGTGGCTGCTCCCAGAATCCACTAGGCATGCTCCTGCCGTAGGGCCTTGCATGTGTTTTTGCCTCTGCTGGGAATTTTTTGTCTCAGATATGCAGAAGGTGAACCGTCTCACCTCTTCTAAATCTTTGCTCAGATATCACTTTCTCAATGACTCTTCTTTTTGAAATTGCTTTACTGCACAAACCATATTCCTTTTGCTCCTTTATTTTCTTTTTATCTTCTATTATAATACTGTTTAAAACACCATATAAGTCAGTTTGTATCTGTCTCTCTCTTATTATAACATAAACCTTGCTTTTTTTAACTCCTGTATACCCACAGTCCTACAAAAGTACCTGTCTACTACTAGGTACTCAATGCACATTTGTTAAATAAAGTATCATCAACAGATTAAAAGTGTCATTAAAATAAAACATAACCAAGATATGAAAAGTAAACAAAATGCCTTAGGAAAGGATTTAGATACGTACATTCATGTTAAATTTCCAAAAAATTTTTGAAGATCGATAGGAATAAAGCAGCATAGTAAATACAAAGCATGGGTGAAAAAGATTTCAGTCTTCTCACAAAAACCGCTGCCTTTGAAATAAATACTAATATTGCCTGCTTCCTTTTATGTAATATAGCAAAGCAGGAAGTAATGCAATTATTAAACTAAATGAGGTACCAACTAAGAAAGAAAAGAGAAAAAGTTCATAAATTTAGATTTATCCATAAGATCCTTAGAAAAGTATCTGCCTAGGAAATGTGTTATGTATTTACAAGTGTAAAACTACATCTGCATCTAGGAGGTAAATTGTGCAATATTGCATCAGAATCAGCTTGTCCGCCCAAACGCAGGAAGTCAAAAGGAATTAACTTGGAAGAAAAAAAAAAGAAATTATTCCCTATGCTTACATAGAAGCTGTGAATTTCACAGTGACAAAATTACTATGACCTCTTTATTTATAATGAAAATAAGCTTTTAAGGCTCTCTCTGTATTGACTATAAAAAACAAATCTGCCAGTGCAAAGTAGCTCTTGTAGTTATGGTTTACACTCTTTGAAGAATTGTTTAATTCAGGTGTCTTCTCAAGATTTTCTGCCTTCTCCTTACCTTCTCTCCAGGCACAATCTAACTTAAGTGTTGGATTAAGAATGCTGCTGTAGGTGTGACATCTAGTCCTGGATAAGACCTCATGAGTCAGCTGGTCTTTGGTGGACTTCAGTCCAGGTTGGCATCACTGAAATGTGCACACTTTACCGGACTTTTGGCATTTGACCTTCCTGCCATGGCTATTGGTCATCAGATTGTTATACTCCTGATCCAGATAGCCAAGTTACTGTCTTTTTGCAAGTTTGCCCTCAAGGGGACACAGGAATTTAGCACGAGTGTTGCATTCTATACAGGACATAGGGGCAGTTCCCTTAACACTTGACAATTGAGTTTTTTTTTTTAATTCACCTTTATTAATTTTATTGAGTGTGTCTATGAGGTATTCTGAATCAGAGACAGATTTCTTATTAATTATATTTCAGCAAATAATAAGCATGTTGGTTCTCCTTGGCCCAGGCTTTATTCTACTGCAACATGAAGAAAACCAAGTCAAATATCCCACGAGAGTGCCTGGGCAGTAGGTAATGATGGAGAACAGCAGATTGTTTATGTAAAGGAGAGAGAACTGCCCCTCATCCTCTAAAAGAATGAGGAGGAATGTGCTTCTTTGAGATGAGTGGAAATGATCCTGGGTTCTCAGCCTAATATTTCAGAATGTAATACAACTTTCCAAACCCCAGATATCTGTGGCTTTTACAGCCTAGGGATTTCTTTTCTCTTTCTGACATATTGGACTTAACCTAGGCACCTAGTCTGGACTGGAACCATTCGGTCTTCATGAATCAGAGCAATTAACTAGACAAACGGCGACATCTAATTTTCATGGTATTTAAAGATTTAGATGTTCCTGGGGAAGTGAAAGCAAATATTCCTTATCTTTATGTTGTATGCATTTCCATGGCTCATGAAGCCAGAACTTTTCATCATAGTGCTGAAATATGCAGGAAGTTTTATTTCCCCACGTTGATTCAGGGATTGCTGCCAGGCTGGGGTGCAGCTCCAGGTGAAGCTGCTCTGGGTGGATCCATGACAGGAAACGAAGGGCAAGTTCACTGCTCTCAGATTCTCACAGAACTTCTCTGTGGACCTTCACGGAGTGGGCAAGGCTCTTTCCAGCACCGAGCAAATATCCCAGCTCCAGCTCAACTCTCTTACTCTCTAGTCTTTCAGCTGATGAAAACTGAGTTCCTTTGGGACAGAAATTAGCTTGTTCACATGTGTGTTCTTCAAATCCTTTATTTATTTTGTAAACTATTTATTTTTAATATTCTTGCTATAATTTATGCTATGTCAAAACACCTTTTCTCTGAAGAGCCTGATTTTGGCAGTTGAAAATCTTGGTTTTCCAAACTGTTAGTCATTACTATGGGCTTAAAAATATATCTATTCGGAAAGGGGGGAGAGTAGGTGGGATAATTTAATTATTATCTAAAAATTTTATCCAACTTCATCTACTTCAAACCTCTGTGTAGGAGTCATGGTCTTGGTTTTTATGCACAGGTATCCAATGAGGAAACGTTAGTGAAATTTTAAAAGAACTGAAGTTATTGCCGTGCCTGGAAAAAGCTGTATAACAACTATTCTATCCACCTGTTAAAGAACTTAGTTTCCATAGGTATAACAATAAGGTGGATCTAGAACCTTTTAATTATCATTAAAACAATCCAGAAAGTAAATCTTTTAAGGAATAGACCTTACATTCTTGAGAAGCAGAGCATTTTTATTATCTGATAAAGTCATTCTCTCCACCCACTAATTAACATATCCTCATAAACACAAAACCTCTTCCAAATAACTCCAAGCCAGGTCTGTAACAGTTGTCTGTTTGTGTGGGTAAACAATCTGCTGTCCTGATAGGAGAGGTATTTGCCCAAATGACTAAACTATTTACAAGTATGGTTTGACTCCTAGTAGCAGTTTCTAAGGTAACTAAGATGAATAATTTAGTTTCAAAGATAGTTTTAAGCATTAAAGTATCAGTTTCAAATGTTAAAAACATGACTCTCATACATTGACAGAATAAGTGTATATTGATTATTTTATTCAACTCATTGATTAATGAACTAGTAAAATGGTGACTCCACAAGCATTTAAAGAATCAGAATATATAGTCCATTGTGAAAGGCTTTTTTAAAAAAAGAATATTATAAAAAGGTTGCTAAGTTAGATATATACCTAGTTAATGTTCCTAGCCATTGGAGTTATCTTTTCTACCCAAAAGAAATGTATACATTAACATGAAACTTTACAGTGAATGGGCTCTAATCAAATAGCAAATAACAGGTAAATTCTCCTAAAGAAATGAATAATTTTCAAATGGGCTTATTAAAACTGCCATAATATTCCCTTTTTTAAAATTTTGTATAGGTTTTTCTTATTAGTTTCTCCATTTTGATCATAAATAATCTTAAACGGTACTTTGTTTAACAAGAAAGCTGATCTCATTTTGTTTTGTTCTAAATGCTTACAACTAAAGATACTAACTGTGTAAACCTCCATGGACACAAATTATTGAGCAGCTGCTAAGGCTATAGAATGAATTTCTATTCTGAACTTTCATTAAAGAATATTGAATTGGACCTTCTAAAAGCCTTTGTTATTTCACCAGCAATGCTTGGTGATTTTGGAGAATTTCCGTCTCCTTAGGGATCCCAAAATATGCTGAGGTCTTTGACTTATCAGGAAATAAGGCCAAGGTCTTTTAGGTGTTAAGCAGGTAGCAGGCCAGTTTTTCTGGATTTTTTTAAATATGCATTGCCTTTACATATAAAATACAAGCCCTTATATTTAATGGAGGGATTTTCCTTTCTGACTCAATGAGATTTATTCTCAAATATGACACAAAGTAGGTCTTGATAGTACAATTTATGCTAGTTGAATAAGGGGCAGGGACAGATTCTCACTGAATGCATGCAAAAACCCACATTGCCATAAAAATTAAGGGAACAATAAAAATTTTTTTTCTTGAAATCTGAAATTGAACACAATGGGTCATCAGCAAAGAAAGAATAGACTCAGTGGTTGCAAAGTAAATATTCCCCTACCTGTAATTGTTCTATCAATATTGGTTTTTTGTTTGTTTGTTTTTGTTTGGTTTGATTTGTTTTGTTATTCCTCCTGGTAGGTAAAAAATCACTTTTTAGCAGAAAAAAAGCCAAAATGTTAAAGGGCAAATTCAATATGATTGACTCAATTGTACAAGAAAACCAGGAAGTTAATGATTAACTTCCCATTGCAGTTGAAGTTGAACTTGAATATTTCTTTGAGCTGCCTGCAGGTATATAGCTTTGTAAAAGATTGGATTTGTAACCAGCTGTGAGTTTTCAGGACAATGTTTTGGGCTAAATGAATTAGCAAATACCTTCAGCCAGACAGGTTAATGTGTGTGTCTAGGAAGACTGCAGCATGTTTAATACATCGTTTTTCTCTGCTACATTTTGCTTATTTCATTGTACCTGACTTCTTTTTGGAAGACAAAAATGCCTTCTGAATTAGCTGTAATGGCTCAATAGAAGCTTTGATCATATGTGGCTAAGACACACCTTATATCCCTCAAATCTAGACATGAGATAATCCCCATAATTTTTATTAAATGTTTGTTTTCAGGCTATTCCAATGCTTTATGTCAAATTAACTATGTATGTTTATGTGATTTTTATGTGACCTTATCTAAAGGGAGTTTAGTAGCTATGTATAGTAAAGCATAGCCATTGATTTTCCAAAGTTAATGATATTATTTCTCAAGTTAACGATATTTTATACCCACCTTCCATCCATTTATTTGGTCTGCATAGATTGACAGAATTTTAAAACTAAAATTATTTTATAAATCATGAAACCCAAAGTGTTTCTTGTACACATAAGGAAATAAGACCCAAGAGTTTACATGACTCACTCAAGGTTCTATAGCTATATGTAGGAACTTCAGCTCATGACTCTAGACTCTTAATGCAATGTTCTTGCCACTGTGTCATTTTGCTATAACAGAAGGATTAAATCTAAAAGGTTTGGTCAGGTAGATTTCTAGAGGGTAACTTGGCCTCATGCAATTTTCATTTAATAGCCATTTTGTGAGTTTGATGAAGTAGTTAAATGAAAATAGACTTTATTTTTCACATTGTCCAATATTGTAGGCACTAGCCACCTGCGGGTACTGAGCACTTGAAATGTTTCTTGCCCAAGCTGAGATGTGCTATAAGTGTAAAATACACACTGGAATTCGAGGACTTAGGATAAAGAAATAATGTAAAGAAACACTAATAATTCTATGTTGACTATATAATATAAATAATATTTTGGATATATGGGCTTAAATAAAATGTATCAAATTTAATTTTACCTGTTTCTATTTTCTTTTTTTTTTTTTTTTTTTTGGCTGTATTGGGTCTTAGCTGCTGCACACGGGCTTTCTCTAGTTGCAGTGAGCAGGGGCTACTCTTCATTGAGGTGTGCGGGCTTCTCATTCAGGTGGCTTCTCTTGTTGTGGAGCACAGGCTCTAGGCACGTGGGCTTCAGTAGTTGCAGCATGTGGGCTCAGTAGTTGTGGCTTGAGGGCTCTAGAGTGCAGGCTCAGTAGTTGTGGTGCACGGGCTTAGTTGCTCCGAGGCACGTGGGATCTTCCTGGACCAGGGATCGAACTGGTGTCCCCTGCATTGGCAGGTGGATGCTTAACCACTGTGCCACCAGGGAAGCCCCTCACCTATTTCTATTTTTAATGTGCCTCCTAGAACTTTTCAAATTACACATGAGATTCATATTATTTATCTGTTAGACGGTGCTGCTCTAAAGTGACTTTGAGAGCAAATTTAATTCTGTTGACATCTGAAGACTATACCTTTATATTGAACTAAATTAAAACTTCTATTTAAATAAATTCTTTAGGAGGGATGGCCCATTAGCACCTATTTTTACAAGCAGCTGTAGTCTGAAATTAATAACTTTATATAGCATTAATATTTACCTTCATATTTAACTCTGTTCACATTCAGTCCCTTAGGTTTTGTTTTTACATGATTACATTATATCTTAGTGTAGCCATTGTAATTTATATCCCTTAAGGGAAAGGCCCAAGAATCATTTGATTTGTGGCTCACATTACTTATATAAGAGGGCACAGGCTTTGGATATTTAAATATTAACATGGTGAGCAACTGCAAACAGAATGCAGAGAAAAAGCTGGTTAAGGGTGACATCAAACAAGTGTCAAAATATTTTGACTCAGCCCAGTGGGAGAAACAGATTTCAGCTCAGACTGTAAACTAGATTTTGCTCTTTGTAGTTAAACAGAATAGAATGAAATCTTTCTCCTATTGTGGTAACTGAACAGAGGAAAAAGGAGATTGATATAATGTATAGGTATTGAATGCAGACATAGACGCATTCATGGATATAGAAGCTATTTAATAGGGTTGGCAGACAATTACCCATGGGTCTCTCACATTTCTGTATATCTTATAAGCAGAGGCACTGACTACCTTTGTTCTGAACTATCTTTCAAGACTATGCTTACAGTGAACATTTTGGAAGATAGAGTAGTGTCTCTCTCTGGAGCAAAGGCATCCCTACTGCAAATTATATCCAAGTTCCCTAAGATTGAGGTTACTCTGCTGTGAGTATGAGGTACCATTTTGTCCTCTTAGTGTTGCCTTGTGAGAACTGGCACCTGGGGAATCACAGAAGGAAATGCTGATATATTTGGATATGTTTTTGCTGTGAGTAATGAACTCCTTTGTTTCTGACCTAGCAGTCTTTTACTTTCTTCCAGAGTCTATGAAACTCTGTAGCAGATTATCTTGTTAGCTTGCAAGTAGAGCAGTTCTCAGACCCTTCATAATTATTGCCAGGGAGGTAGTACATACACTCTATTTTGTTTTTTGTTTTTTTTAAGATACTGGTGGAAAATGTAGTAAGCCACATAATACATGTGTTTAAAATGAATTCTGTACTTTAACAAAGACTCAACAATTTCTCCAAAAATTTTGAAGATCTTTGATAAGAAGACAACTCAAGGCTTCTGTCGTTGTGATGGCGCTCTGGCTCACGTGGTTGCTCCAGATTCCTAAGTGTATCAAAACCTAAGTTAAAACAAATCCATAAAGGGCAAAGGACAGATCATTTTTTAAATCTGTGAGTCAGTGTGTTTATAAAATCATGTTCATAAAAGATGTATGGAAACCGGAAAGTCATATATAGTTCCAAAAACAAAACTCTTAATAATTCCACAAAGATTTATTCTTTTGTTTTGTTTTGTTTTTGTTTAAAAACTATGACTAGCTCTTATGTTAACATCTTGTGAAAGCCAAAGGGATTTCATCTATGTTTATTCATTTGTTCTCAAAATTTATACATATTTGATTAAATTTTAGACAGCAAATATTTGAACCATTGTAGAATGAGAGATACTGTAGCAATTCTCAGATTTACAAACTGATTAAAAAAAAACAGTAGTCTGTGGTCTTATTTTATTTTGATTTATTGGTGAAGAAAACAAATTATTTTACATTTGAAATAGTATAACACTGGAGAAATCATTTAAAAACTGCTTCTTTTTCATTTATTTATGATACGAAGTATATAAAACCACTTATGCAAAATAGATTTTAATAGAATTTGTGTTTCACATCATTTATTTATTGTATGCAGCAATGTGAAATTTAGAAATAGCAGTTTGACAAGCAGAGGGAGAAAGTGTTTAAGTAGGACAGCATATGTAGAAAACAGGAAATTCATGACTAAGAGCAAAACAGGAAGTGGTAATTTATATAACTCTGTACAAAACCACTTTTGACACTTAGTGTCAAAAGATCTCTGAACAGTGGGCAGTTAACCTGCAAAAGGTAATTTAAAGATTTTTTTCATTTTTTCTTCCCTGATGATAAAATTGCATTGTTTTAGTAATGATAAATATACTCATTGAACATCAGGCTGAAATATTTTGTTTTATTTTTATTTGATAGTAACACTAAATTCCAGCAACATGGAAATTGTCTATAGTCCAGAGGGAGTCATTGTTTTGGGGTTTCATTTATAGTCAGAAGAAATTAAACTTATCAGGTCTAGCTTATAAAAACTACCAGATGATTGGACTCATTTCAAGAACATAAGATATTGAAAGCAGCTGGTATTGACGGAATTTTTAATTCTTGAAAAAGTTATGCCTGCAAATGAATGTATATATATATTGAAATTATAGGAATATGTCTGGATATTAAATATGTCCAGTATAATAAATATTTTCTTTATGTTTTCATAACTCTGCCTCAGCAGGAATCAGAGTAAAGGTCAATTTTTATATTCAAGACGTAACTAAGTACAAGGCTAATTAGTTTGTTTGTTTTTGAGAAACATGTTACTGGATTAAAAACTTAATTCTCTACATGACTCTTTGTATGAAAACAATTTTTTTGTACTGACCAAGAGGGCCCTAACATACCCTCAACTTGAGTAAACTTTAAAATAGGTTTTTTCCTGACTGTGGTCCCCAGATCTCCCTTTGCTTAGAGCATCTACTTTAGAAAACTTGCTATTGAAAATTCTTTCTCTGTCCCATGAGATGTAAATCTTCTACAACCTAAGGATATCTTTATAAAGGAACTGGAAGTCATCCCTTTGAAATGTAATCAAGAAGATAGGGCCCCTATCTTCCAGTCTCTGTGTGGAGGGTAGGACCCTAACTTTGTTAAGCCAATTAGCAAACACAGATGACCTAATCACATGGACCAAACTCCATCCCTAATGTCCTCCAGTACTATTACATTAGCTCACCCTGTTCTTTAAAAATCCTCTAGCCTTTGGTTTTAGTGAAGTTTAGTATGATCTCTCTCCCTGTTACAATAGTCTTGACCTCTATTGCAATAGTCTTGAATAAAGTCTTCCTTGCATGTTTAACTATCTGGTGCAATTTTTCTTTGACAGTTAATATAATATCCTAATAGAATAGTTCAGTATTAACTCATTATGCCCAAACATCCTTCCTATTGTCTTTCCTCCTAGAATTAAAATGTCAATCCACCATGTCAATAATTGTTGTTCCAAAAATGATTTAGGTTAAAGACAAAATAGATAACAACATAAGACAACTGTTATAGTTTATGTTTTCAACCTATTCTAAAAAAATCATGAGGATAACTTAAGATATCTTGCCTTGGGATACCTATGTGTTTTTTGAGAATTCCATACTACAAATACTGTTCATTAAACACTTACTTTTAACACCGCTATTGGCAAACATCTTTAAGGAGTGTTGAAATTATGTATTAGTAGTAGAAAAATTAAAATTCAAAATAAATATAGTACCTGAGCATATAATAAGCAATAAATATATTACTTATGTAATAAAATTTTATTTAAGTGAAGAAGAAAATATGCTTCACATAGTATCAGAAACTTAAAATCAAGATAAAATATAAATGACTTGATTATTTAAAATAAAATCAACAATGTCCAGTATGAAACTTGCTGGTGAGAACCCCAGAGCCACCAGATAGGACTGATGCGACTACTTCTTTCCCCAGTTTTACATGAACTTTAATTTTGAATAGGTCTAGTCAAAGCTCCCATAACTTTCTAAGTTTCTAGAAACACAAGAAGGTAATCCAAGTGCGAGATAAAACAGCACTAAGAAGTGAAGTTTTAGTAAATTAGGCATTGACTTTGTTTAATTATAAAGGATTCTAAAAAGAGAAGGTAATAAAATAACCATAAAGTCAATGGTTACTTAATTAAAAAATGCTAGAAGAGTTTTAACTCTTTGTATAGAGTGAGTATTTTCTCAGGTTTTCACATGATTAAAGCAGTAATAGTTCATTGCTCTGGGCCACTAGGCATTGATTGCCAAGTATTAAACTGACTGACTAAGGGAGCTGTTTCTGGGTGGCAGTAAAGAGGCAAAGAATAACAGGCTATTCACAGACATTCTCTGCAGCAAACATCATTCTAGGCAAATTCACCTAAATCAGAAAAATGTGCAACCATGGGGAAACCAGCAAGAAAAACACATATCAAACACAGTGCTCTGGCATCACAGAGTAAGGAGAATGAATGCCCTACTACCATAAACAGCAGCGTGATGGATCTCACAAGCATAATACTAAGACAAACAAAAATTCAGAAGAGTACATCTTGTTCTGAACACATATGCAGTCATATTTTCCATAAAAACGTGTAAAAGAATGTTCACAGCAGCATAATCCATAAGAAGCAAAATCTGGAATCAACCAAATGTCCATCAACATTAGAATAAACTGCGCTATATCCATGCAATAAAATATTATATAATAATAATAATGAATAAACTACTGCTAGATATGTAATATCAAATGAAAGAGGCCAGACATAAAAGCATATACACTGCATTATATACAGTTCAAAAAGGGCACAAAGAGGTGCAAGGGTGTATAGCTAACATTGTTCTCTTTCTTGGTCTGAGTACTGGTTATGTGAGTGGATTTGCTTCCTGAAAATTTGTAAAAACTAAACTCTGATGATTTGTGCACTTTTATGTTTATTTTTGTTTAAAGTTTACCTAAAAAATTAAATCTTAATTATATAATACCCTTCCTTTTTTAGCATAATTTTAACTTGTAAAGAGACATCTTTTCCCAAAGCCAAATATGTGTTCAACAAATAAGTTTGAAAATACAAGTGAATTCAACTTGGACAATTTTTCTGATTAAAGGAAAATTATTATTCACTTGGCTTCTGCAGTTTTTTTCAAAGATGAAGACAAAATAGCTACAGATAAAGAAATAAATATTTGTTTTATAATTCATCAGAAAAGCATCTAAGAAATATTTGAGGTTGTTCCTTTAGTAACATAATTTGAATTCTATTATTGAATATTATATTTAAAGATCCTAATTATTGACTGCTTATCTTGTGACTTACAGTGTGATAAGGATCACGGATATTATCTAAGTTCTCTTCACAACATCTCTATAACATATATTTAAATAACTTTTGGGGCAAATGTTGTAATTAGGTTCTGTCTGACACTGAAATCAGTGCTATATGTGCACTAGACTGCAATTTCTCTGAAGGTAGATATGTATCTTACTCAATATTTTGGCTGCCTCTACTACTTTCTTGGTTGGTAATAGGTATTACAGTAAAACCTTGGTTTGCGAGCATAATTTGTTCCGGAAACAGGCTTGTAATCCAAAGCACTTGTATATGAAAGCGAATTTCCCCGTAAGAAATAATGGAAACTCAGATGATTCATTCCACAACCCAAAAATATGCATATAAAAATGATTACAATACAGTAATATAATACAAAATAACAAAGAAAACACAAAATATAAAGAAAAATAAACAATTAACCTGCACTTACCTTTTAAAACCTTTGTGGCTGGTGTGAGGGAGACGAGAGAGGAGGGTTATTGTGTAGGACGACTTTCACTATCACTAACAGAATCACTGCTATCTATTGGCTCAATGGAATCTTTTTTTGTGTGTGCAACTTTAACAAGGAACCTATTCAGTGACACTTGCTTTTGCCTCCTTTTGAGGATTTCGTGGAAATGTGACATTGCATTGTTATTAAACAGATTCATTGCTAGTACTGCTACAGCCATATTCAGGTGATGCTTTTCTACAAAATTTTGCACTGTCTCCCATATTTTACACATCTCCCTAATCTCACTTGAAGTGAGGGATTCCTCCACCTTTTTCTCCTCCTCCTCTGCAGACGAGATCTCCTCCATAACCTCTTGCTGTTGCTCATGATGCAGATCCCTCAGTCAGTGGTCAGCTCCATTGGCTCAGTTGTGATCATGTGACATTCGGCATCACGTACTACTCGTATTGCAAGACATCGCTCGTTTATCAAGTTGAAATTTATTAGAAATGTTTGCTAGTCTTGCAGAACACTCACAGAACAAGTCACTCGTAATCCAAGGTTTTACTGTATAAGTCTACTAAAAGCCTACTAAAAGAATGCATATGCTAAATGTTAAGAAACATGACATTTTTGAGGGAATCCCTTTACGTGAGAATGTAAAATTACAGGATCTCCAAAATTTCCAAACAGAAGTATTTCAGTGGTCTTGGGTAAGAAATGATTGTTATTCTAGCATAAATGGCATCATCAATGACTGATAAGGTTAGAAAGGGTTGAGGTTTACAAACACGCTGTGTTTAGGAAGAGTATCGAGGAACCCAGCCATTAAACATTAGCACTAAGTTCACCTCTCAGAGTAATTATAGTTTTCACAGTCTTACCTAACCTTTTTATTAAGGCTATTGAGAGATGGAACATCACTTACTAATTTATTTTCTATGCAATGCCACTTGTTAGTTTATGTTTTTGTGCATATATATATGCTATATAGATATATAGATATAGACATATTAAATCATTTATATATCTGTATGTATAAATATATATGGATATAGATGTAGAGACATATAGAGATATTTGATTGAATGAAAGCCACATTTTCATTTTCCTCTTTTGAAACAAAGACTGCATTTCTAGTTTTATAGTACAGACATTTGAACACAAATCAAAAGACACTGAATTCATCTTAAACACTTCGTTTTACTTGGAAAATAGAGCAGGAAATTCATTGACAGGAAATTCATTGAGAGTTTCCTGAAGTCAGATTGTTCTAGAGGCATGAAATCACTGCATTTCTAGGAGCCTGAGGCATAATTATTTTACCTTTACAAATATGTTAGTCTCAACAACTTTCGCAAAATCCTTGTGAGGCAATGATGTAGACAGTATATTATTTATCTGCATTTGAAAATTTGCTAAAACTGCTATGACAGTTTATGAGTAATGGTGGAAATGCTGCAGTGCCTTGAACCATCACTCTCTTGTCCTTCAGAGTACAATTCAGATATCCCACATTACCAGGATATCATGACCACCAGCTTCCAGGTGTTTTCAACTGCACTGAGAGCACCCGGGCTACATAATAGATATTTTCCATGTGAACTTCACCTCGCAGAATTTGAGTTATAAATTCTTGAATATGCAAGTGAAATATTGATGAAATCCTCCATAGCTGAATGTTTCTCTGTATATATGACATGAACAGAAAAGTTTCCAAGTTCCTTTGTTTTCTCTACAATACTTTGTAAACAACATGCAATTCGAATCTACACCTTTGAAAAGAGACATCTAGTGATACAGTGTTACATGCTAGTTTATTCTTTTGCATCAAGTCACTTTTGTTTCAGTCGAGATGCAAATAAGTATTCCAATTTGAGGCAGCATATGATTAGTGGCGCTTGATAAAGTGTTTTTCATTTTCCCATGAAAACACATGAAGACAATAAAAAACAGTGCTTCAAAAATTAAGAATTGTTTTCTGTCAAGTAACTTATTTGTCAGAAGTAATATTTAGTTTTATTGTGAGACTGTGATGACTTGAATCACCAAATAAAAGTATTTTGCAGGACAGAGCCATGAATATTCTAGTTAATAAAATTGTATAAGGCTGTGCTGCAGTTAGAGACAGAAGATAAAGCACTCTTTAGATATTTTCTAAAGAAAGAATTGGCTTATTCCATATATTCTGGCCACAGGTCTTCGCATTTCTTTGTTGTTGCTGTGTCATAGTGATATCCAGTGTGGCTCTGAAAATATCAATAGTAAATATCACTGTTTGAAATTTTATATAATCAATGGAAGTACTTTCTCTTTTCCTCCCAAGACTACATGTTTAAACTCCCATGAACAGTTTGAGAAATTACACTTTCCTCCAATTCACATTGAAAATGTCAAGGGACTATATCAGTTGTCAGCTGAAAGCAGCAGCATTACTTTATTCTCAGGTCAGTCAGAGTTCATGAATGATATCTGAAAAATGCAAATCAGTGAAAATGGAGTTAAGAAAAGTGTATAAAGATGGATATTTGTCTTTACAATGTGGGCATACCTCTACTGGCCTCAGCACCGTTAGGAGGGAGAGTCCTGCAGTGGCTTAGACTGTAAGTTTTGGAGATAATGCAGCTGTGTTCAAATCTTGAGTCTCTTTTCAATTGATAAGTTATGTGATTTATAATCCCCAGTTTTAGAATATACCTAACAAAAATACTTTAAATTTCTACCAAAGAAGAAATAAATGGGATAATTGATGTAAAGCATTTAGCTCAATGAACATAGTAAGTACACAATAATTGTTAGCTACTATCATTACTATTATTAATAATAAAGTCATGACAAAACTCTAATACATAATATTGAATTTATTTAGAGTTTCACAGGAATTTTCAGTTGTAATTTGTAATAATTCTATACCAAATGGCTTTTTCCCCTCTGTTATATTTCTCAATCATTGGACCCCACTCTTCAATTAAGAAACATTTCAAATGTTATATTACTTAAAATATTATTTTTGTTTGTAGCCAAAAAATATAAAGTAATTTTTCACCAAATCAAAAATTTAAAATATAAAATTTGAATTGAACATATTTTCTTTTCTTTCTCTGGAATTTGGAGATGATGGGTTGTCATAAATTCCCAAAGGAAGACTAACCCCTAACATAAATTTGTTCTGCTTGAGTTTTCTCCCAGGCATCATAAATTCAGTGTCTTCAAGTTTTTTGCACAGAGGACACAGACAGTTTTTTATTTTCCCTAAGACAAGTTATCTCATGCTTCTTAAAAAAGAAACATAGTAATAATTCCTAGGACTTGGACAGATGGAAAACCATTCTCCCTATAGGTCAGTGTGGGAAGGAAGACAGAAGAGCATGAGCAGTAGACAAGACAATAGTTGTTAATACCTTGATGCTTGGGGAAAGTGTAAGAAATTTCTGTTTTGTTCAAAGGATAGAATTATGCCTCATATCTTTTGAAAAATAATATGAAATAATCACCTGATATTTTAAAAATACTGATATATTTAGTTAAGACACTAATAACAGAGGATGTTGCTCACACTATCCCTATATTTCAGACTGGCACTCTCTAGTCTAAAAGGTTCTCAGCTATCTTTCATATGAATTTCCATGGAAGCATTTAAAAAAATCTTATCTGTACTTCATAATAAATCTGCCTTCAAGAAAACAGCAGGACTTCAGAAAAATCTGCTTATTCAACTCTTTTATCTTTGTGAAGCATCATCCCTCAGGAGAAGAATACTATTTATCCTTCATTTAGAAAACTATATTGTGCATATCATTTTTTCAAAAGAAAAAAAAAGGAGAGGAGAAAGGAAGGAAGGGGAAAGACCTGGCAAAATGAAAGAAATATTTTATTATTTGCCTTTAATTAAATATTATTCATTAAATTAAATGATCTTAAAATAGCTAATATAGCCTATTTTAAGGTGGCAATTAATAATGTTAGGAGGTAGGTTTGCATTGTACAGTAAGTCTGGACAGATAAGCCTGAGCTGGATCTTGTATTTATTAACTGTAACAGCATAAAAGTTATTTAAACTGACTAAGCTTCATCTGTTTCATAAGCAAACCAGAGTTAATACCTACTGCCACGGGTTTTGGTAAAAATTAAATTACACTGTAAGTGAAAACTATATTGTAGGTGGCCAATAAACTGTAGTTATAATCTACAGTTCTATAATTACAGGTTTTGATCATAGTTTTAACATCTTCTTAAACAAACAATGCTTTCTTATTGAATTTTCATGCTCTCCTGAAAGATTGATTACCAAAATATTATAATATTACAGTTGTATTTGTTACTAAGGAAGTGAAATTGAGAGTTTCTGGTTTCATAACTCCCTTCTTCCATTTGGATAAAATAACTCTAGAAATAGTTCATTATTATTTACATAAACCAGTGATTTAGCATGCATCTAGTGTTTGCTGCATTGCTGATGGAGACACTGAAACACAGAAATGTGATATTTTGATATGAGTTTTGTGTTTTTTGCCTAAATTATTCCCATATCTCAAGTTAAATGAGTAAAACGAAATGTTTACTTGTATAATTCACTAGAAAACTATTCAATGAAGATAGTAATGTATCATTGACTTGAAAATATACAATGATAAGTATTTTAGGCAGGAGTCTGAAATGCAAGAAAAAATGAAAATAATTCTCAAATAGCCCAAAGTCAGTTTTATCTCAGTCAGTCGAAGGCTGAATAAAACTACTCTTTATTGTATTGTGGAAGAGACACTTAAAAATTATAAATACAGAAAACATAAATATCTTTATCAAGACCATGTTGTGCAATAGAGGACAGTGAAGAAGTAAGTAACAACTGAACACCGGAATAATGCCTAAAAAGGTGAAGGTAGATCAAACCAATCTGCAAAGTGAGAACATTAAAAATATGTGTGTGTGTGTATGTATGCATGTGTGTGTATATATATGTGGGGGGGTGTATGTGTTTATTTATGATATAAATATATTTCACAGGTAGAACAATTAGAATTGTTGTTCTGCCCTATTCTATGTTTTAATTTATTTACTTGTAGTTTGTTTTCATTCTTTAATGAATTTAAATCTCTTTTTTAGATGGGAGAGCAAGAGAAGGAGACAGGGATGCCAGTTTAAAGGGTCCTGCAGGGGTTCTGATTCTGAGACAAGATGAACTAGATGCATTTCTCCTTATTCCTCTTGCTAAGCACGGATAATAACCCTGAATATTATAGAGACAGTAAACATAAGAAGCCTTTGAAATTCATTAAGAGGGTCGATCTCCTATTAAATGGTTTTACAACAATAAAAAAATTTTTTTTTTCAAAAATTAAAAATAAATTTTAAAAAAGAAAAGACTTCTTTCCCTAGAAAAGGACTAGGAAAAGGGCAGATTAGCAAGACAAAAACATTTTGGACAATAACCATCCTACTTCAGCCTTGAATAAACCAGTGGCCCTACCTTTACACCCTTCAGCAAAGGCCCTTACTCCTTACAGGGGTGATGATAAAAGTCAGATAACCCCAGCTGGGGACTTGGGACTTTACTTCTATCAGGCAGGAAAGAGGCTGTGCCACACAATGCCGTGGCAGCCATATGGAAGCAGTAACAATTTGCCCTCCACCTCAGCCCAGCACTACTGAAGCACCCTCCTGACCCACTGAAATGTCCTCTTGTTGACATGTCAGAGGACATTTCAGTGTCTCTAAGAGGGGAACCTTAACTTCTATTTCCACAAAATAGTACTGAAGCACCATTTTCTTTACCTTACCAGTGTGGTGCCGGTAAAGGCCTGCTAAAACAGAAGATTTAAATAAGATGCAGAGTCTCATAACATAGTACCCAGAGTATCCAGGATATGATTGAAAAGCACTCATCATAACAAGAACAAGGAAACCTCAACTTGAATGATGAAAGACAGTAGACAACAATGACATAACAGAGATGCTGGACATTAAAGCAGCCATCATAAAAATAGTTCATCTAGCAAATTTAAATACACTTAAAACAAATATAAAAATAAAGTCCTTAATAATGAAATAGATTTTTTCTGGAAAAAATGTAACTAAGAACCTAGTAGAAATTTAAAATAAAAAAAAAGACAATAACCAAATTTAAAAATTCATAGGATGGACTCCACATCAGAATGCAATGATAGAAGAAAGAATCATTAAACTTGAAAGCAGAACATTAAAAATCGTACAGTCTTAACAACAGAAAGGGAATAGCCTGAAACTAAATGAACAGAACTTTAGGTACCTGTGAGACTATAGCAAAAGATCTAACATTTGTGTCAACTAATTTCCAGAAGGAGAAGAGTAAGAGTGTAAGGCTTATAAAACATTTGAAGTAAAAATGGCTAGAAATTTGCCAAATTTGGCAAAAGACATAAACTTACAAATTGAAGAAGTTGAGGGATTCCAAATCAAGATAAACCAGAAGAAATTCATGCTAGATGCAATAATGAAACAGGGAATGTCTTTACACCCCTTGAAGACATCTAAAGGAAAATTAGGTAATGCAATTCTATATACATAAATCTGATGACAAATGAAAGAAGATTTAATGGTAAAGGTAATTTTCCCCAAAATGCTGTATTTTAACAGAATTCTTATTAAAATCTCAGTATATTTGTATATACAGGCAAGCTTATTCTTAATTTA
The DNA here is from genome assembly GCF_030028045.1 of Hippopotamus amphibius kiboko. Lineage (NCBI taxonomy): Eukaryota > Metazoa > Chordata > Mammalia > Artiodactyla > Hippopotamidae > Hippopotamus > Hippopotamus amphibius. Next base: position 80,116,591 of record NC_080198.1, read on the forward strand.
TAAGAAAATGCAAAGGAACTAAAAAGGCTAAAGTGATATTGAAAAAATAAAGCAGAATTAATCAGCAAACCTAATTTTAAAACTTATTAAATGGCTACGGTAATCAATACTCTTTGGTATCATCAAAGGGGTTGATGTGTAGATCAGTGGAAAAGAGTAGAGAAACCAGATCATGGAATGCTATTTAGCAATAAAAAGGAACAAACTATTGGTACATACAACAGCTTACATAGATTTCAGAGTTATAATGCTCAGTTGGTTCACTTGAGGCCAGTCTGCAAAGTTCATATACTCTATAGGGATGAAAACAGATTCATGATTGCCAAGGGTTAGGTGTCATGAGTTGGAAGGGGATGGGTGTGACTATACGTGAGAAGCACAAAAGATTTTTGAGGTGATGAAATAGTTCTGTATCTCATAATATAGGAATATCCTGAATATTTATGTACATGTGATAAAATTGCATAGAACCATATACACATATATCTCACCAATGCCAGTTTCCTGGTTTTGATGTACTATGGTTATGTAAGATGTAACCCGTGAGGGAAATTTTGAGGGTACATATACACGGGACCTCTCTCTTCTATTCTATTGCAACCTCCTACCAATCTATAATTTTCTCAAAATAAAAAAGTAAGAAAAAATTTCTTCTCACTAAATATTGTTTTTTTTCAATCCTTTAAATAAAAGTTTTAAAGGTTTTGAAATTTTCTGAGATTTAAAGATACATTTTTCTCACTGAAGGGTAAATCTCAAACATATGAACATTTTTCTACTTCATAACATATTGTGACTTTTTACCCTCCAGTCAGAATTTGATATTGTGAGTTAAGAACCAAGGTTCTACATTTGTATTTGAATTAAGGAGAAAACACTTATCATTCTTATTCAATCTTACACATTTAGTAGGGTCTTTGGGGGTTTATGTCTTAAATACAAATGTCACAAAATAAGACACCTGGAGAAAAAGTCACTGGTTTCTTTTTCAGTTTATTTTGATCTGAGATGATACCCCAGTCATTTAAAATGAACTGAGACTTGTTTTATGGCCAAGTGCTTCTCTAGAATGTTCATGTTGCTTTCATAGTGTGTGGCGTTCTATAATTACCAACTGGTCAAGGTGGTTGGTAGTGTTATCCAGGTTACCTATGTCTCTATCATTTTATTTATTTATATTCTTTTGTCTAGTTGTTTTTTCAAATGTTGAGAAATAAGTTTTACATTTTTCTAATGAGTTTTTAATTGTCTATTACTCCATTTAATTCTGTGAATTCTTGTTTCATGCAGTTTGAAAGTCTGTTATTATAAAAAATAATGTTACAATTATTCTATGTTCCTATAGAATTATCCCTCTTTATTTTTGGTGATAATCTTTCTCTTGAAGTCTATATTATGTCGAATTAATATTGCTACTCCTGCTGTTTCATGATTTCCATGTTTATGGAAAGTCTTTTGCCATCTATTTACACTCAACCAATCTGTAGGTTTAAATTTAAAGTCCATATTTTGAGGATAACTTATAATTGAGTCTTACATTTTTATATTCCAGGAATCTCTGATTTTTGATTGTAATGTTTACTCCATTAACATTTAATGTACTTATTGATATGTTTGAATTTATAATTACCACTTTAAAAAAATTGTTTTCTCATAATAAGGCTTTGCATTTGTTTTTTTAGTCTTGTTTCCCTGTTTTCTTTTGGATTATTTCTAAGAATGTCTTGAATAAATTTATTTCTGTCTTAATTCAGTATGATAATTTATAATAAAGTTGAACAACTCAAAAAACTACATCAGTTACCACTGATTTCAAACAGGGTTAAGTTTACTTATCCATTTTTTGGAATGCATTTCATACGTTTTCATATTCCTGGAATTTTATGCGGATAATTTATAAGATGCTGCATTTCACTGAAGTACAAACATTATTCAGTTTTTCATTAAATTTCCCAGAATGCCTCTTTCTAATAATGTGTCACATGTCTTTCTTCTTTGATATTCTCAATATTTGATTTACTGGCAAAAGCTGTATAAGTTAAGATTTGGGGCTCTCTTCCCACACCAATTTGATCCAAATTCTGGCTTTATAACTAGCTTTAAGCATGTTACTCATATTAATCGGCATTTTCGTTGCCTCAGTTTCCTTCTCCGATTTACAGACCAGAGTATAGTTGCAGAAAATATAATCCATACAAGATTTAAGAAGAAAGAAATCCATTTTAGGGATTAAGTGACATAAGGAAGCGTTCAACAACTGGAGAACTTAGTTTGACCTATCAGGAAAGCCTCCCGAGACACACTGTAAAGTTGGCTTGGCAAGAGAACTGACAGTTCTGCTGAGCTAAGAACCATGCTCTATCTTTCACAACCAAGAAAGCTTTAAATCAGGAAGCAGCCATTGTGGATACTTGGCAACATTGAATGTAGGGACTCTTTGAACACTAGAGCCACTAATACAGCTTTCTCAGAAGGAAAATAAAACACCTTGCTCAAAGGTTTCAAGAGAGCTAAACATAAACAAGACAAGAGGACAGCCCTCAGAATGGGGGGAAATATTTGCCAATGAAGCAACTGACAAAGGATTAGCCTCCAAAATGTACAAGCAGCTCATGCAGCTTAATACCAAAAAAACAAATAATCCAATCCACAAATGGGCAGAAGACCTAAACAGACATTTCTCCAGAGACATGCAGATGGCTAACAAACACATGAAAAGATGCTCAACATCACTAATCATTAGAGAAATGCAAGTCAAAGCCACAATGAGGTTTCCCCTCATACCAGTCAGAATGGCCATCACCAAAAAATCTAGAAACAATAAATGCTGGAGAGGGTGGAGAGAAAAGGGAACCCTCCTGCACTGCTGGTGGGAATGCATATTGGTACAGCCACTATGGAAAACAGTATGGAGGTTCCTTAAAAAACTAAAAATAGAACTACCATATAACACAACAATCCCATTCCTGGGCATATACCCTGAGAAAACGATAATCCAAAAAAAACATGTACCACAATGTTCATTGCAGCACTATTTACAATAGCCAGGACATGGAAGCAACCTAAATGCCCATCAACAGATGAATGAATAAAGAAGATGTGGCACATATATACAATGGAATATTACTCAGCCATAAAAAAGGATGAAAATGAATTATTTGTAGTGAGGTGAATGGACCTAGTGTCTGTCATGCAGAGTGAAGTAAGCCAGAAAGAGAAAAACAAACACTGTATGCTAACTCATATATATGGGATCTAAAAAAAATGGTACTGATAAACCCAGTGACAGGGCAAGAATAAAGATGCAATTGTGGAGAACGGACTTGAGGACACAGGGTGGGGGGTGAAGGGGAAGCTGGGATGAAGCAAGAGAATAGTATTGACATATATATACTACCAAATGTAAAACAGAGAGCTAGTAGGAAACTGCTGCATAAAACAGGGAGATCAACTTGATGATGGGTGATGACTTAGAGGTATGGGATAGGGAGGGTGGGAGGGAGTTGCAGGAGGGAGAGGATATGGGGGTATATGTATAAATACAGCTGATTCCCTTTGTTGTACAGCAAAAACTGGCACAACAGTGTAAAGCAATTATATTCCAATAAAAAGCTTTTTTTAAAAAAAAGAGAGCTATGCAGGTGCCACTTTAAAGTGGTCACTTTTAAGTTCCATGACTCACAAGGCTATGTATACTTGGCATAAGCTGGCTTACATGCACGTCTAATATAAGGAGATCTTTATAATGTATACTTTACATTTCCAGACTTGAGTTTATAGGGATTCAAGGTAAAATAAGGGGATAAAGAGATGTTGAAGAGTCAATTTTCCATATTTCTTTCCTATGTAAACTGGCCATGATACTAGTACCTACTTCTTAGGGTTGGTCATCAAATGACATTAAATGCCCTAATGCATATAACACATGTGGTACATTCCCTGGCGCAGAGTTGTTGATGGGGTGTTTTCCTTCTAGATTGAAGAAATGGTACCTTTATTATTTCTGCTAGGGCTAAACAAATTTTGATTGGAGAAAAATGATAGTCTTAAAACTTTAAATATAAAGTTACATTATCACCTAAATTAAATATTATATTAAAAAATTTAAGTAGATTAGTTGTGGGCTTAATTTGGGGATAGAAACATAATTTATCAACATAGTTTTTTACTCTGGGAACAGTTTGGTAGAGATTTTCATCTTATTACAGAGATATAAAGAATGAAATATTGTAATGATTTTTAATATAATACTTTGACAACCAAATTGTTGAGATATAGAAAACAATAAATATTTATTGTTATTTTCAAAATATCATTTTTTGATCAGAATGCCCTGAAATGTATATTTATAGGATGCAGAGCGTTCCCATAAAGAAATAATCAGAATTAACTGACTTTTCATTCATCTATTTATTAATAAATATGGCTTTTGTTTGATCTGGAATGGGGGACTCTCAATTTTATGTGATACAATGTGTAGTTTCTATTTGATTTTAAATAGACTCTAAAACACTCTAAACTATCAAATTAGCTTTGACCTTTTAGATGTAGAAATGAATGTATATGATATTACACATTAAGGCAAACTTTGCAAATCATATTTATATTCCATGATACATATATTTTTGGTAAAAATAAGAATAGAAATTATATATTCAACTTTATCAGCACACTATTTAAAGATTCAAATTAAGTATTAAGAGTAAACCTAACATAAGTATATTAATCTCATTAAAGTCTTGAAATGTGAGCACCCACAGTTTGATTTGATTTTAATTGATTTTTGTGCTAACCCTGATGACCTCCAATAAAAAATTGTTGTATTCACCAAAGTGATTTATGGTGGCAGACTTCTCTATTATATAAATAATCTCCAAAGCATTAGTTATTAATGTGGTACCTTATTTCATTAAAACAACAAATAAAATCAATTTAAATCAGTTTTATATATTAAGTGAAAGGAAAGAAAGTTCCTAACTTCATGGGCTCAAAATTTAAATTGTATAATATAATATGGTTTGAAGAAAGAACTAGTATTCTAAAGTTTTTACCCCTACCCATACATGCATGATATTTAATAAATTGGCCATATGACTTTATGAAAATATATACATAAAATACCCACTAATTAAAATACATTCAAATAATTAACTTTGACGCTGTATAGATGAATTTAAACAGCTTTCAAAATTTCAATGTATCAACCTCTTGATTAAAAGAAAGTTTTAAAGATAAAAAATACACATTTGGGGCCAGATACACAAAGGGATCCTCATACTGCAGATTATGCACAAATTGGTATTTGGAGGCTCACAGGAAAGAAGAGAAATCATAAGACGTGATCTCAACCAGTGTTGAGCAGTGAGCACCAGTGGTTGAGAATCCGCGTGCCAATGCAGGGGACACAGGTTTGATTCCTGCTCCAGGAAGATCCCACATGCCAAGGAGCAACTAAGCCCCTGCACCACAACTACTGAGCCTGCGCTTTAGAGTCTGTGAGCCACAACTAGTGAGCCCATGTGCTGCAACTACTGAAGCCCACGTGCCTAGAGACCGTGCTCCGCAACAAGAGAAGCCACTGGCAATAAGGAGCCCACGCACCACAACGGAGAGTAGCCCCCACTCACAGCAACTAAGGAAAGCCCGTGCACAGCAAAAAAGACCCAACACAGCCAATAAAATAAATAAATAAATAAATTTAAAAAAATAAAATAAAAGGAAGGGTTACTCTAATCGCGTTCCTGGCAGCAGGAAGAGGAGCCACATATCAAATATCACATTGGATCCCAAATCACAGGGCAGCAAGAGCAAATCTCCTGTAGAAAAAAATCTCATCAATTTAGGGCTCCACATTTCCCAGAGTTTGTGATCAATTATATATGAGCTCAAAGTCAATAATTGGCTAATATACAATCAAGCAAAATATCATGAATGAGAATTAGCCCAACAAAGGACAGATTTAGACTACTCAGTACTTTGGATATTAAAGTTATCTGAAATGTGGGTATATACATCCCTATGAGTGGATGTTTACAGAACAGAAAATTAGAATAACTAAAGTGAGCAATCAATAAGCATATTTGAAAAGAAACAAAATATTTTTAAATAAAAAATACAAATCTTGAAGAAATACTTAAAATATGAATTAAATAGCATGGTAGATATAGCTGAAAGAGAATAACTCAACTGAAAGAAAATTCTAAAGAATTTGCTCAAAGTGGACTTAGACAAAGAAAGCTAAGATATTTAAAAAAGTGATTTAAAGGTATAGAAAATAAGTTCCAAACACATATACTAAAAAGGAGAGACATGAAAGAGAAGAATTATTTGAGAAATAAAAAATAAAATTATTCAGAACTGATGAAACAGCTAAATTCACAGGTACAAGAAACACAATATGTTTCAAATATAATAATTAAAAGAAACCCACACATAGATGAATTAAAAATATAACTGGACACATGAAGGTCTAAAAGAATATCTTAAAGCCAGAGAAAGAGTATTCCTTTAAAAAAAAAAACAATAATTAATTTTTATGAGGGGAAAAAAAAACCTTTCAAGAATGTGAATGAAATAAAACATCTTCAGATCAAGAAAACTGATGCTATATCAAAAACAAACCTAAATTAAAGAGAGTTTTAAAAAACATACTTTAGAATGAAGGAAAAAAGATACTATCAGTGAGAAAAAAAATTTATAAATACAGTTGAATCTAATCATACCTTGTTTGTGTAAATGATAATTATTATAATGTCTTTTCGTTTGTTTGTTAAAAAAAAAACTCTTGGCCAAAAATGGCATGAAATTTCATAAGGAATTAATATAAGTTAGACTGTTCTAAGGTCCTTATATTTTTTGGAATGGTATTCAAGTATATATGCTACCCTTTAGAAAGCATAATTTCCAAATATTAACCTTTAGAAGAAAAGAAATATAAAGCTTCCAAAGGAACAGAAAGAAATAAATGGTACGAATGTACAAAAAATAAAAATTTTCTCAAAGGCCAGAAAGTCAGTAGAAACACAGTAAAGATGGAAAAATAGAGAAAAACATAAGCAGATTTCAATGGATGAGTAGTCTCAGATAAACTCTTAATTTAGAAGCAAGCAATTTTCAAATTGGATTTCTGAAAATTAGGGGTGTGATGTTTATGAGACTTTCCTAAAATAAAAATATTAAAAAAAAATAGAAAACGCGGAAAGAAAAAACTAGAAGATATATACCACAATATTAACCAAAGTAAAGCTGATATTGACACTTTAATATTACATAAAATAGCATCAAGAAAAAGCAGCATTAAGGATATTGTAAAATGATTAAAGATTCAATTCATCGAGAAGGTATAACAATTCTGAACTTGTATTTCTTAATAAAATTGCCCTGTAATATATAATATGCAAAACAGCTCCCTTGAGATGGATAAATTCATCACTTTAGTTGAAAATTTTAACAGAATACTTTCATTAGTGAAAAAATCAAAGTGAAAAAATTAGGAAAGTAAGACATATTTGAATGATGAAATCGGCAAGTGTGATTTGTTGGCCATGTATAGAATCTTGCACCTAACAATAAAAAAATAATTATTCTACAGCACACAAGGGCCATTTATAAAAATTGACTGTAAACTTGGTACTAAAAACAGTCTAAAAATGTTCAAAAATCATTATCATATAGAACACTTACTCTGGGAGCAATACAATTAAATTAGAAGTCAATAAGGATAATATAAGCAAAGAAAATAACATCTGCTTTGAATTTTAAAAACATATCTCTAAGTACCTCAAATTTCAAAAAGATTATAAAACCGAACCAAACACAATATTGTACATTAAAACTTGTAGGCTGAAGCAAAATAGTAGTGAGAGGGGAAATTTATGCCTCAAGAAGTATCTATTAGAGAACAAAAATATTAAACAAAATAAGTGAATGATCCACATTAAGAAATTTGAAAAGAACTGCAGAATATGCCCAAAGGAAGTAGAAGAAAGTGATGATAAAGTAAAGGTAACTTCTGTTAACAAGTATAATTTCTATCTACAAAAAAAGAGACGGAGATGAAATAGAGATTGAAAAAGTGAAATTGTTTTTCTGAAGAAAATAATGACAAAGCCAATTTTCTGGTTAGAAGTTTAACAAAATATGAGGGAGTGAGAAGAAACAAATAAACAAGTGGCCTAATTACAGACAAAGCAGGTATTGTATTTGTCGACTGAGATTAAGTTATGCTGTAGTATCAAATAATGCCAAATCTTAACAGTTTACAAGCACAAAGGATTATTATCTGTTCTGGTTAAATTCCTCATGCTTACCTGTTTCTCAGTTCCAAGTCCTGTTCGCTCTGTATCTTGCTGATTGCATGCTAGCTCTTATCTTAAAACTGTTGGGCACATATCATACTTTTTAACGTTCAATTGACCAAAGTAAGTCACATGGCCAACTCTGTTGTCAAATGGGCCAGGAAATATAGTATATATAGAATTAGCATTCCTATAAACATTAGGATATACATAGGAAGTCATTCCTAGAGGGAATGATTGTGTAAGGAAGAAACTGATAGAAAATTCAAGCACATTTTTTTAATTTTATTTTTTAATTGAAATATAGTTGATTTATAGTGTTGTGTTAGTTTCAGGTATATAGAAAAGTGATTTAGTTTATATATATATGTATTTATATTTATGTATATTATTTTTCAGATTCTTTTCCATTATAGGTTATTACAAGATATTGAATATGGTTCCCTGTGCTATACAGTAGGTTGTTGCTGGTTATCTATTTTACATATAGTAGTATGTATCTGTTAATTCCAAACTTCTAATTTATCCCTCCCTCCCCTTTCCCCTTTAGTAACCATAAATTTGTTTTCGATGTCTGTAAGTCTGTTTCTCTTTTGTAAATAAGTTCATTTGTATCATTTTTTTAGATTCCACATATAAGTGATACCATATAATATTTGTCCTTGTCTGACTTACTTCACTTAGCTTAATAATCTGAAGCTTCATCCATGTTGCTGCAAATGGCCTTATTTCATTCTTTTTAATGGCTGAATAATATTCCATTGGGTATGTATGTATGTATGTATGTATGTATACATATAAATATGCACACACATTGAAGCAAATATTTTGAACAATTACTGCCAACTATCTAAACAGATAATAAGAAAATACTGTGAACAACTATATGAAAAGCATCTTGAAAACAAATGAAATGAATATATTCCCATACACGTGTAGCTTAACAAAACTGATTTGGGATAATTAAGTCAGGTTTTCATATTTGTTATCATCGTCTGGCTCTAAAAATGGCATTCTTGTTTTGCTCTCTCATATGATCAAGATTCTGTTACATATACAGTGCTTTTTGTTCTTCTGCTCTTTAATCCACAATTTGGCGACCTGCTCAGATATCTGGTTTCACACCATAACTCCCCCTGCACTGGAATGCTCTATCTTAAAGTCCATGACTTTCTATGACTTTTCCAAAATGCTTATGAGAACAAAAGCAGCATAAAGTTAAAAAAAGAACAAAAGAGTTTACTGTAGAGGCTCAGGACAGCACCGAAGGGATGGACATGCTTCGCTGAATCTAGGTACACAAAAAGAATTACCTGGGAAGCAAGGGGAGGAGAATGGTTAGCTGAGGGATGGGCACACACACAGGAGTTTAGAGGCTAGAAGCAGCTGTTCTCGGAAATGTCACATTGAGACAGGCAGTAAGGAATGTGTTTAAAATGAAATATTAAAGTTTTAATCAATGACAATCTATGTTTTACTTGGATTAATAAAGAAACTGTTCTATGACTGATAAAATGATTAGATTCATCAATTGAAATTTAGAAATTAAAAAAAAGAAAAATATTTTCCAGTACATGGTTTTATAAATAGTATGTTATTTAAGCTCTATATACTTTTTGTCTAACTGTTAAGTGGGACAGAAATCATAGTAACAAACTAATAATGGTTAAAAATTATAGGATTCACACCATTGTCATTTGGATCTATTTTTATGTGTTTGAGAGAAAGGAATTGAACTATAGATAAAATGCGTTCCAGACTAGGGGGTGAAAATATAAAGGAACCACATGTTATAAATTTACAGAAATGTCACCATTTGTGCAGAGATGAGCACGGAGATCCTAGACACAAGGTGGTCACAGCATTGCCTTCAGTAGCTTGTGGGTAAATTCCATTTTCTCCCCTTTTGGAGTTACTCTTATGGTACTAGAGACTGGGCATGGACATCTTTTTTTTTTTCTTTCTATTCCCAGGAAGATAAGCAGGATTCTTTCACCTAAGACAAAGATCAGATCAGTTGAATTCCTGTGGAGTCTTCACATGTCTAAAAACCCTGTTAGTTCATCAGGGAGACCACCAGGTTTTAAAATAATAGGCATATGTGCATATGCTCATTCATTTACTTCACCTACCAGGAATTGCCAGGTACTCTTTAAATAAGCTGACGGTTATTGTTAAATCAAAACATATATTGAGACTCACAAAGACACAGAGCTGTTAAAGAAGAAATTATTTTATAGAAGGAGCTACTTGGTGGAATAAGATAGAGGTTAGGTTTAAGAGAATTAATCTGGGTAATGAGACTATCACAAGGTCCAGGATCCTATTGTTAGTAAATGTCTTAATTCTCCTGAGTTAAAGGTCATGAATGCTACTTGTTATCTTTCTCACATGTGTTTTGTGAACCAACTGCATATCTCACCTTCATTTAGAAATTGTAGCAGCTTCAATATTTAGCAGGAGCTGTTGTCTGGCTTTCCAACAACTGAAAAAAAAGAAAGAAAGAAAGAAAAAGAAATCCATCATTTGTTTTTCCCTCTTCTTTCCTTTCTAGTGAATAACCAACACAGACCAGTCGCTAATCTACAGTAGTAAAATTTTGGTTCAGATATTTCCTTTTGTCAACACATTGTTCTGCAGTATATTCTACTAAGAAATGAAAGTTATTTGACAGCAGGGACTGTGCTTTTCTATTTATTAGGTTTAGGACCTGAAATAAATACCAAATAAGAATACTGAAGATTATGGCAATAATGTCTGGAAAGTTCTTAGAATACTCCAATGAAATGCATTACTGGATTACAAAATAGTTAATTGAAGTCATCCTCATTACAACAGTTGATTCCTTTGATGTATTGCCTCTGGGCATGATTAAAGATTTAACAATATTGGTCGTATACCCTGAGATGTGAAAAATGCCTAATCATTTGTTCAATAGTATAAGGATTATTTAGAATCAGAAAGCTAGGAAAATGCTGTCTGCATATAAATTAGCCTGACAAATTTAGTTTCCAATCATAATAGCATTTCTCATTTCTAAAGAATACAAAGAAGAAAGAATATGTGCATTTTTATTAAAAAAAAAACATGCAATTTAAAAGCTTAGAAGAAGAGAGTAATTTTATAAGAAAAACACAGATTTTAGTCTCAGAAGACCTATGTTCTAGTTGCAGGTCCTTTACTTCCTTGCTGGTGATGATTTAAAAGGTTATAATATCCATCTGGGTCTAGATCCATCCTCTTTTAAATAATGACCTCTAAGTTTGCTTCCAACTCTAAAATTCTATATTATTAAAGTAATACAACATAAAAAATACCACCACAATATTGAGTTAAATTAATATAACCCAGGGTATTTATTTCAAGGAACATTACAACATTCACAGGAAAAATTAACTTCCATGTTATTCCTAAACATAATTTAAAATTGGGGAAGGTTTTAGGATACAAACATCAAACTAATTAAAGTAGTGACTAAGAAAAAAAGATTAGAAATCTCCAGTGTGTGAACATTAAATACATTTCATTTCTCATAATATTAATAACTAACATTTATTGAGCATCTACTATGTGCCAGTCATTATTCACATGAAGTGTGTGCTATTATTACACCCAGTTTACAGAAGAAAAACTGAGGTGCACAGAGCTTAAGTAACTTTTCCAGGTGCAAATGCCAAAAAGTGAAAGTCTGAATCAAAATCCAGAGAGTCAAGCTGCAGAACCGACACTTTTAACCTCTTAACTACAGTATCCTTCTCATGAGTGTCTTCCTGTGTTCTCCCTACAATGATCAAAAGCCAGATAGCACAAGTACTCACTGATCATTCCTTTATATCAGTTAACAAGAGAAAGAAATTTATTTGTTTGAATTCTGCTCAAGGCAGACTATTAAAGGTTTATGCCACCTTCTCAAAGGAGTAGTACTTATACAAACTGATTGTGAAGTACTAATGCTAAAAATTCTATTCAGTATTTAACTTCTTAATGAACATATAGTAGACATTATGTAAAATGTTGAGATCATTTTCCTTTAAATAAGAATGAACCTTACATAGGTCTTTGATATTTGCTCTGTAAAAATTTTCATTTTAGAGATATACATTAGCTACTAAGAACTAATAAATCTGAGCGAATGCAGCTTCATTTAGAATCAAATTAGCTATTCCCTTATGCCTGGGGCTTAGCAGCCATAAAGATGATAGCATTCTACTCTGAACTTCATCAATAGTGAGGAAGTTTTAATCTGTTCACTAGAGGAAGTTTCCCATTTGGAAGGAATTATTCCATTTAAGCTTGCTTTCAGTTTAGCAAGGCACTTCTGACTTCTAGAAGCTATTTGCATGTGTGTATTCATGACTAAAAGGAGTTTATTTGGAAATTATACAGTATTATTTCCATTTTTATTCCTAAAGTCTAGGAATTTCTAGACTCAAGAATGCCAGGACAAAGATTTAAAGGTGACTACCTAGATAAATATATGTGGATAGTGGGAATTTTAAAACTTGATCCTAGCATATTTGATTTTTAATATTTCGTTACAATTAAGGATGCCAAATTTATTCTGTCTTTTTTCAAATGAAAATAAAATATGGGTTTCTTAAAGATGTTAGGACATTTGTAATATACTTTCTAGGATTCATAATTTTTGTTTTTAGTTAGCTATTTAAGAGATTCCTTATCTTACAGAATCCATTTTGAAAAAAAAAGTGTTAAGGTGAAAAAATTAATCAAAATTGCTCAGTTTTTTTGTAACCAAATCAATATTACAAAGTAAAGTGAAATATCAATTTAGTAAATTTAAAAAATATATGTAATAGTAATATAAATAAATCTTAAATATTGACTATCTAGAAGAAAAAAAATCATTTTTTCATGTAAGAGATAAGTTTAGATCGAAGTAATAATGAGAATTGAAGTAGGAATATATTGTTGGTCTCCTACATAAACCAGGGAATAGGAGATGGACTGTTCCAAAAATTAAATGCTATATTCTGTTATAATACTTGTCGTGGCCTGAGTGCGGGTTGGAAAAGAATTTCCAGACACAAGGCAGAATGTAAGGAAGATAGAATTTATTAAAGAGAAAGGACACTGCCAGAGCAGTGGGCTAACTTCTTAGTAATCTGGAAGAGTTGAACCGGAACATGTGCTATTGATCAGTTTTTTATAGCCAGAAAACAAAGGAATGTTCCGAGGTGAAAATTTCATTTACTGATTGATCAAGGCACATATACCTTCCTTCTATAGGGTGGGAGTGGAACAGGGCAGATGCCTTTCCCTATTTGGGATATGAACAGGTCCCACACGCTGCCCAGGTGGGCTCAGTAATTTCGCACCCCTCACAATATGGTGGGGAGTCCAGAAGGATGTGTAACGCTGAAACTTTTTCAGGCATGGTTGTCCTTTGTCCTTGGGAGCACCACAATACTTATCAAGGATCAGACATCAGTTAAGAGAAAACAGTCTTAGAAAACAACTGAAAAAAATGTAGTACTGAGGCAGGTTAATAACAAAAACAGGAAAGGACAAGGCAAACATAGGAAAATGCAAGCCCCAGGGAATAAGTAACTTATGGCCTCTTTCACAAGGTCCTGCCATGGGCAGCGCAAACATCTGGGTCAACAAGATAAGGGAAAACTAACGTATGCACTCTGGCTTCTGTACATTGCTTCTGCATAGACAAGCATAGCTATAGGCTCCCAAAAGCATGGGAATTGGTCTATAAAAGGAAAAACTTTCCTTTGGGTAGGGCTCAGTCTTTGGATGTGAATCCACTGGGCCTGTACCGGTACAATAAACATTGCTTCCTATATTGCAAGCTTCGGTGTCCTGCCTACCTCTACCGATCCCCCCAACAGTACTAGACTTTGGAAGAACTTCCTGATATTATAGAAATATCTGGCAAATTATTGGAATTCGTTAACAAGTGGTGAAGTAACTTCAGAATTTTCTAAGTCTCTCTCTGCTGGTAATAACACTTAGATGACTTCAGTGTAGAGACACAAAAGGCAAAAAGGATTTTTACGTGTCTATTGGCCTTTCAGTTAGTTTTGCATTTGGAATAGAATTGTGTTTACAGTTTCATATGAATTCATGTCTTTGGACCATAAAAATTACCAGGCAAAGTGATATTTAATTAAGCCTGGTTGAAAGAGTCTTTACTTTGACCGGTATAGAGTCATATTACATAGATCGATATTTTATTTTCTTCAAATCAGTAGTTCAAGATCCTCTCTCATTGTATGTATTTATTCTATTTATTCCTTTTTTTCTTGCCTCTCTGGAAAATTCTTGGCCATTTCAGTATTCAAAGTCAAATTTTTTTTTTAATATTTTACCTACTTTAAATAACTCATCAAGCGTATAAATGTTGAGGAAGGGGACCCCTTCCAGGGCCTGAGACTGGGCTCTTGTCTAACACTCAGAAATGAATTGTCCGAGGAACATGTGCTGACAAATCAAGAGACTTGGGGGCACCTGGGTGGAGAACAGGAAGGTAAGGGAACCCAGGAGGACTGCTCTGCCACGTGATTCACAGTCTCGGGTTTTATGGTGATGGGATCAGTTTCCGGTTGTCTCTGGCCAATCATTCTGACTTAGGGTTCTTTCTGGTGGTGCTTGCATCTCTCAGCCATGATGGACTCCAGTGAGGAGAATTCTGGAAGGTGGGTAGAACATGTGGACTGGAGTCTCTTTTGACCTTTCCTGTATTCTTCCAGTTGGTGGTGGCTTGTTAGTTCTTTGTTTCTTACCAGGATTTCCTCTTGTAAAATAACACATGCAAATTGTTACTGACTGTCTGGCTAGGGTGGGTGGTTTCAGTCTGTGTTTCCCCAAACATAAATAGTAATATCTGCACAATAAATTTGTTTTCCCCAATATGCATAGCAATATTAGAGAAACAAATTCATAGATTATAACAAAGAAGACAGAGATAAAATCATACACTTTTACTACAAATCAATAAAAGGTATGAGTCTTTCACGTACACCAATATAATCCAATTTATGAAATCATTTCCTTCAAAGAACACACAGTCTAGAAAAAGTTTTAGATGAGCCAAACCTTTTGTTAACATAATTTGATAAATGTCTTGATTGAGGTTGGAAAGAGGGAATGAAATATATTAGATAACAGAAAATTATGTAAGATATCAATTCACAATAATTGCATGCCTAAATCTTAAATAAGTAAATTTTTGAAGCAAAAGCGTAACACATTCATCAAAAAAGAAATGTGTTTATGGAAATTTTAAAATTTAAAACAAAGTCAGAAGGATTTAAATTTTATTTTACCACCTATTAGCTGTGAAACCTAGGCAAATTGTCTAACCTCTCCAAGCCCCAATGTATAGCTTCACCTGTTAAAAAAATAAGAAAATGAAACCTACTACTCAGAGACCCTTTAAGGACTAACATGTGATATATAATAAACATAGCTCAGTAAATGACTTGTTGTAGAATCATGAGAGAAAGTTTCCTTCCCACACTTGTTTGAGTCTACATGCCCCTCCTCTTCCAAATGCAAAAGTGAATCAAAGAAAATCAAGGGGCGTGTGTGTGTGTGTGTGTGTGTGTGTGTGTGTGTATTCAGAGATAATTTTTTTAGACCTTGTGATGCTGGCAGGTAGCCTTTTATATTCAACAGCGAATTATCTAAAAGTGTTAAGACATTTTAACAAGTGAGTTGTATAGGTATATATCCCAATTACCAGTATATCATGCAGGAACTCAGAAGAATTTTTTTCATATTCAATCAAATTCCCTAAGAAGTATGGAAAGCAAATTGATATAAATTGCATTTCTGGCTTCCCAAAATGTAATAAAAGACTCTAATGAATACATGCTACAGAGATTTACAATATAATAAGTGTTTCCAGGAACAATACACTATAAGAGGTAACTAAAGTCAATTTGTGAATGAGTTTAATAGTTCTCTTACATGTTTAATCCTACTAAATTTAATATCATTACAAATATATTATTCAAACAGTGAAGCATTTGGATTCCCTTATCTAATTCCCCCCATGATTCCTGAACTACATTTGTAAGTACTGGACCTTTCTCTATTTTTCTCTAATTCATTTATGATGTAATATAGTTCTTTAAAATTTCAGAGGCTGGGAAGGTTTAAAACTAAAGGTAGTAGGTGTTTGGATGGAACTAGCTCAAGGGAAGAAACAAACTTGGTTTAAAATATGTAGTGGTGATCACTAAAGAGGGATTAAATGTTATAAATTTGCCTTTCATATATATTGATATACATATATGGGGGATATATATAGCGCAATATATGCTAAGTATATATATATACCTCAATCTATATACTGAAGTTAGTTTATGAAATTGATTATGGAAGTAATTATGTGAAAAAAATCATGACAAAGTATAGGTCTCATAATTGAAAACACTACTTTTATTCATCAGTTGAACTTGTGATATAATTGCTGTACCGAAATATATATTTCTCTTAGGACCTTGCATAATTTAATATGTTAGATTGACTTTCAGAGGATGTGTTGCCTGGGAAACCCTTGAAAGAGAGCCCAAAACAAGGACTTAGATGCAGGTATTTTTTAGGAATTAATTTCAGTGAGCAGGAGTTCAAAACTGGGAGAACTGAGGGAAGGAGAAAAGACCGTAAGTGTGAAATAATACTTGTTTCTGTGAACAGAAGCTCAATTTTAATTGGGATATTCAAAGAAGGGTACAGAATGCCTCCTGAAAGTATCCACCTGAGTTTAATGCATCTGCTTCCACCATGGCATTGGTTAAGGGTTGTTCTCAAGGGCACCGACTGCTCTTTGTTTTCAGATTACTACTGAGAGTAACTCCCATTTGTGTCTGCAGCTCTGGAGAATCCTTGAAACAGGCAAGATGCTACTGACACCAGATGTCACAAAACCCATGCAGAACTGTCCACAAGGCCTCAGCTAGAATTATATATGAGACAAAGAAGATGTGGGGTGAGGCAGCCTAGGCATCTGATACTGTCTACTTCTTGCACCATTTTGGTCTTTTCTGTCATTGTGTTTTCAAATTGAGGGCTAACTATCTTTGGTATCTAATACAACAAACCATATACAATGGTCATTGAAACAAACTATAATTGCCACCTTTGCTATATGTATAATTTTCTTCTTCCACAATTCACTCCAGATTTTTCTTAGCCTGAATCAGCAATTCAGCTGGACTAGATTGCTGTCATAGTGGGTTGATTCTTCGTTAAAGAATTCCATAAAACTCTGGGATCTTTATTGCCATGTCCTTGTTAGACTATGGTCACAACAAAAGCAAAGAAGTAACAAAAGACGGTCCAGTGTATCCCCTGAATACTGGACACACTCCTGCCCACATTACATAACCTCTCTAGCTAAACAATCAAAAAACTTTTATTAATATAGCATGTCTCTGAATTTTTGTAGAGTTTAGTTCCCACAAGCAGACATTTGTGTGTCTTAGCATGACATACTAAATATATGCCATTTCCTGCTACTGAGTCCAGTTTTCATGATGTAATTAAAATAGTGAGCCAGTGTGATGCTCTGCAGGATGTCAAGATAATCAAGGTAATGCAGATTATTTCTGAGCAGAAACAAGTAGTGTTAACCTAGCCTTAGGGCAAGATAGTACATTCCTGTGTTCTCCCCACAAAAGGCAAAGAGTTTTGGGTCCCCTCAACTGAAGGAGAGTGAAAAGAATGTATTTATGATAGTAATAGCGACGTACTACTTGTACAAGGCTGTCTTGACATATCTAGGTAAAGATACCTCTTTAGGACTATAAATGTCATAGTGGCTAACAACTGGTTACAGTTATGGTAATCTACTATTGCTTGTTACAATTCACCTGGATTCTGTAAAACCAACACAGTTGAATTGAACACAGAAATGATAGAGGCCTCATCTTCAACATCCTTAAGACTATGAGGGTAGACTGATCTCTTCCTGAGATGTACCCTTGCCTTATTTTACTTATTTTCTCCGGTAGGGGTATGGCAGTTTCAGTGTCTTGCAATTGGCTTTTCCGACCGCAATGGCTCTTACTCTATTGGTCAGAGAGACAATGGTTTTTGCCAACTCCTAATTCCTTCCAGGTCATCAGCCACTTGTAAAACTTGTGGCAAGGATAATCTTTATGTACAGCCCTGTGACCAAGTGTTCACCTTAAATTCTACTCTCTGTAATCTGGAAGCTATCTTGTCCACTCATATCTGGAAAGCAAGTCTACGTGGACTCACAGATGGGAGTGTAAAGGCAGGAGACACTTCTGAAAGTCAGGACATCCAAGCTCTAGTCTTGGATCTCTACTAAGCATGGATGTTTACTTTCAGGCAAATCACTTAGACTCTCTGCATTTTAGAATTTTAAATACTAAGACAGGAGGTTGGAGCAGACGATCTTTTGATTATTTATAGTAACATATTCATTACAGAAATGTGATATAGATGGTTTTATCAGTTGAATATCTACAACATCCGATTCAGATCTCAAAAACATTGCTAAAATAGGAAAGAGTTGCTGCATATTCAAACTCAATCATTGCTACATAAACATATTGAATGTTTACTTTGTTAAATGCTTTGTATTGGTTACCTATTTTATTTTCTCACCAAAAATTTGAGGATGATGTTATTATGATTCCCTATACAGATGATAAAATTGACAGAGAGGACGTGTCCAAGATTAATCAAACAGCTAGTAATCAACAGAAATGCGATTTGAACCCAACCAGTTCATGCTCTAAACCTCTGGATTGTACAACCACTTTACATTATCCGTCTATACATTCAATGGTCTGTTCAGTAAAAATGAAAACGTCCAAGTCAGTCTAAGCAGTTTTTTATTGGTTCAGTTCTGTCAAAGTGATAACTCTGGTAGCTTTAGTGTGGGGGTAAATTTCTTAATTTGGCATTTATTCAGCTTTTGTTCTTTATTGTTATGACTGTTACTAAACAAAAATATTGAAGAAAATAGTGACTTAAAATACTTCTACAGAACTTTCTGGAGCTTTGTGATAGAGATTTGAACTTTTCTTTCTTCCAGAAGACTGAGATCCAAAGACAGAGAAAGAAAAAGGAAGGAGTTAAAAGGCACCTCTTTGCAGCCTCTCCAGAATTTCTGGATGACTTCTCATCTGGTCTAATTTTTCCCTGATGAGAAGCTGTGCTTGAGAGTAATAAGGACTGCATGAACTAAATACATCACACTTGACTGTCTGCATAATGGCAATGGTGGAAAGGAATCAAATGGATTTAGGTTTCATCAACGTGCAGCTATTGATTTTTCAGCTTTCCATGAGCAGCAAAATGGAGTTAGCAAAAACCACTTTTTGCACTCAAAAGAGTGAACAGCAAGGGAATATCAAACCATGCTTAAATACAATGTGCGCTTCTTTAAACAGCTTGCATCTCACCCCTGACTCCTTCAGCCGTAAAAGCACACCTCTACTTCACAAATGTACACAGCACAAAATAGCGGAGTGTTTTGCTAACACTATACTACTGATAAATCTGAACAGTTATATCACTAATCATATATTTTAAAGTTCATTAAGCATCAGCAGATATTATCTTTATATATATATTAAAATTTAGAACAAAAAAGGAATGATTCTTGAAAAAATCATTTTTTAAAAGAGGTATAGTAAAATTGAGTGTGACTGAATTCTCGTTTGAATATTTTTTTAAATGCCTCTCTACTATCAAAAAACAAAATTAAAAAATTAGATTATCTGATACAACACATTAGATATCTGTTTTAAAAGACGTATGTAAACCAACAGCAAAATGGTTGTCTTTTTCATTTTAATCTATTTTTTAATGTTTTGAAAGGGTAAAGGGCTCTTGTTTTGTTTTTGAAGGCAGAAAAGTTGTAGGTAAACCTCATTCAAAATAAGTTTGCTCTGTGAAATTCACCTTTGTCATTTGTTATAGTACTTTTTTTTTCCTGCCATTCTATCCAAATTATTTTGTCCTCAGATTACAAGCAGGGCCATTCATCTGTTAGTTTCAAGCTTATCATATGAAATTAAACTTCAGGATGTGCAGTAATTAGAAATCACCTCACCCTGGAAAATGGGATAATGACAAAGTCCTTGAATCAGTGGAGGTTAAAGCTGCATGTTTAGAGCACATTTGTATAAACCTGAGACAGGATTCTGATTAGCAATATTGTATGAAGGTACTACAATTAAAAGTTATGTTTAATCTAGCAGAAAGAGTTTATTTTAAGCACTGTGACCTTAGAATTGCATCATGTAAGTAGAAGAATATCTGGCAAAAAATAATATATAATGCCCTTTCATCAACCTTGTCTTAAGTTCACTTTTCAAGAAATTACTGAAATATTAGTAACAACATTGTGTACCAGGCATATAAATTATTAGGTACAACTCACTAATATACAGGTGTATAGCAATTGTGAGTTACTTAAATAAGAAAAAAGGTTAAGCTTGGCAACTTATGTAGTGAGATAAATATAGATACACTAAAGATGCAAAACCTGAAACCATACAAGTAAAACAAAATATGTCAGTACTCTTGGATTTGAAATTGAGAGTGTCCCTCTAAGCATAATACCAAAAGCAGAAATAATCAAAAAAACCATAACTGCCACAGCAAACACAAGATAGACCTTTTTGTTATAAAAATGTAGGTGGAATAACACATAAGAAGAAATTCCACAGACACTTAGTTGTCATTAATGGTGCCATTCCTGAAAGAAATTGGTATAAAGTACAGGTAGTGGATTTATGACTGAACCTCTGGAGACAGTATGAACCCAATTTCCTCATCTTTATTCTAGTTTCCTGATATTAATATAACTCACATATCTCTCCTAATGTCCTCTCTTTCTTCCCCCATAGCATCAAGCTGGTCTCCCTGTGCTCTGTCGTAGCTTCCCACAAGCCATCTATTTTACATTTGGTAGTGTGTATATGTCGATGCTACTCTCTTACACTCACATTTAAATTCCTGGGTGGTGGTGGGGTCAGAGCGGGTTCTGATTAGCTTTGCTACTATCATCTATGCCCGGTAGCAGCCTCCACACCAACCCACACTGTGGACTATTGGCCTAGCTACATAGATCGGCACATTATAAGAATCTACACCATGAAACAAAATGGGACTTGAGTTCAATACAACAAGAGAAGCATGATAAAATTACTAAATCTTTAAAATTCTGAGAATGTGTCAAAGAAGAGCTTATGATGAAAAATGAGATAAAATAAACAAAAAAAAGGAAAGTGATTAATATTCATGAAAAGTTTATGTGGGAGAAAGTGTATTGTAAGGTAATTAACATGTTAAAAGCAATATTAAAATCAAATTTAGAGATCATAGAGAACTGAATACTAAAGAAAGTAATATCAAAAAACTGAAACAAAACTTAACTACCCACTGAGTATGGAGGAAAAGATCAAGAATATCAAAACAATAGGTAAGAGGTTCTTAGAAATGGTTATCCAACAATCAGAAGTAACTGGAACTAGTGGAGTTGAAACAATAATCAAATTAAACAGATTTTTAAAAAACAGTGATCTTAAATGACTAAAACTTATAAATGGTAATGACTCATTGAGATTTCGCAAAATAAATAAGTCTCCGCCCTTGAAATAGGTAGGTGGATTTTATCCTTAATGTTTAAAAATAAAATAATCTAGAAGCATTCAGACAGAGAAACTAACCATCCAACCAAGAAGAAAAAAATGTAACTTAGGAAGAAACAAAAATCATATTGGCCAAAGATTTCTCAACAACAAAATTCAGTAGTGCATGACCATTTTTGTTTTCTAATATTGAGAAATTTTTCTGAACCTTCAAGGAAATAAGTTAGAGACTCCAAGAATTTGCAAAGATAGCATGGTGATATTAATTCTATGGAAAATATAAACTATAACTCACAATTTACCAGTGATATATCAAAAGATACAACTAAAAATCATTTCATGAGCACTTAAGTATGTTTTGTCTGAATAATTGTTATATATCATTTTATAAAATGTAATGTAAACATTAAATCAGAGAAATAACTTCTGAAAGAGAAGACAGAAACAAACCACAAAATTCCTAAGAAAAATAAATCTAATAAACTAAAAAAAAAAATATATATATATATATATATATATATATATATATATATATATACCAATCAGGAAGAGGATGGAAGTGGGTACCAAGGAAAAAAATCCCTCATCTCAGGTAAGGTGATGCTAGGGACTTCCAGACAAGGGGGTCACTCCTGTGAAACATTTGGGTGACTCTTTCTTCATACCTTGAAGAAGGTATGAAGATCTTTCATGACTAGAGCTTGAAAAGCCATCTTAAGACCATTAGGGAAAGGCCAAAATAATACTGGGGACACTGATCCCCTCTGTACTTCTCTAAACTAATGGCAGCAGTGACCTACTTCCAGATTTGTTTTTTATAAGAAAAATAACCTTATATTTCTATAAATAAATGTAGTTTGATTTTCATTTACTTATAGTCAAATGCAATCCCAATTCTTAAGACATAATTAGATCCGTCCTTATTCTTAAAACTCATAAAAAGTATTGAATTAGCATATCACAGTTAGCAATGCGCGTAAGCATAAAACGACCATTAATGAAATTTAAGACATTATGTACACTACCCAGTTTTGCTAGAGGTTAAATAAAAGAGTATAAAGAAAAATAGTCCATAAAATAAAAACAGAGTCATGAAAGCATCAAGAACAGAAATCACAAAACAGAATAATGAAACAAAAGGTTTATAAAATAATGAAATGGTGAAAGACAGCTTAAAAAGGTTTTGAAAACTTTGTTGAAGTTAAAGATCAGTATATCCCTTATTTATACTACATATAGTATTGACACATTATAAGTAACAGATTGAGCAAAATTTCACCAAAGAAATTCAAACAAAAAGATGCAAGATTAATTAGAGTAATAAACAATAGACTGAACTATATTTCAAGGCAAAAAGTATTAAAGAGAGCAAATAATCCTCATAGAAGGAAAGACTTGGCTGAACCACACATATCTTTGAATATATATGTCAGAAATTCTTAGATATACAAATATAAAGTACACACAAAGAAGAGACATTTACCAGCCACACACAATCTTTCAAAATAAATGCAAAATACATATATCCATACTCTCTGTGTACAAATACAGTTTACATACAAAATGAATAGAAAATATAATCTTTACTTTTGCCTACTCCCATTGACATAAGCAATTGTATGTTGTATAGCACATTTAATAAAGCTAAATTTGTAGGATAGCTCTTATTTTTTCCTAAACAGATTCAAATCTTATTAGACCATGAAGAAAATCTCAATAAACTCCAATGAGCAGAAACTGTATGAGCCACCCCTTCTTTCAAAACAGTAATAAAATTATGTTAAAAAATTCACCAAAAATATTAATTTGAATAAAATAACATCCTCTAAAAAATTGGCTCAATTACAATATTCTACCTACAATTAGAAATTATTTTTGAAGATGGGAATAGTTTTAAATGCTTTAGTGTCCACAACTGTTTTCTGAGATAAAGTCAAATACTTGCATTTTTAAAATGAACAGACTTAATTAAACCTTAAGTTTAGACGTTGAAAAATATGAGAAAGTCAAAGAAAGAGAAGTGGAGGAAATAGCTAAGACCCCCCAGTGGTTTAAGCTGTGGACTTACCTCCAGGCTTTGTGAGTCCCTTAACGGCTACAATCTTACTTTCTTAGATTGAGGGGTTCTCCTTATTTTCCATAGTTGAAATAAGCCTGCCTAAGTCAACCAGCATTAATGCTTCTGACTGCCTGTGCACAGTTCTTGAGACCTATCAGGACCTCCCAAAGGCATTTACCTTGTTGATGAGGTTGGCCACAAACCCGAATGTTGTGTGCACTGAATCTCACTGTGAAAAAATCTTCAGTCTCTCACACCCCAATTTTCCACCCAGAAGGATTAGGACAAACTTGAAGAGCTCAGAATGCAAAGTAAGTGGAGCTTGATCTGAGAGAATTTACTGGAGACCCATTGAGAGTAGCCAAAGACAGTGAACCAAAGGGCTCGGTGGTACCTTTACTTGCATCAAGGAGCAGTCCCCAGAATCTTTAGCACCTGTCATAGGGTCCCATGTCATAACAAAATATTCAAATGACAAAACTAAAACAATTTAGTAACAAACTGCATGTCCTTTATTCAAGAGGAAACAATCCATGGATGGGGGCGTGGGTGCACTGCCTCTCAAACAGTGAAGCATCCTTCCTGAGGGATTTTGGGTAAAAGCAAGTTTTACTGAGCTTTAGAAAAAACAGCACGATTGGCTAGGAGGTCAGAGATTTCTTTGTAAGGCTAGCAGGCCCTACTTTCCAGAGTTGAGACATTGTGATTGGCATATTTTAGGTGTTCTTGACAGTGGGGAGTTTTCCATTGAGTGCAAGCTGACTTAGGTTTAGATTTTTGGAGGTGGGCGGGCCATGGGGGATGTCCCCATTTTGTGGTCTCAATATACAAATTACCTTTATCAGTTGTAAGGAAGTGACTTGGAATGAGAAGTCCAAAGACAGACTTTTACAATCTTCTGTTTTCAGCTCCCCATCTGATTTCTTCAATAACTGAAGTTTCCAGGAGCTGTGGAAACAATTCTTTTTCATGTCAGTCATGCCCTCTGGAGGTATGATGTTGTAAGTGAGGAACCATTCCTCTCCACTGCTGTGATTTTCATTTCCTCCCTTGTTGTCTTTGATTTTATGGGTTTTATATATTTGAATTCCTATTTTAATGAGTTTTCATGAGAAAAGGAGATAAATGTTAGTGACAGTTCAATCCTCCATGTCTCACCTGAAGCTTCGGAGTCAATAATTTGAATAATACTTTACTAATGTAAATAAGAAGGATCCCTAAGGAAGGTATTGTTTTTGCAATATTTTGAATGTATATAATTGATACAATTGGTGCAAACAAATTAACATTATTTTTACGCATTTTTTTCTCACATAATCATGTATTTATCTAGTGTGAATTTATCATTGACCCTATTTAGGTTGAGCAAACTTTGTCTTGCATGAGGCTCTAGAATTTAATCTGGCCTTTATTGAAAAGTAGCAGCAAAATTTGGAAAAGAACTATATCATGAAATGATCCAATATCTTTTTTCTTTTTACCGTATCACTGTTATGAGCTGTTTATTTTCTTATTATTTAGTGCTTCCTCCTATAAATAGAATGAAGAAAAAATTGCAATTGATTGATGTTCAGTTTAGCCACTTCCATTTAATTAAAAATTTAAATTTATGCATTGTAACATAATTTAAAAATGAATTTCAGCTACATGTTCATGTTTAGGAAATATTTCATAAGCACATGTTTTTGAAAATAACTGTCTTAAATTTTTTTTCATAAGTCACTGAAACCATATTTTTGCTGAGAGCAAATAAGCTTAGACCTCAAAAGATTTACTTCGGAAGTTAAAAGGTCCACTTAGGAAGTGAAAACCCACAATGCTCTAATGAAATTTAAACATAGCAAAACCTCTTCTCTCCCCTACTATCATTAACTGGTATGAGGCTTTTTGATGAAGTTTAAAAGACTTCTTCAAAAAATTCCCACAAGCAAGCCAAAGTAAGAACAAAGTAGTCATCTGAATTTTACAGCTTTGTTTTCTCGTTTGATTTTATGTAATAGTGCTGTATTGCTTTTAGCCAGTTTATTGTTTTCTGTAACTTGACCCTTGAAGTAAAAACAATATTGTTGTTTGTTTTAATATTAAAAGTCAATAAGGAGTGAAACAGGAAAGGCAATGTATCAGACTTTTTAAAAGATATTTTGGGAATTCACTGACAATCTTTTCTCATTGTTACATGTAGGAGTGCCTTCCCAACCATAAAGATTATTTCTGAAATCATTTGGTGGGAATATTTTCATTAGTGAGCCTTTAAGGATTGTTTAGAAAATTTTGGTAAAATAGACCCAGGTGCCTAAAATAAAATGACAAAGATAACACATAAGTACAAAAAGATCAGGGATGTGTTGTATTTTCTTAAAATATTAAGAATCAGTACTAGCTATTTAATTTTTAATTACCTTTCCCTAGGCACTGTAAATTTTACAAAATTACCTTACCACAAAGCATTAAAACAATACTAGAAGTTTCTGTTTTTTTCCAAAGCATACGCATGCTGCAACTTTCTTTTAGTCATATTCTATTTTCTAATTTTAGAGCTTAAAATCTTAGACTTCAGCTTTTCTGGTCCCAGAGCAACAAAGCTTTTTAAAAGAGAATTTTAAAAAAATGAGATAAGGTTCCATTATGGTATTAATTTCAGATAAATAAGTATGGTGACATTCAAGCCCAGTACCACTAGAAGGGAATACATAGCTTAAGTTATATACCACGTCACAGGATTTTCTACTGTTTCTAACATATAGAGCTTCTTTCTCAGTAAGACTTAAGAATAGTTAGAAGATTTTGACTTTCTTCTATCCAGCTTCCTTTAATTCTCCTGGGGTTTAATTCTTCTGCTCCACCTTCTACTTTAGCTTCTTAATTCATTCAAGAAGTTCTAAGTTACACTGTGGTAGCAACAACCCTAAGTTTACTTTGGCTCAACCCAATTATTTACCTTTGCATACACACTGCTGTGGGTATAGGATAGGCCCCAAGACCATGTGCCCTCCATGTATTTATTCAGCATTCCAGGCAGCTCTTAAGTATGTGGTACCTCCACATCAACATACGCTTTCACAATCACTGAAGCAAGAAGGAGTCAGGCTGGAAAAACAATCGCTGATTTCTAGTAAGATGCCTCACTCCTCCTCACATTAGATTGGCCAAAACAAGTCACATCATCTTCTGTGATTCAAGGGGATGGAGAAGTGCAGTCTTCCTATATGTTCAGAAATACAATCTGTCATACAGAGTGAAGTCAGAAAGAGAAGGACAAATATTGTATGCTAACTCACATATACGGAATCTAAAAATGGTACTGATGAACTCAGTGACAAGAACAAGGACGCAGATACAGAGAATGGACTGCAGAACTCGAGGTATGGGAGGGGGCGGGGGGTGAAGGGGAAACTGAGACGAAGCGAGAGAGTAGCACACACATATATATACTACCAACTGTAAAATAGATAGGCAGTGGGAAGTTGTTGTATAACAAAGGGAGTCCAACTCGAGGATGGAAGATGCCTTAGAGGACTGGGGTGGGGAGGGTGGGGGGGACTCGAGGCGGGGGGAGTCAAGGAAGGGAGGGAATACGGGGATATGTGTATGAAAACAGATGATTGAGCTTGGTGTACGCCCAAAAAAATAAAACAAAACAAAACAAACAAACAAAAAAAAATACAGAAGAACCATATTTTGCTGAACAGTGGTAATGCATACTAAGATTTTTTTTTCAAAAAACCTGCCTATAAATAATTTTTATAATAATTAATATAAATTAGAATCATAATGCTATGGTTGGCCAAAAAGTACAACAAAATAGATACACAGGATTTTGTGTCAAGGAAGAATTAAAATAATGTTAACTGCGTTCATACTCCATCTCCCACCCCCATGCAGGTATATTTTTATTTTTTATTTTTTTTATTTTTATTTTTTTTATTATTTTTTGGGGGTACACCAGGTTCAATCATCTGTTTTTATACACATATCCCCGTCTTCCCTCCCTTCCTTGACTCCCCCCCCCGAGTCCCCCCCACCCTCCCTGCCCCAGTCCTCAAAGGCATCTTCCATCCTCGAGTTGGACTCCCTTTGTTATACAACAACTTCCCACTGACTATTTTACAGTTGGTAGTATATATATGTCTGTGCTACTCTCTCGCTTCGTCTCAGTTTCCCCTTCACCCCCGCCCCCTCCCATACCTCGAGTTCTCCAGTCCATTCTCTGTATCTGCATCCTTGTTCTTGTCACTGAGTTCATCAGTAGCATTTTTAGATTCCGTATATGTGAGTTAGCATACAATATTTGTCCTTCTCTTTCTGACTTACTTCACTCTGTATGACAGACTGTAGTTCTATCCACCTCATTACATATAGCTCCATCTCATCCCTTTTTATAGCTGAGTAATATTCCATTGTATATATATGCCACATCTTCTTTATCCATTCATTTGTTGATGGGCATTTAGGTTGCTTCCATGTCCTGGCTATTGTAAATAGTGCTGCAATAAACATTATGGTACAAGTTTCTTTTGGGATTATGGTTTTCTTTGGGTATATGCCCAGGAGTGGGATGACTGGATCATATGGTAGTTCTATTTGTAGTTTTTTAAAGAACCTCCAAATTGTTTTCCATAGTGGCTGTACCAACTTACAGTCCCACCAACAGTGCAGGAGAGTTCCCTTTTCTCCACACCCTCTCCAATATTTGTGGTTTCCAGATTTTGTGATGATGGCCATTCTGATTGGTGTGAGGTGATACCTCATTGTGGCTTTGACTTGCATTTCTCTGATGATGAGTGATGCTGAGCATCTTTTCATGTGTGTGTTGGCCATCTGTATGTCTTCTTTGGAGAAATGTCTATTTAGGTCTTCCACCCATTTGTGGATTGGGTTATTTGCTCTTTTGGTATTCAGCTGCATGAGCTGCTTGTATATTTTGGAGATTAATCCTTTGTCTGTTGTTTCATATGCAATTATTTTTTCCCATTCTGAGGGTTGCCTTTTAGTCTTGTTTATGGTTTCTTTCACTGTGCAAAAGCTTTTAAGTTTCATGAGGTCCCATTTGTTTCTTCTTGATTTTATTTCCATGATTCTAGGAGGTGGGTCAAAAAGGATGGCGCTTTGATGGATGTCATAGAGTGTTCTGCCTATGTTTTCCTCTAGGAGTTTTATAGTGTCTGGCCTTCCATGTAGGTCTTTAATCCATTTGGAGTTTATTTTTGTGTATGGTGTTAGGAGGTGTTCTAATTTCATTCTTTTACATGTTGCTGTCCAATTTTCCCAGCACCACTTATTGAAGAGGCTGTCTTTTTTCCATTGTATATTCGTGCCTCCTTTGTCAAAGAGAAGGTGCCCATATGTGTTTGGGCTTACTTCTGAGTTCTCTATTCTATTCCATTGATCTTCCTTTCGATTTTTGTGCCAGTACCATACTGTCTTGATCACTATGGCCTTGTAGTATAGTTTGAAGTCAGGAAGCCTGATTCCACCAGCTCCATTTTTCCTTCTCAAGATTGCTTTGGCTATTCGGGGTCTTTTGCGTTTCCATACAAATCGTAAGATTTCTTGTTCTAGTTCTGTGAAAAATGCCATTGGTAATTTGATCGGGATTGCATTGAATCTGTAAATTGCTTTGGGTAGTACAGACATTTTCACGATGTTGATTATTCCAATCCAGGAACATGGTATGTCCCTCCATCTGTTTGTGTCACCTTTGATTTCTTTCATCAATGTCTTAAAGTTTTCTGCATACAGATCTTTTGCCTCCTTGGGCAGGTTTATTCCTAGGTATTTTATTCTTTTTGTTGCAATGGTGAATGGGAGAGTTTCCTTAATTTCTCTTTCTGCTCTTCCGTTGTTCGTGTATAGGAATGCAAGAGATTTCTATGCATTAATTTTGTATCCTGCTACTTTACTAAACTCATCAATTAGTGCGAGCAGTTTTCTGGTAGAGTCTTTAGGGTTTTCTATATATAATATCATGTCATCTGCAAAGAGGGACAATTTTACTTCTTCTTTTCCAATGTGGATTCCTTTGATTTCTTTTTCTTCTCTGATTGCTGTGGCTAATACTTCCAAAACTATGTTGAATAATAGTGGTGAGAGTGGACACCCTTGTCTTGTTCCTGATCTTAGAGGGAATTCTTCCAGTTTTTCTCCATTGAGAACGATGTTGGCTTTTGGTTTTGCATATATGGCTTTTATTATGTTGAGGTAATTTCCTTCTATGCCCATTTTCTGGAGAGCTTTTATCATAAATGGATGTTGAACTTTGTCAAAAGCTTTTTCTGCATCTATTGAGATGATCATATGGTTTTTATCCTTCAATTTGTTGATATGATGTATCACGTTGATTGATTTGCATATATTGAAGAATCCTTGCATCCCAGGGATAAACCCCACTTGATCATGGTGTATGATTTTTTTAATGTGCTGTTGGAGTCTGTTAGCTAGTATTTTGTTGAGGATTTTTGCATCTATATTCATCAGTGATATTGGTCTGTAGTGTTCTTTTTTTGTGACATCTTTGCCTGGTTTTGGTATCAGGGTAATGGTGGCCTCATAGAATGAGTTTGGGAGTGTTCCGCCTTCTGCAATATTTTGGAAGAGTTTGAGAAGGATAGGTGTTAACTCTTCTCGAAATGTTTGATAGAATTCGCCTGTGAACCCATCTGGTCCTGGGCTTTTGTGTGTTGGGAGATTTTTAATCACTGCCTCAATTTCCATACTTGTGATTGGTCTGTTCATGGTTTCTATTTCTTCCTGGTTCAGTCTTGGAAGATTGTATTTTTCTAAGAATGTATCCGTTTCTTCCAGGTTATCCAATTGACTGGCATAGAGTTGCTTGTAGTAGTCTCTCATGATGTTTTGTATTTCTGAGGTGTCCATTGTTACTTCTCCTTTTTCATTTCTAATTCTGTTGATTTGCATCTTCTCCCTTTTTTTCTTGATGAGTCTGGCTAATGGTTTATCCATTTTGTTAATCTTCTCAAAGAACCAGCTTTTAGTTTTATTTATTTTTCTTATGGTTTCTTTCCTTTCTTTTTCATTTATTTCTGCTCTGATCTTTATGATTTCTTTCCTTCTGCTCACTTTAGGGTTTCTTTGTTCTTCTTTCTCTAGTTGTTTGAGGTGTAAGGTTAGGTTGTTTATTCGATCATTTTCTTGTTTCTTAAGGTAGGACTGTATTGCTATCAACTTCCCTCTTAGAACTGCTTTTGCTGCATCCCATAGGTTTTGGGTTGTTGTGTTTTCGTTGTCATTTGTTTCTAGGTATTTTTTGATTTCCTCTTTGATTTCTTTAGTGATTCCTTGGTTGTTTAAGAGTGAATTGTTTAGCCTCCATGTGTTTGCCTTTTTTGCAGTTTTTTTCCTGTAATTGATATCTAGTCTCATGGCGTTGTGGTCTGAGAAGATGCTTGATATGATTTCAATTTTCTTGAATTTGCTGAGGTTTGATTTGTGACCCAAGATGTGATCTATCCTGGAAAATATTCCGTGTGCACTTGAGAAGAAAGTGTCGTCTGTCGTTTTTTGGATGGAATGTCCTATAAATATCAATTAAGTCGAGATGGTCTAATGTGTCATTTAAAGCTTGTGTGTCTTTATTTATTTTCTGTTTGGATGATCTGTCCATTGATGTAAGTGGTGTGTTCAAGTCTCCCACTATTATTGTGTTACTGTCGATGTCCCCTTTTATAGCTGTTAGCAGTTGCCTTATGTATTGAGGTGCTCCTATATTGGGGGCATAGATATTTACCATTGTGATATGTTCTTCTTGAATGGATCCCTTGATCATTAGGTAGTGTCCTTCCTTGTGTCTTTTAATAGTCTTTACTTTCAAGTCTAATTTGTCTGATATGAGTATTGCTACTCCAGCTTTCTTTTGACTTCCATTTGCATGGAATATCTTTTTCCATCCCTTTACTTTCAGTCTATATGTATCCCTTGGTCTGAAGTGGGTTTCTTGTAGGCAGCATATAGAAGGGTCTTGTTTTTGGATCCATTCAGCCAGTCTGTGTCTTTTGGTTGGACCATTTAATCCATTGACATTTAAAGTGATTATTGACATGTGTGTTCCAATGACCATTTTCTTAATTGTTTTGAGTTTGTATTTGTAGGTGTTTTCCTTTTCTTGTGTTTCCTACTTAGAGAAGTTCCTTTAGCACTTGTTGTAAGGCTGGTTTGGTGGTGCTGAATTCTCTTCACTTTTGCTTGTCTGGAAAGCTTTTGATTTCTCCCTCAAAGCTGAAAGGGATTCTTGCTGGGTAGAGTATTCTTGGCTGTAGGTTTCTCTCTTTCAGGACTTTCAGGATATCCTGCCATTCCCTTCTGGCCTGCAGCGTTTCTGTAGAAAGGTCAGCTGTTATCCTGGTGGGTTTTCCCTTATATGTTGTTTGTTGCTTTTCTCTTGCTGCTTTTAATATTTTTTCTTTGTGTTTAGTTGTTGTTAGTTTGATTAATATGTGTCTTGGTGTATTTCTCCTTGAGTTTATTCTGTATGGGACTCTCTGTGCTTCTTGGACTTGGTTCATTATTTCCTTTCCCATGTTGGGGAAGTTTTCCACTATAAGCTCTTCAAATATTTTCTCAGACCCTTTCTTGTTTTCTTCTTCTTCTGGGATGCCTATAATTCGAATGTTGGTATGCTTAATGTTATCACTGAGGTCTCTGAGACTGTCCTCTATTCTTTCCATTCTTTTTTCTTTTTCCTGCTCTGTGGCGTTTATTTCCCCCATTCTATCTTCCAACTCACTTATTCGTGCTTCTGCCTCAGTCATTCTGCTGGTTATAGCATCTAGAGTATTTTTAATTTCAGTTATTTTGTTATCCATTGCTGTTCGTTTTTCTGAGTTCTTATGAACTGTTTCTTGTACTTTCTCTATTTTGTTATCGAGATTTTGTATCATTTTTACTATCATTACTCTAAATTCTTTTTCAGGCATTTTTCCTATTTCCTCTTCATTTATTTGGTCTTGTGGGTTTTTTTCCTGCTCCTTTGCCTGCATGGTGTTTCTTTGTTTCCTCATGGTTGTCCAAACTTTTGGGGGTGCTTGTCCTGGCGATAGAGGTGTTTATAGAAGACTGTCCAAGCCTCAGACTAATGTCCAAGTATTGGATTAAACGAATATTAAGTCTCGGAAACATATACATGTATAAGACACACAATTACTGATCCGGTAGGACATAAGGCTCTAGAAAGACCTGACAGAACCCCAGTGTGCTATCAGATATTCAAAGAGACACCCAGCAGAAATTGACAACTGAAACAGAACAAATCAGAGACAAAAGCAAAAGCAAACAAACAAACAAATAACACCTTACACATACAAACATCAATCCAGGGAGATTTTGTAAGCTAGGATCAAATATAGAAAAGAGGCAGAGTACCACCAGAGAGAATGGAGATTCTCAGAATGTAATTAGACAACAGTACTAAGAACTAAGATAAAGACAAAAGCCTAATATTAAATACCAAGGCAGTGCGTCATCAGGAGAATAGAGCAAGGAGTCTGAGCAGTCCAATAGTGTTGCTTATAAGTATGTTAAGATAAAATAAACTTAAAAAGGCTGGAAGAAAGGGGAACAGAAGAGCGTAATGTGGTTGGAAATATGCAAATAAAAAGAAAGGAATAGAAATGTATAAAAGATAGGGATGAAAGGAAAGTATGAGAGATATATTGTCCGTACTACCAAAAACTTAGCTAGATATAGAAGTATATAAAAAGGCAAAAAAAAAAAAAAAAAAGAATTAAAAGTATCCTTAAAAAATTATGTTATAAAACTTGTAGATCCCTTAGGGCTAAGATCGTATTTAATAAAGAAAAAAAAAAAAAAGAGAGAGCGAGAAAGAGAAAAGAAAAAAAAAAAATCCAGAACTGATCCCAGAATGGACCAGTTCAATAGGTATTGATACTACTATTTCTGTTTCCTTAGCGTCTCAGCTGTAAGTGTCCTTCTCCTTGCCTTGGGTTTTTTTGCATTATTCTGTGACCAGCAGAGGTTCCTATATTGTTTGTCTGTAAGCTTCGGTGTGTGGGGAGGGAGAGGGTACAATAGTGGCTCCTTCTCCTGGGAGTGAGTGAGCAGTGGCGCACTGTTGTTTCAGTCGGGCTTGGAGGTCCCTGATGCAGAGGGATGCCGGTGGCTCAGGTGTAAACAGAAAGTCTTAGAGTTGGGCCTCTCTCGAGTTCTTTTTGTTGTTGTTGCTATTGTTGGTTTTTTTTTCTCTCGGCAGCCTCCCTGCTGCTGGCTTTGCAAGGGGTTTTAATCTAGCCCCGCCCGAGCGCCTGAGGGTGCTTGTTATCCCTGAGCGCCTTAGGTGGCCCGCAGGGCGTCTCTCCACTGCCTGTTGCAGAGGCACCGAAAGAGAGAGAGAGGCTTCGCGCACGGCTCCTCCCCGACGCCCGTGAGCCTGCAGCCTCCAGCCGCCATCATGGCCAGGCAGCTCTCAGGGACGGGCACTCCTCTCCGCGGACCTCCTCCCTCCTGTCCTCTCGGTCCGTCACCCTACTGGCAACAATGTTCCTCACCCTGAACCAGCTCTCCGGTTCCCACGCTCCCGCTCCTGGACCCTCCGTTCAGCCGCGGATCGATGTCTCGGTCCGGGAACGCTGAGCTGCGCTGCGGACCCTCCATATGTTTCTCACTCCCTCCCGTCTGCCACAGCTCTGCCGCTTCACCCTCTTTGAGCCCTCGTAGATGCCTCCCTACCGGCTATGTCGGGCTCCCCGCAGTCCTTTCTGGTGTCCGAGGCCATCTGCTTGTGTTCAGCTTGTTCTCTGTGGGAATCACTGCGTCCTTCCGTGCATTCCCAATGCATCTGTGGAGAGGGATGCACTCCACGTCTCTCTACTTCGCCACCATCTTCCCCCCCCCCCCCATGCAGGTATAAATTCTTCAGTAGTTCAGTAGACCTACGGCACTTTCTATAAATAAGAAACTCCAAAGAACTTTTAACGTCTATCAAGAAAGAATATGTTCCTCTTTGAAACTAAGGAAGGTAAAGTTGTTTCATATTATCTTCTTTAGTCTCATAGTATCCACACTCATGTATTTCACACTAATGTCTGCATCACATTTTTCCATCTCCAAAGATTATTTCAGAAATATTCCAGCATTTTTTCTTTCAGCTACTATCCACTCTTTCTGAAATATATAATAGAGGTTTGGAAAAGAACCTAGTGCTATTCCATCTCATGGTCATGATGTTTGCATTTTAACTGTGCTTCTTTTGTATCAAATTTTAGAGGATTAAGAGTTGCCTACACAGACAAACTTTTAAATAATTGATCACCTTACTCCCCTGAAACATCAAGGTTTTACTCTTTACTGGGTCATTCCTATCAGCCTATAAATATGCTCTACATTCCAACATAAAAAATAATGTCCTCTTGTCCTTGCTTCCCTCATATTAGTGTCTAAATTCTCTGCTTTTCTTCATAGTCAAACTTTGAGTTATTTATAATCACTACTTCCTCGCCTTTCATTCACCCCATTTTAATGGGATTCGTTGTTTTGTTTCTTTTAATTTTTTATATTTAGGAAATTTAAAAAAAGAAAATGCAAAGAAGAAAGTAATAAGTTCTCATATTCCCCTCTCTCCAAACCAACCATCATTAATACTTTTTTATTATTGTCACATTGTGATTTAAGAATCTATTGTTTCTTCACCACTTTGCCATTTTTGTTCTATCTCAAATCAGTTTTCCATATATGCATCTATTTCTATATGCTGTGTCTATATTGAAGCTCTCTTTCAGTGCCTTTTGTCTCCTTGCTTAATCTGTGTTGAGTCTTCCCTGTGTTAGTTACTGTATCTTTACGGTTGCTTTTTTTTTTTTTTTTTTGTAAGCTTTTTATTGGAATATAATTGCTTTACACTCTTGTATCAGTTTTTGAGGTACACCAAAGTGAATGAGCTGTATTTATACATATATCCCCATCTCCCCTCCCTCCAGTGACTCCCTGCCTCCTCCCTCCTGGTCCTGGCCCTCTAAAGCATCACCCATCATTGAGTTGATCTCCCTTTGTTATACAGCAACTTCCCACTAGCTATCTATTTTACATTTGGTAGTGTATCTATATCTATGCTACTCTCTGACTTCATCCCAGCTTCCCCTTTGCCCCCACCACCAACCCTGTGTCCTCAAGTCCATTCTCTACATCTGCATCTTTATTCTTGCCCTGTCACTGGGTTCATCAGTACCATTTTTTTAGATTCCATATATATGATTTAGCATACAGTATTAGGACCTGTCTTTGCACATTGTTCTTTTTCTATAATGCCTTTGACTGTTTTTAATTATTTGCTCTTAGATATAAATTTTTAGAATCAAATTGTTAAACTAAATGTATTAAAATTAAGTGAAACAAACCATATTGAGAATTCTACTAGAATTGCCATCTCTATCCATTGGTTAAGTTTATATCCTAACAATGTTGAGTGTCCCAATCCTTGAAATAGTTACATTTCTACTATTTCTTCAGATTTTCTTTAATGTCCTATATAAAATTTAATAATTTGCTCCCTACAAATTTGCACATTAAAAAGATTTGTTCCTATTTTTTGCTGCTATTGTAAATTATCAGTTTTTACATTATCTTATTAAGGAGTGTGTTAACTGATGGGTGCTAGATTTTAGAAATGCATTGATTTCTGTATTTTGAGACTTGCTAAACTTTCTCATTTGATTCTATTAATTTATCAGTAGACTTGGGGGGATTTTCTTCGTGAGAATCATATCTTATGTGAATCATAATGGCTTTTTTCCATTTCTGATATCTACCTTGTTTTTCAAACTGCCTGCACAGGAAAGAACCCATAATTATGTTTAATCAGGAGTAGTGGTGACAGGCATCCTTGTGTTGTTCCTAATGTTAAATGGAATGTTTTCATTTTTTTCTCAATCATGTGTGATATTTTAAAATTATTTTTGTACATGTACTTTACTAAGTTAAAAAAAGACTATTTCTCTTTTGCTATAAAATTTTATGAAGAATGGATATTGAACTTAATTGCACATTTTTCATCATTTATCAAAATAATGTATGATCTTTACCTCTTCATTTGTCATATGCTAAAATATATTAACCACTTGGAGAATTTGGAATTGTATTGTCTTCATAGATTTTCAGCCTAAGTCAAAGCCATCTTTTGATTATAAATGCATAGGGGGAGTTTTTGGCTCCATCCATTTCCAAGGCCAAGATTCAAAAGTTTTCCAATCTGTCTCTTTCTGTGTAGTGGGTTTAATTTTCATTAACGTTAGGATTCTGCTTTACGTGGAGTCACCAATCCAATTCTGCACCTTAGGCAGGTGGGAGCTTTATCTTCTGTCCTCCAGGCCTTAGGCAGTCATTAAAGTAGAATCTCAAGTTTCCAGTGTTTGTTAAAGGTCTCAGAAAATTTCTGAGGTGCTGGGATTTGTTAAAATTCCCAGAAAGGTTCTGGGGTAGTTACATTTGGAGTCCTCAATGGGTGGCAGCTAGTAGTGGATTTGCAAAGCTTTGAGGTAAGTTCACAGCATAAACCACTAGAGGTCTTGGGGATATAAATTAAGACAAGAAATTTGATCATCAAAATTAAAAACTAAGTAGACACAAGTCAGACCATTAAAAGTTATCAGGGTGTATGCCACTACAAACAAATCTTCGTGTGAAAGGAATAATAGATCTATTGCTAATGGAAATCTCGGAAGCCAGAACCACAAAACTGGTAGTCAGACGTTGAGCACTTAAAAGCTTTTAGGGCTCCCACCTAACTCTAAGTCTCCTGTGCTTGGTTAAGTTGTTCATGGAATGAGTTAGATTGACACTAGGTCACCGCCAACCTCAAGAGAATTTCCATGCAACACGATAAAACACCACAAAATCCCCAGCCCAGCAGCACATTCCTATTAGGTATTAATTTGGCTCTGAGAGACCCAAAGCTTAGCTAAAGAAATAGGATCCCCGAGTTTCAAAGAATTGAATGCCCCACCTTCTGGCACAATTGCTTATTTTCTGTCTAAGAACTATGGTCCCAGAAGCTATAAATAATATACAAAAATGGCAAAATCTTACTAAGACAACCTAGAATGACAATGGCCATTGTGGAAAATGTTCCAATTAGACAATCATTCATTTAAAAAGTGCACTTGAAAGCAAAGTTTCCCAAACAAACAGAATGGAATACCCATTTTAATTGGTATCCAGAAGCTTCCAGAGGCTTCAAGATTCCAGAATAGCTTCATTGAAAGATTCATTGCAAAAGGCTAAGAAAAATAAAAAATAAAGACACAAGAGTTACCTAAAACAGAACACTATAAGGCTTACCTGGCTCCTACTACTCCCCTCTATCCTCCTTTACCTAAGTACTCAATCTACTATATCTCTACGTGAAATGCCTTTCCACCCTGCACAGACTACAAGACCATAAACCAAAGCCCACCAAGTAAGTAGCCTTACAACTGTAATGGCTCCAAGGCCAAAAAGCTAAAACACCTGTGCCTCCCTCATTGCCCTTTCCTAGGGGTCCATCATCAAAACACTGGCCCAGAAATCTATCTCATTTGCAATCAGCTGGGACACTGGAAAAAAGTTTGTCCTCAAAGATTTTATCAAATTCTTCCACACTAACTTGAATGCCCCCATATCTAACCTCAAAGGAGGGCTCCCATATGGGTCCCTCCCAGAGTTGACAGGACCCTGAGGGATTCTCCAGTAAGCTGCTACCAGTTATTCCCTTAAACCACCAAAGAGAAACTAAAATTAAAATGAATAGAAAACCTTGCCAGATTCTGGTAGATATCAAGGCTACACTTTCTATTTTAAACCCATGACTCCAGAGTCTGAAGATGGGATCCTTGGAAAACTAGCAGAAGCCTGTGAAGGGTGACAGTTCTTACTAGAGTCAGTTCTCCTGGACTCCGTAGTGCCTGGTTCAGAGAGGAAGGTAAAATTTCATGCTACTCCTTCCTTTCCAAATCCAGACTCTGGTGACTTTGGTTTTGGGGTACTCATTGTTGTCAATCTTTTCTCTCCCAGGAACAGCTATACTTGTTTGTCTCATTCTGTTTTCTGAGAACTTGGCTTGGCTTTTGCCTGCCTGGTATACCCAGACTGTTAGTTCTTATGCATGCAAGCAACTCAACCATCAGTTTGGGGGCCCCAAAATATGACTGGTCAGAAATGTGAGCTGCACCTCACTTGGGGCTAGGGGCCTACTAACTGTTGCCAGCTTTCAGGGTGGAACTAAGTCATTTTTTCTTTTTGCTATCTTGGAGAGTGGCTCTGGATCTTGAGAGGGTAGTAGATATTAAGATTATTCAGTACTTCTAGGAATGTTTGCTCTTTGGCTTGGCTGGAACTTGTCAAGATAGTTGAAAGTTTTTTGTTTGTTTGTTTGTTTCTTTGTTTTTTTAAGTAATTCTAAGGTCAGAAGCTGGCCAAATTGAAATCTGATATACAGAGCCTGAGAGCCTGATAGGAACTTTCAAGCCTCTCCCCTAATCTAAACGAAACTCTCTACCCAGACAAAAAGAAAAATATTCCTAAGGCAAATAAAGAGCCCTAAATCTAGAACAAGAAATCTTCTAATTTCCATCTTAGTTGAAGATCTTTTCTCTTATGTGAAGAAGCAAATTGAAGATAATGCAATTGGATGGGTGGATCAGGCCCTTGATATCATTCAGGTTGCAACCCAATTCTTTGAGGAATTAAACTTCTAAAAATTGAGGACAACTTGCACAACTTGTCTTACAAATAGACCCTTTACAAGAATAGAAAATGCCCAGCTCTCCTTTTTACAAATCCCCAAAATTCCCCTATCCTTCTCAAAAGACTTGCAGATATTTTAATAATTCTGGTGTTAGGAAACAAAAAGTGCTGCTTGGAGAAACTTGCATTCTTTCTCTGTGCCTTTGAGATGTAAACATTGTAACTGGTCTTCTCTAGGAACATAGGTAATACTTATCAGAAGGGGAAAAAAAAACAAACTTGAGGGTGGAGTGGAGATGGCTATTTGGAAACTAGAAGAATAAACAAATCTTAATATATATATATCAAATAGGCTTTAACCTTGTTTCATTACTGTTTTTCATCTTTAAGATCAATAACATATTTTGAGGTATTAAAAAAGTGTACTCAAACCTATTGAAGTTTGTAGAGCTATTATACTTTCACCAAATAAAATAGCTCCACATTGCAGATTTTTGAGTTGATGAAACTTGTTTCTAGAAAAACTCTGATCCAAAACTTTTCTAGCAAATCTTTTTGCTAATTCTACAGTGTGTGTATATGCATTTTTCTAATTTCATTCTGTACTCTTCTAATAGGTACTGTACTGTGTGTATGTATATTTGTGGGGAAAGGCTTACATTTTCATTAATATATGATAAACAAACGATAAACTGTGAATATCTTGTGTTCCTTCTCATGTGGTTCTCAATGTATTCTTAACACATATCCAAACAATAGAATATTATCAGCATTCCAAAAGCCCCTATATGCTGTCTCCAAATTACTACCCTACAAACATAACCACCATTCTGACTTCTATTGATGCCAAAATCTCGGCCTTTGTACACCAGTACCAAATTGAATCTCAGAGAGTTTTTGGTGAAGTAGAAAAGAATAGCTTTGTTGCTTTGCCAGGCAAAGTGGGGACACAGTGGTTCCTACCGCTGAAAACTATGTATGTGTCCCAACCTGGGAAGATTTGATGAGTTTTATAGTAGTGGTTCAAGGGTGGGGTTGTTGATTAGATTAAGGTATATACAGGGCCTGCGCTCCTTTAATCTGGTTTTAGGTAATCTCAATGAGCTTCTCTGGTCCCTTTAATCTGGCCTTGGGTGATTTCTTGGCTGCTCCTCCCATGATTAGCAACTGTTCCAGTATGCCCTTGGGACTCAGGGAAGGTCAAGGAGGCTGCAGTCTACTCCCTACAAACAAGAAACAGGGGACAGAAAGGCTTCCAAGCCTAGGAGCACCACAGAGTTCTGCTCGGTTTCACTATCATGTATTAATTTACTTACCTATTTTGAACTGTATATAAGTGGTATCATATATGCCGTTTGCTGTCTGGATCTTTCACTCAATATTATGAATGGTGCTCTGTGTAGCAGCAATTCATGTATTCCTATTACTAAGAAATATTTGCTTTTACAAACAGGACACAATATATTTATCTATTCTATCTATGTTCATTTGGGCTATTTCTAGTTTATTAGTCTTGTTACATAATGCTACTAAGAAAATTCATGTAAATGTTTTACTGAACATGTTTATACTTACCTGTTGAGTATACACCAAAGAATGAAATTGCTTGGTCACAGAATGAACGTATGTTCTGCATCAGTAGATAATACCAAACAATTTTCCGTGTTATTTTTACTCTTTTATACTCCCACCAGCAGTATATAAAAAGTCCAATTACTTTGTTCTCACTAAAGCTGGATATTGTCTCTTTTTGATATAATATTCTGGAGGTGGTGCTGTGATTGCATTTAAAATGATTCAATTTTAATTTGCACTTCTCTGTGGTCAGTGAGGTTGAGCACCTTTTTATAGGTTGATTGGTCATTTGGATACCCTCTTCTGTGATGCCTATTCAAATCTTTTCCTTAGGATTCTATGAGTTTTCTATTTTGTCAATGTGCATAATTTCCTATAATAGTCTCTGTAAGCCTCTGTTAAATGTACACATTGCAAATATATTCTCCTAGTCTGTGCATTACCTATCCATTTTCTCAGTGGTTTCTTTGGATAAACAGAAGCCCTTAGTGTTACTGTAGCTGTATTATTTTTTTCTTTATGGTTAGTACTTTTGTTACTTAGTTTAAAAAAAAAATCTGTATACTCCAAGATATTGAAGATACTCTCCTGTGATTTTTTTTCTGGAAGATTTATTGTTCTACCTTTCACATTTACATTTTTCCACCTGGAATTAACTGTTTAAAATATTGTAAAGTAGCAGGTAAGATAGATTTTTTTCTTACAAGTATATCCAGTTGACCCATGACCATTGCTAAAAAGAGCATTATTTTCAAATTTCACTCCAGGATAAACTGCATTATAACAGATCACTATATATTTTTGAGCCTGTTTCTAGTGGTTCTGTTATTTTCCATTGGCCCATTTTTCTCTCCCTATGCCAAAACACACAGTTTTCATCACTGTAGTTATGCATGTCTTGATTGTGATAGTATAAGTCCTCAATCTTTGTTCTATTCTTCAAGACTTTTTGATAGTTTCTTTTTCTTGTTTAGATATAATTTTTATGCACTACACTCAAAAATATTAAGCTTTCAGTTTGATGAACTTTAACAATTATATATATGTGTATCCATTTCAAAATCACCCAAAGCAAGATATGGAACATTGTTATTATACTTCCTGTATTATTTTGACGTAAATGCCAGATGTCATACTTAGAAATATTTCAGTGTATAGCCATAAAAGAAAAGCATTCTTAAAAATAAAACCATAAAAGTATTTCACTCCTGTAAGTATTAACTCTAATTCCTTAATAATACTAAAGTTTCAAAGACTCAATTTTTCAATTTAAAAATATACCTCCTTCCCTTGGAGGTAACTTCTATAAAGTTAAAGCCAGAAGGATCCTATAGCAATAACACATTCAACTTTTCTCAAGTTGAATTTTACTGTGGTTGAAATGGAGATTTTTAAAATACCTGTTCTGTCTTAATCAAAGCATGTTTATTATAAGATGAGAGACAAAATATATGAAAACACTTACAAGCATAAAATGCTGTATACATATATCAACAATTACCTCCACCAACTGTTTCATTTTTATATAAATCAAATGAAGACCCAAGGGGGTTCAATTTGCAACCTTGAGTTCCTCCTCCCCCACTTTCTTGATGAAGCCTCTTTCCTCTCCTGGGGCAGAGGCATCTCCTTTGGTCATGGATGACTTCTCTTCCACATCTTCTGGCAGACATCTCATGAGGGTATTTGTCTCTGCTCTCTTTGCTTACTGTCTGATCATCTCTACAGTCAGGCTCATGCTGTTTCCCTCA
The DNA here is from genome assembly GCF_030028045.1 of Hippopotamus amphibius kiboko. Taxonomy (NCBI): domain Eukaryota; kingdom Metazoa; phylum Chordata; class Mammalia; order Artiodactyla; family Hippopotamidae; genus Hippopotamus; species Hippopotamus amphibius. The sequence continues at coordinate 80,159,567 of NC_080198.1, forward strand.
TATCATCCTCCCATTCAGGCATCTCTTCTTTCTCAGTTATATCAACACTTGTTCACTTTACTCAGATACAAACCCTGAGGGTATTAGCAAGGACAAGTCCATGGTGCTCCCTTCTCTGTAATTTGTCTTGTTTTGGTTTTGCAGCATTTCTTCAATCTCTGGGTTGATGTCTTTGATCAGTGTTGGAAAATTCTTGGCCATCATTAAGTATTCCTCTGTTCTGTCTTCCTCCTCCTGTCCTGATGGGACTCAAACTGCAAGTATGTTATAATGTTTGTTTCTCCTCACATATTTTTTAATTCTCTTTTCTGTATTTTCTATCCTGTCGCTGTTCATGCAGTTAGTTAGAAAATCTTCTGTTGACCTTCATTTCTAGTTTCTAACCTCTCTTTTGTTATATCCAATTAGTCAGTAGACTCATCTATTTGTTTCTTAAGTTGTTGAATTTGTAAATAGTAAAAATTATATTGATTATTTTATTTTTATACATTCCAGTTCTCTGGTGAAATTATTCATTATAACACCTATTTTCTTTAACTTAATTCACACTTAAAAACATTAAAGTATGTCCTCAGTAAATACAACATCTAGGTCTTCCCCAGGTCACATTTTGCTCTCATTTATTTTTCTTGGTATGCTGAATATTTCTTATTGATTATGGGACACTTTGCATTAATAAGTGTAGAGACTGAATGATTGTATTTTGCTCCAGAAAGGATTTATGTCTCCTTTGCTGAATAACTAGAGCAGGGCAGAATATCTTAAACCAATCAAAAGCTGAACTACTCATGGTGTATTTACCAAGAGCCCCTCTCCTCACTCTGTCCTCCAATTTTTTAAATCTCTTCAACATTTTAAGATTGTCAAAAATTATGTGATATTTTTGAGCAACTTTCTCTTTAGCTTCTTTGCTTCTTTCCCTGTGCAGTTTAAGAATTCAATGGATGCCCTAAAGTAAAAAAAACCACAAGATTTTGCCTCACTCTGTGCTTCAATTTTCCTGAGATCTTAGCCTTTCAGGTTTTGCCTGCCACTGTAGCTCAAAACTCAACTTTTTCTCCCAAGACTTATGAAATTGCTGAAAGCATTGTTGGTTTTCTGTCCTCTTAGTAACAGCTGTGTGTCTGACCTCATAGCCTTTTTGCCTTCCCCCAGATTGACAAATGCACTGTGATTAGAGCAGCCTGCAGAACTTCAGCCTACCTCTCCTTGTTTCCCTCAAATCCTGGCTAACAATTCTAGAAAGAAATTTTTCTTTTGCATTTTAGTTGGTCTTATTTTCCAGCAAGCTACTGCCTCATATCCAGAAGCAGAAAGTGCCTCTATTACCTTTTAAAGTTATTGCTTTTGATTTCTTGTGGACTAAAAATGGGATTAGCTGAGAAAAAAAATTTAAACTGTTAAGTGGAAGTGAGGATGTCTATTGTCATTAAAATAAATTCCAGAAAATTTTACAGTTATTTATAGTAATTTTTACCTTACTTCTTGTTTCTTTTTTGTGTTATTGATAGTTGAGGTTGAATTATAGGAAAGATGCATATTAAGACAATTTGTAAAATTAGTGAATAGGGAATGTAAAAAAAAGTAAGCCCATGTAAAGTAAATGGTTTCCACTTTCTTCCTTGTTTTTGTTAGATTATATTAATGATATTTTCAACTTCATATCAAAGCTATTTAAAATAACTACCTATACTTTAATGATATCAAAATTCAAAACTAATTTCTATAATTCTTTTTCTTTAAATTTCTATATTTTTCTTTCTTTCTCAAACCCTGTCTTAGTCATGGCCTATTCTCAAAGTCCCAGAATGTGGCATACGTATCTAGGTCATTTCTTCTGACTAATTTTCTCTTCTCTTCTTTGACCATCTGTTGAGGCACAACTTATTGTTGGAAGTCCAGCTTAAATTTTACTTCTTTTTAGAAACTTTCTTGTCCTGGTATAAGAAACATAAAGGACATTGTGCTCACATGCACTCATTGAATGAGGGCGGTGCATTGCTGGACATGGTCTGATTAACCAGGTTAGTCATTTATGGGACCGTCAAAGCATGATCCCCATAGGAATAAGTTTACAGCATAGTACATGTGTGCAGAGCACAGCAAATTTATATTTGTTGTAGTCCTATTTTCTTTCAACTACCTCTTAGATAATTCTTTGGCCATATTGCCAAGTTGCACTAAATTTCCTGATATCTTTCATAATATGAAAGTCCATCCACCACCATTCCTAAATTGCATGATAATCTTTGCCATCTATTTCTTCAGTCACTTTCTTATGGGTCTTCCCATCTATATGACTTCCATTTTAATATCCTGTGTGATACATCTTTTACTTCTTTGCAGCAGGTTAAGCACTATTGCTTGCTTTTTCTTTTGTCAGACATATGAGTCACAACTGTTAATGAAAAAAAAATGGCAGGTAGTGTTTACAGTGCTGTAAACCATACTTCATAATAAACTCAATTAAGGACAGCACGTTACAACAAATATTGGCTGCAAGATTTAATACAATAGCACTCAAATAACATTACAGATTGTACTATAGTAAATTGTTCTATTTTTGTATATGCAAAATTCTCAGATGCATTTCGGAAACAAATAACACTATAATAAACCAGCAGGATGGCATAAATGACACATCCGTGTGCAGTACTTGGCATACCCAGCAATAGATGCTCCACAAATTTCTGAATGTTATTTCATTCTCCCTTCGGTAGAATTAAATGCTTTCTCAATTTTTATCCATCGCATTTAAATATTTTTCTATCACAAACACCAGCCTGGAAGGTGTGTGGACTTCAGGAGTCCCAGCTGGCTGCGTCTGCTCTGCATCCCGAGTGCCGCTCAGTGTCTGGTACAGCCTATGTCTTCCTTAAGTACTTGCTGAATAAATGAATCAACGTATAGCATTTCTTCACTGAAATAGGAATTCCCTAGGCCTCGGAAGGGCTTGATAATAATATGTATTCAACTAATACTTGCTGAATCCATTACAGTGGTTCCTCGATATCAGCAGGGGATTGGTACCAGGACCCTTGTGGATTCAAAAATCCTGGGTGCTCAGGTTCCTTGCATATATGGCCTGGGACCATCGTCCCTCCATATCCGGAACCTGCGGAGTTAACCAACTGCAGGTATGGAGGGTTGAATATATATTAAGGATCTATTGAGTGTTTATTGTCTGCCGTGAACTCTGCTGGACTGAATTAGAATTACTATAAGCAAATTGAAAATGTATCCCTTACTACCCTCCCATCTGCCTGTTGTCTACCTTCCTAATTCCATCACTTAACATTTTTCTATGGAGAAAAATAATTATTGAAGACAGAAGTTTAGGAAGGCTATGAGACAGAATAAATGCCTCTCGAAAGTCATTTATGTTTAAAGCTTATATTTATCTCTAATGTTAGGCATAGTCTCAATTTTTTTTTTTCAGATTAATCTTCCATTAACAAAGACAAGTTCTGAGGGCGTAAGTATTTAGAGAATGACTGTGGAGAAGGTTGAGTGGTCAAAGTCCAAATTTGCATTATAGAGTTTCTTCCTCCTGGGGAAGGCTTCCTACGTAGAAACAGTTGCAAACTCTACTTGAAAGAAGATATTTTTCAGTAATTCAAGGTTGTATGCTTGTCAATGATCTCATGTGGGAATGGTTGGAGGGAGTACGAAATGTGGGAGGTAATCATAATTAAAAAGGTAAAAAAATGTTTAAAATTTATTAGCATTTTAAGAGATACAAAAATTTAAATGCAACAATTTCCTAACAAAGCCTCTCATCTCTTATTCACATTCTCTCTTACATTCATTATAAAAAAATGTTTGTTGAAGACTTACCATGTACTTAATATTGTACTTATGACTGTGGATAACATAAGGAATAAAATACAGTCCATGTAATCCGTGATATAGTCTGAGAAAACTCACAATTTATCAAGCAGTCAAGAAAATTAAAAACCAACTAGAGAATAATTAATAGTTGTTATACATTTTCACTTTGTTCTAATACTTTACTCAGGACAGAGTGATTCATTCTCCTGGTGAGGCTGTGGACATCTTCAGAGAAGGAAAAAATTCGAATGGCCCTAAACAACATATAGGAATGCACCAATTAGGAAAGAAAGGAAAAACTTTTTCAGGTAGAAGACACAAAATATAAAAAGAGAAAAAAACAGTAGAAGTGCACAAATTTTTCTGGGAAAATCATGCCATCTGATGGGGTTAGAGAATGATGTTGGTGAGGGAAGGGGTGAAGAGAATGTGCAGAAAGAACGTGCAGAATATTGAGTGGAAGTAAGCTTGGAAAGACTGAGGAGAGCCTTAGATGATGTCAACTTTAGGGAACCATCAGGATATTTTTATATCTTTAATTGAGCAAGAAATTGAGCCTCATTACCAAAAAGATGCAAGGTCATTTCCTACAGACAAATAGTGACAATGCTGAAGAACATCCTTTAAATCTCTATACCCAAAATATATGTGACATCCTTTTTTTTTTCTTTTTGACTGCATCACATGACTTGTGGGATCTTAGTTCCCCGACCAGGGATTGAACCTGGGCCCTCAGCAGTGAAAGCACTGAGGTCTAATCACTGGACACCAGGGAATGCCTGTAACATGTTTTATTTTTATTGAAAAGAAAACACTGGGTGATAATGTAGATTCTTTTAGTTTCATGTTTTTAGTTTTATATAGTATATTCATGTTGAAACATGCACTTTCACCATATTTTTTAATTAACAAAATACAATTCCTTTGTGCTGATATTAAAGGCTCTTCCTTTACGTCGGAAGTGTTATAATTAGGTCTACACTAGAAAATAACTGCAGTATTTTAGAGGAAAAATTAGGTAAATAGAAGCTGGGAATCAGAAATGATTTGGATTAGGATGATATTTCATAAGCAAATCTGATAAAATTAGTGATAGACTAAATGCTAGGGATGGGGAGTTATGAAGAATAGATGATAGCTGAAGTTTTTAACAATGTGGGAGCCAAGTAGAGCACAGGAATGAGTTTAAACAGAATAAGAAACACAAATGGTGACAAATCAGAAGACACCAGGTGACTTCGCTTGTCATAGAGTTAATGTACACCTGAAAAAAAAATCCTCAAACACCAAAGGAAACAAAAGTACAATTTTTTGTAATTATATACCAAACTCAATATAGCATACTGTCCTTTTTATTGATTTTTAAAAATTACATTAAAATCCACAGTATTGTCGAATGTCATGAATTAATTTACATTCATTGAATTTCTATTTTTCCATTTAGTATCCCTTCCCAGTGGCACTCTGATTAGAACAAACATAGTCAGTAGTACCAGAGGAATTGGAGGTGCTGTTCGAGGGGCATGAGGAGCCCCTTATTTTGTCAAATTCAACTGATCCTCTCCACTCTTCCTTGACATGTGTGATTAATTGCCAGGAGTCACTTTATTCTCAGCATCTTCCTCACCCATGTTTCTCAGGCTCTGCTCTCCAGCTGCCACAATGCACCTCTCAGAAGAATTGAAATATGCCTTTATATTTAAATTTAATCCTGTGATCAGGCTGAACCTGTCACACACCTGCCATCCTCACCTAATAACAGGCAAGTCTGAGTGAATACTAGGACTCCAAGTGTATATTCATATACACTATCCATTTGTGTGAAAATACTGATGTGTTTCCTGCAATGTGCATTGATGCATACGTTTGTTTCCTCTTATGCCCCATTCTCCTTGCCATGGACATTTTTTATTAAACCCAGTGTTTGGTTAGTTAAAGTTTGCTGTGTTTTCTTTACTTATGTATTTACTTCAAATGGAAAATCACCAAAAACAAACTCCAGCCTTCAAGATTTTATGCCTAAAAATTACACAGAGCAGTCAGGTAGACAGTACCTGATCATGGTGAAATCAATAGTTACTAATTTTAAATTGTACCTGAGTGCATTGTATTTCTTGGATTTTGAAAAAATAATTTAAATTAGTCAACCTGTTTTAGGACTACTTCAAGAAGCATGAAAAATAGAGTGTTAGTGGGGTGCAATCAGTGCTTTTAAAAATCTTTCTACTAATGACAGCTTAAATGAATGTTAATACAGCATGTTATTATAGTTGCTTGTATTTGTCGCAGACACCTTCATTTAATTCCAAATGGAAATAATATTCCCATTTTCTAAGATGCATATTAATTTTCCAAATAAGAAAATGGGATTCCTCCATTTTTACACCTGGAGATGACACTTGAGATCATCAAGCCTAATCGTTTCACTTATTTTTTAATACTGGCTTCAAGAGAAGGGTTAAATATGGAAAAGGTATCTCAACTTCCATGTTTTACATTTGTTTCCTTTTAGTAACCTTTTGAAACTGTTCCCCACATCACGTTCTGTCCCTTGTGTACATTTCCTGCCACAGGTCCAGGAGTAAGCCATGGAGTCACTGATGAATACAAACAGTGATCTGTCCTTCTTTACAAGAACCATATGCTCCCTTGAGGGACTCTACTCTGAATTCTATGCTACAATTCCCTCTTGTGACTCCTATTTCTCTGCTCAGCCAGCATGGAGGTTGAGTAATGGAAGTTTTTTTGCCCCTGTTTTCATAGTAGCACAAATTCAGATTACTCTCAGGAAAAAAGACAAAGTTCACAATGTTGAAATTAGCTGCACTTAATATTCTGAATAGATACAAATATAATGTTGAGTCTATTTGAATGTATAAAATCTAGTTATACCCACATAGCTTCCTTCAATTCAGATCATAGAAAGCTCAAATCACATCTTTTTTTACTTCAATAAGAATAAAGTAGGCACTGCCAAGTCTGTTTATTCAGGTGCCTTTTGCAAATTTCAGGTACTTTTTTTTCATTTATTCATTCATCTATTCATTCATTTATTCACGCATTCGAGCATTAATGATTTTTTCCACTAGCATTGATTTTTAACTGGGAATACAAAACTAAAGTAGTCAGTCTTGAGGAATGGTAGATACTGACTTAAAAGCAAATTATTATGGTACATGTTTCTTTTTGGATTATGGTTTTCTTTGGGTATATGCCCAGTAGTGGGATTACTGGATCATGTGGTAGTTCCTTATTGCAGCACTATTTGCAATAGCCAGGACATGGAAGCAACCTAAATGCCCATCAACAAATGAATGGATAAAGATGTGGCATATATATACAATAGAATATTACTCAGCTATAAAAAGGAATAAAATGGAGCTATATGTAATGAGGTGGATAGACCTAGAGTCTGTCATACAGAGTGAAGTAAGCTAGAAAAACAAATATTGTATGCTAACTCATATATACGGAATCTAAAACAAAAATGGTACTGATGAACCCAGTGACAAGACAAGAATAAGGATGCAGATGCAGAGAATGGACTGGAGGACACGAGATCGGCAGGGCGGAGGGGCGAAGGGGAAGCTGGGACGAAGTGAGAGAGTAGCACAGACATATATATACTACCAACTGTAAAATAGATAGCTAGGGGGAAGTTGCTGTATAACAAAGGGAGATCAACTCGATGATGATGGGTGATGCCTTAGAGGGCCGGGATGGGGAGGGTGGGGGGGGAGTCGCGGCAGGGAGGGAATATGGGGATATGTGTATAAATACAGCTGATTGGCTTTGGTGTACCTCAAAAACTGGTAGAAGAGTGTAAAGCAATTGTATTCCAATAAAGAGCCAAAAAAAAATTAGAAAAATCAAAAAGAAAAAAGCAAATTATTGATAATTCCATTTACATTGCAATAGTCCAATTTTATATAGCTAGTTGACATTTCAATGAATTATGAATATTTCTGAAATCCTTCCTAGAAAGATGCCTCAACATAAGAAATTTGATTCTGTAGACTCAAATGTATTTTTCTGATAACACTGCTAGAAATTTCATGCAAGATGTTTGATCTTTTAGATTTTTCCATTCAAATAACAATTGAAAGATATGTTTGGTAATGCTTTGTAATCTGAAGTAGTTTATAGAAATATACAATTGAATAAGTGGGGACCTTAGAGCATAATCAGAAAACAAATGTATTCCCCTCCCTTTTCTACTCATTTAAACCTGCTCTGTGAGAATAGAACTGTCCTGCCTTAAATGAAAATTTTGACGGATTTTTTAAACTCTTTTGGTTATACTCAGTCTTCAACCAAATTAGAAGAAGGATCTTATTTTAATAATTAACAAAGCCAGTCCAGCATAATAACTTCATTCAAAATTAAATCTTGTCCCTTCTAACAGAATGAGTCTTCCAGAAGGGAAGCTTGCAGAAGGAAAGGGCTGAATGCATTGTTTCTATTTCCTGCCTAGATTATTACTCTTCTCTCTCCCTCACTAGGCTGTAGTAGGCTGCTCTAAGATGAAAAGGAGTAGGGGAATTGGTGAGAAAAGAGGTAAAGGGCAGGAATTTTGTTACTTGACAGTTATTGATGTTATTTGGCATTGCATGTTTCTGTGCTTTTCACGTGCTTAAAGCTAACTCTTGAATCACATTCATGATGTGTTTTTGCTTGGCTGGTCATTTATAATTCCCCCAGCAGCTCGTGATTTTGTGATCTCAATTCACTGAGCTGTTCTCTGTTGGAATCCCCTCTGAACCTTCCTCTTGTAACGTGATGGGGGATGTTTTCACCATCAAACTCAAGATACTTCAGCAAATTGTGCTTAATATTGTATGTACTCATTCACTAAACAATCACCAACTCCTAATGTTGTAGACCATGCATGTGTGTGTGGCATTTTTTTAAAAGGATAGCAGTTTAAAAAGGAATGATAAAGATATGAAGGCATGGAAAAAAATCCTCAAGGCAGAGTTAAATTGAGGAGAAGCCAGCCACGTAAATGTCTTTATTTTTTTCTTTTTCTTTTTTTGTAAGTATAAGTGATTTACAATATTGTGTTAATTTCAGGTGTACAAAGACGTGATTGGGATATATATATGTGTGTGTGAGTCTCTCTCTATATACATATATATGTAATTCTTTTCCAGTTCTTTTCCATCATAATTTATTACAAGATATTGAATATAGGTCTCTGTGATATACAGTAAATCTTTGTTGTTTATGTTATATATGGTAGTGTGCATCTGTTAATTCCATACTCCCAATTTATCCCTACCCCCGTCCCCTTTGGTAACCATAAGTTTATTTTCTATGTCTTTGAGTGTGTTTCTGTTTTGTAAATAAGTTCATCACAAAAATAATTAAAATAAAATACGAAAAGTAATGAAATGGAAATAAATAACGTGCTTTAAGAGCACAATAGAAGGTCAAAGGAACAAAATCATCGTTGGCCCCCTGAAATGTGATAGCATCCTTTCAAAAACATTGCTATAGGTGTTCATAAGATAACTGAGTAATCATTCTGTTGGTTTTTGACTCCAGATAAGAAATACTAAAAACCAGTACTATTAAGTGTTTAACATATGTCATGTGTTATATCATTTGCTCCTGACACTTCTATGAGATACATAAATATCATTCTCATAGTATAGATAAGGCAGTTGAAGTGTGTAAGTGAAGAACATTTCCGCATTCCTAAAGTCTGACTCAAGAGTCTTAACTTTCATTTTATGCTGTCTGTTTGGAAACAGGATACTGCTCGTAAAGATAAGTGGGCAGATTTGTTAATGGTGATTCCTTAGTGATTGGTGCTCCTAATCATCTCACTTGACGTTTAATATGTTTTCTGAAGGAGAACATATATTATAAAATCCCCACATTTGAGAGTAACCCAGCATCTTCAGAAATCTGATAATTAAAGAAGAACGAGGTAAATAATTGTTTTACCATTATAACCAAGTTGCTGATTCTCAGAGTATCAGACAAAAACAAAGACTGGATTCCATAGGGTTATAACAGCTGCATGCACTTGCAGGGCAAAGTGAGGGGCAGAGAGAGAGGAAAGCAGGCTGTGTTGAGAGACTGGGATAGAGAGGGACTAGTAGAAGGGTTTTTTTTTTTTTGTCCCTTTCCCACAGTTTTGCGGGAAATCTTCAGTGAGAGAAGGTGATGCCTAAAGATAAAATCTCTGTGCAATATGTTTTGTGTATTTTAAAGACACCTACAGTAGAGAGCTACAAAATTCCTCAGGGCTTTAAGAGTTGTCCCCATATCTTGGTGTATTTTAATGTGACATCTTAGAAATCAGTCATTATGGTGACTAGTTATATATAGATTAAATCTGAATATCTATTGATGTATCTCTAGAGAGAGATTGTTTGAGGTATATACCAAAATATTTTACATGAGAGCAACTCTAATATAAAGTACTTTTAAATGAACATTTGTAAAATGAATTGAGTAGTGAGCTCTAGATTCTAATATAAGAAAAAAGTCTGAATGTATTTTTGATTGTGTTATAAGAAAATGGGTCTAAAATTCAGCATCGGTCTTAAAGACTAATGAAATGATTTCTCAGAAAGGTATTAGAAACTCAACAGAAAATTGTCCTCTAGTTTTATATAAATGGCTATGTGGTTGTGATCACTGTGCATCAAGAAGGATGTGATGGAACCACAAATGGGCAATAAAATGAACCAATATATAAGGGAAGGAAGAGTGTATCAGGAAGTAGTAAAATGAGGAACTAATTTAAAATGAAGAATTAAATGAGGGAGATGGAGAACAGAATTTCAAAATTATGGTTGTGAAGGCATGAAGGTAACCTCAAAATTATCTGCCAGTTCCCCAAATGCAAGAACAAGTCCTGTAGTGAATGGCCATTGTTTTACTGGTCAGACACCCATCTCCTTTTCTTCTATTAACAGAGCATCGTTTTTCACCTTTGAGAGCCATGTCCTCACCACCCAGTTATCATTTTTTGCTAAGAGTTTGGGAAAGATCAGGGATTGGTTCAGGCTTGGGTGTTCCCAGAAAACTTCATCCAACTCAATCTGAACCAATGAAAGTCAATGATCAGGAATTGCTAGAACTGTTGAGAAAGGCAAATTCACTTTTTCTGGGATGGTTAAGCTTGCAGAATATAATGTAGTAATTTCTTAGAAGATAGCTTGAATTAGATTGAAGGAAACAAAAGAGAATATTAAGAGGGGGATGGGGAGAGGAAGAGTGAATTGCTAAATTCAGCTGATAAGAGCCAGGTCCACCTCAGGGATTTTTATGTATATGACTCAATAAATTCTCTTTTTTATACTTTTAAATAATTTCTTTTTGAAATAAAATGTGTAACAAATTATAGACTACACCACAATAAAGTCTAAGCATTTGGATGGTTCTTAAGGGTCATGTAGGCCACTCTCAATCTTATACAGTTCAATTAACAAATGAATGTGTTGTTTCTACTTGAATTTTTTTGCATACTTCCTTCCATACAAGGTAAGTCTTTCTATTGAAGGATATCTTAGTTGCACAGCTGTTTCTTGCTTTGAAAAGAAATGCATCCCCTTTCAAATTCAAACTGTTATTTCTCACTCTGTATTCTGGACCAATAAAGACAATTTCAATTAAACTATTTTTCTTTCAACTTCTTTAGTCCAAATATCATCAATCTATTAAAACATTTTTCGTTCATATATATAAATGGCTTACTATGTGCCGAGTGCAGTGCTTGGTAGCAGATACAGGGATAATCTAGGCAAAGAAAATTTATCCTCCCATAAATCATATTCTCTGTATGAAGAAAATATAGATAGACACTTAAAAATAAAATAATGTTTATTGCAGTGACCATAAATAAACAAGATGATGAGACAATGGTGTTCTGAAAAGGAAAAACAGATACAGTGAATGATCAAGGCATTCATCTTTTAGCAGGTGATATTTCAGCTGAAACCTAAATGATAAGAAAGGGCCATGATGAGAAAAGCTGGAGAAAAATCATTTCAGACAGACAGGCAAAGTATCTCTAGACACATAATTACTAGGGGAAAACTGTTTTGCTTATTTTCTGATTTTAATGCCCTCTTTTCTGATACAGTCTAGAATTTTTTTTCACCCAAAGTGTAAGTCTCAGAGATACATATATTTTAAACTAATTTTTAATGAACTCAAGTATAGGAAAATTATTATTTCCTGTGATGTGATGCTCTGGTTCAATTAATGCAGCCTTAGATTACATTAGCCTTTTTAGCAGTCAAATCGCATTATTGATTCATATTAATGAAGCACAATTTTCAGTACAATTTTTAAAAATAATTTTTACCAAGTAATTAGTTTCATCAACATGGCTCCTTTTTCTTGCACTCTTGGGAATAACTAAAATAAGGAATTGGGACTTTTGCAAGAAAATTATATTACTAGTTATAATTAACACCAAAAAACTTTAATTCACTTGCTTTTGTATGAGTCTGGAAAATCTTTCTGTTCTCACTCTGCAAACAAATTCTTAATCCTTATAGATGTTTGCCTGCAGGCTTACAATAACTTGAGGTAGGGTAGTCTTTCTATTTAGAATTCACTGACTTTGTGCCTTTCTGGGATTCCTCATTCTTTGCCGTCTCCATAACTGTCCACCCTACTATACTGATGGGATTCTCCATGCTATAGTTGTCGTCTGATCTGCACTGCTAGAACTCACCATCCAGATACTGTGAAACTCTCAGTAATTTCACAAAAAATGAAAAGAAATGGTTTTATTTTTTTAATTTGGTAGTTATCATTTTATCTTTTTTTTCCAATTTCTACCAGGTACCTGCAGCTTCAAATTTTACTGTCCCAGAGAAGGTTGTTTCTAATCTTGAATGGTCAAACTTTCTCTCTAATCAATCTACAAATGTCTTTCCCTTTAGCATTTGCCATGCCTCTGTGGTTTTATTTGATTATTTTTTGAGAATAACCTATGTTGAGATTGCATAGTAATACTGACATTAATTAGCCCTCCTCTTGGGATATTTTACAGAAGATGATCTTCCACTATCTTCATGACCATTGCTTCTCAGGGCTCAATTCTAACCCTTAGAATAATGAAATCCCATATTCTCATTTCATAGGGTAGAATGTGGATTATGATAAAGGCTTCTTGGATAATTTGATCTTTGAAGGTAAAAATTACAATTATGCAGATTAATTAGGTCATATCAATGTATGTTCTTTTTTTTTTTTTTTTTTTTTTTTATTTATTTATTTTTTGGGGGGGTACACCAGGTTCAATCATCCGTTTTTATACACATATCCCCATCTTCCCTCCCTTCCTTGACTCCCCCCCCCAAACCCCCCCCACCCTCCCCGCCCCAGTCCTCAAAGGCATCTTCCATCCTCGAGTTGGACTCCCTTTGTTATACAACAACTTCCCACTGACTATTTTACAGTTGGTAGTATATATATGTCTGTGTTACTCTCTCGCTTCGTCTCAGTTTCCCCTTCACCCCCCGCCCCCTCCCATACCTCGAGTTCTCCAGTCCATTCTCTGTATCTGCATCCTTGTTCTGGTCACTGAGTCCAACAGTACCATTTTTAGATTCCGTATATGTGAGTTAGCATACAATATTTGTCCTTCTCTTTCTGACTTACTTCACTCTGTATGACAGATTGTAGTTCTATCCACCTCATGACATATAGCTCCATCTCATCCCTTTTTATAGCTGAGTAATATTCCATTGTATATATATGCCACATCTTCTGTATCCATTCATTTGTTGATGGGCATTTAGGTTGCTACCATGTCCTGGCTATTGTAAATAGTGCTGCAATAAACATTATGGTACAAGTTTCTTTTGGGATTATGGTTTTCTTTGGGTATATGCCCAGGAGTGGGATGACTGGATCATATGGTAGTTCTATTTGTAGTTTTTTAAGGAACCTCCAAATTGTTTTCCATAGTGGCTGTACCAACTTACAGTCCCACCAACAGTGCAGGAGAGTTCCTTTTTCTCCACACCCTCTCCAACATTTGTGGTTTCCAGACTTTGTGATGATGGCCATTCTGACTGGTGTGAGGTGATACCTCATTGTGGCTTTGACTTGCATTTCTCTGATGATTAGTGATGTGGAGCATCTTTTCATGTGTTTGTTGGCCATCTGTATGTCTTCTTTGGAGAAATGTCTATTTAGGTCTTCTGCCCATTTGTGGATTGGGTTATTTGCTTTTTTGGTATGAAGCTTCATGAGCTGCTTGTATATTTTGGAGGTTAATCCTTTGTCCGTTGTTTCATAGGCAATTATTTTTTCCCACTCTGAGGGTTGCCTTTTAGTCTTGTTTATGGTTTCTTTTGCTGTGCAAAAGCTTTTAAGTTTCATGAGGTCCCATTCATTTATTCTTGATTTTATTTCCATGATTCTAGGAGGTGGGTCAAAAAGGATGGCGCTTTGATGGATGTCATAGAGTGTTCTGCCTATGTTTTCCTCTAGGAGTTTGATAGTGTCTGGCCTTACATGTAGGTCTTTAATCCATTTGGAGTTTATTTTTGTGTATGGTGTTAGGAAGTGTTCTAATTTCATTCTTTTGCATGTTGCTGCCCAGTTCTCCCAGCACCACTTATGGAAGAGGCTGTCTTTTTTCCATTGTATATTCTTGCCTCCTTTGTCAAAGATAAGGTGCCCATATGTGTTTGGGCTTACTTCTGAGTTCTCTATTCTATTCCATTGATCTTCCTTTCTATTTTTGTGCCAGTACCATACTGTCTTGATCACTATGGCCTTGTAGTATAGTTTGAAGTCAGGAAGCCTGATTCCACCAACTCCATTTTTCCTTCTCAAGATCGCTTTGGCTATTCGGGGTCTTTTGCGTTTCCATACAAATCGTAAGATTTCTTGCTCTAGTTCTGTGAAAAATGCCATTGGTAATTTGATCGGGATTGCATTGAATCTGTAAATTGCTTTGGGTAGTACAGACATTTTCACGATGTTGATTCTTCCAATCCAGGAACATGGTATGTCCCTCCATCTGTTTGTGTCATCTTTGATTTCTTTCATCAATGTCTTAAAGTTTTCTGCATACAGATCTTTTGCCTCCTTAGGCAGGTTTATTCCTAGGTATTTTATTCTTTTGGTTGCAATGGTGAATGGGAGAGTTTCCTTAATTTCTCTTTCTGCTCTTCCGTTGTTAGTGTATAGGAATGCAAGAGATTTCTGTGGATTAATTTTGTATCCTGCTACTTTACTAAACTCATCAATGAGTGCTAGCAGTTTTCTGGTAGAGTCTTTAGGGGTTTCTATATATAATATCATGTCATCTGCAAAGAGGGACAATTTTACTTCTTCTTTTCCAATTTGGATTCCTTTGATTTCTTTTTCTTCTCTGATTGCTGTGGCTAAAACTTCCAAAACTATGTTGAATAATAGTGGTGAGAGTGGACACCCTTGTCTTGTTCCTGATCTTAGAGGGAATTCTTCCAGTTTTTCTCCATTGAGAACGATGTTGGCTTTTGGTTTTGCATATATGGCTTTTATTATGTTGAGGTAATTTCCTTCTATGCCCATTTTCTGGAGAGCTTTTATCATAAATGGATGTTGAACTTTGTCAAAAGCTTTTTCTGCATCTATTGAAAAGATCATATGGTTTTTATCCTTCAATTTGTTGATATGATGTATCACATTGATTGATTTGCGTATATTGAAGAATCCTTGCATCCCAGGGATAAACCCCACTTGATCATGGTGTATGATTTTTTTAATGTGCTGTTGGAGTCTGTTAGCTAGTATTTTGTTGAGGATTTTTGCATCTATATTCATCAGTGATATTGGTCTGTAGTTTTCTTT
This sequence comes from Hippopotamus amphibius kiboko, assembly GCF_030028045.1. NCBI lineage: Eukaryota > Metazoa > Chordata > Mammalia > Artiodactyla > Hippopotamidae > Hippopotamus > Hippopotamus amphibius. Next base: position 80,175,218 of record NC_080198.1, read on the forward strand.
TTTTGTGACATCTTTGCCTGGTTTTGGTATCAGGGTGATGGCAGCCTCGTAGAATGAGTTTGGGAGTGTTCCGCCTTCTGCAATATTTTGGAAGAGTTTGAGAAGGATAGGTGTTAACTCTTCTCGAAATGTTTGATAGAATTCGCCTGTGAACCCATCTGGTCCTGGGCTTTTGTGTGTTGGGAGATTTTTAATCACTGCCTCAATTTCCGTACTTGTGATTGGTCTGTTCATGGTTTCTATTTCTTCCTGGTTCAGTCTTGGAAGATTGTATTTTTCTAAGAATGTATCCATTTCTTCCAGGTTATCCAATTGATTGGCATATAGTTGCTTGTAGTAGTCTCTCATGATGTTTTGTATTTCTGAGGTGTCCATTGTTACTTCTCCTTTTTCATTTCTAATTCTGTTGATTTGCATCTTCTCCCTTTTTTTCTTGATGAGTCTGGCTAATGGTTTATCCATTTTGTTAATCTTCTCAAAGAACCAGCTTTTAGTTTTATTTATTTTTCTTATGGTTTCTTTCCTTTCTTTTTCATTTATTTCTGCTCTGATCTTTATGATTTCTTTCCTTCTGCTCACTTTAGGGTTTCTTTGCTCTTCTTTCTCTAGTTGTTTGAGGTGTAAGGTTAGGTTGTTTATTCGATCATTTTCTTGTTTCTTAAGGTAGGACTGTATTGCTATAAAATTCCCCCTTAGAACTGCTTTTGCTGCATCCCATAGGTTTTGGGTTGTTGTGTTTTCGTTGTCATTTGTTTCTAGATATTTTTTGATTTCCTCTTTGATTTCTTTAGTGATTCCTTGGTTGTTTAAGAGTGAATTGTTTAGCCTCCATGTGTTTGTCTTTTTTGCAGTTTTTTTCCTGTAATTGATATCTAGTCTCATGGCGTTGTGGTCTGAGAAGATGCTTGATATGATTTCAATTTTCTTGAATTTGCTGAGGTTTGATTTGTGACCCAAGATGTGATCTATCCTGGAAAATGTTCCGTGTGCACTTGAGAAGAACGTGTAGTCTGTCGTTTTTGGATGGAATGTCCTATAAATATCAATTAAGTCGAGATGGTCTAATGTGTCATTTAAAGCTTGTGTGTCTTTATTTATTTTCTGTTTGGATGATCTGTCCATTGATGTAAGTGGGGTGTTCAAGTCTCCCACTATTATTGTGTTCCTGTCGATGTCCCCTTTTATAGCTGTTAGCATTTGCCTTATGTATTGAGGTGCTCCTATATTGGGGGCATAGATATTTACCATTGTGATATGTTCTTCTTGGATGGATCCCTTGATCATTATGTAGTGTCCTTCCTTGTCTCTTGTAATAGTCTTTACTTTCAAGTCTAATTTGTCTGATATGAGTATTGCTACTCCAGCTTTCTTTTGACTTCCATTTGCATGGAATATCTTTTTCCATCCCTTTACTTTCAGTCTATATGTATCCCTTGGTCTGAAGTGGGTTTCTTGTAGGCAGCCTATAGAAGGGTCTTGTTTTTGGATCCATTCAGCCAGTCTGTGTCTTTTGGTTGGAGCATTTAATCCATTGACATTTAAAGTGATTATTGACATCTGTGTTCCAATGACCATTTTCTTAATTGTTTTGAGTTTGTATTTGTAGGTGTTTTACTTTTCTTGTGTTTCCTACTTAGAGAAGTTCCTTTAGCACTTGTTGTAAGGCTGGTTTGGTGGTGCTGAATTCTCTTCACTTTTGCTTGTCTGGAAAGCTTTTGATTTCTCCCTCAAATCTGAATGAGATTCTTGCTGGGTAGAGTATTCTTGGCTATAGGTTTCTCTCTTTCAGGACTTTCAGGATATCCTGCCATTCCCTTCTGGCCTGCAGAGTTTCTGTGGAAAGGTCAGCTGTTATCCTGATGGGTTTTCCCTTATATGTTGTTTGTTGCTTTTCTCTTGCTGCTTTTAATATTTTTTCTTTGTGTTTAGTTGTCGTTAGTTTGATTAATATGTGTCTCGGTGTATTTCTCCTTGGGTTTATTCTGTATGGGACTCTCTGTGCTTCTTGGACTTGGTGAATTATTTCCTTTCCCATGTTGGGGAAGTTTTCCACTATAACCTCTTCAAATATTTTCTCAGACCCTTTCTTGTTTTCTTCTTCTTCTGGGATGCCTATAATTCGAATGTTGGTACGCTTAATGTTATCAGTGAGGTCTCTGAGACTGCCTTCTAATCTTTTTATTATTTTTTCTTTTTCCTGCTCTGTGGCAGTTATTTCCCCCATTCTATCTTCCAACTCACTTATTCGTTCTTCTGCCTCAGTCATTCTGCTGGTTATAGCATCTAGAGTATTTTTAATTTCCGTTATTTTGTTATCCTTTGCTGTTTGTTTTTCTGAGTTCTTATGAACTGTTTCTTGTACTTTCTCTATTTTGTTATCGAGATTTTGTATCATTTTTACTATCATTACTCTAAATTCTTTTTCAGGCATTTTTCCTATATCCTCCTCATTTATTTGGTCTTGTGGGTTTTTTTCCTGCTCCTTTGCCTGCATGGTGTTTCTTTGTTTCCTCATGGTTTTCCAAACTTTTGGGGTTGCTTGTCCTTGGGTTTTTTTGCATTATTCTGTGACCAGCAGAGGTTCCTTTATTGTTCGTCTGTAAGCGTCGGTGTGTGGGGAGGGAGAGGGTACAATAGTGGCTCCTTCTCCTGGGAGGGAGTGAGCAGTGGCGCACTGATGTCTCAGTCAGGCTTGGAGGTGCCTGTTGCAGAGGGCAACGGTGGCTCAGGCGTAAACAGAAAGTCTTAGAGTTGGGCCTCTCTCGGGGGTTTTTTTCTTTTCTTTTTTTTTTTCCTCTCGGCAGCCTCCCTGCTGCTGGCGTTGCAAAGGGTTTTAATCTAGTCCCACCCGAGTGCCTGAGGGTACTTGTTATCCCTGAGCGCCTTAGGTGGCCCGCAGGGGGTCTCTCCACTGCCTGTTGCAGAGGTGCGGAAAGAGAGGGAGAGGCTATGCGCGTGGCTCCTCCCAGCCGCCAGTGAGCCTGCAGCCTCCAGCCGCCATCATGGCCGGGCAGCTCTCAGGAACGGGCACTCCTCTCCGCGGGCCTCCTCCCTCCTGTCCTCTCGGTCCGTCACCCTACCGGCAACAATGTTTCCTACACTGAACCAGCTCTCCTGCTCCCACACTCCCGCTCTTGGACCCTCTGTTCAGCCGCGGATCGATGTTTCGGTCGGGGAACGCTGAGCTCCGCTGCGGACCCTCTGTATGTTTCTCACTCCCTCCCGTCTGCCACAGCTCCGCCGCTTCACCCTCTTTCAGCCCTCGTAGATGCCTCCCTACCGGCTATGTCGGGCTCCCCGCAGTCCCATCCGGTGTCCGAGGCCGTCTGCTGGTGTTCAGCTGGTTCTCTGTGAGAATTACTGCGTCCTTCCGTGCATTCCCAATGCATCTGTGGGGAGGGATGCACTCCACGTCTCTCTACTTCGCCGCCATCTTTTCAAGTTCCAATGTATGTTCTTTTTAGGCATGGCTCAAAGTAAAGAAGAAGGAGAAAAAAGGAGAAATATCCATGACATTTGCGCAAGGTTGTGACCTTCAACTTGCTGACACATCTGCTGAAGTCATAGCTTGACATGTAGGCTTAGCTTCATTGACTACACCCATGACCATCCTCTAGAGTCCTTAAAAGGTAACTTCTAGAAAACTATAACTTTCCTTGCAAAATCATAAACATTAATAATAATATCAATAAGTACTATGGTCAGTTGGTTTCATAGATAGCTTGATTCAATTTTCTAACATGTTGTGTTCTTTTATCTTAAATTTCTGACTTCCTAGAAATAAGACTATCTTATGCATTTATTTTCCAGGTAACATCATGCGGACATACCATTGTCTAAAAACTGATATTTTTATTTTTAAGCTTCATAAGCTTCCTAAACATTATAAGTCTTCTCTGAATTACTGTTTTATAAATGTCCTAGCTATTTGTTCCCTGTATTACAGCCCTTGTTAATATTTAATACTGAGTTTATGTAGTAGTAAAGGGATTAGGATAAAGAGTGTCAGCTATTTCAGGCAAGGCATGAAATGTTTTGAAATCGCCATAACCAGAATTTGTTCTCAATTATTAAATAACAAAATATAATTTTCTTACTCAACCCAGAGGTAATCTCACTTTAGAATGCTAACTCCCACTAACTAACCTCACAAAAGGCTGATAGACATGACTCAATGTTAATTACTAACTTACATTGAAAAATATAAAGATATAAGTATTATGAAATTTAAAAATAGATTGAGATAAATTCCAAGCTAAGCATTACTAGAGTATAGCTAATATAATGACTGTAACTTGCTCAATTTTAATACACATCTAAGGCAAGATTTTGGTCATACTAACACAATTCTGTATCTGCACATACAAACTCATAAGAGATGTGAATTCCTATTTATTATGTTTATAGAGAATATTCAAGATTTTATATTCAAGTATAAAGAGGTTGTTCTGTATCTAATCTTTAAATCTTTTCTGGAAAACTTATCATTGAAGTTATGCCCTGAAGGGTTTTGAAATCCTTCAGGTTTAGGTACAGTTGTGCCCGTTATCTTCACCACATTTGCAGGACATCTTTATGATATCCTAAAAGTATTGGACAATTGCTTCCCAATTGGATATGTGGAGTATGTAGAGAATAACAGCACAGTCCCCTAGGAATTTTTTCAAAATATACATATTCCTCATTCCCAGGTAGCAATATGTAACTATCATAATCCCTGGGGTTGCAGAAGATATATATTTATTTTGGGAAATACATGCAGATTGTTCTGATTTTCTATTTCTTCCCAGTTGAAAACCAGTTTATTTGATTGAATTATAGATGCTCAAATGCCCACAAATGACATCATTTGCTCATGTCAGAAAAGGAAGAGAAGTGAGAGAGAGAGAGTCAAAAAAGAAGGAAAGAGGGAAGAGGAGGATAGAAAGAGGGAGGGGAAGAGGAGAGAGGGTGAGAGAGAGAAGAGAGGAAAGGGAAGACAAGGGAAGAAGGACTTAAGGAAGGACAGGGGAAAGTAAAGCAAGCAACGGTGTGTTCTTCCAATTTTAAAATACTTCAGCCATCAATAAAAATAAATTTTGTAACAGAGATACTGAATAAGAGAATTTAAATTGTATCATACAATATATCTCATCTTTATTATGTATATCTGAATTTTTCAGATAACCACTGGGCTATTTACTCATTTAATGTAAATCTTTTCCTTTATATCACAATGCATATTAACATGATGGCACTAAGTAAAAAAGAGTAGTGGCATTACAGCTTCCTGGAAATTGGCATACACTTGTTACGATAAAATGATTAAAAATGCATAAAGATGCATTATTTCTTGAACATTCTGAACTACAAACGTTCTGAAAGCTAAGAACAATAGAAACAACCAAAAAACTTTATTTTGCCAATTTAGCCTTTCTATATCTCTATGATATAATGTCTTTAAATAAAATAAAAATTATTTTGTGAACAATATGTTGCCTGGCAAGCTGAAGGCCCCTGTCATATTAACAGTTCTGTCAGAACTTCTGCTAAAAGTGTTTCTGACTTTTACAGCATCAAAGAGTATTTGAAAGAACACTGCACATCTAAATATATATCCAAAAGTGCTTCCAGTTTGAAATTAAGATATCACCTGTATTAGTTCAGAATTTACATCGTTAATATTTAATTTGACATTTGTAGAGGAGATGTGCTGAGTTTTTTGTTATATATTTAGGTAAAGGAGTCAGCAAACCACAGACAGACAACTCTCTCTTGGCTGTATCTCTATATTTATTTCAGATAAGCTTCTTTCATATCAAATTAATACCAAAAATAGATAACACATTTTTAAAGTCATTATATTTTTCTTTACTTGTCATAATATTTGTTTAATGTTACTTTTGCGATATTAAAATGGTGATAATATTACAGCAGTCAGTCTTCAAAAAGTAGTTTTACTTAGGCATACACTAACCTAAATTGTTCATTTTTCTCAAGCAGTACCTTACAGTAATAATGACGACAAACAATGTACATTTACTAATTGTAAATTCACAATTAGTTCAAACTTGAGTATGAGCTTCTGATTTATATAAAGTTTTTCTTTTTTGGAATCTAAAACATTTATCTGAGTTCTGTCATACATGTTCCGCTCAGAACGTGTGTTTCTCCCATTACCTTTGTGATGAATTTTAAGCTGAAATAAATATACTAAATACTATCCATGCACTTTACTAGAAAGAAAGAATAAAGGAAAAACCAATGACGGTCAAAACTTAGAAGAGAATGGACAGATACACGTCTTGAATGTAAAGGAGCAAGAAACATACAGAATCTCATAGTTTAATATAAAATGTACCAGACATTTAGCCCAAAATATAATTTTTATATTCTTCAGATGTCTATGTCATTTTGGTAAATTTTTAGCCTTTTATTCCCACCAGAGTATGTTATTATGTAGCCCCATATTTCCTATAATAAAAACATACTCAAGTGAAATGGGTAATTTATTTGCAAAAATTTGAACCGTACCTAGAACGGGTTTCCATGAAGTAGAAGAATATATTGAAATCTGCATGTAAGAATTGAAAGAGTGTATTTCCAGCCCATCATTGGATTGGCTATGAAAACTTTGAATTGCTTTTTGTACCGTGAAATTAGAAACTTTGTTTTTCCTTTCTTTTTTTCCCTTCTTCTTTGAGTCTGGGAAAGTTTATTACTAAGAATTTAAGAAATAACGCAGCTTTCAATTTTGATACTGAATAGCAAGTTTTATCAATCATTTTAAGGTACGACGTAGCCATTTCACTGATTTAAATAGATGGCTTGTTTTTACTGAGCTTTAAACAAAAGAGATATATTGATTTTGAACAAGAATTTAAAGGGGAAAAAGTATATTTTAATACAAAGTTGACAAGTGTAACTTTCAAAATCTTTTGTCAAGGGGTGTCATGGTTAGGAGACTGGACTCTGAAACCAGGCTGTCTGGGTTCAAATCCCTGCAATGTCCCTTGCGAGGGGATATATGGAAAGGCTCCTTAACCTCTCTGCTTATTTCTGTATCTGTAAATATTGTGTTGAAAGTGAAAGTTTGCATGAAGAATGTCTGGTATGTAACATATATGCAATGAGTGCTCATTACTGGGAAATACCAAAAGTGTGTCTGTGCTTGTGTGTGTGTGTGTGTGTGTGGGTGGTAAAATAGGATGTGTGGAAGAATAATATCTGAGAATCGCTTTTCCATTTTTCCAATGTATGAGCAGATATTAATTAAATAATCATGCAAATTGTGAAGGGATAGTTCTTTTTAGATGTATAAACCCAGTGACTGTAATTTGATCTCTGTACACTTAGATACATACTCATTACATACATATGAATGGCCTGGCATTTTTTTCCCAGAAGGGTATTATTTCAAATAATGGAAAAACATCTTTCAGGAGCTTTGAGATCCTATAATGAAATGTTTTGTGTATTTTCAAATGGTCTTACACAAAAGGAAACAAATTTTGCAAAACATTTTGCTTTTGTGGAGATAAGCACAAAAAAACCCTTTGTTTGCTTTATACCAATTTTTAATTTAAATTGTATGGAGAATACTATTAAAATTTGAAAGTTAGAGAAACTGTATTCATTATGAAGTGTTTTTCATATTAAAATGTAAAAACATTAAAAAGAAATGAAACAATGAAGCAAGTATTGCCTTTTTGTGCAAAATTAACTACCCAGATTTTACCTTTTTTTTAGAACTTATAAAAACTAATATAATGTTAATAGTGAGTTTAAATGAATTTGATTCTCTCTCTATATATGAATAACAAGATAATGAATTACATACTGACTTTTTAATTAATGAGTTACATATTGATTTCTTAATATAATGTTGAAAATAACATTATATTATGCAAATTCTTTGTCCTTCTAACATTGAGGATTGGCACCTGTTTAAAAATATCAATTTTTTTAGGAGAAAAGTCATTACTGCACATTAGAGTAATTTCAGCCACAGTAAATATTTGTATATTTTATAGAATATTTTTATGAACATATTTATATTAGAGTGCATATATTTTGAAAAAAATACAGATTTTTCTACTTTATAATTGCATGTATCTGAAATAAGCCCTCAGCTGATACAATTCATAAAGCAAAAGCTCAGTAGCTTAACTGCAGCAAGTTATTTATACCCCAAAAAGCCAAATGACAGTGATTGCAAGCAGATAATTGATGAGTTAAATGAGTTTTATGTTCGCAAAACAATTTTAAAGCTGAGTAACCCAAATTTATTGGCCATATCCAGATGGAATATAAAGTCAATATATTGCTGTTTATGTATCAAGTCAGAGAAAATTATTAAGGATGATTTCAGCCATGGATGGTTAGGGTGGGAGACCTTGGTTAAATTCTGAGGCTATAATTCAAGGAAATTTTGGTAGCTTCAAAGCTAGTGTAACAAATAAGATAACTGTGCAGTAATAGACTTTAGCTGAATTATTTTCTTGACTTAAAAAATGTACAACAGAAGTTGAAGTAGCAACTCCATAAAATATTTCAAAATATACTGTTGCAAAGAAGTATTTTATTCAGGCTTATTAGCAAATAAGATTTCACATTCATGGAACTTGTAAAAATTATATATAAACAGATATTTTTAAACAACTAAAATAGAAATGAGCTATTGGCAAGTACTTAAAAATGATTCTGTTTTAGCGCCATTTTATCATAGGAAATTGGAAAGATATTTTTTCCAGAATGATGAAGCACTAAATGGCTTTAGCTGAAAATAATAGTATGCATCTTGATCATTAATAATCATATAAACATGAATATAATCCTGGAATATCAAAAGATATTAAAGGGTATATGCAAAGGAATATTAAAAATACATCTTTTCATAGACGCAGGTTTTTCCTTCTAGTTTTAAATGATATTAAATAGAATACATGGGAATCAGCCCCCCAAATTATTCACTGTAATTGTGGAGAAGATACTTAAATCCTCCAGACAGTACATTCAAGCATATTTTACCTCAAACCATACTTGCATAGTCCATTAGTATGTAATTGTCAAGAAACGTGAAGATTTGAGATTTTATCCTATAGTAAGGTAACAAGTTATCTTGCAAGGGTTTCATGAATATTTGGAGAACGTATGAGACTCCGGGGTCAGAAAGGAAGGACCGTGTTACATAGAGCACTGCAGGCAGCATTAACATCAGCATATTCGTGTCGGTTTCCTTTGCTCCCCAATTCCACAAAGACAAAGCAGATGGGCCCCGATGGATGTCTTCACATACAATGGGCTGTGTTTTAGGAAAAGAATCCTGAGCATAAGCATGTCTATCTTATACTCTGGAGAGAAAATTATTTTAATATACGAGACAAAAATCATGTCTCCCCTTTGCTTCAAAGGAAGACACTATCTTCAAAGGCTGTTGACTATACAAACAGCCTTGAAAAGATATCCAGAACAAAATGGCAGCCAATGTCTAATGCAAGATATGCAGAAATGTGAGAGAACCGTGAAAGTGTGTCTTCCAACAGTAATAAGTACCATTCATTTATTCAAAAAATATTATGGAGTACTGTATCTAGACACTATTCTAGGAATTCACAATACAGCGATAGACAGACCAGGTCTCTGCTCTCATGAAGGTCCCTTGCTCTCATGCCTTAAGCAAGGCAGAGAATTTCAGTAAGTGTTTAGATTAATGGCACTACAGAACACCCAGTGTCTGTAAGAAAATCATATAATGGGGTCAGAAAAGACTTTTTTGAGATTGCTTTTGAGTTGAGACCTAGATTATAAGATCTAGGGAAATAAGAATCATGACAGATGGAAAAGTGAGAAAAAAAAAGGCCTTGAGAATTGAATAAAAATAAAGATGGTTATGTTAAAGTTTGAAATTAGACATACAAATTTCTACAAAAATATATTTTTACCTTTTTCAAGATGAAATATAAAGCATAAATACCCCATAGCCATTGAAGAAATTTGTTCAGTATTTTTAAAATTTTCTCACAGAGTAAATATGTTTGACAGGCAAGTTTTAGAAAATATATAATCAACAAATATATCTGAGAATTCTAATATCATAGAAACTTCTGAAAATAAGGGATAAAAAGAGAAAGAAACATTTCCCCATACAGTATACAAGCCTGGTGTAAATTTAATACCTAAATCAGAGGAAGAGAGTGTGAAAAGGATATTAATGGCCAATCCCTATTCAGGAACAGAGAACCAAAAACTATAAATAAAATATTAGTAAATAAAGAAGAGACTTTCTAAAAGAGAAAGTGGCCAGCTTGTTTTGCATACTGTTGAGAGCTCATGATTCACGATCAAAATTCTCAGTAATTTGTTTCCTCGTGACCTTAACCAAGAGTGTTTTCAATGAAAAGATTGAGAAGAAAGCCCAATTAAGGTGGGTTGAGGAGGAAACAAGAGTATCAAGTGAGATCATGTATATCAAACCAGTTCTTTTATTTTAAAGTGTTAAGATGCAGCTCAAATATCTCCTCTCTGAAACCTTTCTTAACTCTTCAAACTGAAGAAAATGTCTATACTTTGAATTTTAGTGCATATCTTGTTTGTGGTTAATGAGGTGTCACTCCATAGATGTTGAGCGTATTTCTCATCTCTTCTTTCTTCTTTTTCCATCAAAACAAATCTTTGTATGTTGAAAGTGATTGGTAGAAGTTTTGCTAAGTCAAGTTGAATTGAATTGAAATGTAAGGTAATACTAAAATTTGTTGAGTTTAATAATTGTGCATATCTTAAAGAGAAGATTCACATTATTCTTAATAAGACCTAGATTCATTCATAACCAGTAATACTGTAACAGTATGCCAGCTACTCCAAATATTTGGGGGAAGATATCACACCACATTTAGATATGTGTTCAAATGCAAGTACATGAGTTAAGCTCACCATTGTGATGTTTTCCTAAAGATCATGTATTACTTGGAAGCTATTTAAGCTGTCAAAGCAAGGCAGCGGGAGACTGTGTTTTCACACTACTTAGAAGTGTTAAAAATATAGCGTATGTGGGGCTAAGCGTGTAAACAACTTTAAATAATAACATTTTCTCTGAACTTTATTTAAGCTTGCATTGCAACTTGAAGCAAAACTAAATATAGAACTGAATGTGACTTTTTCTGTCATCAATAGCATGCTTTCTCTGAAACTACATTTTTCAATTTGGCTTCTCTAGAATAATGGTTGATGAGACTACTTGTTCTTGCTTCCTCATTTGGATGATAAAACATACATCTCTGGAGATGTGTGGTTTTGTTTATATTTTATTTTGATTCCCAATAATACTCTTTTGGCAAGACCACGGGATGTTTATGAAGTGAAAATGAATATAGTTTTTGTTTGACTATCCTCTCTTCTTTACATGCCTGAACAAAGCTCCATGAAAGTGTAATATTTGATACGTATGAAAGTGTGATTAAAAGTTGATTTAAAGAGCCCTATCTCATAAATAATTTCTATTCTTTATATATTTTTATTTTACTATATTCATATCAAATATAAAACTTTGAAGATGGTTTGCTTGTAAAGGCGATTGCAAAGGAATGCAAAACATTTCTGTAGGCAATCTAGGGAAATATTTTTTATATGTATGCCTTGCTACAGTATCTTCTGTAAAATATCTGAGAGAAATTGAATAGGTGCTACCTGATCTGTGCTTCCATTTCATAGTTAGTTAGCCTTGAGGTACTGGGCTAGTTTAAAATCAGACATTCAGGAAAAATTATTGAAAAGATATGTATATACTTGAAAATGTCTCAGCTTTTATAAAAGTTGAGGTCTTTGTTAATAAAGATGAATGCAAATCAATCAAGCAATGGTTTGCAGATGCTAATTCAACTCAGATATATAGATACTCCAATTAAAGTTTGGGAATTCTGACTCACTGGAAGGAAATGCTGAGATTCACAGTGACTGAAGTCATTTTTCCTTCAGTCTCACTCCTCCTTCTGTTTTCTGCCCCACACCTTCCTCCTTTTTCAGCTAACCTTCTCAGTTTTCTATTTCCAAAATATCTTCTCATTCAGATATGATTTTCATTCCACCACTACCTGAAAGGGTGATTACATCTACTCTGCCTACTCCCACTGCCGTTTCTCAGTCCCCTCCTCTGACTCACTAGCAACATTTTGAAACCCCTTTATCTTTGAAACATTATCTCTGCTTGTCTTCCAAATCCATATTTTCCTGCTTTTCTTTCTCTCCTTACTGGGCTGCTCCTGTCATTCTCTTTTAGTGGTTTTATGTCATCTCCCAAAATCATAATGCCTCAGCAATGAGACCTTTAATCTCTTCTCTTTTCCATCCTCGTTCAAGCCCTTAGTGATATCGTCCAATTTTATCATTTTAAATAGCATTTTATGGTAATGACACCTATGTTCATATCTCTACAATTCTCTCCTGAACTTTAGATTCATATTCACCTAATTAATCACTGTTTGGGCTTTGATTCTTACAGACATTTTAAACTTAAAATCCCTAAAGCTGAATTTTCAATCACTAACCATCCCTCCCCATCACCACTACTCAAACTGTCTCTTCCCAGAAAACTGCATTTTATTAATGGCAGCCTTATCCTTTAACTACTCAAGCCAAAATCTCGGGTAGCCCTTCAAGTCTCTTTCTTTCCACCTCGTTTCCAATTTCCAGAAAACCTGTTAGTGTTTTCTTCAAAATATAGGCAGAATCCTACCACTTTTTACTGTCTCTACTGCTACGTCTCTGGCCCAGGTCACCAACATTTCTCTCACGATTATTGTGATTTCCTTGAAACTGGTCTTCTTCTGTCTTCCGTGACCACATTTCCAGCTGCTTGGCCACTTAGCAGTAAGATAATCCTGTTAAAATGTAATTCATAAAACATAGAACCCTTTCGTAGGCCTCTGTTTCACTCCGAGTATGTGTCAAAGATTTTAGAGACGTGTATAAGCCAAATATAAGATTCCCACTCCCACCAGCACCAACACCTTTCTAACTTAATTACCTGTTAACAGATATTTCGGCCAAACTCACATCCCTGCTGTTCTGGACTCACCCCAGGCATGCATCTGAGCCACTCCTGCTCTACCTGGAATTCTCCTGCCCTGAATATCTACATGGCTTGACATTTAATTTCTCCAGGTCTTTACTCAAATGCCATTTGACTTAGTGAAGCTTTTCTTTGCTATTCTACTAAAATGGCAATTTACTCCTTTCTTTGTTTTGATTTTTCTTCATAACGTTTATCACCATATAATGAATGATTTATTTTACTTACATATTCTGTTATTTTCTGTTTCACTTCACTAAAATGTCAGCTCATAAATGACATTTCCGTAAAATTGTGATTTTGAACATTTCAAAATTTTTTTTTTGTTATTCTGATACTATTTGATTTCAATAAGTAACAAAGCAGACTTTACCTCATTACTTGATACTGATTAGTTTTTTTTCTGTTTACTCTCTCCTTCTTGAAATTAAGAAAAATCAATGTCTTAATGTGGAATATGAATACATTCTATTATAAATTTGAAACTAATGTGCTTCATGATTTCTTTTTGAAAATACAGAAAATATATTTTGGACATGAAAATTATTTTCTCTGGCAAGTACTTTGATTACATATTCTACCTTTTTTTCATAAAATTATATAATCATCCTTGTTGAATTAGAACTCTTACACTATCTCTTCAACACATATTCAATCCTCAGACAGTATAAGTAGAAGAGAATAACTTCTAACTTAGCCTTGATATATTTTAGAAGAAATCCTTCCAGATTTAAATTACTTATCTTAAATCAGCCAGTTCCTTGCTCTTAGACTCTTTTAATTAATGATTTGAGGTGTCAGACAATTATGACATAGTAAAAGCAAAAAGCACATACTGGCATAATCATTATTAAAAAGCACTGTAGGGATAATGTAGGTTAAAGGGCCTGCTGGTCTCACTGTTCCTTCTGTCCGGTGTGTCACTGACATTTCACCCTTCTCCTTATTTGTGGCAGTTAGTTTGCTTTTGCATTGTATGGAATATACTCTAATTTGGGAAGTCGTACCCACTTTTGCACAGACGTGGTGATGAATGACACTAAGCATAATACAGTTGCTTGGATCAGTAAGGAATAGGGAAAACAGGAAATCACAGGAGCAAAGCTATCAGGAACAAAGATTTAAGTAATTTTTAGTGCTTTGGTTATTAAATGGAAAAATAATATATTATTCAGATGAAATGCAAAAGCAGGAAAATGACATTGATATAAAGATTAGGATAAAAGCTACTGAATATAAAGGTAGAAAATTTAAGTGAAAATAACTCAAGATCTCTTCTTCTACCGATGAAGACCCAAATATTTCAGCAAATTAGATATAAATGAAGAGGGAATGAGACCTATCCATGATCTTATTCTTTCATTTACTTAAATATTCCTATGTGTATAGAATACAATGTTTTTGAATATTTTAAGAATGAATGCAATTATAAGGAAGAGATATCACTAGTGTTTAGGGACCTAAATAATGAATGTTGCTTTCTTGGACATTTTTGTTTCACTATGGAACCTTAGAAGATGACATTAATATTTATTTCTCTCTATGCTTGGGTCTAATTAAACATAATCAACTATGCCAGATTGTCTTTGATTAACAATGTCTCAATTCCCTTAATTATAAATACTTATAATAACCTTCTGCCTTAGAGGAATATTGTGCTATTTACTACAATATTCCAAAGAAATCCCAAGAGAATTGATTTACTAGGACAGAAGTCAAAATACTAGGTAGAAATATGTATTGAATAATTTTGTATGAATGTCACTGTTTCCCTGCAACCGTTATGTTTTAACTTTATTCCAGACTAAGGAGACATCTTATAATGATATTGAAACTTCTCGTAAAATTTTCTTTCTTTTGGTTAGACAACAGTTTTATTTAATGTAAATACAAAGATGTTTCCAAAATCAGAAATTGAAAGAAAAATATGTATTTAATATTTAATGCAACCTGTCAGCTGAGGAAAAATATAGGTGCAGAATGATCCCAATCATCCTATACACTCATTGCAATTCTGTTTACACATCCCTGCTGTGATCATGCTGTATCCAGTGGGAAAAACTATACTAACCTCAACACACACACATCGCTCCAACTTGCCCATTCTTATTACTGGCAGCAGTGACACGAAAAGGGATGAAACCTGGAAACAAAGTGAAAATGGGTGAGGAGATCAAAAGAAAGAAAGTTGTTTGGGAAAATATCTAAAAGTGACAGAGGAAAATCTAATGCACCAAGAGAAGCCATGGAAGTACTTTTCTCACAGTAGAGTTTTATGACTAAAACAGGAAGTAATGAATAAGCAGACCAACAATATTAAATACAAAGTTGTATAAAGTCTAACGGCTAAAGAAATCAACAATTAGAGAAATAAAGATGTATGATTTAAAAAAGATGGACCCAGGACTTCATAGGTGGTGCAGTGGTTAAGAATCTGCCAGCCAATGCAGGGGACACGGGTTCAAGCCCTGCTCTGGGAAGATTCCACATGCCACAGAGCAACTAAGCCTGTGCATCACAACTATTGAGCCTGTGCTCTAGAGTCTGTGAGCCACAACTATTGAGCCCATGAGCCACAAGTACTGAAGCCCATGTGCCTAGAGCCCATGTTCCACAACAAGAGAAGCCACTACAATGAGGAGCCCCCGCTCGCAGCAACTAGAGAAAGCCTGTGTGCAGCAACGAAGACCCAATGCAGCCAATAAACAAAATAAATAAAAAAAGATGGACCCAGCAAAATAATTTTCATGTGAAATTTCACATGAAATTTTCAAAGTGTAGGCAACAGTAACCAAGGAAAAATAGAGAAAAGACATTGATAAAGATTTTATCATATGTATGAGTGAAAGGGTCTCAGTATTCCTCCAGTGTGGAAAAGGTTTAAGTGATCTCAAAAAGTTAGAAAACTAGTTCCGGACCTCTGTATCTCTGGCAGTAGTTTGAGTCAGAATAAAGAGTAGCAAGTAAGTGACACAGTTTGGTATGTCATTTAAATGTTCCATTTTTCATCTGTAAATTAATGCTATGGGTAATATTTTGCTATTTTAATTGGGATTTTGATGACTTCTATAAATTGCGCATACTTTTTACCCACTGATTATCCATCTGCATTTATCCATTTGTGAGCCACCTGTTGAAGTCCTTTGTCCAATTATCACTTAAAGTTTTTACTATTCCCTCATTGACTTGTAAGAATTTTTATATGTTCTAGATACTAGTCTCACATGAATTTAAAATGTTGCAAATAATCTCTGCACAACATACTTTCTCTTCTATTTTTGTCAATGTGTAGAATTTTATATCAATTTTTACCTTATGGTTGGTGCCAGTTGAATACTATTCAACCCATCACCGCCCTAAGGTCCTATTTCTCTCCTACTTTCTATTTTATTAACTTTCTAGTTATCTTTGTCCTATTTTGGTCTTTAGCCCAGCAGAAATCCACTTATACACAATTTTGTTTTTCTCCTTAAAAGGTTTCAAAACACTACTTACTACACAATTAATTCTTCCCCTATTAATTAATGGTACTATCTTTATGATATATAAGTTTTCCAAATATGCAAGTGTCCATCTTTGAAGTCTTTACCTTGTACGATTGGTCTTGACTTTTCTAGTAATATTAACAGCAAGTTTTACTACAGTGGTCCTATATTTATTTTACTACCTGACAGGGCAAGTTCTTCCCTATACCCTCCACTTTGCACTTCTCTCTCAGAGTTGACTTAACTGTCTGAGGACTTTATTGTCCTACATTTGTCTTAGAACATGTTTTAGAATAATCAGAATAACTTTAGAATTAACTCAAAATAATCTATCCACAGAATTTGATTGGAATTACAATAAGTTTAAGTAATACTTCTAAAAAATTGACATTTCAAAAATGTCAAATCATCTTGCCTAGGAGTAGGAAGTATCTTAATCTGTGTCTTTTAATAAAATTTAATCACTTTTCTCAATTGGAGTTCTTATATATTCTTTTCAAGGTAATAATTACAAGTTACACTACAGTTCCTGGGATTCTGGAAATTATATCTTATTTTTGCATTTAATTTTCGTTTTCAATTTATTACTGTTGATATAAGTAAATACAATTAATTTTTGCAATCTACTTACTAGAATCACTCAGTAAAGTGTTAAAAATCACTGGGAGCTGAAACTTTCCAGTTATGGTTAGCAGATTTAGCAAGTAAAAATACAGCCAAATTGTGATATCAGATAAAAAACGAATAATGTTTTAGAATAAGTATATCCCATGCAAAAATAGGGACTAAGAAAGTTATTCATTGTTTATCTAAAATTCACATTTCACTGGAAGTCCTGTATGTTATCTGGCAACCTGTCCCCAAGGGATTCTCTTTCATAGGCAGTACTGAGAATGACTCATGCAGCTGATTATATTGCCTACAACTAATAACAATTTTATTGCTTGCCTTCAAATCATTACACTTCATTCAGTTTCAAGTAATTAATAAATTTCCTTGTGATTCGTTAAGCCAATGGAAGTGTGTAAGATGCTTATTGGAAATGTGCTGGTCTGTTCCATTAATTTTGGCTCATGCATTACAGATGATTCAGTTAGGTGTCCATTTTTAGGGTGATCATCCTCTTTTGTGTATAGCTCCTTTCTCACGTGAATTCCTTCTGAGACATCGACCTACCTGTTTGTAATGTCAGACTCCATCTAAGTATCTCCTGTGGAAATTTGGAACCATATTCTGGGTGTGCTCACTGCTATCCTGCTTCAGATGTTTAGAACAATGCTCATACTAGATGTGAATTGTGAATGAACACTAATTAGTCCATATTTGCTCACTTGCCTTGTTTGTGTTTGTTTTCAATTTCAGAAAAATTTACAGCTTTATGTAAAACTGAGAGGAGAACTCAGCAGAGAGAGAAACAAATTGCATCAGAGAAGAAAAAATTAGTTTTTGCATTAAATTAAAATGTGCTAAAATACCATTTCACTAATTGATGGAAACAGGCAGCTGTAGTTAGGGACTGCATCACATTCCCCAAAGTGAGATTAGGATTGCAGTGTATTATGCAGTAAAATGGAGTGTGTATCTCAGCTCCCCAGAGGTTTCAAGCTGGGGATGAGGCTGGAGATCTGAGAGCATGGTGGCAAAGCTTTCTAATAAAATTTAGTTCTGTGTAATATTCAAACTTTCACTGATTGTAGGTATTATAAAAACTATTAATATTAGTAAAGAACGAAATATCTCCTTTATAAACTGATTGAAGAGAGAGAGAGAGAGAGACATAATACCTTTGTCTGCCAGAAAGCATGAGTTGATTTTCAAAATCAAATTGTTTGAATTGCAAAAACTCTATTTTGAAAACTGAACACAAATAAGAGTGAGATTAAAATGGGATAAGAAAAACTGCAAGCTATTGTTAACAAACTAATACTATTGAAAATATTTACTTTAAATATACTTAAATTATACCCCCAGAGGTCACTACTAAAGATATTATATATTTGAATATGCTGCTAAGTTGATAAAAGCAAACATTTCGAAATATAATATTTTCCCAAAAAGATCATGTGTAAAGAGGAAAAAATAAAAATTAAGATAAAAGTTGAACATTGCTAATGTTAGAAAATTACATATGTGCCAGCTGCTTCCATTCTGACACAGGCCTTATTTTGCTGTCTCTTCTATACCAATATGAGGTTTACTCCGACAAGACATTTACCTAAACAATAGGACTTACTGTATGAAATCAAACCGAACTCAGTGTGACTTTTACAAAAGCTAAGTAGTCACGTACATGTATAGATATTGTAGACTGACTGACTTCTAAATGTGAACCTTGGCTCTATTTCTAATTAGCTAAGCAGGCTAGAGTTAAGTGACTACTCATCCCAGATCTTTAGTGTTCTTATATGTAAAGTAAGAATACACATAAGATACCTTGGGGATAATCCAAAGTTATGACTCTTATTGATGTCCCCTGTCCACCCTGTTCCTGTCCCTCATTTCCTTGATCTCCAAAGCCTTCCATGGCACCACTGTCCTTTATGACTTGTCCCTAATATTTCATGTGTCTTGCTTCAACAAAAACTTTGAGGGCATTTTATTCTTCCATTCTTATGCTGCTATCTCTTCAGATACATTTTTCTAAGTGTTTGTTCTTTATCTTTGCAAAGAGCAGAAGAATGTATACAAGTAGAGAGGCAAAGGTATTATGGGAGCTTAGGTGGAGACACTAGTGTATAAGGTTTATCTCACAACATTTTTCATTATCCTCCTTTTTCCTTCATTTCATTATCGACATCACCATGATCTTAATTCAGGTATAATTACACTATTTTTTCCGTACCCAAATGAGCTGTCCAGAAGTTGCACAGCCAGTTGAGCACAATAATGTATTCTCTTCGGTCCTGCCTCTCCTTCTTTCTTCATACTGGGTTGAGTTCTGCAGGGAAGCCAATCAATTTTCGTTAATACACTATTACAAACCTTGAACAAAGGCCATAAATAGTGACTATACCCAAAACACAGAACATAATCCAGTTTGAGTTTGTCAGTACAATAGTGTTGTTAAAATCCCTAATTCTGGAATAAAACTGACCTGAGTCTGAATCTCATTTCTGCCACAGGGTGGCTCTGACTTTGGATAGGTTACCCAATTCTATGAGACTCGTTGACACGTGCAAGATGAAAGTAAAAATGACACTTACTGTATTGTTTGTGGTAAAATTGGAACTGGAATTTGAAAATTTTGTATGTGCTGTCTGTGACCGATTTAACATCCTGATTTCACAATTTCTTGACTTCTCAAATTTTATTCCAGACAAAATTTCTATATTTTTATCTGTAAAGCATTCCTACAACCAAGCTCTAAAATTTTTCAATACCTAATATTTACCTTTAAAATTTTTTCTACTCAGTATTTTTCTCTTGATACAATGCATGATCCTTTCAGCTTTTAAAACTCTTGTTTCTAGTTATCTTTAATTTCATCAAGACCATCCATTCCATTATCATTCCCGTCCTTTACAAAATATCCACCTTCTTATGATAGATTCACCCAAATCTGAATATTTCAAAAATCTAATTTCTAAGCTCTTACTCTGGCATGCAAAAGCATACTAAGAAAATGAGCTACGGTTATAAAACTGTGCCAATACAAATGCCATCCCAACAGTACTGCAGAACTTCATGCTAGTCCTACTTCAAGACTATCATCTGTCCCTTATGTCAATTCTCTGTCTAGTCTCCAAAATCCATGTCTTCTCATCTCTGGTCTCTCTTCAGGTATACCCTTCTGTCATTTCTCCCACACTCTTGGTAGGAGACCTTGCCTCAAACTTCCCTGGAAATTAACAAGTCAATTCTGTCACATGGAAATCCTCCCCAATTATTTTTCTTATCCTGCCAGTTACATTGTGCTCTCTGTGCCCAGTGGAGCCATGTGCCCTTATCTTGGTTACGGTTATTGTTTTCTTATGCTTTGGGTTTCAAACCCAAGATTACTTCAGGGCTCTTGAGCCATCAATCATTTCTATCTCTTCTTATCTTCAAATCCTTACTCCCATAATATAAAGCATAGTCAAATCACTTTTTATAAAGAAAAGCACAAAAATTTTTCAGAGTCCACACGTTGCCATCCTCTCCTTTATACCAGACTTTCTGAGGAAATACAAAATCTGTGTTACCTTTAAGGCATGACTTTCCATTCACTCCTCCAAATCCAATACGTGGCATCACTCTCACTACTGCTTGGAAACTGCTCGTGCCAGGTTCAAAACAGCACCTATGGTGCCAAACATAATGGGAACTTATTTTACTTTTCTTGACCACTGTGTACATTTGGTGCTAATGACCGTAAAACCCAACTTAGGATTTCTTTTTTCCTTTGGCCTCTGTCACTTCTGGTTTTTTGTTTTCTTCTTGTCTTCTTCTTTCTTCTTCTCCTTCTCCCTCTCCTTCTTCTCCTGCTGCTCCTTCTTCTCCTTCTCCTTCTTCTTCTTTTTCTGAGACTCCATCTCAGCCACCATTTTGGACTATTTGTCCCTTGTCCTGAAACACAATATGACTTAACTAAACTCTTCACCTTCAGCTCTTTTCTCTTTAAATGTTTTCTTTTGGTGAGGTCATCCAGCCTATAGATTTAATAAGGAAAACTTAATCTGTTTATTTAACAAATATTGTTATGGAACTGTGATACCCCAAGCGCTCTTTTAGGCAATGGGAACATAATGGAGAACAAAATTGAATATAATCTCTTTATAGAGTTTAGATTCCAGTGAAGGAAATAGATAACACATATAAAATACTTCTATCTGCTACAGAAAACAGTGAAGCAAGGTGAAAGTGATAGTCGGTGTCAGGGGCAGGAAGCAGGGGCTGGTGTTTGATAGAGGTTTGTAAGGGAGAAACTTTAAATCATGTTTATATCCCAGTAGTCTAGTTGTGGTCTCTGGCTCCTATATTACGTCCTGTGCCTTAGGTTGTCTTTGTTGCTAACTCAGCCTGACATCTAGTGTGCCCAATGTCAATGAAGAGAAAACCGTGGCAATCAATGAAACCGCACACTGTTAAAAAGTAGGGTAGGCAATGTGATGTGTTAAATTTGTGAGATCAATGTCAGCTCACAACCAGGAAGGAAATATTTTTCAAGCTCTTTCACTCATAGAATTGCCTCACTAGCAGCAGTAGGGGCAGAACACTTACCCACCACCAGGTCATCAGTGAGCCTTCAGCCCTCTGCTAATATCCTCCAGCAAAGGAAACCAAGACTCCTTTGAAGGTGCCCAGTTTCCCGCCTTGGGACAAATAAAATGAGGAAGAGTTGACAATATTCTGTTGCCAAAAATGCTAGAGGAATGAGTGAAAGGATAAGAAGTCAATGTAAAGGGGCTCCTGCTAGCCAAATTTGTACAATTTAAGCATTTAGAAATAATATTACTTGTTATTTCACTATTATTAATTTGAAACAAATTGAATCTGAGAAAGCTTATAAGTGTATCCAAAACAGTTATTATGGTCAATAAAATGTATGCTGTATAAAAGAAAAGGCAGAGTTATAGAGAGTGATATTTATTTATCTTTTTAAAATATGGAATCTAAGTGTATTTTATTGTAATTTATTAAAAGCTTGTTTATAAAGCATAGCTATATACTTGTTTTGATCTGTATAAACAAAAATTACAACTCCTAATTATACCTTTCCTGTTTCCAAGTCCTACCCAAGATGTTAGGAAATTAAACACTGACACCTCAGAATTTTTTTTGCATACATTCATTCATTTGACAAATAGTTATTAAGTGAGACTATTTGACAGACACTCTAAGGCACTGGAGATGTAATAATATACAAAACAATACAAACTCCATGACCTTATGCAGTTTTCATTCGTGGAAGAGAAATCAAATCAACAGATTAAAAAGTGAAATATATATTAGGTGATGTTATGAAATATTTAATAAAATTTACATTCTTAGAACTCCTTATGCAGTCACAGTGCTCTAAAGGACATTCTGTCTGACATTTTTAGAGGGTATTCAGTTGAGCAGTGGTCATATATACTCTTGAAAGAAAACAAACACAAATCAATTTGGGAGCTGCTATTTCATCAAGATTTGCTATTAAATCAAAAAACCCTAGATATGTATATATATTTTGGTAGTAACATTTAAACTATCCTACTTTGGTTTCTACAGTGGTCTCCTAAGATCTTAGGGTATCATAGTAATCAGACTTTTGTGTATATATCTATAAATATAGGCAACATTTTATAAAATATTGACACCAGTTTATCAGCCAGCAAATTAAACCATCTTCATGACCATCACATATATAATGTGAATAAATTACTCTAGAAATAAAGGAGAATGCGAAGAGATAAAAAAAAGGAGCAGAAATCATTCTGGGGTCACAGTCAGCGTTGTCAGTTTGCAATACATTTGAAGCCAACTAACATTGCTCACCATCGCCAGAAATTCCTCTAGTCATTGCTGAGCGTAACATGGGTCCCTCTCATTGGAATACTCTGTAAATGGAAAAAAATATACAAAAGTCTACAGCAGTGAAGTTAAATGACTTCCAAATCATTAAACACAAGCGAGATGGAGAACTGAAAATAGACCTCAGATATCCAGGGTCATAATTGCATCACTAAGCCACATTCTCCTTTTGACAAAAGCCTTAGAATGATTAATAAGCTTATGGGTTAAAGTGCACAGGAGAAACTTCCTTTGTAGACCAACAATAAGGAGATGTATTCTCATTTTATTTTAATATCTTAGCAAACCACAGATAAATATATTAAAATCACATTATGCTGGATGATAAAGCGCTTTCAGAAATAAGAGATTTGTTGCTGACTTTTACTTCAACAGGTTTTAATAGAACAGTCCTTTAGAGTTCTTGGCTTAAATGCTGATGTTGTTGATTATATTTGATTTGACTTAGCTTACCCACTAGAATTATGTAGACTATTTGCCTAGAAAATTTGAAAAATTATAAAATAATGAGATGTCCTTGTCACTTCCATCCACAGGAATCAAATGATTAACATAATATATGAGGTTTAATGTGTTCCAGTGAAATATACTTTTTTGCACATGGCCCACAGTAAAAAATAAATTTTACATTGCGATTCTTCAACTCCTAATTTGGAGATATATTACTGAAAGTTGTTATTTACTACTTGCAGTGTATTTTGCTATTTTCTGTTTCATTCAATAA
The DNA here is from genome assembly GCF_030028045.1 of Hippopotamus amphibius kiboko. Lineage (NCBI taxonomy): Eukaryota > Metazoa > Chordata > Mammalia > Artiodactyla > Hippopotamidae > Hippopotamus > Hippopotamus amphibius. The sequence continues at coordinate 80,198,964 of NC_080198.1, forward strand.
CATCTGCTTTTTTTTTTTAATGCTGAACAAAACATAGATTTTAGGACCAAGTTCAGTTTGGTCTATCCATACAGTCTCATTAGAATGACTTCAAATTGTGTAAAAGATGTATACATGTATTCTTTCCACTGATATAACTATTATACTGTGGATAATAGGGTATTGTAAGAAAGATGCTGGTCAACTGCTTTTCAAATTCCTGAGCAGAAAACACACAAAACTATGTTTCATCTCCTTCTGTACTATTAGAATACAAGAAATTTTTCTTTGTATCATTTCTTCCCACTAACTCTAAAACCAACCATGATTTCACTCTTGCCTTGATCATTTCAATAAAAGAGTTCTCACCAGGGATACAAACTACTTTATACCAACCATTCAATTGACACAGTTTCAATCCTGATCTTATTTTTCCTTTCATCCATACGTGTCAGTGTTGACCATCTCTTCTAAATCCATCTTTTCTTTGATCTGTCCTTACACCATGACTTAGCCTTTCTCATTCTCACTTCATATTTTCTAGTCTTAATCTTGAGCACAGCTTACATTACAAAATTTATAAATTTATGTCTCCAGCTCAGACATTTCTTTCCCGTTTCAAACCAGTTATCGTCAACTTTATAGTTGACATCTCTCCTACTTATTTTCACCCTTATTTAATAGTGAAAACCATATTTGATATGTTAATGAAGACTCTTCACATTCAACCTATCCATAATCAAATGTTATCAAACACCCCAATCTGGCAGTTTGTTCTTTTCCAGTATTACCTGTTTCAGTGAATGTCACCAATATACATTCAGTTGTATATGTTAGAAAATCTCTGTTTCCCTTAATCCTCATCCAGCCCTATTAATTTTATCATTTAAATATCCCCTTAATCTTTTTGGTTTCTACCCACCATGCCACTACACACAGAAACCATTGTCTCTTACTTGGTCTGTTATAATATAACAGTTTTCTAAGATTTCTTTCTGGACCTACTCTTGCCCTCATCTTAATCATTCTCCGCCCTGCAGCCAGCGTATATTATTTTTTAAAAAACATGTATATGATAATGTGAATTCCTGGAAAAAAATCCTTCATGGTGTCCTATTGCTCTTAAGATAAAAAGTCCTAACTTCTCAGAGAGGCATAGAAACCTAACATGGCCCAACCTTTCTGAAGGCCTTCATTTCCATGTATGCACTCTCACCCCAAGCCCTTGTCCTTTGTTCCTCCTTGCTTTTATGCCAAAGCCACAAGGGAATTTTTGCGATTCATCAGAGGTACTTTGTTTCCTCCCATCCCTTTATATCTATCATTTAAAATACTGACAATGAATTTTAATATTTATTTAGTTTAGCTAATTTTTATTCAAATGTATTTTGCCTCAGTTATCACTACATCCAGTCCCTTAGCATATTTCCATAAGTCTATGCTTCTTTCTTTCAACATTTCTCACAGGTATAATATTTTAATTAAAGTCTGATTATCCCTATTCAGCTATAAGCTCTATGAGAGCATGATCTGTGTCTATTTTTCCTTAGCATTGGGTCTCTGGCATATATAAGAGGTATTCACTATATATTATTGTTTAATATATGAACAAACTCTATGAAAGAGTTAAGTTAAGGAGTAGATTTCAACTGTTATAAGAAGTGTATTACACGTTAAAAGAGTATTTTAACAATAATTGGTAAACAAAGTGATGTAAATAAATATGTCTATGAAATTTGTTTCTTTGGGAAATTGTCATCAATTAGATAGGAACCCACATATATGGTAGGATAAAATCTCTTTTAGGAATTTTTCTAGTTATAAATACTGTAAAAGACTATAATTACATAATTTAGCTAAAATTACATGATTACATTTTACAACTATAGCTAGGGTCCAAAATTAAAATAATTTAAGCTCATAAAATTTTATTAATTAATTGTGATAACTAGAACCTATTCAAGAATTTTAGTAACTACCAAATAGTCCTAAAATAACTAATTTGCATGCACTCACATTTTGTGCCAGATTTACTTGGCATCACATCCAATAAAATAGTAATAAGATGTGTATAACATGCAAAACTTGGATACACATGCACAAAATGCACACAAAATGACAGTGTTTATTGCTGTATCTGTTTGTTCTCTTTGAAAATGAATGGTGAAAACATGTATTTTAAAAATTTGTATAATACACTATATATTTACAAAATATCTCCAGATTTACAACATAATGTCTCACCATGCCCAAATTATTTGGCAAGAAAATTAGAAGATTAAGACTGTTGCCTAATTATATATGATGCCAAGATAAAAGATTTTGAATAATAAATATCTTAATCATAAAAATATGGTTAATTTAAGATACTTTGCCAATTCAAACTAACAATTGTCCAACTTATTTGAGTGACATGCTTCAGAATTTAAATATGGCTCTTGAGGTATCTACTAAATGATTCAAAATAAGTGAAACTTAAGTGTCCCCAGGCCTCACCACCCAGTGAAATAAAATGAAGTTGCATTAGTGACAATTACCTAACATATATTTTACTATTACTATTACCTCTTGCATATGTAATGCAGGCCACTCAATTCTTCTTCCTCTTCTAATGATGACCCCTCATGTTTGTTTCTGAAAATCTCAAAAGGAAGCCTTATATGAGATCAAAAAAAAAATCATTTGATTATTTTAACCAAGATACATCTACCACCTTATTCCTATTCATCTTCAACCTTTACGCAATAAGTGTTCCCTTCCTGTGGAAACCTTGAACTTACCTCACAGACGTCATTGGCTTAACAAAGGCATTGTCTTCTACTGGTTATGGTGAAAGTGACTAAGTGATGCTGGTTTCAGTGCAAAAATAAAGAGATAGTATCACCTAACTCCATGCCATTCTTAGTCATTTGGCACTTAAAGAAGCACTCTTGTCCCCAAACAATAATCTGTCCTAACATCAGCTTTTTAATCATATCTTCTCTCTTCACATAGAGGCTCCAGACTAGTCAAAGTGTTTGGCTGAGTGCAGATGGCTCCTCATCCCACCCACTGTACACTCTTTGTTTTCTTCCCTTTATTTTTCTCTTTGTGGTTCACAAATACACTTTCACATACACAAGCAAAAGGCTTGCACTAAAATAAAAGGCTCTGTGGATTGCAAATGCCTCAAATAGATGCTTGGGCATAGGGTATCAGTTAATGGAACTAACAAGATGGAAGAAAGACATGGGAATACCCTGAGTATTTTTAGTATATTATTTTAGACTAGTGTCAAGCAACTAAATGGCATTATGAGTAAAAATGTTTTATGTTTTCAGATTTTGTTCATTTTGTTTTAAACCACTATCCAGTTGACAGTGAGACCTTAAAATGTACTGAATATGTTTTTTTTAATACATTCTTGTAGACCAGTGACATACAACAGGTAATGTGAAGTTGAGTGAAATGTGTTTTTTGTTTTGTTTTTAACTGGTGGAACAAAAGAAACAGAAAAGATTTGACTTCTTCCATGGAAATAAATTCCTCATGTTAGCAAAAATTAACATAATATTTTGGTATGTTTACATTTACACCATCTAATATACATTATTTTGTAGAAATAATCTGGTTTACTTGCTACATCTTAGAGATCATCAGCATCTAAGAGATACATAAATATTGTGACCCTATAAGAGGCATTTATAAAAATAAATCATGATACAGCATTGTTAGTGTCTCTGATAGTTGTTCTTCGGTGTTCCCAAGGGATTGGTTCCAGGACCCCCCAGGATACCATAATCTGGAGATGTTCAAATCTCATATAAAATGGTTCAGTAAAGTTGGCCCTCCATATAGATCAAAATTTGATCAGCTGTTGGTTGAATCTGTGGATGTGGAAGCCACAGACAAAGAAGGTGAACTATATTTCCTATTATTTCCAAGTTTAAAGGTCCCCAAGTATAAAACGTATATAATAACTTTCCCAAATCATGGACCATCTCTATTGTACAATGTTCAACACGGGCTCTGGAGTCAGAATGGCTGGCTCCAAGTCCTAGCCTCCTCTACTTCCTAGACCTGTGCCTTAAAGTAAAATGCTTCACCATGGGTTATGCCATTTGTAAAATGGAGAGTAATAATATCTGTTTCTGTGGGTGTGTATTGAAGAGTGAATGAGTCCATTAATAGGAAATGCATAGAATAGTGCTTGGCAAACTGTTACTTATTCTTCTATTATCTGAGACCTTCATTATGTAAATGAGAAAAATGAAGCCAACCAAAATTCTCTCATGAAATTATGATGGGTTTGTGATGCTATTTATTCATTTTTATTTTTTTCATATTTCCTTCTTTCTGTCCCTAAATACTCTTTGGATACCCACTTTTGGATACCCATTAGATAGTGCACTAATATAGTTCTCTCTGCTAGGTCCTTTAATGTTCTGTTGCTAGGAAATCATTTAGTATGTCCTGCTGGAGTATAAATGGCAATGTACCAGAGAAAATGTGTCACCCAGGTCCTTTGCCTCCTGCCTTAAAGACCTAGTATCATGTTTTATTATTTCAAAACTAAACACTAATGTACAATTAATCTATTAAACTTTTTAAAAAGTATATTGCACTGCAAATTTTAGGACAATCTCATGTGGAAAATAAAAATATATATAGGTGGTATGCCAGACTTCTCTGTTTAATCTTATTGACTCTAATTTCTTTACTCACATGCTACCTAATGTAGTAGAATAATAACTTCAACCTCTGAAGTTACAACCATTCATAGTTAAAAGTTGCCTCTGTAATATAAATGCTCACTCTATAATTTTGAACAGAAGAGTTGATGGCAGTGATTTTTAAAATTTCTTTCAAGTTTTTTCTTTAAATATCACTAATAATTTTGCTTTTAATTCCTCTTTGAGTAAATTATTCCATTTCCTCAATAACTGAATCACTAGGAAAATTTAAATGAATATGCAACCAAAATTTTCCATTTTGCAATATCAGAGTCTTTATTTCACTTACTGACTTAAAATATGTTTTTTTTCTTTATTTTTACAACTTCCAAGAAGATATTGTGCATTTTACAAATGCATTATCTCCTATTAAAGGCTACATATCCATTGCATGTTCATATTTTATTTCCATAGAAAATATTCTCTGCTTATGAACTTTGTTTATAAGATTTTTAAACCTTCTAAATATTTCAGGTCTCCTTTAAAAAGTGCTGGTTTATTACTTACTTTTTAGTAAGAGTAATGGAACTGAGAAAAAATGCCTCCCCAGCTGATTATAATTGAAGTGAGAAAATTGATATTTGGTCCAAGTGTTCGAATCAGGAGACTGGTTTTAATTTTGAAGGATTATGCCTTGTCAAGTGTGGAGGCCATCCTGGTCCTTTGGAAGTTAGACGGTAGAAGCACTCATGTTCTGATACCATTAGAGTTCAGTATAAACTAATTCCCTTCGTTTGATTCAGAGTTTGCTAAGCAGCATTTTAATGATAAGCTGTCTTCCCATACTGACGAGAAATTTGGGAATTCATGAAACTACACATCATTTCTTGTGCGTTCAACAGTCTGTGATCACCCTGAGAGAGGAATTAATTCTCAGGGTAATTATCAAATCTGATTCTGGTTCTACTCTGACAAAATGATAGTTCAAGGAAAATGCTGCCTTGTGAGGTGGTAGCTGAGCTGGGCACTCACCCTCAGGTAGAAATACATTCTATATCTCTAACAGTGTGCACTTCATTTAAAGCATCTACTGACAAAATTATTTCTATGGCCAATCTAGGGGAAATAGTTGGATGACCAATCTGTGTATTACTGTTCTGTATTATGTAGAATGTCCATTAAAATAAGAACAATTTGTTTTGCAGTGTCACACTCCTGCTATGCACCTGGGATTTCTCATAATTTGTCTGCTCTGTTATAAAAATACATCGAAGTCTTAATAAATGAAGAAATTAGAACTCAGCAAGGTTAACTATTATGTTGATATCATACCACGAGTGTAAGATCTGCTATGAATCCAAGAACCAAGCTGCCTCCACAATGCCTGGCAAAAGTTTTGAGTAAGGGAGCCCCTACTGGGTAAATTCATGAGCTCTCAGGGAATAACTTTGAAGGACAACATTCCAACATTATAGCCAGAATCCGAGAGCATGCTGTTATAGTTCTTTCTTCTGACTCCTAAGTGAACAGATGAAGGAAATGGTATTTTATATATACACAGGACTTTCAGCTCCCTCTGACATCACTTCCAATTTTAATGAAATCTTTCTTTTCATTCCTCATTATGTTTGTTTTCCTTAGAGATTATTTTGGTTAACAGATTCTGAATTTATTATAAAAGTTTTTTTAAAATGTAACACACATACATCTCACATAGAAATCACTTAGTTATATTGAGGGTCCAAGAGAAAAGTGGACCAAATATCCAAAGGTCTCTCATTATCAAGTTTTAATTAAGAGTTACAGCTAAAAGAGCAGAGGTAACTCATCATTAGTAAATGTGTGTGCATGTGTGCACATAGGTAGCGGTGACTTGGGGGTGGTGATGGATGGTTTCTTTTGTCCTGGTGGTATAAAATGAAGGTAACACATGAGATCAAAGAATCTTATAACAAAAGTAAAATGACATGTCAAATCCATGTTCTGAGACTGTATTCGCTTAAATATATATCATTTCTTTTTTGGTTCTCATTTTTCTCTTGTAGTATAAAATATAGACACTGAAATTAAAATTTTCACAGGTACAAATATTTTCAATGTATACAAATTAGAATTTTTTAAATGAAGGACTTTCCTAATGCTTATTTCTCTGAGATTATTTTTTAACATCATTGTTCAAAAATATTAACAAAATGATATATTAAATGCCAGGGAAATAACAGATAATGATTTATTATCTTCTGAATATAAATCACCCCCACAAAATAAAGGGAAAGAAACATGCCATCCAGAAGCAACTATAAATATGTGCTGAAAAGAAAAGCATTCAAATAAATATTGAGGAAACACATGAAGGAAAATTTCCCAAGAGAAAAACATAGATGAGACATTCTATGTAACAAGGATAAAAAGAGTAAATTCCAAAATGAAAGCTACTAGACGAAATTCCTATTAATGTGCTTGTGTCCATATCAGGTGTGTCAGATATTTTAATTGTGGTACCAAAGGATCAAGCTTTTACTTTTGGGGATTAAATAGTAATATTTAATCTGATTAAAGGTTAACCAGATCACTGATCTATACAGCAACTGTGGGCTGAATATTCCTCTGGGCTTCATTAAGCCATGGGTTGGTTTGAGTAAAGGGAATTAAAGTAGAACTCTTCCTCAAGAAAAAAATAAATAAACTCAGAACATTAACAGTGGAGTGCAATGTATTATATATTAACTGGAGGCAGTAACAAGAAAGTCAGTGAGCCTCAAAGTCAGAGGCAGTCTTCTCTAGGATTTAAACCACATGACTAAAGCACACTGAATCTTTGCCTATATAAAACAATACAACTAAAAATAATGTAAAGCAGTAGTAGACTTTTTTCTTAAATATACATCACCTTTATTTTGCTAAATGACAAAATTCTTTTTAGTGTTGAACATTAAAACTTTTCGTAAGTAGCGGAGTATGAAAAATTGTAATCTTCCAGCATGCTACTTTAAATAACAATCTATTCAGTTAGTATAACACTGAAACCAAAATTTCCTGTCCAACTTATATTTCTTGAAAATCTCAGTTTTATAGGGTTGGCTAACTTTTCTGTAAAGCTGGCTAGAACTTAAATTTCTCCGTTGGCCCTCACTTGGCCCTAATCAAATATCCATATACAATCACCAAAAGCGTGTCCCTCCAGGCCCCTCATCTCAGTAGGACACTGGATCATGTCTGAGATCCCATGAATCACAACCAGCTATAAAATCCAGTTTGATTTTCTGTTTCTTTGAGGATTCTCTCCTAGGATGTTCTCTCATTTTCTCTCCCCATTTATTAATAAATGAATGAGTGAATTCAAGCAAATACTTATAGACTAATTACTAGTAGTACACTCTGTAGGGCTAGGCATAAAAAAATGGATCCGACAAAGACTCTGTCTCAATTGCTTAGAGCAGTGTGTGCTTATAAAGAAAATTTAGATAGTGTAAGAGTTGGCACCAGGTACTGTTTTTAATAAGGTGGTCAGTGAGGGCCCCTTTGAAGAGGTGCCCTGAATAAAGTGAGGATGTGAGCCATGTGCAGATCCCAGGGCGGAGCTTTCCAGATGAAAAAGGCATGCAAAAGCACTTTAAAGGTAGTATATCCAAGAAGAAAACATTTGATTCTGTCTCCTTGAATCCATTTCCCCATCCACACACAGACCAAACATGACCCATTTTAGTATATGACAGTTGTCTGTGATATGAGTGTTGGGAGTACTGGGCTTCACTGGGTTGTTTTGAAGATGAAATAAATTTATATAAAAAATTATTTAGCATGGTGATGTAGAGATAGTGAATGTTATTAAATAATAGTTGATTTTGCTATTATTATTATTATTATTATTATTATTCAATATTTATTTGCTAAAATTTCCAAATGCTTGTAGTCTCTTGTTTGTGTCCTCTCTGTTTAGACATACGTAGTGTTTCCTGGTATCATTATTTTTTCTTTGCAATTACTTTTTAGGTTTGCTTGCTATGGTTAGAGATTATGGTCTTTGTGATTGTAAATTACACCTATATGCATGTAAGCACAGACATACATATATTTTAGGTATCTTTATTCTTTAGTTTTCAGTCAGTTTGTTAAATGTTGTTCAGAGCCTTGAAAAAATCTTGTAATTTCTATTTGTAGAAAAAAAGTTAAAAATAAACAGTATAACTTTATTATTCTATGGAGTGCCATGTGTTAAATTTTCCTCTTTCTCTCATATTATCAGTGTTTACTTATAGTTTTTAATTTTTTTGCTTTTTACCATATTGCTTTGCACATAAGGATTAGTGGGTTTAGCTTTTTTCGTTATAATATTAACCTATTAATCCCAATGAATAGTAAGTATTTCTTAGAATTTTGTTTTCTGATATTTTATCATAATAACAGGTACTATTTCTCACTGAATTTCTTCAGCTATATATTTTTAAACTTTCTTAGGTCTTCTTCCTCTCTTAAAGGTAATTTTTAAATTCACCTTTGATAGAAAAAAAAAATTTAAACTGTAATACTTAATGAAGTTTCAGATGTATATTTCTATCCCCATATTATAGATTTTCTTCCTTTTCTCATGCTTTGCTAAATTTTTACTTGGCTTGTTTGTGCTTGTTGTAAGGGATCTGCCTCTTGCTTTTAAACCTGCGGGGCAGAGGCTGTCAAGCAACCGAGATTTGCCCTCCAGGGGATGTTTGGCATTGCTTGGAGCTACTTTTGTTTAGCACATCTCAGAGGGGTGAAGAAGGGCACTTTGCTACTGTCATCTACTGGATAGAGATTAGGTATGTTCCCAAACATCCTGTAATGCAAAGCCCAAATTATAAACAGTGTTAATGTTGAAAACTCTGCTATAGAGTATAGAAGGTGACTCTATTTATGAACATAATTTCAGACTCCTCATAAACTACAGAAAACACAGTCGAAGTTTTACTTTTAATTACACTACAAGTCATCTTTTAATTAATCAACTATATCCTTGAACTTATAGTCCTCAAATTATAATAACTCTAAAAATAAGCAGTTTTCTGTGGTGTCTGTTCACAATCTTACTTTATAGATTTTGTTAATTTGTCCTGAAATTTTAATATGTATTTTTATTTTTAAATTTTATTAAGTTGTAAGTCATCTTACTTGAGAATTGCTTATTATTTCATCATCAATTTATAGATATCTCTATAATATTAGTATTAAAAAAGGGACATTGAATCTAACAGTTTGAGAATAAACAACCTGGGGTAACACTGTGTGCCTTCCCGACTCAGGAATCTCAGCCTTTGGGGGGAAATAAAACAACCTAAAGCACTTTTTAGTCTCTTTAACCATTTCTGACATATCAAAAACCTACATCTTTCCTTCCGTAATAGTCATAGGCTCTATGACTGTTTACTGCCTTCACCCCTCCCCCCATACACACACACACACACGGACACAGAGAACATTTTCTGAAGTTCTACATATTCTATGATCAAATGCATTGAGACCCATTTTCCTCTTCTCTGTTCTGCTTGCTGACTAGAGTTGTAGTTTTTGAGTAGATACTGAAAGAAAAATCAGAGGGGACATAGGAGAAAGAAGAAATGATTTGTCTCAAAAGTGAAAGTGTGGAGTGAGCATCCCGGGGTTTAGGGTTGCAGCCCACACTGCTGCATACATTGCTACTTTTATATTAGCCTTGACTGTGCCTCTCATGCAAGCCACATCGCTGTTGTGGTCCGTAGAATTTCCTCCCAAATGGACAGATATTACATGTTTACCCTTACTTTCATGGGTCATTGCAAATTTTGTCTTTTTAACATTCCATGTTTAATAGGACTCTGAGAGAGGTAGCATGCAGGTTCAACAGTCTCTCTTTATCAAAATTTTTTAATTAATTTATTTATTTATTTTATTGGTTGTGTTGGGTCTTCATTGCTGCACACAGACTTTCTCTAGTTGTGGCGAGTGGGGGCTACTCTTCGTTGTGGTGCAGGGGCTTCTCATTGCGGTGGCCTCTCTTGTTGCAGAGCACAGGCTCTAGGCACATGGGCTTCAGTAGTTGCAGCACATGGGCTCAATAGTTGTGGCTCATGGGCTCTAGAGCACAGGCTCAATAGTTGTGCTGCACGGGCTTTGTTGCTCTGTGGCATGTAGGATCTTCCTGGGGCGGGCATCGAACCCATGTCCCCTGCATTGGCAGGCGTATTCTTACCCACTGCACCACCTAGGAAGTCCTATCAAAATATCTTACAGTATTTTTTTCCGAATTTGTCCATGTGTCTTCTATGAGAAGGGCTTCAGCATCATCTCTGTGTAGAGAGAGGCCCCATTTTCTGGATTCTAGATTCCTTCCCCTTTTTTAGGCTGCCAAGATGAACTTCATTCCATTTATGTCCCTGGATGGAACTAAGAAGTCAATGGGAGTTATGTCTGTACACAGATAGCCCTGATTTTCATGGATATCCTTTGTGTTGCAGCTCGACAATGTACTCTGTGAAAGTGGCTTAATCTGAGCCCAAGTCGTTATTCTGACTGGTCTTCAAACTATGACAGGCTCCATATGGATGCACCCCTTTTGCAAAATTCTGGGTACATCATTCATATTGTATTCTGTGTTGTATGAATGTTTGCTTTAAAGTTCAGTATATTAGTAATTATACAGCATGTTAGACATATAGAGAAAAATCAAGCAAGATGGAGGACGGAGATAGGTGGCAATAGGAGTTGAATTTTAAGTAAAATGTCAGTTTCACTGGCAAGCTCACATGAGCAAACCTGCAAGGATGCAGGCAAGAGGGAGTTTCAGTGGAAAGAGAGCACAGATCTAAACTCGCACAGGAAACTTTGTTTATAATGTTATCCGACTCATGCCCCTTATGTGTTCACATATGTTGTGACCATTACATATTATGCAATTTAGAGCAGATTTTATTTCACTATTAATATTTTAAAAAATTAAACCTGAGATTTTTAGAGTCCAGGAGAATTTAAAGATACACTAGTCTCATTTCTCAGTCCTACCAAAGGGCCGGTTGAGACCAGGAAAGTGAGAATGCTTTGGTCAAGGTCTCAGGTGGTTAATTTGGGAGATGGAGTTAAATTTAGGGCCCTTCATGGTCTTGTTATCCTATACATTTTCCACTATGCAGATATTTCAATTTTGATTGTCTGTAGAAAACATACATGAAAATTAAAATCAAACAATACATATGTTAAAGAAGGATGTAAAATAAGTAGATACTGGTTTTAGGTACTTTGAAATGCATGGTGACTAACAACTTATCTTTCTTTTGCATCTACAAAATAATTATTCCCTCGCATTTTATATTAATATAAACCTCATCACTGTATTACCATCCTCTAGGCTTGTAAATTTACTCCTTTTCCTCTAAAAACAATTTTTATTTCTTCAATAGTGAGCATTACTGTGTCACTTTCTAGAAAACAGTGAATGAACTTGTTGAGTATATAGTGTTCAGGTGAAGAAGTATTGAAATTGGTGTTTTGAGGTGTAGCTGTGAGGGAGGAAAATAGGTGGGTGAAAGTTTTGAGCACAGATTAGTTTGTATATGATACGATAAAAATAGTCATTATATGTCCTCTTGCAGAGACTGGCCTGATAAAGTGACATTAAATGAAGATTGTTCTAATACTTGAGTTGGATGAAACCAGTATTGGCAAACCTTTCATGGTTGGGAAAGGGATACGGGCTATAGCTCATTGTTTTCATAAAAGCTTTGGGATAACGAGTAGCCTTACAACACCAATTGATCTATTTGCCGACATGAAATAAAATGTGTCCACCATATTGTTATAATAAATTGGACACATTATCTTTATCTGTGAGAGAATCTCTCACATTCTGCTGAATGAATAAAAGTCTTTCAAGACAGCCCAGTTTTCATTTCCCATACCTGTTCTCTTCTACCTACAGTGACTCTTTTTCTATGACTTAACTCTGTTAGCTTAATCTTGGTCCTAAATTCTGGGATATGATGAAGGCCAGGGTACCTTTCATTTTAGAATAATATGTAATATTAACGATCTGAGAGTTAACTTTTATAATACTCAGAAGAATAATTTCTTAATATGTAATTCTCCAGTAGAGATGTTTTTGGATTGATTGTTTATTCCAGCCCCTGTTTGGGGAACATTTTGAGAGCAGTGCTGCATGGGTTGGCTGGTCAATATAACAATGCAATAATCTGGAAGCTCAAATACCATCTATGAAGAAATAAACTTTTGTTTATAAAAATAACTCTAATAGCTATAGGACCAAAATGTCTGTGTACCCTTCAAAATGTTTTAGTGCACAACAGACCATTTAATACTTATTAAATAAAAGCGGAGGCATCCAAAATTTTGACCTTTTAAATCTAATAGGTTTTGCCATGGAAATAACTATATTAGATAAGAGAGACAATTCTTTGGCAGTAAATTGATATCTGATTGAAATTCAAGTTATCACACTCATTCAACAAAGACCAAGTATTTTCCCAAGGACTGCTCTTATACAGTTTGTGAAACTGTGAAAATAGCTTCTTCAAATTTGCAGTCAGTTCTTGTAGAGTAGTAAGTGTTTGCAGACTTCACACATAGATCTCTTTAGTGCACAACACAGTTCCTGCAATATGATTCTCACTTAGTATCTCTTTAGTTCTCATTTTAAAGACTTTAGGTCAGAGTCAGTCTCTTAGAGAACCCTGTGCAATTTACATTTGAATATACGCATGTGCAGAAACCTCTATGGTGATATAAATGTATAAGTTTTATGCTATGATTATTTTTAAAGTTATGTATGAGATTCAACTAAAATTTGAACTTTTAAGAAAAATGCTATTGATAGTCTCATTTTAAAGTTATTCAGTGGCTATGGCTTAACATTTTGTATCAATGGGTATATGTCATTGTTTTCTCTGTCACCTCCCTTCTAAGTCTGCCATATTAGCAAAAATCAATAAAAAATTGAAAAAAAGAAAGAAACAAAGAAAGAAAGTCTGATGAAGGTTTGCTAATTCTGTAAACACTAAACTAGAGGCAATTTCTATAGCTTGTGACCAAGATCTTTGACTAACCATCTCTCCAATTCCAGGTCATTCTTAGAGACCTTACAAAGAACACTTGTCTATGACATACTTCCCTCATTGTCCCTAATATTTATAGCTTTCATCTGAATGATCTTGAGCAATTGTTTTTAATACCTTAACTTTAGTACATGTGATAGTCTAACTGGTATTACAGTCCTCTTTAGAGTGATTTGTCTGTATACATAAGTTCTGGGTAACTTGACAACCATGAATCTTTGCATCCCAGTGAACAAGCACAAGACCGAGTCCTCAGTGTAGGTTTTCTGAACTGAACTGAAATAGGAGATTTGATTGTATTTCTATATTCGCAGTAGTTCTGTTATTTTATGAATACCTAGTCATCTTTTTTTTCCAGATTTCTTTTAAATACCTTCACATACACTAATGAGAGAGCTTTATAGTAGTGAGTAGGTACAATGACAAGAGAAAGGAAGGAACGAAGGAAGGAAAAGGGAGATAGATATCATTTTTATAGTGAGACTCAACACACAAGCTTGGTTACATGAACATCAGAATCTACCCAGTTAATCAGTCATGGAAAGATGCAGAGGTTTAAAAGTCAATAATCAAATAAATCCCAAGCTGTTGGCTTGCACACATAGGTATGCCTAAATGTAAGCCCTTAAAACTGTGCCTCTGGGTAAAAGGAAAAGAAGATTTAATAAAGATCTAAATCCCTGTCTGTACAGCTTTAGATTCTAGTTTGTGAAGTAACTAAAATGAAAAAGAGTGAATGCTTCCAATGTGTATGTAGACAAAAGGTAGAGCCTCAGAGGATAGTGTGTTCAAGGTGCACAAGTTCAGTTCACACATTTGCAGCGTGTGTGGCTTCAGGTATCAGAGCAGAGTCTCCCTCCTTAAGCTGTGCATACAGTGTTCAAGGCATCAGTCACTACTATGTAGTACATAGTTTGATATATCACTGTGTGTAACTTGAGACACCCATATTCCCAGGGTTTGATGCTTTAGACGTCGTTGCACACAATGAACACAGTTTAGAGTTCGAGGGTATAAAATTTATATAACTTTAGATGCCAGAATTTATATGTTTGTATCTAGAATATGTACCTGCATTCACTAGTGGATACAGCTTCATATGCTTGAGTAATTCCAACCAAAAATTTTCTGCTTGGAGAAATGGAGGTTAAGAAGGGAATTTTACAAATAATATGCATATAGTTCTATTATCAGTCTTTTTTTAATAAAGGTTCTCCCTCAAATTATCCATTCAAAATGTTATACTACATGCAGACTAAATGCATAGTGCCTTTTAGGCATAATTTCATACAGTTTAGAATGTTCTTCCATAATTCATGAAATTCCAAAAATAAAGCAAAACAATTGCAATCTAGTACACCATGAGAACATTGAGTGCTGTGATATTTAAAATGACTGTGTTACTTAAAGTTTTAAATTTTCTTTTTAAATTGGTAGCTTCTGTTTCATCTATAAAGGAAATCCTGCTAATTCACAATGAAGCCACATGGCAAGAGAAAAATGAATATAAAGTCATAGAGGAACAGATATCATTGCTGTCATGATGCTATTATTATGGGCTTCTGTTAGACCCAGATGTATGAATATGTTAGAGAAGAGAATAGGTAGGGTTCATGCAGCCTTTACCTGAGAGGATAAAATTTATCTTATTGTAATATATTGAAGACTTGTACAAACATATAAAAAGATACACACATATTTAGAGATACAGTATATCTATATACATATATATCTATATATAAATATAATGTATATATATTAATTTTTTTCTTACACATACTCTTTGGGGAGCAGGGTAAGCTTGCCACTTGTTTGACGTGACTTCTTCCCTGGAGACTTGTGAAGATGGGTGTACCTCCTCTGCCAAACTCCACAAATGATGTGAAGAATAAATACCCAATTCTTACTGTTAAGGTTTGATGTGGAATTACAGATGCAGTGATAGGGACAGATAGATAGATGATAGATAGATAGATGATAGATAGATAGAAAGATGGATAGATATAGATATAGATGATATAGATATAGATAATATATATATTATCAATGTTTGGTTAGTCTTAAATAAAGTCTACACTATTGATATGATCCATACAATACTGTGAACCATACAGAGAGAAATAAATTCTTTTAATATTTATCTGATATTTATTGCATACCTAGTAAGTTTTAGATACTACCAGCAGTATGTTACATGTTGTATTAGTTTCCTAGGGCTACTTTAGCAAAGTACCATGAACTGGATGGCTTAAAATAACAGAAACTTATTGTCTCACAGTTCTGAAAGCAAGAAGTCCAAGATCAAGGTGTCAGCAAGGCTCTGCTCCCTCTGAAACCCGTGGAGGAATCCTTCCTTGACTTGTCCTAGCTTCTGATGGTTTGCCAGCAATCTTTGGCACTCCTTGCCTTGCAGCTGCAGGCTCTAATTTCTTCCCTCTCTGTCACATGATGCTCTCCCCTGTGTCTTGCTTTCTTCATGTAGCAGTCTTTTTATAAAGACACAAGTCATCTTAACTAATTACATCTTCAGCAACTCTATTTTCAAATAACACCGCATTCTGAGGTTCTGGGGATTAAGACTTCAACATATCGTTTTTTAGAAGGGACACGATTCAACCCTTATCACATAGGTTCTCTAATTTCATTCTGTTTAGTCTTATTTTTTTGTCTTAAGATTTTCAATAGTTTACAGATATGAAGAGCTCTAAGTCAAAGATATTTAATGAACTTCCAACTAGTAATTGGAAGAATTGACATTTGATCTTCATCTTTCCAATCACAAAACCAATGAGGAAATTCTCTTGAAAAATACCGAACTAAAATACAAGATGTAGTTAAATCAATGCCACTAAATACAGTAGAGGCCAAAGGAGTAATTAATTACTTCTGACTAAAGAGATCATGAAAGGCTTACTATAGGTTATTACTATTGAGTTCAACTTTAATGGGTGTGTTGGAATTTATTAGGGAAAGCAGAAATGTTTAAAGACTGGGAGGGCTTTGAAAAAGTATGGAAAGATTTGGTATTTAAACCAATTGTCCCTCAGTTGCAAGTAACAAGTCTCACTACACTTCACTCAATTTCTCTAAAACAAAAAGGAAATTTATTACTTCATGTAATTCAAAGTCCAGAAATAGTACCGGATTCACAATTAGTTTAATTCAGTAGCGTCAGGTCTACGGATTAGATGTGAATTTCCCTTAGCTATGCGCTCCTCCTGCAGATTTTCTTCTCAGGTGTTTGCCTTATAATGACAATAGCAACTACCACTTCTCTGTACACCAAGATTTCCAAGGAAAGAAGTTTTGTTCTCTCCTGGAATTACAAGAAAGTGTCCTGTGATTCTCACTCATTGCACACATGTCTACCCCTGATGCAGTGACTGCATGACATAAGTTAGAGCTAAATGTAAAAAATTTAGAAGAGTGTATGGAATCATTAGTGTTATACGTGTGTTAGTTGCTGTTACTAGATGTCCATTCTTAGTGACCCAAAGAACCCAGCTTATCCCTCTATCATTATCCCAAGTGTTTCCCTCTCTATTTTGAACTTAATAATGAGCTACCATCTTTTACGCATCTTATATCCCCAATGACTATTTTATAGCATATGTTTAAAAGTTTGTTAAATGAAAGAATGCTATATAAATGTAAACATTTATTGAAAATACAAAATATGACCAGACTGTCTTTTATAAGAATTAGGAAATAGAATAAATTCACCACTATATTTACCCCTTTAAATATATAAATATATACTAATATTCTTAAAAGACCAAGAAAAATTGTACTGATATATTGCTTTGAATAACTTGTTACCTCCGTGGACTCCAGGAATTTTGGTGGTGATGTGAAGTTTCGCTCTTCTTAGAGAAACAAAATATTAATTAGAAAGTACTAGGGATTCACCATTTAATTCAACAAATGTCTGTTAATCATCAATTATATATGACACTAACTGTCACCTGACATAGGAGGAAAAGTATTGAATCAGTCATTGTCCTAAAAATATTTATGGATAAAAAGTATCCCAGTTAAGTAAACATGTCATGTCCGTGATTTCAAATGTTTTTATTAAGGTTCCAGAGAAGCATCAGCTTTCTGGAAACTATATATTCTGGGTGTTATCACCAGAAATATACATACACATAATATGTACATTATGTATGTTATGGTTTTGCTGATGAAATTGATCCTATTTTATCAGTTGTTATGTGAATACAACTGTCTACTCTCTGATTCTTCTCTTTCTAGGAGAAAAGGATTTCAAATATAGGATTTGAAATACAATTTTTCTAGTAACATCTGTTGTTTCTCTTTCACAGGAAACCCCATTTGCATCCTATAACAAACAAACATTTAAAAACTAGGACCATATTTTGAACAGAAAAAATACATAGTCAAATCTTTAATAATCACCATTCACTCAAACCATTCTATTTAACACAAGACATTATTTTTGTCATTACTTTATGATTTTTTTGTACTTCATTATGAAAATGGCTAATGTGAAGTTTTCACTGATTCTCTTTTTTGTTAATCCCAATAACAGATTTTCTTTGTAATATAAATTTTAACATTGATTTTCTGAATATTTATGAGCATACAAATTGTTTACTAGAAATATCTTTCTCTCAGGTATTGTTTCCCTCAAACAATGATATTGAGGAAAAACCTTCATGTTAAAACCATTAGCTTAGTCCTGTCAGTTCTCTTATGAAATGGTAGCAGAACTGAGTTTGGGGCACTCATTGCTGTCACCTCAGCATTGAATTAGAAGGAAATTTATTGGGTGTTTTGTTTTTGTTTGTGCTTTTGCTTCTGTAAAATGCAAATCCATCAAAATTTTAGCAAAGATTTAGCAGGGACTAGTGGACCAGCAGGACCCAGCAACTTTCCTTTTTGGTGTTCATTCACATTCAATATCCCTTTATCCAGTTCCAAAAGTTATGAGGCTCCCTTTTAAAGATCAAGCTCAAATGCAGACAAAATCACCTTTGCTTAGCTCCTTTAAAACTGAATTTTCATAATGATCTTTTAAAGATGTTATAAAATTTTAAAATAGAAAAAAAGAAAAATTTACACATACATACGTTTTCATCATAGTTGTCTCATTTGTTACTTTTTCTCCAAAATATCAGCTGTTTTACACATCAATGAGTGGGTGTCACTTCAGCGATAATGCACCTGGCTTCCTCCTATCAAAATGCAGAATTCCATCTTGTTTTTCATAGGAAAGAATCTTTTCTTAACAACTTGAACCTTTTAAAGTCAAATTCAGTGCATCTAGTTTTAACCCTTGATGGCATATTTTGGAATTCCTTCAGAATGCTATTTCATGAGTTAAAGAACACTTTTCTCTTAAATAAATAACTGAAAGGTAATTGTTAATGCTAGATGCCCTCTTTAGGATATTTTTAGACAATAATAAGAGCTACATATAACAAGTTTCCCTTGACAATGGTAGGAAGACTTTTATAGCTTATTAGAAGTTTTAGCAGAGAAAGTCAAGGGAGAGCACTACTTTGACAATTGATCTTGTCTCAGAAGAGAAGATGAAGTCTGGACATTCATGAGATTTTTATCAGGCGAATTGCTGATCTGTTTCATTTAGTTCTTTTTCAGAAGTTTTGTCTTATCTTCTGGTTGGAACATATTCCCCTGTTTCTTCATTTTACCTAATTCTCCATGTGTTTCTATGTATAAAGTAAATCAGCGATGTCTCTCAGTCTTGAAACAGTGGCTTTATTTAGGAAATGTCCTACGGGGCTCAGAGGTGCAATCCCTTCTGGCCACCACAGCCAGGCACCCAAGTGGTATCCCCTTTGTGCGCTGTGTATGCTTTCCTGTTGTGGTGAGGCCACAGCCACTGCTGCCGTGCACTGGTGGGCAGGGCTGTGGCTCAGCTGGCTGTGAGGTGTGGCCGAGGCACAGGGGTGGGCAGGACTCTCTGCAGGTCACGCCTACTGATGCCAACAGGTTAGGTGGAGAATTTCAAAATGGCTCCTGTCAGTGTCTCCGTCCCCAGGGAGTGTCCCAACTGGTTCCTGCCACTCTGGCAGATGCTTCAAGATTAGTAAGTGGGTCTCCTTCACCTGTGACCCATGTGCTTTTCAGTCTGGTGTTTGTGCGCTGGTTTTTGTGATCAAGTGAGTCTGCTTGAGAGCCCCTTTATGTTTGGTTCTAAGTTCCCTGCAGTTGTGTGATTTTCCTGGATGTGTTCCCCATTGGTTTTCAAAGCCAGGTGTTTTGGTGGTTTGTCTCTTTTGGGCAGGATCTAGGGGTTGGTGTGCCCCATGGGGAGCTCAAAGCCCTCTCTCCTCAGGGAAGAGATTTGTGCATCTGTAATCCTTCCCAGTTGTGGATTGCTGCTGCTGGGTGTGGTTTTTCTTATTGGTGACACTATCTTTCTGTCTTTCCTACCCATTTAATGCTGTGCTTTTACCCTGTGCTGTGGAGGCTCTGTTTTCAGGTCCCTTTCTGAGAGAATTATTACATATGTAGTTGTAGATTTGCTGTGTTCGTGGCAGAAGGTGAGCTCAGGATCTTCTCATGATGCCATTTTGAAATGTCTCTCAAGCAAACTTTTTAAAAACCTTTATAATGATTAAAAATTAGTGAAATAATAATTGTTGATAGATATTTACATACTTCAGTTTCTGACCCTAATTCTAAGGTGTCATAAATACTTTTCTAAAGAATATTCTTTTATTATAGCATTTTAATTTCTTTTATAATGTTGCCTACAATCTTCAGAGTTGAATTTGATAATTAATAAATTATAATAGTTATATTATAACTATTACCATCAATTACCTCTTCTTTGAAGACCATGTTTTTTGCTGTTTTTTTGTTTGTTTTATTGAGACCGTGTTATTTTTAATCGAGGAAATACTGTGTTTGGGGATGTCAGGATACCTCCTAAATGGAGGCTCTTCTCTTTTTATTTTTTAAATAGAGGTAGATAATATTTTCAGAGGTATAGTCTTTTGATCTCTTTTAGGTCACCTTTCTTCAACACCTTTTTCAAGACAAGCTGTCTCTAGTTGTGATTATTTTGACTACTGACAACAAATTTAAACGCTTTAGAATGGTAGGTTGTAATTTTATCCCATTTCAGTATAGAGTATAAATATATACAATAAAATAGAAAAGCCATAAAGTTCTTTCTACAAATCATGATATTGCAAAGTACAATTATATAATCAAAAATTCAATTTTATACACCCCATGAGCTCACATAATTTGATTTATTCAGTACAACTCTTGTCTTTATAGAGCTCAATTTCAATGTTTTCCTGTTTGCAAATTTTGTAGTTAATAACTATAGGTCAGTAAACCTTGAAAAATGAGGAAATTTCGCCTCTCCATTTTTGAAATACTTTATTCAAATTTTCTAAATGCATTAGAAAAGGATTCAAACAAAATATAGAGGACTAATGCATTTAAAAGTTAGTTAGTACTGTAGGGCATTTAGGTTGATTAACAAAATAGTTCTTCAAAGGGCTAAACATCTCTAAAATTTGATTGATGACATGCAGCAAAGCAAGAAAACACATAGTGTTATGCTATGCTATATGTATATATATGAGCTCTCAGCTACCTTGCAAAAATACTGTAGTTCAGTTACTCTAGCTTCATATACATGTACATACACACACTCACACACACACACACACACACACAAATATTTGGAAGTTATGACAAGTACATCTCTTTACATTTGGAAAATAATTGAGGTTGTTCATAGTCAATCATGAATTATGCATGTATCACAGCTGATTTCAAGTATATTTTAACTCCATTCTTATTTTTACTTATTTTAGTAAAAATATCATTTCTACCGTGATTCTTTGCTTTACCAAAATCTACACTTTTAATTGGGAAGTAAATTACTTTTATCTTCAATGTTGAGTTTCGATTGGGTTTAAAATAACACTAGTAATAATATCAAATGTCACATTAACTTTCAGTAGCCTTACTTTGATTCCAAGAATTGGAGGAAAATAATTTGAACCATTACTGGATTTAACTTTTCTGGTTTCTATTTTAAATTTCATCTTCAAATAACATCATTTAACTTTTTGTGATATGATTTGTCTTCTAAAGGACCAATACTAGCAGATCTCATTTCAAGCAGAAGAAAGCTTGTCATTGAAAATAATAACGGTCAATTTAGGAAAAGCTATATGATCTAAATGAAAACTCAAACTTCACACAATGATATGTAAATGCCTTTCTGGAACTCTGTGTGATAAATCCTCATCATAGAGCACATTCTAATTAAGCTAACAGCAATGTTTTAAATAGATCCGAAAACCTATTGAGCAGATTCGCAATGGATATTAGCAGATGATAAGGGCTGATGTTTTTCAACATATTCTGAAAAAGTTAAATAAAATACTTTTTTTCATTACACATGGACTTTTTATCTCATTGCTACAGAAAAGCACCATGGCAAAATAAAGCATTTCAAGTAGAGATATAAATAGCTGTAAATTATGTCATACAATATATTGCAAAAGCACTAGAGTGAGAATATTTGAACTACGCTCTATAATCTCTTTAAACTCTATGGTAGGGCCGCTCATTATTTATTACCCACATGTTTCACATTCACAAAGATACAATTTTTACTGCCCACTGATCCCGCTGACTGGCATTCTGGTGGCTTCATGCATTTGTCAGGCTTCGCACCCTCCATGGTGGCCTAGCTGCATAGTTAGGTTCTTAGCGAACTTGGCTATTATCCAAGCACCTTCATTTTATCAGCAACTGTCCTAAATGCTGAGCTTGAAAGAGAGTTGGGAGTTGAGACCGAAGTAGTCCAAGGAAAGAAAGAAAGGGAATGTGTTATTACTGACAATCTTTTCATTTTTAACCACACATTAAAGTAAGAACTCTGTGCTTTGCACGTGTCTCGCATGTGTCGACGGAAAAAAAAAAAAGCACAACGTGTGAGTTCTGAGTTAAGTTTTATTTGGGGCAAAATGGGAACTATAGCCCTGGAGACATTTTCTCAGATAGCTCTGAGCAACTGCTCTGAAGAGGTGGGAGGGAGGGGAGTCAGTATATATATGTGATTTTGGTGAAGGGGGACTACATGAAATCAAGCACACATTTTGGCAGAAGGTTACCCCTAGTCACGAGGAGGCTGCTGCTAGTCACAAGGTGCAGAGGTCTCCATTTATGATTTTTGTGCTTTTCTAGGTATGAAAAGATGCAAGAATTTGGGCTCAGGCCAGTTTTTCCAGAGCACAGAGTGCTTCATTCCTGATTTCTACCTTTAACTTTCAGGGTATGTTGAAGGTCAGCAGCTGCAGTGGCTAGTGACTTAATCCTCGCAGAGGCAATTGGCAAACGACAATTCTTAGTTGGCACATCACACAAGAAGATATGGCAGAAGCTGGAAGTAGCAAACAGGAGTCCACCAACATCATGTAGCTTTAGGTAGCTATTAATACTTATAGTGTGTTTAAAGAAAATGAAAAAAATCCAGAAAAATGCTAAACCAGGTAGACAGGATACCTGAACAATAGAAATCAACCAGAACTGTCTGTGTCAAATCAGGCTACTTTACTCATAAGTTTCTCATATGATTCGGTACATTCTTAAGTCTTATGCTGACATTCCTTTTAATTACTACTTATTTGTTCAATTTATTGATTATTGTTTGGCAGGGCTTTTCCTTTTTAAAATAAATTGCTTTAAAGTTATTTTAGTAATGATTTAATGTTTTGCTTCGTTTTCCACTGTGACAATGTTCTGTTTCATAATTCAGACATTTTGAAATATGTCGTTGAAAGATTTAACAGTGCTTTAGATAGTATGAAGTGAAAAAGCCAAACAGTCTGATCATTTTAGTGCTTCTCTTCCTATTTCTACAGCATTAAAGTTAAAATTTTGAACTCAGGAGCTGGACAAACCAAGTTCAGGTGCCAATCCTACTACCTTGGGCAAATTAGATACTTAATCCCTCTGTGCTCCGTATCTTCATTTGTATCTTATGAGGTACATTTTCCATGGGGATTGAGTTAATAAAAGTAAATTGCTTAGAAGATACCAGGCTTACTCAATGTTTGCTATAAGCATTGTCCTGAGGCTACAGCTTCATTTCTATTCTGTTATTAGTTGCTTTGCCTCTATTTTTTCTTTTACTATTGTTATTTCTCAACTTGTGGGCTGTAGATACCTACGTTTACACAACCCAAACACTCTAAAAATGTTCACCCAAGACCTATCCCAAACTGGCTTGAATTTTGCTTTAAAATTTGAATGTTTTTTCAAGAAGAAAGGGCAAACCACTTAGCACATTGTTTGGCCCCTACAAGGGTTCAAGAAATTGACACTGCTATTGTCATCATGGCTGCATGGTGAAATTAGTCGTGGCATTACTACTGCTGAGGTCATTATAACTACTTCATATTATTATTTGGGAGTTTTATTATTGCCATGTATTAGAATCCAAAAGATGAGGGATTTGATGTGTACTAACAATTTGTCAATATACAGAAGAATTATCAATAGTATGTCTTCAGTTAATTTTAACAGAAAGAGAAAAGGGCAAATCAGCAGCTACTTTGTTCAAGTTAGAAACCAAATTATGAGGTTATTGTTTCTTTGCTTTACATTTTTGACTGGGCAGGAAATAATGATCTTTTAAAGTATGAATCAATGAAATATTAATTTGTTTTTACTTCAAGCAGACTAAATTATACCAACATGAAAACTTCTGTTGGGAGTCTTTAGTTATGAATGCATTTTATTATAGTTCGGTCTGCTTTCTCCACAATTGCTGCTTCACAGTAAAATCGATGGTTTTCTAATCCTTTCAAAATGATGTGAATTAAAAAAAAGTCCGCCTTCATAATTTAAGACCCTTTAGTACCACAGCAAACCCCCCCCCCTTTTTTTTTAACTTTTATTTTTAATGTGGATTACTCCATATCTTTACTGGGAAAAAAATCCTATTGGTCTATGACCTGACATTTATGCTTTGAAATCCATCTTTATCTTTGCAATAAAATAACTAATTTGTTAAGAGATATAGAATGTGTTTGCTCTGTGGAAATCACAGAAATAAACAGAGTAAAGTGACATTTTCAGAAGTGTGCTTTTCTTAAAAAAACAGTCTTACTGTAGATAAATAATCTTCAAAATCATGTAATAAATTCTGGTGATAAGGAAACATGTGACCATTATTTTTTTCTTGCTTCAATGCACTTAATCTATATATTAAGAAGAATAGATCTTTTAAAATGGTTTTAGACACAGAAGGAAGCAACTTTATGTGTTGGTTAAATAATTCTATGTAACAAACTACCCCAAACTCAAAAATTTAAATATGCATTTATTTTACTCCTTAAAATTATTGACATTTGGATTTCTAAGTGCTTACCTGAAACTTCACAACCACAAACAATTCTAATACTAAAGTGAATTAATGTATTAGCTATTCTGCTATTATTTACATAATGCGGGTGATATTAATAAGTAACTCAAAACTTCATTTATTTTCATGTCCACTGCATTAATAAAGTCTGCTTCTTTTTCTGTTCTTCTGTGTTGCCTGTGAATCAGCAAATCAGCTGAGATCAGCTGATGTAGGTAGGCTCTGCTAGCTTCAATGAGCCTTGCTCATGCATCTATAGGTCAGCTAGGGACTCTGCTCTAAACTGGACACTTGACTAGGACATCTTAACTGGGCAGCATTGGTCCACATGTCCAGGCATGGTCTTACAGTGATAATGAAATGACAGAAGAGTGAGTAGAAATCCATAATGCCTCTCAGGCCTTATCGTGGAACTAGCATAGTGGCACTTTCTCCTCATTCTGTGTAAAAACACATCTTGTAGCAGATCCAAAAGTATAGGGGTGGGGAAATATGATAGTCTTCTTATTGGAAGGAACTAGAAAGTAATGTGACAAAGAGCTTTAATGTTGGCAGGAGTAAAAATGTAAGGTCAACAATGCATTTCACTCCATTTTTCTTTCTCCTTTAATCTGAAGCACTGATTTTTTTTTCCCCTCAAATTTCAGCTTCACATTTCATAGAAGAAAGCATGTTTTTTTGTTTGTTTGTTTACTTTAGAGTTAGTTTGGAACTACTGTCACTATAGACAGTGCACAACTAAAATAAGCTTATTAGTGGCACCCTAAAAGCAGTTTAGCCTCATAAGGTAGCAGTAAGATTTCTATGATCCAATTAAGTATGGACTTTCTGTTTTCCCACAAACAATCATGAAAAAATACTGAGAGCTTCCTTCCATGGCTTTATGGCAACTCATTTCTTCCTTTAATTGGAAGTTTGGTGTTTCTAAGTGTTTGTCTATGAATTTATAATTGCAAGCAATTAAAGTCCTAAAGGGAATTAATATATCAGTTACTCTGCTATTGTCTACACTAAGACACCCCTGTTAGTATTGTATAATTGAAAGCTCTGTTTCTATGTTCAATGTTAACTTGGTCTGTCTCTTTGGACCTGTATTCTCTAAAGAATGGCACTGTATATTGACAGTCACCTTGTGAAATAAAACCAGTGTTTGTTAAGATTGTAAAAATAGTCAGCTTAACGGACATATTAGAAAAAGTTCTAATTATAAAATGGAAATGACCTGATCTTTTTATGTTTAGTAGTGTATAGATATATAATAAATCCATATTTGCTTATTTTTCCAAAATGCAGGCATTTACATTAACAGATTAAGGTTATGAGCATTTACATTAACGGATTAAGGTTAACATTTCAAATGTTTATGGAATAGAATGGAAAGAAATAGAACCAAAAGGAAAGTATTAACTGCAATGCATACAGTTATAGTAAGAACTGTTTTGTGAATCTCTCCTTTCTGGGATGTGTGTGTGTGTGTGTATGTTGTGTGTGTGTGAGTGCTATGGATCAAAGAAGTTTGACGACTGGTAATCTAAATTGTGATATCATAGCAAGTTTCTGAGAAATTCTTTGGTTCATCCCTCTTTCACAAACTGAAAAAAAAATTGTGTGAGTTAAATAAAATTATACAAAAAGTACAGTCTCACAAAAAAGCAAATTGATTAAAAAATGGGCAGGAGACATTAATATACATTTTCCAAAAAAGATATACAAATGGCCATCAGGTACTGAAAAGATACTTAATATCACTAATCATCAGAGAAATGCAAACAAAACCACAATGAAATATTACCTCACACCTGTCAGAATGGCGCTCCATAAAAATCTGCAAATAACAAATGTTGAAAAGGATGCAGAGAATGTAAATTGGTGCAACCATTATGGAAAATAGTATGGCGGTTCCTCAAAAAACTGAAAATAGAACTACCATATGATTCAGCAATTCCACACCTGTGTATATATCCAAAGAAAATGAAAACACTAATTCAAAAAGATACATGCACGCTAATGTTCATAGCAGCCTTATTTACAATAGCCAAGATATGAAAGCAACCTAAGTGTTCATCAATAGATGGATGGGTAAAGAAGATGTATAGATATACGATGGAATGTTGCTCAGTCATAAAATATGAAACTCTGATATTTTCAACAATGTGGAGACTATTATGCTTAGTGAAATAAATCAGAGAAAGACAAATAAGTATGTTATCACTTATATGTGTGGAACCTAAAAAATAAAACAAATGAATATAACGAAACAGAAACAGACTCACACACATAGAGATAAAATTAGTGGTAGCAGTGGGGAGAAAGGAAGAGGTAGAGAATTAAGGGGCACAAACAACTATATAAAATAAATAAGCTGTAAGGGTATATCATACAGCACAGGAAATATAGCCAATATTTTATGATAACTTTAAATGGAGTATAATCTATAAAAATATTGAATCACTATGTTGTCTATCTGAAACTAATATAATGTAAATCGACTATACTTCAATAAAAAAGAAAAGAAAATCTCAAATATTTTTCTTATTTTATTTTCTCCATTAGGATATTTCAATGACTATGATTCCCAATACTGCTTAGTATTTTTAAAGCCTAACTTAAATCTTTCTTGCTATATGAAACTTCAGACCAGTTCTGAAGTAAATAACTTTTTGTGTACAAGATATTTGTGGAATAGATATTGAAATGTGTCACCAAATTATAGATAACTTGCCATACAGAACAGCTGAAAGCACGACTTCTATCCCATCAAGTGTTTTATAGAGTTGTAGGGTTTTAGATGGCCACCTGAAAGTTCATCCAGCTTAGAGAATTATACAAAAGAGCATTCTCTAGACAGATTCGTTTAGAGAAACTCTTTGGAGTAGTGAAAAGATAACAGGGCTGGGAGTCACTGAGTCCTCTTGCAGACTCCAGATTTGCTGCTTGGGTCTCAATGTTTTAACCTGTACAATGTACACAATACAGCGTTCATCATACGATCATTGTGACACTCAAAACCATCTATGGGAACATCTTTTGTAAATTCTAGAGTACTTTTAAAAATTATTTGAAGATAACAATTTTGGTATTGAATGTATTATGAAAGCAAGCATATTGAAACAAAGTTCTGCCCACAGCAGTGACTGAGAACATTAAGTTTGACAAATACTTTCTTTCCCTACATAAGCCTAACAGTAGACATGAAATGGTCATGCTGGAGGAATAACTCCTTCCAAGGTAATCTGGAAATCCCAGATATGGATATAAACTAGATTATTCCAAATGTAGCTCTTGCTTAATTGCAAACACACACACACACACAGAGATACACATGCCCGTGCATGCACACACACAGATGGGGAAATATTAATTATTTAGACTTGAGGAGTTGTTCTTGATAAGTAATGAATTTTATTTAAGGATCAGTATGACAATTTAAACTAAACAATTCATATTACTTTGGTTTGACCTCCACGTAGAAAGCAACATCCTAAAAAAAAGTCTAGTTTTCTGTTTCTTGCGACTAAGGGATTGAAAATCTGACTTACAGTTTTATTCATTTTAGTTCATTTGCGTTAGCCTTAAAATATTTCCTATATGATATCATCATAATAATCTTGGAGAGAATATTCCATAGCAAGGGAAACTTAGAAACTCTTCTCTCTTTCAGAATGGTATCGGAGGCATATCTGAGAGGCCTATTAGAGCACGCCCCATAATCCAGGTACTCTGTATCATCACATATATTGAAACCTACAGATAACTGGATATTAAAAGTAATATCAATATTTCATGGTATTATACAATGAACAATGTCCCTCCCTCCTTTACCACTTTCAGTATAATCTCAGTACAAATTAGCAGTTACTATAAAGGTCATTGGAGAATAAATGCTTCAAGTTGTAGTTCTATTTAGCCTCTTGGAGAGGAATGGGCTTCCGTTGAGGTAACTATTTTTCAAGTTATAAGACAGGTAGGAAAGTAAATGAGTGAGTGCATATTTAGTGATAGAAATAACTTCAAGACCTATAGGTAAGTATCACTTTGCATTCTCCATGCCTTCTCCCTGCACTATGGCTTTTTCTCTGGTTAATATCTACTGTCCTTCCCACATCTCACCCAGGGTCTCACTCATGTGCTACCCTTTCATTCATTCATTACACAACAGAGATTATTGTGACTCAGAAATTCTAGATTTGAAATATGGACATGGTTTTCATCTCATCTGTAGTTTATCTTTCTTTTTCAGGCATAGAAGAAGGCACTATTCCATTAATATTTCCACTAGACTAAATGACTATATAGTAGTTATATGATAGAATACAATCTATCTGAGAGTCAGTGATTGAGTCCAATTATAGGTGAAACTGGAGGCTATTCACTCAAGTAATCTACCAGTAAGTAGGATACCAAATTAATTTTCTTTGCATTTGATGAGACTCTGCTCTGTGTTTTTGTGTGCATCATTTTATATATTAGTCAGAGTTTGAAGGGAAGTACAGCACCAAATTTATGGTAATAGCAGTTTTCTTTAAAGCATATCAGCAAAGATGAATTGGCAGATTCTGGCTTCACCATCTTTTATACAATATTGCCCTCTATGGGAACCTAAAATATTGAAGATTTTAGTAGAGTGGTAAGCATATTTTTTGATACACTTCCACACTCATCACATGCTTTTTCTCCCTCTCTAAATTTAATTACTGCTCCCTTCTTCACCTTCTAACAGACATAAACAGCTGAACTGGCAAACAAATTTATCATTCCTTCATTATGTAGTTGGTTTACAGTACCATTTTACTTTATTCATTACAGAATTCATTTTAATTAATTTATTTTATATTGCATTTAATTATTTGTTTTGTTTTGTTTTGGTAAAATATCTTTATCTTCAGAACCATATTTATTCCCAGTTATCTATAATTATTTCATATATGATAATTTCTATTCAGAAAGGGGGAACATCAATTAAAGCACTAAAATAAAATGATACTCATAAAAGATAGACAGATCATATTATATGATGGAGCATTTAGAAATCATAATGTCATTCCGTTGATTCTATAAATACAGATCAAATATATATATATATTTAAACTATTTAAAGAAGAAATGAAGACTTTATTCTTACTAAAATTGTTTTATTCATGAGTAATATTAAGGATATTTAAATGACATGGCTTCTGAAAGGAAAACGAATCTGGGTTTTCTTATCCATGGGAAAAATTGCTTTATAATGCATTTTTGTGGCTTCATCTTAAAATGAGTTGTTGCTTCTATTTGTGGAATATGGGACTGGTGCAATGATTGCACTGAAAATATATTTGTATGTAAATATTAGCGCACCCCCTCCCCATTTCCTGGCTCTAAGTTGCTACTATTCATTCATTCATTCATTCATTCATTCTTAAGTTTAATTTTTAAAAAAAGTACAAATATCTACTCTATGCCATGACACTACTCCAACTATTGAGGATACAACTAAAAAAAACATATGATTTCTGTCTTCAAAAAACAAAAACTCCATTGCTTGGATTATGACTGGGGACTCAAAATTAGTGTGTTTCTCTAAGACACATAATGGTAGCAATATAGTGCTATGTATCCAATATAGTGCTGTATATCCAATCACTAGCTGGTCACAGAAGGCAACACTGGGCTTACAGGTGGAGTACAGTCTGACCCTGGTCATATATCTCATGTGTTTATTTGTATCACCTCTCAAACATACAGGAGACTTTCAACCGTTGCTGGCTAACCTTCAAACTTTATATACTTATTCCATTGCTCACAGCTCAACCCTTTCAGCTGCCCCCAACACACACACACCACTATACTGAAACCAGATAGGAGAAAGAGTGATAGCATCCAGTGAATTGTCCCAGAGTGATGGGAACGTAGAGTGAGGCACTGGAGCTAACAGAACAGAAACCGATTTAGGAAGGCTTGGTGAAACATTAAGATTTCCCATGCTGATCAGAACATTAGCAGGAGGAGCTCATAAGTGAGATGCTTTTCCCCAAAGGACTAGAACAGACAGAAAACAAATGATATTGGGATACCTAAGGTAAAAGGAATTTGCTAACAGATGAAACAAAATACCCTTTAGGACAGAGAGTTTTTACAAATTTATCACCATGATCCTAGGATTCTGGCCTGCAAGATGGTTTCTCATGTTGAGCACTTTGGACTTTAAATTAGAGGATTTAAAATGACTTGACTTGTAAGGCCTAACTCGAAAGGAAATTGCCACTAAACCATAATGAAATTTTGGCAAACACATTACAAAGAAAAGAAAGAGGAATGAAGAAACAAAGTGAAACTCCCTATTGTAGGTCCCCTATTCATACTGAAGCAGTTTGCAGTATTTAAAGATTCTCCTCTGATAAGAGGCTCCCAATGGAGTTGTGACCTAATTAATGTACTTTATGAACTCTAACCACTTTTATTTAGCCTCAAAAGTGAAAAACACTGAAAATTCTCATAACAGGGATCGGACAACGGACTAATCATAAAGTCAATTCCTACTATCCTCCCCTCCTTCACCAGGGGTCTCACTTGTGTGCTATCTTTTCAATATACAACAAAGATTTTTGTGATTCAATAATGCTTTGGCCAACATCTGCTATTTATTAAAAATCATGTTCCTTTAGGCTGCTGTCAGCCAAACTGGAATTGGACTGTTTAGTCTGTTTGTTTCCTCACTTGGCCTTTCAAGCTTTGCATCTTCAAAGGATTTATTTGAAGCATTAACATGGTGATTTGTCTCTTGCTAAAATAACACACTACAGTGATACTGGCAAGAAGATTCTTTCTTCCAACTTGTGGCTCCCATTTTTTTCCTCTCTCAATAACTTGCTAACCAGAGATCCAGATGTGTAATAAGATACCACTTAAGTCTGTGACTGGAATACTTGTTGTATAATTAATGCTACACGGCACTAATTTTTCTCACCGTGTGTATGATTCTAATGGAGCAAAGCTGACTTTATGCTCTTTCTTTGTCACATGATTTCTTATCTGAGTAATTATTAGCAGAAGGTTTTTCCCTTAAAAAAAAAAAAAAGTTTTTGTATTAGTCACTCACAGCCCAATTAGAGGCTTTTCCCCTCGAAGGCATAAACTTTGAACATAAATTACTTATATTCATGCTTTTTTCTTTAAAAAAAAGTTAAAAGAGCTTTCTTGTGTTACTTGGGACAACTGGGAAGTTGCTCATGATTTTAAAAAAAAGTAATAATTAAGAGGAGAGGGGACAGAAAGTGGTACCATGGTATAGAATCCTGCATACATAAGATTTAGTAGTTTAAATTGTAAAATACATTAATATTTAAATTGTAGTTATTCAAAATCGTCATTTTTGCAGTAGAATTAAGGAAGAGAAATGAAACTTGGGAAGATAAAAATGTGTATTTAAAGTTATACTGTCTTCTATTTATAACCCGTACATGCATGTGCAGGATGTTTAAAAAGTAGAAATTACAAGGTACTTGTAAATAATTATTCGGCATTTTCTTTGCAAATTTCTGTTTATTTTAGATGCATGGATTTAAAACTTGCCCTTAGTACTGATAAACAGAAAAAAGCTAATGAGAAAAAAATAATGAATGGAAATTTTGGAATTTGTTAAGTTTTCTGAATTTTTCTGAACTCTTCTATTATTTCTGTTAGTAGATATACTTACCCTCTTTCACTGTAAAAAATGAATTGACATATAAGCCAAACAATGAGTTTCTTTCTTTATGAGATGTGTTTGGTTTGGTTTCTGTTTCTTCTACTGAATAAATAGGCACCGATATATTCTTTATATAAATTTTAAATGTGTATTATAAAGTATTTTCAAAGTTTTTTTTAATTTTTACAACTTAAAAACCATGTATATGATACATTTTTTGATCTTTCAAGGAAATTCAGTTGAAAAAGAGGTTTTGATAGCAATAGAATAAAAAATATGTGAAGCTCCAAAAACTTATTAGTTCAACAAATTCAATTCAATTTAATAAAGATCCATTGAGGACTTAGTATATGTCTGCACCTGGACCTATGTCTTAATAGATAAAGAAAAAATTATATTCCACTTCATGAGATTTCAAAAGAAAATAATAGAATTCAACTATGAGCAGGTGGGCAGATGCTTAGCATAATGTGTATTATTACAAGCTAACTGGATAGATGCTACATCTGACTTAAATGCAAGGCCTATAAATTGTGGAACACAGGTTGAGTGATTAAAAAACACTTGGAGAAAATAATTCTTCCTATCTTCTCTTGCATATTACATGTTTCTTCTTCGCAACATTCAAGGTCATTTACTTCCTTTCCCCATCCTAACATATTGGTAAATGATAAAAGTTAAAATTTTCACAAAGTTTTTTTTTAATGACTGGAAAATACAATACACAAAGGAAATTATAAGAACACTATTCAAGGTGCTTTTAGGATTATTTTATTTTTATTGTTTAGTATGGACACCACAAATTTCTCCAGCTTTCCCCAGGAGTAGCAAAAAAAGCACTTTTTGGTTGGCTCCCATCATTTATACACGGTATATCTGGTGGGACTCTCTTTCCCCAAGACTATGTTTTTTTCTGACTAAACAATGAGAAGAGCACAGACAATTGCTTTTCTTCCCCATTTCGCACTAGGAAGTCGAACTCAGAAATTTGGAATTTTTTGATTTTAAAGTTAGTGTTTAACAGATATTTTAAAGTATTTTGTGTTAATATATCTTCCATTAACATTGTATATAACACTTTTGCATCATCAAAGTGCTTTCACTCTATTATTCATTTCACTCCAAATAATAATACTGTTTCTTTAGCTAAAAGCATTGTAGCTAAAGAAACAATATTATAGACTAATACTGGATTAAAAAAGTATCAACAACTTTTAGTTGTAATCAATTCATACTAACTACGGTTATCACCAGAGCTAAGGATATAAATCCTCCTCCATGTTTTAATGCTATGGCTTTGTGGTCAAAATCACTCTGTTGTCATTTAGTTTTAGTAACTGAAATTACCCTGATAAAGTAGCATTCTTTATAGAGCTGTGAAATAGAAATATATCAATAGGATACAAAAATTGAGTTATTTTAAGATGTTTATTTTCATTTTTGTATATGTAAGACAAAAAATGATGACTAAACTTGAAAAAATAAAAAGACATTATTAGTATGAGAAATTCCATAAAATGGAAAAATCTTCAATCAGCTTTTTTATTTATTTTATTTTGTTTCTTAGCAGTTAGTGTTTGGCTTGATGTTCTAATAATTATTATTTTATTAAGATATTATTGAACTATTTAGCTGCAATTTATTTATCCATTTTGTATTTTGATGTGAGTCACTATGGAAATTCTTGACTTGATCTTCATATGCATCTTTGCCTCCCAAAGATTCTTAAAAGGTAGTAAGTAGTTCCTTGTGTCTTTGAGGATTTTCAAAATACAAATTTTTCTTTTAATATACTTTTAGCTTGTGTGCCTGAAAACATAACAGACTCACGATCCATGATCTATTAGTGATAGTATTGTTAGGTTAGGAAATAACTGGTAGATAATCTTTGTAATTTACCAGATTTTTTTTCTACCCTCTGCTTAGCATATGCCTACAGTTTGCTGACCCTCAAAACCTTGTGCAGCATAATAACACTAGTAACCCTGAGTGCATTAAAATGATTCACCCAAAGACCACATTATCCAAAAATGCTGTGTTTTGAGGGACAACTCCCCTCTACCTGCAGGTTACTGAAAGAGTCACTGACACCACCTCAGCAATTCTAGCAGAGTTCTTTCTCACCAAAGACACAAACATACCAGAAGAGAACTTTGGGTCTGAGAAAAGTTTGCAGCTCTGTTCTCTAACCTATAAGGGGTCTTGGGCTGAACTGTCACTAAAACATTTTATTCCAGTAAATGAAAGTGTGAAGACTAAAGAATGTATCGAAACTGTAAGAGCCCAGGGAATCAGATAGCCTGGGATGAAGAAATACACTTGAAAAAACTTTACTGTTATCTTGTATGTATTTGAATGCAGAAGTTCAAAGAACTTTACATAAGGTAAATAAATGCAATCTATAATATCTTTATGAGTTAATATGAGTTAGTAGAGAAAAAAGAGCAGGTAATCCTCATCCCATATTGCCAAGTAGAAAATGAGAACTGGAGACAATTTTTGTCCATGCTGGGAATAGAAGAGAACTTTCCCATAATAATCCAGTAATTTACCTGAATGAAACCATTTATACACTAAACACACACACACACACACACACACACACACCCCTACTCATTTTTTTCTTTCTAGCATTTATTATGATCTAAAATATTATTGTTAATTTCGGGACTATGTAGGTCACTAGCATTTCTCCAAGTTTCCTCCTGCTCATCCTTGGCTTTTGTTGAGTTCATAACTCCTGCTTGACTAGCACACATTTACCACAGAAAACCCTGTCATGAACTTTTCTTTTTTTCACCCAATAGAATCTTTTGCTACACTGTCATAGCTGCAAAGTGGAATTTTACTCTCGAATTTCGTAGGAAATAGTCCCACTGTACAATGAAAGATTATGCAAATCCTCAAGGAGCATCTAATCAATCACCGTGGTGTGAGAGGAATGCAGCTGATCGCTGAATTAGGTTCTGTTGGAATGTATTCATGTGTAACATCCCACTGACTGGATGACATCACAACAGCTCCAGGTCCTTGAAAGTCTAGAGGATGATTAGCTGAAGGAATTGGCTGTTTCTGCCAATCATAATCCTGCAGAGCTGCCTTTATAGTTCTGGAGATGTGAGAGAAAGAGGGAGGGAGGGAAAGACCGACTCCAGCTAAACAAGAAGCACAGCAGCAGTAGCAAGAGCAGAGCCGGAGCAGCTGGTATTCCGGTGATTAAATAGTTCTCATAGCCTTTTTGCTGTACTCGGTCCGCTCCCTGGTGTAATTCTCGTGTACAAGAAGGAAGCTGCATTTTAACGGTGTGCTGAACAGAGGTTTGAATCATTCCAGCTGGCTGCTTGTTTTGAAAAGGACAATGTGTGTATAAATAAAAAGAGACTCTGCTGGAAGAGTTCAGATACTAGGACTGGAGCTAAAGAGTGCTCTCGGAATATTAAGGCAGATTGTGTGAACTGAAAGCTCCTTCTAATTAACCTGGAGCCAAGTGAATCTGAATACTGGATATCTGATTTTCTAACTCGGGATAAATTCAAGTTAGGAAAAGAAAAAAAATTTGAAATGCTTCTCTAGGTAAGTTATTGCTTAATTTGCTGAAACCGAGGTGTGTGCATTAAATGAATATATGTTGCTTAGCTATGTAAACAAGTTGAACACAATAAAGTTTTATTTGTGAAAGATTTATGCAGAAGCAGATTGTAGTTTTAACCAAATGCAGTCTCCCTTTTCAACATATGTGTGCTTACCTGTCATTACGCTTTGTAGAAGTTATATTTGCACTGTAAATGGAAAATACAGTCTTACCTAAAAAAAGATAGAACTTAAAATGTTGTAAACTGTTGCCAGAACATTTGCATAATAAAGACCTCACTTGATGACAATTTTAGGCTTTTCATATTGAAATGCCAATATTCCAAACTTAACAGCCGAACTGTGGGGTTATAAATGTTTCCCTGAGAAGTGTTAGTGATAACATGGCATTCAAATTACTCAAGATGGGAACTCTTCTCTTTGGGACCTGAGATTTATAGCCACGTTTTGTCCTAATGGTTTGCTTTAGAGAAACAGCTGTCATAGACATTTGAAATTGTATGATACAGTCATCAATTGCTTTTAAAGAAATAGATGCTATCATCCTAGGTCCTATTAGGAAAGCAAAATAAATTCTTAGAACAATATATGCCATATGCCATAAGTACAGATTCCCAGGAGGATAAAAACAGCTTTATGTTATACCTGTGAATACCTCCAAATTCCTCATGCACAGAATAAGTTGAAATATAAGAAATGTTATTTAAATATGGTTTTCATTCATCTCTTCCAATATCTCTGATTAGAGAAAACTAAATAAAAAGGAAACCTTAAACCTGTATTTTCCTTGTAATTTGTCCTCGTTAATAAGATACTGTATTTTTCAGAGTTACTATCAAGAGTATTTTCAAGTGACAATATATTTTCTTTGTTATGATAGTTTATACTGTGAGTTCTAATATAGCTCTGAAAAAGTTTTGATAGTTTATACTTTATTATATCTTTTTCACACTCGCCTTTTCTTGCTTTCATGGTGTTGTCTATCAGAATATTTTTCATCAACTCAAGATCATAAATATTTTAAAGTAAATTCCATACAAAGATAGTGATGTGTTGTCTTAATTATCAATATTTTAGTTATTCACTTTTTCACCTACTTCATGGTTCAAATCCTGTGAGTTTCTTTACACAAATGAGAATAGATGAAAACAAAAGTTGTTGTAATTTGTTGAATGTCTCCCAAACTAGGAGGAAATTTTTCCCCACAAAGATTTAAAAAGTCTTTTTTATATCAAAATAATAATTTTAATCTCTTCTATTAAAATATTCCAGCTAGTTACATCTAGATGCCAAGTAGGTGCTATGTTGGTCATGGCTTTTTCATGAAGCAAATGTATGTAGAGAATGTAAAGTCCACTGATTAAAACAGTCTGTCTTTAACTGGAATTCATAAAAAATGAGTGATTAATAAGCAAAGTGTATTCACTGCGTACATTTATCTCTATGCAAAAATGAGAATTTAACATAATTTAACACCTGCTGTGATTGTTGATATTGTTATAATAAGAATCCTGTGAATATATATCTTATAATGATCAATATCACACACTTCCTACATTTAATAGAAGTCTCATGATAAGCTAATGGAGATTTTCAGAAATTGAACACTAAACAGAATCATCTTTTTTTTTTACTCCATCTTAATAGCAATTGGTCAGCACAAAGATTGATGCTTAGAGAATGCTTTGAAAAAATTATAATTTTTATGACTTATTAACTGTAACACGAAATTCACCCTTAGAGGGAAAATATAAACGCAATTTAGAAACTCAGGCATCATTCTTAAATAAAAAAGGTAAAACTTCATAAGGATTTTAATATTTGTTTTCCTTTCTATAAACTTGCAAATGTATGTAAATTACATTTTTTTTTCTCCAGCTGAAGTTATTATCTAAGAAACATGTCCATCTAAAGGATTTTCCTTAAATACAAAAAGAAAGTAAATGGAGGCTATTTTATATATAAATATATAAAATCATAATTTGGAATTTCTGTATTTGGTAGCCAAAATAGAAATACATGTTTATATATGTATGCAGCTCAAAAAAGGACAATCTTTTATATTTTATCTGAATGTTCAAACTATTGTGTCTATTCTTTCCTACCCCCCCCCCAAAAAGCATTCTTAAAATAAATGTAGTTTCTTAATTCAAGTGGTAACCTTACTTCTTAAAGATGCTAAATAAATGCTTCTAACTCAGTAAATATTTGCACCCAATACGTCTAATGTTGATATGATCCTCTAGCACATTCTGTTTGAGTGGGAAAGATGCCATTGAGAACAAAATCCAAAAATCAAACTTTCTGTGCTTTGTATAGTTGCAGCTACTCAGGGAGAAGAACAGAGAAACATTTAGCAAACTAGAAGATTCTAGCTGCTGCTGCCTCCCCAGATTTGGAAAGCAGCTGGGGAAACTTATAAAATAAAGCTAGAATATCAGCCCTGGCTGGAGGCCAAGGCAGAGAAGCTGTGCACCCAGAAGGCTAATTCTTTCTGGACTGAAATTCATTGATAATGCATTATGCTTAAAGTCTAACCTGAAGTGTTACTTTTTCTCTCATACAAGCTTTGGGATATTTAAGGAACAAATATATTTTCTAAGCAGAGTAAAAATAACAAAGTTGTCTTCTTTATTAAAGCTTGCTCTGATGAAAAGTGTTAATAGTCTAGCTGAAACTCCTATAAAATATAGTTATTCAGGCGCAGAAAGAGAAATAACAATGAGATGCATTGTCTAACCATTATCTTGGAGATGGCAGAGGGGTCATAAAGACCACATATGAATGCACACCCAAGAAGTGTGAAGATTTTCTGAAAGTAACTGGCCTGGCAATATTTACAATAGAAGTAGACTTACTAAAACTGTGGTGGTGTGAAGCTAGGCAACAAAAGAGAAAGTTAACTCTCATCCATTATGTACTCCAAATCTCTAGGAAAAAGGGAAACCATGTTGTCTGTTGATTTATCTTCAGTTTATGAAGTGAGAGAAATGGGTCAGGTGGCAGATGTAATGCTGCTGCCTTCAGCCATCAGGGAATAACATTTAGTCAACCTTTTCTTTAACACTTCAGGAAACTTTCGGATATACTGTTACAGAGTGTCAAATGCCCTCTTTTTTTAAGTTATTTTCAGCAAGCTTCAGCAAGCTTTAGAGGTGTCAATGGCAGTGTAGAACTTTTATAAATACAGTCTTATTTCCAAGTTTTCTTTATCTCAGTTTTCTAAGGAATGCTATCACATTCTAGAGTTGACAAATTTAAAATTTCTTTTAGAATACTATGGAATTGATAACAGATTTTCCCCAAATCCAAAAGAGTTTGATAATGATATCCAAACATATCAATGGCTCCCAGCGTTTCAAGACAAATAGCTTTTTTAAAAAATGTGAATAGTAACTTATTCTCCATTCCTACTGGTGAAAATGTTTGCCGATATAAATGGATATATTTACTTCTTTTGTCTTCTTATAATTTGTCTATATTCGTAAATATCCATGTGGATTATAACAAAACAGCCTGTATATGACAAACTAAATATTGGCTTTCAAGTGGCTCATTGAGGAAATTTGCATACATAGACCACCTTCAAAATATTTCTTCAAGAGATATACTTGATACTTTCTGAAATTTAAATGATAATCACTACTCATTAACTGGAATTAAGGAAATGAGAAAAAATTGAAGGGTTAAAAAAGACAATGCTTGAGAACTTAATGTTGTGATGTACTCAGGGTATTTGAGAAAACAAAACTGATGATTCTATTAAGTTCTGAAATAGAAATTTCTGTGACAAACTTAACGTTTACACTTCTTAGAAACTAATGTTTTAAATACTTGAAGAGTTCCGTAAGAAGGCAAGTTTTAGCAAGCTGACACACACGTGCATGTACGCAACACAAAGAGTTATTTTCCCCAGATTAAAAGAATTTCCCCCATTTTGGACCTTCCACCATCAGATGAACTTGAGTTGTGCTTTATTTCAAATATTTAGCCTCCTCATTAAAAGTCTCTAATGGAATTTATCTTCCACCATAACCTTATGGAAGTTGAAAGCTGGGCAGGTTCAGTATGTTCAAGCAAAATTCTTGCTTAAATCTCTCTTTTCACTCACTTGTTTCTTCGTTTCTTTCTTTTCCTCCTTTTCTTCTTTCTTTTTTCTTCCTCTCTTCCCTTCTGTTTTCCTCCTTTCTTCCCATTCTTTCCTCCCTCCCATCTTTCTTCCTTTTCTTGCATTCCTTACCTCTTTCCCTCCCTCCCTCCCTTCCTTCCTTCCTCACTCCCTCCCTGTCTCCATCCCTCCTTTCCTTCCTCATTCCCTCCTTTCTTTTCTCTCTTTACATTTGCCTCAGCTTAAAGGCTCTCTTGCAAATTTGGGGAGTACCCCACTCACGTTTAGCATGGCAGCTATTATTTATCTAATGGCCAGGTCTGAACATGGAAGAGGGTGGGAAAAAATGCACGGAAAAGGGGGGTAAAGGACACTAAACGATAAAAGGAAGGTAAGATAGGATGGGAAATTCACGTCAGAGAAGTAGTGACGTCAACTTTAAAATATTGACTGTCCTCCTACCTATGAATTTCTCTTTAATCAGCTAAACTCTTGAAGTAGAACCCCTTGCTCCCTCTCCATACACTTCCCTTTCACTGTCAGTGGAATTTTTTCATGTAGCAAATTCAGCTTGGTGGCAAAAATAAAATAATAATAAAGGTAAATAATCCTTATCCTGGTATTTTAAACCCTCATAAATCATTTTTATATTTAATAGTTTAAAGATAGTAACATTCATATGCAGCCTGAAGGCCGACTGCCATACTAATGGAAGAAAAAGAGGGAAGGGAAAGCTATTTTGCACATCAAGATGCTTTGGCTTGACTCCATTCCTGAATCACAAATTCAATTGTAGACTGTCTATCCACGGAATTTGTCATATTTCACCAGACATCTCAGAAGAGTTCTTCTTGATGTACTGAAGAGTCTTTCACGCCTACATAAAAATAATTTAAACCCCAGAAATAAATATAGCGACACTAAAGATTAATACAAGAAAGGAAACAGATGCAGAGATGCATATGCTTCTGTGAACACATGTAAAAGTCCTAATTCTATTCATTACTCTAAAGTGCAAATGGATAATTAGAATCAGAATTAAATTTCATTTGTTTCCCAACCAATCTTTCACTAATGGTTATGTCAATCCACTTGCGATTTCACATACTGTAATACGTAAACTCAAACACAGGCAATCATTTAAAAATGACACTTATGATTTCATTTCAAGTATGATGGCTCCTGCTGTCTGTTTGCAAAGCCACTTTCTTTGGAATAGGGCACGTTTTGAATAACCACAAAATGATGATCAAAATTGGTCAAACGAAGTTGAACTCAATTTAGTACCTAAGTTATTCTATTTCTCCATCTAGATATAGTTTCACTTTAAACAGAAAAAATAGCTTTTCACTTTTGTTCGATAATGTTCACAGGGATAATGATAAGAAATGTTACCTCTTATTTTTAACATGTGCAGACACCATTCAAGATAGTAGGGCAAACAGAACAGCTCTCAGGAGGCTTGTCTTCTGGTGGGAGAAAACAGGCTGTAAACAAAGACTCTATGAGAGGGCTATTAAGTACTGCACTATGGAGATGAATAAATCAAGGGGGTCATTTAAAGGGGGTTAAGTGAGAGCTATAGGGCTGGTCAGGAAATACCTCTGTGAAGAACTGACTCTCAGAAAATCTATTGAAGAGTCACTCGCCAAACTGGGCACATTACTTCATCTTACAGGAAAATGTGAAGAGGACGAGCATCTTCTTGTAACATGCAAGCTGACAAGCTGGGTTTTGACTCTACCGATTGATTACTATCCTTTGTTGTGTGCAGTTGTCTGGTAGAGTTTAGGATGTCTAGCATTACTTTCCCTGGGAAATAGAAAGACCAATCAATTTTAGAAAATAAAATGCTCAACTCTACTTCTCCTCTTTACAGGTCCAAAGAATGTAAAAAGTAGTGTGTGAGTACATTACCTCAAATTACTGTATTTTTTCCTGTAGCCTGAAAGTTAATGCTATTATTGAAACATAAGCAGCAGCAGAACTGGTCCCCTGTCTCATTCTCACAAATTGATGGGTGTAAGAACCAGTATTCCAAATGATCACTCAGTTGGCTGGAACAATGGAGTTAACATAATGAAATTACAGAGGGATAAATGTAATTATTGAATTTTTTTAAAACATTTCACCAATTACAAAAGTACTTCAAACTCAACAAGAGCCAAAAATATAATAAGGCAAATACAGTGCTAATGCAAACTTAAAATGAATTAACAGAATCACAGCATCAACGGCAAGAAAACAGTAATCCTGGTGAGCACAGGTCTGACATCATTTGGCCTATTCAGCAGTCTCAGGTTCATGATGCTTCATGTCAGGAGC
Organism: Hippopotamus amphibius kiboko; assembly: GCF_030028045.1. NCBI lineage: Eukaryota > Metazoa > Chordata > Mammalia > Artiodactyla > Hippopotamidae > Hippopotamus > Hippopotamus amphibius. The sequence continues at coordinate 80,241,751 of NC_080198.1, forward strand.
AGTCTTTACTGTCTTCCTTTTCCCCCAGGGTGGGCCATTGTCCCTGCTTTACTCTCACAGTTGTATCACAATACCTATACCTTATGGGTGTGATTACTGTGTGTTTATCAGTGCACCCAATGTAACCAAAAAATTTAATGGCAGGAATGTTTAGAGTGTGCTTGACCTATAGGCAGATAGCAAGGGTTTGAGAAATGTAAAATGTGAGGTGACATCTAGGAAGCATGTCATGTGAACAACAATTGAAGAAACAATGATATTTAAGGAAAAAAAGACTGTGGAGAGACAGTATAGTTATCTTTATATGTTGCAGGATTTTTTCCTTAATGAAAAGCGAACTTGCTTTATATCGTGTGGTACCAGCAGACTGACATATGAAAGACATTGGGAGGTTGTTTCTGTGCAATAATAGGAGAAACTGTACATTCTGAAAATCAGTGAGATTCCAGTCAATCAAACAATCAACACAGATTGTAGTGCCACTTACCCAGAAGACTCCCATGGAGGGAATGTCTGCCATGAGTGGGAGATAAATGGGCTACAAAGGTGTCTCATGTTTTTCATTGTGTAACTATAAGGAGTGTGGATAAAGGCTTTAGCATGAACGCTCTGCCCACCCAGCACCCAGCTCTAGCATTTGAAGACTAGTCAACAACATTCAAGTAAATAATGATTGGGTACAATTACATAGCAGGAATATATGTATTAATCAGGATGTGCCCTAGACTATAAGAGCAAATTTTTATAAAAAGCCCATTTTATAAAGTGTATAATCTCTTAAAGAAAATGAAATGATAAATTTCTTAATTAAGCCAAGAATTGATTTTTTTAAAAATTTAAACATGTTGGTTTTACTCCTCTTCTGAGCCAGTCCAAGAAAGAAAATATCTAAAGATTAGATGCATAAGTAAGAAAGATACTTCTGGCTTCTATGAACTTCTACATAATAAGGAATTTAGAGATTGTTTGGCTTAATCGTGAAGTGTAAGCCTTGCTCGAGAAGAGTTGCAGTCATATAAACAAACATGAATTGATTTAAAGATGAGATCGCATCAAGGCAAGAGGTGATGTTAAATTCCTCCAAAGCTAGAATTAGAATCTTGTAATATAACCTTGAAAAAGCTAATTAACCCTTCTGTGCCTCAGATTCATGATCTGCAAATGGCAGTAGCAATTACTCCACAGAATTGCTGGGGAAGCTAAATGTGACAATATACATAAAGTTCCTAGTACAATGTTGGAACATGAGAGGTGTTAAATTAATAGAATTAAGTATTAGTTACATGCATCAGTACTCTGGCCTGCAGTGTAACATTTTGTACTGATTTAAAGAAACTCTTGAGTGATGAGTACTGACTGTTTCCAATCCTCTTCACTTGGAGGTAATGATCTAAATCGTATTTTGTACTGTCTCCACTGTATTTTCATCACATATTAGAATATTAATAATATCAAATCTAACTTAAAGGATCAAACTTCACTAACCAACATTTTAATCTGACTCATCACAGTTTTGAAAGTTAACTAACATTCAAATATCTTAAGGAAAATTAGAGCATAAAATAGGAGAAAAAACTGTCAGAAAAAAGTGCCAAATAGTTTATCTTAATTTTCTGACATGCTGGAGTAAGGAAAAACATGGGATTGGAAAAAGACAAGAAGGCAAAGTTTCAGAAACTGAAGCTGGATAGACCTAAAACAAATACACATTACTTCGTTTGCAGGTTTCTCAAGTAAAACACTAAAAAATATTTCATGTGGTGTCTATTTTGACATAATTTCTAGAATTGTTAGAAAAGATACTTACGAATGGTTTAAAAGGATGCTAGGCAGTGAACCAAAATAATTTGCTTGGGAAGCCTATTTGGTAAAAAATACTGAGATTATGAAATGTAAAACATTTTAGTGATCTTCAAAATATATTTGGGAAAAAAAGAATAGGGAAAATGAAATTTGTTTTACATGTGGAAACCATGCAAATGTGAAAATTATGCCGCTACATAATTTTCCACAGTTGTTTCCTTAATATGTATTGAGCCGTTTTTTTAAGCAGCTGCAGAGCAGGCTTAGAGGTGAGCAGAATGTCCCTTGTAGTCCCACAATGAGAACCACGAGAGACCCAGAAAACTGCTGTCTCACTTCCACTCGTGGCAGGAACCCCTTCCACAGAAGCCTTTGGACAAAAGATTGAACTACTCTAAATTACTAATGTTGACCCAGACTGAGAATAAAAAGATACAAATTATATTTCAAGTTTTGCCACCATTGTGCTGCTATCTTAAATTGAAGTTAGGGTTTTCACTTTTAAAACAAGACCACTTTCACTCTTCCTATTCTTTTCTCCCAAGGATATTTTAAAGATCAACAAAATATTTTACATTTCATAATCTCTCAGTATTTTTTTTTACCAAATAGGCTTCCTAAGTGAATTATTTTGGTAGAGAGCCTAGCATCCTTTTAAAGCATTCATAAGTAATGTTTGTAATAATTCTAGATTCCACTCATCAAGTATTAAAATAGGAGCATCTCAAGAAATGTTGCCTCTGACACGTAGCAGAATGCTTGAAATCATTCCAAGTCTCTTCTCATGAGTCTTTATCATGCTTTCTCCAAACTTTGAGAATTGTGTATCCTGGATCAGTTTTGGGTGGGAGGATGAAATTCTATATAGGATATATTCATATGTGACCAGTCATGTTATTTCTGTTGATGGCCAAGCTGGTGTTTTATTCTGCAGTATCTAAAAGTTAAAATTACATAAGCTATAAAGCAATTAGATTAAAAAAAAATAGGCACAGATCACCAATGAAACCGAATGGAGCATGTCTTTCTTTGGTAAAGGATTATCCAATTGTTTCAGGCTGTGTAAAATTAAGAATGCTCTGAAGTAAGAGAAATAAGTAAAAGATCCAAATAGTAACTATAGATACATAAAATCCACAGTTGGGAAAAAAGTCATCAACAAACTCAGTATTTTCATTTCAGTAAAGTCCTTTATAAACCTTGCTCATGGCAATGAAATTCTACTTGATATTTAAGGTGTGGATGCGGAACAGCAGTAATGGAGGAGGAGGTATGGAATCAATCAGAAAATGTGGGTTCATGTGAGCTGTGTGACATTGGACAGGTCTCTTTACTTTTCTGTGCATTAAATTCTCCATTCATTCATTCATTTCTTGAGTTGGAGTAATAATATTGATAATTGGCATTTATAGTTTTTTGTACACAGGATGAAAGTGTCCATTTGAAAAAAGTTTATTTTGCATTACAAGCAGCTCAAAGTCAGTAGTATATAATGTTACAAGATGGTATCCTGAAAGTGAGATAATATAATAAAAAACAAAATCTACTAGAACTTCCTATAAATTAGATAATAGACTTCAGTTATATTGCCCAAAAACAATTTAAATTTTCTCCAGGCATTTATGTATTGAGTCTCTTGGTAAGAAAATCAGTGGTAGATAAGTGATTGTTGAAATGAATTTTTAGAGATAGTAATCTTTTGTTACTTCTGCTGTAGGCAAATTCTACTCATAATGATTAAGTAACACCTCAATTCAAAAGGAGAATAGTTAAAATATTAAAAGTATACCTTCTGAGAGACTCTGGATTTTAATGTAACTTGTGAACATAAGTGTATCCTATTAGTAACACATTAAAGTCACAAATAACAAGCCAATTAATACAAAAGTTTAAACAACTTATACTTTAATAAATTCCTTAGTGATTTCTTGAAATTAAACTTTGATGTTAAATACTAGGCAAAATTCTATTTCTCTCTCCTCTATTCATTTACAGGTCAAGAAATACACTTCTATATTATAACTTCATTCACTCATCTCTATATCTTATAGTTCCCTTGCCTGTAAGAATATGAGAGCTAAGTGAGCATTTTATGTTTCATGGATAACTGCTTCCATGATTGTCTGCTGAGACAATTAACAAGGATGCAGATCAATACTAAATATAATAATAGTATTTAAAGAATGATTATTGAGCTAACTCAAAGCAATTATCAGTTGGTGGCAACCATTTTATTGCTGCCAGCTATCAGTTGATTTAACTAAAATGCATGTAGAAAAGCACAGAAAATTAATACTATATTGGAATTCTAAAGGCAAAATTGGTCCTGTTTGGTCCTGGATCTTGGTTTTCTCCTCTGTTTCAAATCTCTTTCCTCTCTCCTCAAAATCCAAATCATCTCATTCTTCAATAATTAGAACAATTTACTTCCCTCTCTAAATCCTCTGCTATTAAGTTCGAGTTCATAGGACTTTCTCCTTTCATTTAAATCTCATAGCATACTCTTAGAGCACTCACTTGGCAACAAATTTTGCATTTCTGTTAATTCTTTCACTTTCTTTTTCTTTTTACTTGCAGCTATTCTCAACTTGTTCACCACATACTTCCTTCTCAACTCAGTTTAATCTTCCTCTTGACTTCACTATACCACCGGACATTTTGCTAAGGTCACCAAAGTCAAGGTCAATTTTCAGTTGTACTTCTTGACTCATATGTAGTATTCAGTTCTTGATCAGACACATTCATGTCCCTTTACTTGTAGCTTCTGTGGCTCTCTTCCTCTCAGCATAATTCAAACAAAGTCAAAGGTTTTAATAGTATACCTCTATTATTTTTCTGTGCACACAGTATAGCCCTGTCACTCAATAGAATGGCTTTTCCTATGCTTTAAGTTACCATTGCAACACAGATCTTAAACACCATTATGATATGTTCAGCAGGCAGCTTGTTGGACTTTCCTTTTAAACGTTTCACAGACATCTCCAAAAAATGTATTGCAGTCTACTCATTTTCTTTTCCCACATCTTCTCTGCTTCCATATAACTTTGTACTTTCCCTATTATCACACTTATCATGTTTTATTGCAACTGGCTTTTTACTCAGATGTGTCATAGAATAGACATGCATTGCTTTTGAAAAGAAGAAGGAGCATTTAACAGGTGAATAGTGCAGCTGGTGCTTGACAAGCATTCAATAAATATTGAATGAATGAACGTGAAAGCCTGAAGTCTTTTGGTATTTTTTTTCCCTCTCTACATCCACTCAACAACCAAGTCATGACATTTCTATTTCCTATGTGACAGAATAAAAATAATTCATATGAGAATATTCACAACTTTTCCCCCTCAACAAAGTGTAGAACATCCACCCTTTCCATGTCCTTCCACAAAGAGAAGGATAACTTGCTTTCTGAGTGTGAGATTAATTGATCACTATAATAGGGTCTTAAAGAAAACAGGTAAGAGGAGAGGGAAAAGAAAATAATAGTGAATCAGATGGCAGTATGGAAATTTTGTCATGTGAGGATTTCCAAAGTAGCTTTGGGGTACAGGGAAATTGAAAGTAGGAAAACCAACATTTTAGAAGTGACTTTTTTTTCTGAATTGAAACTCTTTAGTGCTGTTTAGAAAATGTGAGTGAAGAACATAATTTCTTTCAGATAAATTATTGTGATTCTCATATTATGCTTCTTAAATTCATCTGACTGTGCTACTCACATGGGGCTACAAATTTAGAAGGGCTAGAAAAGTATATCTAAATGTTGTGAAACTGCTTACACTTTCTTTAAAAAATAGAGTTTAATTTTTAGAGCAACAAAAATGATCAGAAAGTATAGAGTTCCCATATACCACCCCTCCCCCCCAACACATGCACAGACACAGGCTCAGCCTCCCTCATCACCACCATTCCTTGCAATTGATGATCCTACATTGACACATGATTATCATAGGGTTCACCCCTGGTGTTGTACATTCTCTGGGGTTTGACAAATGGATAAGAAGTGTATACACTGTTACAGTATCTTATGGAATAGTTTCACTGCCTAAAAATCCCTGTACTCCACCTATTCATACCTCCCTGCCTCTTCCCCAAGCTGACAACCACTGGTCTTTTCAATGTCTCCATAGTTTTGCATTTTCCAGAATGCGTTATGGTTGAAATAATACCATGTGTAAACTTTTCTGATTAGTTTCTTTCACTTAGTAACATGCATTTTAGATTTATCCATATATTTTTGTGGTTTAATACCTCAATTCTTTTTAACACAGAATAATAGTCCATTATTCCATTATTTGATACAGATGCACCAAAGTTTATTTATCCATTCACTTACTGAAGGACACCTTGGTTGTTTCCAAGTATTGGCAACTATAAATAAGCTGCTATAAATAGCTGTATGGAGTTTTTTTTCTTTGTGGATGTAAATTTTCAACTCTTTTGGGCAAATAACCAGCATCTGAATTGCTGGATCATGTGTAAGATTATGCTTAGTTTTGTAAGAAACTGTCACACTGTCTTCCAAAGTGGCTGTACCATTTTGCATTCCCAACAGCAATGAATGAGAGTTCCTGTTGTTCCACATCCTCCCCAGCAACTGAGGTTGTCATTGTTCTAAATTTTAGCCATTTTAATAGGTGGTAGTGGTATCGTTATTTTAGGATGCAATTCCCTAATGACATATAACGTGGAACATCTTTTCATATGTTTGTTTGCCATCTACATATTTTTCTTTGGTGAGAGATCTGTTCAGGTCTTTGGCCCATTTAAAAATTAGGTTATTAATTTTCTTATTGTTGAGTTTTAACAGTTTTTTTGTATATCTTGCTTAACGTTCCTTTCTCAGATACGCCTGTTGCAAATATTTTCTCCCAGTCTGTAGCCTGTCTTTTCAATCTCTTGACAATGTCTTTCATAGAGAATCTTTTTTTTTTAATGAAGTCCCGGTACCAATTCTTTTTTTCATGGGTTATGCCTTTGGTGTTGTATCTAAAAAGTCATCAGCAAAGCCAAAGTCATCTAGATTTTCTCGTGCATTAGATTCTAGGAGTTTTATAGTTTTTTACAATTAGGTTTTTGATTCATATTGAGTTAATTTTGGGGAAGGGTATAAGATCTGAGTATAGATTATTTTTTTAACATGTGGATGTCCCGTTGTTCTAATACCATGTACTGAAAAAACCATCCTTTCTCCATTGAATTGCCTCTGCTATTTGTCAAAGATCAGTTGACTATCTTTGTCTGGGTTTAATTCTGGGCTCTCTATTCTGTTCCATTAATTTATGCATCTATTATTTTGCCAGTATGACACTATCTTGACAATTGCAGCTTTATAGTAATCCTTAAAGTTTCTTAGTGTCAGTCCTATGACTTTGTTCTTCTTCAGTGCTGTGTTGGCTGCTCTGAGTCTTGCTTTCCACATTAACTTTGCTTGCTTTTTTTAAAATCGCTATTTCCATTTTCTTTTCTTTTCTTTTAGTACTGGTCTTTGTCTCTTTATTTCCAAAAGGAGAGACAAAATTGAGTAGCTATTATGAGTGTGAGCTTACAGAGTTAAGATTTCTAGCCACATGACCCTTGAGGACGCTGCTTAAATCGAGCTTGTCTCCTTTGTGAAACAGGGTTGTCATATCTCCCTCATAGGTTTATTACAAAGATGGAGTGAAATATCTTAAGTAAAGCACATCACATAGCTCCTAGCATAGGGTAAGTCCCTCCTTACCCATAATGTGTTTCCTTATAAAGTTGGTTCTAATTCTGCACCTTCTCTTCTGTTTCATTGATCTAAAGTTTCTCCTTTGACATCCCTGCCCATTGCTTTAATTATTTACCTGTTGCTTCATGACATGTATTTTTTTATTCTTTCCATTATAGTTTATTACAAGATATTGAATATAGTTCCCTGTGCTATACAGTAGGACCTTGTTGTTTACTTACGTTTTCTTCATTGGACTATTGTAATCAATCTCTCACTGGTCGTCTCTCTCATGGCTCCAGTCTGTCCTCTCACTCCCTCAAAAAAAATTTTAAAAAACAACATTTACTATAATAATGTTCATTGCAGCACTATTTACAATAGCCAGAACATGGAAGCAACCTAAATGCCCATCAATAGATGAATGGATAGAGAAGATGTGGCATATATATACAATGGAATATTGCTCAGCCATAAAAAATGAATGAAATGGAGCTATATGTAATGAGGTGGATAGACCTAGAGTCTGTCATACTGAGTGAAATAAGCCAGAAAGAGAAAAACACTGTATGCTAACTAACTCATATATACAGAATCTAAAAAAAAAAAAAATGGTACTGATGAACCCAGTGAGAGGGCAAGAATAAGGATGCAGATACAGAGAATGGACTGGAGGACACGGGGTTGGGGGGGTGGGGGGCAAAGGGGAAGCTGGGATGAAGTGAGAGAGTAGCATAGACATATATACACTACCAACTGTAAAATAGGTAGCTAGGGGGAAGTTGCTGTATAAGAAAGGGCGATCAACTTGATGATGGGTGATGCCTTAGAGGGCCAGGACAAGGAGAGCAGGAGGGAGTCGTGGGAGGGAGGGGATATGGGGATATATATAAAAATATAACTGATTCACTTTGGTGTACCTCAAAAGCTTTTACAAGAGTGTAAAGCAATTATATTCCAATAAAGAGCTTTAAAAAAAAAAGTGGTAGAGAAAGAAAAAAAAAACCAACATTTACCATTTCAGCCTTGAAATTAAAGTGTTTAAATAATTGTCTCCAATATCCAAGGCAATTATAAATCTGTAACATTTTGTATGAGGCCTCTTTATCTTGTGGTACCTACCTATCTTTTCAATTCGATTATCTATTATTCCCTTTTAAAGTGTGATATAGACACTGAGAATGGAAGAGAACAAGACAGAATAAGATCCCTGATTCAAATGCTAGATTCTAATGGAAATGATGGACATGAAAAAGAAGTAACATTATTTATATAGTATAATAGATTGTTAAAAACACACACACATAAGGAAAGAAAATGAAGGGCTTAGAAAGTGTTGGGAGGGAGCTTGCAACTTTGCATTGGGAGAATAAAAGCAGATATACTGACAATACTACATTTTAGTAGGACTAAAAGAAATGAGAGTATATGCCATGTTTATACTTGGGGGACAAGTGTTCTAGATGGAAGAAACAGCAAGTGCAGAAGCCCAGAGCTAGGTTATCTGAAGAGCACAGCATATTCAGAGAACATCGAGAAGGCCAGTGGGGTTGTTGAGAATTCAGTGAAAGAGAAGTGGTAGATTAGGTAGAGCTATGGAGACTACTCTATGAATTTTGCTGTTACTCTGAGTGAAATGGGGGAATCCCTCTGGGGGTTGGAGTTGATCAGAAGAGCAGCCTAATCTGACGTACATTGTAAAATGATCCCTTTGGCCAAAAAACTGATGTGCGGAAAGGGCGGAGGCACAAATCAATTAGGAAGATATTTCAATAATCCGGTGGAGATATAATGCTAATATGGACTAGAGTGACAGCTGAGAAGGTTTTAAGATTGTTCAGATTCTAGATGCATTTTATAGGTAGAGCCAACAGAATCAAAATCTAGTGAGTCTGGTGGGAAAGAAAGAGAGGGGTCAACTAATCTCAAGAGGTGCGTGTGTGTGTGTGTGTGTGTCCCTAAGCAAATAAAATAATGCACCTATCATTTATTTATCTGGGGAAACTGTAAGAGCAATCAGTTTGGGGATAAGAAAAATATCAGGCAATCAGATTTGGTCTTTTTAGAAAGTTTTTATTGGAGTATAGTTGATTTACAATGTCAAGTTAGTTTCTGCGGTACAGCAAAGTGAATCAGTTGTATATATATATACCTATATCCAGTCTTTTTTAGATTATTTTCCCATATATGTCATTACACAGTATTGAGAGGAGTGCCCTGTGCTATATATTTAGTAGGTTCTTATGATTTGGTCTTGTTCTAGTTTGAGATATCCATTAGATTTCCAAGTAGAAATGCCAAATAGGTGGTTGAAAGCACAAATAGAAGCAAGTAAAAGATTTAACTGGAGGTGTAAATTTTCAAGTCAGCTTGTAGATAGTGTTTAAAACCATGAAGCACTGTGAGGTCACCAAGGAAATGAATGTAAATGAAAATGAGATGAAGTTCAAGGACTAAATCCCAGAGAACTCCACATTTGGAGGATAGAGAGGGAAGAAACCAGAAAATGTGACTAAGAACTTGTAGAAAACCAAAAATGTATGATTTCCTGGAAGTTGGGTAAAGATGCTTTTGTGTGGGTTAGGGAATAATTAGTAATTAGTAAATCAGCTTGCTAGGGCTACCTTAATAAAGTACAGCAATGTGAGTAGCTTAAACATCAGAAGTTTATTGTTTCACAGTTCTGGAGGCTGGAAGTCTGAGATCAAGGTGTCAGCAGAGCCTTGCTTCCTCTGCCCAATGGCATTCTCCCCTTGCATGTGTCTGTGTTGAATTTCCCCTTTTTATAATTTTATAATTTCCCCTTTTACCAGCCATATGGGTTTAGGGACCTACCTTAGTCCAGTATGACTTGTATCTATTATAATCTTATTTCCAAATAAGTCACATTCTGAGATACTAGGGGCTAAGGCTTCAACATATACATTTTGGAAGGAAAGAAGTCAACCTATAGGAGTTACTCTCAATTTTGTCATGCCATTACATTCTTTTTTTATAGATAGCTACTTTGGTTTATAAATACTTTGTTTAGAATTTTTACACCTTATATTCATGAATTATATTTCCTATAATTTCCCTTTTTGTATTATCTCTTTATCAATTACTACTATCAAGATAATGGTAGCCTGATAAAATGAAGTTGACAGGTATTACTCTTTTTTCATTTATCTGAAAAAGATTGTGTAAGATTGGAATTATTTATTCCTTGACTTTTTGATAGGAGCTTATGGTGAAGGCATCAGTGACTGGAGTGTTCTTTGTGGGAATATTTTTGACTATTTATTCAAATTCTTGTGTTTTGCTTTATTCATTTTGTCTTCTTTTAAATAAATTTTATAAAGCTACATTTTCTCAAAAGTTCATTTACTTAAATTCTTTTAAGATTAAAATCTTTTCTTATAAATTCATCAATAATTTTCTTGTATCTTTTTAATGCCTGAAGGAAAAGTAGTTTTCTCTTTATCATCCCTATAATTTATGTGTGATTTATCTCTTTTTAATATTACTCTGTCAAATTTGTCAGCCTTTTGAAAAGAATCAGGATTTATATTTGTTTTTTTAATTGTATTTTTTATCTGATTATTTTCAGTTCATTTTTGATATACCTTTTCTTCTATCATCTTTGTTATTATTTTATTATTTTCTAGCTTATTGAGAAGAATGCTTACCTTATTAGGGCATTAATTTTCACACTTTTTTGGAGTATATGCTTCTAAGGTTCTAAATTTATTTATTGTGATAGCTTATTTCACAAATTTTGATATGTGTTATTTTAGATATAATTTGTAACATAAAATATGTATTCATTTTTTTCTTTGCCTTAAGTTATTTAAAATTATGTTTCTTAAATTTTTAATATATGAGAATTTTCTAGTTGTTTTATTATTAGCTTCTAGATTAATTATATAATGGTTATAGTACATCTCCATGTGGTTGTTAGTTCTTTGACGTTTATTGAGACTTTCTTAAGGCTTCAGTATGATTAATTTTTATAAATATCTCCAAGTCCAATGTGCATTCTACAGTTGTTGACTATCATAGTTTAAGTATGTCTTTTAGACTAAATTTGTTCATCATGTTTATAGATATCCTTTAATTTTACCAATCTTCTATCCAACTTTTCAGTCAGTCCCTGAGAAACGTCATAAATTCATCCTCTACAATTGGGAATTTGATAATGACAACTTGTAGTTCTGCTTATTCCTGCTTCATTTATTTGAGGTTATGATAGTAGATGCATATAAATTTAAATGTTAATGACTTCCTAGTGAATTGAACGTTTTATTGTTTTACAGTAACTTCTGTATCTCTAGTAATTCTTTTTGCCTTGAATTTAATTTCCTGATATTTACATAGCTTTATCAGTTATTTTTTTTAATTAAAATATTTCCGGTGTATCTTTTTTCCAGATGTTTACTTTCACACATTCTTTCATGTGTCACTTTTTAAACAACATATTCTTGAATTTGTGAGGTTTTTAAAGTCAATCCACCAATCTTTGTTTTTAAAAGATAGTTTGTTTATATTTAATGTGATTACTAACATAAACAGGCCTAAATATTTTTTTGTTTTGCATTAGTCCTCCCTATTCTAGGTTTCTTTTTTCTTCTCTTTATTCTTTTTTTTTTAATTGAATATTTTTCTTGCATTTCATTCTTTCTCCTCTACTAGTCTTGAAGATATATAATCTGTACAGGTTTCAGTAGAAATCAAAATATGCATGCCTAACTTACCAATGTCTTAAGTCAATTAATATCATGACCATAATATAGGGTTCTTAGAACATTTTTACTCCATTTACTCCCTTCTGACTTCTTTGGTATTGTTCTTGTTTATTTCAATTGGTCTTTGATTTTATTTTTAGTCCCATAAGGCTTTATTACTACCATTTTATATATGTAAGGTCATTTAGATTAATTTACATTTTTATCAATTATTTTATCTTCACTCTGTTCAACAATTTAAACATTCTTCCTATATTTGAGAAATTCATGATCCCAGAAGTTTCCACTTCTTCACTTTAGATATTTCCCAGCCTCTCTCACAGCCAGAGGATGGAGATGCCAACTATAATAAGTGTGTAATCAGATTACCCCTACCAGACTTTGACTCAGAAGCTAGTGAAGTGAAGAAGCAGGTCCAGAACAGATTCCCTTTAGGTTAGGGTGTCTTCACCTATATCCAGTGTCCAGAAGCATCTCTTGAAGAATTGCTGAGATCTCAATACTGACAATGCTGATTGTGCAATATTTGGTGTATAGTCATTTTTTCAAAGTGAACCTTTATGATTTGGGGTCTGTGTGTGTGCGGGGAGGTGGTCTTAACTGTGACATGAGCAGAATGATATGACTAAATCTAATTAAGAACTGTTTTTTATTGCATTTTTCAATCATCTTGATATTTGTATTTCCATTATAGTTTGTAAGTTATACTACCATCTATATATTCTGTGATATTGAATATATGTGATACATTCTGTGATATTGAACATCATTTCTCAGTTTCTAAAATACTTTAACAAATTTTTAATGACTAATTTGTGGAAACAACTTTGGGAAAAACTCAAAACATGAACAGAAATAAATTCTATTATATGCTTGTACATACTACTCAGGATGATTAATTTGAGTATATTTCATTGTACAAACAACTTCCTAATGATCCATTGTCTTTCAAATCATCAGCAAAGCAGCTACATATGAACAGGTATTTTTACAGATTCTCAGGTAAATGATAAATTATAGTGAAAGCACATAATATTACAATTCTAAGATATAACCATCAGCAGTAGAAGTCGGTATCTAGAATCTTTCTCTGCAAATAAATCATAATGCCATTTTAAACAGCATTGTAACCACAATTTTAAATTATTTCAAATATAGTTCTTATGCTTTATATTTCTACATCAGAACTGAGAAGTAAATTGGGAGATGACCTAAATCATAGTGTTCATATTTCTCTTTTGTATTTAAGTTTTGTTTATCATTCATTTTATGTTATTTACTTACTCATGATTATTAAAAGGAGTTAATCATTCAAGCAGATTCAGATCTTCAAAAATCATAGTTTTGGGGGCAAAATGAAATTACTGCACAAACGTGATTGCATAATAGAGAAATGTAAAACTGAATGGTAACTCTATTTCACACCTACTTAAGAAATAAAATTCATGTAGTCTAAAGAAAATGTTAATTTGGAAACAAGATGTAGGAAAGCTAGTTTATACATCTTTGCATTACAGATGTTATACTTTTGTTCCTTTAAGTAAAAGATTTAGATCTTAAGTTTGCAAAAATTAGCAAGATATTAAGAACAGGTGATATTTCACTTATCTTTATCTTGGGTATAACAGAAAAAATATATTTAATTAAAAAACAGAAATAAGAATTCAGAAACAGGGAATCACACAAGCAGTATAATATTAGTTGTTTATTTCAAATATGAGGAAGAGAATTGACTAAACGTATTTGCTGTAGAATTATGGGGTGATTGGTGTTTTAACCTTAAGAATCACTGATGTTTCTCTGATGTCAACAGCAGAATCCTTGTCCTAAGAGCAAAGTTACGCGTGGGCTCTGTACTCAGCCAGTTAGCACATCAGCTATCTATGTAGAAGAGCTGTGGGTCTATTTTTGCAATAAAAGCAAGAACATATTGCCCTCTAGTGTTGAAAAAGCTAGGCGATTGAAGGATTGTTTAGAAATACAGAAATAATGCATTTTAAAAAGCAAATGTCTTATTTTCTCTTTTCAAATAAATGTGATATACCACTATTTAGGTTAACATCTTGAATTCTAGAAAAACAAATGCCAAACATGATTGATTAACCTATTTGTGTGGCCTGTGTTATACAAAGTGTTCACTAGTTGAGAATAAATTATTTCTTTTTGATATTTTACTTTTAAAATATTTTTAAATTATATTACATTTTATTGTAGTTGTAAGCTTTATGAAATATGAATTAATCATAATACTCTACTAGTATTTATAACTTTACTTGTATTATAAAAATAGTTGTAATTCTTTAATTGTTAAAAAAAGTAATGAACACAATTTTGTAGCACGGGTCACTCAGTTGGCAGAGATGACTTTACTGGTTCTTTGTAGCCAGAGTCTGTGCCTAGAGAAAAATCTTTTCCCTTCTCTGAAATGCAAGATTGAGGATTATGTGAAAATTTTATTAGAAAAGTCTTCTAGAGAATAAAAGTAGGAAGTTAATACTTAAGGCAGAAAGAATGACATATTTATCACTGTATTAATAAAATGAAAGACTGAGACAAAGTAAATTCTGGGGGAAAATATACCAATATTAATAAAATCCAAATTTCTCCAGACTTCTACTGTCTGTGAGTACACACGGGCTCTGGTTAATAATAAAGCACACATATTATTGGCTCTTCTCTCTCGTCACAGTCTTTTCAATGCCCTTCAAGGTCTCATCTGTGCTTGTCAAATGGTTGTCCATCCTGGCTTTCCTGCCTGTCACCAATCTCACTGCCCAGAAATCACTGAGTGTGTCTCAGCAAGGCCACTGCTGCAGGCACCCACCACAGAAACACTGGTGCACGCACAGAGCTGTGCCTTCCTATTTCCCCAATGCTCTACATGCATGAGGGTCTTGAACAAATTCTGCAAATCAACCCAGCCAAATGGATGGCTGTGTGTCTGCCACTCCCTGCAGACTCAAGTTGATCAGAGAAGCCAGAGCCTATCTCAGGGGTAGACAAAACTTTGACATCTAAGGATCCTGCCACACTTTTTAATCCAAGTACTGTATTTTTCTTTTCAATAACAGATTAATATGAATTTGGTATTTTTAAAGAATTATTTACCTATACATAATATCTTCTGACAAATTTGGACTCATCAGAAACAATCGATGCATCATATTTTAGTTATAAGTAAATAGAAATAATTTGAGGCAAGTGATTTTCCAAATTTCAAAATCTTAGGCTTAAATTCTGAGATCATTGCTCCAATAGAACTATTACAAATATACTAACATGGAATAGCAATTTACTGAATTAATCTTATTGTTTTAACTATGTGTCTAATTTAGTATTGAGTTATACTTGAGGGGAGGGAAAGTAGTTTAGTGTGAAAAGAGAAATTTAATAAACAGACTAGTCTATTGAAAATGTACCCACGATCATCTTCGGAAGATGTAAATAAGTGAAACAAAAATGTGAGGGCATTATGAAAAAGATATTCTTCAGCTATTTAGAGGAAGAAGGATTATTAGGGACAAGCATAAATAGGGAAGGCTTATTATTCACAAAATGATAGAATTTTAGAGTTTGAAGCAACCCTTAACATTATCAAACTCACCTCCTGTTAAATTTTCTACTTATATTTTTTGTGCTTTTTATAAATATAGTACATGATTCCTGCAGAAAATTCAAATGATATAGAAAAGTATAAGAAAGGCATAGATGACCAATCTTTTAATGAGTATCCTTTCAAATCTCCCCTTTTTAATGGATACATGGAAAATAGACAAACAGCTAAATTTGTTTAGTTTCCCAATGATGAAACTGAAGCTCAGACTTTTTCTCCCACCCCACAAGTTTCTTGAGAAGACAGCACTTGAGCTACTCCTTGGGGTAGAGAAAAAAATGTTAATATATGCAAGATGGGAATAAGTTGCTGACTTAGCATGATTGTTTCATGCATGTGACAAAGACTCTTTGCTTGACCAAACTCTAGGTAGGCTTCTGAACCTTGTCCCAGATGTGCACTTTCTTGCAAAATCTAGTTTAACAAGAATCCGGCTAACTGAATTTAACCAGAACACCCCCCCACCCCAATATCTGATCACCCTCAATAGCCAATCAGGTTCCTCATCCTCCACCATTCCCCAGATGATGTCTGATAACCCCAGCCTGTTTTCAACAAGAATCCTGTTAGGTAGTTTTAGCTAGAACCTCCCTTACATATCGTGTTTCCTTTTAGTAATTTTCTGTCCAAATTCCCACCCTGATCCTTGGCTATAAATTCCTACTTGACCATACTGTATTTGGAGTTGAGCCCATCTCTCTCCCCTACTATGAAACCCCATTGCAATGGTCCCTGTATCCATCACAAGGGTCCTGAATAAAATCTACCTGACCACCTTTGAGTGTCGTTGAATATTTTTTTGTTAACATATGACCTACAAGGTGGTCTACAATGTGCTGAAGATTTAATTCTGAATAAATCACAGTCCCTGACTTCATGGAAATTCATGGATAATTAAACTGAAACTCATCTAAACTAACTTTTGCAAGGCAGGAGAGGGAGAGTGATTTTCTTGTTGTGGCTTTATCTAAACTGAAAATCTCTAAAAATGAAAGAGAGCTGATCAAACTTAAAAATAGGAGAGACAACATTGGTCATTCCAGAACCACAGAGGCATCAACATGTAAAGTGCAGGAATAACAAGATGAAAGGATTATGCAAGAGAAAACTTTCAAAAAGTTTGACTCTAAAGGTGTAGAGAAAGATTAAGGCAATTGCTAGGATTGGGGGTGGGGGTAACCGTGATAGGAAGTTGTATGAAGATGGGTGTGAGTTAAATTTGTGAAGATTATATCTGTAATCTTAAACTAAAATAAATACAGGACAGGCAGATAGACTTAAGTTAGTGAGCAAATGGTGGCAACTAAAGCCATTCAGATATTAAAATATTGTAATTACCAGACAAAACATGTGCAAACACTGTTTATAGCGAATTACTAACATGATTATCCCCAGTTTGTAACTAAATCCTCAGAAAAGAGATGTTGAAATTCTAGAAAAGAAGTAGGGATAAAAGAGAAAAAAAAAAACTTTACAGGAGATATATATTTTCCATAGAATCAGGAAGCAAGTAAGTAAGTAAAGGGATACTTCCTTAGGTTTGGGAAACATTGATGTGAGTCAGTTTGGCTCCCTGGGTGATGTTTAGCTAGTTCAACCTCAATTTCTATTTTCTTTGTAGCATATGTTGAGGAGTTAGGTGGGGGTCCACCAGGCATAAAAAGTTATTGAAGTCATCACAACATAGCAAGTTGTGGGAATAGAAATGAAAAAACAATGATTAATATAAGGACTTCTCAATCATGTTTTCCTTTTTAAAAAAAATATGGTGTTTTAAAAAAATTATTTATTTATTTATTTATTTATTTTCGGCTGTGTTGGGTCTTAGTTGGGGCTTGCAGGCTCCAAAGCTCATGGGTTCTGTAGTTGTGGTGCACGGGCTTAGTTTCTCCAGGGCATGCGAGATCTTAATTCCCTGACCATGGATTGGATCCGCATCCCCTGCATTGAAAGGCAGATTCTCAACCACTGAATCACCAGGGAAGTCCCATTTTCCTTTTATTATAACTAGTTTTGTTACAATTTTAAGTTAATTGGTAAGATAAAAATTGTTTGTCGTGTAATCACAACTACATAAAACCAAATTACAAACTATGTATCTAAAAGAGACTAGGAGGAAATACATGAGAGGTTTTTATTAAGCAATGTTCATTTCGTTTTTATTTTTCTGGGTTTGCAAATTTTTCATGCTTTTGTAATGAGAGATTTATATATTGATACCTTGCATAAAGAAAGAAAGTAGTATCGGTTTTTAAAAATATTTTTCATATCACCTTAATAGATGAGACAATTTATAGAATAAAAGCATGCTTTTGAGAGAAAATTGTAAAGACTGTCTAAATAAAGAAGCATACCATTGTATTTCCTCCTATTTTTTGTAGCTCGCATATAAATTGTTTATAAGGAGAGAAAATAAAATGGTGATAGGAAATGGAAATATTGTTACATAGACTGGCTGATTAATGGCCACACTCTTCCCATTAAATCCGTTAGCACGTTTTATATCCAATATTAAGAAAAAAAGATTTTCTAGAGAGGAAAGAAAGAAAAATAGATAGTAAATAAAAAGAAGATGTTAAGAACAGATGAAAGCAAAATAAGGTAGCTGGTTTTTATTTTTATTTTTTTAACGGTGAGATGATATACAGCTGAATTCGCAGATGTACCTGGAAAATAGTAGGCTCTTAATAAAGGTAGATACATTTATGTGTTGAATGACTGTTGAATAAATGCCTTTGCTTCTTACCTAAAGGAGAAAATAGGAGCATATCAAAAATTAAACTAAATTTTAGACAGCCTATCTGGCCCTAGTTTGATTTTGAATGTCCCATTGTAAATATTACCCCCAAATCTAGACCAAAATGAGACAGGTGCCAGAGATCTATCCAAAGTCATCCCAAGTTTCTAAGGGAGTTGTCTGGATTTCAGGAACCTTTAGGAAAGATACAAGCATTACAAAGCCGTTTAATTCTATTTAATTCTGGACCATATTGGAGATATCATTATTTCAGTAGTGTTAAGGGAAAAAATCAATAATGAAATTTTGAATATAAATATGAAAGAGTTTTACACAATGATTACTTTACTAGATCACCCTACTTGGTCACAAATAGCATTTCTGCTACTACGGCTCGAAATCTTATATGGTAAAACAGAATAAATGTCCATTTAGTATTTTCCTTCTTCTCAAAATTCCCATGTTTTTTTCTGATAAACAAGATAAATACATAGATATTTGCAGTTTGATTTTAATAAAAAAGGATTCTTTCTTTTGAAAAATCATATTATTTCTCTGATTTAGAAAACAAGACCTAGGAAAACAATAAATAGGCTCCATATACATCTCTAGGAAATGGTGAGAAAAGAAATCCCCCTACATTTCCTCTTCTATTTACTGAGTTGCCTTCATAATCTTTTGACGTGTAAATATAGCTAATAGCTCAGAGCTATGTACCTAGTATAATATGATGTTACAATATAATAGGTGGGTAGTAATGTTATCATTATGGTTGAAATGACACTTTTAGGAGTTTATACTGATAAAAATGCACACTTTGGGGACTAAAATATGCGTATATTACATCACTGAAATCAAGAAAATATGAAATGTATCAACGTTAGGTAATAGTCAACTGGTTATTTACAAGGGTAGAAAAGATCCTTATTGCAGAAGATCATAAAAGAAGCATACTTCTTTGATCTTGAGTAAACATAACAATTACCCATCTCTTTACACCTTTATTTGAAAAAATTTACATATGCAGTTGTGGTTGTTGCCAAAAATGATATCACAATATTTTGTGTGCTGGAAGCTGAAAGGAGTCCCAAGTGACCAAACCACATGTTATCATCCAATTCCCAGTCTCAAGTTCTGTTGAATCAATAATGGATATTGTTAGGAACCACTTGGAACCATAAGAGACCACATTCATCTTCAGCCAAAACCTCTGCAATATTTATAAAACCAGGGCGAATGGTTTGAATTAGCTGCACCCGCTTGAGTAGTGTTTCTCAGAATCTTTTGACCCTGGATTCAGAATAAAAAATAATCTTACATTAGGACCCAGAGCACAAATAAATACACCCCCCCCCCCAAAGTTTCCTAAAGCACTACTTACCTTTACCCTTCGTGAAGTACATCAGTATTTCTGTTCTGGTCTATTTCATTTTCTTTTATGTGGTGCTAACCTATAATTTGAAAAAAAAAAAAAGAGTATCTCTCTTGAAATATGGTTATAAATTTTGGAATTCTCCCCTAGAGAGTGAAGAGGCCATTAATATTTTTGAATAAATGGTTAAATGTTTACATAGCACAGTTTTTAATTAAAAACACTGCTTTATTGATATGAAATATAAGGTAATTCTTTATAAAATTCCTAAGGGCAAACAAAAATCTCACATAGCATGTAGAAATTGATAAAATATGTTTTCCCCCCACATATCATGAAAAGTCAAAGGAGGTCAAATTATTGCAGTTCTTATGTCATCCCAACTTACAATACAGCTGCTTTTGAGCTGATCCAATTCACTTATAGATGTTTTCTCGTCTTTTGTTAGGTGTTTTTAGCTTTGAATATCTGAATTTTTAAAGTTGAAATAAAACTTGCTGATATCTGGGTTAAAGTACTTAATTATGGTAACTGCTAAAATCTTCGTTTCAACTAACTTAATTTTGATTTTTTCCCATCAGTGCAACAGTGAGAAAATAGAACTCTAGCATCAAAATCACTCGTGGTATAATCTCAGTCTTTTTCTTACACCCTCTAAATCTCAATTTCATCATTTAAAAAATAAACTAATAATGGCTAAAGAGAATGATGAATGCAAAGAATTGTAGCATAACCACTGGCAAGTAGTAGCTACTCCTTAAATGCAGGTAACTATTTTCTCTTTTTTTCAATTTCAGCTGAACATGAAGAGCCTCTTTGATGATCTGTATAGTTCATCAGATCACCTTCAAGAAAGAAACAATCATGCATACAGTCATTGCAATTCCTAGCCCCTGGCTAGCTTCTGAATTTCCTTCTTGCCAAAAATCACAACTGCTATAGTACCTGCATTGGCTCGGTTACTAATTTCTCTGCTGCTACCGAAAATTACTAAAAATTTACAATGATTGAGATCCCTTGGGAAATGGACTTTGCAGACTGTATTTTAGAAAATCTATAAATACAGTTTGGAAATAAGTCAAAGAGTGATTTTAAAACAGATACACAAAAATTTCTTCATACTATCTAATCTTAAAAGTGAGGGAAATTCTGGGAGATATTTATTCCACCACTATTGATATGATGGGTCATACTTGGGCAATTAGAAGTAAAACAAAACAAAACAAAACAAAAAACAGAACGGTGAGAGCCAGGAAAGCAGCACCTAAAAAACCCTCCTGTTTCTTCTCACCAAAGTCTGCACAGGGATCACACAGCCAGAATTTTGTGATAGATTGTTACCAAAATAATGAGAAGGTCTCCCTTTCCAAATGTTTAGCAATAGATGTATTAGGATATGTGGAAGATGGAATTGGGATCAAAGTCTGTTTAACTTGCTTAGTATGGTGCTTAAGGAAACATCAGTTCTTCATAGATGCAGTTTATTCAGTCATCCACACACGTGTCCATTCATTCTGTAACGAAAGGCCAACATCATGGTAGAAGGGGAAAGCAAGCAAAGCGCTCCTGTTTGTGCCAATTTGTGGCTAAACTGGTCTCAGCTTCATTCTTCACAATGCATTGTGTTAACTAAAATTACAATTTTAGCATATCACCTAGACTCCTTAAAAACACGTGCAACATATTTGCAGACTTCTGGAGCAGCATCTTAATGTCTTCACCATTATCCTTAAATGAATATTTTTAATTTTATATGACTCATTTAACATATGTGTGCCTTTAAAAATAATCTTGATTGTCTTATTTGATCTCTCCAAGATGCTTAAGTTGATGTTCAAACCCCCTTGGGCTCTGCCTTGCCTTTTTTGTTTTCTTTTTTCTTTTTAAGGATCACAGTACTAGATAAGTGTATAGAAAACCTACTTTTTCTCCTTTGTGTTTCTCCTTTACTCTGACACTACTATCACCCTCATAACACTTCTCACACAAGGTGTGTGAGGTTCCCCACAACCAAGCAGTGCTTTGTGACAACAGCTGGGTGTCCTACAACTCAAATTTGACACTAACCAGTGTTAGCACAGACCCTATAGGTTGGGGGTTCAGTCCCATAAGATTGCTCCCCTCTTCAGATCCAATCACAAGTAGTAGGTCCCTGGCTCTGTCCGACTTGGCTGCAAATTGGAGGTCCCCATGATATCCCTACCTTGGATTCAGTTATTTGCTAGAACAGCTCACAGAATTCAGGGAAACACATACTTAGTTTTAGCATTTAAGTGTATGATAAAGGATACAGATGAACAGCTAGATGGAGAGATACATAGGGCGAGGGCTGATAGGGTCCTGAGAGCAGGAGCTTCTGTCCTCACAGAGTTGGGTTGTGTCACCCTCCCTGTGAGTGAATTTGTTCCCAAACCTAGTAGCTCTCCAAACCCAGTACTTTGGGGAGTTTTATAGAGGCTTCATTGCATGGGCAGGACCAATCATTTCTAGGCCCTCTCACCTTCCCATTTTTTTTTTTTAATTTTTTTTATTTTTTGGGGGTCACCTTCCCATTTGATAGGACTGGGATGAAAGTTCCAAGCTACTAACTATTGTTTGGTCTCTCTGGCATCCAGCTTCCATCCAGGAACCCACTACGTGTTGCCTCTGAAGCCAAATCCAGCTTCTGTACCCTGACACTGAATGAAATCATGGAGACAGAGTTTTGGGTGAAGTAGAAAAGAATAGCTTTATTACTTTGCCAAGCAAAGGGGGCCACCGCAGTCTAGGGCCCTCAAAACTGTGTGCCCCAACCTGGAAGGGGTAGTGAGAGGTTTTATGGTAATGGTTCAAAGAGAGTGGGATCAGTTCGTGGACATTCTTCTGATGGGTTGGTGGTGAGATAAGTGGGAGTCAGCATCATCAACCCTCTAGTTCCAAACAGTCTGGGGGCTATGTGCCTGTGGGTACTGTTAATTCTCCGACCTCCTGGTGGTTTCAGTATCTGCAAAGCAGCTCAAAGATACTGTTGTGTGTATCCCTTGATGGGGAGCTAGGACCTTGCCCCAAGGCTGCACTATTGTTCCTTTTGAGTATTTGTTTCTTCCTTGTCTCCTGCCTTCCCTAATTAACAGCTGCTTGAATCTGCCCTTTGGAACTCAGGGAAGGTCATGGAGACTAAATGAAGACTGTTCCTCAAAGAAATGAGGGACACAGGAAGACTTTTGTGCCCAGGGACCCCAAGGGTCCTGTTCCTATCACCTCATTAGGACAAAAGACACTCATATCACCCAGGAAATTATATGGGATTTAGGATCTCTTTGCCAGGAACTGGGGGCAGAGATCAATATATATTGTTGGGGCCTAGGGCAGGCCACCCCCAAATGTGCCAAAGTGGCATATTGATTATTTGGAATTAAAGTTACTTAAGAAAGGGCCAGTGCAAGAAGAACACTCCATCTCTCCTTTGTCTCCAGAAATTAGGAACTAAATCTCCCATCTGAAAGTTAATCTTCTGTGAACCAGGAGGTAAGGAGACATCTTTATCACCAGAGATAAGTAATTCAGGGCAGAGAAGGCTGTGTAAACAAATAGCTTAGATTCCTCACTAACTAGTACCCAAGCCAAAGTTTCTTTGTCTTGTCAGTTCCTCTCAAATTTATTGTTTCTATGACTAAAAGCTGCCTGCTTTGGTCACTTCTTAGGTCTTATGAAACCTCCATACATATGAAATTAACTTTGATTTTCTCTTGCTAATGTCTTTTTTTTTTCCATTTTAATTATTAGACCACCCCAAAGAACTCAGTGGGCTAGTGAGGGGAATTTTTCCTCTCCCCAAATATATATACCACATCTCTTTGGCATCCCAAACAATGCCATACCATTTCTTAGGCATAGGATATAGGACATAAGTAAATTTCCTTATTCTATTATCTTTTATTGTCCAGACTTCCTCACCTCCACTGGCCACTAGGGAAGAATAAACAGGAGAATTGAATGGGATATATAATTCATTTGATTAACACACACACACAGGAACATGCACAAAAACACAGAGTCAAGCATATCTACAGTGGTGGTAATATATGCATCTATCATTCTTCTAACTCTGAACATATTAATTTGAAATAAATGTCACATTTAAATTTTATTTATTTTTTTGGTTGGCAGGTTCTAGTCCCATATGCTTTTTTATTTCTTTTTCACTATTGCATATTAGAATGAGCTGTTCTAATATGCAAAACTGACATCTCATACTTTGTACATTCAAAAATAAAAATCACATTTTTCATGTCAAAATAGATAAGGCTTTAACAAATATGAACTTGTCATGAACTTAGGTTCTTTTCAAATTCCTGATTGAATGTATTCTGAACATACTAAACAAACCACCAAAATATGTGGGTTAGATTTCTACTTTTGTGGGGTGATGCAAGGTGGGAGTGGGAGTGGTATTGAAACCGATTCCATGTTTCCTTAAATGGACTTTTATATCAAATACATGAGCTTGGAGAAGTCTAGGAAGGAAGATAATAAAGACTGGATAATTTCCTTTGGCAAATTCCAAATCTCTTTCAATGTTTATTTTATATATATAATTTAACTTGATTTTTATTTTAAAATTTACTTTATGAATGTTTTCAAACATACATAAAAGTAGAGGGTAGACCATAATTGGTTTATATGTTTTATATCAAACCTAAGCCTTTTTGTCACTGTATTTTATTTCTTTTTAGTAAAATGTAATTTGATTTGTTTAAAGGGAACAGAAATTTAAAACAATTGAAAGTTTGGGGGGGAGCAAATAATTATCTTATAAATTATGTTTGATAACAGGATATTAGTACATCACTAGTATGTAGAGTTAATTTTCCTTTAAAGTGAATTTGAAATCACTGGAGAGATTTTTAAAATTGATTCATTATTTTAAAGGGGAAAATTCAGGCCTACTTATATATTTGGAATCTGAAGAATTAAAATGTTTGGTAGAAATTTAAAGTTTTTAAATTGTGGACTTTTGAGATTGTTTTAAAAATTTTTACAATATCTAAGACAAAAACAAATGTTATTTCAACTTGTTGATTTTTAAAATTTAAATTACTAAGTAGGAAAAATGTATTTCAGAACATAAAAATATAAAATGGAGGTAGTGATATAATATTATGTTTAATCATTTAATCGAATAATCTTTTAATCATTAATATCAATTATTCAGATCCTTCAAATTAAAAAATAAAAAATAAACTCATAAAATATTTACAATGTGATGGAATATACAACTCATATTACCAAACATGCTGATTTGATTCTCTATGATATAATACATCAATAATATACACCTTAAAGTATATGTATCACAGATTGGAAATATAACCTATTTTGGGTACTTTCCTAGGGACATTATTTTGGCAAACTGGGAAATGGAAAATTTCCTAATTAGTCTAACACACTTTTGAGGAGAATGAAGAAAATTTGTATAGGAAGGAATTCACTAAAAATCAGAGTCAAAAATAATGGAAAATTATGTCCATTTGTGGTGAAGCAACTTGGGAAAGTTGGGTTTTTTTTTTTTAATGCTTTCTACATTTTTTTTTCTTTTGAACTAAAGAAATTGATAAGGGAAACAGAATATTTGAGTGTTGGATAAAATGTAATAAGTGAAAACAATTTTAATTCTGATTGCAAAAATCAGCCAAATTTAGGAATATGCTTTGAGAAAAATGTCAAGATTTTTTTTCTCATCTAGGCTTCTGGCCTCTATTTTATTAGACAGATCTTAAGATCCTGTTCCCATTTTGTTCTTTCTCCCATAGCTTCTCTCTCACTTAGCTTTTAAGAATGGGGAAAGAGAAATCCTCTCTATTTTGGCTGTTATGCTGAAGAAGGCCAGTGTCTCCCTGTGACATCAGAAAAGAATGTTACTAAAGGGAAAAATCTGTAACTATTGTATATTTGAGACAAAATCATTCCCTCACCTTAGAACTCCAGATACCTAAGTAGATACTTAAGAGCATGTTCCACTGCTCCAAACCCCACACAGGTACCTAATTTCCTAATAATTCTATATGTATATAATGTTTACCAGCCTTGTGGAAGCAAGTTTGATGGTATTACCACTGTACACTGAAACTTTTTTTCTTACTTTCTTTTTTGAGGTGACTAGTTTGAAAAATGATTTCAATCTGTGTTTCTATATACATGGATATTTTGGCCAAATCAAATAGGGTTCTATATTCTTGAGGACATGAAAAAAATCTGCTATGCTCTAAGCAGTATAATCTAGACTGTAAACATCAGGTTATTAATATTTTAGCATATTACACTAAAACTCTGATATGTATGGTTCTTATATCTCAGCATAGGTATACACATAAATACTTATATTACTATTTTTGTTTTAGTCATTACATTTCTCTTCCTTTCAGGTAATGTTTAAAGGACTCTACAGCAATCTTTGGTACCGGACATATTCAGAATCTCTTCAACTTTTACTTTCCTGGTCCACTGTCCTCCAGCTTTAACTTGCTTGCAATCCCATCAAACATTTTACATGGTTTGCAATGGTTACATGAACTTTTGGGAAGTGGCATTTGTACCATCTCATACTTTATTCACGATGGCACTTTAGGAAAAGAACTTGGAAAAATCTTCCAAAGCAGTATTTTTAAAAAATGAATCTTATTGTGAAGCTTCGGAGAAGTTTTCGAACATTGATTGTTCTCTTAGCTACCTTTTGCTTGGTGAGCATTGTCATTTCTGCCTATTTCCTTTACTCTGGCTATAAACAGGAAATGACACTCATTGTAACCACTGCGGAAGCAGAATGTACTGACGTTAAAATCCTACCATATCGGACAATGGAGCTGAAGACAATTAAACCTATTGATACATCCAAAACTGATCCTACTGTCCTCCTGTTTGTGGAGAGCCAATATTCTCAACTCGGTCAAGATATTATCGCTATCTTGGAGTCCAGCCGATTTCAGTTCCATATGGTCATTGCCCCTGGCAAGGGAGACATACCTCCTCTTACAGATAATGGCAAAGGGAAATATATTTTAGTTATTTATGAAAATATTTTGAAGTATGTCAGCATGGACTCATGGAATCGAGAGCTTTTAGAAAAATACTGTGTGGAATACAGTGTTAGTATAATTGGTTTTCATAAAGCCAATGAAAACAGCTCACCAAGTACACAGTTGAAAGGGTTTCCATTAAACCTTTTCAATAATGTAGCTCTAAAGGACTGTTTTGTCAACCCTCAGTCTCCTTTGCTGCATATTACCAAAGCCCCCAAGGTTGAGAAAGGGCCTCTTCCCGGGGAAGACTGGACAATTTTCCAATACAATCATTCAACCTACCAGCCTGTGCTTTTAACTGAATTACAGACAGAAAAATCCCTTTCATCTTTGTCCAGCAAACCACTCTATGCGACTGTGATTCAGGATCTGGGGCTTCATGATGGAATTCAGCGAGTTCTTTTTGGAAACAACTTAAACTTTTGGCTGCACAAGCTCATCTTCATAGATGCCATCTCGTTCTTGTCAGGGAAGAGGCTGACATTGTCTTTGGACAGGTATATCCTTGTGGACATTGATGATATCTTTGTTGGGAAAGAAGGAACAAGGATGAATGTCAAAGATGTGAAGGTAAGAACATTTATAAATCACATCATTTTTTTTCTTTCACTAACTCTGTGGTATTGATAAAAATATAATTTTGAATATTTTAGATTCCTAACCACTCAAAATTTTAAGATGCAGTAAGTTTGAGATAAAATAAGCATTAAAAAACCCAAAACACCTTAAACTAAGTCCTAACCATTCCTCACCCACCCACAAAATGCTTCAGAGGGGCATAGAAATAAAATATCCCAAAGAGAACTTGAACTTAATCTCCTTTCCTCTTTTAGACTTTGCCCATCCCAGCTAGCACCCCATAGAACAGCCTCCATTACTCTATACACGTTGCAGTTTGTAGCCGTGAGAATAATACAGTCATGAAAATCTATCACTGGATGGATCCTCTTGCCCTACTTGGGTATGACAATGGTGGTTAAACTATAAGATGGAGAAGCAGCCCAAGACTTTTCTATAACAAGTAAGCATAGTGCTTGTCTATATGAAATGTTCATATACTTGTAAATATAGATATGAACAAAAATAGTTTTATAGGGAATGTGGTTTTGGACTTGACCTCAGGAACTACCCTCACTAGCTCTATTATCACATCATTTTGGGTAACACAGCAGTGTTACTGGTAGCACTTCTAGGCTATGGTGAAATTGCCTGCAGTATCACAAATTCACCCCTGTGATTGTTGTTAGATAAGCAAAAAGCCAAATATGTTTTACTAGGTTGGGTAGGTAGTTCTGAGAATAATTCCCTTTTTTATTATCATGATTCAACATTTTCACTTGTGCCTATCTAGTTTTATATACAATTAAATTCATTCTCTGAGGAAGTAATTTTAGCAAACATATAAATAAAAATAATAGAACACAGCTTAGAATAATAAAGGAACTAGAGATTGTTAAGATCATGTCATCTTTTTTGAATTTCTGCTATTAGGCTTTTTATCCTCCAAAGATGAAACCTCGATACTATTGAATTCTTCAAAATAACAGCTTTTTTTCCCCAGCCTAACACCTTATTACCAATATAATAAAATATTATTAAAACCAGTGAAATAAGTTCACTTTTTAAATACCTCCAAAGTACAGGTGGACTAGTGAACTCTGTTTTTAATGAGCCATTTAATGACGCATCACTTGACTAGGATGCAAATACTTCATTTTGGGTATTGTTGTAAGGATTAAGTGACCTCTCTTGAATTCTGTCTAAATTTTTCTGTTTTTTTTTCTTACTTTTTGTTGTATTTACTATTCCTTTTAATTAATATAAATTCTAGCTTTATTTTAATTTTAAAATCATAAACTTAAGGCAAGGTCATGTGCTTCAAATGGTTCTCTGAGTGATCCCTATCTTGAAAGCCTGAAAAGTTTCCTCATTTTAGTCTGATAAACTGTGAATGGAAATGAATTGAAAAAGTTCTTTAAAAAAAAAAAAAAAACTCTTAAAATTTTCCAGCTCAAA
Source organism: Hippopotamus amphibius kiboko (assembly GCF_030028045.1). NCBI lineage: Eukaryota > Metazoa > Chordata > Mammalia > Artiodactyla > Hippopotamidae > Hippopotamus > Hippopotamus amphibius. Next base: position 80,270,766 of record NC_080198.1, read on the forward strand.
TTCTGCTATATCACTTGTTCTTAATAGAAAAAAAAAAAAAATAGCTATTCACCACTACTCATATAATATTCAAGGATTACTGATGACTTCTTGAGTGACATAATCCCAAACAAAATAACAGAATTCCAAAATTTAGCAAAGGCTGGAGCAATACCACAGGCAGATAAATAATCAGAAAAGTTAAGTGTGTGTATATATAGATATGCATAGTGTGTATGTATGGGCATTTGTGTACTAATTGTATATTCTACACACACACACACACACACACACACACACACGTGGCCATACTCAGTTAACTGTCACTTTGAAGAAAATACTCTTTTCTGCCCCTTTGGGTGTTGTGTCTGGTTCTTGCTCAGAACTATTAATCAAAGGATATCGGAAACTTGATTGGAACTGAAGTAACCTATTGGGTTACTTATAGGTCAATAGGAAATACTGTTTTTCAGTATTAAAATTATAGTTCTAGTCTTAGGAATTTGGTTTCTCTTTTGACTATTATTTTTTGGATAAGTAGGATTTTGTGAGTAAGAATCTTGAATTGTGTGTAGGAAAGTTCTGCATACTCCCAGTGCTTTGTCCTCATGTTCCTTTTCTGGTGGTATAACATTTCATTACACACTGACAGATGAGTAGAAATCCATCCTCCCTTGAAATCTCCCCAGATTTTGCAAAGCGAGGGTACTGGATAGCTAGTGACATTTTTCTATATTATTCTAAATTAGAGAGTAGAGGTATTCTGTTCCTCAGTAGAACACATTGTGGAAAGCTGGAGAGCTATGGTTGAAAAATCTTGGTTATGTGCACTATTGGACCTTGTCTGGGCCACTCCCACAATTAAACTGGGAGCATATACCTGGGAGAAATTAACAAGTTCAGACATAGCCTTGTCTGCAGCACCACCTCACTCTATGGACAAAAAATATACCAGAACATTATTATTTGAGCCAATTTTCTCACTTTGAGATAGAGATTCTAGATCATACTGCTAAAGAATTAGTGTTTTTAAGGCACAGAATTTGATGCAGTGAAAAGAAAGCAAGTTTTTCAACTGAACTTGCAAGTCCATATTCTTTCCACTACATGGTTCTGCCAGATCTAAACTACAATATATCTAGTTGGGGTTTTTTTTGAGATTTGTGTGCTTTATCTTATTTCATAATGCCCTCATCTGACCAAATTCACTGATATCGAAATTAATATGTCCATTTCTAAGGCAAGCAAAATTAAGCTCAGACAGTTTCAGTAACTGTCATCTGACTGTTAAAATTTCATTATGTATTGAAAAATTCATTATATGAGAGAAGTTTAATGTATAGAAACTTCTAGAAACTAATTTTGTGTTTTGAAAGATTGTGAAATATTAGCTATGAATGAAATCAGAAAACGTGGTCATGTTTTGACTTGTTAATATTTCTGTGTGGCCCTCAAGGCAATCACAAAATCCTTTCTGTGTATCTAAAGCTGTATTAGCAAGATGACCATAGGCTATGGAGAGTGATGTCTTATACACTTGAATTTATTCTTTCTTGGTTTTAAAAGCAACTCTTGTTTTCTTCATGGCCTTACTTACGTGTAGAAAATGTTCATTCCCAAGGTGATATCAGTTGAGTGATAATGTGTTTTTTAGAGAAAGGTAAAATAATAAAGGGCCATCCTGATTATTAAAAAATTAATTTAAAAAGTCTTCTTGCAGTCCACTAACCTAATTTCTATGAATGATGTTTTACCTTTGGCTGTAACACTTGGTATAATCTTAGAAATTTGATAAAATTGAGAAAATATGTTCTTTTTTTCATAGTTTCCCTAAGACACAATAAATGCTCTTTCTCAACGAGGTTTTTGAAAATCATGAACATGGTGAAAGTAAATTTCCACACTGGCAATGAAATCAAATTTATTATTGATGCTATAAATAATTCTGGTGCTTTCATCAGTTCTGTTTACTTGTCGTCATTCTCTCTGTTGGCAACAAAACACCATTATTAGCATTTTTGTATGTCTTTGTATTTCTTTAAGAAATGCATCCATTTATTCATTGGACATCTACTCTGTATAAGACTATATTTAAGACGTTATCTGCCTGAGAAATCCAAACTTTATTTTAAGGTCTATGTAATCCAGCTCAGTTTACCTTTTCAACATCTATTCTTACCACCACTCAATACACACTGTTCTGTTAGGCTAGCCCACTGTCTATTCCTCTGCAATGGATTGATCATGTTTACTTTACTTTCACCTCTTTTCTCAGCTTCTAAGACTTCACTAAAATATTTTCCTTGAATCTACTCATATTTCAAAAGCTATCCCAAGTCCAGCTTCTTATGAGAAGGCGACACATGCCCTAATGACCCAAGTAGGTGGTGATTTCACTTTAAAATGAAATTGTGTCCCTGAATAATCAGTGACCTTAACTGTCATTTCTCATCTTCATGTACATAAGCCTACACCAAAATTAGGTGGTGAAACAGTTTTTCTCATACAGCTAATTATGTCCCAACGTAAGTAATAAGCAATCTTAGACATGGTTTGAAAATATTATATTGATGATCATTACACTGTCTTTTAACTGTTTAGTGAGTGCAGAACTGATTAGTCTCAGAACTAATTAGTAGTAAGTCAATTAGAATTGACTTACCACTTTAAAAAAGAACAATTTAAGGATAATTTTGAGTTTTGTCTAAAAACAAGTGATATATATGTATATTTTGAGTCAGAGGCAAAAATAGGGGAAAAAAATCTATGTTGTAAACCTGAAGTCCAAAATAAGTGGCTAGCTGGCTGATTCATTTGACTCTTTCCCCCACATAGTGTTTTTAATAGATCTGTACCTAGACTGGTGTTAAAGCTTGATCCAAATAAAGCAATTTACCAGTGTCTAAATTTGGATGTCTTTATGCATTTATTTGACTCTGTATTTCCTGCATTGAAAATCATAGGTTCAAAGATTTATAGTCTAAAAGTAATAAATTGTACAAACAGAATACCCAAAACAGAGCATGTTAAGTTAACAAATATAAAGGAGGCAGTTAGTAGAGGGTCTTGAAATGAACTTTGGCTAGTTTCAATAGCTATTTGAAAGCCATTTTTAAACAAGGAAATGATATGATGACAATATTTGAGAAATTTTTTATGATTAATGTAAATATATAAATAAAATCCCAGTTCAAATTTTTGTAAGAATATCCATGTTTAACAGGAGCCAGATTACTATAAATAGGAAAGAAGAAATCTAGTATGGAAGAAAAGTTCAAACTTTGTTATAGACTTGAATAAGGGTTGGAAGAGAAAATAAAGAAATCTCATGATATTTAAAGAAGTGACCTAAGAAAATAGAAAATTATTGGTGTTATGAGCATCAACAGAGATGATGAGAGGCTACATTGGCAATTGAAAAGACTAGTTTTCTAATTTTACAATTGTAACTGAAACAACTTGTTAATATAACAAATTAATAAATATTTTTTAAAGAATCCTTGATATCTTAGAATAAATAGACTTCAAAAAGGAGCCTAAAAGGAAATGTTGATATGTGGTAGATGGAATCTAGATTTGATACATTATCAACCAGTATAGATTCAGCAATACAGAATGGTCCAGGCAGCAAGAACTGGATGGATGGCCTGTCAGAATCAAGCAAGCAGCATCTGAAAGTTCCTCGGCAGTTTCTAAGCAAGTGAGCCAGCGTGCAATCAGCAAGTGTAGCTTAAGAGCAAGGCAGTGGCCCAGGCAGATGGGGGTCAGCATTTATCGGGATATTTCACAGCAGAATGAATGGATTAGGTTTGTGGGCATAAGTCTTTCTGAGAAAAATAACACAGAAGGTAGTGGGTGGCCCATTAATAAAGGAAGGGTGGGATTTGACAACATGTAGTTTAGCAGAGAGAACATGACAGAGACCTGGAAGCAGAAGCTCAGTCACAGCAATAATTCTATAAAGGAGAGAGGATGCATTAGCAAGACTTGCATGAAACTGCAGCCCTGACACTGACTCAGACTCCTTGCAGCCCTGACACTGACTCAGACTCCTTAGATCTCCAGGGAAGAACTGCATTTAGAACCTCCTTAGGTGCCCACATGAAAGAAATAGATGTACTATTTGAAGACGTTCAATTGGTTCAAAAAGAAAAGCAGGTACTATCAAAGACATAATAAGAATGATCCATTTTCTATATAAACACAGAGAGAATTACTGTGTTCATTAAAACGTTTAATTTTATTTTATTTATTTTTCAGCTGGGAGATTTTATATATTTTTAAAAAATTTTATACAATTTTTTTAAAGTTTACTTTCCATTGACAGTTATTACAAAATATTGGCTGTATTCACCATGTTGTACATTCTTGAGCCTATCTTGCAACCAACAGTTTTTGCTTTCCACTCCCCCACCCTTATTTTGCCCCTGCCTCCCCTCCCCACTGGTAACCACTAATTTGTTCTCTATATCTGTGTCTGCTTCTTTTTTGTTATATTCAGTAGTTTGTTGCATTTTTTAGATTCCACATATAAGTGATATCATACAGTATTTGTCTTTCTCTGTCTAACATTTCAATTAGCATAACACCTTCAAAGCCCATCCATATTGCTGCAAATGGCAAAATTTCATTCTTTTTTATGGCTAAGTAGTTTTCCATTGTGTATATATTTATGTATATATACTGCAGTTTCTATATCCATTTATCTGCTCATGGATATTTAGGTTGCTTCCATATCTGGACAATTGTAAAAATGGTGCTATGAACACTGGGGTGTATTTACAATGTTTTTGTAAGTCAAGTTTGGCTTGACTGGAAAGAGAAGCTACATAGAAGTATTTAGGTAAAGTCAATAGTGACCTCAAATGTACTTGGAAGAGGACAGCCACTATACAGTATATATTTAATCATAATTTTCCTTCCTTTATTTAAAATTCCAATGTAAATGTCCCAGGTTTTTCTTTTTTTAACTCTGGAGTCTTTCTAGTGGCCATATGTTTAACATTGTCAATGGAAGGAAAAACTATTGTTCCAAAAGAATATTCCTTTATGGAAGCAAATAGTATCTTTCTCCGCTTTAAAAAAAATGCCACAATTATATGAAAGTATACTCTTAAATGATAAGAATGAAAAAAGTGAGAAAATATATACCAGTGATATCTCTTCCAAATTGGGTATTCAACCGAAAACATTTACAGTTTATATGTTAACTTAATATGATTTAATGCAATGCTCAAATCATTTATTTCTCACCTATAGGCTCTGTGTATTATTCTTCATTATAAAGTTTACACAAATATGTGAAATATTCAATTCTTGAACTATAGGCAAGACATATTCACAATTATCGACAATACAAGGCAATTCAACATGTGCAATTCAAAAGTTATTATGGACAATGGGAACAAAAAAAGGGCAACAATATTTCTTCTTCTAGGAATTAGGGATATTTCATGGAGGAGATGACATCTGAGTCTCCTGTAATGGTTTGACAGAACACTAGCAAATCAAAATGGGGAAGTAGATTCTTGGCCAGTAGGTCAGCCCAAGCTAAGATTTGGCTGAAACTATGAGGACAAATGGTAAGTTGCTTGTGTTAGTTGGATGATAAAGTAAATAAGAAATAGTAGTGGGACTAAATGCCAAAGGTTTGGTTGTGGCCATAATATGGAGCTCTCTGGGCAGAAGGATACCATTTGAATCATTGAAGATTTTAAGCCAGAAAGTGACAGGATCTGATTTAGGACTGAAGAAAAATATATTCTTTGAATCAGGGAGATGTTTTTGAGAAGACCTATAAAAGAGCCTGTTACAACAATACGGGCATAATAATTACTATATATGTTTCAAAATAGTATTTATTTAGCATATTAAAGGACACTAAGCACTGAGCTAATCATTAACAGGCAGTATATCATTTAATATGACAACACTAAGAGGAAATAGTTTGTACATTTTCTGGATGAATGAGGCTTAGCAATATCAATACTCATCTAGCTAGTAAGTAGCAGAGCAAATCCAGACTGTTGGTCCTGAATGTCTAAGCTTTCTTTTGTAATACAATGCCTTCTGTTTGAGTTTCAGTCTGGGCATCTATACTTACTAGTTAACCCCAAACACGTTTGAAAACCTCTCCAATTCTCAGATTGCAGACGCATAGAACCAATGGAAAACAACACAATTCTAAGTATTGTGATGAGCCCTGAATGACATAAGGACTGGAAAGCTGCTAGGACAGAGCCTGGCCTGACAGAGCAAGGAGAGAGCTTGGAGGCAGTCAGGATGGAAAGGGGGTACTGAGAGATACCATGCAGAATTGACAGGACTTGGAAACATGCTTGATGAAGAAGTAAAAAAGAAGGTGCGGATGCTGTAGTATCATGGGTTTTAGCCTGGGTGTGTCCATGAATATATGCAGAATTGGGCAGAGGAAAAGGTGCTAGGAACATGAGGAGTTTGGTTTAAGGTCTAATGACTTGACATGGGACATCCACACGTAAGTATTTGAAAAAGCAGATCTAGATTTTTGGACACCATCAGAGGCAGCAATATATATTTATAAACCATCAAGCTTAATACTTGCAATCTTAGTTATGACATCTAAAGGAAAATGAATCAAATAAGAAGGAAAACAGGTTGAATGCATCATTTTGGATATCATGTAACAAACTCAAGGTCGTGACAAGTTAGAAGAGAAGTGTTTTCATGTACCAAGATGGTAGCCAACACCTCAGCCTCTCATTGGTTGTTAGGAAGAAAGCCTAAAACTTCAGTAAGTACTGGCAGTCCTCAGAAAAATTAAATTAAAGGCATGCCTAACTGGGAACACACTGTATTCATTTGCAGAGAAGGCACAATGTTTCATCTGGAATTTGGCATTTTGAATTTTCTTCTGTCTTATTTACAAACTTTTGATTAACAAGAATTGCAATAAGACCCCCTCCTAACATGAGTGTGAGATGTACCAAATAACGCTATGTCATAAATATTTCTGAAATTTCTAATGATGTATAGAGGTTAAGCATTAAATGAACAAAGAAGCTAAATCTTCATTTTTAGTTACTGTGCCCAGAAATTATACTCTACTCAGAGCATTTTACTTAGTTTTTATGTATTTATTTTCTTAATGACATCATTTATTGTGAACATGTCTATTTTTTTTAGAAACAATGATTCTAGAGGCATACTTTCATTTATACCTGTTTTCTGCATATTAATCAATTATTATTACTTCTTTAGAAAGCATATTTTAAAACAAAACCTGTTACCAAGTAAGGATTTTCTATTCAGGACAATTTTTAAAGCTTTTTATATACAAATTAGATTTTAATTTAGGATTAGACATTCCCTGAATTCATTTGCACTCAAAACAGGCTAAATAGTAATGGATCTAACACTAACTTGTGTGCTCACTTTGTTAGTTCACAGTCTAAGATAATTACTGAGTAGAGAGCAATCTCTTGATACACCAGGGGAAGAACACAATTAAAGCCTGTGCTGCTCCATTTTACTACGCAAGATGTAGCAGTTGTCTCCATGGGAAAGAGATGTTAGAAAACATTTTGGTAAGAGCAACCAAGCTGGCCACCCCCAAACAAGGTAGAAAAAAAAACCCCATTAGAGCCCTTAAATTTCATGGTTAATACCTTAAAAACCCTGGGGATAAACACACAGGGGTTATTTTCTGATTGATTTTGTATATTTTGTCATTCACTGTAATTATATAAATAGTGATTAATTAATTAGCCAATTAATTAGCTCAGATTATTACAAGCCTCTTCAGCTAAGGCCGCAGTGTTATTGTTAATGATAATCATCAAAATATACTACAAAATGGTTTCATATCTGAAGAATGACTGAAGAGAAAAACAAAAATGTGCTTTTTTAATACTCCCTCTAGATATACAGTGTGTTCTGAAATATACTAAATTATCATGGAGAAAAGCACTTTGATTATAGAATCTTATGGAAGGTAGACTATATTATTATTATTCAGATAACAGATTAAACTCTTAAAGCAGTCATAGACTTTGCATTTTATTTTCATTCAACCCATCATTTTTTTATGTCTACTCTCAGTTTTACTCTCTAGCTCTTTGCTGGGATTGATAATTTCCACCCACTACTTTTTTCTTCTTTTTTTTAATTGAACTATAGTTGATATATAATATTATGTTAGTTTCAGGTGTACTACATAGTAATTTGATATTTGCATACTTTACGAAATGATCACAACTGTAAGTCTAGTTACCATCATCAAAGTTATTACAATATTATTGACCATATTTTCTGTATTATATCGCTGTGGCTTATTTATTTTATCACTGGAGGTTTGTACCTCTTTATTTGCTTCACCTATGTCGACCAACCACCCACTCTACTCCCTCTGTCAACCCACCAGTTTGTTCTCTGGAAATATGAGTCTATTTTCATTCTGTTTCTTCGTTTTGTTTTGTTTTTTAAGATTCCACATATAAGTGAGAACATACAGTATTTCTTTTTCACTGTCTGACTTATCTCACTTAGCATGATACCCTCTACATCCATTTGTGTCTTCACAGATGGCAAGATTTCACTTTTTCTGGCTAAGTAATATTCCATTGTATGTATATACCACATATTCTTTATCCATTCATGTATCGATGGACACAAGTTGCTTCCATATCTTGGCTACCATAAATTATGCTGTAATGAACACTGGGGTGCATAAATTGTTTGGAATTAGTGCTTTCACTTTCATCAGGTCAATACCCAGATGTGAAATTGCTGGATTGTATGATAATTCTATTTTCAATTTTTTGAGAAACCTCCATACTGTTTTCCATAGTGGATACACTAATTTACAGTCTCTCCAACAGTGTACAAGTGTTCCCTTTTCTCCACATCCTCACCAACACTTGTATTTGTTGTTGTTTTGTTGATAACCATTCTGACAGATGTGAGGTGGTATCTCATTGTGGTTTTGATTTATATTTAACTGATGATTAGTGATGTTGAGCACCTTTTCATGTGTCTATTGGCCATCTGTATTTCTTTTTTGAAAAAAATGTGTATTTATATCTTCTGACAATTTTTTAATCAGGTTTTTTTTTTTTTATGTTGAGTTGTGAGAGTTTTGTGTATTTGGGATATTAACCCTTATCAGATATAACATTTGCAAATATCATCTCACATTCAATAGGCTGCCTTTTCATTTTGTTGATGGCTTCCTTCCCTGTACAAAAACCTTTTAGTTTGATGTAGTCTTATTTCTTTTTGCTTCATTTCCTTTGCCTGAGGATATAAATCCAAACCCAAAAATATATTGCCAAGATTGATGTCAAAGAGGATACTGCCTATGTTTTCTTCCAAGAGTTTTATGGTTTCCAGTCTTACATTTAAGTCTTTAATCCATTTTGAGTTTATTTTTGTGTATAATGTGAGAAAATGTTCTAATTTCATTCTTTTACATGTAACTATCCAGTTTTCCTAGCAGCACTTATTGAAGAGGTTATCTTTACCCCATTGTATATTTTTGCCTCCTTTGTTGTAGATTAACTATAAAACTGTAGAGTTTATTTCTGGGCTCTCTATTCTGTTCCATTGATCTATGCATCTGTTTTTGTACCAGTACCATACTATTTTGATTACTGTAGCTTTGTAGTATAGTCTGAAGTCAGGGAGTGTGATTCCTCCAGCTTTGTGTGATTATCCTCCCATTTGTGGGGTGCCCACCCAGAGGTGTGGATCCTGATTATACTGCATCTCTGCCCTACTGCCCATCTCATTGTGGCTCTTAATATCTTTAATTGTTGAAATATTTTTTCTGCTAGTCTTCAGATCATTCTCATAGATAGTTGCTCTGTAAATAGTTGTAATTTTGGTCTGTCCATGATAGGAGATGAGTTCAGAGTCTTCCTACTCAGCCATTTTGGCCACTCCTCTTTTTTTTTTTCCCAAATAAATCAGATATTATTCTGATGTGTCTCTTAATTACTATAATTTTGAAATAGTTATACATTCTAAAGAGTTTATATATTGAATATTTATAATTAAAGCATGATAATAAGAACAGCCTTGTACATACCACTTAGCTTAGGGTATAGAATGTTAACACCACCTTTCCAATCACATACTACTTTTTGCACTGGAGAGGTAACTAATAATCTGAATTTTGCTACTATACATATTCTCTGCCATTTTTTTCCCTTACTTTTTTTTTTTCACTTTTTTTTTTCTTTTTTTTCCCCTTACTTTTAAGCACAATATTCATCCACATTGATGTTTATCTCTATTTCCCTAAACAATTCCTTTGTAGTGTTTGTTCTTTCCAATATTTATATTTTCAGACTTCTAAATTTTTTGGCTATTTGATTGGTGTAAAATCGTATATGAGTTATTATTAGCATTTTTTCTGATTATTTATGAGGTTGAATAGCTTTTCTTATACTTAACGACCATTATATTTTTTCAAGTTTTTAAAGAAATTTTAATTGACCTGAAAGTAAGTTGTAAAATATCACATTTCATCTCTAAATACCTCAGCATTGATTTCAAACTCATTATTACTTTTCCAACATTTACCTCATTTCACATATAAGTAAAAATGGTCATAACTTTTTCACGTGTTATAAATACAGCAATATTCCAAAATCTTAATTCAATATTCTCAATTAGAAATCACTTAAAATACTAATTTAAAGGATAAAATTTGCTTACTTTATTTATGTGTTATAGTTTGCCTAATTTGTTTAATTAAGGAATTCTCCCTCATAAAAGCTGCATTTGACCTACAATTAAAGAAAAAGTAACATTTTGTGTATCTGTGGAGAAATATTCATATGAAATATTGCTGCTAGAAAAAATGTATCATTCCTTATTATACAAACCACCAAATATATACCAACCTGCAAAACAATATTTAATCATACACAAGATGGGCCCTCACAATTTGCTCCCTGTTAGTCTCCACATTCAAGACATAAATTTTAAACTGTAAGCTGTTTCAAATATTAAATTTCTATCCTATTTAAATATTTTAAATGATATTATAGCTTTTGTTGCATAATTAAAATTTAAATTTTGTTTTTAATTTTCTCAGACTGCCAGTAATAGTTTACTTGATTGCAATTAAAGCTTTTATGATGCTTAAAGAAGACTACCTTCTAAACTTCTCAAAATAAAAACACACTTTGTATTTTCACAGTGAAAAGGAAGTTATAGTAATTCACAGGAAATACAGTAAATTGCTCTCTCTTTCAAAAAGTTTTACTAAATTTAGACACATAAGAACATTCCTGCTGAGAATTGTTCATCTTTAGGCCAATGGACCTTGTTGGACATTTTTTTTCAAATGACACAAATGAAGAAAAGAGCTAGCAAATTTTGCAAAATGAAGTAGGAAGACATTGATTGACAACTCTGTAGCAATGCTATGGAGTATAAATGAATTTCATTTGAATGACTTGTGTACCAAAATAGCCACTGTTACCATATTGTATTTGTAACTTAGTATATAGGATATAAATAATAAAGAGATTTTTTTATATGGGAAATAAGCAGGAGGTAGAAAAGAAAACATCAGAGGGAAGACAAGAGCACTTGAAATAACAGGACTTTAGAGGTTTAGTGGGAATAACTCAAGATAAGACAGGTCAAGTAGCTTCTACACCAAAGTTTTAGAGAGAGCTTACCTAGTAAGATTAGGTGAGTTCCGGGAACACTATTATAAAAGTTTTAAGATTTCTTGTGACTGCTCCTTATTTGCCTTTATAGAATTTGTTTTTCTTAGTTACTACTAGTTAAAAATCTTAGAAAACTTTGAAATGTTTGTGACTAATTTCAGGGGTTAGTAGAGAGTAGAATATCTGTATGAAAGGTACCTTTATTTCAAGAAAGAAATTTGCATGAAACACAAGGTAGTGCTAGATTAGAAAAAGTGGTTGAAAAGAGAAATGGTCTACATAAAATTTTTCTTTAGAAGAGTTTTATAAGGAAAAATTATTGAATCCTATAGGTTAATAATGTTGTCTACAGTTTTGACATTCTTCTATGACGGTCCTTGGTCTCTGCACATCTTTTTGTTCTCAGCTCCTTGGAAAGCCAAATGCATCTCTTTGTAATGCTCATTATAAAATATTACATCCAGGTATGGTCACATGTGTACCATATGGAACCCCTTCCCTAATGAAGGTAATATAAGGCATGATGAAATGAAATACTACGGATGTCCTTCCATAGGTATGTGGTTGGAATTCTGTGAGCAAAGGGGCAAAATGCAGCTTTATTTATTCCCTAAGATGATGTTGTTCATTCCATACTCAGATTAATATCCCTTCCAATTAAATTCTGATCTCTTCACTTTGGTTATGATCAATTCTCATTGTACTTGTTATAATCAGGAGATGTCAATTGATTTTTTTTTCTTTTCCTTATTTTGGTTGTTGGGGATGGAGTCACACTTTTGACAGTCATCTGCATCAGACTAAGGTTTTAATAATTTTCTGTTCAGTGCTACATGCTAATAGGAAAGAATATAAGTTCTTGGTTCTTGGCCTCAATAAATTCAATTTTGAGTGTGCTTGTTTGTGTGCACACGCACACAAGGTAGAACTTTGCATAGTGCCAGCTACTCATCTGTTCTGACTCTCTGAAACCTTTTTTTAAAATAAAAAAGCACAATTAATTTTTGCTACTTGCTAAATTTATGTAATCTAATTCTAAGCCTCTCATACTGCTTACTTAAGAAAAAAAGTTTGGAGTTCCTGTGGAGTACAGTTTCACTTTGTACCATTACTTCCAAAAAAGGAGAATTGAAAGAGATCTTGAAATTGAAACTGTTTCAGAATATGCTACATTCAAACATTCCTGTATTTACTTCAAAGCAGGGGAAATCTGTTCAAAGCTTTGTGTTCTGCTATTGAAAAGCACATCTGGATTTCAATGTCTTAAACTGCAAAGAAAGGGCAAGAAGGGAAAAGAAAAGAAAAAAAATAGGTGGTATGCATTGGTAGGGGGTAAAGTTAAACTATGGTTTAAAATCTCAGAACAAAGTAATAAAATATAACAGGAAAACAAAAGGAATTGTTTCCTGTATTGGAAAACAGAACATAGAAAGGACAAATATGTTACTAGGATAACTGTCTCATCCAAACTTGAAAAGCAGTTTTATAATGCTTAGCTTGAAAACCCCTGTTATAGCAACAAACCCACCCCGCAAAAATTGTCAAATATATTTTTTCCATTTGCAATGGTATTATTGACATTGCTTTGCTATTCAAATACAAGTAAAAGAATAAGCACTTTGGGAAATAATACAGTTTAATATCATTAACATTATTTAAAAGGTTAAAAAAAAGTCCTGTTCATCAGTGGCAGTAATGGCTCAGGTAAATCAAGAGCTGTGAAAAGATAAAAGTATCATTTCCTATGCACAGTAAGGAGGGAATAAAAAGGTGGGAAGGGGCCCCTGTATATATATTTATTTATATATAAATGTGTACCTGTGTGTATACATATATACATATATATAGAAAACACGTGTGTGTGTGTGTGTATATATATATATATATATATATATATTCCTATAAAAGACATCAGGCAGCTAGATGAACACATATCTGAACCCTGCCCATTTCTGATGTGTGTGTGTACATGCATTCAAGTGTGTGTATATATGTGTATAGCTATGCAGAAAATTTCTAGTCACAAAAAAAAGCTGTATCTGTGTTTCCAAGTCATTCATTCAAGCACTGCGGCTGAATTGATATGTTTATTAAGTCAGCCAAAATAACAGCTTTGCAGGACTAAATTGAAATATTTAAACAATTTATGCTAAATGAAAACTGCATACCTATATGCAACTGTTTTCAGAAGCAAAACATGATTGGATTTCAAAATTTTGAAACTTCTGCCAGATATCTTATAATTTAAGCATAGCTTTAGTGTATTTACTGTGATTGACTGAAAGAGAAATGAAATAATAGGGATGCCATAGTAAAGAATGGAATTGACATGTTAGAATGGACATTTTAACAACAAAGCAATAGGTAAAAAAACAATAATCGTAAAAAATAATTTTTCTTACTACTGACTATGCAAAGCATTATTCTTAGTGTTCTATGGATTTTAATTCAAATCCTCAAAACAATCTAAGTCATGGGTGCTTCTAGTACTCCATTTTACAGAAGAAGCAACAAAGATGCTTTGAGTTTAAAAAACTTGTTCAAAGTTACATAACCAGAAGGTAGGAAAGTTGTTATTTGAGTTCTGAAAGTCTTAACTCCTTCCAAATATACTACAATGCCTCTTAATGTTGACTTTTGATCTTGAATTTTTCAATTGATCATTATATTTGCAAATTGTTTGCTTTCTATATATATTTTTATTTGAACAAATATTTTGTAATTTGACTGTCCTCCTTAGAAGATGTAACCCTAAGTAAATGAAAATTTAAGATAGGAATCATAGGGCTTCCTAGGTGGCACAGTGGTTAAGAATCCACCTACCAATGCAGGGGACATGGGTTCGATCCGTGCTCCAGGAAGATCCCACATGCCGCAGAGCAACTAAGCCCGTGTGCCACAACTATTGAGCCCATGTGCCGTAACTACTGAAGCCCAGGTGCTTAGAGCCCATCCTCCACAACAAGAGAAGCCACGGCAGCTAAAGTCTGCGTGCAGTAACGAAGACCCAACACAGCCAATAAATAAATAAATAAATTTATAAAAAAAAGATAGGAATCATAATTCATAATTTGTTCCTTTGCCAAACTCATCTAATACCTCTTTATTGTTTAACATATGATAGTAAATCATATTAAAAATTATTAGATATTATTTGATCTATTAAATTCTCCCATTATGAGCAGGATTTTGATGTCATCCAAATGCACATATTATATATGCATGTGTTTGTATACTTAATCAAATTATATTCATAAAAGTGATTTTTTTCCCAAAGATCTGAAAATTTGTTTCCTTATAGCTAGTCTGTTCAGTTCTTACCATGTAATACTGGAAGGAAGAAAAGCTTTTTAGAAATGTATTTTATTTCTCTCAAGCCTATTTGCTAATGCTATATAGATATTACTCTTAATGGTTTGTTTCCTGTTGGCTGTATTTTTACTTTAGTGATCAAACAATAAATTAATAAAAGTGCTTTGTTTTAAATATCAGATATACAGAATGAATCTAAGAGTCTTGAAAACAATTTAATGAAATATGTTAGGTGAAGTAAGAGTTTTTTAATTCTTTTAAAGTAATTTTTCAGTATTTTAAATCTTCATTTACTGTATTGCTGCAAATTTGATTTTTTTAAATGGTGTTGGAAGTTAAGGAGTTTGTAGGAAAACAGGAGCTTTATGCCCTGGTTCTTCCACCTTAAGAATTTTGGTCTTATTAAATATTATCCCACTACAAATACCAGGATATGAAGTGAAAGACTGAATCTATTTGTATATGTTTATTTACATGTGAATTGATCTATATGCAAAGAAGGTAATAGATGATAGGGAATGCAGATTATTTTAAATATCAGGATATTTTTATTTTTTATCTGCTTGGAAAAAACCCACAAAGTCCAAAGTTTTGAATGGAAACTGGAATATATTTTTAGCCTCTGAAGTGAAACTGCTTCTTCTTCCTTTATGTGGGTGTATAGTTTTCATATATAAATTTGGATTTTTATTAGATAAGAACTTTAAAATTATTTTTACTAATCAAGAATGTGTAAGAGATGTGTGTGTGTGCACGTGTGTATGTGTGTGTATCCCTTCAGTCTTATAGCACTTGGGAACTATTTAACTTCTTTTAGAATATGGACAGGACATATCAGCTCCATAAAGTAAGTTTCTGATGGTCTTGTTAAATGTGATTAATCAATAAGTCAACCTCCTTTATGCTTATTTTAAAATTTTTGTCTACTTCCAGTAAATATCAAAATATGAAATACTATATCCTAGTGTTCAGTTATAAATGTTGGCAATAATACAGAAACATGTCAGAATTATCTGATATCTGTCAATAATAAGCATCGAGTTAACATTACTTAAGAGATGGTACTCTACGTGGAACTGGATTAACTCTGGGTGAGATTCAGGAGAAGTTGAATTCAATCAATAAAATATATTAATGAAATTCCTACTGCAATCAAAGTACAATTTTATACAATTAGGGCTAGAACACAGGAATAGCTTCTAAAAATTTTGGATAAGATCTATGGTCTGCTAGAGGTAACACATATATGCAAATACTCTCAATGTATTACATAATATGACAAAAGCAAGATATAAGTAAAAGATGAATTGTAGCTACTAGGATGCTGATTTGTGATGAAGATAGCCAGAAAAAAATTTATGGAGAGGGTGGTATTTGAACCAGACTGTCAATGATTTAAGGGAATGCCAGCATCAGAGAATAGGCCAGACAAAAAGAATTCCTCAGCAAAATTCTGAGATAAGAAGGTACAGTATTCGTCTGGTGTGGCTGGATCTTTCATTTGTGTAGAAAATATAAGAGGGAGACTAAAAAATTATTTTAGTATTATTTTATGTCGTGTCTCAAAGGACACAATGAGTTGAGGCTTCATTCAGCTGCAAATGAAGCACCATTGGGTGTTGTGTTGTTGTTTTTTTCTGTTCCAAGAAGGACCAATCGAAGTTCTGACTTAGAAAAATAACAGTGTAGGATGGGTGGGAGGACTTGAGGCAGGAGAGAAACTCTCAGAGACGTGGCTCAGAGAATTGTGGCAATAAATCACACAGACATTAATAAGACCTGAATTACCCCTGTGTCAGTGAAACTAGACAGGAGAGGATGGATACAGAAGATGTCCCACAGATAAAAATTTACTGCTTTAGAAGAAGGGTAACAAGGGTGGGCATCTCTAAGGAACAGAAGAAAAGAAACATTTAAAAATCATTCTAAGGATTGATCTAAGGACATTTAAAGGCTGATTATGCCATCGAGAGAGAGAAAAAGCTCAGCATGTATTTTGGGGGCACAATTAGGGAGAGAGCTGGAGTAATAAGCAAGATATCCAACTACAAATTAGGAAACATACTAGTGTTTATAAAACTAAAAGTTAGTGAAATATTGAAAAAAGTTAGGTAAGTTTCATGAAGATGCTGAGTATTGATCTGATTGTTCAAGAAAAGTAAAAGGAGAGGGAAGAGATAGTGCTCCCTGCGGAAATCCAATAAGGAAAGAGGGCTAAGGAATGATTTCGAAGTCCTTCTGGGGAAGCATTAAAAGTCACAAATGAAATTAGCTAAAGTAATCTGTGTCTTTAAGTATGTTTGGATTTGCTCACACAGATCTAACGAAGGGAGACATGGGGGTTTGCCAGGACAGACTAGCAAGGAGAGTGGTGGTATATTGAAGCAAGAAATTGTATCCTACATAGAATTATATCCTGAGATAGATTCCAGCAGGAAAGCAAGGAGAAGTACTATTTCACTGAGGTGTTAGTGATTACGTCAGTGGCCACATAAGAACTGAAAGAGATAGATAAACCTGAGATAGTTGATGGACAAATCTGCTGAAGCTGGTGAATTGAATCTATGGAACAGAGACAGGGGAACCATGAGTATCACTTCAGCTTTCCATTATGAAACTAGGAAGCGAGGAGGAGGAGGTAATTCCATCGACACAAAAAGAGCCATTGGAGGAAAATCCATTTTGAGAAGATTTCGATTTAAGTAAGCAGACCTGGTGAAATAAAAATTCTGAAGAAAATATTTGTCTAAATTTGGAAACATATTTATAAATTAACAAAAAGGAAAAAGTAAATAAGAAAGATTTAGAAAAGCATCTCATGATGCCCTTCTTATTATTTATTAATAATGTGAAAAATTATATTTTGAGTATATACATTGTGATTGATATTATATATTTCCTCTAATCTTCTCACTAATTTTAAAGTGGTTATCATCATACTTAGATTGTTTTGAGGATTTGCGTTAAAATCTGTCGAACACTAAGGATACTGCTTTTTTGCAGAGTAGGTAGTAAATATTGAGTGATTTATTTCAAGCCACGCAGTGAGACAGTGACACAGAAACAGAACTGAGCATTCTGTCTCTACAGCCTGATTGCCTCACACATTACCATATTTCCCTTGATTTCCCCTAAATACCATGTAGACAGAGCACTTATTTATAATAGATTTTGATGGAGGCTTCTGGTTACAAAGGATGCTATGCTACAACACTACATAATAACAAGAGTTAAAATTCAATACAACACATCCAACTTTTAAAAATCCTTTATCCATCTCCATATCTGAGGTTAATTTCTGACTGACATTTTTCTGCTAGTCCCTCACGGATCGCTATATTGATAAGACTCTCTTCCTCTCCACCTCCTCCCTCTTTCCCTCTTCACTTCCCTTCTCCTTTCTCTGCCTTCTCATTTCTTTCCTCCTCCTCCCTTCTTTTTTCTCCTCCTCTTCCTCTGCTTCTTTTTCTCTTTCCTTCTTTCAGTTGCTTAATGTTCACCCCAAATTAACAGATTGATGTAAGCTTTTGTCAAGAGCAACTTAAACAATTCTTTGTTTAGCTACTCTCTTTCTCTTCCAGCCTATGCCCTTTCACAGGCTGAGGTTACTGGACAATTGTATCTCCATTAATATATTTGCTAACCAAGGACAACCTACTCCAGAGAAAAGCAATGTCTGTTTCTTACAAGCAGAGGAAGCATCAGCCTCTGGGCTTATGTACTGCTGATTTACTTGCATATATGTCACCTTGGTTGAAGTAACTGCAATGCAGTATATTAATACTCTTCCTATTTGGCAATTTGTTAATACAAAATATCAGTCCTTACATTGACAACCTCCTCATTTGGCAATACGTATTCATATACACTGAATATACTGAGCCCTTCCTATTAGGCAACATATCATCTGCTATAATCTATTTGATGATTTCAACTTCATATTTGTCTCAGACTTAGATGACCAACAGGCTATGATGCATAGTTCATCAAACCACTGACAGGACAATGTAATTTGGCCTGATCATTATTAATAATATCAGCTTCAAGAATGATAGCCTACAGTATTTGAGTTCAGATGTTAAGTCTAAACTAATACTTGATGTGGTTGTATTTGTGATACATTTTCTTTCAAGTGTTTTTTAAAGACTCTTCTTTATAAACAAGTGTACATGGAGGTGGAGAGAAAAAAGACTAAGCACAAGTAGCA
This sequence comes from Hippopotamus amphibius kiboko, assembly GCF_030028045.1. Lineage (NCBI taxonomy): Eukaryota > Metazoa > Chordata > Mammalia > Artiodactyla > Hippopotamidae > Hippopotamus > Hippopotamus amphibius. The sequence goes on from NC_080198.1 coordinate 80,289,927, forward strand.
AACTAGGATTATTAAATTAAAACCAGTTAAAGAATTTGTAACTACACCTGTACTAATATGGAACCATAAGACATTTCTATTTTTATTTATGTTAAAGTCTTTAAGGAAAAAATGCTGCCTGAAATATGTGATCTGTGAAGAGTAACAATTCAAGTTAAATTGACATTTTAATTTCTAAAGGTAATTTTACTATAAATATGTGTTTGGGGAGGAATATGCATGAGGATAAGAAAAGTGAAGAATAAGAATACAAAAAAGCAGAATAATAACTCAAAATGGTGCTGTTTTTTCTTACTGCAATTTGCTGTTGCTATTTATTGTTGTTATTAGGACTAACTACAGCTTAGTTTTCGAAATTGAAATTTCTGATGAGAAGCATCCAGAGACGTAAAGGATTTCTTTTTCTGTGCTTTAAATTTCTTAAAAAGAAGAGCAATTAGTCTTTGGAAATAAAGAAATCATGCTAATGTTAAGAGCCACAGTTTTGAAAGTCTGTAAACTGAGCTTAAATCATAGTATAAATATTTATTCACTGAGCATGACCAGAAATATAGTGAAGAGTTTGGTTTTATGGTGATACAACAGTTTCTAATAAAAGTTGCATGGCACATTGTGAAAGGAGTGTTCCATCATTGAATGGGTAGAGGGAATCTGATTCTAAGTTTATTTCCTATGGCCAATGAAATGGCCTTTCAGAATGCTTTATGAAACTACAAATCATTTGAGCTGCTCCCTGGTTGAGAAACTTAAATTAAATCAGAAAGAAACTCCAAGACAAATCAAGAGTCTTTTGAAACTGAGTTAACTCTGTCAACATCACCATCACCCTTACAAGATTACAACTAATGTAGAAGCCTATAGGTGGAGTTTTACTCTTTTGAAAAGTATAAGCTAATACTATAATTTTTTAAAACATTATTTTCATTTATTTATTTTTTGGCTGCGTTGGGTCTTTGTTGCTGAGAGTGGGCTTCTTCCACTTGCGGCGAGCGGGCGGCTACTCTTTGTTGCAGTGCACGGACTTCTCATTGCTGTGGCTTCTCTTGTTGCAGAGCACGGGCTCTAGGCATGCGGGCTTCAGTAGCTGCAGCACTCAGGCTCAATGGTTGTGGCTTGTTGGCTCTAGACTACAGGCTCAGTAGTTGTGGTACGTGGGCTTAGTTGCTCCATGGCATGTGGGATCTTCCCAGACCAGGGATTAAACCCGTGCCCCCTGCATTGGCAGGTGGATTCTTAACCACTGTGCCACCAGGGAAGTCCCTAGTACTATAATTTTAAAGCAGTTTACTATTAATTGCACTATTAGCCATGTCCCAATCAGTGTTTTTCAGATTTGAATGTTTTACAGGTCCCTTTTAAAGAGAAACAGTTATAAACAGCAGTGACCATTGGAAACATTTTTATATCACAACAAATATTTGTTAATATTAAACTATATGTAAGGTTGGAGTTTGTATTCAATTATAACCCCCTCAAATCCATAATTTATGTAAAAACAACATTAACCAATTATTGGTACTAAAATTAACATTAATTTAATGTAGTACAAGATGTTATTGCTTAAATATTTCTCACAATGTGAGTAACCTGAGCAGTGTGAATACAGTACCATGTGTTGTGCAGAGACTGATGTAAGTTCAATTTGCTCAAACTTTTTCTTGGCATCAAGGACTCATTTGTACATTCTGTTGGCCTTTGCTTCATGTCATCCTACTGCCTACTTACTAATTATCCCTGTGTCTTTTCTCATTAACTTACGGAAGCAAATAAGTATTACTTTGCCCAAATTACATTAAAATAGAGACTCAAATTAGGCATTAATATCACCTGTACTAGGCCATAAGTTGGAAAGTTAAGCAAGACCACAAAATCTGTTTGGACTCAAGAACTGAAATGAATGACAGGTTAAATTCAGATAAACTTATTTTCATTTTGGTTTATTTCCAAATGAAAAAAACCAAACAGTAAAAGGATTTCTATACGTCAGTACCATAGGTGAGAAATACAGCTATTTATTCATGGGCAAATGTGGACTTTACAATGGGCAGCATAACTGTAATGGAATAAGGAGCCTTCCAAGTCAAAGGTGATTTGAGTTTTGGGTTTTCTGACTTTTACAAAACCATCAGCCAAGGGGTAGGGGCCACAACAAGAATCAAGGACCTAAAATTCCTAGATAACAGTAACATATGAGGAAATGTTGGATATGTAATTGCCAGGTCTACACCATGAGGCTCATAGCAGGTCACTGACTACCCTCAGTGTTCCTCTGGGTCACTGCTCTACAAAGGAGGTTGCATGCAGCCCATCGGAATGCCAAGAGAAAAAATTAGAGTTTCAGCTCTTTAGGTTTTATCTCACCTTTCTAATAATTATATTTTGCAGTATATCTGTTTAAGTTTATATAAAATCAAAAAAGGTTGGTCATGATCATATTTCTATTTGATCTTAAATATGATGATACCTTTCAAAGATTATCATTGAAATAAAATACAAAATTGTGTATCATATACAAATGTAAGAGAGAACTCGTATGCTCACTAGAATAAATCCAGGGACTCCAGTTTGAAAAATACTGTGCTAGATCAATACACCAAATCACAAAGAAAATGTTCAATTCAATGACTTTATGTCTGGTGTTCTTTTTTTATTTAGTATAACTCCTATGCAAGTGTGTGACTCCAGTGATTTCTTGCCTCACAATAGATATAAGGTTCTATTTCTGTGTCTAGTTCTTGTATGATTCTTATAGTGAAATAAACCCTCTATGTCTTACCTTTTTTTACAATTTCAGATCTGTTTAGATACATCATGCTTTAAATATTATAAATATTTATTATTAAATATTATAAAAGTTTAAACTGTAAATTTTTTTTTGTTTTTTTCCTTTTAAAAAACTCATAGTGACTTAATAGCATTTAGAGAAATTCAGTGGGTAACATACATAGAGATTTCAGTAGATACAAGATTCTTTACTGAGAGCCAACATGACTAGGATCTGTTGTGTTTCTATGGCTGAGATAGCTAAACAAAGAAATGTTATATATTGAGGTAGATATTCCTCACTGTAAAAAGGGGCAGTATCATTTTCATAACTGAGTAGTTATAGGAAGCTATCGAACCAGCAAGGTGTTGATTAAAAAGATGAGAAATTCAGAGGCAGTTTGTGGAAGACCACATTATCTATGTTCATATTCCCTCACTCTCTTCAACTGACTACTTTACTTTACCTAACAGTGTAAGTGCATGCTAGACAGTACTACTTATTAGGACAAGTTTTGGTAAATAGCACACCTGATTTTTGCACTCCCAGGAAAATGTTCATGCCCTTGAGTATCATGTTGTGTGTGACCACATTTATTATGCAAGTGTCAGAGCTATCCAAGCATATGGTCAAGTATTCTGGGAGTACAGTGGACTGAGAATTTAATAGTCAGAGAAGAGTATGGCATGGAAAAGGAGACAGAATTAGGTCCCAGAGAATAATAATGTGTAGAGTGCTGAGAAAATTACCTCATCAGTTTTTCCAGCTTTATTGAGATATAATTGGCATATACATTGTGTAAGTTTAAGGCGTACAACGTGTTGATTTGATACACTTACGTATTACAAAATGATTACCACCATTCTCATCATTTTTAAAGAATAAGACTATGCATGGAGTATGTTTTCCTGAAATTCCACTACTAATTCTTTACTAATGGTTAGAATGTTCTTCAGTGGTTATTATCTAGATTTCTTTATAAATCGGACAATGAAATTTTATTTACATTGCCGGTATCATCTTCATCTGCTGCTCACTGGCACTAAGAGAAATGTGCTTCTCATGCTATTTTACTTTCAGTCAATATATTAATCTCTCCTAATATATGATGGAGCATCCATTTGTGCTGGTTCAGCATATGCTGGCCACCCTGATTTTTCCACTGGACTCTAGTATGGAATAAATGGCCTTATTTCCTTATAAACAATCGTCTTTTGTTTAAGTAATACAGTGACATTTTGACATAAGATAGTCTTGGTGTTTTGTTTTTTTTTTAACTTGGTTTACATCTATACTTAACATCAGCATTTATTATGTACCTTTTCTGCACTAGGAATCACAACAAAGTTCAAAGTGATTATCATTCTTTCTTAAATGCCTTTCTCTAGGCAGGTTCTTTATAATCATGCTAGGTGGGTTAGAATGGAGTTGATAATGCTGTATAATGTTTATAGGATCCACTAAATATTTGTTTGAATGGATGAAAAGGTGAATGAAGTACTGTATCCTGGCAAAATGCTAGGATGAAAATTTATATCTATATCTTTACTCTATGTGTTTTCTGAGAGGAGTTGGGTTAAAAGTTTATAGGGGATGAAATGCTGTTTCAGTCAGACTGCCTATCAACAGTGCTGGCTTATAAAACAACCACAGACAACTCTGATTTTAATAGAAAGTCTGGAGATGGAAAAGTATTTAGGTTTAGAGTCACGTAAATTTTAAGCCAATGCTTCAATGTTTGGTAAGCTAAAGACAAGTTTTCACATAAAATTTACAGGAATATATGCTTTATATGAATTTAAACAGTGTGTAGAGGCTCTGAATTTTGAACTACAGTTGGGGATATGTTTAAAACTAAACAAAATCATAAAGGCAACTAAGATTTTAATAAAACTAGAAAATATACATATACTTACTGTCTTGGGGGGAAAAGTAAATATAGGAAGCCAGGGGACTACTCCTATTTCAGTAAAATTTTGGAATTTTAAAAAGAATTCTATCTATAAAAATTGTTTAGCTTGAAATTATAAAACCATATTCTTATTTAGGTGAGTTCAGAAGTACTTACAACAATTTTACTAAAATGCATACAATCTAAATAAAATGCGGTATATCACTCTAAGAAACCATTTTCCACTGATTAATCTGAGGATTTGCTTCTGGAATAGGATTTTCTGCATTACAGATCCATAATATTTTCCTGTTTGAAGGAGGCTTTATATTATCAAGGCATGTATAACCTGCTTATTTCTACAGTCATAAGAATTTAATGTAGTGTAACATCTGACATCTCACATTTTCAAATTGTGACTAATAACAGTCCTTTCAGAGGGAAACATACAAACACAGACTATGAATCTTTTACGACTCTCACAAACTGTGCCTGTCTCCTCCCAGTAGTACCTGCTAAGATTCATAGACACAATAACCAAGCATGATTAGGGTATTACAAACTATAATTCTATTCAACTTACTATTGACGATGAAAACAGAGTTTCCCATAAAATGACATCATTATTTCTTGGAAAACTAGCTCTCTTCTAAAGCATGGCCATGACCATAAGTACCATAAATATCTCTGGGCAGTCTCTGAAGTATTTCATTCCATTAAAAACCAACAGACATGTTCTCAGCAGTAGTGTGTGTGTTGCTTCAATTTCAAAGCAGTATATGCCAAATAAGCAGGTATAATTTATGATTGATTTAGTACACTCTTAGCTGTTTACCTGCTTCTGGAAGGTCATTTTGCAATATTTGTAATTGATGCCTTCAGAAAAGTTTTTACTGCGGTGAAATATTTTTACATGTTTGAGGATTGTGGTTCCCCAGGGCACTGACATAGGAACAGACCCAAAATATTATCAATAGGATCTTTCCCACACATGGAAGAGTAAAACTTTAAGAAATCACTTCATCTGTATTCTCATAGGAGGAAAAAAGGGAACTCTATGGGAGTTGATAGGACTATGTAACACTGAAAACAGTATATTGGAAAAAGTCACTTTGGGAGGGATGGGAAAAAAGCAATGAACATGATTATCAGAAAAGTCAGATTTTGGTCCTAGTCCTGAAAGAATTTTAGGCAAAAACTTCTCATTTAAAGTCACTGGGTCTCAGTGTCTTTACGTGTAAAATAAAAACAATGGACTAGAGGTGCTGTAATGAGCTAAAAAGCCTCCTACATGTTACATGTTGTACGGATGCAACAAAGAGCATAGAATATGTTTTACATAACCTCAAGTTTAAACTTCCCCCTTTCATGCCATCACCTCATGTTTTTTTAATCTATTACACAAATTCCAACATTTCTTTTAACCTTTCTACCCCTCTTCACACACATGTTCTCATTTCCCAATTAATTTGCTACAGATTTAATTCCCTTGTATATACCTTCAACCTCTGGCCTTAACTCACAGGGCAAAACTCCAGCCCTGTTTAAATTTAACTGTTCATCTCCTCTACTTATGACTCCAACTGTTAAAGTTCCTTGGAGAAAAACACACAATCACACTGCTCATTCACTTTTAATTGATTACTTCTTACCTCAAAAAAGGTGCCTTGTGCTACCTGGACATCTACACAATTACTCTAGTGCTGGGGTCTTCCAAACAGCTGGCTTACGTGTAATCCTCGGAGTACACAAGGGCATTTCTAGCAGGAGTGGTTTTAAGCTAATCAATTACAACATCCTCAACTTCCCTCTGCCTTCCTTCCCATACTTGATCTACACGAGAAGGCACCTGAGGTCCTTACAGCTTACTAGTCTCCTTTTTCATTCCCCCTTGCATAATCGTCCTTTTCCCAATTTGTAAAAGAAAGACAACCTACATTTTTTCCTTATCAACCTAAAACTTACCATAGTACATTGCTGAGTTACAAAAATAAAAATAGTTTCAATATATAAGTGTTGATAGAATACACAGACTAAAGATGAGGCAGCAAATCCTGTTTCAAGTCAAGTGTTTCCAATCATTGCTTCCAACTAAAGTAACTGAACATCCTCAATCATCTTTGGGGGTAAGGGGGAACACACAGTAAGCACAAAGAAAGCACTTCTTTAACTTTCAAAAGAATTATTGCTTATTTGTTTATTGTTTCTTTTTTCTCCTATAGCTCTCATTCAACTCAGTTTACCACACACAAAGTATTATCCTAATGTAATTTATGTATGGAAATATTTTGTTGTTCATATGCTCACATAACTTTAGCAAAATGTCGTAACTTGAAATTTTGTAATGTGATCTGTTTCCTTTTTTCTGTAAAATTCTCTCAGCCTTAAAAAATAATTCTTCTGGATTGAGTTTCAGGCATTATCATTAGTAAGAGTTTGACCAAAATGCAATGATCTTATAAACTTTGAAAAAGAATTAGTAAGCATAAAGTATTTAATTTGAAATTATGTCTTAAGGATGTTGATAAGGCTTTTTTTAAGAGTTTACCTTTCCTTGAATAAGTGTGATTTATTTAGAAAGAGATTAGTTCAATATCAGTTCTCTTCCTATATTTTGTTTTTGTAACTGTAGATGCTAAAAGCCTTGTTTATATAACTAAGTAATTGGGAGTGGAAGTTGTCTTTTAGCAAAATGATTCAATTCTTTTAACTGCTTCCAGATGAGATGCTAAAAAACCCAGGTAACAAACTCTCATTAAAAAAAAAAAATTATTTTCTCTTTAAAGATCTATCAACTAAAACGTTGATCAGGTTACATGCTCCTTCAATTTTTTCACGTAAAAAATTCTAAATCCCCTCCTCCATAACAGAATATATACCCAGTCATTGAAGTCCATCCTTTAGTAAGTTTCTGGAAAGAGCACAAAAATACTTTTCCAGATTTATCAAATAACTACTTTGCATTACTATGATTTCACATAATGGCACCTTGTTTAACCTCATACACTAAGAAACTATTGGAAAAATCAAAATATTTTTAACTTTATTGCAACTTTAATAATATATTATTTTTCATAAGAGGTTTTAAATTAGGAATTAGAGAGAGAGAGAGACATAGATACATAGATATATAGTCATCACAACTATGGAGCTGTAGATTTGGCTTGATGAATTTCTTTAGCATTTCTGCTATTAAAACTATGTAGCATGGGCAGCCTTTACTGTCTTAAATACCAAATCTATCTATCTATCTATCTATCATCTGTGTTATTGATCATGTATCTATCTGATACAATAACACATACCAAACAGGAAAAAAATTAAAAAATCTACTGTATTTATGGTGTTGATTAGTGGTTAAAGGAGGCTATCCTACAATCAGTGTTATGAGCTATCCCTTTCTCCGCCCCACATACATGAAGAGATTTCACTTTGAGAAAATACACCACAGTAGAACACAAAACAGGTAAGGGTTTTTTGTTTGTTTTTCTTTCTCTCTTTTACTGAGTGACATGACTGTAAGCAGGTACTGAACACATTTTTAGTAAAAAGAACATATGGAAGATGAGGATCTAGACAGTGATTCCCTTGAAGTTATCTCAGTTTGGGCTCTCTAGAAACAGAACCTGAGAAGACAATTCTTGTTTGAGAGATTTATTGAGGAAGGGCTTAGGAGGAGGACAACTGGGAGGCAGGCCGGGGTAGGGTAAGGTAAGGAAGAAAGGGATCTCAGCTATAAATTAGCTTCAGACTTTCTCCAAGGGGGAACCTAGCACCAGATGGGGGAAAGGTTTGGGGGCAGCTCTTCATAAACAGACTGGGCAATCAGGTTCCTGTTTGGCCTAGATTATATTTTATTCTCCTGAGAAAGAAACAACTGTGGGCCATTAGCAGACAGCACTTCAACAGCTGGGGGATGGATGTACCTTCTGATAAAGGTGATTTGGACAAGTACCATCAGATCCACTACAACTATCAATAATGCCCAATACTTTGCCATTTCAAGAATGAGGAGCCCAACATGGAGTTCATTGCTCATGGACTTTGCTCTAGCAATCCTACCTTCTCTCTCCCTCATCAGATTTTCCCTCTACTAGATAAGACCCAGCACACCCTCACTTGCTATTTTATCTCCACTTTAAACTGAAACAAAATAGCAAACAAAAGTACTATAGGCAGGGAAAGCATATCCACAGTAGGAGCAGGTGTCACTTATGCAAGGATGACCCACTGCCCCCTCTAGAACAAAAGAGGTCTCAAAGGATGGTTCAGGACCCGTAATTCAGTGTTAGTCACTACAGCTGAGAAGGTCAGTCATTCAGCAATAGCAAGACCTAGAACACCCTGTGAGAGGGAGTCCCTCTCATACCTAAAACCATGCCTATTCCTTTCATAGATTATTCCTATGGAAATCACTAGAGGACTCAATAGAAGTTGATTCCTCTAAGAGATCTGCATTCACTTATATCAGTCTCCTAGGGCTACGACCAACAAAAGATAATTTTAACTTAAATTACCTGGTGAGGGTTTTGTACATAATGGTAGCATGATTTTGAACTTCAAATCTATATGAGGGTTGGTTTATGATTCCAAATTCTTCCACCACCCAGGAAAATTTTCCCTACCACCTAGGCAAATTTCTTTGTTCCCCTGCTATAAGAATCCTTTACTTTCACCTTCCCTTAGACTTCATATGTAAAAACCTGGGGTCTCGTTTATGTGGGTTTCTCTTATTAGACCTAGTTAGACGTTTTCTATGGAACAGAATCACCAAGTTGTAGATAATGCGCATGTTCATCTTTGTAATTAATGCCAAATTGTTTTACAAAATGATTCTACCAATGTGCATTCCCACTAAGAGAGTATACAACTTCCCATTGCTTCACATTCTTGCCAATGTTAACGTTTCCAGACCTTAATTCTGCCTCATGTAGAGGGTGTGAAATGGTATCCATTGTGATCTAATTTGAATTTCCATGATTACTAATGAGCTTGAGAATCTTTTGATACATTTATTAGCCATTTCTGTGAAATTACCTGGTCACTTTTTAGTCTCATTTTACTTGCTTATTTTATGTTTGTCCTTAAACATCCACACATAATTATATTGTATTATTCACCTAATAACCCCAATATCTGATGTTCTTGGTGGTCTGAATTTGTGTTTGTTTTCCTTTCTTCCTGCTGACTTTTACTTATGGTGGCTTGTTTCCTTGTATGTTTGGAACATTTGATTTTGAGTTTGATCTATGAAAATGTTTAGGACCTAAACTTGGGGTGCTTCTCATCAGCGATGATGATGTGAGTTTTCTCCTATGACTGAACCAGTATTTACAATTGATTTGGAATATTTTGGCTCTTATCTGATTTAATAGAGAATTTCTGGTTGACCCTTCCACCTTGCCATGGCTCCAAGATTTACTTGGTTTCCCTGTAGAACACCAACATGAGCACTTGCCCTAATGGAAAAAGCACCCTTTACAGACACCCTTCCCTACTCATGGGCTTCCTCCTATTGCTCCCTGCTCCTGGTTCAGCTTACAGTTTGTGTGTGTGTGTGTGTGTGTGTGTGTGTGTGTGCGTGCGTGTGCGTGTGTGTCTATTACTCCTGAATCTTCAAACTTTTTTCTGTTAATTTTAGTGAGCACACCGATATGAAATATATATGCCATTGTAATATATTCCAAATATTGTAATTTGATTGGCAGTATCTGCATATTTAGCCCACCATACTATTGGAAGAATCAGTCCCTACCTGTGTACCATTTGATTCTGAAATAAAAACTCTGACTCAGTTTCTGTCCATACTTTAAATCAGTTTCTTTCAAACTATGGGACATAAAAATAATTTACTAGGCTGTAAACAAGACACATCAAATATAGAAAGCAAGTTATTATTTTGAATGTATTAAAATTTTATCAACATAAAGTTTTAGTGACATATAAAAATGCATTTTTTTTTGTGGTCATAGTAAAAAGTTTGAAAGTCACTCTTCCCTTTTAAGCTACCCTCAAAAGCCACTCCTATAAATCTTTTTTGATCCCTCAAGGTATAATTTCTACCCCTCAGAAATACCATAGCATTTTGATTGTATTATTCATATAAAACTTCATGAAGTCAACTTTTTAATAATATCCCTTCTTTATGCCATTTATTCAGTATTTATTTCACTAATAATGTGTGCCAAGCAGTAAGCATTCTTGGTATCTTATTTAACTCAGAACAAGATACAAATTAAATATTATTTGCCCATTTCACAGATGAGGAAACTGATGTGGTAAGAGACATTGGGTATTTTGTCTGTTGTCTCACAGTTGTTTCATTGGTTGATCAAGGACTTTACTCCAGGTCTCTCATACTGAAAACCTATGCTCTTCACTTTATCATGCTGATGTGATGAAACTCTAAACAGTGGTTCTTGACTTTATTTTTCTGCAAAAGATATGACCCTGATGAACACACGAAGCTATCTTTTATCAAGATAGTAATTAACAGTTTCTAGTGAGCTGGATATCCAATAGTTTATTTCTTCCATTCAATAAAATATGTGGGAGTGAAAGTACATACTAGTGATAACTTTGAATCTCCTTTATATTGTTTTTAAAATGTACATCACTCTCAAACCTTGAGTACTTTAGCTAATATTAAAGCATTTTTATATTACTTCTGCCAACTGTTACACATATTCTAGTGTATCTGTAGAAGACCATGACTGAGAACCAACACTTTGAAGTACACATTTATTGGAATTTTATTTTTATATTAGCTATAATTTTGTTTATATCTTGCCTTGATTTTTAAATATAATTTTTAAATTGATAGGCTATTTCTGGTTCCTTTGTGGGCAGAGTCCAGACCAAGAGTATGTACTGGCTTTTGTTTTGTTTTTTTCATACGTAAGCAGCATATATAGTGGTTAAACAAGTAAATCTGCATTTCCCAAAATTTGTACCTAGGCACGTGGGGTATGCAGTAAACTCCCGGGAGTGTGACAAGATCTTTTAAATATTTGAAAGAAACACAGGGACATCTGTCAGGTACCACAAATACTACTATTATTAAGTTTGGGAAACCAAATATGTAATAATAGAACTCTAAGAAATTTTTTTTGGTCTAGGAATATACGATGAGACACTAAAAATGCTGTGAATAGAAAAAGTTGGGGAACCTCTGACACAGTATCTGGAGCCAACCTCTCGGTGTTTAAATCACAGAAATGCCAATTGTAAAGATGTCCAACATATAATGAGTACTATAAACTATCTGTTACATAAATTTAATAAGTAAATCATTATATCTCTAGCGCCACCCTTGGAAGTTGGCATAAGGCACAAGAAGCCGCTACTTCTTAAGGAAAAAGCTACCACCTGTTTTCTTGTTTTTTATTTTTAAAATTTTTCAAGTTACTTCCACAAATATCTGAGGGGTATTTGTCAGAGTTTTTACTGAGTGTGTGTTGAGAAAATTCAAACCATTCTATAGGCAGGGACTCAGATATCTCACAAATATATAATGTGATTTGTTCAGAAAAAAAATAAATGAAAAACACCAAATTCCACTGGCAATGATCAGGAACATCCTTGGAATGAAAAGGAGATAGATATCAAAGTTCTGTGATTAAATTAACTTCAAAATAAGACATTTAATCTTTTTCCTTTACATTCATATTTCAGTGATACACTTTCATTCAGAGGTAATCCTTCTCAGAGAATGCCATTAGCCAGCCTGTCAGCACAGTGCTAACCAGAAAGCACCTTGAACTGATTTGCATTGTACCCGTATTTAATATTGAGGTTTTCTTCTTTTTTTAAACCCATTTGAATTTTCCTTCAGTGAACTGGGAAAGTTCTTCTGGAAGGCAGAGGTGCTTGATAAATAATTACATGTTTTTAAAAAGCTATATTTAGTAAATAATAATGAGATCCAAGAAAAAAATCATTTGTTACATAATTTGTCTAAAATTATCTTTAATATACCCTGTATTTTCTGTAAATTGAGAGTTGGATCTAGAGACTAGATGAGATTCAGTTTCAATATTTAAGTAAGACTCCTTCAAAAAGGGGGTTGTCTTCTTTCATCAGGAGACGTAATTTCTGGCTGTCTCTGTTTGGTTTTAGCAGTCATTAATGATCAATGCCTAGATCCATTAATTTATTAGGAATTGTGAAATCATAATATTGTAACTCCTTCTTTATTTGTTATCTAGAGTACATCTATAAAGAGAAACTTCACTATTTGGTTATTTGTGGTACAGTTCACAAAGCAAAGGTGAAATAACTGCTCACCAATTTTTTTACCCACTAGTTTTCAAAAGAGAGTGTTGGTTAGCTGGCAGTTCTCCAACTGTGAACAATTATTTGGTTTTTGTTTTCAGTATCCTTATGAGCTATATAAGCTGTATAAATATATACATGTATATATTTAAATCTATTGAAGAGGTTCTTATCTATTATTGATGCTCAAATTATCTCAACTTGACTTGTGGGAAACAGTTCAATTTACTATGTAGTGTAACAAGATGTTCCAGCCCCATCTTGTTCATTATCTGGTGAACTTGATTCAACTATTTTGCCAAAAAGACCTGGCTCCTGTTAGACATATTTCATGGCCACCAACCATGCCCTAAGGATGTTCATTGTTTTCATATAAAATACATTATCTGTTTAAATGTCATACTCTTACTCCCAACTGAAACTGGACCACAAGGTTTCATTTTTGTCTCATATGTGTATATCCTTTCCCCAATGCTGAGAGGTGTTCAGTGACACTGAGAATACTTAAAGAGGACAACTGACTTATATGTCATATCTCATGACGCCAACCAAACAGTCTTTGGATAATGATACCAATGTGATTATTGATAACAGAGACTTTTTTGTAGTTCTTTAGTTCTTAAGGTATATTCCAGTAGAAAAGTACACAACATTACTTTGATTAAAAGCTTCATTGGATGTACTCTACTATGCCGTTATACCTTTAGTTGGATGGCCATTTATCTTCATTGCTTTCCTTTTATTTTTAATATCTGTGGAATGCTTTTCAAAAATTATTTTTAAAATTATGTTAAATTGTTACATGCTTCCAAAGAAAAATTCACCAAACAAGGTATATTCAAAGAAGTTGAGCTTTTAGGTCTGTCTTTCATTCTATTCCATCAATCCCATGTAGGTTACCTTTTCAAAAACTAGCTTTGATTTATCCTTTCATTTTTTAAAATGTAAGTAGATGCATATGTACTACTTATATACCCCTCTTTCCTTAGATAAATATTAATATATACTACAAACTCTTGCCTACATTGATTTTTTTTTCTTAACAAAAGAGCTTGGAGATCAATTCATAGTACTATAGAGAGATATACAGCATAGTGTTGGATTTAGGATTGTTAGGCAATGTGAATACATTTTCTTTTAATAGATGAGTTAAGCCATTTATATTTATTGATTAATCAATATGGATAGCTTTGGTTCTGTTATATTGTGCACGTGTGTGCCCGCACATACACACACACGCACACACACTTCATATCAATGCATTTGCCCTGCTTCCATTCCTCACTTAATTTAGATTCTACTGACAGATTTTTTTCCCCTCAGTATAGAATTTTTCCATGTCGGAAGCTTCTGTTGATTAGTTCTGAGGGTCATATGTCCAGATCTCTCTAATTACTGTAACTGTGCAGTGTTTCCCTTTGACCCATCTGTGAAAGGAGACATATCTGTTCTCAGATGTTTCGCACACCCTCTTGTTCCTCTTTGCTTCCTCCTCTACAGATGTTGAAACTGCATTAACCTTTTACCTGTACGTCGTTTGATCCCACACTCTCATTTTGTGGGTATCATTGGAATACCTGTCCACCTACTTTTGTTTCAGTTGCAGTCCATAGTTTCTAGTTTCCTTATATTTTTATGTTTGTGGGATATTCAGAGAGATGTGCCACTAATACCCGGAATATTTCTTATAACTTAATTTTTAAAAGGGAAAAGTCACACATTTGAAAACTTATATGCTTAATAACAGGTTCTTTAATGCTTTGAAAATAAATGACCGTAAGTTTTATATGAAGACAATATTAATATTAGAGACAAGGTGTCTCAGGTTTTTTTCATAGGTTGAGTGTTAAATTTAATGAATGGGTATTAAGCCACTGGACCCTTTTTCAGACCTAGATTTGCTTCCTGGGCTTTCTTTTTTTGCTGAACAGCAGAGAAATTTATGGCTTCTTTGATGGCATTCATTATCTCTTCTCTCGCATAGGGTCCCTTTTTCCATTGTCTTATCCTTTCCCCAGTTTTCACCTTCCTGTTGCCTCTGAAGTTAAGGACAAATCAAACTGTAATGATTTTCCTAACAAATAACCACATAAAAAAGACTGAGGCTAGCAAAAAAAAAAGTTGGAAAGGTTATTGGACTTTCTAAAATTTATTGCAGTTGTCCCTGTTTATAGTTTCTCACTCTTTTATGAAACTGTAAACAACAGCCCACTTGAGTCTATTCGCCCACTAGACAAATACTAATTGAACAAGTGTAATGTGTAAGTCACTGTGCTTGATTCTAGACTCACAAAATATACAATCTATTCTACCTAGGTGAGGTTTTGACTTCTGTTTTTAATCCTCACTTTCTAATTTTAGCTTCAGATGCAAAGTCAAAACATGTATTTAACATAGACTAAGTCACCTGTGAACTTACCTCCAGTTCCCATCTTTGATGGCCTATTTATTCACCTGGTCATTCTCCCACACTCTAGTTGATCCCGTCAGATAATTCCTCATAAATTTATTTCTTCTAATTTAAGTGTAGGGTCCTGAAGCTGGCATAATATTGATGGTTTATGTTGTTGAATACCTGAATCAATAACGATGAGTCAGAACTGACACCAACTGGAATTATTAGGATCCTAATTTTGGCCTTCAGCATTAGCTATTTATTGGAAGTTATCCAAAACAATTATTTATCCCTTAATTCTAAAAATGTTTGTGGAACACATGTGATGTTTCAGATACTAAATTTATGCCCTGGAGACATTTAAAAAATCCCTGATCACAGAAAACATTCTGCAGAGAAAAGCCTATATATCATATATACATAAATGTATAATATATACACATAACAGCAGTAGGAACAACCAAAAATTCTGTTATTGAGGATTTGCATAATGTGTAGATAGATACTTTAAAAGATAAAATTATATCTTTCTCATTTTGCTATGGATTTACAGACTCAACTCTTGATCTACAAATTAGCAATTATATGTTCAATTCAAAATTCAAAAATCACCCATATCTCCTTCTGCTCCTTGGAGGTTCATTTTGCTTATTTACCTTGACTTGTCTTACTTTGGCTCTATTTTCATGGGTCACCAGTCTCTAGCAGTGTTCACTGTGTTACAGATTACTCTTGCTTGTCCATCTCTTTTTCCTTCTGGAAGGTCCATTAATGGCCACCATCCTTACAAAGGAAAAAGAACCTTTGGATCACAACCTTATTGATCTTAATTAAATCATTCTATTTCTCTTTTCATGAAAGCTCTTGTAACATACACATTCTTTCTGTCTTCCCCCACCTTTGTCTCTCTCTTAAAATACAACATAATTTACCAAGTGAGATAACAAATAAAAAGTTGCTTCCTGCATTATATATTTTAAAAGTTTTATTCTTATATTTTAACTAACTTTTGTTTCATACTTTGCCTCTTCCAGTTGCTGATAAAAATACTATAAGCATGAAAATAAATATGAGAGATATTGTATAATTGTGTTCCTTATTTAATACCAAAATAATATTTGAAAAAATTTGTTACTACTGAATAATGATTTTGCTTTAATATCTTTATAGTATAAGACCATCCTTAGACATTAGATTCTTAAGAGGTAGATTAACCATGTATCATTAAAGTATACCTTTAGGTTTATTTTCTATGTATAGAAGAGATGTACAAGCTTGCAGTAAAAGTCCTGGGAAGAATTCGGTTTTGACATCTGCCTGTTACATAACCCTGGCAATTTTATTAATCTCTTGTTGCAGAATCTCCATTTATAAAGGGAGAATACATAAGGATTTTTATTTTCACCCTCCTGCTAAAATGACGAGATGAGATAATTTATCTTAGATCACTTTACAAATTATGCATATTTACTATTGCTTGTTTTTCTTGTTAGAAAATTTAGACTGTTTAATTATATCACATACATTCACACACATAGTTACTATATTTAAAATTATAGAAATGTATAGTTTATATTAAATCTATATTAAAAAACTAAAAGTTTATAGCTGTAAATTATAGTGAACAGAGATGTTTTATATTAAAACAATAAGAAGGTAAACAGAAAGATCATAGTTTCTTTTAAATTTGTGCTGCAAATATTTGTTAAAGAGAAAGCTCTGTTCAGACACATTATATAGTAGTCAACTTAGAGAAAATTTTCTAACCAGATGAGAACATTTTTCTCCTTTGAGAAGTAAAATTTTTGAAATAAGAAACAAAATTAACATTCACATTTTTATTAATTCTGTGTTCTCCCACTACCTGTTAAAACTGCTATGTCTTAATAAACAATCAAAGAAAACAGTCTAATCATTTATTTGAATCTTTGTTTCCAAAGATAACTACTCAAAAGCTCAGAGTCCCAATTATCTTGGCTTGCATACAGTGGCATAAGATAAATCCAAGTAATGCTCTCATTATCTTTCTGTATCCTTACTGGTAATGACATTTTCCATTGTAAGCAGAATTCTATAATTGACTTTCATAGAATGAATTAGATTTTTTTTTGCCACATCCTTGGGTATGCAGCTGACAAAGGAGGCACTGAGCAGGGAGTCAGGAATCAACATGGTACTTTTTTACCCACATGTGACTGATATATTCAGTGTGTTTAAACATTCACAATGTACCTACCCATATGTCAGATGTTCTTACTCCTTAACTGGTAGCTGTCTTAAAACCAAAACCATGCCATTTTATCTTAAATACTATGGCACGTATTTTAATGTCTAAAATTAATGATGACTACAAATTATATTTCCACAATTATTCATTACCCTTCAAACATGTCACTCACGCCTTTTGCTTACCTCTTCTATAGATTTTATGTCCTTTGTCTGTACAATTCCTGCCACTCTCTTTCCTTGCATTATCTTACTTGAAGAACCAGCACCAATCCTATGACCATGTGGACTTTACTCATTACTTCAACTATGACCTTCATCTCTTCACAATTCATAGCCTTTGTTTTCCTTTTGTCTATATCATATAATGAAATACTACCTAGTGAAATTTATTTTATTCTATTTTGCATATTCCTATTGTTTAAATTAGACACAATCTTGTTTTTACCACAAATTTGCAAGTGCCTTAGCAGTATGGACTCTCTGATTTAATGAGGTATTAAAGAACCAGGTAAAGGAATAACAAAGGAGCAGACCCTGTCGCACTTTTGTCACTGCCATTTTAAATCTGAGCCAGGGACAGGAAAAGACATGTTAAATCAGATAGGGGATCAAACTTTTTATTTAATGGGACTGGATTTCTTTTAATCCCTGAAAATTAACGTGTTCTAACACGGAAAAATGAACAGGAAAGTTATGAGTTATACTTGAGATACTATTGGGGGGATTGAAAAATGAGCCCCAGTAGAGGGGATGATGACATTGCGGGGGAAATACTAGTTACACTGACCACAGGTGCTTAACCATTCCTTATAGCAGTGGTCCCTGTCCGTGGCCTGTTAGAACTGGGCCACACAGCAGGAGGTGGGTGGGGGGTGAGTAAGCTGTATTTACAGCCACTCCCCATCGCTCACATTACTGCCTGAGCTCTGTCTCCTGTCAGATCAGCTGTGGCATTACATTCTCATAGGAGCACAAACCCTCCTGTGAACTGTGCATGCGAGGGCTCTAGGTTGTGCGCTCTTTATGAGAATCTTATGCCTGATGATCTGAGGTGGTGTTGAGGCGGTGATGCTAACGCTGGGGCGTGGCTGCAGGTACAGATTACTATTAGCAGAGAGGTTTGACTGCACATTGACCATAGTAAGCCAATTGCTTGTAGACATATCAAAACTCTATCCTGTAAAAAGCAAGGAAACTGGGACATTTCTAGAGACATGGATGGACTTGGAGACTGTCACACAGAGTGAAGTGAGTCAGAAAGGAAAAAACAAATATCGTATATTAACACATATATGCGGACTATAGAAAAATGGTACAAATCAAACGGTTTGCAAGGCGGAAATAGAGACACAGATGTAGAGAACAAACGTATGGACACCAAGCGGGGAAAGTGGGGAGGGTTGGGGGGGAATGAATTGGGAGATTGGGATACCAAATTGTACACTCTAAATATATGCAGTTTATTGTATGTTAACTGTATCTCAATAAAAGTTCTAAAAAGAAAAATTAAAAAAAAAACTCTATCAGTGAGTGGCAAGTGAAAACAGGCTCAGGGCTTCCACTGATTCTGCATCATGGTGAGTTGTATAATTATTTCATTATATATTACAATGTAATAATAGAAATCACATGCACAATAAATGTAATGCACTCGAATCATCCTGAAACCATCCCCCACCCCTGGTCCGTGGAAAAATTATCTTCCACGAAACTGGTCCCTGGTACCAAAAAGGTTGGGGACTGCTGCCTTACAGAGTGTGGTATCAAGATTTCTAAACATCCTTGTAATCCTTATCTGAATTTTCTATCTTATCTATTGTTTCTCCATTAAAGTGTGAGATCCAGTACTTGCCTTATTACAGTGCTGTTCTCAAAGGAACATGACACAGTTTTGTACTCATCCCTAGTAACATGTTCTTTACATTATCTTATACACATCTTCTGATTTTGCAATCTTCGGAGAACTCTCCACCCAACAGAATTTATTTTTCTTACCTTGCTTTAAAATTTTCATTGCAATTATTCGCAAATATAGGATTTTAGCATCCTCTGCATATCTACTTTATTTTTTAGTGTCTCTGACCATGAGATAACAACAAATTGTTTCCATTTTATTTTATTTTTTTCTCAAAAGCCTGTCTCCTCTGTCAGAATTCCCTTTTTTCTCCATTAAACAATGCAGGATGACATGGTTACCATGGCTTAAAGTTTCTGTTAAAAATGACGTTACGAATAAGCATTTTTGTGGAGGGCAGAATTAAATGCAAACGGGTAGTTTCTCTTGTTATGTCTTCCTTCAATAGTCTACAAATTCCATTAAAAGTGTATTAGAAGCTCAGCATTCACAGAATAAAAATTACAAAATGCATTCATCTAGATGCTGCTTCTGATCACACCATATTTTATACATTTTCATCTTGTAATTTGTGTTAGGAAAACATCCCTGGTTTCTTCTGACTTGCTGGTAGTTTCTATTATATTTTGGCAAATGTATCACTTCTGTTTCTCTCTCTTTATAGGCATTCAAAGATCATGTGTTCAGACTTCTAGTTTATGAATTTTCACACACAAATATTCCTTCTTCACTATCCATCTTCATTATATAACAGAAAAGAGTAATGGCAACAAAATCCCACAAAATATATTGACCTCTGTTTTAAAAGAAAAAAAATAAACTAGGCATACTTTATGCTCACTTATTCTAAGTGTATCAAAAAATTATGTCCCACTCCTTGCGGGGGGAATGAATTGGGAGATTGGGATTGCCATATATACATTACTAATAAGAAAAATATATCAAATTGTACACTTTAAGTATACGCAGTTTATTGTATGTCAGTTGTATCTCAATAAAAGCTCTTAAGAATAAAAAAGAAAAAAAAGAAATAAAAAAAATTATGCCCACTCCGAACTACAAACTTCCCCCTATGTTCTCTGCAATGCTCTTGACGGTGAACTATCTTTCCTACCTTCTCAACCTTTCCACAGAAGGCTTTTACCTTATCTTGGCTTCAGTGAAAACTGGGACTCTTAGGGCCATTCCTTTCTCTGTGGCCCTCTCTGTAACTAAAAACATACTGGTCTAGCAAAGAAGTTTGGCATTCTCCTGATGCTTTGCTGCTGCTTCAAAAATCACTCCTCAACCCTGATGAACACTTGGATTGTTTGCACTTCCTGGTTGGAGCACCAGACCGATTGGCCACATGGACCTCAACCTGTGCCACTGGCAGCTAACAACCTCCTAATCATAGACTGAAAACTTTAGGCTCTCACAGTCTTCCTCTCCTTCCCAATTCCCCCCTCCAACCTAGATTTCAACCTAGATGTTAACTTCCAAGTAAAGCCTGCCCCTTAGCCTCTGTTTTCACATAGGATAGTACTAAGAGCGGTCCAATCAGGGTTACCTGAGGAGATAAGAAATAGATTCACGGATCCAATCTGGACTTATTGAGACAGTATCTTTATAGACGGTGTTTAAATATTAGCACTTTTAACTCCTTTGGTCATTCTTATGCTTAAATATGTTCAAGAACCCCTACCTTAAGATCTCATTTCTCTGTCCACACCAATTTTAATACCTTCATCTCCACTCTCCTGTCACCTCCCCCTAAGCCATCATCTAAAACTTTTCAACCTCATAGAGAGATTGCACTGTCAACTCTCTAACCAAAACCTTTTTCCATTTAGCTTTCCTATACCCTCACCTAATACACTGCTTTGTTTGTCTTGTAGGGAGGGATTGTTAGCCCATGAGCCCTTTGTTTCTTCTGTCACATGTATATAGCAAAACTCCGAATTGAATCAATATTAAGATCTGTGTTCTCTACTGTTATGAATAATTGTTTTATGAATAAATAATTCGTATTGAGTCTTCTTTTTATGAGTTTATCTACTCATTTATGAGTAAATCAGTTCTGAGAAAATCACAGCACTGAGAGTGGTGGTAGGTATCTGACCCCAGCAGAGCCTTTATGTATTTGCTTGTCATTCCACTTACTCGTTCTTCTCAAAGATCGTAGAAAACACATTCCATGGTGCCCCCTACTCAGCAGCCTTCACCCTTAGTAGTTTTATCCTCTAATTTATAAAGAAAATAAAGGCCACCCAGATGATCTCGCTAATGTTTCTCATAGATAAAACATATCTCCATACGCATGCGTCCTTTTTTTTCCCCTAAAATATCAGATGAAGAAGTGCCCCTCTTCCTGTTTAATACCAACTCCTTAATCTGTGTCCCTGATCCCATCTCATTCTCCCCTGGAATCTTGATTTATGAATGAATATCTCTGGTCCCTATATTTTCAACCTCTCCTCCTCTAAGGTGTTCTTTGTTACAGCCTATTAACACGCTCAATGCTTACTTATCCTAAAAATGCTCCTTTGAACTCCCATGCTTTTCTGGTTGCAGCTGATTTTTTTTTTTCTTTTCCTTCTTGCTGACATGTTTTTAAACAGTAGTCTACTCTCAATTTTAACGCTTGCTTTTATCACATTCGTCCTTGATATCTTACATGTGCCTCTCCAGATCCGGGCTGACCTATATGGGTTACATCAGTGAACTGCCCTGTTCTACAGCTTCCAATTGAGTTTTGCCAATATGAAACACACATAGAAGCTTGGCAGGAGGAGAGATAAAAATATCCATCTACCTGTGGGATTGCTGCACTCTGGCTGAGTGTCTTGACTGAAACTCTCACCTCTCTTGGGTGGCTCCTCTTCACAGAATTCTTTTTCTCTCAGAGCTGGTCAGCATTCCCTCCTCATGACCTCATGACCCATAAGGTTTGGGAGTAGTAATGGAGCCCTGTGTTTAGGTTCTAAGATATTATATTATCATTTGTGTTTTTTTATTACTCCCCATCCTCATTTGTATAAATCAATCCTTTACAAAATTCTCCTCTAGTCATCTTAATTTTCATGAGGCATACTTTCTGCAAGCATCTTGATTAGTAAATACTGCGTTCAATTCTCACTCAGTGTACTCTGGCTGTACATGTCTGTAATACAGCTTTTCTTACTGGGTGTTCTAAGTACCTCCTACTTTCTTTTTCTAGTTAATCTTTTTCAATTTTTATTTTATTGGCATTAGCACTACATGTAGTGATACTCTCCTGCAACTTGCTGTCTTCACAAATTCAGACATACAGTAGTCTTCTTGTTTTCCTTATATCTTCCTATCTCTTCTTCTTTGGGTCCTTTTTTGTTTTGTTTCTGATATCTCCCCCGGAATGTTGTTGCTCCCAGTGGCCCCAGCTCAGTCCATTGTTATTTTTATTCTGCACCTTCAGATTTGCAAGGTTGATCAATAGACAGAGTTTCAGCACACATGTACACTAATGTATTTCAAATCTATACTTTTACCCATGTCTCTTTCCTGAGATTCAGATTCTAATACAGAAACACCTCTTAAACAACACCCCTTGGCATTTTCTGTCCAAAGCGTACCCATAAACTCTACCCTTTATAAAGGATTTTCATCCTACATGTTTTACACTCATTATGCTTTGATAGCAAGTTCATCCAACCAGACATTCCTGCTAAGAGTCTGGAGAGACATAACTGATCCTCTCTGTCACCTCTAACATCTAATCAAGACTTACTACTGATTATATCCCCTAAATAGCTCCTGGAATTTATGCCTTCCTATCTTTCTCTACTACAAGTGTATTCATAGGAATCACTGAGAGAATAATTTCTTCCACTCAGGTTTATTGTAAGGAATCAGTGGACTGATAAATGTGAAGCTCTTATAACAGTGCCTGACAAAAAAGTTAAATGCTCAAAAACAGTGCTTTAACAGGATGCTAAAATTTAAGTTTCCTACAAGATATAATAGACATGAAATCACAAAATCAGATCAGGATATGAAGGGTTTACAAAGAAAATGGTCAAAAAATGTATCCATGATACTTGAAACTTCTCACTTATTATGAGACTATAAAAATGATCAAGAGATCAATTTGAGGAAAATTCTTCGAAAAAGATCCTGTGAAGCCTCATTCTTCACCTCAGGAGAAGTTAGGGTGTAAGTTACTCTCTTTTTCATGTCAAACATACAGAGACTGCACTTCAGGGAGTCAATTCAGAGAGCTTAATATATTTTACCTACAGTTCTGAGACATTGCTCTCACCCAGAAATCTAGAAATCAATACGTGGGCTGAGAAACTGCTTTGGTGGAGAAGTTTAGAGTGAGAGCAGGGTTTCATTTCCCATCACAGAATGCAAAGATTGCATATGTATTTCAAACGGAGCAAAGGTTGAGACTCAGGGGCAGAAAGGGGAGTCAGCTGGTTTTAAGTCCTGTCCAAAAGGAACTTCTGGGGACATATATAGATTCCAGCATATATATGGAGCTGCCCACCTGTGAAACTCACTGAAAAGGAGTGGCCAACAGGGAGATTAAATACCACAGCTACACAGCATGCAGACACGCAGTCTGAGAATTCATAGGCTTCACAGTACTGGGCACATTCAAAGAACTTGTGCAAACACCCCAACAGAGAAAGGGTCAGCCGGGTTACCTCTTTTCCCTACTATCCTGCCTTTGAACCAAGAGGGGAGTTAAAGAGTAACTAAACTTCTGGAAAGTGTGGGAGTCAGCAGAGAAAGCAGAGGCTGATTATACCTTCTTTTCAAAGGCAGGTTGTAGAGTGAGGAAGGGAGAGAGGGAAAAGTCGTATCTGAAACAATGATTGATTTGCATTTAATGTGATTAACATTTTTGTCTGCCTACTTTTAGTTTCTGAATGAATGAACCTGTGAGGAAACAAGACTGAATACTATTTAAGGTTGAGCAGAAAAGTCAGAAGCCTGCTCAAGTTTTCTTTGTAGTGCAGGGTAACACTACACCTTATTGCATGAATTCAAAAGGATAGTGGAAGACAAAATTAAGTCAAGTTTGCATTATGCCACAAACTGTGCACTCCAACTCTCTGGGTATATTAGCTTCTATTATTGTTTCTATTATTATTATTAATGATGATAATTATGATGGTTACTACCTTCTCTTTTGTAAAATTATAACACCCTCCCAACTCTTTTACTGATTCTACTTTGGTTCCTTTTAAGTTCATCTTCCACAAAATTATAAGAAGAATCTAAAACATGAATCAATCAAGTCCTATATAAACCCCTACATAAAGCCCTTCAAAGACTCCTTGTTCTATAAACTTCTGTGCCTTACAGTACCCTACACAATGCTGTGTCTGCACATTTCCCTAGTGGCCAGAGATATTTGAGATGATAATCTGAGTCAAGGCAAAAAAAAAAAAAAAAGAAGCATGATGAATTGATGAATGACAAATCTCTCCTGTAGGAACTTTAACGTGGCTGACCTAGAGTAGCAGGAGAGTAAACCAGAGAGGTGGTGAGAGTCAGTATAACGTGAAAACCAAATTCTGCATACGTGTGTGTCTGTGTGTGTCTGTGTGTCTAAAATAGTTTCTTTCTTTCAATAATGGAACTATAAGAAAATGTGTGTCTGAGTGTGGGTGTATGCATATGAGTGTGTATATGTGTGTGTGAGTTTGTGTATATACATGAGTGTTTTGGAGGACAAATGTGCACAAACTATAGCTCAAATATATTTTACTGAGAAGTGAACCTCCATCATATTTTCTAATATCAAATGTAATGATTATGATTCCTTCTTATACCACCTCTTTCTTTCAGAGCCCTAAACTGACTCAAATCAATGTGTTTCAATAAACACAATAAACTTCAATAAAGTCAATGATAAAAGATGTTTTTGTAGGAAATTAACTTCAGGTTTACCTATAGACAATCAAATGGAAAATTGACTATACCAAAAAAGTCAAAAGGTAAATAAAGGTTTATTATTCTAGAACAGGAGCAAGGAAGTTTGGAAGGAAAAGTTCTCTATGTAACATTCAATGACATGAATAGAAAATCATAAATATTAATTTTAAGACTATAAAACCAGTTCAGTGGCAATATAAGTATTAGTTCACTAACCTAAGACACTTTAATAGAAAGGAACATACCTAATTGATATTATTTCAGTTGGTTCAGTCTACAAGGGATTTTTATAGAATTTACAGAAATTCTCATCAGTGAAGTCATATTGTATAAATATATACCTTGGGTAAATGTGTTAAATTTAATTTATCTCTGGAGGTTAAATTCTATCAAAGACTCTCAAAAATATCTCTTAGTTTTAAGTTTGTTTTTCAGTGTGCATTTTGTTTCTTCATGTTCACAAGGTAAGTATTATCAAGAAGTAACATATCTTTGCCTCATCAAAGCCATTTATTCTCCAAGGAAGGTACTGAGTTGACAAATCGGATCAGATTGTCAAATCAGACTGACATGGAAGCTCAGAGGAAGCAGAATATGTTCTAGGATATCAAGGCCGTCCTCCAGGTGCCTTCTTCTCATATTGGATCTGCCACTCGGGCCCAATAGAAGGAGGTCCCTGAGGGAGGTTTCTGGGGTCCATAACTCAGTGGAGAAAACTGAAATTATAAAATTTGTTCATTTTATACCCTGAGGTTTCATAATTTATGAAATATTCTCCCTGAGACCAGGCCTTATAGATGCACAGTTCTGTTTACTATAAATAATCTTAATTCTCAGGGCATTTCAGAAATCAGGTCTCTTCTTTCTAGCAAATTTTATCAGTTTATTTACCCAAAGATTCAGATGACAATAATATTAGGCTAGGTTTCCTGCCTTCTTTTCATTTTTCTGGAGATGTCTTCAATAAAGGGAAAAAATAGATCAAAGGTCAGTTATCTAACTCCTTTTCCCGCATAATATATTCTATAAAAGTCTATGCATAAATGTATAATCCTAATTTAAAGAAATTTATGTATTTATGGAAGTTTTAAAAAATGTTTTCCTTAATAGTATATTTTGGTTTGAGGGGAAACATTAGAAGCCTATTGGACAAGGTTAGTAATTTATCCACAATTATATATTTGGCACACAATGCCTGGAAACAGTTTTTTAAATAGTTAAATGAAAGCTAGGTATTATATAGGTGGGGAATCTTTCTTTAGCTCAAGGTATTTGACAACCACATTGCTGATAATGCAGAATCCAGGAGAAATGATCAGTGAGAACAAGAATTTGGCTGGGCAAATGAATATTTAGACAAAAAAAAAAAAAAAAGAGAGAGACAGAGAGAGAAAGAAAGAAAAAAGGAAATGGTTTTGAAGGGAGAGCTTCACCTTCTGGTACCTTATTTTTTTATTGTATTGATTGCTAAATTTTTACTGAGCATGAACAGTAAGTCTAATAATAATTTTATAAGTGCTTGATTATCTTAGCTCTACAATTTATTTTATAAATATTGTGAATTTTGCAATCTTAAAAAAATAAAATAACACACATCTGCCACATACACCACTTAATTTTGGTTTCTGGTGTTTATGTATAGCTCTGCCCAGGATACTAATTGACAATGGAAGATTTGTAGTTCATCTTGCAATCACTGACAAATCACTTATTGGAAGGGAATAATATGGAAGCACACTTTAGTAATTTTGATTGAGTTCTTTCATTTTTATCCATGTGTGAAAAAATATTTTAAAGTCAAAATAGTGAAGCTGAGATTGCTTGCAAAGAAGAATTTAAAAATATGTAGTTAAAAACTCATCAACCCCTGTATTATTTATATTGAAAAAGAGATTTCATGCAGAAAATTTAAATTAACATATTTCCATAATGTACTGAGCATTATGACTCTGTCTTCTATGAAGAAAGCTGCTACACATCATGCTACTTAACATGGCAAAATTTCTGCTGCACACGCACAAATGCCAATATTGCAATTTGGGTTAAAGATACTTGGAAATCAGTACATTGGGAGTGGAGTTAGTCATTGCTCTCAATGGTTATCATTTTTCTATTGTTGAAAGTAAGTTATTATTAGCATAATTTCCTTTATAATTACCAATATTAAATATTTTGGGTACAGTCGTGTCTAGTGACAGGCATATGCATGCTCCAACAGCATTTTAACTTGTAAAAATAACTAGATCTTGAGAAAAATATATATTGTTGTTCAAACACATATATGTAATCCCCTACTACCAACCCACAATATCATACCGTTATTTATAGAGTAGATATATATTGTTTTTCTTCTCCAATTTTCTTGTGGAAAAAAGGTCTCTAATTACTATAACTAAGCAAATATGTGATACTCTCCACTCCCCTCTCTGCCTAAAAAATTAGGAATGGGCTATGAAGTTGGGCATGGGGCAGGCGGGAAGGGGAGTGGGGGGTTGCTTTGCTTCTGGATGATATCTAGTCCAAAAAGTTTGAGAAGCACTGTTCTATACAATACTTTTATAAACGATTGCTTGCTTTTTCCTAAATAATCACGACATTCTCCGATATAGCTAGCACATTTTTACACTGGATTCACCTGTCATCTGAATGTTTTACTACACATTCCTTTAGAAAATAAAATGGCTTCCTTTCAAGAGACTGAATTAGGTGGCAAGGGAAAATCAAATCTGTACCCATACCCATTGTTGCCCAAACTCACCTTGTGTGTAAGGATTCACTGAGTGGAGGAAGATGATGCTGGGAATTTAAGTGTGTTTAGGGAAAGAAGGAATGGCTAAGGAAGGAGTGCGCTGCAGAAGAGAGTAGTGTACGTAGCAATGTTCCCTGAAGAAAGAATATCTTTTATGTGGCTCTTTATTTGGATGATGTGCTTGGTGGATAAAACAAAGAAGAAAAATATGTGTGTTGAATAAAAATGGCCATGAAGTGTAACTGAATTTCATAGAATACAAAAGTGACATTAAGCAAAAGAAAATACTTCACAATATATTCTTGCTTTTTTTGGTACTAGCATGCTGAAGTTTTAAAATGCCAATGTGCTTTATTAAATAGTGTGTTCTCCTTTAATAACAATTAGTAATATTTGACAACTTTTAAGTGCTAGTTCTGTTTGAGTGGCTTAATTGTAATTGAAACCATTTTACAGTTAAGCATCAAGTAACTAATTGAGCAATAGAATTTATTTCAGAAGCACAATAAATACCTAATTTCTGTTAAAGAAAAACTACTTCCTAATTTTAAGATCTCTCAGTTCTTTCCTAAATTGCTCTGAAGTCTGATTCTGACAGTTAAGACTTTATTGTATATTTGTTGCTAAGAGAATAGATCTTAAAAGTTCTCATCACAAGAAAGAAAAATGGTAATGATGTGAGGTGATGGTATTAACTAAACATATTGTGGTAATTACTTCTCAATATATACATATATCAAATCATTATGTTGTACTCCTTAAACTAACACAGTGTTACATGTCAATTTTATCTCAACAAAACTGGAAAAAAGTAATATATGAAGGTATTAGTCAGAGTTCTCTGGAAAAACAGATCAATAAGATATAGAGATAGAGAGAGGGAGATTGATTTGTTATAAGGAATTGGGGCACGTGATTATGAAGGCTGAGAAATGTCATTATCTGAAGACCCCAGAGGGCTGATGGTATAAGATCTAGTCTGAAAGCCGGCAGGCTTCAGACCCAGAGAGTGCTGCTTTTTCCTTTTAGTCTAGAGGCAAGAGAAGGCTGATTCCGCAGATAAAATAGTCAAGCGGGAGGGATATCCTCTTACTCAGCTTTTTTTCTTAATCAAGTCTTCAACTGACTAAATGAGGCCAGCCCCTATTAGGGAAAGCAATCTACTCTGTCTACCAGTACAAAAATTAACCTCATCCAGAAACACTCTCCCAGGCATACCTAGGATAATGTCTGAATGAATGTCTGGGTGCCCTGTGGCCCAGTGAAGGTGGCACAAAAAATTAAAACAAGGAATTTCAGTCAATTGAATTAATCATTCAATAAATATTTGAGATCTCACACTAAGTTTGGTAAGGTGGGAGCAGATACAAATATTATGGGCTATTCTTAAGTCCACTTGGAAATATAATGCATCAATAATACACTGATGGCAGAATGTCATTGAATGATATAAATAACCTATTCAAGGCAGATTGCCTTTTAGCACAGTCCACATGACAATAGTGTTAGTTCAAGCTGGTGGGTTAAGGAGGCATCACTTAGGTGTAGAATAGGAAATAATACTTGCCCTAGACCTTGAATTATAGATTCAACTTGAATATGTGAAAATGAAGGATAAGCAAATGTCATTTCCCAAGGAAGATGGAATACAGATAATTATTTCTATGTACAGATAATGTACATAGAAAAATTTCCTCATTTGGACTTCATTTAATTATTTGGACTTGGGTTGCATAAGGAAAACTCTGGGAGGTAGGCTGGAAAAATAATGTAGGAGACAGATTTTAGAGGATTTTTCATGCCAGACAATAGCATTTGTAAGCTTTGGTAGATAATAGGTAGTCACTGAATGTTTTTGAATGGGCTAATGTTGACAATGACCTAGTATTGGGTTGATAAGAGTCCGAAGTAGTTAAAGGCAATGAAAAGATATGTGTATAAAAACAGATGATTGAACCTGGTGTACCCCCAAAAAATTAAAAAAAAATAAAAATAAATAAAAGCTATTAAACCAGAAAAAAAAAAAAAAAGGATCATGAGAGGAAAACTCTTAAAGACACAGCAGACAGATGTTGAGAGACTGGACCATGACTTTGATTCTTTTAGCCTTTGGTAAAGCATTAGAAATTATTGTAGCATTAGAGGAAATCAGAAAACTGGAAGATGTATGATTTTGAAATGGAGATAAATTAAATTTTAGATGTATTAAACTTGAGGTGATGAAAGGCATTTGACTTGAGAGGTTCCCCAGGCAACTGGCAAGCAGACTGTGATTCAGGAAAGAGTTCCAGGCTGGAAGTGTATTTAATGGATGTATGTAATACGGTGATAACTTAAGTATTTTATTTTTTAAAGTATTTAAATTTTACAGGAGTGAAAGTAGTGAGTATGAGGCTTGGGGATTATTCTACACTGAAAGTTAAGGAAAGCCACTGCAATAGAAAAAAAAAGAGTTAAATAGAAGAGAACTACCCTATTCAATATCATACAAAGATGCGAAAGAATTTTTTAAATGTGATCAAAGAAAATGAAGAATGAGAAAAAGATCTATTCTGCAACTAGATTTTATTAATAGCAATTGTGTTGAATTTCTGATAATGCTAATTCAAGCTAAATTATTGGAAAGAAAGGAGTAAATGTAGCTTATTTTTAAAAGAAGTTCGCTAGTAAAAAGACAGAATAATATTGAGGGAGCAAGAAAGTTTTGGTATCTTTTTTCCAGGGTAGAAAAGTCCTTTCCTTTCTTTATACATTTAAGAATAGTTTCTAAAAAGACAAAATAAAACACAAGTTAGAGGTAGGAAATTCCTTTAACTGAGTTATCCAGGAAGCACTCGATAACTTTACAAAACTACTATAGGTAGCAAAATTAATTACAGTTTGAAAATATATTTGATTCAACATTTATATTATAGGAATCATATTATATTTTATTTTATATTATATTGTTTGTGTTAAGAATCACAGGGCAAGCACTTACTCCAATATAAAAAGTTTATTTTACTTAATTTGGGTGAAAAAATTCCAATAAGAAAAGAGAGCAAGTGAGGTCACAAACTATGGTGTTGGAATGATAGTTTTATTTTGTAACCATCAAGTAATAACACCATTGATTTAGAGTGACATTGAGCCATAACATCAGGTAGTGAAAATTTAAGATGCTGGTTCAATTTCCCATCAGATAACCCAGCCATTTATAAGTGAAAGCTCCCGTATATCAGTGATAAACATAAAAACAAGACATTTTGCTGGTTGTAAAAAATGGTCTCAGGAATACCTGGCTTTAATAGGCATAATATCTAGATTGTAAAACTGATAAATTATAATTTTTTTATGATGATAACATTGATGGTTAGAATCAATTGTTGCTTGCTTATTGGTATGTGTTTTTTTTGTTTTATTTTGTTCTGTGAAATGATAGATTAGCTGTAAGACTCTAGTATTCATTCTAGTTGGTCATTAAATCCCCCTTTCACTTTATCGACTTCACCTCTGCCCCACATGCCCATGTGCACATGAGCACACACACAAAACACACACACACAAACTTTTTCTGTTGCCTTCATTTTGCTATTTAAGTATCCTATTTGTAAAGTCTTTTATGAATTAATATAATTTTTCTATAACAATTAACAAGCTATATGTTTTTGATTGTAGACATCAAAAATTTACACTCGCCAATGTATCAGCAATACTATTCACGTAGGACCATGTAACTATTATAAATTAAAAATGTTATTTCTTATTTCTATTGTTAATGATTGGGTTCCATGTGAAATAAAGTTCTTTTGCCTTAGGGAGATATATTGGGATATAAAATAAAGTATGTTCTGCAGCTCTTCAGAGAGATAAAATATTTTTAAGTATTTTAATTGATGCTATATTATTTATGATTCTGAGATGAGTAGACCTTAAAGAAATAGATTTTTATTGTTAATTATTACCTGCTATTGCTATTTACCTAACACATTAAATACTTCACTTAAAAAAGGATGGTGTAAGTTGACAGCAGTATTCCTTACAAGAAATGTCAGTTCATAAAGCTATCAATCATTTTAGAAAAGCAAGTATATACATGGAGACTGTAGCATTAAAAAAAAAGTGATGCCTTAATGTTGGTCTGAAACTGTTATAAAAGTAGAGTTTGATGGTGCATGAAGTGTAATGAAAGGTTAAGAAATAGACTTGAATGGAGTATCTGAAGAGATAAGTGATAAGACTTTTCTCAGAGTGTAGAAATATAGATAAGTACCAGAATGGCATGACAGCTGTGAAGTGAGGTTAAGGTAATTGTTCAGTGTACAATAGACATGTAACATACAAATGAATAGAAAGTATTCAACAGATAAGTAAGTCATATAGTGGGATAAGATAAGCACATTGTGTCTGACTACTAAACTTCCAAAGGCAAAATGAATGTAAATATTATGGTTGATTTTTTCATTGTTCTTTTTTTTTTAACTTGTCAGTTGCCAGTTGCTTTGTATTGTGGTGATTGTGGGAAAGGAAAGGCATCGTAATTAAATTGCATATGAAAATTAAGCTATCATCAGTGGAAAAAAATCTACAATATAGTCTTCTTTGAGTATTGTTTTTGCCTTATTTAGTTGTGAGTTAGTAATAAACTTCAGCATTTTATTTAATCAAATGATTGCAGAGTAGTTGCTAAATTTTCTTAAGCAATGATTCATTTCTTGTTTTAATTGAGTAAAATGCCTAGCAGCTTCACTTTTAGAAATAGTTTAGAAGAAATTTAGATTGTGTTTGAAATAATGAAGAGTTTGCATGGTAACTATCTTTCATATCATCTGAAATTCCAAGTCTATATTCAGTCAACCATTTAAGATATTGAAATCACAAGGAGCCATTTGACAAAAATTAATGACAACTATAAAGAAATCTATCTTATGTCAATTGGAGTAACGAAGAAAAGAATGTGAATAAAGAAGGCAAAATACTTTAAGATATAATGGCTGAGAATACTCCAAAATTGCTGAAAAATGTTAACATCATATTCAAGAAATCAGGAAAAAAATAAAAAATAAAAAATAAAAACAAAAACAAACAAAAAACAATAGATAAATAACAAAAAAACAAAACAAAACAAAACAAAACAAAGGGGAAAAAACCTCACTCAGGTACATTGTGGCCAAGCTACTGAAAACCAAAGTAAAAGAGAAAATTCAAAAGAAGTATATCTATAGTGGAACAACTGTACAAATCATGGCTAACTTATCAGAAACAAGAGGCTTGAGGACAATTGAAAGGCATCTTTACAATGCTTAAAGAAAAAAAATAAAACCTGAGTATTAGTCTACTTGGGGTGCTGTAACAAATTACTATATATCGGATGGCTAAAGCAGCAGAGGTTTATTTCTTACAGTTTTGGAAGCTAGGAAGTCCAAGATCAAGGTGAAGGTTGATTCAGTTCCTAGTGAGACCTTTCTTCCTGGCTTGCAGAAATCTGCCTTCTTTGCTGTGTGCTCACATAGACTTTCCTAGGTGCATGTATGCAGAGAGTGATCTCTCTCTCTTACTCTTATTATGAAGCCACTATTCCCATATGAAAACTCCACCTTCATGACTTAATCTAACCTTTATTACTTCCCAAAGGCCACATGTCCAAAGACCATCACATTGTGGATAAAGGCCTCAACATACGAATTTTGAGAGATACAAACATTCAGTCCATTCTTTACCTGGCTTCACAAAAGTCATGTCCTTCTCACATGCAAATGCATCCATTCTATCTCCACAGCCTCCCAAATCTTAACTCATTCCAGCATCAACTCTGAAGTCTGAAGTCAAAGTTTCATCTAAATATCCTCTAAATCAGACATGGTGAAACCTGAGATACAGTTCATTCTAAGGCAAAATTCCTCTCCAGTTGTGAACCTGTAAAACAAGATAAGTTATGTATTTCCAAAATACGATGCTGGAATAGGCATAGGGTAGATATTCCTATTTCAAAAGAGATAAATAGATAAGAAGGAAAGGGTGACAGGTCCCAAACAAGTCCAAAACCTAGCAAGGCACATGCCTTCAGATATTAAGGGCTCAAGAATAATCCTCTTTATAGTATCTTCAGTAACTGGTCTTGAGAAAACCAAATATCTGTGTACAAAAGACTTCACCAGAATTACCCTTAATGTCCATGTTTCTAATATGTACCTCAGAAATCTTCTAGCGATTCTGGAAGATTTCCAGAATCTTCTACCCATTACCCAGTTCCAAACCTGCTTATATATTTAGGTATTCATTACAGTAGCACCTCATTTCTCAGTTACTAAATCTACATTAGTTCACTCAGGCTGCCATAGCAAAATACTGTAGATGATGGATTAAGAATCAGATTTATTGCTCACAGTTTTGGAAGCTGGGAACCCCAAAATCAAATTGCTGGCTGATTTGGTTCCTGACTTGCAGACAGCTGACTTCTCATTAAGTCCTCATATGCCTCTTCCTCAACATAGATATACAGAAATCTCTCCCTCTCTCTCCACTATCCCACCATTATTTAATCTAACCCTAATTACCTCCCAAAAGCCACATGTTCAAATACCTTATACTGGGACTTAGGGCTTTAACATATGAATAGGGGGTAATAAACAGCCCATAAAAATCTGAGACTTAGAGTTCTGTACCCTTTAAATATATTCTTCAAAAATTAAGGTGAAATAACATTTGAGACAGAATAAAAACTGAAAGGGTTTGTTTCCAACACATATAATCTGTGAGAAATGCTAAAAAGATGTTCTTGAATCTGAAGTGAAGTGATATCATAGAAAATTTGGTATCAGCAGGAAGCAGTTAAGAACATCAAAAAGAGGTAAATATCTGGGTTAATATAATTGATGTCTTTGTCTTTATTTTCCATACACACATAATTTAAAATTTTAAAGCATATCAACTGTTTAAAGCAACAAAAATAACATTATATTTGGGGGTTCAGAGCATATGTATAAGTAAAGTATATTCCAACAAGAGCAAAGAAAATAATTATAGAATTACAGTGCTGTGAGGCTCTTACATTGTCAGTGAAGTAGTATATTATTTGAATATAGACTGTAATGCCTTAAAGATATATATTGTAATATTTAAACCAGTTATTTAAAAATGACTATAGCTAAAAAGTCAAGCAAGGGAATTAATAGAACATAAAATGTTCTATTTACCCAAAAGAATGCATAAAAGTAAGAATAAAGAACAAGTAAACCATATGAGACATATTGGGGAAAAAAAAAACTGAGATGGTTGGTGTAAAACATAACAATATCAGTAATTATTTAAATGTAGGTGACTAAGACTCCAATTAAAAGATTATAGTATTGAACAAATGCAAGCTCCAACTCTATGCTATTTATAGGAAACTCATTTTAAATATAAATGGTAAAATTGAACAGGTAGAAAAATTAGAGGCATGAAAGCATAAAGCAAAGAAAGTTGGTGTATCTATGGATAAATTATTAACACAATCAACTTCAGGATAAATAGTGTTGTCAGATATAAACAGTGGTTTTCATAATGATAAAAGGGCCAATTCTACAAGAAAAAGACATACAAATCCTCAACATATTCACAACTAATAATAGAGTTGTGAACTACATAATGGCCATATTATTAAAAAAAAAGGTACAATATGCAAATCCATAATCATAGATGGATATTTTAATGCTTCTCTCTCTGTACTTGACAGAAAAATTAAATAAACATTTGGCAAGTATGCAGAAGATTTGAACAACAATGACAACAAATCTGACCTAATTGATATCTTTGGAACACTATAGCAAACAACTCTATAATGTCCATGCTTCTTAGGTACATATACACCATTCACTAAAGTACACTATTTACTAAGCTATAAAAAAATCTTTCTACAAATGTCACAGACTCAAAACATAAAACACACTGTTTTTTGAAGACAAAGGAATTAAATAAGAAATCAACTACAATAAGGTATATGGAAAATTTGCAAATATTTTTGCATTAAATAGCTTACTTCCACATAACCCCATGAGTCAAAAAAGAACCACAGAAGAAATACAATATTTTAAAGTGAATGGTCACAAAAACACTACATGTCAAAATATGTGAGTCACAGTTAAAGCAGTGTTTAGAGGGAAATTAGTAGCTTTAAAAACCTATATTAGGGAGACAGTTCAAGATAGAGGAGTAGAAGGATGTGTGCTCACTCCCTCTTGCAAGTGCACTGGAATTAAAACTAACTGCTGAACAATCATTGAAAGAAAGACACTGGAACTCACCAAAAAAGACACCCCACATCCAGAAACAAAGGAGAAGCCACAATGAGATGATAGGAGGGGTTGCTATTGTGATAAAATCAAATCCCATAACTGCTGGGTGGGTGACTCACAAACTGGAGAACAGTTAAACCACAGAAGGCCACCCACTGGAGTGATGGTTCTGAGTCCCATGTCAGGATTCCCAACCTGGGGATCCGGCAATGGCAGAGGGAGTCCCCAGAGAATCAGACTTTGAAGGCCAGTGGGATTTGGTTGCAAGACCGCCACAGGACTAGGGGAAACAGAGACTCCACTCTTAGAGAGCACACAAAACAGTGTGCTCACCAGAACCCAGGGGGAAGGATCAGTGACCCCATAGGAGACGGAAGCAGACCTACCTGCTGGTGTTGGAGGGTTGCCTGCAGAGGTGGGGTGCAGCTGTGGCTCACCACAGGGACAGGAACACTGGTGGCAGGGATTTGGGGATGTGCTCATTGTCATGAGCCCTCCTGAAGTCCTCCATTAGCCCCACCAAAGAGCCTGTAAGCTCCAGTGCTGGGTTACTTCAGGCCAAACAACCAACAGGGTGGGAACATAGCCCAACCCAGTGGCAGACAAGCAGATTAAAGTTTTACAGAGCTCCACCCACCTCCAGTCCCTCCCATCAAGAAGCATGCACAAGCCTCCTAGATTGCTTCCTCCACAAGAAGGCAGACAGCAGTATCAAGCAGTATCAGCAGTATTTCATTCTGTGGAACTGAAAACCACAGCCACAGAAAGATAGAAAAAATGAAAAAGCAGAGGACTTTGTACCAGATGAAGGGACAAGATAAAAACCCAAAAAAACAACTAAATGAAGTGGAGATAGGCAACCTTCCAGAAAAAGAATTCAGAATAATGATGATGAAGATGATCCAGGATTTTGAAAAAAGACTGAAAGCAAAGATTGAAAAGATGCAAGAAAAGTTTAACAAAGACTTAGAGGAATTAAAAAACAAACAAACAGAGATAAGCAATACAATAACTGAAATGAAAAATACACTAGAAGGAACCAATTGCAGAAGAACTGAGGCAGAAGAATGAATAACTGACCTGGAAGACAGAATGGTGAAAATCACTGACGTGGAAAAGATTAAGGAAAAAAGAATGAAAAGACCTGAAGACAGCCTAAGAGACCTCTGGGACAATGTAAAACATGCCAACATTCACATTATAGGGGTCCCAGAAGGAGAAGAGAGAGAGAAAGGACCCGAGAAAATATTGGAAGAGATTATAGTTGAAAACTTCCCTAACATGGGAAAGGAAACAGCCACCCAAGTCAAGGAAGTGCAGAGAGTCCCAAGCAGCATAAACCCAAGGAGAAACACACCAAGACACATAGTAGTCAAATGGACAAAAATTAAAGACAGAGAAAAATTGTTAAAAGCAATAAGGGAAAAATGACAAATAACATACAAGGGAATTCCCATAAGGGTAACAGCTGATTTCTCAGCAGAAACTCTGCAAGCCAGAAGGAAGTGGCATGATATATTTAAAGTGATGAAAGGGAAGAACCTACAACCAAGAATACTCTAGCCAGCAAGGATCTCATTCAGATTTGATGGAGAAATCAAAAGCTTTACAGACAAGCAAAAGCTAAGAGAATTCAGCACCACCAAACCAGTCCTACAACAAATGCTAAAGGAACTTCTCTAAGCGGGAAACATAAGAGAAGAAAAGGACCTACAAAAACAAAAACAAAACAATTAAGAAAATGGTAATAGGAAAATACCTATCAATAATTACCTTGAAGGTAAATGGATGAAATGCTCCACCAAAAGACACAGACTGGCTGAATGGATACAAAAACAAGACCCATATCTATGCTGTCTACAGGAAACCCATTTCAGACCTAGGGACACATAGAGACTGCAAGTGAGGGGATGGAAAAAGATATTCCATGCAAATGAAAATCAAAAGAAAGCTGGAGTAGTGATACTCATATCAGATAAAATAGACTTTAAAATAAAAAATGTTGCAAGAGAGAAGAAAGGACACTACATAAAGATCGAGGGATCAATCCAAGAAGAGGAGATATCAATTATAAATATATATACATCCAACACAGGAGCACCTCAATACATAAGGCAAATGCTAACATCTATAGAAAAGGAAATTGACAGTTACACAATAATAGTGGGGGACTTACCCCACTTACACCAATGGACAGATCATCTGGACAGAAAATTAATAAGGAAACACAAGCTTTAAATAACACAATAAATCAGCTAGATTTAATAGATTTCTATAGAATATTCCATCCAAAAACAGCAGATTACACATTCTTCTTAAGTGCACATGCAACATTCTCCACGATAGATCACGTTTTGGGTCACAAATCAAGCCTTGGCAAATTTAAGAAAATTGAAATCATATCAAGCATCTTTTCTGACCAAACACTATGAGATTAGAAATCAATTACAGGAAAAAAACTGTGAAAAACACAAACACATGGAGGCTAAACAATACACTACTAAATAACCAAGAGATCACTGAAGAAATCAAAGAGGAAATCAAAAAATATCTAGAGACAAATGACAATGAAAACACAACAATCCAAAACGTATGGGATGCAGCAAAAGCAGTTCTAAGAGGGAAGTTTATAGGAATACAATCCTACCTCAAGAAACAAGAAAAATCCCAACTAAACAATCTAACCTTACACCTAAAGAAACTAGAGAAAGAAGAGCAAACAAAACCCAAAGTTAGTAGACGCAGAGAAATCATAAAGATCAGAGCAGAAATAAATGAAATAGAGACAAAGAAAACAATAGCATAAATCAATAACACTAAAAGCTGATTCTTTGAGAAGATAAACAAAATTGTTAAACCTTTAGCAAGACTCATCAAGAAAAAGAGGGAGAGGACTCAAATCAATAAAATTAGAAATGAAACAGAAGTTACAGTGGACACTGCATGAATAAAAAGCACCATCAGAGACTACAAGCAACTATATGCCAATTAAATGGACAACCTGGATGAAATGGACAGATTCTTAGAAAGGTATAACCTTCCAAGGCTGAATTAGGAAGAAATAGAAAATATGAACAGACCAATCACAAGGAATGAAATTGAAACTGTGATTAAAAATCTTCCAACAAACAAAAGTCCAGGACCAGATGGATTCACAGGTGAATTTTATCAAACATTTAGAGAAGAGCTAACACCCATTCTTCTCAAACTCTTCCATAAAATTTCAGAGATAGGAACACTCCCAAACTCATTCTACAAGGCCACCATCACCCTGATACCGAAACCAGACAAAGATACTACAAAAAAAGAAAATTACAGACCAATACCACTGATGAATTTAAATGCAAAAATCCTCAACAAAATACTAGCCAACAGAATCCAACACCATATTAAAAGGATCATACACCATGATCAAGTGGGGTTTATCCTTGGAATGCAAGGATTCTTCAATATACACAAAGCAATCAATGTGATACACCATATTAACAAACTGAAGGATAAAAACCACATGATCATCTCAATAGATGCAGAAAAAGCTTTTGACAAAATTCAACACCCATTTATGATAAAAACTCTCCAGAAGGCAGTCATAGAGGGAACCTACCTCAACATAATAAAGGCTATATATGACAAACCCACAGCAAACATCATTCTCAGTGGTGAATAACTGAAAGCATTCCCTCTAAGATCAGGAAGAAGACAAGGATGTCCCCTCTCTCCACTACTATTCAACATAGTTTTGGAAGTCCTTGCCACAGCAATCAGAGAAGAAAAAGAAATAAAAGGAATCTAAATTGGAAAAGAAGAAGTAAAATTGTCACTCTTTGCAGATGATATGATACTATACATAAAAAACCCTAAAGATGCCACCAGAAAACTACTTCAACTAATCAATGAATTTGGTAAGGTTGCAGGATACAAAATTAACACACAAAAATCTCTTGCATTTCTATACATTAACAATGAAAGATTAGAAAGAGAAATTAAGGAAACAATCCCATTCACCATTGCAACAAAAAGAATAATATACCTAGGAATAAACCTAACTAAGGAGGTAAAGACCTGTACTCAGAAAACTATAACACACTGATGAAAGAAATCAAAGTTGATACAAACAGAAGGAGAGATACACCATGTTCTTGGATTGGAAGAATCAACACTGTGAAAATGACTATACCACCCAAACCAACATACAGATTCAATGCAATCCCTATCAAATTACCAATAGCATTTTTTTTACAGAACTAGAACAAAAAATCCTAAAATTTGTATGGAGATACAAAAGACACAAAGAATAGCCAAAGCAATCTTGAGGGAAAAAAATGGAGCTGGAGGAATCAGACTCCCTGACTTCAGACTATACTACAAAGCTACTGCAATCAAGACAATGTGGTACTGGCACAAAAACAGAAATACAGATCAGTGGAACAGGATAGAAAGCCCAGAGATAAACTATGGTCAACTAATGTATGACAAAGGAGGCAATGATACACAATGGAGAAAGGACAGCCTCTTCAATAAGTGGTGCTGGGAAAATTGGACAGCTACATGGAAAAGAATGAAATTAGAATACTCCCTAACACCATACACAAAAATAAACTCAAGATGGATTAAAGACCTAAACATAAGGCCAGACACTATAAAACTCCTAGAGGAAAACATAAGAACACTCTTTGACATAAATCACAGCAATATCTTTTTGACCCACCTCCTAGAGTAATGGAAATAAAACCAAAAATAAATAAGTGGGACCTAATGAAACTTCAAAGCTCCACAGCAAAGGAAACTATAAGCAAGACGAAAAGACAACCCTCAGAATGGGAGAAAATATTTGCAAACAAATCAACAGACAAAGGATACATCTCCAAAATATATAAACAGTTCATGCAGCTCAATATAAAAAAAAAAAAAATCAAAAAATGGGCAGAAGACCTAAATAGGCATTTCTCCAAAGAAGACATACAGATGGCTAAAAAGCACATGAAAAGCTGCTCAACATCACTAATTATTAGAGAAATGCAAATCAAAACTATGATGAGGTATCACCTCACACCGGTTAGAATGGGCATCATCAGAAAATCTACAAACAGTAAATGCTGGAGAGGGTGTGGGGAAAAGGGAACCCTCTTGCATTGTTGGTGGAAATGTAAATTGATACAGCCACTATGGAAAACAGTATGGAAGTCCCTTGAAAAAGTAAAAATAGAGTTATCATATGACCCAGCAATCCTACTATTGGGCATATACTCAGATAAAACTATAATTCAAAAAGACACATGCACCCCAATGTTCACTGCAGCACTATTTACAATAGCCAGGTCATGGAAGCAACCTAAATGTCCATCAACAGAGGAGTGTATAAAGAAGATGTGGTACATATATACAATAGAATATTAGCCGTAGAAAGGAATGAAAATGGGACCTTTGTAGAGACATGGATGAACCTAGAGACTCAGAGTAAAGTGAGTGAGAAAGAGAAGAATAAATATCGTATATTAACACATATATGCAGAATATAGAAAAATGGTACAAATCAACCAGTTTGCAAGGCAGAAATAGAGACATGGATGTAAAGAACAAATATATGGACAACAAGTGGGAAAAAGGGGGGGTGGGAGATGGGGATTGCCACATGTACATTACTAATAAGAAAAAAAATAAATTGTGCACTTTAAATATATGCAGTTTATTGTATGCCAATTGTATTTCAATAAAAGTTCTTAAAAAACAAACCTATATTAGGAACTAAGAAAGGTGTACATAAATAATCTAATTTTGTAGCTTAAAAACCTAGAAAAAAGGAAGAGAAATTAGGCTCAAAGTAAATTGAAAAAAAAAAAAGTTAAAAATAAGAGAAATCAATTAATAGAAAATAAGATAAAATTAACAAAGTAATGTTGGCTCTCTGAAAAGATTAATAAAACTGACAAATCTTTTGCAAGACTGATCAAAAAAGAGGGGGGAATTAACAATATCAGAAGTGAAACTAGGATTATTTTTACAGATCATAGAAATGTTAAAAGGATAATCATAAACAACCCTAACAATAAATTTAAAAACTTGGATGAAATGGAAAAATCCCCTGGAAAGACAACTTACCATAAGTGATACAATAAATAAGTACAAAATATACAACATCTAATGTATATTAGCAACAAAAAAATTGTAAAATGAAATTTAAAAGAATACCAGTTATAATATCAAAAAGTGAAAAATATGCAATGCATTTTACATTGAAAACCATCATACATTGCTTAAAGAAATTAAAGACCTAAAAAAAGGAATAAATAAGTTCTTGGATTAGAATAATTTACATTATTGTGATGTCTATTCTTACAATTTTATTTCATACAATCACAATTAAAACCAAATGTCCATCATCAGAAGAATAGTGATATACCTATACAGTGAAATACTAGTAAATAAAACTAATGAGACTACATGTTTCCACTGATATAAAATTCTGAAACAGAGAAAACAATCAATGGTAACCTGGGATAGGGTGGCAGGTTGATTTAGAGGGTCATGAGAGAAAAGTTTAGGGCGATGAAAAGGAACTCATTAAACTACAGTCATTGAACTGTACATTTAAAATAGTTGCTTTTTACTGTGAATTGTACCTCAATAAATTTAATTTTTAAAGTACAAAACTTACTGTAAGGTGATAAAAATAAGAAGATACTTCTGGAAAGTCAGGAATTGGCTGAAAAAGGGCACAAGGGGACTCAATGTGGAATAAATGTTTTATGTCTTGTTTCAGATAGTGCTTATACAGGTGTCTCCAATAACACAAAATTCATCAGCCTGAGCATTTAAAATCCATGCGTTTCATTTCATTTAAATTACTTCTCGGTAGAAGCCTAACCTAAAAAAAAGAAGCAATTTCAGGAAATCTCTTACTTTTTGTGTTGGCTTTCAGAGCAAGAACTGAAGATTATGGCATGAAAAGTTTTATAATCATCAACATATCTTAAAGTACACTGGACTTATTAAATATATACTATAGCTCTTTATATTCTAATTCC
Organism: Hippopotamus amphibius kiboko; assembly: GCF_030028045.1. Classification (NCBI taxonomy): domain Eukaryota; kingdom Metazoa; phylum Chordata; class Mammalia; order Artiodactyla; family Hippopotamidae; genus Hippopotamus; species Hippopotamus amphibius. The sequence goes on from NC_080198.1 coordinate 80,333,268, forward strand.
CTCATATCCTTACCTTTTACTTCATTAGTAAATCATGTACTTTTTTGTTTTTATGTAGTGTATTAATTTTACAAGTTATTCTCCCTTTATATATGTCCATTTCTCAACAGATTCTTAATATGTATGCATTGCTTTTTTTTCAAATTTTTTTATATTGGAGCATAGTTGATTAACACTGTTGTGTTAGTTTCAGGTGTACGGCAAAGTGATTCAGTTGTACATACACATGTGTTTTTCTTTTTCAAATTCTTTTCCCATTTAGGTTATTACAGAGTATTGAGCAGAGTTCCCTATACAATGTCTTTGTTGGTTATGTATTTTAAATATAGCAGTGTGTACATGTCACTCATTGCTTGTTGATATTTATAAGAATTAGGAAGCTGGGACTTCATATCTTACATTCACTTTAGAAGTGAAAAAAAAATCCCTTACACCCTTAAGGATCCAACTCATTAAATTAAAAAAGTAACCAAATAATATTACTTTAGACAAAAAATATATTATGCCCTAGTCTAGTGACACAAAAGAGTAAGTCATCTGACAGTGAAAAGAAGAAGGAAGGAGGGTTCAATAGAACTATATCTTGAAGAGTTAATGCTAGTTTGGTCTCCATACAAATATTTTAAGTGATTTTGGAGATGACAGACCAGCTGCAGGTCTTCCCTTAATTTAGTTCTCTCTCTTGTTTAATTATCTGTTTTCAATGAAATAGTTCTCAAGATTTTGAAGAGAGCACAGCATATTACCAACACTGTCCTATATATCAATGACTTATTTGTCCAGAATAGGTATTTTAGAAGCAAGCGAGTGGTTAATTCAGTGAGTTTTATGAGGAGTTTTTCCCCTAGGAATCCTTACTGGAAGGTTACTCTAGTAAATTATTTCGTTAAGCACTGAAAGGTCAAGGAAGTTGCTATGACCTCATCTCAAAACATTTGAAGCTCTGCAGTTTATGGGACGGCTAATAGGCAAATCGTATCAGCCTCAGAAAACACAGGATACCATCTGACATCCATATGTGTGAATGCATGCAAGTGTGTGTGATTGCTTGAGGCAAGAGTAATGGCAATCCACTGTGTTAACTCTAGCATGTGTGTGACATTTTTTTGGTCCAATATTATAAAGTAAGCTATTTGCAAACCCTATAAAGCTGTGCCTATGTCTTTCAAAGACAACCACATAATATAACTGTCATGTATTGCCAAATACATGGAGAAGGTAAATTAAGTAGATGTAAATTAAGCAAAAACTTCTAGTCATGATTACCATCTAAAATTTTAGTTGAAATCTGGGAGAAATCTTGAGTAAAAGATGAGTTTAGGTAAAAGAAAAATCTTCTAAAATATTAAATTTATGGAATTAGTCAATGAATTTACTCATTGGAGAACCACAAAATCATATTCTTATGAATATAAATCATTGGCAGCTATGTGGCAATAAGGAAAAGACAAATGGTATATTTATGACATAATAGTTTTTATTGTGCCCTCTCGAAATATATTACATTTGATATGTGTATGATGACATCTAAAGTTAAGATGTCCTCACCTCATCCATCCAGAAAGATCTGTAAGAGCTTATCATATCTCTGAGGCTATTCTTTTTTTTAAAATTTGTTTATTTATTTATTTTATTGGCTGTGTTGGGTCTTTTTTGCTGTGCGCGGGCTTTCTTTAGTTGCAGTGAGTGGGGGCTACTCTTCATGGTGGTGTGCGGGCTCCTCTTGTTGTGGAGCATGGGCTCTAGGCACATGGGCTCAATAGTTGTGGCTCACGGGCTCTAAAGCGCAGGCTCAATAGTTGTGGCACATGGGCTTAATTGCTCTGCGGCATGGGGGATCTTCCTGGAGCAGGGATCGAACCCTTGTCCCCTGCATTGGCAGGCCGATTCTTAACCATTGCGCCACCTAGGAAGCCCTCTGAGGCTATTCTTAAGGCCAGCTCAGAGATTCTCTTCTGGGTCAGAAACCTTAGAAAAACCTACTAAGCTCTAGGTCATTCGCTAGGTTTCTAAATGTACTCAACGAATGTTTATTTTAAAAATGAATAAAAAAGTGATAAATGAATTATTCTTTTTAGGCAGTATAGCACCAAACACATAATAGGTATTCAATGAATGTCCATAGAGTTAGCAATGAGTTAAAGCTTTAAACTATTAAATTTTAACAATTACATAAAGATAAACAATTTAAAATTAAAGAATCAAGTCCTTGTTAAAACTAGGGGTTAAATTCCTCCACTATGGTAAGACTGAAAATTACTCAACCTTGTAAATTCAACTTTACTTCTGTTTGATCATCTGAAAATTAAATTTGTTACAACTTAACTTTCTTATGGGAGAGGTTAAACTATTTTTCACTTTTTTCTTCTGTCACTAATTTAGAGACAATCCTAGAAACTTTTTGCCCAATTAGCGGTGAAAAGGATGAAATATTAAGTACTGAGGAAACAGCATACATGTCATGTACAACTTGGAACTAATACATCTGTGATAGTAGAATAACTTTCTATTTTATGTTCAAATGGTGCTGTGATTTGGGGTTGACTGAGAAAGAGTGGCTACTGTGACGAGCAGTGAGATGAAGATGCATTTATACCAACTCCATGCTCGAGGCCAGCTTAATTTACAGAATGACAGATATGCGGATTGTCTGCCACAGCTCAGAAAGCCTTCTATTGTAGTCATTGCACATAGCATGCCCAAAGCTTAGAGGTTCAGGAATAAAGTATTACCAAGTGTCAGCTCAAAAGCAATCAGCAAAATCCCTTTACCTCCCAAAGGAATGAACACCAAATTGTACTATTTGGAACACTATATCTTTTTTAGATCTCCACTGAAGATTCTTATTTATTTATTGTTTTGATAATTAGTGAGTAATACAAATTTAAAGCTAAAATATCTATTAATATTGAAGGGTGATCATAATAAAACACCTCTATTTTTGTTTGTTTTAATGGGCTATGATATTGTGTTAGTACAAATGATTGATTTTCAACTGTTTATATTTTTAAATTTAAATTACTCTATTTTTAGCTGCTTACTTTAAAAAATTAAAACTTAGGAGATTATATCCATAGAGGTAGACAAAGGGCAGGATATTTATTTAATTTTGAGAAGTAAAGACAGCCACAGATCAATAAGTAATAAGAAACCAGATTCTTGCTGTAATGGGCTTCCCAGTAGTCAGGGACACACAGACCAAAGTCTCCTCCGTACTCAGCTGCTTACTGCCATGTGAACAGGCAAAATCCATTTAAAGATTTTGTGCTTCATTTTCGTTATTTATAAAATGATTATAAAATAATTAACATTTATTAAATCCTATTAGCAATGTATAATTCTCCCTTTATCTCATTATATAGTAACATCACAATTTAAGGTAGAAATTATTTATTTATTTTTATTTTGGAGAGTTTGTGTGATCTCTGTTTTTTTAACTTTTTATTTTATATTGGAGTATAGTTGATTAACAATGTTGTGTTAGTTTTAGGTGTACAGAAAAGTGATTCAGTTATACATATACATGTATCTATTATTTTTCAAATTCTTTAACAGAATAGGAGACAGACTACAGAGACATTGCACGATATGCCCCAGCAAGCAAGAGCCCCTGAGTGGTGGGGCAGGGTTCAAACCTCTCTCTGCCTATGCTCTTTCCTATTGGCAATGCTGCCTTTAGGCATGATGATAATACCTGTCTTGGGAAGTACACAGAGTGGATATAAAAATAAGTTGATTTTAAGAAGTGAATTGAAAACTGTAAACCAGTATTGAAAACTGGGCACATTTTAATAAGCATTATTAAGCCCTGCCCCGTGCTGTGTTGAGGGATGCTGTGAAAGTATACTACATGATCCTAACCCTGGAGGAGTTTACAATATTTTATACATATAAAACTAATACATTAGTGAAAAATTAGCTAGTGAAAACATTTGAGTTGTTGTTCTTTGGTAATCAAATGGGATCAGACTAGAGTTATCTTAAGCAAAATTAATTGATTGGAAGGTATAGGTACTAGAAGGCTGGACGGGAAAAAAAATAGCGTTCAAAGCAGAGAGCAGGACAGCACTAATAGTCTAGGTGGGGGAAAGTAATGTCCATACTCTCTACAGCATCACTTTAATAAGTCAATCAACTTTAACCATCTGTCTTTGGGTCACTCCACTGAATAATTAAAATCCTGGAAGAGCGAGTCTGGTGGCCTAGTTTGTGTGCATGCTGACTCATTAGATAAAGCAGGGCAGGCAATAAGAATCCCACTAAGACCTAATGCAATGGAAGAAAATGAAGGTGCTAGTATGAGGGAAATGAATAACTGGCAGGGAAAATAAAGATGACCACTCTAAGGAGAAGAATACGATGGGTGGAGGATTTCAACAAAGGCTTCAGGAAAGATGTAGATCTTTTTTTAAAATTAATTACTTAATTAATTAGTTTTTAAGCTCTTTATTGGAGTATAATTGCTTTACACTGTTGTGCCAGTTTCTGCTGTACAACAAAGTGAATCAGCTGTATTTATACATATGTCCCCATATCCCCTCCCTCCCACGACTCCTTCCCACCCTCCCTATCTCACCCCTCTAAGTTATCACCCATCATCGAGTTGATCTCCTATGTTATGCAGTAGCTTCCCACTAGCTATCTATTTTACATCTGGTAGTGTATATATGTCAGTGCTACCCTCTCACTTGAAAGATAGATAAGATTTGAACAGTTGGATGCAGAAAACTCTTGCAGAACGTAAAGAATTTTTGCATAAAAACTAGAATCATACCAAGACTTTGGACAATTAAGACAGAATATTTAAGTTTCTCCTTCAAGGAATTTGGGAGTTGCTAGGTTTTACTTTATTTTCTTTTTAAAATGATTGGCAATCCACTCGGAACTATGCTTAAACAAAGTTCTCACTGCATACATGGAAAGGAGCTAAAACATCTAAAATCCTTTGTATCTTTGTGATTTATGATCATGAGTTGATTAATGGAGATATTTGATTTCTGAGCAGACTTCTAAGAAGCACATATTCTCATGAGGCAATATATAAGAGAAAAGAAAGATTAAATTTCTGGGAGATCAGGGAAAATGTTAAAATGAAGATACTTGATTTCCCACATTGTCTGTAATTTATGTCAATTAACTTTACCCTCATTTTATCATTATTTTGACTTGACATAATAGTCAAATCAATTCCCACTTAATGTAAGATGATCTAGCTGCCATGATATTTCAGAAGTGAATTGGATTGATAAACTATAGCTTTTAAACAATTATAAATTTTGATGCTTTAAAACATAATTTTATATTCCATGTTGTTGCATTACAACATAGAGTGACAAATGCTCATGACAGTTGATAAAAAAAGTCAGAAGTGTATACTTAATTACAGATTTTGAATATATTCTAGAAAGATGGAAACATTGCCACTTACACTAAGATTGGCAAAATGAGGATTGATAAGTATGGATCTTTCAATTGATTATCTCTACCAGGGGCCTTCCACACACGTCAATTATGGGCTTACTAAATATCTCATCGGGACTGTGAGGAATTATACACTTCCTAACTGTCCTTACCACAGTGATTCTTCCCCTGCTGCAGCCCATATTTCAGAATAATCTTCCTGGAAAACCTCTGTGATTACCTGATGCCTAAAAAAATAACTTCTAACTTGTTAGCAAGAAAAGAAAAGAAAGAACACTCAGAATGTTTTACCATTCCGTGAACATGCTATGACCTTTGATAATTCTGTCCTTTTGCAGACATTTCTTATGCTTTAAATCTTCTCAATTTGGCAAGGTCGGGTATCTAAAAAATTTAGCTAAATGAATGCAAATGCAGATGCAATTATGATAAATGCTTTAATTTATTATGATAATATTAATCACTCATCTTTATTGAGAACTTTCTGTGTGCCAGGAAACAATTCTAAGCACTTTCTATGTAACATCTCAATTGTTGCTCACAAGAAACTATTAGCTAGATACAAATCTTAGCCCCATTTTACAGATGTTGGAAGTAAAAGGTGAATGAAAATCCAAATGGTCACCCCACTAGTACTTAGCAAACCAGGATTCAAAATCCAGAGATCCTGCAAGGGCTCTGAAGCAAGGCCATCTATGATTAAATCCTGGCTTTACCTCATACCAGTTGTTTGACTTTAACCAATATACTTAACCTCTCTGAGCCACAGTTTCATCATCTGTAAAATGAAGTAATAACAACATGTATGCAACTGGTACAGATAAACTAGTATATAGTACTTAGTACAGTGCTTAATGAATGCTCAATAGAGCATAGTTTTTATTACCTATTAATTTCCATGGAAGTACAATCTAAAAAGCACATTTACAAAAATGAGCAGGTGATTAAATATCTTGATGAAACATAAAACTGTCATTGACGTATTAATCTATCCATTCATGTGCATAGATGCATTTAAGTACTTATACAAACCAGAAACTGTGCTTCACATTGGTGATATAGCAATAAACAAAACAGACCTTGACTCTGCCTCCACGAAGCTTTGTTCTCTCAATCTTTCATGGTTGTTAATAAGAATTAAGCAAGATACATTCTCAACTTGATCCAAAGTTTAGACCCAGAATAGAAGGAATAGCAAATCATGTCTTGTTATGAGGCTTGGTGGCTGAAGTGACTCATCTGAGAAATGCAAGGCCAATTGAAATCCAAAGCCTAAAAAGAGATCTTTGTTTGCCAGCAAGAGACCTTTAATCAAAAGGCAAAATATATATCATGAGGCAGTAGCCTCAGGAAACAGAGGCAAGACCACAAAATACTCTATTGATTAAGTCTGGGGTTACGTTAAAAAATAAAAAATAAAAAGTCTGATTGCAAAACTATAGGCAGACCACAAAGTTTCCTCTATCAGCAGTGTCACTTTGATAATATATCTGAGAGTAGTGAGGCTTAAAAGCCCGAATTCTAGCACTTATGTTATGAGACTGCTTTTAATTCTTGCCCAGAGCCTGCTTTCCTTTAGAAACAATGTTTCCCTAAGGCCTTCAAGGGAGTGAGGTATGTGCCACTCCAGAGTATCTGCTACCCAGGGAATAGTTAATGGGGTTGTACAATGTGAGTCATGACCTTCAGGTCTCTGCACTTTGGAGAATCCATTTTCAACTTGGATTCTAAGCTGGAAGTGATTCTTTCCATTAAAACAAGCTTTAAAAAGCCTTTCTCATATCCACAGTAGGCCAGAAAAAGTATCTCCAGAAGAGGCTATAGATACAGGATGCTCACTAGGGGGATAGACAGAGAGAGTTGCCCTGTGAAACAGCCATTGTTGCATTTAGCAAAGCAAACACTAAGTTTTGTGGACAGTTGCAAGAATTCTCAGACTAGAGGACATGACAGGAAGCAGGCAAGGGATAAGAGCCTCTAGTGGAAATTATTAATCCCCAGGCCCTCTAAGTATAGAAATCCAGTCCAAAGCAGAAAGATTCCATTAGCCACACTACTTAACTTAGCGGAAGAAAACCAAAGATGACTATCACAACATATTGTAGATGCTTATGTATCATAGACTGCATATAATTTCCAATACAGAGTGTCATTTCCAACAAATCCTTTAATCCTCTTCAAAAGGATGCAACTTTAAAACCCCTAGAACCAGGGAAATAGTACTGCTCTATTAAAATCAGGATTTTGATGGTTGCAGAGGGCAAAAAAGAACATCGCTTACATAATTCTTCCAAAATGAGTCAAATTTCTCTCTCTAGGTGTATTAAGAAATCTAATGGTGTATTCAGTTCAATTCAATGTAATACCTGCTGGGTCTGTACTATGGGCAGTGCACTGTGCGTGTTTGTTTACATAAGAAATATAAAGATAAATAAGATTAGGTTCCTTCTTTCTGAGCCCTTGCTATCATGTAGGAAGTTAAGAAGAGACCCACAAAAACTACAAGACTGAATCACTGACACAGCTTTCTTCACATGTAATGTTATGCCTGTGAATTCAGATTACTTACAAATGGAGGTGGACATTATTTTCTACTTACTGGAAAAACCAATCACCAAAAAATTAGAGTGGTGACATATTTCACACCTTTAACAGCTGATTTTATGAATTTTTGATAATATTATCACCTATTTTACAGGTATATATTTCCTTTAGGAACTTGGAGAGCTTATCTTCCTTTTTTTCCTTGTTCTATCTCTTTCACCTGTATTGATGTCTAAATATGCTAGAAGTAGAATGAAAATAAGATGGAAAAGGAAATTCTCTCCTAATGAAGAATTGGGAGAAGCATCATGGAAATTTTAGATTTATAAGTGGATCTGGAAGAACAGTAATTTTTATAATAGATAGAGCTGCATGGAAGTGAAAAATATCCCACATACACAAAAGCTCAGAAGTTGGAAAAGGAATCATATTTGCTAAGCCACAAGTGATACTGAGGCAGGCTGGGGCTTAGGACCCTTCACTGCAGTGCTGCAATGCTTGTACCTGGACAAATGTCTTCTCCAGCAACAAAATACAAAGAAACTATAAGGACTAAAAATAACTGCATGCATGCACAGTTGGGGCAAATTCTGGACAAAAGATATGAAAAGACCAAAAAACCCCAACTGCCAAAACCCCAACTGCCGCTTCTAAAGAGCCAGGAGCAAAAACAGGGTGTCAAGAGCAAAAGCAGGGTACTGCGTGTACCCCCAGCACTCAACACTACCTAAGGGGTGGGCAAATCTCCTAAGCCACCCCTCAGGCCCAACCCCTGGACACACACCTACCCTCACCCCATCTAGGGGACCAGCTCACCCCACCTTTGGAAGCAAGCAAGGGAACATGTTACTTGTTTTCGCTCTTTCCTGTGGCCGCAGGAGCCCCAATAAAGCCTTGTCTGAATTTCTTGTCTGGCCTCTAGTCAACTTCTATTGACTGGGAAAGGCCAAGAACCCTGATCAATATCAATATCATCAGCCTAGAGAAATGTGAGGAAATGTAAAAGGTATACATGACTCCCTCCAGGGTCCCTACAGTCAACTAAGTACAGCATGAACAGGTAGCTGCCTCATGGAAACCTAAAGTGCCTGCCTAGTTGAACACCTTGCAGCATCATTGATTTTTAAGAATGCCTTGAAGTAAAAACAAGTAGTTATTTCTTCTAAATGTGACTTTTATTTTTTATTTTTTTCTTTCATTTTGGCCTGTGAGGCCACCTATGAATACATGAAAGGAATTCTCTGGAGTCATTTTCTAATTTAGCCTGAATGAAGAGACACACTACCAAGTAATTTGAGTTCTCAATTTAAGCCAGTGGAGGGCTGCAGACTGAATGAAAATTGGATTTTTAATATTGGTCTTGTTTAAATAACTTAAGAAGTTTGTCGTAATAAAAATGAAAGATGTTTATTTGATTCTAGACTGATCACCTTTCTGACAGGTACAGGGAGGGGGATTAGGCTTGCTACAGAAAGCAAGTACCTCCAGATCTAAGGTAGAACTTTGGAAACAGAGGTAAGAGATGAAGATTCAGCCCTGAGAATACCTCTTGCATAATACTGTTACTTAAAACTTGTCCTTATGGTGAAAAGGTGTTCTTTGACACAACAATTTGGAGTTAGACATGAATAACAGCATAGCATAGTAGAAAGATGAGGGAGCAGAAAACAAGGATCCCAATCTCTACTCCAAGATGAACTTCCTATAAGAATTTAAGAAATCTTGTGACTTCCCTGGTGGCGTGGTGGTTAAGAATTTGCCTGCCAGTGTAGGGGACATGGGTTCAATCCCTGGTCCAGGAAGATCCTACATGCCATGGGGCAACTAAACCCGTGTGCCACAACTACTGAGCCTGTGCTCTAGAGCCTGTGAGCCACAACTACTGACGCCCACCCGCCTAGAGCCTGTACTCCGCAACAAGAAAAGCCACCGCAATGAGAAGCCTGTGCACTGCAACAAAGAGAAGCCCCCGCTCGCTGCAACTAGAGAAAGTCTGCATGCAGCAAGGAAGATTTGACATAGCCAATAAATTAATTTTAAAAAAAGAATTTAAGAAATCTTATTATCATGGGTTTCTACTTCTCCATACATAAAAAGTATGTGCCCAAGGCAGGTTTTCATGATTTGTATCATTTATAGCTCACATTCATTCTTCAAGGTAGGTCTTTTTATTTCTATTTTAAGGATGGGAAAACCAAGGTTCAGAACACTCACTCTGTCTGTAAGTGGACCACCCAATTTTCCACTTTAAATCTTTACTGCATTATAATTTTAATGCATCAAAAAACCAACAGAAGTTTTTTTTTCTCAGTAACAAAAGAGATTTTAAATAGATTATTATTATTACAGAGAAATTACTAGATATTTATAAAAATCAAATGTATAATATAGGAAACAAATAAAAACCAAGGCGTTCCAATTAAAATGAATGATTGGGAAGACAATTTTGGAGAATTCAAATCAAATTTGCACAGAAATGTCAGGATCACTTAATATCATTTAGTCTCTGTTTGTATATGGTGGTCTAGAAGAAATGTATTGGACCACACAAAATAATGTCTACGCATGTGTTTAATGTTGATGCTTTTTCAAATTAACATTGTATTTCAATGTCAGAATTTTAGCAGTGTAATGATAATAGTTATATAAAAGAGATGTCAAAATACTTTCATCTTTCATTGCTCCTAAGTGAAAATAGAAAGAGTATCAGTTTTTTGAAAATGAATCAGTAATATAAATTATTATGAATCTAATATCTTAATTCAAATTAAAATGTGTCCACCTATCATTATAAATGTTTCATGTATTGATTCCAGGTTCACAACTCCCTTAACAGTGATGAGATAGCTCTGGTTTCATCTGATTATATCATTAAACAACAATTCATAACTGTATAACTTCCTGCCCAGTTTAGGGGAAATTAGAAAAAAATGAGAAATGCTTCTTTGAGATTCTGGGAGAGGAACTGTGTGAATTAGAGCAGAGAGTTCAGCACACATTTCAGTCTCTAAATTTATACTTCTTGTACCACTTCAATGATCTGTAATAGTTACAAATCACAGAGAATTTCAGGGACTTCTTGAAGTGACCTATTCCAAGAAAAGCAGATAATTTATTCAGAGATTTTTCTGCCGCTGCTCAAAAAGTCTATTGAGATTTTTATGGTTTTCTCCATTCCGCCTGGCATTTTCTGGTTAGTTAATCATGAATACCTACTTAGTTCTAGCTTGTTGATTAATTAACAGGAAAAATGAAAGCCATTATTTTTTTTTAACTCTAGGGGTTTATTTTTTACAATATCAACGTGTTCTTCAAATTGCAATCTTATTCTTATTGTATCAACTGATTATCTAATCCAACAGGCTCAAATACCCAGCTATATACAATGGCTCAGTAACAAAAGAAAACATGGTGTATATTTGAACATGATTCTCTATTCATTTCAGCCAACAGACAGTAATTGCAGCTCCAGTGGAATGTCTTCACCCTGGGGCTGTGAAATGTGAGCGCCTACCTCCTAGTAATTGATTTCCATTGGTTCCAAACACTGTCATCGTTCATTCACTGCATATTTATTGAGCACTGTATGTTCCAGGTACTGTTTTAGCCCCACGGGATATGTCAGGGTACAAAGACAGAAAAGTCCTCTACCCTCATTTAACTGTGTATGTGGGGGGTGAGGGGAAGACAGTTCACATATATAATAAGTAAGTAAATAATATGATATATTGAAGGTAAGTCCTATGCAAAACAAAGAAAATGTAGAATAGTATGAGTACTGAGTGAGGGTTGGAGGTGGCTGCATTTTTTCTTTAATATTTATTTCTTGGCTGCGTTGGGTCTTCGTTGCTGTGCACAGGCTTTTTCTCTAATTGTGGCGAGGGGAAGATATTCTTTGTTGCAGTGCGCAGGCGTCTCATTGTGGTGGCTTCTCTTGTTGCAAAGCATGAACTCCAGGCACGTGGGCTTCCGTAGTTGCAGCACATAGGCTCAGCAGTTGTGGTGCCGGGATTAGTTGCTCCTCGGCATTAGTTGCTCCTCCGCATGTGGTAACTTCCCAGACCGGGAATCGAGCCCGTGTTCCCTGCATTGGCAGATGGATTCTTAACCACTGCACCACCAGGGAAGTCCGTTGGCTGCATTATTAAACAGCTCAGTCAAGTTTGCTTTAGGGGAGATTAGTTGGAAATCTTGAAAGAGGTTCCAGAATTGACTATCAGAACTGCTTCAACAAACCAAGGGCGCTGTTTTTCTATGTGAAACCAAGAAAATTATTGTTAGTCAAGGAAGACTTATTCAAAATAAATAATTACATTACATGATGGACCATAACTCCCATTACATTTGAAATGCAAATTATACTGAATCTCTTACCAAGAGTTCCCTTCCAAGAAAAAGAGATTGGGTAACAGTTGTTTTGCTTCTTTTTTTAAATAATAACTTCATCAGATTAATTTTATAAACATATATTCTATCACATATTGGAAATTAATGTTCTAGAAGAGAGGAATTTACTAATGTATTCCAAAAGGAAATAAAGCTAGAGCTGACACAGGGGCCCCCACACACTGGAAGATATCATATTCAAGACTGACAAAAAGGAGGTTTGAGGTAATGCCAAATAACTCCAGTGTATACGTACATTTGATTTCGTGGAACTAATATAATTTCACACATTCTGGAACCTGCATGACTTCAGCCGGATTCTTTGTTGTCATATAACAACAACAACGACATGTTTATTGAAGGCTTATCGTGCACTACATATTGTCCACACGTAGGAGCATTATATGTTACTTCAATTATTCCTCCCAACATGTCTACAACATCCTCGTTTTACAGGTGGGGGTGTTAAGAAACAGAAGGTGTAAGTAAGGTAAGTGGTAGAGCTCGTTTTGAACCCATGCATACTGACTCCTGAGCTCCTAACCACAACGTGACCTTGACTCCTATAAGATTTGACAAGCACTGCTTCAATGTGGGTTGAATACAAGGCAATCCATTGCAATTGGGAAAAAAAGTATTAGGACACTGATTGATATTCATCTAAAAGAAAGAAAGATATTGACCTAAAATATTATTTTGTACAGATGAATCTTGATGCCCCACTAGGCTGAATCTCAGGTAGCCTCCTCTCTCAGACCACATGCACAGCATCCTTGGAGGAGAAAAATAGTGACACAGTGAACAGAACAGACAGCAGCAACCTCCCTGCTTCCTTCATTTACAGTCTATTGCTACGTATTGCAGTTTATAAAACCACATAAAGCCATTTACAGATTTTTATGCTCTACTTTGACTAAATTAACCCTCCCAGATGAAGCAAGTAGTTTGAAAACTCTTCCTAGGAAGAGACCACCGATTAAAGGTAATACCAGGAACTCAAGCACAAATGAATAGCAAGAAATTGGCACAGCTGACAGTACTCTCACTTCCTTAGCACATGTTTTGTCAGTCAAGTCACATTACAGGTTTCAAACAAGGATCTCTAATCAGATCTGAGTTGTTCAGTCACATTCCTTTCAGTTAAGATATTATAATTTTTGTTAGCACCAAAAAGGTATTATGCTTTAACAAATAGAATAAAACATTTAAAATAGTGTTCATTTCATTTACTCATTTCTATTTCACATGTTTTATAAAGTACATAAAATGATTATAGGAGTACAAGTATATGATTTATAAAAATAAATATTCATATATGTTAACAGCATAATCTCAAAATATTTACTGATAGTTGTGAGGCCACAGATCTAGAGCATCAAAACAATTACCATTACAAATGGGAATGGATTTTTATTATAAAATTAACATTAATTTACTTCTGTATTAACATACAAATTAATAGGAATTGTGTCCATACTTACAACTTTTGAATAATGCCCCTAAATGTCTGAATGAATCCTACTGTTTCATGCTTAGTTATAACTCAGGGTTTTTTCTATCCTTTTATTACATGGTTATATTTGGGACATAGGCATGCATTTATGCAAGAACATAGTATGTTTAATTCATCTTCAGGTCATTTTAACGCAGTTAAAATATTTAATGTGAACATTTCATTGATGTCACCATCCACCCGGTTATTTTTTCCTTTAATTTCAATGTCATTCTATGAGTGGGCTCCCAATTGTCTCAGACACTCAGGCTCAGGTTTCTCTATTTCCTCTCTATTTTTTGGCATATACGAAAACTGGCAATTCCTACGTTTTCTTCCTCTGCAAGGCATTCCATTTGTCTCTTCCTTTGCATTCATGACTACCCCAACAAAGCTCTTAAAGCCCAAGTAACTATTACTTTAGTAATCTCTTTTTCGCTAGTTTCCCCTGTCATCTCCAAATCCCATCTAACAGCCATGATTGATCTGCCCACACTTGCCAGATTATTCTAATTTTAAAGATTAAAGTTTTTTGAAGAGGACGTATTTCCAACCCTCTTCAAAACACCATCTTGAAGTATATTAAGTTCTCCCGCCTGGTCAAAAACTCTCTGCCTCACCTGTTTGATCTTGCACCCTTTGGCCTGCTTATTGTGTATTTTGCCTGTTGCCTGGTACAAGAAAATAATGTCCAGCCTCTTTTGAACTTTCATAGCCCTCTGCTGATAAAATACTTATAAAATATTTTCTGTTTTTTATTATAATTACTCAGGTACATGTTTTCCTCCACAATGATTACTCTTGAGGATAGAGACCATGTTTCATACATTAAAAAAAAAATTCTTACCAACTTCTAACATATTTGCATGCTGATAAGTACTCAAAATTAATATTTGATGAGAAAAGTACTCTAAAATAATGCAATATTTCTTTCATTATTTAGAATGGACATTAACATATTTCAGTACCTTATAGGCCCTAATATTCTCTATTTGTCATTGATCAGTGTAATTGAGAAAACATTAGCTGATATTGTACATGTGGAAGTTACTTAGACACGTAAAAAGAGATGCAGGAAATTTGACAGTATGTCATTTTATGGGAAATGTGGCCATAAAGTATAGTCTCACAGGCAGATATTCAAACTGTGAGATGTCATTTAAAAATAACCCAGATCTCTCCAAAATCAGAGAAGAGAGAGAAGAGCAATACAACTTAACAAAAAATATGATAGTAAATAATTCACCTTTGCATACTCTCTCTCACCTTTCCCAGATTTTTTTCTTTTTGTATGCTAGGTCAAATATTACAGTTTCCTCAGAGATCTGTTTTTTGTTGTTGTTGTTGTTGTTTTAACTTTTATCGGAGTACAGTTGATTTACAATGTTGTGTTAGGTTCAGGTGTACAGGAAAGTGAATCAGTTATACATATACATATATCCACTCTTTTCTTTTAGGTTCTTTTTCCCATATAGTTCATTACAGAGTATTGAGTAGAGTTCCCTGTACTGTACAGCAGGTTCTTATTAGTTACCTATTTTACATATAGTAGTGTATATATGTCAACCCCAATCTCCCAATTTATCCATCCCACCCCTTATCCCCTGGTAACCATAAGTTTGTTTTCTATATCTGTGACTCTGTTTTGTAAATAAGTTCGATTGTACCCTTTTTTTAGATGCTACATGTAAGAGGTATCATATGATGTTTGTCTTTCTCTGTCTGATTTACTTCACTCAATATGACAATCTCTAGGTCCACCCATGTTGCTGCAGATGCATTATCTTGTTCTTTTTGATGGTTGAGTAATATTCCATTGTATATATGTACCACATCTTCTTTATACACTCCTCTGTTGATGGATATTTAGGTTGCTTCCATGTCCTGGCTATTGTAAATAGTTCTGCAATGAACATTGGGGTGCATGTATATTTTTGAATTATGATTTTCTCCAGGTATATACCCAGGAGTGGGATTGCTGGGTCATATGGTAGTACTAGTTTTAGTTTTTTAAGGAACCTCCATACTGTTCTCCATAGTGGCTGTACCAATTTACATTCCCACAAACAGTGTAGGAGGATTACGTTTTCTCTGCACTCTCTCCAGCATTTATTGTTCGTAGATTTTTTGATGATGGCCATTCTGACTGGTGTGAGATGGTACCTCATTATAGTTTTGATTTGCGTTTCTCTAATAATTAGTGATGTTGAGCATCTTTTTCATGTGCTTTTTGGCCATCTATCAAAGATCTGTTTTAAACTCACTTAATGAAATCTTCTCTGATCAACATTATACTACTCTACTCTTTTAATTTGGATTCATTGAGCTTTTACATCTAGTTGCTTCTGTTATATCATTCTTTTTGTACTGCCTTTTATACAGCTTTACTTTGTTTTGTTTGTTCAATAGAAAATTGCTTCTTTTAAATGTAGGGACAATTATTTTTATTTATTTTGGTTCCTGCTAAAACCATGGAACAGTTTCAAGTATATACTAAGTACTCCATCTGTACAAGTTTTATTGAATGAATAAGAATATGATTTTCAATAAGTATAACTATATCAGAAAAAGTCAGCACATTCTTTTTGAGACTTATACAAATGTATCTTAACAATTTAGCATCACTCTCTGAACCAAATACCAGGGTCAAATATGGCTTTCAAAAATGAAAGAGATACAAGATCATACTTTTAACAATTTCTGTAAGACTTGTCAATAAGCAGTGTCCCTAGAAAAGAAGATGCAGGATGTAGTTGACCATTTATGAATTACAAAAAAATTACTAATCTGCTTTTACATCCTGAATTGAGGTGGTACAACCAAAGCTAGAGGAACAATGTCTTTGCAGAAGTTCACCTTAAGGACAAGGATTTTAACTTTAAATAACTAGAGAACTCCTAGGCAGAAGATAGATGCATGCACAGGTTCCCAGGCTTCATATAAAACCTGTGTAGATGGTTGGCTCCATCACTTAGTTTTGACAACAGAAGCTCAAATGAAATTTTAAAAATTATTTTAAATGTGTTTCTCTGTCAAAAAGCCATGTAAAGTACACATAAATTATCCAACAAATACAGATCTAAAAGTCAGCAGAAGAGGTGTCCACAGGAAGGCATCATCATAACAACTTGGAATTAATGCTGACACAGAACTGCTTTCTATATCTTATTCTTCCCCTCACCCACCACCACATCTAAAACTAGTCTTCTTTAAAACAGAAACAATAACTTTAAGATTAGAGGGCAAAAAAACACCTGATAAGTCTGCAGCCTATCCTATTTTTATCAATAAGGAAAAATATGAAGAAGTGTATTACTAATTCAGGTTACTGTCAAAATTAATGGGTCTTAAACCTTTCAAATTGGGTCCAATTTAGCAGTGGACCCATGCCGAGACCAGCTCGGCGACTCGAGGTGAGTGACGGGTGCCGCAAGCTTGAAGAAGACACAGACACAGACTGAAGAGAAAAGTGGGACGGGGGGCTCAAGACCTCTCGGATCAAGAGCCCTGCTGACTCATCCCAGGTTGCTTTTATTGAGTTCCTGGGCTAACATTCTCAGGTTACACTCATAAACAATCAAAGGCCTCACATGACTGAGGCAATTATCTTTGTTTACTTCCTGGGTCTGAGTTGAGCAGGTGTGGATTTGAGCTGGGGGTGGAGAGCAAAACAGCCCTGGGGGCAGGAGACCTCTCTCAGATATTGGGGGTCTGTGCCCCACCCGTGTTGGCCCCTCTGGGACTGTGCCTGTCTTAGGTTGTTCCTCCCTTGAGGAATCTTACCCGTCTCTGGCTAACCAGTCATCCTCTAGGGCCAAACACGGTGATATAAGGAAGGCTCTATGCACCACCCCTGTTGGCCCCTCTGCGGCTGTGCCTGTCTTAGGTTGTTCCTCCTCTGAGGAATCTTACCCGTCTTTGGCTAACCAGCCATCCCTCAGGACCAAACAGGGTGATATTAGTCTCCACGCCCCGCACCCTCAGCTCCTCCACTGCTCAAGCAGGACATTCTGAATCCCATCGCTTGGCCCACATACTTTAACATTTTCAGGTTTCAGAAAGGTTCCCGAATGTCTTCCCACAGACCCAGAAGAAATTCCTGTGTCCAAAGCACCTCTGGATTCTTAGCAGGTAAATAAGAGTAATGAGCAAAAAGATTTTAAAAAATCTCAACTAAAATTTTTAAAAAATATGGATGCTTTGTAATTTGAGTCTTATTTCTTTATTTGAGAGTCCAAACAATTACTATCTATAGCACAGCATGAAACTAAATTATAATCACATAGCATTATTTAAATACTATTTCACTTATGTAAGTTTCAACTCTTTCCTTTGAAACATTAAATTTTGAAACTGAAGTGGCTATTTTAAGACTATGTAGCTCAGCTAAACTAGTCACAGTTCAGCTAACCATCAGTAAGTAGATGATGCCACATATAGGACAGTAGCTAGAGTTCCCACAGGAACTATGAGGAACAAGAGATTTGGAATCATAAGATTCAGATTTCAGAGCCTGGTTGAGCCACACCACTTTTGAGATGAATTGTTAACCTCAGTGGCAAAATAAAGATAACAACAATACATAGAATTATTTTGAACATTAAGTGAAATACTGTATGACAATATTTTGAAAAATTTAAAATGCTCAACAGACATTATTCATAGTATAGTATAATGTTTTCTCAACTGAAAAAACTTTTGAAATAAGTCCTCATTCTCTTCTTTTCCAAATCTTAATTTTCCCCTCTGCATATCTAGAAAAAGCCAAAACAAGAGACTGTCAAAGGGAAAATTTAGAGCCAATTTTACTGTCTCTCGAAACTGGATATTTTGGACTTTGTAGTTAATATATATTAACATTTACTGGATAACTTTCAAGTGCACACAACTGACCACCTTTGATTTCATTTAAACACATTTAGACAAAACCATAAAATGGTGTTTAAAGAAACATATACAGTAATTTCTTTATGGTAACAATAATACAGAATTTTAAGCTCCTTAAAGGCAAGGAATGTCTCCTGTATTGTCTCCTTCCCACCTCATTTTACTCTAGCCCATATCACAGTGCTGTATACAAAAACATGCTCAATAAAAACTGATCTACCTTTTTGTATTGAGTCCATTTACCAAATAAATTTTATTTCAAGGATTATCCATGAAAGA
Source organism: Hippopotamus amphibius kiboko (assembly GCF_030028045.1). Taxonomy (NCBI): domain Eukaryota; kingdom Metazoa; phylum Chordata; class Mammalia; order Artiodactyla; family Hippopotamidae; genus Hippopotamus; species Hippopotamus amphibius. Next base: position 80,352,277 of record NC_080198.1, read on the forward strand.
AAAAATTAAGTGGGACTTCAGTAAATTTCAAAACTTCTGCTCTTCAAAAGACATTGTTAAGAGAATAGAAAGACAAGCCAGAGAAAATATTTGTAAAACACATATCTCATAAAGGACTTGCATCCAAATATATAAAGAACTCTGAAAATTCAACAATAGGAAAACAGACAACCCAAATGAAAAGTTTTCAAAAGAACTGAACAGATGCCACACCAAAGAAGATAGATGGCAAATAGCATATGAAAAGATGCTCAACAGCGTATGTCATTAGGGGACTGCAAATTAAAACAATGAGATACCACTACCACACCTATCAGAATGGCCAGAGCCAAAGTATTTATATCACCAAATGCTGGGAAGTGTGTAGAGCGGCAGGAACTTTCATTCACTGCAAAATGGTACAGTCACTTTGGAAGACAGTTTGGCAGTTCCTTAAAAGACTAAACACACCCTTGCCTTACCATCCAGCAAATACACTCCTTGGTATTTACTGAAATGAGTTGAAACTTATGTCCACACAAAAACCTGCACATGAATGTTTATAGCAACTTTATTCATAATTGCCCAAACTTGGAAGTAACCAAGATGTCCTTCAAAAGGTCAATGGATAAACAAAATATGTATATCCAGACAACGGAATATTATTCAGCAATAAAAACAAATGAGCTATGAAGCCACAAAAAGACATGGAAGAGTCTTAAATGCACATTGCAAAGTGAGAGAAGCCAATCTGAAAAGGTTACATACTGTATAATTTCAATTAAAAGATATCCTCGAAAGGGCAAAACTATGGAGATAGAGAAAAGATCAGTGATTGCCAGGAGAAGAGGGGAGGGATGAATAAGTGGAGTGCAGGGGATTCTTAGGGAAGTGAAACTATTCTATGTGAAATTATAATGGTGGATACATGACATTTTATGTTTGTCAAAACCCATAGAACTTACAACACAAGGAAGGAACCCCAACGTAAACTATGGACTTTAGTTAATAATAATGTTAATTCATCGATTATAACAGATGGGGAATCTATAAGGGGTACAGGGAGGAGAGGGTATATGGGAACTCTGTGCTTTTGCTTATTTTTTCTGTAAACCTAAAACTGCTAAAAAAAAGTGTGACTCTCATAGCCAAGAGGAGCCTAAGGAGACATATACTTAAATGTAATGTGGTATCCTGAAGCAGAAACAGGATATTAAGAAAAACTGAGGAAAACATGAATAAATTATAACTTCAGTTAAAAATAATGTATCAATATTGGCTCATTAATTGTGACAAATGTACCACACTAATATAAGATGCAATGGGTGTTGGTATACAGGAACTGTCTGTACTATCTTTGCAATTTTTCTGTAAATCTAAAACATTCTAGAATAAAAAGTTTATTGAAAAAAAATATGTATGGGTCACATACTCTAAGCCAGGAACAATGCTTAGAAACATAAAAAAGGTATGTAATAGATTTAATGTATAAATATAAAGTTACTGAAAGCATATGTTTAAATTAAAAATATATTATTAAACATCTAGATATTAATTAGAAAGCAGTGTACAAGATTAAAGTCATCTGTGTGTGGATGTGTACGCTGTCAGAGAAGAATGCAAATGTTTGGGGTTTTAATCTAACCACATTATTTGTTAAGTGCAAAGGCTCCACGTAATTGTTATGCTCTCATCTCTTGGTTTCATTCATATTAAAATTTACATAAGTAGCAAGTTGTTCGTGCTATCTGTTATGACAGGACTATATGTTATTTAAATTAACTTTCCCCTGTGGTTAGAGGTATGCATTGCCTGCAAATGCAAATAACAACTGACATTCTCAGGCATTTCACAGTTTAGCAGCTAAGTTTCCTCTGAATATACATATTCTTCTCCCTCATGCTAGGTCCGCATATCCTACACGTTATTAAAAACATTTCCCCACATATTGACTTGCTTGTGCTTCACATTCTGTGATAAAATATTTGAGATTAGTTTTTCTGGGCTCAATTGATAATGGCATGTTTCTCTCCACCCCATAATGTATTCCTCAAGCAAAAGACAAATCTTGCTCCTGCAGCCCTATTGATCCAGGTGGCCCTTTTGGTTAGGACTAAAGCCTCTTTAATTACTTGGGCTGACTTTCATTTTTTACCAAGTCTTAGGCACCTTAGCTTATTGTACTGTAGAATTCTCATTTGTCTTAAATTTAGATGCACCTTGGTCTCCAGAGATTGATCGACTGTCTATATTCTTGGGAAACCACTGCCTGCCCCAGTCTATACGAATTCTGCTTAGCTTAGAAATCTGAAAGAGCTATCTCTCGGCTTCTCCTAGGGTTTGATAACCTCTTCCCTTTCCTTCACCAGAGGTGTTTTGACCTTTAATTAAAAGGAAAATTTGTTGTCTTCCTTTCAGAAGACAGCAAATAATGAACTCATTAAAATGAGGTTAGTGTTCAGGCCTTAGAGCAATAAGAGTTGAAGTCTCATTAGCAGCTAACAATGCAGAACACAGCACATAAATAAGCCGAATATGGCAGAGCAAAATGCCTTGGTGCATTAAATTTGAGCAGAATCAAATGTTTACCGTCAATGATGTCTAGGGCATGAAGTTTTAATGCACTTAATAAAGGAAGGCAAATTGCTTCCTATTAGCCATGAAATGTTACCACAGAAATTGCCCCAAAAAGTGTATTATGTAAATGTGGGATATGTTAGTAATTAACAAGAATATTGTAGAAAAATATCTGTCTTGCTTAATAGACGCAGCAATTAGGAAGAATAAAGATGGCTCAAAATCTCTAAAGGTAATTCCAGAGATTAATGTAAAATAATGTGGAATGTAAGAGTCTGATCTTTTAGGAGGCTTTTATCTCATTCATGGCCCAAGGTGAGAGATATTTGCAATGTCAAACTAAAGAGTTAATTAATAAAATGAAACATCCCTGTAGTTGACTAAATATATTATAGGAAAGAGATTCCTTAAGAACTTATTTAAAAGAATTAACTACACTTCATTTATAGAAGTAAGAAGACTTTTGTTTCAACAAAAATCCAATACTTGGTTAAGTTTTTTTATAATGCTAAATGAGCCATAATTAGTAAAATCACAATTGTTTTATTGTTTTATATCAGTAGTTCAGAGAATGGAATGAAAGTGTAAATCCTGTTTAATATCTGATATCTAAACCACAATATTTACATAAAATGGTAATGGTATGCTTTTCGTTTTACATTGTTTCAGATTCCTTAAATAAGGTTAAATATGTTTCAATATATTTCCTCTGCATTTACCCTGTATCTAATATTCTTCTTAAATAAAAAATCATTAGAGCAGTATTTTTACTTGATAACTCATCCCAACATTTTTTTTCCCAGAATATTTGAAAAAGTCCGCAATTTTTGAGCTCTCATGAAAACACAGAAGGAAAAAAATTGTTGTTTGGCCAAAAAATTTAATGGATTAGGAACACCTGCTTTTTGTAGATGAAGCAACTTACTAAATGATACTCTGGGGATGCTGAAGAGATACTTCACTCCCCAAGAATAAACATGGCTGGTAATTTCCAAACAATGTTCATCTGATACACAAAATATGGGAACAAATGCAGGAGTCATCATGCACCACATCCAATTCTCTCACAACCTGCATGCAATTCATCATTTGATATTTAGAGTCCTAAGTATTTTCAAACTATATCCCAAATCTGACCACTTTCCTCCTACATTAGCACCAACTCCAAGACATTCATTTCTCAATTAGGGTAGTTCTTTCTTCTAAATGTTTCCCTCTTCCATACATGTCCTCTTTGACCCAGTTAATTCTTCACACAATGACCAAATTTTAACGTGTGATGAACATGAAATCTCTGCTTGATCAAAACTCTCCAATGGCATCTTAATACCGTCATCTTATGGCACCATATCTTTACTCGTTTATTGTCTGTCTCACCCACTAGAATATGAACTTGTAAAGAAAGGACTTTGTTTTGTTCAAAGCTGAATCTCTAGTATGTAGAACAGCTGGAATATTAGCTACTCAAATATTTCCTGCATAAGTAAATACAATAACATATTTCACTTATTTGAGTCCTTCATAAAATTAAATTACAACCAAATTCTGTATAAAAAATATACAGTGAAAGGTGGATAATGTCAGTCATAGAACTCTAAAGGACACCAATTACATAGAAAATATTTTGAATGTTGCCCTCTTTTGTTGGGAAATGAGAGCCGTACAGAAAATGTTACCGTTAATATATTTTTGTTTTTGTCTGTCTCCTTTATGAATATCTCACTAGTTTCCCTTCATTTGCGGGCAAGCAGAGTTGGTAGACTAGTAGGTGTTTATCAAATGATGTCAAGACTGTTTTGTTAAGAATCTGAATTGTAATTAGGCTTTAAATAGAATTGTGCTTGAGGAGGTGACAACAACATCTCAGAGGAGCTTTTTATTTTCGAAAGTCTTAAATTTTGTCAGAGGGAGGGAGAGACTTGCTGAAATGAAAAATCCACCTTAAAATATCTATAGTATGAATGGTAATATACTTTGGCTATGGTTTCTATAACCAAATCTATATAGATAATGATGTGTATTTCATGTCGATTTTTTTAAAAAACTACAAATAGGTGCATCTTTTCCTTGCTGGCAGTATAATGAGAAGATTCTACTACATACGAGTTTAAACAATAAAGAAGATTTAATGCCTCAAATATATATAATTTGACAAATGATTTGATATTTAGCCATTGGAAATTATTTTTGTGATATGCACTTAAAGATATATGTCTCTGAATGTGCATTTGCAAAATATTAAACTATGTAGCATATGAACAATTTCCTAAAGTTTATGGAATTGATCATGAAAATTTTAACTAATCCAGATTTATTCAGATATTAAAATAACATGAAAATAAGACACAGAAATGTTTTTACACAGACTATTTACTTATTTACATATTTTTAAAGGGGCAGAGTATATTAGCAAGACCTAGGAGATAGCTTCGAAGATAGAAGTAGTTTGGTAAGTGCTTGCTGAAGTACAGTTCCTTATGGAGATAAAGTTTTTGGTATTTACTTAAAGTCCATTTGGTTGCTACAGGTAGATGTGTTTGTTTACAAGTAAATTTTTTTCATTTCACCTGTTAAGTAAACTAAATACTGAATTTATGCTATTACAATGACTAGATGAAAAACTCTAATGACCATTGCAGTTTCAATTCTATTATCAGTAATAACCTTTTTTTGTTTGTTTTCTAAGCCATCAAGGGAAAGTTCTTGAATTTTTTAAGTTGACACTCCTATCCTTTCATCCAAATATGTCAATCTTCTGGAATAATGATCCTTTTTAAAAGTCTAAGCAATTAAGTTATTTTGTATCACTTTAGTAGAATAAACCCTAATGATAAATAATAAATTTGCTAATAGATGCAGTCTGTTTATTCATCTATTAGCCCAATTATGTATTTAAAAATAGATATCCTTATTCAGAAAGCAGACAAATATATTCACTGTGGGACGTAAAACATATACACATATGTGGGACATAAAACTATATATATGTATATATGTTCTATGTAATTTTTCAATACCCAATAAAGCCAATGATTTATCTTTGTTCAAATCACGTGTAGCCTATCAGTCAGTTGCATTGTTACTGCCCACAACTGTTCTCACCATTATCAACTTGCTCTGCGCCAGTGTTAAACTTCAGTTTGATGAGATTCACTCTATTAATGTAGCAAAGAAAAGTAAGGCAAAGCTTTGGTTTGATTTAAATTAATAACAGAAAGATAGTAATAAAGTTAAAATGTATGATTTGCAATTTTCAAGTATAGTCGTATTGAAATAACTCTAGTAAAAGGAAAAGTTTGTCCACTGGAAAGAACATATGGATTTTAACCTGAAACTTATTTATACTTTGAGTAGAGAAATTGTGAGTGAAATCACAGAGAAGACAGGAAGACACTATAGCTTACTAAGAAAAAGTAGATAAAAACCTGCAGACATCCCTTGATATTCTCAGTAATGTATTCCTTGCTCCTGTGGGACAAGAATGATGGCAATTAACAGGAAAGTAAATATTTTTTTTCTTTTTAATCTTGAATGAAATGGCTGTGGAGATAAAACTGAAATTAAAATGCTGAATACCTACCATCCTCAGAACTCCCTTTCTGTGATTCCAGGACGTTTTTAGGAGAATTATTATAGGACCAACATGTCTGCCAAAGCTATGGCACGAATCTCTGAAATCTTTTTCCAAGAGCCAAAAAATCTGTCACGGAGTTTCCAAGGTGCAACGATGAAAGAACGGGGAGTTGTATAGAACTGTAAATAGAAAGCACAGCTTCTGTGCTCAAGAAATATTTTGGAATTGTTACAACACAATATTTAATGAAAGAATGATATAATATAGCTAAGAAGAGAATACCTCGACATTGAAGAGATTTCTGACTGTATGTGAGCAGAGAGTATTTCTAGAGATGAAATTAGGGAAGTCAATTACAACACCAGCCAACAATTACTGAATATCTGTGTTGTATCAAGAACTGTCATAAGAGCCCCTAGACTAGTGCTGAGTGACGAGAGGATGGAGAGTGAGAAATAGAGATTGTGAACAAAGGCAGAGCATAATTCTTAAGGAAGAATGCCAATATCTGACCTTGATTACGGAGACCGCTGCTATAGAGGTGTACATTTTTTAAGGCCTAAAAAATAAAATGATAATTTTTTTTGATCATGAAGTAAAACATAATTTTGATAATGAAAACAACTTAATAGTTGTTTTTAATAATTTTTCAACAAGAAAAAGATGCTCCAAGAAGTAGCATCATATTTATCAAAAGGTTAGTTGTTATTTCTAAGTATATTCCCACAATTTCATAATACTAAGAAATTGATTTTGATCTGAAGCTCTTGTGGGATGACAAAGCATGGAATAATGGAAAAGTACTCTTTTCTACAGATCAAATGAAGAGAGTTAATGTGATTACATAACTGAATACATACGCAGAACCACATTTCATGTAAAATCACAGCTATTATATTTTGCAATTTGCATTAGATACTAAATAGGAAACTGTATTTGATCAAGGATATCATGACCTCAGGAAACACGTCTACCTCCAAGGTATTAACCATCCACTTAATCTTTTTCCCTAAGACTGTATCTTAAAATTAGGCAAGTAGGAGTGTGTGTTGCTGGCAAATAGTTTGGGGAAAAAGCTAAGATAAATCAAGAACAAAATTTTTGCTACTAAAAACTTTAGCATGTTAATGTGAATTGAGAACCTCCCAAAAGGGATATACTATAGAGCGTTTCCCAAACGTTTTGAACATGGAATTATTTTTTCATGAACTGTTAGATTTTACAGACCTAGTGACCCATGGATCACCGTTTGGAAATCTGTAATCAGGAACTCTTGTTTCCCTGGTTATCCTCTCTTATACAATAAAATCCTCCATGATGACTCATTATTGAAGGCAGCCCAAGCTTCCACACTTCAGAGACCCCAAGCTAGCTCCGAAGGTGGTGATTTTGTATCTGCTTTGGTACTTCCATAGCAGGACAAAGCATTTCTATTGAGTAGGCTCTCCAACACAGAAGTCAGGATTGTGCAGGGTGATTCATGTTACATTTTAAAGTTTCAACCAAACACAGACAGAATTTGGGTCCAGTTCAGTGCAGATGCTTACTTAGAATCTCTGGAAATGTTTTGAGTTATAAATTATTGTGTTCCCATCCTTACCTAATAAAGGTCTGACATTATTATTTCATTGTGCATGTGTATGTTTCTCTCAGCTCTCTGATTCCTGATGATTCCTGAAGCCATCTTACAATGACCAGTTTCATTCCACATCCCTGATGAAGTCCTAATATAAAATAGATCTATCTCACTATTACTTTATCATTTACTCAAACACTTGGGCTTAGGGAAAATAAGACAGTTATTCTTGTCATTACTTTATAAAACCCTGTTAAGGAAATAATCATGCTACATGAACCATGAATTCTAAAGTTATATTATATTTATCTTTTTACAATTCAAAAATTCTTGTAGGTCATGATGGAGACTTGGGAGCAAAGCTTATAGAAAAAGTAAATGAAATAATTTAATTGAAGAACTAACATAAAGGAAAAAACAGTGGCTCAAGTAGTACTATCTGGAGGGTCATACAAGTTCATATTTGATTCAAATTTATTTATTTCATTCAAAATTCCAGTTGATTAGGTAGAACATGAAAAACATAGAAACCAAGGTGCAGAGAGAAGGGCCCACTCACAGTTTGAGGTGACCTCTGTGGGCTAACCCTGAGAATATAATTGAAGAGAAACTGGGGCTCTTAAGAACTGGGCAGTATTTCACCACTTTTATGGAATTTTTCTGTTTCCAGGGCAAGAACTAGAGTGCCAATTAGAAAGCAGAAGCAGAAACTCATCTCACATTCTTTCCGAATGGACTGAAGTCAGTGGCTTAGAATTCTGTGGACACAGAGATGACAATGACATTCCCCCGTAACAAAGTTTAGACGAATCCATCCATAGCCACCAGGAAGGGAGTGAAAGACACATGGAGTGCTTTGCTAATACAATCAAATAAAGCTTACAACACTGCATATGCACTTCAAGTTTAATGATTTATATAACCTTCATTGTGTTCTTTGATAAGCAGAAAATGCAAACTCTTCACATACGTGACACAAATTAATATTGTTTTACAAGGTCAAACCAATTTTCAATTTTTTTCTTCTCTTTACCTGTATCTGTAAGCAGTATCAATGCTTAACCTTCCAGTATCCAAAAAGCACTCCCTGTACTAGGAGACCACTCCTCTTACTAATATATACACTCCTTGTGCAGTTACCTCTAATCATGGGTACCAGTGTTTGAAAGCATTGGTGATGTGGGACTTTAAACTCTGTTTTTCCTGTTAGGGGTGATGTAGAGGTTTCAACAATATAGCCATCCTGCTGTGGGGAAGAAATATTTTTTGTAGCCCTGGAAGTATTGATTTTTCCCTCAAAACCTTTCTCAACTCGTCCCTCACTTCATTGAATGTCGGAAATCTGAATCATTAATGAAGTCACTCGGCTTTACTTCCCACATCAGCCCATCAGTAATTACACTATTTTCTTCTTTCCATTCCCAGTACCACCGGTAGAAGCCATGCCTTTACTTTCTCCTACTGAAACTACTGCAAAACCTCCTAAATGATTTCCCAGTTTTCTTTCCAGTTTTCCTATGATTCCTTCTCAGCAAGTAGCCAGAGGAATCAATTTAAAATGTAAATCATATCCTATGTGAGATGGAGTAGAGTGTGGTGTATTAAGACGATGCCAAGGTCCTTCCTCGTTCTCACTGGCCCCTTTGCCTGGAGCACACTCTCGAGAGCCCCCATTTTGGACATAGTTGGCTTCTCATCTCTCTCTCAACTAAACCGCCTCTTTTTCAGAAAGACCTTCATACACCTCATTGCCTATCTTGTTAAAATGTAGGTACTCTGTGTTAGTTTCAATCCTGGCATATACTATAATTATTTTTATATTAATAATAACAATTTCAATTAAAAAATTATTGGATTGATTTGCCATGTGTTATCATTTGTGTGTCTAAAAAGAACATAAGCTCCATGAAAACAACAAATACTGTGGTTGTGTCTGGCAGACACTTTCTATCTCCATAACCTTAGGTAGCTTAGTTAGACTGTCTGCAACTTACTTTCTGCACCTGTAAAATAGGGTTAATAAAGGCATCAAGTGGGGAGTGCTTCTCACAGTACCTAACAGGACCTAACACATAGTAAAATCTCAATTATGATAGATATTATTGTTACCATTCTCCACTGTGTCCTTAGTACCTAGAATAATGCCTAAAGCAAGAAGCAGGGGTTCAGTCAATACTGTTTGAATGGATAAATGAGTGAATAATAGCACAAGGAGGTAGAGAGGCCAGAGAGTTCCGGATTCCTGGCTTCCTGGAGACTTAAGAGAGAGAAGATAGATAGCAGTGGAACACTTAGGTGATGGGCAGAAAGCAGAGTGCTCTGAAACACTATGTGTTTTCCTACCTGGCAAGTTGTTCTTCAAACTGAATGTGATTTCAGCAGAAGGACCCCCAGCCCCAAACCTTTCTCCCCACAAAAGATATCAGAAGCATAGATTCATTCTTTCTTAACTCACCCATTCCACAATCATAGCTAAACTGTTCCATGTGAAATTTCTTAGAAGACTCAGCATGTTGGTATAATTAGCTTTTGTCAATTTATAAATTACATTAAACAATTTCCTTTTTGAGCAGCAGTGAGAGTTTATCAAGAAAAAAGGAAGAGAGTAGATTTCTGAAGGAGTGGAGATTCCCTCTAAGGGGAAAGAGATGAGCAAGAAGGGAGACAGAAACTATCAAAGGCAAACTTCAAAAGCTTCATGCTTTCACTCCTGGTCAGTCCTATTTATCTTCATTTGTACGTTGACAAATAGTCTCTGCACAAAATTTCGTGCAATTCGGAGTCTGTTTCAAACTGGGTGGCCACACAGACTTACTGTAGCCAAGACCTGAGGTTAAGGTCAGACCAAATGTTAAGGCAAACATGCCCAGTTTTGGCTCTCTTGTTGTTTTATCTGGGTGGGCCATTTAAACTTCCCATGAAGCAATTTTTTTCCACTTGGAAAATAAGTATAGATGTAATCTCTTCTGATTCCCACATCAAGATCTTACAAGTATAAATAATATAGCATTTTTTATTGAGTTATTGAATGTAATTTAAAAAAAAACTTTACAAGACAGACAAACAAAACCTATCACCCTTTGATATTTGATTTGAAATTCTGAAAGCATAAGCCTATATCAAATTATGTATATAGTCATGACATTAATTATGTGTGCATAGAGAAAGGGTTAGCTGACGGTAAACAATCTGAATATCAGAGTGGCTCAAGACAGACACAATAATACCTTGAAATTAAATATGAATAGTGCGTTAACAATATTTCCTGAAGTTCCTTGATGGCTATAAGCTCCAGTTTGAAACTATAAGAATCACTGTTAAAAACACAGATTCCTAGGCTCCGTCCTACACTCCAACTCAGAATACTCAGAAAATGGGCCTGGGAAAAGCATCCTGGTGATTCATTTTGTTTCTCATGAGTAAACTGGAAACAATTTAAGAATCAGCTGGGGTCTATAATGAAATACACATACTTGGCCCCATCATAAACAGAGTAAATCTGTCTATGATGGGGCCCCCAGACTTGACAGTTTTAGCAGTCTCCTCTAGAAAATTTTATATCTAGTAAAGTGTGAAAACCACTGCTCTCAACATTTTGCAGTAGGGCAAAGTTGGACTTGCTTCATAACATGCTGAGGAACTTGTCATAAGAACATTTAGTGAATGCAAGTAAGGTTTGTTAAAATGATGAATTTTTGCTTTTGCTTAAGTAAGTTATGTATTTATTCTCTTTAATACCCAATCAAATAACTTAGAGAGCCTTTCATGAATAATGCAAGGGAAAACTTCAAAGCAGTTTATATATATTTTTACGACATAAACTGTTAAAGAAAATAACTAAGGTTTATTATCCAAAACTAAATATATTTTATTTTACATATATTTTCAAGAGTTAGTCAAATTTCCCCACAAAGTATTCAGATAAAAATAGTATATATACAGCTGCATACTATTTCCTATGCTTTGCTCTTTCATTTTTATCTCAAATTGAGACTATTTCTAGTCCATTAACAAAATTTTACAAAAGGTTTTTTTGGTTTTATGATATCTTATTTATTCATAATTTTACATTTGTATTTTTCCTGCCTATTTCCTCTGACATTTTACTTTTTTCCTGTATTTCAATCCTTTATTTTTTTATATTTCTTCAATTTTTATGGTTTAACATGTTTTCCTTTTGCATTTATTTCTGATTTTTATTTTTTTAATTATATCTTTTATACATATTATTTACTTGTGTCTCTTTTTTTTTTTTATCATTGGAAGACATGGACCTTTCTTTCCTTGAATATTGAAACTCAAAGAACATTCAGTTACAATGAAGTAGGAAAGCTTGACTCTTTTAGAACTTGTTTCTTTTTATCCATTTGTTTTGTTTTTACTTATAGAAATTGTCATTTTACTCCCACATTAATCAAGATTGAATGTTGGGAGGCTGTGACTAGACAGCTCTACTTCTTTTAACAATGGAAAGGTCTGTCAAACTCTTCATGTAGCTGATTAGCGCCAGTGTGAGAAAACCCATCTACCCTCGCCTCTGTGAGCTTGTCTTACTAGGTGATTTACAATAGAAGATTATAAATATCTGTGTTATGAGTGTGCTCATGAAATGCAGTACCCTATCTACATCATTTAATGGTATGGCCCATGAGCCATTTTTATCATTCTACGATTAGACAGGTGTTAGTAACAGAAATAAATGAAACTAATTCAGTTGATTGTTGTGCATTAATATATGTTTTTATCACATTTTGATGCCTTCCACATAAATGAAAATATATTTAGCAACATGGCATATGCAAAAATGAGTAAGTTTTGATCAACATTCAGGTACTTATAGTCTAAAAGAAGAAATAAGATACAAAGTGATGTAGTAAAGGGGAAAATGGTGCAAGTCAAGAAAAATAATGTAGAGACTTACTTTGGGAGATGAGAAAAGGAAAATTTTAAGGCATCAGGAAAGGCTTCATATGAGAAGGTGGTGTTTGGGCAGGGTTTAAAAATGGGTTGGGGCTGAAACATGGAATTGGGAACATCTGGACACTTCTCAGGCAAAAAAATAAATTAATAAAATTAAAGTAAAATAAAAATAAAAACAGAAAAAAGACATGGAGAAATGTAGGAGGCAGGGAATAGTGCAGAGGACGGTGTGATTTGGGGGAAATACCAATGCAGGTGGCTTACTTGGAAATATGAAGGCTCCATTGATACCTAATTGGTGGGAAGAGAATGACATATTAAGTGGTCATTAACAGCATGTATGGAGCTCTTACTATGCACCAGGCACTTAGCTAAGCACTTTGTATGCCTTATACAGTGTAATCCTCACAATAATAGTGTGAAAGAAGTGTGAAGCATGATCCCATTTCACAGATAATGGAAAAGATGTGAGAAGTGAGATGACCCACCAAAGCTGAGTTTGCCTGACCTCAAGGGTGAAGTGTATTTACTGCCTCTGGGATGTTAGCGTGACTGCAGAGTGTAAAACAGGACAGAAGAAGGTGGGAATACGGTTACCAGTCTATAGTGTCTTAAAGCCCAAGAAAATAGCATGAAGGCCTGCCTAAAGTGGTGGCAAGCTGAGTGGAAAAACAATAGGCTGTTTGATCTTTTTTAAATGGCCCCTTAGAAAGCATCAAGTGTAGGCCCACTTCCCAGTCTAAATTAAATCCCTTATTGCGTCTATCAAAACATGCTCTAGATTTGTCTTGTAGCACTTATTACCATTTGTAATTATGCATTTGTGGGACCCTCTATTTACTCTCTCTCTCGCTCTCTCTCTTAGTAAAGCCCAAGGTTACAGAGACTATGCTTGCCAAACCCAACACTGTATCCATCTACAATAAATATTTACTGAATTTAAGAATGGATGGTGGGTAAATAAATGTGGAATAAAGAATAATTTCAAGAACACAGGTAGAAAACTGAGTGGTTGGGTGGGGTTGGAGTGGTGAGGAGAACAGCGGAAGGAAGAATTAAAAAAAAAACAAAAACTATTTCAAGATATGGAAGCGCAGGGATTGTGCACTGAATATAACAAGAGCGCCAGAGAAAGGAACTCCCTAAGTAAAAAAAGATGCATGATGGTTTTTTTTTAAGCTATATTCTACAGTATTTACCAATAAATTCAACTAGTTAAATAGATTTATTTTTAACTCTTCTCTCTTTTTAGTATCTAGTTTGCTTTTTTATGAGAATTTTTTTGAATATCTTATATAAGTGAGTCAAACTAGTAGGTCTATTTTTTTCCTTTTTCTATTTAATTGATAACATTTAAATAAGATTAGCCAGGATTACACCCAGTATAACTGTAATCTTGGATAACCAGAAACTATATAGCTTATCAACCATTTAATTATTTGGTCATTTCTTTCTCTTTTTTTTCCTTGCAAATTTTCAGGAGAGCCTTCTTGACTCTGGGGAAATAAAAAGTTAGGTTCGTAAATTTTTGAAGCATATGCTGAGCCGCCATAACTAATGCTCAAAAGAAATTGTCTAAACCTTTGGCTCTTTATTTACCTTAAAAGATGGATAGCAGTAACCAAAAATCAGTCTTAGTAGCATCTCTAGTTTGAAGTGAATTTCTCATTTCCATCAGAACAAAATAAGCCCCGCTTTAAAAATCCATTTTAAAAAATGAAAAAAGCATTCCAAATCAATAAGCAAACTAAAAAGCCCAAGGATATGAGAGTTCTGAATTACACTACATATGTTGACATAGGAATAATAGCAGTGGAAGGACTGGCAGAAAATTTAGAGGACTAAGTCTTACCCAAAGATTATCATCAGTGTGTTCTTATCCTGTCTACAAACAAGAAATTAACATAGAATAATTCCAAAATGAGAAATTAGGAAAATTTTTGCAATGCTTAGAGAATATTTCTTTATAGAATTACCAATTTCCTACCTGTCCTTTCCTTGTTCATTTGTAATTATCATTCTATAAAATATAAATTGCTGTTTAGTTTGTAACGTAAAAATCCAAGCTTTCAACTCAATAATTATGCCTTAAAAACGATAGGACAGGTTGCACAGTTAAATAAAAGACTCAATTGCAACTCAAACGAAAGTTATCTTCCTATCCTTTACAACAAATACAGGACCTGTCTATATCCAACAATTCTGAAAAGTTTTCCCCAAGGAAAAGAAGTGTAATAATCTGAAATTCAAGAAATGTCTCACACAGAAATGAAAAATGATTTCAGTACTGTGTAGTTAGAGAACTGCCTCTCGGCCGCTTATAGTATGCTTAACACTTAACTGCTTCATAATTTGGTAACCTTCAATAAAAAGAATAACAATAGTGATTATAGGACCTGAAATATGAATAACACATAACAGTAGCCATCAAAAACCCCAAAAAGCAACAAAGCCCACATTATTTTGTTTCACTCATGCATACACATTTGAAAAAGAGGCATCCCAAAGCTTCATATTTATTTTTCTAAAATCATGTTAATTTCTTATTTATTTCAGGCATTACTAGAGACTCAAAATTTACTGCGCACTCAGGTTGCAAATTTTACCTTCAACCTTGGATTTTCAGGGAAGTTTTACCACACAGGTAAGAAGGAGCTTTGTGTTCTCAGGCAGCTACATATAAATAGGAGAGAGGATTTTAAATGTTTCATAAGTAGGAGAAATAGAATATCCAGACTGATTATGGGAAAAACTTGGGTTCATTATGAGTAGCCAAATCCAAAATCAATGAACTTGTTTACTTTGGCAAATACTGTTAGAATCAAGGGCAAAAGAGGAAGAGAACTGACTTTGTCAATTCAGGAAAAGAAACTGTAACCATTGTTCTGTGTGTCTATGCCTCTTGTGTCAGCTTAGTCTAAGTAGGACGCATAATGATGACAATGACGGTGATGATATAACCACTGTTATAATAATGATAATAATACAATGGACAGTGTTTTAAAATTGTAGGACAGTCTAGGCAACATTTTTGTATGTATTACTTTGCTTTGGAAAACATCTAGTGATCAGAGAGGAATTTGATAGCCTCAAAGAAATTTAATAGATTTTGAGTCATTTTGCTTAATTTACCTTCCCTTGCAGGATTTTCCTTAAAAATATTACAGTGATTTGGCCCAACATGCATTAATACCGTCACAATCAGGTTCGTATTTCTTTCCATGTCTATCCAGTCACAGCTGTACTTCTGTCCAGTCTCAGCCTCTCAACAAATTCTCAAAATATGATGGGTGTTCATGCACTACTCCATGTTCTGATATTTTACACATCTTTACCCATCTTTACCTCCAGAATTTAACTCTTATTTTCTGAATAATAGCATTATAATGTCAGGCACTAGTATAGAGAAAACTATGTGCGTAAAAGTGATTGTCTTATAGTAATAACAAAAAGGGCACAAAATGATGTCCTAGAGTCTGTATTAGGGCAATACCTACTATCTGCTCCTATTTCTGCATCTCTGGTGAAAGCTAAATGCTTTGTTTAGGATTCTGCATTGTTCTTACTTCATAGTATCCTAGTGAAAAGATTTCATAGTATTCTCTATGAATGCATGCAGTTTACCGACTCATCAAAAATATCCCATGCAAAGGGAGTCTTTAATTATCATAAGTGCAGTTCATTTACCCAGAGGGGCTTTTTAATGTTTACCCAAAGGGGCTCAGCATGGTTTATTAGAATATTGAAGTAGCAATGTCTTATTGGCTTTTCTTTAATGCTTTTTACTCCTGCTCTGAAACATGTAAATCTGTTTAAAGTAATAGAAGGAAAATTTGTATTTAGACCAGTTGATAAATCAAATCATTGCATATTTTAAAAGGACATTTTGCAGAAAAAGATTTGGGTCATCACATCTGCACAGGCAAAGCAATTCTAGCTTACAATTTTGAAAATAGACATGGTATTGTAAATTCTTTTCAAAAGACCCCTCAAGAAATGAGTTCAGACCTAAGAATCACCGACAATGAAGTTATAAAGCAGATAACTCTAAAGGCTGTGTCTGCTCATGCTGGGGGGAAAAATATGGGATTATTTGGAGTTCACACACAAACAATACTATTTTGTCTTAAATAGCTGTATAGGGTAAGTAAAGCCATCCTTTCGCTGAAATATATCTGGATAACTGCCTCAGCTTTTATTTACTTTTCATATACAGACCTATTAAATCTGCCAGACATTTGCAGAGTTAATGTTGATAGCAGGTTATAACACTTCCCATTTCTTTTTTTATAATCCTGAACATGTACACACTACACATCCACTAGAAAATGAACAACACGCTAGTTAGTCACAGGCACAGTTGTTGGAGGAAGATACCAAGCAACAATAACAAAAAAAAGATATTGTAATTATATCTCTTAAATGGACCTTATTGACTCTTTATGTTGGTACTAACCTAATAAAAATAATGTAAGAAACACTATTCTGTTATACTGTGGGATAACAGACTTTAGAGACTAAGCAATATATATGCATATAAATTTGTGAGTTCTGGAAGTTTAATTACCTTTGCATAAATATGAACCTTTATTGGATTTGCTACTTTATGTGTAGAACCATTGAAATGCATCCATAACGTTTTTCAAGGGTGCAATCGTACTATATTAAGTACTTATTTATTCACTCGGGGATATCGAGGTTTCTTCCAGAGTGGAGTTCAACATTGATGATATTCACGGTGAGGAGGGCATGCCTCTTCCCTTTCTAGTCACATTCTTATATGGAGGTTTAACTATCAGGAGCTTTACAAATCAGAAGAGTGCTTTCCTTACCTATGCACTTGATTGTGATGTGTAACCATGAGAAGATGGCCTTGTCACAATGAGTGTCTCAGATCTGTCCCAGGATGATCTGATTTCCCAATGTATGAAGATGCTGATTGATGAGCCTCATTGTTTTGAAGACATTTAATCACATATGCCCAGTGTAATAACGATAGTTTCTGCATTCTTAGACTGCTTCACTTATTTGTATTTTCCATGTGTTCTTTCCTGTTCAGTTTCTCTGTCCTTCACGTGCTAAAAACAATTTCGCCTGAAAAGGACATATCACTAAGCCTTCCCTAAAAGTCAGTCACTCATGGGTGCCAAATTGAAAGGGGAAGGACATACTGTTGATTAAAAGTAAAAAAATAAAAGCATGGAGTTCAGAGTAAAATATGTTAGTCTGGAAATATTTAAAGCATGATTAGAATTGCACAATGAAAGCTCAGTTGAAAAAATGAAGATATTATAGGATTAAGATGCCTTGTAAGGATGGAGGGCTACAAATATTTTTTGTAGATATGATTTCTGGTGACAATCATTATGATTCTCTGTATAATAAATTGAATATGAATCAAACAATTACTCATATATAATATTTGCAAATTGGATAAATACTGGTCTTTTCCATGAATTCATATAAATAAAACAGACCTTTATGTAAAACTGCTAATTTTTAAACATGAAAGTAAAATACAGTGTCACATTCATTTTCTTTTGTTTGCTTTTGCTTTTCTGTATAATGTATTAGCTCAACGACTAGACATTGGAAACGGCCTGTTTTTGTTTAAATCTAGGCTCTGACATTTCACTAGTTATGTGAACAGATTACTCTACTGTGCCTCAATTTCCATATCTCCAAAATGGGAATAGTAATATCTCTCTTATCTAGAACACTGCATAGCATGTGATGCTATGTAAATGTCTATTATTATTATTACTTTATAAAGTACTTTTCTTTAAGAATCAAGTATTATTATAAATTATTGAATTATTCACCTGGCTCTATTTTCCAGTTTTGGCGCTATAGATAGCTTGTAATTAATTTTTATCATGAAACAATTCTTTTTATTTTGTATACTATTTAAAATTAGTTTATTCTATACCCACCTATATGGAACTGTGCCAGGTGCAGTATACAGAGAAAATTAGAAACCTCTTCTTGCCATTTAGAAATTACAATATTTCATATATGAAGATGAGCCAAAAATTACCTGCACTCTGGCTGTAGAATTTATTTTAATTAACTTTTAGAAAAGACAAACACATCATTTTCCAACATAATCTCCTTGCTTTTCAATACACTTTGCCCATCTGTCAGCAAGCTTTCGTATTCCCTCATTAAAAAATGTCTTAGGCTGAGCTGCGAGCCACGAATGCAGCACCGTCTTCACTTCCTCATCAAAAGTGAATCTTCATCCTTGTATAGCTGCTTTCAGGGGACCAAACAGGGGAAAGTCTGATGGAGCAAGATCAGGACTATAAGGAGGATGCTTTAACACCTCAAAATGAAGTAATCCACAACAAACTTAGGTTTCGAAAAGTTTATGTAAGATGGGTAACAACTCATGGAAGAGCATAAACAAACATTTGGATATCTACAAACAAAATTTGGACCAATACTCTAAGGAAGGTAAAAGAGAATCATTACTGATGACGAGACATGGATTCATCACTACAAGCCTGAGAATAAATGGCAGAGTGTGGAATGGAAACATCCTCAATCACCAACCAAGTTCAAAAGTCAACCTTCGGCTGGAAAATTGATGCTATAGTTTTCTGGGATTCACAACGGCCATTATTGGAACATTATCAGGAAAGTGTTCAACAGTCAACAGTGCTCTTCCCTATAGTCCTGATCTTGGACTAATGAGGGAATACAAAACTTGTTGACAGATGGACAAAGTGTATTTAAAAGCAAGGGGATTATGTTGGAAAATGATGTATTTGGCTTTTCTGAAAGTTAATTAAAATAAATTCTACAGCCAGAGTATAGAAATTTTTGACTCACCCTCATATAAGAGCAAATATAAGACAAACATTTGTACAAAATTGATAACGCAAAACACTGGAAGTGTATGTATCTGATTTTAATGTCACAACTGTGCCTTACGGAAACTAACCTAGAGCCCAAATCTTGCTAAAATTATTCTTATTTTGGCAGACTTAAAAATTTTTAGAAGAACACTATTATCTTATAACACAGATCCTGCAAAAGCAGAAACAAACAAATGAGTGCATAAATATTTTACTTCTGAATTAAAGCACTCATCCTCTGGGAATCAGTAAAGTACAATGATATAACATTTAAATGAGAACAAAAAATACCATATTTTAAATTAACAATGATGTAGATTTGAATCTAGATCAGTTTAGGCATGAAAGGCTCAGTTTAAACATAGACACCTTAATGTACTAGAACTCGTGCTAAATATAGTCAAGTATGAACTGTAAATTATATTCTCACATCATAAATCAGGTATAAAAAATAAATGTTTACAAAGAGTCAAAAATTTAATGTTTTCATTTAGCTGGATTTGGAAACATTTGAAATTCTTTTTTGGTCCCTCAGCATGACTTGATATCATATTTTTCATAAAGCAATTTCTAGTGTCATGAGCTAGCCTTATGTGGCTTTGAGTTATATGACCTGCATAAAATAAGAGAAGGGCTGATGGAAAATTAATCCATGGAGTGAAAAAAAAAGAAGTTTTAAATATCAGTCCTAACTTTGTGGGGAGTGCTTATAAATTAACACACTCTGGTATTAAAATTGCCAAGATTTTATGATCAGTCATGCATCTGTTTCTATCAATAGTCGGCAAAATTTGCTTTAAATTGAGTAATTGACCTCTTTCTTGGTCAAGTATGCATTATATGCTTCTTGCCGCTTCCAATAACATTCTGTGGAGTTTAAAGTAAATGGAAGCATTTCTCAAACATTCCATATTCAAAGCACAACGGAACGTTGGGAGAACTATCAATTCATTCATCTCATGTGACATGAAGTAGCTCTTTCTCATCTGTGCCTTAGTCTGCTAAATTATGACCATGAGAAACACTCTCTATAGCATAAACACTTCATACTTAAAATCTGTCTGAGGAAGTGACAAACTTCTCTTCATTTGGATTTCAATATTTGAAATTCTTGATATATTAACAAAAGCCAATGAATTGTAAGTCTATATTATTAACAATTTTGGCTCAAGTTAACAAAAATTAAGAATTTTTGCCTGCTTATCTTATTCATAGAAATTTATCACTTCCAAAACTTCTATTTCTTTACCCTTTATATAGTAGCAACTCTTATAGCAGTAACAGTGCCAAAATACTAATTAAACTTGGTGGTCCTTACAGCTTTTGAGAATTATGGATTATGGAATATATACCAAGAATAATGCATATACATAAACACACACAAAAGTTGACATGCACTTAAGCAGACATATGAAGGCTCTAAAACTCACTGACTATGTATATTAAGAGTGAATTAAGTTATTCCCTTATTTACTCTCCTGGGGAAGTGGCATGATGCAATGCAAGTTAAAGGGAGCCAGCCTCTGACTTCAAGAATTTAATAATCTAAGCAGGCAATATTTTTAACAATGTGTAAAAATATGTAAATTTAGAGCACTGCAGGTATAAGCCAGTAGATATTATTTTTAAGAAGAAAGTGACCCTAATATTTATGAATGCTAACTATCTGCAATTCACAAGTGCTTTAATAAACTGATCTCATCGACTCTTCATAAGAGCCGATGAGATCAATATTTATATCCCCACTTTAAACCAGAAAACCAAGACTGAAAGAAGTTAGTTGTACAAGATCACATAGCCAAGTATATGCTTTAACAAATATATGCTTTAACCATTTCATGGCATAACTTCATGATTCATGCAATCTTTACTATAGGACACTCAAATGGAATATTTGAAGACTCTTTTAAAAAATTCCTGTAATATTTACTTGCTTAAGTAAAGAATATAAAATCACCTATAAAACATACTCCAGTTAAAAAAAAAAATCCAAAGAAATATACAATGTAAGCCAGGATTTGTTACTTTACTTATTTAGTTAAGTATCTAGAGAGCACATAGGAATCAATTCTTATATTATTGATTCAGAATATTTTAAAATTGGACTGAATGCTGTAAAATGCTACAAAAACTATGATTTCATACAGTGCAAATGTTCTTGGATAGCCACGACACAAAGTTGCTGAGGTTGTTTTTCCTTCCTTTTTTGTTTTTCCACTTGTGACATAACAAATGGTTTTTTCTATGCATTGGGTATTGTTAACAAATTTTCCTAATAGAGGTTGAGAAATTAATACTAGTTTTAAATTCTCAAGTCAAGTTTCTGTTGTGTTAATAGATTTATTGTTTACATTTTATGAAATGTTTAAAGTGAGAAATGCTTTATGTTTATAGTGGTAAGTTTAAAATATAAGGACACAAGCATATTTATACAGTAAGACCTCAACTTTAAAAAAAAAAAATATGTAGAAAAGTTTTTAATGAAAGATACCAAAATGTTTCCACTGCTTAGTTCTGGAAGATGGTTTTTGTTTTTTGTTTTGCTTTTGTTTTTGAGTTTTCTGTATCACTTGTCTATTCTTCTCACATTTCTTCAAAAAGTGCATATTATAGTATAATCAGGAAAAAATTAACAAACTTTATCAATTAAATTTAAAGTTTTTTCAGCTCCTTATTAGACTTATATGCAGAAATATTTTTAAGAGTAAAAAGAATAATCACCTTTGACCAGGTTTCCCCTATGCATGAAGTAAGGGAGAGAACTGAGTTAATAAATTTAAAACAAAAATAAACAAACTAAAACTCAGTCTGTTTTTTTTTTTTATTACCACCATATGCTAGCAATTCTAAACAATATCAGTGATAAAATGCCCCTAAATTTAAACAACCATCTGCACTTACCCCACCCTATCCCATCCCCATCCCTGTTGCCTCTGATGTAATCTGAGCTATGGTCATTCTTCCTTTATTTAAACAACACAAAATTGGATTTATGTATCAGTAGCAAGAAGAATAACAAAAATATGACAAGCATAACCTTTAGCTAATATGGAATTTTCTCTAAAGCCATTTTTCTATGCTTTTTCAGGGACTGAAGAGGAGGATGAAGGAGATGACCTTTTGCTTCGGTCTGTGGATGAGTTCTGGTGGTTTCCTCACATGTGGAGCCACATGCAGCCCCACCTCTTCCACAATGAGTCATCTTTAGTTGAACAGATGATTCTCAACAAGGAATTTGCACTGGTGAGCACATTTTATTGCAGTATTTTTAAAACTATGAGTTGTGATATATTATGGGATTGTCAAATCAATTTATTGGGTTTAACCCAATAGAAATTGAATGGAACAGAAAATACCAGGTGCATCACAAGTATTAAGGGTATGTATTGCTTTGTCTTATTTTGTTTCAGGCATGTGTGTGTATGTGTATTGGGTCATGATGTGCTGTAAAATGTATTTCAAAAAATAGGTCGTTGTCAGAAAGTTACAATCTCCCACTTTATGAAAGGATTATTCTATGAAGAGGGAAAATAGTACTTTCTCCATTGTATTCCTAGTACATGATAATTGACGTTTTAAAAAGTATCTGTTGTAAGGGTGAATAAATAGATGGATAAATTGAATCATTAGAACAATGACTGTAGATCAGTGGTTCTCAAACTTTAGCATGTATCTTTTTTCACCTAGAAGACTTTTTAAAACACAGATACTAAGCCCACTCCTGGAGTTTCCGATTTGGCAGATTGCCCAAGAGGCCTGAGAACTGCATTTCCAGCAAATTCTGAAAGGATGTCCTTGCTGCTGGGACTGCACTTTGAGAACCACTGCTCTGAACTAGGAGTTAGCAGACTATGGCCCAAGGGCCAAATCTGGCCTGCTGCTTGCTTTTTATTGTTCTTGAGCTAAGACAGTTTTGTTTAGGGGCTTTTAAATTATGTTTTAAAATGAAAAACAAAGACAATATTCTGTGACAGAAAAATTATATAAAATTCAAATTTCAATGTCCATAAATATAAAGTGGTATTGGAACAGTACCACACTCTTCCATCTATGCATTGTCTGCAGCTGCTTTTTCACTGCAACAGCAGAGTTGGTAGTTGCAAAAGAGATTACCTGTCCACAAAACCCCAAATATTAACTCTCTGGACCTTTACCGAGAAAGTCTGTCCACCCCTGTGCTGGATATCAAGTTATTCATGTATCTTTTTAACAATCTAATGAAAGAAATCTTTTCCCTAGAAAAATACTCAAATGCGTATTTTCACATTGTCACACACAGTGTGGCAAATGGACACATGGGGTATGTGAATCCCCCAAAGACCCTGGGCCCCAGTTAAAAACTCTGTCTTAAAGTTTTCATTTAAAATAAACAGTTTATTTGCACTGTATGATTGCTGATATGTTTAATTTTTTTAAAGCCAAATTGGGAGGCACAAACCCAAGGCAGTATGAGTACTATGATATTTTATAATGTTATGCCTAGTTATTATGTTAACGGCTCACCCCTCTACCCATCTCTAAATCTTCAGGACTGTGTCAGATCTGCACATAGGATCCTTACTAGTACGTGTGGGAGTATAAAAAGCAGTTAAGATTATGGACTCAAGCACCAGATTGTCTGTGTTTGAATCCTGACTTTCCAATGGCTGCTCGATCTTGAACAAAAATTACTTAGCCTTGTGGTTCGAGCACAGCTGGAAAAGAATTTCCAGACACAAGGTAGAATGCAAGGAAGATAGAGTTTATTAGAAAGAAGTGTCACTGCAAGAACAGCGGGCCGACTTCCTGGTAGCCAGGGAAAGTCGACCATGAGCATGGGTTGCTTGCCTGTTTTTATAGCCAGGGAACCTGCGGTTATCTGCTGCCTGGGCAGAGTATGTATACTTTTAGGGGCTAAGCAGGAGAAAAATGGGGCAAATATCTTACCTTATATGCGATGGGCAAGGGACATGGCATGCTGCATGGGAAGGTTTGATGACACTGCAATTGTTGCATTGTACAGAGTGATAGGAGTCCTGTAACTCTTTGTTCCGGCAATATTGGCCCTTTGAGTCTATCTTGTTCTTTGTCCTTGGAGCACACCACAAGCCTCTGAGTCTCAGTTTCCCCACCTGTAAAAATGAGAATAATCATGACAACTACCTCATAGGACTGTTTTGAGGATACGTAAAATGTACTTAGAGCAGTGCCTGGCACACAATAAGAATTCAATGGGTGTTAATTAATCAATTATGGTCTTTCTAAATCCAGACAATTATGCAGTTATGTCTTGCTTTAAAAAAGCCAAATATTTTTCAAAATATAGATTTATAAAAGTTTGATCCTCACTTACTTTTGGAGGATGTCTAAAAAATTTTCTACTGCTTCATAACATTGGAAAATTTAAGTAAATATTCCTCTTAAAAAAATAAAC
Organism: Hippopotamus amphibius kiboko; assembly: GCF_030028045.1. Lineage (NCBI taxonomy): Eukaryota > Metazoa > Chordata > Mammalia > Artiodactyla > Hippopotamidae > Hippopotamus > Hippopotamus amphibius. The sequence goes on from NC_080198.1 coordinate 80,377,176, forward strand.
TTACCTTGAGTAAGCATGCTGAATTCTCTCAGTGCATTTACCTTGAAAATAAACTGTGTTTATCATTTGGCTTAAACGTCCCCCCTCCCATCTCATTCCCACTCTGAAGCCTTGCTTTCTAAGCATGTAAATTATATTTCATAATGGTTGATTTCACCTGTTTGTGTAATTTTTTTAAAGCCACGCTGAGAGCACTGGGAAAGACTCAGATATAATTGCTTTGTAATGAAATGTTCAAAGCTATTTAGAGTCCATTCAGAACAATTATATTTGTTTAGTCAGTGGCTAGAAACTAGACTGAAGCCTATAAATATACTTTGTAAGAAAAAAATCCTATTATATGTTGCATAATCAAAATGTAACAACTAAAGTGAAGTCCGTTAAACACACATGCTGAAATGATATCGTCCTTTTCCTTCTGGTGTTAAGCTCAATAAAACTTCTCAGGATTCTTCAAGCGGTGACATTCAGAATCCTTTAACTGTAAACATAGGATGATAATATGTGTGTTGTCCAAAGAACCAGGAAATGTATTTCTTTCTTATTATTATCTTTCCATACCCAGATGACACTTCAAAACCTTCAACAGTATCAAGATGGGATAGGATAGTGGAAAGCATTATATTGGCAGGCTAAATTTTATCCCTGACTGCTAGTAACAAGTTCTAATACAGCTGGCAACTCATTTAATGTCTTCATTGCCTCCGTTTCCTCCCCTAAAATGGTAATGATTCCCTTTTTCACTCTCTAAGCTAGAGTTTTTAGATAATTAATTTACATCAACTCATCTGCCAACCAAAAGCACTGGACCAGATAATCCAATGATCAATTCCAATTTTAAAATTCTGTGATCATTGACAACATCAGTCCACAAATTTGGAATGGACATCTTAAAACACTCATCTAGCTGCAACTGAAGTAATCATGGGAAGAGATTTTCAAACTAAATGACCAATTTATACTGAAAAAAATCAGAAGTGTTTAAATCTCTTTTTTATTCCATCCTGACAGTCCTCCCTATTCCTTGGTATGACCTTGGCTGGCAGAGGGACTATCAGTGAAAAGCACAATTGTTCTCACAACATTTACAAAAATGATTCCTATAACATATTAATAGCTTCGTATTGATATTTCAAAAACTGTTAAACTATCAATTGAAATAGTTTCATTTGTAGAATTTCTCCAAATTCTTTCTGGATAGAGTTTATTTTCTGTTGTAATATGTCTAAAAATCATGAGAAAAACATTGCAAGACTGTGTCTTTACTATTTCATTATGTCAGAAGAACTATTATTTCTGTAAAGCATCATCATTTCTTCATCCATGCACACTTACATATGGGGTGTGAATGTTCATGTATATGTATGGGCAGTCACATGTATGTCTATGCTTAATCTATGAGCACATGTGTATGCAGTGTGAGTGTGTGTGTGTGCATATATATATATGCATGCATGTTTAATCTATGAACATATATGCCATGTGAGTGTGTGCACACATGTGTATGTTTGTACAGAAGGTGTTAATCTAATGATTAGCACAGGCATCTCAGATATGGTCATTGCAAGATATTATACTTGTATGGCAGTGGGGTGGGGGGAAATAATTTTGATTCATTTTTTAAATTTTTTTAACTAAAGCATACTTTTTGCTGTCACTAAATAGAAATAACACTTCAGAGATGACAATAGAAAAATTAAGGCTAAAGAGAACAAGAATAATCAGCTAATATTAAAATGCTTGATGAGATAGTTACCAAAAATTGTTCCTGGTTTAACCCACATCTCCTTTTCAAACACAGAAAGAATGCCTGTAAGCATAAACCTGAATTATTTATTTTTTATTCCATAATAGATCTATGGGGAAATGGTGGTTTGTTATTTTAAGTTTTGTATATAGATTCATTAAAATTTCCAAATGAGTGGAGCTTTTCAGTTCACTAATAGTAGCAGACCAAAATTATCCTGAAGGGAAAAAGAGCACTTTCCGTCTTCAGTGGTAACTTTTCAAAACTGCTGTGAGGTTTTTTTTTTTTTTGACACTTTATCAAACAGTTGGAAACCTTATAAGTAAATAAGTAAAGAATTCTTGAAATAAAGGCACAGATTTTTAAATCTGCTTTTTAAAAGAACAAATATGTATTTGTTTACTTATTTATTTATTTATATTTGGCGGAGTCAGGTCTTAGCGTCACGTGGGCTCTTCCTTGGGGCAAGCGGGCTTCTCTAGTTGTGGTGTATGGGCTCTCAGTAGTTGCAGTAAGCAGCTCTCTATCGTGTTGCGCGGGCTGCAGAGTGCGTGGATTCTGTAGTTGTGGCATGCAGGCTCTTTAATTGGGACACGTGGGCTTAGTTGCCCTGCGGCATGTGGGATCTTAGTTCCCTAACTAGGGATCGAAACCACATCCCCTGAACTGGAAGGCAGATTCTCAACCACTGGACCACCAGGGAAATCCCTAAATCTGCTTTTAAAACACTACATGTATTTATGAACTCTATATAACTTTTTTCATATTGACACAATATCCCGTATATGAAAACTTCTGACATTTAAATTGTTCTCATAAAAATCCAAACTCATCAAAGAGCAGCTATGAACACCTTTAAGTGTCATAATGACCTGCACACTAAATCAGCTATGTAAAGATTTCAACTAAAAAATAAAAGGAGTATGATAGTGGAATTCATGGCACAATGAAATAAAACAGGGAGAGCTGTCTTTCAATAGCTGCTAAGCCTAAATGTTTATTAAATGATGCAGTAAATATACCCTATGCTATACAACAAATACCAGACGTCAAAATCCCTGATAATTACAACTAAGAGGATATTTCAAAGGTAGGAAATGTAGAGAAGGTAATACTATTTAATCAGAAGTAAAATTGTGAACAAATACTGATTTGATGAAAGTTTACTATAGAGCAAATAGTGTATTTTGGAGGTTCAATGATGTATAAGGCAGTCTGTACACTTAGCAGAGTGGACACTCACAGGAGCATGGATTTAGATAAAATATAAAGACGCAAAGCATTCAGGCACAGAAAAGTTTAAAATATTTTCAGTAATTGCATGAGTTCTTGAGGGATCCTGCAGAATACACACCCATGTGGTACAAATATCCATGTAAAATACTTTGGTAATTGAGTGTATTTGTTATCTATTGCTTCATAACAAATTAGCCCAAGACAACAACTTAAGACTGATATCTAACAGTTTGTGTAGGTCAGAACGTTGAATATGATTTAACTGGATCCTGGAGTTCAGGATCTCTTAAAAGACTTCAACCAACATGTCAGCTGGGACAGCAGTCCTTTCAAGGCTCAACTAGAGGGTAGACCAGCTCTGAAGCTCACTCAGGTGGCTGGTGACAAGATTCAGTTCCTCATGGATTGGTAGGCTGTGGGCCTGAGTGTCTCCTCAGTTGTTGCCTGGGTCCACCCTCAGGTCCTCACCATGTGGGCCACTCTAGAGGGCAGCTCACAACATGCAGATTGTGTTGGCTATTTGAGGGTCTTTGAATTTCCATATGAATTGTAGGATTAGCTTATCAATTTGTGCACAATGGCCAGCTGGATTTTTGATAGGGATAGCACTGAATCCACAGATCAATTTGGGAAATATTGTCATCTTAACAATATTAACTCTTCTGATACATAAACATGGGCTGTTTTTCCATTTATTAAGGTGGTCTTTAATTTCTTTCAACAATACTTTATAATTTTCAGGGTCTTTGGTTTGCACTTACAAATATTCCTAAGTATTGTATTCTTTTTAATGCTATTGTAAATGGAATTTTTTATTAATTTCAATTTCACATTTTTCATTTTTATGCATAGAAGTACAATTGATTTTTGTATATGGACCTTGTAACCTTCAAATTTTCTGCACTCATTTATTAGTTCTAGAGGTTTTTTTTTTAATGGATTCCTCAGGATAGTCTATATGCAAGATCATATTATATGTAAATAAAGATAGTTTTACTTCTCTAATTTGGATACAGTTTATTTCATTTTATTGTCTAATTTCCCTGACTAGAATCTGGAAGATAATGGTGAATAGAAATGGCAAGAGCAAATATCTTCGTCTTATTCCTGATCTTAGGAGGGAAGCGTCCAGTCCTTCACGATTAAGCATGATCTTAATTGTAGGCTTTTTATAGATTTTCATCATTAAGTTGAAGTTTCTGTCTATTCCTACTCAGTTGAGTATTTTTATCATAAAAGGCTGTTGGATTTTTCACATAATTTTTTTTGGTGTCTATTCGTTGATTATGGGTTTTTTTTTTCCCTTTTTTTTATTGTTATAGTATGCTACATCAATTGATTTTTAGATGTTAAACCAACCTTACATGTGTTTGATAAATCCCACTTGGCCATGGTGTATAATACTTTTCTTATGTTGTTGAATTTAACTGCTCATATTTTGTTGAGGATTTTGCATCTATATTCATAAGGATATTCATCAGGATAGTTTTCTTTTATTATGATATCTTTGTCTAGTTTTGGTGTTAAGGTAATACCCAAATATACTGATGCACTTAACAGTGTCCCACATTTCTCTGAGATTCTATCCAGTTTTCTTATTTTTTTCCTCTCTGTTCTTTAGACTGTATCATCTCTATAGATTTATCTTTAAGTTCATGACATCCTTCTCCTGCCAGCTCTAATGTACTGTTGAACCTGTCTTATTTTTCATTTTAGTAATTGTACTTTCCAATTCTAGGATTTCCACTTGATTCTTTTTTTATAATTTCTAATTTTTATTGATATGATCTATTTGATGTCATGCATTCCTTTATGTCTGTAAGTATGGTTTGTTTCAGTTCTTAGAATACATTTGAAATCTTTGTTTGCTAAGTCTGGCCTCTGGGCCCTTTAAAGGCAGTTTGCATTGCTTACTTTATTGTCCTGTCTATGGGTCACACTTTCCAGTTTCTTTGTATATCTTGTAATTTTCTGCTTAAAACTGGACATTTTAAATAATGTTTGTAGCACTCTCGGTATTGATTTTGATTCCCTCCCCCCATCTCCAGGGTTTTTTTGTTTTTATTGTTATTTACTCATTTGTTTATTTGTTTAGTATGATTGGGCAATTTAAGTGGAGACTCTTTCCCCAGTGCAGTGTGCAGCCTCAATGCTACTCCTCAGAGGCAGCACAGTCACTCTGGAATAACAGTAGTTTTAGCAAGGTTGCTTTTGCATTTTTTCCTGATGTCTCTATTAAGCTGTCTGCCTATGGTATAAAAGTTAGACAGATATGAACCTACGCTAATTACCAACAATATGCTTTATTGGTTTTGAAATGCCCTAGGATGCAAATTGTGCCATAGTCTGAACCAATAAAACATGGTCCTTTTCACAGTAGTCTTTGAGGCCAGTATATGATGCTCTCTATGACTCTAGGAGTAACCCTAACTGTCTCTTTCCCTGATTCTGTCTAGTAAAATTTTCTTTGGTATATTATCAGTTAATTAAAATGGAAACAACCTCCTCTTAATTGCTTATCATCAAAATCATCATTTGTTTTCAAGAGTGACCTTAGGCTTGAACTTCTTAACTCTCTGTCCCAAAAAGCATCAATTCCCTTAGACAGAACTTAGGCATGCTCTCTTCTTATGATCTGCCTCCTATCCTGGGCAAAATCTCTCCACCGATGCTCCAGAGCTGAGGGTAGAGATAATGGCCCCCTTTACAAAACGACACTCAGTTTATGATCAAGGCACTGGGTTGAGACAGTAGCCTCTGATCCTCTCAGCTTGCCTCTGCTGGCATAGAACCACCACCCTACAACTAAGCTGGAGCTAGGACAAATCATGGTTCCAGTATTCTTGGCCTATATCTGGGGTACAGCTTCTGCTCCATGAGTGTGGCTACCTTGAGGAGGAAAGGTGTCCCCTGTGTTCTTGGCTGCACCCAACATGGGTAGGGATTTTGTCACTCTAAACTGGATCAAGTAGGGGAGGGCCATGGCTCAAATGCTACACACTTTCACTGTTCTTACCAACCTTAGTAGATTTTCTTGAATAAATATTTCTTCATTTCATGTATCTTCTTCGTTCATTTTCCACAGACTTTAAATGGTTTTTTGTTTCTAATAATTTCTACCAGTTATGGTTGTTTTGCTGGGAAAGGGTCCACTGAGCTCCTCACAGCACCATTCCAGATGTCTGAATTCTATCATCATCATTTTTTTTAATTTTAAACAGGACGTGGACTTTATTTTAAATGAAGACTCGAATATTTTCTCATACAGTGTCTTATTGATAGTCTCTTAAAAGACCATAGTTATTTCAAATGTATGTCTTTATTAAAATAAGTATTTTCATATTAGTCCTACTGATATAATAAAGTTAAAAGTCTAGTTGCAAAATATGTACCCAAGGAGAGCTATTACCCATCTCTACATATCTCTAAATGAATCATGTTTTGAATTGGATAAAAGGAGGATTTTTCAACTATTTTGATTTAATAAAAAATTACTCAGCTTTAACTATAGTTCTGGAGAATCTGTTTAGCCAGAAAACTTATCTCTACTATTATATATTTATCCCTTGACCTTGAAAAATAAAAGGGCCAATATCTAGCATCATTTCTTGACTAATTTGTTTCAATAGCCTCTTCGCTGGTCTCCAATTCCACTCTCAGCCCTGTTGAGTCTATTCTTATCAAAGCAGCTACAATGATCTTGTTAACACGTAATTCAGATTCTATCACATTTTGTCTCAAAGCCCTTCAAACTACCTTAAAATAGCCCACAGGCCCTAGCATCTGGCCCCTTACATCGTGTACTATATGCTCCCATCTCATTTTTTAATGACTGATACTTGAAAGTCTCTAGTGTGCCACCCTTCATGCAGTCCTTGACAATGACTGTTGATCTTCACAGTTTTCACACTTGTATTGTGCTCCTCTGGTTTTGAGCCAAGATTCTCCTACTCTTCCTACAAGTCACTGCTGACCTAATGCCATCCAGGCCCTGGGGTTCTTGAATTTGGAGGAGCATTTCCCTACCTCCCATTCTCTACACCATATACACACTCCCAAGAACAAATCAGAAAGGCTGGAGTTAAAGAATATTTTAGTGACATCATCTTGCATTAATTAAGTTATCCTTGCCAGTACTGAAAAGAAGTTGAGGAGAGAGAAGAAAGTATTGCCTTTATCTCTTCTACCTAAAAGTAAATTGCCTGTGTTCTGGTCTTATCTTCCATTTCCCCTTTTCCTTGATCCTTAAGGATGGTACCACTTTTATTTTACTTTGTTTTTCATATACTTCAATCTATGTAATCCACTATCCTAATTCTCCATACCGAAATTGCCATCCTACTTTTAGATTTAAGCCCTGTGATAGAAATGCAGCTATAATTGCTAGTTATTTCCCCTGATAAGCTAAAATTTCTAGACTGGGTTTTCAAATTAAAACCCACTATACTTTGGGAAATAATTTTTTTGTATCAGTTTTTAATCCTAAAGCAGGCAACATGTATTTTGAAGCTTGAAAAACCATTAAATAATGAAATCAAATATTAATGGCATTTCCTTGGAAGACAGAGCCGTGAAAATGTGCTAAATGTTTAGTAAATGGAATATTTGTATGATCTTGAATATATTTAATTCTACTTATTGGAAACCTATCATGAGCAAAATGGTGTTGGGAAAGAAGAAAATAAGAAAATCACAGTGGGACAATTATAGGACACCAGCCAGCAAACTTCAGGCTCATTTATATGAGCACTTAAATGATTTTGTTACTGAATATAGAACATTTATTTATAGATGGCATTTTCCAACAGTTTAAAAGTATTTCCATATACCCATGTGGTTGGTAGATATATCCCTTCATCATTATGTCTGTTAATTATTTTTTCTCTTTATGCGTGCATGTATTTCTCATATATTGTTCGAAAGTATTATTCATAGACACAATTCATCCTTCTCCATATTCCTTTTCTGTGACAATACTGCCTATCACAATCCTCTGTAACTTCCTGTTAATATTCTTGTGTTTTATTTACAATAAAAGTGAATAAAACTTTGTGTGAAAAAATTGCACACCTACAGATTTAAGCTTTAATATATGCTCTATGAGGATGGAATATTGTGTTACAATGAGTGAGCTGTTCATTTGTCACTGAAAATCTTCAGCATTTGAGTACTTTATTGTTTTAACCATTTCAGAGAGTAACCTTTTAAAATGCATAACTTACCACTTTTAAATTGATAAATGTGTACCAAGCATCATGTCATTTTTCACAGTGGATAAAGGTTTTCATGTTAATACAAATGATTTTACTGTACTCTGTTCTTGCTGTGCTCTCACAGTCAGCTGGTAGTATGTGGATTAGTTGCTCGTAAACTATGTTTGTAGAATTTTTGAATTTATGTCTACTTTTTCTAGTTTTCCAGTCTATGGTTTGCAACTTTGGTAGCTTTCCCTTCTAGCCATTGTCATGTTATCTGGGTCTAGCAGCCAGATTCCCATTTCAGTAAAATGAAGTGGTGAAACTAGATGACCACTGAAGCCCTTGATATCTGTAAAAATATATGAATCTGAGTTGCCCTGAGCTTGGAAATCATATATAGTAGACTTCTTAGGCTTTCTTCTAAAGTGATAATGGAAGCTCTCGATTTCACAAATGAAAAAACTGAACTCATACATGACTTGTCCTTGGTCACACAGAGAACCCACATTCTGCCTTGTGGTTCCTAATTCAGTGCTCTCTCAATTGCACCATACAAAACCCAAGCCAGAGCTGGTGATCTGTGGGAGAACCAGACAGCATCTCCCCAAGGTAAAATGAAACAACTTATGTGCCCTATTTTCCTAATAGCCTTTTGTTAACCATAGTCCAAGTAATCGAAGTAATATATGTGACCTCTGCAAAGTTGAATAATTGTTGAATAACCCAGACCTTTCTTGTGTATGAGAGAAGATGTTATTGTATGAAATTTCAAAGATTAATATGGAAAATTTTGTATATTAATGGCATAATGATCAATGTATTGCATAACAAGTGAAAATATTTTGATTTCTCTTTCAACTATCCATTGACAGCAGACAGCTTTTTACCCTTTTTACAAGTAGGATAATATTGTTTAATAAAGTTCTTAGCTAGTTTATTCAAGCAGTCACTAAGGTTCTCAATTTCTGTTTTCACCAAACCTACAACATGAAGAACAGGATAAACTTCTTGCCTGGAAATTAGAATTGGTTTTTCATTAGCTATTAATATTCATACTGCTTAGTAATGGATTTAGAGGAAAAAAAATGGCTTTTCTTGTCATGTGTTGTATCATGGTCAGTCCTTGACTTGCCAGTCTGGTATTGACAGGTAGATGAAAGAATTTCCCTTAGACAGAAAATCTCTACAGTACATATTTATCTATTTGATTTTTTCAGCAGAGGGCACCATCAGACACCCCCAACCCCCAAATCCCTAGTTTAGCTGCAGCATCTTTTTTCCGTAAAGTAGCTATTTTATTCCTGAACATGTTCAACCTCAAAGGAATAAACACAACCTACAAAGTGCACTTTAATACTGGGCAGCAATAATTGAAGGAAATGAACTATTTATATTATTCAGATGCACTCATATGAATCTATGAAGGGTTGCCCCTGTCTGTTCTGGATACCTTGTTATCATTATTTTTGGTAAGTGTAAAGTCTTGAAAGTCATTCTTTCTGCTTTATGTTTTTTATGCATTTAAATAATATTTTAAGATTAACGAGAGGAGCTCCAATTCTTTTCAAGTGGTGATACATATAAAAATTGCAACAGAGATTTCCCCCAGGAGGTAAGCTGATAACTGCTTAAATTAGCTGTTAATATTCAATGTACTTGCTTTAAGGCAAATAAGTATTTCCTCTAAATATTGTTTTCTTTATATAATACACAGCAATAAACTGTGCACAGAATACAAAAGACAAGTTCGTGTTCTTCTGAAGAAAACGAAACCTAATCTATTTTTATACATAAAAATCTTTGATGACATGAGCTTACCCTGTGTGTGCCATTACCTGATTGCCCAGAGTATTAATTAAGCTCACGTGTTTAGCTTCAGACATAATTTGGTTCAAATTGCATCTTTGCCAATTGCTAGATGGGTACCCTTAGCAAATGACTTAACATTCCTGTGCTTTAATCTTCAAGGTGTAAAATGGAGATGATAGTAGTTTCTACCACATAGGTTTCTCTGAGGATTAGATGATGTGTGTACATATTCATATGTGTATAATGCTTAGCTAAGTGCTTGGCATGTAAGTGTTTTGAAAAGCATTTGTCGTCAACAGCATCATCATGGCTACCCTCACTTTTCCCGTATTTCTTCAGGAAGCTTGTGATCATTCCTTTTGACATAAGAGGTTGATGATGGTGTAAAACCACCGAGTGACTTTTTCAAGGTAACGTAATATGCACACTGGGAACAGATACAAGACAGGCTAATTTGCTTTGCAGACCTTCATCTATGCATCATTCAGTACTGAACGTGGTCACTAATTTTTAGTGATTCAAAGAGGCTATGTTACCAAACTTTCCAAAAAAAAGGAACAATGATGATAAAAGTTGTGTTTTTAAAGAAATAAGCAAAATATAAAAGAGCTGACACATGTATATATGTGAACTCTTTGAATCTTTGCTTTCCAATTATGTCCAAAATTTTTCAGATACTTCCTCCAGTGTGAGAAAGTAACTCCCCTCTTTCATGGTTCAGCTGTTTGTTCATTTCTTTCTTCCTCCCTCCCTTCCTTTCTCCTTCTTTTCCCTCCATCCTCTCCTCAGCAGATAATTAATGAATATGTATTATCTACCAAGCACTTTACTTGACATCAAGGATGCAAAAATGAATGAGATGCTGCTTATTCTCAAGGATTTAACTTAAGTTTAACAAAATGGCATTTCAGGTTTTTGAGAGATGTGTACAGAGCCCAGTATAGCCACAAAGGAGACACGGGCTTATTATAAGAGGAAGAAAAATAATAAACAGGACAGAAAATTGGGATAACAACACTTGTGAAAAATGAGTAGGTGTGCTCGAGGCAGAAGACAGGAACAGGGCATCCAAGCAGAGGGAGCAGTGTAAGAAAGGTCACAAGACAGTGCCCAAAACAACATGTTCCACTCTTCCAATAAAATGTATATCAATATATATTGCTTCAGCAACATTTATCTGTGGGTCAGGAAACTATTGCCTGTGGGATTTAGCTGCAGCCTGTTTTTGTATGGCTGATCTACTAACAGTGGGTTTTACATTTGTAAACGGTTGTAAAAATCAAGTAAACAAAGAAAAATATGTGACAGAGACATGTTGCTGGCAAAGCCTAAAATATTTCCTACGTAGCCCTTTAGAGAAAAAGTCTTCCAAACTTGGACCTACACACATAATGATGCAGAGGAAGGTATGTCAAATTGGAATCATAATGATGGACAGTATTTCATGAATCCCTGATTAATGTACATCTATCCACAGTGATTATTCATAACCTGCTGTGTCCTTAGAAATATGAAATTTGTGGAACATAAATACATTTCTGATAATTCTTGCCCTTATGAATCTCCAAAAGGAGCATAAAATATTGAAGAGAAGAAGAAATTGATTTGGTGTCAGAAGAGGCTTTGAGTTGGGAATTAAGAGAAAATGAGACTGTGTGGTTCATGTGAGGCCAGGATACGCAGGAACTTTTCACCTAGGTTTTAGGGCTGCAGGGACCTTGAATCCAACTGTACTGATTACTTTTGCTTAGAACTCTACCTTCTGAAATTCCAGTTCTCCAGATTTTCATATCACTTCCCCTAATTAATGTATCCTAATCTACTGCTCTCCTGTTTACCTTCTAGATCAGGACTCTTATGTACCTTTTATACGTAAGATTAGAAAGTGGGCCGCTTAGCAACAAGGTACGAGAATTCTTATTTCTACATTCTCATTTTAGGGTACAGAATAATACTTGGTCATCACTTCTAAATGCACACTCAGTACTCATTTTCACACTCTTCTTAGTGAATAAAGCTAAAGTTTGCTTGTGAAGCCAAAATTTTTCAGCTTTTATTTCAGGCAGGGAGCATTTAACATAGTTCTGTTCAATTAGATATGTCATGGTATGGAACGTGCAGGAAATCTCCAGGAAAGCAGGTTAGAGATGGCTGATGTTTGCCCTTCTACACTTTACCTTGGTTTCTTTCTCTTGCCTACTATATGGTCCTATTGGCTGGAACTAGGACGTTCATCTAAAACTATGAAGGAAAGGTCAAGGGACTCAGAGACCTCACTTCTGGCATTCTTGAACTTCTGAACCACCACTTCGCTCTGGATTTCCAATTACTCAAGAAAAATAAGCTCTTTTTTTTTTTCCAATTCACCGTTTCTTGTTTTCATTTTTGTTTTTCTGATGCAAAGCTTGACCATTTCCTATCCAATACTTTTCCACTGCATTTTTTTCTCTTTAAGCTATTTTGAGGTTTACCTACATCCCAATTGCCCCATTGTCTAAAATTTGTAGAACGTTTGAAGGGATATTTACATAGAATACACTAAACATGGCCTAACACTTTTTAAGAAGTGTTGACAGTGAAAATTTTACATCTAGTCATCAATCAATTATTAGATAGCAGTTTTGTGACTGATTCTTAGAATGCTTAATAATAGCATGATTAACTTTCACTGACAGATTTTCATTTTATTGCTTCAATGACCAAACTTGTTTTTAATTAGTAAATGATTGTGAGCTCATCAAGAGCCAAGGTTTTCAAGATTTTTAAAAAAATTTAGCTCCTGCTCTGCTGAGTATACCCTATTCAAATTGGATAATCCACCAAAAGCATTAGTTATGTTTTTCTTTTTTTCTCTCTCTTTTTTTTTTTTTTTTTTGACTTGAAAAATTCTTTCAGCTAGATCGTTTCTTTTATGCTTTATCTATAGTGGCTGAACATTTTCATCATTCTGTGATTACCCCTTCAGAGTTGACACTTCAGTTCCCTGCAGTCATTTCTGTAGTAACCTGAGTAATATGAGAATATGAGAAAATGTTTTCAAACATATTGACAGTGGAGAGAGTTAAAGCTGGTTAATAATAGAGGAGAGCTGGAGTGCTTGAAGTGGAATTGTTTTGAGATGAAAACTGTATTGATACTTTGATTTCCAAATATGATGCCACTTTAACATGAAGATAACAAAATGGAAATATAATATTTGGTATAAGACATGTCTACAGAAAAATATAGTAATTTAACCATTTTTATAGGTAGTTACTTAAATCATCATAATTTATTTAAATTTTTAAAATTTTACATATACAATAAATATATAAGAAGGTGAGTCAAAAATTATCTGCATTCTGGCTGCAGAATTTACAGAAGTTTTCATATAACTGGAATGTGGATAATTTTTGACTCACCTTCGTATTATTTATTAGCATAACCTTACTTTTTGTCTGATGAAATGTATTTCACATGGTAATAAAATTTCCACCAAATTGGAAACAATCACAGATGAGAATTATTTTAACTCTTAGAGAAGGCACAGGATATCACAGAAAGACAAAATGTAATAACACTTTGTATTCTGGAGGTGGGGGAGAAAATTTACAACCAGAGGGATGGCTCATTCATACACCAAATGTTTAAAGCATTTTTCCATAAATGCATTAAGCTAAAATTAAGGGGGAAAATGACTCCTAAGGGAAATCTCAGCTTGACTCAAAAATAATATTAGAAATATATTCCATTGCTCAGAGTAAGTAATAGTTTATGCAAATCTATTTCTGCAAAGTGATGTGTTTAAATTAATGATTCCAAACCATCATCTATATAGGTGTGGTGGCATCCAAAAAGTTAGGAAATGTGTGCAAAATTTAAAAATAAAGGACGTTCCAGCAAGCTTCAAAAAAGACAAGTTGCCCTTCTCAACTTGTCTACCACACACACACACACACACACACACACACACACTCCCCTAGCCATTTCACCTAAACCAGTGCTTTATTTCATGAACATAGGCAATCAGGTAAGTTTTATTTCTTTAATTATTTAATCCATGCTGTGTATAGATATTTGAGGTACTAAACTGGAGATATATGGCAAGGTAAATTAGTTATATTATTTACTTGAGATAAAATTACAAATAAACATATTGTGAAAATTTTGTGATTTGTATTAAGCAAAATTATTTCGAGTACCTTCTTTTCGCACATTTCTGCTTATAGTAACTACAGAAATGATGTCATAGTGGAATGGATAATACTATTCTTGTTTCCATCTCACTCTTAACACATTTACAAAGAGTCTTGAATGTTATTTCTTCCAGGTTTAAAGGCACTGTTAGAAGCTTTAAATATTAATATCTGGTATTATTTCTCTTGTCACTAACTTACATCTAGAACTAGATGTTTTCATGCAGCAGAGGCAACAGTGAAGACAAAGGTACTGAAATGCAGTGCTGGCATTTCCTGAGATGGCGTGATACCACATCTTTGCTGCCCCTAACTCTTCACAGGTCTTTGCTTTCCTCTTTTTTCAGCTTTTCTCAGGAACCAAACATCATGGGCATTCCCTTGAATCCTCCCTGTACTCCTTTACACTTCTTGGTTCATCAAACTCCCCTGCAAAGTCTCAACTCTTTTTAAATCCAAATCTCTACCTAGTCCACGCCTGTAGCCCTGAAAATGAATGTGGCTAGGATCAACACTTAACTGTTCTCACTTTAAAACCATGACTACAGACCTCAAGTGGACCCACAATGCTGCCCAGTTCTGCAACAAGTCCTTATTTTGTTCACAATCTTACTCTCCTGGACAAGTGTGTCATACCTTCTCTTTCTGCAAACAACTACACATCTTGCCCATCCTCACTCAAGTGATGAGCGTCTTATTTCACTGAAAAAAAAAAATCAATCAATTGAAAGAGAACTGCCAGTTGGCCCTATTACTACAACTACGACTTCAATGAGATGATAGTAAAATGGAAATATAATAATTGGTTTGCTTTTAATTTGAAATGTGAGCATGTCTATACAGAAAAAAAAAGCATAAAAATTATAATAATCTTCATAGCTAGTTACTCAAGTGGTCATAATTATTTAGTACAATCTTTTTGAATATATAGGTACCACTTATTACCATAAATTGTGTTAACAGTGACCTAAACATACATTGCGGCCTGGCACGCTGTGGAGGGCAGCACGCAATCCTGGCTTACGTCTTGAAACAACGAATAAAACAACTAGAAATGCAAAGACCATATCCTATCCTTTTGCACTCAATCCCATCCCTTCCCAGCTGTTCAAGAATATCATTCCAGGCCCGGGCCTAGAAGACCCAGCAGGGACCTAGCCCTGCGCATCCCGAGCTTGTGCGGCGCGCAGCATTAACGCCCCCGCCGGGACCCCCATCTTCGCACAGGCGGGACAAGAACTTGCAGATCCTGGGCGAGCTGGGGATGGAGCGCTGGGAGACCCCTACCTGCACGCGCTGGCGGCCGACGCCACCTCCAGAGGGGGCCGGGCGTGGGCTTCGGCGTGGCAATCTCAGCCACGAAGGTGCAGGAGCACTGGACGGTTGAGTGCAACGAGAGAGTCTTCCAGCGCCTCCAGGACTGGGCCCAGCGGCCTCCTTGCAAGGTGGTTCCCTTGAAAGGCCTGTGGGAAGACGTGGCGCCCACCCTGCCGGACAGTCACTTCGATGGGATCCTGTACGACACGTACCCGCTGTCTTAGGGGACCTGGCACACACACCAGTTCAACCCCGTTAGGGAGCATGCTTTCTGCAGCCTGCTGAATCCAGGGAGTGTCTTCACCAACTGCAACCTCATCTCCTGGGGGAGCTAATGAAGTCCAAGTCCTACTCAGACATCACCACCGCGCTGCAGGAGACAGGTGCCCGCCATGCTCGAGGAGGGCTTCAGGCGGGAGACCATGGATACCCACCCCTTCCGGGGGATGACCACGTCCTGGTCACCAGGCACTGGGGCCACCGGGCCCTCCCGCTCAGTGCCCACACAGTCCTGGGGACTCCGGGCTTCAGGTACTCCCAACCCCCACGACCCTACTCAGCGCCTTAGCGGCCAGGAGCGCAGGCTCTGGCTTCTCAGCCGGGGCCCAGACCCGCACCAGCTGCGCGATGTCAGCAAGCATCCCTAACCTCTGCAACGGGATTGCCACTACCTTCCCCCGGGGTCTTGAGGATGAAACAAACACTAATGCTGGGTTTGGCCAATCAAAACATTTTAAATATGTGTATACATATATATAAAATTTAAATTATATATGTATAATTCCAGCCTTTCGCCCCTCTCTTCTAAATCATTTCGCTTTCTATAAGCATACAGCTATTTCTCCCATCTTTAGACGGTCCTGTGCTTATGTTTCCTTCCTCCAGCTACAGCACCATTTCTGGACTCTTCATTTTAGCAAAACGTCTTAAAATCATTGTCACACGCACGGCAGTGAGTGACAGCTATTTCAGTTCCCTCTAGTCTCTCTGAAATCCACTCTGATTTGTTGCCCTTCACCACTCCACCAGATCTTCTCTTTTCCAGTTCACTAAAGGGCGTCCAGTGTTACACCCAATGGGCAGCTCCTCCTTCTCACTGTCAATGCCTGGTATTCCTCCCATCTCACTTGCAATACTCTTTCTGAATATATTTTCTGGATTTCTTCTCTTCTCCCTGACTTCTTGATGTTAATCTGTCCCAGAGACTTATCCTTAGACCGCCTCTTCTCTCTGTTTACACACTCATTCTGTTGATGATCTTCAAGAGTTTTATGGCTTTAAATAAAATTTATATGTTGGTAACTCACCAAATTTAGGTCTCCAGCTGAACTCTCTCCTCTACATGCTAAATTTATTTATTTGACTTCCTACTTTCCACATCCAATTGAATGTCTAATCTCAAACATATGCCCTATCTCTCTCCCAAAACTGTTTAATTTTTTAAACTTTCCAGTCTCCCTTCATGAGACTGGAAATTCTGTCCTTCTAGTTGAGCACCTTCTCTCATGATTCATATTCAATCTATCACTACATTCTGTGGCTCCACCTTCACAGTATATCCAAATAAAATCACTTCTCACCAGTTACATTGTCCCCACCCTGGTCCAAGCTATCTCTCACTTAGATTGTTACAAAAACCTACTAACTGGCACCTACTTTCCTCCTTACTTCCATTCAGTCAGCTCTCAACATAGCAGCCAGAAGATTTTTGTGTGTGTGTGATAGTTTAGATCATCTGTCTGCTCAAAACTTTCCAGTAGCTCCTCATCTCATTCAAGGTAAATACCAACGTCTTTATCGTGGCACATTAAGGACTTAAATGCTGTACACCCATTCCTTCTGGTCAGTGGTACTGCATCATGCAATCTCTGTAAAAGCATAGTTGATGTGAATGGTGCCCCCTGGAGTTGTTTAGTAAATAACTGACAAGGCTACTTGCAGCAATGCCGCCTCTTGACATCATCTGTTGCTACTCTCCTCCTTTGCTAATGCTGCTCCAAAAACAATTGAATTCTTATTCTTCCACAGAAACAAGTGAGGTGCTTTCAACTCAGGTCAATGTATACACTGTTCCCTCTGCCTAGAGTCATCTTCCCCAAGTTATCTGCATGGCTTAATCCCTCACAATTTTTTTTTTCATTTTTTATTTTTTTTTGGGGGGGGGTACACCGGTTCAATCATCTATTTTTATACACATATCCCCATCTTCCCTCCCTTCCTTGACTCCCCCCTCTCAAGTCCCCCCCACCCTCCCCGCCCCAGTCCTCAAAGGCATCTTCCATCCTCGAGTTGGGCTCCCTTTGTAATACAACAACTTCCCACTGACTATTTTACAGTTGGTAATATATATATGTCTGTGCTACTCTCTCGCTTCGTCTCAGTTTCCCCTTCACCCCCCGTCCCCTCCCATACCTCGAGTTTTCCAGTCCATTCTCTGTATCTGCATCCTTGTTCTTGTCAGTGAGTTCATCAGTACCATTTTTAGATTCCGTATATGTAAGTTAGCATACAATATTTGTCCTTCTCTTTCTGACTTACTTCACTATGTATGACAGATTGTAGTTCTATCCACCTCATTACATATAGCTCCATCTCATCCCTTTTTATAGCTGAGTAATATTCCATTGTATATATATGCCACATCTTCTTTATCCATTCATTTGTTGATGGGCATTTCGGTTGCTTCCGTGTCCTGGCTATTGTGAAGAGTGCTGCAATAAACGTTATGGTACAAGGTTCTTTTGGGATTATGGTTTTCTTTGGGTATATGCCCAGGAGTGGGATTACTGGATCATATGGAAGTTCTATTTGTAGTTTTTTAAGGAACCTCCAAATTGTTTTCCATAGTGGCTGTACCAACTTACAGTCCCACCAACAGTGCAGGAGAGTTCCTTTTTCTCCACACCCTCTCCAACATTTGTGGTGTCCAGACTTTGTGATGATGACCATTCTGACTGGTGTGAGGTGATACCTCATTGTGGCTTTGACTTGCATTTCTCTGATGATGAGTGATGTTGAGCATCTTTTCATGTGTTTGTTGGCCATCTGTATGTCTTCTTTGGAGAAATGTCTATTTAGGTCTTCTGCCCATTTGTGGATTGGGTTATTTGCTTTTTTGGTATGAAGCTGCATGAGCTGCTTGTATATTTTGGAGGTTAATCCTTTGTCCGTTGTTTCATAGGCAATTATTTTTTCCCATTCTGAGGGTTGCCTTTTAGTCTTGTTTATGGTTTCTTTTGCTGTGCAAAAGCTTTTAAGTTTCATGAGGTCCCATTCATTTATTCTTGATTTTATTTCCATGATTCTAGGAGGTGGGTCAAAAAGGATGTTGCTTTGATGTATGTCATAGAGTGTTCTGCCTATGTTTTCCTCTAGGAGTTTTATAATGTCTGGCCTTCCATGTAGGTCTTTAATCCATTTGGAGTTTATTTTTGTGTATGGTGTTAGGAAGTGTTCTAATTTCATTCTTTTGCATGTTGCTGTCCAGTTCTCCCAGCACCACTTATTGAAGAGGCTGTCTTTTTTCCATTGTATATTCTTGCCTCCTTTGTCAAAGATAAGGTGCCCTTATGTGTTTGGGCTTACTTCTGAGTTCTCTATTCTGTTCCATTGATCTTCCTTTCTATTTTTGTGCCAGTACCATACTGTCTTGATCACTATGGCCTTGGAGTATAGTTTGAAGTCAGGAAGCCTGATTCCACCAACTCCATTTTTCCTTCTCAAGATTGCTTTGGCTATTCGGGGTCTTTTGCGTTTCCATACAAATCGTAAGATTTCTTGCTCTAGTTCTGTGAAAAATGCCGTTGGTAATTTGATGGGGATTGCATTGAATCTGTAAATTGCTTTGGGTAGTACAGACATTTTCACAATGTTGATTCTTCCAATCCAGGAACATGGTATGTCCCTCCATCTGTTTGTGTCATCTTTGATTTCTTTCATCAATGTCTTAAAGTTTTCTGCATACAGATCTTTTGCCTCCTTAGGCAGGTTTATTCCTGGGTATTTGATTCTTTTTGTTGCAATGGTGAATGGGAGAGTTTCCTTAATTTCTCTTTCTGCTCTTCCGTTGTTAGTGTATAGGAATGCAAGAGATTTCTGTGCATTCATTTTGTATCCTGCTACTTGACTAAACTCATCAATTAGTGCTAGCAGTTTTCTGGTAGAGTCTTTAGGGTTTTCTATATATAATATCATGTCATGTGCAAAGAGTGACAATTTTACTTCTTCTTTTCCAATTTGGATTCCTTTAATTTCTTTTTCTTCTCTGATTGCTGTGGCTAAAACTTCCAAAACTATGTTGAATAATAGTGGTGAGAGTGGACACCCTTGTCTTGTTCCTGTTCTTAGGGGGAATTCTTCCAGTTTTTCCCCATTGAGAACGATGTTGGCTTTTGGTTTTGCATATATGGCTTTTATTATGTTGAGGTAATTTCCTTCTATGCCCATTTTCTGGAGAGCTTTTATCATAAATGGATGTTGAACTTTGTCAAAAGCTTTTTCTGCATCTATTGAAATGATCATATGGTTTTTATCCTTCAATTTGTTGATATGATGTATCACATTGATTGATTTGCATATATTGAAGAATCCTTGCATCCCAGGGATAAACCCCACTTGATCATGGTGTATGATCTTTTTAATGTGCTGTTGCAGTCTGTTAGCTAGTATTTTGTTGATGATTTTTGCATCTATATTCATCAGTGATATTGGTCTGTAGTGTTCTTGTTTTGTGACATCTTTGCCTGGTTTTGGTATCAGGGTGATGGTAGCCTTGTAGAATGAGTTTGGGAGTGCTCCGCCTTCTGCAATATTTTGGAAGAGTTTGAGAAGGATAGGTGTTAACTCTTCTCGAAATGTTTGATAGAATTCGCCCGTGAACCCATCTGGTCCTGGGCTTTTGTGTGTTGGGAGATTTTTAATCACTGCCTCCATTTCCGTACTTGTGATTGGTCTGTTCATGGTTTCTATTTCTTCCTGGTTCAGTCTTGGAAGATTGTATTTTTCTAAGAATGTATCCATTTCTTCCAGGTTATCCAATTGATTGGCATATAGTTGCTTGTAGTAGTCTCTCATGATGTTTTGTATTTCTGAGGTGTCCGTTGTTACTTCTCCTTTTTCATTTCTAATTCTGTTGATTTGCATCTTCTCCCTTTTTTTCTTGATGAGTCTGGCTAATGGTTTATCAATTTTGTTTATCTTCTCAAAGAACCAGCTTTTAGTTTTATTTATTTTTCTTATGGTTTCTTTCCTTTCTTTTTCATTTATTTCTGCTCTGATCTTTATGATTTCTTTCCTTCTGCTCACTTTGGGGTTTCTTTGTTCTTCTTTCTCTAGTTGAATCCCTCACAATTTTAGAACTTGACTCAAAACATTGCCCCTTCCACGAGACCCTCACTGAATAAATAATATATTTAATACTGCAGCCTGTACCCCTTCATTCCTCTCCTTTTCTCTGCTTTATTTTTGCCAACAGCTGTTAGCCCTTCTAATATAATATACAATTTGCCTATTTGTTTTGTGTTATCCTGGTCTCACCCCACGAAAATATAAGCTTCCTGACGGCAGGGATTTCTGTCTGCTTGTTCACTGCTGTATCCTCTGCAACTAAAATGGCTCCTAGGACATTATAATACATATTAAATATATACTGAAAGCTTGTCAGTGAGGTGGGAATTCTGAGCACCAAAAGTTAGCAGTGAAGGTACCTGAGCAACCACATTTTATACAGTGTGAATGAAGACAGTTTTTGTGTTAGTTCTCTTTAAGCAGCTAAGTAGACCTTCAGCAGGGTCAAGAATATTAAAGGGATGTGTCTCAATTGCCCAAAATAGCTCTACTTAGAATTGGAAAGTTCACAGTATAGAAGCAATACCATTGCTGTGCTATTTCTTTCTCAAAAGAAAAATCCATTTGTAACACAGAGCTCTCCAGAGATTTGTCACCATTTACTAGGCTCCAGTCCAAAAAGTGTCACGACTGACCCAGCCAATTTCCAGGGTCACACAGTCATTGCTTTTAACACTTATGAAAACAGAAGACAATTTCAGTTCCCAAAACACAGTGCAAAGTCAATGACCCTAGGATCATTCTCAAAGTTGACAATGTGATTCCAAGTCCTTATTAAAAGAAAAAATAGATAATGAGATCTGTTTTCTTTAGCACCAGTGTCAATCCCTAGAACTTGTGTATTTAGGAGGACAAATCAATACTTTAAGTTCAGAAGGGTACTGTTCAATGCATGATCTTTTTACTACAAGTACATTCATTTATGCAGTCATCATTTATGTTTCTTTAATATTCATTTATTAAATATCTATGATGAGTTTTTTAAAGAAAAATTTTTATTTGTTGTTTCCTTTAAAAAATATTTATTCAACACCAATAATGTACCAAGCATGCTGCTAACACTGGGAATAGTAAACCATCCTTTTAGGGCTGGTTTCACAAGCCGTATCTCCTGGAGTGTAAACGGAAGGTCACAATAATAGGGGAAAATGCCATTTGCCTGGCTCTTCCTCCTCTCTGTATCAGGACCTCCATCCATTATTCAGGTTTCTGTCCAGCTATTTGTGGTCGATCTAGGGAGTGTCTCCTATACGTCCATGAGTCCAATCCTCCCAATTTTTCTCCTTTGCTTCTCTGGCTCTCTACAGTGTGCCAGATCTTCTGAAAAGTGTCTACCAATGACTGACCACAGATTGTTCTTTCCACCTCTGCCTGTGATGCCTGCAGATCTTTTTGCCTGTATATTAGGATGCGGTTATCCTGTAAAGGGGTATTGCTTTACATGCTGACACAGAGGTACTTGCAGGTTGTCAAAATTAATGCCTTAGAGCAATGTTCTTTTAATGCAATCCATTCCCCTGCTTTTGTTATAGTATAGTTTCACCATGGGGTTGACCTGTGATATTTGTTATTTAAACAGACTAGTCTCCTAGTTATTTTCTCTATGCACTAGTCATTGGCTGATCAACATAGGACTTAACAGTTACATATATAACATGATCATATCCAGCTAGACAAATAGATGTTTCTCACATATCAATGAGTTTTCTTGGAGAAATACTGGGCAATGCTTTAGCAAACTCTTCCTCTGTTTTGCTAGAATTCAAACCACTGACACCTCACCTGAACCCCTTAAACCTTTTATACTTATTAGAAAGGGGGAAGACCACCTGTATCAGTCAGATTTCCATGACAGAAGCAGAAGCCATTTGGAGCTTTTTTTAAACAGGGTTTTTATTCAGCAATTTAAGTGCTTCCAGAAACTTTGGAAGGGCTGATGGTGCAGATTCTAGGCTGTACTCCTCTGGGACTTGCAGAGCTAGACAGAACTGGTTCCCTAGGGGAGCCACCGCTTCTAAAGCTGTCACTGGAGCTCTGTCACAAGCAATAAGTTTTCACCACTCCCCTGCACATGGGTACCGCATCCTGCTTCAGAAAGGATCTTACATACCAGCCACAGGAGCCTGGAACGGCCAGACTTCAGCATATGCCCACCTACTGCCTTCTGACATCTATCCTAAGTACTTCTAATTGGCTGAAACTGGTTTGCATCAAAAACGATCGCTGTAGAGTTTCAGAAATGTATAATTTTGCTTTATCACCCCCCACCCCAAGTAAAAATAGAGTGGTAGGAGTTATGATTCAGAAATATATATTAAAATCAGTTTCCTTTTGTCAGTAACGTGCTTCTAGTCATTAACTGGGAGTGGGGAGAGTGGGTCATAGTAGTAGCAACTTAGTAGAAAAGCAAGAGCAATGAACTTAGAGGACCTGGGTATAAGTCTAGCTCTGACATCTGTGAACATGAATAAGTTATTTGCCTTCTCCGAGCCTCAGTTTCCACATCTGATAATCCAGGCCACCTCACAGGGTAATTATGAGGAGAACGTTAGACATGAATGTAAAACCACTTCATAACTATCAGGGACTGAGCAGCTGCAAGCGGATATGATCAGCAGGAATGATTAAAGAGAAATTAAAGGAGATCAGGTCCATTACTGTTCCATGTTTGGGGCTAGATACATTTTGTTTTATTCTAGTTTTTGAAAAGTGATGACCCTATTTTTATATAGTCTGTAAATTACCACGTTATCTCAATTTCCAATCAACTGGAAATTTAATGCAAATGGGAAATTAGATCACATTAAGCTCGCTATAAATATTTGCAGTGCCATATCATGATATCATAGAACTCGTAGCTTCTTTAAAAGACACTGTTTTAATAACTAATAAAAGCCATGGTTGAATTAATTTATTCTGTCATTTATATGACTAATTTTGTAGTCTCAAATGCTTCCTGTATTAACATTAGAAAGTCTTTCAAATTTTGTAATTTTTGTGATCTTGTATAAATATATGTTTAGTTCACTTTTTAGTTTACCAAGTCACTGTGAAGTGTGTAGGAAGCTCCGAACAGTAAAGAATGAAGGTTTCTACAGCAAGCACCTTGATAACAGAAAAGGAGTTTGACCAGGGAATTACTTTTCATTTTGTGTTATCATTTAGATTGAAAAAGTATAAACTCATAATTATCTAATGTGATTTACTATTTTGATTGAACTCCAGTTGCCAGTGTGATAAGATGACCTTATGAGCAGTAGAACAGTAAGCCCCCAGAAATCAATAAAGATAATAAAATCCTTTCACTGTCCTTTCCTTCCTACTCACCAAATCAATTGCTTTCTACCTTCTAGTTTTTTCATGAAAGTTCTACAGTTCATTTTACTACCTGTCAAAAGTGAAATGTCTTTTTTTTTCTGAAGAGATGCAGTTGTTTAATATTTCAGTTCTATCATTGTTTTGTATTTTATCTCTTTGCCTCTAGAAGATTCACACACTTATCTAGTGCTATGGGCCCAAAATTAGAAATAAAATATTAAACAGTGATAAAAAATGGGGACTAACAAAATGATTGGTGAAGACTATTAGGATTCATGCACTGTTGATTTTGTTATTCTTCTAATCATGGGACGAGACTATTATAGAACCTCAGTTGAATTACTTGAAAGAGTAATAAGAGTATAACAGATTGTCTTGCTATTTTTGGTAAATCAGAACTACTTCTCTAAGCAACAGTCACACAAATTCTATTTACTAGACAAAGAGGTTTGAACACCCTTGGCCTTAGATTTCTCTGAGAAAGTTCATCTGTATCTCACACTCAGTGCATCCACATCTTAGCTACTCCATGGTACTCATCCTCAGCACGCTTTGTGACAATTCACTGGGCAACATGGAACTAACCAGAGAGATCTAAGACTTTTTCCAGTACCTGCTCCCCAGTAAGTGTCAGGGTAACAGTAGTTGCCTGCTCCCTTGGTAGTTTCCTTGGAGTTTTGTTACTGGATTTTCCAACTTTGCTTTATATTGAGAATACACATTCCTGGAAGAAGTGTTTTTCCTCTGCACACACAAAGAAATGCATTTTCCCCAGTACCTGCTCCAGCTCGTTTTACAGCATTGATTTCATAATTCAGTCTTTCTACAGTGTCATTTATTGTAATAGATGTTAGAAAACACATACTCCCAGTGAAAGAGAGATGAATTTGGCTGTATAATGAGGGTCTTTCCATAAAAGGAAGAATGAAGCAGACTTGCGAATTATTTAGCACCCCTCTTCTGAACTGAATGTGGCATATGACTTAGGCGTTGTAGATATGTGAACCATTCACTACTTGCTTATTATGCCAGTCTGAATTCTTTTCCTATGCTGTGTGTCATGTAATAGAAAATATAAATGGCAATTGTCAAGTCAACACTTTCGTGTTCTGTTTATTGATTCAATCAGCCTTCGTGTATTATATTGTCATTTATAACCTCAATTGATGAGATTCAGTCCTACAAGGCATCTTTATAAAGCAGATAAGCATTTAAAGGGAGACATGTAAAGAAGCAGAAATTAGAAGACTGCAGATCTATATCATATACTTCACAATATAATACCATTCTTCGACAATTTTTTTCATATTCTTGTTTTAAATTTATACCTCTTTTCCTTTAAGGTTGACTGTCTACTGAAGGCAAGCATCTCATAGTACACAGTAGGCTTTATAAAAATAAATTGAGCTGCCAAGATCCAAAACCAATCTGCACTTTTCCTTTACCCTGTGTATCCAAAACATCACTGAATCTTGTATGGCATTTATCCCCAGCCTTATCCCACCAACAATCTAGTTTAGGCACTCATGTTCCCTCTAATCTGCACCATTGCAATAGCTTCCTAATGCACAGCCTGATTCATTTCTTCCCCACTTCTAGTTCATCTTAACATATTGTCGCTGTATCCTTCCTCCTAAGACATAGAGCAGATCATGGCCTGCCCTGCTCACAGAGCTTCCTTGTCTACACTATTCAAATAGAATAAATCCCAGTCCCTCAGGTCAGCAGTAAAAGCTCATCACATTAAGTTCATGCTTACCTTTCTGGTTGTCTTCAGTGTCATAGACACACACACACACACACACATACACACACACACACACATCCCACATTGTGCTTACTTACTCAAGTGAAACCTTTTTTTTCTATATCTATCTGAGGAAGGGCCATATCCTCTTCCTATCTTCTCCCAGAATTTTCTGTATTCAAAGTTCAAGATTAATCTTAGCTACGCACCACATGCCCAAAGTATTTACTATGTCTATCACAAGATTATAAAACTCTATCCTATTAGTTTTTCTATTTCTCATCCTGAGCATAGATGTTTGTGGAAACGATTTTGATTGAATTCGGTTGACCACACCCCATGTGATGTTGTTCTGGCTTTCCTCTAGGAACATGGAATACCTATCCACATGGGCTACGCTGTGGCGCCACATCACTCAGGGGTCTACCCAGTTCACATTCAGCTGTATGCAGCTTGGAGGAAGGTCTGGGGTATCCAGGTCACCAGCACTGAAGAGTATCCGCATTTGAAACCTGCACGATACCGAAAGGGTTTCATTCACAATAGCATCATGGTGAGCATGTGCTGCTGTGTGTGTTGAAGGCTCTTACTATCTACATGTGGAATGAAGACAAAGTCTAACTTCAGAACTCTTTTACATGAGTATCATAAATCCTTTGCATACCACAGTGGTCACAGATTAATACATTGCTTGGCTATGTACTTGCTTCCTAAGCTGTGGGGTAGTTTGGCAAATTCAAGACAAGCTCAAAATATTGTAAACCAGTTTCATATAGATCATCCACTAAAGTTTCTGGATTAAAGTTTTGTCTAGGTACCCTCTACTTCTGGGGAGTTTCTCCCTGTCTATCTTTATGGGTGGTTTTATTTAGAGTGTTCCAGGCAAAACATGGGTTCATAAATCAAGAAAACACCTCTCAAGTCACTATGCTATCAACAGACAGAATCTAACAAATAACATCTGAAAGTTAAATTTATCTACTCAGTTTATTTCGGCTTTCAGACACTCGAGAATATCTTAGGATAGCATTTTTTCATTGTTCCTTTCCTTGTATACTATAAAAAAAGAAGGTATATATTTTCTTTTCAGATATATTAACTGAAAAAATGGTAATCTGATTTAAGAATGATATGTTCCTATAAGTGAGAACAGAACAAAATGAATATTAGATGGGAATTCACGATTATTCATTGGAATGAAAAAAAATTGTACTTTTTACTTTGAGGTAAAATAGCTCATCTTAAAATGCCCATCTCCACATCCAGTGCCTGAGGTCATGTTCTCATCATCAGTTGCCAAGATCATAGGAAAGGTTTAGTAATTGTCCTCCCTCCTTTAAATTTTTTACATCTTTTCAATCCATTATTCAGATTGCTATTAGAATTATTTACCTGTCTGTTTCTCTACTTATCTACCTAGCAAGTATCTGAAACCAAAGAAAAAGTAATAGCACACATGTTAACCAGAGTTAATACTCAATATTCATTAATCATAAAACTTTAATTTTTTATTGTAAATTTGTGCTAGAAGACCTAAAGAAGCCTCAGATTTAAATGGAGCTATTGATAATGCAAATAATGATATTTATATCCATACAAATCCAGGAAGTATAAAAAATATTACTCTGATATAGTTGCAAATCAGAGTGAACCAGTTTTCCTTTAACTAAGTAGCATGACTATTTGGTATATTATTAAATAAAAACATTCTTTTAAACCAATACTACATATATTCATTTACCTTGAATTTAATACAAACTTATGAAACTTAAGCAAAGAATAAATAAAATCATAGTGATTCTGTGCAATTGAATGCATTTTTCAGAGTATTTTAATTCAGAGTAGTAAAAACAAAACAAAGTGAATGTGGCAAGGGTGATGCAAACTCATTGTTTCCAATCGCAGAACCTGACGACCATGTAAAACTGTATTTCAGAAGCAAGGAGAATGATGGTCTAATATCATGAAAAATGCAACCCTGGAGGATCTCTATATTTGAATTAAATTAACCCTAAGAAGAGTTTTATTTTTTACCAGTTCTTCAACACAACTCAGCTGGTGGGTTATGTTAGGTATGAATGAAAATGCTTTAACCTGTATGTCCTTCAGCTTTGATTTGGCAACTCTTAATATTTACATAGTTACACCAGCCTCAACTCTTGATTACAATAAGATGTTGGCTTTATCAGTTAAGGAACTCCAATAGGAATGAAATTTGCAGACTCTGAAATCATGGCGTAGTGATGGAGCATTTAATTAAGTCGTGTCAATGTGCTGCTTTTTCTTTTTCCTCAGGTCCTCCCTCGACAGACCTGTGGGTTGTTCACACACACTATTTTCTACAAAGAGTATCCAGGAGGCCCCCAAGAATTGGATAAAAGTATCAGAGGAGGTGAACTTTTCCTCACAATCCTTCTAAACCCAGTATGTATTCTACTGATGCTTTTTACAATAACAGAACTTTCAAATATATATTTCATTTCTCTGGTCAACCCTCTCACAAACATAATTGGTAAATACTAGAGAGAAATTAGACTACATCCTCAAATTATTCAATTCCATTTATAATCAACCATCAAGAAAAACACAGATTTGTTAAGATTTATGTGCTGAATGCAGTAGTTAAATATAAGATAACATCTCAGTGTTGGCTCCTATACTTGAATTGTAGTGAAGACATGTATACAGTTCTCAGGCCAAAAATTAACATTCACAATATGGTGATGCATATTTTGTCTGTAAGTTGAATTTGCTTCCAGCTCAAGATATCAGCAGACATACATATTTAGGTCTGTAAAAAAGATCACAGTGCAAAACTGCATTGAAAATACATAGCTATGCATGATCTTCGTATACTAGGGTCATCTGAGGCCTATTTTTCAAATCTCCATTAATTTTATTTGGAATCAAAGCTAGAGAATTTATCCTTTTCTTCTATAATTGTGCTCTTTCATCTTTCAAAGTTTTGCAATTTTATTTCCAGTTATATGTGGAAAAGTATAGCAGTGTGGGAATATATTGTCATTAGATACTGCTGAGATTATTTCAGCTTTCTCAGTTTTTTCTCATAAAGTTTCCCTTTCTGAGGTCTTAGAGAGGCATGTCTTTTTTTACATTCCACTGAACACAAAAAATATGAAAGAGTGAGTTGTGTGTTATGTACACCTTGTTTAGTGTAAGAAATTTTCATACTCAGAGAAAATAATTCATGTTTTAAACGAGACTATAGCTCAGTTGTCTGTGGTGAAGCTCCAGGTATATTTAAAATGAATTATTTAGATAATTTATATGTGGTGCTTTTAATTCTTGAAGAAATTAAATAAAAACCTACCTTGTGTAAAGATGAAAACTTGAAAATTGGATTGGAGGGGTAGGGAAGTGGGGGCAAAAATGCTTCATCTGAGTAGGAGTAATCAGCAAACTTCCTCAAACTGCAGGGCTATTAAAAGCAAAACAAATGGTCTATTGTGTTGGGGTGCCACTGAACTGGGGAACAGCTTGGATGCTCTATGATCTTAGCAAGAAACTCTATTTCTCAGAACTTGCTGCCTCTCCTGTAAAACAATCTTGTTGAACTAGACAATCTTCAATGTTCCTCAAAAGTGTTCCTTTCGGATATTCCATTTTTGTGGTTTGAGTTTGTATAATTCAAACTCATTGAAACTTAAAAGAATCAAAAACGTTACAAAAATATGTCTTGGAATTTGAGGTATGCATGTGAATGTTAATGAAAGCAAATGTGGGAAATCTTTCTTTTTACCCTTTCCCTCACTAATTGAGAATTTGATCTCCAAAGAGGCAAGGGTCACGTCTTCATACCATTTTCACTCTGGAGCTACACTCCCAACCCCAAACCTGCTCTGGCCACCTCCTCAGGGGGAGGGATAAGTGTCAGAACACTGATGGTTGCCTTCCCTAAACCTCTTGCCCCTAGGTCTGATTGTTATTGATATTTACTACCTGGGTGCTCATCCGACTACTCATTGTTAAAGAGATGGATTTATAATTGTTTTTAAAATTTTTGAATTCAGCACTCCCCATAAAGCATCATTCAGAGACTAATAGTTGGTCCTTTAAATAAGGTGGAAGACTATTTGGCATCTCTATCTTTAGCACTTGTTATGAACTAACAAAATAACACTAACCTCACTTAAAAAGCTTATCGTTGCCACACAGATTTATTTTAATTGCGGAAGGAATAGAACGGTGGAAGAGGGCAGTTTTCAGGAGACTTATAGACTCCAATCACAAACTGTACTTACTTTATCATTGTGAATTGCTGGTGATCTTAAAGTAGGATCCATGAGTAAAGGAGAGAGACCCAGACAGATACAGAAGAAAGAGCAATGCTAGAGACAGTCAATAGTGTGGATAATATAGGACATTCTATACATGGTGATATGAAGCCTGGATCAGACAAATAGTGGTCCACAAAGATATGGGAGTAAGGAATAATGGTGCTCAAAACATGAACAGTGTAGTCATCAGCAAATCAGGCAGATGCTACTCAGCTCTTTAGGGAGACAGGCTGCAGGCAGCATCTGACAAAACCCAGATCAAAACAGGGCTTAGTTCTAGAGCTGTATAAGCAGAAGTCATCAGATGTATTAGTCAGCATTCTCTAAACAAACAGAACCAAGAGGATGGGTGGGGAAGAGACTTATTATGAGGAATTTGCTCATGTGATTACAGAAGTTGACAAGTCTCAAGGTCTACAGTTGGCAAGCTAGAGCCTCAGGACAGCTGATAGTGTAGTTCTAGTAGAAGTTATATAGACTGAGAACCAGGAGAGCCGGTGGTATACTTCCAGACCAAATGCTGGCAGGATTGATACCCAGGAAGAGCCAATGTTTCAGTTCAAGTTTGAAGGCAGGAAAAAAACCAGTGTCCCAGTTCAACAGCAATCAGGAAGAAGGAATTCCTTTTTACCCACTCAGAGGAGTGAGACTTTTTGTTATATTTGGCCTTCAACTGATTGGATGAGGCCCATCCACATTAGGCAGGGCAATCTGCTTTCTCATTTGACCAATCCAGTGATTGATCTCATCCAAAAGCATCCTCACAGACATACTCAGAATAATGTTTGAGCAAATATCTGAGTAACTTGTGGTCCAGTCCAGTTGACACATAAAATTAATCATCACACCAAATGAGAAAGTTAAGGTGGGAGCAGACTGGAAGTGAGTGAAATAAAAAGGGGAACACAGAAAGAGAGGAGGAGGTGATGATGAAGTAAAGATAATGCAAGCTTGGAATTTTTCATACATGTGTCCTATTGTGAATAGAGAGGCACCATAGATGATGGGTTATGATCAATAGTCACTTCACTGATGTGGAGAAAAGAAGTATTGAGACTGCTTGATTAATTACTATTTTAAGTTAGATGGTTCCTGCAAGGCTGGCAAAGAAGGAGTCTGCAGGAAGGGAACGAGAAAAGAAGAAAACAGAAAAAATAATATTGATACCCAGCCTTCTCCTCTGGTCTATTCTTTTTCTCCAGTCATCACTTAATTCTTTGTCAGAGTAAAGACTATCTCCTTATTCTTTCACCAAAACCATGCTGAAGAAAAAAATCTATAAATCACTGATGTGAAGGTATGTTTTCAACATGCGTTAATTAATATGCTAACTCTAAAACATATTTGTATTCTAAAAGAGCCTGTTCCCAAAGATAGGTCTTTGATTGCATTATTTTAGGTATCAAAGTCCCTTTGGGAAATATGATTTTATTATTATTTTTTTAATAATGGTGTTATTTTATTTATTTATTTTTTGGATGCATTGGGTCTTTTTTGCTTCACTCGGGCTTTCTCTAGTTGTGGCAAATGGGGGCTACTCTTCCTTGCAGTGTGCGGGCTTCTCATTGTGGTGGGTTCTCTTGTTGCAGAGCACGGGCTCTAGGCACACATGCTTCAGTAGTTGCGGCATGTGGGCTCAGTAGTTGTAGCACATGGGCTTAGTTGCTCCACGGCATGTGGGATCTTCCTGGACCAGGGCTCGAACCCGTGTTCCCTACATTGGCAGGAGGATTTTTAACCACTGTACCACAAGGAAAATCCCAGGAAATATGATTTTATTAGAAAGCATTCAACATCCATGAAATTGTAGAGAAAGATGACCACCTCTTCTACCTACTGTTCCAACTGATTCTCAATGTGGAAAACTGATGTCTCTGAGGGCTTCTAGGTAGGATAAGTGATCACAGTGTTAGCATCTAAAGATTTAAGGCCAATCTAACTTTACTTCATTTTTTCAATAATGATCTATACTTTCATATCAGGGAAATACTGTAGACATCATATATCATAACATCTCTCCTGTGTGGTGATTTTCTCAGCTGATTTGTAAATGATCCATAGATTTTTGTCCTTTTACTATTGGGTTTCCAGTATGTTAATGAATAGATGAATAAGGATATAGATAGCATGACACAAAGCTAACAGTGATGGGAAATATCCCAGCTGATAATGTTAATACCCAGTTATACTTAGCACATTGGAGTGATAGACGAAATCTAGCAAGGTGAAATTTAACAGGGAATAATGAAAAGCCCCAAAATTACTTTCAAACAAAATAGTGTATAATTCCAGCATTACATAAGCATAAATATTATATAAAGATGGATTAAATCTGCCAGAAAATTGTATGGGCTGCATCAGGGCATTTTCAGTTCCTTGTCATTGAAGTTGTCTAAACAGAAATTGTGTAGGAATGTGGAATCTCTTACTTTTAATCTGACACTGTGATTCTGGTCTTATCCAGTTAGACATGGGGTATATCTTTTTCACTGTAAAATATAAAAAATATGAAGTAGGCTTGATTTTACGTATTACAAATCAGCATTAGGTATTTAGTTATAGTCTATGATTATAAGGTCAGAGAAAAAAGGGAAATGTAACTTATCAACATGTATAAGAATTAAAAAATGAGATAAAATGGGAAGATATTCAGTGGTAGATGTATTGAGGAACGTAGAAGAGAAAAAATTTCTATCATCCGTATACTGAAGGAAATATTACTGCCAGATTTAGCAGACCATTTTGAACTGATGGTAGTTTCTAGATTCATTTGTATGTAAGCATCCTATGAGGCCAGTAAAAGCTGGAAAGGGTATATAAGGGAATATCCTGGAATTTCCCTCTCTAGAGTACTTTAAAATAGAATCAATAACTGTATAATTCTTTCTTATTACCTTGGGAATTCATCTGCCTAAAGGAAGGGGACTGGATTAAATAACCTTGAAAAGTTCCACATATTTTTTATTCCTGGTTCAGAACTCCACAGCTGTACTCAGCAGTCAAAAAGGCATGACCCACAGCAAGACCAGCATAGCTTCTTTCCCTGTCCAGCTTCCAAGTTAGGAATTCACAGTATTTTGTGTCACCGCTCTTTAGAATAGACCTGTATCCTTTCTGTGCTCAAAGGTCTCTGATATTTTTTTCCTTACGCATTTTCAATAGTTTTTTAAAATTTAATTTTGACTCTAGCTGCTATCCTGCCCTCATAGTATTATACATTTTAAAATATTTCATTATTTTCTAATATACTGTAAAGCAGAAAATGCAAATTGAAATATATTTTTACATCTTGACTCACATATAAACTCCTATTACTATTGTGTGTTAGATTTTTTGACTCAGCAAACTGCAAGAAATGAGGTTTCTTCATTTCCTTAGATACCAACTTATTTAGTCCAAATGATTGTAAAAATTGAAAATTAAATGATATGAGGGCTGTTTGAGTGGCATTCAAAAGAAGAGCTAGGCATCTGTCCACTTAACATGCAGATAACTTCCTCTTTTTTTTTTAGATTCTATCATGACCTCATCACATATTGTTATTTGCCTGCACCGTTCCACACTTGTCAAATACTAACATGTATTTCCCTAGTGCAAAATTCTTCCTGTATTTTCAATATAATCTTTGTACAGACAGGAAGAAATATAATTTAATCATGTATGAGGTGAAACAGCTTACACCAGGTAACCCACCATCATTCAAGTCGAGACACTACCCTATAAAATATGCAGCAACTGACAAAAGTAAAGGAAGTCTGGAGTCTTAGATGGTGTCACCAGTAACTATAAAAGCTTGAAATGAATATGCCTTACCAGATTTCATTTTTCTTTTCTAACTCATTTTAATTTTGTGCTACACAAAGAACAATATGAAAATAAAATGTTCTAAGTTTTCTTGTCAGGTATATCTAAAGATGCTCTCATTTTGAGTGCTTTAAAATGGCAATACTGGAGCCAGGAAATCTACTACATTGTCCAAAGTTCAGAGCAGTGCTTAGACTCACTAACCTTTGTCTGTTCTTTGGCCAGTTGCAAATTCAGGTGAATAAAAAATATGCACCTGAAAGAGCGGTGTACTTGAAATTGACAGTAGAGTATAATGGAACTGCAATGATATACTTCCCCATGTGCTGTCTCCTGAACCTTCATACACCTAGGCTGGTTAATGAGCTTTCCTTTCTCGTGTATATCAATCTCCAGATTCATGGAATCTAATAGCAGGTGCAGTACATTATGGATTAGTGCTGGCTCTTCAGACAGATTAGAGAAGAGGCAGCTGCAAGGTGTAGGAAAACATCAACATGAAATAACCTGAACCAAATGTTAAGTTCTTTATAATGCTGAAATAATATGGAAGTAGATATGTAAGATAATGCACAGAAACATATTTTATGTGCGATACAGCAAAATGCAAGAAACATCCTGAGTCTTTTTCAGAGAAGATTATAATTATAGATTACTGATATTCAAGGCATCCAAATATTCTTTGATGATTTTGATTTCCTATGAATGCTGCACTTTATAGAAAATTGTAACGGTCAGATAATATTTCATGAGGAACAAAGCAAATATATATTCCATCAAAATATACTTCTTTATAAAAATATATCAATATTTCTAACAGGGTCATGAGAGATATTGACATATGTTCCAGCAGTGTTTATTAAAAATAATAATAAATTAACTTCTAACTGCTCTACTCCAGTGAAATGTGCCTCTTATCTGGGCAGGGATTTCAAAGCAATTAATGTTATTAGGATCTCTGAGGCTTAGAGCCTGGGAGAACAGCCACCAACTGTGAGATGAATGGACCCCTGTAGAATATATAGATTGTGGAAAATTCTATTTCCACTCAACTGAAGACCTACAGTCACCTCTTTTTTTCCCTTTATCTGTTTTCTGAGTTTGGGTTTTGTTTACTTTTCTTAAAGAGTTGCAAGACTAACCTTTACAAAAGGACATGAATCACCACTTCTGCAGTGATTCACACTCACAGCAGGGATGTTGTAGAATATGGAGTCAGCTAGATCCACAGCCTCACTACAGATGATATTATTTTTTATTGTCCACACTGAAAATCAGGATCAGAGTTAGTATAAGGTTTTAGAGCATGTGGAGAAAATTTTGCTTTCTCCTGATTTGGAGGTAGTGCAGGTTTTGTTTGATTTTCCACGGTTGGATTTATTTAGCAATTAGTAGTTCAGAATATAAAGTGCGCCACCACAAAAGAAGAGAATATTTTGTCTCCTAAACCTGAACTCTGTCTTCTGAAGTGAAGGAAAGATTGCTATTATTGTGTAGACAGGCATCTTTCTAAAGCAATGGTTGCTACAGATCCTGATGGAATACAATTTTCATTCCTCTGTATTTCTAGATCATGAACAAATCCATAAAATTGCATTTTTTTTTCAATTTTGTTTCCTTAGAAAAATAAATGAAAGTGGCAATATTTTATTGGGGAAGTCTATTTCATCTTGTGTAACTGGATAATTTAGTTTTCCCAAAGTATATTATGAAAGGTAGTAGAATAACTTTTTAGCATAAATAAATTTTCAACAGCAAAAAATACAACCTCCTATTTATGTAGATGTTAGTCAATAGATAAACCTTTTATTCCTCTCTATTTTGAGGCTTACAGTACATAAATGCATGATGCCCTTGACAATTAGGGATAGTCTGGAAGCAAAATCAGTGCAGTCATGGTTGTTAAAAAAAATTCCTCTCGGTATTAGTGTCTCTATGACTTAGTGGCTGGTGAGATAATAAGAAAGTAGTAGGTTCTGTGGGAGCCCACAAAATTAATATTAGTATGTGTGCTTTTTTTGGTTTGTGAGTTTTCACACCACCATAGTGTTCAAAATTACTGATTTTATTCTCTCTTCCACAAATTATGTAACACCTAGCTATTTCTGTGTATCTTGTTTCTTTCTTTAACATTTATTCACTTTTAAATTTTAAAGTACATTGAAGTAGAAGGACCATTTTGGGTCACTTCACTTTATTTCACTTTGGTTATTCCTACTTTGTTTTCCTCTGGCTGCTCCTCAGAGTCAGATATTATGAAAATAAAAATATGAGTTCTTTTCTAAAACATGTTGATATTTTCATATTTTTGTATTTTAGGAAACCAAATTATTTTGTCTTAGTTTTTCCATTAGTGGCTTATATGTTGATATGATAAGGAGTATTTATATAAATATTAAACTTGCTGGTATCCATTGAGGAATCAAAAAGAAAAAGTCTTATAATTTTCATCCACGCAGTCTTATCTGCAGATATCCAGAGGGATCTGTCACTAAAGTTAGCTTGTGTTGATATTTGTTAAATTTTTTTTTGAGATTCATAAAATCTCAAATGTAAAAATGGTTGATAAAAACAATTGGGAATCCAGTACTTAATTTATAATGAATTGTTAGAATGCCATCAATTGCTGAGTGCAAACCCCCACTACTATTTTTATCTCAGTTGCTTTATTTTCATTCATCTGACTTTTTTTCAAGGAGATCGTCTTCATG
This sequence comes from Hippopotamus amphibius kiboko, assembly GCF_030028045.1. Lineage (NCBI taxonomy): Eukaryota > Metazoa > Chordata > Mammalia > Artiodactyla > Hippopotamidae > Hippopotamus > Hippopotamus amphibius. Next base: position 80,413,882 of record NC_080198.1, read on the forward strand.
TGTTCACTATAAAGCAGTTCTATTGTATGGACATTCATGTGTACGTATAACTCCGTCAAAAAGTCTTCGGAATCCTGTCCAGAGTTGTTTGAACTGAACGTTGTAGGGACTCAGAGGAATGAGGTAGCGTGGTGGAGACGGGGAATGGGAGTTTGCAGTAGGAGGCGGGGAGAGCTGTGGAATGTTACAGAGGGTAAGATGACCACAGAAAGTTTGGGAACTGTAAACGTTTGTGTTTTGCAGGAGTACAAAATGAAGATAAAGTCATAAGAGTGTGTAAATAAAATTGTGAAAGTTTTTGTATGACATGTCAATAGTTTGAATGCTATTATTCTGTTGTGAAGGGGGAAGGAATTTAAACAAGGGAGTGAGAGACCCAAATAATAATTATTTTTTGTAGCTCTAGCTGACAGGTCGAGGCCTTCCCACACACTCCTTCTTATGCCTATAGTACTTTTCTGTTCCCACTGCTTTTGACAGAACCTCATTATTTTCCCTCAGATTTAACCTCTAATTTCTCTTCCTCACCTCGGTCAACCTCACAGGCTTAGGTCAGCTCTCACTGCCATATGTACACATAGAGCCACATGCGTAATGCTGGTCATAGTGGTATCTTTATGTTTACTGAATGTTGTCCCTCTCACCTGGGCTACATGCACCCCCAGGAACGTAGCATGGCCTCAGTGGGTACTTGTTCAATTAGACAATAAATAAAAATTATAGCATCAGAACTGCATGTGTCTACCTCATGCCGTTTCACATGAGTGAAACACTGTATTAGAAGAAAAGGGAAAGGAAAGGAGAATGAAGGAATGAAAAGGGGGGGAGGGGAATATGGAAGGAAAAAGAAGAGCAGGAGAGGAAAGGAGTCAAGGATGGAAAGAAAGAAGAAGGGAAATGGGGAGCCATTTCTTCCTCTTTTTATAAAGTCAGATGGGCAGCAGGAATGTAACTGTATTGTCTAGTAACCAAACTCCAAAAATCTTGTTTTATTTTATTTTTCCTGGCTGGCTAAATACTGAAGAAAAAGTTATATAATTTCTCTGCGCTTCAGAATTTCTCTGTCCATAAAATGGGGAAAATAATGTTGGTTCCTTTACTGTTTTGCACAGATAGTATGATATGTGGTAAAAAGCAAGTGCTTTGATTCTTCAGAGAAAATGTAAACATTTTGGACATAATTCTTATTTGAAAAAGTAGACGTATATATCACTTTTATTATCAGTGATATTTGAGGTGTGTTAGCAACCCGTAAACCCTGGTTTTATTTATAGTTTGAATTTTGCTTGATCGCTTTTCCCTGCTAGAACACATAAATTATGTGATAAAGACAGTCTCCTTTACAAAGGTATTTATTTCATTACAGGTTTTGTTTCGGAAAATGTTCTTGGTTGCCACTTTATTGTGCTTTCTGAGCTATTTTTAAATGATAAAATTTCTATCATTATTCTTTATCCCAGTGAAACAAATTGAGTCATCAAATGCAGTGCTTGCTTGGTCGGTCAAGACGGCTTCTTTTAATATGATTTTGTTGTCTACCAAAGTACCTCAGATGTTTTTCCCAAAGGTTTTTGTTTTTGTTGTTAGTGTTGCTGATTTTGAGGCCTTTTATGTACTTACTTTTTATTAATAGAGAGGTTTTCTGGAAACACTAGGTCCATACCTTGTAATGCTTTATGGTCAACACTAACTGTTGTGCTCAAATGAGGAGTGAGTAGAATTATAGCAATCTCTGTGTTTAACACATAAAATTAATGATATGAGAAGTGGAAGACCCTCCCAAATGAAACATAATTACAGATTCTTTAGATGAGTGAGTTGAACTTACTAGAAATAAGAGAACCCAACCCCACAAGCCAAATAGAAAACTCTAGACTGATTTTCATTACGTATCACAAAGGGAAAGATACTCTTCAGGTCTGCCAGCCTTGATCCTATAGATCTGTCTCCATTGGACTTCACACCTAGCAGAACCGTCAGCGTTCAATTACCACTCTGTGATAACATTGAGTAAAACTAGAGAAGGAGCCAAGAAATCTACAAGTAAAGAAAGGTCGTGTTTTTGTGAACAGAATTCATGATGACTGCCAGCCTTCTTTAGCACTGTATGAAAATTACGAGCTTAAACAATGTAAAAGATAAGATTTCAAGCATGAAGTGTTTTCCCGATTTATACTTGTCACATTTAACACAATGTAAGGTATCCAATAATGCCGTTCAAAGTAGAAAGTGTAAGTAGCAGAATTGTGCCCCTTCTTGAAGCTGTCATTATATCCACTTAGAGTCTCTTTCACACACGGGTACACATTCAAATCAAATGTGAATAAAAGATGTGACTTGAAAATTGCCATTCTCTTGCAATTTCTTTTCAGAAGTCCATTCTGTAGTTCACTTAAACAACTTGCTCAAGCAATCAAATCTATACAGGCAGAGTTTTCTACATGGGCTGAGATGTTATGATCATAAACACAGAGATTTTAGGAATTGTGAGCTATTTAAAGAAATAAAAAAAGAGACTTTAAACACATCACATTGCCCCAAATCAGAGTCACCTTTTATCCCATCTTTTCCTGAATGGGTCTTAAAAAAAATATGCTCTAGCTTATAATGATTCTTGAATCTTTATAAATTTAGATTTTAGAAAAGAAGCCCACCCATAGGAAGTGCAGTGACAGTGACTTACAGTGTAAGGAACCATTGGCTCAGTTAGTATGGTTTTGGAAATGATTTTCTAGAGAGCAGGCAAACTCCCAAGTAACATCAGGAGACATTCTTTTTACATGTTTATGCTCATAGTAGGTCCCACTATATATCTTTTGAATGAATAAATCTGTCAATAAGCACTGTCAACTCTACTTCCTAAGTATGTTCCAGTTAGTGCTTTTCTCTCCACCTCTGCAGGGAGCCTACTAGACAATGGCTCCCCCCAGGGAACTGCTATCATTCTGGCCACATAGAATCCATTATCTCCAACAGCAGTCCGAAGGATATTGTCAAATGCAAAATAGAGCACGTCTTGGCCATTCTTAAAGCCCTCCAAAGACTTCTCATTTAATCTCAGAATAAAAGTCAAACTCCGGTCCATGACCTGACCTTCTGCTGGCTTCTCTGCATTGACCAATTTCCATTCTAACCACACCATGCTTATTTCCACACAGTCCTTCAAATACACCAAGATTGTTTGCCACCCCCCAGTGCTTTTATGCTACCATCACTTTGCTTGGAATGAGCTGCTTCCAGATATTTGTTAGCCTTGATTTCGTCTGCCTTTTGTGTCTCAGCTCAAAAGTCACCACCTCAGTGAGTGGTTGCCTGGCCTTTACGCAAGTCATTCTCTATCACTTATCTGTCTTATTTTTTTATGGTATTTACCACTCTCTGGAGCTCTCCTATTGATTTATGTGTTCACCATCTGTCTCCCTTCCCCAGTTTCATTCCCCATTCTCAAACCACTAGTGATCCACTCCACATTAGCTCCGTGAGTCCTACCACATTTATGTTGGGGTGGAGGGTACAAGGAGGATACAAGTGGCCTAGAAATCGCTAAACCATTTGATCGTTAATCTTTGTTTACTCCTGGGTAGATATCTTTGTGAGCTTTGGAAGTGACCTTTAGCTAAAGATTTAAAATGTTAATGTGCAAATGAAAATGATTCTGTATATTTGATCATTGTTTAGTTGTTTTGATGCACACAGATAATTTTACAATTTTTATGGAAAGCAATCCATATACCTGAAGTGTTTTATAATATTTATGCAAATTTGACTTAAAGTAGTATTTCACTTTACCTTACCAAAGTGGTTATATTAATATCTGCCTAAAGTTAGAACAAGATATCTAGTAATCATATCTTAAGAAACATAAATAAAAATCTGGAATGTGACGGTAAAGTCTACAAAATTCCTATGATATCCAAACCATCTTCAATATTCTCTCAAATATTGACACCCATTACTTTTAATGTAATAAAGCTCTTGGTTGTTTATAACTAGTACTTATTCAATGTTACCAGTATTTAAAATTCTAAATGCCTTCCACGTACATATTAACTCATTTAATCCTCCCCACAACCACATAATGAAGATGCTCTTATTATCCCCATTTTCTGAATGAGGAAAGTGTCCAGAGAAGTTAGCTACTTAATCCAGTATTATGCAGATAGAGAGCAGCAGATCTACAATTTTAAACTCAGGAGGCCGGGTTTCAAAACCCCGACTCTTTCAGCAGTAGAGTACACTGTCTCTCCACACAGACTACTGTTTATCAGGCTACTGTTTGTCAGACTACTGCTCAAAATAATAATATAACTTGGGGAAAATCTTTCTGAGGGAGAGTGATTTTAACAGCAATAACTGTACTCCATCCGCTTCCAGGGTTGAATACATTTATATAATCGCAGGTTTGTGTATATATCTATATCTATATTTTTCAAAATTCCTTGCTCACCTCAAAGCCATGGGCTCCTTGATTCATTCAACAAAAACACCTATGAAGTATGATTAGTGTGCCAGAGACATAAGAGGACGAAGAGTGCCGTCCTCACAGACTGGCAGGAGAAGTAAACGTACAGCAGAAAATTTGGATATGGTTTGATGAGTGCTGCCACAAAAGGCATGCAGATACGGAAGAGGGCAGATTGTCTCTGAGTGAAAGAATCAGAAGTCTACAAGGGCGATGTGACATTTGAGCTGAACGGAATGTGCAGAGTTTTGAGTGTCATTGAAGCAGAAGGGTGTTTCACACTCTGAGGAAGCTGATGAGCTTACGAGCTGGAGGCATATAAAGAAAAGGGTATGGAAAGAACGACTAATAAAAAGAGGGAGGATGAGAGTAAAAGGAGAGAATGAGGTGGACAGAGGGTTGGGGCTGCAGGGTTTATGGCTCGTTCGTAGGGGTGCTGAGTGATGTGACACCCAGATTTAGAGACAAAGCTAATATTCTTATTTCTTAATATTCAAGCTATTCCATAAAAATAACTTGCCTTGAGAAAGGATAGTTTTGTTTTGTGTTTTTAATCAGACCATGATTTTGCTAGAACTTTAAAAAAACTGTCCTCATCTCAAGGAGCACAGGAATAAATCATTAGTCTTTTGCTCACAAAGAAAATAGTGGTATAATAGACGAACAGTATGTGCTGTCCTTTCTTCCTCAGCTGTCTTTACGAAATGAGCAACCTCAGGACTTTTGAACATTAGTCTTTTCAAATTGATTTTAAAACTGCGTAACAATTAGAAGTACTGCAATATTAGATCCATAGTCTTTATGGGTTTTTCCTTTTTTCTTTCTTTTCTTCTTTCTCTCTCTCTCTCCTTTCTCCCTCTTCTCTTCCCTCCCCTCCCCTCTCCCCTCCTCCCTCCTCCCTCCCCCTTCAATTTTCCCTTCTCCTTCTCTTTCTGTTCTCTTTAATTAACAGCTTCAGCTCATTACTTCTAGAACCATTATATTATTAGACCACAAAAAACATGTTGTAATTTTATAATATCCACTGACATTTAATGTCATTTATAATGATAAAAATAATAGACTATGATTAACAACCAATGAAGTAGGCTTTAAAATGAACTTATATTTAGAAAAACACACAGGCTTTGTATACTTCATCTAGTATCTTTAATGAAATGTTTTCTGTGTTAAAGAAAAACAGAAAGGAATCTGTTCTTAAGACTGTCACTACCCAAGAAAAATAACTTTTGACTTATCATTTTAATGATGAAAAGGAGAACTGTAATTCTTTGCACATTTGACTGTTAAACAGATGATTATAAAAGAGGAATAAGTTTAATACCTTGTGTGTGTGTGTGTGTGTATATATATATAAACTTCTAATTAGACTTATTAACCTCGTTGCATCCTATCTTGTGTCGCTGGAAGGAAAAAAGGAAAATACCGTGCCATTAAGAAACAAGACCAAATTCAGGTACAGCTAGTTCACTGGTGCCATTATGACATGGATCAGTCTTTTGAGGTTCACTCTTGGGGATCTGACAGCTTCGTGGTTTTGTTCTTAGAAGACTGAGCAGAGGCTGCCTATTTGTGATTGCCGGCAAACCCCTGAGAACAGAGGGAGGCTAGTGAGAACAATTGCCTTCGGGGGTCATCTTACCAATTTACTGGAGAACCTTATTTTCCAGGTTCATATCTAGCAGTTTGCTAAGCAATATGTTATATTCAACTTTTTCTTCATTTTTAAAAATTCTTTAAGATAGTGCCAGTTTAATATTTTAAGAGAAAATAAAGATAAGATCGACATCTGTAGTAAAGGAGAAATTATAGGAGCAGACATAAAAAATGCCCTTATCTCCATTTGCCACTGTCTGAGTCCAGGTTACCTGTTCTCTGCCTGGCGATGCCAGGAGTGAAAAAAAAAAAAAAACTTGATGAAACATTAAAGGGAAACAAACAGCTGCTCTTGGCTTTCAAGAGATAGTGATTAAAAGTGTGAATTGGAAATTCAACTCATCCCCATCTCAATTTCCTGCTACCTCAGGATGGTACTAATTCTTTTTTTTTATTATTATTAAACTTATTTACTTTTTTATTGGCTGCATTGGGTCTTCTTTGCTGCATGCGGACTTTCTGTAGTTGCGAGAGCGAAGGCTACTCTTCCTTTCGGTGCTTAGGCTTCTCATTGCGGTGGCTTCTCTTGTTGCGGAGCATGGGCTCTAGGCACAGGGGCTTCAGTAGTTGTGGCACATGGGCTCCATAGTTGTGGCTCGCAGGCTCTAGAACACAGGCTCAGTAGTTGTGGCCCATGGGCTTAGTTGCTCTGTGGCATGTGGGATCTTCCTGGACCAGGGCTCGAACCTATGTCCCCTGCATTGGCAGGTGGATTCTTAACCACTGTGCCACCAGGGAAGTCCCAGGATAGTACTAATTCTGAAAGGGTGATTATTACCTTATTAAACAAATAAGTGCAGATGGATGAAAGCACATTTTCAAGATGGGGAATATTGGGAGAGGAGCACGTTAGGGAAAAGGGCTATCAAGAGTACATTTATTGATAATTTGATTTTGAGATATACTTTAGGCATCCATGACATTATTTGTTTGTTATTTGGCTACCTGAGTCGGCAGCTCAGGAGCTCTGTCTGTAACCGTAAGGTATATACATTGGCATCGGGATGGCATATAAAGTTATGGGACTGAATGATCGATCTACAGAGTAGAAGAATAAATTCAATAACATGCAAAAATTTCTTTCTCATGTTCAGGAATGTTATCCAGGCTGCTGTGTCTTACTACTAATTGCAAGGAAAATCTCATTTTCTCTACAACAAAGAACAAGCCACAATACACACACCCCCCAAAACCCACTCCCTTGAATGACTGTCATAATATTGATATATGATGATATTTTAGGGCCTCTTTTTTCTTCTAATAGAAATGTTCATTTCCTGAAATGGCAATTTTGAGAAATTAAGGACATGGATGATTGAGATGAGCTTTCCATTTCTGCTCACATACTAAAGTTTATGCCTCATTGGATACCTTTAATTTTCTCCCTATTTCTTCACCAAGCTTTCGAGTAGGTCTGAAGAGAAAGTGCTCTGATATATTTAACGCGTCCTAAGACAGGATCTGTACCCATGATCATATCTCTTTAGTGTCTACAAGGTCTCATAGTATCTTTTTTCCAGCTCATCTTTCTTGCTCCCTTGCCATTTTGGACGATAAAGAATCAGCTCATAAATGTTTAACGGACAAGATAAGCTAATAAATACAGCTCTAAATACCATCCCCTTACAGTAGTCCAAGAATTATCTATCCTGGAATAATTCCTTATGCCAACAAAGAAGAGCTCTCTATAAAGCCAAACTGTTTAAGTCAAAATTCAAAACAAAATCTACATTTCAAATGAGATATTAGCAATTCTTCTGGCATGTTAATGATACATTTGCTACTAAACTCAATAACCTTTTAATTTCATACTAATGCATAAGATTGCCTTTACTAATGAGAAAAGATTTGCCCAAGGAAATTGGTGATATCTTAATTTATAAATTTTTGAATGGCCATTGAATTAATCTAAATTAGAAAGTTAGATTTCATATGAGTCTTAGTGGTTGAGATTTTTTAAGCCTCTACCTGTGATGCCATGTCAGCCTATATGTAATGAATTACCTAACAACCTCTTCATCCCCAATATGTCTTATTCATAGATCTCTAAATGATTAAGGGAAAACATTAAATTATTTGTTTATTTAACATTTTATTTTTGAAGGGTATCTCAGAAGAGGAGGGGATTTTTTTGATAAGTGAATTTTGAAAATAATAATAAACATAAAAACATTCTTCATTTATAGGTCTTGGTCAAATCAAAATACTGTTTTGGTTTGGATATTGGCAGAGGAGTAATATTGAGATAATAGAAAAAGAATTGGTCCATTCCAAGCATTATATTTTGTAACGTATTTCTTGTAAAAATTCCTTTATTTTTATAAAGACATTACTTAATTTAATAAATTTAATAAAATACTTTTTTTTAATTTATTGAAGGCTGAATTTTCAAAAAATATGCAGAGACTCCAGTCTTGACAAACAGGCTTAACTGTAAAAAATAAATGCACCACAGTCCCTTCAGAAGAGCTGGAGTCCTAGATATATTCAAATGCAGGTTGATTGGAAGCTTGCCTCCAGTCTAGATAAAGACCAGATTAATACATATAATATATACCCTCTGAACTTAAAGTCAGAAGGTCTATAACAAGATAGATAAAGAAAATGAATTTATTTTGCTTCAATAAATATGGGGAAAACTTAACAATTAAGTATTTTACTGCATATCTTGTATTTGTGATGACATGTGAAATTAACTGAGTTAGGGAACCACACCCATTTGTTTACAGTATGGAAGCTTAAAGATTACATTTATAGTGAAAGTTATGTTACTAAAGAATGCTTATCTGTAGAATAATCTCCCCCAAATATCTCCTTTCATAATAAGAAATGCTGCTAGCAGTGATAACATGATAGAAAAATTACAGTAGAAACATAAAAGTCAAAGGGACTTTTATCATCCAACTCCAGATATATGATTAAATCTGTTTCTTCCTAACTCAAGCTTTCCTGCACAATTTTTCTTCCTAAATATGATTGTGTAAGCCTGTCTTTTGAATCCTTCTCCCTTATTTTCCCTCTTAATACAGAGTTCCTAAATGAAGCAAAATATCAAGTTGTATGGAGAATAATACTTTTCAGCTTCATATTTTGTAGTTAATTATGACTCGTAGAAAAATTGATCCCAAGGTTCATAATTTTTCTTTTCCTAATTTCTTCTGTTTGAAAGCTACCTTTCCACCATTTCCTCATTAATGTAAACCAATAGTGGTCCTTGCTTGAAAGCACTTCATCAGAATTAGCCTCAAGTGAGTCAGCTGATGGAAGAAATGGTAATAAATGAACATGTGTCAACAAGAGGGCTGTTGAGTAAAAAATTCAGTTACCTTCCAGAATAGACTACAGGATAATTTATTAAAGTGTCAGAAGCAAACCTTTAAGGTAAAAAATAGCTGATACAAAATTCTCTGATTACCCAAAACGAATCTTTAATGTAAGTAAACGGAAAAGAACAGGATTGCAACTCTGCTGTTCCCCACTCAAAATTAATTGGAAAATGGTTGATTTGAAAATATGAAGTACTCTAACAAACTGGCCACATAGTGAATAAAATTAATTCCAAGGATTGTTTACACATAATAGTGCTCCGAAATGTGTTAACTATCATTGCGAGTGCTTTGACTCATAAAAGTTATTTTTAAAAAACTGCATGAAATCAGCTAGACAATGGAAAACAAAGAGAAAGCCATGAGGAAAAAAAAAACCTTACCTTTTGTATCTCAGTTTCACTAGTTCTTTGCAGTTTTTATTACAAATTTTAAAAAGTATTATTAATCTGAGGCAAAGTCAAATAAAGCCCTTTATCTACACTTATAAGGACATTCTGATTAAACAGTCAGATTAATTCTTCTCTGTGAGTAGCTGATAAGTTGATAAGAAATCCCTATCAACACATTACAGAGAGATTCAATTTGTGTGTGCTACACAATGGCTTTAATAAGAAGCTAAATATTATCTGTATAATTCTATCCAGGATAAATAGCCTACTTAACAAGCTTTTTTCTCACAAATTAGCAGTGAAGTGGTCCAGGGATGCATAATGTAGGAGTTTTATAAGGTGATATATAAATTAGTTTGAGGCTATACATGTACAGCAGACTGATCTATAAGACAGAAAAAAAAGGAAATAATTTCCACCATGCCACTGTATTTTCTGCAGGGCAGACAAAGAAAGAAACTGACTTTAAACAAGTTATTATAGCTTTTTTTGTTTGTTCCTTTGTTTTCCATTTTCAGCTTGGTGTGACAGTGTAATAAAGTACCTTTAATAGCATGTGGAAATTTTTAGCTCTACAACCATTACCAAAGAATGAAAATGTTCCTTCGAGGTCTGTTCCAGTCTTTAATTAATACTGTTAATTATATGGATGGGTAAGAATAACAAAGTCTCAAAATTGTTTGATTATTTGAAAATTTCTATAATATGTGGCCTACTGTAATTGGCGGAGAGAATGTTAGATATAATACCTACCAATCTACTTGGAATTGTATATATTTAATAGTATTGCTATTGATATATTATATCTTGTTCTTTATTAAAAATAATCACTAGAACTTAGTAAAATGATACATAGTCTTTTTGTCCAGTATCTTAGAAATACAGACATAGTTATTCTAAAATTTTCTTTTCACATTAAGCTATTTCTAGCACCTGTGTAACAAAGCAGTTGGATGAATATTGTCAAAAGTAAGTTTCAGGGATTTCCTAGGTGGCGCAGTGGTTAGGAATCCACCTGTCAATGCAGGGGACACGGGTTTGATCCCTGCTCCAGGAAGATCCCTTAAAAAAGAAAGAAAAAAAAAAAGTAAGTTTCAGATACACATACATTTCTTTTTTTATATGTATTTTTATCATCTTTAAGCAATCTGGTATCATATGTGCATAAAGTGAGCATGTATTATTGATACTAAAATTTTCTTGTCATATGAGATTAATAAAAATAATATCAATAATTATTACTAATAATAACTTAATTCTAGAATAAGTAAACAAGAAAATTCTGTGAAATTTTCTGTTTCTACACTGGTTATCATGTTTCAGATTCCTTCATAGTGTAGGTATTTATTAATATGTTAGTTGATGAGAAAAAATAGATAAGAAATAAGTGATATGCATTACAGTAAAAACTTATACTTGAGTGAGAAATAGGAATTGAAAAAAAGTGCTGTTATTCAGGTGTAATTCATATGGAAAAGTATAATGTTTTTGTGATTTAGAAGATCGCTCTCAAAGTCTTCTCTCATACTTCTAAATATACATTAATCAAAGAGCAAATATTTTCATATTTAAATCACTAACATTATGAAAGATATGTGACATTAGGACTAACATTTTTAAAAAACATGAATATAAGAATTATAATGCCAATCATAAGGAACCCCAAACTAAACCTTGCAGAATCTTGTTTCGTTCCATTAGCTTCTACCTTTGGCATCTGTAACTTAAGAAAAAATTATAGGTGTCAATAATCTAGAGATTTCCGGATATTAAAGAGTTAAGATGGGAAACCAAAGTTTAGATCACAAGTGTTACAAGCTTAAAGACAGTGCGTATGTTGCTTTTTCTTTATTTTCTTTCTGTTTTACTTTTTTTTAAATTTATTTTTATTTATTTATTGGGTGTGTGGGTCTTCGTTGCTGCACACGGGCTTTCTCTAGTTGTGGAGAGCAGGGGCTACTCTCCGTTGTGGCTTGTCTTGTTGCGGAGCACAGGCTCTAGGCGCATGGGCTTCAGTAGTTGCGGCATGTGGGCGCGATAGTTATGGCTCACGGGCTCTAAAGCACAGGCTCCATAGTTGTGGCACATGGGCTTAGTTGCTCCGCGGCATGTGGGATCTTCTTGGAGCAGAGATCGAACCCATGTCCCCTGCATTGGCAGGTGGATTCTTAACCACTGCGCCACCTAGGAAGCCCTGTTTTTCTTTACTGTAAATCAATCCAGACTTCAGATTTCTGCTCTGGCATGTAAAGAGTTTGGAAGTCAGCATTCTGTCCTAACAACAAATAAAAAGCTAAACAAACTGAAAGGTCAAAAACTTCTTAGGTCAGAAAAGTGAGGTCAGAAAGCAAACTGCTACCCAGAAACTGGAAACACAGAGAGGTGAATAGAGAGCATCACAACTTATGGGAGCAGAAACATCCATGCAGAGCAGTGGCCAGGTAGAAAAAACGGAACTGTGATTGATATGTTGCTGAGGCTCAGTGGAGACAAGTCTGAGAGCCCAACAGGGGCACCCAGTCTTAGGGAGCCCCCCACATTTTTGTGAGTTTTACTTTCAGAAGCTCAACCAGGAAACTTCCAATTATAAAATAAGCCACAGGGATGTAATATATAGGATAAAGAATATGGTCAATGATACTGTAGTAACTTTGTAAGGGGCCAAATGGTTACTACACTCATCATGGTGATCATTTCATAATGTATGCAAATATCAAAGCACTATATAAGCACCCCTAAAACTAACATGATATTGTACATAAACTACATTTCAATAATAATTTTTTGAGTGAATATCTGAGAAAACACCTCTTGTGCTTCCAGCAGGGGGAAAGAAAAGGGAATCCCTTTGAAATATCCCAGAACACTGTTTCTCTTAACAAGGTCTTCCCTCTGGAGAAGCTTTTCAACCAAAGCCTAACCTACAGGGATTTTATAAGAATCAAATTGACCTGAGAGAAGAAAAATACCCAACTCCAGGTCAGTCCAGCCATCTTGTCCCACCTGAGTGAAGAAGGTGACTAAGAAGCACTTGAGAAATTCACAGTCCAAGACATAGGCTCACATACAAGACTGAGACCTAATCATAGGACTATAGACTGTTTCACCTCATCCCACACCTCACAACCACATCAATAAAAGTCTACTTACTATAGTTCCTTTTAGCTAGTACATCATGTCAGGCTATCAAGAAGAAAAATAAAGGCATCGTAAGAGACAAAAATGGCCTAAATATACCGGTTGAAAGACAAACTGTCAGAGTGGATCAACAAACAAGACGCAACTATATGTTCTCTACAAGAAATCAACTTTAAATACAAAAAAGTATATATATTTAAAATAAATGGATGAAGACATAATATCATACTAGCAGTAATTAAAAAAAAGTAGGAGTAGCTATATTAGTTTCAAACAGAACAGACTTCAAGGCAAGAAGTTAGGAATAAAAAGGGGAATTGCATAATGATTAAGGGGTTAATCCTGCAAGAAGACATAACAGTTCTCAGTGTGCATATGCCTAATAACAGACTATCAAACTATGGAAGGCAAAAGCTGATAGAACTGCAAGCAAAAATAGATGACTCCAATATCATGGTTGGAGACTTCAACACTCTTTTCTCAAAAGTGGACAAATCTACCGGACAGAAACTCAGGACATGGTTGAATTCAACACCATCAGTCAACAGGATATAAGAGACATCTATGGACTATTTCATCCAAAAAAATCAGAATACACATTCTTTTCAAGTTCCCATGGAACATTCACCAAGATAGATCACTTTCTGGGCCTTAAAAGACACCATAGCAAATGTAAAAGAATATAAATCATATAATGTCTTCTCTCAGACCACAGTGGAATTAAACTAGCAAACAATAACAGAAAGCTACATGGAAAACCCCCAAATACATGGAGATTGAACAATACACTTCTAAATAACATATGTGTCAAAAAAGAAATCTCAAGAGAAATTAGAAAATATTTTAAACTAAATGAAAATGAAAATACAATTTATCAAAACTTATGGGATGCAGTGAACACAGTACTTAAAGGCAGGTTTATAGCATTGAATGAATATATTTAAATGAAGAAAGATCTAAAATCAATCATTTAAGCCTCAACCTTAGAAAACTAGAAAAGGAGAGCACTTTAAATCCAAAGTAGCCAGAAGAAGAGAAATAATAAAAATTATGGTAGAAAGGACATTAAAAGGATAACTAAATAATACTATGAACAACTCTATTCCAACAAATTTGGTAATTTAGGTGAAATGGATCGATTTCTTGAAAGATACAATTTTCCAAAACTCACACAAGAAGTAATAGACAGTTGGAGAAGACAAACCATAGACGTGGAGAAAGGATCTGCAACAAACACATCTGATAAAGGACTATTAACCAAAATACACAAAAAAAGGCTTAAAACTCAACAGTAAGAAAAAAACCCACCAAATTAAAAACTGAGCCAAAGATCTTAAGAGACAACTCTCCAAGAGAGAGATACAGATGGCAATTAAGTATATGCAAAGATGTTCCACATCGTATATTATCAGAGAAATGCAAATTAAAACAACGAAATAACAAGATACACTTCTTAGGATGGCCAAAATCCACAACACTGGCAACACCAATTGCTGTTAAAGATGTAGAGCAATAGAAGCTCTGTCATTGCTGGTGGGAATGCAAAATGGAACAGCCACTTTGGAAGACACTTTGGCAGTTTCTTACAAAACTAACACATTTTTACCATATTATCCTGCAATTTCATGCCTTAGTATTTCCCCAAAAGAGTTGAAAACTATGTCCACACAAAATCTGCATACAGATGTTTATAGCAGCTTTATTCATAATTGAAAACAACCAAGGTGTTCTTCAGTTAGGTGAATGGATAAATAAACTGTAGTACTTCCAGACAATGGAATATCATTTAGAGATAAAAAGAAATGATCAAACCATGAAAAACATGGAGGAATCCTAAACCCATATTACTACATGAATGAAATCAATCTGAAAAGGGTACGTCCTGTATAATCCCAACTATATGACCCTCTGGGAAAGGAAAAACTATGAAGACAGTCAAAAGATCAGTGGTTGCTAGGGGTTAGAAAGGAGAGAGAGATGAATGACTGGAGCACAGAGGATTTTTAGGGCAGTGAAACTATTCTGTATGATACTATAATGATGGATATCTGTCACACAATTTGTCCAAATCAATAGAACTATAACATTAAGAGTGAACTCTAGAGATAAATCCATGCACATATGGGCAGCTTATCTTTGACAGAGGAGGCAAGAATATACAATGGAAAAAAGACAGCCTCTTCAATAAGTGGTGTTGGGAAAATTGGACAGCTACATGTCAAAGAATGAAATTAGAACACTTCCTAACACCATACACAAAAATAAACTCCAAATGGATTAAAGACCTACATGGAAGGCCACACACTATAAAACTCCTAGAGGAAAACATAGGCAGAACACTCTATGACATCCATCAAAGCAAGATCCTTTTGGATCCACCTCCTAGAATCATGGAAATAACATCAAGAATAAACAAATGGGACCTAATGAAACTGAAAAGTTTTTGCACAGTGAAAGAAACCATAAACAAGACAAGAAGACAACCCTCAGAATGGGAGAAAATATTTGCCATTGAAGCAACTGACAATGGATTAATCTCCAAAATACACAAGCAGCTCATGCAGCTTAATATCAAAAAAGCAAATAACCCAATCCACAAATGGGCGGAAGACCTAAATAGACATTTCTCCAAAGAATACATGCAGATGGCCAACAAACACATGAAAAGATGCTCAACATCACTAATCATCAGAGAAATGCAAGTCAAAGCCACAATGAGGTATCACCTCACACCAGTCAGAATGGCCATCATCAAAAAATCTAGAAACAATAAATACTGGAGAGGGTGCAGAGAAAAGGAAACCCTCCTGCACTGTTGGTGGGAATGTAAGTTGGTACAGCCACTATGGAAAACAGTATGGAGGTTCCTTAAAAAACTAAAAATAGAGCTACCATATGACCCAGCAATCCAACTCCTGGGTATATACCCTGAGAAAACCATAATCCAAAAAGAAACATGTACCGTAATGTTCATTGCAACACTATTTACATTATCCAGGACCTGGAAGCAACCTAAATGCCCATCAGCAGATGAATGGATAAAGAAGATGTGGCACATATATGCAATGGAATATTACTCAACTATAAAAAGGAATGAAATTGAGTTATTTGTAGTGAGGTGGATGGACCTAGAGTCTGTCATACAGAGTGAAGTAAGCCAGAAAGAGAAAAACAAATACCATATGCTAACTCATATATATGGAATCTAAAAGAAATGGTACTGATGAACCCAGTGACAGGGCAAGAATAAAGATGCAGATGTAGAAAACAGACTTGAGGACATGGGGTGGGGGTGAAGGGGAAGCTGGGATGAAATGAGAGAGTGGCATTGACATATATACACTACCAAATGTAAAATAGATAGCTAGTAGGAGCTGCTGCATAAAATAGGGAGATCAACTTGATGATGGGTGATGACTTAGAGGGCTGGGATAGGGAGGGTGGGAGGGAGTCTTGGGAGGGAGGGGATATGGAGATATATGTATGAATACAGATAATTCACTTTGTTGTACAGCAAAAACTGGCACAACAGTGTAAAGCAATTATATTCCAATAAAGAGCTTTTAAAAAAAAGTGAACTCTAATGTAAACTATGTACTTTGGGTGACAATGATGTGTTAATGTAGATTCATCAATTATAATAAATTGATGGTGGGAGATGTTGATAACAAGAGAGGTTATGATATGGGAGAAAGGGATTTATTGGAAATCTCTGTACTTCAAGCTCAATTATGCTGTGAACCTAAAATGGCTCTAAAAAAAACCCATCTATTTAAATACATGCATATATGCATACATACATAAATCCTTGAGTCAAACATGGTTAACTCTGACAGACATTTTGACAACAAACCATAGTTTTCTTAAAAACATGAAAACAAACATAAAATGGTAGTAATCCCAAAAAGCATGTAAAATAACTGTTTGCCTGTATTTTCTTGCAAATTATTTGCATACAATCTGAATAATCATATATAGCCCAAGTAAATATCCAGAACAATATATATGGGTTTTTTTGTGGTGGGTTTTTTTGTGTATTTGGTGGGGGTTTTTTTTGCCAGTACATAATTTTTTGTCCAAAGCAAATAATTTAGAAATGGACAATAATACTTTCACCCTCACTTAAAAGGTCATCATGATTGAAAGCTACACTAGGCAATGTCTTTGTTCTTCATTTTAACTAAAAGAAATATAGGTGAATGATTTCAAAGCCTGAGTCAGGACCATACCACAGAGACAAACTTTCGTAGATATCACTGATTAAATGGCATTAAAGCTTCTATGCTCCTGATATTTTATACTGTGATTCTATGAATATGAGTATATAGAGTGTTTTAATATAGTTTAATTATTCTTTTATAACAGAATCACATGTATTTATTGCTTTGTTAGATTATATACAAGATTCTGGTTTCTTAATACAAATTTTTTAGGTATATTTAACCCTTTTGAAAATGAGGAAGCAGACAAAGACATGATCTCAACATTCACAATCCCTTTTTGGGTCTTCTCATCTCTCCAGCATATCTATTTCTATCTCAATATGTCACTGAAAGTGGGGCCTGGCTGCTTGTTGCTCAAAAGCCACTAAAGAGGCAGGATTGGTGGAAGGGAAAGTTTATTTTGGATGCCAGCAATGCAACGAGCGGACTCCTGTCCAAAAGCTAACTCCCCCCAACTGAAAATCAGTGGGCAAGACCTTTTATACACAGAGGGAGGGGGTTACATGCAGAAATAGCACAGGCAGCTCTGACAATCTTCTTGAAATTAGTCATGCGGTGGTCTGATCAGCATCATCTTGATTGTTTTAAGCACAGTTAGTTTTAGTTTCAGGGTCGGTTTCGTCCCATTTCTTTGAGGCCAGTTCTCAGAATTATGGCAGCTTATATTATGGCTTCAGTCTGGTCATCATGTAGTTAACTTCTTCCACCTGGTGGGGGTTTCAGTATCTATAAGACAGCTCACAGGGTATGGCTCAGAATATTATTTATAACCCTTGAGAAGGAACTAAAGGTCCTTGACTTTGTTTACTGACTAAACTCTTATTATTTAGTGTTGTTGTATTGTTTTCCTTTGCTTCTGTATTTTCTCACTTCTCTGATTAAACTTATTCTTTAGCTGAAGTTATTCTACAGACAAAAGGCAAGCAGAGGACATGGGATGGGACGGTGGTGGCGGTGGGGGGCGGGGCGGGGCGGGATGGAAGGACCGTCAAGGGTCCTGCTCTGTTTCAAATACATGTACACACTCTCTAATAATTACTGAATTCGTTGTGAGAGGCATAATATATGTGAAATGCATTTACCTGTGTTATGATAAAAACTTAAGTAGTGTGGATATGAAATAGGGATTTCTTGGTGGTGAAATTTACTGGTTACTCAGGCATCGTTCTTATGCAAAAGAAGGATAGCACTTATGACTCTTTGAGAAGAAGAAAGCAGAACAACTCACACAACTAGTTACCGAAGCTTATTATAAAAACATATTATGTACCTTTCTGTATGTGTGTTGTATTTCAAAGCACAGAATGTCAAAAAAAAATTAGGGTAGAAAAATATAAATAGGCTAATAGTACTAAGTTAATTATTCACAATATACCCAACTGTAAATGATGTACATGGTATTCATTATCAACTCATAAATTCAATAAATTAATATTAATTGAGTGCTCATAAATATAAATATGTTGGGAATTTTTAAGAAACAGATAAAGTTCAATTCTACCTTTAAGGAGCTTCTAATCTAATAGGGGAAAATGTTAGGTTACACCAGGTAAAATGACCTGTACTCAACCATTTTTGGCCTACAAAATGGCAATTTCATATGGTTCACCTAGTATAACAAAAAAGTCTCACACAGTATGTGTGGTATAGGCAGTAAGAGAAGGAAGGAGTGCTACAGTTATTCAGGAGGTCAGTCTGAAGAAGGACTAGAGTTTCCAAAAGTAAAACTGGAAAGAACACATAGACGAGAGTATATACAAAGGTATGGGGAAATGTTATGTTTGAGAAATGGCAATGGCATGCAGTTATATCAGAATCAAGACCTGGGACTCTAGGTTGGGATTAAATCACAAAGGGTCTCAAACAGTAATGATGCAGCTTCAGCTTTAATTAACAGGTACTGAAAGCAGTGAATATTCCTGAGGGAGAAAGACAAAGATATGCCTTATGGTGAATAATGGGGTGGTTGATGCTGAATGAATTATGGGGGCAAAGATGGAAGTTCAGACCAATGAGGGGATTCTTGCAATAAAGTTAAGGAGATGTAAAAAGTCTCTAAATTTAGAAGGTGAGCACTGCAGAGACAGGAAAAGTCAATATGGTCAAGAGGATTAACGCCTCAAGCAGGATGCAGACCCTAGATTTGATGAGGACCTCTAGATTTGGCAACTAGAAAGTTACTAGTGACTTTCAAAGAGAGTTTCTGGTGTGGAGGTCAAAACCAAAGCCAAATCTAAAGGTAATAATGAGTCAATGCCTAGGGGCAAAAATGAAAGAATTTGAAGAATTCAGTCAAGGGGAGGTAGGAGAAAGTTTGCATAGCAGCTCCAGGGTATAAGTAAATTGAAGCCTATTTTAGAATAAAAAGACTAGATGATTGTAGGTAAAGTGATAGTGGAGAATACATAGAATAAATTTGCAAGAGTATGTCTTAGAATAGGAGAAGGGAGTGGATATTTAATAAGAAAAATGCCCTGGGGATGGAGAAGAATACCACTAAGAGTACATAGGATTAGCTTTGGGTGGGCCAGCCTAGTCTATGCTATTCTGAGGAAGCAGGAGAAGTGAAAAAGAAGATAAGTTAAAGTTTTTTGGAGATATCGGGAAAGAAGTTGCAGGAACGCTTAGCTATCTCTTAGCACTGCTTCTTATACTGGGTTAGGAATAACAACTGTTATTTCTGTTGGGGAAAGTTTTTGCATTGTAGTCAACCTCCATAATTTTACTGAAAATATTGGTGGTGGTGACTCTTGAGAAAAAGGTGTTTTGGGGCTTCTCCCAGGACATTTCTCATGAATGAGTCACTGTCTCATTACCTGTAAGTTGATTCTATAGGCAGGCTTTGTGTATTAATGAAGTTACCAGAATGCCCCTGACTTCCTGCTGTTATTTATTTAAAGATGCTCCAACACTCTAGTTATAGTCCAACTTATAGTCTTCCCAATAAACTATATTAGATTTGTAAATATTCTTATCCCCAAACTGTAACTTGGAAAATGGTACAAATGTAGACTCTACAAAGAGTGTCAAGAGACTTTAGAAAGAAAACAGAACTTTCCATTTCTAACTATTTAAAATTTGTATACTTGCTATACAATGATTGAAAACTACTGGTGGATAAACAACAAACAATTTGGTGCTTTAGAAATGGGGTTTCCAAAGAATAGCTTGAGAAAAGTACCAAGATTTCTTAAATTCCATCTCTGTCATTATTGTACATTTATTGAACATTCAAAAACACAGTTTCGTGTTCACTGTAAACCAAGTACTTTTCTTCTCACAATAACCTTATGATGTGGGTGTCATTATCCCCAGTTTGCAGATGGAGTCACTGAGGTTCTAAGAGGATAAATAAATTCCCCAAGGCCAATAGCTAGAAAATGATGAAGGTGGAAATTACATACAGGGGCATTGAATATCAAGTTCTGTGTTTTTTTCTTATCCACGTCTCCCTCCCTAGAAGGTACAGCTGTTCCATTTGGAACCGCACCGTAACATTTTTAAAAGAAGTTTATAATTGATGTTTGCTTTGACATTTTCTAAAGGTCTTTGTAAACCTCTAAGAGGATTATCAATTTTGCTGCACCTCTCTTGAGTTTTGTGCTTTGTTCCAAGTGTGGCTTAACTTCAAACACTTTATTACCTAAAGTGAACACAGGTTTTATTATCTCTGCCAGATATCACATTCAGCATAGTTTTATTATTTGACTTAGTGTATTCTTCAAGGTCATCTTCAGTCTACTTCCTTCTTTGACTTCTCCTTAATATTTAATAAGAAATAATCAGTTATGTAATCTGTATATTTATCACCTACCTAAAGTAAATGGGACCAAAATCCATTTAGTGTAAAATGTACTAAAATGAGCCACTTAAAAGTATCTTGCGAAGGCAATCTGAAGGAATATCCCCATTTTACAAAGAAAAGACCACAAATTGAAATATTCATTTTGGTGGCAAAGGACATGGCTGTTCTTTTGCTCAAAAACATGTGATTTTTTGAGATATAAAAATCTATGTAAGTTGGCTTGAAAATGTAGATGTGCATACGTTATACCATGAAGGATGTTATTTAAGAAAGTATTGTAATATCCAGCCTGCCTAAATGGGAGGAAGGGGCAGCTTAGCAGAGATGTGTGGATGAGAATCTGGAGGTGGAAATGACAAAGGAAGGAAGGAAGGAAGGAAGGGAGAAAAGAAAAGAAATAAAGGAAAATAAATTTAAAGTAGAAATAAATTACTGGTTCTGATCCCGAAAGTACCAAAAATGTAGGATGAGAAAATAAATCAGAATAACTATGGAATGTAAGATCCACTAGCTAAACTATCATGATCTGTACAGAAGAAATAGTGACCAATTGTTTTTCTTAGGGCCAAAGTCAAGGGCTACCCATTGATCAGGAAAGTAGTAACAAGGGCAAAAAATTAAAGATGTTAAGGAGGAAATTTTTATCAAATGTAAAAAAGAAAAAAAAGTGGATTAACAAGAAAATGATACATTGCACATAGAATACTGTTTAAGAGGGTTTGAAAATCACAAAACTCGTGTTTTAAGCGCAATCTGTGTTAGCATGTGTATGTTATGTAATCTCTCTTTTTTAGCTTCTTCAGCAGTTAAATGAGCATTACGGGGCAATTGCAAAGACTAGAATACAGGTGCTGCTTTGTAAGTACTAGCAATTAGACATTTTTAAACTTCCACTGTCCTCTAACTCAGTGACTAGGCAAATAAGTTTAAGCTTGAGCCTTAATGAATGAGCAGCTTGAAACTGAACTGATTATACTTCTCAGGTGTATTATTTCTCCCTGGAATTTTCATCACTTGTAGTAGAGTGTAGGCACGTTCTAAGACAGTGCTGGCTGCGATGAATAAGGGAGAGAGCAGCTGAATCAATATGCAAACTCCAATAGAAGGTTTGCTAGGAGTCAGACAACCAATTACATGAGAAGAATCTATTTCCCTTTTTATCATAATGAAGGCAATAAAGGAAATCTGAGATTACCTAGTGATAACAAGTGGGAAATCCCTGGGTAAAGTATCAACGTCCCTTGTTCACCTGTAGTCCAAAAGGTGAAAAAGTTAAATTGCACAGGGAAAATAAACTCATTATTTTAGTAAATGAATTGAATGTACTCCAGGTGAGCAAAGATATTATCTAACATTTCAGGGATTTTAAATACCAAATTACCTTTAGCTAGATTGCTTGGGATTTCGTAGAATGATTATGGAACAGATCTACACATGGATACCTGTTTGTTTTTGTGCCAACAGGCAGACAGGAGATGCTTATAAGTTTTAATCACAAAGCCTCTTCTGTGTAGCTGCAGCTGAATGTCAACATACCCTTAATCTAAAATCTGACACTAAACCTTACAGTGGTATGTCCAGGTGGACATTTCCTTAAACAGTTCTCATTTAAGTACTGAACTCTTCTTGCTTAGGTTTGAAATCTTCTCCTGCATAATTCTTAAAACAATCCAGATTCCACTGTGACCATATTTGCCAATTTCTATTCATCTAGCTCTTTCTTTACATTAAAAATCACATTTAATTTTTGAAGTAAATTAATATTTACAGTAATCAAAGAGTTTGCTGCTGCTTCTTAGAGGATACCAAGTTAGATCCAGATATTCTTAAAAGTCTTTATTCATAAATTACCTGGTTTCTTCTATAGAAACTGATTTTGCATTCAGATTCTTTGAGAACAAAACTTTAGCACGTTTAGGAATACTTGGTTTCACGCTGGGCTCTTGCTCCTGCATCGTTGTTTCCTGCGTGTAATTCACGATGGGCTCATTGCTATTATACACCTCTTAAAAAGCACCTACAGAGGCCTCTCTGACAGATAATATCACCTACTCACTAAAATGCATAGCTGTTTCTTATCTTTTCTTATCAGTCCTCCTGTGAGTTCCCTTATTTGCAAGGGGTTCATAAATCTAAGCCCTCTGTACTTGCATAAAAATATTCAAAACTTCCCTTTGTTATTTACCAACAAGCAGGCAGGAGATAAGGAGATGTGGAAAAATCCAGAGCCACGTAAGCTGCTGGATTTCTTTCTTTCCATCTTTCATCACGTGTTTCTCATTTTCTCATTGAATGATGCAGCAGATGTATCTAGGAGTAAGAGAAATCAATTTTTCCCATCAAAAATGATTAGTTCTACTAAAAAATACATGGTAAGGAGCAAAACCATAAACTGTAAACATAAAAATGCAAGAGGTTTCTAACACTTTATAAATTAGACAAAACTCGATAGTGTACAACATGCTCCCTAGTTTAGGTTCACAACCTAGATGATTATGTCACAAATATTTCTCTTCACCAAGAACTGGCAATGTGAAATCTTCACACAAGGTGGAGAATAACTTACAGGAAAACAGTCAATAGCTACAAGAAAGTGTTTTCTGCATCATCTAAAGAGTTCCTCAGTGAGTCCAGGGACTTGTCTCTATGTTCTGAAGAATTCGCTGGACATTTAGTTCCCTGTTCGATTCCAAGAATGAAGTAGGAGAGCTGCATGGACTGATATTTCTCTACTTCGTAAGACAGTGAAACAAGCCCCCAATGTTATATGCCACCCATGCCTTCACTTATCACCCCAAAAATAGCTTTCTCAATGGTAGTTGATTCAATGATCTCTTCCGTCTGGCCTTGAGCTTTCCTAAACTATATCCCACTGTCTACCTACATAGATCCTCTACTGCTACTGAAATGGAATGCTCGCTGTATTAATTTGCTGGGGCTGCCATAACAAAATACCACATACCAGGTGGCTTCAACAGCAATTTCTTTCTCAGTTATGGAGGTTAGAAGTCCTTGATCATGAGGAATCTCTCCTTGGTTTGCAGATGGCCCCTTTCTTGCCGTATCCTCACATGGTCTTTTCTCTGTGCTCATGCATCCTTGGTACCACTTTCTTCTTTTTATAATGTCATCAGTTAGATTGGATTAGGGCCTATACTAAAGGCCACATTTTAACATAATCACTTCTTTAAAGACCCTATCTCCAAATATAGTCATATTCTTTTCTTGGGAGTTAGTTCTTCAACAAATGAATTTTAAGGGAACACAATCAGTTCATAAAACTTGCTATTCTCTAATGTGCCTTATGTGTCCCATTTTCATACTTTCCTTCCTATCCAGAGTGAAATAATACTAAACACTTTCTTCTAGAGGTAGTCAAAACTTACCTATATTCAAAGTCTAATTGAAGTTCCTCTTATATTGTGAATTCTTCCTGGACTGTTCCAACACACTGATGACCTTTTCTCTGTTTTCAAACCAAATGCTATCTATTGTGTTCATCCAGTAGCCTTATAACATATTTGCATTGCTTGTTTTCATAATTTTTACCTTTGTTTCTCTGCTGACATTTTCATTGGATTACATTTTGTTTCTGCATAATAAATTGTCAATGGTCCCAGCTAAGTATAACTCCATAAAAGTAGGACAAATGCTGGAATTGTTCAATACTGTCTTTTTACATCTGCTTTTCCCTATTAAACGGTGATCTCATGAAAATATAAGTATTATATTTAATAATAATTTTATTAAGAGCAAAGAGATTTTCAAATTGCATGAATACTTGAAGAATTTAAGAGGTTGTTTTTTCTTTAAATATTTTAAGTAGCTATATATTCATCAAGCAATCTTTCACTTCTCTCTTCATGATTTTCTGAATTTCAGTATGAATGTTTAAAGGAAAAAATGTTTGGGGTTCACTTTTTAGAAAAATTAATAGAAACTTCATTTTATTTGTAACAATATTACACAGTTGCCTCACATGCCACACAGATCCCATTACTGAAATTTAGAAATTCATGGAGATAAGTGAAAGATTGATCAATATATGGTGGCTTAAAATATTTAAATTAAAGGAAAAGCAACTTTCCAAATTTGCAAGCACTCATTCAATTTGAAAACTCTCTCTTTATGCTCTTGATCTATAAATTTGTATAGCCGAAAAAGAAATTGTACTGCATTTTATTTTTTCAAAGTATTTTTATAACTTTAACCTCATTATCAGTAGAATTGTTATTAGTTTTATTAATTAATATATATGTATGTTTCAATAAATGATAAATTTTAAAATACAAACAACTTGTTAATGAAACCTTGCTTCCAAATGAGTGGACTATGAAATACATATTTTTGATGTCCTGCTTTTTAGCCATTTATATATTTGATGAGTACCTTCTTCAAAGTTTAAAAACCTGTCAACACACACATGACCTAAATTCAATTCACAGACATGTTTTGTTTGGAAGGAATATTGTTTACCATTATTTAAAAATGTAAATGTATTAGCAAAATTTGAATGAAGTCTTGAGAAGTAGCATGGCCATCTACTGGAGAGTACAGAGCAAAGCATGAGCTTGCCAGGTCAATACTGACACCACCACCCCGATTGTCTTTAATGGGAATTCAAGCTTTCTATCAAGTGCATCTTGTTTTTGTTTTGCTTTTTTAAATTTATAAATCCAAACTATTTTATTATACTTTAACTCCTGGACCCTACATTCATCTGAGCATGTGGTTCCTATTCTATCTTATGCCAGGAAACATGTAGAGTCCAAGATAAAGAAATGCATAAAAATTTTTTCCCGCTCCAGATGTGCTCACAATCCAGTGGAAAAAATAATTAATTAAAATATAATAAACAAGCATATAAAGCCATATGCAAAGTGCTATGGGAACATAGAAGAGAAAAAATTTCATTCACATGTTGCCTCTGGCCTTTCATTGAAGAAATATTGCAAAGACAACATTTAACTCATGTCAGATGTGCTGAAATAAAAACAACATGATATCAATACAAGTACCAAATTAAAGCACAGGAACAATTTTCAGGCACAGAAGTTACTTTGTTTCAGGAGCAAAAGGGTCATGAATATGAAAAGTGTTGAATTCTGAGACAATTTGTCATTATTAAAATTAGTGCTCTGTTGATCCAAAATCTCTGTTTCAGCAATTCTTTTGTATTACTGCAGCTGCTTGTTCAGTTACCAGATCCAAGTGTTCCAGGAGCTCCAACAGCAGTGAATGGATCATACTTTTTCATCTACCATAGCAGACTGTAATCTGTAATGGTAGACTGTCAGGAGATGATACAGGTTAAACACTCAAATCTCAACTGCTGTGACAGATAACCAAGGATGAAGCTGTTTTGGTACTGAGAAATGGACACTTGACAGGGATGTTTTTGTTCAAAATGCTATTCATGTATTTAAAAATATAGCCTGCTGGCATGCAGATCAGATTTTGACAGCTTGGAAATTATAGAACATTTTGCTAGTTCAATGAAAAGACTGAAGCCAGCAAAACCCATAGTTATATCAGTATACAATAGAGAGTAGAAAATAGGAAAATGGTAGACAGAGGTTAAAAAAATGGTGAAATGGAAAGACACAATTTTTTCTTCATATATGGCCATTGCAAAACCACAAAGGTCACAAGTCACTGAGATGACCATCACACAGTAGGGTCAGCCTCCAAACCGAACTCATTTTAGCTGCCTGGACCACTTTAATCAAAATTTCAGTACCCCTATTTTTAAATATCTTACTATGTATTTTGATATTATTTGTCAATCATGATATTTCATTAGAGGAGTTATTCTAATATGCTTCATTTAGCATAAGGTGGAGAACTATTCATATCCTTTTATATGACTTCTTTACTAAAAGGCAACAAAGGCAAAAAAAAAAAAAAAGCAAACCACAGATACTTTTAAATGAGAAATAATACCTCTTAAAAGTTAATTCAAATCAATATTATAAGTGGATATTGATTTAACCCATGTTGAAACAAGTTTTAACATAGATATAAGCATTACCTTTGTTAAAGTGTTTAGATAAAATAATTTTAAACGTACCATATCACTGTGAACTATTAGAGAACTATTATTGGAAAACATATGCTTATATAACAAGTTTACTGAGAACTCTCACATATGCTACATTGAACCCTGCTTCCTACAGGGTAGGGGATTCCATAAAGATATCATAACCAGAATGTATAACTTTCTAGCCACTTTTAGTTATAAGAACACTGTAAATATTTTAAATTGAAAGTTGTGATTTTAAACCCAAAGTTTTTTCCTTCTCCCAGTGTTGACTATGTCTGCTTGTCTCCCCAGTAGCTTGGAATTGGTGTAGGTGTACACACAAGTCTACATATGGATGTGCAAGTGAATGTGTCTGAGTGCGTATGTGCATAAGTGTACCTGCACATGTGTGTGTGAAGAGCATTATGTGTGAGTGTGCAAAGTCTGGCATTTGTTCTTGGCAGTGTCTGTACTCTTTATCCACGAGATCCTTCTTGTTCTGGAGCCAGCTTCTCTAAAATAAACATAGGTACTCTAGCTTTCTTTGTTTCATGTCAGCATGACATAGCTTTCTTCATCCTTTTACTCTTAACCTAGTTGAGTCATATTTAAAGTGGGTTTTTTTTGTAGACAACATTAGTTGATTCTTGGTTTTTTAATCCATTCTTATAATCTCTTTCTTTTAATTGATGGATTTAGAACATTTACAATTAATGTGATTATTGATAGTTGGATTAGTATCTGCTATGTTATAACTGTTTTCTATTTGTTGCATTTGCTCTTGCCACCCCCGCTTCTTTTTTGGTCTTTGCTGGTTTTAGTTGAGCATTTTAAGTGATTCCATTTTATTTCCTCTTTCAGCATGTCAATTATACTTCTTTTAAAAAGATTTTTAGTTTGCAATATACATTTTTAACTAACCTGTGACTACTTTCAAATAACACTATACTGCTTCAAATGCAGTGCAGGTACCTTGTACCAGAGTATTCACGATTCTTCCTTCCCATTCCTTATGACATTTTGTAGCTATAAAGTGAAAAGTTTAAAGTATAAAAATATACTTTAAAAGATTGAAAATATTGTTAATTTATAAAAAGCACATTGAGATAATCTCAACCTCTGTCTGCCAATCATTACTAAGAAATCCCTTGTCCCTCTTCTCTTCCATTCCATTAATTTGGCAAATCCCCAATTCTGGAAGAATTCAACTGCCTGCTCCCTTCAGATCTATAGCTGGCTTCTAATTGACAAAATAGTGGAGAATAGCATACAGCTTGGAGTCTCCATAAATTTATGTGGTCTCAACCGGACCCTCAGAACAGCCACAGCAAGAACCTGTGCTTCCCTTTTTAACTTTCTGTCTGGTTCTCTATATCCACTGTTTTAGAGCTTTTATTTCTCTTAATCTTTTCTTGTATTCATTCCTCTATTGTTTCCTATTTTGGTAAAATTGTTCCAGTATCCATCCAGTTACCTAAGCCAGAAAACTGAGTGTCATCATTGATCACTTCGTTTCACTTTTCACGTATAATGAAACACAGGTCATTAGAGATTCATTATTTTTTTCCATCTTTATAGAGATGTAATTGATATATAACATTGTGTAAGTTTAAGATGTACAACAAGGTGATATGATACACATAGATCACAAAATGATTACCACTGTAAGGTTAGTTAACACTTCCATCACCTCACATAATTATCATTGTGTGTGTGTGTGTGTGTTTGGTGAGAACAATTATGATTTACACTCTTGGCAACTTTTGAGTTTATAATAGAGTCTTTAATACAGTATTGTTAGCTGTAATCACTATGCTGTACTTTAAGTCCTCAGAACTTATTCCTCTTATAGCTGGATGTTTGTACTCTTTGACCAACATCTCCCTATTTCTCCCACCTCGGAGCCCCTGGTAACCACCATTTTACTCTCGGTTACTATGACTTTGGCTTCTTTAGATTTTTTTAGATTCCACATATAAGTGATATCATATGGTATTTGTCTTTATTTGCCTTATTTCACTTAGCAGAATGCCTGCAAAGTCCATCATGTTGTCTAAAATGGCAGGATTTCCTCCTTTCTCATGGCTAAATAATATCCTATGACCTCCATGTCTTTGGGGTCAGTTTCTGGAAGAGTACTGTGATCCTCTGATGTTTCCTTGATTTTTCATATTCCTTGAAGTCTTTTTTTTTTTTTTTGGCTTCATTGGGTGTTCATTGCTGTGTGCAGGCTTTCTCTAGTTGTGGCGACCAGGGGCTACTCTTTGTTGCGGTGCGTGGACTTCTCATAGCGGTGGCTTCTCCTGTTGAGGAGCACAGGCTCTAGGTGTGCAGGCTTCGGTAGTTGCAGCTCATGGGCTCAGCAGTTGTGGATCTCGGGCTCTAGAGCACAGGCTCAGTAGTTGTGACACACGGGCTTAGTTGCTTTGTGGCATGTGGGATCTTCCCAGACCAAGGCTCGAACCCATGTCCCCTGCATTGGCAGGCAGATTCTTTAACTATTGCTCCACTAGGGAAGTCATCCTTGAAGTCTTGCATCTCCATCTTCACATCTGAAGTAGTAATCATCTCCTCCATTCTTTAGTAACTGATCATG
Organism: Hippopotamus amphibius kiboko; assembly: GCF_030028045.1. Lineage (NCBI taxonomy): Eukaryota > Metazoa > Chordata > Mammalia > Artiodactyla > Hippopotamidae > Hippopotamus > Hippopotamus amphibius. The sequence goes on from NC_080198.1 coordinate 80,443,502, forward strand.
GGAGAGAAATACCTTCCATCAGCCCTGCTAGAGATTCTGAGGCTTTCTCAGTCCTTCTATAAACACACTTTCTCCACACTTCTCTTAAGAACTCTTTTGAAAGAGTTCTTAATTTGTATGCCTTCTCTTGATGCTGTAACATGCCAGGCTTGGTTCTGACAGTCTCCCTTTTGCTTTCCTAGGAGTGGAGCTAAAGCTCAAACTTGTTGTCTCTTAATGGCCCACTGAGTCTGCCCGGTTCCTTATGCATGCTCATTAGCTGTCTGCCAAGGGTCTCCTGCCCTCGGGAGTGTGCCCCGAGAGCTGGCCATAGGGTAGAAGTGTGTGTGGGTGAGGCGTGCAGAGCTCTGGGGTTTCCTGTGGGCCATTTGGGGGAATCTGCAGACAGGCATGCCCAGCAGTTTCTGGATGGGCTCCTTGATGGAGTCTGAGAAGCAGTTAATAGGATCCACAACCTTTGAATCCCTCCAAGAGTCTCATCTACCTCTCTCCCAGCCTTTTCCCACTTCCCACTCATATAGTTCATGACTCAGGCCCCTGAATGGGGTAAGAGGCCCATGGCCCTCTTTGGCAGCATCTTTTACAGCTGAGGAAGCTGGGTGCTCCCTCACAAGCTTTCACTTTCCCCCTCAGGAGAAATCATGGCTTGAGAAAATGTCTCTCGGCCCTGAACTGTGCTGTCTTGGGGAAAAGGTGATATGGGGTAAACTCAAACTCTTTCTCTTACCCTCTCCAATGCATCCACACTCATATTTATTTTCTCTAATAATGATGTGCTGGAATTTTTCCACTGGAATCTGGACTTCCACAAGGGCTCTCTCATCAATGTGTGATTGCCTAAGACAGTGTTCTCCAAGGACCAATGACCGAATCCAGGAGGGGCTGGACTCAGTTCATAGGCCACTGTGGAGACCGCAGCTGGGACTGAAGTCTATGTGCCTATTACTGCCCCCTCACCGCCCCCCCCCCCCCCCACACACACACAGGTGGGATAGACTCCTTCCAGGTCGCTTAGCATGTGAAGCTGGATCCCATAGCTCTCTCAAAGGCACTTTGGTTCATGGATGTATGCCAGATTGTTATGGTTAGAAGGAAAGACACAGATAAGGGACTTCTTATTCAGCCACATTGCTGACCTCACTCCTGTAGATTGAATATCTTAACATCATTTGAATCTGTTTAATTTCTCTCCTTTCCCATTGCCAGTGGCCAGATTATCATTATCTCTCAGTCATATGCCTAGAAGAAGCTCCTAAATGACTCCTGACCTCCAGTCTTCACCCTTTCTCATAAGGCACTCAGGATAAAATACAGATCTTACTATGTCTCACCCCTATTCAAAATCTGTCAGTGTTTCTCCATTGTTCTTAGGATTAAAGCCCAAACCCTACAAGAATTTAAAAGATCAGTAAGAACTGGTCTTTTCTTTTCTCTTGCTACCTTACCCCCTTGCATGGGCTATGTTGCACTTTTAGTTTCTGGAATGTAGACTTTCACCCACTGCCTTTCACATACACACTTCCTTCTACTAACTCATGACCTCACCCACTCCTACTCCAACCCATTCTCTCACCTGAAGACCTGAAGTGTCCCTAACTTATCACTTTTCAGATCTTAGCTGCAAGGTTCTTTTTTTTTTTTCTCCAAGAACCCTTCCACAAATCTTAGATCAGTGCCCAGCTGCCTGCATCTGTGTGATGTCATAGAGCAGGGAATTTCCACATCACATTGTATTATAATCTGCTATGTTCTTTTCTTTTTTTTTTTTATTTTATTTATTTATTTATTATTTTTTTGGGGGTACACCAAGTTCAGTCATCTGTTTTTATACACATATCCCCGTATTCCCTCCCTCTCTTGACTCCCCCCCCCACCCTCCCTCGAGTCCCCCCCACCCTCCCCGTCCCAGTCCTCTAAGGCATCTTCCATCCTCGAGTTGAACTCCCTTTGTTATACAACAGCTTCCCACTGGCTATCTACTCTACAGTTGGTAGTATATATATGTCTGTGCTACTCTCTTGCTTCGTTTCAGCTTCCCCTTCACCCCCCGGCCCCTCCCAAACCTCGAGTTCTCCAGTCCATTCTCTGCACCTGCGTCCTTGTTCTTCTCACTGAGATCATCAGTACCATTTTTAGATTCCGTATATGTGAGTTAGCATACAATATTTGTCCTTCTCTTTCTGACTTACTTCACTCTGTATGACAGACTGTAGCTCTATCCACCTCATTACATATAGCTCCATCTCATCCCTTTTTATAGCTGAGTAATATTCTATTGTATATATATGCCACATCTTCTTTATCTATTCATTTGTTGATGGGCATTTCGGTTGCTTCCATGTCCTGGCTATTGTAAATAGTGCTGCAATAAACATGATGGTACATGTTTCTTTTGGGATTATGGTTTTCTTTGGGTATATGCCCAGGAGTGGGATTACTGGATCATATGGTAGTTCTATGTGTAGTTTTTTAAGGAATCTCCAAATTGTTTTCCATAGTGGCTGTACCAATTTACAATCCCACCAACAGTGCAGGAGAGTTCCCTTTTCTCCACACCCTCTGCAACATTTGTTGTTTCCAGATTTTGTGATGATGGCCATTCTGATTGGTGTGAGGTGATACCTCATTGTGACTTTGACTTGCATTTCTCTGATAATCTGCTATGTTCTTTTCTATATCACCACTTAACCCTAGGCTCCATTAGGCAAAAACTATTCATAATTTATTCACAATTATATCTCCAGTTCCTAATAGACAGGCACTTAGTAGGCATTTAATAAATATTTGTCAATTGGTTGATTGTTTGAATAAATAAAAATTACTTTTTTTCCCCCTGAAAACTGTTGAACTCTGAGGCTGTAAGTGCAGCTTACAGTAATCACTAATGCACATTTTCTCCACCCAGGGGCTGAACTGCCTGTGTTTATTCATGGGGTTATAAACTTGCACTTCAAAGACTTTTACATGGCACCATTGCAACATGGTTGGAAAGGAGATTTGATCTCTTAAAAAGAGAGTAGTGCTAAGTAGCTCAGATGGGAAGCAGCTTTGATAGTTTGTCTCTCTTTGTGTAAAATGGTAGATCTTTGTTCAAAATCAGGGCATTCTGAAAGACAAATACTGCAAAATCTAAAACCTCAGTTCTGATTTGACTATTAAAGCAGGACAAAACACAAATATATGCAATAACGATATGGTTATGAGCATGTGTTGCCCTTTAATGACTTAGGCCTCTGTTAATGTGCAAGAAAAACGGAGAGTTAAGCTCCTGCTCACTGAAATAGAGCAGGAGCCTTCTGTTCTCCGTTAGAACAGCTGCCCTATTTCCGGCTGCTTTGACGAAGTCACTGCCCAACTTCTTTATTCAGGAAGATCAGTGTTTACACTCTAGTTGGGCTTGAATCAAAACAGTTCTGATTTGTTAATAATTCACTAACCAAATATTATGACTGAAAAACTGGGACGCTGGTAAATAATCAGATGCAGAATGGAACTTCTGTTGCATTTAGTTTGATAATGGAAATGGAAAACACAAATAAAAAAATGTAATTTAGCAATTCATTGTATCCTGTTAAATGCCAGCTGTTTTCAGGGATTTAGGATAGAATGTTTTGTTTTTCCCCTCACGTCTTTAGAATATGGGAATAATTGGAAAGCAATTAAGTTATTTCACATTTTCTACTAGCAAAAGAAGTGTATGGTACCAAGGGTTGATTTGTTTATTCAATAAATATTTGTTGTGCACCTAGTATTGTCAGACATCTTACAAACTCTGAGGATATAGTAGCAGTAGAGTGTCTGGACACAGGGAGCTTACATTCTAACACAGAAGTGAGGAAACAATAGATAACCAAACAAATACATCATATGTCAGGTAATGAGTGCCTTTAAGGGCAAGGGAGAGGGCTGGGGGTGCTCTTGGATTTAGAGTGTGTGGAGCAGGGCAAAGCAGACCACTCATGGCGCTACGACCCTTGAGTACTACTGTCTGTCTCTAAAATCTCCTCATTGCACTTTTTGAAATGAAACAAAGGAGTCCATTCAACAATCTCCTCCTCTATTGATTTTTAACTGCAGCTGTCAGAGGTGATTCTGGGGGATAAGGCTTGCATTTATTAATAAATTACATGAAGACTACAAAAGAGCTTCATATATTAGGTATCAAACAGTGATTTTACTCTGGTGTAAATATATCCAACATTTTCTGGTTTGACTAGCTATCACCGTAATTATCATAAGCATGATATATGCAGTTATTTCGGCGGAACAAAGGAAAAACCGACTTTGCTTACAAAAGACATTATTATCTCTGAGATATATATCAAATAATTTAAATTTATAGTTGATATGTTAACTACTCCATAGTTACCTGAATTGAATATGCATAATGATAAATTTTATACAATGTTTTTCATTTTACAAAATGTTTTGGAATACCCCAACTCATTGGAGCATCACATAGGACTGTAAAGTAAGGTGTGTCTCCATTTACAGTAGAAAAGTCAGAGATTCAGAAAAATTAATTGATATGATAAAGCAGAGACAGTCCTCAAACCCAGGCATTCTGGTTTCAGATTTCACATTAGTACTGTCCCACTGTGTGCAAATCAAACCACTGCGAATTATAACAGCGACCCAAAGTCCTTTTTCCAGATTTTCTGTCTTATGCAATAAAGACTCCCAGGATAATGTTTTAATTACTATCTCTTTTGTTTTTTAAACTGTTTGATTAGCATTTCTTCATTAAACCTACTCCAAATTAAAAACAAAGGTTTAGTTTTGTTTTGTTTTCTTACACACCCAAGAATAGTCTTCCTTTTAAAAGTAAATGGTATGGGATGTTAAAACATCAACTAAGAATAGTAATTAATTATAAATGCCTGTGGTGATGCACATCTTACATGAAACCACACTGAAAGTCACATGGAGCGAAAGAGCTTCCTCTGCTTAGAGAAATATCCTGAGTGGTTGAATCAATAGCTGAATTTACTCAGTGGAGATTTAAAGACATGAACTAAATTATTCCTACTTTTTTCCTGCCCATCTGCCCTCCAGATGGTGAGATATGTTCGATTTTGGAGCTTTTCTTTGCTTCTCTTCCTTTTATTCTCTTCCTTACTGCCCATCTGCCTTCTTCCCTCCCTCCATCCTTTCCTCCCTCCCTTCCTTCCTTCCTTCTTCCTTTCCTTTCTTTGTTCCTTTCTTCTTCTCCTCTTTTTCTTTCTCCTCCTAAGAGTAATTCTTAGAGAAATACGTCTTGAAGGGTCTGTTAAAAGGAATCAAACATGTTTCTTTAAGATTAGAAGGTTGGAGTTGCTTTCAATTTCTATAACACATTTCTCTCTTCAGTAGGTATTATATTGAAATGTGCAGAGTCAATATTCAGTTGAAATGTATGTGTGTAGAAATATAAATATTGAAATATTGACTTTTTATTTCTTTTACTTCTAAAAAATTTTAATATGTGAATGAAATTTTATGTTGGATCAATTCTAGGAAAAGTACACAAAGAAATGCTAGTTTTAACCTAATATTGTTACAAATAAAATCTACCAGGTAATTAAATTGATAGAAGGAGAAAAAGCTGAAAATAGAAATTAGATGAACTTGTTGCCAAAGTCTCTGGCAGAACACTGGGTGTGAGAGAGCACTGATTCTGAATTCAGGTGCCCAACTTTGAGCACGGATTTGCTAGGATTCCCTCTGTAGTCTCAGAAAGATCATTTAAACGCTTTGATCTTCATTTCCTTTTTTCTAAATTTAGGATTTCTTAGTACCTAATCACTCAATACAACATAAAATCCCATAGCAAAGTTATTAAATAAACATTATGATTCAACAACATTATGTGTTAAAAAAGATCAATCATTGACCAGTCATTCAATAAATGATATGTTAAAAAAAAATAAAGTGGGGACTTCCCTGGTGGCGCAGTGCTTAAGAATCCACTTGCCAATGCAGGGGACACGGGTTCGAGCCCTGGTCCGGGAAGATCCCACATGCCTCAGAGCAACTAAGCCCGTGTGCCACGACTATTGAGCCTGTGCTCTAGAGCCCATGAGCCACAACTAGTGAGCCCACGAGCTGCAACTACTGAAGCCCACACGCCTAGAGCCCGTGCTCCACAGCAAGAGAAGCCACCTCGATGAGAACCCTGCACACAGCAACGAAGAGTAGCCACCACTCGCCACAACTAGAGAAAGCCTGCTCACAGTAACGAAGACCCAACGCAGCCCATAAATAAATACATTTAAATAAATAAATAAAGCAGTATATCTCAATAGTGAATTCCAACCTGATGATGGGTTTTAGTTTGAGTGACAGAGTAATATAATTATATTAGGTTTGGGCAAATATTCCTTACTTTTGGCATCTGAGACCATAGATGTATGCATATACCAACTTATTAGTTGCCCAGGGCCAAAGAGTAGTACTTGGGGTGGCTCTAATTATTTCACAACAGTTATGTCATGGGTGTTTAAATCTAGAAATATACCGACATACAAATTGGTAATGTTAAACATAGTCTGACTCGGTATCTCTTGTGTGGTTCCAGCCTATATTCAGAGCAAACAAAGACATAAAATTGCCTTTTATAGCAAAAATATGAGTACAATGCCAAAGCCCATTAGATGAGCCATAGGGATGTCTTCCCCTATATTCCATCTATCTTCACATTTTATGAGAACTAAAAGCCTAATCAATAATTTAACAAGCTAATGGACATATTTTTAAACACAATGGACTCTTTCTGAAAAGCAGCACACTGACAGTGCCACCCGAGGCAAAAAATGGAAACTAACTGCTAACATTTAATGTTTATCTTGAAAAGTTCTGTGCTGTGGCATGAGCACAGGGAAAGCTGCCTTAAAACGCAGTACATCTCTTCTTGCTCTGCAAAGCTGTTGTTTCTGTATCTGTTATAATAATGTGTTTTTCCTATGAACTAGGTATCCAACAACTCTGTAAATGGTTTCATTTTCAGAGGAGGCGCTGTAAGGCACAGAACTGAGATCCAAATATTTAATGTGTACTTTAAATAAGAATCTATGCTCTAAAAATTATCGTAAATTCCAATTTAAGAAACTATACTTGATATTCTTGTTATGGGTATTCACACCCATACAATTTACAGTGACATTGTTCTTGTCAGACAAATAGGAAAATCCAGAAAACTATTTCAGTATTGGCAGTCTGAAAAATATTTTAGCTCCATTTAGAGAGGGTTGATGCTTCATTTTCTGGATAAAATAAAACCTTTGTTCTCTACTTTATTTTTCCCTTTTTTCTTTAACCTTTCTACTTAGTAAGAGAGGCAAAGTAAAATGCTATACGAAACAGTTGTATGGCTTGCAACTAAAGACTCAGAAAAACAGCCACTTGCCCGCATTTACATAATGTGATACTATCCTGTTTGTCACTACAACAGGCAGTGTTTTTATCCACATTTAAAGATTATCCTTAGGGTCCCATTATTTTTATCCAGTTCCCTATTATCAAGATTTATACATCACTTTATTTAAAACCTCCTTTTTCCGTGGACTATAGATACATCATTAAGTGGATTTATTCCACAGGTAATGATCTTCCCAAATTGCATATTGCATGTGACACTGAGAAACATGGTTATATGTTTTTAATGAATAATTAGACTATGAGAGTGCCTTCAAGCTTGGTTTTTCATTTTTACAACAGACAGAAGGAAGAATTTAGATTTGTTTCATGTTCGGTTATTGGAGTTGAGAATGTTGGGAGTTGAGGGAGGGACATATGTAGCAGCGTCAATGACGGGGTGGGGGCAGCCCATTGGCCAGCTTGGTGACAGAAGCCCAACCTCAGTGACCCCTCTGGAAGGCCTGCTGCAAGTGGCCTACTGACATTAGCATTTGATATTTTATTCTTAAACTCATCCATTGACCACGATGCCATTGACCATCTTTATCATGTGAGAGGTAAAGCACTGCTGAGTCCATGCAGATCTGAGTCCATGCAGATCTCTGAGCTGCAATATTTCAAGGTACAATGGGTTTGCATCTGTAAACCATTTGCACCAATGTAACACAGTCATACCTTTTCTAGATCATGCTTTGGGGAGTATTGAGCAAGAGCAGTCTTGCTGTATCTTTAAGGAAATAACAATCAAAATAAATAAATAATAGCACAGGATAAGTGGAGGAACATACACTGCCATATAAAAAAATAATAGCAATATGTTACCTCCGTGAAAAATTATTTTCAGCTATTTCAAAAACATTTCTTTTGACTTCCCTTATTTATGCTTCAAACTGCATCCATTCTTTGTTATTATTATTTATTTATTTTATTTTTTTATTGGCTGCATTGGGTCTTCGTTGCTGTACGTGGGCTTTCTCTAGTTGCAGTGAGCAGGGGCTACTCCTCATTTCGGTGGCTTCTCCTGCTGCGGAACACAGGCTCTAGGCTCTCCGGCTTCAGTAGTTGTGATTCACAGGCTCTAGAGCACAGGCTCAGTAGTTGTGGTGCACGGGCTTAGTTGCTCCGCAGCATGTGGGATCTTCCTGGACCAGAGCTCGAACCCATGTCCCCTGTATTGGCAGGCAGATTCTTAACCACTGCGCCACCAGGGAAGTCCAAAACCGCATCCATTCTTAATTTGTCTTATTCTTCCTACATTCTCTGAATAGGTTTTGCTTTTTTTTTTCTTTTATAAACAAGCCATGTGGCCAGAAATACTAAAACTAAAATGTTCTGTCTGCACAATAGGTGCTTTTAGCAAGTCAGATATGCACACTGAAGCTGTGCTTGCAGAATTTTTCTTCTGAACGTGCAGTCAATTGACCATGTACCAGCACTAATTTATTTCTAACCAGTAAAGCATGTACACACACTGCCCTGTACACAGTGATTGCAACTGTTGTGACCAGGGTGCTCATCTTTTTTCTCAGCACAGGGACATTTGAATGCAGAAGAGCATGCCTCAGCGTAGAAGCACACATCTCCAGACTCTGCTTTCTTCATAGGTGGCTTTTCCATTTGCCCTGCATCAGTGTTTTGCTTCCTTCAGAAAGCAAGGCTTCTTCTCCTAAGGAGATTCTGGATAAATGACTTAGAATTAGTGGGCCACGAAATCTTTTAGAAGCATTATGGCAATACCCTCACAAAATAGTATGCATCTGCCCATGATATAAAAATAATTTTTACAGTATTTTTCAAGTACTATTTTTATTTACAATTTTGTCAGATTTTGGACACTTACAGTTCCATCTTAAAATAACAATGCTAGAGGGCAGGTGGCAGATTTCTAGGACTTTATTATACACATATTTCTTCAGGCATTCAGCCTACAGCCTGGTTTTTCATAATAATTTCAGTCCTGAGAAACTATAATTATCATGGGGAACAATACTTACACTGTCTTATTTTTTAATTACAGTAGTGACATGAGATAAAGGCATACTTATTGGGATCAAATGCATATTATTTTGTGGTGATTATAAAGAAGTTCTCATGACAATTGCAATTATATGGTCATCAACTACTGATACTGTGTTATGTTCTAAAATCTCTATAATTAAGTCCTACCAAGAGGGCACGTCCCATTTGGAGAAAAAAAGAAAAGGGGGGCTTAAGAGTGAGAGAGAGTTTGGCCAGTGTGAAAATCAGTGACATAGTTACCCTGAGCCTATTCAAATGATTCCACATGAATCTCAAGATCATTGTATCAACTAATATTTGAGGACTTTAAATTTTTATCTAAACAAGCTATGTGAAGAATATTCTTTCAAATAGCTTTTCTTTTTTTTTGACCTTTAGAATAAAAAGCTTTGAATACACCCCGTGGGGGCGGGGGGTGATGGAATGGAAATATGATTAAGAGTGGTACTGCCTTCAAAGATAAATTTGCAGTCTATCAGTAAAATTCTTTTCAAATACTACAATTCATTGTCATAAAAGTTTTCATGTAAGATTCCAAAAATAATTTATGTTTTGTCATTCCGATTTAAAAAAAAGAAGAAAAACTTTAAGTTGCCAAGATAATACTTACAATAGATTTTTCACTTTCTTTTATAGATAGATATTTTTTGTCTTTTTTTTTTTCAAAAAGGCCAAAGGAAAACAATGATGGATGTCAAACACTATACATAAAACTGTTTGGTTGAAGTTTTCGAGTATATCATGTGTCAGATTTGCCTAGGTTTTAAATTCTACCTTGCCATTGACTAGATGTGAGACTTGAACAAATTATTTAACTGTGCCTCAGTGTCTTCATCTGTAGAAGGGGACAATAACTGTACCTATCTTCAAAGATTGTTGTAAGGACTTAATCATTTCATACATGTAAAGGGCTTAGATTTATGCTTAGCACATAGTAAGTGTTATATACTTTTTAAGTGATATTTTAATGTAATTTAGGATATTAAGTGGAATAGGCCAAGTTCTCCCACTGTCCTCCCTACCTTCAGCCATGGTGAGGAATATATTTAATCATCTTAACGGATTCTCCTCAGAGGATCTTTTTCAGCATTCTAGTAAAGGGCATTCCATGAACCTGATACCTTTGAATTATACTACCTTACCAGAGTGTTGTTTTTTTATTTCTTATACAATCTAATGCTCTATTATTTTTTTCTTATAGTTTTATTGAGATGTAATTGACATACTGCAGTGTAGAAGTTTAAGGTGTACAGCACAATGATTTGACTTAACATACGTTATGAAATGATTACCACCATAAGTTTAGTGACCTTCCATCATCTTATATAGATACAAAATTAAAGAAATTAGAAAAGAAATATTCCCCCTCCCCCTGTCCCCCCACCGGCTCTGATAGCCACAAATCTGATCTCTTTTTTTATGAGTTTGTATCTTTGTTTATTTGTTTGTTTTTGATGCATAATTGGCTTACTACACTATGCTAGTTTCTGGTGCACAACATATTGATTCATTCTTTCTATACATTTTTAAATGACCACCATGATAAGTCTAGTTACCATCTATCACCATGCAAATATATTACATAGTTATTGAGTGTATTCCCCTCACTGTACATTACATACGCATGAGTCATTTACTTTGCAACTGGAAGGTTGTACCTCCTAATCTCCCTTACCTATTTCTCTTCTCCCCTTAGCCCACTCTGTTCTGGCAACCACCTGTTTGTTTTTTGTATCTATGACTCTCTGTTTCTGTTGGGTTATGTTTGTTCATTTGTTTTGGTCTTTAGATTCCACAGGTGAGTGAAATCATATAGTATTTGCCTTTCTCTGTCTGACTTATTTTACTTAGCATAATACCTTCTAGGTCTATGCATATCATAAATGGCAAATTTTCATTCTTTTTGTAGCTAAGTAATATTCCCTTGTGTGTGTGTGTGTGTGAGCACGCACGTGTGTGTGTACCACATCTTCTTTATCTGTTCATCTATTGATGGGCACTTAGGTTGCTTCCATATCTTGGCTATAGTAAATAGTGCTGCAATAAACATAGGAATGCATATATCTTTTCTGGCTAATGTTTTCATTTTCTTCTGATAAATACCCAAGAGTAGAATTGCTGGATTGTATGGTTGTTCCATTTTCAATTTTTTGAGGAATCTCTATACTGTTTTTCACAGCAGCTGCACCAATTTACCTTCTCAGCAATAGTGCATGAGGGTTCCCTTTTCTCTGCATCCTCTCCAACACTTGTTATTTGCTGTCTTTTTTATAATAGTCATTCTGACAGGTCTGAGATGATATCTTATTGTGGTTTTGATTTGCATTTCTCTGATGATGATGTTAAGCATCTTTGCATGTGTGTTTTGGCTATCTGTATATCTTCTTTGGAAAAATATCTATTCAGATCCTCTGCCCATTTTTTAATTGGGTTGTTTGGGCACTTTGGATGTTGAGTTGTGTGAGTCTTCATGTATTTTGGATAGTAACCCAATAATGTTCTATTATTTTTAAGACAAAAAGTGTCCTCTCGGGGCATTCATAGTTACCCAGTGACATGTTAGGTCTTGGGAACAAGAGTTCTGCAGTGTATAACGTTTACTGCATGGCTAACAGGTTGCAATGACATGATATTGGAATGAAAACCCATTTTTATTTCCAAAATAGCCCAAATAACCCAAGAAACATAAACCCTTAAGAAAAAGTCAGTGAGCAACCACATAAAAATTAGCCATGTTACACTCGCCTTTCCTTCTATATACTGACCTGTGCATGTTATTTTTCTGGTTAATTTCACATGTTATATTGGTTTTAATATTATTAATTGTAACATTATATTACTCTTACTTTTCTAATAAAGTTAATAAAATAATGATATTAATTGTTCTGAAATATCTATATATCGAAATAATAAGTAAAAAATGACTTTTTAAAATACTTTTAAGTGTATATGAAACTGAGAAGCCAGTATAAGTATTGTCTATGGTAGAAAATGATGAACTCCCTTTTTATGAGTTGCATTAGTAATTTCTGAAATTTAGATCAAGATTATGCAGGTTCTCCTTTATTTAGTATTTTCTCCATTTCAACTGCAATCCTTGATGGATTGTATATTAGATTATATATAATCACATTCATATTTTTTGCTGCTCTTTCAAGAGCAATCAATCTGGATTTTACTTTTTCCTAGTCTCTGATCCACAGCAATACAATACCAAAGTGCTCTGATACGTTTAGAGTTAATATTGGGGTAGGAAAAATTGTAAAAGAATTATTGAGTATGGAAGAGTGTTTGACTAAATGCAATCAGTTTCTGTGCAAACATGAACAGTTTCTTTATTCCAGTAAAAATTCCTCATTAGACCACCAAAAAACAAGTTTTCTTGAGTTTGATTTCATTTTAACCTGTATACCTATCTATACCAAAAAAGCTCTGGAACAATTTTTTAATTTTATAACTGGTCTAATTCTGCTTCTTCCCTAGGTTGGAAGTTTTTAGATTATTGAATTTGACAGTGTTGATTTCACAATGGCGGAAACTGATATGTAAAGTAATACTATCCTTCTAATGAGCAATGAGGGGATGCCAATTCCAATTTCAATTTTTATTTTAAGAGTGAATTTAAGAGTGACTTTGAAATAGAAATCAAATGTGTGGCTTTCTATCCGTATTAGTCTTTGCAAGCTGCCATGATAAGACACCACAGACTGGGTGATTTAAACAACAGCCATTTATTTTCTTACAGTTCTGGAGGCTAGAAGTCCATGATGGAGGTGCCAGAAAATTCAGTTTCTGGTGAGACCTCTCTTCCTGACTTAAAGACAGCCACCTTCTCTTGTTCCTGACTGGCCTCTTTTCTGTGCATTGCAGGCGGGAGGGATAGAGAGAGAAAGAGACAAATAGAGAAAGGGAGAGAGAGAGAGAGAGAGAGAGAGAGAGAGAGAATGCACTGTGGTATCTCTTTTCTTATAAGGGCACCAGACCTATGAGATTAGGGTCCCACCCTTATGACTTCATTTAACTCTCTAAAGAACCTTTCTTTGAATACAGTCACATTGGGAGTTGCAGTTTCAGCATATGAATGTGGGGGGTGGGTACTCAATTCAGTCCATACGCCACCTAAAATGATAATTGAACTTTTCATGAAATTCAGTGTTTAGGTGAGGTACTTGCTAGAGCTTCTATGCCACTTTTGAGCATAGGCATATGATATTAATGGTCATTTTTATCTATTTTGCAGATCAGCATTTTCATGACCCATTTGTCAAACTATGGGAACGATCGCCTAGGGTTGTATACCTTTGTGAACTTGGCCAACTTCGTGCAGAGCTGGACCAACCTGAAATTGCAAACTCTGCCTCCAGTGCAACTAGCTCACAAGTACTTTGAACTCTTCCCTGAGCAAAAAGACCCTCTCTGGCAGGTAACACTGAATATTCTCTCCTGGGGTGAAAGAAAAGAAACTAGCAATTTGTGAGTGCCGAGTTTGTGTTAGGAACTCTGCTGGAGATGCTAAAACTGGCATTTAATACAAACTTCTTTTTTATCCAATAGTTTCATTCTCTTCAATAATATTTTTTATTTGTTTTGTGAATTAAGTGTTTGCATTTTGGATTTGTTTCTCTGGGATTTTGTTAGTTGGTCAGACAGTTTGGAATTTTTGCATCTAGAATGTTGTTTTATCGTTGATAAAGAGCCTATAACTAGACCCTCATATGTGTATGTATAACACAGATTAAAAAAAAAAAGGGAAAAGCAGTTTTTACTTCATGCTCATACAGATTCTATCTTTATATGTCTTCTAATCTTTCACTAGGATCAGATCTATTAATAAAGAAGGAATTGTCAGTTTTAGGATTGCTTTTATGAATAATTCAACTTTATGGGGGAGCCACTGAACCTCAGTGCATGAAAATGTAAACTAGCTGCTTCTTACCATTTATCTAGGAAAATGCTACCTTCCACTTTCTTGGTTCTTTGTGCATCAGATTACATTGACCCACACGATCAATAAGCTGGCTGCAGAGAGCAGATCAGATGGTCTCCTGCTAAGTAGTCAGTAGAGGAGTAGCATCCTCATTAATGAGAAATCACTGCGAAACAGACTTTTTATCATCCTCTCTCCCTCTCCTGCATTTCTCTTTATTCCATAATTCATGTTACATACCCCCTGTATCTACATGGTCCAGAATTCATCCACCATATGTTTATTTAGTATATACTATGTATAAGGCAAGGCCAGTTGCTCTAGAGAATGCGAAGAAGAAAAAATGCAATATTTTCCCTCAAAGTCAGTGGAACATTTTCTTGTTATTCTTATTCACTGTTATATATTTCAAAATGGGTTTTAAATCTGCTACAGTAAGTCATACTTTATTCTGATGATTTATTCAGCAGCTTGACCAGCTATATGTTTGGTGTATATGTTAAGTAGATGGATAAGTAAAGACATAGTTCTTATAGTGTATGTAGTCACACCATGTACATGTTGAACTTCATAACGGCAAAGCTTGTGTTCCGTAAGTGGTAATTACTCAGAAGGGCTCACATACTTATAAAATTGATAAATCATTGATAGTAAATCAATTCTTTTCTTACACATATTTATAAGATAACTATAATTCATGGTTCAGTAACAATAAAAAGTAGGCAACTTAAAGGTGGTAGACAGATGATCTAAAAAATGAGTCAGTGGCTCCAAGCTCTACTCTTTCTTTTCCTTCAGAGAAAAAAAAATGCTTTTTTTAATGAAGACTTTGTGTATTTTAATATTGTCTTTTTTAAAAATAAAGAATTATATTTGTTGATATTCTTGGTATCAGTGACACTGTTCATTTTTTTAGGGAATGAGTAGAATCAAAGACACACCAGCTCCAATAAGATTTGGTCAATATGATGACTTTTATTTTTTATTAATTTTTATTGGAGTATAGTTGCTTTACAATGTTGTGTTAGTTTCCTGTTGTACAGCAAAGTGAATCAGTCATACATATACATATATCCACTCTTTTTTAGATTTCCTTCCCATTTAGGTCACCACAGAGCACTGAGTAAAGGTCTCTGTGTTATACAGTAGGCTCTTATTATGATGTTTTTAAATATGATGATTGAATATTTGTTAAATATGAAATACTGTGCTAGTTGATTGGGGGTATAAATGAAAATTAGAATGAGAAAGTAGAATTATTCCTTAGAGAACTATGTCACTTTGGAAGATATAAGAACATATACATATACAAATAAAACATTTGCGAGTGTGACTATTTTAATTTTTTTTTTATTATTATTTTATTTTATTTTTTTGGGGGGTACACCAGGTTCAATCAACTGTTTTTATGCACATATCCCCATATTCCCTCCCTTCCTTGACGCCCCCCCCTCGATTCCCCCCCACCCTCCCTGCCCCAGTCCTCTAAGGCATCTTCCATCCTATTTTAATTTTGAATAGCATCACAGAAGTAGATTTCTAGGGAGTTCTTAATAAATGATATAATTAATGAGAAAAGGCTTCAGAGAGTTCACAAATTTATGTTATTGTTGCCACCATTTGTATGTCTATTATCAAACATAGCTTACTATAAGAGTATTTAAATAATACTCAAGAGTAAATGTTTACTAAAAGACTTCTGTTTTATCACGTGAATTGTTATTCTTTATATGGTTTCTTTTGACTGAAAAATAAAGTTGCAAACATTTCCCATTAACTAAAGTGCCATATATTCGTAAATATATTTAAGAAAGAAAACAAGGAAGAGAAAGCAGAATAGCAGTTAAGTTGAAGTGGGAATTTTTCACATACCTGAGATTTTGAGAACAGAGGCAAATCTGATAAACTTTGTCAGTCATAAATGGTATCAGAAAACTGCAAATGATCAAGATAAAATGCATGACACTTTTGAGTTCCTTTCCCTGGTGATTTTCTCTTCTCACATTCGTATTTATAACAGCAAATGAAACAGCTATAAGCATTATCATTGTGTCCTTTATACAACATGAATTTAATTTTACAAAAAAAACATATAAGCATAACCAACACTAATTAAATGTTTTATAGTCCATTCATCACAACCCTATGGAGTTAGGGATCCATTAATATTATGTGTCTCTGCCATTGCTATACATTCTCTAAACTAAATGTCCTAGGTACTTTACTGCATTTATAAGCAGGCCTTTTTATTTAGTGCATTTTACTTTTAAAAAGTAAGTCAACTGCTATTTTTCCTTAGGTTTTCAATTCACACTTTTTTATTACCACAAATACAAAGAAAATGTGCAAAATGATAATCTCAACATCTATTCAATTTCCTTTGGTTCCTTATGTAAATTTTCATTAGCACCAACTACCATATATGTGAAAACTGCTTTGTCACCTAATTAAAAAGTGCGATATGAATATCTGTCAATGGACAGCACGGTAAGTACAATGCAAAATGTGTGTGCTCCCTTCACTGAAGTGGATTCTTTCAAACTGTTTAATATGAGAATATGTGCTGAGGACACACACAGAACTCTATCCCTAGAGTATATCCTCCTCAGTGTAGTCCCTGGTGTGTAAGATTCTGAAAATTATACTCATGGGTTTCTATTATTTCATGTCCCATTTTGTTTGGGTAGAATAATCACTACAAAGCATAAAAGAATAAGATTTCCTCATTTTTTTTTATTTTTTTTACTTTATACTCTCATTATAGAAACCAAAACCACAACATGGAGGCCGCTGGGAGGTCAGATTCTTGCACATTCACTAATCGATGCTTTTAAGCTCTCAAGCTGTCAGGTTAGCTCAGTCTCAGTCTTCAGTCAGTCACTCTAGAGTCTCACTATCAATAAACATGCCAAGTGTGATGTGGATTCCTGCTTGCCGGTGTGACCAAGGGAATGCTCAAAGAGCTGCTGTTTCTCTCTTTCCAGGCCTGTGTCTCCAGGATTAAAGAAGTAGGGAAGTAAAGCCACGGTGTGCTGATCTTAGGGAGTTAGCACCTGAGTTGATTCCAGCTGTAAAATCATCCAGCTCCTGCTTAGAAATGATGAGATTTAAATGTCTGTCACAAATACATCACAAGGTCCAGTGACATACACACTGTAGATTCTATTAGTTTGTGTCTACTGAAGGAATGCTGGTACAGAGCCTTACAGATTGTAAGAGTAGGAGAGGTTAGGGACATCTAGCCCAACTTACTCATTGTAGACATCTAAAGAGGTGAAATGTCTTGTTCTAAGTCACTTGGCTTATTAGGGACAAGTCAGGACTAAAGCTCAAGTTGCCTTATTCCTAATTCAATTTAGTCCCAACCACACCAAGATGGAAGTTTTACATTTAGAAAAATAAATCTATTCCTTCCACCGACTGTCTGTGTAGAATGAAATATCAGGAATACCTTGTGACTTCAGATGGATCTGATGAGGTACTCAGTGTGAATTTATGTGACCTATGCTTTTGAAGTACGTACATAATAAAAAGTCTTTGCTTTCATGGAGTTTACAAACCATAATAGCTCCTGATTATGTGAAAAAAATGACATCATAAATTCATCTTCATGTTTTTTCCTCTCTTTTCCACTCTGTACCTTACTTATGACTCTATTATTGCACTCACCAAATGGTAGTGCAGACACTTATGCTTGTCATAAAGCAGTTCGTGCAAACCTTAAAGGGTGGGACTGTGTTTATTCGTTCATGTTTGTAACCTAGAACCTAGCATAGAACCATAGCCACAGTCATTAAAATCTCACAGAAGGATAAGCAAAGGCAGAGGGGTGTGTGTGCACAAAGAACAAAAACAGTGGCACACTGGTTTCTTGGAGAAGAGTAGGGGTGTGATAGGACATGACCTTGAGGAGCACATACGAGCTAGTCAGGAAAGCTTTGAGAACTACCGGAGTAATTTGGGCTTCATAGGCAACAAGGAGCAACTATCTGTGGGTTCTGAAGATAAGAGTGAAATAATTTTTTTTAAGTGTTGGCCAAAAAAAGATTATACCAGAAGCTTTTCTTTTTTTTCATGACGGGTAGAAACTGGGAGGAGCTGAGGTTAGGATAATGATGTAGCTATGAGAGAGGGAAGCCCTGAATAGTTTCACTGCTACGGAAAAAAATGAGACCTTCGAAGAAAAAGTGTTGGGAATTGTTTGTGGGTGAGATGCTGAGATTAAAGAAACTCTGATATCTAAGTAATTACCCCCACAGCTGGGGAGATAAGAGCTCTATAATTTCATATTCTTCACTCCCATGTATTCATCTTTCAGCTTTTCCAGTGAAATAGCCAGCACGGTTTTTATCACTTCACAGACCCAGAGCACAGGCACATCATCACCTGACATATTTTTCCTAATCACCGTGTGGATTTATGTGTTACAATGACACATTTCTCTTCTTAACTCAGAATAGTATTTAAACCTTTCAGGAATGTGTCCCAAATACTCAGGTCATTCCTCACGATTTTAGTTCCTTAATTTACAATGAAGCACTTCACTGTTTTGATTACACAAAGCTGTCAGACATTCTGACATCCAGAAATGGTGACATAAGTCATGGATTTACCTTTTCCAGTCAATCAGTTGCAAATATGATCTTGTCAGGTGTCAAATCTCCACACAAGTAACTTACTGAGGTTTCATCATGGAAAAGCTACTTGCGGATAGCTCATAAAATAAAATAAAATAAAATAAAATAAAATAAAATAAAATAAAATAAAATAAAATAAAATAAAATAAAATAAAATAAAATAAAATAAAAAATAAAATAATAAACTGTTATAATAGTTTCATACTTTATGAATCAGAATCATCATAAAATAACTATATTTTGAACCCCTAATCCAAGTATAACTATCAAAAACTGATTTTTTTGTGTGTGCCCTACAGAAATGTCTAACTTTAATGTCATACTATGAGTGAATACGTTATATGAGACCAACCTATTAATAAGATATTAATTTAAAATTAATAATAATTTTAAACTACATTTAAAAATGTAGTTTCTTTTATTAAGTTGGTTATCCAGAATCCCTGACAGGATATTCATAAAACCATAAATAATAATATTAGGTATTGTATGCAAAAGTGTGCAGTCATCTGTCTGAAAATACTGAGAGCCACAGAGTAGACTTGTCACCTTCTCCTAAGGTCAGTTTTACTTTTGAGAATATTTCATGGGAAAATACAAATAGTATAAATTTATTGAAATAAAGATGGTGTAATATGGTGAAGAATGCATAGATATTTAGGATAAATCAGAAGTAGTTTGTGCTTAAAGCAGCTCGTTGCGCAGTCACCTCAGACCCACACAGGAACCACAGACCCCTTTTACCACTCACAGCCCGGAGGTTGGCCTTTATGCGCCTCTGTAAATCAGAGTATTCTGGTAGAAAAGTTTGAGTAAGAATCAGCCTATTAAGTATTACAGGAGGTCTGTGGAGAAAGCATTCATTATGGATCAGTGCACTGAGAAAGGAAAGGCTTTTCCAAGTTGCTGATGTACTCTCTGGCTTGCACGATGTGCAGGTAGAGTCGAGTCTTTGCAAAGATGGTGTGTGTCTCAGAGTTTCTCCATAAGGATTTGCTGATTGAAGCATTGAGAATACACATCCCTAACCTGTTAAAATTCCTCATTAGTGTATGTGGATTGTATTAGGCTTAAATGACATTGGGAGACAAAAAATTGAGTCACCAGCTTGTACAATGCAGATTTGGAAAAGGATTTTGTTTAAAGACATGTACATGGTAAAACTTAATAAGCAGAAGAAAATTTAAAACAACTCAACCAGATAGGAGGAAGCAGAAGAATTTAAAAAGAAAAAGAAAAACACCTTCTCTTTTAAACAGTGAGGTCAGAATGGCAGAAGGAAAGCATAAGGGAATGGAGAGAAAACCAATAACCTAGAAATGTTTATAATTAACAAAATAATCCTTCTACCATGATCACTGGGTGTTTTTTTTAATAAATTACTTAATTAACTAATTAATTTACTTATTTTATTGACTGTGTTGGGTCTTCATTGCTGCACACAGGCTTTCTCTAGTTGCAGCGAGTGGGGCTACTCTTCATTGTGGTGCGCGGGCTTCTCATTGTGGTGGCCTATCTTGTTGCAGAGCATGGGCTCTAGGCATGTGGGCTTCAGTAGCTGTGGCACATGGGCTCAGTAGTTGTGGCTCACAGGCTCTAGAGCACAGGCTCAATAGTTGTGGTGCACGGGCTTAGTTGCTCCACAGCATGTGCTATCTTTCAGGGGCAGGGATCAAACCCGTGTCCCCTGCATTGGCAGGCAGATTCTTAGCCACTGCACCACCTAGGAGGTCCCACACTGGGCATTTTTAATGTCTCGACTATCAAGGTCTAGAGATCGTCTAGTTATCTGGAAAAGGCATATGACTTGAGAGGGGATAGTCAGTCTAACTGATAATTCCATGTTGTCCTTGTCAGGGAAGGATGTGGAGAAGCAGTGAGCAGACCAGATTGTTAGTAGAGAAAAGGCAGGTAGATTGGAATAACCAGATCTCATAGGAGCCAAAGTTATTTTCACATATTGTATAAAAATATGAACTTCAGGATAAGATCAGTAGTGTGATTTTTTTACAGTATGTGTTTTTAGCCTGATTGTGAATTTGAAATTTTTACTTAATTGAGAGGGAAAATCTGAGTACTCATACCCTTCTAAGTAACATGATTTCATCAGAATTTACTGCCCTTTTTAAGTCTGGTTCATAACCTCAGGGAATCTCCTGTCCACTTTGCTTATGTCTACTTAAAGGTAAATCTGCCTCACCTCATCATATATTCCATGTACAAAAACCACCTGTATCCCCTTAACCCGTGTGAGAGCTAGTTACATGCATTTTCACTACACTGGCACTGTTATCATATACACTGCCTAAAGCAGTTGTAGTTGAGTAGTTTTTCAAAGTTTCAATATATCTATAATGCTAGATACTGAAAACAGTAAATTACTGTGTATAACAGTTTCAGATATGTGGGGAACAATCAAATAGGGATATAATTGCTTTGTAATTTTCTGACCTTTAGAATTAAAACAATAATAATGGAACAAAGTAAGAAAGTACATGCAAATGCATCCTTTTTCTTTCAAAATCATTGCAGAATCCTCCCCACCCCACCCCCATACACACACGTGTGCACACACACACACACACACAATTTAACTGCAGAAACAACCCCAGCTTTGGATTTCAAATCTGAAACTAATGTGCTGTGTCACCTTCAGCAAGACCTAAATAAAACACCTTGCATCTCAGCTTCCTCAGCTATAAAGAAGGGATAATAATATCTGCCTTGCCAGGTTGCTTTGAGGATTAGAAATAATCTATGTCAAGCAAGTGCCCGGAATATTGAAAGTGATCAACAAAAATTAGATATTATGTAAGCTGTTGTTCAGACAATATCAGGAAAGTCAGAGTGAGGAAAGTCTAAACAAACATTTTCAGAATATAAAATAAGAAATGATGTATAGTACCAACTGTTTAATAGATAGCCAGTGGGAAGTTGTTGTATAACAAAGGGAGTCCAACTCGAGGATGGAAGATGCCTTAGAGGACTGGGACGGGGAGGGTGTGGGGGACTCGAGTGGGGGGGAGTTGAGGGAGGGAGGGAGGGAATATGGGGATATGTGTATAAAAACAGATGATTGAACTTAGTGTACCCCCAAAAAAATAATAAATAAAAAAGAAAGTAAAAAAAATAAAATAAAAAAATAAAGTAGAATAAGAAACGCAAACATCCTGTTATTAAAGTTGTGATTAACAGATACAAGGGGAAACGTGCCAAGAAAAGACATGAAAGAAGACTTATGGGTATCTTGATAGCCCTTAAAATAGCCTAACATAGAAGGAGTGCAGTTATAAAGAAAGTCTGCCTAGATTGACATATACAAATGCCACCAAATATAAGATACCTACAGGAAAAACTAAAGTAATATAAATTTAATTGTTAATAATAAAAACATTTGGAACAGCAAGTATCGAAACATCTTAGCATCCAGGTAATTTTATTTGATAGTTTACTCCTATTAGCATAACTTCCTGAGACTGTACAACTAAAATAAGTGTCTTTGTCTACCAAAACAGGTGTTAATCCATGTTCTGTGTGTTAGAGTCAAAGGAAACTCTTTTCAAGTCTTACATCATCAATCTGCCTATTTCTGTGAAAGTGTTATTTCACCAGTTTTGTATGCAGAAATTTGAATGGCAAATTCAAATTCAGTACATGTGTGTTGCAATAAACAATAAAAGTGGTCTGGTTGAACCTGCAGAACCAAGAGAAGTTTCACAAAAGGCTTTGACTTTCAACAGTGGCACTGAGTAATCGATCAGTTTCCTCATCCACTTTGCTGAGCATAAAGAAACCATTTGAGCAAATGAACTGAACACCTACTCTGAGATTTGTTCTTTGTTGAGTTATATACGGGGAAACATTACGAATAGGAAATGGAAACGGCTTTCCTATTGCTTGCGAGTAATATCTAAAATACAGTTGAAAAGTAAACTTCTTTGCAAATGAAACAGTTAAATGATAATAGGAGGAAAATAATGTTTAAGATCCAAAGTGATGGTGCAAGTAAATAGCAAGACCTAGCTTCTGAGGCCACCATGAAGGACATCATTGGTGACTGTGAATGATTTTTTTGTGGGTGTTTGAGAAGTTACATATCTATACAGTTCATATCATGTTAGTTTTTAAACATATATCAAAATCTGCCTATGCTTATTACTGAATGTTTATGGTGCCTATCCTAAGGCAGTTAATCAATCATTCATTCCATAATTATCAAGCACCTCTTAGGTATTAGATTGTAGCAATCAAGAAGACAGAGGTCTTCTCTTCAGAGAACTTACATTCTAGTTGAATATAATTATTATAAATATAACTGTACTATCAGTATGCATATTATATACTATTGCTAGAAACATGTACTTGAATAATTTCAGGTCCTGAAATGCAGTGAAGAAAATACCACAGGATGCTATTATAGAAAGACAGGAACCAGAGGAAATGCTTTGGCTCCAGTAGTCAGAGAAGGCCTCTCGCGTGGGGCGATATTTGAGTTGAGCCCTGACTGATGACAAGTGCTAAAACAATGAACGGGATGAGTTGCAGCAGCCAAATAGCAAGAATATCCAGAAATAAACTGAATTTAGGATCACACAGAAGTATTTGGGTCATCTCGTAGGATAGCGTGTAGCTTCAAGTTTGCCTGAAGAAATTCCAAGTTATTTCCTTAGCAGGTAACTCATGCATCCCAAAAGTCTAGCCCGCTGGCTGTGAGGAGGGGCAGCCACTGACAAGGACCAGGAAGTCAGCTCTCAGAATGGATATCTGCAATAAACCAGTCCATCAGTAAGAGTAATCCCTTTCTGCTGCTCCAGTTGCCTTGCTAATCTGGACAAAGGGGAAAAAGAAAAGGTGAAGGTGGCGTTACAGAATTAATCACCTTCTTTTATAGAGCACAATTTAATCGTTTTAAATATATTAACTTATTTAATGTTCTCAATAACCATGCAAGGTAGATAATATCCATCATTATTTTTTTGATAAGAATATGACATCCAGAAAGTTTAGGCAAATTGCTTAAGTCACAGGCAATTCTCCCTCCTGAGCTCACACTCTTAGCAACAGAGCTATGCTGCCCCTCTGAAATAAATAGGAAAGGTTTATGGTCCATATTAGCTTCAATGAGAGTTTGACTCTCTGAATTGTGGGGGAAAAAATACGAGCATTGCACAGAAATGTAAATAATTCAAGGATTCAGGTGCAGATATATCTATAGCAGTGAATACAGTAGAACTGAGGCTTTAGGTTGATGTTGGCAGTTGTTAATTCAGAGCAGTGCTACTGAAAGTGTGGTCCATGAACTGGCTTGAATTATTTGTTGCTGATTCGCCATGAGACAAGACGTTTGTGCCAACATATAAACAATCTATACCACTAAGCAGCTGGTTGCTTCATCCAGAATCATCTTTTTTTCCTGTAGCAGGATGTTCTGGTCAAAGCATGCAGTACAGTAATTCACATTCTGACATAAGTTTTTTTTATCTTCTCGCAGACAAATGTTTTGAAACACATTGAGTGAGAGTATAGGCAATGTTGCTATAATGATAACATTCCAAAAATAAAGTGACTAAATAAAGTAGACATGTATTTCTCGCTCATACAACTGTCTAAAAATGGGCACGCAGTCTACAAGAGTTAGACAGCTCTGTTCCACACGGTTATCCAGGGCCCCAGGTTGGCAGTTGTTCAACATATATATGGTTTCCACCTCTGAGTCCAAGGCACATGCTGCAGTTGTAGCCATTTTACAGCTGGCAGTAAGTAGGAAAGGGAAAACCTAGGGAGAGTGACTTTATCCTTAAGAAGATACTTTACAGCATTTTGGCACACTTTCCTTAAACTGAAATGATTCATATGAAGAAAGCTAAATTCAAGAGAGACTGTGAAATATAGTCCCTAGCTGGGAACCCAGAGACTTAAACAAAAGGATGTTCTGTTACTGAAGGAAGAAAAGCAGACAAGATAGTTTAGCCTTCTGTGCTATAGTGAAAATTATGTTTAGAGAGTTAAGCTGAAACTAGACTATGGAGGAGTTGAGATTGAATACTGAATAAAATGATTGCAGATAATAGAGACACCAGTAAAAATAAAATACAATTTCAGTTATTATGTAAAATGAGAAATATTGAGTTTATTGGTTTGTAATTACCTCCTTTTATCACAGTTTCTACAGATGAATTCATCAAGAAATCCAAGATGTATAGCCTGACCTTTCACAAGGCAAATTCTCATATAATACATACATAACTGGTCTTTTTATATTGCATTCCACTCCTGTTCCAACGGAAGATGGTGATGGAAAATGCCTTGGTATCAATTCTGAGATAGGGATCTGGTTCAATAATTTATTGAGGAAACACCTTCAGGAAAAGCTTATAAGGGAAAATGTAGAACAGGAAAAAGCAGACCACAGATGTGGTCTTAGGAAAACTCTGGAGCCTTGACTGGATCTGCAGGGAGAGAGCTAATTACACAAATTTTCTCACCTTGAAGCAAGCTGGTCAGGGTTTTACACCCCTGTATCAGTCAGTCATTGGACATGGGCCACCTCTGGAAAGTTGGGTGGGGATGCACAGCTTCCTGTAGCATAGCTCCTATTGGCCAAGGGCAATACTCAACCTCCCCAGCTGGGGGCAGAAGTGGGATGGGAATGGGGATAAGGCCTTACATTGGCCAGAATGGGGATAAGGTGTTGCACTTCCTCTTCCTTCAATGGAGGAAAGAGCACTCAGCCCCCCTCCTCACCCGCATCCATACCTTGTACCACATAGCTGTATTTGCTTCTCATGTTGTACTCACTCACCCAGGCACAATTTTTCCACGATTGTGAACATAATTCCTCACATAGGGGAAACCTATAAGAGGAAGATCATTAGAAGAAACTGCAACCACATTGCTGCCGTTGGTTCCACAGCTGAAACCAATGCACAATTTCTCCAACCTGTATCCCCTGTTCTGGATTTCCCCCACCTGTGGTTAGGACTTCTGCTGATCTAGATGGCTGGCCTTGTGGGTCAGGTACAGTCTCAGGACCAACAGCAATAGCAACACTAATTCTTTTCTTGTAAGTTTCCCTAGCAATTATGATAGAGGAAGGCTATGCCTGGATAAGGATAATTTGTGGAGCAAGGAGTGCACTGTGGTAGCTCTGATCTGGTGTCTAGCCCAGCCCTAATCAGGCTGTGGTGCCTGTGCCTTCTCAATTATAGTTAAAATTGGGCACAGAAGTATCAGCAGGTAACCTAGTGGATTAATGGCGTGCCAAAGATATTTCTCCCTGTATAATAACTGTTCTACTTCTCATGATGATCAGAGTCAATTGCCCCGATCAGGATGGTAACTCATTTCCATGCCTGCTGGTCTACTGGCACAAGGAGTCCAAAGTGAATGAGTGCAGGAAGCAAATTTTAGCGTGGTGATCCCCTTCCTGGGCCTCCTGGGGAAAGCATCCCTCCTCTGGGAACCAGAACTGTTAGACTCATAGACCTTAAAGTTGTGGAGATGGAAAGCACAAATTCTCTAATTAAGCCATTAGAAATGATGGTGAATGGGTCCACACCTACATCCACTCCTTAATTTGTGGACACAACCATACTACCTTTTGGAGACACAGCACCAACCAATAGCTGCTGATATAAAAAGTACAGTGTATCTCCAAGCTGGTACTTCAACTGCATCTTTCATGTGGTCTTTCACCACTCTATCAGGCCAGCAGCTCTGGATAGTGAGGTGTGATAGGACCAGTGACTCCCATGGGCATAATTCTACTTCTTTTGCCTGGAGTGATTCTCTTTACCTGAAGCAATATTATGTGAGATATCATGTCAGACATTCCATGAGGCCTTGCATAGTGATGATGGCCAAGGCTATGTGAGCAGAGAAGGCAAATTCATACTCTGACTATGTGTCAGCAGGGATCAGGATGAGTCACTGCTCTTTTCAGGATGGAAGTGTCCAACGTAATTAATTTTCTACTAAGTGGCAGGAGAGTCCTCTTTCTGGGACTCCAGAACTGGCCTCTGTTACTGACAGGTCAAGTATTCAGCAGCTGCTGTAACTAAGGGGAAGGAAGCCCGGGAATACCTTCCATCTTGCTACCATAGCACCTGCATTCATATGCCCATCACCTCAACACGAGGTTGGCTGAGGACAGAGGTTAGGTGACATATGGGAATGCTGGGAACTGGCTGAATCATCTGACCTCTTGGTTGTTCAGCACTTCTACGTTGGATTCTTTCAGGTGTACATTAACAGGTAATACAAAGATCATCACACTTTTTGGTCACTATCACAGGTCCATCCCCATGCCTCTTCCCTAGAACTTACTAGCCTTAATATTCCTTTCTTGTTCCTTAAGTTCTTTGTCTAACCCATTCATCACTACTTATTAGTCTGCTATATCCTTACCTTGGTCTGCTAGTCGATCCACAAAAATGTGGATGGCAAAAGACACTGTCCAGAACTGTGCCAACTGGACACTTTCCCTTAACCATTGGGTTTTAGGAACCTCCCTGAATGGGGATGTAGGACAGCAGCAGTCCACTTTAAGCTTCTACCAACATATTGTCCACCTATCCACAAACCAAGCTGCGGTTTCCCCCTCTTCATCAACAGATTATAGGGAACCTTCCTTGAAACTACAGGAATGAGCTGATATAGAGGCATCAGTGGAACAGTGACAGGTGACATGGGGTCTGGGCACTTGTTTGTAAAGTTTACTTGTAGACGTTGTACCTTCTTGAAGTCAGTTCCAGATGTACCACCCTATCTTGCAATGAATTACTATGGGTATACTTGAACTTACGACTTGGTTGGTCTGTCAATACTCAGCTTATGATGGCCAATTATGGCCACATGATCACTTTGAAAATCCATGACAAACAGTATCTCTTCCAGGGCCCAGCAGCATATTAGGAGCTACTGTTTGAACGGTCTGCTGCAGAATGGCACCCCTTACTGGAGAACCTTAGGGGTATACACTGTGATTCTCCTCTGGGACTTGATCAAAACTCTATTTGGCGTCCTTTTTACCATAGATGCCATGGTACCATGGGTCTGCCAGGATGTATGGCCCAAGCGGGAGGGCTGCTTGGACCTCAATCTTACCTCTTGCAGGGCTCTTTCTTCTTCTGGGTTCCACTCAAAACCAGCAGGTTTCTGCATTATCCAGTTGGTGACTCAGACCAGTATTTCCTAGGGCAAAAAAAAAAAAAAAAATGTGTCCAAAACCTAAAGAAGTCCATCCATCACTGTGCTTCTATCTTCGTAGTGGGAGTTGAAAAGTACAATAGTACAGCCTTTGCTTTGGAGGGCGTGTCCCAGCATGCTCCAGACCAGTGGTCCCCAACATTTATTGGCACCAGGGACCAGTTTTGTGGAAGACAATATTTCCACGCACGGGGTAGGGAGGATGGTTCAGGCAATAATGAGAGCGATGGGGAGCGAGGGGGAGCGGCATATGAAGCTTCTCTCACTCGCCGGTCACCTCCTGCTGTGCGGCCTGGTTCCTAACAGGCTGCACACCAATGGGGATTGGGGACCCCTGCTCCAGACCACTGGGCCTCAAAAAACTAGCAAAGGTGATAGGCTCCTGAAACTTGCTGCTTTAGTGAAAACATTCTTCAGAGGAATTTTGGGTGACATGATATTAGAGAAGATATGGCTAAAAACATGATTAAAGTACATAAATATGAACCATAAATGATTAGTGATCTTATGCCATTTTTACTAGTTCAATAATAGATGTAAAATTGTCATGGTTTTAATGGTCAACATATGTTTTTTAGAAAGAATTATATTTGATTTTTGAATATAATTATTAATTAGATTAAATTGAATTTTGAATATAATTATTAATTAGATTAACAATATAATAAAACCAATTTGTCAGTCAACAGATATTTCAAAAGTTGTATCACTTTCATTTAAGGGCCCCTTTAATTCTCAAAAGTGTCATGGATTGGACGATAAATTTCGATCACTCGAGTGGAATGGAGACAAGTGCAGGAGGAGGTTGAGATGGGGATAAAATTCAACAGATGGCTATACTGGGTCTAGCATTCAGTCCAGAGTTCAGGAGGGGAGTAGGGGCTAGAAATAATGATCTACTTGGTATCTGCTTGTGGGATAGGGCCAAACTATGAGATTATCTAGATCAGCAGAGACTAGTACATAGTGTAAAAAGGAAAGGAAAAGTTGGCCAAGTCTGGAGTTCAAGGATGGCTTTCCAGCCTCTAGGGGAAAAAAAAAACAGGACAATTAGGGAAGAGCACAGATATCTGAGAAACTATGTTCAAACCAGGTAGAGACAAGTTAAGGCTCAGGTATACAGAAGTAAAATATGAATTCAGAGATAGGGTGGAGTCTCAGCAGTTAGAACCTAGCCAAGCCTCAGAAGGATGACGGCAGGAGTGACTTGTTGCTGAGTTCTAACCTTGAGGGAGAGAAAGGTGCCATTTTAGAAGGAAACAATTTGGAAATCAGACAACACGAGTCAGAACAATGTCGAACTCCTAGTTCTAGGGTATCAGGCAAGAAGTTGATCTTGTCTTTTGAACAATTTTTATGGAACAGAGCCAGGCATTCATTACCCAACAAGATTCATTCTTCTTCCTTCTTGCAGAATCCATGTGATGATAAAAGACACAAAGACATCTGGTCTAGAGAGAAAACTTGTGACCACTTACCAAAATTCCTTGTAATTGGGCCACAAAAGACAGGTAAGAATAGCCAACTGTGCGTTTGCGGTTTTTTGTTTTTGTCCTGAAACTCATGGTCATATGGTATTTGGATGTTTGGCTTTGTGGAATATTTAGATGCCCATGCAAGTTCATTATTTGAATTGTTCTTCATTCCTGTGGATCACCTTTATGCCACGATCCTCAAAGGGACCCTAAAGCTGTTCATTTAATTAGACTTATGGGCTAAATTTCTAACATCAATTTTAAAACTGTTCGGTGGACATCACATTTTGACACCTTTGAGCTTATATATCACAGTTGTGGTATCTGATTTTTTTTTTTTTAGTGGAGTATAATTGCTTTACACTGTTGTGCCAGTTTCTGCTGTACAACAAAGTGAATCAGCTATATTTTATACATATATATCCCCATATCCCCTCCTTCCCATGACTCCTTCCCACTCTCCCTATCCCACCCCTCTAAGTCATCACCAATCATCGAGTTTAATTTCTACCTCTTGTGGCTTTGCCTACTTATCTCCTGAATTAAGTTATAAAAAAGGGCTTTGGCTTGATTCAAACTATTTTACACTACATATCAGCCTTGAATTGATTTTTTTTTTTCAGAACCACTGTCATTATTACTTTCAGATATTCTTCCTGTGTGGTTTGTTGTTTTTTTCTCAAATAATCATAATGTGGAAATATGGTTTCCACTTATTTTCTGATACACCTGAGGCTCATCAGGCATTTTTTTCCCTTGATATTTTCTCATGTGCTGAAGGACAAGTGTATAAGAATGTAGTAAAAGAGAGTGAAAGTATTTCACCAATGAGATGACACTTTCAATTAGAATATTTTATACTTTCTTCAGCATGTGACAGTTTTATATACTTTGCTCATGTGCTGATTAATTAAACTTTTTATTGAGTTGCCATATTTTGAATTCACAACTTTGACTAGAAGCATTTTCATCATTGAGTGCACAAACCATAACATGAAACAAAGTCACAATAAATAAGCTTGACGCCAATGAAGATATTTGTAATACAAGCAAGTAGATCATTTTAAAGGTTGTGGGCAAAATTTCCAGACTGTTCGATATTGGTTGTTGAAATCTTTTCTTCCTCCAGGAATGTAAATTGTCTTACAACAGTAAGTTACACATGTGCAGGGAGGGAAAGAAGAAAGCAGCACATATTTTCAGATATATCACTTTTGCTGTTGTTATTGTTTAAAATGTGCATTAATTCTCTACCAACTCCCTCACAGTGGTTCTAACACTGGAATGACTTCTAAAGAAACAAAACATTCCTATGTTGTAAAAATTTAATTTAAACTCATATCTTCTATCATTTGTCATTGAATATTATACTTCTTAGTTCTGCTAGAATACCACAGGTTAGTAAGTATAAATCTAGTTTTCCTCTTTGCTGTTTGTATTGATAAAGACAATCACTTGTACCTTTAGATTTTAATATTTGATCTACCAGTGTAGAAAGGATAAAGCTTTTAAATGGTTTTGGCTTTCCCAAGACAAACAAACAAGTTAAAGAAATTGGATGATGATATTTTATATCCTATGAGAATGCTATTTTAATGTGAAATTGATTGTGATAATTCTTAAAATCCATTCAATCATAGAAGTCTGAAGTCTTTGTTTGTTCTTCTATGGCTTCAACTAGCAAAACTCCCACTGCTGTCAGAGGCTGTAAAGTCCCTGGAGGATGGGCACAGATAAATGCTAAGAACCTGGCCTTCAATGCAAAGTTGTCTTTAAGTAACTTAAACCTGGTCCATGCATCCCTTGCAATAAACATGAGATGTGAAAGTGGTCTTCAAGCCCCTATTTGCTCAGTTATTCTGAGGTGGGAATGGAAAGATGAAACATCCCACCTCATTTCTGAATCCTGGAAAAAATTTCCATCAGCAAAAAGTGGGGCAGTGAATAGGGATAAGAGAGCCAGGGAGGCCTGGGCTTAAGGCACTCAAAGTTGACATTGTAGTCCTACTGGAATCCTCTGGACACATGAGCATTCTTCATGATTCTGGGTCAAATTTTGATATTACCAGGGTAGGAGAGGATTTCCAAAAGCGTTAAATTTAGCACAATAATTCCGAAAGCATGATTCATTGGCTATAAATCTTCTGGAAGATTAGAAGATCAGAGTTCCCATTGTCAATATTGATTTCTCACTATTTGACTGATACCCTGGTACACTTACTCTGGTAAAACTAAAAAGAATTTGATTATATATAAAACAGAACAAAGTTTCTCTTAGAGCATCACAACGTGTGAGAAACTTTCTCTACAAAATGTTTATATCAAAGAGTGGATAAAAATGAATGTCAAGCATAGATGAAAACACAGGTGATAGTAAAGTAAATACACATTTTGAGGCCATGGACCCAGATGTTATGGCTAATAGTATGAACATCGAGCCACGTGTCCGCTGTCCCTGGCTGAAAGTGTTCTCTCCTCCCTTCCTCTCAGAGGCCCCAACATCCCTCCTGCTCCTGGCAGTGTGAAGGTGTGTGGCTCAGAGCACAAAGGCTTTGACTTTCTGTGGTGCGGGGGAGCCCTGGGTGCAATTCTGTGACCATCAGGGTGGCTAAATATTTGTACCTGCTACTGAATGAGGTTATAGAGTACTTATTTAAGAATATTCACTGGTAATTTAAAAATATTCTTTTATCTGTGCCCTGAATCCATCCAATCTCAACATCTCACAGATATTAAACTATCAATATTTTCAGCTCTTCTGTACCTCAATAATCCCTCTCCCCCCACCTCTCTCTGTCTCTTTCTGTCTTTCTCTGTCTCTCTCTCACACACACACAAGCTTCTTTCTCATCATCAATTAAATATTTTCCTGTAGGTCCCACCCTAAAAAGTATTTAGAAAGAAACCTTCTGGATTTCCTGTTCTCTTCCAGCTGCTACTCTGTACTACTCCATCTCTAATTGATTTCCTCTCCCTGGAAGATTTTTGTTCCTCCTCTCACATTTTTTCCTTTTTGAACTCCTGTTATTTTCAGGAGAAAATCAGATCAGTTCTTCAAGACTGCTATTGCCCCTCATAACTTTCATGTGTAAATTCTTTTTTTTTTTTTTTACCAAGAATATAAGAAGTTCACTTTATAATGATAAATGAGTCAGTTCATCAGGAAGCCAAAATCTAAACATTTATGTACCCAATGATAGTCTCAAAATACATGAATCAAAAATTGACAGATCTACAAGGAGAAATAGAAAAATCTGTAATTATAGTCAGAGGTATCAATAGCCTTCCTTAATAAATTGTAGAATAAATAAATAGAAAATCAGAGCGAATATAGAAGATTTAAAAAATACTCTGAACCAATTTGATCAAATTGACATTTATAGAAATCACCTAACACCAGCAGAATACTTTTTAAGTGAGCACACAGAATCTGCTGAGATTAATTATACACTGGGCCATGAAAACAGTCTCAATAAATTTAAATGGACTCCAGTCATACTAAGTATGTTCTCTGTCCAAAGTGGAGTTGAATTAGAAATCAATAACAAAAATCTCTGGAAAACCTGTAAATGGTTGGAAATCAATTATCACACTTCTAAATGTGCTACTGGTCAAAGAATAAATCAGAAGGGAAATTAGAAACTATTTTGAACAGAATGAAAATGAAGACACACATATCAAAACGTGGAATGCCACTAAAGCATATTTAGAGCAAAATTACCTCACTGATGACCTATATTTCAAAAAAAGAAAGGTTTCAAATTGATAATCTCAGCTTTTACCTTAAGATAAGAAATAAGAAATAAGAGAAATTTAAATCCAAAGTAAGTAGGGGAAAAGGAATAATAAAGGTCAGAGCAGAAATCAGTAAACTAGAAAACAGAAAAACAATAGAGAAAAATCAATGAAAAAATTTATTGTGAAAAATCAATAAAATTGATAAACCTCTAGCTAGACTGATCGAGAATATAAGAATACATAAACTACTAATATCAGGAATAAGAAAGGTGACATTATTACTTTTGTGGGTAATGGATACATCCACTATCTTGACTACGGCGATGATTTTATGGGTACATATTATGTATATCAAACATGTCAAATTGTACACTTTAAATATGTACAGTTTATTATATGTCAGTTATACCTCAATAAAGCTTAACTACTTAAAAAGTAGTTCATCCTGAAACTAAAATTTTAACAGTGAGATTATTCTTTTCTCTTGGGCTACTGGTTTTATTTTTTTATTTTTTATTTTTTATTTTTTTTAATTTTTTATTTTTTACAATAAACTGCATATATTTAGAGTGTACAATTTGGTATCCCAATCTCCCAATTCATTCCTGCCCCCCAACCCTCCCCACTTTCCCCACTCGGTGTCCATATGTTTGTTCTCTACATCTAGGTCTCTATTTCTGCCTTGCAAACTGGTTGATTTGCACCATTTTTCTATAGTCCACATATATGTGTTAATATATTTGTTTTTCTCTTTCTGACTCACTTCACGCTGTAAGACAGTCTCTAGGTCCATCCGTGTCTCTACAAATGTCCCAGTTTCATTGCTTTTTACAGCTGAGTAATATTCCATTGTATGTATGTACCACATCTTCTTTACCCATTCATCTGTTGATGGACATTTAGGTTGCTTCCATGTCCTGGCTATTGTAAATAGTGCTGCCATGAACATTGGAGTGCATGTGTCTTTTTGAATTACGGTGTTCTCTGGGTATATGCCCAGTAGTGGGATTACTGGGTCATATGGTAGTTCTATTTTTAGTTTTGCAAGGAACCTCCATACTGTTCTCCATAGGGGCTTTATCAATTTATATTCCCACCAGCAGTGCAAAAGTGTTCCCTTTTCTCCATACCCTCTCCAGCATTTACTGTTTGTAGATTTTCTGATGATGCCCATTCTACCTGGTGTGAGGTGATACCTCATTGTAGTTTTGATTTGCAATTCTCTAATAATTAGTGATGTTGAGCAGCTAT
Source organism: Hippopotamus amphibius kiboko (assembly GCF_030028045.1). Lineage (NCBI taxonomy): Eukaryota > Metazoa > Chordata > Mammalia > Artiodactyla > Hippopotamidae > Hippopotamus > Hippopotamus amphibius. Next base: position 80,478,151 of record NC_080198.1, read on the forward strand.
TCATGTGCCTCTTGGCCATCCACATGTCTTCTTTGGAGAAATGCCTATTTAGGTCTTCTGCCCATTTTTTGATTGGGTTGTTTGTTTATTTGATATTGAGCTGGATGAACTGTTTGTATATTCTGGAGATTAATCCTTTGTCTGTTGATTGGTTTGCAGATATTTTCTCCCATTCTGTGGGTTGTCTTTTCGTCTTGCTTATTGTTTCCTTTGCTGTGCAGAGGCTTTGAAGTTTCATTAGGTCCCACTTATTTATTTTTGTTTTTATTTCCATTAGTCTAGGGGGTGGATCAAAAAAACATCTTGCTGTGATTTACGTCAAAGAGTGTTCCTCCTATATTTTCCTCTAGGAGTTTTATAGTGTCTGGCCTTACATGTAGGTCTTTAATCCATTTGGAGTTCATTTTGTGTGTGGTGTTAGGAAGTGTTCTAATTTCATTGTCTTACATGTAGCTGTCCAGTTTTCCCAGCACCACTTACTGAAGAGGCTGCCTTTTCTCCACTGGATATCCTTGGCTCCTTTGTCAGAGATTACTTGACTGTAGTTTACCTATGGGCTTTCTATCTTGTTCCATTGATCTATATTTCTGTTTTTGTGCCAGTACCATACTGTCTTGATCACTGTAGCCTTGTAGTATAATTTGAAGTCAGGAAGCCTGATTCCACCAACTCCATCTTCCCTTCTCAAGATTGTTTTGGCTATTCAGGGTCTTTTGCATTTCCATACAAATTGTAAGATTTCTTGTTCTAGTTTTGTGAAAAATGCCATTGGTAATTTGATTGGGATTGCTTTGAATCTGTAAATTGCTTTCGGTAATATGGTCATTTTCAGAATGTTGATTCTTCCAATCCAAGAACATGGTATGTCCCTCCATCTGTTTGTGTCATCTTTGATTTCTTTCATGAGTGTCTTATAGTTTTCTGAGTACAGGTCTTTTACCTCCTTGGTTAGGTTTATTCTTAGGTATTTTATTCTTTTTGTTGCAGTGGTGAATGGGAGTGTTTCCTTAATTTCTCTTTCTGATCTTTCATTGTTAGTGTATAGAAATGCAAGAGATTTCTGTGTGTTAATTTTGTATCCTGCAGCTTTACTGAATTCATTGATTAGCTCAAGTAGTTTTCTGGTGGCATCTTTAGGATTTTCTGTGTATAGTATCATGTCATCTGTGAACAGTGACAGTTTTACTTCTTTTCCAGTCTGGATTCCTTTTATTTCTTTTTCTTCTCTGATTGCTGTGGCAAAGACTTCCAAAACTATGTTGAATAGTAATGGCAAGCGTGGACATCCTTGTCTTGTTCCTGATCTTAGAGGGAATGCTTCCAGTTTTTCACCATTGAGAATGATGTTTGCTGTGGGTTTGTCATATATGGCCTTTATTATGTTGAGGTAGGTTCCCTCTATGACTGCCTTCTGGAGAGTTTTTATCATAAATGGGTGTTGAATTTTGTCAAAAGCTTTTTCTGCATCTATTGAGATGATCATGTGGTTTTTATCCTTCAGTTTGTTAATATGGTGTATCACATTGATTGCTTTGTGTATATTGAAGAATCCTTGCATTCCAAGGATAAACCCCACTTGATCATGGTGTATGATCCTTTTAATGTGGTGTTGGATTCTGTTGGCTAGTATTTTGTTGAGGATTTTTGCATCTAAATTCATCAGTGATATTGGTCTGTAGTTTTCTTTTTTTGTAGTATCTTTGTCTGGTTTCGGTATCAGGGTGATGGTGGCCTCGTAGAATGAGTTTGGGAGTGTTCCTATCTCTGAAATTTTTTGGAAGAGTTTGAGAAGAATGGGTGTTAGCTCTGCTCTAAATATTTGATAAAATTCACCTGTGAATCCATCTGGTCCTGGACTTTTGTTTGTTGGAAGATTTTTAATCACAGTTTCAATTTCATTCCTTGTGATTGGTCTGTTCATATTTTCTATTTCTTCCTGATTCAGTCTTGGAAGGTTATACCATTTCATCCAGGTTGTCCATTTTATTGGCATATAGTTGCTTGTAGTAATCTCTTATGGTGTTTTTTATTTCTGGGGTGTCTGTTGTAACTCCTCCTGTTTCGTTTCTAATTTTATTGATTTGAGTCCTCTCCCTCTTTTTCTTGATGAGTCTTGCTAGAGGTTTATCGATTTTATTTATCCCCTCAAAGCACCAGCTTTTAGTGTTATTGATTTATGCTATTGTTTTCTTTGTCTCTATTTCATTTATTTCTGCTCTGATCTTTATGATTTCTCTGCGTCTACTAACTTTGGGTTTTGTTTGCTCTTCTTTCTCTAGTTTCTTTAGGTGTAAGGTTAGATTGTTTATTTGGGATGTTTCTTGTTTCTTGAGGTAGGATTGCATCGCTATAAACTTCCCTCTTAGAACTGCCTTTGCTGCATCCCATAGGTCTTGGGTCGTTGTGTTTTCATTGTCCTTTGTCTCTAGGTATTTTTGATTTCCTCTTTGATTTCTTCAGTGATCTGTTGGTTATTTAGTAGCATATTGTTTAGCTTCCATGTGTTTGTGCTTTTTACAGTTTTTTTCCAGTAATTGATTTCTAATCTCATAGCATTGTGGTCAGAAAAGATGCTTGATACAATTTCAATTTTCTTGAATTTACCAAGGTTTGATTTATGACCCAAAATGTGATCTATCCTGGAGAATGTTGCATGTGCACTTGAGAAGAATGTGTAATCTGCTATTTTTAGATGTAATGTCCTGTAGATATCTGTTAAATCAAGCTGATTTATTGTGTCATTTAAAGCTTGTATTTCCTTATTAATTTTCTGTGTGGTTGATCTGTTCATTGGTGTCAGTGGAGTGTTAAAGTCCCCCACTATGATTGTGTTACTGTCGATTTCCTCTTTCATAGTTGTTAGCATTTGCCTTATGCATTGGGGTGCTCCTATATTGGGTGCATATATATTTATAATTGTTATCTCCTCTTCTTGGATTGATCCCTCGATCTTTATGTAGTGTCCTTTCTTGTTTCTTGTAACATTTTTTATTTTAAAGTCTGTTTTATCTGATATGAGTATTGCTACTCCAGCTTTCTTTTGGTTTTCATTTGCATGGAATATCTTTTTTCCATCCCCTCACTTTCTGTCTGTATATGTCCCTAGGTCTGAAGTGGGTCTCTTGGAGACAGTATATATATGGGTCTTGTTTTTGTAACCATTCAGCCAGTCTGTGTCTTTTGGTTGGTGCATTTAGTCCATTTACCTTCAAGGTAATTATCGATATGTACTCTCCTATTACAATTTTCTTAATTGTTTTATTTTTGTTTTTGCAGGTCCTTTTCTTCTCTTGTGTTTCCCACTTAGAGAAGTTCCTTTATCATTTGTTGTAGGGCTGGTTTGGTGGTGCTGAATTCTCTTAGCTGTTGCTTGTCTGTAAAGCTTTTGATTTCTCTGTCAAATCTGAATGAGATCCTTGCTGGCTAGAGTATTCTTGGTTGTAGGTTCTTCCCTTTCATCGCTTGAAATGTATCGTGCCACTCCCTTCTGGCTTGCAGAGTTTCTGCTGAGAAATCAGCTGTTAACCTGATAGGAGTTCCCTTGTATGTTATGTGTCATTTTCCCCTTGTTGCTTTTAATAACTTTTCTGTCTTTAATTTTTGTCAGTTTGACTACTATATGTCTTGGCATGTTTCTCCTTGGGTTTATCCTGCCTGGGACTCTCTATGCTCCCGCACTTCAGTAGCTATTTCCTTTCCCATGTTAGGGAAGTTTTCAACTAGAATCTCTTCCAGTATTTTCTCAGGTCCTTTCTCTCTCTCTCTTCTCCTTCTGGGACCCCTATAATGAGAATGTTGGTGCATTGAACATTGTCCCAGAGGTGTTTTAGGCTGTCTTCAGTTCTTTTCATGCTTTTTTCTTTATTCTTTTCTGCATCAGTGATTATCACCATTCTGTCTTCCAGGTCACTTATTCACCATTCTGCCTCAGTTAATCTGCTATTGGTTCCTTCTAGTATATTTTTCATTTCAGTTATTGTGTTGCATATCTCTGTTTGTTTGTTCTTTAATTCTTCTAGGTCTTTGGTAAATTTTCTTGCAACTTTTCGATCTTTGCATCCAGTCTTTTTTCAAAGTCCTGGATCATCTTCACCATCATTATTCTGAATTTTTTTCCAGAAGAGTGCCTATCTCCTCTTCATTTGGTTGTTTTTATGGTGTTTTATCTTGTCCCTTCACCTGGTACAAAGTCTTTTGCCTTTTCATTTTCTCTGTCTTTCTGTAGCTGTGATTTTCAGTTCCACAAGATGCAATACTGCTGATACTGCTTGATTCTTCTGTCAGCCCTCTTGTTGAGGAAACTGTCTAGGAGGCTCGTGGGTACTTCCCTTTGGGAGAGACTGATGGTGGGTTGGGCTGGGTGGGCAGAGCTCAGTAAAACTTTAATCTGATTTGGTGGGCGGAGCTCAGTGACACTTTAATCTGCTTGTCTGTCAATGGGTGGGGCTGTGTTCCCACCCTGGTGGTTGTTTGGCCTGAGGTGACCCAGCACTGGAGCTTACAGGCTCTTTGGTGGAGCTAATGGTGGACTCTGGGAGGGTTCACTCCAATGAGCACTTCTCAGAACCCCTGCTGCCAGTGCCCCTGCCTCCTCAGTGAGCCACAGCTTCCCCCCAGCTCTGCAGGCAACCCTCCAACACCAGCAGGTAGGTCTGGTTCAGTCTCCTATGGGGTCACTGCTCCTTCCCCCTGGGTCCTGGTGAGCACACTTTTTTGTGTGCCCTCCAAGAGTGAAGTCTACATTTCCCCTAGTCCTGTGGAGGTGCTACAATCAAATCCCACTGGCTTTCAAAGTCTGATTCTCTGGGGATTCCTCCTCCCATTGCTGGACCCCCAGTTTAGGAAGTCTGACGTGGGGCTCAGAACCCTCAGAACTTCTGCAGTATAACTGTTCTCCAGCTTGTGAGTCACCCACTCAGCATTTATGGGATTTGATTTTAACGCGATTGCACCCCTCCTACTGTCTCATTGCGGCTTCTCCTTTGTCTCTGGATGTGGGGTGTTTATTTTTTGGTGAGTTCCAGTGTCTTTCTGTCAATGATTGTTCAGCAGTTAGTTGTCATTCTGGTGCTCTTGCAAGAGAGAGTGAGCACACGTTCTCCTACTCCACCATCTTGATTCTCCTCTCCTCATGTGTAAATTCTTCAACGTATTTGAGATAGTTCTGTCTTTTGGGCCTCTAATTCAGTTCTTAACCAGTTCTGACTCCTTTAATTTCTTTACTACTTTTATATAATCTGATTCCATATTTGTTCATTTTAAACCTCTTTTTCAATTAGTAATTAAATCTCCTTTAGGGGGTTTATTAATTTTTGTCTGCCCATTTCACTAAGAGCCACCCATTCTGGATTTCTTCGGTCCCCTGAGATCTGTTGTTACTTTCCTTTATCTACACAATTCTCTGATGATCTTCTCTGCTTCCAGATCCACAGCTACTGTCATTGTTCTACCAGCCCACTTGTGTAGTTCATTCCAAGCTCTCCTAGGGATGGGAAATCCAACGAAGTCTCCTGGGTGCAACATGTTACAAAAGAAATAACGTTTTCCATAAGGGAAGTTTTGATTTATGAGAGCCAGTCACTTCATGATCCTTCCTGCTGTGGCCCTCAGTTTCTGGCCTAAGTCACACTTAGAGGTAACATTTGTGCCTTCTGTGATGTGTACACTCAGTGGGTGCTATCAACCAGTCTGTTCAGCCTAGTGTCTCGTTATCAGACTTGTCAGGGTAGGACATTCAACTGGCCATCTTCTAGAATCCTGCAGTCCTCTTTCAGCCCCACTGGAAACAATTACATTTTTAAGGTACAACCTTAGAAAATGCTTCCTCCTGGAAGTCTTCCCTGACTTCCCAAGTCTAAATCACCCATTTTCTCATATATTGGAAAAACACTCTGCTCTTCTCTCATCATGGGACCTACCTCACTATTCTGCAATTACCTGTTTACTTGACTCAAGTCCACAGATACACTTAAGTCTATTGAAGCCAGCAAATATGTTTTTCATATCAAGAGTTATCATCAATCATTACTACAGAGACTTGTACAGAGTTGCACTGGTCAACATCTGTTGAATAGTTTGATTTAATTTAATTGATCTGAATATAATATTAATTGAGGTTCAGGTATTGTGCTGGATATCTTTGGTACTTTAGCCACTCATCTGACTCCAGGAGGGAAACTAAACCACCAAATTTCTGAAATTCTCTCCTAGTTGTATCATTCGTCAGTCTGCTTGACTTTGACTATGTACTCATATTAAGTGAGGTGTTTATGTCAATAGAATCATGAAGACTAATATAAGAACACAAATCATTGCCATGTGAAATGCACCTAATTGATTTTCAGGAAATCATTTTGACACTGGAATGAATCGGTCTTTTGCATATTACACTTTTTGACCAAAAAATTTTGTTAAAATATTTGACTTGTCTTTTATTGCCATATAACCTTTTGCCTCCTTTTTTGTAACAGGAACAACGGCACTTTATTTATTTCTTCTTATGCACCCTTCCATCATCAGCAATCTCCCCAGTCCCAAAACATTTGAAGAAGTCCAATTCTTTAACGGCAACAACTACCACAAGGGAATTGACTGGTAAGAAAAATAACAAAAAATAAAGTCCGTTATTAACACATGCTCATTCACAGCTGAGTAATTATAGATGTATGCATGGCATCTACATAATTACAGAATAAATGTATTATGTTCAGTTCTACCATAGTGAATTAGAAATTAATTTATAATGATGATATGTTTAATCAGTGTTGCCTATAATTTAATTTGGACAGTGCAATAATGATAATATTTTTCTGGTAAATTAATATGATTGAATATAGAGGATTATGGAATATTTTTCATCAGAATTATTCATAAGGATATTTAAAATTCTCCTTAAGCATATGATTATTTTACTGTGTCTAGAATTTTTTTTAACTAAATACATAATTGCATTCACAATGATGCTTCAGAAAACAAATAAATCAGTAGATTGTTTTATTTTATACTGAGTGACATGTATTAATATCTTCATTAACCACATAGACTGTAAGTGTTATGTTATAATATAAGCTGATATTTGTCATGTAAATAACAGAATGTTTCCTAAACCATATTAATGCTAGTCACACATGTGCATAAGAGGAAAATTACTCTGCATTGGATGTCATGAAAATTTTAAAATCACAGTATTTTTCCTAACCTGAAATAGAATAAACCTGATGTTGTAACTGATGTTCACTCTGGGGCTTTTTTCTAACTCTGTCCTAATTTTCTAAGGAAAATATGGCCCCGATTTCCAAATCCCAAGTGTATAAGGCAAATCCCCGCCGAGGGAAAACTCCCCCCAATGCACACCTCTTACCATGTAACCTTATGAAACATCACACATGATCTGTCCTCGTGAAAGGCTCATTCTTTTAAGATGTAGCTAGGAGGAGAGTGGGGCAGGGGCGATGCCAGTGAGCAGATTTGACTTCCCATCGGGAGTAGACATATGTCCACGCTGCACCTAGGAGACCGCTACTCTACCTTACTTTAAAAAGACTAAATGAATTTTGAAATTGCCTGCAAGTTGCTGAGAGCAGAGCAGCAGTTTTATCTGTGAGCTCAAATGGAGCACAAATTGTTAAGCAGGAATATAGATGAGACTTTTCACCACTTCACATTTGGGAAACATAATAACAATGTCAAAGAGGAAAATAAGTGTCTTATATGAATTTTTAATTGCTCTCATTATTTATTTCTAGAACATTTGAGGGTTAGAGAAGTGATGAGCTGTAAGGAGGGTTACACACATAATTAACGCCTTGCACTGAATTAACCTCTGAACATATTGATTCCATAATCTATACACAGAGGACTGTTCCCACAGCATATGGAGAAGTGAACCTGCCGAGGCACCACAGGATCAACTGGCAGGAAATATCTCTTTAATTACTTTAGATAGACTATGATGTGTTCACATTGCTATGCATACTACAAATTATGCAGAAGTTAAAAAGGAGAAAAGCATCTATGCCCTGATCTGTTTAGTATTTTATAGCTATTCTGACTTACACATTTTCCTCTTTTGTGCACTTTAATCTCAATTTAAGAATTTTGCAATCAAGTTTGCAAACATAAATTTGCTATTTTAAAATATTTACTAGGCAATATGGTGTAATGTGCTGTTTGCCAAGGGTAAACTTAATTTTTCTGGCTTTGGCTTTCCATAGCACACAACATCAACCCAAATCTAAAGGATTTTCCCTCTGTTCCTTAACCTACCAATTTCATCTCACTCTTTCCCCTGCCCTAAATGGTCCATGAGAACAATAATACCTGAGATTGTTTTCACATTCAAGGTGAATAGAATAGTCTGTATTTTGACTATTATAACACCAATAATTAGAAATTGATATAAACGAATGTAAAAATGTTTAAATTATTTCCTATCCATAGTATGGCAGGAAAAAAAGTTAGACCTCAAATTAATTACTTGTCTTTCTCTGCCTGCAGGTATATGGACTTTTTCCCTACTCCATCCAACATTACAAGTGACTTTCTATTTGAAAAGAGTGCTAATTACTTCCATTCAGAAGAAGCTCCCAAACGAGCTGCGTCCCTGGTACCCAAAGCCAAGATCATCACCATCCTCATTGACCCCTCAGACAGGGCATACTCTTGGTACCAGGTAGGAAGCAATAAAAAACACCATTAAAGGCATTTGGTCATAGCTTGAATGTAAGCGGTGGTGAATTACCAAAGTCAAGTCCAGATGTATTGAACAGTCAAATGTTAAAAGATCTAAACAAACAAAGGAAAAATTATGAGAAATAAGAGCAAATATCTAACGATATCGATTTGGGCAAGGAATTTCAAGCATAATAACATAACAGAAAAAAATCACACATCAAAAAATTAATAGCTTAAACCATATAAGCTTGTAAAATATTGGTCTTTCACAATTAACAAAATTAAAAGTAAGCATCTAAGTAGAGCATCTCTAGCAATACATGGTAAACGGCTTAGTTCCCCTAATTTGTAACAAACAAACAAAAAAAAGTTCCTGCAAATTGGTAAAAATAATTAAGTAAATAAATAACTAAATAAATAGATAAATATTTTAGTAAAAAAAATGGGCAAACACGCAAAATGCATAGATAAACAATTTACATACACACACCAATCCAACCACACACCAGTTTATGTGAAAAATTATCAACCTAATTAGGGATCAACAAAATATAAATCAAAATGGTACTTTTAAAAATATCATCTTGGCAAAAATTGTCGTCCTTTACTCAAGCATGCTGACAAGGGTGTGATGATAAAGGCGCTCAAACATTCCAACAGAAGGATATATATGGAGATATTTTCTGAAAACTAATTTGCCGACAGTTATCAAAATGTTTATAAAAGTACTTTTGTGCTGTGATTCCTCTTCTGGAATCGATCATAAAAAAACCTCAAAGGGATTAAAAATATGTATCCCTTTTTTTGTTCCTTGGGGTACTACTCATAATAATAATAACAAAAGGAAAAGTAAATATCCCATAATATAGAATGTGTCACACTGAAATGGAGTATTCTTCAGCATTTAAGGATGGTTTTAATCATAGAATAATTAAAACACTGTGTTCATGCTAATGTGTAGATAGACATTAATCAAATAAGCATAAAGATATATAATTAGAAATTCTGAATGCTCTGTGAGGAAGTATGGAAGGTGCTGTGAGAGCACTCTCTAGAGAAATAAACTTGAGACTTAAAACTGAAGGGCAAGTAGGTATAACTGAGTGAGGGTAGTAGGAGAGCGGGGGAGAGGGAAAGTATGTGTTATCCATTGGGTGCAGAGAACCACAGCACAGCTACAGAACTACAGAAAGGGCCACGTGGTTAGAGAGCAAAACCTGAGGTGGAGACCTGCGGGAGATGAGTCTGAGAGGAGAATCCAGTGGCCGCCATTCCTTAAGCAACCGGAAGCCTTTTTCAATTGTAAGCCAATGTGTAATGACCAGAATTCCTTTTAGGAAACATGATGCTCTCTGCTATTTGAAGAATGGATTGGAGTGGAAGAAATGACCACTCAGAAAGATGAAGCAGAGGCGATTGCAATAGTCCTGCTGAGAAATGGTAGTGGCAAAGACAAAGATAGCAAGTAGAAACTGGGTGAAGTATAAAGTATCAAGAGATCTTGAGAGATTAAAATCAACAGAACCTGGTGAGAAAACTGTCAAGGAGAAACCAAATTTCCAATCTGGGCAACTGGATGATAACTATATATTCCTGTGAAAAAAAGAAGCACTGAAGAAGGATGCAAGCGTTGTGTGGGAGTGAGGGAGGGCTAAGATGTGACACAGGCGGACACAGCGCATGAGGTTATGGCATCACTGTCACACCTAAAGCAACGACAGCAGCAGCTGGCACTGTGGGGAGAGGTCTGAGCAGGAGACAGAAATTTGTGAATCAGAGGCAAAAAGCCACAAAAATGGTGAAATTGCCTAAGAAAAAGGTTCAGAGAAGAAAAGTACAGAACAAAATGAAGCAGCCAGAGAAAATAGAATAACAAGAGAAAACAGCCAGAGGAGTAGAATAAAAAATCCAGCCGTGCAGGGGCACCAAACACCACAAAAGGAGTACTACCAAGTGAAGGAGGTGACAGTGTCAAACAGCTGCTAAGAAATTAGACAATTAGGCAAAATAAGGCCTGAATTATTTTCGCTCACTTGAAAGACACAGAAGGAAGTGAAATCTTTAGCAAACAAGACACAGTGGGTCAAGGAAGACGTGTTTATGGTGGTGGTGATTTGAATAATAATAAGTTTTCAAAGGAAGAAGGATGTTAACCGCCCCCCAAGAGAAAATAAGGAATCAGCCCTGGGAGGATCCTGAGAGATCAGGAAGGGTGGCTACAGGAAATAGCTCAAATGGGAGGGAAGCACTCCATTTCCAGAGCTCTTTACTTTTCTTGTGCTGGGACACTTCCGGCAGTCGGGTGGAATGTCTATGTGCCCCATTTCAGAAATATATTTTTAAAGCATTAAACTACATAGTATTACAAAGGAAACAACTGCAGAGAAATATAATTATGAAAATACTTTTAAAAGCAGTAACAAATACTTATTAAATCATTAAATGGCAAGATGTAATGATGGAGCTAGTACTACTGTAATTTTGAATAGCAGTAAGCATAAACATTTGATATATCTGAAAGACCTGTAATGTGATATAAAAGAACTGGTTTTTATTGGTGGTGAAATCACAAGTACAGTAAATACCAAATTTTATTTATAAGTTACTAAAAATAAAGAGGCATTTTTTTGAAGATTCAAGTTCATAGATCCTCTGAATTCTATCAGTGAGTTTCTGGTTCTTAAGAACCCCTGTATTAAAACTTGAGGAATAGAAAAGGGTAAAAATGTACATGCTGATAAATGTGAAGGTCTGGGATAGAGAAATTAAAGTGACTATGATGGTCTCTTTTTCCTTTAAAAAGTTGAAAACAAGTTAATCTCATGAAAAGAGGGGGATAATTTGGGAGGCAAAAGTTTAAGGAGAGAAAAAAGGGGGTATGAAATCTTGATACAGGGGTGAGATAAAGTTGACCAGAGAAATGTAAAATTGCCTACCACAATGAAAGCCTAATTAAAGCTGATGACCTTGAATTTAATGTGGTAATAATCTAAATGTACTAAAATCCCAAAGATATGCATGCATACATAAATTAATGCCAAAATTAAGACGAAAAGAAAAAATTTAAAACGTTGTAAAATAACAAGTAATTTTTCTTTTTCCTTTATCCTTTTTCTTGCCTTTTCAAAATTTCTTCAATAAACATATATTGCTAAGAACAAATAATGATGGACGGAAAAATGTGATACTGCAAACTGAGATTGCAAGTGGTTGGGGTTTCCAGTGGAACACTTGTTTGGGGAGCAAAATCCAGAAATTATTAGAATCCATGAGTCAATGACTCCCTCAAGATACAAAAAAGTGTCTTTCTCACTTCATCAAAATTCATATTGCAAAGCAAGATAACAATTTTTTAATTGTGCCAAAAGTATTGAGATGTTAAACCTTAATGAAACATTTCGCATGGGAATACTTGGGGCAAAATGTTGTGCATTTTCCTGGCAGAAAGCAAATTTATATGAATCTTTTTGTTTTTCACATGGATTCAACTATTTTAAAAAAAAAGAGAGAATCTATGCCTGCTTCTTCAAGTAAATTCTTTGAACATACACATTTGAAAGGAATAATATTTCCTGATAATACTTTTTATTGCTATATTGCTAGGAGTAGGGTCCCCAGTCTGCTGTACATTTCAAAATAACACAACCTATTACTTAGTCAGTCCTGTCTATTCAATAAGTACCATAAATTTGAAGCTCAGCAGGTGTAATTCAGAAACTCCTACAAATGTCACCTGCCACTATCATTTCTACCTCACATTTTTATAATGGGCCGCACAGAGGCCTTTTTTTTCCAGTTCTGTGTAACTTCTGGTCTACAGTGCTGTTTTTTCCATTTCTGTGTGACTTCTGATCATATTTTTATGTTAATCTTTTTAATTGCATAAATATAAAAATTTGGTGCTAAACTGATATAAGTCAATACAGAGCAGATTAGGTGCAATTCAATATTATCACTGTGCAAAGTAGAAATGTTAGCATTACTGTATTAATATGCACATAGTATGCTCATATTTCTTTATTCAAATTCTGTTGTTTCTACACTTTATATTAATTAAATGTATTATGTAGTCTCTCTGTATGTAGCATAATGCATTTACAGATAAGAAGGTCAGTAAATATACAATTATGAGAGGGCTTCAAAAATTTTATTATTTCTACCAATCTACCACTCACTAGTTACTCTTTAACCATTCACCATTTAATCATCTTTACTTTCTTAGTAATTTTTATTTCTAACATATATAAGGGCTGCTGTTACATAATTCTATCAGGCTCTAATATACTCCTATCCTTATCCTATAGTAAATTTTCTTTAAGTCCACTTTTAGACATCTTGGAAAATCAGTTCATCCATTCACACACACATCATTCACCTTCACTCAAATTTACTTTAGAGATAAAGTTCTCTTAGTTTCCACATTTGTTTTTCTCTGCTTATCAAAATCTTTCTCACTACATTTTAGCTCAAAAGCTTCAATCATTAAAAAAGATCCCTTCATCTTTCATTCAGAACTAATCACTTATTGGTCTGGCTATCATAGCAAATAACTAACACCTCTACTCAAATATATGACTTTATCACAGTCTGTTAATCTATTGTCTTCCATACAAGATTTTGATTTCTTTGAAGACAGTGATTTTGTCTTACCTATGTCTTTTTATCTCTAGAATTTATTTCAGTTCTTATTCTGGTAAGGATCTTATGAAATTTTATTGTTTTGTGTTGGGCTCTTGAGCTTGACCAACGATGGTTGGATATAAAGGACTCAGAGAATTTGGTACTAAAAAGCCGTAGTGAATTGGTATTTAGGAATTAACAGAGTTAGGTGGAAAACCTTGGGAGGGCAGAAGCAAAGTGCTTGGGCAACATCAGCACGAATGTGACACCTAAACAAGCATTATGAATAGACATCTGCCTTCTCTATACCCATAGCACCTGCCACACAGGGATACTGGGGAATTGTCAGAATCTGCAGGAGCAGCTGTAATGAAACAAGAGCAGAGTAATATGTAAGCCTATTCCTGCCAATCGAAATCTCTTTTTGTCAGGCTTGATTTGTCTGGTCCCTGACATCTTTTCACTTCTAATCAGATCCATGGAGAAAATCCTTGTACTCTGTCTCTTGTCTTGCACCTAAACATTTTGGACATGAAGACAACTACAGGCTTATCTGAATGCTACTTGATATATATCGAAGGCTTATATTGTATGTAAGCAATATGCCAATGCCTATACAATATGCACTTTTCACTTTATTTTTCATTCTAAAATCAATTAATCATTTTCATTACTTTTTTGGAATAAAAGACACACAACACACACACACACACACACATATCCACACATCAAACACACATACCTATGCAAGCATAAAGAAAATTAATTTTATAATTGCCTTTCTTGTTAAAGCACCAAAGATCACATGAAGATCCAGCTGCTCTGAGGTTTAATTTCTACGAAGTTATCACAACAGGACATTGGGCCCCATCTGACCTGAAAACTTTGCAGAGGAGATGCCTAGTACCTGGATGGTATGCAGTCCACATAGAAAGATGGCTAACTTACTTTGCTACTTCTCAGGTAATGTCCTGAACTTAATTTCTTCCATTTATTATATCACGATAGTGTTGCACTGACAAATAGAAAATATAAATTAACATTGCCACAGATAGCAATTTATTGTCAGACATGTTCATACCTACAGAAGAAATGTGGATTTTTACATTTTTAATGCCAGTGGTAGTATTACAATGTTAAGTGGCTGTGAATCACACCCTAGGGATCTTCTTTTGGATAGTAGGTGGTCTTAAAGTGGTAAGTCCTCACGCAGGAGGCATCAGGTGCTTCATAGACAATAACCACTAGCAGAGCAGCCAGCTCGACAGAACCTTTGTGAAACTCTGTGTGCAGATACCCATGCGTCATCTGTCCTGTGGGACTCTTATAAGGAAAGAAGGAGGTCATGGATTAGACAGTCAAAATAGAAAGTGCTGTAACAGCTCCAGGAACTTGGGATAGAACAGGAAATAGGATGTGAGGAAAGCATCCACATCCTTTGTCATCTTCATTCCAGTTCAGGTCACAACTAACACCTGAGTTCTCTGTTGTGGTTTGTAAGGAGAATAGATGGGTAATCTTCATCTGTATGCCCATTAGTTCTAAGCCCTTGGTGCCAAGGTTAATTCATGGAATTTCATAGGTTGGATAATTACCTGTATTATAGAGCAGATGGAAAATCGTGTTTCTACTGAACTACTAAATCAAGAGAATATCAATGTTTATTTCTGATTTACAATCAAGTTAGTTAAGGGTTATAAATAATGCCTTTGGCAAACTTTCTTGTTTATTTGGAAGGACACAAGGCTAGTAAACATTGATATGTATGCTAAGTAGTGCATATTGTCTTCCTTTCCACACTGATCTGATTAACGTCTACCAGGTCAAGGAGGGCAGCCCAGTATACTTAATTTAGTTTTCTTCTTCATAAAGTGACTATTTTTAACTCTACAGTTGCTGATTATTGATGGACAGCAGCTGAGGTCTGATCCAGCTACTGTGATGGATGAAGTCCAGAAGTTTCTGGGAGTTACACCTCATTATAATTACTCTGAAGCACTAACGTGAGTCTATTCTCATGCTTGATTTCATTTCCATTATTTGCCATCATAAATTATCACTGGTAGGTGTGTATACAGCGTCATTAATACTAGCTATGAATTTATACATCATTATGCTAGTCAACAACAGTCAAAGGAATGTCCTCATTATTCACGTCGTGTCTCCCTTTTGAATACCAGGAACACTACCTTATATGCATTTTGTATATCACAGGGTCCCCTTTTTGTGAGCTTTTTCCCAGTATAAATGTGTTTAAGAAAACTTTTTACATGCCTGCTTTATGCAGAAAGTGTCCTAGGAATTGAGGTTACCAAGGTGAAAAAGGTGATCTCTTTCCGCAAGTAATTTACAGGTTAGAAATAAAATGTTGATGGCCTCCATTAGCTCTATGAAAGTGAGTAGTATTTTGGGCAGAACTGGAAAAGGGATCCATTCATGTTTTACTCTGTATTTGTTAAGTTGTGTGTAACCAAATACAATCACGTATAATGTTTTAGTTGTTTACTGTTGCACTGCAGACCACTCAGAACCTGCCAGCATGTAATCCTAGCCATTTTATTATGCTCACAGACCCTGTGGGCTGGGAATTTAGACAGGACACATCCAGGACAACTAGTCTCTGCTCAAAATATAAACCTAGGGCCATATCTGGGAAGACATGAATATCCAGGTGTGACTTGAATGGCTGGGGACTTGAGTCTCCTGCAGGCTTCTTCACTCACATCTTTGGCTCTTGGACTGGGATGGCTCGAAGCTGAGCCCAGAGGGACGAGATTTCTCTGGGTGACTTTCTCACAGTGTAGTGGCTGTGTGTTCTGAAAGGGAGTGATATATCGAGCAAACATGGTTCAAGGCCTGCTCTGACCTAAGCCTTGCAAGTCACACATCATCACTTACACCATATTCTATTGATTGCAACCAAGTCACTAGAGCCATTCCAAATCCAAGGGGAGGGAAAGGAACCTCCACCTCTTGGTGGAGACGGGCAAGGCCATTCTGCAGAAGAGAATGTGGGAGTGGGGATATTGTTGCAGTCAGCTTGGGAAAATAAAATTATATACTTGGGTAATTGAAAATGGGGGGAAAAAGTATAAAGAAGCAAAATAACAAACGAAAAAGCAGAAGCTCCAGGTAGTCAAAATATGTATGTAAAAGGGCATGTACTTGACTCCCTCACAAGGCCTGATATAAAGCCTATTAAGTTTTAGACAAAATTTTAACAAGCTTGATTATATAATTTCCCAGTTCACAGCAGATTAGAATCAGCAATTAGACAATTAGAGAGGGTAATGGAGGGACAGGAAAAGCAGTAATAAGATTGGGTTGTTCCTTATCCACTAAAGCAAGTCTAATGAAGTTTTTACCTACACATGGAAATAACAACACGAGGCATGGCCCCTGCTGATTAGGTAGACAAAGTTTCCGTGATACATTTACATTAATAGTTATTGATGTCGGCACAGCTTCCTCTGCCTCCCTGCAGTAGTTTAGGGAATGGTTCTATCCTGTTTACTACAAATAGTTCCCTATGGTTCAGTAAACCTGTAAATTCATGCTTTTGAAGAAGAGATTACAAACAAGTGTAGAATATATGGTTTTTAATATGTCTCACACATCACAAAAATTAATAACTATAGTGATGTTTAGGGTAATAAAAGGACTCATATGACAACCAATTCATGTCTTCAAAGTTGTCTAACAGTTATTTGAGAAAGGCTTTGCATCTTAATTTCACAATTTCATGCCTACTAAAACCAAACCATAAAACAAGGCATTGATATAACTTAGCAAGAATAAATGCCCTTTGTTAGACTTCGGGTATAGAACATTGTCAAGGCAATAAATGAAACCAGGGCAGCAAAATAATGTGAATTCAAGGTTATGGCAACCCTATCTAAAAGAATGACTTTCAGTATTCTGGATGGGTCTCCTTCCTCAGGTTGTATTAAGCCCTGCTTGGCAACAGCTGTTAGGAGAGCAAGGCGAGACAGCAGCCCATCCTGAGACCTCTGCACACCGGAGAGCAAAGGAGATGCTCTCAGTGTGTGTAAATATCTTGACTTAGTTGCCGGAGCTGTATTTTACTTTAATGCAGTTAAATATTCTCATCCTGAGGCAGAAAGTGCTGTTTAGGGGCACTGTGACGCTGCCTTCCCCATCTCATTTTGCACAGCGTGCTGAATTGTTTTTCCCCTTGGGAAATTAATGAAAACTAGAGAAAGGCCTATGATAGGCAAGGAGCAGATTGAAAAGTCCAGGTTGGAAATGACTCTGTCTTCCTTTTATCCATTTAACCAGTGATGTATTTAATTTTAATTGATAACATGTACTAGGACAACCTGGACTGCAAGGATCAGGTCTCTAATAATAGATTGGGCAGGGAACTGTGAAGAAAATTTCCCTCTCCCCCTAAATGAGTTCACATATGTGCAGAGGCAAATTGCAGGTGCACCAGTATTATAGGAATGGGCCCAGGGCAACAAAATATTCTGCAACTAATTAACTTTACATCCTAGTCAATTATGCTTCATCCTTCTAAAACATCTGCTGAGCAACAAAAATGCAAACCTTTTTGATGTTTTATGCATGCAGCAAGTCCCATAGTAGTAAATTTAAAATTTCCCTTCCTATTTGGTTTATTCTTTCATTTTTCCTATCCCGTTAGTCCTAAACAAAAATTCTTATATATCTGGGTTTAAACAAAATAATTAGGCCACACATTCTTTTGTAACTTTTTGCAGCCGTGGGAGCAAAATAACATTAGAGTTTTCTTGGTATCGGGATTTGAATTGTCCAATAGGATCATCTGCCTTCAACAAAAGAAATGAAGAGTTCTCTAATCTTCCACTTCCCATTTGTATAACCTGTGTCTCATGTTCTCTGGAAAAATATAGTGACTTCTATCTTTACCCTTTTTATTTCCTCCTTGAAAACTGTAAACATTTTGAACTGTTAAAAAAAGTAGTGTTCTTAGACACCTTAATTCATGTTTGTAGTCACAGAAATGAATTATATTTACATTATATTCAGTCACCTTAATGTATACCATTGAATGATTTCAAAGAAATCTGTTAATATATTTTAACAGGGAAATCATATAAATAAGAAAGTAAGTATTCTAAAGATCCTGTATGAATGGTTGTAGTTTTATTGATTCATCTTTGATCTTTTATGGATGAATAGGTAAAATATAAAACTTAAAAACTTCATCATAAGACTAAAGATCTATATGTTCTTTTTCATTATACAGTGGAAATATTCAAAAATATGTGACATATAGTTTAATCTCAATTAAATTCTCTCACATCAATTCATAGAATTGAATAAAATCAAAGCAACAGGCATATGAAAGTGCATTTCTTTTATACAATTGGTGAGGCTCTCTCAAAATTCTGTATATAATTTATAATCATTATATTTTTATTATCATTTATATATTTGATCTTCTGTAGTTTTGATCCCCAAAAGGGCTTTTGGTGTCAACTACTGGAAGGAGGAAAGACCAAATGCCTTGGAAAAAGCAAAGGTCGAAAGTATCCACCCATGGATCCAGAGGTAACATTTTCCCTATCTTTGAAATACACTGGTAGAACCCTGTGCATACAACTATTTCAAAACTAGTAGGCAATAAATTTGATTCCTTTTTCTGCTTTTCCTTTGCTATCAATAGTTTTATATATTTAGAAAACAGACAGACCAACAGAGATAGATGATTGATAGATATCTGTAGAAACTGTGTGCTGTTGGGATGCACTTCAAACTTAAATATGTACTGAACAGTAACGACTTTCCAAATGTGTAAAGTACTTAAATAAATTATCTACTAAATAAGGGATTTTGGATAAAATATATAAGCATTCTTATTACATATTTTGTATATATATATCTCCAATGCCTATACCATGCATGGTACCGAGTTAAGCAATGGAAAGTAAACTGTTCTGATCACCAATTACAACATGTGGTGGAGAGGTTTTTCCACACCACCAAGCAAGGCTCAGACACCAGCTGAGTGTCCTACAACTCGGCACAATGCTGACACTGTCTACCTAGAGACAGTATCAGATCCCACAGGCTAGGGGCCCAGTTCTACAAGACTGTCCCTCCCTGTTCAGACACCAGTCACGAGTCCAGGTTATCACCTGCCTCTTGACCCACTGGCTATAGATTGGATGTTCCAAATCCCTCTCCTTGGTTTTCATTAATATGCTAGAGCAGCTCTCAAAACTCAGAGAAACATTTTTCTTACTAGATCACTGTTCTATTACAAAGGGATATAACTCAGAAATAGCCAGATGTATGAGATGCATAGGGCAAGGTGTGGAGTAAAAGCTTCCATGCCCTCTCTGAGTGCTCTACTTTCTCCAAATCTCCATATGTTTATCCAGAAACTCTTCAAACTCCGTCCTTTTTGTTTTTTTAATGGAATTTTCATTACATGGACATGATTGATTAAATCATTGATAAATGGCAATTGATTCAACCTCCAGCCCCTCTCCCTTTTCCCATGGTCAGAGGGTAGGATTTAAAGTTCTAACCTTTTAATCTCAAGGTTAGTTCTCTGGGCAACCAGACTCCATCCTTAGGTGGGGTCCAAAACACCTCATTAACATAACAAAAGATACCTTTATCACTATCTCTGTTAGGAAATTCCAAGGGTTTTAAGGAGCTCTGTGCCAGAAATGGGGTCAATGACCGAATATTTCTTATTATAAACCCCAATATCACAAATAGTATACAGGATGAAACAGTTATAAGCCCAGATCTATTATAGTAGGGTAAATTAATTATGGTCACTTGTTTATAATAAGATACAAAAAACAACGTCAAACTCTAAAAGGGCAGGGGAAAAAATCTCTCAATAAAAGTTATGGTATGAGTAGATAGACTAAGATTGGGAAACGAGTTATCAATCAACTGAGCAGATATAATGAGTATCTCTCCTGAGACAAGATGGGCAAAAGGAAGATGGGAGTGATTAGGTGTTACTATAGAAATGGAAGAACCAGAAGGTCCTCAAGCTATACCTTTGAACTCAATAATTTCAAAAGGGCTTCAAAAATCACTTTAATCTACCAAGAAATCAATGTAATAGTCCCACTACATCTACATACATCTTTTCCAGAATTTGAAGTGTTTACAATCTGGTTTAAGGGAAGAAGTGTAATGAAATACCTGGTGACTGGTACAAGACAAAATGTAGTTGTCTTAAGTCCATTTTCACAGTATACACAAAAGTTGCTAAGGGAGTTTTAGGAAGAAAGAGACTCATTTGTGCTAAAATATTGGGAAGGGTTTAAAAGAGATGGTATAACTTTGACCAGATGGAAACCGATACGTGGGCCATTGTTGCCTATGTTTTAACAGGAAAAATGTTCATCTCTACTATTTGATCAAAGAGACATAGAACACTGTTCATTGGGTTATAATATGAGGTAAGGGACATCCAGAGAGAAAGCCCAATTACAAATTTTCTGTCTTCCAGAAATAAAACAAACTAAAACCACAGATATACCTGATAATCCTTTTTTAAACCATTCATTTAAAATGGCCAATCACTCCAGCTTGGTTAGCAATATAAGAATCACAGGAAAGATTGTTATAATGATCTTTATAATGAAATCTTATGACATTTTTTGAAGAAGAAACACAATGATTTTTCAAAAAAACTGTTTTAGTCCTGAATAAATACAGAAAACATTTTATAACATTGCAAGTTATTTCTTTAATCATGAAATTCAACTATTATGATTATGTTCACTTTTTATCTTTATGCTATGGTTCAATTTTACATAAAGTGACCAATTTCAAAAATGTAGGTGTTTTTTCTGTAGATGTGGTACCACGTCGGGTCTCCTACCTAACTCATTCTTCTTTATTATTATATACTTTTCATCAACCTTTCTCCCTACATAGACTTCATCAATCCCTTAATAAATAAGTGCTTTAATGGAATATAAGCCCCATAAGTTATACCTGGACCCGTTTTTATTTTGCAGCTACACTTCTGCCAAATCTTTTCTAAAGGTAAAAATGAGTGATATCTGTGGGAAAATACAAAGAAATACCTATTTCATAGGCACTCCTATTTCTTAAGAAATGTGCGCAATCTCATTTAATGAACTAATAACTTCCTTCACTGCCTTCTTTTTGCTTTTCAGTCTAGAACCTTCCTCTCTAATTACTACCGAGATCATAACGTGGAACTGTCCAAGCTGCTACATAGACTGGGGCAGCCTCTACCATCATGGCTGAGACAGGAGCTACAGAAAGTGAGATAGCACTGGAGATAAGAACCAAGGCTCACAAGATACGGACTTTTACTATGAAACAGAAAAATAACCCCCCCATCTTTTATCCCCTTAATGCACTTGTGATTGTCAACAGAGGATCGTGTGAATAAATCTCCTTCTATCTTTTTCATAAAATGAAAACTGTTATATATGCACGCATTGGCAATTACTAGCATCAATCCCTGTGTAAGCTTTTGGGAAATAATGTGGGGTTTGGTGGCATTACCCAGTTTCCAATGTGGGGATCATCACACAGCCCAGGTCCTCTGTTAACCATAAAGTTTCGGAAACTATGTTTGGCTGAGAATGCTGATTGTATGCAAGTGACATTAGAATCTTGAGGAAAATATATGGACTGAGACATCTGTAAACAAGGCTAGTCGTAACCCAATATCTGAATTACGGGCTTACATTTTCCCTTGCTAATTTAAAAACAATTTTGCTTTTGTTATGAAATTATAAGTATAATCTCGTACTCTTATTTTGAGCAGTTACTATTTATTATATTTAGCCCACACATGTTTTCCTCTGTTACTCCTCTTTATGAATTTCCTTGACTTGCTCAAGAAGTTGTGAAGTTGTAACCTCTCACTTTTTTGGTATGTTTTCCTCTTGTAATAGGAGACTATCTGAAAGTGTCCATATTCGCTGATCATAGTATTTTATCTGGAAGGGTATACCATTCTGTGAATTTTGCATTATGGGTCCAACAGCATCTATCAGAGATTTTTGGGGAAAATGAAAGAGAAAGTGCATAATTTGTGTAAGGCCATCTTTCCATGGGTAAAAATCTTACCATACTATTAACCTAGGTTTCCACCTTGACAGTGATGTAGTATTTACGTATTTTTTCACTATCCACAGAAGAAAAAAACTTTATTGATAAGACATGGAATGAAAATACGAACATGTGTTTACAGGTAGAGTGAGGCACTTGTACCTTTTATGTAGTATATGTCAGTCATTTAAAGCATGGGCTTTTATATATGCCGGTACATATACTAACGCAGAGGATTATGTTTTTAATGCCTATTTAACAGAATAAATGTAATCTAAAATTCACCTCCTTAAATACCACAAATTCTCTAAATTATGCCCTATTTCTCAGCCATGCCATCCAAAAATTAATTTCTAGAGAAAAAGTGATGCTCTTCCTGTCCTGGTTATAGGTTACTCTCCCATTTGGAGATTATTGCCATGCTGATTGGAGTCTTGTTTCATTTGTCAATGAAGATATGTTAAAGTTTTGTTAATCTTTTCAGTGAAACATGAAGGTAAAATTTCAGCAGAACAGTAAATCAAAGTTGCTTTGGTAGCATTACCTATCAATCCATCTTTCCTCTAGAGGAATTTTTCTATAGGCTGTAAGTAATATTACTTTCTCCTATAATTTGAGAAATTATGCTTGACATAACATCTTCAAGGGAAACTGAAGATCACTGTTTTCATTTACTTTGTTGTTTTAAGCAAACAATTCAAGTATAATCTAAAAGAGAATCAAGAATTTTTACATAGCTTGTTTCAGGATTCAACTTTGGATTTATACTTTATTAAGATTTTTGTTTTTCTGTTGCTTTCCCACTGCATCTAAAGGCTCTGGATCTTTTTCAAAGATGTTAAAATTTTTCTTGGGCATGAGTTGGTAATCACAAACTATTATTTTTGTTGTTTCTTTGTTAAGTGTGAGACTCAATTTCTCAACCTTGTTGTTACTTAGGTGAGCATATGTTTGATGGCATTCCATTAAGCACACTAAAATCATAACAGTTGTGTATTTAGAACTCTAATTTTTGATTTATTTGTTCACTAGTTCGCTCCAGTTTACATTCTAATTTTTTCTTTTGTGAACTAGAGGTTAACTTTTTTTTCCCCAAGTGGGAAAACAGAGATCTTTATAGAAAAGAGGGGAGATGATTTTCATATTGAGTAAAATTCATGTACTTCGAAGTCCAACTTATCACCAGAGTTTTTTTAAAGTAACTAATTTTCTGCATTTTCTTATTTTTTCTAAATAATGTGTACAGTATTACTCACCTACCTACAAATAGCTGGGAGCAAAATTCCTCCAAATTCAACTAGTCTCTTCTCCCTGTTTCATTTCCATCCGTGCACACATTTTTCTTACTAAGATGGATAGTGAGGACAACAAAACAAGCTGTAATTGTGTAATTCATCTTCATCTCTTACAGTAAGCTACTGAGAGGGACTCTGGGCTCTGAGAAGATTATAATAAATCTGGAAGAATTTTAATGTTAAGAATATCTTGGTTTTCCCAATTTTTATCCACTGGCTACTTCAGAACTATTGACTCAAGATTTAACATAGGTAATACTTTAACATTCTAAATAAATTATCTTTCATGGTCTTGAATGACATACTTTTTAAAATTTTAAAGAACTTCCTAAAACCTTCAAACAAGCCAGTATCTTCTCCTCTTCTCTTCTTTTCCTTTCTTCCAGTTGCCTGACTAACAAATATAATCATTGATTACATTAATAAAGGTAAGGGACAATATTTGATTATAAGCCTACATCAAAATATATTAATATATGCTTGTCAAATACAAGTCTCTAAAAATTATATTACAAATCTCATACAAAAACAAATTTTGTTCATATTTAACAATGGCCTCAAAACAATTAAATAAACAACAAGGAAGAATGCTAGTGAGAAAAATTATACTCCTTCTAACACTGTATTTTTTTCTAAAATAAAAAATAGCTCTTCATCCAATAAGAGATTTTATTTGCCTTGATTTCAACAAACCCATTCACATGTACCTCATGGAGTTTTTGTTCTTCTATCTCACTGTTTTAGTATGATATAAAGAGACCTGTTTACCATGAATGTAGATTTATTTTTGATGACGCAAACAGTTTATAGCCGAATAATATCTTACAAGGCTGTTTTTGGTGGCTAGATAACGTATTAACCACTTGCTTGATGGAGGTTCCTCAAAAAGAACGCTGGCCAACGATTTCAAAAAGAAAGAAATTGAATAGTCTCGCATATACTATCTTACCTCAACTACAGGAACACAGCTTGGCCATAGGTACATATATTTACTCAGTATATGTATATATATGCAAATTAATATTTTCTTGTGTGAGCCAGTGAGGTGGGTAGGAAGAGCATAAAGAGAACTCTGCGTTTACTGAAATTGTTAAATAACTGATGTAGTACATGCATAACATGTCTTTGGTTCTCACTTCTTCAGAATAAATACTGCTGCTGGTATGGCCACTAGAGTAATGTTGTTTCTCCTGTAAAATCCAAAGTTTTAATCAGTAGGTGAATCTTTTTCCTTCCCTTTTACTTTGTTCGCCCTGTACATACTCCCAGAATTCCACACATAAACAAGTGTAAGCAGGAAGGTATGAGAGTGGACTTTGGGTGTCTGGGTTCACATCCTAATTCTGCCTTGAGCAAGCTGTGTGGCCTCAGACAGTTTGTGGAACTTCCCTGAGTCACAGTTTCCTTTTCTGTAAAATAGAGACAATAAAGTATTACTCATTGGGTCTTTGTAAACATTAAATGAGAATATATTTAAGCAAATTAGCACAATGCCTAATGTAGTTATGCTGGAACAAGTTTCTTACAGAAATAATGTATAATATTCAAACCATTATCTCTTTTTTCATCAAACAAGAATATGTTTTTCTATACCCTTTAATAATAAAACATATATATCTTAAACATATTATTAACTGTATTTGGTTAAAATGAGAAACCGTCTTTACCATCGTTATCCAAAAATAAATTTTGCTTGGCTCCCGTTATTGTTCCAAATCAACATTCAGAGCAAAATCATTCTAGCTCAGTCCATTCTGTTGAAGTCTCTTTGTCCCTTTCCTCCTACCTACTCATTCCTCAGTTTATCTAGTAGAATATCTCCCCTTTGTCCTCTCTTTATAGCTCTCTCTTCAAGCTTTTTGCAGCCCAACAGCTATTCTATCAGGAATATCAGCGCTAGAGGTACAACTCCCTCAAAGGAAAGTCATAAAATTCAATGAAGAGATACATATAATAGCAAATCAATGCTTAAAGAACCCAGATAGTTAAAAATTACAAGAAAATTTATTAGAATTCTCTACAAGTCTTTATCTCCAAACGTCACCTCTTGTAGTAAGATCTCCTTTCCACAAATGAAACATTCTATTATACTTCAGTATATTGTTTTCTATTACATTTATTAATAACAAATATTATTATTTTCTGCATTTTTCATTGCAAATGTATGGCATTTCAGGCCCCCAATAAGACATTTATATACATAGTTAATTTCCATTCAAAAATAGTTATTGTTTCTCATATTCTATTTAATACATGTCCAAAATATTATTTCAACATAAAATCAATTAAAAAATTATTAATGAGATTTTTATACTCTTGTGTTCACACCGAGGCCTCAAAATCTAGTTTGTATTTCACCTGTACATCACATAACAATTTTGGACTTGCCACATTTCAGGGGCTTGATATAGCCACACCGGGCTAGAAGCTTCTATGCCGGACAGCACAGCTCTAACCTCTACTCTCTTTATCTACTTGTTTTTGATCACCTCCTATTCACCCCAATGGTGAGAGAAGCATTCTTGCCCTATGGTTATCAGAGGACTCCAAACACACAACTCTCAATCCTGGGTAGATGGGATCAACAGGGGTTTATTTGTTACATATACTCACAGCCTGGGAAGAGGACGTTGTACCCCATGTCAGATGCCAAAGGGGCTACACTTGAGAAGAAATGAACAACCTGGGGCTGTGAGAGACAAGCTTTGTAGCACCAAGATGTTGAGGTGACCCCTGGTTCCCTCAGGAACATGTAATTGGCTTGTTTGAGTAACTCTGCAGGCTGACAGGGAACTGAAACTTTCAGGGACAAGCAGAAACTACACCCGGTCCACTTGATAAAGACAGGTTTTGACTAGGGGACCTTGCCCATTGGGGCAGAATAGAAGCAGACTTTGTGGGTAGGCCATTTAAGATCATCCCGGTTTTCCCAGATATCGACAAAGTACATAATATTGAGTCAATTTAGGCTTCACACCATACCTCTAACCACTGTTTTACTGCAGGCTCTCCTTATCTCTCCTAGAATTTTGTCACTGACCTGGAGTTTTCACATCTCTCTAAATCATAGGCCACACTAATGTTGGAATGGTCTGATAACTTGTAAATGGGACCAAAATATTCCTTACCTTAGAAAACCTTCAAATGTTTCCCAGGCCTGAAGGACTATATGCAAACTTCAATATGTATTCCATGAAGTTCCTTTATGATCTGTGATTTTGTCTACCTGGCCATTCCTTTTTCACAATCTTTAAAAATTACATTCCAAATTTTAGTAACAATCACCTATTTGCAATTCTCCTAATGCCTCATGATCTTTACATCTCTAGGCCTTTGTACATGCTGTTGCCTAGAACACTTGAACTGGCATTGCTAATTCACTAACACAGTAACACTTTGAATTTCAAGCAATCTGGCTGTGCAAGTCCCTTCTCTTTTGTTCCCCAATTTCTTCATATCTAAATCACAGAAATATCAGGTCTCTCAAGTTGCATCTCTGGCTTTAAGTTGTACCAGAAATCTTCCATTTCCCTTGGCATTAGGCCCTCAATATCTGGGTAATAATGATAATATATTTAGAGCTATAATCCCAGCAGCTGATATTCTTAGATTACACCATTATTATTGTGCTTCCATTGTAGTGGAACTTTTCACATTTGTCTCCATGCTAAACTGTAATTTATTAAAATGAGAAAAGTGTTCTCATTTTTGTATCTCTCATGCATAACACAGTATCTGGCACAAAATAAGTAATTGTTAAATGAATGTATGCATTACTTTATATCTTTATATTAGTAAGAAATGAACTTCAATTTGTAAGCGTAAAACTTATACAAAGTCATTTTCTCAATCATAGCATCAAGGTGTGCATGTTCACAGCTGTTTGGGTTTAGGGGCATTGCCTATTCTCTAAAAGAGTCTTTATGTTTGTACAGCTAAGTTGCCTATTCTTATCTAATAAGACCAGCCAATCAGACCAAATTAAACATCCCTAGACACATCAGGAATTGAACTACACCAACTGTTTTTCTTTTATATTGGTTTAAAGATCTCACAGTAGTGCTTCCTACAAATATGTTTGTTTATAATCAGTACAAAGCTAAGAGCTGCCTGTCTACAGTGCACTTCATGTGGTGAAAGTGCATGGCTTAGAATTAAAATGAGTTCAACATACTGAAGGGGATAAGAGATCATTGACTTGGTATTTGACCATTGAGGCCCTTGAGTTTTAAAGATTTATTTTTTCTACTGACAAAGAAAGTAATGCTAATTGTTTAATGACACATTTAAAATGTCTGGGAAAACACTGCCAAGAAAAATCATATGTGGAATTGCTATGTCAAAAACGTTGGCACTTTCCTTTTTAAATCAAGTGAAATTTGAATATCTCCACATAATCAGATATGTCCACATAAACACAATCATTTCTAGGATATTCTTAATTATTTAAGACTTCATTCTCATTCTCTTAAATCTTACAAGTCTTTTCAGAAATCTAAATAGCACACCAGGAATAAGACATTAGCCACAGGGTAAGACTATACAGCAGAAAAGAGAAGCCAGGAGCCTATTTGCAAGTATACAAGAGAATCATGACTGCATTCATGTGGCTACCAGTGACCATTTCTAGATCACATGGGTTGGTTTAAGAGACAAAAATCACTGTGGGTTGTATAAGCGTCAACAGTGATTTCAGAAAAGCAGGAAGAAACATCAACTACTTCTGACCTGGAGCAAGATGTACCTGTCATCTTGGTACCTGGACCAAATGTACCAAGGAAAGGAAAGGAAGGGTGTGTCAGGAGAGGACATTTTATATTGAGTATATTTTCCCCTATTTTGTTTGATGATGAAGATGGATCACAAGTCAAGGATGGAGTAGTATGTGGTTGGCTTACTA
Organism: Hippopotamus amphibius kiboko; assembly: GCF_030028045.1. Classification (NCBI taxonomy): domain Eukaryota; kingdom Metazoa; phylum Chordata; class Mammalia; order Artiodactyla; family Hippopotamidae; genus Hippopotamus; species Hippopotamus amphibius. Next base: position 80,506,711 of record NC_080198.1, read on the forward strand.
TAACACTTAGCATTTGAGGTTCAAAACCAAGAGACTGTGGTTTGTCTACATTATCTAAAATCAGCTCTCTTCACACTATGCTTTATGGAGTGAAGCTATAGACATGTTTTTCTTTCTGAACTTCCAGGTAATAAAGTCTATGTACTAAATTCTCACAGGTCTAAATCAACTGTAATTCTCTCCTATGTGTTGCCAGGACATTGCCTGGAAGTCACACAGAGTCTTATCCAGAGCCTTTAGCATCTTGATAAAATTAAGCATATGTAAACCTATAGCTATGTATTGAAGAGATAAACAATATTCCTGCAGACAAGACCCTAAGGACACTTGGATCCCATTTCAGTAGCACTGGGAAGCTAAAAAGGAATATGACAATAGACTTAGTTAATAAGAAATTATGCCTTTGTCACAGGTAACATACAATGTATACAATCTCCAACCACCTCTTCCCTCAGCCGACTTTAATCAATATAAATAACAAAGCAAGCATTTAGCAATGTGTGTGCTATTCTCTGAAATGAACCAATGTGTAACCCCTTGCGATTTCTGTAACAAAGTCTATCAAACTATTTTAAACTATTTCAACCTAAAGAAGTCCAGGGCATAATGTGGTATGTGGAATTCTGAAGCCAGAGTCACAGCTCAACTCCGGGCGATACCATTACCAACTGTGTGAGTTTCCTTAGGCACATTACTTACACTCACTATGCTATAACTTCCTCATCTCCACATTGCTGATAATAATAATAACAGTTACCCCCTTGAGGTTATTGTGAGGATTATATGAGTTAAAATACATAAAAGCACCTAGAACAGTAACTGGCCACTATAAGAGTGTTTGTTATTATTAGCTACTTTGTGCATATCTATTTTAGATGCATGATACACATTTTTAAAAAACATGTTCTAAACGAATTGGCTTCATATAAAATTAAGCATATTTAAAAACACAAGAATCTACAGCCACCAGATGTTTATAGGTAATGACAAGGCAATAACAAGGGAATCACTTAAAACATCTCCACATTTTAAAATTCCAGTTTTGTCAAATATTTTTATGTGGTTGAGCAAATTATGGGATTCTTCTGAGCCTCATTTCTTCCTGAATAAAAACTGAGGATAGAAGCCTAACAAATGAGTGCAGATAAAAGAAACTAAAGTCTAAGATCAATGAATAAAAAATTATAATTGAATACCGAAATATCCTCATTAAATTCAAGTTTCCTGGAAGGGATGGATTTATTAACAACAATGAGAGAATGTGAAAAGTAGCTCATCATATTTATAAAGAATACATAAAATTGTTTAGGTAGTATTATTGAGGTATAATGGAAAAGAGAAGTTCCTGAAGACTAGAGACTAGAAAATATTAAACTAACTTTTTTTTAAACAGTCAGTTTTTTTTTTTATAAATTTATTTATTTATTTTATTTATTTATTGGCTGTGTTGGGTCTTCATTGCTGCACATGGGCTTTCTCTAGTTGCTGTGAGCGGGGGCTACTCTTCATTGCGGTGCGTGGGCTCCTCATTGTAGTGGCTTCTCTTGTTGTGGAGCACGGGCTCTAAGCTCATGCGCTTCAATAGTTGCAGCACACGGGCTCAATAGTCGTGACTCACGGGCTCTAGAGCACAGGCTCAATAGTTGTGGCGCATGGGCTTAGTAGCTCCGTGGCACGTGGAATCTTCCCAGAGCCGGGCTCGAACCCGTGTCCCCTGCATTGGCAGGTGGATCCCCAACCACTGTGCCATCAGGGAAGTCCTAAACTAACTTTTTAAATGGAGTAAAAAAAAAAAAGTGAAGTCTGTAAACTATGGACCATTGAACTCAACAATATGTGCTCATAGGCAAGTTTGCAATTAAATTTGCCAAAAGTATTCCACAGAAAACTAATTGTCAAGACATAAATGGAGACAAAGTAGATTGTTCAAACTCCTCATGTAATTCAGATACAGTTTTCCAACAACTCTTTTTTGAGGTTTAAAAGAGTTCAGATGTTTAAGCTTTTGAGGCCCCAGATATACGGATGTAAGTACAGTATCTATCTAGATTTCAAGAAATCCTGTCAGTTTCATCTTCCAACCTATTTAGACTACAAGAATGCCCCATCACATCCAAACCTGGCACCCTAACTCAAGCCCGCACTGTCTTCCCAAAGGGAACTAATAGCATTTCTCACACATGTGAGCACCTGTAGCCTATTTTCCACATCAATCAGAGCAGTTCTTTGACCTCCTTTCCAATCACTTTCCCCTTCACTTACCGTCTTCAATTCACATCACCCTCCTTATTTTCCTCTGAACATGCCAAACAGGAAAGCAGAGCCTTCACATTCCCTGTGTCCGTAACATAAATACAATTTCCCTGGGGCATCTACACCCCTTTCCCCTCCCTTCCATCAAGTCTTTGCTTAAATGTCACCTTATCAGATAAGTCTTTCCAGACCCCACACCATCATTCTCCCATCTATTTCCCTGCTTGAGTCTTCTCCCTACCACTCATCACCAACTGATACACGAATTATTTGTTCATTTGTCTTCTTCCCCTAACTATAATATAAGGTTCATGAGAGAAGGGCTTTTCTTTTTTTTTCATAATTTTGGTATGCCCTGTGCCTGGAGCTCTCAAGAACTTTGTATTAAGCCCTCAATAGATATTAGTAAAAATAATAACAATAAAAATTTAAATATAATAATAATTAAATGAAAAACCAAGATGCTAAGAAACATGAAAACATAATACATGAAGAACATATACAGAAACTGGGAACGTCTTAACAGAAGTTTGGATATAGACAAGAAAAATGAAGTCAGCAAGAATAAGAATAGGTTTCAAAAGCTTATTTTTCTCAAGAAGCTGTCACGAAAGGAGGTAGAAGTTATAGAAAGGTAAATTTCCTTTTAATAAAAAAAATACTTTTTAGTAAGTAGGGCAACTGGAATGAGCGTCTTGGAGGAGTAGTAATTTTCACATATTTTTAAGTGTTTAAGAATAGAATAAATCAGAATTTTAAAGGAAAATTATAAATTAGAATTAAAATCTCAGCCTTATATATTCCTTTCTCATGCTGAAGACTATGATATTAACAGTAAAAGAAAAGAGAGAAAAGATATAACATTTGATGGGGAATGACAGCTAATGTTTGATCAGTTAATTGTGTAGAAATATTTTTCTGTTTTTCACTTATTTAATTTGTTTTTCTATTTAACAATCCAGCTAGACAGACTAGAGAAGAAGCTTGTGAGCAGGGGTCTTATCTCTACTCCAGACTTCTGTAAAAGAGGAATAATCATCCTCATTTTCAAATCAGGTCATCTTCTCTAGTGAGAAGAATATATATGTTATATATATTATATCTAGTATATACATAGCATGTATGTATAGAAAGTATATACACATATATATACAAATCCATATATAAGTGCATACATCTGTATTATGAGTGTGTACATTATAGTAATATAGACTAGCAATCATGCTTCCAATACAGAAAGCATGCCAAACCACTGCAGTTTGCAAAGCTGAAATTTATCATCACTGGGAATGCAGTATTGTTATCTTTTCCAAGCTGTTTTACTTCTAAAAGCGGCAAATAAATACTTTTATTTTGTCTGTAGCATTTTATTCTTCACATTAGGACACTTATCCTACTTATCACCAAATCCTTTCTCTCTGGTTCACTTTACAATTCAACTTCTCCAATAAAAGTTTTATAACAGGAGTCTAATGAATTAGACTCTACAGAAAGACAAGTAAATTGGTCTGTTTCAAAGCTCAAAGCTACAGCAGTAAGTTCTATGGATTTATTGCAGACCTCTCCACTGCTCCAGAGAGGGTGCTGAATGCATGGCTTCCCAGCCTCCTTTACAACTTTTTTTAAAGACAGAAACTGCCAAGATCTATTCCACCAGAATCACAGCAGGCCAGGGAGTCACAGAGAAGCCAAACAAGGAAAGCCATATTGGATTCAATGACATGAGCACCAGGAGAAAAACGGTGATTGTGTGGGATGTGTTAAAAGATTGCATTCAGGTACTGGTCTTAGAAAGCCTGTGTCATGTCAAAAGTGGGAAAGCAAGGAAGGCCACAGAAATAAGCCTAACTCTTTGGGATAACATCAAAGGAGTCCCGGGGTAGGACTGGCTCAGAGGAGAAGCAGCACCCAGGAAGGCAGAAATTGTGACTGGCATCTCAAAGAGTCCAAGGCAAGAAACTTAGAAGAGGATTATAAAATAAAATGTTTGATTTTATCAGCTGTTAAATTCTAGAAGGGGGGTGTTTTTGCTGTTGTTGCTGTTTACCTTGCTAGGAGGAAACCAAGGAGAGTTGGGAAGGTGACTCTGTGCTACTATCAGGCACACTGACGCTAATTAATTTTTGCAAAGGCTGCAGTTCTGCTACATGTGTCTTAGTGTCAGATTTGGATAAAAAAAGGAAAAAGAACTCAAATCATTGAATTCATTGTTAAAATAAGTTTAAATATAGGAAAAAATTAAGCATAGCATTTACATGATTAAGCAAATGACATTCATTTTGGTTGGTATAGGTGATAGTTATTTCCCATCCATAATTTATCAAGTCATAATTTAGCAACCAATAATTTAATTTAAAAGGATTTTGAAGGTAAATGAAATAAGTGAAAAGTACAAATGAAAAGTTGCTAAAAATTCACTATTTTCCTTCTTAACATGCTTCAATCATTTACCTTCTTAGTTAAACAAATAAGAAAGTAAGGTTAGTTTGGGCAATTGGTATAGTATTTTTGATCAGAGTAATCATTGTAGGTCTCCACAAATGAACGAGAAATTTGGGGACAGTAAATAATAGGCAAATTTTAACACACTATATTGGTAATATTATATAAAGTATCAGTTTTCCTAGTATTTATGAAAATGAAATATATAACAAAAAATGTTTGTCCATGACAACAAAACACATAAAAGATTTTTTTTTTTGGTCCATGTGTTATGTATTACTGGCTGGTCCATATATGATTAGAAATATATTTTTAATTTAGGATACATTCATGTATATTGACACTATTCTCAATTGTACAGTTACCAATTTTATTAAACAAATTACTTTCCATTCATATTAATAAAATTGTTGCAAGTATATTAGTATTATACCACTTATATGCATTAGAGCTGCTTTATTTCAGAAAAAGTCCTCACCAAATATTAACATGCCTTCTACTACTTGTTTCTGCTGGAGGAATGATGATGCCTCATTAATCCCACAACTGCTGACATGTCAAGTGACAGTAATTGTCCAAATTTCTCACCTTCATTCCCCATACAGTCTTAGAGTACCATTTTTATCAAATTTTAAAAGTAGGCTATTCATGTACTTCTACCGAAATACTACTGTGCCAATACCCAATTTTGTTGATCAACAGAGCTTTTAGCTTGTACTGTTAAGATTATTCTTGTTTTTCAAATGTGCTATGTCTCTTCTTGTTTATTCTCCAATACAATTTTAATACTTGACAAAATTAAATAAACACATTAACCTATTACAGTTTTGAATGGAATTGCATTATATGTAAAATATAATTTAAAATATTAAATTATCCAGTCTTTCCATCAAAAGTATTGTATAATTGTCTTCTTTTTTTGCATAAAATTATTATATGTATAAAATAAGATTTTAGAGATATTTATTGACAACTAATTAATATTAATTAGTCCCTAGTTTCCTCCATGCATTTTATAATTTAGCTTATATTATGCATGTGGAAATATTTTCCCCAGTGTCATTTCTAAAGTGTTAGTTCTCATTATGGGAAAACTGTTGTTCCCATGAGACAGCTACAAAAATCTTTTAATTATTTTGGTTTGGTACTATATGATGGTTTTTCAAAATTTTTATTTTTCAGTTGATTTCCTTGATAGAAATTTTTGAAATAGAAAAATCATTATAATTTTATATCTTCCCCTCATACAGCCATATATCATATTTTTATTATATCATTAAGAACTTCAAAAAGGTTGAACACATCTTTTTTAATTAATAAAGCATGTTTAATCTAGCTAATTTAGATTCATATGAGTTTGTTTCTTCGTATCTGGTGGGGTATATATGAGCCTATCAAGCACTTTCAGGGGTAGGCTCATTTAATCATTTTAAGTTTTAAAGTTTAATGTAGTTCAGATTTGTTAAATCTCTCATTATATTATATGTAGCAAACTTTATTAAGGTTTAGGCATTAGGGATAAGATCTTCAAAATGTAAGTATAAATAAAAAAGAAACATATCTGGAAAGTTTGTAGAATGTGAGCGGATCATGATACCATTCCTGGAGGAGCTCGCTACATCTCCATCACCTACCTACAAAGCCTCATGAGATAGTTTCACATTCAATATTGCTTCATTACAAATACTAGTGATGTATCTGTAAATTAATAGACTTATTTTAATTATAGAAATAAAAATATTGTCAGGATATTATAGACAAATCTTCCAGTGACAGGTAGAGGGTTCAGAGATGCTTGTGTATAGTTAAGCCTAGGCTGAGAGCTACTCAGTACAGAACAGTGCCAAAACAAACTTTTTAATTAAAATTATCAATTTTAATACTAACAATTTGCTAAACTACGTTATTTAAGTCAAACTTGGTTGGATTGAATTTAGAGGAATATGCAAGTGGCATTTTCAAATGTGCTTTCTACAGTATCTTTTTCTCTAACAAGGTGACAGTGTTATTCATAGGATTAAATATTATCAAGTGAAAAGGCAGGTACCTGGCAAGAAGAGTTAAAGTCCGATTTAACTCCATAAATCATGACTTTAAATAATGAGATAACAGACAATAAAAATGCACATGGCCATGGTGCTTTATTATTGAACTGTATCTAATTGCTTTATGACCACTACCATATTAACCTAATAATTTATTCTGCAAATTTATTTTTATATTGATTTTCCATCCAGGATATAAAAATGAACACAATAAAATTAATTGATCTGCTCCTGAGATATATCATTTAGCTTTGACTAATCAGGAAATATAAAAGTAAGTGATGACATTGTACTTGTGAACTTCTTTCCAAAAACTCCTTGGACTTGGGCCAAAATCATAGGAATTAAAATTCTTTATAATGTTGACCTACCAATGCCCAGGCCTATACATATCCATCTGATTGTTTTCAGATTATTAATTTAAATATGCAATCTGATGTCAACTATTCTCACATATCCATTCTTTTTAATCAATTGAAATATTTCTTGTAACTCAGACTCTCCCAGAGTCTGTCAGAAGTGCTTGAAATTGACGGACCATTTTCAGGTGGACTGACACTTCAGCTGTAGCTTCACATACACCAGAGTCATTCATTCACTAAACAGATATTTATAGATCCCTTAAAATAGTTCAGGATTATTAGGTGTTCATGGCAAAGATACAGCTTCTGCCTTCCAGTTGTTTAGAGTTAAGCAGGGGAAAAGACAAATGTCTGGCCATTTCAATGCAGAATGCTAAAATTCTGTTAAAACTACTCATGGATTTATATGGGAGAAACAAGAAGGGACTTGATGGGGATGTAATACACAGCATGGCTACTATAGTTGATAATACTGTACTGCATATTTAAAAGTTGCTAAGAGAGTAAATCTTAAAAGTTCTCATCACAAGAAAAAATTTAGAACCGTAAGTTCACAGATATTAACTAGGCTTATTGTTGATCATTTCACAATACGTATAAGTATCAAATCATTATATTGTACACTTGAAGATAATATAATGTTGCATGTCAATTCTACTTCAATTAAAAATTTTAAAAAGCAAAAACAACGGAAAAATTACAATAAAAATGCCTTATAAACACACACAAATACACACACACACGCACACACACACAAAAGGAACTTGACCCAGGCAGCAGGGTTTGGAAACACTTCCTAGAAGATCTATCTGAATCAAATTCTGAATTGTGAATGTGAGCAAAATGGGTATGAAGGAGAGGGGAGAGATGAGAATTAGATGGGCAGGAAGGAAGACAATTCAGAAAGTTCAATTTAATGAAATAGAAGGTTATTATATAAATTCAGTTGGGTTTCTTTCCAACTGGAATATGTGTGTCTATACATGCAGTCCAGGGAGGAGATCTGACGGTCCATCAATATCTTTTTGGGTCAAAAAATTCCTTTAACCTGATATAACAGGTGGTGAGTTCAAAACAAATTTTTTTCAGGCTGAAGTGATACATAAAATATTTTCTTTAGCATTACAGTACCTTTTAAAAAGCTTTACTGCATCTGCAGAGACTGGTACCACTTGTGAGTTCTGGTCTACACACCTCCATCATTCTGGTGTCTAAAATACAGAAATATGGTCCAGCTTACAGGGTACAGCTGTCACATTACACAATCTGGCTTTGAACAAATTAATTTAGGAAAATTGGGCAGTCTATATAATTCTTAGCTATGAAAATATCAAATGTTTTTGACTCTGAAGCCACAATATGTAATATTTTAAGCAATATTTAATTTTAATATTTAATATTTTAAGCCACAAACTTAACTGGATATAACATTAATTTTAAAAAGGCACCTGAAAGTTAGTTATAAGATGGAAAATAGTGTACCTTGATTTTGTGTTTTTAAGGAATATCAAATTATTAAAGTGGATACTTTATTTCAAATTTTCTCAAAATGCAGTTTATTAAATTTGTATATAAAAAGTTATTTAAGCAAAAGTGTCCAAGTCAGCTTTAATTTTTGCTGTCAATACAGCAGCTGCAACAATATTTTCATAAGTTCTCTCTAAGTAAGACACCCCAGGAATAAAGTGAAATGCTTATTATAACTCATTATAAACACAATTAATACAAAAATTAAGACAATGGTAGCATAATAATATGAAACCATAAAGGGAGTATTTGCTCGACCTAATGCACTGTATCTGCTTATCATATGAAAAAGTCAAAATTTTAAAAAAAGTAACTATAAACAAGTAATTTACCTTGAAGAGACATCAAGGAGTAAGAGCACAATATCATAAACAGTATTTGGAAAAATGCCTTCCTTAATGGTCATCTACATCTCATTGAGTGTGGTTTTTCTCTGAAGTTAAGGGCACTTTTCAAATTTAGTTTCACAATTGATTCACTTAAGTAACAGTAAGTGCATTTTAGATTGATGTCTGTAATAAGTCTAGACAATAAAAATCTACTGCAAAAAAAAAAACACCTACTGCAATTTTTACAAACTGAGTTGCCTTCCAGATGCTTATATGCTCAGGAATAGCATTACATTTTTAAGACTTTTTTGTTTCGTCTAAAGAATGAAACACATCTCTAAAAGGGAGATTAAATTGTACTCATATTTACTGAGTTCCAGGTGTATACTTTAAAGAAATATACTAAAATGACTGAAACTTGGGCCTTGAGATGAAAAATGCTAAAAAATAAAAGTTTACAGTTTACTACATATTACGAAATAGCCATAAACTAAGCATGCATCATTTTAAATGTCTCAATCACTATAAATATATTATAGGCACTTCTACATTTATTGAAAAGAATTCAATTACTGAGTCAAAACACTGAGTTGGGTAAATTAGTGAGAGCAATATGTTCTCTACTTAGCTGATTTGATGAAAAAAATAAAACTATGGTTTGGAATATTAAAGTTTGCATTGTGAGAATACAAAATGTTACTAAACCTTTAAAAAATTTCCTAAAAATAAAGTCTTTCTTTTGTATTAGAAGGCTAGATTTAAACAAATATCACAAATACGTATAATTATTTGGCAAGGGGTTAAGATTTAAATTTTCAATCCTTTCCTTCCTCGTCCAAATTATACAGTTTCAAATAGTTCTCACATATTATTTTTATACACTTATTTTGAAGTAATTCAGCAGAAAATTAGCAAAACTTAGTGCAGTGTATACACAAAGTAACAAAAGTTATACCGTGATTTTAAGTACCTAATATCCCAAATATCTTAATATTACTGCATTAGACCAAGAAAGTGAAACAGAATCCCGCACATCAGTATTCAAGCTGAGCAGAATGACAAAATGTAAACAGCAAGCACAATGAATGACAAAATGTAATATCACTTTATAATGCTTTTTTTAATAACAGTGTATCTAAGAAAGTCATTAAATTAAAATAAAGTATATTCTATAAATGCCTTCATCGAACAGGCAATTGAAAACAGAATTGTATAATGCAGATTCATTTTACACTGCATTAATTTGCTATTTTTAGGAATTGATAAGACTTTCAAATTACTCATTATATTTCACACTCCTTTAAATGGATATCTATATAAATAATATTGCATATAATATGATAACATGACATAGGATTTCAAATGGTGTGTCTGGGGCTTCTTAGAGTCAATCCTACCTCCAGGCTTTTTCTTTCCTTTTGACTAGTCACAAAAGGCTTCTACCATACTACTATGAAATCTAAAATTCCTTTCCTTATCTTTTTTAAAAATAATAATAACAATTACATGCATGTGTATTTATGTATATACATATGTGTGTATAGATAGAAAGATATAGATATATACATAAAGATATAGATATAGAGATATGATAAATCCCTCACAATAGAAATCAGAATCCAGCATAATCTATTATTTCGATGTATCTGTTACTCTCATTCCTTCCTCCCCTCTTCATCAGTACCAGCCGGGCCTGAACCCTCAGTCAGGCCACACTCTTATACCTAGAAAAGGAGAAAGGTAAGGATGCAAATCATTTCACAAAATAATTCAACTTGGAACTTAATTGCGCAATTGAAAAATTGGTGGATTTCCCTGGTGGTGGTCCAGTGGTTAAGATTCCGGGGCACAGGTGCAATCCCTGACAGAGTAACTGAGACCCCACACGCCATGTGGCGCAACCCTTACCCCCACAAAAAGAAGGAAAAAAAAAGAAAACCTGGTTTAAAAAAAAAAAAGAACAGACATAGCACAGAATGGCTAATAAATGTGTGAAAAGATGCTCAAAATCATGCATTATCTCACCTAATACTCAAATCTGTGGCAGAAGTGCTATTATTACATCCTTTCAATGGACGGGAAAGCTAAGGCTCAGAGACGGTGAGTATATTAATTATCAAGGTCACATGGGTAGTAAGTTACAGAATTGAGATTAAAATCCAGGTGCTACACTGGGGAAGGCCTGATTTGCTTAAGAAAATGAAGCAGAAAAAATGTTTTTGAGTACACGGAAAATTCTTTTTTATTGAAGAAGTACAGAAGGCCAGGAACATATGCAAAAGTAAGTAGGACCCAAAGGAAGGCAAGGACTATGGGACGGTGACTTACCTCTTGGGCCTGGGTAAGAAAGATCTGTAAATTTCATAGGATAATGTTTCTGGATATGGTTCCATGGCTCTATTTTTTTTTTTTCTTTTCATAAAAACGATAAGCCTCACCCAAGCACTAAATTCCAAACTCAAAGAAAGCAGAAAAGGTTTTAGTGTCCTTCACAAATATATTCCCAAAACAGAGCAGAGTTATTGACCTATGTGAGAGTTCCCATAGAGTTGTTGAATGGGTGGATGCATGCATGTATTAAAGAAAAACAAAGCAAACAATATTTAATGCAATTAATTTGCCAGCAACATTCCAACTATAAGGCTATTTGTCATTGTGATGATAGAAAAACACTCCAGGGTACTCTTTCTGCTGTTATAAAAGGAACTTAGCCCATCTTCTCTCCCCTCATCAATTACAAAAGGAATTCTCTTGCTAACTATAGTAGCCTTACCACTTTTTTCTCCCAATCCAAAAATTAATGACCAGTTTTTCCTTTCCTCTAGCGGTCAGTATTTTTCAGCAGAAGTATAGGATGTTTTCTTTCCTTTTACGTATCATCTTCATCTCTTACTGCACATTGTCTGTGGTTTAAACTTTAACCCAGATGCCAAGATTTCCAACATACCAAGATCAAGGTAAATAATGCCAGAGGATCAAGGAGACTATCAAATATCGGGTTCTGCCCCCAATAATAGAGGTATTCTGCTTCTAATCAGGCTTTTGTCTTCTCCTGGTTTCTACCCTGAAATAGCTAAAAATGCAGGGTTCTGATTTATTCTCGAGATATGTTGTCTAAGCTGTTCTAAAGTTTATGACGGGATGCAATTATAGGATTTTAGGTAAATATATTTCTTTAGCAAGCATACCAAGATGGCTGTCTCAAGAAATACTAGCTGAAGAGAGAAAACACAGGTAATAACTACGTAATATCCCTGGAAATTATCACAGGGGGTAAATGTCTCAACTTGCAAGTCATACTGAGATTGCCACCGACAGCCCTGAGTTAGTCCTCCTCTGATGCAAATGATTTTGCATGATTACCTTAAGGTACATTCGATACGTTTCTATCATGTGATGTGTCCTTTCATCAGCGTTCCCCTAGTATTTGCGGAGAGTCTGCCGTGCCGTGTGCTAGGCTTGGAGCCTGTCCTATGTGCCTGCCCTCCAGGTGAAGTGCTTTCACAGGCTGCTCATAAACAAAGGCAAAATGATTCCTATCCTGTTCCTCGGTGTTCTTTCCCAACTGTCACTTATTTTATGTCCAGGCAATACTTCTTTGCATATCATTATCAACCCTTGCTAATTTTCTTTCATCTTCATGTCTCCTCTCTCTCAAAATGAAGGAGATCCAAGGTCAGTGAAAATAAGAGAGAGCAAAAGGGTGGAGAACTGTGAAGAAACACAAATTTCAAAGTACCAGTAACCTAATTTACCTGAACGTAGCCTGCAAAATAATAAAGGTATACACAGACAACAGTAAACTCACAGGTGAAAAACTAAACAAACACTTTTATGTTAACAACGAAATTTTTTATGAACTAGATGTGATTCAGAGAAAAGCCTAGTTTTCACAAAACACCATGATAGAATGCATTTTGCCCGATAAATGTAATAGGTGCATAACACTTGCTTTCTTCAAAATGATCTTGCATTCGGGAACCAAAATCTCAGCTGCATTCCAGTACATATTTACACTTTGCTTAGGCTAGTGTATCCGCTCCCTTCCCTGGGAGGTGCTTTGAGTTAGGCAGGATCCCCTTCGCCCATAATCCCAGCATTGTTAGGTACCTATGGCCTTGTTCTTCTCATTTTTCTTAGAGAACTAGCTTTCCAGTTTATCTCAGAAAACACATTAGCAACCCTGTCTTAATCTAAACAACCTACTGTGACAGCCAGCAAATCCCTTTCTTTGTGTCTTTGTCTTGCAGTGTGTCAGTTGCTTTGCAATTTCAGCTTGTAATAGGTAAACTGGCCATTCAGTTGGAATATTTCACAGATCCAAAAACTTTGCCATTGCCTTCCTATACTACCTTTAAACTAACCAGTTTTGTTAGGAAACCCTTAGCCAGCTTGGCATTTAGGAAAGAACCACTTAGGGGAATTCCCTGGCGGTCCAGTCCTTAGGACTAGGTGCTTCCACTGCCGGGGCCCTGCAATTCAATCCTTGGTTGCGGAACTAAGATCCCGCAAGCCTCAAGGCGCAGCCAAAAAAATAATAATAATAACTTTGAGATGGACACTGTGACATGCACACCAGATACCCTTTCAGTTCAATGTTACGAAGTCAGGACTTAAGGCCTCCAGCACTTTGAGCACCATCAGGGGTCGGGCCCTGAGTGACAGACTGAGCTGCCAAGAACCACCTCACCCAAGGTCATGCCTCTTTCTTCTGTGGTTTACATTCAACGACTGGCTGATGTGGGAGCGTGAAGGCGTGGCCTTCTCAGCTCAACTTGAATAACACTGAGGAGACATCCAGTTCTGTGGCTCCCTCCTGGGGCCCGGGTCCCAGCTTGACTTCTCATCTTAAGAACATTAATAAGCATCTTACATACCAAATTTCATCTCAGCATCTCCTTTTTGGAAAATGCAAGGACACGTTCATCCTTCAAAACTTCCTTGTGGGCTGCGATTTAATAAGAAGTATTGCCCCAGAGTCAAACAGAAGGACATCTCTACTCCACTCACATAATTTACTTTCTACCAAGACGACGTAAATATTCTGATCCTCAGTTTTTTCATCAGTAAAATGGGAATAATCATATCAACACACAGATTTTTCTGTGGGGGTTAAATAAGGTAACCGATGTGAGAGATACAGCAAATGTCAGTAAAAGAAAAAGCGGTCCTTAAATATTAATTTTCTTACCCACCCGTTTCCTCGACTATGTATTACTTGGTTTATTCTCTGCATGTATGCTGATAATGATGTCGTTAGATGTTTTTTCTTTCTGCAAAGCTTTGCACTGAGTCTTATGAAAAATGGGTTAGGAAAAAAAACCTCAGCCCAGTTATAGTTCCAGGTTATTCATTCATTGCAACCCCACTCAGCTTTTTCTGATAATACGTTATGTGGCTGTGACCCAGTTTACAATAATACTTTGCTTCCTTGTTTCTATATTAGAAAGTAGATGTCATGTTTTATTAGTTACACAACTGTTAAGAAGTTCCAGCTGCCGGTGGAAAAATAGAGAAAGTAAGTAATGCTGCTCCTCATTAAGTTTTAGGGGTAATATTACAATGTCTTCTATGTATTGGATATTAGGGCCATATAGTTAAGATCATCAAAACATTAGAACACGAACAGTTCACTGTTATGAAGTCTCATTAAGGGTAATATCCACAAAAGCAAGTAATAAGCTGCCTTCCTAAAGCAAAAATAAACATGATAATAAACCAGTCTCCAACCATTGACTTCAAAATCTTAGAAGACACAAAAATAATATTAATTCATGGCTATATTTGAAAATTAAATACATATCAAACATTATCAGAAGTCTACTAATAAAGAAATGATTGTACATGTTTCATTTGGTCCATTCATAATTTCTAGCTATTTATTTATAAAGAATTTTTGTTATTTTTCTAGTAGAGATCTTATTGAAAGTCTAAAATTTCATCATCACTACCAAATTTATTTTGAAGATATCTCCCTGCTCTAGTATGCATTTAGAGATGGAAAATGCTGTGACAAACTGCTTAAATACAGTGTAATTGTGAGGCACTTGTTAAAATGACATTCATATTCCATTAGAGTGTTATCCTTCATTTAACACTATTAACATTAACCACTTCATAGTTTAAGTAGCAAACCTGCTCTAGAGAGTAGAGACCCCGAACTTTCCCTTTTTCAGCTCGAGAGTGATATCAGATGAATTTCAAATACTAGCTCTTTACTACCACATGACACGGGTATAGTTTAAGTCACTTACTTCTTAGGGCCTCAATTTTCCCATTTGTATAATCAATGTAAAAATAAAATTTGAAAAGATAGGTAAAACAACTCAATAGACATTTTCCAAAAAATTTATGTACTCCCTCCTATCCCTAGGTTCTTTGAGTAAATAACTGCAGAAGAGTCAGAGGTAAATGTTTGGAGAGGCTCAATAGTAGGCCTCAATAGGCCTCAGTGTTTGGACTAGAGCAGGAATATTACAAAAGGGGGAACATTTTTTTTGCATCCATATGCAGTAAAATATAAACACATGCATGAGAAATATACACACCGCCTTGTTACCTTGGGCTTAGATTATTTGTAATACCCTACTTCGTTAAAACATCTAAATCACTATTGCAAATAGCAATATTTTTAATCTTGGTGATTATGATTTTCTGCAGGTTTGAAACACATCAGAAGCGGGGAATTGAAATTCCTTGCATAATTATCTTAAATGTTACATGCACAGTGAGCTGGGAAAAGTCTTGACATATTATGGTGCCATCTGGAAAATATTTCTTCTCTTTAATATGAATGTAGATTCTGTATCTGAGAAGCCATGTGAGTTGTTAGTGTTTATATTTCTGTGAATGTCTTTACTTTCCAAGATTTAACACTGAGACAAAAACCTGGGTGGGTGTGGGGGGATGTAGAGAATTTAAAGGGGCCAAGATTTGAAATGATTAGGGTCATTCTTCCTGGTTCTGCTCCAGTCTCTCCACCCTATGATGCCTTCTAGCCAGAATAATTCTAACTTTCCTGAAAGTAGACTATGGCTGATTTTAATCACTGATTTCCTTGACAAGAGGATGGAGGAGGTGTGGAGGGGGATTGCTAACTATAGGATGAGAAAAATCCTTGTAAATGTAAAATGAAGTTTTTCCAAAAGCTATTGGATACTCATACTACATGAATAAATAAGTGGCTTTTTCTGAGAAATGTGGACATAGACTCAGGGCACCAAGACTGGGAACAAGAATATACTCATTAAGGGATTCTTATAAAGGATATAAATTGTATTTATCTTTCTAGTCCGGAAACAGACATACTTAACATCTAACTTATTTTCCCTGTAATATGCTCACTTCTTATTATCCTCAAGTCTTTCAAGTCAGATATGCATAATAGCTGTGAGTTATGAGGAATACAAGTAGTGTAGGCCTGAGCCCAGGCCTGAGCCCTATATCTGCCTATGAGTTTAGAACTGACCTGGCCTGGGAGAGAGTTAAGTCCTTGGGTTAGTTCCCTTGTTCCAGGGAAAACAAAGGATATCCAGTTATTGGCTGAGAATAGCAGACAGAAGTCAGGTGAGAGAGGAGAATGAATTCTAACAGAGAGTGACCCAGTGGTGGGTGGGAGAGAGCTCCTCCTCCCTCTCTACCCAGAACTACGAGGAGAGGAAGCTTAAGGGGATAAAGTGGGTATAGACAGACCTTCCAATTTCTCACCTATTTCTACTATTTTTCAAAGTGTCTGTGTGGAGTCCTAAGGGGCTGCCACCATGACTCAGGGCAAACGGTTGACAGAATGGCTGAGAAAGTTGGGCTGCAGATACAATAATCCTCTTCACCAAAGCTTTTTATATGAACTCCATCAAAGAGTTAATTTGTTAAAAGATCCTGTGATGCAGAAAAGGAATGAATAGCATCTCTATGTTTATTAAATGAGAACATTTATATAATACAGGTAAAAATAAATAATGTTTTCCACAATGGCAAGATACAAAGGTAAATAGTCAAGATATTTGTCATGGCAGACTGACATTTTCAAGATTTCTATAATACTGCAGAATAGCTTACTTTTTTTTTTTTTTGCTTTAAATTTTCTGTCTTTGTAGGATTAAGATAATCAATTCCTTAATGCTTATAAGCAGAGGTTTTAAAAGAATGAAAGGAAGAAAGTCGTTTTGTGTTGTACAGAATTTAAATGTACAGAAATTAATCCCACATTGGAGAATCTATTAGAGTAGAGGTCCTCTCTGTCCTTTCAAACACCTGCTTAGCTAGTAATTAATAGCTAAGAAGTAGAAGAACTAAGCTCTCGTGTCTTCCCCATCACTTTCGGTGAATACCTGATCTTTCTAGTCTACCATTCCAAAACCCAATGTTTTCATCCTCCCTTCCTGACTGTCCAGATGCCAGAAATCCCCTTTGGAAAGCCTTTCACATGTTGTAAATGAGTCCTCTTGCTAATTACAAATACATGACTACTTATGTCATCTGTAACCCATAACTCATTTCTTCAGTATCCCTGCTTAGCTCTGAATACGTGCAGTGTGGAGCGAGAGAAGCGAACTTGATTTCTCTTCCTAAGTCCATTACCAACTGTATCGCCATCAGTAAGCCTCCATGAGATTGTGTTTCCTCACTTGAAAATGAGAAAGTCTGTTCTATGGAATACTATTTTCTTCAGATGTCAATAAGCTTTAAGAAAAATATTAAGCAACGTAAAATGGTGTTATTTATGGCATGACTTTTCAGGACTTTTATTGTGCAATTGTTCACTGTAAATCTTCAAAACGGAGCCACAATGTACACCTTTTCCCAGCTTTGTTCAATCATGAAACCCCGTGTTATCAGAACATCTTATAGAAACAGCATCATAGGCAGCAGATTAGGGAACATGGGTCTTGATATTTCTCTGTTCTAAGATTCTACCTTACATCTTTCTCAATGTAAGAGAAGTAAAGATATAAATGTCCATTAATAACAAGGTAGCACTGATGGGTTTTTTCAGACATACTTAATGAGAATATCTAGGGTCAGGGGGTTAGGAATCTAAAAAGCATCATAGGTGAGGGTAAGACAAGCAAGGAAAGCTCTAGTGAGTGGCTGAACTTATGTGAAAGTAAAGGGAATTGTTCTAAAGCCTAAAATGATGCATAATTGTGATCCAGAGGGGTGGTTTAGTAATGTAGCCAGCTTTTGCCTTGGAACCTTTGCCTAGGTTAATAAGCCATAGAATCTAAATAAATGAAGTAAGCCAGAGGAAGAAATAGGGTGGGCCTTGTGTGAATGCTCCTGAACCACATCAACCCAAAGAGGGAAATGTGAAGATACTCATCAGTCTTCCTCTTTATTATTCTTAGCCACAAGTCCATATGGGTTTGGCGCTAGAATTGATCCTACTTCTACAGCTCCAAAATCTCCCCCCCCAAAATTAATCTTTACTGGCCTTAGTTACGATGGCCTAATTACCTATAAGAAGCTGAAACCTCTGAAAGATGACACTTTAAATGCACCATCAGAGGCCAGACTCTGGTTGGTGCTGGTAAAGGAGTATGTGGCCCCTGACTTCACGGAGGTAGACTCTAGCGTAACCCTATATACTCCCAGACATCCACCAGCAGCATATGAAAGAAGGCAGACAAATATAACATTTTTACAAGTCTTGCGCTAATTAATTTTAATGTGAAGATGCTTTTATATTAGAAAATCAATTGACGGAATTCACCATGTTAATAGATTGAAAGAAAATAGATATATGATCATATTGTTGTAAAAGTGACAGAAACAAAAACATGTGATGACAAAGCACTTTTGTCACTTGATGACAAAACTTCTTGTACTAGACATAGAGTGATAAATCTTTAACCTGATAACACATCTGTGTTAAATATGTACCCTTAAATGTATATATGAATTATTCGTGATAAAAAATGTTTAAATATTAGCATCCTATGTGACTGTTATTCATTGCCATATCTAGTAAGCACTGTTCTACGTGGCTCATTCTGTCAGGAGTAAATGTAAATATATTAAGCAAAAATAATCTAAAAATTTGTTTTCTCTGCAAACTCTAGGATTTAAAAAATGGCATATATAGATAACCAAGGACCTACTGTATAGCACAGGAAACTATACTCAATGTTCTGTAATAACCTATAAGGGAAGAGAGTCTGAAGTGTGTGTGTGTATATATATGTATACACACACACACACACACACACACGTATAACTGAATCACTGTGCAGTACACTTGAAACTAACACGCTATTGTAAATCAACTCTATGTCAATAACAGAGACTGGTTTTTAAAAATGGCATGTATAAAAGCATAACTTCTCTCACTATCAGCCCCAGCTAATCTTAGAATGTACTATCAGTAATGCACACAAGCATAAGTTCTCATTGTTTTCACTTGAGTTTTTTTCTGCTCATTTTTTAATAACAGCTTTATTGACATCATTCACATTCCATAAAATTTGCCTTTTGAAAGTGTACAACTCAATGTTTTTATTATATTCACAGAGATATGTAACCATCATCATTATCAAATTTTAGACTAATTCCACAACCCCCAAATAAACGCTGTGCCAAATAGCATTCAGTCCCCATTTCCCCCTTCTTCCCAGCCCCTGGAAACCACTTATCTACTTTCTTTCCTTATGGATTTGTCTCTTCTAGATGTATGATATAAAAGTAATTATTCAATATATGACCTCTGCGTCTGGATTCCTTCACTTAGCATGATGTTTTCAAGAGTTATCCATATCATAGCAAGTATCGGTATTTCGTTTCTTTATATGGCAGAATAATATTCAATTATATAGATATACCACATTTTGATCATCCATTCATCATTTGATGGGCATTTGGGCTGTTTCCACTTTTTGGTTATTATAAATAATGTTTGTATGAACACTAGTGTACTAATTTTTATGTGGACATATGCAATTCTCTTGAATATATACCTAGGAGTGTAATTACTAGCCTGTGGTAACTATTGATACATGTTTAACATTCTGAAGAACTGCCAAACTCTTTTCCTAAGCTGCAACACTGTACATTTCTACTAGCTGTGTATCTGGGGTCCAATTTTTCCACATATTCACAGACACAAGTTATTCTCTGACTTTTTTTTTAAATTTTAAGCATCTGTGAGTATGAAGAAGAATTTCATTGTGCTTTTGATTTGCATTTCTCTAATGATTAATGACATTGAATATATTTTCACTTGCTATTGGATAATTGTATATGTCCTTTGGAGAAACAAGTCTCTTATCAGATATGTGATTTGCAAATATTTTCTCCCATTATGTGAGTTGTCTTTTCACTTTTTTGATGGTGTCCTTGGAAGCACAAAATTTTTAATTTTCATGAAGTCCAATTTTTTTTTCAGTCATTTGTGCTTTTGGTGTTATATCTAAGAAACCATGAAGATTTACTCCTCTTCTAAGAATCTTATACTTTCAGCTCTTAGACACAGGTCTGTGATTCGTTTTGAGTTAATTTTGTGTACAGTTTAAAGTAGGTAATCCAAATTTATTTTTTGCCTTTGGTTATCCAGCTATCTCAATACCATTCATTAAAGGCTTCCTTAAGTTTTGAATATTGATATGTAAATGAAATCCAAATGGAACTGGCCAAACCTCTCACAAACTTCCCCTTCAAATGTGAACTAGAACTTGAAGGTAGTGTAGGAATTTTAAAGGAGCTTGTGATTCAAAAGCTGGTGCTCATCTATTCCAGCCAACTTGAAGAGTCTTGGCAGCAAATGGAATCATTTCGTGTGTAAATCTCTCACAAACTAAACAATGTCCCACTGGCCAGTCAACTTAACATTTTTAGAATTTTAAATGTAGTAGTGAAAAGCCACATCTACTCCTAACATAGGAAACAGGTATCCATTCGTCACTAAACCTGTCCTACAAGCTGAGGGTCAGGTAACAGTCAAGTGCTAAAGATTCTGCAGTGAGTACGGCAGACACTGGCTCTGCCTGGAGGGAGTCTAACCAGCATTCTTACAAAGCAATATTATCTAAAATAATTCTCTATTTCATTTCTTCTCGTACCTTTATTTATTCATTTATTCCTTAAAACTAATTGCCTAGTGTGTGTCAGGCACAAGCTAGGGAATAACACAACATTATTTAAAAACAGACATTGTTCTGCTCTCATAGGACTTTAAACCCAGCGACGAAAATCCATATTAATAAAAAAAACTGGACAACAAAAACACAATAGCGGCTGCAAAAGAAAGATTCGTAATGTGGTGAAATTCTCTAATGGAGGGACCTTGTCAGAAATCAGGGGAAATTAGTCTCAACAAAATACCACTTTCTCTAAGATCTGAAGGTAGAATGGTATTGAAGAAATTTGGAATGACCTGAGGAGAAAAGGACACCAATTTTCCAAGAGAATAAAGTATTATCCAGAAGTTAAGTGTATCTGTTTGCTTTTAAGTCAATGCGAGATGATTGGATGTTTCTGCCTGGATTTAGAGAGCAATGCTCTTGTCTTTTGTTTTCATTGTCTCCTTTGCTGTCAGCCTTTATATACTTCTGGCAATTTGTTTCACCTGTACGATTTTATGTTCCTTCTCTAGCAACCTGCCATTTATAGTTAAACTACTAGATAGTTCTATGACATTGTAGTGAGGTCTTCCCAACCCTGTCCAATTTATACTCCTTCACAAGACTGTCAAAGCCCCCAGAGGTCTGCTCTGTGATGATTGCTGGCACAACGCCAGGATTTCTGTCTTCGTGTCCCAGCTCTGACACAAACAAGTTATGAGACCTTGAACCAATTTCCTTACCTTACTTAACCCCAGTTTTCTCAATAGACAGCTTTTAATGCCCCTGCTAGCTATAAAATTAGAAGATGCTACTTTCAGCAACTTTTTCCATTTCCTCTGCATTTGAGTCTGGCCACCCCTCTTACCATTCCCAAAGGTACTTCATTTTAGCCTAATGTTATCTTTTTCCATCAAGTAGCCCATGCAAAGATGTTCCTTGCATTGGAACACTGTGCTACATTTGGAGCATGGTCCCAAGTCTACCCCTTACAGGAATTCCTGAAATGCTCAAAACAGAGTTGGCTTGAGAAGGGAGAAAAGAAGAATGCACAAATGAATCACAAGAGTTGACTCTCCTCACTCAGTACAAATTGTTATTCACCTCCCGTGACTGGGCAAATGACTATTTACAAAGCTATTACAGGTCTCATTAATTGTCATTATTATTCACAGATATCACTGCAATTACCAGAGGGCCTGTGTGTGCTTTACCTTGGAGTTCTCTTTTTAATTAGTCATATTGAATGTAACTAGCTGACCTCCTTGCATAATGGATAAGGCAAAGGAAGTACACAGCAAGGTGATTAAAAACAGGATCTTTGCTGTAAGGAGGGGAAAAGAGGGAACTCGTGCGGGTCAATCAGTGACACTTCATCACCACGCACTGACTGCAACTTTACCTGCACAGAGACCAAGAGAAATGACATCGTTACACATGCACAATAATGACATTTTAATGGACTTCCCCTCCTCCAGGGAGGGAGAGGAGAGACTCTGTCTTTCAGAGCCTGGAAATCAAGAATTAAATTGCCAGCAAGACTCCTATCATCCTGTTATTTAAACATTTAACCCAATGCCCTTGTGGAGGGTGATTAATAAGAAACCTGTCCATGGTATCAATTTATGTTGATGGGACTCATTGTCAAGTGACACAAGCACATTACAGACTTAGAACTTATTATTTAGGCTGATTTGTCCTTATGGGTCCCTCGGATGTAAAGACTGGTATGTTTATCTATATCTAGAAATTTCCAACCCGTAAAGTAATTATTTTTGTCCTGCTAATATAATGCAATTGTTGCATCGGGCCTTTTGCAAATAATATTAGGAATAAACTATCTCAAAGAAGGATTTGTATTTGCTATATTATACAGTGCTTGTTACCTACATGTCAGTCAAAACTATTACTGAGCATCTACCACAGTGTGGTAGTTGCTGAAGTGAAAGAATAATAATAACCTCACAAAAGTGTAATTAACTGTTACAATGAGTATTGTAGCAGGCTATAAGTGATAAAGTTTAAAGAAGGAAGAGATGTATGATGACTAAGGCTATTGGAAAATTTTCATGGGGGAAATAAAGATGGAACTGGACCTAATAATATATCTCAACAAATGTATACAAAAGAGAATGCTAATCCAGCAAAAGGGAAACACCAAACAAAAATATACAGATGGGGAGCCTTTTCTTATATTTTTAGGACAGTGAAAACCTTCTCTTAAAGTTTTCATTTTGAAAAGCAGCAAATAAATGTGGAATAGAAAATAGAAAAAAAAATTGTATAGAGTTTTAAAAAGAAAGAAGAAGTGTATAAACTTATTATGCGATAATAAAAGTATGGCTCTTGACAGTTCTTTCACGTGTTCTCACAACGACCATCCGCAGTGGGCAAGCCAGACGTTGTCATCATCCTCATTTAGTAGATGAGAAAACAGCCCTGTTATAACTCAGGGACAAAGAAGTGGTATCCACAGCTTGTCGAGGTGATCTGACTTCAGAGGCAAGAATCCTACAAGGTGACTGTCAGTCAGGGGAACTTAGCCTCACTACACATTCGGGATGGATTAGGGAGATGAAAAACAAGAATCAAAGTCACCTGGAGTCAGCCATCAGCTTCAGTTCCTGTCTTGACTCAGATGGTGGGATGAATATGGAATCGTCTAAGGAGACGTGTGATGAACCAAAGAAGACTAGTTCAGAAAGGGGATAATAATGAGAACTAACAAAGATTCAGATTTTGGTTAAAAAGATAGATTTTAGGAAGGATTGAGTTCATATTCCTATTTGGATATTTGAATCTAACATTCAAAAGGAAATAGATGTTCTGTGTGAGAAGCTAAGCATCAAGATAAAGTTAGTGGAAATGAAGGAACTCTGTAAAAAAAGCACAGGGAGCATGGAGGACTTCCCACTGCCCTGTCCACTCTCACCCTTACTCATTCTTCAAGGCTTGGCTCATGCAGTATAGACAGTAGAAGTCCTGACTTGCCTGTGTGGTTTGAGTTCTATTCTGTTAGTACCCTAAACCCAATAATACCTGTGTAATAGCACATATTAAGTCATGTGTGGCTTATTGATGTACTTGTATTCCTCCCTGACTAGTAGGCTGTAAATCTTGTAACAGCATCTAGTTCATTGGCACCTAGCAGTGAATTACTAAACACTGTAAGAGAAGAGAAAGAGGTGAAGGTGATTGCAATACAAGTAGTTTTTTACAGCACCCCACCCCACACACACACACACCGCCCAAGCCCAAATTAAGATTATTCACCAATTAAGTGATTTGGATTTCCTTTGCAGTGAGGGCAGACGAGAGTTTTAAGGAAAAGTACAGTGTGTTTGATAAGATTATCATGGAGAATGGGAAAGGGAGCTGATGAGAAAAACATGGCAGTTTTGTCGGGTGGTGTTAAAAGACCAGTTAATGTTGCAATTATCCATTTACAGTGGTTAATAAGGTCTCTTCAGTTTTATTGAGACTGGTTGGAATGGAGCTAAAAACTGGATTAGAGCAATAAAAGTGTATTCCATCGGTAAAAGCAGACCTGTTTAGAAAGGAAAGCAGTATCTCAAGAAGATAGTCACCATGATAAAAATTTGTGAATCTTCTGGCATAATGCATGTTGACATGTAAACATATTGCTAAAGAGAAAGGGAAATAGAGTTAGTATTACTGTGGAAGTATCCAGACCATCAGATTCACTCTTGTCACAAAGGTAAGGAGCCTTTGGCAACTTCCAAATATTGGGAAATCCTTGGAGTTTATTTAGCTGATAAGCATAGTCCCTAACAAATTCTCACCTTGCTGAAAAATTCATCTTAGAGAGAAAAAAAAACTATGACTCCAAGCCAATAAGGATGAATTTGTGTTGAAATGAAATTAGCAGGAATCAGAGAGGATGGAGCCACAGAGAATCTGAAAATAGAGAAAATAAGATTATTTTTGGAGAGTATAACTATGAACACATAAGAGCTTAAAGCAGGAA
This sequence comes from Hippopotamus amphibius kiboko, assembly GCF_030028045.1. Lineage (NCBI taxonomy): Eukaryota > Metazoa > Chordata > Mammalia > Artiodactyla > Hippopotamidae > Hippopotamus > Hippopotamus amphibius. The sequence continues at coordinate 80,531,710 of NC_080198.1, forward strand.
TAGGCAAACTTGCCTTGGGGAGTGTGGGACAGCAAGGAAATATTTTTATGTTTCTGCACACTTAAGGCTTTCTGAGCAAATCTTACCGAAACTTGGGACTTGGATTAAAAACAAGATTTTGTAGGTAATTTATGACTGATTGGAAGCAAAACATGAGAGAGATTTAGATTTAATACGGAGATAATTGGCTTATAGACAAGACTGTTACCTGATTCGTTGAGCTAAGATATCTAGTAAAAACTCTAGTGTGTATGATCGGAAATGGAGGGAAAGAATGGGGAGGAATCACACTTTCAAATGTCTGTAGTGTTTATGGTGTTATCCAGGGCCAGTGGTCCTAATCAACTGTAGCAGAGTTTTTCGAAACTGAGTAGGCTACAGAGCTTCTGGTAAGGGAAAGTTTACTCAGAGACCCTTGTAAATACTGGCCTCAAACCTCTAGGAGTCTGTTCACATCAATTTCAGAACATTTACTTGAGAATTAAAAATTATTTTCAATTATGAATAATTCCTTAAAAAATAGTCTGGTCTTTAGAATTCATTTTTATAAATCTACAAATGAAAATGAGAAGTAAATTATAATCATAGAACTAATAAATCCCCAAAACATATTGAAAGTCTTTAGGCATTTCTGAATAGCAGTTTGAAAAATATTTCACATTTGGATATTTCCCTCTCGCCAAGGTTGATGCATCAGGCTTTCTTAGAATGGTGTCCTAAAGATTAAAATCACCCAACTCATTTTAATATCTGATTTCATGATTTCAGGTTACAATTTGACTTTTCGTGCACATTTGACAACAGAGAAAGAATAAGCTCAGCATTTAATGCAAGTATCTGCATGTCCTGGTTGATATAGATCTCTTTGTATAAATTCATAAATTGTCATTTTTGTTGTTGTTGTTTTTGTGTGTGTGTGTGATGCTCTTGGATAGTTTTGCAGTGAGGCAAGTGCCTCTGCATACATTAACAATTATATTTCCAAGGCAGCAAATCTGGGAACAAAATCCTGAAATGTGATCATCAATCACTTCTTTTGAAGGATGACTAGCTTTCCTCAGGTGGCACTATTCCTTCTTATTGCAAAACTGAAACAAGGACAAAGAAATGATGTCATTTTAGAGCTTATAATAACTGAGAAGATGAAGATGTGTATCCTTGAAGGCAGAAATCCAAATATTTGGGAAAGAGATAGTATTGATCTCATGATATGAGATTCTGTCATAGAAAGTGCTTAGGGGTTCTCAGAAATATAATATTTATTTTTTCAGTCATAAATGATCCCATTGAGAAAAATAGAAGAAGATATCTGAAGAATGCCAGGAAAAGTACATACTGTGTGCTCTGATGAGCTCGCACTTTAAAATCCACATACAAAATGTGGGGAAAATATACTTAGAGATAAATAAGAAGAAGACACATACCAATCTGACCAATGTTCTTGCATCTAAAGCTCCTAATGAGTTTAGGCTTTGAAAAATTGTTCTTAACAACGTTTGTTCTTTTGTTTTCAGCAGCCTGTGATGCACTATTGATGGACAACATGAGGCACATTCTCTCTGTCAGCATGTTTCTATCTCCCCTCTCAAGGAGAATGATTTTCAGCACGGCAAGGAGGAAATAAAGCCTAACATGAACGAGGAGATTGTAAGAGAATACCCGGGCTGTGGTAAATGAATTAACTTCTCGTGGTGGGAGGATAATTATATATCAGGATATAGGGAAATGTGTAAATGAGATCAGTGAACTACTGTTAGAAACCTTTGAAGAGTTTGGAGAGTGTGAATGATGCCAAAGTCCTGTGGAGAAATAAATACCATGGCTAATTTAAAAAGAGGAAAGAAATAGAATTCTTCATCTATTTATTATTTATACATTTATTTTTTTTATCCTACTAATTTCATATAGGGTTTGAGGGGATTTACACAAAAGCGCTGTAGAAATAATAACAGCAATAATCGAAATATAACAGAAAAAAATTAATTAAACGGGGCGGAAAGGGGAGAGCCCTGCCTGCTGGCATGTGAAATGCACTTAGAGACGTCTCCTATCTTCTCCAAGCTGGACTCTTTTCCACTGGCCACAGCTAACTGACTGATCCAGGATCAGGCAGCTAATCAACTTGGGACCACTCAGATTATTATTTCCAGCAAACAAGTTCAGGATGAGATAATATGGAGGCTGGCAGTTGTTAGAGCTTGATTACATATAGTGCTCTGAATATAAGATTAGCAAAGGTCCTGCCAGGATCTCACAGCTGACCCGGATCCTTCTCTTACTGAGACTCGTTTATTCTGTTTTCATCTTTATTTTTTATTGGAGTATAATTGCTTCACAATGTTATGTTAGTTTCTGCTGTACAATGAAGTGAATCAGCTGTGTGTAACCTATATCCCTTCCCTCTTGGACCTCCCTCCCCCCACCCCCATCTCACCCATCTAGGTCATCACAGAGCACCAAGCTGAGCTCCCTGTGCTATACAGCAGGTTCCCACTAGCTATCTATGTTACGCATCGTAGTGTATATATGTCAATCCTAATCTCTCAATTTGTCCCACTCTCTCCCCCCGCACCAGACATCCGCATGTCCATTCTCTACATTTACATCTCTATTCCTGCCCTGCAAATGGGTTCATCTGTACCATTTTTCTAGATTCCGCACATGTGCGTTAATTATTGAACTTGTCTTCTGATACTTTCCTCTACAGCCTAACTATTGTAAAGAAGAACCGCCCCCCCTCCATTTCAGTCACCACAGTAAAAATGTATCTGCTGCTCACACCATAGCCCAATGGGAGTGGTTTGAGTAAGATGGCTCTCCTTGGAGGTGTCTTTCATTTGACAATCTATAGACTTCAGCAGCTTCTTCCACCTTGTGACTGTGCCTTCCTCGAAGTCCTTAGAGTTGAGCAAATGAATAAAGAAAGTATTTTTATTATTCAGATCTCTAAGCATTAGAATCACTTCTCTACCATCCACTGGCTGGAACTCAGTCCAGTGGCCACACACTATCTGCATATCATCTAGCTGTGTGCCCAGGAGAGAGAGAAAAACAGTTTGGTGACCAGCTGGTCAGTCTCTGCCATAGTCAGCCCACTGGTCACCAAATGCCTCTTACTCCTCCCACACAGAAAACACACCGCATACTCAAGAGATGCCATTCAAACACCAGACAGTCACTACACCCAGTTCACGTTCCCTGGAAAGGGCAAAAGCTTGGTGCCAAGTCTTTATCACACCCCAGATCCTTTGTCTAAGCTAGTCAGAGTAGGTTTTTCATGCTTGCACCCAAAAATGTTAGCTATTAAGCAACAACTATTAAGCCTGAAAACAGGCTTTTAAGGCAGTATTTTTTAATATGAGCTGGATCTTGGAATTACTTAGGTTTTTGTTTTCATTTTTTGTTTTTTAATACAACTAGGCTCTACCTTCAAAGATTCTGATTTAATTTAACTAGGTTGGGGCCATGACATTGGTATTTTTTAAACTCTCCCCAGATGAGTATCATGTTCAGGCAGCACTGAGAACCATTTCTCTAAGAGAAAAGTAAAAAGACAGCAGCAGCAGGTTTTAAGTCACCACCTCTACAAAATAAGCAGAACCAATAGGTTAGGAATAAAATTGTGCACATAGGAGAAATCTACTAATTTTCTAACCCTTGTCAATAATCAGCTGAGTAACGAGCTTTATTTATAGCCAACATACGAGTATTGATCCTTTACTGTCAGGGTTACATATCAGAATAAAGATTTTTTAAATGTTATCTGAAAGAATTTGCATTCTGACTTGAATAAAAATTATCACAGAGCCGAGAGACCACATTCACCTGGGCTAGAGAGAGGAAAACCTGGCCCGAGAGTGCTGTTCAGTGTTTGAGAATTAAATCTGTGTCTCGCAGGGTACCTCAAGATGCCACTGTGGTTTTCCCCCTTTTAAAAAAATTCTTCTTTTTGACTTTTTAATAACAGTTGGAGATGAAAGAAAAATTTAGGTGAAAATTCATCAAAGGGGTTGTTGGCTATTTATAGATATTGGATTTCCTGTCCCCTCCCTACAAAGGAGTTCTTTATCTTGCTAAACTTGTTCTCTCCTTCTGCCTCCCCACATCCAGTCCTGGAAAGGTGGGACTGAAATTTTAGCTGCAGTGACAGTGGGAGGAGCTTTGGGCAGAAAAGCCCCATAAGCCCCTCGGGTTTGGGACTTAACACTAAACTGGGGAGCTCAGACTGATAATCCGTCTGCACTGAAGTTGTTTCCTAAATGCTGCTATAAGGTGCTTAAAAACACCTTAAGATTTCAGCAGACTTTCAGAGATTAATGAATCAACACTTTCAGAAAGGAAAATGACTGAAGCAGACAAGGAGGAAAAATACGTTCTCTTAAACGACTCGGACTTGGAAGAGTTTGACAAAAGTAAAGTTTCTTCATAGCATCATACTCAAAAAGGGTAAGTGTTATGACATGTGGGTAGACTAATTTTACTCAAAACGGACTGCCCAATTCACAGCTATGTGTATATATACACGGACATAGTGTAAATGAGCACTCAGACATTCTATCTATAGACATACAAAGGTATTAGGTAGGACAGTAAGATATTTTATCCAAGCATTGGAATATGAGACAATGAGCTCTTTTGTTATCATATGTAGTTCCTAAGTGATTTTAATAATTTTGAAGAGAGCATTTAAATGTATGGACATTTTTCAAATTACCTGTCTCTAAACAGGTATCAATATTAAAAAAAAGACTTGTTTCTTATTGCCCTGCCAACTTAAATTCAACCTATGGCTCCTCCATCTCTGTTCATTTAGAGCCAGGAAAAACAACAACAACAAAAGCCATGTGGTTGTTGTCCAATATTGATTAGCTGTAAATAAGGCATTTTGGAATGTTTGTCGCCAGGTGTTTTCTACTTACTTTTCTAAATCACAAGCGTAAGGATGGGCTAAAATTGAACCACTGTTGATACACATATAGATTTGACATTTATGAGCTTGGATTTAGAGCTCATTTCAGACTAATTGGCCAAATATAAGACAATTTTTCAAGCTACTTTATATGTTTCCATTTTACAGTCATTTTATTTTTAATTTTCTGCCCGTCACTCCCTTTCAAACTTATCACTTAGTCTTTAAAAGCCAACTGATTACAATCCTTTGGGACAACAGCCCCAAATTGCAAACAGTAATGACAGACAGCTTCAGAGTCTTCATCTTGGCTCCAAAAAAAGGCTAATCCTACGCAGAGGAAAGACATTGGATTAAAAAATTGCAGACAGCAATGAAAATGAGACATTGGTGTAGAATATAACACCGTCCTAAATTCTTAGCATTGCTTTTAGTAATTTTATGTAATGTAAAGGCTGCAAATGCTTCGCATGTCTGTTTTATGGAAAATAGTTGTAGGTGCTTTTGGTAAATTGCCTAACTCCGCCATGTGATGACGTTAACTTTCAATGTCCATTTTCATTGTCTACATTATCAGAAGAGGCTGCAAGTAAGTACAATGTAACCGTAAAGATTTTTTAGGATATGCTTGAGTCATCAACTCAATCTTTTTGATAAAAAAACTATGAAACTTATATAATGTTATAAACGAATGTTACCTCAAAATATATTTTGAAAAACACTCTATTTTATTTTGGCGATAATAACATGCTTTACATTCCCTAATTAAGATAAATTTCATTGCAGAAGTCAAATGCTTTGTCATCATGACATATAAACATTAAAACAAGAAGCCTATTAAATGTTAGGACAGTCAGTGGTTTCTAGACATCATAATTAATCTAGGGTAAAGACCGTGGAAAAAATAGTCTGTGCGATGTGAAAAGTAAAGACAAGGTTTTTGTTTTTACCCTAGGAGCTATATTGAAAGGTGAAAAGAAGTATTTTCATGTTTTGTGTCCCAATTGAGAAAGTGTATTTTTCACATGATATAAAGTGACACTTTCTTGTAAAACAGATTGAAATTGAACCCACTAAATTCAATGTCTCTAAATCACACGGAACCTTAACAGCTGAAAATGTCAGTTAGTAATCCCCCTTCTCCTGGTGACATACCACAAATCCCTTCTTCTTGAGCCTAGAAAATTAAGAAAGAATTTACAGGTGAAAGATTTTTTTAAGACCCATGAAGTGCTACACTACTTGTCTAATGATTCCATTAAAGAGCAGAAGAATGAGAGGAACAGGGAACAATTGAAATCAGATATTTTCCCTCCTGAAAAGAAATGGTCTTTTTTAATGAAAAGTACAGAAAAATTTTTAAAGGAATTGCTCATACTACTGACATTTTAAGTCCTTTTTCCTCAAAGTTAATATTTATTCCTTCCTCAAAAAAACATGTTAACCTAAAAAATAATCATTTATATGGAAATAATTTAAATACACAGATTTTAAGTTGAAGATTTTGCTTATTCAGCTGTGACTACTAGTTTGGTATATATTACCAAGAGCAGGAAGAAAACCCACACACGGGCTTTGTTTGGTTTTTCCAGCTTCAGTTCATCTGGTCTGGTTTCATTTGATGCTGTTTCTGATCATTCATTGACTCCCTAAATGCACTGACTACTAGAAAAGTTGATATTTGGCACACTTAGAGTTAAATCTCCTCAGATTCCAGAATAGATAAGCAAACTAAATTCTTTTTGAACCTGAAAGCCCCTTTCCTTCTCTGTGCTGCCTTTCTATTTCTCCTGCTCCCAAGGAAGACTGGAGATAATAATTCCCTCAACAGAGACAAGTAAAATGTACCCCAAGTGCTGAAAGAGAAAAAAAGAAAAGGAGGAAAGTAGGGAGGGAAGGAGAAAGCGCAAGAAGAAAGGAAAGAAGGGAGTCCACTGTGACCAAGATTCTTTTCAGACTGTTCCCATGCGACCATATTACAGATTTTTCCAAACATGGCTTCTAAATTTAAGGAGGAAAGAGCTAGACTAAAGTCTGCCTAGAAAATCCCACATTTTCCCTCTAATCTTCTATTATTGTAAAGCTCATATATAGGGTCTTCCTAAAATCAATAGTCACCCTTTATTGAGCACGAGGTACAAAGCACATGATGTACAAAACATTATTGAATATAGTAATTGTCTTCACAACATTATAAGGTAGATTTTCTTAGTTTGCAGATGAGAAAATTAAAGCTCAGGAAATGCTGTTTACTCTGTTTCTAAGTATTAAAACTAAGAAATTAACCCTCAGTCTGTCTCTTTATGTAGGTAGTGAAACCTTTGTACATTTTACTGGCTGTAGGAGGTAGATGAGGTGTCTAAGTGCTTACACCATCTTTGATAATTTCTGGGGCAAATGTTTAACACCTGACTTGGCCCCGCCCAGTTTTGGCTGTGGGTGGGTCACTCCAGCTGACCTTCATTTGCTCTCTGAATGTCTCCTTAATTGCAGCTATCCCATTGGTATTAATTTGTGTGATGCCCAAGGGCCCCTCTAGATTGCAAGCTGCCTGAGGGCCCTGTATTCTGTAACTGTTTTAACTTCCGCAGACTGATATTATGTTAGACATGTAGCTGGAGCTCAGGAAATGCTTGCTGAAATAATTGGTTATAAAAGATTATAACTTACTGTGATCTCAAAGTACTTGGGGGAAAGATAAAATTCTGTGCAGATGGTAGCCTTCTAACAGCAGCTACTTAAATGATGAACTGCAGACATACTGTCTCATGGCAACTATTTGCCTCTCTGGTTGGAAAAAGTTAGGCAGTGAGAGCAGCTTGAAGGAAATTGTGTGGCCATCTCATATTTGACTTAAATTTCATTGCCAAGCAAAGCCCTTTCTATCCATTGTTAGAAGGTGCAGAACAGTTTTCTCTCTACTTCTATGTAGATGAGAGCATAACTTCATCCAGAGAAACTGATTTCACTATGAAGTTGCAGGCATAAGTCTAAATATGTTACTTAAAATAGGGTATTAGAGAAAAATGGTTCCTCTCATCATTTCTGCCTGGTAGTGTATAAAATTTATTCTCTTCCAAATGCAAAAAAAGACAATCACCTTGGGCAGAGAGTGCTGAATAAACTCTTCATTCACACCCATTTTCCCCTGTGGCTAACTGCTCAGGTCCGGCCCAATAACTTGCCATCTGAGAAATAGAATTGTTATAACAAGGAAACTCTTGAATCTTATTGTGCGCCTGGTTGAGGCAAAAACATAGCACATTAATAATTAAAGTGAATTAAACAATTTTCCTAGAATGGGTAAAAGAAATTGATATCCACAGACATATATATTTAGACAAACATAAGAAGCAAATTGAGCATGTCATTATTTCAAATTGGAAATTAAGAAAATAACAGATTCCTCATAAAGCCATCCAGGAACACAGAAAAATTGGTCATGGTGGAAATTTTAACTGTGAAAGTGATGCAATTAAATATAATTGGACATCACTCTGAACAGCAAGACGATACTCAGGGCAATCAAGAATAGACTCAGAATCGGAAAGGAAAAATTGAAGAAGGCACCATCAACAGTCATATTTTTAAAAATGTAGTCAGGCAATGTGCATTATGGCTTTCAAGTAAAATTACTTTAACAGTTTCATTTGGCCTATAAATGGAATGTTTTGTTCACCAAGTCTCTATAGTACCTCTGGACTTCCGAAAGTCATTTGTGCTCCTTGGAACAAAGAGAAAAAAGTCAGGCTTGAAATGCTCACAGTGGTATTCTGAAACACACCTACTTTTCATGTATACATTAGCTCAACAATCGCTAATTCATTTCTACTGTGGGTCAGGTAATAGGAAATATAAGAATGTACGAGCCCCGCCCTCGTCATATGATTGCTCAAAGTAATGTGCTGTGACAGTCTTCTGCAAATGCTAGATAATCCCAGAAAGAGATATACTCACTCCCTGAAATGATTAAGGAATCCAGTTTAACCTGTCTTGTTGAATAAAAATTTGCTATGTAGAGAAGGGATAAAGCAATCCACGTCTGAAAGATCAAATAAGGGGAAAAAAAATCTCTTTAGGTATTTGTGCTAAAACTTCCCCCAAGAAATGTTACACCTTATGAATGAATGATCTCAAGATAAATACTGCTTAATTAAATGCATACATGGCAACGTTGATGCTTCCATATTACATACTATTGCATATGGATGGGAAACATGTCTCCCCACAAAAATCCAGACTGTGCGTATTCTCTCCACACTGATTAAGATATTGTGATACGCTATGATTTTGCATTTCTGCAAGTCCTCCACTCTCCACATGATATGAAAAAGTTGGAGATGAAGTAAATCCATAAAGAAGTGATGTACCTTTTTTCAAAAACAACGTAAAGCTTGAGAGTAATGTGTATTTATGAAAAACTGAGACTCTGGAGTCAGACTACTTGGATTTGAATCCTGGCTCTGATGTTTACCAGCTTTGGAAAGCTGAGCAAATTTATTCTTTCTTTTTTTTTTATTTATTATTTTTTGGGGGTACACCAAGTTCAATCATCTGTTTTTATACACATATCCCCGTATTCCCTCCCTCCCTCAACTCCCCCCCCACCCTCCCTCAAGTCCCCCCAACCCTCCCCATCCCAGTCCTCTAAGGCATCTTCCATCCTCGAGTTGAACTCCCTTTGTTATACAACAACTTCCCACTGGCTATCTATTTTACAGTTGCTACTATATATATGTCTGTGCTACTCTCTCACTTTGTCTCAGCTTCCCCTTCACCCCTCGCCCCCGCCAAACCTCGAGTTCTCCAGTCCATTCTCTGCATCTGTGTCCTTGTTCTTGTCACTGAGTTCATCAGTACCATTTTTAGATTCCGTATATGTGAGTTAGCATACAATATTTGTCTTTCTCTTTCTGACTTACTTCACTCTGTATGACAGACTCTAGGTCTATCCACCTCATGACATAGAGCTCCATCTCATCCCTTTTTATAGCTGAGTAATATTCCATTGTATATATATGCCACATCTTCTTTATCCATTCATTTGTTGATGGGCATTTAGGTTGCTTCCATGTCCTGGCTATTGTAAATAGTGCTGCAGTAAACATTATGGTACATATTTCTTCTGGGATTATGGTTTTCTTTGGGTATATGCTCCGTAGTGGGATTACTGGATCACATGGTAGTTCTATTTGTAGTTTTTTAAGGAACCTCCAAATTGTTTTCCATAGTGGCTGTACCAACTTACAGTCCCACCAACAGTGCAGGAGAGTTCCCTTTTCTCCACACCCTCTCCAACATTTGTTGTTTCCAGATTTTGTGATGATGGCCATTCTGATCAGTGTGAGGTGATACCTCATTGTGCCTTTGACTTGCATTTCTCTGATGGTTAGTGATGTTGAGCATCTTTTCATGGGTTTGTTGGCCATCTGTATGTCTTCTTTGGAGAAATGTCTATTTAGGTCTTCTGCCCATTTGTGGATTGGGTTATTTGCTTTTTTGGTATTAAGCTGCATGAGCTGCTTGTATATTTTGGAGGTTAATCCTTTGTCCGTTGTTTCATAGGCAATTATTTTTTCCCATTCCGAGGGTTGCCTTTTAGTCTTGTTTATGGTTTCTTTCGCTGTGCAAAAGCTTTTAAGTTTCATGAGGTCCCATGTGTTTATTCTTGATTTTATTTCCATGATTCTAGGAGGTGGGTCCAAAAGGATCTTGCTTTGATGTATGTCAAAGAGTGTTCTGCCTATGTTTTCCTCTAGGAGTTTTATAGTGTCTGGCCTTACATGTAGGTCTTTAATCCATTTGGAGTTTCTTTTTGTGTATGGTGTTAGGAAGTGTTCTAATTTCATTCTTTGACATGTTGCTGTCCAATTTTCCCAGCACCACTTATTGAAGAGGCTGTCTTTTTTCCATTGTATACTCGTGCCTCCTTTGTCAAAGATAAGGTGCCCATATGTGTTTGGGCTTACTTCTGAATTCTCTATTCTGTTCCATTGATCTTCCTTTCTATTTTTGTGCCAGTACCATACTGTCTTGATCACTATGGCCTTGGAGTATAGTTTGAAGTCAGGAAGCCTGATTCCACCAGCTCCATTTTTCCTTCTCAAGATTGCTTTGGCTATTCGGGGTCTTTTGCGTTTCCATACAAATCGTAAGATTTCTTGCTCTAGTTCTGTGAAAAATGCCATTGGTAATTTGATCGAGATTGCATTGAATCTGTAAATTGCTTTGGGTAGTACAGTCATTTTCACGATGTTGATTCTTCCAATCCAGGAACATGGTATGTCCCTCCATCTGTTTGTGTCGTCTTTGATTTCTTTCATCAATGTCTTAAAGTTTTCTGCATACAGATCTTTTGCCTCCTTGGTCAGGTTTATTCCTAGGTATTTTATTCTTTTTGTTGCAATGGTGAATGGGAGAGTTTCCTTAATTTCTCTTTCTGCTCTTCCGTTGTTCGTGTATAGGAATGCAAGAGATTTCTGTGCATTCATTTTGTATCCTGCTACTTTACTAAACTCATCAATTAGTGCTAGCAGTTTTCTGGTAGAGTCTTTAGGGTTTTCTATGTATAATATCATGTCATCTGCAAAAAGGGACAATTTTACTTCTTCTTTTCCAATTTGGATTCCTTTTATTTCTTTTTCTTCTCTGATTGCTGTGGCTAAAACTTCCAAAACTATGTTGAATAATAATGGTGAGAGTGGACTCCCTTGTCTTGTTCCTGTTCTTAGAGGTAATTCTTTCAGTTTTTCCCCATTGAGGACGATGTTGGCTTTTGGTTTCTCATATATGGCTTTTATTGTGTTGAGGTAATTTCCTTCTATGCCTATTTTCTGGGGCGCTTTTATCATAAATGGATGTTGAATTTTGTCAAAAGCTTTTTCTGCATCTATTGAGATGATCATATGGTTTTTATCCTTCAATTTTTTGATATGATGTATCACATTGATTGATTTGCATATATTGAAGAATCCTTGCTTCCCAGGGATAAACCCCACTTGATCATGGTGTATGATTTTTTTAATGTGCTGTTGGAGTCTGTTAGCTAGTATTTTGTTGAGGATTTTTGCATCTGTATTCATCAGTGATATTGGTCTGTAATTTTCTTTTTTTGTGACATCTTTGCCTGGTTTTGGTATCAGGGTGATGGTGGCCTCGTAGAATGAGTTTGGGAGTGTTCCGCCTTCTGCAATATTTTGGAAGAGTTTGAGAAGGATAGGTGTTAGCTCTTTTTTTTTTTTTTTTTTTTTTTGAGCAAATTTATTAATCTTTTGGAACCTTAATGTCCTCATCTGTAAAATGGAAATAATATGGAAATAATAATGCTACTACCTTTAAAATTTGTTGTAAAAAGTAAATATGATCATGCTTATTAGTGCTTTGCATGGTTCCTGCCACTGAGTAATCATTTAGTAGTTTAGTTATGGTTGTCATAACTGTAATCAAAGCATAATCAAGAGACACACACATACACACATGTACGTGCAGAAGAAGAAGGGAATTTTATATTATCTTAAAAACAGTTAACCAAAATTGGCTGACACAACCAAGCCTCTACCTTCACCTTGACCGTCCTTTACCCCATATCCTATGAATTTTTATTGAAACTAACAAAATGGCATCAGACATTGTGCTTCCCCATCTTGACAGTGCAGCTTCCCTACTCATCACTAAGACTGCTTGTTATGTGAACAGCTAAGAGAAATAATACAGCTGTCTCTCCAATATGACATACTGTCTAGGTGACATGTGTTTTTAAAATTATTTTCTGTTTTCTCTCAAGTTACATCCACTGTTACTACTTTCTCTCTATAATATTTTACTCTCTTTCTTTTCTATTATATGTATTTCCATCATCTACGCTTCATCACAGATACAGCTGACTCCTTACCTACAAGTATATATAGCTCTCACTCCTCAAACAGCTGATTAGCAAGTCCCTCTGCTTCCTCCTTTGCAAACCTATCTCTTCCATTCTTTTCCACTGCTACCAATCTAACCCAAGCCCCAGCCTTTCATGTGTGACCTGTTATAACAGCCACCTGTCCTCCAGACTGTAGCCCTGCCAACTGAGCCTACAGTTCATAGGCAGAACACTCCTATGCTCGATAACCTCCAGTGATACCACTACCTATAAGATAAAGTTAAAATTGCTTAGTAAAGTGTTCAAATGGAAAATTCAAAGAAGAAAGAAAATCAGAATTCTAAATAGGCAATAGGTTAAAAGAGACATGTGGAAGGAAGGAGGGAAGGAAGAAAGGAAGGGAAGGGAAGGAGGGAGGAAGGGAAGGGAAGGAGGGAGGAAGGGAAGGGGAAGGAGGGAGGAAGGGAAGAGAAAGAGGGAGGAAGGGAGGGAAGAGCTCTTAGATTTTATAGGTCAAGGTTAAGCTTAAAAATTAATGTGATAATAGAGCAGTAGCCCTGCCTTCCTCACTTTGTGCAAGAGGGATGAAGCTGCACGTCATGGACTATGACCATTGCAAGGTCTTCTTTCAGATATATTAACTTAAAATACCGATTTTTCCTTAAAAACTGTCATTATTAACCAAACGTATAAAAACAAAAGGATTACACTGTCTCAAAGATATCATTTCAAATCATAGGTCTGTTTTAGATAAGATATTCAATACATTGTGTTGTGCAATTTTTTCTCTTACATTCTATACACTCATTGTAGTTTCACTGATCACTGTAGGTAATATAGCTCTCCTCTTGCTAACTGTAAGAATACAATATACCCTAATCAAAACAATTTATTGTCTATATTTTGGCAGAAAACTCCTCTCAGAAGGTCATAAAACTAAGAAGTGTTCATCCTATGATCAACCCCAAAGGCTCTGTCATGCTTTTTTGGTGTTGCTGATACTAATTTCCCAGATATTTTTAAGTTTCTTTGTCCTAAAAATTCATCAAGATTTGAGCACACTTAAAAAGAAGGAAGTGTCAGCACAAACGAAAGGTAAACGAATGGTGAATTTGTTTGTTTGTCTTTTAATCACATATCCAGTTTTAAGTTAGATGAGCCCCAGGTAAAAATCTAGGCTTAGGTAGCTCAATTGATTCTGTTCTATTTGTTAAAGGTTAGACGTTTTTAGAGTTCTTTTCTCTAACAGGAAAACAGAAAAGCTTTCCATAATTTTCAACAGTGGCTCAGAAATCACTGCCTTTCTTCCCCTCATTCAAATTCTATCTGAATACATTTTATCTGAGATCTGTTGAATCATAGAGCTTTCTGCCATATGTGTGTGTGTGTGTGTTACATGTAATATAATTTTTTGAATCTATTCATGCTTGGCTCCAATATTCTGTGAACCATCAAAGCCACTTATTCCCAGAATCCAGAACAAATTTTATGAGTTCCCATATCATCTTTAAAATGGCACACACATGCCAGAAGTAAAATAAAACTAAAGTTTGTCACTGCTGTGTAGGTATTTTGGCAAAATGTCTTTAAGAAATGAAAATATATTTTTTCTTATCAAAAATTACCTCAGGCCTGCATGCTTCTTCCACTGGTAACCAGTCACACTCGCCTTCAATATGACTAAGATATTTTTTCTGGAAAAATTCCTTCATACCTCTTGACGCTGTTTGCTCTTTAAAATAAAATTAATAACTACTTGCAAAGTGTCATTATAGCAAAAATGAGATTATATACATATGTATAGCAATTGCTGGACATCTTGGCCATTTCAGTTTTAGGTGATTTGGCAAAAGTGACAGCAGATTTGTCGTTTGTGAATTGGTGAAAAATTTGTGGTCAAACAAAATCCCAGCAAGAGAGTTGTTTTTTATTTACTCCAATTTCTAATGTGATTATAAATATTTTAAAAACAAAACAAAAAATGAAAAAACTTTGGGCCAGAAAGATTGATGTAAAAATGAATACTTAAACAATAAGCAATCCTGACAACAAAGTTTCACCTGACAATTTTAGAATCCAAAGAATCCACAGAGCTGGCTCATAACTCCTCCTCTAAGAGTATGACTAACTAGTCTACCTGCCATCACTCCAAAATTCATTCCCTTCCTCACAGCCAGATGGCATAAAACTTACCTGCGCAGAGCTTTTCAGTGGTTCCCATTGCCTTTAGAGTCGAAACTGTTTCCTTGCAAAGCACTTTGTGATGTAGCTCTGCTGATGTGACCTCACTCCCCTACCATCCCCTTCCTGTGTTCTCCATGGATGCTGAGAAAAAAAGCTGTAGTTCCCCCACGCACATCATGGCTTTTACAAAGATACTCCTTCTTTCTGATTCCTCCCTTCCATGTTTGCTATCACGTCTTATTTAGGAATCAGCTCAAATATTAACTCTTCTAAGACCATCCACCCCTTCCTGCCCCCGTGGAACCCTAGGAAAAGTATTCCTCACGTTCAGTTGTACTTACTTACTTTTTTCCTCTTCATCAGACAGCAAGCTCTTAGACGATCAGAATGCGATCTTTCTCATGATTGTATCCGTGAACATGGCATACTGCCTATCATAATAAGAACTGGCCATATTCTGCATTTATCCATTGTATTTGCAACAAGCAGGAAGGACTGTCTTAAAGGGTGATATAAAGCACAACAAGCTTTCTTAACTAATCCAAAAACAGGGACACGGAGAGTTGACATCTACTCTATTTGAACGAGTATGTTATTTAGATACAAGACCTCCAGAAGAGAGCTTCTAAGATGTGGAAGAAAACTGTAAGGCTTCCAAGTCTAAAAAATAATGATATAAATAGTTACCTAGTGCTATGGACTAAGTTCATGAATGCTAGATAACAGATTTGATGTGCATATGACCATATATATATAAAACTTCTTTTTACCTCATCTGCCGTAAATATAACCTTGCACAGCAAAGCAATTTGCTGTCAATTTAAGGTTTTCAAGGTTTTGGATGGTCTTCTCCTTAATAAAGAGTAAACCAATTCAAAGGATCTGACATATATATAATTTTTATATCCAAAGAACAATGGTGGTAATAATAAAGTCTTCAAAAACAACTGAAGCAATTGTTGAACAACTTGCCAGGTACTGTCTGAAATGCCTTACAAGGTTTGATGCCCACAGCATCCTGTACCCAATTAGGAAAATACTATCACTATCATTTCACAGATGAAGAACCTGAGGCTTAGAGAGGTAAAATATCTTGTCCAAGGTCATGTAACTAGCAAAAATCAAAAAGCTGGGATTTCAACCCAGAGAATCAGACGGCCGTACCTGTGTGATTAAACACTCTATGATAGCCTACGTTCTGATTTAACACTATGCCATTACTACCTACACTACCCATACTTCATAATCATGATAATAAGTTATGTGTCAACCTCTTTCATCCCCTTAAATTATATAAGAAATAATACTCAACAATATCATCTTTAGGGCTAGAATTTAACATATAATTTTGACCAAGGCAGGTAATTCAGAATGCATGTGAGTTTGCAATGAACATTACAGAATTTTGAATTGCTGAGATGCCTTTAATAGTTTCAGGAAGACATGCAGCTTGCAACATTTTTCCTCCACCACTGCTGGTTAGTTCTCCAGTTATACAGCCTTTCCTCATACTGCAAGCTGTTATAAAAAACATTACATTGTGAAGCCTGAAAGACTGGCCAGTTGAAAGGAGAATACCCAGCAGGGCTCTTTTTATATATGTTTGAGAGTTTAATCATGTGCTGCTGGGTGGATGTTTGGCCTGTGAAGGTTACACAGTGGTCTCTTAAAGTATATTATAAAAGTGCTCATACAGGGGGAAAGATCTGACAGGCTGATGAAGCTTCCAACCTGGGCAATTATTTCAGCAAATCTCCATACCATGGACTTTTTAAACCACATGACCCTTTCATATCCCTGTGTCTATTAATTGGAAACAGTGTCACTTAGGAAAAATAACTCCTTCAGTTTTCTTTCTCCTCTGATTTTAGCTGAAGGGAAAGCTGTTATAAGCTCCTGGCCCCTTCAAGGCACCTAAAATTCAAGCAGCTTTCTGGATTTCATACACACACACACACACACACACACACACACACACGTATTTGATTACGTAAAAAGTTGAAGAGGAATCAAATTTTATTGTATTCAGCTGCCCTGAAACCATCTGTTTTTCTAAGTTTTGGAATTTGCCAAATATTCAATATCCAGAAAATGCTTTTGGTCTCCTAGCTAAGCAAGAGAATCATAACATTGATTTTTCCCTGCAAGATGTCCTGCTTAGGAGTGTTGGTGAGTTACATGATCCCGGTGTACGGCTGAAACCCTGGATAATACCCTTGAAAAACCCACGTTGCTGAGATGGGCAGCCCGATATCAAAGATCATTCAAAGACTGTCATCATGTCCATTTGTGGTCCGCCTGTGACTAAGCAGAAATTAGAGATGGACCCCGAAAATAAAGTCAGCTTTGCGGCATTTGTCAACAATGCCTTATTACTGTTTTGATGTAGATGACACTCTAGATAAAAGAGAGATGCCTGTAAATCATACAATGGAGGTAATATGAGAAGGGGTGAGCAAAAATGGCCCTGAGCAGCAAAGAATACTTTGATTCTTTTTTTTTTTTTAATGGATTATTAGTGTCGCATCCTTCATAGTTCTCCCCCATTAATTCTATCAGCTGGGAAAACACCTCTAGCTTTGAAAAGGGAAAGGAAAATCACACTTAGCAGCACCAGGGTCCTGTTGAGAGGGAGTGGTGATCATTGCAGCAGTTTCTCTCCGCGAGACCTCATAGGATCCTTCAGTCCAACTTACAAGATAAAATTACTGGGCCTTATTTGGTAATGAGAAAATGCATTTACAATGAGAATTTTCATCTTAAAAAATTCAGTACTTTTCCTCTTTTAATGAGAAAGAAATCGGTTTTTTTACTCTGCTTGTTGCTACCAGTCTTATTTTTGCCTTAGGTTGTATATTTATGACTTTTTTTTTATTAACGTCAGCACTGCCCTGGGAATCTGTTCTATTATTCTGTTTTTCCTGCGATAAAGAATTTAAGTTGACATCAACAAGGGATGTACACTGAAAGGCACTGGCAGATTAGATTCAAAAGTCAGCCATTGTGAATTCAAGCTCTGTTACTATTAGAGTGAGCATAGGCGGTACCTCTGGTTAGACATTGCTATCTGATTACTTCCACCCTCATTAATTTATTTGAAGATTGGATTTTGGCTTGCAAGCGTCCTGCCTACTGTACATATACCCAGGTTTTCCTAAGGCAAATAAAATAATTCCAAGTATGTATGAACCTCTGATATTTCAAGTTTTGCACACTTTTTTCCAGGTAAAATATTGTCTTAGGTTGTAGCCTTTGTCTATAAGAACAGACAATGCTGATGAAGGAACTGGTGGATCCTTTTGTTATTTAATCTGTTCTCTGTTTGATATATGCTTTGCTAACAGCATATGAAATTTCATTTTCTAAAAGAGACACATTGCATTTTTTTAAAATGTCTAATAAAAAGAAGCTTTTATAGACTTTTATTATTTTTTCAAAATGTTTTTCTTCTTAGTACTAAAGACAAGATCTGTTAACGGTGAAGCAGAACTAAATATTTGTTCACAGGGACAGAACATAAAATAGTAAAAATAACTTTGCTTTGAATTCAAGCAAACTTAAGCTCACATCAGGGATGTGACCTGGGGAAGTTACTTTCTTCCTCTGAAATCCATTATCCCCATGTCCTGATAAAGAAATTAATGCTAATACCTGCTTCATAGAATGGTTAAGAAATTCAAAATACTGATTGGAAAGTATCTACTGTGTGGTTTAGTAAACTCAAAGAAAAAGCAGGATTACTATTTTTAACAATATTGAAATCAGTTACTTAGTTCTTTTTTAATTGTAACAAATCATTTTTTTCCTCTGTGACTTAGTAGCACTTTGATTTTGTTTTATCCCTGGTCAGACCATTAATAACTCTTCTAACAGCTCCTCCTGACATCTTATATACATCTTCTTGACCATTGCCGCTTATTAATTCAGAAACGTAGAACTACTCTCTCCATTTTCTTTCTCTTTCTCCAGTTTCTTTCTCCTTGGTGACTTCATTGTGAAAAATAAACTCATTCTTTGCTTTCATTTTGTCTTTAAATACATATCTATCAAGTTAAACACTGTGCTAGGCCATGGAGATATTACAGTGAACAAAACAGACACTTTTTCTGCCTTCAAGGACCTCACGCTCCTATTGTGGAGCCAGCCTTTAATCCAACAATACCAATCTACCATAAATAACAAGAAAACATCACGACTATGTTCAATAGCAGATAGGAAAGAAACATGTTCCTTGTGACTAAATAGAGGAGCCATCTGGGGGGTCAAAAAGGCTTTATCGAATAAAAATTAAAAGTGACACAAGATTTGAAAGATGATTAAGAGTTGAGTAGGTGAAAGGTATTGCTGGGATTGAGAACCGGAGTAAGCAAAGCAGAACCGACAGCAGGAGCCAAGGCCCTGCGGTGGGAGGGAGCAAGGCGTGTTCAAGTCCCTGAGAGAGGGCTAGAGCACTGAAAGGGACCGACGTGGGAAAGGAGGTTGGTCGGGGAGGTGGGGAGGCATGAGACTAAGCTCTGTCCTCTCAGATGTATTAATGATTTTAGTCTTTGGCAAGGGAAGCCACTGAAATGTTTTTAAGAAAAGGGTAAGTGACATGATTATATTTGCGTTTTGAAAGATTTCTCCGGATGCTGTTTAGAACATTAGGGGCCTGAGAGCTTTTCAAATTCTGTGTGCCTACAAATCACCTGCAGATGTTGTTAATGCAAATTCTGATCCAGTACCTCTGGGGGTGGGGCCTGAGAGCCTGTATTTCTAACAAATTCCCAGATGACGCAGCTGCCGTGAGTCCACAGACAGTGCTTTGAGTAGCAAGGGTGTGAGAAAGGAAGTATGGGTAGAGTAAGATGGGAAGCCAGGAAATCAGAAAGCTAGTCTTTGATTCATGTAATCACTACGCGTTTAGTATTTACTAAGGGCCAGCCCCAGCCCCTCTTCTAGACTGTGGAAACAGAATGGTTAACAAGACAACAGTGTCTCAGTTTGTAAGTAGCTTATATGCTGGTGGGTACTGCAGGATACAGTAAGAGATGACAGAAGCTTGGGCTGGCATAGTGGCAGCGGGACAGGGCAATTAACAGATTGTGGAGATACTTACACGGCAAAATAGGATGAGAGGTGCTAGCGTTTGAAGGATGAAAGATAAGATTTGACAAGGAAGAATTCTACATTTCAAGTTATCCTTGAGATACCCACATAAATTACCTGTTTAAATCTATGGATTTAGACCTAAAAATAGAGGTCAAGGCTGTCAGGATGATCATGATTTTCTACAGGTTGAACACGTGGTGCCTTAAATATATTTCCAGTGGAGGTGTCAGGTGTCCTCCAGCCACCTGCACCGCTGCCAGCCCCATGCCCCTTTCCTCCTATTTCTCTGAGAAAAATAGGGCCATCAGATGCTTTTTGTTCCCACTTTCACATTTAGCTATAACTCAACTCACCACCACTTCTTTTCTCCAGTGTCTAAAGAGTGATAGCTCCTTTTTAAAATTAATCTGAGTCACATTCCTTAAATTAATAATTTATGTTCATTGTGTCCATTTTCTCACCTAGCATTCCTGTTCTACTAACTGCAGTGTAATTTCTACCCTGGCAACTCAGTCAATCAACCAATTCAATCTACAGTGTTTAAGTCCTCAACTTGTTTTGACTTCTCTGTCACAGTATTGCATACATCTGTCTTCTGGAAACTCTCATTTCTTGGCTTCTACTACATATATTGCATATGTTTTCCTTTTATCTCTCCAAATATTCCTTCTAATCACTTCTGACTGTTGATCTCCCAGGAATCTGTTTAATGGTGACGTAACCTAAAATTTTGGGCACTCCTTCTTCTCATCATACACTAACAGTTTTCATTAAACACCTAACCCAATGATTCAGCTGCTTTTTACATGCTTGAAAACAGAATCACTCATCCATTCTTTTCTGAGCTCTAGACCTATACAGCCAGCTGCCTAAGGACATGCCACTTGGATGACCCCAGACACCTTAAAGCCAACATGCCTAAAACTGAACTCATCTGCGTGTACTGAAATGTCTCCGACCCTGTTTTACTATTCTTGATACATGTTCTTGGCAGAAAGCTGAGATCCAGTCAAGACTTATTTATCCTTCTCCTTCCTACCCCCAAACCAGAAGATGACTAAAATCTAATGATTCTTCTTCCTCTCCACCATCACCTCCTCTACTGCTTTCCTTCAGGACCTCTTCAGTCCTTCCTTCCAGGGATCATTGAACCAGTCTCAAAAAAAGGTCTGTATGCCTTTGCTCTCTTTTTCTTCCACTTCATCTTTAAACCTTTGTCAGTGTGATTTTCCACTTTGTGGCTTAAAAAAAATCTTTACTGGTTCCCTACTCTCTATGAGAAAATGGCAGAACAAATTAGCATCCTGGTAAGGTTCTTCATGATCTAGGACTTATATGACTTTACAACCTCTATTTCTCATAATCATCTCTCTTTTAGTCTGATAGTTCCTGGCATTTGAAATTTGCTAGGCTATTTCATAACGATATGCCTTCCAGTGTGGAACATCATGGGATCCCACTACTTTAAAGGCCCTTCCCTAGTCAACTTGCAAGAAATACGGTCATCTTTCCAGACTCAATTCAAGCATCTCCTTTTTTTTTGAGAATCTTTCCTGATCCTGCCTCTCTCTTTTGTGTCTAAACTGAACACAGGCACATGTTTCTTTCATGACAGGGCAACTTATTTGTGTATTTGTTAATGCCTAATTTGTAACTCTGAATTTCCCAACCCAACTCACTGTGTAATAATATAAACTCAACACAAAATCTAATACACGTGGCCATAACTCAGCTTTCAACCCGCAGCTGTAGAGTGCTACATCTTGTCCCATGCCACTATGAAACCCATTGTCCTAGTCAGCTCTTGAGTTTGCATGAAGCCATTTTTCCCCTATGACTTTTCTCTTACACATTAGGCAGTATTCCAAAATAATCTCCCTTCCTAACAACCTAAGTGGGAAACCCACACCTCTGGCTCTCCCATAACAAGCGTGGATGCCTAGATATCTGGCTTAGATCTCTCTTTATTCACCATAGACCCTGGATTGCCCTCTTTTCCTGGGAAACACGTCCTTGCCCCCTTTCCCGCATCTATTTTATACACCCGAGTTGTACGGTTGGACCATTTTGGGGAGTGTTAACACCCCTATACCTGGGACAAGAATAATACAAATTATCTTGGACAGTCTCCTCCGGGTACACTCCAGTTTATTAATTTTCATCTTACACTGACCCTAATTTCATGTGTGGCCCAGATACCATACTAGAAAACAGAACTTCTCACTGTGAAACTGTCAACCCCTGAGCATTTATGAAGTGACAAGTACTCTTCAAAATGCTTTGCTTGTGAAACAGGGACAGTCAGAATGGGACAGTGTCAAATCTGATAAGTCGGAGAGAGAGAGGAATTCTTTTCTATTTAATGAAATTAAACTTCCCTATGAGACTCTACTTCCTCTTGACGGTAACTAATTTTGCTACTGACAGCCACTTACGAATCAAAATATACTCACAGTTAGGTGAATATTTAATGTAATTGATGTATAACTCTCTCAGCCAGTGCTTACCTATCCCCCTCTGATCTTCTTCCAATTCTCAGAAGTCTTTCCCTCTTACGCCACCTGTTTCCACCTTTTAATTTTCCTACCTCCCTTGTGCCAGTAGCCAGGAGCAGGAAGGACAGAATGAGAGTATCGCTCATGGTTGGAAGCCCATCCGCATAATTGTAGGAGCACGTCATTTCTTCAGTTTCATCTGCTCCTCCAGCTGGTGCAGGTACCTTACTGTCTCTTGGCAGAGATGGCTTCTGAGGTTGGCTTTTATTGTGTAGCCATGAGAATGACCTTCATGTGCCCACATGGGCCCTCGTGCAGCTTTCTCACTCGGGTGCTTCTCTAGAGGCATGGCTGAAGCTTTCCTTTGTCATCCCCAGTGGGTGACACACCCCACCTCCTCTGCTGGTACGGTCATTGGGCATGCTGGGCTCAGAGATATGTTTTATTTCCCTTCCGGCCTGCTGAAACACTTGAAAAGAAAGAATCTAAAAATAAATTTGTTTTTTCTCACAGCTTCGCGTAGTGTGCCAATTTGATCAGCATGCCTTATTAATTGAAATAAAGTTATTAATTGAAAATGTTGAGTATCACTGTGAAGAGAATAGAGCTCTGAGACTTCATGGTAGATATCTTTTCATGCTAACAGCTCATTAAATTTTCAACCTTGGCATCCAATTAATCAACTACTCAGAATTTTACCTAATTATATCAGAAGTCATCCCTCATTCTCATCCACAAAAATGCTATTAAAATTTATTGTCAATGTCTTGCAGAAAATCAGATTTTACATGTCTAGAACATCCTCTGGTAAATTTAATAAGCAAGGAAAGGAGGAAAGAAGGAAGAAGATTAAAAACTAAGAAACGAAAGAAGGATGGAGGGAAAGAAAGAGGGAGGAAGAAAATAAATAAGAACAAAAACAAAAAAAAAAAACAAAGAAAGAAAGGAAAGGGAAACTCGCATTAGTGCTCCTCGCTCATTTCACTGTGGGTGGTAGGGTTCACAGCAATCTTCCCCAGCTGTTCGCAGATCAAGGGCTTATTAGTCCATTGTATAATGTGGAAGGGTTTTTTTCATTATTTTAAAACAATTCATAGAACACTTCACCCCAAACAAAGTCTTATCTGAAACAAGCAAAGCATTGATGTTTTGGTTGGGGTCTCAGGGCTGATACTGAGCCCTGGCTGTGCCTCTTCTCCCTCAGCCCAATCCCTCCCCCGGCACTGCTACCCTTATGATTTCTGTTAAGAACCCCAGGGTATGCAGAACCGTAAGGCATGGACAACCAAAGTTTGTAAAACCACAGTTCTGTAGATCTTTTTCTGGAATTGCTTCAGGCTCACCAATCTGCAGTACAGAAAATCTATTCTGTCTTCTATTTATTGGAAACCAGGATGTTATTTTCTGCCTCCAATTTTCTAGCATCCTTCCATTTTCCCACAAGTCCTCGGAATGTATTAGCAGCAGACATGTGGACATCTCTTCCCCAAGTTCCCTTGGAATCGAGGCTACAATTTGTCTGGACCATTTGTAGTACCAGGTCCACTCTATAAATTACCTCACCTCTCTTGCAGATCAATTCCCACCTGACAATATGGACTCTACCCTCTCTAGCTGAAGGATCATTTCCTCTGACAAAGTAGCTAAAACTTTGTGAAGTGAAGGAGTTCTGTTTTTCCCCTGTCGTCTGTTAACATTATACCATCTGTCCCAAGCAGCAGGCTTTTACTTAACTTTTGTCTTCTCCTTGCTTTTAACACACCTGAAAAAGCCCTTTGGTACTGTTGACATTTTTCTGAAGCCACATTTTACTCAGGGTTATAGATTTCCTGATGTAATTTCTGTACGTTTATGACACTTTTAATATTAGTTTTGGTCATGTCAACTAATTTCCATGTTTTGTTCCTAATTCTACTCTAAATCAACAGAACCTAAGCGTTAGTTGATGTTCTGTATTATAAACTTGAACTCTTCAAAATGTGCTTTCTGGAAAGAACAATGCCACTATACCTGCTCCCCCCCTCCTCAACTTTTACTCATTCACATTGGAATCCTTCATTATTGGGAACTTTTTGTTTTTGAGTTATCAATCCCTGCCAAAGTACTTTTCCTTTTAGAGTCCCAGGATGGGATTCCATAAATATCTTTACTCTTACGTATTATAATCTACATTCCTGCACTTTCCACTGCTCATGTGACATTATCTGCCTGGTGTTCCCTGCTTTAGTTATAACCACCGGTGTCCAACATTTCTGCGTGTCCAACCATCATTATTTGATGGTCACCATCAAGTTCAGAGTACCAGTTTCAATTATTATTTGTCCTGTGTTCTGAAAAATGAAAACATTATTCAAGATCTCTGTTATAGGTTGAATTGTGTCGCCACAAAAATTCAAAAATTGAAATTCTAACCCCCAGTACCTCAAATTGTGACCTAATTGGGAAATAATGTCATTGCAGATGCAATTCGTTGCCATACAGAGTAGCGTGGGTCCCTGATTCAATGAGACTGGTGACCTTATAAAAAAGGGAAAATGTGGACACAGACATGCACCAGGCGAATCCCATGTGAACATGAAGTCAGGGATCAGGGTGATTCATCTACAAAGCGAAGGATGCCAAACATGGCCAGCAAATCTGGGAGAGAGGCATGAAACAGATTTTCCCTCACAGCTCTCAGAAGGAACCAACTCCACCAACCCTTAGACCTTGGACTTCTAGCCTCCAGAGCTGTGGGACCATAAAGTTCTGTGTTTAAGCCACCCAGTTTGCAGTACTTTGTTGTTCCACTCTAGCAAACTAATACAACCAGTTATAAACACATCAAATAGTATGCTTTCAAAAGAATTTGATTCCAGATGAATTCTCATGATAAGAAACTCCCATTACTATAGAAATTTGTCTATTTCCTATGTCAGTTTTTTTTTTTTTTTCCCCTGCATTTTTTCCTATAGCCCATCATCCATTTTCTGCATCTGGCTGGAAAGTCTTACCTCTATGTAAATTTTACCATCATTTTGTTTATTGCTTGGTCCTCTTAGAGGGAGGATAAATATTTTTCCTGACAACGTTTTCCTTACCAAATTACTTGGTACAGCCTCTGTAATTGCTACATATTTATGTCGGCGAGACAGGTAGAATAGTGTTCAAGTCCATGAGCTCAGGAGATGAACTGCTGGTTTTACCTCTTTACTAATTTTTTGACCTTGACCAAGTCTTTTAATTTCTTCAGGATCCATTTTCCTCATCTACATTTGATGATTTAAATTAAAAAAAAAAACTGACCCAATAAGTTAGTGGAGATAATTAAACAAGCTAATGCACAGAAGAATTTTAGAACTTATAGTGTATATTAAGGACTCAAATAAAAGTTACTTCTCATAATCTATGTACTCGAGTTTTTTGTCTTATTTTAATCAAAAAAATGTTCTCTCCCCTCCCTCTCTCTACTTTTGGAGTAAAATCCTATTATACTGGCAATGTCTAGGTCACTATTCTTTGTTCCCACCAAACAATCTAATCCAAATCAAGGACACATCCTCACAGATTAAAACATGTCAAGGAAAATAAATCCTGCTTTTCTACACAGCGACCATTTGTTCACTCCCAGTTTTCTTTCTCCTCTAAAGTTATAATCTTCCATTATAAGAAGAGGTAAAATCAAATATATCTTCAAGACTTCTCGTTTTCTACCTGAATGTCTATGGTTCCTTAGAGAGCCCTTGCCAGTTGACCTGGCAGTGGCATTTGTTCCAATATAGACCAACAGGAAGAAGGCCATTTCCAAAATTTCATCAGATGTTCTGTCACATAAACAATAATTAATGTGGAAAAGCAACACTCTTCCCTCCTCATAACAGCCTGCCCACGAAAACTCACTCTGCACTTCAGTCACCAGCCATTAGCTGCTTTGGGTTTTTTTCTTGGGGGCCACCAATAGATTTCATCAAATCAGTTAATGACTAAAAATCCTCTTTATTGTTCAGAGAAACGAAGGTTGCATTTTGTCTTTGAATATCTCAGTTCCGCTCATGTGAAAAGGAAATCACTTGTCATACAGCACTGTTGGCTCAGAGCGTCTCGTCTTCCTCACCAGGTTTTTCAGTCACTGGCCAAGTCTCACTGATTTTGATTGCCTTCAACTGCCTCACAATGCCCACCCTCTTTACAATTCAGGTTATTTCTTGTGTGCAATCTAGGAATATTTCAATCCCAATAAAGAAATCTTTCTCAAACACGCACAGGTTCTTTCCATTCTTTTACCTTCTCTTTTGCTTTAAAATTCAGACGTTCTTACTAATTTGCCCAGTGATTAGCACTAGTCCTCTAGCTATTTTTCAATCACAAAATGCAAACCCAGAAGTAATCAGCCATATCACAGAGAGTGCTGCGAAAATTTTCTTGAATAAATTTCTGTTTTCTTAAGCTTAAAAAAAAAAATCTGCTTCTCTTCCTTCTTTGGCAGGTCTTTAACCATTTCCCGATTTTTTTAAAAATAAATCCAGTACTGAGAGCAATGAATTAAATCAAGAAAAGCTTCCCTAAATTTGTCGTGCAGCCTTGTCCATCAAAGGCAGTCCCGATCCAAAATCTCTGATTCCCACTTCTCTTTCATTCAAGACTGCCAAATGTATGATGATTTAATAACCCTGTTCCTGGCTTGGGAAGGTGTACAAAAGGACATTTGGATGAGACCAGCAAACTCATTACTCACACCGACCTAAAATGTGATCCCTTGAATTCTTATGGTGAAAGGTTAATGGTATATTCACTAGACTCCTTTGAATTTTAATTAAAATTATTAAAAGGATTCTGAATTTCAACATGAACTGGCGCTTTCTATGGGGACTATCAGATAACGTCATTGCAGCTAAATCTCCGGTATGCAGTAAATGAAGAACTCTGACGATACTTCTCATTTACTTCTCATGAATTTCATTCTATAAATACTTCTGACAATGCATTTCAAATGCTCATTGCACTTCTTTAGTGGGCAATGCCACCGAATAAATGTCAATGAACTACATACACCGTTTCCCAACAGCCAGGCTCTCTGAATGATTTTGGTAGGTATTTTCAAAATATGCAGTATGGGTCAAACTTGTATTTTCAAGCCATAGAATATTCTTTATTTATTACATGTTCCCGTTTCACCGTGCTGTGTTTAATTTCTTTAGATCTTAAAGGGGTGACGTTCAACATCATCTACAGTAAAGCCTTTAGGAAATTAAATTAACTCTTTCCTTTGTTATTTTTTTAAGCTCTTTATTGGAATATAATTGCTTTACACTGTTGTGCCAGTTTTTTTTTTTGTACACCAAAGTGAATCAGCTGTATTTATACATATATCCCCATATGCCCTCCCTCCCGTGACTCCCTCTCACCCTCCCTATCCCAGCCCTCTAAGTCATCACCCATCATTGAGTTGATCTCCCTATGTTACGCAGCAGCTTCCCACTAGCTAGCTATTTCACATTTGGTAGTGTATATATATCAATGCTGCTCTCTCACTTCATCCCAGCTTCCCCTTCGCCACCCCCTGCCCCATCACCCACCCTGTGTCCTCAAGTCCTTTCTCTACATCTCCATCTTTATTCTTGCCCTGTCACTGTGTTCATCAGAACCACTTTTTTTAGATTCCATATATATAAGTTAGCATACGGTATTTGTTTTTCTCTTTCTGGCTTACTTCACTCTGTATGACAGACTTTAGGCCTATCTACCTCATTACAAATAATTCAACTTCATTCCTTTTTATGGCTGAGTAATAGTCCATTGTATATATGTGCCACATCTTTATCCATTCCCTTTGTTATTAAATGTCTAAGGAACGGATCTCTTTGGGAATCAAATTATAGAGCACCATTCTAATAATGCTGGTAATAGGAAAGACGCTGGCAATAGTGCATAGCTATATAACACGTATGCTGTGTCATGCACTATTCTAAGTGTTTTACATATATTAACTCAATTAATTCTCACAATAATCTTATAAAGAAGCGCTATTATTATCCCAGTCTTTTAGGTGATGAACCCAAGGCACAGGGAGGATAAATAAGTGCCCAAGCCAGCATTCAAAGCTGGGTATCTGGAACTAGAAACGACAATTTATTTTAAGTAAAATCAGTTGTTGTCTCCAGATCTACATATGTAAGGAAACCTGATGCCTAAAACATGAAGAATTTTCCACTTAAGTAAAACCTTATGCTAAATATGGTATATGGAATACTGTTAGATACCATGGTGTGATATTAAACATTGCAATTTTGTATTCATACTGTTATATATAAAAAAGGAAGAGGAAAGGAAGCAGGATTTCAAAAATCAAAGAGCGGTTTATTAGGTGCTCGGGAACACAGGCAGTAGAGGAAAAGGAGTGGCCTGGAGCAGCTTGGGAAGTCTCAACTGCGGAGAGGGCTCTGTCTCTTTCAGTACATGCGTCATGGATTGTATCCTTCAGTATGCCATCTGTATTGGAGTCAAATGCCATGCAAGACCCTTCCGTGGTTAGAGTTTTCAGATATTTCAGTGTTATTATGTGCATCATTGCATATTCACATTACATGTATTCATATTAGTTTATGCAGGATATGTATAAATTCACCTTGATTTTTTCCCTTAAAGATGGTATTAAATAATGGGTCTTTTTACAATAATTTTCTTATAACCAACTTTGCTAGAAAACATTGATTCCATTGGATTAGGTATGTTTGTATTCATAATTATAAACTCAAAATTCTCAAGATAATTCTGAATTATCAAGCCTCATTATACTGTTTATACTAAAGATTTAACTTATTTATATAATAGGTATGTTATCGAAAGCATATATTCCATATACTCTAGTGAGGAAAACTCATCATGTTCTGAAAAAACATTTCAAAATTGATCTCACTATCTGCATTTTTCTTTTAACAGCATATTTTAACATTGCCAGTGAGCAGACGGATGTGGAAACAATTAACAGCAGAAAAGAACAGACAGAATCTGAACTGAAGGATTTAAACCAGCAGGTAAGGACAGAGTCACGGTTTACAAAGCCTAGATCTGTAGTTTGAAACAGCAGGTGGAGAGAAGACATGATTCAGAAAAAGGGGATCTTTTTATTTGAAAGAAGTGATCGGTTAAACTGAGTAGGATCTTTGAATTAATGATGGACACATACTAAACTGACTTCTTTAGGAGAATTGGCTGGCATGTTTTTAGTTTCTATTTTGCTTCTCTTTTCCCCTTCCTAGAAGCATGAAAATCCAATTCTTTGTAACCCTGCTGATTTTTTGACATTTTCCATTTGGCACAAAAGGAATTTCCCTCCCTCTGTGGTGTTTCTAATGGACCCGAAACCCGTGTGATTGACATGACTTCCTTCCTCACGCTAGGCTTGGCATCAGTAACACTTTCAGAAATAATGTGTAGATCTCCTTACATCAAGTGCTAACTTCTGCAAGTCCTGGCTAAAACGCTATCATACGTGGTCTCCCTTATTCAGCATGACATCTAAGAAGAAGATTTTTTTTGTCGCTTAGGTTCTTGCCTTTAAATTATTCAGAAAGAATTAAAATTATGTTAATGGAATGTTAAGATCAAGTTATGAACCTCTTCCCATTTGGGGGGGCACTACTCCCCCTGACCTAGCACAAACAGGCCATGTTTCAGGGTTCCTAACCCTGCTGTACAGTAGCATCATCCAGGGAACTTTTAAACTAAAAAATATCAGTACCCAGATGTCAGCTTTGCAAAGTCTCAGTCAATTGTTCTGGAGAAGCACCTGGCACCTAACAGTTTTTTAAAGTTCTCCAGGTAATACTAACGTACAACCAGGATTTAAATCGTAGGCTTACTCTGCCTAACTTTGTACAATTGAAATGTTAAAAAAAAAAAAGGCATTGGTGAAATCAATGATTTGGGATGAAGTCACATGAAATATTTTCATTTCAATAAAAATAGTTTACTGGGGTAAGGCAGTATTGCTGGTTCAACATTTCATGATTACCGAAATTCAACTTCATGACCAAAGTTTACAGTCAGTTCTCTTAAAGTAATCCTTCTTTCTGTTAAATTCCACAACCAATTTATCAGTAAATCAAAATATCCAAGAACCTGATCACTTTCCAACAAGACCACTATAACCACTCTTACCCAAGCACCATCC
The DNA here is from genome assembly GCF_030028045.1 of Hippopotamus amphibius kiboko. Taxonomy (NCBI): domain Eukaryota; kingdom Metazoa; phylum Chordata; class Mammalia; order Artiodactyla; family Hippopotamidae; genus Hippopotamus; species Hippopotamus amphibius. Next base: position 80,562,405 of record NC_080198.1, read on the forward strand.
TTTCTTACCTGGAAACTCCAAGCCTGCTACCTGGTCTCCTTTTTCCGCTATTGTGCCCCTTACTGCCTTGTCCTTCTTGAATGTCATCTTCTCAACGAGATCTATTCCGATCACCCTGTTAAAACTGTAGCTGCCCTCCCAACACTCCTTAACCTACTCCCCTTTTTCTCTCATCTACAACACTAACATTTTGAATTCTATATACGCTAACTTACCATTTTTATTGTATATTGTCTCCTCATTTTAGACTGTGAGTTCCATAAAACCAAGGTCCTTTGTCTACTTTATTTACTGGTCTATTTTAAGGGTACATGGTAGGGAACACAAATAAATACTTGTTGAATAAATGTGACTGAATAAATACAAATAGCAACCCTGTAGGACCATGCTTTCTAATTGTAATTGATCATATCTTTAAAATTTGAGAACATTTTCTCGTTATAGAACTGTTGCTATATTTCTAATTAGTTTTACATGTTAGAATATACCGTTCTGAGTGCTTCAACACTCCTGGCAGCCTCTCTGAGCCCTCAAATTTTTTATGCAGGGAAACAGGTGTACAAAATAATCTATCAAAATGTCAAGGCATTCCCATAAAACTATTCCCTATCCCTCAAGTCACTGTCATTTCATCAGTGTAGACACAACTTTCTACTTCATCTTCATATTATCTCATAAAATGAACCGACTCCACTACAGATCAAGCAACTTACTTGTCTTCCCATTAGTCTTCATCAGGATATTGGAATTAGAATCTTCTATCAGGCTTTAAGTAATTTCTAAATTGCTAATTTCACTAATTACAGTGGTCTGATAATATACCTAACTTGATTCAAAAGAATTTGAAAGAAGTTAACAACTTCAAATACAAATAAGTGCTGCATCTTTTCTTCTTCCCAGTAAGTGTAATTCTTTTGTTTTTGGCTAATTTTTCTCACTTGTCACTTTATTAATTCAACAAATACTTTGTAGTGCCAGGCACCATTCTAGGAACTTGGGTTTACATTGAATAAATCAAACAATGATTGCTCCTTGCGGAGCTCACATTCTCATCTTTTGATTCAGTGACAACTCAACAATTGCTTTCATCTGAGAGCTAAAAATTTCTATTCTGTGCAAATCTTGATTAGATGCATTATTAAAGATGAAAGATGTGTGGACACATTTTAAAAAACAGCTAATGCAAATACCAGCCTTCTGCTAATGAATATACTTGTTCTGACTGGGGATTTATTGTCCTGAGAATTACAAAGCTTATCAGCATTGGAGACCCCAGACCTGGGCATCCATCTCAACTCCATCACTTCTTGCTTGTGTGACATTGGAAATGTTACTTCAGTTCTGTACCTCTCACAGTTTCTGTATCTACCAGTGCGAATAATACTTCACAGAGTTGTATGAAAATCCTGTAAAGCACCTGCAACACCATTAGCCAATAGCAAGTATTCACCAAATCACAGTTATTATTAAGTTGCATATAGCAAAGGGAAAAAAAAGAACACAATACTCCCTATCTATAACATCAGTAAATTGAAAAAACTAATTCTTGATGATAAAGACCCAGCAAAAATACTTTACTAACAAAGAGAGCTACCTGTCTCTGATGCAACTGGTATCCTTATTAGGGTTGAAATCATATATTCTCTACACTAGAAAGAATTTATGTCCAAACCAGATTAGGATAAATTCCCTTACTCTGTTCCCATATTACCTAGCCTTTTCCCTTCCTCACACTTGTCACACTCATAATTACTTGATTCACTTCTGACTCTACCACTTCACAGCATGCTGCAGGACAGCAGGAGATGAGTTTTACCCTTCTATAGCATAGTCTGTTTCCTGCTAAATGCTCAGCACACAGCACAGGGCCTCAGACACTGTAGGTATACGATAAGATTTCTTTTTAACTGTAATGCAATCAGTGAGAAATTTATAATTTGCCTCACAGAAAGTTTATTTTTCTTTTTTTTTAGTATAACCTAAGTCATCTTTAAGAAATTTAAGTGCCAATATCCTGAAAAGCAAAGCAGACCTGTTATAAGGCCTTTATTTTTACCGATAAATTTGTTCTATCTGTTGTGATTTTTACTGGTTTGCTTACTTTCATTTTATTTTTCAGAGAATTGCCTTCATAGAAACTATTATTTCCAGAAATACCAAAGAGCAGTCTGCATCAGCCAAGAAAAATGAAACTGGCATTCCTAAAAGAGAAAAGCCAGGTACTACCACATGGGAACTAGGAATAAGCTGAGAGGAAAAGGATGCATCATCTCCCAGCGCTGATGGCCAGTCCTTTCTTGTGCCATTGTCTGGGAGGTTCTAGGCCAAGTCCTTCCATGAAATACATGTTGAACCCTCACCATACCCTGTGGCGGGCCTTCTAATACTGCCTTCATTCTGTCAATGAAGAAGCGTGTCTTATGTGAAGTGTAGAATTCTCAGGGACACATGTTGATAAGAAGGCAAGATGGGTTTCCAGTCCAGGACTCCCTGACCCCGTGTCATGACTGTCCTGAATGTCTCATGAATGTCCTTTTATGATCTTGATCCTGGGTTCAAATGAGAACAGCTATGCCTTATTATAAGCAAAAAGTAGACTCATGAGATAAGCAAAATCCAAACAATGGATATATTTTTCCAATTTGCCTAAAAAGCTACTGCAAAGAACTGTTTCATAACTACAACTTAGTTTCAGAGAGCAGTTTCTTTCTCCAAAGTAGTAATGTTGGGAAGCCTTATCTCTAGAGTTAGAAGGAAACAACATATCCTGTAGTACTACAAACTAACATTCAGTAGTGAGCTTGCTTAGGACTTCCTGAGATGTAGAAGAAAATAAATTGGCAAAGCAAAAGTGACTTAGCAGTAAACATCTGGGAAATGTTTCCACATTGTTTGCAATCCTTCTATCAGGTTCACAGACAAAAAATTGGTGTATATATAAACTAAAATAAGTAAATTCATATATTGTGTTGTAACTGACACACTAGTAAAAATGCTAGGTTAAGCTGAATGCAGTGAAGCGCTTCTAGCTAATTTACTGGGTGGAATGAAAAGTGTTAAAAAAAATTTGACTATATAATTGTAAAAAGTCTCTAGTTTTAATGACCTCACTACAATTTGCAAATTATATTTTTAGATATTATCAGTTCTTAAGATTATAGTAGAGGGATGTTGTGTTATATTAACCCCCAAGCTCTTGGGGAATAAATTGAAACACAAGCAGGTGACTTATTCAAAGTGACTCCAATCTCCGGTAGAGCCAGAAATAGGAGAGGCTCTTTTCTGCAACATGTCCCCCACATTCCTACTCATCACATGCACATACCTAAAACTTTGTTTCTCACCACTACACTATAGCAGGAGTTGCTTACTGTTGAAAATGTGGTTAAACGGTATTATCAAAAAACAGATAAGTTGAAATTTTGTTTAAATAGTTGAGGTGACATCAAACACACGAAAAAATCTAGGAAATAGTGGAAGAATGCAGTTATGAGAAGGGGGAATATTATTCTTTTAAAAACAGTGCTGTTGCCATTCTTCAGAGTAACAGTTTTTATTTCCTTAAAACCTTTGGACTGTCCTCCAATTTCTTTAGATGCCATAACCTTCAACGTGAGAATTACTAATCCATATCACACTGCTACAAGTAAATACTAAAAATTAATTTCTTGTAGATGTAGTAGCAAGCAAAATAAAGGCAAAGAATTATTTTTTTTTCATTTAGATCACTAAAGAATTCTTTAGCGATGCTTTTTGCTCAACTTTTGATCTGAATCTTCCTTCATCATGTAACATCATTTTGTAAATCAATTGAGTACATTCAGGAGTGTGTGTGTTTGTGTGTGTGTGTGTGTGTGTGTGTGTGTTATGGGTGTGTGTTTTCCAGAACAGCCCAGCCCAGTTCTAACCTTGGCTGTCCTAATGTTCTTTCGTTTGGATGTGATTTGGATTAAAACAATTGCAAAGCACAAACATGGATTGCCAGCAAAGGTGACCTTTCTTTAATATTAGATTACAACATGTTTCTATGAAAATGAGCATCGCTGTCCTAAACCTTGGTTAAAAGAACCAGATGCTTCCCTAGCTTATTGTTGGTTAAGACTTAACATTTAATTAGGCATTTACAGGGCTGGATTCAACAGTCTTTCTACTGGTGCAAAATATCTTTATACTGCTACCGCTTGGAGTTTCCACTGAAGAAAACAGGCACCAACAAAATAACCAGTCATGGGTATTCGTGGGGAAGAAGGTCATTCTACACAGACAGGAAATGTTCAACTTTGCCAGTTCATGTGGTCTGGCTGACTATATTTAGAATCAGGTGGTATCAACCCTGGATTTCTCAGAGAACTCTAAGCAGGGTCGATGCTTGGTTTGAATTGCTGACAGCAGCTCCAGCCAGGCTACCGTTTCATAGTCTCCGCTGCCAGCTGCACGACCGTTTTCCTGCCAGCCCTGTGCTCACCGCTGCTGCCTCCTGGTGCTCCCAGCTGCTGGGAGACAGCCCCTGCCAGTCACATGCTGGGGCCTCTGCCAGCTCCGCGGCGGTCCCTCCCTGCCACATGGCAGCCCCTGCACCCCTGTGTCAGCACTGCTGTCACGTGCAGAAAAATCCTTCAGTGGGTTGCTGAAAATTAACCTTCCCACAGAGCCTCTTTCCCTGAGCTCATTGTTTGAGTGAGGTGTGTATAATTTTCTTCTTTTAGACAGTTTGCATATTTCATGCAAAGGGATTCTTTTGCTGGCACGCTGACCGAGATGCTCTCAAAAACATGTTTGCTTCTCACACTTTCAACCACAGTTCTCTTGAACTTAATAAGATCATCATACATAAACAACAAAATTTTAAGTCTGGAATCCAGATTCAAACAAACAGGAACTTTAAATGAGCTTCCCCTAATGTATACAAAAAGTCATAGATTAGCAAGAGAAACTTCAGAATTCATAGCTTCCACAATTTTCAACTCCCTGGAATATATTAGTTTGGGCAGAGCTTTCAAAGTCTTGAGCAAACTGCTACCCAAAAATCTATAATTTTTTTTAAATAGTAGCCAAATACCTGCAGTGCTCTAAAGTATTAGAATAAAGAGATACAAAAGTGCTTAAGGTATGGGCTCCATTCATAAGTAGTTTTCAATTTACTTTGGGATCCCAATAACGTTTTACAGAGCATTACAACACCAGAAAGTCAGCTCTCATTTGATTACACTTTGGACACCACGGTCTACATGCACACACAGTGCCAGGGGTTTAGGGGAAGATCATTGGTTTGTATGTTGAACTGTGAAGGCCCGGAAATGGGCCTTGAGATGGGCTGATGTGACTGGATTAGCAAATCTATGGTAGAAAATGCTGTGTCCAGATTGTGAAATCTCTTGAATACCCAGGTTATAGAGCCCGAATTTTACATTATCAGCAGTGGGAAGTGATTGAAAGTGCCTTGGGTAGAAAAGTAACATGATGAACTTTGGAATAGGTTGAACCATATGCATCTGGCCATTTTTTGTAAGTCAAAAGCATTCAGTATCTGTACTTTCTTAAGATTCAACCTAACAAGATGAACAAAGACAAGATGAAGAGAAAAGAACAGAGAAGTTTTCTCTTCTCAAGAACCTTTTGCTCTATCAACAAATTTGCCAAATTACTCCCTTTACCGGTGTCTACTTTCTTACACAAAGAGATGAGAAGAGTAAGAAAAAAAAACGATGGGAAGATAGAACAAAAGGAGAAGGAAACAAAAAGGCAGGAAATCACAAAGAATCACAGAGCATCTTAAAAATTCTTTAACAAAGAAAAGTATCTTCTTGGGAAGCTCTCAGGTAAATTTGCACTAACAAACACTTTAGTTAGGTCACATAGAATAGAGCAATTCTGTAACATTCACACATGGGCCCATTTTGAGTTGAACAAAATATAACTTGAAGATTATATTTTTTTCCCTTTCCTCCCAATTAACTGTTACTTACATTTTCTAAAAAAAAAAAAAAAAAAACAATTCATATTTTCAGGCTCTAAATAAATTCTGGCAACTTGCTTCTTAATCCACTGCTTAAAATGACAATTTAGAGATATCAGAAGATATCTATTTACTCGAATTGTATTTGGTGGAAGTATTGTATTTTCTGCTAAACTTCAGATGATACAATTGAAATGCCAAACATTTGGCTTCACAAAATATAAGCACAATGTCCTGCTGCTCTATAATCTTCGCCGCTGGGATCATTTAGCTCTTGGCCCACACTCTGGGACCTCTCCCCTCCACGAAAGAGAATCTAAGGAGCCCAGCTCAGGCATGGAATCAGCAAACAGTATTCTTATTGTTGACCATGTATAACACCATGCAGAGCCTCTTACCATAATGAACACCCCACACTGACTTCTAACTCCCCATTCATCTGGCCCACATCATTTTGCTTCCTTCTTCTCTTCAACCATTTTTCTCCCAGCTGGACATTTTCTCTAGGACCATTACAGAAAGGAATGCTATTTTCCTGTCCTTTCTCTACCCTTCTTTCTCTGAAACAACTAGAAGGAAACACAGAGGAGATACTGTAATGGACAATGGTAACATTACAAAGAAAATACTGGTCATGAGAAGCGTAATATTCATCCAGGTTTCACCCAAGTAAAACTGGGTCTGAAAGGGTTCTTTCCTACTTTTTATTTTGTTCTATCACTGGACTAGTGTTCTCCTATTTCCATGAAATTTGGGGTCCAATAATATTGTCTGTCTCTTTCCTTCCTATTACGAAGTTTCCTTTGTTTTTGGACAAGAAGCTCCAATCTTAGACTTTGTAATTCTGAGACAGAAGATAAAACTGATGAGGTTTCAACTTTCTTAAAGTATACAAAAAGATTCATTTACATGGGCCAAGACCTCTGCCAATAGCCTGTGTTTTAATCTTTGAACTCCCATTGATTGTTTGTACCAGTCTTTGCTTTAAAAGACACAATTTATCTCAGATTCATTTCCAAGGGTCAAAACTCAAGTTCCTAGAAAGTCCAGAAAGGTAACATAAATGAGTGACAAGGAGCCAGGTATAAGAAAAATAAGGAGTGACAGGAACTGATGATCTAGAGGGCTCGTGCCCTATCTTAAGGGGGCCACACAAATAAATCAATAATTGCCTTGTAAAAAGCTGGACCAGTGTTTCCAGACCTTTTTATATTTTTTCCAAATATTTTGAATTGGAGAAACTAAAATTATTCTAAACGTTATTCAATCAAATGACAAATCTTTACAAATGTACCTTGAAAACATTCATTTTAATGATAAGTAACTTTATGCGTACAATCAAGTAACCCATCTATAGCAAGGCTGGCAAACCTTTCTGTCAACAGCCAAATAGTAACATTTTCTATTTTGCAGGTAATTCAGCCACTAAGCTCTACTATTGTAGTGAGAAAACAGCTATATGTACACAAATGATCCATGGTTATGTTCCAATAAAACTTTATTGACCCAAAAAAGGTAGGCAGCCAGATATAGCCCATGGTCATAGTTTGTCACCCCAGTCTATACATACTCCATAAGGCTAGCCAGAGAGTGATATCCTGAGTATGTATCTAATCGTCCATATATTTCTCAAATCTTAATGTAAACAATGCTTGCTTCCCTGGGCTCTGAGTCAGAGGCCCCTGCTTGGTGTTTTCATTGCACCTGTGCCCGCCCTACTATAAGATCCATCAGAACATCATATTGTTTGGTAACTTTTAATTGGCTTTGTTTTTAGTAGGCTCTAATCTTTAGGAGAACAATGATTTTGTCCTGTAGCTGCTGTGTCTGGTATGTAGTAATCATACAATAAATATTTTCAATGCATTTTCTCATCTTCTTCCCTAATTAATCTAAATTGGAAGCATTTTACTATTTTACTTTCAGAAGGAGAAGGCAGGAAGCCATAAGATGTGAACTGTTGCTAGCGCCTTCGTCTATTCTAGACAGTATCGTCATCAAAGATTATCCTATGAACTGGCACATTTAATTTTTGCAGTCTTAGCATTAGGAAATTATGAAACTGGTTGTAGTGGTTCTTCTCACATAACATAACGATTAAAGAGCCAGATTCTTGGGACAAGACTCCTTGGATGACTAATCCTGGCTGCACCACTTACTGCGTGTTATTATTCAAGTTACTTAGCTTTTCTGTTAGCTCAGTTTTCCTGTCTATTAAAATTGGGCCTAGTATTCATACCTTCCTCCTATAGAAAGTTAGTGGATAGAAAGTCCATAGAGAAATACCTAGATATCCTCAACACTGTAAATATGAGCCAATCTTGTCATTGCCTTGTGCTTGAAATCACTCCTTAGTGTCCTCCAGGTCCTTGCTGAGTCCACTCAGTCAAGCCTTTGTCCTGGGCCACCCAACTGGAACGCCCTTGTCACACTCAGCTGTGACCTCCAAGTTGCCACATCCAATGACCATTCCATAGACATTATCCTATTAGATCTCTAAGCAGAACTCTGATATAGGTGATCCCTCCCTGCTTCTTGAAATATGTTCTTCAATCTACCATACAACACCATTTTCTCTTGCTTCTTATGCCTACTTTATTTGACCACATCTCAATCTCACTGCTGCTGCATCCTCATCTTCTCACCTTCTTGATCTTAGAATATTCCTAAGCTCAGGACTTAAATCTTGCATCTTCACTCACTCCAAGAGGATCTCTCATCTACATTCAGGGATTTAAATACTGTCTACATGCTGATGACTTCCAAATATATACTCCACGTTGAACTTTTATGTGAACTGCTCCTACTCAATCTCTTTACTTGGCTATCTAATTAGAATTCCAAACTCAGCATCTCTGAAACCAAACTCTTGATTACACACACACACACACACACACACACACACACACGCCCCTGCTTCTTCTGTAGTCCTCTTTATCTTAATAAATGACAACTTGGTTTTTACCAGTTGGTCTGGCCAAAATACTTACAATCAACCTTAATCTTCACTCTTACTATCCACAGCCCATACATCTGCAAATCTACAAATCCTGTGAACTCTACCTATAAAATATCTCCAGCATTCAAATTCTTCTCACCCTATTTACCATTTCCACCCAATCCAATCTCTAGCATCTCTCACATAATATATTGCGGTAGCTTCAAGACTGGTGTCTTGGTCTCCACCTTTGTCTTTCTTATGTCCTTTACTACATCCAGCAACCCACGTAATCCTTTAAAATGGAAATCAGACCATGTCACTCTCCTGCTGTAAATCCTCAGTGGCTTTGCACCTTCCACAACAAGGTCTAAAATCCTCAACATGGCCTAGAAGCCTCTCCATAATCTGCCTCTACCAACCTCTCTCATCCTATTTCTTTATACTTTCCTTACCATTCACTGAGCTCTAACCCCACTTCACATTCTTTGAAAACTCCAAGAACACTCAACTTGGGGCCTTTGCATTTGGAATTTTCTTTATTTGGAATTCTCTTCCCTCATCTATCTTCAGCTCTTTAGTTCCTTCCTCTGCACAAATAATACCTTATCTGAGTGATTTTGAGTTTTTCCTGTTAAAAATAGTGCCCCTCTCATACCCTAGCCTCCTTGTTCTGCTTTATTATTCTAGAGAACACTTATTACTATTCGACATATTATGTATGGTATACACAACCCAGTGCCTGTGCCCCATGCACACCACAGAATATAAGCAGCATGAAAACAGGAACACTGTTGCTCTTTTTTTATATATATAAACTTATTTATTTATTTTATTTATTGGCTGTATTGGGTCTTCGTTGCTGCACACGGGCTTTCTCTAGTTGCTGAGAGCGGGGGCTACTCTTCATTGTGGTGCACGGGCTCCATATTGTAGTGGCTTCTCTTGTTGTGGAGCACAGGCTCTAGGCACATGGGCTTCAATAGCCGCAGCACATGGGCTCAGTAGTTGCGACTCATGGGCTCTAGGGCACAGGCTCAATAGTTGTGGCGCACGAGCTTAGTTGGTCCGTGGCATGTGGAATCTTCCCAGAGCAGGGCTCGAACCCTTGTCCCCATGCATTGGCAGGCGGATTCTTAACCACTGCGCCACCTAGGAATTCCACTCTTGCTCTTTTGATTGCTCTAGCCAAAGCATTTTCACTAATGCTGGCTGCATCAGAGATGCTCAATAGATGTTTTTGAATAAATTTGTCACATTTATCCAGATTTTATGTATATTTGCAGATATTTCTGACAAGTTTATTCTGTGTTATGACTTATGGCTCTAAGTAACACTGCATTTCTAGAAATGCCAAACCCCTCCCCAAGTAGTTTCTAAGTGTATTCCAGCGGTAATGGGGCATATCAAAACCAAAACCAAGTGGTTTTCAGACAGCGTGTAATTTATGAGACTACTCTAGATAAAGATGTGAGGACAAAGTTATAAAGGGACATGAACCAAATGGTCTTGAATTAGAATTTAGAAATAAGAGCCAAGGAGTAGGACTTGGAAAAGCAAGCAAAAAAAAAAAAAGGAATATAACACTGAGTGAACCTATTTAACTCTGGCAACACAGACTGGGTCTTTCTTCTGTGAAGCTGTTCTTAACGACTGGACAAGTGTGATCACACAACACAGCATCTAAAGACACCAGCCAGTAACTTCCCAGAAGGAACTCTGCTTGACAAACATTTGTAACCTCGGTGCTTAGCAGAGTAGTCTACACATAGTAAGCACCTAATGAGCATGAAATAAGGTTAGGATAATACTTTTAAAAATACGAGACTTGCAGCCCCAATTTATTAAAATACATGCGAGATTCTCAGCAGGTGAATACTCTCAGCAATGTGTGCCTTCATCAGATAAAGCACTTTGCTTGCATTTTGTCTCCCTGTTGAAGTACAGACTACTGATTACCAGCTAAGCAAAGGAGAAACAATCTTTGTGTCACCTTTCTTGGAAAAAGTTGTGAAAGACATAAGAAATAGATGTCAAAGGAAAAAGAGGATTCTTCTTTGGGATCTCCCCAGTAGTGATGACAACCTTTCAACATTGTGTTTATTTAGTATTTTCATATCTGCCATTTTATTTCTTTCAAAGAACATGCAATCTCACCTTTACATTGACAACGATCTTCTTGCCTTCATGCAAATATTAAAGAAAAGTCTGATATTTCTCTATTGTCTCAGTAGCCCAAAGAAACTTACTAGCAGCTGGGCATATTATAACTTACATATGGGCAACTTTGTCTTTACAACATTTGGAAAATTATCCAAACTACTCTTCTCCCTCATCAAAATTAAATCCTCGATGAATAAATATCTGACAATTACCATATTAATGCATTTTGTTTACATATGTCACACACATCACAAAACCTAGCAAAGGTATATTTAGCTTTATCCAAAAGACAGTGACTGATTTGGGTGGAGGTTTTTCATGTTAAATAATATATTATTTGATGTTTATATGTCATTGACATAATATATGATGCTTCAAGTTTAATTTTCTGCAACCCAAGCCTTTGCAGCTCACTTAGGAGAAAATAACTAAAATAACTTGGGGTGGGGGGAACACTTTGCCAGGGACTATCCTTGTTTATCCCTCTAGTCTCAGCGTAATTATTAATAATGCCTCTTTCATTCAGAAAAGCAATTGGATAGTTAGTTACATCATCGTCCTAACCATACAACTACTTCATGATGCCAATATTTCTCCATTTCTCAACTCATCTGTTGAAACTGTTTTCAAGTTCAATCACCTGAACTGGAATATTAGAACATTGTTTTATGGTCAAATGACCAGAATAGTATTATAAAATTTAAGCACTCATTTTAAAAGAATTCAATTGAAATGTTTTCAGTTGTTTCTAATAATCAAACACAAGCTCAGGAAAAGAAGCACCTGTCACTGAGAATTTCAAAAAGTGTCTTAGCGATTGCCATACATACATTACTAATAAGAAAAAAGTATCACATTGTGCACTTTAAATATATGCAGTTTACTGTATGTCAATTATATCTCAATAAAAGTTCTTAAAAAAAGTGTCTTAGCAACTAAAGGCAAAACAACTGCAAGAGTAGAACAGTAACAGTGGTAATAGCAGCAATAGCAGCAGTGGAATAATAACTACTATTGATTGGGCATTTGCTGTTTTCCAGTCATTGTGCTAAGCATATAATCTTCATGTCAGCCTGAGAAGTAGATGTTATTATCCCTATTTTGTAGATGAGATACTGGAACTTGGGCTTAGTAATTTTAGGCGACTTGACCAGGCCTCATGGACAGCAAATTGCAGAGCAGAGACTCAAGGCCTGTTTAAGTTGACTCCAAAATCCATGGCCTTCAGCACTGAGCTATATGGCCTCTAATCTCTCATTTTAGGAAGGAGACCATCAGCGCATGGCTGAGGGTGGAATGTCCTGGGAATGGTGGTGATCTAGTGTGGCCAGAACGTAAGGTGATGGTAGGGAGTAGTATAAGAAAGGTCATGTGGAGTCACCTTATGAAGGACCTCGTAAGTCAAGTTGAGAAATCTTAACTGTGATGCGTATGAGGGCTTAATAGAGTTTTCAATCAGAATAGTGCAAAGACGAAACATGTTTCAGAAACACAAGTTTAAGGGAAGGAAAAGTAAAATTAGAGAGAGACTAGACACAGCAAGTCCAGTTAAGAGGCTGATTCTAGAAAAGAGATAGCAAGACGCTGAATAAAATCTTTGACAGAGGGGGAAGGATAGAATGTATTTGAGAGAGATTTAGGAGACAGAGAAGGCTCTAGGACTGACTGGTTGAAGTAAAGGAAGAAGAATAAGAAGGGAAGGAGGGGACTTCCCTGGTGGCGCAGTGGTTAAGAATCTGCCTGCCAATGCAGGGGACACAGGTTCGGTCCCTAGTCCGGGAAGATTCCACATGCTGCAGAGCAACTAAGCCTATGAGCCACAGCTACTGAGCCTGGGTGCCCTAGAGCCCATGAGCCACAACTTCTGAGCCCACGTGCTGTATCTACTGAAGCCCGCATGCTTAGAGCCACTGCTCAGCAACAAGAGAAGCCACTACAATGAGAAGCCCATGCATGGCAACGAAGAGTAGCCCCTGCTCACCACAACTAAAGAAAGTCCGCATTCAGTAATGAAGACCCAACGCCGCCAATAATAATAACAATACTAATATTTTTTTAAAAAAAGAAGGGAAGGAGGACTCCGATGTACGGCTTGAGTTCCTAAGCAAAAGTGCTCTTTTCTTTTTTTTTGCTCCTAAGCAAAAGGAGAATATGGATAAGTTACAGGTGAAGGTCTTTGGGGGAGAAAGAGGTACAGGTGGAAATAAAGAGGTGAGTTTAATAATTGTTAAATTTGTGGCCCCTGTTGTCATAATGACAAGGGACAGACTGGAGAAGGGGAAAGACTAAAACGACTGTGATAGAAAAGATCATGAGTTAGATACTCCGAAAACTGGAGTAAAAGAGAATGTGAAATTCTGGCTATGGAATTTCACACCCACATTCACCTGTGTGGATTCTTACCTCGCATCGGAGAATTCAAAATGATCCTTTGCTATTCCTCTTACAAGTAGAAAAACAGTCTAACTCTTTTCCATTTTAGCTGGTATAAAGCATAGAAGATATTGGTTAAAAACCTAGATTGTTGGTACATCAACATCTTTAAGCCAGAAAAAGTGTGTTTTTATGTTGAATGTAAGCATTACTGTGATTGCTGTCCTATGAGTTTTTAAAGCCACTTTAACATTTCAAAAAGAATAATAATAAAAAACCTTTGAGCGCCACCACTGCTATCTCTTTTTTTCCCTTCAATAGTGAATGATGGTATAGCTTGCCCAGAGCAACAAGGTTTAGGGGAGTAAAAGTCATAGGGCAACCGAGGGTGATCCACTCTTTGCAGTTGTTTGGTAATTTTTTAAAAAGAAAATGAGGGTGAAACAAAGTAAAGACTTCTTATTCATTAGAGGCAGATGGCTTTAATACCCAGGATGATACTCTTTTCACGTTCACGCTGCTTACATTCCCTACATAGTCAATCGCGGACAATAGGCAATTGTATAGTCTGGGAAATCGTCATTCGAGATGCATTGTTTATTGTTCTATTGTAATAAGTATATGACGCAGCTAATCTCTCTTTTTAAGCTTATTTTTGCTTAAAATGGTGACATTTCAAAATACCATGTGAAATTCAATAGTTATATCTTATAAGTTAATCAGAGGTACAAAGGATACAGGCAACTTGGTGTAAACAGTGTCAGGTATCTATTAGCTCGTTCATTTTCACAAGCACATGGAATATCTAGGGCTGCCATTTAAAGGTAATCTAGAAGAGAGCACTTAATAAGAGTTTTATTCCATATGTTAAGAAAGTACGTAGAAAAAGATAAGAACAGCAAAATAAGAGGCCCTTATAAACTTATTATATTATCCAGAAATATAAACAGAATTGAGCTGATGAGAACACTTTCTCTGAGGTATTTTCTATCCAGAGCCAGTGAGCTATTTCTTTTAAAACTATGGCCTTTTCACTACATTCATACAGTGTGCTATAATGAAAAGAAAACTTTTGAGAATTCAGTTACTGCAAGTTCATCTGATTCACATTCAATCTTTTTAACTATTAAGGTAAAACTTTAAGGAGGAGACTCTTGGAAATCATTTAAGTCATACGCGAACCAATCAAATGGAAATTGAGCTTTGTGTGTAAGTTGTTTTCTTTTGTTTATATCAGATCTGAAATCAAATATAATCACCTTTCTCCAAAATGGTTTTCTCTCACACCTAGAATTCATTTCATGTAATAAAAGTTTCTATTCGGTCATAAAAGACCTTGAAGAAAATGGTGAGAAACCTCTACAAAAGTCTAAACAGACTGCATTGGAGCAACCCAGACACAGAACGTGTCTGAGGAGGCCTGAAACCTTATTCTGATAGTGTGGAGACAGAGCACTCAGATCACCAGGTTTGTGAATAGTTAATAGGTTAGTGTAGGAATAATTAAAATCCTTTCTTAACCTGAGATGAGTGGGAAGAAGAATCTCCATGATAGCATCCTCTGTTCTCTTCCGTCAGGGTCGTGGCATTATTAGAATGCCAATACACTGAAACTGACACAGACAGACAGATGATTTGTTCTATTTGTTCCAAGGCTGAATCTGTTTTAATGAGGTTTACCTTAAGCTATATTTTTAGTTTGATAACTCGTCAATGTATATTCAATACTCACAAAACATTTCAGTATATTTGACCACGTAAGCTGACAATACACCTCAGTACAAATGATTTTGTTCATCTTGAAACCATGTGTCATCTACTCTGTGTAAGGCATGGTAGAAACAGAAATGTAAAGGAAACCCCTGCCCTCTATGATTTAAGTGTCGAGAAAGGAAAACTGATGTGCACATTAATAATTATAATTGAATAATGTAAAGACAATAATAGAGATGTATAAAATTCTCAATTATCCCAGAAAAGAGAATAAAATAAATAACTGCTCAAGGAATTAAGAAAAATGTAGAGAATAGTTGAGATTTGAGACAGGCTTTGAAGGCTGAATAGGAATTTTTAGGTGGGGAAGTCAGGGAGGGACATTGTAAACTGACTAAATAACATTCAAGCAGTGGAAATATAAAGGCCCATTTATTACTTAGGGTAAATGCTAAGTGCTATTACAAAAAGACTTGGGATACAAACAGAAACAAAAGTTTACCTCTCACTCACATAAAGTGGATATTCCTGGTTGATGTGGCTTTTCTCCATGTAGTAATCCAGAAATCCAGGTTCCTTCCTTCAGAGGCCCCGCTGTCTCCTAAGGCATGATTACTTTTTGCATCCACTAGATGCGAAAACAGACAGGATGGGAGATCTCGGAGGGTCATATCTGCTAGCCCACAAAAGGCACATTTTGCATCTATTCATATTCCACTTGCTAGAACTCAGTCAGACATATGGCCACAATTAGCTCTAAGGGGATCTAGGAACTTTACCCTAGCTCTGCCTTCTGGAATTCACATGTGCTTGGCAGGGGAGGCTAATATCTACGAAAAAAGAAAAAGCGCAGCGGCTTATCATAGCAATGTTAGCTTCGTGCTTGTATCACCATGTAATGAGGGTTATCAAGGAGGCTGTGCTGCAGGCAGCCATTCGCGCTTTCTTCCATGCAGCGGTTTGGCCACATCCTGAGACCTTAAGGCTTCTACCTGATCCTCAGCAGCGGCCAGAACACAAAGGGAGAGAGAATCACATGAGGGGCCACCTGCAAGGGGTGGACAGCACTTCCACCCACTATCCCATGAGCAGAAATGAGTCCTACAGCCCTACCCATGAAAACGCTGAAGAGTAATGTCTAGCTGTTTGCCAAGTAAAATCCATACTTGTGAACAACTAGCCAGTCTTTGACACCCTTGTGTTTTGAGTATGCCTTTGCTCTCCACACAGAGAACACCTTTGCCACCTCCCCAAAAGGAGACGGGCAAAGTCTCATTTAGTCACTGCCTCTAACCCAAAGTCTAGAATCTCCAGGAGATGTGCAGTCCTTCAGTGCAAATGCTGTTCCTGGTGATTCTATACGTATTAAGAAGACACACTTGGAGTTTATGTGTGTGTGTGTGTGGTTATAGAATATGGAACAGGAGCAGAATAACTAAAGGAAATACACCATTTGAAGAAGGGAATAACAAGAGCAGTCACGTAACTGCAGTGACTCTGAAATCCTGGGAGGTCAGCATAGGGATGGTAGGTTCCTGCCCTGGCACTTGGTAGAGGTTCCTGAGTTAGACCCTGATTCTGCCTTTGGGGAGGCACTCTCCATTTTTCACTGTTCTTTGTGGCCTCTAACTCAATTCTTAGAAAGTTCTTCATTCTTCATCATTCTCCACTGGGAATAATGCCATCTTTTGGGGGTGCCCAGCTTTCACTGCCCATTTCCTCTCGGAGTAAACTTGGTGGCCTGAAATTTGTTTAGTAGCTTGAACATTCAAAGGCTTTTCTCATTGACACTGTTTCACTGACAACACGTATTACTCAAAAATGTACGAGGGTGAGTCAAAAATTGTGCACACTCCGGTTATATTAAAACTTCTGTAACTTCTACAGCCAGAGTGTGGATAATTTTTGACTCACCCTCATAGTAGCAGGCTCCTGATTTATCTGACTTTCACACGCCAGTAACCCCATTCGAAATACTGTCCTAGACCTTGTTCTGTTTCTGTGCTCACTCATCCTTAAACCTCATCTCTCAACTTAATGGGCCACCTCGACGCCAGGTGGGACAGTAGGTCAAAATAGAAGATACTTTTAATTTGACTTGTCTATGTAGCTAACTCATTTCAACTGAAAAGTCTCACTGGGTTTTCACTGCTCAAAGCCTTTTTTCAGTCTTGCCTTTTGCATCTCTCACCATTTGGAGTTCACAATCAATTGGCTTTCCTACCTTAGAAAGGCCTCCAAAATTCTCCTGTTTCTTTGTTACTAACAAATAGGCCAACTATTTTCCAAGCCCTTCTCTCTCTTGCAATATCTGGCCAAAGTCATCTAATAGCAACCAATACTCACGAATAATGTTCTGTTTTCTAACCTCTTTTCACAGAGACAGTATTGGCAGACTTGAGGTCTGCCTTCCTAGTTATCAAAAGCGGTGTTTTTACCAAGCAGTTGGCCATGATAAAGGATGGATCTCAACTGTCATCCTGTTACATCTGCTCCTTTGTAGCCCATTGCCCAAGCCCCAAACCACTGACATATCCCTCGGGCTTTATTACAGCAGCAAGACCCCTTCAGTTTTTGTGCTGGTCTAATAGGCCAACCATTATTAGAACCAACAATAAAAGTCAATGGATTATCACCTCAAAAAGCTTCATTCTTTCACATCACAACCTAATGTAGATTGGAGGAGGGACACTGCTCACGTATTCATTCACAGATCTAAGCACTTGTACCTTACAGGCTCAGGGTTCTCCACTGTACTATCCACATCTGGCCTGCAGATAAGGAAAGAGAAAGTGAGCATGGACGATCATGCAAGGCTTTAAGGGCCAAGCCTGGAAATGGTGTATATCACTTCTATGTAAATTCAGCTACTCAGCACCCAGAAGCATGGCCCCATTTTGCTGTAGAAGATGGAAACATATAAAGAGTATAAGGGGTGAGACAACACAGATAGTAGTTACAGATGGTACGTTTCTGCAACAACACAGAAGCAAATAGATTTTTGGTGAGCTATCGTCAGTTTCTGTGTTTGCCCATTTACAGGATGTTGTACTACTTAGAAATTAAGCCAAGTGGTTTAGTGCCAATGGAGTAACTGTAACGTAAGCCCACCAGCGGAGACTTAGGCTAGAAGGGGAAAAGGTGCAAAACGGCCAGACCATTGAAATTTGTGTGCCATGATAGAGAATTGTTTCCCATTCTGTAGTCAGGGAGAATCTATTTGAGATTTTTTTTCACAGTAGAATAACACAATCAGATCTGCATTGTAGAAAGACTACTCTAGAAATATATGAGGAAGAAGGAAACTAACGTTAATTGGACATCATTTAACACCATAAATTAGCTAGGTGCTATTTCATTTCATTCCAGCAATAATCTTGCAAAGAAGGTAATTTTTATTGTGTCCCATTTTGACAGGTGAGGAAAGCTTAAAATCTTAAAGCTTTAATTATCTTTTCTCTTGTCCAATAGTAAGTTTTAAGTCAGTATGCAAACTGAGAAATATCTGACTTAAGAATCCATACCTCTTTTCACTAGCTAAGATGGTTAACTGGAAGTGAGACTAGAGACATAAAGGCATTTTAGAAAATTCTTTTAATACCTCATGCAAGTAATGAAAAGAGAGTATGTACTATAGGTCAACAGTTACAAAGGTGAAAAGTAGAGACTCATTTGGGAAATACTTTGAAAATATAATAGGCAGAACTTGACCAAATCCAAAATAAATGGATGCTTTCCTACAGCCTCCAGAAAGAAGCTCAAACTTGCCATCACCCCGATTTTAGACCAATGAGACATATTTTGGACCTATCACATCCAAGACTGTAACATGATAAATTTGTACCGTTTTATACTGCTAAGTCTGTGGTGATTTGCTACAGCAGTAGTAGGAAACTAATATGTACTCCAACGCCAACAATCCTTTAACCCCAGAAAAACCAATAATACTTTGATCATATTATGTTTTCACTGCCTTCCCTCTCCTCTCACTTTATTCAGTCAATTCACCAGCTTAAAATCCCTGGCCGATTATTATAATCACCGTCCTCTCTGGGTTTGTGATATTCACTTAGCAAAACCCAAACACTTGCTCTCTACCCACTCGGGGGCTGCCCTTCGATGACAGAATGTGGTGATGACAGCACGTGCAGATCACAGCCACTTTAGATTCATCGTATGGCTCTCTAATACTGCCCCGCTAAACTACTATATTTCTCCAGTCCATTTACTAAGCCACTCTTCTAATAACAAGTCTATACCTATTTCTTGCCTCAAAACCTTCACATCAATTCCCCCATTACTTTGGGTCAATGACTTTATTTCATTAAATGAAAGGAAACAATCTGAAGATGACAGCTGCATGGTTGCACCATTCTTTCTCCCCAACTTCCCACCTTTTTGCCCTATAACTTCTCCTCTATTACTGTGGCTGATGTGCCTGTGCTTTCAGGTGAAGTCAAATCTTTCATTTGTGTACCAAGTCTTGCCTCCTCTTATCTACTCAATCCAAACTTTCTCCTGTGTCTCTCAAGTTTCCATTTTCCTTCTCCATTGGAAACATGCTGTTATTTCTTCTACCTTAAAAACTGAGTATGTTCTCTTGGCTCTCCCAACCCTCTCCACAGCTGTCCCATTTTCTTCTTTTAGCTAAACTTCTCCAGAGTTGTCTGCATTCCTTATCTCCACACCACTCATGTCCTCTTGAACCCACTCTAGGTAGGTTTTCCCTCAAACACTACTAAAGAACAGCTTTAGTTAAGTTGTCAATTACTCTGTATTCCAAAACCCAAAGGTAAATATCAAGCATCATTTTACTTGACCTATCAATAGCATCTGATTCGGTAGATCACACTTTCTTTCTCAAAATATTTTTTCACTTGCTCCCCAGGTCACCATCATTTCCTGGTTTTCCTCTTATCTCAGTGATGTCTCCTTCTTCATCTTCTTTGTTGTTTTCATAGCATATGTCCAATCTTTAAAGAGTGAAGTGTCTCAGAGCTCACCCACTAGACCTCTATCTGACCTCATTCAATCTCATGGCTTGAGATACCATGCTGGCAATTCCTAAACTGATATCTCTACCCATGAACTCACCCCTGAAACTCAGCCTGTTATATTCAAGACTTTCTACACAGCATCAGCATTTGTATATTTAATAGGCATCACAAACAAAATATCCCACTTGACTCCTCCTCCTCTCACACACACACACACACACACACACACACACACACACACACACACTGCTCCTTTAGAACTCTTTACATCTCACTTTTCAATAGTAACTCCATTCACATGTTTTCTCAGGTCAAAAACTTTAGATGACAATTTGAAACTTTCGTTTCCTTAATATCCATAGTCTATTGGCTCTACATTCAAAATATTTTCAGAACCTTACCATGTCCCCCTTATACCTACTGTAATATCCCTGCTCAGAACTTGCTTAAATATGGCAGTAACTTCCTAACTAGCTTCAACTCAGCCACCATCAACTGGCTTCTCATCCCAGTCAGGGAAAGTCAAAACCAAGTCTAGCCCATTTGAGCCTTTGTACAAAGCATTATAAACCATCCAGGATAGCCAACACAATATTGAAGGAGAAGAATACAGTTGGAGGACTGATGCTACCCAATTTCAAGACTTACTATAAACTGCAGTAATCATGACAGTGTGGTATTGGTGAAAGAATGGATAAATAGATCAATAGAATACAATAGAGAGCCCAGAAATAGATCTTCATAAATACAGTCAGCTGATTTTTGACAAAAGAGCAAAGGCAGTACATTGGAGCAAAGACAGTCTCTAACAAATGGTGCTGGAACAACTGAATATCCACATGCAAGAACTTAATTTAGACACAGATTTTACGCTCCTTAAAAAAATTAATTCAAAATAGATCATAGACCTAAATGTAAAACTCAAAACTGTAAAATTCCTAGAAGAGAACATAAAATAAAGCTTAGATGATCCTAGGTATGGTGATGACTTTTTAGATACAACACCAAAGACATGATTTATGAAAAAAAATAATTGATAATCTGGATTTTATTAAAATTAATAACTTCTGCTCTGTTAAAGACAATATCAAGAGAATAAGAAGAGAAAACATGAACTGAGAGAAAATATTTGCAAGAGATTCATTTGATTAACGATTATCGAAAATATACACATAACTCTTAAATGTTAACAATGAAAAACCAAAAAACTAGATGAAAAATGGG
Source organism: Hippopotamus amphibius kiboko (assembly GCF_030028045.1). Taxonomy (NCBI): domain Eukaryota; kingdom Metazoa; phylum Chordata; class Mammalia; order Artiodactyla; family Hippopotamidae; genus Hippopotamus; species Hippopotamus amphibius. Next base: position 80,583,769 of record NC_080198.1, read on the forward strand.
CCAAAGGCCTTAATAGGTATCTCATCAAAGAAGACATACAGATGGAAAATAAGCATATAACCAAACACACAAATAAGCCTAAGATGTTCCACATCATATGTCATCAAGGAAATGCAAATTAAAACAATGAGATACTGCTACACACCTATTGGAATGGCCAACATCTGGGACACTGACAACATTAAACACTGGCAAGGATGTGAAGCCACAGGAACTCTCATCTATTGCTGCTGGGAAAGCAAAAGGGTAGAGCTACTTTGGAAGACAGTTTTGTGGTTTCTTACACAGCTAAACATACCCTTACCATAGGATCCAGCAATTACACTCCTTGGTATTTACCCAAAGGGATTGAAAACTTACGTCCATACAAAAATCTGCACACAGATGTTTACGGCAGCTTTGTTTGTAGTTACCAAAACTTGGAAGCAATGAAGATGTCCTCCAGTATGTGGCTGGATAAACTGTAGTACATCCAGATTATTCACTGATAAAAACAAATGTGACTATCAAGTCACAAAAAGACAAGGAGAACCTTAAGTGCATGTTACTAAGTGAAAGAAATCAATCTGAAAAGGTTACATATGGTATGATTCCAACGGTATGACATTTTGGAACAGGCAAAACTATGGAGTCAATAGAAAGATCAGTGGTTGCCAGGAGTTTTGGGGAAGGATGAATAGGTGAAGCATGGAGATTTTTTAGGGCAGTGAAACTCTGTATGACACTGTAGTGGTAGACACAGCTTATTACATAGTTCTCCAAACCTGTAGAGTGTACAACACTGAAATTCAACCCTAATACTAACTATGGACTTTAGGTAATAGTGATGTGCCAATGTAGGTTCATACTTGGTTAAAAGTAAAGTGTCATCTGGGTGAGTGATGTTGATAATGGGGGGATATGGGGGGAAATTTCTGTGTCTTCCTCTCAATTTTGTTGTAAATCTAAAACTGCTCTTAAAAAAGTAATTATACATATAATTCTCTCCCTTCCTCTAGTAAATAGAGCCAGGCCATCTGGCATAATCAAAGCCTTCTCCATCTATCCTATTCATAACTGTGACTCCTCTCCCTATTGCCACTTCACCAGAACTCTCTTTCTTCCTTCTTGACTTTATTTTTCTCCATTGAATATTATATTTCTCACTTGTTGATTTGGGTTATTTTCTCTCTCCCTGCTCTAGAATGCAAGATCCATGAGGATAGATATGTTTGTCTTGTTTACTATTGGATCCTTAGTGCCTATAAAAGTGCCTGATAGGTGCGCCTTTATTTCTTGAATTAATTATATTTTTGAATAAGAAAGTCTAACATACTTGAAACATAATGAATGTGATCACTCAGAAAGAATGTTTAGAGTGAGAAAACATGGAGCAGAGGAAACAAGGAAGGACACTAAGAAGGAATGGTTAAAACATCTGACTCGATTCCAGCTCCTCAAACTCATAATACATCAATTGCTTCCTGTGACAGCATAAATCATACTGATGATTCTTGAAGTTGTCAAATTATTTGTAGGAAGGACTGTGTGAGTGTGAATGAGTGTGTGTGTGTGTGTGTTTGTGTGTGTGTGAGAGAGATGGGGAATTAGGAGAGGGAAAGAGATGACTAACAAATTTATCCTTAATTTCAAAGATCAGAAATCTTTGTGAATACCCTCCAATTAATGCCTTGCTTGGAAAACCTCAGGTTAAAGTAAAGTAAACAACCAATGCTCAGTTGTTCTTGTTTATCTTTTCTCTGATGGCTGTGAGTCTCTCACAAAGTACAAAATCACAAGTGGTGGAAATATACGTCAACAGCTCAAAAATCAAAGCAAACAGTGTTCACATTTGAAAATCAAAAAATAACCCTTTGGCTTATCATTTTCTAACAGAAGATCTAAATTTTGAACTGCATCGACTTTACTAAAGTTTTATTCCTTTACATCAATGCATCTTCCTGGTGCTGAGTCCTTTCAGTTTGATCATAATTCAGTCAATTACACAGAAAATATTAGAAACTTAAAAAAGTAACTTCTTTGCGTTCTATGCTCCTCTGTTTTTCACCTCCCAGGACATCTCCTCTCTATTTGAATGTGTTCACAAACTGAATATGTTCAAGACACTGGAACTTCCTGAGATGAAAGACAAAATCACCCAGCTGCACCATTATATGCATAATTTATCAGACCAGTTTCTTTCTATGGAAACGGCTGTGAATTCTCTGTTCTATAGAGTCAATTCTCAGGTTTGTATTATTGTTCATTGTTGTATTACTTGCTGAAATCAGTTCTAAAAGCATGACTCCCGATCCTGTGACACTGGAGTCCAACTGCAAAAATACCAATTGCCAGGAACAGCATGCTCTGGCTGTCGGTTCAGATTAACAGACTGTTCTAGCCAGGTCTCTTCCTTGCCCTTTCCATTTGCCTAACATTTGTCCTGTTCTACTAGCCAACTTGATTGAAATTAATTTCTTAAAATGGCTGAATGATATTTAGATTATATAGAAACCAACTTGGTAAGTGTTTTTCCATTTAAAATTTCTTATTGGACAAACACTGTGAAAGACCTTTTGGGGACAAATGGCAAAGTTTGACAGTGGACTGGGGATTGGATGGCATTTAGAAATTTTTATTTTCAGATGTGATACTGTTATGGTAGTGTATGTGTGCTCTTATTTTTATAAAGATGCACTTTGGAAGTAGTTAGAGATGAAATGTAATGATGTATGTAATTTATTTCACAATAGCTCAGTGAATAAAAAACGGAGTTATAAAGTGAAAAATAAAGCTATCAATTCCCCAAACATAATTGATGATTTCATTAGCTCTCATGTTGGCATGTATTCTTCCAGTTATAAAATAAGTGTTACCACATAATAGTTACAGAATGCTTATTTTGTGCCAGGCACTCCAATAAGTATTTCACATGCATGATCTGAATTATCCAACAAACTTGTTTGCCAGGTAATAATATTTCCATTTTAAAAATGGGAGAGATTAAATAATATTCCTAGATTATATAGTTTTGTCAGTTACCCTCCAAGGTGTACACACACACACACACACACACACACATACACACTATAACAAGAAGATACATACTTTCCCACAGGCTTTGACTCAACTATGATCTTTGTTTCCTATATGTATCCCTCACTACTGCCAAAGTTTCTTAGTCACAGATTCATATACCTTCACCTGAGCAGGCCTCTTAAAGACATTTGGGCTTGCTATCCCAGATTTAGAGCAATGGTTTTCAAACTGTTCACTGCAGAGCTGTAGATTCCATGGAAGGCATCATGGGTCCCACCTCAGTCAAAAGAGACTCCCTTTGGGTAGACTCCTCTTTTAAGCCACTTCATTTATCAGGCTGCATGTAACATCCCATTTGATAAAAGTATTCTGCTACTAAAAAAATGTTTGAAAAATACATACCTAAATGAATGGATGGATAATATCGTCTTCACGCAGTCCTTTATGACTATTATTTATCTCAACCAAGCTTTTGAAAGCTATTGAAAGACAGATCAAGATTATACTCCTGGAAAGGACCCTGAGTACAGTCGCTTTCACTGTGGGAGTTCAGTGCAGTGCTGTCTGCTTCAATAGGCAGGTGAGCTGGGAGCAGGCTGACATGCTCTTGTAAAAACTTTTAAAAGGGCATGTACCTGACCAGAGGGGTTGATCACCTCTGCTCCCAGGTGAGCCAGGTAATACCCGTGGGTAAGGCTAAGATGATCATCAGACAGCAAGTCTGGGTGTGATCTTATACAGCCGCAACCAGGCAAGCTAGCCTTCACAATTGCACGCCATAGTGCATGCCTGAATAATTTTAGCATGTTTATAGGGTTCTACCCATCCCCCCTTAAACCATATGAAAATGCCCGATAAACCATGCAGAGCACAGAATGAGCCTCTATATATTATTTGCAATAAGTTGTAAATAAGCCAAAAGTGTTACCTATGTTAACTTTCACTTTAGAAAATTTTATAGGTAACTCTTTCTTCTGCCAAGAAATAGATAGTTGGAGCTAGTTTCTATTAAGGCCACTATTAGATCCTGATAATAAAACTAATTCATTTTCATATAAGAGAATGCTTGTCATTCAGTTGTCTGTAGCAGGGGACTATTCATCTAGAGATATAAAATATTTATGGAGTATGTTAAAATGGGGGGGGGGGGAGAGAGACCAGAACACGTCTCTAACTCCTTCCTCCTGAAGGCATTATCTGAAGCACTGATAACCCATTCCTACTGATTCAGTTCTCTTAGTAGTATAAAACATAAATCTTTACACATCGTTAACCAGCTGATGTTAAGTAGTGCAGTGTAATCCTTAATAATCTCTGTCCACAAATTTAAAGACTGAGAAAACTTCAGTGAAAGCCAGTTTTAGATGACCATGGAAATTTGTGGCACCAAAGTGGTATCAAGTGTTACAGTGGTTAGTCCTAGAATCTCAGTGCCTAGATGCAGTTTACATTTCCTACAGAATATTGGCCTGAGACATCTGTGCTTGTATTAAGCAAGAAAATAGCATGCATTTGATACTGAAATCTTAATGGGTTCATACTTCGGGCGAAATAAAGAACTGCTTTTCAAAAAATGGGATGACAATGTTCAGAGTTATACCAAGTAGGAAAATAGTGACAAAAGGACCTACTGTACAGCACAGGGAACTCTACTCAATACGTAATGACCTATATGGGGAAAGAATCTAAAAAACATAGATCTATGTATATGTATAACTGATTACTGTACACCTGAAACTAACATAACATTGTAAATCAACTATACTCCAATACACTTTTTTAAAAAAGCAAAACAACTATGAAAAATCTTTATACAGTCCTAAAAGTCTCCCAACTCCCCCACCCCCCAATATACTATTTATCCAGACTTTTATCATTTCAGCTCAATTACTATATGTGGCCCAATCACAGAGTAGCTAAGAATCTGGCAATTGGTACTGGCATGTTACACGGAGAAAATTAAACCCCTCCTGTGTGAATTTGTATCTGAGCTTCAACAGCTTACTGACCAAGTTCATGTAAGGATGATGTGTCTGTTTATCTATCCTCCTTCCTGGATAGATCCACCAAGGTTGGCTCCTCCCACCTGAATTATGTACAAATAAGTTGTAAAATAAACACATGCATTTTTACATTTAATCAGATTCTGAGTGACCACTTCCAATTTTCATCTTTCTCATTATCTCACTAATCTGGTTAGATATTTTTCCATTAGCCTAACCTCGCCAAGAGCAGATACTAAACCAGAAATTTCTAGTTTCCTGGGATATTGTACAGATGAAATAAGTGTAGGTTATTTATCCTCTATGGTGGGGAAAGGAGAAGCCCTCCCTCAAATGCGGAGAGTGTTTTCAGTGGTCATCAAAGTAGCAGCAAATCTCAAACACAGCCTGAAAGGACTTTGTTCCTCTTAGCATTTTCTCTGCTCCACCCATCTTGCTCAATTCAAATTTGTGTACAGAGAGACGGAATATTGTGGGGGAAAGGTGCTAACTAAAATTGTGCTTAAAACCACCCATTACCACCTGTACCTCAATTTAAAAAAGAAAGGGAAAACAATGTAAAAAAAAAAAAAAAAACAACAGACCACCAACCCCTTCATCTGTTCTTATCTCAAATAATAGAGCATTGATATCTTTTAGTTTTCTCAAAATAATAGAAAAATACTCTTGCAAAGTGCCTAGCACATAGTAGGCATTTGATAAGTATGTGTGGAATGGAATCGTTGAATACATGAATGAGAAAATGCTGTTAGTTTGAATTTCCACATCATGTCCACCATGGCTCCCTTTTCAATTTGTGTTCAGTGTGGCTCTTGAGCTCTCAGTCTAGACTATTGGACTGAGTTTTAACTAAGAATCCAATCATTCCTGTTGGGCAGCAGGCACATTACTTTCTGCTGACAGGAACGCTACAGGCCCAAGGTTCTGATTTCCACTGACATCAGTGGCCTTTTAGAAAGACTCAGTTACACACACCATGATTTAGCACACCAGCACTAATGATGCATTCATGTTTTTTAATTGGTAAAGCACATCTAATTATTTAATATTAGAAAATCAACCAAATGTTGTCTCACCCCAACCATACCAAATTATGGGGGGGAAGCCCACAATCACTAGTTCTCTTTAGCATGAATAACATATATTTTATAGGTTGATTTTAATGTCACCAGTATAATTATTTGGAAGCAAATGTTACATATTTACTTAGTGATGATAGTCTGATGACTTAAGATACAAGTATTTGCCTGCAGCAAGTTTCCAGTAATCAACCACAGCAAAAAGAGATTACAACAGAAAACTTTTGATATATTTACACAACTATGTTGATAATTGCTGTTTTAGATGCACCATACAGAGATATGAACTTACATGAGTTAAAATCAAATGAACTCTTCAATGTGGACAGTTTCTTAGAAATAGAATAAGCAACTCGTTTCTGTCTCTTCAAAGGAAATGAACAAGGTTTGATTCGTCTCTCTATTGGATGTCAGTATTGTACCACTAAAATATCACTGGCACCTTTACCCTGTTGAAAAAAATTAATCCTTTATGGAGAAACTCAAAAATCAAACAGCTTCAAGTAATTTTACCTGCTATCCAACTAATGATCTCACTGTTTTTGCCTGGTGTACTGCCTCTGTGATGCTTCTTTTCTACAGCTACAGAATTCTGTTGGTTCAAAAATGAATACCTTCGAAAGACGACTTGAAAATGTCACCACCACTTTGAATAACCTTCAAAAATGCTTAGAGGAGGTCAGTACTCTGTCGAGGCTGGTGCACAAGTGAGGGTGATTAATTTTTTAAAAGGCTAATAATTCAATTTTAAAAGATACACAGTTACTCACCTTGAGTGCAGTAGCCTATTTGTTCATTTTGGAGGTGGTTGGCAGGAAGTTACACAATGATTTCTGAAACTGCAAATGGAGGTATATAGCATATCATAATATATTTATTAAGGACTAATGCAAACCACATTGAGTTATAGGAAGGAAAATGTATTCCCCAGTGCTTAGAATTTACTGAACACAGAGAACTGAAATGAGATTGTTTAGTGAGAAGGAGGAGGAATTTCCATACTTACCTCCCCAAACAAATAAATCACTACTTCCATCCTGGGAATGTTTTCAAATAGACTACATTTAATGATACGAGTCGTATTAATAACCGAGTTTATATTCACATGTCTTTTCTGCTTTACTTTTCAAATGTATACTTCAGACCAGCACTGCGAATATTTTATGTTTAGGATATACTACAGGATATCAAGTCGGTTACCCTTGAATTGTTCTTTTGGGTTTAGGAGAGCGGCAGAATTGCTTCACTGAATGGCTGGCTTGTATTCACCCATAAACAGCACAGAATAATTTTGTGCAATAGTATAAGAGCATCTTTGAAATCATCCCTATACCAGTCCAGGAAAAAAAGGGTCAGTAGGTTAAATACAAAAAAGGAGGCTTTCTTTCCCAGGTTTGTCATCTGTTCATGCCATTTTGTTGAAACTTCTTCTTTGTTTCTGAGTCAGTGTCTTGTTACTAATTGATCGAATGTTAAGTGACTCACAGATAGGCAGGCATGGAGCTTTTCCTGGAAAAAACGCTGCATCAAAAGAGTAAAGCTGGATTTTCAGAAGTCCTCATGTGATACATCTGAGATCAAACATATTTAGGAGACTTTTGGACAAAATTGCATTGAAATGGGCAAAGGAACAAAATGTAAAAGACAGACACCTAGACATCAAGTCAGAAGAGCTGAGGGCCAATTAGCTTATCAGCAGACATCATATTAAAAATTATAACCATCATTCAACAAATATTCATCAAGGTCAGTGATGGGCAAATCTTGTAGTAGGATGAAATCAGAGCAAGAAGGAAAATAGACCCCCTAAACAAGACACAGACATTGGTGCTGATAAAAACTTTCATGTGACAAAGACAGCATGACCAAACCAGGGTGAAGAAAGCATATAGTAATTACTTATTAACTGGGGAGAAAAGTCAGTTCAGGCTAATATCTTACATTAAACACTAAAACTAATTTATACCGATTATGAAGTGAGAGAGTAGCATAGACATATATATACTACCAACTGTAAAATAGATAGCTAGTGGGAAGTTTCTGTATAGCAAAGGGAGATCAACTCGATGACAGGTGATGCCTTAGAGGGCTGCGACGGGGAGGGTGGGGGGAAGTCGCGGGTGGGAGGGGATATGGGGATATGTATATAAATACAGCTGATTCAATTTGGTGTACCTCATAAGCTGGTACAAGAGTGTAAAGAAATTATATTCCAATAAAGAGCTTAAAAAATAAAATAAAATAAAATAAAAAGTAAGCAAAAAAAATTAAAATACTCAAAATGAAATAATATACAACTAAAAGAAATTAGAGCTATTTACTTATCGACACTCTGGAAGGGACAGAGATGACTTTGTAAGTCTGAAAATAAGGGAAAAACTCACAAAGGAAAAGAAATTAGAGAAAAATTAACCTATCATCTGCAAATATTTAAGGCAAAGAACACAGTAGAAGATATATTTGCCAAAAAAATATGAAAACTCTTGGAAAATCTGAAGAAAAAATTTAAATACTAACAAATAGACAAGAAAATATATACAAATATCTTTTTTAATGAAGAAATGAAAATTAAAATCAAATAGAGATAGAACTTTCAGCAAACTAGCCAAAGAAGGAAAAACAAGTTTAACTCCTAATAACGATGCATGGAAGGAAAACAGGCACTAATAATACTGTAAATTAGTGAAGGTTTTTTTGAAAGCAGTTTGACAACACCTACCAAGAGTCATCAAATATTCTTACCCATTAATCGATGGTATTTCAGTGTCTGGACCCTATTGTAATAAACTGATGCTAATATATAGAAGTAACAAATTCAAAGGTATTCCTGAAATCGTTTTTCTTAACAGTAAACAATTACAGAGACATGAAACAAAAATATTATATATGTGTATACATACATATAAACACACACACATACACAGTGATTAAGCTATGACATGTCTTCCAATGGACTATTAAACAGGACTACAAAGGTAAATCTAATCCTTAACAATATGGGAATAAGTATATTCTGCAATGCCAAGTGAAAAAAGAAACAGAAAAATTATTTATACACTACCATGATTATGCTGGGAAAAAACTTTATATATACCTTAATGAAGATGAAAAAGAATACTCTGAAACAAGGACATTCTCGTTTGGAAAGTTATGTACTATTTTGTTTTGCTTTGTCTTTATTTATCCAACATTGTTAGCCCTGTGTCACTCAACCTCTCACAGCTTCCATTTCTTTCTTTCTTTCTTTTTCCTTCTTTCTTTCTTTCTTTTCCTTCTTTCTTTTTCTTTCTTTCTTTCTTTTTCTTTCTTTTTCTTTCTTTCTTTCTTTCTTTCTTTCTCTCTTTCTTTCTTTCTTTCTTTCTTCTTTCTTTCTTTCTCTTTCTTTCTTTCTTCTTCTTCCTTTCTTTCTTTTTTGATGTATAGTAAACATTTAACATTATATGTTTCAGGTATACAAGAGTTCAATACTTGTATATATTGCAAAATGATCACCAGGATAAGTCTTGTTCACATCTGTCACCATACATTACAGATTTTTTTTTCTTGTGATGCGAACTTTTTTTTCTTTTTCACTTTTTTTTTTTTAATAATCTTTTTTTGGGGGGTACACCAAGTTCAATCATCTGTTTTTATACACATATCCCCGTATTCCCTCCCTTCCTTGACTCCCCCACCCTCGAGTCCCCCCCACCCTCCCCACCCCAGTCCTCTAAGGCATCTTCCATCCTCGAGTTGGACTCCCTTTGTTATACAACAACTTCCCACTGACTATCTATTTTACAGTTGGTAGTATATATATGTCTGTGCTACTCTCTCGCTTCCTCTCAGTTTCCCCTTCACCCCCCGCCCCCTCCCATACCTCGAGTTCTCCAGTCCATTCTCTGTATCTGCGTCCTTGTTCTTGTCACTGAGTTCATCAGTACCATTTTTAGATTCCATATATGTGAGTTAGCATACAATATTTGTCCTTCTCTTTCTGACTTACTTCACTCTGTATGACAGGTTGTAGTTCTATCCACCTCATTACATATAGCTCCATCTCATCCCTTTTTATAGCTGAGTAATATTCCATTGTATATATATGCCACATCTTCTTTATCCATTTGTTTGTTGATGGGCATTTCGGTTGCTTCCATGTCCTGGCTATTGTAAAGAGTGCTGCAATAAACATTATGGTACAAGTGTCTTTTGGGATTATGGTTTTCTTTGGGTGTATGCCCAGGAGTGGGATTACTGGATCATAGGGTAGTTCTATTTGTAGTTTTTTAAGGAACCTCCAAATTGTTTTCCATAGTGGCTGTACCAACTTACAGTCCCACCAACAGTGCAGGAGAGTTCCCTTTTCTCCTCACCCTCTCCACCATTTGTTGTTTCCAGATTTTGTGATGATGGCCATTCTGATTGGTGTGAGGTGATACCTCATTGTGGCTTTGACTTGCATTTCTCTGATGATGAGTGATGTTGAGCATCTTTTCATGGGTTTGTTGGCCATCTGTATGTCTTCTTTGGAGAAATGTCTATTTAGGTCTTCTGCCCATTTGTGGATTGGGTTATTTGCTTTTTTGGTATGAAGCTGCATGAGCTGCTTGTATATTTTGGAGGTTAATCCTTTGTCCGTTGTTTCATAGGCAATTATTTTTTCCCATTCTGAGGGTTGCCTTTTAGTCTTGTTTATGGTTTCTTTCGCTGTGCAAAAGCTTTTAAGTTTCATGAGGTCCCATGTGTTTATTCTTGATTTTATTTCCATGATTCTAGGAGGTGGGTCCAAAAGGATCTTGCTTTGATGTATGTCATAGAGTGTTCTGCCTATGTTTTCCTTGAGGAGTTTTATAGTGTCTGGCCTTACATGTAGGTCTTTAATCCATTTGGAGTTTATTTTTGTGTATGGTGTTAGGAAGTGTTCTAATTTCATTCTTTTACATGTTGCTGTCCAATTTTCCCAGCACCACTTATTGAAGAGGCTGTCTTTTTTCCATTGTATATTCGTGCCTCCTTTGTCAAAGATAAGGTGCCCATATGTGTTTGGGCTTACTTCTGAGTTCTCTATTCTATTCCATTGATCTTCCTTTCTATTTTTGTGCCAGTACCATACTGTCTTGATCACTATGGCCTTGTAGTATAGTTTGAAGTCAGGAAGCCTGATTCCACCAGCTCCATTTTTCCTTCTCAAGATTGCTTTGGCTATTCGGGGTCTTTTGCATTTCCATACAAATAGTAATGATGCGAACTTTTAAGGTTTACTTTCTTAGCAACTTTATAATATTAATACAGTATTATTAACTATAGTCTCCATGCTGTACATTACATCTAATGACTATTCATTTTATAACTCAAAATTTATGACCCCCCCATCCATTTTGCCCCCAACCCCACCCTCCACCTCTGACAATCACCAGTCTGTTTGCTGTATCTCTGAGCTAGTTTTGCTGTTGTTGTTCTTGTTTTTAGATCCCACATAGAAGTGAGAACATATAGTATTTGTCTTTCTCTATCTAACTTACTTCACTCAGTATAATACCCTCAAGGCCAATCTATGTTGTTACAAATGGCAAGATTTCATTCTTTTTTTAATGGCTGAGTAATATTCATATGCCACCTCTTCTTTATCCATTCATTCATTCATCCATCAATAGATATTTAGGTCGTTTCCATGTCTTGGGTATTATAAATAGTGCTGCAATGAAGATGAGGGTGCATGTATCTTTTTGAATTAATGTTAATCAGCTTCCATTTCTTTGCATATAAAACCATGTTATGGGAATCACATAACTGGGGCAGGGCTGCGTGCTTATTAGGGTCTCAGAATTGAGGGATCTGAACCCTACAGCTGAAGATACCAGTTGCACCTTTAAAATTTGTATGTTTTTTTGCAAGAGGACAAACAATTGCCCACTTTTCTGGAAAACATAAGAAGAACCATATATGACACCAAACCAGAGGAAAATTAAATAGTACAAAAGATACTTTCGAAGCAAATGCAAGGGCTTTTGTTTCTTCAACCTTGATGTTCAGGCTAGACAGATAGCATTAGCAATCCCTCCTCACAAGCCTGTAAAAGTCCTGATGCACCAGCTACAGACACTTCCTCCCACTCACCAAAAGGTCAGAAAAAACTTGAGTGAGAATAGCATTATTACAGAGTGACTTTGAGTTGGCTCTATTTTTAAAAAGTAAGCCATTGCTTGTGATACACAAGCAACTGATCATACCCCCAATGTCTTTCAATTCTGTATTTTAGTAGTCTCTCACTTTTAGTTCTAGCAAGAAGACAGGCTGGAAAAGCTTTGTCTTAGAGACATCTAGAAATAGTGGATAAAATATGCCTTTTTAATATGCATCCTAAATTTCCTGACAAAATTAAGGTCTTGTTATTATAGAGTCGCATAGGATCGCACACCGCTCTATTTAGTTCTCATTCTGTCGATGCCAATTTTCCCAGCTAGGCTGGCTGGCTGTCTGCTCTGTGAAGACTTGGGTCCACTGTTCTCCACTGTCTCCCTAAACACAGTGCCCTTGGCATACAGTAGGCATTCAGTAAATATTTTTAATGAATTAATAAAATCAATAACTGGTCCTAAAATCTTGACCATGTATTTCAAAAATTTCCTTGTTCATTTAGAGTATGATTAATGCAGTGGAGCTTATCTAGTGTAAAGAAAACACGTTAAAAAAAAAAAAAAGAAAAAAGAAAACATGTATTTCCCCTGAGAACCTATAGTAGTTTATGTGATTATATACTCTCTCATTATTTCCCTTTCAGGTCACAGGACTAAATCAACATAGCAAAGTGCAGACTAAACATGTAATTTAATCAATATAGACGCATTAATGTAGGTAAATGAGGCTATGAAAAATTGAGTTTGGACTTAAATGCCTAAAGTAATTAAATTAACTGGATAATTAATGAAAATTCCAGTTCCACTTGTAATGTGTAAATACAGCCTTCAGAAGAAGAATTGTGAATTTTTTTTTCCTACTCTTTGATAGAATTATGTTCCAAAGAGTAAATAAAGCATATAGGTAGTCATATAAAGATCAAATAAGATTGGGATTCAGAGGGAACTTGGAGTTTAATCCAATATGTTCATTCTAAAAATAAGGATGAAGCTTAAAGATATTAACTAATTTGCCCCAATTTCTGTTAGTAAATATACATCTGAATATAGACTCTGACTGTTTCCAGCAGTGTGTTTCTGCCACTGAAATATGCTAACTCAAGCGCTGAGTTCATTTGCTAAAAATATAGATCCTTTTGTACCCTATAGCCAAGTAAAAATCTAAGACTTCATTATTTGGCAAGTTATTATGCTTAAATAATATATAAATTGGAAACCTAGGTCAACAAAATTTGCTGCCATTAATTATAAGGACACCTTTAATCCCATCTTTCTAAAAATACAATGGTAATAAAATATAATGAATAATGGCAGATTATGGAAAATAGAAAATATATGCACAGGTTCCACCTGAATTCTCTTAGAAACCCACATTTCTGGAATTTGCCCAGAGTAAGTAAGTAAATGTGATACTTTTACTCAGAATTGGAGCATATCTACTTTAGGCAAATATAATTGCAAGAAAAAATATATTTATAATATAAGCTGGTGAACAAATTGTTTTAAACTTTATTCTCCATAAGAGGGTGAGTCAAAAATTATCCACACTCTGGCTGTAGAAGTTATTTTAATTAACTTTTAGAAAAGAAAAGTATATCATTTTTCCACATAATCTCCTTGCTTTTCAATACATTTTGTCCATCTGTCAACAAGCTTTCATATTCCCTCATTAAAAAATGTTTTAGGCTGAGCTGTGAGCCACGAATGCACCGCTGTCCTCACTTCTTCATCAGAAGTGAATCCGGCTCCTTCTTGATGGCTAACGCTTGTGCGGCCTTCCTTGAACTACTCTTTCCAATCATACACATTTCTTCATGACAAAACACTTTCTCCATACTGCGCACAAAGTCTTCTAAATAGCAGCACCAGCTACACCCTCAGACCACAAAAAACGAATCACTGCACCCTGCTCTTCTTTAGTGCAAATCACAAGTGGGGCATCCATTTTTGCTCGCACCGCAGTTACAAATGAACTAATGTAACACGTTCCCACCTGCACAGCAGTGACTGGGGAGACAGTAGCCTTGAACGGAAAGCATTGATGAGACGGTGCAGACAACAGAAGTTTTAATAGAACCGGAGTGCGGATAATTTTTGACTCACGCTCATATAAATATCTCTCAGTAAAATGTAAAAATCTTCAATAAAAGTTGCTTTTATCTCTTTTATGATTTTCCCTTTGTTCTTAACCAGTTTTAAGGTATTTTTTCTGAAGAAAAATAGTTCACTAAATTTCTCCAAATCTCAGCACCTCTCAAGATTGTGTTCGATATTGGCGTCTTAAGTTAGAAAAAAAAAAGTGCATAGATAAATCTACATTTCACCACTAGATGTCACCAAAGGTTTGTTTATCCTAACATTACCTACCCAGCATTTCTCCATTAGATCACCAGCTCCTGTCAGAGAAGTGTTCTAGTCCTCACTACAAGGAAACTAATTTTAGTAATGTGTTCTTTACAATATTTAATACGTCAACCCTTAAATAATATGTTTCTACATGCAACACACAATAAGTACGTATTAATAGAGAGGTCACCATTGATTATTTCAAAATTTTTAATAGACCCAGCTGACAGGCAATGCCAACTGGAGAGTTATTTTATAGCGAATACATATATATTAACATAATCTTAATAAATATATGTGAATATACAAATTCATGTATATTTTCTCTACAGGTTTCTTTAGAAGACAAGCATAGTTTGGTCTCTCTCACCCATGAGAGACCTCATTGATGTGGGGAATTATAAGACAATTTGCAATTGAAAGTATTCATAGCATTATGAGTGTTCGTATGAGCCAAGATGGAAATTTAACAGTTAATTTTACATGTTTAATTGCCTTAAGTATTTGAATATAGACTTTTCATCTGTTGGATTTATTTCCACAGAAAAATAATAATGAAGTTATTTAAATCCTGAGATCTTGGTAGAACTCCTTCACAGAACAAATTTCTGTGTCACACATACAATTTTATTTGAAAAATCCAACCTAATCATCTCTTTTCTTTGTTTAGGGTAAGGTAAGGTTCACCTGATGGGCAGATTTTTAAACCTAAAGAGATCAAGAAGGAAAAAATGATACTAATGTAATTTAAGTAATGGATAAGTTATATAGAGAGTTTTTTTCTTTACAACGTACTATCAGAAACCACCTTTGGGTATTAAATGTTTTTCCTAGATGTGCTTTGTACAATAGCATCTCTTTTTTTTCAGGACATAATGTAATTGAAACTATTTTGATTGAGCATTTTTTATCTGCCTTTAAACACTCACTAATTATAACTTGCTCTCTAGGACATGGATGGTGTTTTTTTGCAGCTTTCCCAACTTAAAGACAATCTCTATGCTATGGAGAATGCATTGAATGGATGGATGGAATATTTAAATTTACACGCATTACCAACTCAACCCTTCCAAGAAAAAGAAAAGAAATTTTATGCTACAGGACTCCCATGTGTGATGTCTAGTCAACATTATTATATTTCTGGTATGTTGACCATTGGTTATAATGATAATTTGCTTTAGTGTGATATTCAGAAAAGCGTGGGCATAGTACATGTTTAGTAACTCATTGCTATCCTCAGACATATTTCCTGGCACATAAGAGGCATTCTGTTTGTATGAGAGTGAATCAAAAATTATCCTCACTCCGGTTATATTAAAACTTCTGTTGATCTCACTGTTTTATCAGCGCTTTCCATTCAAGGCTACTGTCTCCCCAGTCACTGCTGTGCAGGTGGGAACGTGTTACATCAGTTCATTTGTAACTGTGGTGTGAGCAAAAATGGATGCCCCACTTGTGATCTGCACAAAAGAAGAGCAGGGTGCAGTGATTCATTTTTTGTGGTCTGAGGGTGTGCACGTCTGCACACTTCTGCCCACACTGTCGACACTCTGCAAAAACTTCATTGTAAGGTGCTAAAGCACCCTCCCTATAGTCCTGATCTTGCTCCATCAGACTTTCACCTGTTTGGTCCCCTGAAAGCAGGCCTACAAGGACGAAGATTCACTTCTGATGAAGAAGTGAAGACAGTGGTGCATTTGTGGCTTGCAGCTTGGCCTGAAACATCTTTTAATGAGGGAATACAAAAGCTTGTTGACAGAAGGACAAAGTGTATTGAAAAGCAAGGAGATCATGTCAAAAAATGATATATTTTTCTTTTCTAGAAGTTAATTAAAATAAATTCTACACCCAGCGTGTGGATAATTTTTGACTCACCTTCGTATTTGTTGAAGGAATGAATAAACACATGAATGATACATGGCAATAATCATGAGAAGAGAGACTTTGGATTTTTCCATACCAATCCCTGCTTCTGTAAATAATCCAAACACCACATGTAATATTAATGGCAGTAACATAATGACAAAACATTTTACGTGGGAAATATTTAATTTGCGCAACTTACACTTGCAAAAAGGCAGAGATTATTATCAACAATTTGTGAATGGAGAAAATTACGAGATTATGCAACTTGTCACAGCAGACTGAGAGAAATTAATTGAGAAATCGAGTCACTGCATTTAACAGATTTTTATTTGAAACGTTAGTATGGCTATTCCATATTCTTTGCAACCCAATATTTTTGGTATTCAAGTCCATGCTGACCAGGGGTAGAGTTTGGAGGGAGCTGTCATGCTCACAGGAAGGTACTGTTTACTTATATTTAAGGAAAGGACATCTATAAGATTTAGTGCTACCAACGGAGAGAACATACGGCTTGTCCGTGATTGTTCCCACATTTTAGAGAAATATCCCCTCTTGAACCTTCACTAATTCAACAATATTTATTTAGCAATACCAGGTGCTAGTCATTGCTCTGCTCACTGAGGACTCAGCATTGGAGAAGATTCCTGCTCTTGTAGAAACTGATTTCTCATTGAGAGAAACAAACATAAATAAGGAAGAAAGAAATGTATAAATAAGATGATTTTAGAGAATAAGTGTTATGAAGAAATTAAGAAAGAAGTGATTATATTAGAAAACACCAGAGAAGGGTGGTTTAAATTGAGTGATCAGGAAAGTTCTCTCTGACCAGAAGGCATTTGGACAGAAGCCTGCATGAAAAGAAAGGGCATCAGTTGGAGATCTGAAGGAGGGGCCTTCCAGGGAGGGAACAGCAGTGCAAAGCCCTTAGAGGAGACATGGGAAACATAGAAAGTCCAGGAAGACTGAAAGTCAGTGCGAAAGTGGAAAGTGCAGTACAGCTGGTTGAAAGCACAGGTCATGGTGAGGACGGTAGGACCGAGTGGGTCACAGTAAAACTTTTGGGAAGCCAGAGGATTTCAACAGGGTAGTGATAAGGCAGGATATGTTTTTTAAAGAGGACTCTGGCTGTTGAGTAGAAACTAGATATTAGAAATCCAAGAATGGAATGTGAAAGACCTTCTAGGAGTTTTGTGCAATAAGCAAGAGGTCTTCATGGCTGTGGTGGAGAGAAATGAAAGGTTTCAGGAAAACTCCCAGTGGTAGAGCAACAGGACTTCACTGTTTGATTGATGAATGAGAAAAATATAGCTATTGAGGTGTTTAAGTAACTGGGCAAGTACTATATACAAAATGGTAAAAATTGCAGGGGAAATTAAAAATTCTGTTTTTGACATTTTAAATTTGAAGTGCTATCAGACTTAAAAGTGAAGATGCCAGTGGGGAGGGTTGGGGGGGAATGAATTGGGAGATTGGGATTGCCATATATACATTACTAATAAGAAAAAAATATACCAAATTTTACACTCTAAATATATGCAGTTTATTGTATGTCAACAGTATCTCAATAAAACTTCTTAAAAAAAACAGTGAAGATGGCAAGTAGGCAATTAAGCTGGGAACTGTAGAGACAGGTAAGATCTGAAGATGTAAATTTGGGCCATCAACTTATGTATGGTGCTCAGAGGCACGATGCTCTGTGGGATCATATGGGGAGAGAGTTCTGATAGAGAAAAGGGCCCAGGACTCCAGCTCTGGGGAGCACCAACATCTAGCGGTCTGACAGCAAAGTTGTACCCAGAAATCAAAACTAGAAAGGGTCATTGAAATAAGAGGGGAAACAGGATAGCACATCTTGGGAAACAATAATGGCTTTCATTTATCGAGAAATACTATATGCCAGGCACCATTCTAAATTCTGTTCCTGCATTAAGTCATTTAACCCCCACAACAACCATATGACCCAGGTTAAACACGAGTCCTATGCTCTCCTTTATAGAAGAGGAGGTGAGGGGAGAAAAATTAAGAAAATAAATTAGTTCAAGGCAGAGGTAATTATGTCAAATGTTCTGAGAGGTTGAGTTTGGAATAAGATAAAGACGAAAAGTGATTCTTGAGTTTGACAAATGGAGGTCATTGGAGGTCTCGAAAAAAACAGTTTAATAGAATAATGAGGGAGGAAGTCCAATAAAAGTGGATTACATAAAGAATGGGGGGACCTTTTCAAGAAGTTTTGCAATTAAAAGGAAAGCAAAAAACAAATTAATTGGAGGAAAACACAACATTAAGAATTTCTTTTAACGAAAGGAGATACCAAGAAATATTTTTATTCTGCTGGGGATATATATGGAGAGAAACTAATGCATAGGAAAGATGGTGAGTAATTGCTGTAGTCAAATCCTGAAAAATCAGACTGGGATCCAAACTGCACATAGAGAGGAACTGACTTCTGATGGGAACCAAGACATCACACATTTGAACAACTATTAAGGCAAAAAGAATGTAGATACAGTGGGTAGAGGGAAGGGTGGGCAGTGTTGACAGCCCTGTTAAGATCAGGGCCATGGTTATAACGAGAGACTGACCAGCACTGTGTTTTCTCTGGCAATATTCCGCTGGTCTGGGGCAGGTGTGGAGCAGGGAAATGAGTTGTCCCAGGTGAGTCAGTAGATAGGGTTGGTTTTTCCCAAGAGAGTTTGATGAAGATCCACATCTGGAAGTTGGTGCAGTGGTTAGCCTAATGTGTGCTATCCAGCAAGGTGCCTTCACTGGACTAACATGAGAAGTTCTGCTGTCTTCACTCCTTGCCCCTCTCTCTCTGAGTAGGAGAACTTCCATGTTGTTTGTAAGATGCTGTCACAAAGTCCAGTGTTGAGGGAGTGTAGTGTTTAAAAAGTTTGGATTTTAACTTATATTATGAGCATTTATATGGGTTCATATACATTCATTCACAGAAAGAATCGCAGCAAGCTGTCCTTTCCTGCTCTCTAGCACCCCCAGATCTGCTGGGGATCTGTTGTGCAGCAGAGTAAAGTCTTTCAAATCATGCCATCCGATGCTTCATCAATATATTTAGTCAAAATTTCTCTTTACAGTTCTCGAATAAGTAGCTGTTGCTTGGTTTCTTGAGCTACTTGGAATCATTCTTTTAATGTCTGTCGTTGTCACCACGGCTATTTGTTAAGAGAATTGGTTGAAACTACATTTGAGAATACTAATTATACTAGAATTCTCAACCTGGGCACTTTCTACAAGATCACACTTTGAAAAACCTCCTGCTGTCAAACTTATCATTAAACAGTAGAGTCTTTGTGCAAAAGACAATGTCTTATTCAACCTGGTATCCACGCACACAGTCCTGTGCCTAGCACAGAGCGGGTGCTCAACACATGTGTCTTCAAAAAAACAAAGTGGATTATCCTGCCGAGGAGTCTGAATAACACACACAGACAAGCACGAAGCCAAAAGGGGAGAAGGAAATGAAACATTAACCTGTGAGAACACGTAGGCTTTTTATTGTGTTTATAACTGAAAAGAGCATGGAATTAAACATTCTGTTCCAGATCACTTGGTGAGATGATTATAGAGTGATAATTTAGACCCACATTTTGTTTGCCTAGATATTCTACACCAAGTATGCGACTATTCAGTTTCTCACATCTCTTAGACCAAGGTCACTGACTGTTTTGCTCTCTTTAAAAAAGCTGTTCCAGAACCAGCATCATAAGATCCTAAAGATGTAGTAGATCCTGAAATACCGGAAGAAAAACCCAAGATAGTCATTTCATTCATAAGGAATCTTACAGGTAAGTTTTACAGTTTGATGTAAAGCTCAGTGCCCATGCGTATCACCTGGAAAAGATTCAGCAAGTAAGAAGTAGTTTGTCTCCAAACCACCTGCCTTATTTTTAGTAATATCTATCCTATAAATGCTAAATATCAAGATTTTAATTATATGTATATATACTTTTTCTTTTGCCAAAACATTCAATATATTTTTGTATATTTAACTCTAAAATAACTCTAAGGCTAACGGTGACCAAAAAATGTAATTTTTTTCATTTTGTCCTGCAGTGCTACTCTATATAGTTTATTCTGTAAAATGAAAGCAAAAATTATGTGAACTTCTTAAATGATTACTATCCAAGTTTTAGAAGCATAAAATGAAGCTACACTAAGACTATGAGTGAAACTTGCTCAATTATAAAAACTTTTGATTAATTTATATTATCTAGATATTCAAGAGTAGCCTGTTAATATTAATTCATGAAAAGAGAACAAAGCCTTCTAACATGGGGGAAATGATGATTTAAGAAAATGACTGTAGGTTGCCTGCCTTTGACATGACTAAAATTATTATTTCATTTTA
Source organism: Hippopotamus amphibius kiboko (assembly GCF_030028045.1). NCBI lineage: Eukaryota > Metazoa > Chordata > Mammalia > Artiodactyla > Hippopotamidae > Hippopotamus > Hippopotamus amphibius. The sequence goes on from NC_080198.1 coordinate 80,604,563, forward strand.
AGCTTTCCATTTGAGTTAAAATAATACATTTGCATGGATTTTTTAAATAACATCTTTATTGAGATATAATGTATATGCCACATATTATAACATGTAATTATATATACAGTGTATAAAATCATGGTAAATATGATATATTCAATTCATATTTTCCACTAAACATGGAAAGCCCATGTGTTTATGCTTTAATTTGTAATATCTATAAGTTAATCAGGGCAACAAGGGAGAAAGCGCACCTACTGCACAAACAGTGTCAGAAATAAGGTTATCTTTAGAGGGTCAAGAACAATGTGCACTCAAGAAAGAGACAGAGCCTCTCCCACTCTTCCCCTAGACTTCCCCCTGAAGCTAATTAATTAGCTAATTCCACAACCTCTGTTGAGAACCTATCCTATACCAGACACTGACCATACATCAATGAACAAGACAGTTGTAGTTCCTGCGATGGAAGAATGAGGCAAGAGTTTGTCAGTACAGACAACAGAATTTTTTTTTTTTTTTTGCATTTTGCTTGTTTTATTTGACTCTTATACCCCATAAAATAAGGAATCTAAAATATCAGACTAAGAGCCTGGTAGAATTAATTGGTATAGTTTTGACTTCTTTCAGAAGCCCACTTTTGGAATATGCTCATAGATCTGAAATTGGAATATAAGCAGTAAAGGCACCATATAACATAAAGAATGTAATGCCTTTGATCCAGTTAAGGATCTCTTTTTCTGATTACTTATCCCACAGAAATACCCACATAAGTGGGCAAGATTATTACAGTATTTTTTTGTAACGGTGAAAAATAAGTGTGTTAGAGGGGCCTTATGTTTATTAATAGGCGAACGAGTTAAATAGATATTGTGTGTTCATATGGTGGCCTCCTCTCATACACTCAGCCACTAAAGGGTCACCATTTTTTGAACAGACTCCTTTGATCTGAATAAACGGTGTAGACAACAGAATTTTCAAGCTAGGGATCAAAGGCCCAGATTTATTATCAGAGAAAATATTTCCAGGAAGAAACTTTTAGATTGAGAGGAAAGAAATGGAATAGTTATGAAGCTGGTTACCAATACATTGTCGTAGAAATGGGTACTGGAATAATAGGAAGCTAAGTCAGAGAGTGAGATACTGGAGTAGAATATTTCAGAAGTGGAGAGTCTCCACGATAAAAAGCCCACATTTGGCTAGAGGTAATGATTAAAGAGGAAGAAAAGAAAAGGTCAGTGGCTGTGACAACACCAAGCAAATGTGATACTCATTTATCAGGTGGTCCACCCAGTATTTGGAAAAATCTTAAAGGCCATTAATCCAACCTCCTTAAACAGAAACTTATATGAAGGCACAAACTTCAATAAATCTTGGCCAAGTAGCTGTCATCCTAAGCATAAAATAGTTACCCAAAGTAGAACATTCTCTAGGAATGATTTCACTCACGTTCTTTAAAGCGAGTGTAAAATAAAATCAGTGGTATTTTTGTGTTTAAAATTAATGATGATTTGCACACCACGGTTTGTGTTTTTCACTTTATTATCAGAAAAAATCAATGACATAATGTGGAAAGAAGGAACTTTTGATTCCCTCTGGGTCAAAAGCACTTGAATAAAAATTCTAGTGGGAGAAGCAGTCAGGGATGCAACTAAGGTTCTCTTCAAGTTGACGTTTAAATTACTTTTCACGCACAGGCATGAAGCCAATCTCAGTTTCCCCAGCCCAGATACTCGTGTTCAGCCAGCTCTATGATCTTAAGTACCCAGGTTTGGCAACATATCAGACAGCTAAATCCTATTTTTTTAAGCTTTGTACGAGGGTGAGTCAAAACTTACCTGCACTCCGGCTGTAGAATTTATAGAAGTTTTAATATAACCCGAGGGTGGATCATTTTGGACTCACCCTTGTATAAATGCATCCCTGGACTTAATATGGAACCAAACTTGATTCAACACATCAATACCTATACTTCGAGTTTTGAATCTATCAGAAGATTCTACCGTTATCAGCCTCTATCGAAAGAAAACTTAAGGTTGCTTGCTTCCCCAGCCTCTTTGTCTCACTTTCTCTCCAAAAATGAGAGATCAAGGAGAAAAACTTTAATTTCCCTTCCTCCCTAAGGAGGAGGAGAGCGGCTTTATTGCCAGCTGCAAGGCAAGAATAGGCCTATTGAGCTAGAACGAGCTAGTCAAACCCTAGTAAAGAGCATCAGAAAACACATGCAGATGCTTCTTAAAATTTTCCTGAAACCTTTCTTAACTTTACAGCCTCACTATCTTTACCCACTGGCAGAGAAAAGTTATTGAATCTGAGAAGAGAGCTAACTATTGAATTAAGAGTCAGATGCCATGAGAGCTTCATTTTACCACACGTGGTTCCTTCAACCTTCCTGCAGTTGGGTTTGGCTACCTTTTCCTTCTGCACTTTTGGGAAGCTTTAGGAGAGACAGCTGATCTGATTCTGGGACCTGGGTTTGGTGTTTGGAATACAAGCTTTTGCGAAATGGAGATTAATAAAAATAGCAACAACAGCTAAAACAAAGCCCCAAAGTTCAAAAACACCAAGTGCTAATTGGATAATATGCATGGCTAGATTTAAAAGCTCTAAAAATTGTAATATATAACATTCAGTTGTTATATTTCTTGTATGTTACTCTTGTTGCTACAGTAATCTCTCCTTTGCTCTCACAGACATTATGTCATATATGTTGTGATCTCCATACTCGCATTTAACCCATGCCTGCCTAGATAATTGTAATGCCTTCTCTGTCACTGTCATTCTTGAGCACTCTGTCAGGCAATATTCCTAGACATTTATTTTTCTTTACCATGTTAAGCAAAACATAAATTATAAACATAATGTATAAATTTATTTATAAACCTAATTTCAGGATTTTGCTGAATCCTTTCATCACCAGAAAAGAACTCACTTCTTTTCCTTCAAACTAGCTAAGAAGTTGGACTTATTACAACTATTTTGCACTATTTTGCAGATTTCCTAAGTCATGCACAAATAAACTTAAGAATGTTAGAGTTTGGCTCTTATATATAGAATCTAAAAAAAATGGTACTGATGAACTCAGTGACAGGGCAAGAATAAAGATGCAGATGTAGAGAACACACTTGAGGACATGGGGTTGGGAGGGGGCGAAGGGGAAGCTGGGATGAAGTGAGAGAGTAGCATTGACATATATACACTACCAAATGTAAAACAGATAGCTAGTAGGACGTTGCTGCATAACACAGGGAGATCAACTCGATGATGGGTGATGACTTAGAGGGCCAGGACAGGGAGGGTGGGAGGGAGGCTCGGGAGGGAGGGGATATGGGGATATATGTATAAATACAGCTGATTCATTTTGATGTACCTCAAAAACTGGCACAACAGTGTAAAGCAATTATATTCCAATAAAGAGCTTAAAAAAAAAGAATGTTAGAGTTTGGTTTTTTCCTACAATTTAGCATGATAGAAAGGCCTTTACATTATGTCAAATAATGTGTAACACAAGAAGCTTGACACCAACAGTGGTTAAAGCGGTGCCATAAGAGCAGGTATTCAGCCATCAGGCAGACAGGCTCTGGCGGGAGTTACGGCCTGGCTAATGCAGTGCAGATTGCATTTGAGAGTGATGAACTGAAGATTCAAAGGGAAGAATGTTGTCAGAAAATATTTTTCCTTAGTATGACGGTCATCCCTTCTTCAACACATACCATCTTGTCAGAACAAACCACTTGCAGTTTCTCACTGTGCCGCACTTGTCCGTAACTCAGGATCCAGCATAGGACTGTGCCTTCCAGAAATCACCTCCACTCACTTCTCTGCCTGGTCAACTGCTATTCATTCTTTGTCATTCAACTAAAACGAGCCCCAGGTGGAACATTCTCTCATTCTTCTCTATACCTCAAGGGCACATTGTCTATACCTAATACATACATTCCACTGCTGACTGAAGCTGCTTACTTGCGGGTTTTGTCTCCTTCAAGTCAGGGACCCTGGCTTGCTCATCCTTGTATTCCCAATGGCACATACAGTGCCTGGCCCTTTAGAAACACAGAAAACAATGTTTGATTGTGTTTTAATAAAGGCAGTACTTAGGGCAGTGAGATGGAGAGGATAATAAGAATACTGACAAAGGAATGCTATTTAGTGGTGTTATAAACGAAGAAACAGCCTTTGATTATGTGTAAATTAATGTTATAGATGACATCCAACTTAGCATAGGAGATGTCAGTATGTTCAGAATCGGTAGCAAAAAGAGCAGGCTAGTTTTGATGTAATGTTAAGAACTGTTAGAAAAATAGGAGGTGGAAAGTGAATATAAGCAAATAAGTCAAGAGCTTGGGATAAAAAGATCATTACAATGCAGTCAGATAGATATTTTCGGTAACAGTTTTAGTAGGGAATAAAGATCCAATAGATACATTAAAAAACTAGTACATATGAAGAATATTTCATTAAAATGCTTATATTAATGAATGAAGCAAATAGAAAACAATAAAAACACTGAATTTATGGTTTAACTCTAAAAACATCTTGAGAACACAGATAACAGGAGGATTAAGTATTAAAGTAAATGATCAGACAATTCAGAGTTAGAAGGAAGAGAAGTGATAAGCTGGTGTTAAAAGCAAGGCAAGGAACAATTGACTTGTTAAAGAAAGGTACAGCAAAAGCCCAGGTAGGGAGTAAAAATGACTAGATACATCTGAGGAACAGAAACACCAACCCAATGAGGACAAAGCGCGGTTCTGATGGGTGGTAGATGCTTAAGCTGACACCAAATATCTGAGTTGAAACATACAGTCTTTTATTTCCATAGATCTTCAAATCTTTTTCTATGGTGCTGACAATGATGCCAATGGATATTTGACTTACAATGAAATAGAGAGTCTACTAGGGGAAGAGACACCAGAACAAGAGCAACTGGGGCTATTTGATGCTGATGAAAACAAGATGTTTTCCTATGTTGAACTAATAAGAGCATTTGGACTGACTGGTAAGGGGCTTCAGAAGCTGGGACATGGGTGAAGGCCAGGGGACAGGCAGACCTGAACAGTGTTCTGTATTACAGCCCAAAACTAAGCAACCCATAATTTATAATTTTTAGTTTACAATTGAATTCAAAAGGGAAGGTTATAGGAAAACCTTGAAAGTAACAAAGAAGCATGGCATCCTGTACCAAATACAATGATAAATAGAGTTACATATCAGTTTAATCGCATGAGTAGAGGGTTTATGTCTTCTGGAGGTTAAGGAAAGACATAGTAATAAGTGTTCCTCGATACTTGCTTAAAGGGTTTTAGGATGACACTCTTAAGACTGGAACTTAAAACTTGAGTAGTATGAAGCGACAAGGCAAAAACAAAACTAGAAGGCTACTATTCACTGACAGAATAAAAAATTAAAGCAATATAAGTGACATGAAATCGTAAAGAATCTAAAGCACTTTTTAAAATTATACTATTTCCCCCATCTGCTTCTTTTCTATTTAGTTTTCCTAGACTCCATGGTGGAAGGAATTTGAAAACACTTACAGTAAATATCTAGGGGTAGTTTCTTAACCAGTCATGGGAGGAACAGCAGAAGGAAATAGGGGTGGCTATGGAAAGGAAGTGTTTGATCAATTAAAGGAGAAAATTCTGATATGAAAAAAAAAAAGGAGACGTTTTTAGGTCTTAATTCTTTTGAAGACATTAGAGCTGACATCTGAAGCTGGGAGATTAATAAACACATTTGTCCATAAAACTAAATTCCATGTAATCAAATGCTAAATTTAATCCATTTACTTTTAAAATTGGAGAATAATTAATTACTAAATGCTGTCATTTCCCTTTCATTTGAGACAATATGCAATAGCCAGCAGAGAGTTGTTTTGCACTGTTCCATCTCGGCATGGAAACACATGAGCTGACCCTACCTGCTCCTCCAGTGCTGTAGCTACATTCTGCTGCATCGTGAAAACATCTATAACATACGGGGACCCACACAGCCGTAGATGCCTGGATATTGCCAAAGTCTTGCTTTTGCCAAATCCCATTGACTTCCCTGGGCCCTATATTCAAGACTTTAAAGGTATTTGCTTGATTTTGTTCTGTCCCACCTTCCTTTTGGTGAAGAAGAAGAAAAGATGGGCTAGCATTCCAAAATACAAGTTGCGTGGTTGGAGGAACCATTTATCCAAAGCATGAGAGCCATTCTGAGGAAGTTTTGGATCTGAAATGTCTGCCTTCTTCCCAGGACGTCCTTGCTTTGCGCCCCACACCTTTCTGTTTATGGCTACAGGGAAGATGAACAGGCTGCCACCCTAGGCGAAGTTCTTGAGTGGCTGCCACCTATCAGGCCTGGGCCTTTCTCTGGCCCTGACAGCTGGGCACAGTTCCAGCATCTTCTGTCAATACCAGGGGCAATGAATGATGCCAAATAAGTGAGAGAGAATCAAAGCTAAAATGCATCCTCGTGCAGATCCTTTTAGGAGCTCCAATAATGAATATGAGGCAGGCTCCCACTGGAGAAAGATCAGGTTTCTATTTGTACAAAACACTTGTATAAAAATTTTGATTGACCAAGTAGGAGGTAAGAAGGACTATACATGGCTTGACAGTTTAAAAATCACTAAGCTATGCCCCAAACCAGTTCACAGGGTCCCCCAGCCAGAGGGCTACACAGTGCCCTATTCAACGCAGCATTCCTCCCAAGCCTATGAGGAAGCACCATCTGTGCATTCATTGTTTTTGATGGAACGTATCTCCTAAATGACATTCAGCTAGTTCAGACAAAATATTTTTTAACACGGTTGAACATTTTCTCCATTTGGCCTTCAGTGATTTGGAATGGTTGAACTTCCAATTGGGTTTCCATACTCTATTAAAAAACAAAGACATCACTATATACGTAAGCACAATCTATGTACCATAAACCTGGAAATGCTAGGGCAAATTAGAAAACATTGAGCAGTAGACAACCCAAGAGAGGAAACTGAAAGCTTGGAAGCAAGAGGAGAAGCAGAGAAGGGAAGAAGACAAGGTATACAATATGTAGTATGAAATCTGGAACTGGAAGACAACATACTCAACTCAAAAGTTAACTGTGTTTCACAAACAGCAAAGCTGGCTTATCCATCCTCTTGGACCTATGGAATGGATTCAGATGTACACAAGTAAGTTACTTCCTTGTTCTCATCTCTTTGAGACACTAAATGAAAAATTATGTCAGTTGAATTCATTGTAAGAGAAAATATTATTCATAACTAGGATCTAGTTTAGACTTCTAAATCTCAAAATATTTTTTATTCTAGAATAAATAAGATGGAAGTTCCAGAAAGAAGACTATATTCAGAGCAGTAGCTTGATTTTATCTTATAACAATTTCACCCTGTTTTTCACAATATTTTAGCGAGAAGTGTTATAGACATATATCCAACTTAGATGCTAAAACTGGCTAGTTCTTTTGAATATCATCCAGTTTCAAAGAAGTTTCTGTTTTTTGAAATAAACTTTAAGTTTATAATACTGCCATTCTTTAAAAAGTAGATGAAGAATTTTTGGTATGAGTTAATTTTTTTATAATCTAATTCTAAAGAATTGTTTAGTATAATTTAAATGCTAACTACATACATGCATACACAGAGACTTAGTATTAACATTCTATATATACGTGTGTGTATATATATATATATATATATAGGCATTTGTATTTGTTTTTTTTTTCTATTGGTCAAGGCCTTAACCAGTTTTAAGCACCTAGAACCACCTTCTTATTCATAAGGTGAACTTGTTATACCCAGAGGGCAGAATCAGGATTACAAGCAGAACTGGTGGTGCTTTTTATATCTTAGCCCGGGGCTTTTCTAGACGCCTGGGCTCTACCAGTTCCTTTGATTTAAGGATAAAGCACATGGACGTCACTCAGAAATATACCACCACACATCACTGTTAACTTGAAATTTAATGTTACATGCTATTTACCTAATACGTTTATACTCGAAGTTACCATTTTCTGCTAAAAGTAAGGAATACTCATAGACTTCAGCCACAGTTCCATGAGGGTACCTAAAGCACAAATATATAAAATTCTTCCTAACATATTAGTTATTTGACATTCTAATGCAGTGCTAGGATCTCAATAAGAAACTTATTATGCTGTCTTTTACTTATTTCTTACCTGGATGGAAAACTGACCTTAATATTAGGACTAAGGACCTATGGCTTAGTAGAAATTACCTTTTAAAAGAGTAGATGTTATAATTGAATTCAAACTAATTCTGTCTTTATAATAAGAAACGATCGCTTACTGCATAAAATAGGTTACTGAAAGAGTAAAAACTATTTGTAGATAGAAACTAACACAGCAATAAATATTTTTAGTTGTATAAAATTCAGTGAGGACTTCAGGTTTTATTATTCAGTAAATGAAAATGCTTCGTAATTTAATGTTGGTGCTAAGACTTCTTTAAGTAGATTTATACTGTAATTGTGTTATTTGAATAACAGTATAATTTTACATGTAGTTTTGATTTTTCAGTCTGAACTTGGATTATATCAATATATTGTTTGCTGAAAAAAAATCTGTTGGTTTTATCACACTAACTAGGCCTGTTATGAGTAATCTTGTGGGTTATATGAATTCTTTCTTAAATTACGTTTTATTTATCCAAAAGTAAAGAGTGCGAATTACATAATTAAAGCTTTCCTTTTGGTTTCCATATCTTGAAAACTAAGAGCATTCATGCCATTCCCTGACTGGCCCCGAGTCAGAAACCCAAACACCCAAGTGTTTAGGAACTTGTAACAATTTTGCAGAATTTGTAGAAAAATGACAATATGTCATTCTGACACGTCTTAATTGTATAGATTTCTAAGGCACTGCTAGATAAAATTTGCTAGAAAAATGTTTTCACTCTGCCAAAACTTTCACTAGCATTTTTGTATGAAACATCCGCCTTTAAAAGTTAGCTAAAGGACTTCCCTGGTGGTGCAGTGGGTAAGAATCCGCCTGCCAATGCAGAGGACACGGGCTCGATTCCTGGTCCTGGAAGGTCCCACATGCCTCGGAGCAACCAAGCCTGTGTGCCACAACTACTGAGCAACTACTGCAACTACTGAAGCCCAAGCGCCTAGAGCCCGTGCTCCACAAGAGAAGCCATGGCAATGAGAAGCCCGCGCACCAAAACAAAGAGTAGCCCCCGCTTGCCGCTAGAGAAAGCCCACACTCAACTAGGAAGACCTAACGCAGCCGAAAAAAGAAAAAAGAAAAAAAAAAAGCTGAATAAAAATTACGCTGTCTGAGAAAAAGGATAAGAAGCTCTTTAATAGAATTCATATAATTCTTAAACTTTGTTATGTAAGATTTAAAAGTTTTCTATTCCAAATGGTTTTTTTTTTTTTTTAATTATTTTTTTTTGGGGGGTACACCAGGTTCAATCAACTGTTTTTATACACATATCCCCATATTCCCTCCCTTCCTTGACGCCCCCCCCTCGAGTCCCCCCCACCCTCCCCGCCCCAGTCCTCTAAGGCATCTTCCATCCTCGAGTTGGACTCCCTTTGTTATACAACAACTTCCCACTGACTATTTTACAGTTGGTAGTATATATATGTCTGTGCTACTCTCTCGCTTCTTCTCAGTTTCCCCTTCACCCCCCGCCCCCTCCCATACCTCGAGTTCTCCAGTCCATTCTCTGTATCTGCGTCCTTGTTCTTGTCACTGAGTTCATCAGTACCATTTTTAGATTCCGTATATGTGAGTTAGCATACAATATTTGTCCTTCTCTTTCTGACTTACTTCACTCTGTATGACAGGTTGTAGTTCTATCCACCTCATTACATATAGTTCCATCGCATCCCTTTTTATAGCTGAGTAATATTCCATTGTATATATATGCCACATCTTCTGTATCCATTCATTTGTTGATGGGCATTTAGGTTGCTTCCATGTCCTGGCTATTGTAAAGAGTGCTGCAATAAACATTATGGTACAAGTTTCTTTTGGGATTATGGTTTTCTTTGGGTATATGCCCAGGAGTGGGATGACTGGATCATATGGTAGTTCTATTTGTAGTTTTTTTAAGGAACCTCCAAATTGTTTTCCATAGTGGCTGTACCAACTTACAGTCCCACCAACAGTGCAGGAGAGTTCCCTTTTCTCCACACCCTCTCCAACATTTGTTGTTTCCAGACTTTGTGATGATGGCCATTCTGATTGGTGTGAGGTGATACCTCATTGTGGCTTTGACTTGCATTTCTCTGATGATGAGTGATGTTGAGCATCTTTTCATGGGTTTGTTGGCCATCTGTATGTCTTCTTTGGAGAAATGTCTATTTAGGTCTTCTGCCCATTTGTGGATTGGGTTATTTGCTTTTTTGGTATGAAGCTGCATGAGCTGCTTGTATATTTTGGAGGTTAATCCTTTGTCCGTTGTTTCATAGGCAATTATTTTTTCCCATTCTGAGGGTTGCCTTTTAGTCTTGTTTATGGTTTCTTTTGCTGTGCAAAAGCTTTTAAGTTTCCAGAGGTCCCATTCGTTTATTCTTGATTTTATTTCCATGATTCTAGGAGGTGGGTCAAAAAGGATGTTGCTTTGATGTATGTCAAAGAGTGTTCTGCCTATGTTTTCCTCTAGGAGTTTTATAGTGTCTGGCCTTCCATGTAGGTCTTTAATCCATTTGGAGTTTCTTTTTGTGTATGGTGTTAGGAAGTGTTCTACTTTCATTCTTTTACATGTTGCTGTCCAATTTTCCCAGCACCACTTATTGAAGAGGCTGTCTTTTTTCCATTGTATACTCGTGCCTCCTTTGTCAAAGATAAGGTGCCCATATGTGTTTGGGCTTACTTCTGAGTTCTCTATTCTATTCCATTGATCTTCCTTTCTATTTTTGTGCCAGTACCATACTGTCTTGATCACTATGGCCTTGTAGTATAGTTTGAAGTCAGGAAGCCTGATTCCACCAGCTCCATTTTTCCTTCTCAAGATTGCTTTGGCTATTCGGGGTCTTTTGCGTTTCCATACAAATCGTAAGATTTCTTGCTCTAGTTCTGTGAAAAATGCCATTGGTAATTTGATCGAGATTGCATTGAATCTGTAAATTGCTTTGGGTAGTACAGTCATTTTCACGATGTTGATTCTTCCAATCCAGGAACATGGTATGTCCCTCCATCTCTTTGTGTCGTCTTTGATTTCTTTCATCAATATCTTAAAGTTTTCTGCATACAGATCTTTTGCCTCCTTGGTCAGGTTTATTCCTAGGTATTTGATTCTTTTTGTTGCAATGGTGAATGGGAGAGTTTCCTTAATTTCTCTTTCTGCTCTTCCGTTGTTAGTGTATAGGAATGCAAGAGATTTCTGTGCATTCATTTTGTATCCTGCTACTTTACTAAACTCATCAATTAGTGCTAGCAGTTTTCTGGTAGAGTCTTTAGGGTTTTCTATATATAATATCATGTCATCTGCAAAGAGGGACAATTTTACTTCTTCTTTTCCAATTTGGATTCCTTTGATTTCTTTTTCTTCTCTGATTGCTGTGGCTAAAACTTCCAAAACTATGTTGAATAATAATGGTGAGAGTGGACTCCCTTGTCTTGTTCCTGTTCTTAGAGGTAATTCTTTCAGTTTTTCCCCATTGAGGACGATGTTGGCTTTTGGTTTCTCATATATGGCTTTTATTGTGTTGAGGTAATTTCCTTCTATGCCTATTTTCTGGGGCGCTTTTATCATAAATGGATGTTGAATTTTGTCAAAAGCTTTTTCTGCATCTATTGAGATGATCATATGGTTTTTATCCTTCAATTTTTTGATATGATGTATCACGTTGATTGATTTGTGTATATTGAAGAATCCTTGCATCCCAGGGATAAACCCCACTTGATCGTGGTGTATGATCTTTTTAATGTGCTGTTGGAGTCTGTTAGCTAGTATTTTGTTGAGGATTTTTGCATCTATATTCATCAGTGATATTGGTCTGTAGTTTTCTTTTTTTGTGACATCTTTGCCTGGTTTTGGTATCAGGGTGATGGTAGCCTCGTAGAATGAGTTTGGGAGTGCTCCGCCTTCTGCAATATTTTGGAAGAGTTTGAGAAGGATAGGTGTTAACTCTTCTCGAAATGTTTGATAGAATTCGCCTGTGAACCCATCTGGTCCTGGGCTTTTGTGTGTTGGGAGATTTTTAATCACTGCCTCAATTTCTGTACTTGTGATTGGTCTGTTCATGGTTTCTATTTCTTCCTGGTTCAGTCTTGGAAGATTGTATTTTTCTAAGAATGTATCCATTTCTTCCAGGTTATCCAATTGATTGGCATATAGTTGCTTGTAGTAGTCTCTCATGATCTTTTGTATTTCTGAGGTGTCCGTTGTGACTTCTCCTTTTTCATTTCTAATTCTGTTGATTTGCATCTTCTCCCTTTTTTTCTTGATGAGTCTGGCTAATGGTTTATCTATTTTGTTAATCTTCTCAAAGAACCAGCTTTTAGTTTTATTTATTTTTCTTATGGTTTCTTTCCTTTCTTTTTCATTTATTTCTGCTCTGATCTTTATGATTTCTTTCCTTCTGCTCACTTTGGGGTTTCTTTGTTCTTCTTTCTCTAGTTGTTTGAGGTGTAAGGTTAGGTTGTTTATTCGATCATTTTCTTGTTTCTTAAGGTAGGACTGTATTGCTATAAACTTCCCTCTTAGAACTGCTTTTGCTGCATCCCATAGGTTTTGGGTTGTTGTGTTTTCGTTGTCATTTGTTTCTAGATATTTTTTGATTTCCTCTTTGATTTCTGTAGTGATTCCTTGGTTGTTTAAGAGTGAATTGTTTAGCATCCATGTGTTTGTCTTTTTTGCAGTTTTTTTCCTGTAATTGATATCTAGTCTCATGGCGTTGTGGTCTGAGAAGATGCTTGATATGATTTCAATTTTCTTGAATTTGCTGAGGTTTGATTTGTGACCCAAGATGTGATCTATCCTGGAAAATGTTCCATGTGCACTTGAGAAGAAAGTGTAGTCTGTCGTTTTTGGATGGAATGTCCTATAAATATCAATTAAGTCGAGATGGTCTAATGTGTCATTTAAAGCTTGTGTGTCTTTATGTATTTTCTGTTTGGATGATCTGTCCATTGATGTAAGTGGGGTGTTCAAGTCTCCCACTATAATTGTGTTACTGTCGATGTCCCCTTTTATAGCTGTTAGCATTTGCCTTATGTATTGAGGTGCTCCTATATTGAGGGCATAGATATTTACCATTGTGGTATGTTCTTCTTGGATGGATCCCTTGATCATTATGTAGTGCCCTTCCTTGTCTCTTGTAATAGTCTTTACTTTCAAGTCTAATGTGTCTGATATGAGTATTGCTACTCCAGCTTTCTTTGGACTTCCATTTGCATGGAATATCTTTTTCCATCCCTTCACTTTCAGTCTATATGTATCCCTTGGTCTGAAGTGGGTTTCTTGTAGGCAGCATATAGAAGGGTCTTGTTTTTGTATCCATTCAGCCAGTCTGTGTCTTTTGGTTGGAGCATTTAATCCATTGACATTTAAAGTGATTATTGACATGTGTGTTCCAATTACCATTTTCTGAATTGTTTTGGGTTTGTATTTGTAGGTGTTTTCCTTTTCTTGTGTTTCCTACTTAGAGAAGTTCCTTTAGCACTTGTTGTAAGGCTGGTTTGGTGGTGCTGAATTCTCTTCACTTTTGCTTGTCTGGAAAGCTTTTGATTTCTCCCTCAAATCTGAATGAGATTCTTGCTGGGTAGAGTATTCTTGGCTGTAGGTTTCTCTCTTTCAGGACTTTCAGTATATCCTGCCATTCCCTTCTGGCCTGCAGAGTTTCTGTAGAAAGGTCAGCTGTTATCCTGATGGGTTTTCCCTTATATGTTGTTTGTTGCTTTTCTCTTGCTGCTTTTAATATTTTTGCTTTGTGTTTAATTGTCGTTAGTTTGATTAATATGTGTCTTGGTGTATTTCTCCTTGGGTTTATTGTGTATGGGACTGTCTGTGCTTCTTGGACTTGGTGAATTATTTCCTTTCCCATGTTGGGGAAGTTTTCCACTAGAACCTCTTCAAAGATTTTCTCAGACCCTTTCTTGTTTTCTTCTTCTTCTGGGATGCCTATAATTCGAATGTTGGTACGTTTAAGGTTATCACTGAGGTCTCTGAGGCTGTCTTCTAGTCTTTTTATTTTTTCTTTTTCCTGCTCTGTGGCGTTTATTTCTCCCATTCTATCTTCCAACTCACTTATTCGTTCTTCTGCCTCAGTCATTCTGCTGGTTAGAGCATCTAGAGTATTTTTAATTTCAGTTATTTTGTTATCCATTGCTGTTTGTTTTTCTGAGTTCTTATGAAATGTTTCTTGTACTTTCTCTATTTTGTTATCAAGATTTTGTATCATTTTTACTATCATTACTCTGAATTCTTTTTCAGGCATTTTTCCTATTTCCTCCTCATTTATTTGGTCTTGTGGGTTTTTTTCCTGCTCCTTTGCCTGCATGGGGTTTCTTTGTTTCCAGATGGTTGTCCAAGCTTTTGGGGTTGCTTGTCCTGGTGATAGAGGTGTTTATAGAAGACTGTCCAAGCCTCAGACTAATGTCCAAGTATTGGATTAAACGAATATTCAGTCTAGGAAACACATACATGTATAAGACACACAATTATTGAATCCGTTAGGACATAAGGCTCTAGAAAGACCTGACAGAACCCCAGTGTGCTATCAGATATTCAAAGAGAAACCCAACAGAAATTGACAACTGAAACAGAACAAATCAGAGACAAAAGCAAAAGCAAACAAACAACAAATAACACCCTACACATACAAACATCAATCCAGGGAGATTTTGTAAGCTAGGATCAAATATAGAAATGAGCTGGAGTACCACCAGAGAGAATGGAGATTCTCAGAATGTAATTAGACAACTGTACTAAGAACTAAGATAAAGACAAAAGCCTAATATTAATACCAAGGCAGTGCATCATCTGGAGAATAGAGCAAGGAGTCTGAGCAGACCGATAGTGTTGCTTATAAGTATGTTAAGATAAAATACACTTAAAATGGCTGGAAGAAAGGGGAACAGAAGAGCGTAATGTGGTTGGAAATATGCAAAGAAAAAGAAAGGAATAGAAGTGTATAAAAGAAAGGGATGAAAGGAAAGTATGAAAGATATTTTGTCCGTACTACCAAAAACTTAGCTAGATATAGAAGTATATAAAAAGGCAAAAAAAGAAAAAAAAAAAAGAATAAAAAATATCCTTAAAAAATTATGTTGTAAAACTTGTAGATCCCTTAGGGCTAAGATCGTATTTAATAAATCAAAAAAAAAAAAAAAAAAAAAAAGAGAGAAAGAAAAAAAGAAAAAAAATCCAGAACTGATCCCAGAATGGACCAGTTCAATAGGTATTGATACTACTATTTCTGTTTCCTTAGCGTCTCAGCTGTAAGTGTCCTTCTCCTTGCCTTGGGTTTTTGTTTTTTTTTTTTTTGCGTTATTCTGTGACCAGCAGAGGTTCCTTTATTGTTCGTCTGTAAGCCTCGGTGTGTGGGGAGGGAGAGGGTACAATAGTGGCTCCTTCTCCTGGGAGTGAGTGAGCAGCGGCGCACTGTTGTTTCAGTCAGGCTTGGAGGTGCCTGTTGCAGAGGGCGCTGGTGGCTCAGGCGTAAACAGAAAGTCTTAGAGTTGGGCCTCTCTCGGGGGCTTTTTCTTATTGATGCTGTTGTTGTTGTTGTTTTTTCTCTCGGCAGCCTCCCTGCTGCTGGCGTTGCAAGGGGTTTTAATCTAGCCCCGCCCGAGTGCCTGAGGGTGCTTGTTATCCCTGAGCGCCTTAGGTGGCCCGCAGGGCGTCTCTCCACTGCCTGTTGCAGTGGCGTGGAAAAAGAGGGAGAGGCTATGCGCGTGGCTCCTCCCCCCCCCCCCCCCCCCGCCTGGGAGCCTGCAGCCTCCAGCCGCCATCATGGCCGGGCAGCTCTCAGGGACCGGCACTCCTCTCCGCGGACCTCCTCCCTCCTGTCCTCTCGGTCCGTCACCCTACCGGCAACAATGTTTCTCCCCCTGAACCAGCTCTCCGGTTCCCACGCTCCCGCTCCTGGACCCTCCGTTCAGCCGCAGATCGATGTCTTGGTCCGGGAATGCTGAGCTGCGCTGCGGACCCTCCGTATGTTTCTCACTCCCTCCCATCTGCCACAGCTCCGCCGCTTCCCCCTCTTTGAGCCCTCGTAGATGCCTCCCTACCGGCTATGTCGGGCTCCCCGCAGCCCTTTCTGGTGTCCGAGGCCGTCTGCTGGTGTTCAGCTGGTTCTCTGTGGGAATGACTGCGTCCTTCCGTGCATTCCCAATGCATCTGTGGAGAGGGATGCACTCCACGTCTCTCTACTTCGCCGCCATCTTTTTTCTCCAAATGGTTTTTCATAATACCAATTGCGAATAAGCATTCTCTAATGTGATTTTATATTTACAAACCATCTGAATTACTTCAAAATAAGAATGAAAATAATTATACTTCCAATAATAAAACCGATCACTGTGTTATTTCTTGAAGTTTTTTTGTCACCTTATTCTGGTTCTCTCATTTTTAAACCTTTTCAAAGTGGAATCATTTCATTTTAGCAGCATTTGGGAATCTGGTGAATAGCTGAGCAATGAAGAGAGAGGACAAGATATAACTGTGAGAGCCAAGTGCAACCACCAGGTAAACAGAAGCCTTAATAAATAGTTGCATAAATGAATGAAATGAATAAAACACATTTTCTTAAACAACTTTCAAAAACTGAAAGCACAATAATGTGAAAGAAGTTAGTCTATTCAGTACATCCATGACTAACACCACAGATTGGAGGGCTCACCCTGTGCTGGCCATTACACTAAATGCTTTAAACACAGTGTATTAAATATTCAGCAAAGTGGCCAGCACAGTCTGTGTGTGTGTGGTGCGTGGGGGGTGGAGGGGTGCATGTGTATATGTCTTCAAGATAAGCCCATGAGGTAACCTTTGAAAGTTAAAGATTAGTAAATGTTGGGGTAAGCCTTCAAAGTCAGTACCCTCAGACAATCAGAGCCTGAATTCAACATATGATTCAAAAAATGAATAAATAAATTCATGAGGCTATTCCTGATGAAGCAATGAATGGCATGGACACTGTGTTACAAGACAAGCCAGCAGTGAGTATGGATTTTCTGGTGCACACAGAGAGGCTTCTCGGATGAGTATCCTTGCCTCCCGAGTGTTCCCACCGTACCCTGCACATACATCTACTATAGGCCCCAGAACTTCACATTACAGTTCCTTATGTGTCCATGTCTCCCACTAGATAACAAGCTCCTCGAAGGAGAGAGTGTCCTCCGCATCTGTAGCTTCCGCTGGTATCCACCATGTTGTCTGGAACGGAACAGGCCTCCACTGAATGTCAGATCATTTCCTCCCCCACCCCTCCACGGCAGTTCCTAAGTTCTTGTGGATAAATAAATATTCTTTCTTCAATACGCCACAGTTGTGTATTTCAAAGAAGGTACTTACTGTTTACAAATAACAATGGTCCACAAAATGTTTCACAACAACAAAGTGAACTACTTTCATGTTAATTTCGTTACAAGTTTTATGGCCCCACGATGTCTAATTATAATGTCTAATATGCCTAATTATAAGGCAAAGCTGGGAGCAGGGTACTAAGGCAGGTCACCGGAGCACAAATATTCTTGTAGTTTTGCTGGAAACAGGAAATGGGTGGAAAAGAAACCAGGATTCTACATCTTGTCTCAGCAGTGCCTCACCACTACTGGTTCCTAGCAGGGAAGGAGGGCAAGGGCAGATATCAAATCACCTGAGTAGGTTTTTTGAGAATCTCTGAGGATCCAGTGTGGTGGATTCCAGCAGTTGGAGAGGGGTGTTGGGGGCAGGGTGGCGGGAGGTGGTAATTATGTGGTTGGAGAGGTGAGGTTCAGAGGTGACTCTTTAAGGACAGTTCTCCCAAACCTAAGTGGGTAAACACCATGGAGACTTTGCCAGAAAATATCAGTGTTGTACCTGGGAGTCTGAGAATGTCCCCAGATTGTAATACAAAGTGTCTGCATCCTCAGGAGAATCTCTAGCTTTTCCCAACTTTAATCATAAACCACTGCTTTAACCCAAACATTACTCACCTCCAATTCTGGATATCCAAATTCTGCCTCTATGTCCATGTGGAGGGATATTAAATGCTATGGCTCTAGAGGATTTTTGTCTTTGACGTCTTAATTCTTATTTGCATCTGACATGATGATGACCAGCTATAGAGATACTTGCAGAGGTTCTTTTTGAAAAACAAATGAATAAATACCTTCTTGAAAATTTTACTTTATTAGAGAATCTAGCCCAAGCATGGAAAATTTAAAATCACTCTATTTACCAAAACTGGCTAACAATAAGCTTACCAAAAACAAAAAAACAAAAACCAACAATGATCAGTAAATACCTACACTTAACATTCTTAATTATGGGACAATTTTATGATCCACGTTGATGTACTTGTAACGCAAATCCCTCTGTTTGATAATAATAAAAAAAAATTCTCACATGTCACCCACTGTTTTCACACTCATATACACATATAAAAGTTGGGAGACCTGTTTCAGAAACATGCTTATAATGGATATGCATAATACTGTGAAATAAAATCTGAATAAAAATTTTATTCCAACAACATTTCTCTATTTTTCAATCATGTTTATTGTTTAAGTGTTTATCACAGTGGAGATTAACTTACGCTCAGTCATCCAGTGAGTGTCTACTGTCACCTTCACCCAATTCCAAAAAAGCAAAATCAACTCATTCATACACTCTAAGTCCTGTTGTCATCCCACCATTCATTGCCTGTGTCTTTTTTTCCCTTTTAACGGCAATATTATAAGATTGTGAAAAGGTATAACTAATAGGCTTATATGTGTAATACCATTTCTTCAAGTATTCAGACAGCAATATATTTGCCTGCATTGTACATCAGAAAACTACTAGTGACATTATTTCGAAGTACAGGAGAGTGGCTCCTGGTGGGAGTGTGATGAAACTGTATGTCATCGTGTATGACAAGGATTTACAGCATTCTAGAATTTTCACAACTCTTCCCATGTTAGTGAATGTCATTAGGTAAATGTTGTATTTTCCTACTCTCAGCTGTCAGACATAAGATTTCAAACTACAAATAAATAAAGCATACACTCCACATATGTAGTGCAAATGCTAAGTAAACAGAATGACATGGAATAAACTCATAGTTGCCAGCGAGTGAATGGTTCAGTTGGGGGGCGGGGTTCCCTTTTTATGATGTCTGTGACTTGCACCCCTATCCTCAAATGAATACTGTCACTGTCCCATGTCAGCTTCAACAGATCAAAGAGCCACAACAGATTGAGGTGGGGGTGAAGGGAAGTGGGAACTCATTTTCACAAACAAGTGGTACAATTTCTCTGTCACTTCTGTTTATCGTGTAAAGTTTGACCTGGAAACCAGATGTCAAATCTCTCAGACAAAGCAGGTATCAATATGCAGAAAAGCAAATGTCCCAATGAAAAGAATTAAATGTTGGCACCTATGTAACAGATTGTGTGGCCCAGACAACAAGACAGGATGAAGAAGGTGGTTTTTTAAAGTTAAAACTTTGGAAATATCACACCTGAACGTTCAAAAATTACATTATAGAAAAGCCATCAAACGGTTACAAAAGCATTCAAATAATGGCCCTGTTTAAAGATGCCACATAAGTGGTAATCTTCAGTACTCTGAACAAAAGTCAGAGCTTTGTTGCTTTGTCTTAATTATATATTTAACATAATGTTATCCATTAAAACGAAATAGAAAAAAACTATAAAATTCTCCCAGAGGCAAATTATTGGTAGGGGGAAAACAAAAGTAAAATGTGACAACTAATTTATACATTTACGTAACTGTATGTTTTTTCCCCCATAAGTATCCACAGTCTGTACGAAAAGTAAAACAAAAACAAAACAAAAAAACTAAAACAAATAAACAAAGAAGCCCCAAAAGTACAAAACCTGGCGCCATTTATCTTTTCATTTTCTTCCTCTGCGTTCAGTTTTAAGGGAAAAATGTTCTTTCATGGTAGTGTTCTGAGTTCCCATGTATTAAATTCTAGAAGAGAAACGTTTGGATCCTAACCATCTATTTCATTCTTGAATTTTTGTTGTACTGTCAACAAATGTAACAAGCAACTGGCTGAAATTCTCTTAATTAGGAAACACACACACACATAAACAAATACACACACACACAAACAAATCTTTTTAAGAGAAAAGAAACCATTCTTATCTGGGACACATATATATCAAGATTTAAAAGTAAAGTCTGACACAGTCACTTAACTGATTTAAATAATTAAGGCTTCTAAAAGGTTCAGTGCCAAAACTCATCAGTACTGGAATAAAATACATTTTTGCATTTTAGGTTTGTCCTTTTTACAGCCATCTTAATTCCACAGAATTTCATTAGTAAGATCAGATAAGGGAGTGTTAGACTTGTTTACTGATGTTTTACTTTTAGTAGTTGTTAGACTAAATTATAGCAATAAAAATTCAATGGCTGAACAGATGTGTTACTATCAGGTGGGCTGTTGGCTCATTTCACTTTCTTTTCATGTTTAATGTGGCCATTCCTTTTATATTTGCCATTGAGGATTCCATTATGGTAATGTCCATTAACTGTGCTATGCTTATTTCTAGACCACAAACTTTTGATTTCTCTGTAGATGAATTTTGTCACCCAGGACAAGAGGAAGTAAAACAAGGCAGCACCAAGCAAAAGCACAAAGGCAACATCCAGTAAAAAATACTGACAGAAAGAGATTTGATGGACAGCGGCACGTAGGTGATGGGCTCCATTGTGACGGAGGATGTAATCGATCCAATAGACGGTCCGATTGACAGGGTGACCAGGTTGATCCTTGTGGATTTCAGAAAGCTTCTGAGCCCTCTGACGGTAGCTGTGGAGTGGAGGCAAGACACAGGATGATCATGTAGCTACAAGATTCAGGATCACAACTCCCTAAATTTAAAAATGGGGAAAATAATAAAAATAGGTCTCCTTTCTTAAGTACCTAGTATGTGCCAGGCACTGCGTTAAGTGCTTTCAACATGCTACCTTCTACGAACACAGTAAAATAAATTTTATACAGATAAGGAAAATGAAAATCAGAGAGACCAAGTGACCTGACCATGATTACATATTTGAGATTCAGATTCAGGTTTTTCTGACTCCGAATCCCATGCTCCTTCTACAGTAGACCATGCCTCTTACGTACACGTGATCCTTCTCTCCATATGCTTTTAAATACTATCAATCAATGAGTCTCAACTAGGAAGAGAAGTAAATTTATTAGATTCTAAAACAGAGGGATGGAGGGAAAAAATGCACAATTTTATCTCAACATGTTTTTCTTTTAGCAGTGACATTTAATTTTGTTCTGATGTAAAACAGCACTAGGTGACAGAGTGAGATTATTATATTTACCAAATAGAGGACAAGGAATTGAGAAACACTATGAAGCCATATGTGACATCACATGCAGTAGAGATACATATATGTATATGTATATATATAGGTATAAAGAAAACACTCACATGATAAAAATCAGCTACA
This sequence comes from Hippopotamus amphibius kiboko, assembly GCF_030028045.1. Lineage (NCBI taxonomy): Eukaryota > Metazoa > Chordata > Mammalia > Artiodactyla > Hippopotamidae > Hippopotamus > Hippopotamus amphibius. Next base: position 80,626,128 of record NC_080198.1, read on the forward strand.
GAGGATCATCACAAAAAGTGATCAAATATAATACAAACATTTTCATTTAAGATATTTAACTGCACATTTATACGCCAACCTTTGACACAAAGCCCCTTTGAGCATGGATCTCTGATTAGAGTCTGCTTTTGTTCAAACGTAAGAAATAATTTCCACCCGGAAGGATTATAAAACACATCATGGAGGATGTGGCCTGCGAGCTGTGCCTTATACAGGAACAAAAGTTTGGATGTGTGAAACTTTGACAGGCCTAGAGAAGAGTGTGAACTAAATAATAAAGGTGGGAGAGCAAAGAGCATGCCCAGAACAAGCTTATTTGGAAAGAGTGTGTAGTACAGGGGTGTATGGTTGGAAGTTGGATTGGAACATGAGTCTCCTTCACAGTGCTCAGAATGACAAGACATGCAGCCCTGTTCCTAGAACCAAAGACCATTAGATCAGAGAGACTGACTTTAAATCAGAGCTTTGGGGAGAGGGTTTAAAAATAAGGTAGAGGGCTTCCTAGGTGGCTCAGTGGTTAAGAATCCGCCTGCCCATGCAGGGGAAACGGATTTGATCCCTGCTCCAGGAAGATCTCACATGCCGTGGAGCAACTAAGCCCGTGCGCCACAACTATTGAGCCCATGTGCTGCAACTACTGAAGCCCACGCACCTAGAGTCCGTGCTCTGCAACAAGAGAAGCCACCGCAATGAGGAGCCCGCGCACCACAACGAAAAGTTGCCCCTGCTCACTGCAACTGGAAAAAGCCCAAGCACAGCAAAAACAAGACCCAACACAGCCAATAAAATAATAAATTAATTAATTAATTAATTAATTTAAAAAAGGAAGAGACTGATGAGGAGCATTCGAAAGACCGCACTAATGGCCATGATTTTCTGACTGCCAGAGCCTATGGCCTTTCTCCTCAGCCATACTGTCTACCATGTACTGAAAAGTCTGTGAAAAAGCTATAGAACACTGTAAAATGTTGTTACCTACTGTTATTTTAAACTGTTTTCTTGTATTTCGAAGAATTATATGAGTAAATTTTTTCAAAGAAAAAACACATTTTCCCTGTATTCCTAGCCTTACAACCAAATTACTGTTATATAAATCCAGTTGCTTTAAAAGTGTAAAACCTCACCCAAATATTAAGAGGCCACCCTTGTCTTTCTTTGTAATCTATCATTATTTCTAATAGATGGCAAAAGGTAAACTGGAAACTTCTGATTACTCTGTGAGAAAATTCTTACAGGATAAAAGGGCATCTTTAAAATACAGAAATGAAACATGGTATCTTAGAAAATAAAATTCTACCTTCTATTTTAACATAGAAGGAGGATAAAAATAATCTTGGTTCTCAGGTACCTTAATGTCATGAGAATATGGCCCATTCTCTAGAGATAATTAAACAGATTACATGTGACCTGGATTCTTCTTCAGGAAATCTGGCTTCTGGCACTGTGGAATAACTCTTTTCCTCCTATGAAACTCCAGTAGGCTCACTGGTCCGGAACCCATCCTTATCTGCCTCAGTATGGAGTAAGGACTCATCAATCAGACCCTTACTCTGACCCAAGAACAGACTCATAAAGCTGGCTGCTCACTAACCAACCCAATTTTCCAAGATTCTTCCTTTCAGAGGTAGCACATCCATGGATCAACTGGGAAGGGATATTGGTTTGAAGCGGAGGTAGTTTCCATGCTAGAAGTGGTCTCAAATTTAATGTTGAGGCGTTGTCCTTTCAGCATAGTCTGCTTTACAACTAAAAATTTCTTCCAGTGAGAATACAAAGCTGGTGGGGGGTTGGGGGAGGAAAACTGTGATTAAAATGGTCACTTAGGCCACTTCTTAACTATTATTTTGAATGTCTTGAAAAAAATTCCTTTCAAAAAAAAAACTGCCTGGTAAGGGGCTCATGTGACTTGCGCATTTTATTTTACAAAAGGGTAAGCGTCTCCTATTAAAAGTTAGTAACCACAGGCTGGATATGTGGTAAGTTCATAAGGATTAACAACCCATCTTCTCTACAACTTGCTTTAATAAAATCTCCAGATTCAAAAGAATTCCTTCCAAAGAACAAAAACAATAGCTTTCATTAAATAAACGCAAACAACTAGTAAGGGGAGAAGATGTGGCTTAAGTTATGAGTAAAAAAAATAAGTAATACTTCTTTAGCAATATTGGTTACTTGGTATAAACTAGAATATCCTGGACACAGTATTAGTGAATCAAATCAGCCTTTTCAATAATTATTGCATGTTAGATGTGGAACATAATCATCTACTTGAAACAAATAAAGATAAATGACTTCAGTTTATATATAATTACTTTCAGCAAAGAACATACTACCCAAATCATTGTCATTTTTATAATGAATAAGACATCTTCTTACCCTGATATACCAAAGGCTTTAGTTAAATATTTAAACTTTTCAAGGGTTATATGCAATTAACTACTTATTTACCGCATATGCATACTTGTGGAAGGATATAAATTTACTCACTGAACAAAATAAAACCCATTTTCAATCAAGCACACATGTATACTTGAAGATGGCATAGCTGAGGTTCAATCTCAGTGTAACCTGGTCTCTGATTTGGCCCCCTTTATACCTCATAGAACAAGGCCAGAGTGATTTTGTGTGGGTAATCCAGAATTTTGCTTTTTCTCTATAAATGACCCAATCTCAGCAGCTCTGCCACTCTCTCTCTACAGACTCTACTTGAGAGCTGCATATTATAAATCTTTCTTTAAAAGCCTACATGATACATATTATTTTCCATAAGAACATCACATTTTGAAAAACACTAGACTTTTAAAAGGAAGGCTACAGAACACAGACGAAGGGATCCCATACTCAGGCACCCTGTATCAGCGAACATATTGATCCAAGTGCCAAGAGTTGTGATGAAGACAATGGATCCTCTAAGGGGTCAGCACGTGAAGGCCGCCTCTGAGCCTATATAACGCAGCAGAATGAACCTCAGTGCACTTGAATCCAGCCTTTTACATAAAAGCTACATCGTTTTATATGAAAGAATTTTTCTTATTGTTGGTTGTTTCTTAGAGCATCGCAGTGTTTCTCAATCAAGTGTTACCCTGTTATAACGCTATCTACCCTGGTATAAACAGAAAAAGCTCACCCTCTTCAGACATTAATGCTATCTGAAATACAAGATCAATTAAATGCCACATAAAAATGGGAAAACCGCTGTTTTGTTTTAAAACTACACAGGCCAACTCTCTACCCTTTGAGGCTCAGCTGTGAACTGGGTTAACTCAAGACACATCAAGAATTTAAGAAACAAGATGAAATAAAGATTCTGACTAATCATTCACCTGAGTATATAAATCTCGGCATTTCATTTACACCCTGCACTAGGGAAACCCAGAACCAGGCAGCATCAAGAGCACCAGCTTTGGAATCAGACAGTCCTGGTTCAAATTCCTACTCCAATAGCTTTGTAACTACGGGCAAATAACTTAAGTTCTCTGAGTTTCAAGTGCCTCACCTCTATATTATGAATACGGAAAATGGTGATATACAGTTTTATGAGCATGAAAATGAGATAAAGGACACGAAAGAAGGACCCAATAGTTCCCATGGAAGTTTCTTCCTCAGTTTGGCAAATCTTGGTAGAATATTATTCAAGGTCATACATGGCTGGCCAAATGATTGCTATTTTTATTTTTCAAATGACAGAAACAGGCACAAGGCATTATACACAGGAATCTAAAGGATATTTCTATAATTGGTTTATTGACAACCTACTGGCAATAATCAGCTATTGACAATATGCTGTGGTATATATATTTCATCTGCTTTAATATTAACTGAAACCTTACCTGGGATTATTGATAACTTTCACTAGTGCTTCATACAGCTCTCCTTCAGTAACTGTCTTCCATTCTAACAGTATCCCCATGCCTTTCGCCTGTACCCGGGTCATAGTGTCATAATGGTCTCCAAAGAGTGGGATTCCCACTACAGGTACACCATGATACATAGTTTCAAAAATACTATTCAAACCACCATGGCTCAGGAAGGCTTTAATATTTGAATGACCTAAAGAAGGATTAAAAAAGAAAACAACTTACAATATTGCATATTATTCTAGGAAGGGATTTTCCAGAAATTTCTTAAAAGTTGACATTATAATAAACATGCATTTCAGAGATAGGATTTTTAAAGGCATAATTTCACAGATTCCTGCTCTGCACCAGTTACAATGTTTGCTATATACATAATGATCTGATTTGTATATATAAATTAAAAGCCATTCTCAAGTAGCTAACATTTATAGCTTTAAGAATTATATTACAATATCTTATCCCAAAACGCAAACATCAACTGATATTTAACATATCAATAGCATTCTTTTTTTTTTTAAGTTTAAGAACTTTCATTGAGATATAATTGACATACAATAAACTGCATATATTTAAAGTGTACAATTTGGTATTTTTTTCTTATCAGTAATGTATATATGACAAACCCCATCTCCCAATTCATCTCAACTGCATTCAAATGGCCAATAATTAATAGGATGTCAATGAAAGCAAGAAATGACAAAAAATACCAGGGTGCAACCACATTCTACTAAACACAGACACCCACTTTCTGGCTACTTGAGCATTCATCTATATTAAAGTCAAACACACTCTGTAAAAAAAATATGAAAAAAAAATGTAAAACTGTGGCGCTGGATTCCAGATGTCCATGAGGAGTTTCTGTGCTTATCCAAGGAGGAACACTGTATGGTGCTCAGTATTTACAACATTCAAGTCATGCCAGCATCTGTGCTGCACAATCTCAGGGTTCAATTTTACATTTTAGGCATAAAAACAAGTAGGGATAGAGAGTTACAAAAAATAGTTGTAAGAGATGGGACATCATGTAACATCTAGCTGTCATGGAGATAAAAGAGATAATTTATCAAAATCAATGAGGTATTTAAAAATCCAGATCTCCTCGTGAGCAGAAAGATTTGCATAAAAAGTGTAAGACAAAGAAACACTGCACTCAGGATGGGTGCTCTGTGGCCAGAAAGAAATTATAGCTTGCAAAAAACACAAACATTTAAAATAAACATATATCAAGTGAAAAAAACAAACTCTGTGTGAACCTGGGTCTCAGTGGGGCTCCAAGACTCTCCCGTGCCAACATCTAGTGGGCTGGTCACTCAGCGTCTCTCGCCCTGACCCACAAGCAACTTCTCCACGTTGCCCAACTAAGAGATCTGTCCTCACAGTGGATTTCAAACTTTCTTTCCAGCAGCAGAACCCATTTTCTTTGAACAAAACCTTATCACCACCAATCCCAGCAGGGAAAAGTGAAGCAGAGCTGTTGTGTGGAGAGCAGAGTGGAGGGTGGTGAGAGGGGAGGGGAGAGACACTGATTTGGTTCCTGCCTGTCATCCTGGAGGAATCTTCTGAACACAATTAGAAACCAACAGAGGGCCCACACAGGTCATGGCTAGAGTTAAAAAGAACATCAGTCTCAGAAAGGGCAGAGAGCCGAGATTCTGAGGAATCCAGAGGAGATGTGAACTTGAGGAGGACCTCTGGGTGTAGCTACACCGTGCTGTACAGCCTCACAGAAAAAAAGCCATGAGACCAATTTAGATGTTCCCAGATAGCAGTGTCCCCTGCTGCACTGAGATAGCTGATGCTCAAGATATCTTATTTAAATTTACTGTTTCCTTCCTAGCTTCTATGGAATCTGAAGTTATAACAGTAAAGACATTAAAAAAAATACAAATATCAAAAAAGGTATATTTTTCTCTTCAGTTTTGACATTTATACACTAATTCTTATAACAAACTGGATAAAAGGGAATTATATATACATATAAAATTTCTTGCTGTTTTTCAGTTACAAAATTCAATTTGGAGGTTTTTAGGGCATCAATTTAGCTTCTAAAAGATACTTTTTTTTTTTTTTTCCTTATTTTTATTTTTTTTTTCTTATTTTTATTTATTTATTTATTTTTATTTATTTATTTTTTTTCGGGGGTACACCAGGTTCAATCATCTGTTTTTATACACATATCCCCGTATAAAAGATACTTTTTAAAAGTTCACTTTTAAGAATATAACTAAGCTACTTTCCTACATAATCTGTTAGACTAGTATTATTGAACAAATAAATAATGGTCAATATTGTCAAAATCAGTAACATTTTAATAATTCCCTTAGTAAGTAATATCTTAAAGAATAATACTGCCTTATGTTTTTCTAGAAATTTAATGAATAAAACAATTTACATTTTATAATCTGTGCTTATCAAACAGAATTAAATTATTTAGATTGAAATATCTTCAAAGACAAGCATATGATTGATATTTTAATTTTGAGTTGACAATCAGAACCCCAAGAAATAACTAAATCAAAAGACATAAAGTGTTAAAAAATGCCTGATGATTTAGGGGAAATCGAGGCAAATAATCCAAATAAAGTTAAAATAAATTGACTGTTGTTTTTTTTTCCTGCTTCCCTGTGGTTTCAAAAAAATTATTAACTTCACATTTCTCTGGGTTCTCAGGTACATCTGTAATAAAATTATAATACAAATCTAAATTTGCATTGTTTTAATTTTACTACTTTTAGCTGATCAGCCTAACTAGGTATAAATTTACTTACCACTAGCTTATATAGTGTTAATATAGTTTTCAGAAAATTAAAATTTGTGACTCATCTAAAAATTTTAATCTATAGGCCCAAATGATTATACTTTAAAATTATTTTCCAATAAATAAAGATTTGTCTTGCTGGTCTGAAATCTAGGACTTAACACACTAGATAGCATAATGACTCTATCATAAACTACACACATATTATACAAGCCACTCAAGTGTAAAACTCACATTTACACAACTAAAATCTAAAAGCCAAGTAAGCACCCACGTGTCACTGACTTACCAAGCAGGTCATTTTGTGGTAACCATTCTATGAGCTTGGTGTTGTTTCCCAGATTCTTTGGTTTGGGTCCAGAAAACCTGAAATGTACCCAGACAATGAATCTTCCAAAAAATCAAACTTTACTCCTGGTATGAACTCCCTGGATAAATTTTTAGATTTAAAATAAATGTTGCATGATCTTTTGTTGATAGTCTTAAAAGGGAAGTCATGCTTTAGTAACAACAAAAATTTCAGTTTCTTTTTCACATTTTCATTCATTGAGGGATAAATAAGAAACACTCATTATATTGAGACCTATTTTCCTTCAGCTCTTCTCACCTATGACAGAGATGGGAGACACAACAACCAAATGAACCTATGCTAGAAAGTCACTCTCTACCAGCACCCAGAAGGTGAAACAGGAAGGACCAGCAAGGGCCACTGGGCAGTCAACAGCTCCAGTCTCGGACACCCAGAACCTGAGGGAAGGCTCGAGGACCGGAAGAAAGCAGGAAGTACTCTTCTCCAGCTGGACCCCAGAGATAGTTCTGTGGGGCAAAGGACGTTAATTAGGCTATTTCCTGCCCTGACCTCTGAAAGATAAACTGTGAAGTGCTTATGAAATCGAGAGAATGGCAAGAGTCTGAAATGAGCAGATACAAACTGTCCTACATAAAGCAGAAGGGGTACTTTCTGGGTTAAGCCTAACAGAGGAAACCCAACAGGACTGGAATCCAAAGGGAGAAGTCTCAACCCACTGAAATAAAACGTCTCCAACATCATACCTCAGCCAAAAGTGGGAGCTAATTGTCCCACCGCTGTTACAGAGGAGAAACTCATATTACTCAGAGCCTAGTTGTAATGGCTTGATACTGTGGAGCCGACCTTGCTCACCGCTGTATCCCTAGAACCCAAGGGTGGGGGCAGGTACTAAATAAATACATAAATACACGCTAAATAAGTGTTCAGGTCCAAGTTTAGACATCAGGTTAGAAATTCCAGACAGACACATGTTGGCAGTGCCTCCCAAAGGTGGGGTCTGTTTTGACCAGCATTAACTGGCAAGTTACTGTATTTTTAAAAATTTTTATCTATCTATCTATCTATCAATCTATCTATCTATCTATCATCTATCTATCTAGCTAGCTGTGTTGGATCTTTGTTGCTGCACGCGGGCTTTCTCTAGTTGTGGCGCGCAGGGGCTGCTCTTTGTTGTGGTGCACAGGCTTCTCATTGCAGTGGCTTCTCTTGTTGTGGAGCACGGGCTCTAGGCACCTGGGCTTCAGTAGTTGTGGCGCATGGGCTTAGCTGCTCTGCGGCATGTAGGATCTTCCCGGACCAGGGATTTAACCCATGTCCCCTTTATTGGCAGGCGGATTCTTAACCACTGTGCCACCAGGGAAGTCTCAAGTTAATGTATTTTTAAGGCCTGGTCTCTTGGATAAAGGAAAGCAAAAGCATTTGTAGACAAAGTGGGAACCCAAAAGGTCCCATGAAATATTTTACCTATTTAATCATTCATCCATTATTTTTTACCTCATTCCAACAGTGATTTGAAGGATATATAGAAATTCATGCAACTACACATTTTTCAATGATAATAAATAATAAAAGGGTAAATGATGGTAACATAAAAGTGCACCCATCACAAGAATACATCCATTGTGCATCATATCTTCTTTTTACACTATTTGCTAGATGTCTTTACCCAACACAGAGTATTACCTAAGTTAATCGCTAGATTTCAATACACTAAGAAACAAAATGAAAAGTCAAGGGCATCCTGCTAATATTGCCAGCAATCAATGGGCTGTGCTTATTCAGACCTGCGGGCTAAGCAAGAGGATATGGCAAATCAACAGCGAAGAAACAATCTATATTATTACCTTACCTCCAAATCACTTTTTGGGGCAATCTTCCCAGAGCTCCGGCCAGTTTGTTAGCAATGTCTTCTGACAGATACTTGACACCAGCTCCAAAAGACACCAGGACAAAGCCATGTTCATTAGCACCATTTACCCACCTTTGGAGATCCTGTAAATCAAAATGCAGCAGTTAATTTTATGAAGGAGCAATATAGTTCATAATTGGTATCATCACAGCCCAGTTTCTAAAAAGCCTTCAGATAATTTCCTTAAACAATTAGAAAGTGAAGAGGATATAATATTTTCCTTTAAATGACTGTTTTCTAAAAAATATTTCACCTGATGATGCTAGCTAAAATAAGCAGGGCAGATAGTTAATTTGGTAAGATCAATAAACAATAAAAAATCAGTAATTAATGGCCTAAGATCTCAGATGGAAATTAAAAAAAAAAATTGAAACTCGTGTTTAAAACATGGTCAGGGATAAATCTGCATAAGGATATAAGTAAAAAAATCAGACATATGACATAGACATTAACTACCACCACCCACCCCCACACAGGGAGATTTTTATTTTCGGAGTGTGCTGATTTTATCTTGGTCTAAGGTTGATAATTTTCATTTCTGAAGAGCATACTGTATTAATGACTGAGAAAGAGAAGCACTTAGCTAATAGTTCCAAAGATCCATAGGCCTAGTAAGTTTTACTATTTCTCTAATTACTTCTTCAGCTCACACGGAACAGAAATCACGCACACTGTACAGTGAGGCATCCAGGGGTTCTAGAAATCACTGAGCAGAAGCTTCCCTCGTTGTGTGGGAAAATGCTAAATTCTCAATCATGTCCGTCTACAGCTACCAGGTCAAAGGCCACAGCATATCGGATGTTAAACAGGGACAACTGGCCAATTTCAGGGATACTCATTTCCTAAGAAGACACGTTAACACATTTCTACCAGTATCGCCGATTTCACTGACGAAAGCAGTTCGTGTTAAGGGATATCACTCTTGCTATAGTTTATTCTGTAGGCATCAGCTTGTTTTTATGGTAAGTTATCCCTCTGAATGAGTCTTTGTCAAAGACATTGAGCTTCAGTTTTCCACATGAAAATTAATAAAGCCACAGCACTTTGAAGAACACATAATTCTGTTCTAAGGAAAACAAACATGCTGTCCGCTGGCAACACCTATGCCACGATACAGTCATGGAAGCAGGGGACAGACCCACTTTGTATTCACAATGTGCAGAGCGAGCTGTCACAGTTACATCTTGCAGACCCGGTAGGTCTCTCGTTCAGGATGAAGAAGTTACCAAGGTGACTGTGTGACCTGTGCTCTCTGCATTTCACACCACTTTCTGGCATAACCTGATTTGCAGCTGGGAGGTAAGAAGTACAATAAGAAGTAACACAGTGGTATCACCACATAGGTCAAGACTAAGTATTTATGTGGACTGTTAGGCCTCTTTATGTCTTTATTTTCTTTGCTTTCTTTCCCTTTTACTTTTCTCAGTTAGTGAGATCTGTGTTAACTGGCTCTATCACGCTTATTCTTAGCAGGGAAGAGGAGATCACATTTTATGCCTCAAATGAATTAGTGAATAGTGTCATTATATGACCAAGAGTGATGATGGAAAGGAGAGACATCCTTCTGGTTATTGAGTAAAAGAGGTTGTAATTATTTGGAGGGGAAGATAACCTAATCAGAACACCTCATTTTCCAGGAAACTCTATGTATTTATGAATATATAAAAGAAATAGAGAATATATCAATTGTGGGTTAAAGCTTTTAACTTATATTCTACCACATTTACCAAGAATACCACGTGCTGAAAATTTAACAACGAAATTCAAAGTCAGATTCAAAGAAACAAAACAAACTGATTCAGAATTTTCATTTTATATCCAGTCTTACGCCAGATGTACTTAAACAAATATAAACGCTGCACAGTAGAATGATCTGAATACATGTGGTGTTTTCTCCCTATGGTTTGTCTTCAAATAACTTATCACCTACTATCCAATTCTCTAACGACAAAAATTTCAGGGTCAATGCCATTTACAAAGCGTTTACATTCAGAAATACTAAGCCTTATGGGAAAAACATGATTTAAATTTTGTTTCTCAAGGACTTAAAAAGTCTTTGAGTTTCAACTAACTCTTTGTATAAATGCAGAAGCATAAATACTTCTTCAGTTGTTGGTTTTGGGTGATATACAATGAAATCCATAAACCTATTTTTCCAGCTTTTTTTCCTACCATAGTCATTAGGCATAACAAGAATATATTCAGGTGTATAATCGTAATTGGTATGTAAGGAAATAGAGAAAATTTTACTCACTATGGTTCCTTCCAGGGAAAGCACTCAGCATTTTTAGAAGGTAATACTGCACTTGGCTTAGAGGGGAGAGTGAGGCCCCAAGGTGATATCCCAAGTGCTCTGTCCTGAGCTGGAGGCGGAAGAGGGGAGTGAGGGAGAGGTCAGAGTAGAAAGAGTAGGGGCCACCCCACCGCTGGGGGACGTAACCCCTCCCCATGATCTCCAATCTGCAGCCTCAACTCAGAAAATGTGTGGTGTGACTGACGTTTTATGGGAACACAGAAGGGGTTGGATTTTGGGGTCTGACTGATACCGTGACCTGCAGGTAGCATGAGTAGACGCAGGAGCCAGAGCCTGAAGGGTTCTAGAGTTTGCTCAATTCATGGTGAAGACATTGGAACCAGCCCTTCACAAAAAGAGTGCTTAGGTCTCCAAAGGGCTGGGAGGCCAGGCAGCATCTCAACTCTATATACACATACCATATTTTCTGGAATTTAAGACCCCATCAGTTATAAAATACAAACTAATTTAATAACAACTCTTCACAAAACCCCACCCTTCATAATAAATGTGATGTTAAAAATAATCCCAATTCCAGAAACTTATTACATCAGGGGAAATCTAAATTGGACTCCAAGTTGGATCTGTTTCTTTGACTTTTGCTTTGTTGTTACTTTTATTATTATAATTATACATAATGGACTGCCTCGGGGAACCCAACCCACCTGTGAAGGGCTGCAGAGAAGAAGAAATTAACATTAACGTATCCTTTCCTTGAGGCTAGTCATCCCAGGAGATGTTCTGCAAGACTGATAACGCTACTTACGTTACTTCCAGTCCCTCCTTCTCTGATCCTATAAAAGTAACTGGTATCCAGACTCCAACAAGATGGTTTTTTGGAGACACTCATCTGCCATCTTCTCAGTCTGCCGGCTTTCCGAATAAAGTCGTAGGTATTCCTTGCCTCAACACCTCGTCTCCAATTCATTGGCCTGCCCTGCGGCAAGCGGAGCGAGCTTGGACTCAGTAACATTACCACTATTAAAAGTATAGGTACTTTAGAATCCCCCTGCCCTGGGGCAAATACCAATTTAAAAAACTGGACTGAAAAAAGAGCCCTCACAATATCAACAAAAACAATACATATTTGAGAGTAGAGTAAACCTAACAAAATATACAAGATACACATAAAGAAAACAAGAAAATGTTACCAAAGGACAAAAAAGAAAATCTATTCAAATGGAGGGAGGTAACATGGGCCGGGAAGGAAACATCCATGTTATGAAGATGCTAATTGTTCATACAATTAAGTTCAATGCATCCTCAGCCCACATTCCTCAAGGATTGTTACGGAACTTGAAAAGCTGAGCCTAAAATTCATCTTGTAAAGAAAATGTACAAGAAAGGCCAAGAAGTTTTTGAAAAAGAACAGAGAGAGTTTACCCCTCAAGACATTAAAACGTACTCTAGAATCTAGAACCATCACAATGCAAGTCTCCAGTACTAGGAGAACAGAGTGTGATGAGGTGGCAACCACAGGCTGCCTTGCAGACAGGAAGTCAGCGTTTTCATCAGTGGAGAAAGGGGGCCTCCAGCTACTGATTCAGAAGGAACAGTGTGTAAGTGGAGTCCCGCCACTAACACAAATTGCAGAAGGATTAAAAAGTTAAATTGAATTAAAATATATGAAGTACTTGAAGAAAACCCCCAAAGATAATTTTATTGTATTTAGGTGGGGAAGGCCTTCCTGAGCCAGTCACAGACCCCAGAAGTCATAAAGAAAAGACTGACAGACATGACTGTAGAATAATAGAAATCTTCTAGGGGTATGAAAGACGTTTTAAAAAGCAAGAGAATAATAAATACTCGTAAATGCAGAAGTATTTGTAACACACAAAATAAAGAATTAAAATCTAAAACAAAATAATTAGGCTAAACCCCCCCCACAAACAACCTCAGAAAACACCTATTTCACAGAAGGAAAGCAAATGGCATAAAACATGGAAAGATGCTTAGCCTCAAATGGATAACCAGAGAAACGCAAATTCAAATTGCTTTCATCTCTTGTTGTCTCGGGAGTCTATACAGTACTCGATTGGATGCTGTCAATATACTATCATTTAATTCATTTTAACTTAGGAATTGAATGTATTACTTCCCTTTAAGCATTATTGTTTTATAGTTTTCTGTCAACTATTTTATTTTGCTAGAAGGATAAAATGCCTTTTCCTAAGTGGTCTCTGGGTTTACTGTCAAATTACTTAGCAAACTTTTCCCACTTTAAGATTATCTTTTAAATAGCTCTACTTTTTTTTTTTTTACTAATTTTATATAGTTCCATTTCTTTTATTTTTTTAATATAAATTGATTTATTTATTGGCTGCACTGGGTCTTCGTTGCAGCTCACGGGCTTTCTCTAGTTGCAGCGAGTGGGGGCTACTCTTCATTGTGGTGCGTGAACTCCTCACTGCAGTGGCTTCTCTTGTTGCAGAGCTCGGGCTCTAGGCTCACGTGCTTCAGTAGTTGTGATAGACGGGCTCAATAGCTGTGGCACACAGGCTTAGTTGCTCCAAGACACCTGGGATCTTCCTGGACCAGGGATCAAATCCGTGTCCCCTGCATTGGCAGGTGGATTCTTAACCACTGCGCCACCTAGGAAGTCCCTAATTTCTTTAATTTCCTTTCCTCATCCAGGCCTTTTTTTTTTTCCTGGAGGAAAGAATGAGACTGGGATCCATCTTTATTTTTAACCAAACAGTTGGCCAGCCTTCTCAACATACTGAGCATTTCATCTTGTCCTCATTTATTTGAAACTCCACCCTCCCAGTCAATTTCTAAATTCTATTCTGTTTCACTGATCTATCCATCCATTCCTGTGCCTGTGGCAAAGTTTTACTTACTGTTATTTTATAACACATTTTAACATTTCCAGCGTTAGACTTCTCATTACTTTTTATTCAAGGACTTTGCTTTTTTGACACGTCAACTGCCATGAATCAGCAGTACCACTTTTACTTATGTGTTCTGTGGATATCTGTGCATATGTGTACAGAATACACACATCATTTCACGTATCACATGAGTTCAGAAACTGCATTCAGTCCTTTACACTGAACTGGCCAGCACTGCACGCTGGCTGCTCCACTAGATGGCAGGCCAGGAACAGAGCACGGATGCCTGGGCTCTGCTGAGCTTCCCAGGCTCTCAGCCATCCCACTGTCACCAGCCCAAACCCAGAGCCTGTCTCTATGGTCTTCCCTGTTCACTGCCCAGGGGAAGAACTCCGTGATTTCCACAATGTAAATGAAATCAAAATCATCACAAAAATAGATCAAATACTATGCAGGAAAACAGCAGTAATCATAGGTGCTTCTCTCACTTTATTACCATGAATACTTCCACTTTCTATGCAATTATAGTAACCAATTTAGATACTTACCTATACTTTGCTATAATTTTAGATACACAGCTTTTGAAAAGACAACCTCACAATAAGAATCATCACTTTATCTTCTTGTAAATAGGGAAGGTGTCTTATGCCCTTTGTGGAAAAAGGTAGCATCATAAGGAAATATGCATAACATGTTTATCATAATCAAATGCTATGTACTAACATATTTGCCTTTTTTTTTTTTTTTTAAATGATAGTGACCTGGTACACATGATGTGTTCCCTGGTATGGCCAGATTCCTTTCCCTAGAGTAATTATACACCAAATGCCTTGACTTGGTTGTCAGAAGAATAAGTCAATGCAAAGTATATCATCGTCCCCCTCTCCACTTCCCTCCATGCAGTGCTGCTGAGGACAAGCGGGTCATGTAGCCTGGCCTGTGAGACAGCAGGTGGGGTGGAACAGGGGCCGAGAGATGTACCAGAGTTAGACTGGGGCAGCAAATGTTCCCCAGGTGCAAAACTTGCAATAACTTTAGGTAATATGTTGACATGGTGAGTGTTGAAAAGTGGAGGATATTGAAAAAATATTCAAAGGAGGAGTAGAAAGCAGAGTCTGAGACTTTGAGAAGATAATCACTGGATGACTCCTACTTCCTTTTTTATACACTTAGTCTCCTATCCAAAACACAAAAACTTCCTCTTAATTGTTCAAATGTAAAACACATCCCAAATTCAGAAATGTAAAAGCAGACTTTTCAAAGATCGTCATTTCAGAACCAACAAAAGAATACCTAATGAAAAGGTGGATGGTGCAGGCCCACCTCTATCCTGTCCAGGCTTAATTTTGAGGACATCAGGATTTGGAAAGACCTAAGGAAATCTTTAACAGCTCCAAGCCTGGGGACAGACTGGGCTGTGGAGGTGAGCACCAAATCCATTCTGACGGCGGCCTATGACCCAAACCGACTCCTTTCTCCCCACAAAATAGAGCCTTGAGAGGGGGCCAGTGCAGTGGAGACACCAATAACACTGCATCCTTTGTCAGCCCCATCCCTTCTGAGGCAAAGAATGCCTGGACTGTGAGAGAATCCAACACAGAGATGGTGATGGGAGAAGGGGGGTGGGGGGGTGGGTGTTGGGACCTCTGTTCTTGTTCCCAACACCAATATCAATAGACCTCTTTTCCCATCTTAAAGGGTCTGATACAAAGAATGTTCCGATTTGGTCAGGTAGACTGCAAAGAATTAAAATTTTCGTTCTGCAAAATCCAGTAGATAAGATAATAATGAACATTTTTAATAGAAAATGCTTTAAAAACACCATGGGACATCAAACGTGATCTTTGACTACTGCTAAGATAGCTAACCAAGACTTAGTAAACAAACAATAATAAAAAATACCTTTGAAAATACAAATGTTACCATTCAAAATGAAAACGTACCAACCACTGTTTTCACTGAGTTAACTGGAAAAGGATTTGGTTTAAACCCCAATTCCACAGTTTTCCCTGTAACGTCCATCAAGTGCCTATTCCCTCTGAGGCCCAGCTTTCTCTTCTCTAAAAAGGCTGATAATATTTCACAGGGACATTGTGAAGATTAAATAAGATCAAATATATAAAAGTGCTTTGTCACATAAAAATGACACAGTTATTTTCCCAGGGCAGGAAGTCTGGTAAGCAACACACAGATGATAGACCGAAATGATAGCCACATTGAGAAAAGGAAAAAAATAGTCATTTTGCACCGGGAAATTTTCTCTCAATTATACATACTCTCTTCGCTATGTTTTTGATTCTTCAGGATAAAGCTGGTTAAAACAAATACATAAATGAGAAATAGTACAAAAAATGTTTTATATGCCGTATCAAATCGAGCTGTCAGTTTTTCAGAATATTCAAGTGATTTCTAAGATTATCCAAAAGGGTTAAGCCAAAACTAACCTGAAGAAGCAATAGAGTGATCAATGTCAGGGTGATGGTTCTATTAAAAAAAAAAAAATCTCAGAAGATGCTTTCATTAACACAATGAACATTTTCAGGAGTATGTAGTAAGTACCTAGAAGGGTGTATTCATTTCCACTGAGATTCTGCAGTATCTTTTTTCTTTCTCATAAGACTTTTTAATTGTTGTCATTACAGTTACAATTAAAAGAAGTAAGCAAAATTTGAAACCCTGATTTGACTTTGAAGAGAGTTAAATTTTCAAGGTTTTTGAGACCTTCAAGAAACTGCACACAGTCAGGATTTCCCAAGGATATGATCATGGCAAGGTACCCAGGCACTGGGGAAAGTAACCACTGGGTGTAAAAAGATGAAAATCTCACTAGGAAAAAAAAAATCAGAGCAAAATGTGACATCTAAATTTTCCTTATGTTCCAAAAGGAAATTAAGAACCCAGAGGTTTGGGGAGAATGAGAGAGATTTGAGCATGCTAATCTGTAAGACAAGGAGGATGCGGTACGGAGGGGAGGGATACAGATGCAGAGAGAGGAGGTGTCTGTTTTTTTTGCACGTGAGTGTAGTGTACAAATCTGTGATCCTGGAACATTCTTTCCAAAACAATCTGCTGTCAACTAAACATTCACATTTCTGCAGGAAAAAAAAGGGCCATGGCTATCAAATACTTGTTTATCAAAGGGTATCCCAGCAAGTGAGGAGGGTTTCAGAGTCCATTCATTAATTCAGCAACTACTATTGACTACCTGCTGTGTACCATACCTGGCATTCTTCTAGGCACTTGAGACATATCAAAGAATAAATTGATCATGAAAAATTCCAGTCCCCAGAGGGTTTACATTCTTAACAACATGGCCATAACCAAACTTGCTACCCTCACCTCCCATCAGGTTTCCACACCTCATCTACTCTTCTTTCCTCAAATACAGCCTGCCCCTCGTTCCTCTTTCTGCATCATTATTTATCAAAGTCCTCACAAAGGATACTGACTCGCCATCATCTCCTTTGTGAGATGTGCTCTCTCACAGGACACACATCACATACTTTGTAGTGTGTGAGTTTAGGCACAAGGTTTTCTCTCTTCCTGGGTTGTGAGACACAGTAGGTGCTCACTACTTATTTCTTTTAATAAATCAAGAAAGCCAATAGTAATCTACATCCTTTATTTATTTATTTTTTTCATTCAGTTCCTTAGATAAGTAACACTGTCTCTTCCCTAGAATTTGAGCTAACAAAGAGAATGCTGGGCATTTTAAAATTCAAGTTTAATTACATGGTCTGCCTGGAGAAAACAAAGGTAGGCTTGCCAGCCAGTCCACCTGTCTGCCTTCTTTCCTTCCAGGAAAAGCAAAATGAAACTCTTTTTGTGATAATCACAATTTTGTGCCCCAGACACAATGAAGGAGGCAAAATTCACATCTAGTGTGAAGGCAGACCAGGGCAATGGCCATAGTAAACTGAGATTTGTGCAGAAGGAGACGCTCACAGGACGTTTTAGAGTAGATGGGAGACCAGAATGAGGACACTGGAGAGGACAAGATGAGGGTGCAGGCGGGTGTTTGTTAGAACCAAAGACTTAGTGAGGAGTCAGGAAAGGATGGGGTTAGCATGATTTTCAGGTTTCTGGCTGGGAATAATTCTGTAATTAACCAAGAGAAGAAACGTACAAGGAGAAGCAGGTCTGAGGGGGGAAGAAGAAGAGTTTATATTTGAACATAATGAAGTTGAGATTTCAAATACCCAAGTGGAACTATCTAGAAAGCAGTGGGAAACAGAAAATTTGGGAGGGAAAATTGGGCTGCAGATACAGCTTTGTAGAGCTCTCAACGACATCAAGAAGAAACACACGAGTGTTACGGACAACCGGCGACCAGGGGCCCCTTTAAGGAGAAGCGAGGAAAAGAGCTTCTGCGTCTAGGATACCTAACTGAATAAATTCGTGACACTTCTGCTCAGAGCACTAGTTAGAACGTGGTCCCCTAGTCCAGTAAGTAGGAGTGCAGAGAACCCATGGCGCGTCCCTGCAGTTCTAGCCCAGGGAACCCCACAAAAGGTCGACTGAGTCCTATACTCAATCTGGTTCCTTCGGTGGGGGGGATCCCAAAGCAAATCAAAGTCACGCACTGACCACGAATTACTCTGATTCCAGAACGAGTCCTACTTAATCTGATGGCTTTAATTCCACGGAATCCCCTGCTAGGTTCTCCAGATCCCCTTCAAGCTGGGAGCTGCTGAGCGTTTCTCTGGAGGCTAACTCACTGAATTCAGTGCCGCTCAGGCAGAAAAGACAATGGCTTCTTGACAAGCAAAACTAGCACCTGGCCTAAAAGAAGATGATGTAAGACACAATAAAGAAATTTGAGAAAGGGAGTCTATATCAATTTTTATTTTTGTTAGAACTATTTTCCATTGAGAAATTCCTGTAAAAGATATCTGTGTAAACTCCCTGTCCTATCACAAAATATAGCTTAGTACCATAAAGAAATGGACATGGTAGTTCACTGACAAGTATGTCTTTGCTATATGTCTGAATTAAGACGCCTTTGATTAAAATTAAAAGCAGGAGAAAAGTTAAATAGCATATAGCAAAAAGAAACTGGAAAAAATTACATAGAAGCTGAGTATTCATTATTTACTTGTGCAAGAGAAGGATGAAATCATTTTATTCCTTTTATAATTTTATTATAAATCCTAACTATTTTTCTCCAGAGGATTAATAAACCTGTAATTGCCTTACTGGGAAATACAAATAAAAAATTCTAGATAATCTATTAATTTTTATCTTTTAATTTAAACTTCCCTCCATCAATTTCAGCATGTGATCAACACAGTTAATGGCAAGTTACTAAAAAAAAAAAAGAAAGAAAGAAACAACTAGAACAGGGAATTGGTAAGTAGTCTATTTGGTAAAAACAACCTAAGAAGATATAAATTATTAATCATATGTGAAAATTATAGCAAAAGACATGGGAAGTACATTGTGTGGCAGGTTGCATTTTTCCAGCAATAATTCAAGCATTAGTGCGTCTTGCACATGCTTTCAAAACCTTGCTACTCCCCCTCACAATGGGGCTGTGTCCATATCCCTTGAACCTGGGAAGGCTTATGACCTTCATGATCAACTGATATACTAGAGGTAATGTTATGTGACACTCCAGCCTAGGTCATAAAAAAAGATACAGATGCAAACTGCTTCTCTCTCTTGGAACATGCACGCTTAATGCTCAATCACCACACTATGAGCAAATCCACACCACATGGAGAGGCCACAAGTAGGTGCTCCAACTAACAGCCAAAACCAAGGTCTCAGCCACCGGCCAACGTCAACAGCCAAACATGTGACTGAACGAACCTACAGATGATTCCAGCTTCTAGTTCTCAGGTTGTCCAGCTGAGACCGCAGACAATGGGAAGCACTAGAAAGCCCTTCACGCTGAGTCCTGCCTGAATTCCTCACCTGCAGATCCTGTGGGCCAAATAAATGGTTGTTTAAATGTCACTAAAGTGGTCCTTTCGGCTCAAGTAACTGGAATATTTCAATAGATCTTCATTTGCTTAGTTTCTTTCTTTATTTTTCTTTATTGGAGTATAATAGCTTTACATTGTTGTGCCAACTTCCGCTGTACCACAAAGCGAATCAGCTGTATGTATACATATATCCCCATATCCCCTCCCTCCTGAGCCTCCCTCTCACCCTCCCTATTCCCCCCGTAGGTCATCAGCAATCATCGAGGTGATCTGCCTGTGTTAGGCAGTTGCTTCCCCCTAGCTATCTATTTTACATTTGATAGTACATAAATGTCAATACTACTCTTTCACTTTGTTCCAGCTTCTCCTTCCCCACCTCCCCATGTCCTCACGTCTGTTCCTCTACCTCTGCATCTTTATTCTTGCCCTGCCACTGGGTTCATCAGTACCATTTTTTTAGATTCCATATATATGAGTTAGCATACGGTATTTGTTCTTCTCTTTCTGACTTACTTCACTCTGTACGACAGACTCTAGGTCCATTCACCTCACTACAAATAACTCAATTTCATTCCTTTTTATTGCTGAGTAATATTTCACTGTAAGAGTCACAAATGGATTTTAAAAACAAGTCTAAGCAATTCACACAAAGTCCCTACCATAGCATTTTTTTCTCAGAAAAGACTGGGAGGACAGGAAGTAACTGACAGTCACTGACTACCCACTCTGACTTTCAACACATCTAAATGATTTCTTCTCAGAAAATAATGACTAAAGGTGAGGCCCAAAACACAAAAGAACCTAATTCTGAGCCATGAACTTGTGGTCCTCACCAATACGTCAACAGAGAAGAATGTAATATTCACCTGGTATTTTCCCAAAATAATTCTTATAGCCACATTCCCTTGTGATGTGTTCTGACATTAGCAACAGAGACTGAGTGCAGTGCCCTTAATTAATCTGCAGTCATACTCATGTCATCAATAATTCAATAACAGTTCAACTGTCATTGGCCACTTTCTATGCTCCAGGTAACAGGGGCCAGGAATACAAAAGAGTAAGACATGGTTCCCTGCCCAGAATGTCACAGTCCAGGTCAGACTCATGGACTTCACCATCAGCATCACATGAACACTGCCTTTGCCCCATTTCTTCCCTCCATGCTGGGGAAATGGAGACTCTAGGAATAAATAATTTCAAAATGTGCATTTACATTAAATTTCTGTAAATTAATTCTTGATTTCAGAGTTGAATTTCCAATGGAAGAGTGTGGCAACAAGCAATGAAAAGTTGTATGCTCACCATTCCAAAACCAACTGGAAACACACGGATAGTTCAATTAAATAAAATGTCCAAAAAAATTCTTTGGCAACTAAAGAATCCCTTCATACATCAAAGCAAATCTCCCTTTTTTGGACATTTATAATACCGATATTGGTGTTTCGAGATTATAAACCTATAAAGAGAAAAACAGGAAACGCAAAAAGCTGGCTAAAACTAGTCTAGTTTACATCACTTCCAGGGTAAATCATTCAATTAGATCCTTGCAGGTCAATGACAGCATCAGAGTGCACCCGACTCAGCGTCTCCCAAATGCCTAAAGAAATACCAAAATATGCAATGAGACTATATCCTAGGACCTAATGGATATTTCCATTAAGTCTTGTGTCTTTCCATGCTGAACATGAATGGTGCACATGGCCATGAAGACGGCAGGAGAAGCCTTTGGTTTACTTTTGCTATCAGCTTGGGGTAAGAGACTATACAGACGAGAAGACGAGGAACTGACTCACCTCTTCCCCCATTTCTATTTCTATTTCTACAACTCTTCAGGAAGTAGGACTCCTCCTCTGCAACAAAGCCAACCCCCCAGAAGGGTCTGGGCAATGACCCATTGATGCTGGGATGAGGAGGTGAGTCATCGCAGGGAAAGCATTTCTGCTTGGGGCAAAAACACGCAGAGCCAGGATAACAGTGCCTGCTAGACTGTGTGATCTTCCATGTACTACCCTATGTGAAGACAATTTACAAAACAAATCTCGCTCTCTGCTTGGCTAGAGAACAGCAAGCTCAGAATAAGATGAAAATCCTAGCAGGGCCCAGCAAATTCTACCAATGAAGGATAAACATCAGAAAGCTGTGTGGGGTGGTTACGCCCCTCAGTCTCCCTCCAGGCTCTCACAGGGGCACTCCCTCAGCATCTTCGTACCCTCAAGGCAATTCTGTGGAACTAAAACTTGGATTGATCAGTTCTTCTATTTCACCAATATCATGACTTCCTTCCATTAATACAGTTAACTACTGTGCTCCTAGAGAAGCCTGCAGTAGAAGCCTATCTTTGAACAAGAAACCCCAAATTTCCTTTCTCACCGATTTTCTTTTTATCCTAGTGCCTGGGCCCTCTCAAAAGTTTACTGCCCAACCTGAACCAGTATATTTTAAAAGTCTTATTCAAGTACTTTCCAGTCAATGCTTGAGTCCTCAGTTTCTCTTGACTTTATCCATGAGAAAAATCTTAAAATTGTCATTGACAATGCAAGGCCGATCTGTTTCTCACTTCTGATATTGAACCACAATGAATCAGATCATTCCACATTCCCTTAGCCTATCCCATCCTGCCCACACTGGCAACTGGGTTCTCTGTTCCCCTTGTGTAATGGTACTTCCATTTATCCAAATTCAACAGGTCCTTCAAGGTCAGAACAAACACCACATTCTACATCAATCTTTGATCTCGCCAAGTTTAAGAATTTATTCTTTATTTCTCTTCTTTGATAGTACTTTATATCTCCGTTTAGGTACTGTCCACATTTGAACTTGTTATAAAATTATTTGTATACATATGTCATCTCCTTTAGCAGACTATAAATTCCTTGACTACCAAAGCACCCAAAATAGTGTATAGCCCATGACTCATCTACACTCAATAAACAGTCAATGAATATATATCTATCTGATGAGTTACATTATGTTTTCATTATTGGTTTGATGCAAACATGCATCAACTTATAAATGGGTTTATTTTTAAGGTTCATTTGTAAATCTTTTTCTGAAATCTACATGCATTTTCACAAAATGTTATTGTTATACATGGTAATTTAGAATAACTGAAGTTGACTTCAGTACTTCAAGGATATTATGGATAAATAATTAATTTAAAGGACACTTGGGAGATGCCATAAAAACCTAGCTGTGATGGATAATGTTCCAGTGGGAACTTTGGGACAACAAATTCACCTTCTCTACTCCTATTCCTGGTCATCAGTGACTGATGGACTTGCTTCATCTGTTAAAAAAAAAATCAGCTCTCTGCATATCTTTAAAAGTAAGCATCTTAAAGAGTTTATGAATCTGAAATATGTTTGTAAAAGAGGAAACATGAAGGAAACCTGTAACAGAGCATTTCAGCAAGAGAGCAGAAGTGATTATTATGGAAAACCAGCTAGTACTTGTTTTTAACCTTGAAATTGTCTTAAATTTCACATAAAATTAAAAGATGTGAGACTTTTATCCTATAAAAGAGAAACAGGGCTAAAGAAAAGGGCTTAAGTAATACTTCTCTTACAAGAGGGTTCTTCACGTATCCTCAATTGAGGAAAAATGGAAAGAATAATGGTTTCCTAAATCTTTTTAAGTCAAATTGTTCACATATTTTCCTGATATACATGATTTATTTCACTGTGTGGCTCCAAAGGAAAATTTGTATGATGATCATCCACTAGAATGAAAATTGGAAAAATGGGTAAACAAATTTTCTCTCTAAATCAACAGCTACAAGGAAGTTTGCTGGCAAAGATCTCAACTGTCTCACCTAGTTCTGAAAATATGTCTGAGACTGGGCAAACTGAGAACAAAAATACAGAAGAAATACTGAGTAAAGCAGAGATCAGAGTTTTCCAGGATCAATCAAGTAGAGTTTTTGATGAGGTGAGTGTGCACATCTACAGGAGAAAAAATCCTTTCTATGGAAAAGCAAGAAATGAACATGGTCAGTTAAAGAGCAGGTGCCAGAGGGCTCAAAGGTTAAATAAACAAAGAAACCCCTCTCCTGATTTGATGAGTTCATCCTGGATTTCTGTTACCTGACAGTTGACTCTGACAAACTGAATAATCCTCAAAATAGATGAAAACCCAACAACCAAAAGTCAAAAACAACACCAAGAAAGAAATTATTTTCATGGAATTAGAAATCATAGTCACAATATTAGACTAAGTATTATTAAAAAAAATTTAAGAATATACATATATTAAAGTAAAAATGGACAAATTAGCTTTAGTACATTTGTAAGTAGTAGCTGTACACAGATGGTTTCAAAGCATAATATCCTTAAAAAAATAGCTCGTATGCATAAGAGAAATGTGAATGTGGGAAAATTACCCAACCAGTGCTATCTGTAATATTGTAATCTCCTCCAGGAGGAGAACATGCAGATAAGGTGATAAGAAAAAGGGTCCCAAGGCTGATCAATTGCCAGTCATTCTGAAATAATGCAACTCAAAAGGCAAAGAATGTGACCACACAGCTGGAATCACAGTAAAGAATTCAGCACCTGGGAAGAGAGGAACCAGTGATCTCTACACACATCAGGTCCTCAGGGCAAATGCAGAATCTCCAGCTCAGCTTGGGAAAAATCTCTGCATACCAACCAGTGTGGTTAAAAAAAAACAAAAACAAACAAACAAACAAAAAAAACCAGCTCCAAACTCAAAACCCACTGGTCCAAAACTGCTGCTTTTAATTAACAGTTCACATACCATTTTGAGTCAGTGTTTACTGAATTTAAACAATCACATATAAATCTGTACTTCTCAAAGTGAGGAAACTCCCGGGTGTAGGAGGGAATGCGTGCAACCATAAAGCCATAAAATAAATACAACATCCTGGAATGTTAACTTTAATCTACAAATAATGTTAAAGGCCTTTTTTCAATAATAAAACAAGTGAAGGTATAAGATTGTAGGAGAGAGTGCTGGTTGCCTAGCAATATCTATTCTCTACTTCCTTAGTAACATTTCCCAGCTTTTAGCTAGGCATGTTGCAGCCCAGGTAAAGAGGACATTTTCCAGCCTTAGCTGAAGGTGAGCATGAAAAGGTGAGCAGCCAATATTCTGGACAATGAGATGTACGTGGAAGTAAGTGGGCCTGCCAATGGCTGGAACACAGCAGCCACCTTGACCATGAGGACCAGAGCTGCGCTCCAGGACGGCAAAAGAGAGCTGCATCCCTGAGCATGTCTCAAAGTTGCCATACCACCCTGGACTGCCAATCTTAGAAATTCCTTTTTGTGACACACAAATAAGCTTCCATTGTGCATGACTATGTGTTTTCTGTTTTTTGTGTGTTAAAACAAAATTCCTAAGTAATGCAATTATGAAGAAGAATGCAAAATAGGAGGCTTCAAATAAATGTCCATGCTTATGGCTGATTACATATAGCTTTCCTGGTATTACCCAAGTGAACAAATTCACTACTCTATGGTATAGGTATAAGAAGTACCATAATGCAAATTATTAATAGAATTAATGCTAATTTCTGGATCATTTGGGTTGCTTTAAAACTAGAATACTCTGCCTACTGTATATACACTAAATACCAAGCTCAGTACTGTCAGAAGGAAATAAATTTGAATCACTTATTTGTTTGTGAAACAGTACCTTACGCTATAATAACAGCAGGAAGAAGACTATTTAAAGGTCAAGTAATACTAACCTCACTCAGAAAAGTGTAATAACATTTTTTCTAAGATCCACAAGTGCTTTTTTATCAGTAGCATATGGAGTACCATGAAACACATAACTTCTTCTACCTATTATTCTATGGCTCAGGACTTCCATTTGCCCCCAAGGATTTTCCCGCCTAATTATCCCAACTGTAGTTAGGTGTCATCCACCTTTCTTAGGTGCTTGATCATTCACCAATACTGCGTAACTATTAAAATTTAAACTTCACATTTACAGTATTTCTTTCCATCCTTCTCAACACAAGTTCCTAATGACCTAGAAGCTGCTTTCGATGCCACTGCCTTCATCTTGCATCCAGAATTGTTTTCATAACTTAATGTTTAAACAAAAAAGTCAGAGAGAATGTGACTGTGCATCTTAAGTGCTGGGCCCTGCCATTTCAGTTTTTACCTTGGGCCTTAAGCCAAAATATTACAAACTAAAACATCATTAAAATAACAAGAACCAAAAAAACAAGCTTCTTTGTTTTTCTTTCAAGTACCCCCAAAATCATTTCCCATTTTGGAGAAAAATAATCCTTTAAAGGGCCAACTGTTTCTCATTTTGTTCTGACTAAAGTATGATGTGTATCAGAGATCACCTCTTATCTCAGAGACCCACAGGTAACATACAAAAAAGAAAAGCACTATATTTTGCATTAAAAAGAATTTCTCTAAATGCAAGAGGTAAATAGTGTCTTTAGACAATTCCACCCTATTAATCTTTTCTGTAAGTTATCCTTTTATGGGACTTTAGAACATTTTTTTTAGAAATAAATGTTTTTCTCTTATACCAACAGAAAGTCAAACAGCAAACTTAAATCCTGTTGCTTACAAACTAAAGTAGATGAGAGAGAAAAGAGAAAAAAATAAAATTATATTTTATTTACGAATTGTTGAGTGCTAGTTTATTCAGCTGTCCATACTGGGTGATTCATTACAGCTGCTCATTCAAGTGAAAACAGAGAAGCGAATTCAGGAAGCAAAATATTCGTAGCCCAATAAGTTGGTGAAAAGAAGAGGTTTAGTAAAGAATCTCAAATTGAAAAGAACACACCAATAAAATCCTAACTAAAAATATTATAACAGTATGTTTTTCTTCCTATAAGCTAATAGCTATTGATTATTGCTTGCCTAGTATATGCTGGGCACGGCATTAAGTAATGTGCGTTACCTACTCTACTATCCTATTTAAACTACAAAATATCATGCAATAATAAGGTAGCTAGTTTCCCCTTTATACAGATGAAAAACCTGCAGGCTCAAAGTCCCAATATCTCAAAGATATAAGTGGCTTTAAAAAATTCCACCAAGGTTAATGTAAGTCAAAAAAGCTCATGATCTTTCTGCCAGCCATTAGTGCATCTGACCTCACAATTTTGTTAAATACCGGGGGTCATGTTAATAATTTTAAAAAGAGAAGGCTATTACTCAGCATAATGGTGGCACTAACTCCCATATATACTCCCTCACAAGACATAATGAGCCCATTTCCTCCTCTTACTGATGTTTATTTCTTTCCCTTTAATAGAAATTTCCATATACTTAAAAACTATTAATTTCATCCTATAACATTTCAAATTCACTTTTTTAAATTATCAGTCACGTTGTAATATCTTGCAGTGCACAGATGGATGGGAAAATAACGATTACAAATTTTTCCTTTTTCTGTCAAATTGCAGGTGAAGATGAGAAGACTAATGTAGGCAATGGAGAAATCTAGACCCTATAATTTCTCCAAGTTTAACTGCATCTATTTTAGGTGCTAAAAATCTAATAAAACCAGGCATGCAAGGCTGGTTTAACATTCAAAAATAAAATAGTCTATCACATCAACAGGCTAAAACAGCAAAAAAAAAAAAAATCACATGGTCATATCAATATATACAGTAAAAACATTTGACAAAATCTAACACCTATTCATGATAAGAACTGTTAGTAAATTAGAAATAGAGAAGTACCTTTTCAACTGGATAGAGAATATCTACAAAAACTGTAGAGCTAACATCACATTTAATTGAAAGAAACTAGCAGCTTTCCAACTAAGATCAGGAATAAGGGAAAGATGTCCCCTCTCACCACTCCTTTTCAACACTGGATGGGGGTGCAATGCATTAAGATAAGAAAAGGAAATACAAATTACATTGATTGGGAAGGAAGAAATAAAAGTGTCTTTGTTCAAAGATGACATGATTAGAAAGCCCAAAAGAATCTCCTGGAACTAATAAGTGACTATATCAAGGTTTCAGGATACAAGGTTAATATACAAAAGTCAATCACGTTCCCATATACCAGCAATGAACAAGTGAATTTGAAATTTAAAACACAATATTGTTTAAATTAGCATCTCCAAAAATTGAATGTTTCGGTATAAATTTAACAAAATATGTACAAGGTCTATATGAGAAAAAGTGTATAACTCTGATGAATGAAATCAAAGAACTAAATAAATAGAGAGATACTGAATGCTCCCAGACAGGAAGACTCAATATTGTCAAGATGTTAGTTCTTCCCAACTTAATCTATACATTCAATGCATTTCCATCAAAATTCCAGCAAGCTACCTTGTGGATATCAACAAACTGATTCCAGAGTTTATATGGAGAGGTGAAAGATCCAGAATAGCCAACATGATATTAAGAAGAGGAACAAAACTGGAAACCTGATGCTTCCCAACTTTAAGACTTACTTTAAAGCTATAGTAATCAAGGCAGTATGGCATTAGCAAAAGAATAGACCAACAGGTCAATGTGACAGAACAGACAACCCAGAAAGAGACATACAAATTGCTCTTTGACAAAGGAGCAAAGGCAATACAATGGAGCAAAGACAGTCTCTTCAATAAACGGTGTTGGACATCCCCACTCAAAAAAAAAAAAGAATCTAGACACAGACCTTACACCATTCACAAAAATTAATTCAAAATGGATCACGAACATAAACGTAAAAGACAAAAATATAAAACTGCCAGAAGATTACATAGGAGAAAACCTAGCTAACCTTGGGTATATTAATGACTGTTTAGGTACAATGACAAAGTTATGATCCATGAAAAAAAAGAACTGATAAGCTGGACTTCAATCAAATTAAAATCTTACTGCTCTATAAAAATAATTTCAAGAAAATGAGAAGACAAGCTGCAAACTAAGAGAAAATGCAAAAGACACATCTGATAAAGGACTGTTATCCGAAATATACAAAGAACTCTTAAAACTCAATAATAAAATGAACACCCTGATTTTAAAATGGGACAAAGACCTGAACAGATACCTCACTAAAGAAGACATAAAGATGGCAAAGAGGCATATGAAAAGATGCTCCACCTTATATACTGTCAAAGAAATACAAATTAAAACAATGAGATACCACCACACACCTATCAGAATGGCCAAAATCCAGATATTGGCAATACCAAGTACTGAGGAGGATGTGGAACAACAGGAACTCTCATTCATTGCTGGTGAGAATGCAAATACAATACAGCCACTTTGGAAGGCAGTTTGGCAGTTTTTTACAAAACTAAAAATATTCTTACCATCTGATCCAGCCATCACCCTCGGTATTTACCCAAAAGAGTCGAAAACATAACCACACGAAAACCTGCATATAACTATTTATAGCAGCTTAATCCTAATTCCCAAACTTGGAAGCAACTAAGCTGTCCTTCAGTAGGTAAGCGGATAAACAAACTGCGGTCCATTCAGACACTGGAATATTATTCAGCACTAAAAAGAAACTAGCTGTCAAGCCATGAAAAGACATAAGAGAACCTTAAAAGCACATTCTCAAGTGAAAGAAGCCAATCTGAAAAGGCTACATACCACATGATCCCAACTGTATGCCTTTCTGGAAAGGGCAAAATTACGGAGACAGTAAAAAAAAAAAAAATCAGTGGTGGCTAGAAGTTGGATGGGGGGAGAATGAACAGGTGGAGTGCATAGGATTTTAGGGCAGTGAAACTATTCTGTATGTCACTATAGTGATGAACACACGTCATTACACATTTGCCAAAACCTACAGAACATGCAACACCAAGAGTAAGCCCTAATGTAAATTATGAACTGTGTGATTATGATGTATCGATGTGACACCAGATTCATCAGTTGTTACAAATGTACTGCTCTGGTGGGGGATGTTGATGCTGGGAGAGCAAGGGGTATATGGGAAATCTCAATTTTGCTGCGAACTTAAAAGTGCTCTTAAAAATTAAGTCTTTAAAAAATTTAATAATTTTTTTCTCCATCCTCCTCTCTCATTTTCCTGTCACTTTAATTCAATGGTTAATCTCTCATTTCATGAATCAGTAAATACTGTCCAAACATTTGGGGTCTTAATCTCTTTGGAATCTCATTGTAACACCAGTCTTCTAAATATATATGAACAAAGCTGTAGCTAACATCCACTGAGGTTTGTTGACATCAAATATCCTTTTTTTTCCTTTTCTTCTTTTTAACTAACCCTATATGATGAAAATTTTCTAGACCAAATATTTTAGATAAGACATAGCTTTCTCTTCACTCATGTGAATTGGAATCTATGATTGGGTCATTGAGAACAGTCATCAGACCCAAATTTAATATAATCCAAATTCAATTACTGCTTTGTTTATAGTAAAAGAAACAAAACGAAATTGAGAAAAGAGGGACAGATTTCTTACATGGCTGGAAGAAAGGGAAGGAATAAACTAAAAATGATATATTTTAAAGTAACATTATTACCCATGAAGCTAACAATGCCACCAACAGTAGGGCTTTTGTGGCTCCTTTTTTAGCAATTGATTATGAGTGGACAAAGATTCACTGCAAATTTTTAGTTCAAACTTCATCCTTAGCCCTACTAAAGGCTATTCATTTGGCTTTTAAATTTAGATTTTGCCTGTCATGTTTGAACACAGTGACCGTCAAAAGTTTACCAGAATTTCTCCACAGAAAGTACTCTAAGATTCACAAAAATGATAAAAGGGCCCGAAAAATCAGGGCTTCACTTTTCAGGTGAGACGATCCTGTCTTTTTGGTGGTATTTTCTAGGCTACATCTTTGAATTAAATATAATCCACCAATATATGGCT
Source organism: Hippopotamus amphibius kiboko (assembly GCF_030028045.1). NCBI lineage: Eukaryota > Metazoa > Chordata > Mammalia > Artiodactyla > Hippopotamidae > Hippopotamus > Hippopotamus amphibius. Next base: position 80,656,801 of record NC_080198.1, read on the forward strand.
CTAGGACATTATATATACATATTATATATATATATATAATGTATATAAATAAATGTATATATATTTATAATATATGCAATACATAAATGTACCTATATATTTTTACTTTAACACTATTTTTTTAAACACTTTCTTACTTATTTTGGATGGCAGTAAGCAGCTACTAGTGTCAATAGCTATAAATGGATTCATCCTGCAGAATATTACAGATGTAGGAACCTGAGGAATGTTTCTCTTCTAAGGAAAATTCTTAAAAATTTTTCTAATATCTCTTCATACGAAAATTATCAATCTATGAGATCAAAACTGTGAAAAACAAAGCGCAGTAAATGCCACAGGGAAGTAAAGTCAACAATGTGTTTCATGCACCCAATAAAGCACCCATCATCTCCGTTCCAGTTCAGTGCTTCTCCATGATCCCCTTTTCCTCCTGTCAGCTCTGTTTCTGGGAGACAATGCTAGGCAACCAAGGAAAAATAAATCAACATGTGCCAGGTGCTTACAACTTAGCATGTTTATTTTTACAATGGAATTATTTATATTATTTCACGGATAAAAAAGTTCAGGTTCAGAGAAATGAAATAACTTGCCCAACAGGACTAGTAATAGTGAAACCATGATTAAAACATAGGTTTGCCTGGCCTTAAAGCCTGAGTCCCTTCTAGTACCAGGAGGCCTCCTTACGGCAGTTCCAACAAAGATGGTTTCCAAATGGAACGGTACTTGGATCTTGTGGGAAAAGCCAAGGGACAATAAAAGAAAAAAAGGCAAAGCAAAGAGATGGTAAAGATTATGGGGCACAGATTCTTCATTCCTTATTAACAGGAGGCTGCCATTCCTGGCACCACTTTCTGATCGCATAATCCCAATCCCACTCTGCCTTAACTGTGCACCTAGGCACAATGCGGATATGAAAATCCTTGCTCAGCAACAAAGCTGGGACATCAGAACACACATAAGGTCAGGTTTGGGGATGGCGGCCTCTTCCAGTTCCTTTAATGGAGGGCATGGTTCATACACTACTTGGCCATGGTATTTAAAATAATGTCTAACCCTCAATAAATATTTGCTGAGAGAACTGACGAACAAATGATATGTGGATGGAATCTATAAAGGTGACAGAGAGCTAGAGATTGCTGTCCTTTACTTCCATTTGGGGTTTTCTTTCACAAGTGGAACCAGCATGGAATCCCAATGGGCTATAAAACTGACAGACTACATGTAAGGCCCTTTGGAGCTTTAGGGATATAATGTCCTCAGCATCTAATGGAGTACCCTGCACAAGGCAGGAGCTCAACAAATACTGTTCAGTAAGTGAGTAAGTAAATAAACAAAGGATATAGGTATGAAGAACTGGGCTTTTTATTTTATAAGGATAAATAATGTCCTCAGCTGAGATCCCCATCAGATTAGGAAAGTCCATGAGCCCTAGAAAGCCTCAGTGAGCTTGGGATGCAAGCTCAGGAAGATCTTCTGCAGTAAGAGATGTCTAAACATGACAGCTGGACCTAAGCATGGATGTGCTGCTGACAGCCAACCTGTAAAACTTAGTGAAATCGAAAAATGACAAACCCCCTCCAGTGGGAGGGAGTAACTTTCCAATAAGTAGAGAACATTCAGCATGAACCAAAAATCAGAATGACCTAAAATGTCAGCCACGGTGGTGGCAGAAGGAGATGAGTTTTAAAATATGCCTCACACGTGGTGACCTTCAATAAACGATTATGGAAAGAATGGCAGAGAAGGAAAAGAGGGACAGAAGGAAGGAGGGAGGGAGGGAGGGAAGGAGAGATGAATGCCCCCAAATCTGCCCAGCCTGAGGTTTTCCTAACTACTGTTTTGAAGGAGCTTCAGTTCTGCGTTCCCCAAAGGGTCTTATTATAAGGCGGTGGTCTTATCCTGTAAGCATTTCCATATCCAGAACCCAGGGACAGAAAAACTACAGTAGACTATCCTTGGGACTCCCAGGTCAAAAGCTCCTAATGGACACTATTTGTTATGCCTAGGTTCTAAGGTCACACTCTTTAGGTCCCTATGTTTTTCGTCATAGCATTTCCAAATACCACTTAATGTGATTAGAAGTTTAATATCTGTCTCTTCCACCACACTTGAGTTTTCTTTTATTCCCAGGAGTGAACGCAGTCTCCGGATTTAAGAAAGTGCGTCATGTATATTTGTTAAATAAATGAATGAAAAACTTACACATTTCTAAGTGTTATTTTATGGTCTCATCTTAAAGATAAAAGGCTTTTCTTTTGGTGTTTTTAAGTGAATAAAGCAAGTACTGCATGTCATTCTATGTCTTTATCATATCTAGTCTACGTAAGAATTGATTTTAAGAACTGTGGCTGAGTTTTAATGTATACAATATTATTCTGGTAGAAGAGATATATGAGGTTACATATTTTAGCCTGCAATTCTAAAGGTTAGTTTAGCCCAAGTTCTTCATTTTGCAAATGAATAAACTGGGCCTATCTTGATGAAGTAGTTAGGATCCCTTAACCTAAGTACAAATGCAAGCTAACCCAAGCCTGCTGTGAATTTGCATCTTTCTGGGTACCTTAGTTTACATACTAGCTAAGGCCTACTGTTGAAGGATGGACTTATAAAAGGTGCTATGCACATTTCATTCTTTGATTATACAGAGAATATATCACATATGAACTTAATTATGTTTTTGTGTCACTATAACAGAGTGATGTCCTTAGGGTCTGCAACACTAGATGGCCCCAGATGGCTATGTTCTTTGAGTTACTTATATTCTTCTTCTAGTTGTTCCGGAAGGGGTCTCCTTTTTCTGCCAGGTTATTCAATTGTTACTTTTCACTATTTTTAGCATGCCAACATGAAAAATTTATTTGCTTTTTAATCTTCCATAGTCTTAGGAATAAAATAACCAAGCTGTTTCACAGGTATATAATTAGAGTGAATTCGCTCTGGAGGAAGAAGGTCTAAGGGTATCTACTGTGAGTCAAGTATATGAATTTTAGTTCCTGGACATTTTGGCATTTATTTTGGCTACCCAAATGTCTTTTTGACTTTAGTTTTTAGCTCTTGGTTTTCATCCAGATAAGTAACACTGCCAGAAAAAGCCTGTTTATTATTGAAGTTAGTGGGAGATATGGCACTAAAACTCAGACCTCTGGTTCTACACTAAATGTTCTCTTAAAAATGCAGTTCATCCTAACATGTATTTTTTAAAATTCATAATGTATAGTTCCTACATAATGGCTCAATAATCCTTTACTCTTATATAACACTCTGTAATTTATAGATACAAATACTATTTTGACAGATCTTCAATGAACATTTTTGATACAGACAAAAACATTATTATCACCCTCCTTTCACAAATGAGATAACTGCTCCTAGAAAGTTCAGGTGACAAGCTTCACGATGCCAAAGCTAGTAGGTGGCAGACATGGGACACTTCAGTCTCTCGAATTCCAGAACGCTTCTGCTACTTCAAGGACATAGGTTTAATAATACAAATTGGTGAAGCACAGCTAATCTACAAAGGCTAAAAACAAATAACAACACAACGAAGGAGTATGTATTTGCTGAATTTCAGACAATCATTATTTCAGTACTTCCCCAAATGCATATTTCTAAACCAGGAAACGTTTTCAACAAAATCTGTGCCATTTAAACATTTGCGATGCATTTAAATATTTTCTGCACATCATAGCCTCTCAACATACTATTTATCTGGCTTATTTAACCCTCAGACTGAAAAGGAAAAGTGAAATCTACAAGAGTGTTAAGCTGCCATTATATTAGCATCATGTGAGGCCCCGTAACACTCCTATCTTAACTCCCGAGTACTCCTATCTTACCTTTGGTGCTGTAAAAAGCTGAAATTGCTGCATTCCTAGAGTAAGTTAGAATGTTTATGAGTATAATCACCCATGTGAGTGCGGGTACTAAGAACTGATACTGGGGACACCCAGCAAGGGCCCCTCATTCTCTGGAATCATCTTTCCCTTTTCCTAACCCGACTCATTATGCTCCTGGTATTGAGTCTCCTGACTTATGTCTTACTATCACTAGACCTCTGATTTCAGTATAAAATATTCACTACTCCTAGAAAGGTAATACGTTAAATTGCTATCAGCCATTAACACAGCACTGAATAAATTGCTTAGTTCTCATTGACACTACAGCTAACTAACTGCATCTAAGGTTTGGAAACAAGGTGGTTTTAACAAAAAAATGCTCCCTTGGTGGGAGCATTGGGCAGCCTGAGCCAGAGTAAGACTGACTGAAGGGGCTACGGCAGGGTTCAAATTAGAGACAAAACAAAGCAGAGGGGAGGAGAGCTGTAGAAAGTCTGTGTGTGTTTAGTCGGGGGGCGGGGGGCGGGGGATGTCAGGTTGGGGGGGGGGTTGTTACTGAAAGGGAGCAGAATAAGGAAAGTGAAGAATAGAAAGAGAAGTCGAAAAGCCACATGTAAACTTGACAGTTCTGACTAAGGCTGGCCATATTTTAGAGAGATTAGAGATTTCTGTGAAAGGATGAGATTGATAAATTGTTCCCAGAGGTTAAAACATTTTGGTAAAGATTGCCTACTTTCCATACTCGGCACAAATGCTTATTAATGAAACCACTACTGCGTAAAGATTATTTATTTATGTTTCTCAAACAAAAATGGTATTGTCTCAACTCCACTGGGTACGCTTTGTCCAGTTTGATGTTCTAATTAGCAATTCTTAGCATGATTAAATGCTAAATACACAGCTGTGTGAGGCTTCAGCTGGTAGTAACCAGTAGTGCCTAATACTGACTTTTTAAAGAGAAAAACAAAAGTACTCAAATCCTGGATATAAAACTTTTGAGGCCCTATTCTGCTGAAAGAAGTAAAGTTAGCAATATAAGCACTGATTATGTACAATGTGTGAATCAAGCTAATAGCTATGTAGTACTTTTCATCTCTGTTGAAAAGCTATTTGGACTAGAAACAAAATAAGCCTAATCTAAGTAGCTGGTTTAGTTTAACGCACATAAATACCATATTACATATGATTTCCATTAAATCATCCTAGTTTTAAAAAGACGTTATTACTAAGCAAGTCTAGAGGAATCAACTATCGATATTCAAACATTATTATAGGAAATGTATATACTTTTTGGAAAAAAATGAATTTTTCTACATTTAACTGAAAATAAGTTGTACATAATAAACTAGTAGATAAATAACTTCACTTTTTATCTTTACCTAACTTTAGTCCTTATAATATCTAATACTTCTAAATAGTTTAAAACAATGGAGACTTTTCTATCTATATAATAGAAAAGTGATCTAAATGATATGTCAGCATAAATTTCTACCCTTTAAATCTGTAAAGATCCAGTAAATAAACCTCATTTAAAGTTTTTTACGAAGCAAGTTACTTAAAATTCAATCGAAACAAGTTGTAAAAAGAAAAAATTACCTTATTCGGTAAGGCACTGTTAACAGAAAACAGGTTTGTGTTTCCTGCCTCAGATGATTGACATTTCTCAATCTTGCACGTATTTCTATTTATAACTAACCCAAGTTTTCATGCATCTAAGCTTTGGCAACATAGTGGGCAAATTCCCTCCCTTTTTTTTTACTAATGTACATAATATTCAACTAAGCATTGGGTTGTCCAAAAACGTGAACAAACTTTTTGGCCAACCCAATATGAACTTTACCAAAATGAAATCAAATTTGCAAAGGCTTTAAGCATTTTCCTATCATTTCAATTTTTGCCTTTGAGAAGAATATTTTACAAAATCCATTCACAAATTATCATAAAAACTAGAAGAAAATCTTTAAGGCGAGAAGAAATCAAATTATGTGTACGACGATGTATTTTAAAATTCTCTTTTAAGATTACACTTCAGGAACGCATCGTTCAATAAAAGTGGTGATTCAATTATATTCCCTGGGAAAAAAAAATGCATTTCGTATACTCTGCAAAATAAAACCTGAGAATGATTTGAATTTTAATCAGTTTTTTAAAAAGCAAAAATTATTTCTCTTAATACTATTTCTAATTATTCTTTATGATTTACCAGAAAATCAAAGCTTCCCCATATGTAAATTGTAAAATCAATCCTCTTCCATACTTACCCCTTGTCCATTCTCTGAAAGCCTCCACTTTTATGAACAAATACTTAAAAACACACCTGCAGAGGTCTGCTTGACTTTGATTCTGTCAACATTAATTGCACCACAAGCAAAAATGTTTTAATTTAAGAATATAAGTCTGGATTTTAATGTATGTATGGTGCTCAAAATGTTCTATTTCGCACCATCAATGAAGTGGAAAAAACTTTAAAAACCAGTTCAATCCCCATCCACTCAACCACCCACAGCTTAGTGATAAAGAAGCAGGAGCCCACAAAGAGAACGCGATCTCCCCAGAAACTAGCTGGAGACTTTGAATATACAGCTGACCTCTGAATAACACGGCGGGGGGGGGGGGGGCAACCCTCTCTGCAGTAGATAAGCCCAGTATAATTTATAGTTGACCCTCTGTACCTATGGTTCTTCCCTACAGGCGCATATGTGGACCCATGCAGTTCAAACCCCTGTTGCTCAAGGGTCAACTGTATAGGCGCCTGGTTCCCAGTGGATGCTCTTTCAACTGTACCAGTGGACTGATGCTGCAGATGCAAGGCTGGTTGTTAAAGGTAAGCATGAATCTAAAGTCTTTTGTTGCTATTATCTACTTAGCCTAAAGTTGTCCAGTGACATATGACCACGTGTATATGTCCCCAACTAACACACAGAAACACCTGCTTTGGTGACAATGATAACTGACAGACCTTCCCTTCCTGAAACACCCATTCCCTGGATTCTAAAACATCACTTTTTCCTGGTTATGCTTCATGTCTCAGGTTATGACTTCTCAGAGTTCTCGGAGGCTCCTCTTCCTCTATCCAGCCTCTAACATGGTAGAGTGTCAGAGGTTCAAACCAAAGTCCTCCTCTCTCTCTACACCTCTCTGTAAGTAATTTCATTTATTCCCACCACTTTAGTACAATCTTCTGGAAGATCACTCCCACCTTTGAATACCCAGCCCTGGCCTTTCCTATCAAGTACATGCTCACATGTTCAAAGGTCAATTGAACGTCTGCACTCAGACATCCCCAGGTTTCTCAAATTCAGTATGTCCCAAAGAGAACAATGCATTTTCCCTCAAAAATCTGTTCATCCCCAACTCTTTCCCATCCAGGGAATGACACCTACTGGTTATTCAAGCAGAAACCCTGGCTGTTTTCTAAGTATCCCCACTCCCCAAACTCAACCCTGGTTAATTCTACCTCCCAATATACTTGGAATCATCCCTTTTGTTCACCACCTTCACCTCCATCAACCAACCTCTTTCGCGAGCTACAGCAACAGGCACTCAATCCGTCCTCCTGTCTTCTCTCTTCCTCTCCTATAATACTTCCTCCACAAAGCAACCAGAGGAGTCTTTCTAAATGCAAATCCAATCACGTTTAAACTCATTTAGTGAAATCCAAACCCCTTTTAGTGACAGGATCTTTGCTTACCTCTCCAAACCCAGCTGAGCCACCTGCCTGAGCTTCATGCTTTCAGCTCTTCAGCCTCACTGATCTTTCTGGGGTCCTCAAAGTGCAAGCGCCTTCCCCCTGGGGATGGGTATGTCTTTTGCCTGGAAAGCTTTCCTCCCCTTGGCTCCACCTTCTCCTAAGGCCCTACCCTGTCACCTAGGATTCCTTGTTCTCTATCAGTGCGCCCTGTTGGATTCCTTCCCAGCACTTCAGCATCAAAATTATGAATCATCTTAATCTGTCTACATCTTTACTAGTCATTTCTCCCATTAGACTATAAGCAGCACAAACAAAGAAACTGCGACTTGCGCTTAACATTACTAGCCTGGGCCAGGCACACACTAAGCACTCAATAAACATGCGCTGAATACAGAGCTAAATAGCTCTCTATCCTTTTTATGAGTGGCCATCCCTTTGTGTTTTGCAAAACCCTTTCCCTGCCACGCACAGGGCAAAGTTCTCAAAGGACTTCACAGTGAAAAAGAAAACATCAAGCTGGTTTAGCTGTCCCTCACACTGGGCTGATAATGGTAGGCAGGGAATTCATTTATGAGCCTCAAGCTTTTAGTAATATTTATCAAGCCATCTGAGCTGCGTTTCACTGATAAAAGCTCTGGCCATTTACCGTGTAAAAACAATTTTATCCCATTTTTGCAAAATACATTGGGCAAATGCATCAGCTTTTACAACTTGAAATTATACCAATTCAAAATGTATGTATGAGGGGCCACACTTTGCAAAGTGCTGCAATACTAGGTATGAAAGTGGGTGGGATATAAAAGATGACTGAGCGGAGAGGCCTGCTCTCAAAGAGTTTCTTCCATTACTCTTTCTGAAAGGTCTTCAGTTTTTCAGAACCTAGTGATTTTCTTAAAGACCTATACAGATGAAATCTTTTCAGTTACTATTAAAAGGACTTCTCTCTAGATCTAATTAAGCATAAAGCAATTCAATGCAACAGACAATTATTAAGTAGTTGCTATATTCAAAGACGTATAAAATCAGGTCAGCTTACTTTGACAGGTTTATTTTTACTATATCATATAAAGAGGGGGGAAAAAAAGAGAAGCAAATCGAGGGAAAATAAATAACATTCTGAACATGGCATTACGTTTTCCCCTTTTGCATTTGAGCACCAATTCTCCCAAAGGCCACCCTGACAAAAAGCCACCCATGCAAAATAATCTAAGTATTAACTTTAATAAGCGCTCTTCTCTGAAGCAGACAGACTTTTTCAGGAAAAAAGAAGACACACCTTTCTCTCACCACACTTTCTATCAGGTTGGCCAGAAAGTTCATTCAGGCTTTTCTGTAAACTGTCTAATCCAACAGAATGAACGCTCTGTTAAAAGACTAATTAACTGACTACATTTATATTGACAGAATCAGAATTCTTAAATCTACTAAAAGTGATTCCTATGACAGCAATACATGCTGCTTTACAAAAACATAACTTGGGGCTTCCCTGGTGGCACAGTGGTTAAGAATCCACCTGCCAATGCAGGGGACACAGGTTCAATCCCTGGTCTGGGAAGACCCCACATACCTCGGAGAAACTAAGCCCGTGTGCCACAACTACTAAAGGTGCGCTCTAGAGCCTATGAGTCCCAACTATCGAGCCCGAGTGCCATAACTATTGGAGCCCACATGCCTAGAACCCGTGCTGTGCAACAAGAGAAGTCACGTCAATCAGAAGCCCGCGCACCACTACGAAGAGTAGCCCCCTTTGCTCTCCGCAAGGCTTGTGCACAGCAAAGACCCAACACAGCCAATAAATAAAAATAAATAAATAAATAAATTTAAATACACACACACACACACACACACACACACAAATTGACAGAAAGCCAAAAGAAAGTGGTGGAGGTATGTGTATCCCACTCTGGTCCACTCAGTGCCCACCTCGCAGCACAACTGTTTTTCATTGTACAGAAGGTCTCTTGGGCTGCAACTGCTTCGTGATCAGAGTTTAAAGAACAGGTCTTCCACCACAAACACTCAGGGTTCTGGTCTGCATCATTTTATCATTTTTATTTTGGTGCCAGTTCCAATTACTGAGTACAGGCATCGTGAGTGCCCGGCCACCCTCCCTGCCCACCCCGTGCTCTGTGAAATGATCGTTCATCCACACTGTATGAGGAGGAGTTTTCTATACTCTATGATTTCAGATGGAATTAGAATATATTCTGGATTAAGAACTACCTAAGAAATTCCATCCCACTACTTCAATGCCTATCTCTCTTTGGCTTTCTGTCCTGTTTTCTTGCTACAAAAATACCCCTTACATAGAAACTCTCGGCCCCAGGACAACACTGGGTTTATCAGGCAGGGACCAGTGTTTGGCTTATGTGCGTGCTCAGGGTTTGTTAACTTACCAGAGAGATGCCTTCAAAGTAAAAAGATAAAAGTGGTTGTTGCAGTGTAAAAAATACAGCTGACCCTTGAGCAACATGGGCTTGAACTACATGGATCCTCTTATAAGTGGGTTTTTTTTCCATAGTAAACGCTACAGAATTATACGATCTGGGGTTGGTTAAATCCACGAATGAGGAACTGTGAATAAAGAGGAACTGTGTATACAGAGCCAGCTGTAGGGGCTTCTCTGGTACCATAGTGGTTAAGAATCCACCTGCCAGTGCAAGGGACACAGGTTCGATCCCTGGTCTGGGAAGATCCCACATGCCTCAGAGAAACTAACCTCATGTGCCACAACTACTGAGCCTGCGCTCTAGAGCCTGCGAGCCACAACTAATGAGCCCACATTACAACTACTGGAGCCCGTGTGCCTAGAGCCCGTGCTCTGCAACTAGAGAAGCCACCACAATGAGAAGCCCACACACCTCAATGAAGAGAAGCCCCCACTCACCGCAACTAGAGAAAGCCCACTTGCAGCAACGAAGACCCAACACAGCCAATAAATAAAAATAAATAAATAAATAAAAGAAAACAAAAAAGAGCCAACTAAATTACACATGGATTTTTGAGGGCAGGGAGGGCTGACACCCCTAACCCCTGTGTTGTTCGAGGGTCAACTATATTTTCTGAGTAAGCAAGCTAATATAAAGACTGGACACTAAAAAACAAACCCTTTCTCCTTTTGTTATATTTATAATACATCAATATTATAATATATCAATATTTTATATTTATAATATATCAATTTATAATATAGCAATACTGATATATTATAAACACAAAAAAATGTTAATGGGTAGTGAGAATTTACAGAATGTTATATAAAGTAAATGACATTCTGCTGGCTACTAGATTTTGGATATAAGATTGTACATAAGAACAAAAACAATTTCAGCATATAACTTCTTAGAATTTTAGAAATATGCATTTATATAATAGGACTTTAAAATCATAGCCTGTTTTGATCCAATGCTGTATATTAATCTGAGATAAAATATTTTTAGGATTTTGTTTAAAAAAAAAAAGCAAAAACAAAACAAAACAAAAAAACTGTGGTAGAGAGGAAGGAAAATAGGAAGAAGCGTTAAAGGATATTAGTACTGAAGACCTTACCTATGTTCTATTTAGACCTGCTTCTTAAAGCAAGGGTTGATAATTCAATAGCATCATCATAATTTCACAAGACAGAACTGTAAGGTGATGAGTTCTCCAGATATACAGTGGAATCCAGGGCACTTCTAGCTCTTGAAATCTAGATATGTATACACCTTTACGGTGGTAAATTTATACTGAAAATGATTTTCTAGAAGAGAAAAAAAGTCTATAACCATTAGGAAAAAGTGATTCTTATACAAAATATATTACATAATGCAATTAAAATATACAATTCACACTGATTGTCTGAATCTAAATCAGTGGTTCCCAAAGTGTGGTTAGTCCTTAAACCAGAAGCATCAGCATCGCCTAGGAACTTGTTACAAATTAGAAGGCCCTTTCCAGACCTCTCAACTGGCCTGACAATCTGTGTTTTAACAAGAATGTGATGACATTCTGATCTAAACAGTACTGGGGAGAGTGAAATAATTACAGTATACAAAAGCTACAACTTGGGCAGGCTATAGAGATACAGTAAGAAGAATAAACACGGAGGTTGACTGCAGTCTGCACTCTAGATCTTAGAAGAGAATTTCAAACTTTTTTTTTGAGGGTTATAGGCTATCTAATCTAATAATCTAGTTCAGCAAGGCCTGAGAGTAGAGGAGAATCTGGGTAGAATCTCTGGTGGAAGGCAGGTGTTTATCTGTCTGGAACTTTCCCGAAGGTCCCTCAGGAATGAGAAGCACAGGAGGAGAAGAACAAGGCTGGAGCCCCAGAACAGAGGCTGGAGTCCCTGCTCCTCCATTTAAAGGAGTGAAAAACCACAGACAACATCACTGAGCCTAAAGAAGGCAGCACTTGGGAGTACCAGGAGGCTACTTCCTTAACTCTCCTCCCCTTCCAACACATACCCGTCAGCTTCCGCTCATTTCTTAAGACAGTCGGATGGTCTAATGGGTACCTATCTCACTTATCATTTTCCTTCTAGTTCAGTGAGAAAGAGGATGAAGGAAAGGGAACTAAACCTCCCCAAGATGGAAGTAAAAGTACCACATGCCAACCCCTAAAATGAGTAGAGGGGATGCCACAGACACTTCCTCCACGTCCTCCCTACGCCTCTGAAATCATTCTTCTAAGTGTCAGGTGGATGACAGCAAGTGACAGTGATTCAGGAACTGCAGCTCATCTTAAATAAGGAGAGTTACCACAACAAGAATATGAGCAACACCTACCACCACTAGGTATTGCCATGGCTCTTGTTTAAGGAAACCCTGTGGAGTAAACACTGCCATCCTCATTTTAATGAAGCTGACTCCCTCCCTCGTCCGAAGGAGCCTTATTAATGCCAAGACTAAAAGCCAGGACCATTTGGCTGAAAAGGCCCATGTTTTTCCACGTTGCTACTTGCCACAGCCCCTGGAAAGTTGGTATAAAAAATTCCGTAAACAAAACTATGAAATAGGTAGTTTGTGTCCAGTGCCACTGCTTCTTCAGAAGCTCACGCTCACTCCATCCTCTCTGTCAAAGTCATTGACAGCAGCGATTTTAATTTTAAAACTAGAAATGTCTGGCTTGGAATGAGACTATTTGTGAAGAATATCACTCTAAAAACTGGTGCCAACAGCAATTTAATTATGAGAATTATCATCTGTAAAAAATGATCAGTTAAAAAATATGTCCCTTGACATCACCAGTGTTTGAATTAATATCTAAATGAACAATTCTGTGGGGCATCTTAAAGCTTAAATACTTAATAGCAGAGGGAGGAAATGTTTAAATATCATGTCAGACTCTGCAATTTCAATTACATTTGGGTCTCTAAAGTATCAGGAAACCCCTGTAAGCCTATAATGCTTACAGAAGCAACTGATAAGCTATTTAAAACTACAGTGCTATTTAGAAAATTATCATATCAATGAACCAAACAGTAACTTATTGATGTTTGCAACAGTGCCTGATTTACTTCCTGGATAGATTCACTTAGTCAGGTAATCTGGTTTCTTACTAAACACAAAATATATGATCAGCCTACAAAACACGCACCAACATTTCACATTAATGAGTTCCCATAGGGAATCTATTATTTATTTCCAACTATCATGTTGTGGTGAATATTTAAGCTAAGAATCAGTAATTGGAATTAAATCATTCATCTCTTCCAAATATTGGAGTTCTCAATTTTCTGATCCTTGCATAGCTACCAATATAGCACAGTAGTACTACATGGATGAAGACATCCTAAAAAATTATTTGTGAGTGATTGTATCCAAAATAAGAAACTTACTATAAAAGATATATATTTTGATTAAATGATATTTATTTTAAAAGGGGATATTTTAACATGATGCAATAGTTATAATTTTATCTCTAGCTTTATATTTCAAGAGAGATCTTATATGCAACATACTGTTAAAATGGCCTTAATTTTCCACATCTGCTACAACCCTGGATCAGTCTGTTAGCCCCAAGGACTCTGGTCCCATAACTCAGCTTAGACATTCATTCACTCTTGGGGAAGTCAGCTTTCCATTTCCATGTGTGATAATAAGTAATGGCTTCTAGGGGACTCAATGAAAACTAAATATAAAAAGCCACTGTTTTGCTTCTTGGTTTTACTCTTCTGATAACCTGATCCGCTCACAAGCGGGTTAATCTAATGGATTCATTGCAAAACGTCTCTTTTTTCCCCCAAACGTTTTTCTGTGAGGGAGTTCTGGCAAATGACAAAATGACAAACAGTGAGTATCTCATGACCCTGTCCTTGGTCCCTTGTTCTTTCTTATCTCTGTTTATCTCTTATCTGTATCTTTCCCCAGGACTGTGTTTCCCTAAATTAAAAATGTCTCTACAAGTGGTGAAATGAAAATGCCTTTCATACTCCTAGCCTGGCAACAAAGAACCTCTGAGGTCCACCAAATGAGTGCCGCACCACCCCAAGTCATCTTTAACACAGCAACACGGGCCTGACTTGCACCACAAGCCCTGTTCACGTGTATATTTGGAACACAGTAGAGACCATTTAGGTCATCAGTTGGGTAAAGTATGATGACCTCCTTTTCTCAATACCAATATCATGAAGTAGCTATTCTAATTCATTAAAATAACTAACCTGGAATGTTTGGTTACTTAATGGCTGCAATGGCATCTGGACATAAATTTGGAATAAACAAATAATGGTTATAATATTAACAACATTGTTGTACTAGCTCAATCACCTGATTTTTGACAACTATTTGTATTTGATGCAATTCATTTAATTTTTAACATTTATTGAGTGGCTACCATTTTCCAGGTCCTCAGGGTACAAAGGTTATCCACCTCGCTGTCCATTCTTTAAGGTATCCATACCCTAACAGGGAAAAAGCCATGTGAAAAACCAATAATTAAGGTACAACCTGTTAGGTGCAATTACGGTTCAGGGAAGCTGAAAAGTGGCAGAGATCAACTGCTTGGCAGGGCCAGCCCACTTTCCGCCAATGGGAAATCATCTAAAAATTATCACCTGAAAATGTGAATTTTAATTATCAAAAGACTCTCTAAGCAAATGTACTACTCTATGGTAGTATTACTGTTATTACCCCCTAATCAAACTACTAAAGCTACAGTCACCCCCTATTAGATGTTACTATTTCATACACATTTAATACTTGAAGGACCTAATCAAATAAAGATCTATTTACAGACCTCCTTCCTGGACAAAGTAAACTTTTTTTTTTTTTTCATTTGTTTCCATGTTCTCTACCACCCTATAATGACAGAGATAAGCCCCTATGTGGATATAATCCAACCTAAACCTCTCCCCCTTAAGAACATTTTAAGGACTCCTACTATAGGCAGCCCGGTAGGGAACAGTATAAACTAGGCACATGCATTTAGAAATGATTCTATTATCAAGGCAGACAATTTCTTCACCCTACACCAATACATTTTGTAATCAAAAGCATTTGGATTCTGGCTGATTTCTATCATTAAAACTCTACAGCAAGAGGAGGAATCCAAATGGTGTGATTTGACTCATATTAAGTCCTCATAATCTGTGAGATATCAAATAAAGATTAGCAAAATTGTCTCTGCATAGTTTTATATACACCATAAATGTGTAAATGAGTAAAATGAGTGACAAGAGATGCAGGCATCTTGACAAAACACCTAGCAAATAGCAAAACAATCCCCAATTCACTTGGTTGTGCCACAAACTCTCTGCGTGGCCTGGACGAGACACTCAAATTCCTTTCATCTCTTATGTGACAAATGACTGGGCTGCTCCCTGTATTTTGAGGAGGAAAAATGGAGCTGAACTAGATGTTCTCTAGAGTTTCTTTAGGCTCAATCATTATGAAAGCTTCTGAAAAAAGTCGTTTGGACATTTTCTCTACCTTTTCATCCCAGGTTGTGAAATGAAATCCCACTGTCAAATCATTTCCAGACATCTGGAAAACTTAATCCACTGCCCTGTAAGATACCAAGGCAGTTAACAATTAAGCTGTTATTAGGGAATCATGTGTTCTAAGAGGTCACTTGCTGGGCTCTATTATTTTAGTGTTACAACTATGACTAAATAATACAGGCATTTGAAAAACTCATTAACTTTTGGAACCCTGAGGTACAGTTTGCTGCATCAGACAAATCAACTAGAGAAATCCCAAAAGGAATGCACGTGTTCCTAAACATATAAAGCCTCACTAGTGTGAGAAATATATGAAAGAGTAAGACACATCATTCTTCAAAATACTCCCTTTTGAAGTGAAAATGGCCCTTCACACTTATAACCTAACAGACTTTCAATGATAATAACATACTTATCTAGGTCCAGATATATAACACATGGGTATGCCAGATGTGTATGTATCTGAGTGTAACACCTCACTAACTGTCACAGCCAAAGCGATAATTGTAAAGAAAGAACACATTTTCAAAAGAATCATTACAAAAAGCCCAAAGAAGAAAAAAGAACAGGGAAGGTTCAAGCTAGTGTCAAACTAGAAATCATGGCAAATCAGAAAATATTCTGGGTAATAATCTTATGTGAGGCTCTAAAAACCACACAGAAGATGCTTTTAAAGTAAAACAAAGTACAGTAGCCCCCCTTTACCCACAGGGTATATATTCCAAGACCTCCAGTGGATGATTGAAATCTTGAAAAGTACTGAACCCTATATATACCATGTTCTTTCCTACACATACATGCCTATGAAGAAGTTTAACTTACAAATTAGGCAAGCAGGAGATTAACAACTAATAATACAATAGATCATAATATACTGTAATAGAAATTATGTGAATGTGGTCTCTCTCTCTCTCAATATCTTGTGGTCTACTCACCCTTCTTGTGGTGACACGAGATGATAAAATGCCTACGTGATCAAATGAAGTGAGGAGAATGACGTAGGCATTGTGACACAGAGTTAGGCTACTGTTGACCTTCTGATGATACATCAGAAGGAGGATCATCTGGTCCAAGTGATGCTGGATCATGGAGCCATGACAATGGCGATGGCTGGATGTCAGGGGCAGACCATGTGGATGGATGGGGATTCCGGCCAGGACGGAGCAGGACAGAGCTGGACTATGTGATATTTCATCACACTTCGCTACTCAAAGTGATGTGCAATTTAAAACTTATGAATTGCTTATTTATGGAAATTTTCATTTAATATTTTCAGATCATTTGACCGAGGATAACTGAAGCTGCAGATAAGGGGGGGACCACCAAAGTGAAATGAACAGGCATAAGGGCCCATGCTATTTTACTAAGCTTACAATAGTATTCTGTACTTATATGATGTAGTTCAAACTGCTGCAACTCAAGAAAAATGTGCAGGGATGGAAGGAAAAAAAGGCAATCAGAAGATGCCTTATCATCACTGATTCCTTCTTCAACCTGAAGAAGGGAGACAGCATCTGAACAGAAACCCAAAGGAACACGCAGAAGGGCAGTGCGCTGGCTGGGAAAAGATGAAGACTTGGAGGGAGCGGGGTTGATCTGCCTGACATCAGGAATGACTCAGTTAAGGGAGAGAGAGACTTGCGTCTGGGTCTTTCATAAGCTGCTCCTGCAGTTTGATTTTAGTGATCTTTAGGAAGGGGGGTAATACATCCTACGGGGACTCTGGCAGAGACTATCTGGGATTCCAGGTGGGCTTAAGGAAATTCACAAATGGCTGAGAAACGCTGAGACCGACCCCCATCCTTACAGCTGGTGTCAGAGAGGAGGCCCGTGCTCACTCTCGCAGCCTCTACCAGCAGCGTCTAGGGTTTATGGGCCAAAGATCTGGCAAGTTCTATTTCTTCATGTTACATGAAATATATCAAAGTATTACTTATGAAGCATGCTTCTAATGGAGGTGTTAGAGAAGTCTGCAGGCTGTATATTCCAATCACCTTATTTCTCCATGAGAAAATTCTGCCCAGTGATTGTGCTTATCTGATACCTATACGAGAAAATCTGGATTTACTCTTCATGAAGGCCCTGGCAGATTTTTTTTTTAATGTAGTGATGACCAGTGCTAGAAATGAACAATTTAACAGTTGTTGTGTCTACTTTTAGAATTTTAAGAGCAGAAATGGTTGCAATAGAGAAAATGAGAGAACAGGCCCTACATTTCTGGTAAACGCCATCAGATGTTGAGATTAAATCCAGAGTCAACCCGAGGTTAGAAAATCCCCTACAACAACAGACATGCAATATGGCTCCTGCGGGCTTGAGATACCTAATAAAAAAAAAAACTAGGATGGAGAACAGAACACAAGGGTATTTGCTGACAGCTCAACCAGCAAAAAGAATTTAGGTTTGCCTCAGACAGTAGAAAGGTTTTGTTAAAATGTAATTAATTCCATCTTTGAAATGAAATCACAATGGGGCATGATTTCCTTAAATAGTTACATTTACTCACTAACTTAAAATTAGTTAACTTCCTAGTCTGATGGAAGTTACTACCTCACTTTCATTATTGGACATAAACTTTCTAGTGGTCATGACTGCTGAAAGAAGAACCACTATTCATGTTGTTCTACCTATTTGAGTTCACGGGACCTAACCCAGACGCAGAGAACCGTGTTTGTGCATTCTGGGGGCGATCAGAAGGAACTCTGTTTAATTAAAAGCAAAATCACTTATACTCATTAAAACGAACACTCTAACTACATTTTCTGTCCTACTAAGGGTATAACTTAATCAAAAATCTATGTCCCAGACAGTCTGATGACCACGTGGCAGAGTGGCCTCTCGGCATGACCAAGATGCTCATTCAAAGCAGGAGTGCATTCCAGGGGAGTTGGGCACCCACAAATAAAGGGACCTTGGTAGGCTCTGTGTCTTAACCACTTTTTAGAACAGCATTTGTTATCCAACAATACCCAATCTTATCTCTTCTAAAAATCAAAGCTGACAAAGTGACATTTATATTTAGAAAAGATTACCAAGGAGTTCAGCAAACCTTACTTCTGGTAGTGGGCTGGCTGGTTTGGTTAGGATTCCTCCTACATAAACAACATTAGGCAGAGTGGGTCTCGGAAACTCCAGGGCTACATCTGTACACAGCATCCACAGGCTGGACCCGTGGACCAAGTCATACATGGACTTCTCCGGCAGCAGGTTGTACTTCTGCATTATCCTTTCATATCTGGGAAGAACCAGAAAGCTGACCCCTATTCTGGAAATGAGGTAAACGCCGGTATTTTTCATCCTCTGCAGCAGGTTCATGTGGTCTGTGAGGAGTGAGTTAAACTCTGGGACGTAAGCTAATGGGGCAGGAGCGCCCACTTCAGCAGGATACCAAAGGCCAGTTGAAAATACAGCATATTTAACCCCTAAAAGATGGGCTATCACAAATCCACACATGTCATTAGGGTCCACCAGCAGCAGGTCAAACTCTTCCTTTTTTAGACCCTGGATCAGGGCACGGTTGCCAACCATCATATCACAGTTCTTGGTATAGTGATCCAGTATGTCAAACAGTTCGATTGCTGTCAATCTCCCAGAGAAAATATTCCGCATTTTGGACTGCAGGAAAGCATCCGAGGTGGTACTGTTGAAGATCCCTGGGTAGCGCTGGAGGCTGTAATGGTTAGATGGCGCGATGTCTCTGCCTTCAGAGAGGAGGAACACTGTGTGGTGGCCTCTCTCATGCAGGGCCGAGGCTAGCGTCTTGAAAATGTACATATGGCTTTCGAACATAATTGGCGGCACGATGATGATTTTAGCAGCCTCCGCTATCCCAACTGCACTCCACAGGAGCATGAAATACGGAGTGTAAGACTTCATAGCTGAAATGACAACCAGAAAACTATACTTAAAACAGAATGCAATCCTTACCATTCAAAACCACCACAAAGACGCTTTTTCAAAGTATCTGATGATCCAGTACTTCACCTAAGGATCGCTTTTAACAATTATCCCAATATTTGTTCTAATTGTCTCTTTATTTTTGAAAGATATCTCTTAAGGTATAGAATTGACAGCAAAACTGGCATAAACTGAAATATATTTAAAATGTATCAGTTTTGGAACACACAATTGCATCAATAACAGAGAACTAAATCTTTTTTTTTAATTTGAAGTGAAGCCTATAAGATTGAATGACAAAAGATCTCTCTTCTTTGAGTCATAGCTATGAGGTATCGATGAAACGTTTATCTTTTAACTGAACGTCAATGTTAATCCCAGGAACAAGAGCCCAGACTTTTTATTTCCAGGTAAATCACCATGTATGTCTCTTATAAAATCATTTTATCACAGCCGTAACATTCCTAGTTATGACTAAAGCATACCAAAGAAAGATTATGTTTTAGGAAATAATTATGTCAAGTAGTAATTCTATAGAAAATACTTTTTCCCACAGGGAAAAAATGACCTTGAATGTGACTTTCTCCTTTATCTAAATACCTTTAAGTATCCTGACAGATTCTGTTTATGTAATTTATATCAATCTGCGGATTCATTTCGGGGCATTATCTAAAAGAGAAACTTTTAATAGAAGAGTTCAAGAGGGTTAACTGGATCTCAGTAAATGCTTGTGAAAGAAGTGACAGGTACACTTCCTGTACTGTACCTGTAACTCAGGTGCAAAGGGCAAGTCAGATGATGGCTGTACCCCTGACAGCTAACGCTTCTTCTCCTCTTTTGTGTTAATAGAATATATACAATAGTTAGAGTACCCTCTATCACTTTTTAGAAATAATACCTATGGGGACCATAGAGCGCATAAAGTCCCCTACCTATCCAAAATAATTTTTACTAAGACTCTAAATTAGCCTCCAAATAGGGAAAGATCTAAATAATAATTACCCATGAGACCTGGACATTTTTACTTCAAGGAGCAACTCAAAATAGATTTATATGCAGTCACCAAATCAATACTTATTTTTACTCACTATCATATATTAACCATCCTACTACAAATTTCCACCATCTAAATGCAGTTTAAATAACTATACCGTCTCAACATTTAAACACTGCAAGCAACCTGAAAAAAAAAGAAAAGAAAAAGAAAAAGGAAAAGAAAGAAATCAATAGCATGCAAATGATAGATTCTTCCAATACCAAGATTAAACTATAAAATACATTATACTTCCAGGTGACTTTTCCCTCTCTCACTACAAGGAAATTTTCAAACCATTTCTAAATGATACTATATCACCAAGAATAAACAGAAGTAATATGCTTTATAAACATATAAAAGCCTACGCTAAATGCTGCTTGAATTAATGTGAGGGCTTTAAAAAAATTAATTTGGAGAAAACACTGTTTCTATAGCAATGAAGTAAACTTATTCTATAATTACAAGATCAATGAAGGAAGAAAATTAAGTAGCCAATCTTGGAGAAAACTTTACAGGCCTTTACTCTCCTGTATCGTCTCTCCAATGTGTCTCTCTGGTGTAGCCTTCTTCCCACGCCAAGGAGGAAAGAATTAGGAATTTTAAGTAGACATGTTATTAATTCTAGGAATGAGATTTATGCAGAAACAGTTATTTCAGCAGAACTGTCCACTGCTGTGATTAATAGTGCCTGTTACTATATGCATGTCCAAGAAGACAGTGTTGGACTAATGGTAGGCAATTGCTCTGCCGGCTGGGTTTTGCATTTAGCTAAGCAGACTCAGTTCCTTCAGCTGCAGTTAAAACTATTACTTTATCATAATCACTAAGAAACAAAACAAAAAATATTAGGGAAACAAATCCTTTCACCATGTTTCTTATTTTTCTCCCTTTTTAATTTTATTTTAGTAATCATTGCAAAGTAAAAAGAAATCACAAAATGACTGTTTAATGCACAATTGCTTATGTTCTAGAACAGCACTATCTAATAGAACTATCTGATGATGAAAATGTCCTGTCTCTTTACTGTCCAATATAGTAGCTGCTAATGAGCAGCTAAAATGTGATTAGTGTGACTGAGGAACTGATTTTAAATTAGTACTAGTGGCTACTTACCCAAAATAAGGTTAGAAAAAGTACACAGATTCTGTACATATAAATTCTAAAAGTAACTACTCAGAAAGACAGATATTCATGTGCTAAAATATCTTCTAAGAATAATGTCTACTAGGTCTGCACATGTCTTCATGAAAAAAGACTGATTACCAACAAAGAAGCATAATTTACACAAGCAAGCTACTCGCTATCCAAATACAATGTTAATTATGAAGGATTACAACAGCGCTTTAATCTCATAAATATCACTTTCATGGATAACAGAATGACTAATGCAACTACCAACAAATAGTGAGATTCTTGCTAGTCCAGAACTAGCAGAATGTGTCTATTGATAAGCTGGACTTCATTAATATTAAAATCCTCTCCTCTGAGAAAGATAAGGTCAAGAGAATGAGCAGATAAGCAACAGACTGGGAGAAATATTTGCAAAGGATACATTTGAAAAAACGATTGTTATCCAAGCTATGCAAGGAAGGAGCTCTCAAAACTCAACAGTAAGAAAACAAGCAACCTGATTTAAAAAGGGGCCAAAGACCATAACAGATACCTCACCAAAGAAAATACAGATGGCAAAAAAATAAACATATGAGAAGATGCTCCATGTCCTATGTCATCAGGGAAATGCAAATTCAAACAATAATGATGGGGTTGTTTGCTTTTTTGATATTGAGCTACATGAGCTGCTTGTATATTTTGGAGGTTAATCCTTTGTCAGTTGCTTCATTGGCAAATATTTTCTCCCATTCTGAGGGTTGTCTTCCTGTCTTGTTTATGGTTTCATTTGCTGTGCAAAAGCTTTTAAGTTTCATTAGGTCCCATTTGTTTATTTTTGATTTTATTTCCGTAATTCTAGGAGGTAGGTCACAGTAAAGTAATTATACTCCAGTAAAGAGCTTGAAACAAACAAACAATAATGAGAAACCGCTACACATCTATTAAAACAGCCAAAACCCACAGACAACACCAAATACTGGAGAGGACAAGGAGCAACAGGAACTTTCATACATTGCTGGTGGGGATGCAAAACAGTACAGAGACACTGGAAGACAACTCGGTGGTTTCTTACAAAACTAAACATACTCTTACCATATGATCCAGATATTGTGCTCCTTGGTATTTACACAAGGGAGATGAAAACAGATGTCTGTATAAGAATCTGCACAGGAATGTTTATAACAGCTTAACGTATAATTGCCAAAACTTGGGAGTAGCCAAGTACGCGAACATCGGTTAGGTGAATAAATAAACTATGGTGCACCTGTATAATGGAATACTTTTCAGCATTAAAAAGAAATGAGCTATCAAGCCATGAGAAGACAGGGAGGAAATTAAAATGTATATTTACAAAATGAAAGAAGCCAACCTGAAAAGACTACATACTGCATGATTCCAAACATATGAACTTCTGGAAAACACAAAACTTATGGAGACAGTAAAAAGATTGGTGGTTGCCAAGCGGTGCAAGGGATGAATAGGTGCAGCACAGAGGATTTTTAGGGCAGTGAAACTATTCTGTAAGGTGCTATAATGGTGGATACATGCTATTATACATTTACCCAAACCCACAGACTATACAACACTCAGAATGAACCCTGCAGGGGTCCCCAACTCCAGGGCCAGAGACCGATACTAGTCGGCGGCCTGTTAGGAACTAGGCTGCACAGCACGAGGTGAATGGTGGGTGAGCAAGTGAAGCTTCATCTGCCACTCCCCGTCGCTCGCGTTACCGCCTGAAACCACCCCACCACCAGTGTGTGGAAAAACTGTCTTCCACGAAACCAGTCCCTGGTGCCAAAAAGGTTGGGGACCGCTGTAAAGTATGGACTCTGGGAGATAACGATGGGTCACAGCAGGTTCCGTGATCATAACAAATGTACCACTGCGGTGCAAGATGTTGATAGTGCGGGAAGGTGTGCATGTGCGAGGGGAGGGAGGATATGGGAGCTCTGTGTACTTTCTGCTCAATTTTGCTGTGAACTTAAAGCTGCACTAAAAAGTAGTTTATTAGTTTAAGGGAAAAAAGATGTAAAACAACCTGAAAAAAGCATAACGAAAAGAAAATAAACTAGACAATAAAAAAAAGGATGTGGATGTATCAAATGCACTATAAACAAAATTAAATGAAAAATGATATCCTAGAAAAACAACCTGCAACATACATAACAGACATTTAACCTCTATAAGCATTTTCATGAAGCCATTATTTAGGGCAGGAGAAGAGTGTCATGAATTGCAAACATTTAAAGATATGTTAAATTTTCAACAATTGGAGACAGTTAAATAAATTGTCATTCATTCATACAATACGGCCCCTGAAACAAGCTTGTAAAAGAACATTTAATGGTAATGGAAAGTTATTCAAGATTTACTACTGACTAAAAATTAGGCTACTAAACATTCTCATAGCATGTAGCACTTTGTAAAGATATATATGTATATATACATGGGAATGATAAACACCAAAGGGCAGTGGTTTTTTCTGGATAGTATGAATTATAAGGGATTCTAATTTAATTTTTTCTACATTGGACACATGTTACTCTACTCAATAAAAATAATGATGTGTTATTTTTAAATAATATGTGATGAAAAACTATTTCATTCACAGTAACAAAGTACATAAAACACCTCTGAACTGAACTAAAAAGGATATATATTTTTTGGCTATACTAAGTATGGCAAGCCTTTCCCTGAAGACATACATGGAAATAATACTAAGTGTATAGAAATACTATATTATTTTAATGGAATACAATATTCTAAAAAAATCAATCCTTCCCATATTATAAACAGACTGAATAAATTCCTCTCAAAATTCCACTGAATGGATCTGTTTTATTTGCAATTCGATCAAACTATAACCATGTTTATTTGTTAGAACAATACACTTTTGAAAAAGAAACAGTAATGACTTGGGACAAAAACATAAATATTAAAACATATTTGTAATTAAAACACCATATGTATATGTGTAGTACATATATAAAACGGAATACTACTCAGCCATAAAAAAGAACAAAATAATGCCATTTGCAGCAACATGGAGGCGATGAGATTATCATACTAAGTGAAGTAAGTCAGAAAGAGAATGACAAACATGATATCACATGTGGAATCTAAAATATGACAGAAACAACCTATCTGCAAAACAGAAACAAACTCACAGACATAGGGAATAGACTTGTAGCTGCAAAGGGGGAGGGGGAGTAGGAGAGGGATGGAGTGGGAGGTTGGGGTTAGCAGATGTAAGCTATCACGTATAGGATGGATAAACAACAAGGTCCTATTGTATAGCACAGGGAACTATATTCAATATCCTGAGATAAACTATAATGGAAAAGAATATGAAAAACAATGTATATATAAGTATAACTGAATCACTTTGCTGCATAGCAGAAATTAACATAACATTGTAAATCAACTACTGTACACTTCAATAAAAAAATAAATTTTAAAAAAGCCTATGGAACTAGCCCAAGAATCCTAATTCAAATCAATGGATCAGAGTAGGTAGCATGTAAGAATTTCCTGAATATGAACATAATATGAGATGAAGGAAGTACCACAAGTAAATGAGGAAAGAACAACTTAATATGAAGTGTTAAAAACTGACTTTATATTCGCAAAACAAAATTACTAAATTTTTTACGTTAGACTTTCCCCAAAGTAACTCAGACAAAATAATGTCAAAAAAACTTTTTTTCTCATAAAGCCATTAAGAGTGTTGAGCTTTAAATGATCTCTGGAAAGAGAAAGATAATTCTGAGCATAAAGTAAAGGAAAAAAATCAGTATTATTACATTTTATTACATAATCATTAAATATTTTTGGAATGTTTAAAACATCTGGAGCAGAGGTTTCCAGTTCAGGATGGCTGACTGAACACAAGTGTTTCTACTCCTTTCCTTCAAAAGCTCCTTCAGGATTACAGTAAAGAACATAAAACGGAATAAATAGCTGATATCTCTGAGAATTGACATGAGGAAGTGAGGTGTGGGCAAAACTACAGTCATCGGTGGAATGGAGTTTTGACAGTTTATGTCAAATATTTGACAAACAGCCTATTGAGGGATAAGAGAAGAATGAAGGTTGCCATGGCCCAGAACACACAGAGGAGAAGCCTGCAGCAGAGATGGAAACTGCTTCCAGAAAGGCTGAGAGCTTAAGAGGACACTCAAAGAGCAAGACCAGGGGGCAGAGCAAGAAATGAAGGGGACGTGCTCTCCAAAGAGGAGCTGGACCACTTTCCCACCCATCACATCTCCCCTTCACTCCCACAGGGGCAAAGCGGGGCTGTTGCATTTACCCTCCAAAGTAAAAATGAGGACCAGTTCTCTAGAAAAAGTGGAAAATCTGCCTAAAGAGAGATTCAAACTGACAGCTCGGGGGAAAACCCTCCTAATACTGATGTATAGGAGGTGGCAGATGGCTCCTCACATGTGCACCCTACAGGGGGCACTGGGCACACCACCCCTCCACACACAGTCTGAACTCAACCTCTCAACTAGTCCAAGGAGCTTAAAACTTGCTGAATGATTGAACAACAAGATTTTTCTTTCATGAATTCAGCAAGGATGTCAGTTTCAATGATAAGGCTCAGTCCTTGCAAAGGTAAAGCACAGACTTAAGCAGTTGGTGAAAAAGTAAATAGGCACACATGTTCTGAAAGACAACTGGAACATTATTTTACATTTATGAAACTATCCTGAATCCAAATTACCAACACGTACGTAAAAAGATGTTCCCTGCATTCACTTCTGAGAGCAAACAGCCAGAAACCACTAAGAACCCAGCAGAAGAGGATTGATCAAAGTATGGTATATTTTATAATGGAAAACTACAGAACCATCAAAAACCATGATTTTTAAAACAATTTTAACTTGAGAAAATGCTTATACATAATAAGACAGCAAGAAACAAAATTATATATATATATATATACACTATGTATACAGAGAATGATTATTATGACAACAAAGTAAATATCAAACCGTTATCAATAGTAAATTTGGATTTTCAGATTGAGTGATTTTTGTCTTATTTTCCTATTTATATATTTCTAGATTTTTGAAGTTTTCTACCAAAAATATATAATATTTATAACACATTCATTCAACGTACTGCCCCTTGAGCATGCCTTACTCTCACTCTCTCTTTGGAATCAAGTGTCTTAAAACATCACTGTCTATTCACTGTCTACTCCCCAAATGACTACAGTCCGCCACTGACGCCACCACAACTCTGTCTGAACACTCATTGTCAAGGGCACTAAATATCTCCTAATGTTCACAAAAATGCCCTTTTTTTTTTTCCAGCACTTATCTGATTGGACTTCTCTCTTATGCTAGATACTACCAGTGTACCTCCTCCAAATTCTCTCTTGGCTTCTGAGATGCTACTGCTACTTGACCGTACCTCACTGCCAGAATACTGAGGAAAATTCAGAATTCAAAGACTCTAAATAAATTTCATTTTGCTTATCAGTCTACCCTTTCTTTATATAAAAATTATTTCTAGGGCTGTATTCGAGACAAGAAACAATGCCAATTTTAGTAAGTGTACCTACCCTTCACCATATGGAAGCCATTCAACATTTAAATGTGAGTTAATTGGGACAAAACAAGGATATCGGGGTGTACCTAAATGTTGCACATGCAAAACACGCATTTGCAAAAGTGATCCCTCCAAGGTGCCCAAAATGGTTGTAAATCCTTAAGAGGACCAGAAAAAAAATTAGATTAGCTATACATTGTTTCTGCTCCTAAGCAACAATGGTTCACAAAGGCTGAAATTTCACACAGGAACACCTCAGCACGCTGCTGAGATTTTTAAAGATGACAAATAGACGTTATGAATCCATATTGCTCCCATTTTCTCAAATACTAGAGCCTAACACCATACTAGGCCTCAAGCAACTTTACTATTTCCATCTACTTATTTTTTTTTTAAGTGGTGGCATCACCTTTGGCCACCATTTCAAAGAATCATTTCTCTGTTTTTTTTTTCTTTTTGAAGTTGGATCATTGATGACTCTGAACTAAGCACACATGAGGATGAACTATATAGGAAAAAAAAAAATGACAAGCACATAAACCAAAGGAAAGAACTTAGGCTTCGACTGCCTACCATCCCAGCAGCTCAGCAATTCGTAGTCTATCATTTTAACAAGAATTAATCAGTGTTTTTGCATTAAAGGAAAAACAAAACAAGGGCTAATGGAGAATTTAAGATCATGTCTGTATGTGGTGAATTGGGCTATTTAGAAAAATGAAGTGATTTAGTCCTCAGAGCAGATTATGTAGTCTAGCAAGCTGAACAGCTGAATTTCTTTGTGCTTTTCAGTTTCCTTGGCATTTAGTATTATGTGGACTGCAATAAGAAAAGAAAATATATCAATCATAACTGCCACCAAAGGCTGACCTTGGTACTATATGATATACTGTCAAGTAATTTCATCTCTCTTCAAAGCACCTTCTACAAGTAAAGCCTTGGAAAATGCCATCCAGTAAAATAAAAATAAATCCAGGAAAGTAAAAACTAATTGGGCATCATTACTAGTGCTTTTAAATAAATGTAAATTTTATTTTAAAAATCTATTTTTCTCTAGTACAATTTAAGCTCCAAAAGGGTAGAAACTGTAGTAAAAGTTAACTGTTTTATTCCCATTGCCTAACCACATAGTGCTCAATAAAGATTTATTGAATGAATGACTGATTGTGATTCTGAACCAAGATATGTAGTTGGACCAGAGGCACCTCCACTAATGGCCTTGTTTTTGTCCTTTAAATTTTAAATGAATGAACTGATAATCTATTGCCTTACTTCCAAATAAAATTCTAAATCACAAGTTTTGGCCTGAGGCACTGGAGTTAGTTAACACATCTCCATCACGGAGAAAATTTCTGGGGTAATGGATACTGCAGCTGGAGAGAGAAAGTTATCAAGTCAAAGTATAGATTCATTATAGCTTTTCCTTAAGTCCAGGGGTCTTTTTTCATTTTATTTATTTTAACTTCCTACACATTCACAGCAATGTTGTAAATGGCCAAGAAAATTATCATTTATTAAGTAACAACTAGAATATGGAGGGAAACTGGAAATTGTAGGATGCCATAGCTAGGCATATAAGAGACAGCTGTGGCATATATTTCCCTTCTCTTTTCCTTGGCAGAATCCTCTACTTTAGCTTGGCTCGTAGCCAAAAAGACTAACGACATTTCCCAGCCTCTCTAGGGGCTAGTTTTAGCCACAATGAGTAAGCTCTAGTAATGGGCATGAGATGGAAGCAGAGTGACACGTGCAATTCCTAATTTATACACTTTTCACCTTCCTGCTGGCTGGAACCAGAACTTGGTAATGATTAACATCCTGGCCCAAGGGACAGAAGTACAAACCAGGAAAGCTGTCACAACAAAGACACCTGACACATGGAACCAGCCTATCAGCCCTGCCTACTTCTGCACATTGTAGCCAATATCTGCCAGACCAACTCAACTACCCTCTTGAAGTCACTGCTATTCTGTCACTCTGTTTCCAGCACTAGGGCGGACCAACTATCCCAGAACTGAGGGCATTTCCAGGATGTGGAGTTTCAGTGCTAAAACTGGGAATGTCCTGGGCATACCAGAAAGAGCTGGTCACCCCATAGCTTGAAACGTATATCCTAACATATAACTATCAATAAACAGCAGCCCATAAAAAGAGCTGTACTATGTACTACGTACTATGTACCTTCCCTGCATTTTATACCGAGATAAAGGCAAAAATAGTTGTTCCCATTTACAGATAAGGAGAATAAGATTGAGAGTAAGACTAAGAAATCATCTAGAATATTGCAGAGCTTCATATCCATTTTTAATCCATTTTCATCCCATCATGTGAAGAGAGGAAGAAAACAAAGCTGAAAAAACATATTGTAACTGTGGACAAAATGGGGGGAAAACTCAGTTTTATTGCCATAGAGTTGTTAAACAGCCCAGGTTTAAACACTCATCTTTCATATGTAAACGATATCTTGTGTTCTGAAGCTAATTATGACCATCTATTTGCAAGTAAACTAGGAAAGCAACAAGTTTCCTAAAATCACACTGTGAAATGGGAACACCTTGACTTGGGGTGGTCAATGGGGAGAGATAATTCAGGAAATTAAGGCCACCTGCTGCTGGTTAATAATCCCACCAAAAAAAAAAAAAACACTGATCTGGCAATAATCACATCTTTATTAATCAAGAGCGCAATTTGGGTGAAAACCCTACATTCAGTTGGCTGCTGGCAGTTACTAAAGAGAGGTAACAGATTTTCAAAGTCTGCCACCTTATCAAATTAACGGTTTTGATTCATTCAGAAAAATTAAAGACATTTACTTGTTTGGAAGTGCACAGCTTAACTACAGAAAAGCAAATTACTGAAGAAAATAAACCATTAGCAATACCATCCAAAAAATTCATTTCTGCACTTGGGACTCTGATGAGTGTCAAGGGATACAGGAAAAACCTCCTCTTAAAGGAGAAATTACAAGCAATGTTTTTGTTGTCGTTTGTCATTGTTGTTGCTGTTGTAACACTCCAAGCTAGTGGGCACTTATCACTCTGCTACACTGCCAGTATCTGCAGCTATCTCTTCCCAGACATCTATAGTACAGGTGGTGAAGCTGTAGGGAGAAACCTGATGCTATTAGCTTATCAGTGATAGCTGGCCCAGGCCCACTTGGGATCCTTCTCTGAAATCATCGGGTGGGAAGGTAAGATAAAACACAAGAAAACAGAGAGGAAAGAAAAATACCAATAGACATTGCACTCAGTACCTAGCATATGTATCCAATTAATGCTCAATGATGATTAAATTTAACTACATTAAACACAAATTTAATCACCTAATGAAATGATTCTTGAATGTACATATTCAAAAGAAACTCCTGTGGTGCTAACTAAAAATGCAGATTCCAGCCAGGGTCTTTTCAACACACAGCTATTATGAAGTCTGGGGAGAAATCCCCCATCTGCAGTTGTAAGAAGCAGCCGGATATTCTAATGCAATTCAACCACCAAATTGAGAGACAGGGATCTCATACGCAATCCTTATGTGCAATAAGAAAAGCACAAGTGATACAGTGGACACGTGGATCTAAAATCTAAAGACCTGATAAAACTCAGCTGTCCTGGGAATTCAGAAAATGACAATGCCCAGCCCCAGATCCTGAGGAACCCAGCATAAACAAATAAACAAATATTTTTAAATAGCCTGTGACAAAGTGCCTGCCATCTCTCAGGAGCACGTGAATATAGTTTTAGTAATTTATAAGGACATGCGATACCTTTCAATTTTCATTCAGTTTAATATCACATATTCTACTTTCCCATAATCACTAAATGACACAAATTATAAGATAATTTGAAATATTAGTGTATTAGTAAAGTATTATCAATGTCACTTTGAATAGATAATTTAAATAAATGTCAATGTGTATTTAAAATTTTGGTGTTTTGGGTATGTGTCCTATTTGGGTAACCTAAGATTGTCTTTTCAGATAGCACACATTTCAAGTTGTTTATATTATGATAACAAAATCACTTTAAGTGACCCTATCATGAAGTCCCTATAATTAAAGGAAAAATATATATATATATGGCATGCATCTATGGATGCCGAAATCCATAGCCTTTGTAATTTAGGCCGTCATTTAATTTCTCTGCACCTAATCTGTTTCACCTGCCAGGCGAAGATATTAAATTAGATGGTCTGGAAAATCACTTACAATTCTAAAGCTTACTGAAAACTGGGATTAAGACTAAGTTTAATGAGATTGATATGATTTGGTTCACAAAATTAGTTAAGACCAGATCAATGGACATTGAGGAAAAAAGTGAACAAAAATAACATTCACCCTGATTCTAAACTTTATGTTCTAGAGAATCTTTACTGTGAAGATAAATTTCATATGGATACTGTTAAAATGCAATTCTGAGTCAGTATGTCTGTATGATTTCTTTCTGACAAGTCCCCTGGTGACACAAGATGCTGCAAGTGTATGCACTGCACTGCGAGTAAGCAAGGATTTAGAGTCAAGCCGAGAGGTAGAAGGAAGAATAATAAAACACGATCAATGATGTGGTCAACCAGTCAGCAATACCAATAAATCTATTAGAAAGCAAATTATTTTTTAACCACACGTACACAAAAGACAATTTGCTTAAAATTATGAAAGGACCTAACAAATCTAATATACAATTTTTTTAAGGAACTGATAGGTGGTAGGCGAGCTGATCTTCCAACACGGGGCTACCCTCCAGTGGCCCTCAACTCTTACTGCTCATTACATTCACCTGGGGAGCCCGTGAAAACTAGAGATGCCTGAAAACCTGCCGCCCCCCAACCCAGATCAATTAAAGCCAAATTTCTGGAGATGAGGCCTACCTAGGTCTCAGCGTTTTTTGTTTTCTTTTCAGCGACTGTGACATTGAGAACCACTGGGATACACTAACACAAAGTCATAGCAAAATACACAAAAGTAAACTAATCCAACCCACTTTTTGTTGTTGTCTTTTAATGAACTGAGGAGCGTGTGTGTGTGTGTGTGTGTGTGTGTGTGTGTGTGTGTGTGTGTGTGTGTGGTGTGTGTGTGTGTTGGCAGAACTAAGAATACTTGAATATGCCTAAACCACCAATTAGTAAATAAAATACAGTATCATGAATTTAGGTTATAAAAACTAATTAACCAAGAAATGTGTTAACCAGGGAAACATTTTGAAATTTATACTAGATTTTTCTTTTGTCCCTAAAGTGATTAGAAATTTCTTCATCGCATGAGAAAATTGGAAGTGACTATATTCAGTATCATAGATCAGTGGTTTTCAAACTTCAGCATGCTTCAGAATCACCTGAAGGGTTTGCTAAACGGACTTTTAGGCCTGTCCTCAGTTTCTGATTCTCTAGATCTGGGAGGGGTTCAGGAATCTGCATATCTAACAAATTCTCAGGTTATGGTGATGCTGCTGGTCCAGGGACCATTTTCAGAATTACTGATAGAGAAAAAAGTTTGCAATTTTAAAAGATGCAATTTTATAGATATACATGTATATATACATATACACACATACAGTGTGGGTATCTTTTTCTGCACCTACTCAAGACCAGCTTGGTACCAGTTATCTCCATGCTTCTGCATCTCATGATCAACATTCAGCAAACAATAAGGAAACTGTTTTGATTCTGATCTCATCCTTAAACACATAGGAAAAGCTTCATAAATCATACAACTGATTTTGTGTGAGGTTTTAAGTTCTGATAGGTATACGCTTTCTTGAAAAAACGGATGCTTGAGTAATGTTTTAAAATGTTCCATCAGGACTTTTTATAACTCTCTTTCGTTGGGATTTTAATTAGCAGAACACCACAGTGAATGTGGAGGAAATCCAGATCAAATTATCGTCTTCTCCCACAATGGGGCAAAATCACATGTGGGGAAACAGCTTTTCAATACGCCATGACTTAGAGAATCTTAAGGCTTCAGAAATGTACTAGGATCACAAAAGATCATGGGATTGTTTCTCCCACTTATTAATAATATCCTTTCTTTACTATCACTAGTTTAAGTGAATTTTTAACATTATCTACATTAACAGTATTGAGTCACAAAATAAACCCCCATGTGATATCTTAAACATGTTTTGGGACCAAAAATATCTGGCCAAATATAACCAAAAAACAAATTTAAAATAATTCTGGTTATTTCCCTATTTAGTTACTTGTGAGTCCTGGAGAGTGAACAAATAAAATTCTCCACTGCTGTCTCATAAAATGCTAGTAAAATCGCTAACAGAAGGTTGTTATGGAGTATTAGATAAAACAGCAGAAGTATATTGTTCCCCAGAAGAATATTTTGGTAGGCAGAGGATGCATTTCGCTGATATCCCCTTACAAAGTAAAAATGTAGTTTTGTGGCTTCTAAGCATCCAGGATTAGACTTGATATTCAACACAATGAAGTAACTCTAAAGAAGTCTTCTGTATATCATTGCCATTGTTAATAGTCTTGCAAACATAATATTAATATGCTTAAACACTGGTATGTATGTATTTGTTATGAAATGACGCCAAATATACTTTAAAATGTGTTTTCATGTTTTATGAAATAAATCAGAGTCCCAATTTAAAAACTAAAGATAACTGAGTCCAAACCCTGTCATTTGTAGAGAAAGGGACAAGGTCTCCAGAGGGTGGTTGCCAAGCATCACTTGGCCAGTTCATAGTTACTCCTTGGCAGAGTCGGAACTAGCACTCAGGTTTGCTAGATCCTAATCCAGTATCTCTTCCCTGTACCACATAAAGACTCTCCAGAGCTGCCACTGCCACATGTCAGATAACAGGCTTTTTCTTGAATTCTGGGATGCACAAATCCGCAGTCTCTGAAAAGCCGTACTGATAACCTTCTCACACTTTTACATATAAAACCTTTCTATTTTATACTAGATTCAAAAAATCACCATATATTTTGGCTTTAAGGCAAAAGAGTTCTACCATATACTAGACTGCTTGTAAATGAATGGCTGGATTAATTCTTGTACGTTGTGGATGCTCACTAGACAAACCTCCAGGAATTCAACCCTTCTAGTTCAAAATTTCTCCCCTTTCATGCCTTGTGATCAGAGTAGGAATAGGAGTAGGACTGCATTTATGTAGTATCAAAATGATAAGCTACACTAATTGTACTGGTAAAAATAATGATGAGAAATCATAAAGCATGTGGGTTCACATGGAGGCTGGACAATGACTACTATAGAGGATGATCTGGATAAAATGACCAGATCCTCCCCTAGTGATGGGCAGACGCCACCCCCTCCCTCTCCCCACACACACCTCCACCCACGTCCTTACCCGGCGATTTATAAGCCAATCCCTGGGATCTCTCCTCTGCACTCCCCACCAAAGGCAGGAACATTACCTCCAGAAAGGCAGACAAATGTAAGAGGACGGCAAAGAGAGGGAGCAGGACAGCCAGAGGACCTTGTTGCTGCATATTTCACATTGTTTAGAAATTTGAACAAAAAGTCTATTCGAAAGTATATGCCTGGATAAAGTCTAACTGAGCAAAATAACAGTTACTACTCAATGCCCTCATGAATTATGTAAAACTGGCAAAGAAGTCCGGCATCACTTCTTATTAATAAGTCTTACCTAACCCATTAATTTCCTTTTTTTTTTTTTTTTATTGCTGAAGAAATTTCTTAAAACTATTCTTATTTCTATTCCTTACTCTTACTGCCCTGCCCAGAAGGAGATGGAAGAGGAGACATTCTGAACCAGAGAACTTTGGTAAGAGGGAAAAGAACTCAGCCTGTGCTTTTGGTTAATTGACATAAAAGGTCTTATGGGGGTGGCGGAGGTAACAATTTAAATGCTTCTGAAGTCAGAACTTCCCAATACGTGTAACCATTTTCTCCAACTACTGTTTCTTGACAGCAGACATACTT
Source organism: Hippopotamus amphibius kiboko (assembly GCF_030028045.1). NCBI lineage: Eukaryota > Metazoa > Chordata > Mammalia > Artiodactyla > Hippopotamidae > Hippopotamus > Hippopotamus amphibius. The sequence continues at coordinate 80,691,766 of NC_080198.1, forward strand.
ATATTCAAATATAAATACAAATTAAAAACTACACTGAATTATCTGTCATTCCTTCCTCTTATTAGCCTTTCCCAGAATTAGCTGTGAATTTACTTCCATTAGAAGCCCTGGGTAAATTTAAAAAAAAAAATCTATGAAACCATTATAAATTTTATAATGAAGAGTTCAAAGGCCTATAATATGACTTTTCTACAGACCAAACTTTTTTCTGTTGTAACTAAATGATACAGAAGTCTATACGGAACATTTCATTTAAAAACAAAGTAAGGGACTATTTCAAGTTTGAATGATGCAATTTTGAGGAAAAAAAAAGAAAAAAGCATCAATATATATACAACATTTTAGGGAATCTACCTCCTTTTCTGCCTTATGAGTCACTGAAGTTATCATTCAATTATGTTTAAACATCTTATCTCTGATTAGTATGTTTGTCAAAGGCCTTATGAGGAAACTAAGAGTGAAAGTCCACCCTCTAACTGCACATACTCTTCTTGGGGGAGAATTAATGTAACTAAGTGTTCAAATACCATGGATAAATGCAGAAATGAAAGTCAAAGAAAAGCAAAAGAAACTGGCAAGCAACAGTCTGATGTAGGACTTGCGTGTTGAAACCATAAAGGATGAGAATTTGAAAGCACAGAGGGAAAAAAAGCACAACAGTTCAGGTGGGGGATACCCTGAAGCAAACGCGTAGAGAAATGAACCCAATAAACAGAACGTGCTGGGGAGTCGGAGGAAGTAAACAAGGGTGATACAGCAGCGGGACAACAGAGAGCCCTGAAAGCCAGGATTCCCATGTGAAAATGAATGGCCAGGAGCCCAGGTTCAAGCATCATATCCCGGCTTGGACTGTCCTGATGACTTCAGAGCTCTGCACCCCCAGGTCATGGTTTGTAAGATGCGACTCCTACTAGATAATGCTCAGAGGCAGAATGAGGATAAAGATGATAGAATGTATGAGTAAGCAATTTGCAAAGTACAAAAAAAGCTGTATGAATCTAACACTCTACTATTGTTCAAAGGAACTGAGTATTTCCAACAAATGGTAGTGTCAGAGATGGCAACTACAACATTTTCCCACCAACATTCCTAGTAAACCTCAGCCCTGAGCCAGTAGAGTTCCTTCTGGATACTGATGATCACAGGTATTGGTTTTAATTAAACTCACGCTCAGATCAATACCATGGTTTCCTGCTATGATGCTCCAGGTTCACACAAAGGCCACACAGGCCAGTGAAACACTTCTCCTTTTCCTCTCTTATTTTTCTTCCCCTCCACTATTGTCTTTCCTTTCCCACTCTCCATCTTGCTCTAATTCCGTTTCTTTCTTACTTCTCCTTCCAGTTTCCCTTACTCTCACTTTAGCTCCATTAAGATATAGTCTCACAAATGTCCCTGAAGTATTTTCAAAACTAGGAAAAAACAGAGTCAGTGATTAGAATTAATAGTCCTTAAAATAGTTTCACCCTTGACCTTATCTACAAATTTCACTGCACTCCCCCCACCCCCCCAAATAGACAGGCAAACCTGTTTGACTAGTTTTCCTCTTAGTCCCGCTCTCCCGATGGGCTGGTGAGTACACATGAATCACAGGTACAGCAGCACAAATGTAAAGGCTATGTAAAGCACATGGCCTTCTTCAGAAGGAGAAGCCAGGGCCAGGGGCCTGCAGGGCAGGCGCCATCCTTCCCCTCCCCGCTCCCCCCCAGTCTAGAATCAGATTAAGCCTTTATCTTACAGGTTTAAGGTGGTGGATGTGACTGTATTTACAGTGTGGTACAGAGGTGTCCCCAAGTTTTATTGGTGGTGGTAGTGTGTTTGCTTAAATCCATTAGGAAAGTTTGAATTTGCAAAACAGATTAACCAAAATGGGATTCTTTTTATAGAGAGATGTAACTTTGAGATTGCTTTAAATAGCCAAGTCTCTGAGTACATTTAAAATATGATATGTTTTAAAATCATTGGCCATATTTTTTTGGACTGTCAACTATTTCAAACATATGGAAACGTATAAAGATTAACATAAAAAAAAAATCAGAGTACTCATCAACTATATTTTAAGAGTTAAAATTTTGCCTTTCAAGTGTTTTGAAATTTTTAAATTCTATACATATGATTCAATTTATAAAAACTGAATTTTATACAACTTTTTAGGAACATATTATAAAAAATACACCATATTTGTACACTTGATTCTACTTTTCAAAAAATTTTTAAATCCATGGGAACATTTTGTTTAAATTAAAACATCCCGCTTGGAGGAAAATTAGCCCCAAGATTATTATTAAAGCAAGTTATAGCCAATGTAATAGCTAAAAAAGTATAATGGTGTCTTGAAAATGTGTCAAGTATTAAACTTCTTTGAAATAGAATTGAAAAGTGCAAAATAATTTTACACATATGTTTGTATTCATAATATTCCCAAATCAGGCAAATATTTACCAAACCAGTTACAATGTAAATTTATTTAGTGAGCTGGAATACCAATAGGTGTACTTCTGTTCTCTAAATCAAGTCAAGGGAAATTATACCTCCAGTAGAGTGACTGTTTCCATTATTAGTAATTCAGATAAATAGCACAAAATAATAGTTTTGCTAATAGGCAAAATAAACAGTATCTCTGAAATGTTCCTAACTATATGTTCCTTCTATCTAATCCAAATGTTTTAATACTTACATAAATTTCCAGCCAGAGAGTAGGAACTGACCTAGGCTGTCCTACATACATACCCTGCCATTCACAAACCTGAAGGTTCCATTTTTGTCTGGGCTCTGCACACCTAAATGCTGACCTCACGTCTAAGTCAATTTCAATGTGGCAATTGTCATCTCTGTAAGGGAGTCCTGAGCAGGACAGTATAGAGTCCAAATCTGAGTTGGTGAATATGCAACATGGAACTAGCAGAAGTCCTAAACTGAAAATCACCCACACAGACCACTATGCTTTGCAAGAGTGGAATCATACACTGTGAGGGAGTTAGCACAACAGACCGAAACTCAACTCCAAAACAGAGAGGTCCTGATAACAAAAAATGTAGCTAGAGGACTTCAGGGAAAAAAAGTCATCAAAGATTAAAAACTACATACATAATGGACTTTGATGCACCTTAAAAATACTAAACATCTAATTTCATTTTACTCAAAAAACATTTATTGGGTGTCCTAAAAATTATGTACTATTCTACATGCTATGTAAACAAATGCTAAGTAGTGAATATTGATAAGTACGTACTGAAACAGACTAATTTGGACCAAAAAAGAATAATAGATATTTATAACCAATTAATCACCAATACACCGAACAACCAACTAGTAAACACTGCACTATGTTCAATTGTTGACTGGTTCCCAAACCAGTTCATATATGTAAATTTTTTTCAAAATACCCACTAATTACAGGGTAAAATAATCCATATACATATTAAAATAGAAATCTAATTTTAGTTGTTTATCTCTAATATAAAACATTACTTCATCCAAATAGAGAAAATCCTAAGGAAAAAAGTAGGTATTTGTAAATATTACTAAGTCAACCCAATTTTTTAAGAAATCTATGAATCAGTCCTTTCCCTCTTACAGAGGTTAATACCTGATTTCCATAGTATTGATTTTTAAGACCCCTTTAGACATGGAAGTGCCTTCTGAATCAAACATTAAATTACATTTTGTTCAGTTCTAATATCACCTATCTTGTTTTTTATTGTTTTTGTTTTCAGAGTCTTCTAAAATGAATACTCTGCCCTTATTAGACTATCTAAGAAACTAGAACTCAAACTCACTTAAATACCAAGAAACTTTAAATAAGATGTTGAAAAATGTCTATGATTTGATTAGCAGATGCTTTTAAAAAGTAACAAAGATGCTATGGACCCTCCAGCCTGGTGGAAGCATTGTTTGTCCTCAGGAAGCTAACATCTCCGCAGAGCTCTTGACATAACCCTGCCCCCCTCTTCAAGGAATCTGTTCCAATGGTTCCCTTCAAACTTTTCAATTGCCCCTATTGTACTGGCTTCCTCCTCAAAGGCTATAAATATGACCAAGTATCCATCTTAAATATATCTTTTAATCACCCTCCCTAAACCCTGAGAGCTAGTACTGCTGAAAGCAATAGTCTTTACAGACCTCCCTATCACCAAATCCAAGTTCTGCTTTCCATAAAACAGCTAGCACTTATTGAACACAAACCAGTAACCTTCCAGTCACTGAGCCTGATAGACTTTATCTCATTTGATCCTCACAGGAGCCCTGGGAGGTCACATTCTGAGCCTCATTATGTAAATGAGAAAGGGAACTAAATTCTGGGTTCAAGGTCACAGAGCCAGTCAGGGGCAGAACCAAGACTGTCCCACACCCCTGATTTTAGTACTTAGCCTCTCACTTCTTGAAATTCTTTCCTCCTTCAGCTAATAAAAGCTACTCTCCCCTAATTTTCCTTCCGAATTTCACTATATACTTTCTCTTTCTTTACTGCTCCCTATATCTCTATCCAGTGATTTGATTTTAGAATCTCTCCAGGCTTCTATTTCCATCTTACTCTCTGAACCTGCCCTAGATCTACTGACTTCCTTTTTTTTTTTTTTTTTTTTTGCAACCACCTATATGTTGAAATGGCTAAAGCAGTCTGTCCATGCACCCATCCATTAACCTATCCATTTATCTACCTACCTATGTAGCCCAAACCTCTCTGCTCAGAAATTCTGTGCAATGATCCATCAGACACTCATCTCCGGTGGATTTTCTATAAGCACTTCATATTCTACATGTCCAAAACAGAACTCTATCATCCTTGGTCCTCAAACCTGCTTCTCCTTTAAAGTCCCTATCCCATCCTCCCATATCACCCACCATTTAACCAGTCACCTAATCCAAGAGAGTCTACCACCTTAACATCTATGTGACCAAACCCTTTTCTTCATCTCACTGCCACCACTTTGTTTAAAACAACCTTGAAGAGAAAATGGTCCACACACCTTAGGATGGCAAACAGCCCTCCGTGATCTTGCCCTTGTCTATACTGACTCCTCTGCTGTTACCTTCCCTGTGAAGCCTCTCTACTGTCTCCATGTAGAACTGGCCACTTCCAAATGCCTGTTCAGGGCATTTTGCATTTCTCTGTCACAGCACTCACAGAGCATACAGCACTATTTTGTACATATGAAAACTAACTTGTTTTCTGTCTATCTAATCCTCTTAAACTCAGAGACCTCCCATGGTCTTATGTGCCTGCATATCCCCAGCGTATAAGAGCATAGGGCCCAATGCATGGTATGCTTTTAATAAATATGTGTTGAAAAAAAGGATGTTTGTGAAATGTTTTCAATTAGGAAGATATGATTATCACTGTTTTCAAGACTAAATTAAACAACTTTATTCAAACTCATTTGATTATGTAGCCCCATATGTGTGTATGCAAAGTAATATTGAAACGACTCACCTAGCTTCAAGTATGGGCACCAGGATTATCAAACCACACTTCCTATTCCTGGCTTCCAGAATAGAGAAATACTGCCAACATTACATACAGCTAGTCAATTTCAATGAAGGAACGCACGATGTAAAATATCATTGTATGCTTATTCCTAAACAATCTGGAGTTACCATAAGAAAACTTTTTTTTAAGGGTTGCTTCAGTTTCTCGGAAAAGCAAAGATCTTCCAGAAGACTGAATGTCTAAAATTAAGACAAACTTCGAAAGATCTCATGTACAAAATTTTCTATAAAAGAAAAAAGTAAACATTAAAACCATTTATATAGAAGCTACCCTTCTAGGAACCTCAGCCACTGAGCTCACTATTTAGCTCAGAAACAAGTACCAAGAACAGCAAGTTATTAGTCCCAAATTACACAGGCTTTATACTCAAGCAATAGCCCACATCATTTCAGGGGAAAAAAAAAAAAAAGACAACAGATAATACAGCAGCAGGGCCTACTCACACCCTGACAGCAGCAGAAAGTGATAGCTGATAACAGAAAGAAGACCCAGAAAAACCATAAAAAAAAAAAAGAGTACTTCTGTCTCCATTCTAGTATTTCAACCCGGCAGGCTGAGACCATTTACTATAAACAAAAACAAGCCCTATACACCTTAAGGAATAGCACTCTTCAATTCTTTATGAATTCATGTTCATAAAGACAGTCCAACAACAAAAAAAACTTACATCCTGGGGAGTAAGTAAGAGTGTAACATTTAGAAACTGCCTGTTTTAACAGCTAGATTTTTAAAGTTTCAGTAATTAATGATGTGAGGGGTCAGCTATTTAGAAAATGCACTTATGTAAATAAGCAATAACCCAGATGGTGTCAAATAAATGAGATATTATTATATATTGAAAAAACAATCAAACGTTCTTACTCTCCTGGTGTACTCTGGAAATCTAATGTGAATTAAACAGCATCAGGTCAATACTATCTTATAAATAAGCACATAAATTAACTTTGAAAAGCAGTCTGAGAATTTAGAGTGTGGTTATTTTCTTTCTTTGCCATCAATATTTACATGGTAATTAAGCTGATAGGTATTCATAAGCTACCATGAAATGTTTTAAGTAATTTAAATCAAATGGGAACAGTCAAACTCTTTACACACAAAAAAAGATTTTACAAAAAATAAATTTTGTTACAAATATTTTCATTTACTCCATTGGTTTACTTATTCTAATACATGCACCAGGCATTAGTACAAAAAGCATAAAGCTCCGGAAATTGTAGATTTAAAAAGAGTTTGAATTTCTACAGCAGTATTATAAAGAGAAAGTCATAAGTACAGTTTGTACTCAGTTATGCCCAAGCGACTAATATACTATCAAGCTATTACTAAATGTCAGGGCACTATGCTTCGTTGTAGTTTTTAAATACTCCTATAGCACTAAATCACACTACACAAGGTGTCAACGTTACCTTGTGGGCGACAGGCAAATCAAATACTTGAGTGTTTCCCTTAGAATTATCCAGAATAGGTGAACAGAGACATTCCAAAAGCAAAACATCAAACTGCTTGGAGGTAGTTTCTACAGGAGAAAACTAGTCCACTATTTCTCTCTGAGACAGAAAAAGAAGGGCTGATTTATGATCTAATTAAATTAACTCAAAGTTTGGATTCCCTCACTATACAATATTGATGTGCAGGACTCTTCCATTAATTTAAAAATCTCCAGGGAATAAAATGTGATTACTCCTAACACTATTAAAACACCAATTAAAAAGCACTTCCTAACCGTCCTTCGAGTGGCATTTTTTTCTGGGAGTAAGTGGAAATAAAGCACACCAATTACACCAATTCCGAGTGGAGACTTTTTTTCTTTGAACATGAAATTACCAAACACAGAAACAACAGCACACTTGGCACGTAGCCAAACCACCACACCTTCACGTCATTCATCTTGGAAAACTTATTACACAAGGTGACAGCCCGAGGGAAGCCGAAGGTTTTACAGTAGTGTTTTTTTCTACCTTTTCTGGGTGGAACCCACCTGAGATAAAAGGCTGCCTCTATTACTAACTGGTTCATAATGGAGGAGACTCTGTGGATGATGCCTCACTGAGAATGCTGCCCACTCCTGCCCCTCGTGACACGCCCTCTCTCCCTTGAGAATGACTCGTTAACACAATCCAGGCTTCCAAGTTAGTCTGAGGACTTTCAGAAGTTCTCTCACTTCTTCCCCCCTCCCCGCCCCCCGCCCGGTTGCTTTAAGGTGACGGGAACCAGAGGTACAGGTACAGAAGTGGTCCTTTCCCTAAGGAAGTACTGCAGAGCGGCACGTTCCGCGTACTCAACTTCACAGACCCTCAATCAGACCAGTGAATTTACACATACAGATTGAGTAACCCCCTCCCCACCCGTGGCTGTCCTTTGGCGCTGTCGCACTCCGAGGCGGTCGGCCTCCTACAACCGCGCATCCCAGGCCCCCTCGCCGCTCCTCCAGCCCGTGGAAGGCGCCCTACCTCCCGCAGCGCGTCCTCCTCTCGCCTCCTCTCTACCCCGCACACGCTGCCCTAAAGCAAGGGCACGCCACAGGGTGCCCGCATCCGCGCGGAGACCCTGCCGCCGCTGTCCACTCCCGGGGTCGCACGGGCTCGCGGGCGCTGAAAGCTCCTTGTCTCCGTGCGTGTGCAGCCCCAGGACACGCGCTACTCCCAGCGCACCCCAGGTCTAGTTCCGCCTCAAGGAGAGGACGAAGCAGAGGAGAGTTGGAGAGTTTCCGAAGCACCTCCCGGGCCCCCATCCCCTGGCTAGCAGCGGGCTACGGCCTTGGGGCTCCGCGGTGCCCACCGCTCCACGGTCAAGTGCAAGGTCCTTGGCCAGGGCCGCGCCGGGTGATCCCTTCTCTCAGGCTGCACGCGCGAGCGCGAGAGGACCCTCACACGGGTGCCATATGGGAGGGAAAGGAGCACGGGCCCGACGGAAGCAGCCTGGGGAGATCTCCTTTACAGCCCTCGGCCCCAGCCCTCGGCCCTTCTCCCTTATCCACCCCCAACCCCTACCTCCCTCAGCCCAACCCCATCTGCACTTTCTGATCCCTACCCCCACCCCTGGACCGCAGCCATTCGCCCAGCACTCACCTCCGCGCAGCAAACAACGCCCCTCTCCTCTAGCCAACCCACCCCGCCTTCCGCCCGCCGGAACGGCGTGGTCCCTCCGCTTACCTCGGCTCTCGGCTGCTGCGCGTGAGTTTGAGCGCGTCTCCGCCGCGTAATTGTATCCGGGGACAGAAGGGACCCGTGTTTGTGCGCTGGATCAGGTGTCGCCGCCTCCGGTGGCTTGGGGTCGTGAGGGAGGCTGCAGAGTTAGTGCGTTAGCTTAGGACGGACTCTCCGGACTCACAACTGATGGCAAAGCTTTACCCGTGCCCTCCCTCGGGGCCGCAGCGCGCCTGCTCTTCCGCGGCTCCTCGCGGGCGACCGGGCCCCCACCCCCACCCCCCACCCCGAGCCGCGCCGCGCCCCGCCCCGCCCCGCGCGCGGCTAGCAGGGCTGGAGCGCGCCCCTCTCCTCCCGCGCCTGGCTCAGCGGGGCACGACGACGCGGGCCGCCACGCGCTCAGCCGCGCATCACACGCCGGGGGCTGCGAGCGCCTGCTGCTCGCTCGGCTGGGGCGTGGACGCGGACGCGCCTTCGTGCCTCAAGCTCGCGGGCTGAGCGAGGGGCAGAGTCCTGGGACCGCGATGCTCGCGGGCGGGCTGGGACGCTCGCGAGCCCTCGGGTGCTCCAGCCGGGAACCCTGGGACTGGCACGTGGCCCCGCCCCCCGTTCCCCCCGCGAGGCGTGCCCTATGCCCTCTCTGCCACCTCCCCTCTGGTCCCCGTGCCCGCCTTTTTTAATCACGCCAGCGCCGCGCGAACCTGCGTGGTGTGGTGGCAGCGCGCGTGCTCTACCTTCCCAGCCTCCTAGTCGGCCTCCCTCCTCCGGAACCCATTAAAAAGTTGAACTTGGGCTAGGAGGCGGAGGAGATACGCGAAGGAAAGTGGGTGGGGGGCACTTAGGTGCCACCTGCCTCCTGAATCAGAAAGCGTCAGTGAGCGCGAGTTTGGGGATCCCGGAGAAAAGAAACGGGGTTGCTAGGCTCAGTAACATCCCTCCTCGCAGGGTCGTGCTGAAAGGGCCGTTTATTCTTTGCCTGGTTGAGTCTGCGGCGACTTTATCCTGACCAATCTGTGTTTGCCAGCAGCAGATCCTTGCCAAGTTGGCGTCCCGGCCAGGAAGCAACTTTGCGTCCCCAGGCCTGCTGGAGCAGCCCTTCCTGTGGCGCCTCAGACCCGAGAGCCCAAGCGCCTTTATGAGGCTGACCAGACAGGGCGAGCTTCCTGGAAACCAGGAAGATCTAGTAGTGTTGTTGGCTTTTGCTTTGAGCATGATTGGCAGTGTATTCGATAAATATATATACGGCATAGCTTTCAGAAAAGCAAAAAATCATGTCGGGTGTAAGCTCCAGAAGCTGAGATGCCGCCACTGCACGTGAACGTTATACGTTTAAACACTGGAATTAGAAAAAATGCCAAGTCAGGCCATTCTTCCCTTGCTCCAAACTGAATTTCAAAAATAGATTGGGATTTTGTGCCCTTAGAAAAGGAAGCGGAGATTTTGTTTTATTGTATATGGTATTACTTAATGTTAAATGGGGGGGAAACTAACATATACTGTTATGTTCATTTTGTTTATGTTTCTATGTTTAATAAGTGCAGGGTCCAAAGTCCATATACTAAAGAGTTGTTCACCGATAGACTTCCACATGCGGATTTCAGAAAAGAATGTGCTTACCTTCTTTGCAGATTAGAAATTTGGAATATTGCGGAAAACACAGTGGATATTTTTTTATCCTTTGTGCCTAACCTAAGGAGATTACTGTCCTCTATATTTATTTTTTATTTAATTTCATTAGAAAAACCTATAATGTAAACATAGATAACAATCTGATATAAAAGAATTTAAGCATTTACTTTGAAAGCTCTGTTCTCTCAAGTGTCAAGCCTCAAGCACTTGTTCAAGCAATTGCAAGCTATTAGTTGAATAATGCGCTTGTAGATTCTTGATTAAAAAAGATTACTAGAAATTAAGTGAAAACTTTTATGAAAAATATTTAAAGCTGTGTGTCACATTTCTTTGCTTAATAAAGTCATGTAAACTGACCGTCATATAAGATTTTTGTCAGACTATTGGAAATAAAATGCAATGCTCTATTATGTGTGGATATGTCCATGTTTGTTCATTTATTTATTTTTTTGGTTTCTCTGTTGCCTCCCACACTATATAAAATGATTACTGAATTTCTCCCAGCTCCGTACACAAAGGACATCCCATAATTTAAAACAACTTAAGTCAGCCATTGTATAAATAGTTGAATTGCATTTTTGGAGCTTGAAATTATAAAGAAAATTGGTGAGTTTCTCTTTTTTAAAAAAATCTACCGGCACTTAGCACTTAATACTATTGACTGAATGGCTGCATAAAGTAAATAATGAAAGCATTTGCTACTTCTCTTTAAGGTAGAATGCATATTTTTCATATTTAATCCATCTTCCAAGCTCCCATCCAGATTCACACAAAATTCTCCGTATCAGCTTTAAATTTATAGAATGCTGAACTTAACAGCAGGTCTGTTGTAAGGAAGTTCTAGCCAATATGAAGTGTGGTATTAAAATTCCCTTATTTTTTCAGTAGACCAAGTCTATCAGTATACTCAATTGTTAATTTTTTTTAAATGTTTATGGTTCTTCAGTCAGTTGGGTCCATATGATTTTATTGGGAGATAAACAATAACATGAGAGATACTAGCTTAGCCTGGTGATTATTAACCATCAACTCTAGAACCTTAATCAGTTATAAATGGTACAGTTTTATATCATTTGTGTTGTAATGTAGACCATATAGTGATGAATACAGCAGAATGGGTTGAAGTTTAATCATGGGGAGAAATATGGAAATATGGGTGGCTGTACATTCCAACACCCCTTTGCTAATAGTCCCAACATATCTGAATATATTGCAGTGGAGTACTTTAAGACTGGAAACATCAGTGACTTCACACTAGGCCTCTGAGCTCTGCTAAGTCCCGAGAAATGTGATCATCTACTTTGGAGCTCTGAAGAGCATAGAGAGTCGAAAAGCACACAAAAACTCTTTAGGCCTGATGTGATACTGCTCTCCATAATGATAATAATGATTATTATGGCTTCTACTTGAGTTTTCGAAGTGTAATTCCAGGCACAATGCTAAGTTAACAAGAGTGATCTCATTTAATCCTCATAAAAATCCTGGAGGTAGGTACTATTATTTTTTTCTGTTGAAGGTAGAGTAGCAGAAAGTTGGGGAGTCAAACTGCAAAGTGGAGAAACTGGGAACTGAATTGAATTCTGAGTCAAAGATCATGCCCTAAGCCACTACGTCTATTCGGACCAGATCTCATAGTGCAGTTTAAGGCTTAGAGAAAATGTTGAAGTACATAAATCCAACCTGACCATTTGGGGAACCCTTGGGATTCAAGAAGCACATAAACCCAGTCTGCCTTGCTGTGTCTGCTCTTTTACCCCAGGACAGCTGCTAAACAGGCAAGTCACAGTACAAACAAACCCAGTGATGAAGGGGGCTAAATTTTCTGTGTATCCAGTTTAAAATTGTTGCCATTATTTTGTTTAATTCCTGTTTCCTGTGGACTCTGACTCACTGTAAGAACACTAAACCTGAGGGCAAACAGAATGAAGATCATACACCAAGTCCGTAAGGTAAAAATAGGCACATTATCGCATCTTCACCTTCTCCTTTCGGCTCTTTCCTTTTTCCTTTTCCATCATCTCTTATTTTCTTGCAAACATCAGCTTCTTGCTATACACTCTGCTTAGTGCCATATGCCTCTTTTTTTAACATGTGCAAATTTTTTCATTTTTGTAAGTTTTAATATATACTTTTTTTTCATTTTTCATCTTTTATTATGCATTATAGGCTTCTTTAGAAAATGTTGATCTATGGATCAAATTGTAACAAAGAAGGATTGGAGAAACAAAGAGGGATTTCTAGAGTTGTAGAAGTGATGAAGAACTTCTAGATTCTCATCAAAAGATACATTTTTTGAATTGTCTAAAGGAATATCTGATATAAAGGGCAAGCCAAAATAAAAAGGCTTGTACTTTTAATAATTTTGGTTACATGATTATAGACATCACTAGCTTATTCTGTATGTCCTTCTAAAGCAATATTTCTTTCCATGATTAGAAAATGTCATCAATAAAATTTTACTCTCTAATCTAGTTACCCAATAAGTTAAATCTTTTAAAATAATTTCTAAAAGTTCATGATGAACCCTGTTCAGAGTTAGTTGCGGGAAACTATGGAGATAGAGTATCTGTCTTAAGGCCTTTGACCTTTGAGGGTTTGCTATCCTGGATTCTTATGTAGCCCTATATTGAGTGTCTGTCAGTGATACCAGCCAAGATTTTAAAGGAGAACAGGTGATACTATATGACACCAAAATCAAGCCTGGGTCCCCAACAGCTTCCTTTCCCACCCGTTTTGCAGGTGTTACTTATTGCAGCCTTTCTGTGTTTAACTGGTGGTGCCTCCTGGGAATAAAGAGCTTCATAATTATATATTACAGTTATAGCACCATAATTTATTTGACCTAAATACCCTAGGCAATACCAAACTAGTTCTAATATTCCAGCACTAGGTGAATGAGATCATGTTTACCATATCTGCTTTATACTTTATAGATACCAGTCTTCATCCATATCTTTTTATTAATCACCCTTGTATAGTGTCTCTCAGATCCACTGAACATGGTTCTAAAATATCAAAACTTTCTGACATAGATTACATCTCTCTGGTACCATGGTCTGTGTGCTTCCCAAAGTAAACATGAATTTATCTGCCTACTCAACTTGCATTTTGAGGAAAGTTAAATAAGAACGCCAGAATCCACAATTTTTTTTTTTACAATTGTACACTGTGCCTTTTAACATAATGACCTAATTGTATTACTTTCAGAAAAGAAATAAAGGACTTCCCCAGGCAGATTGGTATACGCAATATTTTGTGACTCTTATTTCTTATGGTTATCTGAAAATCATGGTGCTTAAATAGTCACTTTCTCAGGTGAGACTTTAACTCCCAGATGAAGCTATTAGGTATATTTTTGTCCATAAGTGTCAGCCCTAAGCCTGACCCTCCCAAGGTCTGCAAAGAAAGTAGGTTTCTGTGTCAATGCAAAACAATAAACACTAAGGACTTTGCCCTTGGTGCTCAGATCATTATGTCACCTGTGTGTGTTTTATTTTATGGTTGGAATCCTATTTCGAGTATCTCTTTTCTTGCCTTGTTTTTCATTCATTGCCTCCCTTAATTTTGTGTAATAAAGAACTATGGTGTAATAAATAACTGTCTGATGGAATATCCCATACAAAGGGCAAGTCAGGTAGGAAAAACCCTAGTCAGTGACAGCACTATTTCTATAGTGTGAGGATATCAAGATTGCATGGGTCTTTCCAGGGTATAATTAGAAGTTGAGGTTCTTGCTGTAAAGCAGATATAGACTACTTTTAAAATTGTTTTTAAAATGTGATGGCTAATTTTTAAATGACCCCAGTTATATTGACCAATTCCCTATCCTTTCATACCAAAAATAATCCTCTCTACCAATCCATCTTCCCCAAACCCTTACTTCCTTACCATTAAGATATACCCAGGGTTTCAGAAACCTGTCCTAACCCTGATAAGGTAGAAATTTTTGATGGAGTAAGATGGCTTCATACGTTTATGCTTTTACAAAACCTTTCTGTTTCAAACACAAATTTATACCCGATAAAATATAAAAGGATAAAGCACACCAGTTAGATGGACATAGAGGAAGTAAGAAACAAGGTAAACATCTTCCTAAACTAGTAATAGAACAGAAATGCAAAGCAGGGGGCCAAGCTGGGGCCAAGAGTTGTATCTTCTGGGACTGGACATCGATAGTGGTTTAGGGACTAAAATTGCTTGTAGCAGATAGACCCCAGGGGAACGCCATGATTCTCACCTCCTGACATCATGCTCTCTATAATTCCCTCCGTTTGTGTATGGGTGGGACCTTGACTTGCTTCTGGCCACTAGAATATGGCAAAGGTAAAGGGATGTTTTTTATGTAGTTATGGCCCCAAGTCTAGTGATGTTGAATTAATCAAAAGGGAGATTATTCTGTGTGGGTAGCACTTTAAGGGTATCAGGTAAAAGCCCTTAAAAGAAGTAGAGGGGCCTTCTTGAGAGGAGAGATTCTCCTTGCAGGCTTGATGAAATAAGTGTCCATATGGGGGAAGTCCTCATGGCAAAGAACTGAGGGCAGCTTCTAGGACCTAAGAAGTTGGTCGAACTAACAACCAGCAAGAAGTTGGGGTCCTCAGTCATACTGCAGGGGAAGGAATTCTGCAAACAACTGAATGCGCTTTAAAGTATATTCTTCCACAGTCAAAAGGCAACCTGGCCATCACCTGGCGTGTATGTAGTCTTGAGAATCCCTGGTCATTGAGACCCAGGTAACCCATGCTCACATTTCCTGACCCACGACTGGGCGATACGAAATGTGTCTTGTTTCAGTCTGCTGAGTCTGTGGTAATGTGTGATATAGCAATAGATAACTAATTCAGTACTCCATACAGGAAGAGGAACTAAGGGCTGGGCCAGGACTCCCATAAATGTGAATGAAGTCTGAATAAAAAGGCTAGAATCCTACCTACATAGAAAACAGTGGCTATAGGGGGTGTGAGGACCCAAAACTAGGAATCAAATCAAGTTGCCAGCTGACTCTAGTTGCATGGACCTTTGGTTATCTTCAGTATCTCCCCAGAGCAGGAGTATTAAAATGCTGTTATAAAACTTGCTTCTGGATTGGTGACTCAGGAGTGCCAGGGGAAGGCAATCACAGGCACCTGAAAACTATTAGACAAGCAAGGCAAAACCACGAGAACAAAGTTGTCCCTCTCCAGTCCCAGATAAAATATATACCAAAATCCAGACACATGAAGAACTCTAGGACTAAAATAGGCAACCAAAAACCACAGGGCTCCAAGCATGAATTTGTAAATTATATTAACTTTATGGAATCACTTGACAAAGACTCTAAAATACACTTAATAAAGAAATGACATCTATTAAAAATCAAAATTGAAAATTCATTTTGAATTTATAAGGCAAAAACAAATCAAGAAAAGTTTGAACATGAAAAGGAAATAGAAATCTTAAAAATTCATCGTAAGGAATACATTCTACACACTTGTGAAGAAAAGTTAGTAAATCTGAAGACTGGTCTGAGAAATTCACTCATGATGGAGGAGAGCAAAGCATACACACATACGTGCACACCAACATTAAGAGAATACATGAATATATGAGAATACATGAACTCAATTATACGTGTAACTGGAGTTTCAGAAGAAAAGGAAGGAGGAGATATCAAAAGAAATTTTGATAGCTGAGAATTTTTCACAACTGAAGAAAGATTAGATTCTCAGATCTTAATCCTTAACTGATGTCTGGTTGTTATTAGAGCAAATAGCACCTACCAGAAGAGACAACATAAGTAATGACTGAACCCTGAGGAGATTTTGAAAAATTTTAAATTCTCAGGCCCCAACCTAGATCCACAAAATTATAAATACAAAAATGTATATTTTAGAAAATCTTCAGTATTCTTCTTCAAAGTATATAACCCTAATCTAATCACGAAAAAAGCATCAGGTAACCTCCAATAAAGGGACATTCTACAAAATACTTGGTATTTCTCAAAAGTGTAAAGGTCTTAGAAAAATAAAGTCTAAGAAACAACTACAGAAGAGAGGAGCCTACAGAGATGTAATGACTAAATGTAATGTATGCTGGATGGGGTCTTGAGACAGAATTAGGACATTAGATAAAAAATAAGAAAATCTGAATAAAGTATGGACTTCAGTTAATAATCATGCATTAGTATTGGTTCATTATTTGTAACAAATGTACCATATTAATATGAGATGTTAATACTATACAGAAATGGACATGCAGTGTATACAATCTCTGTGTACTATTTTAGCAAATTTTTTGTAAATCTAAAATTATTCAAAAATTTAAAACATCATTAAAAGTGAAAGCTCTCAATTTTATTTTGATCATCAGCTGGATTTCCGAATTAATTGTTTTATTCTTTTATACTACAGGTGAGAAAACTGAGGCAATTTGATTGTAAGCATTTGTATAGTTCTAATAATTTTTAGAGATAATAGAAGTGTTAAAATTATGACTGTTGTAAATTGCGATTACAAGTTTCTTTTGAAATATCTTAGAATTAACCCTGATTTGGATTCTATAGTTATAACTGAACAACAGCAACATAATAATTGTAGCTAATTACAACAAATGCTTATTTTTTCTTTTTAGGAATGTTGGCACACAAGAAAATTATTCTAAAGTCCATCCGAAAGAGTGGACATTTGTGGAAAGTAATAACTCATAAGTGTATTGCACAAAGTTGTGCTGCTTGCTGTTCATTCTAATCATATGTGTAAAGCCATCTTTATGTCCTAAAGCATATAAAACATGAAAAAGTTTTCAATTTCAAAACCGCACCATAAATAATATTCAACTTTAAACAACTCACTCAACAAATGTATGTTGGCCATCTACTACTATAATATAATTAAAATTATATATTTAAATTTTTAAAAGCATAGCCTTGACCCAGTTTGGTGGCCCTGGCTAAACGCTGGTCAGCTTTCTGTCTTGAGCATCTGATTAAAGACACAATACACCCACTTCTGTATTTAGGCTCCCACATTCCCTGGTCACTATGCACCAGCCCTAGTCTCCCCAAGGTAACCACTAGGCACAGGTCCTATGCTCCAGAGCCTTCAAAATTAAACAAATGGTTATTTTTAAAACTATTAAAATGGTCATGAGAAATGGAGTGGATTGCAGAATCAGCTCCCATTAATAGTATTAAAGTTTGTTCCTGAAATATTTTTTCCTGCACCATGCTAGCACTAATGCCGTGTATATAAAGTTAACGAGAAGCATGCATTCTTAAAAGACTAAGTTCCTTCTCACTTCCTTTTTTCTCTTTTAGTCTCCTCCCCTTAAGTATTTCCTTAAAGCATTCCACCTTTCTTCACAACCACTTTCTGGTCATTTCATAGAAGAGAGGGATTCTGTTAACAAAGGCATAAGACCATTAACTCTTGCAAAGGAAACCACTAGTGTCTGTAACATCACATAGGATCATTAAGACAGAGACAGTAGACATTTGTCAGCCTTGGTTTTTATTAATTAATAAAAACACCTGAAAATCCTTTATTGCTTTATTATTGAGTTTCAAATGATCCCTTCAAAGCTTAGGTGAAGTGGCAATAAAAGCTATGTTAATTTATAGGATCTGTAAATAACTGTAAATGGCAGAGAAAATCATTAACTCACAATGTCTAGCCAAGTAACATAAATTAATGAAACACTGTTTTAACAATAATACCAGCACTTAGACATCCAAATAAATCATTTCCACCAAGTACTTACCTTGGGAAACTGTGTACACGTCTACAGTAGCCACTAGTCAAAGAAAGCTAGAACTAATCTTGAAAAGTTGCCATCAGGGCCTGTGGCACAATTCTTAGGAGCATTTTCAATAATGAGAAGTCTTTGTCTCTTGTGAATGAATTTGCTTGTTGGAAATAAATGCTATTCTGATCCAAGCAAACCTGGCGAACTGGATCAAGTCAAGATGGTAAGGTCATATTTTGGTAAACAAATAACATGGCTGAGAAACATCTCATGTGAAAGGAAAATCAAAGTGAAGTCGATATTGCTAGGAGAGTTCTCTTAAAATGGAGCTGGGAGGCCACTGAAAAAGTGTGACTTAACGCACGCCTCAGAATCTGACTTTTTGACCACTTATTTTCCTGATGAAGGCATCCAGAACATCTGGCAGAAACTCGAGATACTTTCAGAACCTTACCCTAAAATTACTTGTGATTCCTTAAGGAGAAATATTTCCCGACTCATGTCAGAGTCAATCACAATTCTTGCCAGACAGCCCTAATGATCTTGTGGCTCTTGTCTTTATAAGACCCTGACTTTTTTTTCTTCTCCTGGACTCTTAATTTTACCCAAATCTGTGTCTCTCAAATTGCAATTCTTAAGGCCCCAAATAAAGCTCTTTTTTTCTTTGCAGCCTCGATACTGATAACTGTTTGACACATATGTTTAAGGTGGCTTGTTAACCTGCTCTAAAACCAGTTCCAAATGGGAAATTTCAAATCTACTTTGAGAAATGGAAACAGAGTTGAAGGGCATCCCAAAGCATAGTTGAAGGACAATTGTGTTTTTAGGCAGTTACATTTGAAAGTATTTTCAAAATCAGTTTGTACATGTATAGTCACCTTCAAATCAAATCAATTTTTAATAATATTAGCCTCAAACATATGTTCAATATAATTTTGGGGGAAAATGTATCTTTGAAGTGAGATTCTTAATTATTAAATACACTTGTCCTACGTGCTTAGAATATAATAGGCAGTTGATAAATGCTATTGTATACTTGGGGATTCAGTCAATCTCAAATAAATAATAGGTTGAAGAACATTTGCTTGGAAATGGTAGGTTTTTAAATTATGATTTTATGATTATTATCTGGTAGTAAATGTAGTCTTACTATTGATGTAGAGTATTTAGAAAATGAGCTTATAGAGAAATAGCCTACTTAAATGTATCATAATAGAACCTATATTTTTCATTCTGCCTACTACTTTCATATTTAAAGATACATTCCCATGAGAAAAGCGTCATAATATAGATTAATTGCCTAGGTTTTTAGAAGCAATACAGATTACACAGATTCAGGATTGTAAATCTGACCATGGATTTTGTTTGTAATAGAGATTGCAACCATTAAAACATTACAAAATAAGTGACTAAGGTAGTGGGCACAGCCCAAATGATTTAAAGGTTTTGCTCTCACCTGTAGATGTCTTAATCACTAAGATAAGCAATTAGACCACTAAGTCATTTAGAACTTTAGGTATCTAATTATACGTCTTACCTGTACCTCATGGAAATTACCCAAAAGAAGTAGTAACCAGCTTATATAACAAAATGATTGGACTTAATTTTGACTACACTGTAAAAAGGGAAATCAGTCCACAAAGAAAGGGATATATTAGTATAGGTGAGTGTGCCCTCTAAATGCAGAGCTACTCCTATCTTCAACTTAGTACACTGTAAAAACAGACGAATATTGAACAGTGAAAGATGGTCAGGTTTTTTGAAAGGTAGCTGATAATATCTTGGTATACCGTGCTTATATTAATTTGATGAATATTTATTCTTAGTGAAAAATTCTTCATAACAGATTTTGTTCACCTTTAACCTGTTGCATTTCCTACTTTGTTTTCCCAAAAGTAACTTTCAATTTATATAGGAATATTATATATTATAGAATATATATATATATATAATATGGATATAAATATCTAAAACACATCACTCTGGATGTCTTAAAATGATACATTTTTATCACAAGGACCCCCAGTTCATGCCTTTCTTCAAATTGCTTCCCTTAATACAATATAACTATATGAAGAGCTAGGAAACCCTACTAAATAGTATATTCCCGAGGAACTGTGCCTTACTCCTACATTTCCCAAAAAGGATGCTTGGCATGTGTTTATTAGTTATTGATTTAATCTGGAAGGGGAGCTAAGTATCCTCTCTTGGCCATCGCTCTAGTCGGAAAAATAACTTTCTGTTTCTGAGTCTTTTTCCTCCTTTGATTATTGAACAATTTATGGTTATTCTGTGTATCCTATGATTAGTCCCATTTCACAGGTGTGTACTGTCTTTACGGAAATTAAGGCATCAAGAATCTCTGTGTTTTCCACTTATTCTCCCCCAAGCTAGCTTCTGCTCAAAACATACATACACACATATGTAGACACATCTCTATTTCATCATTCTTTCCCTCTTGATAGAGAATATTATAAAAATAGTCTGTTGATGTCTTAACAAAGTTTAAGAGGGCACAGAATATAAAGGATTATCATTTCTCATTTGTATGTGAATGCAGCCTTCTATTTAATGCTAATTTCATGCAATGTATTTTTCCCCAGTGAACACCAGACAGCTTTGAGATCGCTAACCATTTGTAGAATTCTTGGGGATAGCCTCACTAACCATTTGTAGAATTCTTGGGGGTAGCCTGATGATAAATATCACGTGTATTGTACACAGAAATAATAGTCTAGCACAAGGCATGACTTACTAGCTCAAAGAATAAGAGATCATTAAAGGCAGATCTGCAATTGAAATAAGAGATCTAGGTTTTCTGGCCAATGATATTGTACAACAAATAACATCATATATGAAAACCAAATACAAATATTTATCTTTTATAATCAAGTTGTTATTTCAACTGTAAAAAGAAGTCAGGAATGTCTAGAGTCATTTCACACTGAAACAATAACTCCACCAAGATGTTCGTAGCAATAGTTCTTTGATCTCTGTAACACAATGGATGTACAATCAAAACCAGGGACCAAGAGGGAAAAAAATGTCATGCAACAGTGTTGGAAGCATCACCCCACTACTGTTGTGTGTAGGAGTATAGAGCTATTCATATATATAGATATAGATACATATATGAAAAATAGAGTTCTGAAATTGTATATATATATAGATACACAAACTGGATTATTATTAACTGGATTAATAGAACACAATTCACTTCCTTTCCCATTTTGTAATCTCTGTTCTAAAATGTCAAAGTGCTCAGCTGATAATTCAAGGTCCCAATGTACGATGGACTTCCTTAAATAATCTTTTTACTTCTCATATAGGCCATATATATAGATACATATTTTGCCAGCTTGAGAACCAGCTATATCTGTAGATATATATACATAGATCTCTATATAGATAGAAAGCTATATTAAAAAGCTAATATTAATTACATAGCTAATATAAAGCTAAAAAATACCAGCTAGTCCAACTCCTAATTTGAGCTTTGAGACGTTTGCTGAGGGAGTTAAGAATCATCACTCGTCACATCTAAAATAGATAATTAGAATAATGTCTGTACCTCCTATCCAGAATAAATGCCATACGGAAATCTGTGAGTTTACTCTGTATTTCCAAGTTTAAAGTTACTAGATTTTCACTGCTGCTGCTGTTATTATTTTCCACACCATTCTAGTTATAAGTTTAAATGAAAATTTTTTTAACTTTTCTTATTTGGAGAATTTTCAACAAGTGATATATATGGCCTTCATTTGATCTTCAAATAATCAAATATTTTAATCACTTATATACTAGGTAGAGGGTCAAGGGCTAGTTGCACAATGGCAAACAAGACAGAATATGCACTTCTTGCACTGCCCCACATTCTAGCAGGGTAGACAGATGTTAAACAAGTAGGTATTTTATAAAAAGTATTTAACTTTAGGTCACATTTCTGAGGTTCTTTTGTGGGGGTCATCTTTGGTAAAAGTAAGAAAATACCTCTTAGTGTACAACTGGATAATAATAATCAAAATTTTAAGAATTTTTTTCTAGAAAATGAATGTATTATCTCAATCAAGTTTGTGTTACACAGAAACCTCGCAAGAGCAAGGAGCTATAAAGTAACTAGGTATTGATAATCCTACTCTCACTAATTTTAGACCATGTTCCCAAACTTAAATGTCTATGCGTAGTTAAGTATGTTTGTGGAGTAACAAGGTGCAAATTCATTGACTCGTGGGTCATATTTACCTTTCACATGTGCAATTCTCACAATCCACACACTGAACACTTTCAAAAGCTTTCTTTAGTATTACTATAGAGTGGCTTAGTTTGACTCTGGGAAAGGTGCTGTGACTGCAGGAAATGAGAGCAGGATATTAATATCAGCCTCCT
This sequence comes from Hippopotamus amphibius kiboko, assembly GCF_030028045.1. Taxonomy (NCBI): domain Eukaryota; kingdom Metazoa; phylum Chordata; class Mammalia; order Artiodactyla; family Hippopotamidae; genus Hippopotamus; species Hippopotamus amphibius. The sequence goes on from NC_080198.1 coordinate 80,714,137, forward strand.
TGTGCCCCTGCCATTCATTATCTTCTCTTGCTCTCCATGCCAGGCAAGTTTTGATCCTGTAGTCTGCAACTTTTGCTGTACCCAGGTATCACCCAGGACGCTTAGAAATGCAAATTTCTGAATTGTTAGAAATGCACATTTTTGAACTCCACCTTCAGAGACTCCCACTCAAAAGGTCTGGGGTGTGGCTCACTGCATTTTCAAGAGCAACTACCAGTTGGGAAGCTCTGATGCAACAGAATCATTGTTTAGAATATTAGCTAGGTGCACCAGAGTGAGAGTGAACTAGAAGGCAGGTGTGATATGGGGTCAGGATCCAGAACATAATGTTGATTAAACCCACATGGGTTCTGAAAACGTCTTGGGAAGAGGGTCATTGCCATTCAAGATGATCACCTGAACTTCTACATGCTACAAACTTGCCTGATTAGGGAACTTTGGGAAATTTGGGGAAGCAGATCATTCCCGGCTTTGTCTCTTACAGCAGCGGTTCCCAACTTCTCCTGCTCTGCAGAATCTCCTGGGGAACATTTAAAAATCCAGATATCCAGGCCACATGACAAAATCTCTAGGGCTTGGCCTGGATGTATTTTTTTGTATTTATTTTTGAAATATAATTGACATATCACATTATATTAGTTTCATATGGCATTTGCCTTTCTCTATCTGACTTATTTCATGGGCATGAGTATTTTTTTTTAATTTATTTATTTATTGGCAGTGTTGAGTCCTTGCTGCTGTGTGTGGACTTTCTCTAGTTGCGGTGAGCAGGGGCTACTCTTCTTTGTGGTGCTTGGGCTTCTCATTGCGGTGGCTTCTCTTGTTGCATAGCACAGGTTCTAGGTGCGTGGGCTTCAGTAGTTGTGGCACATGGGCTCAATAGTTGTGGCTTGCAGGTTCTAGGGCACAGGCTCAGTAGTTTCGGCACCTGGGCTTAGTCACTCTGCGGCATGTGGTATCCTCCCGGACCAGGGCTCGAAACCATGTCCCCTGCATTGGCAGGCAGATTTTTAACCACTGCACCATCAGGAAAGTCCCAGGCATGAGTATTTTTTAAAGCTCCCCAGTGATTTCAATGTGCAGACAAGGTTGGAGTGATCAAAGAATCATCCCAGAAGTCAGGGATGCTGACCAAGAATCAGTATTTTTAGCAAAAGCTACAGGTGATTCTTATGAACACAAAGTTCAGAAGTTATTAAATCTGATATACAAGGATATATTTCAAGTTATTTAAAGAAATAACCATTCACATTTGACTAACTTCATAATATATAGTTCATAATATATATAATATATAGTTCATAATATATATAATATAAGGTTTCTCTTATTTGAGATTGATGATTCTGACATTTCTTAGCTCAAACTGCCTACTTGTAGTTGTCATTGATGACTGCATTAAATATGCACACACAAATACACACACTGTAGCATTTTTACCTTTATATTGTGAAATAAAGACTAAACACACAGATAAGTTATTATCTTAATAAGATTCGCTGCTTGACTAATGTGATGAAATATTACTTGCCTGAAATGTGATCTCTTTTTTTAGGGTGTGGTGTTGAAATTGCTTTTCCTGGTTTAACCTTAACATTCATTTCCATAAAGCCCTTTAAAAGTAAAGTGGAACAACTTGTTCCCAAGAAGAAAAGGTCCCACCCACCTTCCAAAAACATAAATTGGAACACCATGTGTGTCCCACTGAGTACGGCAGAACAGAGGTCATGTTTTAAACAGTACCCAAGAGGGCAGAAGGTTACTTACTAAAATACCTAAATGATATCCTACAACACAGACACCAGAGTAGTACTGTGGCTTGAGTCCATGAAATTTTGATTATGATTTCCTCCATCATGTTCTGCAACCATCTCACAGAATCATAAGGCCTCAGATATGAACCAGACAACAGAGACCTCTGGTCTAGTCCAACTGCCATGTTTGAAAAAAAGGAAACTGATGAACCAAGAAATGAACTTATTTGCCTCAAGTCAACACCAGGAGTTAATGCCTGGTCTCCATGCCTCCTGAATCGAAGCCCAGGACTCTTAAATGCCACCCACCCCACCCCCCCCAATACTGTCTGTCTTCTAACTCACTCACCTTTAGACTAGCTGTTATTAAACACTCTAAGCTCTAGTAATTTAGGGGGATCTAACACTCCTTCTCATTCACCTCTGAGGAGTGAAAAAAAACCCAATATTCTGCCAGGAGGATGGAGCTTTGGCTGTAATCCAGAAGGGTTTAAAAGCCTTTGTGTTGTGCCCTTTCAATAGCTTTTCTATCTTTCCATTCCCTTGAGTCTTTTAGGGGCAAAAGCAAGGCCCAAGTCAGGAAGATAAATACATGAGCAATTTATTAAGCCATGCTCTAGCCTTTAAGGAGATTTCACTTTCTTTCGACCCTTGTTGCCTTATTTCTGCTCATCTTACTTCTACTGTAGCCTCTATGATGTTAAGATCTCCCCTGGAAATGGCCTGGTTTTCATTGAGGCCAGAATCTCTCCAACTGGTATGTATTCTTTGGCATCCTAGAATTCTCTATGAGAAATTAAAATTAATTTGAGTGCATTCTGTCGCTTTTGGAAGACATTTTATCCTAGTGCCCACATTTCCGTTTGTGTTCATAGATGCATTCTCATCAAATGAAGCCCAAATAACAGCATAGGATGCCGTAGGAAGGAAAGTTTTGCAGTACAGTAAGGCCCCTACATATGAACGAGTTCCATTCTGAGAATGTGTTCCTAAATCCAACGTGTTCATAAGTCCGACAAAGTTAATCTAGATACCCAACTAACACAATCAGCTATATAGCGTTGTACTATAATAGCTTTATAATACTTTTCATACAAATAATACACAAAAACAAACACAAAAAATAAAGAGAACGTTTTTAATCTTACGGCACAGTACCTTGAAAGGTACAGGAGTACAGTACGACAGCTGGCTTACAGGGGCTGGCATCGAGTGAACAGGCAAGAAGAGTTACTGACTGGAGGAGGGGGAGGAGGTGGGAGATGGTAGAGCTTAAGGATGGTCAGCAATAGGAGACAGAGGGCAAGCTGCAACTCCATTCACACCTGACCTTGATGGCACAGGCTCTCATTCCTTGCTGGATTCAATTCTATCTACTCTCTTGAAAAATCCATCCAGTGATGTCTGGGTAGTAGCTCTTATTTTCTCATCATAAATGACACGGTAGCACTGGATTGCATTCTGACCAGCTGCTGCAGCCTTCACGTGCCATTCTGTGTCCAGGTCCTGTGCCTCAAAAACTAACAGTGCCTCTTCAAATAAAGAAAACCCCCTTGCCATTTCCTGTGTCGTGAATCTCTTCAGTTCTTCAGTTACTTCTTCCTCTTGTCTCTCTTCGTCCTTTCTCTGGGCCTCCAATTCCATCAGGTCTTCATTAGTAAGCTCTTCCTGTTGCACAGCAAGGAGTTCAGTGAAGTTGTCCTTCTGCAGATCTAGCTCCAGCTTCTCACTGAGGGTCACTATGTTGCTGAGGGACTCTTTAGACTCCTCATCCACCTTCTCAAATCCATGAAAATCATGAACAAACTGCAGGCAAAGGATTTTCCAAAACCCATTCGTGGTGACGGCCGTAACCTCACGCCAAAGAAAATCAATGTTTTTTGTGGCCTTGTAGATGTTATAGCCTTTCCAAAATTGTCTCAAGGTTGGTCCTGACTCGTCATTTGCCTTTACTGCCTGATGAAAAGTGTGACATAAATAATATTTTTTGAAAGTCGCTATAGCTCCCTGGTCCACAGGCTGGATGAGTGACGTAGCATTCTGTGGCAGATGCAGTACTTTGATGTTGGGATGAAAGTCGTTCATGAATTGGGTTGGGGGTGGGGAGGAGTGGCCCAGAGCATTGTCGAGCAGCAAAACAATGTTGAATGGGACGTCCTTCTTCAAGCAATATTTCTCTACCTCTGGGATAAAGTGGTGGAAAAACCAGTCCTGGAAAATGGCCCGTGTAACCCAGGCTTTGGGGTTACTCTTCCACACAACAGGGAGAGAGGCCTTGGCTATGTTTTTAAGGACTCTTGGGTTCTCTGAAAGATAAACTAAGAGAGGCTTCAGCTTCATATCGCTGGAAGCTTTGCCACCAAACCACAGAGTTAGCCTATTCTTTGCTGCTTTATAACCTGGCATCAACTCTTCTTCCTTACTGAGGTAACTTCAGTCTGGCATCCTCTTCCAGTACCGTCCTGTCCCACCCACATTAAAAACCTGCTCAGGTAAATACACGCCTTCATCAATAATTTCTCAAAGCATTTCAGGAAATTCCCAGGCAGCTACCGTATCTGCACTCACTGCCTCGACACTTACTTTTATGTTGTGAAGGTTGGTTCTAGCCTTGAACCGATGAAACCAGCCATGGCTGGCATTAAAAGATGCACCCACTGATTCTTTGCCGTGTTTCTTCAAGTCTTCATAAAGGCTTTTAGCTTTCTCTCGAATCAGCTTTAAGCTGAGTGGGACTCGATGCTGATGCTGATCCTGCTTCCAAACACTGAAGAGTTTCTCCATCTCCTCCATCACTTTTCCACGCTTCTTCCATATTATTGTGGACATCATCAGCACGCGGACTTCATGTGTTCTGTGATCTTGTCCCCGTCCTTTAGAACCATGCCGATGGTTGAACAATTCATTTTATAAGAACAAGTGATGTCTACTCATTTTCACCTCGGTCCACCTCTCAATTATTTTTAACTTTTGTTTCCATTGTTATCCCTTGGAGCTTCTTAGCAGTACCAGCTAAATCACTGCTGCTTTTATGCTGGCTTCCAGAATCCTGGGCTTGAAATAAAGATACTGTTCTACAGAACTATACAGAAAAGTACACAAAAGCACAACCACTTGTAGAGGATGCATGCATGTGACAATGTACGCCAGCCATGTGAACTAATTTTCATGATTGGACATGTGAATACGTTTGCATCTTTGAAAGTTCGCACCTTGAAGGTTTGTACGTAGGGGACTTAGTGTAGTTCAAGTAAAGAAACATGGGAGGATAATGAGTCATTACAGAACACACGGTAAGATAGACTCCATGGCATCACACTCTATTTTTATTGTAATTGGTAATTTGTTTGTTTGTATCCACTTCTTTGTGCAAAACAACTTAAAATGGTGTAAATGGTAGCACCATGGCTCATTTCAGGAAAACGTATCTATATTTTTCCTACATCATGCTCTGTAAATATTTTGCAGAATTACTTCACCTGTAAGTAATATGCCAAAAAATAATGTTCTTTACTCCAGCAATCAGATAAGATACTGTATTCCAATGGATTTCATATTTGCCATAATACTGATCTTTACGTGAATGAGACAGTCCTGTCTTATAGTTATCAAATGACATCTCAGTACATTAACATTTTATATTACTTGAGGACAGTTTGATTATGTATGAAATTTGATTATAGAGACTTAACAAATGGTGATGGAATAAAGCTTCCTGCTCAAAGGTTCAGGTTCTAGAATTAGGATGCCTGGGTCCAAATCTTAGTCCTCTAGAGCCTAGATCATTTTACTAGACAAGTTATAAACCATCTGTCTCTTAATTTCCTGATGTGTAAAATGATAATTTCTACTTTATAGGGGTTTTTTGAAGATAAAATTAGTGACACACGAAAAACAGTTATAATAGTGTTTGGTGTTATAGTAATTGGTCAAAAAATGGCAATAATAACAGTAGTATTGAAGTTGAAATGTAGAAACATTTTAATTCTGATTTTACATCTCTCTACCATTTCTGCCTTTCAATTCAGCATTGGTGATTTAGGGTCAATAAAACAGCATTATCTGTCACAGCAAAAATATTCATTTTAAATTTCATTTAATGGGTAAAGCAGGTGCTGCCTTTGGAGTTAGGCAAGCAAGTCTTGGGGTGGGGGAGGTGGTTAGTATGTTCCAGGTTGAATAAGGAGCATTAGGAAAACTACTCAGAAACAAATGTTAATGCTAGTTGGATTTGAATGGGACACAGGATCATGTGGTACAAGATAGAATTGAAAAGATAGCTTGTTTTCATGTATTCACTCATTAGATATTTAGTGAATATTAAATAAGTACCTGGAACTAGGAATATAAAAACCAGGGGACTGCCTGTGTACTAAACCTATAAACATATCATTACAATTATCCCCAGTGTTTTGGGAACCCAAGAGGAGATAAGCCATGGAAGGGCCAAGCAAGGATTCTCCAAAAGGGTGATTCGTCAGTTGGTCTTATAGGTCAGCAAGATGGGAAAAGCATGTCAGGTCAAAGGAAAGCAGATAGGATGAAACAGATGACAGTGAATTCCTTGCTTTGAGATAGAAATGGTAGAAGGTCCAACTGGAGTCAACTTTAGACTTTATCTGGTAGGGAGTGGAGAGTAATGACCAGAACTGAGGGTGATGAAACCAAGTGGGGAGAGGTCAACATTTCAATAGTTTATAAAACAAGACACAAACAACAGAGTATACGATCTTTCTTTAAGACAGAGTCAGTGAGGAAGGTGATTGAATTTTGAAGACTATTCTTTTGAGTATCCTGGATAGCAAGAAAGAAGGGAATTGGCAAGTAACTTGCAAGGTTAAAAAGAGGGAGAGGTTTTGGTTTTTTTGTTGTTTTTTTTATTGTTGTTGTTATTGTTTTGAGAATGAGTTCAAAGGGATAGAGAGAGAAGGCCCAGGGATCCAGGAGAAGGGAGTGCTACCAAAAAAAGAGGGAGGTGTGTGTGGAAAAGTGAGAGAGAAAGAGAGAGAGGAGAAGGGAGACAGACAGAAGGAGATGGATTAAATGTAGGAAAGAGAGAGAGGAGAAGTACTGAAAGGAAGAGTTAACTATCTAATATCTGATCCTCTCCACTCAGGCTCAGCTTCATGAGGACAAGAACCAAATTTATCTTGTTGTAAACTTAGGAGGAATACAATAAATGCTTGTCTCAGAGGAGATAAGAGGGGCCTGGGTCATAAAGAAGAAAAGGATGCTCTATGAGACTGCTCAGGTTACCATAACAGAGTACCACAGACTGAAGGACTTAAACAACAGAAATTTACTTTCTCACAGTTCTGGAGGCTAGAAGTCTGAGATCAGGGTGCCAGCGTGGTCGGGTTCTGGTAAGAGCTCTTTTCCAAGCTTGTAGGCAGCTGCCATCTGGCTGTGTGCTCCCTTAGCCTTTCCTTGGAAAGAGACAGAAGCAGGGGGATGGGGGAGCCTCTCAGAGATTCAGAGATCCCTCTATGATGTCTCTTCTTATAAAAACATTAATTTTATCAGATCAGGGCCTTGGCCTTATGATCTCATTTAACCTTAATTACTTCTGTAAAGGTCCTATCTCCAAATACAGTCACATTGATGGTTAGGGCTTCAGCATTTGGATTGGGGGATGGGATGTAGGGGGAGGGACACAAACATTCAGTTTATAACAGATGGGTTAGGCTTTGAAAAAAGAGGGACAGGAAGAGAAAATGAGTAAAGGTTCATTGCCAGAGCATAAAGAATAATGAAGTTGTTTCATTCTTTTGGTGTTAAATTTAGGCAAATTAGCGAGGAGAGCCAGAGCTGCAGCTTTAAGGCTGTGAAATAAATTCAGAGTTGTTGTTCTTGGAAAATTATGGACTTATCTATGCATTGTTATCTAAATTTACCAGATTAAAAGAATCAACTAGAATATTATTTTAAAAGCCAGGTTTCCTTAGAGATTGTTTCTTTGGGCCTAGGTTCGGGTTCTAAAATTTTTAACAAGCCTCTAGAGAGATTTTTTTATAGCTCCCAGTTATGGGAAACTAGAAACCACAGAGAGAGGGAGTTAACTAAGAGTGCGTAAGAGGATTGGAAGATAAAGGTTGGGCTCAGGTTGAGGGGTGAAAGGAACCTGAGGTGTTGGTGAGAGTATGGTCAGAAACGTTGATCCCTGCATTGCAGGCTGAGTAGGGATAGGAGCGAAGCCAAGAAGCAAGAATAGGCTTGGACAATGAAGAAAGATTAAGGGGCTATTGATCCTAAAAAATAATGAGGGTGTGTTCACTGGGAGACTTAAAGAGCAGGCAGTTGTAGTAAATGATTTCAGAGATCAAGGTTTCAGTAGTAGCGTAGATTCTGAATTTGTGTCGACACAAATGCCATGGAAAATGACATAATAGTTCTTCCGGCTTTACTTCCTTCAAATCCATGATCTTACAATTTCTGCCAAGGAGCTCTTTTTTAAATGAATGATCATTTTTTTCTGTGGCATCAAATACTTTCCTCACTCCCTGCTGTCTAAGGTAATCCCAAAACCCTTACCATGGCATTTGGGGTGCTGCTTTATTGCCTGCAAACATTTCATACCATGAACACCTTACTGCCTATACATCCTTGAAAATACTTCATTCATTCACTTTATCCCTTTGATTGTGTAGTTTCCTCTGCCAGGTCTACCTGGGAAAATGGCAAATTGATTTTTGTTTTGTAAAATCCCTATAAGGAGGTTTTCATAAACTATTCCTCCTTCCCATACCCATCACACATTAGCTCATCTTTTCCTTTGCTCACCTACTTTTGTACTGTGTATGTGCTTTTGTTGTTGCTCATAACACTTTAGGGTAAGGGTCACAAACCAAATACCTGCAGAAGGTGTGCATTTAACATAAATGCTAGAAATAGGTAGGATGAAAGAACTTCCTGCTAAGGTACTTGTACTGTAACTAAGTATAACACCTACAAGTTAAACTGCTCTTTTAAAGATCGTTGGTATAACAAAACAAATCAAACAAAACATGTGCAAGGCACATAGAGTCTTTTGCTACACAGGTCACAGCAGTTATGAATTGAGAGGTCCATGTTGAGAAATAGCAAATAAGAAATTTCAATTTCAGGTCAAAGGGAATTGCATGTGTAAACAGAATGACATGTGGCATTTTCAATGTGGCATTTTAGGATAACAATGCCCCAACAGATTTCCTGATGTGTGTGTATCTTACTCAGAGAAGCTCAAAGAAAACTAGTGACACAGAATCACTACCTAGCAAGGAGATGAAAGTGTGAACTTTGAACTGGGATGTAGAGCCTACAAAGTCCAGCTGTCACTTTGTTGGCCCTCCCATCATATTGGCCTGTACAATGTCTGAAAAAGACCATGTGATTTTTCCCAAAGTTATAAATCTTCTTCTGTGATTTATTTCTCTGTGTTTGTATTGGTTGGAGTCAGCCTAGAAGAAGGACCTTTAAGAGAGTGTCTATGGAAGCAGGTCTTGCAAGAATCCTTTCAGCTGCATCAGCAAAAGATAACTTTCATTATCTTCTGATGGCTCACAGATCTCTATCTCCAACCAAAACTTCTCTCATGAGCTTCAGAGATAGATATCCAGCTTCCTCCTGAACATCTCTTAGATGATGCTACAGGCATTTTAAACTTAATATGTGCAAAACTGAGTCTCATTTCTCCCTTCATCACCAAAAACAAAGACAAAACATTGCTTTACTTCAGGATTCACTTAGCTGCTCCCGTGCAGAAACCTATGGGTCATTTTGGAGAACTCCATTGCTCTCCCCCTTCCTTATCTAACCATCACCAAGCCTTTTCAATTTCTCTTCCTAAGGCTTTTTTTTTTTTAATAAATTTATTTATTTATTTGTTGGCTATGTTGGGTCTTTGTTGCTGCACACAGGCTTTCTCTAGTTGCAGTGAGCAGGAGCTACTCTTCCTTGTGGTGCACAGGCTCCTCATTGCCGTGGCTTCTCTTGTTGCGGAGCACGGGCTCTAGGCGCGTGGGCTTCAGTAGTTGCGTCACACAGGCTCAATAGTTGTGGCTCGCGGGCTCTAAAGCGCAGGCTCAATAGTTGTGGTACATGGGGGCTTTGTTGCTCCGTGGCATGTGGGATCTTCCTGGAGCAGGGATCGAACCCGTGTCCCCTGCATTGGCAGGCAGATTCTTATCCACTGCGCCACCTAGGAAGCTCCCTAGCACTCTTTTAAGTCCACTCCCAGTGATACAATTTCAGCTGGCTCAAGTAACTAACAGACTGAGTCCTGCCCTTTTCCAATCTCCTTTGTTTTTTACATTATAGTCAAAGTGATCTTTCTGAAATGCAAACAGTAGCTCAAAGCTCTTTATCTCCTACCACTCTTAGAATAAAGGTTAAGGACTCATTATGGTCAAGAAAGCCCTGCTTAATTTGCCTCCTGTCTACCTCTCTAGCATCTTTTCTGCTATTCCCGCCCTCACCTCTCAGCCATTTGTTGATTCAACAAATATTGAGTGCCTACTATGTGCTTGAAAGTGGGGTAACAAAACAAGCAGAGGAATGACAGACATTTTTAAAAATCATATAAATATAGAATTGCACATCATGTTAAGTATTATGTAGGAAAAGTAGAGGACACGTTGAAAGAGTATTAGAAAGAAACATAATTTATATTAGCTATCAAGGGACCCTAATCCTGACATTCCAGCCATAGCTTTCCTGAGAAAGCTATGTGTTTACACCTATGCGACCCTCTTGTCCATCAATCCACTAACACCTGCTCATCTGTGTCTCAGCCTGTATGGTACTTCTTCCATGAAGCCAGCCCTGAGGCTCAAAGCCTAGGTTTGCTACTTCTCTGTTCTTTGCAGTTTCCTTATCATTTCTACTGTCCTTGTTTCCTTTCCTGTAATTCAGTGATGCAGGGAGTCTCTGTTTTGTCACACTGGATCTTTGCCTTCTAGCACAGTGGCTGTTACAGAGTATGCCTCAATAGCATTCCCTGAATCAATACATGGAAGTACTGCTGCCACTGACAGAGTTGAAGAAATTCTAGGGAATTTGTGTTCATGAAAACTCTGCCTTTTACCACTGCTTCCTATGATTAAATCTTAAAATCTTTCCCTTTCCAACTTCCCCAAACATCAACCCTATTTCTATGCTTCATTTTATACATGGCAGGTGCCTAACAATTGCAAGAGGGTAGAAGATTGAAAGTTGTATAAATGGGCAGATCTAAACAAGTTATTACTTAGGACCTAAGACCTGTGTCTTTATTACGAATATAATCTTGTTCTATTATCATCTACTTCATCTGTTGGCAGCCATCCTCAGTCCCACCTGTCTATGAGGCATCGACAGTTTAAGTCCTTATTTATTTGTTGTCACCTTAATCAACCTGAAATCTTGCAATAAAACTCCGGCAAACCTGACATATTAGAGAAGAAGCGCAGGTACTTGTGAAATAACATTTGTGAACAGTTGAAGAGGCATTATGGAGATAGGAGGTAAGCTTCAGGAAGACTACTTCATAAATGGGCCAATGGGTGAGGTCGATTTTTCCGAAAAGGAAACACTGACGTTCACAAGCTTATGACTTCCTTTCTGAATCCAGGTGTGTCATGAATACATCGTCTGATGTAAATCATGTCACCAGCTGAGAACAGATTAAAACAAATTCATACAAATCAGACAGTTCCCATTTCCTTAACATGACTTCTTGGTTTACCAGGCTTGGTGGGCACTGGGCTGCCCAGGGACTTGTAACTTTGGCAATCACCCAGACCTTGTGGAGCTCTGTAGTTGATGAGCCTCACACTTTTGGCCTTTCCTTCCGCACTTTGCTGTTTAGCAGAAGACCCAGCATGGCTCTGTTGTGGAGTTAGGAGGGATGGCCTATCCACCTCATCTCACCCTGCTGCTCTATGCATGTGGAAGACCTGTGATGTAGTTCACAGAATTCTGACTGACACACACACACACATACACACACATCATTTCTTGCAAAGAAAAGTGGGAGACAAAAGTGTGACAAGGTCAATTTTAGGTTTCACAATGATCTGTTGAATTTTAAAACTCAAAAGTGGTTTATAAGAGGAATTTCAAACAGTGTGCCATTATTACCTAAACAACTTATCTCTCTGCCTTTATTCATGTTGTTTCCTGGAATGCCTTCTTGTGTCCCTCAGCATGGTTGTATTTTAGGTTTAAATCCTACCCACCTACCCTAGCTCAAATGCCAACTCAACCATAAAATCTCAGATATGCGCAGCAAGAAGTGATCTCTCCCTGTCTGCATGAGACCGTAACTTCTGACACAAAGCGTATACACCTGAGCTTAACTATGGGTTACATTTCTTGAGGCCTTTGTATTTGGTAGGTGTTTACAAATATTTGTTGATTGGATAAATAAATGAATTACACGATTAGGTAGAGTAGATGACCTCAAGTGTTCTAGAATATTGATAAATCCTTACATTTTGAAACGTCAGCATTCTTTGTAACTTTCTGCTACATAAGAGAGCTCTTATACAAGCTTATAGTTGAGAATGCTTCTCTGACTTCACAGCTTCCTTCTATTTCCCCTGTTTCTTCAGCCATAGTTTTAAACAGTTCTGTTTATTGAACTGGTTAAGTTTGGTCCCCCTTAGGTGACTTGTAATTCCCTGCTGTCAAATTTTCTCACTCTACATGATGGGAGCTTCATGCTTCAGGTATCAGGTGAGATAGTTCTTGCTCAGAGAAGCCTTACTCAATTACCTAAGCTAAATTAGCCTAGTCCAGAATACCACCATGTTTGATTTTCTTTATAGTATTGACTGAATTTATCTTGTCTATTTATTTTTTTCCTAGTTTATTTTTCTGCCTTCATTAGATTGAAACTTCTGTGAGAGATAGAAATCTTGTTTGTTTTGGTATAGGGCCAGCTCCAAGAAGAATGTTTGAAAATGGTAGATGCTCAATACATAACTGTTGAATGAATGGATGAATAAAAGAACAGCTTCCAGGGGCTTCCTTGATGGTGCAGTGGATAAGAATCCACTTGCCAATGCAGGGGACACGGGTTCAATCCCTGCGCTGGGAAAATCCCATATGCCATGGAGCAACTAAGCCTGTGCGCCATAACTACTGAGCCTGTGCTCTAGAGCCCACAAGACACAACTATTGAGCCCACGTGCCACAACTACTGAAGCCTGCACGCCTAGAGCTCATGCTTTGCAACAAAAGACCCTTTGCAATGAGAAGCCATCACAACACAATGAAGAGTAACACCCACACACCGCAACTAGAGAAAGCCCGTGCGCAGCAACGAAGACCAAACACAGCCAATTAATTAAATAATTAATTAATTACAAATAAAATAATTAAAAATATTTTTTAAAAAAAGGCCAGCTTCCAAATAGGATGCTCTTATGTATATTTTTAGTGAAAAGCATCAGGGTACACAAAAGCACACAGTTTTATATGCTGAACTTTCACTGGGGAGGTGTCCTGGTTTAAATTCTCTGCCGTAAAGGAACTTGAGTCATGGCATCTGTAACACCTTATTAAACATATTGGTTATGCTTTCAAGACAGGGCAAGCCCTTGATAATATATGTATTCGCCAGTACTTGGCACAGTTCATGGCATTAAGTGGAACAAATTGAGTAAAGGAGTAAGTAAATGTAGCTTGATTCTCAAACTCTGATTTATTTCTACCTCAGTACTTAACCAACTCAATAATAATAGTGATCATTTTTGGAACAGCTACTCACTAGATAGGTGTTTTATAGCCTTTATCATATTAATTCTTTTAAACAACCCTTTAAGGAAGGATTACCATAATCCATTTTAAACATGACTCAAGCAACAAGTGATTCTTTGGCATTGGACCCCGGTCTGGTTTCCAAAATACATAATCTTAGTTTAATCAGTTAATTGTCTGTTCTTACTAGGCTAAAAAAAATTTTGGATGTGCTTGACAGTCAGCTTATTTGAACATTAATTACTATGTCAAACTTTGCTGAGTACTTGCTAATTCTCTTCATAGCAAGTAAGTAGTTTGTAGCAAGTAAGTAGTTTGTAGATTCATAGATCTAAACAAATCTATGGAGATTTTTGCCATACATCCAACCTGTCATTTTTTAATAGTTTAATATAAAAAATAGCTCTTTTGCAATTGCAAAAAAATAATATAGTCTTTGCAAAAAAAGTTCAAACAATACAGAAAATATGGAGAAGAGAATACAGTCTTTACACATAAAATTTTACATAAATTGAATCAAGTTGTATATGATATTTTTCTTATGTTTCACTTAGAATTATGTCATGCTACTACTTTTACAAAAAAATTTTAGGCACTTTCATGTACATTTGAATTTATTATCTCTGTTCAACACAATTGGCACAAGTGACTTTTTTTAAATTGGAGTATAGTTGCTTTACAATATCTTAATTTCTGCTGTACAATGAAGTGAATCAGCTGTATTTATCAATGTAGCTGAGTGAAACCTATTCTGACTTCATTCTGAAGTAGTTCAACTAATCTAACTCTACTAAAATCTAATTGGTTTAGTGTTTTTTTCAAGTTTATCATCATATATGCCTCCTCTGAGACATAAGATCTACAGAAGTCTTAAACTGTATGCATACTTACTCAATAAACTACAAAGAACTGAAGAAGACTGGTTTTTATTTTTTAATGCTTTCTCTTTTCTGCTGCCTTTCCACTTTTGACAAAGACATTTTTTCACTAAGGGTCACAATAGTGAAGGTACCATTTGTTCCTCCTTCCTTACTCCCTGTGTCCTTTCTCTTTCACTTCATCTGCCACTGTCCAATGTTAGAAATATGAATCCAGGCTATTACAATTCTCACATGTATTTTACCACTCCAACTCACACTGTATATATATTATTATCAGACAGACCTTCCTGAAATATCTATTTTTTATAAGATTATACGCAAGCATCTTAATCAGACATTCCAAGTCTTCCACAACCTGGGCTCAACCTACTTTCCACCTCCTCTCTATCTCATGGGCTCTGCATTACATCCAGGCTACTCTACACACATGTTCTTTCATTCATTACCCCCTTTAGGAAAAGTGTTGTCTAAGTCTTTAGTACACTTTAACACTAAAATATCATCTTCCCTTAAAGTCTTCTATGACTACTCCATCTCCTTCTACTTAATGCAGGTATCTTCCATATAATTCATTCATTCCAGAAATATATTTATTGAATATTTACTATGTACCAGGCACTGTTCAGGGAACTGGGAATATATCAGAGAATAAAGTGGACAAAATCCTCTGACGTCATTGAATTTATGCTCTGATGGAGAGACAATATACATAATCTACAAAGACAGTATATGGTACAATGTGATTAATGTTATTTTTAAAAATTGAGGAAGAGATGGCATTGGCATTGCCAGTGAGTGCTTCCGGTAATTAACAAAATGTGAAGTCTATCCTCGGGATAGGCAAACGTACTCTGTAAATGACCAGATAGTAAATATTTTAGACTTTGTGGACCATGTGGTCTCTGCCATAACCATTATTCAACTTGAATATTTTAGCATAAAAGCAGCCTGTGTTTCAATAAAATGTTATTTATGAACACTGAAATTTGAATTTCATATAATTTTCATGTGTCGCAGAATATAATTCTTCTTCTGACTTACATATTTTTCAACTAAAAATGTAAATGCATGACGGTGGCCTTAAAAGTGTGTTTGAGACAGTGTCAGATCTCCCTACATTCTGGATTAAAGTCAAGGTGGAATATCCTGAGACTGGCACAAAAGCACTGAAAAGCCTACTTCCATTTCCAACATCCTCTCTATGTGAAGCGGGGTTTTCTGCAGTGACAGCAACCAAAATGAGATTATAGAGTAGACTGGACATAAGCAACACACTTTGCATGTCGCTGTCTCCCATCACCCCCAGATGGGACCATCTAGTTGCAGGAAAACAAGCTCAGGGCTCTCACTGACTCTGCATTATGGTGAGTTGTATAATTATTTCATTATATAGTATGATGTAATAATGACAGAAATCAAGTGCGCAATAAATGTAATGTGTTTGATTCATCTTGAAAGCATCCCCACACCCTAAAAAAAAAAAAAGTAAATTCAATTCTTTCCTTGTGGGCAATACAAAAACAGACAGGGGCCAGATTCAGCCCATGGGTTATAGTTTACCAACTCCTGTGTACACCATTCAAAGGCTGAGACTAGTGAAGATACGGGGAAGATAACAGAGTGAGCACATGCACATGTAAGAGTAGAGTATTCTAGGCACAGGGTACAGTCATTGCAAAATTTGTGGACAAAGACATGTCTCCAGTGTGACTTGAGCAGGCTGAGTGAGAGACGGAGGTAGGAGATGAGGTAGGAGCAGCAACAAAGGTGAGCATGGATAACGGGACTGATCTACAAGCACAGGTGACAACTATAGGTTCTTAGACCTGGAGAAGGAAACCCTAAGAGATCGTCTAGTTCCTGGAGAGCCAACTTGGGTTGGCGTACTGTTGACAAAGATTCTGAGACTGCATTCTGTCTTAGCCAGGACCATTTCTATGATTAATTAGCAATGCATGCTCAGGTGTGAGGGCTACTGGTTGCTATGCATTAGCGTTCTTCATCTAGTCTACCCACCACAACTAGTCATCACTAGGACACACTGAGCTTTCGACAGTTTACATGACATACTCAATATTATCATCTAATTAATGACAGGAATTCTGAGTGCCAGATTAACGATCTTTATTGTATCTTGGTCCTTCTCTGTTTCAGTTTTTACACTCAGGGCATATCTTTCCTGGAGAAGCTGAAAAGATACTAAAATTAAAAGCTGTATAGAGATAAGAACTACCAGTGCAAATTTTATTCCCTTAGATCTATAAAACCTTTATCATTTCTATAGCACATTTGTCTTTATCTTATTTGAGCTTTAGTGTGGCCCTATGAATCCTTAACAATCCCATAAAACGATCCCGGGACCCTAAAATGAAACAGTAGGCCCTCCAGGCAGCTCATAACTTAAATTTCATTTGCCTATGATCACTGAGATTTTTTTCACAATTCCACGTACAAAATTTGGCTTAAAATTAGTACCAAAGTTTTTTTTCATAATCATTACTAAAATACTTCTTAGTGTACTTTAAAGCAAAAGGAAGGAAGAACCAACAGTTCCAAAATGTTCAACGATGAGCTTAAAACTGCCATTCTTTCTGTGCATTGTGGGGAAAAAGAGGAGGAGTTCGTGCTGAGCTACTGTGATGACTAATGAAATTTTTATTCTTTTCAATAAGAAGAGCTTTAACAATTAGGCTGTGTTATAATGAAATGTTCATTTGTCCAAACTCTGATTCCTGGTCCATCAATACCTCTTTGTGAGAGGTACATCCCTAAAATATGCCTTTGTCTTAAACGGAATGCAACCAGAGGCGTTTAGTGCAAGGACTCTCAGTAAGGCAGCCTGAAATGAACAATGGGCTTCAGAAAAGCTAAAATTAAAATGTATATATATTTTTTCTGTACCATGTGCTATTCATTAGTCAGATATTCACCTGACTAAATATCTAAAACTATGAGGAGTAAAACTTCACATTTTAATATAATCATAAATAAATGTTTAAAAATCCAAAGTGTAAGAGAACTATACTTTACAGTCTCCGTATCATTATAAAGGACATCTGGAAAATACTATTTTGTTGTGCAGTTTTAAAGCATTTCAGTTCAAAACTAGCTAATGATTTTAACTAGCCCACGCTTTCCTAGATATATTTTGTTTTATAATTTGATAACGTGTTCACTTTTTCCCCTTATGTTTCTAAATTTATTTATTTATATTTATTTATTTATTATTTTATTGGCTGTGTTGGATCTTTTCTGCTGTGCGCAGGCTTTCTTTAGTTGTGGTGAGTGGGGGCTCCTCATTGCCGTGGCTTCTCTTGTTGCGGAGCACGGGCTCTAGGCACATGGGCTTCAGTAGTTGCAGCACATGGGCTCAATAGTTGTGGCTCACGGTCTCTAAAGTGCAGGCTCAATGGTTGTGGCGCACAGGCTTAGCTGCTCCGTGGCATGTGGGATCTTCCTGGAGCAGGGATCAAACCCGTGTCCCTGCATTGGCAGGCGGATTCTTAACCACTGCACCACCTGGGAAGACCCTCCCCTTATGTTTCTAATGCAGCTGAAACCAGTTGGGATCTATTTTAATTACTTTCTTGTTCTCGTACTACTTCATCTCCTCTCATTACTATTTAACATTTAGGGAGTGCCAACAAAATGTTGGGTCTGTATTAAATATGACCTTAGTCACAGTGGGCTCACATTTCCAACATGACAGGAAAGAACCTTGTACTTCTAAAGGATGTACATAGCAGAGAAAGCAAGTGACATGATAATAATCAGAGGGACTTACATCACCTATAAGTTGATACTGGTTCTTCTCATAGCTTGAGATAATTCCAAAATGCCACTGAGGGTGCTAAAGGGGAACATTTTAGCAGGGATGGCATTGGAGTAGAGTAGTGGAGACTATCAGCCTCCTGGAGATGGAGAGCAGTGAGGCACAGGCAGAAGCGGGAGCAGTGAGCTGCAGTGACGGTAGGAAGGATCCATGACATAACTCATTTCATCTTACACTCTTGTATGGTAACCCTGGCTCCATGGACACCTAAGGAGTCTTTGGTCCCCATTCTGCTATCTTCAGCTTCCAACTCATGTTAGAGCATCTAATGGGATACTGGAACCACTGGCCCTAGTTATTTTCTCACGGACAATGCTTACCTGCTCCTGGAATGAGATCCCACTTTTGTGCCTAGGTCATTTTACACACACACACACATACACACACGCTCAGTGAAAGTCCCCTGCTCTGAAAAACTTCTCTGGTATCTACAGTCTGAATTAAATGCCCCTCATTTAAGCTCTTGTAGTATCTTGGGCACACTTCTATTGTTACATGATCATAAGTACTTTTTTTGGATTATATGTACTTTTAACATATGATTGTGTCCTTTTATATTTTTCTAAGTTTCTCTTAAAAATTATAAACTACTTGACAACACAGAAAATCTCTGATTGAAATGCATACATATCTCTAGTGCCAAATACACTTCCTGAGAGTGTTAGGCACTCTAGAAATGCTTGCTATTCTTCTTTCTGTAGAACAGAGGAGTGACATCTCTCATTCCACTTTTTTATGTCTTTCAGGTAATTTTTTAACAGTTAGAAAGATGCTCTAGGTGAAAGAGAAATAAAAATCCAGGTACTACGGCTTCATAGAAGCTTTTGTAAAAGTGGAAGCGATTCTAAAATGATAAAAAGTGATCTGTTGCCTTTATCAACACATAGTATATGTTAGCAATGTCACCCATAAGAGTTAGTTACCGTGAAAAACTATTGTAGGTAAAACTGGCTTGTCTTAGCGAGTTCTTTTGTAAAGCTTGTGTAAAATATCATTTCAGGCGGAATTGACCTAAACAAGAAACATGTTTATCTTCAGAGATAATTTGCTTAGAGACACTGACAGAATAAGTAGTGCCTGCATATAACAACTGATATGGTCCTGAGAAGGTGCCGGCATCCAAACGTATCATTTCCTCTGCCCACCATCGTGCTGAAATCATCATGAATTACTTTAGGCTAATGTTAGGAGAGATAAAACTAGAACGTTGTCATTTCTCACTTGTTAACACCAGTGAGAGCTTTTTACTCACCGATTCCTAGGAACTGTTTGCAAGAATAGGAGCAGAAGACAGGTTGTACATTAAGAAATGTGCGAAACCACAGAATCTGAAGTTTATCTTAGCACTAGCTAGAAAATATTTGTGGGACTTTGAAAAACAGTCTCAGTTCTTGGGCGGGGGGGAGGGGGGCTGTAATTGATCATCTGTAAAATAAAGGAGTGGAAATTTTGAGCTTTATGGTTCCATATTTCTTTTTATTTTTCCAAGTGAAACAATGGTTTTATTTGGGGCATAATAGCTCATGCGTTTCTGTTACATAGGATGTGGATGACTTTAGGGTTCTGGTTTCTAAGACTTTGTTTATCTTGGACACAGTTTCCATCACAGCTCCTTGGGAAGTAGATCAGAAAGGGAGCAAGACATGGCCTGGGAAGAAATCATTGCTCTTGCTGGGAAGTTGTAAAGCAAGAGAAGAACGTATTCAAATCAGTGTAAATGTAAAAGAGCCCTAAGGAGGAAGAGAGGGGCAAGGGGAAAAATGGTGTAAGTTCCTGGTGTTGGCAGTGATGCTGGCTTCTTTTTCCATGACAAGGACTTACCTCTAAACAGAGGCAACAGGATTGACTTGGCAGTTCTGACTGCAGCGACATCTTGGGGCTTCCCAGTCCCCTCTCTGGATCCCGAGTTCAAGTCCCCGCTTTCCCCTGAAGAATTCAGAAAGGAAGGGCAGGGTCTATGTCACGGACACTGCTACTTGCTTGATGAAACTGGTCAGATTTATGTCCGGTCTGAAAGGCCCGCACACGCGTGGGTGCTCAGGGTGGGTGATGTGGACCTTGCTGCACACAGTAAACCAATCAGGATGGTGGTGCAATTTTTCCGCCTGCAGGGCCACTTTCATCATGAAGCCTAAAGCCCTACTGAAGTCTTTGAAATGGAACTGCTTGAAGATGGCAACCTGGCTGGCTTGCTCCACCCCACGACCCGCATGTTTGGCAGCAGCTGGACCTTCTCCTCAGCACTTAGCCTGTGTGCTTTGCCAGCCATGCCGGGCACAGCGCAGTCACGGGCACCAGCAGGTGGTGGCAGAGCAGATGAGTGCGACCTATCATTCCATATTTCTAGGAGATACCATCTAAATTTTTATAATAATTGAGAATAAAATGAAAGGTCCATACCATATCATTAGAAGGCTCTTGGGTAGGATGCTTTTTTTATTTTTTGTGGATGAACTTTCAACCTTTTTTAAAATTAATTTTATTGGAGTATAGTTGATTTACAACGTGTATGCCTTTCTGCTGTACAGCAAAGTGAATCAGTCATATTTACACATATGTCCACTCTTTTTTAGATCCATCTCCCACATAGGTCTTTACAGAGTATTGAGTAGAGTTCCCTGTGCTATACAGCAGGTCCTTATTAGTTATCTATTTTATACGTAGTAGTGTGTATATGTCAATCCCCATCTCCCAATTTATCCTTCCCTGGATGGGACACTCAATAAAGAACCAAGATAGGCAAGGAAAAGCACTTAAAGCTAATAACTCAGGGTATGAGACAATGGGGTTAGGGTTAGTGTCTACTGATTTCACACATTTTATAACTTTGTTTAAAGCTAGTAAGAGAGAGAAAATGGGGAATTAACCAAAAAAGTTGAATGACAGGCACAACAGTGGATGGCCCTGAGAGCAATTAGAATCTTGAAAGATTTCTGGAATAGTACATCTGAACCTTGACTATAAAAGAAATAAAAGAAAATGAAATGCTAGCGGAGTTCAGATTTAATAAACACATTTATCAGCTGCCTGAGGTTTTAGTTACAGAAATCTGTTTGTTTTACATAAAAATAACAATAATAATAGCTAATAAATATTGGTCACCTATTGATAAGCATTTGCCAAGTACTCCTTTTATCCTCTTCACCATCCTACAAGGTACATGTCCTTTTTATCGGCATTTTACCAACAAGGAAACTGACACACAGGAAGGTTAAATAATTTGCTCAAAGTAAATGGTAAAGTGCTTTTTGAGGCCAGGCAGTCTGATTCCAAATCAGAGTTGAACTCTTATCCATTAAGCTATAATACATTGATTAAAAATTATCTTAAAGTAGATCCAAAAAGAGTTCTTTAGAAATTCAACAGTGTTGAAATTGGTATAGACCATCTTGTTTACAAAGCCGAAATAGAGACACAATCATAGAGAAACTAACGTATGGGTACCAAGGGGGAAAGAGGGAGGGTGGGATGAATTGGGAGATTCAGATTGACACACATACACTATTGATACTATGTACAAAATAGATAACTAATAAGAACCTACTGTATAGCATACAGAACTCTACTCAATCTCTGTGGTGACCTAAATGGGGAGGAAATCCAAAAAGAAGGGATAAATGTATACATACAGCTGATTCACTTTGCTGTGAAACTAACACAACATTGTAAAGCAACTATACTCCAATAAAATTTTTTTTTTAATTCTAAACAAACAAAAAAGAAACAAAAACAAAAACTCAACAGTGTCTTTAAAGGTGATGTTTTGGGAATGATGTAACAACACATGTGGAAATTCACCCTCAAGGTGTCTGCCAGTTTCTTCCTGTTGTTGCTAATAAGCATCTATTGTCATAACCTGCTAAGGGCGAGGCAGAGTTTGCTCTGGTGACAGAGATCTTCTCCTCCGTCTACTTCCATCCTGTGGGCTGCAGCAGTCCTCTTGAGGCTCTTGAACTCTCCAGCCTCAAAGCTCTCTCTATCCTAATAAGAGCAAGCCAGACTAGGCCCAACTGGATAAGCATCTCTACACAGAAAAATGAAATGATGGACAGTATCTCTGTGTTTGCTCACATTCCGCAAGACTCTGACACAGGACTTATTATGCTCACACAGATGAAGACGTTACTCTCTCTGATGTTAGAGACTTAGGTCCCTGGCAGGCAACTTGGCTCCCAGAATGGGGTTAAGATTGAGATTGCCCCAATTATCCATTCACCACTTTTTTTTTTTTTAAGCTCTGTAGCAACACACATCTGGTTTTCTTTCAACAAAGGATAGACAATTAAACTATCAGGAGAAATATCTAATCATTACTAAATACTTGTTGAGAATAAACTTACAAATAAAACATTTTAAAATTTACCCATTCACCATATCACAATAAAAGACTCCTTTAAAATTCTATGATTTTATGCCAGCATATTTTGGCAGTGCTTTCATGTATATCATATTCACAAAATCACAGAATTATATAACTGAAAGTCTCTTACACACTCTAGTCCTGTGCCTAAGATTCAGAGAGACTGAGTAGCTTATGGCATAAAGGCTTTCCAGTTCCTATTTCCATGTCCTCTCCATTATACCTCATTGTCTTGGCATTTTAACAACTCAAAAAGGTAAATAGTGAAAAGAGTTATCACAGAGTCTCAGACCACTTGAACTGTCAGATGACAGTGTGGCATTTTATAGTATTCTCATATATCAATAGCTTGTTACCCATCACTTAACTTCCTACAGTGAGATTTCCCAGCTCATGTAACTTCAATGAATACCCTTTTAGAAGCCATCCCTGAGAACTTTTCCATTGAGATTTGATTATAGTCAGTTTTGCATATGTCTTCTTATCACTTTATATGTCCCATCTCACCAAACTTCTGTCTTACAGATACTGACCATATCTATTATTTTACATAAATCTCCCCTTAGCACTTTGGTGTCCAGTTTTATGAAATCACTTTTTTAATAAATCACTTTTCCTTGGACAAGCCATGTCTCTCTAAGCCTTTTTGTTGGTTGTTTCTGAATTTAATCTGCCATTTTTTTCCCAAGAAGACATCTATCACATTCCCCTATGCCCAGAGTGGTGCCTGAATGTGTACCTTAGAATCAGACACTTGCTTAAATGTACAGGTTAATAAGAAAGCCATAAATAGGTAATTGCTTTGGGCACTTTGGTAACTGCCTATTTCAACATGACCTAAATTCAGTATTCCCACAGACTTACCAAAAGAACTCTCTTGGACAACAGGATCCTTTCTCTGGCTAGAGCTTCAGGAGGATTAATAGAGATTAATAGAAATCCTGCCTCTCAGCAGCTTGCTTAAATTAGATTAACATAGTGATAACATGAAATACTAGCCACACCTTAAATAAGTTACTTAGTTTCCCCAGCAGATGCAAATGCATGCTTAGACGAAGTCAAAGCCCACCTGGTTGGGCTTAAAAGATAAGGAAAAGGACTTCTTCTCTAGGATGTTTCTTCACCTAGAATCTAAAAAACAGTGGACATATGTATGTGTATAACTGATTCACTTCGCTGTACAGCAGAAACTAACACAACATTGTAAAGAAACTACACTCCAAGAAAAATTAATTTTAAAAATGCTAAAAATTAAATAAATAAATTTCTAAACTAAATCTCTGAGGAACAGAGATTACGAAGCAGTAAGTTGGGAGAAACAGGGAAATTGAAATGATTTGTGCATCCAGAAGTATTTGCCTTGAAGCTATCATCACACCTGACTTATTACACACCTGATTCACATTTATGACAGGAGTAGCAGTGGTGTATTTTGAGCAGTTAGACAACTTACTTATTCAGCTCTGCTTATAAGCTGAGTGCTTCCATTTTTAAACTTAAAGGAAATTTTGAGTGATTTCTTGATAAACACTAGCAGTTTTCTTCCTCAGAAGTCACATTCATTAAATGTGCTGAAAAAAATGATCAGTTAACAAAAATAATCCAATATTAAATTCACTTTTTTCTTTCAAACTTACAAAATCCAAGTTGTTCTCATTTCTCACATTCAGATAAATGACAAAATAAATGAAAAATGTCAATGTTTATAAAAAGTGTTGGAGACCATCCGTTCTGTGCATTCTCTGGAACAAAGAATTAAAACCATAGTTGGTCATTCAGAGCTACTCTTTCTCACCAGCCCTTGCAGCCAGAGTAAACATGTGACTGAGTTCTCACCAATGAAATGTGAGCAGAAGGCACTTGTGCCTCCTCCAGGCTGGGTCTTACCACACCACACGAGTGCTCCTTTGTACCATCCTCTCTTCCCACTGGGGCAAACTGGACATAATGGCAAGCGGACTTCATGTGCTGATGAAGACAATGCCCTGAAGGACAGTAGAGCAGCCCTATTCATCAGCATCTCTGGGTGACATCATAAAGTCCAACTACCCTTACTGGACTTTTACATGTAAGAGAGAAATAAACTATCTCCATTGGAGCCATTTCGTTTTTGCACCTCTTTGCTATGTGTAGCCTTCACTATAAACTACTACCAATGGAGACCTATATAAATCCATTTGAGGCATTTTTTTCCCCTAAAGTGGGACATTTTATTACTAGAATTGGATATGATTCAAGTGATTAAGTAGAGGGAGCCCTTTGGGGTAAAGGTCATATCCTTTATATATTTATTTATTAGTTCATGCAAACGTTGTTGGTTATAAACAAGCAAGAGCAAGAATTAGCAGAGATTAGGAAAACGCATTGCATCGGTATTAAAAAAAGAAAAAGTTGGGTAGACAATACAGCTGTTTAACTTGAAGGTTTTCTGCTTTGTTTAATGTGACAATATGTTATAAGTGATATATATAAGAGGCAATGTAAGTGAATTGGTCTTGATCAATGATGTTTGAACTTTACAATTATGTTCTAAGAGTAATAAAACTACTTTAAAATAGGAATTATCTATAGAGTAAATAAATTTATTATATTTATTCTTAAATTCTCCAGACCTTAATACCTTCCTGCCCATTAAAACAATTTTTTAAAGTTTATCTTTTATAACATGAGGGTTCTTAGTTCTTCAACGATTTCGCTACAGCAGAACAGACTAATGAAAAAATTTATAAAAATTATTGATGGCTCTGGAAACCAATGTCCATTTCATTATGGCCAGAATTTATAGGAAGCTGGAGAAAGTTCTTGTCTAATAAACACTAGGTCAGTGTCCAAAAGTTGAAGAGCACAAAGCACTGCTGCTACATAAGGTTATAGGAGTATTTTTTGGTGGGGCAAACCTTGTGCTCAGGTGACAGCAACATTATGCTTTCTGGTTCAAGTGACTTAGTCATTTCAAAGTTTGAAAGTGTCTGGGCCATGCCATTAGCAAGCTCTGCTCAGAGAAAACAGATCAGCTCCCCAAGAACAAGGCAGCAAAGGAGACATAGCTTGAAGGACAGCTAATGAAGTTCTGATTTTTCCACTGAGATGTGCAGGGCAGGAAATCTCCATTTACAAGCACATCTTTGATCTTCCTAAATCCTACTGCTTGGCAACAACTTCTGACAACAATTTATGTCATCAGAAAGTATCCTTTGACTAATACTTTTTTCCTCATATGTGCACTGACATTAAAAATATGGGGACTCCCTCTTGCAAGAGCACCAGAATTACAACTAACTGCTGAACAATCATCAACAGAAAGACACAGGAACTCACCAAAAAAGACACCCCACATCCAGAGACAAAGGAGAAGCCACAATGAGACGGTAGGAGGGGCGCAATCGCATTAAAATCAAATCCCATAAATGCTGGGTGGGTGACTCACAAACCGGAGAACAGTTATACTGCAGAAGTCCACCCACTAAAGTGAGGGTTCTGAGCCCCACATCAGGCCTCCCAACCTGGGAGTCCAGCAATAGGAGGAGGAATCCCCAGAGAATCAGACTCTGAAAGCCAGCCGGATTTGATTGCAGGACCTCCACAGGACTGGGGGAAACAGAGACTCCACTCTTGGAGGGCACACAAAAAAATGTGCTCACCAGGACCCAGGGGGAAGGAGCAGTGACCCCATAGGAGACTGAACCAGACCTACCTGCTGGTGTTGGAGGGTTGCCTGCAGAGGTGGGGGGGCAGCTGTGGCTTACCGAGGAGGCAGGGCACTGGCAGCAGGGGTTTGGGGAAGTGCTCATTGGTGTGAGCCCTCCCAGAGTCCACCATTAGCCCCACCAAAGAGCCTGTGGGCTCCAGCACTAGGTGGCCTCAGGCCAAACAACCAACAGGGTGGGAACACAGCCCCACCCATTAGCAGACAAGCAGATTAAAGTTTTACTGAGCTCCACCCACCAAATCGGATTAAAGCTTTACTAAGCTCCACCTACCCAGCTCTACCCACCATCAGTCCCTCCCAACAGGAAGCACACATGAACCTCCTAGATAGCTTCCTCTACAAGAGGGCAGACAACAGTATTAAGCAGTATCAGCCGTAGTGCTGTCTAGTGGAAATAAAAACCACAGCCACAGAAAGATAGAAAAAATGAGAAAGCAGAGGACTTTTTACCAGATGAAGGGACAGGATAAAACCCCAGAAAAACAACTAAATGAAGAGGAGATAGGCACCCTTCCAGAAAAAGAATTCAGAATAATGATAGTGAAGATGATCCAGGACTTTGAAAAAAGACTGGATGCAAAGATCGAAAAGTTTACCAAAGACCTAGAAGAATTAAAGAGCAAACAAACAGAGATATGCAACACAATAACTGAAATGAAAACTACACTAGAAGGAACCAACAGCAGATTAACTGAGGCAGAAGGGCGAATAAGTGAGCTGGAAGTCAGAATGGTGATAATCACTGATGCAGAAAAGAATAAAGAAAAAAGAATGAAAAGAACTGAAGACAGCCTAAGAGACCTCTGGGGCAATGTTAAACACACCAACATTCGCATTATAGGGGTCCCAGAAGGAGATGAGAGAGAGAAAGGACGTGAGAAAATATTGGAAGAGATTCTAGTTGAAAACTTCCCTAACATGGGAAAGGAAATAGCTACCCAAGTCCAGGAAGCACAGAGAGTCCCAGGCAGGATAAATCCAAGGAGAAACATGCCAAGACATATAGTAGTCAAATTGACAATAATTAAAGACAGAGAAATATTATTAAAAGCAACAAGGGAAAAACAACAAATAACATACAAGGGAACTCCCATCAGGTTAACAGCTGATTTCTCAGCAGAAACTCTGCAAGCCAGAAGGGAGTGGCATGATATATTTCAAGTGATGAAAGGGAAGAACCTACAACCAAGAATACTCTACCCAGCAAGGATCTCATTAGATTCGATGGAGAAATCAAAAGCTTTACAGACAAGCAACAGCCAAGAGAATTCAGCACCACCAAACCAGCCCTACAACAAATGATAAAGGAACTTCTCTAAGTGGGAAACATAAGAGAAGAAAAGGACCTACAAAAACAACAACAAACAATTAAGAAAATGGTACTAGGAACATACATATCGATAATTACCTTGAATGTAAATGGACTAAATGCACCACCCAGAAGACACAGACTGGCTGAATGGATACAAAAACAAGACCCATATATATGCTGTCTCAAAGAGACCCACTTCAGACCTAGGGACACATACAGACTGAAAGTGAGGGGATGGAAAAAGATATTCCATGCAAATGAAAACCAAAAGAAAGCTGGAGTAGCAATACTCATATCAGATCAAATAGACTTTAAAATAAAAAATGTTACAAGAGACAAGAAAGGACATTACATAAAGATCAAGGGATCCATCCAAGAAGAGGAGATAACAATTATAAATATATATGCACCCCATATAGGAGCACCTCAATACATAAGGCAAATGCTAACAACTATGAAAGAGGAAATGCAAGGCAGAAATAGAGACACAGGTGTAGAGAACAAACACATGGACACCAAGTGGGGAAAGCGGGGAGGGTTGGGGGGGAATGAATTGGGAGAATGGGATACCAAATTGTACACTCTAAATATATGCTGTTTATTGTCTGTTAACTGTATCTCAATAAAAGTTCTTAAAAAAAAATGGGAATATTCTCTTTTGGGGGATACTATAGTGGATACGCTCTTCAGTAGTCAGAATCTGTTATCTCCTTTGCATTCCATAGTGAATCCTAATATTATTTAGTTACCTGCATCTCAGCCATGTAGCTTAAGTGCCTCTTAGAAAGTGGGCCTGGTAGTTCTAATGCTAATCCCACTCCCATTTTTAGTTTTTGACTCAGAGATAGGCAAGGGCAACATTCAGAATACTGAGATTCTTACAGTGACTTGCAGGGAGCTTATAGAAAAGATCTTCACTATTCTGGAATAATTTCTGGAAGCCACTCTCTCTTGCATTTGCCATGAACAAATATGCATGTATCTTCTGTTGCAACTGGCAGCCATTCTAGAACCAGGTAAGGGATTAATATTAGAAGGAATATGACAATGGAGGTCATGGCAGAGTGATAGAAAGACCTTAAGGCTTGAGGACCTTCTTAGAGCGCTAGATCCACTAAACTCAAAGCCTGCCTGTTTTTGGATTTTTGATTGCATTAGTCAACAGCTTCTCCTACCATGTAATCCAGCCTCAACTGTTTTTTTTGTTTGTTTGTTTACTTGTTTTTTTTTATTTAATTACTCCCAAATCATCCTAGATAACACATATGGTCATAAAATATACTGTGTATGCCTGGCTCAGGGGTGCACCATGTGACCAGCAAAATTTTCCAAACTGGGATACATAAGAAATGCTTTTACAATTGAGTCAGCAATGTTTGTTGGTTGGACCCATCAACAATTTTGACCCCACTTTTAATTTTATTAAAGTATAGTTGATTTATGATATTATATTAGTTTCAGATATACAACACAGTGATTCAATAGTCATAGATTTGTACTCCATTTAAAGTTATAAAATATTGGCTATATTTCCTGTTCTGTATAATGTATCCTTGTAGCTTATTTATATATTTTATACATAGTAGTTTGTATATCTTAATTCCCTACCTCTATCTCTTCCTCATTCCTTCCCTCTCTCCACTGGTAACCACTAGTTTGTTCTCTATATCAGTGTCTGCTTCTGTTTTATTACATTCACTCATTTGTTCCATTTTTTAGATTCCATGTAAAAGTGATAACATACAGTATTTGTCTTTCTCTGTTTGACTTATTTCACTAAGCATAATACCCTCCAGGTCCTTCCATGTTGTTGCAAATGGCAAAATTTCATTCTTTTTTATGGCTGAGTAATATTCCATTGTTTATATATACAACATCTTCTTTATCCATTCATCTGCTGATGAACATTTAAGTTGTTTCATATCTTAGCTATTGTAAATAATGGTGAAAGTTATTATTATAAATAATAATGAACATTATGTTGCATGATCTTTTTGAATTAGTGTCTTCATTTTCTTCTGAAATTAACCAGGAATGTAATTTCTAGATCATATGGTAGTTCTATTTTTCAGCTTTTTAAGGAAACTCCTTACTGTTTTCCATAGTGGTTATACCAATTTACATTCCCACCAACAGTGTACTAGGGTTCCATTTCCTCCATATCCTCACCAACATTTATTATTTGTGGTCTTTCTGATGACTGCCATTCTGACAGGTGTGAGGTGATCACTCATTGTGGCTGTGGTTTGCATTTCTGATGATTTGCGATATTAAGCATCTTTTTCATGTGCCTGTTAGCCATCTGTATGTCTTCTTTGGAAAAATTTCTATTCAGACCTTCTGTTCATTTTTTGATATTGACTTGTATGAGCTGTTTATATATTTTGGATACTAACTCCTTGATGGTCATTTCATTTGCAAATATTTTCTCCCATTCACTAGTTTGTCTTTTCCTTCTGCTGATGGTTCCCTTTGCTGTGCAAAAGCTTTTAAGGCTAAAGAGGTCTCATTTGTTTATGCTTGCTTTTGTTTTCTTTGCCTTAGGACACAGATCCATAAAAATATTACTGTGATTTATGTCAAAGAGTGTTCTGCCTATACTTTCTTCTAGAAGTTTTATGGCTTCCAGGCTTACATTTAGGTCTTTAGTCCATTCTGAGCTTATTTTTGTATATGGTGTGGGAAAATATTCTAATTTCATTATTTACATGCAGCTGTGCAGTTTTCCCAGCACCACTTACTGAAGAGACTGTCCTTTCCCCATTGTATATTCTTGCATGTTTTGTCATTGATTAATTGCCCATAAGTGCATGGGTTTATTTCTGGACTCCCTATTGTGTTCCACTGATCTATGTGTCTGGTTTTGTGCCAGTAACATACTGTTTTGATTACTGTAGCTTTGTAGAATAATCTGAAGTCAGGGAGTGCGATACCTCCAGCTTTGTTCTTTTTTCTCAAGATTGCTTTGGCTATTTGGTTGACCCCATTTTTTTAATTTTATAAATGATCAGACACCTATAAATGGTTTGAATAAATAAACCACCTAAAATTGTATCACAGTTTGTCCATCTGTTGTTGTTTTCCAGCACTACACACCTAGACTTCACCTCTCTTGGAAAAGATTTCTTAGTTATACTGACTTAAATTTATTCAAATAATAATGGCATTCTGATGCCACACAAGCTTAGTATATTATTAAATAATAATACTGAGACAGTATTATGAGTCACTGTTGGTGTGCCTGTCTTAACATTCATGTTGAGAATGACTTAGCAGTCACCAATAACTAATAACGCTCAGAATGTTGTGCACAGTTTAAACACAAGCACTTCCTTGAATAACATAAATTTGCTCTAGAGATTAAGGCCATATTGGCACCATTCCTCATCTACCAGATCCTTAAAGGTGTTCTAATCTTTTTCCTTTTTGTATTACACAACAACAGCTGCCCCCCCAAATTCTAATTAGTTGAATAATATTGCTTTACTTCTTATATCAATCTTTGCCTAAGTCTACTGGAGGCAATTGTTTCATTGTACACTATTCAGTTTTGCAGTGTCATTATAATTACACTGAAGAAAGTTTAGAAATCAATATAATCCCAATACTCATTGCAGATATTTCACTCATTCATTTTTTCATATGCCTATATCTACATACATAAAGCTTTATCCATAGTCATATAGTTGGAAAAGACACAATTTTGTACCCTGATGATTCCAACCAACACATATCCTGTTATCTTTAACTTCAAGAGGAACGTCACAAACTATTAATTGTGATCATTTCTGCAGAAGTCTCATTGGATGTTTGATGATGGAAAAGTCATTCACTTTATATTTTACAGGATAATTTTATAAATTAGTGGATTATGGGTTATGTTTGCTTCCTTATTTAAATTTTCTATATTTTTCTAATAAAAAAATAAGATACAGCACAGTAAGCTATGAAAAGTGCTAACAAGAAAAACAAACCAGAACTAAATATATTTCACTTTGACATAAGATCTTTATGCAGATCTTTTAAATCATCTATAGAATATTCAAGTGACTGAATGTACTAAGTTTTCATCAATAAGTTCTTAGTTGATGAACATAAAGTTGATTAAATTCTTTTCATTATTCTATTTAGCACTATATCGAAGATGTTTTTACATAAAGCATTTGTCTTACTTTGATGTATTTGGAGTGTAAATTCCCAGAGGAATGATTATTGCATTTGAAAAATTGTGTGTCACATCACAAGTTTTCAAATTAATTTCCAGAAGGGTTGAATCAGTTTACATTGCTATCAGCAGTAAAAGTTTTATTGTAACATTCGCAAAACAAACAAACAAAAAAGTATAGCAATATTTTTGCGCTCTCTTTGTCTACTGCTCTTAATTTTCATGTTTCTTTGCTTGTTTATTCATTTATTCATCTAACAAATACTAAATGAGTATCAACGATATGCCAGATACTGACAGTCACTGGTAAGAAAAAAACAGAAATGATCCTCGTCTTCTTAACCTCCTATCACAATCCCAGGAAGAAAATATTTTTATTCCGAGGTTTGCAGAAAAGAAAAAAGCAGCTCTGACAAGCTAAGAATTTATTAAAAATCACACAGCAATTGAAAGATCTAGGGCTCTAGGATTCAAATCTAAACTGTCAGACACCAAAGCCTATGTTTTTTTTAGCCAATCTGGCCATCACTGAGTATTATGAAGTTTCTATTATTTTTGCTGATTTAATGAGTAAATTTCATACCTTATTATGTTTATTTTCAGTTTTTGATATCAAACAATATTGAAAAAATTTTTTCTCTTTACTAATTGTACTTCATGTGACAATTGTTTGTTCTTTAGTCATTTGTAACCACTGTGGTTTTGATGATTTTCTTACCAACCTACAGAATCTGTAGATCAAGTTATAGAAAAATTATTAGCTTTTGGTAATGTTTGCTTAATGCAAATTTTACATTTTTATGGTTTGCTTTTAACTTTGGTTATAAGGAGTTAAAAATATGGATTAATTTAACATATTGCACTTTGCATTTATTGATGTGAAAAAACCAAGGGCTTTAAGGAAAAAGTGGCAATCTTACAAGGTGTGAGGATGTTTCTTTTGTACTCAGCACTCTTGTTTTGATGATATAAGTGTATTTAGGATTTCTATAATGAATCACAGAGCCTACTGATGGAGAAATCTTGATTGATCGGTAATTGTTTGAAATGCAAACTGGCTTTTCATTAAACAGAGTTTTAACTTGAAGTGAATGTTTTGATGGGATGTTTTAGAGCTTTTCTAATCCCAAGCTTCAGAAACTATAATCCTTGCCCATATTTTCTGTTAATATTTTGCTTTTATCATCAGTGGTTGTATGTACAGTTGCCCTAATAAATTCTGTCATATGATTTCATATAATGTTTCACCATTTAGTTTTATCACTATAATTCAGTCAATTGAGCTGTTTACTTTTCTCAATGAGTCATGTTTCCTTTATACATTTATTCACATGCTTTACAAGCTCACACCACCATTCATGTCTCTGATTAATTGAAGGTTTTTTGATGGTGAATTGAAATCTCTTAGAAGAATCTTCTAGAAATAAGCTTAATATTATTTTCCAGCTTACATAAGGGACTATAAGTACAAATGAATAAAATATCACACAAAACTATATTAGTGATGATAACATCAATGACATAACGACATAGTAGAGAAACTTAAGGGCTATTTTCTGCTACTGCTGTTATGGCTACTAGCTACCATTTACTGAGTACTTACAAAGTGCTACATACTAGCTAAACACTTTACCTTTTTTATTATTACTTAGTTTTCACAATTCTCACATGTATATAATGATTAAAATGGGGATTGTTTTTCCAATTACAAAAGGATTAAGTATCTGATGCAGGTCACACAGCTAGTGAGTGGGCAGAGAATATGAATTTGAATCAAGTTCTAAACTTATTTGAGCATGGAATATAAATTTCAGAAACACCTCTTTATAATTCTTGGGACAACTGTGTTCCCCAGAACAGTCTAAAAATATCACCTTAGTTGTTCTGGATTTGATCAGACATTAGAAGTATCAATACTTCACATAATGCTCATCAGACAAATATAGAGAAAACAGAATGCGAATTTCATCAATGGACAATACTACGTATAAATGCTAAAAGAATTAAACACATAAAGTTCTTCAAGCAGTGGATCCCTCCCACCACCATAAGTTATAGGAAAAGCAGCATTATAGAGAATTTCTGCATGTTGAAAGAAAAATTACAACAGGGAAAACTGATTATTTGAAATGAATATTTAAAAGCATCAGGCCAAAAAATATGTCTTTTCCCACAAAAGACATACCTGCCACTAAACTGGGTAACTCAAATTCTTGGACTGGGGATCCCTTTTCTTTGGACAGTTCTTTAGATGTGAACGGCTAATGTTTGCCTCTGTGATCATGTCTTCTATAATGCCATGACTTAAACCAACTTCTTTGATAGACATTATTTCTTTAAATGTTATACTTTCAGCAAAATATAACAAGCCTGAAGAAGCGTTTGTCTTCTTGATATTATTCTGTATATTTTCATTTTATGTTGATTTACATAGAGAAATTTTGTTTCCAAGGTGAATGGGTGAGAAGGTGGCTTGGGATGGGCCCCAAGGCTATCCCAACTATCAGATGCTACCAATAATATAACAGGTCCTCATACATAGTATGTTATAATGAATAAACAAGCAAAGTAGGGAATAAACGGGCTTCTCTTTGGATGTCTTGAAAACTCCTTGTTTTATTGAGGAAGAAGAAAATGTAAATTAATTCTTTGTATAACCCCTTCTGTGTTGCTTTCATTATCAACATCATATAAAATTCTGATACCCCAAGCCCTGTTTGGTACTTATTTGTGTGGGATGATTTTATTTCATTTTTGCACCTTGAATAATAGATCACTTTCTGCTTTAATATAGTGAGTTCCCTTTGATTTCAACTAGACAATGATTAGGACATATTCTTTTGGCTTTATCTCCTGCCCAGAGTAAATGGCTATTATACAGAACTTACAGTTGCTAAACTCAAGCAGAGCAAAATCCCTACTTGCATTTATTCACTCTGTCACACATTTCAAGATTTCAAGTTTCCCTGTTTATTGTGCCCATTCCTACAAATTCCCCTACCACCACCACCATTCCCATCATGAATTCACAGTTTTTAGAGTCTTCTGCAACAACAACAAAAAAGCACTATCAAGAGTGAGAAAGATCAGCAGGCCATGAAAGCATTTGACTTTGATGGTGATTTTGTCTCTTGTTAACTAGGAAAATGAGAAAAACTAGAAGGAGATGAGTAGAAATAATGTGCCTGCAGGATGACAGGGATGGATGATTGTTCCCTAAAGTGAATTTTTGTCAATTTAACCTTACTGATAACCCCTATATTCACATTAGTTGTGACTTTGTTTGCTGAAAGTAAGGGAATTTAGCAGGGAAAATGTAGACTTTGTGAGTCAGCAGGTTTTTGATTTTTGCCTGTGTGGAAGAGAAAGAAAAAAAGTATAAAGGGGCTCAAAATGGGAAGTCAGAGAAGGACTCAGAATAGGAAGAGGGACACAAACAAAACAAACTAGACAATTTAGCAGACTTGCCAAATTCACAGGTCTTGCGCTCTGGAAAACGTCTGGTTGCTTTCGCGAGAGGTATGGAAGTCACCTGCTTTTAGTGCTTACCTGGGTCTCTCTCTCCAAGTGAGTCCAACTGCCACCCAATTTTTATTCATCCTCTGTGAGAAGAGGAGGGAAGGAGAGAAAAGCACAGAGAGGAGAAAGAGATAGATATGTCCCTACCAATAGATAGACATGCCCCTCACTTGCTTTTTCCTTTTTAGAGTCAGCAACACGTAATTCCCGGGATTTCCCTGTTGACAGAACACGTTCTGTGTGAACGCCCAGCTTTGTCCATGATGCTCTACCACTGCCACCAAGCAGCTGGGTGTCCTAATTCACTAGGCTTTTGAGCATCTGCCACACCAGCATGCTTATTTGATTTGTTTTTCCTTTCATAGGAGTGGCTTTGCTATACCAAACACGTTCTCACTTGATCTCCTTTAGATGCATAGCAGAAAGGAAAAGTTACAGTTTGGGTAGGGCAGTAGCAATACTTTCTAATATTAAAACAGCTATAAACACCTTTTATGTTTATTTTGGTTAGCTGAATAGTTTTTATATTTTATTGCTCTATAATACTTTTATCATATATATCTTGTTATATATGTGTATTATATATGTATATAGATACATTTCCTTTTCAAGACATAGTTACATCTACATTTTTCAACTAATTAGTGAAAGAACCATTTGTTATCATGGGATACATACACCCAGAGGGGATCAATGACAACTCAATGCTTTTTACATCTGAAGTAGCCATCAGAATCTATATGTGAGAAATGGCTAATGGATGAAAAATCCAGTTTACTAGAGAAATTGCAGTACCACTCTGAAAACAATGAAAATTAACTTGAATGAAAGATTAGAGTCTAAAATAGAGTCCGTGTCTGCATATTTAAATACAAGTTTGGTTGGCTGTCTCCTGAATTGCTTTCTTTACTACCCCTCCCCCACACCATTATTTTTTAATCAAGGTAAGACAGCTTCAATATTGAAGCTCACTATTCAACTGTTCATAGTTGTACAGATATTAGTAATATGAATTCAGAAAAAACATCAAAATAAAGTAACCTACCTTTTCATTAACTACTTTGCAAAATAACAATTGACCTTCTTGCTAATATGTAACTTAGATGATACTTTACCAACATCTAAATTTTCTTAGCAGTAGTAAAGGATTACACAGAGACAATGGATAGAAGTAAAGGTTAAAACTTTTCTTTTTTCTTAAAGAGGCTTATGATCAGAGAATTTTCTCAAATTCGTGAAGTATTTTTATTTTTATTTTATTTTATTTATTTATTTACTTATTTAGCTGTGTTGGGTCTTTGTTGCTGCACACAGGCTTTCTCTAGTTGTGACAAGTGGGGGCTACTCTTCATTGCAGTGCAAAGGCCTCTCATTGAGGCGGCTTGCCTTGCTGCGGAGCACAGGCTCTAGGCGCACAGGCTTCAGTAGTTGTGGCATGGGGCTTAGTTGCTCCAGGGCATGTGGGATCTTCTGGGACTAGGGATCGAATCCGCATCTCCTGCATTGGCAGGCGGATTCTTAACCACTGCGCCACCAGGGAAGTCCTAAGGTTAAAACTTTTTAAGCTTTGTTTTTCATCCTTTTATCCTTAACACACGCACTCATTCACTGCCCCCACACATATCTCTTCAAGAGTGCCATCTGGTGTTTTTAACTAAGGGGGCCAAAAATTTTCCTAATGTTTCGTGTTCTTTAATACAAACTATCACCGAGCTTATTTGAGAATTTTAAATCTAGCTGTTCTTTTGTTTCAAAAGCCGTTATACAAGTTTTACAAGTCTCAGAATGAAGCCCTGAAATTGCACCATCACATAAATATTTAATTAACATCCATTTGAACTAAAATTTATGCAAAATAATGAGCATTCTTGATATTAAATAATGAAAACACAATCTTACTTTCCCTCAGGAGGGTGAGCTTGACGTTATTTCTAATGCTAAATAAAGAAACGATTAGATGCTGCAAGCTGAAAGCATTCGCTATGAGATCATATAAAGTTGTTTTTCTTCTCTGACATAATTTTCTTCCTTTTCACTTATTATTGGTTAACTCAAATAGGCAGATATTTACCATATTTTTATAATGTGTTTAGTTGGGAATGGGAGGACAGATAAGACATCATACTTAATCTGATTTCCCTCATCACAAGCCCCTTACAGTGACTTTTAAGTAACATACATATCTAGCATGCCTTTCCTTCTCTTTTCTATGTCAATCTTCTATTTATTTACTTATTTATTTATTTATTTATTTATTTATTTAATTGGCTGTGTTGGGTCTTTTATGCTGTGCGCGGGTTTTCTTTTAGTTGCTGTGAGTGGGG
Source organism: Hippopotamus amphibius kiboko (assembly GCF_030028045.1). Classification (NCBI taxonomy): domain Eukaryota; kingdom Metazoa; phylum Chordata; class Mammalia; order Artiodactyla; family Hippopotamidae; genus Hippopotamus; species Hippopotamus amphibius. Next base: position 80,751,711 of record NC_080198.1, read on the forward strand.
GCTACTCTTGGTTGTGGTGCACGGGCTCCTCATTGCTGTGGCTTCTCTTGTTGTGGAGCACGGGCTCTAGGCACGTGGGCTTCAGTAGTTGCAGCATATAAGCTCAATAGTTGTGGCTCACGGGCTCTAAAGCGCAGACTCAATAGTTGTGGCGCACGGGCTCTAAAGCGCAGACTCAATAGTTGTGGCGCACAGGCTTAGTTGCTCCGTGGTATGTGGGATCTTCCTGAAGCAGGGATCAAATCCATGTCCCCTGCATTGACAGGTGGATTCTTAATCACTGAGGAAGCCCTAGGTCAATCTTCTTAGCCTGTTTCTACTCTCAACAGTCCTACATACATCTATTTCAACACTTCCCCCTACTCCCATAAACTATTTGTATGTGGCATAGAACTTTCTAAACTTCGCTTTGGGAAATGCTGTCTAGAATTCCTCCTATTTGATTTCTGCACTCAGAAAGCCTAGCTGCTCTTCCTCATTTGTGTTTTGCATGCTAATACTCAACTTTAATTTACTAGACAGCAGTAAATAATGGAGAGAAAAGCATAAGTTGAAAAACTGAAAACTGGAATGATGAAGCTAAAAACCTATTGACTAAGCTATTCTTAAGACTGCAATCATAATACCTAGTGGAAATTTTGAATAAAAATAGGAGTATGGCATGGAAGGAAGCAGATTGAAAGAGTCTGGATGAACAAGAGGAAGCCAGAAGTGAGATTAAAGTATGGATAAGTTCAAAATAATAGTTTTAAAATGAGGAATAAAGGAACCTACTTAGAATATGACTACAAGAAAATATAGGAAAAGGGAAATTGTTTTAGAATTTAAAAGGGGAGACTTTAGGAGAGGAAAGGGATAAGATGCGGTTTCCGGAAGTTTGGGAGGACTAAGATTTACTAGGCTCTGATAAGATTTACAGGCAAAGGCGAAAGCTGTCTTGGTGGTATGATGTTGTTACTCAATGTGTAGTCTGTGGACCTACAACATCAGCCTCACTTGGGAACTCATCAGTAATACAGAATCTCAGGCCATACTCCAGATCACCAGTATTAGACTCTTCATTTAACAGTATCCCCATGTGAACTGTCTGCACATTAATAAATGGGAAGCATTCGTGGAGTAGAATCTTCTAACCACTGTATTTTGAGATTTTTGTTTGTTTTGCTTCGCTTTTAATCTTTAAGAAGAGATTAAAAGTAATGATTTCACAGAATTTGAATATTATTAATGAAAATATGGCTAGGCATGTGATCAATGCTCAACGAATACTAATCTATATTCCCTTTTGTTGAAGGTTTCTCTCCTGGTAATTCTCTTTCACAGTTAGAACAGAAATGAGAAAGAAAGGGAAGAAATTTTAAATTTCAATAGAGGAAGATTAGACAACTAGGTCTACCCTTGAACTGAAAATAACTAGAAAAAGTAGACTAATGTAAGAAATATATGTGTGAAGCCATTGGAAGAGCCAAAAACAAAAAGGCAGTGAGGAATTGCAGAAATAAAATTCTGTTTGAATGGACTTCCTAGGTGGTGCAGTGGTAAAGAATCCACTTGCCAATGCAGGGGACACAGGTTTGAGCCCTGCCCTGGGAAGATTCCACATGCCACGGAGCAACTAAGCCCGTGCGCCACAACTATTGAACCTGCGCTCTAGAGCCCGTGAGCCACAACTACTGAGGCCGTGTGCCACAACTACTGAAGCCCACGTGCTTAGGGCCCGTGCTCCACAACAAGACAAGCCACTACAATCAGGAGCCTGTGCACCACAATGAAGAGTAGCCCCTGCTTGCAGCAACTAGAGAAAGCCCATGTGCAGCAACGAAGACCCAACGCAGCCAATAAAGAAATTTAATTAATTAATTAATTTAAAAAAAATCTGTGTGAAGGAAGGAAGTGCAGAGAGGTGAGTCTGGCAGTGCAGCGAGTTTTTCCCTCGGGGTACATGCAGATTCTGGAGGAGGAAATTGAGAGCATGAGAAACTGAACAAAGAAATCAACAAACTCAATAGACTAAGAGGCCAAAAATTGATGTTCAGAGCTTGCCAATGGGAAATTCACGGGTTTTGTTAGGTACCCCAAAAAGTTAAGTCCTAGGAGTAAGGAGAAAAACTAAGTAGACTCTTTCACTAAAGTCTAGCTTCCAACATTTCAATTTCAGAACTGGGTTAAGGTGGGCTGAGACTGAGTCTAGCCTCCTGGGAAAAAGAAACTACAAATCATTTCTGGAGGACATTAGCATTATCCCAAGTCTCATAATATTTCTATAAGTTTTTGCATAAATATCTGGTATTAAATATAAGATAAATTAAATATAAAATATCTGGTATTAAAGAGGCAGAAGGCAAAAGTGTGCCCCAAACCAAAGAGATGCAACAGACAATAGAAAAAAATTCAGAGAATCCACATAATTGAATTAGCAAATGTATACTTTCAAATATCATGCTTAATACATTCATAGATATAAAATAAAAGTGCAGAATTTTGACAAAAGACTGGAATTATGAGAGAAAGAACTAGGGGGAAATTCTAGAATTGAAAAATATAATAACTTAAAATTAACTCTGGATGGGTTAATAGTAGATTAGACACAACTGAAGAGATAGTTAATAAATTTTTGAAATAGTTAGAATAAAACACTGAAAATGAATCAGGGAGTGACAAAACACTGGAAAATACAGAAGGGACGATAAAGTAAACAGAGGATACTCTAAACATATATGTAATTGGAGTTCCAAAAGGAGTAGAAAAACAATGAATGGATAGAAACAATGTTGGAAGAGGTGAAAATTTCCTGCTCCTCAACATTGTACTGGACATTTTAATTATGCAATAAAGGAATAACCATGTTTTTATTAAAAAGATTGGAAAAGAGAAAACTGCCTTTATGTGTAAGCACTGTGATTGGGAGAAGATATTTGCAAATGATACCTCCGATAAGAGGTTGATATTCAAAATATATAAAGAACTCATACAACTCAATATCAAAAAACAAACAACCTGACTTAAAAAGGGGCAGAAGATCTGACCAAATGAGTTTTCCAAAGAAGACATACATATGGCCAACAGGCACGTGAAAAGATGCTCAGCATCACTAATCTCAGGGAAATGCAAATCAAAACCAGAATAAGATACTATCCCACCCTTGTCAGAATGGCTATCATCCAAAAGACAAGAAACAACAAGTGCTGGCAAGAATGTGGGGAAAAGGGAACACCTGTGCACTTTTTGGTGGGAATATAAATTGGTACAGTCACAATGGAAAACAATATGGAAGTTCCTCAAAAAGCAAAAATAGATCTACCATATAATCCAGCAATTCCACTTCTGGGTATTTATCCAAAGAAAATAGAAATACTAATTCAAAAAGATGTATGTACCGCTATGTTCATTGCAGCACTATTTACAGTAGCCAAGATATGGAAGTAACCTAAGTATCCATCTATAGATGAATGGATAAAGAAGATGTGGTATATATACAAAATGGAATATTACTCAGCTATAAAAAAAAAAAAAAGAATGAAATTGTGCCATTTGGAGCAACATGGATGCACCTGGAGGTTATTATGCTAAGTGAAATCAGTCAGAGGAATCGATAATTTTGAAGTGGCTGTCAAAACCTGGCATCCTAGTTAAGGTCTTACATGCTCTTAACTACTTCTCTGACAAGGGGAAACAAAGTCTATTGAGAGGCAGTAGTGGAGTACAATAGACTCACTGTGCACTCTCCTTTGTGTAACAGTTGCATTGAGGGTGATGAACCACTTATGAAATTATTTTCTCTTCTTTCCAAATTATTTTTAGCTAGCAACATTATTTGCCTAATAGCTAGCCATCTTTATGGGTGTTGGTTGCCTCCTTTTAGCTTTTCTGTACCAGATCAAATTTGCAGATAACTCAATTGCCAGAATGCAAACTCTAGGTGACTGGTTATTTCTGCTAGATAAAGAATCATTGCTTGTCCCACACAATAACCACTCTTATGAAGATATTCTTGGAGCCCTCTCTGTCCTTCTGTTGTTACATAGAGCTGAAACTCTGACTATATAAGTAGGGGTAAAAAATCCAAAATAGTAGTTCAGGAGAATCTACTTTCCTCTGCAGAAATATATTTGTCTAATTTTCTAGTTCTTGTAAAATTTGAGAAGTTATATTTCACAAAAGGAAGAGACAGCTGGTATAATCTTGTTTCCAGTGATCTCGGGTCAATAATTTTCAACAACATATCAGAAGGTGACCTCTTTTAGTCCATCCTCTTTGACTCTATCACATTCAGAACACAGAGGGCTGATGGTATAGCAAATGATACGGTGTCTCTTGTTGTGAATTAATAATTGGACTCCTTACTTTTGCCAGTTAACTGCAAAAAGGCAAATTGACTTTGAAAAACCTGGGGAAGAACAGGGCCAATGATTTAATTCTTCTTATTAATGATATAATAACATGTGCTTGTCTTAGACAGTTCCATCTAAATTTCCATGCTTCATTTGTTCACTTCAGGCAAATCTGCTGCATCAAGCAAGTACTCTTCACTGTGAAAGTCAGTGATGGCTTTTTCAGGTGTGGCATGAAAAAAAGCATAGAACCAGTAGCTTATACACTAGATCAAGATCTAATGTGAGTTGTTGATTTGGTCAGAGGGGAAGCAATGAAGAGTTTAACAGTCTATTTAGAGAAAAACCGTTCAGAGCTTATATGACTAGAAAGCTCTCAAAATCGAACATACGTAAAAAAGAGGAAAGGTTTTGTCTCTTCAGTATTTACTGGACTCTCAAGTGGAACTCTTAACAATGTATAAACCTGAATTCCTACCCTTATTAACACATCCCACCAATGTTTAGCCACTAGGGGCCAACATCTAGAAATTACCAATATGATGATTTTGTATTTACTTTTAAAAACAAAGATTTAATATATATTGGAAAACACACACAAAAAGAAAATATAAAGCATTCACCCCAAACCTTTTAGATTCAAGAAAACTGCATTTGGTATGTTCCCATTCTCTGTATGTTGGAAATAAGAAATGGGACACTGCAGAGCAGAGCTGACTTTCTACAGAAGTCAGAGTCAATTCAAGAGGAATTTTTTTTTTCTGTGGCAATTATAGCTCAGGCCTATAGTGAGTGAAAAACTCATGATAACATTATTCCCTTTGAAGTTTTACCCAGAAGCATCTTTGGGAAGCAATCTCTGGTCTCCCAAGTAGAGCCATCTGCAGTGGTGATTCTGCCCACCCTCGTCACTAGCTGCACTGTTGGTCTACTTGATACCATGACTTCTCAATTCTCAAAATATTAATCACAACGCATATCTTCATCAGCTGAAATACAATGCTGAGGGGTTTTTTGTTGTTCAAGCAGGATGCATGGTTGTAAATTAAACTTTTAACAATGTCTTTTGCCAACATAAGTGATGGATAACTAACTTACCTTTATTCATTCATTCATTTACTCATTAAAATATTGAGTATCTACTATGTGCTAGACCCTATTCCAGTTGCTAAAGATACAGAAGTAAACAAAACAGATCTCTCAAGATTGTTAACTCTTCAAAAATGTGTAAAAATTATTCTGGCTTTTAATATTCAAGCAGAATTGAAACTGGCCTGGATTTATTCCTTTGTGTTCAAATATTTAATTTTTTAAAATCCTTACCTTTCAAATATTTAAGCAGGAAGTAGGTCTCTTTACATTAACGTGTGAACTCTCAACCAATGTACTCACACATCTTTTCAGGAAAAATTTTCACCAATTATATATCTGATTATTCTTTTTTCTATATTTATTTATTTATTTTTCTTTAAGAACTGTTACTGAGATTCAATTGACATACAATAGACTGCATATATTTAAAGTGTACAATTTGATTTTTTTTTCTTATGAGTAATGTATATATGGCAATCCCAATCTTCCAGTTCATTGCCCCCCAACCCCCCCACTTTCCCCACTTGGTGTCCATATTGATTATTATTTCTGTTTCAAGTTTTCTGACTTCTGATTCTTCTTCAGAAATAGCTATAAATAATGAGTCATATCTTTTGTTTCTCTCTCACAGCTACCATCTTCCCTTTGACAGCTTTTAACTACCTTTTAACTTTTTCCTGCATTCTTGGTGGTTTATCCAATTTTTTGCTTCTATTTTCTGAATTATTATTTCTGCCTTTTTCTATATCCATATGGATTTTAATTCCTCTCATTACAGTTATATATTTAGCTCCTCTATAAATTTTCTTTATTAAATAGATCCCTCTGAATCTCATTCTTTTTTCACTTAGTGCCCTTTCTTCATAGAGAACATGAATTTTTAAGAAACATCTGCCGAACAGTTTCTAAACATTTAGTTTAGTTTCTATGATAGGTCTTTTAAGGGGTCTGCATTGCTTCAAGAATGTTGTTTGATATTCCCTTTATCTTGTTCTATAAAAATTGTTATAAGTCTAGACATTTTGGTTGTTTTCTCATATTTAGACCTGGTATTTTTCAATAGGATCATGCGTTTGAACTTCCTACTCTCTTTCAACTGGAAACATGTTAAACCCCCTTTTCTGACCTGTAATTGGACGAAGGGATGGACTAGAACCTATGATTGTCCTTAGGCAGGAAAATCATTTGGCATTACTTCAAATTGATAATCTGTAAATAGTTCTTCTATACTTATTTAATAAGAAGAGCAATGGTGCCTACAAATAGGTTTTATAAATCAAAACCATAATACTAACAAGAACTATTATTACCATTTCCACTTTGGTAGATGAAAGATTGGATTACATTTCCATGTTCTAACTAGAATTCTCTGTAGAGCCATAGCTACACTGTTACTGATTTCTTGTTGTTTTAATGCCCCTCATAGACTGGCACACCTTGCAGTGGTTTGACTGGCCTTACACTTCATCCAACTCTGGTTTATAGCAGCTGAGTGTTACCAGGATCCCATGTGGAGAGACCTGAGACACTTTACTGCTTGCTTTCTATAAAGTCAGAGAGAGGAAATATGTGAAAAGCCATTACAATGCAGAATTCAATGCTCTCAATCTTCTTCTGGCTCTTAGGATAAAATGTACCCATTTTAGTTGAGGACAATTTCCCACTTACCACTCAATATAACCAGTATGCCCAAACTTGCCAAGTTTTTTTAAGATTCCTTCATCTACTTTGCCACCCTTAACACTACTGATCTTCCTCAAGAATCTCATTCTTTAGCCAGACTGTGATCTCTCAACTTTCTGACCTTGCCTATGAATAGATAAGGCATAATTAGGAGACTGGGAAGAAAAGAGAAGAGTAACCTATGTTAACAAAAAAAATATTCAATGAAACTTTTAAAGATAGTAAGGCAGATTTTATTCAGGACTATCATGGTAGATATAGGGACCATTGTAATGGGGTTTTACAGCTGGAGAGAGAGATGGGCTCAACTCTGAATACAGCATGGGCAAGTGGGAATTTTTAGGTGAGGAGCTAGATGGAGGTCAATGGATGGAAAATTACAATTAGGAAATATCAAGGGTAAGGGAGCCTCTATCTAAGCCTGCCTAACAGGATTCTTGCTTAAGACAGGACAGGATGCTCGGATATTGAGAGTGGGGAGTTCTGGTTCAACTGACTTAACCTGGAATGACAGATGAGAGAGAGAGAGAGTGCGCTGAGTCCTGGATAAAAGGACCTTAATGGGGCAAGAGTTAAATGCTGTGTGGTGACCTGGCATGAAGATCCCCATACACTCCTAGGCCCACTTATAGTAACTCTGGAAATAATGAAAAAGTAGTTAGCAAATATCTCAGAATATCCACGGGGAACTTCTCATTAAGTTTGCTGCTATACCCATGTATTCTCTCTTCTCCTGCTTCTATATGATATTCCCTCACTCTGAAAAGATCTGCCTAACAACTCTGTCAACATTCTGTTCATTGTTTAAGGTTTGTCTCAGATCTCATCTTATTTATGAAATAGATAATTTCAAGTGGATAAGATCATTTTCCCCTGAATGTTCCTAGGCACTCTCTATTAGGTACTAGAGATAGAAATACTTTAAAAATTTACAGTTTTCCATCAAGGACCTTATAACTAAGGATCAGTGGAGATACAGCTGCCTTTAATTTTCTTCCTAGTTCTAACAAAAAACCATTAAAAATTATAACCATTTCTATGGTGTTTTCACAAATATTATCTTATCAAATGTGAACAACAATTCCATAAAATTAGATGGATGCTATTGTTCTTTAACCTTGTCTCTGTTATAGATGAAAAACTGCAGATCAGAAAGGATAAGTACCTAGGTGAGAATAGATCTCAGGTGCTCTTCTGTTATATCATGTGTCCTCTAATAAGCTGTAGGAGAGGAAAAAAGTTTTCCTCAACCCTCTTAGGATCCCTGCGTAGGTCTGAAAGTTAAACTAATACAGACATATTAACAGGAGAAAGGCATACAAATTCATTTAATCAGTTTTACATGACATGGGAGTCTTCATAAGAAAATGAAGTCCTGAAGAAATAATTAAGCATGAGTGTTTTTATGTTAGTTTTGATGGCTGGTGGAAAGTCATGGAAAGATATGATAGGATAAAGAGTATGTGCTAAGTAAACTTGGGGAAATTTAGCAAGGCCTGTTTATTCAGATTCTTCTTAGTGTCCCTCCATCTTGGAGTTAAGGATGCTCCCTTCGCCTGAGTGTAGGGAGGGCACCTCTAATATGAGTGTTTTTATAACCTGTTTCAGGGGAGAGTGGCAGGGAAAGATCAGAGGGTTCTTCCTGCTTCTGCCATTTTCTCAAATCCCTTCAGCTTAAAATAATCAACTCTATTAAAGCAATATCTGCATTTAAAATAAGCTCGGTCTATTATAATGCATAACATTCAAATGTCTACTCAAACTTACTTGTGTGTGATATGTTTTCCAGTATGTCACCTAAGAAGTGGTTGAAGTAAAGTTCAAAAGAAACTTACTTTAAGGAACAAATCTGACTGTATTACAAGCTAAAATTCATAGATATTTAATAAATACTAGTTTCATTTGATCACATCTCGGTTTTTAAATCCAGATTTTAAAGAAGAAAAACATATAACATCACTTTTAGTCTGTGGATATAGTAGTTAAGGGGGCATTAAAACAAGACTAGCAAGTTTTATATGATAGACATCAAGATACAGATGAAGGTATAAGATATTGATTAGGGATCAATAACCTTCAAAGAAAAGTGAGGAAGAAGGACTGGCAGACACAGAAGACAACCTGGAAAGCAAGTCAGCCATAGCTTTGCAAACCCAGCAGGGAGCTCTTACCAACTGACAAGTGCATTAGGGTATATGACTTAAACCTCCAATTCAAAGGCAGATGAAGAGACTAAATAAAAAAGGAAGACACCACTATATGCTATCTGCAAGAGACACAGTATACCTATAAAAACATAGATATCTTAAAAGTAAAAGGTTGGAAAAAGATACACCAGTATAAACACTGTTCATAAAGAGGATGGTGTGGACAGATTAACATCAAAAAGAGTAGGCTGTAGGACAAAGAGTGACACCAGAGATAAAGTAGGACATTTCATAATGATAAAAAAAGACCAGTTCATTAGAAAGATATAACAGCCATCATATCAGAACTTTAAACACATACATGAAACCAAAACTGACAGAGAAAGGGAGAACTATACAAACTTATGTGGAGATTTCAACTCCTTTATCTCAGTAATTGATAGAATAAATCAATCAATCATGAATAAGGATATAGAAGATTTGATCAACATTAGTAATCAATTTGATCTAACTAAAATTTATGGAATGTTGATCTACAATCCATGAAACACTTACGGAGAGGGGCATTTTAAGAGGTGCAGTCTCTTTGCAAAAAAAGTTCTAACTCCTGAACTCAACATACGAGATACGCTTGTAAATAAACTTACAGCATAAATCCTTGATGCCTCTTCTCTGAAATACAGAATGTAGTAATTGAGCATGTGCTACTTTTTATTTGGGTAATATTCCATTATTGGTTTCTTGACTAAATATGCATGTGACTAAAAAAATACACATTGGTTTTAGCTTCTACATGGAATGTTCACTAATATAGACAATAGGCTGAGTAATAAATTAATCTCAGTAAATTTCAAGAGGTTGAAACCTTAGATAGCATGTTCCCATGACCCTAAAGTTATTAAGTGAAAAGTCAATAACAAAAAGATTTCTGGAAAAGCACCAAATATATTGAAATTATACAACATACTTCTAAATAACCCAAGGATCAAATAATAAGTCACAAGAGAAATTAGAAAATATTTCCAATTGATTGACAAAGAAAATACAATGCAACAAATTGTGTGAGGTGTAGTGAAAGAAATTCTTAAAGGGAAATTTGTAGCCATAAATAATTATATGAGATAGAAAATTTTTAAAATCAGTGAAAACAGTGTGACATCAGCAAACATACCAGAGATGGTAGCTTCAAGTTTTCTTCCACAAAAACACTGAAAAACTGAGTGAAAACTTCCAGAATCAAATGGAAGAACTCTGGGAAATAGTAAAAGGCTTTACAGCAACAAAGCAAATGTTGATCAAGAAAAAGCAACTTTTAGATAGCAGAAAAGCTCTGTGGCATTTTTCCTTGACCTTGCCCCACTTGTTCCTCAGTTCACTGGCAGTCTTGAGGATAACAGCCTATGTTCCCAGTTTGGGACCTTCGTCCCTGGTTCTGGAGTAATCAGAGCAGACCTCATTTTCAGAGAACTGTGTTTCATTTCTGCCTGCCTTGGGGCTACTTGAAGGAATGATGCGTGGCACCTATCTTTGTTTCTCCCAACTCAGAACTGTCTCCAGGCAGAAAAGAGTCAGGGAAGGCATTCCTAGAAAACACTGTGAGGCAAATGAACAAATTCCTGCCTCTGCTGCATGGGACAAAAGATTATATTTGAGGCAAACAATAGGCATGTGTGGCAGGAAAGGCTGGGAAGAGAATTTCTTTTGTAAATGAGGGCACTGAAAAATACTTACATATACAAGGAATTTGGAGAGCCACACACTGCCCAGGGTAAGGTGCGTGCTCAGAAAAATCCAAGACCCTAAGCTTCCACCTCTGGCTGTTCTTTATGCTCGGCACAAGGAAGAACTAAAGCTAAGGCATAGTTGTAAATAGTCTGGCTAATCCTTGAGGGAGTGCCACAATATAGAACCAATCTGCAGAGAATGGTAGAATTATTTTGCTTTTTTCCCCTTTTCTTTCTTTTCTTTTTTGTTCTTTCCTTCTTTCTTTTTTTGGGTGGGGGAGGTTAGAAGTCAAGTATTCATGGAAATTTCTGTCCAAACACTAGCTGACCTCAAGCTTAAGGAACAGAGACTTCAGACACCACACATGATAAAAATTAGTTTACAAAAAATATTTTACAAAAATAATTTAGAGAAGTCATTAAACAACCAACTACAACCAATGGCAAGCAATGGAAACATACCCTGAGAAGGGTGAAGAATATGACTTCCAGATTAACCACATTATAATATTCAAATGTTTTAAGGGCTAGAATGTTATAAACCATTCTCCTATAACATGAAATATTTTTCATCAAATAGCTCAGGAATAATCAGTACCAGGAATATGTATTCCTAATAGACTGGAAGAGGAAAAATTTAGAGGGGAAACACAAGTTTATGTCTGTTAGCCATACATAACGAACATTATGTTGTCAGGAAGCAAGAATTCTAGGGATGATTGCATTGTTGTAACACAAACCACAGGCAGAGAACTTAATGATTCCATTACACACCACAGCTTAACGTAGTAAGAGGATTCCAGGAGCATTAGCATCTCAACAACTTAGTAGGTGCTCCTTCACTCAACAGATGTTAAAGAACAAAGGTGTACCTTGGCAAACATTCCCATAATTGGGCTCTCATACATTTTAAACCTAGATAAGGCTGAGATAAGAATAAGCGTCAGGGACCCAGGATATCATACCGCTAAATCTTACTAGCAGAGTTCTAAAATGGGAAAATAGATGCACTTATTTCATATAGTAGCTGTTATTGTCTAGTCAGTAACTCTTGTCCCTGATGAATATTTTTAAGAGTCCATTAAAAGAATTCCTATATTAAGACAAATCTATTATCAGCAGCTTTTCCCTGTGAGGTTGTAAAAATTTTTTCTTAACGACATCTTATTAATTCTTATTACACATCTGAGCACATTTGATGAGTAAAGAGGGAGTTAAATTAATGTTTATGATTCTTACAAAGATTGCTCTTATTTCTCCACTGAATCAGCACTTGGCTAAATCCTACTTATTTATTACTTTAAACAACTGCCTTCAGGATACACATTTTAGTGCTCTTTATTACTGTTATTTATGAAATGTATTTGTAAAAGCTTTTCAATTGTGTCTACATTTTCTTCACCCTTAATATAATGTCATAGTGAATACAGTTTTGCTGAATTAGTCAGGAACTATTTCACTCCTCAGCGATATAGTTTATCTTCATATGTGGCCAGAGCAAGACATCTCTTTGGAATGTCCTTATTAAATTGCTGCTAGATAGAAAAATAGATAAATATCTATCCATATCTATGCTTATCAAGCTGAAGCCCTTGAAGTCATTGGCCAGGATGAATAACACAAGTCATAGACCCAAGACACTCTAGTAAGCTTATTAAAAATAAATATATTGAAAACATAACCCAGCACACGGCCCAGATGTGGATAATGTGAGTCAACTCCTTTATAGCCAGTAAATGAAAGTCTGCTTTGATGCTAACCATTTATATAATATTTATTCTTGCCTGTTGTTGACATACAAAGAAGTCATTATCCAACATGCCAACCTGCTCTTAGCACATGCATTATTGCCATTTAACTTGTTTCTCAAGCAAGTTAAACTGCAGTACAATAAGGAATTCATTTATAAACTCACTTAAAATGTTTTGTTGTTTATTCATCCTTGTTCATGTCCTTGTTCCTCTTTTCTTCCATGTATTGGGCATGTCTGGTCTTCCCCATATGCACTTGCCATGTTTTCTGTGTAGCTCTGTGTATTAATGATTGCTAACACATGCAAACATGCGTGTACAAAAATATAATGTCCTATCTACTGTCATCTCTACATATTCCTTTTTTTTTTTTCTAGTTTTACTTCTGTTTCAATTCAAGCCAGAGATATTTTACTTACATATTCTGGCCATCAGTCGGGCAAGTCTACTCTTTTCAGTTACTCTTTTTCTCTGTGTCATCCCCTTGTCTCAGCTAGCTGTTTTTTGCACCCTTCCAAAAACATCACTTCGTCATGTTGTCTTCTGCAACTTCTCTAAAAGCTTCTTGATTCTCATTTTAATTCTTTACCTCAGGACTGGCCTGCTCCTTTTCCATTTTAGCCCCAGGAAAGCCAAGGGAATTTTGTTTTCAACAGGGATCTAGCTCAGGGGTTAGTAAACCAGGGCCCGTGCATCAAATCCAACCCATATCCTGTTTTTGTACAGCCCGCAAGCTAGGAATAGTTTTTACATGTTTTAATTGTTGTAAAAAAATCGAAAGAAAATAATAGTTCATGACATATGAAAATTATATGAAATTCAAATATCAATGTCCGTAAATAGTTAGTGGAATCTATCCATGCCCATTCAGATATTTTGCACTACGACAGCAGAGCTAAAAGTTGCAATAGAGCCCAGATAGCCTGCAATGCCTGAAATATTAATTACTGCTTATCTAAAAAGTTTGCCAACCCCTAATCTAGATCAGACCTCGAAGTGTTACAAAGATGTGAATTGTTGTTCACAGAGGTTAAGTGATTTTCCCAAGGTCATGACAATTTATTGCTGAGAAAGGGCAGGAACTTCGATTCCTTCATTCATTGACTGGAACTCTCGTCATTATATCATATGCATCCCTCTTGTTTAAAATATATAGTTAACCCTGTAACTGAAAAACAAGGGGAAATACAACTTTTCGTCAGGTCTCTGGCATTTCCAACATTAGTCAATTACAAAAGACACCATGTAGGAGCTCAACACTTCGATGACTACTGAAACAAGGATTATTGCACAATGCATGATTAATTTGGTAGCAAAGATTATTTACACCTTCACTAACCAACGGATTTAAACAAACATTATTTCCGGTTAGGCAGAGTTGCATTAATACTCAGTCTATTCTACAGTGTTGCATTTCATATGTTATTTTTATATACACATATATTCTTAAAAGAAAATGAGAACAATTTTTTGAGATAATTTATTATCTTGCATTTAAATGAAGAAAAGAAATAAGTTCTGCTGCCGAGATGTTTCCTGCATGTTCCACCCATGTCAGGATAAATAATTGTTTGATCAAAACAGCAGCTGCCTATATGCCCCTGGCTGAGGAGTTGATTAATGAATTCCCATTAGCAGTTACAACTCTAGAACAATCCAGCAGCCTTTCAACGTCCTTGCCCTGATCACCTACCTCCTTCCCCTATCTTCACCTTGGGAGTGACTGCTGTGTCTCTTCCAGGCACCTACAGACCTGTAGGGAGACAGATGTTAAAAGCAGGGATTGCAGTAACCCCCTGTTTATTCTCTCCCAGACAAAGGAACAAGAAACTTCAAATAAAATGCTCTAATTATTGCTCTGTAACTGTTTTCCAAATTTCTATTTCTGCCTTTGGTGAAAATACTGCTCCTACTCCATTTGAGAAAGGGAAGGAGACCTCTGCCATCCTCTCCTGAGCCCATCCACACTGCTACAGCTTCTCACACCACTTAGCCCTCCACAGACCTCTGATCACTACATTGTTGACCAGCTCCCTTGCAGTGGTGTCATTATTGCTGTCTTGGCTTCAGTGGAGAGCATGTAGGGGAGACAACACTACGCTTTACTATCTGCCCCTTTGATTCCCTACAACACCACTAAGCCAGTGTGTAGCTGTGATCTGAGGTTACAGGCATAACTAGAGAGAGTAGGTGGGTAATAGGATACGGGAGGAGAATCCACTTAAAACTGTATACTAAATATGACTGTTGCCAGAGTCCAAGGAAAAGCATGGTGTCTCCACTGTGGACACAAACCAGTTCATAGACCTCATCTCGTTTCACTTCTTAAGAAGAAATTTCCCCTTTATCAAATATTCAGAGAATAAATTTTCCTATCACTTTAGGAAAACTACCAGTACCAATACAAATGGGATCTATCTGGGATCTTTTCTCCTTTTCCTTATTAGGGAAATACATAGAATCAAATAATTAGACAGCATTGGCTGGGGCTTTGGCAGGAAATGCCTGATGTTGAATTCCCGAAAGTACCATCAGACATTCTGTTAATAAAGACAGACTGAGTTTACTCCAACTCACTGTGGTCAGCGAGTCTTGGCAGTATCTCAGAAGGAGGAAATCTAGAAGGTTTGAGGTCTAGGCAGATTTTTTTTTTTTTTAGGCAGATCTTTGAAGGCAGGGAAATGATTAGGACAGGGCAACATTTGTGATCCAATGGTTTAGAATTGTTGGATACAGGGAGGTGAAGGTTCTGAAGTGATAAGTAAACTGTTGTCTAATAAACTACTCCTTATTGTCTCCTTATTCAAGTGAGCAGAGTGTTATCTCTGATAAATTAATTTGTAGGAATTTCTTAAAACCAATAGTAAAATTATTTATTGGTTTAGTCTTGTCCTTTCCTGCCCCGCCCTTCCCCCAAGGAAGCCAACTAAGTCATATTGACATAGCTGGACTGGTGGTGTTTCCAATGGTTTAAGCAAACATACACACACAAACATCTACAGCTACATCTCCCAAGAACAAACATTACTTTTCAGAGGTGGTACAGCCATGATACTCACAAAGGGAGAGAACCATTTTTTCTCAGGAAATACTATTTTTAGAGATTTTCCCTAACCACAGTGAAGAGAGAGATTTACATTACCACCTAGATGAGTTTGAGTCTGCACTTTATTTCTAGATCAGCCCAAGAGATTTGCTGGTTCGTACCACTACTAGTAGGGAGATTCTAGCTGAGTACCTTGTCAAAAAGAGAAACAACTCCTCCTGAAAACTTTGATATTAAAATTTCACTTTACCAATGGGTCAGGTCTAATTCATTAATTTTTGAAAAATGAGAATAAATTACATAAGCTTTTATTATACCTAAGTTAAAGCCAACCACTAGGTATGATAGTTCTAGATAAATAATTTGCAAATAATTGTGTCTTCTCCTTTCCATTATCTTCTATAAAAATGACTGTAGCTATGCTTAAAATAGTGTAAACTTGAGAATTCACTGAAGAAATATTTTAGCTAAATTTAATCAAGTTGATATCAATTGCCATATATTATTTTAATTTCAGTAAAATGAGAATGTTGAATTAAAACTTTATGGCGCTTTTAGCAAGCAAAAGTTAATTCATTTATTCAACAACTGTTTATGTATTGATTCTCACTATTTTTTAATAGGCACTAGGGTAGGTACAAGGTTTTAAAAAGTGGGACAAATGAGTAACTTTCAGCCAATAAGTGAGGTGCATAAACTCTTGTGTTACAACATGATAACCTAATCATGCTTACATAGAGGTGTTTCTGGAAGATCCAAATCTATTCTATGTTGAGTTTGAATAAAGTGGAGCCAGGTTATGGGAATATAGTGGGTTTGACCACTGCATTCCCATAACCTGGCCCTACTATGCTCAAAGCAGTTTGTTATTAAAACATCATAGTAGCCTATAAGAAATGCATTATCTCAATTTTATTTTATAAATGAGGAAATTTATGCTTATAAATGTTAGGAATCCCCAGCGCCCCCCAACCAGGCCCCACAACCAAGACTGATTTGGAACCCAGCTCTTCTTGACTCTGAATCATTTACTATTTCCAGCATACTGAGCAGAAGCTCCAGAAAACAAAGATTGGAATTCTAAATTTCAGGCAGGAGGTATCTGTAAATTATTCCAGGAAATGAATCAAGAGAATGAAAAAATGAAAGTAAAATTTAGGAAAAGTAATCTGAGAGGTATGTTAAGGAGGATGGAAGCGGATGTAGATGCAGAGAAACCAACCAGCTGACTGAGGTACCAACATGGAAAGAGCTTAGTCTTGAATAGTAATAGCTAATGAAAATTAATACCAATCAACAAATTACTACATACCACTTTCTGTGCTAGGCATTTTAATGATAACAGGTGTCCTAATTAAGCGTATTAACACGCTAAAGTTATTTACGCAAATTTATGACAATGTTTTCTTTCACATGTCTCAAGAAATAATCATCCTTATGATACTAAACAAAAATGGGGCTGAGATTTTATATTTTAAGTTATGTATGTTATTTATGTTATTAGACTATTGATATAACAATATAATTAGTTAATATTCATATTCTAATGGATTGGCAAATAATATTTAGAAAAAATCAGAATTTTGTTTCCTTTAGAACATGGTTTTACATTCTTTCCTTAAAATGGAAGAGCATTATTAGAATAGCAGGATCATTTCATAACTCCTACCTATAAAACAACTACTACGTGCCAAGAATATTCAATACATCATCGCATGCTATCCCGCCTGCAACATAGAAGAGGTTTAATAAACATTAATTGACTTAACCTTTGCAAGAATGCTATGATTCAGGTTACACACTTACCTACTCTATAAGAAGCCTATAAAAGATTATACGAGCCTAAGAAAGATTACATGACTTGCATAAATTTTCCTGTCTGGGAAATACCAGAGCTTGGAACAGACCTGAAGTCTATTTGAGAATGGCCTGTGCCCATGTTGTTCCCACCGTCTCTTGAAACTTTGATCACTGAGTGAGAATTTAAAACAAACATGGTACAGTAAGTCTCCTACAAACGAACCTTCAAGTTGAGAACTTTCAAAGATCCCTCAAGTGAGTTCACCTGTTTGGTGTACATTGTCACGTGCATTGTCTACAAGTGGTTGTGCTTTTGTGTACTTTACAGTACTGTCTAGAGTACAGTAGTACATTATCATTATTTCAAGCCCAGGATGTCTGGAAGCAAGCGTAAAAGCAGCGGTGATGTAGCAGGCACTGCTAAGAAGCGCCAAGGGATAACAATTGTGTTTATTGCAGTGCGCAGGCTCCTCATTGCGGTGGCTTCTCTTGTTGCAGAGCACAGGCTCAAGGCATGCAGGCTTCAGTAGTTGCAACATGTGGGCTCAGTAGTTGTGGCTCGTGGGCTCTAGAGCACAGGCTCAGTAGTGTGGCGCATGGGCTTACTTGCTCCTCGGCATGTGGGATCTTCACGGACCAGGGATGGAACCAGTGTCCCCTGCATTGGCAGGCGGATTCTTAACCACTGCACCACCAGGGAAGTCCCTACAGGAATCTTTTTAACTTCAACATTAGTTGAAATTTATAATGGTAATTTTTAGAGTATGCTTTTATTTGTCTAAGAAAAAATCTGATGGAAAAATCCCTTCTCTCATGTTTTTACCATAGTTTATTTACATGTAACAGCATAACAAAATAATCTTCCCCTTTAGGGTTTTTTCTCCTGAAATTCCATGAGGCCTATTTGACCTTGCAGTTCACAAAGTTAATGATTCTACTGTAACTTATTAAAGTTAATTAGCTATACTTTAATGCCTCTTGAAAGGCATTGTGTGGCTTTCTCACACTTCAATAGTCTAATAATACAGAGAGATACTAAAATAAGCATATCTGGCTCACCTACTTTTTTTGGTTTTATGTTTTTCTTTTTATAATTTCTTAAATTGGACTTTTCTCCTTTTCTCTCTTAATATAAACCAGTAACTTTTCTTCAGTGTACTGCTTTTGCTGCACCCGGTTTTGTTGTGGTGTGTTTTATTCAATTTTAGCTACTTTCTAGTTTCTAGAATGATTTCATATTTAATCTATGTATTATTTACAAGTGCGTTTCTATATTTCTAAATGTACAGGGATTTTTAATTTATCTGGTCATTAGATTCTACCTTAATTGCCTTTGTAGTCAAAGAGAGTAGTCTGCATATTACATATTCACTGAAATTTGTTGAGGCTTATTTTATGTTCTAGTATATAATTTTTCTTTTTAATTTCATGTGTGGTTGAGAAGGACATGTATTCTCATTGCTAGATGTAGATTTTGATATACGTCTATTAGGTCAAGCTTATTGTGTAGTTTTGTTGAGATTTTCTATATCCTTGTTAATGTTTTAATCTGTGTAGCCTATCAATGATTGAGATGTACCTGAAATCTTTCCATATGAAAGTAGATTTGCAATTACTTCTTTCAGTTTAACCCATTAATCTGAGAAATGGCACATTTCCTGTTATATCAATAAACAAAAGATGTCACAGCCATCAACAACGTGAGCCAGTGAGCCTAGGAAACTCAGGGCTGAAAAGAATACCTGTCATCTGGCAGCCACCCGACTGCAGCCACTCCTTGCAGTGAGCCCTGAGGAAACTCAGGATGTGTCGGGATACTGGCCCCTGATAACTGAGGTGCACATCAAAGGAATGATTTCAGTGAGCCAAGACTCTTGCGTCTTCCCATATATAGAAAAGTGCTAAATTCCTGAACTTGAGACATCTAGTTTTCTTTAATTAATTAAATCTTTTGACATCCTGACTACCTGTCATTTGTTGCAAAACTCCTATATACCCTAGCTCCCCCCTTGCCTCCTTAGAGCAGTTTCTCAGAGTTATCTGAAACGCTGTCTCCAGGGCTGCAGTCCTCACTTTGCCCCAAATAAAACTTAACTAGCAATTCTCACGTTGTGCATATATTTTTTTAAGTCAACAAATCCTTATATGTTTTGAGACTATTTTTATTAGATGCATTCTGTTTAAAGATGTTATATTGGTGAAGTGACCATTTTCTCTTAATGTAGTAACTGTCTCTATCCCTCATGGAGCTTTTTGTCTTAATTTTTTATTTGATATTCATATAACCATATCTGCTTTCTCAGGATAATTTGTCTGGCATATTTCCTATTTGCCAAATAAGAGTTTTATTGTGATTTCCTGTCCATTCTTCTTCACTACATATTAGGTGTGGGTTTTGGTGGCAGTAGATAACCTGTGATTTGAGCTCATAACTTCTGGACCAAGAAGAACTGCAGGTGGATCTGAGGGAGAAAGCTGTTTATCCTCTAGATATCCTGGACTTTATGATAGCTGTAGCAACCAGAAGGAACTCAAGATTCTCTTTTGGGGAAGGGGTGTTCTGGGTGTGGAAGGAAGGGAGAAACATATTTGAGGACCAGAAGAGCAGATTGGGCATAGAGAACAGTTTGTTCAGACATTTTCTTTTACTCCTTAGCATAAAAGTTGACCATATTTCAGTCTCCTCTGAAGTCAGAAGGCTACAAAAATGAATTCAGAACAATGAAATGTGAACAAACAGAATGTAAACCACTACAAACTCCTCTAAAATCTCCCATGGTAGCCTGTATGCTGTCTGTTTTCTGCTTGACTGCTGGCTGGAAACAGAAGAGTCAGTGGAGAATTCCACACAACTGAATGGAATCTGGGCCCAGAATAACTATGTGGAACACGGCTTTCCTACTGCTGCTCCTTTCTCAACCCACTCCCTCCACTCTCTAAAGATCTACTTCGGATTTTATTGTCAGCAAGAAAAAAATTATATTAAGCTGCTGAGACTTGGACTTTGTGATGGCAGGGCACAAGGCAACCTAACTCCCTGCACGTAGCTGCATTAGTTTTCCCAGTGGGTGACCACTGTCTTTTAACTAGCAAGTTTAGTACATTAACATGTATTTTAAATGTTGATATTCAAATATTTAGATTGGTTTTGCCAGTCCTAGCTTATCACTTAATTTGTCTCACATCTTATGTTTCTTTTTAAACACTTCTTACTGCTTTTTTGTATGAAAAATCTAAATATTCTCCCTAAGAATATAAAAATATTCTCTCATGTTTGTGTTTATATTATGTTGGTCTCTCACTTCCCAACACTCATCTTGATGGTTGTCCAGAATTTCGTTTCTGGGTTCCTATGGGTTTACTGTTTCTCTTTTTTTCAGTCTTATTTATTTTAATTATGAACTTTATTTAGCTATTTAATCATTTTAAGTAGCATATTTCTTAGAGCATCCCTGAGACTTTTTTTCTCCTTTATATTGAGTACTTCCTCCAAAAGTGTTTTTAATGTGAATTTTTGTAAGGCAAAGCTTCCTAGTCCTTGTATGCTTAACAAGATTTAACAGTACCCATGCTTTCAAATGATAGTTTGGCTGGGTATAAATTCTAGATCGAAAGTTCTTTTTCTTTAATACTTTAAAGGTATTACTCTATTGTTTTCCTACCTCTCCTTTTTTTTCCCTTTAAATGTGAACTCTTTTTCTGCAGAAAACTTTAGAATTTTTCAATACTCAATTTTTACTATATCTAGCTGTAGCTTCTCTTTATATTTCCTTTTGGTACACAGTGGATCCTTTTCATCTGAGGCCTTTCATTTTTCTTTAGTTCTGAGAAATTTCTCTTCATTATTTAAAAAAAAAATTCATCTTCTCCATTTTCTTTTCCCTTCTCTGACCCCTGTTATATGGCTATTGCTATTTCTCCATATAGGTTCCATTTTTGTTAACATTTCCTTTATCCTTATCTGCTCTTTTCTGGGAGAATTGTTTAATCTGATCTTCCAGCTTCCCATCGCTTCTCGGCCTTTTGGCTAAGAACAAGTGATTTTCCAGCTTCCTTATTTTTTCCCATCTGTATCCATTCTATTATTTTAATCTATTACGTTTTTCATTTCATATGTAATATTGTATATCTAATACTTTCCACATCCAATATTGCCAGTTGATTTTCTTAATGGTGTCTATTCTTTTCATATTGTTATCTTTCTAAACCGAGAGTGTTTATTATACCTATCTTATTTATTTATATTTTTGAAGTTTTATTGAATTTGTTACAATAATGCTTCTGTTTTATGTTTTGGTTTTTTGGCAGAGAGGCATGTGGGATCTTAGCTCCCTGACCAGGGACTGAACCAGCACCCCCTGCATTGGAAAGTGAAGTCTTAACCATTCAACTGCCTGGGAAATCCCTATTATACCTGTTTTAAATTCTCTATTTAGGGGATTCCCTGGCAGCCCAGTGGTTAGGATGCCATGCTTCCACTGCAGGGGGCCTGGGTTCCATTCCTGGTCGGGGAACTAAGATCCCATAAGGAGTGGGGTGTAGCCAAATAAATAAATAAATAAAATAAAATAATTTAATAACACCTGCTTCTGTTGATGACTGCAAAAAGTTATTTCAAGATTTTGAAATAAAAATACAGTCCCTAGACATCTCTTTATTTTGAATGATCAACTCATGTTCCTCTGGGTATGTTGGCTACTCTGTCCAGGAATGCATATTTGGGGAAGATGAAAGACCTAAATCTATGACAATCCAGATGGGCTGAAGGAAAGGATGGGGGGAATGACTCAGGGTGGAGAGGCCCAGGACCAGGAAACCACAGCTCATCAGTCTTGTTTACCACCAACACTTGAGACAGGGCTTTATTCCCAGCCTCTTTCAATCTCTCCCAGGGAAATGCAGCACTAAAAGAGGCATTCTTTTAATTTCTGATACAGCACTTCTGGGTGGCTGGATGGAGAGGGGTGGGACAGTTAGCTCTGGCCTAGTCAGCACCCACTGTCTTCAACTCTTTTCTCCACCTGGGCCTGTGTCATTGGTCAGATGTTACCCCTAAGGATTCCTGTACCAGATGACTGACCCTCTGCCACTAATTCCTGAGGTGAGGCATAGGCATTTTAACTGCCCAAGGCAACATGAGGATGGCAGTAATGAGAGGCATGGTAGATAAAATGTTCAAAAGCAGAACTCAAACTCTTCTTCCTAAATTATCCTCCCATTACTAGCTGCAGCCTCCTTCTTCCCCAGGCCATCGCTATTGCCATCCCCTCCACACACATACCACTCTAAGTAGTACACTCTCTCCTCATCAATTACTCACTGTGTGCTTTATTTTTCATAGGTTTTTGACCTGTCTTTATATTCTGTTAGTGTTGAGCCTGAGGAAGGGAACAATTAACCCATGTTAAGTGAGTATCCTGACCAAACCCAACTGACAAAAAACTTTACTTTCTACTTCTACTCTATCATTCTATAATAATTTATAAGCTTTTAATAATGAAAAAACACATTTCTAAATTAGATCAGCATCTGTCAATAATTACTTGATACATATTAGCTAATCACATAATAGTCTTAGAGCTGAAGTAAAAAATGTTTTAAATACCTTGCTCTCTGCTGAGTTTCAAAGTTTAAAAAAGGAGGTCTTATTTAAATACTGTACCTGCAACAAATATGTACTACTAGTTCAAGAATTAGATTGTTTTTTCCTTTTTTTTTAATTGGAGTGTAGCTGATTTACAATGTTATGTTAGTTTCAGATGTGCAGCAAAGTGATTCGGTTATACATGTACATATATTTATTCTTTTTTAGATTCTTTTCTCACATAGGTTATCACAAAGTATTGAGTAGAGTTCCCTGTGCTGTACAGTAGGACATTGCTGATTATCTATCTTATATGTAGCAGTGTGTGTGTGAAGAACTAGGTTTTTTTTTTTTTATAAATTTATTTATTTGTTTGTTTATTGGCAGAGTTGGGTCTTTGTTGCTACACACGGGCTTTCTCTAGTTGCGGCGAGCAGGGGCTACTCTTCATTGTGGTGCGCGGGCTCCTCATTGCAGCAGCTTCTCTTCTGTGGAGCATGGGCTCTAGGGGTGCGGGCTTCAGAATTGTGGCACATGGGCTCAATAGTTGTGTCTCATGGGCTTTAGAGCACAGGCTCAATTGTTGTGGCCCACAGGCTTAGTTGCTCCGCAGCATGTGGAATCTTCCTGGAGCAGGGATTGAACCCATGTCCCCTGCATTGGCAGGCAGATTCTTAACCACTGCACCACCTAGGAAGTCCAGAACTAGATTCTTTAATCTATCACCTACAAATCCTTTTACTATGTCAGTACTGTATAAGCTTCCTGAAAATGGAGTCATGAAGCATGGCTAGTTCCATGACACTGAAGTGAATCTCATCACTGCATGAACTCTTGTGTTGGGCAGGGAGATATAAAGCTTAAGAAAAACTGGTTGTCAAAATATTAAAAGCACGTGGGCCAGAAGCATCATCTCAGGAAAAGTGATTTAACTGTGGATAGATGAGAATAAGTGACTGATAAACTAACTCCTTGTGTGGCTCTAATGATTATGACTGCTGCTTTTATGCAAAAGTTTCAAGTCAAATGTTCAATTAACTGTTAATTTGCCAAATGCAACAGATTTTTCTTTTTAACCACCCTTGTTTTTAGCTGCCAATGGATTATCCAAGCACACTCAGGGTGACACATGTTTGAGACCTAAATTTTCTCTTTAGTCATATCCTCTTAATTAATTAAATCAGTGGCCTCATTCTTTGAAGGTAAAATACAAACTGTTGCAAAGTAAAATGTATTACTATGGATCACAACTTTAAAAAGAAAGCAATCAACTGGTACAGATAACTGCACATTCTCAAAAATGCTTGGCGAAACTTAAGAATGCAGGGTAAGGTTGCTGAATATAGAATCATTGTGAAGAGATATTACTAATTGCCTTCCCCCAATTTCCTTTCCTTCTTCCCTACTTGAATAGGAAAGCAATGCATCTAGTGAAAACAAGAGTAAAAAAAAAAAAAAGACATTTTCTGCTTCCCTTGCAGCTAGAAGTGTCTATTGTGATGGATTTCTGGGCAGAGATACAAGCAGAATTCATACTATGGAGCTGCAGGGAAAGCATTGAGTGAGCCAGTTCTTTTTGCCTAGTTTTTTGTCTGTTTCTCTCTGCTGTTCTTCCCTTGCATACACAGGAGCATGCTTTCAGATACAAGAGTCACCTTCACACCACAAGGATAAGTATCACAAACAAAGATTACAAAGAGACACACAAAGAGGCTGGGTTCCTGTTGACATCCTTAAGCTACAGTATTAGTTCTGGTCTTTTGTCCTCTGGATTTTGTTATATTAAAAAACCATGCTATTATTGGTTTCAGCCACTCTTGGGGTAGAGTTTCTGTAACTGTCAACTGAACTCAATCTTAATGGATACAAATATCACTCTGTATGGTATGATAAAGTTTGCAAGCCATTTTTGAAGACAACATTTAAATTCAAATTCTTTAGTTAGTAAGGTAAGGCTCTTAGGTTGTATTTCTATTTGGTCTGTATGAGTATTTTTGAAGGCAAACTATGAATTAAGCACATTGACTCCAGAATCATACTGTTTAAGATTTTGGCTCTCACTTACTATATGACTTGGACAAGTTGTTACCTCCCCCCCCCCCCACTCCCCCCACCTCACCCCACCAATGGACCTAAGGTTCCTCTTCTGCAAAATTAGTACACAGCATAGAGTTCTTGTAGGGATAAGGGTTGAATGTGACACACTTAGCTCTTGGCATAGAGTAAGCATAAGTATTATCATCCAGGAATTATTGATTTTAGGTGGACATAATAAATTGATTTGCTTATACATCGATTAAAAAACATTGCACACATGGTATTGTAGTTATTCAAGTATATCTCTTAACTTTCTCCTACAACATTCTAAATTTGTTTAAGGCCAGAGGCACATTTTACACATCTTGCAAAGAGAGCTCCAGAGTTTTGCATAAGGGTTTCCTTGAGTCTATGCATAAGTACTGATTTGTCTATTCACAAGAGGAAACTACCCAAGACCAAAGAAGGAATCACCAGGAAGCAATAGGAAATTAATTTCTGGAGCTCAATAGACTGGGAATATTTTGAGTTTTCACCTGACAGCAGAGTCACACCATATACAATGTAATTTATGCAATAAAAAATTAACAGCTATACAAAGAAGCAAGAATATATGATCAATAACTTGCAGAGAAAAAAACAATGGAAAACCCACAATAAACATAGGCAATACAATTAAAAAATAAGAATATTAAGCTGCTCTTATAAATATGCATCATATGTTCAAGAAAGTAAGGGAAATAGAATTATAACAAAGAGGTAAATGGAAGATGTAAAAAGATCTAAAGTAGGAAGATATTAATAGCAGATTAGACACACAGCATAGAAACGTTTCAAAGTGAAGCAAGAAAAGAAACGTGACTTCAGGGATTAAACAGAGCATCAGTGATATGTGGACAATATCAAGTAATTTAATGTAAATATAATTGGAGTTCTATTAAAAGAGGAATGTATGGGAAAGACAGTTGAAGAAATAAAGCTCTAAATTTGAAATAAAATAGGAACCCATAGATCCAAGAAGTTCAACGCATGCCAAGTAGTATTAACACAAAGAAAACTCCATCAAAGCCCATAACAAATTGCTTAAAACCAGAAATGAAGAGAAATTCTTAAAAGCAGCTAGAGGGGATAAAATATTTCATACAGAGAAAACACAGATACTCAAAAACTATGTAAGCCAAAAGAAAATTAAAAAATACTTTTAAAATATTTAAGGAAAAAAAAGAAAAAGAAAATAAAAAATTTTCACCTAGAATTCTTTAACTATATGTCAAAAATGAAGTGGTGCCGTGGTTAAGAATCTGCCTGCTGGTGAGGGGGACATGGGTTCCATCCCTGGGCTGGGAAGATCCCACATGCCACAGAGCAGCTGAGCCTGCACACCACAGCAACTGGAGCCCGCGCACCTGGAGCCCATGCTCCACAACAAGAGAAGGCACGGCAATGAGAAGCCCCTGCACCGCAATGAAGCACAACTAGAGAAAGCTTGTGCACAGCAATGAAGACCCAACGCAGCCAAAAATAAATAAATAAAATAATAAAATAAATCTTTTTAAAAAAATGAACTGAAAATAAAACATTCTTCATACAGACAAAACTTGTAAGTATTAGCCTCTAGCAGATATGTACTACAAAATATTATAGAAAGTTCCTTAGTATATGAGTTTGCTAGGGTCGCCATAACAAAATACCATAGACTGGATGGCTTAATCAACAGAAATTCAGTTTTTCAGTTTTGAAGGCTGGAGGTCCTAGATTAAGGTGTCAGTAGGTTTGTTTTCTCCTGAGGCATTTCTCCTTGGCTTGCAGATGCCATTTTCTCACTGTGTTCTCACGTGCCCTTTTCTCTGTGTGTGCACAAATATAGTCACATTCTGAGATGTTTTGGGGACTAGGACTTCACACATGATATGAGCAAGGAGGACATAATTCAGCCCGTAACACTTAGGGAAAAGGAAAATGTTACCAGAGTGAAACTGGAATCTACACACCCATACACACAAATATTAAATGTTAAAATTTTACTGTGCACTCTATAGCATATGCAGAAATAAAAACTATGACAATAATACAATATAGGAGAAAATTAAAAATATACTATTATGAGGTTCTTCTCTTCTAAGTGAAGTAATATTATACAAAGATAGATAATATACAGTTACTATAATATCAGCTATTGAGCAACCACTAAAAACTAAAAATGATAAAGGAAGCTACTTGTAATGATAAAATGAAACTATAAAATATATTAAATCTAAAGAGAGTGAAGCAAAGATAAAAAAGGAACAAAGAATAAACAAGACAAATAGAAGACAATAGCCAGATAGTATATTTAAATCTAATAATAATATTAAATATAAATGGTCAAACACAATTATAAAACAGAGATTTTCCGATTGAATGAAAGTGTCAGGCATAACTGTTATTCACACACAAAAAATTACTCTGGACAGAAAGGTTAAAAATAAAAGGATATGAGATGGAGCTATATGTCATGAGGTGGATAGACCTAGAGTCTGTCATACAGAGTGAAGTAAGTCAGAAAGAGAAAGACAAATATTGTATGCTAACTCACATATACGGAATCTGAAAATGGTACTGATGAACTCAGTGACAAGAACAAGGACGCAGATGCAGAGAATGGACTTGGGAACTCAAGGTTTGGGAGAGGGTGAGGGGTGAAGGGGAAGATGAGATGAAGCGAGAGAGTAGCACAGACATATATATACTACCAACTGTAAAATAGATAGCCAGTGGTAAGTTGTTGTATAACAAAGGGAGTTCAACTCAAGGATGGAAGATGCCTTAGAGGACTGGGAGGGGGAGGATGGGAGGGGGGAGTCGAGGGAGGGAGGGAATACAGGGATATGTGTATAAAAACAGATGATTGAACTTGGTGTACCCCCCAAAAAATAATAAATAAATTAAAAAAAAATAAAAGGATAGTCAATGATATACATGCAAATATGGGGGTGGGGGGAAGGTGGGAAATTTCTGTCTCCAAAGAAGATAGAGTAACAGGGACTGGATTTACCATACCACCTAAAACTTCTAAACAAAATAATAATGCTTTGCAGACACTGATCATCAGAAACTTCAGGACATGATTCCGACAATGGGGCAACAAATGAGGTAAGCCCTAAGATCACTCTAGGTTAATGCCTGAAGAGAATTTCCATACCACAGAGGAGGGAATGGGAAGCCAGGAGGAGATTTCAACAGTCTGAGTTTAAGAGATAAAACTGAGAGTTTAAGTGCAGAGGCATCAAAAGGTCTAGAATTCACCCAGAAGGAGACAGAACAGTAGATAGATGTAGAGAGAATGCCGCAGAGATCTGCTGAGAAACCCACATAAGTCTTCAGTTGAGTTCTGATCAGTGCATATGTGTGAAGATCTCAAATTAAATGGACAAAATGAACCATCTTGTGAATGTTAATGCTTTTCCCCCAACCACCCCTGTATCGCTTAATGAGTCCTAAAGTTTGGAGAAGAAGTACTTATGGTGACAGAGATAGATGCTATTCATGGGTGCAAGAACACAGACACTCGTTCATCAAGATTGATATGGCTACAGTCAGGGTTAAGTGCTCAGCCTGCCAACAGCAGGGGAACCAGCTAGGCCTCTGGTGACTGATTCATTGTATTGGATCTTTTCTAATATAGAAGGAAATTAAGCCAATCCTCTAATTGGCTTAACTGAGATGGTCGTGGATTCTGGCTGTCAATAGACAATCTCCCATAGTCTTTCTGCCAGCAACACCATCTGTGGACTTATAGAAAGCCTCATTCACTTGCCTTGGTATCTCAACAACATCAGAAAACCAAGCCAATCTTTTACAGCAGAAGAAGTCTAGCAATGAGCTCACACCCAAGGAATTTGGTAGACTTGCTAAATTCCCCAGTACCTAGTATTAGTCTATTGATACTTCATTTGGTAGAATAGCCTACTCATGTTCTGCAGTTGTACCAGCTGGGAGACAGCCAAATGGAAAAGCCAAGATTAAAACACTGGCAACAAGGTCTGTATTGACACATATGGAGGAATAATCCCTATAAAGTTCAGAT
This sequence comes from Hippopotamus amphibius kiboko, assembly GCF_030028045.1. Taxonomy (NCBI): domain Eukaryota; kingdom Metazoa; phylum Chordata; class Mammalia; order Artiodactyla; family Hippopotamidae; genus Hippopotamus; species Hippopotamus amphibius. Next base: position 80,780,972 of record NC_080198.1, read on the forward strand.
ATGCTCCTACAGGATGCAATATATGCCCTAAACCATCAACCAGTAGATAAGTGCCATTTCCTCCTTCAGAATTCTTACATCCAGGATGATGTTGATAAAACTCAGGTACAAAAGGGTAACTAATTTTTCCAAGAACAGACAGCAATTAAGTTGAGGCACTGGGATACAAACCTGACACTGCCCATAATCCAGTTTCTTAACTGGATCTCCGAAATTAGATTTACTCAACTCATCCACATTTATTACCACTTATTTATGTAAAACCTATTTAACTTGTTTCAAAGGTCATCATTAATCCTTATAAAGAAATGTCCATGTTTTTGATTTGGTGGTCAATAATTGTTCTGATTTTGCTTTAATAACTACTATGACTCTGTCTTGTTTGTCACAAATTAGAGATGTAGCTGTATACACAAACAGCTATTTTGCTTTTAATGATGCCTTGAGTATGCTGAAGAAAGTGAAACTTGGAAAAATTATCTTTTAGATCTATTAGCTATAATTAATGTTTTTAGAGCAGTAAGATCTGTGTGCTGAAATGTCAGATTTTAGGTATTATTCAATTGACAGAATGTTATTAATGATAACTTTTTTTTTTTTTACAGACAGTAAACTGCATATATTTAGAGTGTACAATTTGGTATTTTTTTTCTTATTAGTAATGTAAAAATGGCAATCCCAATCTCCCAAGATAATTTTATTTTAACAACTGTATGTCTGACATTAAACAACATTTCTTTGCACTTTGAAATGATTAAACATGTACCCAAAAGTGATTGTTTGATTGTAATTATATTAACAAATTAATAAATGTAATTACTCAAGGGAAAATTGATTATAGATCATTGGCCATTTTTACTTATAGGCTACTCTTCTTAAATGTTTCATCCTATAAGTGAAAAGGTAATAATAGTTGCTCTATTATGAAACACAGTCATCATGGTTCTCAAATTTACAGCTTATCACCAAGAACAATGCCAGGCACATAGCAGATGTTCAATAATTTTTAAGTAAATAAATGAATGGCTCAGACCTTTTTATAATGATTCTCATTTTCTCATTTTGATAAGAAGCAGGTGTTATTCTGTTTGGGCCTAAGGTTGTTGCATCACAACTGGTCACTTTCCAGTAAAACATTTATACTAAGAATCATTCAGGAAGGCAGCTGCTTCTTTTTTGCTGGCTTAAATTTTTCTATTACCTGGGAAAAAAGGCTAGCAATTTATCAAATTAAAACACTCTTATGGCCAGATCTCTTCAGTTAAGCCAAAATTATCTCTAATTCATGTTATATTCAAAACTCACATACTCAAGAAAAGTGTATCTTTTACTTCTTGGATTTTTAAGATAATATCAACCCAATAGTGATGATGTTCAATAGGAAAGCTCTCACATATGGTACAGGCTGTCATGTGCTCTTTTTCCACCATCTCTAAATAGAAACAGAATTTGAAAACATCTTTTGTTTAAGAGATTCATTATCTTAATATGATGGCATTTTCATTTTCGAGTTAGCATGTGTTTTGCTTCCTTTTGGAATTTAAAATTCAGAGAAAGCAAACTAGGTTTTTGTTTTTTGCAATAAATTTTGCATAGGAAAATGAACGAAAAGGCATTAATGAACATATAATATTTAAATACAGATGTTAATCATTTGGGACATAGATAAGGAAGTTCCAGGATATTTTAAACATATTGATACCTCCTTTCATTCATCAGGGTGTTTCTTATTATTAGAAAAAGCAAAAAAAGTTATAAAATAAAATTAATTTTAAAGTGGATCCCAGCATGTAAAAATGAGGATAAAAAATTAACTACATAAGATTTGGATAAAAAATTAACTACATAAAATTAATTACAGAAGATATAGATTTCTCTATATGGCAGATGGTTTCAGCATGTCTTAATAAAAATTTCCCTTTACATTTGTTAAAAATGACTTAATCCAAAAGGTATTAACGTCATTGACAGAACTGTTACATTTTAAGAAAAATTGCTCACTTTTGTAAACTTGAAAAGAATTATATAAGGAAAAAACCATATTACAAATTTTTTAAAGCACCCTTGGGCTATTCTTTACTTGTTTAGTAACCTTTGTTTTGATTTAGCAGTATTAATATAGAAGCTGAAACAAGCAGCTAATAACATAGAAGCAATATCAGGTAAGCCATTTGAGCTTGTTATTAAATGTTAATTGTCTTCTGATCCTTAAACTAGATACCTAAACTGAACAGACCACTATCAGCAAGAGATGCAAATTATATGAATGCTGTAGGTTCCCAAACATTAGTAGATTGCTAAATATTTTATTGCTTTCCTAAGTGTCACTGAAGAATTCTACATAATTTTCCTCATACTCTAAAGGAGGTAGTGTCAAAACGCTTGTCCCATTATAAATAATCAGAACTTATTTCAAATACAATTTTCCTGAGTGTTTATCTCAGAAAATGAACCAGAGATTGCATTTTATATATTTACTTTATGTAGATGAGAACTGGAGAAAATACATTTTTATATTTTTAATAATAAAATATCAATAATCTTCCATTCCAATTTCTTTAACCTATGCATGTTATATTTATGGCAGACTGAACAATTTACTTTTTCCTCTAAATACCCAGCATCCTCATACCTTTGTATATTTGCCTGCATTCTTACTACAGTGTTGTCTCCCAATATCTACGTTGCCCAACTAGCTGAAATTTTACTCTCCCGTGAAGCTTGCCCTGATCCACATAGATAGAAATTAACTTTCCTTTCTTTGAATTCTCACAGTGCTTTGACACTACTTTTCTGGCATAGTCATATTCTGAGTCATATTCTGTTGTATAATGTAGTTAGCATTTCAGAACTCAAAATTGCTTTCATAAACTAAAGAACCTGTTGGAAATGAAACCCAACAGGTGAAATGCAAAGAATTCCACTCAGTGTGGGGAAAAAACCCAAGAAGTGAATATAGTACATATAATAATAAATAATTATGGGACAGTGAATATGAATGGACAATAGCCAGGCTGTCTCATCTGGTTGTGTCTTTTTTATCTCATAATCAGAGAAGTTGATTAAGAAACACCCAGTATATAAAGGGGGTCAAAAGGCCCAAACTTTGTTATAAAAAGTCCTGGTAATTACAGCATGGTGACTATAGTTAATAATTCTGTAATATATATTTAAAAGTTGTTGAGAGTAGGTCTTAAAAGTTCTCATAACAACAAAAAAATATTTGTAGCTATGTGTGGTGATGGATATTAATTAGACTTACTGTGTTGATCATTTTATAATATAAGCAAATATCAAAACATTATATTGTATACCTGAAACTGATACAATGTTATATATCAATTATATCTCAAAAAAAAAAGAACTCAAAACACATTATGGAAGTTGGAAACTTCAAGGGAAAAAAAGGGTAGTAGGAAACTTTTTTTTTAAGATGTTAAAGTTACTGTGCAACAAGTGATGATTCATTTTATTACAGTGAAAGTAGAAAAATGAAGAATTTTCCTGTGAATTAAGGCTTTTAAACAGTTATTATTTATTAATGGTGGGAAATCCTGGTGTCTTCCTCTATAGAAACTTTTAGTAAGTATAGAATTCTATTTTTAAGTTCAGAAACACTTAAATGAATTGTTTAAAAAGGAAAAGTGACCCTGTAAGAAACAAACTTAATGGGTGCAGCCATAATCAACTTTATATTCTTTATTTTACTGACCCTTTCCACACAGGGTCTCAGACCCAATACTGAACTTGAAAAGTACAATAAAGTCCTATACAATTTGAAAGCTGGGAAAACAGTGTCAATTTGCTTGTTTGATTAAAGTTTAAACAAAAAGTCTTATGGAAGGTTATGTCACCTTTTTCCATTGTTGAAATTTTTTCCAAAAGTTACCAGAGCAATTTATATTTCACAGGATATAGCATTTGAACATAGTTTCATTTTCAAAGAAGCTTCAGGAACTTTCTGGGCATAAGGTTTATTAACACTAATGTTAAAGCCCTGTATTTTTAGGCATTGTGCATTTGGGTATGATTCTCTTTTTTATTTTTTTAAAATTTATTTATTTATTAATTTATTTTTATTTTTTGGCTGCGTTGGGTCTTTGTTGCTATGTGTGGGCTTTCTCTAGTTGTGGCAGAGGGGGGCTACTCTTCTTTGTGGTGCATGGGCTTCTCATTGCTGTGGCTTCTCTTGTTGTGGAACACGGGTTCTAGGCATGCAGGCTTCAGCAGTTGTGGCCTGTGGGCTCAGTAGTTGTAGCACACAGGCTTAGCTGCTCCACGGCATGTGGGATTTTTCCAGACCAGGGCTCGAACCCGTGTCCCCTGCATTGGCAGGCAGATTCTTAACCACTGCGCCACCAGGGAAGTCCCAGTATGATTCTCTTTAAATAATGGGGTTAGATATTTTGTATTCCCTATTAAGAGCATTGACCCTGTTAACTATACCATCATTGCCTTAGGCCACACACATAGTCTTCTATAACAATCCACACCTAAAAGGAAGAGCATTGCTGCAGATCACTGGATGGGGTCCTCAGTTTTACCCTTGGAGTTGGAGATATTGTCCATAAGTAGGAAATTCTGGAGATACTGTTGACCTGCCTGCTTTGGCATGAGTGTGTACAGCAGAGTAAATCTGCTGACAAGCTCAGCTTCTCTCACTCACCTGATCTGAGGAGACACTGAGTCAACAGAATAGAATTCCAATAGCTTCCCTACTGCAAAGCTCACGCCCTTCAGAGTGATACCTTTGTCCTCTGGGGCTTATTTAACTGCTTTAGGAAAGTGATAGCCTGAGCAGTGAAAATAGAACAGTGTCCAATATGCAGAAGGGGGATAAAGAAGTTAGATTTAGCCTAAAACAGTGCAGCATATTTTTTTTTAATTTATCTATTTTACTTTTATTTTTTGGCATATTTGTGTAAAATTAAACCTTCTTTGGAACATACTTTATTGCAATATTGTTTTAGGATGTCTGACTCCTTTCCTTTTCAATCTCATTCTCTCACAGAACCAAGAAGGTTACAAATTTATCTCCCTATCTGCAACTCACAACATGCAAAGAGGTGGGAAAAAGTGAAGCTCTTCTGAACTGGCAGCAAATCTAGCTCTGACTCATTCGTCCATTCATTGACTTCTGCTCAATAACTCCAAAGATAGGAATTGAGTCTAAGTAAATAACTAAACCTTGACCTCGCCCCAGGCAAGCATTCACTTATACATGTGGCATGTAGTTTGTGTGTCTGAGAATTGTATTTGAAATAAGCTCATTTCAAAACAGCTTGGGACGATGGTCTATTCCAATATTTTGATTTTCTCTAGGAGAAACTTGAGGGAAATGACTTTCTAAGTTTACTACTAAGTAATTGACAGAGGTAAGACACAGATAGGTATCTTAGAGGATTTGGAAATTAGATTAAATAATCATAACACCCTTTCAGTGACAGATTTCTATGAATTCATGGAAATAATACACGTTAGGCTCATTTTCTGTAGTAGTCGTCATTCATTCTAATATTATCCAAGCACCTGCTATGACATAGGCATTGTGTTACAAACTACAATGTTGACAAAACATAGTTCCTACATGTTTGTCAACTGATGCAGACAACCCAGAAGTTACAAAGCAGTGTACTAGGTGTTCCTTAATATGGAGTGATCATACTGGAAAATGTTGGCTGAGAAATATTTGAGGCACAAAGCCCCCAGAGAAAATTTGGGGCTACTTTGGGTATGGGGTCACATTCTTGGAAAGTGAAAAGTGATTTGGTGAGGAAATGAAGTGACTGTATATAAATTCTGCCTTCAAGAAATTTGATTAAGCAAACAAGAGCAAAAAAAAAAAGTTTGTGTTATAATGACAGGTGTCAAGGAGGGATTCCCCTCCTCCACCCCCCACCGAAGAGGTGAGCGTATTTATACACCATAAGAAAGAACCCAACACACGAAGAGATAATTAATGGAGCAAAATACCTTTGGAAATGGGATGAATTAGATCCAGATTACTGGCCACTCTTTCTAACAGAGAGAAGAAGATAATGATAAGGAGTAGATGCTTAACACCCAAGTATAAAGCAGAGTTGCCAGCTAACAGAAAGCCAGGCCAGGCAGGGAGTAAGAAGAGCAGGGTGAAAACTGTCTTTGTATTTGTGGGAGCTGGAAGACAGGGAAGAAATGGAAGGAGCAGCTGACCAGGGATGCTTTTTTTTTTTTTTTTCAATTGAAAGACCAGCAGAGACTAGAAAGCATGCACTTTTAGTGCCAACAATAAAGCTAAGCAATGCAAGAGCTGATCAGGTGAGAGGAAGACTGACGGTTTGAGCATCTGCAGGACAGTGGAGAAGAAATACTTGGGATGAAGTGTTTGGGAAGGCTGCAGAGAAAGAAAGTACGGGAAGTTCTGAACCTTAAAATCCCCAAAATATAGAGAAAAAGTCAACACAGGGGAAAGAGAGGAAAACTAAAGGTTTCAATTTAGTCAAAGACCATGGATACATGGAAGAAGGAGACTGAGAAAGCCAGAGGGAAGGGGCTTAGATAAATAAAGGGGTTGTTGGATACTAACACTCCGGGGTGGGGAACTTTCTTATGGTTACTTCCTGTGTGCTGTCTTGGAGTGTATACTGAACCACAGTAGAGGTGAAAGTGATTTGATTTTTTTTCTTTTAATTTTTAATAGCTTTATTGAGATTTAATTTAAATGCCATAAAATTCATTAATTTCAAGTATGAAGCAATCAATGATTTGTAGTAAATTTATAAAGTTGTGCAACCCTACCATGGTACAATTTTAGAACATTCCCATCACATCAGGAAAGTGATTAGATTTGAAGATAAATAAATAAGGTAACTAGGGGATTGGATAGCACCTCTATTTGTATGTGAAAACCATCCAGAAGAATGGAGAAAAATAAAATGGAAAGAAGAATGTAAACTGGGGGCCAAACCCCTCGATGAATACGGAGAAGGGCTGATTCACCAGGAAAATGACAAAAGGGGGAAGTTAGAGGGTGGTAAATTGGTTACTATACAGTTTAAAGGATTGAGAGGTTTTTCTCACAATCATATACAAGAATAATGATCTAGAACTGTCAAAACAAACAAACAAACAAACAAACAAACAAAAAACCCCAACTAGGAGAATGCTGTGATTGCTTTAGGAATTTGGGGTGTGGGAGAATGAAAAAGCCTGCTCTTGAAAGGACTACAGTGAAGTCAGGTATTTGGAGGTCAGCCAGGTTTCGGTTGAGGCACAGAGGAGAAATATATAGAGAATTTGTCATATGCTTCCATCTGGAATAGTACAATATGTACTCACTTTCAAAGAGAACCATTTTAAAAGCTTCTGGTGCCCTTTCAAGGTGATTTCTTAAGGACAGGAAGTGCAAATGCACATGTTTATCTCTGTACCTCTCCCCAGTAGACATCTGTATACTATAAACTCCTTGAGAGAAGGGACTGGTCCTATTTGTTGAATCCTGAGCATCTAATATACAGCTTAACAAATAGTAGGGTGTTAACAAATACTTGTGCCTGTCATATTGTTGGTGACCCACACACAATTGTAGAATAACCATATTATCCAGGACATAGTATAAAGCCTTGTTCATGTTTGCTTCTCATTTGTTTTTACATTTGAAGAATATAAAAGTGAAATAAAGGCACCGAGAGGGAAAAGTCTTTCCTAGCCCACGCATCTAAAAAACTTGTCTGAGATCATCTCTTTAAATAATTAAATTCTATTGAAACAGAACACCTTTTCTCCCAATTTGAAAAGGGTAGTCATTTTTCTACCTATGAGAACTTTCCATTTCTGTCATTTTTTTCCAAGTCTTGTTTAAGTAGACATCTAACTATCGTCCAGTCTCACTGTGGACATCTGTGTTTTTTCTTGTGCTTATAGCTATTTTGTGTTTTAGTGCTGACAGATGAACATAATTCAAATTAAGTCTAACAGTGCTGCAACAGTAACTTTTAAAAACAACCTTAAAAAATCTGAAAGTCAATGTCACTATCAGTGAAAGTCCTAATAAATTCTAGGTTGTATGTGAGATATTTTGCAGTTGATAATTTCATTGCTCAGCATAATGCAGCTATATTTAGTTACTGGATGTTTTCCCATAACTAGGCTATAAAGTTATTCAAGTTTTCTCTAACACATGTACATTTAACTTCACAAAGAGTACCAATGATTTCATTTTATGTGAATTTATGTAAATATTACCCTACTAACATAAATGTCTGCTTCCTTAGATCCATTTTGAGTTCAGGTATTAATTCTCAAATATTCAAATATTTATAGAGTGCCTACAATGCACAAAGTAGCATGCTAGAGTTTTGCTAGGACATTGGGATTGACTTCAGTTACAAAGTGTTCAATATATACATATGAGACATGCCATTTGTTTATAACACTGTAGAGGTCTGTTACAGAATACTTCAATGATGGCTATATTTTTTAATTACCACAAACAATTCTGAGAACTATATATAAAAACATAATTTCTTCTGAGTACTGACAAAGTTTGTTCTTGACACGGTTTGTTCTTTTGGATTTCTCTGCTCTCTGTTTCACTAAATTGTGTTCTATTATGCTATTGTATTCCCTTGAACTTGGCAGGATGCATTATGCAAATGAGTGCCTGGTTCTTATGTATCAGCAAGTGAGATCTCCAAAATGTCTGTGTTAACTTGCTGATTAAAGTTAACCTCAGCCAAATGGGAGAGCACACTAACTCAGTGCAAGATAAATGTCAAGGGTGTTTTGTGTTCTTTCATACAAAGTTTCCATCATAAATGTGACAGAATTAAGATGTTATAAGTATACCATGATAAAACACTGGAAGATTGAGTCTATGTTTTCCAACAAAAAGCTTCTTAAACAAATCCACTGATCTCATTGAGATTAATCAAGAAGGCGGCACTTATTGCCACTAAGTCATGAATGTCTAAGGACAGTTTTAAGTAACCACAAAATTAATATATCTCCAGAACATAACCTGTAGGCAAAACATGCTTTCAAATGGTATAATTAGTAGGCGTGCAGACTGCAAACTGGGACAGATATGAGTTCAAATGGGTTTCAATAGTTGGGCAAATGACAACATTATCTTTTGGAGACTGCATTGCCTCACCTGGAAAATGCATATGGTATTACCGATTTTATAGTTTTATGCTAGTTTTCTTTCTATTTCCTGTGTTTGGGTATCCATTAATTTAAAATTAATTCAGTAAAAATGATATTTGCAGTAGGCAGAATGGCATTCCACCAAAGACGGCCAAGTCCTAATTAATCCTGGAACCTGAGAATATGTTAAATGACATGGCAAAGGGAAGGAAGGCTGCTCATCACCCACCTTTCAACAGGGGGATTATTTTGGATTTTCCAGGTAAACCCAGTGTAATCCTAGGGTCCTTAAAAGTGGAAGAAAAAGGCAGAAGAGGAGAGTCAAAGAAAGAGGTTTGAGAATGGAAGCAGGGTGAATGATGTCATGCGAGAAGGACCTGACCTGCATGTCTGGCTTTGGCAGTGGAAGAAGATGTCCAGGAGCCAAGGAGCGCTGGTAACCTCTGGAAGCTAGAAAAGCCAAGGAAACAGATGCTCACCTAGAGCCTCCAGGAGGGAGCACAATTCTGCAAACACCTTGATTTTAGCCTGGTGAGATCATGTCACATGTTTGTCCTACAGAACTATAAGACAATAAATTTGTGTTGTTTCAGGTCAGTATGATTCTGGTAGTTTGTTGCAGCACTAATAAGAAACAATACAATGCTGGAATTTTGAGACTGTCTTTTACACTAAGAAACCAGCATGGTGGGTAAGAACTTGACAGTCTTTCTCTACAAATTAGGTTTATAAATTAAAATTTATAATATTATATTTTAATAATCAACTTACCGAACCTGTTTAAGTATCTTTACTTAAAATTTTATTTCATACACTTTACAATTATAGATTCACTTATATTTTAGCACTGTCTGCACTGGATTTGTAATGTACACAGCTTTATAGAGAAGGATTAAATGTAAAGCAAACACAGAGTATTATGTCAATTACTTCTCAATAAAGATGAAAAATAAATCCCTTATTCTATCTTAAAAAAGTGAATTGAGTAAACATCACTTTACTAAATTTTATGAGGGAGGCCTGTAAAGCTTAAAATGAATATTCTATTACAGAGATGGAAGCTAAGAGTATGTCAAGTTCAAGTTAATAGTTTCAGCTCCCTGCTCTGAATTATATAGGGATTTAGCTTTAAATATTGTAATTAAAATTATAATTATTGTAATACTCTCATTGGTTATTCTTCAGTGAGGTATGCATTATCAAACATTCTAAGCTATCAAGTGCTTTTTATTTATAAAACAATACTTAAAATTTTAATCTCCAAAGAAAGAAAGTGTAGCCTCTTTTATCAGTTCTGTTTAAGACGAATAGAACTTTCAATTAGACCCCAATACCATGTAATGCTTGGGTCATGAGGAGGTATTGTACTAGGACAAGAAGTGTATACAATGTAAAAACTAAATAGGCCACTGTCTGCTTTGGCAGATATAGAGATGATCTCCAGAGGGAAATGGTAAAAGGACAGGGGGAAATGTTTCCCTCTGGTGTCTTTAACATGGGCAGAAGAGAGACGACAGATAGTAAAGTGATAAGCAGGTAGCAGGATAACACTGGACCAGGATTCAAAGCGGCTAAACGCAGCAAGTCTTAAGCAATAACATTAGGTAGGTTCACCCTTAAAACAACTACATTGCAAGGCTTTAAGAGAATTGAATTATATTCAATACGTTCGCCTTTTTGGTCACTTAGGTGAAGGGAATCAGAATATGCCACTCCCAAAGTTGCCTCTTTGGCATAAGGATTATTTTGAGATTATTTTTTGAGAAAAAGCAGATATAGGAGAACTCTGAAAACAGAACCAGTTATCCCTTTTGTAAGGGAAATTTACATTTATAAGAGAAATCTTCATTTGTAAGCCTGTCTCCCTCTCTGTACCAAGAAGAGAAAGATGACTAAATCACCAGAAACTCCTATCAGGGTATTCCCTGGTGGTCCAATGGTTAGGACTCTGTACTCTCATTGCCAAGAGCCCAGGTTCAATCCCTAGTCAACTAAGGAACTAAGATCCCACAAGACACAGGAGTGGGGAGACGCCTATCACTAAGAAGGTACCCACTTAAATGTACATAACAACCTTACCTTAACTGGCCTCCTACCCAACACCCCTCCCCACAAACATCTTTCCTTTGTCCTTAGCTGAAGATGGTATTTAAGGTGGTGACCAGGACCCATTTCAGAGAATGTACTCATTTTCCCGGGGTATCGCCCATGCAGACATGAGGTATACATGTTAATAATGTGCTTTTCTCTTGTTAATCTGCTTTTTATTACAGGGGGGAGTTCCTCAGAGAACTCTACGCAGGCTAACTGAATTTCCCCAAAATGCAGTCAGATTGATTTTGGTGACAATTTATTCCAACTGTATGTTACTAGGCATTAAGGGATACACTAAGGCATGTGAAAAAATTTAACAGTTTATTTGAGCAAAAATCTGTTTGCCTCTGGCCAAACTGGAAGTGGCTAGGAGCACCCCACTGATAGGAGCCCAGGGAAGGACTTACACAGAGGTAGTGTGGAAGCAAAGAAAGGAAATTTGATTGCTATAGCTTAAAGCCAGGTTGGCTGTTTGTGATTGGTTGGCATTTTGATTCCGTAACCAGGAAGGGTTTACAGGCTTCAATTTGGGATTTGGGTTTGCTCGATTTGGGATTTGGGTTTGCTGGTATAGACCTCCGTGGCATTAAAACCACACCTCAGTCTAATGGCCTCCTTGTTTAATTTAACGAAGGCTCTTATCAGTTACCACCATTTACCTCATTGTATTTTAATATTGTTATGTGATTATAGCATTTTTATTTACTTGACCCAGGGTTTTGTATTAGAGAACGTGAGCAGGCAAACTTACCTGATTAGAGACATTACACTGGTTATGGATTAAGCTGTCATTCTCTATACCATGTGCACAAAGTAGTCGCAACAATCACTCTTTTATTACATTATTTAAAATATTAATATATAATAATAATAAAATGTCATGATTATAATAAAATTGTTATTGGCTATAACATGCTGGGCATTATAGGAAACAGAAAAATTCCTCCCCTCAATTACATTCTAGTGGAGAAATCATACAACAAGCACGGTAAACAAATATAGTGGTAAATACTGAGAAAAAGAGAGCGTGAGAGAGAATGGGAAGTGCAGGTGGACTAGAGAAATATCAATATTTAGAGTGGTCGGTCCAGGTTTCTGGAGCAGCAACTCTAAAGTAGGGACCTGAATGAAATAAGGGAGTGGACCATGTGGATCTCTCAGTAAAGGGCATTGTGGGCAAAAAGTCTGTCAAGAGCAAACATTCTGTCACAGGTGGTTGCTTAAAACATCAATGATGAAACTAGCACAGCTGATCAGAGTGAAGTAGGGAGGAACTAGTAGAGACGAGACAGGAAAGGTAGGGGGAGTCAGATGAGGTCTTGTAGGTCATGTTAAAGACTTCAACATTTACTCCAAGTGAAATTACAAGCCATTATTGGCTTTCCAGCATTGGAATAACATGCTTGGACTTATTTGTTTTGACAGGATCCTGGCTACTTTCTTGAGAATTAACTACAGGGCTTAAGGTGGGATGGGTCAAAGGTAGAACCAAGGAGGACAGTTAGGAGGCTACTGGAGTACAGATGAGAAATGGGTGGTTAGACCATGGTAGTTGTAGAGAGAAGTTGGTGATTTATGGATATTTTGATAGTGGAGTCAATAGAATTTGTCTCAAATTTGGAGTGAAAAGGACAAACGACTTAACATCAAGCTTTTTGGTCTTTGCAATTAAAGATTACCATAAATTTTGATGATGAGAACTGCAGAAGGAGCAGTTTTTTGGGGGGTGGGGGGTGGGGGGAAAACTAGGAAATAAGTATGAACATGATAAGTTTGAGATGCTTATTGAACATTCAAATGAAGATGTCAAGTAGGCATATGGTCTGAAATTCAGGGAGAGGTTTAAGGTAGAGCTATTAATTTGGAAGTCATCAGCTTATAGATGGTATTTTAAACCATGAGATTGGATAAGATCACAAGAAGAATGAGTGAAGGTAGATAAAAGAGGCTCTAGTCTCTCATTAAGATGTCTGAGAGAAAAAGAGAAACCAGCAAAGGGACTGAGAAGGCAAAAGCAGGTGAATGTGATGGCCTGCAGGAAAGTGAAGAAAGTATTAAAAAGAGGCAGGAGAGATCCAGTTGTGTCAGTTACTACTGACAGGTCAAAGATGCTGAGTATTGAGAAGTGATTATAGGGTTTAGCAGTGTGGAGGTTGAAGAACCAGAATGTCACCCCACAAGATGCCACTTTAACATAAGGATTATTTTGAGCTGAAGGTGGATAAGAAGCAGATACAAGAAAAGCTCCCTGCCTTCAACTTATTTGCCTAAAAGCAGGACATAAATTTTCAAAGTTGTCCTTCCTCCTCTACCAGGAAGGATAAAAGTTTATCACAGGAGACAACTTGACACCCTTATCCTGGAGACTGCCAGTGGACTCTACGTGACAAACTTTACTAACTAGCCTTTATGTACAATCAGTTTCCCAAATATTTGCTTTCCCACATTTTGCCACCCATGGAAGCCTAAAGTAACTTTCCTTTGTGCTGTCATTTCTCTACAAATTTATTGTCTTTGTAGCCTGAATAGCCTGAATTCTAAGCTATTTCTTTGAGTTACTCATTTCTGGTTACTTCCATGGGATACAGAAAGGATGCACATGTTAATAAACTTTTTCTCTTGTTAATTGTTCTTTTATTATAAAGTCCCAGCTGAGAACCTAAGATGGGAAGAGGAGTAATTTATCATGACTTTGGTAATTGTCCTGATTTAGTAGTGGGGATAAAAAAATTCAATAAAATATGTTCAAGAGAGACTAGGAGGAAGACATTTGAAGATGCAGTGAGTATGGAGAATCTTTTCAAGGAGTCTTGCTCCAGTTATAATAAAGAAATCATACATTAGTTGGAAGACAGAGTGGAAACAAGAGAGGTTCTTTGGGGGTCTTTCTGCTCTTTGTTTTAGGATGAGAGAAATAATAGTATGTTTGCATGCTGATGGTATTATGCTTTGCGGAGGGTGGGGGAAAATAATACAAGAAAAAGAAGAGATAATTGCTGGAGCAATGACCTTGAGTGGGAGATAGGGGATGGGATGCTAGCTAGATGCATGCAGAGTTCTTTCATAGAACCAGGAGAGAAGCTTGAGATGAGGAACACTGACACATGTAAGTAGGTGGATAGAGTGGTGGAAGACTGTCGAGTCTCCTTTGCTTCAATTTTCTCAGTTAAGTTGTTATTCATCTAGGATAATGTGCAAGTGAAAGGACAAGGAAAATATAATAGATCTAAAACAGTAACAGAGAACAGTATGGAGGTTCCTTAAAAAACTAAAACTAGTACTACCATATGACCCAACAATCCCACTCCTGGGTATGTACCTGGAGAAAACTGTAATTCCAAAATATACATGCACCCCAATGTTCATAGCAGCACTATTTAGAATAGCCAGGACATGCAAACAACCTAAATGTCCATCAACAGAGGAATGGATAAAGAAGATGTGGTGTGTATATACAATGGAATATTATTCAGCCATAAAAAGGAATGAAATTAGGTCATTTTTAGGAATGAGGATGGACCTAGAGACTGTCATACAGAGTGAAGTAAGTCAGAAAGAGAAAAACAAATATCATATATTAATGCATAGATGCAGAACCTAGAAAAACAAAGCATTGTAAAGCAACCATACTCCAGTAAAAATATAAGTAAAAATAAAACACAGTAACAACAAACACTTCCCAGTAGGTTCATTTCTCTTAATTCTCTACTTAGCCTGATAGTTATTTCTAATGATTCCAGTGGACTTTGAGCAGCAAAGTGGATTCATCTGTCAGGATGTTACCTAAATACTACTCATGCATTCAGTCTTTACTGCAGGAAAAGAACCTAGAGCCTCTTACAAAAGGAAAAAGAAACTCTAGACTCCTTGTTCCTAGAAGATAGAGCCTGTATCAGCACAATTTCTTCTTAGGAGTGTAGATACCCCACTAAGATGCTAATTAAGTGCTTGTCAGGGAGAATTATTTGCCCTTCCTCTCTCATCTGTTTTTCCCTGCTTTTGCAATCTAGTCTTTGGCTGCAGAATTTCAATTCACAACACAGATATTTCTGGGAAAGTACAAAAATCTCTGGCAGTTGCAAGCAGTGCTTAAGTTCTCATTTGGAAATCCTTTCCTAAATCCATCAAAATTTGGCACTTGTATTTAAATTAAGATGACTGAAGTAAGGAAGATTAATTTCAAAACATGTAACCCAGTGGCATAAATTTTGGTGTGATGACCTCAGAGTATTAGAAAGAGAGACAGTGTATGAATTCTGGGTTTTGTTTGTCTTTACGAGTGGTAGCAAAAGGTTAGTTATTATGACCCATAAAGCTCAGTTACAATTACTGACTTTGAGGCATTAAGATGAGTAGCTCAGAATGGGGGGAGAAGGGTGTGGTAAATTTTACATATGAACAACTATGATTTGAACTTTTTAATAACCAGTAATTTATCTATGTAAATGGGTAGACCAAGTGCTTAGTTGTATGATTTTTTCTAAGCTAATTAATTTACTAAGTGGTACTTTGTTTATATGTATGTTTATAGGAAATATACTCATATTTTATTTTATTTATATTAGTTTGTTTCCTTTAACATATACCTATTATGGTCTGGGAGCATAATTCATTAAGAGGGAATCCTGTGATAATAGCAGCTAACCTTGCAGATATATATATATTTAAATTAGACACAAATAATGCAAAAACTGAATTATATGTGTAGTTTTCCAACAGAGATTAATTTTAGAAAAATGCATAATTCCATCCGTTCACCTGAAAAATGCTCTACAATAAATATATTCTACTTTGATACATTAGTAAATATAATGCCTAAAGTGTACTTTTAACTTCAGAACTTTCCCATATACTATTTTAGGCTTTGGTCTTCAAATAAAAGTATATTCTAATCTAAGATGACTTTATAATAATCTTTTTTGAAATAAAAAGCTTGGATAATAATACCTTGACTTTTCAGATTATATTAGAGAAAAAAAATATTCTTCTGAGTTATATTTTAATTGTTAGAAACAATCCAAGCTAAAATCACCCAAGATAATAAAGTTTTGTTGCTGTTATTTTAATTTTACAGTTGCAATAATACATCTTATAATTTGAAAAACTAAGATGTGATGGGTAGATATGTAAGAGTGTGTCTGGTAGGTATGGGTAGCAGAAGTATCCCTATATGTTAAAGCACTTTTAACTACTGCTCTGTATGACTACTGCCCCATAAAGTATTCTTTTAGGGCAATAGCTGGGTACAAATGGCCATTACTACAGACAGCAAAAAAACCTTCATGGCAATATTCAGAGAATAAAAATTTATGCTGCTTGATTAAAAACACTCAGTTCCAGAAAATTTATTCAGCAGTAGTTTGACTCTTTCTAGTAATCAAAATTTATACTCCATGGATTTGTGAATATTGATCTGGGGGGAGAATGGTAACTATATTCTGCCACGAGTTTCGTTCATTCAATAAATATGGGTGGTTATATCCTGTTATGTAGGAAAGGAAGCTAATGAGGGACAGGAATGATATGAATGTGCAGACAGAAGTAAACACAAAAGGAGAGAAAGAACCTGAAGACGCTCAAGTTTGGTTACAGTTCCATATCCATATGGACGCTCACATTGATTCTTGCCTTGGGTTCCATGAGTGATGCCAGAATCTGTATAATAAATTACACTCATACTCAAAATAATGTACTGATTTTGTGACATACAACTAAAAATATCCCAACAAACATCTGATGAATAATTGCATTCAAAGCTGTGGATATAGTCATGGATTACTACCAGGCATTGATTTGGGTAGATGGAGAGAAGTTTCATTGAGATATTTGGTGGAAAAAAACAAAGAAGGACTTACTAGGCCAAAGAATCTTACACAGGTTCTATAGAATATATACACACACATATATACATATACAGTCAATCCTTATTATTCATGGATTCCATATTTGTAATTTGGTCTGCTCACTAAAATTTGTAACCCCAAAATCAATACTCATGGCATTTTCTCACATATCCAGGGACATGCACAGAGCAGCAAAAAAATTTGAGTCATCCAATGTGCTTGCTCCTAGCTGAGATCAAATAAGGTGATGGCCTTCCTGTTTTAGCTCCCAAGTGTCCTTTTCGCATTCTATTTAGTGCCATGCTTTCTGCATTTTTTTGTGCTTTTGTTGGTAATTTTGTTGTTAATAATGGCCCCTGTAGTACTAAAGTGCTATGTAGCATTCCTCTTTGCAAAAAGGCTATAATTATAATGCGCCTCATGGAGAAAACACATGTGTTAGATACGCTGCATTCAGGTATGAGTTAAAGTGCTGTTGACCATGAGTTTAAAATTAATGAGCTAACTATATACATTATATATATAATATACAATGTATGTTTCTATTTAAAAGACACCTTAAAACAAACTTATGTAATGATTCGTTGACAAAAATGTGTCCAGAGCTTTGTAGGAACCTAACCCTGTATCTCCCTTAGGAGTAGTGGTTTGCTGATTCAGTGTTTCTTGCAACATTATAAACATAACCATGAATGAGAATCAACTAGATATAAACTCCATTTCGCAGTATAAGTAAACATAATATTGAATGAAAATAATACAAATTACTAATTGAATGAAAATTATGTAAATTATAATTATTTTTAAACATTCTCAAATTTCCTAAATCAAAGTTTTATTCTTTAAGACATATCTATTTTGGATTAATCAGTTCTACTTTATTGCCAAAGAACTAGTTTTCCTTGAGGTTCAAAACATTTATCAATTGAATCACTTTAGAATATTAGACTAATAAAAGGGTTATTAGGTTGTTTTCTTTTTCCAAGATATTAACCAAACCGTTAAGAACAGAATGTTTGTTTTCAAGCACTTGTATGCATTTAAGGATGAAAATTATACATATGATCTTACCTAAAAGAAGTGGTTTCCAGCTGGATAGGTAGAGAAAATGAGAACAGAATATTCTCTATTATCCCTTATTACTGTCAAGTCAAAATATCTCAGTAGCTACTTCAGTTGTTCCTGTATCACATTCCTTTCCTTTCTCAATAATGTCATTGTCAGTGTTGAGGAATGGCCCACCATTGGTTTATAGTTCTTCCCTCCTATTATAATTGGCTCTGAAACCAAATCCCCCTAAAACAGAGTTCCTCTGCTAAGTTTATGATTAACCTCTCTATCCAAAATATTATTCCCTTTCTTGTCCAACACCTGTTCCCCCCAAGACTGAGAAGTATCAAAGCAATGGGGGAAATGCAACCGAGCAGGACCCTGTGGAACACTCTCAAGTGCAACGCCTTTCTGTGTCCTCCATTTCTTGCTTGTAGGAAAAAGGATTCAGCCTCCTAAACCTTTCCTGAGTTCCAAAGGGCAGAATCAAATAGTTACTAATTAGAGGAGTGAGGGAATGCAGAAACAAAAGAAAGGCAATCCTTGATTAAGGAACAGTAGTGCAGTGATGGGGCAGGGTCCTGGTTCCTCCTGGAAGAATATACCTAAAATCTGATATATAGCTCTGAGCTCTTCCATAGGAACTAAGGCCCCCACTCAGGTGCAAGATGGTAACTTCAGGCTGTGCACAAGCATGTGGATCCTGGACTGGTTAAAACCAGAGGCTGATGATCGAGATTCCTGTGACACCATCCTATTGCCTCACCATCAACCAATCACAGAAGGATTATGCACCCTGCAGACCTCCTCCCCAAATTTTTCCTGGCAACAGATGACTACTCAGAAGCCATCCTGGTTATCTTAAAAATTCCTTTTTTGATAAAGAGCAAGAACTTTTATTTGGCAGAATGTTTAGAAACTCCCTTTCAAGGGGAGAGCAGTGGCCACCCCGCAGGACCACTTGAGGCTCCCAGCCTCTCCTGTCATCCACAGGAGAGAATTGTGATGAATGCGTTTTGTTTAACCTTTCAAGTATCTGTTTCCTTCTATTACTTTGGGGTGTTTTGGGATGAGTGAATATCCCATGCTATGAAGGGTGCATGATTTCATTAAGTGAATGTTGAGTTTAAAACTAGTTTTTAAGGGTTGATGCAAGTTGTTTTTGAAACCATTAGATTTCAAAAATGATTTTATTGCATTAAAAGGCAAAACTGGTTATTTCACAAATTTTGTGAAATGCTCACATATCCAAGATAGTGTGATGTTTCTTCATGCACTTGAGGATATGTATTTCTTACAATCATTATTAAATATTTCTAGGATTAGCTTTATAATTCTTTGTTCTCCTACTGGTTTAGGGTAATCCCAAGAATAACTTAAATGGAATCAAAATGAGATTATCTGGCTTCTAACACAGAACATTCTTCAGACACCCACGGTAGATAGCATTCATAACATTGCCTAAGTAAACGGCCAAGATTTATAGAATAGCGAATGTTACCACAGAATAAATTGTACACTTCCCAAAATCTACTTTCTAGCATACACTGATTTTTACCACACTCTAGGAAGGTTTTTTGTTTTGTTTTGAAAACACATTTTATCAAGCTCAAACTTTAAAAGAAAAAAGTACTCACTTTAATATATTTTCCTTGGTGGAGATGAAAAGGGCACTGCACCCTACACTAAATTCCAGCCAAGAAAAAAATTTGCAGTTTGACAGATATTCCATTATTTTTTTAAGGAACTGTGTGCGTCACATTAGAAGAAATTCGTTTTTGAGTAAAATTATTCAGAAACAGCAAAACCATTTTTTAAAGCCATAGCTTTTCATACTTATAGAATTTTCCTAATTCTCTCCTTACCCTGATTAGAAAATGTAAATGAATGAAATGCTCGAAAGTTGACTGAACCCAATATAAGAAATGAGTGAATCCAGGTTAGGTCTAACTGTTACACATTTGTAATCTATATGTTATTGGAAGTTGTATATTTTCCCACTTCCTCCCTAAGCCAGGCTCTCCTGAGGACATCGACCTCCAGGCCACTAAGCAGGGGAGGATCGTTTAAGGCCTCACTCAGTCTGCTTGATATGAGGTAGTTGAGGAGTTGCCTTCACCCACACGAGGGAACGGGCCCCTGCTTGACCCACTGGTCCACAGCACTTATTGGAATAACCTCAGATTTGTATTAAGTTATTGCCTCCTTTGCCTCTCAATGTGTTCAGCTCCATAAATAAAACCCCTGTTTGGAAGGGAAAATATCACAGAAGTTCCATTAACAGTAGGAGTTATAGAATCTGCAACTAAAACTTCAAATATTTTTGGCTATTATCTCTTGACTAAAAGTTCACAATTTATCTTATTCTAGATAAAATATATCTTATACTAGAAACCTTTGATTCTTCTTCATCCTTGTATAACTGCACAAATATCACATTGTCTACCTAACTTGGGGCCTGTCAAATTGCACAGATAATGAGTCCACCATCCTTTCACACACACTATGGATGGAATGTTCATGTTCCCCCCAAATTCATATTGAAGCCCAAACTCCCAACATGATGGTATTTGGAGGTAGGGCCTTTGGGAAGTAATTAGCTGTAGGTGAGATCATGAGGTATAGTATCCTTAGAAGAGATCTCTCTCCACTGTATGAGGACACATTGAGAAGGTGGTAGTCTGCAAGCCAGGAAGAAGGTCCTCAACAAGAACCAAATCTGCAAGCACCTTGATCATGGACTCCCCAGCTTTTAGAATTGTGAGAAATAAATATCTGTTGGTTAAATCACCCACTCTATGGTATTTTCTTATAGCAGACAGAGAAGACTAAGACAATACATCATCATAGTTTGACCAAACTATAATTTAAAAATAAAAACACTTGAAGTTTAGGATCATACCCATTTAAAAAGTTCATGCTCATTTGATTAATTTTATTGACACTACATTCATGTCCATCTTTCAAACTCAATGGTGATGATTCATAGGTCTAAATCTTTAGTATAAAATTCTCACTGAACTTCAACCCTTCATTCCTGTCTGCTGTATTTTTTCCAATAGATACATCTCCATCAAAACATCCTGGGGTAAAAGAAAAAAATCCCCTCTCCAGCACTTCTCACAGGCATTATTGTCCACAGGCATTCAGGCCTCCATGGAAAATCTCACTCCCTCAACTTCTTCACTTAATCACTTAGACATTCTTTGCACAGAATTTAAGTTATTTATATAAACAATTTTACATTTTTAAGCATTTTTTCATGTATGTCCTACTGGTTTTGTCAATTACTTTATATAATTTAGTGACTTGGAACCCAAATGTATTCCGTATCTCTCCCAGCATTTAACATAGAAGTAACTAATGGTGCTCAGTGAATTCCGTGATTAAGATGGTGAACTTCAAATATAATATATCTTTTTCAGATGTTGATTTCTACTCATACAAGAGGATTTTAAAAGTTTTAGAGGATTTTAACACATTATTAAAACAATTATTTAAAAATCACTCAATTGCACCAGTATCTCCCTCCTGAACTCCAAACAAAAGAACTATTTTGTGGAATATCTATATCCATGTTAATGAAAGAGGCTAATGATTCTTTGGTCATATCTTTGTCAAACATCTGTAATTGTCCTGAACACATTCATTCTTTAAATGTTTCACTCTTGGATACAAGATACTGCTTAGAGATTGGAAAGAATAGAAAATAAGAATTATAATAGTAGTAAAATCCTAACTTGAAAATTGGACAAGTACAGATTTACTGTTACAGACATAAAACTATATTCAAAGATGTGTACTCTGCAGTTATTTTGGGCAAGTGAATGACTACTGTTCTTAATTAGAAATTGGTGTGCCATCTTTTGTATAGAAGAGAATAAAAATTAGTTAATACAAAATTTAAATTCATAGAATCATTCATCTATAAATTATTAAAAAATTAGAACATATGAGACCCAAAAGGGAAGATTGTTTATAAAAATATCTATAATTTTTTTAAAATCTATATTTCAGATATTTTACACATATATTCTTGTTTAATATCATCAAATTAGGTAATTATATTTAGTATCTCTTTTTATTTAAGGAAAAACTGCAAACTGAGCATAATTTGTCCATAGGCACACAGAACTGATAAGGTACCTAGCAGGAATATGAACGATTGTTCTAAGTCCATATACTTTCCTTTACTCAAGATAGCTCGCCCTCTAAATTTAATTTTACAGCAAAAGTAGTTCAACTACATACATGTAATTTTCAACGCATGTTCTGACTGCTTACAAGTGTTAGGAAGAGAATCAAATCTCTGTACAGATTAAATATGTTTTTGAAAATATTCAAACATTTTGTGCATATCTTAGGTATTTTGCCACCATTTTACAGATGTTTCAAAATTAGTCTAGGGTTACTTTCTCATATAAATAGGCAAAGAAAGAAAGAAACAAACAAAAAAGCTATTTAGGAGCATAAGTAATGCCTTAGGAAAGTAACAATAAGGATCACCCCCTCTGTCTCTGCCCCATTAAAAAGTTCAGGTTTAAGTGACCCCCAACTGAATGCTCTTGGAATTTGATTATACATAATTGTTTTCACACCATGCCAGAGAATATAGATCAACCAATAACTTTCAAGAAAGGCCAACTGCATTAGAAGATAAATGGCCTGGTACTGGGGAAAGACCCTTGAGGGAAGAGAGGATTATAGCTCAAGCAGAAGTCAAGTACATTTGTTGACTTAATATTGCAGCTCATATTTTCCTAGTTGAAACATCTGAAGAATCACAGTAGTAGGTAAAATTTGTTATACTCTGCTTTGAGTAAATCTAATTATGAATTAGAGGGGTTATTCATTTTACAATAGGATGGCTGTAAAAGCCTTGTTGATTTTAGCAATTCAGTTTATAAAAGGTACTTTTATATAACCACACAGATATATTTTGAGGAAAGAGGCTGAATTGGGAGTAAAGATCCCTTAAGGCTACTTAATTCTGGATCTGTAATTCTCTAATTTGTTTCACAGCCTCAGTTTTCTCATCTGAAAAATTAAGCCACTAGTATCAGTGGTACTATGCATCTGCTAAACAAGGTGATGAATCTGTATATCAGAACCCACATATGGAGGTTAGCCCAAGTCATAAATCTAAACCTAAGTCAGTCTGCACTTACTCCGGGAAACTCTTGTCAAGAAAACCTAACATAAACCAATCCTCCAACTCAGCTTTAGTTAGCTTACCTGTCCCTAGACAATAAGACCTGTTAGCTTTATAAGGAAATCCTTGACCTCCTGGTCAATCATGCCCTGTTTCCAAGTTGCCTCTTTGAACACTCTATAAAACTTGCTCTTGCCCCAAACCTCTCAGGAAGTGCCTGTGAGGCACTACACTCCTCCAATTCATGGATTTTCCCTTGAATAAAGGACATCAGAGTTGTTACTAAATCGTTTTAGTCTTTTTAGTTGATAAAAGCAATGTTCATAGTTGTGAAAGTCAGGATTTCCACCCCTGTACTAATTTGGATTGTTGTTCAAATACCTTATTTTGTTATCAAGTACCTTAGTAGGTATAGTATAGAATTTTTATGTTAAAAAAAAATCAATGAAGTATTTTAAACCTTATTTCCTGGTGATGGAACTGTGAACTGGCTTGGGTTTAAGAACTTAGCAGGTTTTTTAATCTTCTGGAATTGGTTTGGAACAATATCTTTAAAGGCTTCTCAATAGACAAGCAAACAATCTTAAAGAGGATTTCTGTCCTGTGTACTTGGGTACCACAAAGCTGATCCCTGAGCAATAATACAGCATTGTAAACACCCCCAAAGCGACATGAAAGCTACAGTGTGCTAAGTCTTTTCAAAAACATTCCTAAGAAGAACAGTATAAATTGTAGGCAGCTTTCTCAGGGCTTAAAGATAATTATGGAAATTGTTGTAAATAATTTTAGAATGCCTCCAGCTAGAGATCACAGTAAATTTTTTTCCAAAGAACTTAGAAATCCATGGAATCAACATTAGGCTTCAAATTTTATAAAATGAACTCAATTTGATTTGAAGAACACTAAACACTTAAGTTTCCTTTACAGGTGTAAGTATTATAAATAATGTTCACAAGGGAGGAAAACAAAAGGAAAGGGCAATAAAACAGAAAGGCAGTGATGTGTGGTTGGGGATGAGGTGGGGAGAAAGAAGCAAACCTGTAGAAAACTCAAGAAAAAATACTATGACCCCTAAAATGTGAATCACCTATGAAATGAATCTAATAATCACGTCACATTTTTTCTCTTTAGGGACATCTAAATGTCACATTAACTTAGATAACATGGAGAAAGGAAAATGAAGCCTGTGACTTGTTTTTGATAATGGAGTGATATTTGCATAATAAAATTCAAGAGGTTGACTTTACTGTTTGCATAACAACTAATGATCAGTAGAAGTCTGAGATGACCCCCATCCAATATTCCCACCCCCTGGTGTACATGCGCTATACAATCTTCTCCCCTTGAGTGTGGAGGTGGAACCTAGTTATGTGTAGGCTATCACTCTTGTGATTAGGTTCCATTAATAGATTCTGGAGCTGAGTCAATGCTTGTAAAGTAGACAGTATGGGCTAAGTACTCATTTTTAGCTGAGCTTAGGCAAAAGGCAGCACAAGTGAATTAACTTGATACAAAGTTCCAATGCAAAGTTTCCAGTCCAGTGAAAAACAGGACAGCTTTCAGAGCAACCACAGGTGTTAGAAATGAAGGTGGGAATCCCAGAAAGGAGAGAGCCAAAGGGTGGAAGCCCCAAATTCTGTTGATAAACTCTCTCCAAATCTCTGGCTGAATCCAGAAACATGCATTGATAGGAAAGATCCAATTATACAAAAAAGAAGTAAACTGAGATGTGAACTGCTTCTCTGGACATAGGTTGTAGTGGAAATCCAACCATAAATATGTATGCATCTAATAAGAGAACCTCAATTTACACAAAGCAAAAATTAAGGGTTAAAAGGGATGAAGACAATTCTATAACCATAGAGATTTTAACATTCCTCTCTGAGCATCTGAAAAGACAACTAGAAAAAAACTCTGTAAAACACAGATGATCTGAACAACGTTGTGAATCACCTTGACCTATATGTTAGTTTCCTATTACTTCTGCTGCAACGTTCTGAATTATTTAATGGCTTAAAACAACTTATCTTACAGTTTTGGGGATCAAAAGTCCAAAATGGGCTTTACTGGGTCAAAAACCAAGGTGTTGGCAATACTACAGTCCTCTAGAGGCTCTAGGAAAGAATGATTTTCTTACTTTTTCCAGCTTCTAGAGGCTTCTCTAGCCTTAGCTCATGCCCCTTCCTGCATCTTCAAAGCCAGCAGCTTAGTATATTCTCAAGCCTCTAATTTAGTCATCATATTGCCTTTCTTCCTGTCTGAACTTACTCCCTCCCTCTAATGAAGGCCCTTGTAATTCCATTGAACCCTTCCAGAAATCTAGATCATTTCCCCATCTAGTCATATCTGCAGTTCTCCTTTTCCACAAAAGAGAAGAGTTACAGGTTCTAGGGATGATGTTTACTTCTTTGGAGCACTGCTTTAGGTACCACAAGGTAACTGATGGTTATAAACTACCACACCTATAACTACAAAACTGATTTTTGAGTGCATATAGCAAATCCACCAAGATGGTCCATATGCCAAGGCCATAAAAAAGACCCAATTCTTATTTCAATAAGTAATAATTGAACCCATACAGTTTGTTTTCTGACTACAATTGAATTAAGTTAGAAAACTGCAGCATGTATCTAGGAACACCCCCACCCCTCCAAAATACTTCTAAGTAAAACATGAGGCATAAAGAAACTACAACGAAAAATCAAAATATTTCAAACTGAATGAAAATGACAATATATAATAGACTGAAATTTGTGAAATATGACTGAAGCTGTGCTTAAAGAAAGATGAACCCTTTAAATGCTTATGTTTTTAAAAAGGCCAAAATCAGTGGCAAAGAGAAAAATAAATTCAAAATAAGTAGAAGAAAAAAAAATTTCATTGCCAAACAAAAGCTCAAAGCAAAAAGAGTTCAAAGTTAAAAATCTACCACTCCATTTTATATGCAAACCCTTATTCAAATATAAATGTAAGAAAACAAACACGTAATCTGCAAAAACTAAAAAAATTAATTTCCGTGAGCCCTTCATGAAAAAATTACTAGAGAAAGAAGTGAAACCAGCCAGAAAATATAGGAATAGTGCTGGCTGTGAACACAGATTTAATTAACTATAGGACTAACCATAAAAAATAAAAATGATGGCTATGGAAGAAGAAAATTGAAAGGAGATGGGAAAGAAATATTGAAATTCTGTCACTGTTTATAGATTCTATTTAATAAAAATGGAGGATTAAGTGTAAACACCCACAATGACTGTACATCCTAACAAAAACACAGCCTTCCAGATCATCAGAGCTCACACATCAGAGTAAAGCAAGTGGTCCATGTAGTGAAATATATAAAAACAAAAAGTTGTGAAACCAGAGAGCATAAATAAAATACGATGACAGAACTAAGAACAAACACACCTTTTTCTCTCAATACACAAAATGCAGCAAACTCACCAATTATCTTAGGTTGGGTTTCCTAGAAGTAGCGTCAGAGAAGTTCAAGCGATTCATTAGAAGACAGTGCCTCACGAGTGAGGAAGGCAGGAGAAGGTAAGGATTAAAATCCAAACAAGCATGTGATCGCAGCAGAGACTAATTTCAGCTTAATTCCACAGGAAAGTTCTGGAACAAAAAATTACACCTGAATTATTTACCCTTTGAGGCAAAGGGGCTAATCTTTTATACCCTGTTGTCAGTTAGTCAGTGGCTGAGGTCTGCCTCCTGATGAGAAAGGGGGAAGTGAAGGTCATTCCTAACCTGATGGGTAAATTGGCTTTAGCTGGGGGCAATTCTCCAGAGAAAGAGGCAGCTGAGAAGCATTACTGGCCAATAATCAAGGCAACTGGAGGATGGATATCTGAGTGGGGTATCAACAGCATCCACTACAGAACATCCCCTGTATCACCCAGACATACTTGCTTCCTATGTTAAGTACACTCCATCTAGGCACAATTTCCCCAGGATCCTGCTTGGTCATGTTTCTAGGGAAGTTTACAAGAAGAGGTTAGTTGACCAAGCTATGGCATCAACAGCTGCAGCTAGTCCTGAGGCTGTAAGTGATACTGATAATCTCCTTTGCTGATAATCTCTTTCCTGCCCATGCTACATAGTGGCCATAAAACCTGGAATCTTTCTCTCTCTGCCACCTTGTTTACTTCTTCTGTGGTATGTTAAAAGAGCAAGTTTTTTTCTTTGAGTGAAAATCAGAGAAGCAACACATCAGAGCTATACTTGCAGGGGCTGATGGAAATGTTGCATGATTAACGAGTAAATGGTCATGGAGCATACCATGTGATGTCAGTCAACATACCATGTATTGTAATATGTTAGCGAGAAATCATTTGTCTGCCATGATTTCATACTTTATGGTCACTCCTGTAGAATCCCTTCCCCTTTGACTGGAAGTTCTGTTAGTCTAGGTTAATGAAGGAGAACTGAATATGCCACCCAAAATGTGCTTCTTTGGCATAAGGATTATTTTTAACGGATTATCTTTTAAGAAACTGGAGATACAGAAGAAGCTCTGAAAATGGAGTATAAGTTATCCTTTTGTAAGGGCTATCTATTTTTAAAAGGAAATTTACATTAGAAAAGCCGCCTGTGCCAGGAAGAGGGCTATTACCAGAGGAATCCATTTTACCTGAGACTTACCTGCTTGGCAGGACCACTTTTGCTTACCAAATATTTCCTCTTCTCACCTCCCCATGAATTGACTTCTCCCCTCTGAAGCCCCAAGTCCCCATGCCTTCTCTTAGCTCTGGATGGTACAGAGGTCTCAATCATCTGGGTGCCTTTTGAGTCTCATATCTTTGTGGGGCTCCTATATGGATGTACATAATTAAAATAGTTTTTATTTTCCTCCTATTAATCTGTCTTTTATTATGGGAGGCGGGAGCAGGTCTTAGCCAAGAATCTAGAGGGAAAATTATCCTTACAGTGACTTGGGTGGTGGGTTGAACTGCCTTTCACCCCAAGGGTTCTGAGTTCCTGATTACCATGCCTTTATGAGGATGTAGTTGCTTACTTGTCCAATTACAATCACAAATGAGCATGGGAGTATTGAAAAATACTCAAGTGGATCATCTGAATTACAAATACATTTCTCTCCACCTTTGTCTTACTGCTTCATGATGATCAAGGCTAATCACCCCCACCAGAATAGTGGTCTCCTTTTTTTGCCCAATGGTCTGCTGGTATGAGGACATTGAAGTCTCTCTTGCTATATTTCTTGGTGGATGCATTCCCCTTTCAAAACTAAGACCACTTAGACCTACTTCGCCTAAATGCTGGAATAACAACTAAAAATTGTGAATTATGTGACAGGACCATTACTACTTGCATCTCCAGTTTTCAGAACTAATGTATTCTACTACTTGAGATAATACCATATACTGTATAAAGTATATGCCAAATTTCGAAGGATAGATAGTGCACCATCCACACAGGGTGTCATCTCCAAGGTGGCATCTCAGCTGTACGTTCATCACTCTGAGCCTGGTGGGTTCTGGATAGATATGGTAAGTGCTAGAACCTATATATGATATGGCCTGTACGTGCTAGTATCAGTATCCCATGTTCCCGGTCCATTGGCATGACTCTTTTGCTAAAAAGTGAACCCCTTGGTCTGAGGGAATGTTAAGCCAGATGCCATCTTGGTAGATGAGATATTCTGTGAGCCCTTAGATAGTGGTATTGGCTAAAGTACTGGAGACAAGAAGGGAAAATCAATACCTGGAATATAAGTCAATTCCAGTCAGTATGAATTGATGCCCTTTCTAGAACTGAAGGGTATGATTTAATCAACGTCTCACTAAGTGTCTGGTAGGTCTCCTTCAGGATTCACGCTATACTGGGGGCTCAGCATTGACCTCTTTTGCTAGCAGGTAAGACATTTAGCAGCAGAAATAGTTAAATCAGCCTGAGTAGGAGGAAGAGGTGAGGATGAGAGGGAGCTCATGTTATTGACATAGTTTCTATCTTTGCTACTGTGTTTATTTCATTCATGAGCCCAAAATTGGGCTGTGGTGACTGAGGTCAGAGGAGAGCTGGCGTTTACAGTCCAAGTCATCCTATCTACTTAGTTGTCTAGTACCTCTTTGGATATCCTCTGACTGGCATCCACATGTAATTAAAAATATCTTCACACTTTGTCCCAACTCCCACAGGTCCATGTACATGCTTCTTCCTCAGATATTCTATACTCGATCTTCTGACTTTCTTCATCCCAGAATTCTGACCAACCTGTTAAGACACTTCCAAAGCTTATGAGTCTATGTAAATTCTTGGGTCACTTCTTTCTGCATACAAAGGAGATTATCAAAAGCTCTGCTCCAAACCCTATCCACAGGGAGGATTTCACTTCACTGTCTTTCACGTACACTCCCAAAATGATCTATAGTAATAGTGGCTTCGTGGCACAATTTTCTCCTTGATCTACATGAAAAGTTGACCAATTTATGACTAACATGAGCTTTTTTTCTCCATCAACTAGTCATAAGAAACCCTCATGAGGCCATAGATGAGTTGTATCAAGGGAGAGGTATTGATGCAGTGATTCAGTAGAGGTGAGTATCAAGAGAGACTTGGACCATGTATTCATTCAGCTAACCTGTGCCCTTTGACATTCCTGAAGCTGATAACAGATGTATCACTTCCATTTTACTTGGAGAGGATGTTGAGCCTACCTGACTTGGGGGAATCTAATAGTACCTGCTCATAATTAGATATTCTAGTCACATAGTCATTTGAAATTCAATGGTCAGACACTCTGTTTCTACGACGACCCAATGTAATACTAAGAGATGCTAATGTAATACTGTGTTGCAGAAGGCATGACCTTGTTCCAAACTCAAAGGATCTGCACTAAAACTTTCCCTTGAGGGCTCACAATGGTGACTTTGCCATAGATACATTTCGTATCATGGGATCTGGGTCACATGGTCAAAGAGGCAGGTTGCCTGGAATGTGCTGAGAACACTTTCTTGCCCTGGGACCAATTCAAAGTTAGCTTCATCAAGATTCCCAATATTAGAACATGCTCCTTCCAAAATGCAAGGAAGCCTCCAAATCATTGCACAATTCTTTTTTTTTTTTTTTTTCAGTAGTAGAAGTTACTAGTTGCAATAATTTGTCTGTTATTTTGGAGGGGATGTCTGAGCCTGCCCCAGACCATGATTCCCTAAAACCTTTATCAATGTAGGTCCAGTCTAACCTCAGAAAATTTCATGTTCTACTGTTCTACTTCTCCTTTCCCCACATTGGACTTCACCTGGTTAATTGTACCTGATCCTTCAGAATTTAGAATAATCAGCATTGCTTTAAGTAGCTGACATCCAACTGATCTTCCTGGATCTTTCATAGGATCTACACCATGCACATTCCTTCACAACACTTGTCACTTTCAAATTTACATTTCTTTCTGTGGTTACTGTTTCTCTGACCCAACATATCACATGGCTTTTTTTTCTTCCTAACTGTTCAGAATACACTTTAGACAGTGGTTAGAGAGAAGGTGCTATATGGAGTTTGGGGAGAGGAGACTAAATAAGAATGACTGTTGTCATCTTTGTGTTTCCATAGTTACATATTACAGTGAATATCTTTTGTCCTAATAAAGGTGACTGGTTCTAGACTGGTTTACCCTGTGCCTGTTTGCTTAAAGACAATGCAATATTTTTAAAAAAGTATTACAAAAAATAAAATTTAAAAAATGTAATCTATTGTAGATAAACTATAGTAAAGTGAAAACAAAATGAAATCCCCTTGGGCAAAATGCTGGCAAATTATTTGACAGGTAAGCTTGTTATCTGAGAAAAAGGAAATTAGCTCTCCTTTTACCATTATCCTGGATATAGGGACCCAGAGAACAAAACTAAGTCTTTTGGGGTTATATTGCCATCATGTGGTCTTAAGAGAGGAAACATTTTAAAATACAGACATCCAGTGTAGAAAAGTATATGGCATGTATTTCAAAGATGACATTAAATCTAAATATAGGACCTTAGCTTTTGATTATAGATATCACTTCTCTGAAAATGTAATTAATCCATTTTATCCAAAACTTGTCTGTTCTATGACTCTTAGTATGATAAATACCCCCCCCCCCTTTTTTTTTAGCTCTTAGAAATACCCTTTAATTTTTGTTCTTCTGTCAGGAGAAAATTATAATACTTAAAAAAACTGAAATAAATTATAATGCATAAAAACTGACAAATATTAGTAAAGCAAAATAGAAGAGGAAGATATAAATCACATTAAAAGAGAGAAATCAATGTCTATATTAGAGGCAGTTTTCCCATGAAGCTAGTGAAGCTTCAGCTTAGGGATTCTCAGATCCCTCTCCTTAATTTTGTACTGGCAGTTTTTAGTTGCTTTCCATAAAGATGGCCCCCTAAATTCAATAAGCTTTAGGTTCCACAAAACCTCGATCTGTCTCTTTCTTGTATCACTGCTATCCTATTTATATGATAAATGCAACACATAGCAGACTCTGCTCCAGGTGCTGAGATTGGAGAGAAGCACAGCTCTGCATTCCAAGAAATCCACAGTTAACAAGGTATGCCATTTAGATGATTAATCTTTAAAAAAGTAGGGATTGGACAGCACAATTTTCTGAGATTTTCTCAGATTAGCTTGAAGAAGGTGAAGAGTCAAGTGTAATCACGTTTAAGTGATAATTGAATACTAATACAAAACTAAACACTCTTCAAAAGCACATAACAAAGTCTAAAAACTTGACAAGATATTATCCAAAATTTCCACTATGCAGAAAAATATTACAAGACACGCAAATAAATTACAAGACATGCAAAATGAGAAAATATTACCCATAGTTAAGTTGAAAAGCAGTCAATGAAAGGCAACTCTGAGGTGACCCAAAGGTTGAATTTAGCAAAAAATGGCTTTGAAGTAGCCATTAAAAATATATCCAATGAATGAAATGAAAGTATGTTCAAGGAACTAAAGGAAAACATGATCCTAATAAGTAAATAGAGAATAAATGTAGAGAATGGAAACTATAAAAAAATACAAATTCTAGAACTAAAAGGTACATATAATTTCTCCTCAGAAACCATACAAGCAGGAAGAGTGGATTTAAATATTTAAAGTTTTGAGAGAAAACCGCACCAACATAGAATTCTGTATCCTGGAAAATTATGTCAAAAGTGAAGGGAAAATAAAAACTTTTTCAGATAAACAAAAATTGAGGGAATTTGTTGCCAGTAGACCTACTTTGGAAAAAAAAGAAAAAAGTTTCAAGAAGTTCTTTAGAGAGAAGAAAAATGGTATAGAAACTCAGACCTACATAAAAAAGAACATCAAGAAAAGAATGAGAAGGTAAAATAAAAACTTTCATTTTTCTTATTCTTTTTAAAAATTTTTATTATTGAGATAAGATTGATTTATAACATTATATAAGTTTCAAGTGTGCGACTTTATATTTCTACTTCTGTAGTGAGGTTGAACATCTTTTCATGTGTCTATTAGCCATCTGTATTTCTTCTTTGGAAAATGTCTATTCAGCTCCTCTGTCCATTTTTAAATCAGGTGGTTTCTTGTTGTTGAGTTGTTTGAGTTTTTATATACTTTGAATATTAACTGCTTATCAGATATATCATTTGTAAATATCTTCTCCCATTTGGTAGGTTATCTCTTTGTTTCACTGACAGTTTCCTTTACTGAACAGAAGCTTTGATGTAATCCTATCTGTTTATTTTTGCTTTTGTTTCCCTTGCCTGAGGAGACAAATCTAGAAAGATAGTCCTAAGACCACATCAAAGAGCATACTGCCTGTGTTTCTTCTAGGATTTTTATGATTTCAAGTCTTACACTCAAGTTTTAATTCATTTTGAGTTAATTTTTGTATTTGGTATGAAATAGTGGTCTAATGTCATTTCACGTGGCCATCCAGTTTTCCCAATATCATTTATTGAAGAGAGTATCCTTTCTCCATCCTATGTTCTTTGCACCTTGTCATAAATTAATTGTTCACATAATGCATGGGTTTATTTCTGGACTTCCAATTCTGTTCCACTGATCTATGTATCTGTTTTTCTGCCAATACCCAGTTGTTTTGATTGCTAAGTCTTTGCAATTTAGTTTGAAATCAGGGTGTGTGATACCTCCAGCTTTGCTCTTTTCTCTCAAGACTGCTTTGGCTATTCAGGATCTTTGTAATTCCATATAAATTTTAGAATTTTTTGCCCTATTTCTGTGAAAAATGCCCTTGGGATTTTCATAAGGATTGCATTGCATCTGTAAATTGCTTTAGGTAATATGGACATTTTGACAATGATAATTCTTCCAATCCATGAGCATGGAGTGTCTTTACATTTATTATGTGTTTTCTTCAATTTCTTTCAACAAATTCTTGTAGGTTTCAGTGTACAGGCTTTTCACCTCCTTGGTTAAGTTTATGCCTAGGTATTTTATTCTTTTTGTTGCAATTGTAAATTAGATTGTTTCTTAATTTCTATTTCTGCTAGCTCATTGTTAGAGTATATCAATGCAAGAGATCTTTGTGAATCAGTTTTGTATACTGCATCTTTATTGTATTTGTTAATTATTTCTAATTGTTTGTGGTAGAGTCTTTAGGGCTTTCTATATAAAAAATCATATAGTGATAGTTTTACTTCTTCCTTTCCAATTTAGATGCATTTTATTTCCTTTTTTTTTTTCCTAATTGCTCTGGCTAGGACTTCCAATACTATGTTGAATAAGAGTAGTGAGAGTGGGCATCCTTGTCTTTTTACCCATCTTAGGGGGATAGCTTTGAATTTTTATCATTGAATATGATGTTAGCTGTGGAGCTGTGGGTTTTTCATATATGGCCTTTATTATGCTGAAGTACGTCCCTTCTACACCCACTTTATTGAGAGGTTTTATCACAGGTGTTGAATCAAGTCAAATGCTTTTTCTGCAACTATTGATATGATATATGGTTTCTGTCTTTCATTCTGTTAAATTGGTATACCACATTGACTGATTTGCAGATGTTGAACCATCCTTGCATTCCTGGAATAAATTTGACTTGATCATGGTGAATGATCCTTTTGATGTATTATTGAACTCCATTTGCTAATATTTTGTTGAGAATTTTTGCATCTATGTTCATCAGAGATATTGGCCTGTAATTTTCTTTTTTTGTGTTATCTTTATCTGCTTTTGCAAATATCAGGGTGGCATTGACTTCATAAAATGAGTTAGAAAGCATTCCCTCTCTTCAATTTTTTGGAATAGTTTGAGAGGGATATGAATTAAATTTTCTTTTAATGTTTGGTAGAATTCACCTGTGAAGCCATCTAGTCCTGGACTTTTGTTTGGGGGAGCTTTTTGATTATTGTTTCAATCTCTGTACTAGTGATCAGTCTATTCAGATTTTCTGTTTCTTCATGATTCAGCCTTGGAAGGTTGTATGATTCTAACAATTTGTCCATTTCTTCTAGGTTTTCTAATTTGTTGGCAAATAACTGTTTATAATATTCTTTAACAATTTTTTTTTTGTATTCCTGTGGCAACTGTTGTTATTTCTCATCTTTCATTTCTGATTTTATTTATCAAGGCCTTTCTCTTTTCTTCTTTGTGAGTCTACCTAATAGTTTGTCAATTGTGTTTATCTTTTCAAAAGACCAGCTCTTAGTTTCATTGATCTTTTCTATTGTCTTTTTGGTCTCTATTTTATTTATTTCTGTTCTGATCTTTATTATTTACTTCCTTCTACTAACTTTGAGCTTCATTGGTTCTTTTCCTAGTTCCTTTAAGTGTAAGTTTGGATTGTTTACTTGAGATTTTTCTTGTTTTTTGAAATGAATGACAGAAATGACATGATGAAAGGGAGAAATTAGGATTATTTTATTATAAGGTACTCACTACCTGTAAAGTGATATAGTATTATTTGAAAATAGACTTGGATTAGCTATAAATGTATATTGTGAACTCTAGGGAAACCACTAAAAAAATAAAATATGAAGTATAACCAATGCTCTAAGAAAGAAGAAAAAAGAAGGAATCATACAAAATGCTCAATTAAAACAACAAAATGCAGAAAAAGAGTGGAAGACAAAAATAGGAACAAAGAACAAGGGAAAGAAATAGAAAACAAACCAAATGTGGCAGAAACTACATCAATAATCATTTCAAATGTCAATGGTGTAAATACACCAATAAAATACAGAAATTGTCAGAGTGGATCAAAAACCAATACCCAACTATATGTTGTCTATAAGAAATCCAATTTAAATATAAAGATACACATAGATTAAATGTAAATTGAAGGAAAAAATATACAATGATAACACTAATAAAAAAAAAAGGAGTAGCTATGTTAATTTCAGACAGAGCAGACTTCAAAGCAAGAATAGTTATCAGGGGGAAAAAGAAGGGCATTACATAATATTAAAGGAGTCAATTCTCCAACATGACATAATGTGTCTTGTACCTAACAACAGTCAAAATGTTTGTGGCAGAAACTAATAAAATTGCAAAGAGAAATAGATGAATCCAGTATCATAGCTGGAATTTTTAGCATATCTCTATCAGAAATGAACAGATCCAGCAGGCAGAAAATCAGAAAAGACATGGTTGAACTCAACAACATTAATTAACTGGATATATTGATGTCCATAGACCACTTTGTACAACAACATCAGAATACACATTCTTCCCAAGCTCACCTGAAATATACACCAGGACAGACTAATTTCTGAGTCATAAGACACATTATAGCAAATTTAAAAGGAAAGAAATCATACAATGTCTTCTCTCAGACCGGTGGAATTAAACTAGAAATCAATAACTGTAAGATGACTGGAAAATCACAAAATATGAGGAGAATTAACAATACACTTTTATATAACACATGGATCAAAGAAGAAATTTCAGGAGAAATTTAAAAATACTTGAACTAAACAAAAATGAAAACTCAGCTTAATAAAATGTATGTGATACAGTGAATGCAGTGCTTAGGGGAAATTTATAGCATTGAATGCATAGATTAGAAAAAAAAATCTAAAATCAGTCATCTAAGTTTCCACCTTAGAAATCTATAAAAAGAAGGGCTTATTACATCCAAAGTAAATGGAATAAAAGAAATAATATGAATTAGAGCAGAAATCAATGGACTTGAAAGAAGGAAATCAATGGAGAATATCAACAAAATAGAAATCTGGTTCTCTAAAAAGATCAACAAAATTGATAAGCTAAATAATAAAAATTGATAAGGCTAAATAAATTTTTTTGATGAGAGAGGGCACAAATTACTAATATTGGAAGAGAAAGAGGGACCTCACCATAGATCTTCTGCACATTGAAAAGATAATAAAATAATATTGTGAACAACTCAATGCCCACACATTTGATCATCTAGATCAACTAGACCAATTCCTCGAAAGGGACAATTTGCCAAATCTCACACAAGAAGGAATAGTCAATCTGCATAGACCTATATCCATTAAAAAATTGGATCAATAATTAATAAACTTCCATAAGAAAGAATGCCAGTCACAGATGTGTCCACTGGTGAAGTTTGCCAAATATTTAAGGAAGAAATTATTCCAGTTCTCCACAATGTCTTTCAGAGGATGGAAGTACATGGAATTTTTCCTAATTCATTCTATGACTCTAGCATCACCCTGATACCAAAACCAGATGAGAACATTACAAGAAAAAAAAAATTACAGACCAATATTTCTTATGAATGTAGATGCAAATATCCTCAACAAAAATATTAACAAATTGAATTCAATAATGTCTCAGAATAATTATACACCATGATCCAGTGAGATTTCCCCCCGGTACGTAGGCTGCTTAAACATTTGAAAAACAATTTATGTGATATATCACATCAACAGGCTAAAGGAGAAAAATCACAGGATCAATTACAACAATAGATGCAGAAAAAAGTATTTAACAAAATCCAACACCCATACATGATAAAAAGTCTAGGTAACTATGAATAGAGGGGAACTTCCTTGACAAAGAATAGCTACAAAAAATCTACAGCTAACACAATATGTAATAGTAAGAAACCTGAAGATTTCCCATTAAGATCAGGTACAAGGCAAGAATGTCCCCTCTCACCACTTCTCACCATCATGCTAGAAGTTCTAGCTAATGCAATAAAATAAGAAAAGGAAATAAAAGGCACACAGATTGGGAAGGAAAAAATAAAACTGTCTTTGTTCCCAGATGACATGATTATCTATGTAGACAATCCCAAGGAATCAAAAACAACAAAAACAAAAACTCCTGGAATTAATAAGCAATTATAGCAAGGTTGAAGGATATAAGGTTAATATACAAAAGTCCATCACTTTGCTATATACCAGCAATGAACAAGTGGAATTTCAAATTAAAACACAAAACCAATTACATTTGCACCCCAAAATGAAATTCTTAAGTATAAATCTAACAAAAATATGTACAATATCTATATGAGGAAAACTACAAAACTCAGGTGAACAAAATCAAAGAACTATATAAATGGAAAGATACTCCATGTTCGTGGATAGAAGATTCAATACTGTCAAAATGTCAGTTCTTCTGAAATTGACCTGTAGAATCAGTGAATCCCAATCAAAATCCCAGAAAGTTATTTTATAGATATCAACAAACTGATTCTAAAGTTTATATGGAGAGCCAAAAGACCACAAGTCCAACATAATATAGACAGAGAGAAACAAATTTGGAGGACTGACACTAGCTGACTTCAAGACATATTATAAAGCTATAGTAATCAAAATAATATAGTATTGGCCAAAGAATAGAGAAATAGATCAGTGGAACAGAATAGAGATCCCCAAAATAGATCCACATAAATACAGTCAACTGATTTTTGACAAAAAGAGCAAAGACAATACCTTGGAGCAAATATAGTTTCTTCAACAAATGGTATTGGAACGAATGGACATCAAATGCAAAAAAAAAAAAAAAAGAAACTAGACACAGAACTTACACCCTTAACAAAAATTAACTCTAAATGGATCACAGATCTAAAAGTAAAACACAAAACTATAAAACTAGAACTTTCCATAGAAGAAACCTAGATGACTTGGGTATGGCAATGACTTCCTAGCAACACCAAAGTCATGATGTGTAAAAGAAAAAATTGATAAGTTGGACTTCTGCTCTTTGAGAGACAATGTCAACAGACTATGAAGATAAGCCATAGACTGAGAGAAAATATTTGCAAAAGACACACATTGATAAAGGACAATTATTTAAAATATACAAAGAACTCTTAAAATTCAACAAGGAAATAAAAAAGCTTATTAAAAAATGAGCCAAAGATCTTAAAAGGCATATCACTAAAGAAAATATACAGATAGCAAATAAGCACATGAAAAGATGCTCCACATCATATGTCGTCAGGGAAATTCAAATCCAAACAGCAATGAGATACCCCTACATACCTCTTAGAATGGCTAAAATCTGGAACACTGATACCCCTAAATGCTGACAAGGATGTGGAGCAACAAGGCTGTCATTCATTTCTGGTGGAAATGCAAAATGCTACAGCCACTTTGGAAGACAATTTGGTTGTTTCTTAGAAAACTAAACATAGGCCTATGACCTAATAATCACATTCCTTGGTATTTATCCAAAAAAGCTGAAAACTACATGCACACAAAAACATTGACATGGATCTCTTCAGCAGATTTATTTATAATTGACAAAACTTGGAAGCAACCAAGACATCCTTCAGTTAGTGAATAAATTGCAGTACATCCAGACAATGGAATATTATTCAATACTAAAAAGAAATTAGTCATTAAGCCAACTTAATGCATATTACTAAGTGAGAGAAGCCAATCTGAGAAGGCTGCATATTCTACAATATCATTCCAACTATATGACATTCTGGAAAAGGCAAAACTTTGGATACAGTAAAAAGATCAGTGGTTGTTAAAAGTTAGGGGCAGATGAATAGCTGGAGTTCGGAGGATTTTTAGGGCAGTGAATCTATTCTGTATGATACTATAAGGGTGGATATGTATCATACATTTGTCCAAACCAATAGAATGTACAACTCACCAAACTTCTGCTTATATTTCATTAAGCAGAAAAAGGTTACATGGCAATGATTATCTGCAAGATGGTTCTTGGAAATTAAGATTTTTAGCAGGGAACTTTGCTGACCTCTATAAAAATCAGGCTTATTAAGTTTTATATTTCTTCTTTGGCCAACTTCTATAAGTTATATTTTTGGAAATTGCCATTTTATCTTAATTTTCAAATTTAGTGTCATAAAGTGGTTCAAAAATAATATCCTATTATTTTTCAAATGTCTATTCTGATAGAGTCAGAGCCCTTTATTCATTCTTAATTTTGGTTATTTGTGCCTTGTCTCTCTTATTTCTTGAATGATTTTGCCAACAGTTTACCTATTTTAATTGTCCTTTCAAAGAATTGGTGTTAGAGAGAAATATATTCTTCATGCTTTATATTTTAATATAAAAATACTAGGGGCTAAAAGGAAAATTTGCTGCCTCCATTTCCCAACGTATTAATTATAATTTTAATTATGAATATATAGTTAGTATGTGTTAATGCATAATGGTTAATATTTTCTGTGAAATTTTAATTAAATTTTGAATATTATTAAATAATTTTAAATTATGAATGTTATTCATAGAGATGAAAAATAAGACTATTAGATACTGTGAAAGACAAATTTTTAGCATTCTATAATTGCTGTTTCTCCTTCCACTCCTTCTCCTTATTTTTAAATTTCTTCTTATTATTATTGGTATTGGTTTTTATAGAAGGTGGAGTATTAAATAATCAAAGGAAGGAGGTAAAAGAATTGGAAGCAAGCCCTTGTGTTTGATATTGATGGGGGAAAATTTGAAGTTTATAACTTTATGCTAGCTCTGTTTCTGTAAAAACTGCTTGCTGTGCCGTGATAAGAACAAGATGACCTAGTTATCAACTGTAACCTTAAGATATTCTGATAAGTATGGAATGTCCTGCTCCTGATCATGCAAGTTTCTGTTTGAAAACCCCCCCCACCCCTTGCATGTAACCCATAGCAACTCCCCTGCTCTGTCACTGCCTGTAACCTATAGTAATTATGTAACCAATCAGTTTGTGCCAAACTCAACTAGAGCCTTGTTTAAACCAACCAATCAGTTGGTGCCAATTATAGTTGTATGCCTTAACCTATATAAGGAAAAGATTCCCCTGAAATGGGCCCCAGAATTTTGGAGCATTAGCTCGTCTGGGTCCGCTAGCTCAATAAACCTGAGTTCTCCAACCCTCTGAGTGTGATGCTTGGTCTCTCATGGGATCGGTTTTCTGCAACATCACAGTAGGAACAGTGGGGAAGTGACGGATAGCTAACGTAAGCTAACATACACTGGTTTTGACCTGTAAAGATACTAACTAGAACTGAGCTTGTGTCAGGATGTTTTCTCAACTTCAAAAAGAAAATTTATGAATTCAACCTCAACACCATTTTCAAATACATGTTTTATCACTTACTTTCAGTGAATGGAGTTGTAACACAAATTATTCAACTTTGCTCAGTTTTATAATCAAGTTTTTTATCATGTACCATAAGCCTTAAGAAGTAGCTCAAACTGCCCAAGAGCAGTATTAATTAGATGAAAAATGTGTGTGTGTGTGTGTGTGTGTGTGTGTGTGTGTGTGAGAGAGAGAGAGAGAGAGAGAGAGAGCACAAAAAAGAGAGAGAAATTTGTGTTGTGTGTGACCATACATGGTCCCATTTTTCTGTGTCTTCTAATTTCAGAAATTGTGGTTCATAATAAAAGGCCAGAAATACAGAGAGGATAGATGGATGAATAGATAGATGACAGATAAATAGATGATAGATAGATAGATGATAGATAGATAGATAGATAGATAGATAGATAGATAGATAGATGATAGATAGATGATAGATAAATAGATAGATAGATAGATAGATAGATAGATAGATAGATAGATAGATAAAGTCGGGGGTTCTGGAATGCTGAAACTATTAAATGACATACAGCCTTAAGTCTAATGTATCATACAAAGTGATAAATTTCTGCAGGCACAAATATAACTGAACCTCTAGTTGAAACAAATAAACCCTATAAAAACATTTTTTCCCCTTTTTCATTCCTGGAGCATCTAAGAAGGTTAAAAGCATTAGGTTACTCATGGAGACATCTAAAATGTTTCTTTCATTTCACTCTTCCACAACAGAGGCTTTTGGCTTTATCTTAAGAGTGGAGTGAATGCCTCCCACAGCTGCACTCCGTTGTACTTTTTAAAATCTACCACTGAATTGAACATAATAGGCTTAACACCTCAGACACTCCAGGGAGCAGAAATCCTTGCCTTTCTAAGTAAGAGCTATCTCCTGTCAGCCTGTAGAAACACTGTAGAAAGTAGAAAGTGTGGATAGAAATGTCAACTAAAATCAGTGCTCCTAAGATGCTAGCTATTCTGTATATTGTTTTTGACATTTGCTCATGACCTTTTATACATTGGTGCTATCGACAAATGTCCTAGCTTTATAAAAATGTTCTAACCAATCCACTTTATTCCTGCAGGTACTTCATACTTTACATTCAATTTATAATACCGTTCTCAGATGGTCTACATGAAACTGAGTCAGGTAAAAACTGATCAACTCAAATAGGCGCTACTATGAGTTTTCCTCTAATGATTCTTTCTAATGTCCTTATGTTACAGGTTCAAAATTTTCTGTGAAATTCCTTAAGAAGGGTCCCATGATAAAATAAGTTTGGAAAATGATCTATTGGCTAGCTCTCTCTTTAATATAAAGTATTAAAGTCTCTAAATAGTAAAGAAATAGAGAAAAATATTTCATTATATTATTCCAGTCTTCTCCCTTAGCAAATATTCTCCCTTATGCTACACAACTCAAATTAAACATAGGAATATCATATACCACTTATTTTTTAGTAAATATATTTTGGGAAATAATTTATGCTGCTATGCAAATTCATACTTATATATACATTTTAAAGACTCTAAAATTAGTTTTAGGAACTGTTTTTGGTTATTTTACCTGCTTGATAGTGTACTATGATAGAAGATTGGTGAAAATTACAAACACACACACATGACATTTCTGCTCAATGTGTGTATTCACTAAAGACCTAAAAACAATTAGATTAGGGCAAAACTCTATAGACTAGGATGTGAGTAGTGCTATTTAGAGTTGAACAACGTAGCAGGCTTTTAATGACAAAGTTAAAGTCAGAAGCAGATAGCAGTTGAAACAGCATTATTGATTCTTTCGTCATTCACTAGAATGGCTCAGTTCTCTATCTAGTATGTTCTTTATGCATGCAGAGTGACTGGTGTAGAGTAAGTATACAAGAAGACTGATTATTATAATGATTGTAATATTATATTAAGAAAAAAACTCAAGACAGGATCACTCATACATTGTTGATGGGAATGCAAAATGGTAGAGCTACTCTGGGAAATAGTTCATAATTTCTTAAAAATTAAGAATACACATACCATTAATGTCAGCAATCCCACTCCTATGTATTAACCCTAGAGAATGAAAAAACAAGAAATCTCACCATTGATGACAACATAGATGGATCTTGAGGGTATTATTCTAAGTTAAATAATTTGCCAGACAAAGACAAATAAGGTATGATTTCACTCATATGTGAAACAAAAAAAAATAAATGAACAAACCAAACCAAACAAAATAAACACATAGATACAGAGAACAGATCAGTGGCTTCCATACAGAAAGGGGCTTAGCGGGAGGGCAAAAGGGGTAAAGGTCGTCAACTGTACAGCGTCAAATGGAAACTAAAATTTTGTGGTGAGCACAGTGTAGTATATACAGAATCAAAATATATTGTGGGGACTTCCTAGGTGGTGCAGTGGTTGAGAGTCCGCCTGCCAATGCGGAGGACACGGGTTCGATCCCTGCCCCAGGAAGATACCACATGCCGCAGAGCAACTAAGCCTGTGTGCTACAATAAAGAGTAGCCCCGGGCTCCTCACAACTAGAGAAAGCCCATATGCAGCAATGAAGACCCAACACAGCCAATTAAATAAATTAATTAATTTAAAAAAATATTGTGGTACACATGAACCTTATATAATGTTATGTCAATGTTACCTCAATAAAAAATAAATAAAAGCACACATTACTAGCAAAAAAAAAAGGAAAGAAAAAAGAAAAGAATAACTTGGATAGCTCTCAAACTGCATTATGCTAAGAAAGTAATGAGTCAAATGACTTACTACGTGACTACACTAAAATGAAATGCTGACACAGGCAAACTATAGAGATGGAGAACAGATAGGAGGTTGCCAGAGATTAGAGTTGCAGGGTGGATTTGATAAAAATTAAGTAGTGTAAAGAAATTTTTTGATGTGAGGGATCTGTTTTGTACCCTGATTGTGGTGATAGTTATACAACTCATTGATTTGTCATATCTCACAAATTGTGGGGAGAAATGTGAATTTTATGTATGTAAATGGAAAAAATCAGTATATCACACATATGATTAATTATAATAAATTAAATAGATGGCAACCTAATATTTATTTTAAAAGTAGCCCCCCAAATATATATAGCATAATAC
This sequence comes from Hippopotamus amphibius kiboko, assembly GCF_030028045.1. NCBI lineage: Eukaryota > Metazoa > Chordata > Mammalia > Artiodactyla > Hippopotamidae > Hippopotamus > Hippopotamus amphibius. The sequence continues at coordinate 80,824,801 of NC_080198.1, forward strand.
CTCTTTATAAAATTACATGCTGAAAATAAAGTATATACTTATTAGAAATACATAGAAATTGGACCAAAATTCAAAGAAAAAACAAAGTCTTCTCTCATCCTGAAGCTAGATCCATAGACAAATAAATTGAACTTCTCTATCATATAATGTATGCTATTTCTGATGTATGTTTGAACATGTATATTTTTCGGGACTGGGTTCATTACTTCCCTTGTATTCACAAAGGAGTTGAAGAACAACAACAAAAAGAAACCACAAAAAGCAAAAGGTTAAGGACCATTGAGGAAAGAATACTAAAATAAGACCTAAGGCAATTCATAGTTTGTGGCATTTACCAGCTGCATGGGCAGATCGCTTCCTACCTCTGGGGAATTGATGACTTCTAAGGCCCTTTATCACTTAAAATTTCTGTGATTCTAAGCCCAGAAGGCTTTGTTAAATGCTGGCTCCTCTGATAAATTCTTTAACAGCAATTCACAGATGTTCCTTCCTTGTTATCTTCATTATGTGGTACAATAACCCAATTTTGCTAGTCAGAATTGTGGCCAGCTGAGTGGAAAGCTATAAAACATTTTTATACCTAAATGACACTGAAGATCTAGAGTGCACAGATTCTAACTCTTAAAGGAATCATTTTTTATGACACTTAGATTGAGCTTTCAAGGCCAGAGTTAAAAGAAGAACACAATTTAGAAGGAAAGCTGTTGTGGACAGCAACAAAAAGTTCACAAAGAAAAAGATTGGTTGTTCTTCTATGGTTATTTTTACATTCAGGGTAGAAGTAAAAGTAGTGAGAAATTACTCAAAGATTTCTAACAACCTGTCATCCCCCCAAACTCACACCTTTCACGGTTTATTAAAGAAAAAACAAACAAAAATCCCACTTTTGATATGAGACTTGAATCTATAAAAAGATAACATTCTATAGGCAGCAATATAACTTGAAGAATTATGAAGTAAGACTATCCTTTAGCTAGTGGTATTCAAACTGGATTCCTTACAACTCAACCTCAGTGGCCATTTTCTTTGGCAAATTAGAAGCAAAATAAACAAGACTTAAGGACACTTCTTTAATCAGAATTTTCTTTTTAATCTGTTATGATTGCCTATAAGGTTTTTTTTTAAGAACTTTTATTGCGATACAGGCAATAAACAGCATATATTTAGAGTGTACAATTTGGTATCCCAATCCCCCCGTTCATTCCCCCCCAACCGTCCCCACTTTCCCCACTTGGTGTCCATGTGTTTGTTCTCTACACCTGTGTCTCTATTTCTGCCTTGCATTTCCTCTTTCATAGTTGTTAGCATCTGCCTTATGTACTGAGGTGCTCCTATATGGGGTGAATATATGTTTATAATTGTTATCTCCTCTTCTTGGATGGATCCCTTGATCTTTATGTAATGTCCTTTCTTGTCTCTTGTAACATTTTTTATTTTAGAGTCTATTTGATCTGATGTGAGTATTGCTACTCCAGCTTTCTTTTGATTTTCATTTGCCTGGAATATCTTTTCCATCCCCTCACTTTTAGTCTGTATGTGTCCCTAGGTCTGAAGTGGGTCTCTTTGAGACAGCATATATATGGGTCTTGTTTTTGTATCCATTCAGCCAGTCTGTGTCTTCTGGGTGGTGCATTTAGTCCATTTACATTCAAGGTAATTATCCATATGTATGTTCCTAGTACCATTTTCTTAATTGTTTTGTTGTTGTTTTTGTAGGTCCTTTTCTTCTCTTATGTTTCTTGCTTAGAGAAGTTCCTTTAGCATTTGTTGTAGGGCTGGTTTGGTGGTGCTGAATTCTCTTGGCTGTTGCTTGTCTGTAAAGCTTTTGATTTCTCCATCGAATCTAATGAGATCCTTGCTGGGTAGAGTATTCTTGGTTGTAGGTTCTTCCCTTTCATTACTTGAAATATATCATGCCACTCCCTTCTGGCTTGCAGAGTTTCTGCTGAGAAATCAGCTGTTAACCTGATGGGAGTTCCCTTGTATGTTATTTGTTGTTTTTCCCTTGTTGCTTTTAATAATATTTCTCTGTCTTTAATTTTTGTCAGCTTGACTACTACATGTCTTGGCATGTTTCTCCTTGGATTTATCCTGCCTGGGACTCTGCACTGACTTGGGTAGCTATTTCCTTTCCCATGTTAGGGAAGTTTTCAAATAGAATCTCTTCCAATATTTTCTCACGTCCTTTCTCTCTCTCATCTCCTTCTGGGACCCCTGTAATGTGAATGTTGGTGCGTTTAACATTTCCCAGAGGTCTCTTAGGCTGTCTTCAGTTCTTTTCATTCTTTTTTTCTTTATTCTTTTCTGCATCAGTGATTATCACCATTCTGTCTTCCAGCTCACTTATTCACCCTTCTGCCTCCGTTAATCTGCTATTGGTTCCCTGTAGTGTATTTTTCATTTCAGTTATTGTGTTGCATATCTCTGTTTGTTTGCTCTTTAATTCTTCTAGGTCTTTGGTAAACTTTTCAATCTTTGCATCCAGTCTTTTTTCAAAGTCCTGGATCATCTTCACTATCATTATTCTGAATTCTTTTTCTGGAAGGGTGCCTATCTCCTCTTCATTTAGTTGTTTTTCTGGGGCTTTATCCTGTCCCTTCATCTGGTACAAAGTCCTCTGCTTTTTCATTTTCTCTGTCTTTCTGTGGCTGTGGTTTTCAGTTCCACAAGACGAAATACTGCTGATACTGCTTGATACTGCTGTCTGCCCTCTTGTGGAGGAAGCTATCTAGGAGCCTCCTGTGTGCTTCCTGATGGGAGGGACTGATCTTATAAGGTTTTGAATGAAAAAAAGTTTCAGCACTAAACTAGATAAATAAACAAATAAATAAATAGTGAGTTTGAAAATTACAACTATAAAGCAGAATGAGATTAATAAAAGCATAGTGGAGTTCTCCATTAAGGAGAAGTTACCCTTTCAGTGTTCACGGGACTTGAGGATATAAAAGTCAGGCCAAAATATGCCCCTCGTTTCCCAAGATAGTAAAGAGTACTACAGATCAACCTCCAGATAACCTACTCCACAGATTAACAAACAATGTGATAAGATATACTGACTTGTTAAATGCATTTGGCTAGGTGACTAATCTCTGCTATGCTGTGCTCAATTGCTTTTTTTAAAAAATTTATTTATTTATTTTATTTATTTATTGGCTGCATTGGGTCTTCGTTGCTGCAGACAGGCTTTCTCTAGTTGCTGCGAGCGGGGGCTATTCTTCATTGTGGTGCTCAGGCTTCTCATTGTAGTGGCTTCTCTTGTTGCGGAGCACAGGCCCTAGGCGTGTGGGCTTCGGTAGTTGCAGCACATGGGCTCAATAGTTGTGGCTCATGGGCTCTAGAGCACAGGCTCCGTAGTTGTGGCGCACAGGCTTAGTTGCTCCGTGGCATGTGGAGTCTTCCCAGGGTAGGGCTTGAACCCGTGACCCCTGCATTGGCAGGCAGATTCTTTACCACTGCGCCACCTAGGAAGTCCTCAATTGATTTTGAATCATGCGCTTACCGAAAATTAATTGCACTTTTCCCAGAATACATTATATCAATGTAATTGTCATTGTAATTATGTAATTTAAATATTACATAAACAAATGAGTGAGTATATAGTGTCTTTTCTATTTATGCTTTTGAAAGTTTCAATAGTTGTGAGTTGCTAAAAAAAGTTGCTGCTCCATTAAAGTAGACAAGGCAACTCTAAAAGTCTGGAAAACTTATAAAATATAGGAATTTCTGAATTAGACCTCTTTTCACTCCACTTTTGAGAAAATAAAACTGGATGCATTTTGTGTGTGAGAGATGAACACAGACCCCATACTCAAATCGACCAATAAATGTACATTTATATGTTTTAAACTAAAATAAAATGTTTAAGCATTTATACATCCTTTCTTTTTTGTTACTTCAAATAACATTTCCAAACAACCAATCAACTATTATATCTTAAGGGTTGGGTAAGTTGGCTTTTACACTATATGTCAGGAAGGGCATACTTTTAAGTGGGAAATTCCTGGTGTTAGATAAGATAAATGGAAGAAATTTTGAGATTTTTTTAAAAACAGGAGAAGTATTCCTGCAATACGACACTTAATATGCAAGGAGGTATGAGGCAGTTTGTATCAATACAGGCTTCATGTTTGTACAGCAAGAATAAACATGAAATCCAACATGTACAAATAGTTCAAAACTTCAGTTTCTGGTAATGATTTTGCAACATTCAGAGTGCAATTAAAAGTTGTTGCTTGATTAGAGCAGCAGAATGGAGATTGGGGTGTGTCTTTACTCCATGCATCTCACCATCAGCTTCTCTAGTGGGTGTCAGGCAATGTGCCTGCTGTTGGTGCCTTGCCTAGGTTCCATTTTCCTGGATGCTGCACTCATCAGACAGGTATTGTGAGTGATGTCAGCTGCTTCCTTCTTGAAAGAATTAACTTCAGCCAAATAGAAACCCCTCAGCTTAGGGGGCTATGCTCATCCTGGCTATTGATCACAAACAATGATCAAATGAGCTGGAAAAGAATTCCTAGGAGTGGATGTTTAGGCTGTTGGGTCAAGAAGGGAGCTGGATAGGGGAGAGTTTGTCAATATGGAGGTTTAGACAGAGCTCCAGGATGATTCTAATAGGCTCCAAGGTGGCTCTTGAAAGCAGTGGCTCACAGTAAATGAGGTAGAGATACCAGGAAAGCTGTGGAAGAAGGCATTTGTGCTTTCACTTCCCATGCCATTAGATTTGGTGCATCTAGGGGCCCCAATTCCTAGAGCAGGGCTGTTTCTACCCGGGGACATAGGAAGAGCCTTCCTGAACCCAAGGCTTTTGCTGCTGCCTGCTCATTTGGGATTTCTCAAGCCAGTAGGAAAGTAAGCAGAGAAAAGAGTTACCATACTGGCATGACGTTAGACCTAGTCATCATTAGAAGGTGGGGCTGCTGCTAAATTACAGCAAGAAGCAGGAATATATCAATATTCAGCACTAAAGTGATTTACTAGGCTGTCTCTTGGTACCTTACGCCCCATGGAAAGTGCAAATAGGCAGGTTCCACACTGCAGCCTCATATAATGATATGGTAACATGGGCCTCATGATGAGTGATGAGGGTGTGCACTTACCCAACAAGCAAGTCACAAAGCACTAGCCAAAGGGGAAAGGAACCTAGAATGCGTCATGGAGGAGGGAGATGCTGAATATCAGGTATAATCTCAGGACCAACGACAGCATTAGGAACTATAGTTCAACCTTCTAACTCTCCTCTGAAAAATTTCCCCAGGAATTATGACAAATTATAGTCCTGGAGAATCTGTGCCTAGATAGTGTGAACTTAATATGAGAAGCTCGTCGACAAAGGGACTACAGTGGATACAACTAGTGTTCTGACCAGCTCCCCTTTACCATCTAGTGCACCCATTCCCCAGGGGATGTGAAGGTTGGCTGACAACAATGAACAGGTGCCCCTTTTCCAGAAAATTGCCCTTGGCTAAATAAGAGCCACCTTGACCACTCGGATATGCTTTACTTATCCTTCCCCTGTCAAGATAGGATTGTGACATTATGATCCCAAGAGCTGTTCCAGAGCTTTGTTGTGAGATCTGACTAAAGCTACTCTCCACCTGAGAACATGTTCTCTTTTGCTTGGCTTTTTAAAATTCTACTCAAGTTGCATTCTTAACTCTTCTTCTCTTGAGAGCAATTTCTTAATAAATCATTTGAACAAGAATTCTCATCCAAGGCTTTGCTTTTAGGGAAATCTCTATAAGCTATGGGCCACTAATTTTTATTTGCTTAGGGTGCCCCAAATAACCCTTCCATTTGCAATGATTTTTATTAGTTATCTTTTAAAAATATATAACAAACCAATCCCTATTTCTCTGAATTTCTGGATTTCTTATATCAACAAAAATGAACAAAAACACAGGCTTGGAAAAAAAAAAAAAAAAACACAGACTTGGAGAATCAGATACTGTGGATGTTCAATTTTTTTAAAACCCTCAAATTACTTATTTCTTTTCTCTTAGAACATACCTACATGGATTAAAGGGTTTTTTTTGTTTGATGATGCTCCCCTTTTGCACAAGACATGTCCCCTCATGGAGAGAAAATTTGCACTGCTCAGAAGCTAGGAAGTCATTAAAATTAAGATTGTTCAAACTCAGTTCCTTGGGCTCCTAAGTGGGAAGCAGTGGTTGTAAGCCATCCACAGTTGAGCTGCAAACAAACTCTCTGTTTTCCTACAATTAGACATGGCATGGAGCATTTTAGGAATGTGGCAAAATTCTTTCCATAGCCTGCTTGTGGTAGTGGTGTGCAAACCCTTGAAAGAAGCTAGTATTAATACTGAATATGTATCTACTTCAGTAAGACTTTCAAGGTGATACCCACAAAAAAGTATTCAACATTTATTCTGCCAACCTCAAAACTTTCTCTGCAAGCTCCATGCTGACCACAATCAACTCTTATACTTTTATCTTTGCATTCAAGCCACAAAGGCAGAACCATAGCAGTTTTTTTTTTTTCAGTAGAAATTAGTGAGATAGGCTTATAAAATTACCAAAAAATTTAAAGTGACTTGGTATGTTCCACACAAATTGACAAGGTTCTCACTGTATCTGAAACTGTACCTTCTACCGACCCATGAGGAAGGAAACTTGAGGTAGGGTGGAATCCAGGTGGGGTCACAGAGTTGTGAAGTGAGTTGGACCCAGTGACCTGCAAAACCCAGCTGCACCAGGCTAGAGCCCTATGCTCTTCGGGAGATTGTTCTAAACAGTCACCATTGTTTCCAACACAAATGAGTAATTACATGGGAGTGTGTTACTTGGCGATTACATGAGTATTAATAATTAGTAACAAGAGCTGGGAAATTTTACCTGGAATTTAAACAGAGTCCTTCTTTTGATGCCTTACCTCCCTTCCCAAAGGTGGAACATGGAGGTTCTCAACCCCCACTGACTGTCTCTCTAAAACTTTTGCACCACAAGCTTGGTGCTGAGTCACCACTCTTGTCAACCTATTTTGAGTCAAAAATTTGCTGCGTTCTCAGCTTCTTTTCCACCTAAGTTAATTGCATTATGTGAGAAATTTTAAAAGGCACTCAAGTTAATTATGTCCCTGATTTTGATTTACAGATCCTGGCAATAAATGCTTCCTTATAATACGTCTTTGAACTACACTGGTTTTCTAGTCAATTTCCCCGGTCCCCTCTGCATTGTACACATTTTTATAAATCCCATTACTTAATTCAAAATCTTTACACACTCTACCAGAATGGGTCATGAAAACTTGACATACGGATCCTCACCACATTCCACTCTTTCAAAGACTTATTCTAAAACCAGTAACAAATCATGCACCAACATTGATACATCCTTGACTTTCAATTCATATACTACTTTTAGAAAAATGTCCCGGAAATTCTCTAGAACTTGAAGGGTAGCAGAATATGCCAGCACAAGATGTGACTGTAGGAGATCCAGACATGCCACCTCCAAATATGCCACCTTGGCATATTATAATTATTTTGAGCCAAGGCACTTGAAAAAGTAAATGCAGGGAGACGCCTTCTCAGTACTGCCCTCATCTGCCTAAAGGCAGATCTAATCAGAAGGATCTCAGTTTCATAAATTCCCTCCCTGGGAGTTTCATCAAGCAGGAAGACTGACTCATCACAGGAGAGGAGATTAAATCTTGATACCACACTCAGACAAGCTTTGTCACACACTATCATTCCTCCCATCCATTATTCTAAGGGCCCATTCACCTGTCTTAAAAATGATTTATTCTCCCCTACGTGTCTACAAATCCCCTCCCCTTTCCCTATTAATGTGGTATTTAAGCCTAAATTCTAAGCCACCCCTTTCAATTACTCATTTTCCCCTGGGTATCTCCCACGTATCCATGAGGTACACATGTTAATAAATTCATTTGTTTTTCTCTTATTAACAGTCTTTTATTACAAGACCTCAAATAAAAACTCAAAAGAGTAGAGGGAAAATTATCTGCCCCACACAAGCCTGTGTTTTGTTTCTCAATTTTCACACTTAAAACATTTGCCTAATATATTTTTCATGGTTCAAAATTGTCATCCCCAAATTTTTGCCCGTCTTCAAAAACTCAAAAGCACTTTAGCTTTTGGGACCTGAGATAACAAAGAACCCAGGGGCTTCACATGGGTTTGGGTCTGGTGATTTCAAGTGATTTGCCTACAGTACAAAAAGAATGGCCTCTGAACCACATTGGCTTTGGCCCATCTCCCTTTCTGCCACACCACTAGTGGATATGCCTGTCACTTATTCGGAAAGCAATTCATCTTTTAAAAACAAATGTTTAAGAATCCTTGCCAAACAACTTGGACTTTCAAAACACTGCACAGGTGACAATTCTTGTAGGAAGTTTTGGAAGGAAACAAAGTAAACTTCCAGCACAGCATACTTCCAGCTCTCTGGTTAAAGTATCAATATTTATCCCAAATATCATTCTCACAAAATGACTCTAGTTGTGAAATCATTACTAAGCGTACTGTGCACTTTACTTGAAAGTATTTTCTTTTTTTCCGTTGAAATAAAGCTGATGTACAGTATTATGTTAGTTTCTGAAAGCATTTTCTAAACTAAATTATAATTTGTGCTAAGATCATTTTTCTTCATTGGCACATTCCATTAACAATTTAAATGATATGACGCAACACACCTCCCATCAGAAATAATATTTTGATATAGAAATAGATACAGAGTTAGACTTAGATATACACCATGCTGAACAATCTTGGATAGTAGCATCTGTTTCTTTGTTACAAGTCCTCTAACACTATCAAAGAAAGAAGAGAATTAAAGTCCATAATCATATGATTAAACCAGCGAGGGACACTGACATATACAGATAGACCTTCACTTTGTGTTTGTGTCACTGAGGGGTAGACATATGAAAGTGGTTTTCTATTCTATTAACTTTTATCCAAAATGTATAGGGTTTTAGTTCTTAATACTTGGAGCAACTTACATGGTCACCCACTGACTGTAGTCACTTTCATCATAGACTCTGTCCCATAACACATCCTTTTAGCTGCTTCTCCCCATTAGGTCTTATGCTTGGTTGGTGCTTTGGATTGTTGATTAGTAAGCTTTGTACGGTTCTGTTATTGGACAGGATCCAAAGTGTGTGTGGGGGGGGAGGTGTGCGCACGTGCATGCGCACACGGGTGTTTAGGGCAAAGTTGGGAAGGCAATGGAGTGGAGGGACAATTACATTCTGCGATGGCACAGGGAAGACAGGAGAGAGTCTTATGGTGGTCTGATTTATTCTTAGGCGCTAGGTATTGTACAAAAGGGATTAAGCACTGGCAAGATTAAATCTTGCATTATTAATCCTGCATTAACAACCCTAGATTATTTCTAGTATATATTGATACTAAAATAACTTTTCCACATTGTGTTGCAATATGGAAAGCCATTCTCTGTATCCTAGCCTTGTTTGGATGTAGCCTTTCACACTGCACTGACCATTGTCTGCTGAAATGATGGACGTGCATCCTTGATCTGGCAAACAAGAGCAGCCCTTCTTCAGTGACTCTGTCACAGTGAGTGACAAACTCCTGCTTACTCAATCTACTCCTTGTCTGGTGGGTCCATTTTTGGTTTCCAGGAGACTGATCACCTTGAAGATACTGGGACAGATCTGTTGTACATAGAGAAGGCTATAAATTACTAACAGAGTTTGAGTGTGATGGATTAGGAGATGAAGCCTTTGAGTGGTGATTAGGGTCATGAAGGATGAGTGTTCTTATAACGCAGACACCCAGAGAGCTCTCTCCATTTTCCTTCAGTCACATGAGGATACCACTGTGGTCTATGAACTGGGACGTGTGCTCTCACCAGATGCCAAATCTGCTAGTGCCTCGACCCTGGACTTCCCAAGCCTCCAGAACTATAAGAAAGAAATGTTTGTTGTGTAACCCACTCAGTCTATGGTCTTTTTTTTACAGCAGCCCCAAAAGACTAAGACAGTGTATAATATTAGAAAGTAAGTCACTTGAGACCAGGGACTTTATTTTGGTTACTACCATCTTGCCTGCACCCACTGCTTGGCACTTAGATATTATTCAGTAAATACTTGTTGAGGGTGTGAAAATGAATGAATGAGTGAGTGAATTATATATGCTGTAAAACATTTCATATATGTATCAAGAAAGGAAGTCACCTCTAACAAACTCACAGGTTCTCTACACAAAAGGAAAATCCGAAGATAAAAAGATATACAATTAGATAGTATTTTATCACTAGCTCCTAATTAAGCTTTATGCTATACAATAGAAATAAGTATACATAAAAACTCTTCTGTCTCTTGTGCATGCAGCCAGAATACTACCTTGAAACACTTTTCTAAGTATAAGAAGTGTTGAAAGTTCTGATATAAAGGAGAGAAATAACATATGTTCTGAAGTAAGACTGCTTGGGCTTCTGGATTCACAGTTTAATAGATTTATAACCTTTGGCAAGAGCACACTAACAAACTAACCCTTAGTTAATGAAAATGCAAACTACTAATTATTCCTTTGTGTTGCTATATTTTTAAGAGTCTCTAAACAAGGTTTGCCAAACTTTCAAGATCAGGTATTCCCATCATATTTTGAGCATGCACCCAAATATATGTAGCCCTGTTTAGTTTCACATTGTGTCAGTTTTCAACTGTACTCCTGTATTGTCAACATCTCAAAACATGCAGAAAATCAGAAATATAAAAATAGGTGACAAAGACAAAATTTACAAAATACCCTATTTTAAATGATTAATTTATAATGGTACAGAGATATTTTTGCTCTCAGCACAAATATGATTAGTAAGAATGTAGTTTTGTGAGAATGATGTGATTGAATATGTTATATTTAATTAAATCTTCATGGATTTTACCTCCTTGTGACTGAAAAAGTGCTAATATCAGGAAAAGAAGTATCAACTCTGTCATTTTCTTATTGCTTCCTTCTTCATACTTGCATTATCAGAATTATATACAAACACTTTTATTGAAGGGATCTTTTTATGCTATTTATCAATTTTAAGAGTTAGTACAGTTTACATAGCATAATACTATCTATTCATATATTTAAGTGGGAACAGAAAAGTTTTAATACTTAGCAAAATTCTATAAAAGACCAAAAAGCAAGAATGACATCTTCCAACACATCAGGATGCGTAGGGCCTTGGAGACCATTGCTCTACCAGGCATAAATATTCCTCTTCCTACCCTTCTAGCATGGCACACTTTATTATTAATATATTAACATTAAAAAGAAGCAGGTGATTTTTCCACACAAAATAATATTACTGCAAAATAGATCTTCAGAATGTAAATCTCAGAAAATAACTTTGGAAATGTGCGTACAAATTAATCTTGTGAGGCTTCATGCAGATTTAATTCTGTGATTATAAGTGGAAATGTCTTATACTGTAGCTGGATGAATCATCAACTTAACCCCATAGGTGAACACACAATCGACTGAACTGTGGAACTACTGAAAATAACGATCTGAAATGTACTTTCTTTTCAGTAAAAATGAAAGTTACTTAGGGAGGGGAAATATAAAATTGCATGGAATTTTTCTACCTTATTCACATCTTCCTACAGCTTCAGATGGTAGCAGGGCTGCCATGGTGTAGGGCTTCATGGTGACTCCTGCAAGTTGGCTTGTGATTCTTACATAAACCCACACTTAAAAACCACATCTATTATTTAAGGCAATATAATTTGGGGCAAATTTTTAACTTCCTTAAACCTCGATTTCCTACTCAGTAAAACTGGAATACAAAAAAGCTCTTCCAAAGGGTGTTTAACTCAAGGATGAAAGATGCCTTAGAGGACTGGGAAGGGGAGGATGGGGGGGACTCGAGGGAGGGTGGGGGGGAGTCAAGGGATGGAGGGAGTACGGGGATATGTGTATAAAAACAGATGATTGAACTTGGTGTAACCCCCTAAAAAAATAATAAATAAATAAATAAATAAATAAATAAATAAATAAATAAATAACAAAAAAGCTCTTCATACCAAGTATGGACTGAGAGAGAGAACACAACTAAATAACCTGGCACAGTACCTGAACTCTAACTGCCTTGTCTTCTCGAAGGTTCTGACACCATCTGTGTCTGTCTTGGGCCTATTTGCCGTAAGGCCCATTTTTTTTATCATTTCTCTGCTCTGCTCTGTGTGGCAGGAGGCTGACCTCTGCATGCTCTTTTTCAGGCTCTTGCATCACCAAGTGTCCAGCAGAGTCTAGTCAATGGGAGACACTCTGGAAAGACTGGAAGGTGGGAGAAGGAAGACTCGCCCCTCCCTGTGCCTCAGGCTGTGGGTCCTGCAGCTACCACAGCTCTTTCAGTGGCCTCAAGTACCCCCTGGACAGGCTTCTGTGGTTCCAGCTGCTGCTGTGTGACTCCAGCCCGTGGGCTCCAGTCACCCACTTCCCACTGACCTCTGACCTGGGGGTGGCAGTAAGCTTTCTGCAGCTGCTCATCAGAGTTGCTTCACTGTGTTCCGCTTAGCTTCTCTGCTCTCTTATTATTTGTGTAGCAAAATCCTTATGTTGAAGTCCCTCTTTCTTAAAATCTCAAATGCTTTCTGCTTTCAAGTTAGTCCTAGTATTAGTTTTCTATTGCTATGCGCCAAATCACCCAAATTCAGCAGCTTAAAAGAGCGTCCATTTGTTATCCCACAGTTCTTAGTCAAAATCCCATGAGGGCTTGATTGGGTTCCCTGCTTATGATCTCACGAGGCTGAAATCAAGGTGCTGGGCTGGAGTCTTATCTGGATACTCTGGGGAAGAGTCCGCTTCCAAATTCATTTTATGTCGTTGGCAGAATTCAGTTACTCACATTTAACGGTCTTCTTTTCATTGTCAGCTGGGGCTGCTCTCAGTCTCTGCTTCCCTCCATCTCAGTGATGGAGATCGTTAGTTCTTCATGTCCAATTCCTCTCATACTGTGAAAACATGTGATGTTCTCTCTGCCCACAGCTAGACAAAATTATCCTCCCTTAAAGGGCTTATGTGATTAAATTAAGCCTACTGGGATGATCTTTCTATTTTAAGGTCAACTGATTAGTAACGTTAATTGCATCTGCAAAATTCCTTTTGCCTCATAAGGTAATTTAATCAGGGAAACCATATCAGTGGAGAAGGACATCATAGAATTCTGCCTTCCACAGACCTTAAGTGATCTATCGCTTCTGACATTTGCCAGGTTTGTGTCCTTGAGCCAATAATCCAACCTCCGAGGGCCTTCTTCATTATAAAATGTTTATAAATAAGAGAGAGAATCTGATTGCTGACGTTCTGGTTCTACGATACTATTGTTTTGTGACCAGAGACCAACATTATTTAGTCCAGCCGGAAAACTAGTGCAGGGTTTGCTCTCTTCTCTTGTGTCCCTTTCATGGAGGAGCATTTTGATTTCATTTTGAAAAGAAGAGAATTGTGTTCTACTAGAAACATTTCTTAGGTACAGTCACAATGGAAAATGTTTAATTGTATTAACTTCAGTACTTAAGAGTGAGTTGCTGCTTCTTTTGGTGTTGCCAGTGCTGCTGGAAGTTCTGACATGAATCAGTCAGCCCCCCATGTCAGCCTTTGGGGTGGTGCTCTGATGTGATGGTGAGCCGAAGACTATAGAAAAGTGGGTCTCAGGGGGATGGTTAGAGGAGAACTCAGTCTCAGATGAGCGTGCCAGCCCTGGGGACCTCAGGCATGCACATAGCATCTTTGAACTTCAGTTGTATCATTTGTAAAATGAAGAAATTAGAATGGGGGGGTCTTAGGGTCCTTTAAGTTTTAACAATGAATGATCTTCCTCCATCTTAAATCGTTGGCTGTAATAAAACATAGTGACCATATGTATAATGAAATAATAAGTTTATTAAATTCTCACGTAGAAAGAAAGCTACTTTAAGCAGAATCATTTGGAAAATTATTTTTACTAAATAATTTCAGTGTAGAGTTTTTGGATAATATCATTCATTTTTTTTCATAGATCTAGTATTTCCAAACTTAAAAAAATATATAGTAACACACCATCAAATGGTAGTCATGTAATGCCCTCTTCTGGCTAAGATCAAAGCGTAACCTTCCTCTGCTAGGGCAGTATCTGAAAATTTGTATGTTCTTAGTTATTTTCTATCATTTACTTTTGAATATCTGTTTCAACAATTTTTAGGCTACTTACTCCTTACTAACTTGAAAAATAAATGTGTTTTATTAATAATGTATGTATTCACCTGCTTAGCAATTCAATTTAATAAACATAGGCAACTTAAAATAATTTCTCAAAAATCCTGGACTGTAATCTCTCTAGTTGGGATATCTTTACTGATAAAATTAATCAACTTAACCAGATCCACATTTTACATTGCATTTATAAAGGGCAAAGTCATAGACAAGTTATAAAAACAACATGGTATTTTTAGAATTAAATCTTTCAATATATTTGAGTTTCTGCCCCTGTATTTGTGTGGGAGATAGCTAAATGATTTGTGCAGCTTCCTAATCAAGGAAAACTCTCTGTGATATTATTTTGCTGTTACTTTTCTTACAGTTTTCACCATCTAAAAAAGTGACTATCAACTCTTAGGGCCACATCAGAATCACCTAGAGGTATGATGGGAAGACTAAATTTTCTCCATTGATGAAATGTGTGGTATTCTTCAGATGTGTTGGGACACTTTGAAAGCATACATATATATAAATATAAATATATATAATTTACTATCTAAATCCAGACATTTTTGAGGATGAAAGAATCATTAACAATTATGCCAGGATATTGGCTTAAACTAGGGCTATTGAAGGTAAAGCAGAAGTTGGGTCAGTGTATTTATATTTTAAAATGTATCAGTTGGAATACTAGGAAGCTGAGAATCATTGCTGAAATTCTGTTTTGACTTCATTTTCAATGGTGTTCCTCATGCTCAATTTACAATTTCTGTTGTATGGCAAATAGAAAGCATATTAATCACAATATTCTCCTTGGAGCCAGATGGCCTCGTTTCAAATTCTGACAAATGGTTTAATTTTTCTGTGCCTCCCTTTTCTCATCTGTATGATGGGAATAATAATAGTACTTACCCTATAAGCTTGTTATAAGGATCAAAGAGTTGACAATGAGTAATATGTGGTTAACATTTAGAATAGTACCTGGAGCACAGTATACCCTATTATTAATAATAAAAGTATTAGTGTCTATGAGTGAATGATAACATATTTGAATTTTTATAAGGTGTAAGCATTTCAGGTTATACATTTATTTCAGGAAAGCACGTGTAGTAGGCAGCCTCTAAGACGGCATCCCTGCCTGCTCGTGTTCACGCTGTAGTGTAATCCCCTCCCTTGAGTGTGAGCTGGACCCATTTCTAATGAATAGAAAACATGGTGAAAGTGCTGGGATGTCACTTCTGAGATGAGGTCACAAAAGGCCTGTGACTTGCATTTTGCTCCTGCTGCCTCACTGTTTCTCCTCCTCTTGGATCTTTCGCTCTGAGGGAAGCAAGATGGCACGTTGTGGCAGCCGTAGGGAGAAGCCCACATGGCAAGGAGCTGCCTCTGGCCAAAAGTCAGCGAGGACCTGAGGCCTGACAACAGCCATTTCCAGTCGCAAATGGTCATTTATAACTAGTAAAGAATCAAAATCACTAGTAGGAAAATGTGATTTCGTCAGTTTCCATACCCACGCCGCCCCCCCCCCCGCCAAAAAACTAAATACTCCACCTCTTTCCATAAATAAAATCATCAGAATTTCCAAATTAAAGATAGCTCAGGTTGTGTTTTGAAATGAGGAGATATGCAATTATAAATACAGCCTTGATAGGAATTCTACTATGGAAATTAAACTGAATGCATTTGGAAACTAAGCGTATAATCCTACAGTTTCATGTCAATGTTACCACTTGATGGAGCTATAATGCCAGATAACACTTCAAAAACTGTAGTGTTTACAAGGAAGCAATCTTTTTGAGTATATAATATAATATATATTATATTATATTATATTATATTATATTATATTATATTCTCAACTGTATAATCCTAATCATTAGTTGTAAGTGTTCATTCGAGTCATTACTCTCCATCCTTGCCAGGCAATTTCTGTAACACATCAAAGAGAAAGCTTTATATAATCCTGGGCTATTGGTAGAGGATAATTTGCTTATTTTTAATTTAGAAAATTTGAGGAGGCTATTCTTTGGAAAATACTTAAATATGAATACTGGGAAATACATAATCTAATAAAAATTTAAAGATGAATATGAGATCTTCTAGATGTCATTATCTGGAGATTATATGAGAAGGAAAAGTGAACCTTCTTGGAGAGCCAGACCTGTGAAAGATTCCTGAGTCAGGTAGTGCTAGAGGAAGACTGAATTTTGCAAAGAAGACAGAACACAAAGGGTGGAAGTGTTGGTCACAGGCAAACATAAAAGATGCATAAAAGATCCATAGTCTAATCCTTACATCCTCTTTCCCCTATTCTATATTATTTGGTAAACGCAGGTTCAAAATCCTTCATCTGAAAACTTTGGGGCTGACAGCGCTTTAGAATTAAAAGCGTTTCAGATTTTAAAAAAGGAATATAGTATTTATACCATACAGTACATGACATTTCCAGCCATGTCTGAAGTGTCACCCCTAAATAAACACATAGTCACAGGCAAGGTTCTACAGGAATCAGACTTTGAGACGGACGTTCAGGGAAGGACGTTTATCATTCCTGTGGCACGACCCAGACCACCATCCCTGAGGTTTCTGAGCCCCAGGTCACCAAACTTTTCTCAGAAAAATATTACTAAACTTTCCCATTGACCACCAAAACTTGGGAAGGGGACACCAAGAGGTACCCCAATGATCACCTGAGTATCAGATATATTGTTCCCTGCCTCCTTTGTATTACTTCTACTGGTGAAAATGGTCAATTACTCATACCAGTGTGCTAACTCCACTCACACACTGGTCATTTGCAAGAGGAACATGATGTGTCTAGGAGGCAATAGCTCAGTAGGGCTCTGGCTTGTCCTGGTGGAAATGTTTCTTTTTGATGGAAGAGCGCCCAGAGTGGCAGGGGTGGGAAGCACAAATTTGCCAGGTGAGTCACTGAGAGTGATGACAAGGAGGGTTAATCCTGCTTCTGCACTTTGGTTTCTGGACTTATACATTCTACTTACTGGGAGCACAGCATCGTACAAAGGCCTCTGAATTAAAGTGGACACTATGTCCTGAAGGAACAGAGTCATGGTAAAGTAACTTCTCTGAATTTCCGCTTAGCCTTCAGCAAGCTATTCCATTGCTCTATCTGGCCAGCAGCTTCTGCATGGCACTGTGTGTAATAAGACTGGTGGATCAGGTCATGGACCATCTACAAAACCCCTTTTCTATAGAAAGGATCCTTTGATCTGACATAATATTACATGGAGTCTTGTTGTGATGAACCATATGTGTTATAGACCCTAGGACAATGGTGCTGGATAGGGTTTCATGGGTAGGAAAAACGACTCCATAACTGTAATATGTGTCTGTTCTTATCAAAATGAATCACTATACCTTCCAGGGTGGAAGGAGTCCAATGCATTCAGCTGGCCTCCTGTGACCAGCTGGTGCCATTTGGACAGCTCACCAATGGTCTCTATTGCTGGCAGGTTGGACATTTTGCGGCGCTGGCAAGTAGGAGCCCATACGGTTGCATAGCCTCCAACTCTGTCATCATGGATACTTTTTTTATGTGTCCATTAGGATGGCTGATGCCAGAGGCTGGCTTGTGTGAAATGGCCCATTCAGTTTTATTTGCCAGGATGTTTAGTTCTGCTTTCATGGTGGAGAGCTCTGGTGGGCATTAACATGTGACATGAGGATCTCCACAATGTGTGACCATTCTCACATGCCCAGTCCCACGTCTATACTCAGAACTCTTTGAAACTGATCTTTCAACAATGCTCTTTCCAGTCCCCTGATCAGCCAAGCCATTTCCCATTGCCCATTATTCCATACGTATGCTAAGCCTGGGCCACTTCTCTGTCCACACAAAATGGATGAGCAGGGCACTGTTTGAACCTCTGCTCACTGAGATGATTTCCTGTCACCACTGTCTTACCCTGAATGAGGCTATAGTGCAGTGGTCACCCATTTCTGTCTTGTGCCCACATCCCCAGCTTACCCATTCACGAACCCAAACCCCTCCATAAGCTGGTTGTTAAAGGATCGTCGCTGCAACCACAGAAGTGAGCTGAGGAAGAGGCACTGGTGCGACAATGACAGATGATATGAGGGTCATTATGATCAGCTGCACCCACCAAGCTTCTGATGGTTAAGTAATACCACTGGCCTTTATTGTCTGGGGACTTCATTCATTTCTATTGCTACCAGTGAGCTTAGCCTTATAGCACGTCCTCCTGCCCCAGCCTGCAGAAGAGAGCCACCTCCTGAGTTCTTAGTAATATCGGTGCTCTTCTCACCACTACAATCCTTGCTGTATTGGAAAATCATGTAACATCTGGGTTCTTCAATTTATTGGCTTTATTAATAATAATTAAAACTATAAATGTCATCATGTCAGTTCAAGTAAATTTCTGCTGCCAAATGAATTTGCGAAAAGAAAAATAACTGTTGGATGTCAGAGACCTTTGGATTTTGGGGTTGTGGATAAGAGATTGTCAGATGGACAGAGAAAGCAGCAGAGAATCCTCTGTGTGGGATTCCTATGACAACCTTTTATAAACAAGGTGTCACAGTCCTATACCCAGAGACAGCAACGTATCAGTGCTGCTTTTGGCTCTCCACACGGGCCCATTCTCCTATGTCCATCCACATGTCTCTACCCCAGTCCTCCTTGAACCCGATCTTTTAATCATTCTCTTTCCAGGCTCCTGATCAGCCAAGCCATTGCCATTGCCCATGATTCCATATACGTAGTAAGCTTGGGCTTAGGTATGTAGTGGGTGGTAATTCTGGAACATAGGGGCAGGGATGGAAGCAGATTAGAGACAGGAGTCTCATGTCACAGCAGACTGCTCACCTGTGACTTGGGCCCAATATGGGACAGGAGGAGTAACAACCCTTGCAGGAAGTTAGAGGGAAGAGTGAGAAAGTCCTCTTTACATGGTGGCCACTAGCTAACAACACAAATAGTGGTTATAATGAAATAGAACAAAATGTGAGTTTGAGTTTAGATGTTTTAGAATACTTACCAAACAGGTGGTAGAAAAAAAATTCTAAGAACTCTTCAGTGTTCATATTGGTAGACTGTTGCCACTTTAAACTCAGTTTACTTAAAATCAAAGAAAACAAACTTTGAGAAAAACAGTGGGGCAGCATGCTAACATTTATGTTTCTAGCACTGGTACATTTTTCTTAGTCAAATTTTGGAATCATCTGTGACTCATATCTCTTTAGATCCTACATTGAACCAATTCCTATCATTCTTCCCTTAAAAAAGCATCTGAAACTTATTCATTATGTTTTATTTCCATCTCTGGCTTTTGACAAGCACAAGCTTGTCTCACTTTTTGACGATGAACTGATATCCTAATTGAGCTTTCCTTGTCTAATCAACCTTACCTACCACTGCTGGACTGGTTTTCTGAAAAACTGTTTTCAGTCCTCATTTTTGCCCCAAAACTATAAAAAATGTAAACAAAAGTTGCTTGTTAAATACCTTTAAAGAATTAAAAAAAAGAACGCCCCAACCTGAGGAAGTATTTTAGCAACACGTTTGAGGAATTAGTGTTGAAACTAGCTACTATATATAAGGGATGCTTCCAACTTAGCAAAAGACAAAGTTTCCAAAGAAAAATGGGAAAACATCATGATAATTCACAAATGACGAAATATAATCTGACAAAACACGTGAAAAATGTGCAAGTTGATAATAATAAAAATACAAATCAAAATACAACTCACCTTTCTGCGCTCCCCAGAGAGGGGTCCATACAGCATTGTTCTGGGTTCCTATCATAACTTAAAGGGAAACTTTCACAATGTGCAGAGCCCTTGATATTCTGCTAATGAAGAAGGAGGATGTCCACAAATTCCTTGCAGCAAGAACCCACTTAGTTGGCACCAAGCTTGACTTCCAAATGGGACAGTACAGCTACAAAAAAAAAAAAAAGCAGTGGCATCCACATCATAAATATGAAGAGAAACTGGGGAAAGCCTAGAAGCTGTTGCTGGCGGCTTGTGCCATTGAAATCTCAGCTGATATCTGTATCAGAGCCTCCAAGAACACTGGCGATTGAGCTGGGCTGAAGTTTGCTGCTGCCACTGGAGCCACTCCTATTGCTGGCTGCTTAACTCCTGGAATATTCACCAACCAGACCCAGGCAGCCTTCTGGGAGCCACGATTTCTGGTGGTTACAAATCCCAGGGTTGACTACCAGCCTCTCACAGAGGCATCTTATGTTAACCTGCCTACAATCACTCAGCGTAACACACACTCTCAGGGCTTCCCTGGTAGCACACTGGTTAAGAATCCGCCTGCCGATACAGAGCACATGGGTTTGATCCCTGGTCCAGGAAGATCCCACATGCTGCTGAGCAACTAAGCCTGTGCACCACAACTACTGAATCTGTGCTCTAGAGCTCATGAGCCACAACTAATGAGCCCACACTCTGCAACTACTGAAGCCCACACGCCTAGAGCCCATGCTCCGCAACAAGAGAAGCCACCACAATGAGAAGCCTGCACACCACAATGAAGAGTAGCCCCCTCCCCTCTGCCCCTGCTCTCCGCAACCACAGAAAGCCTGTGTGCAGCAGCAAAGACCCAAGGCAGCCAATAAATAAAATTAAATTAAAAACAAAATAACCAGACTCTCCTCTGCACCATGTGAAGGCTCTAGGAGGGAGGACGAGACCATCCCCTATAACAAGGGGGCTCACTTAGTGAGTCTGATGTGGTGGATGCTCACCCAGGAAGTTCTACATGTACGTGGCACCTTCTCCTGTGACCACCCATGGGTGGTCACCCCTAATCTCTACTTCTTCAGAGGTCTGAAAGAGACTGAAAAGGAAGATCAGGCTGATGCTTAAAAGGCTGTGACCAAGGAGGAAGTTCAGGATGAATGAACTTCTCCATCTCCCAAATTTACTGCTACTCAATCCCAGGTCCCAGGCTGGTCTGAAGGTTGGCAGGTGCCCTTTGTGCCTATCCAACAGCTCCCTCCTGAAGAATGGGGGGCTCAGCCTGCCACTGGAAGACTGGTCTGCAGCTCCCACTGCGTGGGCCACTGACTGGATAGTGAATGGAAGCAGGTATTGCAAGAAAAGACGTCCCCAGCACCTGATCAGTCTTTGCTTTAGCACAGGATAACCTTTCATTTCATGGCACACATATTGCAATGTTAAAAAACAGCAACCTGGCTTACTTGATTAAAACCATGGGGAAATGGCCATGTTTTTTGGGGGGCAGCAACTTACAAAAAGCACCCTGGAGACGACACACTGACCATTTGGTGGGGGAAGGGGTCCAGTTTCAGTCTGACCCATAAGGCATAGGGACAAGTTGTCAAATCTTTAACTTTTTTGTTGTATCTGGAATATATACAAAACATTTAAAATGTACATTGCCCTCTCTGTGTTTAATGTACTCTAATGATGATCAATTTGGGGGAGAAGTGTTCCTTCCAAATCATAAGCAGGATCATTTCCAAACTCAAAGAAACAGCCATCCTCTTCCGTGTCTTAACTTCAGGTGACCGGCTGAACCAGAAAGTGTTTTCCTTTCTTATTGGTGCAGCTTCTCAGCCTCCTGCTGCTTCTGCCGTTCAGACCTCTTGAATGTGGACATCAATTGTTTGCTGCCAATTGTGGTGTCTGATACACTCAATGTCCCATTTTCTGATTCAAGTTTCAAACAGTTTCCAAGGGTTTTATTCATCAGTTTCTGCTTTGTGGCACAATCTTTGAAGCTTCCAAGTTCTTCTCCTGCTTTGATCACATAACTGGGGCTTGAGGACCATCTGCTGATTCTGCGTGAGTCTTTCCTACTGCTTCCGCTTGGGGAGAAGTCTGTGATGTTTCCTGACCTCTTCAACCCAGTCTTTTTCAACATCTGAACTCAAAATTTTCTGCATCACTTGGTTTTTCTTCCAGTTCTTTCTCTTCTCCTTTTTCATGAAGTTCTTGTTGCTCTAAGAATCTTAGTTTCTTCTTGCTTTTTTCACTAATTTTTGAAACAGGTGAATTCAAAAGCCTAAATTCTTCACCCTCTGTCTCCTTGGAAGTCAAGGTACTCAAATGTAACTTTAAAACCATCACTGGTAAGAAAGAATATTAGGAAGGCTCTTAATTTTCTTCTTCTATGTAGATTTTTGCTTCTCTTCTTCTTCCTCAATTAAGTGCCAGCCCTTTTTTAACTTTTGGCAATTTCTTTAACTGGACTCTCTGTGCACGTGTTTCTTCTATCTTCTGTTGTATCTTATCTTTCCCGTATGCTTCATAAGCAAATGGATTTGCCATGTGTTTCATGAGTCTTATGATAGATAGAGTCTTACAGCCATGAAAAATCCATGCATATATGCCTGGAGAAAAAGTGATTCAATAATATGTGTGAGCCCTGTATTTTCAAGGGCTTTCTTGGTGGCAAGCTTTTAATCATCATAAACTGTGCTTTCTGTATCCCCTCCTAATTCTTCTGTCAAGCTGTCTAAAAAGGAACACCTCACCTGGGAACAGAACCCAAAACTGGATTACTGGTTTGTTATAAAGGGAAAAAACTCAGGAACAGCCAGATGGAAGAGATGCATAGGTCAAGGTAATGGGAAGGCGCATGGAGATTTCATGCCATCTCCTAGGGCACCCCTATCCCTGAATCTCCATGTTTACCAACCTGGAAGCTCCAAGGATAGTGTATTTTGTGAACCAAAACATGAAACATAGATGCCATGTATAAAGTTAGACTTATGGGGAAGTGAAGCAGCATACTTTAAATTGGAATTGCCTTTGATAATCTAGGACATATGATTGGCTTAGAGACACCATCAGCAAGTGGTAAGAAAATTGTTTTTCTTCTTACATTTCATCATCCCTCCCAGGCTTTCAGCGGCAATGAAAAAAATTAGGAAAAGCTATTCTTAAGAATTTGAGGACATCATGGCAAAAAAATTAACAACGAAGTATTTTTTTAAAGTAGCAAATGTATCCACATTTTCATAATGAAATCAAAGGACTAAAAAAGGATGTTGACTGTTAGAATGCATCCCATATGCCAGGTACCTTCTTATACATTAGTTCTTGAATCTACATATCCATTCCATAGGATATATATATATATATAGAAAAGATTTTAGTCTAACTACTCTAGCAGAAATACTAAAGGAAGTTAAATACCTCCTAGAAGCTCTAGGAGAGCTGGAAGAGGACCAGACTTGGATACTGCACTGGCAGGAACAGTACAGGAAGGAAAAACTTCCAAGTAGACCTTAGACATGAAAATTAACTGAGAATTTAAAAAGCATAAAGGAAATTATTATTAATGGCATCATGAGAAACTATCAGTCCATTCAAAAATATATTCAATGTCTTTTCTCAACTTTTATATGATTTTTATATGATTGATCTTCATCCAATTTTGTGGCCATTGTAGGTACTCAAAAGCAGTGTATGTCTTTCACACCCAATTACATTAACTTTAATTCTAATGATGTTTAAGGAAATTTTACAAATTATAAGGTGCTCAGCAAAATGATTTATTTTTCAGTTAGCAGGCTAGAGTAGATTTACTATTTGCTTACAATTATTTGTCCCCTCCCCACCCATGTCATTCTTCCCTATTGGTAGGGAATATATCTTCCTGCTCCACTGACATTGGCTTAGACTAAGACTTGCTTTAGTCAATGGAGTGTGAGTATATGTGACATATACCTGACCCAATAGAAGCCTTGAATGCTTTGCCTGTGTTGGCTCTGTCCTATCTAAGCAGTTGTCCTTTGCTATGAGAACATCATGTCTCACATGGTGGCTCCTCCTTTAAAATGGACACAGGCGTGAGAGGACTCATGGAGCTGGGCTGAGCTCAGTGGAGCCCAGCAAAGCACAGCTTTCAAGCTATATCCATGAAAAATGCATATTTTGGAAAGCTGCTGCAATTTTGAGTTTGTTTCCTGCCATTAGCAAAAGTTGATAATATAGAGGTAAACATGATTTCTTAACATAGGGTCAAATTTAGATGTTACTACATTGAAAGGGAAAAGCCCCAAGATTAAGGCTGAATTAAAGTTGCTTCCATATGTGATTGCCAGTAATTTACTTCCCTCAGCAAAAAGACCTTATACAAAAGGAGAAATATATTCCACAGGGGACTCAGTCTAATAAAAGAGAGTGTGTAGTGTGTATATCACTTTTTATATAATATATAAATGCCTTTAGAGAATTTCCTAAGTTGCTTGTTATAATTTTTATCAATCATAATCAGTTTCAGATACAAATACAAAATAAAATTGAATATAGAATTCAGAAGTCATGATAGTATGAATTTGCTTTAAAACAATGATAAAATTTTGATGAACTAAACCTTATTATTGCTGGGCATACTCAAATATAAGCCAAAGGTTTTTTCCTCCTAAAAAGTTAACCCTCAGATAAGAGGATATAGTTATTTCATATCCAAGGTCTTACAAATTCTACTTATTGCCAATCTCTCAATTTAGCAAATTTTGACAAATCAAACACTGTTGGGAAAGAAGACACATTAGTCTGAAACCACATATGTCAATACTAGTATTAAATGATTAACTGAATAAATTGGTGAAAAAACAAGAAAAACTTTAATACAGATTTCTCCATTACTCTCACTGGGATGACTTTACAGCTGCAAGTGTTTGACTGATTGTAAGCAAGGCTTCTAAACTTTAGTTAAAAAGCAAAGCAGAAAGTGTGGTTATGTTTTGGAGATCATAAATACATGTACCTAGAACAATATAAAATAATGTCTTAATGTTTTGTGATTGTATACTCTCAGGGTAAGTTTTCCAGTAAGAATAACATACACTGATCCAAAACATGCTCTATCTCAAAAAATGTGATCTGGCAAAATTATGTTTTCTCAACAAAGAGGATTCAACAAGAAACTCTGATGTTGATGAGACTACTTTGTAAGATACATATGAAAAGCTTGAATAAAATATTTTCAAGAAATGTGAAAAAGCATACTTCTATATAAATAAGGTAATTATATAAGTGATTTTAAATATATTTTATAACTTATGTCATAAATTAAATATTAAAGTTAATATTTTACAGTTATGTATTTATAGTTAAATATTAACATGGTATAGTTTAGTTAAAAAGCCATAAACCTCCTTTGGGACCTTCTCCTTGGGAAAATGGGAGATGGCTTCATATTTTGGGTTAACTCATAGAAGGAATACATGGTATCTAACTGCATTCTGGACCAATTCCTTTTAATATTTACTGAATACTATTAATTAATCTCTCATCCTTTTTCCACTCAAGATCAGTTCACCCATTTACTAACCAATTAACCAGTCTAGAATGTAATTTACAAGTGGAAATGTCCATGTCTCCTAACTCCAGAAGCCTAAAGATTCTATGGAAAGGCAGAGCTCCTATTTAATCATTCTAACATGTTTGATTATTTTTCTTTTGATTAATGAAGAAGCAGATAGAATTCAAGAGCCAAATGGTAAGATGCCATCTCAGACTCAGCTCAACCCTTTGCTAATTAAGATATTACACGGCCCAATTAGACAAGTAAGGATTCAACTACTGTCACTGGTAAAAGGAGGCAGCTTAATTGGTTTCCTTCAACCACAACTTAAATGGAATCTTCATTAAAACTATAAAGGCACATTTCTTCAAAAATGGCAAAAAAGGCTATATAATTCTCTTTTGGGATCTTTTTCCTCATAGTTCTAAAGTTCCAAAATTATAGGTTGACTTTTACTATTAAGTGAAAACACTCAAATAGAAATACTTTCCTATTAACCTGTGAATAAATTAATATGAGCCCATTGGATTAATTCTTTCAGAATAACATTTAGTAGGACTATCAAAGTTATACTAGGAACTTAAACCCACGTCCTCTCCAGGAAAACATGGCAGAAATATAATCCAATGATTCTCTTGAAGCCTGCTTACAAAAATTTAATTTTAATTCCTTCAGACTAGCTTGGTCCAGTATTTTTATTTAAAAGGCTAGTTTATTTTTCTTTAAGAAGTTATACTGAGATACAATTGACATACAATAAACTGCATATATTTAAAGTGTACCATTTGATATTTTTTTCTTATTAGTAATGTATATATGGCAATCCCAATCTCCCAAATCATCCCACCCAACCCCCCAACCCCGGTTTCCCCACTTGGTGTCCATATGTCTGTTGTCTACATGTGTGTCCCAATTTCTGTAAAAGCCTAGCTTTTTTCTTAAGTTCTTGTGTTTTTGGACAATATGATCTAAAAACATTATAAAAATTGAATATATTTGAAAATTTTATTGGCTTCTACTCCCACTTCTGATCTCTTTTCCTGAGCAACTAATCCTTATGCCAAACTAGTCATCCCCAGCTAATCCCTTGTTTCTTCACACTGTGGAATATGTATCATATATGCTTGGCAAATCTCTCTAGAGCTTTGCACTTTGAAGCAAAGTCTGTGGTCACACATGGCTCAAAGAGGAGCAGAATAGAAATGCAGACTGAGGCTCCACCTCAGACCTACTGTATCAGACTCTGCACTTTTACAAGAACTTAAAAAAAAAGATTAACTGTAGATGGTTGGTTTGTACTTTAAAGGTTGAGGAAAACTCCTCTTAGGATTTCTTTTTCTTTTCTTTTTTTTTTTTTTTTTTTTTTTTGTAGTAAAATGGTTAGATTCATTCATTTTTTTTTAATTTTTAATTTTTTACTTTTTACAATAAACTGTATATATTTAGAGTGTACAATTTGGTATCCCAATCTCCCGATTCATTCCCCCCCAACCCTCCCTGCTTTACCCACTTGGTGTCCTTATGTTTGTTCTCTACATCTGTGTCTCTATTTCTATCCTCTTAGGATTTCTTTGTCATTGTTCTTTAGAACAACAGTTCTCAGCCCTAGCTGCACTTTAGAATCACCTCAGGAACTTTCAAAATCCCTAGTCCTGGTGCCCAGGGCACATACTTGTCTATAGCAGAATCATTGCACATGGTCCAAGCATAAGTATATTTTAATGATCCCCAGATGATCTCAATGTGCAATCAAAATTGAGACCCATTTAGAGTGAATCAGAATCACCAGGTGACATTCTCATAACACAGATTCTGGCCCTCAAATGCCCAGAATTCCTGGTTTAGTAGGTAATGGGTGGGATCTAAGATGTTGTATCTTGAACAAGTTCCAAGTTGCTGTTGCTGCTGTTCAGGTGGCCATGCTTTGAGAAATACAAACTTAGAGGATGTGATTCCTAGATGAAAATTTCAAAAATTGTTGCCTAGGAAAAGTATTAGTCCATCTCCAGCCTATTTCCTGCTATTACATTAAAAATAAATTGATGAATTCAATATTTATGAGCCTTCTGACACCCTGAACTTCTTTACTCTGAAACCTATATCTCTGTTCAGAAACCCAATCACAGAGCTGTGTCATGGTTATTTTTTTCAGCACCCAGAACAGTTCCACTTTAAAAAAATAAGTCAGACTTCATACTAGATAGATACACTTGAACACACCCCAAGAACCACTGACAACATACTCTTCTTTCTAGATTTTCCATCCCAATAAATGACATCACTGTTTACCCCAGCTATGTGATCTATTACGTCCCAGAATCATCTTTGATTCTCTTTTCTCTTTTACTTTATGTCCAGCATGCCAACAAGTTCTACTGATCACCCTTAATCATATCTTCTCCTTTCCCTATTAACCAAGAGCAATCAGCTTAGTCTCTGTTTCCTCACAGATGGTTGTGTCTCTCCCTATCCTCATCCAGTCAGGCATTGACTGAACTGTTAAAATAAAAACTGCTTGTCACACACAAATCTTGCTTCCACAATTAAAAAGTGCCAATATTTCTCCATTACATATAAAATAAATTCCAAAATAAATAGGGCATTCAGAATACTTCCACAATCTTATCTTTTCCCTCAGTACACATTTCCAACCTATCTCCCACAACTTTTCTTCATAAGCCTGCTGAATTTCCAAGCCCACTGATTCTCTCATGATTCCATAAACATGCTATTTATTTCCATTCTTTTACATATACATATATCAAATAGAATATGTAATATATATTCTATGTAGTTGTATATAATTCTATAATATATAACTAGAAAACATCTCTTCACTGTTCTTTTAAAATACAAATCAGGAGGGACGGAATCAAGATGGCAG
This sequence comes from Hippopotamus amphibius kiboko, assembly GCF_030028045.1. Classification (NCBI taxonomy): domain Eukaryota; kingdom Metazoa; phylum Chordata; class Mammalia; order Artiodactyla; family Hippopotamidae; genus Hippopotamus; species Hippopotamus amphibius. The sequence goes on from NC_080198.1 coordinate 80,853,133, forward strand.
AGTAGGAGGACGTGCGCTCACTCCCTCTTGCAAGAGCACTGGAATTACAGCTAACTGCTGAACACCCATCGACAGAAAGACAGTGGAACTCACCAAAAAAAACCACCCAACATCCAGAGACAAAGGAGAAGCCACAATGACACGGTAGGAGGGGCGCAATCGCGTTAAAATCAAATGCCATAAATGCTGAGTGGGTGACTCACAAGCTGGAGAACAGTTATACCGCAGAAGTCCTGAGGGTTCTGAGCCCCAGATCAGGTTTCCTAACCTGGGGGTCCAGCAATGGCAGGAGGAATCCCCAGAGAATCAGACTTTGAAAGCCAGCAGGATTTGATTGCAGGACCTCCAAAGGACTGGGGAAAACGGAGACTCCACTCTTGGAGGGCACACAAAAAAGTGTGCTCAGCAGGACCCGGGGGAAGGAGCAGTGACCCCATAGGAGAATGAACCAGACCTACCTACTGGTGTTGGAGGGTTGCCAGCAGAGGTGGCAGGCATCTGTGGCAGCAGGGGTGGCAGCAGAGGAGACAGGGCATTGGCAGCAGGGGTTCTGAGAAGTGCTCATTGGCGTGAGCCCTTCCAGAGTCCACCATTAGCTCCACCAAAGAGCCTGTAAGCTCCAGTGCTGGGTCACCTCAGGCCAAACAACCACCAGGGTGGGAACACAGCCCCACCCATTGGCAGACAAGCAGATTAAACTGTCACTGAGCTCCACCCACCAAATCGGATTAAAGTTTTACTGAGCTCCACCTACCCAGCCCAACCCACCATCAGTCTCTTGCATCAGGAAGCACCAACAAGCCTCCTAGACAGCTTCCTCCACAAGAGGGCTGAGAGCAGAATCAAGCAGTATCAGCAGTACTTCATCTTGTGGAACTGAAAATCACAGCCACAGAAAGACACAGAAAATGAAAAAGCAAAAGACTTCATACCAGATGAAGGGACAAGATAAAACACCAGAAAAACAACCAAATGAAGAGGAGATAGGCACCCTTCCAGAAAAAGAATTCAGAATAATGATGGTGAAGATGATCCAGGACTTTGAAAAAAGATTGGATGCAAAAATTGAAAAGTTGCAAGAAAAGTTTACCAAAGACCTAGAAGAATTAAAGAACAAACAAACAGAGATGTGCAACACAATAACGGAAATGAAAAATACACTAGAAGGAACCAATAGCAGATTAACTGAGGCAGAAGGACGAATAAGTGACCTGGAAGACAGAATGGTGATAATCACTGATGCAGAAAAGAATAAAGAAAAAAGAATGAAAAGCACTGAAGACAGTCTAAGAGACGTCTGGGACAACGTTAAACGCACCAACATTCGCTTTATAGGGGTCCCAGAAGGAGGAGAGAGAGATAGAGAAAGGACGTGAGAAAATATTGGAAGAAATTCTAGTTGAAAACTTCCCTAACATGGGAAAGGAAATAGCTACCCAAGTCCAGGAAGCACAGAGAGTCCCAGGCAGGATAAACCCAAGGGAAAACACACCAAGACATATAGTAGTCAAATTGTCAAAAATTAAAGACAGAGAAAAGTTATTAAAAGCAACAAGGGAAAAACAACAAATAACATATGAGGGAACCCCCATCAGGTTAACAGCTGATTTCTCAGCAGAAACTCTGCAAGCCAGAAGGGAGTGGCATGATATATTTCAAGTGATGAAAGGGAAGAACTTGCAACCAAGAATAGTCTATCCAGCAAGGATCTCATTCAGATTCGAAGGAGAAATCAAAATCTTTACCAACAAGCAAAAGCTAAGAGAATTCAGCACCACCAAACCAGCCCTACAACAAATGCTAAAGGAACTTCTCTAAGTGGGAAACATAAGAGAAGAAAAGGACCTACAGAAACCAAAACAAAACAATTAAGAAAATGGTAATAGGAACATACATATCGATAATTACCTTGAATGTAAATGGACTGAATGCACCAACCATAAGACACAGACTGGTTGAATGGATACAAAAATAAGACCCATATATATATGCTGTCTACAAGAGACCCACTTCAGACCTAGGGACACATACAGACTGAAAGTGAGGGGATGGAAAAAGATATTCCATGCAAATGAAAACCAAAAGAAAGCTGGAGTAGCGATACTCATATCAGATAAAATAGACTTTAAAATAAAAAATGTTACGAGAGACATGAAAGGACACTACATAAAGATCGAGGGATCAATCCAAGAAGAAGAGATAACAATTATAAATATATATGCACCCCATATAGGAGCACCTCAATACATACGGCAAATGCTAACAACTATGAAAGAGGAAATCAACAGTAACACAATCATAGTGGGGGACTTTAACACCCCACTTACACCAATGGACAGATCATCCACACAGAAAATTAACAAGGAAACACAAGCTTTAAATGACACAATAAATCAGCTGGATTTAATAGATATCTATAGCACATTACATCCAAAAATAGCAGATTACACATTGTTCTCAAGTGCACATGGAACATTCTCCAGGATAGATTACATTTTGGGCCATAAATCAAGCCTTGGTAAATTCAAGAAAATTGAAATTGTATCAAGCATCTTTTCTGACCACAACGCTATGAGATTAGAAATCAATGACTGGAAAAAAAATGTAAAAAACACAAACACATGGGAGCTAAACAATATGCTACTAAATAACCAACAGATCACTGAAGATATCAAAGAGGAAATCAAAAAATACCTAGAGACAAATGACAATGAAAACACAATGATCCAAAACCTATGGGATGCAGCAAAGGCAGTTCTAAGAGGGAAGTTTATAGCGATACAGTCCTACCTCAAGAAACAAGAAACATCCCAAATAAACAATCTAGTCTTACACCTGAAGAAACTAGAGAAAGAAGAGCAAACAAAACCCAAAGTTAGTAGATAGAGAGAAATCATAAAGATCAGAGCAGAAATAAATGAAATAGAGACAAAGAAAACAATAGCAAAAGTCAATAAAACTAAAAGCTGGTTCTTTGAGAAGATAAATAAAATTGATAAACCTCTAGCAAGACTCATCAAGAAAAAGAGGGAGAGGACTCAAATCAATAAAATTAGAAATGAAACAGGAGAAGTTACAACGGACACCACAGAAATAAAAAGCAGCGTAAGAGACTAGTACAAGCAACTATATGCCAATAAAATGGACAACCTGGATGAAATGGACAGATTCTTAGAAAGGTATAAACTTCCAAGACTGAATCAGGAAGACATAGAAGATATGAACAGACCAATCACAAGGAATGACATTGAAACTGTGATTAAAAATCTCCCAACAAACAAAAGTCCAGGACCAGATGGATTCCCAGGTGAATTTTATCAAACATTTCGAGAAGAGCTAACACCCATCCTTCTCAAGCTCTTCCAAAACATTGCAGAGGAAGGAACACTTCCAAACTCATTTTATGAGGCCACCATCACCCTGATACCAAAACCAGACAAAGAGACCACAAAAAAAGAAAATTACAGGCCAGTATCACTGATGAATTTACATGCTAAAATCCTCAACAAAATACTAACCAACAGAATCTAACAACACATTAAAAGGATCATACACCATGATCAAGTGGGGTTTATCCCTGCAATGCAAGGATTCTTCAATATATGCAAATCAATCAATGTGATATACCATATCAACAAACTGGAGGATAAAAACCACACGATCATCTCAATAGATGCAGAAAAAGCTTTTGACAAAATTCAACACCCATTTATGATGAAAATTCTCCAGAAGGTGGGCATAGAGGGAACCAACCTCAACATAATAAAGGCCATGTACAGCAAACCCACAGCAAACATCATTCTCAATGGTGAAAAACTGAAAGCATTCCCTCTAAGATCAGGAATAAGTCAAGGATGTCCACTCTCATCACTACTATTCAACATAGTTTTGGAAGTCCTTGCCACAGCCATCAGAGAAGAAAAAGAAATAAAAGGAATTCCAATTGGAAAAGAAGTAAAACTGTCACTGTTCACAGATGACATGATACTATCCATAGAAAATCCTAAAGATGCCACCAGAAAACTACTTGAGCTAATCAATGAATTTGGACACAAATTGCAGGATACAAAATTAACACACAGAAATCTCTTGCATTTCTATACACCAACAATGAAAGATCAGAAAGAGAAATTAAGGAAACAATCCCATTCACCATTGCAACAAAAAGAATAAAATACCTAGGAATAAACCTAACCAAGGAGGGAAAAGACCTGTACTCAGAAAACTATAAGACGCTAATGAAAGAAATCAAAGAAGACACAAACAGATGGAGGGACATACCATGTTCTTGGATTGGAAGAATCAACATTGTGAAAATGACTATAGTACCCAAAGCAATTTACAGATCCAATGCAATCCCCATCAAATTACCAATGGCATTTTTCACAGAACTAGAACAAGAAATTTTACAATTTGTATGGAAATACAAAAAACCCCAAATAGCCAAAGCAATCTTGAGAAGGAAAGACAGAGTTGGTGGAATCAGGCTTCCCAACTTCAGGCTATACTACAAAGCTACAGTGATCAAGACAGTACAGTACTGGCACAAAAACAGAAATATAGATCAATGGAACAGGATAGAAAGTGCAACTAATCTATGACAAAGGAGGCAAGGATAAACAATGGAGAAAAGGCAGCCTCTTCAATAAGTGGTGCTGGGAAAACTGGACAGCTACAGGTAAAAGAATGAAATTAGAACACTTCCTAACACCATACACAAAAATAAACTCAAAATGGATAAAAGACATAAATGTAAGGCCAGACATTATAAAACTCCTGGAGGAAAACATAGGAAGAACACTCTGCGACATAAATAACAGCAAGATCGTTTTTGATCCAGCCTGTAGAATAATGTAAATAAAAACAAAAATAAATAAGTGGGACCTCATGAAACTTCAAAGCTTCTGCACAGCAAAGGAAACTATAAGCAAGACGAAAAGACAACCCTCAGAATGGGAGAAAATATTTGCAAACGAATCAACAGGCAAAGGATTCATCTCCAAAATATATAAACAGTTTATCCAGCTCAATATCAAAAAGACAAACAACCCAATCAAAAAATGGGCAGAAGACCTAAATAGGCATTTCTCCAAAGAAGACATACGGATGGCCAAGAGGCACATGAAAGGCTGCTCAACATCACTAATTATTAGAGAAATGCAAATCAAAACAACAATGAGATATCACCTCACACCAGTTAGAATGGGCATCATCAGAAAATCTACAAACAGTAAATGCTGGAGAGGGTGTGGAGAGAAAGGAATGCTCTTGCATTGCTGGTGGGAATGTAAATTGATACAGCCACTATGGAGAACAGTATGGAGGTTCCTTGCAAAACCAAAAATAGAACTACCATATGACCCAGCAATCCCACTACTGGGCATATACCCAGAGAACACCATAATTCAAAAAGACACATGCACTCCAATGTTCACTGCAGCACTATTTACAATAGCCAGGACATGGAAGCAACCTAAATGTCCATCAGTAGATGAATGGATAAAAAAGATGTGATACATACATACAATAGAATATTACTCAGCTGTAAAAAGCAATGAAACTGGGACATTTGTGGAGACATGGATGGACCTAGAGACTGTCATACAGAGTGAAGTGAGTCAGAAAGAGAAAAACAAATATCGTATATTAACACATATATGTGGACTATAGAAAAATGGTACAAATCAACCGGTTTGCAAGATAGAAATAGAGACACAGATGTAGAGAACAAACATATGGACACCAAGTGGGGAAAGCCGGGAGGGTTGGGGCGGGGGATGAATTGGGAGATTGGGATACCCAATAGTACACTCTAAATATATGCAGTTTATTGTAAAAAATTAAAAAAAAAAGTTAAAATACAAATCAGTCTTTAAGACTCAGATCTCATATTACCTCAATACCCTTGAGTAGAATTAATAATTTATTGCATTTTACCAAGAGTATTTTCATATTGATAGTTTTATATCAATATGTCTTTCTGTATTCATAATAGTGTCCTGTACAGCATTTAGCAATATCTGGCTCTCAGAAAAATTGTCCCATTTGTTATTACATAAATGGCAGAATTATCATCAAATAGTAATTCTCTGTCCTTCAATATTGTTACTACGCCCCACTTCAAACATATACCAAAAAAGATAGAGTCAGGAAAAATTCTCTCTTTAGTGTTGATGGGGAATTCTTTTCCATTAGTTCATATGGATTAGACAATCCTGATAATGTCATTAGCAGTTACTGCAGTTCTTCTCTAAAAGAATAAGTTCAAAGTCATCAATCAGGTTTCCAAAGTCATATTTTAGCCCATTCCTATAATAAGAAAATAACTGGGGTAGGAAAATGATGGGGAAAACGTTTATCTCATTAGGGAACAGGTATATTTCTATGACTACGAAAACCAATAAAAATGATCATTTATTTTCTATCAATTTCAAATGCAGCTCTTTCACATATATTTTTATACCAACATTGAGATTGAGAGAAAATTTTCCTATTTTTCCAGTTGAACACAGATAAACTAAATAATTTCTATGTCAGATAATTAGTGACAGGATTAATATATAGCTATGAGTCTGCTTTTTAACATACCAGGAGACTTTACAGCCAATAGCTGCTTTCCATTTCAATTATGTGTGTAGTCTAGAGCATGCTGAGAGTGTAATAAATGATATTTGTTACACTATTAAAGTCCAGAACTGGAGGACTCAGCTACAGAATTAAACTAAAACCAATTTCACAGAAAGTATTAAGCCAGCAAATATTTACAAGTTCTAAATTTACAAATTACTAATAGCAATTTAGTAATTGAATTATGTGTTTAGTATTACTAAATAGTAATTTAGCAGACAAATATATTTCAAGAAAAATAAGTGAATCTTACTTCTTAAAAGAATCACTTGAATGTGAGCATGAGTCAGAGTAAGAAAAAAACAACACTTTAGTTCAAAAGTTACCTAGCTAATACTGTGTTATAATCATATAAATTAATTCAGAAACAATCAAATTACTCAGAATTTAGGTGAGAGGTAAGAATATTATATATATATATATAGACAGCTTCATAAAGTTTATTATATCCTTCCCTGCCTTAGTAAAGACAGTAGATTTAATGTAGTTAAGCATTTACTTGATAACACAGAGTAATTATTTTATATCAGTTCTGTACTACAATATGGAAACATTCCTTCTCTTCCCCCATCTTTGACCTGATGCTATGTGTAAGCCATATCTTGCTTTTTGCCAAAAATTCTGGCAGACATCTATGTTGTTCTCATTGCTCCTATGTCTTTTTCTCTTTGACCTGTCACTTGTTATTGCTGTCAGACCTCTTTCTGTTTCTTTGTTATCCCACAGCTCATTTCTATTCTCCAATTGTAAATTAGGATGGATTTGAGGATTATCAGGAGATTTCAGAAAACCAAACCATAAAACTACCAGAAAATTGATGTCAAATATAGAGATTTGCTCTTTTCATTTTCACTTGAGAAACTAGTATGGGGAAAAAAACCCAGTAAAATAAGGGATCTGTCCCAGTAAAACAGGGAAGTCAGTCACACTGGAGTTACAGAGGGACCCTGATTTGGCAAACAAAAAGCTATCCTGGACCATTCCAAGAATCTTGCACATGAGGAAATAAGTGTGACCTTGTAGGTTATTGAGACCTGAGAGTTGCCCTAGTAAAGAAAGAAAACAGACTTTAGAGCCTGAGACCAACCCTGAGTTTAGGGGTGAATTTTTAAAGGAGCCACTCTCTTTGAAAAGATAAGGATTGTATTCCAGATGAAAACAAGGCTAGCAAGACAGTCAGCCCTTGCAGGATCTTTCAGAGGTTATAACACGTTTTTCTTGAGCATTAGCATCCAGTCTTGGGTTTCCTTCCCAACTCCCATATCACTGTTTCAGATTAAAATTCCCTCTGGTTAGCATGAAACTTTTGTTGAGTCTGTAACCTCTGCTCTTGGTGCAGTTAGGAGAAATCATGGCAGAGGGCAGTAAAGAGAAGGGGGATTTTCCCTATATGACCATCACAATAATAACGGAGGAGAGTGGCACTGGTGTTTTGAGAGGTTAATCACAGGGCAGCACCCCAGACAGCCCTGAGAGTGGCAGGGAGAAGATGGCAGTGTGGAGAAGCAACGGCCACTTGGTTTGAAAGGCATGTGTGAAATATACCTTTTTTACTGCTTGCTATACCACAGAAAGATGACCCTTAAATAGGAGAGACTGCAAGTTATAATGTGAATTATAACAAATAGATTTTATAACTACTGTTTATTTCATTAATTGCACTGACAGTGTTTTCCTGATTTGTTCAATACCATTTCAGAAGTCTGAGGTCGCGGTAAAGCTCTTATTTGTTTAGTGGTCACTTTAAGCACCAATATCATCATGTAGGTTTGCCAAAGCTAAGGAAAAGATAAAAATGTGGGATGCTCTGGAAAGTGAGTGTCTGCTGCCCTGCATCCACACAGTTAATAAATACACACACACACACACACACACACACACACATACACACAAACTTCAGAAAGAGAGAGTATGTAGTCTTTGCTGTAAATCTTTTCCCTATTTTTATAATGTGCACATTTAGACATTTTGCTGATCTAAATTATCCTTATCTGTTAAAGGCATACATCATGTTCTTCTCAAGCAAATTGTTGTAATAAATATTTAAATGTCTAAGGTGGATTACAGTACATTAGAGGTGCATTTTAAGATCATATTATTTTTCTTTGGGAGCTTTTACACTCTATCAGGAAAGCACAGTCTGTGTGCTATTAATCATTAACAAGGATGAATAGAAGAGCCACATTGAAATTGCAACACAAGGATTAGTTCTCTACTGGAAATCAGAAGATAGAGTAAGAGTTTGAAATTAATCAGCTCCAAATGTTTGGTATCTCTGAATATGTATCTTTCTGAGCCAGACTTCAGAATGGAGTGTTGCCAGCCAACATCTTGCTATCAACTCAGTGACACCCTGAGCACGAACTCAGCCACATGGTGCTGGACTTCTGACTTACAGAACTGAGTATTAACACATGAGTGTTCTTTCAAGCCACTAAATTCGTGGTAATTTGCTATGTATCAGTAGAAAACTAACAGACCTTTATTAAAAAGTTATATCGATGACAGTTTTAGAGTAATGCGATTGAATGCCACTTTGTTTTTTAAATTTGGTTTAACATTTTTTCATATAAAGATTAGAAAATCTTGTTGAGTTCAGTTTATTTTGATACTTGGGTTTAATCACTATGGTTAATAAAGATATCTCATAAAGATATGTAAATCTTGGCTAAACTTACTAAATAATGATACTTAGAGTTTTACTTCCATCCATGCATTATACAAAGACTTGCTGAAATTCAAGAAGCAAATTTTATATGGTTAGTGTAACTGAGGAACAAAATTTTAATTTTATTTAATTGCAATTAACTTAAATTTGTATTCAAATGGCCACATATGGTTAGTGGCTACCATATTAGCACAGCTATTGACACAAAACCAGCAACTCAATTTTTTGTTTAATTTAACCTTCCTTTTGAAAAGAAAGATTAATTTTTTTTAATTGAAAATAACTTCTTGAAGTATACCCCTGCCAGCCAGTGGTCATCACAGAAAAAGAAAAGCATCTTTTTTGTAAAATAAATTTGGAACTCATCTTTAACTTCTTTGCTGTGAAATAACCAGTGAACATCTATAAATTCCAAAAGTTCTCCTATAATCTACATCTTATGAAATACTATATTATTTTACTCTTTAAGAAAATGAATTCATAAATCCTTTTAATTGGGCCCATGTAAACTGTAGTGTGTCCAAATATGATGAAAGCAAATACACAAAAAGAACACTCAATGAGGACATGAAGTCTTTTCAGTAAATGGTACCAGGTTTACTAGATAGCCACATGGAAAACAAAACAAAACAAAGTGTAACCACACATAAACATTAGTTCCAAGTAGATATAAATGTGGAAAGAAACCATAAATCTTTTAGATGATAACATGAGAGATTATCTTCACCATCATGAGGGTAGGCAAAAATTTACTAAGCAGACACACAAAAAATCATTAACTATAAGACTGATAGGTTGGACTTGATTAATATCAATAACTTATGTTTATCAAAGATGCCAGTAAGAGAGTAGAAAAGATAAGCCACAGAGTGGGAGAAAGTATTTGTAACACATTTATCTGAAAAGGACTGACAAAGACTCCTATCAAAAATACATAAATAATGTTTAAAAATCAACAACAAAAATAGATAATTCAATTTAAAAATGGGCAAAAGACTTAAAAGGTGCTTCACAAAAGATGACCCACAATGATCAATAAGTATATGAAAAGATGACCCATCTCACTGGTAATCAAGGAAATGCAAATTAGAATTAGTTATATTACTGCATTATCCAGAATGGCTAAAATTAAAGAAAATAATAATGAATGTTGATAAGTTATATGAAGCAACTGGAACAGTCATGACCTGCTGGCAGGAGCGTAAATTGGAGCAATCATTTTGGAAAACAATATGTACTTATCCTATAACCCAGTAATCCCATTTCTAGATATATACACACCAGAAATGTGTACATATGTTGCTCAAAAGACATGTAAAGTGTTTAGAGCAGCATCATTTCCAAAATCCCCAAACTGAAAACAGCAACCATCTCCATAAGCATTCTAATAAATGAATAAGTTGTGGACTATTTACAGAATGGAATAGCACGCAGTCACTAAAAAGAACAAAGTACTTAGAATGACTTAGAAGAAATCTCACAAAACATAATGTTGAACAAAAGCAATTCTACACAAAAATGAGCATGGACTGTGTGATTCCATTTATATAAAGTTCAAAAATAAGCAAAAGGGAGCTATGCTGATGGAAGTCAGGGGAGTGTTTACCTTTGGGGGAGGTGGCTGATGTGCGGGCAGGCACCTGAGGAGGCTTCTGAGCTGCTGTGATGTTCTATCCATCTCAGCATGTTCACTTTGTAAAAATTCACATATCATAGCTGTGCACTTATGATTTGTGCACTTTAAGTATATTCTGACAAAGAGTTACTTTAAAAAAGGATTAGAACACCATGGCTATCTTCCACTGTCCCCTCAAAGCCCCAAATACTATCCATGTCAGAAAACCATTTGGATTAAATGAGGATTCCAAGTTCAGTGGCATATGAAATGTCAAGAGAGCTCAACTCCTTTCTATCTTACATTGAAATATATATGTATATACAATACAAGAATGTTTTCTTTCACAAAGTTGCTCTGTACTCTTCCTGGGAATGGCACACTCCACCGTGGGGGCTTCTGGTACATACAGTACAAGGGTCTGTGGAATTGAGCATGCATACCACCCTGGTCACCGGGCGAGGGTGGGGTGGGGGACAGTCATCTCATTAAATGCATCCCTCAATTCTTGTTATTCCAAGTGCTTCTCTCTAATCCATCTCCTTCAGGGGTGTTATATCAAAGACAGAGGACTACATTTAGTGACCCCATAATTATATCACACTTACTGAACAGAGTTTCATAACAAGAGGAAGTAAAATATTCTTATAGGTTATTCTTTATGTATTATTTCTTATTGTAAATACAGAACTTCTATTAAATATTTGCATTTAATCGAATCTTTCTACACTACCTTAAATTTTTGAATCACTAATGACCTGCTCTGAAGACTGGGAATTCAGCAATATGTATTACAAGTACTGTAGTTCAGCTTTCATTATGGATTTTTAAGGCTTTTATGACTCACCTGAGGATCACACTCTCATTGGCAACTTTGTTTATAAGGATAAATATATTCGGAGTTTCACTGACCTGCAAATGAACTTTCTGAAAAAAACTTAATTTGTAAACTAGGGATTTTTTGTGTAATTGAATTGTGGAAAATTTAAATATCAAAAATGTGGGTTTTGGACTTCCTAGGTGGCGCAGTGGTTAAGAATCCGCCTGACAATGCAGAGGTCACGGGTTCGATCCCAGCTCCAGGAAGATCCCACATGCCACGGAGCAACTAAGCCCGTGTGCCAAAAAAAAAAAAAAAATGTGGGTTTTGCTATTTAAATATACTTAAAATATATTTTAAATACATCACACTTAAATTTCTAAAATATCACAGGAATGGCACACATAGGGACTATCTTCTGAGATTAAGGTAAATTAATTAATAGACTTCAAGTCGGGAAGGAGATGGTGAACAGTGAGGAACAGAATGATAGACTAAAGTTGATAATGTTTCCCAATCCAAAGATAATATAAATATGATACAAGATTACAAGTAAATCTTTATTGTTGAAGTTGGAGAATAGTTTTAGACTCAGTGAAATAGAAAAATGAATGAAAAGCATCCAAAAGTAGCAGCCGGAGATTCAAGCCAGGCAGAGAATATCTTCCTTCTTAATGTTTTATTTTACATAATTTAGTAGGATTATTCCTTGACATTTAAAATCTCTTCCATCTCTTTACTGAAAATAATTTAACACAGTTGTTTACAGCAAAGCTTTTGAATTCAAACTTGTATTCAAATCTTAATTTTGCTACTTATCAGTGGTTGACTTTTGACGAATTCTTTACCCCACAGGGCATCAGTTTTCCCACCTGTGAACTGAATCCCCTTCATGGCTACTGTCAGGAATAAACGACATAGCCCATTTAAAGCACTCGGCACAATATCTAGTATATGGGAAATGTTCAATAGTGTTCTCTGTAGATCTTTATATTAATGTGGGTTTAATGTTGCCACTTTTGTTTGAAGTAAAGGGAGCACAAAAGGTTAACTTTGGATCATATGTTCTGTGTATTGATATTTAAATTATTGTATTCAGCTGTAGGAAAATAAGGATCCTCTATACAAACACAATGAAAATAGTAATTTTATTCAGAAAATTGACGGAGGTGAATATCTTACTCAAGAAACAGAAGTTTCTGTAAAACCAAGGTAACTCTCAATTATGTCTTCCATGCAGATGACACAGCTAAATGCACCTTGGAAAAATCAGCTTTACCATTTTTTTTAAAGAAGTTATTACACCTAGTTACAAGGGGATAGCTCATAGGGAAGTCACTGATGTTGCTTCTTTTGTTTTTGTTGTTGTCTCTGAAACACATAAGATCTACACCTTAAAATCTGCACTAGTAATAGATTTCAGAGAAAAAAATAGGGAGGAAAAGGAAAGCATTTGTGCTTTAGTTCAGCATAGGGATGAGAACTGAGGGAAAACAGAAGTGAAAAGGACAGAGATGAGACATAGCGACAAACGAGTCCTGTAATTTTAAAAAGCCAGATGACAAGTGGTAAAGAGTAAGTTCAGGTTTTCAAACAGTGCCAAGAGTCATGGTTTTAACTTCAGAAATGCTGATTGTACTCTTGGGACTAGGGGTTTACTTCACTTCTGAATATTCTTGTATGCCTATTGTCCTTCTGGGCCATCCAGCTCTCCCTGCCATATGTTAATTCATTTCTCCACCTTCTTCCAAGCTTCTTCTGGTTACTGAAACCACCCAACATTATATCTCTCCATGCTCTCTTTACTTTAATTGGCAGGAGAGTCCTCGATCGCCTAATACTTATTGGGAAACAAAATAATTCTATGGCTTATTTTGTTTTGATTTTCAAAATTAGAAGGATTTAAAGACTACTGAGGTAAAGTAAGCAATCAAAAAGAATGGAAACAAAGGCTGTGCGGTTGGCATGGGACAGAATATAATAAGTTAACTGATTCTTTATCCTTATACTAGCTATCTGTGGTTGCAAGGAGAAGTCTTTTCAAACATGTTAAAATATTTGTTTTTACCTGTGTGATGTTATTGAAACTAAGATCTGTTTCCAAAGTGACTTTTAATGAAGTCAACCCAAGAAGAACAATTTCACATAATCAGATTAAAACACCATCATCTCTTTCTTAAAATAGTTCAGAACCACTTAGAATGGCTGGATCAGTGACTAAGTGTTGGAAATTTTGCTGAGTTCATCCTTATACTTACAACAAAATGTTTATTGTGACATCAAATGGAGTAGTAAATACCTGTTTTCTCTTCTGCTCTCCATCGACCTCCTTTCAGTTTTTTTTTTTTCCATCAAATTGTCATTTGGCAAAGATAAGCATTTTCTTTCATTTGATGTCAACTCTTCAAGTCCAGTCACGTTGAGAAATTCAGCAGTGTTATTATTTACTAACTAGTTATGCTCCATACATCACACTTCCATCACATGCCAACCTGCAGATTGCAGGACAGGGTGGGGATGCTCCTAAATGTTTACATGTGAAAATGATTCTCTCACCTCTTGCAGCTACAAAACACCACATCCATCTAGAGTGATTCTACTGCCGCTACTCAGTTAAAGTGGAGACCAGGAAAGTGAATTCATGAGTTAGCAAAAATTTCTCAGATATCTAGGCAAAGTAATGATATAATTATAGAAACCATACAGCTTTCCTGTTTCCAGTTGAAATCTTATACGGCTCTGCTTAGATTAACTCCTGATAAAGATGAGATGGAAAGGATGTGGGCATTTCTTTTATAATTTAACTTTCTGAGATTTTTCTAAGAGCATTTTCTTGCGGGTCTCAAAAGCACTGGTGAGTACCCATTCACTAGATATACAAATATATGTCTCTTCCTGTGCGGTTACTAATGGGGTATTCATTGTCTTTAGGAAACAATGAAATTTCATTGGGTTACTGAAAAAAGTGTTACATTTATGTCCATCTGATTCAATAGATGTCTATGTCTACACTGCAGGAGTACATTGATACGTATGTAATGTGAGCCCTAAAATAAGTCATTGTGTGTAACATGTTGGGATGCTTGCTTCTTTAAGCAGAGGATGAGTTACATATTTTATCCATAAGTATAGACTTGTTCCTGGTTAGTGCTAACTTGCTTCCTAAACCTTTTCCTGAAGATAAATTACAGGCAGTGCTAAGATAAACATATATATGCAAGCATGAAGGAAAGACACACTAACAGACAATTACTTATGTTAGCATCTGTAGCTAAACAAGTATTGGCAATTGCATTGGAGTATTTAGGGGAAAATATTCACATCAGGAAACAAGAGATGGCTCATTTCTCTCTGCATTGATTTCAGTGGTTGCTATGGGAGCAGAGCTTGCTCATAACTTTAACAGGCAATTCACGTAATTCATTCTACATGTTAAAGTTTTTTTAAACCTCCATCCTTAATCTGTTTAAATCTATTTTCTAACCCTATCTCCAAAGAGAACCCTTCATTTAAAAAAGATCATGTTTCCATGTTCTTGGCCCTTTCTGACATACTTGATTATTTGTGCAGAGAACCAGCAACTGGATATTGCTTTCTTAAATTTCTCTTCCTTTTCAGTAGCAAAGACAAGTCAGGGATATCCCCATAATTATTTTACCATGCTTCTTTTAAGGAAAAAATTGGTATCCCTTTTCTACAAAATTACTCAACAGAACTTTGGAGACACATTCAAGGTAGTTCTAACACGAGGTTCTTTCACGTTTAAAAGAAACTTATTTGCCTTTAATTGCCCTCAGTTGAATTTTGTAGAGCTGACTACCTGACTTTCTGAAAATTTTCAGGTAAAATCCTATACATGTTCCCAAAAGGGGGAACAATTTCTGACTTGGAGGTTTAGTTTGGTTTATGCGCTACTAACTTACAAAGCAGCATATTCATTTATGTAAGTTATTTTTAAAAGGAGTTAGAAATACTAGTGAGCTGATTAATTCAAGATCAAGAATTTTTCATTTTGATTTTCTTAAGTAGAGATTCTTAACCTCCATAATTGTTGAAGGTTAATTTTCACATTTTTGATACAGGTTTCTCTTACAAGCCATAGAGTTCTTTTCATAGAGAAAACATAAAAGTTAATATTTATTTGAATATTTAAAAGATATTATGAATTAAGGGAATTATTTTAATTATAAATTTTAATTTTATAATTAATTTAATTATAAAATTTAATATGATCAAATATAAAATTAATATAATTTAATTTTAATTATATTAATTTTACTATATAGTTTAATTGCATTGTAATATATCTGAGTTATTTACTGTGTGCTTTTTCTTTTGACTTCCCAAATAGATGGCAAACATCTGACAATGTCATCTGCATTATTGCTATTTAATTCCTGCTCTGTATCTCACTGGTCTACTCAACATTTCTTCTTGGATGTTTAATAAACATCTTAAATCTGATAATCTCAAATCTGAACTCTTTGATCTCCAGTTCTACCCCTCAAGCCCTATCCTCCTTTTCTATTTCAGTGAAAGGCTACTTCTTTCTTCCAGGTTTTAAGCAAAAAATCTCAGACTCAGACTCATCCTTAACTTTCTCTGTCTCTCATATCCCACATTTAATCTGTGTATCTTATTAATTCACTCTTCAAAATTTATTCAAAATTTTACCACTTCTCACCACCCCCACTGCTGTAACTACCCACCAAGAACAAATCACCATTTTCCCTTACCTAGGCTCCTGCAAGTCTCCTCACCGGTTTTTTTACTTTCATTTTGTACAATGATATTTTCTTCTCAGCACAGCAACTATAATAACCCTTTTAGGAAGTAGTAGATCTCATCACTGTCCTGTGCAAAACCATCCAATGCTTGCCATTTCATGTGCAGTAAAAGCCAAGGTCCCTGCAAAGGCTTGCACATTCCTCCTGGATCTGCCCAACCCCTGCACCACTGGGAACTCACCTTCTATCCTGCCCTCTCATTAACTCCACTCCTGCCACACTGAACTCCTCACTGCTTCTCCAACAGGCCAAGAATGCTTTATCTCAGGATCTTTGCATTTGCTCTTCTCCTGTCTGTAACGTTCTACTCTAAATATCCTCTGGCTCACTTTGTCACTTCCTTTGGTCTCTTCTCAAATGTCATCTTATCAAAGAAATCTACCTATATAGAATAGCTTGCTCTTACCACCCCCACCAATCTCCAACCCCTTATCCTGCTTTATTTTTCTTTGGATTGCACTTCTTACCATTTGAACTGTTGAGTATTTCTTAAATTTGGTTTTGAGTTTGTCTACCTCCATTATACTATGAACTCCATGAAAAAGGGACTTTGTTTCCTTTGTATCCCAGTACCTGGCATAGGCTCTCAACAAGCATTCACTGAAACGGTGTATGAATGAACTGCACAGGGCTCTGCTCAGTAAACGCCACCTGGGCATTACAACACATGTTCTGGGTTGAAATAGTCACGTAAAAAGTACTGACCAAAGCCTAGTCTGTCTTTAGAATAATCTCATTTTCACAGAATATTTATGTGAAACTTGGGTACATGTGGAATCATCAAACTCTTGGTTAAGTAGTTCTTACTTTAACTTCTAAAACAAAAAACTTTCCCCTTCACCCCCCACCCACCCTGGGTCCTCAAGTCCATTCTCAAAGTGAGAGAGTAGCATTGACATATATACACTACCAAATGTAAAATAGATAGCTAGTGGGAAGCTGTTGCATAGCACAGGGAGATCAACTTGACGATGGGTGATGACTTAGAGGGCTGGGATAAGGAGGGTGGGAAGGAGTCGCAGGAGGGAGGGGATATGGGGATATATGTATACATACAGCTGATTCACTTTGTTGTATAGCAAAAAACTGGCACAACAGTCTAAAGCAATTATATTCCAATAAAGAGCTTAAAATAAATAGATAGATAAATAAATATAAAATTAAAACAAAAAACCTGTGTTGATCATTATTCCCCTAAACATTTTTGCTATGTTCCCTACCAGCATCTCCCTCAACTGATATTTATTGTTCACCTCCTGTGTTTCAACCGGAGCTTGTCAGTATTACTACTTGAGTAGCTTGTACTTTGTCTCTAGAGAAGTGAAAATCAGAAGATTAAAAGATAAAGAAAACGTATACATACTACAGGTAATGATCAGAATTATTGCCAGATATTGTAATTTTATTGGTTCAGAACAGACTCTGAAATATTTCTGGGGAGCTGTGTCACCTACCAGCATGTCATTCCTTATACTTTTATTAGTTCTTCATCTCAATAATTTACTTTGTTCATTTCTTATTAATTTCCAGGTGGTAGGACTGCAGTTAAGAAATATGTTGAACATGTGATTATCAATGCACCTGAGGGTAGTGTCGGGCCACACAATATAATGAATCCGTGAAAGAACCCTCTGGTTTATCTCTGATGGTAAAAGCACTGTCTTATTACTTGTGTTTATTTTTTCCTTGGCTTCTGCTGGGAGTATGTTCTAGTTCCTAGTCGCCTCACACTTAATCCTTTTTAATCCCTTGGCATCCTGACCTCTCAAACATTTAATCTTATGATAATAATCTAAAATTCAGAGATTTACATGAAGACTGACAAAAGAACAGTGTTTTCTCTGTTTTCCATTTCCCAGGTTATCCAAATTAAGCAAAGTGGTTTTTGTACTTAGCACTGTGCCCACAAGTGCCTGGTGTCCACTCAAGCTAAAAAAAGCTATGCTTGGAAGAGGGGTCCACCATAATAATGCTAAAGGTAAAATAATGAGCCTGAAAATCTGTTAGCAATAACCACATGAGTTATTTACAATACAATAAAGCAACTAATAGGCCTATTTAATTGTCTCTTTGTATTTTGCCTCAAAACTCCCTCTTCAACATTTATGTTTAAATATCTTATCTAGGAATGAATTTATATTAACCATAATAATTTTTAGGCTTTTAAAACTTTAGGTTTCTATAAAATTACTTTATTAAAAATGCATATGAGAGAATATGCCATCACAAGCAAAATATTCCATTGCCTGGAGTAAGACTTTTCTTACCTGGTAAGCAAATATATACTATCTACTTTTTGTACTATAAGAATTTCAAACACACTAGGAGAGCTTTAATACAGAGGACTACTTCATTTACTACATCTATTAACTATGTGATTATGAAATAAGATTGGAATTTGACATGTTAAAGAGTAGGCTCTCTTCTTTAGGTATAATTATTTTTTCCCCAGAACAGTCTAATTGGGTCTATAATTGTTCATTACAAATGAGATTATTTTACACTACACTTTGTTCTCACTGGTATTGTATGATCTGTTTCAAAGTTAGAAACAAATATATTTATGATGCATTTTAGAGTCTAAAGTTGCTTGAAGAGATAGGAATATTTTTTAAATGACTGAGTGCCTTCTAATATTGAAGACTAGAAATAGTTTTCTACCCTTAAGCTCCCCTCAGACAATCAAATGCTAACAACTTTTATTCCTCAGGCTCAGCTGTGCACGTACAGAAGGATTAATGACTATTTTTAAAAAATGCTCTTTTGAGATCAGTCTAGACTGGAGAAAACTATTTTACTAAACCTTCTCTGCTTTTGTAAGTAGTCAGAGGCCGCTAGAGAAAATATACCTGGGAGTCAGGACATTTGATTCGCATCAGCAAGGCCTTTGGGATGAATTTTAAACAAGTCAGGACCTTGACCTACAGGTCAATGCCATTACTTTTCACATTCTGTAGGCGGAAAACAACTTGTTATTTACTTTAAAAATGGTGTTTTCATGAAAAGATGCTCAACATCACTAATCATTAGAGAAATGCAAGTCAAAGCCACAATGAGGTATCACCTCACACAAGTAAGAATGGCCATTATCAAAAAATCTAGAAACAATAAATGTTGGAGAGGGTGTGGACAAAAGGGAACCCTCCTGCACTGTTGGTGGGAATGTAAGTTGGTACAGCCACTATGGAAAACAGTTTGGAGGTTCCTTAAAAAACTAAAAATAGAACTACCATATGATCCCACTCCTGGGCATATACCCAGAGAAAACCATAATCCCAAAAGAAACATATACCAAAATGTTCATTGCAGCACTATTTACAATAGCCAGGACACGGAAGCAACCTAAAGGCCCATCAACAGATGAATGGATAAAGAAGATGTGGTACATATATACAGTGGACTCTTACTCAGCCATAAAAAGGAATGAAATGGAGCTATATGTAATGAGGTGGATAGACCTAGAGTCTGTCATACAGAGTGAAGTAAGCCAGAAAGAAAAACAAACACTGTATGCTAACTCATATATAAGGAATCTAAAAAAAAAAAAAAAAATAGTACTGATGAACCCAGTGACAGGGCAAGAATAAGGATGCAGATGCAGAGAATGGACTGGAGGACATGGGGTTGGGGGGGTGGGGGGCAAAGGGGAAGCTGGGACGAAGGGAGAGAGTAGCATAGACATATATACACTATGAACTGTAAAACAGATAGCTAATGGGAAGCTGCTGCATAACACAGGGAGATCAACTCAATGATGGGTGATGCTTTAGAGGGCCAGGACAGGGAGAGAGGGAGGGAGTCATGGGAGGGAGGGGATATGGGGATATATTTATAAATACAGCTGATTCACTTTGGTGTACCTCAAAAGCTGGTACAAGAGTGTAAAGCAATTATATTCCAATAAAGAGCTTAAAAAAATGGTGTTTTGAGACCTAATTAGAACTTGGAATTAAATAAGAATGTGTTTGTGGCCACATGTGAAACTCAGACTTAGTTGTATAAGCTTGAGAATGATGTGAAGAAAAGTGAACCAACCGAACATTTCAATTTCTGTGAGAAGCAGTGTGATGTGAAAAACTGAGAGCTTTAAGACAGCCAAAGAAGTGTCTAACTGTGAACATTTAGCAGCTTAGCACCTTCCTTATCTTGGACAAGCCACATGTTATCACCACTATATGACTACTATCACTACAAGGACAGCTATACTTCCAGTACTTGTCCAATCACAGAGATTAAAAAAAAATAATAACTTCTTTAAGTCTCAGGGTTTTTGCTTGTTTTTATTATTTTTCCAACTGAAAACCTACCTTTTGTGTTGTAAGAATTAATTTCTATAAAGATGTTGGCATTTAGCAGGATGTGTAGTAGGAATTAATTTCTATAAAGATGTTGACATTTAGCAGGATGTCAAAAATTGAGTGCTCTTCTACTGTTAGTCAATGGTTGGTATTAGGACATTTATGGATAGTTCTTAAATCTAAACTTATTGAATTTAGCCCACACTTAGTTGTAATAGTGGCAGACAGCAAGAAGTTTTTTCACAATCTTAAAATTTTCTGAAATATAAGCCACTAACCTAGAGTGTAAGGCTACTTCTGATGATAATCCAGTTTCCTAAAGACTATCAAATGGAGCCACGTGTACATACCTGACTCGCAATATCTATTTGTTGAAAAGAATTTATTGACATCATACATACAAGTAAAAATGCTGAAGACTTCTGATATCTATTTTTTTACTTAAGTATAGTTGACTTACAATATTATATTAATTTCAGGCATACAACATAGTAATTAGTCTTATAGGTTATATTCATACAGTTTTTATAAAATGTTGACTATATTTCCTGTGTGATACATTACTTCCTTGTAACTTATTTATTTTATACATAATAGTTTGTACCTCTTAATTCCGTTCACCTATTTTGCCTCTCTCAGTCTCCCCTCTGGTAACCACTAGTTTGTTCTCTGTATCTATGAGTCTGTTTCTATTTTGTTATAATTGTTCATGTTTTATTTTTTAGATTCCACATATAAATGAAAATATACAGTATTTGTCTTACTCTGTCTGACTTATTTCACTTAGCATTATGCCCTCCAGTTCTATTCATGTTGTCAAAAATGGCAAAGTTTCATTCTTTTTAATGACTGAGTAATATTCCATTGTAAATCTTGGCAAGGATATAGAGAAAAGGGAACTCTTGTGCACTGTTGCTGGGAATATAAGTTAGTGCAGCCACTATAGAAAAAAAGCATAGAGTTTTCTCAAAAAATTTATATCTATTCTTTAATGAATGTATTGAATTTGTAAAATTGCACCTGAAACTTTGATTTGTAAAATCTCCTAGAAAAAAAATGGAACAAGTTTGGTAAAGAAGAAAATATTGTTTACTGTGTACCTTTTATGTCCCAGGCAACCAACTAAGCATTTGAGTAGCATCAAGGCTAATACTTAAATATAAAATGGCTTTATTTTTTAAACCACCTGCACTGAGTGTGCTGTGTGGAGTAGTCAGTCCATCTACAGTTGACAGGTTGTTAACTGAACATCTCCAGGGAATACATTCACCTTGTAGTCCTCTCTCATGACTTTATCTCAGTCCACTTGTACAATTTATTTTCAATAACTTTCTATTATTAAACAATCACTACTGTTTTCCTACTCACGCCATGCCTAGGTGTGGGGAGGATATTCCTGTTCCCAAATCTCTACCCTACACTCCCCCTAATGTGTGCCCTTCTAGGAAAGTTAGATTTAAGTGGAGGGGAGGGGAGGCAGTTTGCTTGGACAAAATTATGATCCTCCCTTTAATCAGTGCAAACTCCTCAACTTGCTCATTGTCTGTGGACTTGATGTTGACATGTGGGGCCCTGTAGGTGAACGGCTCATTCCCACACAGCTCACCTGGGCATTGGTGGTCCCTTCTAAAATTAAACCACACATATTCATTCTTCTGGCAGCCTCATACTTCATTCCTCTGAAAAGTACATGCTTTTGACCCACATTCCTATGGTCTCCTGTTCAACCATAATCCCCTGCGTTACCTGGTCTCCTGGTGAGTTCTCAGACCAGAGACACTTGCGAGGTCAGACATTGAGATGACACTGTTTATCTCTCTCACCTCTCTCAGACGTCCCAGCAAACATTCATTTCTATTTTTTTTTTTCCCATGCTTTGGGAGCACAAAGAACAGGAATTCCAGGAAGTCTGATGGCTAGATATCACACCAGAAAACAAAATGTAGGTCCTGCATTTTACAGGTATCCCAAATATATGAGATTCTCTTTGGACTTCCCACATTCATTTTCAAAAGAAAAAGCATGCCACCTACTCGAATGGGAAATGGGTAGATGGAATGGCTTCTTTGCATAAAATTTTACACAATTTTCTGCTTTTAATCTTCATCTTCTATCAATAGGGAGTTGTAATGGTGATAGTATCAGGAACAGGGTGGCCTTAACAGTTGAAGATTCTCTGAATTTAAGGCATAAAATTCTGAGTTGTGCGTCTTCCTCATTAACTCTGATGCATATTCTATTACCCTGGATGGATTTTCACAAGTCTAGTATGCATGATTCAGCATATTTTAAAAGAAAAAAAAATATGGGTTTCTAGTTAAATTGGACCTAAATTTCAGCCTCTACCATCTATTAGCTGTATTAATCTTGGCCAACATTATTAATCATTCTGAGCTTCAATTTCCACAGTCATAAGATGTGAATAATAACTTCCTCATAGGTTGTCAAAATATTAGACAATGTGTGTCATATAAATAACTTAAGATGATGCATCGCAAATTAGAGACATTTAAATAAAGTTATTTTCTCCATTTGGGGCTTAGGAAACCGATGCCCCCTAGAGATTACATAACTTTGTCAAGATCATTAAAAGTAGCAGAGACAGTATTTGAACTCAGATCTATCTGATGCTAAAGCCTACGTATTTTCCACTGCCACATACTGCCACTACATCTGCTACCTAGTAAGAAAAATTAGTCAGTTGACTCATTTTCCTTAAATATATAAAAGTGACATAATTTAAAATAAATTCTTTTATTTCTAAGGATTTAGGATATTTTTGAAATATGTAGTGCTGTAACACAAATGAGAAGCAATGAGAAAAATATGGCAAGGGATAAACAACAATCAATGTAAAATGGAGTCAGCAATGAGGCAAATACACAAAATAAATGCTATAAAGGGAAAGTCTATCTACTTCGTAATGGTGGGTTGCTGAGAAAACTCCCAAAGAAAATCACAATTCGGAATCCAAAGATAAATACCAGCTGTTTAGGGGAAGCACAATACAGGATTCTCCTTAGATAAGAAAGTACCCTCCTTGAGGGTGTTTATGAAATGGATGCCGAGCAAAGGATTATAATGTGACTAAGTACATTCTTACAGAAATAAACAGAATCTCTCAATATAGGTTAATGACCTTACACCCAATGGAAATTATGGGGAGCCAACAATGTTCATGTGCAGCTCTAGTAGGTATATTTGAAGGTGCCTCGAGTTGGAAGACTCCTTACCTAAAAGCCCTGGACCAACCTTAGGTTTCAAAGCAGGTCCATGAACCCCTGAAATTATATGCAATATTTTTTATGTGAACGCATATGTGTAATATCCTTGGGTATTCAAAATGCTTTCATCAGAAAATTAAGATAAAACAAAACAGAACCAGCAAAAATTCCATAATAATCCTTTGTTCCATAGCATTGGGTGCATATTCTATGAGAAATTCTCCTACAAAGTCTCCTTTTTCTCATCCTAATATAGATATTGTATAGACTGGCTTTGAGATTAAGAATTCAGGAAAATACTTAGAGAACATTTGTTTTTATGTTGTGAATTAAATGCAGACCTTTGTGGTTAAACAGTTCTCAGGACTTGGTCTAGCATCCTTTACAAAGGATATATGGCTCCTGCAAGATCACCTCACCTCAGCTTGAGGTGCAACTAAATGCAACTAAAAATATTTACCAGAATTTGAATAAATTCTTACAACAAGAGTTGGCATCATCTCTAAAACCTAGATTTATGTACACTAATTTGATCATTATCTGTCATTACATATTTAAGGGCATAGATCCAAGGTTCAGGGCCAAAAGCTTTGCCAAAAGTAGCCTGCACCACAAACCACACTGTGCAGGAAAGGATAAAAAGTCTTCCACAGTTGTTCATCATTATTCTCATCTTAGATGTGTAATAAGAATATTTTGAAAAAAATTCAGAGTTTTGTCTTATAAGAGCTACCCTTTTATGTGCTTTAAATATTAAAAATTTTTGACTAGCAAAAGCTTTAAAATGTGTATGTATGGGATTCCATATATAAGCAATATCATGATATTTGTCTTTGTCTGGCTTACTAGTATGGAAATCTCTAGGCTCAACCATGTTGCTGCAAAGAGCATTATTTCATTCTTTTTTATGGCTGAGTAATGTTCCATTATACACACATACACATCACATAAGATACAAATACTTACAAAAGAGAAAGAGACTCAAAGCCACAGAAAACAAACGTATGGTTACCAAAGGGGAAAGCAGGCGGAGGGATAAATTAGGAGGTTGGGATTAAACTACATGCACTACTATATATAAAATAGATAACCAACAAGGACCTACTGTATAGCACAGGGAACTACACTCAATATTTTGTAATAACCTATAAGGGAAATGAATCACTGTGCTGTACACCTGAAACTAACACAATACTGTAAGTCAACTATAGTTCAATTTAAAAAGTGTATGAATACATTAAAATATCTAATTATTATAGAGATTGTCATTCTGTTCATGTCTTTTATTACTTATGCCCAGACTCATTTACAGATACCAGTTTACTCACTGCATAAATCAAATTTCATTTTTTACCTACAATTCACTAGATTTAAAAAAAGAACCCTCAAAAGACAATTTCAGCATAACGCAATCTTATTGTGCTGTTCTTGTCTTAAAAATTTAGGATAATTAAAGACTTTTTTAAAGATAATAGTTTCAGAAATAAATTTAGCTCCCCAAAACAACAGAACTGCTTTAACTTTCTTAAATTCAGGTGCTTCCCTTGATTTTTTTTTACTTCATCAGATGTGAAGTCACACTTAAACTCACTTTAATGGAGTAGTCAGCTACACTAATCATCTCTAAAGAGAAACGCACTGAGAGCTATAATCTGCCAACATTTTAAATTTTGAAAAAAAAAAACCAATAGGATTATATACTTCATCAACGTGAGGCATATAACTCAATACTAATACTGTAAAGATGAGGAGAAAGATAGGAAATTTCATTGAAATCAATATATTAACTAAATTATCACCTACCATAGGAGTGGTGGAATATTTCTGATATACCATTGTAAATAATGAAAGCTTTAATGTTAAATTAGATAATGCTGGTTACTAAACTGAGTCCATGAAACCTAACTATACATTTTCTCCCATTTGCAATCACCACACACTCAGCAGTATCTCCCAGACCCCTTACTGCCGGAAATCATGCAATTATATAATATTAGGAGTTGACCTTTTGTAATGTAATCCTGCCCTCATCCATCAGAGATGAGAAAGTTGAAAATAACATGAGCACTGGATTAGCATCAGATCTGACATCAATCTGTACTTCTGATAATCACATGACTTTTAGAATGCTGCATTGTTTCCTTTAGTCTGTTTTCTTGTCAAGTTTGAGAAGTGCTATAAAGATATAATGAGATGATGTGTGAAAGTACTTTGTAAGTGTTGAAATCACTGTTTTGTGAATTATGGAACACCATGTGTCCTTGTATGGTGTGCAGTTTGCAATATATACATACATAACTAAGGGAACTCAGGGCACATGCTCTGATGCACCCCAAGGGACTTGAAAAGATAGCACTGGAGTTTGTACCTAGTCCATCAACCTTAGTCCCACTCCCAGCAGTTATGGTCACTACTCAAGAATGGCTCAGGAGAAATCCCTCCAACAAGACAAGAAAGAGATGGAGAATCTTTACCCTAGCTTAGGATTTAGCCAAAGGATAATTAAGAATTATCTTATCATATTTTCTTTCCAGAATGTGGAAAGCCTGGAACCTACTTTTCCCAAGATCTGATACTAGTTTATGTTTCACCATTGAGAGACACCACACAATAGTGGGAAGGTGAAAGAATCAGAGCCATTTTTCTCTGGCAGCAGTAGGCCAGTGTGAGAGCAAAAGACAGACGTGATGTTTTTCCAATGGCTTCAGGTGTTCTGTGAATCACCTGTGTCAGTGCTACAGGCAGATGATAAGTCTGATCATTCTCTTTGCCATTGTCTACAACTTCCAGATTTCCTGAAGGTCACTGATGCCTTTCCTGACCTTTGTTTTTCTAGCTTTTTTAATGCTTTGGCATACAAATAATTTATTGTATTAAATCTCGTCCTGTTTTCTTTACAAAAAAAAACTTATACAGTATCTCATTTGCCCAGATATTCATAAGTTCTTTCTCAATTACTTAATTACTGCATAACACATCACCCCAAAACTCAGTGGCTTAAAGCAATAACAATGAACTTAAACTAGAAATCAATTTAAAAAATATTTAGAAAATCTCCAAACATCTGGAGACTAAAAGACTTTTAAATAATCCATTAGTCATAGAAGAAATTGAAATAGGAACTAGAAAGTATTTTTATCTAAATAAAAATGAGGAACACAACATCTTTGCCAAAGTAGCCAAATTTGTGAGATGTAATAAAGCACTGCTTAGAGAGAAATTCATAGAACTAAGTACCTGTATAAAAAGAGAAGGAATATCTGAAATCAGTGACTTCAGCTTCTATCTTAAAATATTAGAAAAAAAGCACATTAAATTCAAAGTAAGCAGGAGTGTAAATAAAAAGTTAAGAACAGAAATCAATAACATAAAACATGCAAAAGAAATAGAAAAAAAATCAATGAAACAAAAAGTTGATTCTTTGAGAAGATCGGAAAAATTGATAAATGTCTAGCCAGATTGATCAGGAGAAAAAAGGAAAGAAGGCACAAATTGCCAATATCAGGAATATTAAAGGATGTAACTACAGACCTTATAGATGTTAAATAATAATAAAGAAACATTATGGACGTCTTAATGATAATAAATTTGACAACCTAGATGAAATCCATTGACAGGCACAAACTACCAAGGCTCACCAAGAAGAAATGGTTTCTTTTCTTTTAAATTTTTTTAAAAAAAACTTTACTTTTATTGGATATTGGAGTATAGTTTATTTACAATGTATTAGCTACAGGTGTACGGAAAAGTGATACAGTTATACATATATCTGTTCTTTTTGAGACTCTTTTCCCATATAGGTTACTACAGAATATTGAGTAGAGTTCCCTGTGCCAAACAGTAAGTCTTATCAGTTTTATATTTTATATATAGTAGTGTGTATATGTTAATCCCAAACACCTAATTTATCCCTCCCCCCACCACCAGGAAGAAATGGTTAAACAGAATAGCCATACATTTATTAAAGATATTGTATTTGTAGTTAAAAACTTTCCAACAAAGGAAATCGGGGGCCTGAATGGTTTCACTGTAGAATTTGACCAAATATTTAAGAAAGAAATAATAACAATTTTACATAAATTCTTCCAGAAAATTTAGGAAGAAGGAATACTGCACAATTCATCCTATGAACTCAGTACTTTTCTGATATCCAAGACAATGCAAGAATAGAAAACCTCCTACCTCACAAAATCAGGTGGAAAATTTCATAACTTTTCAACAAATCTATTCCAACGGTTTATAAAAAAATAAAACATGATGATCAAATGGTAGTTATTACAGAAATACAGGTTTTGCTTAATACTTGAGATTTAATCACTGTAATTCACGTCCCCAAAGTAATACAATATATGTGTGTGTGTGTGTATAATCACCTCATTAAATGCAGAAAAAAGCATTCGATAAATCTATTAGCAAATAAAAAATAGAACTTTCTTGACCTTAATGAGGAAAGACTGAATAATTTACCCCCAAACATCAGGAACAAGGCAAAAATGTCCCCTCATGATTTCTATTTGACATTGTACTGGAGATTCTATTCAGTGCAATAGGCAACAAAAAAATATATGAAAGTATTCAGATTAGAAACAAACAAGTAAACTATATTTACAGACAATCTGTATATGTAGAAAATAGTAACGAATTTATAAAAATAACAGTGAGTTTAGCAAGGTTGTATATTATAAGGTCAACATAAAGAAATCAATTGTTTTTCCATATTCTAACAAGTAATCTGAAATTGAAATTTAAGATACCATTTAAAATAGCATCAAATTATGAAACTCTTGGGGACAAATTTGTCAAAAAATATGTAAGACCTGTAAACTGAAAACCACAAAAACTTTACTGTGACAGAGGTAAAAAAACAAAACAAAACAAAAAAAATTAATAAATGGAGAGATGTACTGTGTTCAGAAATAGAAAGCTCAGTATTATTAAGATACCAATTTCCCCTTCATTGAATCTACAGGTTAATTGCAAACTCCACCCACTATCAAAAAAAATCTGAACATCTTTTTCTAGAAATTCACATACTGACTGTAAAATTCATACAAATGAATTCACAATTATTTTGAAAAAGAAATTAAAACCTAATTTCAAAATTTATTATAACATTAATTAAGACAGTGTGCTATTGACATGGGAGATCAATAAATACACCAGTGGAACCAAAAAGAAATTTCAGGAATAGACCTATATGTATATGGTCAATTGATTTTCTTTTTGTCAAATTATTTTTGACAAAGGTGACAAGGGGAAAGAATAACCTTTTCAATGAATGGTGCTAGGACAATTGGCTAGCCATATGCAAAAATATGAACTTTGATCCTTTCCTTACAACACACAAAAATTCTTTCAAGATGAATCATTGATCTAAACGTAAAATTTTTTTCTAAAAAATTTCTAGAAGAGAATATAGGAAAATATTTGTGACCTGGGGCTAGGCAATTTCTTTAATTTCTTTTTAGATCTAATAGTCAAAGCTTAATTCCTAAATTGGTATGTATTTGGATGGTGAATGGTGAATGGCTGAAAATTGGCACAGGAGGCCACTGATGGTGGTGGAAAGAAAAAAAAATTAATACAAATCTTTATAAAATTTTGCTTTTGATTCTCCACCTGTTATCTTTGGATAATTGTTGCTTGCTCTTTATTACTGGAAATTGGCAGCAACACCCCAGACTGCTGACGTTGATTCTGATGAATTAATAACCAGGGAGGGGAAAAATCCCTGCTGAGGTGATGGAAACATGTAGATTGGCTAGGCTTTTGCTCCTTTCCTACTTCCCTTTCCACAGCTCAGAGTTGGAATTCATTTCTCCCTAAGGGTTTACAGATGAAACTGTGATCAGAAAATTTGCCTGATATTGAGCAAAATAAAATATACTAATTGAGAGTTTCAGATTGTATTCAGAAACAGAATTCACTAATGTATATTCTCTATAAGAGATCTACTTAAAAACACCAAACAGGGTGAAAATAAAAGGATGGAGAGATATATACCTGGTAAATAAGATTAAAAAAAAAACTGGGGAAACCACACCAATACCTGATAAAACAGATTTTAATGTAAAAAGATATGATAAGGGTATTATTCCTATAAAAATATAATAGGGCAAGATGATATATCTGTCATAAACATATGCCCATCTAATCCTATGGACTCCAAATATATAAAAGCTACAACTAAATGGCAGGAAGATAAATATAAATCAACAATTTTAGTTTTTGGTTTCTAAAATGCCTTTCTTAGAAACTGATAGAACAAGCAGACCAAAAATAAACATGGATATTGAAGACTTGAAGAATACAATGAAAAATCTGGAGTTACTATGTATATCTATCTATCTATCTATCTATCTATCTATCTATCTATCTATCTATCATCTATCTATCCTGCTTTACTCAATGGACATTAAATACAGATTCTTTTCTGTAACACACAGAACATTAATTAGGTCACAAGAGAATAAATTCCAAAGGACCAGTGCTTTTTTCTTCTACCAAAATGAAGTGAAATTAGAAATAAACAAAAAAGAGCAGCTAAGAAAAGCCCATATGTTTTTAAATTACATAACATATGGCTAAATAGTCTTTGGCAAAATTATAGTTATATTGTTATATATAGTTATATAACTATATAATATAGTTATATATTATAAAATTATAATAGTCTAGAAAATTATAAAGGAAATGTAAAGATAGTTACAACTTGGTAATGAAAAAATAATAGATACCTAAACAATTGGATATTGGTATAGATACACAATAGTTATATATTTTATATTGTGTATTAATTTATATTATATAACATAATAGTGGTCTAAATAATAAAACTAATGAATATCTCTATCAGTACAGAAAAAAACATTTGATATTTATGATGAAAATTCTTAGCAATCCAGGAAGAGAAGGAAACTTTTTTAACTTGGTAAAAGTTTTACATAAAAAAAAAAAAATCTATGGCAAATGTTAACCATAATGGAGGAAATAATGGTGTACTCACTCTTTTTAAATTCAAGAGCTAGAGAAAAAAAGTCTGCCATCGTTGATTTAACATAATACCGGAATTCTAGGTCTAAGCCATAGTGAAAGAAAAAGAAAGAAGAGGTTTAAGTATTAAAAAGGAAGAGATAATTTCTTATTTACAGATTGTATGATTATCTACCAGGAAAAAAACCAACAGAATAGACAGATTAGTTGAAGAAGCGAGAGCCCAATAAATTTTCTGGATATAAATCAATTACATTGAATTTTTTTTAAACTTTTTATTTTATATTGGAATATAGTTGATTAACAATGTTGTGTTAATTTCAAGTGTAGAGCGAAGTGTTCAGTTCATTGAATTTTGACACCAGCACAATCACTAAAAAAGTAATAAAAAATAAGCTACTATATGTAAAAATAAGATCAAATAGAAAAACTAAGAAGCACTCTAAACATTATCTAAATCAAACATATGTAAGACATCTATAGAGAAAAAATTTTAATTTGGAGACTTTTATGCTCTTGGATGAGATGAGTTAACATTATAAAAATAACAATTATCCATAAATTAATTTACATATTCAATGTTTTCTAAGTCTATATCCCAGTAGATTTTTTTGAGGAAATCAATAACTTTTCTCTATCTTTGTTATCCCAAGGAAATTCTCACCTTGAGCCATAGGTGACACAGTAGAGGACATTCTTTGCAGCTCTATTTCTGCAGGTGAAGAACTGGAGTCACTCTCATCCCAACTCTACGAAAGTCAAAGGTAAAATGGGAGGAATACACACCATGGAGCCTCACACAGGAGAAAGAAGCAATGGAGAACACATAGCAACATGTGTGATTGACTTTAAAGATGTGGTGCTGAGGGGAAAATAAGAGATAAAGACAAGAGAAAAAGTGAAATATGTAAAACAACACCTTTTTCATAATTTCAAAATATATATAAATTTTGCATCGGGCTTCCTAGGTGGTGCAGTGGTTGAGAATCCGCCTGCCAATGCAGGGGACACGGGTTCAGTCCCTGCTCCAGGAAGATCCCACATGCCACGGAGCAACTAAGCCCGTGCGCCACAACTACTGAGCCTGTGCTTTAGAGCCCATGAGCCACAACCACTGAGTCCATGTGCCACAACTACTGAAGCCCATGTGCCTAGAGCCCATGCTCTGCAACAAGAGAAGCCACAGCAATAAGGAGCCTCACCGCAACTAAAAAGAAAACCCATGCACAGCAAAAAAAGACCCAACACAGCCAATAAAATAAAGAAATAAATAAATTTATAAAAATAAATAAATAAATAAATTTTAGATCAACACGATGAAACAAAAGTAAACACATTAAGTTGATTTAAATGGCTGCCTTTGGACTACTGGAGAGGAGGGATTTGGGAAGTGGGGACATAAGATAAGAGGAAACAAAAATATAAGTAACTAAAGTAAGAGCAGGACATTGCACAGAACAAGTGATGATGATGCTATAGCATGAACTGAGGAGTTTAATTCACCGACCTCTCTGAGCCCAAGATTCAAAGGAAGTTAAAATAAGCAGCCAAAGAGGAACACAGGGAAGAAGGTACTCTTTAGAAACTAATGGCTGTAGGCTATTAAAAGTCTATATAAATCTATAGAACAAAAAGTTACTGAATTTTTCCCTTTCTTTTCTGTTTAATCTTCAGGCTCTCCCTTTCCTGCTCTCTCATCTGAATATAATACTTATTCAATTTTCTTAAATTCTAAAATAAAATAATTAATAACTCTTCTTCAACTCTATGCCACCCCAATTCTATTTTCCTCTTGTAAAAGACTCTTAGAAAAGTAGCTTATGCCCAAATGCTGTTTCCACGTCTTATTTATACTTAGTCATTGTAAGTGGGCCACCAATCCTCTGACATAGATGTTGACATTGATATTTCTGTATTTTAATATGTTTACATATTTAATATCTAATGTGTTTTATCTATTTAATTTACTGTGCTTTAAATATATTAATATCACATTTAATATATTCTTTCCCTATATGAAATAAGTTTCTTAAGGCCATCCCATGGATAATTCATCTTTTCATCCACTCACACATTTTAGCACAGTCCCTTGCAATATTAAGTATTTCAAAATAGTAAAGGGATAAACAGAATTTTGATTTAATAAATCAGAGATAAATAATAAATTAATAAATTAAAGATTTATTAAAAAGATTCAGTTTTAGAAAAAGTTGAGAATTTGGCACATTTTATTTTTAGAGTCCCAATATATTTATTTATTTATTTACTTATTTATTGGTCTTTTGTCATAGTCACATAGTCTGGGATTATACGTTGGTCTCATCATTCATGGCCTACGTATGTTAAGATGTTCATTGGGAAAGACATTTAGCCACGCCAAGCTTCCATTTCCTCACCTGTAAAATAGCAAATGCAGAGTTCTCTCAGAAGAGAGTGGAACCACACATTGGGAGGAACCTTGGTCCCTTGGTCCCTCAATGACAACGTAGAAGGCTGCTCAATCAGAAACATTCACATTAGATGATGATGTGAGCAGGAAGTTAATCTTTATTGTGTAAAGTCTCTAAGAATTCAGGACTTACCTACCTCAATGGTGAACTAAATATTTGCCTTAGAATTAAGCTGAAGCAAGGAAGACAGAGTGGAAACGGAAAAGCAACCAGGTCTCTGATAATGCCTTTGAGCTGCTGAATTAAACAATCCCTGGAACTCAAATTATCCTGAATCTTCTAATAATGGGAAGAAATAAATTGTCCTTACTGTTTAAATAGTGTGTGTTGGGTTTTCTGTTACTTTTCGCTGAAAGCTTTTTTCATGAAGAATAAGACAAAAACTAATCAGTGTACACAGGTTACAAGATTAAGTTGAGCCACAAAGAACAAGGCAAAGAGAATTCGGATGCAAGATGAGCAGGGTTCTAGCAATAAAGTAATATAGCCAATCTGATGCTGAACTGCCAAGCTGTGAATCCATGGATCTTTATATTATTTTTTGCCCTTGGGCCAAAGTCATCCAATAGATTAGGTTAGAGCTGAGCCTATAGGTTAAGTAGCCCCAGGCACAGGGAAGTGTAAGAAGGGAACCAGCATCCCATTATATCAGATACATAAATCAGGAACTGGCTGGCTGGCAGCTAATAGTAGTCTACTTCAAGTAGCTGATAGGGATAGAACAGCCTTTTTAATGTCTGTTCTACACTAGTGAAGAGCTAACCTGCAGATACCTGCCAGGCCACCTTCTTAATCTCTTCTATTTATCCTTTATATATCCTTTCCTATACTGGTAATTTTGAATTTTTCACTCTCTCTGATATTCTGTACATATTTTCTGATACATTTCATTTTTTCATTAGTACAGTCTATATTTTAATATTTAAGTCCTTTATATTATATATTGGTATGCAGATCTCTGCTTCCTCTGTCATTTTGGCCTCTAGTAATACTACTTATGAGAAACTATGTCCTTGTGATACATGCTTTGTATTATTAAAAATGTAATATTATATTATAGTATCAATAGTATCTTACATTAACAATGAAAAAAACCTTGATTATTTTAAGTAATCCTAAGAATAGTGCTTTCTGCATACTCAAGGAGAATGGGTCAACAGTCATGAAGATCTTTGTATCAAATAATAGCAGAATTTATCTGAGAGAATTAGATCACATTTTAAATTCTATTCTAAAGCCTAATAGAAATGGCTTATCCTCTCCTTGGGTCTATTGTTTTACCTGTAAATTATGATGAATTTTAGGGTACTTAAAATTTTTAAAATTGTGTTATCTGTGATTCTGGTAGCTCAGCATATCTTTAAAACTGCAGCTACAAGTGATCAAAATAATAGCCCTCTACTGTGGTCCTAAGGAAGGACTGGAAAGGATCTAAGTTTAAACTTTGTCAGTTCATCATAAAGAGAATGAGGAGATAAAATCACTCCAAAACCAGGAAAATATTTGAAGCTCAGTAAAGCAGAATTTCTCACACAGTTGTCTGAATTTGTAGAATACAAGTGTAGAAATAGAAATATAATTCAAACAATAGCCCAGACTACCTTTCAGTAAGTCAAGGAATATATTTTGAGGACCTACCAGTGACTAGTTTTGTTCTTGGACCTCTCGTAAACTAGCAGATATAAGACGCAAGCTCTCCCCTCAGGCAACTTAAAACTCAATATCTTTGCCAAGGATTTAGTGCTCCTACTGGGGAAAAAAAACATAATATAATCAAATTAAAGTTACACCAAACATAAAAGAAATGAATTGTTTTAAACAAAGCACAGACTTTCTAGGAACCCGAGGGTCTCATTTTTCTTATAAGAATTATATATTTTTCTGCACCTGCCAAATCTGGACAGTGTGAGTTCACTAGGTTATCATGAGTCAGATATCATTCTACATACTACTCATGCAAAGAGTTTAAGTATAATCAAAAGAAAAATTTTAATACATTGAAATGATTATATGATAGTAGGCTGTTTTCTAGATCCTATTACTGAATAGACAATTGCTTAAGGAACCCTTTATATTACTTTTGTATATGATCCAAAGAATATTTCATTCACATGATTTTTTTTTATAGTGAAGACTAAAGTCCCAGATGGATGTCTCAATAAATTTTCAAAAGAAGAACAATATATTCTGGTGTACTACAATGGATTTGAGCAACCTGAATGTGACCTTGGCTAAAAGCTGTTAAAATAAAGGAGTGTGGTAGAGGAAATCTTAAAAATTAGTCTTAAGTAACAAAGAACCATTCATTATTCAGCTCAACCAAATACAGGAAAATGATATTTTATTTTATTTTTTATTACTCTTGAATTTCCAGCTAAAGATCTTAGAGACTGAAATAGATGTTTGTAGAACACTTTCCAAATATCACCCTGATAAATGGAATTTTGACAGCAAAAACTTGATCCTAAAGTGAAATAAAAACCTTGAACTGCATTGATTCATGAGCTTGTCTTCAACTAGTACAAAGAGCAGAAAGCACTGTAAACCATATTATACGTGATGAAACTGATTTCATTATTGAAGTTTTCCAATTTTCCCATACATAAATGGAAAAGTTAGAGATTTAAGAAACAAACTGCAAAACATTAAGTTCCACTGTTTTGTAGCATCAGTATATCACACTGCTGAGTTTACAATTCCTTAATGAAACAGAGTATTTTACAATCTGCAGAAGAGCTCTGTTATCCATTATTTTCCTAAGACAGTGGTCTTACTGCTTGTGAACACTGCCTGGTTTAAAGAATAGAGAAGGGTGAGTGTAAGGGTATTTGTTCAGAACTGGAGGAATTCTGCTTTCTAAAGGAAAGGTCTGTTAATACTTGGTTAACTTGAAATTATGGAAGCTCTTTTCCCACTCTGAAGCAAAACATTTATTTTCCCATGCCTTCAGCTAAAGAAATAGCAAACTCCAACTTTTTTCTTAAAAGGAAGCAGTAATTGTTGCTATTTCTATTCTTGTTATACTTCATCCTTTGAAGGAAGGTACAATGGACTTAATGTGTGTCTCCAAAATTCATATGTTGAAGCCCTATGCCAATATAATAGCGTTTGAAAGTGAGAGGTAATTAGGCTATAGAGATGGAGCCTCTTATCTTGTTTATAAGCCACCAGTTTATGGGTTTTCCTATAATAGCCAGAGCTGACTAAGACAAAGTGTACCCAGCCTAGTCCTCACATTGGGGTCACACTCTTCTGTTAAACATAATCCCACAGATAACCAACATCAGAGAAGGCTATTCTGTGACCACAGTGAAGTGAGACAAAACCAAAACTAGTTCACAATCGTGCTGGAGCACAGATACACACTAAGTCACTATGGAAACTCCAAAATGACCAAACACTGCTCTCTCCTGGCTGACATGAGTGACAATGACTTTTAAAAGGTTAAACCAATTACAGCTTTAGCCACACTCTTCTGGCTTCTGAGATAGGATATCCAATCATAGAATGACTCCTTCTTTCTGACAGCTTCCTTGAACCCTCCCCCAAATCACCTACCACAAACAAGCCCAAATCCTACTATAAGTGCCTTCTACCACTTCTTACTGAGGAACTCTATGGTTTCCAGTACAAGGTGTTCTGTGCTGCAACAAATATCAATAAACCAAGTTTATTTGACTACAGAGGTGTTCTTGGCGGTCTTTGACTAATGGGCACCAAATTTATGCCACTATTCTCAGTAATGTACCAAGTATATTTCATTTTTCAGGACAACATTATCTTGGATTAGCGCTATACAATCTAAATGGCTTGAAACCCAGGTTCAACATGCAGATTCAAGAAGTCCAAACCTCGGGACTTCCTAGGTGGCGCAGTGGGTAAGAATCTGCCTGCCAATGCAGGGGACATGGGTTCAATCCCTGCCCCAGGAAGATCCCACATGCCGCGGAGCAACTAAGCCCGGGCGCCACAACTATTGAGCCTGTGTTCTAGAGCCCGTGAGCCAAAACTATTGAGCCCATGTGCTGCAACTACTGAAGCCCACGTGACTAGAGCCCATACTCTGCAACAAGAGAGGCCACCGCAATGAGAAGCCCGTGCACCACAACGAAGAGTAGCCCCCACTCACCACAACTAGAGAAAGCCCGTGTGCAGCAACAAAGACCCAACACAGTCAATAAAATAAATGGGGGGGAGAAAAGATGGCGGCGAAGTAGAGGGACGTGGAGTGCATCCCTCTCCACTGATGCATTGGGAATGCACGGAAGGACACAGTAATTCCCACAGAGAACCAGCAGACAGCCTCGGACACCAGAAAGGACCGCGGGGAGCCCGACATAGCCGGTAGGGAGGCATCTACAAAGGCTCAAAGAGGGTGAAGCGGCGGAGCTGTGGCAAACGGGAGGGAGTGAGAAACATACGAGGGTCCGCAGGGCAGCTCAGCATTCCCAGACCGAGACGTCGATCCGCGGCTGAACGGAGGGTCCGGGAGCGGGAGCGTGGGAACCGGAGAGCTGGTTCAGGGTGAGAAACATTGTTGCCGGTAGGGTGAGGGACCGAGAGGACAGGAGGGAGGAGGTCCGCGGAGAGCAGTGCCCGTCCCTGAGAGCTGCCCGGCCATGATGGCGGCTGGAGGCTGCAGGCTCACGGGCGGGGGGGAGGAGCTGCGCGCATAGCCTCTCTCTCTCTTTCGGCGCCTCTGCAACAGGCAGTGGAGAGATGCCCTGCGGGCCACCTAAAGTGCTCAGGGATAACAAGCACCCTCAGGCACTCGGGCGGGGCTTGATTAAAACCCCTTGCAACGCCAGCAGCAGGGAGGCTGCCAAGAGAAAAAAGAAACAACAACAGCAACAACAAAAAAAAACCCCGAGAGAGGCCCAACTCTAAGACTTTCTGTTTTTGCCTGAGCCACCGGCATCCCTCTGCAACAGGCACCTCCAAGCCCGACTGAAACAACAGTGCGCCACTGCTCACTCACTCCCAGGAGAAGGAGCCACTATTGTACCCTCTCCCTCTCCACACACCGACGCTTACAGACGAACAACAAAGGAACCTCTGCTGGTCACAGAATAATGCAAAAAAACCCAAGGCAAGGAGAAGGACACTTACAGCTGAGACGCTAAGGAAACAGAAATAGTAGTATCAATACCTATTGAACTGGTCCATTCGGGGATCAGTTCTGGATTTTTTTTTTTCTTTTTCTTTCTCTCTCTCTCTTTTTTTCTTTTTTTTTCTTTATTAAATACGATCTTAGCCCTAAGGGATCTACAAGTTTTATAACATAATTTTTTAATGATATTTTTCAATCTTTTTTTTTTTTTTTTTTTACCTTTTTATATACTTCTATATCTAGCTAAGCTTTTGGTAGTACGGACAATATATCTCTCATACTTTCCTTTCATCCCTATCTTTTATACATTTCTATTCCTTTCTTTTTATTCGCATATTTCCAACCACATTACGCTCTTCTATTCCCCTTTCTTCCAGCCTTTTTAAGTTTCTTTTATCTTTTTTTTTTCTTTTTTTCTGGGGGGGGGGGGTACACCAGGTTCAATCATCTGTTTTTATACACATATCCCCGTATTCCCTCCCTTCCTTGACTCCCCACCCCTCGAGTCCCCCCCATCCTCCCCGCCCCAGTCCTCTAAGGCATATTCCATCCTCGAGTTGGGCTCCCTTTGTTATACAACAACTTCCCACTGACTATTTTACAGTTGGTAGTATATATTTGTCTGTGCTACTCTCTCGCTTCGTCTCAGTTTCCCCTTCACCCCCTGCCCCCTCCCATACCTCGAGTTCTCCAGTCCATTCTCTGTATCTGCATCCTTGTTCTTGTCACTGAGTTCATCAGTACCATTTTTAGATTCCGTATATGTGAGTTAGCATACAATATTTGTCCTTCTCTTTCTGACTTACTTCACTCTGTATGACAGATTGTAGGTCTATCCACCTCATTACATATAGCTCCATCTCATCCCTTTTTATAGCTGAGTAATATTCCATTGTATATATATGCCACATCTTCTTTATCCATTCATTTGTTGATGGGCATTTCGGTTGCTTCCATGTCCTGGCTATTGTGAATAGTGCTGCAATAAACATTATGGTACAAGTTTCTTTTGGGATTATGGTTTTCTTTGGGTATATGCCCAGTAGTGGGATTACTGGATCATATGGTAGTTCTATTTGTAGTTTTTGAAGGAACCACCAAATTGTTTTCCATAGTGGCTGTACCAACTTACAGTCCCACCAACAGTGCAGGAGAGTTCCCTTTTCTCCACAC
Source organism: Hippopotamus amphibius kiboko (assembly GCF_030028045.1). NCBI lineage: Eukaryota > Metazoa > Chordata > Mammalia > Artiodactyla > Hippopotamidae > Hippopotamus > Hippopotamus amphibius. Next base: position 80,892,898 of record NC_080198.1, read on the forward strand.
CCTCTCCAACAAGGTTTATTTTATCTTAACATACTTATAAGCAACACTATCGGTCTGCTCAGACTCCTTGCTCTATTCTCCTGATGACGCACTGCCTTGGTATTTAATATTAGGCTTTTGTCTTTATCTTAGTTTTTAGTACAGTTGTCTAATTACATTCTGAGAATCTCCATTCTCTCTGGTGGTACTCTGGCTCTTTTCTATATTTGATCCTAGCTTACAAAATCTCCCTGGATTAATGCTTGTATGTGTAAGATGTTATTTGTTTGTTTGTTTGCTTTTGCTTTTGTCTCTGATTTGTTCTGTTTCAGTTGTCAATTTCTGTTGGGTTTCTCTTTGAATATCTGATAGCACACTGGGGTTCTGTCAGGTCTTTCTAGAGCCTTATGTCCTAATGGATTCAGTAATTGTGTGTCTTATATATGTATGTGTTTCCTAGACTTAATATTTGTTTAATCCAATACTTGGACATTAGTCTGAAGCTTGGACAGTCTTCTATAAACACCTCTATCGCCAGGACAAGCAACCCCAAAAGTTTGCACAACCATGAGGAAACAAAGAAACCCCATGCAGGCAAAGGAGCAGGAAAAAAACCCACAAGACCAAATAAATGAGGAGGAAATAGGAAAAATGCCTGAAAAAGAATTCAGAGTCATGATAGGAAAAATGATACAAAATCTCGATAACAAAATAGAGAAAGTACAAGAAACAGTTCATAAGAACTCAGAAAAACAAATAGCAATGGATAACAAAATTAAAAATACTCTAGAGGCTATAACCAGCAGAATGACTGAGGTAGAAGAACGAATAAGTGAGTTGGAAGATAGAATGGGGGAAATAAACACCACAGAGCAGGAAAAAGAAAAAAGAATAGAGTCTCAGAGACCTCAGTGATAACATTAAGCATACCAACATTCAAATTATAGGCATCCCAGAAGAAGAGAACAAGAAAGGGTCTGAGAAAATCTTTGAAGAGGTTATAGTGGAAAACTTCCCCAACATGGGAAAGGAAATAATGAACCAAGTCCAAGAAGCACAGAGAGTCCCATACACAATAAACCCAAGGAGAAATACACCAAGACACATATTAATCAAACTAACCACAATTAAACACAAAGCAAAAATATTAAAAGCAGCAAGAGAAAAGCAACAAACAACATATAAGGGAAAACCCATAAGGATAACACTGACCTTTCTACAGAAGCTCTGCAGGCCAGAAAGGAATGGCAGGATATACTGAAAGTCCTGAAAGAGAGAAACCTACAGCCAAGAATACTCTACCCAGCAAGAATCTCATTCAGAGTCAACAGAGAAATCAAAAGCTTTCCAGACAAGCAAAAGTTAAGAGAATTCAGCACCACCAAACCAGCCTTACAACAAATGCTAAAGGAACTTCTCTAAGTAGGAAACACAAGAAAAGGAAAACACCTACAAACACAAACCCAAAACAATTCAGAAAATGGTCATTGGAACACACATGTCAATAATCACCTTATATGTAAATGGATTAAATGCTCCAACCAAAAGACACAGACTGGCTGAATGGATACAAAAACAAGACCCTTCTATATGCTGCCTACAAGAAACCCACTTCAGACCAAGGGATACATATAGACTGAAAGTCAAGGGATGGAAAAAGATATTCCATGCAAATGGAAGTCCAAAGAAAGCTGGAGTAGCAATACTCATATCAGACAAATTAGACTTGAAAGTAAAGACTATTACAAGAGACAAGGAAGGACACTACATAATGATCAAGGGATCCATTCAAGAAGAACATATCACAATGGTAAATATCTATGCCCCCAGCATAGGAGCACCTCAATACATAAGGCAAATGCTAACAGCTATAAAAGGGGACATCGACAGTAACACAATAATAGTGGGAGACTTGAACACCCCACTTACATCAATGGACAGATCATCCAAACAGAAAATAAATAAAGACACACAAGCTTTAAATGACACAGTAGACCATCTCGACTTAATTGATATTTATAGGACATTCCATCCAAAAATGACAGACTACACTTTCTTCTCAAGTGCACACGGAACATTTTCCAGGATAGATCACATCTTGGGTCACAAATCAAACCTCGGCAAATTCAAGAAAATTGAAATCATATCAAGCATCTTCTCAGACCACAACGCCATGAGACTAGATATCAATTACAGGAAAAAGACTGCAAAAAATACAAACACATGGAGGCTAAACAATTCACTCTTAAACAACCAAGGAATCACTACAGAAATCAAAGAGGAAATCAAAAAATATCTAGAAACAAACGACAATGAAAACACAACAACCCAAAACCTATGGGATGCAGCAAAAGCAGTTCTAAGAGGGAAGTTGATAGCAATACAGTCCTACCTTAAGAAACAAGAAAATTATCGAATAAACAACCTAACCTTACACCTAAAACAACTAGAGAAAGAAGAACAAAGAAACCCCAAAGGGAGCAGAAGGAAAGAAATCATAAAGATCAGAGCAGAAATAAATGAAAAAGAAAGGAAGGAAACCATAAGAAAAATAAATAAAACTAAAAGCTGGTTCTTTGAGAAGAGTAACAAAATGGATAAACCATTAGCCAGACTCATCAAGAAAAAAAGGGAGAAGATGCAAATCAACAGAATTAGAAATGAAAAAGGAGAAGTAACAACAGACACCTCAGAAATACAAAAGCTCATGAGAGACTACTACAAGCAACTATATGCCAATCAATTGGATAACCTGGAAGAAATGGATACATTCTTAGAAAAATATAATCTTCCAAGACTGAACCAGGAAGAAATAGAAACCATGAACAGACCAATCACAAGTACAGAAATTGAGGCAGTGATTAAAAATCTCCCAACAAACAAAAGCCCAGGACCAGATGGGTTCACGGGTGAATTCTATCAAACATTTAGAGAAGAGCTAACACCTATCCTTCTCAAACTCTTCCAAAATATTGCAGAAGGCGGAATACTCCCAAACTCTTTCTATGAGGCTACCATCACCCTGATACCAAAACCAGGCAAAGATGTCACAAAAAAAGAAAATTACAGACCAATATCACTGATGAATATAGATGCAAAAATCCTCAACAAAATACTAGCTAACAGACTCCAACAGCACATTAAAAAAATCATACACCATGATCAAGTGGGGTTTATCCCTGGGATGCAAGGATTCTTCAATACACACAAATCAATCAACGTGATACATCATATCAACAACTTGAAGGATAAAAACCATATGATCATTTCAATAGATGCACAAAAAGCTTTTGACAAAGTTCAACATCCATTTATGATAAAAGCTCTCCAGAAAATGGGCATAGAAGGAAATTACCTCAACATAATAAAAGCCATATATGAAAAACCAAAAGCCAACATCATTCTCAATGGGGAAAAACTGGAAGAATTCCCTCTAAGAACAGGAACAAGACAAGGGTGTCCACTCTCACCACTATTATTCAATATAGTTTTGGAAGTTTTAGCCACAGCAATCAGAGAAGAAAAAGAAATCAAAGGAATCCAAATTGGAAAAGAAGAAGTAAAATTGTCACTCTTTGCAGATGACATGATATTATATATAGAAAACCCTAAAGACTCTACCAGAAAACTGCTAGCACTAATTGATGAGGTTAGTAAAGTAGCAGGATACAAAATGAATGCACAGAAATCTCTTGCATTCCTATACACTAACAACGGAAGAGCAGAAAGAGAAATTAAGGAAACTCTCCCATTCACCATTGCAACAAAAAGAATAAAATACCTAGGAATAAACCTGCCTAAAGAGGCAAAAGATCTGTATGCAGAAAACTTTAAGACATTGATGAAAGAAATCAAAGACGACACAAACAGATGGAGGGACATACCATGTTCCTGGATTGGAAGAATCAACATCGTGAAAATGTCTGTACTACCCAAAGCAATTTACAGATTCAATGCAATCCTGATCAAATTACCAATGGCATTTTTCACAGAACTAGAGCAAGAAATCTTACAATTTGTATGGAAATGCAAAAGACCCCGAATAGCCAAAGCAATCTTGAGAAGGAAAAATGGAGTTGGTGGAATCAGCCTTCCTGACTTCAAACTATACTACAAGGCCATAGTGATCAAGACAGTATGGTACTGGCACAAAAATAGAAAGGAAGATCAATGGAATAGAATAGAGAACTCAGAAGTAAGCCCAAACACATATGGGCACCTTATCTTGACAAAGGAGGCACGAGTATACAATGGAAAAAAGACAGCCTCTTCAATAAGTGGTGCTGGGAAAATTGGACAGCAACATGTAAAAGAATGAAATTAGAGCACTTCCTAACACCATACACAAAAATAAACTCCAAATGGATTAAAGACCTACATGGAAGGCCACACACTATAAAACTCCTCGAGGAAAACATAGGCAGAACACTCTATGACATCCATCAAAGCAAGATCCTTTTGGACCCACCTCCTAGAATCATGGAAATAACATCAAGAATAAACACATGGGACCTCATGAAACTTAGAAGCTTTTTCACAGTGAAAGAAACCATAAACAAGACTAAAAGGCAACCCTCAGAATGGGAAAAAATAATTGCCTATGAAACAACGGACAAAGGATTAACCTCCAAAATATACAAGCAGCTCATGCAGCTTCATACCAAAAAAGCAAATAACCCAATCCACAAATGGGAAGAAGACCTAAATAGACATTTCTCCAAAGAAGACATACAGATGGCCAACAAACACATGAAAAGATGCTCAACATCACTCATCATCAGAGAAATGCAAGTCAAAGCCACAATGAGGTATCACTTCACACCAATCACAATGGCCATCATCAAAAAATCTGGAAACAACAAATGTTGGAGAGGGTGTGGAGAAAAGAGAACTCTCCTGCACTATTGGTGGGAATGTAAGTTGGTACAGCCACTATGGAAAACAATTTGGAGGTTCCTTAAAAAACTACAAATGGAACTTCCATATAATCCAGTAATCCCACTGCTGGGCATATACCCAAAGAAAACCATAATCCCAAAAGAAACTTGTACCATAATGTTTATTGCAGCACTATTTACAATAGCCAGGACATGGAAGCAACCTAAATGCCCATCAACAAATGAATGGATAAAGAAGATGTGGCATATATACACAATGGAATATTACTCAGCTATAAAAAGGGATGAGATGGAGCTATATGTAATGAGGTGGATAGACCTACAATCTGTCATACAGAGTGAAGTAAGTCAGAAAGAGAAGGACAAATATTGTATGCTAACTCACATATACGGAATCTAAAAATGGTACTGATGAACTCAGTGACAAGAACAAGGATGCAGATACAGAGAATGGACTGGAGAACTCGAGGTATGGGAGGGGGCGGGGGGTGAAGGGGAAACTGAGACGAAGCAAGAGAGTAGCACAGACATATATATACTACCAACTGTAAAACAGATAGTCAGTGGGAAGTTGTTGTATAACAAAGGGAGTCCAACTCGAGGATGGAAGATGCCTTAGAGGACTGGGGTGGGGAGGGTGGGGGTGACTCGAGGGGTGGGGAGTCAAGGAAGGGAGGGAATACGGGGATATGTGTATAAAAACAGATGACTGAACTTGGTGTACCCCCCAAAAAATAATAAAAATAAAATAAAATAAAATAAACAAATAAAATAAATAAATTTAAAAAAAAGAAAAAAAGAAGTCCAAACCTCAAAGGCTGTAGTCATCTGGTTTATTTTTTCAGCTGGCATTACTATATCTCTGGCCTATTATATATGTTGTTCTCTCTGAGCCACTAACGGAATATCAGACAATGAAATTAAAAAGAAAATTCTTAAAAAAGATGCATTTGGGATTTGCATTAATTAACAAGTAAGGCATAGCTGCAAGTTAAATGAAAATAATCAAAGAACCCCTCACTGTGTCATTTAAAAATATTCATATACACAAGTGCGAGAAATACTTTAGAATATTTTACATATTCAACTAGGGCCCACAGTCTGATGATTAATGAATGCAACTGTTCACATGCTGTAAATCTTTAATAAAGTCTTGATTAATGTAAGGTGAGTTAATAACACAGAAATCAAGTGATGTTTTCATACCACTTGATAGTATTAACTCTGTAAAACATAAAGAGCCCAAATCCTGCCCTGCCAATCACTTGTAATCAATCCCACCTGATCTCCAAATAGTTACACGCAAAGAACACGAGCAGAATAGAGATCAAATGGCCTTTTAATTCACATCTGAATAGATATCAATGCAGATTTCTGGTAAAGGATTAGTTGACACATAGAATACACACAGAGTTTAAGGTTAAAGCTTGAGGGGATTCCTGCATTGCTCGTAAAGATTAATATTAGTTAATATTAATATTGGGACCAGCATGTCCAGATGTATCTTAATGGTGGAAAAAAGTGAGACAGAGAGATGGGAGAAGGGGATAGGTGGGGAGAGAGAGTGAGATCAAGAGAGAGAGATCGAGAGACACATACCTGGACCCGGTGAAAGACCTTGTGTCCATTTCTGGATAAAACTACACTGTACCAGAAAAAGCTAAAGAGGCACAGTAACCCACTTTTTGGTAAAATATAGCTCAAGTGAACATCTTTCACCCTCTCTATCAGATAAGTACCTCCTTTTACCTTTATAGGAGCAAGAAATTTACAGACCACATCACCTGGGTTCAAATCCCAGCTCTACCTTTTATGAGCTGTGGGGGGCCTTGGACAAGCTACTTAGCCTTTCTAAGCTCTTTCCTCACGCATGAATTTGGGATAGTAAAATTACTCACCTCATCAGGCTTTTGTGAGGATTAAATCAGTAAGTATATGTAAAGTACATAGAACAATGCCTGATATATAGTAAGGGCCATGTATTAGATTTTATCACTATTATTATTCACAGAAATCTAGGCATGGAATGAGAACCAGGTATGGGGAAAAGGTTGACAGTTGCCATCTCTCCTACACTCATTAGGTTTCTAGAACCCAGCCTATGATCCCCCACTGGAATAAGATACGAAGCACATCAAGGGGATTCTGTTCTCATCCTCTTAAATCCACTCCCCAAAAGTCTACAACTGCTTCTTTTGTAGATATTCCCAGGAAAAGAGAGGTGGGAAGTTCTGTTTTTGCCTCAGAAATGTTTCTGAACAGACATTAAATTAGGTTAACTCCAAGGTTTCAGCATATACTAGATTGAAAAATCACTTCCTGATGTATTGTAAATTTCAACGTGTGCCTAGTCACATCATTCAACCCCATTCATTAGGGGAGGTTTTTCAATTTGCCACCACATGGTGGCTTAGCTCAAATATAGTTCCGGTGGAATAAATGTGCCACAAACTAGAATCCTCTTTTCCTTATTAAGATTTCACAAAAATTATATTTAAAATTAATTCTTCTTTTAGATTTAATAAAAATAAATTAAAAGCTAAACTCTAAAATTATCATTCCCTCAATTTTTCTCATTCTCAGCAAACAGGTTCTAACTTAGGAACTTAGTAGAATGTTAATTTGTTTCCCAGCACCTGTCTCCAAAGTCATCAACCAACATCTGTAACATTTCCGAGGTTGGATTAATTCAATCCCAAACCTCACGTTATCCCATATCTTAATATCTGAATAGTCAACAGAAATTAAAAGACTATCATAAAACTAGTTCCCTACCAAAAAAAAAAAAAAAAAAAACTCATGAAAAAGAAAATGCAAGTTCTTAAAGGAAACTATTTCAAACAAAATGACGGTATCAGCCAGGAATTCAACTCTACTGGTTTATATCAAAATACAAAATGTACTGTCCCTCATAGCAGAACAATCTACAATGCTTCTGGATTGAAGGACTCAAACTGTGTCATCAAGCCTCTCTCTCCTCCTTTCCATCTCCTGGGCTCTCTATTCTTCCAAGCAGTTTTCATTATGTAAAAAATTAACAAACAGAAACCTCAATTAGATTTAGGAGATCAGTAGGGGGAGCTCTCACATCCTGGGAGGATAGTGGAGCCTGACAGGAAGAAGAAAGACTCCTCTTCTTTCCTGGCAAGGGCTCAACCAATGAAAAGCCATGGACTCTTTGTTGACTTTAGTCCTCCAAACTTCCTTTTTCCTTCTATGAAAGTGTTCTCCTTCCCTTGCCTGGGGACTTGCACATGGCTCCCCATGGTTGCACACCCCGAACTTCAATTCTCTGATGATTCCAAATAAATCCATCATTGCTGGTGAAATATCTGGCAGTTGATTTGTTTTAAGTCAACAATTCACAGGCAGGCCGTTCAACATGGTGGCCTTCAGCAGCTTCAAGTTTACAAAATTCTTTAAGAAAGAGATCTGTTCTTCCAAAGAGTTACAAAAATAAAAATCTTAAGATTTAGCTTCAATAGTACTGACATATCACATGCTTATCAAAGATCAGAGCAGAGACGTGATTTTTCTGACAAAATGCTGGATGGAGAAAAAAGAGAAGATCTCAGATCTTATCTCTATAATTATCAGATAATGATACCTCACATTACCTAAGGTATCAATCTGTGAATATTAGTTGTCAAGAATTAATAACAAACTCATTTAAGGGGAAATTCTATTAAATAATTAATTTACTGCTATATGTTTTCATCACGTAGAACCCCAAACTCTGCTTTTGCTGTTGAACCTTCATAATCTCTAACTCCAGTGGCCCAATGAGAATTACTATGGCCTCTGCCATGGACTTTGTTCCCAAATCTCATGGTAGCCAAGTCCTTTGCTCAGCTCTTGGCATTTCTCAGTTTCCCATAATGTTAGAAGCTAAATTGGAAGCAATGACCTCTATGCTATGTTAGTCCTCAAACATTGCCTCTCCTCTTTTTACGTATTTATTCCTGAGGCATCGTAAAGTTTTTTTCCCTCCTTATTTCTGGCTATAGTGAGACCTGACTTTCAACAAAGAATGAAATCATTCTCTTAGCCCCCAGAAATGGAAGGGAGGAGAAAAGTCAAGAAAATGAAAAAGAAACCCATATAAAAACATTGAAAATAAAATAAAACACTACAGACTCTAAGACTTCCAATCTCATGCCACACATCAATTCCAGGAACTAACAATCCTGATGCAAAAACATCTTTTTACCCTTAATCTTTGTTAGAGATTTCTCTGTATCAGACAACCTTGCTTAAGAAAAAAGTTTTTTTAAAAAAGTGTTTTATGGTGAGTTTAGTCAGTCACTAGCAAGAAACTTTCCTTCTCTTTGTCTCCAGAGTCCCTAAAGAAAAGCAAGAAAATAAATACTGGTTTAATATTTATATCTGTTCAACTTTGACCCCTTTCTCCCTCCAAGGTCCAAACCCTGTTCTGCAGCCCAAGTGAATCACTCTTCTTGCAAACCACAAACACCAGCTGTTTTATTTCCCTAAAGTCTTTGATCTTCTTGTAGAGTATTTTACTTCCAAATGCTGGCCTCTGTATAGCTCCACATTTGAGATTGAGAAGGTAGGAAATGGGATTTGCTTGGATGTTAGTTTGATAGTATTAGAATGTTCAAATCACAAGCATGGTGTTTTGTGCAAGTAGCAAGTGCTTCTCTGTGACTGTAGCTTAGAGAATGACCAGTGTGAGACTGCTGAGTCTGAAAAGGTATGTTAAGGCTGCATTTATGGTACCTGTGCCATGCTATCTAGACTTTACTCTATAGGAAATGGGGAGGTTCCAGAAGTGAAAGATGTGATACTTGTATTAAATTCAGCATTAAGAAGAAATACATTTCAAATTTTATTAAACATTTATGTCTTGGCATTGTAATCAGTTTAAAAGAGTGTGTGAATAATAGAAGTACATGCTTTTAGAGTTAGCTTTTTGTATTTAATACCAAAGCCAACTGGAGATAGGAAGTTACTCTCATTTGGGCCACTTTGTTATATTATGAAAGTCTCTTCAATACCTTATTGGTAATATTTTCAGACAAATCTTGAGAATATTACTTAACTCCAAGAGTTAATCCCTGAGAGTACCATCATACTTTGCTGATATTCAAGCAATTAAACTGTGTGATTTAAGCCACTGAGCAGGACATTTGAATCACTGTGCCAACAACATAGACCCAGAATGTCTTTTTGAAATGACCGTCCATTCACAGCCTCCATTAGATCACTTTGCAAAGTGCATCACCAAGAGTAGTACTGAAGCTTCTTTGATGGCAAGAAAGAGAAATTCATTCAAATAATCAGTGTCCTTATCCACTTGGGCTTCTATAACAAAATTCCACAGCTTAGTGGCTTATAAACAGGAGAAATTTATTTTTCAGTAAGTCTAGAGGATGGGAGCCCAAGATCAGGGTGCCAGCACAGCGAGGGCCCTCTCCTGAGTGGCAGTCTTCCTGTTGTATCCTCACATGGCAGAAGGGGAAGAGTGATCTCCCTGGAATCTCTTTTATAAGGGCACTAATCCCATTCAGGAGGGCTCTGCCCTTATGACCTAATCACCTCCCAGAGGCTCTACCTCCTAAAACTATCACCTTGGGGGGGTTAGGACTTCAACATATTAATTTGGGATGGACTGGATGGCACAAACATTCAGACCACAGCAAAGATGAAATTTACTGAAGGGATATGGAGGGAAAGCACAGGGAAAGCACACTCACTTGTGGAAGTGAGTCATGCATTATGAAGCTGTCAGGGCCTAAGGAAGCCACTCTTTCCATCTCTCTGGAGTCACATTGTTTCTCATTGCTCCTTTCTTGGCATGTCTCCTACTTCTTGCTCCAAATTGGCCTAGCATTACTCACAGAAATTCACATGGCTTACGATGACCATTGTGGCTCTGAATCATGTTCTCTGGATGCCTTGTTTCAAATTGGTACAGAAAATTCTGATTGATCACCACTCATTCATTGCCTTGTTATTCTTGGATTCTCATCCTTCCTGGTTACATGCTACTCACAAAGCTGCCTGGACTCCACTGTACATCAGACACCGCTGCTGTGGGAAATTGCCAATAAAGGGGAGGAGGGTAGTGAATAGTCTTTTAAAGTGGTTGATAATTTTTTTATATAAATGATAACAATGAATAGGATATTTTTTTTTTTTTTTAGTTTTGATCCAGCTGAGTGCCAGACTTTATACTGCAGTTCAAGATTAATAAATGCAACTTTGAACTGGTCACATTTTTTTTTCTTCTCTAGTTCCAAATCCACGTACAGTGGCTGAAATCAAGAGGATGAGAGTCACTAATAGGATAAGTCATCAAATTTAAAAGTTCTAGTGACTTTTACCTTGGATTATGTAAATTTTTATCTCATTATTTGGAATAACTATTTTGTCAAATAACTAGAATTTTAAATGTACAAAAATGTCATGCGATAAATTTATAAAGAAATGAGGTTACAGGGAAGAGCAAAACAGACATCACCATGGTAACTAGATTTTTACATAGGCACTAATTGTGCTTCTGTGATAACAAACAAATATTTAGTGGATAAGAGTCTTATTTTGAATAAGACAGGTAACTCTATTATTTTCAATGCCACTAAAAAAGAAAAAACAATGGTCACAAAAAATTATTTTTTCTCTCTTTTCTGCCTTTTGATTATGTTCATTTAAATAATCAGATAGTTGAAGACAGGAATACATTGTCATAATAAAGCAAAATGACAAGACATTGCATGCTTTATTGCCAAATACAGTATTTCTTTTTCCCCTCAGATGTAAAAGTAGAACGCAAAAAAATATAAATAAGAAATTCTTAACAGAATTAGGTTGCTTTTTAAATAAAATCACTCCTAGAATTTTGAGAGCTTATGTTGCTCCAGGCAACATGCCAAATGCTTTACATACCTGATCATGGTTCATTTTAAGAACAACCCTGTTGGGGGGATGTTCTATTGTTACACTTCACATTCTACAAATGAGGAAACTGAGGTCCACAGAGATGAATTAACAGATAATAAATTGTGGAGCCTGGAGAAGAGAATCAAGAAGGAAGATGTCAAAGGAGACTGGGAGGAGACTGTTCTGAAGGCAGTGGTTGCATGAAGAGAGTAAGTCCTTGGCTAGGGTGACATTTGTAAATAAATGACCTTGTTAAGTCAGGTATTGGCATATTAGAGATTTCCCACACTTAGTCTTGAGGAACAAGCTATAGGAAATGTTAATGACAGAGTTTACCACTCAAGCTCCTATATGTTGAAAAAAACTTCAAGTGGAAGAGGTTATGTAATTGTTTATTTGGCATGCAAAGTGTTCAAACTCCAAAACAATCCTATAGAATCTTCTACGTGTATAATCTTGGGTGAATCACTTAAACTATGTAGTTATCAGTTTATTTATCTGAAAACTAAGTTTCTAAGGGAACTGCAAGCTCCAACGTTCCATAATTTTATGGGGATTTTTGGTTTGTTTCAAGTCCCTTTCACCCCCATTTATTTTCATAAGAAGTGTGTTCATAAGTCTGTTTATTCAATCAAGCACTTAGCTTTGTACCAATCTTGAAGGAATCCACTTTTATTCGTATTTAAATAATTGAGATGGAGAGTACAACTGTTATGAAACAAAAACTTGTATAAAACTATTTACATTTTCTCTGCTTTAAAAAGTAAATATTGGGTATTTTTCTTTGACAACAGGCTCTCATAAGCAGCTGTGGAAACCTAGAAAAACTATGTCATCCGTATAGTATTCTTTCCCAAGAAAATGAAGGTCACTTTGAACAAACAAATGATGTTCTGTGGCAGGTTGGATTATTCTGAGTCATTAAAACCACAGTAAATTTGAAGAGTTTTAAACTTAAAAGGATTGGGAAACAAACACAACAAAAGCAAAATCCACAGAATTTAGAATTACCACAGATCTTCAAAAATAGTCCATCAAATAATGATTTAAGAAAATGGAAATGTAGCTGGTTATTCCTAGTCTTAATGAAGGTATACTAGAACATTGTCTAGCACACAGTTGGATTTGATCCTAAAAGAAATTGCTATTTGCATTCTACACTTCCATTTACCACAGCATACACCACCATTGTGAATTTAGTCATGATAGACTTTTATGAGATAATCAGTAAAATATTTACCAGCAAAGCCTTAATTTGCTGTAAAAGTCCAGACTGGAAGTAGAAGATCCTCGCAGAGTTGGTTTCCCCTTGTCCTAAAATATAGCTCAAAGGCTATTTAATTATACATGGAGAGCTAACTAAGCAGAAACAACATTCTTGTCTCCCCCATACTTCATACTCCTGGTCACAATTAAGCAAAAATCTGCAATCAGTCAAGAATTACTAAGAATATTTCGAATGCTTAATTTGTGGTTAGATCAGCATAATTCAAATATGTCTTGGAGGAAAATACATTTCCTTCCTGCAGTTTTCAGATATTATCAGTGAACACGTGAGGTCCAAAATAGATTAACACAGTTGTTTGTTTCTGGGTTATTTTGTGAGAATTCACTGCACATTATCTTAGGCTGTTTGGTAGATATCTTTTTCCTGAAACAAGAAAAATATTTGGTTTTACCCAAAACAAAAACAGACACATAGATACAGAGAACAAATGGGTGGTTGCCACAGGGGAGGGGAGTAAGGGTAGGTGAAATAGGTGAAGGGGATTAACAGTTATACAATAAATAAGCCATGGGGATGTAATGTATATCATAAGAAATATGGTCAATAATATTATAACAACTTTCTATGGGGACAGATGGTTATTAGACTTATGGTGATCATTTCATAATGTATGCAAATATCAAATCATTATGTAGTACACCTGCAACTAACATAATATTGTATGTCGACTATATTTCAATAAAAAAATAAATAGAAACAATGGAAGAAACAACAACAACGAAAAAAGTATTTGGCTTACTGTAATTATAATATTTTCTAGAGATTTTCCTATTTTCAAGAGAAAAGTTATTGGCATTCTACAGAACGAAGTTCTTAGGATCATAAAGTGCTGAACAAGGGTTATGAGATGAAAAGATCTTTAATATGGTATAAGGTCCATCAATGATTTATTTCCATCTCTTTCCATCTTCTCATGATGCCCTACATTAATAGCAACACAGACCCTGAGATGTGACTTTTTTTACTTTGTAGATATGAAGAGCTGATCTGGGGTCATTCTTTGTTTCTCTGTTCATGTGTGTATTAGTTTGCTAGAGCCACCATAGCAAAATACCACACACTGGGTGCCTTAGAAGTAATTTATTTTTCACAGTTCTGGCAATTAGACATCCAAGATCAAGGTGTAGGCAGGTTGGTTTCTTTCGAGGCTTTTCTTGGCTTGCATATAGCCACCTTCTCACTGTGTCTTTGTGTGGTCTTTCCTCTGCTGGCATGCCTTTTGTGTCTTTGAAATTCACATTTCCTCTTCTTATAAAGACACCAATCAGACTGCATTAGTGCCTACCTATTTGACCTCATTTCACTTTAATTACCTCTTTAAAGGTCCTAACTTCTAATACAGTCACATTCTAAGATACTGGGGATTAGAACTGTAACATATTGAATTCGAAGAGGGAACACTTTCAGGCCATAACAATGTGTAATGTGCTTATACCCCCACTCCACCCCGATTGCTTTTATATTTTCTCCTTATCACTAGTTTTTGAAATTTTGCACGATGGGCTTTGGTGTGGTTTTTCTGTGTATTTATCCTGCTTGGGCTTTATTGTATTTCTTGGATCCGTGGGTTTATAATTTTTATTAAATTCAGAAAAAATTTGGACATTTTTTCTTTAAGTATATTTTAGGTCCTCCCTTTATTTCTGGATGTCTCTTTGAGTCTTATGCCCCCTTTTCTAATGTTTTATTTAGCCTTTTTAGCATCAATTTTTTTAAAGTTTGTTAACATTATTAGTTCTTTTTCTATGATATATATTGCATTTATTTTCTCCCAGTTTATCATTCGTCTTTTGAATTTATTTATCTATTCATTGTAGTTTTTGTTTGGAGTTTTTGGGGGACATGCAGAAGTGTGTTTTAAAGGTAACTGAATTTACCCATCTTTCTTTTTTTTGGTTCTGATTTTGGATAATATTTAGAAAGACATTCACTATGTTCAGAATAAAAAGGAATTTGCATGTTATTTTTTTCTATTTCTTCTGTAGTTTCTTTTTCTATATTTGATTTTGTGATTTATTTGGAGTTCATTTTTTCAATGTTGTAAAGTATGGTTTCAAGTTTAATTTTTTCCACTATTGTTTATCTCAACATCTTTTATTAAAATTCTACCATTTTGCGATTGCCTAGACATTCCACATTTATCATACACTAAATTTTCATGTGGATGTGGGTCTATTTCTGACTTTACCATTCTTTACTTTTTATCTTCTGTTGAAATGTTAGCATCGCACCATTTTAAGTATGGAAGATTTGAAGCACATTTTAATAACTATTAAACTAGTCACTTGCAATTAATCTTCTGCTTCAATATTTTACAAGCAAATATTGTACCTTTATTATTCAGTATGAACTTTAGAGTCAACTTGTCTACTCCAGGAAAAAAAATAACTTGGTGGTATTTTAAATAAGATCATATGAAATTTATAAATTATCTTAAAAAGATACAATTATGCATGCCAGCTTTATAATGTTGATCTAGAACAACAGATGTCTTTTTATCTGATGAAGCTTACTTTTGTGGTTTTTAAGAGTGTTTTAAAGTTTTCCTCACATAGGTTTTGCATATTTCTTAAGTTTATTCATAAGTAATTTATTTCAGATTGTAGCCACTGTAAGTGCGGTTTTCTTTTTCTATTATATTGTCTCATTATTGTTTGTGCAATTGTAAACTATTGATTTTGTATGTTAACTTTGTTTCCATTATCTCATAAGTGCAAGACAGTTACCCTTCCAAAATTTCAGATATTCTCTGCCTACAAAGAGGGACATTTCTGGAAGTATTCATATTGTCTTGCCTTGTCAGGGTCATTGCCTTTCTAGAGGCCTATGAGTCCTCCAGTATTTGCCAAATTATAATGAGCACTCATTTCAATCTTCAGTGAGTGAGGACAGCTTGGATAGAGGCTTCTTCTAGAAACGTAAATAACTCTGAGGCAGATGCAGGTAACACATGTGACATGATCTGATAAGCAATGAGCCAAAACCAGGTAGCCAAAAGGTAAGGAATGCTTCCGGGATGATGCTTCACCACAACCACCCTTCAGTTCAGTCTAGAGTAGAGGGGGGAAGCAAGGAGAGGTTATCTCTTTGTTTGTTTTGTCTGTTAGTTTGTTTTGTTTTTGTTTTTGTTTTGAGATATCTAAGTGCAATGGAGAAGGATAT
Source organism: Hippopotamus amphibius kiboko (assembly GCF_030028045.1). Classification (NCBI taxonomy): domain Eukaryota; kingdom Metazoa; phylum Chordata; class Mammalia; order Artiodactyla; family Hippopotamidae; genus Hippopotamus; species Hippopotamus amphibius. The sequence goes on from NC_080198.1 coordinate 80,909,128, forward strand.
CTCAGTGTAAGGCAATTGTGCTGTTCCAGGCACCTCTCCACCCTCTGACTGCTGGGTCACTAACCTACAGCTGAGAGAATATGATCCTTTGGGGATGGTTATCCTCAGGACATGTATAGGATTGGATAAAGAGTCCACCCCATCTACCAGTGAGTGGTAATTCATTTCGGCTGGTACAATAGTATTTGTTTCCACTTTTCTATTGCTCTGTTGTTCAGCAGGTAGAATAGTAGTGAATCACATGTGACATACATCTTACCATTACAGGTTCAGTGATGACTATTGGCAGGAGATTAACTCTTGGAAAAATAAATGAGATGGCAGCCAACGTCAAGACCACTATAGTGCCTTTGTCCTATTTTCTATTCTCAATTTTGGATGCTTCCCCCTACTGAGAAATGGGAAGCTGGAGAGGTAGGAAAAAAGAGAAGGAAAGAGTGAAAAAAAAAGACCAGATCAATGGCTAAATCCTGAAACTAATATCCCTGACTATTTACCCCCACTACCACCCAGTTTTATTCTTAAAAAACAGTGAATAAATTAGGTACATGAACAAATGAATAAGAAGCTCAATGCACAGGTATTAGATACAAAGTTAAAATGATGTGTTGTATTCAAGTAAATAAGACATTAATGGAATATTCTCATTTTTATAGCCTTCTCAGCACATTCTTATTTATCCCAGAAACAGAAAAGCCCATGGTGCTAAGCTTCTTTGAACCAATATTTAACTCTCAAGATGATGATGTTTAAAGCAAGTACACTACTTATTGTAAAACTGTAATTCAAACTTAATATTCCTTATTTTCTAACATACACCCCTTTGAAAATGAGTAACAGCCCAAGAATTTCAGAAACATGATTCTGAGTCAGGAAGTCCCTCTAAATCAGTGTGTGGTTTTGATATATATTCACATCTATTTACACATACAGCTTAAGTCAGATATTTCCTTGATTACATTGTACTTGCCTTACATAGCTTGGTTTTATACTGGTTATACAAATATATTTTTAAATTAATACTTTCTAAAACTCCAAAATGTAACTCTAATGAATGATTTGGTACAAATTCCAGTATATTTTCTGCCTGAGTCCTACTAATAAGCAATGACTTAAGAGTAAAATCATTTTCTGACACATCATATTACAGAACAATTTCTTCTAGTGATAAACAGCACACTACTCCAGGAAAATGTTTAGCACAACACTGTGGAATGACCTTCCCCTAAGGGCAGTCAGAAACAAGGCTGGCTATCCTGATTCCCAGTACAAGCCTTCTCTTAAGGCAGTGTCAATTCTCCTTAGATTGCACCTGATACTTGGGGAGATATCAGAAGGTGATGTAGGGAGAAAGCAAACACTCAGTAATCAAGATAAATAATATTCAGTGCAATATTTTTAAACATTCAAATTATTTTTAAAAACATGACGATCAAAATATCAAAATTTTAAATAAAGACAAGATCTGATTGCACTTATAGGACCCTATGTCACTCAACACACTCTACTCCAAGCTCTGGTTCCAATAAAACTTTATTTACAAAAGTAGGTGGATGGCCCAAAGGTATAGCACATCAATTTAATTTTTTTAAATTATTTATCTTAATAACTGTGCTTTTTGTGCTCCCTTAAATAATGCACCCAAGATGAGTGCTTCACTCACCTCACTCCGGTTTCCACTCTGGTGTACACATATAGTACACCCTATTAAACTGTACACTTTAAATACCTTCAATTGATTTTACACCAATTATATCTCAAAGAACTTGTTAAAAATGAAGAAAACTCTTCAGGTATAAAGCTATAGATACTCTTACTTACTTTCACTCCCACAACTCACTAATCTATTCACAGGGCATACATTTTACTGGCTAATATTTGAGGAAAATGTATCTATTTTATTTCCATGTTCTTGTCTGTAAAAATGTAGACTGTGGTAGGGTACAAGAAGAAGGGATTTATGATTATTTCCTGAAAATACAGTTATGTGCTAGTTGGAATTAGGCTTATCTGTGAATGACATAAAAATAGCAGCGGTTTAAGTGAAGTAAAGTTTATTTCCCTTTCTCTTCTCTTTCTGGGCTACAACCTTCATTCTTTTGGCCTAAGTGGGTGACCTCCAAGTTCCTACAACAAAAAGGAAAAAATAAAGAAGAGGGCAAAAGAAACATTCCAATTGTCCCTTTGGGAGGATTTCTGGAAGCTACCAAAATATAGTTCTGTTTTCATTCCTTCCAAGGATTTTAGTCACAAGGATACATAGCTTAGATACAAGGAGCTCAGCTTCAAGGAACCGGGAAATTTTTCTGGATAGCCATATGCACACGTAAACACTTTATCACTATGAAATTGGGACTTACTTTCTCATTTCTCAAAGGAAGGGATTCACTTCATGAACCTGATGTTTCCCTGAGATTTAATATTCTGTATTTTTAATCAAAACCAAAAGTGGATCTAATTTGGGGGCCACTGGGAATAAAATGCAGTGATAGTAAAAAAACTATATCTGACTAAAAATGAGCTCTCTGCTTTGAATGCAATAATGCACAAGAACGTATATTTCAAAGAGAAATAGTTACACTGAATGGTTAAAATGTTTAAGTTCCATATTTACAAATTCTAAACTTAATATAAAAACTGAGGGAGTTATGTTAATGACACTTGTCATTTACATTTGAAAGCCTGTTTATTTCTCCCATGCAAAAAGTCATCCTTTTCTGTTCTTTCTCTCTTGATTAAAAACTCTTTTAAGCTGACTAAAATTTGCATGTTCAATCTGACTTTTTTTGTCTTCTGGGGAAGATTTAGTGACAATGACTAATCTGTTCAAATGTCATATTGTAAGACAACAACCAGTATTTAAGGATATAACTGGAGAGATCAAGATGGTGGAGTAGGAAGATGCTGAGCTCACCTCCCCACAAGAACACATCAAAAATGCATCTACATGTGAAGCAGTTCTCACTGAAAACAAACTGGAGACTGGCAGAAAGACTCTTACTCAACCAAGACTATAAGAAAGATCCACATGGAGTTGGCTAAGAAGAAAAGAGAAACAATCAGGTCAGGATCTGTTACACAGACTCAGAATCCTCCCTGGAGAGTGAGTGATTCAAACCACATATTGGATGCCCCAGCCCTGGGGTTGCACACTGGGAAGATAAGTCCCCTTAGCTGGTTTGAAGGCCAGCGGGACTGGCAGAGGGGCTGTGAGAAACCTGGACTCCGCTCATGAAAAGTGCACACAGGCTTGCTTGCTTTCAAAACAAAGGAGAGAAAGAAGACTGAGATTGCGTGAGGTTCTGGACGGTTTCTGGCAACTGCCCCAGCTCATACTCCAACCAGGCCAAGTGCCCACTTCTGGTACCTCTTGCTTTGTGACACAACTACCCACTTGGATGAAAACTGCTTTTGCTGAGGAGAGTGTGCAGTTGTGGGGAACAGAATGGGCTCAGACCCAGCACTATATCTGAATGGGGTCGGGGTGGTTATTGCTCATGCTCTTGGAGGCAGCAAATTGGGAGTGGTCTGGAACTCCGACTGGTGTGCCTGGACCACTCAAGCATGCACCTACTCTGGCTCCTCTTGCTCCAGTGCTGCTCCTTTCTGTGGCAAAGGTGCCAATGCTGGAAGGGGGAAGAGCATGCACTGAGAGGCAATGGAACAGGCTGAGATCCTACCCTCAGGGCTTCTGCTTTAGCACCTTAGGACCTGCCACTACCCCCATAGCATGGTATTGGTCACTAAATATAGGAGAAGCCCTGGCTCACAACTGGCTCTGGCTGTAGCCCCTTCATCTTCAGCCTCAACTTCCATCAAGGGGGTAGCTGCCAACACACCTTGGGGAAAGATGTGACTCATGTTCACTTCAGATCCAGCTCTGCCAACAAAGGCACTGGGCACATGTAGACTGTATAGTGATGTACCCACACAAGGATATCCTTTCAAGACTGGGAAAGATAACTGTTTTATTTTAATTTCATAGAGGCTGAGAAAGTTAAGCAAAATGAGAGTACAGAGGAATTTGATTCAAATGAAAGAACAAGAAAAATATCCTGAGAAAACAACTGATGTAACACATATGAGGGTGAGCCAAAAATTATCCACACTACAGTTATGTTAAAACTTCTGTAAGTTCTACAGCCAGAGTGTGGATAACTTTTTGACTCACGCTCCTTATAAAGAGTTCAAAGTATTGGTGATAAGAATGCTTACTAAACTATGGAAAAGAGATGAACACTGAGAGTTTTAACAAGGAACTAGAAAATATAAAAAAGGGAACCAGCCAGAGCTGAAGACCACAAATGAAAAACATGCTAGAAGGAATTAAGAGCAGACTAGTTGATACAGAAGAATGTGTAAGTGATCAGAAGATAGAATAATTCTGCTTCTTTTTGCTATCAGAATAGCAAAAAGAAAAAAACTAGTTAAAAATGAGAACAGTTTAAGGGACCTCTAGGACAACAACAAGCATACTAACATTTGCATAATAGGGGTCCCAGGAGAGAGTGAGAAAAGGATCAAAAAATGTATTTGATGAGATTATTGCTGAAAAATTCTTGAACCTGAAGAAGGAAACATATATACTGATACAGGAAGCACAGAGTCCCAAATAAGATGAACAAAGAAAGACCCACACCAAGACATATCATAATTAAAATGGCAAAAGGTAAAGAGAATTCTAAAGGTAGAAAGAGAAAAACAAAGATTCACACACAAAAGAACCTCCATATGGCTATCAGCTGATTATTCTGCAGAAAATTTACAGGTTAGATGGGAGTGGCATGATATATTTAAAGTGATGAAAGGGAAAAAAAAACTGCAACATACTTGACTCAGCAAGATTATCATTCAGAATTGATGGAGAGATAAATAAAATCTCAGACAAGCAAAAAAATGAAAAAGTTCATTAATACTATACCAACACTTAAAGAATGTTAAAAGATCTTTCTTAAGTGGAAAAGAAAAGGCTACAACAAGAGATAATTAATAGGAAAGGGAAAAAAAATCCCACTAGTAAAGACCAATATTTAGTAAAGGCTATGGGTCAACTATTTAAGTAAGCTAGATCAAAGATTAAAACACACAAAAAATTGTAAAATCAACTATACCTACAATAAACTGTTAAGGGATAAACACGAAGATGTAAAAATAACATCAAAAACACAAATTGTGGAGGGGGGTTTAAAATATAGAGATCTTTTATAATGTATTTAAACTTAAATGACTATCAGTTTAAAACTAGTAGATATAGCTATAGGTAAGCATGTATATGCCCATGGTAACCAGAAATCAAAAGCCTATAATAGATGTGCAATTAGAGAAAAAGGAACAGAAGCATATTGTTAAGAAAATCATCAAACCACAAGAGAAGAAACCAAAAGAAGAAGAAAATAACAGATAAGAACTACAAAACAACCAGAAAAGTTTAAAATGGCAATAGATACATACCTATCAATAATCAGTTTAAATGCAATGGACTAAATTCTCCAATCAAAAGATATAGGGTGGCTGATTGGATTAAAAAACAAGACCCATCTATATGTTGCTTACAAGAGACTCACATCAGAGCTAAAGACAGACACAAACTGAAAGTGAGGGGATGGAAAAAGCTATTCCACACAAATGGAAACAACAAGAAAGAGAGGGTAGCAATACTCATATCAGACAAAATAGAATTTAAAACAAAGTCTATAATAAAAGACAAAGAAGGGCATTAGATAATAATAAAGGAATCAATACAAGAAAAGTATATTATTCTCAGTAACACATACGCACCCAGTACAGGAGAACCTAAACATATGAAGCAAATATTAACAGACAAACGGGGAGAAATTGACAATAATACAATAACAGTAGGAGATGTTAAAACCCCACTTACATCAATGGAAAGATCATCCACACGGAAAATCAATAAGGAAACAGTAGTCTTAAATGACACATTAGACTAATTGGACTTGATAGTTATCTACAGGAGATTCCATCCAAAAACAGCCATTACACATTCTTTTCAAGAGCACATAGAACATTCTCCAGGACAGATCACATCACAGGCCACAAAACAAATCTCAACAAATTTAAGAGAATTAAAAATTATATGAAGTATTTTATCTGACCACAACAGTATGAAACTAGAAATGAATTACAGGAAAAAAAATGGGAAAAACACAAACATATGGAGACTAAACAACATGCTACTAAAAAACCCAATAGGTCAATGAAGAGATAAGGGAGAAATCAGAAAATACCTAGAGACCAATGAAAATAAAAGCATGACTTTCAAAAATCTATGGAACTCAGCAAAAGCAGTTTCGAGAGGAAAGTTTACAGCAATACTTCAAGAAACAAGAAAAATCTCCAAGAAACAACCTAACCTACCATGTAAATTTATTAGAAAAAAAAAGGAACAAATCCCAAAGTCGGTGGAAGGAAGGAAGTAATAAAGATCAGAGGTGAAATAGATAAAATAGAGACCAAAAACAATAGGAAAGATAAATGAAATTAAGAACATAAACATAAAAAGAATAGCCTATCCTCCTTAAACTATTCCAAACAACTGAAGAGGAGAGAACACTCCCAAATTCATTCTACAAGGCCACCATTACCCTGATGGCAAAACCAGAAAAAGACACTGCAAAAAAAAAAAAGGAAACAACAGTCCAATAGCTCTGATGAATACAGACTCAAAAATCCTCAACAAAATATTAGCAAACTGAATTCTACAACATATTAAAAGGATCACACATCACAGTCAAGTGGGGTTTATTCCAGGGATGTATGGATAGTTCAATACCTGCAAATCAATGTGGCACACAACATTAACAAAAGGAAAAATAAAAAAATCACATGATCATCTCAATAGACACAGAAAAAGCATTTGACAAAATTCAACATCCATTCATGATAAAAACTCTGGTCAAATTTGGTATACATGGAACATATTTCAACATAATAAAGTCTATTTATGACAGACCCACAGCTTATCATACTGAAAGTATAGAAAACCCTAAAGTGCCCACCAAAAAAACCAATTATTAGAACTAATAAATGAATCAACAAAGTTTGAAGAATCCAAAATTAATATACAGAAATCAGTTGCATTCCTATGCACTAATAATGAACTATCAGAAAGAAAAAGCAAGAAAATAATCCAGTTTAAAATTACATCAGAAAGATGGATTGTAAAAATGTTAAAGTGTCCGTACTACCCAAAGCAATCTACAGATTTAATTCCATCCTTATCAAAATATCCATCACATTTTCCACAGAAATAGAACAATTCCAAAATTTATTTGGAACCACAAAAGACTCCGAATAGCCAAAGCAATCTCGTGAAAAAAGGACACAACTGGAGGTATCACAACTCCCTGACTTCAGAATATTCCACAAAGCTACTGTAATCAAAACAGTATTTTACTGGAACAAAAACACACACACAGATCAGTGGAACAGAAGAACAGAGAACTCGTAAATAAATCCACACACTTATGGTCAATTACTTTACAAAACAGTAGGCAAGAATATACAATGGAGAAGAGATGGTCTCTTCAGTCAGTGGTGCTGGGAAAACTGGACAGGTACATGTAAAAGAATGAAATTAGGACATTTTCTCACAACACATATAAAAGCAAACTCAAAATGAATTAAAGACCTAAAAGTAAGATCAGAATCCACTAGACAGGCAGAACACTCTTTTACCTAAATTGTAGCAATAGTTTTTTGGATCTGTCTCCTATGGCAAAGAAAAGAAAAAGAAAAAGAAAAAGAAACAAATGGGACCTAATTAAACTAAAAGCTTTTGCACTGCAAAGGAAATCATCAACAAAATGAAAAGACAACCTACGAACGGAGAAAATATTTGCAAATGATATAACAGATGAGTTAATACCCAAAAATATATAAATAGCTCATACAACTCAATATCAAAAAACCCAAACAACTCAATGAAAAAATGGGCAGAAAAACTGAACAGACAGTTTTCCAAAGAAGAAACACAGCCAGCCAACAGGGCACATGAAAGGATGCTCAACATCACTAATTATCAGAGAAATACACATCAAAACTACAATGAGATAACACATCACACCTGTCAAACTGGTACAGCCACTATGAAAAACTGTATGGAGGTTCTGTGAAAAACTAAAAATAGAACTTCTATATAATCTAGCAATGCCACTGCTGGGTATGTATCTGGAGAAAACAAGAACACTAATTCGAAAAGATACATACACCCCAATGTTCACTGCACTAGCCAAAACATGTAAGCAACCTACGTGTTCATTAACAGATTAATGGATGTTGTATTTATACACAATGGAATATCCCTCAGCCATAAAAAATAACGAAATTCTGCCATTGACAACAAGATGAACCTGGAGGATATTAAGCTAAGTGCAATGTCAGATAAAGAAAGACAAACACTGTGTGTTATCTCTTATATGTTGAATCTAAAAAATAAAACAAACTAATGAATATAACAAAACAGAAACATACAGATATAGAGTACAAACCAGTGGTTACCAGTGAGGAGAGGGAAAAGAGGAGGGGAAAGATAAAGGTAGGGAGTTAAGAGGTAAAAACCACTATATATAATATATAAAACATACAAGCTATGAGGATATATTGCACAGCACAGGGAATATAGCCAATAGTTTATAATAACTTTAAATGGATTATAAGCTATAATAATATTGAATCACAATGTTGTACACTGAAACTAATATAATATTGCGGATCCCCATACTTCAATTTTTTTTAAAGCTATAAATATAAGATTTAGAATTATTTAACCTGAAGTAGGTGAATACAAAGCATGGAAATGAGGAGCTATACACACACACACACACACACACACACATTTTAATATATGTAAAGATCTGTGACCAAAGGGATTTTATCAGTAGCAGGAAGGTTTAACGGTTTTGAGGAGACACTTGGGAATCAGACGCATTTGCATTAGAGTCTATATTGTAAATTTCTAAAACCTCAGATTGTCCTGAAGTTCAGATATGCCTCAACATCCTCATAAACAGGCTGTGGGTACCCCTCCCAGGTGACCAGGTGCACCAGTGTGACAAGGCTGGTCTCTGCCACAAGTTCCCCTTCTTGCCCTCTTCTGACTGACCTAGTGACATTCAAACACAACAATGAAATCCCTTCATCTGTTTGCTTGTATATAGCACCCTGACCCCCAATAAAAGCACTTGCCCACCGATCCTCACCCTCTCTCTATCCCCCATCTGCTTTGCTGAGCTCATTACCACAGCCCTCTTTCTGTGTGGCCCCCTGTGCGTGGCGTAACCCCCTGCATGTGGCATGGCACGGCATGGTGTGCCTCCCTCTTCTAGGACTCGTGGGTATAATAAATCTTTCACTTCCTATGTTTCTCCATGGTGTTATTCCATGTCCACACTAGACTGACCATTAAAAAACTCTATTTTGAGTGACACAATTATTCCTTACAACACAGAGTCCTTGCTCTGGCTCTTACTAGCTGTGGGACCTGGAGTAAGTGACTTAGCCTCTGTTTCTTCATCTAAAACATAGGTTTGATGATGGAACCTGTATTACAAGGCTATGATGCTGCTTCAGTATCACCATGCACATAAAGTGCTTAACTTGGAGCCTAATACTTGGAGATTGCCCAATAAAAGGTAGTTGTTATTACTGCTAAAATATTAGAAAACAGAAAGAAAGCAAGAAAGGCAAACAGGCTTGTGCTGAGGAAATACGGCAATTTTTCATATTCAGGAACAATAGCATTTGTGAGGGAGAATAACATGCTGGAGTCTTAAACAAATGACTTTAGGCGAAACCATACTTCCCAGATGCTGGCGTAATGGTAAGGAACAAACGCAGGGTGACAGTGCTCTTGAATAAGTTCGCCACTCAGCCTTTGTTCAATGTTCCTCAATCCCAACAAGGCTTGGAACACACCAAAACTTTCTTGATGTGTGGGTTTTAACTAGGAAGAACCTTGGCTATTTTACTGTGGAAATCATAAGATAGATATGGTTCTAAAATCAAACTTTCTTGCACATGCCTGGTCCTTGCATGAGCAGCATGGCACCAGTGGCTGTGACGTCTGTGGTTTTGTTCGTATAGGGGATGATCAGAAGGCCAGCATGCAATAAAATTCCTGCATTCCCTGGCTTCACGGAAAGAAAATACATAATTCTTATCCAATGTGAAACACGGTGTGAGAATACGTTCAAGAGAACAAGGAAAAGGTGAAACATAGCCATTAGCTATTTTTGCAGTGTAATATACAGCAAACCTCAATTACTTTGTCATTTCTTTTAAATTAAAATACACAGTATAATGCAACCAGGAGACAGAATGGACTAAGGATGGAGGGCACAATTTCTGGAATTGATTAAATTAATAAATTTATTATTAAGTCATCAACAAAGTGCTGGAAAAAGTTAGGTACTCATAAGTTAACTCCTGGTTTAAGATACCCAGAATGGTCAATTTAAAGACCTAAGTTCTACAAGTGTGGTCTCTGACGACACAGGAAAACCAGAATGTCATCAGCCATATGTGTAATGCTGTGTCTATAATGCTTTCTTATGAATATTTACTTAATTATAAAAATCCACTTTTTCTTTTTCAACCTTAAAATCAATGGAACCCAGAAAAGGAAGAAGAAGAAAGAGAACATTAATCAGTTGGGTCTCATTTGAGCATCACAGTAAGACAGTATCATGCTGGTCTTACTAATTATACAGTAGAAATTCAGCTAGTCATGTTCATGGTACTTAATTCATGGCCATAGATAATATTATTTCTCAGTGAGGATGAATCAGTCTAACTGACCAGTAATAGCAGGTATGCAATGATTCCTAATTGTCATACAAAGACCAAAGTTTTGTTACATGAGCAGTTCAGAACATCCAAAATTTCCAATGAAAGCCTCCAGTGCACACAATCACAGTTGAATTAAAGTGACTGAATCATATTTTTATAGTTAACAAATATTTAAGGAAATGGCAATTATTAACTTTCCTAAAGAATTTTGTCATGGTTAACTGATGGTTTTTATTTGACTGATCACTTCTAGATGCAAAGTGATAGAAATATATTACTCAGACTGATACTCCTCTCACACGATATATTACATAAAACTGAGAATGCAAGAACTGTGTTATGTTACCCAAAAGTCCAGGCTGATATAGAATGAGAGGTACAGAAACTCCAAAGTCTGGTCTTCTGGTTATATGTTACTTCTTTCTTACATATAGACATTATTATATGTTATTTTTGTAAATGATTTTATATTTAGCAAAATTTCAAAAGTATATTTAAAGAATTATTTTTTAAAAAATCTAGTTTTCATATGAAATGCTTAGAGATTTTACACAAATTTACCAGGGCCAGCTTCTTATGGGCCTGGATTGTTTACCTCTTTTGCTACTTTCCATCATCAGATAAAGCATTATGGAGTCAGCATGTTTAGAGCAAGACCTATCATTCTCACACAAGTCTAGTGCCTTTCAAATTAAAATGAAACCTTTCTTTTAAATGGCAGAGTGATTTATTTGTTGACTACATTTTAATAAGAGCAAGTAGATTTATGCTGTGAATTAAAAAGAATAATTTATAGCTGGAAGATCAAGTAAGTTAGAAATCAGGATCATTAAAATGAGAGTCAATGACCAGGGCAAATCATTTTACATATTTTCTATTTCTACTGTTACTTCTCCTATCACCATGTATGCTTACATAAAAGAAATGATTAAGAAATAGAAAATAAATATCAAGGGCAGTGATAAGAAGGTGGAGTGAGTGAAGGTGGTGCTATCTTTATCTCAACGTCTTGCAATGGAGATGGCGGCGATAACTTTCTGGAATTAGAATGTATGAGTTCATGAGCCCAGAGGAAACCATTTCCTTCTCCTTGGACTGTCCAGATGGGTCCTATCCTATAAACCTGGACCTTATCTACTGTCCTGTCAGTATCTTACCAGTCTGTTTCCAAGGAAAAAAATCACATCACTTTAAATATACCAAGGAAAACTGTGAGAATAATTTGTACTTTTAGTTGTATTCTTTTAAAAGCAACAAAGGCAATTTAAATTAAGACCATAAGATAAGTATTTAAAAATAGAGATTGCCTAAATATTGACACTGAATGATTCATCATCTTTAAATAAAACTATTACAACTTGAAGAAATATGGAATATTTCTCAGAACAAGAAATATGGAAATCAAATATATGTAGTGACTTGAAGTCCTGTGTGTTCATCTGACAAATATCTACTGAATGCACAGCAGTTATTAGATGTAAAGGATAAAAAATGATAATAAGTATTTTTGAATAAGGTGGTAACTGAATGGTAAGGAATATATTAATTAATAAGTTATGCCAAAGTTATTCATTTCCACTAAAAATATTTTAAACACTTCCTAACACCATACACAAAAATAAGCTCAAAACGAATTGAAGAGCTAAATGTAAGACCAGACACTATAAAACTCTTAGAGGAAAATATAGGCAGAACACTCTATGACATCCATCAAAGCAAGATCCTTTTTGACCCACCTCCTAGAATCATGGAAATAAAAACAAAAATAAACAAAAGGGACCTAATGAAACTTAAAAACTTTTGCACATTAAAAGAAACCGTAAACAAAACAAGAAGACAACCCTCAGAATGGGAGAAAATATTTGCCGAAGAAGCAACTGACAAAGGATTAATCTCCAGAATATACAAGCAGCTCATGTAGCCCAATATCAAAAAAGCAAACAACCCAATCCAAAAATGGGCAGAAGACCTAAATAGACATTTCTCCAAGGAAGACATACAGATGGCCAACAGACACATGAAAAGATGCTCAACATCACTAATCATTAGAGAAATGCAAGTCAAAGCCACAATGAGGTATCACCTCACACTGATCAGAATGGCCATCATCACAAAATCTAGAAACAATAAATGCTGGAGAGGGTATGGAGAAAAGGGAACCCTCCTGCACTGTTGGTGGGAATGTAAATTGGTACAGCCACTATGGAAAACAGTATGGAGGTTCCTTAAAAAACTACAAATGGAACTACCATATAACCCAGCAATCCCACTACTGGGCATAAACCCTAAGAAAACCATAATCCAAAAAGATACATGTACCACAATGTTCACTGCAGCACTATTTACAATAGCCAGGACATGGAAGCAACCTAAATGCCCATCAACAGATGAATGGATAAAGAAGATGTGGCACATATATACAGTGGAATATTACTCAGCCATAAAAAGGAATGAAACTGAGTTATTTGTAGTGAGGTGGGTGGACCTAGAATCTGTCATACAGAGTGAACTAAGCCAGAAAGAGAAAAACAAATACCATAAGCTAATGTATATATATGGAATCTAAAAAAATGGTACTGATGAACCCAGTGACAGGGCAAGAATAAAGATGCAGATGTACAGAACGGACTTCAGGACATAGTGGTGGGGCATGCAGAGTGAAAGGGAAGCTGGGACAAAGTGACAGAGTAGCATTGACATATATACACTACCAAATGTAAAATAGCTAGTGGGAAGCTGCTGCATAACACAGGGAGATCAACTCGACGATGGGTGATACCTTAGAAGGGTGGGATAGTGAGGGTGGGAAGGAGTTGTGGGAGGGAGGGGATATGGGGATATATGTATAAATACAGCTGATTCACTTTGTTGTACAGCAGAAACTGGCACAACAGTGTAAAGCAATTATATTCCAATATGAGCTAAAAAAAAAAAAAAAAAAAAGACCCAGCACAGCCAAATAAATAAATATCTTTTAAAAATTAAAAAAAAAAAATAGAACAGCTATAAAAAATATTTTAAAATGAGGGAGAAAAAGGAAAAAAGAAAACATTTCCTGAATGCTGATCATTGTGTTATCTCATTTAATTATTTTATAGATGAGAAAACTAAATCAAAGAAAGGTGAAGTGAAAAGATAACAGGCAATGAAGCAGGGATTATAATTAACATACTGGAATGACAAACTTGAACCAGAATATAACTCTAGAAAGGTCAGTCTGGTCAAATACTCCTGGGCTTTTCACATGTTAATATTCATATCCTCTCCATGAGGCCTTCGAACACTGTTACAGCCAATCACACAGCACGTACTGGGGTTAGCAGAAGACTGGAGAAGAGCCTTAGATAACCTTGGCAACTTTCCCAGCACTGGCAAGGCATGACACCTGCCAACCAAATGACATTACAGGTTTTTACTATGAAAGTGGTTATACGAGGGGCAGGAAAATTGGGGAGAAGAAATGAGTGCTTCTTACATCAAGGGATTTCAGCACTCAACCCGATCATTAACTTTGACTTTAAATTGACCTAGAATATATTTAAATGAAGAAAATATATACTATTACTGACTAGGCGGGGTGATGCCTTTTACCCTCATCTGTAAAGTAATTCAATAGTTTTCAGTTACACCTAATCTATTGACTAGCTATTCATTTTCCCTGAGGATAGAACAAAATGAACTGGATGAATGAATGAATTAGTTTTTGCGTAAGTGGAATAATGTCTCCCTGAAGATGTTCATGCTCTAATCCCTAAAACCTGTGAATATGTTACCTTGTATGGCAAAAGGGACTTTGGAGATATGATTAAGGGTAAAGACCTTGGGGTGGGAGATTATTTTGGATTAACTGGCTGAACCCAATCTAATAACATGAGTTCGACTAACTCAGAGAGATACGACATCAGAAGGGCTTGATCCACTGCTGCTGACTTTGAAGATGGCAGAAGGGGGGCCAGGAGCCAGGGAATGCAGGTGGCCCTAGAAGCTAGAAAAGTCAAAGAAACTGATCTCCCCTTTAGTTTTTAAAAAGGAGTTAGCCCTGCTAACACCTTTAATTTAGCCCAGTGAGACCCATGTTGTACTTCAAACCTACATAATTGTAAATAATGTATTTGTTACTTTAAGCCAGTCTGCAATAATTTGTTGAAGTAGCAATAGATATATAAATAATAGTAAATATAAGCAATATATAATATACATTATATATATGGTAAAGATAAGCAATAGAAATGGTAATAATATTGATTGTATATCTTGTACAATGCAGTGGTAAATCCACAATAAATACAAAATATGACCCTTAAACCATAGTTCACCTTGCTAAAACAAGCAAGGCTTCCAAACATGAAACAATTAAAAGATAATACAAATTATTGTGTATACAAGTGCTAACTTTGATTCAGAGAAAATATTTAAAACTTCAAAGAAGGATGTGTTTGAATATCAATATGAGCCTATGAAATTAGCTAAGGCTTCTCCTTGAGTAGGAGTGTTATATGGAAGATGTGAGAAAGATTCCCTTGATAACATTGACCATAATAAATAGCTGGCATTAAAAGAAAGGTCTGAATTCTTATTTCTTTACAATTCTTTCAGATCACAGATGAACAGTGGTTTTTTTGTTTTGTTTTTTTCTCAAAACAGACAACTTGGTTTGATTAATAATGAAGTCCTGAAGAATATCTGAGATAGAACCTGAGACCTTGTTTGAACTCAGTAGGAATGGTGCCATGATCAATTAGAGATATGTATTAGGGTCATATGAAGAAGGGAGGCTTTCCACGCTTAGTTTGGATATTACCAGGGCTGATATTCAGTTAGTAGTACCACTTGATAAAATATGGAACTATACTGACCTATATCAATTATTCAGGTTGATAAAAGATGAGTCCCTAATTCCCCGAATGCGTCACTGTTACCTTGGTTACTTGGCTTCTACCCCAGAGACCTGGAACACCCCTAATCTAGCAACAAAAAAGACTAATATACAGTGCAGTGGTCATACTGGTTATTACACATTTTGAATATTATTTGGATGTTATACTAAATGAAGGAAGGGTGATATACTAGATGATTTTTCAAGGTCTGTTTGAATCCTATGTTTATGCAATACTTAATATACATACTTGGCTAAAAGAATATACTGATTTATGTTTGTAGATATAATTTATTTGGAATCAAACAGAAAATAAGCTGTATTAAATTTATTTCTCAGGAAAAGCCTATTAATCACCAACATGGAAAAGCTCTTGGTATAAGCACTTTATAAGATACTTAGCAATGACCTCACAATAGTAGCAGGAGCTGGCAGATACATGCCATTGAGCTTTCTCAGGCTAAATAGTACAGTTTCTTGGCATACTTAGAAATATTCTAGAAATGGCATTTTCCATGTACAAAGCAATGAGAATGGAATGTCTTTCTTGTTACTACCATACACGGAAGGAATCCAGAGTTCCTTACAAACATATAAATTCGTCGTGGTAGCTAGACACAATGCAAACATGTGGTGGATAGAGAAGCAGACACTTAGAATTATCTCACATAACATAATTTTGAAAAACCTCTTCCATTAGCCGTCATGCTGGGAGAATGTGTGACTATATTTCAGTCGTGACCATAGAAAAACAATTAAGTAAGGAAACTGCACCATATCCAGGTACAGCTGCTGTTCTCATCTAGGCTTTTATCTATGAGGTCATTGTTGACTTGTTGAACCAGCCAAAACTTGACATTTTCTGTAAAAAGTGGACAGGATGCCAGAGTCTACTTCACTTTATAATATTCCTTCTATGTTACTCAAGCCTGTGCAAAATTTACCTATTCCATATGTCTACCCAGTCTTCATTCAGATTTTCTACCTTACCTGAAATCTTGGAGCCGTCTGGGCAACAAGCCAGTGGAATAATTCTAGGGCCTATTATGCGGACCATGCTAAGTTTTGAGGAAACATTCATCAAAATAAGAAAAATGAGAACGACCCAGAATTTTATTACTCAGTTACACTCTGCCATTAATGATATGTGAATTGCATTGTTGCTAAATCTAGACCTGGAATTTCCCTTACTACTTCTTATGGAAGTACTTTTAAGCTTGGATATATGTTAAACTTTACACATGAATCAAATGAATATATATATAATTCATATGTATAACTATGAATTTTAATTCTGGCATCAATCATATTTTGACTTGTATTATAATTAGTTGTGCATATGCATATTTTTCTTATAACACTGGGCTTCTCATGGATCAAAGTTGTGGTGTATCAACTTTTATTTACCAAGAATATAGCGTTATTCTTGGAAAAAGACAGTAAGCACTTGACATCTTTTAATTTTTTTCAATTGAGTTGAGTTGAACTGAATTTCACTTTCAAAGGTTTATGACACAGATATTTTGGGGACAACATTCTGCTTGGATGATGCCCTGCATTGCTTAAGTAGGGTAGTATAGTTGAGTATAAGAGTTTTAAATTGATTTTTTGGTTAATTCTAGGCAAACCAAAATGCTTTTCCAGAGATATTGCTATTGCTTTTCATCTTTTGTTACCATAATGTTATTCATAACCTTAAATAAGAAAAAAAATCTTTATACCTAAGCATATGTTATTTATCCCTTCAGCGCTTAAAATTGTCCCCCAAACATAGATAGTATTAAAGAACGAGGGTTTCAGCCTAGTATTTGTTGTTAACTAGTATTTGACATTAAGTTAACTTGTGAAACCTTAAAATCACACTGAGTTTTTAAGATGGGAAAATTGGTCTAGATATGTAATGTCTAGATATAATGTCTAGTCTCTTGAAATCTAAAGTTTTTTTATTTTCTAACATCATTTTGTGTTTACAAAGTCCAGAAGACATGGGGAAGAGCCCTTTAATTCTGTCCCCAGCTTAAGAAAAAGAAATGATATGTAATATTGCTATTTACCATTGTACTTTCCCATGCTTTAGGTGTAGGCAAGTATTGAGATCCCTCTTCCTAAAGGAGACAAACAGAAACACAGAGATAGCAAGAGATTTAAACAAGCTCATTTAATCAATGGTAAAAATAAGATTAGATCAGGTCTCCTGTCCAAATCCTTCATTTGACAAGTGACTTATTTCACAAACACAGCATTATTTTTTCTTGTTGCTCTATTTGATAGATTGCTTCAACTCCATCTGACATACTTTTACCCCTCTTTCATAATGCATTCCTGCCTGTGTTCTTTATCTTTCTTTTTCTCCCTTTAGACTCCTTTATATGTTTTTTTAAAATTTTCCATTTCTTCCTCCCATGAGAGAAATCCTAGAGGCAACTAATTATTTTCTCCTTTTAACAGTAATTCTAACAGAAAAACCTATGTACATACACATTTGATGCCATATTTAACAGCATGCAAAAAGTTTATATTTTAATGGCCCTTGAACTAAATGAAAATACACAAATCCTTTTCCCTTCTTTTCCCTCTATCAACTGTAAAATTCTACTTGGAGTCACTCAGTCAAGGCTGAGGCAAGACATTTTTTAAAGTAGTTGAATGCTAATTAGCAATCTGCCCTTCAATTAAACATAATCTTTTAAGGTAAGAATTCAAGCTGAGTGCTTAAATTAGTTGTACTCAACTTTTAGCAGTGGCCACGTGTAATGGAATAAGAAACATGTATTATTGAAATAGAGAATAGTGAAAATATAAAAAGAAAGAAAGTTAGAGGATTCAGGAGGTTAAGAAACAGCTCGATGTAACACTAATATGCCTTTGTTCTTTTGATTACTTGGTTATTGTTTTCTTTTGGATCCCTGCAATTTAAGAGAGTTATATTTTAGAGAAGCAGAATCCCCTGGAGGGTTTATTAACGTACATATTACTAGGCCTCACCCCCAGGGTTCCTGATTCAATAGGTCTGGAGTGAGGCCTCTGAATTTGCATCTCTAATTGGTTCCCATGGGATGCTGATGCTGTTAATGTGGGTCGTATAGTAGTTTCTATCTTAAAATATTTCTCAAACCAGCTCCTGTTCTGCCTTCAAAACCATGCAATATCTACTTTTTTCTGGACTCAGATTATATGAGCTCTCTTTTTAAATGTGTTTCATTAACACTATTTAACTGCTTCTAGTGAGATGTTTAAGCAACAAAGTTTTCTTTAAATTCTGGTTGGATAAAGTAACAAAAGCAGGCTGGCTGGAACCGTGTATACAAATAGAATCTGCAATATCTATAACATGAAATAAGTATCTGAGTTATATTAGCATAGTATACTCAGAGAAAATTATGCTGCTTTCACAAACTTGAAATCATCCTAGACTCCTGAAAAGACTAGCAGAGCATTACAAAAATTATAGCACAGGCACAAAGACATACACATTATAACACTTACCATGATTGTGAAAATTCCCTAAGAGTATATAATATGAAAATTTTAATGGAATAGAGATGAAATCATGCAGATTGTTGAAATGTTGAACCATATATTCATTTTATTCAATGTAAATGGAATAATTTGTTACACTAATAAAAAGAAAAGATTTGCTTATATAATTATTCTATGATTCCATGTACATCATCAGAATTCCTTGAGTACTAATTTGGCATTTTTTTAGTATCTAGGGCTCTAAGTTTATTGGGAGTAGTAGATAGACTTAGTGTAATCAAAGTTGATTAATGATTACAGCTCTTATACTATTTGATATAATGCCTTATAAATTAGGATTTTAGAATATTCTCTTTTCAAAATGGCCATGTCTACTACCACTGGATTCAGGCTTATTATTTTGTTTAGATTTAAAAAGTCCAAAAAGTGTTATAATTCCACTAATTTCAAAAGTGATAGAAAAAGGGGATTAGAAACAAAACAATTTTTGTTTAGATTATAGAAATGCTACTGTAAATATATCTCTCTTTCAACTTTATGAAATTGTCAGAGACTTCAGTTTTTTTTAACAATATGATAGAGGTTAATCCAGCTACATCAACAATCACTCTAAACATGAGTGGCAGTGTTATAAATACACCAATAAATGACAGAGACTGTCAGAGTTGATCAAAAAACAGGACCCAAATATTCCAGAAAATAGAAGCAGAGGAAACACTGCCTAACTCATTCTAGGAGGTCAACATTACTCTACAAAATCCAGATCAAGACATTGAAAAAAAAAACAAACTACAGACCAATATCTTTCATAAACATAAGGTAAAAAATCCCCAAAAATTTATTAGCAAATTGAGCCAACAATATAAAAAAAATTATATACCATGTTCTAGCAAGATTTATTCCAGGTATGCTAGAGTGGTTCAACAGTTGTAAAATCAATTAGTATAGGGTAGGCCAAAAAGTTCGTTCAGGTTTTTATGCATGACGTTACAGAAAAACCCGAATGAACTTTTTGGCCAAACCAATATAATCTACCACTTTGACTTCCTTTAGAAGAAAAATCATATGTTCATATTAAATTGATGCATTAAAAACTATCTGGCAAAATCCAACATTTATCCAACATTTATAAAAGTTCTCTGATGCAGGAATTATACACAAAATACACAGACTCTTAAAACTCAATGATAAGAAATAAAAAACGCAATTAAAAAAAATCATCACTAATCTTTAGGAAAATGCAAATCAAAACCACAATGAGATAACACATCACACCAGCCAGAATGGCTACCTTCCAAAACACAACACATAATAAATGTTTGCAAGATGTGGAGAAAAGGTAACCATGTGCACTGCTGGTGGGAATGTAAATTGGTACAGTCACTGTGGAATACAGTATGCAGGTTCTTCAAAAATTAAAAATAGAACTGTCATATGATCCAGCAATTCCACTCCTGGGTATATATCTGAAGAAAATGAAAACACTAATTTGAAAAGATACATGCACACCAATATTCATAGCAGCATTCTTTATAATAATCAAGATATGGAAGCAACCTAAATGCTCATCAACAAATGGATGAGGCAGTTCCTGGTGTAATGGTGAGCATTCTGGACTCGGAATACAACAGATGGATAATGAAGCTGTGGTATATACACACAGTGGAATATTACTCAACCATAAAAAATGATGAAATTTTGCCATTTGCAATAATATAAATGGACCTGGAAGGTGTTATGCTTAGTATGTTTTTTACTTAACTGTGGGGTCTAGAAAATGAAATGAATGGATGAATATAACAAAATAAAAACAAACTCACAGATACAGAAAGCAAACTAGTGGTTACCACTGGGGAGAGGGATGGGGAGAGGGAAAAGTTGGGAGGAAGTGGATTAAAAGGTTCAAACTACTAGGTATAAAATAAATAAGATACAAGGATGCAACATATAGCACAGGTAGTATAGCCAATATTTTATAACTTTAAATGGAATATAATCTATAAAAATATTGAATCACTATGTTGTATGCCTGAAACTAATATAACATTGTAAATCAAATATACTTCAATTTAAAAAATAAGTTTAAAAATAGGCAAAAGATCTGAACAGAGACTTTATCAAAGAAAACATACAGATGGCAAATAAGCATTTGAGAAAATACTAAATCATTTGTCAATAGGGAAATGCACATTACATTAATAATAAGATATATCAGATACCATCACAAACCTATCTAAAGGGCTAAAAACAAAAAACAAAAAAACAAACTGCTGGCTAAGATGCACAGCATCTTGCAAGACAAGCCTAACTTTCGGAAAAGACTTCTGACTGAAGAAAAGACAGGAGTGCTCAAAAAATATTCTGTGCTTTTTATTTCCCTGCCAAATAGAGAAATAATTTTCCTAGAAAATTGTGACTCAGAGGAGTTACAGGAATTCCTTATAGTAATTTATTGTCAGTAGTATAATTCCTCATTAGTCCATCTAGTTTACATTTCTAAATCCTATATACCACAATAATACCAAAATTACTGAAATATAATTGATAACATCAAATAAAATTGGGTACAATCGAACCCAAGAAATAAGAGATCTTCACTGAGGGCCTCACAGGAGAGCAGTGAACATGCCTTGTCTCCTTTCAATACCTTTCCCCCCAATGTCTACTCTAACGTCTTCCTTTAAAAGTTTCAAAGTTTAATTTCCAGAAACAAAAGTAATAAAACAACATGATACCCTTTAAGCCCTATAGAAATATTAAACCTGTTTTGCTAGGTTAGCCAGTAGCTAAAGCATTCTGTATTGCTCAATTATCCTCATCCATCTGTTCAACATGGCAAAGTGACCTTCCTAGTCATCCCTCTCTCTACGGAAAAAACAAACAAAAAACAAAACAAACAAAAAAAACAATGCAGAGAAAAATTCAGTATGTCTCACAAAGCTAAATAATAAAGGAAGTAGATTATTATTAAGCCTTATGAATAGTCCGTAAAAAAAAGTTTCTATATTTTGAATCTAAATATGATAGAGTACTGTGAGGCAAACAACAGTTATAAAACGAAAACAGAAATGTTATTTTTGAAGCCTTAAAAGAGAAGCATAATTTGGAGGGCTGCTTTAGTTTCTGTTTTTCTTACCATTGTTTTGTAATATAGACTCTATAGAGCTTACATCTGGTGAAAAGATCTTTTAAAAAACTCTTAGGTCCATTATTAGGTTCCTTCTTTGGTGACTTTATATGTATAGGTGACTTAGGTGAACAGTAATTTTAATAGTTCTTGAAAAAAACAAAAGGTAAGAAATTAAATCTCAGCAGTAAACTTTCAATATTTTTTCTGGGTCTTTATGAAGTCCATGAAATATTGCATTTTTCTTTTTTACCCATGAATGGTCTTTCTGTGACAGTGGTCACAGATTTGCTTGTTTTCTTTCACTGTCTCTTAGCAGTCTTGATTATTATGTCACCTTTTAAGTTATTTTACTGACACCAAACCAATTCTATTTATTTCCCCTCTCTTTACAGTTTAATCTAGCTACTCTTTTCTTTGCAGACTTTATTCCTTTTACATACCAGGACCTTTTCCTCGCTTCTCTAATTCTGCAAATCATTCTTTAACTTTCATGGAGTTCATATTACACATTCAGTTTAAGGACTTAAAATAGCATACATAATACTAAATTTCATTTTCACCTTGCTCAACTTAATTTTTTAAGCTCCATGGGCCAATTCTAGTAAAGAGTGTGAAAATCTGATTCATTACAATTTCATGAGTGAATAAATGGCTTTAATAAACTGAAACCATACTAGAAAGGGAATGCCCTAAAAATGACATGCATTGCTTATTTCATATCATACTGATAGGGTGATTGACAATGCTGAACACTCTTGCTAGGTAATAAAATTAAATGAATGCAGCACATGGTGAGGCTGGTCAAAAAAGACTGATGGAGATATTAAGTTGAAGTTTCCTCGTAGCTTCTAAAAGCCAAAGTAAATTAATAACTGAAAACACAAAATAGCCTTTTATTTTTTCCTGTTATGCCCCAAAACTAGAACATGGTTGCCTAACTTGTTATCATTTAGCATCAAAATCATTCATATGTTTTGCAATGATATGTGTGTGCATGAACACACACACACACACACACAATGGTATGATACAACTGATTTAGGTAAAATAAAACCTCACCAAAATCTTCTCTCTGTGATGTAATACCAAAATAATCTACTAAAATAACTGAAATATAAAATTAATCACTTATTACAAAAGCATATTGACTATTTTGCATTTTATACATTATTACTTATTTTTCTGGGCATAGAAGTATTAATGAAAAATTGAATTTAAGAAACTTAAAATGTGGTCTAGTACAAGAGCTGACTTGGCCTTAAATAGGTGTAATATGAGATAGAGACTAAGTGCCTAAGAGAAGTATGAGGAAAGGATTTTGGCAGTTTGGACAAAAAAGTTTCTCTATGTGTGCGTGTATGTGTGTTGGCAATTTGGGGAAAAAATTTAGCTGAACCCTGAAAATTCACTAGACACATTTATCTTACAGAGGTTACAGTTTACTGCTGTAAAAACAAAGGATAAATTTTGAGCAAATCTCACCAGGAGTTATGAAGTGCAATGATATTCAGTGAACTTGGCTTCTGTACCCTCAGTTCCTTAAGGGAAACACATTTAGATTGGAAATAATGATATTCAACCTGTCCCAGGTGAGGTCCTGCCCTAAAATGAGAAGCCAAAATTAGGTTTTACCAAATCTTTTATACTTTAACAACATCATGAAACATCAGCATATTTATGTATCAATATAAGTAGTAAATACTGCCTTTAGCAAATCACATCACCTAGCTTCTTAGTTCTGGGTTCAGTTTCCTCCCACATCACCCATGGTCTCTTCCTATATTGTCCAAAGAGGTATTATAATGTCTAGGTATCACACAAGGTTACCTGTCTGTCTATCTCTCACTTGATTTTAGTCTTTTAGCTGATCATAAAATAACAAAAGCTTTAGTCTTTACTACACGTCCTGGTCTGTCTAATAAATTAAATCCTACTTTCCCATCACTGCCCTTTCCCCAACACTTTCACCCTAATTGAAATTATGTTATGTTTAATATAGAATATAAGATTTATGAAGGCAGATACCTTTTTTTTTCTGTTTTGCTCACTGTTGAGAGTTTTGACACATGCCTGATAGCTAGTAAGTGCTCAATAATGAATGTGTGTCTTCCCCACTGGATTGTAAGATCCATATAGCATAAATGGATAAATATCGGACACTTTACTCTCCATAGTAGAAAATTAATTTTGGAGATTTATACAGTGCTATTTCCAGCTTCTCCCTGTTTGGGCCCCACTTACATTTCTTCCCATTAACTTCCTAGATAACCCAGTCTGTTAGCAATGCCCCAATTCTTTTGATACATATCACGCTTTTCTTTTATTGAATTCTTTCTCCACTAATCTACTTAAAACCCAATCAGTTCTTTAAGATCTTGCTCAAATCAGGCTCTAGGAATACAATTAAAGTTGTTTAATCAAGCACAATTCACCTAACAAAGTATGCGAAAAATTCATTTTGGTAAAATATATAACATTTTCTATGTCATAAATAAAATTTCTCTTTGAGAAGTTTTGCATACGTATTTTTACTTTGCATGCTTTTGCATCTTTCAAACTTTCTTCTTCAATTTGCCTAAAGCACCTCAGTCTTGATTCTACATTAACAGTTACATTATTCAGTTTAATGTGTTATGTTAATAATTATGTGTATATATATGTGTGTGTGTGTGTATATATAACTCATTTAAACATCTTTTCTGGATATTTAGAAACATTTTCATAAATTTGGAAGCAAAATTTAAATTAACATAATATATTTTATAAGTGTTAACAAAATTATGACTTCATACCAAACTCACCTAATTATTCCTTTTGTGCAGCTCTGGGAAATCTAAGTGACTTTTGTACAATAATCATTTTCACTTACATTTAATGAATAGTTATGATTCCATTTTGGATAACAGCAGAAAAGTTACAGTTGATAATTAAGGCTATTTCAGAAATACTGTGTTACACTGAAAAAATATTTTTGACTATATAAAGATATAAATATAAACATATAATTGTACATGTTTACTACAGTATATACCATAAATATTATAATATTTATATATTTCAGTATGTTATAATTGATCTATTTTATATATTTAAAAAAATTTTAAAGATAAAAAGTAAAATGAATAATAATAAATATAGACACACCAACCATTAGAATTACTCATAACTTTTGGTTATTTTCTTCCAGTTATTTATCTATGCATAAAGAATTTTTTTCTCAATATGATTTAAATCAATCTATACACATACACACAGCGGTGTATCATGCTTTTTATATAATACTTATACTACTTGTTTTGCATATTTTCATTATTTTCTTAAACATAAATTCTAGTGGCAATGTCATAATTTAATACCTGTGAAAATTCATAATGAGTGGGTGAATCAAGAGGTGTTTACTAAGTGAGACTGAAAAGCTTGCAAACTTTTCATATTTTACAAGTTCATTATTTTAATTAGATGCCCTTCTGACTTTTAAAGATATTTAGCCTCCTGGTTACCTAAGTAAAATTCTACTTTACAGAGTTTTAATTTTGAATTTATTCATAAAATAATCTATCCATTTATCTGATTAAAATATCATTTTAGCAGAAATGAAGTTTTTTTTTTTTTTTTTTTAATGAACTTGGGGCACTGAGGGGTTGTAAAGCAAACACAGAATCTTGTATATGGGTCATGACATTCAACATAAAATTTCCAATTGGGAGACCCATAGGTAACATAATTGTGCAGTTTGGGGTCACATGTTGCACAACTCAGGCATTCCTGACCTCTGACACTTGAAGTAAAAGTGATAATTATATTGTCAAATAACACTGTAATCAATGAACACAATTCCAAAAGTAATTTGGACTGCACAATCAAGTAAACAATGTGATATGGTAGTTTAGGGAGAAAGGTGAGTTAATTCAGAAAACTTTTTTTTTTTTAAATCTTTATTGGAGTATAATTACTTTACAGTATTGTGTCAATTTCTGCTGTACAACAAAGTGAATCAGCCACATGTATACATATATCCGCATATCCCCTCCCTCTTGAGCCTCCCTCCCAACCTCCCTATCTCACCCCTTTAGGTCTTCACAAAGCATCAAGCTGATCTCCCTGTGCTCTACAGTAGCTTCCCACTAGCCATCTGACAAAGGATTAATCTCCAAAATACATAAGCAGCTCATGCAGCTCAATACCAAGAAAATGAACAACCCAATTCAAAAATGGGCGGAAGACCTAAATAGACATTTCTCCAAGGAAGACATACAGATGGCCAACAGACACATGAAAAGATGCTCCACATCACTAATCATTAGAGAAATGCAAATCAAAACCACAATGAGGTATCACCTCACACCAGTCAGAATGGCTATCATCAAAAAATCTAGAAACAGAAAACTCTTGAGACCCATCTTGAACTCCAATAAACGCGAGAAATGGCATGCAGAAAGCCAAAGAAGATACATTAGTTTCAATATATAGACCTGTTTGGATAAAGTCCAATTTGTGGACCTTCAGTGTCAAATGTTCTTTACGGACTCATATCTTGAATCATTCTTAATTCAGTCCAGGAAACCTTTTCCACCTTATTTAGAAAAGGGCAATACTGATTAGCACTCCTTAAGTTCCAAAGTCTCAGAGGACCAAAGATGATGCCAACCATAACACATTCTTCTACCAGCTCACACTTGAATCTGGTATTTAGTTCCAGGGTTTGCTTATAACTGTTTTATTTATGTTAGATACTTACAGTGCTTTTTTCTACAATTTTCAAAGAGGCATTGCAAAGAGGTTAAGAAGGCAAACAATACACAATTGTTTAAATGAAGAATCTTTGCCAAACCACATTCCTTAAAATTTTGCCAGAGACTAGAGGTTCATGTTAGCCAACATTTAAGCCGGGAGGTCCTTGTTAGTCAATAGTTAAGCTGTACCAATGTTTTTTAAAACCAATTAAATCTTCACAATCCACTTTTTGATTCCAGCTGCCAAATCCAAGGATACATTTTTGTTAGAAGATAGAAAACTATCATATAATGAAGAGCTTCTAAAGAATTTGGGACACTGTCCTACAAACCAGTGTGTAAGACACTTTGATTTCTGCCCAAATCCAAGGACAGGTCTAAAATTCCTCCTAGTTAAGAAGGATGAGGCATTCATCAGTAGTGCTAATTAAGGAATGCATATATTTTTGTTTTGGCTTTAGTTTTTGCAGGTGTTAGTGGAGCATGTTTTCATAAGAAGAATCTGTGCTTCCAGAGTTTTCAACATTTGTGGAGAAGTGTGCAAAGCACACACAAACAAAAGTAGTACAGCAGGAGAATAATAAGGCAGATGAGTCTTTTTCTCCTTATTTAAGAAAATGTTGAAAACACCACTGTTCTTGCAAGTTAAATCCTGGAGAAGAGAGTCAAGAATGCAGAGTTAAAAGACAGACATAGCTATGCTCAGGTGAAGACCAGGAATGAAGTACAGGCCCACCTTGGAGATACTGTGGGTTCTGTTCCAGACTATCAAAATAAAGTGAATATCGCTATAAAGCAAGCCACATACATTTTTTGGTTTCTCAGTGCATATAAAAGTTATAGTTACACTATACCGAATGTATTAAGTGTGCAATAGCATTATGTCTGAAAAAACAATGTACATATTTTAATTAAAAATGGTAATCATCATCTCAATCTTCAGTGAGTTGTAATCTTTTTTGGTCGAGGCTTTAAAATGTTACCAGAATTACTAACAGGTGACACAGAGGCAGGAAGTGAGCAAATGCTATTTAAAAACATAGTGCCAATAAACTTGCTTGATGCAGGGTTGCCACACACCTTCAATTTGTAAGAAACACAGTATCTATGAAGTGCAATAAAGTAAAGCAAGGTATGGCCCTATAGCCTTAAACAGATCAGAAGTTCTTTCTAGACCAAGAAGGGAGCCCAGGAAAAGTCCAATAGATACACGGATACAGTATATGACAAAAGATAGACTGCAGGGAAAGGAGGGAATATTCAATAAATTATGCTGAAAGGAATAGTTAACCAGAAGGAAAAAGAAATTAAACGTCAACCTCACGACAATATAAAAATCAGTTTTAATAGATTAAAGGCTTAAATATATAAGGCAAAACTTTAAACCTTTTAGAAGAAAATATAAGGGAAAAAATCCCTTTGTTGTTTTCTCCACATAAGAAAGAGTTTTTTTCCAAGGGAACACAAAAAGTACTGCCCATTAAAATTTTAATAAATGTGCTTATATTAAAATTAAGAACTTCTATTCAATAAAAGATATCCCTCCCCCCACCCCCCACCAAAAAAAAAAAAAAAAGAAAAAGAATTTATAAACTACAAACTGGAGTCAGGTATTTGTAACACATGTAACTGGCCGATGATTCATAAATCAGAATATATAAAGAAAGAAAATACAAACTAATGAAAGTGAATAAAAGGATGGCCATTTCACAGAAGTAAAAACCTAAATGAAAAATAAATATATAAAAAATGTTCAACCTTAGTAATCACGTAAATGAAAATTAACACCCAAAAGATTTATGTGTACTAGATCAGAAAAACAAAAAACATACTTTGACAACTCTGAGCTTTGGAGAGTTTGTAGATGAACAAGAACTCTTATGCATTGGGGTGAAAATGTAAAATGATACAACCACTTTGGAAAACAATTTAGCATTATTCTGTAATGAATATTCACATACCCTGTAACCCATCAATTCAACTCCTCAATATATACTCTACAGAAATTCCTAAAAATGTGTATCACAAGACAAATACAAAAACAAAGTCTTAGTGCCACTCATTATCATTCATTCATCACTACTCACTACAGAAAATATTTAAAGTGGCACCAGCATCCAGAAATAGGAGAATAAATGATCAACTGTGATATACTCACACAGCAATGAAAAAGAGCCACCTTCAATAAAATGGATGGATGCTAGAAACACATTTTTTGAATAGAAAAAGTCATAAAAACTACATATATAGTATGGTACTATTTTTACAAGCTAAAGCACAAGCAAAACTAAACAATGTATTGTTAGGAGATGCATACATGTGCAATGAAACAAGTTAAACAAATAGAAAGAAAGCAATAAACACAAACAACAAGGAACTGGTTATCTTCTCACTGGGGTTGGGGGATACAGGAGGATGAGATAGTGGAGAAGCCACTTGCATGTACATAACATTTATCCAAATTAGATAAAAACATAAAACTGGGCCAATCATTATAGCCTAATCAGAAATGGCAATCTAGGCACTTATATAAAGTGGTACTTTATATAAGTGATAAAAATTCTGAGAACTTCCGAGGCATAATTTTCCTCAGAGCATCATCTTTGGCAACACATAGTGGGCTTCCTAAACAATGGCAAAAGAAGTCACAACGCTTACCACAGCTGGTGAATCTGCAATGCTTCCAGAGCAAGATCTCCTCTGCAGTGGCTAGTTATCTCAGACTAATCTGTGTTTTTTTCCAGTTTGAGGGATGACCTACTCTGGTTAATTTTACAGGATTTTATCCTCATTTTCTCAACCCTTTAAAGTTAAATTTATGATTAATGAATTTGGTTATCAACTGGTGTTTTTTATTTAAATGTATATAGCTAGCTCTACTTATATCATTTTCCAATTAATTGAAGCATACTAATAATGGTATTTTATTTTCTGAGTAGAAATCACAGGCCAAATTAATTATTATTAGGAGGCCAAATCAATTCCAACCTTACCAGATTAATGAATTAGGACAAATCAGTGTTAACAACACTATCCTAACAACAATTAGAAGAAATCAGTGTAAACAAACCTATCTTTGCTTCTCATTTTTCAGTTGGGAATTCATGTGCATAGGTACATAACATAATATCTTTAGCACAATTTATGTATATGTTTTTCCATTTTTTATTTCTTTCTGAGCATACTCAACCAAGGATTTATAAGATTTTTATTCTTGAAATTTTCCTCTGGGTCCTGTTAAAAATCCATGAATATGGCTTCCTAGTTCTTATTTTTGCTTTCTTAGCCGGACTGGGTTTACATATTCCCAATCATCTCAGTGCTACCATTCTCGTTGATGTACTCTTTTTTTGTGTATTGTATGTACCTTCTCTAAAAGAGATTAGGTCAGGTGTCTAGGGTGGAGGAGGGTGTGTTGCATGTAGTCAAGAATTACAGTGAATTGAGAAACTTAACATGCCTGTACACTTCAGGGCAAGAGAGAGGCATAGGCCCTAAACTAACAGCAATATCATAAAAAGTCTTTCAACATAACTGAATGCTGAGTTCAGCTCCTTTCGAGAGCAACAGTTCACTGGAAGACCTGAGGTAAACTCTCTATTTGAAAGGAGAACAAGGGAGACATCACTGGGCCTGTGTCCTGCTTTGGGCCATTTGTGAGAGAATGAATAAGCAGAGAAGAAACTTGCAGAGCCGACAGCTTTATAAAATGCTTCTCGTTGGCTTGCTCAAGAAAGGGGTACACTAAAATAGATAGTGGATGGCTTTTTAGAACTCCAGTTTTTTGAGATTCATCTCATTGGTCAAAACATTGATATGAATGAGGGACATCTACCACAAGAAAAATATTTTTTTAACCCTAGTTGTGACCAGAGACAACAAAGAATAACAGAAAAAGTAAGAACAATAACAAACTAGCAGAATGAGTGCATCCAGTAGATGCTGTGATGAAGTGAGATACAGTGAGAAGCTGTGATGATGGAACTCTGGGGAACCTTATCTTTCATTTCTTTGGTTGACTTGTGTTGCCTTTTGTCAACACACAGAGTATGAAAAAGTAAGCCCTGCATACTATTTACACAAGATACGCTTATATTTTAAACCCTTTTGTCTCATTCATTAATTAAATTTCAATTTAAACGCACTTCCTCCATCTTCCCTGGTACCTTGTAGCTCCCTCGTTGTGGCATTTATCCATATCACAGTAAGAATGCCTATCTGACTGTGTCTTTCATCAGAATGTACACTCCATGAACATATCAGTCATATCTCTGTTGCTTATCATATCTTTTGACTTTATTTTAATGAAGTTCCTAGAACATGATAGTTGCTTAGAAAACATTTTTGCATGAATGAATAAATGAAAGCACTCTAAAGATGATTCTACATAAACATAAATATGATGACATTAATCATTATTTCTAAATTGTTGATTATACAGTTATACACGGGGAGTCTTAATCTTACTAAAAACCTTAATCATATACATTACTAACTTCTGAAAAAAATAGTAAAATTGAAAAAGAGTAATTTTCATTAGATGTGATTTTTTTGGGGGGGTAATGGTTTTAGAAACGAACCTTTATAAGATGTGACTCTGTCCTAGTTAAGATCCATCAAAGTTATGATTTTAAAAATGTTTTCCCTCTATTCATTTGAATTATACCAACCATTGTAGAGGACACGCAATCCTGTT
Source organism: Hippopotamus amphibius kiboko (assembly GCF_030028045.1). Classification (NCBI taxonomy): domain Eukaryota; kingdom Metazoa; phylum Chordata; class Mammalia; order Artiodactyla; family Hippopotamidae; genus Hippopotamus; species Hippopotamus amphibius. The sequence continues at coordinate 80,940,852 of NC_080198.1, forward strand.
CAGTCAGCTTTTACTCACTTCTCCAACTACAGATGTACCCCCTTCATCTGAAATCATTTTAACCCATTTTGTTTACATATGTCTCTGACGAGGCTTTCTGATACATGAAATACGTTATCATTTTGCACATCCAAGTTCTCATTCCTAAAATCTTGGGATAATGCACATCTTGGTGCAACCTCCTAAGCACCCAGCTCTGTGATTTATGCAGAGAGGGGTACGGACACTTAAAAGTTGAAAGGACCTGGCCTCAGTATGATTGGATTCAGGGGTTTTATCATTATTGTCCAGAAACTTTTACTTTTCCTTCTCTCCAACTCTCATATCTTCTTTGTTCTTATTGTTAATTTTCTCAATATGGTGGTCAAAATGGCTTTGATAAACCCTCATTTCCACCTTCCCTTTTAAATGGGTACATAGGATTCATATCTACATTTCAACCACTATTAACCTTTGTCATTTTAATGTAAAATTTCATGTGCTCATCACTATATTGTAATAAAGAATCCCTTTAAAGTACTCAGTATTGAGGTAGAACAGAGTATTAAGATAGATTTGTAATAGAACCTAAACTCTTAGAAATATCCTACATACAGTGTGTGTCACATTACAGCAGAATGATTCTTTTGTGTTTTTTTGAAGCAGTACAGTAAATAAAACCTGTTTCTCCACACCCAAATTATGTTATAGTGGAGAATAATTCACTTACTTTCCTTCCTGATCAATATGCGCTTTTGATTTTGTGCTTAGAAAAATTTATGTGAAGTTTCTTTCAAATGGAATGTTTCTCTGTGTTGCATCTTTCTGGAAACACGGATTCCTGAGGTAATTAGGAAGGAAAGTAATAATATTAGCAACTGTGGAAAGAAGCCCTTTTTGCTTATGTACGGTCAAATGCAGTTTCTACAGTAAATACCTTTAGGTTATTATTTCTGCAATTTAGCTGTTTATAAAACTGAGGCTTATTTTTCAAGAGTTGATATCTGTGTTTTTCAGCTGCTGCTTCTCTTTGGAGAACTGTCTTAGGGATGAAACATAGAAAGTATAGACCCAAGTGGCAAATGCTGCATTTATATTGACTAAAGTCCAGAAAGCATACCTAGTGCTTGCCATCCTCGTAAGTGCCCAGACAGCAGACGTGAAGCCAGACAGTAATGCACATCTTCCAGCTAATAGGTATGCACCAGGCATACCCCGATATGCCACACAGTCTAGAGCTGTCTGGGTTCTTCCCAGTGAACGGGTCAGAACGGAGATGGCATGATAGTGGAATGAGTGACACCTCAAAATGAGGAAGGCAATGAGGGCAGCCAAACCAGGGTTAAAGGAGGCCTAAGTCTAAGTAGAAAGTAGGTGAAGAAGCTGCCCTGGTGTCATTTCTTTCCATGTACTCTCAGCAGCTCTTGGAGATGAGAAACTTGCCTGAAAGGTGGGTATTTGTGCAAACAGTCTTTTCTTTGCTAAGTGGTGCACTTATCAAACCTCTATTTCAAATTATGCTGTGCCATCCCAGGAGGGCATCGTCATTCCCTCCTCCTGCATTCTTCTGCTAACACCTAGAATCCTGGCATTCATCAGCACAGATGACTCTGTGTGGCCATATGGGGCCCTGAGTGCAGACAACCATCTCCTGGCTTTGGAATGGTTGTCAGCACTCATGTCATTTCCATGGTTCTGTCATCCTTCAGATGCTGCATTCTCCTGGGCATGAGAAGAAAATTTATACTTTCACTCAATATTTTGAACCGTCTTTTATAAATAAGAAACCTAAAAGCATGAACTCTTCATGAGTGCACACATTGTGTCATGAATTACAAGTACGTAAATGTTGTTATCCAACAGGCTGCACGCTGTATTAGCTTTCAACTGCTGCCCAACAAAATTGCCACAAATTTAGCAGCTATAAAAACCCCACATTCATGACCTTACCGTCTGTAGGTCAGAAGTCTGAAGGGGTCTCATCAATGGAATCTCTAGAGAGAATCCATTTCCTTGCTCATTCAGTTTGTTGGCAGAATTCCTTTACATTATAGGATTGACATCCCCAATTTGTTAGTGGCTGTTAAGAGCCACTTGAATATCTTGACTCATGGCCTCCTTCCATCTCCAAAGCCAGCAACTGTGGGCCAAGTTCCTCTGATGCTTCAAATCTCTCCTGCTTCTTCTTTCCTGGTCACATTTCTTACTGAGTCCACTGTCTTCCTCTTTCACTTAAGAGTTCATGTGATTACACTGGAACCAACCAAGCAATCCAAGATTGTCTCTTCTTTATAAGGTCAGTTAATTAGTAACCTTAGTTCTCTCTGCAAAATCCCTTTTGCTATGTAAGGTAATATACTCACAGGCTCTGGGGATTAGGGTATAGACATCATTGGAAGGTCATTATTTGGCCTAGAAAACACAGTTAAAAAATCTCTTTTTAAAATATTTACTCACGTAAAGACTCATTTTTATGAACTGTTACATAAAATAATGCTAAGCAGTGATAGGCGTATAATGTTAAACTCTTTCCTTTAACTCTTTTTCCTACAAAATACCGGTTATTATTTTTCTCTGTTGGAAGTATCTAGGAGGGAGCTAAATTTCTGTAACCCTTGTTTCAGTCCCTGAAATTTCTCAGGGGATAAACAAACAAAAAAAAGAATTGTTTGACAGTTGTAGCTTATTACTTTACTGCATTCATTTAACGCATTCATGAACCCTTCCAACAATCTTGAAAGGTTCTTCTACAAGTCATCCAGCTAATGCCATCCCTTTTGCCTCACCTCATCTACTTCTTGGCAGACATTACCTAAATTTAGCTATTCTAAGCAGATAGGAATCTCATGCTCATTTCATAACAATGAGGCTCTAAAGCTCCAGTCTATCATTTTTTTTGCTCATGCATAACATACTTTACTGTCAGGAAATCTTTCTTTGTATTTAACCCAAAGAGTTCCTGATATAATTTAAAGTCTTCTAACTTCCTCTTTTAGAAAGTAGTGAATTCATACCTTAAAGTGCTAATGAAATTGCGTAGTTCTGATCTCTTCTCCCCAAAAAGTCTTTTTAAATCCCAGAAGTTTCAGTAAAATCAAAATAACATCCATAGGAAATCACTATTATTAAAAATCATATAATAATACTAAAATACATTTGTCAATAATACAATGACAAATTATTAATGAACAGAATCTTTATGAGTAGAACAGTCAAAATGTCGATATACAACTGCAATGAAAAAAACATAAAACTATTTTTGTGCCTCTAGTAACAAAGAATGAATGTGGTGTAAGAAAATGTGAATTCTTTTGACTCCACCACTAAATTAAGAAATGTACTTCAATTAAAAAAGAGGCATTGGCTAGCTCCTATGAATTCTTTCTGTGTCCAGGGAGTGTTAATGACAAGGAAATTCTACAAATTGGGATAAGAATTACTTAGCTGTGGGAAAAGAAGGGTATTAGGAAGACAGGTCAAATTCCTTTTAGTCTAGAGAATTCTACACTTATGAATTCCCATAGCATTTTATCTGAACTTTGTTGATGGAGCTTTTCACTAACGACATTGTGCAATAATTATGAGCATGTACATCTTCTTTGGAATAAACACTGGAATCACAGAGCCATTGATTTGAAACCTGATTCCGGATTTTAACCCCCTGGTTCATGTCAAGCACATGTTATACAGAAGATTGAAACAGAGTTCCTGCTCTCAGCTTAGTTTGGCACTCCAATTCAGGGAAGATGAAGGCTGTGTTGGAAATATTCATAGGTGTCACATAAGCTCAGAGGCAGCTAACACTGTCTGCTAGTAAAGATTTATGGAGGACGTAACGGCACTGGGTTTCAGCAAGATGAAGAGGAACAAAGGCGCAGTGTAGGTGTTCTTGTAATGGGAAACAACATAAGGAAATGTAGGGAGATAGCAAACATCCTTTCGGAGCGGTGTTGAGGAAACTTACAATTGAGGCAAACATAGAAGATAAAGGTGGAGAGGTAGGCAGGAACCAGATGCTGGAGTCCCCAGTGTACTAGACTAGCTCAGGGATCCTGAATGTTTTCTAAAGTCTCTGTGGGCGTCAGCAATGCTCTGTGGCCAGCAATGTTCTGCATCTGTAAAATGGAGATAGCGCCTGTGTCAGATGCTTTTTAAGAAAATAAGTAACATAAAACATGCAAAGAACTTAACAGATGCTTGTTGGAGAGTAGGGATCTGAAAAACGTTAGTTATCTCCATTTCTTTTATTCATGCCATTTCTAAGGAGTCCAAGTACACGGGCCTATTCTTGGAGGTAGTCTAGTCTGGGAGAAGTTTCAGTGGTACCAACCCTAAGTCCATGCCTCCTTCACTGATGCTCTCACGGGTTCTTTATTCTTCTGAGCATTCTTGGCACTCAGTTCTCTCTGGGCTGCTTTTGCCATGGACACTGCACTCCCAGGACCTGGGAGAAGCAATTTTCCTTCAAGTGTCTTTATAAATAAATAAATTAATTAATTAATTTTATTGGCTGTGTTGGGTCTTTTTTGCTGTGCGCAGGCTTCTTTTAGTTGCAGTGAGTGGGGGCTACTCTTCGTTGTGGTGCGCAGGCTCCTCATTGCCGTGACTTCTCTTGTTGCAGAGCATGGGCTCTAGGCGCGTGGGCTTCAGTAGTTACAGCACATGGGCTCAACAGTTGTGGTTTACGGGCTCTAAAGTGCAGGCTCAATAGTTGTGGCACACGGGCTTTGTTGCTCTGTGGCATGTGGGATCTTCCTGGAGCATGGATTGAACCTGTGTCCCCTGCATTTGCAGGGGGATTCTTTACCACTGCGCCACCTAGGAAGCTCCCTTCAAGTGTCTTTAGATCTTTATGTTCAGCCGACCTACTCTTTAGGAAAGAATATGGATAACTTACTCCTCAACAGGTTGTATTATTCTTTCCGTTTTAAGGTCTTTCCTATTGAGAAATGTAGAGCATTTTTTAAAGCTCTGAGCTAGAATTCATATAAGTGATACCATCACTCCATCACTGGGCATGTGTATTTGGATTTCTTTTCCTAATTTAGAAATTCCCTAAGTTCCCAGAGCTCTACATCTCCCTAGAAAACACAGAAAGCAGAGCACCTTTGTGCTCCCCCACCACCACTGCAGGACACTTGATATAGTGTTGAAAGCCTGATTTCAGTCTCACAGTTCCTTTCATCATTTCTCCCAGGGAGCCTAGGGACGCTTGTGAAAATGAGATTTGATGTAGTCTCCTTTCTTATATAAGAATTCCTTAGGTAGGAATTCCCATTGTATCTACTTCTCTATATATACTCCTCACTGTGCCTTACACATATAGTAAGCATTCCATAATTCTAGTAAATATTACTAGAAAAGAAAGGGAGAAAAAAAAGCCAGTCAATCAATCAATTTGTGCTGGTGCACACTAAAGTAACTCAATACATATGTTTTAAATAAAAATGAATGATTAAGAACATACAAAATTCATCCCATTTAAAAATGTAAATTATCTAGAGATTAACTCACTGAAAAAGAATGAGACCAGTATATGAACAGAAATTATTAAGTTCCTAGTCACATGTTTGATATGAGTAGTTTACAAAATTAATAAAGGGAAGACAATGAAGTCCAAGAAAGTGTATGAGAAGTTGGAACATAAATTGTACCTTAAAGGACAGGTAAGCAATGATTTTTAATCATTCTATATATTCCAGAGATAAACATTGGACTGGGGGAAGGAAAGTTAGAAGCTTTTTGTGAATAAAAGCCCAGGAGCAAAAATTACAGAGAGCACATTTGAGGATCCCAAGCAACCTGCTGCATGTTTTCCATCTTTAGCAGAGAACTCACCAACCTTGGTAGATTACTCCCTTCCACTGTTCTCCGCAGCCATGAATTCAAAGGCTTGAAAATTATATAGCTTTTTCCCTGCCACAAATCTGCCAACAATGTCGTCAATTACTTTCACCAAGGACAATGACACAATAACCGTTCTATGGTTCAGCTGAGATTGATAATATGCCTCACAGATCTGGAGATAAAGACTTTAGAACAATGATCTATAGATGTAGATTCATGTGCATTTTTCCAGTATTCCACAATAATGCATTATGCAGTTAGTCTTTTGCTGTGAACTGTGGGAAGATATATTGGACTGTACATCAGACTGAGCAGAGCAACAAGGCTTTTACTAAACATGAAATCATGATCCAATTTCTGCAATAAAAAGTGATTCAGTGATTCTTTAGCAGCATTCCATATCTGGAAAGCTAGGTGAATGAAAGGAGACTATATATAATAGCATTAACTAGTGAGCCATTACTCATAAGTACAGGGTTATGGAGAATTATAGTAAGAATATCTTCTTAAGTGCCTTACTTAGATTAAAATGACAACCCAAGAAATTAAGAGACTAGACTGCAGCAATAGGTATGAACTTGAAGATACAATTAATTAGAAGGCCTGAAAAACCAAACATCTGTAGCTCTATTGTCAGCAGAGAAAATAAGGGAAACATACACTATTTTAGAACAATTTATCTATCATCCATCTCCATCTATAGATCAACCCATCTGTCGCATCTTTAATTTTAACTTACTGCTTTCTGATGTTGCTTTATTTTTCAAAGATGCCAGCCTTTACAAATCCTAGGGTAAAATTAATTGTGATGTTAAAATTGCCTTATTGGTTCTATTTATTTTATATTCACTCTAGATATTAGTAAAAAAAAAAATTATATAGATTGTACTTCAAACCAATATGACTATACTTTTCCATGTTTCACTGAAGAACAATACACATACAGAAAAGTGTATATTTCATAAAGTACTCTTGGCCATACAATGAACCTGGAGAGAAATAATGAAATAGTCCAAAATATTCTTCAATGAATAACTATTCAAAAGATCAAAACATCTAATCTTCAATATCATTTATGATAGTAAATGCTACATAAGGCTCACAAAGCTATTGAAATTAAACTGAACCTTCAGAATAGTTTATAATTACCTTCACTAAATGTATTATTTTTGGAATAATACATTAATGCAGTAAAACCAGTGAAATCTCTGTTGTTAAATTAGAAAAATACCACAGAACTAGATCCTTAATTGGTTTAGTTATAGATTTCTATATAACAATATTACCATGACTTTGCAGCTAAAATCAATATACATATATTATTTCACATTACCTGTGGGTCAAGAATCCAGGCAAAAGGCAACCTCTTCAATAAGTGGTGCTGGGAAAACTGGACAGCTACATGTAAAAGAAGGAAATTAGAACACTCTCTAACACCATACACAAAAATAAACTCAAAATGGATAAAAGACATAAATGTAAGGCCAGACACTATAAAACTCCTAGAGGAAAACATAGGAAGAATACCCTTCGGTGTAAATAACAGCAAGATCTTTTTTGATCCACCCCCTAGAATAATGGAAATAAAAACAAAAATAAATAAGTGGGACCTCATGAAACTTCAAAGCTTCTGCACAGCAAAGGAAACTATAAGCAAGACGAAAAGACAACCCTCAGAATGGGAGAAAATATTTGCAAATGAATCAACAGACAAAGGATTAATCTCCAAAATATATAAACAGTTTATCCGACTGAATATCAAAAAGACAAACAACCCAATCAAAAAATGGGCAGAAGAGCTAAATAGGCATTTCTCCAAAGACATATGGATGGCCAAGAGGCACATGAAAAGCTGCTCAACATCACTAAGTATTAGAGAAATGCAAATCAAAACTACAATGAGGTATCACCTCACACCGGTTAGAATGGCCATCATCAGAAAATCTACAAACAGTAAATGCTGGAGAGAGTATGGAGAAAAGGGAACACTTTTGCACTGCTGGTGGGAATATAAATTGATACAGCCACTATGGAGAACAGTATGGAGGTTCCACGTAAAACTAAAAACAGAGTTACCATATGACCCAGCAGTCCCACTACTGGGCATATACCCAGAGAACACCATAATTCAAAAAGACACATGCACTCCAATGTTCACTGCAACACTATTTACAATAGCCGGGACAGGGAAGCAACCTAAATGTCCATCAACAGATGAATGGATACATAAGATGTGGTACATATATACAATGGAATATTACTCAGCTGTGAAAAGCAATCAAACTGGGACATTTTTAGAGACATGGATGGACCTAGAGTGCAGTGAGTCAGAAAGAGAAAAACAAATATCATATATTAACACATATATGTGGACTATAGAAAAATGGTACAAATCAACCGGCTTGCAAGGCAGAAACAGAGACACAGATGTAGAAAACAAACATATGGACACCAAGTGGGGAAAGCGGGGAGTGTTGTAGGGGGAATGAATTGGGAGATTGTGATACCAAATTGTACACTCTAAATACATGCAGTTTATTGTAAAAAAAATAATAATAAAAAATAAATAAACAACAAAAAAAAGAATCCAGGCATGGTTTAGCTGGGTCCCCTGAAAGGCCATAAAGTATTAGACAGGACTGAGTTCTCATCTGGCGTTACCCAGGAAAGGAGCTACTTTCAAGCTCATAAAGTTATTGGCAGCTTCTAGTTGCTTGTAGGCTACCGGACTGAGGGCCTCAGTTTTTTGCTGGGTGTTAGCCTAAGGCTGTCCTTAGCTCCCTGCTTTGTGGTCCTGTTCATACGGCATCTTACAACATGGCAACTTTATTTTTCAAAGCCAGCGAAGGAGATAATCTCTTAACAAGATAAATATTTCAGTCTCATGGAAGATAATCATGCACCTCCTGTCACCTCTGATGTATTTTATTGGTTAGTAGCCAGTTGTAGTGTTTTTAATGCACAGAAATTAAAAACTTATAAATAAAAGGGTCCATAATCAAACCCCTCAAATATGCCTTTAACATAGTTGGGATAGACTTAATCATACTGTGGTAACTAACAATTCCCAAAACATCTTAAAACAAAAATATTTATTTTTCACTTACACCAAATGTTCATCACAGGTCAATTAGGACTCTAACTAGAGAGTTAAGCTCTGTTCAGCAGCCACACAATATAGAATACAGCTGCCCAATTTTGAGAACCATAGGTTTGAAAAATAATCTTTCAAAAAGGTGAATTACTTGTGAATAATTTTATTGAAAAATAAATCTCATATAAGTATTAAACCTCACTTCACATTTTTTCAAATGAATCAATTTACAAATAATTTTGAGGAACTTGCCTACTGCATAAAATTACTCAGATACATCATAAACAGTGGCCTTTTGTTCTTTTTCTTTTAAAGGTTTTTTGTTTTTTTAATTTTTATTAGTTATCTATTTTATACACATTAGCATATTTATGTCAACCCCAATCTCCCAATTCATCCCACACCCCCTCCCCCCACTGCTTCTCCTCCTTGGTGTCCATATGTTTGCTCTCTTCATCTGTGTCTCTATTTCTGCCTTGCAAACTGGTTCATCTGTTCTGTTTTTCTAGATTCCACATATATGCTTTAATATACGATACTTGTTTTTCTCTTTCTGATTTACTTCACTCTGTATGAGTCTCTAGGTCCATCCATGTCTCTAAAAATGTCCCAGTTTGATTGCTTTTCACAGCTGAGTAATATTCCATTGTATATATGTACCACATCTTATGTATCCATTCATCTGTTGATGGACATTTAGGTTGCTTCCATGTCCTGGCTATTGTAAATAGTGCTGCAATGAACATTGGGGTGCATGTGTCTTTTTGAATTATGGTGTTCTCTGGGTATATGCCCAGTAGTGGGACTGCTGGGTCATATGGTAATTCTATTTTCAGTTTTTTAAGGAACCTCCATACTGTTCTCCATAGTGGCTATAACAACTTACATTCCCACCAACAGTGCAGGAGGGTTCCCTTTTCTCCACACCCTCTCCAGCATTTACTGTTTGTAGATTTTCTGATGATGGCCATTCTAACCAGTGTGAGGTGATACCTCATTGTAGTTTTGATTTGCATTTCTCTAATAATTAGTGATGTTGAGAAGCTTTTCATGTGCCTCTTGGCCATCTGTACGCCTTCTTTGGAGAAATGTCTATTTAGGTCTTTTCCCTATTTTTTGATTGGGTTGTTTGTTTTTGTTTTTGTTTTTTGAAATTGAGCTGCATGAGCTGTTCCTATATTTTGGAGATTAATTTTGTGCATTGATTCATTTGCAAATACTTTCTCCATTTTGAGGACTGTCTTTTCGTCTTATTTATAGTTTCTTTTGCTATGCAAATGCTTTTAAATTTTATTAGGTGGCATTTGTTTATTTTTGTTTTTATTTCCATTACTCTAACAGTAGCCTTCTGTTAACCAAAATTAAAAGTTATGAAAATCTGAAGAACATGAGGAAGGGTAGACACTGAATTAACTAATTATAAAAAAGAAAAAGAAAGACATGGTAAAGGAATAAGGAATTCTCAAGGTGATTTGCATTCCTTCCTGCCTGTATACAATAAGGTGAGCTGGATGGCAATGCCAGATTTCTTTCAACATGAAAAGTATGATTATATAACTTCAAAAAATAATGCAATTATAATGGGTTTGTAGAAATAAATATTGCTTTCTTTACACAAAAAGGTGATGAGTGTTTCTGTTCAACATGAAAGAATTATGCTGTCAAGAAGCCATTTGTTTGAATAACTACATCTTCACTTTGTTAAGTAACTGCTTCTCTTCAGGCATATTACCAAAAAAATTTCTAGCATTGGATAAAATTAGGTAATAAATAATTATGAAACTTGATAGAACACCTGTCATATAAATCTGTTCTGGCAATGACTGAAAATAGAACTTAAAATAGTTTATCTGGTCAGATTAATTATATTAAAAGTTTAAACTATGAATGATACTACAGATTTTAAATAAGCAATGCCAAAATAATCAAAGCTATGGACAAGTAACTTACAGGAATTACCTATACAAAATTTAATGTTTCTAAAAATATTTTAGGTTCTGGATTCATCTTTTAAAGACCTACTTTTAAATAGTATATAGTCTATGATTAATTACCATAGTTACTGTTCCTACTTTATTAATTATCATGGCATCATTTTTGTCTTGGCCAAATTAACTGAAGTTTACAACCTAATCCTCACCACAACATCATGTGATGACTGAGGCTTAAAGACTAGACAACTTTATTCAAAATATGTAGGCTAGAGATTTTTTAAAAATGGGTAAAACTATATAGGACAGGCTGAAGACTGAAGGGAGGGACTGAACTCTGAGGAGAAATTAGAGGTCATTTGAAGCGGGCTAATCTGACAAAGAGGATGATGAGAAGTGTCTATAATAAAGGCACAATTAAATGAGAACATTGTAAAGACAAAGTTTCCATGAGAAGGTAGAGTGGTTTTCAGTGTGGTCCCAGAGCAAAGGCATCAGCATCACCTAGGAACATATTCCAAATGCATATTCTCAGGTAGCCTCTCAGACCTACTAAAACAGAAACTCTGGGGTGGGACTCAGCCATTTATGTTTCTGGTGATTCTGATGCACTTTCAAGTTTGAGACCCATTGGTACAGAATCATGAAAACTAAGAGAGGAAAAAAGAAAGAAGGAATGGTCGACGTGTTGAATGCTACTGACAGCTTAAATAAAATGAGGACATGAGAGTGTCCATTAGAGCTGAGCATGGAAGTCACTGGAGATTATTATGCAAAAGACACCAGTGCACATATACTCGAGGATATATTAGGGGAAGTGTAGAGGAAATAGAGTCAATAGGATGCACAAGGTCTCTTCTATTCCTTATACCATGGGCCAGCTGGACAAAACATGGAAAGCGCTGCATGAGAAGGACTCTCTCCCTGTGGTGGGACATATATTTATTGGACAGTTGAGAAAAGTCAGGGAACTCTGGTCAACCATGTAATAACGGAAGCTTCCTAAGGAAGGAAAAAGTGTAGGTAGCTCAAAAAGATGTGAGGCCAGGATTTTTTTCTAATTTAAATATGGGACCTACTAGACCATATTGGTGTGCTGAAGGGAATACTTCAGTGGAGAGGTAGTATTGGTAATTCAGAACTGAGAGAGGACACAAGGTAACCAAGACATTTGAGGAGATGAGCAGAGACGGAATCAAGAGAACATGTAGAAAGAATTGTCAGGGTGGTTGAACTAGGAAAGAAGAGAAAGAAAGTCTGGATATTGCAGGTGTTGAAGGCATTTATTCCTATCTGCTAACTTCATCATCTCTTGGTCTGGATCATCTCTTTCTAAGACCATGGCTTGACTGTGTAATTCACCAAGTCTTCTATCCATGGAGAGACAGAGAAGCAGCACTGGGTCTCAGAGTTTTATCAGAGTAAGATGACGAAACACCAGCTGCCACATCTCTGGGAACTGTGGCTAGGGCTTGGTATGTTTACAGTGGTGCCCTCCCTGTCCTGTGCAACACTATGCAATGGCCATCTATGCACTGAATAGGGTCAGCGGTCCATCCACAAGTCCCTGTGCTTGGAGGCTGCTAGACCAAAGGAAGGACTATTTCTTGACTTTTATACTAGCAATCCCCAATAAGAGAAAATGGTTTTAATCCTCTTAGAAAATGATCGCTTTCATATAGGGCATGCATGGCACATGTCTTCAGGTCAAGATGCAGGAACAAACACATTCTTTCTCTCCCTCTTAAGATTTTCTTCCTTCTTCTTCCTACTTACACACAGCAGGTGAATGGAAGAGAAATGACAAACTGCAATAGTAAGAAAATGTGAAATTTCTTATTGAAGACCTTCATTTTTGAGGTTATTTTGGAGTTACACCATGCACTTAGAGTTTATGTGGTTAAAGAGTTGGAAATACCCAACAAGAATAGAGAGTATGAAAGTATAAAATAAGGCACTATAATCCCAACTCTGTTATCTGTTTAATGGAAACAAGCCAAAAAATATTGGGGATGTATACTTGATCTTTAGAGAAAAAAATCCATTTAGTTTACCCAATAAATTGAAGCCTTCCATAACACGATATTAAGGCAAATGAATTTTTAAGTGCTGTTTTATAGTGCTTCATTTATGCTGTGGCCTGTTTTTAAAGTGATTTATTGAATGTGATAAGTGAAAATAAGCCATAACACCTTGTCATTTGCCTGACAGAACCATCTTACCAACAATTATAAATCATGTGTAACCACTTGGAACATAACACACTGTATTGAGTGAAATACAACTATACAGGACATCACCCTCTCATTGTATTATATTTATAGAAAACCAACAGCACCTGGAGCATGAGATAAAGTCTGAGTCTTCTATTATTTTATATTTCAGAACTCTGAAGGCACAAACATAAATTGAGGTGCAGAGTTCTTTGATATTGACGTCAGGCTCTCTGTAAAAGTTCAATGACCCAAGGAATTAACCATGAAGATTAATGGCCTATTACAGTGCAAAATAGACATTTGCTGAAATAAAGAGTTAAATTTTCCCACATTGTCTGCCACAGATAGTTAAGAAGAGCATTTCTCTCATTTGACTTTGCTAATCATAGAACCGTGCTGTCTGACCTACCATAAATTCATGCTGACTATTTCCAATTGGGCTCTCAAAGCTACTTGACAAACTTATTATTCATCTCTAAATGATAAATTAGTCCATCCCTTACAACTCAAATTCCAAATCTTCTCTCACCTTCTCAAATTCTCTTGCCTGACTTTCCTACAAACTCCAGGTGTTTAGGTAGCCTTGCCTTCTTGTTTATTGAAGAGATCAATATTAAGACTATTAAGCTGAAGCTCTCACTTCACTTATTATATTTTATCTCTTTATTAGGTATTCTTTGGTTGTGTCTCAAAGGAAAGAATGATCTGCTTTTCCAATCTATACTATGGCATTTTGTTCCACAGATATGGTACTTATTATATGCTTGCTGTGTTGCAATTATTGCATATGTGGTTATATCTTCTTTTATATTACAGATTTCTTATGTATAAAGGTCACGTGTAACACAAATGAATATCTCTCACAATGCCAAGCCTTTTACACAAACAATTCTCAATTAATATTTGATAAAAGAATGTATTTAGGAAGAAATGATAACACCAAGACTTCTATTAGCTTGGTCTTTGTTTCAAAATAAAGACGATGTAAAGATATTCTACAGATTGTGTAACTTATTTTCAAATTTAGAAGCCAATAAAAGGAGAGAACAAAAGCTACCTTGTGCAATAAAGGATCTCAGAGAAGGAAATTTTAATGTAAATGGATAAAGATTAAAGATTCTGATATCTATTAATTGGCATTTCTTTTAATTACCTTGGTGTAGGTATAGCCCAATTCTCTAGGCCTGTGTGCCAAAGTATGCTACTCATGATGGTACAGGGTGTTCTGTAAAGAGAGTTTTGTGATCAAGAGGTTATGTTAAATAGTATGATCTCCTCTAGAAGATTCACATTGTATAATAAGCTATTAAAGAATCTAGAGTCCCACAGTAAAAAAATCTCATTTAACCCAGCATTTCTGGGAATCAAAGAACTCTATTTTGTAACATGTTAATATCTAACAGAACATTAGTATTTAACAAACCATAGTTTGGGAAATTCCTTCTTAAAGGAACTTGGAGTTATGTGGCTTTATTTGGCCATGGAGTCTGCTAAAACAAATCCTCTGAGATCTATATCATGTCATGAATTATTAATGTATTCAAATACTTTATTAATCCAATCCATAACCATGAGTAACAAGGAATGAGAGGGTACCAACTAAGACTGTACTTTTTTAGCAAAAAAAATAATGGTAGGAATGGCCATTGGGTAAGCAGCCAACAAACCTTACACGTTGTCAATAGAATTAGCTTTATCTACTCTTGGCCAATATGTGTAAAGATAATTTTTTTTACTTGACCTATTAAATTTGCTGAAATATACTAAAGATGTTGAATATTTATAAATGGTGGTGGTAAGCATCCTCAGTTCTTTTTGTTTTTAATGGCTTTAGCATTTGTAGGTGTATTTCTTTTATATAGTAATTAGATATTGGTTTTGATCCAGAGAATTTTTCTTCTAGAGTATGTTTATCCCATTTTAAAATTTAAAATAACAATAATCTTACCTTAATTTTATCTTACTTCATATATTCTGTGTTAAATGTTTTATTCATTTTCTTTATTTTCTCACTTGGTTTTTATTTTTCTTGAGGGGTATGTGTATGTGTGTTCTCCAATTGATAATCCTTCATTTTTTTGGTGATAAAAACCACATAACGAGTCGCGCTGGTGGCAGGAGCTGCGTGGACCACTGTGCTCGGCTGTGGAGTCACGGTGCACGACACACTGAGCCCCCGTCACCCCCGGTCTGGGCGACCCCTCCCAGGTCAGCCCTCGTCCTGAGCTGCCCCGGGCCCCCAACGGCCGGTGCCCGCACTCCCGCGGTGGCCACCCCCCACCCTGAACACGGACTCTGCCTCCAGCGCCGCTTTCCACCCAGAGGAATTGTGAAGGGCAGCATATCCGATACAAGACATGCAGCAATCATATGCATTGGGAATGCACCGAAGGATGCAATAATTCCCACAGAGAACCAGCTGAACACCAGCAGACGGCCTCGGACACCAGAAAGGACCGCAAGGAGCCCAACATAACCGGTAGGGAGGCATCTACCACGGCTCAAAGAGGGTGAAGTGGCGGAGCTGTGGCAGACGGGAGGGAGTGAGAAACATACGGAGGGTCCGCAGCGCAGCTTAGCGTTCCCGGACGGAGACGTCGATCCACAGCTGAACAGAGGGTCTGGGAGCAGGAGCGTGGGAACTGGAGAGCTGGTTCAGGATGAGAAACATTGTTACCAGTAAGGTGACGGACCGAGAGGACAGGAGGGAAGAGGTCCGCGGCGAGGAGTGCCTGCCCCTGAGAGCTGCCCGGCCATGATGGCGGCTGGAGGCTGCAGGCTCACGGGCGGGGGGGAGGAGCTGCGCGCATAGCCTCTCTCTCTTTCGGCGCCTCTGCAACAGGCAGTGGAGAGACGCCCTGCGGGCCACCTAAGGCGCTCAGGGATAACAAGCACCCTCAGGCACTCGGGCGGGGCTAGATTAAAACCCCTTGCAACGCCAGCAGCAGGGAGGCTGCTGAGAAAACAACAACAACAAAAACCCCAGAGAGGGCCAACTCTAAGACTTTCTGTTTATGCGTGAGCCACCAGCATCCCTCTGCAACAGGCACCTCCAAGCCCGACTGAAACAACAATGCGCCACTGCTCACTCACTCCCAGGAGAAGGAGCCACTATTGTACCCTCTCCCTCCCCACACACGGGCTTACAGACGAACGATAAAGGAACCTCTGCTGGTCACAGAATAATGCAAAAAAACCCAAGGCAAGGAGAAGGACACTTACAGCTGAGACTCTAAGGAAACAGAAATAATAGTATCAATTCCTATTGAACTGGTCCATTCTGGGATCAGTTCTGGATTTTTTTTTTTTCTTTTTCTCTTTTTTTTTTCTTTATTAAATATGATATTCACCCTAAGGGATCTATAAGTTTTATAACATAATTTTTAATGATATATTTTATTTTATTTTATTTATTTATTTTTTTGCCTTTTTATATACTTCTATACCTAGCTAAGTTTTTGGTAGTACGGACAATATATCTCTCATAGTTTCCTTTCATCCCTATCTTTTATACATTTCTATTCCTTTCTTTTTATATGTATATTTCCAACCACACTACGCTCTTCTGTTCCCCTTTCTTCCAGCCTTTTTAAGTTTATCTTAACATACTTATAAGCAACACTATCAGTCTGCTCAGACTCCTTGCTCTATTCTCCAGATGACGCACCAGTGTGGTATTTAATATTAGGTTTTGTCTTTATCTTAGTTTTTAGTACAGTTGTCTAATTACATTCTGAGAATCTCCATTCTCTCTGGTGGTACTCTGCCTCTTTTCTATATTTGATCCTAGCTTACAAAATCTCCCTGGATTAATGTTTGTATGTGTAAGGTGTTGTTTGTTTGTTTGTTTGCTTTTGCTTTTGTCTCTGATTTGTTCTGTTTCAGTTGTCAATTTCTGTTGGGTTTCTCTTTGAATATCTAATAGCACACTGGGGTTCTGTCAGGTCTTTCTAGAGCCTTATGTCCTAATGGATTCAGTAATTGTGTGTCTTATACATGTATGTGTTTCCTAGACTTTATATTTGTTTAATCCAATACTTGGACATTAGTCTGAGGCTTGGACAGTCTTCTAGAAACACCTCTATCGCCAGGACAAGCAACCCCAAAAGTTTGGACAACCATGAAGAAATAAAGAAACACCATGCAGGCAAAGGAGCAGAAAAAAACCCACAAGACCAAATCAATGAGGAGGAAATAGGAAAAATGCCTGAAAAAGAATTCAGAGTCATGATAGGAAAAATGATACAAAATCTCGATAACAAAATAGAGAAAGTACAAGAAACAGTTCATAAGAACTCAGAAAAACAAACAGCAATGGATAACAAAATAATGGAAATTAAAAATACTCTAGAGGCTATAACCAGCAGAATGACTGAGGCAGAAGAACGAATAAGTGAGTTGGAAGATAGAATGGGGGAAATAAACGCCACAGAGCAGGAAAAAGAAAAAAGAATAAAAAGAATAGAAGACAGTCTCAGAGACCTCAATGATAACATTAAGCATACCAACATTCGAATTATAGGCATTCCAGAAGAAGAAGAAAACAAGAAAGGGTCTGAGAAAATCTTTGAAGAGGTTATAGTGCAAAACTTCCCCAACATGGGAAAGGAAATAATGAACCAAGTCCAAGAAGCACAGACAGTCCCATACACAATAAACCCAAGGAGAAATACACCAAGGCACATATTAACCAAACTAACGACAATTAAACACAAAGAAAAAATATTAAAAGCAGCAAGAGAAAAGCAACAAACAACATATAAGGGAAAACCCATAAGGATAACGCTGACCTTTCTACAGAAGCGCTGCAGGCCAGAAGGGAATGGCAGGATATACTGAAAGTCCTGAAAGAGAGAAACCTACAGCCAGGAATACTCTACCCAGCAAGAATCTCATTCAGATTTGAGGGAGAAATCCAAAGCTTTCCAAACAAGCAAAAGTTAAGAGAATTCAGCAGCACCAAACCAGCCTTACAACAAGTGCTAAAGGAACTTCTCTAAGTAGGAAACATAAGAAAAGGAAAACACCTACAAATACAAACCCAAAACAATTCAGAAAATGGTCATTGGAACACACATGTCAATAATCACCTTATATGTAAATGGATTAAATGCTCCAACCAAAAGACACAGACTGGCTGAATGGATCCAAAAACAAGACCCTTCTATATGCTGCCTACAAGAAACCCACTTCAGACCAAGGGATACATATAGACTGAAAGTCAAGGGATGGAAAAAGATATTCCATGCAAATGGAAGTCCAAAGAAAGCTGGAGTAGCAATACTCATATCAGACACATTAGACTTGAAAGTAAAGACTATTACAAGAGACAAGGAAGGACACTACCTAATGATCAAGGGACCCATTCAAGAAGAACATATGATAATGGTAAACATCTATGCCCCCAACATAGGAGCACCTCAATACATAAGGCAAATGCTAACAGCTATAAAAGGGGACCTCGACAGTAACACAATAATAGTGGGAGACTTGAACACCCCACTTACATCAATGGACAGATCATCCAAACAGAAAATACATAAAGACACACAAGCTTTAAATGACACATTAGACCATCTCAACTTAACTGATATTTATAGGACACTCCATCCAAAAACGACAGACTACACTTTCTTCTCAAGTGTACATGGAACATTTTCCAGGATAGATCACTTCTTGGGTCACAAATCAAACCTCGGCAAATTCAAGAAAATTGAAATCATATCAAGCATCTTCTCAGACCACAACGCCATGAGACTAGATATCAATTACAGGAAAAAAACTGCAAAAAATACAAACACATGGAGGCTAAACAATTCACTCTTAAACAACCAAGAAATCACTAAAGAAATCAAAGAGGAAATCAAAAAATATCTAGAAACAAACGACAATGAAAACACAACAACCCAAAACCTATGGGATGCAGCAAAAGCAGTTCTAAGAGGGAAGTTGATAGCAATACAGTCCTACCTTAAGAAACAAGAAAATTATCGAATAAACAACCTAACCTTACACCTAAAACAACTAGAGAAAGAAGAACAAAGAAACCCCAAAGGGAGCAGAAGGAAAGAAATCATAAAGATCAGAGCAGAAATAAATGAAAAAGAAAGGAAGGAAACCATAAGAAAAATAAATAAAACTAAAAGCTGGTTCTTTGAGAAGAGTAACAAAATGGATAAACCATTAGCCAGACTCATCAAGAAAAAAAGGGAGAAGATGCAAATCAACAGAATTAGAAATGAAAAAGGAGAAGTCACAATGGACACCTCAGAAATACAAAAGCTCATGAGAGACTACTACAAGCAACTATATGCCAATCAATTGGATAACCTGGAAGAAATGGATACATTCTTAGAAAAATACAATCTTCCAAGACTGAACCAGGAAGAAATAGAAACCATGAACAGACCAATCACAAGTACGGAAATTGAGGCAGTGATTAAAAATCTACCAACACAAAAAAGCCCAGGACCAGATGGGTTCACGGGTGAATTCTATCAAACATTTAGAGAAGAGCTAACACCTATCCTTCTCAAACTCTTCCAAAATATTGCAGAAGGCGGCACACTCCCAAACTCATTCTACGAGGCTACCATCACCCTGATACCAAAACCAGGCAAAGATGTCACAAAAAAAGAAAACTACAGACCAATATCACTGATGAATATAGATGCAAAAATCCTCAACAAAATACTAGCTAACAGACTCCAACAGCACATTAAAAAAATCATACACCATGATCAAGTGGGGTTTATCCCTGGGATGCAAGGATTCTTCAATATACGCAAATCAATCAACAGGATACATCATATCAACAAATTGAAGGATAAGCTTTTGACAAAGTTCAACCTCCATTTATGATAAAAGCTCTCCAGAAAATGGGCATAGAAGGAAGTTACCTCAACATAATAAAAGCCATATATGAGAAACCAAAAGCCAACATCGTTCTCAATGGGGAAAAACTGGAAGAATTCCCTCTAAGAACAGGAACAATACAAGGATGTCCACTCTCACCACTATTATTCAATATAGTTTTGGAAGTTTTAGCCACAGCAATCAGAGAAGAAAAAGAAATCAAAGGAATCCAAATTGGAAAAGAAGAAGTAAAATTGTCACTCTTTGCAGATGACATGATATTACATATAGAAAACCCTAAAGACTCTACCAGAAAACTGCTAGCACTCATTGATGAGTTTAGTAAAGTAGCAGGATACAAAATGAATGCACAGAAATCTCTTGCATTCCTATACACTAACAACGGAAGAGCAGAATGAGAAATTAAGGAAACTCTCCCATTCACCATTGCAACAAAAAGAATAAATTACCTAGGAATAAGCCTGCCTAAAGAGGCAAAAGATCTGTATGCAGAAAACTTTAAGACACTGATGAAAGAAATCAAAGATGACACAAACAGATGGAGGGACATACCATGTTCTTGCATTGGAAGAATCAACATAGGGAAAATGTCTGTACTACCCAAAGCAATTTACAGATTCAATGCAATCCCCATCAAATTACCAATGGCATTTTTCACAGAACTAGAGCAAGAAATCTTACGATTTGTATGGAAACGCAAAAGAGCCCGAATAGCCAAAGCAATCTTGAGAAGGAAAAATGGAGTTGGTGGAATCAGCCTTTCTGACTTCAAACTATACTACAAGGCCATAGTGATCAAGACAGTATGGTACTGGCACAAAAATAGAAAGGAAGATCAATGGAATAGAATAGAGAACTCAGAAGTAAGCCCAAACACATATGGGCACCTTATCTTTGACAAAGGAGGCACGAGTATACAATGGAAAAAAGACAGCCTCTTCAATAA
The DNA here is from genome assembly GCF_030028045.1 of Hippopotamus amphibius kiboko. Classification (NCBI taxonomy): domain Eukaryota; kingdom Metazoa; phylum Chordata; class Mammalia; order Artiodactyla; family Hippopotamidae; genus Hippopotamus; species Hippopotamus amphibius. The sequence continues at coordinate 80,961,741 of NC_080198.1, forward strand.
GTGGTGCTGGGAAAATTGGACAGCAACATGTAAAAGAATGAAATTAGAACACTTCCTAACACCATACACAAAAAGAAACTCCAAATGGATTAAAGACCTACATGGAAGGCCACACACTATAAAACTCCTCGAGGAAAACATAGGCAGAACACTCTATGACATCCATCAAAGCAAGATCCTTTTTGACCCACCTCCTAGAATCAGGGAAATAAAATCAAGAATAAACAAATGGGACCTCATGAAACTTAAAAGCTTCTGCACAGTGAAAGAAACCATAAACAAGACTAAAAGGCAACCCTCAGAATGGGAAAAAATAATTGCCCATGAAACAACGGACAAAGGATTAACCTCCAAAATATACAAGCAGCTCATGAAGCTTCATACCAAAAAAGCAAATAACCCAATCCACAAATGGGCAGCAGACCTAAATAGACATTTCTCCAAAGAAGACATACAGATGGCCAACAAACACATGAAAAGATGCTCAACATCACTCATCATCAGAGAAATGCAAGTCAAAGCCACAATGAGGTATCACCTCACACCAATCAGAATGGTCATCATCACAAAATCTGGAAACAACAAATGTTGGAGAGGATGTGGAGAAAAGGGAACTCTCCTGCACTGTTGGTGGGAATGTAAGTTGGTACAGCCACTATGGAAAACAATTTGGAGGTTCCTTAAAAAACTACAAATAGAGCTACCATATGATCCAGTAATCCCACTCCTGGGCATATACCCAAAGAAAACCATAATCCCAAAAGAAACTTGTACCATAATGTTTACTGCAGCACTCTTTACAATAGCCAGGACATGGAAGCAACCTAAATGCCCATCCACAGATGAATGGATAAAGAAGATGTGGCATATATATACAATGGAATATTACTCAGCTATAAAAAGGGATGAGATGGAGCTATATGTAATGAGGTGGATAGAACTACAGTCTGTCATACATAGTGAAGTAAGTCAGAAAGAGAAAGACAAATATTGTATGCTAACTCACATATACGGAATCTAAAAATGGTGCTGATGAACTCAGTGACAAGAACAAGGACGCAGATACAGAGAATGGACTGGAGAACTCGAGGTTTGGGAGGGGGCAGGGGGTGAAGGGGAGACTGAGACGAGGCAAGAGAGTGGCACGGACATATATATACTACCACCTGTGAAATGGTCAGTGGGTGGTTGTTGTATGGCAAAGGGAGTCCAACTCGAGGATGGAAGATGCTTTGGAGGACTGGGGCAGGGAGGGTGGGGGGGACTCAAGGTGGGGGAGTCAAGGAAGGGAGGAAATACGGGGATATGTGTATAAAAACAGATGACTGAACTTGGTGTACCCCCAAAAAAATTAAAAAAAAAAAAAACACATAACATAAAACATATCACCTTAACCATCCTTAAGACTGAATTATTGTATATAATATCTTTTCTTTATCCATTCATCTTTCCATGGATATTTAAGCTGTTTCCATATCTTGGCTATTGTGAATAATGCTGCAATGAATATGGGGCTGCTAATATCTCTTCAAGATATTGATCTCAATTTTTTTTATAATTACTCAGAATTGGGATTGTTGGATCATATGGTAGTTTTATTTGTAATTTTTTGAGAAACTTCCATACTGTTTTCCATAATGGCTGCATCATTTTACATTCCTACAAACATTGCACAATGGTTCTGATTTCTCCATATCCTCACCAACATGTTGTTGTCTGTTTTTTAATAACAGTCATCCTAATTGAGGTTGGATAAAGAGAGAGAGTGTACCATCCTCCCAGTGTCAACACCATGGAAATATGACCATTATTATGAATAATAAAGCAACCCACAGAAAGTCATCTAAAATATATGATCACAATTATTCTTCCTATTGTTTGAAGGTAGTGAATGTGGTATTCATAATTTTAGAATTTAATTTTTTTATGTTTTGTATCGTTTCATTTTATTAATGTATAGGAATTGTTGATCCATGAATATTTACCTAAATGACAGATGAAATATATATATGTATATTTTATCAATATAATTCAGTGTAATTAATTTTAGCAAATTAGACAAATCCTGAATCTTATTAATTCCTAAAATCATTTTGTTTTACTGGATGTTAATAGATTTCTCCTACTCTATTTACTTAATTCTTCATTTGATCTATTAGTCATATGCATATTTTTTAATCTTCTTTATGGAATTTTCTTCTTCCTCACAGTATAAAGCCTGTCACTACGATTTCTTCCTTATCTCTGCTTATTTGTTTGAATTAGTCCACTACATCTTACTCTCATTTTCTCCTGTAAATTATGAGTATTATTAAAAGGCACTTTTTTTCTCTTTTCTTCCAGCTTTACTGAGATATAATTGACATACAACATTGTATAAAATTAAGGTGTACAATGTAATGATTTGGTACACAACTATACTGTGAAATTATTATCACAATAATAAGGTTAGTTAACACCTCATCACTGCACATAATTACCTTTAAGTGCATGTGTGTGGTAGAACATTTAAGATCTATTCTCTCAGAAACTTTCAAGTATGCAATCTAGTGTTGTTAACTAGTCACCATGCTGTACATTGGATCCTCAGAACTCATTCATCTTATAACTTATTCATTTATAACTTTGACCAACAACTCAATTTCCCCACCCCAGCCCCTGGCAACCACCAATCTACTCTCTGTTTATATGCTTTTTTAGAGTCTACATCTAATTAATACCATACAATATTTGTCTTTGTCTGACTTATTTCACCTAGCATAATGTTCTTGTTTCATCCATGTTGTTGCAAATGGCTGAGTTTCCTTCTTTTTAATGATGAATATTCCATTGTATACCTATTCCACATTTTTTAAATGCACAAAGAAGTATTTTATGTGAAATATTGTTTCTTCACATGCAATATTCCAGACAACTGCACACCCTTTTTATTGTTGGGAGTAGACCACACAATATCTCACTTACTATGAAAATTAAATGGTGAAGAAAGGAAAATAGGAGGAAGAGGAGGAGGATGAGAAGAACAAGTAAAATAAGAACATGGAAAAGAAGAAGGTGATGGCAATTACAGGTCTTTTGCAGTTAATATGCTTTCTTTCATGTGAATCAAAACAAAAAAGTGATTTGGTATTACCCTTTTTTCCCATTTAAAAAAAAATGAAAATGAACTGTCTTATACAAATATATGTAACACTAAACATGCAAAAGTAAATCCATTGTTAATATATTTTATATCTATATAGCTAATGGTGAATATGTATGTTAGAAGTGATATAAAACATGAATTAAATTAGTATTCATTCAAATACTACACAGTCATGATTTTATATTTTTCTAAACTATATCTGATGTTAAAGAACTTGCATGAATATATGATTCTAATTAAGTTTATTTCTTTATTTTCCAATATGATGTAACGTGACTAAATAATCCATTAGGGGATCCAGTGGTAAAGAATCTTCCTTCCAATGCAGTGGACACGGATTTGATCCCTGGTCAGAGAGCTAAGATCCCACATGTCTGGACAACTAAGTCCATGTGCCACAGCTACTGAGCTCACACACCTCAAGGAGAGAGCCCTGTGCCACAAACTACAGAGCCCATGCACCCTGGAGCCCACACCACAACTAGGGAGAGAAAACCTGTGTGCCACAACTAGATACAAGTCCGTGTGCCGCAACGAAGAGCCGGCGATCCACAACTAAGACCTGACACAGCCAAAAAAATAAAAGAAAATAAAGAAAATAAATATTTTTTTAAAGTATTAATACAAAATAGTCAGTTAGGAATACCTAGTCTTCATTCCTAAGTAGCATCATTTTGAAGGAAAATTCTGGGAGATGATTAGAGGAGGAACTAATGAAAGAAAGAAGAGGAAGGAAAGGAAAATAAATAGGCATTTACTAGCAAGGGACCAGAATTCCTGTCCTGTTATTTTAAATAGGAAGAGAGAACAATAGAACTCTTACTAGACTACAAATTACTTGATGGGACACAGGGACAGCATGTAACAAGAACTGAAGGTCAACCTAGGCAAGTTTGTTTCATTAAAAAAACAGAATTAGAAGTAGTAACAAGGGTTCGATCTAAAAATTAACTCTTCAAACGAGTTGGAGTATAACTCATCTTCTCTTTCATGAACTTTCTTTGTCCTTTGAACTCACAACACTTACACACCTTTTTTTTGTAAAATCCTACACTGTTTTGTGACATCTCATAAATTAGATTATTATTTAATATTTGGTGTGAATTGAAAAAGCTATTACATGTATTTTACAAGCATCTCTACAATAGGTCTCCTCTTGCTATCTGGAAACATGCCTAGTGTAACGATATACACCTCCTGCTGTAATTACCTCTGCGCCCCATCCCACTCAGACATTTATTAATGGACACAAGAGATTGTTCAGGCCTTCATATTTGTTTTTCCATCTGTGATTGCTAATTAAGCAGGAGCTGGCCTTTAACCAGCCTTCCCTCCCCGCCCTTCCCTTTCCTATTCTCTTTCTTTTCAAACATTAAGATTTTTCTTGCAAAATAAACCATTTATTCATGTGACAGGCTTATGAAAAATTTGTCATTTTTATCTTGCTTCTACACTGAGCTCTAATTTCCAATATTGTGATATTTAATTGCAATGATAAGTATATATGAAAAGCTATGGTCTCATTTTTCTTCTACAGCTACAAATATTCTCACTGTGTACCTTTTCTCTGGGACCTGATTTTACTTAAAATCTAGAAAGCATTTTTCATATTTTTTTCTTTAATAAGTTGTTTCAGAGATACAAATCTCTCTCCCTGGTTCACATTTTGATTTATAGGGGCTACAGATATTTAAATTTTTAGATCATTATTTTCCTTTGTTATATGTTCTTACCCCCAAACTCCCATAAACACAGCACTTCTGCAAATATATATATTAAACAGCTACAGATTACTGATTAGCAAGAAGCTCTGTGAAATAGGAAGGAAAAAGGACCTAAAAAATGTGGCTGCAATAAAAAAATAAAATTCCACCAGAAGATCTTTTAGTTTGACCTTATATAGAACCTACTTAAGCATTATTATTCCCATCCAGAAGACTGTGGTGGAAATTTTAATCTTTGAATGTATGAAAGTAATAATATCTGTACATACTTACTTCCATGTGTATATATTATATATGTCCATAAGCACACATAAATAAATGTATAGCGTGAAGGAGAGCAAGATTAAATCATATAAAGCTAGCAAAATTAACAGATCACTGAAAGGTGATAAAGCAATGTGAAATAAAATTTTGAATTTAATTAATTTTCAAAAACTGTACATTTTTACAAATATAACTAACCAGAGGTGAAAAACTCGTGACCTGCAGGAAAAATCCATCACACAAATTTATCTCAGTTGTTCAGAAGACCAAGTTGGTCGTCACAGTTTCTTAAATTAAAAAAATATACATTTGTTTGTGGGAAGACATTTAGGAGTCTTTCTGAAACCTTGAAAATGTTAAAGTATGTGGGCCGAGCGACTGGATGCAGAATGCCCTGCCTGAGCAGTGGAGGAGCTGAGGGTGCGGGGCGTGGAGACGACGGGGGCATAGGCAGAAAATTGACCCTCTCTGGGGGCGCAGCCCCCTTCTCCCTGCATTCCTCATATCACCCTGTTTGGCCCTGGAGGATGGCCGGTTAGCCAGAGACGGGTAAGATTCCTCAGGGGAGGAACAACCTAAGACAGGCACAGCCGCAGAGGGGCCAACAGGGGTGGGGCACAGACCCTTAATCCTTCTGAGAGAGGTCTCCTGCCCCCAGGGCTGCTTTGCTCTCCGCGCCCAGCTCAAATCCGCACCCTGCTCAGATCCACACCTGCTCAAATTGGACCCAGGAGGCAAACAAAGATCATTGCCCCAGTCATGTGAGGCCTTTGATTTTTTATGGAATTAACCTGGGAGTGTTCGCCAAGAAAATAAAAGCAACGTGGGATGAATCAGCAAGGCTCTTGATCCTAGAGGTCTTGAGTCCCCCGGTCCCATCTTTCTCTTCAGTCTGTGTCTGTGTTTTCTTCAAGCTTGCGGCACCCGTCACTCACTTCGACTTGCTGAGCTGGTCTCGGCATTTGTTAACCTTTAAATATATGTGAATTCCCATAAGATCTAGAGATCAATTTTCCGGCAAAACTGGTCCTGAGTTTCCAAAAGACAGTGATCATCTGGAGCAAAGTTGCAGCTTGTCCTCATGGATTTAGGGCATTTATATCTTCCTACTCTTTCTGCTGGCCTGAGGACAAGAGTCCGTGGTCTAATGTTTTTATAGATGAGAATAAAAAAAGAAAGAAAAAAGAAATGTTTCTGGTATCCACATTCTGTCAAAAATAGGAAAATAAAAGGTCAGCAGAGAGGGCTATGTGTTTCTAAATAAAGTGGGGTGAGGGAGGGGAAGGGCATATTGTGGAAGCACAGACTGTTTCTATGCTTAACATGTTCAATATTAAGCAATAAAGGAAGCTTTTGTAAGAGTAGTCTTGTCTGCTCCACTTATTTATTCATGCCATTCAAAATTGTAAACTTTGCCTTAAAAAACTTATCTGTTCCTGTTTCCCTATCAAATCAGAAAGAATAAACAGAATAGTCTAAGCTAAATTCAAATTCCCCTTGTTTGTTATTCATCCTGCCCAACCCTACTTTTATTTCACCACTTATGTCTAAAATGTTACCATGTGTTTTAACACTGTGGCAGTAGTTTTCAATCCTGGCTGCATACTAGAATCACCTGGGACACTTAAAAATACCACTGCCATACCTCCACCCCTAGAGGTTCTTATTCAATATGTATAGAATGTGGCTTGTGCATCAGTGTTTTTAAAAAAATCTCCATATATGATTCTAATGGGCATCCACAACTAAAATCACTGCTCTAAAGACTCTGCTGCCTTTTAAACATGGAGTAGATGCACTCTCTGCCCTCTCTCATTTTGCAGATTTCATGAGTGCATCCACTTAACCTGCTTAGGTCTTATATATTTCTTTATAAAATGCTATAGAAAGTGTCATAGGGTGAGTTCTTCTGGAAGCCAACCTACAACAAGGATTCCAGTGAAAGAGTGTAATAAATGCTCCCAGGAGTAATCAGAAAGGTGGTGAGGAGAGTGGAATAAGGGAAGTGAGACAAACTACACACAGGTTGAGTTTTCAGAAAACTTCCTAGACAGCCTGAACCATGAGGAGCTCTGGAGTATAAATTACACCTCAAAGTTGACCACATACACAGGCAAAGAAGCTGAGCTTTTGTACTCCTGCACTAGTCACTGACTATGGGAGCTAGGGGAGTAGAGAATGTTCTAAGAACTCTCAGTACTTCCAGCAACCTCTATAGGTGAGAAGCTCCACTGCAATCCTCCAAAGGTCGCAGGGAAAAGGCATTAGCAGGAAAGCAGTCAGACGCTGGGGATGAGCGCAGGGAGCTAGAATACAGGATCCTAGGGGCACCTCTGTGGGACACCACACTCCTGCAGAGGGAGGGTGTGGGATGGTGGTGGAGGACGTATTGATGTTGAACTAAAAGATCTCTAAGACCTTTTTTTAGGTTAAAGAAAATAAATAAAGCTACAAAATGCTGTTTGAAATAAGCCCTTTAGGTCTTTATTTTCTAACTAATAAACATTTAAAGATTTTACTTTCTGCCTCAATCACCTTTTGATTCCTATTTTGGTAACTGCTTGAGAGTTTGACAAGGATACTAATTAACAACTATAACAGTTCTTTCAAGGAGGGTCAAGGAAACACTTCAGAGCATTAATAAATAAAAGATTCTTCACCATGGAACTTGTTCAGTCTTTTTTGGTTTTTTGTTTGTTTTTAGTTATTTATGCTTCTCCCTTTTTTTAAAATAAATTTATTTACTTATTTATTGGCTACACTGGGTCTTCATTGCTGCACACGGGCTTTCTCTAGTTGCAGCAAGCCGGGGCTACTCTTCATTGTGGTGCACAGGCTCCTCATTGCAGTGGCTTCCTCTGTTGCAGAGCACGGGCTCTAGGTGCATGGGTTTCAGTAGCTGGCAGTACACGGGCTCAGCAGTTGTGGCTCATGGGCTCTAGCGTGCAGGCTCAATTTAGTTGCTCCGAGGCATGTGGGATCTTCTTGGAGCAGAGATTGAACCCATGTCCCTTCCACTGACAGGTGGATTCTTAACCACTGCGCCACCTAAGAAGTCCTGGTATTTGTTCAGTCTTAATGCTGTGTATTTGTAATCAAATTTGGAGTCATGTAACATGACCAAAGATTTACATAAATGAGCATATATGTAGAAGAGATATATTTTTACATTTGCCAAATATTTATATAAATAATTATATGAATATGTAAAAATGATGAATGCACTAAGCAAAAGACACCTATTTACAATTTAGACTCTGTCAACTGTTTTAATTAAAAATCCCATAAAGGGCTATGTAAGACATGTTCAGATGATTTAGGCTTACAGTAATTACATTTCTCACTTGTAGAGAAATAAGAGAACAGAGAACAAGAACAGATTTTCAGGCAGTTTAAATCCTTTTGCTAAGGAAAACTATAATGATGAAACATTTTCACCCCAAATGAAAAATGGTAACTAAATAATTTACCCTAAAAAGTACAGCAGTAATCTTAAGGGTAATAGTTTCAAGCATTGCTGAGACAGTGACGTCTTGGAAAAGTCCCAATGTTATAGAAATTCACAGTACAACCTCAACATTCAGCCACAGAAAGTAAATCTAGGAATTCTGACCCAGTTTTTTGACCACGGTTTCTGCAACTTTACTTACCCCTTTCAAAAATATGTCAGAGTTGTTTCTTTTTTTTCTTTTTTTTTTTTGCTATTATCAGCAAAATACCTATGCTGAATAAATAGGACAGGACTAGAGCATAGACAAAAATGAAGTTCTTTGACACCCTTTTCTTTAAATTAGTAATTAAATGAGATTAACATCATAAGAAGAATGGATGTGTGTACATATCTGTGTTAAGAGAAGGAAATAATTTTATGTATCTATTTGCCTACTTTATATCATATATATCATACAAGTTATTTCATTTAATACTCACAACAGCCTTAATATATATGCTAAGAAAAATTATAGAGTCGGAAACTAAGATTTAAACAGGCAAAATTATTTGCCTCAGGTGACACAGCTATTTAACTCTCAAGCTGAGACTGAAATCTCAGTCTGTCTGCCTTCAAAGTTTATGCTCTTTTTTGCTACACCAAGCAAGGAAAAGAAGGTACGTGGTTCAAAAACATATGAACACCACGAAACTTGCTGCCTTTTCAGAGATCAAAATCTATTTTTACAAATTCTGGTGCAGAATTAAGTGAATTGAGTCTGTCTTAATGGTCCTTCTTTTGAAAATTTTTATTTTTTACATTGCAATGAGGAGAGTCATTTTTAAAAAATTTTCTCTGAAGAGCCATCAGAAAATTCATGAGAAAAAGGAATTAAAGTTGCCTGATGACCTTGTCTTCCAACCCTGTTTGACAGCAAGAATGGAGAGGATTCATGCCTGCTTCCTGACATCTGAATTTCTTTATGCCTGGATAATGAATTCTGATAACAACCCACACTTTCTTTGTTACTTGTATTTTGTTTAAGAAAAAAACCATAAAAGGGACTAGAAAAACATTGTTTCCTTGATATTATTCTAGAATTTGGCAGCACTGACAGAAGCATTTGTTTCCTAACAAAAAAAGACACTTAACAATCTCAGGTGTTCAGTATTTTGAAATGACAACTGAAGGTAAGGATAGAATTGCTAATCAGGATCCCAAGAGCAAAGACTATCAGTAATGAGAGTGATTTTTGACATGGAAGACAGGATTTGACTATTTCATATTATGTAGATGTTCTCTCTTCCAACATTGACATCTTATTTATGTTTTTGATGACCACTGACCACCCAACCAGGCATCCATGAATGTCCACTGACCTGTCATCAGAGGGCTGAACATGCCACCTTCAGACTGTACTAAGCGCCTCCATTTTTGAACATGCAGAGGCCTGTAGCTTAGTTACCCCTGCGCACAACCCTTCTCCAACCATCTTTCCCCATGCTCCCCACTCACAGATTGCTCTGCTTCTTTCTTCTATATCCCATAAATACCTCTAGCCACTTGCCTTCAGGGAGGCAGATCTGAAACTCGTCCTACCTTCTCACTTGGCGGCGCTGTGAATAAACTCTCTTTGCTGCAAACTTAGTGTCTCAGTGTTTTGGCTTGCTCTGTGTTGGGCAAAATAAACCTGATACAGTAACAATTATACTAGCGAGGAAAGAGTAAGCCATGTATTCTACTAAATTCCAAATACATACATCTTGGGCTAGTTTCCTTTGTTGCAAGTAGTTTAGAATTTCAAACAAGTGTAAATTTTAAAAAGAAAAAAAAAAAAAAAACAGAAAGGAAATGTTTTGGAAGACCTGTAGAGTATTTCAAGAAACCAAGAGAAATGGGGCCATGGCAAATGCCAATATGGAAGGAAAAACAAACAAACCAGTGACATGGAGTATTAATTACAGAAGATAAATCATCATCTAGGCGAATTGTTACCTAAAGCCACCTCTTTTGTATCTAACCACTTTCAACTAAAGTGTACTGCGCTGCCTCGCCTGTGACTATGTTTGGCTTCCGCCTCCATCTCTACTTCTCTGAGCTGTAGCTCCGGGTATAATGGAACAAAGATTACATTTAGAATCAGAACACCTGGATTTGAGTTTCATTTTCACTTTTCACTAGTGCATTTTAGGCAATACACTTCATACTTCAGTCTTAAGCCTGTTTATCCATAACCACCATAATTGCTTTCAATTCTAACACTGGGCTGGCCAAAAGTTTCGTTTGGCTTTTAAAGTAAAAATGAAAGACACATTTTTTATTTTCACCAAGAACTTTACTGAACAATGTATTCAACCTTTTGTTCCATTACCTTCTGCCGTTTTTCATGCAACTTCATAATTCCAATTTCCCAAAACTTTTTATCTTTTGAGCAAAGAAATGTTCCAGGCGCTTTTTATAGTCTTCCAGGGAATGGAAATTTTTTCCACTAAGAAAATTTTGGAAAGACCTAAATAAATGGAAATCAAAGGTCCAATGTTAAAACGGAACATTTTTGTTATGTTTAAGTAGAGAATCACATGCGGAAATACTGTCAAGAAGGTTTTCTTTGCTTAACTTATGTGGAAGCGAAATACCAAAGTGATTAACATAACCAAGCTGGTGTAAATGATTTTCAATGCCTGATTTGGATATTTTGAGCATGTCGGCTATCTCCCACGTGGTATAACATTGATTGTTCTCAGTTAATGTCTTGATTTGATCACTATCAATTTCAGCTCGTCTACCCAACTGTGGAGCATTGTCCAGCAAGGAATCTCCAACATGAAACTTCAAAAACCACTTTTGACACATTCAATCAGTCACAGAACCTTTTTCATACACTGCACAGATATTTCTTTTTGCATTTTAGTTGTGTTTTTACTTTTCTTGAAATAATAAAGCATAATATGCCAAAAATGTTGCTTTTTCTCCATCTTTAATATTAAAATGGCTATACAAAAATTCACCAATTTTGACTAGTTTTTTTTTTAAAGCCATGCTGATAATGCAGCTGTCACAATACAATCTAACAAAATTGTTTCGAATGAAATTAAAGACAACTAAGCGCTACTGGAGCCATCTTATGGAAAAAAACAAACAAAATTTTTGGCCAATTCAATATGATTTTAATAAATGTATCGGAGCTAACTGTGTTCCACTTGAAATTTATCCTTAAAATGAGATTACTTAAGAAAAAAGTTTAGAGAGAATAAAATGACTGAAAGTATCTTAGTGAAAATCTATTTTTAGAGAGTAGAAGAAAAAGAAAAGAGGAGGGCAGAGAAGAACCAGAGGAGTAAAAATAATCACAGAAAGTACAGAAGACACCATTATAAGACAAAAAAGAGCTGAGATCAGTAGTGTCTTCTGAATAGATATGGAGGTCAATCACTCAGAAATAACTATTAAAATTGATGACAAGATTATTTGATGAGCAACAAGGAAAAACAGGTTGGAGAGAGAAAGAGGGAATGAAGACTGGGTGCTCCGGTTGTAAGAGCCAAATTGAAACAAATTTTAAAGTGAATGGGTGATGACTGCAGAAATGAACACTCAGAACACGCATTACTTTGTTGAAAATTTGGTTAAATTTCTTTAAACTAATTAGAATACTGATCATAATTCTTTTGACAAACTTTTTCTCTTTCAAACATGACGACAATCTAATGGCCATAAGTATATTTCAAGGACAGATGACATACACAATTACTAAATGCAGACAATGACATTGTGTGTTACCTATGATCCCTAAGATTTTTTTCTATGAAATTTTGACTGTAGAAACATTTCTAATAAGAAGCAGATGCTCTCTCATCAAAACTTTCTGTACCTTTGAAAAGCAATCAAGGATATTAAATAGCATCTTCCCTGCTGCATTCACTCTGGTGGTCATCTCGTTATATGATCAGGATACATGTACTCTGTTATTTCCCCCCGGGATGTCATTATTTTTAAATATGAGGAACTGAAAGATAATAAGCTCTTTATCTCCCCCCAAATCCCACAGCTCCACATGATCAGAAAGTTCAGGGCTTTCGGTTATTTATTTGAAAGAGACAAGAAAATGACTTTTAATAATTGGATATGAGCTCTAAAGTCAAGTGGATATAAGATTCAAAGTCAGCTAATGCAATGTAATAGGTAATTCTCAACTTTTATTTCCCAAACTAAAGACACTTACTGATTTATTCAAGCAGCGAATGGCTATGGAATTCAATTTTTTTCTCCTGAAATGGATTATACTTTATAACACCAACATTAAGTTCTCTCTGTTTGGATCTTGGTCAAACCAGACTTATTATTTTTCCCACTTATACATAAAGATATAGAATTGGGCTTTGTTAAAAAGAAAGCTCTATAGATTTTTATTTTAAATGCCAGATTTAGAAAAAATGTCAGCCAAATATTGTTTAAATAAAAATATGGAATATAATCCTTTGTCATTTCCTGATCCTTTCTGTTCTCTGTCATCCTCAAGCTGGATGAAGTCACAATATTTTTATAACTCCAAGAGAATTTAATTACCCAGTTGAGCATTCTTATAATTTTTTATGAAACCCTTTGAGAACGAGATTATGAATGTTATGAATACTGTCCATAGGAAAATACATATGTACACATAAAAATAACATTTACCTATAGTTTCAGGTTCTCTGAATCCCAGGATAAGAACCCTTGACCTAATCCGACCCTATAATTTTATAAATAAAGTCACTAGCATGGTACTTTTTCCAGACAACCAATTGATACCTAGCATGGTGGAAATTCAAAGCTATGGGTACAAATAACCTATTCAATACTCTTTCTACAATGCCACCTTGATTCTCTGTGAGCATGTTCCATACAAAAGTAATTATAAATATCCAACAAGTTTTAGCTGTACCAAGAGTAAAGTACACACAAGGGACTGGGATCGAAGCACAAGGAGGTTAATAGAGAGCAGCTTCTGGGGCCAAGCAGACCTGACATACCAGCTGTGGGGCCCTGGACTGGAGAAGATCTGATACAGTCGTCATCTACTCGTGAGTGATATCTCTGAAACCTACCTTATGAAGGCTTTTGGAGAATTACACATGCTAACAGATGAAAAGAGCTTATCCATGTGCTTGAAACATAGTGGTAAATAAATAATGTGACCTAGTAGAGTAGCATATTGCCATGACTAGGTTATTCAGAAGTTAAATTGGCAGGATCCCCTGCCTTCAAGGATCACTTGGTTGATTAGGTTACGTGCAAACTTAACAACACAAGCCGTTAACCAAGCCCTGTGGCAGGTCCTCTACATTCCAGTCCTAATATTCACGGGGCTATAAGAATGGCACGTCCAGCTCCTACTTTGGTTTAAGTGTCTAAGGTGAGCATGGTGAACAAACCTGTTTATTTCCAAGGCTCACAACTGTAATTCAAAAATCAGCCGCCAGATGAGCACCGCGATGGCTCTATGCTACAGCTTTATGACCCGTGCATCTCAATTTCCCCATATATTTAGGTACGTAAGAGTCATGGTAAGCTATGTTTTTACTATTTTTTAAAAAAAGCAAAGCATTAAAGTCAATCATTTTAAACAAACACAATCTACGGCAAATACAGGCTTTTGTGGCTACTCTGCTAAAAGCAGATGCCCTCCGCACCCCGCCCCAACCTCCCCCCCAAAAAAATTGGCTCCTGTTGAGACCAATGACATCACACACACCAGGAGGGTGCGAAATGGTATGGTTTATTACTTACATAAGTGAAGCTTTTCTGAGCAGAGCAGGGCAGGCCTCCCAAGTAAGTCTGAAAGGGCTTCAGAGAGCAAGGAAAGGAAGAGGGCTGGGGTTTTTAGTGCAGTTAGGGAGTAGGCGTGGGAGAAGGTTCCCATGCGTGGGCAGGAGCTTCCATGGTTTGAATCAACTGGGCCAAAGGAGGGAGCACATGGGGTTTCTTATCCGCTTGTCCAGAGCTGGGCAAAGAAGAAGAGACAGGGTGGGCTTAGAAGCTGTCAGCAGTCACACATCAGAAAATGGAGTCAGTCTTTATTACGCTATGTATGGTGAGGCATCGTCACACTAAAATTAACCATCATCAGTGCTTAACTACTCTCAATAGGTTATTTTAACCCTATTGAGAGAAAACAAGCAACTCATCTGGGTGCCTAAAGCCTTTTTTGGAACAGCCTCAACTGACAGGGCAACCTAAGCCTATTCCACTGAAACTTAGATTTCTTATAGCACTGCCTTGAACATTTAAACTGTGTTTTTGCAAATACTTTAGCTACAGTTCTGCAACTGGAAGAAACTGACCATTTGCAACCATCTTCTCCTATAATCAGGGACAAAAGGGAATAGCAAAAAAATGATGACTATGCTTGGCATATTTACTCATGACTGTCTTTTTCTAATCAACAACAGACTCTGTTCACATTTCAAGGATTTAAAATCAAATATATTTAACTTCTTTACCAAATTATATAGATTCGTCTAAGTTTATTTCTGCTTTTAAAAGCAGAAGACACTTTTCTTGCTGAACACATTAAAAATAGCTTGCATAGCTGCACACCAAGCAGACGGCAACTGTGAATAACAGTGATAGACAATAGTTTCTTCCCACTGCAAGTGCCAAATGACAACATGGTGCACAACACCAGTGCTTCAGGGCCTCAGAGGGGAGACAAAACCTTCTCGAAAGGGACTGAACAGAGGAGATTCGAGAGAATATTGAGAGAAAGTAAATGTAAAGTAAATGGAGGAGGAAATTTCAGATGGGGAGTGAAGCATAACACTTACATGCATGTGTAAGTGTTAATATAAGACTCCCAGTCTGAAAGAAATGCATGTGTGTGTGCCTGTATTTTAAGTGTACTGGCACATGGTTCCAGCATAAAATAACGGCAAAAAGGTAACTGACTTCTCCTTACGTAATTCAAGGAACATGTGTATTTTTCACGTTATAAAGAAACCCCTTTTTGAAAAAGCGATTAGAAATTAGCTGAAATTGACATATCTGGTTCTGAAACAAAATTTACAGAAAACAAAAACTACGTGAGAAATATAAAAAGATATAGAGCTTTCAAATGGGCTTTTGAGACTAAAGAAAGGCTGTTGAAAATACAACGTGTCTGGAAGAGAAGGGCTACCTGAGAATCAAGCAGACTCCCTTGAGAACAGTAAAATCTGTCAGGAACCAGGTCTGTTTGAATTCAACACCACGTTCCTGGTGCTTAAGCTAGTGCCTGAAACCTAATAGGTGATCAATAATTTTTTAATGAATTAATAAACATTTTCTTGGGAGCAAGTGCAAAAGTGTACTGTATAATATTGAGCTAATAAAAATTTCTTTTGCAGAGCATGGTTAGAGTCTAAATTCAAATGAAATCCTTTTTAAAATGGACCATATGTCTGCAACCTGCCAGTCACCTTAATTAGAAGACAAACTACCCCCATTAGAAGACTATCCTATTCTTCAAATGAGTAAATTAATGTTATGATAAAAGCATTATTCTGAGAAAATGCACTGCGTGAACGTGGGAACTATTGGGATTGGTTTCAAGTCTAGAAGTGCAGGTGTTCTGTGTGTATCAGCATTCCAGCAGGGTTGTTATCAAGCAAACAGAGGACAGAAAGTTCTCTTCAACACGCCAAGTGGAACATATTATTACCAAAGGAAGCTCCTTCCCTTTGCTTTAGAACTATTCCCCAACAGAGCTTACTATTCCCTGTGCAGTGTACAGATCATGTACACTACACAGATCATTCATTTTAGAAAATTTGAAGTAAACTCCTCTAAAATGTAATGAGAATGGAAACTCATAACCCCTTAACTCTGAGACAGCTGCCACAAATACGTAATATTTGTGAATATAGTGAATCTACCAAATCCCTATATGCAGTCTTCCCATACACCCCCTCCCCAACAAAACTTGCCAGCTTTGGCTGATACAGTCTGTGATTTTCACATATTAGTCTCTAGGACCAGGGGTACTTATCAGTCACAAGCCTTCACCAAACAGGCTAACAAATTTGAGAAATATACATAGGAGCTATATAGGAACTAAAATGTAGTACAAACTCTATTTTCCAAAGAACAGTTTTTGTTTTGTTTTATAAAACCAACTTTGAAAACACAGCTTGATTGAAAGACCAAAATGAGCCACGTTGATTCACTTATTCAAAAATTACTTAAAGGAGGGTGGAGGGATAGTGAGGGAGAAATGGCTTGGAAGTTTGGGATTAGCAGATGCAAACTATTATATACACAGTGGATAAACAACAAGGCCCTACTGTACAGCACAGGGAACTATATTCAATACCCTGTGATAAACCATAATGGAAAAGAATATGGAAAAGAATGTGTGTGTATATATATATATGTATATATATGTATAACTGAATCACTTTTCTGTACAATAGAAATTTACACAACATTGTAAATCAGCTATACTTCAATAAAATAAATTTTAAAAAATAATTTTTAAAAAAGTACTTAACAAGGTATGCCAGGAACTATTCCAAGCACTGGGGACAGAGCAGTTAACTTACATTCTTATGGAGCCTGCATTCTAGGGAAAAGACAGACAATGAAATAATAAGCTATATGCCATCCCCAGGAATGGGTATAAAGAGTGCCATTTTAAGTAGGGAGGTCTGGAAAGGCCCAACTGAAAAAAGGACATTTGAGCAAAAACACAAAGGGTACCAGCACACTTGAGAGAACAGCATTTCAGGTAGAAGAGACAGTGAATGCAAAGGTGCTAAGCTGAAACATATCTGGTTTTTGACCTCTGTCTTCCTGAGTTGGGTTGTTTTAGCTACAGCTGGGGAACCACAGGCTACTCCAGTGGGACACAGAGCAGCACCACAACTCCTGCCCCTCCTACTCGGACACTCAGTCTTATTTCATTCTAGAGTACGCCTCACAGAAACAAGAGTGGAGAAAGGGTATGTTTTACCTGTACTTTATATAACAGAGACCTGCTGGAAGAATGCCCTTCTTTTCAATCTCACGAAGTACAAAAAAGACATCTCTACTTCCATGGGAAGGAGATGAAAACAGGAGATGAGATAGGAATCAGAAGTGACCCCTAAACTGAAGAATTGAATGTGATTTCTTTTTCCTCTGAGTGTGGGGAATGAATAATAAGTGTCTTTTTATTTTAATATTATTTTATATTATATATCTTCTTCAGATATTGAAAAGGAATTGACATCTTTATTCTAAGTCAGTATGAGTAAAATTCTTTCTGCAATAAGAGAATTACTGCTACTATCTTCTCTGTAACTATGATTCAACCATATGTGTTACTCAATTGTACTAAATAAACATGTGAATAATTCTCTGCGTAGAGAATGAAATCTTGACAAAAATCTATAAGACTGTTCTGATGTCAACAGTTACCCGCATCCTTTTTATGAGGAGAAGTTACTTTTCACTTTTTTGAGTGCAACTGAAAAGTGAGGGTGCAGAGAACTGACTTGGAACTCTCTGACTCTGGAAAGAGTCAGATGTGGATAAATTACATCCTTAAATCAAGCTGGGAAGAAGCAAATACTGCTGGTGAGGCTTTCTTCTCCATTAGGAATCTGAGCAAGTCAAAGAGAGACAGACATAGATGGGATGAATAGGTCATGTATGTGTACATTTTTATAATTTTGATAAAAAAATAATTAGCATTCCAAAATAACTATGCAATCAACACATATCTCCAAGGAAACTCACAATTTAGCATTTCAAAATGTTTGAACAATTGTAAAATCAATTTCCTGTCCTAATCACCAGTTTTCATACAGATAATTTTAGTATAATTCTGAACATCAAAGATGGTAGATGGGAAATTGGACTTCTCATTAAACTAATGTAGTTAATTGAATCTAGTCCTGGAAGAACATTTACTCTTGCAAAAGGCACTCGAAGCTACATCATTTTATGTACCATTTCAGCTCTAGTTCTTAAGATAAATTTTTTTCAATAAAGAAAAGAATTCAAGTAATGTTCAAACATTCTGTGGACAGCAAATTGTCAAATTAGATATGAGCCTTGTTCATCTCGTTCTACGGAAATTGAATGATGTTACCTCCTAAAAATTATATTGAAAGCATGTTTTCAGAAATCCTTGAAAAATAGCTGCCTACGCACATATCTGTGACTTCCTTTCTCTCCCTAGTCTGTCAGAGACAGCTCAACTTGTATTTTGAGTGAAACAATTGCTGGAAAATAATAGGGCTCCCAAACACATCTGAAGCTTCTACTCCAGAGAGAATAGGGCAGTCAATGCCAGGAGATGTTAGCATTAGAATGCCCCTGCTTACTGCCCCACAGGAGGACTCAGGTCCTGAAGCCTGGGAGAAGGTCTTCCTTCCTGATAGGACCTGAGTACGGACTTTGATCTCACAGCTGTTAGCGCATTCTAGCTCAGAAAACTGGATGGGTTTCCTCAACACATATAGATGAACCACCCAGCCTGCTCACAATACGTATACTGTTGGATGATTTCTTGATCAAACAAGCAAGTGCTTATGGAAAGAGTAAAGCAGGGATTATGGGAAAATTTAAACATTAATAATATTTGATGATTGATTTTAAAATATTATGTGAGGATCACGACATGGCTGAATTTTCTTATGCTTATTATTTTTACTGTGGATTGGGACATACCATTTTCTTTTCAGGGAGTAGGGCTTCTAAAGGGTTTTTTCCTGCCCTATATGTGTAGTTGTGATAGAATTTCAATAATCAGGATGTAGTTAACCACATTTTAGTAAACACTGACTGTTGGAATCAACTGCTCTCCTTCAGTGCAGCTGGGAGAAGACTATTTCTCTCCCACTTGTACTAGAAAGGCACAGAAAGCAAAAGGTGTGAACATCTAACCTCAGCAGAGCCAGTAGAGTGATTGTTTGCCTAATAGCAAAGAAGAACATTCTGTATCCCTAACCATTTCAAATGAGTTGCCTGAAGAACCTCAAATGATAACTACAATATGTTTAAGGAAACTCTCCCCCAAACACATGAGCAAACAGAGAAAGATTACAAATCATAAGAACACACTAATTTTAAGGAGTTAGACCAAGCCAAGTGTTCAGAGCAGTGCTTTCCACTGAGGATATATTTAGTTGGAAAAATAAAAGACAATCTTGAATGAGCTGTAATGTAAATTCTTAAGGTTTTACAACATAGCACAATGGAGCAATCAGAGAACTACAAAATAGTTTTAGGAAAGAAATATGGTTTCAAAATTTTTAATTTCGATAATGAAACTCAAAAATGATGGAAACCATATTATGTCTTGGGAAGTCAAGGGAAGACATAAAGCAAAGATAATATGTCACAAGTGAAAAGATAAGAGACATGGAACTGATCCAGGGCTTCCTAAAAAAAGAGAGGGATAGCTGGACAAGAAGAAATAATCAGATAGATAATGGAAGAAAACTTCCCTGAATAACAGAAAGATTTAAATGTTCAAATAGAAAGACTCACTGAGTTTAAAATAGGATTAATTTCAAAAGAGATAGCTAAGGAATTTTCTGAATGACAGAGATAAAGGAAAATTTTACAAGCCTACAGAAGGAAAGAATAGATTACTTACAGAAGAAAAAATCAAAACAGCATCAAGTTTCTCACGTAAGCTAAGAAAACAGATTTCCAGAAGAAAGAACCACGATCCAAGTATATATCTTCACAATGTTTTATTCTCATACAAAAGACATACATTTAGGGACATGCAAGGAAGTTAAAATTACACCACTTTTATAATAATTCTAAGTAATTGAGAAAGTTCAACAGAGTGAAAATTAAGTCCAGACAAAGATCTATCAGAATGTCTTAAACTGTTTGGGCTGCCATAACAAAACACCACAGACTAGGGGTTTAAACAACAGAGATTTATTTTCTTACAGTTCTGGAGGTTGGACATCTGAGTTCAGGGTGCCAGCCTGGTTGCCTTCTGGTGATGGCTTTCTTCCCAGCTTATAGATGCTGCCTTTTCCCTGTGTCCTCACATGGTAGGGAAAGAGCAAGAAAGTAGCCAAGAAGAGAGCCAACACCAGAAACCATTCATGCTGGAACCATGAATCCTGATCTTGGGCTTCCAGCCTCAAGAACTGTGAGAAAATTAATCTTTGCTGTTTAAGCCACCCAGTCTGTGGTATTTTGTTACGGCAGCCTAAGTAGACTAAGACAGCTTCTGGTAGTGAAGGCAGGTGCTGCTATAACAAATATCTAAAGAATCTGGGAATAGCTTTGGAACTGGATAATTGGTAAAGGCTGGAAGAGTTTTGAGTGCATGAGGTTTCAGACATAAATGAGGAAGATGTTATTGGAAACTGGAGGAAAGGTGATCCTTGTTATAAAGTGGCAAATAACTTGGCTGAACTATGTTCTAGTGTTTTGTGGAAGGTAGAACTTGCAAGTGATAGAACTGAATATTTAGCTGAGGAGATTTCTAAGCAAAGTGCTGAAGGAGTGGCTTGATCCTTTCTGACTGCTTATAGTAAAAGGTGAAAAGAGAAAGATGAATTGAAGAAGGAATTGTTAAGCAAAGAGGAACCAGCACTTGAAAGTTTGGTATATACTCAGCTTATCCGTACTGCAAAAAATGAGCAAATGTGTCCTGAAGATAACACTGAACATTTCATTAAAAGATTATCGATGCAAATTATAAACTTCATCAGCTCTCTCAGCAGAAGTCAGGAATAGAAATGGGATTATAACAGTAGAGGTATGGCCAGTTTGAACTAAAGGGGGCAGAGAAGCCAGGACAGAAGCTGAAGAAAGCTATCAGACTTCTTGAATTTCACAGGACAGCACCATAGAGCTATTCAACTGCAAACATGTGCTATCCTTCAAGAAAAAGGAAGGCAGACCCAAAAGTGATTCACAGATTATCAGGGCTGCTACTTTCACCACAGGACTCAGAGTGCACAGGCCCCAGGGAAGGCCTTCGTGTCAAGTTTCCTGGCACACACCTGATTGTTGCTGAAACAGTAGGCTCCTCCTACGGTGGTTCACAACTCTTCTAGCACATTGGCGGACTTCTGGAATGACGTGGGAAGGCAGATGGCATTCCTTTCTGGTATCATTCTATTCACTGCCCCAAGATATCTCCTTCTTGAAGTACCCACTAATGTATTCTTATTTCCCACTTCTAGTTGGTATTTTTAACATACCTTAAAACAATCTCAAGGGTTTTGCTTTCTATTTGGGTTGCAGAGAACGAATATCCACTAGAAATCAAAAGGTTTAATATAGCATCAAGTGTAGGCTTCATCTTACACCCTACGGTGGGAAGATATCCTGAATTAAAAGAAAAATCTTACATAAAATATTTGTAATTTTGAATATTTCCACAGAATTAAATAAAACTCAACAGAATGGTGCAATCAGTGAAGGCCCATGCACTCTTGGGTAAGAAGGGATATAACATGCAGAGTGTGGTCATAACCCATGGAGCCAGAATGTTTTAGAGGACTGCTCAGCTTCTCTGGATTGAAGTCCTATTGGTGTTGAGGGATTTTAAGAACTTGATACTCTCGACTTCCTAGGTGGCACAGTGGTTAAGAATCCACCTGCCAATGCAGGGGACATGGGTTTGAGCCCTGCTCCGGGAAGATCCCACATGCCTTGGAGCAACTAAGCCCATGTGCCACAACTACTGAGTCTGCGCTCTAGAGCCCGTGAGCCACAACTATTGAGCCCATGTGCTGCACCTACTGAAGCCCATGTGCCTAGAGCCCGTGCTTCACAACAAGAGAAGCCACCTCAGTGAGGAGCCTGTGCACCACAACGAAGAGTAGCCCCCGCTCTCCACAACTAGAGAAAGCCGGTGTGCAGCAACGAAGACCCAACACAGCCAATAAACAAATAAAGTAAATAAGAATAAATAAATTCATAAAAAAAAAGAACTTGATATTCTCTAAGAAATTGGAGATGAATTTTAGTGCACTTACTCAACCACAATAATTTTGTCTTGTCCATCAGTGACTACTTTGGGGTAAGGCCCAAGGTAATAAGCTACTTCAAAAGCTACAGCAATGTTCTGGGGGCCAGTATAGGCTATACAAGCAAAACTCCCACGTGATCCTGTTGCACTCCAGGGTCATACCTTTATAATGGTAATGCTCTCTCCATGACACTCACCAAGTCATCTTCTCCATTTTCTTATGCTCCTCCATTCCATCAGCACAGACCTCCAGCTGACTGTGGGTAAGACTTAGGTGAGTGGGATACCAATTGACACAGAGCAATCTGAGATGGCTGAGGTATGGATCAGTCTCTCCTCAGGGGTTGTCCAGGACCTGTTGGGACCCTGGGGTCTAAACAGTCTGAAAGCTATATTAGTGACTATTCCTGAAAAGGCCTTAAACAAACCTTGTTTTAGTGGGGAGAAGACTGATACATTGAAAAGTGATTAGGATGGATTCCAACAACAGGAAGAAACAAAATCGAAGACATGTGAATTCACAGTCAAATGCTATAATGGGAGAGGGAGTCAACTGGTATGCATGTTAACAAGTTGTGCTTTGGGAAACTTTGGTGGAGTATATGAAAAGAGAAAATCATTTCCAGATGGACATGCTGTATTGTTAGGTGACCAGCCAAGCACTAAGCTGTATATTTATAAACTGGGAGTTCAGCAACTGCCTCAGGAATATTGAGCAGTCATGAATGAGACAAACCTGGTCCAAAGGAATGGTTTAACCATTGATTTCAAAGGAAAAAAGATACCAGCTACCAGAATATGAAAATGAGGGTAGAATAACAAATTTGATATGTGGAATAATGGAGACAATAAGGGTTTTCCTACTAAGTGAAAATAAAGTTGCTTATTAATAAAATGTCAATCAGCTAGGGGAACAAGAAGAATTAGTAATAAATACTCAAACTGGTAAAATTTTACTGCAAGAATATGAATATGAAAAGCTTCTGACTTCCACACATAATTTGGGAAATGCAAATAAAACTACAATAAGATATTATTTTAAAACTATCAGGTTAGTACAAAATATTTCTAAATTTTATTATATTATGTTAATGAGGGTGTGTGGAAACAAAAACATCTATGCACTATTGATGGGACATTAAGTTAATACAATTTTTGGAGTAAAATTTGGCAATATCTATCCAAATTAAAAATTATATATCCTTTGACTCAAGAATTTCACTTGCAGATATTTAACCTAAATACAAAATTTTAGTTTACACAAATGTAAATATGCATTGTCTATAAGTGCAAAAAAAGGAACAATTTAAATGTCCATTGGAAAGCTTGATATTATGTCAATTCTATTCAAAATTATGTGTTAATTCAATGAAATAACAATGATGACTAATAATTCTTTTTATAAAGCTTGAATAAATTATTTTTATAAAACTTTAAAATTCATACAGAGGAGAAAATATGCAAAAAGTCAATAGAATTTAGAAGAAAGAACAGCAAGAAAATAACAAGATACTATCCAGTATTTAAAAAAGTAAATACAAAATTAAAATTGAATTGATTACTGTAATAATAGACAGGAGAGTAAGAGAACAGACTGAAGGGTTCAGAATAACCTATGTTTATGTGGACTTTTTTTTGTTAATGATTTCACATTAGTGGTAAAAGCATGTATTCAACTATTGGTAGAAAGACCACTGGTTATAGATTAATAACAAAATAACTTACTGTATTTCACTAATTCTAAGACTCATGCCTTTTCATATTTTATTATTTCTGAAATCAGTCTGTATCTTACAGTTAATGAAGGGTCACAGTTTAATTGGAAATATTTTTTTCTTTCTTACAGGTATGTAAATTAAAATAATCTTTATATAATAGTTTTAGATTTAACAATATATAGTAGATCCCTACTTACTGCAACATAGGATAATTATTTCCAAAAAATGTAAAGTGCTAAATGTTTATGAACACACACACACATACACACACACTCTCTAGCTAAAACATAGATAAAAACATAAGTAATTTTTATTTATAATTGAGGAGTCTGGCTTCAAGTCAAAATCCTGTGATCTTTCAAGCCCAACCATTGGTAACTTACAAAAGCTTTACCAAGCAGTTCTTATGGGTGGAAAGCTGCCCTCCCCAGTTCAAACTTGGTGCAGAGTGAGTGCATTTGAAGGGAGTTTCAAAGACTCAGCCTCTCAGCCCCTGGACCACCCTCTTGGACATGCTCACACACAGAGCTGCTTTCCTAGCCTTGGTGCCTCAATTCAGAGAGCTCCTTATAGAAAGAAGGGTGGGAGAGGGAGGGTGTCTCTGGCCAGACATTTTTCAGGTGCCTCCACCGAGACTTCCTGAAGGGGTGGGGAATGTCCTTGAAGCACTTTTTTCCATTATGACTCAAAACTTTCCACTCCTAGCCCTTCTTCTGCTCCCTCCCTCAGGACTCAGGTTCATAAAATAGCAGGAGACTTTAGTTCAGGGCTCCCTCAATAAAGACACAACTTCCTCCACCTGCACTGCAGATCATCTGAGTGACCCTCACCTGGCAACAATCCATGGGGAAAAATGGAACATTGAGGGAGCCAGCACTTTTCCTTTAGTAAGTGAATAAAGGCTTAATTGCTAGTTTCAATCTGGCTCATTATCCTAATTGACCAGCTGGATATCTGGTATATCTTGACAATAATCACATTATCAAGAAAATCATAAATAAAAAAAAAGAAAAAAACTATCTGACAGGCTTGATTGTATGCCAACTAAAATTATGTCAATAACCCCTATAAAAAGTTAAAATACAAGTGACAGATAAGGAGAAACTATTTGCAGTGTGTGTAACAGAGAAGGAATAGCCAGAATATATACTTCTACATGTTAATAAGGAAAAGAAAAATTCACAGAAAAAAATAAAATAAAAATATACAACATAACTACTACACAAACATACATACTACTAATAAGAGAAATAGAGAGAGAAACAAAATATCATTTTTATACTTATAAAAATAATAAAGTGTAATTTAAAATGTTGAAAATATTCACTGGTGATTAGACCACGTAGAAACAACCTTCCTCAAATACTCTTAGTAGAGAATATATTGCTGTAAATAGTCCCCAAATTATACTTCTAGGTTTCCATTCTACAGAGATATTTTCACAATTGCACCAAAATTGTTCAGGCATATCTTGGAGATATTGCAGGTTTGGTTCCAGACCACCACGATAAAGCAAATATCACAATAAAGTGAGTTACGCAAAGTTTTTGGTTTCCCAGTGTATATAAAAGTTACATTTACACTATACTGTAGAGTATTAAGTATGCAACAGCATTATCTCTAAAAGGCCAATGTATATATCTTAATTAAAAAAATAATGCTTTTGGAACAATGCCATCAAAAAACTTTCTTGATGCAGGATCACCACAAACCTTCAATTTATAAAAAACACAGTATGTGTGAATGCAATAAATTGGAGTGAAATAAAATTAGCTTGCACAAAGATATTCCACTTAGCAGTACATGTAATACTGACGAACTAGAAGTAACCTATATATTAGGCATATTTTAATTAAATTCAGAGCATGTATTCACATAATATGATATGCTATGCATCCATTAAAAATTATAAGCTTCAGCTTTCTGAGTTAGAACGGAGAAATGAAATCAGATTCCTTCCTCTAATCCTAATGAAATGTGTATAAATAGGTAAAACATAGGGGGAAAAAAGAAAACATTTATAAACATTCAAATCTAGTTTTATCCTGCATTAAACAAGGATTAAGAGAATGAAGGATAAACAAGATCATCAGAGTGAAGAAGACAGAAGAGGAAAGACAAAAGGAGTCTCTCTCCAGCTCTTGCAGTTTAGTAAAGATGTGACTGAAATCTACTAATCTATTCTCTCACTTTTATCAAGAATGGAAACATAATAAAATTAAGAACAACCAAAACAACAGTCATATCAAATAGTTTTAAAAGGATTAATTAGTCTAACACAGACTGAATCTAAAAGTAAAACCCAAAAGTAACCTGTACATGGTGAAAAATTAAGTGATGCACAAGTGTTGAAAATAAGTTTCATTTTACTTTCAATAATGTAAAGATACAAGCAATAAAAGTAAAGAGATGAAATATTAATATTAGTCATGGTAAAAATTGAAGCAAAAGCACTATATGAGACAAATGATAATTTCATTAATAATAATTGGTTAAGTTTACATAGAAAATTGTGAATACTTATACATCTGATCAACAGAATCTCAATGTATGAAGCAAACACTTCAGGAAATGCAATGTAAAAATAGACAAAGAATTAACAACGTCAAGAGACTTTAACTCACCTTTCTCAGACTTTAAAGAATCAAATAGATTTTTTTAAAAAGGAGCAAACAAGATGTCTAAATAACACAATGAATTTGGATCAAAAAGATATATTAATCTCTGTATTCTGAAAAACAAATAACACACCTTTCTTTCAAGTGTCTGTTATATTTTAAAATCTGACTTTGTTATTCCACAAACAAAATGCCAATATATTATAAAAAGATAAAATAATGAGATAAAATTATCTGATCACAAGTAAATACAATTAGCTAACAATAAAAAGAAAATACCAAAAACATCTATTACCTGGACATTATTTTTTATTTTCATTCAGAAAGAAAATAACTAAAATAGCCAAATATCTGGAAAATAGAAAATGTTTTTTAAATGTATAGAGGAAAAATCTATTATTTAAATGCTAATTTTAATGGAAAAGAAAGTCACAACATGAATTAACCACTCAACACAAAACATTAGAAAAAGTTAAACAAAGTAAATTAAAAGAAATAAAAAATAAAGATAAAAACAATAAATTTGAAAAAATAACTAATAAATCAATTCTAGAGATATTTCTTTGAAAAAACAAGTAATAAAATAGCTAACCTAACTGAGAAAAAAGAGAGATGATGCAAAAAGACAGAGACATAAATATCAGAAAATTATTACAGATGGAGAGGAAATTAAAATAATATAATTTGTTCAAATATATGCAATTAAATTTGACAACTTGGATTTCTTGGGCAAATAATTTCTAAAATTGACCATAAAATAAATAAAGATACTAAGTATTATCTAACATTTGTTGAATGAGAAAAATAACAGAGCTGATCTGTGGAAATGATAGAGACTAGATTGTATACAGGTGAAGTCTATCACACTTTCAGGGAACAGATAACTTTTACTAAAGTATTCCAAAGCAGGTGAGAAAGGGAAGTTTTCAAATGCTATCTATGAATTCAATATGACATTGAATACAAAACCAGACAAAAATAGCTAAGGAAGAAAAAAAAACAATTATGGTTAATGTTGATGCAAAATATTAGCCTATAGTTTTAACTAGGGTATTAGAAAAATGATAAACTTGGATTCTTTCTAAAAAAGAAGAAAAATTCTTTCAAGTCAGGGACAGGCCCCACAGCCAGTCCAGAAGCCAATGCTGCCCACAAACATACTGCAACAGCCACAATTAGGCCCCACAGCAGGGCTGGGGCCAGTTTTGCCCACATCAGCATACTCTTGTAGCCATAGCCCCACCACAACTGGTGGGCAAACAGAGGCCACACACTGAACATTCCTTGAGTGCCTGGCACTGTTAACTAGGCAGAACTGTTTCTGAGCCCAACAGAACATCTCCTAACTAAGGCCACTTCTTCAAGACTGAGAGAGATAGCTGATTTACCTAATACACAAAAACAAACATAGAGAATCAGGCAAAATGAGGAGACAGAAAAATATGTCCCAATTGACAAAGCAGGACAAAAACCTCAGAAAAAGAACTAAATGAAACAATGATAAGCAATGTACTTGATAGAGAGATCAAAGTAATGATCACAAAGATGCTTACCTATCTTGGGAGACGAATGGCTGAACAGAGTCAGAACTTCAACAAAGAGATGGAAAACACAAGAAAGTACCAAACAAGTTATAACTGAATTGAAGAATACACTAGAGGAGTTCAACAGCAGACTAGATGAGGGAGAAGAACAAATCAGCAAGCTGGAAGACAAAACAATCAAACTCACCCAGACAGAGCAGCAAAATGAAAAAGAATTTTAAAAAGTGAAGATACCTTAAGGGATCTTTGGGACAACATCAAACGGAATAAAACTTGCATTACAAGAGTCCCAAAAGGAGAAGAGAGAGAGAAAGGGCCAGAAAAATTAAATATTTGAAGAAATACTGGCTGAAAATTTTCCTAATCTAAAGAAAAAAAAAACATCCAGGTCTAAGAAGACCAGAGAATTCCAAATAAGATAAGCCCAAAGAGATCCACATCAAGATACATCATAATTAAAATAGTGAAATGTTAAAAAATCCCAAAAGCAGCAAGAGAAAAACAACTTGTTACATACAAGGGAAACCTCTAAAGCTATGAGCACATTTTTCAGCAGAAATTTTACAGGCCAGAAGGGAGTGGTATGACAAATTCAAAGTTCTCAAAGGAAAAAACTCCCAACCAAGAACTCTCTACCCAGCAAGGTTATCATTCAGAATTGAATGAGAGATCAAGAGTTTCCCAGATAAGCAAAAGCTAAAGGAGTTTATTACCATTAAAATGGCCCTACAACAAATGTTAAATGGACTTCTTTACGCTGAATAGAAATAGCACTGATTAATAAGAAGACAACATGTGAAAGTAAAAATTTCACTGGAGAAGGTAAATATATAATAAAGATAGCAGATCAATTGCTAATAAAGCAGCATTAAAATTAAAAGACAAAAGTAGTAAAATTAACCAAAATGACAATGATTAGTTAAGTAGTGCGTAAAATAAAAAGATGCAAAATGTGTCATCAAAAGTATAAAATGTAGGGGGGTATAAAAAGATAAAGCTTTGAACTGTGTTACCAAATGAAAACATGCTACTATTTACATGCTATATAGTTATAGTTCACATAGTTATATATGAACCTCACAATAACCATGAGGAAAACACTTATAGTAAATACACAAAGGAAAATGAGATAGGACTCTAAACATAAAACTAAAGAAAACTAACAAATAGAAGGGAAGAGAGAAAGAGAAGAACAAAGGAATAGGAAGGAACTACAAAACAGCCAGAACACAATTCATAAAATGGCAATAATACACACAAATCAATAATAACTTTAAATGTAAATAGTAAAGGAAACCATCATCAAAATGAAAAGGCAAACTACTGAATGAAAGAAGACATTTGCAAATCATATATCCAATGAGGGGTTAATATTCAAAATATATAAAAAGAACAACTCAGCAACAAAAAACAAACTGATTTTAAAAATGGGTATAAGATCTGAACAGACTTTTTTTTTTAAGCTCTTTATTGGAATATAATTGCTTTACACTTTTGTACCAGCTTTTGAGGTACACCAAAGTCAATCAGCTGTATTTAGACATATATCCCCATATCCCCTCCCTCCCATGACTTCCTCCCACCCTCCCTGTCCTGGCCCTCTAAGGCATCACCCATCATCGAGTTGATCTCCCTTTGTTATACAGCAACTTCCCACTAGCTATCTATTTACAGTTGGTAGTGTATATATGTCTATGCTACTCTCTCACTTTGTCCCAGCTTCCCCTTTGCCCCCTGCCCCCCCAACCCCAGGTCCTCCAGTCCATTCTCTGCAGCTGCATCCTTATTCTTGCCCTGTCACTGGGTTCATCAGTACCATGTTTTTTTAGATTCCATATATATGAGTTAGCATACAGTATTTGTTTTTCTCTTTCTGGCTTACTTCACTCTGTATGACAGACTCTAGGTCTATCCACCTCATTACATATAGCTCCATTTCATTCCTTTTTAATGGCTGAGTAATATTCCATTGTATATATGTGCCACATCTTCTTTATCCATTTATCTGTTGATGGGCATTTAGGTTGCTTCTGTGTCCTGGCTATTGTAAATAGTGCTGCAATGAACATTATGGTACATGTTTCTTTTTGGATTATGGTTTTCTCTGGGTATGTGCTCAGTAGTGGGATTACTGGATCATATGGTAATTCTATTTTTAGTTTTTTAAGGAACTTTCAAACTATTTTCCATAGTGGCTTGAACAAGCATTTTTTTCAAAGAAGACATATAGATGGTCAATAGGCACATGAAAAGATGTTCAACATCACTAATTATTATGGAGATGCAAATCAAAAACACAATGAGATTTCACCTCACACCTGTCAGAATGGCTGTTCTCAAAAAGACAAGAGATAACATCATCTTTGTCTCTAACACAGGAGGTTTGGCTGAGGATAGGGGCTGGCTCCTGACCCTGAGCTCCAGAGGGCAGAGGGCCTGGTGAGTCCTGGGGGTCCCAGCCTGCTATGTAGAAGGGTCAGACAGAAAAGTGAGGGCCAAGAGAAGTCAACTGAGAAGGATTTCTGTAGATAGTGGCATTTGGGCATATATAAAATTCAGGACTAGCAATAAAGATGGGAGAAGTTACTTCAGACGGTGATGGATGCCAGATAGTTCCATGGTTACTGAGTTGTACTGTCTCATTGTTCTGTATAATTTTCTATATCTCTCAGAAGATTGTTAAAATTTTAAAGAAAGAAGAAAAAAGAAAAATTGTTTTAATATTACAGACTCTCAGTATAATTCATGATATTAATAGTGTTGCAGGCTTTGTAGACTGTCTCACACAATAACCAGTTAAGCCTCCTTCAGGCATACTTTCCTTGTACTTTAGAGGTTGGAAGTCTAAAGTCTCCATTTGCCAGTCACCCTTGAATCTAGCAAGCTGGGTATAATTTAGGTTCTGCCAATCAGACACACAAATCAGACTTTGAGGCTTAAATGTGGAACTGAGTTAAGCAGGAGGAGAGGCAAGGAGTGAGAAGCTGCTTTGTAATATGGATTGAGGTAGAGCTTTGTGGACCCCTGGACACAGTTTCCTGATTCAACAACTTCAGCTGAAGGGCTATGGCAGCTGCTTTCCAACTGAGGGCAGTGAATATGATACTGAGGTGTGGGGCCCAACCTAGAGTTGGCTACTCCAGCTCTTTAAAAGATGGTGAAAGCCGTGAAATATCAGCCATGAAATCCTTTTCTGCTTAAACTAGCTAGGGTGGTATCTGTTGCCTATAACTGATAAATAGGTCAAAAGAACAACACAGCCAGCCTCCTTCATATCAAAAAAGACTTTAATAAAATGCAATTATCTTGATTCCTGTTAGATTTTCTTAATGAAAGTATGATATAGGTGGGTCTTATTTTCATTAAGAAAGCTTAATGAAATAAAATATGTCTTTAAAACAAGGTGATATCATGCTTACTGGATGAACACTAAAAGCATTCCCATTAATGTATAACACAAGGTTGCCACATCTTCACCAGTATTTTTTAAGATATTTTATCTGGATGTAGCAGCTGATATAATTAGAGAAGTGAAGGGAAAAAGAAGCATAAGAATTGAACAAAAGAAACAAAATTTCTATTGTTTTTATAACTAGAAAATCTAAGAGGATCAAGTGAAATTTCTAGAGAAATTAATTATCTAGTTAAGTTAACATACAGAAGTCAAGTTCCCCTGTTTACAAATAACTGTACAGAATAAATGGGGAGAGATCCCATCTATAAGCCACCAAAGCCAAGAGAGAACAGAACCTAAAAATAAACTTAACAAGCAATATGTTAATTCCATAGGAAGATAACTTTAAAACTCCAAGAGACATGAAACAAGGCTTGAATAAACAGAAAGGCAATTTCTTATCGCATATGAACACTCAATATTTTAAAAGTATCTAAACTATGAAGCTACATATTCTATATACTCCAACAAAAATAAGAGATCATTTAATATCCATTTTTTGAGAGTAGATTAACTGATTAAAAAGTGTACAGTGAAATAAGCATGCAAGAAGAGCCATAATAATTCTGAAATGTTAGAGATCAGGTAATTTATGATAATGGTTACTATTAAAAGTCATTTGGGAGCTACAGTCATTAACAGAATGTGCTGTAGTTTCATGATTAGGTGGAAAGTTTCAGAAATATGTCATCCTAAATAAATGTCAGCGGTTCGTATATGATAAAAGTAGTATAAGGTGGCAAAGGTGGTTCACTCAGGAAGAAAAGATTTTTTAAGAAATAATTCCAGATAGATAGAAAATTTAGACTTAAAAAAATACAACTAGTAAAAGTACTAGACCAAAAAACAGGGGGACTTTAATCCAATCTTGCTTTAAGTAACTCCTTTTTAAAGTAAGACACAATACATAAAAACCATAAAGAAAAGTATCGATAATTTCAACTAAATAAAAGTTTTGTATGGTAACCATATTATAAACTAAGTACAAAGTTAAATAGTAAAATGAAAAGGTATATAATTATACCACATTAGTCATGGTACTAATTTACATTTTTTATAAAAGTTTTATTAAAGTATAATTCACATACCATACTATTCACTTAAAATATACAACTCAATGGTTTTTAGTATATGCATAAAGTTGTACCATCACAACAATCAATTCTGGAACATTTTCATCACCCCAAAAGAAACCCTGTATCTGTTAGCGGTTACTCCCCATTTCACTACAATCCAGCTCCCTCAGCCCTAGGCAACCTTCTTTCTGTCCCTGTAGATCTGCTTATTCTGCGCATTCTATAAAAGTGGTATATTATATTCAGTCTTTCGTGACTGGATTCTTTCACTGAGCGTAATGTTTTCAGTTTCCCAGTCCATCTATGCTGTAGTATATAGCATGTATCAAAACTTCATTTTTTAACTGATGGACTTTTTATTAATGATAATATTTCATTGTATAAATATACCACATTTTATTTATCCATCTGATGATGGACATTTGAGTTATGAATAATGCCATTAAGAACATTTCTGTACAAGTTATGGGTAGATATATGTTTTCATTTATCTTGGATATACATCTAGAAATGGAATTGCTGCACCGTATGTAATTCTGTTTTTAAACTTTTGAGGAACTGCCAGACTGTTTTACAAAGTGGCTACACCATTTTACATTTCCACCAGAAGTGCAGCAGGACTCCAATATTTCTCCATATACTTGAAAA
Source organism: Hippopotamus amphibius kiboko (assembly GCF_030028045.1). Classification (NCBI taxonomy): domain Eukaryota; kingdom Metazoa; phylum Chordata; class Mammalia; order Artiodactyla; family Hippopotamidae; genus Hippopotamus; species Hippopotamus amphibius. The sequence continues at coordinate 80,995,316 of NC_080198.1, forward strand.
CATTTGCTATTATCTTTGTGCAGTGTTATGTAAAGGTTTTGATTTGCATTTCTTTAATGGCTAATGATGTTGAAAATCTTTTCATGTGATTACTGGCCATTTGTGTATCTTCTTTAGAGACATATCTCTTCAGATTTTTGCCCATTTTTAAACTGCATTGTCTTTTTTATTGAGTTGTAAGAGTACTTTATATGAAACAGAAATATGGTTTGCAAATATTTTCTCCCATTCTGTGGTTTGTCTTTTCCCTTTCTTGGTAGTGTCCTTTGAATCTGGCCTTCTAGACTTCCTTTTTCCATTATGGAACCTCCACCCTATGAGTGACCTGGTCTGGGGCAATCTGAGTCCCCATAGTCTCAGCCTGCCACACCTGGAGTAGAGCCTCCAATCTATGCTCGGGAAGGGAATGAGGGAAAGGAGTCCCCAACCTTTTAGTCTCATTTTTTCAGAATTTTGACCCTTCAATTTGGAGTTGGAGGGCATGAGAAATGTTGATGGCCTGCCTCTCAGGTGAGATACTGCATCCTTTGATTGGGAGCTGAGGACACCTGGAGTCTCATCTTTCTGGACATACATGCCTGGAGAGAGCACAGACGGAAGGGGTGGGTCATGGCTCTAGCACCACAGATACTCTTCTTAAGATTCCATCAAATAAATTTTTTAAATAAATGTTTCTTCATTTGCTGTATGTGCTTATGACAATTTCCAAAGATTTTAAAATGTGTTGTTTTTAAAAATTTTTACCAATCATGGTTGTTTTCTTGGGGACAGATCCACAGGTTTTCTATTGCCACCATTCGGGAAGTGAAACTGTGCTAATTTACTCTTCAAAAGGATTTTAGACATTTAAAAAATAAGGTAACAACCCTTTATCTTTAATTTGTCCATTCTGCCTGTTGCATCTGAATCACAGAATGTTATATTTAGAAGGAACTTTTGCAATCATCTGTACAATCATCCCATTTTACATATGAGGAAACTACTCCTTTAATAACTAAAAGATTTCTGCTGAGTTCACACAGCTACTCAGTACTAGAGCCAGTACAGGATCCACTGCCAATCAACTGTTAATGCCAACTTGGGAAAGAAGTCTTTATACCAGTGTTCTAAACCCAGGGATGAGGGAACAGGATTATCACTGCCTTCTTCACATGTGTGTCATACCTTCATCACGTGCAGCACCTTTTGCTTTCTTTGCATGGAGTGCTAGGTGATAAGAAGGCAGGAAAGTAAGGTAAAGTCCAGAATAAGAATGAGAATAAGGAGGAGAGAGTTTGGGCCACTGTTGCTAGCATCTTCCTTGGCAGCATATCTGCTATTTTTTAAAGCGTTATTTTGGACAGACAAGGTAGTAATTCTGCCTACTGAGGACATGAAGGAAATGATCTTAGCCACAAATTTTAGTCATCTGAAATACCCTCCCACCGGTTTTTCTCCAATGCAAATTTACTTGGTGGTTTCAAAATATTTTGTACTAAAGATCTTTTCTCATCCACAGAAGAAGTCTTGGGTTTGACTTATAGTATAAGGGTACTTATCCAACTACAAGCAAGATTGACATGCTGGGGATTTGAACACACCTATAACTGAATGTTAACTGTTAAAGGTAGAGTCACAGAAGTTAAATTGCTGGCTGCAAATAAATACATATTTAAACTTCCAACAATTTCACCAGCCCACTCTTAATGGTTTGATATCTACCCTTTCCCATCACTATGTCTGGGCTAAAAGAAGCACATGCCTACAGATGAAAAAAGCCACAAAACTTTCCCATCCTTCAAGCTTCTGCCTCCCTCAGCCAGGCAAAATGCCCAGTTGGCTGACTTTGAGGTCAGGTTGCAAGACATATTTATGTAAAATATCTCCTTGAAGCTAGCAGTTTTAATAATATTTTCAGCTTTGAACTACTGCTGAGTTTTGTTTTATTTGATCCTTGATGCAGCTTTTGAGAAGACAGAATCAAAAAAGCCACTAAAATGTAATGTAAAAGAGGAATGGGATAAGTAAAATAATGACAAAGCATGTTTAAAGGAAATGCATTTACTGAAAGAAAAAAGAAAGAGAAAATTGGAAATAAAAAAGATAAAAATATGAGGAAGAAAATGACTAAGAACAAGGTGGATAACAGGAGTGAGAAAAACTGGAAAAAATGGGAAAGCAAATAAGACAATGGGAAAGATATAAACCTGTTAATTACATTGTTTTAACCGTTTAATTCCATACTTCCCTGTGCTGATAGTTCTAGTCCTGCTAATCATCATTTTTGGTGATTTTTTTTGTCTGTTTCTTTTTGGCTAAAACATAAAGACTTGCAAGATGTGAGCAATAAAGTATGCCTCTTGGATAACTTTGTGTTATCATTCCAAACTTCAAAATAACATCCATTGCAGATTCATTATTAGTCAAGCAAAACTTCTGAAGATAAATAAATGATGTAATGAATTTAATCTTAGCCTAGATGTTAAACACATTGGGAGAAATTTTCTTGAAAAATATTTAGATTAGAGTAATTGCCTCTTTTCCTTTGCACCAATTCTAAATTATGTTAAGACACATTTATTATCAAATCAAAAAAAGTCTTTGGAAGGTAAAGTGTAAATATTAATGAAATCTGAATAGAAGTCTGAGAGACTCACCCATAAACAAAATACAGGAGATTTGCAGCATGATCTTCCTGCGATTTCTTTTTGCATTTAAGAGAATTTTCCTGCAGAGTTGTAAGAATAACACGTTGTCTGTGTATCTATCTTCCAGATTAAGAGGTATCTGGATATGTGAAGAGCCACTGAACAATTTCCAAAGTGTCTCCTGTTGATAGTCAGCAGAACTTGATTATCTGGTTTTCCTGCCTGCGAAAGATTAAAAAAAAAATTAGAAAGCAGGGGATAACTGCTCAGAACAGACACACCTGCTTAGGAATAACTGACAGCTGACAATCTACAGTGAGTGAGATTCTACCGGAACCTAAAAATGGGCTCAAAATTTAAGGAAAAAAAAAAAAAGGAGGGGGTATAGAATCCTGGGAGAAGTGAAACATAGCTAATACTTTATAGACAGCTAGATGATAGAGGTGTAATTCATAGATGGTAGATAGGTAGGTAAGTAGGTAGGTAGATAGATAGATAGATAGATAGATAGATAGATAGATAGATAGACAGACAGACAGATGACAGAGGAAAGAAAGAGAGGGAGGAGAGAGATGGAGGGAGAAAAGAAAGAAAGAAAAAGAAAGAAAGAGAGAGAGAGAAAGAGAGAGAGAAAGAAAGAAAGAAAGAAAGAAAGAAAGAAAGAAAGAAAGAAAGAAAGAAAGAAAGAAAGAAAAAGAAAAAAAAGAAAGAAAGAAAGAAAGAAAGAAAGAAAGAAAGAAAGAAAGAAAGAAAGAAAGAAAAGAAAGAAAGAAAGAAAAGAAAGAGAGAAAGAAAGAAAGAAAAAGAGAGAAAGAGAGAAAGAAAAAGGAAGGGAGGGTAGGGAGGGAGAAAAAGAAAGAAGAAAGAACCTCTGAAGTAGCTCTGTCCCTGTAGAATGAAGAAGTTGATGTTCATAAAGCATCCATAGAGTGGTTGGCTCATCAACTCTAATCCTCTGCTGCTTCAACTCCTTAAACTATTAGCTGTAGCTTCAAGACTTTTCAAATTCTAAAATGGAAATTTTGGCTTTTGTTAATCCCAATCTTGTGTAATGGGGATTGAGTAGCCAACCTAATTCTCTAGTTCCATTCTCATCTTTCACTGGGGAGTTAGTCTTAATGCTCCACATTAGTGGCTGGCCTGGCTTGTGTTCCGGCTTCCAGATCCTCTGAGACCTTGTGTCCTTCTCCAGTTTTCCTGGGTCCTCCATCCTTCTCTGTGGCTGAATCCCTATTCTCTCTGGTCAGAACTCCCTGCTGCCATAGTCACATCTCCCTGGATGTCAGACTACTGCTACCTGCCAGGCTGATCTGCTATGGTTTCTCTACCTGTTGTGAGCAAGCTGCTCACAGGAGCTCATCACTGACTCCCACTGTCCTCCTGCCCAACCTTCCTTGCTGACAGCAACACTCATTCTATTGCCAGGGCTCTGTCTGACCTCAAGCCTTTGGCTGTCCCTCCTGCCACCACCCACGCCTGGAAGATAACACACTGAAACACTGGGAAGAACTCAAGATCTGTTCATTTCACAGTTTTTGAAGGCAAGGACTATAGAAAGCATTGTCATACACTGTCATAAATAAATATTAGAGAAAACATGAGAATCTTCAGTGCCTACATTCCCAGATGTCCGGAAAAAACACTTGCATAGAAAACTTCGTTTTTTAACAACAGCAAGCAGAAATAAATGTACACATTTGCTCATTATTCCATTTGGCACAAATATATTTAAAATAAGCATTTAAAATGCCACTTTAAGATAAGTGCAGTGCAGTGCGTGGAGATATTAAAACTCTGTCTCTGCTCAGGGGCTCTTGCCTTGAGGGGAGAGGGGAGTGGAGCTGTTTTTGCTTTTGGAAATAGAAGGAATATTACCAGAAGCAAAAAGTCTCAGTGTCCACATTATCTTTCATCTAACCACCCCTGCCCCCGCCATGTCTCTGAAAGACAGAGGTTACACCTCTAAATCACAGTCTAGTCCCTTCCCAACATTAAGCACTTTCTCTTTTCAGTGTGGGTGCAACGACAGTCTTTACAGGAGAAGCCTCATATTCTGGTCATCCTGCCACTAATGGCCACACCCTTAGGCTGTGCCCAAATTTAAAGGATTCAACAAAACCTCTCTGGTAACTGCACCCCTGTGGCTGCCCACAGGGGTCTGTGCCCTGCACAACAGGCTACTTCAGGTTCCAAGCACCTATATATTATTAGAGCAATTTGCCTCGTCAAGAAAGCTGCAGCAGGTAAAAGCCAGTGATCCTGTTCCTTTTGCATTGCTCTCTACTCTAATGTGCAAAATAGCACATTTCAGTCCTTAGGTAAGAAAAATAATTCAAACATGTTTTATGATGAAGTCATATTGAGAGGAAAATTCATTACAAAGCCACTAATAGGCAGAATATCAGGAAATTTCTCCCACATTTGGAAATAAATGCATCAAAGAGAAGCTTGTGGGTTTGTTTGCTTTGGGGAGGTTTTTTGGTTTATATCAGTCATCTTTATGCTATTGATCTATTCGCCTGATTGGAGGGTCACCAATAAATCTCTATTTTGTTCAGAGGTAGCATTATGACTGAGAAAATTGAGAAGCGAGGTCCATATTACACGATCAAGGCAACCCATTTATCAAAACTATTCTGACAAAGCAAATAAACTGAACTATTTTGTGCTATTAATCATTGCACAAATTATATAAAATCAGGGTCAATGCCAGGTATTCTTGTATTGTCCTCAAAGGGAGAAAACAAGTGAACTAAATAACTTAAACTGATTACATTAAACATAGTGATGTAGGCAAATATCTTCCATGTCTTATAAATAAATTTTAAATATTTGTAATACTTTTCCTTGAGCTGCTTCTCAAGTGTATTAATTTTCTATATCTTTCTTTAATCTGCTTCCCTATGTCCTATGACATAGTAATAAGATGCTTAAATACGAGACTGAGGCAGAACATGAAACACCAAACCGCTGTGTCCTTCACTGAGGAGACAAATAGTCACCAATCAATGGACTGATTGACTTAGTGTGGACTAGATGCCAGGCACTGGACACTTACACCGTGACACAATAGGAATTGCGCTCCCAGCTAGACAGGAGTTAGCCTCTAATAGAAGGAAGATTTCTGTGCTCACTTCTCTCTGACATGCCTTTGATAGCCAGGTGGATTTGTAATTCTATGCAAATTTTGTTCTGTCCTATGAAGATAAAACATCAGTTGTCAGCAAGAGGACCCATTTTAGCTGGAGGATGAAGAATATAGATTGACCAAGCACAAGTAGCATTCCAAGATATTCTTCAAATAAGAAATATACTAAATTTTAGACACTTGAAGCAGATTTTTTCTAATGTCTGCATTATGACTTTCACACATTCTCAAATCAGTGAAATAAGTTAATGTACACAAATTACATTATAAATGCCAAAGCTTTGCAGATTAAAAATGTTTGTGTCTTTTTAATGTTGGTTTTCACAAGAAAGAAAATTTAGAAGAACTGGGTTATACTTGGTTGGTCATTACTGAGAGTCATTCAATTATTAGAGCATATTACAGGCAGTCAGATTTATAGCGGCTTAATAAGAATAAACATGCTTCAGGGTCCTGCTGGAAGAGGGAGAAGCCCTGATAGTTATCTGACATTTGCAAAGGTGCACATTCTTACCTCTGGGAGGATGTGGAGGAAACTTGGAAGCCAGGTGTTAATGACAGAGCCACCCTAACAGCATGTACTTACCTTCGGATTTCTACTTAAGACAAAAATAAACTTTGATCTAATTTGTGTCTCTGTACATTTCAGTCCCTTTGTTATAGCAGCTTAGCCTGTCTCTTAACTAATACAACTTCTAATCCACTGTCTATACATTTATTTAAATGTTTATTCTAAAAAAATAATGTTGTCATGTTTTTTAAAATATATGGAAATTATTATGTGACAGACGTCAGTCAATTTCCATCTGTTCACCCTAAACAGCACTGCAGTGAACATTCTTACACATTCCCAGTGTGTACTTTTGCAAGAGTTTTGAGTTTTGCAGTTTATATTAAAGATGCAATTGCAAGATATATGTATATACACACACACACATACGTATATCTATAACTCATCACTTCACTAAGTAACCGCCAAATTGTTCCTTAAAAGTTCTTTACCAGTTTTCATTGCACCAGCAATGAATGAAGGTCCCTCTTGCCACCATCCTTGCCAGTACTTATTATTACCTAATTTTATAATTTTTTGATCAACACAGTCAATGGAAATTGATATCTGTGACTTTTTTTTTTTAAATCTTATTCTTGTTTCTTTGGGTTTACTCTGTTGCTCTTTTTCAGTCTTCTTGAAACGAACATTTATCTCATTTTTTTCAGTTATTTTTGATACGTGAAATATATACTGAAATGTATCACTTTTCCCAAGTGCTAAATTAAATATTTTTCATACATTTTGACATACAATGTTTTCCTTGTCATTTGGTTCTAAAAATTTAGAAACTTAACTACTGAGTTCCTCTTTAACCAGTTTTTTAGTATTTTTAAAATATTTCATCACATAGGATATTTTACAGCTAGCCATTTATTACCGATTTTTAATCTTCATACATTCTGGTTAATGAATCTAACCTGTACGATTAATCTTTTGAGAATTGCTGGGGCTTTTATGGGGGACTAGCATATTACCAATGATTGTAAACATTCTGTTGACACATGTGCTTGAAATGAACATATCTTTATATATATATACACACACAAAGATATATACACAAGCTATATATATACATAATATATATACATATATAAGCAAAAAAGCTTATTAACCTTGTTATTGAATTTTTCTATACCTTTACAAAGATATTATTTGCTTGATACATGAATTTTTTTAGCAAGTCCTCTAAAATTTCCAGCTCTTATTTATAACATATCTACCCACACCCACCCCTCAATGGGAATAAATAGCACCTGCCAGTTTCTAGAGCTAAGCTGATACTCAAAGCTACGTGTTTCTTGTTCTTGTAATTTTTTTCTTAATATTCTTAAGTATTATTTATGATACATACCTAAGGACCTATTTAACTGTCCCTTCGGGGAAATGCAAATTCAGCTATTCTATTACTACTGCCATTTCTTACGAAAATAATTTTTAAATGTATCATTTAATTAAGAAATACTGTCTGGGAAAACCCAATTACTATGAAATAACAACACTTTCAGATTGAAAAACATTATTTATGTGTTTTAATAAAAACGTTGAAAAAGAAAAAATAATTGGATGATTCATTAAAATTTGTCTCCCTATTAATTTCTTCTTTGTATTTTCTGACCAATTTCCTATAAATTATGGTTATTTCATGGTGAAGAAAACAATTAAAATGCAAAGTGCAAAAGGACAGGATTTGCCTGACATGAAAATGCAAATAAAAAATATTCTGTAGGGAAAGTAAGACTTCATTGAAGGTGACACACTTGTAGAAGGAAGATATGCTGAGCAAGCACCTCAGCTGAACAGGCAATTTGGAGCAGTGCCATAAGCTGCAGGTATTTTAGAAAAAATACTTTGAAAAGGTAATTGGGAACAGCTTGGGTAATTAGACCCCAAAACAGCATCAATCTTCAGGACTGCAAAAGCAGAAGAAAACAAACAGGCAATCAATAAGAAATGGTGATAATGCAAAAATAACAACAAACACATAAAGAGAAGCACAACTTGCTTTAACTTGTGCGTAAACAGCATTATGAAAGTCTGTTTCTAAGTCAGATGCATACAGATGTGGATTTATACATTTTTGTGTGCTCCTTTGTGTATATGTATGTAAGAGAAACAGATATATTAACACGACGTAAACTGTCTTGGAAACAAAGTGATGTTCTGCAGCACTCAGGTTTTGTAAAAGTATTCTAAAGGGATCTCTCTTCTCTCTAACAGAAATTGTGTTTGGGAACCAGGACAAAGAGACGGTACAGTGCAAGATCTCTCAATAGGTGCATGCAAGAATCTCACATGCTCTTAGTCCCAGCACAGAGGCGATAATTTGAAAGCAGTCTCAATCAGACCCATTCTCTAGTCTTGGCGAGTCCCCACAGAGAAGGAGGAGGCAACTGGGACTCCCCCTGAGAAAACAGACGCTGGCAGCAGCCATTTTTAGGAGCTTGTTCTACCATGAGGACCCTGGTGTTGGTAAGTGCCATTTTTGAGTTTTCCTTCTAGCCTATTAATGCCAGGGGCTTACCAGCTCAACAATAGGTCAGCACCAGTCCTAAGGACTCCCTAAGACAAGCAGCCAGCCATTTGGGGACCCAGCCCCACCCACCAGTGGGCCAGCATCTACTGCGTGAGGAGGGCCTAGCAGCCAACTGGTCCAGGGGCCAGCTCCACCTACCAGCATGCCCACAGCATTTGGCCCCACCACAAAAAAGGGTTCACACAGGCCACACAGGGGGCATCTCTAGAGCATATAACTGGTGATCAGAGGGAAAGGTGATGCCAGTCCCCACAGGATTTCTGCTATGAAAAGCTACTTCTACAAGATTAGGAAAGGTAACCAACATACCTAATACATAGAAATAAACACAGAGAATTAGAAAAAAATGAGGAGACAGTGGAATAGATTACAAATAAAGGAAATGGAAAGTAACCTTTAAAAATTGTATACCAAATTTTTTTAAAAAGAGTTTAAGGACTTCCTAGGTGGCGCAGTGGTTAAGAATCCGCCTGCCAATGCAGGGGACACATGTTTGATCCCTGCCCCAGGAAGATACCATATGCTGCAGAACAACTAAGCCCATGCACCACAACTGTTGAGCCCATGTGCCGCAACTACTGAAGCCCACGCGCCTAGAGCCTGTGCTACGCAACAAGAGAGACCACCACAGTGAGAAGCCTGCGCACCACAATGAAGAGTAGCCCCCCGCTGGCCGCAACTAGAGAAACCCATGTGCAGCAACAAAGACCCAACAAAGCCAATAAAAAATAAATAAATAAATTTATTAAAAAGAAAGTTCAAGGTAACGATCATAAAGATGAAAAACAAATTTTTGAACAGTGAAGGAAATTATCAGCAAATGAAAAGGCAGCCTACTGGTTGGGAGAAGGTATTTGCAAGTGCTGTATCTGATAAGGGATTTATATTTAAAATACATAAAGAACTCATACAAATCAACATCAAAAAAATAAAACAACCCAATTTAAAAATGGGCAGAGGACCTAAAGAGACATTTTTCCAAAGAAGACATTTACAATGTTGTGTATACTCTTTTTACTGGAGTACAGCTGATTTACAATGTTGTGTTAGTTTCTGCTGTACAGCAAAGTGAATCAGTTATACATATACCTATATCCACTCTTTTTTAGATTACTTTCCCATATGGGTCATTTACAGAGTATTGAGTAGAGTTTCCTGTGTTATACAGTAGCTTCTAATTAGTTATGTATTTTATATGTAGTAGTGTATATATGTCAGTCCCAATCTCCCAATTTATCCCTCCTCCTCCCTTTCCCCCCTGGTAACCATAAATTTGTTTTATACAAAACAAAAATCGGTGCAAAATTTGTGCAGCCACTAAATTAGAGCTGCATTACATATATATATATGTGTGTGTGTGTGTGTGTGTGTGTATATATATATATATATATATATAAAATGTCTGAGTAAGATTCCATTGTATATGTATATGGAATGCTAGCCATTTAAAAAAAAAAGGAAATTTTACCATTTGCAACAACATGTAATGGACCTAGAGCATATTATGCTAAGTGAAACAAATCAGACAAAGAAAGACTAATACTGTGTAATTTCACTGATACATGAAATCTGAAAACAAAACAAATTAACAAACATAAGAAAACAGAAACAGACCACGGACTCAGAGAACAAACTGATGGTTGTCAGAGGGGAGGCAGATGGGGGATGAGTGAAATATCTGAGGGAAATTAAGAAGTACAAACTTCCAATTATAAAATAAGTAAGTCACAGGGATATAATATACAGCATGGTAACTAGATTATTGTGGTGATCATTTTGTAATGTACAAAAATATCAAATCATTATATTGTACACCTGAATTTAATATAATATTGTAAGTAAATCATACTTCAATAAAAAGCCAAACCAACAACCAAACAAAAATAACTTAAGTAAACCTGTGTTTACTCAAGGGAAGGAACACCTCAATAAATGTAAGTTATTGTCAGTCCTATAGCTCTCTAGTTTGGTAGTAGATTCGTTAATATTAACTATATTATTAAAAATAAAATTTTTTAAAATTTTATTGAAGTATAGTTGATTTACAATGTTCTGTTAATTTCTGTTGTACAGCAAAATGACTCAGTTATACACACATATTCTTTTCATATTATTTTCCGTTATGGTTTATCACAGGGTACTGAATATAGTTCCCTGTGCTACAGAGTAGGACCTTGTTATTTATCCATTCTGTGTATACTAGTTTGCCTCTACTAATGCCAAACTCCCTATTCATCCCTCCCCATCCCCACTCCCTTTTGGCAACCACAAGTCTGTTCTCTATGCCAGTGAGTCTGTTTCTGTTTTGTACAATAGATATGTTCATTTGTGTCATATAAAAATCAAATTTTTAATGTGGCCATGCATGGCTCACTGATGATAGTGTCATGAACCAATGTTTATTGTTAAACTAATTCTGAATACCTGATGCATACATTTTTAAAAAAGAGGGAGTATGGGTAAAATGCACATTCCACTCCACTTTTTTAATGACAGAAAGAGAGAGGTGTTCTAAAAAACAGATAATAAAAACAAAACTAAATACAAGGCACTTCTTAATCACGAAAACTGGTTATAGACTTAAAATCTATTTATATCATGCCTTTAATGTAGCAAGATGTGTTCTAGATGTAATATAAATAATAGTACACGTAAATTTTCTACTATGTCAGGCCTTTACTGAATTCAGCCACAAGAAAAAAAATGGGTTGATTACACTACTTGATGCGATTGGACATCTTCTAATGAAAAACAAATCCTACACTGTTTAATACACTTTGTAAAGAACCTAGCACTAAGCCTTCATAGTGGCACTTATACTGTATTTTGGTGTTTTTGTCTTTAGTGAATACAACTCTTATACATTCTCAAGCTGTAACAAAATGTCATTCTGGTGGAGAAAAACACATCAAAAGTCTTTTCTTTCTTAAGGGGTCACAATTTACACACATCCTGCTGAAAATGCAGTCTCTTTAGTTCTCAAAGATTTTTCTGTGCATAAAAGCCCATCTTTGTTTTAAGCCTGAAACAAACTCTTGTGTTACTGAAACTAGATTCTAACCACAAACTTCTCCATAATTGACTTCCTGTAAGGACCACCTATTAACGCTCCTGGATCTTGTCCTAATTCTGAATTATATATTCACCAGAAATGACTGTATTACTGTGCTGATTATCCCAAAGTGGTCAGAAGAACAAATTAAATCAGAAGCAGAGAAAAATTCTAAAAAATGTGAAATAAAACATTTGTTCTAAAGAAACATTTGTTCTATAAAGACCAACATACACACATATTTTAGATTTTCTTCAAATTCTAAAGGTGACCACTCTGGCTTTTTATTCTTCCTTTTTCTGATCCCGAAACTCTTAAATCTGCCTTACCACAGCAGCCATTTCATCAAGATTTCTGAGCAACTGTAAGTCTAAAGCTCAGGTTTACATAAGGAAGGGAAAGAATTTCTGACATCACAAGGGAGAAGGCACTAGAAAGATATTTTTTAAACTTTCTAATTTTTCACTGATTGAATATTATTGAATATAATCTGTTTCATTCCACATTCAATACGATTTGAGTAGTGTGTCATAGGTGCATTTTTTAGCCTAGGATTTGCAGAATATTTATTATATTGGGTTTGTTGTTCTACAGTCATGAAAGCAAGAACATTCCATGACATTCTTATAGTTTGATCATGCCAGTCAATCAAGGAATTCTGAAAATCTCTGAAAGCAATTAAAATTTTTTCAAGTCACAACATAAATTGTACTTTTTCCAAGATACTCTAAATTAAAACCAAAGACATTGGGCAAAAACTGCAGGTTTTTTTATGACTTGCCTTGCTCTTGATGGGTAAGAGCTTAGCCGATGAGATCAAAAGAATTTTAATTTAATGTCATAAATATTACGAAAGTGGGAAGGCTGCATCAGAATATTCCAAAAGCAAACATCATAAAACTTAACAGAAAGCAGACAGTAATTTTTAGGGATGAAAAGAAGCCTGTGGATTCAATGATCGTGTGAAAAATTTTAACAAAAGAGAGACATTGGGAGTCACAGATTTGAATATCATGCAGTTTATAAAATGAAATAGGCCAGTTTCATTGAGATACAACATTTGCTCATGAAAGCCTTTACTTTCTGTGTACATTGCTGGACTATTTTCTAATGTAAGTGTAAACATTTTAATTAGAAAATTTTTTTACTATCGATCTTTTTATAAAATGCCATTTCTTTTCAAAGGATTAAAATAAATGTTGCCTATTGTCATGTGTAAAATCACTTTGTTAGGCAGTAGTTGAAGAGTTGCAGGGGTACATAAATTCAATGATTAGCTTAAGGTCACACTTAAGCTAATCAAGAACAGCTTGAGGATGGTAACAGTAGTAGCTTGGCACCAGGTTGTCTCATTCTAAAAGTTTCAGAGAATAGAGAGAAAAGTAAAATTACAACTGATCTTAGCTTTGATGAGTCATTGTTTCAGGAACTTTGAGAATACTCTCTTTAACAGTAATATTTTACAGAGTACTCATAAGATTAAAGGTTGTATATATTTTGAATGCATTTTGGAATAAGTACAGATTCATAGAAAATAACAAAGAATTTTACAAAGAGGTCCTGTACACTCTTCATCCAGTCCTCCCCAGTATTATAAACCATGAAGTTTATTCATGTTTCACGAGTTGTGTATGCACTTGTGTGTGTTTGTGTTTATGTATGTAGCTTTCTGGAATTTTCTCACTTGTATAGCTTCATATTACCATCACGGATTTTAGCACTTTGAATATGTCATTTCATTGCTTCCTGGCCTCCATGGTTTCTGACTGTAAAACAGCTGTTGAGTGAGTTGTTTGTACGTGATGAGTCACTTTGCTTGTTTTTTTCAAAATTGTCTTTATTTTTGGTTTTCAACAGTTTAATTATAATGTGTGGTTAGATTAGGGTCATTCTGAGGTTATTCTACTTGTATGTGCAGATTAATTTTGTTTATCAAATCTGGGAAGTTTTCAACCATAATATTCAAATATTCTTTTTGCTTCTTTTTCTTCTCCTTTCAGGACGCCTGTTATATTTGTGTTGGTATGTTTCACGGTGTTCCACAGTCTCCAAGTCCCTGTTTATTTTCTTCTTTATTCTTCACCTTTCTGTTCCCAGGCAATAATCTCAATTGCTTTATTTTCCAGTTTGCCAGTCCCTTCTTCTGCCTTTGTAAATCTGCTGTTGAGCCTCTCTGATGAATTTTCCATTTCAGTTATTATACTTCTCAACTCCACAAAATCTACTGTTTTCAAATATGGATCTACCTCTTTATTAACATTCTCTATTTAAGCAAACATTGTTCTCATACTTTTCTTTAGTTCTCTGATGGCTATTTTAAAGTCTCTGTCTAGTAAGTTGCATACTTAGACTTTTCCAGGGATAGTTTCTATTGACTATGTATAGGACATAACTGCTTGTCTCTTTGTATGTCTTGTAATTTTTTGCTGTTTGTGAAAACTAGATATTTTAAATATGTGACAGATCTGGAAATCAGTTTCTTCCTCCTCCCTAGGACCTGTTGCTGTTGTTTGCTTGTTTGTTTAATAACTTTCTTGAACTAACTTTGTAAAGTCTATTTTCTGCTCTGTGTGGTCACTGAAGTTTCTGCTTGGTTAGCTTAGTGGTCAGCTATTTACTAGACAAAGATTTCCTTATATGCATGTTACTGAGTCCAAACTTGTTCTGCTCGCCTCACGACAGGCCAATGAATCAGAGACGAGGTGTTGAGGCAAGGAATACCACTTTACTCGGAAATCCAGCAGACCAAGAAGATGGCAGACTGTCTGTCAAAAACCATCTTATCTGAGTCTGGATGCCAGTTTGTTTTATAGAATCAGAGAGGGAGAGGCTGTGAGGAAGTAAAGTGAAAGGGCCATCAGTCTTGCAAAAGATCTCCAGCAATGACCAGCCTTGGTGAGGGGATATGTTAATTTCAGCCATTCACACAGGTGGGCGGGGCAGATTGTTTGCCTGTGAGCTGAACAGAGACACTTAGTTTAACATTCAGGCAGAGGAGCAGTGTTCCCTGAGGCAGGCCATCATGTATGATTATAATAACAAAAGCAGCAAAAACGCAAAGGTAAAAGTCAAAGAAACAGATCCAACATGGAATCTGATTTAGCTCTTCCCGGTAACATGTGTAGAACTAAAAAGTCTCCCAGTCTTTGTTAAGGGGCTCTGCATATGTGATACAGCATAACCTCAACACTTTGGCTACGCAGTTCACTCCTCTGACTTAATTTTCATTTCCTGCAGTGTCTCAAGTTTAGTCAAAGGTGGGAGAGTGTAGGGACTCCACTGGGTCTTTCCTGAGCATGTGCAGAGCCCTATACATATGTGTGGCCTTTTAGCTTCCCAAGAATATGTCAACATTTTTCAAAGCTTCCTATGGAAATTTCACTCCTCAGCTTTTTCTTTTAATTTCTTTTTGTCTAGCTTATTGTTTGCCCCAACTCTTAATGCCACTTCAGTAAGCTGTGAAGGTAAACAATTGCCACTAATTGTTTTCAACAAATGCCCGGGGGAGTGGGGGGATGCTGGTAACACTCAGTGAGCTCTGAGTCAGGTCAAATAAAGAAAATCTTTACAAGTGGAGATTTCCTGGAAACTGCCAGACAGGTCAAAATAATGACAATTTTCTGAAAATGAGTCTTTGAAAGCACTCCAACTGTTCTTTTGAATGCTCCATTATGTGTCAGGCTAATGGTTTTCAAGGCTATCACAGAACTGGAGAGGGAAAGTGGAGGGTCAAAATAAGGCAAAATAAAATGCCACAAATCTGATAATTAGATTTGGTAATTTTTTCTTGAAAAGATTATCCACAGATGCTTGCAAACATTGTTAATTTTTAAAATTCTGAAAAGTTGATTTTGATGGTTTTTGCCAGTGTCCTGTCACTTTTATTAAGGAGAGGATTTGTAGAGGTTTTTACTCTGGTATTACTCTTGTTGTCACCTCATTGCTAGATTTTATTAGGAATTTTTGTGTCTGTGTTTATGAGAGATATTGGTTTGTAGTTTTATTTTTGTGTTTGTGTGTGCTGCCTTTTGTTGTTAGGATAATACTTGCCTTATAATATTATAAGTTAGGAACTGTTTTATTTTATGGAAGCCGGCATAATATTTTTAATTCTTCATTGAATGTTTGGTACAATTCTTCATTGAAACCATCTGTGCCTGGATATTTCTTTTCAGTAGATTTTAAATTATAAATTAATGTCCTTAATAATTACAGAACTGTTCAAGTTATCAATTTAATTTTGGCTGAGTAATGGTAGTTTGTGGGTTTTGAGGAATTTGCCTATTGCTTCTAAATTGTCAAATTCATGTGCATAAAGGTATTTGTAAATATTCCTCTCAATGGCTGCAGGATTCTTCTGATATACCCTGTTTCATTCCTGACGTTAGCTATTTGTGTCTCCTCTCATTTTATGTGGGGAAATAAAACTTCCTTATGTATACTTCAAAAATATTCACAATCTAAAAGTTGAGAGTTATGTTTTATATAGTGGGCATTCTTTAGAACTTCAAGCCCAGGAGACAGCATCTCAAGTAACCCTGAGAGAACTGCTCTGAGGAGAGGAGGAGGTAGTTAGGATATACAGAAGTCTTGCAATAAAGGGCAGGTGGTTGAAACACCAAAAGATTACTGTTAATTCAAGAAAACCAGAAATCTCAAGTTAAGGAATTTAGCGCTTTTCTATGTATGGGAAAATGCAAGAGTCTGGGCTCACTAAAATCATTCCTTTGATATGCACCTCAGCTATCTGGGGCCAATATCCTGTGTTTTCACATTCTGAGTTTCCTCAGGGCTCAGGGTCTCACACTGAAGGGCTGCAATTGCTGATGACTGTGACATCTTTTGTTTACTAATATGGCAGGCAATATTCCATCTGTCACCTGGATATGTCAATGTTCCTGCAAAAAACTTGAGTCTCTTGAAATATTTTGCCTATCATAACAATCATATCTGTATCCTTTGGCTCTGTCAATTACAGTGACCAGAAAGGACAGTAAAACTTCTTTTATTTTCTGGATAGGGGTGGTGGCTATTGCCCTGAACTTAGGTTCTGAGGTAAAGCCCAAAGATCTAGGAATTCTGGAACATTATTTCCCTAGGTATTTATATTTCAGTAAGAAATGAGGCCAGAAACTTGGAGACATTTATAGGTGTGAGGCAAATGTGGCTATCTGGCTTCTGGAAAGTTATTATTTACATACCAAAGAGTCATAGTAAAGAGGAAACTCTCTAAAGTAAGAGGAGCAGCTGCCTCCTTTCCTTTTATTAAGCGATGAAAAATCATTTGCCTTTTCTCCCACCTGCGGGATATCCATCTATTCATGTAAGACAATTTACCTGATTTATCATGTTGCCCTAAGGGTATGGATGAGGGCACAATTGGGGGCGGGGGGGAAGGTGAACAGGATGTATTTATTTGCTGTAAGGTATTTAATGAGAAATCTGTTTATGATCCAGAACTCTTCATTTGCACAGGATAAAGTGAATGAAGATGAATATTAAAACAACATATTATCTTTATCTTGGTAGAGTTTTATCAGTAGTACCGACTTTTTTGAAAAATCAGCTTTTCCTTTTATTGAATTCCTCTATCATTTTCCTTTTTTCAAGTCCTAAGGTCTCTAAGGAGTCCATGTTCTTCTTTCAAGTTTTCAGAATCCTTTTATCATTGTCTACTAAATGATCTTTTGGGTATTTAGTTGTATTTAGAGGGGAGAAACAGAAGGGAATGACTCTGTGACATCTTATTCTAGAACTAGAAGCCAACGTTTTAATTATACAAAATACACTCCTAAACAAGTTGATATTGCCATCCAAAGTATAACCTTGCCAGAGGCAGAGGAAATGACAAGTTTAAGGTTATAGACTAAGCCACTCACATTCTGAGTTAAATTTGCTCTAGGTTTTTTTACCTTGTTGCTTAGCAACTACACATTAATTTTGATATCTTTAAATAGACTGCATTTGGTTATTAGAACAACAACATCATTAATTATATCTTATAGATTTCTGGGATATCTCTATTAACAAAAGTTAATCTTTTTGTGATCTCTTTTGTATTATGTAGTGGTTACAGAGGCATCCAAAAAGTAAAAAAGACATGTAAATAGGTACAAATATATATGTGTTTGCTAATATTTGGTATCTTTATCCAAAGTAAAATGAATAGAAGATGATTGCCTCCATGTTATGAAACACAAACATAAGAATCTAACTTTTAAGATAAGTTTAAAGATTATGTGTTTTACAATTAACAAAGTGCTGTGCTTTTGTTAAATTTTTTTATAGAGAGAAATTGAATTTGAAGTTATTAATGCCAAGAAAAGAGATATAAAGCTATCTGGAATGGCACAGCTCCCTGCCCAGGTAGCATTTAACTACCCACTTTAAAATTTTTAGAATCTCAAGCTGGGTATCCTCATGCAGAGGTACTGGTATGAAATTAAGGAATATTTCTTTTCATGCCTCAAGAATTATCATTTCAAATGCGTAATGTTGCTTGCCAATTAAAATTATCTAATGTTAGAAGTTAATATGGAAAACAAAAAAAATTATCTTTAGATTTTATTAATACTAGTATTTAAACTCATTCGGGTGATTTTATTAAAATTATTTTTTGAAAGTCTGTTTTGAAGAGATCACCTTTGAACAATAGCATTACCAGATACTTTATATCTGCATTTTGTACTGATAAAGCAAATGGGTACATGAGCAAGAGATTTAATGAAATATATATTTAAATTTTTTAAGTAGCCACTCTATATCTTTTTTTTTCTAATAATAATGTAGCTAGATTTCTAAGAAATGAGCCAAGACTTATAGTAAGGGCTTGACTAAATTATTCTTTTAACTTTTGAGATCCATGCTTAAATAACATTAAGTAGCTTTAAAGGTTCAGGTAATGAGGCATTAAACAGTCTAAAATGTTTTGAAATGTTAGGTGTTTCAAACTAGAGATGTAAAGAATGAGACACTCGGTGAATTTCTTTTTTCTTTTTTTTTAACAGTTTTGTTGATGTATAATCAGTGTAGAATAAACACATATTTAATTTGTCCAATTTGACAAATTTGCACATATATATCTACACCAATAAAACCACTACTACAATCAATATAACAAATATATTCATCAACCCCAAAACTTTCCTCATGCCTTTTGTAATCATCTGTACCCTCATACCCTTCCACACCCCTCCACAAGCAACCAGTGATCTGCTTTATGTCATTATAGTTTGGTGACATTTTCTAGGATTTTATATAAATGGAATCATATAGCACATGCTCTTTGTCTAACTTCGGCATAATTATTTTGATTTCATTCATGTTACAGCATGTTTCAATAGTTTCTTGTCTTTTTATTGATGAGTAGTACCCCATTATATGGCTATAGCACAAATATATATCCATTCACATACTGATGGACATATGGGTTATTTCCAGTTTGGGGCTACTATTAATAAAGCCACTATAAATATTTTATTACAAATCTTTGTAGGATCATAGGCTTTCACTTCTCTTGGATAAATATTTAGAAGTAGAATGCTTAGGTCATATGGTAAGTGTATGTCTAACTCTTCAAAAAACTGTCAAACAGGTTTTCCAAAGTGGTTATACCAATGTAAGTGAGCCCCAGTTCCTCCACATCTTCACCAACACTTAGCAGAGTCAAGCTGTTTAGTTTTACCCATTATAACAGTCTGTAGTGACATCTCATTGCTTTTTTATTTTGCCTTTTCCTAACAACTAAACATGCTGGGCATCTTTTCAGGTTTTTCCTTGCATGCATTTGTATATCTGCTTTGGTGAAGTTTCCATTTGAATCTTTTGCCCATTGTAAAAATTTATTTTTATTTTGTTATTGAGTTTTAAGAGTTCTTTATATAGTCTGACCAGAAGTCCTTTATCAGATATTTGATTTGCAAATATTCTTCCAGTCTCTAGTTTGTTTATTCATTCTCTAACAATTTCCTTCAAAGAGAAGAAATTTTTAATTTTAATAAAGTATAATTTATCAACTTGTTTTTATAGGTCAGACTTTTGGTGTTTTATCTAAAAATCTATGCCTCATCCAAGGTCACTAAGATTTCTTTCTATTTCTTCTTCTAGAAGTTTTATAATTTTAAGACTTACATTTAGGACTACCCTGCATTTTAGCTAAATATTGTACACAATAAGTGGTATAAATTGAAGTTAAATTTTTCTTATGGATATCAAAATTGTTCCAGAACTGTATTTTGAAAAGACCATTTTTCTCTTAATTGCCTTTGCTGCTTTGTAATAATAAATCAGTTGCCAGTTATGAGGTTCTATTTCTGTTTATTCATCTATTTGTCTATATTGACACCAACACCATACTGTCTTACTAAAGCTCTGTAAATTTTGAAAATGCATAGTGTTAGCTTTCTACTTTTTCTTTTTCAAAATTTTTTTGTCTATTCTAGGTCCTTTGAATTTTCAAGTGATTTTAGAATCAGTTTATCAATTTCTACCCTCACTCCCAAAGAACTTATTGAGCTGGATTTATAAATTTCATTGGAGAAAATCAACTTCTTAATAGCACTGAGTCTTCATCTGTGGATGTGGTATGTCTGTCTATTTATTGAGACCTTTAATTTCTCTCAGCAATGTTTTCAATTTTAAGTGCATATAACTTT
Organism: Hippopotamus amphibius kiboko; assembly: GCF_030028045.1. Lineage (NCBI taxonomy): Eukaryota > Metazoa > Chordata > Mammalia > Artiodactyla > Hippopotamidae > Hippopotamus > Hippopotamus amphibius. The sequence goes on from NC_080198.1 coordinate 81,015,883, forward strand.
CACATTTTTGTCAGATTTATTCCTCAGTATATTATGATATAATGCTATTGCAAATGGTATTCTCTAATTACAAATTGTTTACTGCTAGTATATAGAAATACAATTTTTTTGTATTTATCTGATATTCAGCAAACTTATTAGACTCACTTTTCAGTTCTAGTAGCTTATTTGTAGATTCAATCAGATTTTTCTACATGGACAATCATGTCATTTGCATATACAACAGTTTTACTTTTGTTTTTCCAATCTGGATGCCATTTTAAATTTTTCTTCCCTTATTGCACTGGCAATAATATTCTAGTTCAATTTTAAACAGAAATAGAGAAGATGTCCAGTTATTCCTGATCTTTGGGAGAGAGTATTTAGTACTTTTAGTTCCTCAATAATTATGACATTAACTGTAGGTTTTTCAGAGATGCCCTTATTGGGTTAAGCAAGGTTTTTCTATTCCTTGATTGTTGAGAGTTTATATCAAAAATGTATGTTGGATTAAGATGATCATATGGTTTTTTATTCTTTCAGTTTGCTAACATGATGAGTTTTGTCCTTGTAATGCAAGAATAGTTAACATTCAGAAACAATCAATAAAATTCATCACATTAGCAAACTGAAAGAAAAAAACCATATGATCATCTTAATCCAACATCCATTTTCTATACTGTTAGATTCAATTTGTTAAAATTTAGTTTAGAATTTTTAACATCTATGTTAATGAAGGATATCCACTTGCATTTTTCTTTTCATGTATTTTTATTATTGTGGTATCAAAGTAATCTGGCTTTACAGAATAAATTGAAGACTTAACAATTTTCTGGAAGAACTTGAGAAGAACTGGAATTATCTATTCCTTAAATGTTTGACAAAATTCAGTAGTGAAGCCATCTGGGCCTGACATTTCCTTTCTGGGGAGATTTTAAATTACCAATTTAATTTTTTAAATTGATATAGGACTATTTACATTACACATTTATTTTTAGGTGAGTTTTGGATGTTTATGTCTTTCAAGGAATTTGTTCATTTCATCTGAACTGCCGAACTTATCAACAAAAGTTGTTCAAAATATTTCCTTATCATTCTTTTAATATTAAATATTAAAATGTCATCCTTTTAATATTTAATAGAATCTCTAGTGATTGTTTCCTCTCTCATTCCTGATATTGCTAATTTGTGTTGTCTCTCTTTTATTTCTAATTTGTCTGGAGGGAATTTATCAATTTTATTGATTTTCTCAAAGAACCAACTTTTGATTTTACTGTTTTTCTTTATTGTTTTATTGATTCCTACATAAATTTCTGCTCTGATTTTTATTATACCCTTTCTTCTACTTACTTTGGATTTAATTTGCTCTTTTTCCGTAGTTTCTTAGAATGAAATGTGAGATTATTGATTAGAGAATTTTTCCTTTTCTAATATAAGTGCTTAGTGCTATTAATTTCCCGTTAAGCATTGCTTTAGAACATTCTGAAAACTTTGATTTGCTGTGTTTTTGCATTTTCATACATTTTGATTTTTCTTTTTATTTCTCCTTTGATCTAAGGGTTATTTGTAAGTGTGTGATTTAGTTTCCAAATATTTGGGAAACATTTCAGAGATGTCTAGGTTGTTTCTAACTTAATTCCATTATGGTTAGAGAAGACTGCGGACAGAAGGTAAGGGAAATGGGGAGCAACCACTAATGGGTATGGGATTTCTTTTTCAAGTGTTGAAAATGTTGATGGTTGTACAACTTACTCTGTGAACACACTAAAACCCACTGAATTTGCACTTTAAATGGGTGAATTAGAAACCCCCTTAAAAAACATGGGGGTTAGGGGCACTGACCCTCTGCATAGCCAAAATCTAAGTATAATTTATGGTTGGCCTTCCATATCCGCAGTTCTGCACCCATGGACTCAACAAACCACAGATCCTATAGTACTATAGTATTTACTACTGAACAAAATTCACATGTAAGTCAACCTATGCAGTTCAAATCTGTATTGTTCAAGGGTCAAATACATATCTTAATAAAATTTTTTTTTTAAATGCAGCTATGTATTACACAGGCTCAAATTAAATAATGTCTAAAGCAAAGGAAACAGCTGAGTAACTTTAAACAAATGCCTTTTTTAAAAAGTAAAATATAGTGGAAATCAAATTATGTGTGTCTATATTATCACTGACAAAATTCAGATCCTAATCAATAAGGTTAAATCAATCATATTAAAATAAATTAGCTAATAAGATTGACTGTAAAGTCCAGATTTTGGTCAGTATTATGCATATTAATAATTCCTTCAGGTTATGTTAACCAGCTATAAATCTCAAAACTTTCTCCCTTTAAACACATGAATAGCTTTTATACCTGTATATGTGTTGATTTGTGTATTGCCTATATTTCTCCCATATAATATAAGAAGCTCCATGAGAACAGTGATACTGTTCACCCTGAATTTCCAGTGCTAAGAAAGTACCTTGCCTGGGGTTGGCACTCAGTGAAGATATGCTGAAATGAATATCTGGATGACTGACTCAGAGCCAGAAGAGACCTCAGAGAAACTGAAGAAAACTTCAAAGTCGCACATAAAACATGACAGAGCCAGGAAAATAACTCATTTTCTGAGTATTCTTTCCATCACATTTCACATTTTCACAAAGCAAAGCACGGTTAAGTGGAAAAGTCAGGATATGAAGTAAGATTACCTAGGTTTCAGTCTCATTTCCAATACACTGAACTCATTTAAATAACCATATGCAAATTATCTTGGAAATTAAATTTCCTCACTTGAAACACAGTGATAATGACACCTCATTCATAGGACAGTTGTTAGATGAAATGAAACTGAAAATAAACAGACTGGAGATTTAAAGTATTATGAGAAGTTATATACTGCCATATCTCTCACTCTCCATTTTTACTTTTTCTCTAAAAAGCAATTAATAGCCCACTGAAAAAAATTAGAATTAACGCAGAATTAAGATTGCCATGTTTGAGAGTACTTTAAAGCATTTTTGAAAAGGTATAGCCCTTAGGAAAGCTGTACCTTCCTTGAATTTAAATCCTAATTGACCTTATTCTTAGGTGAACCACCTCTGAAGTCCAAAAATATAAGATTATTATTGGCTTCTACTTTTGTGCATATGTTGAGTTCATGCTCTTCTATAAAATTTTATTAGAACATGATTTTATGAAATGATAACAATCAGAAGAAATTGATAATTGCAAACATTTTTTACAACTAAAAAATTTAGATACACAACGAGCAAATTACTAGAAGAAATAAATGGATAAACCTCTACTTTCCATTCATATTCTACATGAATCTGATAGAAGTTTTTAATTTTCCCAAGATCACTTTGAATTAAATATGAAATTCTTTCATAATTTAAACAACTAATTTAGGAACAATGACAGGAAACCTCAAGTTCCACCTGCACATTTCATAAATCACCAGAAATAAAAGCAGCAAAGGATTAACTTCAAAAAGTATTTAGGTGTTTCTAATTCTAGACTGATTCAGTCTAAATTTTTTTTCCAAATTAAAGAAAGACGTGTATAAATTTGAGTTCATATTTTTTTTAATGCCAAAGAAACTGTGTGCCTCACTAAGTGATACATCAAATGATAAGCCTTACCTGAATTTGTATTCATACCCATACTGCAAAGCATTTTCAAAATGCTTGCAGTTTGCAAAGTTTATGGTTCTCATTTGGAGGCCTATATTTCAACTTTAATTTATTCCCTACTGGAATGGATCTTGATGTTACTTATAATGCCTATAATTCACTTGGAAGTACTTCAGCATAGACAGAGTGATGTTATGTGGGGACGGGGATGGGATGTTAGATTAAGCTATGACCCTGGAGCAGCTACCATTCTAATTAGACATGTATGGTCTACCGAGCAACAGATAGCATTCTAATCCACAATACACAGCCCCAAAATTTGAGTATCAAAATAAACAGTGATAGTAACAGTTTGCAACCCATAAGAATAAAATAAAGACTGTGAATCTACACTCATAGGAGTAAATAAAGGAATTAATAAATTAATGGGGAGAAGAGAATGTTCTTTCTTTCAATAGAAAGGATAATGGTTTAGAAAATCACCATTTGGCAAGCATCTTAGTGATAATTGTTTCATTCAAAAATTAACAATAGATGCTAAAACTAATGACTGAAATTTTAATTAGAAAGAAGATATTTATATAACCTTAAATTATCTCTTCACAAGACACACATTAACTACAAAAGGAAAAATACTAACTTTACAGTGAGAAAACCTGACAGACACCACCATATTTAACCCCGTTTCCCCAACAATCTGCAAGTCAGAATGAAAACCTCCAGGTAGACTCCCCACTTCTATCTATCTAGACTCTTTATAACGTGAGGAAATAAAATTGATTCCTAACTGCAAAATTACCAAGAAAGACATAGGAACAAAAGAACACTGAATTGGGGATTTCAAGTTTTAAGCTCACCTACAGTCCATCTTTTCAGAGGTTAATGGAAGAATTAAACATTTGTGGATGACAGGGCTATCGGTTTAGCATATCATTTTGTAGGTGTTAGGTGACTTTTGTTCTGCCTAAAATTTTACAACAGAAAAGTACTCATTACTGTGTTTATGTCTGTCCACATGTGCATGTGTGTACTCTTTTCCTGAGAAGTCTAGATAGTTTAGTTTTTGCTTAAAAAAATGGAGAAATTTTTACATTACCCCTTATTCATTCATTCAACAAATATTTATTGAGAACTTACTATGTGTCAGGGACTATTCCAGGCAATTAAGATAAATCCATTACAAACAAAAATTATAAATCCCAGCCCTCGTGTAGTTACATTCTTTGTCACTTAAGAGAAATTTTCCTTAGAATAAACTCTATGTGAATGTAAGTTAAGGTTTGCTACAGAAAAGTGAAGTTGTTTAGGGCTTTTAAAATAATTATCACTCCCCACACTGTTTCTTTGGGATTTCATGCCAATAGAAACAAGATAAGGTAAAAAGAAGAAAGGGGAGGGAGAAGTAAGGTTAGCGCTGCTGTGTCTCAAATATTCAGAAACCTGGAATTGACACAATTAATGATAATGACTGGGAAACTTTACAAAACTAAAAACTGCTTAATAATAAAACAGACTAAAATAGAAAGGGGAATTAGAATTAAATACCATTGCAATTGGCAATTTCAGGATCTGGGTAACTGGGGCATTCTCAAGGTAAAAAGTCTCTAAAATTACCTTAACCTTAGGGGTATACAGTCATGTTGACTTCACTCTGGGATGTTCATTTGAGTTCTGAGAAGCCTGGAACATTGCATTGCAAACCATGCCAGGCACCAAAGCATCAGGTTGTTTTCTGCTTCTCCCAAGGAATTCAAAATGTAAGTGAAGTTCCAACCATAAAGCAAATACAGAGAGTAATTTTTCTGTTTTATTACTTTACATCTCATATCTCTTTCAGGATGTACAGTTGAGACTATTAACCTATAGATATTAGCCAGGTAACTCTATAAAATATGTAGAGTTACAGGTAACTCTATAAAGAACAAAGCATTAGCTGATTTGAGTTTGCATTTCTCATTTAAATACAACATAATTAGGGAAAATGTGCCTTTTTGTTTTAACATGGTCAATTACTCACATTACAGTAATAAATACTGGATGTAAGAATAGATGTTAAAGTTGGTGGACAAAGGTTTGAGGAGAAACAGAATATCTGCATATCTTCCTCAAGATAGTTATCAATTACAAGGGGAAAATAATCACAATGGAGAAAGCCAGAAGACACCATCTTAACCAAATGATATAGATTAACATTGCCAAAGATATATCACCATAACATGTCTTTGATATGATACATAACACAGACATAACATCATTTCTGGGGTGGACATAACATCATTTGGGATGGACATAACATCATTTCTGGGGTATTCTTGCCAAAAATATAGCCTCAATTTTATGAGAAAACATCAAAGTCTGATGGAGAGACATTGTATAAAATAACTGACAGGTACTCACCAAAATGGTCAAAGAGTGAAACACAAGAAAAGAATTGAGGTGCTGTCGCATACTGGAGAAGATTATGGAAACAAAAACTAAATGCAATGTGGCATTCTGGGTTGAATTCTGGTACAGAGAAAATACATTAGGAGAAAAAATGATGAAATTGAGTAAGATCTTTAGTTTAGATGAAATCTGAATAAAGTTTGAGTTTAGAAAATAGTATTGTACTAATTTTAACAATAACTGTTCTATGGTTATATATTATAAATGATTAACATTAGAGGAATCTCAGGGAAGGGCATATATAAACTAATATTTTTCATGGCTCTCTGTAAGTCTGAAATTATTTCAAAAGAAAAAGGAGAAAAAGGTAGTGGATTACATGTAGAATACTTAATCCTAAGCAAATTGTTAATTCAACAAAAAACATATCTTGTGGTACTATTCCTTCTAGAGTAACAATGATCAAGTAAAATGTTCTCCCCTGCCTTCTCCCAGACCGAGAGGGGGTATGTCTCAATTTTTATTCAGCCACATGTCTCAATTTTTATTCAGCCACGTTTGTTACCACTGAACTACAAACCCAAAATACTGCTGTATGACGAAAAGACACCTTTAGGTAAGGTATGACTCTTATTGTAATCAGTTTGTATCATTATCAAAGCAAGCTACACAGATCAAACAGAAAGTTTACATGCTGAGGTGTTCATTTAGCTCTTTCCAGATAGACCTCATTTTTGGTAGAAGATACAGTACCTCAAATTTGCAATTATTTTTATCTCAAGCACATGATGTCAAGAAGTTCTCTAAAACTTCTTGTTGTATCAGCCTTAACGGAACCTATTTATACAAATCAAAAATGGAAATTTCCTCCTTAAAAAAAAAATGATACCACAGAGATCCTTTCAACTGAAAACTTGGAACTGAAAAACATTTTAACTCTAAATAACTACAGAGTTTATTATTTTTCAGGGCAGAACATCTGTTTGAATTAGAAGACTTTGCTGAGTAACCTTACAGACTTGTGAAGTGATTTGAACTCCAAATAAACTGGGATTTGCTTGCCTTTCTTTAGTAACAAATGTGTAGTTCTTGGTTGCATTTTTTTCCTGCACATACTCAGTATGAAAACTCTTAGAAAGATAATTTAAGTCACTCAGTAGGATCCAAGGTAACATAGCCAACATCTAGCTCACAGCTCTTGACCACTCTCTATTCAGTTTCACCATTCTTACTTAATTTACTCATATCACAAGCTGAAGATCACAAAATTTCTACTTGGTTATTGTTACAATGCTCTATGTTAATGGAAGTAATTTAAATGTCTCAATACTAATTTGACTTCTCCCTGGTATCATATGTTAACATGTAGCTTTGACTAAATAACTCTATAAGCAAACTGTTTCTTTAATTCATCAGAAATTGTCACCTTCACAATTATATTAAGGAAAAATGAATTTACCACTTTCTTAAATTTTGCAATATGTCATATAAATTTCCTTCTCACAAGAACAACAAGCTGACATCCTCCTATTCTCTATGTTTGCTTCCCATTTCCTCTGTTCCATAATCTACAAGATACATTCACAGTACTTTCTCTGTCCATCATCTAAATGATTTGCTGGGCACTACTCTACAATCTTCAATTTTATCAACTGGATTACATAATTACTGTTCACTCTTCACTCGATTACAATTTATATGACTGTTTGCATTGATAACCTTTGTAACACAAGAGTCCCTCAGTTTCAAAACATCTTGACCCTAAGGACCATCATCTACATTTCAGCTCCCTGTGTAGGTAGTAACCTGGGAGCATAACATTACCTGACACTGATTCATCTCCAACATCTGATCACAGCAGAAGTTTCTTCTAAACCTTCCAAAGTGCCAAAGTGTGTATCCTTCAAAGCTTGACCTTTCCTGTACAATTCAGTCCCTTTCATCCAGTCCTTTTCCCCCAGCTCCTCTCCTGACCTCACTCAATTCCTTACCCAGCCTGACCACGGTCAACCACGCTCTCTCATAAGCAGCCAAGAACTGATCTCTTGCTGCTGTTTCTCCACATCCATTTGAAATGACTAAGCAGAACAGGAGAAAATTCACATTATTGTGCCAGTTGACCTCACTATAAGCTACGAAATATAACTGCACTGCACAATGAATATTAATTGCTAGTTATTTTAATTATCTCAAATATATTATCTCAATAACCCCCTTCCAGTTTTGACCTTTGCCCATCTCTTGATACAGCCAAATCTATTATCAAATAACTTCATTTTCTCATTTATTTACAAGGTTAAAGACACCTTACTAAATTCCTTCAAATTCCTTTTATTCTTTCTCAAACGTTCTTTAATTCCCCATTCTTTGTTATTTACCTTCTGACACAAAAGAAGGAGACAACATAAAAAGTAAGTAATAATAATGATTTGCTATTTTCTTACTGGGTAATCTTAAGCCAATTTTTTATCACCTCAGTTTCTGCATCTGTGAAATAGGTACAGAAATAAATACCTTAAAGTTATCGCAAAAATTTAGAGATTTTCCAAGACCTGACACAGAACACTTCATAGCTGATCATCTGTTTTCAAAGACCTCTGTCCTTTCCCCTTCACTTAAACTCTCAATTTCATTCTTTCTTCTTTTTGCCCAGTCATATGCTTCAACTTCTACCACTTTAATTCACCCTTGTTGCTTGACTATTTTCATCTCAGTTTATAAACATAATAAGTTTCCCCATTTCTTAAAAATAAATTACTGGGGCTTCCCTGGTGGCACAGTGGTTAAGAATCTGCCTGCCAATGCAGGGGACACGGGTTCAAGCCCTGGTCCCAGGAAGATCCCAGATGCCACAAAGCAACTAAGCCCATGTGCCACAACTACTGAGCCTGCGCTCTAGAGCCTGTGAGCCACAATTATTGAACCCAAGTGCCACAATTACTGAAGCCCACTTGCCTAGAGCCCGTGCTCTGCGACAAGAGAAGCCACCACAATGAGAAGCCTGCACACTGCAACAAAGAGTAGCCCCCGCTCTCAGCAAATACAGAAAGCCCCTGTGCAGCAACAGAGACCCAAAGCAGCCAATAAGTAAAATAAATAAATAAATAATAAAATTAAAAATAAATAAATGAATGAATGAATAAATTACCTTCTTTCCTTACCTTGTATTTTCCTGTTATCCCTTACCTCTACCTATCTCACAGCCATGCTTTCCTTGAAGATGTCTTCTGGGTTTGCAGACTATACTTCCTTACTTAACCTGGACTCACCAACCCATTGATACCAGGACTTTTTGTCCACTCTGCTAAAATTCCTCTTTATAAAAGCTGCTTAATGATTTCTTAATTTTTAAATCAGATAAACTTATGCATCCTGACCATGTTGCAACATTCTGAACTTTTTAACATCTCCTCCTTATGGTCTTTCTCTTACAATTTTGTGACGCTACATTACTTAATTTTTATTCATATGCAATAAAACGTGAAAATAGATGCTGCAAAAAGTTTAAAGAAAATCACTTGCAATTATAAACTTAACTTTAAATATCACACTTTCTACTGTTACCAAGATTGTATAACTAAATCTTCAACTTTTAGTTAGGAATGCCATTCCTTTTAGGGCCTGATGTATGCCATTGATTAAATCCTAAATTTTGCAAAGAAAGATGCAGAGCCTGAAGCCTGGTCAGTCTCAGTCCTGCTTTGCTATATAGCCTGCAGTGTTGTATCTGGCCTCCATACCTAGCCCAGGAACTGAATGGAGTATTTATGGTTCCTGCTTAAATGGAGAGACACACAAAATCAATCTGTGTGCTCACTGCTTCTGTGCTAGAATTATATTATTTGGCTTTCTCCCTGCACATGAGACAAATTTTTTTCTTGTTTTTTATTTCTTCTAAAAACATAATTAATTTGAATTGAATAAAAATAAACTTCTAGCACATGAAAATTTAAATGATGTGCTTAGTGGCATCAGAAGCTATATGAATAAAAATGATCAAGATATTTTGTCCTAGAAAAGCAAAAATAAGAGTTCTGTGAATCTGAATAATTTATCTTGTAAAGCAAAATGTTAGATGTTTTATCTTGTAAAAATGACAATGCTTTTTGTTTGATTATAGAATTATTTGAAAATCTGGAAAATAAAACAAATTATGAAAATTAAAATGACTTATAATTCATCTGTGAGAGATTCAAACCAATATTTTGGTGAGTTTCATTCCATTCCCTTTCAGGGGAGAAAAAGTACACAAAATAACAATTTTTTAAAAAATTTATATAGTTTTGAAACTTTTTTCTTAATAATATATCCTTAACATCTTTGAATCTAATGAAATCATCCACAGAATCATTTTTAAAGGCTGCACAAGATTCTATTGTAAAACTTTAACACAAATTGATTAGCCTATCTCTCTTAAGCTTAGTTGTTCAAAAAATTTTAACTGTGATAAATCAAGGTCTGATAAATAACTGATATAATGGAATATTTATGAACATCCACAATTAATTCTTAAGGATAAACTCCTAGATCTTAATATCAGACCATGGAGTATTCACTTTAACTGACTTTTTGTTGTCGTGGGCAGTTCATTCTCAAGAGAGTCTCCACCAATATTAATCCCGCTGCAATACTTCAGAGTGCTTGTGTTTCCAAAACTTGATCAACACGGAGCATTTCCTTCATTTTATTCCTACCAGTTTAAGGTACACGTCATATCCATTTTACTTTGCATTTATTTATTTACCAATGAGTTTTAACCTTTTCAAAATGTTTATTAGTCACACTGTCAATATTATTTTTACCAACTTATTATTACCCTTTTAAACTCTTCATTTAAGTATAGTATAGGTACAGAAAAGTGCATGGCTTGATGAATTTTCACAAACTGTACACATTTGTGTAATTACCAGCTATGTATGGAAACAGAACACCAGGGTACCCAGGGACCATTCTGCCCTTTCTAGTTCTATACCCCTCCCCCACCAAAAGTGATTTATATTCTTGCTTCTAATAGCATAGGTTAGTTTCATTTGTTTGTTTGTTTTAACCTCATACAATTGGCATTATACTGTATATACTTTTTTGTGCCTGGTTTCTTTTACTCAACATTGTATTTCTGAAATTTATTCAATGTGTTGCATTAATCCAACTAAATTCCACTGTGTTCCATTGTGTGGCACTAATTCCATTGGTGATGGCATTTGGGTAGTTTTCAGTTTGGGGCTATTAGCTACAGTGTTATATATTAAATATATGATGGTCAATTAAAAATAAATAGAAGAGTTGAAATATAAAGTTTAGGAAAGCTTCAAGAAAGTGGAAACAAAATCAAGAGAAGAAAAATGTGAGAAAAAATAAGAGATCTAGAAGATAAATCTAGGAAATGCAACAAACAGAAAAAAGTCAAACAAAAAATTGAGAAGATCAAGTTACTTTAAAAATAAAATATGCAAAATTTCCCCAGCTACAGACGAAAGAAGGCTTTAGTTTGAAAGGGACTGCCCCTCAATAGCAGGACAAATGAAAGAAGAGCCATAATTAGACACAGAAAAATGAGGCAAGTACCTCAAGACTGTAATCATCCTTAAGGGTAGGTGGATCAGTAAAATGGGTGAAGGCGTCAAAAAGCACAAATTTCCAATCATAAATAAATAAGTCATGGGGATATAACATACAGCATAGTGACTATAATTCATAATATTGTATATTTGAAAATCTCTAAGAGAGTAGATCTTGAAAGTTCTCTTCACAAGAAAAAAAATTTAATGATGTGTTAGTGATGGATGTCACCTAGACTTCTCATGATGATCATTTTGCAATATATACAAATATCTAATCATGTTGTAACCTGAAACTAATATAATGTTATATGTCAATTATACCTCAATTTTTAAAAAAGAATAAAATCATCCAGAAGGAGAAAAAAGAAGTGTTATGTTCAAAGCAATGAGAATCATACTGGCATCTCACTTTCCAACTGACATACCAGGGGTAGAACACAATGAGTCAATGCCTTCGAAAATGTAGAAACAGTTACTTTAGCCCAGAGTTCTACATCCATCCACATAATTATTAAATCTATTGATAAAATAAAGATATCATTAGACATGCAAAGCATTAGAATGTTTATCTCCTACATATATGCTCTCCATAATTTATTGAAGGATTTACTCTTAAAAAAAAATGAGAGTATGAACATAAGAAAAGAAACAAAGGATCTAATCAAGGAGATCAATAAAGGGAAGTCCCAGCATTCTAGTGTTTAGCAGATATAGAGAGCAACCAGGTAAGACTCCAGCGACAGATGCTGGGAAATGGAAATAGGGGGAAGGGTAAAGAGAAAGAAGACGAAAAAGAAATTATCTTCATCTTTCAAACTGAGAAAATAAAAGACATTGACTGACTAATAAACAGAAGTATGAATACATAATTTGTGCAAAAATAGACACTACCACTCAGCAGTACAAAAATAATGTAGTTTTTTTTTCTAAAATTGATCTAATCTTTCCCAAAAGTTCCTGTTAAACTCATTGTCGCCAGTTAAACTTTTTTGTTCTGAATAATTCAGTTTATTTGAGGTAAATGCCCTATCTTTAAGATTTATCCCCCCTCATTTACTTTCTCTCCCTCCAACCCTAACTTGATATGGAATCTACAGGAGAAGGTGGTGTCAGCTCCTGTACCACATTCCCCTAAGGCCCCAGGGCCTCCCCAGTGCTGTTCCTTACTTGCCTGGGTACCCATTGGCTTCCCCTGCTAACGTCTGCAATGAAGAATTGTGTCCTGTCGGGCCTGATGAACTTTGTTTTTTGACTTAACCCCATCTTGGCTCTCTCTGGCTGCGCATTCCTCCAGGTCTCAGCAAAGCCCCGCTCCAGCACCTGGCTTAGTTCACACTCAAATCTCCTCGTTGTTGCCCCCCGAGCAGGCCAGCTGGTTTTCATCTCAGCTACATCCCTGTTCCCACAGGACACAAGGAACTTGTGAATCAATTCTATATCACGAAGTCTAAATTACATTGTTTCTCTCTGTAACCACAACAAGCGTCCATGTGTATCCTGCTGTGTTTGTGCACGAATACATTTCTGCAGACCTCACTCTCTGGCTTTCCCTCAACCACACAGAACTCCACCCTCCATTCCCAGGGCTGGGGAGTCAGGGGAAAGTGTGTAAACAGGTGTTTCTACTGCTTCTCCCCCTCTTCCCTTTCCCACAGTCCACTGACTACAGAGGGCTTTCATTCACTCCCTTTCTTGTCCAGCATGCATTCCATCTACATTATATTCTCCATATTCCATTTGCCCTCCACTCCTTGACCTATGACGATGGAACTGTCAGAGGAGGGGGAAAAAAGGAATACAAAAGATATTATTTTAATGCTTTCAAAATAGGTGACTACATAAATTTAACCAATAGAGTTACTAAAGACAGTGATATATGTAACTATATTTGGGAAGAAAAAGAGCATGTGCCAGAAGAACTGAAACAAATATGCTTAAAAGTATTACTCTTGGTAAGAGAATTAGAAGTGAGGAGAAGGGCATGGACTGTTGTGTTTTATTATAAATCCTTGTGTACTATTTAAGACAGTATTTCACGATCCAAATTTTTATTTCTTTACCCCAATTATGCCATGAATTCATCAGGAATAATTTCCAGCAATACGGCAGCACCACAGGAGCCTCGGTTGGCCTCAGATAGCCGGTCCCCCACCATCTCCGCCGGCGGGCCGTCACCCATGTCCCTCAGGGCGCGGCGCACCCCACCATGCCTCAGGACCAGCGTCCAGCGTCCGGTGCGGAGAGCCCTTCGTTCTGGGACATGGGGCGTGGCCAGAAAGGCAGCCGCCCCCTCGCCCATCACACACCGCATGTTCGTGGGGAACCTGGTGCTAAACCATTCGTAGACCACCTGCTTCTGGGTCGTGAGTTTCGTATGTAGCAGAGCAGCTCCCTCACTGTGGTCTATTCAGACATTTGGTGTATGTGCTTGGCTGAGGAGCCAGTGGGGTAAAGCTACCATCTGTGGGATTATGACTCAACGCCTCTAAGTCAGAATCCCGCCCAAGAGGAACAATACAGCATCAACTGCCATTGATTCTTTTTTGTTTGTTTGTTTATAAATTTATTTATTTATTTATTTTATTGGCTGTGTTGGGTCTTTTTTGCTGTGCGAGGGCTTTCTTTTAGTTGCGGTGAGTGGGTGCTACTCTTTGTTGTGGTGCGCAGGCTCCTCACTGCTGTGGCTTCTCTTGTTGCGGAGCACGGGCTCTAGGCGCAAGGGTTTCAGTAGTTGCAGCACATGGGCTCAACAGTTGTGGCTCATGGGCTCTAAAGCGCAGGCTCAATAGTCACGGTGCATGGGCTTAGTTGCTCCACAGCATGTGGGATCCTCCTGGAGCAGGGATTGAACCCGTGTCCCCTGCATTGGCAGGCGGATTCTTAACCACTGCACCACCTAGGAAGCCCGCCATCGATTCTTAAAGTGAGCTTCTTTGGGCAGAGCAGGCTGGCATTTCAGTTGAACCTAGAGACCCATTCCTTTGTCTTCTTTTTATGATGATTTTCCTTCATATATTTTGGGAATCTACCTCAACTCTTAGAGAACTTAATATGCTCAATATACATATTAATTTTCTTGTCAAAAATTCTGCCCATAATTTAACATTATATATCCTTCCAGCTTTACAAAGGTAATATTTGTAGAGCAGATGTTGCAGGACTTTAAGAAAGTTATTTAACTTTCTAATCCTAGTGTATCAATCTATAAAATGGAGATAATATGGCAGGCTCAACAAGAGGTACTAGAGACACAAAGAAATACCAAAGCTAAATTCTTGCATCTAAATTTCTTGTGCACTTGACTAATTCTTTCATATTCTTGAAACAAAAAAAAATTAACCATAATAAGTCTAAGGTATTTTTTTAAATTAACTTTTCCTGGTAAATAAGGAAAAAATTTAAATCATATTCAGGTATTCCTTATTTCAAAATATATTCCTTTTATTGTATTTTGCATTGCTGACTTTGTGCATTTATTTTGTTTACTCATTCAGAAATACAACTTTTTCTTATGTTAGATCACTAAATTGTCTTCTCTATCCATAATAATCTCCTTATCATTATCCTTTTTCTATTATACTCTATTTCATTTCAGGACAAACTATCAAGTTTGTTTATTACCTCACTGATTTAATTTCATAATATTCTGTTCTTTAGTGTTTAATGCAGATTTCAATTCTATTTTTAGTTTTGTACTAAAAATTGCAATATTTTGTTATTTCCCCAGCTTCCTTTTTTTATTTCTACCTTTTATATTAAATGGATAGTTCCTTGTTCTTTTTATAAAGCCTAATTCCTTGAATTTCTTTACTAGCTCCATACAGAGAGTTTTTTAAATGTATTTCAATTTTCCTATAGTAAATCTTTTCCAACTATGTGTTTTTTCCACATCTTCTAAATTATATTCCTTTTAACGTTGAAGAGTATTTCCATACCCTCAGTTTGTTGGGGTGTTTTTTTCCTCTGTTGACTCATCCTAGAATAGAGAGAGATTTATCCACGCCAGATGTCAGCCATAAACAGGACAGAGGGCTTTTAGAACCATTCGCTGACCACCTGGTTGCTATTAGAACCCTATTCCCAGACATAAAGTTTCAATTGGAGGCTGGTTGATAAAATTTCACTTCCCTAGTTCAGTGAGCCTGGGAGCCTCAGGAAGAAACCGGAAACTTCGAAGGGCAATTTAGTCTGTATAAGCACATTTCTCTTTGTAATGAAACTGTAGCACTAATTTCTAACTTTGTTTTCCAACTTCTTTGCTATCCAGGCTTCTCTGTCAAGTATGAGGTGTGACTCTACATGCTCTCCTTTCTGGTTATGATGCTAGTCAGAACACAGTGGAGCTGCATCGCATTGCTGCATTCTATGGTGGAGCTATGACCTCCCTCACAGCTTTTTTTTAATGCAGTGGCCAAAAACACAGGTCTATCCTCAATCCACTGACCTTCCTTCGTCCTTTTATTTTAGGAGATTTTTCTCTTTTCAACCAAGAAAATCACATTTCCATTAAAAAGTTCACATAGTGTTATAAAATTTTAAAGAGGATAAAATTTATAATTTTTTTCTACATATTTTGTAAAATCTGTTTACCTTCCTTTCCAAATTTAAGTAATCTATAGGAAAAAAATAGATACCTAGAAATTTTATTACCATATTCTAAATGTTCCAGTACCAATAAAGAGTTAATATATGAGGGATGCATGAAACATTTGCTTTTGGCTCATGAATTACTGAATATTCTTGGTTCTTCCTGGTTCTGTTTGCACTGAGATCCTTTCCTTGTTGCTTTCCTTGCTTGCCTTTGCATCGTAGGGGCAAGGTGGCTACAAGAGAGAGAGGAACTGAGTCCTGCCAGCTGCATTTCCAGGCTTCCATGTCTCTTGTCTTCTGGCTGGTTATAACCCAGGAAAGCACTGGTAGGTCACTGGAAAGAGAGGGAAGAAAGAGAGAGGTAGTCAGCCATATTCCTTCCTCTGGGCCATAGGTGGCATTCCCAATTCATTTTTTCTCTCTCTTCAACTCCAACTGATAGGCTCATTATGACTGCATCTTATCACAGGTGACCCTGTGCTCTGAGTTTTGAAAAAAACTCTCTCTGCTCTGTGTCCCTCCAGCCTAGGGATGGTGGCTTCCTGCAGTTGTTAAATCTAAGTTGCCTCACCAACCTGATGGCTTCTTAATTCTTTTATCACATATGTAACCAATTACCTTCATTAAATTCTTTCTGATTCAAATACTTAGTGTTTTTCAATTAATTTTGTAACTGATATCCAAGCCATTACATTGAATATTTATAGCTATCTCAAATTTTTATGCATTATAAGTTGATCAAATTTAGAGCTATGCTATCAGTGGACCTATAAAGCTACTGATGGTGTTGATTATAATATGAAAATAAATGCGTATTTTAACTCCCTTTCTCATATTCCTCCTCAAAGCCAAAAAAAAAAAAAAAAGTTGTTTCACCTTTATAGGCATTTATATGTCAAAGATCTATATAATGGCAGTACGAGGTCAAATAATAATTGTGTAACTTTTGCTTTACATGATGTAGTTTTCACATAAAGTACAGTTTTCTTTCTATTTCCTTGTATTTGCCTATGTATCAAAACAGTAAGAAACTAAGCATCCAGACCTGATTTATAGACTCTCAGGTGCCAATTACATGCCAATTAACTAACAGCTGAATTCTGATATTTGAAATAGTTTTAAAATAATAAATGGTATGGTGTTACTTATTTTCTGAGCAACAAAATATTTTCAAATAATATAGTCTGCAAAAATTCAATTTTTTCATAAAATTGAAATATTCTCAGTTGAAAAAGTGACAGATTTTATTGCCATGTTAAGCAAGGGTATCAGTTCCCACTTCACAGTTGGATAATGGTTATTATATACTTTAAGCATTGTATTTTACAAAAATCATATGCTTTGGTTAAACAGAAATAGCAATTCATAGTTAATTAAACCCAGTAAGAAATTTCCCTTAGAGTCACTTAAAAACTGAACTAAAGCCAATGGGTCTTGCCTTCTAACTACAGAATGGCCCGTTTACACAGCTTCTGCTAATGCAGTAAGATTTTGAACAGGCCAAAGTCTTCTAAGTGTTTGCCAAAGGACTTGGAAATTTCCTGTAATTACTACATCTGGATATTTTGCTGCAATGATGCATGTGAAAAGGATTAGAAAAATATATGGCTAAATTGATATGATAATTGCTACAGCTTTGTTATTATATTTTATCATTTTAGTGCGGTTTATGAGCTCAGCTGCTAATGGTGCTGCTTATTTTCTCTGCACAGGGCTTAAGACTTTTCCTTGACAGACTTTCTCCTCCTACCTACACATCTGGCGGTATTAATCTTTTCATACCCTGGTGTCTTTTTCTCTAGCTAGAACTCTGTAGACACAACAAATCAACACGCTGATGCCTGAGAAAATAATGTACATACCTTGCTTGATCCCACTTTTTACTTGTGCAGAAGTATAAACTTTGTCTAGGTAATTAACACCAGAAGATTACCAACAGTTATTTCACTCACTGCCCTACTGCATTACTCAATATGCTGTTCTCTGGTATGAACTGTATCCCCCTGGTAATCCACCTGAGAATTCTTGAGAAATCAGCCCTTACTAGGTTACTCCAATTTCATTCCCATGCTGGGGTAAAATTTGCTTTTCTATGTAGTAAAACAGCTGGTAAGGAAACATTTTAACAGAAAAATCACAAAGAAGTAACAAGAAATAACAAGCAAACCTCTGTGATGACGGTTTATACAAAGCAGGGGATGGGAGGGAGAAGAGTCAAGATGGTGGAATAGGAGGACACGGAATTTGTCTCTCTTCCCAAGTACATCACGAATACAATGGAACAGTTCTCACAGCGCACCTGATGAACATTAGCAGAAGACTTTGGACACCTAAAAGGACAAGAAAAACCTTCTCACAACTGGGAAGGATGAAAGAAAGAAAAAAAGAAAAGAGGAATTAAAAAAAGCGACGAGAAACCCTGGCAGGAAGCTGAAGGTGAGCAGAGAGCCGCACACTCAGAAAAAATCCCTCATGGTGGGGAAATCAGCTAGGACAGAAAGGGAGCTTCGTAGGGTCAAAGAAGAATGCAGCAGATGGTCTATGGAAGACAGGACAAAGTAAATTGTGCCGTAGCCCTGTGCATCCCAGAAGGAGTTGTGTGTTTCCTGAGTGGGGCTGGGTGCTGGAAAGTGGGGTTTGGAGCAGAGACCCAGGAAGGGGACAGCTGTTGGCTGTGAAAAGAGCCTGAAGAGACAGGAATAAGGAATTCCAAAACCAGGAAAGCCTGGGACACCATAAAAGCAAGGTGTCGAAAAAGCAGAAAGAGAAATTAAGGAAACTCTCCCATTTACCATTGCAACAAAAAGAATAAAATACTTAGGAATAAACCTGCCTAAGGAGGCAAAAGACCTGTATGCAGAAAACGATAAGACACTGATGAAAGAAATCAAAGATGATACAAACAGATGGAGAAACATACCATGTTCTTGCATTGGAAGAATCAACACAGGGAAAATGACTATCCTACCCAAAACAATTTACAGATTCAATGCAATCCCGATCAAATTACCAACAGCATTTTTCACAGAACTAGAACAAGAAATCTTACGATTTGTATAGAAACGCAAAAGAGCCTGAATAGCCAAAGCAATCTTGAGAAGGAAGGACGGAGTGGTGGAATCAGGCTTCCTGACTTCAAACTATACTACAAGGCCACAGTGATCAAGACAGTATGGTACTGGCACAAAAATAGAAAGGAAGATCAATGGCACAGAATAGAGAATTCAGAGATAAGCCCAAGCACATATGGGCACCTTATCCTTGACAAAGGAGGCAAGAATATACAATGCAAAAAGACAGCCTCCTCAATAAGAGGTGCTGGGAAAACTGGACAGCTACATGTAAAAGAATGAAATTAGAACACTTCCTAACACCATACACAAAAAGAAACTCCAAATGGATTAAAGGCCAGACACTATAAAACTCGAGTAAAACATAGGCAGAACACTCTATGACATAAATCAAAGCAAGATCCTTTTAGATCCACCTCCTAGAATAATGGAAACAAAATCAAGAATAAACAAATGGGACCTAATGAGACTTAAAAGCTTTTGCACAGCAAAAGAAACCATAAACAAGACGACAACACTCAGAATGGGAGAAAATACTTGCCAACGAAGCAACGGACAAAGGATTAATCTCCAAAATATACAAGCAGCTCATGCAGCTTAATACCAAAAAAGCAAATAACCCAATCCACAAATGGGTGGAAGACCTAAGTAGACATTTCTCCAAAGAAGACACACAGATGGCCAACAAACACATGAAAAGATGCTCAACATCACTAATCATCAGAGAAATGCAAGTCAAAGCCACAATGAGGTATCACCTCACACCAGTAAGAATGGCCATCATCACAAAATCTAGAAACAATAAATGTTGGAGAGGGTGTGGACAAAAAGGAACTCTCCTGCACTGTTGGTAGGAATGTAAGTTGGTACAGCCGCTATGGAAAACAGTTTGGAGGTTCCTTAAAAAACTAAAAATAGAACTACCATATGATCCAGTAATCCCACTACTGGGCATATACCCAGAGAAAACCATAACCCAAAAAGAAACATGTACCATAATGTTTATTGCAGCACTATTTACAATAGCTAGGACATGGAAGCAACCTAAAGGCACATCAACAGAGGAATGGATAAAGAAGATGTGGCACATATTTACAATGGAATATTACTCACCATAAAAAGGAATGAAATGGGGTGTAATGAGGTGGATAGACAAGACACTCTGTCATACAGAGTGAAGTAAGCCAGAAAGAGAAAAACAAATATTGTATGCTAACTCATATATATGGAATCTAAGAAAAAAAAAATGGTACTGATGAACCCAGTGACAGGGCAAGAATAAGGATGCAGTTGCAAAGAATGGACTGGAGGACACGGGGTTGGGGGGGGCGGGGGGCAAAGGGGAAGCTGGGATGAAGGGAGAGAGTAGCATAGACATATACGCTACCCACTGTAAAACAGATAGCTAGTGGGAAGTTGCTGTATAACACAGGGAGATCAACTCGATGATGGGTGATGCCTTAGAGGGCCAGGACAGGGAGGGTGGGAGGGAGTCTTGGGAGGAAGGGGATATGGGGATATATGTCTAAATACAGCTGATTCACTTTGGTGTACCTTAAAAGCTGGTACAAGAGTGTAAAGCAATTATATTCCAATAAAGAGCTTAATAAAGAGCTTTAAAAAGAAAAGAAAAAAAGCAAGGTGTCATTGTTGAGTGGTGCACAAGGGGTAGGGCCATCATTGCAACCCCCTTCCCCACTCACTAGCTCCTTCGACCTCCATGGGCACTGGGAGGAGAACCCATCTGAACAGGCTTGCCTGCCCCTCAAACCAAGGCTTCTTCCACCTGCACAGGCTCCAGGGTCCTGCGTGCCACCCATCCAAACCCTCCTTGGGAATCAGCCCTGGGCACCCCTGCCTGAAATGGGAATCCACCAATGTTGATGGGGGGTGAGTGCTAAAGTGTGGGGTTAAGAGAGCAGATCCAGAGAGAGGACCTCTGTTGGCTGTGTGGATACAACAGAGGGCTTGGGAGTGAGGTGCTCCGTGGCCAGGAATGCCCCTAGAAGAAGCGTAGTCTGCCTATGAAATGAGGTACCACTGTTGAGTGGCACGCAAGGGGTGGGGCCACCACCACCCCCACACACCAGCCTCTGCCTCCATGGGCACCGGGAGGGACTCCCACCACAGCGAATGTGCTTCAGTCTGTTGCAACTGCCTGCTGGTCTACACCGGTGCAAGCAATTCATGCACACTCCTGTTGTGGCTGCTGTACTCCTCCCTGGCTCAAGGGAGTAAGTGTGTCCCAATCAGCCACTACTTTCACTCCCTCTCACTGGGTGGTGAACAGGTGCCTGAGGGTGGCACACACACAGAGATGGGGCCAAAACCAAAGCTGAGCTCCAGGGGCTGGGTGACTAAGGAAGAGGAATGGAAATCTCTCAGGGCAGCTACACAAGCCACAGATTAAATCCCCATGATTATCTTGGTAAACCCTGCAGCTGTGGAATATCTGAATAGACAACAAGTATTAGCACAACTGAGACCAGTCTAGCTTTAGCAGCAGTGGACTTTGGGAGCAAGTACACATGGGAGTTGGGCCAGGACAGCTTCTGAGCTGACCCACAGCAGATCCCACCACAGTGCCCACAACAGATCCAGAGACCTATCTAGAAGTTCTGGAGGGCCTCCTGGGGAGGCGGGGGTTGGCTCTAGCTCAATGTGGGAGCAAGGACACTGACAGAGGAGGCCCCAGGAAAATATTCTTATTACTATTATTCTTCTTTTGTTTGTTTCATTTTGTTCAGTTGGTGGTGGTATTGGTTTTATTATTTATTTTTATTCTTTATTTTTTAATATATCCTTTATTTTTCTATTTTTACTTTTTTGTTTTGTGGTTTTTCCTGGGTTTTTTGGTTTTTTATTTTTAATTTTTGATCATTTTTATGTGTCTGTTTTATGTTTTCTTTGCTTTTCTTTGTTTGCTGTTTTTGTTTTATTTTTCATTTTTTGTTTTTGTTTCTTTAGTCCTTATTGATCACTCTCATTTTTTAGTTATTTTGCTTGTTTGTTTGTTCACTTGGGTTTTTATTTTGTTTTGTTTTGTTTCTTTTCTGTCTGCTTTTTTGTTTCTGTTAGTTTGGTTTTGGTTTCCTTGTTATCATTTGTCTTGGATTTGGTGTATCTGTTTTCTTTCTTCTTTTGTGTGTGTGTGTGTTGTGTAGTTGTTGCTGTTTATTTGGTTTTGTTTTTGCTATTCGACTTGGTTTTGTTTGTTTTCTTTTCCTTTATTTTTTTTTCTTTTCTGTTTTTTTTCCTCTGGCCACACTGCAAGGCCTACAGGCTCTTGGTTCCCTGGCCAGGGGTTAGGCCTGAGCCTCCAGGGTGGGAGTGCCAAGTCCAGGATGCTGGACCACCAGAGAATTCCTGGGCCCAGGGAACATTAACTGGGCATGCACTCTCCCGGAGGTATCAATCTCAAGACCAAGACCCAGCTCCACCCAACTGCCTGCAGGCTCCAATGCTAGACACCTCACACCAAACAACCAGCAACCAGCAAGACAGGAACACAACACCACCCATCAGCAGAAAGGCTGCCTAAAGTTGTAATAAGCTCACAGACTCCCCAAAACACACCACTTGACATGGCCCTGCTCATCAGAAAGACAAGACTCGGCTCCATCCACCAGAGCAAGGCACCAGTCCCTCCCATCAGGAAGCCTACACAAGCCTCTGGACCAACCTCATCCACCAGGGAGCAGATAACAGAAGTGACAGGAACTATGACCCTGCAGCCTGTGGAAAAGAGACCTACAACACAGTAAGTTGGACAAAATGAAATGACAGAGAAGTTTGTTGCAGATGAAGGAGTAAGGTAAAAACAGACAAGACCAAATAAATGAAGAGGAAATAGGCAATCTACCTGAAAAAGAATTCAAAGTAATGATAGCAAAGATGATCCAAGATCTCAGAAATAGAATGGGGGCATGGATCAAGAAAATATAAGAAATATTTAACAAGGACCTAGAAGAACTAAAGAATAAACAGTGATGAACAACACAATAACTGAAATGGAAACTATAATAGAAGGGATCAATAGCAGAATAATTGAGGGAGAAGAACAAATAAGTGAGCTAGAAGACAGAATGGTGGAAATAACTGCCATGGAGTAGAATAAAGAAAAAAGAATGAAAAGGAATGAGGACAGTCTCAGGGACCTCTGGGACAACATTAAATGCACCAACATTCAAATTATAGGGGTCACAGAAGAAAAGAAAGAGAAAGGGGCTGAGAAAAAATCTGAAGAGATTATAGTCAAAAACTTCCCTGACATAGGAAAGGAAATACTCAATCAAGTCCAAGAAGCACAAAGAATTCCATAAAGGATAAACCCAAGGAGAAACACACCAAGACATATATTAGTCAAGCTAATAAAAATTAAATACAAAGAAAAAATATTCAAAGCAGCAAGGGAAAAACAACAAATAACACACAACAGAATCTCCATAAGGTTATCAGCTGAATTTTCAGCAGAAACACTGCCAGTCAGAAGGAAGTGGCAGGAAATATTTAAAGTGATGAAAGGGAAACACCCACAACCAAGATTACTCAGCCCACCAAGGATCTCATTCAGATTCGATGGAGAGATCAAAAGCTTTACAGAACTCAGCATCACAAAACCAGCTTTACAATAAATGCTAAAGGAATTTCTCTGGGTGGGAAATACAAGAGAAGAAAAAGACCCACAAAAACAAACCCAAAACAATTAAGAAAATGGTAATAGAAACATATGTATCAATAATTACCTTAAATGTGAATGGATTAAATGCTCCAACCAAAAGGCACAGACTGGCTGAATGGATTCAGAAATAAGATCTGTATATATGCTGTTTGCAAGAGACCCACTTCAGACCTAGGGATGCATACAGGCTGAAAGTGAGGGGATGGAAAATGATTCCATGAAAACAGAAATCAAAAGAAAGCTGGAGTGGCAATACTCATATCAGACAAAATAGACCTTAAAATAAAGACTATTACAAGTGACAAGGAAGGACAATATATAATGATCAAGGGATCAATCCAAGAAGAAGATATAATAAATGTAAATATTTATGCACCCAATATAGGAGCACCACAATACATAAGGTAAATGCTAACAGCCAAAAAGGGGGAAATTGACAGTAACACAATAATAGTGGGGGAATTTAACACTCAACTTACACCAATGGATAGATCATCCATACAGAAAATTAATAAGGGAACACAAGCCTTAAATGACACATTAGACCAGATAGACTTGATTGATATTTATAGGACATTCCACCCGAAAGCAGATTACACCTTCTTCTCAAGTACATATGCAACATTCTCCAGGTTACATTACATATTGGGACACAAATCAAGCCTTGGTAACTTTAAGAAAATTGAAATCATACCAAGCATCTTTCCAACCACAATGCTAAGCAATTAGAAATTAATTACAGGAAAAAAAAACTGTAAAAAATACAAACTCATGGAGGCTAAACAATATGCTACTAAATAACCAACAGATAACTGAAGAAATCAAAGAGGAAATCAAAAAATACCTAGAGACAAATGACAATGAAAACACAATGACCCAAAACCTATGGGATGCAGCAAAAGCAGTTCTAAAAGGGGAGTTTATAGCAATACAATCCTACATCAAAAAATAAGAAAAATCTTAAATAAATAACCTAACCTTACACCTAAAGCAACTAGAAAAGGAAAAACAAATAAAACCCAAAGTTAGTAAAAAGACAGAAATAATAAAGATCAGAGCAAAAATAAATGAAACAGAAACAAAGAAAACAATAGCAAAGATTAATGAAAGTAAAAGCTGGTTCTTTGAGAAGATAAACAAAATTGATAAACCTCTAGCAAGACTCATCAAGAAATAAAAGGGAGATTACTCAAATCAATAAAATTAGAAATGAAAAAGGATAAAAAAAGAAATGAAAATGGAGAAGTTACAACTGATACTGCAGAAATACAAAGGAACATGAGCGATTACTACAAGCAACTACATGCTAATAAAATGGACAACCTGGAAAAAAAGGATTCTTAAAAGAGTACAACCTTCCAAGACTGAACCAGGAAGAAAGAAAATATGAACAGACCAATCACAAGGAATGACATTGAAACTGATTACAAATCTTCCAACAAACAAAAGTCCAGGACCAGATGGATTCACAGGTGAATTCTATCAAACATTTAAAGAAGAGCTAACACCCATCCTTCTCAAACTCTTCCAAAAATTGCAGAGGAAGGAACACTTCCAAACTCATTCTACAAGGCCACCATCACCCTGATACCAAAACCAAAGATTCTACAAAAAAAGACAATTACAGACCAATATCACTGATGAATAGAGATGCAAAAACCCTCAACAAAATACTCACAACACATTAACAATCCAAAAACAAATTAAAAGGATCATACACCATGATCAGGTGGGGTTTATCCTGGGAATGTAAAGATTCTTCAATATACACCATATTAACAAATTAAAGAATAAAAACCATATGATCATCTCAATAGTTGCAGAAAAAGCTTTTGACAAAATCCAACACCCATTTATGATTAAAAGAAAAAAAAAACTCTCCAGGAAGTGGGCATAGAGGGAACCTACCTCAACATAATAAAGGCCATATATGACAAACCCACAGCAAACGTCATTCTCAATGGTGAAAAACTGAAAGCATTCCCTCTAAGATCAGGAACAAGACAAGGATATCCACTCTCGCCACTATTGTTCAACATGGTTTTGGAAATCCTAGCCACAGCAATCAGAGAAGAATAAGAAATAAAAGCAATCCCAACTGGAAAAGAAGTAAAACTGTCACTGTTTGCAGATGACATGATACTATACATAGAAAATCCTAAAGATGCCACCAGAAAACTACTAGAGCAATCAATGAATTTGGTAAAGTTTCAGGATATAAAATTAATACACAGAAATCTCTTGTGTTCCTATACACTAACAATAAAAGATCAGAAAGAAAAATTAAGGAAACAATCCCATTTACCAATGCAACAAAAAGAACAAAATACCTAGGAATAAACCTACTAAAGGAGTCAAAAGACCTGTACACAGAAAACTATAAGATACTGATGAAAGAAATCAAAGATGACACAAACAGGTGGAGAGATATACCATGTTTTTGGATTAGAAGAATCAATATTATGAAAATGACTATACTACGCAAAGCAATCTACAGAGTCAATGCAATCCCTACCAAATTACCAATGAATTTTTTCACAGAATTAGAACAAAAAATTTTACAATTTGTATGGAAACACAAAAGACCCCAAATAGCCAAAACAATCCTGAAAAAGAAAAACGGAGATGGAGGAATCAGGCTCCCTGACTTCAGACTATACTACAAAGCTACAGTAATCAAGAGAGTATATGGCACTGGCACAAAAACAAAAATATAGATCAATGGAACAGAATAGAAAGCAAAGAGATAAATCCACACACCTATGGTCACTTAATCTACGACAAACGATATACAGTGGAGGAAAGATGGTCTCCTCAATAAGAGG
The DNA here is from genome assembly GCF_030028045.1 of Hippopotamus amphibius kiboko. Classification (NCBI taxonomy): domain Eukaryota; kingdom Metazoa; phylum Chordata; class Mammalia; order Artiodactyla; family Hippopotamidae; genus Hippopotamus; species Hippopotamus amphibius. The sequence goes on from NC_080198.1 coordinate 81,042,602, forward strand.
TTCTGGGAAAACTGGACAGCTACATGTAAAAGAATGAAATTAGAACATTCCCTAACACCATACCCAAAAATAAACACAAAATGGATTAAAGACCTAAATGTAAGGCCAGACACTATATAACTTTTAGAGGAAAACATAGGTAGAACACTCTTTGGCATAAATCACAGCAATATCTTTTTTGACCCACCTCCTAGAATAATGAGAATAAAAACAAAAATAAACAAATGGGACCTAATGAAACTTAAAAGCTTTTGCACAGCAAAGGAAACTATAAACAAGATGAAAAGACAGCCCTCAGAATGGGAAAAAAGAGTTGCAAACAAAGCAATGGACAAAGGGTTAATCTACAAAATATACAAGCAGCTCATGCAGGTCAATATCAAAAAAACAACCCAATCAAAAAATGGGTGGAAGACCTAAATAGGCATTTCTCCTGAGAAAACATACAGATGGCCAAGAGGCACATGAAAAGCTTCTCAACATCACTAATTATGAGAGAAATGCAAATCAAAACTACAAGGTATCACCTCACACTGGTCAGAATGGCCATAATCAAGAAATCTACAAACAATAAATGCTGGAGAGGGTGTGGAGAAAAGGGAACCCTCTTACACTTTTGGTGGGAATGTAAATTGATACAGCTACTATGGAGAACAGTATGGAGATTCCTTAAAAAACTAAAAATAGAACAACCTTATGACCCAGCAATCCCACTACTGGGCATATACTGAGAGAATGCTATAATTCAAAAAGATACATGCACCCCAATATTCAATGCAGCACTATTTACAACAGCAAGGACATGGAAGCAACCTAAACGTCCATCAACAGAGGAATGAATAAATAAGATGTGGTATATATGTGCAATGGAATATTACTCACCATAAAAAGGAAGGAAATTGGGTCATTTGTAGAGATGTAGATAGACCTAGAGACTGTCATACAGATTGAAGTAAGTCAGAAAGAGAAAAACAAATATTGTATATTAATGCATATATGTGGAATCTAAAAAAATGACATGGATGTTCTTATTTGCAAAGCAGAAATAGAGACACGGATGTAAAGAACAAATGTATGGATATTAAGGAGATGGGATGACTTGGGAGATTGAAATTGACATACACACACTACTATGTATAAAATAGATAACTAATGAGAACCTACTGTGTAGCACAGGAAACTCTACTCAATGCTCTGTGGTGACCTAAATGGGAAGGAAATCCAACAAAGAGGGGATATATGTATATGTATGGATGATTCACTTTGCTATACAGCAGAAACTGATACAGAAGTGTAAAGAAACTATGTTTCAATAAAAATTTAAAAAATAAGTACAGCATGGGACTGGTATGGATGGGAATGTGACAGGTGAGTGTTAAGTACTCTAAAAGTACAAAAGAGTGAATGAAGAAGGTACAGTGAGTGGTAGAAGGGAGACTCCCTGTGCTAATTACTAACTAACTGTCTTTCAGCTCCAAACCCACCTTGTCTCTGCATTCTGATATTGAATCAACAGGGCAACCCACATTTCTGCTTTGCCAGTTGGATCCAAGTTAGACTCCACCAACAGGGCCACTAAAGGAAACTGGGAACCAGGAGGAGGGAGAAGGTGCTTGCCTCTTTCTGATTGCTTCCTGTGGGTGTCCTGCCTTCCTCCTGCTTTATGACTATCGTCCTAGCAATTCTTTTTCACCTCAACAAGGGAGTTCCTTCCCATAGAAAATACTGAGTCCAGGTTTCAGTTTTTCCAAAACTTGCAGAACCAGCTTCATCATGTGCTGCTCCTCAGAGACACTAACATCAGCTGGCTCCAAGGTCTGGTTCCCAAGTTTCTAAATTTTAGTAATTCCAGTCTCTTCTGTAAAGATGGTAGGTGTTTCTTATAATTGCTGCCTCCATGAGAGCTTATAGTTCCTTTTTACGCTTTCAATTATTTAATTAACAGCTTTATGCTTCATTATCAATTCATACAAAATTCTCCCTGTTCAAATATGTAACATCATTTTTGTTTCCTCACTGGACCATGGCTGATACTGCTCTCAAAGAGGCAACTAGATCATGAATTGTTCTTTAGACAGTTGTAATATCCACCCTACCAAAATGCAAAGGTGAAAAGAAGACCCAGAATGATGACAGAGAAAAAAGCATGGAAGCTAAGAGTTCTCGTAACAAGCTAGAACAATATTCTTTTTGAAAAATAAGTCAGTCAGTGCAGGGCAAAGAATTAAAATGAACTTGACCTTGATGGCAGTTGATAGCACAAAAATTCTGGCTTCTAGTGCATCAGAGCTCACCCCACCTCCTCTCTCACCTATGCTCAAATCCTACTAACTATGAATTTCAGAAAGATATGTGGACAGCATGAGTATAAGGACTTCATGAGATATTTAGCATTAACAATAGAGCATAATAAAATGAGAATTTGTTATGTATCTCTCTCATGTTTATTTGTATAAATCAGCTAATATTCTTTTTATGAAAGGTGGGTTAGATTGCTTTTTCCATTAATATGTTAATATTAATAGAAATTCTGGGAGTATAAACCACATGAAGTTAGCCTTCACCAAATTACTTACCGTGAGATATAATTCAAAAGTGTGGCTGATTCAGGATCTAAAGGACAGAGATTTATACATTGGTCCATCAGTTATTTCCAGTAGAACATGTGCAAAATAAAGAGCTTTATGAAGAAATCAAAGAACTGAAAGAAAATGTAGGTGAACATATATATTATTGGGATTGGAAAAGGACTTTTGAGACAAAACAATGTCAGAGATCATTAAAGGGAAATTTTATAGATGTAACAACATTAAAATTTGAAACATCAGTACCTTAAAAATGACCACAAATAAAAAGCAAAGCAAAAGACAAACTGAAAATATTAATGATATAAACCTCAGTATATTTTATAAATAAGCAATCATAAATCAATATAAAATGATAAATGCACAAATAGAAAAAAGGAAACAGTGGTTAATATATAATTCATAAAAAGAAATACAACTAGTCAATAAACATATCTAACAATTAATGTATTAAATGAGATAATATTTTTCATGTTTCAAACTAACAAATAGTTTAGAGAAATGAACACCTTACACACTATGGTAGGCCTATGTGAGAGGATACTGTTTACAGATTGTCATCAAGCAACCTGACAAGAGATATATCTTTTTAAAACTAAAGTATTTATACGTTTTAACCTAGTAATTTTTTTCATATAAATTAATTCAATAGAAATAAGCAGAAAAGGGGCAAAAATCTATATTGGAATTGTTTACAATTCTAAAACAACTCAAATATTTGCATTAAAGGATTAATTATATTGTTACAGTATTACAAAAATTAGAATATTAGAATATAATATTTGTTGATATTGGAAAAGTTAATATTTTATTTGATCGAAAAACAAATATATATGCTTCATAATGTTATTTTCAGACTGCATTCTGTCAATATGCATATTTCTACTGAAAGAAAATATATCAAAATGATAAAGGTTATTTCTGGGTGGTGGGGAAATGTGTACTTTTCTATTTCTCCCAAGATTATATTTTTGTCTGATTTTTTTTCATTCTCTTTGCCATCCCAGATTTGTTCAAATACAGTACTAAAATTACTGTGTCCCTCAGTTTTCTCAGTTCCTTCTCAGATTGCAGTGTTTTTTGTAGTTGTTAATCATTTGCTTTTCTGGTTTCTGCAGAGTTAGGGAAGAGAAGTGAATAAAGAAAGCTAAAAAGTATTTCATAAAATTAAATAATAGATTCATAAATTTCATTTTTCCTATGTTGTATTTAGGGAGTGTCTACATATTACCTCACTCTTGATAATTTTTATATTTCCTCTCTCTAAATAAACCCTGATTCTGAATGCTAGTTCTTTTTTTCTGATTAAAATAATTAAGGAAATCAAAAGAAATAATGTACATTATTTGGAGAAGGACAGTCTTCTCTTTATATGAAGTTGTATATGTCCTATTAACATTTTCCCAAATATACTGGTGTTTACTTTGAGAATGGAATTATTCCTTTATCATTTTCTTTATGATAGTTTTAAGAACATTAGAATTAAATTCCTAAGTTTTTTTTGAAACAAAATGAAGAAAATTCTTAAAGATATTTCCCTTCATCTTAACATTCCTCTTTAAAGTTAAAAAGTAATGAATATTTAGAAGTCCTGTGTAATAGTCAACTTGAAATATGTAAGTTGTAGTCAATAATACAAGGAAGGCATTTTTTCCCACAACATTTCCTGAGCACATTAAACACAGTCAGGCACAGATGTGTAGTTTCTCAGAAGAATCTACAATATCAGGACATTATTTAACTAGAGTGAAAAAATACTTCTCTTATTCCACACTGTTGAAACAGAGTCACCAGTGTTTAAATTAAAAAAAAAACTATTGAAGATGAATGAAAAGCCTTATCAAGTTAATTTCATGCTATTTCACCATAAATTCCTTTTAGTCCTCTGGGTTTTACATATTATGGCATGCTAGTAAAGAACATATTTGAAAATGGTTACATCATTGAACAGTTACTGATGGCCACATTAAACTTAATAGATGATAGTTGAGAGATTAGCCAGTGTAAATGCCACTTTCTGAACTGTCAGGGAAGCATGATTTACCTAGTCATATTTGAGGTGGTTTTAATCTAACAGAAGAATGAATACAAAAAATAAATGGTAACTTTGAAAGGATCACAATAAAATACATATGCATAACTTTCATCTAACTGACACTGGAATTGGAAAAGAGTAATAGAATGTCAATATAATAACTAAAAACAAATACTGACAATTACTTTTCATTGTATATAAGTAATGAAACATGTATGCTCAAGAAAAAAGTATCTTTGAATATGCACCTTCTTAATTACAAATTCACTTATCGCTTTCTCCTGTCATTAAAAAATGTATTTGTGGAGAAAAACGGGAGCTAACAATTTTAAAATAAAAATTCACTGTATTGATAAATTCAATTTCACACTTTCTCGTACAAAATCAAATATTTTATATCAAGTTAAATTGCAATTTATATCTTGTATAGGCACATCTTTCCTGTCATTTTTTTACTATCATATAGTATAGGTATAGCATATTTAAACTATATGATATCTGTATAAGCATCACATGGATTTTACCTGGTCTATCAGGAAAATCATGTCTTTTTCAAAACAAAGAACAATTTTTATTCCAATTCCCATGCTTTTCTTTATATGAGAATAATTAACAACCTTTTACAAATAAAGAAATTCCCCCACTTAAATGCTATAAACTTGAAATTCTCCAAGGGGATGACTGTGTAATGGAGCCTCGATCTGTGTAGACGCATACACTGTCCTAGTACGTGGCAAATGAACCATTTGCTTTAATATTTTCTAAAATTACTCTGAAACTGGTTCTTTTTCGACCATGTGAGAAATACTAAACTTGGACTTTGAAACTTTGTTGTGATTTCTTTTGCTGTAAGTTTCTAGTCAAGACCTTAGAGAATATACCTTTCTAGAATATTCTCACTGTCACAGCTCTAGTGTCGGGGAGGATGAATGAATTGAGCTTTCAGAGCCTGAAGACAAAGACTCCACTCACTTCAATGCCAAGCCCAACAAGCAACTAGGTTCTACAAATAAGGAGAGATTATGCTCCTCCACAGAGAGTACTATCTGGTTAGTTTTTCTTGAATATGAAATAACTGATCTTGGAAACTTCTTTATTGTCTTTGTTTATGAAATGAGGCAGAAAATGGAAACCTCTTTAACAAAACAGCCTCATTAAGACTGTTCTTTAAGGAATGCTATTAACCTAAATTTTCCTCACTCTTGGCAGCAGAATTGCTACCCTATTAGTCAGGGAGGATCCTCCCAGTTCATCTCATCACCTAAAAACAAATACTTTAATTCCGACTGAACCTACACTCTATATTAAGAATTATATATAATTTACCATCTGTGGTTATACATAAAGTAACTATTAAAGAATGTACAAAATATAATTTCAATATCAGGATTTAGATGCTTCCCACTTAGGACCCAGGGCATTTTTAAGCTTTGACCATTCTGATCTGGTTCTTTTTCTGCTTGTCTCACAACGCTCCTAACCCACTCAGCTAGTACTGACAAGTATGTTTCTTATTCTAGGTTCTTTAATCAGACAATTTAATCTGGGTCTTCTGTGTCTACGGTCTGACTGTGGCTGATATTTTTACACTAGTTCAGCATTTAATAGCCAAAGGTCTTGGGAAATAGGTGTTAAAATACTTATTGTAAAAGAGAATCCATCCCCAGTAAGAATGGAAACTGAACACAGACGAAATATTAGATTTTAAAAAAATGAACACAACTATATTTCTTTTGTTATAGTAAATACCACTGATAGTCTCCACCCATCACCCAGAACAGTATCGAAAAATTTTAACAGAAGTGAGTTACTTCATGTCCAATACCATTTGGTTTATATTGTACTCAGACCTACCACAAATTACAACTAAGAGCCTTTGTAACTAGAAAATATATTTGTGTTTTATATTTGTCTCTACCCCACCTTACTTACTTCTTTTTAGGAGCATGGACCATGTTAATAACCAGTGGATCTTTGTTTACGGCCTTTCATATATTTAAAGATGGTTTTAGGTAACAGATGTGAAAATACTGGACGAGTACAAAAGCCCAGATAAAACAATTATAATGTACATAATATATATATAATGAATATAATATAATACAATACAATATAATATAAATATTTATAATGTATATAATGTATATATTTTTTGTCTACTTGACCTGAAAAAGACTCAGGTTAAAAACCTCCTACTTTATTTGCTTGTAACTTCTTTCCCTTCTTTTACTTTTTGTACTTTTAACAGCTTTTGCTTTACACATTTTGGAACTATGTTATTTGAAACATGAATGTTTGTGATTGCTATGTCTTAATTGTAGATTGGACATTTTCAAATATATACAATTCTCTTTGACATTTTTAATCCTTTTTTCCCTGAATTATTATATGATCTGTTACTATTATTGCTGCCCTTGATTTCCTTCTGCTTTCAATGACTAGGTAATATTTGCAATATTTATTTTAATTTTCTTTTAGTTTAACATTTTATTTTTGTCTCATAACAGCATATCACTGAATTATTTTATAACATTTCTCTTAAGAATTTTTACTCAATCATATTTACTATAAAAGTGCATAAGCTTGCTTACTTGTGATTTTATATTTCCTCAGCAGTTTTTATGTTTATTTTTTATTTTTATCTTCATATATTGAACATGGTTTCTGAGCTCATGCTTTTTCTCTAATAACTTAGGTGTTCTATATCTTCTTTTTAATTCTATTAATAAGTATCTTCATATTTCTTAAAAGTGAATACACATTTCTCTAATATTATCAATAAAGAAGCAATAACTACTCACTTCCCCATTTTAAGATACAAAGTTTATTTTATCCCAAATCACCTCCCTCATGCTTCTTTTTGTTGTTGTTTTGTTGGACTGATTCAAGAACTTAGCTCCAGATTTTATTATTACTTTACACTATTTACCCGAAGTTTTACGAATTGACAGCTGCATTATTTTGTAATAATATTAACAAGTTATAGACAATAGCTTTAAGTTTCACTGGTCTCATCATTCATTTCTTTCTACTATGCTACACCTTTCCCAATCTTGAGGGTTGTTGGGTTTTTTTCCTCAGCATATTTTTTCAGGGTTTTCCTTTTCTTTTTCTTTTCTCCAGGGCAACTATGGGAGTGGTGTTCTTTCTCATTTCACAAATTTCTGAGACTGTCTTTCAATTTTCCTCACATGTAAAATATAGGTAATCTTCTTCAAATAATATTTTCCCCTCAAAACTTCAGAGATATTTTTTCCAAGCAATTATTTTAAAGCCTGCTACTAATTAATTTCTTCTTACATAGACAATCATTTTATCATTTGAGTAATATAGGATTTTTTCTCTGCATTCTTTACTACCCATCTCTCCAGCTTGCTCATACAAATGTATTTCCTGCATATTTTCTGCCTTAGTAGCACTCTTTGGTGGCCACATTATTCCACACATCAAATATGTATTTTCCCCACCAAATCATGAGTAGTTTTCAAAACAGTTTAAGAGTCACTTCCTCCAGTAAGCCTTCTCCTATTGCTTTAAACCTATATTAAAGTTTACCTGTGTTTCAATCACAGCTCTGCTAATTGATAGTTGTGTGACTTTGGGCACATTGCTTAACCTCTCTGTGCTGCAGTTTCCTCCTATGTAAAATAAGTATAGCATATATATATTTTGAGAATGTTTGAAAGATTCAATGAGATAATGGAAGCAAGGTGCCTTATTTAGTATCATAAAATGCACACAGTGACTATCTTCCTATAAGGGGCAATTATATGATAATTGTTATCACTAATGATATCCATCATAATAATAACGTCTAGCTATTAAATGGACAGAAAATTAAGCAATTCTTAAATAGGCTTCTTTTTTTTTTTTTAATAAAATTTAACCTAGTAATATTACCAAGGTAATTTTAATGTAGAAGTTCAGCTAGGTTGAAGTAATAGCTAAAATACTCAGCACTATGTGATATAAAGGTGTTTAGTTCTGTTTTTCTCAAATAGGAGTCTAATCATTGTGCATAATAATATACAATGACAACACATTTAAGCCAACATGAACATATATGCAATGATGTAAACAGCATGGTATTTCAGCTTAAGAGGGGCGCTAATAGCTGCAAGTATGCCTCATCTTCCTGTTCATGAATCATTAGCAGAGAGGGATGCTTCATGTTTCCACAACAGAGCTAACATGCCTACATTACTTCTTTTCTGGCAAAATTCCACCAGACAAATCTGTCTGCTATTCCAAAATGATATGGATATTTTCCCAGAATTGATTTCAGAGAAGTGAACTGAGCATATTTTTAGGTTTTAAAAGATCATTTTCTTCAGTTTGCCATGACCAGATTTTAAGGACAGTGTTATAAAAGTCTGCAGGGAAAAAATTCTTCTCTGAGAAATCTCAGTTTTAAATTACTTCATCTAAAAGAAATCCCACCACCATATGTTTGCTTGGCCTAGATTTCATTCAATAAGACTTTCTTCCTTGTACATTGTTTAGAGAGAAACAAAATTAAGAGTAGTGTAGGTGCCAGCCATTAAATGCCTATGTCTGTGTCAATTTTTAATCAGATCTTGTCAGTAACATTTAACGGACTCTCGCCTTAAACTTAAAAATTGTAGGGAGAGCAATGTGAGTAGAACTTGTAAGTGCAAGGGATTCTTAGTCCCTGCGTTTCTTTCTATGAAAATACTATCTTCTTCCTTCCTTGCATAAATTCAAAGTTCATTTCATGTTCACAATCAAACTTTGCTTATTTAAAATGCATGTTATCTTCTTCTTTCTTGTTTTACCTTTGATGATTTGTTTCCTTCCTATACTCTTGTGGGGATTAGACACTGTTGTGAAAAACTGAAGCTATTTAATAAAATAATACATGTAACACCCTAATTCTCAACCCACAGTATACATTCAACATTGAATAAACATGAAAAAGAAGGGGCAGGGGGATTGAATATAAAACTAAAGCATTGGGTGAATGAATTGATGCAAAATGATTGCTTCTACTTAAAACAAATGATGATGGAGAAATTTTAAGGGTAAAGATTTAATAGCAAAGTTGCCACACGTAAATTAATGTAATATTGGGTTGGCCAAAATGTTCATTCATCTTACAGAAAAATTTAAATGCACGTTTTGGCCAACCCAGTGTAACTGTTTAAGATAGTCACTATTACAATGTTTTTAAAAGAACTTTGAAAACTTATACAGCATCAGCATTGAAAATTATATTTATGAGAGGAGATCAAGATGGCAGAGTAGGAGGACCCAGAGCTCACCTCCCCTCATGAACATATCAAAAGTACATCTCCATGTGGAGCAATTCTCACTGAAAACTAACTGGAGACTGGCAGAAAGATTCTTCTACAACAGAGACTGTAAGAAAGATCTATGAGGAATTGGGTAGGAAGGGAAGAGGAGCAACCGGTCAGGACCTGTGCCCTTGGAAGAGGCCACAGGAGAAGAAGGGGATTACACGGACTCATAGATTCTACCTAGGGAGTCAGTGGTTCAATCCACATATTGGGTGCCCTAGCCCTGGGGTCCAACACCAAGAGGACAAGTCCCCTTAGCTGGTTTGAAAACAAACGGGACTTACAGGAGGTTGTAATAAACCTAGACTCTGCTTGTGAAGAGCACGCACACATTTGCTTCTTCCCAAAACATGGCAGGGAAAGCATATTGAAATTACTCAGGATTCTGACTGGTTTCCTGCAACTGCCAGAACTGAGCCCCTGCTCTGTACCCACTTTCTCCGTGGCACACCTTCACGCTAGGGTGCAGGCTGCTGTGGCTGAGGACAGTAAGAAGTTATAGGGGATGGGGCCAGCTCAGACCTGACATGGGATCTGAATGGGGCGAGGGCAGCCATTACTAATGCTCATGGAGGCAGCAGACTGCGAGTGGCCCAGCACACGCCCCAATCCATGCTGAGTGCCCACTTGCTCCAGCACTATTCCCCTCTGGGGCAAAGATGCCTATGCTGGGAGGGAAGAGAGCACACACTTGGAGAGAGTACAGCCAACTGAGACTGACCCTCAGGGCTTCTGCTTCAGCAATGTGGGCCTGACCCCAACAGGGTGGTGTTGGCCACTGAGCAGTGGAGAAACCCTGGCTCACACCTGGCTCTGGCTCTAGTCCCTTCTTGTGCAGCCCCACCTCCTACCAAGGTGATAGCTGCCAGCACACCCTGGAGGAAGACGTGACTCATGCTCATGTCAGATCCAGTTCTGCCACCAAACCCACCAGGCCATGCAGACTGTATAGGGACACTCCTACACAAGGACACTCCTTCAAGACCCAATAAGTAACTGTTTCACCTAATTTCATAGAGACAGAGAAAGTTAAGCAAAATGAGAAGACAGAGGAATTTGCTTCAAATGAAAGAACAAGATTAAAAAAAACAACAGAAAAAAGGTAGGCAAAACATTCTGTAACATAAATCATAGCAATATTTGGAGATGGGAGGAATCTGTCTCCCAAGGTAAAGGAAACAAAGTAAAAATAGACAAATGGAACCTAATTAAACTTAAAAGCCTTTGCACAGCAAAGGAAACATCAACAAAATGAAAGGACGATCTACTGAATAAGAGATTATTTGCAAATGATGTGCCCAATATCCAGAATATATAAACAGCTCATACAACCAACATCAAAAAACCAAACAACCTGATTTAAAAATGGGCAGAGGACTTGAATAGACTTTTTCCAAAGAAGACATATAGATGGCCAATAGGCACATGAAAAGATGCTCTATATCACTAATCATCAGAGAAATGCAAATCAAAGCCACAATGAGATACCACTTCATACGTGTTGCAACGACTATCAACAAAAAGTTCACAAATAACAAACGCTGGCAAGGATGTGGGAAAAAGAAAACTCTAGTACACTGTTAGTGGAAAGGTAAATTGGTGCAGCCACTAGGGAAAACAGTATTGAGGTCCCTCAAAAAGCTAAAAATAGAACTACCATATGATCCAGATATTCCACTCCTGGGTATACATCCAAAGAAGATAACACTAATTTAAAAAGATACATGCACCTCAATGTTCATAGCAGTGTTATTCACAATAGTCAAAATATTAAAGCAACCTAAGTGTCTATCAGCAGATGAATGGATAAAGAAGATGTTGTATATGCATACAATGGAATATTAGTCACAAAAAAGAACAAAATTCTACCATTTGCAACAACATAGATGCACCTAGAGGGTATTATATTTAGTGAAATAAGTTAGAGAAAGACAAACACTGTATGGTATGTTATCAATTACATGTGGAATGTAAACAAACAAACAAACGACAAGGATCTATTGTACAACATGGGGCATATAACTATTTTATAATAAGTATAAATGGAGTATAACCCTTAAAAATTGTGAATCACTATATTGTACCTGTAATTTACATATTGTATAGAAACTGTACTTTAATAAAAAAGAAAAATAAAAACAGAGCTTAAAAATGTTTTTTAAATAAAACAAATGAATGAATATAGCAAAACAGAAACAGACTCACAGGTATAGAAAACAAACTGGTGGTTACTAGTGTGGAGGGTATGGGGAGAGGCAGGATGGGGGTAGGGCATTGAGAAATACAAACTACTGTGTATAAAATGGATAGGCTACAGGGATGTATTTTATAGCACAGGGAATACAGCTAATATTTTATAATAATTTTAAATGGAGTATAATCTACAAAAATATTTAAACACATACAACTGAAACTATAAGACTGTAACAACTATACTTCAATGAAAATAATTAATTAAAATAAAAATAATAATTTGAAAAAAAATTAATAATACAGTGTTACTTTTTGGAGACAGTGCCCCCCCCCAACAATAAAAGAAAAAAGAAAAGAAAATTATTTTTATGAAAGCCTATTACTGTTACTGCTGGACTGAAGTATACAAATAAGGCATCATATGTGTCTGCATAGAAGTCTTAGAATGAGAGGCTGTATAGTTTGTCATGGCCATAATGATTATGTCATACTAAATTTTATTATTTATCCTAAACCAAATAGTCACTGACAGAGTCAGAACTAGAAATCAGGTCTTTTGTTTCCTGATCCAATGCCCTCCTCTATGACTCTGTTAGATCCTACCAACAAAAGCTCCTATCAGTGTCTCCAGGGGATATTAAGCTCCCTGCATGATTCAGCAGCATGTTCTACACTCACTCTTGTGATATTGACGTTCCGGTGTATAAGGTATCAAGTCAAAGAATGTATTGACTAATTGTTCCCAATCAACACAGGAAGATCTTCAAGAAGAAATAAATTGAAATTGCAGTAATGAATCTTATTTTAGAATTATATATATTTCAATGTAATAGTTAAAGCTAAAAATTAAGTACCAGAAAATGTTCCAAACTATTTAAGTACTTTACATCAATGCACTCTTTACTACTCACAACAAACTAAAAAGTAGATACTCTTATGACCCTATTTTACAGATATGAAAACTGGAACAAAGGTGACGATGAATTTGTCCAAGGTCACACAGTTACTAAGTAGCAGAGCTAGGGTTTGAATGCAAGCAAGTCTGCACCAGAGTACACACTCAACCACTCTCACAAATCTTGAATATGTAGTCCATAATGGTGAATCAATGTATCAAATCAATGTTGAAGTTGGGGGCATCACCATGTGAAATAATCTCTAAATCTTTCTCCCTCTCTGGAGTACAATTAGGCTATCTGGCACCTATGAATGGCTAGGATTTCTCTCGGACATCTCAATTTTCCTTACACAACCCCAGGCCATTAATATGGGGAATTTTCACCACAGAATCATCAACTAGAAAATTTTGGCTGACACTGATTATGTACCATCCAGACACAATGAACAGTCAGCTGTTAAGAGTCAGGATCTTTCTGTTTCCCTTTTATTATTAATAAGGTTATCAGCAGCTTCCCTTGGATATTCTTTTACATGCTCATAAAGACCTCCATACCTTTAAAATTTTCTGCTTCACTTCTCACCAGGACAATTTGCCCTTATAAAATCGAAAAGTAAGTAATTAGAAGCCGCAATACCTTGATACACTGGGATATCCTACAGGCATTCTGAAGTTGCACAACTCTGGTGCATAGTTGGTGGAGTATTTTAAGAAAGTCTCCTGCATATTTTTACAAAACTCTCCTGGATTCTTTGGTGTGCTATGACTCTTAACCCAAGAGTCATGTTTCATGTACACTACTCAATGCTGAGGTTTAAACACAGAGTAAAATAATCTGATATTTTGTTAACTAAGAGAACCTGAAACATAATGTGGTATTTTTACTTTTAAAGAACCCGGGTGTCAAAAGCTTGCCTTTTGGGACTTCCTAGGTGGTGCAGTGGTTAAGAATCCGCCTGCCAATGCAGGGGACACGGGTTCAAGCCCTGCTCCAGGAAGATCCCACATGCCTCGGAGCAACTAAGCCCATGTGCCACAACTATTGAGCCAACAAGAGAAGCCACGGCAACGAGGAGCCTGCGCACCACAATGAAGAGTAGCCCCTGCTCGCTGCAACTAGACAAAGCCCATGTGCAGCAATGAAGACCGAACACAGCAATCAATCAATCAATCAATCAAAAAATTTATTAAAAAAAAAAAACAAAGCTTACCTTTCAACTGGATTATTGCTAAACAAACCTAAAAGACAAATGCAGGGGCATGATTTATTTAATGACCCATACATATGCTATACTAATGCCAAAATAGCAATAATTTGCCTAGAGATTTTCTTTTTGGCTTCTGTTCTAAACATTCTTAGTTGAGAAGAATCTTCCCATGCTCTTTAACAAGGATTGAGCTGAAAGAAGTCAATTCCTCAAAGGAATTCTTCCTAATTGCATTTTGAAATTAACTACTAATGAAATGTGAAAATGTATTCAGAGCCCTGGAAACAGAAGAAAAATAAAAACTGGGAGGATTTGCCTAAAGGAATAGAGAAAATATGAAAAGTAAGTGCACTCCAGAGGATTATATGAATAAAATATTACATAGTACAATATGAAACAAGTTTACGAGAAAACAGAGTAATATCCAGTGGAATTTGGACCACCACAAAGAAGGAAATGCATTTTTTACAAAGGATTTTTTTTCTTACACTTTCATTGTTCCATCTTTTCTAAAATGGCAAAAAGAAATCATCACAAGTACTGTGTTATGATTGAAGACAACCTGGGGAGCTGTTGAGTTTGTGTGAGATCCGGGATAATAGACAATTGCTAGGGAAGAGCCATGAGAGGATTACAGGGAAAGAGAGCAAATAAGATGTGTGAAAATGGCTCAAAGACAACATAACTATTTGCTGCAAGCTACAAATCTCAAAAGTCAAGTATGGAGAGTGAAGTAAGTCAGAAAGAGAAAAACAAATATCATATATTAACGCATATATGCAGAATATAGAAAAATGGCACAGATCAACCAGTTTGTAAGACAGAATTAGAGGCACAGATGTAGAGAACAAACATATGGACACCAAGGGGTGGGGGGGGGGGCGGCGAGGTGAATTGGGAGATTGGGATTGCCATATGTACATTACAAATAAGAAAAAAAATATCAAATTGTACACTTTAAATATATGCAGTTCATTGTATATCAATTATAACTCAATAAAAGTTCTTAAAAATAAATTTTAAAAAATAAAAATAAAAGAATGCTTATTAGGAACAACAAAAACAACAAAAGTCAAGTATGGAAAATTCAGATGACCTATGAGGGACTTTTCAAAACCTTTCTCCAAAATCTTTAAGTTTAAAGAAATTATTCAGTAAGGAAGTTGTCAGAATCTACGGTTGGTCTAATGAACTCTTTTATGACATCTACTCTGAACAGCTGACATCTACTCAATATTTCTGAAAAAATAATGTAGTATACATCATCATAAGCAATGACTGGCTTCTGCGAATCAAAAAAATTTTTATAGCACCCTCACCAAATAAAAGAAATACATATTTATCGATTCAGTATAGAAAAATGGAACTTGTCTTCTCTACCTATATGATACCATATAACTCATTTAACCCAATTTTTTATCTGTAAATTAGAAGTGATCATATTTATTTTACTTGCTCATGAGAACTAAATGTGGGAGCCTGTGTAAAGTGCTCCACACACATTAAGATTCAATAAGATTTTGTCTCCTTGCCTTATTCTGAGTAAGGCACTATCACGTTCTTCCTAAATACTCTTTATTGACCATGGAGATTACAGGAAGAGCTTTTAAATTAGAGATTATAAAAAGAGTAAAAATTTAATAAATTCTAAATGAGTGATCTCAGTGCTATTAAAGACATTCATATTGAACACAGTATAAAAGAATGTGTTTCAAAGTTAGAAAATAGTGATTCTAATTTATGTGAATTTGTGGCAATAAAAAAAAAACATAGAATCTGAGATTTTATAGTGCTACACACTGGCCATTAATATTAACTTGGAACTATGGTCAATATTAATGACCAGATAACGGTTTAGTAGTTTTCTCAGAAGAAGTATTTAAAAAGAAATGTTAAAATCTAATTTAAATTGATCAATCATCTGCTCCAATGAGTTTCCTCTCAAAAACAGCAGTTTTGAGGAGGCTTCAGACCAAGATGGCTGCACAGCCTCCCTCTTCACACGAAGATCAACAAAAAACTTCAGCAACACAGTGGAACAAAAAAAACCTGAGAATAACCACACAAAAAGAGAAGGAAGACAGCTTCATTTCTGGCTGCATCATCCCATTTTCCAAACTGTTCAGAGCCAAGAGGGGTCTCCCCAGCTAGAAAGAGTTCTTCTCCGTCGAAAATGGAGATTAAGCCAGGTGAGTAACGAGCTTTCCCAGCCTTTCGAGGCAGCAAGGCCCCGCTTGGATATTACCCCATGCAGACCAGCAAAGCTGAGACATACAGGGATGGTAGAAATAAGAAAAGCAGGGACCACCTGTAACAGTCACACAGCAGAAGCAATCATGGTTAACAGTGAACTGCTTGGACAGATAAACCCAGCAGTTTGCACCACTGAAGAAGCAATCAAAGGCCAGCACAGCTCCCAGGGACCTCCTGCAGATTTCACCAGCTTTCACCACATAGGTATTCATGTCCGCTGACACCAGCCACTGGAGCCCCTCTCTGCTCCCCTCTCCCACTTAGGAGCCCAAGGTGCACTGCTGGGATTAAGGGTAGACTAGACACTGCAGAAGAAATGATTAGTAAACTTTAAGACATAGCAATAGAAACTATCCAAGATGAAATGGAGAGAGGAAAAGACTGAAAAAACATGAAAAGAACAGTGATCCATTGGACAACTTTAAGTGACCTAATAATGCACATGTAATTCAAGTCCCCAAAAGAAGGGGGAGGGTGGAAATAGGACAAAAGTACTGGCCAGTTTTGAATTTAAGCACAGATCTTAAGAAGCCCAATAAATCTCAAGCACCAAATGTGAAGAAAATTATACAAAGGCATATCAAAATCAAATTGCTTAAAAACAGATGTAAAAATAAATCTTAAAAGCAGCCAGAGGGAAAAAAAGACACATCATTTACAGGGGAACAAATAACCGAAGATTTCATGTCAGAACAGGGCAAGGCAGAAAACAGAGCAATGTCTTAAACGTACTGAAAGAAAAAAAATATCAACCAAAATTCTATATTTGGTAAAAATAATTTTCAAAAACTATAAAATAAAAACATTTCCAGATGTACAAAAACTTAACAGTAGATTTGTACTATAAAATTACATATAATTTATGCAATAAATATTTTATAATTTAATTTTAATATATATTAAAGTTAAAATTTATATATACAAAGTCCTTCAGGCATCAGGAAAATGATAAATAGGTGGAGGTCTGAATGCTGAAGAAATGGTAAAAATGTGAGTAAATGTAAAAGACTTTTAAATTTATCTTTATTGCCTTTTAAAAAATAAAGTTTTAAAGAAAAATAATGTGTTTAACAGTGTATAACCATATGTAGAAGTAAAATACACAGTATTATAAAAATGGCAAAAAAGCCAGTTGTGGTCTTCTAGTCTCCTGCATAACCCGATTTATCTTCTAAATTTTTGCTGTGCTCTTTCCTGTCATATTTGTCCCATTCTTTAGTTCAAAAATATATGTATGTATATATATTTATACAAAATTATTTTTTCATAAGTTTATTTACTTATTTATTTATCTACGTATGTATGTATGTACGTATTAGCTTCATTGGGTCTTCGTTGCTGCACAGGCTTCTCTAGTTGCAGAAAGCAGGGGCTAACTTACTCTTTGTTGTGGTTCGCAGGCTTCTCATTGCGGTGGCTTCTCTGGTTGCGGAGCATGGGCTCTAGGCGCAGGGCTTCAGTAGCTGTGGCACATGGGCTCAATAGTTGTGGCTCGTGGGCTCTAGAGCAGAGGCTCAGTAGTTTTGGCTCATGGGCTTAGTAGCTCCATGGCATGTGGGATCTTCCTGGAGCAGGGACTGAACCCGTGTCCCCTGAGCTGGCAGGCAGGTTCTCAACCACTGTACCATCAGGGAAGCACCAAAACTATTTGTTATTGAATACATATATTTTATTTCATTGAAAATCTAGGGGTGAATGGGTTTTAAGTTGTGTAATCTAACAGGATAGTCATAAACAGTAAAAGAAATTTTGCTTCTTTTTCTTTTACAGTTTTATTGAGGTATACTTGACACACAAAAGCTACACATATATAAAATGCACAGTTTTATGAGTTTTGACGTGTGTATTCCCACAAAAGCATCCCCACGATCAAGATAAGTAACACATTCAGAGAATGAATCAAGTTTATGCAGGAGTCCAGAAGGCATCCATTGCAACTGATCTAGAAATGTGCAGAAAACAGAAGGGAGAATTAAATAAAAGCCCTTAAATTTTCCCAGATATTAAGGGAACTGTGGCCTCCAATTGACCAACAGATTATTTGAAATAGATTTCAATTGTTTCCTATGTTTTTACTTTCAATAAGAAGGAGAATTTTCCTCCAGTTGTCAAGGGTCTGAGAGTTTACCCTGCTTGAAAGCTAACAAGTTAGCCTGTTACAGTTTCATAAATGCTGGCTGAAGACAGACGCCTCCTGGGTCAGTGACAAAGACTTGATTACTCAAGACACTGCAGGCAGTGTGAGCATCAGCATATTTTATAGCAGTTTCTAGAGTCCCAATTTCCAGAGGGTGACATGAAGGCTGAATAACAACCGCACACACGTTGTGGGTTGTAATACAGGAAAGAAACCTAAGCTTTGGGAACTCAGATCTTTTATTATGAGTAGTAAGTAGGCCTGCCTTCTGCGCCAGAGGGAAACATTATCTCCGTGTTTCAAGGCTGTTCCTTTACAAACATCCTTGTAAAGCTGGTCAAGAACAATGGTCAGTCAGTGCCTCTGCTCACAACATCTTCAGAAACATGAGACAACTGTATTGTCTCCCAACAATAACCACCCCTCACTTCCAGATCATCTTGACATCTGGTGAAATTTTTCATGAGTAAGCCATTCCATCACCCACTCTGATTAACCTGACCCACAGGGGCTGGAACCAAACCCATTTACGTTGTTCCATACAACATCTCATTAGAGCTGCTATTGCAAGATGAGAGCAACTGGTGGTACTGACCTCAACCAGGCCCCTTGGGTCCTGAACCCAAACATCTTAACAAATACCACAAATTTTTAGAATCTATCTTAGAGAGTGTATGAGTCAGCTGGGCTGCCAAAACAAAGTACAGAGATGCCTCTGAGATATTGCAGGTTCAGTTCCAGATCACCACAATAAAGCAAATATTGCAATAAAGTGAGTCACATGAATTTTTTGGTTTCCCAGTGTATATAAAAGTTATGTTTGCACCATACTGTAGTCTATTAAGTGTGCAAAAGCATTACGTCTGAAAAAAAAAATGTACAGACTTTAAATTAAAAATACTCTATTGGTTAAAAAATGCTAAAATCATTAGAATAGTAACATTAAAGATCACTGATCACAGATCACCACAATGAAAATAATAATAATGAAAAATCTGAAATATTGTGAGAATTACCAAAATTACACAGAGACATGAAGTGAGAAAATGCTGTTGGAAAAATGGTGTTGATAGACTTGCTCAATATGGGTTGCAACAAACCTTCAATTTGTAAAAAACATAATATCTGCAAAGTACAATAAATTGAGGTATGTCTATACCACGAACATCATGGCTTAAGCAACAGAAATTTATTTTCTCACAGTTCTGGAAGCTAGATGTCCAAGATCAAGGTGTCAGCAGGTTTGGTTTCTTCTGCGGCTTCTCTCCTTGGCTGGCAGATGGCTACCTTCTCACTGTGTTCTCACATGGCCTTTCCTCTGCATTTTTATCCCTGGTGTTTCTCCCTCTTTTTATAAGGACACCAATCATACTGGATTAGAATCCTACCTTAATGGGCTCATTTTAACTCAGTCACCTCTTTAAAATCTTATTTCCAAATACAGTCACATTCTGAGGCACTAGGGGTTAGGACTTCAACCTATGAACTGGTTGGGCGGGAGTGAGGGGGACAGGAACACAATTCAGCTGATAACAGAAAGTAAGGTAGCTTTCTCCTGTATTGATCTCTCCACTAGTCCGGAGGTATTAATCCAGGTAAAGTAGGATGTCTTAGTGACCGTGACTCTGTGTTGGCACATAAGGGTACTTCTATAGTCCACAGCATTCTGGCCAATGAGGTGAGACTAACACAAATGCCTTCCAGGGCTTCAGCTAAAGTCAGGGACAAATTTCTCAGCATTTTTTCTTTTCACTTTTTCTACCAGCTTTATTGAGATATAATTGACCTATAACACTGTGTAAGTTTAAGGTGTACAACTTGTTGATTTGATATACTTATGTATTGTAAAATGACTGCCACAATAGTATCAGCTAACAGCTCCATTGTGTCACATAATTATCATTTCTTTTTGTGGTGAGAACTTTTAAGATTTACAGTCTTAAAAGTCTTAACAACTTTCATGTCTATAAATTCATTATTGTTAACTATAATCCCATGCCATACATTAGCTCCCCAGAAATTATTAATTTTATAACTGGAAGCTTGTACTCTTTGACCAACATAGCCCCATTTCCCTCACCTCCCAGCCCTTGGAAACCAGCATTCTACTCTCTTTCCCTAAGGACAGGAAATAACAAGAATTGGCAAGGATGTGGAGGAAAGGGAATCCTTGTACACTGGTGGTCGGAATGTAAACTGGTGCAGCCACTATGGAAAACAGTATGGAAGTTCCTCAGAAGTTAAAAATAGAACTACCATATGATCCAGCAATTCCACTTATGGGGATATACAAAAAGGGAATGATTTTGAAGAGAGATCTCTACTCCCATGTTCATTGCAGTGTTATTCACAATAGCCAAGATATGGAACAACGTAAGTGTTCATCAATGGATGGATAAAAGAAAATTTAGTGATGAGAAAGAAGGAAATCCTGCCATTTGTGGCAACATGGATGGACCTGGACCTTAAGGGCATTATGCTAAGTGAATAAGTCAGACAGAGAAAGACAGATATTATATGATATCACTGATATGTGGAATCTCAGTACGTTTTCTAACTGGATGATTCACATCACAGGGATAACTGCCAGCAGGGTACACATAAAGAAGGTTTATCCCTCTGGAAAGCTCCATAGATAAGTGACAGTAGAGAACACCACAGTCATCTGAAGCCTACCTGATCTACTGAGGTTTCTTTAAACACTAGAAGGTCTCAGATGACAACCTCAAAGGCACGAGTAGCTGTGTTTTCAGGAGGGAGGCAAATTAATGCCTGACTTCCACAGCAGAAGGTCAGTTCTAGAGACAACATGATGCTCCTGGAAAGAAAATGTTGTTTACAATTGCTGGCCCTATATTAGGGGAGCACAGGCTGATATTGCCTCTAAGGTGGCCTCATAGTCAGCTGATGGACTTTAGGTGTCCCTGTTCAGTTCCAATAACTAAGTCCAGATCTTTTTTTTTTTTTGTAGTTATTGTATAAAGGCAGCCAGTCCAACCAGTCATTTTGGCCTTCATCATCAGGTTAGTGAAATGTATGTGCCTCAAAGAATGACTGGGCAACAGATACAAGAATGGGGCTGGGGCAGAAACCTATAGGTGGTGATAGATGTTCTGCGTGGAAGGTGCAGAAACTGAACCATCCTGTTCTATTTCTAATAAGGTTCTTAGTAAGATTAAGGGAAATTAATCTTATGATCAAATTATAGTCAGAGCTGTCTGGAAATGTGTTTGATTTTCAGTGGCTATAAATTTACCTTTTTCTAATCATTCCCTAATCCTACCTAGATTTTCCATCTACAAGAGTTAGGCCAAAGAGGGACAAGCACATTCCTATAGAACTTATAGAGACCCATTATGTCCCCTGCTTTGGCCCTTATGAGCCTCTGGAGAAGAACTCAGCCAGCAGGTATATTCAACCAGGTGGTCATTCTTACTATGACCAAGAACCATGTCAATTCCACAGGAAAATGCAGGTGGCTGAACCAGCATTAAATACACTAGCTCCCCTTTTGGCTAAGCTGTACCTGCAAAATGTACAAATCAGGCCAACCTGGGGTTGCAACTGAGGAAAGAAAGATGCATCAAATCCAGGAAAGGTCAGGCTGGAATGCTAAGTTTTCAGAATTGGTTTATAGAACCACCACTGTTTGTCTTGATCATGTCTCAGCCTTAGTTTCCTAAGGCTACCGTAACAAATGATCAAACACTTGGTTTAAAATGGCAAAAATTTATTCTCCCACAGTTCTTGGAGACTAAAAGTCTAGAATCAAGATATCAGCAGGGTCATGCTCCCTCCGAAGGACATAGGGGGAAATCCTTCCTTGCCTCTTCCAGCTTCTGTTGGCTCCTGGTATTACTTGGCTTGTGG
Source organism: Hippopotamus amphibius kiboko (assembly GCF_030028045.1). Classification (NCBI taxonomy): domain Eukaryota; kingdom Metazoa; phylum Chordata; class Mammalia; order Artiodactyla; family Hippopotamidae; genus Hippopotamus; species Hippopotamus amphibius. The sequence goes on from NC_080198.1 coordinate 81,065,099, forward strand.
CAGCACAACTCCAGTTTCTGCATCCAACTTCACATGGCCCTCTTCCCTGTGAGTCTCTCTGTGTTCTCTGTGTCCAAATCTTCTTCTTCTTCTCTTTATAAACATACCAGTCATTGAATTTAGGGCCCACTGTAAATCCAGGATGATTTCATCTCAACATTCATAATTATATCTGCAAAGACCCTTCTTTCTAGTAAGTTCGCATTCTGAGGTTCCAGATAGACACAAATGTTTAGGGGACACAATTCAACTGTGTATGCCCAGGAAGCATGCAAGAGAAGATAACACCTTTCTAGGGACAGCACATTCAGTGCTCAAACTGCCTTACAGATGTGTGGACCAGGAGGAGGTAAGAGGTAAAAATCAGAATAGTTTTTGAGCCAATTTTTGAAGAGGTAAGTCAAATAATACCACTTTAGCTTAGCAATTGGTGAGCTAGGCTCACACATTTAGGGGAATCTCTGTTAACGGAGTGCCATTGAATTAGCAACTTTATTTCAAGAGTCTGCATAGAGATAAGGTTTTTCCTAAGGGAGTAATTATTGCTTTTTAATAAAAAGCTGAGATGCCACTGGAGCCAGGCCAGTTGTGTTGTTGGCTATTTCACCTTCACTTGACAAGAGAGGTGTACTGGGCCCTTCCCATCTTGTTAGTCAAAGTCTAGTTTACCCAACCCAAAATGAGACTATCAGACTAGAGGGTCACAAGGACTCCCGGGATCAGGCATCCCATTTCTGTAAGACCACAGTAGCAAGCTAATGGCTGCTTTTTGAAAGGTTGCCCAGTAGCTGTGTCACAGAGATGACAAATACAAAACTCAAAGGATGCCTCCGAATGAAGGCTGCCTCCCATTGCCAGAGGCAAAATCACCAAAATAATCGGTCACAGAAACATTCAGCTCAAAGGGATCACTAAGCTGTAGGGCCCCAAAGTTATTAGCATTTCTCTACACACAGCTGTTGCTAATTGGCGGACTCCTCTCTGGCACTTCAAGTACATTAATTACTACTATACATTCAGATAGGAATCTACAACAATAGAACACTGAATTGGGCTAATAAGACAAGTCCCACGAGATTACATTAGCTTTCGATCACTATTGTGGAATAAGTCTCATGAGGTTACATTAGCTTCCTATCACTACTGTGAGACTTGCCCAAACCCCATCAGTTGACTTTGGATGCCCCTACCAACATGGGACAGAGTAGGATAAGATCTGATTGCCTGTCTCCAACAAACCTATAAAAGTTTGAGTCCCTCCCATTTCTGAAGCTCCCTATCGAACTCAGACAAGTGCCTCTGAAATCCTTTAGGGACAGGGAGAAATTTGTTCATCCTTCTTTTTAAGTAGCTGAGGTCAGGAGGCAAGGAATCAGGGGATATGGAGGGAGAAGGAAGCTCCACACAGGTAAGCAAGGCATTTAGTCAGACCTCCATATTCATAAGTTCCACATCCTTGGATTCAACCAAGCAGACAGAAAGTATCCCCAAAATATTCCAGAAAGTTCCAAAAAGCAAAACTCGAATTTTCTGCATGCTAGCAACTATTTACATAGCATTTACCTTGTATTACGCTTCATAAGTAATCTAGAGATGATTTAAACTACATGGGAGGATGTGCACAGGTTATCTGCAAATACCATGCCATTTTACATAAGAGCATACACTGAGCATCCTTGGATTTCAGTATCCAAGAGGGGTCCTAGAACCAATCACCCCTCCCAATACTAAGGAATGACTGTATTTGTATTGTTTCAAGCAGCAGCTGCTCACAGATTCATCAAACTTCTAATGCTTCCATGCCACTCAAAGCCCTGTACTGAACAGCAAAGTCATCATTATTGACACCACCTATTTCAAGTCTGAGGATCCCCTGACTAAGCAGCCACATCTACTTTGCTTTCTGGCCGGGGCTGCTGGTTTGTGCCCTTTGGCTGACTTAGGTTTGACTCAAACAGCAGCAACTCTTATGAATCCACCTTAAACCAGGGCTTTTGCTGCCACATTTGTCATGATAACCACTCTCAAGTTTTCATCATATGATACACTGTTTCACAACACAGCCCAGCTCTTGTTATTCTTCCTTGATAAGCATTACATGCCTGCCCCTCATCTCCAGGTGAATCACCCTAAGTTATAATGATTTGTCAGCCTTCTGACAAGAGATGTCACAAACTTCCCTCTTGTTGCATTCAGTGTGGATGCATGTCCACTAACTTGTCTGAAAGGGGCTGTATTCCTCAGGGTTCTCCAAAGAAACAGTATATACATATATATATATATATATAGAGAGAGAGAGAGAGAGAGAGAGAGAGAGACAGAGAGAGAGAGAGAGACAGAGAGAGAGAGAATACAATATTTATTTTAAAGAATGGGCCCACATGACTCTGGGGAATAGCAAGTCTGAAATCTGCAGGGCAGGTAGGCAGGGCAGAGATTCAGGGAATAGATGATGTTGCAGGTTTGAATTCAACAGCATTCAGAGCCCAATTATTTTCTTCCCTGGGGGACCTCAGTCTTTTCCCTTAAGGCCTTCAACTGATTGGATGAGGCCCACCCATATGAAAGAGAGTAATCTACTGTACTCAAAGTCTACTAATATAAATGTTAATCACATCTGAAAAAAATACCTTCACAATAACATCTGGACTGCTAGTTGACCCAAAACTGGGTACACTGGCCTAGATAGGTTGACATATAAAATTAACCATCACAGGGGAAGAACCTTCTGGCTATTCATGAAGAATCTTTGAAATGCAGAACTAAGAGTGTCCACCATATGAATAAAGAAGTCTTCCAACCTAGAGGTGAGTTAACAACAACTAAGACATGATTTAGTCTGCAAGCAACTTCCCCAATTCCTCCTCATTAACAGTCAATAAAGTAGAGGATCTTTTATTGCCCAGTTGACCATTCAACTTGGGCAAGACATTTGCTACTGATACCTATGGATTTCTCTCAATCTCATTAATTGGCCCACATGGACTTCATCCTTCTTCTTCCAGAAAGCCGTGTCTCTATCAGCATCTCATCTTCATCACCAAAACTGTCAAAATCTCTGAAGGCCATTAGACTCTATCTTACTTGAAAGCTAATAAGTTAGCTTGCCACAGTTTGAGACAGTTTTATTACTCAATGGCACAATCTCTTAGTTTGTTCAGGCTGCTATAACAAAAATACCATAGACTGGGAGGCTTACAAACAACAGAAACTTATTTCTTACAGTTATGGAGGCTGGAAAGTTCAAGAACAAGGCAGACTCAGTGTCTGGTGAGGATTCACTTCCTAATTCATAGGTGGCCAACTTCTCTCTGTGTCCTCACATGGAAGAAGGAGCAAGGGAGCTCTTTTTCTTTGTCTATAAAAGGATCTCTTTTATAAGGGCACTAATCCCATTCATGAGGATGCAGTCAGCTCTCAAAGTCCCCACCTCCAAATAATCATCACATTGGGGATTAAGTTTCAACACATGAATTTTAGGGGGACACAAACATACAGTCTATAGCACATGACAAGTAGCCTGCATATTTGTGTAGCCTCCTTAAGCCCATTTCCCACAGGGTAATGAAAGCAAGGTAGGTGACAGCTGCATATGCAGTGCTTTGCACTATAGGAAAGAAACCTTTAGTTGAGGGAGCCCAAACCTTTTATAAGGAGCAGTAAACATACCTGCCTTTTACTCAAGAAAGAGACACTGTATCTATCTTCCAAGACTCACAAGACATGGAGAAAATGCAAGAGATCTAGAGACAGCTGGGTTGACAACAACAACCAACCTGTACTCTATTTCTTCCTAAACGTGGACTGTCTTTTTCATTACTTTTTCTTTGCAAAATAAATGTATTCGTAAGTATTCTTGGGAAAGAGCACACATCATGGGCCAAAATGATAAATTCTCTTCCAGTGTGTCTAGAGTATGCTAAGGATATGTGTGTAGTGGAGTGGGCCAAATTGAAAACTGCTTTTCTTTAAATTGGATAACATGAATCAAGAACAAGTGGAGCTAGAAATCAATTACAGGAAAAAAAACTGTAAAGAACACACAACACATGGACGCTAAACAATATGCTACTAGATAACCAACAGATCACTGAAGATATCAAAGAGGAAATCAAAAAATACCTAGAGACAAATGACAATGAAAACACAATGATCGAAAACCTACGGGATGCAGCAAAAGCAGTTTTCAGAGGGAAGTTTATAGCGATACAATCCTACCTCAAGAAACAAGAAACATCCCAAATAAACAATCTAACCTTACACCTAAAGAAACTAGAGAAAGAAGAGCAAACAAAACCCAAAGTTAGTAGATAGAGAGAAATCATAAAACCAGAGCAGAAATAAGTGAAATAGAGACAAAGAAAACAATAGCAAAAATCAATAAAACTAAAAGCTGATTCTTTGAGAAGATAAATAAAATTGATAAACCTCTAGCAAGACTCATCAAGAAAAAGAAGGAGAGGACTCAAATCAATAAAATTAGAAAGGAAACAGGAGAAGTTACAACGGACACCACAGAAATAAAAAGCACCATAAGAGATTACTACAAGCAACTATACGCCAATAAAATGGACAACCTGGATGAAATGGATAGATTCTTAGAAAGGTATAAACTTCCAAGACTGAATCAGGAAGACATAGAAGGTATGAACAGACCAATCACAAGGAATGACATTGAAACTGTGATTAAAAATCTCCCAACAAACAAAAGTCCAGGACCAGATGGATTCCCAGGTGAATTTTACCAAACATTTCGAGAAGAGCTAACACCCATCCTTCTCAAGCTCTTCCAAAACATTGCAGAGGAAGGAACACTTCCAAACTCATTTTATGAGGCCACCATCACCCTGATACCAAAACCAGACAAAGACACTACAAAAAAAGAAAATTACAGGCCAGTATCACTGATGAATTTACATGCAAAAATCCTCAACAAAATACTAACCAACAGAATCTAACAACACATTAAAAGGATCATACACCATGATCAAGTGGGGTTTATCCCTGCAATGCAAGGATTCTTCAATATATGCAAATCAATCAATGTGATATACCATATCAACAAACTGGAGGATAAAAACCACACGATCATCTCAATAGATGCAGAAAAAGCTTTTGACAAAATTCAACACCCATTTATGATGAAAATTCTCCAGAAGGTGGGCATAGAGGGAACCAACCTCAACATAATAAAGGCCATGTACAACAAACCCACAGCAAACATCATTCTCAATGGTGAAAAACTGAAAGCATTCCCTCTAAGATCAGGAATAAGTCAAGGATGTCCACTCTCATCACTACTATTCAACATAGTTTTGGAAGTCCTTGCCACAGCCATCAGAGAAGAAAAAGAAATAAAAGGAATTCCAATTGGAAAAGAAGAAGTAAAACTGTCACTGTTCACAGATGACATGATACTATCCATAGAAAATCCTAAAGATGCCACCAGAAAACTACTTGAGCTAATCAATGAATTTGGATACAAATTGCAGGATACAAAATTAACACACAGAAATCTCTTGTATTTCTGTACACTAACAATGAACGATCAGAAAGAGGAATTAAGGAAACAATTCCTTTCACCACTGCAACAAAAAGAATAAAATACCTAGGAATAAACCTAATCAAGGAGGTAAAAGAGCTGTACTCAGAAAACTATAAGACACTCATGAGGACTTCCTAGGTGGCGCAGTGGGTAAGAATCCACCTGCCGATACAGGGGACATGGGTTCGATCCCTGCCCCAGGAAGATACGACATGCCACAGAGCCACTAAGCCCGTGCACCACAACTATTGAGCCTGAGTTCTAGAGCCCATGAGCCACAACTGCTGAGCATGTGTGCCGCAACTACTGAAGTCCACGCGCCTAGAGCCCATGCTCTGCAACGAGAGGCCACTGCAATGAGAAGCCCGCACACCACAATGAAGAGTAGCCTCCGCTCGACACAACTAGAGAAAGCCCATGTGCAGCAACAAAGACCCAATGCAGCCAATAAATAAAATAAATAAATTTATTTAAAAAAAGAATTTATAAAAAAGATACTTATGAAAGTAATCAAAGATGACACAAACGGAGAGACATACCATGTTCTTGGATTGGAAGAATCAACATTGTGAAAATGACTATAGTACCCAAAGCAATTTACAGATTCAGTGCAATCCCCATCAAATTACCAATGGCATTTTTCACAGAGCTAGAACAAGAAATTTTACGATTTGTATGGAAACATAAAAGACCCCGAATAGCCAAAGCAATCTTGAGAAGGAAAGACGGAGTTGGTGGAATCACGCTTCCTGACTTCAGGCTATACTACAAGGCTACAGTGATCAAGACAGTATGGTACTGGCACAAAAACAGAAATATAGATCAATGGAACAGGATAGAAAGCCCAGAAATAAACTACAGTCAACTAATCTATGATAAAGGAGGCAAGGACATCCAATGGAGGAAAGGCAGCCTCTTCAATAAGTGGTGCTGGGAAAACTGGACAGCTACATGTAAAAGAATGAAATTAGAACACTCCCTAGCGCCATACACAAAAATAAACTCAAAATGGATAAAAGACATAAATGTAAGGCCAGACACTATAAAACTCCTAGAGGAAAACATAGGAAGAACACTCTTTGACGTAAATCACGGCAAGATCTTTTTTGATCCACCCCCTAGAATAATGGAAAAAAAAAAATAAACAAATGGCACCTAATGAAACTTCAAAGCTTCTGCACAGCAAAGGAAACTGTAAGCAAGACGAAAAGACAACCCTCAGAATGGGAGAAAATATTTGCAAATGAATCAACAGACAAAGGATTAATCTCTGAAATATATAAACAGTTCATCCAGCTCAATATCAAAAAAACAAACAACCCAATCAAAAAATGGGCACAAGACCTAAATAGGCATTTCTTCAAAGAAGACATACAGATGGCCAAGAGTCACATGAAAAGCTGCTCAACATCACTAATTATTAGAGAAATGCAAATCAAAACTATGAGGTATCACCTCACACTGGTTAGAATGGGCATCAACAGAAAATCTTCACACAGTAAATGCTGGAGAGGGTGTGGAGAAAAGGGAACGCTCTTGCACTGTTGGTGGGAATGTAAATTGGGACAGCCACTATGGACAACAGTATGGGGGTTTCTTGCAAAACTAAAAACAGAGTTACCATATGCCAGCAATCCCACTGCTGGGCATATACCCACAGAACACCATAATTCAAAAAGACACATGCACTCCAATGTTCACCGCAGCACTATTTACAATAGCCAGGACATGGAAGCAACATAAATATCCATCAACAGATGAATGGATAAAAAAGATGTGGTACATATATACAATGGAATGTTACTCAGCTGTAAAAAGCAATGAAACTGGGACATCTGTGGAGACATGGATGGACCTAGAGACTGTCATACAGAGTGAAGTGAGTCAGAAAGAGAAAAACAAATATCGTATATTAACACATATATGCGGAATATAGAAAAATGGTACAAATCAGCCGGTTTGCAAGGCAGAAACAGAGACACAGATGTAGAGAGCAAACATATGGACACCAAGTGGGGAAAGCGGGGAGGTTTGGTGGGGAATGAATTGGGAGATTGGGATACCAAATAGTACACTCTAAATATATGCAGTTTATTGTATCTTAACTGTATCTCCTTAAAAGTTCTTAGAAAACAAACAAAAAAGAACGAGTGGAGCTCAAGCACAGGAGAAGAAAGGAATGTGTGAGACAGATTACCATGCAAACAACAGGCATTCTGACATTGTGAGGGAGTGAAGATCTGGACCCAAATGTGGCAGAAATTACAGAATTTAAGTCGTAACATATAGGGTGGGAAAAGAAATCTAGCAAACATATAAAGAAAATAATATGTATTTATCAATAGTTATATGAAAGAAAGACAGACTGGTTTTCTTTTAATGACTGAAGCTTGTTTTCTAAAGTTAAGTGACACTTGATCTCTGAATTTGGTTGTAATAAGATAGTTTATAAAATATTTTATCAGCTCAATTCTAGCTTGAGTTTCATATTACTATTTAAAAATCGAATACATCTGCTGGAACAAAACTGAGATACAAAATATTCTTTCTTGTTCCACTCATGTTTCTTTTTTAAACACACACATATACACTCATACTTTAATATCCACGTTCCTGGTACAATTTATAATACTGAGAAATAATATAAATTAAAATTAATTTCTATTTTATTAATGTAAAATAGTATTAAAATATTAATAAATACTAATGACACATTCAAAGAAGATGTATCTTTTTATTTTTTGATCCTTCCTTCCACCTTGAAAAGCAAAGTAAATACTATTTTTCTGAGATGATGAAACTGAGATCTAGAGTTGCTAACCTGATCTAATTTTCCTGATAATTAATCCAATGTTCCAATCACTATATTATGATTCTGGAAAATCAGTTCATAATATCACCAGTGTCTGGGTATAAGTTACTAAACATTAATATATACATCAAATGATTACATCACTCATCATATATGGATACAAGATTACTGCATTAGCCCAATGAAAGCTGTGTCAAATGTACAAGGCCTGTTAAAAATCTGTTTTACATTAGTGCTTTATGGACCATGAAAATACAAACACAAATATATTTTAAGGAATGAATACTTCATAGCAATTTCACCAGCGCACATATGAAACATTTTTTGTAGTTAAACATTTACTTTTATATTATACGAACTAGTAAACATCTTTGCCATAAATTATGAGGTACACTTTTCTCAAGAATTTCAAAATGAATGTTTTCTACATATTTTTGAGATTTTATAAAACACACAAGCATTAAATCTAAGTCTGTAATCTGATTTTTTTTAATTTCATGCTTAAAACATGTACTTTCAATTGTTATTTCACTACCCACATTTCTCAAGACTGTTTTGTGTCAACTCTGCTTGTTTGAATAAAAATCTAAAGAAACAATGACAAATGTTAAGCTGAATTTAGTTTTATTTTTTACATTTAGTTCACTATTGCCTTAGAGAAATCATTATGCCTCCAAAATTCATTACTAATACTGATGCCACCATAATTTTTTTTAATATTTATTTCTTTCTTTCTTTGGTTGCGCTGGGTCTTAGTGTGGCTTGAGGGCTCCTTACTTGTGGCATGCAAACTAAGTTACGGCATGCATGTGGGATCTAGTTCCCTGACCAGGGATTGAACCCGGGCCCCCCACATTGGGAGAGCAGAGTCTTATCCACTGCGCCACCAGGGAAACCCCATAATTTTTTTAAAGCATAGTTTTGGACGTGTTACTGTCCTGCACTTAAACTGTGAATGGTCCATATTCACAAACCACCACACATAAATATAGGTATATATATATGCATCCCACACCTATGCCAGGTAATGTGAGTCTTTGATGGCCAGGAACTACCCATTAATTCTTATTTAGAAATGGAACTACTTGTTTTCTCCAAAACCAGCCTCACAGTCCCACCCTCTTTGCACATATTTTCTTTCCTTGGGTTACATCCTATCACCTCCTCTGAACACCAGATTTTGTCACCTCCACCAAAACTGTCCTTTTACAGGCTGGAAATGACCTCTGTGTTTCTTAATCCACTAGTCATTTCTCAATCGAAACCTTATATGACTCATCAAAAGAGACCCAGTTGGTCTCTCCTTCCTCCTTGAAACACCTCTCGTCTTCTGAGACAGCTCACTCTACTGGTTCTCTTACCATCACATTGATTGCTTTCTCCTAGTCTCCTCTGCTGTTTTCTTCTCATCTAAGTGTCCTAGGGCTCAGTCTGAACCTCTTACCTATTTGCCCTCACTTCTTAGTAATCTCGCCCAGTCTCATGGCTTTACATACTACACACATACTGACAACTTCTACATTCATATCCCAAGTCTGGATTTATTTCCTAAATGCCAGAATTTTACATGAATATCATATAGATTTCTCAAACTTGACATGCCCTAAATTGAAATCTTTATCATCCCATTAAAAACTGTTCTCCACAGTTTTTCTCAACTTAGCAAATACAAATTCCACCATTCCAATTTCTCAGGCCATAATCCTCAAGGTCATCCTAGACTCCTCTCTTTCTCACACTCTACATCTATTTCATCGGCATATTTTATCCATATCTTCCTCTGTTAACACCTGGTTCTGAGACACCATTCTGTCTGTCTGTCCCTCTCTCACCTAGGGTAGTAAATATCCTTCTAACTGATCTCCCTATTCATTTCTCTCCTTCAATAATTCCTTCTCCCATTCATAGCAAAAATTATAAAATTGGACCCCACCCCACCCCGTGATTACATGCACTACCATCCCACTGGTTTCACTCTGAGCTATCCCTAAGGAATTATACTTCACCTTAAACAGAGAGAAGAAATTTCAATAATCAGATAGGCAGCTATGGGTGGAGAGGGGCTGCTATTTTAAATAGGCATTCTCACTGATAGGAGGACATTTGAGCAGAGATCCAAGAGAGCTGTGTGAGTAAGCAACATGGCCCTCTGAGAAAATTGTTTCTACCAAGTAAACAGCGAGTGAAAAGGCCCTGGGGCAGCAATGTGCTTGGCAGACTGAAGGAACAGAAAGAGGCTGAAGACTGAAAGGTCAACCAAGGGAAGGTGACTGCATTTAACAGCCCAGGTGAAAAGTTTTGAAGGCTCTATCTGCTTTGGTGATAACAGGAGTCGAACAGGGGAAACAGGTAAGAAAAACATAATTGCACTAACAAATGTTTTTTGAGTAACTCTTCTAGGCAAAGCACTTTCCTAGACACAAGAAATATCATTAGACCAAAATGATGCCTGCTTCACAAGACAGAAATCTACCTTGTAGAGAAAACAGGATTAAATGAAAGGATTTGGCAATTGTTTTGAGGTTGTAGAGTAACAGAGAGGATTTCAAAAGGAGAATTGAACCTGTGTAATGGTTATAAAAAATAAACAGAAATCTCAGTCAAACAGGGTTGGGAGAACTTTCATGTCCTATAAGGATAGCAGAGCCCAACAGGAAGAAAAAAAGACTTCTTTTCTTTCCTGGCAAGGACTCAACCAATGAATAGTCATAGCCTCCTTGTTTACCATAGCCCTCCCACGTCTCTTTTCCCCTCTATAAAAGTGTTCTGCTTCCCTTGCCATGTGGGGAGTTGCATGTGGATCACCATGGCTGCAGACCCCAAACTGCAATTCTCTGCTGATTCTGAATAAACCCATTTTTGCTGGAGAAATGTCTGGCAGTCCATTTCTTTTTAGGTTAACATGGTTCATGAACACAGTTGTACAGGAAATGAAATTTACATGAGATTCTTATGAGAGTTCTTAGCAACTTCTTCAAAGCTCTTCAACAATAATCCTGCTGAGAGAGTTTCTAATCAGACATGTAAAACGGGAAATACCTTCAACTAAAAGAGGCAGCAGAGCACAGCAGGATCACAGAGAGTTAGGCCTGGGTTAGGGCCCTATCTCTGCTGCTTAATCTCTGTAAGCTTCAGTTTCCTCAACTGAAAGAAGGGGATAATGATTGAACATTCATTATAGGGTTGTTGTGAGGCTTTTGATAAAGAACTTCACATGGTACTGTTATAGAAAGCATTCAATATTTATAGAGTAGCTACTATATGAAGAGAGACTTAAACATCTTAAAGACTCCTAAGAAAATACCTACTTCTGAGAAGGGAGCTCTCATAATGTAACTTCTTGTCAAAAAATATGTAATAACTAGTGAATCAATGTTTGCCTAAGGCTTTGTTTCACTGTTAATGTAACAGAATAAAAACTAATAGTTGATCTTCCAATGTATCTGTCTGCAAAATCCTTACTGCAGTATTTTTATTTCATCTCATATGAAAATGGAGAGGAGAGGATTTGTTATACGTTCTGGAATTTCTTTGGACAATTTAAGTGGGACAACCATCCTTACCCATCACTGTGACTGTACTGCAACCTCCACACTCAAAAGTATCAATAACACTACAGCATGTTCAATTTTATAGTACTATGTGCAGTAATACCCTTTAATCTATTTTTTATATTTTAAAATTTTATTATGAGTCAAAAGAGCACTGTCATCATATTAAGAAATATTTACCAAGAGAAAAACATCAACATCGTGAGCACTGAAAGCTGCACCATTCAGAAAGATAATCATCCTCTGAAGCAAAATATTGAAATCAGGCAGCTGAGTGACAAAATACAAACAGCAGCTGACAGTATAAGTCCTGGCCAGAGAGCAATCACAAATCTACTTAAGTTAAATGAAGACATTTTGATTAAGGAATCTAAAGATTGTAAATTTTAGTTCAGGATAATGGACTTCTTCCCTCTTGAGAGAATATTATATGGCAGAAAACTAGTTTTCAAAGAGGAACAACCCCTGATAGTAAAGAAAACAGAAGATGAGCATTGGAGTTATCAACATATATGATAATAGTAACCAATTTCTGAAATTCAAAAAGTAGATATAAACATGGGGAAGAAGACATAGTCCAGAGAAGTATGTTCAGCGCTCCACCTACAATTGCTGATTTGTCAAATTCTTGATTGTTGACTTTTCTTGTGGGTTACCTATGTTTCTCTCATTACTTTTGGGAGTCTCTGTTTAGGTTCAGAATTCTGAAACTTCCTCAGGATATCTTTGTGTGGGGGTCTTGTCATTAATCCTATCTGATACCCAGCGAGCTGCTTCAATGTAAAAATGTGAGTCTCTCTTCACGTCTGGGATATTTTTGTCTATATTTATTTGAAAATTTTCTCTCTTTTATTTTGTTTTAGTTTTCTCATTTGGAAGTCCCTCTGGATTGGGACACCCTGAATAATTAATGTATTACTTTTTATATTCAATATTTTCTAATACAAACAGATTTTTATATAATATACTGTTTAAATAAATCAGAAATATGTTTTTGTATTATATAAGTTAAAGTACAGACAGCAGTAGACAGGATCTAACTATCAACTTTAAATTATCAGTGGGCACAGATCTAGAAAATAAAGCTTACAATTCAGAAATCAAGGAGACTTTAAGAGTTCCCTTAAATATTTTTACAATGTAAGCTTCTTGAAAGTAAGTGATTAACATAATTTTAGGGGCTTTGCTTTAGTTTTGATTTGTGGTTTATTTTGGTATGATACCTCGCTAACTCATGTGGTTCATAAAGAATTACTTTAGGAAAGACAAAAGAAAAAATTACTTCAGCAAAGCCAGATGATATGCTTCAGGTCAAAGGATTATCACCCTATGTGACATCAGCATTCATACTGTATCCCTTGCCTTAGTCTAGAGCTTTTCTTGAAGCCTTTTAACTGAAAATCTCCACTGACACCACTCCTTGAGGTCAGTTTTATTCTGAGTAAGAAAATACTTCCCAAAATTTGACAGAGCCCCTCCCCAAACCCATTATTAATAAAGGAGAGAAAGGAATAAAGTAGAAAGTAAATGAGGATAAAAGGGACACCTGATATATTGTTAATACACCTTAAAGGCTCCAAACCAAGGTAACATGAAAATGACTTCTTAAAAGCCCAAAGCTGGTGGAAGGCCCAAGGAAGGAAGGTTCCTTCAACTTTTGGTTACCAAACCCTTCCTTGTTTTCTCTGCCAGCTAATACCACTCCTCTTAACTTTTTCAAATATGGACATGCCTTGAGGAGTGAACATTACCTTCTGAAAAGACTGCCACCTCTGCCCATTGCTTTCCAGAACCCATCTGCTTAAGTGGGGTATGGAGCCATGCCTAATGCAGACAGATAAGAATGTAATCATTGTACTACACAAAAGAGCAAGCTGATCTATAAAAAGCTCTGGGCAGGGCTGCAAAGATGCAGTTGCACTGACTGAAGAAGACAGTTACTATATTTTCCAGCAAGTGCTACAGAAGTTGCTGAAATTAAGTGAGCATTTCTGCAGTACAACATGAATGTAATGGGTCATATTAATTTAGCAGAGAATAGGTAAAATACCTGGCTAAATGAAAGACCAAATGTTACACAACTTAATTACATGAAAACACCTATGGCATATTTAATCTGTTAAAAATTACCTGTAAACATTACTTTAAGAAAAATTGTATATTTTTTTGTGGTAATATAGTTTTGTTTTGTTTCTTTTATTGTGTTACCAACCAGGCCAATTTTGATCAACTTTGGTCAAAGGGACATTTTTTCACAACATACTATCAAATATTATATACAATTGTTTAAATATTTTTCTTAAAAGCAATATATAGTAGATATTTCGAGGGGCACTGAATTTACCACTCATTTTAATAACAAAAGAAACTCCTTGAAATTTAGTTTTAAGCTATAAAATATGTGCTGTGCTTAAAATGTACAATATATTTTAAATATTAGTGTGTTTCTATCATTAAACAGTAAATCATTCTATTGACTTTATGATATCATGGGTATTTTAATACTTAAAATAGCAGTTATTGTTTTATCCAAATGCAATTTCCATAGAAACAGTACACTTTACTTATCTGACAAAGAAAGACCAGAACTGACTCTACTACACTGAGAAGTCCTTTTCACCTCTGGTTTCAATGAATTCACATATATGTTAAAACACACTTCATATATTTAATAATTTTGTTTTGAGATCAAAACTAAACTTTATATTTTCTTGACAATACATTTATAGTGCTTAAAATAAACTTAGCATGTATTATAGACATTTTTATATTTACACAAATACAAATAGAGGAAGCAGGTTAGAGACAGACATAGATAATAATGATAGATAACACTTTCCAAGTTTATTAGTTACTCTCTAAGAATATGACGTTTAGAAATTGATCAATGTAAAAATACAGTAGTTTTGTTCTGCATATTTGAAGAGTTGAGTTTTTAAGTAATCAAGATATTTTTAAATGATATGCAATCTAACAGTATAGTATTTCAGTGTACCACTTCTTCAATGGCATTCAATCCACCAGTGTTTAACTGGTAAAGGTAGAAATGACTGATGAATGTTTGTAACCTGGGGGGGAAATAAGTAGAGGAAGACATATGAAGATGGCATACACTGTGATTTTTTAAAAACGGTACTCTGAGTGTCTCCCCCCTACCTTTTTTTTAAATGCTCTAATACATCAAGTGGTTACTTGGTCATCTGGAAAGAGCTAAGTGACAGTGAAATCAAACTAGCTGTCAAAATCTAGAATATATAGTGTTCATAAATATTCAGATACATTTATCTTCATTCACTCACCAGTCTCTAGTCCAAGAAAAGCTCAGATTATCAGTTTTTCACAGCTGGAACTACCCTTCCTTTTTGGTCTACTGTAGCTGAATGAATAAGCACCTTGCATTGGAAACAGAGCAGTAAAATAAACAGTAATAGTGATGTAATTTGCTTTCTGTCCTCAACACCAATACTCAGTAGCCAAAAGAAATCTTTTTTAAAAATTTTAATTTGGTCTTGGTATGAGGTTGAGTAAGAAAAGTGGGTATATTCAATGAAAAGAATACAAAGCCAAGTTTTTAAGTGTGACAATGTGTAGTCTGTCAGTTCGTCTAAGGTTAGGACAAATGACAAAGTACTTAAACTTAGAGAAGAGGTTCAGACAAGGCATTAGCATCAAGGTCTTGATTAAAAGGTTGTTGAATAGCAAATCAAGAAATGGAAGAAATCATGGAAATGTTACTATCCTGATGAAATCAGCCAAAGGCACAAATGCAAATTAATTGGGGTCTATGTGTACACCATACATGTACTTCCCACCTTCCCTTACTATCCCCAACCCACTTAACGTTTCTCCATGGCTTCCCCATCCGATGCTACCAAGCAATGCACAGCTAAACCACACTGATAGAATCCCTGTCCCCTGATCCATGTGTTTCTCTCCTCCAATCAAATTTAACATCTTGTGAGCTCTTCCCTAAGGTTACTCTTCAATTAGAGTGGACTAATCAGGAAAACTATGCCAGAAAAAAATATGCTAATGATTGTTAATTGCTTCACATATTTTTTGAACTGTTGAACTATAGAAAGAAAAAAGACAAACTTCTTTTCTTTGGTAAGTGCTTAAGTCTCACTTTAGATACTTTGATTCTCATAAAAATTCTGCTGTGTGATTTAAATTACTCCTAAACTGCAAAAGATTCAGTTTTGAATGAGATATTGCTTATATGAATGTTTGAATTTCTAAAACAACAAACTGTATTAATAGTAAGATGTCTCCTACCAATTGACTAAATAGTAGCCTAATTTCAGCATTGTTTATGTATACCCAGGGACTGCGACAAGATTTGAGATTTTATAAAACACATGCATTAAAATAAAAGAAAAAGCAAAATATCTGGCCAGATTTTAAGTTATTTTGCTTTATACGTTGATATCATTTTTAAAATATTATGTTTTTCATTTGTGAAATTAGAAAACGGCCAAAAGTGATCCAATTTTTATGATTTGAAGAAGACAATTTGAAGATATGCCAAAGAGATTATTACCTAATGAGTACTTTCAGAGAAAAATATTGAGAGAAAAGTAATATTTTAAAAGGCTGGGAGTTTCTATAACAGAAGCATAAAACTTTAACTGATTGTCTCATTTTATCTTCAAAGGAAGTCAGCGGATAAACAATTCTAGTACACTTGATTAAAAGTAGACACACGCATGTCAGAGTTTCAGACAAGCCCAGCTTATTGGAACCTCAGGCCCTGTCTTGGAATAAAAATCTCAGTGAAGATTTTACATAAGCATAGTTATTGGCTTCCAGATGTTTTTAAATTATAAGAAGTTGCACCACCACCTGACATTTACATAAATAATTCATGCATGAACAAAAAGGTAATCATCAAAGTCCAAAATTGTTTTAGTTAGCATTTTTATAAAAAACACATGGGAGAGAAATCAAAATTGATCTCTGATTCTGATCTTAGCTTCAGCCTCTCTTTTCTTTCCCCTCTGTGTTTATTTGCATATTTCCCTCGGTATTTGTCACTCACCGCATCAGCTCTTCTCTACCCATAATTCTACCACAAAGTAGTTGGCTCCCAGGACAAACCAGAGCAGCGCTCCAGTCCTGAGTGTCAGCCTGTTGGGGATGTCCAGCTTACAGAACTATTGGATTTAGGGATTTGGCTGCACACTGTCCACTTCAGATTGCCCCTCTCTGTGAGCTGGTGGTTCTAACTGTTAATGTTTCCACCTTCTTTGGGAGGTTTAGACATCTGTGCTTCTCAACCATTTCCCTAAGCTCTTCTACTTCTGATAAAGATTTCTCACCAAAGCTGAAGTTTCTCTACTACCAATAGTAGTGGTGATCTATCACTTTCTAGGAAGGGACCCAGGCTCTTTACATGGTTTTCACTCAACTTCTTTAGCCCTCAACAGCCACATCTGTGAAATACTGTCACAATATTGGGCTTATATCTTGTGGACTTCACAGTTCTCAAATTTTCTAAAATTATGATAGAAAATATTAATCCTGTGCTGAAGATTGTTAAAGCTTGATGATGAGTAATGGGATTTCATTATACCATTCTCTCTGCTTTTTATACAATTAAAATTTGCCATAATAAAAATTCTTTAAAAATGCTCCATTATCTAAGGAATAATACACCAGCTGATCTTCACTAAAACACATAAATTAATGGTAATTTACAAGTTATATTCATCATCTTTATATTTATCTTTCAAATGGAATAGATATGCAAAAACTGCTATGATGGTAATGGAATTTTTCCATCTGTTCCACATTTTGTAAAAGCAAAATCTGCACATAATGAAATCAAACAAGAATATTCTTCTTCACTTAAAAACAGCCCTAAATTTTGTCTTTAATAGCTGTAGTTTCCCCTGGGGGATAAGCACACATTTAATTTCAGTGGGAGCCCATCCTGCTGAAACTAAACTCTGTGTTTTATTTATAATTCTGCCAGCCTCTGCCCAAATTCCTTTCTTTAAGGGGTTCACTTACTGGACAAGGAGTTCTGTGTTCCAACAGACATTTTCACCCTGTGTTTGGTTGAGTAGAGAGCTTGAGTCACTGAGAGCTAGAGTATCTACTTTCTAAACCACACCATTTCTGCTAGGGTATGCAATGTTCACCAAAAAGTCTGAGCAAGTAAATTGAATGAAAAAACAATTTCCCACATTACCAAGGTTCCACAAACAATGCAATGTTCTCTTTTGAAAGATCAGCATCATGAACAGTACCAATTATCCCACTTAAATATTATTCATTCAAATAAGGAAAACTGGAATGCTTAAAACATAAAGAACCAGCAAAACTCAACCAGATGTTTTATCATGGCTGATTTCATTCTTTTTTTTTTTTTTTTAGTTTTGTCATCCAAAGTCCCTTAAGCAATGTAAGAGAAAATACGTTCTAAGTTTTAAATTATTTCCTTTAAATTTTCATTTAGTTGTTAAACTCAAACTCCAGCCTATATAAATTCAGAAAGGAATGAGGATTCTTGTCAGTCTTAGAAGTATTTTTCTTTTGAAATGTCAATTCCCCTGCATTATTTAGAATTCAATGTGAGGCAAACCACATTTGATTGTGAGGGGCTTTCTTTGAAGCGGAAAATTAAAGAGGTATTGCTTTATTGTGCCTTAAAATACTTGGAATCTCAATTTAGTACTTATGGCTTATTTATGATTCCGAAATAATTGTACGTTAAACTCCATATATATGATTTTGGTATTTCAAAATCTATTAGCTCAAAACCCCACCCAGAAACACAAGATTGAACAAAACAGAACAAAAACGTCTCCATTCCACAGCCACTTGGTTGGCACCAGCTCCCTCCAACTTGTAATGTAAAATGCACATCTTTGGACATTATAAAAAAAGAATTAGTCAGCAGAACTCTATTGTAGAAGCAAGTAAATTGCTCTAAGAGTAGCTATTGCTGCTGTGGAGAAGGTAAATATTTGATTACATTACAGAAAATAATAACAAACAAAGATAGTTATTTTAAGAAATGAGTAGAAGGGGCATAAGGTACTTCCAAGTGTCATCCCCAAATACTTTCATCCAACCAAAGGTGAGAACCAGAAATAATCTCTAGTCAATCCTTGAGAGAAAAGACACAGATATGAGCAGATTTTTGATGGAGAAGAACTTTGGTGGAATGGTGTTTATCCAGCCAATAAGATCCTGGAAATCAAAGCATTTTTTATTTTATTTTATTTTCTTATTTTGCATCTTCAGACCTAGATGCTTTAAAATGTAGCCATTCTGTAGGAAGTGGTTCAAATGACCATCTTTAAACAAAGAGAAGGATGGAAGGGGTGATCCCAAGTATAGGAATTCAGAAGTGGACACAGAAGTTCAACTGAGCTTCTAGTGATATGTAAGAACAGTCAGTAAAATGTAGATCAAGATTCACGCTTGAAAGAAATTTGTAAGATGCTGTAAACTGTTTAATTTTATAGCTTTGTTCATGTCCCTCTCTCAACTAGCAGCAATGTACTTAAAATTGTGAAAGGCCTATATTTTGGCTATTTTTAGTAATCAGTTATCCCACCCATCACACTCTCCATCCTTATTTATTCTCCCTGTTCTCCCAGAGGCTGATCTCTGTGGCATGCACTGATAGCTGCAGCCCCCTCTGGCTTCTGGTTGGTTTGGCCAATAGGAGGCATCAGCACATTTGGGAGGGTAGAAAAGGATGAGTGCAGGGCATCTGTGTATTTTCCCAGGTCCCTCCTTACTGGAGCCTGGGAGTTGGCTCCATTTCCTCTGAATGTCACAGCTTCTGTCTGTTGGCCCTCTCCACACAGATGTTCTCTCTGCTTTCAGTAAAGCTTCCCCTCCCCTTACCCTTTCTTCCCCACCCTCTTCAAAATACAGCAATCTAAAAGTGATACCACTTATTATCTCACACCAGTTAGAATGGGCAGCATCAGAAAATCTACAAACAATAAATGCCTGGGAGGGTGTGGAGAAAAGGGAACTCTCCTGCACCACTGGTGGGAATGTAAATTGATACAGCCACTATGGAGAACAGTATGGAGGTTCCTTAAAAAACTAAAAATAGAATTACCATATGACCCAGCAATCCCACTACTGCACATTTACCTAGAGAACACCATAATTCAAAAAGAATTATGTTCACTGCAGCACTATTTACAATAGCCAGGTCATGGAAGCAACCTAAATGTCCTTCAACAGATGAATGGATAAAAAAGATATGGTACATATAGACAATGCAATATTACACAGCCATAAAAAGGAACAAAATTGGGACATTTGTGGAGACATGGATGGGCCTAGAGACTGTCATACGGAGTGAAGTAAGTCAGAAAGAGAAAAACAAATATCATGTATTAACACATATATGTGGAATACAGAAAAATGGTACAGATTTACCGGTTTGCAAGGCAGAAAAAGAGACACAGCTATAGAGAACAAACATATGGACAGTGGGGGGTGGGGGGTGGGATGAATTAGGATATTCAGATTGCCATCAAGAAAAAAAATATCAAATTGTGCACCTTAAATATATGCAGTTTATTGTATGTCAATTATATCTCAATAAAAATTCTTAAAAAAAAGATTAAAAAACTTAAAAAATTAAAAATAAAAGTGATAGCACTGTCTGGGTGAACTGAAGACATTAAATCCATAACAAAAGATTTTTTAAATACAGGGGAGTTGATTCATACCGTATGTCCATTTCAACACCATGTTTCGCTGGTATGAAGCTTGGTAAGTCTTGGAGAATGATGGAGCCTTATCACAAACTTAATCTGCAACTCCAGATAAGGAAAAATCACTACAGTCCTCAGTAGCTAGTATACAGCTATTGGCTTAACCCATTTTTTAAAAATCTAACAAAGATAATCAGAAATAGCTTTTCAGAGACAAAGTATATCTTTACCATTTTGCCTCAGGCCCTCTCTCATTATATAGTCCCTATAGTCTTTATATGCCACAGAAGGTCATCTTAGATTGTTTATTATATTGACACTGTTATATTAAATGCATCTTGGTATCAGGAATGAAGAACCCTAAATGCCTTTTATTAAAAAGACCCATGCACATTGGAGGGTGGAAGATAAACTGGAGAAGTTTCAGAGGTCTGTGTCTAGGAAATGTCAGGATATCACTTAGAAAGTGAGAGAAACTTGCTATTCCTTCTATCACTTACCACGAAGATAGAGGCACAATGCTTGGTGGGTCTTTTTGGATTCTGGAACAAAATATACCAGGTTTGAGTTGTCAACTCAGGGTGTGTTCCACATCAAAAAAGGTTTCACAGCAGTTCCAGTTAACCGTCACTCATAGGGTTGTTTTGAGAATTAAATGTAATAATCTGTGTAAATCACCTAGTACAATACCTGGTATATAGTAACCCCTCATTAAATGATTGCTTGAAATGAAGTCCCCTAAGCAATGCATTAAAGGTTGGAAGAGAGCTGAGGGCAAGGAAAGAAGTCATGGTGTTTACAAGCATAGATTTTTCATAACTCTTCTTACCCGATGCCCTCAGTTTACTGTATTCTAAATAGTCTTATCTACAAGTTGCATTTTTAAGAATCCTTTCCAATGCCAGATGTTTAGCTTCGAATTAAAAAACATGAGTTAGCACAGCCAAGAAATTAATTGCCTGCCACCACGCATGCAAAAATCAAACTTTTCTAGTACAAATATTTTTATTTAATATACAAGCTTCCAACTAAGTCTCTTTTTCCTACAGTTTTCAACCCAGATGGTTTATTCTACTCTTATTGTTGTTATGTATTACCTAACGGAGAAATGTTTAAATGAAATACAAAATACATCTATCAAATGGTTATCACCCTTCTTTTCTACAATTACTAGATAGAGCAACTTGATTATAAGAAAAAAACTAGACTATTTAAAAAGTTGCAATTTATACAATTTTTAATACTAAAACAAGTACCACTCTTTATTTCTTGGTGGAGTAAACCGTCATGTAAGTGGAGAATCATATCAAGATTGATGTCATCTGCCCCTGCCATCCCCTGGACAATTCTTTACAGCTTCACACCAAAAATACTGTGTGAAAAAACACTACTTTGGAATCTGTAGATATTATGCTTCTGCCAATATTGTCATTGGGTATACTCATGATCTCAGGCAACTCATTTCATCTTATTTGACATCCATAGCATGAGGATGGAAGGGACCCCTACACAGTGACTTATCCCTTTCTAGAACCCTGCATCATATACAGACCCTTATCCTGTGTGTACCACAGGGGGTATGCACCATGCCTATACCCAGGCCACAGAACACTGACTTGATTTATGTTGACAAAAAAGACATAAGACAATTTCAAACATGAGAAGTAGATAAATAACACTGCCCTTTAAGTGCACTGAATGACTTCTTAAGAATATTCTTTTTGTTTTAGCAATAACAGTCATGAAATAAGAGACTCTAAGTGGCAAGCAAAGTCTTACAAATGTACTATACACTGGGGGGCTTATAAAAAACAGAAGTTTATTTTTTGAAGTTTTGGAGGCTGAAAGTCTGAGATCAAGGAGCCAGCATGGTCAGGTTCTGGTGAGAGCCCTCTTCTCGGTGGGAGATAGCCAACTTCTCCTTGTATCCTTACATGGTAGAGAGCAGAGAGAGGAAGCAAGCTCTCCCATGACTCTTACAAGTGTGCTAATGCCATTCATGAGGGCTCTATCCTCATGACTTCATCTAATTCTAATTGCCTCCCAACGGCCCTACCTCTTAATACCACGACATGAGGAGGGAGGGTAGGTTTTCAACATGAGTTTGGGGTACACAAACAGTCCGTAATAGCAAGTACTATTTTCCAAAAGGCTATCTTGCAAATAATTTTAGTACTGCCTATTGGATGTTTGCTCACAACTTGGAACTCATCTTTTGCTTTGGCCAGAATGCAAATATAGACAAGCCTAGAAAAGTTAATGGTGATAAAGCAAGAAACCTTCATAATGAAGTCTAGTAAAAGAAAAGGAAAATATTCTTTAAAAAACAAGTTTCTCACAATGGTTACTTTGAATAAACTGCAATTAATGTTCCTACACAGTGTAGGCATCCACTTTTAATAAAACTGGCAGTGTTTGAAATCCCAGAAAACTCATCTAGCAGTATAAAAGCACCTCTGTTCCATGTATAAAATGCTTTGACCCTATTGAGACTGAGCTAATGACACCATCAATAACACAGAGGTGGCAAAGAGACACTTGCAAGGGCATTACATCCAAAGGGGGAAAGAAGAGACAACTTTTCACTTCAATTACTGCTTGTCTATAGCCAAGAAAATGTAAATTCACCTGAGAATAAAACTTAGATTTATTACATGTCCATGTCCATCTAAAACCCTTATTAGGGGAAGTGGCTCAGACGTAAGTGTTATTAGGAGATGTTCTAGGTGACAAATAATGTCAGTGAGTGACTCATAGAATGTGACGCATTCAAGGTTAAAGTGCAAAAAAATTTGCTAGTTTTGGGGTTTGCATTTATTTTTAGAGGAGAGGAGCATTAAACAACAGTCTTTCTGCAATACTATCAGAATTGGTTCCTTACTCCCAGTCCCCTCTTTTTCCACACAAACAAAATTTGAATCCTCAATGGGACGCTTCAGAATTCTCCACTCTAAGTAAAAAGATAGCTTTCAAAAACTCTTGCAAAAAATCACAAATAAAAAATCCCTGTGAATGCAAGGAATAGTCTGAGGCGGGGAAATTTCTAGGAATTACCAAGTGAATGAAATCAAGGTTCACAGATCTGCATAAATTAAGGGCTTCTCATTAAAGTAAAAAAAGAGTTAAAGTATTTTTAATTAATTTTAAAATATTAGATAAATTGATGTTTTTAAAATATAATCATATGCTGCTAAGCATGTTTTTATCAGTTTCTTCTGAGCATCATTCTAAGCATGTTTTTCAGTTTCTCCTTTGATTGCTTTATATGCATATTATTTTAAAGTGATTTTACTAGAATTAGAAGACACAAATTTTGTCTAGATATAGAGAATTATCCAACAATTACTGCTGACTACTATTGGAATAGCTTCTCTTATGAGGTACACGCATGAGACTCATATTGGGTATATTTGACCAGTGTTGGTAACAGTGCAGTGGGTGGGAACTAAAAAAATAAGTAAGCTTCAAAGAATATTCTATTCAAAGCAGCACTTCATAGTAGCCAAATGGTGGAAACAACCCAAGTGTCCATCAACTGATGAATGAATAAACAAATGTGGTATAGCCATGCAGTGAAATATTATTCAACCACAGAAGGAATGAAGTATTGACACATGCCACAATATGGATGAACTTTGAGAACAATGTATTAAGTGAAAGAAGCCAGACACAAAAGGTCACATATTATATGATTCCATGTATATGAAATATACAGAATTGGTAAATTCTGCCATAGAGGCAGAAATCAAAGTGATGGTTCCAGGGTCTGGAGATAGGGGGTCTGGGGACTGACCTATTAATGGGTATGGGATTTTCTCTGGGAGTGATGAAAATGTTTTGCAGCTAGATAGAGACAGTGACTACACAATATAGTGAATGTACTAAATGTGGCTACTTTGTAAATCCCAAAGTTGTTAATTTTATGTTATGTCAATTTTACCTCGATTCTTAAAAATGCAGAAAGTTATAATGATTAGGGTAGTTTTATACTACTGGAGCAGAGATAAACAGTCCACTAAAACAGAATAGAAAACCTAGAAAATTCATATTTACATATGAAAAATATTCCATTTCTATAATTCAATAATACATTTGTAAATTAAATTAAAATTCTGAATTAAATTTATAATTCCTGTTGTCATGCTATAAGTAATTAACATTAGAAGTTAAATAAATTATATATTGATTTGAAACAGGATAAGTCACATCCGCAAGGTTTTGACAAAGTACTAGTGATGTAAGCATGAGGATACAGTCCGATATACCTTTCAAATAAGAATTACATATTGTTATAAGTTTCTCAAATTTATTGAAGGTCAGAAAGGTGAGTTGATGAGCCAGTTAATTATATATGACAAACAAGTTATAGCTAATGACTTGAATAAACTGATATCTAAAAATGATTCACTTTTTGCTTTCAAAATTGTTATGGTTATTTTCAGGATCTTGAAGTCTGTGCTAAAACATGCTTGCAACTGCTTTATTGTGGGGTGACTCAGATCCTATCTTTGAGGCTGGAGAAAAACACCCTAGAAAAGCAAACTTCCCATTAAAGATCAAAGAGATACCTGTAATTATTTCATTTGTGCAGGCCATTCCCTTGCCATGTCATCTACTGCGCACATGCTCTCATGGGGTTCACATTACAGGAGAATGCATGCTGATCTCATTACTGACCTCTATTTATCAGAATGTTTCCCCTGGGAACCCTGCACTTTACAGACTGGTGGGACTTCAGTGCCAGGGAAAGTTTATGATACAGGGGAATGAGCTCCTCCTTCAGAGGCCGGGACCTGAGTTTGAGTACCAGCCCCATAATTATAACTTGTGGGGCCTAAGGAGATTATCTATCCTATATGAGTTTCCATTCCAACCACAAGAATAAGACAAAATTCACAAGACCGTCAAAGGAATTAAATTAGATGATACACATGAAAAAAGAATTTACAAATTTTAAAATTATATATATACAATTTGTAAATCTGTATAAATTTTATATATTTATAAAATGTATATATGTCATACATATGTGTGTGTATATATAGAGAGAATACATATGTATATGTATGTATGTATGTGTGTGTGTGTGTGTGTATATATATATATATATATATAGTTCTGTATACACACCTCTTTTATAGAATTGTTACACTGTAGTTGGGACCATTTTATGTCCCTCATGAATTTTATGGTATCTGGTAAATGAAAGGTATTCATCAAGGTTTGAATGAATGAATGAATGAATGATTCACAAGCAACATCAAAAACCATGGGAATTTTACCTTTAAAATATTCAGCATTACCTTTATTCTCTACAGTCCCTCAACTGCCTACCACTATATTTTCAAAAAGGGACTTTTCAGCCCTCAGGAAATAGTTGTATTTACTTTTAAATAGGAACAACCACACAACTTAAAAAATATATGTAAAGATGCTATTTACATAGCAAAAAATATCAATATTCAAAATAAATGTACAAAATATGTGCAACATTTCCACACAGAAAATTATAAATCTTGTATGTAAATTTTTAACGACTTACAAAAGTGAAAAGAAATGTTGTGATTATACATGGGAGGAGTCAATATTATAAAGAAGTTAATTTCCCCAAATTAATTTGTAAAGTCAATGCAATCCCAGTCAGAATCTCGACATGTTTTTGTTTGTTTGTTTTTTGAGGAGCTAGACAAACTGATTCTAATATTTATAAGAAAACACAAGGGGTTAAGAACAGCCAAAGCTCAAACAGCCTGAGTAAAAAATGGGCCAAAGACCTTAACAGACACCTCACCAAAGAAGATATACAGATGGCAAATAAGCATATAACGATGCTCCACATCGCATGTCACTGGGGAAATGCAAATTATAACAATGAGAAGATATCACTACACACCAATTATAACAGCCAAAATCCAGAACACAGATAACACCAAATGCTGATGAGGATGTGTAGCAACAAGAACTCTCTTCATGCATTGCTAGTGGGATTGCATAATGGTACAGACAATGGTACAAGACAATTTGATGGTTTCTTACAAAACTAAACATACTCTTTTCCATACAATCCAGTGGTCATTCAACCTGGTATTTACTGAAAGGAGTGAAAAACTTTATGTCCACACCAAAACTTGCACACAGATGTTTATAGCAGCTTTATTCACAATTGCCAAAACTTGAAAGTAACCAACATTCTCCTTCAGCAGGTGAGTGAATAAATAAACTGGTATGTCCAGACAATAGAATACTGTTCAGTATTAACAAGAAATAAGCTGTCAAGCCATGAAAAGACATGGAAGAATGTTAAATGCATGTTACTAAGTGAAAGAAGCCAATCTAAGAAGGCTACATATTGTATGATTTCAACTATATTACATTATTCAAAAGCAAAACTATGGAGACAATAAAAGATCAGTGGTTGCTGGGGTGGGAAAAGGGAAGGAAGAGGTGAATAGCCAGAACACAGAGAATTTTAAAGGCAGTGAAAATACTTTGTATTTTATAATGATAAATATATGTCATTACACATTTGCCTAAATCCATGGAATGTACAACACCAAAAGTGAACTGTAAGGTAAATGACGGACTTTGAGTGATTATGATGAGTCACTGTAAGTTCATCCTTAGTAAAAATTTACTTTTCTGGTGAGTGATCTTAATAATGGGAAAGGCTATGCATTTGTGGGGGCAGGGAACATATAAAAAATCTCAGCATTTTCCCTTAAATTTTGTTCTAAACCTAAAACTGCTCTTAAAAAAAAAACAGTCTTAAAAAGAAAAGAATAGCCAAAGCACTCTTGAAGGAAAATAAGGTGGAATTTGTTTTACTGAAATCAAGACATTATAAAACTGTAATAATTAAGGCAGTGTTCTGTTGGCATAAGGACAGAAAAATAGACCAATGAAATGGAACAGAGAGACCATAAATATACTCAACTGATTTATGCCAAAGTAGTCCTAAAACACAGTGAATAAAGGATGGCCTTTTTCAAAAATGGTGCTAGTTTAATTGGATACCCACATGGAAAAAATATGAATTTTACCCATACCTCACACATAAAAGACAATTCCAGATAGGGAGTAGATCTAGATAGGAAAAGGAGAGTAATACAGCTTGATAAGATAATACAAAATCATATATTCACAACCTTGAGTTAGGTAGGTCATTTCTTACACAAGAAGCAAAAGTTCTAACAATAAGGAGGAGGTATGATAATTTAAACCACTTTAATATGTAGAAATTGTGTTCATCAAAAGATGGCATTAAGAAAGTTTAAAAAAAGTCAAAAAATGAGCAAAATATTGCTAGACACATGACTGAGAAGGAACTTATATGCAGCATAAATAAAACACACATACAAAAATCAATAAGGAAAAAACACACAACCCAAAAGAAAAATGGGCAAGAGACATATCCAAATGACCAATAAATCTATGAAAAAGTATAGAAAAGAACTAGTCAACAGGAAAATTAAAGCACAATGAAATACTACTGCATACTCACTAGAATGGCTAAAATCAAAAGAACTTTGATTTTATCAAAAATCAAAAGATGGCAAGAACATGAAACAACTGAAATTCTCATATTCTGTTGGTTAATGTTAAATCGATACAAAGAATCTGGAAATCTATTAACCAGTATCCTCTAAAACTGAACATATGCATCTCCTGTAAGATAACAATTCCATTACCGGGATGTTCCCCAAAGAAATGTTTGCACATGTATCTCAAGAGGCATGCAAAAGAATTTTCAGCATTATTCGTAAGAACCAAAATCTGGAAACAACCCCAGTTGCCATCAGTAATAAAATGGATAGATAAATTGTGATAACACTGTCCAGTGTAACAAAAAAACAGCAATGACCAACAATGATATACTGCTACTCATAACAACGTGAATGAATCTTTGAGGCATAATGTTGCAAGAAAGAAGCCAGGCATAAAAAATACATACTTTATGATTCTATTTATGTGAATTTTAAATCAAACCAAACTATAGTGGAGGAGGGAAATGATAGAAATTGGGAGCGCATTAAAAATAAGTCTTTTTGTGGTGCTGGTAATTCTTTATTTCTTAATCTGAAAGATGGATACATTGATTTCTAATTCATATTTTGTGCACTTTTTGATGAATGGATATCTTAAATTAAAAACTCAAAACCATGGTAGACAATATTTTTTTCTAGAAAAGTTTAACAACCATAAAACAGCATAGGGACAGCTATGAGTTAAGTTCAGGCATGTATAAAAGGCTAAACATCTAGATAAAATCCTATTTGAGGAGGAATACATTCCTGGTTTAGCAGAGGGGAAAAAAAAAAATAAAAAACCTATGTCTGACTAATCCATTTAAATTTCCAAAACCACCAAAATTTTCTACATCAAAGACTGGGAAAAAAAAATTTCTACCAACATGACTAGGGGTTGGGAGAATGTTTACCATGGATAAGAAATTGGCTCAGAGAAAGGAGGAAAAATAAAGGGGAAGAACAAATTGTACTCTCTGGATGAGTTAATAAAAGAACCTGTGCAATTTGGCATTTTTATAAGTAATCTTAATGGGTAAACAACAGATTCTTTATATTTACTTTCGCTAAACTGTGTTTATCTTAGTCTACCTTCATTTTCCTTGACCTTTTTCTCAGAAATCTTTCTGTATTGCTCTTTTTGTTTGTCTACTTATTTGTTAATTTGTTTCATAATATTTACTGGAGGGTTTTGTACAGGTTTGTTGTGTGCAGATACTCTGCTTGGCACTGAAGTTTCAGTGATAAACAAGTCAGAAGATGCCCTCACTGATTTTGTATTCCACTAGAGGACACAGATAATAATCAAGTAAGTAAATAAATAAGCAAGATAACTGCAGATTACACAAACTGCTAAGAATGAAATTTAAATGGTATGGATACTATTAAAATGGTAAGGGGCAGATTAAACGTAATTTAACCTGGGATACAAACTACCTCAGAAACAGTATTTAGCAAAGGCCCATCTGAGGAGGGGAAATTTCAGCTAAAACCTTAGGGATGAAATGTATTCACGTATTTAATTCAGTAAATGCATAATGAACACCTACTATGTGACAGGCACCATTCTAGGTGCTGAGATATCAATAAGTAAAGAGAAAGAAAAAGACGTAATTTTCATGGCATTGAAATGAAACCTACAAAAAGACTTTCACGCTGATGCAACAAGGATTACAAATAAATCTGGATGGGAAAAATCTTGATGGGCTCATTAAATTTTTGAAAGACTGGAGTGTCAATAACAGGAGAGTGGCTTGCAATGGATTTGAAGAATAGGCAGGGAACAGAGCATGTGTGATTCTGCAGGTCATGGAAAGAAGTCTGCTTTATATTCTTAGTATGATTAGAAGTCACTGATGGGTTTTAAGCACAGGAATGGCATGATTAGATTTAATTTAAAATCATACTTGCTTCTTTGTAGGGAATGATTTGAAGGGAACAACAGTAGACATATAAACCAAACACGTTAGGAAGCTATATTTAAGGCAAAAAGAGTATAGTGATTTGAACTGAGATAGGAAAGTGGAGATGGAGAGAAGCAGACAGATTTGGAGAATAATTTACGGATGCAATCAACAGAATTTACTGATAGGTACAGCAAGAAAAAGAAAGAAAGAAATTACTCTTTTGCTTCCAGAAGAGACAACTAGATGGATTTTGTTATTATTTGCTGAGGTGGCAAAGAAAGAGAGGAGTTCAAGGAGGAGATTTAGAATGGAAATTCATGAGTTTCTGCTTCCTAATAAGATATGTTTGAGAGGTATATGAAGCATCCAATTGTGATGTCAGATAAGCAGTATGAAACACAAGTCAAGAGCTCAGGGATAAATATAAACATTTGAAAGCCATCAGAATAAATACTGAATTCATATCTGTCAAATGATGAGATCACTTAGAAGAAGTATGCTCAAGACGCAAAGAAGATCTAGGACCCAGAATTAAGAAACCTGGGCATTTAAACGTCTAATAGAGGAGAAGTAGCCAGCAGAGGAAACAAAGATACCATTAAGTTAAAGAAAATCAATAGAGGTGTGAAACAGAAGCCAAAGGAGAAAGGCGAGTGGGGGGGGGGGGGGGAGTAAAATAAAATAAAAGAAGAAACTATCTATCTAGGAGAAATTGAACAAGATGTAGACAGTGGAATGTTACTGTTGACCCAGCCAAGATTTCAGTGGAATGCTGGGCACAGAGTGGTAGGCCTGGAAATCCGGTAACAATGGGTCTCAGTGAAAATGGAAGGGGAAGAAATGAAACAGCACAATGATCCACTGAGAGTGACAGTGAAGGAGAAGTTATAGGTGGTTCGAAGACGGAAGAGAAGGTAGGGAAGTTTTATCTTGAAAGTGTAAACATCCCATTAGAAGAAAATGGCAGAGTTAATGAATAGTATGGAAGTTTGAGATTTCGGATCACAGAGCCATGTGAGCTTTCTCTAGCAAAGTTTCCCAACTGAAGTTCAGTCACAAAAGCAAACGGCAGCATTTTGCAAGGTAAATGAAATGGAAGAACAGAAGCACAAGGGATTGAAGAAAATTGCAACAAAGTAATCAAAACGAAGAGAGAAAGTAGGCTGAATAGCAGGAAAAAATGAACCTTGGAATGGACCACTAAAAAGCCTTGAGTAGGGGTTACAGTCCTGATGTACTTGAAGAATTTTGGCAGTAGAGATACTTGAATAAATGTTCCAGAAAAACAGATAGCCGTTATGAGTGAATGGGTTATTGAAAACCAAGATTTCAGAAAATGGTATATTTTCTGAGAAGACCCAGTATGAAAGTGGCTGGCTGAGATAAATAAAAAGAAATTTGAAGATGAGAAGACCAAAGAACCAAAAAGCCATCATCTTGGATGATTTGTATGCGGTTCTGAAGTCACAGAGAATTACACAGGATTTAGGGATTTATATTCTTAAATAAAAGGGCTTTAATAAGTGGATAGACAACAATAACAAAAAAAAAATATATGGAAGAGGGATGTAATTCGGTGGCATGAGCCACAAGAGCAGTAGTAGGCATTTGCAGGAGGAAGAAGAATGAAGAGCTAGTAGGGGAAATAAAAATCAAAGAAAACACCAACCCAACCTCTTTTGTCAGTGAAAAATTAATCAACAGTCAATCGGAGAAAGAAATGGAAAATTTTATTCAAGCCAACCTGAGGATTATAACCTGGGAGACAGTCTCTCAGAGAGCTCTGAGAACTGTTTTGAGGAGGTAAGGGGGGAGGCTAGAATGTACGTGATTTTGGCAAAGGGGGTATGTGCCGTAGAGCACACATCTCAGCAGGTGATTGCTGCTAGTCATGAAAAACAGACATCGTAGTCAATGGTTTTAGTGCTTTCCTAAGTATGGGAAGATGCAAGAAACTGGGTTCATAAAACTTTCTACTGAAAATCTGTAGCTATCTGAGGGCCAGTTCTGCAAGTTTTCCCAGAGCACAAAGTGCCTCATTCTGACCTTCACCCTGAATTCCTTTCAGGGTGTATCATACGTCAGCAACTATAGTGGCTAATGGCTTGATTCTTGTAGAACTGGATGGTGGGCACCATTCTTCATTTTACAATCCGTTCCCTTTTCAGTCTTAATTTCAACAAAGGTTTGGGAGGCATTTTGTGACTGATTGCTCTTATAGGACTATATATCTGGTCAATCATTTCAAGTCACCTAATCATCATTAATTTTACCTGAGGCTCCATCACACATTTAGTAATGCAAGAAACAATAATCTTGTAAAATAGGCAGAATACAAGTAATACAGCTAGTAATATTAATAAGGTCATAAGTGAGAATTTAAGCTAAAAACTTCCACTAAGTGCAGCACAATATCTTCCCAGGTCTTCTGACCTGTCTGTTCTGCACCAATCACTATCTTTAAGGGAAATGATATATTGGCACTATACATAAAGTTCACCAAAGATGTCTGCACATGCGAGGTGAGTGGTGGGTCATCATGACCCCTTACAGGATTTACAGGATTTAACTCCTTATCTTCTAAGGAGTTACATGGCTGGAACCAGAAGGAGAAAAATTGATCTTTATGGTTGAGCAGGTACTTCTGCCATTGGGAGGTCTAGTTAACACATAATGCAGGTGTACAATGCACACTGGAGGGGAGACAGGAGGTCCAAAGGGCAAAGAAAAATTTTATGTTTAAGTTTTTCTTGTTTTGCCTTAAAATTAGAATTTTTATTTCATTATCTTAAACCTCATTTAGTCAGTGAGAAAGAACAAGCATCTTTTACTTGAGAGGGCCATATTAAAGCTAACAGTTACACAGGGACAGGCAGTTTTTGATGACAAAAATCTAAGAGAATGTTCCTAGAGGAGTTGGAATATATAAGGTAGTTTTCTGATCAAGAACAAGGACTCTAAAGGGAAACAGGATGAGAGTGGGAGGCTCAAATTAAGGGCTGGACAGAACAGTACAAGGATGAGTGTTTCTGTGAAGATGAGTATTCTGGAAATCAAATTTTTAGTTATGATGGTGCTAAACAGGGATGTGACATATGATAGCATTGATCCATTTCTTGGAGGAAGAAGAGCAACCAGAACTATTAATACTACCCTTGATGGTATGGAAGCTTATTAGATAGATGTCCCACGAGGCTTGGACTAATGAGACCATGCATAGTCAACAGCTCCCCAAGGCTAGGGACAGTGTGACACCAGCACAGGCTGGTAGCATCGTCCCAGGACGTTGAACCATATAATGCTGCATCAGCTTGCTAGCATTTTTCACAACTTCTCTCAGGTCCCACTTCCTTCAATGAAATTTTTCTCACCCACTCCAGACCATAGTGTTTGAACTCTTTATGGCACTATCTGTACCATTCTTCTGATTATTTAACCACATATCAACTAAGTCTAGGCACTGTTTCATACACATGCAATTTATTGTTTCAAGTGTTTAGTAAGTTGATGGAATGTAGATACCACATTTTGCCCTTAGGGTGCACATCTCTCAAACTGCAAATTCAAGTCTACATGTAGCAACTCTATTTTTCTGCAACCACTCAGTCTTTGCCCATTTCTCTTAATGGAGGAAATTTAATCTGATCAGTTCCAGACATATTCAGACATTTATGGGTTTTCTAAAAACACATAAATGGCATCTATAAGGTATGTTCACCAATCTGGACATATGGGGTTAAAGGCTTATGCTTTAAAACTTGAAAGCATAATTTAAAACAAATTAAGCATTACCTCATACAGCTAATAATGGAACATTTCTTCTCAGGAGGATATTCAGGCCAATCATTCATTTGACAGATATTCAATATCTGATATTGATTCCAAAACCTATAATGGATATAAGTAAGAGAAAAAAAGTTGATAAGACAATTGCTTGATCAGAAAGCTTTCACTATATTAATGTAAATTCAAAGTGTTCCCTATAAATAGATGTTTTGTCTATATATTTATAACAATGATGGATCTATAAAAGGATATTCACATACACAATCTAGAAGGACAGAGGAGGAAACAAGAAATTTAAAGCAATTCCTAAACTTTTGAGGATGGTGTCAAGAAAGAAAAACCACACCCTTGCTTACGACCACCACAGCCACTGTCATTAGCTAATGGCCAGACTCAGAATGAGAGATCTGGTATTTTTATGTTCGAAAGGCAGGTATTTTCAGTAACAGTGAAGGTAATTGGTTTTCACATGGAATGTGAGTACGAGTCAGTGTGGAAGTCAACTACTATTGGCAGGTTATCAAAACTTACTCTCAAACTACTACCTTCATGATATTACAAATGTGCTAGTTATTGAGAAAAGAATCTGCCAGTCAAAATGTGTATAAAAGTGGTAGGCCCACATGATCATCCTTCACATACAGGATGTCATGGGCTCATGGGTGGCCCCTCTGCCTCCACTGTCACCAGCTCCAAACATTCCTCACCAGAGCCATGTGACTGAATTCACTGTGAAAAAACCTGGGTAACTGTCCTTCTCCTGAGAGGCACGGAACATAGTTCGTGCATCCCAGGCTGGAGACCTGGTATCCATCTCCTGGTGGACACACTTTGGATTCCTCTTCTGGTACCTAGACCAGCAAGAGTCCCCATCACCTCTCCAGGCAACCCTATCTGCCTCCACTCTTCAGGAGATTTCTCCCTCATCTATGTATTCAACTGATATTTATTGAGCACCTATTCTGATCTCAACACTGTGCTAAGTAACTAGGCTTCTCTACAGAGACTGTCGGGGCCAAGGATGGAACCAGAGAGAGCAGTCAAGAGGCTACTGCAGTAGTCCTGGCGAGGGATGGGAGTGGCGGGGGCTGTAGTGGTAGAAATGTGGACACTCTTATGATAAAATCTGGAGGTTGAGTCAAAAAAAAAAAGTGGTAGGCCTCATGTATGATCCTTTAAAAAATGATAAACTAAAAATTTAGGTCTTGTCTAAATTATGATTGTTATATTTAAAATTATTATTGTTCATTTATTCATCCAACAAAAATGACTATAATTCTACTATACATTAAGCACCTAGA
The DNA here is from genome assembly GCF_030028045.1 of Hippopotamus amphibius kiboko. NCBI lineage: Eukaryota > Metazoa > Chordata > Mammalia > Artiodactyla > Hippopotamidae > Hippopotamus > Hippopotamus amphibius. The sequence goes on from NC_080198.1 coordinate 81,100,217, forward strand.
AAATCTTAAAATATTTGTTTATATTGATTTATATTTCCAAGTTATTCCAATGCAAAAATAAAAATATTTAAATGTTTCATCTGCTCTTTAACACATAAAAATTATTCTCTTACCCAAGAATATAAGCAACAGTATCTGATTTCAAAATAACAAATATGCAGGGTTAGAGAAAAAGTAAAAGTAAGGGCTTGTCAAAGCTTATTTTAAAAATACACAGCAAAGAAAACACAAAATTATCACAATTTTAGTAGTACTACTATAGTCTATGAAAGACGTCTGTTCCTTGGTTTAAATGATGTCATTTTGAGATTAAACATGTGCTTTAACAAATATAAAAAAACTGACCATGGGAAAAGAAACTATAAGAGTCATGAAGAAACTAACAGTAACCAAAACAAGCAGGTTACAAAGTATGCTTTATTCAATTGAGTTTCAGAAAAACTAGTGTACACATACTGCAAATTTAAGATGTCCCAAGGCATTAGTACCTTGTATAACTAAATCTTACATAGTTGATTTTTGTTAGGAACTCAAGTATTACCACAGTTTGTAGTCAATATGCTTTTGAATGAGTCTTCTCAATTTTTCTCTCTCTCAGGTAAATGAGCCAAGATATTAGTCAAGTAACTGCCTTAAGAATAATTTACAAATGGTAATCAGACTTGGTCTTTAAAGGAAAAGATCAACAGTGAAATCAACATGGGGGTTAGTATCTGTAACTACAGATATGTTTAATCTCAGAAAGGATTATCATTTTAATTAATTTTCTAATCATCACATAATCTATATATATATACGTCCTAAGTTAAAATAGATTTGATAGAAATAATAGATGGATAGGTAACTATACAGTATAATATAAATAATAAACATACAGTATAGGTTATCTTTAATATGTAATTGATAATACAAATATATATGCATATATAATATACACACACATACAGAAATCTTAACCAACAGAAATTTTAATGGCATTCTTAAAGTATAATACTTTTGCCAATTAATTTAGTGGTTCCCCCAATTCTGGACTCAGACTAAATCTGCATTTTGAATTGGGGTTCAGACTTCTTCCTGCTTGCTAAGAAAGAAAGAATAAACATATCGCATTCACCAGAATAAAGAAATTTATATTAAAATTTGAGAAAGTAAAACTGGCCAAACTTAGAGAGCAAACAGTGGTAGGTCTTCCAAGTTGAACCAATATGAAGGATGCCTTAAAAGAACACAGTAAACAAATACACCCTATGGAATGGATTTTCATTTCCATTCACTCCACACTCAAAATTTGAAACAAAGAAAATTTGAAAGAAAAGGAAAATCTGAGTCACTACTGTGTATTTAAATTTCCATCGGAAGAACAGTGAATAAAACTTAAATAAAATATGCAGATTTTATTTGATAATTAGATTCCATCCAGAACTAAGTAACATACCAAAGATAAACTGTGAAGGACCCTGTCAGTTACTATAAGAGAAGGTTTCTCTCTGTTCTTGCAATACTAAGACACAATTAATTGCCTACACTACAGTTGGTCCATTGTGATGTTAAAGGCAAAGGTGGAGTGCTCCCTTCACACCCTCACCCATTCTCTAAATTGATTCAGCAACTGTCCCAAGAAATAGTACTAATTGTAAAAACTATAGCAAGTTTTCAGTCCCTATTATTATATTGGTTTTCTGGGGCTGCAATAACAAAATACCACAGACTGTGTGGCTTAAACAGAAATGTTTTTTCTCACAGTTCAGGAAGCTGGAAGTTCAAGATTAAGGTGTCGGCAGGCTTGGTTTCTTCTGAGGCCTCTCTCCTTGGCTTGCAGGTGGCCACCTTCTCCCACTGTCCTCACATGGTCTTTCCTCTGTGCCGGAGCATGCCTAGCGTCCCTCTGTTGTGTCCAAGTTTATTCTTCTAATAAAGACACCAGTCAGAGAGAATTGGGGCCTGCCCTAATGACCTCATTTTAACTTAATCACCCTTTAAAGGCCCTATTTCCAAACAGATTCACATTCTAAGGTGCTAGAAATTAGGGCTTCAAAATACGAATTTTGAGGAAGACACAATTCAGCTGTAACAGTTGTTATCAGTGTTATTATCACAATTATTACCCTAGTCTGTTTTAAAACATCATTTTACTTAATCTTCATAGCTATATTGAAAGGTAGGTTATTTCACCTCCATTTAACAAAAGGTTTTAAGACCTTGATTAAGAGGTCTTAAACAGTGGAGAAACGAGAATGGCTTTCCTGAAATTAAGTTTCTTCTGAAAAGTAAGTACCAAGAAAAGCTCTAATTGGACCCACTTTCCCTATCATCACTCTTTCCAGCCTATTACTAGAAAATTCCAACTTGCAGCTAAAGATAATGCTCCTTTAGCCAGTCAGAGCACCCACACACAAATAAGCAAATATAAATTGTTGGTCTAGCAAAATTCTTTAATTCTTAGTTCCAAATTCTTTACCTTCTGCTCAGAAGACTTAAAAGTTTCGATCCTGGGTAGTTGATGAGCACTTGTTTTTTCATCACAGGACTTCTTACATCAGGATTTGGGCTTTAATGTTTGGAAAAGAAAAGCCACCATCTTGAAAATGGCCAAAAGAGTGCCACTAAGTACGTGGGACCAAAACACTCACACTTGTTTAAAAGTGGAGTGTGGTTTCCATGGTAACAGCTTGGGGAAGGAGAGCAGCAGCTACAGATTTTTTAACAGTACTTTAAAAAAAAAAAAAAAAAGTATGAACCAGATATTCAAATACATTGTAAGCTATTCAATTAGGTTCAGCAAATATACTTTGGGACCCTACTCTGTGGCCTCTGTATTTGTCAATGTTTTTACTTTACTCAGACTAAGCTCTTGTCAGGGGTTCCAGCACTTTCTCAAATCCATAGGGATCTCTCTACAGGTCTGTATCCCATTATTCTATCAGACCACACAGATGTCTTTTTCCTTGCTTCTCTTTGCACTCTTTATTTCATTCCTTTCTCTTTTCTCTAAGGAGTCAATACTTTCTTGCACATGCTCAGGCAAAAATCTAATGAGTTGTTTTGTTCTTATTTAAAAGCATTTAGATGTAACCAAAACTTGTTAAGGAAACATATCGAAAGCTATGACTAAGATGGTATATGTCACCCTCTATAATTTTCATGTGTTTATGTTTCTTTCTTAGGAATATAGACATGGTGTAAGAATCTGTAATGATTTAAGCTGGCTAGAATGTTGGCTTCTTTTGTCACATTATGTTTTTACAAATTCAAAAACTGCTAAATGATTTCATTGTTCTCTTTCTCACAAATGCCATATAGTAAATAACATTTTTAATTTAATCCCTCTTGTATATAGAATAATATCTGTGGTATACTTTTTATATTTCTCCAAATGAGTGACATTTAGCAGGTAATATTTTCTTTCAAAAAATAGTGACAAACAAACTTGATTTCAAAATGAAAGTCAATTCCACTATTTAATAATAATTTAGGACATTTATGCACATTTTACCCATTCCATTCTTCCACCATTTTATCAACTGTATCTTTTTATTTGACTGTACGAAGCTGGCAATGTTGTAGCCTTAGGTGACTTTCTGAATCTGCTCTGCATCATGCAATTTGTGGTCCCTGTGGCCTTTTTACAATAAACTTCCTGTGAACTAGTTTGTTTTCGCACCTCCACCCAAGTTAAAACTCTAAGGCATCTCAGGCTTAGATGTAGCACAATGCCTTTCAACACCACTTGATTTTAAACAGCCAGTTGAAAAGGAAAATCAGATGAGATTAGATCTGGCATAAATATTATACATATTGGATTTTACTATGTTTTTAAGACAAATTTTCTTCATACTAGAAAATTCTTAGCAAAGGAACCAGTTAATTTGTAACAGAATTTTATTAGCAAGTCTGTGAAATGGCAGATGTTTTTTCCTACTTATATATTAGTTCGGCGCTGGCATTAAACTCAATAATATGCAAAGACATAAACCTTGAGAAAGTTATTGTTAATACAAAGACCCACATGCTGACCTTTTAAAATCAGTTCCTGTTGGTTAGAACATAGGAAGTCACAGTAAATCCTTAAATATTGTGCAATCAATCTATTGGTAATGCGTTTTCTGCCAGCTGGCACCAAATATAGGAACTATACTTACAATATTTAGCAAAAGGAAAAAAAATAAAGGAGGTGGTTAGATTTGAGGGAATAATCCATAAACTCTTACTAAGTAGAAGTCGCCAGACTGATCCTGAGGATAAAATGTGGCCTAAAAAGGAAAGCTATGCCTTAAGAAATTTACATGATACTTTAGGAAAGAAGCCACGTAAGTGTAAATATATCAACCCCCCCAAACTAATCACTAAATCCTATTATTTTGAGAAATGAGATACTTAATGGATCAACAAACATTCTCTCTACTCCTTTGTAATGAGAGTCCTAAGATGTACTTTTTCTAAGAGGTTATCCTACGTAAGTAAAATAATCCTTACTCCTAGGCCAATTGCTTTTTCATAAATCTTTAAAAGCACTGCATCTTGGGCTTGCCAGATTTCAAACTCTAAAAATTTTATGGGCTCAAAAATATGAAAAAATTATAAGTTGAAATTATTATTAACTGATAATAACATGTACAAATTGTACATTATATCAACTATTCAGCTGCACTGAAACCCAACTTATTTAATTATGTATAAATATTTAATGTAGAATGTAGGAACATCTTTTTTTTTTTTTTGGGGGGGTACACCAGGTTCAATCAACTGTTTTTATACACATATCCCCGTATTCCCTCCTTTCCTTGACGCCCCCCCCTCGAGTCCCCCCCACCCTGCCTGCCCCAGTCCTCTAAGGCATCTTCCATCCTCGAGTTGGACTCCCTTTGTTATACAACAACTTCCCACTGACTATCTATTTTACAGTTGGTAGTATATATATGTCTGTGCTATTCTCTCGCTTTCTATGAAGGCTTTTAAATGGTTATGCCTCAGCCAAAGTATTCAAATAACATTATTAAACATTTTGAGTAAACAACATTCAAACAAGAAATTAATCTTCAGTTCTGTCTGATTCTTAAACACTTAAACAGTAAGATTAAAACCATGTGAATAATTTTATGAACCTCGAAGGAAAAAATTTCTTTACCAAAATTAAAAAGGATAAAATAATACAAAAATTGGCTTTTTAAAATCTAATATTATCCTATGATCTGGACTAGGTAGTAAAATTTCAGTAAGTGCAACACCCAAATAAATGTAGCAGTAATACACTAATTGCTCTATTTTCAATCTTTTGCATCCACTTCCAATCTACTAGTAACTCTGTTGATTGACCACTTTCCCTTCTGAAATGATGCTGTTACTTTTACTTCTAAGTCTCAGTTTATATTTTCCTCACAAGGAAAGTCTTTGCCATTCTCAGATTCAAAGCCACCCATTTTTTTCAATCTTTGCACTGACAGAAAATCTTCCACACTATTAATAAAAAAATAGTTTCATATTATTGTCATGAAAGACACATCTGTTTCTTCATGTTCTGTCCAAATGTGAGAAGAATTTCAACTGCCTTGGTCTTTTGATCAGTTTCTTAATATCCACAGAATGGAAAGCAAATGGAGAGAATTGTACCGTCACCTCAGACACTATGGTCCAGCACAGCCTGTGCTTACCCATGATCCATAATTCTATGCTCCCCACTCCCTGCTCCCATCCCCTAAATCTAGGAAGACTGTACCAACAGTAACCTAGTGCAGGACTATATGCCACATTCTCACACGTGGAAAGTTCTGATCTCTGCTGTCCAGGCTCTTTGCGTTGGTTCTCGATTCAGGGTTCGGGGCCTTTCTCCCTGAGTACTGGGTTGGTTCCTTCCCCAGGCTGATCCTTCAGCACTATCTGACAACTTGGTTTCCATTTTCTCTGTGGTTCTGACCTTCACTATTCAAGTCTCCCACTTCGGCATCTCCGTGTCACTCTGAATTGCTCATGCACTTCCTCATGCATTTTCCTTGTTTATTATTGACATATTATTTCTTAACCCTCAGCTTCTGAACTCTCCTCTAGTCCTACTTAACAAATCCTGTTCTCCTGGTGAAGTTCTTCACCTTGCATTATAACATTTATTATCAATTTTAAAAATAGTGGTTATCTTCTGAGAGATAATTTTTTAGCAGTTGTTTTGCATATGGTTTACTCTCATATTGCAGCACTTTACAGAACAGGTATCATTTCCCTCTATTCAATAATAAGAAAAGTGAGACGTGGCAAACTTAGACACTGGTTTCTCTGATTTCATGTCTACTCTCTGACCATTACAAGGATAGCTCCCATACCAGAGATTTTAAAAATGGAATTCGCAAGATATATCCTAGAACTTCTGACTCTAGCATTGCTGGGGCCACACTAAGAGAGTCCAACAACGAGCCAGGCTTGGGAACCAGTCTACTGCACATGTTGCCAGTAGCCTACTGTAATCTTTATTGTGGGGCACTCCACCCTTGAAATGAAACTGAAATCATTTTTTAAATCTGCAGTGTGTTCTTACAGACTCATGAGGCATAACTTTGCTCAAAGGAGTTCCATGTATCAGTCTGCTTGTGTGAAGAATGTTACACATTCTGGATTACATGCTATCCTCATTCTCTCTCCTCTGTCTTTTCACCCAGACCTCAAATCTGAATAGCAACTGGTTAACACCAGTAGTCTTGGAGTGAGAATTTTTCTCTGTAGGCTTGGAAGACCTACATAAGGACAAAAATCATGACCATGAAGTCATAACCATATAGATGTCTCCAAGTTTCCATTACATGTTGGGAAAAATATAATAAGATTCAAGTATGCTCTTCTACAGTCACTAACACAAAAATAAGTATATGCAATTGTATTGCACAGATTAAACTAGTTATTCTAAAATAAATCTTTCTACTAAAAAATAGCCATGAATATTTTTCATAACTTGAGAATATATTTTTTGTATCACTATATTCCAACTGAAAACAAGAAGCAAACAAAATCATTAATTCTTTCCTCCGAGATCTTCTAGGGAATTAGCAGCTTTAAGTCATGTATTAGTTTTAGTGAAGACTGAGATACATAGGACAGCTGCAATTATTTTTGCTCCTTATACTCTACAACAAACGGATTGTTAAAACATTCAAAAGTTTTAGAGGAATCTTGAGTAAATCTTCAGATTGATAGATCTAAAATATGAGAACAAAACATCTAGATAGCTATTTTACCAAACATGGTAGTGACCATAATTTTTTCCTCAATTTACAAGGGATAGAAATGAGGTATGGAGATATCCAGTAAGCCTCTGAATCAATTAAGGATTTACTGGAAGATACAGGGAGAAAACCCAGGATGTATGACTGAAGACTGTGCATTGGACACAGAAGTGCCTCATGATGTTGAATTAATGTGCCTACCATGCTCTCCCATTGTTACAGATCCTCTTAGTCAACACTATCAATTGTGTTTTTCCCACAAGTCAATAAAATAATTTAAAAACTGATGTTTAAAAGTCCAAAGTAAAGAAAAACAAAGGAGGTATTTTGTTTCTGTCTGGTTATTTTATCTGTTAGAGCTAAGTAAATGGATCTGGGCCTTGGTTGGTCAAGTCTTCACATAAAAGGCCTGAGTTGCATATAGTTGACTTTGGAATAAGTCCAAAGAAAGAAGAGAGGTCTCCTTCTGAGATGGCAGCCCAAGAAGGCACTATTCCAGGAAAGAACTTTAAAAGCCAGGAAATGAATCAGAATGGTTGCGAATGGAGGGAGTCCACAACACATCACTAAATCAGGAGGACCAGGCAGACGGGAAAACAGAAAAATACACCCCACCTTGGAAAACGTCCATTACAAATTTTATTTAGGCCAGATAAGCTGATGTTTTATTGGTTTATTCACCCACCTCATTGTTCTTTTTTTTTTACCACCATAAATTATTTTATAAAAGTGGTGTCAGAGATGTTCCCACTCAAACATAAGTACACACGTAAATGTGCAAAAACTGTTGTAATCTACCATTTACATGCAACCTGTGATCACTGTCTTTAATTATCAACAGAGATTTATAGCAATTTTTAATGACTGAATTGATAGAATTTTAATCTCTCTTTGATAATAAGTACCAGCAGTTTGGAAACAAGTTATTTACATCTCTTCTTTTTATAATAAAAATATTGCTCTGAAGTTTTAATATGAATATCTTTGCACCTGTGACTGCTTATAAACATGGGACCATAGGAGGCATTCTTAGTTTAAGGGAGAAAAGTTTTTATATTTGTATGGCTTTTGATATATATTTCTCACCATGTGTATTAAAAATATGTTATCTCAATCTGGGAAAAGAAATTATTAGAATGAATGTGATTGGGTGGATAATCTTCACAGATTATTTTAGAAACAGACTCAGCATTTTTCTCTGTACCAGAAAGAGTTCTCTGCAACTACACAAAAATAGATGACCAGGAGACAGTTCAGTTTCTAAGTTTGTTTTCCTTAGTCTAAACGGACATCTGTAGAGGGTCCTGGGAAGAACTGCCTCCAATAACAATTACAGGTATCAGAGAATAATGACTAAAAAAAACAACCCCACTATGGCAATGGACAATTGAGTGGGTGAATGAGACTTTAAGAAAAAAGCTAGGAATGTGCACTTTGATATTCAGACACAATTCTAAATAAACAGGCCCAAACCTCATTGAATTATTTCTTCTTTTCACCCCATTGTTCTTTTTATCCATAACACATGCTGGACAGGTTAATTTCCATAAAGTAAGACATATATACTCTCTTTATGCTGTGTTCCTTTAACAGAGAAACCATGTTTTCTAAATTCTGACCTATTGTCTGATATTGTGCCTCTTGTGAACTCCAAAAAATAGGCTAAAAGAAAGATCTCAAGATTTAACATAAATGGCATCTTTTTTCAAGGATGGAAATTTAGCATGTAAGCTAGTATTGAATTTCTGACAATTATTCATTCATATATTCCATGAAGGTATTTTTAATCTAGACAAAGCAGGATGGTGCTAAATGCTAAAACTTTGAGCATTTTAGCAAATGGCTGCAGCCCTAAGATTTAGTAACATGAATTTAAAAAGAATAAGGAATTTTCTAGTTATCTACTCATAATCATACTGCTCAGAGCAAGCTATCAGATATAAATCTCAGAAATAAAAGAAAGATCAGTTAATCTGTTTATGCCTTGGAGAGCTAAGCAAAATGAGAATGCTTCTAATTTGTTTTGCTTCGATAAACCCCATGGGCTTTATACCTTGTCAAAATATTGCCTTCTTTGCATAACAGCTTGGTAGATGCTTATATAAATCCTCCATTTATAATTTGAAATTGGAATAAGGCATCTCAGGATTCTCATCAATTATTTTATACATCATAAAATTAGTATTTAGTGACTGCAAATCAGCAGTTAGAATCATCAAATCCTCATCTTATATAAACAGTACTGTCTTCTTACACCATAAAAATTTTCCAGTTATAAAAGTTACATTTGGACTTCCTAGGTGGCGCAGTGGGTAAGAATCCGCCTGCCAATGCAGGGCACACGGGTTTGAGCGCTGCCCCAGGAAGATACCACATGCTGTGGAGCAACTAAGCCCGTGCGCCACAACTATTGAGCCTGCGCTCTAGAGCCCATGAGCCACAACTGTTGAGCCCATGTGCCGCAACTACTGAAGCCCACACTCCTAGAGCCCGTGCTCTGCAACAAGAAAGGCCACCTCAGTAAGAAGCCCATGCACCACAACAAAGAGTAGCCCCCGCTTGCTGCAACTAGAGAAAGCCTGTGTGCAGCAACGAAGACCCAACACAGACAATAAAAAAAAAAAAAAAAAAAAAGTTCAGGAACATTTATTTAAAAAAAAAAAAAGTTACATTTACTGTTTTATCTGTTGTGGTTTCTCTACTGCAGGCTACAGGCTTTAACACTTTTATTGGTGCTGGGGGAGTAGGGACAGAGGATGCCCAACTGTGCTTCATAGAACCTTAGGAAAGAGGCTCTGTAGGTAGAAAAACATTCCACTGAGATACATATGAAACCCAAACCAAATTAAGCCATGGCATTGGGAAGTTTATTATTGTTTCTTTTTACTTAACATACATAGTTATCGATAAAGTAATATGTCTATAATAGGCCTTTGAAAGCCAAAAATGTGTTAACTTTTCCTCTAACAAAAAGGTGGGGAGACCTGGAAAGTGAGTTGCTTTCTGTGTATGTGTATATGTTTGGGGTGTGTTTAACTTCATACTTCTCTAGTTTCCCTTTATACTTTAATTTTGCTGCATATTTTAATACTGATATATAAAGTGGTTAGATAGGCATATATATATATGAACAATTACACTTATTTTATGGATTAAGAAACTAAAGCCCCCAAAATGCAAATAACTTGCATTATTGCCTTAAGTTTCAACAAGGCTACTGATATTCACTGTTCAAATATCACAAGTAAACTATTTATTGAAGGGTTTTCATGTAACATAAAATAAACAGCAAAGGAAAATTTTATCCTCAATTATTGATTTTTTTAAGTTAAAAATACAATTCCTGATTTAATATATTCTGCTTCCTTGCGGTTGAACAACCAGACACAATGTGCCTATGTGTTCAGGATCAAATCCAAGTTAGCCATTTTCATTAGAAATTAACTGATTTTTATTTGTCATTATTGGAAAATTTTTCACCTACCATATATAAATAGCAAAGATCTTTGTATGAAGTAAAAAGGATACAGATATTTTTCTTTTTCTTTCCTCTTTTCTCTCTAGACATTTTTTCCTTTTTCCAAACACAAGTACTTTTAAAATTATATTCATTACTTTACCTTTGCATAGAATCCAAAAAGTATTGAATTGATACCTGTGAATACTTGTGCAACAGCCATTTCTTGTTAGAATGATCATCCTTAATAACAGTTAACATAATCAGATATGGTCTAGGCAAGTCTTTCATTTGTCAGTTTTAAAATAACACAGTCATATTCAGGATGTTAGTAAGAACACATACCTCCACCCAGGTGCGAGATGTAGAGCAGGATCATTTCCTGAGAGATGGCTTAAGCCCATCCTTTCCAGGTGTTTCGTGTTTTTTGGCAGTCTTTTCTATTTGCTTCTTCCACAGAGGGACAGCAGAATTTCAAGCACCTCAGTCATAACTTTCAAGGTAGATCTTCTTACTGTTTGGGAAAAAATATTGTGATTTTTAAAAAGCTTTTGCCAGAAGTTTTAGAATTTTATTCTGAGCCCAGTGTGAATCACAGGGAATCATTTTGTGGCTAAAGTCTGACTCTAATAATCTAACTAGGTTAGTAGGTCACTGAACTTCTTTTCCCTTACTTTAAGCTAATCCTTCCAGGGGGTAAGGGCAGGGGAGAATGCCATAACCAAATATCAATATGATCAGTTTTTCTACAGTTTTTAAGGACTAACTAGAGAAAAGTGAAAAGTCAGTGATATTATGTTTTAGAGCTTAAAAAGAAGCCATTGCTTTGCCCATCTCTCTCAGGTATGCTAGCAATGGTAATGCGACAGATGCTTTTTCTCCGCTTCTGTGTCCTTCTAACTTATTCTCTATGCTGGGCCCACTTATAACATACACATATAGTCACTGCTTTTATTTTATCATGACAATAGTAAAATAATTAATTTTGCCCTGTTGCCCCATGTTCCTCTGTATTTTTTACCACTGAGTCTTGTGTGTGCTTAGTTTTTCTATTTACACAATTCCATTATGAACAATTGACCTTGTTATTTCATTTCAGTGATTATTCACCTCCCATTTTAAAAATTCACTATGAAGTTAAAATTCCTATGCTTCTTCCACTTTCAATTAAAAGACAGCACTATTTATTTAACAAAAGACGAAAAGGCAGCAAAATGTGGTAGAAATCACTGGACCCCGAGTTAAGGGATCTGAGTCCAAGACGCAAATCATTCATTCAGACATTGTTCATAAAAGTGTTTCTAGATCTCAAATTCTGTGCCCAACACTGAAATAATATAGTGCACAAAACATTTATTTCCTCTGTCCTCCTAACACAATCTGGTGAGGAAAATAATAAGTAATCAAATAATCACACAAATCAAAAATATAATTACAAATGTGACATTAGAATACAGGGGAAACTTGACTGCATCAGAAAGGTTAAAAAATGCTTCCTAGAGAAAGTGATATCTGACCCAAGATATAAATAGGTTGGACACAGGGAGCAGAGAATGCTGGTCCAGGCAGAGGAAAGTCTTCAAAGGAAGGCCTTGAAGCAGCAGAGTAGTTTGAAAAGGAACTTTAGGTCCCTAGGTAAGGTGAAGAGAGAATTAGATGTGACGAAGAAGCCAGATCCTGCAGGATCTAGGAGGGCTTGTTAGCAATTCTGGTCTCAAAGTTAACAGCAATGTAAAAAAATGGAATTGATGGCACCAGATTTGCATTTAAAAGAATTACTGTGCTAATCTGTGGAGAATGGATTAGAAAGGTGCAAGAGTAGAATCAGGCAACTCGATGATGGATGATGCCTTAGAGGACCAGGACAGGGAGGGTGGGGGGGAGTCGAGGGAGGGAGGGAATATGGGGATATGTGTATAAATACAGATGACTGACCTTGGTATACCTCAAAAACTGGTACAAGAGTGAAAGCAATTATATTCCAATAAAAAAAAAAAGGAGTAGAATCAGGAAAGAGACCATTACAGGAATCCAGAATGTAGATTATGGTCATTTGGACCAGATAGGTGTTTAGTAGGAAAAGAGAAAAGTAAATGGATTTAAATACACTTTATTGCAGGAGTGAAATGAATAGACCTTTATGATGGATTGGATATAGTAGATGAGACTGTCAACAGAGACCTACAGGTTTGGGGCTTGCATATACCATTGACTGAAATGGACCATGTTTGCAGGGAAGGTCATGAGCTTGGTTTTACATTACTGTGTTTGAGGTATCTTTGAACCAAAGCCTGGAAACTGAGGCTTGTAGGGGCTCACTTTCTGTATCTCTAAAATGAGAGAGTAAATCATCTCTAAGATTCTCTTCCAGCTATACACTTTAATTTTATTCTGTCTCCTTTAAATCTTATCTATAGGAGAAACTGAAAAAAAATGGAATGTCCCTGTCCCAGTAAGTTGCCTAATTATAATAAGAAAAATTTTAGAATTGGGGGAAAAAACCTTATCTTAATCTTGACTACGTGCATTTTCAAAGTGTATTTTAGAGGAAAAGATCTTTAGGGTTCTAACTGTCAACTACAGTTTATCGTTCTTGGCCCTAAACTGAATACAGCATCCAATTCCCTACTCAGTTCCTCTGCCAGTTGTTCTGAAACATTTTTCCAGTTCTCTTTTCCAACAGGGGAGGATGAGGCAGTGGTAACAAAGAAGTGGTAGAAACAGACTGACATTAAAAATGCAGAAAGGCAGTAAACACACAAAAAATAAAAGGTCATAAAAGTAAATTTTAAGGTCAAGTCTATAAATGAATTAAACAGTACATACATTTCAGCAAGTATAAATTATCATTAGCTCAAAGCAACACTTCATTTGCAGTGATGACACGGGGTCCTTCCTGAAAATGGCAGTAATTCCAACGATCTTCATGGGCTTGTTAGAAGTAGGAATTCGGTTAGTGTAGAAGGTAGCCTCTAAGATGGCCTCCAATGATCCCCACCTCCCAGTCTTTACACCCTTGAATGAAAGCTGGTCTTTCTGAACTGCGCTCCATCCCTAACCTCATACCTAATTAAAAGCCAAGAGGACATCAGAAAACTATTACTCACTTATACCATATGCATAGCAGATCCTTCACTTTTTATCGTTCTCTGTTTGAAAGATTCAACTGTCAGTAGGAAGAAGCAATGCAAACTTCAATTATGACCCCACACTTCTAATTCCCTACACAAGAATAATTGTAAGCCCTAAATATACCTCCATGTTTTTTCATGAGATTACCATTCATCCCCACATCAATTATATATCTCCACCTGAACTTTGAAAAATCTTAAGATAGATATAACACGTTAGCATGCAAATCATACTTTGAAGCTCCTGTGATATGCCAACTGTTTCATACAATCCTCACAATAACTTTATAAAGGACATTAGCATATTCACATAGAACCTAGAATATTTAGACAAGCTAAGCACATTATTCAAGGTTTTATCTAGCAACTGATAGAGCAGAGCCTCAATACATCTGATTCTAATTCTGCCCTTTTTCCATGGCCCTATTTCCACTTCTTAAAGACATGCTTGAAGAAGCAACACCCAAATGCCCAAAGAGACTATATTCAATGTCACCAGCTATCATAAACCCTTGTTTCCTCACATGACCAGTAGCAGATTTCCTTGCATCTTTCCGAGCTGGAGATGTTTCCTATTGTTTAAAAAGAGAGAGAGACACCCTTCAAAGAATGCCTCCAGTGGTACAGAATGGCTTTTCTTTGCATCTCTGTCCATTTCTTTCCATCTCTGTCCATTTCTTTCCTCTCTCATATTCTCTCTCTCTCTTTCTTCCTTCCCCTTTCCCTCTCTCCCTTCCTCCCCTTCTCTTTCTCTCTCCTGTTGCCAGATGTGTATTCCTTTCATATTATTGAAATCTTCATATTCTGTTCTCTTTTGTTTTCACTTCCTCCATTAACCCCAGCAACTCTTCAATCTCTAGACCTACACAGGGTGTGGAGAAGTGCTCCTTAAGCCTTTTCTCCCTCTCAAGCATTCTGTGTGGTCTGTTTATGATGCTGGTGTTCACTTTCAGCAGGAAGGAGGAACTCCCCCACCAGTCACCCAAACAGGCTTCCAGCTTCCATCCTCTTATTTAGAGATGGCATTCCTAATTTAACTCTCCGGGCACAGCTGTTAACAACTTGCTTGGCTAACTGTGCAATAAAAAAACAAATACATACATTGCCTTTTATCTAAGCTGATTTGAGCAGGACTCCATTTTAAGTTTCCATAGGGGGATGGAGGGGTAGGGTTAGCAGGGTTATATTTTAATCTGGGCTCCATATTCCTAAAGAGGAAAGAATCCCTGCTCAGCCTGTTAAACTGAACACTAATTCTTCAACCCATCCTTTCTGAAAAGGTGACACAGTCCTCTCAGGTGAGTGAGTCTCAAGCAAGGAAATTGGCTTCTGAGCCAATGCACCTTTGCTTTTTCCTGCCATATTGCCAATTGTAAAAGTAGACTTGGCTACCCAGTCAAAACTTCATTACTCTTTATTCTACTGTTTGTTGTAACATACTTCTTAAATATTTGTTGAGTGAAGACAGAAGAGCAAATTAATGAATATAAGAGTTATCTCAGTGTGCCTATGAAAGACAAAAGCAATTTTTTCAGCCAGACACTTTGATGGACTTTAGCAGCCCCCAAAGCTTCCCGATGAATCTCTCAATTCCAAAGGGGCAAAAGGATGGGCGGGAGGGGGAAGGGGATGGAGGGGTGCAGTTAACTGAGGCATTTTTCAAAGCTAAGAAACAGTATCAAATCCCAGCACCTTCATACCCACTGAAGATAATTAGGCACAGTGTAGAAAGGACTCTGGTTCCATGCAACATCAATTTCCAGGATCCCTCTTCATTCAGCTGATATTCATTAAGTATTGCTAAAGAATAGACATTGTGCTAATAAGCCCTAAGCCAGCAAAACTTGACCTAGTTCCTACTCCAGTGGGGGTGGGGGACAGGCATTAATCAAATACACTATCATTATAGGCTGAAATAAACATTCTGGACAAAAGAAATTTGAGGTAGATGGAGGGCAGGACTGGTGCATGATCAGATATGTATTTTTTTAATGTAATTGCTGAATGTAGAAAATCACCTGCAGGAAAGCCAAGTAATTCATCACTTTGCAAGGTAACTGACTTTTTAATATTAGGTTAATAAAAATATACATAGAAGAAACCTCACCTTATGTGCACTCATCTGGAACTTTGAAAAATAAATTTTATATTTCATGTGGGAAAACACACAAACTGGGTAACATCCAGGCAAAGTAACTCTACATACGATATACTTTTGATGTTTCATTGTGTATTCTGTTCATGTATGTTTTAACTGGAGTAGGGTCTGAGTGGGTGTCAGGCAAGTACCCCTTGTTAAATCTTGCTCTAATTATCTGCTGTATAAAGCTTCAGGATATGGTTAACAGTGGAACTAGATTCAACTAGTTGTTTGCTATTTCTGAATCACTATATTAGGTTAACAACATGGATCTTTAAAAGGAATCACAACACAAAATATACCTTGTCATAACAGATTCCTCTAGTTATTTCCAGAAAATAACATTGACTTAAGAAATTCAACTAACAGACATGACATCAAAAGGTTAAATTTAGGGCTTCCCTGGTGGCACAGCGGTTAAGAGTCCGCCTGCTAATGCAGGGGACATGGGTTCAATCCCTGAGCCAGGAGGATCCCACATGCCATGGAGCAGCTGGGCCTGTGTGCCACAGCTACTGAGCCTGGGCTCTGGAGCCTGCGGGCCACAGCTGCTGAGCCCATGTGCAGCAACTGCTGGGGCCCATGCGCCTAGAGCCCATGCTCCACCAAAAGAGAGGCCACCGTAATAAGAAGCAATGAAGAGTGGCCCCCATCGGCCGCAACTAGAGAAAGCCCACGCGCAGCAATGAAAACCCAATGTAGCCAAAAATTTTAAAAAAAAAAAAAAAAGTTAAATTTATAATAGTATGGGAAAATGATACCTTCTTCATCAAGTGACAAAATATATTTCAAAATGTATAAGACAATACTCCCATTTTTATCTTTCTTTCTTTACATAATATATATTTGTATATTGATTTTCTCTAAAAATTCAATTATTCTTCCATTATTCCTCTACAGTCTTCTCCCATTTAATCTCAAATTATTTGAAACACCACTATTTGCTTACCACTCCCTATACAGTCTAAAGTCTATTCAGAAAGTTTCTAACATTGTAAAGTATTTACTTCCTTTCCTTGCATTTTGAGTTTTTCTACTTCACAAGATATGAACTAGAAATTCTCTCCTTACAAATGTCATTAAAGTTTATAGCAGTGAGGGAAAGAATGCTTAACCAAATCAGAATTACTTTCCACCTATCAATTTATAAATTTGAAAAGCTCCCATCATACTAGCTGTACACCTATAATTATTGGTTATTTTATGTTGAATTCAGATAAGTTAATTGGATAGTTCCACGAAAAAGATACTATATGATTAAATGTATATTTACACGTTAAGTTTTTTACTAAAACTATTAAGGCATCATCATAAAGGAAGTGCAGGTTCCTTAAATTTATTCATACCAAAAGAAATTTAGGAATGTTGCAAAACTAGTTTCCATGTGGTGTTAAACTGAAAGAAAGAGAATAAACATCTTCATTTTATTTCCAAAACTTTTTAAGGTGGATATTTTTTAAAAAACTAGAAAAAAAAAATAAAAATAAAAAACTAGAGTCTGACTCTAGTTTATATCTAGACTTTAGGACTCAGAATTCTCTATATGCTAATAGAAACATCTGCAGAAAATCTATTTTTTTATTTACTGAGGCAAGTAAACACAAAATAGCCACAAGTGGAAACATGACCTATAAAACCTTATTTTTATAAGCCAAATCTTTGATATCAAAAGGAAATTATATCAATTACAGTGATGTTTAAGGCAAGGAAATGCCTTTCCCATGGTATTATTTTAATATGAAACTCTGACAAACAACATTTTAAAATATGGAATGTAATTTTAAAAGACATTAAAAAAAAAAACACTTAGCAAAACTGGTGTCCCCCACTTTAGACAAGGAATAATACAAAACATCCGCATATTTTTTAGTGTTGTCAAAATGGGTTATTATTGCTACAGCTGACCCAGGAACTTAAAATCAAGAGCTTCCGAATAGACTGGGGTGGGGGGCAAGTGTTCTATTCCATCATAATATAAAAGCATATCCATTGTCCATTCCACTTATTTTCCACTTGTTTTCTGAAAATCAAATTCCTTCTGAATAACTGAGTGTAAGAACTGACTTCAGTAATAATATTTTTACAGAGGGCTATCTTAACTTTTTTAAGTTAAAATCTTCTAGCATTTAATTTATAAACAAGGAGACACCTACTTTAGTAAATAATAATAAAGAGCATTATGTCATGAAAAAGGAAAGCATGAAAGCAGAGGCAAGAGAAGGCCCAGCTTTTCATTTCCTCTTCAGTCACAGATTTGCTACATGACCTTGAAATCTCTCCCTTTACTTGTCTGTGAAACAACTCAAAGCCTCCCTTTACTTGTCTGTGAAACAAAGTAATAGTTACCAGCTGTTTCCAGGGTCCACGAGTCCGCGTGGGATCGTCCGTGTGTTATAACACATAAACGCACCTCATCTGGGCCTGGCTGAGCCTGTCTATGACCAGGAGGGATGGCTTCACCTTGACGCCTCAGTCCCAGCGAACACCACACCGGGTGGCGCCAGGTTGGAGACGGCCTAGGATGGCCCGTCGCTCCCACAGACACACGGGGTCTACAGCCACTTATGGAACAATTCAGTCTGAAAAAGACCTGAGAACTAGCCAAACAGCTCCCTCATCTCAGGAAACGAGAAAGGGCCACGCGGAGGTACACGGACGCTGGAGCGGCTGAGACACGGTCTCGCGATAAACGTGCCGCTTCCGCGACCCAGGGATGGGCAGGCAGGAACTCACATCCAGAACGTCTCTCTGAGGAGCGAAGGGCTCACGCTCCACACGGGGCACCCCAACCTTTAAAGAGCTGCTTCCTGAGAGCTAGAGCCTTTAAAACATCTTTGAAAACCAACAGGGTCGCATCCAGAGATCTAAGGAGCTGTGGTGAACCGGCAAGTGTTCTTAAAGGGCTCGCGCACAGACCCACTGGCCTCAGTTCCCAGCGCAGAAGCAGCAGTTTGAAAAGTACCGAGACGATAGTTGGAGATTCAGTTGCTAAATTTAAAGCCTCTGCCAGAGGTTCAGGGCCTGTCAGGATACCCTCCGGGGACAGAGGTGCTGGCAGGCCACCTTTTCGTGCTCTCCTCCACCTTGCCGACGCCACCAGGCGCCATCTTCCCGGTTGGTGGGCGCCATCTTCAGTCTCCCTCTGCCACGCTCCACAGCGCCAGTAGCTCCGGGAGGGGAGCTTTAACACGCGTCTGGTGCCCTGGTTTTTGCGGCTGCAGTTTCGGGGACAGCTCTTGACCACCTGGCTCTGGAGACCAGAGGGCCTTGCGTCCCTGGGACCCATGGGACTGACAGTGAGATAGTTCTCAGGCGAATACTATGCCTAGGGTGCTGCACAGATCACAGACTGAAGCAAACCTCCAGCTTTCTGAGAAGGAGGCCTGTTTTCTTGTCCTGGAGCTTTGGCCTGAGGGGCAGGCTTCTGGTTGTCAATCTTCTAGAGGCTCCGAAGGGGATGGAGGCTGTTGGCCGCCATCATTGCGCGTGCCAGCCCCCACCCACTTCAGCTCACCCGCATCCCCCGTGAAGGAGTTCATACCCTTGTCTGGTGCCCCGATTTTTGTAGCTGCTGCCAGAGGACACCTCTACATCACTTGTCTCTGGTGACCAGCTGGGTTTATGCTTGTGGGCCCCACGGCACAAAAACCAAGGGAGAAGGTTCTTAAACTGCTGCCACTCTCAGGGCAGAGCAAGAGGCAACAGAGCTAGGAGCTGTTTTTCAGTGAAAGGAGCCTATCAGCTTATCATCAGAGCTGCAGTGAGAGGGGCAGGCTCCTAATTCAACACATCTAAGGGCTGACATCAGCCTACCCAGAGACTCAGAGGGTGGGTGCTGTCTTCACACTCTTCCTCTGCCCTGCCCCAGAGCATCAGGATCTCCTGGAGAGAAATTCTTACATGTGTCTGGTGCCCCAGTTTTTGTGGCTGCTGCCCAGGGGATGCCCCTTCATCGCCTGGCTCTGGTGGCCAGTGGGACTTGTATTCCTCCGTCCCAGGGGACTATAACAATTGGAGAAACAGTTCCTGCCAGACTGCCACGCCCAGGGTACTGTGCAGACCACAGGCTGGAATGTCTCCCCCGTCTTTCTGTGAAAGAGGCCTATTTACTCATCCTGGAGCTTCAGCCTGAGGGGCAGGCTTTAGGATTGCCACACAGCTAAATGCTCTCAGTTTGCACTTTTCCTCTACCTCACTCCAGCTGGCTGGTATCTCCCAGATGGAGTTTACACACTTCGTGGAGCCCCGATTTTTGCAGCTGTCACCCGAGGCACCTCCAGATCTCCTGCTCTGGAAGTCAGCAGGATTTACCATTGTGGTCCCACATTACCATATATAGTTACATACTTTAAAAGCTGCTGACTGAAGGTCTGCCTTCCAATTAGTATAAAATTATGTGCTAAGATTCTTCCCTCTGGGAAACTGACAGGTCTTGGCACACCCTCAACAACTGGGAGTTATTAAAAATAAAATAGGCTGCTTGGACAGCCACAAAGTTTCCAGAGACAACCAAGAGCTGAGACAAGGCTGAACAATAAGGTTTATCTTCTACACAAGGCTATTCCTTCAAAACTGGGAGAGGTAGCTGTTTCATCTAATACATAGAAACAGAGAGTGGAGCAAAATGAAACAGAGGAATGTGTTCCAAATGAAGGGACAAAATAAAAACCTCAATAAAATCTTATGAAATGAAGATAAGTAATTTACCTGATAAAGAGTTCAACCTAGTGGTCATAAAGATGCTCCCTGATCTTGGGAGAAAAATGGATGAACTGTGGGAACTTCAACAAAGAGAGAGAAAATATAAGAAAGTACCTAACAGATGTTACAGAGCTGAAGAATACAATAACTGAACTGAAAAATACACTACCAGGGTTCAACAACAGATGAAGCACAAGAAAGCACAAGAAGCACAAGAAAAAATGGCACCTGGCAGCTCAGGTGAGAGTATGCAGAGGAAGGTTGGGTGCACTGGGAGACAGGCCCTCTTCTAGTAACTGCAGAACCAGGAGCTGAGAGGGCAGAAATGGGAAATGGGGAGAAAAAGAGAAAGGAGGGACACAAAACTAGCACATTTTGAGCATCTGCTATAAAATGCAAATGGCAACAGTACCTCAGAGGAAGTTCTGAGCATTAAAAAAACTTGACTCATTGGAAAAAACCTGAGTGAAATTCCTGAAATATGAAAGTACTAAACAAAATTGTTAGTTTTAGTGAGGTGGCTTGGGAGTGAGACCAAAAGTTTCAAATCTCTTTTCCAATATATTAGTTGTGTAACTAGTTACTTAACTTACCTTTGTCTCATTTTCCTTAATTCTAAAATGAAGGTAAAGA
This sequence comes from Hippopotamus amphibius kiboko, assembly GCF_030028045.1. NCBI lineage: Eukaryota > Metazoa > Chordata > Mammalia > Artiodactyla > Hippopotamidae > Hippopotamus > Hippopotamus amphibius. Next base: position 81,121,484 of record NC_080198.1, read on the forward strand.
CACTACCCACTCATAAGGCTGATTGATGCAAGGATTAAATATGTTAATACACACTGAAGAAAATGTCCAGCACCAGTAAGCCATTCAGTGAATATTAGTTAGAGGGAGTATATCACATCCTGCCAGGTACTGTGCACAATGCTTTCACAAAATCATCTCATTCTTTATACCCAATTAATGTTCTCTGGGGCAAAAAAAAAAATAGGCTATATAGTAATTTGTATTCTCTTAAAGAAAGATATCATTAGGATGGTATTATGTTTCTTACCCCCCAAAAATCTGATATCAAATGTTTTTTAAAAGTGGAGAGCATTGGGCAATATGCTATTATTAATCTTAAAATATCCATTAAATTTACTTCTTTTCCACAAATATTTACCAATATGTGCCAGAAATATATTGAAACTCTGTATGCATAATATTGAAGGAATTTCAGGAAAGCCCTTTTTATTATATGACAAAAGTTAAGGTCAGAATAAACTTTCTACCTTGTCCATTAGGTTCATAACTTTTATTCCCAGGTGACTTTTTTCTCTCATTTTGCATCTCCTTTCTAAGAAGCCATTCAATTCTTTCTCCTCACTTTGGCCCCTGGAATCGGTCCTTGCTGGTCCTTCCATTCTCACTTCAGCAAGCTTCTCTTTTAGGAAGAGCGTCCATTGATCCTGACCCTTTATTGTCAGGCTTTGTATCATGGCCTGGGTACAGGCAGAGCCAAATTAACAACAGGGTGACTATTGCTATATAGCAAACAACGCCCAAACTGAGTAGCTTAAAATAAGAGCCACTTTATTGGCTCATGATTTTCTGAGTAAGCTGGGCAATTCTTCTGGTCTATGTCAGCTTGACAGACCACTGTGGTCAAAGGTATCTCAGCTGGGGATAATCTTGGATGGCCTCATTCATAACTAGTTAGGTCTATCAGGCTTCATCTCTGGAACAAGAGACAGCTCGTCTCTGCTTCACGCAGTTTTCCATCCTCCAGTAGGCTAGTTCAGGTTTCTATCACAGAGGTCTCAAGGTTCTGAAAAACAGAAAGAGAAAAGCCAAGTCCCCAACTACAAGCACTTTTTAAGTCTCTGTTTACCTTAACTGTACTCAGGTCCCATTGGACAAAGCAATAGTCAAGCCCAGATTCAAGGAGGGGAATATTGATTCCTCCTCTTGAAGGGAGAAGCTTTGCAAAGGGCAGCACACAGAGATGGGAAGAATTTATGACTAGTTTGCACAGGAGGCTTAGCCTAAATAAAAGGTCAAGACATCACAAATATTGGGGAAAAAATAAAATTTTTGATATTTGATTATTTGATATTATAATGGAAAAATCAGTAGTAAGTTGGATTTCCTTATACCTATAATGATATAGGATCTTGGTATTTTAAATTATATTTGGAACAAAAATGGGCACCAACTTCTTTTCATTACTTAGAGTCTTAGTCCATTTGGGTGGCCATAGCAAAATGCCACAGACTGGTAACTTGAAAGTAACATAAGCTTATTTCTCACAGTTCTGAAGGCTAGGACTTCAAGATCAAAGTGCCAGCATAGTTGTGTTCTGGTGAAGTCCCTCTTCTTGGTTTCTATCCAGTGTCTCCTTGCTATGTCCTTACATGGTGGAAGCAGTAGGGATCTCTCTGGAGCCTCTTTTATAAGGTACTACTCCCCATGACGTTTTTACCCTCATGACTTAAACACCCCCAAAAGCCCCACATACTAATACCATCACCTGTGAGAGGTTAGGATATCAACAAATGCATTTTGGGGAGATGCATTCAGATCATAGCATTTAGAAACCCTAGGGGTCTTCTTTCAGTCCTCCTCTTCTCTGTTAGCATCCATAGTTGATATAGTTTTAGAGAAGCAGTTTCAGAGGTAAACCTAAAACTTAACAGCTCATCCTAGTTTTATGGTGTCAGTAATATTAACATGGATTCAGGTTACATTCTCAGCATTTCAGGTTCAGAAACTTCAGCTCTATTGTATTATTTCATCCAAGCGTGAGCAGATTAGCAATTTATTTGTGAGTAATTTACACTAACCAAAACAATAAGAAAATGATCCAAAAATCAGAATGCTAGTTTATTAATTTGATTTTATTATTATATTTTCAGTAGGCAGTCAGGCTGCATTTGCTAATGAAGGTAACTGCTTTCTCTTTTCCTTATAATGTGAATAGTAATAAAAGGCCAAGTAGGACTTCCTAGATGGTGCAGTGGTTAAGAATCTGCCTGCCAGTGCAGGGGACACAGGTTCAAGCCCTGCTCCTGGAAGATCCCACATGCTGCGGAGCAACTAATCCCATGTGCCACAATTATTGAACCTGTATTCTAGAGCCCGTGAGCCACAACTATTGAGCCTGTGTGCTTCAACTGTTGAAGCCCACGTGCCTAGAGCCCATGCTCCACAACAAGAGAAGCCACCGCAATGAGGAGCCTGCGCATCACAATGAAGAGTAGCCCCCACTCACTGCAACTAGAGAAAGCCCATGTACAACAACAAAGACCCAACACAGCCAATAAAATAAATAAATAAATTTATTAAAAAAAAAAAAAGGCCAAGTAGTGAGAAATGAATCAAGGTATATAGATATGATGAGTCTTAAGAGATGTTGCATGCAGGCGTAGATAGAAGCTGAGAGTAGCTGGGCTCCAATATGAAGGGAAAAACCTTCATGTGTCATGTTTTCTCTGTTAGTTTGACTGTATCCTTCTGGATACATGAGATTACCACATGTAGGTGACAATTATATCACAGCTTACTTTACAATGATTACATTTTAGCCTTCAAAAGCTATGGGAGAGATCCTTCAAAATCATTATAAGGATAACTATACAGTAAGGAAAACTCCTCTGAGACTGAAAAGTATGAAATTAAGCAATACTCACAGCCAAAGTAAAGAAAATAAATAGAGCTGTTTTCCTAAAGTTGGGATATGATTTCTCCCATATAGATTAGGACCCCTGTTTTAGACTCTTATATAACTATACGTATCACCTTCAAAGAACTCATCACAGTTGTAACTAATCACCCATTATCAATTCTACCAGTCAACTGCAATCTCCATGAAAGCATGGACTGTGCCTGTCTTATGCCCTGCTGTATGTATCTCCAATGACTGACCATTAGTGGGCCCTCGATAGGGGATAGTTGAACAAATGGCAAGGCAGGAGAAAAGAAAAAACAAAGATTTTAAAACAAGCATATTTTTGAAGTTGATAGAGAAGATGTGAGCTGAGTGAAGGAATAAATAGTAGAGGGATCTACCTACACATGTTAAGCAAGGAAATGACCATCCACTGAAAGAATTACAACAAATGAAAATATATTTGGTAGGAATGAAAGTATCTGTAGGGCATGAACAAAGATTTCCCATTTTGAGGGATTAGGAGGCCCAAAGTGAAACTGAGCCTAAGGGTGGTTAAAGTGGAGATAAGAAAGAGATTGGGCAGTTAAATAGGCTGATAAATCAAAAAGCCAGAAACAGTACTGTAGACCTGGGCAAGAAGGGTACCTGCCCTAGGTCCCACCCTGTAAAGGGACTACTCTGGCCCTGCTCCAGTTCTGCTCCTTCCCAGAGGGCAGGAAGCCTACCCAGAGTCCTTATACCCCCTTTTAGATCACATTTGGAATATCTGGGACCCCAAAATCCCATGCAAAGATCCCTTCTGCAGATCTGTCCTCCTGAGGGTGGACCACACACCTATAGTATGCTCCCTGGATCAAGGAAAGAACACGACCGTTTAGGGGGATATGGACAGTTTGGTCCTGTGGTCTGGAGTGTCTGCACACTAAGTATCCAAAGGCCTTCTGGTGCAAGAACAGGGACAGAAAAAGAGAGGCATGAACATGGACTCAGGCCCACCCGAACCACCAACTAATGACAGGGAATTCTGACAAGTCCAGGAATTCTAATCTTGATAGGCTTCCAGATCATTTTGAAGGTAAATATACATTCCAGCTCTCAAATGATATCTTTGTTTCCCATGTACATTCCTTTACTCTTCGTATAACAAGAGAATGCAGGATTTCTAGGGCAGAAACAAGACACAAGCTAAATTGATTGTTAGAGATTTCAAACTGAAGCCAACCAGAGGAATTCATTGTAGGTAGGAGGGTAGAACCTATTGTATTTAACAATTTTTTAGCTCGACATAACTATTAAATATTTAGATATATGGCACATAGGACTTCATTTTCAATCTTGACACCAGCTCTGTAATGTTCGGGTGGGCCTAGCCAGAATGTTTACCTTATACTAGTAAGCTATGATTCTGTAATGATCTTTCACTATGGGTTGATCTTGGCTGGTTGTGGACTTCTTAGTATCCATAACTTTTATTTTTATGTGGAAAGTTAACCAAACTATTCCACAACCACTGGCTTAGGTTTAGATTTCCACCCACTCTTTTCAGATGGACACCAAGTCATTCATTTGCTCAGGAGTCCCCAGAGGCAAAAGGTTTTCTGAAGTCAGAAAAAGTAAGAAAACTGTGGAGAGATGAAGAACCTATACGGTGCTTTATAGTTTCAAAACACTTTTATGCTTATCATCTCAATTTGATTCTTAGAACCACACTAAAAAAGTAGATAGGAAAGATATTATTTTCTTTCTTGACAACTGAAAATTGAAACTCAAGGAGCTTGCACCATGGTGGACAGCAGAACTAGAACTTGAATCTAGTCTTCAAATACACTTTATTTTTCAAGTAAGGAAAGAAGTAACATATTTACAAAATTTGAGGATATTTTTTAATGAAACAAGATATGTGAACCTAATGCAATTTCACTGTGAGAAGATGATGTGGTACTCTTTGAAAAGACAAATTCTCTTTGTCTTCATTTTGAAATCTCTCTGACTTCATCAATTTAGCTGGTATCCAACAGGTTAAAGGCCTGTACTTTTATTAAGGAGAGAGAAAAGGAATATAAAAGTGAAACAAAGGGTATAATCTTAGGGCTAGAATTTTTCTCACTCTTTATTTTTACTTGATGTCACTGAGGTTCAGAAAAGATAAGTGAATTGCCCTAAATCACAAAGAGACAGAGAAGGAAGAATTTGACCCTGAAACCACATCTGATTCAGAACTCTGAGGCTTTCTTTCTCGCTGTGTCCTGTGAAATTGTTTTCACTCCCTTGCATTATATATACATAGTGCTCACATGACTGTTTGCATCAATATACCTTTTTTAGTCTACTGAATTATTTTCTTAGAATAAGTGTCAAAGAATGCTATTACTGAGTTAATGTGTTAAGATACCTGTATGGTTTGTGATATGATATTGTGATACGATATTGTGATACGTATTGTCATGCTGTTTTTTTTTTAAAGGACATATCAAACCAATGCTCTCAGCAGAGTACCAATTTCACTCCAATGTTACTAATATTACACATCATATACTGTTCTTTTTACTAACTTAATAGGTATAAAAATATATGATAGTTTGCTTTACTTTATATTCCTTTCATTACAAATAAGATAAATATTTTTACTTTCTTTTGATCCATCTCTATTTGCATTCATTGTTTGCCTGGCTTCTTTACATACTTATTATTGGTGGTTAGGATATTTTTCTTATAAATTTGAAAGAACTCTTTATATGGAAAACATATGATCTCTTTTCTTGCTATCGTACTAGAAATATCTTACCAATTTTCCTTTTAGGGTTTAGCTTTGTAATTAATTGTCACACAGTTAAAATTTTATATCTATTATGTTGAACAAGCACAACCAGCAGATTCTTACAACTTTGTTTTTATTTCTCAGTGTTCCTTAAAATTCTGTGAGCCTAATGTCTCTTGCCCTCAGACTTCTGGACTCATTCCCAAATAACAAATAATCTTGTGATCGTGGTATATCACAGAACCTGATCTTAATTCAGAATTAGGATCCCCAATCATATATAATTAGCAGAACTCTGAACTTCATTTAAAGCAAATCTTCTGTCCCTTCCCCAGATTAGTACCCCTTCAGCCTAGAAACCTAGAGTATTTTTCTAGTTCCCTATTTCCTGCCTAGTATTTCCGCTTCTCCTTCCCTAGCTTAACTTCAACTTCTACTCCTCTAGGATCAGTGCGCAGGGAGAGAGAACAGGTAGGGGAGTCAAGTAAGCTCTTGAATGATGCCTATGATGCATCTGGGCCTAGCAGGTGTTCAAGGTGACTTTTCTTCATATCGGCCCCCCTACAATGTTTTACCTGCAATTCCCTTGACATGGGAACAGGCACCTCTAGGCATATTCTACAGAGTCAGGCCCCTTGATTCTCTTTATGGAAGTCTGCCTGAGCCTGCAGGAGACTTTCCTGAACATGACCTGAGACAATTCCAGACCTGCTTTCTTTCACACGTGGCCCACATCTGCTTTCCAGGGAACATGACCATGTTTTGCCCCAACAAACTCTGGGAGAGCTGGCCAGCCCCTGTAAACCCCTCTCTTCCTCTGGTTCATTGACAACCAGTCCTGACTCTTTCTCAAGCAACACCAGGTACCAGACTACAGGACCTCAGAGTCAGTATCTCCCACCTTAGACCCATGTAGGCAGGTTTAGGTGTTCTCAGGGCACACCGACAACTTTATAAAAATGTCTTCACAAATCCTCTCCAATCTCCACACAATCTGACCCTTTATTGCCTTGGCTTGGGTAAGAATTTTAAGAGTTGTCCAACTGGTTTTCAATAACCTCCTTTGAAAACTGGCATCTTGTTCTGGCATACCTCTTTGGAAAATCACAGCTTGAATCTTGGCACCTCTATTAAAACTTCTGATTTCATAGTCTGTTAAAAGTATTTAATAATCAATCATTTACCATTGAAATTTCTGTATCATTTAAAAACTGAAAATAGAATAGTTTCCCCATATAGCTGACATATAGTCAGTTAAATTTTATATTGGAGTTTCTTTCATTTACTTTTTTTTTAAGCTTTCCAACTTCAATTAGACATGTTTTCCTCTTGGTGTGAACTAATTATTCATTTTTTAGTATGGTTACATAATTATCCAAGTATTATGTTCATCACTCTGCCTTTACCCTTTCTCTCATATTGAAAAGTTTATTTTCATATATGTTTTCCTATAGCATCAGACCCATTATTGGCCTCTCCTTTCCTTCATTAATCAGCATTTAATTATTATTGTGCAATAATACGTTCTACTATCTGGTAAGGCTGGGGCCTTCCCCTTATTCTTCTTTTTGAGATTACCTTATGTTGAGTTCTGAATTATCATCAGATAGAGGTTTTGACTGAATGACATTAAACTTAGGAATAATTTATAATTTAGGAACAATAATTTAGAAATAATTATCATAGTAATAGCAAATTAAAACAAACATTCATAGTGCTTACAGTGGACCAAGCATTGTTCTATGTGCTTTTCAAATATTAACTCATTTAATTCTCAAAACAACTTTGGCCCTATTTCTTCAACTCTTCCTGCATCCACAGCTTTGTCATGGCGTAATCCTAGGAAGGGTGTATTTCCTACGCCTTGACTCTAGGCTTGGTCATAAGATTTGCATTGGCCAATGGGACGTGAGAAGATAAGCTGAGTGTTGACATGTGCTTGCTTGGCTGGGCTTGCTCCCTTGTGCTTCAGCCATTGCTATGAGAAGAACATGTGTCTATCCCACTGAACACAGGAGGAAATGGAAAACACTTGGAACAGAGCTGGTTCACAGATGCTCAGATCTGTAAGACTAAATTATTGTTGTTTTTAGCCATTGAGTTTTGGAGTGGTTTGTTAAGCAGCATTGTTTGGCAACAGCTAAGCAATATCCCACACTATCTGGTAGGTACTAATATTATCCCCATTTTACAAATGAGGAAAATGAAGCAAAGAGAAGTTAAGTAACTTATTAGCTAGCAAATGGGCAGAATGGCTCTAGAGTACATGCTTTTAACTATCTTTACAATATTTGGTCCTTCGTTTTGAAGAAAGTTTATTCAAAACCATTTATTCATTTTTTTCATCTTCCAAAATAAATATATACTTTTCTTTGTAAGGACTCCACAGGTCTCATCTAATTTATTCTAACATTTATATTATTTGATGATTATCAGTGTTTTTCTTTATATTTTGGACTAAAACCTTGTTTTATTTTTAAACCTACTTTGTTATCAATACTTCAAAAGTTAGAGCTCTATCATTGTCAGTGTTGGTAAACACAAATGAGAAGAAAGCTTTAGTAAGCTATTCACAGAGAATTATCCCAATGAACTAACACCTACTGTGTTCTTTATCTCACTGTCCTCTTTACTCTTGACTCTGTTGACCTCTCCCCCTTCCTAGTGTGCTGGTTCTCTGGCTCTTGACTATTTGATATCTTATTCTCCTTGATGTCCTTCTCTTGCTTCCCATTTTGTTACAAAATAATAGTACTTACCTGCATAAGTAAAGGTATGATTGTGAAGAGCACTGAGACAGTTCACGAAAAACCACTTCATATAGTGCTGGCACCATGCCGTTGTTAAGTACTGTTCAATAAATGTTGCCCTCTTTGCAGTTATATTTCTCTTGCTACTTCTTAGTCTCCTTGTGGACCTCATTTCATCTTCCCTATCCTTAAATAGTTCTGTCCTAGGCCCTTTGTCACTCTCATTTTCCATCTTTCCCTGGGAAATTTTACCCACTCTAGATGTGCATGAAATTTTCTGTTCTGCCCTATTCCCTGAGGTCCAGACTCATATATCCACCTATCTACTAACTCCTTTATTGAGATACCTCACAGATCTCAAATTCAGCAACACTAAACTAATTTTTTGCCATCTACTCACCCAACCTGCTAGTTCTTTCATGACCTCTACCATTGTAAATGGTACCACCATTCATTCAATTTCTCTAAACCAGAAACTAGGTATAATCATTCATTCCTCCCTCACTGTTTTTCTCCAGTCACCAACTTCTATTGGTTTTACTGTTGAATATCTTATAAATTCATACAATTTTTATTCTTTGATTCAATCATTTCTTATATTCTTAAATTCATATGATTGTTATACATTCATAAAGTCCATAATCGGGAATATGCTACTTTCTGGATACCTGATCACGCACTTACTCTTACTGGTTAGCCTTGACTCTGGATTTCACATCTGTCTAGCCCCAATGAGACCAGACACCAGACCACTTCAATCTCAGGATGTCAGTACCCTATACCTTTGGTCAATGCCATAGGAGAGTTCCAGGAATTTTACCGAAAGACTTCTATGAAGGAGCTGGATTCCAAACTTAGCTCTTCCTGCTTGCTGCTCTTCCCTTTGAGTTTTTCTGAATCCACCAATGCCTGCTGTCCCAGGTAATCACCCCCTTGGACTTTAATGCTTCTCCTTTCTTTTCTAGATCCTGGTGGTTTATCCACATCCCAACTATACTTCTTCCTGCCATCTTATGGGAACTAGGTGCTAAGTCCTCAGATGTTCTGACTCTAGACTTATACACCTATTTTTCATCTGTGTTTCCCATATTATATTTGGTAGATGGCACCAACCTTATTCATTAAGCAATCCCATTAAAACATTCTGATGCTTTAGATTCTAAATCAGTGGTGCTCAAAACGCAATACACATGAGAATCATCTGGAAAATTTTTTCTAACGTAGATATTTTCAGACTTTGGATATTTTGATTTAGGTTTTGGGAGGAGCTGGGAATTACCTTTGAAAAAATTCACTAAAGGATTCTAACAAGCAGCCAGGCTTAGGAACTGATATTCTAAACAGAAAATTGCTATGTAAATAACATAGACTTTTATTTAAAATTTAAGCAATAAAAATAGATTTTAAAATTATAGAAATTACCAGGTTTCCCATAATAAATATTTTGTTTAAAAATCTGCTTTCATATAAAGATGTTTATAGAATGGAAGAAAGATCTGTTCTTTGAGAGTTCAGATTTTATGAGTTTCTAATGTCGAAAACTTTTTGCATAGCTACAATTTTACACGCTTGAAATTTTAGTGTCTCATCTTTTTACTACAGCTTATTTCAACAAAGGCTTTTCAAAAAAAGGAAAGTGATCTTAATTACTAAACCAGGCATTTAACCATCCTACGAGGTCTTATTCAGAGAGCTGTTGTTTCTTGTGACAATGGCTCAAAGTAGCTTTAGATCCACAGTCTCATAAAGAGTTAATAATGACTAATAAGGAGTTTCTTATATGAAATCTATGTGAAGGTGACTATATTAGGACAAACATGTTTTACAATTTGTGTATGAATTTAAAGTTAGTAACAGACTTCATTTTTAAGAACTTAATAAAAAAAAAAGATCTTAATATGCTTTTAAACCCAAACAAGGAGCAATTAGGACTTTAAATCTTTTAATAGTCTGTAAATCCCTAGACTGACCATTTTTACATTTTTTTAAAGCTGTATTTAAAAATTAACTGTATATTTTAAGCATCCAAGTACATGTTTAGTTGAAAATAAATAACCTACAAAGAAAACGAAACAGTATAGCAGGCATGCTATCCTACTAGGCAAAAAAAAACCACAAAGAAAAACAAAACTTGTTTAGATATATGCAATTTGTAAGCTAGGGCAATTCTGTGCTACAGGAAATGTCATCTTGATGGTGAGGATTAACATAAATATTTCAAAGAAATTCTGTGCAACTACTCATTTTACTGTTCATCTGTGATTTTTCGTAGCTTCTCTATTTACTGATAGGCTCCTGATATCCATTCCTTCATTCCACCCCTGGCCATCTACTACACTTGGTCTGTCCCCTGAGGAGCCCCAGGCCACACTGTGGTGCCTTATTCTGATTTCCCCTCTCTGGTAGTGACCATCCTGCCAATTTACCATATTTATTCTTTTCTTTTAACATTATCCTATCAAAGGAGGTCCTATCTTGTGTCCCTTATTCCTTTGTCCCTTGTGTTCCTCTTAGTTGATTCCTTACTTCTTTCTAAGCTTTCAATGAATGCCCATCTCCCATCAAATGGCATAGCCATAGCATAGTTCTTTATCCTAAAAAGTATATTGCTGTAGAAATTTTACACATTGTGGCAGTTGTCTGACTCTAGTCTTTACTCCCTCAAATATCTTCCTAAAAATGTTCTGGGATTTCTTTTCCTATATTTTTCATCATGTCTAAAACAAGAAACTTCAATAGACTCAGTACTCTCAGGGTAAAACTACAACTCTTCAAACTTTTATGGACTAAAGGAATTCATTTGTAGCCTCTATCTCTATAAATCCCAGAAATAACCTTAATAAGATTTAGTAAAATATTTTATCATATTATGTCCTTTTTAAAGGACCTCATCACTCCTGATGTCCCCAGAATCAAGTTCCAGCCCTTCATACCTTTTCAAAGTCCTTCAATATCTGGTATCACTTGAACATTCTAAGATTATTTCCCAAACTCTCCCAGTCCAAATGTGTCTCAGCCAGTTGCTATTCTCTTTTCTGTTATTTGAAATGTCCTTCCTTTAACTTCTTCTTCTCCTTTCCAACTTTCCACCATACTGTAAGGCACAGCTTCAGTCCCATCTCCTGATTAGGCTTTACCTGAATAATCAGTCCACATTAATTTCATCTCAAAGCAATTCTGCATTTCTCATCTTTTTAACCGAATCAAATAGCACCTTTAATTTTTATATAAACATTCCATAACTAGAGGAGTATACTTGCAATGTGACCACATCCAAGCCAAAATAAACCTAAGATGTGATTCCACAAGGGAACCTGATGCCTGAACACCAAAATGCCAGCTCAGAAAAGAACTATAAATTATTAAGGGTCTTTAACTTGGAATTTCATGAGGATGTTAAAACTATTGTTTAGAGTGCATGAAACCAGTCCTATAATTAGAAATGAGAAGTTTATGTATTTAAAATATCAGTAGAGGTACGATAAAGCATAGGCCATTCATTAGCCTCTGATTCCATTCTCTAGTCTTCCTTATGTATGTGGGAATAACCCTTACCTATTTCCTACCATGGGTGGGGCACCCAGCTGATGGATTTTCCCCTTTGAGTCACATCTCATTTAGTCTACCATGGCATAAACATTCTTGTTTCTTGGCTCTTATTACTAATTGTAAGTAGTGCTCAGTCTCCTTTAGTGTTACTCCAGAAATGGCTTTTTTAGGGCTTAGTTCTGCCTTTCCATCCTGCATGTGGATAGTCTGCATGCCTTGTGTGGGGATTAGAATTTTCTAACTCTGGCAGCTGTGTTCTTTTTGTACTGTGTGGCTGGAAAACATCTTAAAGCCACTTGTGGGAAGAATATTTTTTGAAAAACATGGGTTTTAAAGTCAGATTTCTAAGTCTAAATTTCCTACAAAAAGAGAATAATAAACAAAATAACATCTCCCTCACTGTTAAGGTCACTTAAATCACTTGTACCACCTTACCCACTAACCACACTCAGTCTAAGTCAGCTTTCTTTGTTTAAAATGTCCTTGAATTTTGTTCCTTCTCCTTTGAATACTTATCTGAATACTTATACAAAATACCACAGAATAGTAGGTATTAGAGTTTAGAGATGATTAGTTTATCAGTATATTTCTTCCCTACCACAATGTAAGTTCCACTAGAGCAGAGGCTATCATGATTATGTTTCCAGCCTCTAGCACTGGCCTAAATCCTCAAATATTTGTTGAATGGGCGAATACCTTATAAGGTTGGTGGAGAAGGAAAGGAGGTAAAATGTATAAAACACTATATAAATACTTAGAACATATATGTGTGTGTGAGTCTTTATCAGTACATAGAGTATTACGGTTAGCACATGTTAAGTATTCAGCAAATGTTAACATTTATTTTTTTACTTTTGCTTGAAATCTGGACTGAAAATGGCCTTCTTTCTTGCATAGCAACATGGACGCTTCTTGTTTTATGTCACTGACTCTCCCCAACTAAAAGTAGCTGGATTGATCTGAACGTTTATTTGCGTCTTTTCTACTCAAGCACCTGTCTAGGCCCAAAGAGCTGGGAGCATTACCTCACAGTGCTTTCAATCTCCCAATATTCAGTTCACTCATTACATATTTGGTGATTTAACTCACAGAACTGCCAAGATCACATTTCCAAGCAGGTCTTCTAAAGCTGCCCATCTCTCCACAGACTAACCAGAATGGCCTCAGGGAAGAGAAGGCTAGTAGTAGGCTGCACATGTTAGCAAAATTAACTGCATGGTGCACACTGCAAGTTTCGAAGGTGTTAAATTTTCATTTTACACATGTTTTGCCTAGAAACTTAACAGGAACAGAATATAACATTGTAAACTATACTTCAATAAAATATATAAGTAGATAAATAAAAATAAGGAAATAGCTAAATGAAACAGATTTATATCTAGGCAATTGGCAGAATCTGACATTTTATGTGCCAGCACATAGTAGGTGCTCAATAGATAACTGCTAAATGAATCTGGGGAGGGGGGAAAGCATGTTTCAGTGGCTTTGGCATTGATTGCCTCCCCTACAGATAGTATGAATCATTCCTGTGTTTGAGAAGAGCTTTAAAAACATGACTCTAGTAAAAGCAAGCATATCTTCACAATCAGGACAAGCTTTTGCTTTACTCCATATAGTTATTTAAAAAGGGGGAGGGACAAAGTTGGGAAATGGTGGTTTCTTTATTGCAGGAATGCAGACCGGCCTCGTGATTCCTGAGGGTGAAATGTGTGATACCTCTTCCTCCCCATATTCTTGGCTGGATACACGCTTTGGGTAAGTTTGTGGAGACGTAAGAAGGAGGAGGCGATTCCAGTATCTTCATGCAGACAGACGCTAATGAGGAAGTCAGGTTGTAAAAGCCAGCAATAGAGAAAGGGATTTCAACTTAACTTGTAGTCGCGACTGTTAAAAAAAAAAAAAAAAAAGGAGGCGGGGATAAAAGAAGTAGGAAAAATGGGGGGGGGGGGAGGGGGGGTTGGAAAGGAAAACCAGAAGAAGAAGGGAGTGTGTCTACGCAGTTTGCTGTTTCTCCTGCTCTTCCTCTCTCACTCCTTCCAGAAGCTAGAAAAAGTTTGCACGCGCAGCATTCGGGATGGGTGAGCGGGCTCTTGATTTGCAGACTAACGAGAAGAAGCGCCCACTTCACCCTTCCCCGTTCCTGCCGCCGTTTTCCCCTTCTCCGGAGGATGGAGGGCAGTCCGAGAGGGGAGCGGTAGCCCAGGCGGATTGCCCTGGATCCCGCAGGGCTCAAGCAGCTCGCAGCTCTCTCTTTCTCTCCTGCAAAACCTCCCCTCCCTCCTCCCGAAAAGGAAAAAGGAAAGATCGAATCTCTAAACCGGCTTTACCCCTCCCCCTCTTGCTGGGGGAGCTAAAGCAGAAAGTACCTTTCTGTGATTCACTGGAGAGAAAAGAGGGTGGAGGCAGCAAGGAACTCCGGGTGCCAAAACTAAATAAGTTCGCTGACAAAACGCACGCAACTTGCAGCTCCTCCGCCGGCACACCAACCCCGCGGAGACCAAGGGGGCTTGGCGTGAAGTGGGCACGGGGTCAGGGACCCACTTCGGTCCCCGTGCGCTCCAGCGGCGGGCAGAAGGAACCGCTGCCCGAAGTTCCTTCAGGGAAGGAGTGGCCCGCGGTGGAGGGAGATCAGTAAAGCGGAATGTTTTTTCTCACTTCGCCGGCTGGTGAGTGTCGGGGAGACTGGCAAACGCCTCGGAGAGACTGGCAAACGCCTCGGAGAGGACCAAGAGAAAGAGCCCTGGAAAAGTGGAGAGAGTGATCCGGAAGCCTGTTCACTGCATGCAGTCTTTATCTGCCTGGGTAAGAGCTCTTTATCGGAGGTTCAGCTTCCCAGTACTTTCCAGGCGATGGGACTGCTGGACCTACTGTCGACCCCACAGCCATCGGTGCGCGCGCCCCCAGGACAACGTCACTCCTCAACCTAGCGGGCGAAAAGTTCTGGCCACGAAAAGTTTCTGCCCAAGGTGATTCTCAATTCCTTACTTGATTTTTTTCTCTTGAGAACTTTTGGGTGGAGGCATTAACCTTTTGTGTGGAAGCTACTTTGGGGAGCGAGGAGGAGGAGGAGGAGAAAGTGCAACTTGATGGAGAAAAGCGACTCGTTTTCCCACACGTTCCATTCCTTAAGCCCCCACTTACAGAAGATTAAAGTTGTTGGACGCGTTGACAGCTGAGAGGAGCATAGGACTTCTTTCCAGGTGGAGACCCTCCACCTCCTGTTGGCTCTACCCGCCTGCGTGCATGTGTGCGCCAGCGGCGGCGTGCGGTGCGTTGTTCTGCCTTAGAGTTTCAGCCAGGACCAGAGTGAATGGCCTCCAGGGGCTGCGCGGGGCCTCCGCCTCCGCCACCTCCTCCGCAAGCCTGGGTCTGGCCCGGAAAGATGCTAGCCATGGGGGCGCTGGCAGGCTTCTGGGTCCTCAGCCTCCTTACCTATGGTTACCTGTCCTGGGGCCAGGGCTTGGAGGAGGAAGAGGAAGGGGCTTTGCGAGCTCAAACTGGAGACAGACCAGAGCCCAGCATAACTGCCATCTCCCAGCCCCATCTCATTTTCATCCTAGCGGATGATCAGGGATTTAGAGATGTGGGTTACCACGGATCGGAGATAAGGACTCCCACTCTTGACAAGCTTGCTGCCGAAGGAGTTAAACTGGAGAACTACTATGTCCAGCCTATTTGCACACCGTCCAGGAGTCAGTTTATTACTGGAAAGTAAGTGTTACTGCTTCATATATTTATTCCTTGGAGAAATATTACGCACTTAATTAAGATCCAGCTCCTAACTTAATGGAGTTGCAGAAAATATGGAGAACTAAAAGTATGAATGAGTGAATGAATGAATGGATAAAATGCATTTAGTTGTGGTGGAAATTAGAATCAATGTCCTGTTGATGATCCTGAAAGTCTCATCACTAGTTTAGTCTCATTTTCCTCACTTTTTAGTCTCATTTTACTCTCAGAGCCTGCTGTGAAGTGCCTTCAGAGTTTTAAAATGAGATCAGAACTTGTAAACTCCCACCTACCAACCAGAGGGCTCCAGAAGTCTTCTTTTCTAAATCTGTGTTGGCTTTTGAGAATGCTCAGATTTTGTGTCAGGTTTCACAATAGAATTCACAGTCACCATGACTGATAAGAAAAACAGACCAAAATTTTTCTGGACTCTTGGTTTATTCTTAAATCTAGGATTGAATAATCAAAGCCACAGGTAATCACAGAGAGAAGAGGGGCTAAAGAAACATATGGAAGGCAGTGTAAAATCTGACCAGTGTACATGTGAGTGTGTTTGGGTCTTTGATAGGCAATTTTCTCTTACAGAATTGCTAAGGAAGGCAATATGTAATTACCAAGGTAGTTCTCAAAGTGGGAGAAAATACAGTGGTAAATGCTCAGCATGATTAAGCTTCATCTGAAGTTTTCTGCTGCTCCTCACACATCTGGGAATTTTCTGATTAACTCTAATAAAAAGTAGATTATTTGGATGCTGTTTTTAGTATTATCATTGCTTTGCTAAATAGCTAAATCTTCTACTTAGGGTGTTCACTCCTTTTCATATTTTCACTCTATCCTGTCACAATATAGGTTGTTATAACTGATTTGCATGTCCAAATTCAGCCTGTGGAACAGAGATAAACTAGGAGACCCAGAGGTCCAGCTATGACTGGGCAGAGGTAGAAGAAAAGCCTTAGCGGTTTCAGTGTATGAGTCTTGTGATTTCAGTTTCAGGGGACCCTTGCTTCACCGAAGTTGTTCTTGGAATTGGATCCTATAAGAGTAGCCAGTATCCATTGGAAAAATAAAGACTATTTTGTAGGAATCTCTGTCTTGCAGAGACTTTTGCTTACTGCATGATTTCCACTGCTTAGCAAACTGTCAGGAGTTACCATCACTGCCAGAAAAGAAAAAATTCCAGTTCTTTTCTCTCTTAAGAGGGAGCGTAAAGAAGACTCACTGTACTTCACAGTCATTTTAAAGGTTAATTGTGGCATCAGAAAGTCAAGGGCATTTGGTATTTGTAAAGGAGCAGATTGTTGGCTGGAAAATAAGTCCTTAATAAGTACTTAATGACATGAAGCAGAAATGAGGGTGGAAATAAATCCTCATTTTTCTTTGTTGTCAAAGGTTGACTCTCCTGTCTTTTTGATGCAAACATCTCATGAGAAGATTTATTCTCCTTATTAAATTTTTCTGTCCAGTGTAACAAGTTGCGAAACTGTTTTATAGACAGAAAGTTCAAATAGCTACTGTGATTTGACTTAAATTTCTATTTGAATTAAACAGTTGAAGACATTTGCACTTTCAGTTCTCTTTTTAGACAAATTGCTGGAATCTTCCTTAAATGAACACAGATGTAAGAAAGAAAGTGGTTTATGGAAGCCTAGTTTTGGGTCTAATATTCATAATGCAAGCCCAGAGAATATGGTCATTTGTCCTCTCCATGAGTACATATCTATGATTTCTGGATCCTCTAAAGTTTAAAAAAAAAAGCAATAAAAAACGTAAATGGACTGAATTACATTAAGGGAAAGAATAGGTTATGTGCAATATGATAGAATTCAAATATCTTCACATTTATAAAGAAAGAGTTTAAGTGATTGAAGCTGGAGCTACTTTTGATACTATTAACAAAACAATCCTCCCTTTATATTTTGCAGGAGTCAAAATATAAAAATCTATTCCCTTATACTGCACAAATCTATAATAAATTCCAGATTCTTCAATAATTTACATCGTATCAGTCTGGCAGTATTGAATATAAGCTAGCCTGTCAATAAGCATTCATTGTGTGCCTATCCCTGTATTGGAACTGTGAGGAACAAATAAGTAAGCCCTAGTCTCTGGACAGTGATTCTCAAATTTGTGCAAAAAGAATCAGCCAAAATGGTAGTAGCTAAAGTGCAGATTTCCAGGCCCAACCAATGACTCAGCTTCAATGGTCTGGGGTTGAGCCCAGAAATTAGTAGTAATTTAACAAAATTAGGTTATTCTGATAATGCTACTAATGTAAATTAAGAGTGTTAGTATTAAATGCTGGCATCTACTGAGCAGTTACTGTGTTCCAAAATAATGCGTTTTTATCTCATTTAATCTTTACAGCACTTCTATGAAGTAGTTACTATTGTTATTTTCATTTAAAATAGATGTGGCAGTACATTCCGAGAGAGGTAGTGATGCAGAGGTTCTGTACATTGGACTTTGAGAAACAACACTACAGGAGTTCAAAGTTGGACTGGTGATATAAAGGCTGAATGAGAAAGCAGCTTGATTTATTTCAAAGTAATTTTTTTCACCTTTTTTAAAATAGTTTTTCAAATAAAGACATAGAACTGACATCATTTCTTCTTAAAAGAGAATATAAGGCCTCAGAAAAAGAATTATGAGTTTTGCAAAATTTAGATGTGTTTTAAGAGTTGGAAAGATTGGCAGTCTGAACTGAATTTATATTTTTGGCAATAATTTTGTGTTTTTACTATTTTGTTATTCATTTTTTCCACTTGAAATATCATGATGATCATTTTTAACAAATGCGAAGGTAACTCAAATAATGTGTATTTGTAATAGGATAGTTGATAAATTAATCTTTTTTAAAAACAATCCCTGCCTCTTGCCAAGGGTAATCACCCTCCTGACTTCTAACACCTTAGATTAATTTTGCCTGTTTTCAAACTTCATATAAATGGAATAGTAGAGAAGGTATTTTTTCATGTCTGGCTTCTTTCTCTTAACATTATGTTTGTAAAGTTTATCCATGTTGTTGCCTGTAGATATAATTCATTTGTTCCCATTACTGAATAGTGTTCTTTTATATAAGTGTACTATAGTTTATTCACCCATTCTGTTGAATGACGTGTGTTGTTTCCAGTGTTGGACCATTATTAATAGTGCTGCCATCAGCATACTTGCATATGTTTTTTGGTGCATATATGTGTACATGTCTCTTGGGTATCTTTCAAAAAGTGGGATTACTGGATAATAGAGATGAGTATGTTCAGTTTTTGTAGATACTGCTCAGCAGTTACCCAAAGTGGTTCTACCACTATACACTGTCATTAGCAATGTGGAGTTCTATGTGCTTCACATTGTTGCTAACACTTGATGTTGTCATTCTCATTCTAGTCATTCTGGTTGTTATGCACTGGTTTACCATTATGGTTTGATTTGTGTTTCCCTGGTGACTAAAAAAATTGAGAATCTTTTCATATTTTTATGGACTATTTGGATATCTGCTTGTATCTTTTCAGTTTTTTTTTTTTTTTCCTATTTTTTCATTAGCTGTTTGCTTTTCCTTGTTGATTTGTGGTAGTTATTTTTATATTCTATTCCTTTGTCAGACAGTTGTATTGCAAATGAATTCTCCCATTCTGTGGCGTGCTTTTTGACTCTCTTAATAATGTTTTTTTTTGAACAGAGGGTTTTAACTTTATTGTAGGCTTATTTATAGTCTTTTTCCTTATGTCCTATTTAAGATATCTTTGACTGAATCAAGATCGTGACAATGGTCTTTTTTTAAAGTTTTATAGTTTCATTTTTCTATTTACATTTACAATTCAACTGGAATTAATTTCTAGTATGGTATAAGTCAGGATTCAAGCATATTTTTTTCATATGTAAACCCGTTTGATCCACACTATTTATTAAAAATATCTTACTTTCTCCACCTCACTACAGTGTCATCTTTTTCATAAATCAGATAAATCTACATGTTTGGGTCTGTTTCTGGACTCTATTCTGCACCATTAGTCTCTTTGTCTATTCTTGTGCCAATCCTACATTCTCCTAACAATTATAGCTCTAAAATAAATATTGATATCTGTAATGTAAGTTTTTTTAATTGTTCTTCTTCCAAATTGCTTTAGCTATTCTTTACCAGTTCATTCACTTTAATATGAAAGAAGGGAGGGTATGGATGTACATGTTCAAAGAGGTTGAAAGATTTGGTTTTGGAGAATATGAGGTAGTTCTCTTCTGAATTATTCTACTTTCTAAGTGAAATAACAAATGAGGTCATTAGATGAGAATGAGGACCTTAAGGTTTAAAGGCAGAGATAGAAAATATTCTAGGAGAGTGAGAAAGTGAATTAAGTAGGGGAGTGCCGTAAAAACACCAGGTCGCAATGAGAGCTCATCCGAGATTTGGATCATAAATTTAAATAGAGACCAGTCATCACTTGTTTGTTTTTCTTGTGCCAGGTTCAGGTGCTTGTGTGCAGAAGAAGCGCTGTTGAAGAGGTGGATTTACCTAGATTTGGAGCTTTGCCAAATGAATAGATTGGGATTGTGGACTCTAAACTTGGCAAGGAACCCGAGAAGGCCATAAGGGGATATGTTCTGTAAAAAAGTGCCAGGGTCAGTGGATTGACTCTCAGACTAGGGTTGAAGTGAGGACACCACAGTAAACTTGGAAAGCTGAAAAGGTAAATAATGGTAGTTGGAGAAATGCATGCTTGGGATCAAAATTTTATAAGCAGTGCAGTTTTTAGAAATGATAGGGGAATGGGTGCTAAAATGAGATGGAGGAAAACATCTTTGGAAGTGAGGAAGGCAAAGTATTACAAGGGCCGGGAGTTGGATGGATCACTTGGGTGGATATTTAAACCATTAAGAATAATTGGAGAAATTGAATTCAAGAGCACAGTGAGCCAGTTGCTGGAATCATCTATGACTGAGGGATGGGAGGGCAGGACCTAGAATTAGATAAAAGACTCTAACAGGAAAGACAGTGAGTCTCTAACCTGTTGCCTGACTGTTCAAAAAGGTTGGGCCTTTAAAAAGAAACAGGAGGATGAATTGGGAGATTGGGATTGCCATATATACATTACTAATAAGAAAAAAATATCAAATTGTACACTTTTTTTTTTTATAAATTTATTTATTTATTTATTTATTTATTTATTGGCTGCATCGGGTCTTCATTGCTGTACATGGGCTTTCTCTAGTTGCGGCAAGCGGAGGCTGCTCTTCATTGTGGTACACTGGTTCCTCACTGCAGTGGCTTCTCTTGTTGTGGAGCATGGGCTCTAGGCGCGTGGGCTTCAGTAGTTGCGGCACATGGGCTCAATAGTTGTGGCTCACAGGCTTAGTTGCTCCATGGCATGTGGGATCTTCCTGGAGCAGGGATGGAACCTGTGTCCCCTGCATTGGCAGGTAGATTCTTACCCACTGCACCACCTAAGAAGTCCCTGTACACTTTAAATATATGCAATTTCTTGTATGTCAGTTATATCTCAAAAGTTCTTAAAAGAAAAAAAGAAAGAAAGGAGCCAAACTGTGTACAAGCACCAGTGAGGAACTAGAAGGATACCCAGTTCTTGCTTCGGCCTCTTTGATAATTGGGGTATGGGTAGAAGACCAGTGCTAAGTTGAGAGCACAGCCAGTGATCAGCTAGAGCAAGAAGGTGGGAGGAATGTCCGGGAAAGTGATGAGGTCAGAGAGGATTTTGCTAATGACCAAGTTTCAGTAACAGAAGGCTCCTTGGAAGGAGTTAGGGACTTAGGAGGGGAGAAGGGTTTAATCAGAGCAGAAAATGTACAGAGATATATAGAGATTAGAATCTGAGTAAAAGCAGATACATTGGAAAGATTGGAACTATGATGAAGACTGAAATAAAAAGGGCTGAAAAGCATGGTGGGATTTTTTTCCAGATGACCTCCTAGGAAATATTGTGTCAAGTTTTAACTTCTTTCTAGAGGTTGATTGAGCTGGGCCTCCTGCCTGTCCATAGCCAACTACTGTAGCCACACTGTGTACAATGAGGAGGTTTGGGGGTTTGGTCCAGGAAGACAGGATCTGTGTAGGCCTCCTTTATGGAAGCAAGGGAATGTATCTCCCAGTAGTTTATATTGTTTTTAGATATGAAATTATTATTTAACAATTACCCCAGTATTGAAAACCCTGAAAAAGTATTTGAATTCTTTCAGCCACTTTCATGGGAGAAAGATTCAAGGAAGCAGAGGGGAGTAGGGTTTGATTATTCCACTTCATAGGCATGTGGTACATACACACAATATTTCCCCCACCCCCACTTAGATTGTAAACATCAAGGGTCATGCATGCTTCCTCTTCCATCCACGTCTTTTATCCAAGACCTAGTTTTAAGTAGTGTTCTACATCCTAAGAGTACACAATAAATATCAGTTACTAAGAGTTCACTTATTACATTCATAAATATTTAATTAATACATAAACCTTTAGAAAAATGTTTATGGTTAGAAGTTTAGAAGAAACAGGAGTTTTTCCCAAGCCTCACTTTGGCTTTAGAAAATGAATGTAACAGCAAATGGAGAGGGTGTCGTTAAAACCTCACATATATAACCATTTCAGAAAGAGTGGCTCAACAGACAACACCATTCAACAAATAGCTGCCTCTTCCTATTTGACCATATGGATTTTTCTGACAGTAGAATCATGGTCAAGTAGGCTATTGGTACACCCTTATGATCAAAGTCCCTACTTTTAAATGAGTCTTTTTAAAAAGACATGCTTTGAAGTGAAACCCTATTCAGGTAATTCTGGTGAGTTTCCTGAATAGCTGTCCTGAAAGGTGGAAATACATCCAGGTGCCAAGGGTTCAGATCATTTTGTTTCATCCATATGACCTCTCACAGAGATCAAAGAAGGGAAGACCAAAAATGCTTGGAGCTCCTAGGTAGGCATGAAAACTTCTTTTATTTCAAGATTTAGTTTCATTTGGACTTTTTCCTATAGCAATATTATGGAATTAATTTTTACGTAATCTTTTTCTGTGTTTTACTCTGATATAATTAAAGTGTGTTGCAATATTCTTTTCTCATTCCAGGTATTAAATATTCCCAGGAGTGTAACTTCATTGAGACATTCATTTCCCCTGTGTGCTCTATTGCAAAAGAGACTTTTTGTCTCTACTACTTTATTCCCTCTCTCTTCTAATTCACCCAACACATTTGCTTTACTCAAACATAACTCTCATTACATCACCACCCGTCAGCAAATACCATCCCTAGTTCCACTGAATGCCACAGAATGGGGAAAAAAACTGATTTTTACTGAGAGCCTTTTTGTGCCAGTTGTTTTTCAAACATTCTGTCATTTGATCTTCACATCACCCTGAAGGTAATATATTTTTATTATTTCAAAAAATATTTATCAAATGCCTAACAAATATCCTCATTTTATGGATGATATATGAATGCTTTAGAGAAATTATGTAAGTCGTTGGTGGCCACACAGCTTCTAAGCAGCAGAACCTCTATTGGAACCCAAACGCATGTGGCTTCAGCAAAACCCTTGCTGTTTTCATCACCCCATTCCTCCTGCCGTGAAATGTGTAAGCACCTTAGTCCAGTCTTCAAAAACAAATTTAGCCTTATCTTTCTGTATCTTCAAACTCTCTGCTCTAAAGAAAAGAATGATTCACTGTTTCTCGAGCACATCTTATCCTTGACTTTCTCCCTCCTCTTGCACCTACTGTTTCCACTACTTGGAATTCATACCCTATCTCACTTGGCCCAAATGCCAGCCACTCATTAAGATTCAGCTAAAATACCACTTTCCCTATACAGGTTTCTGTGATTCCTTAGACAGAAATATTATTCCAATGATAACCTTACATAATTCTTTCTATTACTATCTTATTAGGCATGATTTTCCATCTTGCTCACACGCTGGTCCCCTGAGGAGCAAGACTGATTTATTACCTCCATAAATCTCACAGCAACCAATCCAGTGCTTTGTACTAATAGGCATGAAGAATACATGTGAAGAATGAATGAATGAAAAGATAAATAAACAGTTATTTATTTCCCTTTGGCAGGCCATGTGACAGAGCAGAACTAACATAGAATATATAGAGAGGAAATCTGAATTACAGTACTGATTCAGCAAATTCCTGGCTATGACCTTGAATGAGTCAGTTAATCTTTCGGAGACTCCGTGTTTTCATCTGTAGGGTAGGAATAATGATAATCTCAAAGGTTATAGCACTTAATTGAGATAACATATGTGAAAATAGTGTGAAAAATCTTAAGTATTATATAGTTTTTAAGTAGAAATTCTTCTACATTTAGAACTACCTCTCCATAATGTTTAATCACATACTAACTTTAAAAGAACTGACTGCTTGTTCTTTTTAAAAGCTGTGATTATAATCATATCTCTTTTCCAATTTCAATCTGTAAGTATAAAAAGTTAAAATTAAATTCCATGTGTTTCAATTTTAATATATTTTATCCACCGGGATTTTTCATATGATATTTTTAGTTCTGAAATGTCCAGGAAGGTGATTAGGGGTATGTTTTTTAAGTTTCTGCACTTGGAGATTTTGTGTGTTGTTGTTGGTTGTTACACTTGGCATGTTGCTATTGTCATGCTTGACAGAATCTGTTGGAACCCTGCTAAGCCTGTGACAAGCAAAAGCAGATGTATGTTTAAACAGTGACATTAAGAGTACCACACTAAATGAAAAGAATTAAAAATTGGGTAATGAAAAGGCCAGTGATTAATTACTTCAAATTCCTTCAGTCAACAATAATTTTAAAACATTTTATTGAATGTCGTTAGTATCTCTTATTCAGCTTTGAATGCTAGCTCGCCCCAGGGACTACCACTCAGTAGGTGTACAATAAAGAGTTTTGAAATAAGACATTGTTCTAGGCCTTATGGTGATTGGCATTTCATGTGCTCTGTGATTACTATTTCGTTAACTTTCTTAATGATTATACTGCAGCATTTGAATCCATATTCCACGCAAAGACCTGAATGAAATCTCTGCAACACAGTCAAAATCATGCCACTCCCTGCTTAACATCTTCTAGAAGCTGCCATTACCTGTGGCATTCCATACAAGGACCTTCAAAATCTGGCCTCTGACAAGATTCTGGTACGATATCCCAATACTTTCCCCTTTATACCCTCTGTGGGTTATCACTGCAAGGGTACTTGTACTTTCCCACAAGGATTATGCCTTTTAACCCCCCTGTTCCCTTCTAAGCAGAATTCCCTTCGCTAGAATGTTTTTCATTCTCCTCTGGGAAAATGCCGTTGCATCCTTCCAGACCCTCAACATCCCTCATCTCTCCTCCTATAATTCTCTGGCCATTTTACATCTTTATACGCAAGCTTTATACACATTTTCTTGGGTATTATAAGGTGTGGCAGCCAAAATACAGTGATGGAATTCTTAGAATTCAGAGGCATGTTGCACATCATTTTTTCCAACAAAGACATTGTTAAACATTTTAAAGCAATGAATGGGACTCTTCTCTCCACTGATCGGACAGAATCAATATCATGTCTCTATCATATCACCAACACCAGTCTACCAACCACCTGCACCTGGCAGGGAGAAAAGCCAGAAAACAATTGCTAAGTCACTGTACCCTTGCTGAGGAGATACATTGATATGTTTTCTCAATACTTGGTTGTTCTCCAGCTTGCTGGAGAGGGTAAGGGAACCAGATCTGGATGAGAAAAGGCCTGGGGAAACTGACAGGACCCTGTGAGAGTATTGGATTGTTCCATGCACAGTGTCCAGACAAGCTGGATAAATGTGGTTTGGCAACGTTAAGAGTCTGAGAAGGTCCAACCAATAGGTGGACACAGAGGCAGGAACCTAAGTGGCAACCAATATTCTATTAAATTAATGACCACAAATCCAAATTAGGCAGGCAAAAATGCCCAGTGGTCCTCTAACCTTCCTCTAGTATATGTCCAACTCTTCAGAACTACTATTTCAAGATTTCTCACCGTCCCAAACTGCCAATATCCCCTCATCAGCTCATTACTTTACTTCAAAGTTCCATTGAAAGCAAAGAAGCAACAGTGAATTATCTCTTCATGTTACCAATATAAAATTTCCCCACCTACCAGCATCAATAGCCATGTTTTCTGCCTTCCTTCCACCAATAGGCATTGAGGTGCTCACATCTGTCAAAGACGCATGCCTCCCAGAGCTCCTTCTCCCTCCTCAATCCCCTGATTCCTAGACTTTTACCATCTCTCCTTCATTATTAATTTTTATATCTCTACAAAATCATTTCCATCTGCATGTAAATGAATTTAATTCCTTCTATCTACAAACAAAAGCAAAGCAAAAAAGTTAATTGACCCAATTTGTCTGCTCTTCTACCTAGCAAAAATTCATGAGTTATCTTTGCTTGCAAACTCCATTCTACTTATTAATTTATACTATGATAATCTATACTATAATTATCAATCTATACTGAAATTTTGATAGTATGATCTTATACTATAATATTAATTGTGTTAATGTATGCCATGATAATGTACACTACAATATTAATGTATATTATAAATGATCAATAATCTTAAGTTCTTAATAAGTCTAATTTATTAGAAATTTTTAAAAATATTGTGCCATAATCTTGAATCTGAGGAATGCAAAAATTTTTAATTGTTTTATTAGACATAAAAATTATCTTTGAGATTGAACATCATGAGGTTATATCCTTTGAACACATCAGGTTCTTGCACAAGATAAAGCCATAATAAATGTATAATAAATATGTGAACTTAGTAATTCATACTCGTCAAATTAAAGTTTATTTTAGTTTAGTTTTTTAACATGCTTAAAAAATATGAGCTCAAATATTTGAAATCAGCTTTTTACTTTGATTCTTTTTTGGTTGTCTTTGTAATGCTATAAAATTAACTTAGCTATACATTTTTCTAGCTAAAGGATTTAGTTGAAGATAAAATATTGGGAGAAAAGATGTAATATTTTTGTGGAACTTAAGTATTAAGGAATATATTTTATATATGTATATTATTTTCTAATATATATTCTCTAATCTATGTGTGTGTCTCTCTCCATATATACATATTCTCTAAGCCTCATAACTTGGGGATAATTATTAACATCCACATTTTACATAAGAAGAAATCAAGCTCACAGAGGTAAAATATCTTGGCCAAAATCCCATAGTAAATAATGAGACTAGAAATTCCAACCCCAAAACTATGATTTTCCACTACATTACTCAGATGGTTGACAGGATGGGTTTGGTATAGCTTCACAGCTTATCTTTAGAGTAGAAATAAGTGAATATCTTATTCAAGTAAAAAAAAAAAAAGACCTAAATAGAGTTATTCTAAGAACCAAAAACTCATTTCAAACTGGTTTTCCCATACAATTTGGGAAAACTGGAATCCATTCTTGTTCTTCATTTGCTTCATATGTAAATTAGGGCTAATGTTATTAATTTACCTTTCAGAATTTGTAAGAACACTTAAATTATTAATCAAATTATTAATCACCTGGAGAATTTGTAAAGCATTTCTCATTTCTCTGGGCTCTTCCCCAGAAATTTGTTTCAGAAGTTCTTGAGTGAGGCTTGAGATGCCACATTACTAACAAGCCACTTGGTGATAGTGAAGTTGCTTGTCTGGAACCACACTGAGTAACACTGCAATAGTTTAGCCTTTAATGCTTCATGACTGTTTACTACTATCTTTATCTCTTTTTTTTTCCATCATTTATTTAAAACCTACTCTATGCATATGACTATTTAAGTACTGTCCAAGTAGCAAATGCAGTTGACTGTGTTTTTCCTCATATTCTCTATAATTGAAAGCTTGTTTCAGGTCTCATAGGTCTGACTTTTGAAAGAGACTTCTTCTCTATAAACATGTCTCTGCTCCCATGGAATGAATGATAAAAAGATTTCTATTGTGGCAAAGCAGTTGGCTCAACAGCAAAAAGCAACTGAATTTCTAAGGACTAAATCCTGAAATTAAAGGTGCTAGGAGATATAGACATTTTGGCACATGGCTCTTTTTTTTTTAGAACCTTTCTACTACAATGCCAACCTGAAGAAAGTGGACATTTACTTTGGAGTTTTGTTTAAGTCAAACTATGAATTTCATCTAATTTATAGCAGTTTCCGGATGAATACGCATATATCTGAATTTTCTATAGTGTTGTACATAGTCTGAATTAGCTGGAGAATTTATTGTCATCATTTACCTTTAAAAGAAAATTGGGTCATTTGGATCAGTGGTGTGAGATTTGCTAAAATAATTTAATGATTTGGTTCCAACAATAGAACTTTTCGGATCTCTTTGCTGATGTGGCTCTGAATGATCTCAGATGTCAAAAATAACAAAACAAAAAACGTAATTTAGAATTTGCATGAGGCACATGTTTATATTGTCACTTAATCCTCACCACAAATATGATGAGGTAGGTAAATGTTACTATTTCTCAGTCTTGTAAAGAGGAGCCCCAAAGTTAAATGCATATCCTTAGAAGTTCCTTAGGGGAGAAAACAATGCATTGACTAGTTTGTCAAACTCGTATGTAAGCCTTCATGAAGCTTTCCATTGCCAGTTAATGGTTCATGAGGTAATGACCTTTGATTTAGTTGGGATTTTTGTTTTTATTTCCTTGAAATTCATTCCTTATTCATTCATTCATTCATTCACTATCAAGTGCCTACTTTACCAGATACTGTTCTAGGTGCTGGGAAACATATCCGTCAACACAACCTCCAAAAATCTCTGTTCTCCTGGCATTTATTTTCTAGTGCAGGGAGACACAAGTAAATAAAATATATACTGTGCTAGAGAGCACAGCTAATGCACTGTGAAGGAAAACATAGCAGAAAAAGGGACAGGAATTAAGAGTTTAAGGGTGAAGAGGGCCATATCATAGAGCTCGGGGAAGGCTTCACCAAGGAAGGAGGTGAAGGAAGGAGCCTCGTATGTTGCTGCTCCAGGCCGACTGAACAGTAACTGCACAAGCTCTGTGACAGGAGCACCCCTGGTGAGTTCAATTACCATCAAGAGGCCAGTCCAGCTAGGCTGGATCAGAGAAGGGGCAAGGAAGACTAGCAGGAGGTGAGGTCAAGGAGGTTAAGGGAGCCAGATCCTGTAGTGCAGTGCAGGCCAAGGCAGAGCCACTGACTTCCACTCTGAGTGAAATGGGAGCCATTGGAAGGCTTAGTGCAGAGGGGTGACATGACCCAACCTGGGTGTAAACAGAATTGCTTTGGCAGCTGTGTTGAGGATACACCCTGGAGGTAAGATTTGCAGCAGGAAGACCTAGTAAAAAGACCCATTGCAATAACCTGTGTGAGAGATGATGGGGTGTAGAGAGGGGTTAATTCTGAGTACATTCCACAGGTCGAGCAGACAGAATTTTTAGAGGAACTACAAATGGGTTGGATGGTTGGAAAGAAAAAGAGGAATCAAGTACAAATTCAAGGTCATTCATTCTGCTATTAGCAAAAAACAGAACCCTCCCGCGCCCCCCCCCCCCAAAAAAGTACTTGTTCAAGCAGATAAAGTTACTACTGATCACAAATTATAGGAACCTCTTTGACAATTACATCATACACTTCAAAGCCCATAATGAAAAACATCCTTTGTTTCTCCATTCTCCTTTGCCTGACTCCCTAATATTTGAAGGATTGCAGTAATATGTGTATATATATATGTATTTTTTCATTTTATATATATATATCATGTATATATTTCACTTCACAGTATAGTTTGGGGAAAGAGTAGTAGATGGGGGTCAGAAGATCTGTGTTTGAGTATTTTAGTTCTGGCTTAGCCACTTACTAATATTTCAAAACAGAGACAAAGCAGCAAAGGTAATGTGGAGGAAGAGGCTTTTTAGGGCAAGGATGGTTGTGCAGCCCCAAAGATGTCCCAGGATGGCATTGACTGGGTGAATTCACCATTCCCATAACTTTACCACATTGGGTTTATAGGCACAAACTCTGCACATCCAGAGTTTCTTAGATGGTTGATGAAAAAAGGAAACCAACAAGAAGAGCCAGTGTATAAACTCAACATTCCTGTCTATTTTCATCACACTGAAAATGCTGATACTTCAGACAGATTAAACATCAAGTGTATGCAAACAAACATGCGCACACTTACACATTTCTCCCTTTTCCTTGGATGAATGCCAAAGCCAAAGAGTCTGGACAGTGCTCTGTGGCTGGCTCTGCACCTGTAATTTCAGAGTTATGATGTTAAGGATTTACTTCTCATAATATATTGTTTTAATTTAAGGTACACCCATGTTGTTTCTCATTTTATAATGGCTAAAAATAAAATATTTGCTTTTATTTTTAGAAAAACAGTCATTTAAAAAAACTTTCCACATTGGTGATCTCTTCTGTTTATTCTTCAAGTAAAGCACTTCCTAAATAGCTTATGAACCACCTTGAGTAAGTTGTATTACTGCTGACTCTGCCATTGTTTTCTGGACCAAAGAGTCAGTCAACAGCTGTGCAGACACTGAGAAAAGCTATATTTAGAGGAGTGTTTGTTTGCATGCATTCTCTTTAGTTACCCCACTACTACTGAGATCAAAAGGTCCAACCTCCTCTGATGTAACAGAGAGCCCATACTTTCCCTTTCTTGGATTTTAAGGACAAGCACTGCAAAAGTGATGCAAAAGAAAATTTTCAATGATTTATTTCTTAAAGAATGCTGAATCTAAAAGAATATTCTACAAGTTCAGATCCCTCCTCTAAGTCTCTTAATTTTAAACCTTTGTGTGAAACTGTAATCAAGCCACATTGTCTTGTCATGTAAGTGTTATTTCACCTCCCAAGTGCTGGAGGCCTTCCCCTCGTCTCTGAAGCAGAGTTTAAGTATCACGTCCCTGGCTGTCTACACAGGAACCACACTGTTGTCTCTGTCTCCATTACTTATTTTTGACCTCAAGGAGCTGGCCACTTCACACATCTTTGTCTGCCATAAGTAAATTGGTTTATTTCCTTGTTGGACTTAAAACTTGTTCCGTGATTTACAGACTTTTTAAAAAAAAAAAAACTGTGGAACTTCTTATTCAAGTGAATTCTTTCATGGAATACCCCAGTATACAAAACATATGAAAGCAGAGCTGCTGGCAAGGGTTCCCAGCCTCAACCCCTTCCTTCTAATGTAGGCTCAGGGCCCCTCTGCCCAGTCTCCAGGGATCCTGGGTCATTGTTTGAGATACTCAGGCCTATTTAATCTACTCTGGGAGTAATATTCCAACATGTCAAGGAAGATAAATTACTGACTGAATTCTACCTTTTCAATAATGCCGTCATTCTCTCAAGAATATAGAATATGGGAATCAGTGTGTAAAATGTAAAAATAGTGACACGGCAGCAGCAGCAACAAAAAGCCACCAATCTCTTAAACACATTTCTTAAAGAAAATGCTTTGATTACAGCATTTTTTTTTTACAAATTATTATGTTTGTTTTGATGCTTTTAAAGAATCAATGATAGCTTATAAAGATGAGGCAATTCAGTAATAATCTTGAGATGTAATACTACAGTGGAGGGGGCATGAAAGGCTTTAACATCC
Organism: Hippopotamus amphibius kiboko; assembly: GCF_030028045.1. Lineage (NCBI taxonomy): Eukaryota > Metazoa > Chordata > Mammalia > Artiodactyla > Hippopotamidae > Hippopotamus > Hippopotamus amphibius. Next base: position 81,152,713 of record NC_080198.1, read on the forward strand.
AAAAGAGAGGACATGGAAGTATGTGGAAAATTGTAATGAAACAATGTCTGTATGGCGGAGAAGACTTTTCAGGTATCAGACTCTTAAGTTTTTCTCTCGTCATCAAATGCCATTTCGATATCCTAGTAGAGAAAAAAGAATAGGAGGAAACTATTATTCAATAACTAAGTTGTAGGTAAGCATGTTGCAGAACAGTTATTGGGAACTAACATTTAAAATTTGTTATCCTTTGTATATTCTGTAAAATGCCTACTATAACTCGACTACATCATTATTATTGGGTGGGCCAAAAGATTCGTTTGGTTTTTTTCTGTAAGATGGTTGTAGTAGCACTTAGTTTTCTTGAACTTCATTCGAAACAATTTTGTTAGATTGTATGTGACAGCTGTCATATCAGTGTGCATTTAAAAAAAAAAGACTTACCAAAATTGGTGAATTTTGTGTAGCCATTTTAATATTGAAGATGGAAGAATACAAGCAACATGTTCGCCATATTATGCTTTATTATTTCAAGAAAGGTAAAAGCACAACTGAAACACACAAAAAGATTTGTGCAGTGTATAGAGAAAGTGCTGTGACTGATCAAACATGTCAAAAGTGGTTTGTAAAGTCTTGTGCTGGAGATTTCTCACTGGACAATACTCCGTGGTAGGGTAGACCAGTTGAAGTTGATAGTGATCAAATCAAAACAATAATTGAGAGCAATCAATGTTATACCACATGGGAGAGAGCCAACATACTCAAAATATCCAAATCAAGAGTTGAAAATCAGTTGCACCAGCTTGGTTATATGAATTGCTTCGATGTTTGGGTTCCACATAAGCTAAGAGAAAAAAACCTTCTTGACCATATTTCTGCATGCAATTCTCTACTGAAACATAATGAAAATGTTCTGTTTTTAAAACAAATTGTGATGGGCAATGAAAAGCAGATACAATAGTGTGGAACAGAAGAGATCGTAGGGCAAGTGAAACGAATCACCACCAACCACACCAAAGGCTGGTCTTCATCCAAAGAAGGTGATGTGTGTATGGTGGGATTGGAAGTGAGTCCTCTGTTATGAGCTCCTTCCAGAAAACCAAACAATTAATTCCAACAAATACTGCTCCCAAATAGACCAACTGAAAGTGGCACTTGATGAAAAGCATCCAGAATTAGTCAACAGAAAACACATAATTTTCCATCAGGATAACACAAGACCGCGTGTTTCTTTGATGACCAGGCAAAAGCTGTTACAGCTTAGCTGGGAAATTCTGATTCATCCGCCATTTATTCACCAGACATTGCACCTTCAGATTTCCATTTATTTAGGTCTTTACGAAATTCTTTTAATAGAAAAAATTTCAGTTCCCTGAAAGACTGCAAAAGGCACCTGGAACAGTTCATTGCTCAAAAAAGATAAAAAATTTTGGGAAGATGGAATTATGAATTTGCATGAAAAATGGCAGAAGGTAGTGGAACAAAAGGGTGAATACACAAGAACTTTATTCAGTAAAGTTCTTGGTGAAAATGAAAAATGTGTCTTTTATTTTTACTTAAAAAACTGAAGGTACTTTTTGGCTCACCCAATATTTCTCTAATTCAACAACAAGGGAATCAGCTGTTCAGAAGAGAAATGAGAAATTGAAAGGTCATAACAGTAAGAAAGGAAAAGAGAACAAAAATCTAAGCGATAGTGATAGAATGGACATTACTTAATACCTGAATGAACATAACTTGAAGTAGAGGAGAAACCAGAAGATTTTCAGAAAAGTTCTGTTTGAGTGACTAGTAGATCATAGTAACATGACCCAAAATAGGCATTAATCAAAATTCTAGGTGGGGAATATTCTGACTTTAAACCATGGTATTTGGCTTTATATTTGCACTCCATTTTTCATAAACCATATACTATTTGATACTATGCAACCATATACAACATTCTGGTGAAACAGTTAACCCTATGCTGACTATAGTTGCCAATTAGTCTAAAAAAAACAAGCTAAATATGTAGAAAGTGAAGCATAGCAAGTGTCCCTACAATTTGTGTTTAAATGCAGCACATGATCATTGTACCTATATAAATAAAAAAAGATAGCAAACTGAGGTTTCTTTAATAAATGTTGAAATTCAGAAAAGATAAGACATGAAACATAAAAACTGTGAATCACTATATTGTACATCTGTAACATATATAATGTTGCACATCAACTATCCTTCAATTTAAAAAAAAAGACATGAAACAAATGAAATGCTGTTTCTCTCTTACCCTGGCCTTTCATAAAAGCTAAACTTTCTGTCTTGAGACTGTGAATTTGTTCACAGGTTCACATATGTCCCTGATGTTCTAATAGCTAAATGTCTCGGGGAACTTTATTACTCTGACTCATGTTTGGCCAGAGTGATTCAATATTAAGGAATTGATTCACTAGGTCAGGACTTGTCTGTGTATTTGAAACATTAAGCAGAAGATTTTTTTAAAGGAAATGTCATGCATATTTAGAGGTAAAGCTGTTAATGGGACAGAACACTGGACTGAGGGTAAACAGAAATCATTTCTCCACCCCCAAACCCCTGCAGTTTGCTGTTGGCTTGTGAGGTATATGTTTTGGGTGAGCCATTCAAAACTATGTCTGCAGCAATTTGAGGCAGATTACTTAATTTAACAACATTTGCCTGAAAAGAAATGTTCTTTTCAGACAGTTCTAGTTATTATTACAGTGTTTATAGTGCTTTAAAGTTACTATTTTAAGAAGAAAGAGGGACTTCTCTGGTGGTGCTGTGGTAAAGAATCTGCCTGCTAATGCTAAGGGATACGGGTTCAGTCCCTGGGCTGGGAAGATCCCATATGCCGTGGAGCAACTAAGACCATGAGCCACAACTACTGAGCCAGCGCCCTAGAGCTGTGAGCCACAACTACTGAAGCCCATGTACAGCAACAAAGACCCAATGCAGCCAATAAATAAATAAATTTATTTTAAAAAAGAAAAGACATTATTTTATCCAGCCTCCTCCCAAAAAACTCAAATAGCTTTGCTTCTGGAGAAGTTATTAAAAGGGTCAGTGGGGCAGAAATAAAAAGAGTGTGTGTAACCTGTATGAGGGCTTTGGCCTTGAAACAAAAGCAACAGAGAAATACTGCGGTAATTTAAAAAGTAGTAGGTTCGAAGAGAGACAAATGTTTGAAGATGTGGGTGAAGGCATGGCAGAAGATAGAGGGGAATTCAGTGGAAAGTAAGTGATTAAACTAAAGAGAGAGGTAAAATCGTGCCACAATCACCCTCATCTCAACCTATTTGAAATCTTAATTATCATTAAAGATCTAGATCAGTGTCCTCCAAATATGCTATGCATTAAGTCAAAGACAAAATATTCAGCTTAATGTAGACAAAAAAATAGCAAATCTATGATGCAGAGGCCTGATATTTCTTAAAGCTAATGGTGCACAGGCCTTTATTTTTCTAATTTTATTTATTTACTTACTTACTTACTTTATTTATTTATTTATTTATTTATTTATTTATAAGCTCTTTATTAGAATATAATTGCTTTACACTCTTGTACCAGCTTTTGAGGTACACCAAAGTGAATCAGCTGTATTTAGACATATATCCCCATATCCCCTCCCTCCCACGACTCCCTCCCACCCTCCCTGTCCTGGCCCTCTAAGGCATCACCCATCACTGAGTTGATCTCCCTTTGTTATACAGCAACTTCCCATTAACTATCTGTTTTACTGTTGGTAGTGTATATATATCTATGCTACTCTCTCACTTCGTCCCAGCTTCCCCTTTGCCCCCTGCCCCCCCAACCCCGGGTCCTCCAGTCCATTCTCTGCAGCTGCATCCTTATTCTTGCCCTGTCACTGGGTTCATCAGTACCTTTTTTTTTTTTTCTTTTAGATTCCGTATGTATGAGTTAGCATACAATATTTGTTTTTCTCTTTCTGGCTTACTTCACTCTGTATGACAGACTCTAGATCTATGTACCTCATTACATATAGCTCCATTTCATTCCTTTTTATGGCTGAGTAATATTCCATTGTATATATGTGCCACATCTTCTTTATCCATTCATCTGTTGATGGGCATTTAGGTTGCTTCCATGTCCTGGCTATTGTAAATAGTGCTGCAGTAAACATTATGGTACATGTTTCCTTTGGATTATGATTTTCTCTGGGTATATGCCGAGGAAGTGGGATTACTGGATCATATGGTAGTTCTATTTGTAGTTTTTTAAGGAACCTCCAAACTGTTTTCCATAGTGGCTGTACCAATTTACATTCCCACCAACAGTGCAGGAGAGTTCCCTTTTGTCTACACCCTCTCCAACATTTGTTGTTTCTAGATTTTGTGATGATGGCCATTCTTACTGGTGTGAGGTGATACCTCATTGTGGCTTTGACTTGCATTTTGCTAATGATTAGTGATGTTGAGCATCTTTTCATGTGTTTGTTGGCCATCTGTATGTCTTCTTTGGAGAAATGTCTACTTAGGTCTTCTGTCCATTTGTGGATTGGATTATTTGCTTTTTTGTTAATAAGGTGCATGAGCTGCTTGTATATTTTGGAGATTAATCCTTTGTCCGTTGCTTCGTTGGCAAGTATTTTCTCCCATTCTGAGGGTTGCCTTCTTGTCTTGTTTATGGTTTCTTTTGCTGTGCAAAAGCTTTTAAGTCTCATTAGGTCCCATTTGTTTATTCCTGATTTTATTTCCATGATTCTAGGAGGTGGGTCAGAAAGGATCTTGCTTTGATGTATGTCATAGAGTGTTCTGCCTGTGTTTTACTCGAGGAGTTTTATAGTGTCTGGCCTTACATTTAGGTCTTTAATCCATGTTGAGCTTATGTTTGTGTATGGTGTTAGGAAGTGTTTTAGTTTCATTCTTTTACATGTTGCTGTCCAATTTTACCACTTATTGAAGAGGCTGTCTTTTTTCCATTGTATACTCGTGCCTCCTTTGTCAAAGATAAGGTGCCCATATGTGCTTGGGTTTACCTCTGGGTTCTCTATTCTGTTCTATTGATCTTCTTTTCTATTATTGTGCCAGTACCATACTGTCTTGATCACTGTGGCCTTGTAGTATAGTTTGAAGTCAGGAAGCCTGATTCCACCAGCTCCATCTTTCCTTCTCAAGATTGCTTTGGCTATTCGGGGTCTTTTGCGTTTCCATACAAATCGTAAGATTTCTTGTTCTAGTTCTGTGAAAAATGCCATTGGTAATTTCATAGGGATTGTGTTGAATCTGTAAATTGTCTTGGGTAGGATAGTCATTTTCCTTATGTTGATTCTTCCAATGCAAGAACATGGTATGTCTCTCCATCTGTTTGTATCATCTTTCATTTCTTTCATCAGTGTCTTATAGTTTTCTGCATACAAGTCTTTTGCCTCCTTGGTTAGGTTTATTCCTAAGTATTTTATTCTTTTTGTTGCTATGGTGAATGGGAGAGTTTCCTTAATTTCTCTTTCTGCTCTTTCGTTGTTAGTGCATAGGAATGCAAGAGATTTCTGCGCGTTAATTTTGTATCCTGCTACTTTACTGAATTCATCGATTAGTGCTAGCAGTTTTCTGGTAGAGTCTTTAGGATTTTCTATATATAATATCATGTCATCTGCAAAGAGTGACAATTTTACTTCTTTTCCAATTTGGATTCCTTTTATTTCATTTTCTTCTCTGATTGCTGTGGCTAAAACTTCCAAAACGATGTTGAATAATAGTGGTGAGAGTGGACACCCTTGTCTTGTTCCTGTTCTTAGAGGGAATTCTCTCAGTTTTTCACCATTTAGAATGATGTTGGCTTTTGGTTTCTTATATATGGCTTTTATTATGTTGACGTAGGTTCCTTCTATGCCCATTTTCTGGAGAGTTTTTTTTTATCATAAATGGATGTTGAATTTTGTCAAAAGCTTTTTCCGCGTCTATTGAGATTATCATATGGTTTTTATCCTTCAATTTGTTGGTATGATGTATCACATTGATGGATTTGCGTATGTTGAAGAATCCTTGCATCCTAGGGATAAACCCCACTTGATCATGGTGTATGATCTTTTTAATGTGCTGTTGGATTCTGTTAGCTAGTATTTTGTTGAGGATTTTTGCTATATTCATCAGTGATAGTGGCCTGTGATTTTCTTTTTTTGTGACATCTTTGCCTGGTTTTGGTATCAGGGTGATGGTGGCCTCATAAAGTGAGTTTGGAAGTGTTCCTCCTTCTGCTATATTTTGGAAGAGTTTGAGAAGGATGGGTGTTATCTCTTCTCAAAATGTTGGATAGAATTTACGTGTGAAGCCATCTGGCCCTGGGCTTTTGTTTGTTGGAATATTTTTAATCACAGTCTCAATTTCCGTACTTGTGATTTGTCTGTTCATGGTTTCTATTTCTTCCTGGTTCAGTCTTGGAAGATTGTACTTTTCAAAGAATTTATCCATTTCTTCCAGGTTATCCAATTTATTGTCATATAGTTGCTTGTAGTAGTCTCTCATGATCGTTTGTATTTCTGCAGTGTCAGTTGTTACTTCCATTTCTAATTCTGTTGATTTGCATCTTCTCCCTTTTTTTTCCTGATGAGTCTGGTTAATGGTTTATCAATTTTGTTTATCTTCTCAAAGAACCAGCTTTTAGTTTCATTGATCTTTGCTATTGTTTCCTTCATTTCTTTTTCATTTATTTCTGATCTGATCTTTATGATTTCTTTCCTTCTGCTCACTTTGGGGTTTTTTTGTTCTTCTTTCTCTAATTGTTTTAGGTTTAAGGTTAGGGTGTTTATTTGATATTTTTCTTGTTTCTTGAGGTAGGACTGTATTACTATAAACTTCCCTCTTAGAACTGCTTTTGCTGCATCCCATAGGTTTTGGGTTGTTGTGTTTTCATTTTCATTTGTTTCTGGATATTTTTTGATTTCCTCTTCGATTTCTTTAGTGATTTCTTGGTTGTTAAAAGCATACTGTTTAGCCTCCATGTGGTTGTATTTTTTACAGTTTTTTTCCTGTAATTGATATCTAGTCTCATGGCATTGTGGCCAGAGAAGATGCTTGATATAGTTTCAATTTTCTTGAATTTACTGAGGCTTGATTTGTGACCCAAGATGTGCTCTATCCTGGAAAATTTCCATGTGTACTTGGGAAGAAAGTGTATTCTGTCATTTTTGGATGGAATGTCCTATAAATATCAACTAAGTTGAAATGATCTACTGTGTCATTTAAAACTTGTGTGTCCTTATTTATTTTCTGTTTAAATGATCTGTCCATTGATGTAAGTAGGGTGTTAAAGTCTCCTACTGTTATTGTGTTACTGTCAATGTCCCCTTTTATGGCTGTTAGCATTTGCCTTATGTATTGAGGTTCTCCTCTATTGGGTGCATAGATATTTACAATTGTGATATGTTCTTCTTGAATGGATCCCTTGATCATTATGTAGTGTCCTTCCTTGTCTCTTTTAATAGTCTTTACTTTCAAGTCTAATTTGTCTGATATGAGTATTGCTACTCCAGCTTTCTTTTGACTTCCATTTGCATGGAATATCTTTTTCCATCCCTTTACTTTCAGTCTATATGTGTCCCTTGGTCTGACGTGGGTTTCTTGTAGGCAGCATATAGAAGGGTCTTGTTTCTGTATCCATTCAGCCAGTCTGTGTCTTTTGGTTGGAGCATTTAATCCATTTACATTTAAGGTGATTATTGACATGTGTGTTTCTATTACCATTTTCTGAATTGTTTTGGGTTTGTATTTGTAGGTGTTTTCCTTTTCTTGTGTTTCCTACTTAGAGAAGTTCCTTTAGCACTTGTTGTAAGGCTGGTTTGATGGTGCTGAATTCTCTTAACTTTTGCTTGTCTGTAAAGCTTTTGATTTCTCTGTCAACTCTGAATGAGATTCTTGCTGGGTAGAGTATTCTTGGCTGTAGGTTTTTCTCTTTCAGGTCTTTCAGTATATCCTGCCATTCCCTTCATGCCTGCAGAGCTTCTGCAGAAAGATCAGCTGTTATCCTTATGGGTTTTCCCTTATATGTTGTTTGTTGCTTTTCTCTTGCTGCTTTTAGTATTTTTTCTTTGTGTTTAATTGTCGTTAGTTTGATTAATATATGCCTCAGTGTATTTCTCCTTGGATTTATTGTGTATGGGACTCTCTGTGCTTCTTGGACTTGGTTAATTATTTCCTTTCCCATGTTGGGGAAGTTTTCCACTATAACCTCTTCAAAGATTTTCTCAGACCCTTTCTTTTTTTCTTCTTCCTCTGGGATGCCTATGATTCGAATGTTGGTGCACTTAACGTTGTCAACAAGGTCTCTGAGACTGTCTTCCATTCTTTTTATTCTTTTTTCTGCTCTGTGGCAGTTATTTCCCCCATTCTATCTTGCAACTCACTTATTTGTTCTTCTACCTCAGTAATTCTGCTGTTTATACCATCTAGGGTATTTTTAATTTCAGTTATTTTGTTGCCCATTACTGTTTGTTTGTTCTTTAGTTGTTCTGAGTCCTTATTAACTGTTTCTTGTATTTTCCCTATTTTATTGTTGAGATTTTGGATCAAATTTACTATCATTACTCTGAATTCTTTTTCAGGCAATTTTCCTATTTCCTCTTCATTTATTTGGTCTTGTGGGTTTTTTTCCTGCTCCTTTGCCTGCATGGTGTTTCTTTGTTTTCTCCTTTTGTCTAATTTATAGGATTTGCTGTCTCCTTTCCCTATGCTGTCTAGTAGTAATTCCTCTTGTTTCTGCCCTCTTCCCCCTGTGGGGTTTGTCCAGTGTCTTGAGTAGGCTTCCTGATGGGGAGGTCTGGTGCCTGCTTTCTGGTGTGTGGCTCTGTGCCTTTTCTCTGTGATGAGCAGGGCCATGTCAGGTGGTGTGTTTTAGGGTATCTGTGAGGTTAATATGGCTTTAGGTAGTCTGTGTGCTGATGGGTGGGTTTGTGTTCCTGTCTTGTTTGTAGTTTGGTGTGAGGTGCCCAGCACTGGCAGTTGCAGACAGTCTGATGAAGCCCGGTCTTAGACTCTGGTACAGGGCTCCATGAGAGTTCCCTGCAGTTAATCTTCCTTGTGTCTGAGGACTCCCTAGTAGTCTAGCATCCTGGATTCAGTGCTCCCTCCCCAGAGCCTCCTACTGGACTTCTGATAGAGTAGTTCAGACTTCAGAGGTTGCTTGTCCCAGCAATAGGTGTTTAAAGAAGACTGTCCAAGCCTCAGACTAATGGCAAGAGTGTTGAGTCAAACAAATACCAGTTATGTCAGAATCTTTTCAGTCCTTTCTGGTATCTGAGGTCATCTGCTGGTGTTCAGCTGGTTCTCTGTGGGAATTATTGCATCTTTTGATGTATTCCTAATGCATCTGTGGAGAGGGATGCATTCCATGTCCTACTTCGCTGCCATCTTTCTTCCCCTCTTTATTTATTTTTGGCTGCGTTGGGTCTTCATTGCTGCGTGCAGGCTTTTCTCTAGTTGTGGCAAATGGGGGCTACTCTTCATGGTGGTACGTGGGCACCTCAGTGCGGTGGCATCTCTTGTTGTGAAGCATGGGCTCTAGGCTTGTGGCTTCAGTAGTTGTGGCATGCAGGCTCAGTAGTTGTGTTGCATGGGCTTAATTGCTCCATGGCATGTGGGATCTTCCTGGACCTGGGATCAAACCCGTGTCCCATGCATTGTCGGGCAGATTCTTAATCACTGCGCCACCAGGGAAGTCCCTACAGACCTTCTTTAATTATCATAGGTGAATGGTTTGGGGAATATAGTACAAATAGAAAAATAATTAATGGATTCCTTAACCTGTATACACATAGGGAAACACTAGACTGCATTCTGTCATTAATCATAACCTTGATAACACTATTCTTGCTACCAGTTAAGCACATAATTTTTTATTTAGCGCTAATTTTTCTTCTGTAACTCTCCCTAGTTAGACTGGATTTTCGTGGTGCAGTGCTTTATGTACAGTAACACTAAGTAAGGTGGCTGATTTTTCATCTCCTTTTTTACTGGGCCGCCTCTCTCAGTTCAAGTTGAATCAGGAGACTGCTGTTCAGCTTTCTTTTCCATGGTAGTTTGGAAGGAGAGAGTAAGAGGAAATAGAGGCTCCCGGCATTGGCAACAGCTGGAAGGCATCTCTAATTAGATTCCAGGCAGACTTGGGCCACATTTATAAATTTCCATATGCTGGCTTATAGTTTCTTTTAAAAAGCTTCCCAAAACAACATGCAAATTTAAAAAGATTTGCTGCACTTGTATATGTCACTCAATACGAAGCTGTTTTCTTGAACATCTTAGCATGGAACATAGAATGGTAATCACTGACTCCTAACTTAGGGGATGTTGTCCAGAGAGGATGTCTTAGAACATCTGTGTGCTAGACCAATTTGTTATTTATGCATAAAAGTTTTATGACTGCCATTACATCGTAAGGTTAAAAGATGTATTTAAGCCATGTAGATGAAATTCTATCTGACTTTTAAGGTTTTTCCTCACATAGGCAATTTGGAGTCTCTTGCCGGTTAATGTTACTTAAAAAAAAAAAAGAAATATAAAAGAAGCAAAGCATGTTCAATATACAAACAAATCACTGACTGTGAACTATGAGAACATATGTTGTGCATTTGTGAGTATGGTTTTGTGCTCAACAATAGAGAGAGAACTTGGAGTTGTTAGATTTTGCTTTTCGATGTTATATCTTGGAAAGATCGATTTAAAATTTTCTTGCTAGATGGAATTAAAGATCACATTTGTTGCAGAATTTTAAAGACCCATTGCCATCCTCACATAGTTAGTTGACTTAATTTTACATTGTATTTTCCAATAAAATGCATTGTTTATTAGTTTTGCAGTCATACAGGATTTATTTTTGTATTCACTTTTCTCAGGAGAGGTCTCTAAAATCAACTTTTTAAAAAAGGATGTTTAAAGATGGTAATAAAGATATGGAAATAAAATGGAAATAAAATACGTAAATAAAAGATGTATAAATTTAAAAATACCTTCACGAGAGTTGAATACAAAAGAACTGTCACTGTTCCAAAGCATCAGACATCACATTGAAGCCTTAATGCTATCAGCTTACTATGTAATGAGTCCTCCTCAAGACCCTGCCTCCCCAAACCTAGCCTTGCCTAAAAACATTTTGTAATTATGAGCTGCCCACAGTTATTTAAAACATTAATTATTCTAAAGTAAAATGTATTCTCTAATGTGGCAACATACATAGTTATGTAGGTTCATCTTACCTGTACAATTGCAACAGTTGTGAAATGGTCCATGACCACCATTCTCTTCCTTCCACCATTTTTTTCCATTAAGCCACTGAAATTATCTTACTAAATTGCATATCGGATGATGCTCTTGACAATGGGGAGCCTACATCTTCACACAAAACACCCCTCACAAACCAGCCTCTCGCTGTCTTTCCAGACTCTTTTCTCATAGCTCCTCCAAGTACCCTGTAATCTACTTGCGTGTCTGATCGTGTCACCATTTCATGAACTCATCTCTTTCTCATACTTCTATGCCTTTTCATGCTGTTCCTTTTGAAGTGCATTTTACCCCTTTCTCATCCTGTGTATATGTGTTTTATCCTTCAAAACTCAAGTCAAATTTTTCTTCCTTTGCTTATTCCTGCAGATTTCTCTTTTTTTACTCACACACTTTATTGACACGTAATTACCAGTACTACAGCCCTCATTGCCATATTTTCCGTTGCACTTCAAGCTCTTCAAAAGCCGAGGCCTTGTCTTAAAAATTTAAATTTGCTCTATATCTGACACTACATGGCATATAGTAAATAGTCACTAAATATTAAGTGCATATGTGTCTTACTGATTTCTAGTATATTTATAATATTTTGCTTTTAGCTTGGATCCTCTTCTATTTTTCCTACCTCTTTGTGTTCTAAGAGAACAGTATATTAACTGCACCCTATAAAATGAGGAGGCACCTTTTATTATTATAAATAATTTGGGTCCTAATTATTTTATTCTGTTTGTTTTTGTAGAGTAGGCTTTATCTCACTGTCTTTCAAAATCACTATCTTCCCCAATAGTATCCTCATATTTTTAGGCAAAGAAATTTTTTTTCTTTTCCAAATCATTTATTGTTTAAGAACTTTTATTGAGATATAATTGACATACAATAAACTGCATGTATTTAAAGTGTACAATTTGATATTTTTTTTCTTATTAGTAATGTATATATGGCAATCCCAATCTCCCAATTCATCCCCCTCCAACCCTCCCACCCCGCACTTTCCCCACTTGGCGTCCATATGTTTGTTCTCTACTTCTGTGTCTCTATTTCTGCCTTGCAAACCGGTTGATCGGTTTGATGCACCCCAGTGTTCATTGCAGCACTATTTACAATAGCCAGGTCATGGGAGCAACCTAAATGTCCATCAACAGATGAATGGATAGAGAAGATGTGGTACATATATACAATGGAATATTACTCAGCTGTAAAAAGGACTGGGACATTTGTAGAGACATGGATGGACTTAGAGACTGTCATACAGAGTGAAGTAAGTTAGAAAGAGAAAAACAAATATCATATAGTAACGCATATATATGGAATAGACAAATTTTAAAAGATATTTAAAATTTTTTTTTTAGCTTGGGCATATAGCTCAGTGAATATTCAACTTCTCCAATGCTGTCTTGAGAAATTATTCAATACAAGTCTGTTTTAACTTATCCCATCTACTACTCATCCAGTCTTGGTTAAGAGATGGGGTTCCATGAATATTTGGTCATAGTTTAAATTATATCTTATTCCAGATAATTAGAGAGAAGCCTAAGTCAAGTCAGTTGGAAGCATAAAGACAAAGAGAAGAGAAAGGAAAAAGGGAAATTATCATCAGACTGTAAGCCAAATAGCTATCATTTGGGTATACTTGGCAAAGAAGCATAAATATATGTTGTGCATTTTCCAGATATTCTATATCCGTTTGGAATTTATCATTAATATAGCCTGTGGAAAAACAGTACTCTTATATCTCTACTATAAATTTCTAATCAAAACTTTTAAAGTTATAAAATTTTGTCCTTATTGAATAATTTAATTTTACTTATTGTAAGTGGAAAGATTTTTTATTTTCCACATTTCCTTAATATATTAATTTTCTGATTAAAATCAAGATATATAATAGGGAGAGGTTGAATTATATACTTTGTCTTCTCATAAGTAAGATGATGTATTATTATCCTAGAGCAATGTCGGAATGAGTTTTATTTCCTTCTGTAGCAGCTTTGGACATAGTCAATTTGCTTATGTTAAGTTAGAGTTACATGATAGCTAAACAATATCCAAAAGGTAATTTTCATTAAAAAAATAATCCAGAGAAGAAAATCCAGAGCCTTCTCTGATTTAAAAAAGTCATGGTTATTTTCAACCACAGAAGCAGGAAGTTTCTCTTTCCTAACCAATTTTAAATTCCAGTTAAGCTTTTTCTGTCCTTCCTCATATTCAGTGGGATTAGAATACTTACCATAAGATACACATTTTCATAATTCATAAATACCTTAATTCATTCCTTAGCCTTATTTCCTTCAGCTTTTGTTTTTGTGGAGTGTTTTTCTGTTTCACCATGGTTGGGTTACACATGTAATAAGAACTTGATGTGAAGTAAGTGTTAACAAGGCACTTAGGTTTCCTAAACTATTGGGTTGGCCAAAAAAATTTATTTGGTTTTAAGTAAAAATAAAAGACACATTTTTCATTTTCACCAAGAACTTTATTGAACAACATATTCACTAACCAAATGAACAATATGTAATGGTTTATATAGATATATGTATACTCTAGTTTATATATAATAAATGCATGTGATTCAAAAAGACCATTTTGTGACAATAGCTAATCTCCTTACAAAATAAACAAAACTTATGAAATAAAATGTATAGACTTGATAAAATAGAATAGAATAATTCAACCAACATTGCATTCTTCCTAATGGAAGTGAATTTACATAAAATTTTTTCACATAAAGAAAAAAATATCAAAGAAGATAAACAGGTTGCATGTATATCTACCAGGTGGTATTTAAGTTTCTGATATTAGGACTTTTTAACCTATAAAAATGTACTTTTATACCTAACATGTATATTAATTTAAAAGATGGTGCAATGTTAAGAAGTGGTAACTACTATAAAAAAGTAAAGCAACTTAAGGAAAAAGAAAATGAGAGGAATTGCCCCGTTTCTGTAGGGCATTCAGCAAAGATGTCTGTGAGGAGGAAACATTTGCAACTTGAATGAAATGAGGAATAGGCTAAGCCCGGTTGATCCAGGCTGAGGGGGCAACAGGGGCAAAGGGTCTGGGATTGGAGCTGGCTTGGTGTGGTTGAGAAATGGCCAGGACACTTGCATGGAGTGAACGAGCAGTGTGGTAGGAAATGGGGTGCCATGGAAAAGGTTTTGAACAGATGTGCCATGATCTAATTTATATTTCAAAATGATGTTTCTTGCTTTTAGTGCCTCAGTCAGACTGTGTGAGACAGAGGACTCCAAGCTCACAAAATAAGGATAGTGTGTTTCCCAGGATAATGTGGGATTTGCTTTCTCTACTCACAGCCACTTGAATATTGACCTAAGTCAAGAGAAGCTGATACACAGAAACAAATGTTGACCCACAAACAAGCCTCTACTACAAAATACAGGCTCACGCACCTGCACAAATGTAGCCTGGCTCCCCATGCTTCCAAGGCAGGCTTCCCCACTCCTACCCCAAACCCAACCCAAGTGTTCAGAAGGAGGGAACACCACCACACCTCACTGGCTGCAGGAGCCTCCATAGCTTATTATCTAATGCTGGCCATCTGGCAAGTGTAGGACCTTGTCCCTCACCCTAGCCCACTAGTGGAACAGTTTGGTGGAGTTAGAGAAGCATCATAAATAGGCAGCTCAGGTCATCTCCAAGCCCTTCAGTGAAGCACCTGTACACTACCATCAGAGGATCAATGAGGACCAAAGAGTCCACTTATTTTGGCCTCTGGACAAGATGAAAATCTCTAAGAGACTTGTTCATTGTATTCTTTGTTTCTATTAAAATTACAAAATTGTCGTTTGCAATGTTAACAAAAGCAATCTTATTTCAGCTACCCAGAACTTCATAAACTATCTCCTAATTCAACTAAATATTTTCATGTTTTGCCCCAAGCAAGAGTGAACATACTTGCTTTGAAGTTTGAGCAGTTGCCTTTAACTTTTTTTGAATAGTTCTGCTGTAGAGATATATCAGGCCTTTTTATGAAAAGTGTGAGCTCAAACATTCTTAATGTGAAAATACATTAACTATCTTAGAGATTACATTGTCTAATTAAAGACATAGTTATCTGTTTTCCCTCATCTAAATGAATAAATGTCCTTTATCCTTAGTTCAGAAAACTTTATCATTGTAGCAGCACTTTAATCAAAGGTAATCAAAATTAGTGTGCTTTGAAACTTTATTTTCTTAATACATTTGTTTAAATTGGTGATCCTTATTCTGAGGCATTACACTATTCATGAGTTGTTGGCACATTTGCGTAGAGTACTTGTCAGTAACTGTGAGGATCCCTGGGTGAGGCTTTAGCTTTGCTAGGGCTATAGTCTACCCAAACTGCGAGTTTCTATACATAGAAAAAAAAATTCTGATCAAATAAAATAAAGTGGAACCAACTAATGGTGTTTAAATAGACTTCAATAATATTTCCACAGTTTCAGTTTAAAAAGACTCAGTTTTCATAATACAAATGGCTCAAAAACATTATCTTCATAAAATATTAAACCATAGCCACTATTGCTGGAAGATACTAAAAGACAACATTTTCTTAAAAATTACATTAAAAAATATAATCACCACATTATGGTTCCTATAATATAGAATTTGTTAAAATATTTTGAAAAGAGGCAGCACAACACGTAGAAATAACAACAGATTTGGAATCAGAAAGCCTCATTTTGGAATTTGAAAGTTATGGTTTAAAACACTGTCTGTGTGACCTTAACTAATTCATTTTATCTCCATAATATTCAGTTCCCTTATCTATAAATGAGGATTATAACAATTATTAAGATTAAACAAAGCAATGTGTATACTAAAAAGAACTCCACACATGTTAGTCATTATTATTTTCATAGTATTTATTGAGCTCTACTCATATGAATTTGGTGCTTGGAAAAACCAAACAGACTGCATCCTGGTAGTTTCTCTTACAATAAAAACTCTGGCAGAGCCTCTGCAGGATGGCGTGGAACCTGGGCTCTGAGTATTTCTGTTGAGTCTTTTTCCCAAATTTCCTATTTAATTATATAATCATTTAGATTATTAGAGTCCCTTCTATATTTAGGATCTAAAACAAATTGGTGGGCTTCCTAGGTGGCGCAGTGGTTAAGAATCCACCTGCTAATGCAGGGGACAAGGGTTCAATCCCTGCTCCAGGAAGATCCCACATGTTGCGGAGCAACTAAGCCCATGAGCCACAACTATTGAGCCTGCGTTTTAGAGCCCGTGAGCCACAACTATTGAGCCCATGTGCTGCAACTACTGAAGCCCACGCGCCTAGAGCCCGTGCTCTGTGACAAAAGAAGCCACGGCAATGAGGAGCCCTCACACCACAGCAAAGAGTAGCCCACACTCACTACAACTAAAAGAAAGCCCGCGCACAGCAGAAAAGACCCAACACAGCCAATAAAATAAATAAATTTATTAAAAAAATAAAAGAAATTGGTTAATTGGTTAACATGCAAATAATAACCAGTCTGTCCATTTATTTTGATAAATAATAATGAGAATGGGGGGAGGGGGAGGTAAGTATAATACATCTGCCATAACTGCTCAAGAACTTTCTCAAATTAGGTATAAGTGTCACTGGATCTGACAAGACTCTGAGAAGTGGCTTTAGTGTATTCCTGGTAATGACTGTCTCCGTTTTTCAATTCTTGTTCTACCCTTCCATTACCCCTGCCTGTGTTAAAAAATAGCTTGATCTCCCTTTCCTCAGATTTCTCCAATAATTAATTTCATCCATCTGGCATAGACTCAGAAACAGATGCTGTGTGCTCAAATATGCTAAAGAAAACAGTCAAGAAATTGAGAGGGGGGATAGAAAAGAACATAGCTCTGTTTGTAGGGGAAAAGAAGGGGAGACCAAAATAACACAAGACAGATAAGTGCACAGAGATAACAAAGAGGAAGCATTATTGCATTAGAACAAATTGGAAATTATTTCTAAGAGCTGCCGAACATCTGGCTCCGGGGGTATAGGTGTTGAATGTCCATGGACATTTCAGAAACAGCGCAAATTTAAAAGGCATGGCTCTATTTTCAGCAAGTGGGCCGTTGGTGGATTGCTGCCCAGTATGAGCTGGCTGCATCTCTCTCGCTGCTATGAGGTAAATTCCCACCTATTGGTAATACCCGTACATCAAAAAATTCCTATAATAACTGTGGAAATCTTTGTCCTTGGGACAGTTAGTGCAGTGAGAGTTAAAAGAGATATGTGGACTTTTAAAGTATAGTCTGTTTAACTTTGAATGAATGAAGATGTTTTAGTTTTTTTGAAATATAGAGCTTCCTAAGTATTTAGTTTGAGGCAGAATTTGAAATAAACATTTTATTTATTTTCTTTTATAAGTATTTGAAATCTGTATCCTCATAAAGGATGAAAACAAGCAAATAATATGAATTATGGGTTTATTTACATAAACTTAAAATTTTGTTCTATTTCATACTCCTTGCGGATTATATTTTTTAAGATCAGAGAAAGCTAGTATGGAAACATTATTAATTTCAAGGAAAAATCTATACTGATTGCAAGGAATAATTTTTATATGCTGGGAAGGAGGGAGGCAAAGAGAGGGGAGACCACTGTTAATAGATTTCCATATATTCAGATATGTAATGGATATATTCAGCTACCTAATGAGATGTCCAGCGGACATCCTTTCAGAAAGTCTACAATAGATTTGGTTTTAATGTATTATTTTAATTACTTCTTTGCTGAGAAAGCCATTAGAAACCCAGAACAGTAAAGTTATAAAGAATCATATTTATTTAGTCCTAAAGTTTGTTCTAGAATGCTTTGAATATATTTAAAAACTTTGCCTTTTTGAATGTCACATTTCTTGAAACAATTTTATTCAAACTTATGTCACGCATCTTTGACATCAGTGACCTTCTCATCACTTGTGCTACTTTTTGAATGTTTTTTTCTCTCCCCAGAGCACTTAATCTTCACTTCTAAGTTGTTTAATATCCAGCAGTTTTAAAATCCTTTCTTATGCTACCACTGATCATTTTTGTTTGTTTGTTTTACAGATACTAACACTGAAAATCCTTTTTTACCTCTTTAAATATTTCCTCCCTTAATTATATTATATACATTTTCATTAGGTCAACCTGGTGCTGCTTTTATGTGGCCAATATTTGGGGCCAAAATGTGCAGGTCCTATTTGAAATTCAAACTATTACTGAGAACGTTGCATTGTTTGTATTAAATCCATAGAACTAAAAAAAAAAATGATATATTATATTTACAAAGTATACATTTTCTTCAAGAATTTAAAGAAAATAGAATGTATTTTGTTTACAGCCTCCTCGAAAAGCAGGATGACTTCAAACAGTAAAGGACTGATGAAATATGATTACAATTGCCAGTAAATAGAAGCCCAAGATAAGTGACAAGATGTGTCCACTCTCCACGAGTTCTAAGAGAGAAGGCCAGGTCTTTGAAGCAGATAGTCACAAGTTTTTGCCTTGCTCTCTTCCCAGAGTTCTAATTATTGAATCAGGATACCCTACAGTCTTTCAGCATAGAGAACACATGCCTTTGAGCTCAGCAGACCTCCGTCTGGATCCCAGTTCTTCCACTTAAATTTCTTAAACCCCACTTTCCTTTTTATGAAATGGGAATGATGTTACTTTCCAAAGCTTGTTCCAAGAATGGGAGATATTGTTGGTTTATTTCTAGATATACAGTAGACACTCAATAAATTGTAGCTGAGGCTATACTATTTTGATCTTAGCTTTGAATACAGACTTCAACCATGACACCAAGACTACTGTTGTCAAGGATATTTTCTGATATTGATATCAAACTTCCTAACAACGTGTGTCATTGCTGTGTCCTCCATCTGAGTGCTGACTGGCAGATCCATCTCGATCATGCCCCAGTTTTTATGTGAACCATGTATCTAAACTGGAATTTTTGGATAAGTGTAAAAGATATGCCTCTCCTAGGGGCTGGCCTTCTCTAATCTATAGGTCCCTTGGTCCTACCCGCTATCACTCAGTCCAGTACCTATTTCTCAGCCCTCTATTGCCCTCTAGTGACTACTTTCAGCACTACTTCATCCAGGCGTTTATCCTGTACTGAAGGTACTTGGTTACCTGGGTTAAGAGATTGTAAGAACAATTAGCTGAATTGAGAATCCACAATGGATTAGATTACCTGCCATATTTTGAACATTAATATGTGTGTGAAAAAATTGAAAAGCAGATATTGAAGACTCCTGAAAAGTAAATGTATCAGAATATTGAAGATGTGTAGTATCCCAATGTCAAAAAGAGAAAAGTCTGGATTTTAGGAACAAAACCAATTAATTGATTATGGTGCCCTGATTAAAAACACTACTTGACTAGGCAATTGATTGTTATTCAGTAACTTAGTAAAGGAATCAGTGATCATTAGAATCTACCTCAGATTCACGGAAAGGAAATCATGCCCCCAAAATATCACTTAATTTTCTTTTGGCATGCCAGCATCAGGTATAGGTCCACAATAGCTCAGTTTCAACAAAGTTTATAGAAAAGTCAATCCTTTAAATTAAAAAAATAGACAATGGTAAATAAAAAGTTGAATGAGCAAAGTGAACTGAGTAATAAATCAAAGTTAATCTGAGGACAGGTCTCCAGTAACGTTTTATAAGACTTTGCTCCGAGTTAGTGCTGTCCCCTCAAAGTCTTTAACACATGATTCAGGTGAAGACACATGTTTACCAAAATTAACAGGAGGGGAATAGCTAACATGCTGGATGAAAAAATCAAGTATCTTCTGGGTCATTAAATGGCAGGAAGAATGAGAAAAAAACATCAGAAAACAGGAAATTCTCTGTGTAGATTTACCAATTAAACTGTTCTTCTACAAAATGCAGGAAACCTGGCTTAAGAAAATTATACATGGAGAAAAAAAAAAAACCTTAGGGTTTATTTTATTAACATGCCTGCAAACTCATCGTATGCCACCCCTGTGAACTGCCAAATAAACTGATGTGAATCCTCACAAAGTGCAGACTGCACATCAAGGAAGGCAACAGTCCCACTGAACTTTGCACTGTTCATACCACATCTGGAGCATTATGTTCAGTTCACAGTGGCAGACTTTCAGAGGGACACCGACTAACTGCATTGCCTGCCAGCGAGGAGATCTGGCAACCACAGAGCGTGAGGATTGGCTGAACTAGCTGAGACAACTCAGAAACATGGCAACTGTCTTCACATATTTGAAGAACTGTAATGTAGAAGAGAGTCTGCATTTATTAAGATTCCAGACAAGTAGAGCCTGGATCAATCCAAATGAGAACCTTCTATTAGCAAACTCTTCAGAAATAAAATGAGCCGTCTGGTGAGAAACTGAAATTCCCACAACCTGGAAGCATTCTAGAACAAGCAGTGAGACTAAGAAACAAGTGTGGTTCTTTATAGCTTTACTGTTTGGGCTTTTCATGCCTTCCTCATATATCTTTAACTTCTATGATTCTGGATCCTTTCCCTTTTTCACATTTGTTTCTTCAAACATGGAAACCTTCATTTGTTTTCTTTTACTCCCCGATTCCTCCCCGCAAACTTGAGCAGAGTTGGGTGAGGCAGTGCTATAAACGAATTACATAGTATCCTGGCCAAACCAGTGTTCCAGTGCTTCAATTGTATGCATATCTCTTTAAGAATAGGATGCTGTCTCCGAGCAGACTCCAGAGAAAATAATCCTATTCCTAGGCCTAGTAATGGTATAATCAGAAAAGCTTAGCTTCTTAATATGCAAGCCTTTATAATCAATGACTATAAAAATAAAGAGAACACAGTCACCTTAGCATAAGCCTAAGGAGCTGATGAGCAGCATTTTGATATTCATATTACAGAACCAAATAGAATTTATATAACTCTAGAATTCATAGACCTTTTGAAACAAAACCAATCTCTCTCTCTTTCTTTTATTCCCTCCCTCCCTTCCTCCCCATTTTTCCTTCTTTCTTTCAAGATTTATCTCACAGCTGTTGCATAATGTTTCTCAGCAGAATGATTCAGTGTCCCATTCCTATGTTTCTCTTGAGCTGTTTCCTTATTACCAAACCAAACTGACTGCCAGGTCCAGGGCTCATCTGGCTGGTGCATCCTACATCTGCTATACTAGGAATAGCTTTCCCTTCACCAGCTGGCAGTAAAGCAACCATGAGGGTGCAGGGGAGCAGGTTTAGGGGAAGCATAAAAGAAATGGGAAGCGTATAGAATAGAAATGTCCTTTCTTCTCTGTGATGGATTTCCTTCGGGGCAGCTCTGGACAGCTGAAATCGCTTCAAAGGGAGGGAAATAGAGAAGCTCTTCTTTCAGAAGCAGGTTTCTCCTTTCAGACAGCCCCATATTACTATTCCTATGTAATCACTTTTCAGTACATTTTATTAGAACTTCTTTTTATTTCCTGAGAAACCATGTAGTTTGCATCTGTATAGCATGTGTTTCTGTGGACCCCTAGAGTCTTGGCATTTACAGTGTCTGACTCCATTCCCAGATTAAAAGTAGGAAATGCCTAGGAAAGAAAATTCCTCCGTACTTTTTTTTTCCTCCAAAGAGCCTTTGAAAATCAAGTGGAGGAGAGGCTTTGAGCCATAATAACAATGATCTTCATCTGCTTTGCAGGCTTGTTAGGAGGCATAAAGAACTAACATGGTGTGTATGGAGTAGGGTAAATCTACACATTTCAAAAGTGCTTCATGAGTGATGAGACCATCAGCTTCATCTCTTTATGCCTTCATTTCTTTATATTTGAAATGACACTAGTATACCTATACCTATACCTATAACCCACAGGGTCATTATGAGAAATATTTAGGAAGAAGGAGGTAAAGCCCTTAGCACAGGGATAGACCTGGAGTCAAACCTCACTAACACTTGGCTGTTAACATCATTCCTGTCTATTTTTAATGTGGACATTGAAGGGGCCATCAGTAAGTATCTGTGGAATGGAAGTGGGTCATTGAATACCAGTCCTGGTTCACTGTCTGCAGATCATGAACTTTGTTGAGAAATGGCAGATTCTAGTGTGTACTTTCTCAACTTTCATCCATATGCCTTTTTTCCCCTCCTTTGATGAAAGTCAAGCATGAAGGAAAGAGATGATCTCTGTTATTCATTTTATCTTCACTGCTAGCCAGAAAAAAAAAGGTGTCATAGATGAGATCGCACATTTCTTAAAGGTGGACTTTAAGAAATTCATTGAACATTTGTTGCAATGAAGAAATACAGAAAATTTTAAGAGCAAAGCCAAATGAAGTGATACAGAAAATTCTAAGAACAAATATTATCCAAGAAGGGTGGAAGAGGATATGGAACAGCACAGAGCTGTACTCTTCCCTTTGTGCTCCTGCAGTAATAGAATTGTTACGTTTCCTGGAACATACTTTGGAATTTGATTCTAAAATATGATTGCCTAGACATCAGTAGATAAAATCAGGGAAGCGCAGTAAAATTCAAGGCTATAAGGATAAAACTAACAATATGCGTAGAAAAAAATCCTAGAATGCAGCATGCATGCAACTATTATTAGGGCATAAAAAGTTTAAGTGGTTGGTGTTGAAATAAGTAAAGCTGCCTAGATATTACAAAATATGACACTTGGTATAGCTTTAGAGTTCTAGGGAATATTCAAATCTACAATGTTAATTGTAAAGAAGATTCTGAAGTAAAGAGTAATTATTTTTAATTTTTTTCCTGGTTCAGATTTCTTGGTGATTATAAAGCATTTGGGTTTACTGATCTATAGTTATGAAAGAATATAATTCTCAACAAGTAATTCCCTTCTCTGGTTCTTATAGATAAGATAGTATTTTAGAATGAAGTCATAAATAACTCACAAGCATTTTACTTCTGCAGGGGAGCAAAGATTGTCTTCTACCCTTTTTGGGTCTTTGACTGGGACTAAGAACAGACGTAAGACAGATTAACAGGGGGAAAGCATACAAATTCTATTGAATGTTTACACGTACATGGGACCCTTCACAGGAGAACAAAGACCAGAGGACGTAACCAGAGCAGGAAGCTTTTATACCTTTTGGACAAAAACAAATTTGTGAAGAATTGACAAAACAAAGGGGTTTGAGCTGTGGATAGAAAATGGCAAAGAAGTAACAGCAGTTGTTTATAAAGCCTTCTCTGCCCTAAATTCACCTTCTCTGGTGATGAGAATGTCTCCCTTCCTTCTGGTGCAGGGAGGGCATCTTTCACATGGGAGGTTAATCTCCTGCTTTCAGGGAAGAAGCAAGGAGTTCAGAGTGACTTTGCTGCTTCTACTGGTTCCTTAGACTCCTTCAGCTTAAAATATCAAATACACTAAAGTACCACTCATTCTGGAACCCCATCATTTCATAATATAGTATACAAAATACTGTAGTTTAATATATTTTTATTAGATAAAAAGCTTAAAGGTTCACTTTCCAAATGCTATAATTAAAGAAAATGCTCTATATCCAGGAAAATTTGGTAATATGTTTTACTGTTGCAGAACTTGATCCCATGAGAAACCAAGCACCACACTCAGAGAGTTGGAGAACTCAGGTTTATTGAGCCAGCAGACCCAGACGAGCTAACACTCCAAAAATTCTGGGTACTGTTTCAGGACAGTTTTCTCCTTTTATAGATTAAGACATATAGCTACAGTCGGTACTAACTGATTGGTTACATAGTTTCTATAAATTACAGGTGGTTACAGAACATGGGGGTTGCTAAGGGTTACAGGACATGGGAGTTGCTAGGGGTTGCAGGACACGGAAGTTCAGACAAAGGCGAGCAGAGGCAGAAACAGTACATTTTATACTTATATCAATCATTCCTATGCAGTTATTAACAGGCAGGGTTCACATAGCAGGCCTCAAACTATAGATTTCAAATCTTCCTCATCATTACCATATTACTCTTATCCAAAGAAAGTATTTTAAGGTTTCCCAAGCAAAAAAGAAACAGCAAAATTTAAGTAACTTGTAAAAAACAGTCTGTATAATTTATTTAATTAAGGCAGTTGATTTCCTATCTAATAAAGAAAAAGCTATTTTTTGACTTTTAAATCATAATTAAAGTACCTAAACATGACAGTTTGAAAATTTTGACTATGTACATCAGTGTTGTATAAAATGTCATACTGACAAAAATAAAACTCAAATGTTTTCCACCTAGTTCATGGAATTAATGAGAAGTGACTTCATCAAATTCTTTTAGTGAATCATCAAATATTGGATACCATTTCATTTTTCTGATGATGGATGAAGATTTGATTATATTAACTTTTAAATTACATAAATAACTTTTAACTATCATTACACTATCCTTAAAATTTGTGTAATTAAGCAACAGTAAATATGTTTAGGAAGAGAAAATAAGAACCTAAAAACCACTGGATGGGAAAGCAAAGCAGCTGTAATTCAAATTACCAAAATGATTTTAATACTGCATATGCTTCCTCATGACTACCCACTGAGCTCAACTGTAATAATGTGTGTGAAAATGAATTGTATAATGTATGCAAATACAAATATTATAGATGCATTATTATTGCTATTATTAAGGTCAAGGAGAAATGTAAATTTATGTAAATTAAAATAGAACTTGAAGAGTTTGGCATATTAAATATATAAATCGTAGTTACTGACATGTTTGCGTGCACACACACATATGTGTGTGCCTATGTGTGTGTACTGTGTATATATGTTACCACATTTCTTGATGTGCTTTTTACTCTAAAATGTTCAGTGGAGACCATGTGTAAAACTTGAAAGTCTGATCCACTGTAAAATATGGCATTTTTAAGTTATCTTCAATATTTGAACATTCTATTCTTTCGGGTACATTTTTTTATGCTCCTAAAAATGCCACTTGCTGTGAAAAGAAGTCTTCTCTGTGTAAAACTTCTCTGTGTGCCTGTATAGCATTCTTGTATTTATGCTTAGTGGTTTGTGAGTCATTCAGAAATGGTGGGTATAACATTTAGGACTGATTTTCACTTTAACTTTGTAGTGCAAGCACAGTCCCTGTTGTTTCCAGTTCTAGAAAGGCATGAAGGAAGCAGATAAGAAAGTGGCTAGAAAGACATCTGGGAGAATGAAGAAGTAAATTCCAGCTCACTTTTTACTTCTTCTTCTCTAATCTGGGGTATGTAGTTAGAAGTGACTCACGCCTCTTTTATTTAAAGTTACTCATCCCAATAACCCCAAGGCACATTATTTTATACCAAGAAGTGATTCTTAGTGGCAGGAAATTTAAAGAGTAGAAGGAAAGCACTTTGTGAGAAATTGCTTTCCTAGATCCCTCTGCCTGCAACTATGAGCAGATTAGTATTTTTAAGCCCCAAAGGTCCTCTTCCAACAACCAAGATTGTGAAGATGTGTGAAAATTACTTGGGAGAATCATTTTCCTTTCCATAAGTAGGAGAGTAAAAAGAAATCAAAGAACAGTCATACTGCAAATATACAGGGTACTTCTAAACAATGGTTATATCTGTTTGTATGAATGTCAGATGCATAAAAGTAAACTGCATTAAGGATTTTAGTATGAAAATGTAGTAATAGGACTTACAGTGGCAATTAAGCTAGTTTTTTCATACTTGTTCATGATGCCTTTTTTGAAAGATGATCAAAAAACAAAAACCCCAAATCCCTTAGAATGCGAGTGTCTTAGTATTGCAGGAGGGGGGACCCCTTCCAGGGCCAGAAAGTGGGCTCTTGTCTAACACTCAGAGATGAATTGTCCGAGGAGACACACGTGCTGACAAAGCAAGAGACTTTGTTGGAGGGGGGGTACCTGGGTAGAGAGCAGCAGGGTAAGGGAACCCAGGAGGACTGCTCTGCCACGTGGCTCACAGTCTCGGGGTTTATGGTGATGGGGTTAGTTTCCTGGTTCTCTCTGGCCAATCATTCTGACTCAGGGTCCTTCCTGGTGGCACACCATCACTCAGCCAAGATGGACTTCAGCGAGGAGAATTCTAGGAGGTGAGTAGGACATGTGTTCTGGCATCTCCTCTCTCCTTTTTTTTTGTTTCTTAATTATTTTTTTGGTTGTGCCAGATCTTAGTTGTGGCAGGCAGGCTCCTTAATTGTGGCTTGAGGGTTCCTTAGTTGTGGCATGTATGTGAGATCTAGTTTCCTGACCAGGGATCAAACCCAGGCCTCCTGTATTGGAGGTCTTAACCACTATGCAACCAGGGAAGCCCCTCCTCTCCCATTTTGATCTTTCCCAAATTCTTCCAGTTGGTGGTAGCTTGTTAGTTCCACGTTCCTTACCAGGACCTCCTGTTGTAAGATAGCTCATGCGAGTGGCTACTATCGTTCCTGGCCAGGGTGGGTGGTTTCAGTCAGTGGTTCCCCTAACATTAGGAACAATTCCATATGTACTCAGTCACAATACTGATATCACTCATATCTCTATTGGTCAGTTATAAAACTAACTATTCAAAGTTTACTTATTTCTGTCTTTTCCTGTCTCATTGTCAGAAATGGGCATTTTAAGGAGATCACCAAAGAACTAATCCCAGCAAATAAGTTTCTATTCAGACTTCAAAAATATCTCTTGTTTTAACGCGCCATTGTTATTCTTGTTAAACGTGTTAAAAGATAAACTGAGGGATATTAACATTTTTTACTTTATTTGAGCAAAAATCAATTTGAATTGGGTGGCATCCAATCTAGCAGATAGAAAGGAGCTCCAAGGAGCTGTACAAAATGAAAGACTTGCATCTATCAGGCAAATTACC
This sequence comes from Hippopotamus amphibius kiboko, assembly GCF_030028045.1. Lineage (NCBI taxonomy): Eukaryota > Metazoa > Chordata > Mammalia > Artiodactyla > Hippopotamidae > Hippopotamus > Hippopotamus amphibius. Next base: position 81,179,647 of record NC_080198.1, read on the forward strand.
TGACTGGTGCTGATCAGGCAGCTCCTGACTGACTGGTTTAAGATTCCATTTCTAGGAGAGTCTAAGTGGTAATTAAGTGTTGGTTTTGTGATGGGAGCTTAACACAAGTGACTCCGTTTGGGGTTTTTGTCTTGTTTTTAACATGTAATTTCAAAAGATAAAAATTTTAGTCATTTAAGTATAAAATAAGCATGTCGAAGATCTTATTAAACTCATTAATTAAGGAGAGAACCATAAATAAGTCAATATTAATTCACATGAGAATGTGGAGAATGATGTATATGCAGTCATGAATGCTAAAATGAATTTGTTAATAAGTACAAGATGGCTAATATTCAGAGGGCAATAAAATATAATGTTTGGAATCATATTTTTTATAGGGCAGAAACAAGTTGTATTTCTACTGGACAAAATTCATTTGCATTGACATGGACAAGAACCATTTGTATTACCCTCAACTTTCTACCACTTAACTTCTAACCCCTACAGAGTTGCACTAGTCAGTTGTAAGGCTCATACCCCTATAGAAATGATAATCCCCAGAGGATACCATAGAACACTAGCATACCCCTGAAAGAATACTCGGAAATCTCTTTTGCCCATTTCCAGATCTTGGACAATATTTCCTTGACAATGTATATAATTTTATTGGACAAGTTGGTCTTAACTATTTTTCTTGTATGCAATGAACCCCTTTTGGTGACTAGATAACTCTAAAATTATGAGGAAATCTTTCCTCAAGAAATCTGCCTTATAAATCTATGAGATTGATCTAGTGGTCTGTTTTTTGGACAGAGCTATTGATTTCTTTGTATATTCCTCTTCTAGTTTTCCCATTGTCCACACAGTTGCTTGATCCCAAATCCTAGAAGTCATCTTGGCTCCTGTTTATCCAACTACTCCATCCCAAATACACAGACCCACACAGATATATACATACCTGTATGCACATGTACACACATCCCCTGTTTAACCCTATCAGATCTGCAAGCAAATCATTTCCTAAATGTCACTTCTCTGAGTCTCCTGGTTCCATACCACAGGCCAAGCCACAAACACCACTTGCCTTGATTATTACAGCAGTATTCACACTGTTTCCTCTTTTGCCACCACAATTGCATTCTCCACAAGTTAGCCAAAGAGATTTTTTTTGATTAATTAATTTATTTATTTATTTAATTTATTTATTGGCTGCATTGGGTCCTCGTTGCTGCACACAGGATTTCTCTAGTTGCTGAGAGCGGGGGCTACTCTTCATTGTGGTGCGTGGGCTTCTCATTGTAGTGGCTTCTCTTGTTGTGGAGCATGGGCCCTAGGCGCATGAGCTTCAATAGTTGCAGCACATGGGCTCAGTAGTTGTGGCTCACGGGCTCTAGAGCACAGGCTCAATAGTTGTGGCGCACGGGCTTAGTTGCTCCGCGGCATGTGGAATCTTCCCAGGGCAAGGCTCGAACCCATGTCCGCTGCATTGGCAGGCAGATTCTTTACCACTGCGCCACCTAGGAAGTCCAGCCAAAGAGATTTTGAAAAGCTTAAATCAAATCATATCACTCCCCTGCTTAAAACTTTCCAATGGTTTTACCATTTCAGTTAGCGTAAAATCCAAATTCCATGACACAGTCTACAAGGTCCAACATATTCTGGCCCTACCTTCCCCCCCAAGCCTGTTTCCTACGATCTTACCTCCTTCACTGTGCTCCAGCCACACTGTCTTTCTCTCTGTTCATGGACATACCTATCTGATTCCCAGCTCAGGGCCCTTACACTTACCCTTCCTTCTGTTTGAATGACTTTCCCATATCTTTACTTGGCTTCATCTCGTCGTTCAGGTGTCAGCACAAAATCCACACCCTCAAAGAAGCCTTCTCTTTCCCCCCTGCTTAATGTACCTTTTTTCAGTCTCTCTGCCATTAGCTTGTTTTAGTTTTTTCCATAGCAGTTATCACTACTTGAATTTTCTTATTTGATAATTGGTTGAATTGTTTATTATCTGACTCCCCTGGGGGAAGTGAACAGCTGTGTGTCACACATACTCTAGTGCCTGGCCCAAAAGAGTGTTCAATTAATACTTGTTAAAAGAAAGCATAGGTAAGCCCCAGTTGGATGTGAGGGCAATCTGGCTGCCACATCTGTCACCCCACTGATCACCAGGGTTGATTCGGCTGATCTGGCTGGCTAGGTGGGTGTCCCCTTCCTCCCTCACCACTCCCTGTGTGTCCCTCCTGAAGCTGCGCGCTCGGTGGAGGAGGACGACCTTCCCCAATAGAGGAGGACTGTTCTTCGGTCAAGGGTATACGAGTAGCTGCGCTCCCCTGATAGAACCTCCAGACAAGTTCTCAAGCCCCAGTAAAACATGTTTGAGATATTTACATGGGAATTTCTGCTCAGTGTAGGAAACCAATCTGTTACATGTGATGTGGTGGAACATCATGGAATGGTGCTCAGCACAGTGATGAATCTGATCCTCCACGGAGAGCATAAGAGTGGCAGAGATTCATGCAGAGGGGCTTCAGTAGATGCTTTAGGAGTAAGAGGCACCAGTCAAGTCCTCAGGTGTGAGTTAAAGTGTGAAGCAGAAGGATTCAGGATCATAGGAGCCCTAGGAGAGGAACAAGAGCAGGGAGGGTCAAAAGTAGAGCCTATTGCAAATGCTGACTCCTCTCTCTCAACTTTTAAAAAGTATCTGAGCAGCTCTGAACCCTCAGAAGTGAACTTTAGCCAAAAGGATGTTAGTAGCCTCGGAAAAACTCCTGAAACTGCTTGGGTTTGAGAATACGTGTTGGGACTCCCCCCACCAAAGAGTCAAAGTCTACCTTTGTGAATGAATATCTTGGGGTCCATAGTAGAAAGATGCTCTGCACTCCTAGTTGTTATTGTTTTCTACCATCTAGGTAAATTTCTGACTCGTTAGGCCAGATATTTTCTTCACATATGTATATATTAGCTGTACCAAAGAGTTAGTTATTCTAGTCTATGATGGAATATATGTCTTGGGTGCTATTTAAATAAACATGTAGTAAATATTTTTTTCATATTTTTGTGACTTTTGCATTTTAAGAAAAACTCTGAAGTTCTAGCAGCACTGCCCATTGTGTATATACCAACTTAAAGGTCTAAAAAGATCACTCACAAAAATAAAAATACTATAAAAAGATCACTCACATCCACTCCTTGCCAAACCTAAGAACATTCCCTAGTCGTTGTTGATTGTGTTCTACTTTGTGCTTGAAGTAGAGAGGAAGGCTTCGTGGCAGAGGTGGCTTTTGAAATGAGCCTTTAAATATGAAAGTGGTTCCAGAACAAGGATTCATTTTGAATGAAGTCACAGGAGTGATGTTGTTTGGGGTTTATTTGGAACAGTGACGAAGCGGGCGCTTGTTACTTGGGTCTTTGAAAATTTGCAGGCATAATTTCAATGGCATCATATTCTGCAATGGCTATATCATGTGTCCTTTGCAGGTAACTGGGTATTTTTAGCTCCAGGATTATATTGGGCTTTATTTTATAAAATATTGATCCTGAAGCTGCTTAATAAATTAATTTGAGTAGAACAACATGGAAAGTGAGAAGAAGGGGTGGAAACATGAATTCAAAGGTAATTCAAAAATTACCATTATTTGACTAGGTCTTCATTTCCCCCCAAAATCTAATCTTTCTTTGCCTTTATTACTCACTATTCATCCCACATTTACCTAACAAGATTCCTTATAACTGGTATCCAGTCTTCCTCCTTCAGCATCTTAACGGTTTAATCATATTTCAGGGAATTCCTGCTCCCACCATCATCCCTAGAAATCCATGTTCTGGAAATGTGACCTCTCATACATCTCTTACCTCTCTAAACCTCTAATTTATAATCTGTAATAATAATAATATCTATCTCAGAATTGTGCTAGAGTAGATGATGAATGAAAATATTTCGAGTGTTCTTATTTTTGAATTGCAGTTTTAACTTGGCAATATTAATTTAACATTTTGTCTTGCTTACAGTAATTCATGTCTATGAATTATTGCTTCATCTAGATTATAATTTAAGGTATAAATTGTGTATTATTTTTGTTTCCACCACAGAGTTTCATGTACTGCCTTATGCATTAGGTATTTAATTCATGTTTTTAACTTGAATTAAGTGACAATTTATAATTTTTAGCAGCACATCTGTCTTGAATTGTGATTATTTGGGGGCTTCTGGGGAACACACCAATATCAGATAATTTACTTTGTCGTAAGTCATATGAGGGCAGATAGGCCATGCCATCACATCTTTTAAAGTCCTAGATTTTCTTCCAAATGGTAGGAACCAAATAAATATTTGATGAACCAAGACATGAACACAGAAGAAGCAACTCCTGTATCATTTTAAATTCCCGGAGATGCCAAAGAATTACACATTGACTTGCTTATTTATGTAACTGGAAAGTGAGTTATTTTGTTTTACAACTTTTGGAGTCCTTAGAAACTCTGACTAGTGCATCTTATTTTCAGAATATATGGGGTGTTCTCATGTTGCTGTGTACATCACATCTGGAAAGATGGCATTCATTCTTTCTAGAAATATTTATGAGTCTCTACAATGTTCCCGGCTCTGTGAAGAGCACAGAAGTTCAGATGTAGAACCAAATGGAAAGATCTGTTTGCTCTCTGTTAATAAACTTTCAAAGGCTGCTCAGCTGGAAGCCTATCTCCTTTTTCTCTGAAACCTGGAGGTTTACTTCAGGAGGGCTTTGTAGAAACCAGAAAAGAAAAAGGAAATCAGTTGTGCAAGGGATCCCTAAGAACCTTACCCCAAGAGTAATCTGCTTTAAACATATATACCTAAATTCAAGAAGTATGTATACAGCCTATCAAAATAGTTAGATTTAACATGAAAAAAGTTTTCTCTTATTTTAAATTTGTAATCCATTTTGAATTTACTCTTTAATGTAACTTTTTCTTAGAGCCAATTCTAGGTCAAGTTTTTTTGGGGGTTTTGTTTTTTTCTTTTTTTATTGGCTGCATTTTGTCTTTGTTGCTGTGTGCGCGCTTTCTGTAGTTGTGGAGAGTGGGGGGCTATTCTTCATTGCAGTTCACAGGCTTCTTATTGCAGTGGTTCTCTTGTTATGGAGCACAGCCTCTAGGCACTTCAGTAGTTGTGGAGCACGGGCTCTAGAGCACAGGCTCAGTAGTTGTGGCACACGGGCTTAGTTGCTCCCCAGCATGTGGGATCTTCCCAGACCAGGAATCGAACCCGTGTCCCCTGCATTGGCAGGTGGATTCTTAACCACTGTGTCACCAGGGAAGCCCTAGGCCAAGTTTTAAAGTGGATAAAAATCCATCTTTGATAATTCCACCTCCTTCTCTGAGTTGTCTTTCCTTATCCTTACTTTCTAGGCATTCAGTATTATCCTGTTGCTTAATCCAGCAGGACCTAATTCTCACTAAGTTTTCCATGTCCTTTAGATGCGTTAATGTTCTCGTGTCCACAGACTTTGATGTACTATAACTAAAAATTGGGATGTAAACATATGAACAGGAGATATTAAAGACACATTAATATTTCATTTGAAATAACCAAATAATTATTACATTCTTAGAGGTTTTTTTTTTAATTTATTTTGCTTCATTATTATTCTGCTTTTATGAGCTGCAAAACAAAAAAGTTTTGGTATTCAAGCCATAATAAAATATCTTCACCTCCATGATTAGTGACAGTGCCCTTCTAATTATTTTTAGGTTAAAAAAAGGCCAAAGTGAATCTGATTCTAATTCTAAAAGAATATATACTAGTTTTTTTAATAACTAATTTTGTGGTTAGATTTCAGCATAATATAAAAAGTAGAAACCAAATTATTTTTTAATTAGTACATTATTTTTAATTCTAGCTATTAAAATTTTCTCATCTTTATGTAGTAACATTCTCCAAGCAATTCTCTATGTCTAAGGAAAAATATATTTTTCTGTGTTTATGGGTTACGGTGAGGAAGATCATATTATTGTCTTCATTTTATGAACAGAGGTTAAAGACACTATAATTTTTTATGTTCCTTGTTTGATTTTTAGTGTATATCCCACATAGCATCCTGCCTAATGTCACTTAAATTATGAATATTCAAAAAGTATCAGTTGTTAGCAATGTGTCCATTTTTCAAGGCAACATTCCTCCTTCGTAATAGTTAACTTTGCTCCCTTCCTTACTCTGCCACATCCCGATATTAAAACACTCATGCCTTGCTATTTCCGTTGTGCTGTGTGCATCAGGCACTTTGCAGTGCACCAAAAATACAGCGATGAAGAAGCCAGGAAAGGCCTTCACTTGCATGGAGTTTGTATTCTAATTCCTGTGTGCAGCGCGTAGGGAACAAATAACCCAGGTAACTTCAGATTATGCCACACAGAAAATATACAGGCTGAGTTGGTAGAGAACACTCTTTAACATTCAGCCTTCGCTTATGTGTGTATTCATTCAATGTATTTATCTGAAGTAGCTATTACAGGCACCAGAAGCCACGAACGCAAGTGCCTGTGTGTGAAGTGTGAAAAGCAGCTACCTAATGAAAGTCGTAGATGTGCTTTTTGAAAGTTCTTCAAATTTTTTTTTTGCTGACCAAACCAGATTGCCTTTGGAATACATCTGCCCACTGTTGTCTGCCTCTACATGCAAATGCCCTCTTTTTCAGAAGGTAGCAGATACATTCTCCTTCTTTTGAATGCCAATCTCATTGATGAACATAAAAGTACACAAAATTCATTCATTTATTCATTCACTCATTCATTCAGTAACCTTTAAAGTAACACCTTTATTTCAGTATTGTTGTATGAAGTAGAAAGCCAGGAATCACACTCTACTCTCCAGTAAATTATGAACCATGTGACATTCTTTCTGTCTACCCAGCCAGCATTAGATTCCTCCTCTTCAGAGCCCACGAAGAATTTTTTGTCTCGCGTGTATTTCTATATATATCTTGTCTTCCTTACCTAGCTCTATGTTTCTTATATATCTTGGCATTCTTCATGACATCTAAAGTTGTGCCTTCCCCACAGAAATTGCTCAATACATTTTCATTACATGAATGAGGAAAAGGTCACACTAACTCAGAGCTGTTACACATATGATCACTATGTATTTTCCAGGTTAAAGCATCATATTTTGCATTTATTTACATTGTGAATTATGGTGAGGATATAATGGGCAACATGTTCCCTAATTATTTAGTTTTATCTGACATTTAATTCCCTCAGTTGGTATCCTTAATTAATTACCTAAGGTTAGAAAGAATATTTAAAATTCATTTTAAATTTTCAGAGATACTGACTTTCAGAAGGAAAGTAATATGAAATCCAGACACTATTAATTTCTATTTTAGGGGAATTTTGAGAATCATGTTATACACTTAGTGTAAATGGGAAAATTGGGAAAGGGGTGAGCATGTAGTCAAAACAAGGACACAGAGAATCCCTGAATTGGGTTTGCACCAGAAAACTGGTTTTGTTTGCTCTTACTTTCTTGGATCAATTCATATTTCAGTTTAATAAAAGATAAACTCCAGGGTTTAGAATACACAATTTTAAATTGTTTATTGTTTTAAATCATTTGTGTCTTTTGAGGAGGGAGGTAATTAAAAAGTTTGATTTGGTAAATATGAGGCACATATTGGAGATTAAAATGGAGTTGTCAGGAAAGCAGTTAAATACAAGAAACTGGGGATTGGAAGAGAGAGTATATATCTGAAGATATAAGTGAAAGACACTGAAAGCCATGAGGTTATATGGTATCCAAAGTTAAACCCAAGCACTCCAGAGTTAAGACATCTATTAGATGAGGGGAATCAAAAGGATACTAAAAAGAGGCAGCTAGAAAAGTAGGAGGGAAACTAAGAGAGTGTTCTGGAGGCCAAGTGAAGAAAGTGTGTAAAGGAGAATCAGATGATCAGCTTGCTGAAAGCTACTCATGGATCAAAGCTACTCGTGGATCAAGACTGAATATTGGCCATTGGACTTAATAACATGAGGTCAATGGTGATCTTTTAGTGGAGTGGTGGGTATAAAAACCAGTTAGAAATATTTTCAAAAGAGAGTGGGAAGGTGCCCAGGAGCCCCACAGTGTCCTGCTTGGTTTCAATATGAAGACTGAAGGAATTACTATGCAAAGTACTTAACCAAGTTCCTGGGACTTGGTGCACCAAACAAGAAGTGGCTAACATGCTAGAGGCACTGGGAGAAGGACATTCATATTTATTATGCACCTACTATGTGCCAGAACTTGGACAAGCAACCCCAAAAGTTTGGACAACCATGAGGAAACAAAGAAACACCATGCAGGCAAAGGAGCAGGAAAAAACCCACAAGACCAAATCAATGAGGAGGAAATAGGAAAAATGCCTGAAAAAGAATTTAGAGTAATGATAGTAAAAATGATACAAAATCTCGATAACAAAATGGAGAAAGTACAAGAAACAGTTCATAAGAACTCAGAAAAACAAACAGCAATGTATAACAAAATAACGGAAATTAAAAATACTCTAGATGCTATAACCAGCAGAATGACTGAGGCAGAAGAACGAATAAGTGAGTTGGAAGATAGAATGGGGGAAATAAACGCCACAGAGCAGGAAAAAGAAAAAAGAATAAAAAGATTAGAAGACAGTCTCAGAGACCTCAGTGATAACATTAAGCGTACCAACATTCGAATTATAGGCATCCCAGAAGAAGAAGAAAACAAGAAAGGGTCTGAGAAAATATTTGAAGAGGTTATAGTGGAAAACTTCCCCAACATGGGAAAGGAAATAATTCACCAAGTCCAAGAAGCACAGAGAGTCCCATACAGAATAAACCCAAGGAGAAATACACCAAGACACATATTAATCAAACTAACGACAAAGAAAAAATATTAAAAGCAGCAAGAGAAAAGCAACAAACAACATATAAGGGAAAACCCATAAGGATAACAGCTGACCTTTCTACAGAAACTCTGCAGGCCAGAAGGGAATGGCAGGATATACTGAAAGTCCTGAAAGAGAGAAACCTACAGCCAAGAATACTCTACCCAGCAAGAATCTCATTCAGATTTGAGGGAGAAATCCAAAGCTTTCCAGACAAGCAAAAGTTAAGAGAATTCAGCACCACCAAACCAGCCTTACAACAAGTGCTAAAGGAACTTCTCTAAGTAGGAAACACAAGAAAAGGAAAACACCTACAAATACAAACCCAAAACAATTCAGAAAATGGTAATTGGAACACACATGTCAATAATCACCTTAAATGTAAATGGATTAAATGCTCCAACCAAAAGACACAGACTGGCTGAATGGATCCAAAAACAAGACCCTTCTATATGCTGCCTACAAGAAACCCACTTCAGACCGAGGGATACATATAGACTGAAAGTAAAGGGATGGAAAAAGATATTCCATGCAAATGGAAGTCAAAAGAAAGCTGGAGTAGCAATACTCATATCAGACAAATTAGGCTTGAAAGTAAAGACCATTTCAAGAGACAAGGAAGGACACTACATAATGATCAAGGGATCCATTCAAGAAGAACATATCACAATGGTAAATATCTATGCCCCCAATATAGGAGCACCTCAATACATAAGGCAAATGCTAACAGCTATAAAAGGGGACATCGACAGTAACACAATAATAGTGGGAGACTTGAACACCCCACTTACATCAATGGACAGATCATCCAAACAGAAAATACATAAAGACACACAAGCTTTAAATGACACATTAGACCATCTCAACTTAATTGATATTTATAGGACATTCCATCCAAAAACGACAGACTACACGTTCTTCTCAAGTGCACACGGAACATTTTCCAGGATAGATCACATCTTGGGTCACAAATCAAACCTCAGCAAATTCAAGAAAATTGAAATCATATCAAGTATGTTCTCAGACCACAACGCCATGAGACTAGATATCAATTACAGGAAAAAAAACTGCAAAAGATACAAACACATGGAGGCTAAACAATTCACTCCTAAACAACCAAGAAATCACTAAAGAAATCAAAGAGGAAATCAAAAAATATCTAGAAACAAATGACAACGAAAACACAACCCAAAACCTATGGGACGAAGCAAAAGCAGTTCTAAGAGGGAAGTTGATAGCAATACAGTCCTACCTTAAGAAACAAGAAAATTATTGAATAAACAACCTAACCTTACACCTAAAACAACTAGAGAAAGAAGAACAAAGAAACCCCAAAGTGAGCAGAAGGAAAGAAATCATAAAGATCAGAGCAGAAATAAATGAAAAAGAAAGGAAGGAAACCATAGCAAAAATAAATAAAACTAAAAGCTGGTTCTTTGAGAAGAGTAACAAAATGGATAAACCATTAGCCAGACTCATCAAGAAAAAAAGGGAGAAGATGCAAATCAACAGAATTAGAAATGAAAAAGGAGAAGTAACAACGGACACCTCAGAAATACAAAACATCATGAGAGACTACTACAAGCAATTATATGCCAATCAATTGGATAACCTGGAAGAAATGGATAAATTCTTAGAAAAATACAATCTTCCAAGACTGAACCAGGAAGAAATAGAAACCATGAACAGACCAATCACAAGTACAGAAATTGAGGCAGTGATTAAAAATCTCCCAACACACAAAAGCCCAGGACCAGATGGGTTCATGGGCGAATTCTATCAAACATTTCGAGAAGAGTTAACACCTATCCTTCTCAAACTCTTCCAAAATATTGCAGAAGGCGGCACACTCCCAAACTCATTCTACGAGGCTACCATCACCCTGATACCAAAACCAGGCAAAGATGTCACAAAAAAAGAAAACTACAGACCAATATCACTGATGAATATAGATGCAAAAATCCTCAACAAAATACTAGCTAACAGACTCCAACAGCACATTAAAAAAATCATACACCATGATCAAGTGGGGTTTATCCTTGGGATGCAAGGATTCTTCAATATACACAAATCAATCAACGTGATACATCATATCAACAAATTGAAGGATAAAAACCATATGATCATCTCAATAGATGCAGAATAAGCTTTTGACAAAGTTCAACCTCCATTTATGATAAAAGCTCTCCAGAAAATGGGCATAGAAGGAAATTACCTCAACATAATAAAAGCCATATATGAAAAACCAAAAGCCAACATCGTTCTCAATGGGGAAAAACTGGAAGAATTCCCTCTAAGAACAGGAACAAGACAAGGGTGTCCACTCTCACCATTATTATTCAACATAGTTTTAGAAGTTTTAGCCACAGCAGTCAGAGAAGAAAAAGAAATCAAAGGAATCCAAATTGGAAAAGAAGAAGTAAAATTGTCACTCTTTGCAGATGACATGATATTATATATAGAAAACCCTAAAGACTCTACCAGAAAACTGCTAGCACTAATTGTTGAGTTTAGTAAAGTAGCAGGATACAAAATGAATGCACAGAAATCTCTTGCATTCCTGTACATGAACAACGGAAGAGCAGAAAGAGAAATTAAGGAAACTCTCCCATTCACCATTGCAACAAAAAGAATAAAATACCTAGGAATAAACCTGCCTAAAGAGGCAAAAGATCTGTATGCAGAAAACTTTAAGACATTGATGAAAGAAATCAAAGACGACACAAACAGATGGAGGGACATACCATGTTCCTGGATTGGAAGAATCAACATCGTGAAAATGTCTGTACGACCCAAAGCAATTTACAGATTCAATGCAATCCCGATCAAATTACCAATGGCATTTTTCACAGAACTAGAGCAAGAAATCTTACGATTTGTATGGAAACGCAAAAGAGCCCGAATAGCCAAAGCAATCTTGAGAAGGAAAAATGGAGTTGGTGGAATCAGGCTTCCTGACTTCAAACTATACTACAAGGCCATAGTGATCAAGACAGTATGGTACTGGCACAAAAATAGAAAGGAAGATCAATGGAATAGAATAGAGAACTCAGAAGTAAGCCCAAACACATATGGGCACCTTATCTTTGACAAAGGAGGCACGAGTATACAATGGAAAAAAGACAGCCTCTTCAATAAGTGGTGCTGGGAAAATTGGACAGCAACATGTAAAAGAATGAAATTAGAACACTTCCTAACACCATACACAAAAAGAAACTCCAAATGGATTAAAGACCTACATGGAAGGCCACACACTATAAAACTCCTCGAGGAAAACATAGGCAGAACACTCTATGACATCCATCAAAGCAAGATCCTTTTGGACCCACCTCCTAGAATCATGGAAATAAAATCAAGAATAAACACATGGGACCTCATGAAACTTAAAAGCTTTTGCACAGTGAAAGAAACCATAAACAAGACTAAAAGGCAACCCTCAGAATGGGAAAAAATAATTGCCTATGAAACAACGGACAAAGGATTAACCTCCAAAATATACAAGCAGCTCATGCAGCTTCATACCAAAAAAGCAAATAACCCAATCCACAAATGGGCAGAAGACCTAAATAGACATTTCTCCAAAGAAGACATACAGATGGCCAACACACACATGAAAAGATGCTCAACATCACTCATCATCAGAGAAATGCAAGTCAAAGCCACAATGAGGTACCACCTCACACCAATCAGAATGGCCATCATCACAAAATCTGGAAACAACAAATGTTGGAGAGGGTGTGGAGAAAAGGGAACTCTCCTGCACTGTTGGTGGGACTGTAAGTTGGTACAGCCACTATGGAAAACAATTTGGAGGTTCCTTAAAAAACTACAAATAGAGCTACCATATGATCCAGTAATCCCACTCCTGGGCATATACCCAAAGAAAACCATAATCCCAAAAGAAACTTGTACCATAATGTTTATTGCAGCACTCTTTACAATAGCCAGGACATGGAAGCAACCTAAATGCCCATCAACAAATGAATGGATACAGAAGATGTGGCATATATATACAATGGAATATTACTCAGCTATAAAAAGGGATGAGATGGAGCTATATGTAATGAGGTGGATAGAACTACAATCTGTCATACATAGTGAAGTAAGTCAGAAAGAGAAGGACAAATATTGTATGCTAACTCACATATACGGAATCTAAAAATGGTACTGCTGAACTCAGTGACAAGAACAAGGATGCAGATACAGAGAATGGACTGGAGAACTCGAGGTATGGGAGGGGGTGGGGGGTGAAGGGGAAGCTGAGACGAAGCGAGAGAGTAGCACAGACATATATATACTACCAACTGTAAAATAGTCAGTGGGAAGTTGTTGTATAACAAAGGGAGTCCAACTCGAGGATGGAAGATGCCTTAGAGGACGGGGGCGGGGAGGGTGGGGGGGACTCGAGGTGGGGGGAGTCAAGGAAGGGAGGGAATATGGGGATATGTGTATAAAAACAGATGATTGAACCTGGTGTACCCCCCCAAAAAAAAATTTTAAAAATACAATAAAAAAAAAAAAAAGAGTGGGAAAAAGCTAGATGAAGACAAGTGTCAACAAATATTTCAAGGGGTTTTGATGTAAAAATGAAATGAAAAAAAATGGGGCAGTACCTGGAAAGAGAAGTAGGGTCAAGAAAAGGTGTTTTGTAAGATGGAATAAATAACAGCAACAGTGTTATTAAGCTGGTGGGATTGGTTCAATAGAAAGGAAGAATTTGCTGATGCTGAAGATAGGGTGGCAGAATTTCTGCAAAGGTGTTCCTGAGTAGACAACAAAGGATGAGCTCTAATGTGCAAGGTGGAGGACTGGCCTTATCCATGAATTAGGAAGGAAGGTACAGTGTATGAGCACAGAGGCAAGGAGGTGGGAGATTGGGGTGGGTAACTTTATGAGCTGAGAGTGAGGATGACGGAGAGCTGTTAGAGAGTTGAGGAGAAGAGTATGGTATGAAAAGTTTATCTGGTAAAATGAGAGCGGTAATGAGCAAGGAAAATAAAGTAGGATTATAGCCAATACTAAGGACCCACTTGCGATTCACGATCATGACTTTAAAGTGCGACTAGTACACATCATTTCAGGTTTCTTTTTCATGGAATGGCTTAGGCAGATAGTTGGATTTAGGCAAGATTAAAGTTTCACCAAAAGAATGTGATAAACTTAGAGGGAAGGAAAGAGAGTTGCATACATATACAAGGAGGTAATTACAATGAATACACAAGGGATTTAAACTAGGCAATGGGTATAAGGATAGTGCAAAGGTAGTAGAATAAATGGATTGCTAGTCTCAGTGGGCACAGATTTTTTAAAAACTTAAGTACTAGAAGGAATAAGTAGGGAAAAAAACAAGAGTCAGTGATTAGAGAATGAGGTGCTTGAAACTGTGATTTGAGTGGGGTTTCTATAAATGGTAATGAAAAGATCTTCTAAGACATGATCACAGGAGTTGGTAGCTGTAGAGACAAGGTCATGGGAGGAGTGGATGTCAAGGAACCAAGTTCAGGGCATTGGAGAATCATTCATCTGGATATTGAAGTTGAGTTGAAGAGTGTTTTACAGTAAACCAAGAGTCAAAGTCTTCAAAATCTGAAGGAGAAGAATGGTGTGAAAAACTGAGATGCAGTATCTTCTGTAGTCTGATAACATGGGATTCAAAGTTCGGGTTTATAGGGAGGAGAAAGAGACTTGTTTGGAAGTAGTTATGAAGTGCAAGTAGGGTATTTACCCCACTTCCAGGCCTGGTGTTATGAGAGGTATGGAAGAAGGAAGAGCCACCTCTTGAGAGAGCTAAGGGGGATGGAGTGCTGTCAGAAGAGAGCCAGTTTTCAGTGGCTACATGAAGGTAAAGATCAGGTTCAAGAAGAAATTGAAGAGTAAATTAGCTTCACTTCTGACTGCTCCAGAGGACACAGTGTGTTGGGGAGGAGTTGGAGTTGGGAGCAAAAAGAGGAATGAATATATACAGCCTTCATGGAATTGGAGACGCTGATGTGGGTTTCATCTGGGGTGACTTAAATAGGAATAAAAGACCAAATGGGATGGGAGCTGATCCAGAGCACAGAGGGGACCTGTCTGTGTTGTGGGGGAGGGTCTTGCCAATGGTCTACAGAGCTGAGAATGTATTATTGGAAAATAAGCGTGTTTGACAAAAGAGACTGTAGTTTTAATGTTCATGAGTGGAAAGGTAGAATGTGAATAAGAGTAGAGTCTTAACTTTTGCTAGAAAATTCTGCTTTGGGTCATTTATAAATTGGTGATATTCTGTAGAAATTTAGCCTAAGCTATTTCTGAGCTTATAAAAGAAGAAACTTGTTTAGGGAATGATTCTTATGAGTTTTGCCAGATCTAGGCTGATACTGTGGTTCCAGGAATTCATATGTGTTTTGTCATTAACTTCTTGGGAAAATCTTGACTTTCACATTATATAATCTATAGATAATACCCTTTTTCCCATATTTCCCTTCAGTTTCCCAGAGTCTAAGTTTCACTGATAATGTTTAGCTTTATTGTGGTTATGACAGGGACTTAGTATGCTGAGTGAACCAATTTTCTGGTCCATGCATCAACTTTAATTATTTAAAAATACATTTACATTCTTAAATCCTCTGCTTAAGAATGAAAATTAGGTCATTGCCAGCTATCTAAATAATAGCAAATTGTTGAAGTCTCTGAGCTATTTCCTTTTTCTCTCATTTCTTGCATCTTTTCCTTTTCTTCTGACCTTCTAGTGGATTCTCCTCATTGCCATTTTTGAGGCTGTGATCTTCAATTCCTATCTTGGTTTGTTTGTTGGTTTGTTATTAATTCTCATCATTCTTTCCTGATTGGCATTAATAATTTCATTGCCCCTATGTTTATATTTCAGTTTATTTAGCAATTAAATTGTATTTTAATTTCTCCTAGATGAAGTTTCCTGCTTTTCAATTCAATTCTAATTTTTATTTGTTCTTACAGTTATTACTTTTTTCTTGCAGATATTCTGAACCCCTTGAGATGAGTTCTTGCTTACATGTAAAGCTTCCTCAGAAGAGAAAGATATTTAACTTCTTCCATTCTAAAATAATCCAAAAATTATTTTTAATCATGACCAGGGAAAAATAGTTGATTGCATACATTTCCTTTAAATAAATTTTAGTAACAAAACAAGGAATGGAATAGGGGAAAATACAGCTATTCTTTTTTTAAGATGGCTTTCCTCTCTTTTGAGCAGGTGGAAAAAGGGGCTATGCCATTCACAGCTCAGTTGGCTTCCTTCTTCTCTGCCCTTCTTTGCTTTGATTATCTCATTAATTGCTTTTGCCTCCTCTTTTCATTTAATCTTGGATCATGCTAGGTCCAAGAGGAGAGTAAAGTTGTTAATGAATAGGAAAAATTCACTCTTATTATTTTTCCTCTTGCTCAAAATATTGAATTTGGGCCAAAGCAAAGAAAGCTGAGCCATTGACAGTCTTTATTTTTATGCGTATTTATGTATACTTCAACTGGTTACAGTTAGTAGATTCAGAAACATGTGTGGACCATATTGAAAAATCACATTAAAAAGCAGTATTTAATTGTTGGTACTTAATTGGGTGATATTTAACTTTTAAGTTTTCATGATTCAGAGTGTGGTATTTGAGTTTCCAGCCACTGCATTGAAAATGGATCTTTTTCTTAGAAATATGTATTTAGTGGCTGGCATCATAAGTACATGGACCAAGTAAAGTATTTATTATCCTAAAATACAAATTTTCACATGGTATGGAATGCTATTGTGTTGGTGTAGCCACTGCATTCATTCTCTGATTGAATAGAAGCCAAATTATAAGCAAAACTGGTTAGTGAGCCTAGAACTGGTGGACATGCTTATGATTCTAATGTTTTATGATTTACAAATTTAATTTTTGATTGCAAACAACTTATAATTAAAAAATTATCAGATGCCCCCAACGTATGTATATATATGTTTTTTAATCATGTATTACATATACAAATAATGTATAATATGCATTATAAGAAAAAAGTCCCCCCAAAACCAGAAATTTTATAAGAATGAAAAAAATGCATGCAATGTTTCTAATCTTTTCTTTCTGCTTTGTACCTTCCCTGAGGTGGACACATCAGTTTTAAAACTACTGAAAGTGCTTGCATCTTTGCTATGGAGATAAACTTGTCACAGGTACCCAACATGTAGAAGAGTCAAATAACCAAGGCACCCAAATGACAGCACAGCCTTGGAGACACAAAAATAAAGACTGCCCCTCTGACTTCTTTTTCTGGGTGACTTGCAGGTCAATGGTCCTCATTCTGAGTTACATATTCCTTTTTTTTTTTTTTTTTGGCTGCGTCAGGTCTTTGTTGCCACACATGGGATCTTTCTTTGAGGTGCGCAGCCCTTCGCCAAGGCATGTGGGTTTCTCTCTAGTTGTGGTGTGTGGGTTTTCTCTTCTTTAGTTGTGGCGCATAGGCTCCAGGGCACGTGGGCTCTGTAGTTTGCAGCACGCGGGCTCTCTAGTTGAGGTGCATAGGCTTAGTCGTCCCTTGGCATGTGGGATCTTGGTTCCCCTACCAGAGATCAAACCTGTGTCCCCTTCCCTGCGGCACGGATTCTTTACCACTGGACCACCAGGGAAGTCCTTACACATTCCTTTTTATATAAGTGCTAATGTCATTGGTAAAAACAATGGATGCCTCCACCAAATGACTTTTACAGATTCCAAAGTTCTTCCCTAACCTGGTTAATTTTGTAGTTTAATTCTGGAAGCGTACATCTTTTTCTTTCTTTTGAGTTTATGAGGATGCTGCTCTAACACACCCCTTCACAGCAGACCACATTGTTGCATTGTGTGCAGTGAAGCTAGTCCTCGTTCTATGGAACTTCCTCTGATTGACCAGACACTGTCAAAAGTGAGGTATGTGAAGCTGGCTTCTAGCGTACCGATCTTTTATTTCAGTACTTCCCTCCCTTATAGCTGAGCTCCGTTGCCCCATCATGCATTGCCCTCGTTGCCTAACCCTGACCTTTGTGTACAGCACCTGGGTTCTATGCCTGTCTCTCCCACATCCAATATTTTGAAACTGTATGGTTCTGCATTCCTTAGTAGAGGAACTTTCTCTTGCTGTAACTTGAAAGCTAGAACATCTTGAAAACTATAGAGTTCTCTTGGCAAAGTCTCATCAGCAGACACTCCAGTTAGCTAGTGTTACCTGTCCTTTTACCACACAAAACCCTTCCCAACATCCCCAACCCTGGCTCTTGCCTGCCATATTGAGCTACTTAAAATTCCACCATTGTACCTGTTCACATCATTTAGCCTCTCCTACCCTCTTCACCTTTCTATTCTGTATTCAAGACTCAGCTTAAATATTTCCCCAGGGAATATTTCTTTGAACTTTCTTGGAATGCCAGCATTTGAGTTTGCATATCACACTGTCATCACCCCTATTTAAGCACTTAACACACTGAATTGAAATTATCTAGATGTTTACCTTATCTTTTATTATTTGGCTGTAAACTCCTTGAGATAAGCCACTGTGTCTTGTTCACCTTTGTTTAAGCAGCAAATTGTTCAGGCAGGAAGGGAGGGAGAGAGGGAGGGAGAGAAGGAGGAAGTTAATTATAAAACTGAAGAAACCTAAAGAGCTCTTGGTCTTCCATCTTTAAACAGACAAGTAAATATTTGCTGGAAATATTTCATAATATGAAGGATAGGGACATAAATTTGAAGTTTTGTAGTTATGACATAAAATAAAAACAAATTATCTTTCTTCCAAGCTATTCATCTCAGTGTTCCTGCCTAATTTACATCTTGTGGTGCTTTTAGAATTTTATATCACTTTGAAATGCAAATTTTAAACACATACATTGCTCTGGGAATGTATTTCATATTTTATTGATTATAAGATGCCATTATAGTAAAGAACCCAATATATTAAATAAAATCATATTAGATATGTAAGTTAATTATAAAATACTTAATTTGGAATGTTAAGTTATGAAAAATGTGCATTTTATTAGAATCGGGGACGATGGTAATATTACTAACAGTAAAATCTAGCAATTATTGAATGGTTACTAAAAGCCAAGTATTTTACATAAGTTATAATACTTAATTCTCAAAACAACCCTACATGGTAAATTCTACTACTATTATATTACATATGAAGTAACTAAATGCACAAAGTTCACATTGGTAATAAGCCCTGGAAGTAAAATTTGAATCTAGAACAGTCTTATCTAGAGAAATGTGATCCAATAGAACTTTTATTCAATAATAGAAACATTCTATATCTGTACTATCCAACATGGTAGCGACTGGCCACATATGACCATCGAAAACTTGAAATATGGCTAATATAAATGAGAAACTGAATTTTAGTTTAACTTAATTACTTTTAATATAAATAGCTGCAGAGACAGAGATTTACTTTAAGGAATTGGCTCACATGATTGTGGAAGTTGGCAAGTCCAAAGATCTGCAGGATAAGCCAGCAGACTATAGACCCTGCAGTTCAAGTCCAAAGGTGGTATACTGGGAGAATTCCCCCTTCCTCAGAGGATTTCAGGCGTTTTCTATTAAGGCCTTCATCTGATTGGAATATGCCACTCACATTATGGAGGATAATCTGCTTCACTCGGTTTGCTGATTTAAATGTTAATCTCATCTAAAAGTATCTTCACAGAAACATCTAGAATGTTTGACCAAATATCAAGGCAGCATGGCCTAGCCAAGTTGACACAGAAATTAAGCATCACATAGTTCACCAAACATTTTTTGCATGCAGTATAACAAATTGCATTCTTCCAAGGAGTACACTAGAAAGGAATTTGACCAGTACTAAATTGAATTGCTTTCATAAAATCAAACAAAACTGTCTTGTTTAATAAATCATCAGATAAAGCATTCTAACTTAATGTTACCTGTTTCAGAGTATTCTAAAATTCTTTGATGCTATCTAATTATTATCAATACTACTTTCTTGTTTCCTATAGTATCTGAATAAAAGTATGAAGATTGCTCTCAATATTATCATTTTCCCATAGTGAAAATATCACAGTGATGGATGGGAGTCAAATCTACTATTACTTCCATCAAACAGTTACAGAACATATCTAATATATTTGGGAAAAAATGGTAGACCTGATGGGATGGTAGACCTGATGGGATGATATTATGTTACACATGCCATAATTAAGCATGGAACAATAGCTAATCATAAAAGAATAATTAAAATATTTGTTAATAATCCTCCTGTTTATATTTCAAATATGAAAAATGTTAAATTACACTTATTCATTAATTGCAAACTCTTAGTAATTGAAACTATTTAAAATGAATAGCAATACTTGATTTGGTCTGGTTTTTAATTTTGTACCAAGGATTTCAGCTCAGTACTTTCTTAACATAGCATCTTTGATTAAGTCATGAGGTTTTACTTAAGCAAAGAGTTGCCTTGGGAAGAGAAGTAGACACAGAGATACTTCCTGCATTTTTAAGTGTTCTTCCCTGTAGTAGACATTACTTCCTTCACAAACTATAATGTTGACATTGCCCTCTTTCATATTTGAATGAGGAAGATAGATCACAGGGAAGAAAACATCTGCCCTGTTCATGTTGTACAAGCATAATGATTGTTACTTGGTTTTTTCTTAGAATTATTTGAGAATTCATTGATATTTAGATATTTAGACTCATTGTCTACCTGAAGTTTTCACCAAGGTACCTCATTCCTGGTTGTTGCCCACCAGGCTATCTGCATGTGGCTGTTGTGAAAGATGAAATATTATGTTGCATTTGGATTTAAAATGGCTGGAGGCAGCCTTTATTTTAGTAATTTGCAAAATGGAAAGCTGAACTCAAAGTGACTGTAGCTTTAAGACTGAGAAGAGAAACTATGCCATGTGGTGAGTGTAATTAACCAAGGTTGGTGAGATTATTCCTAGAATGATGGGTTAATAATCACTTAGCTGGTGGCTTTATTTACAGGCTAGATGAGCAAGCCTTTTTCATCAGCTTTGTGGTTAACCTAGCCTCTTGGTTAAAAGCTACATTTCTGGTAGATTAAACAGATTTTATAGTTTCAGGTGAATAACTGAGAACCTTTGCCCCCCTCAATAAACATTAAACACAGGGACTGTCATTGAAGATAGTAAGAAAAAGAGTGTGTTACAAACTAAAAGAATCTCTCCTAAATCCTTTGCACACATCTCCCAACCCCCAGTCTCCTAACAGCCCAGTTCTTTGTGCTCTTCCTTCTGTTACTGGAATGAGTAATAGCACAGTTTATGGAAGTTGCAAAGTACTTGTGTCAACAAGATTCTTTTTTCTCAAGGCTTGTCATCAAATACCATGGTTTTCTATAGTTTCTTTTCATTTTAACCAAAGATGACTCAGAGTTTAAAGCTTATAATTTTTCTTTCTACACTCGGGTTTCCCACTGGTTTCACAGTTGTGGTCATTTAAAAATGTGTATCTGTACATCTCTTCCAGATAATTTTTTTATTTTTATTTTTTATTTATTTATTTATTTATTTTTGGCCACACTATGCAGCATGCGAGATCTTAGTTCCCCAACCAGGGATCAAACCTGTGCCCCCTGCATTGGGAGCATGTAGTCTTAACCACTGGACCGCCAGGGAAGTCCCTATTTCAGAGAATTTTAAACAGTATTCCGCTCTCTCTCTTCGTTTGATGGGTTGAATTCAACTCCATACAATGTCCACACAGGCCAGCCATCCCATTTCATGCAGTAATCCCAGCTTTAATGCTCCAGGATGTCATTATTTGTGCCATTGCTTTTTATCAAACACCTTCTTAAGCTCCTCAGTGGCCCAGCTTAAATTGTTCAAGAATGAGAATGTGACATTTGTGGTTATCCTGGACCTCAAGCCTATTCAAAAATTTTTTAACTTCATTGTCAATCTGAAAGGTGATTAAAGTGCATGAAGAACAGATTGACTTTCTCATCAAAACAGGCCATCGTCATAACTCATCTCCCATGTGGACTTGTATTAGATGTGGACTTTGATGCTAAATCTGTGCCTCTGAAGAGACGTAGAGGCCTCTAGATACTTTATGATTTCTCTCCTTAAAATTTTCATTTTAGGAGAGTTCAGTTCATCTTCCAGCTTCTAATTGCTAGTAAAAGTTACTGATTCATAGACTGTTAGAACAGAAAGGCCCTGGACACTTCCTAATTCTAGACTCCTTATTTTATATAAGAAGTTTTCGTTTTGTGGAAGGATTTTCCTGCTGTGGCCTAGTATATTTCTTTAAGTGTGTCACCAATAGTTATTCTAACCCATTTCTGCAAAATGTATCAGTAGTCTACAGTATACAGAGATTTTGTGAAGTGATCCTGGATAATTTTTATGCTTGTTGCCTTGTTTTATGAATGTGTACTCTTAAGTCAGTTCACCTGTACCCAATAGCTACTGAACACTTTTCTAGAGAATCTTTTATGAGATTTGAGTATCGTGTAAACATGAACATTCTATGCAAGCCTTTTCATTCATACTGAAACTGCCCTGTTATAAGAGCTAGAGAATAATTATGATCTTTGGCAGAATGGTAGTATCATTTTTTCTAACTCTCAGAAACTAGCTGTTGGCTTTTATACAAGGGAATATCAAGTTACTTTCTCTTTTATTAAAATTCAAAGGGGTGTAGAACAAAGTGTTCGGTATATAGAAGGAAGTGCTTCCTTTCCATAGAACAGTATGTTTCTAGTTCCTCCTAAAAATCTTTAATAAAACATGACAATACTCACTTTACAGAGCATGAATCCTATTAGATACAAAACTACTTCAACACCCAGATTGTCTCTGTGAAAGGGATCTACAGGACTCTGTTTTGCTCCTATCTTACTTAATAATGATTACTAAACTTGTATAATATTTCATTCTTTACTAAAGGGCCTCTTTATACATTATTATATCTTATTTAACTTTCACAGCAACCTGAAGAGAAAGGCATGTGTTGCAATTCTGACCATATTAAGTGAAAGTCAGATGTTATTTGGAGCAGTGATTTAGTTAACCAGGATCCACAGCCCTCTTCCATAGTCAGGGCTGACTATGGCCATTCCCATCATTTCCCTTCATTTCTTTGCCTTTCCCAGGCTGCATTCCTGCATCTACTCATCTTCCAGCTTCCTCCTCTAGTCACACTGAGCTATGAACCTCTGCCCTCTCCTTTCGCCACAAGATTCCCAATACTTTTCTGAGGCATTACTAACTTTTCTGAAAATGTGGGGTCATGTTGTACAGCAACAGGTTTCTGCCATCTCTCTGACCCTCCACCTCACTAACTACCCCTTCCCCAAACCCACGAGCATCAAGCATGTCCCTGTCCCTCATACAGGAGGGGAAAGTTAGGTTTAGGAAGGGTAAGTGATGGATCCAAATGATGGACCATGACCTGAAAGCCATGAGTTCTGATGATGGATCCAGGGCTCCACTTGTTACTTTAAAAATATCAACAATAACCATTTGTTTAGCACTTTAAAGTTTACATAGACATTTTACTAATGTTAACTCACTTTAATGTCTTTAACAACGCTATGAAGTCAGTATTATTGTTCCATTTTGAAGAAGCAGATATGGATACGTAGAGAATTGACTTACCTTAGGCAATGCCTATTTGTTAATGCTGGACTTTACTCTTTTCTTTGAGATTTTATTTACCTAAAATTGATTTCATCTGTTTGTGGGAAGTCTTGTAGTGTCCCCAGGATTTCTGTTAATTACTAGAGGTTCACAGTCTCATGGTCATCTTTTCCTACAGCTAAGCCCTTGATCTCAGCTAAATCCATCTTCTCCCTAGGACAATATACCTTTCAGCTCCAGTGCAATCCAGATATGAAAAATAGTATTTTATTTATTTATTTATTTATTTATTTATTTATTTATTTATTTATTTTACTTTCTGTAAAAACCAAAGCCGGCTGCTTCAGAAGTTGAAGAATGCAATACAGAAATTTTTCACCACCAACATGAGTAGAATTGGCATACTATTTTGACTTTAAAAAATAATTTTTTCATTTTGCTGGAAAGTTACCAATGGATTCAGTATTGGAACTTTTACTCCTAATCTCATAATCTTTAACCACAAAATACTATTTCATAGAAGTATTTGTTATTTAGGTTTGGTAATTATTGACATATCTATTCAGAAAATTTTAATTATAGAATAATTCAGAGACTATTAAGACATAAGTGATTCTCAAACTTTTTTGGCCTCAGGGCCCTTTTGCACTCTCAAAAAATCACTGAGGACTCCGAAGAACTTTTGTTTATATATTAGTTAATACTATTGGCTTTTACCATAATAGCAATTAAAACTGAGAATTTCTTAAAATATTTATTTATTTAAAAATGACAAACCAATTACGTTAACATAAATATTTTTATGATTATAACTATATTCTTTTTAAAAAGTAGTGAGAAGGTTAGCATTATTTTTAATTTTACTATTCTCTTTAATGGCTACCTTAATAGAAGATAATTGGATTTTCATTGTTGTTACATTTTAAGTATGTGATGAAAACTTAGCTTCATAAAGGTATATAGTTGGAAAAGGGAGATGTATTTGAGTCATGTTCTGAGATACATGTGATACTCTCCTTGATTACTATACCAAAATTCATCAAGTGGTAGTTATTTAGAGATTCTTACTCACTGTTAGGTGAGACCAGATAACAACCAAAGGTTGTAAAATGTGTTAAGTCTGCCAAAACTCTCATAATCTCATTGAATTCTGTAATTTTTTCTATCGTGTTTCTATGTGCTGGACACTGATCTAAGCACTTTGCATATATTAGCTTATTTAATCCTCATCATAGTGAGAAAGGTGCTAATATTAACCTCATTTTGAGGTTATTGAAGCAACTGAGTAAACTGAGGCATGGAAATGAGAAACTGATGCAGAGATTCTCTGAAATGAATTTGCCATTTTAGTCCTCAGCTCTGTTGTTTTACAGGATAGTAAATTCAAAGTAAAATAACCCTAATGACAAGGACAAATAACAGAATTGCAAAGTTATTGATAATCATATGACATATTGAACACTCTAATAATATATTGGTAAATTACAAAAGGAGATCACATAGTCCTCCTTTAGTAAGCCCAAATCACTTATTATTCCCTTAGCATGCCTCCAGTTATATTGTCATTAATGATCTGTTTTTGTAAACTTGTTTCTAATATAATCTTTTCTGAATATGACATTTAAGAACCACATTAGTACAGCTTCTGAATATAATTTTTAGCTAATCAATACATGTTTGCATGCAACATTCCCTTATGTTACTATAAAAATATGATTAAACTAATTTTAAGAATCTGTGTTTTGGATCCTAGTAGAAATGCAGCTAAAACAACACAACAGCTTTTCAGGATTGTAGAAATTCAAGAACATGGGAGTGACAGTTTTGGATGTTACAACATAAATTTTTAGAGGAGTTGGCAGGTATGGCTTAATAGGACACATGATCCCTCCTGTCAGTACAAGAAAGTGGGCATCAGGCAGTAGGAGAAGTAGCAGCTTCAAGAACAATTTTTATTCCCTTGAATTCTTTTTTGTTTTTTTATAAATTTATTTATTTATTTATTTAATGTATTTCTTGGCTGCGTTGGGTCTTCGTTGCTGCACACAGGCTTTCTCTAGTTGCTGAGAGCGGGGGCTACTCTTCATTGTGGTGCGCGGGCTCCTCATTGTAGTGGCTTCTCTTGTTGTGGAGCATGGGCCCTAGGCATGTGGGCTTCAGTAGTTGCAGCACATGGGCTCAGTAGTTGTGGCTCACAGGCTCTAGAGCACAGGCTCAATAGTTGTGGCGCACGGGGCTTAGTTGCTCTGTGGCATGTGGAATCTTCCCAGGGCAGGGCGCGAACCCGTGTCCCTTGCATTGGCAGGTGGATTCTTTACCACTGCACCACCTAGAAAGTCCCTCCCTTGAATTCTTAATGGTACCTTCTAGGAGCTTTCCGGGATACATTCAGCTGAGAAACCTATGATCAGTACTGAGTATGCTTTCCCAGGGTCATAGATGCAGTATCTGTGTGATATTTTGGAAACCTATCTGTTATAGTATGAGTAAGCAAAAAACTGGATGGAATAGCCCAGCTGAGATTTATCTATAAAATCTTCCCTCTGGTAGACAAAATAAATATTACTTAATAATATTAAAGCACTCCAAAGAAAATTTTGGGGAACAAGTTTATTTCCTCGTCTGAAATATGTCAAGATGCATACATTAACACTGAAAGTATGACTCAGGCAACAAAGAGATCAGTTGGTTTTTGCTTATAAGTCATTACAACTCAGCATACCATAAATATTCCTATAGATTCAACACCTGTCCTTCTTTTTACAAACCGTCTTCATTCAGAACATTTATCTTGTAAAAATAAAACTGAGTACTTGGCAAGTAACATGGGTCTCCCTATAGATCAATGTGTTATTTCTTTGCATTCCTCCATAGACTTTTAAGGGAACTGACACATTAGTCAAGTAAAAGGGGAAAAGGGCAACTGCATGGGGTAAGCTTCAGGTTGACAACTGGAAATTCCAGTCTGACTGTCAGAAAGAAAGACAGTGCTCAAGACACTAGTTCACTGGTCCCAAGAGATGACATTATGTTTTGCTTTGCTTTGGTTTTGGTTTCATCACTTGCACACAACAGAGCAGTAGGAGAAAGATGTGGAGTTGAAAAGATGATGGACAGAAAGGACACAGAAGAGAGAGAGAGAAATTGTAGTAATAAGTAGTTATAACTAGCATTTGTATAAAAATTTACAATTTACAATATCTCTTATACATTTTATTTCATATAATCCTAACCAAAGAGAAAAAAAAATTCCAGTGGAGGGATCTTCAGGGCATATTTATTTATCTTTTTTATTTCCAGTTTTTGAAGTTATTGTTATAACTGTGAAACATTTCAAACACACAAAAGCTCCTTTTATTTTATTTATTTATTTATTGACTGAATTGGGTCTTCATTGCTGCATGCGGGCTTTCTCTAGTTGTAGTGACTGGGGGCTACTCTTCGTTTGTGGTGCGCAGGCTTCTTATTGTGGTGGCTTCTCTTGTTGCAGGGCATGGGCTCTAGGCATGTGGGCTTCAGTAGTTGCAGCACGTGGGCTCAATAGTTGTGGCTCGCGGGCTGTGGAGCACAGGCTCAGTAGTTGTGGCGCACGGGCTTAGTTGCTCCATGGTATGTGGGATCTTCCCAGACCAGGGCTCAAACCCATGTCCCCTGCATTGGCAGGCAGATTCTTAACCACTGCACCACCAGGGAAGTCCCCACAAAAGCTTCTTAAGAATAATTTAACAAATACTCTGGGTATTTTTCTACCCAAAAGAGAAAGTTGAATGAAAAGAATTATTATATAAAATTAAGGCAGTTGTAACCATGCTGTTGTACATGGGGTACGAAAAAGATGATCTATAAAAACGATTAGGACAAGGATCCATTTAAATTTGCTTAAATTTCTTTCATCTAACTACTTATAAAGTTTAACACCTCAGAATATAAAACATCAGTTCCACATTCTTATCTGCCAGCACTAATTGCTTATTAATACTGCCATTTTTATAATAAATCCTAAGCTATTTAAAATAGTTCAGTATTTAGGACGGAATCAATAGTCATCACTGTTAGAGTTTAGAAAAGATACCAATAGAAGAGCAAAGTCACAGATAGATTAGAAGGCCATGAATTTATCTTTTAGGAAAGAAATTATTTAATACATGTCAATTGGTGCCTATGTTCTGTTTCTAATGATGCCTACATGAAAATGCATGGCTCTAGCCTTGAGAATTTAATCATACCAATTAATACAATTTTTACACAATAATTCTCTTTAGCTGAAACTGCTTTATAACATAGAATTATAAACTTCCTTTACAAATAACGCTAATTAACTGGAAGTGTAATAAACCATCTGCCTTGAGGAATAAGCAAGTATATTCTTTTCTAAACTTTCCCTAAAACATAAAAATTATTCTTTACTTTTGATACTTAGTATATCAGTATGCCCCATAGAGTTATTTATCGTAAATTCTCACTATCCTTTCTGTTCCCCCATAGTACAGTGCCTGGAATATTGTAAGTTCTTAATAAATGTAATTTTTATTAAATTGAATTTGTAAATTTTTCTAGAGACTGCCATCATTTTCTCTACCAAGCCACCGAGTTTCAGTTTGTTTTCACATGGCTTGCAGCTAAGACACTGATACCTTCCACATGAGTTTGACATGAAGTACTTTCACTTACATGTGGCTAATTTCAGATGCAAAGATACTCAGTTATTTGAAAGAGAATTCCTAACCATGGGTAGGAGGAGGTAATCCTGCTCAAGAATGCAAGAATGTTACCACTTTTTTGTTGGGCTAATTTCTAGAGAAGACAACTAATGAACAGAAATGTCAAGCTCTTCATAATTTTTTTTCAAAATCAGAACTGCAAAGAAAATGTTGGACTTTTCCACCATTTGAAAATATGGCAATCCTATTTCTAGGGGAATTAACTAAATGATGGACTAATGCTTACAGAGGAAAGTGAAGAGATCATATTTTCCAAAAAATTAGAAGGATTTTTTCCCTAAGGAATCTGCATTTTACATTAATAATTTTAACTAATATCAATAGAATATTAGCTAAGGATACTTTCCGTAACACATCCTGTCTCAGGGCAAAGTTGGTAACATGAAATGTGGTTTAATATTTAAGCTGCTCTCTGTTCTACACCTCTAAGCACATTTTCTGTTTAGAATAGAAGCGATAAATCAGTTTTTTTCTAAATTGATTTAATAATACTCTGTTGTAGTAGTGAAAATGGCAAGAGAAATAGAAATTTTATTTTGACAGTATGGGTACACTCTGCTTTATGGAATACATGTGTCCTTGAAAAAGTCTCTTTAAATCATTTTATATGCTCCTCTGGGGTTCCCTCTTAAATTTTACTCTGTAAATAATTTTACAGGTAAGGAATCAATTAACTATATAAGTGAATGTTCACGTGGATAGATGTTTGGTAGTCTTTAACTTATGTATTAAACAATATTTTTAAATAATGGAGTGTAGAAAGTCTGGGTCTTTAAAAGGAATACTTCCAAAGGATAACAGAAAAAGGGGGTCATGGCAAATTCCCTCTAGTTAGGGATTAAACTTATTTTTTGATGGAAACTGCCAAGGATTTACACACATTATAGATGAGAATAAAAAGAACATTTCCAGAAAGAAACCACTCACCTTGTGATTTGCAGCCGTCTTTCTTATGAGACCAGGAAAACTATAATCAGTGTAGCGAAAGCTTTGTGGATAAGCAAGTCAATTGCAAGGATAAGCAGCAGGCTCTGATGACCAGCAAAGACCATTCAAAGGCAGGAATTTTTAAAATTATATGACAAGTTATCCTTATGCTTATTTAGTGAAAAGAGACATTTTCTCTGGGTTTTAGGGGATAATTACAGAATTCATTTAGCACATTCCATCCCCTTTCTTCTGGGCTAAAGATAATCGCCCAAGTAGATGTCCTTACTTAGAGCATTCCTTGATAAGATAAATGAGTGTTTCCATTCAGTTGGCATTTAGATTTCTTTTTTTATTTCAAATTGCTAACCAATTGCCTTGGTAAAATTAGTCCCATATTAATAATTAGTCTGAGTAGAATAAGCTAGTTACTTTGAAACCCATTCATCTAAATTTCATCTATATATAAATTTATATAACAGAAAGTGAAAGCTTCCTCTTCTCCCACAATTGTTATTCCCTTGGAAATAATCATGTCTAAGGGTTTGGTGTATATCTTTACATTTTTTTCTCTCTTTCTCTCTCAATGAATACATACACGCTCACATTTATTCATTCATTCATTCAAAAATATTTATTGATATCCTATTATGAGCCAAGTATTGTTTTAGGTGGTGCAGATACAGCAGTGAATAGTCCCTGCCCTCACAGAACCTAACATTTTTTATTGTAAAGAGGTAATAATACAATAAGATATTCTGCCATAGCCAGATGTTCTTGCAGTCAGCAATACATCATAAGCAGGTCTTCAGATCAGTGTTTAGAGCCCCACCATATTCCTTTTTCCATTTATAATCTTGAAGTAGTCTATGCTCACCACCTATACATTTTTCCAGTCATGTCTCGGCTTACAAAAATCTGGGCTTCTTCCCACACCATTCTACTAAAATATCGTTTATCAGGTCTCGTGTGCTTGTTGTGAAATCCAGTTGATGCTGTTCAGTTCTCACTTTCTTTGACTCCTTCACAGTATGGGATACAGGCGACTCTGTATAACTCCCCTCCACTGCTCTAGTTCACACAGCAGCTGTTTCATGTCAGACTCTTTCACTGGTGCTTCTTGCTTTTCTTCTAAATGATGGTATTATTTCCTTGCCCTCAGCCTCCGTTCTGTCTTTCGATAGTGTCATGTGCTCCTATGAATTCACATACCACCTATATGCTAAGTAGTCTCAAATCTTTATGTTATTTCATCCTTTACACCTCCAGATGGGTATCTTATAGGTGCCTCCAGCTTAATACAGAGCAGGAGTCATCTTCCCATTCATTCCTGTTCCTGGATTTCTTAGTGCAGGAAGCCTCCTTTCACTCAGCCACCTAGACCAGACATTCTGGACTCATTTTCAACATTCCTCTGTCCCATGCTCTTCACCTATAATCTGTGACCCTATTAAATGTCCCTCTTTATAATCTCTAATCTTCCCCTCTCATCCTTGCTGTTACCCATCTCGGTTTTGACTATCAACATTTATCTCTTAGATTAATACAAATCCCCTTGCCTAAATCCTGTTCCATTCTAATGCATTCTTCACACTATAGCCAGAGTGCTTTTTCTAATGCAAAACTTATTATGTTATTCTTTCTTCAAAATTTCTGTGGATTCCTATGAGCCCTACATTAAGTACAAAAAACTTAGTACAGCTGTAGGCTGTAATACAGCTCTCTGTAATTTGGCACCTACTTGTCTATATACTCCGCAGATATTCCTATGAATGCAATCAGGTCTAACATGGTCCCTTCTGAGAGCATTTCCTGACCCGCTATTAGCACTCAGACAATGCTGTGGTTTTCTTTGCTGTAGTATTTACTGCTGTCATAATAATCTTCTAACTGTTGTCTGCATCTCAAATAGACTGAGTTCCTTGAGAGCAGGACCCATCGTATTCAACTTTGTGACCCCCAAAGCTAGCAGTGTCTGACTGGTGGTGGGTGAAGGAGTATTAAATAAGTAATTCATACTAAACTATGCCTAGTTTTCATCTCATAAATGAGTTGATATTTGTTCATGAAATGAAAACGTTGGCATAGATTTTGTATGACAACCCTCCCCAATCTCCACCTCCCACCAGAAGATGTAAGTACTAAACGATGAAATGAAAGCCTATAAATAGAATTATAGTCTTTGAGACAAAAAAGTCTTTTGGAAGGAAATAAATAAAGGAACTCCTTTCAGAATATGGAAAATAAATTATAAATTTCTAACTTATAAATATCTGTGGACATTTGATACATAAACTGCAGTCACTTATACCTGTTTCCTTCCCTTCAAAATATCAGTTTCTGTTGCACTTTTGGCTGCTTTTGTACCCTCTAACCATCCGGGATTTTAGAGCCTGAATGAAACTATAAGGATTCATTTTTTATCCTTGTAAGTACAAATACTTACAAGGATACATTAAATATGTAATTGGATTAAAATAATATTATATTAGACATTATTAGAAAAAAGAGAATTCAAAAACTGCTGTTACTGCCAGCACTCAGTAATATAAATTAATATTTTAAAAGATTACAAAACTCTTCACGTATTCTAATGCCAAGCTGAAAGGCCCACTTAGCTTTTTTCTTTTAAGTTGGCAGGAAAGTGAGAATGATAGCTATCGATTTAAGCAGATTTGGCATCAACTCTAGTTTTACTATTGTTCATATGGAATTTTCTTCACACCGTAGCCAGATGGAGACAAAAAAAAACCCACTGAATTTCAAAATTATTTTATTTTTTAGCAAACAGAATTATATTCAGGATATATTCTGGATATATTCAGAATATATTCTGTGAAAACCTATTTTTTCATCCAACTTTATATTATTCAAAGAAAGTTAAATATATATTGATGCCTTTGGAAACTTCTTTATCAAATACCTGTACATAATATTATAAATTTGGTTTTGTAATTCTGCTCTGAGGTTGTAAGGAGTTCTTTATGGAAACACTAAACTATAGTCCTTGACCCCTGAATTTTTATAGAAGGAACCTTAGAAGTCATTTAGTACTTATTTTCCAATTCACATATGTCTTTTGTAGAATCTTTGGTAGATGATCATCTAACCTACTTTTTGGTCTTTATTTCTTTTCTTCTTTGGAATTTTTTTGTTTTTGTTTTTGTTTTTGCATTGGAGTGAAATCTGCCTCCTTGTAATGTTACCCAAGAGTCCCAATTATATACTTTGGAATTTCCAAAACAGAGACCAGCTGGTCCATCTGCCATTCACTGAATCATGAAAGCCACAAATCTACAAGTCATTATTGATTTTTTTCCCTTTCCTCTCCCACTATCCTCCCTCCCCTCACTGATTTAATCCTGTCAGTTCTAAGTCCAAAGTATGCATTTGATCGGTCCATTTACTTTCATTTTTACTGCCACTAGATGGTAGTCCAAGCCACCATCATCTTTGACCCAAACTACTTTAATAGCCTTAAAAAAAAACTCTGTGTTTTGGTTTTAATCTTCCTACAATCTCCTTCCTATACTAACAATCTACAAATTGTAATCCTGACACCCTAGGACAACACAGGATGATTCATTAGAATGCAAGAAGAAATACCAGATATTATATTTATATTTATTTTTATCTTATCTGCTTTAATTCCTATTTTTGTATATGTTTCTATAATGTTTATAAATTAGTACAGTATATATAGTTTAGCTCTTATTTTTCTTTTTTGCTTTTTATTAAATTCATAATCTGATAGGTCCAACTTCCCAATCTAGTTACATAGTCTTATATAACTAACATGTAAACAATTGATTTTATTTATTTATTTATTTATTTATTTATTTGGCTGCATCTTCGTTGCAGCATGCATTGCGAGGGCTTCTCTCCAGTTGTGGCATGAGGGCTCTAGAGTTCCCAGGCTTAGTTGCCCTGCGGCATGTGGGATCTTAGTTCCCTGACCAGGGATTGAACCTGTGTCCCCTGCATTGGAAGGTGGATTCTTAACAACTGGACCACCAGGGAAGTCCCAACAATTGATTTTTTTAAATGACATGTAATGCCTTTCATTTATCCCATTTAGATTTTCTTACACATTTTTTAAAAAATTTGAAACTATCTTGTACCCACAGAAAAAATTAAGTACAGCACAAGTACAACATAAATAACATTTTTCCTGAACCATCTGAGAATTAATTGCCAACCTGATGCCCCATCATCTCCAATACTTTACTGTATATGTCCTACAAAGATATTTTCATATATTAGCCACAAAAGAACTATCAAAAACAGGAAAACATTATTATTCCCATTTAGTCCTCAGACCCCATTTAAGTTTTGCCAGTTCCCCATGTATGTCCTTTATTGGAAACATTCCAGCTCAGAATCACATATTGCATTTATTCATGTCTCCTTAGTCTCTTTCAAACTGGAAGAGTTCCTCACTCCTTCTTTGACTTGTATAACCTTGATAATTTTGAAGATTTTAGGCCAGTTATTTTGTAGAATGTCCCTTAGTGTGGTTTTGCCAGATATGTACTGAGGATTTGATTCTTAAGGTGGAACACTGTAGAAACTATAGTATATTCTTCTCATTGCATCCTACCTGGTGGCACATGATGTTGACTTATCCTGATTACTGATGATGTTAACTTTGATCACTTGATTAATATGGTGTTTAGCAAGCACTTCCACTATGTTTACTCTTTTCCATATATATATATAATTAATAAGTGTTTTGTGAGGAGGTATTTTGAGACTATATCAATATCCCATTGCATATAAAACTTTTCCTATTTACTTATTTACTTATATTACTATGGACTCAGGGTTTCCTATTTTATTCAGCAGGTGTAATTTATTACTGTTTATTTTGATGTTTGCATTGTCCCAGATTTGGCCAGTTAAGAGCTCCTTAATTCAGGTTTTTTTTACATCTTTTTGACATATTCCCTTTCGGTCTTTAAACTCTTCTTTAACTTTCTATGTATATTTTATCTTCTTTGTTCCAACAACATCTTGGGTCATTTAGGTTACTTTGAATCTCCATTTTGCCACTTTTAACTATTCCTCCTAGATAATAAGCATGTCTTCTATTTCTTTATTCAAGTCATGCATAATAATAATCAGTGAGTTGAAGCCAAAGAAAGGGCCCAGAAAAAGGGCACAGAAAGTAGTTTCTGTGCTGCTCCAGAAACTGCTTTCCAGTTTGGGGATTCTCAAACAGTTAATCAGTTAATATTAATTAATATACTATTTTGTAGTTTATTTTGAAGAATTATCTGCTTGGTCTTCCAGCTAGTTGCTGCTGCCAAGTCAATGTCACTGAGAAGCCAAAAACTCTATCAAGATCTTCCCTAGATCCCAACCATCTCCTTCCTGAAAGAAAAAAATGTATTAGCATTCAGTGCTGTTCTTCATGACCGACAGCACTGTCTCCATCTGATCCCAGGGTTCAGAGAACTCTTACCTTCACGTCACCCCCATTGCTAGAGGATCTTTACTTACAACCCACTTGATAATATAACAGCTCTGGCAGCAGGGAGAGAAACAGAACAAGACAAAAACTTAATTCCTGGCACATGTTATACAGTCAGTAATATTGCTTAACTACGGAAATGAATAAATACTGAAGACTAATGCCAATAAATTAACCCAAACTTTACATGGGTCTAACTGTTCAGTTAGCTGTGAGTGTATAGTGGAAAAGTCTTCAAAGCCAAAAATCTGGATTCCAGTGTAGAACTCAAAACTTACAGCTGTAAAACTTGGGAAAGCCACTAAATTACTCTGAATTTCAGTGTTCTTTTATTGTTGTTATTGTTCTTGTTAGATGGAACTAGTAAATGGAATCCCCTGCCTGTTCCACACAGTTGTGGAAGCCAGAGATGACCATGTAAGTGAAAAGTTTCTGTATGCAATTAACTGGTATGAAAGTGTAAGGTTATCATTCTTATCACAGATCTATAGTGCTGTCGTACAGGTGATTTTCCATTATTTTATAAGAAAAGAATCATGGGCAGACTTTTCAAATACCTATCATTTTCCTAAGCTATTTTCTTAATTCTGATCTTTTTTTAAAATGAAAATGAAGCTAACTTGGCAAGAATTTGCTTGCTTTTCGATCCTACCTAATTTGTTTTTTGTTTTTTGTTTTTTTTGTTTTTGTTTTTTTTTTCTTGGCTGCATTGGGTCTTCATTGCTGCACACTGGCTTTCTCTAGTTGCTGTGAGCGGGGGGCTACTCTTCATTGTGGAGCGCAAGCTCCTCATTGTAGTGGCTTCTCTCGTTGTGGAGCACGGGCTCTAGGTGCATGGGCTTCAATAGTTGCAGCACATGGGCTCAATAGTTGTGGCTCACAGGCTCTAGAGCACAGGCTCAATAGTTGGGGCACACGGGCTTAGTTGCTCTGTGGCATGTGGTATCTTCCCAGAGCAGGGCTTGAACCCATGTGCCCTGCATTGGCAGGCAGATTCTTAACCACTGCGCCACCTAGGAAGTCCTGGTTTTTGTTTTTTTAATGCTCACAAATGATCTACTTAAAAAATTGTTCTTAAATTTTTCTGGGATCAGCATAAGCCTCACTATTTGGTTTATAAATTCTTCCTATCTTTAATTAGAAAGTTAGAACAGATTCACTTCCCAAGATTGACTGCATCTTTCCTCTGCTCCTTGATTTTTCAAGAAGTACTGGAATTAACTCTTAAAGAGACCAGAGAAAACATCAGGCTTAGCCCTTGCTGTTCAGGAACCTGTTTCACAGCCTGGTGGGGGAGGTTGGGGAGTTGGGGGACCTCTCTATAACTCTATCCTCCCATCTATAAAATGAACATAAAGGATCCTACTTCTCACTGTTGTAATGAGGACTAAATGCAATAATGCATGTGAAAGAAGGCCTATAAATTATAAAACTTTAAAGAAATATGTTAGTAACAGATGATTCAGAACTCTAGGATAATAATAATAAAAGCTATCATTTATTGAATGTACTCTCCTTACCAGACTCTGTGCTCTCTTTTGATGGTACAAAAACCCAATATGTATTATTATGCTGGCTTTACAAATGAGGAAACTGAGGATCAGAGGGGATAAGTACTGCCCAAAGTCACACAGCTAATAAGCAGTCAAGCAAATTCAAACCCAGATCTGTCTGACCCCAAAACTTATATCCTTAACCCTTGCCTCCAGTTCTACCTCAAAGTCCCTTATATTTGGCCCCAGAGGCTTGAACTCATTTAAGCAGGAGCTGCCCTGAAAAGCTCTCTTCTGTTACGAACTGCTGCCAATCCTTTATATTGTTGATTCTAAATTTTCCAATATGAAAACCATTCTACTCTGGAGAAGACGAAAACCACACAGTTGATTAACAGCTCTATTTCTCTTATTTATCTGCTAACACTGTACCATCTTCTGAAAGCAGCAGCCCTCTTCTTTTGTATTCTTTTTTGTATGAACATTTTCTGTATTTTACACTTTCAAAAGCCTAAATTCCCTTTGCCTTTAGTACTAGGTGCAAAAATGCCCAATTTAATTAGAAAGACTTCAATTGGTTAGCTGTTCAATGAATTGAATAGATACTCTGGCCAAGTACTTTTTCTGCATAAGATTAGTTAATAACCTATGCCTACAAATCCTTCCCTAAATTCTTACATCATACAGATTTCTCCTTTTCAAATATCCTCAATGTTTATATTAATACGTGTTACCAATTTGTCATGTACTTACACAAAAATTAGTGGTTTCAGAAGTGAATGTTTTAGATCCTGAACTGGATCAAAATTATCAAGAGCAATAACACTTTATGAATTTAGTGCTAAATAATACTTATGAAAAGCTTATTTCTTGGGGAGTTTATTACATTTTAAATTACCACAACTGTGTTAATTGTGAACTTTGACAGCTAAATGATCAGCAAAGTAAACAAGGCCCATATGAATGCCATCTTGTGTTAGTGACTGGACATCGCTACAGCTTCTATGAAACCATCAGCCTGTTACTGCAGTCGACACTTTGAAAGAACTCACAGTTGCATTATACCATCATTTGAACATTTAAAAATATATTGAACTATCCACCCAAGACATGTCACACGTTGGCCTTTCAGGTTCAATTTGGAAAATTTCTTTTTGATTTCAATATTAGTTTGTAATTTGATTCCAAGAATATTTTTACTTTTATACTAATACTCTCTGAAAACTTCATTTTCTCAGAATCTCTGTATCTCCTGTTTAAAAAATCTTTTTTAACTTACATAATAACTATAGATGTTAATCGCTTTTAAAATGGCACAAACTAATGGGCACATATTGACCTAATTGAAAATTCATACCATTCTCTGGAAAAAAGGCCCTTGGCAAAATATCCTTGGGAAGAGAACAATGCCAGAAATTAACATCTACTTAATTTTAATGTATAGAAAGGGTTACCTTGTTTTCTTAGACTAAATTGGAAGTGAATGTAATTTTCGTAAAAAGGAGACACTGTGGGAAACATGGAAGGATTCATTTCCTGCTGTTTTGGGGAAAATGTAATTCTTCCTTAGCACTAACTAAAACATTTACTCTAAAATGGCTTTTCAATAACAATGTATTGTGAGTCAGAAATATTCTCTTTCTCATTACAGAGATTTGACAGGTTTTGACAATCAAGCAGGAGATTTTTGTATAATTTTTGCATGTCTTTTTAGTACTTCTGAAGCAGCTTGAAATAAACTATTTCAAAAAATGATTTAGGAGCTAATGTGAGGTCCTTAGACCAAAAACAACAACAATAACAACAACAATAACATGTTACCAAACCAAACTTGAGTCCACTCACCTGTGTGCAGTGCCCAGTAAAGCTAATCTGCTGACACCGGGTTGTGGTAAAGGAAAGTGCAGCATTCACTGTGGGCTCCAAGCAAGGAGTCTAGGCAGCTAGTGCTCGAAAGACCCTGAACTCCCTGATGGCTTTCAGGGAACGGTTTTTAAAGACATGGTGAGGGAGAGGACTGTGGGGTGTGTGATCAGCTCATGCACATTCTTCTGACTGGTTGGTGGTGAGGTAGCCAGGTGTCAACATCTTCAACCTTCTGGTTCCAACCAGTCTGGGGTCTGTATGCTTGTGGGCAGCATACAGTTAACTTCTCCCACCTGGTCGCAGTTTCAGAATGTGCAAAGTAGCTCAAATATTTGGCTCAGAGTATTATCTATAGCCCTTGAGGAGGAACTAAAGGTCCTTGACTTTGTCTAATGGCTAAACTATTATTATTTTGTCTTGAGTGACTGTTTTCCTTTGTTTCTACATTTTCTCACTTCTCTGATTAAATTTATTCTTTGGAACTTGGGGAAGGCCTAGGAGGCTAAAGTTTTTCTGAGAACAAGAAGCAGGTGGAGGACATGGCATGGCGGGAGTAGGTGGTGGTGGTGGCATCTGTCCTGAGAAGGCCCCATAGGATCCTGCTCAGTTACAAACACTCTGAAATTTATATCCTTTCCTTTATCATGTTAGTTTGTTATGTCACATAATTAATTAAAAGATTAAAGTTTATTCAAATTAATTCTGTTATAAGAACCTTAAAAAGACTTTGAGATAAGTGGTTAAATTGTAGTTTCAAAAATACTGATTTAAAGTGAAGTGCATTTCAAATGTTAAATATATAGCTGATTAGGGTAGGACTTTTGGGTCAACAGTAGAATACTGAACTGGTCATATTTTATTTGGGGTAACATTTCTCTTCATAGAAACATTGTTTAATTTAAGAATCATTTTTTAATGTGGAATCTCTCTTTTATCCTTCGCTGACACGATTTTTACTCTTTTGTCAAGGTATCAGATACACACCGGCCTTCAACATTCTATCATAAGACCTACTCAGCCCAACTGCTTACCTCTGGACAATGCAACCCTACCTCAGAAACTGAAGGAGGTTGGATATTCAACACATATGGTTGGAAAATGGCACTTGGGTTTTTACAGAAAAGAATGTATGCCCACCAAGAGAGGATTTGATACCTTTTTTGGTTCCCTCTTGGGAAGTGGCGATTACTATACACACTACAAATGTGACAGTCCTGGGATGTGTGGCTATGACTTGTACGAAAATGACAATGCTGCCTGGGACTACGACAACGGCATATACTCCACACAGATGTACACTCAGAGAGTGCAGCAAATCTTAGCTTCCCATGACCCCAGAAAGCCGATATTTTTATATATTGCCTACCAAGCTGTGCACTCTCCACTGCAAGCCCCTGGCAGATATTTTGAACACTACAGATCCATTGTCAACATAAACAGGCGCAGGTATGCTGCCATGCTTTCCTGCTTAGATGAAGCAATCAACAATGTGACCCTGGCTCTGAAGACATATGGTTTCTATAACAACAGCATTATCATATACTCTTCAGATAATGGAGGCCAGCCCACAGCAGGAGGAAGTAACTGGCCCCTCAGAGGTAGCAAAGGAACCTACTGGGAAGGGGGGATCCGGGCTGTTGGCTTCGTGCACAGCCCACTTCTGAAAAACAAGGGAACAGTGTGTAAGGAGCTTGTGCACATCACTGACTGGTACCCCACTCTGATTTCACTGGCTGAGGGACAAATTGATGAGGACATTCAGCTAGATGGCTATGACGTCTGGGAGACCATAAGTGAAGGCCTTCGTTCTCCCCGAATAGATATTTTGCACAACATCGACCCCATTTACACCAAGGCGAAAAATGGATCCTGGGCAGCGGGCTATGGGATCTGGAACACCGCCATCCAGTCGGCCATCAGGGTGCAGCACTGGAAACTGCTCACAGGGAACCCAGGGTACAGCGACTGGGTGCCCCCTCAGTCGTTCAGCAACCTGGGACCGAACCGGTGGCATAACGAACGGATTACCTTATCAACTGGCAAAAGTATATGGCTGTTTAACATCACAGCCGACCCCTATGAGAGAGTGGACCTTTCTAACAGGTATCCCGGCATCGTGAAGCAGCTCCTCCGGAGACTCTCACAGTTCAACAAAACCGCGGTGCCCGTCAGGTATCCCCCCAAAGACCCCAGAAGTAACCCTCGGCTCAATGGAGGAGTTTGGGGACCATGGTATAAAGAGGAAAACAAGAAACAGAAGCCAAGGAAAAATAAGGCTGAGAAAAAGCGGAAGAAAAATAAGACAAAGAAGAAACAGCAGAAAGCAGGCTCGTTTACAAATTGCCGTTCGGGCGTTACTCGTGGATAAGTACAATTTTTTTCCTGTTTGGTTAAACTTAAATCAGTACTTAGTCTTTCACCAGTTTTCTAGGTGAACCAGCATGTTTGGCTCAATAGGATCCCGACCATCAGCAACAGACCATTTATTTCGTGTTATGCCACTCGAGACTTCTGCCACCTGGAAAACTTGTACTCAGTGCCAAAGGTGCTACTCTTGGAAGCCATGCTTAGAGCAGAATGGAGATGTTTGTTTCTCTTGCTCCTTTAGAAAAGGTGGTCAGTGACGAGTTCAGCTGCTGTGCTTCAGTCAATTGACCAAACACTATGCTTTAAATTATAACATTGGACTGTAACCTACAATTGATGGACATGCTACTTTGATGGAAGTTACAGGGTAGCATGATTAAAAACCACCTTTGATGAAGTGTAGTCAAAGGTTGCATCACCTCAAAGGCCTTGAAAAATATTTTCTTCTTAGTGAATTTTTGTATCTCTATAATAGGACACTTGGGTTTTTTTAATTAATTCTGTTTCATATATCATTTCCTTTTCTGTGAAAATAAGCTGTTTTTCTCACATGAGAACAGCTTGCACCTCACTTTATCATGCATGAGGGAATGGCAGATAAGAATGTTTGAGCACACTGCCAAAACGTGAATGTAACTATTTTTTAAACACTTTAATAGTATGATGTTTCAGCATAAAGTACATAATTTATTTTTACAGAAAAAAAATTATTTTGTTTTCATAAAATGTTATACAAATGGCTTTTAATTATTTTATTTTTGTTTTCTACACTACATGCCATTAGAAGAATTTTATTTCATATTGTCAAGATTATCAAGCACTGTAATACTATAAATTAATAGTGTGTGAATTCATAAAATATAAAAAGGAAAAATGATAATCATCATTGTTCAGCCGTTATTTTGAATGTAATAAGATGAATATATTCCTTACAAATTATTTGCAAATTCAGTGTTTGTACAGAATTGAGAAACAACTTTATTGTTTCTATCATAAAGTTTATTTAATTATTAAAATGACATTTTATAGCACCAGCAAATTGTGTGGCTTTTCTGATTTAGCATCTACATAGAATTATATTATTCATTTCTAACAAATGAAAGTCTTTACAAATAGGCAAATGAAGGTATGATCTGCTAACAACCATAGTAATATAATATAAAATTTTTGCAATTAAGATATATTTCCACTTGGCTACTGCATGGAGAGAAGTGTTCTCTTGTTAATAAAAAAGATTTGTAATGACCCTACTCTCATACAAAGTGGGCATGGTGTGTAGATACAGAGAAATGAAGATATGGATCCTACCTAGAGTAGTTAAAAATCGAATTTGAAATCACACATGGAAACGTCATGAGGAGGATTAAAGGAGCGTGATCTGTAATGAAGTTTATCATGGGTGATCAGTGAGGACAGGTTGATGTGGTTCCTGTCGGTCCTGGAGTTTTCTTTAAGGTGCCCTCTCCTAATACTGCCTGTAAGCCTCATAGTTTACACTTGAAAAATCACCGAGAGCTAAAACTGTGATATGTGAAGGTACCACTGTGATTAAAGAAATGTACATGGTGGTATGGTAGCATACTATTAAATACATTTATATCAGAATTCAAAGAACAACTTCTCACAGTTTATGGAAATCTCTAAAAGTATCAATAGACTGTTACCAAAATTACTGAAATGGACAAAAATAATTTAATTTTTTAAAATTTTAATATTTCAGTTCTAGAATATATATTTCTGTTTCATTATATAGGATAAAATACTATTTCCTGAGTTTTGTGTTTTGTCAACTGTATATTTAAATGGGTCTTAAAAAGCAAAGGCATACTGTCTCTGTTTTCCTCTCTTAGTGGCACATAAATTAATGAGGTATCTTAAAATAGATAGCATCTTATAATTCAAAAGATAGATTTATTATTACATTAAAAAAGAGTTCTGAGGGAAAATGAGTTCAGGAAATGTGGAGTTAAACATGGTTAAAAGGGGTCAATTTATGCAGACTTTCTTAGTTTTAAAAATCCTACCTTGCCTTGTAAATCTCTAACAGAAGGAAATTTTTATACTTTGTTTTCTAATTTACTTTACAAAACCCTTGTCTACAAGTGTGTTACACAGGACTAGGCAAAGTATGGAATAGACTTTAGAAATTTTTAGTGTAAACATAGAATCTTCTAGAAATCTCTAGCAAGACAAAAAGGAGCAAAGAGGCAAATTCGCATTATGAAAATTAACTCATATTTGAGTCCAGTAGATATTATGTAATATGGTGTGATTTTAAATTCTCTGCAAATGACCATAACTTTCTCAATGAAAATAAATTAGCCCACAGTTTTCTGCCTGGAAATGACTTCAGGGATGTTGTTCACTATTTTTAAGAGAGTACCTGCCCCCCCACATATGACTCTGGGTAGGCTATGATTTAGGAGTCTGTGTCTTGCCCTTAAGAAATTAAAATCTAGTACAATAGTCATGTATAAATAATGAACAGAAATGTTTCCAAAATGCTGTCAACAAATCACTAGGTGTTTCAAGATGTCCAGGGAGGAAAATACTGTGCACTTGACTTTTATGCTTTAATCATTAAAACTATGTTCGCATGGGGCATTTATTCTCAGATGTCATTTTCCTAAACTGTGGTTCTCAGGTTGCATTTCTAGAGTTTCCTGTGGCTTTTTCAAGTGTAAATGGCATCTCTCTGATCCTTTTATTAGGATATCAAAGGAAACCCCTGCTGAATTATAAGTATCCCCCTAGCTTTGTCAGAAAATAAATTGTGGATGTGGCTTATGTGTCTTGGAATGGAAAGGATCTAAATCATTTTATTCAAATGAAAAAACAAAGAAAACTTAGGGGTACCTTTCAATCAGTGAAAACACCCACACCAGGGCTGTCAAGTCTTGTTTGTCTGTATTTATGTACTTTCCCCTCACTTTTCCCTTTTAAAAATCTTAAGAATAGAGGAGAGATTGTCCCTTTAATAGTTGAATGAGTGGATAGTTAATACATTGTAATATTTAATATTCCAAGGTACATGAATTTGGCATCAGGATTGGCTTCTAAAGCATTTTATTCCTAGGATTCTTGAGTACATACATTGTGAATTTGTCAGTAGCCATCAGAATGAGTGTTGTTGGCAGGAATAAACTGGCTTGCCAGAAGTAGCAAACAAAATTCTTGTGTCAGAAGTTAGTAATTTCATTGTTTCCTCTTAGTGAAATTACTTATTAAAATTCATCCATGCAACAAATGTTTATTAAATCCTACTGCCTGCTTCGTAGGCAATGTTCTTGGTGCTTGAGATCCATCAGTGAACAAAATGGATAAAAATTCTTAGCGCTTGTACAGGTGACCTTCTAGCTGAGTGACGCAGACAATAAATAATAAACATAAATAATAAATAGATTATATACTATATAAAGTAGTGTGAAAAAGAAAGAGTAGATCAGGGTAAGGGGAGGACTTACTCAACACCAGGTTTACCCTTCCATTTATTCAGCACTTGATAGGTGCCACCACATAATGATAAACGCTGTGATCTGGTGACCAGCAACATCGGACAGAGTCCGTGTCTTCAGGGAGGGAGACACGCTCCTGGGAGACACAGCCTTTAGTCAAACATCCTCCTCTCCTCCACTCTCTTCCCCTACTTGATCTTTCTCCGTAGACCTATCACCCTTTAATACAGTTCATATTATACTTCTATATTTTATTTATTCTCTGGCTTCTCTCACTAGAGTATAAGCTTCTTAAGGAAAGTATTTTATTTCTGCTCTATTTACATCTGTATTGCCAGTATGTAAAACAATGCCTGGCTCTTAGTCAGTGTTCAGTATATGTTTACTTTTTGAGTGACTAGATAAAATAATCACAGATATTCATATGCTCAGCTACATTAGCTTGGGTTTCCACTTTCCACTGTTGTATAGTAATTTCACTGTTGAAAAACAGAACTAATTGTCCCTAATACCATTCCTCATAATAATAGCATTGATGTGAAATGAAGAAATTACTAGCATTAGAAAAAAATAACTTGAATAATGTATAGTTATAGGAACAGAGTGTTACAGCAAAAACCAAGCAAAAATCACACAAATGTGAGAGCAGATTTTATCTTTATTGCGTAACAGTGTACAGCATAATTATTCTAACACTACTTTGAATATAACAGAATACAGTATAAAGGAGAGTTTTCAGAAAGGAGAAATAGGGATTAAATTGTGAATAATTTTTGTAGAAAGCCATAAAAGGGGAAAATATAAATAGCAAATAAACCTCTGTGTCTTCATAGAATTATGAAGCCAA
The DNA here is from genome assembly GCF_030028045.1 of Hippopotamus amphibius kiboko. Lineage (NCBI taxonomy): Eukaryota > Metazoa > Chordata > Mammalia > Artiodactyla > Hippopotamidae > Hippopotamus > Hippopotamus amphibius. The sequence continues at coordinate 81,224,241 of NC_080198.1, forward strand.
ATGGACTGTATCTCACAGCCTTGGGTATCTTATTACGAAGCTCTCCAATTTGGCAGAGGAATAATTCTGCTTCTTTAAAGGTAAGTTTTTCTTAAGTATTTTATTGGTTGTAGCATTTCTGTGAAGTCCATCAATTCATTGATTAGATATGACATTATAATATACTCGACACCAAAATGTTGTCCATGGGAGTTAGGCAGATTTGAACATATTTACTTAACTTTTCGTTTTATATCTGTGATTTGAAATTTCCTTCCTCTTAAATTTTCTACAATCCAATAATATTTTTTGTCAACTGGGTTATGCAATTTTGGATAAAATCAATCCCAACAACTTAAAAGGTGCAAGAAAATAACATATGCTCATTAAAAATGTCTGTGTATTCATTATTTGCAGAAATTCTTTAGCTTTTAACTATATGAGGGTGTGTCAAAAATTATCCACACTATGGCTGTAGAATTTATTTTAATTAACTTTTAGAAAAGACAAATCCATCATTTTTTGACATAATATCCTTGCTTTTCAATACACTTTGTCCATCTGTCAACAAGATTTCGTATTCCCTCATTAAAAAATGTTTTAGGCTGAGCTGCAAGCCACGAATGCACTGCTGTCTTCATCAGAAGTGAATCTTCATCCTCATAGGGCTGCTTTCAGGGGACCAAAGAGGAGAAAGTGTGATGGAGCAAGATCTGGACTATAGAGAGGACACTTTAACACCTCTAAACAAAGTTTTTGCAGAGCGTTGACAGTGTGGGCAGAAGTGTGTGAACATGCACACTCTCAGACCACAAAAAAATCACTAAACACTCCTCTTCTTTCATGCAAATCATAAGTGGGGCATCCCCATTTTTGCTCACACTGCAGTTACAAATGGACTGATGTAACATTTTCATACCTGCAGAGCAGTGACTGGGGAGATAGTAGCCTTGAACAGAAACTGCTGATAAGACAGTGCCACCAACAGAAGTTTTAACATAACCGGAGTGTGGATAATTTTTGACTCACCCTCGTAAATGGAGAACATCTTATCTAATGAATCAAATAAAAATAAAATTTATCTTTCAGTCTAACTATCCAAAAGCAATTTTCAATATGACATATTAACACTCTGGAAACAATAGTTTAATAATTAAAGTTTCTTCAGGCTTAAGAGCTGTGAATGACTGGGGATTACTTTCATCTGAACGTCTAAATTCTAAACAACTGTGAGAAAGAATGTTTTTATAACAAAGGTTAAAAAAATAAAACAAAACCTTATTTACTTAATAATCTGAAACTGTATCTTCTCATGTCACCATCACCAGAACTTCCAGAGGCTCCTTTTCAACAAAGATGATAGCATAACTCATCAGTCACGGAGACTCATTCTGTCTCTAATACGTGTCCCCCTAACATTTCTCTATTTTAAGGTTTTTTGATTGGAACAATCAATCCCCTCTAACATCAAGGAGGTAGGGAATTATAAGCATATAATACATTAATTTCTACCACACATTCAGACTTAACAGCAACAAAATGTAGGGGTTCAGAGCATGTCATCTTGGAATATTGGTTATTTTGAGTGAGTTAAAGGCATTTTAAAAACAGCAGTTCAAGCAGGACGCTTTGACCTTCCTTTTTCTTCCGGAAAGGAGGAGATAAAAATCTTGGGTGAAAGCTGCCCTCTCTATATCAGGAGGAAAGAAGACATTCCTATCACCAGAGAAGGGAAGTCAAGGCTGAGAGAAATCTGTACAAACGAGCTTGTTAAACTAACCTTCATCTTTCTAGTCACTTTTCCACAATTCACTGCCCACGCCCAAACCCCTTTGCCTTGTCACATCCTCCCGGTTTACTATTCTTTGTCCAACCCAGGACATAAGCATCCAGTTCTAATTGCTTCTTTGGGTCTTCATTTTCCTGTGAAGGTGCCCATGCATATATAAAAATAAAATATATAGTCTTTTTTTATTAAATTTGTTTTTCTTTTCTTCAAGCTTTGCTCAAAGCCCTAAGAGTTAACTTAGCATTTAAAAGATTACAGTCACAGATGCCAGGGTAACATATTATCTCCCTGCTGGGAAAGGTAGCTGCAGTGACATCATAGGTGAGGGGACAAGTGGAGAGGTTCTTCCCTTCTTTTTTACTTTGACTCCATGCCTGTGCGCTTCCCAGCACCGGGGCTGTGGCTGGACATTTTCTTTCTGTCCTCTCACGTTGAATCACGGGTTCACGTTTTGCATTCTTGGTACCTTTGTTGTCCGCCTCTGAGTCCCACACCCCCTCCTGCCCCAGAACTAGGCACAGAGACACCTGTGTCCAACAGATTGTTAACATTTAAATCCCTCCCCTCCTGAAGTTCCCTGGCATAAAGGGATGGGTGTGTAGAGCTACCCCATCTGCTGGTGACAAGAAGCCCTGAGCACCACCCCTAAACTTAAGGCAGCCAAGATCAAGGTAGAAGGGGAGTGGGCTATTGAGGGAAGCAGATAAAGCGTTTCTGCATGAATCAGTAAGATATATCTCCGTTCAGGTTCAACCAGCTCAACAGCTGCAATGCCCAAAGACTTGCTTTCCAGTTTGGGGATATAATTAATGCTTTCTCTCTACTATTTCTGACCTTTGTAAATCCCTGCTCTTTCTCATCTAGCATAGAGGAGGGAGCAACAGAGACTTCTAACATTCTCTACTACCCACGCCCAGTTTCTGGAATGCCTGGACCCTTTCTTTCCTTGCCTGGAAGAGAGAGCAAAAACCAAAAGCACCACTTAGACTGCTTGTTCCAATCCTACCTCCCAGTCCTCAGCCAACAAATGTCTTTCCATCCTTTCAACACATCTGCTACTGGTTTCTGTGGACTTCTCTCAAATCCTGCCAGCCTATGACAATCTCTTCTGTCTCCCTCAGCAAACCATGTTTCAAACAGGAACCCATCTTTGGCAGCAAAACTGATACATTTTTTGCTCTCTATATTTCTTCATTCTTATCCCGAAAGCAACCATGAAGCTTCCAGAGCAGAGATCAGAGTCACTGTCATTGTCATTACTGCGTATAATGATTGCACCAGTTTTCCTTCCTCAGGGTTAACAGAATCTGTGTCTCCCGAACTGCAATTCTTAATGTTACTGAAACTGGATTTGAGTCTGCTCACCCTAAGTGCAGCAAAGCCAATCTACTGGCATTGGGTTGCAGTGAAGGAAAGTAGAGGGTTTATTTGCAGGGCACCAAGCAAGGAAAATGGGCAGCTCCTGCTTAAAAGGCCTGAACTCCCCAGTGGCTTGCAGGGAAGGGTTTTCAAAGAGAATGTGAGAGAGGGGGCTGCAGGGTGCCTGATTAGCTTGTTCTCAATTTCAGGATTGGTTGACATCAAGGTGAAGTTTCTAGTATCATCAATCTTCTAAGCTTCAACTGGTCTGGGGTCTACATGCTTTGGGTCAGCAATTTTCATCGGGTAGGGGTCTGGTTCCCATAAAAACAACTTTGGAATGTGTGTCAGACCTTTATCTATATCTTTGAGGGAACTGGGAGTTCAGTGACTCTGCTATGTGGCTGATTTATAATCTAAATTCTTACCAGTTTCCCAGCCCAACAGCTATTCGTTTCTACATCTTCACATTTCTCAGTCATTAACTCTTGAACCAGCTTTTGAGACTCAGGAAAGCCTGAGAGACTAAACCAAAAGACTTTTACTTCAAAAGATGGGGACACAGGGGGCTGTATGAGGTTACATTAAGACCCCAAATAAACTGTTTTCTTATCTGCAGCCTCCTGCATTATTTTCTTTTGGTTGACAGTAGGAATGCCTACTATGTGCTTACCCTATGACATAGCAATTCCACTCTCAGATATTTACCCAAAACCAGTAATAAAACCATTACATATTTAGCAAAGGCATCTTGCACACTGTAGTATTTAATTAACACTGAACACTGAACAAAAAAGTCCTAATAAAATCATTCGATATTTTAATAATTTTTCTACCGTGTTAACTAGCATGTGGAAATTAGTGAAAGCTAAACATACATCTCACCCATTACACGCTATAGACAGCTGCCACCAGGTGTCATGCCAACAGGTTTCTTTCAACTGGCTGAAGCTGTATGTAACTAATTTTTAATTACTTAAATCGAAGTCCTTTAAAATTAAATCATGAAACTGAGGCAATGCGAATGCTCTATTGAATGGTAAGTGCAATTAAATCTGTATATACATTTCATTCACAATTGATTCATGTCTAATAATCATGATTAAAACTCAATTTGAACCAAAATTGCTAATAAATATAAACTGAAAGAAAAAGGCATGTATATATGCATGTATGGCTTTCTGATTATATGATACTCTACTGAGAAAATGAGAATCCCCTTCAAATCTCCCTGTTGTTCTTATCTTTGCAGTGCCTATCCTTCTGTTTCTCAGCCCTGCCCCACTCCGCCACTGCCACTGTTTCTTCTGCCTACTTGTCTCTCTCTCACTCCTCTTTGGTTCTTTCCTCTTTCTCATACTTACCTTTCCTTCCCCATCCCTCAAGAAATTTAATGAATTTAATATCTCTAGAAACTAAACAAACCCACTTGTTGAAATTTAATGTTAACTCCTGTTAGTTCTATATACCTATCTTTAAAAAAGTCTTTGAGAAAACTTTCACATTAGGATATGCTATTCCAAATTGCCACTGTGTTCTAACCTAATATAAGAGTGAAAAAGACTACTGATTGAAATTTGTATATTTACCTGCAGTCAAAGGTAGTGATCATATTTCAACAATAGATAACTTCATTCACTATTATCAGATTCATAACTATCTTTGTGTATATATTTGTATATTTAATTATAATCATATAATCATATGTTTGCTTGAATTATGGTTCTGGAATTAATTACAGCTATTACTGGCCATTAAATAAGGAAATGTGTTTGCAGCTCAAATATTTGTCTTGTTATATTTCCTAGTGGAAAAAAGGCATATACTGACTGGATATTAATTAGTTTTAAGTGGATTCACATTATTACCCTACATAATAAAACAATAAGCAAGTCTCTGCTTTATAGATGGTGAATTGTTAAATATTTGTATTATTTCTGTTTGCCTGAATTGTCAGTATTTTTATCCTTATGATCATTTTTGTAAATAAAATTAATGTAAGATTTAAGTATTTATGAACAAAAAGACGAATCACCATTTTCTTTTTTTAAAATAAATTTATTTATTTTTGGCTGCGTTAGGTCTTTGCTGCTGCTCGCGGGCTTTCTCTAGTTGTGGCTAGCAGGGGCTTCTCTTGTTGCGGAGCACGGGCTCTAGGCACGTGGGCTTCATGTGGCATGTGGGGTCAATAGTTGTGGCTCTCGGGCTCTAGAGCACAGGTTCAGTAGTTGTGGCACATGGGCTTAGTTGCTCCATGGCATGTGGGATCTACCCGGACCAGGAATCGAACCCATGTCCCCTGCATTGGTAGGCAGATTCTTAACCACTGTGCCATCAGGAAAGTCCCAGATCACCATTTTCTATTAAACTGTATTAATTCTTTCCAGCAAGAAGTAGTTTATTAAATTATATCCTACTAACTTTCAGCATTGATGCATTTGTCAAATTACCTAATAGGCTGTGGTATGTGATAATTTCAGTAGAATATACTTTGAGTTATTCTAAACTGTCTTAAGTTGACTGATAAATTTAAAGAAAGCATAGCTATTTTATGAATTACCTAATTCTGCCTCTAAATTTCACCTAAACCTTCCTATTAAAAAGTTATAGTTTCAATAAACTTTAGATTATTAATACATTGTAGTCCTTTTCCCTCTAAACATCATTTGACTATTTTTTCCACCATGAATTATTTTGTTTCCTTTAAAATTTTTAAATAAATTTTGGGTTTTTTGGTCAATATGGAAATATTATAATTTCCTTATGATTTGTTATTAATGCTAATTTACTTCTTAATTTATTTGCCCTTTATAACATCTTTCTCTTTTGACCTGTCTTTAAAATGTTTTCATATGATGCTTTTGAGCTGAACCATTTCATTAGCTAATTTTGATGCTGTACATGCTTGTGAAGTACTGCCAAGTAAATCCTTGAAAAATTTCCCTATTGTTACTTGTCTTTCCTCTTGCACTAAAAAAGTATTTTGTATACTATTTACCTGCATAATATAAATTTCTGAAATCTGACTTCCAGAGTCTATTATCTCAATTTCAAGGAGGGAAGGAACTTGAACAAATAGATTTCAACTATTGTTCAAGTGTTCTAATATCTCTTCATCTTACAAAATATACTACTGATATTCCTACTATTAAAATTTGATATCTCTTTTTAAAACCTTGAAGTATCCTTTAAGATTTGAGTGTATCTTATAAATAATGAACAATGTGATCAAACTTGCCCTGCAAAAACCATTCACTAGTTCTCTCCTTATATTCACAATATGTGTCATCTTAGAAATTCTCCAGGAATCAAAAATTTAACCAGTGTTACTAAATGAACTTCCTATAATTGTATGTGAAAAGAGAAGAAATGCCTATTTCATAAAAATGGTAACTTCATTTTATTTATTTTACTGCCTTTCTCTGAATCAGAAAACCAGTCTTGATACATAAGTGGAAGGAAAATAGGTAGCTAGAAGCTTCACACTGCTGGTATACATCCTCTACAGAGAGAAAACCAAAAAAGACAAAGATTTTATTACTCAGATCCAGTTCTTTAAATTTTTTTGGTTTTGGGGGGTTTTTGCAAGATAAGAAACATGAGAACTTTGTAGGAAAGCAGTGTTCTCTTAGACCAACCATTTGTACAGGGACTTAGTTTCCTACAAAAAGGGAAATTTGGACTAAATCAAAGTAAGGGGCTTCCCTGGTGGCACAGTGGTTAAGAATCTGCCTGCTAATGCAGGGTACACGGGTTCAATCCCTGGTCTGGGAAGATCCCACATGGTGCAGAGCAACCAAGCCTGTGCACCACAGAGCCTGCACTCTAGAGTCCAAGAGCCACAACTACTGAGCCCATGCACCACAACTACTGAAGCCCGTGCCTAGAGCCCGTGCTCTGCAACAAGAGAAGCCACCACAATGAGAAACCCAAGCACCACAACGAAGAGTAGCCCCCTGACCGCCACAATGACGGAAAGCCCGTGTGCAGCAATGAAGACCCAGTGCACCGAAAAATAAAATTAAAAAATAAATAAATAATAAAATAAATCTTTAAAAAATAAATAAAAATAAATCAAAGTAAGACAGTAAAAGGCAAAATTGACTTTTCACAGATCATAATGTTTAAAAATAGATGTCACTAATTTCCTTGAGCTTGACAAATCCCTCCTGTGTCTCACCTCATCCTTTGGCTGTAGGTAGTTAACATAACATTAAACAATAAAAAGTCTGAAATCAATCAAACGATCAGTTTAACCTCTCTTCTTCTTTCAATAAGTCACACTTACTCTCCAGCCTGGAGAGATCCACAGGTGAGGAATGTTGCTGTTCCTATTTGTGTATAAAATATAAAGTGATTTGTGCATAATAACAAATTGTAATACAATATTATTATCATTATTGTAAATAACAGAAGTATATTCTTATTTATTATGGTTAATAACAGAAGTACAATTACTAGGAGGCATATCATTATTAAACACAATATAAGAGGCATTATCTTAAACTCATTAGAGCTCATGACTAGATTAAAATGTTTTTAAAACTGCATAGATGACTCTCTAAAGCAGACCGAGGGCTAACAGACTGAAATTACTGAGAGGCAAATTTTAGATCAATATAAGCAAGAACTTTCTAGCAACTAGTGCTGCCTTCAGTGGGATGTGGTAGACTCAAAAAACAGTTTTTGTTATTGAAAGAAATCTAACAGAAGTGGAATCATTATATGTGAGAGACATATCCAGACTCTGTGTGTTAATTAGAGCTAGGAGAGTCACCCAAAGCCCAGACTGCTACAGTAGTTTGGGTCCAAAACCACCTTACACAGACAACCAGAAAAATTACCTCCCACAGTTTCCCAGTCCAAGGTTCCTTCCCAGCAGTGATTCTAATGATGTGAGTGGGTGTGTACATTATTTATTTTCCCTGACTTCAGCTGAAGTCAGTAGGAAAAAATAGCAGGTTTGTGCCACACTCAGAAGCTTGTGAGCATGCAGGGTCAACTTCTCCCTCTGGGACATCATTCAAAGTTTCACTCTCATGGCTTCATCTTTAGTTGATGGCATACACCTGTTCCAAACTCTTTTTTTCCAAACCTATCTCCAAGGGAGATAGGACCACCTCTCTTTTTAATCTACTTCATGCTCATGTGGTTTTCTCATTATAATGTCTTAGCATAAGAAGATACACCTGTTGCCAGGGCAACCTAAATGCACAATTTGTTTCCTTAAAACCTGTGCTACCTGGTCAAATTCCCTTTGTATTCTTGGTTAGGCTCACTTTTGTGTTATTAAAATGCAAACATTCTGCAGTTTCCCCCTTATTATTTTTCCTGTTTTTCACAAAGTCTCATTGATCTCTACTCTCTTTCGTTGATTTGCTGACATTTTATTTTTATTGACTAATTCAAATACATTTCCACACCTTGAAGGTGAGATCGTTTTCCCATCTTTTATATATGTCTGTCTCAAATTTTTACCTCCATTAAAAAATAAAGAGGTATCAACCTCTGTATTTTAAAAACTTATGTTTGATCCAGACTTCAGTGTGTGTCTCAAAGAACTGAGGTTAATATATTGCATTTTTATACAAGCAGTGGAAGCCTATATGAGCATTACAACCACTTTTTAACTGGTGCTGTTTTAGTTTCATCACAAAACTAGGTCTGCTTTAACATACTTAGCATGCTCAAATTGACTGTAATCATTTTTTTTCCCTTTTGATGTTAAAATTGATATCCTGGTCCTTGTAAACCCTCTCACAAACCACCCTCTTTGTGTTTTTTCATACTACCTCAGATATTTCTGAAAGCATCCTTGTTTTTGATAACATGAAGATATGTCAAGTTCATTCTTATTTTTCCAATCTTATGAGGTAGAATCATCTATATTTCAAGAAGTTCTGGATAACTTTTAGAGAGGAAGAGTATCAGAAGCCATAATGCTGATGTTAGATTACACATTGGACTATTCCATGTGATTACAACAGGCAGGAAGAGTGACACCGGAGGACCCAAGGCGTGTCTGCTTACATTATTAACGCATAGTGAATCCTGGAAAACTATGTTCACAAATAACAGAAAGAAGTATAATATTTTAGCCTATTCACAATGATGGAAATGTTAAAAGGGCAAAAACAGATTACAAAAGTGAAACTTTATAACAGCAGTTTTTCTTAGCCTATTGAAACAAATCATATGCAGCAGTAAACTTTTCTCAAAAAAAAGGGACCATCGGAAACAATAGTTCTTGCCAATAAAGTATTCTGCCTTTTCCTCTTATATGTTCAGAACTGAAGAATGCAACTTAAGGGACTTTAATTAAAGTTAATTTTTTTTTATAAATGATAGGATTTGCAAATAGGTGGCTTGGGAAACAGGTCAGAGGACCTATTCTTTCTTAGGCATCTTAACCAGTTAATTACTTTTAAAATATCAGTAAATGAGGAAACCATTTCATGTATGTTTGTTTTGAATCATTATAAGGTAATGGGCATTTCCAGAATGGAGGTCTGAGGATATGTCTTGAAGATATATTTCTTCCATAAAATGAAATTTTTAAAAAATTATTTCTTTTTTTTTTTTTCAGTGTGGCTTTGTGGATTTATGAAAAGTATTGCTCTTTATTTTAACTGTATTTGGAAATGTTAGGGACAGACCAATTATTGCCAAATTTCATTCAGCCAGCAGCCATTCATATAATGCAGATGTTTGTGACCAAATCTCCCTCGAGAGCTTAAGGTGTTGCATCAGAAAAGAGGCAGTTCATAAGCCTTAGCCGTGTTTCCAAGAGCTGTCATTTCTCCTAAATACATCAACTACAAGTGTGTTAAATTCGTTCATAGATATATGCAGAGCATTACGTCAAAATCATTCTTCATTTGTTGCAACTACTCTTTGCATTTTAATTATTAAGAAGCTTATCAATGGATAATACTATTGTCATACCTTTAAATTATGATTTCTTAAACTTTTTTTTTCTCTAAAGAAATATAATGGCTTTGAAAGAGGCTAGATGTGACAGGGATTTGAATTTTTCTTGAAGGACAAGAGTCTGAAAATAACTGTTAGTATAAAATCAGTAAGAATTTAAGAAGAAATAAATGTTAAATAAAAACAAATTCAACTGATCTTTGACCATCAGATGAGAAGATGGGGCCTTGAATTAACTTTTCGTTTAATTATATCTTGGCTGAATATTCTGGGTAGAAAGACTTGCCTTTTTCTTATACTAATTTGTAGAAAGACTAGATTAAAACATTTTGCATAGTCACCCAAATTTTTTACTATTACTGTACTAATCTGACTAAGAATAAAGGGACTAGAAATGAGAATAGAAAATGAGTCTAAGTGTTATGTAGTTTAGGATTCAGAATAAGTCTCAGAACTATGAAATTGAATTTATAAAGGAAATTAGTACCCTAAAAGTTCTCAGGTTGAGTAGCTCTATATACTATTCATTCTGGACAATTGTGCAAACCACAGTGCTTTCTTATCCATATTTACCTGCACATACTTTACCTTCATTGTATATTTCTAATGCTATTTATAGTTTGCTGTTATCACCAACAACCACAGTTGTCTATATTTTAAAACGTACTGGTCCACTACAAATATTAATTTCTAATATAGCAAAGAATTCAATGATCTTCAATGATATTTACATAATATGTATGCAAAAGACAATTTCTTTCTTTGATAATATGTTTTTATAACATGGTGTTTGTTGAGTACCAGTAGAAAACTTTCGTACTGTCCCAGCATTAATGCCTTAGGGTCCACAGTCTAACACCAAGTAATGCAAGTATATTTTACTATTTTCCCAGCATTAATGTCCAAATCCACATTCTGATATCAAGTAATGTCAAATTCTAAAATCAAAAAAATATCAGCTGTAGGGCCAACCACTTTGAAGAGAGAATTGCTGAGATGCACTTTTTCAGCTCTGTTGGAACCATCCATCACCCCAACCCTTCACTTCCCCACTTCTTCTGGACTATATAAAAAGAAGGGGGGCTTCCCTGGTGGCACAGTGGTTAAGAATCCGCCTGCCAATGCAGGGGACATGGGTTCGATCCCTGGACCGCGAAGAGCCCATGTGCTGTGGAGCAACTAAGCCCCTGTGCCACAACTACTGAGCCTGTGCTCTACAGCCCACAAACCACAACTACTGAGCCCACATGCCGCAACTACTGAAGCTTGTGTGCCTAGAGCCTGTGCTCTGCAACAAGAGAAGCCACCGCAATAAGAAGCCTAAGCACCACAACGAAGAGTAGCCCCTGCTCACCGCAACTAGAGAAAACCCACTCACAGCAACAAAGACCCAGTGCAGCCAAAAATTAAATAAGTAAAGCAATAAATAATAATACAATAGATCTTTAAAAAAAAAAAAAAAAGAAGGAAGGTTAGAAGTCATCTTTTAAAGGAATCAGAGTTGGTGAATCTGTTTCCCATACTCCTCCCATCAGTGAGGAGAAGCATTCAATATATTCTCTCCCATCCTACAAGGTTGAGGATGCCAAAGCTTTTACTCCTTCCACTAAGCTATGACTGCTGATCATCCACCCTGTAAAATTCTCTAAGCTACAGAACCAGCAGGGCTTTTGGTGTCCTAGACTTAAAGCTGCTGATGAGAGAAGAGAAGGGCAAGAGACATGATGAGGAGAGACAACTGCAAGGGGGCACAGCCTGTATTCCCACTGTGTGGTGTGGCAAGGGTATCTTTGTTTCCCACAGTCACTATGAGTGTAGGTTAGACATTGAGTTATTTTACTAACACTCCCTAAGAAAGCTACAGAGTAGGATAGGAATCCCAACCACAAGAGATAATAAAGCAAAATTCCCTTGGCAGAAATGAGGGATAGTAAGTGGTTAAGCCTCAGCTTATTTTCCCAAGCCAAAACTATAAAGGGTAAGCATGCCTTGGAGCCCTTCACAGAACCAGCAAATATCTGCCCTTTAGAAAACTAGCATTTACATGCCTACCACAAAGAAGTAGCTGCAACTGACAGAAAGGGAAAAGCAATCCATCTATGGAAGATGAGTTTAAGTAATGGAAGAGCAGTTTCAACTAACAGAGTAGACTTCAGCCAATTGTCTATAGGCAGTTGTGTTTTTACACATTTTGACTCTTTCTCCCTGCCTCAACCACCAGTGGGCTAAGGGCTTGAAAAGAAACAAGGTTATGAGAAGATTTTTTCCACCCCCATCATTAAGTACAATTTCCAAGTCACTGAACTCTTGAGAAAGGAAAGCTTAAACTGATTAAAAGATTTAAAGTACACAAGACTATATATTAACAACCAGTAACTTGTATTCTTTTTCTTATGTAAAATATCTACGTACATCTCATTTGTGAAAGAAGGTTCTGCTTCATCTGTAATTCTATGGAACCAATTATTTTCTCTCAGTATTTAGAATATATTATTTCACTATTTTCTGGCTTCAGTTTCTGCTGTTGAGAAATCAACTTTTAATCTAACTGTTCATCCTCTGTGATTAATCTATTCTACTCTGATACTTTAAATATCTGCTCAATTTCATTAATATCTTAATTTCACTATGTCTAGGTGTATATTTGTTTTTATTTACCTCCTGGGGTTCATTGAGTTTCCTGAATTTGATATTGGTATATTTGAAATGGCCATTATCTTTTCAAATATTTTCTTTTCACCATCTTTATATTTTGTTATTCTGGAACTATCATTAGAAGTATCTGGGAACTCTTCCCTCTGTCCTCTCTTTCATATTTTCATTTCCTTCTCTTTCTTTGCTGCATCCTAGGTAATTTCTTTTTTATCATTAATCACAGTTGATTCTTTCTTCAACTATGTAATGTGTTATTTTATCCATCAATCAAGTTTTTTAATCTAATTTTATATTTTAATTTTTACAACTTCTGTCTGATTATTGATAGTAATTTGGTTTTTGTTTATATTTTTGATTCACTATTTTTCCTTAAGGAATTAAAAATACTCATTTATGTTCTTCTGATTATTACATATCTATAGGCTTTGCAGTGTGGTTCATAACATTCTGTTTCTGCTAACCTTGCTTATGGCTTATTTCTTCATGTTTTTAATGACATTTTATTAGGAGATGATATTCTTTGGAACTCTGAGAAATGTTTGTAAATTGTGTGTTAAGTTCTTTTCCCCATAGCAGATTTGTGTTTTCTTTTGCTGGGCTCTTGGGGTCACTACCAATCCAGAATCCCTTTGACTTAATTATTGGCTTGGGTTTTAAGTCACACAGTAGTCTGAATCAATGCTCCACATCCGTGGTTTTGGGGTGATTTAGGGCAAAAGGAATCTCAGCTTAATAAGTGAGTTACACAAAGGAGATGCTTGAGGGTATGTACTCAGGATTATTTGGTTTGCATATGAAAGGCATGCTCACAGGCAGTTGTTTGCTAACTCTGGGAATTAAGTACCCCTGGGTGGGGCAGTCTCTCCCAGATCAGCAAGGCCCCAAAATATCAAAGTATCATAAAATATTAAAAATCATAATACACAAGGCTAGACAGGCAAGTACTCTCAACATCTCTCTCTGAAAGAGGATTTCTCCTCAAGTTCAGTCACTAAGGTTATTGTCCTCTGGGAAGTGAGGTCTCAGATTTTTGAGATTATCCCTGACCCAGCCTTCTATGACACTCAGACCCATGATTTGTCTCCAGCCTCCGTGGGTGAGTGGGACTTCAAAACACAGGCCCAAGTTTACTGACAAATGTCAGGTTCTCTCCAGACAGACATTGACCCCAGTGCTCACTTACTGCTCTAGATTTGTGTTTTGTCAGTTCTGTCCTCTGATTGTTTTTCTTAATTTACTACCACATTAGCAATGATTTTTAAAACATTTTTTAACATTCAACCCATTATTTCAGGCATCTGATGCTAGGAGAGGTTTTTCTGCTTGACTAGTCAAACATTTTGCTAAAATTAAAGTCTTAGATTTACACTTTAATGTCTCTTTGCTTGCTGAAAGTTATTCTCAATAAACTCTATTAAAAACAAGGGGGAAAAAATCCTAAAATAGGATCTAATAAAATTTTAATCTTGAAGTTTTTTAGGGGTTTCAAACAGCTTTATACATTTTGAATAGTTGCCACAAACATACAAGCTACTTGAAAATTTAGACTAAATGTTTTGTAATTATTATTTTCTGTAAGAAACTTAAAACCTTTCCTGTAGTTATATATGTTGCAATCTGAAATCTAATTTTTAAATGTGAGAACATCTGTCTTCCCTTTTCAATATTGAAACTATTTTTGTGAGGGATGTAAACATTCCTAATATGCAAACCAAATTTTCTCATTCATTGATCTTAAAATATAGATGCTATTGACCCTATCTTCTGAATACTCAATATCCTCTATATGGGTGGTAAGAAAACATTTTAAAAGTGAAAGAAAACTCAGTATGCAGTAGGCAAGAATATAAATGTGTAGGTTTATAAATTATACTAGAAAATAAACTTTTAATTGCATAGTATATTACCTGCAATTGAAATACCATATTAATTTTATGTCACTTTGTTTTAATTTTCAAGTTCTGATAATACAAAAAAAAGCAACCAAAAAAACCCAAAGTTGATAATACAACTTGATTATCGTAAAAGACAACTATTCTTGATTTTTCAGTAGAGCAGTTTGAGTTTAATTTGTCATCTCACTTTAAGTTATAACTAAACTAGCTGGAAGTTCATGAGTCAATGTGTTTTATGTTATCAAATAACTTTGGGAATTCAAACAACTATTGTCACTAATTAATCATTATTTCCATTTTCTTAGGAATCTAGCCAGATTTGAGAACTAACTAGTAAGCAGGAAATTTGGTGAAGACCTGTTTAACAAAAGGAATATGAACAAACAGGTTTTGTATGTAGTGACTACTCCAAGGTTATCTGCCAATTAAATTATCTACTTTGTGAGAAATATCCTAGTATTTATATCAAGATTAGCAGACAGAGGAAAGAGGAAGGGAAAGGTTCTGAATAAATAAATTTTCCTTTCATAAGAATTGGCTCAGTCTCCTACGTGCCTAGAGCCCGTGCCCAGCAACAGAAGAGGCCATGGCAATGAGGAGCCCACGCACCACAATGAGTGACCCCCACTCACCCCAACTAAAAGGGAAGCCCACACACAGCAGAAAAGACCCAACACAGCCAATAAAATAAATAAATAAATTTAAGAATTGGCTCAGTCTCAATAACGGTCAGAGAAACACAATGTAAAACAAGATATTTTTCAACTATCAGATTACCAAAGAAATTAGTGTATAATACCAGGGTTAGACAAGGGGGAAGTGAAATCAATGCTTTATGCACTGTTAGTTTAAATATAAATTGCTACCAACCACAGAAGAACAAATTGACACTATGTATCATTAAAAACATTTTTAAAATGTGTATATACTTTAACCAACTAAACTTTTAGTACCTTTTCCTGAAAAAAAAAAAAAAAAAACACTAAAAATGTGTGTAAAGATGTAGATACACAAATGTTTATCACAATTTTGTTTATAATTGTGAATGTTGCTAACAGGAGTGAGGCCCTTTACTAAAAATATAAGCTAAAGAATTTGCATAGTTCTGCTCTTTCAGGAAGGACACCCTTCTGATGACCTGACTTGGGAGGTCAACTCCAACCAAGCACCTCTTCTAACTAAGGGCTCCTCCTGCTAGCCTATCTACAGCACAGCTGAGTTTTCTGCCTTAACTAAAAGTGATGTCTGTGGTTTATCACCTCAACACTGACTTAAAACATTGTTAATAACTTGTATGATGTTTACTCCTGATTCTTATTCTAATTTATTTTATTTTTAGATTTTAGATTTTCTGCTTATTATTTTTTAACTTAAAAACTTATTCCTACATTTTTAATAAACATAATTTAACTTTATTTTGTAGTCTTAAAAACCACTTTTAATCTTAACCTCTTTCTTAACTTTTTACTATTTAGACCTAGCTTCTTTGGTATCTATTTTTGTTTCATTTTCTTAATTGTTTTTTCCACATTTTAAAATTTATACTTATCTTTGGGATAAATTCTCTTGCCTTAAAATTATGCCTTGTTTCTGCCTTTCTTTAAGGCTTCACCTACTTAAATGTCTTTTTCCATTTATTATTTCATTTTATTTTATTTTTTTTCTGTTCTGTTGAACAACCTCATTCCCTGGCTCGTGTTCATGAGGAGAATCCTGGTCCTGCCCACAGATGACTCCTCAGCCCATCTGCAGGCAGCGGTAGGGTGGCTCTCTGTTTTGGCACAGTTCTTGCTAAGCTCAACTTGCAGGAGAGAATGTCGATTCTCCTTGCCAGGTCCACTGAAACTTAACGAGCAATTAACTTGAAATGTAACTGGCAATGTGTTGTAGCAGCAATCCAGTTCTTAACAAAGGCTCACCTGAAAGAAACTCGGTTGCTTAAAGACTGCTTAAAAGTTGCACAATCCTTCCATGTCTCTCTAGGTGCTTCCATCAGAAAGTTTGTGCCTGAATTTTAGTGTTCCAGTCCCATCTATATTGACCACACAAAATTATAATTTGGCATGGTCTCATTGGTCTATTTTGAAGAACTATATAAGCAGTAGCCCTATGAAAGTGTTAATGCATCTACTGTGGAGAAGTTACTGGGAGCATAGTATCTCCAGAGCAACTGGGTTTTTTTGGTTTTGTATGACTGTTGATATGGTCAGTTTTATCTTATTGACCCTTTAAATTGTGTAACCCGTTTTCTTTTCTTTTTTGTTGGCTGCTAGAGAACACAGTCAAAATCATGGCCCATATCCAACAGCACACAGTATCTCCTGGCAAACATTTTACTACTCCTAGTTTTATTTTATTTCCCTCATTTCAATATTCCCCCTTTGTGGTGATTTTCTTAGTTACATATTTTTATTTTATGTGGGTACATTATATGCATTGTTATACTCCCCTGTAAAGAATTTGGAAAACAGTAATACTCTGAAAGAGAGAAAAACAAAGAAACGTTCAGCATTATGACCCAATTTTAATTTTACACATTAAAGAAACCAGGACAATGTGATAATTATAGGCATCCAGTCAGTAGAAGAACAGAAATTGGAACATCCACCTTCAAGTTAAGAAATAACTTAAAATTCAAGAATGCAAAGCCATCAGACTCTGTTGCTATGTTATAACTGCCAGATTTCCATCAACACTGGGGATCAACCACCAGTCAGAAATAATCAAATTCCTTGTGCTGTTTTCTCTAATTTATTTTGAGTAATATTAAAGTTCCAGAAATATATCAACCTAGGCAAATCCAGTAAGTGTAAGTAACGGAAAGTGTTAGCTCCCCACTCTTTGCCATATGCTCAGAAAACTCTTACGCAAGTTCAACTTGATATTTTATGAATACCCATCTAGAAACACGGCAGCTTTACTGGGTGGGGTTTTGTGGCAATTTTAAAGTACACATGCTTTGTCAAAAATACATAGATGAGCATAATATAAGGATTCATTTTGCCACAAAGATTTATTTTTGCCACTTAAACAAAATATTTAAATAATACTACAAATATTTCAGGTAGTGAATAAATATTTCCAAACCACAAAACTTTGAAACTCAACCTCTGCTCCATGAAACTTTATATTTGTTTTGGAGCTCAATATTGTATAAGTACCATGCAGAGATTTTTCTACAAGTCTTTTTGCTTTGCTTTGTTTTCTGATTGTAAAATTAATTATTCTTACTGTAGAAATTGGAAGGAGCAAAAAAGTAGACACATGAAAATGAAAACTTCATAGGAATAATTATAGCTAGCATTTATTCAGTGCTTACTTTGTGTGAACACAAATCTAAGCATCTTACATATATGTTCTTTACCTCCCAACAACACTGCACAGTAACTACACTGCTTACCCCTATTTGATAGCTGAAGAAAACAAGACTCAGTAAAGTTATTTAAGTGATTAAGTGAATGGACCACTAATCATAAAAGGTAAAAGTGGTTCTGATGTATTGCATCCCATTTTTTATTCCCTTATTCATTTTGATAGATGATAGATGGCTAGATAGATACAGAGATAGATGATAGATAGATACACAGATACTTAGATGGATACATAGGTAACATAGATACATAGATAGATATACTTTTCTTATTGTTAGAACAGCTATATTTGAAACCTGATTCAGTCACATACAATTATTTTTCCATGCCTTTAAATTTTACCAAAAATTTAAAAGCCTCTCAAGTCAGTTTAAATTACTTTCAGCTGGAAGGGACAGCAAACCTAACAGATAAGTTTAACATTTAAGCATGTAATTGCTTCTTCAACTACAAGAATTCTAGAGATAGGCAGATGTAAAGCAGACATAGTAGTTCAAGGATGCCATCAGCAATCTGGCTCTCTCCGTCTTTCTTCTTGCTGTCTTTAGCGTATAGAGCTTCACCCTTATACTCTTCACCCTGTGGTCATATGGTGACTGCTGCATCTGTAATAGTCATGCTTCAGGAAGGAGAAGAAAACAGGGGTGGGTAGGAGAAAAAGGGTCATACCCATGGCTCTAAGCCTCAGAAGCCCCTCCCACCAATAGACAAATCTGGTTCATATCGTGTTTCAGTTAACTCAGTACTGCACAATGAATTATCACAATACTTAGTGGCTTAAGACAATAACGAAATGGCTGACAATTCTGCCTTTTGGATAGGTTTCACTAGGGGTAGCCAGTCTCTGCTCCAGGTGATGTCAGCAGGGGCAGCTCAGCTGGGGCTGGAGGATCCAAAACGGCTTTACTCACAAACCTGGCACTCAGAGTGACTGGGGATTGACTAGGTTTCTCTCCTTTCCTTCATAATTTCTCATCCTCCAAGGCCTTTCTTTATCTCCCCATGAACTTTTTCTAGCCAGATAGTTAAAATTCTTTACATGATGCCTGGCTTCTAAGAGAGTGAAGAAATGGAAGCTGCAAAGTCTCTTCAGGTGTAGGCCGAGAAGTCAACCAACACCACTTCTACAGTCTACTGGTCAAAGCAAGTCACGGGACCAGCCCAGGTTCAAGGGCAGAGGGAGACAGACTACCTCTTGATGGAAGGAGCGGCACACATGTACAGGGATGGAAGGAATTTGGGGTAGCCATCTTTGCAAGTAATCCAATGCGTAGAGATGTTCCTATTCTAATCACTGTTTAGAAACAACTTAGTAGATCAAGACAGCCAAGCAACAATAGTGTCTGCCTTAATTCAAGTCTTTTTTCACCAAGGAATTCCTATTCCCTCTTTCTCTCTCTCTTTCTTACCCTCTAGCTCTCTCATTCCCTCTAGCTCTCTCATTCCCTCTAGCTCTCATTCTTACTCTCCCCCTCTGCACCGCACACATACATACACATACACAATCTCCCAGGATTAAAATTATATAAAGTGATAGATTAAAAATTAAATATACAGGCTAATCCTAACTTTAAAGATAGGCAAAAAATCACACATGAAAAAGTCTTCTTGGGGTAGGAGTGGGGGGAGAGGGAGGGGGAGTTGTAGGAAATAGATGGAGGGGATCAAGAGGTACAAACTTCCAGTTATAAAATAAATAAGTCACGGGGATGCAATGTACCACAGTGGGAATATAGTCAATAATATTTTAATAATTTTTTATGGCGACAGATGGTTACTAGACCTACCATGTTGATCAATTCCTAATATATGTAAACATCAAATCACTACATTGTACACCTGAAACTGATATAATATTGTATGTCAAGTATACTTCAATTTAAGAAAGAAAAAAATAAGATTTCTCTGTGTGGTTAGGCTAATCTTTTTTGTTTGTTTATTAGGTTTTTCAGTATTTTATGATTTTCCATAAATGATATTACTTCTGTATTAGAAAATAATAATCAATATTCTTTTCTAAAAGCTGAAGTTTTACTAGTGGTATAATAGTATATAGATGCAACAAAAGTGATACACTATTCCTTTATAATTGAATATTCAGGTTGTTTATAATTTTTCCCATTCAATCATGCAAAGATAAATGTATATAAATAACTATAAATGTGTTTCCCTTAAAATTTCTTTCCAAGAAATGTTATTTCCATTTAGACTTTGACCATCAGTGTGTATAAATCTTTCGAATCATATCTTCAGCACCTTTGGTTATTTCTGCAGTTTTTTAAATTTATGACAATATTTTTTCTTGCATTTCCTTTATTATTAGTGAGGTTGATATTTTTTAAAATATGTTTCTTGGCCATTTGTCTATTTTCATGTATGAATTGGCTGCATCATTTCCAGTTTTTCTGTTGGAACTAAATTTGTTTTTCATTTATCTTTAAAAGTCTTCCTATAAAAAAGTGCATTAACTTCCTGTTATAATTTATTATGCTTTCCTAATTTCTCATCTGCTGTTCTGATGTTTTTCTCACAGAAAAAAACTTAAAAATGTTTTACTTCTGAAATCTATCCAACTTTTCATTTGTGTTTCCTCCCATAGCATATATCCTCAGATTTTCCATCCCCACCCTGAGATATTAAGTATTCAGTTAAATTTTCTTCTAGTATAATTTAGAATTTTCTGTACTTAACATTTTTATTCACTTGGTTTTATTTTGATATTTAATGAAATGAGAAGGTTTAAACTAGCACATCCCTTAAAATTAAAGGCCATTTCTCAATACCATTTATTAAAGAATTCATCAATCCACAGCCACATATATATGTGTAAATTGTAATATATAATATTTTGTATATATACACATACACATGCATATACATACTATGGTCTAATTAATTTAGCTACCGATTCTTATGGCAATGAATGGCATTATTTTTAGTTTTTTAATAATATATTTTTAAAGTCTATTCATTATTAGGACAAGATCCCAGTCCAACTTCTCCACTCTTAAAAAAAAAAGGAAAGATGAAAAAAAAGTTTATCTCCCCTCAGTTTTCTTTTTTTATCATTCTAAATAAATATTCAAATCTTTATTTCAAAGTCTACAATGATCCTACTATTATTTTTGCTTAGAGTTGCAAGAAGTATATAAATTAATTTGGGAAGAACTGACATCATTAAAATATTCTCATAAGAAAAATGTTATGTCTGTACCCATGAGAATTTGTCTTGTTTTTCAATAAAGTTTTATAATTTTCTTAATGTGGATGATGACATTTCTTCTTAGGATATATCCCATGATAGTATTTTGCTGCTATTTGGAATGAAATACTTTTCTTTCATTATATCTGCTAAGTGATAATTATTTACTGAAAAGCTATTGTTTTTCATGCCTTTCATGTACGTGACCCTTTTATTGAGTTATTTTCTGCTTTCTAAGAGTTTTCAAATAATTTTCTTCAGTATTCTTGGTATATGCTGTATTGCCAGCAAATAAATATAACTGTCTCATTCACTGCAAAATAAAAATCTTCTTTTTTTTCTATTTAATGTCTTATGCATTGTCTAGAATTCCAGAAGAGTATCATGATATAAATATTTGTTCATTTGACTAATATTTAATGAGTGACTGGCCCTTTTCTGGTTGCTAATCTGTGCTACAGTTACGTCATTTTGTAATTTCAGAACCCCATGCTCCTTTGGAGTTCTTATCCCATTTTTGTAATGATGTTTCCTACACCGGTATTCAGACTATTCATGGGGAAAATCCCTCCCACCGCTTTTTTTTTTTGGTCTTTGCAATCCCAGCACAGAAATCCAATTAGACATTCATTGGCTGTTTGATGAATGGAGAGATGAATGATGCAGTGCGTAGCTGGAGCCATGTCTGTGGAGAATGAGCTAAATAAGATGTGTTCACTTAGACACACAACATTTCCACCCACCAATCTTTCTCAGCCTCCAACCAAAGAGCTGTGATTCTGGAGTACAAAAATATAATGAGCAGTACAAGCTGAGCTGAAGGGACTTATTCTAGGGAATGATCTGGTGGTGAAAAGCAGCAGGAAGCACAGAGGCTTTACCAAGAAATCTTATTTTCAGTCTGCTTACATGCAGGATGTTCACGCCTCTCTCATCACTGAGGAGATTCTAAGGAACAAACTCAGAGCAACCTCTTCAATATTTCGTAATGGGTTAATTATGGGAATGGAAAGCCATTATAGCTATACAAGTGAAACTAAGGATTTCAGTATTAACCTGTATGCAGAGTTCAAATTGGACAATGCCAAGGTTAATCAATATGGAGAATAATAGGCAGAAAGTATCACTTTTTGCCCTAATTGTTAAAATAACATCTAAATTTGTGTATGTGAATGGTGCGCTCACCATTTAAAATCTTAATCCCAAAATGTAGTTTGGAGATTAAAGAACCTAAACTGTTAACAGGTCTAGTTTTCAATACATATACAAAGTCTTTAACAACTCTAGTTGTCAGTTTGTGTAAAAAGTGACTTAGGGACAGAACACAAATGGATTCTCTAGTCTAGGCCACTGGTCAAATCAGGTCTGTGTGTGTTTCATCCGGGAGGAGATGGCTCTAAAAATTTCACTATTCCTCTAGACTAATTTTATAAATAAAGAATTTTATTCTGAGCAACAATTCTTGAATATGTGCATGTTACTAGCACTTATTCTAATGAGTGGGCCAGGAAGAAAGCATTGTTTTCTAAAAATGGGATATTTACTCATGAAAGTGTAGAATTCTGAGTAATATATTCAGATCCAATAGCTTTCTAATCTGCTTTATTTAAAATTAAAAAGTGTATTAAACAGAAAAGCCAGGGCATTCTTTTTGGCTAGTACTAGTAGAGAAATGTTGCATAATTCTCAAAGTACTCCTTGCATACTCAAAAATATTGAGATGATAAAATCAGATTCATTGTATTATTCAATTCTTTAAAATAGAACAAATATATTCTAAATGTTTTGTGAAGAAAGAGTCTGGCATAATCATGATGTCAATTGTGTCTTGAGAATGAAAAAACTTTATTATTGCATTAATTACAGATAGTTAACACATAGATAATTGTGCTATCATTTGTTTAGTTTTCAACAGTTATGATGGGGGAAATTCTAAACTGATGCAGGAGCATGACAAAATATATCACTCAGGAGTGGAGTTTTATATTTGTCAGGTTTGGTATTATTGTGTTGGCTACATAGGGCCTGGGGAGATAAAGGGGGAAGTAAATGAAGAATTTTCTAATGTAATATTATCCACCAGAAGGAGCATAGACAGTCAGAAAGACTATAAATAATAACTAAGGTTGACCAACAAACTAAATAGCTTTTTCCCTGGGCTTCAGTATTTTTTAAAAAATTAATTTAATTTTAAAAAGGAACATTTCCCAAATAAAACCAGCCCTCTTTCATAGAAATAAAATGTCATAAAAAATCAGATATTTTTTGAACAGTGGCTTTGCGGCTATATTTGTATTTTGAATCAGGCTTTTCATCACAACAACTTATAAATAAAATATGAAACTTTGCTTCACACATTAGGGGCCAAATGCATATATAACACATGATTGTCTTCTCACATTACACAGTGAACCCAAACCTGATAAGAAAAAACACCTACTTTTCTAAACATCTATAGGCTCATTTAATCTAGACAAATGTGAATAGCAGAAAAGGAGTTGCTAAACATGGCAAAATTCACCCAAACCACTGAAATTTTAAAACATTTCTAAGTGAACAAAGCCAGAGATTCAATCGGCTTATGCTGCCTCCGGAGGTTATCTGAATATTAAGTGATTCCGATGGCTCTAGAGCTGACTTTCAGAAACACTACAGCTTTGACAAGAAATGT
Organism: Hippopotamus amphibius kiboko; assembly: GCF_030028045.1. Lineage (NCBI taxonomy): Eukaryota > Metazoa > Chordata > Mammalia > Artiodactyla > Hippopotamidae > Hippopotamus > Hippopotamus amphibius. The sequence goes on from NC_080198.1 coordinate 81,248,092, forward strand.
AAACCATGTTGTGGTTTACAAAGCCAGTATTGGAAGTGTTTCTGAGTGCATTTCAATTTTATCTTTTTCTAATGGATTATCTCAAAGCTTCTAGTTTCCATCTTTGTCTCTATTATCAATGTGTTGATACTGTCTTCAATAGTGATCATTCTATGACTGAAAAATATTATTAAGCATAACGATTACAGTGTTATAATTTAACATTTGCTAGCATTCTTTATATGTATAAACAAATTTATATATATTATATATAAAGGGTGCTAGCAACTTTCATATATGCTTATATATTTATTTTATATATTTAAATATAGAAATGCTTATATATTTTTTATTGAAATATAGTTGACTTACAATATTGTGTTAGTTTTAGGTATACAGCAAAGTGATTCAGTCATGTATATATATTTTTTCTTTCAGACTATTTTCCATTATAGCTTTCATTATAAGATATTGAATACAGTTCCCTGTGCTACACAATGGGACCTTGTTGCTTGTCTATTTTATGTATAGTAGTTTGTTTGTATCTATTAATCTCATACTCCTAATTTATCCCTCCCCTCTTCCTTTCACCTTTGGTAACTGTAGTTTATTTTCTATGTCTGTGAGTCTGTTTCTATTTTCTGTATAGATTCATTTGTATTATTTTTTAGATTACACATATAAGTGATATCATAACATTTGTCTTTCTCTCTGACTTACTTCACTTAGTATGATATTCTCTAGGTCCATCCATGTTGCTGCAAATGGCATTAGTTCATTCTTTTTTATAGCTGAGTAATATTCCATTGTATATATGTACCACATTTTCTTTATCCATTCCTCTGTTTATGGGCACTTGGGTTGTTTCCATGTCTTGGCTGTAAATAATGTTGCAGTGAACACCAGGGTGTATGCATCCTTTCAAATTATGGTTTTCTTCAATACACGCCCAGGAGTGGGATTGCTGGATCATATGCTAACCCTATACTTAGTTTTTTAAGGAATTTCCATACTGTTTTACATAGTGGCTGCAACAATTTACATTGCCACCAATAGTGTGGGAGGGTTCCCTTTTCTCCATACCCTCTCTATCATTTACTATTTGTAAGTTTTTTTGATGATAGCCATTGTGACCAGTGTGAGGTGATACTTCATTGTGGTTTTGATTTGTAAATGCTTATATAGTTATATATGTATGTATATAAGTAGCTCACATGCATATAAGGCTTACTGCATGCCAGACCCCCTTTTAAGCATTTTATATATGTTAACTAATTTTTCCAACAAACCTGTGTAATAGATACTATTATTATCCCCATTTTATTAAAGTAAAAACTAAGGGGCAGAGAGATAAGTAACATGCCCAAAGTCACATATGTTGTCGGTGGTGAAGTGAGGATTTAAATGTAAGCCATCCAATCTCAACATTCATACTCCTAACTACTAACAGAGAACATTTGAGGAGATCACAATTTTATTTGTAAACAAGGAATGGACTTCAGTAAGTCGGCAGTTACCAGCCAGCAAATGAAAAATGTTAAGCTAAGGCATAGTTCACTACTAAACATCTGACCAAGAAATGGCATGGTATGTGTGTGTTTGTGTGTACACTCGTGTTCTTTTGTTGGTAGCATATGAGAAACTCCTAAAGGCATATTACAAAGAACTTGTTAGAGAAAAGTTATTTATTGTTAAGAAACATGTCCTGTCTATCAATTTAGTATAGGTGCCAACAACATTTTTCTAGTTCCTAAAGCGATTCATAGATCCTCAGTGTCTTTAGACATTCTCTCCACTTGGACAGTCTTCATCTATTCAAGTACCTACCTTTCAAGAATCAGTGTCGTCCCCAATTTTATTACAAATCCTTCCCTACTCTTTATGGTCTAATATTTTTCCCATCTTAGTTCCTGTAGAAAATGTTATATACACTATTCATTTGGCAATTAAGCATTTCCTGTCATATCTTCTACTTCTGCCTCATTTTTAAGTCTCATCATCTTTTGTATACTTATCTCTAGCTGGATTGAAAATTCTCTTGCAACAATCTTTTTCCTTCTTTCTATAACCTGCAGGATGTTGTAAAATACTCTGCACACAGAATAAACATTTATTGATATGATTTTCTTTAAATGACTTTGGTCAAGCCATTCTTTTAATAATGGCAGAATTCATGTCACAAGGAGATTAAGTGAATTGTTTATAGTTGCAATAGTCAGAAAAATTGATCAAAATTCTTATTTCCTCACTCTTGATCTGATACCTGCTGGCGAGTCATGCTACTCCTGTATTTGAAGAATAACTATCAATAATCCAGAGTTTTTTCTTCACTTTGTATTTTCAAAGAATGTGAATATAATGTAAATCCAGTTAATAAACCTTAAGTGAAAACAATAATTTTCCCACTTACCACAGAATTCTGGTGAAACTTAGAAATGATTTTATCCCATGGGACTACCCTAAACATTTTTGCCTATTATTTTTCTAGGGATGTTTTAATAACCATTCATAATGCCAAGCATTCTCTTCCATTATGGTAAAATTCCTAAAAGGAGAGGTCCTATCTGCTTCATCCACTAGTGTATGGGAGTCTAGTGCTTAATATAAGGATATGCAATAAGTATTTACCAAGTAAAAAGTAAATGAATAAACAAAGACCATTTTTATTGAGAATGTCTCCATATATTAGTCTGTTTAGTCCTGAAAACAGTGCTCTGGGATGGTACATATTCCCCCAAAAGGAAACAAGCTAAGAGAGGTGAATTGATCTGCCCACAGTTACACCAACAGTAGAGTTGGAGCCTGTGTTTGCATTCTCCAGGCTAACCCTCACTAACTAATAATAATGTATTATTGCTCTAAGCAATCCTCCATCTTGGCTTTTCCAGTTTGGATCTGAGTCTCTCTGCAACCAGTAACTGTTTTCCCTTTGTACCTCATAGGGGTCAAGAGCTCATGTTCTTCATTATTATAGGTAGCTGAAGGGACGTATTTTGTTAAAGAAATTTGCTTGAATTTGTTAACATTCTGAAGGAAATTCTTACAATACAGAAAACATTAACCTAAGTGTTACTCCTATCTGCTAATACTTTAGGTATTAGTAGAGCTTTACACTGACAATCTATAAAATTGATTGTGTACTTTTGTAAAGAACTAAAAGATATTTAATGAGTATTTGACAGGTGAATTAATAAATGATATCAAAGTTATGACCTTGAAACTTTTAATTATGAGATGACATTACTGGGTCAATAACTAGTGAAATGTCTAACATAAAAGATATTTTATTTTCCTTTATTGGAACACTACTACAACATATTTAAATTCTGACCAGTAGTGTTAAACATGTCTCGGCTTATTTTATCAGCTCCAAAACATACAGTTAAATGTACTGAAGGAAATATTTCAAAGCCACATTAAGGAATAATCCAAAAAACTGGATCAAAAAGGAATTCGCTATAATGAAAAATAAGCAAGTAAAAATTTTCTTAGTATGTTAAATCTAATTATTCTTTCTTTTTTATCAGATTACTAACTAAACTATGTGAGGTTCAGATCATTTAATTTTAAAAATGCTCTGAAACTTAGGGAATATATTGAAAACAGAAGGTAATGGAAAAATATGTTAAATGGTGGATTTAATTTATAACAGGCACTTGAATGTGAAATTTTGTCTTTTTTATGTGATATTATTTCTTCTAATTATTTTATACCTACTAGCTTGGGCTTCAGTACCAAATGACCCCCAGGCAAGAAAGACTGTACAGCAAAATAATTTGTAAAGGAAAGCTAATTTTTAGTGAATTCTCCAAGGAATTCACTGCTTCTTAACATTTCAAGTTAACCTTTTCATGTCACACATTATTAAAAATAAATCCAATTAAGTTACATAGCTTCTGTGAAATAATTTCCCCTTGGACCTCAAGATCCCATTTTTACCTCTCTAAGGAAAATAACATTTAAAAAAAAAAATCTTAATGAACTAGAGAAACTGGAATTTTAAACTTAATGTAATACAAATATATATATTGGATTTAGCATTATTACTTTCTCATCTATCCATAATGTGAATAACTCATTTAATAAAAAATACCTAAGGACATTGTTTCCCATACACCTAATACCCTCACATAAATAAAACAGGGATAGCCACCAGGTGTTAAAAAGAAAAATTCAACTGAGTAAATTTAAAGATCTATTTGGCTTTATTCAAGGATTCATGAATCAGACAGCATCCCATCTAGCAAATAAAAAGGAGCTCTGAGGAGCTATACAAAATGGAAGGCTTTTATAGGCAGAAGGGGGTGATAAAAGGAAGCTTCCAGCAAAGAGTGGATTGTTTAAGGGAAGGCTGCCTTCCTTTGGGGGAAGGCAGAGGCCTATCAGATAGATTAATTCATTAGTGCTAACCAAATAATTCCAGATTGACTGGTTAAAGGTCACATTCCTAAGAGAGGCTGAAATTAGGTTAGATATTTAATCTTGGTTTGCTGATGTGAGGCCTAGCACAAGTGACTCCACTTTGGGCTCATTGTTTCTTTTTTAACAAAGGTAAGAAGCATCTGAAAAAATTTTACATCTTACATGCTCTTATTTTTTTAATTAATAATTTTCTCTTCCCTTTTGGAACTAAGACAAAATAAAAATAAAGTAGGCAAAATAAGATCATGAATAAAAGGAAAAGAAAATAGCAATAAAGGGTGAGTGATGAAGGGACTAAATACATTTTTAACTATACCTAATGCATATTTTTTAAAGTGTTTAAAACACCAAAAAAAGATTCTTAAGAGACATTGTTGGTTCACAGAAATTTTCCCCCATATTCCTTTTCTGAAGTATGAATAGATTACCCTGAGATGTAACTTCTCTTACTTTCCACACTTGGGATCCAGAGAAACTTTTTTTTTTTTTTTTTGCAACATTCATCCAGCACCATAATCATCCTTGAGTGTTAGTAATCATGTTCTTCTTTTCACATCAATGGACGTTTTTGGGCACCAACTATGTGCTAGGTGCTATGCCTTGTGGACAGAAAATATGTTCTTTGTAAAGTTAGACTACCTAAATATGAGTTCAGATTTCACACTTCCTGGCCTGCAATCCTTTAGGACAAATTCTTTAAATGCTTACTTTCCTCATCTGTAAAATGGGGATAATACCTACCCTGCTGATGACAATATATAGATCAGATGCATTAATTATCTCAGCCTTTGGGAAACACTAAGTAAGTAAGTATTATTATTATCTCTCTAGTACTATAGAACATGTCTTATTTATAGTTTTTAAGTTCTTGTAAAATGTCTGTCTTATATACAGTGCTTAACAAATAATGACTAAATGAGTACACTAGTGATAGCTCATAGCAATTAGAAGCTATCTCACTAGAGAGAACAGTGAGAGAGAACTACAGTGGGAGTCCAGCCCCAATTGCTTCTAATCCCCAGGCCTCCTCTGGAGACTACTTTCCTTAACAGTCTCAGAGACATGATTTGGAGATGGACTGTGATCCCTGAAAGCAATAGAATGAATGGAACCAGCTAGCAGCAGATAAGAAGATTTAGCTCTTGCATGTAGACTTATTTCAATACTAGTACTGTATTTCTGAGTTTGCTCCACTCTGGTAGAAAGAATAGAAAATAAAACACAATGTTTTCCCTTCACCACTGATTCATTCACATTCATTTGTTGAATAAAATTTGTACTGTTACCAATTTACCATTATGGTGGTGTTTACACTAGCTGTTAGCAAACTCTGACATCTGAGAAGTAGCTGTTCTCATATATTTTAGATAATCAGATTCTATTTAATGTTACCAATTTTAATTCTATAGCCATTAATGAACCCATTAAATATTTTCATTTGCTTTTCATCTCTAACCACAATTCCTTTGGCAGAATAATGGCAAGCAAAGAATATTTTTCTCAACTATTGCTGCTATCTGCCTCAGCATCTTCATGATCAAACATATACATCCTTAAGGACTGTGAAATGGAATTTTTAAGAGATATCCTGTAGCTATTTTTAATCTAAGACCTCAAACTATAGCACACCCACCTAAAAGGTGTGCCAATGGGAGGTGAGCAAATATTAACCCGCTTAGTATGAATATTTGAGTTCCTACTATGTGTCAGGCTTTGTGCCAGGCATTAGCACATTACTCATATAAAAATGTGAGTAATAAATGTCCTTTGCTTATGAAGAACTTATAGATACACATTTATTATTATTTAGTTACCTATATTATGACATAAAGCAGTGAAAGGGACAGAAGGAACATCAGAAGGAACACCAAAAGCCAGAAAGTTCAAAGACCTTGGGTAAAAAAGGAAAGAATTAAATTCTATATAGAGCAGAAGTATAGGGGTTAATAAGAGTTTTGCACATCATCACATCTCTAGGTAGGACTCAGTTTCTTCATTTGTAAAAGTAGGAGAATGGCTCAGATAGCTTTGATGATTCTTTGACTTGTGATAGTTTTAAAATATATTCACAAATTCTTAGACAACACTCCTCGCTTCAAAGAGTGGAGACTAATTCTCCTTCCTCTAAGTGTGGGCTGGACTTAATAACTAAGAATAAAATATGGTAAAAGTGACTGAGGATAAGTCATAAAAGGCATTGCACCTTGTCCCTTGCTCTCTTGGATTGATAATTCTGGGAGAAGCTAGAAGCTATGTCAAGCAGCCCTATGGAAAGGTCTCATGCCAAAGGAACTGAGACCTCTGGCCAAAAGTCATGAGATAGTGCCATCTTGGAAGCAGATCTTCCAGCTCAATCAAACCTTCAGATGATTGCAGGCTGGCTGACATTTTGTCTGTAACCTCATGGAAAACCCTGAGCCAGAACCACCTAGCTAAGTTACTTCTGGATTCCCAACTTTCAAAAACTGTGAGATAATAAACACTTGTTTTAAGCTGCTAGGGGTTGGGGAAAATTTGCTACACAGTAACAGATAACTAATAAAATGACACAAATAAATGAATGTATATAATGAAAAATTCATGTAAAAGTGTATAAATGAATAATGAATCATAACTTTTTATTTGGGGGAAATTAGAAGCAGGATTAGGGAAACTGGTAAAAGCTTTTGCTTACAGAACCATTGAAGACTAATACTGAAAATATACAATTCTGTTAGAAATACTGGGAAATATAAATGGACCATAGAACTTGATCATAGCCTTGACTTTGACTCTGAAATAATGCAACCCGCTGGGATAATTCATTATCATACAATAATTTAATGAGCCTGTCTTGCGTTCAATTAATATTTATTGAATGAGGGAATATGGAAAGTGACAAGGAAGTGTATAAGTCTGGGAAGAGTATGGCCATTAATGTTAGAGAACACTTATTTTGTGCCAGACACCATGATAAAGACTTAACATGAATAAACAAGGAAGTATTTATATTATTTAAAACAATCGATATGAAAGTATCCACTGCTTAAAACGAATTTAGAAAGAGAGAAAATATAGAAAAGGAACCTAATGGAAATAAAATGCTCTCAGGCAGAGTAGAAATAGTAATTAAATGAACCCAAGACAATCCTAGAAATTGTGCCTTGTCAGTGTCTCAGACAGAAGATTTTTCCCTAGGCTATGTGATTTTCCACAAAGAGAAAAAACTGGGTAAACCAGTCTGAATTAGTGAAATACAATTTTCGCCAGGGTTTATTTAAAACTGCCTGATGCCCAAAACAATTATACAAATAGGCCTGTTTGCTTACCATTATCTTTAATGTTGTGAATGTAATTATATATATTTATATATAATTTATATATATAAATATTTTATATACATATTTATATATAAATTTTTCAAAAGTTCATCCTTTATCTCAGCATACTGAGCTAAAGCTACAAATAAAGATACAATAATGGTGATAAATTAAAATTTAAAGACATTGAAATATTTATTGGTTATATACAAAAATGTTTTACTTAAACCATATATGTACTTTAATAATTTATAAATGTATATTCCATTAAATGCCATGTCGATTAGGATCTAAATACATCATCAGAGTTCTGAAAGAAGAAATTTGGGCTTAGAAACAGACGCAATTATCTAGCCTCACATCCTTTCTCTTTCACTTTTAATTGGAATAACGAGCATCAATGCTGCTTCTTATTAAGTCCAAGTGTTCATGGACCCCATGACTTGAGTTAAATTTTTAAACACATTTTTGAATTTTGTTCTTTGCAACTCATACTCCTTCAAATACCAGAAGCTACACACCCTATCTAACTCTTAAAGTATGCCTTTCTACCTAAACAATAATGGCAATTAAAAATAAATAAATTGAACCATAATCCCTATAAAAATACAGAGCACACATGTCTGATATGCCCAGTCTAGCTCAGTTACAAGCTGTGCCTAAAAGGAACGCCAAGGCCTGCACACTGCATTCACACAGAATGACTTTCAGAACTGCCTCGCCATACCTTGCTCTTTTTCTTGTTATTCTGTGGTTAACCTTCACTTGTTCCCTGACACGCTGATTGGCTGCCATCCCAGTTCCAGAATTTTGGCTTCATTCCCCGCACTTCAAATCACAGTTCTTCTTCCTAACTTCATCTCAAATTATACCCTGATAAGGAGCGCTTTTTTAAAAAATGACTCCAATGCTTCTCCCCCACAAACCATTTCCTTGCAGCTGATACTTGGATAGGCCTGGCCCACAGAATAGGTACAAGATATTGTAGGTTTGCCTTACAAATGGGAAGGATAATCTGCCCATGGTGTGCATGCCGTCGTTGGACATCCCCAGTGGAAACGGGCCTCTCAGCCATCGGCAGTCCTCCCCATGCACCTCTTTTTGTTTTTAGTGAAGTACAGTTAATTTACAATGTGCGTTAGTTTCCAGGGTACAGAAAATTGATTCACATTATACGTGTGTGTGTGTGTGTGTTGTGTGTGTGTGTGTGTACTCTTTTTCATTTTCTTTTCCATTACAGTTTATTGCAGGTTATTGCATATAGTTCCCTGTGCTATACAGTAGGACTTTTTGTTGTTTATTTTATATGTAGTAGTTTGTATCTGCTAATTGCAAACACCTAATGTATCTCCCCCACCCAGCCCTTTTCCCCTTTGGTAAGCATAAGTTTGTTTTCTATGTCTGAGTCTGTTTCTGTTTTGTAAATAAGTTCATTTGTATCATATTTTAGATCCCACTTATAAATGATATCATATGATATTTGTCTTTCTCTGTATAACTAACTTCACTTAGTATGATAATCTCTAGATCCATCCATGTTGCTGCAAATGGCATTGTTTTATTCTATTTATGGCTGAGTGGTATTCCATTGTGTATATATATACACCACATCTTCTTTAGCTATTCATCTGTCAGTGGAAATTTAGGTTACTTCCATGTCTTGGATATTGTAAACAGTGCTGCTATGAACACTGGGGTGCATGTATCTTTTTGAATTAGAGTTTTCTCCGGAATTATACCCAGGAGTGGTATTGCTGGATCATATGATAGCTCTCTATTTAGTTTTTTAAGGAGACTCCACACTGTTATCCATCATGGCTGCACCAATTTACATTGCCACCAACAGTGTAGGAGGGTTTCTTTTTCTCCACACCCTCTCCAGCACCTATTGTTTGTAGATTTTTTTGATGATGGCCATTCTGACCAGTGTGAGGTGATACCTCATTGTAGTTTTGATTTGAATTTCTCTAATAATTAGCGATTTTGAGCATCTTTCATGTGCTTGTTGGGCATCTGTATGTCTTCTTTGGAGAAATGTCTGTTAAGGTCTTTTGCCCATTTTTTGATTGGGTTGGTTTTGTTGTTGTTGTTGTCATTTGAGTTGTATGAGTTATTTGTACATTTTGGAAATTAAGTCCTTGTCAGTCACATCATTTGAAATATTTTCTCCCATTCTGCAGGTTATCCTTTCATTTTCTTGATGATTTCCTTTGCTGTGCAAAAGCTTATAAGTTTGATTACCTATGTACCTCTTTTTTTTATAAATTTATTTATTGGCTACGTTAGGTCTTTGTTGCTGCGTGCAGGCTTTCTGTAGTTGCAGAGAGCGGGGGCTACTCTTCATTGCAGTGCATGGGCTCCTCATTGCAGTGGCTTCTCTTGTTGCGGCTCACGGGCTTCAGTAGTTGCGGCTCATGGGCTTAGTTGCTCTGCAGCATGTCTGATCTTCCTGGACCAGGGATCGAATCCATGTCCCCTGCATTGGCAGGTGGATTCTTAACCACTGTGCTACCAGGGAAGCCCTATGCACCTCTTTTTAAAGAGATTCTGTTTCTGAAAGCAGCTACTTCACTGCCTCTCTCAAGGGCTAGATTACTTACTCCCAGTCAAACCCCTGGATTTGGAGAGTAATATCAACTGTATACTCAAATATACACACACCCTATTCATGACAGGGAATTTCCACACCTCAAAAAAAAAAAATTTAAATTAAACCAAGAAAAACAGGCATTGGAAACTTGACACTCAAAATTAAAAGTTGGCCAATCCCTGACAAAAACACACAAACAATCCAAAGTGCATTGACTCAAGCAATGATTGATAGAAGCTCATACAAAATCCTCAGGCCTTCTTCAGTTTCAAAAACCTGACAAAAACTACTTGGAAGGGAAAATACAAGAAAAAAATGACCCTAGATCAGTATTTTCCATTTGTGCAAGAAGTTTACATGTAAAAATCTAGAGAAGGAAAAAGAGTTTTCCCTTGGCCTACGGGTGTTTTATGTCTTTACCTGGCCAGATACTGCTATATTCCCAAGGCTTCAAAGGTGGTGTACTGCAACAGAGAATGAATGCAACATGGAAGATACTGCAATTCAGTTTATTTGTTTATTCACAATTAGATTTTGAGCTTCCACTGTGTGCTGCAAACATCTACATCCCTGTCTTCACAGACAGAGGAAGAAACAGAGAAAAATCCAGTAAATAGTTTCGAATACATGACAGGTTGTGCTAAGTGCTGTGAAAAAATAATTAAGCAGGTAAGAAAGAAAGAGTTTGGTGAGTGCTACTATGTTAAACAGTGTGGCCAGGGGAAGCTTTTCTTAGGCACGGACATTTGACCAGAGGCCAGAATGAGGGGAATGTAAGCTGTACAGGGGTGTGGAGAGAATTTCAGGCAGGAGTAATGAATGCAAAAATCCCAGGACAAGAACAGTTTTGGAGGGTTCAAAGAATATAAAAAAAAAAAAAAAAAAAAAAAAAAAAAAGGACCAGAGCACCTACAAAAGAGAAAGAAAAAAGAAAAGTAGTAGGAATTTATTTCCAAAGTAGAGGCCAGATCATATAGGTCCTTGTCAACTGTGGTAAGGGCTGTAGTTTTGGGTTTTTCCTGAGTGCCATAGGAAGTCATTCTGGGGAGAGTTGATTATTGGTTCCAATTTTTCACTTGCTGGTAATAGGCTTACACACTCACACCTTTGGACACATTTCTTTGCAGTATCCTTCCACATATGTAGAGAATATTTCCTCACACCATTGATGCATGTGACTTCCTTTGGTCAATGGGATGTTAGCAACTGTGATACAGGCAGTGGCCTTAAATGTTTTCACATGAGTTGTCTTGGCTTCTGGAAATGCCCCTCCACCCCCCCCCCCCCCCATGACCATCAGAAGGGTAGGTTCCAAGAAGTCAATGCCCCTTCAGCCAAGGCCCAGAATAAAATTCATAGAGCAACCAAAACCCATCCTGGAGCTGTGGACCTGTGGACAGGAAAAACGAATGCTTTACTGTTGTAAACTCTTGAGAGTCAAGGTGGTTTATTAAGTGGCCTTATCAAAGCAAGAGCTGACCGATGTACCACTGGAGAATTTGAATCAAAGCAATAAAGTAATTTGAATTATATTTTTAAAAGCTCACTCTTACAACTATTTAGAGAGTAGAAGGAAGGAAGACAAAAGAGGAAACAGACCAGGATGGAAGACACTGCAAAATTCTGGTGAAAGATGGTGATGGCTTAGACCAGAGAAGGAGTGATGGAGTTGACAGGATTTAGTGATGAATAGGATGTGACGTATGAGATGAAAGAATTGTTATAACATTGTATTACAGCAATTTTATCATCCAGCTTGTAATTTTATCTATCCCACCAGCCCAGCCTACGTTTCAAAGCATAAAAATCAGCATATAAAGTGTGTTTTTGTCAACTGCCATATATCCAGGGACACAGTTACTATAGCAGCCGAGCAATTCTCTTTGGGTAGCCAGGTGGAAAGCAAATTGTCTTGAAGAATACTAGAGCCGAACAGGGAAATTTTCTCCAATACCACATGACAAACTTCATAATTGCCTTTTTTAACAGGAATATCTAAATCAGGATGCTGTGTCTTGGTACATAATTATCTTTTTCTGAAACCAGCTCCGTTTTTCCAATTTGCAGCTTATAGTTTGTAGTGAGGGTTTTATGGATATTGCTTTTCCACTAGACTTACTGTGTCTCATGTGAGGACATCTCGCTCCTCAACTGAGTGCGTGCTGGTCCCTGAATTCCAGTGATGGCTCAGGCTAAGGTACACTCCTCATTTTGAGTCAGGGATTTTGTCTCAAATCTATACCTTCTCTCCTAACCTACAAAACTATCAGACAATCCTGAGCCTCAAGGACCACCTTGTCTTCCTCTTGCCACTCTTCCTTCAAGCTTAAAGCCAAATTAAGTCTGGGAGTCTGATCTTCACTCTCTTTCCCATACAGCTAATTCACTAAAACAAAGATTTTCCAGCTCAGGAACTCTTGTGCACTCTTGGTGGGAATATAAATTGATACAGCCATTGTGGAAAACAATATGGAAGTTCCACAAAAAATTAAAAATAGAACTACCATATGATTCAGCAATCCACTTCTGAATATATATCCAAAGGAAATGAAATCAGTATCTCAAAGAGATACCTGCACTCCCACATTCTTTGCAGCATTATTCACGACAGCCAAGATATGGAATTAACCTAAGTGTCTATACATGGATGAATGGATTAAAAAAAAAAGTGGTATATGGAATATTATCCAGCCTTTAAAGAGAAACAAATCTTGCTGTTTGGGACAACATGGATGAAACTGGAGGGGCATTATGCTAAGTGAAGCAAGTCAGACACAGAAAGACAAATGCTGCATGATCTTACTTATACATGGAATCTACAAAAGCCAAACTTATAGAAGCAGAAAGCAGAATGCTGGATGCCAGGGGCTGCAGAAGAGGGGAATTAGGGAGATGTTGGTCAAAGGGTAAAAGGTTTCAATTATGCAGGATGGAAAAGTTCTGGAAATCTAACATATAGCATAGTGATGATAGTTAATAACACTGTATTGTATACTGAAATTTGCTAAGAGAGTAGACCTTAAATGCTCTCACCAGAAAAAATGATAACTATGTAAGATGATGGATATTTAGCTTCATTGTGGTAATCATTTCACGATTTATACATATGTCAAAACAACACACTGTATACCATAAATATCTACAATTTTTACTTGTCAGTTATATCTCAATAAAGCTGGAGAAAAAAAGTACACCAAGGTCAAAGCCATTAGTCAGATAACAAATGAAGAAAGTCAGCCTCCAGGACTCTTACATTAATAATCCCCTCACTTCTCCCATAAAAGCTTTAGTGTACAACTGCCAAAATCTAGGTGACACATTACCTTATACTGCACCCTACCCACTCTCTGCATATGTACAGAATCATCTTTGTGCCGCTATGTCTATTGTATCTAAAGTGGTCCTTCATAGGCATTTGTGCTCCTCCTCTCTGAGAGATCCAAATGAGAGGGGACAAGCAGATGCCAACACTTTGATGAACTCATTATTACTGTTTTTAATATTCACCATACAGCATAATAAATTAAGTACTTTTTACTGTTGTACCTTATGCCATTCAGAGTCGAATTTTAAAAATGCCTAATGTCCGCCTGCCAGCCAGGGAGACTATCATAAAGAACTAGCCTCTAAAGCTCATGGCATTGATGTGAAAAATCATTGCAAACATTGATTACACTCATTAAAGTCCTAAGAAACTCAAGAGTACTCAAAATACATTGCATTTTGGCACAAAGAGTTTAAGTAGAAATCTCATAGGAAAAGAGTTTAGAACTGCTTGCAATCTGTAGGAGGGCTACATTTCCTGCATCTTAAGAAGAAATCTCACAAATGTTCAAGAGAGATTTATTGTCTGTGGTTTCTTTACAGCCAGTAAGGGATAGGTAAATAAGATGCCTTACTGGTGAGAAAGCTATTACTTGTTTTTATATTCTTGCTAAGTATGAACATGCTATCACAGTACAATTAAATCCACATTTGGAGACACTAAGCAGACACAAAACCTGCAGGATGCAATCACATTCCTCGGGGAAATGATTCTGCTTCTTGCTACATCCCTCAGGATTCTCTTTTCCTTCCAGTTCAGGGAAACATATACCACTTAGCCTTTTCCACTGCGCTAGAGAATAGGTGGCCCTACATGTCTTGTCTACAACCACAAGAATCCAGATAAACTAAAGGACTAATGTCATAGATTTTCAAAACAGCCTATTAGTCTCTGAAAACAATATCACTAAGACAGCCCTTCAGGCATCCATTATTGCTGGAACTTAGATGGGAGAGAAGAGAGAAATTCTTCAACATCTTTTGAGAAATTCAAACTATATTTGTCTAATGCTCTCTGGAGATAAACATTTGAGGAGTCAGGAAATGTAAAGTTCCACTATAATCTCCCATAGGACTTTGAGCAAGTTCCATTCTTGACCTCTGTGTATCCACTGCTTCCATGGTGATCAGTCGTATGTGTTTCTGTTCCTCCTCCTTGAGGGGGTCAGAGTGAAGGAGAGACAAGGAGGTGCCAACACCTCATCAACTTAATTTTTCTATTGATTCTCACCATGTAGCACTGAGTACACTCTGCCTAGAGAGTATAGAGGGAGATAAAGGTTTCTATTTTAGAAAATAAAAGATAAGAAATTCTTCATTACATTTGCTTAAACACTCAAAATCAACATAGATTTTTGGGAAAGTGTTTTAAAATATACAAAATACATACCTGACCTCTAACTGCCCCTCAGACATTTCTCCCTCAACACCTCTATCTTCAAATGTTCAAAACCAAAATTTGTATTTTTCTCCATGAACAAAGTCTTCCTTCTAAGTTCCCTAACTCAACATTTACTTCACTTGGCCAATCCCAAACTGCAGCATTGTCCTGTACCCCTCTCTCTCCTGTCTACATCATCCAATCACTCAATAAGTCATGGAAATCCTGCCTGTAATAATCTCTCAAATTTGTTCATTCTTTCTCATTTCCACCATCACTGCTAGACCTTTATCATCTCTCATTCGGATTATAAAGAAACTCCCTGAATAGATTCACTGCCACCTGTTTCTCATTTCCCACCAATCCATCTAGCACAGCTGCCAGAATTATCTTGCTGAAACACTTATCTGATAATGTCATTCATTGACTTAGAAACTGACGTGTTGCCTGTAAGATAAACTCGATGTCATTTCAACAACCATTTTTTTAGTATCTACTATTACAGACAATGTAGTCTATTAAGTACAATGAACACAAAGATGAAAAACCATTGACTCTTTAGGCGCCCACAGTGGACTTCCAGGAGAGTCGTACATACTGATAGCTATTTACAATGCAGTGCAACATATGCAACCACAAAATCGTGCACAAGGTACAGAAGCAGCATGGAGGGGGAGTGGTCACTTACCTGAGGGGCTTCGGAGTGGAAAGATATTGAACTTGGAATGCGTATAAAGAAATGGCGTATGCAAAGTACATAAGAATAAAACAGCATTCTGATAAGAATAAAACAGCATTCCAGGACCTGTTCGTTGCAATTATTTTTTTTAATGGGAATGCTGATATCAAGAGCTAAGATGGGGAACACCGGAATATAATAGTTCTTGGGTATGTTGGGGAGATGGTAGTAATGGTGTGACAGGAGGGCTGGGAATAGTCAAGACACAGAGACAATGGGTGAAGGGGGAGGTTTAGGCTGAAATGTCCAAGTGCACATCTCAGTTCAGGGGAGAGTTGGGGCCAGAAAGAAAGAGATAGTCATTAAAACCATGGAAATAGGCTAAGGCGTCGAGAGAAAGGACACAGTGTCAGAAGAGGTTTGGAGAACCCAGAGTATAACCGACTCAAGAAAATTAAGATAAGACCTTCCAAAGTAAGGTAAAACCCACCGAAGAGTGAAGTCAGAGAAGCTAGAAGAAGAAAATGGCTCAAAAAGAACAGTGATTAATACAGTC
Organism: Hippopotamus amphibius kiboko; assembly: GCF_030028045.1. Lineage (NCBI taxonomy): Eukaryota > Metazoa > Chordata > Mammalia > Artiodactyla > Hippopotamidae > Hippopotamus > Hippopotamus amphibius. The sequence continues at coordinate 81,264,322 of NC_080198.1, forward strand.
CCACTCTGACACCACACTCTCACCCCAGACCTACACTTTCAGCCTCATTCACTCCTGCCACTTCTCCACTCTTTCCCAATCTGCTCTAGCTCTAGGAATAATAATAACAGGAATGTTAATACTAGTGGCTGTCTTTGATGTGCATGTATAATGTGAAAGACACTACATTATGTGGTTTGGTATTTTAGCTTATCCAATCCCCATAGTCTGTGAAATAAGCACTATGATAAACTATCCCCATTTCACAGAAGAAACCAAGACTAAGCAGGATTTGTCTAAGACTACACAGATGGTTATGTAGCACAGCTAGGATTTAAACTCAGACATACTTTAGCTATACTAAACTATTTGCCAATCCCAAACATGACCAAGTGTTTTTATGCCTCCCTGATTTTGTATTTGCCTGAAATAACTTTTATGTACCCACTCTCTCTGGTGAAATCACATTCCTCCTTAGAAATACAATGCAAATGTTACCTCTGCAATGAAACTTTTCTCTGCACCACCTTTCCTTCCAGACAGAATTACCATCTCCTTCCTCTGTATTCCCATTAACACTTTGTTCATACTGTTATTATAATATATAGAGGGGCAGAATGAACCCCCAAAGAGGCCCATATTTTAATCTCTGAGACCTGTGAATATATTACATTACATGGCAAAAGAGACTTTGCAGATAAAATTACAGATCTTAAAATAGTTTGTCTTGGATTATGCAGGTGGGCCCAATCTAATCATAGGAGCCCTTAAAAGCAGAGATCTTTCTCTGGCTAGAGTTCAGAGATGTGTGAGAAAGGAGAAGTCAGGGATTGAAATTTTGAGAGGGACTTGGTCTGCCATTGCTGAAAGGGGCCACATGGAGAGCATGAAAAAGAATTGCAGGCAACTCAAGGAGCAAAGAGTAGCCCTTGGATGACAGCCAGCAAAACAACAACAATAACAACAATAATAGACGATCCTACAAACACAGGGAAGTGAATTCAGCCAACAACCTGAACAAGCTTGGAAGCAGATTTTTCCCTAGAGCTTCTACTAAGAAATGCAGCTGAGACAAAACCTTTATTTTAGCCTCGTGACGACTTAAGCAAAGAATGCAGCTGAGCTCACCTGGACTTCTGACCTAAAGGAATTGTGAGAAAATAAATTGCGTTGCCATTAAATTTGTGGTAATTTGTTTTGGCAGCAATAGAAAACTAATACAACATACCAGATCATGTTCCAGTTAGTTTTTTATGCACAGATTATAATTATTAGAGGTTCAGTTCATTGAGTCAAGGAAGCTTGTGTCATGCATCTATGACTGACTCGAAGAACAAGTGCAGCCAAGGTTGAATTGAACTGACTGGAAGATCTTTAGATTCCTCATCTCTGCCTCAGCACCTTCATACTGTGGCTCATTTGTCCTTAGTTCCACCTGAACATAAGCACGTCTTGCCCTGTGCTTGGAAGAGCATCTCCTTAGCACCAGGGCCACAAAATGCACATGATATTGAGTTTCCAAGAATCGTAGATATTCTGACCAAGGGCTACTCCAACAAAATGGGATATCTTATTGTCCAAAGACTTCTGTAATCTAACCTCAATTACATGCCCTATAACTTGCCCATTCCTGTGTCTGCCTGATAGCTGGTTCCCATGCTGTCTTCTAGTGCAGAAGTTGGCTTCATGAACATGGATTCTCTTATCCAGGTCAGGGCCTGCAAAAAGCTACAACTCAAGCGGTCAACCTTGCAGCCCTCAGCTAAGTGTCATTCCCCTGACCACACCCCAATGGTGACCTTACAGGTAAGCCTGCCAGTGAGGGTCAGGCCTTCCACTTCACCTTCTTGTGTAAAAAGAGTTCTGATAGGTCAGAAACTCCTCTTTGGGGGAGTAGCACTCACCTTCCTCCCTTCCCTGGCAATATGATGCTTAAATGGCCGCGAGGAAACACTATTTGCAGATTAAACAAATAAAAATACATTGATTTAATAACATTAAAATGTTTTCTTTTTTATGGCCTAAGAAGTATTTGGAATTCAAATCTTTCAGTACCCAATAAAAAATTCTAACTGCTTTCATTTCCTAGACTCCTACGTGCTCCTGATTCCTCGTGTGAAAAAGGAGGACAATAATAATAACTCTGCTATGGAAGGAAGGAATCAGTTAACAGATGAAAAGTGCTTTGAAGCAGCAATTCCACTTTGGGGAATATATTATATAGACCTCAAAGCACCAGATAATAAGAATATATGCATAAGAATGTTTAGTGCAATATTGTGGTGCCAGAAAATAAAACTGGAAACAACACAAATACCTATCCAAGTGCGTATCATTAAATAAAATAAATGTGGTACATACACATTATGGAACATTATGCATTTGTTTTAGAGATCTCCTGGGTATCGTCTCACATCCTCTTGTCCACATTTTATTCCAGCTGTTGCTGTAGCAACCAGCTGCCTGTAGGTATAATTGACAGCACCTTCCTTCAGCTGCATCACATATTTCTTGCTTTGTGCCCAGAGTCTTTATCATCAACACTTGAGACATTGGTAGGAACACAGCCATTCCAACACGGGTGCAAACCTGACATCGAAAAGGGCACAGTGCATACCCTGACCACCAGGGAGTGGGAACCAGTAAACAAATGGTTTCTCTTTTGTCTCTTGGGCTAACAATTCTGAGATGCATTCTACACTGCTCCTCAGAAGTCCCAGCTTCCCACAGTTCTGACCAGGTTGAAAACAAACCACTGCCTGACTTTTCCTCCTCCCATGTTTCATTCTTTTTTTTTTTTCAATAAATTTATTTATCAGCTGCGTTGGGTCTTCATTGCGGAGGCTTCTCCTGTTTCGGAGCACAGGCTCTAGGTGCACACGCTTCAGTAGTTGTGGCACATGGGCTCAATAGTTGTGGCACATGGGCTTAGTTGCTCTGTGGCATGTGGGATCTTCCTGGAGCAGGGCTCGAACCCGTGTCTCCTGCATTGGCAGATGGATTCTTAACCACCACGCCACTAGGAAAGTCCCCCATGTTTCATTCTTTCCAGTCTTCCACTCCTGGTGCTTGGGATCACTTTCCAGAATAAACTGCCTGCTGGCAAGCTCTTGTCCCAGACTTTTGGAGGATAACCCAGGTTAAAACAGTAGCTATTTTTAAAAGAAGAAATATATTAATTGACCTGAAAGGCCATCCATAGCATATTGTTAAACAAAGAAAACCAAATTGCAGATTAATGTCTGTGATGCCTTTTATAAAAACAAGCAATACTAAAGAGTGTGCGTGTGTGTGTGTGTGTGTTTCTATAACCTTAGAAAAAGGTTAAAGGATGCATAGCAAGTTATTTGCACTGGTCTCCTCAGGGAAGTGGAAGGAAATTGTTAGCTCTTTCCTTAATAATTTTTTCATTGTTTCACTCGTTACAGTGAGCAGATATTAATTTTACAATTTAAAATACTTTGAAAAGAAAAAGATGTTTAAAATAAGCATCAAGTCAACATTGCAGGAAAAAGCACTTCCAACCAGGTGATAAGGAAGAAAAGTAACTGTACTATCGGACTTCAGCTGAACTACAAACTCTATCATGAGCCCTTTTTATTAACCTTGGACAAGAAACTAATTTCTTGCCTGAGACTGTCATTGTAAAACAAATACCAAAAACTATACTCACAGAACCAGCTTCCTGGCTGTGACAGAGACAGAGACACAATCTCTCTGTGTCCCTGAGTGAAGAGTGAGCCACTCAATAAGGACTCAGGATGATTAATAAATAAACAGATGCACGTCCACTCCTGCAGCATTTCCAAAGGTGTGTGTAATAGGGTTTCTGTTGAAGAATGAGAACAGCTACTCTCAAGAAAGAGCCTGGTTGAAAAAAAAAAAGATCTCACAAAAGAAATTTTAAAATGGCAGCAATGATAGCATCACATGCCATGTAAACCTCTTGTCTTGGAGCTCCTTTGAACTTTTCATAAAGAAGCAAACAGTAAGATTTTACAAAAGATTTTTTATAAAAAGTTAAAATCTAATCTGAACAAATTTCCATTAGCTTCATTTCTTTTATTCCTTGTTGGATTCATTATGAATTACTTTAAAGGAACAAACATTGATTGTTTACATGCATATGTTTTAAGGAAGATGCTTTTGAATTCCTCCCCAGAAAGCTGGACCTCAGATTTAGTATCTGGTCCCACTAGTTAAATATGGTAGAGATGAGGAAAAAAATCCTTTAAAATCATACCAGACAAAAGAATGAAAGAGGCATACCCTGAAAGACATACTCTGTCAATAAATAGTTGACTTCTGGTGTGCAATTATAAGTACATTTTTCTATGCTACTAAATAAATGTACCAAGTAGGCAAACCCTGTGATGCAAAGGCTAAAGTGATTTACCACTGTTATTTTATGTGTCAACTTAGCTGGGCCACAGTGTACAGATATTTGTTTGTTATAGAATAAATGTTTGTGTTGCCCCCCCCAAAAAAATTCATATGTTAAACTCTACCCCTAATGTGATGGTATTAGAGGTGGGGCCTTTGAGAGGTAGTTAGGTTCACTGAAGTCTTGAGAATGGAGACTCCATGTTTGGGATTAGTGCCTTAATAAGAAGTGGAAGAGACTTCTCGCTCTCTCCCTCTCCTCTCCCCACAACGTCAAAATACAGCAAGAAAGCAGCTATTTGCAAACCTGAAAGACAGCCTTCACCAGACACTGAATCTGCCAGGACCTTGATTTTGGACGTCCCAGCCTCCAGAAGTTAGAGATAAATTTCTATTGTTTAAGCCACAAGTCTACAGTATTTTGTTAAAACAGCCTGAACAGACTGAGATAATGGTCAAACATTATTCTAGATGTTTCTGTAAGGCTGTTATTGGATAAAATTAGCATTTAACTTGGTGGACTTTGAGTAAAGCAGATTGTCTTCCAGAACGTGGTTGGATTAAAGTCCTGAAAGGAACCAAAATCTGACCTCTCCAACAAGAGGGAACTGGACTCCACCTGCAACATACGCTCTTCCTGGATCTCACCCAGCATGACTGATTTTGAACACGATCTGCAACTCTTTCCTGAGTCTCCAGCCTGCCAAGCCTCCCCCATTGAATTTTGGACTCACTAAACCTTCACAGTTATGTGAGCCAAATCCTTAAAATAAATATCTTTACATATACACATCCTATTGGTTCCGTTTCTCTGGAGAACCCTGACGGAGACAACCACAAAGTATTCAAATTCTCTGGAAAGTGAATTGCCTCATTAATACAATTAATGATAATTATAATAGTAAATATTCACTGAATGCTTACCAACGTCCTGGCATTGTTCTAAGTGCTTTACAATTTAGCTCACTGATTCCTCACAAAAATGTTGTGAAGCTATCTTCCCCTCTTTACAATTGTGGACAGAGAGAGCACACCGCTCAGGGTTACACAGCTTAGTAGGTGGCAGAGATATTCATGAACTCACGAATGGTGTTTCACAGCCCACCCACCTAACCATTAGAATAATGGTTTTCAACAAAGGAACAATACTCTGCAAAGACATGATCCTAAAAATCAAATGTCATATCCTTTTCATCTTGAATATAAATCCCCCTGACCCTCTGCTTGGAATGATCTTTCTCTCATTGTGCACCTTGATTTCCCTATCCCCAGATGCTCAGTACCCTCAAATTTCTGAGCAAGACTACTCACTATGACCTTCATCCTAAGTCTGCCTTCACTTGAAAAGCCATAATTGCAAATCTTCCATTCTTTTTAAGTGGCAGAGGAGTCTGGTGGAATCTGTGTGGTATCTGGAGTCAGAAGTCTGAGCTCATTCCTTGTTCTACCATTACTAGATCTGTGAGCCATGACAAGTAACAAACTCTCTTAGTTTCCTCATTGGTAAATGGGGAATATAACATCATCTACCCCAAATGAATCCCGTGAGGATAATAGGAAATGATGCCTGGAAGGAAAGTGCCTAGCACAGTTCCATGCACACAAAAAACACACAGTAATGTTTACTATTTTCCAGCCCAAGCAGTAACCAGCCCTGAGTGACATTTATTCTGGGCTCTGTTCTTTCTTTAACACATTAACATGATAGCTTTAGCTTCTAAAAGGAAGCTCTTGCTTGCAAGGAAACATATTTTCATTTCAGGGCCTTTCTAGTGATAAAATGTCTTCTCCAACGATAAGACCTTACACATTAGTGTGTAATAGACCTTCTTTCACCTACACTCCACTTACCACCCCAAAAGGCTCACCTCACAGCTGAGGGCCCACCATTCTAGCAGAGTTTAAATTCCTAAGGAAAGTATAATAGTAAAGGACAATAGAACATGCAAATTCCCAGTGTGGGGAGGAAATAAAAGGCATGCAATCGAGCGTTTCCATTTAAATGGCACTTCAGAGTCAACTGGTATCAAATTGATCTTATAATTTAAAAAATTCTGTCATGATAGTATTGCTCACCCAGTGATACAAGTTAGAAACTGAGATTAATCAAGGATTCCTCATTCTCCCTTGTAATTTCATGATTGATAATGCAGTTACATCCAGGCAATGTGTTTTCTTGTACCTATTTCAAATTCCTTCCTTTCTTACCCCTCACACAATAAACATCCTAACCACCCCTATCAACCCACACACACTATACACTTTCCTGGGTTTTCTGATTCTTACAGTTTTATAAGTTGGAAATAGCTAATAAAAATGCAAAATAAATCTTGCCTATAGACAAGTAATCCACGACAACTTAGGTTTCAGAAAGTTTGTGCAAGATGGGTACCGAAACAACTCACAGAAGAGCATAAACAGAAACGTTTGGATACCTGCAAATAAAATTTGGACTGATACTCTAAGGAAGGAGAAAGCTTCTCAAAGAGAATCATTACTGGTGGTGAGACATAGATTCATCACTATGAGCCTGATAGTAAACAGCAGAGTATGGAATGGAAACATCCTCAATCGCCGACCAAGATAAAGTTCAAAAGTCAAACATCAGCTGAAAAATTGATGCTTACAGTTTTCTGGGATTCTGAAGGGCCAGTATTGGAACATTATCAGGAAAAATGTTCAATAATTAACAGTACTTTTTACAGTGAGATGCTTATTGAAGAGCTGAAGCCTAAACTTTGGATTAAATGCAGAGGACTGCTATCCAAGGGCACTGTGATCTTGCATGACAATGCACGTTTGCACACTTCTGCCCACTCTGTCAACACTCTGCAAAAACTTCATTTTGAGGTGTTAAAGCATCCTCCCTATAGTCCTGATCTTGCTCCATCAGACTTTCCCCTGTTTGGTCCCCTGAAAGCAGCCCTACGAGGATGAAGATTCACTTCTGATGAAGAAGTGAAGACAGTGGTGCATTCGTGACTCACAGCTCAGCCTAAAACATGTTTTAATGAGGGAATACGAAAGTTTGTTGACAGATGGACAGTGTATTGAAAAGCAAGGAGAGATCATGTCGAAAAATGATGTATTTGTCTTTTTAAAAGTTAATTAAAACAAATTCTACAGCCAGCGTGCAGGTAATTTTTGACTCACCCTCGTACTTTCCCTGTGAACCAAGAAGACTTAGTCTTTTCCTGAGCGTGTCCTGATGTCATGGTCCTGCCTGTGATTTTAGTTCATTGTATCCCTCCCTGCATCAAATTCCTGTTCATGCTTTATGGACAAGATCAATTCCTCTTCTGTTACATTGGGTTGGCCAAAAAAATGTATTTCGGTTTTTTGTAAGATAAGGGAAAAACCCAAAACCAACTAATGTCTTCCATAACAAATCCCTCCCTACGCAAATTCCTCTCTCATTAGAGCATTTAGTATTGTCAGTAGTCTTTTGCGACTTTGTAAGTTGCACTTTGTTCCTTTAAATATATATCCTGTTGCCCTAGAGACTATATATTCTTTTATTTACCACTATACCTAACCCAATGTCTTGTACCATGCCTCAATTATTGCTTAAGGGTATCTTAGAGGAAAAAATTTTCTATCATGTGCCCTCTTCCCTTCACCTGTCCTATAGCGAAACAAAAATATGCCTATAAAGTCTAATACTTTTTATACTTTAGAAAATCACTTTTAAGAAAAGTAAGTAGGTAAAAGACATACACATGCAATAATAGCTTGATTACACTCAACAGGGAATGCATCTAAAATTCCTAGTTATGAATATTTTAATGAACAGTATCAATAAAAGCCTCTTACCCTTGGCCTATTTGTGATGATAAAGATTCAGTTAGTAATAATAGCTATTTGAGGACAGAGGGAACTCAAAATAATTTTTTTTCAAGAGCATAAAAGGCAAAGATCCTCCAGGGAAGTTGTATAAGCCATTTCCAAATAGAATTAATTGCCAAACTTTCTGAAAGCTTGGATGAATTGTTAGTTTTGATAAAAATAGATTTAAGCTCCATCTGAGAAAAAATACAGTGAACAGACTTAAAGAAAGCAAAATACTTGCCATAAGAAAGAACCCCCAAGTTCTACAAAACAGCTACAATGCTCAAATAAAGTACACTTGAATATCTTGAGGTGCTTCTGTTAGTGAAGTTCACACATCTAAATTCATCGGTTTTTGACATCCTTGTTGTAAACCTCTCCCCCACGCTAATCAGGAAAGCTGAGTGAATAAAAGCAGGAACTTGGTAGCTGAAGTCCTGACTTAGCCACTTATGTGACCTCAACCTTTCAAAGCCTTAATTTGCTCTTCTATAAAATGGGAGTAATGATAGCACTGCCTCTGAAGAGTTCCCGTTAAGATTAAATGAGCAAATGCAATGTATTACACTGAGCACAGAACTTGGCACGTACCATGCACCCAGGAGATGTCAGCTACTACCATGACCTAATACATCATTAGAGAAAAAAGCAAAATGCTTTTGAAGAAATAATAGTTATTGAGACATATGATATTTACAAAGCCAAGAGTGCTTTGGAATTTGCCTGACACAGAATTCAGAACAGCCAAAGCCTTAAAGAACAAGGCGAAGTGAGAAGCTTCCAATAGGAATCATTGATATGTGTCAAGATAACTTCCTTTATAGGCAATTACACCATCTAATAGAAAAAGGTAAGACAGAACATATTGAAAAAGTCAGAGCTCCCTCAGGCTTTAGTTCATTTCAAATTACTTTATTTAAAGCACACATGTTATAAACTAAAATCTCTATAGAATAGAGCCCACTCTACCACAAAATTTAGTTTAATGACCTTGGACATAATCCAAAGGTTTTTAGTTACATGGAGTTCCATAAGGACTTCATTAAAACTTGGTTACAACAATCATATGTCCTAGTCTCTGAAGGTGGCATTTTAAGGAAAGCCAAATACGGTATATGATCATCGAGTCATATAACTTATGAATTGAAAGATTATTACAGAATTTCTCATCCAACCCCTCCATTTTATAGCTAAGGAAACCAGGATATTGATAAATTGAGTGTATAGTCATGTTCTTTAGTGTAAATTTGTTTTAAAAATGCAATCAAAGTGATGTTCCCAGTGAGGAATGACTTATTTTGACACATCTTCAGAGCCTCTTAGTAGAACAGAACAAGCCAGGAATGAAGCAATAATTCTGAGAAACATATAACAAAATTTTAAGCAGACACATATGGTTTTCTTCTTAAAACTATAATACTGACCACATGGTCTTTATTTCCTCACTTCCCCTACCTTGCTGAGCCTTAGTTTATGGACATTTCTTTAGCAATAGGTCTTAGTACGCAGATGCTGACTCATTCTCGGTGATGGCAAACAGCACATGAACAGCACAGACTCCTCATCCACTTGGGATGAGGCTTGTGGTTTTACAATCTAGGCAGAGCCTTGGTCTCACAGATGCTTGCTAATCACAGCTTTCTCCTCATCACCACCATGTTTAGCTCTCTATATGACTGGCCTTGTTAACCAAAATAATAGCAACTATAAAAAATCTTTTGTATGTTAATAAATATTATAAATAATTATAATTAACTTTGTTAATTACTATTAAATACCAGGCACTGTTCTAACAACAAACTCTAAAAGATAGGTTCATTTAGAATTCCTTCCATAGAGTTGAGAAAACTGAGGCCAGGAGAGTTAATTGCCCCCAAAACAGAAGCTAGCATTCAAACTCAAGGAGTCCAGCTCCAAACCTACATCTTTTATCTTTACATTCTTAATTCCTGCACTCTTAGCTATTAGATTCTACTGTACATCATTTAATCCTCAAAAAAATTGTTTGAAATAAATATTGTTAGCTCTACTTTACCAGTAATAAAACTGAGGTTTAGAGAGTTTAAGTTTAAAGAGGTTACAAACACGATGAGTACCTGGGAACACCAGAATTATAACCCAGGTCTGACTGACTCCAAAGCCAACAACCATAATAACAACTGTGATTTTCTGGCCTCTTACAGTTACTCTCTCCTACTGAGACTAGAACCTGGGGGTCCTGGCTGCATCTTGCTCTCTGTAATCCTGGCTTAGGGGGTGGCCATCTGGAACCAGGATGTGGCCATCCACCCAATACTGAGGGTTTGCTCTTCTTGCAAACCCTTCCTGCCTTGCTCTATTAAGCTGGGATCTCAAGCTGCCTTCATCACCCCTTGAACACTGTATATTGGATGCTGGCCATCCCTCTGCCGGGAACCCAGCCACAAAGCCAGGTGAATTTCCTCAGCCCTGGCCGCAACTTCTTTCCTCTTCCCATTATTCTATAGCAATGAAGACCAGTATCCCTTCTGGTCAAAATTATCCAAGTCTCTCCAACCATACATAATATATTCTTAATTAAAATAATTCAATGTAATGCTATGTATCAACACTTTTAAGTTATACACAGTTACATGGATTATATTTTTATTATATATGTTTCAGTAAATCAAGAAATATAAAAAACTTTAACCAAAATATATTTACTGATATAAACACACATCTGCAACATATTTAGTCTTAAAAACTACTTGTTAATCTTTAACATAGTGTCTTAATGCTTTCCCTTGGTGGATATATACACGTTTGGCTGCTCTTGAATGAGACAATTCCTAAGTCAATGAGTGCCCAACTGCATTGCTTAACAAGACGGGACGTTTTGTCCATAAGTCATTAAATTGTATTTTGAATTAGCTATATGAAATTCAGCAAGATAATCCAGTTGTGTCCATTTTAGTTGGGGCTGACTTTAAAATGCCTTAAATGGGGCATGTCAGCTCCACTGCTAATGAGCTGATTGCCCTTGAAAACAGCAGACACCTTTTTGGTGCTCCTGGGACTATTATAGGAGTCATCTGTCAAGCATTTGGCCCAAGAGATCCAAAATGCCCTAAAAACTATTTACCATGTGACTTTCATATTTGTGAAAAAGAATGAGGGGTTGACTTAATATTAAAGATAACTGCATAGAATTAGGTGCTGCCAAAGGTGGAAGAGACAGGTTAGAGACCCTAAAGCTATAGGTTTGTTTATCTTTGTGTACTTAAGTTTAGTCTGTATCATTTCCCTAATGCAAGGCTTTAAGAAAAATCATTGCTTTGAGCATTTGACATATATTTTTTTTTATGTGAATAGTTTAAAAACATTTAAGCTAATGCCTATTCTAAAAGTGCTAACTGTTGAAAATATCTTTCCAACTAGGTGTTTTTATGTCTGCAGTTCTAAAGAATAATTTTCTCTTAGATCCTGAGAGTCCTGAAAGTTATGCATTTTGCCAAAGTCATAACTCTTAAGACAGAGACATAGATGCCTATTCATTCTTGCAGAAACTTTTTGGCATAATTATGTAATCATAAGCTAAGATGCTCTCCTCTGAACCAAAATGACCTTTCAGAGATAGAATTTATTATATTTATCACCATCTTTAATACTTCTGCTGAATGTCATTTTTGGTCAGACATTCAGCAAAAGACTTTAAACTTAGCCAGACGGTAAAGTTTTAAGCATGCTGATAGATAACAGTTGTATATTTTTCCTTAGATATTAAAGTGAAGAATTATTTTCAGAAACATCATTTGTAAACTCCTCTCGTCACAAGTGGATAAATTTTTTTTAAATAGTGTATTTACATTACAACTAAAGATCAAGAGGGGCCAATGTCCAGAACAAAAATAATTAGTGAGTAAATATGGAAATTCTGCTTCTATCTACTAGGAAAATTATTGTGACTAGTACCTAACACATTGAAAAGGATCAAGGATAAAACATGCAGTATTTCCTAAGACTTGAAGCAGCAGCAAATAATGGAAACAGTCTGAGCATTAAACAATCTTATTCCTGGAGACTGGTTCTTCCTCTACATGTGTGGGTAACATTGGACAAGCTACCTGTGCTTTCCAAGCCTCAAGTTATTCTCTAACAGAATTACATGCAGCATAAAGACCTAATTCTATTACTCTCCTCTATCCTGGTCTTGCCAATCAAAGAACCAGAATCTTAACTCTAATAGCCAGATATGAGTCATTGCATTTAGGAATCCATGTTAAACAATGAGTTATTTCATTATGAACTTAATGAAAACAACCAAAATGTTTATTTAAACTAACTGAACCTATACTCTGTAATGAGAAATACATCGTTTAACATGCAACCCTATATACATCTACACACAGGATATATTAGTACATTCTCCTAAAGGATTTGATAATTTTTTAAACTCTTGCTGCTAGGCTGGATTCTATTTCTTTTTTTTTTTTAATTGAAGTATAATTGATTTACAATGTTGTGTAGGATTCTATTTCTATATGTCACCTGCGGTTCACTGTCCTACCATGTTGGGTCTGAGGTACCTGTTTTTATTTTTCAGGCTCTTATTTTAATTATGCTTACGTACTTGCCCAAAATACAGGCTTCTAGTATTGGTATTTCTCTTAACAGATACTCATTTAGCTGCTCTTTTGTGTCAGATGCTGTACCTGTTGATTTTCTCAGAATCAATTGATTTCTACAGAAGGGTTTTCACTCATCAAAAATGCTCTAACACACTGGCTGTATGAGGTGATGCCTTGTTCTTCCGGCCAAGATCAGTGTCTTCTGCTTTGACTGTTGCATTCTCTCTGCAGGACCAATATTCTTTTCCATGCTCTGGGAACTTCACAAGGGTTTAAACGCCTTTAGGCAAGAAAGTAATTTCCTGTTTGGAGCATAAAATGAAATCAGATCCATATGTTCAGTGCCATTATACTTTCAATGTAATACATTAAATACTCCTAGCAACAGTGGTTCAAAGTCATTTCTATTTAATCATTTCATGCTCACTATCTCCTAGTGGTCATGAAAAGTTACATAGCAAAATCCTGGTGAGATAATATTTTTCTGTAAGTGCAAAGCTTTTAATCCCTGTTGTTGTAATCAGAAGGGCATTTAATGGTGGGTGACAGGAAATAGACAAATAGGTAATGGATTTTGAATAATTTGAGAAAGGAGAGGAGAACAGGAGCTAAGGAGGGGGGGTCAAGAAGGAGTAGCCTAGAGAAGGGTGTTAAGAATTGAAGAGAAAATCATCCTTTTGCAAACCAGCCTAGAAAAAAATATGTTTTTTTAATGCTATTTTAGAGTTAGATCATAGTAGAAGTGATTCTATAAAATTAGCTAATAATTCTCTACCTGTTCCTGTAATAATTACCTCCTATTCCTTCTAGAAAGTTTTTTGGTAAACTTTTTGTTTTTTTAGCTCTTTATTGGAATATATTTGCTTTACACTCTTGTACCAGTTTTTGAGGTACACCAAAGTGAATCAGCTGTATTTATACAAATATCCCATTAAGACCACCTAAATTATTATTAAATTCCTGCTCTATTCTGTATGAGGAGGTAAATGACTAATGATGACTCTGTCAGACGGACAAGCAGTTTGTAACCAAAGAAACTAGCATTCAATGAGAGTGACTTTGAAGAACTTTGAGAGGCCACAGAGAGGACAGTGATGATGAGGTAAGCTCCAGAGATAGGAGGTGATGTATACACGAGGAATGCTTAACATCATGTGTTGCATAGCTCTCAGAGACGTCATAGGTAGCCTTGAGACAATTCACGGTGATTTGACTAATGTGTAATGTTAGATTCCCTCTCTTCTTTCTCTCCTTTCTTTGCTTTATACTTCAGCCACACTTTCTTCTTCTGGAACTCTGAAACTGGAAGTTCACATTTTGTGCCTTGGCTCACGCTGGAGGGTCTGGCCACCCTTTTCCCACCACTCTAAATATTTCTCATATTTTTAAGGCTCAGCTTAAATACTAATTCCTCAGAGTCCGAACTGAGTACCCCATCCTCTATACGTCCTTGTCAGCAGGATCTTAAGGTCACCCCTTTTATCTCCTGTGTTCAAGTTTGTCCTCTCCACTAGCTTACAAAGATAGTTTGTTTTTGTATATTCACAGCATGCAAGAGAGTGCTTCATAACTAGTAAGCATTCAATATTATTTGCTTAATCCAGAAGAAGGTATAGGGTAAAATTTGAAATATTAGAAGATAGATTTAAATAGCTATCCATTAAGCGGTATGGTATTTAGTTCTGGTTCCTCTCAGAATTTATCTTACTCTTTTATATTCTAGGGATAAAAAATAACAGTCCTGCATTCCAGCGCGGGATGGTTAGGAGGATCCCGGGAGGCCAGGCGTATGAAAATGTACTGTAAGCTGCAGAACACCACACAGAGACAGGATCTTGTTTTTATGAACTGAACTGTGATTTGACCCCATTGCATATCAGTTTCCTTCCATGATTATGCAAGCTTTTCTCTACCCTTCCACGGTGACTTTGCAAATGGCTACAGATTCTTAGCTCCTCCTCTCAAGGAAAAGTGAAGTCTGATTCACACCTCCTTCCCCACTCCCCTGCCCCTGGATTCGTGGTTGTTCTTGTGACTATCTCATAACCAATAGAATGCACAGATCTGACACTACGTATAATAAAAGTCCACAAAGCTTCCAGGCAGGCCACCTAGGAAGCGCGTCCTCTGGAAGTTTCCTCTCAAATTCTGGCTGCCATGCTTTGAGAAGCCCAAGCCACCGAGAGAGGCCACCTGTGGGTTGGTGCTCCTATGGACAGGCCTGGACTCGCCTGTCCTTCGGCCACCCTGCCCAAGTGCCAGACTTGTGAGTGAAGAAGTCACTAGGTGATTCTAACCCCCAGCCATCCTAGTCATCCCAGCCGTTACGGGACAGAGAAAAGCCACCCCACTTGGCCTTTCTGAATTCCTACCCCACAGCATCCATGAGCATGACAGAACACTTATTATTTTATGCCACTATGTTTGGGGGTGGTTTATTACAGAGCCACAAATATCTAGAAGAACTTCTCACATATAGCCTGCCACAATATTTCCCTTACCATTCATTAGCTGTATTAGCCAGGACAGGCTAGGGAACACTGAGGTTAAATAAATAAATAAACAGAAATAATTTAAAATGATAATTTCCGTGGTTTTAAATAACAAAAGCTCATCCCTTATCACACCGAATGCCCATTGTGGGTCAACAGGGAGGCTCACTCATCACAGTTACTCAGGGGCTCAAGCTAATAGACAGTGCCAGTCACTGAGCTAGAAAGTAAATAGAGCTCTGGAGGGTCTTGTACCAGCCGTTAAATGTTAGGCCTGAAAATGCCACATGCCACTTCTACTCATAACTCATTGGCCAGAATTAATCGTGTGATTCCTCCCACACACAAAGCTGCCAGAAGTATTGCTTCTATCATACACTTTAGAGAAAGAGAGCCAGAAATACTTGGAAAGCAACACTGATGACTACCATACAAGCTTTTTCATGGACATTGCCTGCCTGGGCTTCCCATTCAAACTCTTTACCTCAACCTCTGGTTCTGACTTTCCTCCTGCTGTGACCTATTTTAGTTCTCCCTACTTCCTAAAGCCAGTAGCGTTTTTATTGCTACCATTTCAGTATTCAAGAACTTTAGCTATAGCTAATCTTCCTGTCTACCCTTCCTGCACATTATCTGCATATAAAGCAGTGGCTGTGGTGGTCGCCATGGCAACCAAGACTATCGTGTGCTCTTGCTAAACCCCTAATCATGAGGTTGTTTTTCTTCCCCACCTTTGTCTTTCTGTCTTTTCTTTATCAGAGCCAAAATCAGGTTTGTATAGAGAGTTCATCATTCCTTCTTCACATCAAATAAAACATGTAACCTGGACTCACATCTCTGACCTGAAATGATTACTCACTTGAGGTATCAATGGGAGATATTTATAAAAAAATAAGAAGAGAAATGAAAAGTAAAATAACGATGTTAGAAGGAAGAAAGGATCTTGTTAAATGAGAATACAGGGAAAGATTTCAAAGAAGGAAAGAAAGGGATGGACAAGGGTATGTTTTGGTGCAAATCTTTGACTGGGTATTACATTCAGGCCCCAACTATTTTTATGTATTCAATTTTTTTATATTTTGAAAGTTCAGATGCCTTGCATATAGAGTGGGGACATACAACACTTCCCGTAACCAATAAGGTACTTTTAAGGACAAAATTAACTAGGCTAAGTAAAAATTCATTAAACATAGAAAGTACCAATCAACTTCAACGTATTAGTATTGCATTCATTTTAACCAAACATAGGAATGATGGTTACTGTTAAAGAGTCTCTGATGGCTTTGGAATGTTTGTAGAAGGCTTTAGAAATCCTCAGCCTATCATACGGCTTAACTCAGATGTTTAAGACTTTCAAGTACAAGGTGGTAAATGACAGCCTTAATCAATACTATGGAATGTGAAGCCACCAATTAAGTACAGTTTGCGGGAAGTCTTGCCAAGGGCCCAAATCCAGAAACATACTCCTCTGATAAGTGCCTTTGAATGTTACCAATGACCTAAATAATTCAACAGCCTCCTATCCACCCACATCCTTCTTAAGATTTTAGCAAAATCAGACCCTGCTTACCAGTTCTTTTCGAAATGTAGCTGTTTAGGCTTCTTCCATGACGTTAAGAGTTTTCCCTCCGCAATCTCCTGTTACTCTTTCTCTGATATTTTTCACCAGTCTTCATCTTTCCCATTTCCTAACTGTGGCTGCTTTCCCAAGCTTTGATAATCTGTTGTCATCCATTAAAAAGGCATCAACCAGCCATGTTTCAAAGACAATATAAAACTGTACTTTTAGTGCTGGCTTCTAGCCCCATATTTCCTCCTCCCTCTCAACAACAAGGCTATGAGCAAAAACAGCTAGCTGCTGTTGAGCCACATTACACCAAGCACCAGGAGAAGACTTTTATATAAATTACTTTATCCACATACAAACCTATGATTAGGTGCAAAAGTTATTCCCATTTCATAGAAGAGGAAACTGAACTTCGGGGAGATAGTGTAAACCAATTTATGGTAGGTAGAGGAAGCATTCACACCTTGGTATGTCTTATTTCAGGGCCTGATCACCTTATTCCTATGCTTTAAATTTTTTCTTATGGATACATTATCAGCGTCTCAGAAGCAAGACATCTAAATTCAAAAACCCAAAACCAACATTTTATCCTGTCTTCACTATTTCTATTAATTATTAATGTTTTGTTAACAGCCCAAACTTAAAGCCTTAGAATTATTTTAAACGTCTCCAACTTCCTTCCACTGTCCCCAACACTAAATTCTATGGATTCATTCTTCCCAATATATTTCCTACCCAGAGTTTCCATTCCATTTCTGCTGCCATTTTCCTCATGCTTGTACTCCTAGACTAGCCTCCCCCAAATCTCTCTCTATCTCACATCTCTCTCCCTGCACACTGTTCTCGGACTGAGCCTCCTAAAGCACCATTTCAGTCATCCTGTTCTTCTAAACACAAGGCTAAACCCCTTAGCCTGATGCTGCAAGCATATACTAGATCTACCCTAGATGTATTTTACACTTACTTCTTGGTAAAAAAATCCAACTGTTTAATTGCTGTTTCTTGAAAATTTCTCTCCTCTGCCTTTTTTTCATGTCATTGCATAAAATCTAATACCCATCTCTACTTATGAAATCCTACTCATCATTGAGAGCTCCAGTCAAATGCTACTTCCTCCATGAAGCCCAACTGGGTTTCCCCAATAAGGAGAGGTCTTATCCTCTTCTGATCTCCAGGCTGTTTGGTTTATACCACTATTAAGGTGCTTAGCTGATACTACATTAAGTTCTAGTTCTGTGTGGTTGTCTTATTTTCCGCTCTAATACTATAAACACTAGGGAGGAAAATGCCTTATTTTATACATCTTTGTATTTCTCAGGGTTTCTAAAATAGCACTTTGCACATAGTAGGAGATCAGACACTGCTTGAATGAATGCGAAAGAGGAATTCAGACATGGAGCATACCTTCAAAAAGATATTATATAAATCATAGAAATGAACAGTTTGTAAAGCTTCAATTGACATTTTTATGATATGCCTGATATATATAGTGTTACGTATTAGTCATCAGTGAATATGTTCAATTATTTATCTTCCAGAAGCTACAACTTAGGCAGAAAGGGATTTGTTTTGGAGAGCCTATCTTAATTAGAGAGTATTTGCTGGGTCTCTAACAGTCAACATTGGAGAGAAAGAGAAGCAATCATTTCCAAATTTTTCTATATTACCTACTCTAAGCATGCTTCATGCCAAAAAAAGATGACGTCTGTGTTGTGTGAAATGGTAGATTGAATTTATGGCTTATAATGGAGTTGAGAATTAAACTTCTGCAGTTTCAACAAAACAAAACATCATTTGGAACGTAAGATGTTAAAAATAAGTAATTCTCTACTTTTTTTATTCAACCCCCAACTCCTTTCCTAAGGCATACACCAGCCTTACATGTACAAGGTAAAGCTAGAAAAATCTACTGTAGCAACTTAAAAATCAAAATGAAAGTGTGCAATTTTCAGTTGTGTTATTTCTTCTTAAATGTTTTAAGGTTATGCTTATAAAAACATTTTCTTTCACACAAGAGTATTTTAAAATCATTGTCCTCTTGAGGAGGTTTTTTTAATTGGGAATGTCCACCCTAGAAGTTGTGGAGCAGGAAGAAAGCTTAGAGTTCATTCAAACCTCTGCTTGGTGCATGAATTTCTGTTCATCACTGGCAAAGGGCCATGTAGCTTCTGAACCTTGCCATGAGGTGTCTGACATGGTAACAATTCTACTTTCAAACAGCTTCCACTGTCAGAAAAGTCTCTGTTGAACAAAATTCTACCTCTGTCCTCTAGAGTCTTCAACAATAGCCCTGATGTTTCTGAATGCTGCTACAATCCTTTAATTATTTGAATACAATTATCACATCTTCTCTTTTCCAAAGTGTTCTCAGATAAGTGTTAGTTTTAATCCAGCAATAAAAGATACAATTATTTCAAAGCCTTAGACAAGATCTGGGACCACATGATCTTTAAAAGTCTTCGCTAGGAGCTTTGGCTGGTCCTCACTCTCCCACATCTCCTAAATACCCTCAGTCACCTGCAATGCCTGCTCTATCTAAGGAAGTCTAATAGGATTTGCTCCTGACACAGAAAACCATTAGAATGTTCAGAAGTCATATTAGAACTTCATATACTCATGTAGTTATGTAGTTAAGAATTCATCTTACTACCATCCTGACCTTGCACTCCCATGAACTGGCTCATCTCTGACTAGTTGCTTTGTAACTTCATCCCTGTTGTGTACCTAACCATCACCCACTTTCCCTCCTTCTGTACCAGACATCTACCTATTCGCTTTCCTAATACGATAGGACTATACTTCAAAGTGTTTGTGAATATTCTGAGTATTTTCCCCCTTCTCCTTCTAAATAGTATTCTGAGGGCATTTTCCCTAACCCACAGCCCCCCATAAGCCAAGACCCAAAGAACAAAACCAGCAGTCACTGTTTGAGACAGAAAGATTTGGAAATTGGCTTGAAAGCTGACTTTTTCTGCTCCTAGAAACAAGATGACTCAGAGGCCATAGGAGGGGAGGAACCTAACTGAGACAGCTGAGAGGCAACTCAGACTAGAGAGGAAGGCGTGGAGAAGCTGGAGTCTTCAAAGTGTGGGTGGAGTCTGCGAAAAGTGGTGAGGCATGAAATAGGTCAGGAATGGGTACAAGAAGAACCAAGAGGATGAGATCAAGATTTATGACTATTGCTCAACTGTAGTCATAAAAGACCCACAATCACAGCAACTACTTTTCAGTGCCCTGAAAAGTCTACCCCTGTACCTTTCCTTTGTAGTATTTGAAGAATTGTGATGTTTGAGTTTGTTTATAGCTATTGGATTAGTGTATGCCTCTCTCCATCTCAGGCTACAGTTCCATGAGGACAGACTGGACTGTATCCACTTCACTTATTATTGTGTCTGGGCACCCAGAATGGTGTCTGACACATAGTAGGCATTCAACAAATATTTGTTGAATGTATGTGGTATGAAAAATAAATGATACTAATGTGAAGAGATTACAGGTTAGTCAAGAAGAGGCGGACTTCCTAGGTGGCGCAGTGGTAAAGAATCCGCCTGCCAATGCAGGGGACATGGGTTTGATCCCTGCTCTGGGAAGATTCCACATGCCATGGAGCAACTAAGCCCATGCGCCACAACTATTGAGCCTGTGCTCTAGAGCCTGTGAGCCACAACTACTGAGCCCATGTGCTGCAACTATTGAAGCCCACGTGCCTAGGGCCCGTGTTCCACAACAAGAGAAGCCACTACAATGAGGAGCCTGTGCACCACAATGAAGAGTAGCCCCCGCTCGCAGCAACTAGAGAAAGCCCGTGTGCAGCATCGAAGACACAAAGCAGCCAATAAATAAAATAAATAAACAAATTTAATAAAAAAAAGAAGAAGAGGTAATTAGCTATCTGTGTATGCTTAAGTTAACTAATAGGAACACCGGCATATACTTTCTCATAGTGCTGTCCAAGTTTTCCTCGACTAGATATTTTGTTGTAGTCCATAATCCTTCATTAAATAACCTACTTAGTTAGGCACTGTTAAAACAAACACACTTGAACTAAATAGAAGCATTCAACTGCCTGGAGGCCACCAGCATAGAGCCCAATGAGCGGCAGCTACACCATCGGCATCCTGGCAGAAAGAACTGCACACATGGTGTCTAAACACAGGCAATTCCAGGTTTAGATAAGCCAAGTGTTACATAATAAGCTAGGGTCAGCCAATGCAGGTTGCTCCCAACCATTATACCTGGGTTCTGTTCCAAAGCTCACTTTTGGACTATCTCAAGAGGTTTTTAAAAATTATTTATTCATTTATTTAAATATTTTTGGCAGCCAGTTTGAATATTTGAAGTAATAAAACACTGAAAATATCAAAGAAGTTGATTCCACTCCAATTTTTGTTATTTGAAGCACTTAATCAAATGATTGTGTGTGGACTGTTTCTTTGAATAGGAATAATTATAAAAGGAGTTGTTCAGTATATGAACTCATATGGAAACAAGGCATACCTCCTTTGACCTTGAAGCCCTGCTAACCAGACTATTTTTCTTTCCTTCTTTATTTGACAAAGGGCTCAAAGCTAGGCTAGATCCTTAGAATCTCAGAACAAGAATATATACTTGTTAAGGAGAGAAAAGGACTCAAAAGCAATTATTTTGCTCGTATAAGGCAGAGGTCAGTTGCATCGTTCACATTAGCCATGCAGTACAGGCATCTATCCATAAGCTTTTCTTAATGAAATGTCTTGTTTTGGTCGTTTTGTCTTTGTGCTTGGTTTGTTTTTTTGTTGTTTTTTTTTTTTTTGCTTAAACTTGAGATGGAGAAAAAAATAAAGTGGAATGTTGCACTTTCTCTCCTTCTCCACAATCCTACTTACTGTCTTTAACTCAAACTTTTTCTATATTCAATCAATTTAAGCAACTTTGCAGTTTGGGAAGTAGAGAAAGTGAATAGGGAAGGAAAAAACAGGAACTCTTACTGGGACGGGCTTAGCAGGGAGGGGGCAGAATGCAAGCCATCAGGATTCCCTCTGCTCCCCTCTCTACTGTTTACACTGAATGTCACTACTTTATGAGAATGGTGGTTCTTCAAAATTCAATGATTCTCTGACTACCTCAGAAATCTCCTTCCATGCTGTGATTCGAAACCATGGGCTTAATTTCCATTTGCTTCTTTTTTAATTGACTTGGTTTTAAAATGATGAATGAAAACATTTTCTCCCAAATTCATATTATAAAATATAATTGCCATTTAGAGTTTGTTATTTTCCATTCTCAAAAGCCTTGGAAAAATTAAGATAAGAAAACAGCTCCAAAGCACCACTAAATTATGCTGTGTGCCACTTGAAGCATTGTTAAGCCACTATTACATTTAAGTGTTTAGATTCACATATCATTTACTTCAGTACATAAAGTATAATTGACCTCATTTTAGAAATTCTTGCTTTCTTGGTATTTGTGAAGACCTAAAGACATAAAGTTTTTACCTAAATACATGCTTATCCTTACTCTTTTAAAATTTATAAATTCTTAGACAAGATTATACGAGGGTGAGTCAAAAATTATCTGCACTCTGGCTGTAGAATTTATTTTAATTAACTTTTAGAAAAGACAAATACACCATTTTTCAACATAATCTCCTTGCTTTTCAATACAGTTTGTCCATCTGTCAACAAGCTTTTGTATTCCCTCATTTAAAAATGTTATAGGCTGAGCTGCGAGCCATGAATGCACCACTGTCTTCACTTCTTCATCAGAAGTGAATCTTCATCCTTGTAGGGCTGCTTTCAGGGGACCAAACAGGGGAAAGTCTGATGGAGCAAGATCAGGACTATAGGGAGGATGCTTTAACACCTCAAAATGAAGTAATCCATGACAGACTTAGGTTTCAAAAACTGAAACAACTTATGGAAGAGCATAAACAGAAGCATTTGGATACTTGCAAACAAAATTTGGACTGATACTCTAAGGAAGGAGAAAGTTTCTTAAAGAGGATCATTACTGATGATGAGACATGGATTCATCACTATGAGCCTGAGAGTAAATGGCAGAGTATGGAATGGAAACATCCTCAATTGCCGACCAAGAAAAAGTTCAAAAGTCAACCGTCAGCTGGAAAATTGATGCTTACAGTTTTCTGGGATTCTGAAGGGCCAGTATTGGAACATTATCAGGAAAAATGTTTAACAATCAACAGTGCTTGTTACAGTGAGATGCTTATTGAAGAGCTGAAGCCTAAACTTTGGATTAAATGCAGAGGACTGCTATCCAAGGGCATTGTGATCTTGCATGACAATGCACGTTTGCACACTTCTGCCCACTCTGTCAACACTCTGCAAAAACTTCATTTTGAGGTGTTAAAGCATCCTCCCTATAGTCCTGATCTTGCTCCATCAGACTTTCCCCTGTTTGGTCCCCTGAAAGCAGCCCTACGAGGATGAAGATTCACCTCTGATGAAGAAGTGAAGACAGTGGTGCATTTGTGGCTCGCAGCTCAGCCTAAAACATGTTTTAGTGAGGGAATACAAAAGCTTGTTGACAGATGGACAAAGAATATTGAAAAGCAAGGAAAGATTATGTCAAAAAATGATGTATTTGTCTTTTCTAAAAGTTAATTAAAATAAATTCTACAGCCGGAGTGGGGAAAATTTTTGACTCACCCTGGTAAAATACCGATTGATGCTACAACATTTTTTTAATGTTTACTTTTTCTTATTTAAAAATGATACATGCCAATTAGGCAAAATATTGGGGGGGGGGTGTAGTTGTGTATAATGTAGAGATTTTATGGTACATATTATATATTAGTATATATAATGTAATATTTATATCCAAATACGGATGTATCATAATTATGGGTGGACATTGATTACTTCATATATAATAATGTAAATTATTGAATATAACACAAGTTATATAGCATTTATATATAAACACATTATGTAGTGTGCACACACACACACACACAGATGTCCTATAAACAGCAATGTATGGACATATTCCTCCATAGTATCAACAATCCAAATTTTCCTTTGGGACTCATACTCCATCTCCCACCTGACCCTATTCCACCCTTCTTGGCTTTTTATCCATACAGTGTGTGTAGGTTTTCTTCCCCATTTAACCCACGAATGAAACAAATAAATAAAGCAACGCAATCTGCAGGGGTTAGATCAGATTCATTCTATCATCCTGTAAATTTTCAATGTCGTAATAGCCTCAGAGTTGTTTTTCCTTACCAATTGAGGCAGACAGATTTTTAAAGTGGCCCCATGATCCCCTCTCCTGGTGTTCACATTTTTGTATAAATCCCTATCTTTCGTGTGGGTGGGGCCTGTGACTTACTTCTAATCAACAGAATGTGGCAAAGATGATGAGATATCACTCTAGTAACTCTCCTTGCTGGTTTAATGAACTAAGGAGCCAGGCTGGAAAGGCTTGCATGGCAAACAACTACAGACAGCCTCTAGGAGATGAGAGTTGCCTCTAGGAGCTAAGGGAAGTCTCCAGCTGACAGCCGACAAAAAGCCCTGGCCCTCAATCCTATAGTCACAAGGAAATTCTGCCAACATTTTGAGTAAACTGGGAAGTAGAATCTTCAACACTCAAACCTCCAGATGAGAATGCAGCCCAGCCAACACCTTGATATCAGTACTATAAGACCCTAGGTAGTAGACCCAGCTAAGTTGTGCCTGGATTCATGACCCACGAGAGAAACAGGCTATTTTCTATTCCTGAGAATGGCTTTCTTTAGAAATTCATCATCTACAGATGGAAAAGAATAAATCTTTTTGGATGTGTAATTTTGACATCATTACATCAATCAAAACCAGAGGATTATATTCCATGAAAGTGACAGAGTTGATATAGTACGTGTTGCCTATGTTAACAGACAATTCATTGCCTAATTAATCAAAGATACTGCTGAGAACATCTTTATCTCATCAAAGTTTAACTTCTAGCTGCATGTGATGAGCAGTGAGACTATTCTTATGGCTTTGAGTAGTTCCACTCTAATCCACAAACATTTTAACCTCCAACCCTTATCTTCTCTGTTCCGCACGACTAAGAACATTTCAGCAACATGTCAGCAGTCAGCATCTCTTTTCTCTTTCTACTTTCAGGATGGCAACTTCAATTAGCGGTTTGTCCTCCTACTTTCATATGCTCTCTGTACAGCAATATTGTACTTGTGATTATCCCAGCCCTCCTACTGATGCCATTAGAGAGTGAGCCAGGAGCAGATTTCTCTGACTCAAGCTTTTGGTTCCTCCTTTGTTTTTCCTGGCAAATACAGTTCCTTTATTATATGTAACACCTACAGTAATTGCTGCTGCTTCAAAAATCTTTTCTGAGTATTATTAAGACGTGCAGAAGGAATAAGTGTTCACAACATAGAGATATTACTTTTATTTACATTCCAGCATTCTCTGAGGGGAAAAAAAAAAGTGGAAAGCTTTCACCCTGGTGTCTCATTAATTCTGACAACACCCCTAGAGGCAGGGAAGTGACGAGAACCATTATTCCTGTTATAGTGGAAAAAACACTGAAAACCCAGAGAGGTTAGATATCTCGTGATAGGTGACACACAGTTATCGGGAGCCTGAAGGGAAAAAACATGCACACAAACTTCAGGTTTCTGACTCTGAGGTACTTCAGTCTTTTCTTCACTCAGCTCATAGGTATCTATTTGTCAAGTCCACCTTACTTTTAAATGCTGTTGGCAATTAATTACATGAAAAACATGTAGGGTAACTCAAACCCCAAAAGATCTCAGAAAAACCTTCCGCTTGTCCGGACTTACCAACGTGAAGTATCGTGTTTCCAAGTGAACATTCAAGCATGAAGGACAAAAGGTAACATCAGGTAATGGAATGACAAATACAACGGACTGGGCTGCTGAGAATGTATCCCCTCCTCTTGGTATGTCATCGTTTATAAGCTAGAAACCTGAAAGCTACATGTACTCAGAGTCCCTTGCAGTTAGGGTTCTGAGTACAAACTGGGTGCTGACAGTAAGATGTACTTATGCAAAATGGAGGAAGGCAGAAGTGAGGAGGAAGCCATTTGTAGGCTCTTTAATTTGCTGTTGCCAACAAGCATAGTCATGGAGATGTTTAGGGTTTTTCATCTCCCATGTGTGGAGAGGTTAGTTGAGCTGACTTTGGCAGGCCAACATTTCATGGAGGCATCCAGTGTAAAACTTCCTGTCCTCCTAGCTGCAGCAGTAGCTGTGGCTTTCTAGCCCCTGGATCACAGCTATGTGTTTCTGGTTTCTGTTGGTGGGGCTTGAATGATGTAAATGCAAAGGGCAGAAAAGTAGAGTAGATCTGTATTCTTCATTCAGCCTCTGTCCTTTATTCACTTTACAATTATTAGCAACTTAACTCCCATGGGTCCTAAGGGGGAGGAAGTTGTGCTCAGTTCCCTTCTCTGTAAAATAAACGTAATAATACTTACTTCAAAGGATTAGAGTGAATCTATACTGAAGCATCCAGCACAGAATCTTGGATCAGATGCCCACTCCATCTAGGCTATGAGACCCATGAGAGCAAAAACAATGTCTGTTTGACTCACCACTCTAATTATGGGAGGTGTTCAATGAATATCTATTTAATGAGTGGAAAATCCCATCAAGTATGGATGTAGGAGTGCATCATGTTCAGGTATTGTTCTGTGGAATCTGCCCACCTTATGACTGAGTTTTTGAGTACAAGTGGGGAGATAATTTGGAGCTTGAGAGATGTTTCAAAAGCGTTCACTATGTTTATTCCCAATTTAGCAAACATAAGCCATCCTCTCATCATCTTCAGCACCATTAACATAATCACCATCAATGAGGGACTTCTATTTCTTTGAATATTTTTTTCCTCCACTCAAGATTCTAAGTTTGTGTGAACCATATGAAGAGATTTCCTTTACCCTCTAAGATTATACATTTTCACCCAACTCTCAACCCCCAGCCTGGAGCCTGTTTCTTGCCCTGAGCCTGTGCTACCTTAGTTATCTGGTCTAGAATATTAATGAAATTTATTTTATTGCAAGCAGCATCAACAAAATAGCTCAGAACATATTAGGAAAATGAGGAGTATTATTTTAGTGTTGTAGGGCTTCTCAAAGAACAAGTGGGCGAATGCAACCCAGCCTCTAGAAGGACTAAAATCCATAAATATAAAACCTATTAATAATCATGAGAATAGTGTCTCTTTCTGTGTGCTTGACTCTCCTCTCTGGACTCCTCAGTTTATGTGGTGGAATTTGATTTTCAGCCGTTCCCTGTTTGCATGTTATAGCTCTAGTCACATAGAAACTGAATCCCTCTCTAGTCTCAGTTCCAGTCTCCTAGGTAAGAAGCTCTAATTGGCCCTGCTTGGATCTAGACACACTCACAATGAAATGCAAACCTGCACAACGGCAGCAACTGCATGTGTTTTCATTACCTGTGATACAGTACACACAGCCAGTGTTCAATAAATGTTTACTGCATGAATGAATGGTCTGATCAACTATGGCCAGGGAGGTGGAGTCATGTACAAATGAGGCTGCCAAGAGTCTGTCCTTGTGCACTGAATCTGGGATGCAGTTAAGAAAGCATTCGTGAGCTAGACTAACCCTCCAAAATGTGCCAACTGTATCTGCTCCATAATGTGGTTCCTGTTTCCTCTCCAACTTCTAACCACTCTCCTCCCTCACTCCCCACAAATTCATCCACAGTAGCTTACTATCTGTTCTATAATAACAAGTCTTTTCTTATACCCAAGCCTTTCTAGTTTCAGTTTGGCCTGGAATGCACGTCCACTTGCCTTTCAAATGGCAGTGTGTTCTCATCCTTTAACTGTAAGGTCAGTGTCACCAGGTCACCCCAATCATCTTACCATAAACGGCCTCCTCCAGTTCCTCGCTATCTTACCATACTGTTTATTTCCTTCATAGATAGCCCTTACCACAATCTGTAAAAACCCTATGTATTGATTTGCTTTTTGTTTGTTTTCTCTCCCAAGTAGTTCACAGCTCATTTGCTTTTGCTCTGTCCACTTTCCACAATGCTCTTCCATTTTTGCTCAGATCTATCTCCCCATGAAGTCTTTCTTATAATTCCCAACTGGAAAGCTTAAGGATGGTAGGAAACTCATCTGTTTTGGTCACTGTTTTAGCTCCCATGTCTCATACAGTGTCTGAATTACTGTAGGGCTCCACACATGTTTGTTTAATCAATCTGATAAGACTCTAGGCTCTTCCTATGACTGTTCACTCCTGAGTTATCACAGAAAGGATGGTAATAAAACAAAAGGATAAAATCAGGATACCTGAATTTATGTCTTAGATCTGCCATTTCATAGCCAAATGCTTTTTCAAATCAGTAGTCTTCTGCTTCGTCATTATGAAATGGCAAAATAATGTTTAGCTACCTAACTTTTCCATGGCATTATTTAAAGATCAAATAAGATGTTACACACAAGCATTTTATGATTGGAAAGTGGAATAATAATGTTATTTATAGTATAGGTATTACTTGTATAGAAACTAATTATTTAATTAAAATTGATAGTAATAGCTATTAACATTTAACAGCTTGCCGAGAATCAACTCTTAACCTATTCCAAGTTGAAAGGACTGTAAGTTGTACAATTTCCATATGGAATAACACTTGATCATCTTTCCAAAATGTTAGGAGAGTCATTGCACTCAAAATCAATGGGGTCGCCTGATGCTACTAGAAAAGTTTCTTTCCAAAGGAACTACTAAGAATGCTGTGTATTGCAGCTCATTTGCTTTTGCTCTGTCCACTTTCCACAATGCTCTTCCATTTTTGCTCAGATCTATCTCCCCATGAAGTCTTTCTTACAATTCCCAACTGGAAATAACTTCTCCCTTCTCTAGCTTACTTCAGCACTTTATGTGCTTTTCCATGGGCACTTCTCACTTATCACTGTGTGAAATACAGGGAATCTGAGGAGGGAGGAGAGGAAGAATTGAAGAGCCACCAGTAGGAGAGCATGGCCAAGTTGGTGCTGCAGGACTCTGGGCAAGAATGGGCAGCAGAGAGAAGTTGCTGCTGTCATTGTTGTTGGGCTGTTTGTCCCCCAGGAAGAGGGGGAGGATAATAGGTTGGTGGCAGAAGGGAAGAAAAGAAAAGTGATGTTAACCACCAAAGGAAATGAGACACAGGAAAACAAAAGAACGTCACTGGGATGACCATATCCCAGATACGGGTCTGCAATTCTAAAAAGAAAAAAAAGAGTATCCACTGAGGTTTATGAAAACTTGGGGAGAAACACTAAGAAAAACAAGGCTCTGTGTTTCCTGTAATTTACTTAGATGTAATGATGATAATACAACAGCAGCAACAGCTAATTTGTATTGAGTATTTATTATGTGCCAAGCACTGTGTTGAGTATTTTCCAAGTATTACTACCTCATTAATTGTATAACAACTCTATGAGTAGGTACTATTATTATATCCATTTTACAGATTGAAAACTGATCCCCATAAAGGTTAAGTTACTCAAGCTAATAGGTGACTGACTGACTTCTAAGATCCTACTCTTAACTGCTATGCCATAATGTCTCTCCACATTGAGATTTGACTAGAAGTCATCTCTAGTTTCCAAATAGAATTCATAGATATTTACTAAATATATGATATTTCCCATTAATTATTTTCTATAGCCTTATTTTATGCATATTTGCAAAGAGGAAAGAAGAAAAGTACTGTCCAATATAGTATTCCTATCTTAAGTGGCCTGGATAAAGATATTCCCAGCAATAGGAACACTGCTAAGCAAAATCCCCCTGGGCCTCTTGTGGTATCTTTTTATGTGCATATTTAATCTCAACTACTAGACAGGCTGCTTCTTGTGGGTTGGATTTGCGCCCAGGTTCAAATCAATTTACAGTTTGGGGTTTTCTTTTTTGTTTTTTTTTTTTGTTTTTTTTTTTCGATTTACAGTTTGCGTGAACTTGGACAAATTATTTAATCTCTCTACCCCTTAGTTACCTTATGTGTAAGTGAGGATAATATCATTGAACCGTTACAAAAATTAAATTTCTATCTACTTAAACATTCACAGAATTTGCTCACAGAAAACACACAGTAAATATTATCCTGTGGTTATTGTTGCTGTTTATAAACCTTTGATGTTTGGTTGAATATCCTTTGGTGAGTACACAGGCTAGTTTCTCCCTGAAGTTTCTCTCTTAGTTCACAATACTGCCGCACACGGCAAGCGTTAGACAACAGGGAAGACATTGGACATTTGATTTTAACCACATATTAGGATTCAGAATAAAAATGTTAGTTTTCATAATCTACTGTCATATTGTACACATAGGGAGGTGCATCAGTTCATATTTAAAAAGTACATTTTCATAGAATTGTTTTTCTTAATTACCACCACCCTACCTATACTCTAGGTAAGATATAGCCTTTTAGTTTCTATCATTTACACAGTGAGAAGCTAATGAAATATTTAGAATATTTATTCTTTCAATATTTAAATTTAATCAGCTTTGAGGCTAGACAAAATTATCCAAAGAATAAACATTTAGTAAGCCAAGGCCTGCATACGCCATGCACTCTCCTCCAGGCAACGGCAGCTCCTTTCACTTAGCCGGATCAAAGAGCATACATGTTCTTTGCAGCCAAATGGGTTAAAATGCAATCAATGCACATACTCAGTGTAGACAATATAATGAACAAACTTTTTTTCTGTAAACTTTGACATAGAATTAAGCTTTAAAACAGATATGAAAAATGGCTACGATAATAAAGTAGAAATAGAGAAAGGCTGTGGGGTAGATGGGTGGAGAAGTCAAATTTTCAAGCTAGAAGAAAGTCACATTTTTATTTATGACTTAAGCATCCCTTGTAGGTAGAATTTGGATTACTCATTGTAAAAGATAGGAGAGTAAATAAAATAAATACAACTTGTCAGAGAACCTTATGTTGTCTCATTAATTAGCATTAAAAAGTAATGAATCAAGGAAAGTGGAGACTGGGGCCTTCATGCAGAGTCCAGATATCTTTTTTTTTTTCCCAAGCACCATCGTTATCATCATCACAGGTAACCCACTCACCACATACATAACTTACTTTACACACTTTACGTCAATTAATCCTCACAACGACCCAATGAAATAGATTCCATTATGACTTTTATTTCTCTTTTAATAAAGAAGTTGGTTCTGAGAGTTGAGGCTACTTGCATCAAGTTCTCACAGCAGTAAATAATCATTTTAATTCTTCACAAAGGGCCTTTGGTTGGTTAGATGAATGCTTTTTCCTCAGCAACTGCTTAAAATATTACGATCTTATGCATTCTGAATGAGCCCTCAACTTTCCTTTTCTTGACAAGAACAAATGTCTGAAGAGGTCTCATTTTTCTTTATATATATATATGTATAAAATGAAAGAAAGGAAGGTCATATCAAAGTTCCATTTCTCTTTTCAATTGCTTCAATTTGAAAAAAATCTAACAGGTATGAAATTGCAGCAACATAGTAAGCATCATAGAAGGCTACATGTAGATTTCTATAGATCAAAAGCACTAATTTTCCCTGAAATGGTCCTAACGCTTATCCAATGAATATCCAAGTATTCTGAAACATCCAAATTATCAAAATAAAGATAATACTGCTGCCTATGAGTCCCAATTCCTAATTTAAATTTGCTGTACAAAGGAAAATTATTTAATATTACATTCATTAGGGGTCAAAACGTAACAGGGAAGAGCCAGTTTTGACTCCATGCTGGATATGTTTCTTCAACTTTAACCTTTGCTTTCTGTTCCTTTTGTTGTTATAATTATACATAAGGGCCTGCCTCAGGGAACCCTGCCCCTCTTCCTGAATGTTAAAGTGCCTCTGTTCAGCTCACAGGGAGACAATCTGACCTGCCCACCTGTGAATGGCTGCAGAAAAGAAGAAAAGAACATATCCCCTCCCCAATGCAGAAGCTGTTTTGCATGATAAATGGCCTTTTTACTTAACTTCCTCACTTCCTCCCCCTCTCTGTTCTATAAAAGGAACTGGCATCCAGACCCCAACGAGACAGTTTTGGGGGAACCCTAGTCTGCCATCTTCTCGGTCTGCCAGCTTTCTGAATAAAGTCGTTATTCCTCGCCTCAACACCGCGTCCCCCTATTTGTTGGCCTGCCGTGCGGCTAGCAGTGCAAGCTTGGACTTGGTAACAAAAATCCTGAGTTAAGGGACTTTGTCAGACTCATCAGAGTTTGGGGTTGGATAGCTTTTCTGTTGTGGTTGTTTGTTTGTGTCTAGAAAAAGAAACTTAAATAATAAAGGACTAGAAAATATTTAGGAAAACCAATAATTCAAAGCACATCTTGCCACAACTCTTGTGACCAACTGATGCATAAGGAGATCCCTTGCTTCTTTGTGAGAATATTAATTTTCTACCTGGTTTCCACGCAATCTTTCCATGCCTACTTGCATACTTGAGTACATATCTATAATTTAAAAAGAAATATTAAAACTTTAAAAAATAAGTAAGAAAGCCCAGACCTGGAGAGAAACGTGCTCATCCCTTGGAGAAATTAAATGTATTTCCTGATAACTCATGTTTCAACTGCAGCTTTCCTCAGACTCCTGTCTCTTTTCAATAAGAGGCAGAAAATCAATGATCAGATGCTGTAACTTTCCACTTCAGAGGGTGCAACTTGTGTTTTCATTACAAGTGTGCCAAGTCTTAATTCTTAAATGCTGACAAATTGTCTGAGTCAATAGAAAGATGATTCAACTTAATTTGTAAATGTATATAACAATCTCTAAAGTTCTAAAGCTATTTGCAAGTGGTTTGTTAAATATCTAGCATGTACAAAAGTTTATCCTGTGGAATCTCTTCTGGCATTGTAATCTCTTCCTTTCATTGTAATCTCTTCCTTGTTTAAATAGAACACTTAAACAGTTTAATGTTTTGCTAATTGTTCCAGAATTGGTTCAAGATTGGTTCATATTTCTTGCGTCATTGGGCAAAAGAAAACAAACAGCCTATGACATTCTGGCTTCATTTGCAAATTGCGTAGACAAGGTCTTCCTCCAGAAGTGACTTGATTCCTTTCTAAAAGGCTCTCACGAAGACTCGCCATTTCTTTCTTTATTTATTTTTGTTATGTGTATTTCATTTTATTTTATTCTGGTAGTATTTTTTTAAGCTCTTTATTGGAATATAATTGCTTTACACTCGTGTCAGTTTTTGAAGTACGAAAAATATGGAATGCTTCACAAATTTGCCTGTCATCCTTGTTCAGGGGCCATGCTAATCTTCTTTGTATCATTCCAATTTTAGTATATGTGCTGCTGAAGCGAGCACAAGACTCGCCATTTAGATTTCCAATGTTGAAATTTATTCTTGATGGGTTTTCTCCCAAAATGTCACAAGCAACTGGAAACTTGAAGGTGTGAAAGGGGAGCTCAGAGAATTCTGTCATCATAAATAAAGACTACTCTGCCATGGAAAGATTTCCTAAATCAGATTGATTTCTAAGGTTGGCAGAATATTATCTGATAATTTTCAGTAAAACCACCTAAAGGACTGCTGGAGATGGTTCCTAACAAGCATTTTGGAGACTTTTGATATTCTTGTCAGCTTATAAAAGAAAGGATAAGGGGAAATATAATGAATTGGTTCTGCAAAGACACATTTAAAATTTTATATGATAGAATTGGCAGAATAAAGATACACTTAAGGAGAAGCTTTGATTATATAATGCTAAGTGCTTTGCCAGTTATCTCCCTGAAATACATCTTTCTAACACATTTGTTCCAAAACACTTTCCACACAACAAGTATTCATTTCAACCAATGTGGGGATGACTCCAGGGTTCATGTATGATGTAATTATTCCAGGGTCCCTGTCAAAGTACTAAATTTGACTCATAAAAACATTTTTTAAGCAACTTTTAAAGAAGGAAGTTTTGATTCTTGGCTTTTGCTTCTAGCAAATAACGTTAGAAATGTATTAGAAATGAGACAACTAGATTTTTCACTTCTTCGTTATTTTCTTCCTCTGAATTTCTTATTTAATTCAGGCCATGAGTAATAACATCATAAAGAAGTGTATTAACATATTGGTCAAGGTGAAAGAACTATTTTTATGAGCAGGGGAAAAACAATTAAATATATTTTTTAGCTAACAAATGGTGTGTTTTAATTTGCTTTGATTTTTATCTTTCAACTTAAAAAAGTATCCAGTTGAATGGCTTAAATATTTAAATTATGAAAAATGACTACCCATAAAAAGGGAAAAATGCTTTCAGTAGACAAAATGTTGGCTCACATTCTTCACCAAATTATTTCTAGCAAGGCAGTTAGCAAAGAGAAATTTGTATTACTAAAATGGATTCTTTTTTTTAACAAAACAAGCAACAGAAAATAGAAGGAAAGAAATTCTGCCTCTCAGTATTTGAAAACTTAAATTTTCAGGTATGGGAAAACTCTTCAATAGCAACATCAAAGTTCCCACTAACCATTTATAATGTACAAAATCATTCACCACCAAATGCAGTACTTTTCCTAAGGCTAGTATCCATTTCAGTATGTAATTTGATTTGGTGTGTAATAATACAACAAAGAAAATAAATGATGAAAAGAGACACACACACAAACAAACACACACACACACACACTCCTATTTACAGTGCATCAGAATGGTTGCAGATGTAAAAAGAACAGTGCAGTTCCTTAAGACAAGATTCTTGATAGTCAATAAATTTTACATCATTCAGTATCTCATAAATCTTCATGGGACTCACCCCTTCAATACTAAGGCAAAGTAAAAAAATATATAGCTAAATTCTTGTAGCACACTGTTGCAAATCATACTAAACATTTGCAAAAAGAATCTGTGGGTCAGGAACTTCTATTAATATCCGGATAATCACTACTAATGAGGTAATTATTCAGTGCTATTACATTCAAAACTGATGTAATTTGAATTTTATACTTACCACTTTTCAAAATCATGAAAAGGTTTTTGTTATATATTACGCTCAGGGCAGAAAAGGTCTTTTTTTCCCTAAAAAGTCAGGCATAAAGAATTCTGTTAAAACTCAACAACAAAAAAGGAGTATATTAGAGTTTATTTTAAAGCTTGGTATCTATAAACTAATAACTAATGGTAGGAATTCAGACACTGTGAGTTCTGGTTCATAAAATAATGTGTTCTAATGAACTTATAAGGTTTTTTTCTAAATTTATCCACCTTTAGACTTTTTTTCCAAAAGGATACGAGTGAAAAAAAATATTCCCTGTGATACCATGCTTGTTGGTAACTTTCAGAACTACTCTTCTCTTTTAAAAGGCAATGCTGAGGGGCCAGTAGGATTGCAGCTGCAAATTTGCTCTGGCAGATAAAACACCTCCATGGCCCAAGAAATGCCTCACTAACAGAATGCCAACTTTGGGATTGGGTCCAAGCTCTAAAGTGGTGACAGGCACAGTCCACTTCCCTGGTAAAGGGAAACTTCACCACTGGCCCTGCATCAGAAGGATGGGGAAAAGTGGGGCTGCCCAATCTCAGGACAGCAGCAGCCTCCCTGTCCTCCTTCAGCAACCTCTCTGCCTTCCCTCTCTAAGACTTTTTTCTACTTCCCTTTTAAAGGGTAACACTTGGGGGAAACTGGTAGCTATGAGAAAATAATTTTTTACCTTTTTGAGTTGAGTTATTTAGGTCAGGTCTGAATTCATATAAAGGCAGCCAACATTTTGGTGATACCGTGCATAGTTTATTGTCCTGCAGCTGTCCTAGGGAAAACAGTCTCCATCATATTCTTTCCCTGGATTTCAAAATCAAACAGATGCTAGAAGATCATGTCTATGAAAGTCGGTGAAGTCATGAAAATAAGTAATATATTCCACTTAGAACATAACCTTAACTTGAACTTTGATTTAAGAAATAATTAACTTATATTTAATTCATTTGAGTTTTAACTGTGTCTTTTTAAATTCTGAGTACTTTATACTTTTTCAAAATTACGAGTCCAATGGAAAAAAACAAGATTTTTAAGACTCGGATAAATTTTAACTTAGAAATGTATGCATATATGTTCAGTTTCTTACATGAGGAACTGAACGAAATGAGGAAAACACGCTTAGTGATGGCACATCTATGGCATAGCATAGAATGGCTACAGTACATAATACTGGGTTGGCCAAAAATTTCATTTGGGTTTTCTGTAACACCTTACGGATAATAATTTGCTCTCTAAACTCCAAAAACATATGCAGTCTCAGGGCTGAAATTTACAGTCTGGAGTTCACAGATACTACACAGTTAACACTTTTTAGAATTCTCATTTTTTCAGCCTTGGGCAAATCATAAATCACCTTTTGTCTTCAGGCTCCACTTCATGACAGTGGGCACATTAAAACACGCTACTCTTGCTGAACAATTTCCTCAAAGAATATGTTCCCATTTATGGCCCCTTTTGCTGGACACTATCCCATTCATTGTCCCTGGGCATCTCATGTGGCCATATTTCTGTAATTTAACTCCACCATCCCAACCACAACTGCTTTTCCAGCATTGGACTCAGGCTGGAGGACATCCAGTCTGTGGGCTGAGCTACACCAATCAGATTACCTTACAAGAATTTAAATAAGACACAGAGGCTGTGGTTGTCCACAGGCAGGGCAATCAATACCCCAAACCAGCAATTCCAACACCTCCCTCTGCTGCAATCCTGGGCTCCAGCACAGTTGCTGGAAGTTTAATTTATTTATCTAATATGTTTTCAGTTCAAGGGTTTTTAAAAATTTTTTTAATGTGCACTGAATACATCACAATTTATATACAAATAACATAAACTAGCACTCCTGAGGCTGCTATGGGGGAAAAACAGATAACCTAAAATGCTGCACATCGCTGAATATGATATTACATGCGGAATAAATGTTAGGTGCCAGAAATATTCACTAAATATGGAAATGTGGAGATTTCAGCGATTCAAGTCAAAAGTCAAAACTCTGGTTCTTATCCAAGAAGGTAAATTAAGTTGGTTAAGGAGAAAAGGGAACCCTCTTGCACTGTTGGTTGGAATGTAAATTGATACAGCCACTATGGAGAACAGTATGGAGGTTCCTTAAAAACCTAACGATGGAATTACCATATGACCCAGCAATCCCACTACTGAGCATATACCCAGAAAAAACCATAATTCAAAAAGACACATGCACCCCAATGTTCATTGCAGCACAGTTTACAATAGCCAGGACATGGAAACAACCTAAATGTCCATCAATGGATGAATGGATAAAGAAGATGTGGTATGTAAATACAATGGAATGTTAGTCATGAAAAGGAATGAAATTGGGACATTTGTAGAGACATGGATGGACCTAGAGACTGTCATACAGAGTGAAGTAAGTCAGAAAGAGAAAAACAAACATTGTATATTAATGTATATATGTGGAATCTAGAAAAATGGTACAGATCAGCCGGGTTGCAAGGCAGAAATAGAGACACAGATGTAGAGGAAAAAACATACTGACACCAAGTGGGAAAAGCAGGGGGTTGGGGGTGTGGGGTGGGAGGGGCTGGAGTGGGATGAATTGGGAGATTGGGATTGACATATATACATTACCAATAAGAAAAAAAATCAAATCGTACACTTTAAATATATGCAGTTTATTGTATGTCAATTGTATCTCAATAAAAGAAAAAAATTAAGTTGGTTAAGAGTAGAAAAGCTGGCAAGATAACACAAATTCCTCAGACACTTTGCAGGGAAAAAAACAGAAAAAGAATAAGCAAGTTTTCTCACTTGTAAGTACGTTGTACTGAGACTCAGCTAATAATTTGAGGAAGCCTGCTCTACGACAGGTACAGTGCATGCTCCTGGAGGTAGAAATTTTAAAGAGAACAAAATTAAAGATTTTTAAAGGATAGTGACTTTCTCAACACTCCAAAGCTAATAACAACAGCTGGGATTCACTCTCTGTTTCCTGAATCTGGGTCCAACAATCCAACGGATTATTCTCTCTATTTTCTCACAGGGGTCTAGCAAGCCCTGAGCCTCCATATAATTTTTGGCCTTTTTGTCATAAAGACTGCTTATCACATGGCTGCAACATAATTTTATAAAACAAGGTGAAATT
Organism: Hippopotamus amphibius kiboko; assembly: GCF_030028045.1. Classification (NCBI taxonomy): domain Eukaryota; kingdom Metazoa; phylum Chordata; class Mammalia; order Artiodactyla; family Hippopotamidae; genus Hippopotamus; species Hippopotamus amphibius. The sequence goes on from NC_080198.1 coordinate 81,302,259, forward strand.
TTAAAATTGTTTAAATGAGCCCGGCACCTTCATTTTATATCCGAGAAAAATAAGGCCCAGGGATGAAAACTGATTTGCCCGTGTGGATGTAGCTAGACAACAGTCAAGATTAAAGACCAGGTGTCAGACTCTCAGCGCACTCCTAATATGCACCTGATAAACAATGCTGACTGCTTCTATGGACATGGTCTTAAAGACAATGTGCATCTAGATGTCATACATCTAACAGACAGCTTATTCTGATACATGGTAAATCCCTAAGTAAAACACATCTAAGGTAGGCACTACCCTCTTAATTATGTCATTGTTTTCATGAAAAGGAAATAAATTGGAAATAAATGCCGAAGAGGTAAGAGGCTTCTTTATTTTGTGTTTAGCCAGACTTAAGATGACCGCAATAGAGAATGTTTTCCCTGCTGCTATTTCTGACATGCATCAGGAGTGGAGCTATGTACGCCCTTACTTTGAGGATGCTCCGCTGGACCCTAAATAATCATTATGTGCACAATCCTGTCATCCTTGTTCAGATAAAATGCCACATGCAAATAGGAGTTTTAAATTGCTAGCTATTTCTTTTTTCTTTTGTTAAACCAGAATATAAGTTTTCATATAGAAAGAGAGAATTATAGAGGCATTACAAAATCAGGTTACTGAACTGCAGTTATCTAATACTCTAATGAAAGAAGTTTATTTTCAGAAATACTTAAAATATAATAGAACATTGTCAGCACCTATTTCTCTGTCTATACATTAATTAAGTCTTCCATAATAAATGTCCACTCACCCCCTAGTCACCCATCACATGTATACAAAAAATAACATTGTGTACTAGTCATTGTCACCATCTTTATGCCTTGTCCATGTACTTGCATTGGTGACGTACTAAAAAGTTTGCTCTCAAAAAATTTTAACAATTGCCATTAAAAGCTACCATAGCTTGGGACTTCCCTGGGGGTCCAGTGGTAAGAATCTGCGCTCCCAGTGCAGGGGGCCTGGGTTCGATCCCTGGTCGGGGAAGTAGATCCCTCATGCCACAACTACAAGTTTGCCTGCGGCAACAGAGATCCCTTGTGCCACAACTAAGACCTGGCACAACCTAAATAAGCAAATAAACATTAAAAAATAAAAAGTTAGCGTAGCTCAAAACTTATTTTAGAATATTCATTTCATTTAATTTGTGGCTCTTTAACATTTTAGACACTTTTTAAAAATCTCCGAGGGTATTCATCACACTTGTTTACATGGATAAAAAACTCTCCACTACAAATGAAAGAGGTCAAGATAGTTTAAAATATTATCGTTTAGAAGTGAAAAATTTTTGAATACATTAACTACTTATATGTTTTTAATAGTAGGAAAAATGTTTAATGTTTATTTTTTCATCAACAACTTTCTTTCATTCATTAATCTGGTTTGTCATTTTCCATAACAGTACTTTTTCTAGTGGAACTAATTCTTCTTCTACTGTATGCTTAGAAATCTGACCTCTCAATTATCTTGTTAGATATCCATTACTTAGGTTATCTTTTTTCCCAAGGCCAGCACCCCTTATTGAACTTTATATAGATGAAATCACATGGAACATACTGTTTTCTGTTTGTCTTCAGTCAAATGTTTGTAGAATCATCCATGTTGTTTTGAGTAGCAGTAGTGGGTCTTTTTCTTTGCTGTATTATATTTATTGTCCATTCCACCAACTATGGATAAATATTTAGATTGTTTCCAGTTTGGGGCTGTTAAAATTATACTGATAAGAGCATTCTTGGGTATTTACTTTGTACATTTTGCTTTGGTGTAATCCTAGGATTTCTAGGTCATAGGGTAGTATATGTTCACCATTAGTAAATAACACCAAAGGGTTTCAAAAGTGATTCCACTAAAGTACAATCCTACCAGCTTCACATCCTTGCCATGTTTGTGATTATCCGTTTAATTTTGTTTCATTTTAATCATCCTACAAGTGTATGGTTATATCTCACTATAGTTTTAATTTGCTTTTTCTTATTACCATTGAAGTTAATTCTTCTTTTCATCTATTTATTCACTATTAGGCTATCATATTGTGAGGTGCCTGCTTAATTCTTTAGCCCATTTTAAAAACTGAGCTATCTTTTACACTCATATTTATTTGCAAGGAATTTATTATACATTCTGAATACAAGTCTTTTGTCAGTTATAAATGTTGTAAGTATTTTATCTAACTTGGGGTTTGTCTTTTCACTTTCTGGTGGTGTCTCTTGATTAATAGAAATTTTAAATTCTATTGTAGCCCATTTCAACAGCCTATCCTTCATGATTAGTGTTCTTGGTGAAACTTTAAAGAAATCTTTGCCTATTCCAAGTTCATGGCAATATGTTCCGATGATTTCCTCTAAAAGATTTGTGTTTTGCTCTTTAAATTTATACTTAGAAATTGATAATTGTGTATGATGTGATTCACTTTGTTTCATATAATTATTCAACTGACCCAGTACCATTTGCCAAAAAAGATACTCCTTTATCCACTGCTCTGGAGTATCAAAATTATTAAAAACCAAGTGACTATATGTGTGTGGGTCTGCTTGGGGGCTTGTATCTTTGATTTACTTGTCTAACTAACCTTGGACCAATGCCACATGTAGTTTTATGAGCTTCATATCAAAGGTAACTCCTCCGCCTTCTCCTCCTTCTTCCAGATTATTGTGGTCATTCTTGGCCTTTTGTATTTCCATATAAATTTTATAACAGTTGATCAACTTTCACAAATACACACACTCACAAAGCATTGGCCTTTAAATTTGGAATGCATTTAATATATAAATCAATTTGGGAAGAATTAGCTTCTTTACAATGTGGAGTCTTCCAAACCATGAGCATGGTATATCACTCCATTTATTTTGGTCCTCTTGAATCTCTCTCAGTATGGTTTGGTAGTTTCCTGGGTGTAGGTCTTGCATATTTCATTGTATTTACTCCTAGATGGTTAATTTCTATGTCTCTCTAAATAGTATTGTACCTTTTTTTAATAAATTTATTTATTTATTTATTTATTTATTTATTTATTTATTTATTGGCTGTGTTGGGTCTTCGTTGCCGCACACAGGCTTTCTCTAGTTGTGGCGAGCAGGGGCTTCTCTTTTTTGTGGTGCATGGGCTCCTCATTGCCGTGGCTTCTCTTGTTGTGGAGCACGGGCTCTAGGCGCATGGGCTTCAATAGTTGCAGCGCATGGGCTCAGTAGTTGTCACTCACTGGCTCTAAAGCGCAGGCTCAATAGTTGTGGCGCATGGGCTTAGTTGCTCTGCGACATGTGGGATCTTCCTGGAGCGGGGAATCAAACCCATTTCCTCTACATTGGTAGGCAGATTCTTAACCACTGCGCCACCTAGGAAGCCCATCTAAATAGTATTGTACTTTTATTTTATTTTCTTAACATATCATCTTACTGGAAATTAGAATTCAATTGATTTTTAAAACTTTTGAACAAACTTTCAAAATTCATTTACTAAATCCTGATATTTATTTATACGACTAATTTGAAATATTTATATGCCCAACCATGTCATCTCATACATTTGGTTTCTTTATCTTCCATAAATAAAAATAATACATTTTTCCTGGGCTTGCCTCCTTGCTACAACCTAGCTACTTGAAAAAAAGATCATATTAATATTGATGCTTTGATTTCTCCCAGTGCTTTCCCAGGTCACTTGAACTTATTCTTTCATTATCACAAGGGTGCAATGCATTGCAATGGAAACACTCTGGGCTTTGAAATCAATCAGATCTCAATTTTAATTCTAGCTTCTACATTTGCTATCTGTTTTGCTTGAAAATATTACTAAAATTCTGTGAGTGTTTCATCACCTATAAATGGGCACAAGATGAGTGACATCTAAGATGGCCCCAATGATCCCTACCTTCTCGTATTTATGCGCTTGTGTAATATTCCCTCCTCCTGAATGTGCCCTGGACCTGCTGACTCACTTCTAACTAATTGAATATGGCAAAAGTAATGGTATGATACTTTCAAGGTTAGGTTAAAAAGAGGCTGTGGCTTCTGCCTTGATGCCCTTTCTTGCTTGACTATTCACTCATTCTGATGGAAGCTGCTGCTAGGTTGTGAGCTGCCTTATGGAGAAACTCACATGGCAATAAACTGGGGGAGGTGACCAGCCAACAACCTGTGACAAAAGGGTACCTCAGTCCAAAAGTCAACAAAGGACTGAAACATGCCAACGATCAAATAAGTGAACTTGAAATTGCATCCTCCCTGAGTCAAGCCTTTGGAAGAGATCATACCCGTGACTTTCATTTTGCTTACAGTCTTGTGAGAGTCTTTGTGGCAAAAGCACACAGCTAAGCCACCCATAAATGCCTGACCCACAGAGATAATAAATGTTTGTTATTTTAAGCCACAAAATTTGGGGATTATTTGTTACTCAGCAATAGATAACTAATGCAGAGTATTATCCACTACAGAGTATATGACCCTCAAAATGCATATACTGCATTAATATTGCTAGTTAGTGAAAAAGTTTTATTGATTTTGCACAGAATTTAGAATTCAATTTTAAAAAATGATTCAGGTAATTGAGTAAGTAATATAATCTCTGATCTACAGAAGTGTCACCTTCCTAACATCTGTGCTTTTAAATACAAGAGAAGCTAGAAATACCTACAGTAGAAGAAATCTTGTTAATTTTAAGGGAATGAGCTGATGTATCATTTCTAGGTGACCACCCCAATCTCACCATTATACCCATTTGGTTGTGGTATTTAACCCAAGAAATTTTTCCTCAAGATTAAGTTGTAAATGGATTGTTCTTTGACTCTTATTGCAAAATTTCCATGTTACAGAGCAATTGCAGAACCCAAATTTATCATGACTTTGGTATAAAACCTGAGTAATAGTCATTATAAAAATAGAAACTCATAACTCCTACATGCTATGGTTCATTTTATATATCCTAGTGCCACATTATTATTTTCTATCAGACATTGACTACTAGACTTTTAAATTTAACTTATTTATGACATACTGATCTGAGTTCTTTTCTGTCATGTCTACCCAAAAGCAGTTTGGTCCCATTGCACTTTTATTTATTCCATTTTTTGTTTTTTGGTTTTTCTTCTTCCCAAGGCAATATATGTATTTTTTAAATTTATAAACACCCACTTTTCTGGACCGTTTTGAGATATTTTACATTTTTAATTAAATTTCTAGAATAGCATTGATACATAATGGTATTTGAAATATGTAATGCCTATAAGATTCCTTTGGATATTAATAGACATACAGTCCCTAAGAATTTAATGAGGGTGATGCATAAAACTGGGAAGGGAAATGAGCTAAACTGTATATTATCACAAATATTTATTGCAATGATTATTACAATAATTATTACAAATATTTATTGCAACAATTAAGGTGCTTATATTCTGAATTGTAAAGCAGCCATTAAATTTAATGGAAACAGTCCTACCTAAAGCTCTGTGTACCTTCTGACATTTTTCATAACTCTGTTGAAAAAATATCATCTATAACGAAAACTACCAATAAGCTCGTTAAATCATGTCATGATTTCCTTTCCTGTGTCATGGTTTTGTCTAATGGGCTTTTCCTTTGAAAAAGGAAAGCAGCAGATATGTAATGCCTGGTGTGATCAAGGTAGCAAATGTCATTAAGGCTATCTTTTGGCTTTTGTACCCTCTTTTTTTTTTTTACAGTTTTGAAATAGATAGCTCCAATGCTGGCATAAATTTTTTGAAAATATATCCGTCATGACTCAGACTGTTTCTGAATCAGGGCCTGTGGGTCAGCCACAAAAAACATTTCTCTTTCCTAGAACATGAGAGGTCTGGATTTTGCCAGAGGCCTGTCTGCCAGCTAACCAGAACCTGCCAGTGCACAGGAAGCAGGTCTATTATTTGAAGGTTTGGCTTTTTACAACTCTGGCTATAAAATAAGAATCATCAGGACAAAGAGGAACTCGGGTTGGCGGCTAGGTTTACTCCCTAACTGCTCAAGAAATTCTCAGGATTCTTCATCTCTGACCATGCTAGCAAGCAATACCAGTTCACATGAACAGCCAGTTTTAAAAGCAGAGTGAGGCATGGTGACTATCTTGTTCCATCAGTGTGTTTTCTTACCTGAATGACACTTCTGAAAACCTTTACGTGTGTCTGAGATTCTTTAAACACACATGCACACGCACAAAACAAAACTGTTAATTAAATGAATCTTGCAAATATTTTTGAACACTTCCACAAATAAGGAATTGCTTCAATGATCTTAGTTTGTTTCAGACCCTTGGAAACATTTGGAGAAGTATAAGGTATTCCTAGGGGTTATTGGTGTGTTAAACACCCAATGGAGTTTAAGTGGGTATTTTTTTTTAATCACATCATCACATTTAACTCCATTTTATTTTCCTATTCTGGAGGTAAAGAGCATTCATTCTTTGTATTTATAAAATGATTTAAGCTTATGAACTGAGAAACTTTATGTAAGCATGCCATGTGCTCTTTATATTGCAAATACTGGACTCATATATGTTTTAGCATTTAAACTGTAATTTCACCTTGGTCAAAAAAAATCCTGCTTGAGGAGAATAACTACCTTCCTTAGGGAATAAATTTTGATCTGGACTTAAGGAATATGCAGGATTCTCCCAGCCAGGAAAGGAGGAAAAAGTCATTGCTGGATGGGAAAATAACCCTAGCAAAGGCCTGGAAGAATAAAATTTCTTGGACAGTTAGGGGACAGTTATGAATCTTAAGAAGTAAGAGTGTGCATGCCATACAATGAATCGTGGGATTGATTCCTGGGGAGCTGAAGGACAGCAGATACTTTTACATAAGGCAGTGACATGTTATGGACACATCACGGCTTGCTGATAGAGATGAAAGAGAGAGAAAAAATAACGGCAACAGAAAAGGCCATTTAAATGCCTAGGTAAACAACAATGGCAAAGATATTGGGGCCATAAAAAAGTCTGAATATTTCCTCTAATTTTCTGGAAACCTCTCTTCCTGACCAGCATTTTTAAAAAATCTATATCATTCTGACTCTCCATTTGGCTCCTTATCTTCAAACTTCGAATCGCTATGAACACCAATGGACCTTTCAGTTTAATACACCTTCCCCTGCTATTTCTAAGTTTGTATAATCTGGGAATTCTAATACGAATCATCATGTTTTAGTTTAGCACTGATTAAACTCTTCTCTTCTTGAATAATAATTTTCTACTTTTGCCCAGTTCCTGATGCTATAAACTCTCATTCACATTTATGAGAAATGTAGTTATATTACTTGAACTATGTCAAAGCAAAGAGTTTGTTTATTGAGCAAGTATAACTCACTTGATTTACAAAAGAAATTCTAAGAGAAGAACTAGAGTCTATCCAAGGTCTATTATGAAGCCAAGCCTAGTCAGCTGGGCCATCTAGTTCTCCGTTTATCCAGCCAACTCACTGCTGTCTCTCCTACAACCCATACAGATGCCCTCTTTCATCGTCAGAGTTCAAAGGCACAGTAACAATCATAGCACTATGGGCGAACAAGCCAGAGAACTGAGCTGCCAATTTGAGGAACTGCCCCAGTGGGCAGCTGGTTTTAATTGCGGTCAAAGTTAGGTGCAGCCAAGGCTAGGTCTGGCAGCTAGCTATAGCGGTTAACTGGAGTCAGGAAAGATACATTGCAAGGCGGTTACTAGATCAGCTTCTGAAGCCTAGGCTCTAAGCCAATCAGCCAGAGAGGACTACAGTCCAGTACCTTAGAGGGCTCCAGGGACAGGTAGGGTCTGGGAAGGATGTTAATGCCTCACAATAAGATGACATTTAAACAGACAAGAAGGAAATGAGGGAAGAAAATCATGCTTTAGCTATCTGTGTCTTGGGCAAAGGTAACGACAAGTGCAAAGGCAGGAAACAGCAAGGAGGCCAGTATGTCTAGAGTACAGTGAACAAAGCAGAGGGCGGGAGCAGCTGGACTCAGGGAGGTAGCAGGAGGCAAATTATGTAGGGCTTTGAGGGTCAGAGAACAGGCTGTGGGTTTCACTCAGTGCAGAAAGAGATGGCATGATTTGATATGTTCTTTAAAATTCACACCAATAGCACAGTGGTTGAGAATCTGCCTACCAGTGCAGGTGACATGGGTTCCATCCCTGGTCCAGGAAGATCCCACATGCCTTGGAGTAACTAAGCCCGTGTGCCACAACTACTGAGACTGCACTCTAGAGCCTGTGAGCCACAACTAGTAAGCCCATGTGCCACAACTACTGAAGCCAGTGCACCTAGAGCCCTTGCTCCGCAACAAGAGAAGCCTGCACAGCACAATGAAGAGTAGCCCCCGCTCGCTGCACCTAGAGAAAGCCTGTGAGCAGTAACGAAGACCCAATGCAGCCATAAATAAATAAATAAATCTTAAAAATAAATAAATAAATACATTAATTAATTTTTTAGAAAAAGTTTTCATTCAAGTACCAACTTATGTTGGTATGTTCCAACTTTCCTCCCCGCTGCAAGATGTTCCTCACCCTGGCATCTTTTAAGTGAATTCTACATCAGCACCAAAGGATGCTGAGAAAGCAAGTGTCTAGTATTTTAAATTAATATAATTGGGAGCAGACCCATTTCAGAATATTTTAATTGACTTTACACCATATTTCCAACTCCTATGGCCAGAGAGTTCCATCAGTATTTTTAAATAAATCTCATTGATATCTATTCTAGAAAATATAAGTGATGTTTATTTGGTTTTTTTAAAACCCCTTGATAAATTTTTGAATGTCTTAAATGTTAGATATTGTCCATTTTATCAACCTGGTGTCTTTTAAGAAGAGAATGCTTTCCAGACATGCCGTGTTTGTGGAATACATTTTTGATCATCTGTTATGTGCAAGGCAGAAACTGGTGATGCAAAGACAGCACAGGGAATTCCCTCGCAGTCAAGTGGTTAAGACTCCACGCTTTCACTGCTGAGGGCCCAAGTTCGATCCCTGGTTTGGGAACTAAGAACCCACGAGCTGCACAGAAAACAAACAAACAAACAAACAAAAATCCAACAAAGACAGCACACATTTTCTATCATCAAATAATAAAGAGTCTACTGAGATGTACAAGACTACACTTAGTGCTATAAGGGATGCTTAAGTGGTAGATGAAGAATAGAAGTTAACATTTACTGGATAGCTACTCTAAATCAGATATGGTACATATAGTATTTCATTTCTTATCACAGCAACCCAATAGTATGAGAGAGAGTTAGATGGCTTTAATTCAATTATACAGTATATGTGATGGAGCTGGAATGCAAACCAAAGTCCACTTCTTCTTAGAATCCTGTAGGTATGAAAACTGCCTGACTCCCCACCCCTCATCCTCCTACTCCATGCAGGTCTCACTCGCCTCTAACTACCTATTCATTCAAGCCCAATATTTTCATAACATGAGAGCTTACATGAGACTCTGTAAGAATCTCTGCCACAGTGGTTTTAGCATAAAGCTAATAAAAATAGCTAAGAAAGCTACTACTAACGATAATCATCTACAACTATTTAGACTTTGTGCTTTAGAGGCTAGCCTCCTGCTACACACACTCATAAGGTTAAGTACCTGACCAATCTTTATTTTCCATCCCTTCTAGGTCTCTGACCTTCTCCATCCTAATCTCTCAGCCTGGTATTCTGATCCCTACCACCTGACAGTTCTAAACTCTGAATTTTTCATATTAATCTTCTGTTTCCTAGCTGACCCCTTCGAATACAAGCTCTTGACTTTCAGATTTACCATATCAGCCAATATCATTCCTATAGGGCCAACCCCAAATCCTGACTTCTCCTAACTTACCCTGTACCCTCAGCATTCAAGTCATGGCAGGACTGTTGATTTTAGTAAAAGTCTTAAAGCTATAGTTAACAGAATCAGCAAGTAAAGGTTAAAGGAATCTGAAACCATAGTTGATCAATTTAGTAACACTTGATAATATCTAATAACTCTTGTTGTTCCTGTTTCCTGTTCAAATTTTTAAAAGCTCAACAGGATAAATTCTATTGAGATGTGTCTAGCAGAAATTGTTGGGTGTTAAAAGAGTTAAACCTGGGTAAGCACCTGAAGGTGTTATCAGGGTCCAGTAGTTCTGGCAGTTTAGCCAAAGAAACTTAAGTGCCATTCTGTCAGAGGTTGTGCCCCACAGAGTTCAATCCCAATTTTGATAGTCTGGCCTCTTCCATAGGCTGTTAATTATCTAATGAACCAACTCCTGCTCCATTTGCCCGTAAACCTCAAGATGCGCCTATGAAGCATCAAATGAAGTGAAGATTTGCAAATTATCTGCATACCTGGACATGAACCACCCCACTGTATAATTCAAGATCTAGTGTCTTACTGGATTTAGTTGTTTTACTGAATACTGAATCATCTGATTTAGTTGGCCACGTGCCTTTTTTTTTTTTTTGTCTGAGGCTAGCAGCTTGTGGGGATTTCATTTCCCCAGCCAGGGAGAAAACCAGGGCCCTGGCAGTGAAAGCACCGAGTCCTAAGTGCTGGACAACCAGGGAATTCCCTAGTTGGCCACTTGGATCAAGGTAATTAAATAAATGCTTTACCTGTTAAGGACCAATTCACAGACACCAGCTTCTACAGCATCCTTTGTTCCAAAAAATACTTGCTGCCCCTGATGTTTCTTCTCTTGTCTCCCAGGTGCAGTCAAGTTACTGTCACATGTATGGTACAAACAACAGAATGTTTTGATCACTATGTACGTAGTGGGAATCCTTTTATTTGTCCGTATGAAACCTGATGTCCCTGTGAATGCCCCAAAGATAAGAATAAAGAAATAGGATGCTGTGTTGCTTCTGAGGTCTGAGGATGTGCTCAAATCTTTCTCTCTCCAGAATGACAGCGAGCCCCTACTCTGGCCTTGCACCCCTAAGCTATTACCAATGCAGGAAGTTTCTATGCTTTTGTAGTGCCACGTAGAACTCGAGATTCACATCAGGGATCTGCTGAGCTTCTGACTTGTGCAAACTCAGCATGGGTATTCAACAGCTTTCAACTTAGGGAAAGAGGAGTGTTACAAAATTAAAAGTGCATGAGGCTACTTGGTCTCTCATATTCTAAAAAGTGTGCTATAATTTAAATAATTTAAATGCAAAACAGCATTTCATATTTTATTACCTATGTCAGAATTTCTGTGAAACTTCATGACACTAGGACATTTCCATATTTCTTTTTGTCTGGCTGGAATTAATGTTTGAGAGTTCTTTGCATATGCCTAGCTGAGCTTACTCTCAGAGTATAATTTGCATATTTTGTCCTGTAAACCAAAGTAAGTTTTGATCAAATTTGAATTATATCAGCCATTTTCTCCTTTTGTATTATTTTACTCTCCAGAAAGATTTTTTTAAAGTCACACTAATAAAGAGTAAATATTACAATAAAATTAACAACTTTCATTTTCTCTATTTTTGTCACTGTGGTATTAAATCTGCACTGGCAATAATTAAACTCCCATATCTTAGAAATTTAGGATGAGAGCATAAGTGAAATCAAGAGAGCAATTTGATAGAACTGAAAGGCTTTAGTATGAGATAAACTAGGACTGACTCCTGGTTTTACATCCTCCTGACTGTATAACCTTTGAGACTGAGTCCCAGCTTTCTTGTCTGTAAAGTGACAATAGTATCATCTACTGTTATGAACTGAATGTTTGTGTCTCCCCAAAATGTATGCATTAAAATCCTAACCCTCAATGTGATACTATCAGGAGGCAGGGACTTTGGGAGGTAATGAGGCCATGAGAATAGAGCTTTCATGAATAGGATTAATGCTCTTCTAAGAAGAGGCACACACGAGACAACTTGCTTCCTTTCTCTCTCTGCTCTTCACCATGCTAGGATACAATGAGAAGAGGACCATCTGTAAACCAGCAAGAAGGCCTTCACCAAGAACCCAACTGTGCTGGCACCCTGATCTCAGACTTCCAGCCTCCAGAGTGGTGAGAAATAAATGTTTGTTGTTTGAGCTACCCAGTCGGTGGTATATTTGTTATAGCGGGCTGAGTTGACTAAGACACCTACGAAATCAGGATTGGGTATATACAACATCTAGCACAGTTGTGCTCACCCATAGGAAACTCTCAGCAGTTAGTCATAATAGTAATATTGCTGAAGCAGTCTTCTAATTCAATTTAAGTCACTTTTTTAAAGCTATTGAGCACTTCATAGTTCTTGTTTTTAACCGAGTTGTGCAGTTGTGATGTAATTTCTAGTACAGATACAAAGTAAGCCACAATTTGTGACTCAAGGAGTTCAGTGTGTACTGGGAGAGACAGATACATAAATAATCACAACAAAATGTAGTACAGGTTCAAAGAGCTGTTTGTGCAAAGTGATTTGGGTTATAGAGGAGATGACTAACTATGAGATGTGGAAGTCTGGAAAGGTTCACAGAGCAGGGGACTTTGGGGCTTAGAGATCCTGTAGGAGTTTTTCCAATGAATAGCTTAATGAATTACTTAAGTAGAGAGGGCCCTCGATGGGAAGCAAAGGGCACTGAATTGCAGCTTTTCTCCAGTAACATGGGGCCCAAATCTCCATCTGCCTCTAAAACCCCAGGGGTGAGACTATGGCCTCACCACCGTCCCACCTTAAGCTGCAGGAAAGACCGGCCGGCCACCTCATGACCTTTAATTACTGTGTCCTGTGGCTTCTGAAACAAATCTCATCATGCCTCCAAAACTAGTTTTCCTGTATCACCCAGGAGAAATCCAGATTTCCCAGATCACTCAGTTTCACTCAGATATTCGTCCCACCCTGCTCTCAGTCCTGCTAATCTGACCACACACCTCCCAGACTCTTGGCCATCTAATCCCTTCTGCCCAAACTTATTTCCTGTCATCAGAAAGCTTCTCCCCAGGGACTTCCCTGGTGGTGCAGTGGTTAAAGATCCGCCTTCCAATGCAGGGGACACGGGTTCGATCCCTGGCTGGGGAATATCCCACATGCCCATGGAGCAACAAAGCCCATGCACTACAAGTACTGAGCCCACATGCCGCAACTTCTAGAGCCTGTGCTCCAAAGCTAGAGAAGCCAGCACGATGAGAAGCCCACGTGTCACAACAAAGTGTAGCCCCCAGTCGCCACAACTAGAGAAAGTCCGCACTCAGCAAAGAAGACCCGAAGCAGCCAAAAAAAGAAGAAAAGAAAAGAAAACTTGTCTCCTCCACTGAACACTTCCTTCGAAGTTTTGCTGAATTTTGACTTGGCTCCTGAAAATGCTGCTTTCCCTGGAGCCCTTCAAATGAAGGATTTATTTTTACTTTTTCCTCTCGTACTCTAAGTATTACATATGCCCAGAGCTTGAGGTAGTGGTCTCGCCGCTCCCTGTTCCTACTTCCAAACTGTCGCTCCTCTTTCCCCCTTCAAAACTTTTATGTCTTTTGAAACATACAGTCTCATACTTGTTAGACCACATATGGCCCTCTGGGTAATTGTCTTTGCTCATTTATACCCTTCCTGTCATGATGGTTATCCACTTCAAAATCCAACCAGATGATCCAACTAACACCTTCCTCGAAATTCTTTTGTTTCCTTGGCTCCAATAATCTTTTCCTCCCTCCTTTCTCTAGGACCACTCACATGTCTAACCAGACCTTGTCATTAGCCCAAACTGTGCCATCTCTGAATTTCAGTTTTAAACATCTCAGTCTATCATCCTCTATCTTCCCAGGCTACTCACTCTAGCACTTCATTCATGCAGTTCACCAGCTCATCAAGACCACCAATTCATTGACCCTATAGCTTACTTTTATTCATGAAAATCCCATGTCTTTACATGTCACGCTTGCCAGCTTGTTCTTATGATTTTTGCCTTATAACTACTTCCCAACAAATGTCCTCAACTCCCTTTTCCCCTTCTCCCTCAAGCATTCTTTCCTAATGAAAACTAAACTCTGGTCAAATCAAACTATCTATCAATCTGCTCCTGCATTCAAGTGGCTGAATACTCCCAGAGAATATTATGTAGTTTTGCTGATTTGGCATCACCCATGAATGACACCTTCCCAAAGACAATGGCTAAGTCAGTGTCTTCATTTGCCACTTTCTCCTCTGAAATATTTTTTTCTTTAGGTATATGATAGCCTTGAGTGTGTTTGTGTTTAAAACCATCACTAGGGAATTCCCTGGAGGTCCGGTGGTTAGGACTCTGCATGTCTACTGCAGGGTGCATGGGTTTGATCCCCGGTCAGGGAACTAAAATCCCACGTGCCACACAGTACAGCCAAAGGAGAAAAAAAAGCTTAAAAAAACAAAACAAACAAACAAAGAAACCCATCGTACGTGCATTTTTACATAGAATTCCCTCTTGGTAATATTCCATGGGTCAATGGCATGATCTCTCCTCACCTTCTTTTCAGCTCTTCAGAAAGTACCGAAAATACAGGATTTCCTGACTTAATTGCCAGAAATTGCTGCAAAACACATGAGTAGTACATCAGGCATTTGTTTTCTGTTGTATTTTGCTTTGTTTCGTTAGTTAAAGCCATTAAAAAGCTATGGCAAGATCAGCCTTTAGATATCTAGTCATTTAACAGCATAATTTACTGTATTTTTTCCCCCTGGCCCCCCATACAAGATTTTAGACCATGTGCAATTTCCCAAGTTTCAATTATCAGATATTTTTTCATGACATTTAACTTCCTACTGTCAGATGTTATTAAATGCACTGGCCTCAATTCTCCCAAAGCTCATGAAGAATGCATCCTCAGCTGGGACCAGTGCTTTGTCCTAGATCTTGAACTCAGTATGGTGCAAACCCTGAGTCTTTATAGGATTCATCTGCTTTGGGAAAGCTGCTTTGTATCTGCCATAGCCTTCACTGAATGGTTTTTATTTTAGGGGGTGGGGCAAGAGTCTAAGAGGAAAGGGTCTGTTTCCTGATTTGTAAGATAAAAAAAAAAAAAAGAATAGAGCAAATATTCTGAGGTTTATGAGATGTTTCAACGAGTTAATATATATTAATGTCTTAGTGGAGTCCTGGCACGTAGTAAAAATCCTATAAATGTCACTTTTATAATTATTTTTATTACTTAGATCAATCACTCAGCCTCTGGTTTCACATTGCTGAGTACATGCCAATCCCTCCAAAAGAAGAATACTCAATTTTTTTTTTGGTTGGTATTCTTTGCTCCTTTGCTATCTTTTGCTTTTCTTCTCTCCAGAGGTACTTCTTCATTCTTCTGTGAACTTCTCTTCCCAGTAGGTATTCTAAGGGCCTCTCCCTATCATTAATTCTAAAACTTCACTTCAATTACATTATATTCCAATTTCACTAAGATTCTCTGGGAAATTTATCAAATAACAATTGTAAAATAGTTGTGCAATTTTACAATAATTGTAATTGTAAAATAATTGCTTAATGGCAAAGATTCCAACAAATATTAAAATTAACTTTAATTAAAACATTTGTTCATCACATGAGATCCATAGAGTCAGTGTGTCTACTTCCCTTTTCAAAATTTACCAGAAGCCCTTAATGAAATGTTCATCAGTACTACTAGATTACTAACAGGTTTTGGAAATTTTAAGCCCTCTAGTGGTCAACACCATGTTGCTCAATCTCTAAGACTGACCGTATTCTTCAAAGATAAAAAATTACTATAGCTTATAAAAATGTTTCCACCAAAAGATGACAGGTCATTGTCTATGTCCCCTAAACAATGTACTATGTTCGAAGTTGAATAATTCACTACTTCAAAAGAAGTTGTTGACTGCTAATGTTAATTAACTTTTTTTAAGATTTATTTATTGATTTATTTATTTATTTATTTATTTATTTATTTATTTATTTTGATTGCATCGGGTCTTCATTGCTGCACACAGGCTTTCTCTAGTTGTGGTGGTGACCATTTATCATATTTCACTGTAAAGCCACCTTCACATGTAAGACTAGACATCTGTTTCTAGTTTCTTAACTCCATCCCTCTGCCAAAATTAGATCTAAAAATGTCTAAAAGTAATACTCTAGGGTTCTACTTATAAAAAGGAAGTAAGATTGCCATTGCCAGAGAAAACGAAGGATACCCAGGTCAATTTGTTTCAGATAAGCAAAGAATGGTTATTTAGTGTACGTCCCATGCAGTAACGTTTAGTGTATCTATGTCTCAAATATTACATGGGGCATACTTGTTATTTATTATTCATTATTTATCTGAAATTCACACATGGCCATACTTATTCATTATTTATTATTTACGTGAAATTAATATTTAACTGGTGCCCTGTATTTTTATTTGCTGAGTCTGGAAACCATAAGAGGAAGACAAAAAATATTTTTGAGGAAACATACAAACCAAACATTTCAACAACCACACCTTTATTTTAATTGAAAAATCAATGGCTCTCCAGTCCCCTGGAAATGCAAAGCCACCCCATAAAGAATTTTATGTTTGTGGAGAGAAGAAAAGAACTAGTTCTTCCTCCAAATCTAGATCATTTCTACTGCTCCTAGCATACTTTCCATTCGGATATAAATCTGATAAGTAATTGACTCTCAGGAAATCTCTAAGAGTTAGAGGGTAGTGGGCAGTCTGAAATATAAAAATTTAGAGGTATTGTGAATAACTGCCCTATCCATCAAAGACTAACTGATTCACAATTTTAAAAAATGTATCCTTACCTTCTGAATCATAGCTAATTGAAACAGAAGTGGGTACCACACTCAATCAGATCTCTCTACTAGGGATCTGTAGTTTGAATCATATTCATTTTCTTTGTGTGACTGGACCTGAAATATGTAAAACCACAGCAATGGACGGGGTCTCCACTTCCCCACATGCTGCCTTTTAGAAATTAGAAAAAGTCACACTTTCTAGGACAACTCAACCCTGAGGGTTCACAGCTTGGCTAGCAGAGCTAGATTGTATTTTAGACTGTGGCCAACGCTAGACACCCTTGTGTAGTCAGCAACCTGTACAATGTTATGGGATTGGCTTTGCCATTTTATGCCATGTGAAAAAAAAAATACAACACAGAAAGAGGTGTAAATGAGAGATGGAGTGAGAAAATACTGTTAGCTCTTTGATGCTTTTCCATTTCTGAATTCCAGTTCTCTCTGAGACAAAAGTTTATTCCTATTGTGTTTTGTAAAATATTATTGAATGTTTATAATAAATTCTATTTTGCTAAGGTAGTTCAAGCTCATTCTTGACACTTGAAAACAGAAAATTGTAATTAGTTACATAAATACTGGCTTTAAAGTAACATCTTAGGAATAACTGGCAGATTCTGATAAAATTCTGGCAATAATCTATATTCAGTTGATATTTGAATACACCAACTCGCCTTCCTTTCACTTTTACTTGATCTTGGCTTTCAGAGGCTGACAAATTCTTCAGTGAACAAAAAGAATTGCCTTCAGTTGCATTCAGAATGAATTTAATTTTCATCCACCTCCTATGCAAAATGAATTCCTCAAGCTGGACTATAAACTGTGTTGTTTGATATAAAATGCCTTTTCTTTCATTGGAACAATTTGTAAATATAGAATTGGAGAGATGGTAAGGAAGGAATTAGAAGCTTTATATAAAAACAGTGTAATGACGTGAAGGCAAAAATGATAGAAATAGAGGAATAAATTAGAACAAGAATGGTTCTTATTTATTCCACTTGATGTGGAACCACTTGATGTGTTAATAAGACCTCTCTGGGAAGTAACTTATAACTTACCGGCTTTTTGTTTTGTTCTGTTTTGTTTTGTTTTTATGAGGGTGGAGAAAAACTCTGCTTTTTCATAAACTATAGCATCTTGGGTCTTCACAGAGCCATTTTCATAGACATACTTACTTTTCTTCCAGGTGGCCAAATAGGGAGTTATTTTTTTGCTGTCTTTCTGTTATTGTACATGAGAGGCAAACCCACTTCAGCACACAGTTCACTACAGACATCTTTCGTACAATATAATCACGTGTTGACAAGCATCCACTTCACACATCATCCAGGCGATGTCCCCACCATCATTTGTTGTGAGGTAGATAGCTTTCCTTCTTACAGTGACAATCACAGTTGGGGTATAAATACTTGGCCATTAGAGAAATGACCATTTCTTGAATCTGAGCGAATAAATTTAGAATAGGTTGAAGTCTCAATAACTATTTTCTTGTACTTCTATTTAATCTCATTCTGTATCAATGAGAATCCTGAGAGTAAGTTTCTTAACTTCATTGGATTGACTTTAAAATTTTTTCTGATACATAGCCCCATATAAAACAAAAATTTTAATTTTTATCTAGTAATTATCTGATTTATACATTTTTGTAGTATCATATATTAAATTCTTAGAAAAGGCTTTGGAATCCAAGAGACCTAGATCAAATGACAGCTCTATTTGCCTTCTAAGGTTTGACCTTATGAAAGCAAACATCCTGTTAATTGACTCTCATTTGCCCAGATGTACACCACGTATAATAAGCCTTACTTTTCATAATTGTTGAAAGGATTAAAAACAATATATGTAAAGTGGTTAGCAAAGTGTTTGGCACATTGTAGATGCTAAATGAATAATAGTTATTATGGAAGGAATGCAGATGAGCCTGAAAATTTATATCAGGGCCTCATTTTTTAACATGGTATCAATTTGTAATATAGAAAATGATTAATGGAAATCATAGAAGACTGTGGAAATGGGCTGGTGGTTTGGAGAAGAAGGCTCAGTGGGTAAAACGGTCAGGAGGGCATTACACCAAGACAATAGACTCCCTCTATGATGACGGCATATAATTGGGAAGGAATAAATCCTAATAGGTATTTTTAACACAGATATTTTTAATATAGAATCTATAGGATGTGATAATATTGGAAATGGGGAATATAAAGAAAAAAATCAAACATTACTCTAAGGATTGATTTTGAATAAATGGTGAAATGGTACCATTAACATAAATGGAGATTTGGAAAGGATATACTTTGGCATCAAAGCATGAAGCAGGATATAAGAATGAGCATCTCTGAAGAGCTGCGGGGCTAGGGATCATGACGTGGGAGTTATTTACATGAAGTCAAGAGACAAGGGCTTTGGAAGTGTTACCCACTTCAAAGTAGTGGAAAAGGCCCACATTTAAAGAAAATAACAGGCAGAAAAATGCATAATGAATAGCAGTGAGAAAACCAGGAAAGCTGGAATGGAATAAGTCAAAGAAAGACAGTTTTCAGAAAATCTACGTAATTGGTTATGTAGATTTCTACAGATTCCCATGAAAGTGATGCTTGGGTCAAGTTGCCTGGATTTAATCATTGGGAGTCCTTGGTTATTAGCAGGATCCTCAGAGTGGTAGAGGGATGGAAGCCAGATGGCGCAGCCTTCAACAGGTGCCCGTGGTGGCTATTGATAGAACCCACATGAGTATGAATCCTTCCTTACATTTCAGAGCATCACCTGGAATCTGGCTTTGCCAGCCTGTTGGAAGAGCCTGGATTGAAGTTCAGGAAGGAGACCTTAGGAATGTGCTAGGGAAGTGAGATGGGCTGAGAACATTAGGGAAACGTGTTTCCCTCTAGTCACTGGAATATCTAGTGATGACTTGAAATTTTACCATTAACTTCCTCCCCTTAACATTTAGGCAGATTTGCAGATACATCCTAACCTGGTTTAGCCCTGAGATGAAATAAGAAACTAAGTTGAGGGATGAGGGTACCAGAGCCAGCAAGAAGCAAAAACTGAAGACGAGCCTTTGAGAGAGAGGGGAAGGATGGCTCAGCCAAAATTCTGTGGCTACAGGAGCAGTATGTTTAGAAAATGAGTCACCCAGCTCTCTGGCAAAGCAGCTGTTGACTGGCTAATATTATTTGACGCTTGGGGATTAGTGTAGTTAATTAGTGAAGTAGGAAATTCGGCTTGTTTTTCCCTGAAGCCAAGAGACTTCTGTAGTTCGTTTGTCCATTCCACACTGTTCCTCCCCTGAAAGAGCAGCCAATCCCAAGTACCTAAATATTTTCAGAGTTACCCTAGCTGTAGTAAGTCAAATGAATAAAAATATGGAAGATATAGGGATTAAAAAATACAGGCCCTGGGGCTCAGCTTACATGGGTTTGATTTCTTACATTGTCCCTTCCTTTGGACTTACAGATTTCTTCCTGTTTCCTCATTTGTAAAATGAAAGTAACAGAAAACTATCTCAGAGGGTTGTGAGTCGCAGTAGGTACTCAATAAATGTTACTTATTAGTATCAGACACTCCTGAGAGTAAAACTTCAACTGGCCCTTGTTTGTTAGTGAGAAATAAATTTATTGAAACATTTAGTGCCCCAGTTTTCTCATTCATAAGCTGAAAGTATCATGTATCTTACATGGCTACTGTGAAACTATGCCATGAAAAGAGTAGTTTATCTTCCTCCATCCTATTTCCCCATCACCAAACAAGGAAACTTTAAGGAAGAAACCACAGAGTTTATAAATCCTAAACTTTTTTTTAATTTATGAATACATATTCCAATTCCCAAATATATGCAAATTCGAAAGTTTTATCTCTTTATAGCATTCATTGCTTTTATTACACAAATAAAATGTATTCAGTGAAGAAAAATTTGAAAATACTGGGAAAAAAATTCGTTCAGATTCTTACCCCTAAAGATAAGCACAGTTAAAATTTAAGAGTTTGTCCTTTGAGAATTTTCTCTCTCTCTATCTCTCTGTCTCTCTATCTATCCACCCATCCAAACAACCAAAGGTATCAAATTGGGATTAAATTAAATTTAACTCAACTGGGATTAAACTAACCTGAATTTTTAGGTAACATGCTGTGACATTTTTCAATGCCAGTACTTTGCAACAGTATAATTTAATGCAATAATAGCTTCATATATTTCATTGTGTGACTATACCAGTATTTGTGAAATTATTGCCTGCGTTTACCTTGTTGAGCTCCTCAAAATATCTTCAATCTGTTAATAAAACACTCCCAACTCAGCATCTTGACGGGGTCTTAGCCATGTTTCAGAAAGTGGTGGTCAGAGGTGAGAGATTTATAGGATTTGGGATCTGGCCTGAAGCAGTTTAAGGAGTCTTTCAAGAAGGGAAATGGAGAACTGGACAAAGTTTAAAACTGGTGGATACTGTGAGGTTAGTCTTGACAACTAAACTGATGAACAAATTATTTGGCCAGGGGAGCAGATTATTGTCCCTATCAGCTTGATCAGAAGAGATTTCCTGAAGCAAACAGTAAATTATTTACTGATTTGTAGTACTGCTACATAGGCAGAGTTTTTCTAAAAACAAAAAATAAAATCTAAGTCATGTTAACATCAATCGTCTACTTACAATTCTATCTAATTTCATATTAACACAGATGGTCTCAATTATCAATTTTTTTTTATTATTTTAATATTAGTTTTCCCAAATATATTTAAAATATTTATTTCTGTTTCCACCAACACTACTGCCTAAATCCAAGCCATCACTTTCCTTTACCTTGCCTTTTCAACTGATCTTTTTAGATTGCTAGCACTCATTTTCCACGAGGCAGACAGAATGAACTTTATGACACGAACATCACATCCATTTTTAAACCCTTTCAGTATTTCCATACTGTTCTTCATATAGTTTTAGGTTCCCCATGGGAGCCTCCTGATCTACTCCTACAGCCTTACTCTGTTCACTGCACCCTAATCCAGTGGACCTCTTTTGGTTCCTTGAATTTGACATGTCCCATCTACTAGAATGTGTTTCCCTGTACTTTATTTTATCTAGTTAATTCCTACTTACCCTTCAGATCTCATTTTGCTCCTCCTCCTCCTACCCACCAAGACAAACATTCTACCTGCTCACAGCTCCCTATATTCTTCCTTCATAGTATTTAATTTTTTTTATGAATAATTGATTTAATGCCTATCTCCCCCATCAATAGTAAGCCTTATAAAATTAGGGACACTATTTTGTTCTTCATTACATCCTCAGAGTCCTTGGCCTAATACACAAACATTTTATACAATAAATGTTGCAAAATCAATGGCACAATTCTTCACATTTAAGCTGCAGGAGTTCTTTGTTTCGTTTTCTATGTACTTGGATAATTCAGCCAGCTTAATTGCCTCCACCTTCAAAAACACCTTTTCACTTTTAATTTGAGGGCACATCTTTGTTAAATGAACTAAATAATTGTGAAAAGAAGTGTTGCTCACAAATAAGCTACTAATTGAAGCTTTTTTTTTTCACAGATATAATAGAAAAGCATTTAAAATGGGAGGTTTTAGAGAGAAATATTCTTTGCAGGGGTATTGCAATAGCTTCCAGAAATTCTAAAAGTCTGTCCTTTTAAATGAAAACGGTGTTTGTGTGTGTGTGTGTGTGTAGTAGGAAGTGAGAATGGTAAACTGGTTCTTTAATTCCTATTTCTTCCTGTTTCAGTCTTGGAAGATTGTATTTTTCTAAGAATTTATCCATTTCTTCCAGGTTATCCAATTTATTGGCATATAGTTGCTTGTAGTAGTCTCACATGATCTTTTGTATTTCTGTGGTGTCCGTTGTTACTTCTCCTTTTTCATTTCTAATTCTGTTGATTTGTGTCTTCTCCCTTTTAGCCTGATGAGTCTGGCTAATGGTTTATCAATTTTGTTTATCTTCTCAAAGAATCAGCTTTTAGTTTTATTGATCTCTGCTATTGTTTCCTTCCTTTCTTTTTCATTTTTTTCTGATCTGATCTTTATGATTTCTTTACTTCTACTCACTTTGGGGTTTCTTTGTTCTTCTTTCTCTAATTGTTTTAGGTGTAAGTTTAGGTTGTTTATTCGATATTTTTCTAGTTTCTTAAGGTAGGACTGCATTGCTATAAACTTCCCTCTTAGAACTGCTTTTGCTGCGTCCCATAGGTTTTGGGTTGTTGTGTTTTCATTGTCGTTTGTTTCTAGATATTTTTTGATTTCCTCTTTGATTTCTTTAGTGATTTCTTGGTTGTTTAATAGCATATTGTTTAGCCTCCATGTGGCTGTATTTTTTACAGTTTTTTCCTGTAATTGATATCTAGTCTCATGGTGTTGTGGTCAGAGAAGATGCTTGATATGATTTCAATTTTCTTGAATTAACTGAGGCTTGATTTGTGACCCAAGATGTGATCTATCCTGGAAAATGTTCCGTGTGTACTTGAGAAGAAAGTGTATTCTGTAGTTTTTGGGTGAAATGTCCTATAACTACCAATTAAGTCGAGATGGTCTAATGTGTCATTTAAAACTTGTGTGTCCTTATTTATTTTCTGTTTGGATGATCTGTCCATTGATGTAAGTGGGGTGTTCAAGTCTCTGACTATTATTGTGTTACTGTCAATTTCCCCTTTTATGGCTGTTAGCATTTGCCTTATGTATTGAGGTGCTCCTATGTTGGATGCATAGATATTTATGATTGTTATATGTTCTTCTTGGATTAGGACTTCTGATTTTAAGTTTGTTTTTTTTTTTACTTACTTTATTTTACATAGGGTAGACTAACCTACAGAAGAAGACAGGATCCTCAAAACTCAGTTCCCTTAAGAACAGGAAGTTTATTTCTTCAGTCAAGAGCAGAGTTCTGGGTTAGCAGCAGCTCAGCTCTTATGAAGGTTTTCAGGGACCCAGGCTGACAGTGGCTCTGCCATCTTCAACATGACTTATAAGATTGCCCTAGGAATCACTGTTGCAGTCATTTAGGAAATGTGAAGAACGTTAAAGAGCATGCATGGGGTGGAAACTGGAGTGGTACACATCACTTCTGCTCACATGTCTTTGCCAAGGACCTAATCTGCAGGCAGGGAACTCTGGTAGATGTATTCTGCCTATGTGTACAGCTCCATCCCTATTTCTGTAGAAGGAGGATAGTGCAGATTTTGGTGGGTAGGTTTAATCACATATATTATCTCATTCGGCAAATATATTTTTAAAACCTCTGCCTTTCTGCTTTTCAAAGAATAAATGAGCATGGCAACCAACTTCTGCAAAGCAAATAAGCAGAGAGATAAGGAATATTAGAAGCCTTGATGATTCAGGAAATGAATAAGCAGTATCAGAATAATAAGATATAATAAATAATAATAAATTAACTGGACTGGTCATGCAAATAGGACAGAAGTTGCTATAATTATACAGGATTGGTGATAGTAAACTAAGAAAGCGCATTTTAAAATCTATTCTTAGTCCAGTTTGTGTTGTCTACCTGATACATAGTGTATAGCAAATCCTTAGCATTTGCCCCTACATGATGAAAAAAGAAATTTCAACTTTTGGCAAAAGGTAACTTATTAAAGTTTAAACCATTGATTTTTTTGAAAAAATTAAGTTTTGAAAATGAAGAATGTTGGAGGAGACGCTGCCTTTCTCTGAAGTTACAAGAATTAAAGAGTGTCAATTTAGGGACTTCCTGGGTGGCGCAGTAGTTAGGAATCTGCCTACTAATGCAGGGGATATGGTTTGATCCCTGCCCCAGGAAGATACCACATGCCGCAGAGCAACTAAGCCTGAGCACCACAACTATTGAGTCCATGTGCCACAAGTACTGAAGCCCACGTACTACCTAGAGCCCATGCTCCGCAACAAGAGAGGCCACCACAATGAGGAACCCCCACTCACAGCTAGAGAAAGCCCATGTGCAGCAATGAAGACCCAACACAGCCAATAAAAAATTTTTTTTAATTATAAAAAAAAAAGTGTCAACTTAAAAAAACCCACACAACATAAGAGTTGTGAGTTTAAGTTTTATTCAGGGTCTTACTGCGGACTGCAGCCCAGGAGATAGTTCTAGGAAACTGCTGCAAAGAAGTAGGGAAGGAACTAGTATATATCAGTTTTTTAGGTATGAATACGTTAATCAAGCATATTTCTTGGTAAAAGATTACTGCAAATTATGATACCGAACAGGGCCCTGTGGGGCTCCTGGGCATAAAGGCTTTCTATGTCCCCTATTTCTTTGATTATAGGAATCAGCCTTCATTCAGTCTCCATGACCTTCCCTGAGTTCCAATGGGCAGATCCAAGCAGTTGTTAGTTAGTGAAGGGAGGGGATGCGAGAGACCTGGGAGAAACAGTCAAGAGTAGCCTTGGGGGCTTCCCTGGTGGCGCAGTGGTTATGCATCCGCCTGCCAATGCAGGGGACACAGTTCGATCCCTGCTCCAGGAAGATCCCACATGCCGCAGAGCGGCAGGGCCTGTGCGCCACAGCTATTGAGCCTGCGCTTTGGAGCCCGTGAGCCACAACTATTGAGCCCATGTGCTGCTGCTGCTGGGGCCCATGCACCTGGAGCCCGTGCTCTGCAGTGGGAGAGGCCACAGCAGTGAGGAGGCCGCGCACCACAACGAAGAGTGGCCCCCGCTTGCCGCAACTAAAGAAAGCCCACGCACAGCAAAAAAAAAAAAAAAAAAAAAGGACCCAACACAGCCAATTAAATTAATTAATTAATTAAAAAAAAAAAAGAGTAGCCTTGGGGCAAGGTCCTGTTTCCCCAGCAACAATACACACAACATCTTTCAGCTATTTTGCAGACGTGGAAACCCCCTCCAGGTGCGAGAAGCTAATGATTAACGATGGTACGTTGCCCACAAGCATATAGACCTCAGAGCAGTTGGACCTGAAGGCTGATGATGCTGACTCCTACTTAGCTCACCGCCAACCAACCAGAAGAGTGCAAGACTGTTACTGCCTTGATCCTTAGCGCCTACCCCTGACCACAAGCCCCACCTATAAGACTTCTCCCTATTCCCCAGGGGCACAGTTCTTGAGGCACGAGCCACTGTGTTCCCCCTTTGCCTGGCAAAGTAATAAAGCGATCCCTTTCTACTCCTCCAAAGCTCTGTCTCTGTATTTCTATTTGGCATCGGTGAACAGAGGCCAGGTTTTTCTCTGCAACAATTACAAAAAGACATCTCAAGTTAATGATTTTAGTGCTTTTCTGTGTATGAGAAGATGCAACAAGGGAGAAGCATTTTCTGGATCACAATAGATTAGTAAAACAGATGATTGAGAGAATTTTTAGGTTTTTAACAGGGCCTAATCCAGACATAGCACATAAATGGCCTACCAGTGACATCCTTGCCTGACCTAGGGATGAGCCTGCCTAGCACCATTGGACAACTCAGTCACTAAATGCCTCCCAACCCTTGGTTGAATTCATGACCAAAAACAGGGGAAGGGGATTGTGAACCAAAAAAAGAACAAAGAGCCTTACTCATCATGTAGTTATGCAAGGGTTAAATCACAACCCACTGCAGTGGCCCAGGGACAATGCACCCTGAAAGGAATTCAGGATGAAAAACAGGATGAGTCGCTCTGTGATTTAGATAAACAGGCCACAAGATAGATAGATGCTTATCAGGAAGAATTTCAATGACCGCAGATTAATGCAGTTAGGAGATTGTTTCAGCAAACTGGTTAAGAGATAATGATGGTTTGGTCTAAAATGCCAGGGATGAGAAATGAAGTGTGTAGATAATTCTAAAAATGTTTAGGAATCATGGCATAGAGTGGGGACAAGAAATATGAATCCATGAAACTGAGCAAGTCCAAACCAGGAAATGCGTGGCAGGATGTGCTAAAGATTTGGGCCTTTTTTTTTTTAAGGCTATGTGATGAACTAGTAATGGTATCTACACTGAGGAGCGACACATTATATTTCTTTAGTGTGAATTCACCTAATGCCTTCATATAAGTGAGAAAAAGGGATGGCCTAAAAGAAGGCATTCGCAGTTGGAATGGCATGAGGTATGCGGACTCGTGATTGGCTGTCGGAGGAAGGGAGAGGGACCATTACAGGTGACTCTCAAGTTTTGCTGAGATATGGAGGAGGTGCGGATAGAGACGGAATCTGGGAGATTAATTTTTAACATGTTGAATATTAGGTAGAGGCGGATTCTCTGGGAGGAAATTTCCAATAGGGAGCTGGCAACAGGAGTCTGAAGCTTGCAGAGAGTTGGGAGTTGCAGATAAAGATTTCAGTCATTAGCATTTTGATATCTAGCTGACTTCGTTTTCCCCGTCTTCATTCTCTATGTGCCTGAAAGCAAGGAGGGCCCTACTTGACCCTCAGGAGTTAATGTCCCTTCTTTTCCCCCTATCCCATAGCTGGTGGTCAATGACCGCCTGGTGAGGGAATGGGAAAGTTCTCGCCTGAGGGCGGGAACAAAATCTGGGTGTAATTTACACACCAAACTGCTGGTAGATCAGGCTGAGGCTGGGAGTTTGCCTGAAGGCACATGCTGGGTTTTTTGTTTGTGTTTACTTTGTTTTTGGCTTGCTTCTCCACTTCCTTACCCTTCTGTCAGAGAGCACACCCACAATAACTCACTCATCTTGTCTAAGGACCTACACCTGGAGAGGCAAATTTAGGACAGACAATAATCAAAATAATGAGAGTTATTAAGGTAGCCTGGGAAAGGTGTGTAAAACCAGAAAAAGAGCTGCCTAAGACAGACTCCTAAGAGTAGAAGGGCAAGTGGGGTGCTGTAAATGGAGAATGTGGTATCGGACATGGAAACCAACAGAGAGTTTCAGGTCAGGAGTATGAAATTGTTACCGTAATAATGGCTACTCTGTACACCAAGGCCTGACAGAAATACGGAGACAGATTTTGGAGGAAGAGAGAGATGGCTTTATTTTTCTTTGCCAGGCAAAGGGAAGACACAGCAGGCTAGTGCCTCAAGAACTGTGCCCCCCATTCTTGGGAGTCGGGGAAGATTTTATATGTAGGGCTCGCAGTCTGGGGTATGTGCTAAGGATCAAGTTGGTGGTGGTCTTGCATTCTTTTTCCTTTGCATTATTTCAAAACAGTCATAGCTGGCGTCAGGCCACGGTGACTGGGGTCTGGCAGTTTGTTGAGTGCCTGTCTACGGTTTATCGGCTGGGGACCTCCTTTCTGAAATGCAAAATAAACTATGGGAACGATTTTGTATGGAATGCAGCTTCCAAGTTGTAAATAAGGTTAGCGTGAGAGGCAGGATGTAACTCACACAGAGTTAAGTATCAGGGAGTTAGCTTTGTGAAGTAAAAATCTGGTTACTACAGATTAGTGACAGCTAAAGTAAAACAAGGAATTAACTCTTTCAGGCCAGGTCCTCTTTCTCCTCTAGCCTGTTTGAGTTTCTCTTTGTTCTTCTAGCTCTCAAGAGGAAAAAGAACAATCACTTCTATTTGCATTGCAACAATTTCCCCCACTGCTAATTTATTCCATCCATATCAATGGAGAAACTTTTATTTGTATTGCAACAAAATGATACAGAGAGGTTGAGTTAAGTAAGGAATGAAAAGGAGCCATTAAAATAGCAACAAAGTGGACTCCTTATGCCCTATTAAAGATGGTGCATTTTTAATATTGTGGAAGACAAAGATTAATGATAACATATTCATTTTTGTTTGTTTGTTTGTTTTAAATAAAAGGTATTTTTGAGCGCCTCTTAGGGCGCAAGCCCTGTGCTAGTGCTGTGGTGAAGGACTGAATGGCAGGTCCTTGCCCTGAAGGGGCCAATAGTCTAATTATAGGAGTGATAGTCATTGCTGTTGCACAAAGTGATGCCGAAAGGTCAGCCTCTGAGCACCAGCGCCGAATCAAATCTCTGAGACAGAGTTCTGTGTGAAGTAGAAAAGAATAGCTTTATTGCTTTGCCAGGCAAAGGAAGACCTAGTGGCTTCTGCCCTGAAAAACTATGTGTCCCAACCTGGGAAGATGATGAGGAGTTTTACAGCAACAGTTCAAGGGTGGGGTTGCTGATATGATTAGTATGTGTGTAGGGCCCGCAAGCCTCTAATCGGGTCTCGGTAATCCTGATGAGTTTCTCTGGTTCCTTTAATGTAGCCTCAGGTGATTTCTTGGCTGCTCCTCCTTTGATTAACAACCGTTAGAATCTGCCCTTTGGAACTTCCTAAAAAAACAAGAAAATGGGAGACAGAAAGCCTTCGGTGCCCAGGAGCCCCACAGGGTCCTCCTCGGTTTCAAGAGGAGGACTCACTATCTGCTCATTTGTTTTCTTTTTTAATGAGTCCACAAGCTTTTATACAGTTGTTTCAATGCATACCTCACATTTAATTTCCTGCTACAATTCTTTTAGCAGTGGTAGGTGTGCATGTATGTTCATGGAGGATCAAGTATGCTAACCTGTATACTTGAAAGTAATGGGGAAAGAGCTACTTTTTGATTGTGTGGATATGGCTTGTTTTCTTGTTTATTTGCACATTTATTTTTAATTTTGGTAAAAAAAAATTCTTTCAGCACCTGATGAAGCAAAGAAAACCTTTTCTGTTACTACCATTTGTTTTATGAATAGTTAATTTCTTCATCTGCAAATTCACCTTGCACAAGCGGATGGTGTGGAGAATAGATTTTCCACTCACTTGTAGAATTTGTGTCTGGCTCTATGTGGTTAAGTTTTTGTACCTTAGGAAGACTAACTGAAAAAAGCAACAGCAAGTTGCTTTGTTCTCCTTGCCTCTAAATCTGCAGTGAAGAGTAGCTTACAATACAGACCCTGCTAAAATTCTCACAGAAATCTACATATTACTGATGGATTCTGCATTTGAGGGAGCTAGGAAATAGTCATCCCTTCATTGTTTCCTTATGTAACTTTGTAGCAAGGGAAATCAATGGCTGTGAGTAGCTGCTTTGTTTACTTAAGTATTAGAAATTTATCCCTTCCTAGTGGGACTGCTGAAGTCTTGCCATTTTTAATTACAAGATTTCTATCATTTATTCATATATTGTATTTGTATGTAGTATCTTTTGTCTCTCTGCTACTGTTTGTCAGTTGATGCTATCACAAAAAAGGGATGGGATACAAGCAAGATTTCTTCCTTATGTTGGCACTGACATGATTTCATCTGATTGAAGTCTAGCAATCTAGGTAGCGATAAGGCTCTGCTTACAACTTTTTCAAACCAACAGTCACCCAACTCCCCCACCCGCCCCAACTCTCTCCTTTGTTTATTGTTATTGCTTTTCCAGTATTAAAGGGTAAATTTTAAAACTTGATAAAACGATGAATACTTTGCTTCCACCTTAGCAAATTAGAAAGTTAGAAGCTAGAAGAAATACACGGAGTGATCTCAATTTTTCTGTGATTAAATCAGCTGAGAAACCAAATTGCTACTGTTTAGATTTTTTTTCCCATTTTACACGCTAAAAATTCATTTTAAGCCACACTTTTCATTTCCTTACATTGACTTGTGTCTTCACAATGAGCTCTAGTTATTTAAAACCTTTGGCACTGCCTTTTATTTCAATGTAAAATTTAGTAAGACCAATATATCTAAAAAACAGAAATTCCTTCTTCCTTTATGGACTACAATGACAAGAAAATTAGTACTAGATCCTTTTCTCTTGATGTCAATTATTAGTGTATTTTAAAAATCCATTTCTGTGCATAAACAATATTTTAATCATGGGATACTGTGACCATCTTGATTGAAAATGATCACCCTTATAGTAAGAAGTCTCAATGGTATGTTGATTATCAACCACTAACTTTGATATGAAGATTGTGATGAATCTAAACCTCCCAATAATTAATTTACCCATTAACAAAATTCATCGGGCAGCTATTATGTGCCAGACACTATTCTAGTTGCTAGAAATAGAGCAGTGAACAAAACATGCCCTTGGGGAGCTTATATACTAGTTGGGAAGTATAAACAATTAACAAGGAAAAAATCTATAGTACACTATATGGTAATAGGTACTGAGGGGAAAAATGAAGCAGGGAATGGGACTAGAAATCATGTCTGAAAGAGCTGTAGTCATTGATAGAGTGGCCAGGGAAGGCCACCTTGATAAGGTAATATTTGAGAAAATATTGCAAGGAGGTGGAGAAATGAGGTAGGAGGATAACTAAGAGATGAACACTCTGGGAAGCAAAGAAAAGTAAATGCAAAGTCTGTAATCAGGAGCATGCTCCAGGAACAGCAGAGGCCAGTGTGGCCAGAGGAGTGTGAACCAGGGCACACATTGAGGTAAGAAGGCTAACGGAGAAGGGTAGAGGATATCTCTAGGGTCTTTTAAGCCATTTTTAGAATTTTGTTTTTCAGTTCATTTGAGATGGGGTGAAGCCTTCAGAAGGTTTTGAGCATAAGCATGCTTTGTTGTAACTGGAGTTTTTAAGGGGATCATTCTGGCTGTTTGTGCTGAGACTTGAATGAAGGGAGACAGGGCAGATGCAGGAGACCAGGAAGGAGGCAAGAGATGATAATCCATATGGAATTTCAGTGTAACTTTAGAAGAATTACTGTCTTAAGGAGCCCAAACATTAGAAATAATGGTCAGTTTTTCTTTTCTTTTTTTTTTTAATAATTAATTAGTTAATTTTTGGTTGCCTTGGGTCTTTGTTACTCTGTGTGGGCTTTTCTCTAGTAGTGGTGAGCAGGGGTCTACTCTTTGTTGACGTGTGCAGGGTTCTCATTGCAGTGGCGTCTCTTGAGAAGCATGGGCTCTAAGCACATGGGCTTCAATAGTTGCAGCACACGGGCTCAGTAGTTACAGCTCTTGGGCCCTAGAGCACGTGGGCTTCAGTAGTTGTGGTTCAGGGGCTCTAGAGCACAGGTTCAGTAGTTGTGGCACACAGGCTTAGTTGCTCCTCGGCTTGCGGGATCTTGCTGGACTAGGGCTCGAACCTGTGTCCCCTGCATTGGCAGGCAGATTATTAACCAAAGCGCAACCAGGGAAGTCCCCAGTTTTTCTTGAATAAGAGAAATATTTTGATTAGCACAAAATACAGATCAGGGAACAGTGCAAAATATAGATTAAGCAGTGTTTGCTTAAAAGGTACACATTTATTGTCTAATAATATATCAGTATTAAAACTCAGTTGTTTCTTTTATTGTATCACACAATTATCATAACCATTTACAATTATGGGTAGTTTAAATAACTGAAATAAATACAGTAATTATGTATGCCTCATTCCTTGAATATTTAAAAACCAAATTTTCTACCCCAGGGTTGTAAAATTCTGTATCATCTTTATTTATTGTTTTAATTTTACTTCATTTTCATTTTTAGACTCACAGAATATTAATTATATTATAATTTGGAACCATATTGCTAAATATTTAAGATATACATTAAAAATCTTTAGCCTAGAAAAATTTTTTTTCCAAATTTCTAGCCCAGTTATTAATATTCAGACACCTTATTTCTTTTCTTCCTATAGTTTTTGGTATCATCTTTTCTTCCACACATTTTACACAATATTTGCTTTTTATTGGTAGGAATCAAAATATGTACAAAGTCCAATTTTGTTATAAGCGTTGAAAATCGTGAGCATTTTAAGAACTTTGGTAAATGCTCAAGTTATTGCAGAATTGCATTCCCCTGACCAGGAAATAAAGGAATTAGGATTACGTGTGACGGTGGGCAAATTCAGTAATAAATAGCAGCCTTTGGGAGCAAGCAATAACTCCTTTGAATCTTAGATTCTCTGTACCTCCTAGATACCTTTCATCTTCCACCTGTGAAATTTTGAGTCCCTGACGTAATGCTGACGAACAAATTAGCAACAGAATTGCAGGTTTTTAGAGTCCCCATGTTGTAAAACAAAAGGCAGTAATTTGGAAAAGACCACTCAACTCTTTCAGTTTTGGTTTGCCTCTAAGTTTGCAACTGCATTGTTTATTAAAGACAGAGGACTGGAAGGAAGGCCCACGGGTCGTTTCAGCACGCAGCAATTCATCAACTCTACATGTAATGGATAACTTTTTTCTCGTATTTACTGTAAACAATAACGGATATGCTAATAAACAGCACGTGTTCTTGAGCTCAAGTGATTTTTCAGAGAGCCATTTACGGAGTATACTCATGTGCCACAATCCGAGGAGATCTCTGAGCAAACCAGCAAACCACACGCGACCTCTCCTTTTCCCTTCTGCGAAGTGAAAGGCACCAAACCTGTTCACGTGATGCGAGTGACGTCAGCCCCTACCAGGTCGCGTGACCGACACCCAACCTTCCCACTGCCCCGCCCCCGCCGCCACAGCGGGCAATCTCGCGAGAAACCGCCTTACTATCAGAACTTACTGAGGTTACCGGGGAGTTTCTCTGTGGGGAAGGTGTGGCTCGGTGGCGGCGGTTTTGCTTTCATTCTGTTAACGTTCATGGCCGAGGCGAAGGCCTTTGGGGAGTGCCAGCATCTGAGCAACCCAACCTAGAAAACGGCAGGGGAGGTGGAGAGCGAGGTGGCAGTCACATCAGAAGTGAAACGTGGCGCGGCGGCGGGCGTCGCCCCTCGCTGAAGGGGCTGCGGGGGAGGGAGGCACGCCGCGCCGGGCGCCCAGGAGCGGCGGCGTGGCTGCTGCTGGGCGGGTCCGGCCGTCACCGGGAGGTGTGGGAGGCCGGGACCCTTCTCTGGAAGCAGTCAGTCGACCACATCCGGCCCCCGCGGTGTCAACTCGGAGCCGCGCCAAGACGAAGCGCCTGCACCCCTCTCCCTCGCGCCCAGGGTACCGCGGCTCGCGCGCCGGCGGGGAGCGGCCCCTAGTGCCCCGGCGCCCACAGCCGGGCTGGGGGCCTCCGCGCCCCCCGGCGGCAGCCCCCCGTGGCCCACGAGTTACCCCCGCGTGTTCCCGCTAAATCAGCCCCACAGTCAGGCAGGCGTCCGATTGCGGGCGTAACTGTAATTTCGACGTCTCGCCTCATGCACCTCAACCCTGTCCAGGCTTCTCCCCCGCACGTCCGTCCTCCTCCACCCACCCGGTCTCTCCCTAGACGGCTGTGCGCGTGTGAGAGACCCGGGGAGGAGGGGAGGGAAGGAGGAGTCCACGGAGGGACTGGGTTAGAGCCGCCAGCAGGAGGTGTGGGACCAGCCAGAGGGGGCTTCGCGAGGGAGGGGGTGCTGGCAGGCGCGGGAGGAGGCGGAGGCCTGGGGACGGCGGGCGAGGCTTCGCCCCAGCCGAACGCTTCTTTCTCTTCGCCGCGCAGTCTCTGAGCGGCGCGGGCTCGTGGGGAGCGCGAGGCCGCCGAGGCGCCCGCGGGCGGGAGGCCGGTCCCGCCGCGCCCCGCGCCCGCGCCTGCTGACAGCTGCAGCTGGGCTCGAGCCGTCCGCTCCCAGCTCCGCGGCCTCCGCCCCCTCGGGCTCCCTCCCCTCCGCCTCTACCCTTCCTGCCCCGGTGCGGATCGTTTCGCAACTGCTCGCCTCTCGCCCCGTGCCCGGCTGGTTTCCATTTCCCGGCCACCCCCCTCTTCTTGAGTACTTTGCCCCTGCATTTGGGGAGAGGGGCTGGAAAGGGGGCGGGTGGAACGTCCGGAGGAGAAGGAGGAAGCGAGGCCCGGAGGAGGAGGAGGAGGACCGGCAGACCGTAGGGAGGAGACCCCACGCCACCCTTTCTGGTCATCTCCCCTCCCGCCCCGCCCCTGCGCACACTCCCTCGCCGGCGAGCTACTTTCGGGCGAGGAAAGTGAGGGCGGCCCTGGGTGACAGCGCCTCGGGGCTAGTCCCGGGGAAGCCGCGCGTCTGCTCGCGTCTTGTCCGCCGTGCTCCCAGCCAAGGGGACAGCCCGGACCGAGGATGGCTTCGACTACAACCTGCACCAGGTTCACGGACGAGTATCAGCTTTTCGAGGAGCTCGGAAAGTAAGCGCCTTTGCCGGGCACCCGCACGTCCCCTTTCCAGCAGAGGGCGGGTCGCGTTACCCTCGACCCACCGGCCTCCCGCGTGGGGCGAGGGAGTTCGGGAGACGGGAGGAGAGGGAGGAGGTCCCCTGGTGTGTCAGCTCGGAGGAAGGTGCTGTCTTAGTAAGATGAGGGGACAAAGAAGGGGAGAGACCTTCCACCCCGGCTGTGGCCCATTCCGACAAGCCTTAGCCCACCTTCTCCCGCTCCCCCACCCTCCTGCATTAGAGACTTAGTGGATTTACGATCCCTGCAGTTGTAGCTGTCATCCTGAGAAGTGTGCGAGAGAGAGAGAGAGAGAGAGTGTGTGTATGGAGAGGAAGCAAGAACCCATGTAAAATGCAACATAGATCATGTTTTCTGTAAATAGAGATACCGCCTGGTTCGCCGGCGTGTCGGCCGTACGACCCACGTACGGATGAGAACTCAGTGCCACGGACGGTGCCATATTTATTGATGCCGAAAGTTCAACTTGGCGTAGAGTCTATTTCGCATCCAGTAGTTGTTCTGTCCAGGAAAAGAGCCACCTAAAGAAACTCGACCCCCTGTCCCATATCCACTATTATTGTTTGCACTACATTACTCGCTCATCACCATCCTTCCTAGGATTTACATGTACATCTTCGCATTCTCTGGGAGGATTTATTTATACAGGCAGCGGAAAAGCCCTCTGGTGACCGGCAGAGAGCTTCCAAAGGGTAGCCTAGCATTGTATAAAACGACCTCCTACACCTGACTGGCAGAATTGTTGTACTTGGGGATGTTAAGGAAGGGGACAGGACACCTACTGAGAACCTGTGCAAAGGAACCTGGAGGCCGAGCCGTGAATGTTAATTTATGTAGCGTCAAGCCCAAACCCAATTCCTCTATCGCTGGTTTCGAGCATTACTTAAGAAAGGGGCGCGTTTATATGCATGTTATTGTTTTATACAGCTGAATAGAAGCACATGTAAATATCTTTTAAATGTAATGAAAATCATATCCTTATATATTTGTTGTTTGCTGTTAAAACATGGAGAATATGTCGGAAGAGCAGCTTTAGTCAAATCTCTCCCCTCCCCCAGCCCAAAACAGGGCATAGAGAAATCACCATAGCAGGATTTGTTAAACCACACACAAATGTTCCCAAGATTTATTTTAATGAAAAGAATCGCCATGTTTACTTTCTTGGAGCCACATTAATTTCTTTTTTCTTACAAAAATAAATAGGCAGCAGATTTTTGCTGCTCCTCCTCAGCTCTGCACTTTGCAGGGTTTTTTTCTCAGAGCATTTGGTGCTGTGTGAGTGTGAAGTGTAAAGTGTTTTCAAATTTCATGTGCAAGCAAGAGCCACCGTAATTGGCAGTTCTTTTCCTTTTGTTGATTAATAATGTGTGCTCCCAGTTAATGAAATCTAATTTTATTCTTCAACATTAAAGAAGGTCTGAGTTTCCAAGAATTGTTCATTTTTCTGAGTATTATAGTGTACCATACTATATGGTACACTGCTATTTGACAGTTCACTAAATTCAATAAAAATGCTCAGGTGGAAGTTTTTAGTAGGATATCAGAGCTGATAATATTGATGACCTGCTAATTATTGGTTTTCAGGGGGGCATTCTCAGTGGTGAGAAGATGTATGAAAATCCCTACTGGACAAGAATATGCTGCCAAAATTATCAACACCAAAAAGCTTTCTGCTAGGGGTGGGTATTTTCAACCACATATATATGTTAATTGTGTATTTGTCCTGTTGGTTGTTGGTTCTGTTATATGTTGGTTCTGTTTTATGTAAATATGTCACTTAGTTATAATTGTAGCCTTAGGTATCATATTACATTCTGACATTATTTCCTTCCTGAATGCCTCTTGGTCTGTACAGTTTAAAAATAAATGACCAAATAACAATTGTTATCTGATAAATTGTTATTAAATTTCTGTCTTGTGAGTAGTAGCATAAATAGCTATATTTTAAAGCAAATAAATGTCAGTAAGTGCCTTTGCCTCTAGCTCCACTGTGAAATAACTTTCAGCAAAAACCTGGAATGGAAAAATGTAAGTCTCCCACCTGTCATTATTCCCTTTTCCTTTTGAGAGGAAAAATAGGTCATAACTCAGTTCACTCATATATTTCAATTGTAGTTACACCTGAACTTAATTCATCAAGGTATATTTAACAGTGATGGCTTTGGGAGGAAAATTTTATGGTTGCTATATTCTAGGCAATTCAGCTTGATTTTGCTGTTTCTCTGTGCAGTTCAGACCGTTACTGGATCATCTGCAGTGAGGCTTCTCACTCATGTAATGTATTTTACACGTGCTTTATAACCGCAAAGATAATTCATACGCATGAAATAGCTGTTGACACAAGCAAAAAACTTGGAGGGGCCTCATTGCATTCTTTCTATTTTGTTGAACTCATGCAAAAGTACTTATACTGAAAGGTTCAGCATTCTGATTATTGTGAGCATGTGTCTTAAGGTATTTCCATGGGAATTTATGGTTTGATGAAATAAAAATGAAATTAAAATGAACAAAATGCCATAGTGTAAGCCCGTTAAAGTGACCTGGTTTATTTTAAGTAATGAGAGTAGAAATTCCACTAGGGTTACTTTTCCTTCTTTAATTTGTCTTCAAAAAAGTGTTGCTTCTTAGTATCCTGGTATCATGGTATCTGTGTCTGCCATGATTTTTTTTTCTCTTTGTTGCAGATTCTACTTTTAATGTGAACTTTAGGTTTAGGTTGACATTTCAGTTTATTCATTTAAGTGGGATTTTGTGATTTCCTTCACCTGATTTTAATGAGTCTGACGATGATCTATGTGTTAAAGTAACCCACGCCATAGATTCAGGACATGAGAACTAACAAGAAGCATGTTATGCTCAAGTATGTTCCCTTTCCCCACCTGTCTCTCCTCCACAAGAAGATTTTTAATGGTGAAAAGGAGTTGCTAAACTGTAAATGACATTTTAGTGTTAAAAAGAAGAAAAAAAGAAAAATGAAAAAGTGTAAGATTTTTTTCAGTGCTTATATAATTTCTTCCTGTGTGCTAGGTACTTTTGGCAAGAGTGGGGGGTATCAGTTCTTTTGGAGGCGTTACAACACCTATCCCATATCTTTCAGTGGCTTTACATTTTCTCTCAAAATAAGTCAGTCTTGTGCTTCATTTTTACCAATTTCTTAATTAGAATCATCCCTTTTCATCTATCACGACTCATACAACTTACACCAGGATGGCACATAACGCCTTTCTCTGCTCAGATACACTGTATTTTACTTTCTTTTGCCTTGAATGTATGGAAGATAGGTCTTACCTAGCCTAGTGGAACTCCTCCCTGCTACTCTGCTGATATTTCATTCCTGCTCATACTCTGCTTTAGAGAACAATCTACCCCAAAGCCAACTTACCCCTTCTGGATTTAAAGATCCTTATTGTTTAAATTGCATTTAGGGCAAGTAGTTAGGGTGAAGAGCTAACATGCATGCTTTTAGTTCTCCCTTTGCAATTATCTTTTCTTGTGTCTTTGGGCAAGTTTCTCAACATGCTGAAGAATGAGGTGAAGAAGAACGTTCTGAAACTAGATGCCCTGGATTTGAATTATGATTTCTCTACCTATTATGTGATCTTGGCCAGTTTATATATTTTCTATGAGCCTTAGTTTTCTCATCTGTAAAATCGAGTAATAATAAAACCCTCTTATAGGGTTTTTGTGACAAGTAAGTGAATTAATACAGTATGGAACAGTGCCTGCTACGTAATATGCATTCAGTCAGTATCAGCTGCTATTATCTCATTGGGTTGTTGTAAGGATCAAATGAAATTATTTGTATGACAGAACCTGAAAATCGTAAATCCAGTGGCAGCCTTAATTTAGCTGTGAGAACCCAATTTGAATCTTGGCTCTATTACTTACTGTACTTAGTATGTAAATATGGTTCAGTCACTTAACTTTTCTTGGTCTCAGGTGATTCTTCAGTAAAATGGGGGAAAAAATTGCCGTATGATATCATGGGTTGTTTTGAGGATTTAGTGAATTCTATAAGAATCACTTCTTACAAAGAGCTGTGTCAATTTACTTATTTCTGCTCACCTGTAAAATATTATCGTACTGTTCCTTCAAAATGTTCAATTTATTTTGTATTGTCACACCAATTAGAGCTGTTTATAGAATATTTGTACCTTTGAATGTATACATTTGTTAAACCTATACTCATATTAAGCTATAAACTCTTAGTGGAAAAATACCATGCTTTCATTTTTTAGTATAATGTTCTACAGCATTGAGGACATAGGAGGGGCTCAGTACAGAGTGACTAGTATCAAATGTGGCTATTAAATGATTTGTGAAGGAGTTGGATACCTGGTTCATTGCTAAGAACAAGCAAATACCGGATGTAAAATCTGTAAGGTAGTATACTAAGAGCATGCGCTTAAATATATGAATTCTCCTTTCAGAGCACTCCTTTCCCAGAATATAATGATCCTGAGAAACTTCTTTTGCAGAAAAAAATTTAAAGTAATTTACTTAAAGAGAAATGTAGAATGAAATGCAAAACAGTATTTTTTCACCCCAAGGTAATGACTTTCTTTTTTGGCCCATTTATTTTAAAGACCAAGCAGGTCCTCCAACTCCATTAAATAATGTTCTTTGAATGTAACATTACAATTGAAAAGGAAAGGCCATTGTCAATACATCTAAGACCATGAGGGAACTGCCAAAAATGTGGCTACTTTCCTGCATAAATTTGCACCTCCAACTATACTGTCACCCATGCATTTTTCTTTGCCTAAATTTTAATGGATTTCCAGCAGACAGTTTCAGTTGCATTTCCTCTCAGCTGTTAGTCACACACACCATATTTGGGAGACTCAGAGTCTGTTGAAGAATTTCTTTCCTTTTGCATTAACACGTGCATGTGGAGAGTATTCATTATACACTACTGATGGGAGAGATAAGTACATTCATATGTAATTTGGCTTGTTTTTAAAATAAAAAATAGCGTAGAAATGTTTCAAGCATCTGATTTTTTTTTTTTGCATCTGATATTTTATGTGTAATTTCTGTCCTCTAAAAATTTTTTTGTTAGCTAGGGATAGAAGGCATGCTTAGTAAACAGTGGATAGTTATAATAGAATTTTCTCATTATTACCGTGAGAAATAGAAATTATATCCTTTTGATCAATTAGGTTAGTACTTAACAAATTCTAATTTGTCCTGCTGTTTTGATATTTTGTCTATTTTGACATTCTTGTAACTGTAAGGTATTGTCAGATTATATAAAGTCCATGAAGGACTGTGATTGCAGTTCAGAATCCAATGGACTGATGGTTCTGGTGGCAGATGTCTTTGGAAACAGTACATGTGATTTATTTCGCATTTTAAAGTCTCCTTGTGGTAAAGGATTTTTTATGGTACTACTGGCTTCTTGATGTTCATCTCCCAGTGTATTTTTTGATCATTAGAAACTGCTTCTTATTACATAGTCTGCAATATACTACAAGTCATTGTTTTGTAAAATATTATAAGTTGTGATAGAAACTTGAAATAACATATGATATTACAAGTATATTTTACCTCTATTTTATTGCTAAAGTTAAAAACAGGTTTCATTTTGTATTTCTGTAAAACTTCAGATATAATGCAGGTAAATCATTTTGGTAAACTTTGATTTTGCTAGTTTTGTTAATTCCTAGATTGGTATTACTAGAACACGAATCAGGGCTTTATAAACTGACCACGTATACAAAATTAGGTCTCAGCTCTGAAATCTGAATATTGCGTTTATGTCCCTAAGTAGCCTTTTTTGTGCTATAATAGGGATGTCAATAGCTAACTCTTGCTACATTTTTTTCTTTTTTGGTATCCAGGCAGTTAAGAAATGACCATAATTTCTTAATCTCGTGGTTGTCTTGAATTGCAAGCAGAACTGAGATGATATAGATGAATCAAGTTGTTCTGATTAAAAATTATTGATTTGGCAATTTGGAACTAATTGGGCAAATGATACTAACTTTTGAAAAGTTTCTTGGCTCTAACAGTATTTTCAGAAAAAATTATAAATCATTTTTGTATATGGAATCTCTACAACTCTTCAATTATTCAGACCCAAAGCAGCATGTATCATCCCTATCATTTTGGTGTTCTTTGGTTATGTTTAGTTGTATTTACATTTACATAGGCTTTAATAGTAAATATTTATTTTCATCTTTTGGTGAATAAAGATATTATTGATATTCAAAAGTGGGAGATAAAAAATAAACATGTATATCTGTATTTTTCAGGAAATAATGAAAATACTTTCAGTATTCCAGCATCATTAAATAAGGCAAACTTAGGGAATATGGTTGTCAGGTACTTCACTGTGGTTTTAATAACCAGTATAACCTCTACCTGACTGATCGTTCAGTGGGAATTGAACACCCTGAGAACCTTGATTGCTTTTACAATTGGATTAATACTTTTCATTTCCATTGAAATATTGAATCAACTCAGCAGTTTCTCGCCTTGGCCTTTCTAGAAGTTTTCACAGTCAGCAGCTTCAAGACAATACATCTCAACCCCGGATGCCAGTATGAAAATTAAAATTTAGTAATTACTTTTTATGAGTTTTTTTCAATGTTAACTATCATGAATTACTATGAAGCACATAGTAGAATTTTCTTGGACATTTAACTTCTTTTGTTAACTCAAACTTTAATTTTTATATCTTCTCTTTGGGCTCATACTAAGGTAGGTCAACTAATGTCTCTAGGACTGGGTCGATATTTTTTTAAAAATATCTGACCTTTATTGGGAGATAATGTGTACTTTTTTTTTTCTTAAATAAATTATTGGCAGTTGGTTAATGGTTGTTTACATGGATGGCTGTGTTAAAGCTTTTAAGTTATAGTAGTATCATTTAGTAAACTGCACTGAGATATATTAAATGGAGTCTTAGCAAAATACTTTTACTCTAAAATATAATACCTTTATATTGTATACTGCTTTATAGATTACTAAGCACATTCACAAAGGTGACCTTGTTTTATGTTTTTATTTGATAAATATTTAATGATTAAAATGGGCAGAGTGTTGAGAAAAATAAGGCCATCTACACAAATAGACATCATAGAAGACACAAATGGTGGTATATATAAGTCTAGCATGAATAAAGTGCTGAGGATTTTCAAAGGAGGGAAAGATTATTTCTGCCTAGGGAGATGAAGGAAGGCTTTTATATAATATGAATTTAAATAAATGTTTAAAACCATAATTCAGATGGGGCTCAAGTACCAAAGTCTAAATAAACAATTTGGAGAGAGTGTTCAAAATAGTTTAGAGATCTGATTATAATAAAAATTTTATTTTATTCATATGCTATGTTTGTTGCAAGTATTAGTAAAAAGTTATTTTTTGTAGTAGGAAATTTTTTAGGTGACAAAATTCCTGATTCCAGTCAAAGTAGATATCCCAATACTTAAGGTGAATTCATAGACCTTTCATCTGCTGTAACCTCATGCTCTAGGATGGGGAAACTGGTAGGTTTGGAAGGGAGAGAGCACAGCTCTGTTGTTTGGTTTTGATTTTAAATATCAACTATTTTTATAATTATACATAGTCCCAGAACAACATCGTCACTGATTTTTTTTTTTTTTTTTTGGTTAGGTGAACCCCTTTTCTAATACTACAACCTCCTTTTAACAACTTACAGCTTTGCTTATTACTACCAAAATCAATAATAATAATGATAAAATAATAAAAATGTTATAGCCATTATTTAAAGAGAACCTCCTAAGTGACATATGAATATATTTACAAGACACTTTAATCCACACTGCAGCGTTCAGATAGATAATGTCATGTCCATTTTTAAATAGTCACTAAGACTTACCCTGAGTTACTAAGAGTGTCAATGTTAGTAAATGGCAGAGTCAAGAATTTCAAACCCAGTTTTCTCTGGCTCTAAAGCCTGGATCTTTCCATCATCACCTCTCATTGATTGCTGTTACATAGAATTTATCTTAACCTTTCTGGACTGTGTGGTGAGTGTGTGTGGTGTATGGGCTTGACATCTTCCCGTTAAACTTCAGATTCCTTTATAAAAAGGACTATGCCTTATACATCTTTATATTACGAATGTACAGAATTGAGCATTTATTTGGGGAAAATATATTTGGGGTTCCAACTTGTGAGAGAAGATAGTGTTTTAATTGCTGCAGTAACGTAAGATTAAATTGAAGTTTCAGAAGGCCTCTCCATGCTCTTTTGTAAAAGTAAACAATGCAGTGAAAAATCTTGTTAAAATGGTAGGAAAATGATTACAGAAGAATGAAATATTTTGGTGAACTTAATTTATTAACTGATTAAAAATATCTCAACTTACTGTAAGTTCCTAGGATTACTTCTTCTAAATGATTTACTTGTTGCTGAAAAGAAAAACTCAGCCTTTAACCAAAGCCCAGAGAAACCTGCTCAGAAGGGCATTCTTCTCTGCCTCATCTTGTTTGACCAGTGAAGAATGGAAGACAAATGTGTGTTGTTTTGTTGTTTCTTCTCAGACAACACTGTTGTATGTGTCAAATTCATACAGCAACCAAAAGAAAAATACAAAGTTAAGTTTTTTATTTGTTGGAAAAATAACTCTTAGGTGTAGCAAGTAGTATAAAGGTATACGTATAATACAGTTCTGTAATATTTGTATACAGTAAATTGTTCTACCTAAGGTTCTCTACTTTTTGTTAGATTGCACAGGGATTAAAAAATTTGTTACATAAAATTTGATATATGCAATTATACATATTTAACTATAAAACAGTAATCAAGCACCCAGTAAACCTGCACCCAATTTAATAATTAGAACTTTCCCTTTACGTTTGAAGCTGCTTGTGTGTTCTTGCTGATTCTCA
Organism: Hippopotamus amphibius kiboko; assembly: GCF_030028045.1. Lineage (NCBI taxonomy): Eukaryota > Metazoa > Chordata > Mammalia > Artiodactyla > Hippopotamidae > Hippopotamus > Hippopotamus amphibius. Next base: position 81,345,699 of record NC_080198.1, read on the forward strand.
TCCCTTGCCTCATTCCAAGAGTTAATCACTATCCCTAACTTTTTTGAGAGAGCTACCTCTTTTATTTCTCTGTACCCTGGGACTTTTACATTAACTGGTTGATCTTAGTTGATGAATCAGTTGCCAATGGAAAAACTATGCACTCATTATCTAGGTAAATTGTATTTTATTTTGAGTTGTATGTGTATAAATCATGGAATAAACTGCATTAATTCTCACATATTAGTATATAATCTTACCCTCTCCCTTAAGGCTAGGGAAGGCTTAAATTATTTGAAATTTTTTTAGTAACAAGAAATTCCTTCTGAAGAAATATCATTTATGATGATGTATACACATTGAAATCAAGTAAGAGTAAGTTATATAAAACTAGCGTATTAAAGGTAAATGTAGTAAGTGAAAATCAGATTTTTATTCTTATAGAGGTTATAGAGAGTTGAAATATGCCATATTATGGCATTACTGTTTAAATTAAAATTTGATGTTTTGGTAAAGAAATACTTTTGCAATTTTTGGAGACTTACGTTCTGGAAAACTTGAATTTCTGCTCAAGTGTATTCAGTAGTAATCCAGGCGCAAACTCTCCATGTCGCGGGTAGACTCACCAATTTTCCCCTCCTGTGAATGGCGGCATAATTTCCCCAGGCTTTCAGGAAGGCTTAATTCCTTTCTTTTCCTTAACCTATCTTAACTCCTTTTCCTTCTCTTCTTTTTCACCATTCTAATTGGAGCTCTCTTTTCCTCTTAATTCATTTCTTTTAAATAGCTTCTTACACAGGTTTTCCAGCTAATAGTTGTAACATTTTTTATTCAGTCACTTCATCATTAAACCTCTAAATACCCAGTGTGCTGAGCATTTGATCAGATCTAGAGATAGACATAAAAGGTAGAGATTCTGCCCTCAGGTGTTTCATGGTCTGTTAATGTGGATATTGGCCTGGTAAATACAGTATACGGAGCTTTTAAAGGCTGTAATAGAGGTATTCACAAGGCCTTCAGTGTAGATACAGGTTGGGGGTTGTTGGTCTCACAGATTTCCCGAAGAGATTAATGTATGAGGTTGTATTTAGAATGATAAGTGAGCCTGTTAGAAAAAAAGGAGAAATGGTTGGCCAGGCAGAGTAAAGTAGTGTGTTCAAAGGGAGGGAGAAAGTCTGGCTCCACCCTGCAGATGGAATGAGTACACCTAGTACTGTTGAAATCCTCTCTCCTTTAAGACCCAATTCAGGTGCTGCCTTCTCTATGAAGCTGTCCCAGACTTCGGCTCCACCCCTCCTTCGCTTCTCTGGCTAGCTGTGATTATTTTTCTCATCCCTTAAATAGCTTTTTCATGTTTCTTAAGAAGCCTATCACATCTCTTCCCCCTGTATTGCAGTTATTTATGTTGTAGCTTTCAAGCATTTTGTGGACATTTTTAAACTTATCTTTGAATCTGTGCCTGGCACAGTAATTACAGTATTGCATATACTTGTAAATGTTTGTTGAATGAGTGGACAAATGAATGGGTGAGCAAATAAGATTCTGTCTTTTGAAACAGACCTATGGATAACAAAGTGATTCCTATGACAGATAAAATAAATGAAAATTGAGCTAAGGCTTCATGTCAGGTGGCATTCACTAACTGAATAAATTAACTCCCAATTATTCACGATGCCCTAATTATTCCATTAGCTTTCAGATGACAGATTATTCTTTCTTGGAAAGAATTGTGTATAATTCAGTCAATTTTTGAGCAACTACATACAAATTCTCATTGGTTTTTTTTTTTTTTTTAACCACATAATGTAAAGTGGCTCAATAATAAGGGGTGACATTTTCATTGTCTGTGTGTCCATCAGTATCACTTCAGTAATGCCAGATTCATGTCATCATTAAATTTTTAAAACGTTTGGATTTTAACATTTTTGATCCATTCTCCAGAGGTGGTTACTTTTCCACTTATCTTTTAACAAAGCTCATTTTAAAAAAGCATTTTGGTGATGCTTTATATATAGAGTTTTGGATACACAAATCATGGATATTATTTGCTTAGAATAATTATTTGATTTTTTTAAGTAAAGGTAGTTAGAGTCCAGCTATTATAACCTCTGTATCTGTCAATTCTGAAACTTGGTAAAAGGACTGGGAAATGTACTTGTTTCAGTATTGGAAAACAGAACACATATTTTAGAGCACTTATTTGTGTTTCCTCTTCAAGGAACTTTTCTTGTGTGGTATGTTATAGGAAACTGGGGATTTCACAATTCTCTATCTTTACAGGGTATATTATATATATATTTTAGAAAATATGTTCTTTTCCTAAAAGCTTTTAATCATATTTTTCAATGGCAATTTAAAAGCCAGATGTGGCAGAAGTGATTTATGAAATTGTTCAGCTGAACATTCTGGCCATTTTGTAGAAACTTTATGATGAATCTTTTATTATTTTAGTAAAGCAAATTGTATATGCTTTTATATTAAAGATAACATATATATTCGTATTTGTTACAGAGAGAATTATACACTTTGGACATATCTCTGAAATACATTTTTAATTATTTATTACCAATTTGGATAAAAACATTTAAAAATTATATAAAAATATTCTAATTACAGAATCAGGGAAATTCAGAAAAATAGAGGAAGACACAATTAAAGTTCAGTTACCCCAAACAGTCACTGTTACCATTTTGTTTTCTTTCTTTTTTTTCTTACTAATTTGTCAGAATGCTAGACTAAAATACACAATTTTGTGTTCTGCTTTTTTGCTTAATATTTTAAAACTTCCCTATGTGACTAAAAATTCTTTGAATTACACTTTAAGTAAAAATTATACTTCACAGTTTTACTGTTGCTAGTTTTTAAAAAAAATTTTGTTCTTTGCTATGATAAATGGCATAATAGTAAACTTTTTTTTGTAAAAATTTTTCGTGTTTCTAATTCTTTTTTTAGGGGATAGTCATAAAAGAGAATCAGCGGCTTAGAGGATTGAATTATCAAAATTCTTGATAAATGTTGCCAGATTGCATTCTGTAAATTTTGTACATTTCCACCAATAACATTTAGGCATGCTAGTAAAACAGTTTTGGGGAGCATGATTCTAAATTTCAATTTCAATTTAACAAAAGAACAGTTACCTTGTTCCACACCCCCTGATAGATAAACAAAAGTACAAAGATAAGGTCCTTCATTTCAAGGTGAAATAAATGTGGAGTCAAGTATATTATCAGTCAGGTTGATAAGTGTTACAGTGGAAGTGTTTACTCATTCTGGGGTGTGAGGAGGTAACTGGGTTGTTGAAAGGTAAGGGAAAACTTACTACAGGAGCTGATCTCAGAACTGGGTTTTGAACATGACCATGTTTGAATTTAAAGATGGATAGGAAAGATATAATAGGATATTATTTAAAAAATTAATGAGAAGCAAGGAAATCATTAAGTGCCAATAAAGAGTGAACTGGAAAGTAGATAAGTATTTTTTAACCCTGAGTGGTCAACTTACTGTATATAAAGTTTCATGAAAGCATGCAAAAATTGATGAGAAGAGATGGACATTTTTTCTTTCAGTGAATCATTTAAGTGCACCAAGATCTGTTGGAAGGTATTAAATAAGGTGAGTTTCAGGGGATTTTACAGCCTTGAGTTATTAGGGATGAACAGCTGATAAGAGAGAGTAACAACTTCTTATCTACCTCACATTTTTGTTTTATTTAGCTTTGGGACAAATACAAAAAAAAATTGAGTGAAAGATAAAGGACAGGAGGATAATTAGAGGTTTTTTAAAAAAATCAACCAATATTAAAAATGCCCTCGGGAATCCCATTTGTATTTATAAATAAGAAAAACTAGATAGTTTTTGCAGTTGTGATATTGGACTAATAACTGTTGTTAAAAAAAAATATGTAGGTTTTGGTTCAAAGCCAAAGGTAAGTAAGATGTATAAAATGGTATTGACATTATTCACTGCCTGAATTCCCAGTGTCTAGAGTAGTGCCTGGGACCCTTCACAGATATTTATTGAACAAATGAATGAATAAATTACTCCCAAACTACATCATATTATGATAAATGCATATATATCTAGGGACCCAGAACTTTTAGCAGTTAGATTTGTATACACTATACTCTTTTAAGAAAAGCTCAGAGGTAACAGATTAATTCTGTGGTATGATATATAATTTAGCTAGCACAAGCTGATGGTGGAAAATAGTCATTTATTCCCTTCACTTAAATAATGGAAAAAATCTCTCATTCACTTAGAAGACAACTTCAATTTAAACATTTAACCTCCCTAGCTGGCTTACCCATGCAATATTTTCCTCTTATTTTTAAAGGGAACTTAGCATCTATAAAACATTTTAATTTGCAAGATCTCCCCAGTTTTGTTAATATTAAGGACTATGGAGCTTGTAGTTTAAAGGGGGGCTATATTTTACTCTATGTGTATGCATGTGTGTGTGTGTGTGTGTGTATAATTTATAATAGAATTGTGTTGGGGTATGAGCTTTGTAGAGGAGAAAGCCTTCTGTTGACTTCAAAAACAGTGGCTCAAGGTTGGTACAGTCGTTAGAAAGTAGGGTGGGAAAAATCTTAATTCCAGAGTGCAAGCAGGATTTCGGGGTCAAAGTCGACTCCTGCTTTCTGAGTATAGGACTCCTGATTTCAGGCCAGTTTTCATTTAGGCCAGTTTCCATTCTAGTAGAATTGGAGAAGGAAAAAAAAGTGTCAGAGAACTATTTGACTCCTATAAATGTAAATAGGATTGAGGCCTACTTTCACTAGTATTTATGTGCTTTGGAAATTATTTTTGGAAAAAAATATTCTTTGGATTGACTTTGCCTCCTGCTTCCTATGTATTTTATGATCAGGAGAAGGGAAAACAAAACTTCATTTTTAACCTTAAGTCTGTTTGAAAGAAAAAAATATATCTCATCTTGACAGAGAAGCAAATTGGATTACTTACAGCACTTGTATCCTCTATTAGCGCTAATAATCACAGTATCTATAATCTGCCAGTGACATAGTAAAGAGAAAGCCCTAAGACTTGAGCAGGGATAACTAAAGGATCACTGACATAGTTAATCTTTTAAAGTAATAATGATTTTTTTTAAATGAAGTTAAAATTTTTTGACCTTTTGTAAACTTTGAGAAACTATTTTAGGTAGGAGATTTTATGTTTTGGAATAATCTGAACCAACTAAATCCAAATTTAGAGATACCAACATTAGAAGTATACAGTGAACATACACAGGGTCAGTTTTAAAAATAGCACTTAGCGTTGAGAGGATAATTTCTCCTCTATCCTGCATGTAAATGTTTCATTCAGACCATCTGTAGCAAGCTTTGGAGAAAAGGGACGAGGGAAGTGAGAAATGAGTCTTTTGAGAAATTCTTGTAGCTCATACTAATGCTTAGTTAGCATCTTTCATTCAGGGATCTTAAGACATTTCATAACTGAGTCCCACAGTACCTCTGGGGTGTGGATGAGGGACATTTGGGGATTCTTGTGCCCAGTGCTGTGAGGCCTGTGCTCCCGAGTAGCATGTTGCAGCTGTTTCATAAGGCATATCCCATTCGCTCCTGGGCCACGAAGTGGAGGAGCCAGTATTACCCCGCTGAAATAGCAGAGGGATTTAGGGAACAAGGAGTGAATTACCTGGACTGGAATTTGGGTAGATCTCTGGGTCAGTAATCCTATAACTATAAAAATATTCTATCTGTAAAACATTTTATAGCTGCTTTTTTATCCCCAAGAAAGTAAAGTCTACCTCTCTTTTCCACTGTATGATTATGTACCTTTGGGAGGTTAACATTTAATAATGAAGAAGACGATAGCCTATATTATTATGGAGGAAAGAAAGCAAGGTTAGCATTTTCCCTAAAAGATGTCAGAAGAGAACAATTTGCATTATGCCTGTCAAAAGCAAGCTGTAGGAGGAATGCAAATAATAAAATATGCTCAATTCCCACAAAAATAAACTTCTGCCCTGGTTTGGAGAATAGAAGACACACATAAATGCTTATAGAAGAGATAAACATGAGTAGCAAAAGAATGTAGTGTGATAATTCAGTGTACCTAGTAGTGACATTTACTTGTGGAAGCAAGCAAAGTAACATTGAGGAAATAGTTAAGATGGATGGAAGGAAGGAGGAGAAAGGACACAGCAGTGCAAAAAGTCATGTAATGTTTGGGCAGAAGATGGAGAATCAGTGGGAAACCAAGAAACAAAAAGGCTTGAAACCACGTGAAGGTCCATGATTGCCAAGTTGAGAATATTGTCTTAAATACAGTGGATACACTTTATAGAGGGCATCTGAGATGTTACTTGGCAGCAGTGAGTATGCAGGATGGATTGGTATAAAGTGTAAGACACTGAAATTCTGAAACCTTAAGATAAAGGATAAGGCTGTCTGGGGTTTCAGGTTGAATCATGGGGAAATTTGTAATTTTCATATAACAAATTGAGAAGTTAAAATCAAGAACTGATTTTGATGAAGGAAGATGAATTGACGTGTTTAAGCTATATATTCAGGTTGAAATATCTAAAGACCATTGAAAATTGAGTGTGGTCCTTGAGAAAGGGACTCAGGAAGCAGTGCAGTGTACTAAATAGCTTAAGAGCATCTACTCTGAAATCAGATTGCCAAGGTTCAAGACCCATCTCTACCACTTCCTAGTCTTTGTGATCTTGGGTGAACTTCCTAACCTCTCCTTGTTTGTTTGTTTTTAATCTGTAATAAACTGCAGTAATCAATTTAGCTCTTTGTGACTTGTCTGCACAGAGATGATGTAGTGGTGGAAAAGATCACAAAGGAGAGAAGATAGAAAGGAAAGAAAAAGAGAATCTAGGACAGTCATGTGGGGGAATACCTGCATATTAATGGATGAAATGAGGAAGTAGGATTAGTTTAAGAGAAGTGAAAGGATATATTTGAAAAGGAAAATGCAGTACTTTGAACTCTTGACAGAATTTGTGCAAAGGAGGGGGTGGCTAGTAATGTTCGATGCTACAGAGAAAGAGAAAGAGATGAAGACCGAGAAGTGCCTTGGTTTTCCAGACAGCAGAATTTCAGTCCTGTGAAGGAAGCAATCACAGGGATCAGGATAGTCGGTTATTCACCTTTACACCCTCACAACTGAGCATGTTGCGTGAAATGTAATTGGTATTTAATAAGTATGTACTGAATGGATAAAGAAAAAACCCATTTCTTAGGATTAAAGAATAAATGGAGATAACATGTAAAACCTTGCTGGTTTAATAAAATAGGAAAAGAGAGATGGACACACATGCCAAGGTGTAATTTCAGGGATTAACCAGGTCAAGGGAATTAACTTTGGTGACAAATAAAACTGAAGCTTATTTGAAGGAAGAGGAAAAAGAATCACTAGAGAATAGAAAGATGGATAATATAAAGGAAGAGGGTAAAATTTATGGGGTGGAGTCCTGGAGACTGTAACGTGTATGTGGGAAAAAGACATTCTTCTTCCTTAGGGGGCAAGAGGAGAAGACTGCACATATTCTAAGATGTTTGGAGTGGAGAAGAAGTTACAGTTCAGCTGAGAATAAGAGAAGTAGAAGTATGGTTGAGAGCTTGGAGAGAACAGATTTGGATGGTCTTTGGGGATTGTAGAGAGGGGTCCCCCCCAAAAGCAGTATGCAGTTGATCATTAGCAGGTACAGCGAACATGGCCTTGAATCTAGCCCCAAACTACCTGGGGTTACACAAGGTAAGGTGACTGGGATTCTGGCACTTTTTAAACATCTAAGGAAGAAGGTTTCTTTTTCTTTTCTTTTTTCTTTTCTTTTCTTTTTCTTTCTTTTCTTTCTTTCTTTCTTTCTTTCTTTCTTTCTTTCTTTCTTTCTTTCTTTCTTTCTTTTTCTTTTTCTTTTTTTTAACATTAATTGGTACAGCTAGTAGGAATAGAACAGCTAGAATTTAAATCCAATCCTAGGTAATGGCAAAAGCCCTTGCTGTTGTCATTCTATTATGTTCTTTCTAGGGTACATCTGGCAGGACAGAGGAGGTGGGGAGGAAGTTAGAAAGCGGTAAATTGGGAAGAAAATTTTACTCTACAAGACTGACAGCCAGAATGATACCATTTTGGAATGTTTGGTAGCAGATTTCTCTTTCTACCAGAAAGGGAAGCCTGGGGAATCTTCAATTCACAATCTAAATTAGCTATTTCCCTTGTTTCTATCAATTTTTTCCCCCAATTTCTCTACATAAACAGACTCTGCAGGCAGCTTTTAATGTTTGAGTTGTACATAATTTCATCAGTAGGAAAGTACTGCTTATGGAGAAAATTTATTACAGATCAGGAATGTGAAATAAATATTGTAAAGACATAAGCTGGTTCATCTTGGATGTTTTATTACCAACCTTTAATAAGGTTTATCATTTGAATGCTTGATTTTATGTGCCTTTGCTCACTTTCCTATCTGCATATCTGTGGTTCACTGACTATGATGATAAGGACTTTTGGTTTGATAAGTTTTCCCAAAAGCATTGGTATAGTGAATAATTTTCTTAAAAGTTTGTGTCATTTTTCTATTTGTTTTTCTAAGTTCGCTACAAAGGCATTGAACCCAAAGATTGCAATTAAGGTAGATGTGATCAGAATGTGTTTCATTTTTTTCTTTTTACATAAAATATTTTTCCACTCCCTTATTCATTTCCCTGTTCTTTACTCCCTTTGCATGTTACTGTGATGTTTAGTATCTAATTACTCCTACTTTTCTCTCCCTCTACCACCTGATTTCCCACAAACAATATTGTGTCTTGAGTTTGAACTTCTAAGTTCTAGGAAAGAAGACATCTTTACACCATTTTGAGTTACTACCTTTCTCTAATGGAAATTTGATGTCTTCTATGCTAAAGTTTTTGTAGCTCTGGTTATTTTGTAGCTCAGGTATTTTGATGTGTGAAAAAGAAATGGAAGTAGAGTTTCAGCGTAAGAAAGTGAATTATGACCATCTTCCATTATGTACGAAGAATAGAGACATCACACCAAGTAGGAACGTCTTTGTTTAACCAATATTTTAAATTAGCTGTGCCTGGAGTTGAAAGGAACATCTGTTTCATGTCAAAGAATCATCAATCCAACCTGTCTATTCATGTATGATCTCCTTATTCATGTTAACTGTTACTAGAAAGAATTTGGCATGGGGATCTTTATTTGTATCATGGATTTTTGTTACAGTATTGATGCAAATGGTTATTTTTCTTTTGATTGAATGGGAAATGTGGTAATATTCTCATACTAGACCCACGCCTTCCTGTTACCCCTTTGTAGGAGAGGTGTCTGTTTCTGCACATTACTTGCCAGACTGTGGCAGATACCCATAGTCTGTGGACACTGGTTTAACATTTGCTAGATTTTTTTGCTTTTGTGGTGGGGAGCTGTTTTGAGGAGTGATTAGAGGGGCTGGGGGAGTGGTGCTAAGCAAAAGTGGGCTGAAGTTGTCTTTCACTGAAATCCCAGATGAGCTTGATAATCAGTGAGAAGTTTCCATTTTCATCTTTGCAAATGAAGAGTGAATTTAGGATTCATTAAAGGCCTAAGAATGCTGCCTTTCTTCCCATGAAATCTGAGTGATGAATTTCAGTTCTCTTTTGCAGCGTTGTATTTTCTTGATCTGGTAATGCAAGATTAACACATCTGTGGATTATTTTCATGTACTGTGCTTCTAAGTGCTGTGAACAGTCATAGGAATGAAAAAGAACTAAAGAATTTTTTTTTTTGGAAGGGGTATTCTAATTCAGTAAAATTTATGTTTATAACATTAAAAAACCCACTTTTTGTTAATGGCAAGACATTTGTTGGATGGATTCTATATTGCCATATATATTTACAATCTGATGGCTGTTTCCAAGTGAATCAGTAAGTATTGTTCCCCACATTACATCTTTCATAAAATGCTTTAATTAGTTTTGAAGACTAGGTTGGATTAATAGCCCTTCAGACTTGACTCTTCTCAAGAAATTTTTAGTGTCATGGAGACATTCATATTGGAAAAGTTTGCTTTATATTTGAAGTAGTGAATATCTACTGATGTTATTTCATTATATATTTTAGTGGTACATTTTCATTCAAACCATATATACATATATATATGTATATATAGACAGGATTCCAGAGAGAGAGATTTAGGGATCATGAAAAGTACCATGTATGTTTGTCAGAATCTGAAGAGGATGACCACACATAAAAAGTATTTTTTGCATTCACTCATTGTGCAATATTCTATTTTCATTTAAGAAAATCAGGTTGCTAAGTCAACTAGAAATATGAGACTGGGTTAACTTTCCCACACATTCTTTCTCCCTTGTGGGTTTTTATATGGGTATATTTAAACAGCCGCATGAAACCATTATTTATGGAGGATATTGGAAGGGAACATGTCCAGACCGTCTTATATAATACTCAGATCTAATTTAGGGAGAACTATCAGAAAAGTACAGTGATTTCATAGATAGGAGTTTAATTCATTGATTCATCTAACTTAAATTTTTTTCCTCACAATAGTGATTTTCAAAGAAATACTTTGATTCTCCACTCATTCTTGGTTCTGTGTAAAAGCTGTGATTTGCCAGGTCTTCTAGAGGGAGTTGGAAACTTTGATTTCTAACATCAGCAAGATGACCTTAGGCAATTTGCTGAACTTTCTGTGATTTGAAAGGCTAATCTGGAGTTGTGAAAAATAACAAGGGAACCTACAAGGCACACACTATGGTAGATGCATATATTCCATCTGACTGTGGCTTCCCAGATGGAGAGAGTACATTGCAACCATGTGGTTCTAGGCCTTGCCCACATTCGCTGACCCAAATGCAATCTTCCTTCCACTTTTTCTCAATGCATAGTCATGTTTATTAGTGAGCGTAATGTTTTATTTTGGACCTATTTCCAATTTTAATAATTGATGTAGACAAGTACTACCTTTTAAAGGTATTCATTAAAAAAAAGGTATTCATTAACTAGATGATACAAAATATTTACAAAAAATTATGGAAATGCTATTATTCCTTAGCAAAAACATTAAGAGAGTGAAGGATAGTTTTTTTTTTTTATATTGTGGTAAAATATATGTAACATGAAATTTACCATTTTAACCATTTTTAAGTATACAGTTCAGTAGTGTTAAGTACTTTCACACTGTTGTGCAACCATCACCAGTATCCATTTCCAGAATTTTTTCATCTTCCCTGAAATTCTGTACCTGTTAGGTAACTGTCCATTTTCCCCTCCCCCCAGCTCCTGGCAACCACCATTCTATCTTCTGTCCCAATGAATTTGACTACTCTGGATACTTCATACAAGTGGACACATTCAGTATTTCTCCTTTTGTGACTGGCTTGTTAAGCTTAGCATAAAGTCCTCAAGGTTCATCCTGGTTGTAGCATGTGTCAGAATTTCCTTCGTTTTTAAGGCTAAATGATATTCCATTATAGGTATATATCGCATTTTGTTTATCCACTAATCTCTTGGTAGACACATAGGTTACTTCCATTTTTTGGCAATTGTGAATAGTAGAGATTTTTAACATTCTTTCGAAAAGGCTATATATGATCATTAAATGAACATTCTAATTGGGTGAAACAAAGAAAGGAAGGAAGGAATATATATTATGTATTTATAATTTTGATTACTGCATTATATACAGGAATGTGTGGTGTCATTTTACTCCAAGATATTTTTATTTTGTAAGCTGTTACCTTGAATATTATACTACATGAAAAGAAGTGTTGCAGTATACATCATGATGCATATTTATTAACCTGAAGGGGAAAATGTACTTAATAGGATGCATATTTGACGTTGCGATGGGGTTTGCCGATTCTAACCTCTCATTTGCCTTGTGACTTTTTTAGTGTATGATAATGTGATAATAAGTCACGAGAAGCTGGAGGGATATTTTTGCCATTTTTTTAACCCCTAGCTTTGCAGTATATATTTTTTCTTTGGCCCTTGGCCAGGCTTTCATAATTACTTTTCATTTGACTAGCTTTATCATATTAGTTTTAGTATGAATGAAGGGCCATAGTGTTTGTTATGCTTTCAAATATAAATGCCATATACTTTGTTGAAAAATTTGGTTTGTAGAGTACCTTATTGCAGTGATTTGGAGTGCTGTCCATGCCATAGGCTTACAAGGTATCTGCAAACTTGATTAAACTTTTGCAGGTACTAATTTAGATATTAAAAGAGTATATGCAGTTGTATTACCTTCTTCCTTTGTTTTACTTGTTTTAAAACAAAAATGAAGCAAACTGATTAAATCGAATTGCCTTTCTAAATCAGTGTCTTTTAAGTGCTAGGATATATGGAAGTATGGTATGCACAGACTTGGTTTCTGGGACTAATCTAGGTGAAGAGTTTAAGGTTTAATATGTTTCATTGTACACTTAATGTCTGGTAGTAGATACAAAAAACTATATTTAAAATGTATCCGCATTGAGGAATGGTATCTAGAAAGCCTTTGAAATAAGTTGGATAACTTAGAAGATCTGTTTGTATGTGAATATTTCAAAGTAAAATGACAATTATGAGAGGGAAAGAAAGCCTTTTTGAAAAGTCTTCTGCTTGAGGTCTGTTTTGTTAATTTTTGTTTTTGTATTTTTTAAATGATTTATTGGACCAAATTATCAGATCATAGCTCCATTGCTTCTATTGAATAAGTGATAGATTTGTTCAAAGATGGCCGTAAGCTCAGATATAAATATGGGGATGTTAGTGGGTGGAATTCTTTATTATTTTAGTGATGAATCAGGTAGACTTCTAATTCAATATGAGTTTTAAATGAGATAGTTTTTTCTAAATAATCTCCCTCTATATGTTCTTGAGCAGTAGTTATATAAAAGTTGGTGGAGTCTTTTAAAATGCCTGCTCTAACAAAGAAGGTAAAAGGATACTTTTAGCCATTTCTTTTGTAGAAAGTTATGGGAAGTTATTCTGCTGCTGTTAGCAGAGGTGATAGTACTAATGTAGTTATATAAATATAAATATAATATCATTTGGTTTTATATGTCTACTTGAGTCTCCCTTTTGTTCTTTCTAATTGTTTTATGTTCAGTGTAAAAATTTCTCAGCTACCTTATTGTTTCTTAGAAATATGCTGTTTATTAAGTTACTACAGCTATTTTTTAATCTTACTGAGTTTCAAGTCTTCATGATTAAAACAGGAATAATAACCCTTGTCCTGTGTCTCTCTCAGGGTTATTGTGAAAATCAAACAATTTAATATGAAAACACGGCAAATTGTAAAGCACCACACACATTTTATTTGAGCCCATAAATTATATGGTGCATATTATACAAGTTTTTTAAAGGCAGAATTTTAAATATAATATCCCCTACATGTTATTCTGCCTTAGGCTCCTATGTGCTGTTGGCTTTGCTGTGTCTCTAATAGGAAAATAATTTCATTGTGTGTGTGTGTGTTCTTATGTGTTGTGGATCATTTTGAAAATCTACTTTATTGATTTGATGATTATACATTATAACCTAGAAGTTTGTCATATACAATAAAAGAATAAAAAATCCTGGTTCATTTAAGTTGACTTTTTTCCTGCCCCCCCTTTTTTCTGAGGCATTTTAAAAGAATAAGTGGAATGTTCACGTTTTATTCTTGTTTTCCCTTTGTATTAACTTGAATGTTTATGTTGCATTTAGAGAAATATAGATGTGTCCACAGTAAAACGTGTTTTCCCATCAGCTTTTCAAATTTGTTGTATCTTGTTGATTAGGAAGGTGTTGTCATTTTAAAAACCAGTCTTTCTACACTTTCAGCTTGTTCTTGAAATGGTGAAGCTACTTTGTCATTAATGCTCAGACCTCCCACTCTCTTATTGTCAGTAGATAATATTGAACAACTGGAACTCTTTGATTTGCATACTCATTAAGTGATTTATTTGTGTATATGCCATCTACTTGGAAAAAAATTTTTTGAGAAGGCTAAATCTAAGAAATCAACGAAAAAGAACAACAAAAAATATTCTATACTATATTAGTATGTTCTAATTAGTATGTTCTGTAGTATTTTAGAATATAGGAGAATATTATTCTGTAAATTTGTAGTTGTGATTCATTAAGAGGTTCTATGACCTTTCCTTCTAGTTATCCACTCTGAATCAGATCAGGTAAAAATCACTACAGGGTTCTCCATGCCCATATAATGTTGCATTTTAGAAAGAACTAAGAAAAAAGAATTAAGGAAGTTTAAACAACTGAACAAATCTCTTGTAACCAACATCTAGAATAAGGCTTTTACATTACTCCTGATCTTCTGTGTTTCTTAGAGATTTTGTGTGCAAAGATTTTTATACCCTCAGCTGAAGGCTGAAACACATCAATTACCCTTGTTTAAAAAATTGTTTTGTTAAACAGGAGAATTTTAAACAAAATTCCCGTTCTTTCATTCTATTGTAGACATCAGATGAGAATCTTTCTGATATTTAAAAATGAAAGTTCTTTTTTCCCTTAATTTTTTTTTTCTTGTCAGTTCTGTTGAAAGGCAGAATGGAAACTTGTTCTCATTTGTACATATTTGGCTTACCAGTGGTTGAGTCATGAGCAGAGTTACTTTGTGTTATGTATTTTAAAAGGCAGATGTCAAGTAATCACCTTATAAAAAAAGGCCTATTATAATTAGATGTGTGTATCACAGTTTACTCATGAAGAAAATGCCATTTATATGATTTCATACTTTAAAAGCTACACGCTTGAGCAGAACCTATATTTCTATATTTAAAAAGTGAAATGGCCCTTTACCTTTATGTAAAAACATGTTTAGCAACTCTGTCTTTTTTTCTCTATCTCTGCTTTTAGAATGACGGTCAAGCTTTCAGCATAGTGGCAGATTAACTTTTGGTAATTTCAGCATTTTGGATATATTATTTCAATTAATGATTGTACCTGATCACTTGACTCTTCATTTATGGATTTTTAACTCATTTAAAACAAAAGTGGCTGGAAAAAAAGTAGAAATAAAACAGATGTTCAGTTTAGCAATTAAAAAAGGATTTGTACTTGCAGAGAAGCAGTTTTTAAAATCAGACCAGCATTTAGTTACTCTTTGATCTTTCATTTGTGGTGTTCATGCCTAGACATTTTAAAACTAACCAAAGAGAAAATGCTTATGCAGGAGAAAAGACACTGAGCACTGAGGCTCCTTCCATAAAAATAAGGCAACTGCTATTACAGGTACATAGAGTTAAAAAGATTTCTTTTGAAACTGTTCAGAAGCCTCATGAAATGGTGCTTTTCTTGACCCTGGTTTGCTGAATAACCAAGCATGATTTGCATGCTGCTTCGTCATTTCAGTCTAGCTCTGCACATGCAACTCTCACCACCTGAAGCCCCTTTCTCACTCCTCTCCCCTAATCTACTTATGTCTCCCTTCAAAACTTACACTTTCTTCAATGGGCAACGTTTTGGTAAATCTGTCCTGCATGGGCTCTTTTACTTTATATTTATTACATATTTATATTAATTTTTTATCCTATGTTTATTTGAGATTATTTGGAAATTAGGCAATAACCACTCATACCCCTTTTTCATTTGTATTGTGTAGCACATCTTGTAGAGGATGACTTTTTTTTTTTCTTGGCTGCGTTGGGTCTTTGTTGCTGCTGTGGGCTTTCTCTAGTTGCGGTGGGCAGGGGCTACTCTTCATTGCGGTGCTCGGGCTTCTTGTGGGGGCTTCTCTTGTTGTGGAGCACAGGCTCTAGGCGCATGGGCTTCAGTAGTTGTGGCACATGGGCTTAGTAGTTGTGGCTCACAGGCACTATAGTGCAGGCTCAGCCGTTGTGGCTCACGTGCTCAATTGCTTCACGGCGTGTGGGATCTTCTCAGACCAGGGATTGAACCCATGTCGCACATTGGCAGGCGGATTCTTAACCACTGAGCCACCAGGGAAGTCCCGAGCATTATTTGTAACATGCACTTTTTAAAACGATGCACTACATAGATGAGGTACTTATGTTTTAAAGGAATAGGCATGAACTTTTCAAGGAGTCATAGTGACTAATGAAAACTCAAATTTCGTTCCTTTTGTTTGAATATTGTGTGAAAAGTCACATTTCAAAGATGGCCAAAGAAAGATTGCTATAGAAAGAAACATTTTCAAGTCTTTTAGAAGGGGTATATCAAATAGAAGTGCTAGAACAACTAGCATTTGCTTTAACCCATTAACCTACCCTGCGAATATTGAGTATCTTTAGCTTATGTTCCCTCACTTGTATAGGATCGTGTCATGTCATAACTGGGCACAGGGCACAATGAGGGAGTTCTTAAAGTTTCTTTAGTTTAAAAGTTCCCATATTGTAGGCCCAGGGCCCTTGTCATTGAATTACTCCTAGAGGTCTTTGTATTCATGTGTACTGATTAATGTTTATGTGAAAATACGTGAACTACCATACAATGACACCATTGTGAATGAATGCCATTTTGATTAAAGCCAATTTTATTTAAAAGTTTTACTGAATCCATAAAAGCTCAACCAATTATACTAGAAACACCACCACTGTCGTGTGGTAATTGGGTGTTTTGACATTGAAGGGGGGTGCTGGTGCCCCAAGAGTCTAGGCACCACTGCTGGAGTCCAGTGGCCTAATTTTAAAGATGAGGAAACTGGGCCCAAGGAAGTTAAATGACCCATCTGACATTACAGTAGAGAGTATCAGAATTAAGACTAGAGCACAGCTCTCGTGCCCTATGGCTCTGGAATCATATAGAGCTGTGAACTTAACAAAGGGGAATGGAATTTGTGAGAGGGAGTGGTATAAAGAGAGCAGTAACTTTTCCTTAGGCTACTTTTAATAGCTTGAAGTATTTATTTGTTTTTTTAGTATTAGGGAATAAAAGACAAGGAAGAACCTGATTAGTGAAGATAATGTTATGGAGTGCTTACAGAAATTGTTTCTGTTACACTGGTAATTTTTTACTCCTTGGAAACTCATTAATAATAGCAGAATCATCATTTTAATAGTACTCTTAAACTTTTTTGAAATAATTTTTACAATTATAATTTTATATCTTTATAAAGTTTCTGAGAAACAATTAGGGAAGGTTTGGCGAGCCCTTTTTAAGACCTGGGGAAAGCTGATAAACAGAGAAGTCAAATGAATGGTCACTTAGTCTTTGAATCTAGGTCTCTTAACCTTCAGTTTTATTTTACATCCATTATCTATGTTTTAATTTTGTGACGTGTTTTTGCCTTCCTGTGTTTCTTTAGTGAGGGAGCAGATGTATAGGAAAGAAGTTAGTCTGTTTGAATTTTTGTAGCGTTTCTTGGGAAGAATCATTTGGTGAATATATTGAAATTGATGACAATATCTAGGGGTTATATGTGTTGCATTTTTTAAGTCAATAACATGAAATATGTGATACCACAGTGACTGCTAAATAAGTGACTTTTTGGTAAGTTCAGTGGTAACTCTTTTAACTGTCATGTAAGTTGGTAAGAGAAGGTGGAAATGTGGTGCCTTGTACATTGTGTGTACAAGTGACATAAGAATTAACAAGGTTAGAAAGAGTTCAGTCATGCGTTCGCTCTGCAGAAGGGTCAGGTGAGTTGAACTAGGGACCAAGTAGAAGAAAGCTGCTCTGAGAAAAGTGATTTAAATAGCAACACTTTCAATCCTTTTTATAGCCAGGTGAAGGAATTACAGTAAGGCCCAGAATTCTATGAATTGCCGTAAGGAAATGTCATATAAATGGGAAAGAGACCTTGGCTACATGTCTGGCTCTGTTAATAATGTTACAGTTTTGGTCCCTGTGTATTTGAGTTCTTGATGAACCTATTCAAGGTAAAAGTCCTATGTAATATGTATTTGTAGTTTGATGGAAGAGGTTTCTATAGCAAATGAAATACAATGTATGGCCAGTATTACTCATGAGTACCTTAGTGAAATATCTTTAAGAAATAGGAAGCACTTTCTGCTACTATATGAAATTCTTTCATCTCAAGAGACTTTATATTATTACTGGCTTCATCATTTTAATTCATTTTGTCACTTAAAGCAAGCTACTACCCAGATAAAAGACATGAGAATAAGAAGTAAACAGAACCGTTAAAAGATGAGCTTAGAAAAAAGTTGACAATGAGTATGTTGCTGGAATGAATTTGCTATTAATACTAGCTGAGAAGTTAAGAAAAAAATTATAATCACCCTTATGGATTCATTAATTAATATAACAACACTGTATTGAGCACTTGCTGTCTGCGAGGCACTGAGGATGCTGCATGAAAATGAGACAGTTTCTATTCTCATGAAGCTTATTGTCTAGTGGTGGCAGATGGACAGAGAGCATGGACGTAAGCTGTGTGTAGGAGTTAATAAGTGCTATCAAGGGGAAGTAATAGAAGCTGATCCTGGGACGCCAACTTTACACAGGGTGGCCAGGAAAGGTTTCTCTGAGGATAAGACATTTAAATTGAATCTTATGGGCAGAGGAGAAGCTGGGTGAGAGCACATGAGGCATAAGAAGTGGCAAGTGAGAAAGCCAGGAGATAGGACAGGATTTGGCAGGCTGAAAGGACAGAAAGGGCCAGTTGAAGTTCAAATGCAGTTAGTGAGGGTGGAGGGGACTGACGGACAGGTAAGAAGTTATATCATGGAGGGTCTTGTAGGCCTTAGTAAGAAATGTGGATTTTATTTTGAGAGCATTGCTTAGCTGTTGAAATAACTTAAGCAGGGGCATGAGATGCTATAAATTATGTTTATAAAACAATTACTCTGGCTTCTCTAGGGTAACAGACTGAGGAAAGGTTAAAGAATAGAAGCTTTGGGACTAGGTAGGAGACTATTGAAATAGTGCAGGAAGGGATGATGGTTTGAATGAGGGTTTGAGGGTTTTTGTTTTGTTTCTATAATCTACAGTTATTATTGCTGCCAGTTCAATCCTGTGTTTTTCCATTGTCCATTGGAAAGCAATTTTACAATAATCACTTTTTTAATCAAAACTATAATACCATAAGAGGCTTTTTGTTGTAACTTACTGTGGCAAGAAATTAGTTTTAGATGGGAAATTGTGTATGTCCTTACCTGTGATTGTATTAGGCATGCTCTTTGGAAAGCTTTGATTAATAATGAATTAATAATAATAGGGCAGGTTTTTTGAGCTGACTTATTTCATGTACTGCATTAAGTGCTTTCTAACCCACTATCTCATTTAATCTGCACAATAACCTGTGGCAGACCTAGGTACTTTTATTATTTGCACGTTGAAAAAAGGAAACCAAGGGACTGAGAAGTTAAGCAGCTTTCCTAAGGTCATGCAGACAAGAAATGTGCAGTTGGAATTTGAACCTTTTTCTCTCTGATACCACAGCTAAAACATTAAACAAACAAAACCTAACATACCTTTTATTAAGAAACAGTTTACACATAGTAAAATGCACAGATCATAAGTGTATAATTAGATGAATTTTGGCAACTGTATCCATCTATGTAGCCACCCCCCTAAACAAAATATAGAACATTTCTATCACTGCATAATGTTTCTTATGTCCCTTCCAGTCATTTTCCACCCCGTAGACAACTACTTTCTGGCTTCTATCACCATGTATTGTTTTTGCCTCTTTCTTGGACTTCATGTGCATGAAAAAAAATGCTATATATTCTTTTGTGTCTGCCTTCTTTCACCCAACATTTTGGAGACTTCATCTGTGTGGTTACTTATTGCTTATTCTTTCTTATTGCCAAGGAGTAGTACTCCATTATATGATTGTATCAATATATCAACCCATTTACCCATATAGGGACATTTAAATTGTTTCCAGTTCTTTGCTATTTTATGAATAGAACTGCTGTGAGCATTTATATACAAGAGTATGTGTTCATTTCTATTGTATAAATACTTCGGAGTAGAATTGCTGGATCATAAGGTAAGATGTACCTTTTTAAGAAGCTGCCAATCAGTTCTCTGTAGCGGTTGTACCATTTAATTTCCTTCCGGCAGTGTATGAAAATTTCCATTGCTGGATCCTCCACGCCAGCATTTGGTATTGTCAGTGTTTTTATTTTAGCCATTCTAGTGGGTGTGAAGTGGTATCTCGTGGTTTTAATTTGTATTTGCCTAATGACTAATGCTGTTGGGCACTTTTGAATGTATTTATTGGCCATTTGTACATCTTTTTTTTGTTGCTTTTGAGTCTAAGAATTTTGTTTCTTTAAAAATTTTTGGATTATTTGTATTTTTTTTTTTTGCAAATTTGTAAGGTTTCTTTATATTATCTAGGTACAGATTATATGTATTGTGAATATTTTCTCCCAAATTGTAGTTTGCCTGTTCATTTCTCTAGTAGTGTCTTTTGATGAGCAGAAATGTTTAATATTGATGGAAATCCAATTTATCAGTTTTCTTTCATAGTTACTGCTTTGTGTCCTAACAAATTTTTGCCTGCTTCACAGTCAAAGATTTTCTCTTGTGTTTTCTCCTGGAAGATTTATTTTAGCTTTAGAGTTAAATCTTTGATCTTTTTAGAATTTATTTTTGTATATAGTATGTGGTAAAGGGCAAGATTCGTCTTTTTCATGTTTATCTCATTGTTCCAACACCTTTGTTGAAAGGACTTTCTTTTCTCCATTGAATTGCCTTGGTGCCTTTGTCAAGTCTATTGACCATATATGTGCGGGTCAATTTCTGGACAGTAGCCTGAATTCATTTGTCTTTATGCCAGTACCACAATGTCTTGTTTATAGCTTAATTAGATAGTGTATTAATTCTTCTAATTTTGTTCTTTTTCAAACTAGTTTTGGCTATCCAAGTTCTTTTATTTTCATATAATTTTTAGAAATGGCTTGTCAATTTCTTACAAACATAACCCACCAGGATTTTTATTGGAATGGCGTTGAACCTGTAGGTTAATTTTGTGAGGATGGACTTATTAGCATTAAGTCTTCCAATCAACATACGTGGTTTTATCTCTCCATTTATTTCATAGCCCAGACTGTATGGTTACTTACATCTAGTAAACATAGGAAATTCTCTTTTAAGTCTAATACAACACCAATTCTTAGAAAACATACATTTCGTGTTAGAAGAGTCTGTATCATGAAAGTGGGTGAGCTATGCTTCATTACATTATGAAGACTAGTTAAAAATTCACTGTTTGATTCTGAAGAAACATTGCTTTCCAAAAAAAAAAAAGTACTCTTTTACTACTAATATCTTTTTTTATTAATGAAAGTATGACCTCTCCTGGTTTAATTCAATTACCTAATAATTTGGTCTGTGATAGCTAGTATTCTCTTAAAATATTGCAAATAGCACAATCTATTTTATGTGGAGGCAGAAAATCTCTCAAAGTAACAGGTGAGTATGGCTGTTTTCTAAGTCTAGGAGAAATATGTTTACCTCATGAGTATAGCAGAACTAATGAAAGTACTAGCTTTTAGGATTTGAGTATACCGGTGGTAGTATAATAAATAGCAGTTCAGAGCATTTGTCTTTCAATACATAACATTGGAGGAGTAACATAATACAAACCTCATAGGGTTATTGGAAGGATTGCAGCAGGAAATGTATGTCAAGTGCTGAGTACACTGCTCGACATAAAGTAAGCTCTCATTAAACTTCTCTCTCTTTATCTTTATCTTGATCCAGGACAAGTGCTGGGTGCAGGCATTCATCCTGTTGAATCTCTCGTGCTTTTGTTTTAGAATGCTATCACAGGTCTTAGTGTTCAGGCTCTTTGTAAAAGTGCTGCTTTTCTCAAATGTTAATTTGGTTTTGAATTCTACTTCCCAATCAAGTAATCAGTGTCAATTTTACTTAAAGGATTTTTTTTTTCTTTTACTGGACTGGAAACTATTGCTAATGTATTAGAATGAAACTCCATTAATTTTTTTCTGTATCCAGTGCTGGTAGTTACTTTTTTGGACCTATGGCATTTGTTATTACCTTGACACTAAGATATGTATTGTTTTTGACTTTTAATTTGTACAAAATACCTGGGTTTTACTATATTCATTCTGTGGAGATATTACATCACATCATCTTTCATGGTGTCATGTGGCTAATTGGTATAAATTAGCCACAGACATGAGAGACTCTCAGTGTAGATATTAGCTATCACTATACGTCAGAGATGGAAATAGGGAGGCTGGAAAGGAGGAAGGAATGCCTGGGAAAATCGTTTAATGCTTTTTGTCTCATACTTAAGCTAACAAGTGATTAGTAAGGATACGCTTTAAATATTTATGAAAAATAGAATTTCACTGCAAATACTTTCCTTAACATTATGCATTATCACTAGTCTCAGACTTGTGGGTCCTCTTTTTTTTTTTTCTTCCCTGTGTCTAGGATATGAATGTGTGTCTGTGTGCTGTGAGTTTATATCTATACCTCTAAATCTATTTGTACAAATTTAAGTAATATTAAATTACCTAAATAGGGCCTCTCTTCTTTGGCAGTGTGTTAAGAAACCCAGAGAATATTTAGTTCCAAATTCTGAGATGATGTTTAAGTGAAGTAAACATGTCACACAGCTCTAAGTGGGAAAGATAACCTAGGAGTCCAGAGACTGTTTGATTTGAAATACTGATTCATGGTTGGAGTGTTTTACTTGCAATACAAACTCCCCTCGTGCCACCCCCTACCCCCGACCCCAGGCAAATTGCAGTTGGCCAACAGGGCCATGTTTCAAACATCTAGACCAGTTAGTCAGTGATATAAGTGTTCACGGTTTCTAGAGGTTTTAACGAGTACTTATTTAGAAAAATACGGTAAAATTCTAGATTCTAAACATCTTTTAAACGGTTTCATGAGCTCTCCTAACAAACATGCCTATTAAGATATTCAGCATTCTACTTGAACTCACTTATCCTGCTTAGTAGGTTCTTTATTTCTTATTCTTTGGGTTTTGGCTGTGTAAGTGTATCTTAATTTTAATTTTTGTAGTTAAGTATAAAGATTAAGAAAAAATATTGATACAAAGAAATCAGATAATAAAATCAGATTCATTCGGATTTAAAAATTGAAAGCCATATGTGATGGTTCAAGCTCATGGAACATGTCTAACTTTATGTATTTCTGGGGAAGATGATCTAAAGGAATTGCTTCTTAGCATGCTTAACATGTTAGGCTCTGATATTAAAATAATTGCATCTTCAAAATGAGCAGTAGTTGACTTTTCACAGTACCACACCTTTCTTTGAGAATAAAAAGTTCTTGTCAAGGTGATAGTCCTACATCTCTACCAAATAAAATTAAGTGATTAAATATATTGATCAACTAAAGCTTTTTCCCCCCTCACTGGGACATAAAAAGAAAAGGATACTATATGTGTGTTTATATGGGTGTGATGAGCGTATATATGTTTGTATGTATTATTGAAATTGCTTTGAAATACAGTAAGTGCTCAGAATAAATTCTTCAAGTCTCGAGAAGTAATACTTCTAATAATTAAAAAATTGCTTGTGTTTTGTGTGTGTGTAATTTCAGCATACAGATCCTGTACATGTTTGTTTGTACTAGGGAATCCACTTTCTTCTTTTAGCAATTATAAATGGTATTTAAAAATTTTCAGTTTCCACATCCTCATTGCTAGCATATGGAAATATGATTGAATTTTGTCTATTGATCTTATATCCTGTGACCTTTTTGGGTATATTCTCTGGGATTTTCTGTGAGCTACCTATTTTTAAAAGATCACGCCAGCTATTGTGTGGAAGATAAATTATAGTGGGACTCATATAAATCTGGGAAAAGATAGTTGTCTCTATATGTTAAAGGCTGTAAAGAGATCATCTTTCAGTTTTTTAAGAGTGTTTAGGATCATTATAGAAGAATTAAGTTGTGGGCAATGCAAGTGCCAAAAACTGTATTCAGTGCTTTATAGTCACTCCAGAAATGTATGCTGATAATAAATTTTGAAGTGATTTGTTATAAGCAGATTAAACCTATTAGTAGGTACTAGAAGCTACTTGTGAACTATTTAGGGCAAGACTGCTTTACTTCACATTGGTGGCTTAGAAAGGCAGAAATACTTGTTCGTTTCTAGGCAAAGTAAATTTGATTCAGAGCAAAGAGTTGGCATATACATATTTTAAAAATATTTTGTATTATTTAAATAATTTATCTTTATGAATAAAAATTAAATGGCCTAGAGTTACGTAGTGAAAACTTAGATTCTTCATGAAAGCCTGTTTCCACTTTGCAAAAATAATCACGGTTAATCTGTTAGTAGGTGAATACCTGTGAATCCTTCCGGAATTGTGATGTGTATTTCTCTTTTTTAGCCATTAATCTTTAAAAAATAAGTAGTTAGATTTACACAAGATTTTGATGCTGCTCAGTTTGACACTCTTTCTCATTTTTCTGCCTTCAGAATTCTTACCCGCTTTATTTTCATTTGATGTGATTCATTCTTAATCCCATATCTTAAGTTTATTAGAGGATTTTAATGCACTTAATGCATTAAAATTTTTCTCAAAGGTGGATTTTTTGAAAATTAGAAGCCCCGAGAAGGAAAACATATAGTTTTAAAATGCAATGTAAGTTAGAATTAATGGAAAACAGATTTAGCATATCAAAGTCTGAAAAAGCAAAGAATTTTAACATTTCATTGATAAGAAAAGTTTTAAAACCAAAAGAATTATAGGAGGATATTTATATTGACCAAAGATGTAATAAAAAGAAAAACTATCAGTGTTGACTAAATTTAGGATTTGAAGTAGATATTAAAAAAGACCAGAACAGGGATATTAGAGATTTTTTTTCTCCCTCATTCCTCTCAAGGGGACCTTAACATTTTGAAGTTAGCTTGCTAATGTTTTGTAAACTGTACCTATTTAGTTAGATGTGAGTTGTGTTGCCTTCCATCCTGTTTCAAAGTACTGCTTGGAAGATTAATGGAAATAATAAGCTAGAATATTAGAAGATGACAGGTGTATGAGGCTATATAATTATTTTAATTGTTCATTAGCAGTTTGTGTTTATCCTGTATTTATTGTTATTCCATTTTTTGCATGAGGATAATAGTGTATACTTTTCTTACATTGTTATGTTTCTTTTATTTATCTAATTTAGGTGTTTACCAGTTTTTCTTAATATTTATTGTTATTTTTCTTTCTAAGAAGAAATAATTTGTCATTAAGTGCTTTTGTATAAAATTGTGTTTATATCTGTCTTTTGTTTCCATTTTGCTTGAAAAGTAATTCTCACATATTTGCTAAAAGTATGTCTTTTCCATACTTTTATGGAAAAGTTATGCCCCTTAACAAATTCAATTTTATTGAAGACACTTTTGAAAAAAGCTAATGGAAGCTCAAGAGCAGGATATAATATTTAAGGGTTATCAGCATAAATAACTGTGAATGTAGAGACATAATCTCTTGATTTTGTAATAGAACTAAAGTCAGTAGTCTGCATATAACTTTAATATAGCTATATAACTATAACTTTAAGATAGAATCATTTAACTGGGATTATTTCACAAGGAAGTAAAGGTAATTAAGCATATGAACAGTTCTGTATCGAATAATCAAAGATTTTAGGAATGGAAATTAAATCCTTCCCTCCCCTGCCTTCGTAATTTACAACTAGAACACAGAGATTTAGTAGAATCATTTTAAGTTATATTCACTCACACACACACACACACAATTCGGCTTTATCTCAACACTTCGCTTTTAGAGATAAAGATTTGTTTTTCTTTTGCTTGTGCACATAATAAAAGTACAGTTGAGAGAAAGATTTATAACACAAGTTCCAAGTAATATTGAGTGTCTGAATTTTTTGAGAATTTAATTATGAGCACATTCATAAAACTCATTATACTAAATTTGCCAAAAGGTTTCTATAAATTTTTTTTTAATGAGCATTAAAAATGCCTCATGATTGAGTGTGGTTTATTTATTTATTTATTTATTTTTATTTTTTTTAAGAACTTTTATTGAAATACAGTTAACATATCATAAACTGCATATATTTAAAGTGTACAAATTTGATATTTTTTCTTATTAGTAATGAATATATGGCAATCCCAATCTCCCAATTCATTCTTTATAAAATTTTTAAACCATTTATTTTTCATCTATTTTTTTTACACTCATATTGAGTAGAGACCAGCAAAGACAGTTTTTCTACCAACAAGGTGGGATTTTTGTTTCTTATGTTTTACTTTGTTCTTATAAGCATTTTTCTGTGATTATTGATACTATTTCTAATTGATCTTAAAGGTGAATAGAAAAGATAGACAATTCTGGAAAATATAAACTACCTACAAATTAGAATTTATTGCTTTCTGAGACATCTACCTTTCCCTCTTAATTTGTAACAGTACATGCCATTCTGAGAGAGACAGGGAGGACATATCCCGGTGGTTTATTCAGCTAAATGCTAGAAGATTTACTTGGTCCTGAACACTTTTAAAAGTTAGGAAAGGTAAAATAGATTGGAAAAATTTCTTTTACAGGAATCCTTTCAAACTTTTAATTCTGGAAACTAAATGAAAATAATGGGAACTTTAAGAACTCTGTTCACCTGTTCACTTTTATGTATAGTATCGTTGGGTTATTTTTCTTTTGATTTACAAAATACCCCTAAATGGTATCAAACATGACTTTGTAGGGATTTAGTTTTAGGAACACATGAAACTGAACATTTTGTTCTTTACTGAGTGTCCTTCCTTAAAATATGGTATGCTTTGCTGGATGTTGTTTCTTTTATGCAGTCATTTTATTAAGTATATCAAAGGAAAGATTTTGGCCTAGAGGTGAGTTCTTATGATTTGTTCAAGATTCATCAAATGACAAGACAGTGTCAAGCAACAGACCACTTCCTTGTGGTGTATAATAGAATGGTGTTTGGCTCTTCAGATTTGTGTTTTGATTGCTAAAAGCTGAGGGCTTGTTCCAAAACGTAGACTGAGTTTGACTAGTGTAACAGATTCACTTGTTGTGATCCATAGTTTTACTACCGTTACAGCAAATAACTGAGGAGGAACAATTGCAGATACATACTTAGAGGCTTTATACCAAGGCAGACTGGGGAACAAACTTTTCAGCAACTTTAGACTCCTGTGAGGTGGCACGAGTATGGCTTTTCTCTTTTTGAGCTCTGAGTTTTTCAGAGAAAGTAATGAGGCTGATGGCTCACTCTGTGTGTGGTGAAGCTCAATGGCTCTTAAAATTACTCCAAAGCAAGGTCTCCCAGTCAGTGTTTTGTGGTGCCGTGATGCTCTGGAAATCCTGGTCTGAGAAAAGGAAATTATTTGACCAGGTGAATTTGGGAAACTTTTGTTAAACAATCAAATATTTTTTTTTTACTCTAGGATATCTCAGAGCCAATATGTAATAAGATTATTGTGAATTTCTAAGAAGAAAACGATTATATAGTTATGGCATTTCCCAAATCCACTTGATCATGGTAACTACCTGTAGCATTTCAGATGGTAGTGCTCCATAGAAATGGAGAAATACTTCCTAAAAATGTTAATTCCTTCATTTTCTTGTGAGAAAAGAGATTGAAAACAAATATGATGAAAATGTTAATATTGTTTTAAACATGGTGATGGGTAAATTTTTTTGTTATATTATTTGCTATGTAAACTATTACAGAATTAAAAATTAAAAATATTCACAGAGATTTGAACTTTTGCAGTTTTAGCATTAGAGAAATGTAGAAGAGGAGCCTTTTGCGATTATTAGAAAGGTAGTGCGTTGATGCTGCTTGAGTGCACCCTGAAATGTTCAAATTGTCTACTTTGAGGTAAAAGAAGTAATGGCATATAATAGCTTTTGCTGGTGGTTGTATTTAAGGAGCAGTTAAAGTCTTTTAAATAGATAGGAGTGTACTTGCACAATATCTAGTTTAGCATCAAGCTTGGGAAATACTATTTCCCTTATCAGCTTTAAATTATAACTGTGTAGCTCTTTGAACTTGAACCTAACTCTACAGATAACAAGTAATTTAAAATAACTGCTAACAACCGTAGTCCTCCTGGGTCATTCTTGGGCACATGTTCAAGTAGGTCAAAGCTAATTGTTGGCTATCTAGGTTTCCCTCAAGCTTGCCCCTGTACCTCAGGAATTGGTGACTATATCCTGTCCTATAAAAGTTTACTGTCATGAGTTGATAAATTTACACACCGTAAAGTGTAAGAGCCTGAGGATGAATAATGAGTTTCCCCTCCAAATGATACTTGCATTTTGGGGAAGTTCAAAGACGTACACCAAAATAATGAATTTCTAGAAGTGGAAGTTAAGACTTCCTTCAGTAGAGTGGGGGTAGATGTTTTGACACGGCCCTCATGTGACGTCTCAAATCTGTCACACTTAAAAAATATATGCTATACTTAGGAGATGAATGAGTACTTCTTTTTAACTAGGAAAATAAAATGAGGGAAAAGTATATTTAATGGAAATGATAACTTTTTTTTAAAAATTGCAAATTAGAGACAAATCAGAAATCACACAACCACTTTACCCTGAAAAATATTTAATGTTCAGAAATTCTTTATATGCATAGAATGAAGTACGTATAAGCTAAGAAGACATACTGGAGAGTCAGTGACGGCCGCCAATAAGCTGACTGTAGGGTCCATTTCACCATAGCCTTTAAATATAAATTCCTGATCATTTATTCTCATAGGTCAACAAAAAGGCTAGTACCATGCTGATATGAATCTTTGGGGAGTAACCATTTCATTGTAAATCAATATTATATTATTTCAATTTAGTTTTGCAGTTGCCTTGAGGCCAAACTTTATCAACTCATTTTAATTTCTCTTTTAGTTCAAACAGGCACAAACTCTTAAGTAGAAATATATTCACACCTATATATGTAGATATTTTAGCTTTAGTACAGATTTTAAATTCTTCAGTATTATTTTCTTTTAGGTTTGTTACAGTGTCCATTGAGACACTATGTGTAAAAATGGGAGAATAGTGGCATTCATGGCTTGTGTTAGTATTTTTAAAATGTATTGCGAAGGATAAGCTGGGAAATTCTAAAATGTACATATATTTAGTATACATGTACATATATTTTTAACTTTATATATGATATAATAATAAAACAGGTGATGTGCACAATATATTTATATATTTATAAATATGTTTAGATATAGAAATGTTTATATATTATATATTTATATTTAATCAAATTACAAATATTTTTTGTAAGTTCACTAAAGTCTAAAGTTCCAAATAGGTATTAAGAAACTAAAACTACTGTAAACTACTAGACGTTAAAACTACTATAAACAAAAACTTTCTGGCAATTCCACAGGATTTATATTTCAAAGAGTGTGAGCTAGAAAGTATTTATATGTAGAACACATTTCAGAATTAATCCAAAGAAGACATGCATTAGAGAAAAGTTCGCTCTCTTCCTGGAGGAGTTGTGCGTTGGATCGATACCCTGACTGCTTATTAAGGCAGTTTCCCGTTTCTCAGAATGAATTTAGTATACCTTAAGTCAGCAGTCTTTGATTCTGTATTTTCTCTGAAAATAGCACAAACTTGCCTTCCACTTCTGGCATTGCCTCACCTAGCTGCTGAAGTTGTAGTGGCTGCAACAGCTGAGCCAGCAGCAGTATGTCAGTAGAAACAGTCCATGGGGGTGGAACTGCAGCCACACACAAGACTTTTAAGACTTGCTTAAGGTTTGGTTAGTAAAGCGCATTCTATGAAGTCTGCTTTGCTGTACCAATTAAAGTATTTATCCCTTAATTATAATCCCTCTATTTTCATCTTCCCTAAATAAATGAGGAAAAGAAGTAATTGATTGACACTTGGGACTGATGGTGTGTGTACGTGTATTTTTTTGTATGTTTTGAATAGTAATTTCAGGTAGGTGCTAAAGAGCAAGGTGTGTTTATTGTCTTCTTCAGGGGGCAGAAATGCATAGCGTGAAAGCCCTGGGAGTTCAGAATGTCTCTGTATTTACAGCTTTAGTTCTTTGGCTTTTGTTCCTCCAGCCTTAAAGAACTATTTGCGTCTTGAGTTTGTGCCAGAGATCTGATGGGAATCAAAACCCAGACAAGGAGTTATTAGTTACCGTATCCTCTTAAGTTCTAGAATTGTCCTCTTGCATCAGACTAGTTTAGTGATGAGTTTCCAGCTTACATCTTGTACCCTAGTAGATAAATATAGCGTAACCTGCTTTAGTCTACCTATATGTCATTGAAATCTTTTGACCTTTTAAAAAATGACAGCAATTTATTTACAAATATGTGAATAAGTCTTGTCAAAATATCCTAGTTTTTAAATATCCTGAAATATGTCTCTGTAAATCTGTAGTTCTGAGATATGGTGTACCAAAAAGGTTGGAGCTTTAAACTGTTATCTTCCAAATATCCTAATTTCTTTCTATATTTTACTTCTCATCTCAGCACCAGACTGTGGAAATAAAGTGTAGATTTGCCCTTCTCCCCACATGGCATTAAAGTCAAAATAAGTGCCATTCCAAAACTCAAGGCTGCTTTTACTCACAAAGTAAAAGTTAATTCCTGTTTATTTTCTGGGACATTTATACTCATTTCTCAGGGCTCTCTTATATGTGCCTGTATCTCTCATAGCTTTAGCTTTTTACTTCTATTCCACATGCAAAGTCCTCCTTGAAAGCAGAGCAGATTACATTTCATTTTTCTGTGTGGATACTCTGTGGTATTTGGGTCTTTCAGACACTTTGGGTCCAGGGACATTTGGAAGACTGTCAGACTACAGTGGTTCTCTGGTACACTCTAGTTAGATTCATTTAATCAGCTCCCAATTAAATCATTCCCCCCCTATACCTTTTACCTTCTAGGTACGCATATCCACATACCCAGTCTTCTCTACCAGTTCTTCTGCTTGTCCTGTGTTCTAATTGAATTGGAAGGTATAGGACCAATATTTTAAGCACTTCTTTCAATTCTGAGCCTGATATTAATTCAGTGAACATTAATGTATTTAAATTTATAAAATGCAATATTCTTAAATTGCAAAAAAAATGATCACTGATCTTAATTTCTCTGGAATTGAAAAAAAATTTTTGACTACATGCAAAATTTCTCTAACAATAAACTAGATCATAATGTAGGTACTTAGAGAAATAAGATGATTTTTTGAGAGAATGTAATTTGTTTTACAGATGATGGGGTGATTTATTCATAAAAAATGGACAGGAAAATAATTTCCTGTTTTTATAGCCAAATCAGCTGGTTGTACCAATATTTTCCTGTCCTTAAAGTTTCATGTAGTTTGGTTCCATTTAAAAAGCAAGCAAACAAACAAACAAAAACAGAAAAACACCCCACAAGAACCAAAATCCTTTTTATTCTGAAGGGAATAAAACATGCTCAATTTGATAATGCATTTTATGGGTATGTTATAGACTGGTGGAAAGGTTTAGCTTTTTTAAAAGATTATCCCTAAAATTGTGAAGAAAACTTTCCCCCACTCTTGATGTGAAAATTACTAGGTGATTTGCATGCTAGCATAATTTTACTGTAGTGTCTCTGATGTGGTCAGAGTGCAGAAGTAAGCCCAGTTACCAGGCAACAGATAGCAAGGCTGAAAGATGTGAGCTATAATTCCTCTTTTATTTAATTGTCAGTAGAGACTCTCCAGCCATGCAACCCAGTTCCTGGGGTTGTTTGTAGAGTTAGTTGCTCCTGGAGAATCTGTCCCCAAATTTTGTCTTCTGAATGCTGAAACACCTCGGAAGCCTTCAGATTATACCAGCATTAACCTTGTCATGGACCACTTAAAAAGTGAGCTGCGATGACCTGTAACGGAAAATGTGGATTCCTTTTGATTTACCATAATTTGCCTGTGATATAGTAACATGATGATATTCAAAATAAGACTCAGACCTGTGAACTCCAGGGAAAAAGTGAGAGACAGGAAGGGGAAAGAATGAGAAATTATAGACTGGAGAGAGCCTTTTTTGATGGTTGGTACTTGTGCTTTCCTACTTTTTGGGTTCTGTGATTAATATGAACAAAAAAAATTCAGAGAAGTTTCATGGTATTATATCTTTATTCCTTTTGAAACATTCAAAACCTCATGTGTTGCATCTATCAGGGAATGAAAGGGAACTAACATTAACTGAGCATCTAATATATCTAAGAATTGTACCAGATCCTTTACACAGATTATCTTTTTTTTTTTTTTTTTTTTAAATCATCACACCACTTTTACAAGGTGAATACTGTTATAATCCCCTTCTGGAGATGAATGCTTCCATAGACCTGAAGCATCCTGTTAAAAATCTTGTCCAGTGTCTCACATTATGGTTTGATCCAAAGCAGTTTTCTTTGCTTCTATAATTCAGGCTGATTGACTGTGTTCAATAACATCTAATAGTTCTCTCTGCATTTTAATATGTCTTGATAAGGAATATGTAGAAATTAGAGTTTAAAAGGGTCTTGTAAATCAGATTGTAGTTCTCCCTACTGTATGTTAATCACCTTAGGTAATTAAATATCTGTCTAGTTTTAAATAATTCTGGAAAAGATTCCACGATTTCCCTTAGTAACCCAAATCTGTCATTGCTTTGATTTAAGCCATTTTCTTCTGGTTTGTCCTAAATAGAGATGGAGAACAGCTGGTTTCCATTCTCAATATAACAGTCCTTACATTTTAAGGACATTAAAAAGTATCCCTTCAGCTCTTTCTTCACAGCCTGAATACTTCTATCTTTTGGGTCTGTCTTCTTTTTCCAACCCTTTCATCATCTGTGTGCGCTTCCTTCCTTTTCATTTCTCTGCATTCCCTTTCAGATGCGCAGATCATAACTGGGCTTGGATATCCAGGGCGAGTCAAGCAGTGAAGAGTAAAATAAGAAGCTTACCTCAGAGCTTCTAAACGAATTTTCTATTTATGAACCCCAGTAATGTGCGTGCTGAAAACACAACAAGAATGGTGGCCCGCTATCTCATTTCACTTACAGGTCTGCTATGGTACAGGATTTTTTTCTTTCCCTGTTATATTTCACTTATTTTATATGGCCAACCTACCTATGTATGTTGTATCTTACATTCCACAGCATGTTGTTTTGCAAAATGATGGAAAATACTTGCATAAGTATGAAGAATACTTTGATGGAAAAAAAATTTTTTAAAGATTTTGATATGTTCAGAGTGATTAAGAATGATTTGTTCTTCACATTCAGTGGGACCTTGAAACATTTCATATATACCTGAATAGTTGATAACGCACCTTTGCCTCAATCATTTAATCACATGGGTTTTCTAATATACCGACCGCATTTTCGAGTCCACCAAAGTTCCGTCTTTGGTTCTGGCTTATTTACTAATGGGAACTTAAGAAGCTTGCTATCTATTACATTACCTATTTTACTGAGGAAATGTTAAATAGTACTAAATACCAGGCCAAGTTTTAGCCATACTAACATCATAAGATGTTATGGAAAAACACGAGTGAACTTTTAGGCCAGCCCAATATTTTTTTTTTTTAAACTCACTCCAAAGTGTGCATTTTGTTAAAATAGCCAGCTTTTTTCCCTTCCCACTTAAGAATGTTTGTAGTTTATAAAATCACTTTGTCTCTTGGACGGTGTTGTTACTGTAGTACTTTTTCAATTTTAGATTTGCTTATTTTGCTACTGAATTTCATGCTAATACTTTACCTTTCCTGTTTTGGGTAAGGAGTCAAAGTTATTTTAATTTAGCTAGGGATTGCCTTGTTTTCATTCAGCTTAAATGGGAGAGTTCCTATTAGTGGACCTACCATTTTCATTCCGTTGCAGTGTTGTAAATTTGCCAATTTGGAATTTAAATTCTTCACACATGCTTTTTTAAGTTTAATTAAAAGTTTATGGGGTATATGTATAAAAACAGATGATTGAACTTGGTGTACCCCCAAAAAAATAATAAAAAAAATAAAATAAAATAAAATAAATAACTACTAAGAACCTAAAAAAAAAAAAAAAAAAAAGAAAGTTTATGCTCACTCAGTAAGTGCTACCTAAAGTGCTTGAGAGGTTGTTCATCACTGATTTAATAACATTAAATCAATTCTTGATAAAAGTTATCCTCTTTCTATAAAATGCATCCCTAAAGTAAGCTGTTTTGCATAGAAAAAAATTTGTGGCTCAGAGCAGCTATTGGAGAAGCATTTCAACATCTCTTTAATGTCTTACCAGTTGATTAGCATTTTCTTTATTTATGAATGACCCATTTATTCAGTTGGGCAGTTTTTCAAAAGTAGCAGTTTTCTCTCTTTAGCCTGGATCTTGACATGAGAGGTACTGCCTGTGTCTAGTCAGTTCTTGTCTCCCTGCCACCACCACAGGCAGGAGTGGTCTGTTGTGACACTGTGTACCTTGTGGCTCTTCCTGACAGCTTTGCCAGCGCTCCTTTTGTCTGAGAATGCTTTGCTCAGAGACTGATAAAATGGTTTTCTTTGCACACTTGACAATTCTTTCTTACCTTTTTTTTTTTTTTTAAATTATGTTGGGGACTCTTACTAGGAAGACAAATGTAATATTTCTTACCTTTAAATCCCATCCACCATCAATTTTTAAGAAAATTCAGTCTCCAGTCTATGTGGGTCCATGGAGAAAACAAAAACTACTACTGAGTAATCTCTTAGAAGAATACCTTTGTTAGAACGTTTTATTTTGAGATAATTCTACATTTACCAGAGAGTTGCAAAGATAGTACAGAATGTTCTCATATACCTATCACTTAGTTCAAAGCTAAAACTTTGAAAAGCAGAATAGCTTACAGTGTCTCCTACTTAAAGTCCAGATACTGACCTCCTTTTAAAGGTGCGAAGCCAGATACTGGCTACCTTTTAAACAAACCACGCTTCAGATGGTTGAGGGTCTATTGGAGGTGGTAGTGTGGAGAAGGTAGCTGCTGGGCACCGATAATGAGCAGGAGGGAGAGGAGTTGAAGCATCTGAACAAGCTTTTGAAGTAGGGAGTGCTAAGCTCCACCTTTTAAGAAGGGAGAGGTAATTCTAGCACTTCTCCTAACTCTAATCAAATACAGCATGGTAGCAATAACCTACTCACCATCTTTTGTTTTACCTCCTGTGGTTTATTTGATGCCTGCTCTAGCTTTTAGACACTCTTCTTTCACTGAGGCAACTTATTCTCATGCGACATTAACTTGCAGTTAACTATGAAAGACTCATTGATAATATTTTCTTGCTCATTTAATTTCAATACTTTATTCTTCACTAATATATTTGATCTACTTTTTAGTGGAAAGGTTCTTAACCTGGAGTAAATGAACTTTTATGGATTCATTATGAGCTTTATAGTGTGTATGAAAATTTGAGGTTTTCTGAGAAGAGGATCTATAGATTTTATGAGATTTTTCATATAACCACTCCCTGCTCTCTCTCCTTCCCCAAATTAGTAACTCTTCTGCTCCAGTATGAGAAAGATAGCATAGAAAATGTCAAGCAAATTAGGCTGACATTCCACATTGCTAATGAGATTTTAAATGTGTATTTATTCTCTATCAGTATATATTAGAATGTACATGTTTCTATTAAGAATAAATTTTTGTTACAGACTTGCTTTAAATAAGGTTACTTTAGGTTAATAAAGTTTAAATGTTAGCCAAGAAAATTAATTTCCCCTTTTTCTTATAACAGGAAAATTCATTTTTACAATTAGTAAAATATACCAGCATATCCCAGTATAATCAAATAACTTATAACCATAAAATTTAGGTAGGTACAAAGAAAAAAAAATTACAGGTTATGTTACTTTTATACTAGAAATGTTAAGGACAAAATGGGAAGCTTATTAGATTATTGGGGGAAAACTGATGGAAACGCTAATCTTGTATATTTATAGAAGAAATTCAAATTTCATTTTAGTATCCCTCTGACTCCCAGATAAACACCATAGAGAAAACAGGCCCTATTTTATCCCTTTAGGAATAATACTGTTTCTAAGGCTTTCTTATATCAATTATATTTTCTGGGGAATCATAAAATTTAATTGCACAAAAGCAAGAAAAAAAGCTTCTCAACTATTTGGTTAAAATTTCAGAAAGCATCATTTTGCCACATGAAGCACCTGGTCCTTTAAAAAAAAATGTTATAAAAAATAGAAAGCTGCATCTGTGACAGAAACTTGAAATATATTTTCAAAATTATATTTTTGAAATAATACCTTTCATTTTATGCTTTCTGTAAAATAGAATGATCGGTTCATTATGAGAGATTGTGCGCTTTTTATCCAGTTGTGGTAGAGTTATTCTGTTGTATCTCAAATTAATTTCCCTCATCAGAGGGCATTTAAAGAAAGAAAAATATTTTTTTAATTTAATTAATTTTTTAAAATTTATTTATTTATTTATTTGGCTGTGTTGGATCTTTGTTGCTGTGTGTGGGTTTTCTCTAGTTGCGGCAAGCAGGGGCTACTCTTTGCAGTGCATGGGCTTCTCAAGTGTGGTGGCTTCTCCTGTTGTGGAGCTCTAGGTGTGCAGGCTTCAGTAGTTGTGGCACGTGGGCTCAGTAGTTGTGGCTCACGGGCTCTAGAGCACAGGCTCAGTAGTTGTGGTGCATGGGCTTAGTTGCTCCGCGGCATGTGGGATCTTCCCAGCCCAGGGATCAAACCCATGTCCCTTGCATTGGCAGGAGGATTCTTAACCACTGAGCCACCAGGGAAGCCTGAAAAATATTTTTAAATGTCTGAATTATTTTAACTTAAAAAAAAATTATGATTTTAAAGAATCTGTAGTGCATTGCAGAAGTTCTCACAGATTTGGTGCCCAACTAAGACCTAACTCCTTTTCTTTACTTCTACTATAGCACTTTTTCTAGAGCACTGACGTATCACATTGTTATTTTATCGCCTATCCTCCACTAAACTCTGGGCTGTCTAAGAGCAAAAATTGACTACTGTTAAATCTATACTCTGATATTTAGCACAAATCAATCTGTATATGTAATGATTGGAACTCAGTAAATGCTGTTTAAATAAACAAATTCACAGTTATTGAAACACCATCCTCTATTTAGCTGTGCTGTCCAGTCTGGTAGCCACTAGCTCTGTGTGGCTAATGAGCACTTGAAATATGGCTGGTCTGAATTGAAATTTGACATAAACATAAAATACACTAGATTTTCCAAGACTTGATTTCAAAGAATGTAAAATAGCTCATTGATGTTTTTGTATTGATTCCATGTTGAAATTATATTTTAATATTTTTGATTACATGAAACATTAAAAGAGTCCACATATTTCCTTTTGCTTTTTTAATGTGGCTGGTACACAGTTTAACATTACATATGTGGTTTGCATTAAATTGCCACTTGACATTACTGTTCTGAAGCCAAGTTGGTAACTGATGGCCCACGGGCCATATCTGACCTATATTTAAATGGCCAATGAGCTAAGAAAGGTTTTTACATTTTTTTAAAAGTTATGTAAAAAATAGAAAGTATGTGCAGCAGAGACCATATGTGATATGCAAAACCTAGAATATTTACTATCTGGCCTTTAATATAAAAAATTTGTTTATCCCTGTTACAAAGAAGTTATCGGGGTATATAACTCATGGTTTTTACCATTCAGCAGCTTGTATAGTTGAAATATCATTTTTGAAATATTACGGAACACAATTGAAGTTTTGTTAAGTGTTAATCTTATGTGCTCAGGGACTCTATGTTGTAGAAGTGGACCAGAGGTGAGCCTTAAAGGATGAGACGATTTGAGCAGGAAGCGTGGTGTGTATGGTGATGTGCTTCCCAGGTCACCCTTCAAAGAAGGTCTTGCTGTCTCAGCTACTGGGAATATTATCAGCCCCTCCAGGGATTGCCTTTGTAGATCTACCTTGCCAGAGGTCACACCCTTCCCGTGGTGGCAGATATGCAGTGAGTGATCAGGGTGGAATATAAAGGCCTCACCGTTTCAGCAAACCTGAGACAACTATGAAGGGCCACTTTAGCCACAGAGATCCTCAGAGTGTCAGCTGAGACTGCCATAGCTGTGTCATTGCTGACTTCTCCCTCTACCCATTTCTGCATCCTTCCTCTCCTTTCCTGAGGTTTTGATCCCAAGGGCATTCTCTAATACACATTCAGCATACTGAACTCCATCTCAATCTGCTACCTAGAGAATCCAACCTGCTTCAGGCAGAAAGGTGAATAGTATTCCACTTGTTGAGAGTTGTGGAAACAAAGGAACAGAGGCAAGAATAAATAAAAGCTCTATTTGGGACAGTGAAATTAGTGACCTGGATAGTGTAGAGTGTTTATGTTTGAAATTATCGCCTATAAGATTGCCAAAAGGGCTTTACCCTAGGGAGAACGAAGCTTTTTGAGCAGGAATGTGACATGAAGAAAACAGTGCTTAAGGAGAATTCATCTAGTCAAGAAAGTGTAGATTATAGGAAACAAAATTATTAAAGAAAAATATATCCATTTCTATGCTAATTTTTCATCAGGTCTTGATTTTGTGGGTCGTCAGTCAGTAATGACTGAAGACACAGTTTAAATAAAACCCTATTAGTTGAAACTTAAGAACTTGAAATTTTTCTGGCAATGTATTCTTTTGGATTTTTTCTGAAGGCTGGATCAGGTTTCCTGCCTTTCGTCTATTCTTGAAGGGGATAGGACGAGTGCCCTTCTAGAGTGTCCTGGGCTCATCCAAAGGCTGCCTGGCATTTTACCTTCTCCAGTTTTTCCAAGTACCAGCTGACACAGCCGAGCCTACTCTTGCCAGTTGAGTTTGCTCTGACCGCTTTCTTCTCTTCTACAGGAGAAACAGAGTTTGCCCACAGCTGGAATCAGGAGGGGATTATAAAACTGAATTGGTGGTCTTCTGGGATAGGTAGATGGCACAGTTTATCTGGGGCCCCTTGTGTTTCCTTCACAATTTTACACCTTTCTGTTTTGTTTGGAGGGAAGTGTTTTCTTGTTATTGTTTCTTGATCTGAAGGGGTTGGTTATTTGATACTGCTATTTAGAGCTAAGGAAGAGAAGCCTTTGTTACCAGGGCTGGGAAGTATGGCACAAGCCTAGGCTTTGGAATTATGCAGACAGAGCCCGTATCAGTGACTCTTCTGGAGTTGAAATAGCCTCTCTCTCACCAGTGTTGTGGCTCCGAGAACCAGCAGGAAAAAGAAATACTATATTCTGTATATGGTAATTTTCTTAACCAAAGGGTTTATCCTCCCTTGGCCTTTATTATGAATTGGTGGAATTTACTTAAACTTCATTGACAAAAGCAGAGATGGGCAACATACAATTATGAGCTTATTAAAAATAACCCTTTGACAGGGCAGTGAAATGGCTGCCTGTTTAAGGTTGGCAGAATTTCTTAGGGTGTTTTATGAAAAATAGCCTCAGTTTTGGCTGTCTTTTGGCTAGTACCACTGAAGTAAATTCAGTTTCAGTTGCCCTTTGAATATATGCTTGTGTTTCCACAGAAACAATTTTGTAAAATTTGATATTCAGAAAGTACCAGATGGAGATGTTATGGACAGGCAGGAATGTAGGCTGCTTAAGTACATAGTCATTTGAAATGAAATAAACAAATAGTAGAACTAGTTTCTTAACATGACTCATAATTCGCCAGCAACATTTGCGTTATAAAAGTGTCTAGTAATTTTCTTAAAAGAATGACTCTCTTGTTCATGAATCTGTTCCTTTGTTTATCAAAAGTTAAGACGTATGTATTTTAATGAATACAGATGTACAGAAAAGAGTTTCTTAATTTAAATTTGTATCAAACAATTTGGTCTCTATATTCAAAAGATTTCGTGTATACTCTCTATATAACTATGTTGGAGTTCCCAAAGTGTGGTTTATTGTTTATGAGCTAATTTTTTATTTCCCATAGGTCTTATTATCTTTAGGAACAGAGATAAAATTATTATGGATTATGAAATCACTTTGTAGGCATGGAAGGAGATTGGAAAGTGGGGCAGAATGGGAGGGAGAAGGAATGTGGTCGTGTCACCTGTCTCTCCAGGTTGTAGAATGATGATAGGTCAGAGTTAACTGCTTGCTAAACCTTAGATTGTATCCTTGAGTATTCACGACATACTGTTAAAAGGCAGTTACACCACTTAAATATGTCAGTGTTTGTCTGAGACTCTGTTTTCTGAAAAGTAATCTCTTGGTAGCAAAAGTATGTGAGTGTGTTATGAATAATAAAATAAGACAAGGATATCAGATAAGCAGAAAAAAAGTAGCATTTTACATGATGGTTTTTACTTTAATTTCATGGTATATAAGAGAATGTCTACCTCAGCTATTTGCCAGAAAAGATCCTCTGTGCCTCTGGTCTATTCAGGCTGGTTTCTTAATCAATCTCCTGTAACTACCTATACCAGTAGATAAGCACAGGGATCACATCATATTTGTTCTTAGTTGCTGAAGTCCGTATTTCTGTTCTTATTAGATTAATGTTATCTTTAAGACTTTAAAAGTGTAACACTGAGGTATATAATTTCCTAGAGGCAGTTTGGCAATTGAAATATAATTAATATCTGATGATACGATTGCTATCTAAGTGAAATGTAAATATAGCCATGGATCCCGCCAACATACTTCTAGAATGACAAAATCACCAAAGTGTGTACGTACATATAAAATATTTATTGAAGCATTGTTT
This sequence comes from Hippopotamus amphibius kiboko, assembly GCF_030028045.1. Classification (NCBI taxonomy): domain Eukaryota; kingdom Metazoa; phylum Chordata; class Mammalia; order Artiodactyla; family Hippopotamidae; genus Hippopotamus; species Hippopotamus amphibius. The sequence continues at coordinate 81,386,226 of NC_080198.1, forward strand.
GGTAGTAGTAAAAACTGGACACACCTCCATGTCTATCATTTGGAGACCAGTTAAATAAATTATGGTGCATGTGCATCCAAATGGACTGCTATGTTAAAAAGATGATATACATGGAATGTGTACAAGACACATCATTAGATGAAAGGAAAGCAGATTATAGAATAGTTTATGTAGTGTGATCTAATTTATGTAAATTTAAAAAATGTCTGGGTATATACTTATATTTCCTGATACAAAATGTGTGGAATAACATGCAGTCAGTGCATGTTATAGGAGAGGGGGATTGAGGGGGCCAGAGGTGAAAGAGACAGGATTTTTGTCTTTTTCCTCCTTGTACTGTTTGAATTGTTTTAGCAGCAAATTTGTAAAATACTTTAAATTTAAATATAAACTACTCATAGAAAAGTAAAAATGTGTACAATAATAGCAGTGATAAAAGCTAGCATTTATTGAGGGTTTACAGCGGGCCAGGCATTGTTGGTATGTATGTGGCGTATGTAATCACTGAATTATCACAGAAATCCTACCAAGTAGCTCTATTGTAATTCGGTTTTATAGATGGTGAATCCGAGGCACAGAGATCTGTGGTTATGTGACTAAATCACTGTATTAGGAAAGCATCAAATAAGAGCATTGGGTATAGGTATTGAATGAATATTGCCATTTATAAATGATCTCTCCTTTGTGACCTAGAAGACTAAACACTGTGATTTGCTAGTTTTGTGAGCAGGAAGGAAAGGGAAGTTGGGGTCTTTTACCCTCTGCCTTCTGCAGTGGTTCTTAGGAGTTTAATTCAAGGAGAAAATGGGCTATTTGATAAATTCCAAGGACTTTTATTTGAGAGAGTCATTTCCAGGGGGGAAAAGCCAGCTATGCTTTGGAATTTTTTGTAGGTATTTCAAAACAGAGAGGTATTATGAGTCATTTCTCATAAGAACTGGCCTAGTATAGTGGGAAAGAATCCTTCTCATATTTTCCAAGGTTATTGGTAGGTTGAGAGATGCTAACAAATGATTTTCTTTTCTGCAATAGTTATCCAAGTACAAAAAGGAGAAAAATAGTGACTAGGCCAGGGCTTGGATTGAATTTTAGAATTGTGATCTTTCATTCAACAGGTCTATGGTGTGTCAGAAATGTACAACTAATATATTTTTACAACCAAATTCAAACTCCTCTGACCCTCAAAATCCTTCATAATCTCTTCCCTTTTTATCTGCTTACCTCTTCCCTCACTGTTCTCCAGTAAACTCCCACTGCATCCTCTGGCCTGTTCAGGCTGGCTTCTTAATCATTCCCCTGTAACTACCTTTGTCAAGAGATGAACTCCTTAAGCACAGGGATTGTCTGTTTGTTCTTAGTGTCCCTGATACATCTAACAGTGCTTGTAGCATTGGAGACTTACGCTGTTGAACAAGTGAGTGCATTCACTTTCATCCCCAGGCTCCTGCACATACATATTCCATATGTAGACTTTTGCCTTCCTTTCTTTCCTCAGCCTTTTCAAAACCTTTGTACCAGAGTCGGTGCACTTATGGAGAGACCCTCAGTCAGTATCACTGCCTTCCTGGCTCAGGTGCAATAGGTCCCCACTGCCTCCTATACCAGATCTGACTCCTTCCAGGTGAGGAACATTGTGCCTCCTTGTACATCCAAGGTATCAACTTTTACTAGGCTGTCTTTCAGACTACCTCAAAACATACTTACACATTACCTTCTCTGTACTGCATGATGGGACCATCTTTTAATGTGATGCAAGAGTTAAGAGCATGGTGTCTGGATGATCTGAATTCAAATCATTATTCTTTCACTTCCTAGCCATGTTAAAATTTAGTAAAGTCTCTTTTTTCCCCTCTTTTTCCCCTTTTTTTCCCCCAGCCTTTATTGGATATGATTGACACACAACATTGTGTAAGTTTAAGGTGTACAACATGAAGATTTGATATATGTGTGTATTGCAAAATGTTTACAGCGAGAAGTTTAGTTAATATATCCATCACCTCACATAATTACCTTTTTTTTTTGGTGGTAGGAACATTTAAGATGTACTGTTAGCAACTTTCCAGTATACAATACTGTATTGTTAACATAGTCACCATCCTGTACATTAGATCCCCAGAGCTTATTCACTTTGTAACTAGAAGTTTTACCACTTGACTACAATCTCCCCACTTCCCCATAGCCTCTGGCAACTACTAATCGACTCTCGGTTTTTATGAATTTGGCATATAAGTGAGATATGTATCTGTATCTATATATCTGTACATTTGCTTTATCCACTCATCCATCAGTGGACACGTAGATTGTTTCCATGTCTTGGTTATTGTAAATAATGCTGCAGTCAACATGGGTGTGCAGATATCTCTTTGAAACAATAATTTCATTTCCTTTGGATATTTGTCCAGAAGCAGCATTGCTGGATCGTATGATAGTTAACTTTTTTAAAGTCTCTGCTCTTTGGTTTTCTCCTTTTAAAAAGAAAGAGATATGTGTCTTAGAATGTTGTGAGGATTAAATAATCTATTAAAGTGCTTATTAACACAGTACCCGGTGTATTATAGTGTAGGCACTCAATAAATGTTAGCTTTTATGATTGTGTTGCTTATATCTTGTCTCATCTGTGATGAAGATGAGAAGGTCAGGGCTGCTTCTGGACCACACAAATGCAGTTCCTTAACAGCTGCCATTAACAGATTATTAGTAGTGGATGGGTTACTAGTAACGGTGGATGATAACAGCACTCAAGAGTTCAAGGGAGATGTGGGAAATTCATCATGAGGGATTGTGTAGAGACAGTAGTTTTTCTCTCTTGCTTCTTAGTGGGTCCATTTATTTACTTATTTGTTTATAATTAATTAATTTATTGGCTGTGTTGGATCTTTGTTGCTGAGTGTGGGTTTTCTCTAGTTGTGGCGAGTGGGGGCTGCTCTCTGTTGAAGTGCGCAGGCTTCTTAGTGAGGTGGCTTCTCTTGTGGAGCACAGGCTCTAAGCATGCGGGCTTCAGTAGTTGTGGCACATGGGCTCAGTAGTGGCACATGGGCTTAGTTGCCCCGTGGCATGTGGGATCTTCCTGGACCAGGGTTCGAATCTGTGTCCCCTGCATTGGCAGGCAGATTCGTAACCACTGCACCACCAGGGAAGTCCCTCCATTTATTTATTAAACAAATATTTTACTGATTGCTTACTATGTACCAGGCACCATTCTAGGTCCTGATGATAAAGGAGGAATCAAAAGAGAAGAAAATGTCTGCCTTCATGGAGGTGATATTTTAGTTATAAGTAGTTATAAGTAAAATATAAGTACGTGAGATGGTAATAAAAGCCGTGGAAAAAAATGAAGGAAGAGAAGGGGGCCAAAGAGTATATGTGTATAGGTGCGGGTGTGGGTATGTGTGTCTGTCAAGGTGTGTGGGTTTCAATTTTAAATAGGATGGTTGGGAAAGACCTCACTTAATATGGCACATTTATGGAAAGTTCTGAAGGAGGTAAATGAATAACCACATGTATGCCTGTGGGAAGAGCTTTCTAAACAGAGGAATCAGGAAGATTGGGGTCCTGATTCAGTATATGGCCAGTGTGTTTGGAGCCAGAGAGAGAGAGAGTAATAGGAGATGAGGTAAAGTGTGTGTATGGGGGGGGGGGGGATGGGGGGATAGACAGGGCACAGATCACACAGAACACTGTAGATCATAATAAGAGCTGTGTCTTTTCTGCTATGCAAGATGGGAGACCTTTGGAATGTTTTGTGTGAGGGGTAATATTACCTGACTTGGGGATCACTCTGGCTGCTGTGTTGAAGATTGATTGAAGGGAGTAAGGACAGGAGCAGGGAGACCAGTTGGAGACTGCTACAGTGTTCCAGGTGAGACATAATGTTGCTTGCAGTAGCTGGATTCTGGTTATATTTTGAAAGCAGAGCCAGTGGGAGCTGCTGACAATTGGATACAGAGTGTGAAGGAAAGAGAGAAGTCAAGGATAAGACTTTTGGCCTGAGCAACTTAGAAGCTGGAGCTGTTATTTATTGAGATAGGGAAAACTGAAGGAACAAGAGCTAAGTTTGGACATGTTAAATGGGCATTCTCTTAGGTATTTAAATAAAGAACTGACCGTTAGCAACAGTCTTGCATTCAGGGGACAGGTTGGGGTTGAAGATAAAAAGTTGTGTCTGTCGCTATATACGGATAGTATTTGAAAGGTCGAGATGGGATAGTGAATAATTTGCAAGTTCCTCCTGACCTTCCCACACCTTTTTTTCATTTAGTTTCTCTATCTTTATTTTACTCATTCTTCTTACCCATCTTCCCAGCCCCAAAGTCCTGAATGGCAGTAGTATTGACAGTTATCATCCAGCTTCGGGGATGTGAAGGAGCTTTCTACTTTTCTTTTCTCATTTTGAGATGTAGTCAGAATAAATGCTCATTTCAGTAAGATGAAGGGCTCTCTCGATGACTCTCCACTTGTGATCAGTTTATGTTCTAAATAGAAAGTTGGAAACTTATTTTCATGTTCCTTTTGTGAGCAATATTTATTTTTGCATCAGCTGTGTGCTAATCAAGGGCTACCCACCTGTGAATCAGTCTATAAACATGTGTAGAACACTGGGTACCTGTGCTGTGGATGATAGAAGAGTGGCTGAAAGTTTCTGGCTTCAAGAAACTTGCTGGTCAGTTGAGAGCCTAGATGCACACAGGTAAGCCCATTAGAGCACAATGTCAGACAACATTTAATTGTGCCTTCGGTTGTATAGTTTAGCAGTATAAGGAAAAGCTTATTAAAATTAACCATTTGATATTTTGACAACATTCTAATAAATTGCTTTCTTTTCATTATTTATGGTGGAATGGAGCACAGGGCAAGATGGAGTGCAGAGCAGAGAGTTCTGTCCTTTCTGTCTGTCCAACATCCCACAGGTCGTGGTGATGCCCTTGAGAAGTATTAGAGTCAAAGCTGCTTGCTCCTTCTCACTAAGGTTAATGAGCATGTGACCCACATTGCCAAGTAAGAGCCTCTTGTAAATGTAGAAGTTGACTTTTTCATTCATAGGAACACTCACTTTTTGAGAAATAAAGCATTTTGGTTTTTTTAGTGGGTTGTAGATTGCCTTCTATTCTTGGCTATGAACTCAAAATATAAACATATAGGTGGCACTTGGGGAGCAGCTTTATTGCAAGAGCTGAGAGCATTAGTGAAAGCTTGTATTAATGCCTCATTAATAAATCAGCAGTGGGTAAGAAACTAGATCTTCCTTTTCCTGAAGGCTTTAATGTATCTCCATGCTCCATTGGTCTAAGGGGTCAGGAAACTCTTAAAGTTTGAGGTCAGATGATATCAGATGGTATTTCCATTCTCTGGACAGATTGGCTGATTCTTACACCCCTAGATTAATCTGCCTACCCCCATAAAAGGTAGTTAGCCAATATGGATAATGAATGAGTCTTTTATTTTAATAAAAGGTATTTAAAGACTAACAAACAGGAGAGGTTTGTATACAGAGGGGGAGAATTTGGTTTTTGCTTGGTACTCTAGCATGAATAAAGTGAGGGAGAGTAGATACATTAAAACTCATTTTCATTTAGCTTTGGAATGCCTAGTAGAATCGTTTTGTAGCAGATAATGTCTTCTTAATTGGGTTCATTTTAGTAGATTTTATTTTAGAAAATACTACTTCGGTAGTGTAAGAAAGTCTAAAACATTGCCTTTAGCTAAGCCCACAAAAGCTTTAATCTAGAGAAGTGAAAACATCTTTATTCATAAGATATCATTTTGTTTTTTTACTTTTATTTGTTTATAGCTATGTCTGACCTCAGAATTCATAGACATGCTTTTACATTCTTAGGTTCTGAACAAAAATTTCCAATAGAACCCGTTAACCTTTCAAAAATCAAACATTTCCATCCCAGTTGGAATGCAAGGAATAAGAGTAACAAATAGACCTGAGGAGAAGGAAAATAGGGTATTAATTCTTTCTGCTCTGCCACTTGCTGTCCTTACCTGATGTTTCCACTTTCTCTGTAAGGATCAGCAGAGGAGTATTTGAGTCTAAGGAAATGAGTAGCTGACTTTTTAGCAAGGGCTTAACTGATGCTACCAATAAAAGACAGTGTTTTATTGGGTAATCTCCAAATACTTTATACTAATAAAATCTCAAAAAATCTGTTAACATTTTGGAATTTAGCCAAAGTCTTTCTTTGGCTTTCTTGACTTCCAGGCTGGTGTCCTAGGAATTTTTTATGGGAGCTTTGGCACCCATAAACTTTACAGATGTTGCTTCTGACAACATAATGAAACCTCATTGGGAAGGACTGCTACCTGAGGAGATTATTTAGGGTTGGCTGTCTTATCCTGACCCCTTACTCAGAATTCTTCTTGCCCACCATTCTGTTCTGTGGAAGGTATCTATTAGAAAGGTTAGCGCAGAACCAGTTTACAACCAGCTGCTACAGACTGGTTTTATTTATTTTTCACATCTTCTGTGGGTCAGAGGGAGTATAAATGACTTCCTGTGGGTTCCTGACTGAATAAGGAATTAAAGGCTTTCATGAACTCTTCGCTTTCTGAAAACCATTATAAGCAGTTCTGCTAATAGAACTTGAAAACAAAATTCATCTTAAATGATGGTCAATGAAGGTAATATTCCTAAGAATAATGTAAAAGTCATACGCTCGTGTTCAGGGAGTATACTAGTATATGCAAAAATGTTTTATGCAAGTGTGTTTTCTATAAAGAAAAAGGAATTAACTGTGTATGTAAATCATTTGGTACAAAAAAATTATGTAAATCATCAAAATATAATATTATTCAAAGTTCACAAGCTGAAGACTTATAGACATACTTTTATTTAGTGAATGACATTACTGAATTGATGTTGCTACTTATTTTAAGTATATTTTATCAGGAGGACTGAGGATACCTCTTTTCATCCTCTTAAAATAGAGTTGAATTGGTATTATCGTGTATGGATGGAAAAAATATGGTCAACAGAGAACTCTTGTGCAGAGACAAGGCACCTGGAATTCGTGAAGAATTTTGAGTGCTGGCGATAATCTTTTCTTAGAGAACAAGAGGTTAAAGATTGAATAATTTAAGAGTCCTTGCTAAGTATCTCAGTGATTTCCTCAGCAGCATTTTAAGGCTTGCTTATGTAATTGTTTCATGGCTGACTTTATTCTTCTCATGTATTGCTTTTTTTTTTTTTTTTTTGGTCCTTTCCTCAGGAATAGGATGAAAATTTCATTAAACACAAAACAGAACTGAAGAGGCACCGTGTAATTTGGCCATTTTCCCTCATCACCCATTTAAGTGTGGCAAATGTAGAACATTTATTAGTCTTTTTAAATGTAAATGCAGCCATTGAATGACAGTAGCCCAGGAAAGTCTACTCAATCTGATGGCATTGCCTGTGGTCCTACCATCAGACTGTATATTTCTTTCCACCCAAATTTCCAACTTAGGAGGCATAATTAGCTTTAATCTCATAAAAAGTATATGCTTTCATGTTCCAAACTATTGGTGGAGCAGGTATGGTACCTAAGTCTAGGAATCTATGCAGAGCAGGTAGGATTTTCAGTCTTCCAGTTTTGGGAAGCGTTGTGATAGATAATCATTGTCCTTTTAATTTTAATGGAGAGCGTTCCATTTTTAAAGTCTTCTTTATAACAGTAATGATGATGAATGCCTTAATGCATTTGTGTTGTGGAAAAGAGCACTCTGTAGTAAGGAATATTTTGTATTGTATATTCCAAGACAATCGTCAATTTTAATTACTCTGTGCTTATGATAATAACTTCTTTAGTGCTGTAAAATGTTCTTAGTTTGTGTCTAAGGGTTTTGGTTCTCAGAAAATTCACAAACTCATATTTTCCGATGTGATTTATTACCAGTATCAATGGAGAAGTATTCAGAGAGAGAAACTGGCCCAAGACTATAGGGAAAATAGTATATATAGAACTGCGTTTCTTGACTTTCAGTCTTACAGTAGCTTAGCACAATACACAGTGCACAGTGAAACCAACAAATATGTGTGGAATAAATAAATTGAAATTAACGCCTGCCTAGGGGACGTTCCTGGTGGTGCAGTGGTTAAGAATCTGCTTGCCACTGTAGGGGACCTGGGTTCAGTCCCTGCTCTGGGAGGATCCTGCATGCCGCGGAGCAGCTAAGCCCGTGTGCCACAAGCCCATGTGCCGTGGAGAAACTAAGCCTGCACTCTAGAGCCTGCAAGCCACAACTGTTGTGCCTTCATGCTGCAACTACTGAAGCCCATGTGCCTAGAGCCCAAGCTCTGCAACAAGAGAAGTCCCTGCAATGAGAAGCCTGCGCAGTGCAGTGAAGAGTAGCCCCCTGCTCACCGCAACTAGAGAAAGCCCACACTCAGCAATGAAGACTCAACGCGGCCACAACAAATAAATAAATAAAATAAAGAGATAAAATTTAAAAAATCAATAAAGCCTGCCTAGGACCAACCTGGAAATTGTTCAGTGTTCGTAAGAAAACACGAGACATTTTCAGATGGGGGAGAGGTCTAATCATCTTCATCCGTGGCAAAAAGACAAGGCAGTTGCTGGGAAATGCCTAATAGTGTGAACATCGTTTGGTAGACATTGTGGAAAATGTAACTTTGGTTATTAAATAAACATAAGACAGCATTTCCAGTTATTTTGTTGCCTTAGTGTCTCCAAGGTAATAATTCTTTGGAGATGTACAAGACCAGTGATCAGCGTGGGCACAGATCTGCTCAGGAGTACCTTTTGTTCCCACATCTGGGAGCTCAGTTTTCTTTATTCCACACATCACCTCCTTACTATCCTGGAATCTTCCCCTTTAGATTCCTTGCTGGAAACTATAGGAATTTAGATGAGTTGTTCTCTTGGCCGGGTGACAGGGATTATGGACCTGTGACCTTTTGTTCTCCCCTCAGAATTTTATCAACACCTTCACCAGTGTGAATTCAGGGATGAGCACCCATTATGTGCCTGGCACTTTCCTAGACTTTGGAGAAACAGTAGTGAACACACAAGTCCTTGCCTTCAAGAAGTTAATTTTTTAGTGAGAGTGGAAGAATGGTAGGAGATGGAAACAGATTTATTTTAAGCAGGTAATAAACACATATGATAATTTCAGATTGTGTTAAGTGCTGTGAAGGAAATAAAGAGGGTGATGTGATTCAGATTAACAAGATGATAGTGGTGCTGCTTGAGAAAGAGTAGTAAGAGGTGTGTCAGTAACATTTGAGCAGAGGCCTGAAGGATGAGATGAAAGTACCCACGGAAAAGCCAAGGGAAGAACGTTTAAGCCGGGGGCGGTGGGCGGGGGGAACCTACTGAGACAAGAATAAGAAGGACAGATGGAGGATAAGAAAGGCCAGTAGTGTATCGAGTATAATGAGCAAAACTGAAAGTGGATTGAAATGAGGTTGGAAAGATTGGGAGTGATTGGTTTATGTGGGAACTTAGAGGCCTTGTGTCTTAGGTTAGGATCCCTAGGAAACAAACTCTGAAATGAAGATTTGCATGAAGGAAAGGTACAGGGGAGTTATCCAGTCACAAGCTGGATCAGCATTTCTGAGGAGTGAAGACAGAGAACTGGGCAGAGTTAAAAGTTGGAGCTGTAATGCATCCCAAGAAAGGCCTCAGTCTGTCGTATAGTAGGTTCTAGAGTGGGAGTGGCCCTTCAAAACTGTCCCACCTTTAGGTAAGGAGGCTGGGTCTTTAAACATGTGCATAGAGCGCATCAGTAGATGCAGCTCACAGTTCCTGGAGAAGGACTCAGCTGAGAGCCAGCCACCTCCAGCAATCCCGGCAAGTAAGGAATGGGTACCTAGGTCCTGAAGAGGGGTACTAACGCATTTATCACACCACGGAGAAGTGTTCAGTGTTGATGGTTCAGCTTGTTTTTCAAAATAGTTTACATTAATGTTTTTAAATACATTTGACCCTTGAACAGTGTGGGGGTTAGGGTGGCAACCCTTTGTGTGCAGTTGAAGATTGAAAATTGGAGTATTACTTATAGTTGGCACTCAGTATATGCAGTTCCTCTGTACGCATAGTTCTGCATCCATGGATTCAACCAACTGTGGATCGTGTGATACTGTAGTTGAAAAAAATATGCACATATGTGGATTCAAACACACGTTATTCAAGGGTCAGCTGTACTTGGTAAAATTGAGATGAGAACAAACCCAGTTACACACACATGTAAAATTATATGTGTGTATAAAGTTCTTTTATTAACGTATATGTGTTTACTTGGGAGTTTTAAGGACAGAACTCAGAATGGAGGGAATTCAGCGGCGAATAGCTTTGTTCTAGTTCAGGGTGAGGCTGAAGGAGGATAGGAAAAGTGGTAGGGATTGAGGAAGAATCTCCTGTCTTCTCCCCTCTCTTCCTGTTCCCTTTTGTTCTAATTTATCCATTTAACTATTTTTTTCAAATGTGTTCAAGTCTCTCTTTGTATGTTAACCTGTTTTTGCTCTTTTTTTCTTCCATAGTCACTTTTCGGTATAGGATCAAAAGAGACTGAAAGACAGGGTTATAAATGCAGACAAGAAGCAATAATGATGTGGCTTAGGGCAGTGGAAGTGGAAGATGAGATGGATTGGGGATGGATTTGACATTTCAGGGTCAGAAAGTTGACAGTTGTGTGACTGAATACATGGGTGAAGGAGAGTGAGGAGCAAGAGAGGACAGAGCAAGTTTGGGCAACAGGAACCAGAAGAGGATGAGTTCTGGTCTGTGGAGGATGTTTCTGAAGCACTTTGTAGGATAGCCCTGTGAAGATGGACCCCTGGCAGCTGGAGATGTTTGGAGATCAGAATAGAGGTCATGCTAGAGACATGAATTTTAGAAATATCTACATGGAGAAGATAATTGTGTAAATAGATGGTTTACTGTGCTATTTCTAATGTCAAGTACATGTGACAAAAACCATGTTATTTAACTGGCAGATGGTGGGAAGATGTTTTATTTTCACATATTTAAAGACTGGGCATGGTTAGAGAGGAGAGTGCCTCCTCCCTCCCCGCAGGGCGTCACGCTCTTTTGAATAAGGTGGTTTCCAGGATGAAGTTCTGAGAACAGGCCTCCCCCTGAAGAGCACAGGTTTGGCAGATACCTAATGGAAAGAAGAAATCCACTTAGTTTACCTCATGCTGCTTTTGAATGGCAAGAGGTTTTGGACTTCTTTGTAATAGACATGGTTTTGATAGGTAACCTTGGAGTGCAGAATCTTCTGGAAGGCTTGTTAGCAACTATAGAAATCAGTCATTCATTAGTTTTAGTAATTAAGAGAATTGTTTTTCCTTTGCTGAGACTGATCTACCTAATGGTTGTTTTATTTGATGAGGTGTGAATGTCTATTTAACGGTAGCTTTTTTTTCTTTCCGTGTGTGTGTGTTTGTGTGTGTGTGTACGTTTCAAATTATAAATGTAGGCATTATTCTGTCATAGTGCTTTAGAAGCTTTAGTTCATACATAATTTTGTAACAAAGAACTGTCCGAAAATTACAATGTTTATGTGAGTTTCTCTGTGATGATTGAACCAAGAAGGGATGTAGGAAGCAGGTAGAACACCTGATGATTTAATATTTTATGTTAAGAGTAAAGGGAGAATAAAAATATCTCATCTGTATTTGGCTGCTTTTATGTTATTGACAAGAACAGTCAGAAGCTACCCATTTTCAGCTGGTGGATGGGTGTCTAAGGAATTCTTAAGTTTCTTGTTTCTTATAAAGCATATAACAGATAAAAAGCGTTAGAAACTGAGGATTTCCTTGTTTAGCCACAAGACAAACTTGGTGCTTACTGTAACAGTTTTGTTAGCCTTTGTGTGACTTTATTGTTAATTTTAAATGCCCATTCATCTGTTCCTGTCACTGGTGCTCCTGATAAAGGGAGTGACAGCTTTTTAGGCTATCCATTTTTTCATCCTAGTTGGTTTAACTGTTTGAATTGGATTTGATTGATGACCTGGCTAGCCCTTAAGAAGATGGTTTGTGACCACAAGCCACATAAAATGATACATAAGACCAACTGATGTTTATTCAGTCAATAAACATTTATATATCATGCTTTTGTGTGGACATTGTACTGCTAGAGGTTTTGTTATGGTTGATCACAGCTAAGCAGTGATTTGTAACAGATTACCTAGGAACATAGGAAATGGCTGCTGCATGCTCTAAAATGTGTTTTCCTCCCCTTTAGTAGCACACGGCTCAAAATCTAACATGAGGACAGATGAACCTATTTCCCTCAAGTGAGGGAAGGGGGAAAAATAGGAGAGGATTGTTAATTATATTCTGTGCTCCATTTAGGAAGAACCACAATATACAGATTCAAAGACGAGAAAAAGAGTGCTCCTGGCTAGTTCCCAGGTGAATTTTGCAAACATTTTATTATATACATAATCAATTTTCTCCCCCTCTGGGAAACTTATGTCCATTAATGTTAGAGTTTTGTATTGTGAAACTGTGGTTTAAGCAGTCTGGTGTGTGTATATGTGCATACAAGTATTGAAAACAAGAAAGGAACTTAGTATGTTGGTGTTAAGACACGTGGGATAAAAATCTCAACTAACCAGGATGCATATGGGAAATCAGGGCTGAAAGCTTTTTTCTCAATGATCATGTTAAAAAAATATATCCAGAGCATTACAAGACTCCAGATACTTGGGTTGTGGCCAAAAAGTTTTACAGATTTAATTCCCCAAATTCCTAATTACTCAGGAAAGAAAGTGATTCCAGAACTAAGTTTGTACTTCCTTCTTAAACTTAAAGGTAAATGCATCAAAGGTGTAATAAAAATCCTCTTCTAAGAAAATTAGAGATCTCCCCAAAAGGTGAGAATCAAGGCATTTCGAAAAATAACTTTAAGATTTTGTTGTTAGCAAAATAGAAGTAAAATGTTTTCTTTAGTACCATTGTTTATGGATATTTTTACAAAAGATTGGGAAAAGGTACAGAGACTGATCTTGCAAAGGTGTGCCAGAGGGTACCTTTTCATGTAGATACATCTCAATTATTTGGACTTTGTTATTTGAAAATATTTTGATAAGTTCTTTCTATTACCTTCAAGATAAAAATTTATTTAAATTTTAGTGTCAAGGATGTTGCTTAGAATCAGGTGCATTTTAGTGACTTGGCATTCATTCATTACTCATTTATTTACTTTATCTTTTAATCGCATTTTTCAAAGAAAATAATGAGGAAATAGTAACTAAATGTATATCTCTTCTGGTTCCCAAAGATGCCTATTATTTATTCTAATGAATGGATACTTTGCATGACTATATTGACATAAAATTAAAATGTCCCTACTCAACATTCTTTACAATATTTCCTATTTTTGTTTTCATAGTTTATAGATGTAATTTACTGTCCTCTCTAGGCTCATGAGCTTCCTTTTTGAAATCTGAATGTTATGTATATCTGTTCAAACGATATAAGGTGGTGTCAGGGGTTCTTGCACATGACAGTGGGCCCAGGAAATCATTTACAGGCTCCTGGGAGTAGGCTGAGCTAGAAAAAGCTGCTGCATTTGGAGAATCTTTCCTTTCATTGGTTTGCTCTCTTTGGGTGCCTTAGTAAAGGCAGTCAACAGAGTGAAGAACTTTGCGCAGCCTCTTCTGTCTTGGAGGCCTGTTGGGTTCACTGCTGCCGGCCCTCTGCAGGCGTGTGCATCAGATGAGGACAAGCAGGTCTGTCCTTTCAGGGAACCCACTGCCTCCAGTGAGATGGAGTGGGGCCACAGCTGGTAAAGCTGCTGCAGCACATTATTTGAAACTGACCTCAAGACTTTGATCTGCTTGGTTTATTTTTAGAAGTAATGACAGTACAGCACTTTGAGGCCTGGATGTTATTTCTAGACTGAAGAGAAATATTATTTTTCTGAGAAGTAGAATTTTGGGATTTTAAATGGACTTTTGGTAAAGATTTCTGAAGCTTTTCCAGTAAATGGCACTTTCTGGCCAAAAGGGAGAGATGGGAAGTGGCACGCTTACCCTTTTCCTGCTGAATTTCATCTCTGACCCTGGGACTGGGAGATTGTCACGGAGGGGGTGTGTAATCTTCCTCATCCCTTATTCTGAGGGAGTCCCAGAATATACAAAGAAGGAAGCATTTGTTCTTTTCAGTTATCTACTGCCCAAGTTACTATATTTTAAATTATATTTATAAGTACAATACCTACCACGTTGTCTGTAGGAAGTATATTTATGTGTATAACTGGTGAGATGGCAGTCTGTTAGTTTGCCGAAGAGGTTTGGAGACACACACACACTTATTTGTGTCTCACTTGGAATGTATGAATAGTAACTTTTATGTATATATATTTTGGATTATGTGTTAATTTATATGATACGTGGTTAGTCTGTTTGGAGAAATGTCTTCATGAATTTTAATTTTTGCAGATACAATTTTCAGTAGTCTCCTAATTGAAATTCTTGCCTATAATCTTTCCTTCTTTAGTTCCATACTCTGTAATATCATCAACTATGTTTTTCTAAAATAACAATAATATCCAGCACTTTGGTACCGCTCACTATATGCCAGGTGCTGTTCTATTCTTATATAAAAATCTCTCTGCAACTGCATGAAGTAGGTACTACTGATATCCTCATTTTTTAGAGGAAGAAACTGAGGCACAGAGAGGTCACAGTGCTTGCCCCAGGTCACAGACCTCGTGGTAAGTGGTAGAGCTGATACTTGAACCCAGGCAGTCTAACTCCAGAATCTCTACACATAACCTCTATATTATACTTCCTTGCAAACAAAAACTTGTTAGCTCGCCCCTCTAATTAAAACCCACATTCTCTGCAGCACAATGTCCTATCTTCTCAGTATTGAATTACAGTTGACCCTTCCACATGCAGGGGTTGGGGTGCCCACCCTCTGTGCAGTTGGCAGGCCGTGTGCGAGTTACAATCCTTCCTCCATATCTGAGGTTCCTCCACATCCGTGGATTCAACCAACGGCAAATTGTCTAGTGCTGTAATATTTACTATTGAAAAAATCAGTGTGGACCAATGCAGTTCAAATCTGTGTTTTTCGATGGTCAACTGTAATTTGTCAGCTCTTTAAGGTTCTCCCCAGCTCACGTTTGAAGTCTTTGCCCATATCAAGCATATTAAACTCTTTGCTCTTCTCCAAACATTCCAAGTACTTCTTTCTGACTCTGTAGTGTTAGTCGCACTATGCTTTTTGTCTAGACTCTGCTTCATCATTGTTTAACTGGAAAACCCATACTTATTCTTTAAAGCCCAGGTTGAACTTTACCTCTTTTCTGCATTGTTTTCTCTCACCTGTGTTCCCACAGGACTTAGTATATAACTCTGCTCTGGTACTTCCCTCACTGCATGGTGCTGTTTATCTTTGTTTTTCCTTCTTGACCTGCGGGGCTTCTTGAGGTCAGGGATCCGTTTTTCTCATCTTTGTTTCCTCAGCACACCTAGCACAGAGCCTGTTTCATAGTTGGGACTCATGAAATATTGTCAGTATTTAATTGAATTAAAGCATTGAATCAGTTTGCTTCCTAGAATTGCAAGAAGGTAGAGACAACCAGAATTTGGCAGCAAACCTCTACTGACAGGAAAAGCTGTCACGTGCTGGGAGTACCATGTCCCTCTGCTGATCTCATGTGATCATCTCCTAACCAGACTCAACTGTCGGGCATGCTGCCGTGTCCTGGGTACTGCTTAGAGGGGCCCTGCCTGGTTTTCAGTCAGATTTTCCTGTGCAGGTGGTGGAGGATTTTGAAATGCCTGAACCCAAACCATTACACCCACTTAAAATAGTTTGTCTTGTCTGGGTGTGATAAGAGGTGGTTGGGAAAAAATTAGTGCACACAGCCCATTTCTTGGAGTTGAGGTTGCCAGTTAAGTGTCATGAATGGGATAAAATAACACATACAAGTTGTTTAAAACATTTTGCTGCTTTTTTTTTTCTATTCGCTTTAATTTAGAAAGTCAGTTTCCAGATGTTGGATGAGCATTGACTAATTCTCCAGTACCCTCTTTTATTCTGTTTTCTTGATTATACATCATCTGACTCAAGTATATTTAGAGAAACTGGCAGATGATTGAACATGGTGAAACTAAGAGCCTTTTATTTCTCTGAAGAAAGTAGTAAATTCAGTGAAGTTTATTATAGTCACAGAGCACCATGTACTTTAGCCCTTCTTTGAGCCAGTAGAACTTTGATGACTCATTTTGACTTTAATTGAAGAATGTTTGAATTAAAACATTTACTTTAAAAATAATAGCAGAGGAGCACTTTTCTTGTGTTTACTAAATGCTAAGATGATATGATTCCTAATTCGAAATAAAATAAATGCCAAATTAAAGGTCTTTGCATTTCACCACGACAGAGGGTGAGAGATGGAGATTATTTGAGGATTCTAGGCACTTGGGTTGTGGTAGAGAAAGAAAAAGGAGATAAGAAGGCAAGCTTGGCCTCTCGTAATTGCACTATAATTTTAGTCAGTGTTGGACTAGAAGTTGAAGTCTGAATGTCACTGAAATAAATTAGGGATTTGAATTTAAAGACATCAATTTTGCAAATGAGTCTAAATGATTATACTCTGCAATTTAGAAAAATTAAGGGACCTACTATTTTTAATTCAATTTATAAAAGTCTGAGTGTATACTTTTCTCATATATCTTATTCTCTTTTTAAAGCAGTTCATATTTAGAAATTATTAAAAGAAAATCTAACACAAAAACAATATATTTTTCTTCTTCCTGTATCAAGACAGCTGAAACATTGAGCTCATCTTCTGTGATGAAAGTTTCCATGTATGTAATCTAATTTAAATCTTGCAGTTACCCTGTAAAGCATTTTCATCTTCCATCATCTAAGCATAGAAAAGGAAGCTCAGCAATTGCCCCAGAAAGTAAGGGCAGGATTCAAACGTGGGTCCACTGCTCTTGCATCCCATGCTTTTTTCACTGGAAAGAAAATTTCAGTTTTGACCGCAAAACAAACATACTGTACTGGAATTACAAAACTAATCAAATAACAAATTGTAAGTGGAAAAGGCCTTTTTTTTTATATGGGGTATGTCATTTGGTATATTTTAAACAGAAGTCATCTGTCTAAATAAAAGATTCATTCATATTTCAGTTGTCATTTAAATCTCACTAGAGGATTTGATTAAATGATGGACTAACCTGGTATTAATCTATGATCTTTACTCCTTAATATGATTACTTGTATCTGTAGCTTGGGATGAACTCAGGATAAAATCTAAGGTCAGATTTTAAACAGCCTTGGAGTTTTCTGTGGCTAGTAAATGATCTATTGGGATTGGCCATGTCACTCACTATTTTTGCACTGAAAATAGAGTGTACAGCTTATCTCGTTTTTCATTTTTAATACAGAAGTATCATTTATGATAGATGGGAGGAAAGAAAGGAAAAGAAATATAGCTTAAGCTTAAATATAGCTAGCAATAAAGCTGTTTGCCTCAGGAAATCAGTCAACAGGGAGCTGATACCTGGTCTTCTACTGTTGCTTCCTCAATTTACTGAATGATTATAGGAAAATTATAGGAATTCCTTTTGTGTTTCATCCTCTCTGACTCCTACTTTAGGGTAATGCTCCTTGTGACCTACCTATCTCACAGGGAGATGGTGAAGATTAATTATACCATGCCGGCCAATTGCCCAGCACTGCCCCAGAGAAAGGTGTCCCATAAATCAGACCTATCATTAGGAGGCCTTCCTTTGTCTCAAGTCCCTGTGCAGTCTGGTGCCATCACTCCGTATCCTAATGGGAGGTCACCTACATTCAGGCCAAGGACAAGCTTTGCCATGACACAGAGAACATTTTTCCTTCTAGTTCTGTATGACTGGGCAGATTTCCACCTCTGCGCACCTCAGTGTCCTCATCTGCGATAATTTCTAAAGGAAACTTACCCTGGAGTAGCTCTAATTTTGTCCTTTTGCTTCTCTTGTCTCACGCAGTTTCTTGAACCTATGAAACTATTTTTTATTTTATTTTTTTAAGCTCATGTGCTGTTAAAGAACTGTGGCATACACTGGGGTAGGCCATCAGGTCCCCTTTGGAGGAAGGCCTTGCTGGGTGGCGGTGGAGCAGGCGTCAGCAGAGCCTCCAGGGGCCAGGGTCAGCCTCAGCTGCAGAGCTGGTCTCCCAGGTCCAGCGGGTCAAGGCTTTGTTGGAGTTGTGTAACAGTTCAGTGTCTCACTCTGTCTGATCTTCCTTCCTTCCCCTTTCTAAGTATTGATCTCTCTAAATATCTTCTGCTTCCGTTTCCACAGAACCTGGTCAGTGAGAAGAACTTAAACATTATGTGAAAACAGGACTAATAGAAGGGAATTCCTTAAGTTGCAAATGAATGGACTTATTAATAATCTTGTGTCATATTCTGTCATTTATTTATTTGGAAATAATATTTTCAAATTAAAACAGAGCATACCCAAGAAGGAAAAATTCAGTCGCTATTAGGTTTGTGATAGAATTTTCATATAGGTTAATTGTATAGGATTTTTTCTTTGGACATGAATGAAGCCTTTGGCAGGTAAAGGTCTTAGTTCTATTAGTGGCATTCTTAGTAAGTTGTCATTTTTAATTCACCATTCTTTATCCCTAAATACATCTTCCTTAGCCTTTTCGTGTAATTAACTGTTTTCAGTCTTTGCAAAGAAACATACACCAAATATTGCACCTTTTTCCCGTATGCATTAGAGATAAAGTGTTCTTTAGCTGGTCTTCAGATACATCATTTTGAGTGTAACTGAGGCCTTCCTCTGTTTCCTCCTTTCTTCTCTCTTCTTTCCTAAATGGTTTGGTTGTTATTATCTTTGTCTTGAAAAAACCAGTGAGTCTGACAGTTACTGTGAAGTTGAGCTCATTATAAAGAATGTATGCTGGGCATTTCTAAGAAATTCAATTTTATATTGTAATGGGTGGGTTGATGTTTCCTTGCTTGTGCTTTAATTTCAAATTTGTATTTAGAGATTTGCCTTAATTTTTTTTAATTTTTTGTTTTTGAAATGAGAGTTGTTAAAACTCAATGTAACTTTTAAAAAATTTGATTTCTCCCTATTTGTGGTTAAGGGGATGACTTAATGTTTGTTTTCTTTCATGTGTTATTGTAGATTTTTTAACTTAGAGCAGAAAAGCAGAGACTGAGGTATCTATAACTAGTCTGTATGGCAGACATATAGAGAAGAGTTACAGGAAGAGGTGCTTGGGAGAAGCAAACATTTAAAAGACAACAGCATATGTCAGTAGAGAAGAGGATAAGAGACTGAATCCTGACATGTGGGAACATATGTACACTACAACATGTAAAATAGCTAGCTAGTGGGAACCCACTGCATAGCACAGGGAGCTCAGCTTGGTGCTCTGTGATGACCTTGATGGGTGGGATGGGGGGATGGGAGGAAGGTCCAAGAAGTATGGGATATATGCGTACATACAGCTGGTTCACTTTGTTGTACAGCAGAAACTAACACAACACTGTAAAGCAACTATACTCCAGTTTCTGTTGTATAGCAGAAACTAACACAACACTCTGTAAGCTGCTTTTGATTTTATCCACTATTTATTTATGTTGTGGTCAGAAAGTAAATTATCAGTTAAATCAAGCCCTTGAAAATTTACCTCTGTAGCATTAACTAACTTTCATACTTTCTTGTTTTTTTTTCATCTGCTCATTCATCCATTTTAACAGATTTTCAGCTCTTAATGATATAGCTAACACAGGCCCCAGAACAGTGTTACATGAATGGAATGTGTTCCAGGGATAAAATACCAAAGCACAGTGCATACTGTATTATTTCTTTTATGTAAAGTATAGAAACACACTAAATCTCTGTTATTTGAAGTCAGGGTTACTGTGGTGTGGGAGGTGGGGTCTGGGAGTGTGAGAGGCTTCTAGGTGTTGATAAGGTTCTGTTTCTTGATCTGGGTGCTGGTTACATGGGTATGTTCATTGTGTGAAATATCATTGTACAATATACCTATGGCATATGTAGTTTTCTGTTTGTATTTTATACTTAAATACATTTTTAAAAATATCAGGTTAGGGAAATACCCTTGGGCTAGATATACTTTGCCTCCAACTAGAACTTTAAGAATCCCAGAAGCAAAAAAGAAAAAAAAGAAACCACCAAAAGACAAAAACAAACAAACAGAAACCCCCACAAATGAACAAAAACCCAACCCAAACCACAAACAAATAAGAAAGAATCCTAGAACTGAATATAGAATCACAATGAAAAAGATCTTTGTCTAGCCCATGAGAGGAGGATAGATGCCTAAAAGGCTTTGGAGTCTTGCAAGTGTCCTGTGTTTTCACTTCTTACAGGCAAGGGGACTGTTGTTCAGTAAGTTGCCCAGGGTCCCACCAAAGCCTGCTGGAGAGCACCCTGACCCACCTGCTGCCTCCATGTGTGTTCTGGCCTGCCTCTAAAAGCAGCTCCTTCACAGGACTCTTCTTTATTAAAAGGGGGATTTGCATTACCATAGCTTACAAAGACTTCTAATGACAACTCAGGCAAAAACAGTTTCTTTTATTTAACCCTCAGGTAACCTGATTTTCAGTTGACCAGAACTATCAAATTATAAAAGATTCCATTTGTTTGAAAATTTACCATAGCTTTAAAAATCTTTACTTTCATGACAGTTCTATCAATTAGTTATTATTTGTATAGTTGTTTTAAAAAACAGCTTTGGATGATCTTTGAAGCTTGAATCAAGATACTACTAGATATTCTTCTCTGCATATTTACTACATAACACTGAAGAGATCCGTTTTAGGTTTGTATGTATTCTGCCACCATGAAAAGCCACTTTTTTCTCTGTATGCATGTGGCTACTTTTTACTTGAGTGATTACTCTCCTTAATTTAGGGCCTATTGTTCATATATATACATATATGTATATGCGCATATATATACACATACATACAGGCAGACATATACATATGTTTGTGTGTATATATATTATATATATATAATAACTTGTTTTTAGCTTTCTTACAATCTAATGAGTAGTCTCATCTTTCTCAATCCAACAAGCACTGCATTTTCTAGAATCTAGGCTCAGTTCTTATCCAGTGGCCAGAAATCCCTTATCCAGGGCTTTCTTATTCAGATGGTTTGTCTTGTCCGACTCTCACAGCAGTCTCTGGATTGACTGACTACATTATCCTCATATCTCTGTGGCCACCTGGAGAAAGAAACAAGCCATGTTGTATCAGAAGCAGTCTCTATTTGTTTTTTACTCCTACTTTCCTATTTATTCTATATGTTTTTTTCCCTGTTTATTCATGAATTCATTGAATAAATTTTTATTACTTACTTGCCATGTGCCAGACACTGTCTTAGGACCCTGCAGGGGTGCCCAACCCCCGGGCGCGGTACCAGTCAGAGGCCTGTTAGGAACCGACTGCACAGCAGGAGGTGAGTGGCAAACAAACGGAGCTTCATCTGCTGCTCCCCGTCGCTCACATTACCACCTGAACAGTCCCCTCCTGCCCACCCCCCACACCATCCATGGAAAAATTGTCTTCCACAAAACTGGTACCTGCTGCCAGAAAGGTTGGGGACCCCTGGTGTAGGATATAAAACGGTAAACAAAAATCAGCAGATCCTGCTGAACTGGACCTTACAGTTTATTGCAGAGATAGATCATTTAAAAAAAAAATCTTACAACTAAATAAAAAAATCACAAGTGTGGCAAGTAACTAGGAAGTGGAATTTTTGCTATGTGTGAGCAATAATAGGGGATTTCAGCATGTTAGAAATGGCTTCCTTGAAGAGAAAAATACTTGTTTTAGAATGTAGAGCATAAGTAGATGTAAATCAAAGAGAGGTAGGATGAGTATTCCAGCAGTGGGGACACGTGCACAGAGATTCTGAGCCGGGAGAATTCATGGCGCATTTGAGGAACTCAAAGAAGGCCAGCCAGCATGGCTGGAGCGGAGTGCACAGTGATGTGGAGGAAAGTAAATACGATTGGGAAAAGTGAGGGAGTCGGTGAACTGGTGGTCCTGATGGTTCAAAAACGGTTACCTAAGAAATGTTGAACTAAGAGTTTGGAAAGTGAGCAGTTGGTGGTGAGAGGTCGGGATTTTTACCTTCCTGATTCTGGGGGAGGATGACCAGGTGTCAGGAAATGATTGCAGGAGTGGTGACTGTACTAGAGTGGAGGTGAAGATCTTTGGAGATGAAGAAGCCAAGGAACTGAGAGGCTGTGACCAGTTATCCTTGTGTTTGTTGAAGTAGTTCAGCATGTTGTGTTGGCAGGCTTTGGGTGGAGTAGAAGATGGCTAGTTGCCGAGTCTTTAGTAAATAAAGTAGACTGAATGGTTCGGGTGGAGGGAACCAGTGGAGGGAGGAGGGGGAACAGCTTAATCCAAACAAACATTTCGTAAGATTTGAATGGTTTGGGTGATAGAGATAGCTTGGATTTTGAGTGATATTTTCCCCACACTTTTATTATATTTTGGCCAATATAGATTCAAAATCAGAGCTAAAGGAGTCTCCCCATTGGGTTACAAATTCCAAGATGACAGGAATTGTGTCTGTATAGATCTGTATAGATCTTCTTTGGCTTACCAGAAGACACGTGGTAGGTACCAATGAATAAAGCTTAGTGATAAATTATGAATGAAGTAAATAACACAGCTATTTTGGATGGAAGATTACATTGTTTTTATTTTCACAAAAGCCTACACATTTTATGAACTTTCACATGGCTGCCTGTGTGACTGTGACTACAGTTACCTTTGCATGTACATTTATATAGCAGTCTTATGTTTTTTTTCTTTCAGAAGTGAACTTTTTAATCAGAATAATTAATTTTCCTCTGATTCTATGGGAACTTTAGCATTGTTGTAAATATTTTGAGGAGCCAATTAGTCACATCATTTTGACAGGGATTGCACAGAGGGCCACACTTTGGTATGACTGGGATATGTTTTGTTTGGAAGGGATATTCCCTTTCCCCAAATTCAGGTTTGTAAGCTTTTATCATCCATCTAGCCAGCCAGTCAGCCACCTCTCTGTACCAAGCAATTGCTTGAGGGACTTAGGCAGCCTCCCAAAGTCTATAAACTATGTTTTTAAAGTCAAAAGGAGTATGTTATGTGTATGCAAAGGAAAAGACTAGCGAGACCTGCATCAAAATGTAAATAATGGTATATCTGAGTAGTGGAGTTTTTGTTTGTTTTTTATTTTGACCACGCCTCTCGGGTTGTGGGATCTCAGTTCCCCTACCAGGGATTGAACCCGGGCCATGGCGGTGAAGGCACTGAATCCTAACCATTAGACCACCAGGGAACTCCCTGGGTAGTGGCGTTTTAAGTGATATTTATTTCTTTTAGCTGAAACATTGTATGTGTGTATATATAAAACATGTGTATGTATATACATATATATATTTTTCTAGTTAGAATCTGTCATTTTTATAATAAGATTTTTTATAAGAATAATATTAGAGTAAAAGGAACAAGGATGGAGACAAACACGTCAGGCATAATTAGGCTATGTGAGAAGGAAAAAGGGTATATTGTGTAGGAGATGGATGAGTTGTCAAGGGTGGAATATGCAGGCGGACTGTCACTGCATACTTGACTCTACTGCAAGACGCTAATGCAGGATGCTCTCTTCAGTGGCCTCTGGTCATGGTCCCACATTTCCAGGTCACTTGGCAGAATTCCTAGAGTCTCAGGTTTTAAAGGTGCAAATAGTATGGGTTTCTCCCTTGTGCCTCTGGCATTTTATTCCTTGGGGAGAGGAAGCCATTGATTTCTTTTAACTGTGCTGCAGAAAACCCCAATAAATTCCTGGGGCTTCCCCTGCCCCCCTTACAGCTGTTACGGAGCCATGTTTTGATTCTGATAATACCTGTGGATTAACACAAATCAGAAATTTTTTCCAGAGTCACTCTCTCTGCAGCAGCTGGGCAGTGGGTTTGTTCATTTCACATGGGAGTGGACTTTAACTTCACATGTCAGTCCAGGACAGGTTTTTGCCTGACAGCTTTAAAGTTTACCAGATTTTCCTATTTCAGAGTTTAGAAGGCACCAGAGTCAGTTTAGGTGGCATTTAATATGCCTCCTTCTACACTGTGGGCCTTGGGCCAGGCAGGGTTGCAAAGAGCTCTTGCTTTAGAGATGGCCCAGTTTGTAATGCCATGCCAATGCCAAACACATGTTCTAAATGATGCAGCACTTACTTGAGACAGAGCATTCTAGGTAAAAGATAAATATTCATTCCCAATGAATGATGAAGGATGACATCTAGAATGATGATAAATTAAGAATGCCACTCTCTTAAGTCCAAGGAATTCTGTTCTGCATTTCAGATGCATTATAATTTCAGGATCAGAAAGAATAAGATGATACACTTTTAAAGTGTAAGTTATCTAGAAAAATTTTAGGTGATTGGAAAGTGTGCTCTCATGTCATGAGAAACTGTTCTGTTCTTCATAGCTCTGCTTTCAAAGGAAATTGAACATGGAACTCTGAAAGCAGAGGAATGGGATGTGAAGGAAATAATATTCAGTAAATCCGAGTTCTAGATGGCTTACAGATTTGTTAAAGAAAGTATTTCTAATCTATGACTATTATATTAAAATATAGTACTTAGATCATTTGCATCCCACTGAAAGTACCCTTCTCAGCTCCTTCAAACCCACCGTAGATGTTCACTTCTGCCCTTGATGAAGTCTTAGTCAGATTTCAGAGTTTCCAGTTCCTTTTAGTCACAAGAACAGTCTCATTTCAGAAATGTAGAGATCTTGACCAATGTAATATTATTAAAAACTTCTCCCCTCTCCCAAGTCAAGCTTGTTTCAGGCTTGAGAGCTTCCATGGGGCATGGAAGGGGTGTGATACCCAACACTTTTTGTCACCTCACTTCCTCTCCCGCTCTCTGGCCCTCCAGGACAGGGCTGTAAGGATCTGTGCAAGTCTGGTTCCAGTGGTACAGTTGTAACCTGCACTGCTGCCATCTGATGGGTGCATGATTGCTGACTCTCCCTCAAGGGGCATCTTTGTGGGTTTTTGGACAGCTCCTCCTAGGGACCTCTGGTGATAGTTATGCTGATGATGGCTATGCTTTCCCTGGCCAGATGTTTTTAACTGCCTCGCCTGCTCTTCTGGCGTTCCACTCCTCTGTTGGGATCACATTGCCTCCCCAGGTGGGCCTCTTGGGGATTGTCTCTTGAAGACAATCTGTCCCTCCTGTGGGCCCACAATCAGTTTTCAGAGAAACGTGCTTCTTCATCTGCCATTGGTGTTATTAGCCTGATGACAAAGCACTCTTTGCTTTGCAATTCCCGGGCAGCTAGCCAGCCACAATTTTATGTCTTTAGAGTCAGGTTTAAAATAGATAGGTGTTCCTATATTTCTCAAAATCTAAGGGATGCACTACTTCCAATATTTCTCTGAGTCACCCTTAATTCGGTACCCTTGGGTAAACTCCATTCCAGTGTTGGGTAGGAGGGTGTTCTGACAACTTTCTCCAGAGCAGTTCTCCCTGGTGGGCTCATTACCTGCTCCAGTGTAGCTGGAAGTGAGCAGTGGGCTCATGATGGAGATTGGCTTCAACTGACCTCTTGGCAAGTACTGAATATATGGTTTAACACCCTGTACCGGATGACTGTTTTAGCTTTCAGGTTTTTGGCTAAAGCTGGGAAAATTTCATTTTAATATCTTGTTTCAACAGTGCTTTTTTTTCTCATTTAGGTGGCTATGTTAAACTTCGTATTTAATGCAAGTAGGAAATAAAAGCATCCATAAACTGTGGTGAACTAGGAATGTATGATTAAAATAAGTAGAAACAAGAATTTTAGGTGTCTTGAGTTTTTTAACGTGGGGAGTACACTTTAATAAATAATAGTTTCACTTTCCTTCTCCAGTTTGAAGGGTATTATTATTATTATTAAAACCAGTAATTTCTAGTTTAATTACTATTGATCGTTCATGAGTAGCTAGACTGTAAGTTACTTTACCTTAAAAATGTCATTCAGTGTCCTGTGTCTGCTTAATGGAAATGCTTAATAATGTTAATATGCTACTAAGATGTTAATAAAATGCTTAATAATATGTTAGTAATAAATATGTTTAAGTGCCGTGTCTGACATAGGAATTTTTTCCCCTTGACTATAAAAATAAGTTATCTCAAATCTGCATCATTCTCATAGGATAGAAAGGAATGAGTAAAGTTTTTCACATTTATAAGATTTGCTGTTTTTTGCCTTTATTCCTGGCAGAGCCTCTACTGAAAGCCATTTTCCCCTGATCTTCCACTTGGTGATATTTTTGCTATGGTTTGTCACTCATGATGGATGTAATATAAGATGTTTATGGCTTTTTAATGACTGGCTTTAATAATATAAATGAGTTTCTATTTACTTAAAGAAGAAAGTACACATTTTGTGTGGTTTTTTATGTTTAGAATGTAAGCAATAATTTATCTTTTTTTTTTTTTTTTTTTTTTAAGTATAATGAGTATGGATCCAGGTTTAGTAGGGCCTAAAGCTCATGCAATTTGGGACATTCTCTCTAAGGAAAAGAAAACAAAATTACAAATACAAAATTAAACTCAAAAGTGAATATATATTTAGAGTGAAAATAGTCACAATAGCTGACAGCACAACAAAGTCCAGAAAAATAGCAAAAATAAACCTTGCTCTTTGTTCTCTGTGCATATACTTGTGGGGTGAACTGTAGTACAGGTTTATATCATGATGCCCCTCTGGGGTGTCCTGTCATCTCATGGCAGGCTGGGACGCGGACATATCCTGGGAAGCGTCCCTACACGGGGATGACTAGCAGTAACGTTGACTATACCCAGAAGTGACTGGGAACCAGGTAAATATATCATTAAATCCAAACTAAATTGTATCTTGAACTCACGTTCCCCTTAACTAGGTCTCAAAAATGTTCATGCCCACTTCAGTATCCCTCAACACAAGGGGAAGTGTGACGGGGAAAGGGAGGGGGAAGAAATAATGATGATAACTGATAGTGTTAAAGTATCTTGTTTTGCAAGTTTTATGAAAACACATGATCATGTAGCTAAGATCCTTTCAGTGGCCTGTGCATCTGAAAGGCCCTGAGGTTTAAGCTTTGTTAGCTTCGCAGTTGCCTCTGGGGGAGACTCATTCACAGAAAAATGAATAACCGAATGTTCCAGATGCTTAAGAGAATCATAAAAATCCATGTTTCTTACATTTCTTTCCTACATTCTTCTAAATTACTATCCAAAGCTATTCTTTTATCTCCATTTTTAATGTTAATATTAAACTACATAAGGAAGAAGTCCTGTGGAAAACTGTATGAATATTTTATACTTTTCATGTTTTGAATAAATTGTGTACTTAATTATTAGGAAGGTGGGTTTATGAGTAGCAAAATATGTTTACCGCAATAAGAAAAGCTAAAAAAGAAAAGCAAATCCCTGAAGTAAATGCTCTCTTGTGTTACTGTGCATCTGCCTGTGAATCATCTAGGTCACTGGAAAAAAACGGTAAAGTGCAGATTGTATATGCTTTGTTTCCCTTCTGCGTCCTTTTAATCTCTAGGTAGTAAGTTTGAAAGATTTAATGCAACATGTCTCAAGTGATTTTAGCTCTATTATGCCTAAACAGGAAATTGGAATCATGCAGCAAATCCTTCCAAAACAAGTAAAATTACACCTGGGGAGAGTGCTGTGGTGTAGACCAAATTGTGGAGGCCGAGGGCAGAATGACATATCTTACAAAATTTATCTCATTGCCTCTTTACAGGAGTGTAATTAGAATATTTTTTTTAAAAATTTGTATGGATTAAATTATTGATATATGATTAAAGATATAGATACATGGAAATATCTTATTTTTAATAGGCACCAACTAATACCCTCATAACTTGTTTCTGTAGGGATTTGTTTTTTATATTAACAACCACTTAATACATAGTAGTTTAAAATGATACTGTTGATAGTCATGTGTTCTGTGTGAACTCTATCTGACACCTTGTGTCCTAAATGTCATCTCGGAAAGTTTTGCTCTCCTCCTGTGGACAAGTCTTACTGTGGCCTACTGTGAGGACTTTTCCTGGTTCTCTGCCTGTTCTGGATACCACCCTTCTGTTCTTAAACTTCTGGTTTGCTTCTCCTGGTGGAATCTTCTTGTGACCCTCGCGATACTGGTTCCCTGCTCGTGAACGTGCAGTGAGTGATATCCCCACGTTAGCAGAATGGTAAACAACAGGCAGGCAGAGACTGCAAACCCAGGAGGAGAGCTGGCTAAGGTTGCCAAGTGCTATAAGGGGCATCCGCAGGGCTTCCTGCCCACTGCCCTTTATCATCTAGAGGAAAGCTACCCTCCAAGAACAGTGTCATTTTTAGCACTGTGTGCCCTGTGTCTGTTCTACACAACTGTGTTTCTGCTTCTGCTCCCAAAGGATAACAGCTCAGTTCAAATTCCTCAGCGCATCACCTAGAACTAGTGAAAGGCTTGCTAAGAAACTCTCCTAAGACTTCTGTTAGATCTGAAAGGAGTGTTCCCATCTCCTCAGTACGTTTTTGGTAGCCATGTAGATACTCTATATAATCAGATATTAAACAAACTTTTATATGAAAGTATTTTATATAAGTTAATGTTTACTATTTGCAGTTTTAAAAGATCTATAACGTTGTATTCTTGTTTAAATTGCTGCTGAACAGAAGCCTTATAAGACATGGATTTTGTTTTACATTTGCATAACTGTGTTTAAAGCATTATTGTCAGATATAATGTCATGTCTCCAAACGAATACCATTATTTTGGTGGAAGAGGGAAAATATTTCTCATGTAGGACAATGTAAGAATGGTGCCATCAGATTTCACTCTTCCTTTACAGATCTAGGAAGTAGTCTAAATGTTTTATCTACCAGCTCCTGCTCAAACAGTATTATGTGATAAATTATTAGCACAGCATTTATTTTGAATGTGTGAAATAGATAAATGAAAGAATGTCATTAATTTGTATGTAACTGGTTAATTTGTTTAAAAGTTTTAGGCAGATAAAAAATTTTTCCTATATTCTTGTTTATTTTTGAGCTATTTAGAGTATACTATAAAATTGAATAACTATGAGTTTTTGTCCATATTTTACTTTGATTTTCTCTCTTTCTGACCACTGATACCAGTAGTTCTCCCACTATTTCGTTATCAGTGGCCTGAATAGCATAATCATATGACTTTATGGAAAATCTATTTTCGTAATATATTGGAGTGCATATGAAATGAATAATATTTGATGAAATTAATAGACTTTTTAATGTGTCTTGGGAATCTAGTTCTTTTAAAGTTGGACAGATTTTCAGTAATAATGATGATACTATGATTTATTGATTTCTGACATTGTTCTAGATGCAATGCCTGATGCTAGGTATTTTATGCCCATTTGAAAGAAGAACCTTTTGAGAGGTCAGGGAATTTTGGCACCCAGCTAGTAGTAAGTGGAAGAACCAGATGGCAGCTCTTGTCTGCTCTGCTTTAAAACCTGTGGATCACCCCCTCCCTCCAGGATATTAGTGGACTGCAGAAGTGATGGGGAGTGACTAATACCTGATGCCAGAAAGAATCTAGGTCAAAGACACAGTTTAAAAAATCAGTTTTATGGTATGGATTAAACATAGCTCAAAATGGGTAATGTGAAAGTATAATATTTAATTATGAATTTAAAAAACCTTTTGTTAAATGAATATGACACCTTCAAATCTATATACATCATGCTCAGGTTTTGTATTGAAGTGAACCTTTAAGTAGTTCCTTCTGACTTACAATGTGGTTTTACATATGACCTACTTAAATGCACAGAATTTGTGTTCCTACCAGAGGAAGGCCTCATTTAGTTAGAAGTAATTTCTCTAACAAGAAAAATGTATTGAGTATAATTCCAAAACCTCCAGGAATAAGACTTCTAAGTAGACACATTATAGTGCTCCAGAATCCATATACTAAAGAATGTACCTTTTATTCAGAGAAGATCTCTTTAGGTTTTCACTGCTAGGTTATTTGTGATTATTTTATATTTTTATATCCTTGTTGGATATAAAACTCAAAGCAATAAGAGATGGCAGCAAAAAAGTGTGAAGAAATAGAAAAGGTATAATAAACAGATGCAGCAGTACAAACCATGTGGTAGTTTATATCCACGTAGTTTAACCTTCCCTCTTCCGAGAACGGATAACCGGCCAGGTTTGGTTTTGGAGGGAAAACAGGAGAGTCTCTTACTTGGGACTGTAGTTTCTCAGAAACCGAACAAATGTGAAAAAAGTTGAGAATCATGTTGGGCTGACTGTAGTGCAGAAGCCAGAGAAACAGGATGAAAATAGATCTGAGACATTGATGTCACACTAGAGCATAGGGCCAGGGAAGAAGCAAGGAGGTAAGGAGCTGGGAAGGCAGCAGCTTAAGCCAGGAAGCCCAAAGGCCAGCAGAACAAAAAGTATTGACGGAGCTGGATTTTAAACTTTCCATCTTCATGGGCCACATAATTTCTATATAAGATTATTTTAGCGGTGAGGATGTTTTGTAAGGAGGGGGAGCTAGAAGAAAGAGTTAAACCCTTTTGGGTGTAGAAATCCACGTTTTCCTTAGGCTATATGTTTACAGTCGTGTGAGTGTGTGTTTGTGTGTATGTATTTGTGTGTGTTGCAGGGGAAAGGTGGTAAGTGACCAGTTATGACAGGAGGCCGAACAACTCCTCCTCCTGCCCAAACCATCCCTTGGCATTGTCTGTGCTGACAAGGTGATTCCATGTGGAGGGATGGGGGCAGATTGGGACATAGGGCAGCGACCTGTGGGCTTTCACATCTTAGCAGCCTCTAAGGACTTCACTGAAATACAGCAGAGTAATAACTAAAGCTAGTGATGATGACCCTATGATGTTAAAAACATTAAATTATATGTCATCTCTGTAAGAAAGCAATGACTTAGATTCCCCACCGCTTCCTCAAGAGGTTAACATTTTAAAGCGTTGTCATTTTGGGAGGTAGTTCCTTTTAAAATTTACTTACTGATCCAAGTTCTTTCCCTAATGCTGCCTGATAAATAAGTTGTTGCTTTATGTAGCTTTAATGATACTGTTACTGCTTTCTGAAGGTGACTCAAGGCTAGCACTTTAATTTCATTTATGATCAGAGTTATTTTGCATAAAGATTAAAATTTGACTTGAAACAAGAGTGAAAGATTTATTTCATTAGGTCCAAATTCACATTTTTTACCTGACTTGAAATAAAATATAAAGTTAAAGTATCTAAAAGTACCTTAAAGCTGGAAAGAAATAACTACATTTTCTCAAAAATGCTCAGAAACTTTTTTTAAAATCCAGAGTTCTCTGTAACTGGGTAATACTGTTCCCCACTGAGTCTGTGTCAAAACTGAACAGTAATATATTTTCCTTAAGGCCTTTTTATGTGGTAGGTCTTCGACCATTTATTACTAACAGCATGTACCTTATCAGACCTGACAAGATTGCAGCCTGAAGGGTTATACTTTTATTCATACAACATTGTGGACTTGAGCTTCAAAGGAAGAATAAAGCCAAACTATTATAGGTTGAGTACTTTAATAAATATTAAATGATAAATGAAGCTGGTTCTGCACTAGCTGCAGGGTGTGTGGACAATAAAAGAAAATCTTCAGATGGTGATATGCATTATTATGGATGTCTTTCTTGCCTTTTGTAATCTCTCTCCTCTTACCATTGTAGTTGGAAGTGCTGGGAATGATGAGATAGGGTGTGTGATTTTTGTTGCCACCGATTTAAAAGTAAAGGAGATTTTAAACGTAAAACTAATTCTTTTTAGCAGGATAAACACAGAAGTGTGCTTTTGGTAATAATAGGCACTTAATCACTCCTCCTCACCTACCTACTCTCTCCAAAGTCGTGAACTTGATGTTGAATGTGAAGCACACCAGTCAATACATATTTCCGTTTAATGAAAACTTTAGTACTGTCATCGTGTTTGAGATGTCACAACATGCCTCAGTGAAAGAGTGCAGAATGCCTTATGATTCATAGGAGATCACTGAGTTATTCGATTGTTTGGAAGAAAAAGTAAGTGAAGCTGGGTATCAGAAGCTCATGAAAACATCTGTCCTCGTAGTCAGAGGTGGCACGTCCCCTTTAAGATGGTCCCGATGCTTCTTGCTTCCTGCTGTATTCCTGCCCTTGTATAATTACTTTCCCTTAAAAGTGGGCCAGTGTAGTGGCTCGCTTCTGATGGAGCACATATGGCAAGTGTGATGGATGTCACTTCCTGGGGTTAGACTAGATGAGATAGGGACTTCCCTTTGGCTAGCAGACTCTTGCCGTTGGTGGCTTTGATAAAGCAAGTTACTATGTTGGCACGTGGCGAGGAAGTGAGGGCAGCCTCCAGCCAGCTCAAAAAACTCTTGAGGAACTAAATACCGCCTCCAACTATGTGGGCTCGGAAGCAGACCCTTCCCAGTCAAGACTTTCGAAGAGATCCCAACCCTGGCTGACATCTTCATTGCAGCCTTGTGAGAGACCCTACAGCAAAGGGCTCAGTTAAAATATGTCCAGGTTTCTGATGCACAGAAAATGCAAGATTAAAAATACATATTGTTTTAAGCTTCTAAGTTTGTAGTAATTTTAAATATAGTGATAGAAAACTAATACTTAGGTCTATTAGTTAGCTAGAGGCTATCATAACAAAGTACCACAGACGAGGTGGCTTGAGCGACAGAAATTTATTTTCTTGTATTATGGGGGCTAGATATCCAAGCTTGGGTGTTGGCAGGGTTGGTTTCTTTTGAGGCCTCTTTGGCTTGTAGGTGGCCATCATCTTCCTGTGTCTTCACATGGTCTTCCCTCTTGACATGTTAGTGTCCTAAACTCTTAACTCTGTTTCCTTTGAGGACACCAGTCATATTGCATTAGGGCCTACCTTAATGACCTAATTTTAACTTAATTACCCCCTTTAAAGACCATATCTCCAAATACAGTCTCATTCTGGGGTACTGGGGGTTAGGAGTTCAATGTATGAATTTTACAGGGACCCAATCAGTCCATAAGAATAGGCTATATAAAATTCTGTAACTGTGTTTATCTCTATAGCTAAAACTCTATACCACTCACTTGTTGTCCATAAAGGTCTTTTGCTACCTTGTTTTTCTTTATTTTCGCATAGTTATGTATCAGATGATGTTTAGCTCACATGGTTTAGCATATATATTTGTATTTTCCTGTCTCCATAACAATTATAATTCCTGTAAGCATATGTTTTTCATAGGCTTTATATATGCTACTTTACAGTATTTAAGATGGTATTAGATGCATTTTCAAAATCTGGTTTAACATTTTGTGTTTATTTGTATATTTCTAAATGACAGTATTCTAAAAGTAGCTTGTCTTAAGAATGAAGACTGTTAAAAAGGGGGTTTGAAAGAATTTATATTTACTTGAAGCACTTGTAGTTCTAGATAGTAAGGCCAGAGCATATCTGTCTTTATATTTGGTAATCCAGGTATAATGGATATACTGTTAGATCCTATCTGATGCTATGCTGAGTCTTTAAAACACTGTTTCTTTTTGAGCTATTTATAACACTATATATGTTTAAAATATTTTCCTAAATTGCCAAAAAAATAAGTATTATTATGAAATAGTTCTTTATAGTGTATCTCAGTGGTTCTCAAAGTGTGGCTCACAGACCCAGGAGTCCCCAAAACCCTCTTAGGGGATCTGCAAGGTCGTTATCTGCCCTTTTTTGGTATGTGTTGACATTTATACATACTATGCAAAAGAAATAGTGCATAAAATTGGCTGAGGCCTTTGCATGAATCAAGGCAGTGACATCCAGTTGTGCTATTGGACTCTATTTTTCAACAATATGCACTCTCATAGACCAAAAAAACAAACAAAAATTTCACTTAAAATTGTCCTTGATGAACCAATTAAAATTATTACTGTTATTAAATCTTACCTTCTAGCACACATCTCTGGAACATGCTGCGTGACTCAATGGAAAGAATGCATAGAGCACCTCTATTCCATATCAAAGTACAATGATTATCTCAAGGAAAAACACCTGCACAGTTGTTTGAGTTGGGAGATGGATGAATTGGGCGTTTTTTCATGGAATACCGTTTTTATTTGAAATAACAACTGAACGGATAGCTATAATTATTCAGATTTAGGTTTTTGACAGAAGTTTTCTCAAATATGAACAAAGTGAGCCTGTCGCTTCAGGGAAAACAACTGATAGCATTTATTGACAATAACACAATTCAAGCTTTCAAACAAAAATTAGACTTTTGGAAAACTTGTATCCGTCCATGAGAACTAGACTTATTCCCCAAATTAAAGAATTTTCTGATGAGATTAGTGGTGATATTAACAATTGTTACTTTTCTGATAGTGTGTAATGAAATGTCAGCAAGAACTACATAACATACTGAACCAGTATTTTCCAGATGACCACTGCATCATATTATAAAATTATGCCTGAGTAAAAGACTCAAAGTGTAGAAAAAAGCAATGGATTTTAATGTAGCGGAGTAAAATTTTATTATATTGGACCATATATGATATATATATAGTTTGATATAAAGTTTATAACTTCATTGATATGATTCATTAAGTTTATTGATAAGGTTTCTGATTTCACATTGCAACTAACCTTTAAGAAACTACCATTTATCAAGTTTTGGTATAATATTAAAGAATAACATCTACAATTATCTGAAAAAGCTATTATGACACTTCTTTGTCCAACTATATAACCTTGTGAGTCAGATTTTCTTCATATAAACAACATAATTGCAGCATATTGAATATAAAAGCAAACATGAGAATGTAGCTGTCATCTATTAAGCCAGACCTCAAAGAGATTGCAAAAATTAAAAGTGCTGCTCTTCTCACTTTTTTTTTTAGAGGAGAGAGGGGAATGTAGTGTTTTTCATGAAAAATACGTTACTATGCTGGAGTTGGAAAGTCAGCATTTTGCTACCATCGTAGTAGAGATTGGTTCAGGCAAGAATCATCACTGAATGGTAAATCTAGAGGGAATATTTATGAAGAGCAAGGTGTTTTCATGGTCTTTTAAATGTCTTCCCACATACTTGTTAGTTACAAAGGAAAATTAAAAAGATAATTATTTAGCAAAGAAATTCAACAGCGCCTTGACCTGGTGATCCAAGTTATCATCACTTTTGAGGAGCAGTTGGACAATGTGTACCTCCAGATGTGATAGCCTGAGGATAGTGTTCTAGCTGAGAACATAGAGCTGTGAACGCGTGTTCTAGCTGCGAACACATAGCCTAAATCAAATCACGAGCAAACATTTGACAACACCAAAATGAGAAATATTCTCTTTAAGAAATAGACAGGATGATATTTTTCAAAAATGTCAGGTCAAAAAAGACAAAGGGAAACTGTGGAAATATTCCAGATTAAAGGAGCTAAAGAGAAATGACAACTAAATGCCATATCTGACCCTGATTCTAAATTAAAAGGAGAAAAATGCTATAAAGGACATCATTGGGTTAAATTGAGAAAATTGGAGTGTGGGTGGTAGATTATTGTCTTAATGTTAAATTTGCTGAGGTTGATAACTATACTGTGATTGTATGAGAATATCACAATTCTTAGTAATACACACTGAAATTTTAGGGGTAAAGGACCTTGATGTTTATAACTTAACCA
The DNA here is from genome assembly GCF_030028045.1 of Hippopotamus amphibius kiboko. NCBI lineage: Eukaryota > Metazoa > Chordata > Mammalia > Artiodactyla > Hippopotamidae > Hippopotamus > Hippopotamus amphibius. The sequence continues at coordinate 81,421,892 of NC_080198.1, forward strand.
TCAGATTGTTCATTAAAAATTATTTTGGGTATAGATACAAATATTTATGTTTATATATACGTGTGTCAATTAGATAAATATATCTATACATATACATGAACATATATAGGGAGGGAGGGAGAAAGTGGAAATGATGTAAAAAATGGGTAAAATGTTAATAATGTATCTGAACAAACAGTATACGGGTGTTTTTTGTACTATTTTTTCTTACTAATTTTTATTGGAGTATACTTGCTTTACAATGTAGTGTTAGTTTCTACCGTGCAGCAAAATGAATCAGCTATACATATGCATATATCCCATCTTTTTTGGATTTGCTTCCCATTTATGTCACCACAGTACATTAAGTAGAGTTCCCTGTGCTATACAGTATGTTCTTAGTTATCTATTTTATGCATAGTATCAACAGTGTGTATGCGTCAATCCCAATCTCCCAATTGTTCCCACCCCCCCCCCACCCCTTGGTATCCATACGTTAGTCTTCTACATCTGTGTCTCTATTTCTGCTTTGCAAATAAGATCACCAAGATCACCTATACCATTTTTCTAGATTCCACATATATGTGTTAACATACAACATTTGTTTCTCTTTCTGACTTACTTCACTCTGTGTGACACTCTCCAGGTCCCTTCACATCTCTACAAATGACTTAATTTTGTTCCTTTTTATGGCTAATATTCCATTGTATATACAAGCATAAGTCAAAAATTATATGCACTCTGGTTATATTAAAACTTCTTTTGGCCACACTGTCTTATCAGTGCTTTCCGTTCAAGGCTACTGTCTCCCCAGTCAGTGCTGTGTTGGTGTGAATGTGTTACATCAGTTCATTTGTAATTGCAGTGTGAGCAGAAGTAGATGCTGCGCTTGTGATTTACACGAAAGAAGAGCAGCGTGCAGTGATTCGTTTTTTGTGGTCTGAGGGTGTGCACACCCGCACACTTCTGCCCACACTGTCAACACTCTGCAGAAACTCCATTTTGAGGTATTGAAGCATCCTCCCTGTAGTCCTGATCTTACTCCGTCTGACTTTCACCTGTTTGGTCACCTGAAAGCAGCTTTACGAGGATGAAGATTCACTTCTGATAAAGAAGTGAAGATAGTGATGCATTTGTGGCTCGTACCTCAGCCTAAAACATTTTTTTAATGAGGTAATACGAAAGCTTATTGACAAATGGACAAAGTGTGTTGAAAAGCAAGGATATTATGTTGAAAAATGATGTATTTGTCTTTTCTAAAAGTTAATTAAAATAAATTCTGCAGCCAGAGTGCAGGTAATTTTTGACTCACCCTCATGTGTACCACATCTTTTTTATCCATTCCTCTGTTGATGGACATTTAGGTTGCTTCCATGTCCTGGCTGTTGTAAATAGTGCTGCCATGAACATTGGGGTGCATGTTGTACTATTCTTATTTTTAAAATTATCTGTAAGTTTCAGTTATTTCCAAAGAAAAATTTAAAAATTAAATGCAGTCACTTATGTTAATGTAATGGGTTCATTATTGTTTTTAAGTGAATTAATAAATATATATTTAAAGTTTATTTTGTTTCTAATAGAGTTAACATTAATTGATCTAATCTACATAAACAAGAGCTTGGTGGGGGGTACTTAATTTTTGAGTGTTGAGGTTCTGAGACCACAGAGTTTGAGGACCATTGGCATAAACTGTGTGTGGGTGGTTAGGTAGGTGTCACCTCTCATTCTCTTTAAGGCTATTTTGTGACACTACTTAATGAGAGCAAATTTGGTAGATGCCACTTACTAATTTTATAATCTTAACTTCTCTCTGCCTTAGTTGTTGTGCTTGTAAAGTAGGGATGATAACATTGCCTATCTTAGAGGGCTATTGTACAGTTTAAATCAGGTCCTCTGTGTGCAGGCTTTCAATAAGAACCACACTCCACAGTACTATTCTTACTGGCAACATGTGTTTCTGCTGTGTTCTTGCCTCTCTCTGCCATTTATTTTGTGCTTTGGCAGGTGATTTGGGTTATAATTATGTGCATATGAATGACTACAAAGAAACCAAAGGAGAGTATCAGATAGTTTTTAAAATGCACGTTTGCAGTAGTCTGTGCCCCTTTGGTTGGTTGGGGAAACGGAGAAGGGTGGAGACGACCAGGCAGTTTGGTGTTTAGGGAGTCCTTGATATACCGCAAAGCATCGTATGCCTAGGAAGTTGGACCAAAAATTGTGTGAAGAGTGGTTGATAGAAAATACAACTGGAGGGGCTTCCTACGTGGCACAGTGGTTAAGGATCCGCCTGCCAATGCAGGGGACAAGGGTTCGATCCCTGCTGCAGAAAGATCCCACATGCCACAGAGCAGTTAAGCCGTGCACCACAACTATTGAGCTTGCGCTTTAGAACCCGTGAGCCACAACTATTGAGCCCATGTGCTGCGACTACTGAAGCCCACGCACCTAGAGCCTGTGCTTCGCAACAAGAGAAGCCACGGCAATAAGGAGCCCACACAACACAATGAAGAGTAGCCCCCCACTGCCGCAACTAGAGAAAGCCTGAGCACAGCAACAAAGACCCAACACAGCCAATAAATAAGTAAATAAATTAAAAAAAAATTACGAATGGACAGGGAACACTTTGTTGTTAGGGATAAACTGGTATTAACCCTGTTTAGCACTGGTTGCACTGGCATTCCAATCACCAGATAGGTATCCTTTGCTCAAATGTTTACATCTATATTGGCTTATTTAAGTTGTAATAGTATATACCTAGGGTAAAGATAAGAAAGAATACTATTGTGCTATTTTTACTGTTTTCCCCAGCGTAAGTCTAAATGCAGCCCTTCTATACCTCATTCAAGCCAATAAAAAATATAATTAGATTGTTAAACTAGCTTCAAGCCAATAAAAAATAAAGATAATTAGATTGTTAAACTATTGTTTTCACCTAATTCCAAATTCAAATGATTTTTTTTTAAATAAAAGTAACCAAAGAATAAATGTAAAGGCTTTATGTCATTTTGATATGCTGTTTATTGTCGTTTGATCTCTTTTGTTAAAAGTTGTGATTTATTTTTCTGTTTTTTTTTTTTTTTTTTAACAGATCATCAGAAACTGGAAAGGGAAGCTAGAATCTGCCGTCTTTTGAAGCACCCCAATATTGGTAAGGAAGTGTTTTCAGTATATTTTAAATATTAATTAAAATTTTACATTATGTAATTTTACCACAATTTAAAAAAATATTAATTTAATAAACTAGAAATAATTGCACTTGTTAACAAATAGTCTCCTAACTTTTGATATTGGTTACATTTGATTCTTCAAAGTTTCTTTAAAAAGGTTTTTCCTAAGGTAGCAGTTCTTTCATATGAACACTTTTAAAAATAATGCTAGGTGTAATTAGTTACGTATCTTTAAGGATTCTTCAGCTGCTGCTACTGAAGTATGGAGAGACAAAACTTATGCCATTCTATTAGTCAGCTAAGTTACTTTTCACCTGTCTTGTAAAATGTTTACCTTGTCATCATTGATTCTATTCCAGAAACTAGTAAAATGGTTTTAGAATATTATCCCTCATGAATATAATAGCATGATAGTGTTCAAAAATAAAAAATATTGATGAATGTAAGGCAAATAGAAGAAGGAAACAAAGGAAAGAAAAAGAAAATGCTACATTCTGTGACAATAGTTTTGATTATTTCTGGAAAATGTTACTGTCCTAGCTCTGTCAGTTTTACTGTCACCCAAAGTATTTCTGATGGGCAAGGCGTGAGAGAGGGAGTGGTAGTTCAGTAGAGTTAGCAAAATCATTCACTGAGAAGGTTTATATTTCTCTATTTTTATAGATAGGGCCATTCAGTTTCTATTCCTTCCTTGAAGTTTTTACTATCCTGCATTTTAGTGGGTACTTCTTAGGTTCTTAAGCGAGTAAATAGATACTAACAAGTAAATCTGAAGCATTAACAAACTAGCAGCTGTCTAATAAGAGTCTCCTGGTTTAGAGAGAGAACAAAACAACCTCTGAAGTGTAACTATGCCTCTTTATAAGTATTTTACCCTAATGAAATCTATGGCATTTCTTTGTTGAATGTATTATTTTGTTAGGCCTGCCATAACAAAGTACCACAGACTGGTAGCTTAAACAGAGAAATGTATTTTCTCAAATTTCTTGTTTCCAGAAGTCTGGAAACAAGAAGTCTGAGATCAAGGTGTAGGGAGTGTTGGTTTCTTCTGAGACCCCTCTCCTTGGCTTGTAGGTGGCCATCTCCTCCTTGTGTTTTCACATGGTCTTCCATCTGTATGATGTCTCTATTTTAATTTCTTCTTTGTGTAAGGGCACTTATCATATTTGGATTAGGGTCTACCCTAATGACCTCATTTTAACTTAATTACTCTTTTAAAAACCCTAACTCCAAATATAAACCCATTCTGAGATACTGGGAGTTAGGACTTCAACATGAATTTTGGAGGGACGCAATTCAACCCATAGTATTGGCTAAAGAGAAATTACACAGTGATAACGCACTATAGTTCGAAGAGTGCTTTTCTTCCTCAGGTTTAGGATAAAATGAACTTGTTATTCTTATGAAGGAGAGTTTTTTTTGCTTGTTTGTTTTGTTTTCAATCAGGATCCTTCTGTGAAACTCAATTTTTGTAGATAGCGAAAGTAGTTGCCTCCATTTCCTCTAGCAGACCATAGTCAAACCAAAGAAACCCAAAGTGAGACGAAAATGACTTTTGTTTTGACACCCCATGCAGAATAACCTTACCAAAAAAGGGGAAGTTGTACACAGGGGACATCGCACCATCAACACACTCTGACACGTCATAGCATTTTTTCAGGGGTCCATAGCAGCCAATGTCATAGCTCCTTGCTCGCCTCGCTGGAGGTTTTCTTTTCTCTCTCTCAAGTCTTTTGAACTCTCAGACCCATTTCTGACCACAAGAGAAATTTCTAGTGATCCTGTACTTCCGGGTATAAATCATAGATAGATCGAACTTCTAAGGCACAATCTCAAAAACCAGAACAGTGGCCAATTCACTTATATCATTCATTTACTCAGCAAATTAATTTTCTGCGAATATGGTGGGAACACAGCTGACTAATATTCCTGATCGTGTGGAGCTTGCATTGTTTTCTGTTTTTTGTTTTTGTTTTTTTTGGCTGTGTGCGGGCTTTCTTTGGTTGCGGTGAGCAGGCTCCGCATTGCCGTGGCTTCTCTTGTTGCGGAGCACGGGCTCTAGGCCTGTGGACTTCAGTAGTTGCAGCACATGGGCTCAATAGTTGTGGTGCATGGGCTTAGTTGCTCTGTGACATGTGGGATCTTCCTGGAGCAGGGATTGAATCTGTGCCCCCTGCGTTGGCAGGCGGATTCTTAACCACTGCACCACCTAGGAAGCCCGGAGCTTGCATTGTTGGGGTAGACAGACTGTAAACAAAGTAGAGGATGTTAGGTTGTGATACTTACTAGGAGAGAAAGAAAGCAGGGGAAGGAAATTGGTATGTTCGGGGATAACACTTTAAATAATTGATCAGGATGACTTTATTGAGAGTGAAATTTGAGTGAAAAACTAAAAAACAGGAGAAAGCAAGACATTTGGCTTTCTGGAGAACCAAAGCTTTACAGGCAGAGGGAACAAACTGCCTTTGTAAACAGGCCCTGAGGTAGGAGCTTGCCCAGTGGATTACACCAAAGCTTTTTTTTTTTTTTTTAATTAATTTATTGGCCATGTTGGGTCTTTTTGCCCTGCATGGGCTTTCTTTAGTTGCAGTGAGCAGGGGGTACTCTTTATTATGGTGCTTGGGCTTCTCACTGCGGTGGCTTCTCTTGTTGTGGAGCACGGGCTCTAGGCGCGCAGACTTGAGTAGTTGTGGCTCTTGGGCTCTAGAGCACAGGCTCAGTAGTTGTGACACACAGCCTTAGTTGCTCCGTGGCATGTGGGATCTTCCCAGACCAGGGATGGAACCCATGTCCCCTGCACTGGCAGGCAGATTCTTAACCACTACACCATCAGGGAAGTCCTTCTGCCAAAGCTTTTTTTTTTTCTAATTGGGGAAATGAGGATGAGTTGTTATTCATTTTATCTTAATTGATAGAGATCTCCATGTCATGTAATGTGACAATGTTGTATTTACTCATGTAAAGAAAAATGATGAAACAACAACAGTAATGCCATGTAATATTAAGTAGCTGCAGACAAGGATGTGATGTACAGGTAGATGCCACAGTGGACATCTGTGGGTGGACTGGGACGGGCGTGCAGTGAGCAGAGCACGGCTGTTCCTGTTGAGGTCATTGAGCCATTAACAGCTTCACAGGGATCACTTGCACTTCCTCCCTACTCGTTCAGATTATGAAGGACAGCATTTGGCCTTAATTCCCTGAAATAAGGTAATCTGATATCTGAATAATATGAGACTCTTGTTCTTTTCTTCCCCTTCTTCTGTTCTATTATTTTCTTGATTTTCTTAAAATCTGTCAGGTTTTAGAACTTCAAGGAAGGAAATACTATTTTTGTCAATTTTTTCCCCTGTGAAAATTGGCTTGTTATATTTTTATTTTTTGTGTGTCTTTCTCTTGGCACAGAATCGATAATCTGAGAATTTACAGTGAGTAAAAGGTTTCCCCCAAAGAAACATATTAAACCAACTAAAAGTGGTCGTTCACTAAACCACTTTCTTTTCTTCAGTGTAATTTTTTAATGTTTTTCTGATTTTCAAAGTAATACACACATTTAGCAGAAAATTTGGAAAACACAATCATGTATGAAGACGAAACTAGAGAGAACAACTTTTAATATTTGTTATGTTTATTTCTGCCTTCTTATATGCTAATTTTCAGCATTCTCTTGTGTGCATTTTCATACCCCTTTAGACAAACCATGAAAAATATAGTTTTTAATTGCCTAGCCCAACAAAATTTTATTGAGTGTGTAGCCATTGCCAGGCCATGTTCTAGGCTCAACACCCTGGTGACGAAGCAGTGATCAAGGAAGATCGTGTCCCTGCTCTTCCAAAGCTTTGCACCATAAACAAATAATCCATTGTAATAATGTCATGGGATTGGTTCTGTGCAGAGAATTAAAATTGCGTAATTTGATACCAGGGCTTTGGGTGGCTATTGTCAAAGCGAGACAGAATCAGACACTAGTTAAAGGCGACAGATTTTATTTAATATTACTGGAGCAGGAGAAAGAGCTGAGTTAAATTCCAATTGTAGCAAAGATAGCTGGAGATTTTAGGGCCCAGGAGCAGAATGAGGGGTCAGTGGGTGGAAAATTATTAAAAGGAGATATCAAAAGTAGGGGGATTCTTGCAAAAGTGGCCTAGGATAACAAGATTCTTATTAAAGGCAGACCAAGGATTTAGATATCAAGCAAGGATGGTGAGGAACCTGATCAGATGTCAACGGTGAGCAAAAGTCAAGGGTGGGAGGATGACTTAGTAGGAGTCCTTGCCAAAACTAGCTTCTGCAGGTTGAGGACAGGACTGCAAAGGACAAGACTTAGTTGAAAAAAGGGCTTAGAGGAGCCTGTCTAAAGTTGGTCAAGGAGAGAGTCTTTGTCAGTACTTTAGAGTGGCTTGTCTGACACAGTATATACGTGGAGGTCACATTTAAACTGATAACCTAAATGACATGAAGAAACTGTCACAGAAAAGCTCAGGGAGGGAGGGTTGCAAGCAGAGGGAGTTCCCCTTGTTAGGGGAGGAGTCAGGGACCAGCATGCGCCCTGCCCTGAGTGAATGGGAGATGACCTGCGATGAGTCAGAAGGGTTGGTAGTGCCTGGTGTTAGGGCTTTGTAAACCAAGTTAGAGTGTCTGGGTTTTATTATAAGCCAGTGGAAAGATCGTAAGTAAGAGGAGTGCGTCACAGTCTGCGTTGCTGTGTCTGCATGTGTGGATGGGTCGTGGTCACCTGAGCAGCATCAGGGATACCAGTGCTCCACCAGTTCATCAGAATCTAGTTTTCATCACCCTAACGCCCCTCGACTCCATCTTCTTGGGTGAGAACTGAAATACACCCGGGTGGCACTGCTCTCTGTGTGGGCCACATAGTCTCTGAAAAGCACCAAGCATATTTCGGTTCCACAAATTTGAAAGTGCAGGCAATTTCCTAAGCAGCTCCATTTTTTCTCTGCCTTTGGAGCAGCTAGTCAGACAATTTTGTTTGAACAACCTGGAAGGATTATAGCTAACTCTAAACTAACGTTACAGTGTTGAGGGAATTTGGAGAGAACATCTGACCTCATGCTTCTGTTAATTAGCTTGTTTTTTATCATTATGTTCATCTTTTATTTGAATAAAATGGCCTGTTTTCTCTTGAGGTATAAACAAATTTCTGGTAAACCAGGTAGTTTGAGCTGTATATCAGCATATCAAACAAGGGGGAAATACCTTTCAGGTAGTGAAATAAAATACTTAAGGTAATAGCCAAATTGTTATCAAAATTATTCTGTATTTCCATTGTTTTTGTGCTTGATCTTTGATAAGCAGTATTACTGAGGAATTTATTGAAACCTATAGTGAAGCCCAAATAACTAAAAACAGTAAGGAAAAACTAGGAAGGTGGGCAAAAGACTCATTAAATTCAACTATATAGGAATCTGAAAAGAACTAGACCAGGGAAAGAAAAGAGAAAGTAGAGCTTTGATCTGACGAATTTGATGTCCTAAGTGAGAAAGTACCCTCTTATAGTCCTTTATTTTCAAGGAGATCAGTATTTGAGACAACTTCGCAGTTGGTGATATGAAAATTTTTATTACTGGGTTATCTCATTCTCTAAAGACTTGAATTTACACTTTGCGTAGACATTGGAAAGAGCAAGACAGTTATTTGAAAGTTTTAAGAAACATTTATATTTGCAGATCAGTATCCCCTTTTAAGGTAAGCCTTTACTGATAAGGCTCAAAGAAGCCCAGGAGCTAGAGGGCCAATGGAAGGCTCTTGTGGCCTTTTAAAATCTAGTCTGTATTAGTGCCCTGGGACCCCTGGTGCAATAAGTTAACCTTCCTGAGATCATAATCTCCTAATGATTACATCCGTTCTACCACCTCTCACAGCCACTACCCCAGAACACATAAACATCATCACTCATATGTTATTATAAAGTGCAATAGAAAATTACAGTATTAATAGAAAACTCTAGACACTCGGTGGACCCCACTTTATTCTACTTCTGACACTGGTCTGTTCTGTGAACTGCCGAAGCACATCCCATCTGCTCATTTACTTTTAGCTGTTCTCGCTGTAAAGCAGAGAAATATTTGATCACTTTATTTCCTTCTGAGAATTATTAGAGTTAAATAATGCATCTTGGGACTTACTTGGTGGTGCAGTAGTTAAGAATCTGCCTGCCAATGCATGGGACGTGGGTTCGATCCCTGGTCCAGGAAGATCCCACATGCTGCAGAGCAATTAAGCCCATGTCCCACAACAACTGAGCCTGCATGCTGCAACTACTGAAGCCCATGCACCTAGAGCCCATGCTCTGTAACAGAGAAGCCACTGCACCACAACGAAGAGTAGCCTCCAGTCTCCACAACTAGAGAAAGCCCTTGCGCAGCAATGATGCAGCTAAAGATAGTAATTAATTAATTAATTAATCTTATCATTTTGGTGAGGAGTTAATAAACTTCGGAAGATATTTAATGTAAATAAACAAATAAATTATTAGGGGGCATTACTTACCAAGTACTATGTAAGTAATTTTAATTTTTTAATTGAGGTATAGTTGATTTACAATATTATATGTTTCAGGTGCACAACATAATGATTCACTTTTTAAAAATTTTACTCCATTTCTAGTTATAAAATATTGGCTGTATTCCCTGTGCTTGCACAATATATCATTATAGCTTATTTTATACATAGTAGTTTGTACCTCTTAAAACCCTACCTCTCTATTGTACCTCTACCCCCACCCCCATGGATAACCACTAGTTTGTTCTCTATATCTGTGACTCTGCTTCTGTTTTCTTGTGTTTGCTAGTTTGTTTTGCATATAAGTGATATTATACAATTAATTAATCATTTCTTAATGTTTAGTAGTTTCTTCCTGAGAGGAATACACTCAATAGTGGGAAAAAATATTTCAGAAACTGTTATGTATTATATATATGATATACACTGTGTATGTATATCATATACAATGTAATATATATTATATATAAATAATCAGAATCATAATATTGTAATAAAAGATGTCATAGATTATCTTATAGATAGTACAAACTCTTAATTTTTTTTTTGTTTTTAATAATTAGGGAAACTAAAGTTTTCTGAATCTATATGACTTATCCAAAGTCAAAATTCTTTGATGACATTGCCAAATCTAAATTCTTAATATCCTCTATATAAAGAGGTACTGATGTCTAGGGAAGCTGATTTGCAGCAGTAAAGTTGAAAAGGCATTGGAATTCGTGTTCCCTTTCAAGGAGAATTTTGAAGTTGTTTTTGGTTCAAATCAATCCTCCCCTGTATTTATTACAGGATAAATATTAAGTTAAAAATGACTAATCCTAATACAAGAAAAGAAAACTTTGTAAGTTTTGGAGAGCATAAGTGATACCTTATATATTAACCCTGGTATGGAACCATTATATTTCAGAGAGATGCTCTGATTGAACAGGTTTTATAGTTTGACATATGTAACAATACATGAAATTACATACACTGACAGGTAGAGATTAAAGACTGTATAAAGACTTTACTTTCTATATAAGCAGTTTCCCCATGCCTATGAGTGATAATTTATGGCATCTAGGATATATATAATTTCCTTTTCCTAAAATGTAAAACTGGAAGAGCCCTTAGGAATGATCTAAGCCCAATATAGATTTTACAGATAGAGACTGGAGGTAATATGCCCAGTTTCTATCTGTAAAGGTCACACACAGATCTCCAAAGAGAAGAAAAATGTGCTTATTACCTCATTTTGCATGTACTGTCTCTTCTTTTAACTGATTTTGGAGGCATGGCATCATTCTGTAAAAGTAATATTTGAACCTCAATTTTAGATCTCTCTAGTCTTTGCAAAAATTTCTTGGGTCAAATATCTCCCCTCTAATTTTCACAGGATAAAATTAACAGTCGTTGTTTGTTCTTCTGATTTTAACAAAAATTTACCTTTTTGTAAAAAAAAAATTTGTAAAAAAAAAAATTTACCTTTTTTTGTAAAAAAGTGAACCTGGAAGTGAAACCTCTTCCAGGTTCCTAGAATTTATAAGGAACCAATCAAATCACATTGTATAACCTTAAATTCAATGAATATTAATCTTAAATATTCCCAGTAGTTATCAAATAATTAAATTGCCTTAAATGGGTATTGTTACAAGATTTCGGTTTTAAACCCTTTGAAAGAAAGAGTCACAAGGGAAAGAACAGTTAGTGTAAGTAAATGTTAACTGATGTGCTGAGAAAACAAAGTGGATGTTTTTATGAATGACAGTTAAAAGTCTTTTTCAGTGTTATGAGAAATCCAACAACGTTCTAAGGGAGTGATACTTAAATAGTTATTCTTTATCACCTTCTTCTTTTTGGGCAGTTATTCATAACAGTTTATAATTACACAAGAATATGTAATTTTTATTGTTAAACAGCTTTCTCTAGTGACTCTCCAACAGATAAAAGGTAATTTAACGCTATTCAGTAGTAAAAAGCAAAGTACTCGTTTTATCTTCACCTTTTATTTGATTAAATCTCACCTCTTTTTCTTGATTATTTGGTGTGAAGGCTAAATTACTTCTTAGAATATCTTACTGTCTGCAGAAATGATTAACCTCTCCTAACAAAAGTGAGAAGTAGCACAAAGAAATCGTCTTCTCCCAACTAATAAATATTTTCAAAAATATGCATTATTATCTACTCTAGCTTCTTTCTTTTTTTCTTTCTTTTGGTTCATTTAATGTGGTGCCAGTAACATACCCTTTATAATTCTTAGTTGAAAGTTAAATTCATAATCTCTTTAAGTAAACAACTTAGAGTAGAAAGATAAAATATAGGCGTAAAAACTATAGGTTCAAGAATATTTTAAATTCTCTTTTAATTAGTGAATTTGGATCTAAGTCCACTTGTTATTGGTTCCTTTGTAAATTATTTTTTCTATATATTAAATGAAAAAGCTAGTTTCTGAGTTACACTAAAAGTAGTTAAATTTTATATGAAATAATACAGAAAAATGGTCCTGTTACAAATGAAGAACAATCTGTGATGGAGACTCGCTGGGTGTAGTACAGTTTGATCTACTAACGCATAACGTTTGCTTGAACGTATCTCCTGATTTTTCTACTAACCTTATTTTATTTCCATCTTGTCCTGTCTTCCCTAGTTTCAAGGTAGAATCCCCTAGCAGAGTATTGGAAGTTTAGAATAGTTTCTTGGATTCAGAATTATGCCCTAATAAGACTTTAAAGGAAAATAATTCCAAATATTACTTGCATCTTTTTCTTTGTTTTCTTTACTGGGGCTTGAGTTGTACAGAATCCCATCTCCTCTCCCTTACCTCACCACAGGCAAGAACGGCTTCTGTAGCCAGGAAGCCTAGGAAAGAGCTCAGGGATCTTTTAATCACTTAAAAATCATTGCTCTTTTCCCTTTCTTCTGATAGCTTCGATAATAAAAATAAATTTAGATATAGTAAGCTATTGTGTTAAGATTTGATGATGGCTGACTAAAAGGAGAAAAATTCCAAGGAATTTTGTCACTAGAATTAATAACAAAACTGTTGACTGTGTTATCAGGCACTGGTCTAAGTGCTCTCCATGCATACAGTCTTTTAAGCCACCATACAAACAAGTGCCATTCTTATCTCCATTTTACAGACCAGGAATCTAAAGCCCAAAGAGGTTACAGAGTTAACCAAAGTCATGCAGCTAGTAAGTGGTTGAGTTGGCATTCAAATCTGCACATTCTGCTATCACAGTCCATGCTTTTCAGTGAACACTGTGCGGCCTCCAGTAGCTGTGTAACTTTGCAGTACTCACACTGTTGTTTAATAAGTAGAGAAAAAAATCTCAAAATTTTATGAAGATTAAAATAACAGTAGACTAAGATCCTTTCCTAGAGATCTTATATAATTTTACTATTTATCTTTAGTTCTAACTTGAGAGCTGAACTATCATCGAGATCATTGAAACACTCATAGTAAATACAGATACTAATTATATTTTAGTGACAGTAAGTTTTAGTATCTTGGTAAAAGTGTTTTAAGTGGTCATATTTGATCCTGCATTAATTATTTACTTGCTATGCAAGACAATCTATTACTCTCCTCACTTATGGATAAAGAAAATGAATATTTATCAGAAAACAGTGAAGGTTAAGGAAACAAACCTAATAGTAATTAAGGTGAAATGTAACATGACAAAGTAAATTTTAAAAACTATTCTTTAGGGACTTCCCTGATGGTCCAGTGGTTAAGACTCGGTGCTGCCAATGCAAGGGGCCTGGGTTTGATCCCTGGTTGGGGGAACTAGAGCCCATGTGCCGCAACTAAAGATCCTGCACTCGGCAGTGGAGATCCTGAGTGCCACAACTAAGACCCAGTGCAGTCAAATAAATAAATAAATATTAAAAAAAAAACCCACAACTATTCTGCAAATCGTAGACAGAGAATCAGGACAGGACATTTACGGGATGATGGATTCTAAGATCAGATGAACCCTCAGGTGGCCATGTGTGTTTTAAACAACCAATGCTCATAACTTATTTTAGTAGAGTACATTCAGGAAACAGTTCAGAGGTAACTTTTGAAAGTGCAATTTAGAGTTCAATTATAACACTTTTAGCATTTTATAATGCTTGATGTGGTTTAGTTTGGTAGAAAAGTCACTTTAGGAAAGGTAGTGCTATATGTTCTCAGTATTTTTAAGTTTGAAAATTAGAATTTGTTTTCTTTAAAAATGCTCCAAAGGTAGAAGCATTTTTGCTCTTTGAATTTGATTCATAGTGCATCTGCTTAACAAAAACAGATAAACTTGCCATGGAGTGATGATTGTGTCAGGTTATTGTTTGATATGTTAATTTTGTTGATTAGTTTAAAAGGCTAATGGACTGTTGCAGGAAAGAAGATAGACACACAGTAATATGACTTGAATTCCTCTTCTGTTAAAATGTTTTCTCACATTTTGTGTTTCAGTGGTTATTTACAATATGTTGTCTATGAAATGACAGAAAAATTATTTGGTAGGATTTTGTTCACACTGTTGAAGTTCAGTAGTTCACTGTTCAAAGATTGCTTTCAATTTTCAGCAACAGGTATATTGTGTAAAAGTTTTAACGCAAGGCTTAGAATAAGAAGAAAAATTTCTGTAGCCTACAAAATTAATCTCCAAAGAAGATGGCATTAATTTTTGTGAATCTGTTATTTTGATGTGTAGGAAATCTTGTCTTTCATTCATTCTGTCCAGAAAATGAGTAATTTTACTTACAAATATTTAATTGGAATCTTATATTATGTAAACAGTTCCCCTGTAGGGATATTCACAATTATGATTCCCTTGAGTATCAATGGTTTTGCCTATTCAGATGAATTTTGGTTGGATTATTTTTTAAAAAACAAACAGTGCTTTAATTGTTAATCTATTTTGTATTAAGAGCAAAACACTTTATAATTGAGGTAGTGAAACAGTATTTTATATTTTGATTAGCTCTGAAAATATCTTAAAAAATTATTAAAAGTTACTGATTTAATTTCTTCCTATCCATTATTTCTTCTTCTAATTTCTTAATCATTACATGAGTTTTTTACATCAACATTTGATCTTAGAAGTAAAATGTTATGCCAGTCTGGATAAACATAAAATGAAACAGGTGAGCAAAATTAAAGCATATATGATGTGATTTCCAGCAATTAGCATTAAGCATTGATTGAGTTGAATAGTGCTAACTCTGTTGCAGTTAAAATACTGAAAGACTACAGAGATGAATGAGACATAGTCCTTAACCACAAGTTTACAGTTCAGGAGGACAGATTGTGATGTATGAAGCTAAAATACAGTGTGGTTACATACTGTAATGAAGCTCTTACTAAGTGTCATGAGAACACTAAGGAATAGGCTAAGAATTTTAACTGAAGTACAGTGGATAATGAACAGAATTTTGCTATAAAGAAGTAGGGATTGGACTCAAAGCATTATAGAAAGAGCATCAAAAGGAAAGATCAGATATAAATGTCCTTGTCACACTTGAAGAATGATAGAAAATCTGGAATGATTGGAGTATAATCTGTGTGTTGGCCATAAAGTTTGATTGGGAATAGTAATGGGGAGTCTTGACTTTCTATGCCAGGAAATTTTATCACTAATCTGTAGAAAATAGGAAATTACTAAAGATTAATTTATGGGCTTCCCTGGTGGCACAGTGGTTAAGAATCTGGCTGCCAATGCAGGGGACATGGGTTTAATCCCTGGTCCGGGAAGATCCCACATGCCACGGAGCAACTAAGCCTGCGTGCCACAACTACTGATCCTGTGCTCTAGAACCCGAGAGCCACAACTATTGAGCCCAAGCACCACAACTGCTGAAGCCTGTGCGCCTAGAGCCCATGCGCCACAGCAAGAGAAGCCACCTCAGTAAGAAGTCTGCGCACTGTGATGAAGAGTAGCCCCCGTTCTCTGCAACTATAGAAAGCCCATGCTGCCAATAAATAAAAATATAAAATAAAAGATTAATTTAGTTGACACACATGATTGTATTAGTTCCCCGAAAGACAAATTTGCTAATAATCATAATTGTTTATAGTCAGGAGAAGCTGGTGTTGAAGAGCATTTAAAAGTCTTCTGAATTAATTTATGTATGACATGATGAGTTCCTAAACTGTGGTAATGGGAGCAGAGAAGGCAGGACAAGCAAAGATACTAGAGCCATTGTGAAGGTAGAATCAGACCATCTTGGGTAGCAGTTATATTGTGGTGGCTGGGATAGAAAGAGGTTCCTCTGAGGTGTTTAGTTTGGGTGACTAGAGAAATATTGATCCCTTTAAGAACAGAGAACAAAGCAGGCAAAGAAAGTTGGGAGAAATTTAGTTGAATATGAGAACATGAAATTTTTTTTTATAAAGATTGGAAAATATCTCTTTGGGGAGACAGTGGACAAAAAAAGACAAAACAAAAACAAATAGCAAACACCACCACCTAAACCCTGATCATTCACTTTTTGTCAAAAAGTGTACGTCTCTAACCACTTCCCCTCCTCCTCAGGATGGAAGCGGTTGGCAGGGATTATGATCGTCCCTCCTAGACCAGTACTTGACTGTAGTTAGACTCCTGGTTTTGGGTCCTTGTTTTTATGGAGGAAGTGAAGACAGTCAGATTGTGCTCCAAGTGTCCTCTGACCAAGCAGGATAGTCTTTGCACCAACTCCATCACCTAAATGTGGTTTAGCCTTTCTAGGGTGTTCTTCCTCCTGTGGGGTCTCAACCGGAGTAAGGCTCACTTCTCCTTAGTCCCTCGTGTCTTAGCCAAACATGTATCTTTTCTGACTCAGTACTGTAATTACTTTAGTTTGCGTGTGTCTTATCTGACTTACATGTGGGACATGACATAGAGCTCTAGAGAATGAGAATATGTACTTTGGAGACACTTACGTGTAGGGGATGATGAGTGAATAAACACATCCAGCAGTATGAGGATTATGAAGGGTACCAAAGACAAATGACGACAAGTGCCTACTTGTAAAGAGCATGAGAAGCTTTTTTTTTTTTTAAAGAGCTATAACAACAATGGTTTTCTTAGACTTTTTTTATTCTCACTGTGCTTTAAGATAAATTTTCATATAAAATAGCTAAAGTTTTTCTAGGGAAATAAAAGGAAATTATATTTTGGGAACAAAATATTTGGAATTGTACAAAAAAGCAATATTAGTTTTTTTTCACTTTTAATGATAATAGTTCAAATGTGTTGATTTTAGGTGGACTTAAAACATCAATGTTTACTGTTATAAGTACCAAGGCTATGTTTTATTAACAGGCTTAATTATATTGGAGCTGTAATGAAGTTGTAATATTGAAGATGTTTTCTTCAGCCAATTGCCATTCCCCAAACAGTTTCTCATTTAAAAGCTGGTAATTTCAATTATGTATTTAAATTTATTTATCAGGAACTTTCCAAGAGAACTCTGATAAAACATGATTTTCAAATGTCATTCTGATATGTGTAGATTATTCCAGTGACCGTTTCTTTTGATATTCCTTATATAAATCTTCATTTCAAAATTAAATTACATCTCCTGGTCACTTTCTAAAAATACATCCATAAAATGGACAAGAGGAATAAGATAAGGCCATCCCCTCCCCACCACCCAGAAAGCCAAAGAATCAGTGATTTAAAATCACTGAATTTCAGTCTGGGGTGATTTTGTCCCCTTCACTGTCTCCTTCTCCTGGGGACCATTTAGTGGTATGTGTTTTGGTTGTCACAACTGAGGATGCCCATCCTGCATCAGGTGAGTGGAGGCCACAGATGCTGCTAAACATCCTACAGTGCAAAAGACAACCCCTCACAGTAACGAGTTATTTGGTCCGACATGTCAGTAGTGCTGAGATGAAAAAAACTCTGATTTAAGGTAAAAGTAACAACAACAACAGTAAGGCAGGTAGCCAGCCTTACATGCTGGATCCATGCAATTTCCTTACATTAAAAAAGCTAGTCAGTGTGTCCCCTTAATGAAGGACAAGTAGGCGATGACACTTGCATAGAATATCCTATGAGCAAAAGTTTGTAAAATATTCCCTTTTAACAAAAAAGTAGAAAAACAAAGAACTAGTTTAAATGTCAACCATAATTAAAAAGAAGCACAGATTAGAATTTTATTTTTTTCTAAGTTCAAAAAGGATATTTATATAATGAAACATTTTTCATTTAAAACTAAATGAAAACTATGTAAGTCAATATTGAAGTAAAATGAGAATACCTCCCAAGAATCAGATGGGGGTGAAAAAAGAAATAATTCTCCAGTGAAATAATTTTATCTTCATTGTGAATCACTTAGAACAGCAATTCTTAACACTTTTGGATCTTTAACCTTCTTTGGATAAACTTTTCTAGGCTATAGATTTTTCTCTCTTCACAAAATTGCATATTGACATGAAATTGTTCATATAGTTTGGAGTATTTACAGAGATCAGTAGAGCCTAAATATGGATCTTTGGACCATAGTCATATTAAAACAAAACTTATTTTGAAGAAATACAGTGAAATGCCCTCTTACTCTTAAATGTGACTCTTATGTTAGTCTTAATGACCTTGTAATTCATATAAAAGGATTTGCACAGTTCTCTCCACCTCGACTCTAATCTTAATAAAGCATGCATTTTGCGATGGGGATGTAGTCTGTGGGAGGAAGCAGTATCACCCAGTTCACTTGGGAATTAAACCCTCAGAAAGGGACTAAGCTAACCTCACATTTATTTATGCCTATTCATATCTTTACGTTATTAATCCCACCCCAAAGAATTTGTTAAGAAAATGAATAAGATTATAGATATACATCTAGTGAAGAGAATAAACTGCTTTTGAAACAATTTAGAATTATGTAATTAAAGTGAAGCATAGAAATTGCACTGTAGGCAGAAGCCAACCTAGCAGAGACTGGTGCTAACACATGCTAATTACAATCCTTTAAAAATCTGCTCATTAAAACAAGTTTTATTAGGTAACCCTGGCAAGCCTGATTCCTTACTTCGTGTACCAAAGGGTAATGAAATTTATTTAAATAAAATAGAATAATTCCACCTTTTAACTAATTCTGACAGGTCTTGTCCCTAATTAATCTGAGTCAGTGATGCATGACTGTGATGTAACAGTTGCAAAGCATCTCCCAATAAAATGGAAAAAAGATGTACCTTTCTCCTGAGGTCTTCCCATACACCAGAAAGATATTTAATTATTTATTTTTTGGAGACTAAGTGAACGGAATGTTGTTTTGCAGTTATTTGTTTTTAATTTGGGACCATTTTAATGTTTCAATAAGTGAATTTTAACAGGATTACTCTGGCTGCTGTGCATCTGACCGTGTGTCTCCTCTGCTCAGAAACTGCTCAGTGGCTTCCTAGTTAGAGGACAAGCCCTGGAGTCCTCACGATGGCCTGAGACCCTGCACAAGAATCACCAGCCACTTTACCTACCTGATCTTAGCTCAGCTCCACTTCTCGCCCCGACACTTGCTCTGCTCCAGGCGCTCGGGGTTCCTTGGGTTCCCCAGCTGTGCCCTGCCTTCCTTCTGAGGGTGCTGCTCCTCCCGCAGTGAATCTGAAGGCTGCTTCCCTCAGGCCTCTGCTCGACCATCACCTCATCCGGGAGGCCTCCCCTGCCAGCTCTGTGTAAAGAGCAGCCTCCCCCTGCCATGCCTGCCACACACTCCCTTCCTTCCTTCCTTGCTTTATTTTTCTCTCTGGCACTCCATGACACTGCATGCTTAGTTGTTGTTTCAGTTATTTTCTACCCACTAGTATCTAAAACCCCAAGGAGACAGGGACCTTGCTTATAAACTGTTACATCCCCTGTACCTAAAATAGCCTCTGACATAGAGTCTGTGCTCAATAAATAAATGTTGCAGGGATTAAACAATGCATGGGCGCATATATTTTTATTAAGTTAAATTTAGATCACCTGAAGGGGAACACACACTTCTGTTACTATAAGTAGAAGGAAAACATAAATTTTAATTTGTGACGTAGTTGTTTTATTCAAACACAGGATTCATCTATAGGATTTTGGATTCCTTCTGGCTAAAGTGTGTTAGCAGTGGCTTAGGGCAAGCCCACACCTAAACAAAGACTGTAAAACCAGAGAGCAAACTTAAGGTTTCTATCTGGTTGGGCAGGTCAACACACCATATGGCATCGTACCTCTTTTTACTGCCTGGTCTTCCTGAATAATCCCTTATCACTTAGTCTGAAGTTCCCACCCTGCAGGCAGGAATCTTGACCCATACCCCTCTTGGTGATGTTTGATGTGTTTCCCATGCAGCTTGGAGACTCTTAGGCATCTTTGTTGGGAGTGTCAGGGTCCCACTGTTTCTTTTATCTGACTAACACCTAAAACCACTAGCTGCTTCCCCATCTTCCTGGGGAGCATTCTAACTATATCCCAGGAAGCAGAACTGTACTATCAGGAAATGTCACCAGTTTCTCCCCCTTGCCAGATCATCCACTCATCTGATTGGTGAGCCTCATTCTTAGACATGTGTGGGATAGCCCTTAATATGACTACTATACTCTTCAAAGCAAAAGCCTACTTCTCAGATGAAATTGCCAAACTACTGAGAAAGAAAGAGGGTTGGTTGTCTCTCTCGCTCTTGCTTCTTTAATAGGCTTGTCCTGTCCTCAGTGATTCCTTTGACGTTCTCTGGGAGCCCTGCTCTGGAGCAAGGATTGGCACGCTTTTTCTTTTCCTTTTCTCTCTCTCTTTTTTAAGCCCATCTCCTGGGGCCTGTTTATTTATTTGTTTATTTATTCATTTATTTTTGGGTGCGTTGGGTCTTCGTTGATGTATGCGGGCTTTCTCTAGTTATGGTGAGTGGGGTCTACTCTTTGTTGTGGCACGGGCTTCTCATTGTGGTGGCTTCTCTTGTCGTGGAGCATGGGCTCTAGGCATGTGGGCTTCAGTAGTTGTGGCTCTCAGGCTCTAGAGCGCAGGCTCAGTAGTTGTGGCACACGGGCTTTCTTGCTCCATGGCATGTGGAATCTTCCCGACCCAGGGATTGAACCCGTGTCCCCTGCATTGGCAGGCAGATTCTTAACCACTGCACCACCAGGGAAGTCCCTGGGAAGATTTTTCTATGAAATATCCAGTAGGAAATATTTTAGACTTTTTGCTAGCCGTGCCTTCTTTCGTCCTAACTATCCAACTTTGTTAGTGTGAAGCAGCCATAGACACTTCATAAATGAATAGGTGTAACTGTGTTCCAATAAAACTTTATTTACAGACACTCAAATCTGAAATTTATTTTTTATGTGTCATAAAATATTCTTGATTTTTTTACAACCATTTAAAAAGCATTTTAAAAAACCTATTCTCAGTTTACAGACCAATCAAAAATAGGTATTAAGCTGGATTTGATTTAAACCCTACTCTAGAGTCTAGGAGACCTTCCTTTGTGGGTTCTTGGGCCTTGGATATCTGCCGGACTCCCTAATGTTTTCTTTCCTGGGCCTGGGAAACAGCTTCATCTTGATTTCCTGGCCACCTTATATATTCTGAATCTCAGAGGACAGAAGCTAAAATATCTGGGTGCAGTAATGACCTGTGTGACTTTCCATTTCTGAATTCCTCTAATTCTGAAAAACAGTTCCATTTCAACTCTGGTTTCTGATTTAGTGCTGTTCCAGTTTCTAGGTCTAATGTGATGTGAAAAGCCTTAACCCCGCTGCCCCGTTTCCTTTCAGTGTGGCTATTGGTCTTGCTGTTACCTGTGCTCCTAGGTGACCCTTGACTGGATTTCTTGCCCTGCAGTGAGATTCTGGATAGTTGCTGCTCACTGATTTCCACTTTGTTAACCAACTACCACACCTGGGTAACTGGTGAATGTAGGATTTGGTTTAGAGCTTGAGCTGACGTCACTCAGAGCTTACCTGTATTCTTTTTTACTTGAAAGTTGATCATCTGTTTCAAATTACCTCTGAATTTACACACATTAAGTGCTATTTCTAAACAATTTTGATCCCTGACTTTTCCCCACACTTTTGGATTATATGTAACGTAACCTAGGCCAGCTTTGTCCTCATTTGGCAGATTTGCTGTGCTCTAAGCCGTGAATCTGACAGGATGTTATTTTTTCTGTCTATTCTGATATTTTTGAGATGTTTTTCTTTTTGAATCTGATCTTGCCCCCATCCTTCCCAAAATACCCTGAGTCTACTAGGGGCTGTACCTCTTATAAAATGGAAGGTAAAATGGCCTCAGTTGAGAGCTTGCTTTTCTTAATAACACAAAACCATTCTGACAGTAACGGGTATTATGAACTAATTTTGATATAATGGAGGGCTGTTTCTCTGAGAGTACAGAAGAGACCATATTATATTCACCTTCATTTGCAAAGATCTCATGAGGAAATCCCCTGTATCCTTTGGACCTATTTACACTTGTAAAACAGACCTGGATCCGCTTAAATACTCTGCGAGGTTCATCAGAATGGGGCAGTGTAATATGAGCACGGATGAGGAGTCTGATATTACTCAAAGAGGGAGGGTGATGCCACTCTGCACATGTTGGCCTTTCAGCAACAGGAGAAATTTCCCCTGCTGCGGGAAATAAGCAGACCTCACCTAGGCACAGAGCTGTTCCAGCAGGTTATCAAGATGGGCAGTGGAAGGGAAGGTTGCTGGTTTCTGCTGTGGGAGATATTGACCCCTTCATTCACTCACTTGTGTGTAAATGTAGACTGCAAGCTGCCAGCAGTGGTCAACAATCCTTTCTTTGTGTGTCAACAGCGTATCAGAATTCCCTTGCCTCAAAACACCATTAACAGAGTCCCAGACCCTGTCCTTCTGCAGGTGATTGATACTGCTGACACGGTTCTTGTTTTTTTGACTTGCTCTTCCTGGGCCCCGGACCATTTGTTCTACACACCTGAAGTCTGGACTGATGAGCCTCCAGGCAAGACTTTGCAGATAGCCCTGTTTGTGACCTGAACCTGTGATAACTGCCTCTGGCCTTGACCTTCTATTTTTCTGACTCTTCACACGGTCCCCTGCTGTGTCCCTCCACGCTAATGCTTTTGTCCTTTCTTGGCTTTTCTATCCTGTTTGCCTCTGATATCCTGGAAGACAAAATTATTCATTTCCATTGAAACATCACATTTTTTAGCAGATATTTGAATAGATATGAACTGAAGAAATGTAACTGGTCTTCTGAGAAAGATGTTCACTTTTGTGAATATACTTATTTGATACTTTGATTAATTGCTAGTCCCTGAGTTACATAACATAGATATAATTCCTGCTGTGTTTGTGTGTGTGTGTGTGTGTGTGTGTCTGTATACACAGTTGAGTTGTGAACAACTGGGGTTTGAGCTGTACTGGTCCTCTTATGGGTATATTTTTTTCAATAAATATGGGCTACAGTACTACACAATCTGAGGTTGGTTGACTGTGCAGATGTGGAAACACAGATATGGAGGGCCAACTGTAAAGTTATACACAAATTTTTGGCTGCATGAAGGGTCGGCACCCATTACCCCTGTTCAAGGATTCAAGTTCAAGGGTCCGCTGTATGTAACTGTTATTATTTTATTTTTATATATAGTGTTCTCTTTTTCTCGTTCTTAATTTTAAGTTGTAGTGTGTCTTATTTCACAGATATATTTTCACTTTTACCCCTATGTTCATTTTTCAAATAGAGGAGTTTCATGATCACCATGAGTGGGGTCATTGCTTAGCCCAGCACAAATTACATCATGATTTGATTGTTTCCAATAGCAAATTTACTGCCTTACTATTTTTCTACTATCATTTGAGACTCTTGACAGCATTTTATTCCTAAAGATAGCATCTTTCTAAAAAAATATCTTGAGAGTATGAAAATCATAAAGTTTTTTTTTAAGAACTTTTATTGAGATACAGTTAACAGACAATAAACTTCATGTATTTAGAGTATACAATTTGGTATCCCAATCTGCCAATTCATTCCCCCCCCAACCCTCCCCGCTTTCCCCACTCGGTGTCCATATGTTTGTTCTCTACATCTGTGTCTCTATTTCTGCCTTGCAAACTGGTTGATTTGTACCATTTTTCTGTAGTCCACATATATGTGTTAATATACGGTATTTGTTTTTCTCTGACTCACTTCACTCTGTATGACAGTCTCTAGGTCCATTCATGTCTCCACAAATGTCCCAGTTTCATTGCTTTTTACAGCTGAGTAACATTCCATTGTATATATGTACCACATCTTTTTTATCCATTCATCTGTTGATGGACATTTAGGTTTCTTCCATGTCCTGGCTATTGTAAATAGTGCTGCAGTGAACGTTGGAGTGCATGTGTCTTTTGGAATTATGGTGTTCTCTGGGTATATGCCCAGCAGTGGGATTGCTGGGTCATATGGTAACTCTATTTTTAGTTTTGCAAGGAACCTCCATACTTTTGTCCATAGTGGCTGTATCAATTTACATTCCCACCAACAGTGCAAGAGCGTTCCCTTTTCTCCACCCCCTCTCCAGCATTTACTGTTTGTAGATTTTTTGATGATGCCCATTCTGACCGGTGTGAGGTGATACCTCATTGTTGTTTTGATTTGCATTTCTCTAATAATTAGTGATGTTGAGCAGCTTTTCATGTGTCTCTTGGCCATCCATATGTCTTCTTTGGAGAAATGCCTATTTAGGTCTTCTGCCCATTTTTTGATTGGGTTGTCTGTTTTTTTGATATTGAGCTGGATGAACTGTTTATATATTTTGGAGATTAATCCTTTGTCTGTTGATTCGTTTGCAAATATTTTCTCCCGTTCTGAGGATTGTCTTTTCGTCTTGTTTATAGTTTCCTTTGCTGTGCAGAAGCTTTGAAGTTTCATTAGGTCCCACTTATTTAATATCATATGATATTCAAATGGTTCTATTAGTGAATGACCCGGTAACTTCAGGATCTGAAAGGCTGGCAACTCTGTGAGTGAAGAACTGAAGAAATAGGCAGTGGAAAATATACATTCCAATAAGTGATATTTAAGAAACTAACCTTCCAGTCTATATCAGCCAATTAAGGTCCTTATATAAGCTGCATGGGTAGTCCCACCAAATGCATGATCCTCTTCATCAGAGATCAGGAGGAGGGCTCTGGCTTCCAGCTGTTTCTGGAGTAAGGAAATCTCCCAGTGCCATATGGTGAAAGGATGGTCTGTCTTATCCTCACCAACTCTGGAAGACAGCCGAGGAAGAGAAAGCTATGGTTTCACAACCTCTTTATGGAAAAGAAAATAAATCTTTAGGCTGCATGATGAACATTGCACTAAAAGGAAAGATAAATAACCTCACTCCTCCTGCCACGCCTGACCTGGAGAGATTCTGGGGATTCTGAGGGAAGTTCCCTTCTGAGTATGTACTTATCAGTTTGGGTTTAATTCAGCCTGAGCTGTTCAGTTATCTGCTTCTGATGATATTTGCACGTGTGCAGAGGATGGGAGGGAGGGGAGTGGAGGTTCTGATAGTGGCCAGATGCTCCTTGATTTTCTACAGCTCCGAAGGTAGCAGTTCTGTATTCCTCTCATCCATCCCTCTACCTCCCACCACGTGAAGATTACAGTTTCTCTGGGGTAAAAGTAACTCTGTAGAGCTCTACAGAATTCTGTTAGGAATCCTAATGAGTAATTCAAATACACAGAACAACTTGTTTCCTGGTATTGTTGAAACGCAATACAATCAGGGGTGAGTTGAACTGCCAGTGGGTGGTTCTGAAGCGTTCATATACATAAGATTCCTTTGATAGAAGTGCCTATTTGTAGGCTTCAACATCACAGATTGACCAGGGGTGGGCTATTGGAATCTGCTATTTATTTACTTGCTTGCTTTTTTTGGTTTATTTACTTCTTGGTTAAGTCAAGCACCAGCTGATCCTGATACAGTTTTCAAGGACCACAGTTTACAAAGGCATTGTTCTAGAGATGATGTTACAAAGAGCTAAATCCCCAGTAAAGCTCTGGGCCAGGAACCTTTTATTCAACTCTGGTAGAGCACTAGACTCCCTGTCTTCTTTCTTTTCCATACTAGGTAGAGAATGAAATCATTCACAAAGATTCTTTGATAGCAATAACCTGAAACCTATTGTGTCTAAATACTTACCATAATTATGTTATTTAATTTTTCCAACAAGTACTTTGCAGGTATTAATGTAACCTCCATTTTTTGAGTGATCTAATAAATATTGAGCACCTGCTATGTGCTCTATACAGATGAAAAAGCTGAGTCTCAAAGAGATTGATTAATTTGCCTGAGGTTACTTATTTTATGAAGGGTGGAACCAGAATTCAGATACATTTGTTTGATTCCAAAGTTCACGTTTCTACTACACAAGCCTTCTGTTCTTCATTTCCTCCTCTGCTTAAAGCCACGAGAGCTCTCTGTGCAGCTGCATTACTTTTTTTATTTAAATAAAGCACTAGAATGTGACCTACATGGTACCAAATATTGTTGACATATAAGGGGTTTCTTACTTGTGTGGGAAGTTGGGGACATTTACACATGAAAATACTCAACATTTCCTAGAAGCATGTAATTAAGTGCCCAAATTAGATACATAGAGAAGAGGGAGCCTCCTGTTGTAGGTGAAATGTTTTATGCAGGATAGTAGAAAGATTTGAATATCTTGAAGGACAAGATTTAGGGGAGCTGAGAACAGTGTTGCCCCCAAATCATGGAAGCTGAAGTGCATCAGTTCTGGGATAATGCTGAGTAATCATCCTTGTACATTTTAAAGATTATTAACACACGTTTAGCTATGGAAGTAATTCTCCCCGCTTCCTTTCTCTTTGAATGCTTTTTGAACAAGAGGCACTCTGTTTCCATTCCATCAGCCTGTGTATTCAGGCCCCTGCTCATGTGTTCCAATGGAACTGCTCTCATCATGATTACCAATCACCTCCTTATTTCTAAGTTCAGTGGAATCTTTTAGGTTCCGGTCTTACTTGAGGTCTCTCTGCAGTTGAAAGTGTGAGTCACCTGCTTTGGCTTTTGTAACACTAATGTTTTCTACATGTCTTCTTTGTCTCTAACAATTCATTCTCAGTTTCCTTCCTGAGTTCCTCTGCCTTTGCCTATCCCTTAAATCTACCCAGGGCATCTCAGTCATAGCTGTTAATTCCCAAACCTCTCTCTTATAGTCCAGCATTTCTCTCCAAACACACTTCCCACTACCTACAGGAATGTTCACTTGGATGTTGTACTGGTACCCTACTGATAATAGTATGCATGAAATGGGCCTTGTTTTCCAACCCTGCTCCACCTGCCCCCACCCAAACCTGCTCCTCTGCTTCTGTTCCCTGCCTCAACTTTATGGCCTTGCCTAATCCAGAAACCTAGTGCTATCCGGTCCACCTCTCTTTCCCTTGCCAACTTATGTAATCACTTAGCAATGCCTCCCACTTCAGCTTCCTTATTGGCTTCTAAGCCTCTCCCCTTCTCTTTACCCACATACCACAGGCCAGGCTCAAATAAACTTTTCCTCTCCTCCATTCTTCACTTTGCTTCTGAGAAAGGGTATTTTTTAAATGCAAATCAGATCTGTCACTCCTTTCCTTAAAATCTTTTCATGGCTCCCTAGTTCCTCTGGCTAAATTTTAAAATCTTCACTTTGCAAAATCTTGTACATTTCAGTTCCCTTAGTTGTTCTCTACTTTCTAGTCAAGTAGACCACTTCCCCTCCTTCAACCCCATTTTCTAAGTTTTCCATTTTTTCTTACTGCCTATTTACTTATACTCTTGATGGGAAATGCTCTTTGTCTTTCTCCCCCTTTGCCTGGATAATTTCCTCCTTTTTCTTTAGGCCTTGTCTCTAACATCAGCCCTCAGCCTTCCTTGACACCCTCGTTGGTCATCTGGGGAAGGTCATTCTGTGTATAAAGGTGCCTGGGGGAAGGGGTGAGTCAAGGCTGCCTTTTTCTCATTTGCACAGAAGTGCTGTGCAGGCCAGCAGCAGCTCTGGTACCACAGTGCCTATTACAGACCCAGATCCCCTGCCCCACCCCCCAACCCCCCAGAAGACTTAGCTTCTTGGCCTTAGGAACCTCATTCACATTTTATCTTCAGGGACTAGCACACAAGTTGTCATTCATGTAGCCCAAACTATGATATAATAATCATGCCTGTTCATGAACATTGATTAATTTTTAAAATGAATAGTAAATCATGAAAGCAATTAATTAATTTTTGATTCACAATAAGCCTGATTCATTAGCCATCTGGGAAAGGCAGGAAGTAGATTACAATGTTACCTTTTATTTCACATGGAAAGCCCTACCCTTGCCACCATTCTCTCCTTAACAGGGCACTTCAGATTGTCCCTGTATTTTTCTAAGTCTTTCCTTTCATGTTGGCTGAATTAAGTTGAGAGCAGATTTGGGAGATATTTGAATAGTACTTTCTCTAGAGTTGCTTGAAGGAGAGCTAGACAGGAGCATAGCCCTGATGAGTTTGCTTTTTAGAAGCAAGTATGTGCTTAGTGAAATTCCTCTATTTTCTTAAATCTCTCTTCGCTAAGGTTCTAAACTGATCCAGTTGCCTCCTACCTCTGACTCCAAACTGTTCTCCTAAATGTGCAACCTGGCAAAACTGAGAGAACATCGTATGATGTGCCTTGCAAGTACCTAACCTCCCCTCTAGAAAGAGGGCCCCTGTGGGAATCACACCTAAGAAACGAGGAGAGGCTGCTTCCTGCTTAGCTCTCAGACCCTCGTGCTCACGTTCTCTGACACCTACCTCATTTTTCTTCTCGTACTCTATAGAGTTCTCACCCGAGCTCTCATAGGCCCTCCTCCCTGCCCGTTCGCTCGCTCCCCTTTTCTTCATCTGAATTTGTGTCTTTATATTATGCCTGAACAAATGTACATTACTAGCTCCTACCTCTGCTTAGAGGATTCAGAAATTAGAAGAGTGACTGATGAGTCAGGCCCTGAAGTTATAAATTGGGAGGCACAAAGAGTGAATGAATACATCGAGGTTGGAGAGGGTGAAATGGAGAGCTGCGTGTTCATCTAAGGGTGGACAGGGATGAGGCTGCTATTCTTTCTCGCTTTTGGTCCACAAACTGCTGTAGAACCTAGGGAACCCGTTCAGAGACTTAGTATCCCTGCCTGAAGATTTAATTATTATTTCAGGAGCATTTCAACTCTGGCCAGGAAGCCTAGACTTACACACAGTAAAGGCCTAGGAATCAACCTGCAGACAAAAAAATCTTATACTTTTCTAGTTTCTGAAAAAACATTCAGATTGTATCTTACTTGATGGATATTTGCCTTTAAGTTTTATACCACAGTAAGTCAACAGACTACAGTTTTCAGGGGAATCTTCTGAATAGCCGGATTATTGTTTGCTTGCTGCTAAAGATTGTTGATTATGTGCCAGACCAAAACAAAAGAGTGCATTTAGCTTTTTCAGTGAGGATTTCTGAAATCAAACACGAATGAAACCAAGGGACCGAAGATAAGGGCTCACAAGTTTGTGAAACTTGCTAATGGGATTTTAAATAACTCCCTTTTATACTCTCACTCAGCTCTTACTTTGCTTGATATATTTTATTTTACATTATTTTGAAAAATGAAACAAAACACTGAGGATATGCTCGATTTTAGATATAGAACTATTTCAAGAATTGCAGGCAAATCCTTGCAGCTTGAGAATTACACTTGGCCTGCAAAATCAGCCTCTTTCCTTATTCATCTATTTAGCAAATGTTTTGTTTAATATCTATCATGTTGGGTACTTTTGTAGATACTGTGATACAGCAGTGAACAAAGCTGAG
This sequence comes from Hippopotamus amphibius kiboko, assembly GCF_030028045.1. NCBI lineage: Eukaryota > Metazoa > Chordata > Mammalia > Artiodactyla > Hippopotamidae > Hippopotamus > Hippopotamus amphibius. The sequence goes on from NC_080198.1 coordinate 81,451,298, forward strand.
AAAAATCCCTTGCCTACTGCTTACATTCCGGAGCAGGGGCTGAGGATAAACAGACAAAGCCTTTCGATGGTCAGATTGGGATAAGCAAGCCAAGCCCAGAGAGAAACGAGGGAACAGGCTTTACAACACCCAAAGGAAGAGCCTTTTAGGGCGAGCGAGCTGGAAGTTTGCCTGGCATAGCTGAGAGGAGCACGCAGGTCAGTGTGGCATGGCATGATGTGGAGTGAGGGGGCAGGAGGTTGTAGGTGATGCCACCAGAAAGGTGACAGGAGCTTGTAGATTGCGGTGAAGACCTTCACTTTCCTTCCTAGTGAGATGGTGCTATAGATGGTTATAGCTAAGACAGATGGGAAGTCTTTGAGAGTTCTGAGGAGAGAAATGAGTTGATCTGACTTCTGTTTTAAGAGCACTGCTTCTGTATCACTGGAGGCTTCAGTGTCACTGGCGGACTGCAAAGGCAAAAGCAGAGGCTGGGAGACCTGTTAGGAGGCAGTTACCGTCGTCAGTGACTTGCCCTGGGGTAGCAGCGGCAGAGATGGAACATTGTGGTCAGATTCAGAATGTGTTTTGAAGGTAGAGCAGAATATATGGTGGGTTGGATTTGAGTTGTCACAGGCAGAGCGGAGTCAGTGATCAATCCTGAGAAGCTGGAAGGATGGAGTTGCCCCAGGTAGAGATGGGCGTGACTGGGGTGGGGCATGTTGTGAAGGGAGAGGAGAAGATTAGTTTCTGGCACTTAGATTTTAAAATGCCTATTAGACTTCCAAGTGGGAATGTCACATAGTCATTGGATAGTCTGAAGTTCAGTAGGAGATCAGAGCTGGAAATAAAAAATCAGGAGTTGACAACACGCAACTAGGAAAGATATTGTAAACATTTAACAACTAGTACGGCCTGAATACCAACCAACCATTTAGGACAGGTGTCAGCCTTAACAACAGACATGGCTGTACAGCTCCCTGTCAGCAGAGTATCAGTCTAACATACGGTCGCATTTGGCAAAGACATACCTTTCCACTTGACCCTTCTCAGTCTTTACAGATAAACAACAAACTTTACGGATACACCATAAATACACATTTCCTGTAAAAACCGAAAGGGTACTCACTAGAAAGCATAAGCAGGGTACATTTATTTTCTCATTTCTCCACTGCCTGATTCATATTATATTCACTCTGTTTTCCATTAGGGGTTGGTTAAATACAAATGTTTAACATATTAACGTATTTTTGAAGACTAGTTTGAAAGTACTGGCTTTCGAGTACAACCAACCAATACTTGAATCCTGTATCTTCCAGTCCTACAACCTGTGCTTGCAGAAACAAATTCCTTTTGCTTCCTTTTACTGAAAGGAAAATCTGTGAAACTGAAAATAAGATTTACCTCACATGGCTGTGAGGATTAGAAATTCTGTACGTAAAGGACCTATCACAGTGCTCATTATTTGTGGAACAATTTCCTACCAATCTCATAAGCTTTGAGAGCTTGAAGAGACCTTACCTTCTTTTTGTGTTCTTAATAATCACTAGTGAATTGTTATTCACAGCATTCATGCCACCTAAGTTGGATTTAGACTCTAACCTACATTCAGAAATGTTTGCGCTTATACTCATTCACAGTTGGACACTCCTGTTCACCAAGAGGAAGTATTGGTGGTTTTCAAAGGAAAGACCTTGATTTTGATCAGTTCTTTCTCATAGTCAGACTTGAAAAGGCACTTTGTCTTTCTGTGTAAGCTATAAGCTATCAGTTACATTTTTATATAAATATTTGCTTGTCCCACCATTGCCCAGTAATTGTGAACCCATCACCTTTGTCAATAAAATCCTATAAGGACAGCGATTCTATTTCTTTCTTGCTCTGATTTTTTAGGGCCCAGCTCTGTACACCTTATATGAGGCTAATTACAGGGCCAGGTACACGTGTGTGTTGAGTAGAAGAAAGTCCGGATTTCTAAGCTTCTGAAGGTCTTCTCTATTCTAGTCGTCCATGCCACCTTGTCCTGGGCAAATGTGGGGAGAATGCCTTGGCTTCCTTCCCAGATGGGTGGCAGTGAGGTCAGAGACTATTTTGTTTGCTGTCGATTCCTCAATACCTAGAAAGTTTTTTGGCACAAATTGGTGCTCAATATTTGTTAAATTAATACATAGAAACAAAGCAGTACAGTCAGTACCGCTTGTACCTCACTGTCATATAGAATTTTGAGGAAAGCAGATACCGACTGAGTATCTCATTTTTGTGACTGCAGCTTCTAACTGGCTTACAAATGGCATTACTTGGAGCTGTGAGTGCTGTTATTGGACTGTCTTGTTGTACTTGGTGTTGTTTGTTTTTCCTTCCTCTACTCATTAAAATTATGAATTTTACTTGCTAACTTTTCTCCCCCCCATCAAAGAGGTATAGAAAATGCTGTACTTTCCATTTCATTACTGAGTCACTATTAATTGTTCAGTTCTCTCTTCATTTGGAAAGACCTCTCTGCTTGGAAGAATCTCAGGCCCTCTTTAAAGTAGATCCCTTTTCTAGTCTGTCAGATAAACCTGAATAAAAATATCAGAACCTAGCAGTGGACACAGCCATGATTGATTCAAACTGCCTATTCTCCACAATATATATGTGGAAATGTGGACAGCTGTAGAGCATCAGAAAAGGGAGGGAAGAATAGAGAAACCTTGGATGCAACTGTTTTGAAAACATTCTGGAAGGCTGGCAAAGGATTGTCAGTGTTTTGTAGGACTCTGCCACAGATCAGACTGTGCCTTCTGCTTGTGCGTTTTGTTCTGGTTTTAAAAGCAAAGACTTTCTCCAGAAATATTTCTAATAAAACATGTACAATATCCTGCCCTTTTTAACTGTTATGCGGTTGTAAATTCTCTGAACCTAATTCTTGAAATTATAACAACTGCTGAGAATGTATTGAGTGTACGTCACATGTCAGGCCTGGTGCTGAATGCTCTGTATATATTATCTTCTGTAATAGTCATAGTGGGTACAGTATTATGTTCATTTTTACAAATGAAGGAAAGAGTTAAGACATACTAAGGACCTTGCACACTGTTGCCCAGCGAGTGGCCAAGCTGGGACTGCACGCCAGGCCTTCTGCCTGCAGAGCCGACATTTACCTCTGTGCTGTCTCTCTCAGTGATGGCATTGGAGGCCTGGGATTACTTTGTTTATTGCTGTCGGAAGTGACAATTGCAGTAATAATATGCTGTGACATTAGTTCCCTCTGGAAGTGTAATTTGATTATGTTTGGTAAACTGAATGAGCGTCTGATTTCTATGAATGAAGCTTTTAATTGATTTACAAATGACATTGTTTGGAGCTGTGACTGCTGGTATTGGACTTGGTGTTCTGTTGCAGTCAGTGCTGCTGTTTTTTCCCCTCTCCTCATTGACAGTGTTTTCTGTGTTAGGCTATTTTAATCATGTCCTTTGAAAGTAGCCTTCATAAATAACTAAGTAAATGTGGCAATTCTGGTAATGTAGTCTTTGAGTGGAAATAACCAAAACCCACATGCAGTGGGAATTGCTTTTTGGTTGCTGCACCACCCCTCCTTCCCTCCTCCCCCCACCCCCGCAAAAAAACAAACAAACAAAAAAACTGGTAGAGATGGACCAATGAATAAGTAGATAACTTTAAAAGTGTTAATTTTATATATATAATCTTACAACCCAAGAAAACTTAACGTGTAAAACCTTTTACTGCCTATGTTGGGTTTCCTCATGTTGACTTGCTTGTGAAATCCCTAATATATTCTTCAATAGAATTTACTTTGTAGTTTTATGGCCAGATTTCCTGATTTTTGTGTTTGCATGAGAAAGCAACAATTCTTCCACGTAGAGCAGATGGTTGTAGGAAATGAGCTACCTTTTGAAAACTATATGATTGACCTTACACCTAGGAGTAGGTTATCTCCCCATCCTAGGGAAATGTGCACTGAACATTACTTTGTGATGCTTTTCAATTCTTTGAGATTCTGTGCCACTCTTGTCACTTTCCAGTTAAAGCTAAGAAGGACCTAGGTATTTGGGCCTGAAATTGCTCATGTTTTATTCCGTTTCTTCCTAAAAGCATTTTTCAGTGTGTATAGACTTTGAAACTGAGACCTAGCAGGATGAGTACCATTTAGTGACCATGTTTTGTATTACCCTGTGGCAGGACGATGACTGAAACTCATATGAGTATTTTATTAGCTCTCTGTACCTCCTTTGATTTCTTTCTTTTTTTTTTTGGTGTGGGAGGAGTGTATTTGGCTGACTATTTTCATATTGAAAATATTCCAAAATGTTTTGAAGTTGTACTTTTATGATTAGAACCTGTGAATGTGTGAATCAAATTATTGCAAGTTAAAGATTTTAATTCTAAGTCAGGGAGCATGAAAGTTTATGCTAACACACAGAATAATGAATCATAGGTTATTTCCTTTTTTGCTCTAAGAGTTCTGTCTCTATTTAGAAATAAGTCCGGCCTTATGTTCCATTGGGGTTAATGCTCACATTAATAGCAAAGAATAAGATTTGAGAACCAGAGAGAAACGTGAGGACACGTAGTGTAAAAAATGAGAGGGAAGCTACAAGAAGTTTGATAAGAAGTTTGCAGACTTGGATTCAGGGAAGGTTTTCAATTTGCTCTGGAACCTCTCTGTTTATATCGTAGAAGCTCTGATTGGATAATAGATGATAACCACTGTATTTATTCTGTAACTTACTATGCCAAAGCGCCTGAGACAGGATCACAAATACATATGCTTATTATCCTCCCAGTTGTACAAAATACTGCTTCAAATAACAAAAGTAGGCTTATAGCTGCAATTTTATCATTGGAGTCCTCTTTTTATATTCTCCTTTAAAACTTCTAAATTAAATAGAACTCTACAGTGACACCCTAACTTTATCATCATAGAAGGAAAGCATGATCATCACCTAGAACACTTGCTTCTTCACTCACTCTGTGTATGTGTATGTGTGTGTGAGTGTGTATACACCTCTTTCCTATATTACATTTTAGATCCTCTTGCTAATTGCAAGCAGGCTCCTGGCACAACAATTTCACTACTACACTCTCCCCCCACTGATTTCCCTGAAGCTGTAGCCTGGTTCCAACCTAGTGAAAGGCAAATGATGCCAAAGGTAATATTTACCCAATTAACATTTTGATTTTGTTCTGGACAAGCCCTCTGAGGCATTTGACTTGTTTTGTGTGTTGGTGGGTAGGGGGAGTAGAAGTATTCCAGGAGTTAGAGGAACTAACTCCTAGGCAACAACTCACAAAATCATTGGCTAGCAGAATCTCTCAGGTGAGGGCAGTGTTAGTTGGATGTTGGTGGTATCAGCTGCAGCCAGTCTGGATACTGTTTAAGATCAAATGTACCGCCTTCAACATAATTCCCTATGTTTTCAGTTAAGCCATTCTCTGCTCACAAATAACACGGGGAAGACAAGAGTAGATTTTTGAATGGTCCAATGCAAATTTATCACTTGCTTTGGAATAACTGTATCTGGCTCTGGTTTAAATGAATAGAAAACCCCGGGACTCCATTTGAACAACCAAGGGGCTGGACTGTGGTTAACTTTTAAGGTCTCTGTCAGGTCTACAATTCTGGGACTGGATTTTTAAAAAATATATTGTGTTCACAGTCTGTTACATAAACAACAGACGTGTGATGGACAGTTGCCTTATCCCATGATCTTCTGAGTAGCCTTTCTAAAGCTGTGAAATCACATTATGAGTCCCGTCTTACCAGTGCAGCAGTCAAAAATCAAATTCCTAGCTTCCCCTGCAACTAGGCTGCAGGCACGACACCTAGGTGTGCCCGTCTAACAAGCTTTTGTCATCCTTAAATTGGGGATTGATAATCAGGAAACAAGTGTTGCATGTACCTTCCATTTTGTCAGTGAGTGTGGTAGTAGACAGCTCTGGTGTGAGGTGTCAGCTGCGTAACATTGAATTCTTGGTACAAAATTGACATTGATCCTGGATGCATTGGCAGTTGCAATACCTTATTAGAAATAATGATGGCAGATATACTGGCAGCTGTTTTCTCATTGTGCTAGTTCTGGAGCTTGGTTTGGGGATTCCGCCCTCCGGAAACTTAGTCCTGAGCCCTCCCAACAATTCTGGAAGCTACCTGATATTGGGTTAATAAATTTCTTAGAATAGATGGAGTGGATTGAAATGTTTTCAGTTAATAATCCTAAGGACTCCGACTGAATAAATGTGTAGGTCGTTTTTCTTTAAGACCACATATCCTATGTCTAATAATTTAGTCATTTTAGTGCAAACAAATTAATAAAGCCTGTAAAAGATGACATGTTTGTGAAACCTCTGATCAAAAGCATTACAGAACATACATGGATGCTGTTTTTCAAGGCAATTTTACACCAGTTCTATTTATGCTTTGTCCTCTATCCCCTCACATCTCAACTCTACATAAACATTTCTCTCCACTGAAAATAGCACTCATTTTTTTGCTACCCAACAAATGGCTGTTTAGCACAGTGATTTGAATTAGGGGTGAATAGGAAGAAAGCTAAGGATGAACCTAGGTAAAGTGTTGAATTTATGTCTGAATTATCTGGTTTATAGATAACATGGGTCTTATTCATCGTGCTTCTAAATTAAATTGCTCTTCTTAGTTGATATCCCAAATGTCCACCAAAGAGCTTTTTTTAACATTGAGAATTATATATACATCCTTTCCTTTATGTAAGTGTGCCTGAGGGAAGTTGGGTTTGAAAGCTATCAAAGTGAAATGGCAGAATGAAGAATTTGTTTTTCCATCCTTTCTATTTTTTACTAAGAACATAATCTAATTGACAAGGGTAAATTTATATGACATATATTATCATCTAAGGAACTTTAGAAGAGATGAAATTCTTTTTCACTGTTAGGTCTGTTCATTACTATCACTGAGGCCCCGAAGTAGGAGAAATATGACAAGTACAGTTGTCCAGTGTATTTCAAACAGTACATTAGTGACAACTAGATGTAATGAAATAAATATATAATAGAAGATATCAGAGTATATTACATGTAGTAAGGTTAAGTATCATTTCATGTAATGTTTATGTTTGTATGAGTATGCATTTTTCTTTATATCGGTACTGTATAAAATGTAATTTTTACTGAGTTTTTGCTTTTTTTTTTAGTGAAAAAAGTTTAAAAGACCAAAAGCTTACTTTTAATTAGTTAAGGCTCTATATTTCCTTTAAAAACCAAATTATTAAAATTTTTTTGAGTCCATTTTTGGATTTCAAAATTGACCATGGCACAAATGGTCAACAGAAATTATTACCCTAGGTTCTAGGAATTTCTGCTACAAACTTATTTATTCAGATAATTCAATTACATTGGCAGCTTATAAAAGTTTTTCTGAGGCTCAGCCTACTGGGTAAATAACTCTGTTCAGTCTGGCACTTAGCACAGTTTCTTCTTCATTGTTTTTTGTGTTTAATGAATTATGTAATTGAAAGAATATTCTCGAAATTAGAAACAGTAGTCCTTTAATTCCAGTATACTATTGATATACAATTTTTTTTCACTATTTAGATTTTATTTTGTCTAGTTCTAGAAATAAAGAACTTTTTAGGTTGGTGGAAATGTTCTTCTAACTGTTCTTGACATTGTTGGGTGTGGTTTTGCTTTGTGTTACTGTTAACTTGGAGCAAGAGGACCGGGTATAGCCGCTCTTTTTTTTCTGTTCTCAGATTGTGCAGACAAACCTTCAACCTAGTTTAAAATCCTTTCTGTTTAGGAGATGATAAGAATTGTAACTTTTCCAAAATGACACTGAAATAACATTTTATTTTCTAAGATTTCATTGCCCTTAAAAAATAAAAACCATAAAGAAGGAATTCACCTTTACCAAAAAGAATTACCTTCATTTTTTATTATGTAAGATACCTTTCTTTTCTACTCTCTTTGTTCATATGCATCATCTTCAGAGAGTTGTCTTTGCCAGGGAGCCCCAAGTATGTCATGAAATGATGAATAATTTTAACGCTCAATGGCTTTCTAGCAGGAAAGATAAGTCCTTTGAGAGGATCAGAGAAGGTGATAGATATCAAACTCTCTTCAGACAGCACTGTTTCATGGCAGGAATCCAGGAGAAAGATCACGTGTACTTCTGATTTTACTGCTCATTTTTAAGTGTAATTTTCACATTTTAGTGTTAACCATAGTACATATTAATATTAAATATGGCTCTTTTAAATTAAGGCAATGTATCTTATTCCTTTTCTCTTTCTTTTCTTTCTTTCCGGAATGTAAGCCAATCTTATTGTAGTTTATAAACTGCAGTGTAATTTGCTAGTGTATTGTCTGACACAGAGTCATCATCCGTAGACAGTCTTTTAATAGTGTTTATGATTATACATAAAGAATGAAATATTTAGGAAGATTGTATCTGGGAAATGTAAGTTTATAACGTAGATTGATCAGATGATAATATCTAAAAAAGTTTTACTTTATAAATGGTTAACTACATAGGTTTAATTTCCTCATCAAGAATTAAGTATTTGTGTTTATTAATAACATTGATTGTAATGCTAAAGAGCAGATAAGTATAATAAAAGAGCTGAGATCCATGATCAGTTAAAGCTGCATAAGGAAATAAACACAGTCAGTCATTATTTGCAGATTCCATATCTGTGAATTCACCTGCTTGCTAAAATTTATTTGTAATGCTATCAGTACTTGGGCTGCATTCATGTTAGTTTGCACAGTTACAGACACCTGTAGAGCAGCAAAGAGTTGGAGCCACCCAGCGTGTATGGACATTCCCAGCCGAGGACTGACAAGGGGACACTGCCTTCTTGTGTTTGCTCTCATGCTCAAAACAAGTGTCCCTGTCACCGTCTATTTAGGGCCTGGGTTTGCTGTTTAAAATGGCCCCAAGCATAGGGCTGAAGTGCTGTCTAGTGTTTCTAAGCTCAGAAAGACTGTGATGTGGAGAAGATACAAGAGAATGCATGTATTAGATAAGCTTTGTAGAGAAGTTCCTTTCAGGCATGAGTTACAGTGCTGTTGGCTGTGGGTTCAATGTTAATAAATCAATAATATGTATTTAATAAGGTGTCTTTAAATAGAAATATGCATAAAACAAGGTCCTACATTAGCTGACCAAAATGTTGTGACTAGAAGCTTGCAGGAAGCTAATCCTGTATTTCCCCTAGGAGCATTCGCTAACTCAGTGTTTGCGGCAACTTTATAGAACACAACGACCGCAAACAGTGAGAACCGACTGTACTAAGCAATCTAAAATTTGTTGTAGTGAAAAATTGTGGAAAACTCATTTTGAAAGAGTCACTTTTAAGGGAACGCATTTCTATACAGAATTAACAGCATCGTTATTTGAAAGGTATTGATATTTTTTCTCTACTTCCTTTAGTTTCAAAGAGAGCATCTTTTGGCAATTAATGATTTAAGAGAAATAAGGGGAAGTTTCCAGGTGATAATTTGCTGCCTTATTCATGGGTAGAAATAAACTTATTACTTAAAAAAAATTTTTTTTACACATCCCCACATAAAAGCTTAACTCTTCATTTGTATAATCAGTGTTATGAGAAATATTTCTTAAAGTTAGATGCTGGTAGATTGTTCTAGCTGAAGGAAACAGCTAAGATCCATCTAACTCCAGCCTCCTAATTTGCATATGGAGAATGAGGACCAGATCCATTCTGTACTTTGCCAAGATTGGAGAGAAAGCTACTTAATAGTTGGTCCTGGGCTAAAGCTTCCTGATTAAGTCAGGAAGCTTTTTCTTCCTCTGAGTATCCATCTGCTGAAACTCTGTTGTCATGCATCCTACTGTAGCTACCTAGTGCCAACCACAAGGATGAGAAAATTTATTTCCCACAAAATTATGCAAATTAATTTATGAAAAGTATTTGATTCAAATTTGAAAACAAACATTTCATAACACTCCTTTTACTTTAATAGCTGTAGTCACTTAATTTAATGATAACAATAATATATGACACTCAGCCAGTCCTTTTATGCACCATGCGCAGTTTTGAGATTTTGATGAGTATTATCTCCTTTAATTGTCACAACAAGCCAATGGAAGGATCCTCTTATTATTCCCATTTTACAACTGAGAAACTGAGACAGAGACTAAGTGTCCAAGATCAAAAGGTTAATAAGTGACAGAACCAAGGTTAGAGTCTAGGCATTCCTACTTCAGAGTCTTATTCTTGAACGCTTTATGTAATGTTCTGATACCTAGTTTTAATGTGCTATATTCAAGTAAGCCAAGAGTAAATTTCATTCACTAAAGAATGAATTTGTTTATCTACTGCCCAGTTGATTTCTCCATTTAGATGTATGTTTGGCATTTCCAATGTACTCCTGTCTCTTCAACCTGCTCCTCCTCCATCTTCACCTATTCTAGTATATCAGTTACTCAGAACAAAACCCTTAATGTCATACTTGATTCCTCTTCTCTCACATCCCACAGCTAATCTAGCAGTGGTTCCTGTCAGTACCCACTTTAGAAATACATCCAGAGTCTGAACATATCTGCACCTTCAGTGCCACTAGCGTTGCGTGAAACTCCACTATCTTTCACCTGGCTTTTTATATTAGTTTCTCTGTGTTTCTGCCTTTGCTTCCTTACAGTGTTTTCAACACATCACACCCTCCTCACAACCCTGCAGTGAATTCCCTTGTAGCTCAGAGGAAAAGCCAAAGCCCTTTATAATACCATCCTCTAAAGCCCTTATCCCTCCTACCCCACCTCACACACTCACATTCATACTCACACCTCTGACTTCATCTCTTCATCTTCTCCATTGTTCCCTCTACTCCAGACACAGTTTCTGAAACATAGCAAGTGTAGTTTTGCATTCCCTCTGTCTTCCATCTGGTTTTCCTTTGAGCCATCCCCATGGCTTGCTCTGTTTATTTCCTCTGGACTGTCCTCAAGATTCACCTTATCAGTGAAGTTTTTCCAAATACTCTCCCTCTTCCTTTCCTGGTACACTTTTCCCTTACTCTGCTTTATTGTTTTTCAGAGCACTTATCACTCTCTTACATGTACATTTGCTTGTTTGATTGACATTGGTCTGTTTTCCCACATTTGAACATTAGCTTTGTGAGGTCAGGCACATTTTGTTCCCTGCTTCATTTTTAGTACCTGCAGTACTTTGCACAGAGTAGGAACACAATAAATATTTACTCAAAGAATAAGTGAATTCATTACTAACAACTGCTTATTGAGTGCTTGCTCCATGCCTTTAGCATTCATGGTTAAAGAAGGCGTATGTAACTAACTAGAAAATAAGTCTGATCTGGCTGCAATTCTTGTGTCTTTTCAATTGATCATCAGACATCTGGTCGACTAGGCAGGTGGCCGCTTCCTCATTATTCCATGTGCAGAGTGGTCAGAGAGAAGAGTGGATTTTGCTTCTGTCAAGGACGCGCAAAAAACTTCAGGACAAGGCAGGATTTGTTAAGTATTATTATAGCTAAAAGGATGTTAATTTTTTTTGTAGGAAGTTGCAAGTCAGCTTTCCTGGCAAATTTTAGTATGCCTGTCTTGATTATGGGTCACCTCACTTCCAAAGTTTAACTTTATGTTTATTTTGTAATTATAGATATGTGGGTCTATCATTCTTCAAGAGATGTCTTAGGAGACTGTCTTAGCCTAAACCAACCCACTGATAGAGTAATACCATCATTCATTCATTCCTTTAAAAGGCATTTACCCAGTTTCTTCTATGTGCCAGAATGTGCTAGTCACAGTGAATACAGACAGCAGAAACACAGCAGCAGATTTCAAGGAGCGCACCACCTTGTGGGGCAACACCTTGTTGACTGCTCAGTGTGTTGTCTCATTTGTGTGCGAGTTCACATTAGAAAGCACATTAAGAACAGAAAGTTGCTAAATATATATAAAGCCAGGGCCAAAGGATATGGCTGACTTTCATACTAAGTAAAGCAGGAATGTTCATTTTAACTGATTAAGGCACTTAGGGACAACAGCAATTCTTTTCCATTTCTCTCTCTCTCTTTTTTTTTTTTTTTTTTTTTACCAATTTGCAAGACTATCTTATACCAAAAATATTACAAAGTGATTGCAAAGATTCTGCTTTGTTTTGTTTTTGTTTTGCATCAGTTACATTCAAGCCGTGTTTCCATTGTACACCCTGCCTGGCTCTGGTTTTCTGTTCCTGATTATGTATCAAATAAGTCTTAAGATGTGTTACTTCCAAAATGATGAAACAAGATTGATTACATTTCATATCTTTATTTCAATGGGTAATTTTTACTTTGCCTTTTCTTTAAATTTACCTGAAGTGAGGGTTAAAGGGCTGCAGAAAATAAAGGAAGGGGAGTTCATGTCAGGTCCACGGATCATGAGCAGCTGGCATTTCAGCTTAAAGGGTAGATAGGGTTTCCATAGTAGCGGCTGGACTAGGTAACAGTGCAGGAAAGGGAGCTCTAGGGTCTCAAAGGTCAAATAGGGTCAGTCTCCTAGGGAACAATATGAGGTCCTGCTCGTCTGAAGGATAAAGTACAAACAACAGGTTATCAGTTAAATACCTCTGAACCAAAGAAGGCCTCGAAATCCTGGCTCATGTGTTGTTATAGCCAATAACAGTGGGAAGCTCACTGAGGGTGAGTGATAGCAATAGGGCTGAAGAACAAAAGACTGAAAACAATTCAAGTGTCCTTCCATAGGGGACTGGTTAAATAGATTGTGGTATATCCATATAATGTGATATTATCCATCAATTAAAGCATTGTATGTCTGTCTATATTATCAGAGATTTACTTAATTAATCAGTGGGGGAACTAGCAGGATGCCGCTGTTGGTTCAAAAACATAAGTGAGTAACAGAAATATATGGAAAGAAAGAGTTCTGGAATGAGATTGCTACAGTACTAAAATGATTATTGCTCTACAGGCAATAAAAGTATAACTTTTGTGAACCCATTTACATCACTTTATCACAACACTCATTTGCATTGCTAACAGATAAGACTCATTCCTACTGTCATTCATTTTGTGCAAGTGAAATACCCAAACTCACAGGTTGGCAAACTTTTTCTGTACAGTAATAGATGTTTTAGGCTTTGCAGGCCATGTGAGTTCTCTGTCCAGTATCATCTAGTTTTTTGTTTTGTTTTGTTTTTACAGTCACTTAAAAATGTAAAAACCATTTTTAGCTCATTGGCTGTACAAAAAGAGGCTGCTGTCCTGATTTGGCCCATGGGCCAGAATTGACAGACTCGTGATTAGGGCCTAAAAAATAATAAATAATAAATCAGAACAAAGATACTATCTTAGAGAATTAGATAATCCTTCAGCCAGCTAGACAGTGTCCTATTATGATATTCAAGGAACATGTATGTGTCCTTTTGTCTATTTTGAGTATATATAGATTCTTAACAGAGGTGTCTGATGCTGTGAAAATACTGAATATTTCCTAGGGGCATACAAATCTAGTCATCTGAGTGATCTGTTTAGTGGGAAAGACGTTGTTAGTCAAATGATCACACAATCAAAGTCATCATTGCAAGTGTGACCAGTTTTATGAAGGAGAGATGGGCAGTGCTATGAGAGCTTATTTGGGAATCAGAGGGGACTTTCCTGATGAGATGGTGATGCTTAAAATACGTTCTGAAGGATGGATAAGGGTTAACCTGGAGAGGAGGAAAGAGAATGCCAAGCAACGGTATTAACAAGGAAGATGTGGCTCGTTACAGGAGGGAACTAGTACCGAAGATGTGGCTCGTTACAGGAGGGAACTAGTACCGAGTGAGTCTCAAAGAGGACCTCTTTTGCTAGAGGCAAAGAGGAGGGGGAGTTCAACTCCCTCTTCAGAGGGAGAGCCTTCTGGGTGGGTGACCCAGCTAACCTCTTTTCCAGAGCCGTCCTGGTTCACTGATGCGATAATTAATCACCCTCTTTCACTCTCAACGTGTCCCAGTTTGGATGATAAATTATATGATAAATGGGTTGTGTCAAGGAGTTTGCTATGTAACATCAAATCAATAGGAAGCCATTGAAGAATTTGAATCTGGGCAAGGGTGATAGAATCAGATTTGCATTTTGAAATGATGGCTGCCTTGGGGCTATGGATTTGGTGAGTCACAGGGGATGTTAAATTAATGTTTACTAGGAAATACATCTTTTAGTTAAATGACTTGTTAAGTTTTCTCAATAGCAAGCCAATTCAGGAAAAAAAGAAAAACCAGGGAAATATGTTTGATGAAATCAGTTGGTCACTGGATGAAGACTGTTGATTTAGTAGCCCCGTACAGATTTATATTTATACATTTTACAGCGCATTTAGTTAAAGCCGATGTATAGATGTGTTTGCCACATAGTAACATGTTCATATGCTCCCATAGGTGTGGGTAATGAGATGACCATGAAGTGAAACTATTGGGATATGCTTTAGGTGGGACTGTGCTCATCTAGAATTAGAGTCACAAAATTAGCAAGATGATTTTGTCCCAAAGACTGAAAACTGTGTGAGGGCCGGACCACTACTGACTTGTTGACAGTTGCATCCCCAGCATGTAGCATTCAGGAAAATTGGCTGAATAACTGAAGGGATGAGCTACTCCCCTTGACCAAGAACTTTGTTTCTGAAATATCTTAGGCACAGCCTTCATAAAGCTCCTTAAGCATTTATCCCATTGGCTTAGAGTCTCTGAATGAAGACTATGGTCAAGATTATAGAGGTAAAAATATTTACCAATAAATCTGAAATGTGTTCCAAAAATATATTAATATTTTTTGTTCAGGATTAAAGGTCAGCCTGACATAACATTTTGCTTAGGAGTAGAGTTGGCAGAATCAGTTTCCATCAAAATAAATAAATAAAAAGAATTAATGCCATGTAGTTTTTATTGAGAGCAAATTTAAAGATGTATCTTCTTCCTTCATTTTTTCCAGCATTCCTGTCTGGCAAATAAGAACTAGAAAGAAAACTTAATTAAAACTGAGCATGAAGATATTGAAATTGTTATGATATGAAAGAAATCAGATTAACTATTGTCCTGTAAGCAATTTAGATGCTGTCAATACAGGACATATACATTAACATTTTTAATAAGATTTAGAACCCTCTAGGAGTATGATAGTAATAAAATGACAGAAGCGCATACTCCTTAAATTTGGTCTTTAAAAATTAATATATTTGAAAATGTTTCTTCTAAAAAAGAAAAATAAATGTGAAAATCTATCAAAGAGAAAATCTTCAATATTTCAATTAACTCCTGGGTTAATATCTAAACTGTGAGAAAATTGCCAACTTTTAGCACCTTTTGTTAGTTTTCCTTTTCCTTTTATTTATAAAATAACAAATCTGATGTCATAATCTTTGCAGAGTGCTGTCTGTTCTCCTAGTGGTCTCTGAATGTTCACTTCTTCTTGTGCTAACTGCAGTCTGGCTTTCTCTTGAGTGTGCTGTAGCGCTGGACAGTGCTGGCTATTTGCTGTGTCCTCCACATACCCCTGAACCTGGGGGTGCATAGGTGTTTTCTTGTTCTTCACTGTTTTTACAAAACCACTGTTAATACCTCCTGCCTCAGTAGCCCTCACCTCCATCTTTAAAACATCTCTACCATCCCATCTTTAAAACACATTTCCTTGCATGACAACATCCTATACTTCTCAGTGCTGCAGTTTCCCACTGTTGTCTCAGTACCTCCCTCATTTATTGTATTATATAAGAGCTGACTTACTATGTTCTCTCCTTCCCCACTTCTAACCATCATTGTTGGTGGCTTTAATTAGTCATGTAGATTGTCTGTGTCACACCCTGGCCTCTCATGAGCGGTATTCTCCCTTTCAATAATTTTTTTCTTCTACTCTAGGAGTCAGCGGACTTTTTCTGTAAAGGGCCAAATAGTAAATATTTTCATTTTTGTGGCAATAGGGTCTTTGTTGCAACTACTAAACACTGCAGTCCTAGCTTGAAAGAACTTGTTTACGTATCGATTATATATTAACAGAGGGACATGGCTGTGCTCCGGTAAAACTTTTATTTACAAAAACAGGTGAAAAGCTGAGTAGGGACTTCAAAGAGATGAGGTAGTGAACCATAGCTGGGGAAAAAGTTCCAGGCAGAGGAGACAGCCAGTGCAAAGACTGAGGCAGGAGTTTGCCCCAAGTTCGTTCTCCAAAAGCAGCAAAGAGGCCAGTGTGGATGGCATGTAGGGGGCCAGGGGAAGAGTGGTGGTAGGAGATGCCAGGCAAATAAATGAGGGGGATGGAGCTGGACTTTGTTGGACCTTATAGGCCATGAATAGGATTTTGCTTTTACTCAGAGGCAGTTGGAGAGCCATTGGAGAGTTCTGAGCAGAGGGCAATAATCAGATTTTAGTCTTAACAGGATTACTCTGGCTGCTGTGGTAAGGACAGTGATGGGAGCAGGTAGAAACCTGGAAAAAATTTTTTCCTTATACATTTTGAAGGATTTGCCTTCAGATTCGATTTTCAGCATCCGAGAAAGGAGTTAGAATTGTACTGAGATTTTTTTATCCTGAGCAACTGGAAAGATATGGAAGACACTGGGTAGAGCAGGATTTAGGGGGAAAATTGTGAGTTCTTTGGGCTTGTTTTCTTTGAGACATCTATGAGGCAAGCAAATGCACCAGATGTTTGAGATATCTGATCCTCATTATAACTTTCTTGATTTCATGATAAACAGGCAATTATTCTTTACTTAAAAAAAAAATCATCGACCTGGGTGAACTAACTTGTTCCATTGAACACATAACCAAAATTATATTACCAGGTACCTGGTGCTTACTGGCACTGCTAGTATACTAGTGCCTGTAGCTATATATATTAATATCCTTTATTATTCCAGTGATATCTAACTCATGAATAAGTTCATAAGTAACTTTTATGTTTTTTCCTCGATTTTGAGCCAAAGACGAGTGTGTCCTTTTTCACGTGCTTCGTCTTTGTGTGTATTATCCAGAGGAAATAGACTGCTATAATTGAAAAATATTGAGATAACATAATATCGATACAGTTTTACATTGTATTTTTAAAATATTTTCGTAGAATTTTAAACTCGCATATTTCCTGCTTATGGAGTGAATCAAGTTTGGAGGAATATTTTATGCAAGAAATGAATTTTCAGAGAGGAGTTTGAAAGGTGAGAGCATTTGGGCTGGTGTATCTCTAGGGAAAATTCAGTTGCAAGTGTTAAGATAATATGGTAGTAAGTTGCAAAGAGAGGATGATCTAATAAGCTTTCCATTTATTCTGTTCTGTAAGGGCTATTGTCAGGAAAGCAACACATCTGCCCAGTACATTTTTGAAAAGGACTTATTTTTAATTTGTCAAGTTAAACATTTTAAGTTTTCTCTCTAGCTATTCATTAAAAACAGATCCAAAATAAAATGAAGTATGTTTCAAATTTAAATGTGTTGGAATGTTGAAGAAGGAAAAGTCTTAAATGTAGGGGATTATATTCAACCTTGTATTGGTAACAAATGTATTGTTTATTTCCCGTACAGTTTATTAGCTATAATCATCCAGAAATGTAGAAATGTAGAAACTTAAAGTTGGAAAGGCTCTTATAGGATCGTCTTCTAGGATCATGTAACCCAGGGCTTATCAAGCATTTTTCTGTGATCTGTAGTTTTTTTTTTTTAAAGTGTGCAATATATATGTATGAAACTCAAGCAAAAGTTTACCAAAGCTTTAGTGGTAACCTTAAATAGGAAATGCACTTCAGTATATTTTATTCTTATTTTAAATATTGCCTTGATCTGCAGTTTAAAAAAAACTATCCTTATCTGATCCATTCTGTGGCATGATGCAGACTCCTTCCTGCGTGATATCCCTAGTTTATCACAAATAACATAGCTTTTGTTTATTCTTAAAGTGTAGCTAAGTACTGTACTACTTTAAGACATTTAATGTGTTGATGTCTTGCTGGTTAAATGTAGAGCCACCTGAGCAGCCTGGAGGGCAATTATCAGCAATAGGGCTTCCCTTTTTGACGCAGATTATAGGCGGCAGAGTGGTAAAACAGTGGATTCTACAATGAGAATTTTAGTGATGCTATTCAGGTACTTAAGAGCAGAGGAATTACAAATGGCCATTTTTTGTCTTCTTCACCAGACACTCTTACACATTTAATACATAGTAGGTAGGTTTGTGTATTTTGTATAAATTCAACAGAAAGATGGTATTAGTTCAAAACTCTGTTAGTTCCTTATAATTAAAGTACAATGTGAAAGTCCACCGTCTTGAGATTTCTTTAATATGCAAGTCATCTGATGACAATAGCTTCTTTTCCTTTCTAGATATTCCTGTTGTTTGAGATTATCTGTGAGTGATCTCTGTTTAGCTCTATATATTAAAAGATGGAATAGCAGAAAGATTAGGCAAGAAAAGAGAGAATGAAGAAAGTTGGAGTCACTTATTCAAATACATGAAATAAATGATATTGATGCAGAATTGGAAGAGGAAAGATTTTTTTTTAAATAAAGGAAACTTGAAATGATTACTGACTTTTCCAAGAAGTGAAAATGTGCAACAAGATAATCTCAAATTATTTTTCAAAGAAAACAAAGAACATTTCTAGATATTACTTACTTGGTTTAGTAATAAGTCTGTAATTTTCTCTCACATATAATTTTATTAAAAATGAGCAGGAAAGAGTATTAAAAGGACTGTCTATTTACTTGTCTATTTCATTAAACATCTCTGAGAGTCTTTGTTTAGTCATTTATGACTTATGCAAGAGAATTGATTGTTCTCTCATGTTCTTTTGGTGATCAGTATAGCTGGTGGCCATATAATTTGCAATTATTGGTCATTTCTCCTCACTTTTACCATCTTCTCAGATTGTAATTCTCACAAGTAATAGATATTTTGACCAGCCAGAAGCTCCTTTGAATAATATGAGCTTGTAACTAGATCTAGACTGTTAGAAGACATTGTGATTTCTTCTAGTCAGCCCCAAATACTACTAACCTGATCCTGTGGATATTGAAGCTAATCTAAACTGGATTTACGATTAGCTTCAGGAAATGTGATAATTTGAGAATAGGGATGGAGATCATGGTCAACGGAGTTGATGTACTTTGATTTTCATGATTGATCTTGTGTTCCAGTGGCTTTTTTGTGTATTTTTAGAATAGTTTTTAAATTAGCAATGGATGGCATTCCCCACTGAATTTTCATGTAGTAATTATATTTGCTTTTTTCAAAAAGCTCTTAATTTTAATAACTTTTTCTTAACTATTAGCAATGAATTGCTTTTAAATGTACATTAATGTTAATTAATATTAAGTTTAAAAGATTTTCTTGTCATTTCCTAAAAAAATTTGAAATTTTATTGAAACAGTTTTTTGATTTCTGGTATTAAAGTTATTTTAATTTTTGCTTAGTGAATAGGCTTATGTGGCATTTATTAATGGCATATTGCTCAGTATATTGTCAAAATACGTATCACTTATGCAACTTTAGAAACGTATGTGTTCAAATATCTAAAGTTAGAATAAACTGTAGTTTCTGTGTCTGATCAATTTATTTGTTTGCCTTGGACAGCTAAGTCAAATTTCCAAACTTTTTATGCCCAAATTTTAAGTTTCTTGTTAAGACAAGTAAAGAAAATCAGAGTGTAAATGCTGTAAGTCTATTGACTTTGACAACAATAACAGCAAAAGAAGTATCTATATATCTTTATCTGCTTATCTTTCTACTTAATTTAAAATAAAATAAACTATACATATATATGGCTTCATATTTCAAAGAAATAGAGTGCATATATTTTTCAAATACATATAACTTAAATTAGCATTTTTATACTGGGGAGATTTTAAAAATGGTGTTGTTTTATTAAATATATTACTCATGTTATAAGAAATAGAGATTAAGAAAAACAAAGCATGTATGCAGATTTACCTTCAGTTTTCTAGAAATGTTAGTTTTATCTTGAGATTGGTTTTCAGTGCTTTGTTTTCTATTTGAAAAGTTTTCTCTCTAAAATGACCAGCTTTGTCACAAAAGAACCAGGAGTAATGGTTGAGGTGAAATTTCTCTCTAGAGTGTTGCTATTTGACTATTATAATGTCTGAAACTAGTAAAAATATATATGTATTTTAAGTTAACAAATGAACTCAATGTTGGCATCCCTCTCTTGAGAAGGCCTGGCAGATTGCATGGCCTGACTTGGCTAATGCTTGCTCTAGCTGTGAAATATAATTAACTGCTGATGAGAATATAAAAAATACCTGACTTACAAGCTGCCATTTTTGCATCCCAGTGTGTGAATCAAATCCAACTACCTGAATCCTTGCAATACAGCAAACTAGAAATCTACCTCATTTATAACCAGGACCATTGCTCAGAGCTGACAAACTGATTATGAGGATGCAATACAAT
The DNA here is from genome assembly GCF_030028045.1 of Hippopotamus amphibius kiboko. Lineage (NCBI taxonomy): Eukaryota > Metazoa > Chordata > Mammalia > Artiodactyla > Hippopotamidae > Hippopotamus > Hippopotamus amphibius. The sequence continues at coordinate 81,471,668 of NC_080198.1, forward strand.
CTGTTCTGTATGAATTACTCTGTTAGTATTATGATAACACTGGCAACATTGCCCTACTGTGTTTAGTTTTAGGGATTTATACTAACTCTTGTCATTCAAGAGAGAGAGGAAAGGGATTAGGCCTTGGGTCAGCTAAATTTTGGAAATATTTTAGCCTCAGAAGCACCTTTTTCCCCCTTATAAATCTCATACGTACTGCTTTAGAATTTAAATGTTTATCCTAGATAACTGTTATACTGTTTTGGTTTATGGAAATTCGTTTATTCATAGACATGATTTTACCTTTGAGCAAACTTCAGAAAAGAATGACCACCGAGGTGTATTATAACCTGTTTTCTCAAATGCTTTTCTCGTTATCTTCTTTAAAATTTCTTTCTAAAAGCATCTTAGGGACAACTGTAATTAGGTTAATTGTGGGCACCCATATGTGCAGCTTATGGTGATAGCAGAGAGCAGTTACAGCAAAAACGTGCTGCAGTATGCTTCCTTGTGCAGCAGCCGCAGTGCTCTGGAGGCTGGCTCTGCAGTCAGTCTGGGGCTGACAGCTGTGGTGAACAGAACACCCCATAATTCCTTTGGTGCAAAAATGAATCAAGGGACTTCCCTGGTGGCGCAGTGGTTAAGAATCCGCCTGCCAATGCAGAGGACGCAAGTTCAATCCCTGGTCCGGGAAGATCCCATATGCTGCAGAGCAACTAAGCCCAAGCTCCACAACTACTGAGCCGGCCCAACGCAGCCAAAATAAATTAATTAATTTAAAAAAGAAGGAAAATGAATCGTTATTCATAGAGAATAATTAATGTAAGCTTTTGTAAAAGTAAACACAATTTTTAACCCTTGACAAAACTTAAACAGGAAAAAAGCATGGAAGAATGGATACTTCTGACTGACAGAGAGGGCTTGAGAGGAAGAGATGTTGTCTGTGACTGTACGAGACACCGTCTTCCAGACTCTAACATTTCACCAATAATGTGAGAATAATAGTTAGAGTTATAAGTTTTAAAAGGAAACAAATCCATCCTCAAAGTAATTGCACACGTGTGGCACATCCATGTGAAGACTGTATGACATAGTTTGGCTAATAAATGAAAATTCTAACAATTTCATTTAGTTATGTGTTTTTAGTTCTTTATTTTTAAAAGAGAGTGGAAGGAAGTAGGGAGGCTCACAGTGAAGGAAGGAGTAAAGGAAGGAAGGAAATGTGTACATATTTATCCCAAGTAAAGATGACACTAGTTTTTTTCCACTGTATCAATAACAAAATTCATTCAGAATTAATCTCACCTGGTCAAATGGCTGATTAGAAATAGTGGAGATTATTTTAGAATTCTGTGATGCAAAAGGATCGAAGTTGGTCAGATGGGTTTATTTTTAACCATTATCATGTGCTTGCTGACAAAATCCTTTTGTGAAACTGGTTTTGACCCAAAACAGTGTATGTTTGATTATCAGGCTTGAGCCACTCTTGACTTGTTCAAAAATTGTTTTCTTCCAAATGATGATTATTTCCAAGTATTAATAAGGTAGTGATAACCAAACTAAGAAAATTTTATTCCAGATATAACCAGAAATTAGTAATGCTTCTCCATTTGTACCTGAAATATCCACCTCTGTTTAGCTATATAACTGTGATCTGAAAACCTGAGATCTCACCTCTGATTGAAGATTTTACCTTGAGACAATGGGTGAAAAAAAATGGTCACTTCCTGCTGCTCACATTGTGATGTTTGCTTTTCATTTTAACTTTAATAGGATGGAAATCTACCTTCTTTTCACAGAGTAACTGTCTGAGTTCTTTAAGTAGCCATACGATTATTTGAATTCATTTAAACAGACTGTGTTGCAGCTGCTCAGTGAGCTAACTGTGAGACTATGTCATATAAGAAAGCCAGTGAGTTATCATGTGTGGTCTAGCTTTCCTTACTGTGCTGAGTGACTATCACTGGACGACTCATCATTGAGCCAAACTTTTGATTTTCTTTGGTACCATAAGTTGAAGCAAAGGTAGCAGGCAAATTAAACACATGACTGAAATGTGAGCACACAGCAGTCTCCCTCTCCTCATCTCTAGTGTCACTCTGCATTTGTGGATGAAGCACGTGATCTCTGATACTGGCAAATTGAAGGCTACCCTCCACACAAAGTTACAGGAGAACTGTTTGCACAGCAGTCGTTTTGTTTCAGACATATTTAGGTGTACTGAGCCTTGATGAGAATATTTGTCCCAAAAGTGGGAAGAATGCCTAGTACCTGGTATGGTGAAGGCTCAAAACCAATTTTGTGAAAGACCATCTACTGTTTGCCAAGTCTTTGTGAGGGATGCAAAGACTTATGAAATATGGTTCCTGTTTGGTAGTGTTGATGAGAAAGAAATTCTGTGTCCTGAAGAAAGGACAGGAATTAGAGTTTGTTAATAAAAATAAAATAGGCTGCATCCATGAATTTAAGGGTGACACAACGAGAAACAAATAAGGTAAGGAGAGGGACACTACAGCGTGTTCACATTCCATGTGCTCAAGAGACAATTAGAGGAGCTGAGACTGAGCTGCAGGGGCCAAACTCCCAGGTGCCTGCATGACGGGCCCTCTTCTCATGTTCATGATAACAGAAAATTCACATTTTACAAATGATAACCCATAATTATGGGTGAAGCAAAACCCTCTCTTTCTCTACGTTGGAGAAATTTCTGGAGAGGGATTCTGAAAAGATTCTTATCATGGGCCAAGGCTGATATCTGAAGGGGATGGAATTCGATTGTAAAGAATGGACATTCTGTTATGTCCATGAGCTTGGGAATTTCATGGGTACTACAGACTCCCCTTGTGGATTATAATAGCTTGTGTGACCATCTGAGTGTTCTTTTGAATCCACATTTTCCATATGGTGGTCATCACTGCATGGGGAAAGCACTAAGGACAGGTCATAGTAGAAATCATGATCCTTTTTGGGTGACCTTTCAAAAGCATTTGTGTCCTATGAGTTTGTTGCTTTCTTGGCCTCTGTTGCTCCCATTGAGGCCAAGCCACCCTAAGTGATTGGATAAATAGGAAGTTTACCATCTAAGGGAGTCAGGGGGCTTATGCAAAAATAAACAGCAGAAAAAACAGTATGTGAGTTTTACATGTGTGGTTGTTTTGGAGTAGGCAATGAGTACTTTAAATTCAGAAAAGAGAAACTGTGGTGTTGGCTAGTTATCACTGAATGTTTAGCTCACTGGAAAATTGAAAGTAGTATTAATTTGAGGAACTAGTAGATTATTTTATTAAAAGTTCTAGCTGTACATTTTTGGTCAATAACTTGATAAATAGATTTTGGTGACTTGAGTTTAGAAGTAGTATAATAATAGAGAAATGCAAGTCAAAGCCACAATGAGGTATCACCTCACACCGATCAGAATGGCCATCATCACAAAATCTGGAAACAACAAATGTTGGAGAGGGTGTGGAGAGAAGGGAACTCTCCTGCACTGTTGGTGGGAATGTAAGTTGGTACAGCCACTATGGAAAACAATTTGGAGGTTCCTTAAAAAACTACAAATAGAACTACCATATGATCCAGTAATCCCACTACTGAGCATATACCCAGAGAAAACCATAATCCCAAAAGAAACATGTACCATAATGTTTATTGCAGCACTATTTACAACAGCCAGGACATGGAAGCAACCTAAATGCCCATCAACAAATGAATGGATACAGAAGATGTGGCATATATATACAATGGAATATTACTCAGCTATAAAAAGGGATGAGATGGAGCTATATGTAATGAGGTGGATAGACCTAGAGACTGTCATACAGAGCGAAGTCAGAAAGAGAAAGACAAATATTGTATGCTAACTCACATATACGGAATCTAAAAAATGGTACTGATGAACTCAGTGACAAGACAAGAACAAGGACACAGATGCAGAGAATGGACTGGAGAACTCGAGGTTTGGGGGGGCGGGGGGTGACGGGGAAGCTGAGACGAAGGAAGAGAGTAGCATAGACATATATATACTACCAACTGTACAATAGATAGCCAGTGGGAAGTTGCTGTATAACAAAGGGAGTTCAACTCAAGGATGGAAGATGCCTTAGAGAACTGGGACAGGGAAGGTGGGGGGAGTCAAGGGAGGGTGGGGGGGAGTCGAGGGAGGGAGGGAATATGGGGATATGTGTATAAAAACAGATGATTGAACTTGGTGTACCCCCCCCCAAATAAACAAATAAATAAAATTAAAAAAAAAAAAAAGAAGTAGTATAATAAAAACTGTTTTGGCTAGTTGGCCGGGGAGTGCTATTTAGAAATTTCCCAGAAAAGAAGAAAGAATAGAGGCAGGGAGTCCATTTACTAGACTCTTAAGAGCCAGACTAGGATAATACAAAGGGAATGGCAAGGAACAGACTCTCAGTGGAAGAACTGCTAGAGCCTAGTGACTTTGGACATGTGGAGATATATCATAGCAATTATTAATATTTATTTAATTTTCATGTGGCAGTATGCAAATTATTTTACTTTTATTGATTTATTTAATATTCTCAGCCATTTTATAAAGTGTAAGCACTGTTATCATTACAAGTTAATTAATTTGCTTAAGATCACACAGTTAGTAATTATCAGAACCAGAACTTAAACCTTGGGTCTGTGTGAACCCAAGCCCTGGGTTTCATCAGAGGCTAAAATACTGTTACTAACACTTTAATTTAGGAGACAGATGCCTATTAAAAGTCTGGCTTGATCGTTGGCATACATATAACACAAACTTTCTTCTCTTTTTCCTCTTTTCTTTTTCTTTTGTTTTAGTGCGACTTCATGACAGCATATCGGAAGAGGGCTTCCATTACTTGGTGTTTGATTTGTAAGTACGACATGCTTTGTGTTTGTTTATTTTTTGCTATCTATTTGAAGATCTTGAATTAAAGATGATTTTTCTCCAAGTTACAGTCCAAATTAATGATCCCGTGATATTTTTAAATGTTCTTCAAATTCCATTCAACTCTAATTCTTTTGAAAAAAGGTGAATGCTCAGCATTGGTTATTTAAATTTTAAGTTAATCTTCATAAGAGAAACAGTTAGGAGTCTGTTTCCTTTGGGATTGTTCATTGTGATATCATAAGTAGTTCTCAGTTTTACCTTGGGGTACAAAGATGGCTGACATAGCATAATTTTCCATTGAATATTTTAAAGTGTTTATAACTTATTATCTTATGTGAAAAGAAAACTCAAGGACTGTTGAGGTTGGTTAGTTCAGGGGTTCAACAATATCATCAAACTCCCATCTTTTACTGCAGCTCACTGGCTTTGTTCTCAGATTGGCATGGTTGAAATTATTACATGCAGACATGGTAATTTATATGGGAAGACATTGTCTCTTATTTAATTTTTTTAGAATGAAAAATTCACTGAATAAACCTCTCATTTTTCTTCTCATTGGCCAAGACTAGGTCACATGCCTACCCCTTGCCAATCACTGGCAAGGAGAATGGAATCACCAAGACTGACTTAGACTAATCAGGATTTGTAAACCAAGATTCTATTAATAAGAATAAAGGGAAAACAGTGCTCTTGGGGAGCAATCCATAGAGTCCCCTCTGGCCGGATGGGATATAGTGAGACAGGCCATACACATTGCTTCTAGGGGTTAAATAAGAATACACTTTCTGAAAATCAAATTGGTACTCTGTATCAAAAATTTCCATTTCATTTAACTTAGTAATTTTGCTTCTAGGAACAAAGTCCATGGAAAGTATTGCCCTCAGCTCAGAAGAAGGTTATGCTGAAAGCAGTTTATTGCGTTGTCCTTTGTAGTTGGGGAAAAAAAAAAAGAAAACCAACTTAAGGATCCAATAATGGAGAATCAGTTGCGTAATTACAGTACATTCATATGATAGACTACCCTCTAGCATTTAATGTGATATTTGGGGATTAGATAAGAAAAAAATTATTATTTCATATAAAATGTGTCTAATAGCAGGTTAGTACTAGGTTTGGTTAATTCAGCCCTCCAGTGATGTCATTAAGAAAGCAAGTTCATTCCATCATTCTGTCTGTTCATCATTCTGTATGTGGTTTTATCCTCACGCTCAGGTTCTCCTTATGTTCTCAAGTTTGCTGCCTCATTTTCAGGTATCACAGTGACTTCCAAAGGCAGAAGAAAAGGGAATATTAATCTCATTGCATATACTTTTATGTGGAAAACCTTTCCCAGCAATCCCTCAGAAGATATCTGATAATGAATTATTGTTTAGAATTGCTTCTCTTGCACATGTCTGAACCAACCAAGTAGTAGTAAAGGGGATAAAATTACAACAGTTGGCTTTGACCAATCATAAATTCAATCTGTAGCAGGAAGGGAAGTCTTGCCTGTTGGATAGGCAGCCAAACATGTCTGCCATATTGGTGATCCATGTATGTGCTGGAGAATAGAGACTAAATCTCTGAATATGCACAATCCTGCTGTACAAGCTTCTTTCCACAGTCATATTCCATTCATGGCTTGTTCATGTGGCTTTTTAGATTGGCACCACTCCAAGTTGTACTAGTTCTTCTTTTCATGTCTTTCTCAAAGCTCATATTTTTATTTTTTGCATTATTTTTTCTTCCTTCTTGATGTTCCAACATTCCTTTTGTAATTTCCTTTTTTTAAAGAACTTCCTGTAGCCATACTTTTAGAGTAGTTAGATGTGGTAGCAACAGATTCTGTTTTCCTTTTTCTGAGACTGTCTCGATTTCCTCTTCATTTGTGAAGGTTATTTTTACTAGATATAAAACTCTTTGTTGATAGTTATTTTCTTTCAATGTTGGGCCAGTTCCTTCTGGATTCTTTAGTTTTTCATGAGAAATCTGCTGTCATTCTAATTGCTTATCCCTAAAGGTAAGGTATTATCTCTCTCTGGCTGCTTTAAAAAATTTACCTTTGTCTATAGTTTTTTAGAAGTTTGACTATATGGTATGTCTTGCCTTGAATTTCTTAGAGTTTATCTTATTTGATATTCACTTAACCTCTTCAATATATAGATTGATGCCAAACTTAGGAAATATTTAGACATTGTTTCTTTGAATGCTTTTTCAGCCTCGCTTTCTCTTCTCCTTCTGGAACTCTGATGACATGAATGTTAGATCTTCTGTTATAGTCCCATAAGTCCCTGAGGCTCTGTTCTATTTTTTAAAAATTTATTTCTGTTGTTCAGATTGGGTAGTTTATATTCTCTCTTCAAGTTCACTTATCCTTTCCTCCGTTTTTTTTTCCATATTGCTCTTGATCTTATCAATTGAATTTTTAAAATTTTATTATTGTGTTTTTCTAAGTTCTACCAGTGACTTGGTTGTTTGGTGTATCCTCTATTCCTTTGTTGAGACCTCCTACTTTTTTTTTCATTTGTTTTAAGTGTGTTCATAATTGCCTACTGAAGCATTTTTATTATGGCTGATTAAAAAACCTATGAGATAATTCCAAACAGCACTGTCACTTTACTATTGGTATGTGTTCATTGTTTTTTCTCATTGAGATTATCCTGATTCTCGGTATGATGCATGATTTTTGTATTATATCCTGAACATTGTGGGTGTTATGAGACTCTGAATTTAATTTAAATCATCCCCCTCTGATACCACAATGGCAGGGGTGAGGGGGTGCCATCTCAGTAGTGACAGGTGGGGATAGAAGCCCAGGGTTCCTACTCAGCCCCCATTGACACCCCTGGGGAGTGCCTCCTTACTGCTGTGCAGGGCTGAGAGCACAGAGATTCCTCCCCCCTCCTGTATTTAGTGAGAGAAATGCATCTACCTCATTTTTTTAGACATGTTGTGATTTCCTGATAGGTTTAATTTGTCAGATCTCCTTTGCAGTATAAATCAAGGGTATGGTACTATGTACTGGGATACATCCCTCATGCTGTGATGAATGCTAGAATTTTTTTAAAAAACACTTTTGGTAATGCTCATTACCTAAACCATAATTCAGGATTGGATTTATTTTTTAATTTTATTTTTAAAATGTATTTATTTTATTTATTTTTATTGGAGCATAGTTGATTTACAATATATTAGTTTCACGTGTACCCATTGTGATTCAGTATTTTTATAGTTTATACTCCATTAAAAGTTATTACAAGAGAATAGCTATAATCCCCGATACTATACAATATATCCTGTTGCTTCTCTACTTTATACATAGTAGCTTGTATCTCTTAATTCCAGATCCCGAATTTGCCCCTCCCCCCTTCCCTCTCCACTTTGGCTGAATTGGGTTTAATCACAGCTCAATCAGAGAGAAAAAAAGAGTTTTTCTTTATCCTCTTATGTTCAGTGCATGAAGGCATGTGAGTTAAATTAAGAAATGATAGAGATTAACAGGAGAAAAGGCACAGCATTTTTATTAATATTTATGTGCCCATGAGTTCACAGCAAAGAAGTGAAATTGAAAGAAGCAGTTAGACTCAGGGTACAACTCCTTGTCTTAAATCAGCGGTCCCCAACCTTTTTGGCACCAGGGACCGCTTTTATGGAAGACAATTTTTCCAAGGACGGGGCAGGGGGATGGGTCAGGTGGTAGTGCCATTGATGGGGAGCAGGAGATAAAGCTTCACTCACATGCCTGCAGCTCACCTCCTGCTGTGCGGCCTGGTTCCTGACAGGCTGGGGACCTGACCCATACTGGTCTGCGGCCCAGGGGTTGGGGACGCCTGGCTTGGATGGAAGTGGACATCTTCCTTAAAGGGACATTTATGTCCTGCTTTTAGGCAGATTAAGGGCATGGCGTGGAGAAATCTTCCTGTATCTGTTGATTCTCACTTGCCTTTAGCTCAATATAATCCTTATGCCAAAGTGGCATATTTTGGCAGGGTATATTCTGATCCCCTTCAGCTCCAAAAAGCAGTTCAGTGTTAGGCCATGCTGCTTTTCCACAGTCATCAAGTTATTTATATCCACGTTTTAAATGGTATAGATTTCTAAAAGTAAGATTTCCTTACTAAGTGGAGGGAATAAGAATCACGTCGTTTAGAGTGAAGTTTATTTTTGAAATGCACCATTTAAAAAAAAAATTCAGCACTTAGTAATTGGTGCAGAACATATAAAGAAAGCATTTCATGTGAAAACAAGATTTTCGATTACAGTGAATCATATCTGAAGTAATATTTGTGTTATTAATGTCTCTGAAACTGAAATGTAGAGACTTCTGAAAATGAATGTTTACATTTGAACCATAGTAACATGAAATCCGCCGTGTCAGACAATTGAATATCTGCTTTTGGGTGGAAGCGCCCAGATGCTTTGCAATTATTCTTCAGTGTTTAAAGTTTAAGAGGAGGGTTATCAGCAATTCTCATCAAAATGCTTTTCCAGTAAATGAGTTTAGTAAACTAGTTAATAAACACAGTCCAGTAAAACACCCAGCTTTAGAGACAATTGGAAAACAAAGGTTAAAAGTGTAAATTTTCAATGACTAAAAAGAAATTATAACAAATATAAATAAATAATTCCTCTAAATTATTTAATTGTGGTGGTGGTATTTTAGGAAGAAGAAAAGTAAGTAGCTTCAGAAAAATGTATATTTTAAACATAGTTAAGAAAAGTATGATCTTAAAGATATCAATGAAATACTCATGGAAAAATTGGAAATCACTTTGCCAATCAGTTCCAAGATAAAATAACTACTTGAATTCCTAAAGAAGGAATGTTCTCTGTGTTTGTCCTTTTGATGATGGTTTTGGCAGTGTGGTACTTGTGCATACTTCCTGTGGAATGTCAGCTATTCAGAATCTAATGGGAAGTTCTATTTTTATAGGTGTGTTGAGCCTTCTTCTGATACAATACTTTTCCTTTTCTAAAAAGTAAAGAGAAGGGGCCATGGGTTCTATGAAAAAAAAAAAAATATTTCTTTTTGCTCTTTTTAATTTATAATTTTTTATTCAGGTATCTAGCCACTGTTTCCAGTTACAAAGTGTTAATAGTCAATTTTGCAGATAGACTCAGGAATCAGTGGGAAAGGCCTGCATGAAAGCAAAGATGTCTTCACAGCAAATATTGAACTGCCTGATTTTTTAGAATCATTTTCCTCAAAGTCTGTGCCTAGCACGGTTTTTAGTCACACCTAAGCAACTCCTAAGGAGGCAAAAGATGTGGATTTATCTGAAATCTAAGGGAAGATAAGACAGTAAAGTAATGGAGCTAGAATTTTAGTCCTCAGGGGAGAGGCCTAAAGGCAGAGCCATTGGCCTTAGGAAATAAAGCAGATCCAGTCCATTTCTAGGACTGTTGGGAAATAAGGCCTTGACAAGGGCAGTCATTTGAATATGGCATATATATTTCAGGAGCTGCATGTCAGAGAAGATCTGTATTATGTGCTTCTTGGGTGAATATGCACAATGAGGTATAGAAACATCACACTCAAAGTAAATGTGTAAGAGAATAACACCTGGGTTGAATTTGGGTAATCTCAAAAGGAAACTAAAATAGATTAGATTAAGGTTTATTGGAAAGCATGCTGACCCAGGATGAAAAGATTTACATTTCAGTCTCAGTGCTACCCAGGGCTAAACATTTCAAATTCTTTTCTCTATGCCTCATTTTTCTCAAATGGAATGAGGCTGTGGGACCAGATGAAAAATTTGTTAGACATCTCTCAAGTTCTTTTCTATTCTATGAAGTCAGGATGCTATTTGCATCAATTTAAGATTTCTGGTAGAATTAATGGGACTCCTGGTGCCATTTTTAAATATTAGAAAATTTCTTACAAGTCTAAACTATTGGAGAAAAATGCTGTCATTGCATCTTTAAAAAGAACATATTTCTTCCCTATGAAACACACATCTTGTGTGAAGTACTTCTTTTTTCCCCCTCTCTTTAAAGTGTTTGTGTTTTCATCCCAGATAAGAAGTTCTATTCATCACATATGTGATAGGCGCCTACCAAAAGCAAGACACTTTGCCTAATGCGGGGGGTGGGGGGGGGGTAGTGTTTCTGAGCATTTTAAAATAAATGTCCCATTTGGATAAATTCAGAAAAGATTACTCCAAGACAGTCTGCTCTGCTTCCTCCTCCTGTCTCATTTTATCATATTTGTACCAGCCAGAAAGCCTGGTCCAGTTGCATGTTTTGTGATTATTGTTAGGAAAACATGTATATTTTTTGTTTTTACAAACTTGAAATCATAATACTAAAAATACTTTTTCAAAATACACTCCCTGGACTGGAGAGCTGATAGTTTTATTGGTAATATTAGAACTAAAGGTAAGTCAGACACCATCCTTTTTCAAAGATTTTATAGTTTAGAAAGGGGCTTAGATGGCTTCAAAATATCTGTAATGTAAACTTAGTGTGGTAGAAGCTGTAAGACTTATACAGGGGTTTGGGAGAGTGAGCTAACATTCATTCAGCCAGGGATATCAGGAAACAATGGGAAGAACTGAAGATGAGGTAGGTATAATTATGTCCTTGGGAATATTTCTTCCTTCAACGAATGAACACTTGGTATGTACTCACTCTGTATCAGGCATGGCAGATAAGCTGATTGAAGGGAAAGTGAATAACCATTTTTTTGCCTTCAAAAGAACTAAAAGCAATCTCATACCTGTTATGTTATGGCATTCTTTGGTTATATACCCAACACGTCAGCAGCATTTACAAAACACACACAAATATAACAAGTTTCACAGTGTCTGTGCAAACATCTGGTGACCTGGTATGCGCCCCTAGTCACTTGGTCATCTTTATGGTAATTTGGTAAAATTCTTCTATTATGCGGATAATACTCTACTATATTTCACAAGGCATATATATTTCAGTGATTATTAATTCTTTTGAGGGGTAGACAGCTAGTTAGATTTTTCTGAATACTTTTGCTTATTATCCACAGCAAATTTTATCCTTCATAAAACCTACCAAGTGTAATATTTCCTTTAATTTACATCACTGTAACACTGTAGGTAACAAACATTAGTAGCAAAAATAATTTTACACTCAGATCAAAATGTGAAAGCACAGTATTGAAGACTGTTTACTGTTGTAAAACAGTACTTGAGAACACGTCCCTAGATTAAACTCCTGTCAAGAGAAAGAAAAATAAATCAATAATTATAGCATAGGATGACTTGTGCCCTGATATTTTGCTGTGTACACGGATTGGAGCAACGAGAGATTAGACTGGAGGTGGTGAACCCAATTAGAAGTTGACAGCACTAACATCCAGGTAGACAATAATAAGTCCCTGAAGAACATAAGGTATTGGTAGGAATAAAGTAAAAAGGTACAGTTGGCCCTCCATATCCTCAGGGTCCACATCCACAAATTCAACCAACCGTGGATTGAAAACACTAGAGAAAAGAAAAATTCTAAAGTTCCAAAAAAGCAAAGCTTGAATTTACTGCAGCTGGCAACTATTGATATAGCATTTATATTGTATTGGGTATTGTAAATAATCTAGGGATGGTTTAAAGTATAAGTGGGATGTATGTAGGTCATATGCAAATACTATACCATTTTATATAAGGGACTTGAGCATCCTCAGATTTTTATGTCTGCTGGGGATCCTGGAAACAGTCCCCCATGGATATGAGGGATGACTGTATAATCCATCTGAAAATAATTTTTAAAACAAAGTTGAGTCTGTGGAATTTTGCTTTTACTTGGCAGTTTACATACAAGAAACAGTCCATCTACTTAAAATGGAAGATATTTTAAATAACAGAAACCCTGATGCCGTAATGATACTACATTTCTTATTTGTTTTTAAAAACAGAATTGTGTTTGAATCAAAACATCTTGGCTATTGTTAAAGTGAAATTCAGTGTCCATTCCAATGGAAATCTATAAATCTAGAGCTGTAGAAGTTCACTGATGGGAAAATATAGGTTTCACAAGCTTATACTAAACAATTTCAGTGTTCTACTTGTTGGAGAATTAATAAAATGGTAATGATTCTGTTACAGGCATACCCTGCTTTATTGTACTTTGTTTTACTGTGCTTCACAGAGTGCATTTTTTACAAATTGAAGGTTTGTGGTAACTCTGCATCCAGCAAGTTTCTCAGTGCCAATTTTTGCCAACAGCATTTGCTCCATTTTTACCTCTGTCATATTTTGGTAGTTCTCACAGTACTTCAGAACCCTCCACCAGCAAAAAGACTGTCTTGCTGAAGGCTCAAGTGATGGTTAGCATTTTTTAGCAATAAAGTATTTTTTAAAAAATTTATTTATTATATTTATTTGTTGGCTGTGTTGGGTCTTCATTGCTGCACACGGGCTTTCTCTAGTTGCTGCAAGCAGGGGCTACTCTTCCTTGTGGTCCAAGGGCTCCTCGTCGTAGTGGCTTCTCTTGTTGTGGAGCATGGGCTCTATGTGCATGGCTTCAATAATTGCAGCACACAGGCTCAATAGTTGCGGCTCACAGGCTCTAGAGCACAGGCTCAATAGTTGTGGCACATGGGCTTAGTTGCTCTGTGGCATGTGAAATCTTCCCAGAGCAGGGCTCGAACCCATGTGCCCTGCATTGGCAGGCAGATTCTTAACCACCGTGCCACCTAGAAAGTCCAATAAAGTATTTTTTAATTAAGGTACGTACTTTTTTTTTTTAAGACAAAATGCTATTGAACACTTAATAGACTACAGTGTAGTATAAACACAACTTTTTATGCACTGGGAAACCAAAAAATTCATGTGACTTGATTTATTGTGATATTTACTTTATTGTGGTGGTCTAGACCTGAGCCTGCGATATCTCCAAGGTATGTCTGCATATTTTTTAAGAAAAAACATTTTAAATGACTATGAGTTTCTGTATGTTTAGAGATACTCACATCCTCTTGATTCTTTTCTGAATGAAAGACAGAATTAACACTCACCTTTTCTCATGTATTATCGTGCTGCTCCAAGGTGGCAAAGTCAACTCGAAAACCCACACATCATAGTTCTTTTATGTTAACAGACACTTTTAGTTTGTGTGGGATAAGATATAACCTCGTCTCATGAGTACTCTTTATTTGACAACCTACAGGAAGAAGGAGGCTCTTCAAGAGGAATACTGTCTGATGGCTTCTTTAGAATTATCATCAGGGATAATTGTCTTAAATTCCAGGGCCAATTTCTATTTCATTTGTTCACTTTAGTAGTTTTCATTCTTTAATATAAATCTGGATTTATTGATATTATATCAATTTCCACATTTATCTTTATGAAGTAAGAGAAAATGTTATGTAATTTAGGACTTTCAAAACTTTTAAACAATTTTTAAAAAATGTTTATGCTTTTAATAAACTTTAATTTGAGAGCAGTTTTGTGTTCAAAGCAAAATTGAGCAGAAAGTTCTGAGAATTCCCAAATACCCCAATCCCCACACATGCACAACCTTGCCAGTGTTGACTTCCGACACCACAGTGATCTATTTGTTGCAATTGATGAATCTACATTGACACATCATTATTACCCAAAGTCCATAGTTTATTTTAGAGTTTACTCTTGGTATTGTACATTGATTGGGTTTTCACAAGTGTATAATTACACGTATCCACCATTGTAGTTTCATACAGAAATTTCATTGTCTTAAAAATCCTCTGTGCTCCAGCTATTCATCTCACCCTTCTTTCTAACTAGAAACAATTAGTCATTTTACTGTCTTCATAGTTTTGCCTTTTCCAGAATGTCATAGTTGTAATCATACAGTACATAACCTTTTCAGATTGGCTTCTTCCACTTAACTATTTATGTTTATGTTTCTTCCATGTTTTTTAAATGGCTTGGTGGTTGGTATCTTTTTAGCACTGAACAATATTCCATTCTCTGGATCAACCACCATTTGTTTATCCACTCACCTACTGAAGGACATCTTGGTTGCTTCCAAGTTTTGGCAATTATGAATAAAGTTGCTATAAATACCCATGTGCAGGTTTTTATGTGGCCTTAAGTTTTCAACTCCTGGGTAAATACCAGGGAGCACAAGTGCTGCAGTGGATGGTAACAGTGTGTTTAGTTTTATAAGAAACTGCCAAACTGTCTTTTAAAGTAGCTGTATCATTTTGTATTTCCATCAGCAATGAATGAGAATTCCTGTTGCTCCACATCCTGCCAGCATTTAATGTTGTCAGTATTTTGAACTTTGGCCACACTAATAGAGTACAGTGCATCTCATTTTAATTTGTAGTAATTGACTAATGACATACGATGTGGAGTATCTTTTCATATGCTTATTTGCTGTCTGCATATCTTCTTTCTTGGGATATCGCTTCAGATCTTTTGCCAATCTTTTAATTGAATTGTTCATTTTCTTATTGTTCAGTTTTAAGAATTCTTTGTATAGTTTGGATAACAGTCCTTTATCAGATGTCTTTGAAAATATTTTTTCCCAGTGTATAACCTGTCTTCTCATTTCTTAACAGTGTTTTTTGCAGAACTGAATTTTTAAATATTAATCAAGTTCACCTTATCAATTCTTTCTTTCATAGATTGTGCTTTTGATGTTGTATCTAAAAGTCATCCTCATGTCCAAGATCATCTAGATTTTCTCCTATGTTATCTTCCAGGATTTCTATAGTTTTGAGTTTTACATTTAGATCTGTGATTCATTTTGAGTTAATTTCTGTGAAGGGTGTAAGGTCTGGATCTAGGTTATTCTTTTTATTTTTTTTTTAAATAAAATGTGCCTGTCTAATTCCAGCATCATTTGTTGAAGACTCCATCTTTTTTCCATGTATTGCCTTTGCTCCTTTGTCAAAGATGAAATACTATGTTTATATGGGTTCATTTCTATTCTGTACAATTAACCATTTTGTTTATTCTCTTATTAATACCACACTTTCTTGATTACTATAGCTTTATAGTAAGTCTTTTTTTTTTTAAATAAATTTATTTATTTATTCATTTATTGGCTGCACTGGGTCTTCATTGCTCGGCAGGCTTTCTCTAGTTGCGGTGAGCAGTGGCTACTCTTGGTTGTGGTGCACCGGCTTCTCATTGCAGTGGCTTCTCTTGTTGCAGAGCACAGGCTCTAGGCACATGAGCTTCAGTAGTTGTAACACGTGGGCTCAGTAGTTGTGTCTCATGGGCTCTAGAGCGCAGGTTCAGTAATTGTGGTGCACGGGTTTAGTTGCTTCATGGCATGTAGGATCTTCCCAGACCAGGGATAGGACCTGTGTCCTCTGCATTAGCATGCAGATTCTTAACCACTATGCGACCAGGGAAGTCCTATAGTAAGTCTTGAAGTCAGGTAGTGTCAGTCCTTCATCTTCGTTCTTCTCTTCAAATATTGTTTTGGTTATTCTGGGTCTTTTGGCTCTCCACATAAACTTTAGAATCAGATTGTTAATATCCACAAAATGACTTGCTGAGATTTTGATTGGGATTATATTGATGAAGTTGATAAGAACTGTCATCTTGACCTCCTACTCACTGACAAGGAATATCTCTCCATTTATTTAGTAATTTTTTGAGATCTTTCATCACAGTTTTGTAGTTTTCCTTATACAGATCTTTTACACATTTTGTTAGGCTTATACCTAAGTATTTCATTTTTAGGGAGTGTAGTGTAAATGGTAAAGTGTTTTTAATTTAAATTTCACTTGGTCATTTCTGGCATTATAGGAAAGCTGTATGTATATTAATAGGTAATTTTTATATTAACCTTGTATCCTGCAGTTTGTGATAATTGCTTATTAATTCCAGGATTTTTGGTGTCGATTCTTTAGGATTTTTCTACATAGACAATCATGTCATCTGTGAATAATGACCGTTTTATTTCTTTCTCCCCAATTTGTATTCCTTTTATTTCCTTTTCTTATCTGATTGCATTAGCTAGGACTTTTAGTATGATGTTGGAAAGAGGGTGTCCTTGCCTTGTTCTTGGCTTTAGTGGGAAAGCCTCATGTTTCTCACTATAAAGTGTGATATTAGATTGTGGTATTTTGTAGATGTTCTTTATAAAGTTGGGGAAGGCCACTTCTTTTCCTGGTTTACTGAGAGTTACTCTCATGAATGGATATTGAATTTTCTCAAATGTTTTTTTTCTCTGTCAACTGATATGATCATGTGATTTTTCTGGTTTTGCCTGTTGATGTGATTGATGGATAACATTTGATTTTCAAATGTTAAACTAGCCTTGCATACCTGAAGTAAGTTTCTTTCACTCATGGTGTATAATTCTTTTTATACATTGTTGGATTCATTTGGCTAATACTTTGTTGAAGATTTCTATATTTATGTTCGTAAGGGATATTGGTCTATAATTTTTTCTTCTGGTAGTGCCTTTATCTGGTTTTGATATTAGAGTAATGGTGGCCTCTTAGAACTTGTTGCAGTGTGTTCATTCTGATTTCTATTTTCTGTTTCCTGGATGAAACTGTGAAGAAGTAGTATTATTTTTTCCAAGTGTTTGGTATAATTTACCAGTGAATCCATCTGGGCCTTGTGCTTTCTCTTTTGGAAGGGTATTAATTATTGATTCAATTTCTTTAATAGCTACACCTATTCAGTTTGTTTCTTCTTATGTGATTTTGGCAGATTGTTTCTTTCAAGGAATTGGTCTGTTTCATCTCCGTTATCAAATATGTGGGCATAGTTATTCATAATATTCCTTTACTATCCTTTTAATGTCCATTGTATCTATAGTAATGTCTCCTCTTCATTTCTGATATTAGTAATTTGTATCTTCTCTCTTTTTTTCTTAGTTAGCCTGGCTATAGGCTTATCCATTTTATTAATCTTTTCAAAGAACTAGCTTTTTTACTTTTGTTTTCCTTTATTGATTTCCTGCTTTCAATTTTATTGATTTCTGCTCCAATTTTTATTATTTCTTTTCTTCTTCTTACTTTGGTTTTAATTTGCTCTTCTTTTTCTTGTTTCCTAGTGGAAGCTTGGAGTATTCATTTTATATCTTTCTTCCTAATATGTGCATTCAGTCCTACAAATTTCCTTATGTGTAGTATACCCCACAAATTTTGATGTTATATTTTTCATTTTTATTTAATTCAAAATATTTTTAAATTTCTCTTGAGGTTTCTTCATTGGCTCATATGTTGTTTAATCTTTTAATATTTTGGATCTTTCAGTTTTCTTTGTTACTGACTTTTAGTTTATTTCCCGACAGTCTGAAAGCAGACTTTGTGTGATTTCTAATCTTCTAAACTCATTGTGGTGTGTTTTATGATCCAGAATGTTGTCTGTCTTGGTGAATGTTACATATGAGCTGGAGAAGAATGTACATTCTACTGTTGTTAGATGAAGTAGTCTATAGATCTCAATTATATCCAGTTGATTTATGGTGCTCTTGAGCTCAACTATGTTCTTAATGATTTTTTTGTCTGCTGGATCAGTCCATTTCTGGTAGAGGGGTTTAAAGTCTCCAACTACAATTGTAGAATCACCAATTTCTTCTTACAGTTCTACCAGTGTTTGCCTTACATATTTTGATATTGTATCGTTAGGCATATGCACATTAGGAAGTGTTGTATGTTTTTGGAGTTTTGACCCCTTTGTCATTAAGTAATGTCCCTCTTTTTCTCTAGGGATATTATAATTTTCCTTGCCCTGAAGTCCGCTCTATTATTAATATAGTTACTCTCACTTTCTTTTGAGTAGTGTTAGCACGGTGTATCATTCTCCATTCTTTTGGTCTTAATCTATATGTGTCTTTATAATTAAAGTGAATTTCTTTCTAACAATAAATAGTTGGGTCTTGTCTTTTGCTACACTCTGGCAATCTCTTTCAATTAGTGTATTTAGTTCATTGATATTTAAAGTGATTATTGATATAGTTAGATTAATGTCTACCATATTTGTTACTGTTTTCTATTTGCTGCCCTCATTCTTTGTTACTATTGTTATCTTTTGCACTTTTTTTGTTTGTTTCTGTTGTCATTTCCTCAAGCTCAGAGATTGCTTCCTTGGCTGGGTCCAGTCTACTAATGAGCCCATCAGTGGCGTTCTTCATTACTGTTACAGTGTTTTCTTCTTTATCCTGGCGTTTCTTTTTGGTTCTCTCTCAGAATTTTCATCTCTCTGCTTACATTACCCATCTGTTCTTGCGTGTTGTCTACTTTTTCCATTAATGTCCTTAATGTATTAATCACAGTTTTTAAAATTCCTATTCTGATAATTCTCACATTCCTGCCATATCTGATTCTGGCTTTGATGCTTGTTTGTTCAAAGTATGCTTTTTTTGCCTTTTGGTATGTCTTGTTTTTTTTTTTTGAAAGGTGGACATGATATACTGGGTAAAAGGAACCTTTGGTTAGTAGGCCCTTAGTAATGTATTGGTAAGATGTTGGGGGAGAGGAAGCATTCCACAGTCCTGAGATTAGGTCTCAGTCCTTTGGTGAGCCTCATCCCTTAGACTGTGAACTTTACCAGTGTTTCTCAGTTTTGCTTTGCCTTTTTTTCCCTCCTTAGGTGGGACAGGATAAGCTAGAGAAAGCTGGAGTTGGGTGTTTCTCTTCTTCCACCCACATTTCACCCCGAGTCAGTTAAGCTCTGTTAATACCTAAGCAGTTTGGGCTCTGGTAAGATCTTCTCATTAAGGCGGCCCTTGTTAAAAAGAACAGACTGCTCTGCCATTTTTCAAAATGGTTCCTTCTCCCCTCTTACCGCCAGAAGCACGAGAAGATTCTCCCCTGATATTCACTGTGAGGACCTGATAGAACTCCTGGAGGTAAAACTTTCAATAGTCTGGTGCCTTCCATGACTGGGTGCCCCTGGAGTTTTATCTTCCAGGCTCAACCACACTGAGCCTTCAGCAGTTTGCCAATTATACTTCAGATTTTCCTACCATGACACTGGTTCCTGCAGAGTTTTATGTTTCAGTAGGTTGTGATTTTCTGTATCTGCCTGTCAGTCTTTTCCGTTTTGGGGGCAGCAGTCTGCCCTGTGACCTTACTTGACAGATCAATGAAGAATTGTTAATTTTTTAGTTTGTTTAGGTTTTCACCTGCTTTTAAGAGAGAGTGACAACTTCTGAGCTCCTTACATGCCAGACCAGAAAGCAGAAGACCTTACAATTTTTTTTAAAAACTTTGAATATTATAAAATTAATTTAAAACTCCTAAATTGTTTGGAATTGAAAAGACAAGCAAGGCATAGTCATTTATCAGCTGAAGGTCAGAAATCAAGGCTAGAAATTAACATTTTAAAGACATGTTTTAAGACAATTATTGAGGTCTGAGCTATGTGTTTTTCACAACTATAGGCCACCAAGACTGATAGAATAAACAACTGAAACAACTGAAAACTATTCCTTAATCACACTTCATTGGAAATTATTGTCCAGAGTCATTGAAGAGATTTACTGCCTCTTTCATTCAACCAGATTTTGAAAGCACAATTTTCTCAAAAAGTTAATTAAGTATAAAATCTTGGTTGCTGATTAAAGTGCTGCCTTCTTAAGTAAATATCTTTCAGCTCCTGGGTCAGATGGTTCTCCTTGGACAAAGCTGGAATTGCTATCTTGGGTATTAATTGTCATTTTAGAGACAGTTAGTGTCTGTGAATTGTCAGTGACATTCTGCTATGTAAGAGAATCTGGAAAAGTTACAGTTTAAAAGATGTTGGACTAAGTTTAGCAGTCAGCTTCTTCAGGATGTGATGATATTTTCTGCCATGCTGTCATCCATTCCATCCCCCAGCCTGGACTTTGTAGGCAGGAAGCCCAAGTCTCACTTGATCCCTGCTTACTTTTCACTTCTACTTGAGACACCCAAACACGGCAGGTGCTGCTGTTGGCCTGCTGTTAGTTTTCCCCCAAGCTTTGGTACTTTAGACATTCTCTGTAAATAGATTTGCTATTATCATACATTCATCCAATGACTAGAATACTGATTGGGTGCTAATTGTAAGCCAAGCACTTTGCTAAATACTGGAGATAAAACCATGAATAAGACATAGTCCCTGCCCACTAGGAGCTTAGAGCCTAATCAGGAAGAGGGAGAATAAACTGTGATGAGCCCTAAGTTGGAGTGAGCTCATGGGAAGGAATGGTGCACAGTGACCGCAGGGGTGAAGAGCATGGAGGAACAGACTCTGTGTTGAGATTTACAGGATAAGGAGAATTTAGTCAGTCACAGATTCTATCTCCTTCTTGCAATGCCAAGAGGAACAGCTTGTGCAATGGCCCAGAGGAGAGAGACTCTAGACAGTTCTAGACATTTGTACCTCAGTGTGGATGAGCCATTGAGTTTGAGGGGAGAAAGGGAGCACCGTGAGGCTGTGAGACTGAAGAAGCAGGAGGGCCTGTTCTCAAAGCCTGGTCCCTACTTTTCATTCCTTGAACTAAAGCTTAATATTTAAAAGGGAGAATTAAGGGGAATTATGTAAAGAGATATTTTAGAAGAGTCATTCCAGCTACAAGTTGGGGAACATATTGGCATCCTAGCATGAAATACTAGTTTCTGGATCTAAGCAGTGCAGAGGGAATGCAGAAAGGGGAAAGCTTTGAGAGTAATTTAAGAGGTAAAAGTAACAGATATGATGACTAATTGGACCTCAAACTCTTTTGTTGAAGCCTACTGTTGGCTTGGTACATTCCATTTCTAAAATAACTACAATAATCTGATTAGAAAAAAAGAATATTTTATCTCTTTAATGCATTGAGTAGCTAATGGATAGCTGTGTAATTGAGAACAGTTAAAACAATGACATTTTGTTAAAAGACACTTAGCAGATTCAGAAATAGTTACCAGTTCAGTGTTTTGGAATTTTGATGATGTGAATAAAATAAGTAAAATATCTAAAAGTATGTGACATTTGACAAACAAGCAGATTTAAAAAAAAATCTTTAACTAAAGCACGGAAATAAACAGCACTAAAACATAGTAGGCACTCAGTAAGTATTAGATAAATGACCTGAATTATTTGACATTTTAAATGTCAAGAAAGGCGGAAGTCATTATTGAGGTTATATCAGTTTCAGTTGCATATGTTCATTCTTGATGTACGCATATATACTATACACTCATATTGTGCGGTGTGTGCCAGTTCTCTGCGGGGACGAGGGCAAATATCTACCTGAACAGAGTTACTCTTTCCCAGTAGTCTGGTTAAAACTTATGAAAATTACTGGTTAGCTAATTGATTTAAGAAAAGTAGAACTGAAATATTTAAAATACTAAAAATGGCCACTCATGATTTAGTAATAATTTTGCAGGTAATATTTGACTAATTATTTCCACATGATCAGTATTTAAACAATGTCTGTTGTATTATGCCCGTGTATCTGTCAGGCTTTCAGCCCACCTGCCTCCCTATTTAACCACCAATCTCTCCAGCCATCCAGCAGGCCATTTGTGTGTGTGTGTGTGTGTGTGTGTGTGTGTGTGTGTGTGTGTGTGTGTGTGTGTGTGTGTGTGTGTGTGTGTCTGTCTGTCTGTCTGTCTGTCTCTTCTGTGTGTTTCGTACATGTTGGTGTGGCTATAACTTTCTTAAGAAGTTGGCAGACAAGAATAATTGTCTCAAGGAAGATCTCTTTTGTTCGAAAAAATATTTGAGAGAAATAGAAGTCAGATTTTTCACAAATGTTTTTGAATTTTTTGAATTCCAAGTCAATAACCTGACAATCAGGACTGTTATTGAACCCTCAGAAGAAAACCTTTCAACATAGAATTTTGAAGAAAATTATAATTCATGATCTTGTTCATTTTTCTTCTTTGCTATTTTGGAGTAGTGATAGAAGTGTTTTTGAAAAGTTTCATATATAGGTTTACTGTCTTGAATTATGATTTTTTTCATTAACTTTCACTGTAGTTTCTCATGTATCTTGCTAAAAAAGAGGGTAGGGAATCAGATTTTAACAAATATATTTCTTAAAGGGAGATCCATTATTCCCTTTAAAGAGCATACTGTTTTTGTCCATACCTGATATTTTTATGTTTATTGGCTTGATGGTGCCCTTGGCAAGAAATTAAACCAATTCATTATCAACTTAATCCATATGTCTTCTCTGTCAGGTCTCCATTTATGTATCTTTCTTTCCCAGTGTCTTGCTCAATTTCTGAAACTAGAAGGTATTCAGTAAATATTTGTTGAGCTACACGGAACTCTCACGATCCTGAATTCATTTATTCATTCACTTATTCATTTAACAAGTACATTTAGTGTTTATTATATAGTTGATACAGTGCTGGTCCCTAGGGTCCACAGTGAGTTAGATTTTGTCTCTCTCTTCAAGTTTGTTTAGATACTCATTAAGCAACATACATATATTCAAAATACCAGAGGTGTAATTCAGATCTATCATATAGGTAATTTTCTTCTATCCTTCTGTGTCTTCTTTGCTAGTTCTTCCTCATCTCCTAGATGAGTGATCCAGGAGGTTGTAGATTCCTTGGGCATCTTAAATTTTCTGCTTATACTCACTTCCTGAGTATCTCATCTAGTATTGTGGCTTTAAATTTCATCTATAAACTAATGGCACTCGAATTTATAACTGCAGCTCAGACCTCTACCTGAAATCCAGACATGTCCTGTTGCCTACTCACCATCTCCACTTGGATGCCTAATTATTTCAAATTTAAAATGTCTAAAACTGACATAATCTCCCTACTGCCAAACTCGCCCCTACTAGTTAGTGGCAACTCCATCTTTGCAGTTGCTCAGGCCAAAAACATTGTTGTAATTATTAACTCATTTCTTTTTCTTAAAAACTATATCTGATTCATCAGTAACTCCTGTTAGTTTTAAAATATGCTCAGAATTTGATAACTCATCACCATGTCTTTGGTACCACCTTGGTCCAAACCACTGTCATCTCTTGCCTGGGTCACTGTAAAAGCATCCTGACTAGTCTCTCTGTTTCTGCATCTATGCTCAACACAGCAGCCAGAGACTGCTCTGTTCAGAGCACTCCATTGTCTCATGTCTTACCCCTCTCCTCCTGCCTTCTCAGCTCCAGCCACACTGCCTTCTTCATAGCCTGGAACAAGCAAGACATTTACCCTTCCTGTGTCCTTATCCCTGAGTGTTTTTCTCCCAGCAACCTGCATAGCCTATGTCTCTCTTCCTTCAAAGCTTGGCTCACAGGTCGCCTTTTCAAGGATGCCTTCCCTGAGCCCCTAAGAGTTGCGCTTATTTCTTTACCAACTCTTACTCCTTCTTGGCCTTTTTTTCCTCCCCTTCCTTGACACTTATCACTGCCTAACCTGCCATAAGCTAAACTTAATCTATCTGTTCAGTTATCTGTATCGCCCTCTAGAATGTTCCATGAATACAGGGACTTTTTTCTCTTTTGTTCACTATTTTATCCCCAGTGCCTAGAATAGTGCTTGCATCTAGTAGGCATTCAGTAAATATTTTTGCATAAGAGTACCTGAGGAAGCTTCTGAAAGAATACAAAATTGTTCTGTAAAGAGTTGAGAGAGTTTGAAATGAATATTTTAGGTCTCCTTTCATTTACTTGCTACTTTGGGTACATCTGGTGCCACAGTGGTAGCTATTTGAAGGTCCTGTTGCCTAAATACTAGTTAATTAGCATGCGCAGAATCACAGAAATGGATTTTTAACCAAAACTAAACCTGGAGATTTTGTTTAGCTAAATATCTACTTCGTAGCAAAATGGGACATCACGAACACACGTTTTAAGAAATGTGAAAGCTAAGCCTGTATGGTCAAAATGGGTGTAATGTTCTCAAGCGTGATGATTATGATCTACTTAAGTCCAAATACTGATTTTTCTTGATTGTTATGATGCTTAATTAATTGATATTTACCATCTACCTTGACTTTTTCTTGGGAACATTTTGGTTACTTATTTTTAGCCAGCAAGCAAAGTAAGATATTCAGTTACCCTGGGAACTTGATGCTAATGACTGTAATTATTTAGGCAATTGAAGTCATTCCTGTCATTCTCTTTCTCAAACCCACAAGGTGCCAAGAAACATGAAGTGTATACATGGCCTAATATATTTCTTTAGTGGTCACATTCTTCATTGGAGTCTGAGGAAAGAAAGCCTCTTTTGTTTGCTTTTTTAATCTCTTATTTTGGAATTTGAAAACTATTCAACCCTTTCCAGAAACGTTGACCCAACTGGGGCATTTTCATGGGCAGTGAGAAATCCTTTCTGCCTGCTCTTACTTGAACAAAGAGGCCACTGATCTGGGTGAACGACATCATTAACACTTGGTTTCTTGTCCTAGCATTAGTGATGATACGGACCTTTACTGAGGGCATGCCTAGCTAACAGTCATAAAACCCAAAACACTTGGGGACTGTGAATAGAAGTGAAATGATGAATAGATAAGGCATAGTGCCTTAGGACTTGCAGTATTTAGACTCTTGAAATTTATGTCTGAAGTTTGGAAAAACTTTTAAATGACAGCTACTGATAGTCCAGAGAAGGAAGAACACTTTTCTTATGTGCTCAGACCTAAAGCTTTGTTTCTGTAACTCTGCTTCGGTGTTAACTATTTCTCTTGTTGGCCACCTCAGCGTGGAAATTCTCTTTGGTCATTCATGTAGTCTTTTTTACCTATAGAAAACAAAGGGGTTAAAAACAAACACCACACTTTTCCTTTTGAGTGTTGCAATGTAAAGAGAATTTTAAGGACTATGGTGTTTACTCAGTCTCTACTGATTTGCAGCATTCATTGTTCATATGAAAAAAAAGTTACTGAGTATGTGAATAAAACCCAAGAATAAAATGGTATATATTCAAGTGAAATTTGCTTAGATCAATGTTGTTTCACTGCCCTTATCAACACGTTATATTATTGGAAAATCACTTGTTTTGCAAAGGTATGTCTGACCTAAATCAGAGCTAACATTTGTTAACTATTATGAAGCCCCCTTCCCAAAGCATATTATTACACATCATCTTATTTATTCTGCACGGTAACTCTATGATGTATAGTATTATTTACTTCCTCTTTATAGGTATGGAAATTGGGATAGGAAAGGTTAATTGCTTTGTCCAAGGTCACAGAATAAGTGGCTGTGCTAGGACTTAAACTTAGATTTTCTTGACACTGAAGACAATGCTCTGAACCACTGTGAAATATTGTTCTCTATTTACAAAACTTAAATGGTAGAGTATCAGGTACTTGCATTTGTTTTGAATGATTTGTTTTATCTTCTCCCCCTTCAGTCCAAATGTTAATGTGGGGCTTTCTGAAGTCTGTTGTTTTTCATTCAAACTCAGTCTACTTTGTGCACCCCTCCCCCAATCCATGAACTTATGCTTTTAACTGCATACCTCGAATGATATAGAGCTAAGAGAATATCAGTTTCATCTTTTTTTTTTTTAAACTATAACTAGCAAGTGTTCATAGAAAAGTGGACTTTCTGTAAGCTTCTGGATGCTATAGACCCTGAATCTCTTAAACACAATGGCTTCCAGTTTAATACTGGAGACAATATTTAAAAGTTCTCTTTGCAGAACAGGAACTAAATATTTTAAATTGCTTTAATTTTTTTTTTTTTTTTGGCTGTGCAGCATGTGGGATCTTAGTTCCCCAACCAGGGATCAAACCCCGTGCCCCCTGCAGTGGTAGTGTGGATTTTTAACTACCAGACCACCAGGGAAGTCCCAAATTGCTTTTATTTTTTAAGCATGAAGGTCTATATGCTAAATCATATTGGGAATTTTAAATCTTGCATATGTAGTATAGACATTATCAGATAAACTCAGATGACTTTGTTTTCCTTTCATCATATGAGTTTATGATTCAGAATGCCAAAAAGAATAAAGATCTATAGAGTAACATAGTAGCTTATGAAATCAGATGATACCTCTGAATTATCCTGTGTGTATTGTATATATTTTATCACATACAGAGAGTGTCCATATATGTATATAAGTGTTTGCATGTATGTTTGTGCTCATATATGCACAAAAGGCTGGGGATAGACATCCAGGGAAGCTTAGAAAAAAAATCACTTTAGAGGTTCACCTTTAAGCCTGAAATTTCATATGCTGATTGTACCAAAATACAATCATCTTGTTAATTTTAAAATTTATTACTCAGTTTCTAAGTTTGAAATTCAAGCAGTACTTGGTCTTATTTTAACCTGTAGATAATTTAATCAATAAATAGGGTCAGATTTCTAAGCTGTGTTATTTCCTCTCCTTGAGTGAAAAAGTTGTGGAGACTACTAATTAAGGAATGGAGAACATCACGTTTAACTATAGCAGTCACTGTAATAAGCTGTGACGTCCCCAGTTATGTTTGGTCCAGAGTGATGATGATGTGACAAGACAGCAGGCCTGTTTGGGACCCAGGAAAACAGCAGGAGACTGTGACTCAGCCTCTGGTTCCATCTTTCACAGGGATCTGTGAGTAGTGAATAAGGCCATCACTGGTTTCAATGGCTCATTAGGCAAAAATGGATAAAGACCTAGAGGCCGTTTCTTTTCTCTCTTTTTTTTTTTTTTTTTTCAGATAAAAGATGGGCATTATGAATACTTTTTGCTTTTGTTGCCCAACATCTTTTCTGCTCTTCTTTTGGTAACCACCACAATTTAACTGTAGGACCAAGCCTTCCTCATTACACAGTTGTCCCTCAGCATCCACAGGGGATTGATTGGTTCCAGGATTTCCTTTGAATACTGAAATCTGCAGATGCTCAAGTCCCTTGTATAAGATGGTATAGTATTTGCATGTAACCTACACATATCCTCCTGAACACTTTAAATCATCTCTAGATTACTTAAGATACATGTACGTAAGTAATCTAGAGATGTAATGCATGTAATACAATGTAAATGCTATGTAAATAATTGCTAGGGCACAGCAAATTCAAGTTTTGTTTTATGGAACTTTCTAGAATTTTTTTTTTCTGAGTATTTTTGACCCTTCATTGGTTGAATTTGTAGATGCAGAATCTGTAACTATAGAGGGTCAACTGTTTGTAACCTGATGGGTCTGTTCTAGAAGGTGTCCTGTTCTCCTTTATTTAAGGGGTGGGCACATGACCTGAGCTAGGACTGTCATATGCTTCCTTTTCTCTCTGGATTTGAAACCTAAGCCAAGTAACTAAAAGACTAAAAATGGTAGGAGTGGACTCATGGTGAGATGCCTAGAAGAGACCCTGCAGTTCCTGTGGCCCGGAAACAGGAAGCCTTCCTGGTTCTTGACTCCTGAGCCTGCTTCTTCAGGCCTCCCTCTGATTCTTTGAGCTACCCCATATCCTGCCAGTGGACCTCTTTCCTTCTTTCCTTCTTACATAAGCCGGAGTTGGTTTCTGCAGCCTTCAACCAGAATAGCCTAGTTGAACAGAAGGAAAAGCAAGAGGAAGAAGATATAAGAATAGAAAGGAAAAGGAAGGAAGAGAATAAGTAAATTGAAGAAAGTGAAGAAAAATAAGTCCTCAGCCTGTCTAGTCTTAAGGAACCATCTTTCATCTTTTCTTCAGAAATAATGCTTTTGCCTCCAACTCTGCCCTTATTCCACCAACTAGACAGTGAGGTTAAGTACAGGACTCCAGAGTGCTGAAACCCACTTGTTTACATTTGACCCCCAGCTCTGCCAATTACTTCCTGTCAGACTTTGAACAATTTGCTTAACCTCTCATGGCCTCAATTTCCTTGGTTGTTAAACAGAAATAGTAGTACCATATAACTTCTAGGACTGCTGTGAGAACCAAATGATTTGATTAGTATAAAACTTCTAGAACAGAACTTGACAGAGCGTCTGCACTTAATAGGTGTTATCTGTGATTACGTGTGAGCTCTGTGTAGGAAAAAAAAAGTTTCTACTACATCTACCTCGTTGTGTCAGTCGGTAAATGTTTATTGAGCACCTAGTGTGGTGGTGGTGTGCTAGGTGCTATAGGGAATACAAAGATGATGGCACTGTTCCTGCCATCAAATTGCTCACACTATGATTTTGGTAGTTGATGCAATAATATGTAACAGTGTATGTGTTCAGGGAGTTTGGAGAAAACAGAGTTTTTTCTAACTAGAGGATTAAAAGGCATTACCTATATGGGATCTTTGTGTATCAATTTCCACACATAGAATAGAAGAGATTGGTTTGAGCCAAAACGAGAACTGATATGTATTTTATTTGGTTGACAATAAATATCCTGATTTGGCTGAAGAGGCCTTTTACCCCCTTCATCTGGAGTTAAGAGGAGGCCTGTCATCATCAGGGCTGAAGGGGGAGGCCCAGGAACCTCCCCTGTCCCTACCCTACAATTCACACAGCCTTGATGCTTTGAATCCACTTGAACTCACTTCATTATGTCCTTCTTTAGCCCTGCTTCTGGCAGTCATCCCGAGAACCCCCAGACCCAGGTTACTCCTCACCTTCCACATCTTATTCGC
The DNA here is from genome assembly GCF_030028045.1 of Hippopotamus amphibius kiboko. Taxonomy (NCBI): domain Eukaryota; kingdom Metazoa; phylum Chordata; class Mammalia; order Artiodactyla; family Hippopotamidae; genus Hippopotamus; species Hippopotamus amphibius. The sequence goes on from NC_080198.1 coordinate 81,500,884, forward strand.
CATGAGGTTTTGTACAGCCTCACCATATTTCGGTGCTGAGAATGTGAGATCCCGGAAGACACATTCCCCTGAGCTATGAAAGACTGAGGCAACTCTTGATCCACTCTAGACAAGGAACTCCTTTCTACGGACAATGGAGATTACTGGAAATACCTGAAATACCTACGTATAACCCTGCATTCCATTGGATCTTATCACTCAAATACAAGAATCAGATTTTTCCATGGCCCAGCTTAATAATTAAGTTTCAAGGAAGAGTAGTTTAGGTTTTTCAGGTCTGTAAAGGCAAGTGTAACAGGCACCATGAGAGCGATGATGGCCCTGATTCTGGCATTTTAGTCTATCTACACTGTACACTGAGCCAAAGGAAGGTTCTTCCACTCTTGGAATAAAATGCATGCTCAGATGAGGTAAATCTCTTTGTTGGACTCTGAATTCTGTCATGCGTGGGAAAAAAATTGAACAAGTTGTGTGAACTGGTTGTATGAACTACATCTCTGTGACTACATTTTGCTTGTTCCTTTGTCTTATATAAGTTTAGCTATAACAAGTAAAACTGGAAATTTCATTTTCTCTTAAATGGTCCCATTTCAGATGATAAGTGCTTTAACAGCGATTATCAGCTGAATTTTCCCACTGGCAGTATTACTAGAGACGTGTTAGTTCTGAGCAAAGTTATCCTGAAGAATCTTGCAGCCTCACCTTTTAGAGGAGTTGAGTTTCATAACATGTGATATTACTCATTTTTACCAATTGAGTCCAAGTAGCAACCCATAATACTGCTACAGTGCATTTCTAAATAGCATTTAAATAGGACCTCTAAGTTAATTCCTAGGAAACAGTGCTTTTTGTTTTTAATTTCATTTTAGTGGATTCTGTTATCACAGAGAGGGATGTCAACAGAGGTTAGAATTTTTGTGAGTTAACTTATGTATACCCACATGAAATATGTTAAAAATGGATATATAAGGCTTTCATTCAAATTGTTAATCATCTTGCATTGCTTTGTGTCCAGTGCAGGCTGTGTATTAAACAATACAGGCTGAAATCTACGGCCCTGGGAAAATCTTGTCTAAAACCAGTGTAAGATCTGAACAAACTGGGTGGAGACTCAGGGAAACACTCAAGATAAAATTTAGCATGGCAGCAATTTAAAATTAGAAGCCATTGGTGAAAGATGAGACATGTTTTAGGCCACTTGGTGAGCCCCACCTTTTAAAGGCAGCATTTGACTCTGCTAAAGGGCTGAGCAGTCACTGGAGGACACGGTGTCTCTGCCCCAGTAGGGAATGCCTGTCTTTCCTATTTGGTGTGTGATGGTGTTAAATAAAGCTGTGACCTTTGATTATCTCGCAAGCCTTTCTACCTCTCCACTGGCAAAGTGCCATGGAATAGTGTATATTTGTCAGCACGCTGTGGTCTAAATTCAGACATTGTCTAAACTTGTAACAATAAGTACTATATATATCACAGAGACCCTTTTCCCGAGAGGCATTCTTGTCAGTCCCTAAAGAATGGGGACCTCCTACACTTTATGTGTTTCGTGAAGTCCTAACTTAAGGTAGTTCCTTCAGTATTTATGTAAATAACAACCTGAAGTAGACTATGAGTAGAAATTGCCTTTGTTTTGTTTTACATGTGGTTCAATCACTCAAATCCCAGTATCGATATATACAATTTTTATTGTTATTCCTTAAAGACAAATTTTCTTGGATGAAAGCTCCTAAGAAATAGCTGCTTTTTGACTTGTTTCTTTAGAGGGGAGAAAGATTCTTAAAATAAATAATTTTGAGGATATTTAAATACAAGTTAATGATGGAGTCCTTCTCTGTCTCAATCACATGTGATGGTTACAGGACTATATGTGTTAGTCAAAACTCATAGAACTGTACACTAAAAAGGGTGAATTTTGCCATGTGTAAATTATAACTTGATAAATGCATGTCAGAGAGAGAGCTGTACTAAATGGAAGCATGTGTCCTAGATTTAAATGCTTTATGTGTTTATATGGTATATATACAAATGTCCTTTCTACTCTCATCCTATCCTTGGAGAGCAAATCCTACCCATACCCCAGTATGAGCCACCATGCACGTCACATGACTCTGTCCTTCTGGACACAAGCTTATTGGATTAGGTATAGACACCTAACTGGACCTAGGTCAACCTGGATTTGGAACCAAGACAGAGACTGAAATTGTAAATTATTGTAAATTTGGAGCCAGAGTCAAAATATGTGCTTTGAGAAGCCTTTCAGCAAGTGAGAGTGCCCAGTGGGGGGGTTGCAGAAACAAAGAATTATGCAAAAGAAGCCAGTATTGAGGATGGAGGATTGAGCAGATATGTGGAGAAGCTGTGAGCAAGAGCCCTTATCTTCATGGGAAGAGAGATGAACAGAGTACCCAGATGACCTCCAGTTCTTCAGAGCCTTGCCAAAACTCATAATTAGTTTCTCTGACTTTCTTTCCCTATAAATCTATTTTTACTTGTTATGGCCAGTGTGAGTTCCTGTTTTATATAAGGAACAGGAAAATTACCCAATTACATATGATGTTCTTCATCCAAAAGTATAGACAAACACCAATTTTGGATAGCATCACCTCTTGTAGTTCTAAAATACATGGCTCTGGTAGTGGGAAAGAAGAATCTTTCAGAAGTCTGGGCTGTTTCTGTCAGCTCAGTTTTCATTTGGAAATTTCAAACTTTTCTTTTTTGAATCAAGTACCTTCTAAGTAAGAATTTGACATCTTACTTGGCCTTTCTTTTTTTTCTTCTTTTCTGGGAAGTTATTTAGATGCAGAAAGGTAAAATAGAGTCATAGTGATTGATTCTAGCTTCTTTTAATTAAGTTATCCTTTTTGTGAGGAAACCATTTTACCTCTACTTTCACACTGAGTTTTTGCTGACTGATATATTTCTTTTTTTTATTGTTATAATTGTTTTATTGGTTATTAAGAACCTCTATTTGTGCCTAATTTATAAATTAAACTTTATCATACATATGTATGTATAGGAAAAAACATGGTATATTTATGATTTGGTACTATCCCTGATTTCAGGCATCCACTGGGAGTATTTCTAAAAAGCAAAACAAGATAAAAAAAAAAAACAAGATTAAAAAAAAACTTTTCTCTAGAGATTGGAGTGTAGCTTTAAGAATTAATGATAGCCAGCTTGAATTAAGTGTCTAATATGTGCTAGCCACTACACTCAGTGCCTTGAATACAGGTTTCATTTAATTCTCATAACAATCCGATGAAGTAGTTGTTTTACAGATAATAAGCCTTAGTGAAGCAAGTTACTTACAGCTCCACAGTAGTGAGTTTTAACACCTGAATTTCAGCCCAAACAGACCTTCTTCTGAGTCTGATCTCTTAACCACAACAAAGAATATATTAGTATATGAGAGCTAAGGAAGAAATTATCAGGTCGTCTTTAGATTTTAATTATTTTTCTGAATCTCTTGTTTAACTAGAGAGAAGGTTATATCCAGGTTTAAGAAAATGTAGTAAGTCTTATAAAACCAGTACTAAATTTATTATTTTATTAAAAGATGGTATGTTTAAGATGTTGATATGTTAGAGATTAATGAACATGCTCTAAAGACCATTTCTATTTTCAATAGTGTGTGTAAACTATCTCCTTAGTGAACACTCATCAGTTATGACATTGTAGAATATCTCAAAAAGTTAAAGTACCAAATCAAGGGCATTAGATTATTCATTAGAGCATCAAAGATGTCATCCTCTACTGCTTTTTAAATTGGCTAAGTGTGTCAAAGAATTCTGAATAAAAAAAAGTTTAATTACTAATGTCATGGTATTTGGCCTTGAAATAGAACAAAATGAACAGGAGATTACTCCCTTGTTTTGGAAAATAAGATAGTATCTTCCATTGTGGATTCTGGGACCTAGCAGAGAAGGAAACCAAATAGGTACTTAAGCAGCTGCATCATTCAAATGTGACCTTAAATGTGTGTAAGGATAAGAAACTTGGATTAAAAAAAAAAGCTCTTCTGTGTTGTCAACTGGCCAACTGGGAGTTTTGGAATGGGAAACCTATAGTTTGGGAAGTTGACTTTTTAAAATATTTTAATGAAATATTTCACTAAATAAATATTTTTCAGTAAATATTTTAATGAAAAATATTTCTGTTTTTTTAATAAAGTTCCATTTGAAATGTCAGACTATTTCCAAAATGCTAAGGGAGAACTTGATTAAGGGGAAGTAAAAGGGAGAGCAAAATGTTGCTTTGAAAAATGGGTGTGCTAACTCCAGAGAAAAGGAGCAGCCCAAACTGGAAAAGATGCAGCAATTCTAGGAACCATTGTAGACCACTTGTACCACTTGTGTAGCCATTCCTGCCCACAGAAAAGTTTCTTGTCAGAGCTCTTATCTCCAGAAATATTCAATGGCATAATTTTTTTAAACTGGCCTTTTCTTAGATTTAGGAGGGAAGAGGATGTGAGTGGTTGGTACATAGAACTCAGACCTATGTCCTGATTTGTACAGTGTGCATTTTTCTGTTTCTTTCATAGTTAAAAGTGAGGCATTCTCTGCTTATGGGAGAAAGGGAGTTTTTATTTTCTAAGATATGTTTTCTTTTTAAAAATTATTTTTCATTCTTCAAATGAGCTCAGTTTTACTGAAGGATTTGATTGCATTGGTAATTCAGTCATCATTTAACAATGGTAGCAAACTATAGCTCAGTGTTGCCTTCTGTGAAAGGCAAGGACAGAGCTGTTCAAATTACTGTTTACTACTTTAGAAGATGAGAGTTGACATGAAAATAGGCTTTTAACTCTTATTTCCTCCTATACATCTCAGTTAAAATTATCGCTTTTTTCCAAATACTTTTTAAAAAATGAAGAGACAAAACGTTTTGAGTATATCTTTATAGTTTTAAATTCTCTTTTTAGTTCTATGAAAAATTCTTTCTTTTCAAGGTTGAGTAAAATTTCTAGCCTAAGATATCATATTGAAACTGCAACATAAAATCTAACTGCCCCTTCTCCCTCGATACCTACCAAATAAGCAAAACTAGCTAAGAGTTTTTGTATGTTTTTCTTTTTTTAAAAAAACTAACATGAACCAATAAGGAATGAGCCATAACTTAAAGCACTCTCTTTGAAAACCTTGTTTCCAGTATAAAAAACAAACAATTCTGAATTGTAACAGAAAGACATAGTGTAGCTTGATTCTTAAACCCACTCTATACTTCTAGAGTTGTACCACTGACCTGACTCAATCCTAACAGCTCTCACAAATACCCAGATTTGTAGAGAAATTTATACTTTGTGGGCCTTATCTTTCTGTTCTTTTAACTGATCAGTACTAGAAGGAGAGGCCTATGAGAAATGAATGAAACGGGAGACGTGTACGAGAATTGAATGGGCATTTTGCTGTGGGGAAAATGGTCCAAGTATGAGGGTATCTTTCCATGGGAACAGAATATCTTTCCCCAATGAGGTGGGTTGAACTCTGGTACAAAGCATCTACCTTAACTTAGAGTAGAGCTCAAGTATTCTACAAAAGAATACACACCACACAGCCAAATTCTGCAACCTCTCCTCCCTATCAATCTCCCAGGCTATGGAAAGATGGTAGGATTGTGAGACACCAAAATCAGCCTTTAATTAGCAGCTCGAAGTGGGGGAGAAAGCATATGGTCTTATTAATGGTGGAGAGAAACTCAAAGCAGGCACATTCTTTCAGAGCAAATGCAAGATCTTGACTGAAAGCAAACATGTGGAGAATGAAAAGAAAAACAAGAAATGTGTTGCAGATATGTCCCAGCACTTGTGCAAACAATTATACAAGCCTACTAGAGCTAAATGAAATAAGTAAATATAGCATACACCAAAGAACCCAAAGAAAAACTTAACACAAAGAAGAATCTCACAATTGCTTCACAGTAAAGAAAAAGTTAATAAGAACACACATTTAACAAAGTAAAAGCCCAAAGCCTAGAAGATAGAAGAGATATATATACCTGAGGAAACAAGTTGAGGACCAAATGAACATGGTTATCGATTAAGTGACTAACAAAATATAACGTAGTTGATAAACGTAGTTGGCATGTCTTAATTAGGGACATAATAAAAATACTTGTGATAATGATAGTGTATATGAATGAAAGAGATGAGAATAAAGTAGCTTTAGAGAATCTTAGAGATATGGAACAAAGAAGTTAATTCAGCATAAGAGTAATTTGTGTATCTGAATAGAAAAACCAAAATATGGACAAGAACGTATAATGCAAGAGAAATTCTTTAAAATGAAGAAGAATTGAATCTGTGTATTAAAAAAAGCACAGTATGTTCTGGGAAATTTATAACCACACATGAATCTGAGATGTGTCCTAGTTAAGCTGATACACTTGTAAGAAAAAAAATTCTTTAGGCATCCAGGCAGCAAGATGCTATCAAAGGGAAAAGACAGTAGTAAAAATTCTCAACGTTAAAATTACTCCAAAAATACAAAATTCACTGGACTGTGTGTGTGTGTGTGTGTGTGTGTGTGTGTGTGTGTGTGTGTGTGTGTGTGTTGGGTGGGGGAGGGGATTGCAGGGCTGGATGAACTACTTGAAAAATTAAAATATAGCAAATCAATCAAAGTAAAGAATTCATGAATGAAAAAAAACTGGTAAAAGATATGGCTATAAGTATTTAATCCTTTCTGAGATGGCATAAATATTAAACAATTTGGGGAATTATTGACAACCAAGAGAATATGATTGTATAAATCCAGACAATTTAAAAATTATAATTAACAAAATAGAGAGGTTAGAGAGGGGAATAAGAAGGGAACGTGAGAATGCTAATATCCTCATCCCTCATTGAAAGCAGGGTGTTAGTTGATGCCATGTAAACTAAAACATGTAGTTAGAAATTATTCTAGTCTCAATTTTTTTCAAAGTTCTCTTTTTTAAAAATTGATCTTTGAGGAAATACACCTGCTAACAATTTTTAAGATTCGTTTTGATTACTTCTTCTACTCATTTCAAATTTAAACAAATAGGCCAACATAAGTTAAAACACTACGATTTAAATGCTAGATCTTAAAAAAGAAACTGGCTTATGCACTAAACGTTTTGTGCCTTGGTCTAATATTAACACGATGTCTGTGTAAAACGACAAACAGGACCAGTATTGAAATTGCCTGCCAATTCTGCATTATCCCAGAGTGCTAAATGTGTTCTTTCCATGAAGTCTGACTGCATGACTGTATACATTTACTGTCCTGACAGTTTTGTCATTCTTAGAGATTTCAGTAATGAAAATGCGAAACAGAAGCTTCGATTCTTTTCCTTATCAAAACTGTGTTCCCTGGAGCCACCTTATTAGGATGGTTTTCATGCCCTTGTACGTTGGATGAGTTGGATGTCTTAAGCTGAGTGCAATTTAGGGGATCCGTTCTAATCACAGGAAGGTACTTCTTTCCTTCAACCCTGATCTGACCTGTGACACATCTGTACTATACACTATGTAAATGGTTAATAAGTCAGCTGCAAACAACTGAGTTTACAATTCTTAGTGCTGGTGCTGAAATCACTTTAGGATAGTCATGATCTCGAAGTTTGTTTCAAAATTTGCAAGCATCAAGTGTCAATCAAAAAGATGAAACACTAATGAATGTTGAATTCTCATGTTTTAGGTGTACTTCCTTTTTAGAGTTTTTGATTCTCTGCTCTTTTTACTGTACTATTTCATTTAAATTTCCTACATGTGAATGTTGTTTGTGTGATTGAAATAAAATTGCAGTATATACATGTTTGAAAAAAGATTAATAAGCAGATGAGTTCCATTTTTTAAAATGTCTATGTTTCTGTCATCAGTTTATCCTCCTCCATGCACACACATGCCTACATACACATGCAGTTTCTAGTTTGTAGGTTTGGAATAATTTTTTTCTTCTCTTTGCTTTTATTTTGTACTTTTCCCCATTGTTTTAGTTTTCTGAACTGAGCATACCTAGCTTTTCTGAAAATAGTGGATTATTTTTTTCTTTTTAAATTAAAGACAGGGTGAAGGTAGATTGGAAGCAAATGTGTCAATATGTTATGTTACCAGGATTAAACTTTGGGAAGCTGTGAATGTAGCTTTTTATTCTATTCTGTATTTTCTTGAAAAGTCAAAAGTTAAAATATTAAAAGAATATCAAGTAATTGATATCTAGGTATCTTCTTACTTTAGCTAGAAGATACTTAGTTGGGACCTGCAAGGCTTCTCTTAAAAAAAGTCATACAACATACACATTTTAGTTTACGTTCTAAATTCCCATGTATTAGGAAGTCAGTAAGCGAGAAAGGTATTTAATGTGACTAAAATTTTTGTCAAAAAACATATGCACTAAAACTCATGCACCCTTTTCCATAAAGAATCTCATACTCTCCATCAGAACATATTGACTTTCTTATATTTTAACAGGTTTTATAATGTAGTATCCAAATCCTCTGACAATTAGAAGCTGGAAATTTGAGGGGAGAAGTACAGACCGAAGAGTAGTAGGGAGCTGATAAAGTGATTGCAGTAACAAGAAAAAAAAAAAAAAAAAAAAAGGAGCTGACTGCCTGACTGGGCAAGGAAATGAGCAAATTTTAAATGAGGGAAAAAAACAAAGAAACAAGAGCCAGAACATCATCATGGTTTGAGAGGACTTAGCATGGGAGCAGATTTTTCTGCTCACCTCTGTAGTTCTTAAGCACCACATACTGTACAGGACATAGAATTCTATAATCCTAATTATGATCCTGAGTCACTAAAAGATTATATTTTGTACATTTAAATTGAGACATTTAAAGTATATTTTGATATGGCCATAAAAATAGTTACAGTTTTGGAAATTAAAGGAGTAATTTTTTGGTTATTTGGGAAAATAAGAAAATATCCCCATTCCTAATGATGTCGGGGAAATAAGGTGTTTCTCTAATTATTGTTTTACATTTTGTTTCATGAAAGCACTGCAATTAGCACATAGGCACATAGCATTAGTCTGTCTATTTTCTTTCTGTCTAAGGAGTGGATGGTAATCTTCAAATAAACAATTACCCTTCTTTTTAAGTTCCTTAATGACAGCAAATGCATAGACTATACTCCTTACTTTGTAGTTTAACAGCCTACATTCTCCAGAAGGGAAAAATGATTACATTTATTACCCTAGTTTTGTGAGGCTATAAATATTACCGTAAAAAGCCTAATTGGCTTTTAAAACTTGAAGAAGTGAGTGCACAGATGCTCCGTTTATTTATTTTTTTTCTTCAAATTCTTCCACCTGTGTATCATACCATATGCTGTTGACAAAGGAAGCCATATCTTAGTAGAACTGGGCTTATGAGAAATGTTGTGGAGTTCTCAGATCTAGCCGTGGTGAAGGACAGCATCTTTCTGCTGCCTGTTGGGTTATTGTTTTCATTTACAATGTTCTCTAACCATTTTTGAACACATATTTAACACTTAACAGAATTTGAAAGTTGGCAAATAGTCTCTGTTTTTCCATCGATGTCAACAGAGAGAAACATTGTTCTCAATGATATTTGCCCACTGACACACGTTTGTCAAAACCTTACTAAGATCCAAAGCATGTTTTCCTTCACAAATTCCTTATAATTTGTGAAGAGCACTTAATGGTTGCATGGTATTGAAAGTGAGAAAGAAGTGTCTCAACTTACAGACCAAGACTTAAACTTGGAAATAAGTTTTGACATGTAGGTGGTAGAGAATCAGGACCTTTGGGTTCTAACAGAGATCTGTTAGTGATTGGGAATATTACCCCAGTATTTTATCTCAGCAGTCCTTTCTGGGCTCTAAAACCTTGTAATTTATGCAGATGCTATTCATGGAATCTAACATGGTCATACTGTATTTTAGAACAGTAACTATAACAGCAATGTGGAGAATATATTTGTAGAAGGGAGAGACAGATTTAGAGATAAGAGGCTGTCTAGAAGTCTGTGTGAGACATGGTGAAGCTGTAACTGTGGGACGGGGATAGAGAGGATGGGATCAAGTCCAGAGGTATTTTCAAGCTAGAGTTTGGTAGAACGTAGTAAACCACTGGATGCTATGGTGAGAAAGTGGAGTTTAGCTTCACTGTGATAGGGGCTGTGTAAATAGTAATTCTGTTATAATATGAGGATGTAGATTAAAATGAATAAATTTATGCACAATATGAAATGCCATTGAGACATCAGCTGGAGCTAGTTAAAAGATGAGCGAGTAATGGTGGGAGAAAGAATGAGGGTAGGCAGAGATTTTGATGGAAGACTCATTTATGGGCTAATTAGGAAGGAGCCAATGAAGAAGGGGATAGCGAAGACCCAGGAAAAAGAGGTGAGAATCGGGAGAAGCTGAAGACTAAGATTCAGAAGGAAAAAGCAGGAATAAACTAATATCATATTTGAAGCCTCTGGAAGGAGGGAGGCTTCTTGGCTTGAGGTAGGAGGGAAGAGTAAGTTTGAATTTACATCATTTCAGAGGTAGGAGTTAGAAAATGTATAAAGATAGTTCTATAAAGTCTATTATCTGGAAGCTTCTGGTTGCTTAATTGTACAGTGTCTAAAGGTTAAACTTGGAACCACTGTCTTGTTAACACGGCTGAGCCAAGGTCCTTGCTATTTCCTTGCCTTTCTTCCACCAGCAGGTTCTCCACAGCCCTAGTGTGTTTTAGTTTAATAACCAGTGTAGGCCAGGTGGGGCTGAGTGCAGTTGAGGAAATGGTTAGTAATTCCTTCAAGCCCTCATATATTGTGTTTCTCTTTAAAAAAGAGAATTGAAGTCTGTGCGAAAATGCTCAGGCAAATCAGAAACATAATTGTAGTTTCTGAATAAATTAGTGTTCAGAAGATCACCTCAAACCATCAAGTTCCCTGTAATAAAATCGATTTCATTAGTTTGTATGTATGTGTCTTAATGAAAATTTTATCCCGATCTACCAGATTGAAATTGCTACCAGTAAATACTTTACTCATCCTTTTCTTTGTATGATTTATGGCCACTTTTGCCATGTTTTTTGAATCTTTTAAATGGTCTCAGAGAGTTTTCAATGTAAAAAGAGTTGAAGGTCAATCAGTCCTTGTCAGCTAATGACATATTTCCAGGCACTTTTCCCTCTGCCAACATTCAGAGTAAAACAGTTCAAATGTAAATGTGCTATATTTAAACAGTTCAGGATCCGGTTTAGTAAGCTATACTGTGAAGAGGAAGAAGGCACCATCTCTTAAAGAATACTGTAGCCAAAGATTAAAAAAAAAAAATAACAGCTATTGAGACTGTTACTTTTATTTTTTTATTTAAGAACTGCCGTTGTGGTCCTGGTTTTTACCTATCTTGAAGTAAAATACTCTTGCTGCAATCAGGGACAAGGTGTCTCTCCACATAAAGAAGATTGATGGGCTCTTGAAGTTTTTTGAGAGTATTTTTTTTTTAGTTAATTGAATTTATTGTGTCCGGATGGGTTTTCCCACCTCTTTAATGCAGCCTGTATTCTGTTAATAACATTTCTGAAACCAGCATGTCACATTGAAAAGGTGTAATATAGGTAGAGAACTAGACTGACAGATATACATAAATATGTATGTCTACATACATATCGTAAGACAGCTATAGGTAGATTTTACAAAAAGAAATCAGAAACCTATCCATAAATAATAATTAAAATAGTAAAATAATGTAATTTTTTTTTTTTTCACTTATGATTTCTGCTTTTGGATGTTATTGGGGAAAATAATCATTTAATTTGTTTTAACTTCATGTAGTTTCAGGACTTTTTTTAAACTTATGAACGTTTACAGATTGAATTTTCTAATTCTGTGTCAACTTAGATGATGAACTATTAGCAATTTTGAACTCTCTACTTAAAAGAATAAATTTAAGAAAAGAAAGTATTTTAATGCAAATCACAGACTTCTAATGAACTAACTTTTCCTATAATTATAAGCCTTTTTAAAGTTAGCACTCTTTATGTTGATATTCAGAGGCTAGATCTCAGAACAGTTAGTTTCCTTCATTCATGTATACTAAAGCACAAATGTATATTTTTCTTTTTATTTCTATAAAGATTTTAATCTGAAATCTTTTCATTTGTCTGACTGGCACTTTCTTCAAGGTAACTTTGAAGCAATCTGACCTAGAAGTTTCTATAAATATGCTGTTTTTTAAATAAAAGATCTTAGGGGACTAAGGTTGTAGAGAATAAAGACCTGCTGTATGTATAGGGTAACCAGGCCTGTAACGCCTTTGAAACCCAGAAGCTTTCCCAGTGAGAAGGAGGGACCAGAAGAAAGAGTATTGTTGAAGTCAACCTAACCCTTGAAGATAAATTACCCATAGCTCAGTCTGAGGAGTCTTCTTTACATGTCCTTTTTTCAAAACCAAACTCCCTCCCGAAATATGAGCAAAGCTGTATAGGAATCTTGTTTGTAGCAGAACTTTGATAATTACTTTTTGATTTCTCTTTTTCAGACATTGAAATTTATTTTTGGCATTGGCTCAAGCTTTTAAGATATAAACGTCCATTACTGTCCTCTAGTGTCTCTGACTGTGTGTTCATTTTTAGAGTTCTCAGTTTTATTTTTATTGTTTTATATATTTTTCTAGTGTCAAATGTAATTTATAGTTGATGTAAAATAAATATTAGATATAATATAGCCCAAGATAAAAACCCATACCTAGGAATATGGTGATAACTAAATATGGTTAAAACTAAGTAAATTCAGTATGTTACCGTTGTAGGATGCCATAAGCATTGCTTCAGACCTTGGTTCATAAATTCAGATCCACTTATGTGTCCCAGGTCCACTATGTGATTTTCTGCAACTTATCTGCACCGAGCCTTTCTAAAACAGGCAGAATATTATTTTCTTCTTAAGTGTCTTTGAACAAATTAAGTAAGACAGTGTTCACAAAGAGTCCAGCAAAACAAGTGCTTAATAAACTTTACCTATTTCTTTAAATGTCAGCTATTATGGCAGACACCCTCAGGGCATAAAATCGCATTTGGTAGTTGGCCACCTTGATGTTTTCATCTCAGTTTTTCAGCTGTGGGAGTGGAAGTATGTATATCTACCATTAAGGACGCAGAAAGTGGGCCAAAGACAAAGGAAGCAGGGCTAGCCTAGTCTTTTAAAAGACCAAGTCTCAGCTGTATTTGTTCTTTTGAACCATTCAAAACATCTCGTCTCTCAGCAGCTGATGGATCTTACAAAAACAGAAGAACGTAACGAGAAAGAGATCTAGACACAAATATGTAGTGTTAGGTACAAAAAAAATTGTAGCAATGGTGGGACCTAGGAAAGATGAACCTCTTATGCTATGAAGTATGTGTTTATAGTTGCCAAGCTTGGATATCCATTTATGATTTTCCTTGCTGATGGATCTCTGGGGATGTAAGCATTTGCATTCTATACTTCTTTTATTTCAGTAATCTAACCCCCAAAATTGTGAAAGTTTGCAGTCTTGAGATTATAATGTTTGCTTATTATAAATGTATAGCCTATTTTATGACCTTGGACGTACCATATTCTCTGTGCTAAATAAAGCAAGTGGAATAAATTATATTTCAGGTAAAAACTCTAAAAATGTATGGTTCTTTGTATTTTTATTTAGAATAAGATAAGATATTCTTTTGAAATCTTCCCTTCACATAAATTTATTCTATTCAGTTTATAAATAAACTTTTTATTGTAAATCCCTATTCATGCATCAAGAATAGAAGCAAAATGTAGTATGGCTGACACAACAAAAGTCCATGCTTTTGTAACATTATAATAATAATAAAAATAGATAACATTGTTGGAGTTCTTAATACACGCTGAGTTTGCTGTGTATATTAATAAACCTAATCATATGTAAACCCAAAATAACTATTAATCCATAAATGTTAAAGAGGTTAAATAACTTCCCTAGGAACAGTAAATGGTAGAACAAAAATTCAACCAAAGTCTGAGCTGGACCCTGTGGATGACAAACATTTTTCTGAATGCTACTCAGGGTATCTAGGTCTTATTGTTGGATTATTTCTAGATTGTATTCATCTTTATATTTTATGCTCATTTCTTGCTTACACTTATTTATGCCACGCTAAGCATGAATGCCTTTCTCCTAGTTGATAGAGAGCATTGCTTCTTATATCTCAAAATAGGTTTGATTTTTTGTTTTCGTTTTTCATATAGGAATAACTAACTACTTAAAATATTTTCATTAAAAAAACAGTAATAACATTACCCTAAAATTAATTTAATTACAGTGAATAAAACATTATAGCCTTATTTTGCTAATATTTGAATGTCCCATAGAGAAATAAATGGATAGAAACTTATGGATCTCTTAGTAGTATACCCTTAAGTTTGCAATAGGGGTGCTTCATCCGATGACATGGTTTGATATACACATTGTTATGTCAACAAGTTATTTCATCTCTTTTGAAATTGTGGAGAATTGTGAGCTAGGCGTCAAATAGTAAAGTTATGGAAACTAGAAATAAATAGAGATATATATGCATGAGTAGGGAATTTTCTGATATTTAGAACTGCATTCTTAAATAATTTGCTTATATTAACTATAAAAAAACAAGAATGAACTTCTTTCATTAATAGTATGTATAATATTTACAATTTAGGAGAATCTGTTTGTACATATCTATTTTGTTGTTGCTACAAATGCTTTTTCTAAACTTCAGTGACATAAAAGCCAACTTAATATTTTCCATAGAGTTGTTACCTTAACATAGAATTGCATGAATTCTGCCCTTTGGATGAGGGTCTTGTGCTATAATGGTTTGAATTAAACATTAGCCAGTTCTCCCAAATTATTGTGTTAGATATTTAGAAGTGAATTGCTAAAAATTCTGGTAATGGTAATATTGTATTGTTTTATAGTCTGTGTCTAAAGGAAACTTTGCATATTTAATCTTTGTAGACATATATAAATTTTAATAGCCCTTTCAGCCATTGTCCTACATCATAACAAAATCATTAGAGAATATCTCAATATCCACATGCAAAATAATGAAATTTAGACCCTTACCTTACACTTTATATGAAAATTACCTCTAAATGGATCAAAGACCTAAATGTAAGAGCTAAAACTATAAAACTCTTAGAAGAAAACATAGGATAAAATCTTAATGACGGGGCTTCCTAGGTGGCGCAGTGGTTAAGAATCCGCCTGCCAATGCAGAGGTCAAGGGTTCGATCCCAGCTCCAGGAAGATCCCACATGCCGCGGAGCAACTAAGCCCGTGTGCCAGAAAAAAAAAAAAAAAATCTTAATGACATTGGATTTAGTAATGATTTCTTGGAAGATATACAAATGGTCAATAAGCACATGAAAAAGTTGCTTGGCGTTACTCATTTTTAGGGGAAATGCAAATCGGAATTCCTTGAGACACCACTAGAATGACTATTACAAAAACAACAAACAGAAAAGAGAGAATAACAAGTATTATCAGGGATGTGGAAAATTGGAAACCCTTCTGCGTTGCTGGTGGGAATGTAAAGTGGTGCAGTCACTGTGGAAAACAATTTGGTAGTTCCTCAAAAGTTAAGCATAGAATTGCTATATGATCCAGCAATGTAACTTCTCAGTATTTACCCCAAAGAACTGAAAGCAGGGACTCAGATACTATTATATCAAGGTCTATAGTGGCATTTTTAGCCAAAAAATAGAAACAACCCATGTGTCCATCATCAAATAAACAGATGAATAAAATGTACTATATACTTACAATGAAATATTATTCCACCTCAGATGAAACTTTGATACGTGCTACAACATGGATGAACCTTGAAAATGTTATGCTAAGTGAAGTAAGTCAGACAGGAAAGGAAAAATATTGTATAGTTCCACGTATACAAAGTACCTAAAATAGGCAAATTCATAGGGACAGAATGTAGAGTGGAGGTTGCCAGGGGCTGAGGGAGAGGGGGGAGTGGGGAGGTTTTGTTTAATGGGTACAGATTTCTGTTTGGAAGGATAAAAAAGTTTTTGAAATGAATAGTGATGGTCACATATTGTCTCATGTGATGTCACATGTGATGGCCACACTTATGTGCTTCATGCCACTAGATTGTACACTTGAAAGTGCTTAAAAGAATAGCTTGTGTGTTATGCATATTTTACAGCAATAAAAAATAACTTTACCATAAAAAATCATTTGAGACATCTACCCACAATGTATGGATATTTCTATTTATAAATCTTGTAATTTAAGTATCAAGATATTGTTAACCACTTCTACTTCTACATTTTTAAACTCGGTACCCAATACAACGATGCCTAGTTATGTGGTTGCTGTATAGTAACCAAAGTGGACTCACTGTATTGAAGTAATAATCATTATAATTAATGTTCATTGAGTACCTAGTGTGTACGTGATACTGTTTATGTTCTTCAACTCTTTTAACTCCTTAATGCTTACAACAATACTGTTGGGTACAATTTTTTGTCATTTTATAGATGAGAACACTGAAGCTCAGAGAGGTTAAGTGACTCTCCTGGGTTACACAGTAATAGATAGATAGCATACCCACAATTCTAGCACTAGCTAGTTTCTAAGCTTGTCATTTTAACCAATTTCAGTTCCATCCAGAATTTGCTATTATGTTCATTCTTTGGCTCTGATTTGCTTTTTCTGGTTGACCAATGTTAATGCCAGTGAATCTCATGATTCATTAATTAATTCAGTCAACAGACATTTATTTCATGCTTGCTATTTTCATATACACTTCCAAGTCCTGGAAACACAGTGATGGAAAAGACAGAACTTATATTGTAGTAGTCAAGGGAGGAGGAGATAAATAATAAGTAAATAAACTAGTAAAGCCAACAAGATAATTTTAGATCATTTTTAGTGCTGTGAAGAAAACAGGGTGATATATGAGACTGTTGGCTGATTTAAAGGGGACAATCAGGGAAGGGCCACTGTGAGGTGTCAGGAGCAGAAGCCCAAATATTGAAAAGATTCCACCCACAATGAACAACAGGTACAGCTCTAAGAGTGACCTCAATAAGAAGCCAAAGGAAGGTCAGTGTGGCTTAAAACATCACAAGGATTTGGGGGCAGGGATGTAAAGTAACACATAAGTATGGGCCAGAGTTCAGAAGGCCTTGAGGACCAAGAAAGGGAATTAGTGTGTTACACCGTGTGCTGGGAGAGACCACTGGGGAACTTAAAGTTAGGACGTTAAGGATCTGTTTTATTTTACAAAACTCTCTCTTGCAGTAGTATGGCAAAGCAGTTATAGGAGGCCAGAACAGAAGCAGGGGAAATGGATACTGCAGGGGTTCAAGAAAAAACAACAAAAAGAAACTGGTAGTGATTTGGGCCAAGGGTTAGGGCAGGTGAGAAGGAGAGAAACTTCATTGTCATCTGAGAAGGTAAATTGGACTTTTTGGAATGAACTGTACGTGTATATCACAAATGTATAAAGAATGTTGGACATTCAGAGCTTTCAGGAAAGATGGGGATTTAGAAGAAGGGGATTTGTGCTCCTTGTAATGGGCCAGAATTACAGAGCTGATGTCACGCTCATAAGATGACGTCTTTAGCTTTTTTTCCCTGGGGAGAGCCTTTCCTTCTCTCCATCCTTCACTCTTCTGACTGAATCTCTCTTTTCTTAGCTGGAACTAAAGATATATATTTTTTTAAACAAACTTTATTTATTTATTTATTTATTTATTTATTGGCTGTGTTGGTTTATTGTTGCTGTGCGTGGGTTTTCTCTAGTTGTGGCAAGCGAGGGCTTCTCATGTTGCGGAGCACGGGCTCTAGGCAAGCGGGCTTCCGTAATTGTGGCACATGGACTCAATAGTTGTGGCTCGAGGGCTCTAGAGCGCAGGCTCAGTAGTTGTGGCGCACAGGCTTAGTTGCTCTAAGGCATGTGGGATCTTCCTGGACCAGGGCTCGAACCCATGTCCCCTGCATTGGCAGGAGGATTCTTAACCACTGTGCCCCCAGGGAAGTCCTAAAGATAATATTGAAAGGAAAATATAACAACTTCACAGAATGACTAATAGAGATTAAAACATTTTACAATGAGGAAAGTGTATAGAAGCTCTGTTCGGTATTTCAGAATACCAAATAACAACAAAATCTTCCAGAGGTACATCTGGGAACATTGCTAGCCTCTGTTAAATTGTTCTATTCTGCAAGAGGTCAGACTCTTGAGTTCAGAAAAGCTCCTTCTCTACTCTTTCTTCAACATTCCCAGGAGTGATTTAGACCCCAGATTAAAGTGAATCTGTCATTGGGGTGGCAAAGATCATGACCAAAGGCATTTGTCTTGCATGCACACAGTCATTTGTTCATCTACTGTGTAAGTTCTATGTGAAAGGTATTTTTCCAGGCACTTGGCAACCAAAAAAAAAAAAAAAGAGTATTGCATGAACCCTTCTTAATTTGCTGTATTGAATAAATGTATATAGGACCATGACCCTATCTAATCACCAATCCCATACCCTGTTGATTCTCTTTCACAAACCAGCACACTGTTGTGCTGGCTAAAAACATTTCTAATCATTGGCTTATCTGCATCTAGTGACCTAGTGGCAAGATGTTTGTGGTCTGATTGGGGATTGACCGCATCCTGTGGTTACATGTAATTTTTTTTTGAAGACTCTGTCTTAACTGCTTTCATTTGATGTTTCCACTGACTTATTTGTAGTAATAGCTAAGCATTTATGTTTCAAAAATTTGAATTGATATCTTTTTATATATCACATGGGTATTTGCTTATACTTGATGATGTCCTACAATATTGCATATTTTCTAGTTTTTTTAAGGTTTGGGATCATCATATCCTTCACCTAATATATAGGCTCTCATACATAGATACTTGGTAAATACTTGTTAAAAAAATAAATGTACAAATGACTGGAAGGACAGAAGTTTTATATCCTCCCTTTAAAGGAAAATTTTAGTAATAAAAATTGTCATAATTCCACTTCTCTGTTTTAACTGATTTCATATTTGCATCTGTTCTTTCCCAGTAACGTTTATTAAGCTACTTCTTTTTCAAGTAATGTTTTTGAGCTACTAGTATGTCTCAGGCATCGTGTTAGGCTTTTGTGTTAGGCATAGGAGATACCAAAAAAAAAAAAAAAAAACATGGTCCTTGCCATTCCTGATCTTGAAATATACTTAGGGATTTAGGTGTAGAGCAGGTGGTCTCCATGCCATGTGTAATTTAAATCAAACAAGCACAGTGTGTTGTAAGTGGGTTTTAGAGAAGTCTTCCTGGAAAAGCCTTGGGCTTCTTTATTGAAGAAAGTGTAAGCTTAAGGAAAGCAAAATCTAGGCCATCTAGGCATTATCAGCAGGGAATCATATTAAAAACGCATGAAGATGTAATGCAGGTAGCCGAAGTCCAAGGCAATTTGTGTGGAATAAAAGGAGCTCTGCTAGTCAGAGCCACCTCACGAGGTCTGTGTATGTCATCGTAAGGTCTTAAAACTACGAGGATGGGTCAAAAATCATCTGCACTCTGGCCACGGATAATTTTTGACTCACCCTTGTATAAACTAGAGGCCAATGAGTCTTAGCTTTTAGGGAGAGGGTCAATGATGCCTTGACATTGCACTTGAAGCACATATGTGCAAAATGACCCTAGTAAGAAGCCCATAGGGAATGGGTAGCCATGGTAAAGCTTTTATCAGGGAAGTCACATAATCAGATTCGCTTTTTAGACAGATCATGCCAGTTACCATGTGGCAGGAGATAAAATTGGAAGGAGGGTGATCAGTCACGAAACCAATATATTTCTCCAGTTGAGAGATTATGTGACCATGACAGCAGTAGAAAGGATGAAAAAAAAAAAATAGAGTGAATCAAGAAATATTTAAGAGGCAACATTAACAGAGCTTATTAACTGATGGAGAAAAGAGGGTAAAGTTAGTGAAGGATGATTAACCAGGTTTTTGGCTTGGTTAACTTCATTGTACTATTAAATGAGATTTGGGATATGGGAGGAGAAGCAGGTCTTGGGATAAAGACAATAAAGTTAATTGAATTTAAGGTGCTCTTGGGACATCCAAGTTCCATATGCACGGGCATGCATATCCAGTATAAGTTATAGGAAGTAACATTTCACAAGGGATTACCTTATTCCATGTCAAAGCTTAAGGAGGTGACTGAAGAAAAAAAAAGTGTCTATGAATGAGACAGGTAGGAGGAAATTCCTAGGAATAGATTCTCATGGAAATAAGGGCATATGGAGCTAATGGTCGGCAGTGTCAAAAGTAGTGGAGAGACCCAGCATAAGATGAACAGTGACATAAATGAGATTTGAGAATGTTGATGAGTGTCCTGGTGCCCATCCCCTCTATGTGGAGTGGATGAGGAGGTCACTGAGATCAAGAAAGGGCTTGGAGATAAAGAAAAAGTGGGGGAATCAAGGGGCTGGGATTCTTTTAATTTTTATTTTATATTAGAGTATAGTTCATGAACAATGTTGTGTTAGTTTCAGGTGTACAGCAAAGTGATTCAGATATACATATACATGTATCTATTCTTTTTAAAATTCTTTTCCCATTTAGGTTATTACAGAGTATTGAGCAGAGTTCTCTGTGCTATACCGTAGGTTCTTGTTGGTTATCTATTTTAAATATAGCAGTGTGTATATGTTAATCCCAAACTCCCAATATATCCCTCCCCACCCCCCACCTTTCACCTTGGTAACCGTAAGTTTGTTCTCTAAATCTGTGAGTCTGTTTCTGTTTTGTAAATAAGTTCATTCGTATCATTTTTTGATTTAATAAATTTTAAGAACTTTTATTTAACATACAATAAACTGCATATATTTAAAGTGTACAATTTGATTTTTTTTCTTATTAGTAATGTATATATGGCAGTTCCAATTTACATTAGATTTTAGATATAAGCAGTATATTTGTCTTTCTCTAACTTCATTCTGTATGATAATCTCCAGGTCCATCCATCTGGCTGCAAATGGCATTATTTCATTTTTTAATGGCTGAATAAGATTCCATTGTATATATGTACCACATCATCTTTATCCATTCATCTATCAGTAGGCATTTAGGTTGCTTCCATGTCTTGACTATTGTAAACAGCCCTGCAATGAACTTTGG
Source organism: Hippopotamus amphibius kiboko (assembly GCF_030028045.1). Classification (NCBI taxonomy): domain Eukaryota; kingdom Metazoa; phylum Chordata; class Mammalia; order Artiodactyla; family Hippopotamidae; genus Hippopotamus; species Hippopotamus amphibius. Next base: position 81,521,968 of record NC_080198.1, read on the forward strand.
GGTATATGTATCCTTTTGAACCATGTTTTTCTCTGGATATCTGCCCAGGAGTGCGATTGCTGGATCATATGCTAGCTCTATTTTTAGTTTCTTAAGGAACCTCCATACTTTTCTCCACAGTGGCTGTTTACTTTGCCACCAACAATGTAGGACGGTTCCCTTTTCTTCACTCTCCCTCTCCAGCATTTATTGTTTGTAGACTTTTTTTTTTAAGATTTATTTTAGTATTTATTTTATTTATTTTTTTGGCTGCATTGGGTCTTTGTTGCTGCGCACGGGCTTTCTCTAGTTGTGGTGAGCGGGGGCTGCTCTTCATTGTGGTGCATGGGCTTAGTTGCTCTGCGGCATGTGGTATCTTCCTGGACCAGGCTCGAACCCATGTCGCCTGCATTGGCAGGTGGATTCTTAACCACTGCACCACCAGGGACGCTCCTGTTTGTAGACTTTTTGATAACAGCCATTCTGACTGGTGTGAGGTGGTATCTCATTTAGTTTTGATTTGCACTTCTTGATAATTAGCGGTATTGAGCATCTCTTCATGGTTTCCTGGCCATCTGCATGTCTTCTTTGGAGAAGTATCTGTTTAGGTCTTCTGCCCATTTTTTGATTAGGTTGCTTGTTTTTCTGATATTGAGCCGCATGAGCTGTTTGTAGATTTTGGAGGTTGATCTCTTGCAAGTCTCATCGTTTTGCAAATATTTTCTCGCATTCTGTGGGTTGTCTTTTTGTTTTGTTTATGGTTTCCTTTGCTATGCAAAAGCTTTTGAGTTTAATTAGGTCCTATTTGTTTATTTTGTTTTTATTTCCATTACTCTAGGAGACAGATTGAAAAAGATATTGCTGTGATATATGTCAGAGAGAGGTCTGCCTATATTTTCCTGTAAGAGTTTTATAGTAGCTGATCTTACATTTAGATCATTAATCCACTTTGAGTTTATTTTTGTGTGTGGTGTTAAAGAATGTTCTAATTTCATTTTTTTTACAAGTAGCTCTCCAGTTTTCCCAGCACCGTTTATTGAAGTGACTATCTTTTCTCCGTTGTATATTCTTGCCTCCATTGTTGTAAATTAATTGTGGATAGGGTCATGGGTTTATTTCTGGGCTTTCTATCCTGTTCCATTGATCTATATTTCTGTTTTTGTGCCAGTACCATACTGTTTTGATGACTGTAGCTTTGTCATATAGTCTGAAGTCAGGGAGCCTGATTTTTCAGTTTTTCTTTCTCAAGATTGCTTTGGCTCTTTGAGGTCTTTTGTGTCTCCATACACATTTCAAGATTTTTTGTTCTAGTCCCTACCAAATGCCATTGGTAATTTGATAGGTATTGCATTGAATCTGTAGATTTCCTTTGGTAGTATAGTCATTTTGACACTATTGATTCTTGCAAGCCAAGAGCATGGCATATCTTTCCATCTGCTTGTGTCATCTTTGATTTCTTTCACCAGCATCTTATATAGTTTTCAGTGTACAGGTCTTTTGCCTCTGTAAGTAGGTTTATTCCTAGGTATTTTATTCTTTTTGATGTGATCGTAAATGGGGTTGTTCTTTTAATTTCCCTTTCTGATCTTTTGTTGTTAGTGTATAGAAAAGCAACAGATTTCTATGCATTTATTTTGTATCTTACAACTTTACCAAATTCATTGATGAGCTCTAGTAATTTTCTGGTAGCATCTTTAGAATTTTCTATGTATAGTATCATGCCATTTGCAAACACTGACAGTTTTACTTCTTTTCCAATTTGGATTCCGTTTATTCCTTTTTCTTCTCTGATTGCCATGGCTAGGACTCCCAAAACTATGTTGAATAAAAGTAGGGGCTGGGATTCTTTTTGAGGAAAAATCATAGGCTGTGGTCACAAATTCTAATGTATGTATTTAGTTACTTATACTTTAAATTTATGTCAGCTACTTGTACCTTGCCCGTTTCTTTGACCTTGTCATCACCCAGAACTGCTTCAAGGAACTAAAAGGGTAGAGTGTGGGAAGAGCTAAGTAGAGAGTGAAGTCAATTAAAAAATAGATGGAAGCTGTCAGGGTGGGGTGAGAGGGGGAGGAGGTGACTATTTATAAGTGGTAAGGGTAACAGAGATGAGGGCGTGATGGATGGCAATATGGCAGTTGGCATAAACCTCAAAGGATTAGGGTGTTCTACAAGTAAATGAGGGAAAATGAGAATATTTATATTTTTACAATGACATTCATGTACTGAATTATTTTGTATTCTAATACTTTCTTTTCTACTATAAACACATTTTTTTGTTCATACATCACCTTCATTATTATAATTTTAGTTTTAGTGTAATATATTATGGCATCATAATTATTAATCCATTCTTACAAAGATGGTCATTTAGGTTGTTTCTGTGCTTTTGCTATTAGTGGTAATTAAATAAATAGCTCCTCTTATGTAGCTTTGAATTTCTTAATTTAATTCAAATTCTTCTAAGTTTAGTGATTTTACAGCTTTCTAGCAGTTTTATAAAATGGAAAATCCTAATGGGAAAACTGAACAGTCACCCAAAATTCCTTTTGTAAATCTAATGGCACCATTTGAATCTAACAAATGATAATCTAAGTATAGTAACTTCAGGTCAAGGACTCAAGGATGATGGCAAGGATAAAGGGCACAGAAAAAGAATCATTTCTAAAGTAAATAATTGGAATATTTCAAATTCAAAGAATCGGGGAAAAAATATTTTTCTTAAAAAGATGCTGATAATTTATGTATGTGTGAAAGTTTTCCCATTTGAAGCTCATCTATTTCAATTTGGATACCAGGCAGTAAAGCATCTTTAGTATAAAGAATTGATATAGGAAACATTTCATAAATGAAGAAGTAAATATTTAATAGATACAAATGGGAGTTTAAAAGAAGCATGAGAAGTGTCTTATTTCATAGATGCACTAAGGAATGTTTAAATTCTAAGGCTAGCTTCCTGTTACACCAATACAATCTGTAATATTTTTTCACAAAATTCTTCCCTCCCCTTTTTCCAATGACTGCTAATGTTAAAATTTGCTTCAGCGAAATACAAATCTTGATATTGAGTGTATTTAGGGGATATATTAACTCTATGCTGAATTTGCTTGTTTTTACCTGTTCTTTATATAGAGTTGAGTATAGGTATATTCCTGACTTGAATAATGTAGTTAAATAGACAACATTCAAGGGATTAACTAAAATAGAATTGTACTACCACCTCTGCTGCCTCTGATCTTGAGAAGTGCCTCCTAGTGAATCATCTTTCCTTCTCCAACATTAGGTAACTTCAGAATAGCACCATCCATCAATCTACCCATCTAGAAACCCAGCATCTAAGAGTTGGAGATGCGAGAAGACATTGAAACATCCTAGCATTTCCTTTCCAGGGTCCCACAAAATGATTCAGTATGTCTGCAACACCCTCTTCCCTGTGGAGCTGGAGGCAGGAGAGGGCAAGGATATATAAGGGGAAGCAGAAGTGAGGCTTCTGTCAGAGACAGAAAGGACGCTCTCAGTGAAAGAAAACCCACACTTTAGACTTGAAGCACCCAGGTCCGGAGCATCTGAGCGTGCTTTACGTTTGGCGTCGTGCTAAAGCTGATTAACATTATGCTGACTTAAAACATTTGTATTCCAGGGATGAATTGCTATCAATAATAATTCTACAGATACCGTGTTCAATGTGTATGTAAGAATATATTTCATCTTTAAATCCAACCTAAAGATCATGTTTTCTCACTGTTGGATAGCGATGAAACTATTACTGACTGTGAATTAGGAGTTTGTAGTTCTGCAGTAATTAATTAAATTAAATTAAGCCATATATTTCTAAAACCTAATTGTTTATTTTTTTAAAATTCCATTAAACCAAATGATTAAACCAATAAATTAAGCACTTAACACAGCAACTTGCACATAATAAGCAACAGATAAATATTTTTAATTCAGCACACAAATTATTAAATTTAAGCACATTTCCTCTTACTGAGCTGCTGATTAAAAAATAGAGGCAATCTAAGATTGTATAGATTTTTGTAGGTAGCAATTCAGTACAAATTTGTTATTCTTTTTGTATGTTAACTTGAATAAGAAACATTAGTACATGCACTTAGAGTTCAGGTGAGAAAATTTGATAATTTAGGTAATTTGACAGATGATAAGCTGTCTTACATCCCTTTTAGAAGGTAAGGTAAGTAATACAAATACACAAATAGATGATTCATTTTTTAAATTGATGGTAATTGAATGATCTAGGCCTAGGTCTGTCTTTCTATTCTGGATAAGCAATGTGCTAAGAAAGTATAAATGAGATTTCAAATAAGTACTTAACACAATAATTTGCCTGTAGCATGCTCATGTAAGATTCTTAGCTATTTCCAAATGGAGCTCTGGCAGAACCTCTAATTTGCAAAGGAGGCAAAGAAGGCTCTATTACCTTTTATTTAAAAGAAATATAGCTTCATTTCCTTAGAAAAATACTCCATAATTCAGAAATATGGCTATTCAGCTAATTAAACTGAATTTCTATAGCTTTACTATGATTCTCATTTTTTATTTTGAAATTCATTAAATATTGTATAGCCAATAAAACGTTAGATAAAATTAGCAAAGCAAATGGAGCTGTGTTTTTTCACACTTATGAAGTAAGTGGGTGTGTGTGCAAGTGTATGCATACATGTGTGCAATAAATCACAATAATATTCCAGACCCAACTAAAAATACAAAGTAAAAAAATAAGAAATCTGTTGTCTGATAAAAAGTGTACTATGTTGGCAATAGAATACTCAAGCTGAAACACGGAGAAGAATTTATGAGAATGAGTGCTAAACCTAGAAACAAGTACTAAATTACTTATTTGCCATTGACCGAATCAAAACATTGGGAATAAAACCAGGACTAATTCTTGGTATATTTGTAAAAATGAAATTACTACCCTACACACCCCTTCAAGAAATATTATTTCTATAACCCTGTGTGAAAATTAATCCAGCATTATCTTAAAAAAAACATGCTGGATTGATTCTTTATTAATATGTTTATTCAGATATTTAGGGAAACATTGTGATACTAGAAATTAACTCACTACCAGTTTCCAGTGTGAAAGCATGATCACTAGATCATACCAAAAAGAATTTATAGCATTTGGGAGAATATAGCTTCTGTAAGTCCCTTTAGTAATAAGGTATATCCTGAGTATTTATTGTGAACAATGGAAGGAAACAATATTGGGATCAAAGAAGAAGAGATTGAGATTCCTATTTCCAGTCCTTTTGATCCCTTTTTCTTCCTGGCCAACTCTTTCTCATTTATGTAAATTCTTTTGCCAACAGTACTTCAATCTTCAAGGTTTCTCTGACCCCTAGAAGGAATTTATAATCCTCTCCTGTCTTTTATCCTCTGTGAGTTTATTACTCCCTCCTCTCTTTTTGCTTATGCTGTGTATAAAGAGTGTAACTTCTTGAATTCATATAGCAGTGGTCGAAAGCCCTCTGTGAAAATGGAGAAAGTAGCAGGACCGCCCATCGGTATAATGCTTCAGGGTGGATGGTACTTACTGCTTATTCTTACAGCGTCCACATTCATGCTAATTTTTTTTTCTTTTTATCATGCCAAAAAGATGAGTATTGGTGAAACTTTTACTTACAGGTGCACATACTTCCTATGTAAATGAGAAGATATTCTAGTTACTAGGATTTGCCAGGTCTTAAGGATTTAAAAACAGACCTATGCTTTAAAGCATGTTCATCAGAAAGATACTTTTCAATTTATTCTTCTACTTTTTCTAATAAACTAAAAGCTTGATGGTAGAACTTACAACTCAATTCTTTATATCCCTGTCAGTTAGTATGGGCAAGCCTCATACATATTAAGGATACAGTTTGGTAATATTTGTAAAATTAATATGTAAAAGATACTGATGTAATAGGTGACCAGCTTAACTCCTCATGGCTATTTGTATTATCAGGGAGAAAATGTGAGAGCAAATGCGTCTCTAACTGGAGAACTTAGTGGGGCAGTTCCTGCTATTCCCTGAATTCACAAAACAGCAAGCACTATTTAATAGCTTGCAACCCCGTAAGCTTGAGTCCTTCCTTTGTAAACATCTACACACCCACAGGGACCAGCAGTAACAGTATGTCCTCTCCAGCAGAGAGTCTGTTGGTCTCCAGAGTAGTCAAAACTCATACCTGTCATCTTGGAAAACCCCAGTGTTTCCGAGCATTGTCTTACAGGGATGTATCATTGGATCACTAGGTTCACTCATCTGTCCCCTCTATCCCAGGATTCTTTCTAGAGTCACGTTAGTCAGAAATATGTTAGAATCGTGGTTTTGGAGTATAAATTTGCCCATCAGTTATAGTGGCTTTGCTGCTTTCATAAGATGATCCAAACATTTTGTGGTTAAATATAAGCTCATTCTTCTGGTGACTAAAGCCAACTTTTAGATGAATTACTGAGATACACGAGCTGTTTCAGCCCAGTTAACTTGTGAAACAAAACTTAACTGCAGTGATATTTTCAGTCAAAGGCAGTTGCCTTGGCATTAACAATGAAAACAGGAATTCACAGGAAAATTCAGTGGAATGTCGGCAGGAGTCCTAAGCTGGTTCAGGATATGTAAGATTAATGATGTGTAGTTTATAAGGTGATGACGATTGCTTAGTAGCACTCATCAGAGGGCTCGTGGCAGATTTTTTTTTAAAGTAAATAAAATATGAGCAAATATTGTGGTAATACAAGAGATTTTTTAAATGGCAGTGATTTTAATATGAAGGTAAATTTAGAATAATCATGTCCACATTATATTACTTGAAACTTAGTCTAGTAAATGACAAGAGATAGCACAAGTATCAAGATTTTAGTTTTTTTTTATATAGTATTACTTCTGATAGATTTACTGAATTCCAGTCGTGTAGTTAATAGATAATTTCTTCACAGTACTCAAATTGTTTCTAATTAGATGGACTTTTCCACTCTCTTAAAAACATATGTTGTAAATATTCTCTTGTGAGTCTTTAGAATATCTGTAGTATATGTAAATCTATAAATGGTGATTGCTTTTTTTCCTCTTTTTGGTTTTTAGTTTTTTATGCACATTAAAGTATGAGGTATCAGAAATCTTGTTGAGGTGTATGATATGTTAGAAATTTTCCTCTCACTTCTTAAAATAAGAATCTATATTTTTGTAAGTGAGATGTTATATGAATATATGATATGCAAAATAAATACTATATATAATTTATAGGACATTACTAAAAATATTGAGGTCAAATAAAGATCAGTGACTTCACTAGTTTTTAAAAACTTACTATAAATATATAAATTAACTTTTTAAAAAAATGTGACAGGATATGCAGTCAGCTTGGATAGATGAAACAGAAAATTAGGTAGTAATTATAGGAATGGAATTTTTCTCTCTATGATTTATTTACATTGCAAATTACCTGAGTGTTGCAAGATACTTCTCCTTTGGTCTCACATCTTCAACTAAAGATTACTGTTGCCAGTCTCTGGGTCCAGGCTGTAACCACCTCTCTTCAGCCAGACTCCTTACCTCCAAGAGTGTCTTGCACATTTGTGTATGGGCTCAGCTTCAGCTCCAGGGACTAGAAATCTAAGGGGCCAGAGCCCATGCTTGGCAGGGAAGCCTAATGCCTCAGTAGGGCACTCACCACAGTCTACCTGGGTGTATTATCAGTTTTTTCTTTCTTTTTTTCTTCTTTTTATATAGGCATAGGCACTGTGATGTCTGTAGTTGTGTCTTCTTCTGGAGAATTGAGTGTTTATTCTTTTATCAACTCATCCATCCTCAGAAAATCTGTGCATGCGCCAAGCAGGATTTTGAGGAGCTAAGAGTAGGACTGGTGCAAAGCTGTGTAATTGCAAGTCAGCAATTGCCAAAGACATAGTCTGCCCCTTAGTAGACTAACCCCCAAGTCCAAAAAAAAAGATATGTTCTATGATAAGACGTGAGAGAGGCAAACAATTCTGCTGATCTCGAAACACAGCTTGCACAGCCTTAAATTTCAATTTTACGATTTCCATTAGGACTTATAAAGAATTTAACGAATGGCTCACACCTCACAGACAGTACAGAAAGAGCATTTACTTTCAAATTTGATATGCCTAGGATGAGAGCACTGCGTCTGCCTCAATAAGTGTTCTTGGGTATTTCAAAGGGGTTCTGGGGTCATGGTGGTCATATTTTGGTGAGTAGGGAATAATGTGAACTGAATTAGTCATGGAACTTTGTCAGATATGGATAGAGCCACTGTTAGCCTGTTGGTGTTTCTGTGCCATTAGAAAAAGCTGCTAGTGTGGGCACTTTGCTTAGAGAGTAGAATAAGGGTGGAATACAGCCCTCCCTTGCCTCCTTGGCTTGTGCCTTTGTATAGAGCACAAATTGCACAAGCGTTATCTGCCGGCTCTGAATAGGGAGAAATGCTGTCTTTTTTCTTTGAATTTTATGAATAGGCAAAATACAGCATGGAAAAAATTTTCTCCTGACCTGACCTCACACAGTTGGCTAATAACAAGCCAGTTGATATTGTGTTGAATCTGCTTCATGCCCTGTTTGACCACGCTGCCTAAAAGTGAAAAGTAGCAGTGGGACAAATGATCAGTTTTAACAACCGGCTGATGTAGAAATGTTTATTAGCGCTCAGGATTATGATATGGATAATTTTCTAAATCCTTCTGGGACCCACAAAGGAATAGGAAGTAGCAATATTTATTTAGTCTGTGTTAGATTATACTGTTTTTCATGCCATCATCATCATCATGAAATATTTTTTGATTAAAAATTTTTTATTGTAAAATACACATAACATAAAAAGTACTTAATGATTTTTAAATGTCCAGTTAACTGGCATTAAGCACACTCACATTATTGGGAAGCCATCATCACCATGCATCTATAGAACTCTTTTCATCTTGCAGAACTGAAACTCTGCATCCACTAAACAGTAACTCCCCATTCTTCCCTCTCTTCAGTCCCTGGCAACCACCATTCTACCTTCCGTCTCTCTGATTTTGACTCCTCTAAGTACCTCATGTAAGTGAAATCATACAATATTTGTCTTTTTTGACTGGCTTATTTCATGTAGCATAATGTCCTCAGGGTTCATCCATGTTGTAGCATATGTCAGAATTTACTTCCTTTTTAGGACTGAACAGTATTTCATTGTCTGCATAACCATATTTTGCTTATCTACTCATCAGCCAGTGAACACTTGAGTTGCTTCCATGTTTTAACTATTGTGAATAATACTGCTGTGAACATGGTGGTGCAGATATCTTTTAAAGACCCTGCCTTTAATTCTTTTAAGTATATACCCAGAAGTAAAATTGTTGAATCAATGGTAATTCTATTTAAAAAATTTGGGGCGGGGGGAGCTGTCATACTGATTTCCACAGCAGCTGTACCATTTTACATTTCTACCAGTAGTGCACAAGTGTTCCAATTTCTCTACATCCTCACCAACACTTGTTATGTTCTGGGTTTTTCTTATGGTAACCATCCTAATGGGTGTGAGTTGGTATCCCATTATGATATCAATTTGTATCAAACTTTTTTTAATGCATGGAATTGCAGTCTATTCCTAGCCTTCAGGAAGCATTCATTTTGATATGCACATCTTTGCAAAACGTTGCCTGAGCATGTAATCAATCTTAGATTAAGGCATCTTGTTAAACCACACACACACACACACACACACACACACAAATATAATAAGCTTAATGGCTGATTTGCTCACTTGAGGAGGTCTGTGATATTAACAGAATGAAAATAACCTATCTCACTTTTGCTTTATTCCCTGTGTCCCTAATTGAGGTTAGCAACACTGTTTTCATTCATTCTTTTTCTTAGTCACTGAAGAAGAAAAACAACTTTAAGAATATGAACTTTTGGTAGTGTTTCAAATTTTTCATCTGCATTTGTGAAAGATGGAATGAGGAGGGGATTATAAAGTAGAGTTGGCATGAGTTTTAGAATTGAGAGAGGATGCAGAAATCCAGAGTGATATTGAAGGGAAAGAAAAACAGGGGTAAAGTAAGAGCTTCTTTGAAGGATTTCAGACCCTGCAACCCCACTCCACTCCCCCTGCTCTGCTTAATACTACAGGTTGGACAGTGCCTGTGAATACACTGTCCTGCCTTAATATCCCACCCTGGGCCTCACCCAGTGTGTTGCCTTTCCTCCTGGCCTGACTCAGATTTTGAATGGAACAGTTCCAATGGCCTGTCTCCGTTTTATCTCTGTTGTAATTCTTAGTATGACTCAGTAAATCTGTCTACATCAGAATCAATAAGAAACTCGTTGGGCCTTCTGTTAAAGCAACCCTCAGCCTTTTTTGATTTCCATCGTACAATTTGGAATCCATTCAGAAAATCATTTCTGGACAACCTCAGATAATCTGCTACTTCAGAGGTGTTATCAAATACTGGGTATTCAGCTAGAAAATTACTTAATAAACTGATCTTAGCTAAAAAAGATACTGACAGTGGCATTAACAGTGAACCAGAATTGTGTTTTGAATCCATCCATCCCCGGTTTGCATCAGCTGCCTCCATGCCCACCGTTGCCACTGGCTGACACATCTGATCCTGGTCTTGTCGTGGTTACACCACTTGACTCATCTTAAAGTGCATCATTCACCAAGAGCTTTCATATGTTTTTCTGAACATATGAAAGGGACATAATACCAAATAGAAGTTGAACATATAGATATTCTTGATCTCTGTACTCAATTATAATAAAAGAAAAAAAGGATATATGGGTTCAGGTCTTCAGAAAATGAAATATAAACACAGCTAGTTATCTTCCTAGAATCATAAAACACCATGTTTTTATTCCCCTCTCTAATCCAAGTATGTGCCTTTATAATGGAGTCAACAAATACTTCCTGCATTTGTGATCAGACATGATTAGTTCACAAACTCTGTCTTATGGGAAAGATACTAAAAGATCCAAACCTGAAATACATGATTTCTAGGGGAAAACTGCCTGAGAGATCCCTGCTTTCTTATAAAATGTAATGGTAAGTGATATGATGTCAGCAGCAAAAACATTATGGCATTTATATGTGATCATCCCACACATCTGGCTCTTGGTGAAATATAAAACTCTGGGATCATTCACTTAACAAGCATTTAATGAGCTTGGCACAAGCACTGTGAGTCAGCACTTGATATTTTATAGTGAAAAAGGAGGAACAGATTTTACCCTCCCAGAACAACCATACAGGTAGGGAGACAAACATTAAACAAATGGGTATACAGACAGATACGTGATTATAATGGTGATAAGTGTTACGGAGAATAACACAGGGTTCTAAGGGTGTAGGATAACTCAGATGAGTAGGGGGTCTGAGGATATAAAATTTAAGCCAAATTTTGAAGGATAAGAGGGGTTTACTCACCAAATAGTAAAGATAGAGAAGATGGGAATGTTCTGGAAGAGAGAGATGTACATGAAAAGGCCTGGGGACAGGAAGGAGCTTGGTGCACTTGAGGAAGTGGAGGAAGAAGAGGGAGTGGTTGGAGCAGGACGGAGAGGGGCACCAAGGAGGGTCAGGAGACAGGCAGGTCATGTGAGGATTTTGCCTGGGAAAGCAGTGGGCAGGTATTTAAGAGCTTCATGTAGGCATGAGACAAAATTCAATGTACATTTAAAGCTGCTGTCTGGAGAATTGATGGCAGAGGGGCAAGAGAGGAGATGGTGCCAATTAGGAGGTCATTGCAGTAGTGCAGGTGACAGTGATGATTTGGACTCGTGACATTGTAGTGGAGATGGGAAGAAGTCTTGATTCAAGGTCCATTTTGAAGATAGTCAGCAGGATTTGTCTAGAGATTAGTAGAGAAATAATATGAAAGGTAGTTAGGCCTCTTTACCCTCAAATTCTAGCTTAAATATGGGTTAAACCATAAAATTGTGGACTAGTTTCATTAACCCATTTAATTATTTAATAATTTATTCACTCAAAAAATATTTATTAAGCTCTTTCTATCTGCCAGGCAGGCTGTAAAGTACTGAAGATACAATGTTCCATCCTAGATGTCTGCCCAAAGATTGGCTTGGTTGACTGTATATGTTAGAATGGTGCTAAGAAGGCCTAACTTTTTAATTGTTTCTCCATAGGCTTTGTTCCCTTAGCTCAGTGGCTCTTTGTGGGGACCTTGGGGTGACTAGGAATAGCAGGATTGACACACTGACAAGGTAGTGCTGTTGGCACCTATTGTGGGGCCAGGTGCTGACAGTCTTGCCATTCAAGGGACTATCCCACATGGTGAAGGATGATCTGGCCAAAAAGGCCAGTAACAATCCTGTTAATGAACCCTGAACAGCTTCACTCTGACCCAGCCCTCACCAGCACTTGGTCTGACTTTAATCCAAGAATTTAAGGGGATATACACGGGAATGCCTCTGTCACTGTTCTTCCCAGTCTTTTCACATGGTCCTTTGGGCTCTCCAGAGATCTTTGACCTGCCCTGCTCTCCAGCTTGTGTCCAAGGGGTAACGATTAGGGTAGCATGATGGGAATAAACAAACGCTTTTTCTTTCTTGTGTTATGTGTTCTTGGGAAAAGTCCTTAACCTCCACTAATTCAGTCTCCTCATGTGTAAAATGGAAATAATAGCACTGGTATCTACCTCATGAGGTTGTTGTGCTACAACCCATAGAGACTTAGAACAGTACTTGGGCTTGGCATGTGGTGAGCACCCAGTGGATATTTGCTGCTGTTGTTCAACGCTATGGAAGACAGTGTGCCGGGCACCATGCAGGCAACACAGACAAACACATCACCATCATGGCTTCTGCCCAGGAGGGCACTAGAAAACACATTCGTCACCCAAATGCAAGGCAGCACATGTAATATTTTTGGACAAACAAAAATTTGACCATGGTGATTCTTTGCTAACATGATTTCTGCTGTCTCTGTTCAGAGCCTTGGATTTCAAGTCCGCTGGCCTCTGCTCTTTGGGTTTGTTCTTCAGCTTATACTTAGAGTTCTGGGCGGAATCACTTCTTTATCTAGGAGACACTTCTGGCCCTGCCTTGGAGAGATCGCCTCCTCACTGTGCGTTAGCCGGGCCCTGCCCTGGGTTCCTGTTTTCCAGTGTGACTACAGCCTGAGGTTCCTGGGTTTTGCCCCACCACCTTGGGCATGGCCTCATCTCTACATCAGTGCTGATTCTTGAATTAACATGGCCCCATTTTCTCTTCCAAAGTCCAATCTTGGACTCTAGTAGCTGCTCAGTGTCATAGTCAAAGCTGTAATCCTTGTGAAATTTTATAAATGTTTTATTCAAGATGAAACTACTTTCAACCATTTCTGATATAATTCACAAATATATGTACCAGGAGCATGAATAATTCATTCTTGCTGGATAACACAAAATGAATCAGCATTCCCATAAATAACAACAGCAACAACAGCAATATTTCTCTTTTTGATGTATGACGTCTCATCTTTTCATCGTTCTAGAATTACCTTCTTTTCCTGTAAGCTCTAATGTTCTAGAGGTTCATAAGTGGTAATTAATGTTTCAAATATATAATTGAGCTGCCTTATATCATACAGAGCCCTAACATCAATTTATTCACAAAATCCCTAATTAATTCATCTAACAGTTTATTCATGAGACTGATTTGTGAGTTTGTATGAAACTTCACGTAGCATACTAAAAATTTTCCAAAATCTGTAGTAACTGCTGCTTAATTTTGTGCTGCATTAAACAATAATGTGAGTATAGAAATGTGTTCAAGTTAGAAAATTCATTAGTTGCTCTTGAAGGCAGTGTGTTCTATTAGAACCCCATTTTTTCCTTCTCAGACATTTATCATACATAAGACAAAAATGATAAAATGGCTTCATTCGCACAAGGATTTTTTTTTTTGGGGGGGTACACCAGGTTCAATCATCTGTTTTTATACACATATCCCCATATTCCCTCCCTTCCTTGACTCCCCCCCCCCTCGAGTCCCCCCCCCACCCTCCCCGCCCCAGTCCTCTAAGGCATCTTCCATCCTCGAGTTGGACTCCCTTTGTTATACAATAAAGGATGTTTTTAAATAATGAGAAAAATGAATGCTAGAAATGAGAAAGAGTAGTGTCAGAGACAGTTGACCACGCAATCTCCAACTCAACATAAAACTTTATACCCCTTATATTTGTTTAATACTTATACCTGACTTTTCAGTATTCTTCCTTAGACATAAACCTCTTAAGAAATAAAACCTATTGTCATGTGTAGCTAAAGTTTGGTGTTTTCTTTTTTCTTTTTAAGCACATGTAAACTCTAAACTTATAGTAGATGGGTAACATGATTTTCTGACTTGAGTAATTCATTTAATCATTATTTCAGCACTCGCTACTTGAACAAATGTTATGTCTTAGTTGCTGGGTTAGGTGCTAAGGTAACAAAGATCAGTAAGTCCTGATCCTAGTGATTTCAGATTTGACAATTCTCCTGGAGTATATAATATATTTAAGAAGCTACTATATATGCAGTAGCAATTTTATTAATGACAGTGGGCTTTTTAACCAATATCAAACACTTTAACAATCCAAAATTGTTTGTAATATATACAGATTTTCTTGGTACCTGTGGTCAGAAACAGAGATAAATATGAACATGTATCATATCTACATTGGTCACATTCAGAGGAAGACATCCCACAAAACTGTTATCATCGTTATAGAGACAATAATAGATTTGTTGGAAGTACTTTCTGTCTGATATTTGGTTACTTTGTGTCATAACTTGTCTACGGTATGTTGCATGATTGAGAAAAACTTAGCTGTACCAGTAAATGAAATTACATTGTACACATAACCACAGTTTTTATAACAACCCCATGTGAAGCTTTAAATAATAATCTTAGATGTCCATTTTATACGTAAAAGTAATAGAACTGAAAATAGTAACTTCAACTTACAAATATCCAGAATGCAATGGAAATGGGGGAAAGTTGTGTAAACCTTCAGACAAATTTAAAGTTTTTAGTATCACATCTTTTCATTTAGGAGAGGAGAGTACAGACGAGAATAATAACTGGTGATCCCTGGAACATGTTATCATCTGACAATGTTTCAGAACTTATTAAAGCAAAAAACAAACAAGAACAACAAAAAAACCCCTATCTTAGATTAATTTGGTCTCACACTCTGTAACGTACATACAGCAAGCTTTATACCTTCACCCAGTGCTTGACCAAATGACTCATACCTTCTAAACCTCCAGAAAGATGGACAGTGTAGTTATTAAAAAAGCTGTACTGTGTAGTGATTGAGCGTATGGGCTGTGGAGTGGATGGCCCGCCTGTGCCACTCAAGGCTATGTAAAATTGGGCAAGTTACTTAACGTCTCTGTACTTCCACTTTCTCAGCAATAAACTGGGCTAGTGGTAAAACCATCCTAAATTATGAGAATTTATCAGTTAACATAAAGCCTAGCACCCTGGGTGGCACGTGGTAAGCACTCAACAAATGTTAGCTCTTAGAAGATTAAACTCCAAAGCTGAAATTTTCTTTTAAAATCAAGTCAGATCACAACAGAGGAAGGAATGACTGATAAATACATATGAAAATGATTCATTTCACTAATAATCAAATTCATATTAACATGAGCTAACTTTTTCTCAATTGATAGGCACTTTCTTTTTTTGACTGTAACCATTATTAGTAATGGCGTGGGCCTGTCCGTCCTTAATGCTGGAGGTACAACCATTTGGGAAGGTAGTAAATATGGATACTCTTTGACCCATTAATTTTACTTTTAAGAATTTATCTTCTAGAAATACTCTCAAAGATCACACACACACACCCCCCTCATTTTAAATAGGGGGAAAAATGCTTCTGACAGGAAACAGTGCCCATGATTTAGTGGAAAATGGAAAACGCAATTAGCCTAATTTTCGTGTATCGCACTTTAGTGAGATGTTTCTTTTTGTGTGTTTGCAAAGGGAAATGTATAATGTTAAAAGATACACACAAAGTTGAAAGGACACACATAAACTTAAAATTAGTCTATTCCAGAGAGTGGAATTGGGATCAAGAGATAGGGGAAGACTTGGTACATTTGCATATTTTAAAATTTTACTACAAAATTATGTGACTTTTTAAAATTTAAAAACTCATTTTTTTTTTTTTAAGCGGGGAGAAGAGAAGCCTAAGCCAGAGAATCACAGGTTAGGGAATTCTAGCCCCAAAGCAGTCATCTGTTGGACCTGGAGAAGAAATGAATCCCACAGACCGTTACATGTCCTTGTTTAGAGAACCTCGAAGTCCACAGTTTGAATGAAGTCCTGGAGTAACCAGATCTCATTCCTGGGTTGTGGGGAAGTCTTCACTTTGTTAAAAATGGCACACAGGCATGGGCCCTTCCTAGTTGGCCAGGGATCACTGTTGCCTCCCCGGATGCTGCTGAAACCTGAGTCTTCATTTACTGGCAAAGAACCTAAAGGAGGTGGGGGTGCTTTACAAGGAAAACCAAGCACTCAGCCCCAAAGGGGTATGTATTTTGGAAGGCCATCTTTAGCTCATAAAGGCATGTTCATTGCCGTTTAAAAAGCGAGCCCTTCCAGAGAAATGCAACCTGCAAAACTCATAGTCTACACCCATGTATTACCCTCTCTTTTTGTTCAGAAAATGTTCGTAAATAGCTCCACACACTTCGTCAGACCTCAGTTAATATTTAAAGAATTGAAGACTTTCATAGAAACTGTTTTCTGTAAGGCATGTCTGAGTGTATTTATGGTACACAGAAAATGGTATCCTTGGGATCTAGCGATACAAAGACAAACAGAAAAGATGGGAATGTTTAGATTTATATAAATTGACTATTATGGAGTCTTACAATGTTTTAATATGCTTTCTGTTTTGATAATAATTTTTAAAGTAAACTGAAAACATATTCTATATGAACACTGGTGCAAATCTATTTATGCCTAGTTTCTTCTTTATTTTTCTTTAAGAACTTTTATTGAGATACAGTTAACAGGCAATAAACAGCATATATTTAGAGTGTACAATTTGGTATCCTAATCTCCCAATTCATCCCCCCACAGCCCTCCCCGCTTTCCCCACTTGGTGTCCATGTGTTTGTTCTCTACGTCTGTGTCTCTGTTTCTGCCTTGCATTTCCTCTTTCATAGTTGTTAGCATTTGCCTTGTGTATTGAGGTGTTCCTATATTGGGTGCATATATATTTATAATTGTTATCTCCTCTTCTTGGATGGATCCCTTGATCTTTATGTCATGTCCTTTCTTGTCGCTTGTAACATTTTTTTATTTTAAAGTCTATTTTATCTGATGTGACTATTGCTACTCCAGCTTTCTTTTGATTTTCATTTGCATGGAATATCTTTTTCCATCCCCTCCCTTTCCGTCTGTATGTGTCCCTAGGTCTGAAGTGGGTCTCTTGTAGACAGCATATATATGGGTCTTGTTTTTGTATCCATTCAGCCAGTCTGTGTCTTTTGGTTGGTGCATTTAGTCCATTTACATTCAAGGTAATTATCGATATGTATGTTCCTATTACCATTTTCTTAATTGTTTTGTTGTTGTTTTTGTAGGTCATTTTCTTCTCTTATGTTTCCCACTTAGAGAAGTTCCTTTAGCATTTGTTGTAGGGCTGGTTTGGTGGTGCTGAATTCTCTTAGCTGTTGCTTGTCTGTAAAGCTTTGGGTTTCTCCATCGAATCTGAATGAGATCCTTGCTGGGTAGAGTATTCTTGGTTGTAGGTTCTTCCCTGTCATCACTTTTAATATATCGTGCCACTCCCTTCTGGCTTGCAGAGTTTCTGCTGAGAAATCAGCTGTTACCCTGATGGGAGTTCCCTTGTATGTTATTTGTCGTTCTTCCCTTGTTGCTTTTAATAACATTTCTCTGTCTTTAATTTGTGTCAATTTGACTACACTATGTCTTGGCGTGTTTCTCCTTGGATTTATCCTGCCTGGGACTCTCTGCACTTCCTGGACTTGGGTAGCTATTTCCTTTCCCATGTTAGGGAAGTTTTCAACTATAATCTCTTCCAATATTTTCTCAGGTCCTTTCTCTCTCTCGTCTCCTTCTGGGACCCCTATAATGTGAATGTTGGTGTGTTTAACATTGTCCCAGAGGTATCTTAGGCTGTCTTCAGTTCTTTTCATTCTTTTTTCCTTATTCTTTTCCACATCAGTGATTATCACCAGTCTGACTTCCAGCTCACTTATTCGCCCTTCTGCCTCCATTAATCTGCTGTTGGTTCCTTCTAGTGTAGTTTTCATTTCAGTTATTGTGTTACATATCTCCGTTTGTTTGCTCTTTACTCCTAGGTCTTTGGTAAACTTTTCAATCTTTGCATCCAGTCTTTTTTCAAAGTCCTGGATCATCTTCACCATCATTATTCTGAATTCTTTTTCTGGAAGGGTGCCTAGCTCCTCTTCATTTAGTTGTTTTTCTGGGATTTTATCCTGTCCCTTCATCTGGCACAAAGTCCTCTGCTTTTTCATTTTCTCTATCTTTCTGTGGCTGTGGTTTTCAGTTCCACAAGATGAAATACTGCTGATACTGCTTGATCCTGCTGTCTGCCCTCTTGTGGAGGAAGCTATCTCTAATTTCTTCTTTTTTTTAATGTGAATATCTTGTTTGTCTTCACAGAGTTACTGGAGGTGAATTGTTTGAAGACATAGTGGCAAGAGAATATTACAGTGAAGCCGATGCCAGGTAAGTGACTTGCCCTGGACCAGATACAAGACTCAGCACTCAGATGCCACTTGTTCAGTATCTCTCTTTACAAATGTATCATGACGCTTAGGATTATGAGACTCTCATAATACCATCCTGGACTTTTCATGATGAGTCCCTTTTAATTGATATTTCTCTCTCTTGAGGATTTCCAAGATGATTATTTGAAGGAAGAAAAAAACTATGAATTTGCTCTAAACTGTATTTTTATGTGGTGTCTATAGTTAGAATACATATTTTATTTTCTAAAAAAGCCTAACTGGAATGACTTGTGATAAAGAAATATACTTTTTTTATCGATGTTATGAGATCCTCTGATTTCTAGATGCTAGGCTGCCCAGTATGGTAGCCACTAGTCACATATGACTTTTTTTAAAAAATATATTCTTTTGGAGTATAGTTGATTTACAATGTTGTGTTAATTTCTGATGTACAGCAACATGATTCAGTTATACATATATATATTGTTTTTTGTATTCTTTTCTACTATGGTTTATTACAGAATATTGTATATAGTTCCTTGTGCTACACAGCAGGACCTTGTTGTTTATACATATGACTCTTTTAATTTCAATGAATTAAAATTAAATAAAATAAAAGTTCACTTTGTCAGTTGCACTAGCCCCATTTCAAGTGCTTGCTTGCACAAGTGGCTAGTGGCAGCCAACTGGACATAGCAGATATAAAGCCTTTCCATCATCACAGAAGGTTCCATGAGTGGCCCGTGTCTAATCAGAGACCATAAAAAGGAACAGACTCCAGAAGCCCCAGTGGTCTGTTTCAGGCATTATGAGCTGTTTAACTCTTTGGAAATTTCATTAATGTCCTTGGAACTCTCACTTGAAAAATATTTATTCAGGTACTTAAGAGGGTTCAAGAGGATTTCCCAATCTTGTTAATTGGCAAAATTTTTACAGAAGTTAAAAATGGCTAACATTTTGTCTAATTTGAGACTTCCTAGGCAATGTTTTCGGAGTGAAGTTAATCTACTTGCTTAGACTTGCTTAGACAGTATGGTGTTAATTTCCTTGGCATTTCTTATGTATATTCTGTAGTTGGTACTCATTTTGAAAAATCTGGCCATGAGTGATTGGCTCATTATTAGCAATGTAAATGAGATGTTTTGTATATATTCAGTTACTGATGGTCTTCCCTATCTAATGCTTTCAGAGCTTCCTAAGGCTGCTAATCCCCCTGTAGCATGGCCCTCAGCAGATAGATAGAAGGTTCCCCATCCCTCCAAAGTAGCACATGTGTACACAGACTCACTTCTAAATTTCTAATTAATCGTCTTTGTTTAATGCTACTGCTTATAACATTTTGTGCATCTTATCTGCACATGACTACACTCTAATTTTTTAATGGGATTTTTACTGCCAAAGTCAAATAGAAAGTTCCATGTCACTTATGCTATGAATGAATCATCGCTTGTTCAGTTTAAGCCGTATTCTCACATTAGGCCTCTGAAAAGGGCTTCAGGATAGCCTTGGAAGTAGCTTTTTGCCCACTTGCCAAGAAAATAATGTTTTTAATCAAGGTAATAAAGAAGCTAGAGAATTTCCTTTATTATGCTTTTCAAAGTTATGTTAAGCAGGTTGTTATTGTGTTTCAAAATGTTGGTTGAAATTAAAATAGAGACCATTTTCACTGTTGAGCCACCCTACAGATAACAGGATAGACCCTGTGGGTTGGATCATTTTATATGCATGCTTATATTAAGTTTTGGAATTTACTATAGGATACATTTTAAGATAGGTCTCACACACAATCAAGGAGAAGAAACATTCTCTTCTCAACTACAAGCATGGAGAGCAAATAATTTGTAAAAATCTGTTTAATACTAGTCCTCAAGAAGTTAAAAATTGAATTCTTTCTCACTAGTAACATATGGTGAAGTTTATTTAATATGAATTGTTGTTTACTTCTTCATTTTATGTTATTCACTAGGCCCAATAACTTATACCAGTGGTTTGAGATGAGAAAGTGAAGTATTCCTAAGAAGTGGTATAAAGTGAACATTATTGTAGAAGGAATAAGAGTCGTGTGGTTTAACAAATAATTACCAATCCTCCAATAAGCTCGAAAACAACCAATATGAAGCTCTTCTAGGGGTACACTTAATCGAGTTAAAGCTAGAAAATCACAATCATGGTCAGTTTTGTGACACGTTGGGATAAATCAGATGGTGATTTTTTTAAATTCAGGAATTTTACTTTGGAGTAGTATTATTTTGTACGTTAAATGATTGAAAACGTCATCATTAAAGTATTTGCTTAATCCTTAAATGAATGAATGTAGTCCTGTATATACCTGCATTTGAATTGCACAGTGAACTTCTACAGAATTCATCAGTGTGATATGTTCTACGTTACTGTATGTCAGATGGCAGCTCATGGGACCTGATAGGTGCCCATCAATGAAGTCTCCCCTCTAATTTAATTAGCAGTCTATTTGACATCAGTGAGCTTTTAATAAGAATAGCATAAATTGTGCATTTTAACGTAGTGATAAGCGTAAGTTTTCCTTCACTGGGGTGTATGGCAGTGTGTCCAACAACCACCAGTGCTCCAGGGGATTTTAAATTTTATTTATTTTTTTGTAAGTTCTTAGCCCTTCCCCAGAGTATGACTATACTGAAGAGGCGTTTGCTTTATGCCATGGGTTTAAATTCTACCTCTGTCACTGGAGACATGCATTAGTTTTCCTACTAATATATTATACAAGCAGCACCATTTCTAAGTCAAAA
Source organism: Hippopotamus amphibius kiboko (assembly GCF_030028045.1). Lineage (NCBI taxonomy): Eukaryota > Metazoa > Chordata > Mammalia > Artiodactyla > Hippopotamidae > Hippopotamus > Hippopotamus amphibius. Next base: position 81,543,429 of record NC_080198.1, read on the forward strand.
TGGTAAATGTCTCCCTTCATTTTTTTTAACCCTTGTTTCACCTGCCACTTCATCTGTGTTTACCCTCTTGTTTCAACACCTATGTTTAATTGTGACCTCAGATTTTAAACAGTTTAGATGTGTATGAGAAATACCCATAAATTTTATTTCACTGAAGAATTTTCCCAGAACATTGTGGGAATTGTTTGTGAAATTTTCTCCCTGAATATGGAAATTTTGACTTCCGTGTACAAATGATTGAATTTATAGAGTTGCAACGAAAAAAAACACAGCTCAAATTGTTTTGTCTGAACATGTCACAAATTCTTTGTTGGATGTCATTTTTGTTAGAACCAGAATTAGCTTTATTCAGCATTATTTAATTCCAGTGTAAAGCTAAAAAGAAATGTGAAAAATATAATTTTTGTTTGTTTGTTTCGTTCGAATTTTCATTTTATTTTGCATTCAATGTGATTATGTGCCTTTAAAATGTTCTCCCTTCCATTCTGCCCTTGTATCTTTACAGTCATTGTATACAGCAGATTCTAGAAAGTGTAAATCATTGTCACCTAAATGGCATAGTTCACAGGGACCTGAAGGTCAGTATATGGAGTCCATGAATCTGAGTCAAAGGAAGTTTTTTTGTTTTTTTTCTGGGGAAAGGGCAGAGGGTGGGTATTTAAAATGATTCCCTTGCCTTTCCCAACTTTTTCCTAAAGTGACTAAATGATGAAATAATAATGCATGATGCCTCTTTCAGTTTGCTTATCTACAGGCTAAATATACATCATAGCAAAAAGGGAAGGACAGTATTGAGAACACAACCTGTTACGTTTCCAAGGAGTAAACCACCAGAGGCGGTTTGGGGGCAGGCTTTCCTGAGATGTCCAGCATTTGCCTGGAGATAAACTTGGCCAGTGATGTATGTCCGCCTGTAGATTTAAACACCACTTCTGTTCTGAGACCATGGGTTGCTGTAGCAGAACAACTGGTTACACAGTGCTCCATTTGAGTCTGATGAACCCTCAGGCAAGAGATAATAATTGCCAGCTAAATTAAAGCATGCGAAGTTAATGATTTATCAAAAATTCATTATGTATCCTAATTTAACCTTAATGGTGCCTTGACTGCTAATGTGACAGCTTTGGAATGATACTAGAAAAATGGGAGAGAAGAGGGAAACAGCTTTTTTGTGTGGGGGGTGAAGGTGGAGCACAAAAGCTATAAAAGTTGTAGCTGTGTTCAAGTTAATTTCCTGTGAGGATTTATAACCAGGAAATGAGCTCCTGAATTAAATGTTTGTAAGATGGATTTTTCTAGAACAAGTGGACCCACATTTTGGCTCACATCTGGCAAGATCCTGATTGTTCTGAGGTAGTAGTCACTCTACTTGAGCATTACATTACTGAAGATGTTTAAATACAACCCCAGTTGTCTGCTAGTTTTGCACCTTAACCCAGTCTCTCTGAGGGTGTACAGACAGTGAGTGTAAGCTTGGAACTAACACACGCCCCCTGGTGTTTGCATGCAGTCATTGCATTCAGCAGATCCTGGAGGCTGTGCTACACTGCCATCAGATGGGCGTAGTCCATCGGGACCTGAAGGTGAGTAATGCCCTTGGAGAAGACAAACCACCACACCATTCCTAATGACTGTTCAGCTGCAGTTATGCCTGTAAAGGCAAAAATATGAGCAATAAAGTTGCGTGGACTCATTCTGACACATTACGAAGACACTTCCCCTCACCACAATCGTCTCTTCTCTAATGCACACTTGAGACTTATGTAAATCCCATTTCATCCAGAGAGAAACCATTTCCTAACATTAACAATAAATAGGTTATATTTCTTTCGTCGTAAGAATGGATACAACATTTAATGTGACTTCAAGTAAGACTGATGACTCTTCTTCTTTCTAAACTTGTTCTCTGGACATAACAGTATGCTTGTTGATCAAACATGTGATTTTATAGTCATACTGTATATATCTAATATTATGTAAATGGTTATCAGAAATATAAAGTGAATAGAAATGAATGTATTAGGTAGATTTTTGGCCCAAGTGATTGGTGCTAAAGAATCCTGTTCTGAATGCTCGAGTCTCTTTCCCTTAACATTAGTCCCAGGAATTCTGAGGACACTGAGGCTTGCTGGATTTTTATTTATAGTCCTAGGGGCCAAGATATTATTGCCTTTTATAACAGATGGAAAAAGGGTAAAACAAATTTAATTATCAAATAGTATACATGTAACATATGTATACATGCTCATACTTTTAAGACTTGACTCAGCTTCTGATAACCATTGAGGATGAGAATTGTTTCGATCATTTAGAAAATAAATATTTCAGAGAAGACTATCCTTTTATTAATTTTCTGACCTCTAAACATTCTAGTTTTACTTATGGAATTTCAGAGAAATGGTGAGGGCCTAGAAACTTATGGAGGGAAATTCCTGGGTGGATGAAATAGCACATATGAGTGCTATATAGTTGTGATTTTTCATTTGAAAACTCAGCCTTTTCCAGGCTTTAGTATGACGGTGGCAAAGGATAATTTAGAATGTCTTGAACTGTAATGTGTTCAGTGGCAAGACCTAAGCTGGTTTCTCTAGACTTTTCTAGTTATAGTAAATTGTAAATCTGTAGTTTCCATTCATTTAGTATGTTCTAGAAGACTATATCTCTAACAATCCACAGGGAGTTACTTGAAAATGTGATTTGTAAGCAAAACATTGCTTTAGTTTTCTAGAATCTTCCTTTGACTTTAGTTTGAGACTGAGAGCTTTGCATGTCTAAAGGAAAAATAGGTTAATGGCTTGTTCTTTTGGAGAACCAAGATAGGATGGTGTCCATCTGCTAACACCAAATTTACCTGCCAGGATAAAGGAAAAATAATATGTTCCTTTGAAAATCCATATATTTGGCAGTCACCTCAAAAATTCCTTACTAGTTGTGTAAAGACAGGGCCCCTTTTTGTTGCTTTTTAGAACTCATAGTCTACCTTTCCTTTTTAAGTGAATATATTTAGACATACACATTATTTGTGCTATTTACTGTATTTAATAAATTTATCATTTGAAACATTTTACTACATTTATGTAATTATAGTATACTCTTAAAGCCAAGGGTGAAAAATGTGAATTCTGTTCCATGAATTTTAAAGTACATTTTGTGAGGTCATGATATTGCACTTCTGTAAGTGTCCAAACTCAGCTGAGCTCTTCAAAGACTGAAACTTTAATCACAGATGGCAGTGAGCCTAGGATGTGGGCTGGGAAGAAAAATATATTTTCTGACATATGAGCTGAAGTCACTAATTAAAAACTCAGGCAGGTGATTTCCAGAGAGGCTACTACTAAAAGAAATAGCTTGCTGCATCACCCATCAGATTTGTTTCAAGCGAGAAAAGTGCTTTGCTTTCCATTCTTACTCTGATTTTAGAAGAGGGTAGAGATGAACTTTTGATAGAACTTGTTATGATTTCTGTAATTGTCTTAGTTTCTGTCAAATTGCTGATGTGTAAACTTCAGTTGAGTCTAGTTCTCATGCTTGTTTCAATAGGCAATGACGTGAACATGCTAAGAGAGGCCCACATGTGTGTGAGAGGCAACTGATGCACAGCTAAAGTGTGCTCAGTCGCTGGCCTTGATTTATGTCTGTTATACCCACCATTCATAGTCTGATAAATATATGACTTGTAATAGTATATTTACCAATATATTAAAATGAAAAAGATCAACTACTGAAACTTATTATCAAGCTTTAATCAAAATGTTGCCCTTACGGTTATTGGGCCATGTATTTTTGTTTCCATATCATAATTCATATGTTAATTCACATACAGCACAGGCGCACAGTTTAATTTGTCCATATCAGTGAGATAAACACACAGGAAGTATCACCATTATCACAGACACCTGTGAGCATAGGCATACTGTCCAGTTTGTGTATAAACCCCAACTAGGATAATCGCCATTTAACGTATTGTGTTCCTTTACAGTACCTAATGTGGGACCTTATACCAAGTTAATACTTACAGCATAGTCCTTCAATTTAGACATGAATAAAGTTCAGCCAAAACCACGTCTATAATATAAAAGACAACGTTGAATTAAATAGATCATTGTGTATGTTAATTAATGTTGACTAAAATAGAGGATAAACGTATCCTCTTTGATACAGTGATGGCATAAAGATCTCTGTTTGAATACTTGAATAATTGCCACGTTTGGGGACTTATTAGACAGTAAAATCTACCAGATGGAAACTTACCAGGACCTGGAAACAAGGCTAAGGCACCGCAGGCAGTTTGAGGATGCCCCAGAAATAACAACAGGAGAGAGCTCAGGGTGGTGGAAAGTTGGCGTAACAGAGGCATGTCAGTCAGCACCAGGCAGTATCCAGTGGACACAGGACCACAGCCTTTGTCTGAGGTGCATTCGGTGTTAGGCCGATTGATGCAGATCCAAGCAGTATTAGGGAGAGCTAGCAGTGGTAACATAATTATAGGACTGTAGTTCAGGGACATGACTTTAGTCTTTGAGGACGTTTGGATCAAGGCAGAACCTTAATAATAAACATGGCCATAGCTGCCACTTACCACGCAGTTACTGTGTACCCTGTTCTGTATCATCATGTGACTCTTCAGAACAATTTCATGAGGAAGGCACTGTGATTGTCCCCATGTTGCCTGAGGGGAGGTTTAGCAACCATGAGTAAAAGAACTTATTCAAGGTCACTCAGCTAGTAAGATAGGATTTGTGCCCAAGTAGTTGGGTTCCAGGGTCTGCAAGCTTAATCACTACTTCTCAGTTCAGTTAGATAACTGAATTGAAAACCCTTAGAGAGATCAAAGAATAGTTCAAAACGATGATGGGAAATTAATTTTGCCAGCAACATGAATAATTATTTGGGAAAATGGGTGTAAATTTAGTGAATGAAGAGATTAAAATAATCCCCACCTATAGATTTTCATAGCTATACAAAATTTGTATCTATTAGGAATAAGAGAAGAAGGTATATTTAAAATATAATGTAGAGTAGGAGGGCAACATAATTTGACAACAGATTGGTGTAAAAAGTAAAAATGTCCTAGTTAGAAAATCAGTATCATGGCATTTTCAGCAGCCTTTGGAAAATGAGACATGGAGAAGAACGAAGTGGATTTGCCACATTTAATTTAGGCCACATCAAGATAATCAGTTCGGAGTACTTAAAAATAGATTGTTTATGAAGAGTGGATTACTATAACGTGGTGTTGCGGTGTTGCGTATTTGTGAACTGCTGATTAAAAATTCAGATATCAAAAGAGAAGAAAAACATTAATCAAACGTTTCTTGAGCACCTACTAAGGCCCTGTCTGAGCTGTGGGCATATATTACAGAGCAAAACAAAAACAGACCTTGTATGTATGCAACATACAAGCTGGTGAATTATAGATCACTTAAATACATGTGAAAAATGTGTCTGTGCTGTTCCTCCTAGGAAGAAGGAAGTGCATCAGACAAGCACTGCATCCAAAAATATATTAGGTCAAAAAGAGGCTGCAGTAACAAGTGACAGCTCTCGATGTCACAGGAAATAACAAGTCAGATGTGTTGTCTCATTTAAGAGCCTGCAGAATACAATTGCTCTGAATCAGTTGACAGAAGGAAGGAAGTCAGAGGAGACAGTTATATAGCTGTGCTTTTTCAAGTAACCATATTTCACACAAGGAGTAAAATTTCTTCAGTTCAGAGTATATCAGAAATGGTTACTAAACTACTTCATGAACAGCTATCTGGATTGGAGGCTTCATAAATACAACTAAATCTTTTAGCAACAAATCAGCACCAGTGAATTGCCTCAGTGGAAAATACTGTCTTTCTTAAAGCCTACCTCCTGAAGAACAATGTTATTTAATAAAAAATCATTAGATGGGTAGATGGATATGAGACTGATAGGAAGGTAGATAGATGGATAGTGAATAGATATAGATATTTTAATGAAGATAGTAATTCTGGAGATTTGGGGGGGATTTATAAGACTTTCATAGAAATTTCAATAAAATTGAATGTATGACCAGAAAAGAAATTCATTTTCTGGGGATGTGTCAAGCATTCGGTAAATCCTTGTCATCATGGGTAGTAGATATATCAAATAGTGAATTCTACATTGTGCATAATTATAAAATCACAATTATTCCACTTTTCTCAGAACCATCCTTTTAAAAAAAGGTTTAAAGAACACATCCCTTGTGCATAATGTATGTCTAGCTATATTAGAAACAAACTATATATGTGACAAATTCCATAATTCATTTAGTCATTCTAGTATTTCTTTATGGAGTACTTCGTGTATGTCAGGCTGTGGAGAAACAGTAGCTAACTGGGGAAGTCCCACTGTGGTTACACGCTGGTTCTTTCAGTCTACTTGATAGTGTGTGCTGATAATGAAGGGGCAAATCAAGAAACAGAAATGGAATACTGAGTGATTCTTACGAACTTGCTCATATACCAACGGTGATAGAAATGGTACTTCCTCATCACAAACTTACAGTGCATGCATCAGCTAGGAATTCCCCATGCTAAGTACATAAATTCAGGCATCCACGCCATGTGAAAAGAAAAGCAAAAGTCACTTTGTACTATGTGCACAGAAGGACCTCCACTATGTGCATGAGTGGGCCTGATATTCAGGCTTTTCAATTCATGCAGAATTTCATTTAATTGATTTCTAGGAGCTTTGTTCACACCTTCTTTGGCAAAGGAGAAGTGACTGAAAACACACCAAATCACTGACTGATTAACTTCATGTTGAAATATTGAGAAAGAAATTTAAAAAGACAATTTCACTTCTTAAAAGCTAATATCCAAGGGAATGTAAGAATCAAATAATATAGAATAATAAAACTAATAATTTGCTGTTTTATAATATTCATAAAAAAATGTTTTACTTTTTTAAAAAAGTAAAACACACATTTCACTACTCTTACAAACTTCGAATGTTTGAGTTTCATTGGTTAGTTATCACGCATGTGCACAGATAAATCTGTGATGTGACTAATGTTGAAGATGTTAATATGACTAATGTTAAAGATGGTCATCACCTTTGCTGCATCAGTTCCTTAATAAAGATCGTGCTAATTTAGAAGTCCTCGTGATGTGTTGATGAGATTTTTGAGAAGCACGATTAAGAGTATGTCTTTTTCGTAGGTTTCCCCTTGTTTTATTTGAAGATGGGTAGTAAATATTTTTGAGTACTTTAAATTCTTCTAAAAATATCTGCTGAATAGACTACCTTTTGAAAATGAATGATCTTTGTACCATCAGAGGAGCTTCCTCAGTGTCATGTCTTTAAAAGGAAGGGATTGGGAAATCTGGCCTCAAGTCCTTGCTTCAACTTTTTGAACCTCCCTACCTCGTTTAGAAACTGAGGGGTTTGAAGTATTTTATCTCCCAAGTCTCTTCCAGCTCTGAAAGTGATTCCAGCAACTTGCCTTGGTACTTTGAGATACTTGAACAGTTTCAAGAAAATCCTAAATCACGATGAAAGAAGTTGCTATCGTATCCATATGGAAGTACAGAACAAAACTTGCAAGCAGTTGTTGCTCATTACAGCTGATATGCTATAAATGGTTGTTGACACTAAGACCAGATGTCGTGGAAAATCCTGCATCATTAGGAAGCAATGGGGTGGGGAAGGAACCTGTGTGCGAGAATGTCAATAGAATCTATTTAAAAACCAGCCTAAACAGTGATGCATTATAGGAATTTAGAAATAATCTCAATGTGTAAATATTCACATAATAGATTGCACTTAATCTAGAAATACAGACATTTCTCAAGTCATGAGCATTCGTTACAGATATTCAATCTTCCACACATTGAAATAGTCAGCTGCGCTGGAGTGTAATAGCTAATCACTAACACATATACTGTTCCTTACAGAGGACGAGCCCCTGTGATAAAATCCAATGGGGTTTTATAATTTTATATATACTGTTACAAGATAAAATATGTATTTGTAGTGTTCATTTGAGAGATGAAGAATTAGTTAATTAGCTTCAAGAGTCTGAGTTGCCCAAATCCACATAGTTAATAACTGTCTGGACCAGGTCTTCACCCTCTTTCTACATCATCATGTGGCTCATTTCTCTCATGGTGCTGTGCCCCCACATTCAACCACAGTTGTGTTGGAAGACCTGAGTTTCTGATCTCACCTTTCTCATTTGTTTTAGAAAACCAAAATAGTAGAATATTAGCAGTTAAGAGTATAACGGTGATCCTTTCTAAAGAAGTAGTCACTGATTAGGTGAGAGATTCTACTATTTCAGCTTTTGTGGACTAAAACCACAAATTATCTTAATTTCTGTAGACATTCATAATCTGAACTAACCTACTTGCCAATAAACTTTTGTAGAGCAATATGTTTTTAAGTTGGAGGCTACATGAATGGTAGTAATTAAAGAAAATCAGAGTAACTGTGTGGTGTCCTGGTGTAAATGCTGCTTAAGAAATTCTTGGTGATTAAGCCTTCCATATCCTTGCAGAACATGATAGCAAGATGATTCAAACAAGTGTATTCCAAAGAGTTGTATATAAATCAAATGTGTGTGATATTTTTAATGTTTCTTTGAAGCTGGCCATTAGAAGCAATCTTGTGATAAAATATTTTGTAAAGCATATACTCCTTTAGGAATGAAGTCAGTAATCATCCTAATTTTTCAGTTTGCATTCCATAATTCTATATTTTAGGTTTGCCTAAAAGATATGCTGACACATGAAGCCATTTCAGTGCTATCTACTTTTAAATCCATATGGTAACCTTGAAATAGCCAAGCCTTTTCCTGTGCATAACTGCAGCTGAACAGTCTTCACAGGTATAAGGTGAAACACTGATCCAGGTGGAGTTATTATTTCCTGGATGACTCATGAGGCCCTACAGAAAGGTCTTCTAGGTCATCTCTAGGTATGAATATTTGCCCCAGTCTTTCAAGAGGCCATGCATGATAAAACTCTAAGGCGGTCCCTTCCTTCTGAATTGGCAGATACTTGGTGTTTAAGGGCATAATGTACACAGCACTGCCCAGAACTTCCTGATTTATTGGTAAGAATAAAAGCACATTAAATTGTTTATTCACTGATGACACAGGCATCTGCTCAACAAAGTTAAATACCACTTGAGATTTAAAAGATCTAAAATGAGTGTGATTTCTAAAGTGATTAGAACTCTTCCTGAATGAGTCTGTGCTTGACATATTAGGACAGATGTGTATTAGCAGAGATTTCTGACATCTCGATGCTTTTGAGTATGAAGGTTATAGAGAAATAAACTATCACTTACAGTTTAATGTGGTTTTTTCCAAGGTCTTTATTACATAAATTAATAGCTGGAAATCACTGCTTAATTAAATTAGAAGGTACATGAGTGTAGTGAGCCATAAATTTTAGTTGTGAAAATAAAATGTCAAAGATTAATGATGTAGCATGGTTAAATACTATAGTATGTTGACAGATTTAACAAGAGTTCCAAATAATTTTGAATGTTAGATTTTACTTAAAGTTATTTTAGTATGAAGATCTTTCATGTACTTGAGACCTCTTCATCCCAACATCGAAATTGAATTATCGTGTATTTAGTGTTGAGGTAAAAACCCTATCAGCCCTAAAAAAATTACAAAGTTTTCCTTACAATTACCAATTGTCATAACAGTGATGAATCTGATGGCAGTGAGCAGCAATAGCCCGAAGAAGTCTGGTACTTGATTAAAACTTACTTGCCTACACTCTAGTTCTTGTAGACTTAACCTAATTTCTTCTGAGTTCTGGTTATGAGTCTTTGCTAATTTGCATGGCTGGCTTAATTAATAACTTAAATATTGGTTTAGGCTGTGTTTACCCAAGGTCAAAACAACCAACAGAACTGACTAATTCAGTAAGGGAAAAAAGTAGCTAATTTCATGAAAAAAAAATTGAAATTAGTTCTTTGTCAACATAGAAACAAGACCAATTTGACTGAATTTTTAGATTTTTCAGACAGTTGTTTTGGCACTTGTAGAGTCCATTGTTTCCCAACTTTTTTCAGTCTGAGACACACCTCTAAATTTGCTGGATCTTATCCCAAGGTAAGAAGATGTTGAACCAGTCTCCAAAATATGAAAACCAATCCAGACATACGTTCTTCCAGATACCTAAGGATGATAGATTTACTGACCATTATTTCCTCCTTTTCCTGACCATCTTTTCCCTTCATTTCTTAAAACTCACAAAGGTGGTCCAAGGAAATTCAGGACTTTGCCACGGTGCTTATTTTCAAAGTACCAATGTGTCTGGAAGCCTTGGTTGGGAAACAGTGGTGTAGACACAGCCTTATTCCAAGACTGAGTTATCAGTCCTTGAGTGACAGTAAATACCCAAGAAAATAAAAATGTCTTTCTTATAGTATTCTGAGATGTGAAAATAAATATATAAGTAATACTTTGAATCACACTTTGAAGACATAAATTTATGTTTTTAAAAACTGGCTTATAAAGAAAAAAAGCCAACTATAACATTTGGCAAATAGTAGTAGACTCTTTCTGCCTTTAAGAAGAATAAACAGATTCTTAAAGACAGCAATTTTAATACATAATTCAGAATAAGACTCCAAAATTTATACAGAAATTGTTTGGAAACATTGAGGAATCAAAATCACTACACTTGGGTCCAAACTCTTGAAGTCAACTAGGATTTAATTTGCACAGTTTCATTTGCCAAATGTCTGTAGATTGGTCCAACTCTTGTTATCATTTTGCCAAGTTTCCTTCTGCTGAAAATGTCTGTGCTCTGTTAGGCTTCTAAGCCAATGTCCGTGGCCTAGTCTGGACCTCAAGCAGCCCTTGGAAGCATGTGAGCAGGTCAAGACAGGTGCTCCCTTTCATTTGATCTCTCCCCAAATGTATTCTCTCTTCAGCCCAGTATCTCTCCAGTACATTTATGCATCTGTCTGAAGCCTGCACACATGATCATTTGTAATCATTTTCTAACCATATTTTCCCTGGGATTTAGGAATGACAGTCTCCGGGAGAGAGGACAGTGCATGAATTTTTTTTTTCCTAATTTTATAAAATGTTAGTTTTGAATAGTCACTTAACATAGGTTCTCACTTCAGTCTCTCTTTTTTCTTTCTAAATAAAGCCTGAGAATTTGCTTTTAGCTAGCAAATCCAAGGGAGCAGCTGTGAAACTGGCAGACTTTGGCTTAGCCATAGAAGTTCAAGGAGACCAGCAGGCATGGTTTGGTAAGTAGGGTCTCTCCCTCTCTGCTTCTTATACTTTTCTGGCTCCGGTCACATCCCACTTCCTAACCAAAATAGAACAGAAATGTTCATTCTGACAACTTGACTAATTTTAAGATAGAACCTTTATAAGTACCTAATTTTACTGACATTAAAGGGTATAAAATCTAAAAATAATTTAAGGGGAAATATAATAGAAGAGCAGTAACACATAGACTTTTTTCTTAAAGGATGGATGAAAAAATGGATTTTGTACTAAGAGTTAATAGGAGGATTGCAATATTCAAAGAGTACTCTTTTTGAGAGAAAATTGTTCACATACAGCCTCACTTGATGTTAAAAACTCCTATGTAAATAGTAGGTACTCAGGAAATACTTGTAGAATATTTTACTTATTTTGTGATTAGCAAATTTAAGTTTTAAAATATTATAAAGTATATGTAGAGAGATTTATATAGTATATGATATTATATATCCATATACCTGTGTGTGTTTCATCTCATCTTCTATTTCTCCAAAGTGCCAGTTTCCTCTCTACAATTTTGATAATTTTGAAATTTCTATATGATGAAATTTCTGTTTCCTTGCAAATAAGGAAGAGATTAACTCTAAACAAATTTAAATTATAGCATTTCTAACCAGGCTTATGGATTGTTTCGATACTTAGCTGAAATAAATTATTTCACCCATTGATTTTATGCTTCTCTTTTTGCGGTTTCCCAGTATTAACCCATATGTCATGTACTGTCCTAAAATAGAAGCTCTCCCCAAGCCTCAGTCTTACTTCTTTCCTAACTTTCAATGTATTGAGAGTAGATAAATTTTTAAAATACTCTTCACGTTGAATTGCTTTTCCTCTAAACAACCACCACAAATACAAAGAGAGTTCAAAAGGTGCTTACTTCTGTTGTTTTCTATGCAAGTGCTTCTCTGTATCCCTAACCATGCACATGTACTAAAATGTACACAGAGCTCCCAGGATTCACCATGTCTCTCTGATCTGCCCCAGCTAGTTAATGGGAGTGGCTGGTGGGGCAGCCTTGTCCGTCTCTTCTGAAGGCAGCCTAATTTAGGACCTCATTTTCTGCTGCCTGTACTGTTTCAGTAGTATCTGACCACTATCCTTGCTTGTGATACCTCTCAAGTTTAATACTGCCTTTTACATTAAGACTCTCCTTATCTACCAGGTGAATTTAATACCTCCAAATTTGGCTTTTGGTGTGTCATATTTTGACATACCAATAAGCTTGTTCCTGTTAACTGCAAACCGAAAGAAGGTAGGACCTAGAATTAGTTCTGTAAATTTGAGATTAAGAAACATCTTTTTATCCTAGGAAAGAGTATGATTGACACAGATAAAGAATATATAGTAACAGGAGTTGGGGTCCAACAGAAGTAGTGGGGCTATCACAGACATGGGCAGAGCAGATCACTGGAGATACATAAATTAATTAGGAGGTCCTGCCCCTTGAGATGCTCATACTTCCATATCAATAAGTATTTAGCATGCAGCGTGCGGGTACCTGTAACAGAAGCATGCATGAGGTGCTCTGGAGCACAAGAGAAGAATTAGGAAATTCTGCCTCTGGGGAAAGTTTCAATGATTGGGGTAAGGCTTCTGCCTTCCAGGTGGCTGAATGGGAGTTTTATTCATTGATATGCAAGGAGATAAAGGCATTCCAGACAGAGGGATCAGCAGCTGAAAAGTCTCAGAGGCATGAAGCAACGTGTTTCTATTTCAGGAATAACAATAAGTTTGTTACAGCTAAAGTATACTGAGTTGAGTGGTAGTTGATGAAGTAGGAAAGGATTTTATGTCCTTTCTGGAGGATTTGACATTTATTTTAGAAGTTTCAGGGATCTGGTGAGAAATTTTAAGTAGAGAAGGACATAATTGGGTTTATGGTAAGTAATAATTTTGGTAGCAATGTGGAGGATGGCTTTAAGGATAGCCTGAAGGCAAGGAACCAGTTACGCTAATGCAGTAGTTCGAATTGTGCATGAAGACAGCTTGAACTAAGGAGTATATGGGAGCAAGCAAGTTCCAGGTAATATGCAGAAAGGACAGGAACCCTGAACTCTAAGGGAATCTGTTTAGAAGAAATCAGAGTCCCGGAAGCTGGGTTTAAAGACAGGACTCTAGTCCTTTCTAGAGCAAAGCAGGACCCTTCTTCAGGAGATGCCAAAAGAGGGACTTAGGCTCAAGGATGTAATTGCCAAGCTGTATACAAGATGATGATTGGGTGTCGGGAGTAAGCCAGAAGCCTTATTACCAGAGCCAAGGCTCAAACTTAACAACTTGGATGATGCTTACAGGAGTATTAAAGTTGAGCTCCTCAAATCTCGCTTAGTTGGGGCTCTATATTTTTTTCCTTCTGCTAGATCAAAAGCTGTTTGAGACTGTGTGTAATGAAAAGTTTCTGCTTTTTGAATTAAAATACTTCAGCTGATACCCTAGCTCTGATTCTTACTAGCTACATGACATTGGGCAAGTCACTTTAACTCTGTGAGGTCAGTATCCTTTTTGTAGATAAAGATAATAAACACTCCTTCATGGGGCTGGTATGAGACTAAGTGAAGTAGCCCCTGGAAAATGCTTGCGCTATGAAAGCTGTTGAGGAAGTTTTCAAAACCATCTTGGAATGAAATACATGTCACAGTACGTGGCCTACACAGTGAAAGTTGTTGAGTGAATGACTAGATATCAGGTGAGTGAAAGCAGTAACATTCATATAAAAGTATACAGATTTTCAAATTCTGATAATTCATTTCTCAAAGCAAGCTGGTCCTAGAGAAGCAACGACATATGGGGAGTAAAGTTCCCATTTTTTTCTTCAGTATAGTGATATCAGTTAAGTTCTTGCTAAGGTACCTATTAGGGTAATGACTTTTAAGAGGTGCATTGTAAGTTCTAAGAAAATTCAGCATTTCAAATGTGTAGAAACACATAGTTTCTAAGCTTATGAGAATATTTGTTTCTTTTTTATTTTTATTTTTTAGCTTTTTTAAAAAGAATAGTTTATTCTACTCAAGTTCAAATGAATCCTCATGGTTACCTAAGTGAAGGCAAAGTGGATATATGATATACTACATTTCTTTCGGGGTATTGCCTGATATATTTTAGGTTTTAGAAGTAAAGGCGTGTTTTAGTATGAATGACTTGTTTTGATATTTATTCAGTATTATCTGCTATAATCTCATGTATTTGACTGATTAATTTTATCTTTTAAAATGTAAGTGTTGAGTGGGGAACCTTTTTATTTTAATAAGAAAGCAGAACTCTTTCTTCATTATATATAATGCTAGAGTTTCAGGCTTTTACATAATTTTATATTAATAAATATGAGAGGTCTATTATAAATAAGAAAAATAAAACTATCCAAGCCATTATAGAAGCTGTTGATTGTTTGATTATTTTTTTTTCTCATTTTCAAGTTCAAATGTTTGTTTTTCCCATGTTACTTCTTCTTTCTAGCCCTGATCTGTTTGAATACTAGGCCAAAAGGCTGGAAGTAGCACCCTATAGCACACTTGCTAGGAAGGCTAGAAAATTTACCGAAGAGCCTGTTTCTCCTGTGGGACTGGAAATGCTGTTTTCAATAGATTTCTGGTTTTTTTGTTGTTGTTGTTGCTGCTAGGAAAAAAGAATAATTACCATAATCTTACTTCATGGAAGAATTATTTTGCTTGGTTGCTATTACGTATCTTTTTTAAATATTAAGGGTTTTTTAAATGGCAATATGTTGCAATGGATACATTTCCAACCATAAGTAATTCTGTTTTCTCTGTTTCATCTGTTCTGATAATCCTATTGGTTTTTCAGAGTGAGAAACATATGCTATCTCTAAAGAAGGCAAGCTCTCATTAAATTTCCTGTTGGTAGCATCTATCATAATAAACTAGATTCTTAGGAGTTTAATCTGCTGCTAAAGAAGACCTAATTTATCTTACCCTCAGTATTTCTGTATTCACGAGAACACATTGTAGAGTAGGTGCACTGTTTTCATATTCACGCATTTAGATGTAGGCTTCACTAGTCTTAGGAGTGAGGACCCCACTGACTGCTCAAATGACAGTTGTGCTCTTAGCATTTTAGTCTCCAGAAGAGGTTTGTAATACTTTACATTTAAGATTATTGCTTCATTTTTACATAGTGATTTATTTCCCTATCTTTTCTACCTAGATGAAATATCATTAACATTTCCTGCTCCGGGCCAAATATTCTCAGTTATTTAAGGCATATATTAAAGTTTACCAATTCTAGACAGGAGGGTACAAACTGCATGTAAAAGGGTAGTCAAAATTCAGAGGAAGAAAGGACCACCGAGAACTATACTTAGCTGAAGAGATCTCTAACATGGAAATAATTTAGATCCACCTTCTGTTAGAGAAAAGGTAGAAAAAAAATTGAAGATCCAAGGAACAGAAAAAGCTGTCATCAAGGATGAGAATGAAAAGTTTTTTTCCAAGAGACCTTAAAGAGGTTTTTGGTTTAAGTGCTCAGAAGTAGAAAGAAATCATGTTGGGTGAATGAAGGGGAAACCAGATGGTAGAGGATTTTAAAGTGCCAGCTGGGACTTCGGTCTTTATTCTGGTCTGTCATTGGTTTCCCATTGAATTCCCTATGTGTCTCCATTTGGGAGGAGTCGGAGAGGAATAGCTGGAATGAGAGAGCAGGTATGGCAGTGAGAAGCTGGGAAGCTCTTGGAAACTATTGTGCCCCCCCCCCCCCCACCTTGAAATAGCAGACTCCGTGTCTTTCCTCCTGGTAATCCTTGAACTTCACACAGGGGAACCACCATTGTTGCTCAATAGTTCTCTCTCCCTCACGACTACTGAGCAGACGTTTCTGTCAAGTAAAGTTTGAGGCAGAGGTGGATCCACTGCGGTCCGTGTAAAGCTTAAACTCTAATACATCTTTTCTTGAAGTCCCTTCTCATTGTCTGCCCCGCCCTCCGCTAGACTGAACGAGGAAAGGAAAAGTAATGAGAATGGGTGAAAAAAGTGAAATCCAAAATCCTTTGCCTCATTTTCTAATGTAATTTTGTTCAGAGAAGTAACCATGCTGTTATATATATACATGTTTTTAAGTACAAATTTGTCATGGAGATGGGAGAAAATCTCCTTTCTTACACACTTCACATCCCAGTAAATATATAATGTGCTTCACCAGTGATTTGTAGTCAGAGGAATTCCTGATTACATATTCTTTTAAAAACAGTTTCCAGTTTTTGTGTGCTTTTAAAGAAAACTTTCAAATAGGAATAGTTATTTTTGGTATTTTTTTTTTAAGTAAATATATTTATTTGAAAACCATTAGTTTCAGAAATAAGAAATATTTTACTCTAGATTCTAGCTATAAATTGTCATTTAAATGTACCTTATTGGAGGTACTGATTTATATGATAGGAAATTTCTTTAGCCATCTAGTTTCTCATACCTCATTGCTTAAGTTAAAAGTCTAGCTGATGCTTGTTCAGTAGTGATTCATCTGAATATTCCGGAGTCTTCTCTTTAGTTGCCAGTTATAAGTACATACTGATTATTTATTAGTACTTAGTGAGCTCTTTGATATATTCTCAGCTCCTTCCTTCTCCTAGTGAGTTCTTCAGTTACTCAGCCCCATCCCCCACCCACCATAGACTACCTCACTTTCAAAAATATTTACTGAAAATTTGCTTTAATTTTGTCCCTAGGATCTATATTTTGGGTCCTTCTATTTTTTTTTTTGGTGAATACCTCTCATAATAAAGTTATGTAGGCATCGTGATAAGTATCATCTTTTCAAGGTTCTAACCCTGTCTTCAGTTTTCTCCTAATTTCTTTCCAGGTGTAGGGGAGGGTATCCTGATCCTTTTCACAGGTTCAGTTTTAACTCCCACACAAGCAAGAATCAGAACTGCTGACCAAATGGCCTGAAGTGTACACACTGACTATGCAGTACAATAGATTGACTTTCATATCTGGAAAAAAGATGTGTTTTTTCTACACATAAGCTACAAAGCAGGGAAGATTAGTGTTGATACTGCTATGGAGAGAAACTCTTCCACATTATTTTAGTGCTCTGAGAGCCTTGTTTTATCTTGACAAACAGATCAACAGATAAAGAAGCCCAAAGAAGTTTCTTCCTTAGTTTGCCATTTCCTGTTGGTTTTGTCAAGTTGGTTTTAATTCATTAACATCTGTTTTCCCTAGGTTTTGCTGGCACACCTGGATATCTTTCTCCAGAAGTTTTACGTAAAGATCCTTATGGAAAGCCAGTGGACATGTGGGCGTGTGGTAAGGAATCATTTTCATGCACATTTTGCAGTACACCAGTTTTGTTATAATCAAAAGTAGTATCTGCTGAATGTGAGGTTGATGCTCTCTAGCAATAGATTGCAGTTCTCAAACTTCAGCCTACAACACGGTCAGGTGGAGAGCCAGTTAAAAGCAGATTACTGTTTCTGATTCAGTAGGTCTGGGGCAGGAGCGTTTGCATTTTTAACAAGTTCCCAGGTGATGCTAAAGATCGTGGTCCAGGAGGCACTTTGAGATGAGGGCCATAGAGCATCCCAACAGAGGTCATGGTGTGAGATTTATGCTCCTATCCTTTCACCTTCTCAGGGCCGCCCTTAACACAAATGTCATGTCTGCACCACGAGATGCTCAGCAGGGATTAAGAGGGAAAGAGTGGATCTTGGAAAAGAATGAGATTGACTGTTCTGTGGGAACTGAGCTCTGAGTTAGGCCTTTATCAACCAGCTCTAATAAAAAAGTAGCCTGTGCAGGCTCAAAGGTATAGAATGGGGAGGATTTCCACGAATTTTTATAACAGAATTTCTGCATGTCAACATACACTTCAAATAGGTGAGAAACTGAAATAAAAGGGATACCTCTGAAACATATTCTGCTGTAGTATTGGCAGGAGCTACCCCGCTAGGTTCCTGACACTATATCATTAGCACAGCAGCTTGGTGCTTGATCTCAAAATGGGTGTATCTTGGGCTTTTAGAGTTTACCTCCATGGCTAGAAAGGCAGATGTGAGAAGAGCAGTGTTTGGAGTCACAACACCTGGGTTCAAGTCTTTGCTTTTGCACCTGCTAACCCCATCTCCTTAATATCTCTGAGTTGGCTTCTTTACCTATAAAGTAGAAATATTTTACCCTCATAGACTTGTATGAGGGTCAAATAGGGTGTGCGTTAAATGAAGACGTTTTAGAGTTTGTAAAGCAATGTAAAATGAAAACAGCTATTATTATTCTAAGAAGTTGGAATTGTCACTTAATTAAAGGATAAGGTCTTAAAGCCCCAAGCCCTGTTTTCCTCCTGCCTCCCTAAGAATATTTCCTAAGCAGGAACTCTAAAGTCCTTTGGGTTAGAGCATTGCCACAAAATGTTATTGTTCAGATCTAAATGTTAATGACAGATAACTCAAATATTTCCCTTGTAATAAATCAGCCAGCATCACAGATCTGTTTCTGCTGATGAATTTCAAAGGAGCGGAGAACCCTGAGAGGCAGGTAGACACGGGTGGGTTTTGTGGAGCATGTGTATGGTGGGGGGTGGGGTGCAGCTAGAGTGCAGCCCTCGGACCTGACACTAGAGAGAGGGTGTGGGGTAGACAGGTCAGAACCAGGGTAAGTCTTAGTATCCCAGCGTCCTCTTATAAACATGGAGATAATAATAGTACTTGCCTCCTAGAACTACCAAGGAGGAGAAGTAAGTGTGAGTTATTATTATTACTAGAAAGTGTTGCGTTATAAATGAAGTTTCTAGATAACTGATATGTAGCCTAATAAGAGGGGGACTGAACACATTTTAACAGATGACTCGGCATCACTGTCCTGATCGTCAGCTGAATATTATGATGCCCTCACCTGGATACCACATACTCTCTCTCTCTGCTTTCCTTGTTCACATTTAGATTCTTTTCTTGCATGCCTTTTATTTTGCAAAAGATGTTATTGTGGACCAATTTCACAGCTCCTGAATCATATCTCATTCATTTAAATAATTTAAATCATTTATTTGGTTCTTGCATTTAAAAATATTTTTTACAATGTATCAATGTTATTGGTGTTGAAGAATATCAGATCCTTTAAAAAGAAAACAAAAAAACTCCTGGTATTTTGTACTAGGGCTTCTTTCCTGGCTATGGAGCAGAATCGGTACTGAAACTTACATACATAGACATGTCCAGCCTCTACCTGGGCCCTCTGCTTAGTGGCTCTGAGCTCAGTGGCTTTGAGCTCAGTGTGGGCAGCTACATTTTTAACAACTATGACATATCATCAGGGTTTAGACTCACCAAACACACTATGCTCAGTTTTCATATTACTTTGGTAAATTTGGGTACACTTGTTTTTGGATTCTCTGTTTGAGTGCATTTCCATAATACAGTGTGTATAGCTGAGCTTTTAAAATAATGGCATATCTTGTCATAATGGGATTTCACTTCTGTGAAATGTGAGGTAACTTCTAGCATTGAAGCTCTAACTTACTTGGCTGGAAGAGGGAAAAAAGGTAGATGAAGAGTTGTTTCCCCCTCCTTGTTGTCTGAGTTATATCCCATTCTTTAAAAATGTAAATAAATATTAGGTAGATGCTATATGTACACATACAAACGTGTGCTTGCGTGCACGCGCACACACGCACACACACATCTCATGAATGACTCTAGAGCCACAGGGCATCTCACAGATTTCACCCTGTTTTCCCATGGGCAGAGCCACCTTGCATTTTGCTCAATTCTATCCTTACCTTTTCTTTTTGCATTTTTTTTTTAACAGACAGCCAAATCCCTTTGTGACAAGCCATGCCCCATTTAGAGCATATATTTGCCACCAGCTTTCATTTTCTTTAGAGATTATGGCATCTTTTAATTGCATGCTTAGAAATGCCTTTGGGATCATGCAGCTAACCACAGAAATGTCTTAGATATCCTCGTATTACATATTTGGGGCAAGTGACCCCCCACTGCCCGCTACCAGGAACATCGTAATAGATTCTTCTGCTTTTTGTTACATTTCTGGGTCTCTGCTGTGGGTTTGGAATATTGTTTTAGCATTTTATTATATGTCTTGAGAGTTACATTAAATTCACTTTCTAAGAGGATGGTTTCCTCATCCCCATTGTAATAACCACCAAAGTAATGTACACATTTTTGTCTGCTTTTAGGTAAAGGCATATCTTGAGAGAAACTCTTTTTCCACCATCCACCAGCACTAGCTCTTGCCAATTGAAAAACTACTTCTTTGCAAGGCTAGACATTGGATAGTGTGGTAAGAAATTGCATAACCCAGATAACAGAAGAAATGCAGAGTAAGCCATTTAGCCAAATGAATTTAACTGTGAGCACTCACTACAGCTGTCTTTGGGCAGTTGACACAGAACAGAGTGAAGCACAGCATTGGTATCATGGCTTAAAGAAATCTGTGCATTATTTTTATTAGAAACAAGCAATAATCTGTACATAGGAAATTTCAAATACCACCATTACTTTGCTTTTGTGATCTCACACAGAATATACTCTGACTTGTACCTGGTCTATGAAAGGTACTAGTCCATTACTAGAAAGTAAATTATAGACATTAATGAAGCAAGAACATTGCCCTGTGTTCTGCCATTAACACCAGTAAATTGATTTTGATAGTTTTCTTGCAAATATAACTATTTTCACAATTCCCTAACAGGATGAACAAATGTTTATAGATGTCACTGAATCCCTAGCTTTTAACTGAACTTCCTTCTACATCTTGGCTTTAAAAAATAATAAATGTGTAAGTCAGAAAGAGACAAATATTGTATGCTAACTCACATATACGGAATCTAAAAATGGTACTGATGAACTCAGTGACAAGAACAAGGACGCAGATGCAGAAAATGGACTGAAGAACTCGAGGTTTGGGAGGGGGCGGGGGGTGAAGGCGAAGCTGAGACAAAGCGAGAGAGTAGCACAGACATATATATACTACCAACTGTAAAACAGATAGCCAGTGGGAAGTTGTTGTATAACAAAGGGAGTTCAACTCGAGGATGGAAGATGCCTTAGAAGACTGGGATGGGGAGGGTGGGGGGGACTCGAGGGAGGGTGGGGGGGGGTCGAGGGAGGGAGGGAATACGGGGATATGTGTATAAAAACAGATGATTGAACTTGGTGTACCCCCCAAAAAATAATAAATAAATAAATAAAATTAAAAAAATAATAATAAATGTAAGTCTGTAAACATACTGGGCACACAGATGTACACACGTGCACACACATACACACACACACACCCCTTTGTCTTGCTACTTCTCTTACCTGAATTAGATATCAGAACAGTTATGAGTGATAATAAATGAGTGGCTGTCACAGAATGTACTGTAACTTTTGACAGACTTTTGAAATATTATAGAATATATTTCTTCTTTTCTTTCATGGCCAGTTTAGGTCCAGCAATTGTGTGCTTTCTGAGCCTTAGGCTTTTCATATTTCAGCTGGAATAAGTCAGCATCAAGCACTTTTTAAGAAAATATTTACCATTTTGAAATCTCAAGCCCAGTGGACAATTTGTTGCTCTCGCCAGTTCTGTGGCATTTACACTGGACCATCCCAGGTGTGCCTCACATTTAGAAGGCTCTCTGCCTTCATCGCTTATGACCCATGTCTTCGTCAGTCTTCAACCCATGGAGCTTTACTTCCAGTCAGTCTCTACCAATATCCTCTTATTCTGAACTTACATACTTTCACACATTTCTCTAGATATAGTATTGATGGTTTCCCTGACTTGGTATTTTTCAAACTGTGGATCACAGACCACATGCTTCAAAGTGACCTACCTGAGTACTTACCAAAAATACAACTTTTCTGGGACCCACCCACAAACCATTGAATAAGATTCTGCGTGATGAAATCCAGGAATGTGCATTTTCACAAGCTTGTTAGGTGACTTTGGTGCACACCAACATTGGGCAGCGTAACTCAGCAAGTTGCAGATTCCTTTACGGCAGCAAATTTTAGGATTGTTACGTAGTAGAGCAGAAGTTGCAAACAGGTTGTCTACAGATATCTTGGCCAGAAAGTTGGACCTTTTATTTTGGGGGGCATTAACATTTATATTTATAATTTATTATCAGGAGATTTCTTTGGAAACTATCAGTTTCTGTCTTCTCTAAAGTAATTGAAAGAACTAATAACGAAATGCCTTTGTTCTTATATGGCGGCTCTACGTGTCAGACAAATGGACACATGCTTTCCCCTGTTGCCTGCCTACCTCATGCCCAGCAGGCACCTGCACTCACCTCAGCCTGGTGCCAGAAAGCCTGTCAGTTTGCCACCCCTACCACTTGGTGTAAATAGCTTTCATCATCTGAGAAATAATTTTCTAACTTGCTGGCCTTGATCTTTTAGATCCTTGTTCTACCCATCATTGGCCCTCTAGGTCCCAGAGTGTTAGTTGAACACCTTCCCTATTTGAATTGTGATTTTGTTTGTTTGTTTGTTTTTTGTTTTTTGTTTTGCATAAGGGATAAAAGGGAGCCATACTTAACCCTCACTAGTTAATTTCCAGACTCCACCTGCATTTTGCATGCAAGCTCATGGTATGCCCTTTATTTTGAGAAGGTGAAGTGGATGCCGTGTTAGATTGCTCCATTACTTTCCCACTGACTTGTCAAGAGTTTCTCAGCATTGCTTCTTCACCTCTTTTTTCATAAGAATAGCCTTTAGAATGTTTTAATCATTAATGTGATTATAGGTGTAATCATTTTTCTAACTCTAGCTTTTATTAAAAATCAGTTTTTGAACTTGGTGTACCCCCCCCAAAAATAATAAATAAATTTAAAAAAAAATCAGTTTTGAATGTTCTTGATAATGTAGTCTTTCTACCTAATCAGTAATCAGTGCTTCTCAACTCTTATTAATCAAACATCTCTAGGATTTCCCAAGCACAAATGTGTACATAAGATAATGAGAACTAGTTTTAGCTTCCATTTTTTTAATGTTATATGAAGCGGACCATATCAAAATAGTTTTTTAAACTTTTTATGGAAAATTTGTTAGGGAAAATTCTCTGTACAAAAAGTAGAGAGAATAATAGTGTATAATGAACTGATGGCTAATCTTACCACCCTACTCATTCCTCCACCTCAAGATTATTTAAGTCAAATCCAATAATAGAAATATTTTTAAATGGCATATAATAATAATTGCTTAAAATCATCAAATATCTAGTAATTTTGCTCTTTGCTCTTTTATCTCATAATTTTGTTAGCAGTTTGGTCTCTTAAGTCTCTTTTTTGGGGGGCTGCGTTTGGGTCTTCATTGCTGTGCGTGGGCTTTCTCTAGTTGTGGCGAGTGGGAGCTACTCTTTGTTGCAGTGCGCAGGCTTCTCAGTGCAGTGGCTTCTCTTGCTGCGGAGCACGGGCTCTAGGCATGCAGGCTTCAGTAGTTGCAACACACAGGCTCAGTAGTTGTAGCACACGGGCCCTGGAATGCAGGCTCAGTGGTTGTGACACACAGGCTTAGTTGCTCCGTGGCATATGGGATCTTCCCAGCCCAGGAATCAAACCTGTGTCCCCTGCATTGACAGGCAGATTCTTAACCACTGCACCACAAGGGAAGTCCCTTAAGTCTCTTTTAATTTGTAAGTTCTGTTCCTCCCCTCCCCCTCTTCTCACTCCTTTTTCCTCCTTTCTCAATTTATTTGTTGAAGAAATCTGTAGTTCCCACAGAGCACTCCTCAGAGGACTCAGTCTTGGTCTCTATATGCTGTTCGCCACTATAAGAAATCAGGATTCCTTATAGAAGTGGCTGATTCCAAGTCTGGATTAGAAAAATTACCAGATGATCCAGGAGCATCTGGTGAAACCAGAGAGAATGGAAACTGTTAAAGGCCACAGAGTTTGTATTAACAGGACTCAAGAGCCAACCTGAAGAGTTTTCTGCTGCTTGAAAAGAGGATATCTAGAGGATAAATAAGAAAAATAACAGTAATGGATTGAAACGTCAAATAAGTTTAAATCCATGCATTCATAATAATGGTCAAAATGCATCAGAAATCCTAGCCTTTGGAGGATGCTGGGGAACTAATGTATTATTTTGAAAAGTGATTAATAAAGAAGGAAAAAATTAATTACCCTATCTTTCCTCTATGAACTGTATCTCAGGCTAACCAAACAGCTGATTGAAATGTTATTCTTAGACTAAGAAAGAATGTTAGAGAATTAGAATATCATTATTATTTTGCAACCCCTAATGAAATATCTAGACAGTGATCATGAAGGGCTGCTAACATCAGGAGAGACATCTGGCCTTTGGAGGTCGTATCACCCCTGAAGTGTTCTTGCAAAGAAAATGAGGACTCTTTGATTGGCTTTTAAAGATGTTAGTGCCTTAGTTATATATGTCTTAGTGCCATCTTTTTTTCTCTTACCTAGAAGAAAAAGGTAAAATATTAGAATTATGAGGAAAATGTAAATTGGATTTTTGTTAGTGAGGCAAGAACTCTCAAATAGACAACAAAAACTTTAGCATAGCTAAAGGAAAAAGTGGCTGTAGGGAATATTTAAGGCAGGACCAAATTGAAGCCTTCCTAGTGAAAGTCAAGGCCTCTCAATTAGACAACACAAACAATTTAAAACTTAAAAATGATCATTCTCGTGGAAGTTCATAAATAAAAAGTGACTGCAGGGAATGTTTAAGACATGACTTTGTCAAGGCTGCTTGTGACTCAGTTAAGTCACTTAAGCTCTGAGCTTCTGTTTTCTCATCTGTAAAATGGGAACAATAACATCTACCTCATAGTATTGTATAGAGATTAAATGAGGTAATGCACTAAAGCACAGGTAAGTGCTCAACAAGTGTTATCTACAATAAAACTTGCTAATATTATCCTTATTAGTATGCCACAACTCTCATCATTCTGTACTTTCAGAAAACAGATCCTCAAAAAAGCACATAACCCAGGAACGCCTCAGAATCTAGTCTAATGAGCAAGGCAAAGTAAGCTTACAAAACAATGTTTATTTAAATAGGCATCGACAGTTTTACATCAGTCTGTTCAATAATGTCTGTGTAGCTCTTCTTTAAATCTTCCAGCGTGAAAGTATTTTTAAATCTACTATCCTTATGATATTATTTTATTAAAAGTACATTTTTTTGTAAAAATCCTTCAGTCAAACAATTAAATCATGAGCATTTATCTACGTAGTGGCTGCTGATTCTTAGGGAATGAATTGTCTGTGAGCCTTTCCTTCCCAGAGTAGTACCATACCAAGTATCAACCAGTAGACCTAATGCACAAGAACAAAGCCTCAGAAGCAGACAGGCCTAGGTCCAGGAGGCTAAATGTCACAGTTGTGAGTCTGTTTTATAATTTTATAACTCCAGGTGTTTATTAGAAAAATATCTAATTAAAAATTACTATAGACTATATCCATTGGAAAGCTGATTTTCTTCTTCACCCCTAAACCATAGCAGGGGGTTAGAACTACTTAGGTACATCCTCTTTTCTCCTTGCATCCTGGGAACACAGACAGACACATCATCATCATCACCATTAGATGCATCTGTTACATCAGATAGTAAAAATATGAAAATAAATTTAAATGAATGCATATTAAGTCTGTAATGTAGTGAAAGATGGAAAAAATATTTTTATGTTGTGAAGGTGAGGTACCAATATATTGTGATTTTCTGCATTGCCTTTTTTTTTTTTTTAAACTCCACTGTGGTGAAGTAACTTTCAATCTTGATTTTAAAGCCTTGTTGGGTTTTTATTTTAGAATGTTGTTTAAAATGCTTTATTTTGGTAGTTATCGGCTTTTGAACTGGGTCTTCCTGAAGCAGGTTAGAAAAGTCTAGGGTGAATAAACCCTTGTTTAAAGCCATTTTAGCTGCAACAGTGTTTATCGTATAAAGATGTCAGGTCTGATGGACAGGAGTAGGGCTAGGTGTCCCTAACAGAGTAAAGGTGAGGAAGAGACCAGCTTTGGAAAGGGAAGAAAGGAGACTCAGGCACTTCAGGCAATTGTAGCACCCATCTTACCACCTCTCCCAGGCTTCCCCAGTTAAGGGGGCTCAGCAAGAGAAATACAAGCAGGAGATGTCAGAGCAATGGCAGACCTTCCTCCAGGACAATGGGCTAGAAAAGAAAGTAAAGACCTTGAGCAGGGTAATAAAGTATTTCAAAAGTAGAGGAAGTAACATATAATGATAAAGAGGACAGTCCTAGGAGACATTTAGACCCCAGATACGATTTCAAGGAAAGTCAACAACTAGCATATGCAAGAATTTTTTTTAATTCAAAAGTTAAATCGTATTGATTAAATTAATTTGTGAATAATTACATATTGGTGTTTATGAAAAAGATCTCAAATTGTATTAAAGCTGAGTACTTAATTCTTTGAATTTTGTGTACATTTTCACTCTCCTCTTACTTTTCCCTCTTCATAATGTGTACTCTTCTGTAGTATCCCTGGTTTAGTTGTTTTACTGAAAAACTCTGTTTTTGAAGACTAAGATCATTAAAGAGAAAAGGATTTTTATCTCCTTATATGTTATCCACACTCCCAAGCACCCTGGCTATTTAGAGCATGAATCTGTAACCAGGGCACCATTATTCCACAAAATGTCCTAATTAGCAGCAAAATGACTAAGAGGAAATAAATGTCATGTTTTTAAATGTCAACCTACAAAGTGACTATAATCACATGGTATCTAAATAGATAAGAGCGCAGGGAGATCATATATAGGCAGGATTCAGGGAGGCCAAATGCATCACTCACAATGGCAGGCAAGCTTCACCTTTAGTTGCTGCCCTGTGTGCATCTCTACAGTTTTTTGGTATGTGCACTGGACTGTCGCTTTATCAGAGCTCTTGAGCATAGGAGGAGCAGTATTCACCCTCCACAGAACACTTGCGAGTAGATCATAACATGTCTGTCTGAAGTGTAACAACAATCCAGTTTCCCCCCTTTGAATGGATGTGGCTTGTGGGTCTGCCACACTTAACTTACTAACTTATTGTCTGTGGCTTAAACGTTATGTTAATATGCTCATTCCCTCCAGGAGTCATTCTCTACATTCTGCTGGTTGGATATCCACCCTTCTGGGATGAAGACCAACACAGACTCTACCAGCAGATCAAGGCTGGAGCTTACGATGTATGTAATAAATGTTCAGATAGCTTTAGATGAGGGTTTGTTTTTTGTTTATCGACCAAGACCAGATTTTTTCGTTGCTATTTCAACCATAATTCTCAATAATGTCCCTTTTTATTTTCCCCTCTCTTAGGGAAAGGGAGATAAAGAATAAGAAATGCAGCATCTATATCCAGTTTCTATTTCCTTTTAGCTCAATATCTCCTAAGGTTGAAAGGAAAACAGTTTGAAGTCTCTAAGGAAGGACCTTGCTTATCAAAGCATGTGGATCTTAGTGCATTTTAAAACATAAAAAAATGTAAAAGATTTTTGCTTTAGAAATGATTACTAGCTGTTTAGCTGAATTATATCTTCAAATGCTTATCTCATAATTATATACCAAACAATAGTTTGCAGTGATTCATCCATGCATCAAATAGAACATTGTTTATGTCAATTTTGACTGTTTTTGTTTTACTTACCCAGTGGGCTTCTGTGAAAGCTTTCATTTGAAGAATGGGTTTCACAATTGAAAAATATTTGAAAAGCACAATTCCAAGACATTTCATTTACAGTTAGAATATTTGAAAGTAGGCATATGAATTAAGTTCTGTATCTGAAGAGTAAGACCTTATCTAGTGTGTCTTTAGGGCTTAATTTTGTGCTCTTTGGTATAATTTTCTCTCCTCTGATAAATATGCCTGTAAATATGATTTACCACCTCCTCTGGTTTTACCTCACACAGCCCTCTGGAAGTCAGTTTGCAAGGTCTGGAGATGCTTTTCCTATGTTATTAAATGGGCTAAGTGGTAGGCAATGTTGCGTCCCCAC
This sequence comes from Hippopotamus amphibius kiboko, assembly GCF_030028045.1. NCBI lineage: Eukaryota > Metazoa > Chordata > Mammalia > Artiodactyla > Hippopotamidae > Hippopotamus > Hippopotamus amphibius. The sequence continues at coordinate 81,571,600 of NC_080198.1, forward strand.
TCTGTGTACAAGTTAAAAGCTCCACCTGGTAGTGAGGAAAGTTATGGGAAGTCTAGGTTATATGGTATCAGGTCTCATGAACTGCCCAGTGCATTTCTAACTAAATGTAAAATTTAGATGGATGTGTGTATCACAGGTATTTAAAATCTTATAATTTTGAAATATTCCATTCTAGCCAGACTAATAATAATTAAACCAAATTGTGATTTACCTGGCCAAGCTAGCACATTCACCATCTTTACTAGTCATCTCTCTAGGAAGACACAGCTCTGCAGTACACTATTTGGTGAATGTGAAGGAATCCCTTTGTGAAAGTTAAAAAAATAAGAAACGGGCCCACTTTTATCTGGGTTGAACTTAGCCCCTCATTTGCTATCAGAAGATCTGCACATCATAAAGAGGCAAGGTTGAGTGTTTCTTCAATAATTCCTGATCATTAGCAAGTTTTTACAACTGCCCAAAATAAACTTCTGGAATTAAAATGACAGTTCTTAAGCTGGCAAAAATTTGCAAATATTAAAGAGTCAATATCATTTTTCTTATGGTTTATTTTGCCAGTGGATCACAAACTGCCCATTTTATGACTATTAAAAGTGAACTAACAAGTCCATTAGGCCACAGTGACAATGGCTTTTTTTCTCAAAATTATCTATAAAAATTCATGAATTGAAAAAAAGAACCTGATATTTTATTTATTTAGAAACTAATGTGATATATGTTTTTCTTAACCCATCAAGAATATTATTCCTACTAAATATGCTTATTAAGTGAAAGTGAGGTTACATAATTATCAACAAAAACTTACACACAGAAATTTAGAATAAATCTCTTTATCATATTATTACTATACAAATGGATTACTAATAGAAGTTATGAGAGTTGGTTACTTTCATGAACTTTCTTTTGGTGAAATTTATAATTAAGTAGATTAACCTTTCTGAAGTGTTAAAATGAAATCTTGCTGAGGCTCTTGTAGTCTCAAATTTCTTCTCACTGCTGCACTCCAAATAGCGACAATTAAAAGTCAGTTTTGGAACACGAATTGAAGCTGTTTTATTATCTCCGCTATTACTGTTATGAGCTATGCAAGTATGTAACACCATTTTGAACCTTGCCATAGTAGCATGACGACAGCTTCTCAGCTTTATTGATACTTGCCAAATTTCATAAATAATTATGAGAAAGAGTGCAAAAACTTGAATTTTCATATCAAAGCAAAGATACTTTGAGAGGACTAGAAGATTGAGTTTATTTTTCCAGATTTATAAATGTATCACTAGTTATAACATGGCAATTTACTGTACGTGTTTGCCCGTTATCAGTTACATGCAATATCTTAATATATAGATATATACATAGAGGGGGAATATATACATCCACTTCAATTTATCTATGTGTAGATACAATTTAACTTATACAAGAAATTCACTGCTTAAGGAAATTATTAGTATATTTGGCTCTTCCCTGTTCCACTGAGTGTATCTATTTTTTAAACTCTTTATAAACTTATATTTTTAAAGTTTCCATCACCAGAGTGGGACACAGTGACTCCTGAAGCCAAAGACCTCATCAATAAAATGCTTACTATCAACCCTGCCAAGCGTATCACAGCCTCGGAGGCACTGAAACACCCGTGGATCTGTGTAAGTGACAGTTCTCCAAAGACCTCAGGAGCTAACATGAAAAATACCTTCTCCTTTAAAATTTCTTTTACAGATAGTCTTGGCAAAAATCAGTCATTCATTATTAGGAAACTCTTGCAATTGAATACATACAAGTTCGTCAGGTGGATGTGGTCACCATTAATACAAATTTAATGAAGTTAAGGATACTATTATGCTTAATATCTTGTAAAGGTCCTCAATCAAGTTTATTTTTCCCCTCTTCCAGCAACGTTCTACTGTTGCTTCTATGATGCACAGACAGGAGACTGTAGACTGCTTGAAGAAATTCAATGCTAGAAGAAAACTAAAGGTAAGAAATTTTACATTTTTGTGAGGAGGGAGATTTGGCAGAGGGAGCAGTGAGATTCTGTATAAGGAACGGAACTATTAGCAAAGGCTTCTAAATGTGTAAGCCTCAATACTCTTCTTCTTCTGGGTCTTGGGGAAATGGAATATACACTGGCGTTAAAGCTACGATGAAGAGCTAGGATCACTGGCTGTGCGTGCGGGGGTCCCTCCCTTCAGTGGAAAACAGCTGTGCAAATTAATAATCAGAATCTGGCCGCACCCACAAGGCTGGGTGAGAAACCTTTATGAGAAACATGGGCCTGTTACTCTCAGGAAACCAAAACCCCAAAACAGACAAAAATCCCCTGACTGAAAGTAAGGCTAGGAGAATATTTGTTATCAAAAACTGCTTATTTGTGAGGTCAGCAATTTGCAGAGGCAGCATTAATTTTGTCTTCTTATCGCTCTGGCAGGGTGCCATCTTGACAACTATGCTGGCCACAAGGAATTTTTCAGGTACACGTGTGAAGAACTCTGCTCTTTCTCCTCTTCTCTCCTCTCCAGTGTCTTTTTTGGAATGCAAATTTTTTAATAATTAGAAAAACGCTGTTGTTCGGAAATGACAAATGTGTGGCATGGATTCCTTCCACACCCGAGGCTGCCGTGAGGATGTGACCTGGGTGCTGTCTCACAGAGGCATCAGGCCTGTGACCACGCTCTTCACGGGCACCCAGATGGCCCTGCCTCTAGTCCGCGCTGGAGCAGGACTTGAAATCCGTCTGTCATCCCTGCTGGGGTGCACACAGTTTGGAACTATGTTCTCCCCCAACTTGAAGCTCAGCATTTTTAACGTAGAGTTAACTGATATCTCTTAAAGTAATAACTATGAATAGTTTCTTGTTTTGTCTCATTCTCTCAGGGAATCCCAATAAGCAAGATTTTTAGAAGAAGACCATTATTGAGGAACCCAGTTCCCTTAGGCCTAAGTTCTTTTGAAAGTACAGTACTGTAGTATCTTGGCATGCTATAAAAATGATTACAACTTCCAAAGGTATCTGAACTCAAGAATTTACAGAGAACCTACCCCACAGTAATAAACGTTCCTTGAAATGATTTCTGGGTAAAAATAAGTTTGTTTAAATAATGGGCTAAAAGAAGCTAAACTATTTCTATATTATAGGCGTGACTCTCCAAAGACAACAATAAGTATATACTCTTTCCAGAAATTGAGTTTTGGAGCTCCCTTCTTTGATAGGTTACCTCCAAGAATCAGGTTTCCAAAAATAAAGTTCTGGTAAAAGCTAATCAGTCTTGGGCATGGAGAGGGACTGAAGCAGTGAGACAGCTGCGTTGGTAAAACTTTCTGTTTGGCTGTTCAGACTTGGAAAGATTGTCAGATGATTATACCAAAACCACTACCATTTTACTTTGCTTACTTGTTTATATGAGCAATCTGCAGCATCAAGTTACACAGCTGTGTCTTCAGTTCTTTATTCCTGCTGCATACGTCGCCTCTGAGTATTGTAGTGATGCCAGCTGATGATTCATTTCATCATCGTGTATCCAAACTTCTCAGCCAATTCCTAGTTACTGTTTACCGTTTTATTAAATGGTCACCTTTTATCCCCCATTGTATATAATGTGAATTCATAGAAGGCTTTCCAAAGGCTCCTGCTGATCTGCTAAACAGCAACAATGATAATAATACAAATAATACAATGAGTAATGCTACAAATTGAGGGACTGTGTTAGTCAGTGGTGTATATTGTGTCCAGTTTGTTTGGTGTAGTAAAACCTTGTTACTACCTTTGTCGAGTTACCTGTTTTATGAACAGTTGATTAATATAGTTGACATTTATATGGGTGAGTTCAATATCATCTCATTAAATATTAACTAGTAGATGCTATATTCAAATAAATTAATATTCACTGTGGCCCAATCGTTAGTGAATCACTAAAAAGTAGGATGATTTATATGGTATATATTGTTAATGATAAACTAACTTGAAAAAAAAAAATCTCCAGAATTAAGATTGTATATTTTGTTAAAAGTCTTAAATACACGCTTAGGCATAAATTGGGCCTTTATTAATATATGTACCCATGTATAGAAGCTTTTTGTTTACCTCACATTTTCCTTTTCATCATCATGTAAACTAAAAACTCATGACTAATATATGGATTTGATATTGTTTCTGAATGTCTTAGCATGAAAAGCAAACTTTTTTTTATCCATCACTTCAAAACCAACTGATATAACATTACTCAGTTACATCTTGTAGTTGATATTGCGTTTTAGTTTTGAGTATTCATTCTGTTTCATTGCCAAACATGCTCTTTAAAGTAATTTGTCCATGAGTATATGGTTATAAAGTTGTTTTTATTTTTTCTTTTCTCCCTTTATGTGGAATGTATTTCTTGTGAGGTAAGGTGAATAGTAACCAAAAGGGACATTTCTGCATCTCCCAGGCCAAATCCCTGCTTACCCTGAATCATTGTCTTCTCTTTGCTTGCTATTGCAATTCCAATTATTCTGAGTTTGCTTTCTAACCTATTAACTGCCACAGGATTTACTTAATATTGCTTTTTAGCTCCAGGCACACAGTATTACAGCTAAGGCTACTATTTCTTACAGTCTGATTAATAATAAATTAATAGCTTTGTTGCTAAAGGCTAAACAAAATTAACATCTTTGTATCTTTTAAATAAATTTAAAATTGTATCAAAGTGATATCAAAATAATGGCCCAAATCAAACGGATGTCAGGAAATTACATGTTCATGCAGTTCTATGATAGCTAGGTATTTCTATTTCAGATACCAAATTCTATTCTGATATACTTAAATAACTATATATAAAAGTAATATTAAATCGAAGCATAGGTCTGTACTTTGTGCTACTTATTTGTGAATGTTCTACACTTGATCTACTAATTGTCATTGACAGTTACATAATCTGTTCACTGTGTATGTACCCATTCATAAAGTATATTTTTCACTTCACTTTTTAATGTATTCAAGGAGTCCAGTAACAAAAGGAATGCTAAAAGCTCCCTCCAAAAAAGTAGTTTCGTATAAGACCATGTACTTTAGGAGTTCTCTGATTTAGTTGAAGATTTCATTTTGTTTTCTCTCTCTCCTCAGATTTTATGATTTTTAATTTTTCAATGTAAAAGGCTTTTGTTTATGAAGCCTTTGTATTGTGATTTTGAAGTTTAAAAAATACATAATACTTTTTTTAAAGATCATACACTAAGCATTTAAAGAATTTGCTCTAGATCAATAATATACCATTTCATATTAAGTTATTAATATTTTTTGTAAAAATGAAATGATCTGATTTCAAATATATATATTAAAAAGAATGTTATTTAGCCAGAGCAAATTTTCACAAATGAGTTTTAAACATCTAGGAAGAGGGACTTAAGTGGCAGAACTGACATGGTGGCCATACTTTTGGTGTGAATGAACATGTAATACAATCTGTGAGCTGATGTCTAAAGACTTGAAATCAACTTTCTGGATTACAAAAGCATAGTCCAGTTAAAGTTCCAGTATCCTTTTCGCAACCAACAGTGAAATAAAGTCCAATAATATAACTGGCAAAGTGTCCAATTAATATTCAATGAACTAAATAAGAATTTAGTTCTAAATTTGATGTGGCAAGACCAAGAAAAGTGATACTGTATTTCAATGTCCTGTAAGCTCGCGCTCATCAATGTGACCTTGAAAATTTGGCATATGTTGGCCATAAATCAGTAAAGGTGGTGGAAGGAAATAATAACCTGTTTTGTTGCCTGGCTATGGGTTTCTATGGATAACTCACTAAACTGATTTTACTCTCGTTTTGCAGCAGCCAAGAGTTTGTTGAAGAAACCAGATGGAGTAAAGGTAAGTTAAACAGGTGCTCCTAAACTCATTTCTGACTTCCAGATGCTGGATTATTTTTAAATGTTAAATATAAGTTCCAAGTCATTGCAGCTTGTACTTTTTATAGTTCCTGATAAAGGGTGCAGGTTGAAATATAAAATAATTTAATCTACAGGAATGATTAATATTTATACCAAGAAAAGCTGCATTTTTTCTACTTATTATATATTAAATAATCATGACAAAATAATACTTTATATGGAGTTACTATAGAAACTGAATGTCTAAATCCTCTCTGCTTTACTACAGCTTCAGACTGTCATGGTGACCTGAAAATCCATGAAAACCAAGTGCTATTCCAAATACTTATGCTGTGTTCTTCAAGGCTGTGGAAATGTGTGTGGGGGGGGAGGGGAATCAGATCATCGAGTCTGGGAAATCAAAATTCAAATGACTTCATTTCTCTGCTTGGGCAGTTTTTATAAAGGTCTTAATTGTTCCTGTTCTATCATAAGGTGTTGAGACAGGCGTAACATGAATATTCTGAATAAATATTAGAAAAATTTTCCGAGAGAGATAACGGCAGAATATTTTGACTTTCTTGGATTTCTAAACAAAATAATACAACTTATTTTCTACTGATTCTATTTTTGTTTCATAAGAATTTGCCTTTGATTGGCTCTAACCTGATACCTGTGTTATGTTTGCTATCTTTCCAGAGTATTACCTCGGTGTTTTCTTTCTTTACTCCTCTTTCTCTTCCAATGGCAGATGCCTGCATCCCTCATGAACACTTCAGCGTTCTTGGGAATTAATTAATTTTCTAACATTTGAACTTGACCCAAAGTCAAGTGGTCAGTTCATTTTGAATATATAACTTAGAAAATCATCTGTCTCTTCTTATGTTCATGCCCAGTCATTTCTTCCCCACCTGTCCGTATGTGATTTGGGAATTTCCAGAGCTATGGTGACCATGCAGTAGTGATTCCCATTAGGATGGCATTTACCTTTGACTAAGTCCTTTTCTCAACCTGTAATATTCTCTTCCATCTGCTTAGTTTATTCAGTTTGAAGTTCAGTAATGGCTGTCGATGTCTGCTTTTTTCCCAGTATAACATTGGTGGAAACGTGATATTTTAAATTTCCCAAATGTTTTATTCCCCTGTGTTTTTCTGTATCGTTTGGTGATGCAGAGCTCGCAGTTTCTATTGAGACATTTATTTTCACTACTATCCTTATATAAGAAGAAACATTTCCAGAACTTTTTTCTTCCAGTCAACTTATAGGTCCTCTTTAAAGACAAAATTATTCTGTACTCCATGCTTTGATACTTTAAAAATTCAACCGGTCATATTTTTTTTCTTTTCCTTTCTCTTTGACTGGTCAATTCAGAAAAGGAAGTCCAGTTCGAGTGTTCAGATGATGGTGAGGATCTCTATCTGCCAGATTTCTCCTCCTGTGAAAACTCACACTTACGAATAGAACAGTCTTATTTACCTAAGTTAGTGTAAGTGGAGAAAGTATAGGATCATTACAGGTTAATGTTAATTAACTATCAAAACACAGTGCCCATGTTCAAATGCTATTGTTTTTCTTTGAAATGGAATTTTTGAACTATATAAAAAGCTTATACCATCATCCATATGCTATTAAAAAGTGCAATTTTTCTCCTAAAACAGAAGAAACCGTGACCTAATTAATGTCTATAATTATTGTGAAAAGTGAAGAAACACTATAGAATTATTTTTAAGTGGTGATCATGATTACTAAAATAGGAGTGATTCTTAGTTCAGATAAACCATAATGTATCTACCATGGAGTTTCATAAATAGTGTTAAAGTGATGTTACAAGGATTCATCCTAGTTAAACACCTTTGGAAAAAATCTTTATTAACCTTAAAACTGAATGAACTCAACACCTGAAAAACAGGAATATCTTGCCCATACCTTGTAAGAATAATTCAGTGCCTCATTTAAATATCTGGTTTCATTGAATTTTTTTCAATAAAAATACTCTGCTTCTATAAAATAACTACATTTCACAAACAAAAGTGCCAGAGCTCTGATACATTTAAAAGACAGCTTTGTTTGAGACCATACTTGACATTTGACCCTTTTAAAGGCAGTCCTCCTAGCCTTTTACCTAGAAATTCTATTATTTTTAATTAATCAATATTAGAAATACCTTCAAAAGATTTTCCACAGTATAAAAAAGATCAATAAGCTAATCTTTAACAGAAGTTTTTAGCTGTACATTTAAACACACGTATAAGTGGTGTTGAGGCACATATTCATTTAACTCATGTTTGCCATGCCTGACGATGAAGGACGGCTCATCCAGACAGGATGGCCTTCATTCGGAAGAGATGCCACTGTGTGTGCTGTGGATCTGTGTGTGAACGTGTGTGTAGGTATTGTATTTACGTGGGACATTTCCACTAAAATAAAGCAGTTCTTGGCAACCACTGATTGGTAAAATCAAGTCTCATATCTCAAAACAGAAAATGTCTCAGTGAATTCCTCTTTCATTCTTTGCAACCACTGATACAAACTAAATGTAGTATATTAAATATACGTGTGCTTTAATCTCAAATACTTCCGATCATGTGATAAGAAGTCAGCTGTGTCTTCCCTAGCACTCTTTCTGAATAGGAAACTATTTGCATGTGCAGCCCTCCTCTTTTCTCATATATTCTGTACTAATGTGAATACTGAATTTTGACCCCTCTTTAATAAACTCCATTATCTCTTGCCCCTTTTTGGCTGTTGCACAAATTTTATGTTAAATTCTGTGCACCTTTATTTAAAGAAAAATTTTAAACTATGCACAGAACGTAGATTGATAGTTTAATATTTTACAAGTTTTCCAGTAAAGGGCACCAAGTTTTCTCTCTTTTCCTGCATGTCACAGAGCACAGTGTTATAGCTTATTTAAATAATACTGATACCAAATAATCACACAAACAGGAATAAATAGAAAAGCAAAATGTTACATACCCAAGTCAATTTTTTGAACCTTCTGTCTTCCTCTCAGTGTCAGTTTCAATATGATCTATAGGTATAAAACATGAACGAAAAGAATATGGAGAAAATCCAAACAATTAAATTGATGTAGTTGCTTATAAATATTCATTTTGTAGTCATTTATTTTATGCAGGATGTTAAGTCCTTAAGTACATTTATACTAACATTATGGGATGTACTTTTTTTAGATAATAATGTGTAAAGAAAATAGATAATATAGTGCAAAAAATGAATGTTAATTTATATTTGTTTGATAACTACAATGTAAGTTGTCATGCATGAGTTTAAATGAATGTTGATTATTACTTTTCAGTCTTTGATTCTTTAGTACCCAAACTCAATTGTAGTTTCAAGTTGCCACTTGTCAACAAAGAGTCTTCTCTGTGGGCCATTACAGTACTTATTGACCCTCTGAGTTGTTTTCACAACGTGGCTTCCATAGTGATGATGATCTTTCTTTAAGGTCAGAACCAATAATATTAAAGCAAGGGAATGGTATTACCAAATATAGTCTTCAACAATAGCAGTAACACTTTGACAGAATACATAGTGTTTTCCTCTCAAAAAACTGTGAAAAAGTCATTTTGCATCCAGAATATAGTAAAGAGTTCAATTTGTCCATTTATAATTGAAGATGTATTTTTTTCAAGGAGACCCAGACTTATCATTTTAAGATATTTATTATAAAGCCTGCAATTCATGAGAAGATCTAAGTTTTTAACTGGATATCTACTAAACAAAATGATGATGGCCCCCCAGAGAAAGACAGTCTATGTGTGACTTCAGGCTCAAGAATCACATGAAAAAAGGAATGTATTCATACCAGTGAACAATTGGAAGCTGGGAAACAGAACCCAACTTGAAGAGTATGAAAACGTTGACATTTATTTCATACTCTGAAACTTGATTTGAGCTCCGTTGAAGCAGCTCTTTGTCTGTTTGCTAAGGTGGCACAGCCAAAGCAGCCAAGCCCATTTTGTCATCCCATCATCACAGACACGGTCCTAACCTGGGTGTGACCATCGGAGACTAGAATTGATCATCATTCCTGTCAGTCATCAATGTCTTTCACATTCATCTTCAGTGGCTCTTTATTTCCATGTCTATTTCTCCATGCAGACATGCTGCATATAGAGACATTGGCTACCAAGGGGTTTAAGGCGTCTCTGTTTCTATTTTCTGCATACCTACAGATAAACAACAAAGCCAACGTGGTAACCAGCCCCAAAGAAAATATTCCTACCCCGGCGCTGGTATACCTGGACTCTTTGTAACCCTTCTTAAATTCTTTACTGTTTTTGTTGTTTCTCTCACTTTGCTTTCACTGTATAGATTTTTTTTTCTTTTGGATTTTGTTCTTGTTTTTGCTTTCTAAGATATGAAAAAAGTTCATTTCTTTTTCTTAAGGTAGCTGTCAAGCAGTGTGTTTCTAACATGAGATGATCTCATTTCATTGTTGACCATTGTATTGATGATAGCTGTGGTCTCTGGAGTTAAAAGTGTTGCATGCTGCCATAGAAATACCGTAGAATGCGCTTTGGTTGCTCTTAGCTCTTCCTTTGATGATAGCTCTAGAGATGCAAACAGTGGTTTCTTCCTTTCATGACACAAATATTGACATCAAGGAGAGCTAAGAGGATTATTGCTAGACAAAAGTAAATGTTGACCTTATTCAGAGTTCCCATTTCTCTCTTACTAAGACAGCAGGGCTTTGTAAGACCTCACTTTCTGAGATAAAGAGGCACTGGATAATTTAAAGTGTTTTGTTTGTTGTGTTTTAAATTAAATTATCACTGTTTCACTTTAATCCACAGAATGAAAATTGCATAGCACAGAGCTTTGAATTATCAATGGGAATCAGTCTTGTCCATTTCTATCAAATTCACACTATTAACAACTCAATCATTTTAACACTTTGAGACCCTATTACGTTAAAATTCAAGGTTTTTATATTGTCATCCGGTGCTCTTAGTTCCATGATATCTTCCCCAACCTATTCCATGTTTTGATTTATGAGTTTCAGAAATGTTTCTGATTTTTTTTTTTTTTTTTTTTTTTTTTACTGTCCTCTGTACTGTTAATTTCAAATGAATGGAAAATGTTTAGGGGATTGTTTCACTAGGGTTAACCAGAAGGTTCAACTTAAAAACATTTAAAGGAAGGAACATCAAGACAGCAGGTTACTTACTAGCCATAAAACAGTGTTGATCACACCTCTAGCCAGGGAAAGGAAGAAGGGAAGCAGTAAATATGCTTTCTAAGTACTGCAGCATAAACTGTGGTGGAGATGAGATGGTGAAGTGGGCAGAGTGCTTATGATTGAAGAGCATTCTCCATGGGTTGCAGTAACTCCCAGTTGCTAAGACATCGTGTAATGAGAGTGCCAAGCATGCCATTGATGTATGGACACTGAATCTTTTTTTACATCAGTTATTTGACTGTTATTTTCCACTTGGGAATACTTCTTCAATTTTCTAGTAGAAAGCGATAGGAAAAATAATATTTTCTTCATGGAAAAACATGACTTTACAAACAAATCTTCCATATATATAATCTATAAAGCAGAAATTTCTTTTATATATATATAAATTAACATGGGATTTAACAGCAATGTCTCAAATTGTAGTGATTATATGATTAGTTCTAGAATCTTTCCAATGTTTCTCAGAATTTCTTACAGACTTTTGAAATACTTTTGAAATACATTCTTTAAGATAGCACTTTTTTAAGCTTGGTTCAACGATTCCAGCTTTTCCAAGGGTATTTATCTGTGTATTAAGACACCATAATTTGTTCTCAGATTAATACAGCTGAAAAAATATCTTCATAGAGAATTTGAGATCATCTCAAAGAGTTCTAATCTCAGTGCCCTTGGCTAGTTTTCTATGGGACAGATGTTAACAGGCTGTTTGTTAAAGGGGAAAGGAAAGCTTTATCTGGTATAGGACTTTGTGAAACAACAAGTGCCTCTTTAGGTCTCCAAACTTCAAAGCCTTGTCTGTATACTGATCACGAATAAGGTCTTTTGCATGCCGCTGCTGGGTACTGAGGTGCTGTATCTCATGGGCTCACCAGGGAGATCTTTCTTCAGAGACCTTGTCAGCTGCACCCTCTGACAGCAGTTAACATTGCTTAAGCTCTTGTCACTATTTAGTTGTGTCATCTGGCTCACTCTGCTCTGTCCCTACACTAGTTAAGAATGTACTTACCAATGCGAACTGTTTCTTTCTCTATTTTGTTCTCACTCAGGAGCCCCAAACTACTGTAATCCACAACCCTGATGGAAACAAGGTACTCAGAAAGAACCAACATCATCTTGCTTTAACAAGATTGCACATCTCATCAAATGTTCAAAGCAAAATTAATTCATTATAGGAAAGAAAATCCTCACCCTTTTCTACCATAACTTGCTTTTGGGCCTAATTTATGTGGAACTGTACACATACTTCTTTCAAAACAAAAACGAGTGACATCGTGAAAGAGAACTGAATGGTACCACTAGTCAGTAAAAGTCCAATTAACAAGTCTTTATGTCAAGATGACTGTGTATCTTAATCAATTCCATCTGGTTTTCCCCCCATGCCTGTCTGTGCATTGTACTTTAGATGTATTCTGCGTGAAATTTTAGAATTTCTTGCTATATCCTTCCAGTGTCTTCAAAAAAAAATTCAACTTGAGTTCATAGTTATTTGTTTAAATTTAATGTTGCTTTTGAGTTCTATTTATTCTGTTGTCATAGTGTGTTGTTTTCTTTTTAATTCCCTGTTGTTGGTGGCGTTTTTGTTGTTTTAATTCCCTATTGTTGGTGGCGTGTTTGTTGTTTGGCATGAATTTGAGGAGAATCAGGGAGTTTTACTTCTTGTGAAGTGTGTTTGTTTTTGTTGAATTATATGCATTTCAGTAACAGACATTTTAACTGCTTATCCTGAAAGAAGACTGTAACGTTTCCTATCCATTGTAAATTGTTTGCACAGCACGTTAAATAACAGTACTTGAATACATGTCCGTAGGATGAAAGGAGGCAGTTTCTGAATGTATTCCATCTTTCCACTTTATTACTTCTCATCCATTATTATATCTCTAAGGGGAGGAAAGAATACTTCCTCAGACGTTTCTCAAATGTTAAGTATAGTCATGGGTCTTACTTTTCCTTACTCTTATCAACAGTGTTAAAGTTTTAGAAAACATTTCCTCTGGTCTAACATTTAGTTGGTCAATATTAAAATCACTAAAGTAAAAAAACATGAAGTGTTATGTTCCTTAATATGAGATGTATTTGATAGTCATGACACTTAAAATGGTCTAAGTCCCTAAAAGACTTAAGGTAGTCAGGAGTATCACACATGTGAACAATTATTTTCAATATCATTAGAAAGTGAAAGACCAAGCATAGCAGCTGAAGTGGACACTTCGATAATTCTAGCTATGTCATTTGTAAGAGTGGTTGCATGATATTTCTTGCTTACATGACTTAGTTTATTTTTGCAGTGCATGGGTTTACCCTCATCTTGAGTTTAAAATTGAACACTAGGTCACATTAAGAAATGCATGAAGACTCTGCTTTGGTTTTGTGTGTGTGGAGACTCTGGATATATCTTTACTTAGTCTGTCCCTTTGGATTAAATATTATCTATCATAGTTATGTAAATTGATCATTTTTTTGAATACTGAATCTCTAAAAGTACACTGACTGATGTTTGCATCATTTTCCAAAATTTGTCTTTCTTCGCTGAACACACAGCTATTGATTAGAAGTTTCTGATTTTTTTCAGCAGTAGCCTTTAATCATTCCAAGTAGAAAATTGTGTCTTTCTTATGAATATGACTAAATTTCTGTGCTAGAAATATTTTATTAATACGTTATTAATGGAAAAATGTATCAACCATTTTAAGGAACGTATCTTAATACTGGCAGTCACAGTGTCCTTTTAAGTGTGCTTATTAATCTGTAACTTCATTTGTAGTTTTGCAAAGAAATAGCTTTGTCTTTTCATTATGGGAGCAAGTTTCTTATCAATAACAGCCAGTTTCTAATTTAGAAATGAATGAAGAAAAATCTAATTTTCCTTGAAAGTAAATTATTCATATAATTCCATTGTGCTGATCACAAACATGGAAATTCTTAAAAGCACTCTCAGCATATCTCAGCTTAGAACCCTTAGCTTCTTTGTCAAGTGATTCAATGAAATGCTTTTTCTCTCTACAAAGAAGTCAGGCTGATAAATAGCCTACAAATTTATTGCTTGATATAGTACCTTATAAAAAGAAGGGACTAATTACTAATTAATTAACTGGGAATAAAAAGTGTTCTTTTTTTAAGGTTCAAATTCATTAGGCTAATATATTCAACTTCTCATAAGCACTTAGAGAAAGCACACCTTATGGGGCACTGTAACACAACACATCCTTACACAGCTCTTAAAATAAGTTGCATACTTCGGCTGCTTCTACGCATCACCTTGATTTATCATGCTTCGGGGATTAGGCAACCAGAGTACTTCCTTTTTGAAATGTTTGCAGCATTTGGCGTTTTATTTCTGTTAAAACCACATAACGTATTTGTCCATTTGCATGTCAGCATATGCACACAGCCTGCTGAAGAATTTTGCATGAAATGTACATCACTTGCCAATTTTTTAAGAAAAAGAAAAGTCAAGATATCCATTGTTTGCAACTTTAAATGTGTTTTCTTCTCAACAGGAGTCAACTGAGAGTTCAAATACAACAATTGAGGATGAAGATGTGAAAGGTATGATTAAATCAGAAATAGAAAATCCCAACTTAGAGTTCCATAAATATCAGAAGAAAAGTATTTGTTTCAAACAACTAATAAGTTTAGGAACTAGGCCTATTCTAAGACACAAAAATATTTTTTTATAAGTACATTATTATTTTGCATATATGTACTGATTTTGTCCATTTTTTCTTCACATTATATTCTTTTCTCTGTCTTTAAACTATAGACAACATGTGGTATATTCAAGGACATTGTGTTTTTAAACTAATAATGTTTTGGATCATAATATCAAATTGTAAATATATCTGTCGGAAGTTAATACAAAAGGTATATGTATGTCTAGAAATCAACTTACGTTCAAGAACAGAGTTATGAGAATAACCATTTTTTTAAACTTCGAGTGATCTCAATTGTTTCAATGAAATTCTGCATTTGGCAGCCTTTCAAACCCAGATTTTCATGCAGTTTTCTAGTATATTCTTGGTCTCCATTCAGTTCATTTGCCCAGGTTCTCTTAGCTCCATACACGAGTCACTGCCAGCATTTCTACCAGCATCTTCTCAGTGCCTCTGCACACACATACTAAATGTACATTTGCAATTAATTTTCTTCTTTTTAGTCTCAAGGATGTTTTAAAAGTGTTAATTTTGCTGCAATTGTTTTTGCGGTTTTTTATTCTTATTTTTTAAATTTAGTACATGTAACTACAATTCCTACAGGCCGCTTGTCTTGAAGCCATTCCAGAAAAAGAATGGTAAAAACAGGGATATTTGAATCAGAAGTATTAAAGGAAAAGAAGTAGGAGACAAATTCAGAGAAATGATCCATCAGATAATTAAACATTATCTGGAAAGATTATTACCTAATAGTATCATCATAAGCTTTAATTCTATAGGTAGCATTGGTAAGATATAATTTTAAAAAATTGTATTCATGTTATAGCATAAAGAACCTGGAAATTCTCAGGTCAAGGAGACATATAGGCGATTTAGGAAATAAAAATGACTATAGATCACAAGTTGCTAGTCACCTCTGCTGACTTCTTCCTCTTTGGTTGAAGAGAACAGCTGACAATATTAAAGTGTTGTCTCTATTTATATTACTAGCGCATTGACCTAACTCTGCTAGAGGTAGTCAGTCATTATTTTTTACAGTGGAAAGGTGGATAGCTGTGTTGAGGATTTTATTTAGTAGGTCTGTTCATCTCCCTCTTGCCTCTGAGCTAAAATTTGAACTGAGGTAATTTTATGAATCATTGATGCTAGTCATATTAGATAAAGAGATTTTTTTTAAACCAGATAAGCAGATGTGCCATTTAGCTTTCCCAGTGATTCAAAGAGCATCATCTTTATAAGTGTTTTGGATTCATTAGCTCTTTCAGCCAAGCACAATGTTTATGTAACTTTTTACATTCTTCCCTTGAGCAAGAATCAGAAAGAAGAAATGACCTGTGCATTATCCACTGGTGAGACTGAATCTTTAAATAACTGAATAAAATTAGGAGAATACCAACACCTCACTGTATGCAAGTCATCCTCCAAGGAATATGCTTATTCTTAGGTGACCACAAGCAGGGTTTTAATAAGTGGTCTTTCTCATCTTAATTGGGCTCTTCCCTATACTACATATTGGTTTAGGAGGATTGCTATTAATCTATGTAAATGTCAATATATAAACAGAGTCCTGACAGTCTCACCTTATAGCTTATATTTATTCAGTGAAATGAAATTATAGCAATACTTCTCAGAAAACAGTTGTTCTCTTGAAATCACCATGATGTGGGTTTCATCTTACCTCTGGGATTTCACAAATTGAGACAGTATTTGTCTTTATAGTTCTGCTGAGTCTACATACACCAAATGTTAGAGAAATTAATATTTGTCAATATTAATTAATATTGAGCTCAAAAGAAATGTCCAGTTGGTAAGTGAGCCCAAAGTGCTTTGGTTCATTTCTTTAAATTCAGTGAATAAATGTTTTAAGTGTCTGCTTTATTTTCCTAGGGTGGATGTGGTCACAGAGCTGTATGTATATATTAGGCCTCATTTGTTTTCTAAGACCCATACAGCCTTTTAGTGGTTAACCTTTTTAATATTGAATGATATCAGAAAACTTTAAGACTTAGAAGACCCTTTGAAAGATCACCCAGGCCATCTTACTGTAAGACAGGTGGTACATAAAACTGTCATCAGTGTTTTTAATGTATTTATTATGGTGGTGATATGCTTCTGTGGGAATCTCTCCATCTATCAGTGCACTGTTTTTCAGAAAGACCCTCATATTTATCCATTTGAATGACTGTACTCTTTTCTCTTTACTTCAGAGTTTGCCATAGCTCTGAATAACCTGGTAGGGAATGTGTTTATTGTCCAGCTCTGTTAGAACCCAACGTTACACATGTATCTAACATCTAGGAACTCACAAAGACCAATAAATTATATCACCTGACCAAAACCATACCCTCACTAAAAAACTATATCCTATCCACAAAATTCCATGTCTTTCTTCCACACACTCACTTTCCAGCTCTACCCTTTCTATATACAACCTTGTAATCAGCATGAAACACCACACCTTTAACATACTCTTAAAGGTATATTCCCATAGCGCACTCCTCTGTCCATCGCATGCTGCATTCCTTCCTGCTGGTTGTCCCCCCTAATACCAGCACCTCGACTTGCATCATTTCGTGGTGGTGTATGATCCCTTGAACGCTGTATCACACGCTTCCCGTGCCAGTGTGGTGCACATGCTGTCCCATCCCCGAGAACCAACCTGGCAAGGACAGTTCTACCTCCTCTCCACTGTAAAGAAACATGGTGCGGGAGAATTAACACATCATGGTGACCTAACCAAAAGAAGAAATGAGGTGAACCAAGAGCAGAGTATCTTTTTCTGGCCTCTTTTGGAGGAAGAAGGTAGAAAGACTAGCAGTCGTCAAAGGAGGAAGAAATCAAAAGTTATAGTAGATTAATGGTCCTTTCCATTCAGCGGAGCCTGGAGCAGCTAAAGAGCCGGGATTTAGAGAAGACCTGTTTTCCTTGAACTCTGCTTGTTAGTTTCTTTCATAATGGCCTTTGACTTTCAAGAGGCACCAGTCCCTGTTACTCTTGATTTGTATCTAGGCTATCTCAGTTTCTTCATTCATTCAGGAAATATTTATTAAATGTCTGCTGTTCGCCTGAGTTCCACATCTTCTCTTTCTGAACTAGCTTATTCAAGAGCTTTCAACAACTCAGTCAAAACATTCTTCATGTGCTTTATATGAATCTTCTGTGCTGTGATTTAAGCCATTTCTCGCATTTAATTCAATAACTATCAGGAAAACTTACTGAGAAAATGAGAACCAAGATAAGTATATTTCATATCTAAAAGTCCTTTTATTTTCTTTTTCTTAAAAACCTTCAACATTTAGTTATAGCCACAACATTTTTCTGCTCAAACTCACAGTCATCCAAAGGGACTTGGCGTTGCTTTACAACTCTTCTTTGTAAAGAAGGAGCTTCTGGTCCTGTGTTTTCTTTCTCCAAGGCAATGTGTTGACTTCCTAGTGTTGACCTTGTGAGTAGCTTCCTAATTTTGTCCTATATTCAAAAACCAAATATTATCTTTAACGCTACATCAATAAACTCAGTGTAATGGAGAGAGACTAATAGTTTAAAAACAAATGAGTGTCTTAATGAAGCATAATTATTACCATAGAAGCACTGTGATAATACACACTTTGAAAAAAGTTTTTCTATTAGAATTTATGGTGTTTGAAAAATATGATTTTTAGGTCCAAAATTATTGAAAGAATCATTTCATTTTGAATATATTTCTAATCCTTAGTTTTGGGTGTTGACAAACAGCTGGCATCAGTAGCCTTTCATGAGTAGATGACAGTGCTGACAGTACTGCTCTCCGTGGGTGCGGGTATACCTAAAGTGGTTCTTTCAACACAGTATACATGTGAAGACTGTCCTTTGGTTTGTGGCTATAGCCACGGCTTGCAGGGCCTGTCACTGTGTGCCACAATGCCTCTCCGCCTCCTAGCCTGCCCAGCACCATTGCTCAGAGTCAGCTACTTCTTCCCGATGGGTGTGCACCGGTTTGGTGCATCTGCTGCCCTTTCCCAGAATGCCAGAGCTGTGCAACACCTGTCGACGCTGGGCTCCTGGGTGCCCTTAAGCGGTCTCTGTCACTCATCCTGCTTCCAGCATCTCACTTCAGCTCACCATTCAGCAGCTGCTTGGATCTCTTGCTACATTTCATCCTTCTTACAGCTCTAGGCCAGTGGAGCTCTGTACCGCAAGGAGAAATGTATTGCTGTGAGACTGGCTGTATGTGGGAACTTCATGCTTGTTTAGCCTCTTTTTCCTTTCGCTGACAAGTAGGTGATGGTAGTGAAGCTGCGTAGAATGTTTGCATGAGGCCCAGTTTAGGGGCACAGGTGTTGACAGCCTGAGCTCTTGACTGGGGCCTGGTATATGGTGACACCTGGATGTCATTATCTCAGCAAATCTACAGAATCACTTGATTAGTGAGATTTTTGTATGTCTTTTGTCAATCTGGACATTAGTGGGCAGTGTGATGACTAAATACTCCATTTCAACTGTTTAGTGCAAATCATTGTTTCTGTGTAGGCTTCTCTCAGGCAGAGGACCACTTGATGCCAGTCTCCTTCCCACCTTAAGCAGTCTGTAACTCAGCACTTGCCTTGCATGTATTTCTTACTTCAAGATAATATGCATATCAAGAAACTCCTGGATATTTTATTTAAGGACTTTTGATGATTATGTCATGCCATTAGATTGAAAGTATCTTAGAAGACCTGTAGTGCAGTGTATAGTAACTTCTTTTAGGTTTCTAATCCAAACTTTGATTTTTAAAAAAGGTTTATTTAGAAAAATTCTTGTCTGCATATGTGTCTACCTGATGATCTTTTAACTTTTAAATCAAGATCAATATCTTAAAGGACTGATGCAGAATTCATTCCTCTGTACCACCGATGTAAAATTATCTCATTTTCTCTATTTTTTTTTCATATTCCTTTATTTTACCCTCCGCACTCACTCTGTTTGTCTCTTTACTGTTTGCCTTCTGTGAAATTTGAATCTTAAATTTGTCATTGATAGCCTCAGGCTTGTTTAGCCCTGCTGACAAAATATGGGGTCAAGAACTCTTGCCAACTCTGGGTTAAAACAAAGCCTGAAATCAAAACAAAACAAAAGAAACCAACCAACAAAAATATGTAGCTACTCGTTTTATCATTAGAAAAACAGAGGCTCATTCCATGTTAATACCCTTTCTCAGTTCAGAGCTTTTATAAATGGCTTTTTTAGCAATTTTGCAAAAAATTTGTATGCACTTTTAGAAAACTCACAGGAAAATAATGTAGCATCATTTTATTAAATACTGCCTAAATTCTAAAAGCATATATAAGATTCTTTCCATCAGTTTCCAAATCTTGGTTAAGCTACCAGATTTTTAACTTTGAATTTACTTTAAAAATACAGAGTTTAAAAATCTAACATTTACTTTTCATAGATATTACTTTATATGGAAGTTAATATAGGAGATAATCAGACTCATAATTTATATAATCAAAAATTTCATGGTCAAGATCTAATTTACATTATAGTATAGTTGTATATATTGAGTGCAAAGACTTTGTTTTTTTATGTATCTATTTTCCCATTATTATGTGCAAGTTTTAAAATATTTTATTACTCCCTGTGTCTCCTTTATCTTTTCAGGTTATAACTTTATTACTTTTTTTAACTGATCTAAAAAAATATTGGAATCTGGAGTCTACATTCTGTTTCTAGTTTCAGCTTTTATCCAACTTGCTTTAAGCAAGTTGCATAACCTCTGTGGCTCACATTTCCCCGGGTTATAGAATTTAGATAATGAAATCAATAATACAGAGTTGCAGGTTTTTTTCCTACCCCACTTTAATGCAATACTATTAAATGATTGTTATAAGGTCTCATATTTTTTTTAAATTTTATTTATTTATTTGTTATTTTTTTGGGGGTACACCAAGTTCAATCATCTGTTTTTATACACATATCCCCGTATTCCCTCCCTTCCTTGACTCCCCCCACCTCGAGTCCCCCCCACCCTCCCCGCCGCAGTCCCCCCCACCCTCCCCGCCCCAGTCCCCCCCACCCTCCCCGCCCCAGTCCTCTAAGGCATCTTCCATCCTGAGTTGGACTCCCTTTGTTATACAACAACTTCCCACTGACTATCTATTTTACAGTTGGTAGTATATATATATCTGTGCTACTCTCTCGCTTCGTCTCAGCTTCCCCTTCACCCCCCGCCCCCTCCCAAACCTCGAGTTCTCCAGTGCATTCTCTGCACCTGCGTCCTTGTTCTTGTCACTGAGTTCATCAGTACCATTTTTAGATTCCGTATATGTGAGTTAGCATACAATATTTGTCTTTCTCTTTCTGACTTACTTCACTCTGTATAACAGACTGTAGTTCTATCCAAGGTCTCATATTTTTAAAGTATGTACAGTTATACATTGTAAAATAAAATATAGGAAAGTAATATATATTAATATAAACTATACAGAATAACTATAGAAGATTGTTAATTCAAAGTTTAATTAAATCACTGGACTCACAGGAATAAATCACTGCAGTTTTAGGGAATGTTATTACAATGTGAAAAAAATTATCTGCTAACCTGTATATCCAAAGTTATTATGGTACTAATGGACTTTAAAAATTAGTGCTTTAACTACATTCCAGTAAGAATTATGATGGGGTTGTAGTCCATGTTTTTAAAGTATCTGCTATATAAAATTACTTAATATCTAAATTTAGTTTGACCTCGTGCATTTCTATGCAGAAGTTAAATCATAATTATTTGTTTTTATTAACTATGAACTTTATAATTCTGAAATTATTTATTAGAATAAAATAATTACTTTAGTGAAATACCATGTCCTTTGCTAAGTTTGTATTATTTTCTACCAATTAAACACATCTAGAAATTATATGAAATTATATGCTTATATCCTTTAGTGATTCTTCTTGTCAGTGAAATGGCCTTTTTTTTTTTCTGGTATGGATTTCTGCAATACAATTCCTTTGATTTCCTCAGGAGAAACTAGGTCTAAAGTAGTCAAAGAAATAAACCTTAGTCCTATGCATTTTTTAATTCATTTTACCAGATTATGTCATTCGGTTTCAGACCAGTATGTTAAATGGAGAACTAAGATATTACAAGGAGAAGTAAAAACAGCATTACTGAATGAAGGCGCTTAATAGAAGAGACTGTCTCTAAGTAAAGAGTTTTTATTTATTTGCATTTGGAAGAGTATTTTCATTATTCACTTTAGCGCAATAAATATTCCATGGGCACCTACAGCGAAAGGTATGCTACAGAAGGCACTTGCTACGCTTCTTGCCCTCATGAGCAAGTCTAGAAAAGATGAAGATCATTCTGCATGATAATGTAACTTCTTTGTTTCTGGCTTGTATCCAGATAATTCTAAAACAAGAATAGTACATTCATTAAAAAACAAACATAAGGACATAGTTACAAATAGTCATATGTGAGCAAATGCAGAAAATTTCAGATGCATGTAATAACATGTAATTCCTAACAAAGAGACCTCTATTTGAAAAATTTGGATTCATTCAGTATTTTTGAAGAGAGTATTGAACACCTACTATGTACTGCATATGATGGACTAGGCTGAGGCTAAAAAGGCTTACCTTTTCCCTCAAGGAGCTGTCAGTCATGTAGTACATTCTTTAATGATACTATATCTGCTGGCACATTTCCCCAATGAATGGCTGTTTCTGCATTAGAATTTTATTCTATATTAAAGTTTCTTCCAAGTACATGAATATTTGTCCTTAACACTTAGTGAATTAGTGTTAATATGTTTCTTTTATTAGTGAATTAGTGTTTCCTTGTTTCTTTTGAAATATAATAGTGTAACATTTTTCCCTTGGTCAGTATTGTTAAGCAGAATGTGCCAGTCCATCACATGAAAAGTAGCATCCTATTTGGTACAAAAAGACAGATTTAGTTATAGGTATTACCTTTTTTTATCTCCTCAATTTTGCTTATACACCCAGCCTATCAGCAGATCCTACTGGTTCTCCCCTTAAAGTACACTCAGTTTTTTTTAATTGACTGCTGCTCACTAACTCTATTTCTGTCATCCTGGTCCACAGAAGCATCATTTGCCTACATCATTGACATGACTTCTTAGCCAGTCTACCTGCTTTGGTATTACCTGCTTATGGTCTTTTCACAACGCAGTAGTCAGAGTAATACTTTTACAGTATATCAGATCATGTCTTGTTTCCAGTGGCTGCCAATGTCATTAGAATGGATTATAAGGCCTTCAGTGATTAGGACCTCCTCCAGCCATACCTCCCTTTACCATCTGACTTCATCTGCTATTGTAAGTCTCAGGAACACTATCTTGATACATATCAAGCAGGTTGCTGCGTCAGGGCCTTTGCACTTGCTATTCCCTGCCTGATATGCCCTAATACAGATTCCATGTGCTTGCTGCCTCTTCTCTTTTTTTAGTCTCCGATCAAATGTTACCCTCTCAGATCTTCCTAGATGACCCTGTTTTAAATTGTTTCCCTCCAGATCCAGTGCTGCCCCTATTCTCCTTCACTGCTTTCCTTTTCTCCTAGTATTTATCATTATCTGGAATATGGATTTTACTTAATTGCTTACTCTCTCTCTTCACCTACTAGGATATGAGTTTCTTCAAGGCAGAAACTTTTGACTGCTTTGTCCACATCTGTATCCACAGTATCTAGACCAGTGTTTGGCAGTAGAAGGAATAATAAGTATTTAATTGTTGAAGGAAGGAAAGATGATAGAAATCAACCATGCCATGTCCTAATAGCCACTAAAAAAGACTAGAATTCTCTAAAAGTTGTGATCACATCCCAACTTTTTATCTTAATTGGTTTTTGTCCACCTGTGCCCTGCCCCCACTCCATTATTTCGGAACTAAAAATATAGAAAATGAAAATTTTAAAAGTAAGTCACAAGATCCTCTTTCCTGTTCTGGATGGAGCATGTTTTTTGGTGTCAGACATAGTAGGTTTGAATTATAGCCCAGCCCTTTATCAGGTAAGGAGTCCAGCTGCCCATGTAAACCTCTCTGAGTCATATTGTGTACAGTGGAGATAATGATGTCTCAATACTTAACCATTTTTTAGCTTCAGAAGTGATAATTTCATATGGTTCAAATCTAACAATAATAACAATAACAAAACATGGTCATGTTGACTAGAGATAGTATTCATTAAATGGCTGGCCTGTGATAGTTAGCAAAATTAATTCTGTTATTTCTGGCCAGTCTTTCCTGTGAGTACATGATATAAGCACAGAGGTTCACTATGAAGAGTCCATAAATCTAAAGGGACCTGTGTTTTTTATTGTAACATCAGTGTTTCTATTTTCTAAGGCATTTATTTTGGTAAGTGGGTAAACATCTATAAATGTTAAGACCCACAATATAGAATACAGCCAATCTACATACATAAGCAAACAAGCTGCTCAGGTACAGAAAATAAATTCATTTTTGGTTTAAAACCAAAGCCAATATTTTTTTTAAAGCTTTTATTAAGGTAACAGTATTATTTTAACTTATCATGAATGTTAAATAGATTATTTTAATTCACTGTTTCTTTGCCCCCATAATATCATACAGTAGGCACTTAATAAGTTAATGAATTAATTATGAGGTTTTTACTTTAAGTTAATTTTGTTTGACCTCTTAAAATTTTTGAGTTTAGAGACATATTTTGTTTTTAATTAAACATACCATATTTTAAGTAATGACTCAGTCTTCTCTCATTTAAACTGATCGTTTTATCCCTGGATGTTTTCAAGTGTTTTGAAAAATTGACTCATTTTGAATGTCTTGATTATCCCTGATGAGAATAAAAGAAAAGCATGTAGACTGATTGTTTTTGACAAAAGTGAAATACATATTTTAAAAGGAGCATATCTTCTTTGAGAAGCAAACGACGTCTCAAGCAAACTATCTCAAGAACCATAACATAAAATGTCCCTCTTGGAGACTGTGATTACCCAGTTCAGTGTTTCCTCAGAGGGAAACTAACCATCTTGACAGAAGTCAACAGCTTAAGTGTGAAAGACCTATTGTTTGTGTTTGAAATAATTCATTACAGGATTATCGGTTTCCATGTTAACATCACGACATGTGGTTAATTACACTATGTCTATCTAGCAAAACACAGATGGCAAATGTTAAGGGGAGAATTTTGTATTTTAGGGAAAGTTTGAGTAATAGACAAAAACCCATCATCACTATGTGTTTTCAGATGTTAAAAGAAAGAAAAGAAAAATTTTGATTCAAAATGTCATTTGTTTGCAGTTTGAACTAGAGAATGTTTTCACTTGGGGGAAATAATTTGCTGTGGTGGGGTCTGTTTCGCGTACAGAGTCTTTTTACTCTCAACTTAGCCTCCTTTCCTCAGAATTATGGTATTCTAATCAAATATTGTATTATATAGAGTTAAGGTGAACAAAAAGGTAAAGATATTGCTGAAGAATAGAGAATTACCTCTGAAAAGGTTGACAGTCTTTAATGACAGACAAGATAGCTTACTTCAAAGAGACTCCTGTAATTTTTTTAGAGGTATTGTGACTAGCGTGGAAACTGTGAGCGTATGAGATTGTGTTTTTAAATCTCTCTTCAAGAAATAGAAGCTCTTCATTTATAACCTTTATAAGTTTTTTTTTAAAGAATAGACTAAGATGGAATTTACTAATGCTGTTTAAATATATGAACAGTTATTAAAAATGAAATGTACTTGCTTGTTTGTTATGGAAGATAAAATAAATGAAACATTTGTTTGGGATAAATGTTCAAACACCTGTATACGAGTTGGTAAGGTCCTTAGAGTCTGTACTAGCATTTTCTAACGTGAGCAGTGTTGTGAATTATTGAAGAATTTCCTCTTCAGTGGTCTGTGATGTGTTGTATAATCTGCCTATGCAAGTACTAAAGATAACCTTTATAGGCATTCCCAGTGGTCTCTTCCCCTGGAACTTCAGGTTTCTAGGTGCGGACTGTTAATTACTCGTCAAATAACCTGAATGGTGTCTTTGTTGAATGTTCATCTTTTATTGGGTTGGCCAAAGCATTCATTCAGGTTTTTCCATAAGATGTTACGGAAAACCCCAAATGAACCATTTGGCCACCCCAACGTATTCAACAAATAAGGGGAAAACAGTATTTCATATACTTACAAATATGTATCTACTATAAGTTACATTTTATGGTAATTTATATTTATAATACATCCTAGAATAAATGAAAACAACAGTAATGTTGTTGGTTCTGAAATGTATGGTTCATAAATGTAATTCTTACTATACTCACATTGATTAAACAAGAATTAACTTTACTGATCTTCTAAAATTTGGCCAAGGTATTCCAACAAGTACTTGTCGACAGGAGGAAATAATGCAAAATCTAAAAGCTGAAAGTTATGTTTTATTTGAAGACCTTACTGAGAACTATAGCCTGGGAGGCAGCCTCTCAGAGAGCTATGAGGAACTGTTCCAAAGAGGTAAGGGAGGAGCCAGGGTATATAGGAGTTTTTTGCTGAAGAAAAAAAAAATGTAGTGGAACATCAAAAGATTACTGCTAATCCCAAAACCAAACCAAACAAACAAACAAACAAACCAAAAAACCGCCATATCTCAAGTTAATGATTTTAGTGCATTTCTAGGTATGGGAAGATGCAAGAGTCTGGGCTCATAGAAATTATTGCTTTGATTTGCATCCTAACTGTCTAGGGCCAGTATACTGGTTTTTCCATCCTGAGTTCCCCTCAGGGTGCACCGTCAGGAGTGGCTGCAGTGGCTGATGGCTTGATGGCAACATTCTCATATTTTTACTGAAATGGCAGACAACATTTTTGGTCCACATACTTGTAAATTAATTTTCTCAGCTGAATTTAGAGCAGACTATCCCAGAGCTGAACTGGTTATATTGTGCCAGTGTGAGGTATATCACTTTAATAAAAAGCATTAACCATGAGAACTCATTTAAGAATTTCTGGTCTGGTAAGGTATTTTCATCCTCCCAAGTTTTGAAAAATGTAATAACTAATCACGGAATTTACTTTTGGTCCTAGGAGTCTTCTCACTGCTCTCTGTCAAATGCTTGAGGACATGAGAAGAGTTACAGGAATTCACATCATTTTGTGAACGTATGTGTGTGTGTGTGATGAAAATGGGAGGTTATTTTCCTCCAAACCTAAGTATGTCTTGCAAGTTGTGATAAGCCATTATAAATTTATACAGACTGACTACTGCTATGCCTTTTCAGTCCATGGTCTGATGTCTCAGAAGGCTGTAATAATCATCAGATCATCAAAGTTAGGCACAGGCGTATAGGTACATATGTTACATTGAGCCCTGGCCTTTGGATCTGCAGCACCGCAGACAAATGCATTATACAATTGACTTATCAATACAGTCTATTAATTTCCCATAATTTTCCAAATTAAAAAAAAATCCTTCATTATTGATATATTATTTGTTCCATAAACTTTTTTCACTAGTTTCCTAATTTACTATTGATTGTAGACTCTCTAATTCTTTTGAGCAATGTATGGATGTGACTGGGTTCTTTGACATGTTTTGTGAATTGGCCTCTCTTCTTTCCACTTCACTAAACCTGATCTGCTCTTGCAATTTCCATTCAATGATTCTGGAAGCATGGACTGAATAATGATAGACTTTGCAATGGAAGTTGCTAAAGATGAGAATTAGCTAGAAAGCATGGGATTACAATGACAGTAGATGCTGCTGCATGTTCTTGAGCGGTAGTTAAGATCTGTTGTTTTATCTTATCAGTCTCATCAAGGGGAATGGGTCAAAATGAGCTGAGTATTATTTAACACTTAAAAAAGGGAAATGATGTTCTTATAGTTAAGATATCTGTATAATCTGTATAGTGCTGGGTGAGGAAACTGCTTTAGTGTCAACCACATTGAGGCAAACACTGATGTGAGAAATACTGAAAGATGATTAGGAACTTGTGTGAACCTGGACACAAGGGGAAAAGACCTCTAAAAAATATATGGGACTCAATAAATGTAGTCATGGAATAACATTTTTTTATACTCTTACTATAGTTAGCCTAGTTCTTTCTCAAAAAAATCCAAAGACGTCACACTTCAATTAATTTTGGTGGATCATTTTGTTTGTTTTTTATTTTTGCTTTTTGCAAAATGAACAAAGATACATGATGGTTCTGTAGCATAGAGGATAGACTTCTAGGCTCCTCCTGCATTCTTGGTCCAGGGCAGCACTCATGAATCTACCAGTTAAATTATTCAGGAAAGTGTAGTTATAAAT
This sequence comes from Hippopotamus amphibius kiboko, assembly GCF_030028045.1. NCBI lineage: Eukaryota > Metazoa > Chordata > Mammalia > Artiodactyla > Hippopotamidae > Hippopotamus > Hippopotamus amphibius. Next base: position 81,599,562 of record NC_080198.1, read on the forward strand.
AAACTTATCTAAGTGTATAGTGAATTCTTTTTTTCATAGAACTCAAATTTTATACTTTTTATAAAGGTATAAGTTATTTAAAAGAAACTAAATTAATTATAAGCTGAGCAACAACAGTAGAAATCATTGAAAAAAATGAAAGTTTACACTCATGGCTGCACAGGATTTTAACCGTCCTCAATATTTTATGCTGCTGCCTATTCATACTGAAGCATGAGCAGGTTGGCATTTACTTTTGACCTGAAAGATACATGCCCTGTTTTGGCTAATATCATGTAAAATTGATTGGAGGGGTTAATTGGAATCATTACAGTTCCAAGATTTGGGGAAAGCTGGATTTCATTCATGACAAAACAACTCCCCCCCCCACGCCCCCCAAAAAAGGGCAAAAAATAACTTTCCAAATATTTAAAAATCCTTGGTCTCATTGTCTCTTTTATAAGTCTGATTTTTCTTTTGAGACAGTAGTTTTGACCATCACCTTGGTTCTGCAGTGGAAGAAAGAGACACTTCTTGAGAATGCTTCATACTTCTCTTATCATTGCAAGTATATAAACCTGATGCCAGGACACTACAGTTTTCATCTTAAATCTAAGCAGTTGATATGACTCTTTGAACCATTTTCTTAAAATCTCTTTTTTTCCATGTTGTAAGCTCTTAACTGGAAGTGGTACCACAGCTATCTGATTCATAAAACATCTTAATACTTAAAATACTCAACTGTATTCATAATAGTGTCCTGTTTCTAGCTTCTACAAGTCAGCTGGGGGTGGCAGAACAGTTACCCAATTACTTTAATGTGGATGGACTGAATTCTTTCATATCAGCAAATGTTCTATATAACCACATATACCATTTAGTTCTATATAACCATATAGATGGTTCTATATGGTTCTAGATGAACTATAAATGTTCTATATAACCATATAAACCATTTAGTTTAGACTCTAAACTTTTATGTAAGCCGTTTTTAATGAAAATCCTTTTGAATACTTCACACATCCTTTAATCTTTTAAAAAAAATAGTAAATATTTTTTTCATCTTAAGATTCAGACTCATCTTAGGCATGATAAAGCCATGTTTTGTAACCCAATGATATCTTCACAAACTTTTTAAAAAAACCTAAACCTATTTTCACTTACACTAAATGATCTCAGTGCCAGACATTTTCTGTTCTTAAATATTTGTTAATCATTTATTGTCAGACCGTAGCAACTTAACAGGACTAAGACTAATAGTACTTCTTCCCCAATTAACGATTTGTGCTTTGAAACTAAGAGTAGTTAGGTTTTTATAGAGCAAAGTACAAAGATGATTTGAATAAGTTATTTTATCTTTTAAATCTTGAGGGCCTTTAGCAATTAAAGGCTGAATGTTAATGTTGTTGAACAAGTGACTTCTGGATAAGTGAACTTTACAATAATTTCTTGAAAGTAGTCTTGAATATAAATTTGGTAATTTCCAGATGTTATATTTGAATAAAATATAATAGATCATTAAACCAGTCAACTCCAGAATTTTGATGACTTTGATTTTAAAAGCCAAACTAGTGGAAATTACTCTCCCAAATATTAACTGATATTTCAAATTAGTGAAATAAAAATAATCACTAAGAAACAAGCTGTTAATTGCACAGGAAGCTCTAAACATAGCTGAGTTGATAGGCACCTTTTTTATAAAAGTACCAAGAGCATATGAAAATGATCCTAATTTGTATATTTGCCTAAGATAATAACTATTCCCAAGAGTTATTTTTGTTACTGGCAGCATGGAAAAAGACAGTAAAACCATGGGATACCCAGTTTTGTGGAACTGGTGTAATAATTAATTACAACTCTGGCTCAGTAATTAAGTCATCAGTCACTTTGCTAGAGAAAGTTCAAAGGCATTTAGGTGGTTCATTTAAGTTTATGATTTCAAAATATTGAATTAGGCACTGTGGGCTGGAAAGGAACATGGATTAGTGAATTAAGCAGTAGACAGCACCTCAGCCAAATACAGCTCCAGCCCTGGCACAGCTTCTGAATTTGCTGGACGACTTGAGCAAGTCACTTAACCTCCCTGTCCTTCAAGTCTGTGGCAGGCAAGTACCCAATAACTCTGAGAAATGTAGAAATAGTAGTTAAATTAAATAGAGCAATTTTTTAAATTTATTTTTTATCAAAGTATAGTTGATTTACAACATTGTATTAATTTCTGCTATACAGCAAAGTGATTCAATTATACATACATACACATTCTTTTGCATATTCTTTTCCATATGGTTTATTACAGAATATTGCATATAATTCCCTGTGCTATACAGTAAGACCTTATTGTTTATTCATTCTATTTGTAATAGTTTGCATCTGTTAATCCCAAACTCCCAATCCATCCCTCCCCCATCCCCGCCTTGGCAACCACAAGTCTGTTCTCTATGTCTGTGAGTCTGTTTCTGTTTCATAGATAAGTTCATTTGTCATGTTTTATATTCCACATATAAGTGACATCATATGGTATTTATCTTCTCTTTTTAACTTATTTGGTATGATACTCTCTAGGTCCATCCATGTTGCTGCAAATGGCATTATTTCATTCTTTTTGATGGTTGAGCTGTATTCTATTATATATACGTATCACATCTTCTGTATCTACTCACCTCTTAATGGATTTAGATTGTTTCCGTATCTTGACTATTGTGAATACGGCTGCTGTGAGCATAGGAGTGCATGTATCTTTTTGAATTATAGTTTTGTCCAGATATATGCCCAGGAGTGTGTTTGCTGAATTATATGGCAACTCTGTTTTTAGTTTTTTGAGGAATCTCCATACTGTTTTCCATAGTGGCTGTACCAATTTACATTCCCACCAGCATTGTAGGAGGGTTCCCTTTTCTCCACACCCTCTCCAGCATTTATTGTTTGTAAAGTTTTTGGTGATGGCAATTCTGAGTGGTGTGAGGTGATACCTTATTGTAGTTTTGATTTGCATTTCTCTAATAATTAGTGATGTTGAGCATCTTTTCATATGCCTGTTGGCCATCTGCATGTCTTCTTTGGAGAATGTCTATTTAGGTCTTCTGCCCATTTTTCAGTTGGGTTGTTTTTTGTTGTTGTTGTATGAGCTGTTTGTATATTTTGGAAATTAAGCACTTGTCAGTCACATTATTTGCAGATATTTTTTCCTAGTCTATAAGTTGTCTGTTGTTTGGTTATGGTTTCCTTTGCTGTACAAAAGCTTATAAATTTGCTTAGGTCCCGTTTGTTTATTTTTGCTTTTATTTCTATTTCCTTGGGAGAGTGACCAAAGAAAACATGGGTACGATTTATGTGAGAGAATAAATAGAATAAATATAGTAAATAAGCAGAATTGCTTAGTTGATACACCTAAGAAAAGCTAAGCAACTATTTTAATTGTGCAACATTTGATCATTGAATAAGTAAATCTTTAGGCACAGTTCACTAAAAGATTTTAATATTTGATACTCTTCTAACATTTTAGTGAATCTCAATTTGCATGTATAAATTCAGTTTATTTCCTAGCCCAAGTTTAATTGCAGGCCAGCTAGACTTTGAATAAGTTTTATTATTAAATAGTTTCACCTCAACAAACTAATAAATTTAAAACCTGAACAAAGATTCAAAAAAAGCCCAAGCTCACATGACTTGGTTCTTTCTCTCCATTCAGCTCTCTTGAAAAGAAATGATAAGTCTAAACGTTGACTAGATATGCCTAAGCATATCTTTCTAAACCTATACAGGTTACTCCACCATGCGAAGTACTGTGGCCTCCCGTATGGTAGTCATTCTGCCGATTCTGAGAGATGCAGGATCCATAAGTGCCTTTCCTGTTAGCATAACCACAGGCACGCTGCTGCCAGACCTGATCATCATCACCTACATACTTGGCATTTATCTCACATTTTAAAATGTACACAGTACTTTATATGCATTGTCTATCCATGTACTTATGTACTCATATGTGCATGCCTTTACAGACATTTACTCAATGCTAGGTGTTAAAGGTAGAAAGTGATCATGTCCTGGTCAGATCTGTGAACATCCTGTGATAATGCTATAGGAGGGCCACAGTGAGATCAAATAGCTGTGTCTGGAACACTCAGGAAAGTCCATACAGAAGAGGTAGCATTGGAGCAAAGTATTAAAGGCAATTTCCGAATAGAAGACAGAGTTTCCAGGCAGAAGGCACAACGAGAGGAAAGGCACAGAACGATCAGTGAGCCAGGGCTAGTTGGGAAAAGTGAGCCCCTTGGTATGGCTGTAGAATAGGTTATATGGGAGCCCTGGAGGAAAAAAAGTGTTGGGAGACAAAGCTGGAAAAAAATAGAGGAAGAAAACCTTTAAAGAGCAAACGAAGTGTGAGCTTTGGCCTCCAGAGAGTTAGGGGGCAGCACCGTCAGCTCTGTTCTATAGAAAGATGATTCTGCAGCAGTGAAGAGTGGAGGGGCTGGTGAGGAGGGGGTATGGGATGGGGGGGGGGGGGGGGCAGGAGGGGTTAGGAACTTCTGACAGCCTGAATCAGAGCAATGCAGTGAACCTAGAGAGGAAAAAATGGATCTGAGAAAGACTTGGATAAATAAAGGGGGCTGGTAATCAACTGTATAAGGAATTAGAAAGAGGCATCAAGGATTTTGGTGTAGGCAGCTGAGTAGATTACAGTGCCACCATCCAAGATAAGAAATACAAGAGAAGCAGCAGGTTTTGCAAGGAAGATACTTGATGTCAATTTTGAGCACCCCAGGTCGGAAATGCTAGGACAACAGGGGATGTTTAGATTGCAGTCACAAAAATGAACTTGGAGCTCAGAAAGATTTAAAGTCCATGATTTAAGGTTCTGGCTTGTGCAACTAGATGGATGATGTTGCCATTCACCAGGATGGAGGTCCCTGGATAAGCAAATAGGTTTTGGCAGTCTTCAGTAGATGGTCAAAGCCAGAGGAATAAATGAGATTACCAATGACAAGCAAAAGAAGTGATGAAGAGGCTGAAGACATACCCCGGGAAACAGCATGGATGATGTTGCCATTCACCAGGATGGAGGTCCCTGGACAAGCAAATAGGTTTGTGGCAACAGAAGTTCATATGCTCAGTTTAGGATATGTTGGGTTCAAGATGCATTAAAGATATTCAAACGGAGATTCCAGAATAGGCACTGACATACAGACCTGGAGTAAAGGTCTAGAAACGAGGTAACAATTTGGGAGTCATAGGATATAGGCAGCAATTTAAACACTGGTATAGAAAGAACCGCAGGGATAACAGTATACTGTAAGAGGGCCTCTCAGACTGAGCCTTTTAAAAGGAATTGAAACATTTAAAGTCCACATGGCAAAGGAGAGTGAGATGATGAGAACAGACAATTGATAAAAGCTGGAGAGAAGTGCAAAAAGAGGAGTATTTCAAGATGGCAGAAAGGAGTAATCGGCAAATTCTGTGCCTTCAGGCAGCACCTGTACTCTGTACTTCTCTGTTAACCAGAGAAATAGCATTGGTCTGCATATCTCAGAGAATTGTCCTGATGCTCAGATCTGATAATGCTTGAGAAATGCTGAAATCTATCAGTTGTTTTATTACATAATCACTCAGTTCCCAGGGAATTTTTTTGGTTTTTGAGTTTGTTTTTCTGTTTTAAACACTGGGACCATTCATACTTTCATCTTTCTCTTCCAGGCTTCTTTAGAACAACAAAGAGCCAAAAAATATGAATCTGAACATGACAGCATTCCCAATTCTTTTGCAGAACTGCATGGGAAGTCATTGCACTCAAGGTCTGGAGCATTTCTCCCACTTGCTTTTCTCTCCTGCCTTTTCCCCTAGGAACCTGGAAGTCCCTAGCAACTACTTTGAGACCTGTGGGTATAGGCTTGAGCATCTCAATTCTATAAATAAAACTGTTCAGTAATCAGTTCCCTGTGATTAAATGGCTGGCCACGAGGTAGAAGCTTCTGGTACTCAGGAAACGCCTTCCTGGTACACTCTTCCCTCGCCTTCAGTGTAATTATTGACACATCACAAGCTCTCCCCACTTTGACTTCCACAGTGGCCATTACTTGATATTCAGGAAGAGGGAAGGCCAGAGGATAGGGGCCCCTCCCCACAGAACACTGGCACCCAGACACCCGCCCAGTGATTGTTGTCCTCACGGCTGAGGAGAGGACATCTAGCTGGCACCAAATGCTCCTTCTTCCTCTAGGTCACTGTGGCAACAGTTCCAACCACAACAGACTACTATATACAAATGATTCATTCCCAGCCCTCTGCTTCCCTTTAAAGAGTCAGCTGCCATGTGCTGCCCTGACTCACTCAAGCGCCTTTGCTCCAGGGAAGTAAGCACTCTAAAGATTCCCGAGTTCCAGGCCCCTCCTGAGCCAAGAGTGTCACATTGCTTTTATGATGATGTAGCACAGAAGCATCCTGGCTACTTCCCATTTGCCATCCTGCCAGCTACAGCACCATTGTTTCTGAACATAAGAACTAAGAAGGCAATTTGTGTTCCTTTGATTATGCAGGACAAAAATTAAGCCAGTTATAGGATGCAAACTGTTAAAGAGCTAATGAGTATTTCCACAGTGCTTCAGAGTGAGACCTGGCCATGTACACCAATGTTTCTAATTGCATATTCTGCTTCTGAAGGAATCCACAGAGACTTTCAGAAACTTCAGAAAGTGACCCTGAACTTTTCACACTTTGTAAACTAACTCTTAGCCTAATGAAGCTCTTCAAAGGGCAGTGATCTTATGTTCATTTTTCTCCTTTTTTGTTCTGAAAAATTGACATTGTTTTCTAAACTGTAGTTTTTTTCTTTTAGCCACATAGCATCCTAAGAAATCTATTAGTTTTAAATTAGGATTTAATATGAGGAGGAAGTTTTGGTAGTCACATTTTCCTAATCTCATTTTCTGAGCTCCTCTGCACCACTGTCCTGTATATTCCGGAATTGGGTCAGCTGTCATGCGTTTTTGCCAAATGTTCATACTGTCGAGGCCACAGACAGATGAATCATTTATTGCCTAACTAAATTAAGCTAAAACATGCCATTGGCAGAATTATTCCCTGCCACTATCTCTGTCAGTATTTTTATTTGTTTTTTGTTTTTGTTTTGTTTAAAGATTTATTATTTAATTATTTAATTATTTATTTTAACTGTTGGGTCTTCGTTGCTGCAGGCGGGCTTTCTCTAGTTGCTGAGAGCAGGGGCTACTCTTTGTTGTGGTACGCTAGCTTCTCATTGCAGTGGCTTCTCTTGTTGCGGAGCATGGGCTCTATACTTGCAGGCTTTAATCGCTGTGGCACATGGGCTCAGTAGTTGTGGCTCACGGGCTCTAGAGCACAGGCTCAGTAGTTGTGGCACAGGGGCTTAGTTGCTCCGCAGCATGTGGGGTCTTCCCGGAGCAGGGATCTAACCCATGTCCCCTGCATTATCAGGCAGATTCTTAACCACTGCGCCACCAGGGAAGTCCTGTCAGTATGTTTTGAGGTTTGATATGTTATAGTTATTCATTCATCAAATAAGCCTGGGCAAGAAATGGTTTAGGTGTATATAGGAGCTAAGAAACCCTGTTTTTTTTTTCAATATAAATGAAATTTATTAAAATAACTGAATATGGAATCTAACCTGTATGGAAGTTATTTTTTTCTATCAACCTTGACATTTTTAGCAACCATTTTGTGGACAAACCATATTTTATAAGGTAGTCTCATATAGTCTCAATGAAGTCAAGTTAGGTTTACAGAACATTTATTTTAAATAAAGAATATCACAACCTGGATAACCTGGAGTTTCGAAAGTAAGTATAAAAATTTAAGTTTAATTTGTTTAAAAAACATCAGATTCATTAAAAATGCAAACTGGTTGACTTTAATCAGTAAGAACTAAAACCAGACTTAAGCTTTTTCTCTGATGAATAGCAGCCTCACTAAGATAGAAGGGAAATAACTTTTTGTGATTACCCCCAGTTTATTTCCAGTGATTTAAGGAAGTATCACAATGTTCTTTAAACAAAATACAGTAAAATTTAATTTTTATTTCATGTGTAAGAGAATACTGTTCTGAAATCAGGAAAAGGTTGTCAACATCAGTTGATCAGATTCTCAAACTTATTGAGCATCTATTTTATTAAAGACATTGGATAAAGCTTTTTAGAGGATACAAAGAAAAAACCTGTTCTTTGCCCACAGTGAGCTTTTAATTTAACTAAGACATTACACAGTCAACCAAGTTTAGTAACAATTTAAAACAATAATTGAACTAAAGAAGTTGTCATGGTATATAGTATATGCTTAATTGCCAAATGAATAACACAAGGTAGGCTTTCCAAAAAAAGGAAAGAACACTTGGAAGCAGGTGAAATAGGTGGGATTTGAGCCAAGCCAACTATTAATAATTTTACCAATTGTGGGCTAGGAATAGAAACAAGTCATGTTTGGTGTCAGGGCTGACAGCCATACAGGGGATTTCCACCTCCATCCACAGCACTGATTCACATATTGCTTTTCTAATTTACAGTTTATGAAAGACCATTTGTCTAACTATGATAGCAATTACAGTGTTAGCATCTTACTTTCATAGACTTAGTTGAGCTGGATGATAAAAACATGCAAATAGTTATATAAAATGAAATGTCTCAATGCAAGATATCAGCTATACTGTGAAGATAGATTATCTTTTTAAATAACATATTTGTTAACGGTAAAAGAAAAATGTTCGTAAACTCAACCATGTTGATAAAGGTAATAAGAACTAATTTTTAAATATATAGGCTTGACCTTCTGGGTGACTGTTGTTTTCCAACAAAGGGAAGGTAGCAGTGCTTTCCCCAGCGTGAATGTGCTTGCCTGAGGGTCCTGTTAAAATGCAGATTCTGAATCTGTAGGTGTGGAGTAGGACCTGAGAATCTGTGTTTCTGCCAGGCTCCCAGAAGAGGGACCTAATGTTGATCTGTGCACTTAGAGCAGCAAGATTGTAGAGAGGATAACACCAAGATTCTGAGAGGGATGTGTCTTAAATGGTAATGCCCTGTTTAAGGAAACTAGCAGTATCATTAGAGTAATTTTATATGGCTTTTGCCCTTCATTCTCACCCTACTCTTTATCTTTGCCTTTAGCACGAAAGCAAGAAATTATCAAAGTCACTGAACAACTGATCGAAGCTATTAACAATGGGGACTTTGAAGCTTACACGTGAGTATAGGCACATTTATTTTGCTTTCATGCATATGACAAAGTATTTTCTATTATGAATGCATTCTTCAATGTACCTGAACTCATGTATATTTAACCCCGGGTTTGATACATCCACAATAGCTTCATTTCAATGTATAAATGACTCAAGTGCCCCTAGGAGAGAAATAAATGTATTTAAGATTTCAGACAGAGAAGACGAGATTCTGATAGGAAGACTGGGGATTTCTTTGTCAGGGCGCTGAAGCATAACCCCCTGGCACTTCCACGTGAGATCAGGCATTCCAGGCAGAGTAATCATGAGAGCAAAGACACAAGAAGCAGGAAAGCACATAAAAAGTGCAGTTTGGTTTACGGGATGTTTTTCCTCACAGTTCTGCAGAGGTGATGGAGCAGAGGTGATGGGGCAACATCCGGCAGCCTTTTCCCTCTTCAGCCAGTACAGTCAACTTTATCTTCATCTCTTTTAGGAGTTTGTCTCTTAGATAAAATTTTGTTTGAAGAAAGGGTTCTAATGTTAAGTTTAAAGTTTACCATAGGTATTAAAGGAAGTCACTTTGATCAAATACAAATAAAGCTTTCAGATAAATAGGGTGTGAAGGCTTATTATGCAAAGAATGTGGGTCAGTAAGTTAGCTATTTGGGTGGAGAAGAAAATCAGTTCTCAACCTTCCCCTCATGCCATGCTAGTGAGGTCCACTGGAATGAAAGCATTAAATGCAGAAAAAGAGTTTGATCTCTGGTTGGAAAGATTTAAGTTTAAAAGTTAAGGGAAGTCATCGAAATAAAAAAGTAAAATGGTTATGCTACCTAAATAGATAAAACCTAATATACTTCAATTATTTTAAAGCCAAAATAAAACTAAGAGACAAACAGAAAAATATTTGTAAAACATATCAAGAGTTAATTTATATTGAGAAGATAAGGTTGAGAAGTAGAAAAAATAGGTAAAGGAACTGATCTATTAGCAAAAGAGGAAATAATAAATGACACGTAAACTAATGAAAGCATGTTGATGCCCACTAATTAAATGTGTGCAAATCTGAAAACAGGAGGGTTTTCTGCCTATCAAATCAGCAGGGATTAAAACTCCGCTGACCACAGAGGGGCACAGATACTGCAGGACAGTAGTGACTTTTCCACCACCTGATGGAGTATAAATGGGGACAAACATTCAAGGTGGTGGTGGCAGCAGGGGTTTGGGTCACAGTTGGTTATTATATACCAGAAAGTGTTTATAAAGGCTCAATTCACTACTTTAACCCTGTATTCCTAGTTATAAAAATTTAACATGGGCATGGATTTTTAATTTAAAACAGGGACAGAATTTGTGAACAAAAATATTTACGGAAGCAATATTCAAAATAGTGAGAAATTATAAGCAACTTGTATGTCCAACATGATGGTAACATTAATTAATCTGTGGTGCGTTTGGTACCGTGGATGTTTATGCAGAGTTCCCAGTGATTTGGCAAAATGCTTAGGAGTATGCACTGGCCATAACGCAAGATATAAACATCTGTGTGTGTAATTATTCCAGCTACATAAGAGAAAATATAAAAATGGAATGAAATATGACAAATCGGTTTTTAAAAGAAAAAAAGGATGTTGCCTTTGGGAGATGAAACTGTGTGTGTTGTTGTTTTTTCTGCTTTTTTCCAAGTTTTATATATTTTTTATCATTCGTTACAAATAGCCATATATAAAGTATGGAAGAGAATAACTGAAAATAACTAAATTAAATCCAGGACTGCTTCTTATAAATTAAATTAATGTGTGTGCAAATACATACAAACACAAGTATATACATATATATCTGTGTTTATCAATTCTTTAACAGGACCTAATAAAAATATACTTAGAATGAAAGAAATAGTAAGAAATGGAGTTTAAAAGAACACTGTTTATTGTCAGAGAATTAAACAGTTGAATAGTTGTTAAAGAGTTGTTTAGAATTCTGTGCCGTAAGACCTGTTCTTTTTTATTCTTTTTGCTGATATAACTTTGTTAGACCCATGTGATTCTTCAAATATAATACACTTTAGAAAGAATCTTTTGCAAGAAGCATCCCCTGCGGAATGGTAGAGTGTGTTTTCTTGGTGGTGTTAGCCAGGCAAAAGTGGCAAAATATAGCATATCCTGTATTCTCAGACAGTTTAAAATATGGTATTTTAAATAATGCAGTTCCTTGGAATCACATCAGTTCACGAATCCCTTTGCCTATAATCTGGCTTGATTTTGTACACTCAGACCCAGGGGTAATCCAAGAGGACCTTCCATTTGGGAGCTTTTTGATTGGTAGAATGTATTGGTACAGCACTGTCAGCTGGTCCTTAGAACACCTGTTCAGAGCATCCACATCCACAGGTCAGGTGGCAGCTTTGTGAATCTTTTGTTAATCCAAAGCCTGTGATAGGAGAGAGATACGGACATACAGTACTTACTTACCTAGAAACATGAGAGAAAGAACACGTTGACGAGTTTTCAAGTGTACTGACTCAATGGTTGGGTGAAAAGATACATTATAGCACAGTGATTCTCAGATGATTCTGGTGTTGATATAAAGTAGTAAGAAATTTTGATTCACTAATGTTGACAACCAAAAGTCATATTTATAGAGAACATAATAGCCCCTGGCAGAATAAAGCCCTGTTACCATGGGAACACTGTTCTTCCCGTTTTGCTACTTAGAAAGAGATTATATATATTTAACTTTGAGCTTTAATACCTGCCCACCAGGAAGTCTGAGGCAAAGTTTAAAATCCCCTACCCACTCCCACCCCACCAACGCCTAAGGCTTTCTTTACCGCAGTGAATAACCACTGTGATTTTTCACTTTGAAAGTATTTTCTATTTTAAAAGTATTCTTGAAAGAAATCAGTTACAAAATTCTGTGAACCATAATGAGTGAGCCTTTTGAAACTTGTATTTCTGTTCAACAGTTAAAACGTTTTGCCTCCCAAATGGGGAATTTCCATAGGAAATTTGATGTAGCCCCGCCAAATTAATAAATGACCCAAAGTCTTTCAGTATGTACTCCTTTCATCTAACTTTGTGAACTACTGATTCTTTAAATCCAAATTTTACGGCACCTTCTCTGAGAAGCCTAAGCTGATCACCACAGGCCCAGGGAAATATTTTCTCCTCTGTACCCATGGGACTTATATACAGACCCAGTCCCAGTGCTTACCATATCAAGCAGCTAACCATCATTCCCCAGCCATGCTCTGCCTTGTACTTGCTGCCCTCCTCTGCTCACCCCCTTCCACACACCCGGGAAACTCCTGCTCATTCCAGAAAGCCCAGCTCAAATTTTCTTTCTCTCTTAAGTCTTTCCTTTCTCATATATGAGTAATCTGGTTTTTAAGCACTTTGTATTCATTTTCATTCCCATATTAATTGTTGTGTTATAATTGTTTGTTTCAGAGAATATCTGCACATAGTAGGTGTTTAACAATTCTTTGTTGAATAAATTTTTCCAAGAAAGCCCACTGGCTTTCTCTGAATATTTAAAATAGTATATCTTTTTCTTGAATTATATTTCTAGGATTAGAAAGAAAACTAATGTGCATTTGAATCTCATTAATTTTATTTTAAAAGTTAATTAAGCTTGTTAATTAAAGTTTACTTAAGTCTTGCGGACATTGCCAGAAAGTGTAGGATGTGACACCTGCCTTCAAATCAATCATATATAGATGTTTGATATGAATGTAGATGGTGTCAAAAGTTATTCTAAAAGTATTTAATTTTAGAGCCAAAATTGATTTTATAGGACTTGGAAGGTAACTTGGACTTGGAGAGCATTTAAAAATAATAAACTTATAACAAATAGAAAACTAGGAAATTAGAAAAACTGGGGAATGCCTAGAGAACTCACCTTGGAAATTAAAAAGTAGAAATTTCAAAAGTACTGTAGAACTGGTTTTATTCTCTTGCCCCTGTCTGAGGCCTCTGCAATATTCTTTTTGAGGGTCTGCTCCTCACCCACCTTGCCAAGGCCTGTGATAGAAATTTATAGTGTTTTTTTAAAAAACTCTTTCCTTCAGTGACTGATAAATAAGAATGGATATGTGTTAAATAACGAAATACGTTAACTCATTTATTACTTTTTTTTTTTTTTTGTAGGAAAATCTGTGACCCAGGCCTTACTGCTTTTGAACCCGAAGCTTTGGGTAATTTGGTGGAAGGGATGGATTTTCATCGATTCTACTTTGAAAATGGTACATTTATTCTCAATTTAATAGCACGCCTTTTCCAAATTCTATTTGAATTTCTCCCAAATTTACAGATTCTTTGGCTCTTTGCTACAATGAGAGTTTTTACCTTAGTCCAGCATTTTACATCAAAAAAAAATTTTTGTATTTGAAAAATATGACAGCCTTAAAAGTTTTGGTATATTTTGAAAAATATCTAATTTTATATAAAAAATGATGATTAAATATACCCCATAGAAGTCCCAGTAAATGTATAGCATAAACTGCAAAATGAGTTACCAAAAGTGATGAATTAATTCACGTTTTCATAAAACATTGTTTATATATGAAAAGATAAAAGAAACTGCAGCATGCCAGAATATTTACATAGAGGAGGGCTTTCAAGCATAATTAGTGCTCATTTTCAAGGTAAAATGTAAATGAAGATGAGTAATCAGGTAAATATTTCAGTTCTAATTACAAGAATTTTAATGTGTCAGGAAAGCGAGAGGGACAAAAGAAACTCCTGCAGAATTCCTTCAGATCACCAAGAAAAGTGTAAATCAGAAGTTCCTTTCTTTTATCCTTCTTTTCCTTACACTTAAAGACATTAGGTATCGTGTTGTGTCTGCGTGATGCAGGGAGTGAATTCACCTTTTGCAGTGAGATTTTGATGAATTAAGGAGGAATTGTAGTAATGATTGGGATAATCAAGCTCACATCCAGTCATTATTGACAAGAATGTCTGCCTTGACATGATTTTTACATTTAATGAATTGCTTTCTCTTATATGCACTAGACATTTGCAACCAAAAAAGATAATTATGTGGCACATTGGCCTTAAAGCATCAGTAAATGTTCTCCTATTCTGTGTTCCATCCAGCACTGTGATTGACAGCATCTCATAATGTTTTCTTCAATTGACTCTCGATTGACACCATCTCATCTGTAGTAAAAGAATAATTAACCCATTAACATTTTAACTTACCTCAGCATAACACTATACATCATTACTTTCCATAAATACATATTCTTCATGATGGGATGTTATTTTTTTTACCTGACTGTAGCACTAAGTAATTTATTCAGATCTTTCTGAAAATGGAGGACGTCTTTGGATAACAGGTAGAATAGTTCTACCTGTTTCGGTGATCTAAGAGAGCAGCAGCATCAGTCATCTGCACTAAATCTTCACATCTCTTAGTCATCGAATAACTAGAATAAATAGCTATTGTCAGAACAACAAAGGCTGGAGCTTAGTGAGGGCTGCTCAAAGGAAGGAGCTAGAGGATCAGAATCAGGCTATGTGGCCAACACCAAATTTTGGATTTTTACTGGACGACCGCAGATGGACTAACATAGACTGGACTCTACTAAATAAAGGAGCCACAGGATGAGATGGGGAAACAGATTCACACAATGGCCAGCCTATTTAAGAGAGAGCAGTCTCCAGGCTTAATACCTGATATATTTCCCTTGTCCTGTGTGCTTCACCAACTAACAACAACAAAACAAACAAACCCACAGGATATCCTGTCAACTGCCCCAGTGGTTCCTTCATTGGAAAGACAGGAACTGCTCCATGCAGCTGGGCAGCCCTTCTCCATCTCGGTTAATATTATGGCTTGTTCCTAACCACTTTCCATTATTAACAAATATGTCTGTCCAGCTTTCTCACTCAGTTTTCAGCATACAATTTAACTACAAAGAGAATCAAAAAAAATAATGACTGTCTATTTCTGCTTTTTCTTCATGCTTTGCACAGTACCAGCCACTCCATTAATGCAAAGAATTAATAGTTGAATGAATGAATGGCATTCTATTTATTGGTCCTGACTGAAGTTATTGTTGGTTTTGGTTTACTTTACATAGAAACTAAATTCTCTTTTCCATGTTGTTCTCTTTCAGCTTTGTCCAAAAGCAATAAACCAATCCACACTATTATCCTGAACCCCCATGTACATCTCGTGGGCGATGATGCTGCCTGCATAGCGTACATTAGGCTCACACAGTACATGGATGGCAGCGGAATGCCAAAAACAATGCAATCAGAAGAGACACGTGTGTGGCACCGCCGGGATGGAAAGTGGCAGAATGTTCATTTTCATCGCTCGGGGTCGCCAACAGTACCCATCAAGTAAATATTTCCAGGCTGTCAGCTTCTTTGTTTAATGTACCCATGGTCAGCGTCTTTTACTTATTCCGTTGTGAATAGCATAGCATCTGTTATTTAATGCTAGTGGTCAGTTACACTGGTGGGAATTAATGTTTCATGAGAAGCAGTCTGTAATTCTCTGGAAAGATCAATCAGACTAGCCGTTTGTGGGTTGAAACTTGTGCTAGAAAGTATACAGTAGTTTTAGATAGGAACTAGAGGATATCCTATCAAGCTGGTTTCTCTTATGGTTAAATCAGGGAGAATTCATGTAATAAGGTAAACTATTTATGACGTCATTGTCACAATTGGCCATTTTAGAAACTCTTCCCTATTTTTCCCCTTCCTCTGCCAATACCCTCCTTATCCATGGTTTCCTCACACACAGATTCAACCAGGCTCAGATCAAAAATTTTCAGGGGTGGAGCAATTCCAGTAAGTTTCAGAAGAGCAAAACTTAAATTTGCCTTGCAGGGAGCTATTTACATAGCATTTACATTGTATTAGGTATTAACTAATCTAGAGATTACTTAAAGTATATGGGAGGATGTGTGTAGGTTATATGAAATACTGTACCATTTTATATGAGGAACTTGAGCATCTGCAGATGTGGGTATTTTCGGGGGTTCTGAAACCAATCCCCCCGCAGATACTGTGGGGAGACTGTATAATATCAGGAGGTTCATTTCATAGGTTTTTTTTCTACTGGTGCTCAATTATAGCTATCAGGAGAAATTTATGAAATACAGCATTTAAAATGCAAGTATTAGATATTTCAGGATCCTTCTCACTACACCACTCTACCTCAGATGTCGTGTTTGCTCTTCCAGTCAATAACTAGACGCATCACCTAGGTGCTTAACTTGTGCCAGATAAAATGCAAGGTGAAAGTGTTGCCCTCAAGGAATTTATATTCTAGTTTAGAAAGCAACTTACCACCAATATCAAAGAAAAAACTAAAATAAAGTTCATAATCAACTTCAGAGTAGAAGGGAATGAATGACCAATGTAGCAAACTGTTTATAGCAGTTTGGAAGTATACTGTGTATAGAAGATAGAATTTTGAACGATGTCTTAAGTGAGGGGTGGAATCTGGAGAAATATAGAAAGAACAAAAGGAAGACAGTCCAAGTTCAAGGAGCATCAGGAGAAAAAGCACAGGGTCAGATGTTAACTTCTTGTGGTAGAGGACTGCGGGTGAGAGAGGCCGGCTGCAGCTGGAGTAAAGGAGGAGCATGCGAATCAAGGTTGCGTCAGTAAAGTGGGGTGAGATGAGAACAGGAAGGGGTGTTGAGAATCAGAAGTTCAGCCAACAGCTAATCTCATTCCAAATTCTCTCACCTGTTAATACCTGGGGGGATGGGATGGGGAGTCGAGGCCACACAAACAGCCATTCAACTCCAGAGAATCCATCCAAACGTCTTGGTTTAATAATGTCCCAGCCCAGTGGTTTTCAATGGCCTTCTCTATAGCCTTACTGTGTATCACTGTTGGATTTGTAAAAAGTGTGTCAATAAGGGAAAAAAAAAAAATAGGTTGAAATTCACTCCCCCCCCCCCAAGAAAAAAAATAGCTAAGTAATTAACAGGAAGTCAAAAGGTATGTAATGATAATGAAGACACCTGTTTTTGTGCATTTCTGTGTTTTTTTTTACCCCAAAGAGGTACAGCACAAATTCCCAGTTAATAGAGAAGGGATTACATTCATTCAGTACTAGAATGTTAGGTTTTTCTACAATTCCCTAACGTGTTTATGGGATAGAGCCTATTTAAGAAAACTTCATTTTATGCCAGGTGGCTTAAATGGGGCTTCTCTTAATAGGCCATCTTGTATTCCAAATGGGAAAGAAAACTTCTCAGGAAGCACCTCTTTGTGGCAAAACAACTAAGGCCTGAAAACCATTCACATATGGGTCTTGTAAGTAACATCCTGCTCCGTGATACTTTGTGATTGGAGCTAATGATTGAAAAGCTGCATGGCTGTTTTTCCTCCCTTTGAGGATATTTTCTCATGTTATTTCAGTGAAAACCATAAAAGGTCTTTGAGAATCCATAGCATTTTTGCATGAGCTCTTGAGTCTAATGTTTGGCACTGTTGTGTAGCATAACCCTTATTTTCAAGGTACTAAAGCGCTGAGAAGACCCTACCTTCAGCGTATGGATTGTGACATTTAGAATACCCTGGATTTCTCACATCAAAAGTCAGTTCTATCTGGGTCAATTCAGACAACTCTCAATTATCCAGACGTAATTTATACTAGGGTCTAGGATCCTTTGGGGTCTCACTGTTTTTCAAGAGGTTACAGTTCCTGTTCTGCGCTTGGCTAAGGTTAATATGTAGATTAATTTGCTGTGCCTGACTGAGTATAATGGTATTTGACCACAAGGAGGAAGTCAAGCTGAAATTTAAAACTCACAAAATGAGTAATTCAAGAGGATAATTGAAAGTTGACTGTAATTAAATTCATGCCTGCGTTGTTATTTCAAAAGATTTGCTTCTTACCTTGGATTAGAAGGCTTCAGATATGTGTGCTAGTGTTGTCAGTCTTTTCCCCTTCAAAGCACTGGACCTTGTCACACCTCGGAAGAAGTAGTGCTCCCAGCTGTTTAAAGAAAGAAGACCTCCAGTTAAATAAGAATAATCATGTTTTCCTTACTTTTGAGGCTGTGAAATTAACTTCTAGATTTGATTTCCAACAGAGTTTAAGAATAAGGACAAAAGCTAAAGGATGAACTTAAACTTTTAGTCTCTTTCAACCAAATAATGCTATTCATTTATTAATTTGTCTGGTAAACATGAATGCTTAAACTGTGTATTTAGATTTAATCATGTGATAACAGCCTGAGTCCCTGTCTATTTTAGCTTAGCTCTGTGTGGACAAATGGACAGATCAAAGTAGAAAATCGATATTAATTGTTTAACATTGTGCATTTTCTCTTTTAATGACTGCAAGCAAAGATCTCTTATACATAGTATTTTCAATCTTTTACTTAACTGAGGTATAAAATCGTAGCCTAGCCTCATCTTTGGCAAAGTAATTTGATGATGCTTTGTAAAACAGTTTAATTTGTGTCTCCCCTCTCTCCTTCCAGCTAAATATCAACAGTGCCACTTCTGCATTCTCTGTTCTCGAGGCACCTGGATGGTAACCCCGGGCCGTCCTCTCCTCCTCTTCATGCATGTTTCTGAGTGCATGAAGTTGTGAAGGTCCTACGTGTAATGCATATGTGATGCATCATCTTGTCATATATTCCTTCCTATACATTGTTTACACTTCAACTATGAGGATGTTCCATGCAAATTTAAATCACTGTTGGCAAACAATAGGGGGAGGTCAGACAGAAAAATTCCACAATATTCCGAGTACAACCTGTTCATCCAGTTTCTCTGTTTAGGCCAAGACTTACCAGACTTCAGTTACCGTTCTCTGAATGACAGAGAAATGTACATTTTTAAAAACTTTGCTGTTCATCTGTTTTAGCTTGTTTAACAAAAAAAGGCAAAAAAAAAATTACCTTCAGTTTCCTGGCGTGATCCTGGTTGCAATGGATGATTTTTCACTGAAAGCTGTGTTGCAGTTTAACATTTAAAGTGGGTTGATATGTGGGCAGAATCACTTACAAATGTGGAAGCAAGAATCAGTGGGTTTGTTACTATCTAAAGCCATGTCTTTTTTGGTCAAACTGTGTAAACTGGAAAAACTCACATCATTGACCAGTTTGATCACTTTAGAGTATACGCGCACTGTTCTGGTGAAATTTGCTGAATTGAATTTTTTGTTCCTTTCTCAGTCCCAAGCTCTTTTTTCTTCATTTTCTCCTATTTATTACTTTTGATTGCTTCCTTTGTAATTTTCTTTTCCTCATTCTTTACTTTTTTTTTTCTTCTTGTCTAGTATGTAAGAAAAGTGAAATTTGCATAATGAAGGCAAAATTAAAACTGAGGCCTTTCGGAGGTGGCTAAACTAGTACTTTGATCATCTTCTGGGCCCGTAAAAATGACGTCAAGATGATTTCAAAAGTTTGTAATTCTGCCCGAGTTTGGACGTAGGGATCCTAACTATGGTGGAGGTATTAGAATTGTTTAAACTTATAATGAAAGCAAGTAGGTTCCTAAATGTACCTGCGCTGTGGCTTCCTGATTGGCGCAGTTGCCAGGAGAGTACCAGGTTAGTCGCGGATCAGGATTGTGTGCAAAGGCACTTCCTTCTGCCTTGCGGGATGGGCACCTCCTGTGTCGTCCCGGGCTACTTTTCTGAAATTAGAGAGGCCTGCGTGTGTTTTCATTCTCCTGAATGTTTTGAACGCGACCTCTGTGACCTGTGCTTTTGTAGCGTCTCTCATATGTCAGAATAACATTATCTTCCTCCCAAGAGTTAGCATTTCCCTGTTTAAAAAAAGAAAAAAAGAAGAAAAAAGGAAACGTCCCTGTTTTCTTTGTGCTTCTCATTTCTTCTTTGTTTATTCAATTCCTGTAGGGCTTTTTCTCCTCCCTGAAATGCTTTATAGTGCATGGTATCTTCATCAATGTTATGTTAACAATAGTAATTCACAGTCCTCAGAAGCCTATTTTTAAAGCAGAAGCAAAAAAATAAAAAATATCAACCCTCCCTCTTTTCTCATTTCACCTTTCTGTGTTGATTACTAATCACCTTAGATATTGTTGCTAGTGGATGTATGGTAGATGGATTGAAGCTTTTCTGATAATTATTACACGATTTAAAACAATATATATTTAAAATATATACAGTAAATGTATTGAGCCATGTTAACCTGCCAATGAGATCTGTGAAAAAGTAATGGCCTCATTTTTCCCTTTTTAATTTCTTTTACCTTTTTGTGAAGCGGCTATACGTGGCATACATGTATTTTAAAAAAACAAACAGGTATAGAGTGTTTGGGTTTTTTTGTTTTTGTTTTTGTTTTTTTACACTTTTAGCATGTGGTGTTGAAGTATTACCATAGATCAAGTTTGTCTTCCGCACTAAGATGTGAGGAAATTGTGATTTGTTCTCTCCACCACAGTTGAATTACACGTTTATTATCTTCTCTCATTTTGAAACACTGCAGTTTACCATGGGACACTGTATATATTTCTTGCCATAATGGTAAATGACTGATTGATATATTTAAGAGTTAATAAATTTGTGATTTCTGCTGACAATGCGTCCATTTTTATTTCTTAAGAGGTACTGTATTCACGCGCATGTGACGCTGGCTAGTGCCAGTGGTCTCGTTATTAATTTACCTTTGACATACAGATGAAGTTATTGAACTGAGCTTCCTTCTGAGAATAACTTGTCATTATCACCAAGTACAATTTCCTATGTGCACAAAATAATGGTCTCTCCTAGGAAAATTTTTCTGAGGACAAAACAAAAACAATTAAGAGTCCTAAAAAATTTTTAAGCATGCCCTCCACTCCATCCTTCTCATGGCTGCTAGCTAGATTCCATTTTTAACCCAACTCTGACCACATAATACTTCTCTGTTATCTCTAATTTACAGGCAAGTGCCTCATCGCCTACTACTCTTCAACTTGAACTTGAGTATACAGAAGTACTCATCTTCTTTCAGTTTGTTAAAAGCACTGCATGTTTGTATTTCTGACCTAGAATAGGCTTCCCCTACTTCTTCAACATAATTCTTACTCATTCCTTGAAATTCAATTTAGCATATCATCCCTCCAGCAAACCTCCCTAGACCATGCTCTAAGCTCACTCTCAATACTTGCATAATAGTTTGTGTTCACCTCTCCTACCAACCACATTGTTTTGGAAATACATCTTTGTGTCTTCTCTACTGGAGTAATGCCTCTATAGGCAACAACTGGGTGTTTGTATCTGTGGATCCATATGAGGGCCAGGAAGGGAGACATTGTTAATAGTTGTTGAACTGTGGCCAAACCATAAATGGGAAACAGTGTAATCAGAGTCCTGGATTCAGTGTTCGGCTTTGTCATCATTGTCTTTGACACTCTAAGTTGCTTCTTCCTTCTGAACCTTCATTTTTGTATTAAAAAAAAATAAGGAGAGGAGAAAAAGATGGCGGCGAAGTAGAGAGACGTGGAGTGCATCCCTCTCCACAGATGCATTGGGAATGCACGGAAGGACGCAGTCATTCCCACAGAGAACCAGCTGAACACCAGCAGACGGCCTCGGACACCGGAAAGGGCTGCGGAGAACCTGACATAGCCGCGCAGCTCAGCGTTCCCGGACCGAGACATCGATCCGCGGCTGAACGGAGGGTCCAGGAGCGGGAGCGTGGGAACCGGAGAGCTGGTGCAGGACTGAATATTCGTCTAATCCAATACTTGGACATTAGTCTGAGGCTTGGACAGTCTTCTATAAACACCTCTATCACCAGGACAAGCAACCCCAAAAGCTTGGACAACCATGAGGAAACAAAGAAACCCCATGCAGGCAAAGGAGCAGGAAAAAAACCCACAAGACCAAATAAATGAGGAGGAAATAGGAAAAATGCCTGAAAAAGAATTTAGAGTAATGATAGTAAAAATGATACAAAATCTCGATAACAAATTAGAGAAAGTACAAGAAACAGTTCATAAGAACTCAGAAAAACAAACAGCAATGGATAACAAAATAACTGAAATTAAAAATACTCTAGATGCTCTAACCAGCAGAATGACTGAGGCAGAAGAACGAATAAGTGAGTTGGAAGATAGAATGGAAGAAATAAACGCCACAGAGCAGGAAAAAGATAAAAAAATAAAAAGACTAGAAGACAGCCTCAGAGACCTCAGTGATAACCTTAAACGTACCAACATTCGAATTATAGGCATCCCAGAAGAAGAAGAAAACAAGAAAGGGTCTGTGAAAATATTTGAAGAGGTTCTAGTGGAAAACTTCCCCAACATGGGAAAGGAAATAATGAACCAAGTCCAAGAAGCACAGAGAGTCCCATACAGAATAAACCCAAGGAGAAATACACCAAGACACATATTAATCAAACTAACGACAATTCAACACAAAGAAAAAATATTAAAAGCAGCAAGAGAAAAGCAACAAACAACATATAAGGGAAAACCCATCAGGATAACAGCTGACCTTTCTACAGAAACTCTGCAGGCCAGAAGGGAATGGCAGGATATACTGAAAGTCCTGAAAGAGAGAAACCTACAGCCAAGAATACTTTACCCAGCAAGAATCTCATTCAGATTTGAGGGAGAAATCAAAAGCTTTCCAGACAAGCAAACGTTAAGAGAATTCAGCACCACCAAACCAGCCTTACAACAAGTGCTAAAGGAACTTCTCTAAGTAGGAAACACAAGAAAAGGAAAACACCTACAAATACAAACCCAAAACAATTAAGAAAATGGTAATTGGAACACACATGTCAATAATCACTTTAAATGTAAATGGATTAAATGCTCCAACCAAAAGACACAGACTGGCTGAATGGATACAAACACAAGACCCTTCTATATGCTGCCTCCAAGAAACCCACTTCAGACCAAGGGATACATATAGACTGAAAGTGAAGGGATGGAAAAAGATATTCCATGCAAATGGAAGTCAAAAGAAAGCTGGAGTAGCAATACTCATATCAGACAAATTAGACTTGAAAGTAAAGACTATTAAAAGAGACAAGGAAGGGCACTACATAATGATCAAGGGATCCATCCAAGAAGAACATATCACAATGGTAAATATCTATGCCCCCAATATAGGAGCACCTCAATACATAAGGCAAATGCTAACAGCTATAAAAGGGGACATCGACAGTAACACAATTATAGTGGGAGACTTGAACACCCCACTTACATCAATGGACAGATCATCCAAACAGAAAATAAATAAAGACACACAAGCTTTAAATGACACATTAGACCATCTCGACTTAATTGATATTTATAGGACATTCCATCCAAAAACGACAGACTACACTTTCTTCTCAAGTGCACACGGAACATTTTCCAGGATAGATCACATCTTGGGTCACAAATCAAACCTCAGCAAATTCAAGAAAATTGAAATCATATCAAGCATCTTCTCAGACCACAACGCCATGAGACTAGATATCAATTACAGGAAAAAAACTGCAAAAAATACAAACACATGGAGGCTAAACAATTCACTATTAAACAACCAAGGAATCACTACAGAAATCAAAGAGGAAATCAAAAAGTATCTAGAAACAAATGACAACGAAAACACAACAACCCAAAACCTATGGGACGCAGCAAAAGCAGTTCTAAGAGGGAAGTTTATAGCAATACAGTCCTACCTTAAGAAACAAGAAAATGATCGGATAAACAACCTAACCTTACACCTAAAACAACTAGAGAAAGAAGAACAAAGAAACCCCAAAGTGAGCAGAAGGAAAGAAATCGTAAAGATCAGAGCAGAAATAAATGAAAAAGAAAGGAAAGAAACCAGAAGAAAAATAAATAAAACTAAAAGCTGGTTCTTTGAGAAGATTAACAAAATTGATAAACCATTAGCCAGACTCATCAAGAAAAAAAGGGAGAAGATGCAAATCAACAGAATTAGAAATGAAAAAGGAGAAGTCACAACGGACACCTCAGAAATACAAAACATCATGAGAGACTACTACAAGCAACTATATGCCAATCAATTGGATAACCTGGAAGAAATGGATACATTCTTAGAAAAATACAATCTTCCAAGACTGAACCAGGAAGAAATAGAAACCATGAACAGACCAATCACAAGTACGGAAATTGAGGCAGTGATTAAAAATCTCCCAACACACAAAAGCCCAGGACCAGATGGATTCACAGGCGAATTCTATCAAACATTTCGAGAAGAGTTAACACCTATCCTTCTCAAACTCTTCCAAAATATTGCAGAAGGCGGAGCACTCCCAAACTCATTCTATGAGGCTACCATCACCCTGATACCAAAACCAGGCAAAGATGTCACAAAAAAAGAAAACTACAGACCAATATCACTGATGAATATAGATGCAAAAATCCTCAACAAAATACTAGCTAACAGACTGCAACAGCACATTAAAAAAATCATACACCACGATCAAGTGGGGTTTATCCCTGGGATGCAAGGATTCTTCAATATACGCAAATCAATCAACGTGATACATCATATCAACAAATTGAAGGATAAAAACCATATGATCATTTCAATAGATGCAGAAAAAGCTTTTGACAAAGTTCAACATCCATTTATGATAAAAGCTCTCCAGAAAATGGGCATAGAAGGAAATTACCTCAACATCATAAAAGCCATATATGACAAACCAAAAGCCAACATTGTTCTTAATGGAGAAAAACTGGAAGAATTCCCTCTAAGAACAGGAACAAGACAAGGGTGTCCACTCTCACCACTGTTATTCAACATAGTTTTGGAAGTGTTAGCCACAGCAATCAGAGAAGAAAAAGAAATTAAAGGAATCCAAATTGGAAAAGAAGAAGTAAAATTGTCACTCTTTGCAGATGACATGATACTATATATAGAAAACCCTAAAGACTCTACCAGAAAACTGCTAGCACTCATTGATGAGTTTAGTAAAGTAGCAGGATACAAAATGAATGCACAGAAATCTCTTGCATTCCTATACACTAACAACGGAAGAGCAGAAAGAGAAATTAAGGAAACTCTCCCATTCACCATTGCAACCAAAAGAATAAAATACCTAGGAATAAACCTGCCTAAGGAGGCAAAAGATCTGTATGCAGAAAACTTTAAGACATTGATGAAAGAAATCAAAGACGACACAAACAAATGGAGGGATATACCATGTTCCTGGATTGGAAGAATCAATATCGTGAAAATGACTGTACTACCCAAAGCAATTTACAGATTTAATGCAATCCCGATCAGATTACCAATGGCATTTTTCACAGAACTAGAGCAAGAAATCTTACGATTTGTATGGAAACGCAAAAGACCCCGAATAGCCAAAGCAATCTTGAGAAGGAAAAATGGAGTTGGTGGAATCAGGCTTCCTGACTTCAAACTATACTACAAGGCCATAGTGATCAAGACAGTATGGTACTGGCACAAAAATAGAAAGGAAGATCAATGGAACAGAATAGAGAACTCAGAAGTAAGCCCAAACACATATGGGCACCTTATCTTTGACAAAGGAGGCACGAGTATACAATGGAAAAAAGACAGCCTCTTCAATAAGCGGTGCTGGGAAAATTGGACAGCAACATGTAAAAGAATGAAATTAGAACACTTCCTAACACCATACACAAAAATAAACTCCAAATGGATTAAAGACCTACATATAAGGCCAGACACTATCAAACTCCTAGAGGAAAACATAGGCAGAACACTCTTTGACATACATCAAAGCAACATCCTTTTTGACCCACCTCCTAGAATCATGGAAATAAAATCAAGAATAAACGAATGGGACCTCATGAAACTTAAAAGCTTTTGCACAGCAAAAGAAACCATAAACAAGACTAAAAGGCAACCCTCAGAATGGGAAAAAATAATTGCCTATGAAACAACGGACAAAGGATTAACCTCCAAAATATACAAGCAGCTCATGCAGCTTCATACCAAAAAAGCAAATAACCCAATCCACAAATGGGCAGAAGACCTAAATAGACACTTCTCCAAAGAAGACATACAGATGGCCAACAAACACATGAAAAGATGCTCAACATCACTCATCATCAGAGAAATGCAAGTCAAAGCCACAATGAGGTATCACCTCACACCAATCAGAATGGCCATCATCACAAAGTCTGGAAACAACAAATGTTGGAGAGGGTGTGGAGAAAAGGGAACTCTCCTGCACTGTTGGTGGGACTGTAAGTTGGTACAGCCACTATGGAAAACAATTTGGAGGTTCCTTAAAAAACTACAAATAGAACTACCATATGATCCAGTAATCCCACTACTGGGCATATACCCAAAGAAAACCATAATCCCAAAAGAAACTTGTACCATAATGTTTATTGCAGCACTCTTTACAATAGCCAGGACATGGAAGCAACCTAAATGCCCATCAACAAATGAATGGATACAGAAGATGTGGCATATATATACAATGGAATATTACTCAGCTATAAAAAGGGATGAGATGGAGCTATATGTAATGAGGTGGATAGAACTACAATCTGTCATACAGAGTGAAGTAAGTCAGAAAGAGAAGGACAAATATTGTATGCTAACTCACATATACGGAATCTAAAAATGGTACTGATGAACTCAGTGACAAGAACAGGGAAGCAGATACAGGGAATGGACTGGAGAACTCGAGGTATGGGAGGGGGCGGGGGGTGAAGGGGAAACTGAGAAGAAGCGGGAGAGTAGTACAGACATATATATACTACCAACTGTAAAATAGTCAGTGGGAAGTTGTTGTATAACAAAGGGAGTCCAACTCGAGGATGGAAGATGCCTTAGAGGACTGGGGCAGGGAGGGTGGGGGGGAATCGAGGGGGGGGCGTCAAGGAAGGGAGGGAATATGGGGATATGTGTATAAAAACAGTTGATTGAACCTGGTGTACCCCCAAAAAAAAATAAAATTTAAAAAAAAAAAAAAAAAAAATAAGGATATTGTGAGGGTTAGAGATATAGGTACAGAGTACCTAGAATTTGGTGAAGAATATTAAATGGTAGCAGCTCTAACTTCTAATCACTGATATTAATACCCACGATGTTCTGGTTATTCCTTCTTCAGAGGCATATACAACTCTGATTTTGCTATGAGCTGCCCTGTGTGTGCAGGCTTACTGATATTGCTAAGGATATACTCGTATTCAAATGTCTCAGCAGCAAAGTGAGAAACAGTGGGGTCATCATCTAGCCGGAAGTAGGGAAGATTAAACAGTAAATCAGTATATTCTAGGGAAAGTCAAGGAATTTTAGCCTGACGTCACTGAAATTTTGAATCTCTGTGTAAATAAAAACTATATATAAGGGTAAACACAGAAAGCACAACTTTGGAGTGACTTCATTAAAATTCTACTGACTGCTACACGTTTCACTGTGTCCATGGTCTCCTTTGTCAGGTGAAAGTGAGATTAAAAAAAAAAAAAAATCAGCATACTAAACCACGTGTCCCTGATGTGAACAGTAAGAGTCATACACCACCTCGGCCTGGGAGAGCAGCACGAAGTATTGACGGTGCTTCTAGTTTTCTGTCAAACAAAACAACTCTCAAAAGTAAGCTGAGGGAACCCTCCTGCATGGCTGGCGGGAATGTAAGTTGGTACAGCCACTATGGAAAACAGTGTGGAGGTTCCTTAAAAAACTAAAAATAGAACTACCGTATGACCCAGCAATCCCACTCCTGGGCATCGACTCTGAGGAAACCATGATCCAAAAACATGCATGTACCACAGTGTTCACTGCAGCACTATTTACAATAGCCAGGACATGGAAGCAACCTAAATGCCCATCAATGGAAGAATGGATAAAAGATGTGGCGTATATATACAATGAAATATTAGTCATAAAAAGGAATGAAATGGAGCTATATGTAATGAGGTGGATAGACCTAGAGTCTGTCATACAGAGTGAAGTAAGCCAGAAAGAGAAAAACAAATATTGTATGCTAACTCACATACATGGAAACTTAAAAAAAAAAAAATGGTACTGATAAACCCAGTGACAGGACAAGAATAAGGATGCAGAGAATGGACTGGAGGACACGGGGTTGGGGGAAGGGGCGAAGGGGAAGCTGGGACGAAGTGAGAGAGTAGCATAGACATATGTACACTACCAACTGTAAAATAGATAGCTAGGGGGAAGTTGCTGTATAACAAATGGAGATCAACTTGATGATGGGTGATGCCTTAGAGGGCCAGGACAGGGAGAGAGGGAGGGAGGGAATATGGGGATATATGTGTAAATACAGCTGATTCACTTTGTTGTACAGCAGAAACTGGCACAACAGTGTAAAGCAATTACACTCCAATAAAGAGCTAAGGAAAAAAAAAAGTAAGCTGAAGTGTTCTCCTGAGGACCCGGCTTCTGACTTCACAGCAAGAAATAAAGCGATCTCTGCATCTCTGTCTACAAACCAAACCGCCCCCGGCCTTCTCTCCCATTGCTGTGGATAAAGAGTTCAATCACCTGGCAGAGGCCACACCCTTCCCCCTTACACCTGCTGGCAAGTACTGCATCTCTCCCCACCTCACTGTCATCATAAATCCTTTTTCCTACACTAGACATCCCCACCAATGCCCCATTTCTTTCCTTCATGGCCAGATTCCTTGAGAAGGCTGCCTGCACTTGCTGGCTGCCACCTCTCTCCTCCTGTGCCCCTTAAGCCCACTCCAGTTACCCTCACGAATCCACAAAGCAGTTTTTCCCAAAGTCACCGATGACTAACGTGTCATTCATTTCGGGAATCAATTTTCAGTCTTCATTTTACCTGTTCTCTCAGCAGCATTTGACACAGCTTGATGTCTCAATCTTGAAACCTTTTTCTCTTGTCTTTCAGACAATACACTTGCCTCATCTTCTTCCTCCCATTCTAGATGCTCCTTCCCAATCTCTAACTGGTCCTTTTTCATCAACCTGGCTTTTAAGTTTTGGAACTCTTTTTTTTTTTTTTTTTTTTTCTTTCCTCACCCCAGCATAATTGCACCCAATCTCGATGGCTTTAAATTATGTTAACGACTCTCAAAAATATTTCCAGCTTGGATCACTCTCTTAAACTCCAAGCACATAGATCCAACTATTTGAAATCTACATTGTAGATCTACTAGGCATCTAAAAATGTCCAAAACTGAGCTTTTGATCATCTGTGGCAAAACCTGCTCCCCTTACAGCTCTTCCCATGTCTCAAGAATTGGTAATTCAATTCTTTGATCAGACCAGAAATCTTGGTGGTGTCTGTCTGTCTTTTTTTTTTTTTTTCCCCTTTTCTTTCTTTCTGTTTGAAATTCCGTCATCTTTACCTCCACATTATAACCAGAATCTGACCACTTCTGACAATGGCCCCTGCTACCTCCCTTGGGCCAAATCCCCATCATGTTCTCTAGACTATTGGAATAGCCTCCTAATTGGATTCTCAGCTACTCCTCTTCTCTCTCTTCTGTTTACTTTTAATGTAGCAGGTAGAATGAGCTTGTTAAAATTAAGTCAAAGCATGTCACTTCTCTGCACAAAATCCTCCAATAGCTCCCCTTATCACTCAGAGTGAAAACCAAAGTCCGGAGAGGGTCCTTCGAGGCTGGACCTGATATGGCTCCCCCGTACTTTTCTCACCACTTCTCTGTGAACAAGCTAGGATGCTCCCACCTCAGGGCCTTACACTTGCTTTTTCCTGTGCAGAAGCACTCTTCCTCAGAGTGGCTGTCTCCTTCACTTACTTCTTTGCAAAATTAAGTCACTTTATCAGCAAAGCCTTCCCGGACCGTCTTCAAACCTAACTCCCCTGCAGGACACTTCATATCCTCCTTCCCTGGTTCTTCTTTCTCCTTACAAGTACTACCTAACATATTGTTTCCTCATTTTATCTATTTTCCGAGAGCGGAGATTTTTGCCTCTCTTGTTCATGATGTATTCCCAGCTCCTAGAACAGTGTAGATGTTAATAAACATTTGTAGTTGAATAAATTAATGAATTGTTCTCCTCTTTCACAGTTAGAGAAGCTGAGGCCCCCAGCCCATACAGGAGTTGCCTCAGAGTAACCCCAAGGGTTGTAACCTACCTACATCATAATTAGTGGTGGGGGTCAGGGGCACTTTACTGTAGTTAAAGAATAAACTTTCAGCATCAGTGTACAAATTTGGAACTTTTTTAGGCTGCAAGGAAGAGAAAACTGAATTCCAAATATCTTAACAAGGAACATGTTTACATTATTTCACAGCCCAAGAGATGGGTTGAGAAACAATCTGAATAAACAGCCTGATAAACCCAGTGACTCAACACCATGAACAAGGACCCAGATTCTTTCCATTTTTCCGCATGCCCTTCTAAGGGTGTAAACTTTATAATGCAGGTTAAAAGAGCCCACAGCCCCAAAACACATGACATGGTTCCTTGTGTCACATCCAGACAGGACAGCATCAAGGGAAGGTTGGCTTGCTCTCTCTCCTCTACCCCCACCCCCCAGCAAAGAAACATTTCTTAGGTCACATGCCATACCCTGTTCAGCTTAGACTGATAAGGACCTACCCCAGAGCTCCTTTCCCTTACACCCTGGGTGTTCAGTGAAGGGAGGAGACCTGCACAGAGACCGGATCCTATTGCCTTTTTTCAAAAAGTTTAGGAACCAACATTGTCTGGTATAATGAGTACACTGGGAAAGCCAAAAAAATCTTTGTTTTTATCGTCCCCTTTAAAGCTGCTATCCTATGCATGTAATGAGAACAGTGAAGAAATGAAAAGAAAATGAAAAAAAAGAAAAAAGAAAAGAAAATGAATCGTTATCTCCTCCAAACTCTATGTCTCACCCACATTCTCTTGTGTTATGTTCCTGATGTGCCCAGCAGGTTCAGTGCTGGGAATTCTCCCCCATGCACTCCTTGGGACTAGGCAAGTTTAGTCATTTCACTCCATTTGAAGTTCTTCCAAGAACTCCAGTCCCATAAAAGGCCTATTAAGCCAGAATTTCATCCTGCCCCCTCTTTGCCCTGCCCTAACTTCAATGAAAAACTTGGAAGAGGAGGGGAGTAAAGACCACTTGGTGCCTGAAACCACATTTAGTAATCCGTTTTCTTCAGTGCTGCTTTTCTGGTTTAACACTCTAAATAAAGTAGGAAAGTGGGGTGTGTGAGAACTAAGTAAACATCAGAGATCTTATTCACCATCCACCCACTGGATTCTGTGCCACAAAGTGAACAAAAGAACAGGCAGTTCATTTCTAGAACCTGTTCCCACAGGGTCTGAAGCAACAATTTGCTGTTGTGTGGGAAGAAGCATTCAGCTAACTGCTTTGTGATTACGTGGTGTTATGTGTACAATGCTCCTTTCTGTCAGTATCACTGTCACAAATATAAGTGACTCAGAGGCATCTTCCACTGAAGATGGGGTTGGTTAGTCACCACAGTCTTTCTTCCAAACGCCTTAATTCTTAAACTTTACCTTCCTCTCCTGTTCGCTCTTTGCGTATTTTCATGAGCACCGCTTCACCCCCAAACAAAAGAACTAGATTCCTTATTACTCCAACTAGGAGGGAGGGACCCCTTCTGGGACGCAGGGCTAAGAGGATGAATCTGAAAAGTGATCGTCGATCTCACACTCCTGCCTTGCCCGCATTTAGTTCGTAAGAAAATGAGCTCATCCACCTTGAGACCACTCTGCTATAAGATGAAACACTGAATACACACAGGAGAAAGCTTACACACACATGAGGAGACAGCAGAAAAGAAGCACTTTGCGGAGGTGAACAGGCACTGGGCTGGCAATTAGACGTGATGAGTGGGAAAGGCAAGACAAAATGTCCTCACAGGCAGGAAACAAGGACAGAAAGAAACATTGACCAATATCTGCTTTGTCACAGGCTCAGTGATAAAAAGCTGTCCCAGGAGAAAGCCCCTTGCCAGGAGATTGCCACTATGGGCTTCTATCTCATTCTTAACCTGGCTCCCCTGCACTCTGACTCATGCTGAGGCCACCAAACTCCTTAAAATTTAGGCAGGTAAACACATCTCACTTTCAGGAGACAGCAAGAAAGAGGTCTTTCACCACCCAATCGGTTACTGCTGCCCTAAGAGCTGTCCCCAGGGTTTGCAACATCAAGGCTGGAGAAGCATTCTCGCCTTGTACAGTTGCCCCCTGAACAACGCAGGTTTGAAGTGCGCAGGTCCACTTACACGCGGGTTTTTTCCAGTAGCAAATGACACACCACTACAGGATTCCCGCTGCTTGAATCCGCAGATGCGGAACTGCGGATACGGAGGAACTGTGTATTTGGGGAAAGCCGACTATAAGTTACACAAGGATTTTCAATGCATAAAGGTCAGTGTTTCTAACCCCCATGTTATTCAAGGGTCAATTGTATTGTGTTTTCTGTGTGATTTTTTCTATGCTGATGCAATGATGCCACTGGACAGGAAAGAAGGAAAGGGGGAGTGAAGAGAAAGGGGTTATGAAGCTCCAGATCTCAGCAGCCTGAAACCTCAAGTTTCTCTTTTGAGTTAATCCCATCTTTGTGCTCAACATTCACTTTTTTTTTTTAACATATCTGTTAAAAGCATGAATACACACACCCTCCCAGGAACAAATATTAATTCCTCCAAGACATAGAAAGTGATACAAGAAATTTTCATGTATCGAGATATGGGGAAGTCATTCTGGCTTATACATGAGTTAACGTGAATTTGATGCTAACTAAAATAGCCTGTTAGTGGCCTATCAAACATACATGGTACATGTGCTTTAATTATTAGAGAAAAAGACACGTTGAGCAGAAGTAAAGAATGTCCATGTTAAAAAATAAAGATGAAATGCCTCTCTTCCTGGGACGCCAAAAGTGGTTCTCTTTTGATGATAAAACTCCCTTCCCAGGTGCAAGGCCATGCTAACTTACGATGTACATGCTGGACTGTTTTTTTTTTTTTTTTTTTGAAACCTTGAAGAAATGTAACCCTGATTTGTTTAATGTTCTTTGTTCTAACAAGATATAAAACCGTGCTGAAAACTTTGCTTCTCCAGAGCAATTTCTCAGAGTCATCTGGGAAGTGGGCTTCCGGGCTAGTCCTCAGTTTGGCTCAAATAAAACTCTTTTCTTATTACAGATTGTTTATTGATTATTTTCTTTGACAAAAGGAAATGCTTTGCTAGCTGCCTCATGATCACCAATAGCCTTTCTCATATTTAACAGATTTGTTTTCTTTCCTACTTTTCCTCCGAGCTTACTAGCAAAATGACAGAGCCCTATTACCCTTATTGATTATTTCATAAAAATCGGCTTGAAATGCTGAGGATCTTTTGTTCTTATCATTCTTCATCTACTGGAAGGAAAAAATCGATGTTTAGTTCTCCCAATTACAGACATAAAACAAAAACAAGATTATACTATATGTTTTCTTATATGTTTCTTTCTTCACTTGCTAGCATATAATAAACATCATTTCAATATGCTCCTATACCATTACTTTTAGAGACCTCAGGCTAAACTGTGTCCCTAAATGATATACCATTATTTATTTAGCCAATTTCCTATTGTTGAACATGTATGCTTCTTTGTACTTTTATTCTATCAACAGTAAGCAATGAACATCCTTGTAGCTAACTTTTTGCACAGTTCGTTGATTATTTCCTTAGGGAAATTACCAGAGAAGAAAATACTCAGTCATCCATTTAATTTTAGCCTCACAAAAACAGCTATGATTTACAAAGCAGAAATTGTCAGAGAGATTACATTACATATCCAAGCTCACTCAGTGGCAAAATTTTTTATCTCAAATCCAGGTTTCGTCATTTCATGTCTAGGAGACACTGCACTGTCCGATCCCCTGAAGCTCCTTAGGCCCCCACACTCTACTCTTGTCACCATGGTGGAAGGACAAGGTACCACCTAGGAGGGAAATTCCAGAACACTCTTACTATTCATAGTTTTAGTTTTAAGATATTTGTTCTTTCCACTTGATTACATTCATCTCCAGATCTTCCTACACATGAACCTTGCTGTTTAAGCTCCTGTTTGGGTTCTTTGTTCTTTTTTCTTTTTTTTTTTCACTTCCGTTTGCCCTTTAAAATTGACACACCTATTTTCTAGAGATCATTTAGGTTGCTCTTACATATTATTTGGACCGGCAAATTCCCTCAGACAGGCCTAGGAGGTCCTGATGGGATTCCTCAGCCTGGATTATCAGTCCGGGAACTCCAGGCGAGTGAAAATGACTATAAACACTCAAAAGGATCCAAGATGCTTTGAAACTTGCCCTTGTTATTTTTGTCCTATTGGTTGTATTAGTCAGGGTTTTCTAGAGAATAAAACCAGTAGGATACATGCACATAGAGATTTATTCTAAGGAACTGGCTCACATACTTATGGAGACTGAGAAGGCCCATGATCTGCCACTGGCAAGCTAGAGACCCAGAAAAGCTGATGGTTTGGTTCTAGCCTGAAAGCCAGCAAGTTTGCGACCTAAGAAAAGCCATGTTTCCATTCATGTCAGAAGGCAGGAAAAGACCAACTGAAGTCCCAGCCCAAAGGCAGTGAGACGGGAGGAGTTCCCTCTTACTAGAGGGAGGGTAAGCGTTTTTATTCTATTCAAGCCATCAATTGATTGGATGAGGCCCACCTATATGAGGGAGAGCAATTTGCTCTACTCATTCTACCAATGCAAATGTTAAACTCATCCAGAAACACCCTCACAGAGACACCCAGATTGACATTAACCCAGTATCTGGGCACCCCATGGCCCAGTCAAGTTGACACATAAAATTAACTTTCACAGCAATATTACCAGTAATAGAGGAAAGAAAAATCTGTCTCATTTTCAAGATCAGATAAATGGTCTTCTTGAAAATGCTTATAGATGGCATCCAATCTAATAGCCAATCTTATGAGTAATCAGACCCAAGAACTGGAAAATAGCTATTACCAATTTTAAATGTGGAGTGTAAAGGATGAATTTATGAAACCTAGAGCAATGTTTCTCAGACACGTCAGTCTTTGGACACTTTATACCTTTGAAAACAACTGACAGCCTCATAAAGGTATTGTTTATGTGGGTATGTTTCTTGACACTAACCAAATTAGAAATTAAAACCAAAAAGGTTTTCAAGCATAACAATATAGAAGCACACTATTCATTAGCCCTTAGAGCAACAATGTCATACAACCTCTAGAAAAACCTACTGCCATCATGAGAGAATAAAACAGGCAGTGAAGACTTCAGTATTATTACGAAAATAGTTTTGCTCTTATGCAATCCTTGCTAATGTCTCAGGGACCCCTCAGATATTCTTGGCTCATGCTAAGAGCTTCTGGCCTAGAGGAAGTAAGAAAAAAGTGTGGAAATAAGAAATGTAGTAATGTTCCTGAAGGCTCCACAAACAGAAAGCTATTTGGACTCCACTCTCCTGCAATACATTAATGGTGCTGAACACAAACAGCGATTAGACACTAAACAGAGAATTAATTAAATGTAGGATAAGAACAAAGTGCAGGTCACCATTGATCAATAAAATAAGATGTAAAAAAGATTTGGACAGAAACAAGGAGGAAAAACTACAGCCAAAGATAGAAATTGACTGTATAAATATGACATCTGGAGGATGGGAGGAAGAGAGAGAAGAACTCAAGCATCCAAAATTAAGTATGCCAAAATAGAGTACCAGGGGATGAATTTACCCTATTGCCTGAAACAATTTTGAAAACAGACAAGACAGTTTAAAAACAAACCATGGTTTTCAGACACTGGGTATTAGGTGCCACAGGACGGTGACCTCTGAGAGACAGGAAGAAGCAAAGTAAACCCTATGATTACCCAAGTTCACTGCCTGGAGAGAATTTCCAGCCATGACACAAAATGGGGGTGGGGGCCCAACAATTACTCAATCGTCTCCTTTCTTTTCCTTTTAAATTTATTTACTTATTTATTGGCTGTGTTGGGTCTTCATTATTGCACACAGGCTTTCTCTAGTTGCAGTGAGCAGGGCTACTCTTCGTTGTGGTGCACAGGCTTCTCAGTGTAGTGGCTTCTCTTGTCGCAGAGCACGGGTTCTAGGTGCACGGGCTTCAGTAACTGCGGCACGTGGGCTCATCAGCTGTGGCTCATGGGCTCTAGAGCGCAGGCTCAGTAGTTGCGGCACAGGGGCTCAGCTGCTCCACAGCATGTGGGATCTTCCAAGACCAGGTCTCAAACTTGTGTCCCCTGCATTAGCAGGCAGATTCTTAACCACTGTGCTACCAGGGAAGCCCTCAATAGTCTCCTTGAGTTGAGGAGAAGGCAGTATGAGAACAGCGAGTCCAAGGCAAGTAGAGTTCACAAGACCAAGATCCAGGAAGAAGAGAACCGCACAGAGAGTGCTCTGGAGATTTACAGAGGATCCTCCTTTAGTCTTCAGCTGAGTAACTATTAGCAAGGCTGGGGAAAAATACCTGAGAGCTAATCATGAGGGGTCACATAGGGCTGGGAATAGTTTGTGCTTTCACTAGCCAGAGTGGGAAATCCTTGTAATTCAGAGACATCAAATAGAGTACTCAAAAGTGCACTGTCCCTGTAGTGGGAGAAAATTAGCCCTATAGGATTTTCTGATCCCACCTAACAGATTATAAAAACAAGGCTCAAAAAGAATTAAACTCTTTCCAAGTAACTTAACTGAGCCCCAGAAAAAAAAATGTTAATAATTACAGGAGTACAAAATACCCAGCAATAAATAAGGTAAAATTCACTGTGTCTGGCATATAATAAAAATCACCAGGTACTCAAAGAAGCAGGAAAACACAAACCATGATAAGGAGACAAATCAATAAAATGAACAGATCCAGAGAGGGCACAGACAATAAGATTAGTAGACATGGGCATTAAAATAGTTACTATATTTCTTGTGTTCAAGAAAGCAGAGGAAACATTGAGCAAGTAGAAATTCAAATATATATAGGAAAAGGTCCAAAAAGAACTTCTCAATATAAAAATGACAATATCTGGGATTAAAATACGCTGGATGGGATTATTGCATATTAGACACTACAAAAGAAACAATAAATGAACTTAAAGCAATTGAAACTATGCAAAATGAAGCATAGAGAGAAAAACTGAAAAAGCGTGAGTGGTAGATTACTATGCTCTGAGCAACTTCAGGCAGCCTAATACATGTATAATTGAAATCCCCATAAAAAGAGAATAATAGGAGAAAATAAAAAAATTTTGAAGAAATTATTGTCCAAATTCCCTGATTATGATCTTTAATATAACCATATGAATATGGTTGTATATTTTCTCCATATGATGTGTATTTTGTCTATATTTCTTGTGCTCAGGGTTCATCAGCTTTTGAATCTATGGGTTATATGACACAGGAGTTGGGGTGGGAGGACAACTGCAGGAGCAAAGTCCTTGAGAGGAGGTGGGATCCAGTGCCCCATAAGAAGGGGATCAGAGCACTGGCAGAACTTCTATATAACAGGAGGAAATGTGGAGAACAGGATGGTAGGTTTTAGATGGGCAGCATGAAATTCTCTTCACTTTGTTCCTACTGTTCCAATTAAATATGAAGCAAAATCCCTGGCTTAGTGAGAGGATGGAAGAGGAGACATTAGGCTTTAAGAGGGGAGGAAAAGGTAGGAAATACTCTTGGGAGAGGGAGGAGGAGAAGAGGGAGCAGGCTAGGGAAATGTAGTTGCATTGACAGTAAGTTCTGAGAGCACACTAGAGTTTATGGTCACAAATAAAATATGAGACAAGTCAGCACTGTGAAATGTTTTTCTCCTGTCATGTTCATCTGTGTGGGTGCTGGTATAGAGCATATCAACAGTTGGATTTAGTCAAGCTTATGCAAGGCAATTATCTAAGACTTCAGTTGAGTGGGTACATATATTAAGATTTGAAATATTAATAGAAACTTTCTAGCAGAACTAAAGAGGATATTCAGGTAAAAGGAACAACACATGGAAAAAATGAAAGACTAAAACGTCATGATACATTGAGAAACCTACATGAAGTTTGGTGTTACTGAAGCAAAAAGTAGAAGAGCAGGGAATGTATCAGGAGATAATACTAGAGAGATTGGTGGTTTAGTATTATCTCCTGGCAGGTAAATCTACTAAAAGTAGTAGATAGTAAATGACATGCAATATCATGTATGGTAAGAATAACGGAACTTACATATACATAATGGACAGAGAGACATTAGGGAATTGTGATGAACGTTCCAAGAAATAAAAGTCCAGGACCCGACAGTTTCATTGGTGCATTCTTACCAAACTTTTAAAGAAGAATTAATATCAATCCTTCTCAAACTCTTCAAAAAAAAAAAAAAAACAGGAGATGAGGAAACACATCCAAACTCACTTTGTGAGGCCAGCATCACCCTGATACCAAAACCAGACAAGAACACTACAAAAAAAAAAAGAAAAGAAAATTACAGGCCAATATCCCTGATGAACATAGATGCAAAAATCCTCAACAAAACATTAGCAACCAAATTCAATAATACATTAAAAGGATCATAAATTATAACCAAGTGAGATTAATTCCAGGGATGCAAGGAAGGTTTAACATAAGAAAAATCAATCAACATGATATACCACGTTAACAAAATGAAGGATAGAAATCATACGATCTTTTCAATAAATTAGAAATGCATTTGACAAAATCCAACATCCACTAATGATAAAAACTCTCAACACTGTGGATATAAAGGGAATGTACTTCAACATAATAAAGTTAATATATGGCAATCCCACAGCTAACATCATACTCAATGGTGAACAGCTGGAATCTTTTCCTTTAAGATCAGGAAAAAGACAAGGATGCCCACTCTCACCACTTTAATTCCACATAGTATTCAAAGTCCTAGCCAGAGCAATTAGGCAAGAAAAAGAAATAAAAGTCATCCAAATTGAAAAGGAAGAAGTAAAACTGTCACTATTTGCAGATAACATGATATTTTATATATGGAAAACCCTAAAGACGCCAACAAAAACCTGTTAGAACTAATCAACAAATTCAATAAAGTTGCAGGATACAAAATCAATATACAAAAATATGTTGTGTTTCTATACACTAATAATGAACTATCAGAAAGAGAAATTAAGAACACAATCCTATTTACGATTGCATTAAGAGAAAATACCCAGGAATAAATTTAACCAAGAACGTAAAAGATCTCTATACTGAAAACTATAAGACATTGATAAAAGAAATTGAAAACATAAATA
Source organism: Hippopotamus amphibius kiboko (assembly GCF_030028045.1). Taxonomy (NCBI): domain Eukaryota; kingdom Metazoa; phylum Chordata; class Mammalia; order Artiodactyla; family Hippopotamidae; genus Hippopotamus; species Hippopotamus amphibius. The sequence goes on from NC_080198.1 coordinate 81,638,846, forward strand.
AATGGAAAGATATTCTTTGCTCAAGGACTGGAAGAATATTGTTGAAAAGTCCACACTAACCAAAGCAATCTACAGATTCAATGCAATCTCTATCAAAATTCCAATAGCATTTTTCACAAAAATAAAACAACAACCCTAAAATTTGTATGGAACCACAAAGACCCTGAATGGCCAAAACAGTCTTGAGAAAGAAGAACAAAGTGGAAGGCATCACGCTCCCCTAATTTCAAATTACGTTCAAAGCTATGGTAATCAGAACAATATGGTATTGGCATAAAAACAGATACATAAATTAACTGAACAGAAAAAAGTTCAGAAATAAACCCACACATGTATAGCCAGTTAATTTATGACAAAAGATCCAAAAATATACAATGGGAAAAGGACAATCTCTTCAATAAGTCGTGTTGGAAAACTGGACAGACACGTGCAAAAGAATGAAAATAGACCACTATCTTAAATCATACACAAAAAATTAACTCAAAACAGATTAAAAACTTGAATATAAGACCTGAAACTGTAAAGCTCCTAAGAAGAAAACAGGTGATAAGCTCCTTGACATTGGTGTTGGTTATGATTTTTTGGATTTGACACCAAAAGCAAAAAAGGCAACAAAAACAAAAATAAACAAGTGGGACTATATCAAACTAAAAAGTTTCCACAGAGCAAAGGAAACCATGAAGAAAATGAAGGCAACCTATCAAATAGGAGAAAATATTTGCAAACCACCTATCTGTTAAGGGATTAATATACAAAATATATAAAGAACTCATACTACTCAATAACAAAAAAAATCCAATAAAAAAATGGGCAGAACATCCAAATAGATATTTTTCCAAAGAAGACATCTGTATAGATGGCCAACAGGTACATGAAAGGATGCCCAACATCACTAATTATCAGTGAAATACAAATCAAAACTACGAGCTATCACCTCATACTTATTAGAATAGCTATTATCAAAAAGACAAGAAATAACAAGTGTTGGTGAGGATGTGGAGAAAAGAGAACTCTTGTGCACTGTTATTGGGAATGTAAATTGGTGTGGCCACTATGGAAAACAGTATGGAGATTCCTCAAAAAATTAAAAATAAAACTACCATATGATCTAGCCATTTCACATTTGGGTATTTAATCAGAGGAAACAAAAACACCAATTCAAAAAGACATATGCACTCCCATTTTCACTGCAGCATTATTTACAATAGTCAATATATGGATGCAAACTAAGTGCCCATCACACACTGTTTTTCAGCCATAAAAAATAAGATAATCTTGCCATTTGTAACAACATGGATGGACCTGTAGGGCAGCATGCTAAGTGAAATAAGTCAGAGAAAGACAAATACCATATAATCTAACTTGTATGTGCAATCTATAAAAAACAAAAAGAAAATCTGAGCTCATAGATACAGAGAACAGATTGGTGTTTGCCAGAGACAGAGGATGGGGTGGAGGGGGGTGGTAGGAGAAATGGGTGAAGGGAGTCAAAATGTGCAAACTTCCAGTTATAAAATAAATGTCATGGAGGAGTAATGTACAGCAAGATGACTGTAGTTAATACTGAACTGCATATTTGAAAGTTGCTAAGAGAAAATCTTTTGTTGTTTTTTTTTTTATATTTTTAAATTTTTATTTATTTATTTATTAGCTGTGTTGGGTCTTCGTTGCTGCACATGGGCTTTCTCCAGTTGCGGTGAGCAAGGGCTACTCTTCACTGTGGTGTGTGGGCTCCTCATTGCAGTGGCTTCTCTTGTTGCAGAGCATGGGATCTAGGCATGAGGGCATCTGTAGTTGCGGCTCATGGGCTCCAGAGCACAGGCTCAGTAGTTGTGGCACATGGGCTTAGTTGCTCCGTGGCATTTGGGATCTTCCTTGATTGAACCCATGTCCCCTGCATTGGCAGGTGGATTCTTAACCACTGCGCCACCTAGGAAGTCCCTCTAAGAGTAAATCTTAAAATTTCGTCTCATGAGAAAAGAAATCATCACTATGTATGATGATGGATGTTAACTAGACTTATGTTGATCATGTTGTAATAGATACAAATATCAAATTATCATGTTGTTTATCTGAAACTAATATGTTTTATCTCAAGTATACCTCAATTAAAAATTTTTTAAATCATGTACATCATAGGTCACAACAAAGTAAACTGGAAAATTACAAATGTTTCTGCTTCTGTATTCTATATGCATTTTCTCCAGTTGGTGTGATCTCATTTGATTCTTCATATTAGGTTTGCTTTGAGAAGTGGTTTTCCAAAATTCACTAGTCTACTAATAAAATATACTACTCTTTTAAAAAAACAGTTATAATGATGAGAAATGAGTTGGTTCATTCTGTACTTTAAAGAGATCGCTCTGGCAGCAGTGGGGAGTATATATTGAAGTGGGTCAAGATTAGAGATATGGATTCTGGTGTAGGCAAAATAATAACCCTCCAAAGATGCCCATGTCTTAATTTCTGGGACCTAGGAATATGTTATCCTATATGGCAAAAGAGATGTTATGGAGGTGAGTAAATTAATGATTTTGGGATGGAGAGATAATCTTGGATTACCCTGGATTACCTGGGTAGACCTTGTATAATCACAAGAGTCATGATAAGGGAAAAAAGGAGGCAGAGAAATTAGAGAAATGCAACTACAGAGCCAGCCATCAGAGTGCAGGAGAAATTTGAAGATGCTATACTGCTGGCTTTGAAAATGGAGGAGAAGGTTATGTTACAACCATAGAAAATTAGTGTTTTGTTGTCTAGATCAAAAAAGAAATTTGCCCTAAAAAAAGGAAACACGGCAGATGACTAACTTGCCACCACAAATCATTCTCCTTCCTAAGTACAATGGTATCACTGGAAAGTTGCTGCCTGGCCCCGGGGAGGGATTGCATGTCTCAGTCCCCCAGCAACGAGTTGTCATGTGACTACTTCTTGCCAATGGAATGTGAACAGAAATACTGTGTGTCACTTCTAAGGCCAAAGACCTGAAAACCCAGGTGTGCATTCTGTACTCTCCCCATCCTTTGGCTGAGTGAGATCTCTGAGGCTCTAGGTGGCAGGAGAGCAAGGGGTACAGAGCCACAGTATCAATGGAGATCCCCAAATCTCCATACAGAAGGTCGCTTGCTGACAAGGAACACCCACATAGGTCTGTGTGAAGAGCAGGAAACACACTTCTATTTTTTTCAAATCACTGATTGAGACATTTGTTTTCATCTTAAAAATTGGCACTGCAACTAGAATGCTGTTTTAACAGAATCCTACAGTAAGTGCCATCATTCAGGGGATGGCAGAAATTGATGGAGGAATTGGAAAGATGGAGACCAGGTTATGCAGTGGCAATTGATTTGAAAAAACTTGGCTGCCAATAACTAAGTACCTGCCAAGCTTGCAGCTCTAAATTAGAATGTATTTGTGTTAGCTCGTTACTGGCTGTTTTTAGCTTGCCATTGGAAGAAAGATGAGCTTGGGCAAGAATTGACCAGTTTGCAAGCAAAAATGAAAGGAAATATAGAGAATGCAGCTATCTGGGGTTTCCCACAATTGGAAAGTCTGCATAATTCTAGAACTCAAACTTTAATAGGTAACTGAAAAGGTTTCAAACAACAGAGGCCCTTTATGTTTTCAGTTATACAATGTGACTCAGTCTTAGAACAAAAATCAGAATAAGAATATTTCCTTCCCACCTAAGCCTGTTGTTTTAAGGTAGCTTTAAGATAGGCATCATTAAGTTAAGAGAAAGGTGTGGGGCAACAAAGCCAAGAAATAAAGCAGACCTGAGAATGAGGTCTGGGATAAAAGTCTAGTTGTAAGTCCTGGCATATGAAACTGCCTGGAACACGAACCTACTTTAAGTTATGGAGGGAGGAAGTTACATTGCCGAAGAATCCACAGTACTGAACAAAAATACTGTCAATGGTACAGCCACTATAGAAAACTAAAAATAGTTCCTTAGAAAACTAAAAATAGAATTACCATATAATTCAGCAGTCCCACCTTTATGCATATACCTGGAGAAAACCATAATTCAAAAAAATACGTGTACCTCAATGTTCATAGCAGCACTATTTATTATTATTATTATTACTATTATTATTATTTATAATAGCCAAGACATGGAAGCAACCTAAATGTCCATCGACAGAGGAATGGATAAAGAAGATGTGGTACATATATACAATGGAATATTACTCAACCATAAAAAAGAATGAAATAATGCCATTTGCAGCAACATAGATGAACCTAGAGATTATCATACTAAGTGAAGGTCAGACAGAAAAAAAATACCATATGATATCACTTATATGTGGAATCTATAAAAAAAGATACACATGAACTTATTTCCAAACAGAAACAGACTCACAGACTTAGAAAACAAACTTATGATTACCAAATGGTAAAGGTGGGGGGGATATATTAGGAGGTTATATATACACACGACTATATATAAAAGATAATCAAAAAGGACCTACTGTATAGCACAGGGAACTCTACTCTATATAATAACTTATTTGGAATCTGGAAAAGAATAGATATATGTATATGTATACCTGAATCATTTTGCTGTACACTTGAAACTAACAATATTGTAAATCAACTATACTCCAATGTAAAATAAAAATTTAAAGAAAACAAAGATAATATTTCAATGCCCATGAAAAAAAAATTCTGTTGAATGTTTAAGCATTATCTTCAAACCCCAAAACTTGCACAAACAGAAAGCTCAGCAGAACCAAAGGACATTCTCTGACACCCACTCCAATAAGGCCATTCCCACCAGTGGAATCCCTACCAGAGAGCTGGTTCCATATTGAATCAACGGACACTTCCCCCAACCACCATTCACCCCCTGGCCAGGACAGAGGGACTGACTTCACGATGTCACAAACTCAGCATGACTTCACCTTGCCAGGGAGCAGGGACTGCTGTGTGACTCCCATTTTTCCTCTCAATTGTTGAATGCCCCAATGTCATTAGTCTGTTAAAACAAAACTAAATATTTTAGACCTTATTGCAGTAAAAGAGATTACTGCCTCGATGGAGGTTTAGCTGTGACTCAGGAGGGAGAAGTCAGAAATGGGATATTTATACATTTCAGAGTCCAGGATAGATTGATTGAGGGCAAGTCTTTCAAGGTGAGGCAGTATTTGAGACAAGGCAAAGTATGTGCTGTAATAGTCTAGGATTGGTAGATGTAAGTGAAAGGGAAGGTCTTGAAGCAAAGCCTTGATACGTAAGCTGCTGATAATTGAGCGATTTACCTAGGTGAGCAGACCATTGTATCTCAACGAAAAAATCTCTGGGCATTTCCTAAAGTAAACCATAAAATTATTTCTTGATTTACACCAATGTCTTTCCAGGTCAAAATTTTCCTGGAACAAACAACAAAATCGTGGTCCAAATTCTTAGCTAAGTCCAATTGACACAAATATTCTCAATTCCCACTATTCTAGCTAGCCTGTCCCTGCTCCACCATGATATGGGTGTTGCCAAGCCATGAAGAGCCACATCCAGACCTGTGCAGAGGACTGTTCCTCATCCAGAGATCTAAGATTTGGGGGAGGCATTGATTGAAAATCCCTTGGGGAGGAAGTAGGTATATTCTGTGTCTGGAAGGAAGTTTGAATGTGGATATTGGCTACACAGATGGTTGGGACATGTAAGAAACATTCAGCTGTGCTTCCCTTCCATTGCCTGGAATCATCACTAGGAAGTAGCTGCCCAGCTAGAGGCCACATTTTCCAGCTTCCTGAGAGGCTAAGTGGAGACTTGTGACTGGTTTCAGCAATGTGAATGCGACGGGAGTAGAGATGATGCAGGTCACTTTTCAATTTGAAATCTGTGAAACAGGTGTGCCTTCTCCATTTTCTCTTTCTCCATCTGGCACTGAAGGCAAAGTATTTTCGAGCTCTAGAGGAAGACCAAGCCACAAGGGGAAGAAGCCTGGATGCCTGAATCCACATGTGAAAAGTTGCCCACAGCTAGACCAGAGCTACTCACAGTGGTTTGTTAGGTAAGGTAGAAGATATAAACATCTCTTGGGTTAAGTCACTGAGATTTCACAGCATATTTATAATCATATGTAGCATTGCCCTAACTAATATCTAGGGCTTATTATAAAAGCTGCAAAATATATATCAATGGCCACATTTGATATATTCATTGTCAAAGCAGTACAAGTGGGACTTCCCTGGTGGTGCAATGGTTAAGAATCTGCCTGCCAATGCAGGGGACACGGGTTCAATACCTGGTCCGGGAAAATCCCACATGCTGCAGAACAGCTAAGCCCGTGCATGACAGCTACTAAGCCTGTACTCTAGAGCCCATGAGCCACAACTACTGAAGCCCGCGCACCTAGAGCCCATGTTCTGCAACAAGAGAAGCCATTGCAATGAGAAGCTCGTGCACCACAGCAAAGAATAGCCCTGCTCTCCACAACTAGAGAAAGCCTGCATGCAGAAACAAAGACCCAAAGCAGCCAATAAATAAATAAATAAACTTATTTAAAAAAAAAAAAAGCAGTACAAGCACACATGTATGGAATCATGCAATTTTTGTAACAACCACCATCTATATAAATAGAAGAAACAGGAAAGAATACCCATTAAAATGTTAATAAAGATGTCTGAGTATTGGCATTACTAATAATTTCTTATTTTTTATGCTTTTCTGAATTTTCCAAATGCTCTATAATATGAAATATTTTTGGTATAAGGAAAAAGAAGTTTTTTAAAAAAGATGTAGCTATTAATAACTAGATGTGGGTGTCTCTAAGACATAAACCATTATTACTGTGTCCTGGCACATGGTAGGTCCTCAACAAGTATCTACTTAATAATAATAACAATAGCAACCACAACAACAACTAGTAATGAAGTTCTCATGTACAATAGCCTTTGGTTTCCCAGAGGTTGGTGATAGAACAGAAGTGGAGGGTTACATGGTTGTTTTTTTGTGTTTGAAGATGTTCTTTCCTCAACAAAAAGCAACTTCATTAATAGGTCACTTTAAAAAATAAGAGTGTTTGGAAAGTAACACCAAAATGAACTTTACTCAGGCAGAGTTTAAAAAGTGTAAGGCTAAAACAACAGCTTTCCAGACATGCCTGACCTAATACTGCTGTGACTCATAATTAAGAGCCGTCATCAGGGTAAGCAAATGGTTCCTGAAATCGCCTGGGATCAGAGCGGAGTGGCTGGCAGTGGTGCCTTGCTCCCCAGGGGGATGCTGAAGTGCCATCCAGTCCTGACTACCTCTGAAAACATGCGTTCTATCACCATGGCAGCAAGGCTGATCATCTCATCTTGATTAAAGAGGTCTCTGCTCTCAGCTCCGTGAGGGTAAAATCAGCACTTCCAGATGCAGGATGAGTCATTGTTTTTGGCCTCATTAACATGGTATAGCCCTTCTGTCTGCTAACAACCAGACACTTAAAACACAAAAACCAAAAATCAAATTCAGTTAACGAAATGAGTAAAATGAGGCAGCCAGGCAGTGAGATTTACAGCAAATAATTCCAAATCCCAACTTTGCTTTGGACGAGGAAAAGGTGAACTGAAAAACAAAACAAAAACACAGCTCTAGAAAACTACATGAACCCTTTAAATGTGCATGTTCTCTAAAGTGCCAGCACCACCTGGTTGTTAGAAGAAAATGTTGATTCAAGCATGTACTCAGTTCTGAAGAACAAAGAAGGTGGTTATGATGAAGGGTTCCTGGTTGAATGTGCCTCTTCAGAAGAAATTTGGAGCCAGAGGAGAGGCTGTGTCTTGCTGCTGCTGAAATGGAGGGTTGAATGGACAGGAAATGGAAAGCCCAGTAATAGCTTAGTGTGGAGAGGAGCCAGCTAGGCAGTTGGGAACATTCTGAAGCAACCTTGTGGCTTTTGGAAGAGTAGATATGTTTCATTAAGTAAGAGAGGCACATGAAAGAGACTGAGCTGGACCATAAGAAAATGCAACTGTTCAACTCAAAGTTGACCAAGTAAGGATTTGTGATCAGATTTTCCCAGGGTTAAACACACACACACACACACCACACACACACACACACACACACACACACACACACACACACACACACACACACACACACACACACAGAGGACAGAAAATACAGAGTTCAAACTAGAGTTTTTTCCACTCCCCTCCACCCACAAAAATGTACAGGCAGCCTTCAGCACAAATAGCTAACTGAAGCCCCATTTTTTTTTTTTTTCTTGCAGCGATGACCCTCTAAAATTTCACAGTCTTCAATACTGCAACTGGGCCAATATTCTTACATGGAGACCCTTTCTGATGATTCTGGTTCCAAAGGGAGCATCTTGTGGGCTGGGATGGCAGAAGTAAGACTCTCCATTAGGATGAAAGGAGAGACTAATAATCTGTCAATACAAGTTATGAAGAGCTAGGATTATCTTTCAAGAGCCCGAGTGAACATGATCTCATTCTTAAAAACATTACAACATAGAACAGTTTGGTAAAAAAACCAGAAAAGCTGAGGGAAAGAGATTATATCCAGGACAGCACTGAGAGCTGCGATATGCATGTGCAAGTGAAGAGCAACTCAGAGGGTCTCCTAAGGTCAAAGCTACACTGTGGATGGATAACAGCAAGTAAGTTCCCAGTTGCTTTGAATGAAAGCTATCTCAGTGTCTCAGAACAAAGCATTGGAAGAAATCCAATAAACAAAATAGATTCAGGCTCCAGACACCTCTAACAAAATGTGGTTATGGAGGAGAAAATATCCAAATGTGAATTGTAAACTACACAAGTGCAGGAAATAAAGAGCCAGTGACTATATTTAGTCTGAAATGTACTAGTCAATTGAATTTCACATTTCCTAAAGCAGTCTGATTTCACTTGGGTTGAACGGATTCTGCAGAAAAGAATAATTGCAAATAATAGAGTGGATATCAACAAGCAAGACTGATGGCAAAATGCTTGTAGAGATAAGATTGTCTTTAAAAATCTGTGGTACCTAAGATCTAGTATCAGCCCATTGTCCATATTAAGGGCTACTGGACACCTCTCCCTTAATTTCCTGGGACATCTACTTTGCCTAGGAAATTCAGATAGGTAATTGAGAATCAGTGTTTTTTTTCTCTCTCCCTAAACTTACATAAAAGCTTCAGAGAAGAATAGGAGCTCTGACTAAATTGAGGATGTGGAGTTTGTTTCATACTCCACCCTAGATAAAAACATGTTTAAAGATGTAGGAAAGAAATCCCTTTTCATCCACAAGCGATATTCAAATATCAGATTAACAGTTGTCTAAAATCTTCATTTTGCTTCTTAAAAAATTGAACTGGAAGCCCTATGTGAAGAAGTACAAGAATCTGAGACACGTTTAGATAATCTTTATATTTTTCTCCCCTGGTAAATATCTAATATCTAGTTAGGGTAGTCTGGATCAATAGAACTAAGGTTAGGAGGTTTGAGGAGTCAAGTTAGTATTGAATTTCTGCTTTCTCAAGGATCGTTCCATCGGTTAGCAAATGTTTGAGTAAAATCAGCCCATTCTTGGATTTATCTTTTGAACTCTCCAGGGTCTTTTTTGTTTTGTTTTTTGTTTTTAGTCACACTGCTGTTAGATATGTGAGGACCTCTCTCTGAAATCTTTCATATCTGCTTTTTTACCAAGGGCCATAAAATGCCACCATTCTGGATATCTGAGTTTTATGATTCCAAAGCAATCCTGGAAACAATGTACTACAGGTAAGAAGGACACATGACTATCATCATCAAATGATCACTGTCATTAATTCCAACACCACTCCCATCCAGGAATGTCCCAGGTTGGATTGCCAAGAAAATGACGATGAGACAGAGTTAGGGGCACAAGATATTTATTAGAGATCAACGCCTATGAAGAAAAGGAGAGGAAGCAGGACTGGGGACAGGGAGAAGTCAAAATACAATGGACTGCCAGCAAACCTTGGCCAACCAGACCAGAAGCTCTTGAGAAAGTGTGGCCTGTCGAGAGCGTCACACATTGAAATGAAATGGCTGGTCTTTAGATTCCTTCTCTGGTCAGTCACTCTATGCGGGCTGTCCTGGAAAGGGCATGAACTTAAGTGAGAAGATTCTCTGCTGCTGAGGCAGACTGTGAAGGAGCTGACAGGTTTTCAGTTTGTCTGGTAATCACACTCTCCACAAACTGAGTAGCAAGCTTCTCTTTGGAGGGGATCTGGACAGTGCTTCTTCATATTTATCAAAGGAAATTTTTGAATTTCCTCTTAAAAATGACCGTGACTCATATGTCCACATTAATGTTTAGAACAGTGTTATTCATAATAGGCAAAAGAGGAAACCACCCTAAACGTCCATCAACTAATGACTGGATAAAAATTGGGTCGACAAAAAAGTTTGTTCAGGTTTTTCTGTAAGATGTTATGGAAAAACCCAAATGAACATTTTGACCAACCCAATACAATGTGGTATATCCATCCAAAGGAATATCGCTTGGCAATGAAAAAGAATTAAGCGCTAATAGTTGCTACAACAGGGATGGATGTTGAAAACATAATGCTAAGTGAAAGAAGCCAGTTACAAAAGACTACATATTGTATGATTTCTTTTGTATAAATATCTGGAATAGGCAAATCTACATAGACAGAATGCAGACTAGTGGTTGCTTAGGACTTGGGTTGGGATAGAAAGGAAGATGACTGATAATATATATGAGGTTTCTCTTGGGGATGATAAAATATCAAACTTAGATGGTTGGGATGCACAACTCTGTAAATACACTAAAACCACCCAATTTACCATTTTAAATCAGTGAAATTTATAGTACGCCCAGTAGATTTCAATAAAAATGTTTTTAAAAGGGTCACCACTCAAGTCAGGTAGGCAAATACACTTCTTGCTCTCCTCTGAATGTATTCGACTAATCACTTTTACCAATGGCAATGTCAGTATCATCATCATTAATATTTATAGGCACTGGTACCAGGCACTCATCTAAAATGCTTTGCATCCATTATCTCATGTCTATATCAAACAATAATTATTTGCTTCCCCATTTTATATATGATGAAATTTAGGTTTAGAGAGAATTAAGGTATTTTCCTAGGACTACAGAGTTAGTAACATCAGAACTATGATTCATTCTCTTTCTCGTTCCAGAGTTGCTTAATTACCTGTGTTTTTTAAGAGCTCAAAACACCTGTGTTGATTTAGTGGCACCGTCCTAAAATTAACCCTGTATGATGATATGATGATTTCACATTTTACATGCCCTGTCCTCTATGAGGTTTAAGAGAATTTAAATCATATCTTCCAATTATTCATTTTGATATTATTTGGATAATCAAATTTTAATCCATTTCTCTACTTTTGGGAGCAAATTATCACCCCATCTCCATAATAAAATAATTATTTCCTGGCATCTAGAGGAATCTGAGGAAAATTAGGCAGTGGTTCAATGTTTTCCATTGAAGATATTAAATTTTCTTTCCATGTGGGTGTAATAAACTTTACAAGAAGAAAAAGAGACTGAGAATGAGGTGACAATAAGATTTATGTGGAATATTGTTGGATTTCTACAAACTTGTAGACTAATAATTATTTTCTTTATAGACAGTTACAAACTTTTTGAGGCATAGCAAGGGAACATTCTTTACACTATGATTTAATATGCAACAAAGCAGGACTACAAACAAATGACCTCATGAATACAGTCTCAAAAAAAATGTGCCCTGACACTTTGCTAAAGGCCTCAGGATCACTTGTGATGTTTCTTCAGTTAAGTGGGATTTTAATTTGTTGTAGATTAGAAGGTGTGAGTCTAGAATCTATCTCTGGTGGATACTCCTTGCCCTGCAACAAAATGATATCTGACAAACTGTGCATCTCATCAAGAGGGAGTCATTCCAATATATAGCCCCAATGAAGTTTATTTTAAAAATAAGAGAGATTTTGACAAAATGAATAATGATTTTTTGGATAGAAGCAAATTTTAAAACTCAGATTTTAAAAATTATTGTTACCAAGAAAAGACACAAATTACTAATATCATAAATGAAAAAGGAGTCATCACTACCAAACTCATGGATGTCAAAAGAATAATAAAGGAAAACTATGAACAGCTCCATGCTCACAAATTTGGTAGATTAAATTGACTAATCCCTAAGACACAAACTACCAAAACTCATACAAAGAGAAACAGATCATTTAAATAGGCCTGTATCTATTAATGCAACTGAATCAATAATTAATAAATTTCCAAAAAAAGAAAGCGCCAGTCCCATTCCACTGGTTAATTCTACCAAACACTTAAGAAAAATATAAATTCTCTACAATTTCTTCCAGGAAACAGAAGCAGAGTACACACATTCTAACACATTCTGTGAGGTTAGTATTATCATAATATCAAAGCCAGATTAAAGACACTATTAGAAAGGAAAACTATACACCAATATTCCTCATGAACGATGTAAACATTCTCAATAAAATATTAGCAACTTGAACCCAACAATTTATTTAAAAAATTATATACCATAATAAACCAAGACTGGTTCAACATTTGAGAATCAATTAATGTAATCCATCACATCAATATGTTAAAAAATATGATCATATCAGTTGTAGAAAAAGCTTATGATAAAATTCAACACCAATTCACGATAATAAGAATCAGCAAACTAGGAACAGAAGTGTTTTTCCTAGGGATTTCCCTGGTGGTGCAGTGGTTAAGAATCTGCCTGACAGTACAGGGGACATGGGTTCAACCCCTGGTCCGGGAAGATACCACATGCCATGGAGCAACTAAACCCATGAGCCACAACTACTGAGCCAACACACCACAACTACTGAGCCCACATGCTGCAACTACTGAAGCCCACATGCCTAGAACCCATGTTCCACAACAAGAGAAGCCACCGCACTGAGAAGACCACGCACAGCATCAATGTAGCCCCCACTTGCCCCAACTAGAGAAAGCCTGCGTGCAACAATGAAGACCAACATAGCCAAAAATAAATAAATTAAATAAAATAAATAAATAAAATTAAGAGAAAAAAAAAAAAGAAGTGGCTTTCTTTGAGTGATGTCAGCAAGATGATGGATAGGAGATATGAGCCTTTGATTCCCCTTCAAACCCAACAATGAAACAGCAATCCATGAATAAAAATAACCCACAATACTTCTGACAAGTGGCTACTGAGCCTCTGCTCAAACACCCCCAATGACGGGAACTCACTACTTGACACAGGAACACATTCTCATTTTCAAATCAACTTTTATTTCTGTGGAATTTTACATATAATAATACACACCCAATTTTTAGGGCATACACTGATTAATTCTAACAAATTTATACTGGGAGATTGGCATAATCTGAGATAACAATAATCACTGGTGAGATTGGCATAACTGAGATTTCTGGAAATGGCTAGGAACAAAAAAGAAGGGTGGGGACTCTCAGTATCAGTCATGCATCAAGTGCCACCATGGTTTCCAGTGGCCCTTGTGGCAGCTGACAGCTGCAGACCCCCTATACTTTTCACAGCTGAAGGCCCCATAGAGTTCTTTGGTGTAGAGCCAAGTGGCCTGTTCCAGCAGGTTTGCCACTGACACAACCAACAGCCATCACTGCTGTGGACCCCTGGAGAGGGAGACATTGCTGCCTGCTCACCCACTCCAAAAGGAACCATTGTTGCACCACCCCAGGATCAGGGCTGCCCCACCTCCACAATCCTGCACATGCCCCAGATCTGGAGTTGCAGCCACTATGTGTGCCCACACTCCAGACCTCAGCTTTGTGGCTGCTTTGCCCATGCCCCTGCTACAAATCCTAACTCAGCAGCCAGTCTATGAGTGCCTGTGCCTAGGACATCAGAATACCCACACCCCAGACCTGTAGTCTCACTGACAGAGCTGCATGGAGACAATGCTGCCACACCCTCCCCCGTGTTGAAACCACCAAACCCCACCCCCAGCCAGTGCCCTCACACCCACTGGTAGATAAAGATCTTTCTCTACCAAAGCCAGTCCATAAGGTTTGGAAGAGGTGACTGTTCCATCAAATGTGCAGATATCAAGGTAAGTCTACAAGAAACACGAAAAAAATCCAGGGAAATGATAGCACCAAAGGAACACAATAATTTTCTAGTAACTGTCTCCAAAAAATGGAGATTAAAGATCTGCTGGAAAAGAATTCAAAGTAATTCTTTTAAGGAAGCTCCACAAGCTACAAGAGAGTACAGATAGACAAAATGAAATAAAATCCAGAAAACAATACATGAGCAGGAAGTTCAACAAAGAGATGGAAATTATAAAAAAGAACCAAACAAATTCTGAAGCTGAAGAGTACAATGGCTAAAATAAAATTGTAATGGAGAATATCAACAGAAGATCCTATCAAGCAGAAGAAAAAACCTGTAACTCAAAGATAGGTCATTTGAAATTATCCAGTTAGAGGAACAAAATTTTTAAAAATTTTATAAGAGTAAAGAAAATATATGGAATTTATTGGAAAGCATTCAGTGAAATACATTATGGGAGTCCATGAAGTAAAAGAGAGAGACAAAGGGACAGAAAGCATATTTAAAGAAATAATGGCTGAAAACATCTCAAATCTAGGGATTGATATCATCATCTATGTATGTGAAGCTTATAGGTCCCTAAATTCACTCTAAAGAGGATTGCACCAAGACACACTATAATAAAACTATCAAAAATCAAAGACAAAAAAAGAATTTTGAAAGCAGCAAGAGAAAAGAAACTCTTCACAGATAAGAGAATCAGTATATTTTTCAGCAGAAACCTTGTAAGCTAGGAGAGAATGAGATGATATATTCAAAGTGCTAAAAGAAAAGCCTGCCAACCAAGACTACTTTACCTGGCAAAACTGTCCTTCCAAAATGAAGGAGACACCTATGGTCAATTAATCTATGATGAAGGAGGCAAGAATATACAATGGAGAAAAGACAGTCTCTTCAATAAGTGGTGCTGGGAAAACTGGACAGCTACATGTAAAAGAATGAAATTAGAATATTCTCTAATGCCATTCACAAAAATAAACTCAAAATAGATCAAAGACCTAAATGTAAGGCCAGACACAACAAAACTTTTAGAGGAAAACAGGCAGAACTCTCTGACATAAATCGCAGCAATATCTTTTTTGATTCACCTCCTAGAGCAAATGAAAATAAAAACAAAAATAATCAAATGGGACCTAACTAAACTTAAAAATTTTTACACAGCAAAGGAAACCATGAACAAAATGAAAAGATGACCCTCAGAATGGGATAAAATATTTGCAAATGAAGAGAATGACAAGGGATTAATCTCCAAAATATACAAACAGCTCATGCAGCTCTAGGTCAAAAAAACAAGCGACTCAGCAAAGGCAGTTCTAAGAGGGAAGTTTATAGCAATACAATCCTACCTCAAGAAACAAGAAAAATCCCAAATAAACAATCTAAACTTACACCTAAAGAAACTAGAGAAAGAAGAGCAAAGAAAACCCAAAGTTAGTGGACGGAGAGAAATCATCAAGATCAGAGCAGAAATAAATGAATAGAAACAAAGAAAACAATAGCAAAAATCAATAAAACTAAAAGTTGGTTCTTTGAGAAGATAAAAAAATTGATAAACATCTAGTAAGATTCATCAAGAAAAAGAGGGAGAGGACTCAAATCAATAAAATTAGAAAGGAAACAGGAGAAGTTACAACAGACACTGCAGAAATAAAAAGCACAATAAGACTACTACAAGCAAACTTATGCCAATAAAATGGACAACCTGGTTGAAATGGACAGAGTCTTAGAAAAGTATAACCTTCCAAGACTGAATCAGGAAGACATAGAAAATATGAACAGACCAATCACAAGGAATGAAATTGAAACTGTAATTAAAAATCTCCCAACAAACAAAAGTCCAGGACCAGATGGATTCACGGGTGAATTTTATCAAACATTTAGAGAAGAGCTAACACCCATCCTTCCCAAGCTCTTCCAAAAAATTGCAGAGGAAGGAACACTCCCAAACTCATTCTATGAGGCCACCATCACCCTGATACCAAAACCAGACAAAGATACTACAAAAAAAAGAAAATTACAGACCAATTTCACTGATGAATTTAGATGCAAAAATCCTCAACAAAATACTAGCCAACAGAATCCAACAACACATTAAAAAGATCATACACCATGATCAAGTGGGGTTTATCCCTGGAATGCAAGGATTCTTCAATATATGCAAATAAAGCAATGTGATACACCATATTAACAAACTGAAGGATAAAAAGCACATGGTCATCTCAATAGATGCACAAAAAGCTTTTGACAAAATTCAACACCCATTTTTTTGATGTTTTTGTTTTTTTTAATTAATTAATTAATTAATTTAATTGGCTGTGTTGGGTCTTCGTTGCTGCACACAGGCTTTCTCTAGTTGCGGCAAGCGGGGTCTACTCTTCGTTGTGGTGCACAGGCTTCTCATTGCGGTGGCCTTTCTTGTTGCAGAGTCCATGCTACTGGCTTCAGTAGTTGCGGCACATGGGCTCAATAGTTGTGGCTCACGGGCTCTAGAGCACAGGCTCAACAGCTGTGGTGCTCGGGCTTAGTTGCTCCGTGGCACTCTGTGGTATCTTCCTAGGGCAGGGCTCAAACCCATGTCCCCTGCATTGGCAGGTGGAATCTTACTCACTGCGCCACCTAGGAAGTCCCAACACACATTTATGATAAAAACTCTCCAGAAGGTGGGCATAGAGGGAACCTACCTCAACATAATAAAGGCATATATGACAAACCCACAGCAAACATCCTTCTCAATGGTGAAAAACTGAAAGCATTCCCTCTAAGATCAGGAACAAGACAAGGATGTCCACTCTCACCACTCCTATTCTACATAGTTTTGGAAGTCCTTGCCACAGCAATCAGAGAAGAAAAAGAAATAAAAGGAATCACAATTGGAAAAGAAGAAGTAAAACTGTCACTGTTCACAGATGACATGATACTATACATAGAAAATCCTAAAGATGCCACCAGAAAACTACTTGAGCTAATCAATGAATTTGGAAAAGTTTCAGGATACAAGATGAACACACAGAAATCTCTTGCATTTCTATACACTAACAATGAAAGATCAGAAAGAGAAATTAAGGAAACAATCCCTTTCACCATTGCAACAAAAAGAATCAAATACCTAGGAATAAACCTAACCAAGGAGGTCAAAGACCTGTACTCGGAAAACTATAAGACACTCATGAAAGAAATCAAAGATGACACAAACAGATGGAGGGACATACCATGTTCTTGGATTGGAAGAATCAACATTGTGAAAATGACTACACTACCCAAAGCAATTTACAGATTCAATGTAATCCCTATCAAATTACCAATGGCATTTTTCATAGAACTAGAATAAGAAACTTTACGATCTGCATGGAAACACAAAAGACCCCGAATAGCCAAAGCAATCTTGAGAAGGAAAGACGGAGTTGGTGGAATCAGGCTTCCTGACTTCAGGCTATACTACAAGGCTACAGTGATCAAGACAGTATGGTACTGGCACAAAAACAGAAATATAGATCAATGGAACAGGATAGAAAGCTCAGAGATAAACTATGGTCAACTAATCTAAGACAAAGGAGGCAAGGATATACAATGGAGAAAAGGATATACCACTTCAATAAGTGGTGCTGGGAAAACTGGACAGCTACATGTGAAAGAATGAAATTAGAACATTCCCTAACACCATACACAAAAATAAACTCAAAATGGATTAAAGACCTAATTGTAAGGCCAGACACTATAAAACTCCGAGAGGAAAACATAGGAAGAACACTCTTTGACGTAAATAACAGCAAGACCTTTTTTGATCCACCCCCTAGAATAATGGAAATAAAAATAAAAATAAATAAGTGGGACCTAATGAAACTTCAAAGCTTCTGCACAGCAAAGGAAACTATAAGCAAGATGAAAAGAAAACCCTCAGAATGGGAGAAAATATTTGCAAACGAATCAACAGACAAAGGATTAATCTCCAAAATATACAAACAGTTCATCCAGCTCAATATCAAATAAACAAACAACCCAATCAAAAAATGGGCAGAAGACCTAAATAGGCATTTCTCCAAAGAAGACATATGGATGGCCAAGAGGTACATGAAAAGCTGCTCAACATCACTAATTATTAGAGAAATGCAAATCAAAATGACAATGAGGTATCACCTCACACCAGTCAGAATGGGCATCATCAGAAAATCTACAAACAGTAAATGCTGGAGAGGGTGTGGAGAAAAGGGAACGCTCTTGCACTGTTGGTGGGAATGTAAATTGATACAGCCACTATGGACAAAAGTATGGAGGTTCCTTGCAAAACTAAAAATAGAGTTACCATATGACCTAGCAATCCCACTGCTGGGCATATACCCAGAGAACACCATAATTCAAAAAGACACATGCACTCCAATGTTCATTGTAGCACGATCTACAATAGCCAGGATATGGAAGCAACCTAAATGTCCATCAACAGATGAATGAATAAAGAAGATGTGGTACATATATGCAATGGAATATTACTCAGCTGTAAAAAGCAATGAAACTGGGACATTTGTAGAGACATGGATGGACCTAGAGACTGTCACACAGAGTGAAGTGAGTCAGAAAGAGAGAAACAAATATCGTATGTTAACACATATATGCAGAATATAGAAAAATGGTACAAATCAACCGGTTTGCAAGGCGGAAATAGAGACACAGATGTAGAGAACAAACAGATGGACATCAAGTGGGGAAAGCGGGGAGAGTTGGGGACGAATAAATTGGGAGATTGGGATACCAAATAGCACACTCTAAATATATGCAGTTTATTGTATATTAACTGTATTTCAATAAAAGTGCTTAAAAAACAAACAAAAACAAGCAACTCAATCAAAAAATGGGCAGAAGATCTAAATAGAC
Source organism: Hippopotamus amphibius kiboko (assembly GCF_030028045.1). NCBI lineage: Eukaryota > Metazoa > Chordata > Mammalia > Artiodactyla > Hippopotamidae > Hippopotamus > Hippopotamus amphibius. Next base: position 81,657,759 of record NC_080198.1, read on the forward strand.
TTTCTCCAAAGACATATAGATGGCCAAAAAGCATATGAAAACATGCTGAACATCACTAATTATTAGAGAAATGCAAATCAAAACTACAATCAGGTATCACTTCACACTGGTCAGGATGGCCATCATCAAAAATTCTACAACAAGTGCTGGAGAGGGTGTTGAGAAAAGGGAATCCTTTTACACTGTTGGTCGGAATGTAAATTAGTACAGCCAGTATTGAGAACAGAATGGAGGTTCCTTAAAAAACTAAAAATAGAGCTACCATATGATCCAGAAATCCCACTCCTGGGCATATATCCATAGAAAACCATAAATCAAAAATATACATGCACCCCAATATTCATTGCAGCACTATTTACAATAGCCAAGACATGGAAGCAACCTAAATGTCCATCAACAGAGGAATGGATAAAGAAGATTTGGAACATACATATACAATGGAATATTACTCAGCCATAAAAATGAACAAAGTAATGCCACTCACAACAATAACGATGGACCTAGAGATTATCATACTAAGTGAAGTAAGTCAGATAGAAAAAGACAATTATCATATGATATCACTCATTTGTGAAATCTAATTAAAAAGGATACAAATGAACTTATGTACAAAACAGAAACAGACTCAGAGACTTAGAAAACAAACTTATGGTTACCAAAAGGGAAAGGTGGGGAGGAGGGATAAATTAGCAGTTTGAGATTAACATACACACACTACTATATATAAAATAAATAACCCACAAGGACCTACTATATAGCACAGGGAACTGTACTCATTATTCTGTAATAACCTATATAGGTAAAGAGCCTGAAAAAGAATGAATATATGTACAAGTATAACTGAATCACTTCGCTGTACACCTGAAACTAACACAACATTGTAAATTAACTATACTCCAATAAAATTTTAAAAATAAAACAAAAGATTATACCAAAAAACAGCAAAATGAAGGAAAGATAAACACTTTTTTTAGACAGACAAAATCTGAGAGATTTCATCACAAGACCTGCCTTACAAGACATGCTAAAAGGAGGAGTTCAGGTTGAAATGAAAAGACACTAATTAACATGAAACATATGAAAGTATAAAATGATGGTAAAGGCAAATATATCATCTAATTTAGAATATTATAATATGGCAATAGTAGTGTGTAAATCACTGTTAACTCTAGTATAAAGTAAGATTAGTATTAAAGACAAGTATAAAGATGTGTTAAAAAATAACTATAGCTATAATAATTTGTTATGGATATACAACAAAAAAGTAAATTATGACATCAAAACGCATATGATGTGGATAGGGAAGTAAAAGAGTAGAGTTTTTGTATTCAATCAAAGTTACTATCAGCTTAAAATAGACTGTTATAGCTATAAGATATTTAAGCCTTATAGCTGTAAGCCTTATAGCTATAAGATATTTAAACCTGTTTTATTTAAGCCTTATGGAAACCACAAAGTGAAAACTTAGGGCAGATACACAAAAGATGAAGAAATCAAAGCATACCACTACAGAAAATCACCAAATAATGAAGAAAGACAGCAAGAGAGGAAGCAACAAGGAAACTACCAAATAGCCAAAAAACAATTAACAAAATGGCAATAGTCTTAACCTATTAATAATTACTGTAAAGTTAAGTGGGTTAAACTATTTAATCAAAGACATAGAGTGGCTTAATGGACTAGAAAGTAGTATACTGCCTACAAAAGATTCACTTCAGCTTTAAGGACATACATAGACTAAAAGTGAAGGGATGGAAAAAGATATTTCATATAAATGAAAATCAAAAGGAGAGAGATAGCAATACATATATCAGACAAAATAGACTTCAAGTTCAAAAATTTAAGAAGAGACTAAGAAGATCATAGTGTAATGATTAAGCGGTCAATTCATGAAGAGGATGTAATGGTTGTAAATATATATGAACATCAGAGGACCTAATTAATATATTACTATATTAAGCAAGGAGATTAAATCAGTAGTCAAAAATCTCCCAACAAAGAAAAGTCCAGGATCAGATGGTTTCACTGGTAAATTCTACCAAATATTTAAGAAAAAACTATTGCCAGTTCTTCTCAAACACTTCCAAAAAGTCACACAGGAGGAAATATTTCCAAACTCACTTTATGAGGCCATCATAACCTTGATACCATAACCAGATAAAACACAGGCCAATATCCCTGATGAACACAGATGCAAAAATCCTAAACAAAATATTAGCAAACCTAATGCAACAGCACATTAAAATGATCATACACCAAGATCAAGTGATATTTATCTCTGGGATGCAAGGATGGTTCAGCATAGGGATATAAATCAATGTGATACACCACATTAACAAAATGAAGGATAAAAATCATATGATCACCTCAATAGATGCAGAAAATGCATTTGACAAAATTCAACATCCTTTATGATAAAAACTCTCAACAACTTAGGTGTAGAAGGAATGTACCTCAACATAATACAGACAAGGCCACAGCTAGCATCATATTCAACAGTGAAAAGCTAACAGCTTTTCCTCTAAGATCAGGAGCAAGATAAGCATGTCCCCTCTCTCCACTTTTATCCAACAGAGCACTAGAAGTCCTAGCCAGACTGTTTAGGCAAGGAAAAGAAATAAAAGTTATCCAAATTGGAAAGGAGGATGTAAAATTGTGACATGATCTTATGTATAAACCTAAAGACTCCACACAACAACAACTTGTTAAAGCTAATAAACAAATTCAGTAAAGCTGTAGGATACAAAAATCAATGTACAGCTTTTTCAATTAAGCAGCCTGAGGTGACCTCTAAAAGTGGTTCACTATTAACTTGATCCAGAAAATCCCACAAAATCATGCAAATCAAGAGGTTCAAGTCTTCATGTTCACTTTAAGAACACTCATGAAGTTGCCCAGGTCATTAAGGGTATACATACCCAAAAAGCCACCAAGCATCTGATGGATGTCACTTTACACAAGTGCCGTTCCTTCATTACAATGGTGGAGTTGGTAGGTGTGCCCAGGCCAAACAATGGGGCTAGACATAGAGTCAGTGGCCCAAAAGGAGTGAATTTTTACTGCATATGCTCAAAAATGCAGAGAATAATGAACTTAAGGGCTTAGATGTAGATTCTCTGGTCATGAGTATACCCAGGTGAACAAAGCCCCCAAGATGTGGTGCAGGACTTACAGAGCTCATGGTTGGATCAACCTATACATGAGCTCTCCCTGCCACATTGAGATGATTCTTACTGAGAAAGAACAGATTGTTCCTAAACCAGAAGAGGAGGTTGCACAGAAGAAAAAGATATCCCAGAAGAAACTGAAGAAACAAAAACTTACGGCCCGGGAATAAATGCTGCAAAAAATAAATGCAAATAAAAGTAAAAAAAAAAATCAATGTACAAAATCAGTTACATTTCTGTACACCAACAACAAATTAACTGAAAAATAAATAAAGCAATCCCATTTACAAGAACATAAGTAATAAAATATTTAGGAATAAATTTAACCGAGTAGGTGAAAGATCTGTACACTGAAAACTGTAACACATTGATGAAAGAAATTGAAGACACAAATAAACGAAAGCATATCCTGTGTTGATGCATTGCAAGAATATTATTAAAATGTCCATACTACCCAGTAGGGCTTCCTAGGTAGTGCAGTGATTAAGAATCCGCCTGTCAATGCAGGGGACACAGGTTTGATCCCTGCTCCAGGAAGATCCCACATGCCTTGGAGCAACTAAGCCCGTGTGCCACAACTATTGAGCCTGCGCTTTAGAGCCTATGAACCACAACTATTGAGCCCATGTGCTGCAACTACTGAAGCCCACGTGCCTAGAGCCCGTGCTCTGCAACAAGAGAAGCCACGGCAATGAGGAGTCTGCACACCAGAACAAAGAGTACCCCCTGCTGACCGCAACTAGAGAAAGCCCATGTGCAGCAACGAAGACCCAATACAGCCAATAAATAAATAAATAAAAATTTTTTAAAAGTCCATACTACCCAAAACAATCTACAGATTTAACTCAATCCCCATTAAAATTCCAATGGCATTTTTCGCAGAAAAAAAAAAAATCCTAAAATTTCTATGGAACAATAAAAGACCCCAAATAGGTAAAGTGCTCTTGAGCAAGAAAAACAAAGCTGGAGGCATCTTACTTTCTGATTTCAAATTCTGTTACAGAGCCATGCTAATCAAAACAGTATTGTTTTGGCATAAAGACAGACACATAGACCAATAGAACAGAATAAATAGCCTAGAAATAATCCCATGCATATATGGTTAACTAAACTTCGACAAAGACACTAAGAGTACACAATGGGGAAAAGACAGTCTTTCCAACAAAGTGTTGGGAAAATGGGTGACCCATACGAAGAAGAAAGAAATGGGACCACTATCTTGCACTATATGCAAAAATCAATTCAAAATGATTTAAAGATTTGAATTTAAGACCTGAAACTGTAAAACTTCTAGAAGAAAACATAGGGGAAATCTCCTTGACATCGGTCCCAGCAATGATTTCTTTTTAGTTTAACACTAAAAGCACAGGTAACAAAAAAACAAAAACAAGTGGGGCTACATCAAACTTTAAAAAGCATCTGCACAGCAAAGGAAACAATTAGAAAAATGAAAAAGTAACCTACAAAATGGGAGAAAATATTTTGAAAACCGTGTCTAATAAGGGGTAAATATCTAAAATATGTAAAGAACAGCTCAATAGCAAAAACCAAAACAAACAAAAACTAATTAAGAAATGCACAAAGGACCTGGATAGACACTTTCCAAAGAAGACACTCAAATGAACAACAGGTAAATGAAAAGATGCTCAACATTGCTAATCATCAGGGAAATTAAAATCAAAACCCCAATGAGATATCACCTTATACTTGTTGGGACAGCTATTACCAAAATGTCAAAAGATAACAAGTGGTGGTGAGGATGTGGAAAATAGGCAACACTTGTACACTGTTTGTGGGAATGTACGTTTTATAGCCATTATGGAAAACAGTATGGAGTTTCCTCAAAAAATTAAACACAAAACCATCATATGATCCAGCAATCCCATTTCTGGGTGCATATCCAAAGGAAATAAAATCATCATCTCTAAGAGACATCTGCACTTCCAGTTTACTGTAGCACTATTCACATTAGTCAAGATATGGAAACAATCCAAGTATCTGTCTACAGATGAATGGATAAAGAATGGGCACGTGTGCGCACACACACACACACACAACAGAACATTATAAGGTCTTGATAAAGAAGGAAATCCTGTCATGTTTGACACAGAAAGACAAATTCTGCTGATCTCACTTATATGTAGCATCTAAGAAAAAAGTCAGACTCATAGTAGCAAAGTAGAATGGTGGTAGCCAGGGGCTGGAGAGTAGGAGCAAAAGGGAAATGTTAGAGCGGACAAACTCTGTTATAAGATGAATAAGTTCTGGAGACCTAATATACATCATGATGACTATTTTAATAATAATGTATTGCACACTTGACATTTGCTGAGATAAACTCTCAAGTGTTCTCACTGCGAAAAACAGTGGCGGTAACTATTGGTGAATATGTTAATTAGCTTGATGATAAAGTCATTTCACAATATATATGGATATCAAACCATATTGTATAACCTAAATTATACAATTTTTATGTATCATCAAAAACTGGGAAAAAGAGAAAGAAATGGCCTTTCTCAACTTGGTAAAGAACATTTACAGAATACCAACAGCTAATATCCTACTTAGTAGTGAAAAACTGAACACATCCCCCATAAAATTAGGCAGAAGGCAAAGATCCTCCCTCATAACTCCTATTTATCAGCATGTAAGAACTCATGCAATAAGAAAAAAAAAAGTATATGGACTATAAAAGGAAAGGGAAAAATAATTTATTTCTGTTATAAATGACAGGATTGCTGATGTTGAAAACCCCCCAAAATTGACAAGAAAACTCCTGGAATGAATACATGAATATTGCAAGATTTCAGGATACAGTGTTAACACAAGAAATTCAATTGCTTGTCTACATAACAGCAATGAACAATATGAAATGTGAAGTTTAAAAAAAATACTATTTACAGTAGCACAAAAAATGAAGGACTAACAAAATATATGCAAAATCTATATACAGAAAACTATAAACTCTGATGAAAGAAATCAAGAAAGATACAAATTAATGACAGAAATTCCATGTTTATGGATTAGAAGCCTCAATACTGTTACACTGTCATTTCTTCCCAACTTGTTCTACAGCTTCAATGCAACCCAATCAAAACCCCAAGAGGCTATTTTGTGATAACTGACGAAATGATTCTACAATTTACATGCTGAAGAAGAACACAGAGGACTTACACTACCCAATTTCTATACTTATCATAAAGCTCTAGCATGATCATTGGACAGACTAGAAAGCCAAAAGATAGACCCAAACAAATACAGCCAATAGATCTCTGACAAAAGAGGAAAGGCAATTCAATGGAGAGTGGATTCTTTTTTCAATAAATGATGCTAAAACAAATTGGATGTCCATATGCAAAAAGATGACCCTAAACATAGACCTTATACTTTTCACAAAAATTAACGCAAAATGCATCATAAACTCAAATATAAAATGGAAAGCTATAGCACTTCTCCTATAGCTTCTTCTAAAAGTATAAAAATTCTAGGAGACAAAAATCTATGTGATTTTGTGTTGGTGACGATATTTTAGATACAACACCAAAAGCATAGTCCATGAAAGAAAAAAATTAAGTTGAACTTTTGTTTTGTGGAAAACACTGTTAAGAGAATGAAAAGACAAGTCAGACTGGAAGAAAATACTTGCAAAACACATATCTAATAAAGGACTTGTACCCCAAACATACAAAGAACTCTTAAAAGTCAACAACAGAAAAACACAATTTTAAAATAGGCAAAAAAATATATATATATACAAATGGCAAATAATCACATGACAACATCATACATCGTTAGCGAATTACAAATTAAAACAGCAAAGTGATAGCACTGCACACTCAGTTTGGTTAAAATTTAAAAACAAAACAACTGATAATATCAATTGCTGGTGAGAATGTGAAGCAACAGGAACTCTCATTCTTTGTTGGTGAGAATGTAAAACGGCATAGCCAATTTAGAAGACAGTTTGTTAATGTCTTTCAAAGCTAAACATAGTCTTACCATACAATCCAGCATTCACATTCCTATGTATTTACCCAAATGAATGAAAATGTATTCCACTCAAAAATCTGTATTAGAATGTTTATAGCAGGATTCATAGCCCAAACTACAGGGAAGTAAGATGTCCTTCAAAAGGCAAATGAGCAAACAAACTGGTACATCATTACAATGGAATGCTTTTTAGAAGGCGATAAAAAGATGTATTAAATCACAAAAAGCCACATATGAATCTTAAATCCATCTTGCTACATGAAATAAGCTAGTCTGAAAAGGTATGTACATGATTCCAATTATATGACATTCTGGAAAAGATACATTTCTAGCAATGGTTGAGAAAAAAAATCAATAGTTGGCAGAGGTTTAAGGGTGGAGAACACACTGAATAGGTGAAACAGGACTTTTTTAAGGTTGTGAGACTATCCTGTATTGATACAGTAATGGTGAATAAATGACACTGAATTTGTCAGAACCCACAGAGTTTTGCAGTACAAAGAATGAATCTTAAAGCAAATTTTTAAAAATATCACATAGGAAGTCAGGGGATCCAAGGATGGAATGCAGAATGTGACAATACAATCTAACTGTATTACAAATGTATGAAACAACCTCACAAAAGAGCATGAGGGGAAAGGTGCTGATCAAGGTAACTTTGGAAGAGAGTAGAGTCTGTAAGCCTAAAAGCAAAAGAAATTGTATATAAGCACTGTACTCTGATACATTTGTTTCCCATGGGGGTATTGGTTAGTAATTCTGATACCACGCTACATATATACTAGAAGCAAACATTTGATAAGTGAAAAGCAGCTGGTTTGAATGGGAGATAAGCAACAATTGAATGGTGAGATAAGGGGGAGAGGCTGAATGATTCACGTAATAATGGATTAGATTTGGAGACATCAGTATGAACTCATGCATAGCCTGATGTAGATACAGATAGTTACACATAATAATATTTTTCAATATATGTATGAGGGTGAGTCAAAAATTATCCATACTCTGGTTATATTAAAACTTCTATAAATTCTACAGCCAGAGTGTGGATAATTTTTGACTCACCCTCGTATATGCAAGGGTTATTATACACATATATTTTCTTGCTCCTCCAGCTGAGAGGGTTTATAAGAAACAATATTGCAGGAACAGTGAGCACACTTAGTGCCCAGATCTTTGTACTATTCTCCAATGAAAGGAGAGAGCTCTGAGAAATGGCTGTTCCTAGGACTACAGCAGGAAATAAACAAGATAAGCCTGGGATATCTGTAGTGCCACTATGTAAGGAAGTTCTTAAAAAATACCCCACAATGATGGGACTGTATCAAAGGGAATACTGGAGCCAAGTGAAAGGGCTTCCAACTGGCCAAAGCTGAGACAATTCCATCAACAAAATAAAGCTGTATTGGATTATAACCCAAGATATAAAAATATTGCTGAGTCCCTATGATATAAATAAATGATGAAATAAATTAATAAATGGAGGGAACAGACAAGTCTCCTGTGCATAGGAATTAAAAATGATTCACATAGGTGTCTCGCTCAAGGAGGTGGAACAGAACTACCCACTCCTTATAGACGGGCTGCGTAGAATGACTTTCTTCCAAAGAGTACAGCTCAGAAAGTTGGGGAAAGAGTAACCTTACAGTGGAGAAAACCGACAAGCGTGACCTAAGCCAAATGATCAAGGTTTAACATCAGTAGTGATGTCACAGTGAGATAGATACTATGTACCCTTGACATATGATATGAGGAAAAGGGTACATTCCCTCTGGGGTCTTTCTCCCTCAAACATATTAACTCTGGTCTAATCATGAGAAAAACATCAGACAAACCCCAACAGAGGGACATTCTCTGACCAGTACCCCTCAAAACAGTCAAGGTCATCAAAAATAAGAATGTCTGAGAAATTGTCACTGCCAATAAGAGTGTAAGGAGATGTAACAACTAAATGTGATATGGTATTCTGGAACAGGAAAAGGACAGTAGGTAATAACTAATGCAATCTGAGTTAGTATGACCTTTAGTTCATAATGATGTATCAATATTGGTTCATTAATTGTAACAAATGTACCACACTAATGTAAGATGCTAATAACAGAAAATTGGACATGGAGTGTACAGGAACTCTCTGTACTTCACATTTTTTTCTGTAAATCTAAAATAAGGCTTTTTTAAAAAAAGTTACTGTTAGTGAGGGGTTATGAAAGTTTACTTTGATAGAAAAAAGTTGACCAAAGTACAGAATCCCTGCCCTAATTATGAATTTATCAGTTTATAATTATCAGAGAATACCATGATCCGTGAGATAGCCAGCCCGAAAAGTGTATTTCCTGAGGCACAGCTCCTAAAAATTAGAGCCAATTTCTAAGTTTAGGAGACATCTGACAGTTATGAGATTTTTCTCAGCAAAGCACGCACTGACATACTAGCACAGCTTATGAATATTAGCATTTAGTTCAGAAATGAAGCCACTGCCCCATCAAACTATGATTCTTGCATCCTGCACCCATGTCCAACAAGTCCTCCCAAACACGGGGGTCTTGATTACTTTCAACTCACTTTCACTTTCAATTCATTTTCTTTTTTAGAAATTAATTTATTTTTATTTTTTGGCTGCACTGAGTCTTTGTTGCTGCACGCGGGCCTTCTCTAGTTGCAGTGAGTGGGAGCTACTCTTTGTCGTGGTGCACAGGCTTCTCCTTGCAGTGGCTTCTTTTGTTGCAAAGCATGGGCTCTAGGCACGAGGGCTTCAGTAGGTGTGACGTGGGCTCAGCAGTTGTGGCTCGTGGGCTCTAGAGCACAGGCTCAGTAGTTGTGGTGCACGGCTTAGTTGCTCCGCGGCCTGTGGAATCTTGCTGGACCAGGGATCAAACCCATGTCCCCTGCATTGGCAGGCAGATTCTTAACCACTGTGCCACCAAGGAAGTCCTCAATTCACTTTCAACTTTCAAGATTTTCTGTTTTTTTTTTTTTTTTTTTTTTGCTGTGTAAAACAGCCATCCAGCCTGAGATCTTAGAGATCCTTATTCTGTGTCCATGAATTTTCGTTGATTCTGAAACAGTTCCGCTTATCATCTAATGATAATAGAGAAGAAGGAGGGAGGGAAGGAAGGAGGGCGACATCACCTGATTATCTTGCATGCCACCTTCAAACTATATAAAACAAATGTGATAGGGAGGCAATAATTACTCCTCTGTTCCTTAAAACCTTAATTTCTTTGCTCCTTGCAGGTGAGTGAACATGGCATGGAGCTGTTGACTGACTGATAGTCTCCCAGCAGAAACCTAATACTCTTGCCTCCTAATTCCAGGAGGGATTCTGGAATCATATTGGCAGACAATGAGGCCTGTCTCTGAGTTAAATCACTTTGCGTAATAAAGTATATGGAATCGGTTCTGCTATGTCAAACTTCTGTTCATATATTCAAGGTGACAGCTTTGTAAGCCAAAAACTATTCTTTGGCCAAGTCATTTAACTTCCCTGGGCCTCAGTTTCCTCCTGTGAAAAAGGAGAGTTGTGCCAGATTATAAGAGCCCTCTCAGCTCTATCAGTCCACATCCAGCGGCCTGAGATTAACTTCAGACCCAGAGCTTTTGTACTTTGTCTCTATTATTTTAGCACGTGGTAATTCTATTTTTATCATCGTTGCTTTTCAGAAAATTTGACTTCAAGTTGAGCTACAACCTTGCCTATCAAACTTACTTGCCCAGTCCCAATTTCTAACAATTCATTTACCAAACCAGAAAATTCCTTAGAAAATTCTTGTGTCCCAGAGCAAAGTTCTACAATTTGATGTCATTTTAATTTGTTCTTTTTAATTCTAAATATAATTTTCAAGACGTATACTCATTTCCAAGGGCTTCCATGACAAAGTACCACGAACTGGGTAGCTTAATCAACAAAAAATGTATTTTCTCATCATTTTGGAGGCTGGAAGCCAGACATCAAAGTGTTGGAAGGGCTGGTTCCTTCTGTTCCTATCTCTCCTAGTTTCTGGTAGCCTCAGGCATTCCCCCTGCATCTCCACATTGCTTTCTATCACGTTCTATTTCTGTGTCCAAATTTCCTCTTTTAATGGACACCATTCATATTGGATAGGGCCCACCCTAATGAACTCATCTTAATTTGATCATCTGCAAAGACCCTATTTCCAAATAAATTCACATTCACAGGTACTGGAGGTTAGAACTTCAACATCTTCAACACAATTCAATCCAGAAGAAGAAAAGTTGTTACTTCTAATAACAGGTAAAAATGTTTCCTCTTCCAAGTTTGACCTTTATAAAATGATACTGACATCTAATGTCTAGTTGGCATAATCTTGCTTTCACTTCATATTTATATAATTCTTTCCTTCTCCTTTTTCCCTTTCCCCATCACTATTTCTTTCTTCCAGTATCATATGAGAATCTAAGAACTTGATGCAGACTTTTGAACTTTCTGTGTTTTCTCCCTATTATCTCATTCATCAAATTAGCTTCAGCCAATGTGGATCATAATCTAGAACTATCTGTTTAGCAGGGATGGCTGGGAAAATGTAATACTTAACCCCAGGAAAGAGGAAGAGTTAGAGCAAGCAAGGGGGGAATTGGCATCAGTGATGAAATGAAAAGTGCCCCCCAAAGAGGTGAGATTCTGCATCTGCAAGACATTAGCCCAGGCTTGGATAATTGAGAAAATTGCTTGGTGGGGGGAAGGTAAATTGGAAGATTGGAACTGACATATACACACTACTATATATAAAATAGATAACTAATAAGGATCTACTGAGCAGCACAAGGAACTCGACTCAGTACTCTAATGGCCTATATGGGAAAAGAATCTAAAAAAGAATGGAAATATATATTATATGTATAGCTGATTCACTTTGCTGTACACCTGAAACTAATGCAACAATGTAAATCAACTGTACTCCAATAAAAATTTTAAAAAATAAAAATTGCAACAGATCAAATGCAGAAACAATCCAGCCCTTTTATTAAGCCAGATATCAAACAAATTTTGAAAATGTAAAAAAAAGGAAAGAAAATTGACTGTAAAGTTGCTGATAAAATTTGTACAATTCTTCTTGGTTGTAATAGGACACACCCTCACCTCAGATCCTGACTGTTACCACAGGATAAAATTGGCTCTGGTTTGAAATTTGGGCTTATACCTAGGCGCCATTAGTGCCTATGAAATAGACCTTGAACTTACCACTAGCAAGATATACATAGTACAAAAGTGAATTAAGCCCACCAGACAACCTACTTAAAGCTCCTGGATCTGAGACTGGTCAGCTATTAGCATCTCTGTGTTTAGCACTTATTATAGCAAAGAGGATTCTAATGCTGAAAGGCATGTAGTATATTTAAAGTCGTTTGCTCCTTCTTTGAAAGGCGTGATAGATAACACGGAAGAGGAATCTGTGTCTCTATCCTCACCCATGATAAACCTTCCTCCTGCTGTTTATATATGCAGCGTGTCTAAAAGTTTCATGCTACATGAACTATTTTATGATTCCACAAATTTGGTGAACAGTGATTTTTAGACTAATTAAGTCCAGCTGAAAGATATTTTTTATAATCTTAACAGGTCCAAGATGAAAGCATCACTGTTTTTCTTCATGCATTTTTGCTCAGTATAAATTGTGTTTTTGGGGTTTCTACGACTGCTATATAATAAGTATTATTCTCTTTTTATCCATAGTTACCACCATGGGTTAAATGTATGCCTTATATCCCTCTTTATGTTCTTACTTTACAGGTATATCTATGCCAGATTGTACTCTAAGCTTATAAACTGCCGTAGCAGTACTCCTAAATTGTAGCTTGCACAAAATCCCTGAATTTTATTTTCAAAATGCATGTTTAGGGCCATTATCCAAACAGATTTTTAATCACTAGATGTGGAAGAGAGACCCAAGAACCTGTACTTGTAACAAGAATCCTGGTCCTTGGACCCCACATTAGGAAACAAACTGAAAAGATGGGGACTGATTCCATTTAAGATGATTTATACCATGCTAGGACATGTGTAACTAACTCTAGGTGTTAGCTGCTGCTAATTTCCTCCTAAGCACTCCTTATAGAAACTTGCCGTACAAAAATGGAGTCTTACACGATTCATTAGCCACTGAGAAACAGAAGAAAGACTGATGGATGTTTTTTCCCTGAGCAGTAGAGATGGCCATTAATTCCTAGACAAGTTAGTCAAACTCCCTCTTTCCTTTGGTGCATACAATCCTTTTGCCTACAGCGGTTCTTATGGATGGCTATTCTCTCTCTGACTGACAATGTATGAATGGAAAAGTGTTTAGAGTTATAGAGATGTACTCATTTCTCTTTCTCTGTTGTTCATCAGCATGTCACCTCTCTTCACATTTGTCTGATGTCAGTTGAGGAAGATACACTTATTTTATCAATTGCAAAAATATTGCACATGAAGGAAAGTACCCAGTAGGTAATGCCGGATCACTAGGGCCAAGGTTTCTGTACAAAGAGCCCTGTAACTTCAGTACCCCTGGAAGACACTTCACCTGACCCCTGTATGGTATAGTCTAGCATCCTCTCCCCCTCACTCCTTTCCTAGTCTTCCCACAGTCCTGTGTCATCAACAATATACTTGTCTGAATCCCAGTGTCATTTCTCCTTGAGGGTAGGAATTATGTCAAAACCATCTGTGTATCCACAGCACTTGGCAAAATGCCTGACTTCAAGTAGACAATGAAAAAACAATAGTCTAATGAATGAATCAATAAACCAACCTCCTGGAAAACTAGAACTAGTTTCTCCCACAACTTCTAGGAAAATCCCTAGTTTCTCCAGCAGTGTCGGATCTGTAAAGGGACCCACACTGCTGCCCAGCCAGTTACCCGCGTCTCCACCCTGCATTGCATCAGCTTCACAAGACTGGTTTTGGAAGGACTGGTTGAAAATAGAAATCTAACTTAAGCTCCCAAACATGAGATGTCTAAGACAAAGGGCAAGCTTAGACCCATGAAGGGGGCGTGTGTGTGTGTGTGTGTGTGTGTTGTAGGTGGGAAGTTAAAGGCATTCTCACTTTTATAAAGCTTCTGAAACTAACCCTGCACAATTGAATTTGCATTTGTGAATCCACATATTCTAGATGTGTTCAAGGCCTTAATTTTTAAAAAGCCTTTTCTCTCCCTCGTTTTCACATTGAGTCCCTTCTTATAATACACCTGTATTTCTATTTTTTTTAAAGATAAATTGGATATAATTTGGAAAAGAAAATATGAAGATTTAGAAGAGTTTATCATTCACCACCTCCTAAAATGTTCTTAGTGCCCCAGGACCCTGGAATGAAATTGAGACAATGCCACCAAGAAACTTATCTCCCTAGCATCCTCCCGTCCCATTGTTATCCACCCACAGCTCTTGTAGCTGAGCTGTTTTCTACCTTTGATGCATCCTTGGTAGAAAAATAAATGATGGCGTTTGTAACTTTGACTCTAATGGTATTTAAGACTGTCTAATCTCCAAAGTACAGCAGGAAATGGAATGATTTCTTTCAAAATCTGCAGGACTCTGACAGCCGGTGTCTTTAAAGCTCTGATATAGAAAGAAAGAACAGTATCCTGAGAAAGAGGAACACCACAGAATTTGCTTTGGCATGTGGATTCTTTCTTGGTAATACAAAAAGCGGGGCATCCACAAAACTCCCCAGCACCTAGGCTTTCTCCTGCTTTTTGGTCTCAAGACAAAAATGGCATAACAATTCAGGGCAGGAATGTCAGAATCAGACAAGATGAGGCAAATGTTGGTCTGGCCTTGGGAGTTATTTCAACTACGGGAACCTCAATTCCCTCGTCTCTAAAAGTGAAGATAAAGTGATAAACCATAACAGAAAGGAGCACGAAAAAAATGTAAATGTGTGTAACTGAATCACTTTACAGCAGAAATTACCACAACATCACCAATCAACTATATTTTAACATAAACAAGTAAACAAATAAAAGTGAAGATAAAAATACCTTGTAGATTATTGACAACGTTACTACCTTACAGATTATTTATGCTATGTATCTCTAGATGGCAATGTATAGATCACAGAAAGGTTAGTTAGCGCAGTAGCAAGCGCACTGTAAAATGTTCCACAAAAACAGAGCGCACTGAACTTTGAACCAATGCAAAAGGGCAGCCCGTGTGGAGAATCAGCCCGTGGGTGCCCAGCTGCTCTATATTATCCTTACCGCTCCCATCTCCCGTTACAGCACTGCTCCTGGTCTTTGTACGGATCTAGCACTGTACTTTTTTTTTTTTAACTTCCATCATTTTAAGTCTTCTGTTAAATCGGACCCTGTAAGATTACTGCTATTTCACCATTTTTGACCAGCAAAAACAGTTCTTTCATACGGTTCAAACAAATCTCCCTCCATCGGTGAAAAGTCATTTTCCATTGTTAGAGACTTTTTTCAAGTGAATAAACAGTTTGGGAAAATTACTGTCCACAGGCTGAAATCATAGCATTATGGTTAGTTCACCCACTGAACTTAAAGGGGCTCTAGGATATAGGATTTAGCTTATAAAATATCTCTCTACTACAAGCTTTACATTAAAGTGCCTGTGATTACTTCCATTAAAAGGTTCTTCTTCTGTGCTTCACAATAAGAATTTTATAGGAAATTATATACTATGTAGCTGGCAATTTTAAAGACAACTTTTCTACATATAATCCAAAACTATTTTCTTTTCTGCCATCCGTGAAATCAAGAAACAAACAAAAAAACTGTGGTTACTGAAAATAAAAGCCTCCTAGGAAACCATCTCATACAATATAAAAATAATCTAATGCTGGCAGAAATGGTCCCTTGGAAATAGTGGCTCATTTGTTTAGTGTTCTACTGTTATTAACTTTCGGAGATCAGGGAGTGAGAAATAGCAAGGATGCCACAGAGAATCGTTAGGAACAACATATCAGATAGAGAGAACCATTTAGCTGAGAAGCCACATAATGCACTTCAGATTAAAAGCAAACAAACATAGAAAAACATGGAAAAAGTTTAAAACCACTGCTGGAGAGCATGAAGTCCCTGAAAACCCTGGCAGATCCCTGAGGTTTCTACAAAGGAAGAGGCTACTGCAACTTTATTGTCCCAAAACAGTAACAAATGCCGAGAGCATCTCAAAGGAGCTGGGAAAATGAAAAAGAAATTCTTCTCTGGAGGTTGGCACTGTTTAAATGAGAGGTTTGAAATGCCTAGTGGCTCATGACCTTTTGTGACCTTAAATGCTCGGATGCCTCAGAGGGGCAGAGCCTACAAGGTCAGGCCTGACCTGCCTGCAGAGCCCTGTCTGGAAACTTCTGCACGTAGCCAGAGAGCCTTGGTCCCAGTCTTTGGGTTTCCTTACTGTACTCTTCGTGCCGTCACTTCCTCAAAATGATAGTATGAGCCTTTGAGCTCTGAGACTAAATTAACCACCGTGCCTATGTTGAAAAGTGTCGCGAACACCTGCTGAGGGCAAAAACTGTACTGACCTTCAATAGAGGTGAGGGTGTGGTGGACCCACTGCAAGCCCAGAGCAGAGTGGGGCCCCCTCTCCAACACAGGACAGATGTAAAGCATGCTTATCCTCTCTTTTTTGCACTTTGACAATGTCACCATTGAGCGAAACCAGTTAGAGCATCCTTGCCTTCCTACTAATTCCTTCTCTATGGTTTCTCATATTGGAAAAGAGGATAATAATTGCATAGGCACCAAAGCATTTCCCAGTGCAGTTATTCAGCTATGGAGGGGATGACCAGGAGTCTTGCTTCCACACGCAAAACGGTTTAGGGATATTCTCAGTCACTAACAGAAGATTCAGGGATGTGGATCATATCAGGCTTGCAAAATGAAGGACCTTGAAATGATTAGACTTATTTGACTTATAAATAGAAGCTGGAAAATCAAGTCAATTTGCCCTTGAAGAAAGACTTTTACCTGAATTCATTTTCTAAAATTTTATTTTTGTTGTGGTAAGAACATTTAACATGAGATCTACTCTCTTAATTTTTTTTACCTGAATTTGTTGATTATTGCCTCATACCTTTGCTTTTTCTCTACCAGAGCAGCTTTTGTTATTTGTCATAAAAATAATTGCTTCAAAATGAAATGCAGTTAAATCAGTTATTTGATAAAATATAGTATTTGTTTTGTTTAACAATGCCTTAAAACAAAACAGTCAAATCTCTTTATATAAACACAGCCATTTTAGACCAAATCTTTTGAGATTTCGTCACAATACTTTACCCTTCCAAACCAATTCGGTAATTTTGTAGGTGTCTCAGTCCTTCTGGGCTACTATCACAAATTGCCATCATCTGGATGGCTTATAAACAACGGAAATTTATTTCTCACTGTCCTGGAGGCTGGGAACCAGCATGGTTGGGTTCTGGTGAGACCCTCTTCCAGGTTCCAAACTGCCGACTTCTGGTTGTATCCTCACAGGGAGAGTGCTCTAGCATCTTCTTATAAGGGCACTAATCCCATTCACGAGGGCTCCACCCTCATCACCTAATCATCTCCTGAAGACCCCCTCTCCAAACACCATTACATCAGGATTAGTGTCAACATATGAACATGGGGGGAACACAGACTCGCAGTCCACTGCAATAGGTTTCAGGCCTAAACACAGCCAATCATTATGTAACTATTGTCTCCCTTTGCAAGACCAGGACCAAAAGGAATCAACCTACATAAAAACAACCACACTCCCTCTTTCTCTGACCTGTCCTTCTTCCCCACGTAGCTGTAAGCATCACTCTCTTGCCTCTTTCAAATCTTTACTCAAGTGTCACCTTAGTGAGAACTTCCCTGCCCAGTCCGTTCAAAATTACAATCCCACGCCTACACCCTCGTTCTTATATGCTTCCCTGATTATTCATCTCAATGGGACTTTTACTATCTATGTTGTTGTATATTTTATTTATTTAGGAAAACCTCCCCTTTCCATGAGGGAAGGAATCTTTGTCTCTTATTTGCTGCTCTATCCCCAGGATGTGGACGAGTACAGACGCATAGTATGCAGTAAAGACTTATCGTATGAGGGAAGGAGAGACTTGTTTAACTGAAAATGTGCTTTGCAATCACCTCCAAAGTTACTTTGCTATGAATAGAATTAAATTTATAGATGGTCCCCAACTTGCAATGATTCTACTTAACAATTTTTCAACATTACGATGGTTTGAAAGGCACATGCATTCAGTAGAAACCATACTTTGAGTTTTGAATTTGGATCTTTTCCCAGGCTAGTGATATGTGGTACCACACTCTCTCGTGATGCTAAGCAGAGGACACAGCTCCCAGTCAACCACACAGTCACGAGGGTAAACCACCAGGACACGTTCAACCATCCTGGACCCACACAACCATCCTGTCAACAAATTACATGACATATTCAACACTTCGTTATAAAATAGGCTTTGTGCTGGGTGATTTTACCCAAGCTGTAGGCTAACGTAAGTGTTCTGAGCGTGTGTAAGGTGGGCCAGGCTCACCTATGATGTTTGGTGGCATAGGTGTTTTCAGGGCATTTTTCACTTAGGATGTTTTCAACTTACAACAGGTTTATGAGGATATAACCTCACTGTGAGGTGAAGAAGACCTATATATATCCAGGAAAAATGTATCATGAAAGGTCTTTGCAGGGCAAATCAAACAAATGAAAACAAATAGTGATAGTAAATGTGATATGTTATTTTTAGATGTTATGAAGTAGAACAGAGGAAAGGGCAAGCTCTGGGGTGGGGGCGGGGAATACAAATTCTATATTTGAGTAGAGAGACTAACTCTCAAAAGGGCTTTACCGTGCTTGGAACTCTACAGCAGTAACTAGCATGCATGACCGTAACTATTATGCATGGGTGAGCTGGCTGCAGTTTACTCTGGGTTTTCAGTGCCTTCACAGGTAACCGAAGAGGCTGCTTAAACCTCGTGAACTGAAACCAAAAGGCAAGATTCCCCTGAGCTGCTGACAGGCTCTACCTGCGGAGAGTTTGATGTTTCTGAGCTGGAGGTGCAGGTGAATAGCAAAAGAGGCTTCCTGTAGCTAATGAGCCCTTTTGCAGGTGCTCTGCACTGCTGAGGCCTCACAAAAGTCAACACCGTATCAGGGATTGCTCGAGGGAACTTTCTGGAGCCTAACTGGACTTTCCGATATTGTCATTAGGCACAGCTATTGGCATGCCTCCAGGTGACCCGAGCTGTCTGCTCGATACTCATTGCTGCCTTCTTTAGCACTTGCTAGAGAAATGTTTACAATTTGTTGAATTATAGGAGAGAAAGGGCAGAAAAGGATCTTGTGTGAGGCAGGAAGGCAGCCCATGGTTGCCATCTAATTTCACAGGCGATCTCCCTCGTCAGCTAGGGAGACCAGGCAACAGCACTGGGACCAGCAGCGTCTATGGTGTCCTCTGTGTGGGGGACAAGGGTACACAGTGTCCTCCCTCCCTCTGCCTTCCATTTCACTTGCTGTTAACCTTCTTCTCCCCTTACAGTAGGCTGGGTCGTCTAAGTTCCATGACACAGGCATACCTCGGAGATACTGAGGTTTGGTTCAGATCACCGAAACCACTGAAATAAAGCAAGTATCGCAATAAAGCAAGTCACACAACTTTTTTGACTTCCCAGTGTTTATAAAAGTTATGTTTACAACATGTCTAAAAAAAATGTAAATACCTTAACTTAAAAAATACTTCATTGCTAAAAAATGCTGGCCATCATCTGAGCCTTCAGTGAGTCGGAGTAGTAACACCAAAGATCGCGGATCACAATAAACATAATAATACTGAAAAAGTTTGAAATATTGTATTACGAATACTGGCAGAGACAGGAAGCGAGCAAATGCTCTTGGAAAAATGACACCGACGGACGTCCCCGGTGGCACAGTGGTTTAAGAATCCACCTGCCAATGCAGGGGACATGGGTTTGATCCCTGGTCTGGGAAGATCCCACATGCCGCGGAGCAACTAAGCCCTCGTGCCACAACTACTGAAGCCTTCGTGCCCTACAGCCTGTGCTCTTCAACGAGAGAAGCCACCACAATGAGAAGCCTGTACACTGCAACAAAGAGAAAGCCCGCGGGCAGCAACAAAGACCCAACACAGCCAAAAAAATTTTTAAAAATGACACCGATTGACCTACTTGGCATAATGTTGCCCCAAAGCTTGGAAATGTAAAAAAAACACAGTATCTGCAAAGTCAATGAATGGAAGTGCAGTAAAACAAGGTATGCCTGTACTCTACTGCCAACTAGTTTGATGAAGTCTGTCCAGGTAGCATTGCTTTAATGACTGAGTTATCAACATAGAATGGGAGATCTCAGCTCTCGATTGGATATTTCATTCCACTCTAACCCCACGGAGGAAAGAAGAATTTCACAGATTAATTCACTTCCTCAAAAGAAAAATACGTTCACCACATTTTCTTTAAAAATGAGCATGCCATAGTTTACTACTAGAATATGGAAGGAGAGTAATATAAATGTTCAACTCTTGGGCTCTGCAATCGGATAGCACTGCCTCTTATTAGGTATGTGTGCTTGGCTATGGCCCAGTTTTTGAGACTATGAAATAAGGGTAACAAAAGCATCGATCACTTAGGGTTGTAGTGAGAATTAAATGAAACCATGTACATAAAGTATCTAAGACCATGCTGGACACACAATCTTTCAATAACCATGCACTGTTAAAATGATTTCTAGTTACACCTTTGAAAAGAAAACGCTACAGTTCTTCCCTACTGTGTAGGGGGAAAAAAAAAAAAAAAAAAAAACCAGTCTTTCCTTCCTATGAGTCTTTCCCCTGTGTTTTTCTTTCCCATGTGTCTCCTTTACAACTCAACACAGAACACCTCACTTCTGATCACCAAACGTGTTGGGGTTTTTCCCCACACCAGGGCAATTCTTCAGGCCGGCTGTGTGTCCTACAATTTAATTCACTTCTGAGACTATCTACCCAGCTACACCATCAGATCCCACAGGTTAGGGACTGAGTCCCACCAGGTTGCTGCCACCGCCCCGCCCCCCCCCATTTAAGAGGCCAATTACAAACACAGACTGTCATCTGTGCGTCTGACCTACCAGCTGTAATTAGAGTTTCCAGTGACTCCCTCCTTGAGTTTGATTAATTTATCAAAGCAGCACACAGAATTCACAGGAAGATTTTACTTACACTCACTGGTTTCTTCTTAAAGGATATGATAAAGGATACAGACGACCATCCACATGGAAGAGCTGCATAAGGGCGGGGCTTGGGGAGAAGGTCGAGGGCGCCTCTGCATGTTCACCACCCCGGAAGCTCCCCGAACCCAGCCCTCTT
The DNA here is from genome assembly GCF_030028045.1 of Hippopotamus amphibius kiboko. Classification (NCBI taxonomy): domain Eukaryota; kingdom Metazoa; phylum Chordata; class Mammalia; order Artiodactyla; family Hippopotamidae; genus Hippopotamus; species Hippopotamus amphibius. Next base: position 81,679,221 of record NC_080198.1, read on the forward strand.
TGGGTTTTTACGGAGGCTTTATTACGTAGGCGTGACGGGCGCACTCACTGGCCACTGGTGATTGGCGCAGCCTCCTGCCTGTCTCTCCTCCCAGCAGGCCGATGGGTGGGACTGAGCGTTCCAACCCTCTAAGAATTTCCTTGGCTCCACCGGCAACCAGCCTCCCACCCTTAAGTGCTTTCCAGAAATCATCTCCTTAACATAATAAGACACATGTATTGCTCTCATCATTTAGGAAATTCTAAGGGTTTTAGGAGCTCTGAGTGAAAAGGGGGACAAAGATCTAAACTATATTTATTATAAATCACAACATCATAATGTGAGAACAAAATGCATTAGACTCTTCTTCCCATGAATATGATACATTTAGGGTACTAAAATAACATCACAGACACCTCTCAAGTACCTGCGTTCCTGAGACCAGGAGGAGATAAAGGATGATCAACCACCGTTCTAACTGCATTTCAGCTGCAACTAGTCAACTCAATTTTCACCAGTTTTAAGAAGTAATTAACAGGCTCGTGTTTACTTCACCATCTGTAGCTCCCCTTCAAAATCTGGTTCAGGTGCTAACGGTGAAATAGTTGAGAGAAAAGAGAAGAAACAGAAAAAAGAGGAGACACCTGGGGCCAGTCTGATCCCAAGCAAAGCAATGACCATGAGCCAGAGAGCAGGAGCTGTGTCTCGTCGAGTGCCAGGTGGGGTTTACTCCTTGAGTTTAGGGTCTGCTTGGAGCAGCAGAAGAGCTGGTGAATGGCTCTGGGTTTAGTGGCCACTGATACACAGACGCGTGTTGTACTTTTCTACTGTTACAAACCTAGGGAGGACTACAAAGGGTTAAATGATGTCGGTGACTCTGTCTGAAAAAATCCTGGGAATTAGTTTCAGCCGTAGCATGAGGTGTCCGCTTAGGTGGTGACTGGTTACAGGACGCTGTTTCCTGACTGTTCGAGAAAAAAAAAAAAAAATCAGCCTGTCTTCACTCTCCAGGGCAGCAAAGCTCCACACTCTGGGATTTGGGCTGAAACTACTGATTATCTGCCCAAATCCATGCTCTGTTCCTTCCAGGGTGATAGGACTCTAATGGGTAAGACCTTGTGGCCAGTAGAACATCAGCACAGGGGATCTTGCCACTTCCTGATGGGAGCTGTTAACAGAGCAGTGGGGCCTCCACACTCTTTTCCTTCCACTGCTGTCTGCATACACCTCTAAGGCCTAGCACGTGGGTCTCTGAATCGCCATGTGAAGGAAAGCTATCCGGTCTCCCAAACTTCCACACTGAACTGTTGTGTGAATGGGATATAAAATTCTGTTGCATTTGATCAATGATATGGTGGTTCAGCCCATCCCAATTCATCCACCACCTTCAATTCCACCATTGGAAATGTGCTCCTTTGGATCAGAGCTTTATGACTGTGTCCAACCCCAATAGAAGACAAACATGTCTGGGATATGTAAAACAACTATGTTCTTAGTCATTTTCTCCTTAGCGACATGATTCAATCAAAGATCTCCTGAAAAGTGATTATGATATGGATCACAGAGGAGGGACATCTAAAAAGACAGGACCACATGTAAGAAGGGAAAAGAGATCAGGACCCTGAGAGGATAGGTGAGAGGGACCTTTAAATCCTTCCCAACTTTGTATGTTGCTGGCTCTAACCAACATGATGGACTTAGTAAGACCAAACCCTACCCTCTCTGTGTTTATAGGATGAATGGCTTTGCTCTCAGCCTTGCTCAGGAAACTGGTCATATGGTATCTGCTGTTCCCCAGGGCATGTGTAAAGGAGTTCCTCTCTGTTAAATGAGAACCTACCACGTGCCAGCTAATGTACACAATGCCCCCAAGAGCTGCCTCCCCGCCTCCAGGAGTTAACAGACCTCTGACACTTTCGGGCTTCCCACAGGGTAAGGTGGGGCTTACATGGGTACCCAAGGTCACCATGGCTGGCGGATCCCATTGGACAAAGTTTTTCATAAAGGCTCCTGCTTCCGAAGGAGCTTTGATCTACCGGGCTCTGCTGCTAACCAAATACGTATATTTCTCATGATAAATCACAATAACACAATGTTACAAGAAGGAAAAAATATACGAAACTCTTCTTAACATGCATATGTGATAAAGTCAGAATGTTAATATCACAGACATCTCTCTCAAGCATCTGTGCATCATAAGACACACAGGAGGAGATAAAGAATGATTACCCACAGTTCTAACTGCATTTCAGCTGCAACTGGTCAACCCTGTTTTCACCAATGTTGAGAAGGAATGACCAGGCCGGTGTTTATTTCACCCTCTCGACCTCCTTCTCTTCACCATCTGGTTCAGGGGCTCATCAGCAGTGAAACAGCCGAGGGTCTTCCTGACCCACACAGCCATTTCCAAACGACTTTCACTTAGTATGAGGAGAAGAGCATTTATTGAGCTAGGCATTAGGTATCTGCTAGGGCATTAACTTTTCTCTTTTTCCTTTAAGACGAAGAACTTTACCCATTTGTACACGACTGCCCATGTTCTGGGAGCCCGAAGTTCAGAACAGGGTCAGCCTCCACTAGTGCAGGAGCGGAGGGTGAGGGAGAATCCCAGCCATTGTGGATACAGAGGCCGAACAGAGGAGCCTTCTTCCTTATCTCCGCCCCCAGCCTTCCTCCCCCACCAAGGCTTGTGACCTTTCCTCAGCTCTTGGCTCTTAATTCACATTGGCTCCTAATACAAAACCCTGGATCAACACCAAACCTTGGTTCTCTGCACAAAATCTTGGACCCTTACTGAGGAACTCAGGCCAGAAACAAATAAGACCTCTATTCATCAGTTTGTTTGTTGCAAGACTCATAGGTTGTTTCAGGGATAGCTCAGTTACCAGATCTTCCCTTGATAGGGCAGGGCATGAGGCCATAAAGATCTGTTTACTCCATCATTCCTAAGCCAAACAGGAAGACCAATAAACATTGCCGTTAGCTCTTCCTGAAACTGAACTCTTATTTTAAAACTCCTCATAATTTACTCTCTTCACTTTAATGATCATTAAGCCCATTCATTTACGCCAAAGGAAGGAAATATATACAATCCTAAGTAAAGCACCAGTAAAAGAGCCACCATAGATATGGTGAGAGCTGATCCACCACCTCATTTCATCTACGGAGTCCTACATTTTAGCAACAGGAAAAAAGAATTCAGACAAGCTCAGTAGTTAGCGTGACAATTATTACCACATTCCTCGTATTGTTAAAGAGAGAGCTCTATTCCCTACAAATGATAAATTTTGGAGAAAATGATTTCTTTTCCTCTCACCTTGCTTTGGCAAGTCCAGAAAGTTTGCAGGACATATGTCTTGTCACAGGACACATACCCTGCTGTAACCAAGCATGCCCCTATGGGGTCTTCTCGGGACAGACCCTCCCACCCCCCACCTCCCCCTACGTCCTCCATCTGCCTCTTGTTTGTAGAAAAACTTTACCCTCCTAGGCCTTCCCTGAGTTGCAAAGAATAAATTTACTTGGAGAAGTGAGAATATGCACAAACCAAGGAAAACTGTCAAGACAAAATAATAATAGTTTCGCCATTAAACAAAGTCAGGGAACTTTAGTTCGACCTCAAGGGCTATAGAGAATATTCTGAGCCATATTCTGGAGCTGTTTTGCAGATACTGAAACCCCCACCAGGTGGAAGAAGTTAACTGTATGCTGACCACAAACACATAGACCCCAGACCAGATAGAGTCAGAAGACTGAAGATGTTGACTCCGAGTTACCTCACCACCAACCAATCAGAAGAATGTCCGTGAGCTGATCACACACCTCACAACCTTCTCCCTCACCGCTGAGACCTGACCAATAGCTGTCTGGACACCTTGTTTGATGCCTGCAATAAATGCTATACTTTCCTTCACCACAACCCAGTGTCAGTAGATTTGCTTTACTGTGTTCAGGTGAGTGGACCCAAGTTTGGTTCAGGAACCCTGCTTATGTGAAAAGTAAGGGCATCAGGGCAAAGCCTCTCCACTCACCCTTACCAACTGGGTGGAAAAGTTGGTATAAAAAAGTGGGAACAGAATAGGAAGCCCAATTTTGGCCCAAATCCCTGCCTACTCCTAGTTTATCTTACTACCGAAATAAAGCTGATCTTCACTCCTCAACTTTTCTCCATCTGGTTGAGAACTCTCAGGAGAGGGGATGTGATTCACCATGACCTTCAGATTCCACTGCAAGCAGGGAGGTGGTTAAAGAAGAATATTCGCTTCTTGTGCATAAGCTCAGATTTGGTTTATGAAAGCCATGTTCAAAAATTTACTTTGAAAGTGGAAATTCCAATATCCCTGTTGAATGATTTGTTGAATTTGTTGTTGAGCAAATTCAGGGTCACCTGTGAATCTCACTGGAGGTGACCAGGTGGCTGACTATGTTGCAAGAGGCTAGAGCTAGAGGACAGTCAGAACCCCCAGGCTGTGGTGAGGTAAGCAGGGGTGGAGGCAAACCTCTGTTGACGTTGAGTGTGTGATTTCAGGCTTCTGTTGTGATTATTTGAAGGAAAGGAAGAACATTCATGCACTAATCAGATTTTCTAAATAAATATTTATGAGCCACAACCATTTATATTGCAATATAAAGCCCCAGACTAAACTTTCAACCAAATGTGAAATCAGCACAATGGGATGGTCTCTTTTTTAAGGTGCAATAACTTAAAATATATAAATATTTCACTGATTTTTATTACGTAAGTTCGGATTTCTGCAAGGTAAAGAATGAAACTATAAAGTTTCCCGAATAGAAATGAGTCTAATGGGTCATTAGACATATAAGAGAGGAAATATTCTTTCTCTGAGGAGTTTTACCAAATCAGAGTAAATTATATAGACCTTATTTTGTTTTTATTTGCTTATATTTTACAATATTTAATATTTTGTTACTTGTGAAAGTAATGTATTTTCAAGGCAGAAAACTTGGAAAGCACAGAAAAATGGAAAAGAATTCATTTTTGCACTCACAGAAGGCTACTGTCCACCTTACCCTGCCTCCATGTTGTGCATGAGTGTGTGGCAGTGTGTGTATAAGTGTGAGAGTCTGTGAGTCTGAGCAGGAATGTGTGTATGTGAGTATGTGCGTCTCAGATGCTAAATGATCCTTTCCCGCTGACTCAGAGCTTGGAGTTTTGTGGGCCCCTAAGGGCAAGAACTATAGGTGCACGGCCATCCCTCCACACAAGACAGGCTGGGCTTGTGAAACCAGTTTGGCAACCCCAGCTCATCACTCACTCTGCAAGAACTGAACAGAAAGGGGAAGGGAAGGGAAGAGCCAGGCCTGAGAATGCGGAGCACAGGTTTCCCCGGCTATCTGAAAGCAGAGCGTTCCTATGAAAGATTTGTAAGCCAAAAGGACATACAGCAAAGACTCAGTTACCTTCGGGACACATTTATGCACAAAATAAATGGAGAAAAAGCACAGATGCTCACGGACACAGGTCAAATCTATGGTGGCCAGATGCTGAGACGCTGAGTGCAGCTCCCGGAGAAGGAGCTTGGCCGTGTCCCTCTCGGGGCTGAGGGTGCACGCTGCTTCTGTAAAGGCTCCTGCAAAACAGACACTGAACACTATTTTCAGTTTTCGCCTTTTTTTGGGAGAAGCAAAAATCCATTGGCATTTCTTTCAGTTGATGAAAACAGGTTCTAAAGTAGGTCTTTTGTAAAGGCCACGTGGCAGAAAGCAAACTTTTGAAAAGTGGCGATGCCTGTCCTTTGCAGAGATGGCTGCTGTCTCTACTGGGGAGACTGAAATCAGCTGACTCAGGCCCGAAGAGTCTGGAATGGTCTGTGATGGCAGAGCAAAGGCAAGAAACAGGTCAGCTTCCGTATGGCCTGCACATCCAGATATTAGCAGGGCAAGAATGCAGAAGAGCCAAAGGGACAGGGAAAGGTGACTGGCCTTGAGCTGGCCTGAGAGGAATGCAAGATGAGGACACACAGGGTGAGGTGGCTCCCAAACAGATTAATGGTAGCTGGGGGGCTAAGAGGGCTTAGCAAGCAGCCAGCTGACAGCTCCAGAGATGGGGCTGCTGTCCCAGGGAGAGGATGGAGGTAGAGCCTCAGGCCAAGTCATGCGCACGGACTCGCGTGCGTGCACACACGCAGAGAAGACCACCGTGTCCCTCCTAATGCCCCTGTGTTTTTCAAAGCATGTATACATGCATTTGTATGTGCATTTGCAAAATAACATTTTGCTCCACATACCAGTAACTCTTTTCAAATATTTTCCACTGTGTGTAAAATTCAATGTATAAACACATTTTAAAATACTGGTTACAGCTTTATTTTAATAAACCCTGTCCTTGGTAATCACATTCTCCTTTTCCAACAATGTTCTTCTTTTCAAAAAGTTTGATCTTGGTGACACCATCAGGATTTTCTTTTCTTTTCCACGTTTGTCAGGCCCTCCTTTCTGTACCCCTTCAACCCCTCCTTCCCAGCACTTTCCTCATCAAATACCTGCTGTGGTTGCACAGGGCCAACCCCGTAACCTCCAAACTCCACAGCTTGGATTAAGACTTTCTGTAATTTCATTTTTAAAAAACCTTTTCAGATTTACTTCTCATCATTCCCCAAAACTAGCTTCCTCCATCACGAAAACTGGTCTGTTCATATTCCCTGAATATGCCTTCCACACGTCCTCCTCCCTGACTGTGCTCTTATATTCCTCTGGGCTCCTCTCCACTTTCCTAGGAAGAGTAGGTGAAAATTCTGGCCTTAAGGTTGGGGAGGAAGAGATAGGGAATGTATAGGGAGGAAATAGCAGGTTCTAATCAAGTTTGTTTTAAGTTAGGCTAGAAAACCCCATGGGGGCGGGGACGTCGCCAGCGGCTACGGAGAGGAAGGTGAGAGAGATTAGTTTAGCTCAGAGATCAACAGCCATTGCAATCGACAGATTACAAAGCTTTTATGGTAACAAGATATTGCCGAAATAACAAGGTATGGGATGCAACTGCATAATTCTATGCCTTGGAAAAGCTCCCAAGAAAGCCATTTTCTATAAAGACAAAGCTATGAATTGCCAGCCAGGTGCAATTAATAACATTTTATTAGACATTTGGGTTGCCTTTCATTGCACTAGTTCCCAGTGTGATGGAGCAGTTATTACAAATGTGGCCTCTGGTGTCAGAGCTCTCACATCCTGGCCTTACCCCTCCTGGCCGAGAGACCTTGGGCAAGTTACCTCAGCTCTTTATACCTCTCCTTCCCCTTCTGCAAAATGGGAACCCTAACTGCAGTCACCTCAAATGGAGTGCTGTGTAAAAGCAAAGTGCTGAGAACAGTATCTGGCTCATAAGATGCTCTCAATAATTGTTAGCTTTTTAAAAAGCAACAGAATAGTATCGAAACACATGTTGGCTTAAATCGGCTTTGTTTATTTAACGCTTAAACTTTAACATGGTTAAATTCTAGCAGTGGCTATAGTCACTAAGTGAATTTAACTGCGAGTTAAAAATCACAGCCTGTTAGAGCTGGCAGAGGTCTTACAGTTTTCCAGTTCACAGCCCCTCCCCACTTTCCCGGTAAAATTGAGATCTGGAAAAGTTCAGCTACTTTTCCAGTCGCAAAGCTCCTGAGCTGGAAGATTTCCACTCTGTTGTGGCAGCCACCACCTGGAGCTGTCCCCGAATGACCGATCGTCTGCTGCCCTCTAGTGGCACTTCGGGGGAATTTTCTTACGTACAATAATAAATAAGAAAATTGTACTAATGATGGTACAGTTGACCCTTGAGTATGGGAGGCAGAGGTTAGGGGTGCCAGCCCTACAAGCAGTTGAACATTCGGGGATATCTTGTAGTCGGCCCTCAGTATCTGCGGTTCCATGTCTGCAGTTCCCCACTGAGGACTGTGTAGCACTGTAGTGTTTACTGCTGAAAAAAAATCTGTAGCTAAGTGGACCCTCACGGTTCAAACTCGTGTTGTTCAAGGGTCAACTGTATAACAAGACTACTTATTTGTAGAGGGGTCAACAGGCATGGACCAAAGTCTCTATATATTGTCTCTATAATGAAGTGAAAGTTAAAACTACTAGATGTTTGTATTATTTGTTTATAAGTAGCCAAAACTCTTCCCACACAAATAATATAAGGGATTATTCCTCTTTTGTAAATAGATCTCCCTCAGCTTACAAAGGGATTACATCCTGAAAAATTCATCGCAAGTTGAAAATATTTGTAAGTCAAAAATGCATTTAACACACATAACCTACAGAACATCATAGCTGAGTCTAACCTACCCTAAACATGTTCAGAATACTTACATTCGCTTAAAGTTGGGCAAATTCATCTAAAACAAAGCCTGTTTTATAATACAGTGTTGAATATCTCGTGCAATTGAATTCTATACCGAAAGTGAAAAACAGAATGGTTGCAAGGGTATCAGTTGTCTACCTTCATGATCACATGGCTGACTGGGAGAGAGTGTGGTGGCATATCGCTAGCCCAGGAAAAGATCCAAACTCAAAATTCCAAGTATGGTTTCTGCTAAATGCATATCAGTTTCACACTATCGCAAAATCAAATGATCGTAAGCCTGCGACTGTCTGTATTTACATTTCCCTGTTTCATGTACCTCCCCATTTGTTTAAAATTAAAGTGCTGTTTATGTATTAACAATAGCTCATTATCAGTCTCTATTTCTACTTGGGCTTAATCATCTATATAATAACTAGATCCTCTCTCTCAAACAGCATGTGTTTTTTAAAAAAAGAAGAAGAAAGAAATTAAACACAGCCAGAGGCTATAATAGTACTGGGTTAGTCTCTCGTACATACAACCTGGGGAACAACTGCCAATAGACTCACACATTCATACCAACACATGTAAATTAAATTCTACACAGATGTGGGCATACTGTACCCCTTCCTCTGGACTTTACTTATTCTTACGCATATGAGACATACTTGAAGATCACAGCTACACATTCTTCCATTATGCATCCTATTATGGATATAAAATTTGTCTCCAAGTTTTTTTAAGGTGCAATATTTTCCTTTCCCATGGACTCCATCAATAAATCCCTTAAAGTAAAACTGTCAAGTCAAAGGATTTATACATATTTAATACTGAATGGCATTGCTTTGTAAATTATTTTTCATTCCCAGTGGCATATAAGTACCCCATCTTCCCACACTTGGGCTAATACTTGGTCTTAACAAAAATTCTAAGAGTGTCCAAACTGATAGATTTAAAAATAGCATCTTACTGTTTTAATTTATGATGTCTAATTTGTAGGTGAGACAGGGCTGTTTTCTCAGGTAAACAGGTCATTTGAATTTCCTCTTGTACCTGGGTGAAGTCTGTCTATATCCTTTGCTGTTTTCATGTTAGGTTGTTGCCATATGACATACTTTCCATTTATATTGTAATTTTGCTATATCTTTTTCTGCATGGAAATTTAAAATATTTATATCATCAAATGTATGGGTTTTGTTCCACCCAGGATTCTGGGTTTTTCTTGTCTACAAAGATCTTGCATATTGAAGGTAATAAAAAAAAATTGCTACTGCTTTCTTTTATTATTTTTATGGTTTCTTTAAAAATGTTTGCATTTAAATAATTGAGCTATCTATAATTTGTTTTAGTGAAGGGAACAAATAGGGATTAGCTTTATTTCTTCCCCAAAATAACGAGTCATTTGACCTAACACTATATAGAAAAGTCTGCTCTTTTCTGGTTGATTTGAAAGGCTACATTGATCATATGCCAAATTCAATTTATTTTGGATCAATTCCTCTTTCTGGATTCCTCACTCTATTTCATTGTTCTTGCTGTTACTTACTACACTAATATTAAACTATTTTAGAAACAGTAGCTTAAAACACATTTTAGTATCAAGTAGGGCTACCTTGTCACAAACATTCCTTTTTTTTTTTTTAACCCCTAGAATCTTCTTAATTTCATATGCTTGTTTTTTGTCATACAAACTCAAGTTAAAATAAAATCCTGTAAGAAATTTTCTTGTGATCATATTAGGAAATAAATTAATGGAAAATTGACATCTTTACAATATTTTATAATTATACACAAGATAGTGTATCTATTCAGTTAATTAAGTCATTAAACATTTTTAAATAGGTCCTGTACATTCCTTGTTAAATTTATAACTAGGTATTTAATCTCTTTTGTTGCTACTATAAATTACATGTATTTTTTCTTCCATTTTTATTTTCAATTTGAAGACTTCCTATGTAAAGAAAAGTTATGGATTTTCTGTTTATTTTGAAAAGAGTGACAAAACGGTTGACTACTTTTTCTTTCAGTTTCTCTCTGATTTTCCTGTTTCACAAACATATCTGCATAAATTGAAGTCTTCCACTTCTTTTCCCGTTTTTATGCTTTAATTTCTTTGTTTTTTTAATTCAAATTTGCATTAATACTTCTTGATCAATTCTGGGTAGTAATGGAAATAATGGACTTTTTTGCCTTGTTCACAATTTTAAACTAGGAATCCTCCCAGAGTTCAGTGTTAAAAAAGATAAGTTATGGTGGAAGGGGGACATGTCCCCTCCTTAGTGTCCTTAACTCATTAAAAAATAATCTGGGTTACAAGGCAAAAAAGCAATGAAAGTTATTTCCTATGAAGCACAAATGTTGCTTAAAATTGCTACATCATCTGTGAACTACTAAAAGTAAATTCTTTCTATTTGCATCATATATGTAACAAACAAAAGAATCCTCTATTTGTCGCACATTCTTTCTGTTCTTATGCTTTAAATAACTTAATGAGTGTATTCATTTTGAAACTTCTACATGCAAAGATTCATAAATATTCCATAAATGATATCACCTTACAAAGAGACAAGCTGACAAGCTTGGATACAAATGAAAAGGAATGTTTTCAATAAAAAGTTGCCACTTGCAACATGAATAGACTTGGAGGGTATTAATGCTGAGTGAAATAAGTACAACAGAGAAAGACAAATACTGTATGATATTACTTATATGTGGAATCTACAAATTACAACAAAATTTCTGAATAAAACAGAAAAGAAGCAGACTCACAGATATAGAGAACTAGTTGTTACCAGCAAGCAGAGGGAAGAGGGGGAGCAAAATAGGAACAGGGTATTGAGGGGTATAAATTATTAGATATAAGTTAAGCTATAAGGATATATTGTACAGCACAGGGACTATGGCAAATATTTTATAACTATAAATGGAATATAACCTTTAGTGTTGTGAATCACTATATTGTACACACATAACATATAATATTGTATATCAACTATACATCAATAAAAAACAACTCATTAGGGGCTTCCCTGATGGCGCAGTGGTTAAGATGCACCAATGCAAGGGACGTGGGTTTGATCCCTGGTCTGGGAAAATCCCACATGCTGCAGAGCCATTAAGCCTGTGCACCACAACTACTGAGCCTGTGATCTAGAGCCTGGGAGCCACAACTACTGAGCCCATGTGCCGCACCTACTGAGCCCACATGCTGCAACTACTGAAGACTGTGCGCCTAGAGCCTGTGCTCCACAATAAGAGAAGCCACCACACTGAGAAGCCCATGCACCACAACAAAGTGTAGCCCCCTACCCCCCGCCACCCCCTGGTCGCCGCAACTAGAGAAAGCCCATGCACAGCAACGAAGACCCAACGCAGCCAAAAAAGTAAATCAAATTAAAAAAATAAAATTTTATTTAAAAAAAAAGCCATGAGGGATGGGGGGGCGGGGAAGAAAAGAGAAAGAAATGCTTTCACTGGTAAAGATAAAAGAAATCGTATATTGGGACCCACAAAACGGAGGCTGCCTCAGTGGTCTGGCCAATGTCACAAACCTAAGTCAGCCCCCACTTCAGGAAACACATCACTGTCAAGGAAACCTAACATACCAATCACAACCTTCCAACTTAGGTTCAGCTAGCCTTCCTGACCCTAGAACATAGGACACGCCAGCCCTATAAGGAAATCCTCGACCTCCTGGCCAGTCATGCCCTGTTTCTGAGTTGCCTCCTCTGATACCCAGTAAAACTCTCTCTTGCCCCAAACCCCTCCAGAAGAGTGCTCCCCCTCTTGGGAGGCACTGCATCCCCTCAATCCACCTGTTGTTTTTCCCTTGAACAAAGAATATCAAACTGTTACTGAGTTTATTTTTGTCACACCGCGCTGTTGATGCTGAACTAGCACAAGACATTTGAGGAGAGATGCCTGGCTGTGTGTGCTGCAGAGTCAGAGAGAAGGTTTTCTCCATGATTGCAAGAGCCCTGCTGAAATGGGCATGACTTAAACGTGCTCAACAAACTTCTTTGAACTTTTGTTAAGGAAGTGCTGTTTATACGTACACATGTACATTTGATTGTTTTAAGGAAGACTATCTCTCTTCTGAGGTCTTAAAAAAATACAAAAAATCAAGACTGGATGCTACATTTTAGCCAAATGCCTCTTGCCTGTCTATGGGAATACATTGTTTTCCTCCGTTCACTTGGGTAATATGGGTAATACATTAACAGCTATTAGTAATAAGCCACTTTCATCTTGGAATGAAGCCACTTGGTCATAGCTTATTATTTTTAAAAATGTGTGCCAAATTATATTTGCCATTTTATTTGTGATTTTTGCCTAGCTATACCTTAGTAAAACTGGTCTGTGAGGGTTTTTTGTTGTTGTTGTTATTTTTGGATTTCTTTTGGTTGCATTTTGTCCAGTTTTGGTACCAAAGATATATTTGCTTTGTTAAAAAAAAAAAAAACTAATGGGAAATTGCCTTTTCTCCCGGGGCCCTATGGCAGTTTAAATGGTATTAGAATTATCTGTTTACTGAAAGCTTAATATAATCCATCTGTGACAGCACCAAGATCTGGAGCTTTCTTGCGGGATTAAATCTTTGGCTACTTTCTCAATTTCTTCCATGGTTACTGGGTGCGTTAAACAGTGTTCTTCCGAGAAACAGAACCAATAGGATATACATAAATCGAGAGAAATGAGGCAGAAGGGAAGGCGGCAGTGCACAACCGTTAGAAGAATGACACAGCCATCGAGGATATGACATACACTGGTGAGAACCAATTAGATCCAAGATGGAGAAAAATTCAACTTCCAGTGGACCTTGAGCCTCATTATACGCGCATTGTAAGACATCAGCATCTAAATGACACACCCACAGGCACCAAGACAACTCAGAGGCTGACCAGAAAGGGCTAAAAAGTGGGCACTGGCCCAATTCCACGAAGTCTTCACCCCTTCCCCAAAATAGTTGGAATAATCCTCCCATTTACTAGCCTATGAGATTACCCACCCATAAAAACTAACCACCCCTGCAGCCCAAGCCGCTCTCACCTCCTGAGACAGACTGCGTTCTGTCTACCGAGTGTGTATCTCTCTAAATAAACCTGCTTTTACTTCACTACGGCTGCTCTTGAACTCATTCCTACACAAAGCCAAGGACCTGAAGGTCCCTTGGTGGCCCATCCCAGGGATTCGCCTGAGACCTGAGGCAGGACGGTCCTTCTGTGCCCCATTCCCCTGTAACAGAAGGAGGTTTATTGGGAGGAATTGGCTTACGGAGTCACGGTAGCTGCGAAGTCCCACGGTCTGCCGCCTGCAAGCTGGAGGCCCATGGAAGCCAGCGGTAGAGCTCCAGCCCAAACCCAAAGGCCCAAGAACCAGGTGGTCCATTGTATAAGTTCTGGTCCAAGTCCCAAGGCCCGAGACCCAGGAGCACTGACATCTAAGGGCAGAAGATCAACGTCCCAGCTAAGGTAAACTAGCTCTTTCTCTGCCTTTTGTTCGGTTCAAGCCTTTAATGGAATGGGATGATCTTCCGCTGCGTGAGGGAGGCGGGGTCTTCTCAGTCTGCCCATCAAATGCTGCATCTACTGGGAGCAGCTGCGCAGACACCCAGGCGTAATACTGTACCAGATAGCCCTTCACACAAAGTAACAGATGAAATGAACCATCGCTTTGGGGCTTACCTTTACGATCTCTTCTGTGATCAATTTTTAAACAAAATCATCTCTTTTGTGCAGGTGTCTACATTTACTTACATAAAAGTAGGCAACACTTTCTTATAATTATTTCCTCTCTGATTATCTTCCTAAACGGATTCTGCTCCCAATTCGTGTGTGTGTGTGTGTGTGTGTGTGTGTGTGTGTGTGTTGGGGGCAGGGATTCCCCACACTAAGGAGCAATCCTCCAACACCAGCTGGATGGGGTCCATTCTGACACTATCTACCCAGAGACAGTATCAGATCCCACAGGTTAAGGGCTCCATCTTACAAGACTTCCCCCTTCCCCACTGCCACCTCCTTGCCCTGACTTCAGACACCAGTCAAAGGCCTAGGTTGTTACCTGTGTTTCCGAACAACCAGCTATAGAGTTTCCAGTGACCCCCCCCACCCCCCCGCCTCGTGGGTTCAATTAATTTGCCAAAGCAGCTCACAGAACTCAGAGAAACATTTTGCTTATTAGATCACTGGCTTATTATAAAAGGATATAACTGAGGAACAGCCAGATGGAAGAGCTGCCCAGGGCGAGGTGTGGGGAAAGGACATGGGGCTTCCATGTCATCTCTGTCCTAGCGCCCAGTCTCCCCACATCTCCAAGTGTTCATTCACTCACCCAGAAGCTTTCCAAATCCCATCCATCTGGGCTTTTATGGAGGCTTCATGACACAGGCATGATTGCCTAAATCACTAGCCTTTGGTAATTGATTTAACCTCCAGCTTCCTCCTCTCCCTGGAAATTGGGGCGTGAAGATGGAGTGGAGGACTGAATATTCCACCCCTCTGTTCATGGTTGGTTCCCCTGGCAACCAGTCCCCACCCATAGGTACTTTCCAAAAGTTACTGCATTAACATAAACTCAGGTGTGGTGGAAAGAGCTTGTTAAGAATAACAAGACATCTATTTCACGTTTATGGCTCTGAAGCCATTTGAGGAACTGAGGAAGAGACCAAATATTGTAACAAAAGATGCTCCCGTTGCTCCTGTCCCCCAGGAAATTCCCAGGGTTTTAGGAGCAATGTGCCAGAAACAGACAAAGACCAAATATATTTCTTATTATAAATCACAATATCACACTCCCCCATTCTCTTTCTTAACATTGCACATTTCTGCTTTCTCTTTGACCCCTTGTTTATGTTAGCGGCAATTATCTATATTATTGTTTCAAAGGACAGCTCTTAGATTTTGCATTTTTACTGTTTTCCATTGTAATCAATAAATTGATTGCTGAAGGTTTATATTTATCTCAATATATATATAGCATGTGGCATACTCTCTAAGTTTGCCACAGGCCTTACTTGTTCTTATGTTCTCTGCCCAGACAATTCACACATTTCCTGTCTGGTCACTCTAGACATAAGAATTGTGACTCCTAGTTTAAGGCTTTTAGTTTTCCTTTGACTTATGTTTAGTCATATTCCACAGTTTCTAATGCATTAAGTTCGTAGATTTTTTTGAAGCCAGACTTGAAGGATTGTGAAGGAGGAAACTGGGGAAGCATATGTAGGGAAAGAGGGAGAGCGAGAGAGTGAGAGAGAGAGAGAGCATTGGTTGCTAGGACTGGAGGATAGATTTGTTTCCTCAGAAACTGGGAGACACCTGGATGTGTGCCTCGGCTGGGAGAGAGCCAGAAGAGAGAGAGCTGGTGAGAGCAGTGAGGGCTAGGGTGCATGTGGGTATGAATAGTTTGGAAGGTAGGAATAGGAAAAGCATTTGTGACGGTTAAGTTTATGTGTCAACATGACTGGCCTCGGGTGGCCAAGCATTGTTCTGAGTGTGTCTGTGAGAGCATCTCGGGATGAGATTAACATTTGACTTGGTAGGCTGAGTAAAGCAAATTGCCCTCTCCAGGTGGGTGGGCCTCATCCAATCAGTTGAAAGCCTGACTAGAACACAAAGGCTGACTCTTCCTTTTTGAAAAAAAAATTTTATTTATTTATTTACTTTTTTGGCTAAGTTGGGTCTTCGTTGCAGCACGCAGGCTCTTCGCTGTGGCGTGTGGGCTTCTCTCTAGTTGTGGTCCGCGGGTTTTCTCTACTCTAGATGTGACATGCAGCCTCCAGGGCATGTGGGCTCTGTAGTTGCAGCACGCGCGCTCTCTAGTTGAGGCTTGGGGGCTTAGTTGCGCCACGGCATGTGGGATCTTAGTGCCCCGACCGGGGATTGCACGCGCATCCCCTGCATTGCAGGATGGATTCTTTACCATTGGACCACCAGGGAAGTCCTGGCTGACTCTTCCTTGAGTAAGAGGGAACTTCTTCTGCCTGACTGCCTTGAGTTGGGATATGGATCTTTTCCTGCCTTCAAACGCGGACTGAAACATGGGCCTCTCAGATTCGGAGCCTGCTGGCTCTTGGATTGGAACTACAGCGTCCTGGATCTCAGGTTCCTGACTGCAGATTTTGAGACTGCTTGGCCTCTAAAATCACATGAGCCAATTCCTTGTAAAAGTTTCTATTTATGCATACATCCTATTGTTTTTGTTTTTCTGAGGAACCCTGACCAATACAGCATTGAGGTACTTAATGCCCATTGACATCTACTTTCTTACAAAACACAGTCAAGGTAAAGCATACTCAAATTCAGCTGCGTATGAAGCAGGTGAGGAAGAGAAAGTAGGCTTTGGGAGAAAGAAAGAGGTTTTGCAGGATAGACATGAGGATGGTACTGAACAGGGCTTATTTCCTTATGGTATTTCCCTATAAGAAAATTAATTTCTAATTAATTATTTGTGAAATTGTTGGTTCCGTACGTCTCTACTGCAAGATTATAACCTCAAGGGGTAGGGACTGTGTCTCAAAGATGGAGCTTGGTTTACTGTTGGAGTCATTTGCTTGGGTTCTTATCCTAGCTTTTCTGGTTTCGAACTTGCACGATCTTGAGTGAATTACCCAATCTCTTTGTCCCTCAATATCCTCACCTATAGCTACTTCATAGGTTTTGGTGGAAATTAAAGAAGTTTCAAGGGCACGTTCAATGGCGACTGGCAATGGTGAAAACTCACATTCATCTTGGCCTCAATCTACCCTGAGTACTTAGCAAAATGTCTGGAAGAGAGTAGGTCTTGAGTGCATGAATGAGTGAGTGGATGAAGACTGTTATCCTGTGGCTCAGCCGCTGCAGTTTTTGCTAAGTCAGCATCATTTCTGCTCTATTCCACATTCTTCCCTGAAGGCGGAGGGAAGAGCCTCAGAACTATATTTCTTAGAATCCCTTTCCAGCGGTGTTATGTGATAGATGCTGCCCATGATAAGTGTTTGCCTGATGTTTGAAAGGGATAGAAAAGAAAAAAACATATATTTGTCAGGGGGCAGCTGGGGAGAGTGCCTGGACTTTGGCGGAAGACAGAGGAAGGGTTTTGGGCACTCATGTCCGGGTCTTCGTTGAAGCAGCACATACTTTTTGCTACAAAGAGCCCATCCCACCAGTGGCTGCTTGGAGGTCTGATTTCTGCACTTTAGAATTTTCTTCAAAGTAGCACCGGCTTCCTTGCCGTCACTGTTTTGACTCTTTCCAACATTTGTATAAGTTATCTAATTTCCTGCATAAAATCCTTTCCTACTTAAAAAACCTAGTGGGCTGTGTTTTTTGGACTAAACCCAGCTGTTGTTGAAGAATTAACCTCCATTATGTCAAAATGGAACTGTAGTAGGAAACAGGGCCTTTAAAGAGGTGATTAGTTTAAAATGAGGCCACTTGGGTGGGCCTAATCGGATCTGACTGGTGTCCTAATAAAAAGATATTTGGACGTACTAAGAGACACTAGGATGCATGCATGCAGAAGACCACGTGAGGACACAGGGAGAAGGTGGTTATATACAAGCCAAGGAGAAAGAGCAAGGCCTCAGAAGAACCAATCTGCTGACACCTTGATGTCAAACCTCTGATCTCTGGAACTGTGAGAAAATTAATTTCTGTTGTTTAAGCCATCAAGTGTGTTGTGTTTTGTTATGGCAGTCCCAGGATGCTAACATACCAATCTAAACACTAACTGCATTGTTGGAACAACAGATTCTCCAAATTGTTCCTCTGACTCTTCGGGGTGAGAAAGTGTGTGGTCACGGAGGTGGTTCTCTAAGGTATCAAATATTTGTGAGTCACTTGGAAAATTCACACAAGGTCCAACTCATCTAGGAGTTGCTGCTACACTAGTGTCATGTAAATCCTATATCATGGCCTAGAGGAGGGCTGAGTTCTGATCAACGCCCAAGAAAAACTGGCAGGATGTGGATTTCACACTGACACTGTAATTCAATTGTTTCTGCACAGCCACCAAGACAGCTGTTGTGTTCAGATCATCTCCAGTCCAGCCCAGGGCCCTCCCACAACTCTTTGCAGCAGCTAAGCTCGACCTTGGGGAGTTTGGGTGTCTTTAACCAATTCTGCAATTTTGAAAATGAAAAAAAAAAAAAAAGTAAAGAAAACCCCAAATAGAGTATGTGTGGGAAGTTTGAAAAAGGACTGGAAACCAGAACTGTGCTCTAAGAGCCTGATGAAAAAAAGAGGTCCTGAAGAATCCTTCCTCAGAAGGGGAAGTCAGTCAAACAGCTTAATTGACAAGCATGTCCTGTGAGTCCCTGAGAGGAAGCAGCTCACTATATCTTCTAACCTAGGGGGCTAAAACCTTCAACACCAATGCAGAAGCTCACGCCTCCCCAAAGAAGTGGAAGGTCACAAATATGGGTCCATACCTGATGGCCTCCGAGCACACATAGGCCACGGTGGCACTTCTGGATTAAAGAGGGTGACAAATGGGCCAGGACTTGCTGCCCTTCTCTGGGTCTGGTAAGGAGAGAGGGTTCTGAGCCAAGTACAGTCAGCCTTCATTCGATGTTTGGCATTCACGGAACTGCAGACCAGTTTTTCACCCATCTCTGGGTGCAGAACCCGCGGACCTGGAGGGCTGACTCTTATACAAGGGACTTGAGCATCTGCGGGTTTTGGTGTCCACAGAGGGGTCTGGAACCATCCCCCACGAATAATGAGGGATGACTGTATTATTCGCTCTTATTTTACTAATGAGAAAATTGTGTTCCAGTGGGCAAACTTTCACAAAGTCACATAAATATTGACAGAGCTGGATTGATTCCAGTCCAGTCTTAACCAAAATCATCTATTTAAGCTTTTTGTCATATTGCCTCACTGAAACATTTCAAGGATGTATCAACTGAACATTTCCAGTGATTAAAGATATCCAAAGACCCCTGTCAAATGTTTCTGGCTAGTGTACATAATAGCTCTACCCAAAGTATATTTATGTGTATCGTTTACTCCATACCATGGAGCTAATTCAAAGCAAGGCAGTACTTTTTATTTCCCCTAGGAGTATAACCAAATAAGAATATTTTAAGTCGTGTGCAGGAGTTGGGTGGAAATGACAGTTTCTCTTAAGGTGTTTAAAAGATTCTCTTAAATGATCTATTATTAGAGAAAAAATTGTGTTACATATGAACATAGGTGATTCATTCTGAGATTGTAAGTCTAGCTTTAATTAGATCAGAAACAGAAATCATACCTTACCTGAAGGAAAGACACTGTCGTTTTTAAGGAGTGGTGACTGAAGACAGACTTTCAGACAGCTTTTTTTTTTTTTTTAAATAACAATGAAAACAAGCAGACCATGTTGATCAATTAAAAAAACTTGTAATGATTTTGGTTCTCATTAACTATTTGTGTAGCTTCCCTTTATCTGTTTTATTCATGTGCTTGTCTGCTTGCCCACACCCAGAACTTTCGTGATGACATAAGTGACACAGGCAACTGAAGTTCAAATTCAAGTCTGTTTCAATGTGCTTGTATGTGATTTGCACCTCTTTATGGCTAACTCAAGTCATTGATGGGATATGCATAATTTTCCCTCAGTTTGGAGGGCTCCCCCCAACTTCACATTTTAAATATATTTCTGTAAAGGATCATATGAATCATTGTTCACTTTTTATTGGGGTTTGCACCACATAATTAAACATGGAAAAGCCCTGAACATTCTCTGATGCTTTAATCTCCATAATCAAACTCAAGGCAATGGAAGCTCAGAGTTCCTGTCAATAGAAAGCACAGCACAGGAAACAAATGGGAGGAAGAGGGATGGTCACACAGATACTCCCACTCTGGAAAAAAATTTTTAAATTTGACTTTCTTTTCTTTGAAATATTTCAAGCGTAATTGGTACTTTAACCTTGGAAGATCCTGTAAATCAACCAGGCCAATAAGCCGGACCCAGTCAATTTCCTGTCTCCTACTAGATAAGACTTAAATAAAACTCAATTTTTAAACCATGTCTTTCTGTTCTGTTTTTGCAGTAAAATATACTATAGCAGCACTAAAGGGATTTTTCAGAAAACGAAACCAAAACTATTCTCCAAACAAAACTGATTTCAGTTTTGCATATTCCTGACCTACCATTTATATTAATGGATCCATTGCATTTCTAATTCTCAGTCGATGAGAGATGAATAAAACCCCAGAGCTAAATACTGTTCCCAAAGGCAGAAGGTGAGCCCCGAGAACCATGACCTTACAGAAGTGAACTGGGGGTCCCTCTCCGTGTTGCCCACCCCTGGATCCCCTCTCATCTCCTCCTAGCCCACCAATTCCTACTTCTCATCTACTAGTGATCCCCAAACTAAAAATAAATGTTTTCCTCCCTTTGCATAATGATAACAGTAAAAGTTCTTTGAGGGCAGGGATACAATCGGTTTCTCCCAGCGCTTAACACAGTGTCGGGCACAGAGGGTATGAAGTTACCAGAGAAAAAGAGGAACAAAAGCAAGCTGTCTTTCTTTTGGCTTCAAATCTATTTCATCTCTTCAATAATCTCTCATCTCCTGAAATCACAAGTGAGTGATAAAAAAGAACAAGCCACTGTTGCCACATTTAACACTTGTACATTTTATTTAATTAAATCAGCCATTGTACACATTGCAGCTATGTATTGTTAGTGCTGTATTTTTTTCCGTTAACTAATACATGCCCTCATAGATATATTCAATTAGTGTTATCACCATGGGAACAAGATGCGGAGTCATCAACTGAAAATTCACTTCTTCTCACAGTATTCAAGTGTTTTGATTACACAGCAAAAATCAAAACCAAAAAAAGGTGAATAACCATTATGTTGTTACACAGACATCATCTGCACTGCAAATAACACAACAGAAATGCTTTTCTTGAGCTCCAGTGAAGGGTTGGACAAGAAGGCCATGGTGTGTCCCCAAAAGTTTCACCATTGGCCTCTTTCAGTTTGGCTGCCAAAGAATGCTTTATTTTCTATCCAACTGCCAAGAAGTGCTAGCATTTGAGGCTTAGGAGATTTGGCTTGTGGGAAACCTCCCTCCCAGGAAATTTTCTCTCTTGGCAACGTTACTTGAAATGATGAGATGCCATTGTTTGTTGTCTTTGTTTCTGACATTCGGAACAATGAGTCATTTTTGCACAACAGGAAAAGACCAGATAGAACTGGAAAATGTTCAATCCCTGGCGGATTGACTCTGGTTTTTAAAATTTTTTAATTTCATCTTCATTGAATATACTTTTCTTTAACAAATAACTGATTCAAAATGTATACTGTTTATATGAATATATTTGTGAATATATATATGTTAAAATGCTACACAGCTTCAACCACTAGAGGAATAAGGAATAGGACGTGGAAATCACTCAGATGATTAAAGTTCCTTCTTTGAAACACACAAACAGGAAAGTGCACAAATGCACTTCAGAGTTTCCAAGGGGGTTTGGATTTCAAATAAATAAACCCAAAATTTTAACCCAAACCAAAATTTTCAGGATTTCTCAATCTCGTCTGCAAGCTAAAAAACAGACTTAGCTGAAAAGTGAAAAGTGCTTGCTGAGGGGAAAAAGAATGAAAACCATCAGTGTGATTAGAAGAGGGGTTTGGACTGTGGTTTGATTCTTAAATGCTACATGCAGGTACTAGAGAAGATATAAACCTGGAGGAAAAAACATAAAAGAAACCACTCCAACATGGTGAAGGAGTTAAACCATTTGTGTAGTGGGCAAATCTTGTTTCCAATGAATTATCTACAGTGCAGTGGCCAGAAGAAAGTACCACCAGTAAGACAGCGTGGTTTGCTAAAGCAGCAATGAAAACTGGAAAACTACAGTAGTTATAGCTTTTTAAAATACCCTGCCAACATGTCCCAAATCTAAAGGACCTGAAGATGCTAGACAGCCGCGGGATGCTGCTGCTGGCAACTGAATACCTCACTGTTTCCTCTCATTGCCTCTGCTCCCTTCCTCCTCGCCCTCCGTGGCTGCTGGAGAGTCGTAAATCACAGCTGGTCAGCACCAGCAAGAAGTGCTTAGTCAGGACAGTTCTTCAAGGTTATTAACCCATCTTTAACTAGGAGCCAGGGCTACTCTGGAAGTTCTAAGGACATGGTAGGTCTGAAGTGCTTCGTTTGCAGTAGAACTGTATTACGTTCGATTGTGTTAGCAATATCTTAACAAACCATTGTTCAGCAATTCCTAGAGGCCTTCTATTCCGCGATGCCCAGTGTAGTCACCATAGGCAGTGGTTTTAATATGTTGTTCGTCTGAGCATTTTAGCTATATACATTGTACACAGATATCTCTTTGAAGGATTCCCATGTATCATCATTTGAAGAGGTCTGCAGGTGAAGTTCTTCTGTTCAGTGGATTTTCAAGGAGCTTGTGCAGAGGCCAAGAAGAACGATGGAGGTGGCCAGGTCCCAGGTGAGCACAGACACAACAAAGGAGTGGATACAGCATCCAGGATGAAGGATGCTATCTTTGGTCACAAATTAGCTTACAGTTAAAGAGGATGGGGAGAAACTCAAACAGAAATGCAGTGTATTTGCTAAAAGTGGAAATGTCAGGGTATCCCACTGATCAGGCCAGTTAGGTCACTCCTCTAATGAAATGGGAAGTTGCATATTGAGTGAACGTGTGGTTTCTGGTGTGAGAATTGGGCAGCTCCTCATTTGGCCTCTTGCTTCAAGTCCTCCTTGCAGAAATGCCGAAGGAGTTGCTGGAGGTCGTGCTGGAGGTCATCCTGGTCTAGTGCTTCTGGGACATCCTCCAGGTGCTCCAAGTAAATGCGTTTTCCATGCTGGTCCTTCACCACAGCCCTCTTCTGGGTTCTAGCTTTACTCATTGTCGTCCTGGAGGAGAACAGATAGAGAATGTTATGTTTTCTTCACTGCTAAAAGGCAGCCACTACCTTGGTGTGAGGGTACCCACGACCTGAAAATAGTGCTTCCTGTCTTACCTCTAGATATTTCTACACTGGGCTATTAGTGGAATGGCTACAGCTATCTTTTCACTTCTTTCTTTTAAACATGGCTCTCCCATCTGAAATGACTCATGAGATTTTTAAAAAGTATTATGGAGCAAGGAGTATTTTTTAAGACTTTAAGAAACATCTCAAATAAATGAAATCATGCTTTCATAAGATTCTCTCAAAAAGTAACCCCACAATCATTCATGTTTTGATGAGGGTGCACGGATTTAAAAGAACGTGGCTCCTTCTGAAATAGTGATTCCACATGTAACTTTTGACAGGCCAAGAAAAATAGCTTTTAATTTAATTTATTTAAAATACCTTAGCTGCCAGCTTCATCCTTAGAGTCACTACCCAACTCAAACTTCCCAAAAATATTCTAAGAGAACTTTTCCATGGGACACAGATCTTTAAAAACTGGAATATTATTCTATCAACATAAAGGCAGGTGACTACCAGCGAGAGATGAAGGTCAGCCCAGGCCTCTGAAGCTTCACCTGGAGACAGTGGGGAAGGGAGAGGAAAAGAAAAACAAAACAAAACAAAACACCGAGAGGCAAATCCTTCCTCTGTCTTCCCGGAGCACAAGGAGTGGCCCATTTTATACCTCCTACAGCCACTCAACAGTCTGCTGCTCTCTTGGCCCCCTCATCAGACGGGCGATTACTTGAGAAAAGGGGCTCTGACGTCCTATTACATGGGTACTATTATTTTCCAGCATCCTTGCTTGAAAACGACTATATTGTGATTTGTTCCCTCTCTACTTGTAAATACAATTCTTCATTCCGCAAACATGGGTTGAATGTACTATATTATAATAACAAGTAATGAAACTAAATTCAGAGAATCTAAACAGTGCTCCAAATAAAAAATAATCCAGTTACTAGGCAGCGGGCCAAAAGTCAAAGATTCCAGAACTTGAATCTGTAACCATGATGCCACGCAGCCTTGCTTTACACCACCATCATTAGAACCAGTTTTTGTAGCTCTACCCAGCATTTCCTTTACGGATTCTGCCCAGGGGCTGCCCTTAGCATTACTCTACCTTCCCACACCTCTATGCCTTTGTTAAGATCACCTTAATTTTTAAAAAATAGCTGACTTCAACCAAAACTCTTCTGGCTTTCCTTTGGACATCTTGTCTCCTTCCTTCTTTCGTGTTCTCTTACCTCATGTTTCCTTTGATTCTACATCAATTATTTTATATCTGAAAACAAACAAATTTGTTCCTTTTGATAAAAAGGTCAAATTTGGTTCCAGTGGTTGAAATCAGATTATGTTTTCTGACTATTCAGCATCCATATATATTTTTTTCTCCCAAAAGGTAAATATCTGACTAATGCTGCCAAGAGCTAGTAATAGTAAAAACCTCTATGGCATTGGTGTCGAGGGATAAGCTTCTCTCTAGGACATTCCCCAGTGTTTTGTGCCCGCCTATGTAGCTGAATGTGTTTATGAACATGCATGTGTATACGACTCAAGAAATGGAATGAATTTACTTGTATGTGTATCAGGGGAGCAGTGGGTATGATCAAATGTCTTCAGCAACATATAAGATAAAGTGTTGCAGATCACAAACAGACTTCCATAACTAAGTAGCTGTAGAACTGGATTGAGATGGCTGTATCCCTGGCTTCAAATTCACCAGCTGTCATTGAGAATTTTGGATTTTGGTCTCTAAATCTATTCCCATTTGAAGATCTCATGATGCTAGGGTGTGCGTAGTTTATGTGGTTCCATATGAATAACTGAGTAAAAGACTTAAAAGTTCAGAGTATAAAAAGCACTTTATCCTTAATTCAGATAGCATTTTTAAAGTTCTGTGAGCAACTACTGTCTTTTAAATTCCTAGCTGGGGCTGTTTTTCACATGTGGTTGGAGGGTGCAATTGGGATAGAACCTTTAATTTCACTGTTCTAATTATTATGTTCTACAGGCTAAAAATAGCTTTGTAGAGTACTATAAATGACAATCTTTCTCTTCTTTTCAATGAAGTGAAAAGCACAACAGTAACTTCAATTTCCATTGTGTCTGTTCATTGCAAAGCTGAGAACATTTTGTTAATACTCACAGTGCTGCTAGAGGCCCAGAGAGAAGTGAGGGTAGACCAAGGCAACAGTGCCAAAGTTTACACATCAGATAGGTGATGGGGACGGGGGTGGACCAGAAAGCCTCATAGCTGGTCCCTGTTCATACGCACGAATACAAGCTTACTGTTTGTATGATACTTTCTTATTAAAGCCCCTGGTTTCAGCCTCACTAGGTACACTGAAGTTCATGGATATCAAACTCATGCTCATGTTATATGCCACTCACATGCATAATCATGAAACAGCTTGTTTAAAGCAAAAGCAAACAAAAAAACCATGTGCCATTCAAAGGAATGATTTACCAAGACTGAGCTAAAGGCAGCTAGCCACAAGATTATTTTGTGAGCAATTGACTAGATTTCTCTTACTGTTCTTTACAATGGAATATCTCAGCTGTTTGGCCTCAGTGAAATCGATGACTTGCTGAAACCCAGGAAATGACTGTGTAAACAGTCACCTGACTATCACCAAGCCTTAGTATTACTTTTATTTTTAAAGGTTAAGTTTATTTAATCATTCTTTCCACAAGAATTTCTTTTTTTTAATTTATTTATTTTATTTATTTATTGGCTGCGTTGGGTCTTTGTTGCTACACATGGGCTTTCTCTAGTGGCTGCGAGTGGGGGCTACTCTTCATTGTGGTGCGTGGGCTCCTCATTGTAGTGGTTTCTCTTGTTGTAGAGCACGGGCTCTAGGCATGTGGGCTTCAATAGTTGCAGCACACGGGCTCAATAGTTGTGGCACACGGGCTCAATAGTTGTGGCTCACGGGCTCTAGAGCACAGGCTCAGTAGTTGTGGTGCATGGGCTTAGTTGCTCCGTGGCATGTGGAATCTTCCTAGAGCAGGGCTTGAACCCGTGTGCCCTGCATTGGCAGGCGGATTCTTAACCACTGTGCCACCTAGGAAGTCCCTTACTATTACTTTTAAAGCATCAAGAGGACATTTCAGGAATGACACAGTGACAGATGTACCACTTGACAAAAGTCTTACAATGCGGGAGGGTCCACAGTTCCCAAGAGGTTTTAAGGTAGGTATAAGGGCTTTATTTTTCTTTTCTTAAACTGGAAAACTTTTTAAAGGTGTTAGTTGGCAAAGCATCACCCCATGCTAACCCAAACCTTCTAAGTATTGATCCATCCTCCTTCAGGACTTCATCCTCTACTAAACTGGGGGAGTGGACTTTCATCTGGCTACCTGTGTAACTCAAAGCCTGAAGTAAGAAAAAAAGAAAACAAGACAAGACCCTTCATAAACCACAGACTCTGACATAATCTATCACTCTGCTTAATGGATAGTATAAAAAGATATGCTTGAAAGGATAAAGAAAACAATTCTTAGGAGCAGATGTAAGTATTGAGTTTTACTTAGCAAGTCTGTTAGATTTCTCTCATGGTGAGGGAGATCTGTTTCGTTGCTACCACTTCACAATTCCTGCGAACTATACTGGTTGACTTTGACTTTTCTCCTTGCCTCACCCCACTCCTTTCTTCAGTGCAGACTCTAATGACAAATGCAATGAATAATGACCAAAGGCAAAAACAAGCAACAAACAAATAAGGCCCAAAGTGTATAATCGGATAATTTATCTTTTGATTGTCCAAGGTCACCAAGTTGTCAAAATGTGAAGAGTTAAAAGTATTCAAAATAAGGTATACTCATCACATCCCAATGCACTCATGTACAATCTCAATGCATAGTGCGGGTGAAAGAGCACACACACGTAACATTTAACTTCAAAATAATTCAACAGCAAAGAATGTTTCGTAGATGTCTGCTCATGCCCACCATCCCTTAGTTGAAATCTTTGGGGCCAGATGTGTTTCAGATCTCAGATTGTTTTTTCCTTTTGAATGCTAAAAAGGTAACATGATGTATATACTGTATATCCTAATCGCTCAGATGGGATAGGGACAGCATCCTGTCATCAAACCCACTAATATATCAACAGCAAAACCTGAATAGTCACTCGTAGAATAAACAAGACAGCAAAGTCATTGCAGCCCCGTGTCAGTTCACATTAAGTTTTACTGCCAAATTAGCTTGATACCAACTTATAAAACTTGTTTTGGTTTTCAGGTTGTTGGTATTTTTTAATCATAGTAAGTGTTTGTGGATGTCACTGTGGATCCATTTCCCAATTATTTAAAATTAGAACTTAAATAATTATAAATGCTTGTTTTATTTAAGGTTATAAAAGATATCTGAGTTTTCTTTAACGCCTATCATTGGAAATATTAGCTAGCAAAGATAACGTGCAGTATCTATTTCTTTCCCTTACTAACTGGGAGTGCAAGTCACTTCTGGGACTTTTAGGCAAGATGTACAATCATGCCGCAACTGTGGAGATTCTGATTCTCATTGAGCTGAAGTGATTTCTGGTCATATGGATTTTTTTAACGCTCTTAAGGCGGCACAGATGAATGCAATAAGCTGAGTAAAATATTATTTCACTGTACACATTATTCAAACAGGAATTCTACTCTCTTGAGTTATTCTGCATCCTTCCATGAATATATATATAGGGAATGACACAATGATAAACCATCTTCTTCTCAAACACAAAGCACGCATAACACACACACACACACACACACACAAAGTGATGATGTTTCTATACCTCTTCAAAGTCATCTTTGGCTGAAGGAAGATCAGTGGCTAAACTAGAATCCCCCAGGTGCTTCTCCATCCTCTCTCCATGTACCACAGTTGTTTTAACAACTTTGCTGACTCTACGGCCTTCCACTGGTTCAGCCTGAAATTGTGAGGTACTGGACAAAATGCTGGGCTCAGACAAAGTTACCTGATGAATGAAGGACACACAGTATACAGTTTCTGACTGCCAAAATGTAACAATGATGAATTTTTCTATGTTAAAACACACACACACACTACAATGATATATCCTAAAAACAGCATTTCGTCAACAAGAAGCAGAAAAAAAATCCATAATCAATTGGTAACATCTATATAATGACTATATATACACAGTACCAAATCAACCACTTAATTAGTCACTTGAACAAATATTGATCAGGAAGTTTCATGACTGAGAAACTAACTGTTCAGTGCAGTGCAGACGTACCAGCCTGTGGATAACTCTTTCTTCCCATGAGTAAATGGCCTGTTTTGACATTATGAAGGCAAAATTAACCTCCAAAGGAGGAACTCTCAGATAAGAGAAACTGAAAGTGTAGATTTTTAGAGAACCTCATGTGTAAAATAATAAAATTTTGAGGATGTGAATGAATGCAAGATGGTGAGAATCTCCCAAATTACAGGTCAAAGAGAGTATGTTTCTGAAAGAGGGAAGTAAAACAAAAAGAAATAAAATTATAAATCAAGGGAGTTTCTGGATCCTGATTTTAGTGACTCTGAAATGCATAAGTTTGGAAATCAAATAGTTATCTAAGGCGCTGTAGAGAAGGCTGCTGTTGCTGACTGGGCGCCAACATCACAGTGCATTTGCACAAGTTTATTTCAGAACCTACTGCTTGCCAGCCAATGGGATTGCTGCCTTTTAAAATTTGACTTTTGGATTTCTGCTGCCGTCAACTGAATTAAAGAGAAAGTAGAAAGAAAAAAGACCAAAGACAAGGAGTATAATGGTTACAAATCTCCCAGATGGTTATTTAAAAATTCCAAAAAATCATGAAGAAAAACAATGAATGTGTAACTAAACACAGACTGCCTCATAAAGGGGAGGAGTGAGGCCAATCGGAATAAACAATCTCGTCCATCTCTTGTGAGCTCTGTTTTACACCTCCCCATAGAATCAGATGGTCTCACCTCTGACTGTTCAGTGTCGCTCTTCAATACAATGCGCTTTATGACCTTGGAATAGCCGTCCCCTTCGTCAACGCTGATGGGATCCTGTGGTGTTCCCTGCATCGTAATCTCTTCTTTCTCTATGCCATCAGTGGAGATGTACCGCCTAATGATTTTCCTAGTAACCTGGAAGATATTTTATTCATGTATCTTGTTTTTGAGTGACAGTGCCAGGGTATTGATTATTTATTTATTTATTTATTTTCAGGTCTTTATTGGAGTATAATTGCTTTACAATGTTGTGTTAGTTTCTGCTGTACAACAAAGTGAATCAGCTATGTGTATAATATATTCTCATATTCTCACCCTCCTGAGCCTCCCTCCCACCCTCTCTATCCCACCCTCCCTACCCACCCCTCTAGGTCATCACAAACATCGGGGGAGTTGATCTCCCTGTGCTATGCAGCAGCTGCCTACTAGCCATCCATTTTACATTTGGCAGTGTATATATGTCAATGCTACTCTCGCACTTTGTCCCAGCTTTGACCCTCCCACATCCTCAAGTCCATTCTCTACATCTGCATCTTTATTCTTGCCCTGCCACTAGGTTCATCAGCCCTGTTTTTTTAGATTCCATATATATGCGTTAGCCTACGGGTATTGATACAATTTAGGCAGGAGGTGTGAAATGAACCATGGTAAGATACTTAAGATAATACCTTCTTTACCACAGTGTGTCCCTGCTCATCGGTGTATTCTTCTTCTGTGACTGTTTCCGGGGGTATGTCAGGCAGGTCATCTCCCTACACCGTTGAAAGAAAAGGGTCACTTCCCTGTTTGGCATCAATGTTGAGGAACTACTCCCAAGTGCTTACAATGTGAGGAATGTTAGAAAATTAAAGGAGCTTTGAGAAGCAATGCTGAGATGCCAAATCCTGTCAAGTAGTATGTTTAAAAGAAAAAAAAAAAAAAGGTGGGTAATAACATGCTAGAGAATCTGACCAAAGTTAGCTCAGACTTAAACAAACAAAAACAGACAAGCCAGAGGTGAGGTGGGTGGAACCGAAGAGGCTAAATCTTGCTCTCGCTTTCTGCCCTCTTGCAGGCAGGCTGTGAATGGCATGACCACTGCATCTCTTCACAAACAGAGCTCAGGAGAGTTAAGGGATCTGCCTGAAGGCCATGCACTGCCTAGGGAGCATGCCGAGCCCTCCACTCCAGGTCGGTCCCTCTCGAAGGGCTACAGGACAGAACGGTCCTGGACGTGCAGTAACGCAACAGCCGGTACCTGAATGATCACTCGTCGGCGGACAACCCTGGTGGTTACCATTGCCTCCTCATCTGAGCTGGCCTCCAGCTCACCTAATTCCTCTGTGAGCTCCTGGTGGAAGCATGGAAGCACGGTTTTGTTTATCATGCTAAGGAACGTCTTCACGACTGGTTTCTGCTTTAGCTCACCCTGGTTTCTGCAAGTTTTATTCATGGAGATTTTGGTGGAAAAGCCAGCAGGGGTGAAAACAGTGCCTGCTGGACTCAAACTTCAGTGCGAATATAGCTTTTCATTCATTGAATGAAAAAAAAATTCTGGAATTCTGAGAGCTGTCTGAGCACCCAGCTGTCAAAATCCATCAGAAGAAATAAGCACCTTGCCCACATTACGTCTGGGACTTAAACTCCTGCTGAAAAACCAAATGTAAACACAGACCCTAGGCAGCACGATACACACTTGTGAGTCATTGACTCTTGGGCTTAGGCTTAGAATCATCCACCCAAAGGCATAGACACGTCTTATTCTTGTAGCAGAACTTTCTGCCGGAAGTCAAAATTTCCTGTCGCTATTATCTGGCCAGTACTACATTTCCCTGCCGTCAATGAAGACAGGCTACAAATAGTATTAGACTCATTTTGCAGAGAAGTTGAGAGGCAGAGGCCAATTCAGTTTTATGGGTCTGGTCCAAAGCCAAAGCTGGAGCTAAGAATATAACCTTAGATAAAAACGTATGTCTTAGGAGCCATATATCGAATTACTCTTTCCTAATGGAATGCTATTAAAAAAAAAGACCCTAATTAAAAAAAAAAAACTCAACTAAATTTTGTCAACATACTTTAAAACACCACCTACATTTCCAGATTCTTTCCTGCTAAAGAAAGACATGTAAATTCTAAACCAAATTATTTTTTAAATACACCTAGGAATCTGCTGCCTAGAAATATGGTCAGCAAGAAAAGAGATTAAAATTGAACCCTCAAGTCAGGGTCAGGAGAAGATAAGGGTCAAAATAGGAAGCTTAAGAGAAAGAACTGGAAATTCATTACGAAGAAGTAGAATAGGCCCATATAAATAATGTGGAATATAGGACAACTTATCAAAATTTATTTATATACATAGAACAGATTAAATATATGAATTACCCAGATAACTGTCTCAAGCCCCTACTTCAGTTAGCCTGCAAATTCTCAGACTAAAATTGGCAACTTTTAAGTCCAGACAGCATCGATGAAACATTTTTACTAGAACTCACTTCAGCCAAAAACTTGAGAGATGAATAATTCTGTACAAAGGCAAACTTGGAATAAAAATCCATTCATGGGATGAACTCATTATTTAAGATAACTGCCAAAATTTGGAGCAGTTCTCATCTGCCTGGACCTCCCCTAATTTTAAACTATGATTTTAGATAAATCCTGCTAGCAGATATCACACTTGTAGTCAACAAAAACAAATGGAGATGTTAAGCCCAAAGATATGTTGTGTCACTTTTTTCCCCCAGAATTTTAATTCTTTTATAACACCTTCTTTCCTAGAAGATGTACATTTACGCATTAAAAAATACTTTGACATATAAAACGTTTTTGAATCCAAAAAAGGAAAACTATATCTAATTCAATTTACATTAAATTAAGTTTAATTCAAACAGATTTTCACACTTTTGGGGGGTATGTGAATCCTCTACAGAGTTATTGAAAGTGCAGATTCTGGTCCCTTCCCCTCCCTGAGATGCATTCGAATTCAGGAGTTCTAAGGAGGGAGGGATCAAGCCCTCCAGTTAAAGCCGAGGGATGTGAACCGTTCAGACCACGTTTTGGGAGTAAGTGGTTTACGTAAGGTGGGCTGCACCTCTGTTCACAACATCAAAACTCACTTACGGACGAAGTTAAGGGTGATGCATAT
Source organism: Hippopotamus amphibius kiboko (assembly GCF_030028045.1). NCBI lineage: Eukaryota > Metazoa > Chordata > Mammalia > Artiodactyla > Hippopotamidae > Hippopotamus > Hippopotamus amphibius. The sequence continues at coordinate 81,711,482 of NC_080198.1, forward strand.
TCACGCTGCAATCAGTTTTCTGACATTTAGAACCAGCCATCAATTTAGGCATAATGTCCTTTTTTTGAGTCTTTCTTAAAATAAATATAAGGGGATCTCACTTGGAAATAATCCTTCCTCTAACGAGAAAAATTTGGGGAGATAAACCACTCAATTGCCACAGTCTGTGTACTCATCGCCTGACAGCACAGACTCAACAAACAAGAGTGCAGGCTCCAGCAGCTTCCCACGGCTGGCCGACGTCCCCGAGGCTCAGCTAACTCCCCTCACGCGTCTTCTTTATGTCTAACGTTACTAATTTTGAAAAGTGACATCAGGTATACTGTTTCACCCCAGGGTTCATTTTTCTTAGCGATAGGGTTTCTAGCTATAAAATTAGGGCTGATGGTCAAGTAGCTAGACTTGGAACCACGTGTCATCTTTTTCTAAAGTCACTGGTTCCCAGATTTTAAAAGGGATTGAGGGCTTCCTATGGCCCAAGTTAATTAATTTGGCAAACCTTTCTGTGGAAAAATAAGCCATCAGAGAAATGGAAACTGGGATAAAGCCTGTAGCTTTGTTACACGTGGGTGAGGAAACAGAGAAGGAGATTTTACCTTCTGAAAAGCAGCACCTTCGTCGAGCCTTTCGAAGGCCTGTGGCTGGTCGTCAGCGGACTCCACTATCACCAGGCTGGTCTTCCGGGGCGAACTCTCCTCCCTGCCTTCTGCGGGCTCTTCGGGTTCTTGCACAATGGGAGAGTCTCCCCGCTCACTGGATGTCGGGGTCTGGAGATATGACCTCTCCTCCTCAGGGGGGGTGCTGATTTCCTCAGGTGTCTTGGCGGGAGAGCCGGAGGGTGCCGTAGCCTTTTGAGTCTCTGACATTTCTGTCCCCGGGGTTGTCACACTGAAACAGAAAAGCCCAATTACACCATGAGAACGTAGGCATTTCCACCCCTGCTGAAGCAAGGGGTGTGGAAGGGAAGATGGAACTTGTCTTCATAGTCCACGAAATCCTAAAGGGGTTCTGTAAATTTGGCTAAGAAATGAAATGTGAATAAAAATTATATGTAAAATATAGAATAGAGTTACAGCTCACTGATCTAGCACTGATTGGGAAAGATGTATTCTAAAAAAATAAAAATTATGCACAAACGTATTACCGTTTCCTAATCCCTACAAAGTAGAGATCGTTAATAAATAATGAGATATTAATAAATAAATACTAATTTCATCTTTTCTTTGATAACTCAAGGTAGTAATGATGGTTTGAGGAGGTTTACATAACAAAGATCTGTAGACAATAAGGCTTTTGAAGCAAGGATCAAAATTGGGCAAATTTTTAAAAAAAGGAATATGTAAACCCCATGTTAATATAGCTGCATAATCATAAATACAGGGAGATTCTTATTGTATGTCTGGAAAACTGTACTACTTGATAGGAAGATCTGTTGGCATTGAAGCTTTTTCTATTGATAGAGTTTGGAGATTAGCTATGCAATCTTGACAATCTTCCTAAAAGAACAAAAAATTATCTGCTTTTCCTGCTCCCTCATTGTCACCTGCTGTCACTCATAGGTATTAAATGCCCAAAGTGCCTTTCTGGCACCCCTCTTGCTTCCTGTCTTGTTCTCTTTTCTTCTCTCCTTTCCTGACCTCTTCTTTACGCTCTCCCCTACAATCTAAAGGTAGATGGGTGAGGGGGCGGTACCCTGTGGAAGAAAAACGTCCTTTCAATACCCATTTCACCCTCTTCTCAAGTTCCAGTGACTCCAGCACAAAACTCACTCAAGGACAAAGGAGATGCTGTGTTACAGCCTCCTGACACACTAGTCTCACACTTGAGGGCTGGGACATGCTCGCCTTTCTCATGATCTGGTTGCTGTTTCCAGACAATAAGTGTCATTTAAACAACTCTCCTCTGCCTTCGCTTCCAGAAAGCCCAGAACGTGCGTTGTAAGCTGACTGTGCTCTGCAGCTTCCTTTAGGCAGAAGCTCTCCAGAAGACGTCTCTTTAGTCCCACTCCAACCCCTAATGGTCTTTCATTCTGTGTGAGTAATTTGTGTTGCATTTCTATTTTTATTGTTAGCCACCTCGTACCTCTGTTGAAATACGCAAGGGCTGCTTCACCTACACTGTCACTGTTCACACTCTGAACCAGCCAGGGTGCGACAGGCACATATACAGAAAAGTGAGATGCCGCAGATGTACAAGTAATAACCGTGTGGTCTGCAGTTTCAACAGTGCTTTCATAGACATATCCTTGACCTTTGACCCTGTAAGATGAATATGGTGTATACTATTATCATAATTTACACATGTGGAAACTGAGACTCAAAGGGCTTAGGCATTTGCCCATGATCGTGGAACTGGAAGTTGGTTGAAGCAGATGTGTGCCACACAACACGGTCACAATCATGTCTCTTAAATAGTCTGCTTTTTATTCTGTAGTCCTGAAAACTATTTGAAAACAATTCACGCTTGTATATGCCTGGCACCCTCGCCACACTGGCTTGTGTCTTTGGAATGACACTGTATAGGCTTTCTTTCGGAACTCACAAGTATTCCTGCTGTTCAAGAGCTGACTCTTCAGGCAGGTCTCGCATTTTCCCTGAGAAATCCTGTGGAACTTGCTCCTTGTGAGCCTGGGGAAGGAGCTCTGTGGCGGCGCCATCGCCCTCCGTTTTGGAGATGCTATCCTGAAAAGTGGAGTAACCGACAGAAATGTCTTCCTCTGAGACGATGGGAGGGTGATCATAGGACTCGTCCTCTTTAGAAGCAGCTTGCTCGTCTTTCTGCTTGTGTCGGGCAGTGCAGAGCTCCTCCTGAAGTACTGAGAACCCTACAGGGGAGAATGATTTAAATTAAGTATTTAATTGAAGCTAAACTATATTAAGTGCATATTTATTAAGTAACTACTACCTGCCACGTCTGTGACTGGTCCATGGTTACAAAGCTGAAAGAGATCTGTGTCTGTCTTCAAGATGCTGACCATCTAGGGAAGCTCAGGCAAGTAAGAGGTATTCAAGTGCAGAGTGACTGGGCCACAGGTGCCAGTCAATGAATGCTGTGCATTCAACTCAGGGTTAAGGAATCAGGAAAGGAATTGCAGAGGGTGTGACATCTTAAGGAGACCTAAAGATAAGCGGGTGTCAACTGCGACAGTTGAGGCATAAAGCTACATGGTAAGAAGAGTACTACTAATAGTAACAATAATAATAATTAACAGCTAACACATTCTGAATATTTACTGAGTCAGGCACCATTCTAGATGCTTTGCAAGTATTAACTTGTGTCAATCAACACTCTGAGGTTAGTACTCTTTTGATGAAGGGTCTCTTAGGCCAGGCAAAGAAATTTCATATAGCAAGGGCAATAAGGAGTCATTGAAAAATTTTTGGCAGAGGTGTGACTGACCTTCATCTATCTATTTATTTACTCAACAGATACATATTGAGTATCCATTGTTTAGATGCTGGAGACATAGCAGTGAACATGACAGAAGAAGCTTCTGGCCTCACTGAACCTGCATTTCCACAGATTCATATTTCTGAAACCAAGGTAAAGGTACAGAGAAAACAGGGCCAGTATTTTAGATAGACTTGTCAGAAAAGGCTCCTCTTAGGAGTTGATACTTAAGCAGAGGCCTGAATAAAGTGATAGAAAAAGGTACCTGATGATCTTAGGGGAGAACACTCCAGAATGGAGGGTTCGAACAGAAAGCACCAGAGCCCGGAATCCTGAGAAGGTGCAGCGTGCCCAGGGAACAGCCCAGAGGCCAGGTGTCTGGGACTTGGGAAAGCAGGAAAGAGATGGGAGATGGGACCAGCTATGAAGCTTTTGCTGAACAGTAATACATGCCCTCATGCAAACCTACGGAAAGTAAGCTGCAGGGAGACACTGAGCAACACTATCCTGTAAAAAATAAAAAACAAAAAAACAAAAACAAAAACAAAACAAGAAGAGAGGGTATCGTGGAAGAGATTACTTTTCTGTCAAATGTGACAAAGAGGTAAAGGAAGACGAAGACTGAGAATTGCTCAGTGCACTTGGCGATTAGGAAACAATTGGTGAATTTTGCAAGATTCTTTCCTGTTGAGTGGTGATGACAAAACCTGACTTGCGTGGATGCTAGAGACAGTTCTAGAGAGAATGGGAAGAGAGGAAGTAGAGACAGGAAAGTCAGGCTATTCTTTTGAAGAGATTTCCCATGAAACGGATGGAGCAATCACACAGAGGAGCATATTGGGTGAAAGGAGCTATTTGCTTTGCTTTGTTTTTAAAGCTGGGATCTATTAGATCAGGTTTTAATGCTGTTGAGCATGGTCTAGTTGTAAGAAGCCAGAGTGGGTAATTGCAGGAGGGAAGTCCATAGTTGGTAAAAGGGGATGAGTACTAGTACAAAAGAAGAGCTGATGGCTTTAGCAAAGCAAGGACATTTCATACAGGAGGGAAGCTAGAGTATAAGCACTGAGATGCACTTAGGTTGGGAGATTCTGTGGTGAAAGAATATGGACATTTGCTTATAGTTATTCCTATTTTTTTCTAAGGAATATAAAGTATGGTCATCAGGTTGGAATAAATAAAGAGTAATGTTGGGGGCTTGAAAGAAGAGAGTGTAAAAACAGCAACGAGAGAGCCAGAGGAGAAAGAAAGAGAGTGAGGGAGCATGGAAGTGAATGAGGGTGGATCCGAGAAACTTTAACACTGGAAAGGGGGTAGGACCAATGGCTAGAGGTTCAGTGGGTTTGAAAAATCATCGTGTAGAAGTAAAAGAGGACGTAGGTATAATGCTTCAAGTTAGGACTTGGAAGCAGTACAGTCACTGATAAGGATTCAGCTTGGGCTGTGGGCACAGAAATGGGTCACTAAGGTAGAGCAAAAGACACGGTATCAGAAGTGCCATCAAGGAGCTGAGGAAAGGGCGCCAGATGGCTCACCCATGTCGATGGTCGTTATGGACTGAAGCTTTGGGTCCCCTTCAAATTCATATGTTGAAACCCTAGTCCCAGCGTGATGGCATGCGGAGGTGGTATCCCTGCGAGGTAATTAGGTCATGAGGGGGGAGCCCTCATGAATGGGACTAGTGCCCTTATAAGAAGAGGCCAGAGAGCTAGCTCTTTCTCTGTTCCCTGTGTGAGAACAGAGCAAGAAGACAGCCACGTACAATCCAGAAGAGGGCCCCCACCAGCACCTGACCGTGCTATCATGCTGATCTTGAACTTTCAGTTTCCAGAACTGTGAGAAATAAATCTCTGTTGTTTAAACTACCCAGTTCACGGTGTTTTGTTGTAGCAGCCCACAATGACTGAGACAACGATCAAATAATAAAGAATGAGAGGTACGGGGGCACTTGAGATGGGCAGGGAAGTCTCAGGAGAAGAACGTATCACCAAAAGCCATAGACGAGCCTCTGAACAAAGGAAGACAGCGGGTCCAGTTGCCTGAATTAACCATACATAACAGACACACACACCAACTGTCTGACCTTCACTGTGATCCAGTGTGATGGTCTGTTCAATCTCTGCATAGCTATGACTGATGCGCTCCTGGAGAGGCTCTGTGCTGGTCTCCATGAGATGAACAATATCCATTCGGTTGATCTTGGTGAGACATTCAATGAGACTGGTATCTGGGATATTAGAGAAAAACTATTTATTACATCTGAGGCCTATTCTGTTAAAAATCTCTTTCATTTAGTTGCCTTATTGAATTTTTTAGTGACATATTTTAAGTATGGGAAAAATTTACTAAAATTTTGATATTTGTACAAGAAACAACTGAAGCCCTATTAAGGGTCCTTGTAAAAGTAAGCAAACAAACAAGAGAGATGTACGAAATGGGTGACACAGCATGGGCACAAGCCCTAAAAGTAGAGTTGCTAGATAACACATAGGACACCCTGTCAAATGTGAATTTTAGATAAAAAACCATTTTTTTAAGTAAAAGTATATACTAAATATTGCATAGAATACATTTACAGTAGAAAAGTATTTGTTGACTATCTGAAATTTAAATTTAACTGGGTGCTCTCTATTTTTATTTGCTAAATCTGGCAATCCTACCTAGAATAATGGTAAGAGAAGGAATGATAAATGTGGGCTGGATGTAAATAAGGGAGGTCTCTAGGTAGATCTTCAAAGAGGTATTAAATGAAGTGACACATGTAGACCCGCTGAGGGATAAGAAGTAGTTATGGTCTGTATCACTTCCCATTTTATTTGATGTGGTCAGAATATCATACATAAATCATTATGTAGAGTATCTACTTGACATTTTTCCCCACTTTAGTTATTTAGGAGTAAAAGAAGCAGGAAATGAATGCAAAGCACCATCAATAAAACAATGGCTAATAAAGCAAGCATGTCTGCTGTCAATATTCAGAACATTTTAGGGCTTTAATAACATTCCTGTTAGCAACCAGTGCTAGCATCACTTTCCACTAGTTAATGTTGTTCACAGGAACACAGTACAAGAATTTTTATGCAACATGCATATTTGAGAAATGTCATAGCTTCTTCTCATTTGCTTACAGTAGCACTTCCGGTTGATGGCATCTGTCACTTCATCTTTTTTACTGAATTTGCATAAAAGGTTTGTTGAGCAAGATTTTTTCTTACCTTCAACCTATTGCCTGTTACATATCGCTTTCCACCTACCTGTAGCATGTTTCCCATCCCTTTCTAGCCAGTACTTCAGTAGTGCATGACTCTGGTCTTGCAGGGAGTTAGGGTTCTCAATTCGAATTTGATGAATTTGCTCCTCAGTGAAATCCAGTTCTCTTGCTAATTCTAGAAGAGAAAAGACTCCTTTGTAAACACATTAACTTTACAGTCTGAGTCTCTGTACCTTGCCTTGTGATTTTGTGAATAATGTGTTCTTCGTATTGCTGTAACTGAGTTCCTTTATTTTTTTCCTACTTACTGGAAATGACTCTTGTATGCCTTTGTTCTTCTAGCACTAATTGCAGATATTTTCCATAAATTGGGGATAGAATTGACCACTGTCATAGTGGAAATAGTAAGTTTGAGGCAATGATGATAAAATATGTAAATTCAGGCCCATTTAATTCCAAAATTTGGAAGAGACCAATAATACTGGCTTATACTCTTAACCAAGATAATGGAAAATAAACGACTGAAAACAGTAGAAAGAGGCTATGTCTCACTTTCAGCCATAATTAGGTGACTTTCAAATACTATAAATCCTGTTTCTGGGTACTTGGATAAACACTGGTTGCAGCTATATTACGGTGGCTGCATAAACTCCTTTCTGTGATTTGATGTCACTTGAATAAAAGGTCTGGGAAGCAGTAACTGACCTGGGGAAGAAGCCACAAAGTTTTCCTTTAAAGTCTACCACTAACATTCTACATGGATGCTTAGACATTGAGGGGTGTGTGTGTGTGTGAGAGAGGATGAGGTGCCCTCTTTGGAGGGCAATTTACCAATATCTTTCAAAATTAAAAATACACACTTCTTTTACCCAGCAATTTTCCTTCTAGGAATACGTCCTATAGACACACCCACAAAAATCTCTCAGTGCACAAGGATATTTATTGCCACTAACAGGAAACAACCTAAGTATCCATCAACAACAGCTATTGATAAAATTATGGTACCTCCATACATTGGAATTAAACAGCCACTTAAAAGAATGACATAGATATTTCTATGGAGTATTTATGAAGAATACTGTTAAGTAAAATTTTGCTCATTTTTAAATAATAGGCATAGATGTGGGCACTGCAGATTTTTTTTCTGAACAGATGAGAAAGGGTTAGCAGTTACCTTTGAGAAGTGGGGCTCAACGATGAGATGCAGGTGTGTGAGACATTTATTTTTCATTTTATACCATTCAGTGTGATTGTAAGGTTTGAATTTTCACCAACTATAATATATACTATGTTTAATATATATATATACATAAATACTTAAGCAAAATAAATAATTCTGAAAGCCACCTATTGAATAAATCAACCAGGGATATCCTTTCTTCCCCTAAATCGCTCAAATAAATAAATCCGACCAGTATTTTTAAATTACTTTAAAATGTTTCCATCATTTATTCTGCATTATCAATTCTCTTTGTTAAGGGTATTATGACTCCTCTCTCCTATTCATACCAAATGTTTAAGAAACTGAAAGGAGATAAATATTAACTTTATGCTGTGTGTTTCAATTAAGTAGTCACGAGTGACATAAAAGGTCAGACCAAAAAAAACAAACAAACAAACGAAAACAAAAACCCAGGAAAAAGAAAAAAATTCAGACTGATAATATTGCTTTAATATGTTAAATCACAGGAAAGAGGAAAGATGAAAGAATATAGCTTTTAAAACCTAAAAATCATGATTGTAAATAAACCATATTGATTTTAGAATTCACTTTCCATTAAAAATTTATTTAACATAAAATTTCTAAACAGTCCCATTTCTCAGAAAATTAGTGAACATCTCAGTCATATGTATTTCAACATTCATTTGAAGTAAATTTTAGTACTGTTCATGATGAAGATACCTGATACAAGGTATCTAAAACAAGGAGCCCTGGTTAAATTTCAAATTAAATCTTATGACAATTACATCTAATAATGGTTTTGAAACATAGTAATCTCCCCAAAGTTTAGATATCCACAGCTCCCAAAGGAGGGTGGTGGGGTTTGTTATAGTCTCAAAATCTCTCAATACGAAGTTCAATTATTCAAAATTCCAGAGACAATAAAAGGCCTGCCCTTGTTCACACAGTGAGTTAATGCAGACCCTGGATTTTCTAGTTCATAGTATCATTCTTATCGCTCTTCCATGTGGTCTTCCTCAAGGAAAGAAAAAAAAAAAAAAAAGACTTTTTTCATTGTTAATGACACTTGGCTGGTGCAACAATGTCATTTAAACCAAGCAGGTCTTGTTGAAAAAAAATGGGTCACACTCATTTTACCTGTCCAACTGAAGCCAAGGTGATCGGCAATATAAGCCAGCCTTTCCTCAATCCGTTCCTGCGCATCCTGCTGATCTACAGAAGGTCAAAAACAGAATGGCCAAAGGTTGTCCATGACAGGGGAGGAACCACAGTACTGATCATCCAAAGAAAGGCAGTCAATTGTCCAAATATTTGATTACAGCACAAATTAACTATTACATTTTAGATCACATTAAATTGTATGTTTGCCTGATTTCTGGAATGGAATGGTGAATAAATTTAATAAAAATCATGAAAACCATCTGCTTCCATATCTCTTTAATCAAGACTAGTCACTGGACATAATTATATAAGTTACTGACTTCTAGTCATCTTAGGACTTTCCTCTTAAATTATCTGAGAGGATACTGCCCACCCGAAGATAATAATCTTACTCATCAAACATCAGAAAAATCATAAATGGGACGGAGAAATGGAGTAATTGGTTAGGACCTCCTATTATTGACTGTGGCAGTATAAGATCACTTCCGGGCCATGTTGCAAAGAAATCACATCCAAGATTCACAAGAGACCTAGATCATGGGTTGATCAGACCATCCTGGCTTTTTTCAGTATGGCCAGAAACAGTGTTTGCCTTGGTCCTGGTGACCTTGGAAGAAGGAAGAATAAAGTGCATGTATTTGTATATGGATGTTATATTATTATGTATATATGTCTTTTGGGCAAAGTTTCTGTCTACTTACTACCAAGTAAACTCACATAATACTCCCACAGGCTATAATTTCCCCTTTGATTTTTAACCCCCATTAATTGATGGGCAGCATTTTAAGTTATAGTATCATGACACTTTTTTATAACCCAAATTTAAGAATCGTAGTCTTTATTGTAGAGATATTGGAAGACCAGAGGCTACTTCTCAAAGCCATCTATGGTTTCCTTTTTTATAATTCAAAGAGCCATCATCCCCTCACAGTCAACTTAAATCATGCAAAGTTTGAGTTTTTGTTGTCTGCTGAAACTAATCAGAGTCCATTCTCCATTCATCTGCCACATAAATAAAAAGCATGTTTTTACCTTATGATTGTTTGCTTAAAGGGATTACCAATGGTATCTGAAATCCAACCTTTCTGAATCAAAAACAAATCCGCAACAACTGGAATTTCATGATATGTGAAATCTTCTTGTGCAAATGGCTTCCTAACGATTATAAAGTTAAGTGTTTATTATTTTAAAGTACTCAAAGGTAAGAAGAAAAAGCAATTAATCCTCATAATGTGAAACAAAACCAAACACATCCATGTGTTTAATTTGAGGCTAAGCCTGGAACGTCAGAGCAACAAAACTCAAAGCTTGCATGGCCTCACATGCAGGGGCTGGAGAAAAGGCAAGAGCCCTCGTTGCCTGTTGATTATGTTTATGTTTTCCATAAGCATTCTCATTACTCAATCTTGAGATTGTTTCCACAGACAAGAGTATACAGAGAAAGCACAAAACACAAAGGGCTTACACGAACATAGTAACCACTACAGAAAGCTTTTAAAGAAAATGAGACACAAATCACCAAATAAAACGGACATACAAAAAAACTATATCAAATTTATGACATGCGTAGCACAGGGAATCCCAGTGGCTGGCAAATACCTTCAGCATGGTCATGGCCATTTTCATCAGGGATGCGTTCAATCAGAGTCTCAATGGACTCATCCCAAATGGGCCTTGTGTCAAAGATGTCCTCAGGAATTGAGTTCTCGGTCTCAACAGGTGGCAGATTTTCAATTACTGAAACTTCCAGGGCACTACTACTTTCATCATCTGAAACTAACTCCTGCTCCCTTTCTGATTGTGTAAGTCTATCCACTAACTTGGAAGCCTCATCGCTAATCTCCTCAAAGAATTCTATGGAGTTCCTGTAAAGGTCAAAGAAATGCTCCTTACTTTCTTTTGTGGGGCTTGTGGGCCCCCTGCAGGAAGATGTGGTGCTTTTGCTCTTTACCGGCAATCGGGATGCAAATATCTTTGGTCTTGTGGTCCCTTCCTCGGATTCTAACTCAAGCTCCTCTGCCCACTCTGTGCTTTCTGTTTCTGTCTCAATATAACTTCTACTTTTTACTGGACATTTGGTCTTTGCATCCAAACTGGTATCAGATTCAGATTTGCTTCTATTTTCTGGTGCTCTGCTTGTCACGTCCTGTCCCTGAGGAGCCTCTGTCTTCTGTAGAGATGGGTCTAGATGCGAAGGCTGCTGCTCGGCTCTTTGGACGGGCGCTTTCACAGGGATTTTAGACTTTGGTTTTGTTGCATCCTCTTTACTTTCCTCATCCAGGCTGGGGAGAAAATCTTCAGAAAGGGAACTCTCATACTCCGTAGATGGAGGGGCTGGGGTTGAAGTGGGTATAGTCCTTACAGGGATTTTGGATCTGCTTTCAGTAGAAGGCACATTCTCCATGGGTGCAGTAGGGATTTCAATGACTGATTTCTGTTCCTCTGGGGATGAATCGGGAGAATCATCACCCCGATCTGAATACACAGACCTAGTGACTGTGGAAAAATCTAACTGAACTTGTACAACTGGTTCAGGGGAGTCAGGGCAAGCTGTCTGCTTCCCACTGGGCAGAGGGGGTGTATCAGCCACTTGCATGGTGGGGAGGTCCTCAGCCCCTGCAGAAGGTGCTTCTTTCACTGATGTTTCAGTGGAGGCTGAAACCCCCATTTGGGAGTTAAGTGGAGCATCTGAAGCGTGTATTTCCTCTACTTCCTCACTCAGGTCATCTGGGAGTAACTCTGCTTCATCATCCACTGTTTCTTTCGATTCTGAGGGTGCTAATGATTCAGCTGATGTCTCCAGCTGTGGGGGGTCAGCACCAGAACCCCCTTCTTTCATGTCTTCAGAGAGAGTCTCTTCCCTGGATTCTTGGCCAATTTGGAAAAAGTGAAAACTTTCATCCGCATAGGACCTTTTGGTCATATCAATGGCACCACTTCGGGTCATCTCAAACAATTTTCCTTCCTGAAAGAGAAATGGATTTTGCTCACTGGTTGGGGTCCCCTCTTCAGTTGGGGTCCTAGCAGGAGTGGTGTCAGGAGTGGTACCCTGCGATTGCCTGTCTACCATCAAACCAAATATCTTCTGTTCCTCCTCTTTCACGCGAGCCTCAAAGGCTTCATCATCCTCACGGATTTCACTCCAGGAATCAGAATCCACATCTGTTTTTGTGATGATGACTTTGCTTATTTGTTCACCAGCGATTGTTGCTGTAGTTGGTACAGTTGGCTCTAAAGATGAGGAGGCTCTATCTGATTGCATTTCCTGCAAGGTACTCTCTTGTTTGGGTTCTACTTCCAAGTTCTGGTCCTCAAAATTAGATTCTTTGCTTGAAACAGTTCTATCAGAGGAGCTTGTCACTTCTATGTCTTCAACGGAGGATGTGATGGTAACAGAACACACTTCAGAAGAGTGAGAACTTGTATGTCTTGTATCTGTTTGGGTTCTGCTTTCTTCACTAGAGAAAAAAGATTGAGAAGGAACATTTTCATAAGGGCTTATGATTTGAGGATCATCGATTTCCTCAGTCTCTGTTGGGTCAGACACGGGAACATCCAAGGATGATCTATCAGTTTGAGTAGTAATGGGTGAGCCTTGAGTGGAACAGTCCTCTGGTAAGCTCTCAAAACCTTGGTCAGTTTTTGTGCCCTCCATCTTTGTAGCAGAAGATGTAGAAACTATGTCTTCATCTAATTCTTTTGCTTCGGATGCTGGACAAGGAGGCAAGGAGGACAAAGATGAAAAGCTTTCACTGGGGCAACCTCCTTGTGGAGATTCGACTCTAGAGACATCAAGCTCTTCCTCTTCTGTGTCTTTTTCAGCAGCGTCTGGGAGAGCTAATGACTCTTCACGGCTAACTAGCTGCTCACTGACATCCTCACCAGTGGAAGTGCGGAGACCTGGAGAGACAGGAGTGGTTAAGCTGCTGGGACTCTCTGCCTCATACCCACTGCCGTCACACAGCTGTGACTGGTCAGCATCTCTGCTTGCATCTTCGTAAGATATCTCTGGGCCATCAGTGGAAACAGTATGACTATCTTCAGGTAAATGAGATTCACAATCTTTTTCTTCATCTGATTTACCTGAATCTTCCTGAGTGTCTTCATTCATCTTAAAAGTATATTGTTTGGAAATGACAGGCTGGAACTGCACTTCTTCAGGACTGGAGTTTGAGTCTATGCTGGATGGAAGTGGGGAAGGGGGTTGTACTCGAATAACCGGCTCTGATAAGAGGCCCGAGTCGGCACCTTTCTTGAGCTGTGTCAACTCGGGTTCACTTTCTGAGGAGGAAGAAGCCTTCCTGCTCTCTGATGTTACGACCACAGGGACATCACTTTCATCCTCTACGCTCTCGGTATGTTTTGACTCATCCACGTCGGCTGCACTGTCCACATCTGCGTCAGAGGAGGACGAAGATTCTTCGTGCTTGGGTTCTCTTTTGTAGTCTCTTTTCTGCTTTGCTTCTTGTTCAAGTTCATCAAATGTTTTGATCTTGGTTACCATTTTAAACATTTCCTCTTCAGGTGTGAAACTCTTTCTCTCCCCATTTTCTAAGTCATCCTCCTCCGCACATTCAGGAATCACAGCTGGTTTTGGTGTGCCTACATCTGTGGTTTTGGGTGTGACCTCATAGCTAACTTCTTCGGAGCTGGGGGTGTCAGGGGAAAGCGGGCTCTTCCCTGAGCTCTCCATGAGTGACGTCTGCTCAAGGCTGTCATCCTCAGCGCTGCCGTCCGGGTCTCGGAGCAGCCGGGACCGCACAGAGGCCACTTCCGTGAAGAGTTCTGTTTTGGCCACGGATGAAGGAAGAGGAAAGTGACTCGGCAGAATTCCAGCCTTCATCTTTGGTTCAACAGGGCTGCTTTCAAGAGAGTCGCGGCAAGGGGATTCTTTCAGAGGGCTCGGTTCCAGAGAATCAGGGGTTTTGTGTGAGGAGTTGTCCTCCAGCACGGGGCTGGCCTCCAGGGAGTCCTTGTGGCTCACTGTGAAGGATTCATCGGCCCCAGGGCTGAAGGCCTCCCCCTCGCGGCTTGGGAGGGCAAGTTCTAACCCCTGGGGACTTCTAACCACCCCCTGGGGCTTTGATTCAGCCCCTGGGCCCGTCTTTACAGCAGCGTCAGGCAGCAGCGGGACCTCTGTCTCATCTGAGGGCTTGGGGGCTGTGGACTCCTGAGCTGCCGTATCAGTTTGTGTCTCATGGGCCGAGCTAACACACGGAAGTGGACCTTCATCACAGGACACTTCCTCAGTCGGTCCTTCGGATGCTTCTTTTGCTAATGATACACCCTGACTGCTAATACCGTCCCCTTCCTGTGGGGGATATGTGTCTTTGGAAGGCTCCAGGGTGGCCTCCTTCAACAAACACTCAGCAGAGGGCTCGGTGCCCCCCGTGGCCGCAGCACCTTGCCCTTCGGAACCACCAGTAACGTCTTTGGTTGAGGGATGTCCTTTTTCGGGATGAATTTCTGGCGGTGTTTCTAACTTGGTAGTTTCCTTTGTTTCCCCCGTTTGCTCCTCGCTCTTCTTTGGTGAGAAAGAAAGGCTTTCTGGGCTTGTCTCGGGGGTCTCTGCTAGGCCCTCATGTTTATAGCTTTCTTCTGAACTAATCTGAGGGGTCCCTTCCATCAGGCTGCCACACGGAGAACCTACGACCCCTTCGTGCTTCAGGCTCTCAGAACTGCCATGCACAGCACCGCTCTGTAAAGACAGGGCTGGGAGGAACTCATCTTTCATGTAATCTAGTGGGAATGTTGTGTTGAAAGGACTCGTGAGCACTTGGTCTAAGTGAAGCTGTGCCTTCTCAGTCTCTTCACGCAGGCAGAACTGTTGGTATCTGTCATTGCCTTCCAGTTCCTGCTTAATGACATCAGAAAAGTCGGTGGAGGTTTTCCTGTCTGGGCTGATCTGCAGGTCCATGTCTCCCTGTTCCTCGGCCAGCTGTTCTTTGGGGACTTCACTATCTTTATGGCTTTCCTCTTCGGGTGCTGGCGGAACAGGTTCAGGTGCTTTGTGGTTGAGAGCTTTCTCCTTCTCTTGAGCTACATCTTCTCTCTTAAATCCTATGGAGGAAGCACGGACCGCTCTTCTGGATTCTGAAGGTCCTGTGACCGGGAACCTCTGGCCTCGTTTGATTGTCTGACTCTCCGTTTTCTGCGTTTCTCTCGGGGTGACTATCTGCCCCTTTTCTTTTTCTACCCGGACTTTGCTTTTTTCTTGTGGCTGTTTCTGTTTTGCTGATTTGTGCTCAAAGAGTCCAGTCTTATGTTTAGATGGGTCCTGACCTGACTGGAAAGCTTTCATCAACTCCCGAACAGACATTGTCTCCTCGATTCTTTCTGTTTTAGAGGTGGGGGAGACAGGGGGTTGCCTGTCTGTTTTCCCAGAAGGTGACACCACCAGGTGCTTCTCAGTTTTCCCAGACGTTGAGACAGGGGAATGCTTTTCCATTCTTCCAGCTGGTGATACAGGCAGGCGTTTCTCGGTTCTGCCAGGTGATACTGGTGGATGTTTCTCTGTTCTCCCAGAGGGCAATGCAGGTGGGCGTTTGTCTGTTTTTCCTGAAGGTGAAACAGGTGGGTGTCTTTCTATTTTTGTAGAAGAGGACACAGGAGAGTGTCTTTCAGTTTTTGTTGAGGGTGACACGGGTGAGTGTTTCTCAGTTTTACTTGACGATGACACAGGTGAGTGCCTCTCAGTTTTTGCGGAGGGGGACACAGGTGAGTGTTTCTCGGCTCTACTCGATGGTGATACTGGAGGGTGCCTTTCAGTTTTTGCAGAGGAGGAAAGAGAAGAGTGTCTTTCTGTTTTAGAGGAGGGTGACACTGGTGCATGCCTCTCTGACTTTAGAGAGGGGGACGCCGCAAGATGTGTCCTCTGTGGTATCTTTTTTGGCACATCCTCTTTGCCTTTGACTCTGACAGGCAACTTGCTTCGACCTTTCTGTTCATCTTCCACTCGTTTCTGAAGGGCCTTCACCTTGTCCTTTATGGAACCAATGGGAGTTTCTTCTATCAAAGGTGACGTAGCTTTTACAGCAGGAAGAGGCTCAGGGGCTAAACCTGGGTCCTCATCTAATGACTCTTCTGAACTACCTTTTTTAAGTTCAGTTTTTTCTGCACTAGCTTGGGAACTATCCTCTTTTTGTTTTTGTTTTTCTTTTAATTTCCTTCTCACGGGCTTCTTTATTCCCAGGCTTGGTTTGGGCTGCTTCTGTATACTCTGTGTCTCCTCTGAAGGGGCATCTTTCCCTTCGCTCTCAGAGCTCCTGCAAGGACCCAGAGCCTCACGTTTCTCCCCTGCCAGGTCTTGCACTGTCTGTGGTTGCTCTTCATGAGAAGACACGTAGGAATTTAGATCCTCAGTAAGGTAGTTCACTAGCCCTGTTGAGTCTTTCTCTACTTTTACTTTGGTCTCTTTATCTAGTCTAACTTCTACACATGGGTATTCAGCGATTTCTAAAGATGCTTTTTGCTTAGCCTCCTCTATTTCCTCATCACTGACAATAACCCACTCCTCTTCCACTAATTCTCTCTCTGGCTGAGACCTTGGCACACTGCCTTCATCTCCTGTGCAGGTTCCGCTTCTCAGGATTTCGTTCACCTTCTCTAAGTCCTCTTTAACTCTTTCAACAATTTCAAAAGGCTCCCCTGGCTCTTCCTCAGCAGCTTTCACCAGCTCCTTCACTTTGATGGAACCTGCCCTATCAGATCCATCTGTGGTCAAGATGGCAGTCATTTTGATCAAATCTTGTTTCATCTCAGAAACTTCAGAGAGCAAGTCCGGACTTGCTAGGACAGGAACTTCATTAACCAGGTGACTTTTCAGGACAGATGTTTCTGTAGATTCTGTCTCATCATCTTTGATGTGAATGAAAAACATTGAAAGTAAAATGGAAATCAAAAAAGATATTGGCAAATGTAATCAGGACCGAAACGACACAGTGTCTTTTCCTGTCGTGGCGGGTGGGACAACAAAAATGGGCTGGGAATGGTGGATCCACAAGGTCTCAGGATACAAAAGCAAAGCAAGGCTAACGGAAAAAAAACTGAAAAGGAAAAATGAGCAGGAAATAACTTGCTTAATTTTCTCACTTGTAGCACATCCACACATACAACAAAGCTGTAACAAATAATCAAGACACACAAAATCACAAAACAAAGAACGAACGCAGTGAAATTACACAGAGATATCTCAAGATTGTTCAGATGGTACAGATCAATGTTGAAAAAAATAAACATGGGGAAAAAAAAAAAAGGAAAAAAGCATTAGAAATTGCAGAAAGTTGATTTCCTCTAGGAGAAAGCCAGTAGTAGCAAACTCAGAATACCTTCTAATGATGTATATACATTATTTAATCATACAAAAATCTGGAATTCAGTATGTTTCATTCTGCCAAAGTACAATGACTATATAAAATATATCTGAATCAGCTGCAAACCGGCATTTCATCTAGGGAAATTCACACCTAACAATGAAACAAACAGTCTTGTGCTGAGAGGCATGGTCCTTTCCCTGGAGCAACCTCCTTGTTTAGACATGTAATGGACAGACCAAGGAGGGAAAGAAAGGAAAGGAAAGAAAAATAACAAAAACATCGATTGTGATTAAACTTATATGTGAGTCCAAAGTTATAATGTGATGCATGGCAACCCAAATCAGAGACAGTCACACGAGACACACGCACAGTTTATGTAAGCCAAGTTATTTCCATGCAAAGCAAAGGTGGAATAAAACTGGTGGGAGAGGTGGCCTTACTGAAATGCACGGGCAGGAGGATGGTAAGAAATTAGAACAAATATGGAAAACATTACTGTGGTGAAGCGTATTTACTTCCCTAAAAGTCCATACATAAGCTGCTTAATGCAGTATGTTTGAGGCATAGGTAGTGGGGGCCCGCACCCATTAAAGGCAAACTCTTTTTGGATTTACTCGTGAAAAGACCCTAGGAAAGAGTCCTTTCAACAGAGCCCTCCTTTGGAGATTATTTCATGCCTAGATGAAGATTACTTTATGATTGTCTTTACACTAAAAGAAAGCCAAACTTGAGACTACATTTGAAAGTTTTAAAACAATCACAATACCTAGGAGTCATTCAGGAGGATCTATGACATTATAGCAATGTAGTACCTTTTTTTTAAATGGTTAAGCCAGATGGATGAATTTTTAATTCCCACTAGCTTGTATCCAAGGAACAAACGTCCATTTAAATAAACACAGAAGTCCCAAAGAATAAAGTGAATAAAACCTCTTTCAAAAAAGGAATTAATGAAGGTAAAGATAATGTAAAATTTTTTTATAAATCTAAGTGCCTTCTCTTGAGAGAATCAGAATTTGTTGAGCTATACTATGTGAAATGCATATATAAAGATATATTAAACTAATTTATATCAATACAGATTTGTTCAGATATAAAACAATGAGAACATCTAGAATTTCAAATATTCTAGTCCTGAATAATGATTTAACATGAGGGTAAGGAGGCTCTCAATTAAAAGTATTTCAACAACTTAGCAGTAAATTACATTGTGCTAGGACTTCAAAAAAATGTGGGGGAAAAGTCTGAAGATTATTAGATAGGGCCTGATGACCATATTAAACACGGTTCTAAGTTTTCTCCTTTTGGGAATAGCACCCTGAGATACACTGAATCAAAGTTAATCTTAAAATAATAAACATGACAAATTAGATTTTTTTTCTAGAGTATTTGGGGCATAAAAGCAAGAAAGAAACCTGAAAAACTCAACTTCTTCCACACAAGGAGCTAGAACCCCCAGAAACCGGCCAACAAACTAAAAATTTAATTGAATGGTACAAACCTGAAATGAGCTCTAAGACAGCTCTCTCAGGGTCTGTAAAAACCAGTTCTCTTCATACTAGATTATGTTTAGGCTTTGCATCATCATTTAAAATTAGCACTATTATGACATACTGTTGTAATTAGTAATTTCACCCAGGAGGTTTTAATTTTTGCTTTTCTGGTTCTTTTTTTTTTTTTTTTTTTTTCAGAAAGTTTTCACAAAAGTTTGTTAGACCTCAGCCCTAGAGAAGTCAGTTACACTTCACCACAGTAAGAGGTGCAAGGGGTGGGAGTGGGGTGAGGGGAGAGTTAGCTTTGGCTGAGAACTATTAAGACAGTATCACTTTTGCAAGTGTAGCCTACATAAGTAATGCACCCTCTACTGATGTCAGTGTGGCTTGATAAAAAAGTGATACTGTCCTGTCAGAGCTTAAAAAAAATGAGATGACAATGTTATGCTAACAAATGGACAAAAACGGTAGGGTAGGTTTCTAAACAAGCATAACAGCGATAGCAGGGTTAACAGGGACCCAAAAGAAAGTGAATGCTTAGATGAATAATCACTGCATTTTACCGCTCATTAGCTCACAAATTAGATCTATTCATGATTTAACTGGCCAAGCTGCTTTTTCTAAATATATATTAATGATTAATAAAGATAATACAAAAATATAATTATTATAGTGGTTAGTAATGTCAACTAGCTTGCATCTCAAGTCATGCTTTTCTTTATCGTAGCCAGCTTTCAAACAAACTCAATTTTATTTAAAATCTTACTTTTTTCTGATGTCATATCGATCTGAAAGAAAACATACATAAATTTAATGGTTACAAATAACATCGTGTCTCACAGCCCGAGGTGCACAGCAAGCTCCTATTCATAATGATACACACAGGAGACACCATAAGCCAGAGGAAGGTCAGAGTAATTTGCTACAGTTCTTCCCGAGAGTCTCTTTGATTCTTATCCTAACTTTGAAAAAACAAATCTCCTTTCTAGACACTATGGGTGGGAAGTCCTTTCTAACGTGTTACTCGTGGGAAGATAATGATCCAGGTGTGTTTGATGTCAGAAATACATATTAGGGAAAAGGCCAGGAAAAAAGCGAAGTAGGTATTAAACAGTAAGTGTCAATTTAGCTGAGAAAAAGGAAAGAACACAGAGCATGCCAGGGTGATATGTCCTATAGAAACAGTTTCATTATTAGTTATAAGCCAGAATTCCAAATCCTGAAAAGAATGCAAACTGGATCTATCGCCCTGAATAGTTCCTGAAAATATTCCATAGAAAAATCGTAAGCCTAATGGAAAAACTCATTTGAACAGAGCAAAGTTGGCTTCATAACTGTGCTGCTCTCAAACAAGGGATGCAGGTACCATTTTGAACAGTTTGGGGATGCAGTCACCAACTACAGAAAGGAAACTGAATGTGTGAGACACAGCGACTGTACGGCTGAGGCGAAGAATGACTTTAGCCTTGTCGTAAGTTTACTGTGTATCTGGTTATACATGGCAGGACAGTGAGTCTATAATCACCCCTCTCATCCTGCTCCAGTGCTGGGTATCAGTGAAGAGGTGAATTCAGGGGCAGTCTATGAACTGATAAGGTCTTACATTTTAAGCTGGTGAGTACAAGGATGTTTATTATGTTTTTCTTTATGGTTTTGTATTTTAAATCCATCAGAATAACATTAAAAAATGAAATCGGTATATTTGAAAACATTTACATGCAACTAATAATAATTCCATTTGTCTATCTTAGAAACAGGAAGCAATATATTAATCAGTTAAGTATAAGGATTTTTCCAATGATTTCTTTCCTTTCTATGATAATGTTTGGGCATTTTCAGATGTTTATAAGGGAAATAAACACATCCTTGATTTGACTATCAAAGCAGCTATAATTCAAATGGCTATTTATTCAAGGTAACCCCTCTAAGACTCATTTTCTTCATCTGTCATAGAGCATCCATCTATGATATGATAGCACACACCGCACAGGGTGATTGTGAGATCAGTGTTGATGGGGCCTGCGGAGCACTGAGTAAAGACTCTGCCTTATAAGAAGGGCTCATTATTAGCAGAGTTCTGCATTATAATGTTAGTACAGTCAAAGGGATGACTTATATCCTCCTTAAAGTTTTCATTTCAGTGGTTCTCAAACTTTTTGTTCTTAAGACCCCCTTTACACTCCTGAAAAAATACTGAGGAGTCTGAAGAACTTTTGTTTATGTTTAACATATATAAATAAATATCTGTATTGCACATGAAAGCTGAGAAAACACAAGAACCCAAGAATACACAAGCACACATTCCAGAGTGTCAGGGTGATGATGGCATCACACGTAACGGAGCCTCTGTAAAACTGCTGTGTAGCTGGTGAGAATATGGAAGCTAAAAGGCAAATGATGTTTCAGTACTGTTAAGGAAAGAGTTCTGATCTCATCTCCAGACCAACCTATGAGAACCACTGAGATAATGGGTTGGTCTTCAATAGCTGGTAGAGGAGTCTATATTACTGCATAAAGACAGGTAACAATTTATAGGGAAATTTTACTCTCTTTCCTCTGAAATCAGTCGTAAGATGAGAAAACAGGCTCAGGGAGGTTAAGTAAAATTGTGACCCTTTAATTACTAAGAACAACTGTGTAACCTTCTAAGAACACAGGTTAACCATGTGCCCTTATCAGTGGTTATAGCAATGACACAGCCATTAACAAGCGACAATGCCATACAATTACCTCTTCCTCCTGTTCTTGATCTGACTCTGATTCCTTGCCGACCCAAGATGCCATGCAAGATGGAAAAAAGAGAGCAGGAAGAGTAGAGAGTATTTAGAAGAAAAGACAAGACTAAATATCCTGACAACAAACATCAATAGGTAAGCATACATCAGTGTACTTGTATTTTTTCTTACGAACAGTGTACAGAAGACAAGCACAAAAATTAAAGAAGATTGATTTAAATGCAAATGTCTGTAGATTCAAGAGACAAAATAATCAAGATTATAAATATGCTAATCTATTAGACAAAAGAACTAAAATTATAAATATACTAACTTCAGATGCTCGGTTACCAGCAGCCTCAAAGTCTGACATTTAATGGATTTGATGGCATTTATATACAGAAATGGTGACAACAATATCTCAGCCATTAGAGATATTGGCTAAAAATGTTAAAAGCCACAGATAAACATATGGTGAAAATATTTTCAATACACAGGCAATATTTAGGAGTTCTGTTATGATAAAGGGCTACTAAGTTCTAAAACACATCTGAATTATACACTGTTTGGCAATTTTTTCTTTTGTTTTGAGTTACTAAATGGAAAGATGTCCTGGACCATCTCAGCATTAATAACTGTGTCTGATATATCCTGACTTAGAAATAAAAAGTAATAATAATAAACTAAATGCTTTCTTTTATAGCACATGGAAAGCTCACTGAAATCAGAGACAAAGCTCATTCATCTTTACATATCATTTAGGTGGATTGCTCCAGCAGTACACATTTGTTTGTGGTTCTTATTTGGCAGTCTGCTTTGATGACTTGAAAGTGACCAACACTACAAACCCCAAAGTACATTCTGTACCACTGGAGTGAGATTAGAATACACTTCTTGGGTCAATATACCCATTGCTGTATTCTAATTCTTGGAATAAAATGTAAATTTAGGTAAACAGATACTGGTTATTTCATTTCTTCATTTAATAAGAATTTATAATGTTAAACATGATATTACACACTTTTCTCTATGTGACTAACCTCTAATTTATAAGAATAATTAAGAAAAATATACTGTGGTGAATAAAAAGAAGTTTAGGAAATGCTTTGTTTCGTAGAGTCAAGATTCAGGATTTTAAATATATTACTACCTCTCCTCCAGGTCTCACCTGCCACTACTCATCCCACTTCCCAACCTTTAAAATTCACACCAATAACTTGCTATAACCTCCTATAAATTGTCATGTGGGAGCTTTCCATTAAAAAGGGATACTGGTTAAAAATCTTTTTAATAATAAAAAAAGTTCTCCCCAACATTTAATTAATTCCCTTGTCTTCTTTGATTTGATCACAGTAAGCAAGGAATTCTATAATGGGGAGAGGTTTGAATAGAAAGTAATACCTGTGAACCTGGTGTACCCCCCCAAAAAAAAAAAAAAGAAAGTAATACCTGCAGGTAGATTTGGGTCAAGAATTAATGAATTTTCCTTTCAACAATGTTTCAAGTCTACTCCTATGATATTGGGGTATTTTGTATACTATGTTAAAATAGTTGAAAAATTAATTTGATGTTCCTAAAATAGTATAGGTTACAAGATGAACAATGAATTATTTTAGCAACAAGGTAAAATATCCTGATGTTGTCCTGAATTTCATAATACATAATCCATCTGTGAACAGGTAGTAAATGGAAGCAAATAGATTCATAATGTTTTGGTAGGGCGAAATGAACTAGTACAGTGCCAGGAGGGCACATAAAAATGATAAGGAAGGCAAAGTGAATTATTTTATTTTTAAAAATTAGTCCAAAAAGTTAAATCTTAAATTCAAATTTTCTCTCTTCCATATCCAATATGTATTTATAGAAATTTTTTCATCAAAGTGAATTTAATGTGAAATAGAGTTACTTTTCCCCTCACTTAAATGGAAAATCATGAATTGGACACTGTATCAAAAATAACTGTTATATATTGTTGCATTCAGTGTCTTTGCTTTTATTTATTCTAAAGAATTTGAGAATCAAATCCTATACTCCCTGAATTGCACTACAGCAGATTACAATACCTTTGTATAAATGGGCAGGGTGATGTTTAAGTTGCAAATAGCTTGATGCACCAGGCCTCTTGTAGATTTTGGCTCTTTCATAAATGATAGTCGTCCGCAAGGTTCCTGAGTCGTATCACGTACCTTGAACAAGAAAGGCATTCATGCTTCACCCATATGACGCACATTATTTATTTTGAGATGGTACTCAAAAGAA
Organism: Hippopotamus amphibius kiboko; assembly: GCF_030028045.1. Taxonomy (NCBI): domain Eukaryota; kingdom Metazoa; phylum Chordata; class Mammalia; order Artiodactyla; family Hippopotamidae; genus Hippopotamus; species Hippopotamus amphibius. Next base: position 81,735,205 of record NC_080198.1, read on the forward strand.
TCAGGAAAAATCATCAGATAATGCTAAATAAGGATTTGGAGGTGTTCCTTTTTCCCTTCCCTATTATCATTTAGAATGGTTTAAAAAAATCATCCAGCTTTAAAAAATGTGGTAAGATATACATAACATAAAATTTACCATTTCCATTTATACACTTAACCATTTTCAAGCATACAGTTCAGTGGCATGAAGCACATTCACAAAGTTGTGCATCATCACTACTCTGCAGAGTTTTCCATCATCCCAAACAGCAACTCTGTACCCATTAAGCAGTCACTCCCCATTCTCCTCTTCCCCCAGCACCTAGTAAGTCTATTCAACCTCTGTCGCTATAAATTTGCCCCTTCTAGGTACTTCACATGGATAGAGTTACACATTCATGTGGCAACATATATCCGAATTTCATTCTCTTTTAAAAATTGTGCTAAATTATATATAAAACATCATTTCAACCATTTTTACATGCACAGTTTAGTAGCAGTAAGTACATTCACACTGTTGTATAACTTACCACCATGCATCTTCAGAACGTTTTCACCTTTACAAACTGAAACTGTTTCCATTAACTTCCCATCCCTTCCTTCCCTAGTCCGCTGGTAACCACCATTCTATTTCCTGACTCTACATTTGACCACTCTAGGTACCTTGTATAAGTGGGAACATACAATATTTGACATAAAAAGACACTCATACTCATTTTTGTCCCTCTTTAGAACTGGAATCTAGAATAAAACTTGTATATGTTACTGCTAAATTCCTCACCTGGATTAATATTCCTCAACAAGAATGACAAATTTGTGGTACATTGAAGTGTCTCCATAAATGTTTATTGAATGGATTTATGAAAGTATATCCAGTCTATAGCTCTGAGATAACCTCTTAATAGATTAAGCAAGGTACTGGGTCTTTTGAGAGCTTTTATTACCAAAATTTGTCACTAAGAACTCTTTTGGTCTCTACAACTGTGAAATCACATGTTGTAAAAATTTAAGCACAAATATTTAAAAGAAATAATAGTAAAAGAGAGAGAAAGACTTCCCTTAAAATCCATAAAAGAATGGCCAGTTTTTCTAATTAATGAATTGGCTGTTAAATATAGTCTATAACTCAAAATCATAATTGAATTTTAAATTTTTAAACATGGTTGGTTTCCTAGGACTTGAAAATTTTACAGAAATGGTTTAAAAAAATCACTAGAAATGACTGAAAAGCAAATATTTTCTTCTACTAAAGGAAGTCAAAGCTTTACTTGATCTTGAATTAAATGCATTACAAAGTTCCATGTATATATTACCTTGACAAAGAGAGGAAGTCTGTTTTCTTTGAAGGCAAAAAAACTGAATATATGATGTTGGCCACTCTTGGTTAATGGCACCAGGTTGCCAAAACAATCAACATAGATGGGTTTTCCTTCTAATACCTGGTGAAAATAGAGAAAAACAACACAGAATATAATAGCTGCAATTACTTGTCATTTACATAAAGAAGTGGTGGTACTACCTGGAACATTAAAATTCTTAAAATGTGCACACAATAATCTTTAAACTCCTAACTAACATTTTGTCTTATCTGTGGCAAAGCATGCACCAGCACTCCCTAGTATACAGCACTCACTAGTAATGGGAATCTTCAAATGCATGGTGGCATTTAATCTTAATGTTCTCATTTCTAACCCTCTAACATGTTACCTCCCCAAACCAATATATCTTTAAATCCTAAATTTAAATTTCTTTTTGACATCACAATGAATCACATTACTTGAATTCAATATCCAAAGGCCCACACTGATGGAAAATTCTGAAATAAGAAAAAGTAATGTATGAGGGTGAGTAAAAAATTATCTGCACTCTGGTTATATTAAAACTTCTGTTGGCTGCACTGTCTTATCAGTGCTTTCTGTTCAAGGCTACTGTCTCCCCAGTCACTGCTGTGCAGGTATGAATGTGTTACATCAGTTCATTTGTAACTGTGGTGTGAGCAAAACTGGATACACCACTTGTGATTTGCATGAAAGAAGAGCTGCGTGCAGCTATTCATTTTTTGTGGTCTGAGGATGTGCACACCTGCACACTTCTGTGCACACTGTCAACACTGCAAAAACTCTGTTTTGAGGTGTTAAAGCTTCCTCCCTAGAGTCCTAATCTTACTCCACTGGACTTTCACCTGTTTGGTCCCTTGAAATCAGCCCTACAAGGATGAAGATTCACTTCTGATGAAGAAGTGAAGACAGTGGTGCATTTGTGGCTCGCAGCTCAGGCTAAAACATTTTTTAATGAGGGAATATGAAAGGTTGTTGACAGATGGACAAAGTGTATTGAAAAGCAAGGTGATTATGTCAAAAAATGATGGGTTTGTCTTTTCTAAAAGTTAATCAAAATAAATTCTGCAGACAGCGTGCAGATAATTTTTGACTCACCTTCATAGAAAAGCCCTGGATATCATACTTTCACATTTATACAAAGCATATACTTCCTGGACTGTTTTCTTTACTGTTATTACAGAATAATAAGAAAAAAAAGAAAGAAAGAAACTAAATAAATATTAAACTGAAAAAAATAAGAACAAGGAAATATAAAAACACATAAATTACTATATTCATTTATACACTTTGGATTTATCAATAACATATATAATTTTTCCCACAATAATCTTTAAAAGAGTCCTTTTACCTCTTCACATAGACTGAGACTTATCCCAACTGAAAAGGTCCAAAGTAGCTAAAAATGGCTGATTTTAGACCTTGATCTTCTAACTGATCAAGATGTTGAATAGTCTTTTTTTCCAATGGCTCTATTTACTATATACTATTTTAAATATATTAATAAAGGTATAAACAACATATTAACATAAACTGGTTTTTTGAATACAGTACCTCCACATCCCTGCTTCTGGCCACCTCAGCAAAGTTTTCTTGTTGTTCAAGGGTCTTATCCACTTTATCATCAGTCATGCAGAAACACCTCAACCTGGCTTCAATGGGGTCATGTGATTTGGCAAACACTACAAACTTGGCCATATATGGTACACAGATAATTTCTCTATACACTTGTGATGCAAAAGTAACAGATTCCTGGATTTGTCGACAATCTATCAGCCAGAACCTATAAAATAAAATAAGGTCAGTTATCTGAAATTTAAAATACAGTTAGCCCTCGGTACTCGTGGAGGATTGATTCCTGGAACTCCACAGACACCAAAATCCACGGATGCTCAAGTCCTTTCTCTAAAGTGGTGGAATACAGCCAGCCCTCTGTATCCACGGGTTCCTCAACAGTGAATAAGGAAGGACAACTGCATGAAAAACAAGTCAGTTCCTTCGATATGATCAAAGTAATCATTAAGTGCTTCTTGGAAAAAGAAGGAAGCAAGAAAGGGAGTTAATAAGAGAAAGTAAAAAGAAAGGGAAAGAAAGACAGGGAAGGGAGGAAAGGTAGGAAGACAGATGGGAAGGAGGAAGTGGGTAAGGGGAAGAGAAAAGATGTACCAGGTGTTCAAGGTCAACTATTAAATACTGTGTTTGTAATTTTCTTCCTTGGAAACTCTTCTGAATGTTCAATCTTCTGAAATATATCTTCGGTGTTTAGAATCCTTTAGTGGTGTAAGCCCACTATTAGACATTATGACAAGTATCCCACTGGATAAATTTCTACTTTCCATGATTGCCCCCTCCTGTTCTTCATTTCATTTCCTGAAACTCTTTTCAACAAAATCTACCTAGCTTTGCCTCATCCCATCGTTCTTTTCCAAAGGACTCAGTCACCAAAGTTGGATCAGCCCCATCACTTTAAAGAAAAATTCTGCTTTTGCTTCAGAACTCCTAAGCATTGCATAATACAATTCATAGAAGAAATGATTGGTTTTGTGACTTACGATTTCTAGCCTCAGCTAAATCTGTGACATATTTTGGCAACTTTTTCCTCAGATATCATTTTATTCAGTATAGTAATGGTGCTAAACCTTTATGATAACCCTGGACCTTCCCCCTCACCTCAGGCCCTCAGAAAGGTAACTTCCCTGAGAAAGCAGAGACCATCAGATGGCCATTTTCTCAATTTGCTCTTTATAGACTTCAAAGATATAGTCCACATCCTCTTGTTTTGAAAAGTTTCTCCATCAATGACCACTTTCCTTCCCCTGACTCATTGCCCATAATCTTTAGATATTCCGAGATTTCCTTATCTTCTTAGCCTTTCTTTCCTTCAGCTCCTGACCCATCTCTCTTCTTAACTGTGATGAAATATACGCAATAAAACATTTACCATCTTAACCATTCTTAAGTGTGTGATTCATTGGCATTAAGTACGTTTACAATACTGTGCAACCATGACCACTCTCCATTTCCAGAACGTTTTCATCATCCCAAACAGAAACATTAAACCCATTAAACAATAACTTTGAATTTCCCCCTTCACCTCGGCCCCTGGCAACCTCTATTAAACTTTGTCTCTATGAATGTGCCTATTCTAGGTACCTCATTTACATGGGATCACACAATACCTGTCCTTTCAGGCCTGGCCTATTTCATTTACTATAATGTTTCGAAGGTTCAGTATAGTTCCTGGCTCTTGGCAGGCACTCCTTACCTTCCTCTTTGTGCTGATTCAATTATACTTTATTCACTGCTTCTTCAATTGTCTGAAAAACTTAAATGATTAATACAATAACATAATAACTCATGACTTCTTGGCCTACCCTACAAGGCCTTCTGTAGATAATGTTGTTAACCAACATTCTGACATTGTTTCTGAATTACAGACTCCACTCTTGCCAGTCCCCAACGCCCTCTACATCTGGGCTCATGTTCCTCTCTTTTCCACTTTTATGTATATGCCTGTTGGGTTCCTACCTATCTTATGAGTCACCTCTTCTCAGACATCCTCTCTGACCACCCTGATGCGAACACCCTCCTCTGAATTCTTTTAGTACCTCTTCTGTACCGTGCCACTCAGAACTCGTCATTTTCTGGCATTCGAGTGTGGATGCTGAGTGGCAGGGCATCTGATGCACAGAACCGGAGACTCATAGCTGAGCTCTTTGGGGGCTCAAACTATAGGCATGTGTCAGCATACCCAGCCATTGCCGTGCCCTGTTATTCATGCATCCATCTTTTTCTCCCCTGAATAAGAGTTTAAGCTTTAACCACTCTCAATCTGTTTTCTCATCTGTAAAATGGACATAATGCCTCTTGCCCATCTTAAGTCACAAAGCTGTTGCAGTAAAAGTTAAATAAATGGGAAATGCGCAGCAATCCATTAAAGATCATGCAAATGAGAATTAATATTTATATTGGGTTGGCCAAAAAAGTTTGTTCGGGGTTTCCCGAAAAATGGAACTTTTTTGGCCAACCCAATAAATTGCGTTAGTGTATATGTGTATGCAATGAAACTAAATAGCTTAAGATTTTTAAAGATGTGTGATACATAAATGGGTAATATGTAAATGTGCTATGATGCTTAAGCATCACTGAAACCTCTAAACTGTTTAAGCAAACCATGATATGCTTTGTGTTTTGGTTATCATTCTGTTGAAAAAAGTAGTTCAGGCTATTTTGCTGACAGCAGGAAATCTGTTACTCCTAAGACCTTTCTGACTGGAAAAATCAGCAGTGGCTGCTAAAATCAGAGTCTGGGTCATACAGTAATAGCCAACAACCATTTATTTTCTTTAGATTTTAATCTGACTGGGTGTACTTTGTTAGTGCATTATTACTATTACTGGCAGGTCTAGTTTAAAATATGAAGGTAAATGCAGACCATATTTAAAACCAAACCAAAAAAAAAATACTTTTAGAGAATGTAGGAAACAAAATAAAACAAAAGACATTGGGGAGCACAGAATTTCATATTGGTTTTTCTGTGCAGTATAAGCATACCTGGCAGACACATTGGTTGTAAAGGAAACACATTCATTGACAAATGTTAATGGCGTAGTTCCTGTAATATCTTCCCACTGAGCAGGGGTGGTTCCACCTGAAATAATATGATTGTTGAAAAAAATTAGGCAAAACTCCAGACTCTGCATTGTAGAATAAAGTCTTTGTGGTTCTGGCTATGTTCACTCACCCTTCAGGATAACACACTGGAAACAAAATGACTAAAAATTACATGCTAAAAATGACACAATGAAAATAAACAGCAAACACCACACTTCACAGAACTAAATTTAAGGGAGGTCATCTGAATAACTGCTTCAAATATTAGGTGCTCTATTCCCTGCCTGACACCTAAAGCTTTTATTGTAATTGCCAGGCTCTGAAGATAATTTTGAATTGTATACACTTGATGGTTTTAAAAGATCCTTTGACCAACCAAGGAGCTAAATGCTTTGTTAAAACAAAAAATCCAAATATTCTTTTGTTCTTTAACTTCATATTTTATGCAATTATTTTCAAGAAAGAAAATGCCCTCTCAATTTGCAATTGAAGGCTGGCAAAAAATTAAGGCTTGGAAAATATTAAGAGCTCAATAAAGAGTGCAAAGTGAATGAACAAATAAATGATTGAATGCCAAAGGTGACCTATGTACACAGACAAATCACTACGGAGGGTGATGCTGACTTTCATTTCTACTGAGAACTTAAGTTGGCACAGATAAGGACAAAACTGTCTTCAAGCACTGCAGGAGAAATATATGTTTGAGATGAAAACATATTTTGGCTCTAAGGTTTCTTAAAGAAGGGAATGAGTTATCAAACAAAGGTCATGGAACACATTCTAGGAGGCCTCTAAAATACACATTCTAAGCAGAATTATAAAATATAACAGAGCAAAACACAAAAATTCCAAACACCTAGGTTAACATAATTGTAAAAATTAATAAAGAAATTGTTTAGTACAACTCCATCTGAAGACAGAGGGCTGGAATAACTAGATTAGATCATGTCTAGGCCCATGTGGTATCTTCATTTGGTCATCTACAAGGGCAGGGCGTGCCATGGATATTTTTCAATCTGACTTGCTTTGCATCCATGCTATTACATTGCACATTATAGGAAGGTTGACCATGTATACATGGACCAAAAAGTATGGGAAAGATACCCAGGAATGCTAGGTAATAAGCAGAAATGAGTAATTGGGAAGAGGACATAAGTGAAGCATGTGATTTCCCACTGCCCTCATTTTAGGCCACATACTTTACTATTTCTATTTTTATAAATTTATTTATTTACTTATTTACTTATTTATTTATTTATTTATTTGTTGGCTGTGTTGGGTCTTCGTTGCTGCACATGGGCTTTCTCTAGCTGTGGCGAGTGGGAGCTACTCTTCATTGTGGTGCACGGGCTCCTCATTGTGGTGGCTTCTGTTGTTGTGGAGCACAGGCTCTAGGTGCGTGGGCTTCAGCAGTTGTGGCACATGGGCTCTAGAGCATAGGCTCAATAGTTGTGGCACATGGGCTTAGCTGCTCCACAGCATGTGGTATCTTCCTGGGGCAGGGCTCGAACCCATGTCCCCTGCATTGGCAGGCCGATTCTTAACCACTGTGCCACCTAGGAAGTCCCAGTCCATGTACTTTAAAATTATGTCATATTATTAAACTTATGGGTTAAAGTCTCAATGGTTTGCTATCAAGAGTACAGAAAAAACATTAATAAGAAAGAAGAATGAGATAGAGAATAAGGGTAAACATTCTTGCTAATATGAAGGAGAAATGAAAAAAAAATTCTAACAATACTTAAGCAAGCAGAGATGGTTATTACTCCTACTGACAACAGTATGAATATTTACTGAATGCCAATACCATGCAGTTACATATGGAAATTATCAGTCAGATTATGTAGTTCAAACACAGGTTACTTGTGTGGCTTTTTTACCTCTCACCATTTGTGGTGGTATTATTGGGCAGAGACAACGAACATTCTGGGAATGTCTTTATGGAGTTTGGTAGCTGACTGAGAGCTATTACAACTCCCAGTTGAAAGGACCAAAATTTAGTTGATCATTAAAAACCTTCATTTTGTTTTTCCAAAAATTAGTTCAACAGATCAATGATAAAGACATAACCAATTCCTGGATAGAAAAGTTTGAATTATTGGGTATAATTATTCAAGATATTATTTATTTTTCAACAGGTATAGGAATGATGTCTTCAATGAAGGTTTAAAGCTTGTGTTTTGTGGTATATGGGCTTGGGTTTGAATCTCAGCTCTGCTAGATATTTAAGGTATAATCTCAGGCAAGTTACAGAACTTCTCTCAATCTTGGTTTCCTTTTCAGTGAAATGGGATTAAAGTTTTCTCACAGGGCTACTGTGGAGATAAAAATGACAATGTATATGAAGTGTCTAAAAGTCTCACACATGGGCTTTATTTAGTAAATATTAGTTCCTTTCCCCTAGTTAGAGTGCTTTTCCTGAATTAATGCATATAACCCTGCAGGCATCTTATGACAAAAGTAATTTAATATTTACAACGATCTAAGTTTCTTCTTTCAGAACTTTCTACTATAATAGTCATATGTGACTCACCTGTGATGCTGCATAGTAATCTTAAGGTTGGTGCATCTCCCCCAAAACCATTCAACATGACATCACTTGAAGCTTTGGGGACAGGAATGGTCATGGTAATTGGCTTGTGAAATTTTCTTCTTCTAGGTTCCAAAGTGACTATAGGGCTGAAGGTAGCTTTGTTGCCTAGGATCTTCTTGACCAGCTCACTGTGCATAGGTTGAGCCTTTTAAAAGAAGAGAAAAATATTAAGATAAACAATATATTAATATATTCCATGTCAAATTTCTTAATGTATTGCTTTTTATTTCATAAATCAGTTTTGTGGCTTCAAATACGGCAGCTGAAAGTTGACTACTGTTACCAAACACTCAGCTAAAACTTTAAGAGACATATGATCTCTAAGGGCAGCTTTTCCTCACCCAGGAATGATTTGATTCTTTAACCATTTAATTCCCATTTGAAAAGCTGATTTTTAATCACTGGAATAAAATCCACATTCGGTTAACTTGCATCTTGATGTGGGCATACCTGTAGGCCCACACGGATCCGCTTGGTTAGCGCCCCCTCTGGGAAGACGGCCTGCACCTGGGGTACCACTGTGCTGCTCAGCACGCCTCCCTCCGGGCCAATCAGGTTGCTGTCCTGTTTGATGCGAGACACCACTGCAAAGTACTGTGGGAAGTCACGGGTGATGATGCGGCAGATCCGTTTCTTTTCTAGGTCTTCCGGGCTATCCAGCACTGAGACAAGAAATGACCCGTCTTCATATAGCAAGGATTTCCTTCTGAAAGCATTCTAGCAGACTCACTGGCATAGTTAATAGTGAATAGGTATGGTAGCAAAACACCTTCTTTTTTAAATAATAGGAAAAATTTAAAAGAAAGGCTATCCTAACAACACCAGAAAAACAACTGCAATCTTTCAAGACCTGTCAGCATTTAGTTGGCACATTTTCTCTCTTTATGGAAACTAGGTCTTTCCAGGGCGCTGTGAAAGAAAAGCATCCAGTTCCAGACGCAGTATTGCAGGGCTGCCTTTGTAAATGAGGGGGTTTGAGGGCAAAACCTGGAATGAAAATGAACCTGTTCTATTCTTGACTCAATGTGATGGAGAGAAAATTGGTTATGGGCTCCTTTTCTTTGCAAATTTCAAAGTGAGCTCAAAGACCAGTTATTGTGGCTTTAAGAAGTAATATAGCCCTTGCAGTTCTCAGGGGAGTAGTGCAGGAATAAAATCTGTCTTGGAAGGGTAAGATTTGTGTTTGTGTGTTCATTCCAGTGGCATGGTTGTCTCTGAGATAATCATTGTGGATATTAAAAAAAAAAATCAGTGACTATAAATTCAGGGTTTCAATATTCCCCTGAAACCATTAACTTACCAAACAGATCATCTAACATCAGAAGAATGCAAAAATGGGCTCTTTATAAATTGTATTAGTGTAGATATGCATGGCAATAGAATAAACCTGACTGATTTAAAATGCTGAAAATTTCAACTAAGTGGATCACTGAATTTTAAGGGATTATGGAACATTATTCATTTTTAGAAAGCATTTACAATTCTTATAGAGGCATGAACAGCAACCATGCTTTTACTGACTATTGAATATAACCAGATAGCAAAAGTCAGAAGTCCCAGGATCTGATTATTCATGATTGAAGATTGTACATTGGCAGATACTAGTTTATACTTATAAAAGATTGGGTTTCCACACATAACGAACATAAAAATACACAAATCCAATTCTCTGTTTTAAAATGAGCTTTTTACATGTCAAAAAGTTATAAGAGTGGGTCCCCATCCAAGGACAAGAGGGCAGTATTAATGACAGCTAAATATCTCAGAGGAAAATATCTCAAATTAATACAAACAAAAGAAATGGTTCCAAGGAGTAGAAGCAGCTAAATACTGCATGGAACAAGCTTTATCAGTAAGAATCCTGATCTTTTCATCTTCCTTGGAAGATACTGACCTACACATCTAGAAGGCATAACTTCCTCTTCCATCCACCCCTTGGATAGGATAAGTCTGGCCTCTCTTCTTATTCAACCTCAGCAGGGTACAGAAAGAAATATTAAAGCAGCTGTTGTCAGGCTACACTTTACTACCAATGAGCCACACCTGAAGCTACAGCCAGTGGTCCCAGAAGACTGATGAAACGTGACAAAAAGCCACACAGCTGTGTGTCTAGCTCTGTGCAAACTTTGGTATGCTCTTGGCACTCAGGCAAAGAAGCTGCCCTATTTGTGTAGTTACGTAAAGTGGAACACATCTCCAGTTATCAGGACTGAGAGACTTCATCTCTGTGCAACCTCAGGAGGCCTAAGAATGATCCACCTCCCTCTAATCAAACTAAGATATTTCAGCCTGAGGCTGAATGGCCTAAGCTGGATTTGGGGTTTACAGAGATTAAAGCTCTAATGAAAAATAAGTTCCTTAACTATATGTGTAGGTGTGTATATGAAATTCAATCCTAGCTAACTTCCTGTTCCAAGTATGTGTACAGTGTGAGTAAACTTAATTTTCCTATCTCCTGAATAGAAAGTTAAAAATTATATTATCCTATAATGCAGCAGTTATGGTGATATGTAGGTTTTCCTATAGAAAAGCATAGCACTTTTTAATCAGTATCTTAAATATCTAAATGTTCAGGTTAGGTATTTTTTAAAGTCATGGATTTATTGTCCAGTATCAGTTTGTTTGGTTATGAAACAAAAATGTCTATTCTATCTCATGTTTTAGGAAAGTTTGCATGAAAGATAGAGAAGGGCTGTATCTCTATTAAAATGAGATACTTACTATTAATGAATTCTATTTTCCCAAATGTAACAAAAGTAAGACTTGGCAAATATATTGTACACTCCAATGCATCACCACTGGAACATACCTGAATACCTGCTGTGGTAAAATAACAAAGGGACACATTTGCTATTGAACCGAACTTGGGTCTGCTTGCCCTTGTGCAGTAGAGCCAGTTTATTGACACTGGGTTGTGGTGAAGGAAACTGAGATATTTATTGCAGGTGCCCAAGAAGGAGTGTGGGCAGCTAATGCTCAAAAGACCTAGACTCCTTGTTGGGTGCCTGCAATAAACGCTGCACTTTCCTTCACCACAACCCAGTGTCAGCAGATTGGCTTCACTGTGCAAGGGTGAACAGACCCAAGCTGAATTAGGCAACACACACACACACACACACACACACACACACACATGCACATACATACCCTAGGACATAAAGAAATGCATCATTATCATGCTTTCACTTCAGAGTTCTTTTAAAACCTTTAATACGAAGTACCTTCATCCATGCCATTAAGGATTTCATTCAGTTCGTCCTCAGTGTATTCACAGTAATGCTCTTTCCAGCTGTCCCCATTCTCACTGCGCAGGACCACCAGTTCCCTCTCCTTTCCTCGAAGGGCAGCAAAATGAGGGATCTCCACGATCACAGGCCTGACACAGTAAGGCAGAACATTCAGTGTGGACAGGAGCTAACCAATAGCAAGACAAGCACCTTGATTCTGTCTGTTGCAAAGTGACCTGGAATTCTTCTCTTTCTGGGGACAGGGACATAGTGGGCCATCCTCTGAAGCCCTGCGGCTAGCAAATGGTCCCATGGAAGCTAGCACTCCACCTCAGGGGCAACAATCCTCAGGGCCATGCTGCCACCTTAAGCCAATAATGGTTCACTGTGAGTGCATGTGGCATTCTGGAACTTCTCCTTTGATAAATGTAAGGATAACACATCTAACCAAAAGAAATGTACATGCATATCCATGAGGTGCGCCAATCTCTTAAAACGTTTTCTACAAGGTGCAAAATGACAAAATGGTTTAAGAGGGGAAATGGCTCATACGCTGTGTAATTTAATGTGCTGTAAATGAGGAGATGTCAGAAAAGTCAACTACTTGGGGACTAGAAAGACATGCACTCGAGGATATTTTTCCTTATATTTTCTCCATTCAAGGAAACAATAGGCATGTGTACACAGTGTGGCCCTAAACGAGCACCTCAGCAGGCAGCCGAATTGTGTCCAATGCCTATTATATTCAGGATCCAGAACATGCATTGTGCTATTTTTAGGTCGCTCTCCATATTTAGAGAGACTTTTGATTTTTCAGTCCAGGTTGCTTTGATACAGACTCCAAATTTATCATAACAACATCATAACTAGCACATAGTACAACTAGGCAGATCTCATGCTTTAAATGAAAATGAAGGTCACAGCACTTTAAGGGAAAAGATATAAAAACATCACTCAAAAATAAAAGTCACATACCACGAGGGTCAGAAATGGTCCACTAAAGATAGGTTATACAGAATTTAAATCATAGAGAGGGACATGTCATGGGCACAATGACGAAAAGAGAAATCATATTGCAGAAGGAGGAGAAGAATGGGGGCCAGCAGCCATCAATTTGTTTTAAGTCACTCCTACCCAAGGAATTTGGTTCCAGGAGGCCCCAGCTGAAGGATGCGGCTGACCAAACTTTCTCCCTCATTAAGTGGGGGAGGAGCCGTTGGCAGGTGAAGTTTACTGAGTACATCCAAAGCAGCAGTGAAAGAAAGAACATAAGTCAGCTTCAGGTGTTGTTGTTCACAGAACCCCAGCGTCACCAGCTGATGAACAGGGTGAAGTTTGGTTTCACACTGCATTTGGTTCTGCCCCCTCCATTGGTCACAAAGAGCAAGAACAGAGACCCAGAGTGTACAATGGAGGCACGCGGAAGGAGGGAGCTTGGGGGTCGGGTCTGTCCCTACTTAGGTTCACCGCCAGGGCCTGAGCCAAAAAAGGAAAAAATATGCTCCACAGGAAAGACAAAGCTATTGGGAATACAATAAAAACTCTGACTCCATAGCAAGGCCAGACGTTTTCATGGATATTCCTCAACAGATCCGATGATTATTAAAAAGCCTACAACCACTGCACATGAGGGAGGGGAAAGGACCTGGTACATACAGAATGAAAGGAACCATTGGGGAATTACTCCAACCATAATGGCATTTTCTGATGCAACCCAGAACTTCACAGGCTCCTTCTAAATCTCTGGTCTCTCTGATAGGAGGACATGGGGGGGGGGTGGTTTCCATAATTGGGAAATGCAGACACATCCCTTCTCAGGTGTGAACACAATTTGGAGCAAACTGTTAATAGTTTGCTCCAAATTACAAGGCTTTAGAACATTTCCTGAGTTCTAAAGCAAGAAATCCCCTCCCCAGTATGACACTGGCAAAGCAAGAGTTCATGATTAATAGGATTTTCTCCTAGTTTTTGAGCACAGAGAGTTGATATGACAAGACTTAAATACAATTGATTTGTTTCAAAATATTTTGAAACTTGTCCCCCTCCAAAACTTCATTGTTTTGTCAGTTTTCAGCAGTAGCTACTTACTTCTAGGCATACTGAGATACCACTTAATATAATAGCAGCCATACAAACCAACAGAAGAAAGAAGAAATGTTTATTTCTGCTCAAAATTGCTAAAATGAGCATGGTGAACGTTATGCTTGATTTTGTCCTCTTAATGAACACTATGACTAAATAAACTGCCAGTATAAGTGTAAGACTCAAGGTAGCAATCTTGATAACAGAAAAGACAAATCTCATAGACTAAATTTTTGGATGTTCTCTACAGAACACTGCTCTCCAAAGCAAAGACAATGATTCTGTTTTGTAACTATACAAGACTTTCAAAAATTTATGTTTGGAATAGACTAGTACAGCTGACCCTTGAAGAAGTAGGCAGGTGCAGTTGTTCCCTGATTCTTCTCAATAGCAAGTATTACAGAACCACACACTCCATCAGTAGTTGTTGAATCCACAGATGCAGAACCTGGGATGTGGACAAACCTCTTATAGGCAGGGCCAACTGTAAGGTATATGCAAAATTTCGACTGTGGAGGGTCAGCACCTCTAACCCCTGCGTTGTTCAAGGGCCAACTGTATTTTTTCTCTCTGACTTCACCACTTGAATCTCAGATTAAAAAAATACCTACCATCAACCAAAACATGATTTACATTGGGAGTCTAGCAGCTATTATCACATCCCAAGAGAAAGAGTAATAGTTAACCGGAGTGTTTAACCCATTAATGCCTTAAAATAAAAGGCATTTAAGTGGAGTCAAGCACTGAGGTACTATTTCCAATTCTTAAAAAATTTCATAGAGGCCAATCCTCTTTCAAAATGTTTTAACGTACCTTTTTCCACTCCATCCTAGTGATTTCATGGGGAGGACACAAGCTCATCGGTGACTAAGTGGGAGGTTTATCAGAAACCCTTACCCAAGGAACTGAGCACCGGAAGGTCCAACTTCAATCAGGCGACTGGCCAGGCCTTCTCCTTCCACCATTGGAGGCATTGTTGCCAGTCTATGGCGTTTGACCAGTCGGCAGGTGACTCGTGTTGGGGCAGTACATTTCCGAGGCGGAATAATGATGCGGAGCCCATTGTGTCTGCATCCTCTCATAGCGCCACCTCGGGCATCCACCATAAAACTAACCAGGAAACTAAAAATCAAAACAGAAGGTTAGATGTGTTTTGAAATATCGATGGCAGATAAATAAGCTTTGTCAAGTTAGTTTTTTTCCAAAATGCTCTGTTCTTAAAACATCTCTTTTTTTTTTTATTTATATGCATGGTGGCCAAAATTTTGCCCTTAAAAGTTTTTTTACTTTATCCCAATACCTTTATTTCAGTTTGGTTGTTGTTTTAACTTTTGTATGTTTGATCTGCAACTAAAGAAGCCTTCTGCTAATTTTTTGACAATGATGACATTAAATACAAATTTTAAATTAAAAATATACCCAATTGACTTAGAAAGTGGAATGAAATTTTGCAGAGTATATTGATGAGTCTCCTTTTCTCATAAATGCAGACTTTTGCTTCCTTCTATGTGTCCTAAAAAATCCATATTTTGAAATAATATAAGGATAGAGCAGAGAGGAAAGACTAAATTATAGCTTTTCCAAGTTACCTCAACTTGACTTTTAAAAATTACATCTTATCTAGATCATTTTAGTATAATTATATGAGTTAAAAAAATTCACAGGCCTTCTCCTAAGATCAAACCCATGTACATGCATCCTGCTCCAACGTGGTCTTACCCAGGATGCAGGTTTTTAACCGATTACATTCTAAAAAAAGAGGAAAAGCAAAATAATCAAATGTTTTAGAACCAATTTACTGGTTAAAATGCACTTTTTCACTTCTTACATAGAAATCTCTTTGCTATACCATTCTAACTGATGAGGCAGACAGGAAACAAGATTATAAATCCCCTCTATTCTGGGTTTTGAAGTGGAAAACTCTGGGCTCATGCTAACAGAGAATATCTGTGCATCGTGTTTTTCCCTAAATTATAATAAATTGAATATGGAAAATCATAGCTAGTAATTTAGAAATGTAAAGCCATCTCTATTATTTTTGCTTCTTTTTTGCCAAGGTAATTGTTCATAAATAGGGGACTAATGATCCAAGGTGACTTGGCTTGTTTATTTTAAGAGAAAGGATTTGTCTTAACTTTGAAATTGTTTTCTTTGGGATGTTTCTGCAGCTTAGTTTGAGTTCTTCTCACTATGTTAGCATAACACTCACTAAAGTCTTGGAGGCACTCACTTTGTCAAGGAGCAAAAATTAAACCAGGCAATCTGATGATCGTACACATATACACAAAGACACAAACAAACAGTGTGCACACCCTTACACAAGTAACATTACTGTCTTTCCCAATTCTCCTTACATTTGCAAGATTTTTATACCAAAACAGAAAGAAGAAAGCAACATATAGGTGTATTATGGATCTACTGATAGCTTAACCAGCACAGAACTATACCAGATTCATCACACCTAGATATTGCATTCATGACAACATATAAAACATTAGAAAGATATTTCATCAAAGTAAGTTACAGGATAGAAACACAATACATTTATGTTATTTTTAGATAAGCGAAGGAAAAATATCTTGGCATCCTCTTCAGAGCAGAACACAGAACTCATTAAGCATGCTATTAAACAGAACCCCTGTTGCTAGTAATACAAATGGATGTGAAGGAGCCAGAGTGCCTGTCTGAAGCAGATCATGCAGGATGAGACCAGGAGAAGAGGCGTCACACTTCTTCCCACATGCAGGACTGGTCTAGACCTACCAACTCATACCAGTCCTCTAAGTGTTAATATGGGGCACAAACTGGGGAGTATCACCAACAGTTACGTCGTGAAGTGTGGATATTTCTGGTCTTCAACAAATCACAACGAGAAAACGTTGGTTGCTCTTTATTACTAGCATTTAAGTAGGAATTCTTAAGAAATTATTTTCTATTTGCTTTTTAAAATGCACAATGGCTCAAAAAAATGAAAGAACTGGTAATACTTCTAGATGACTATAAAGTTTTCTTCTCCATTTTATTATTTTCATTTGACTGTGATATTTATGTTGATTTTTATAAAAACTATTAAAAAAGTGACAAATTTCAACCAGCGCTATTCCAAACTCATTGCTACATTTCTGACTTTCTCTACCTTCTCTGATTTTGTTTCATCTTTTGACTACTAGCACCACTGATGAAGAACAGGGACTCAAACTAGTAAGGAATTATTATAATACATCTGCTTACTATTATCAATCTTCAGTACTATTTGTAACTTTTGAAGGCATTTAGGGAGTTTCCACATTCATGTTACACACTATCATATTTCCACTATATTTATTCCAGTGATGGCTTAGGGTCTATATAACGTCTCCATTTAGAATATCTTGGATGTAACAATGTTTAAGTAACTATATGTTTGATTACTTTCTCTGATTTTGTGTCACTGACTTCCTTTTAAAATTCTCTTTTGTTCTCATCTACTCCATAATTTCCATACTCCTCTTCATGCTACACTCTGTTACCCTCCTAGTAAGTGCCAGGTGCCCTGCTAGGAACTGAGTGAGAATACAGAAGGCAAAGATGTAGTCGCTACTGCCAAGATGCTCACAGTCTAACCCCCAAATGTCACATAATGTTTCAGTTACTTAGAATCACTTACTTCCCTGGTCAATTAGAAATGAATTAAACCACATTTAGGAGCCATATCAGCGTCACAATGGCAGTGACCTTGTTCTCCATATTTTTCCCTGTGTCCCCCCAGTGCCTAGCACAATGTAAATAGAGCACATAGTAGGTAGTTAATAAATAATTGTTGAATAGTGAATGAATGGAAGAGTAAAAAGTGTAAGTTGTGATAAGCTGTATATATTCATTTCTAACTGAGAAGAAGGCTAAAGTAGAAGGTTATTTAATTCTTGGTCCCTGGACAACCAATCCAGTCAGACCTCATTCAAATTACTACACTCAGATATTTCAGCTCATAAAATAGCAGAATAGTTGAGAAAGACTGTCCTCAATGTTAAATATTCCTCTACAGGCATTTTCCTGCTCCAAAATGAGAGACCCGATATATGTATTTCCCTTGATAGAGGATTAGTAGAAAATGGGAGTAAGCAAAAACCAAGAGTTTGAATATACCAAAGTAAATGATTTTATTAGGAGTGAAAATTACATGAAGAAAGACCAAAAACTGTAAAATAAAAGAACTTAAAGACTGGAGCTGCAAGTAGATAAATTTAACCATATGGGTCTCAGTGTCATCACAGATCTGGAAAATTATATTTAAGTGTTGCACCAGGACACAAAGCAAACTGGAAAATTTTAGGTGCCAATGTGCATAATTCAGAGAAAAGATTTAAAATTAAATTTCCAACAAAAACAAGCTTTTGTGTCTTTATCAAATAACTAAATGCAATAGAATAATAAAAAGCATCAAGCTCTACTGAGGGAATTATTTGATAAGAGAGACAGAGAAAGAGAGAGGGGAGGAAGGGAGAGAGGGAGATGGAGAGAAAAGTAAATCAGAAAGATATCCAGAAAGAAACAAAAGGATTGGAAGTCATGAAAGAGCTAAATATTGACTTGATAGTCAAAATGAATAAAACTATTTACAAATTTTAGCAAGAAAATCCCCTAAGCAAATCAGACTCAAATAACGTAATTGCAGAATAAAAAGCTAATTAAAAAGCTGTGTAGAATTGTATACTAAAAGAAGTCTTTTCTTCAAATAAGAGGGAATAAGAGAAATAATGACTCCAGTTTATATCTAGTGCTGATGAAAAATCTTTTAGATAAAAGTCGACATGCTAATCAGTTAATCCCAATAGTTTATAACATAAAGTTGGGTTCGCATCTGACCATTTTCTTCAAAAAATATCAGAATTTCAAAAGGTGTCACTATTTAGATAGGTAGTAGAATTAGTGGATAGTTATTTTGTGATGTATAAAACAATTTCAAAAGGCAAAAAGCAGATTGTAAGAGATCATTTATGTCTTTTTGGTACCATAGGAAAAAGTAAAAGGTTGGAAGGAGTGAATCATGAGATGAATCAGTAAATATGGTTTTCTCATAGTTTCAGGAGATTAAAGATGGGACAAGACAATGCCTGTAAGTGTTTGGAGATGAAAGGAACTGAAGTAAAAACGTAATTGAGTATGCACAGAGGTATCAGTATCTGGATTGAAGCTCAGCTCTGCTATTTGTGAGTGTTGACTGAAGCCTCATCTATCAATGAGGGACAATCATATCACCACTTAAAGGTAGCATAGGGATTAAGTCATGTGTGGGTAAAGCATATAAAACTCAATAAATGCTCATTCCCACCATTTTCCTTTCCCAACATCCATATGATCTTATATATTTTGAATGTCTTAAAACTTATAGTATAATACAATGCCTAAAAAAATAGAGAAACTAACATTTATGAAATACCTACAGTAAACCCAAAACTTGGCTAAAGCAGTTTAACACGGAGTTTTTATTAGTTCATGAACTGTACTATTTGAAGAAAATATAAAAATACTATTATCACAGAGCACAAGATGGTGCAGCAAGTACCATGGTATTTCCCGGATCCAGCTCTGATCTACCATGAGATCTATCCCTGTCTTGAATTATTGCTGTAACCTCAGGCAAGTCACTTAACGTCTTCAGGTTTCAGTTTTCTCATCCATAAAATGAGAGGCTTTGATTAAATTCTTAAACTCTAAGAAGGCCTTCCGGTGTTAAAATTCTAACTAGGTTAGGCAACCTACTGGAATGTTCCATTTCAGATATTCCAGAAGCATTCTCATTTGGAAAATAAACTGCTATTCCTCCAAAAAAATATATACTATTTTTGCTGTATGGTTAAAGCAGTCAAGAAGCAGTTTTGCAGAAAATGTATACACATACTGCACTAAACATTGACTTCAGACTGTACAGACAAAAAAACATCACATTAACATACTTGGCTTTAATTGTATGTCTTACTCTCCAAATGAAATTCAGCAATCATGCAAAGTAGAAATTCTTACTGAAGTTTTCTAAATTGTGAGATACAATGTTATCACAATTTACAAGGAATAAAAGCAAAAGCAATCCACCATTATTATGCAGATGACTTGCCTAGGAATATGTAGTTGATTAGCTAGACAGGTACATGCTTCAGAGGAGGCAGCAGAAAACAATGATTCTGGACTTTTGAGGACTATATCCTCCACCCCAAAAGTTATGAAGCCTTAGGTTTACTTTTAATTCATCCAGGACCATGGGGTAGGGATGGGGAGGAGACTACAGCATTCAGAGTTAGTTACTGATTGAAAATAGGAAAAAAAAAATGTCATCAGGGTGCTTCAGTGATCCACATGTACATAGCAAGAGGCCTTAAATCTGACTTCAGGGGCACTGTGAGAAAACCACAGCACGAGCTCGTTCTCCTCTATCATTTCCTTAATTCCTTCCTAATCTTCGAAATTCCATGAACTGAAAAACTAATAAAAAATGGCTTTGAAAAAAGTGCCTCAAACTTGTTAAAATCACCAAAAAAAAGTATTTCTCACTCACCATGTTCATGTATAGAAGCAAAATATTTACTGTGTATTTCAGAAAAAGTAAAAGAATGGATATAAATTTTTCAAAATTTAAAACTGTCCCATTTGTAGATGATCTTTAGTATCATGATGGATGACTGTATGATAAAATACTATAATCAGCAGTCTGAGAAGAAACTTTAAAAACAATTTTCTTAAAATAATATAGAATAATGGATAGTTTTAGAATGCTGGAATCCTTCTATAGCACGATTTCCAAAATATCAAAAGGTTGCATTTAAAGCAGTACTAGCAAGCAAATGCACTATTAATAAACTTTCAGCCTTTGGTTCACCTAGAATGTAGTTAAAATTCTGCTGCGTGATACTTAAAATCATAACCTTTACTATAATTTGAAAATAGCTCAACCAGTTTGCATGATTGCCGGAATAACACTTTTCAGCTCTATGTGGCACTTTTTCTCACAAAAGAAGCTGAGCTATGGACACCCATGCCCAAGACAGGCTCTCATATTAGGTCTACATTCATTTTGGCACAACCCCACCTAATTTCCAGCGAAATAAAAAATACCCACTTTCTCTTTACCATATGGCCATGATTTGGAGAAAATAAATCACTCTCCCTCTCTCTCTCTCTGGCTACGTAAGGTCACACTAAAGCATCCTGAGGCAGGGTATATGCAGAAGGAAATGGCAAAAGGGGAGAGGAAGAGGCAACATGTTCAGAGAAGGAATTATGCGGAAGTTCACCTGCTGTTGTCACGATCAAGATATGGAGAGGTGTGGCTGCAACAGAATAGATACTTTAGCACAGAGAAGGAATGGATAAAGTGAAATATAAAGAAGGAAATCAGAAGTGACTTTCAACTGAAATATATTATTTATATACCAATACCATATTCACTGAAAACAAGATAGAAATACAAATGAGATACAGCTGAGAGAGGAGCCAGGTATGGAGCTCTGTAGCAACTCCCAGGTTAAAGAACTGGGATATTATAAAATCACTGGACATGGATTTTGTAGCCTTATTCAACACTGGCTTATGTGGGCACTTAAAATCTAAATGTCCAAGAAGCTACAAAACATCAAAGGGCATTATGAGAGTTACAAAGTTTTTGATTTGATGGACATAGTTTTGCCTCTAAAGCTTTTCATTCATACTTTTAATACGTTCAAAATAATGGTAATGCCCTTTTGGGCTGCTACAGAAGAAATGCAAACAGAAAAGGCACAATTTAAAGAATAGCTCCAATGACAAACAGTAGCATAAACTATAAGGCAGAGTAGGTAACATTAATTACCTACTAGTAGGTAACAAAAAATATGCAAACAAAGTCTTAGTGCTTTTTTCAAGACTTTCATTCCCTGTTTTGGGGATTGCTGTCTTCCTCACTGGTCACTTTATAGTCCTGCCTTTCACTCCTCTTCTACCTGAGTCTGCTCTTCCTCAAAACACTCCATATGTTTTCATAGAGTCTACTTGGATTTTCAACACCTGATGATATACAAATGGATATACACATGCTTTGGACCAGAAACCCAACCTTAACAGTTGTTTTGCTACTTATAATTCTCTTCACCCAAAAGAATTTACCTTCATGTAGCTTAAAAAATGTATTTGAAATAACATGAACAGCTAAATTAACTGTTATAGGTATTTAGATAAATATTAATGTTGTCAAATGAGAAGTAGCTTTAACGTCCTTGAATTTCAAATATCACCTTCCACTGTTTGAGCTAATATCTTTACATGTTTTTTTAAATAGACTATATTTTTAGAGTAGTTTTAGGTTCACAGCAAAACCATCTTCCCCATGTTTTTATGAAAAAGAGGTCCTTTAAAAGATTACTTTCTTATCGACTTCTAGTTACTATATCTTGTAGTATAACATCATGAATTGACATTTATTTGTTGGCACTTGGCTGTTACTAAAAAACTATAAAAATAAAGACTTTTGAAATAATAATATTTAAAACTAGCTATTGCTAGGAACTTGTGCCTTACATCTGTTGATTCATTACGCACTTATAAAATAGGGAAGAACTGCAAAATTCAAATTCTTGTCCAAAATTGTGTTGGATGTGATTATGACTGGGATACTAGAAATAATAATTGTTGGTTAGATTTTGAATCAGAAAGCCAACTTCTTCAAGAACAACAACAAAAATATTACAGTCTTTCTTTTTCTAGATATTTGTTAGAACAGATTTTTTAATCACCCATACCTAATCTCCTATAGTGATGGACATTAGTCATTGGAAACAGTAGAAGTGAAAGAAAATCACTAATAGTGCTTATTGGTAGAAGCTGTGTCTTCTATTGATCTAAAATCCCTTTATCTAATCTAACAGAACATTATACACAAAATTAGTGGCATATGCATACAAAAGCTAACTTTATTATCCCCTCTAACAAAAATTATTTTTTTCTTACATTTTGGGCAGATTTGAAGAGGCTTAGGAATTCACTCAACTAATTAAATAGAAACTCAGTTCCTTGAAAATTATATAAAAACTATTACTCAGGAATCTGGTGTATAATGAATAAAAGTATAAGAAGTCATTGTTACATGATATGAATATTATTCATATACATTAATATCATGGTATCTTTCAGATACTATCACCCTCAGAATCACTGAGTTTTCAATAGTAACTACCCATCCTATTAGAGTCATCTTTTGCACTGTGTTCATTCAAATACTGTAGTAGAGACACACTTTATGAGAGATTACCTGATAAAAATAATAATAAGTCAAACACTGCCATTATGAATTGTACCACTGGTTATTATCATTTAGAGGATTCAGAATACATTTTGGTTCACTGATTTGCAATTTGTTAAAGCTGTGGAAGATGTGTATGGGGACTGTATAAATACTAATGGCTATGATCAATTGAGTACTTACTCTTTCTAGGCAAAACGCTAAACATAACATTCACCTTCTAGATAAGTAAACTGAAACTCATATATTTTACACAACTTGCCCAGTGTCACATATTGAGTGCCAGGGCCAGCATCTGAATTCTGATTGATCTGATTCCAAAGCATACTCTTAACCATCATGTTATAGCTCTTCCAGTGATTGTCTTTCAAATTCAAATAACAACACATAGGTGTGTCTCTTAAAGGTAGTGGCTAGGTCTTATCTATTTTCCTTAGTGCCTGGCACAAGATTTGGTACACTGCAGAACTCAACAGTGTGTAAGAACGAATATTTAAGTAAATGAAAAGGATAAAAAACATTTGAGAGAACTAGTCATATGTTAATTACCTAAGTCACCCTTAAAGTCAAAACTTTATTAGGCAATTTTGTTCCTTTCTAACAGTTTATATAAAACATGTATATCTGGACAGTTGGTACTTGTAGAAAATACCAGCTCCAAGGCCCCAACAACAGAGACTGTGATGTAATTGGTTTGAGTTGGGGCCTGGGCATCAGTATTTTTTTAAAGCTCCCAGGTGACTCCAATGTATAGCCAGAGTTGAGGATTAGCATCAGTGATCATGTTAGAAGTTCATAGAAAAATTGGCTTATTAGACACTAAATTTTAAAGATCCTTCTTTTAATGAGTGATTAATCTTTAACCACTGGATACTCTTGTTTCATCATAAGTAATCAACTCTAATCACCTATACTTGTATCTAGTTTTATACTACTGGTATGTATATTGATATACATCAGCTGAGTATTTTGCTGCCCTTCAGTAGTTAAGGCTTCTTTAAGAAATTACTTTTTAAAATTATTTTGAAAATTGAAGTATCACCATGACACTTTGACTCTTTTATAAATTCAGTTACTAACAGTTGGTCACATTTTGCTTAAAATAATCTTGTCACTTTGTAGGCTGGATATGGGCTTCAAATACTAGAGTATGGTTTCTAGATTCTGATCTACTATTATCCATTAACACTCTAGGTCCAAGTTTCCTTTATTTCTTCTCATCATTGTTGAAAAGTTTAGTAGCAGAATAGTGTTATGTTTTTTGAATAATTTATAGCTATCAGATTTTAATTATCTCATTTTATACTTAAAATATATAAGTAGATATGGATGAGGTTTAATTGGTTTTTATTCCCTTCAATAACACTTGCATCAAGAACTAGCTTTTACTTATTTAACAAAGAAGAATATTATGATTATTTTCAATATCTATATAACTAATTTTACATCCTTCCAGCCTTTAACAGAAAATCAGACTAAGTACAAAATTTTTAACTACAATATCTTAGAATGCTTTCCTTAAAGGAGAATATTTTAGAATAATAAAAACAAGAAAGGATCCACTACTCAAAATAGTTCTGGGGATTATGGATGAGTTTGGGATAATAATTTAAATCAAAATATTGCATTTAGTTAGATAAAATATGAGCAGGGCTTAAAAGTTATTAAATTAAAACATTTTAAAAGTTTACATGTTATTATGAAATTACTATACAACTTGATATTATTAAAATGTAAGGCAAAAACCAATTGTGAAGTGTTACAATTTAAAACTCCTTAAGGGATTTATATTCCACATAATTAAATTCTTATAACTTAGGAACGTCTTTAAGAATGTTTAAAACTATTGACTCAAAGTTCTACTTTTTAATGAGATAATGTAAATAAGCAGCATTTCTTAAGTAGTGGCATAAATATTATCTGGATGACTTTTAAAAAATAACTGAGAACCTGACTGGTTGCATTCAAATTTTCCTTTTCAGTATATTCCTACTTCAAAGAGCATGTGAACTCTTCTATATATTTGTATGACTCAAACTTCTGTTAACATTATTTTAAATGCATTAATATGTAAGGAAAGGCATTTATTAAACTAGTCAGTTAATCTTAGTAAACAGAACTTTCAAAAAAGCAAATGACCTTGCCCCTCTTTTCAAGACTATCTTAAAGACAGAAATGTGAACAGTAAGGAGGCCACTGGTATACTCTGGTTAGTTAGCAAGCTGTTTGACGCAATTCTACAAGTTATTTTAAAACAATGCTCAGTTCTTCTATGCTGAAATCAATCCTTTTTGCTGGTTTGTTTGTGTAGATAGAGTCCATGGTGGATAAAGCGGTGACAAGTTTTAAAAAAGGTCACTTCCCCTGTAAACTAGCCATCAGCTAAAGCTACTGGACAAAGCTGTTATTTTCACTCATCTCTTTTTTACCTTTTGATCTGGATACATAATACTGATTTACTCACCCTGAATGAATAGGGCTGGAAGAAAGAGCCACGTTGTCTAAGTTCTCAGTGCCCCAGCTTAGACGATAAGAATTCCTTTCTGCCTCCTTGGCTAAAGTTGACACCTAAACACAAAGAACATGGGATTTAATAAAAACACGTTCCTTCAATTAAATTAAAATATAATGAACCTTAAAAAATGGCATCACAGGGAAGTGGTATTACCTGGAACAACATTCATTTAAAAATATGATATAAGACTAAGGCATTTAAAATATATCTTTATAATGCATTCCCATTTAAATTACATTATTGATATAGGATCACATTTGTGTAACCATCTTTGAAAAGAGTAGGTGTTCATCTACTTCCCTATATCCAGCCCAAACTGATAAAATTATATCTAAAATTAAAATACTGTATTCCATAACAAATTTGACCTTTTTTCTAATAGAAAACAATTTTAAATATTGAGAGACATTTTAACCTGTACCTTTCACCTTATTCCTTAAATGCATCCTACCTTATGTTTTCCTTTAATAGAGATTTTATAAAGGAATTGAATTTTAGATATAATCTCCACAGAAGAATCCAGTAAAGAAACAAGCAGTATGTTATTTTAGAAAAACTCTGCTCGTTGAAAATGCAGCAAACCTTTTTTATATGTTTTAGAAAAACTCTTAAATCTCTTATCCTAGCTTATCAACTGAATTAAGACAAAAATTTTTTTTTAAGAGTGAAAAACTTCCTCTGGACATTTCCAGCATCCGATAATGTTAAAAAGCTCTCCAGAAAGCAGAGACGTGCAAGCAGAAAGTCACATACCTGGTGACTGGGGATCACGACTGTGTCGTCAATCATGGCACTGTCCCGCAGGTATGAGGCATGGCTCAGGGTGTGAGACCTGTCGGAACTGAAGGATCGAAGGCTGGTAGGTTGGCAGGAGGTCATGGTCATACACCAACAGCAGTAGCAGGGTTGGGGAGGATGAAATGATGAGCCGACAGGAGAGTGAAAAAAGCGTGCTATTAGCTAACAGTGCAACTTCCAGGGGGATGTAAATCGCAACTGTGGAACAAGGAAACACAGGTCTCTGTGTTGCCGTTCCTCTCTGTCCAACAACTAAACTAACATATCTTTTGACTGGTTCTTACCACTCAATGGCAAGGGCACAAGGGAATCCAGAAGATAAAATTTGATACTCCTAATCTGATTCATTTTCTTCCCAGAAATGTTTGAAACCAGCAACTGTAGCTTACTTACTGCCAGTATAAGAAATTCACATAGGAAATAATTCCAGGTAGACTGCTTAAATCTGTGTTAAATGTAAATCTCCCTGCAACTAAGAAAAATATTAGGGGAAGAGGGTGAAGGGAATAAGACAACCCTGGGAGAGAATGAAATGAAAGCACAGGTTTCATTTTCACTCATTTTTCCTTTCTCTCCACGCCTCTTTTTCCTCCTCTCCAGCTGTGAATGCCTGAGTTGGTGCACACCCCTGGAAGCTACAGAGTGAGATGAATGTTTCCTGCGGAAGTGGTGTTCCTCCTGTTTGTCTCTGGTGTTTCCAACAATGCTATTTCAAAGGACAGCACTGTTCCTTGTGCACGTCCTGTGTGTGGGGAGTGAAGCACCAAAGAGTGCTGGTTGCTGTGGCAATGAGATGCAAGCGCACAAGACACCGTTTCCAAGACCAACCCACAACACAGACACATCAGTCAGCACGAAAATGAATTGCCAATAGACACTGACCAAAACTGTGGTTTGGCTTCAAAATGGGATTTAGGCCTTGATAATCAATGCTTTCCATTTTTGATAAATCTGAATTTCCAATTTCTGAATTACATACTCAGATAGAATGGGTGAACCTTGACATATGCATAGATTCAATTTTATTCCTTCCTAGTCAGTTTGTACAATCAAATGACAGATTGATAGCTTAAATAAACTATATTTTATACGTTAGTCCAAGAATTAAAGATCTGTATTCAAAATATTAGCCCAAAGCCCATAGGGGAAAATAAAGACATACACAAACTTTCACAATGTTGACAGAAGCAAGGTTTCATTTACTTTCAGCTAGTAGGTATTTGGCCAGTGACGCACTATAGAATTATGGACTAAATGTCAAGTTAGCATATTTATTAGTAGAAACTATTTTCTTTTGCAAATATACCTAAGTTTGCAAGTCATATACTGTCATCTTCATGAGGTGTCAATATTGCCAACTTCCATTATCTTTGAGGAAATCATCACTTGATAGATAATTCACAGTAATTTGGGGCTTTCCCTTATTTGGCTGTAGGATTTATGTCCCTAAAGTGAATGCCTAATATTAGAGGGTAAGTGACATGAATCAAGAGTTAACTGTCTGATCCTGAGACTTCCTGGGAGTCCAGTGGTTAAGACTCCGTGCTCCCAATGCAGGGGACACAGGTTGAATCCCTGGCCAGGGAACTAAGATGCTACATGGTGCAGCTAAATGAATAAATGAATGAATAAATAAATAAATAAATAAATAAAACTATACTTCAATAAAAATAAAATAAATATTTAATTGTCTGATCCTATGTTTTTATACTTATATAAATTGGGGAAGATTGAAGCTCCTGACACAGCCAAGGCAGGAGTAGCCCGGATGCCTAGCAAACCCCGCCACAGGAGTTTTACTCCTGGCACTTGGAAACAGCTTATATTACAGCTGTTTTTACAGCTGTGCAGTTAGATTTTGATGGCACACTTCATAAATAGGCTGCCGTGACTAACTTTGGCCTGACTTTGAAATTGAGGATGGGAAGGTGATTAAATTATTGGGGAAAGGGGTTTTTAATCTCAACAAAAGTTTGTCTCAATTAGTGGACTGTGCTTTTTTTTTTTTTTTCTTGCACTTGTATGTGTTTTGTACCAGGCAGCACTTAAATCAACAGTTCTTAAATTCTATTATCCTTTATTTTGTTTTGAATCGAGCCAAGAGAGGGAAAACAGTAGAGAGGTCAACCTCTTGAAATGACATGGTGTCTACGGGCTCAACCATCTTCCCCCATCAAGTTCTACTGGGCTCAGATTTGTTAATTACATAATCTCTATCCTCAGCTTTAAGAATCAAAGATCCAGATAGTGACTTTACACATCTAAAAGTGCTAGATTTATATAAATGAACAGTACAAAAGGATCAACAGGCACTGGAGTACAGGAGTAAAAAATGCCTGCTTGTAACAGCAAATAGACTTCATTACTACATAGATTAACCCTTCAATAGCACTGGAATAGTAGAAATACAGGTCTCAAAGGGGAAATGGAAATTTAGCTTGGATGGGAACAACTTGAATAGCAAAAAGAAAAAAAAAGGTACCTCAAATAAGACCCAGTGACGTGGCTGCCACCACTGTAAATGCGTAAACTTTGAAAGAAGGCAACCAGGTGCTACTCTCAGGGAGGCACCATAACTGGACTGCTGTCTGTCTGCTTTAGGAATGAAGTATTAAAGAGCTCATTCAGTTGTGAATGTAGAGCTACATCCTGCAATCAGTGTATCAGTAATAAAGGTGATATTCATCTACCTGATACCCGGGTCTGTCTTTCAATTGATTTTGAACCAGGAGAAGCAAAGGGGTGTTGGTGCTATTTTTTGTTTTAACTAGAGCCCCAACAGGAAAGAAGTACAGGGGGAGAAGAAAGAAAAGAGACAAAGTGACTGACCACAAAAAGGAGATTAGGGTAGAGAGAAAAGGATATTAAAAGATGCAAACAAAGAGTGAGGAAAGTTGGAGAAACAGAGGCAGAGAGAAAAAGTTGAAACCATATGTCTAAACATCTTTATCCTCTGATTTTATCCTAGCTCAGTTTCCGGCCTACTAAAATGCTAATTGGTATTTAATCAATGTTTATAGCTCTAACTGATCTTTTTTTCTATGATGTCATAGAATCTACAAGGGTGAGTAAAAAATTATCCGCACTCTGGTTATATTAAAACTTCTGTAAATTCCACACCCAGAGTGCAGATACTTTTTGACTCACCCTTGTACTTAAATGAGATAAATGAAGTAAGAATACTCCAAGAGTAAAGAAATTATTCTCTCTAAAGGAATCATGACCAGCACAAATGCCTGAGATAATTCAAGTCTCTGGATCAGAAATTGTCTACTCTGATTTAAAATACTGCAAGCAAATTCAAATATTTCACAACAGTTGTCATTTTTTTCCATTAAATCAGAGGTGGTGCTGTTCAGTTAATAAATTGGCTATAACACATATTCATGAAAGTGTAAATTTTTACTTGCTGTTTAGCTAAGGGATGGGCCAAAAGTTTATAATCTTAAATTTATACTTTTCTCACCATGATACAACTGCTTTATGGACACATATTAGGTGGTATCAAAGTCTGCAATTCCACTGAAAAGTATAAGAATTACTATCTCAGTAAGCTGTAGTATTTATTAGACAACCAATTAATGGTGTTTTCAAACCTACTGAGCAAGTGAATATCCAAAAATGTCAATGTGCTTGCTTTAATACATGGAGAAACTTTTGTGGTTCATTGTTATTTAGTGTTTTACATCGAATTTGAATAGTATTTTTAATTCATAAGTAATGATAAAATAAAATGGACATAAAATCCAACTAATCAATTTGGCTGTGTTTCTAGTCAATGTAATTAACATTTATCTACTTTTATTCTTCTGCATCCATGTACATTTTAGGCACCTGAATCATTTTTTCTATCATCTCCAACTATATATAGGTTATTAGGTTCCTTTTGGGGAACCCATGCTAATATTTTATCAACTATAAGGTGGAGCTGTGACAGTTAAAAGAGTCAGGCCTGGGGCATATCATAGATTTTCATTCTAGTAAAATAAATATTCACCCTTCTAGCCCAAATAGATATTCAATTTAATACATAAAAAATCCTAATTTGAGAATAAATCCATAATTCTAGAATATAAGCACCCTCTGTCAACACACACACACACACACACACTGAGCAGTGAGCAGGGAAATGCGGATGTATCCAGGAAGGTCACGTTTTCATGCTGTGTAATACCTACCTGGGCATGGTACTATTGAAAGCACACCAAATAAAGAAATAATGAAAAGGAAAAAATGGTTACCGAAAAAAGGTAACATGCTGAATTGTCTAAGCAAAATTTAAAAATAAAACATTGCAATCATGAAAACGAGATGCTGACTATAATTCCATCTTGGAAAGCCTGACTACATCTGGTGTTCTACAAATGAAAGTGGACCTGAACAACAGATCATGTCTTCTTTGTTTCATATCCCCGTCTTTACAAGCTGAGAAGTACTCAGTTTAGGTAGAATCCTCAAACCATCAACCCCTGTCTTATAGAAACTATTGTTCTAAATCTTTCTCAGTAGTAAGTACATTCAAAGAAGGCAAAAGGATCAAATCAAGCACCTATTCTTAATAAAAGAAACCAAGCTGGAAAAAAAAGGATTTTTGGATAACAGTAATACACTTATTCATAGATTATTATGAATTTTTGCAAAGCCATAAACATTTTAGTGAAATTTGAAGTCTTTTAAGAATCTCAGATTGTGAGGCCCAAATCAATCAGTGTGTCAAAATCCAATATCTAGAACACGGACACCATCACAGGTACCCCTACTCTCACCCACCAAGTGGCTCCTCCTTCTGTATCCTGATCCCAAGGACCACTCTCTATCTAAGTCACTGAAGCCAAGAAGCCAATTGAGTCTTCCTCTTCGTCATCCACCCCATGAAATCCATCGCCAAATCTGGCCAGTTTTACCTCATAGATAGATATGTTCTCAAATTTTTCATTTCTAAAACTCTCCCCATGACTGCTACCACCCAGGTTAGAGTTCAAGTCCTGTCCTAGCAACTTCAGTGAACATTACCGCAATAATTTCTCAGATGGTTAATACCTTTGACAACTTTCCTCTAAAATTCACCCTCTATCTCCCTGCCAGAGGGATCCATCCCAAATGCAAATGTGACCCCCCCTCCTTCATACTTACACTCCAGCCATACCACACGACTCTGTTTCTTTCACACACCACGAGCCTTTGCGCACCTTATTAAGGCTTCAAATGCCCTCCCCACCTTTTCTCACCATCATTACTCATCATTCTGTCTTGGTTTGGGCTCATCCCCTCCAGGAAGCCTGAGCCTCAGGGCTCCAGCTGCACTCTGTGGGCACCACTAGCCCCATCTCTCTCTCACCCCACTAGATACGAATTTAGCAATTACATCTTACTCATGTTTGTACCTCCAGCACCCACCACAAAGCCAGCCCAGAAAGGCACTTACAGCACACACATTGAATTGTATTTTTTTAAAAAAAAAAGATAGGAGGGAGGCATTCGTACTCGAAGAAAAAGCCCAAGAAAAGCTTGCTTCTGCTAACTGTCCATTTAGAATTGACTACTCTTTAAGGCATTTATTTCTTACACTCCAAATACTCTGGATACAGCCAAGGATAGAGCCAATATTAAAATTATAAACCTGAGATAACTGATTAGCAAAAGACATTACACTACACAGACAACCACACGCTTAACCCAAATTGGCAGTCATACTTTTGATGAGTCACCATGGAATGTTCTTAATCAGTTTGCCTCAAAAATTAATAAACACCTGATGTGCTAGTTAGTAATAACCCCCCAAATTAATTGTGTATTTCAGAATACAACATAAACCTCCCCAGATTTGGCTATAAAACCTGGGCTCCTTCAGATTTTGCTCCGATTGCTTTTGGTATCCAGACTCCTGGGGGATTCTGTTCTGATTCTTTTTCATGAAAAAAATCAGTTCCAGGTGACATTTCTTTCTTCATTTGTTACTTTTTAATCCTTCTTCATAACATACTTTTGTTCACAGAAACTATGGCACTAACAAAAAACCCCAATGGGACTGGATGTGCACTGCCATTTTAATTTGCCTGGAGAAAAAAGTTGCAGATGTTTAAAAATATCACATTTTTAATGGTTCAGAGCTCTTTACCAACCATGGGTCTGATTCTTACAATGTTTGACTTTTACTAAATTACTTAATCTCTCGAGGCTTCAGTTTCCTTTAAAATGGACACTTGAGGTTGTTAGAGAATGCAGTAAGATAACATGCTAACTGCTGAGAGCAGTGAGATACCTCTCAAGTGTCAATAATTGTGTCTACTTTTTTTTATTATTGCCATAAAAATGTGTTGCCCTCACTTCTGATATCAATGGAAAACTTCATGTCAATACCTGTCAGAACGTCCTCCCTCCAAGCTGTACCGCAGGTAATTCATCCCATCCAGGAACTGACTGCTGGGTAGGGAGTCATCACCCAGTTCTTTTAGATCCTCAGGTCTAAGGTACTCTCCCCCGTCACCTGTCATTGTATCATCACCTTGAAGCAATCAGAGAAAGATGGAGAATTACTTGTTGAATGTAATATCGACTACAAAATATGATTATGATTGTGAAAAAATTAGCATAATAGCACTGACATCACTGAAACACTGCACACTAGGAAAAAAACAGAACACATACAATTAAAAAGTGTTAAAACTCAGGGAAACAATATTTGACCTAATTACCTGATCTGGAATTCTTTTAATATCAGTCAATTTTCTTTACTCATTTATCACGATAGCAGATTTATCATGATAGCTGATTTACAGCTTTATATTTAACTTAACAATTAGTACAATATGTACTAAGTTCTAGATAACTTAGCTTCTGCATATAGTTTGAATAATTTTGTACAGAATGTCCAGCGTTAACCGTCTCTTCATATAATTGACAATATGCTAAGAAATACCTACTGCTGTAAAACAAATAAGAGGTGTATTAAATGGAATAATATGACTTATAAGATTAGTAAAATATGCACATTGGGGAAAAAACACTAGAACAAAGTGGGCAGATTGTGACATTTTAATAAACAACCTGGGATTTAATTTTAAAATCATTACAGAGCATAAAAAGGATGCCTTGTTGGAAACTAGAAGGCTTCCCAGAGGTAAAGTACAGGGAAGAAAGTGAGATAATAATTAAGCAGTGGCAGAACGAGATGACTAAGTGTTGTAGCTCTCATTTGGCAGTGCAGATGGTAAGAGTACATTCCCTGCCCGTGAACCGGAATAGAACACTTTCAAAAATACAAATTTCAGGACTTTCAATAAATAATACCTCATTCACAGAAATGCTCTCCACACCATTAATGTACTGGGATGGGGGGAATAATTTAGCTGAGAGAAACTGTTTTTGACGATCCTTTAAGAGCACTCATCACACACTTATAGCCTGATAACTTACGTAAGGGAAAACGTGAAAGACTGTAATTCACTCCTATAATTAAGTTAAATATTAATTATTTTAATCTTGTCTGTTTAAAGTAACTTCTGAATCAACATTAATTTATTAATAAAGGTGCAGCATTAAAGACTTGTAAGAGGGATATGTCTTCAGCATTTCATCACTTTTCTGTATATATGATGCTAAGAGCCTCTAATCAGGACTATTAGCTCTCTAAATGACTGAAAAGCAAAGACAGTGTGAATAAAAGACCTTCCAGTAAATACAGATGTCACTTATTCAGCACTAGATTTTTTTTCTCAAAATCAATGCATTTAATATTTGGCAGTTATAAGTCTTATCATTAAAATTACTTTCACTGCTCCTCAGTGAAATCATTAGATTTCTATTTAGTTTTAACTAAGTGAATTAGGCTACATAAAGTAGGAATTAAAAGTTTAGTCTTTAAAATCAGATAGACCTGGATTTATTCAAATTCTAATTCTACTACTTACTGGCCAGTTAATCTTCCTGAGCCTCAGTTTCCACACAAAGAAAATGGTAATGATACTAATCATCTGTGTCACATGTCAGTTACCTGAATTAAATAACATATAAGGATGCATGTAACAGAGTTCTGGAATATAATAATTACTAGCTAGTATTTTTATTAACATAAAATGGTCTAAGTGTTGACACACCAATGAAATATGAGCTAAATTTCATTTATGCAGAATAATTTTTGAAAAATATAAAGAAAAAATATAATTGTACTGTTTAGATATTTCATAAACCTGATAACTCTAATGAAAACATGAGTAAGTTTTTTAATTAATTTTGTTAAAGTGGTTCCCCATCCCCAACTCTTGTATATATTCTCTTCTTCAAAGTGTTCCCTCACAAAACAAGATGCAGCAATAGCAGAAACCCATAGATAAATAACAATTATAGATGAACATGAAATGCATGTTGCTGGTGAACCGTAAGAACCAAATAGGTCAGAGGAGGGAGAGATTCCTTTCGAATAATGTAGTGGGTTGAGTAGTGTCTCCCTTGCCCCCAAATTTCATGTCCACTTGGAAGCCCAGGATGTGGTCTTCTGTGGAGATAGGGTCCTTGTAGATGTAATTAAAGTAAGGATTTAGATGAGATCTTATTGGATAATTGCAGTGAGAGTGTTTTTTACAAGAGAAAGAGAAGGACACACAGAGACACACAGGAGAAGGCCATGTGAAGGCAGAGGTTGGAGTGATGTGTCTACAAGCCAAGGAACACCAAAGATTGTTGACAGGTGCAGAAGCTGGAGAGGCAAGAAAGGGTTCTTTCCTAGAGTGTTCAGAGGTTAGCATGGTCCCACCATGGACTTCTGGCCTCCAGACCTGTGACAGAATAAATCTGAGCCGCCAGCTTTGTGGTAATCTGCTGCAGTGGCCCTAGGAAATTCCAGGGAAGCTGGAGAAGGAATCACTGAAGAAGGAATGGGAGCTGGTTAATTGCTTGGGGGCAGCTTAGACGGGCAGAGATGATGGTATTTCAGGTGAGAGGCTAGTGTGTAAGGGGTCATGGAGGGCAGAAAAAACATTATGAATAAAAGAGTAACATGCATTACTTACTTAAAGACTACTCAGTGGAATAACTTAGCAATACTCAGTGTCCATGTTGGTGAGCAACGGCAAAAAGTCCAGGAAGAAAGCTGGTGTCTGAACAGAGTGATACGATCATGAAGCTTGGACATTGCATTATAGGACCTGTGGGACTTGTTTCACTATTTCCCC
This sequence comes from Hippopotamus amphibius kiboko, assembly GCF_030028045.1. Classification (NCBI taxonomy): domain Eukaryota; kingdom Metazoa; phylum Chordata; class Mammalia; order Artiodactyla; family Hippopotamidae; genus Hippopotamus; species Hippopotamus amphibius. The sequence goes on from NC_080198.1 coordinate 81,770,769, forward strand.
CTTCTTATATAATTGGCAAATCTTCACACAGGAGTATTTTTATGAGTCAAGTAACTTGGGAGCTCCCTTGGTTTATTTCTGGGAGAAAAAAACATGCTAAGATCAATTCTAATACTTGATCTACCAAAACACAGGCATTGTCTAGTTTGGATATATGCCTAAATTATTTTCAGGAAAAAATACGCCAAGTTTTGTTTTAACATTTGAGAAAACTAAGCCTATTCTTATTTATGAAAAAGTGAAGGGGGTGACTGAATGCAGGGTGTCACATAACACAAGCTGTACTTTATGGGTCCCTTGAGCAAGAGGCCTACGAAACTATATAAAACCCCAAGCCTGCCTGAATATACTCTCTTTCTCTCTTCCCAGCTCTACTACCCTAACTCCCAAGAATCTAAAGTAGCCGAGCTTTGCTTTCTAACATCAAATTCCTAATTTCACCCAGATTAGGGCATCCTGCCCATCCACAGAGTCAATTTGCTTTTGCATGTCGTCTTGCTTCTCCTAATTTGCCAGTTCTCACCACAGTCTGTTAGCAACCAAGAGGGTCTCAGAGACAGACAACTCAAAATAAGCTTCAATTTCTTGGTTCTTAAAATTACTCAAAACTCCTTAACAAAGTAGGGCCTACACTTCAAGTTTTCTGTCTTATCCCTCTCATCTTCCCCTCTTGTTATCCCTTGGTAGAAAGATGGTTTATAAGAGTGAAGGAAAGAAAAGAAAAGAGAAGGAAATCTGTGGACTGACTCCCAGTCTGGAGGAGCAAGTCACAGTGTCAGCAGTTTTAACTTATAGAAGATGCAAACAAACTACACGAACTTGGCCTTCTCCCTTCTTGTGCACAGAAGACACAAAAAACTTATTAGAAGACAGAAAGAACGCAACTGGAAGAGTACATTTTTAATGAAATATATCAAATTGTGTGACTCTGGTGACGAGTCAATGCACAATTTAAAAACCCCTGATCACAGTGAGTTCATGATATAGTGGATGTCCTTTACATTCTCCCTTATTTCTGCATTGTGCTGGTTTTATTACAATGCCATCTGCCTAGGACAGCTGCTACATTAAAAAATCCCCTCCCAGGTTCTGTGGTACCAAATGTGAAGTTTAGGGGTTTAGGGACATCTATGGTGGTCTTAGGTGTATATGCTGATGTCTTGACTATGTCTCAGAGAGAAATGGCCCAAAGATGCAAAATCCCTAGATGCTGTTGTCAGTGGCTAGATGCTAACCCAGTGCTGGAATTAGCTGGAAAGGTATCTGTTTGGGTACTAATCTCACCAGTGCTACCATAAAATTTCTCTCCCAGGATATGTGTGTATAAAGCATGCTATTCAATAGTGTATGTCTGCACTGTGGGGTGGAAAGTAGAAATGCCTGTAGGAATTAGTAGAAAATGAAAAATCAGTTTGGGAAAAATATAAGGCAGCTCAACGTTTTAAATGCTATTAACGTGTCCAAAAAATAAGACAATCAGATCCTTGCCTTTCAACTTGGTAAGTGAGATGACCTCTGCAGCCCAAGGCCAGCCCACCCTGGCCTTTAAATCATCTTCTTTCATCTTTGTCTGCTAGGCCCTTCATCTTCAACCTCTGCTTCTCTGTCAGCCCTTTCTTTTCACAGAAACATCCATGTTTCTGCTATCTTTGAAATACAGCTTCCTCCAGCTCTTAGGCCTTCTTTATTTCACACTCTGAGTCCTTTTCCTTTCATAGTCAAAGCTTTTAAGAGGCTTTCTAATCAGTGGCCAAGAGGTGATGTCTTCTTTGGAAAACTACCCTCCTTAATTTGTCTGATGTGAATCTCCCCTCGTCTCCCCTACTGCTTTGAGTCTTTCTTCTCAGTCTCCACTCGCCTTAGATGTTGGTACTTCCCATCCAAATGTCTCCTCATTTGACATATTATCAAGTGTTTTTAAAACTTTAAGGACCACCTATATTTTGCCCCCACACACATCTGTATCTATCCCAAACCTCTCTCACAAACTCAACGTACACATTCAAATGCTTCCTGACTCAACCTGGACTTCCTATAAGCATCTAAGATTCAACATGGTAACATACAACTCTTCTTCCTCACCCCACTCTCTGTCCACCTGCTTCTCACTGCAAATTCCCTACTTAAGCAAACAGTACAACTACTTCCCTACCCTAGCCAAGGAGATAAAGGGATGAAGATCTGCTTTCAAATAAGATTCTAAATTTAAATATTTAACTCTTATTTCAGTACAGTTCTATCAGGCTTGGAAAGAATTTTGCATAACTCAGAGAGCTTATGAAACAGTGGTTATACCCTAACATACTTTCTTTTATCAACTTAACCTATTTGCTGTAAAACAAACAAACAAACAAGAAGTAAACCCTGTTTGTTTTTTGCATCATAACAAACCTAAAGTTAACTTCCTTTTTGTTTCCTATACCTGAACAACAAACCCCTTCCCCATCATTACCTATTTCCTTACTTAATAGAATTCTGACTTCCAGGTTTTAGGACTTAACCCTTTTTCACTGTATTCTCCAATCATTCCAAACAATTTTATGAAAACCCTTTCCTACTCATTGTATAGCATGGATGCATTATTTGCTTTAAAATTTATGTGTTTTAATATCTGGAAACTACAAGATTCCTCAGGGATAGAGACACATTTAGCCAGAACCAGCCTCTATAAGACACAGATCACAAGAGCATGGGAATGAATTAAGGTAAAGTGGGAAGGTCTCAAGGATTCTTCATCCTGACAGCTCTTCACAATGCTGGGAAGAAGGAGATTCTCTGACATGTCACTGAGCTCTCTCCCTCTCAAGAATACTTAGCACTTCTGCTGATAAGTGGGTAAAGGACTGAAACCTGGGGTGAGGAGCCCCACTGGTGTCAAGTGTTCACAGTGGAAATGTGTCAAAAGGAGAAGATAGATGGGTCTCCACATTTCACCCCAACACTTGGCCATTCTGGAGTTCTCTCGATTATTAGTACACATCGTCCCAGAGAACGTTTATACAAACCACCCACTCACAAATCTCTGAGTATAAGGGATACATGAGTCACATTTCCACAGGTAATTCACTTATACAGGTGTTATAACCCCTGAGCCCCACCATGTAATTTATGGCTGTGGAGCTGAGTCAGCAAGGACAGAAATCAGCTCAGAATCCTGTGAAGGTGTAGAGGACCACATTTACAGCTTTGTTTTAGTCTGCACAGTAGAATATTCTTAGACTGAATTCCCATCTCTTTTTCTTCCATTTCTCTGCCATCTTGCTCCATCAGGACTTATTTACATCACGACTGAGCTATTACAACAGCTCTCAAAGTGGGTTGAGATTTCACATCCACCACTTAGTAGCTCTGTACCACTGAGTAAACTACTTAACATGTTTAAGCCTTAGTCTCCTCACCTTGAGGTAAGCCTTTCTCACCTGAAAAAAAATGAGGGGAAATCCATAGCCTATCTCATATGGATGTTCTGGGGATTAAAAGAGACAATGTGATGTTTAGTAAATGCTTTATCTTCCCTCAGATATCTGCTTCCTTCCAATTTCATCCTAATACACTCCTTCAGTATGCCACTGCTGATTTAATCTTTGTACAAAACAGATTTAAATGTTTCCATTATTAACTGAAATCTTTAACACATCCTAATTTCCTCCACTTTTCAGTTGGGAATTCAAACACTCCACAATGAAGCCCTGTATTAATGCATCAGCCAAACTGAATGACTAGATTATTTTGCCACTTTGTGTCTCTCTCTTGCATTTTCCTATCTCAGGACCTTCCCATACTGTTCCCTCTCCACTCCCTAAAACCTGTGCCACCCTCCTTTTTATCTCTCAGCTTTCAGCAATTCCTTGAGACTGTGCTAGTTCTCGCCCTCTCCTGATTTTCCCAGGCAGATATGAAAAGCAGATGACATAGTGCCTTTAGTTATGCTTCATTAATTTATACATTACCTCTCCACATATGTTCACTTTTGATTCCCCCATGGTACCAGTCATAGAGCTTTACACACTATAACATCACTTTTACTATCTGTTGATTGGATTCATGAGTGGAAAATTCCGATTGCTTCACTATAGCATGTTAGCCTGAAAGGACATCTGTACTTGGTTTGGATACTCTTCTGAGTATTGACACACAGACTATCATTAAAACAGCAGAGTCATAAAGAAAAGAGGGACTGGCTAATACTATCCAAACACATGCGGCTGCACTTTGTCCATACAAATGATGGTAGGTTCCATGAACACATTTTAATTGCACAAAAAATTAAAGGATTGGCAACGTCAACTAGTCAAATTCCTTTATACTAATTGTTTGTACTAAAAAGTTACTTCACGATACGCAAATATGTCCTATACAAAAATATTATTCAACTTGAATTTCTTTCTGGGGAAAAACGTTATTAAGTTTCTGGCCATATCTAGACATGGAGCGCTTCCTCTATCACCACGAAAGGTATTCTTGATCACTAGCCAATATTCCCCTCAAATCAAGAGTTCTTATTACCAATAACTTTTAATATATAATGGTTTTAACAAAAGTGTACAAGATGTTATAGCTAGAGCTTATACTGTAAAATGGGCCAGTCCAAGAGGATGTTTCATACAATTAGAATTTCTAAAAACCCAGGAAATACTTTGGATGCATTAGCTATTGGAATTCTTTAACAATTATTTTGGAAATAATTTTTTTTGGAAGTAATTATTTTTAAATTAAATAGCCACTATCTAATATATCTGATTTATAAATTTATATTTTCATGTAATAGGTTTGCTTCACGTGGTACCATGTGTACTTTGGAAACTTCTTGCTGGATAGAATATTTTATACTATTCATTTTTTCATACATGCCATAGTTCCCCCTAAATAATTTTTAAAGGTTACTTCATTCCTAGCTAACTTTAAAAACTGGATTATAACTACTAACTTGATATGTTTTTAACCATATCTAAAGCACATCTTTATCCAAGAATGGTGTGACTGCATATCAAGTAGCCTAGCTTCGTTGTTAACATGTTCATGCTAATTCAAAGTCAACTTATCAAAAAATTAATTATTCTCTAAATTTGTATTCTAAGAAGAAATATTAGCTTTGGAAAAATATTTAGAATGTGTTCATTAGATAATTTAATTACGTTAATAGGTCTCAATAATAGATTCAAAATCATTAATAGTATACGCAATTCATGGTGTTAAGCTTCCAAGTTAATGCAATCCATACACCCAAATGCACACATAAACAATTCCACTCCTATTACACATGCTATTTCAAAAAAAAACCCAGATTAGTATTAGGCACCCAAATTTAAATATTAAGCTAGTTGCTTCTAGCCAGTTAAGATAAATTAAAAGCAAAGACAAGCTTTCACTTCAACAATTTCCTCTAAAGGTACCTGAATCACTAAGCACTTCCCCATCAATAAAGCGGTCACCAAACTGTTTAAAAGCTGTTCAACATGTAAGCGAAGATAAGAAAGATGATCACACAAAACAAAATATAGTGTGCATATACAGATGCTGAGAATTGGCAAGTATTAGAACGGAACACAAAATTATTATAATAAATACTTGGAACTATTAGCTTTGGCAATACCTTTTACTTACAATAATACATTGATCCATCATTTGTCTGTTCTTGTCATAAGTTCTTATAAAAGCTGAGACAACTCAATGTCTGTTACCAATAGGTGAATTGACAAATTGGTTCCAAATAAGGGCATCTCAATGTAAAGTTTTACCTTATGAATACATCTTGAAGAATCTAAAGAAATACCTTTAATATTTCTCCATAAAAGCAATTAGTGTTGGACCTACTACTAGGGCCAGTATGGCAATAATTTTTCTAACATATACACTTGTCATGTACATACACATGTATATAAATATATCTCTCAAACATGTACACTTGACCAATAGTGCAACTATTGAAACTTGGCTGCATACTTCATGTGCTGCATTCATGATTTTTTTTAGCATATTTTTCTTTTTGTTCAAGAAAAGTCAACTACTCTAGTTGAAGTAGAGGTGGGGAGCCAGAAACCCTGCTGGCACGACCTCTAGCATGATGCCCCATACCTACCCCAGAGGTCCCTGGTGCTCCTCGTAGAGCATCTCAGACCTTTGAAATCCACTGGCTTACATAATTGTTATCAACTCTAAAACTATAGTGGGAATATTTTCTGATTTAAAGAATCAAATTCTTATGTTGAATTTGTATGACTTACTGCTGTATTATTTTTAATCCTCTCTAAGGCTCTTTTCTTCTAGTTTAAAATATATTCCGTAGGTTTGAACCAATTAGAAAGCAGAGATTTCTCAATATACCATTGACAGAACATACTTTTAAGTTCTTTCATTTTAAGGTATTTTAATTAAAAATGTATTTTAGCATAGTTAAAACATGTTAACAATAATTGTATTATCAGGTAGATATTTTAACAGATGGCCAACTTCCAGTTTCTTTCCCTTTTCCTAGTCATGTTATTTAGTGAGTCATTAAAGATAATACCAGTTGAAAATATATAAACAAAATCCTCCCTCCCCCAAACTGAAAGAGTAAGTGTATTGAAACAAAGGTGAAAAGGTCACTTTAAGCGGTAAGATGCTGTCATCCACACCCACTGTACCAGCTTGGTCCCTGGAAAAAAAGGATGGTTTTCTTTGTGTAAGACCATGACAGATGTCACAGAAGATTGAATAGAAGTCAAGTCTTACCCTCTTCATCAGAAACATCAAGAACCTCAGTCATGGTCTCAGGAACGTTTAGCTTGTGTTTTTCAGTGATAGTCTGGAAAGACAAAAATCATTAATGCTCAACTTAAAAACAAAAATCAAATACAAGATCAAAAGAATCACAGAGGAGGCCACAGTCAACAGCAAAAGATCACATGGACATTTTGGAAGCTCAGTCTCTTATTCTCCTTCATGGAAACTCATTTGTTCTTTCTGAAGTTAAGTGACCATTTACTCCAGTGAAGTTGTGCAAGAGAAAGTTCATTATTGTGAATTCCCATGTGCAAAATAAACTTTTTAGCAATGGCATTAATAGCCATATTGAGAAAGCAGATTCATGTTTTCAGGGCTTCCCTAAAATGAACTAAGTAATGCCTCCAGAAAGGCTTTAAAGAGAAGCAGTGAATAAATGCAATTTATTAGAAACAGAGCCATTGGGAAGAAGTTGTAAACAATGTGAAAGACATAAACTTTTGGGGCAGAAAACGTGATGCGTCTCCTCTCAGATTAGAGGATCAACAGCAGAGAATCAACCATCCTTAGTCTTTCATTTGTCTACAGTTCTGATTTGCTGCTTATTTGCCTTCCATAATAGCACTCCAGAGTTGTCAAATCTACTGCCTTCCATCTCTGATAGACAACGTAAGGTTAAGAGACCAGACCCTGGAGTCTGGCTACTTACGTTCAAATTCTTACTTCATCATTTATTAACTATGAGTCCCTTTATTTCTCTGTGCCTCAATTTCATCATTTGTAAAACAGGATAATAACACTACTTCATAAAATTGTTATGAAGATTAAGTGAAATATATAAGAGCTCTAAGAACAGTGCTTAGTATATGTTAGTATTCAATAAATATTAGCTAGCATAACTTATCACTATATTTTGATATTAAATTAATCTTAAAAACAAAGGGCTGCTGAACTTGTTAGTCATTCAGGCACTCGGGAAACATTTTGAGTGCCTATTGCATGCCAGGCACTGTTTTAGACAACAGGGATACCACTGTCCTATAAAAAAAAAAAAAAGATAAAACTCTATATCTCATGACTTGAAATATCACCTAAAGATAGTTGAGTCTCAAACTCCTCTCTCTAGTTTCTGCATTGAAAGTGCATTAAGTACATCAATTGGTATTGTTATGAGAACTTTTAAAAACTAATCTCCTGAAATAAGAGTAAAATCTTCAACTAAAGCCACCAAAATACAGCAAATAGGTTATCTAGGTTTTTAAGCTTTGCTATCTAGATACTACAGACTTCTTTGGCTACAATACCCCTACCACCACCTCTTTTCTTTCCAAAAGCAGTAGTGAACTTCAAATAATTTTACAGGAAAATTCAACTGATTAATTTAAGAATATATTTACATATATGGGTAAAATTTCTGTGTGTTAAGAAGGACTGATTAAATCATAATGTGATACTGCATATCCTTTCAGCGGCTCCCCATTTTCTTCAGGAAAAAACTTAATACAGTTGATCCCTGAACAGTGCAGGTTTGAAACTCATGGGTCCACTTACACGTGGATCTCTTTCAACAGTAAACACCATGTTACTACGTGATCTGAGACTGGTTGAATCCACGGATGCGGAACCGTGCATACGGATGGCTGATTGTAAGTTACATTCACATGAACTCTCCGGGTTGTTCAAGGGTCTGATAAACTGGCTGGGAAAAAGCCTGGTGATGTAGTAAGGAGAGGCAGGGAGGCCTCATCCCCACCACACCACGCTACAACTGTGTTGACTGCCACGTTCTCTTATGCCTCTGTTTTTTCCCCCATATATCCTTTTCTTTACCAGAAATGTTCTTTCTTCTCTTTTCTTGGCCCATATAAGATGTGACTTCCTTGGAGAAACATTCCCTGACCCTCCCCAGTGAATGTATTTGTTTAACCGTGTTCATCTGCCACTATGCACTCCTACAGCATCATGTGCACCACATCGCACACCTGTATGTGCCTCATCCACCTCCCACGTGACTGTGAGTCATTAAAGAAGTTGTTTCCACAGAACCTGAAACACAGCAGGGGCTTCTCAAATACATACTGGAATAAACTGATGCCATAAAACTATGCAAAATACATTTAAAATCCACATAATGACTACACAGATTTTCTTTGGGGAAGAAAAGGAAGAAATGGAGAATGTAAAGAAAGTCTCATGTTATTCAAATGAAGGCACAGTTGAAGAATAGTAAATTCAGCTTCCTAGCATGTTGCTTCTGATGCTTAAATAATTCCATGTCTTATTCACTGAAAACAAATTAAACACTGTAGGAAAGACAAAAGCATCTATCCAAAGTTCTGGAGAATAACAGGTAGTCAATAAGTATTTGATGAATGAACTTAAAAATATACTATTTAATTATAATTATAATATTCATTAACTTACGAATTTAACACAGAAAGATGATAACCCAAGTTTATACCAATGGTTCTCAACTCTAGCTGCATATTATAATTATGAGAGAAATTTAAAACATATTGTTGCTTGGGTCTCAACACAAGCCAATTAAATCTGCATCCCTGAAGACAGGGCCCAGCTATAGGTATTTTTAAAAGTTTCTCAGGTGGGTCTACTGTGCAGCTCAATTTGCAACCCACTTTCCTGCATTAGGAATGTGTCGAGAAGGCAGAGAAATGACTTATATTTAAAATACAGGATAGAGACAATGACATTCAATCAAACTATGACTTTGGGGGCAACTTTTAGAGTAAGTGTATAAGTGTAAATTAAATGGTTAAAAATGTTGAGGGATATCTAACTGCATTAGACCACACCAGAAAGTCCATTTCTGCAGAAATGTATTTGCCCTTCATAGGAAACATTCCCACAAGAGGATGCTTCTCCACTTGAAAATAACTGATGGAAACACACTTTCAATCAGCAGTCTCCAACCTTTTTGGCAGCAAGGACCCGTTTTGTGGAAGACAATTTTTTCACGGACCGGGGTGGGTGGGGGAAGGTTCAGGCAGAACTGCAAGCAATGGGAGCGATGGGGAGCAGTAGAGGAAGCTCCCCTCACCTCCACCTCCTGCCGTGCAGCCCACGGCGGGGGGGCGTTGCGTTGGGGGCCCCTGCTTTACATAATTAAGTTACATTGCCAGACATTCTCAGTTTCTATTTTCAGATGCTGATAATGTGACTATATTTTCTTTGAACTTGTGAGAGTGGAACTAACTTTGCTTTAGGTTGGTTATTGAATGCTATGAAGGTTATTATCAGCAAATACATGTGGCAGCGGAAAAAGTAACACACGGGTCATATTGGTCATAGATATTTTTTGGTAAGGATATTAAAAATGCCTTCTGTATACAATGTAGTAAATGCAGTATGCATTTGTACATGATGTAGTGCCTGACCTTTAAAAGGTCATCAGTAAATATTTGTTGAATGGATAAGTCTTCCCACTCATGACTAATGCGATAAGAACTGGAAAAAACTGTCCCTTTAAATGAAGTGTCCTTTGAAAACTTGATTAGCCAAACATAAATATGGTTTTATGCAACTGCATCTGAATAGTCCATAGAAAACAAGGATATAATTAAATGATCACGGGCATCTTCTTCTGCTATAGAATCTCAGATTCTACGGTCAAGATTAGAAACTACTTTAAAAGTTAAAAGTACACGATGCATAAGTTTAATAGGATATAATTAAATCATACAGTGTGGCAAAACAAAGAGAATGCGATAGATGGCAGACTTAATAATGAGTTTTTAACATTTATCATGATGTAGAAAATAAAACATGAGTCCTCAACATGCTATTTTATAAATGGGGGATAATATCGGGTTTGTTTTATGCAAAAGAAAAAGTGCGCTTTACTGCTTTTCATTCAGCCCATCTCCCTGGTCAACCATTTCCTTCGTACCACTTCCTCAGCAAGTCATAGCCTGATGACTGACCTTGGCTAGTATGCCACCTTCCAATGCCCATGCACACTGGCTCCCATCAGTGCTACACGCGAAACCTGGTTTCGTTCCTAAACCCCTTTATACCAATTGTACGTTAACATAATTTTTACATACAAGTTAAACACTACATAAGTAATATTTTTCTATAAAAACTAAGGTAAATGGTTTGGAAAGTCTCAACAAAAGTGAGTCACCGAAAATAACTGCTACTTGGGTGTGGTTGAGACAACTAGCAAACATTGGGAAAAATATGTCAAAAGTTTAAAAAGATTCTGCACTCAGACTAGTGTCTCTTTAAGATAATACACAGGATAAATTTTATACAGATTAGATATTATAGGCTACACACTTCCACACACAATACAGTATGTATTATAGATGTTCTCTGTGCAAGAATGACAACTTAGCCTTCTAGTCAATGGACCTGTATTCAAAGAAAGATTCTTGACTCCACCTCAAAAGGTGTCAAATGACTTTACGTGTGTTTATTGCATTGCCATTTTTATGATTCCCATTTTAACTGACAGCATCAGATAAGATGTTTTTTTAAATAAATTTATTTATTTATTTTACTGGCTGTGTTGGGTCTCTTTTGCTGTGCGCGGGCTTTCTTTTTTTAGATGCGGTGAGTGGGGGGTTACTTTTCGCTGCAGTGCGCAGGCTCCTCATTGCCGTGCCTTCTCTTGTTGTGGAGCACGGGCTCCAGGTGCGTGGGCTTCAGTAGTTACAGCACATGGGCTCAATAGTTGTGGCTCACGGGCTCTAAAGCACAGGCTCAATAGTTATGGCACACGGGCTTAGTTGCTCCGCAGCATGTGATATCTTCCTGGAGCAGGGATCGGACCCGTGTTCCCTGCACTGGCAGGTGGATTCTCAACCACTGCGCCACCTAGGAAGCCCTCAGATAAGATTTAGAACCAATGTTTAAATGGTAATATAAATGTCATTTTTATTTTAGTAGCTTATTCAGTAATTTATGCTTTACATATCAATGATTATATGCAACATAAAACACAATTACTTTAAAACTATGCAAATAATTGATGATAGCTGATCAATAAGTAGAGGGATGAGTCACATCTCACAGTTCTTCCAAACTGCATTAGGAGACTGAGCTTGTTGGCTTCTGCTGCCAGAAATGTGTCCCTCCCACACTGAAGTCCATTCCGGCAGACAGACAATGATTGTAATCCCCAGAGAATGCTCTGCTGTCTCATATCCCCTGCTGGCTCTTACAAAGTCAAGTTAGAAAAGCAAAGGTTAAGGAAACAAATCATCATTCCAAAAATGTCTCACAAATTTCTGAAGCAGTGGCTTTTCCTTTACAAACTGCTGCCTTACTCCTCTCCCCACACAATGACTTTATTCATACTTTGGGGTGAAGAACTCTGGAAGGAGGAATAGCAAAGGAAACTTTCTCTGATGGCAGACAACTCACATGGCTGCTCAAACGGCACATCATATGAAGTCAATGATGTGACATTCGTATGTTAGATGTGTGGCTGTAGTTCAACTGTTACATTCAAATGGTAATAACATTAAATTTAATTTGATTAATTTTACATAATTATTAAATTGCCTCATGCTATTTGCCTACCACAAGCAAGTAGTTGCAAATTATTTTTAGTGAATCTGTAGACTTTAGAAAATGATATGGAATATGACGCTTCCATGAAAAATCAATGAAGGGCGCAATTTAAGTGAGTTTTTAAAAGTTGAAATTCCTGGTAAGCTACTTTTGGCAAAGCCAAGATCAGTTATGTCAGAGTAGTTAAGAATATGGATTTTGGAATCTGACAACCTAAATTTGAATCCTAGACCTACCCTGAGTGTCTGGCATATTTGTAATTACTAAATATTAGTTATAGTTTTTAACATTAATATCATCGTTATGTGGAAAAGGAATGACTGAAAATGTCTTCTGAAAGAGAAGTATAAAGTAAGAAGACTCACATCACAGAAGGAATTAGTTCATATTTTCAATCCTTAACTCCAAATTCCATTTCACAAAACAAGAAAACTCACAATTCTAAGAGAAGCAGAAAGTAAAGATAGGGCAGCATTAAAACATGTAACCAATAAAACTACCCATTTAGAGAAAGGGGACACTTGCTTAGTTAATGTGGGCAATGATTACTTATTTTCCCAACTGAAAGCAGACATGCTATTATATTTTATATTTGTTTGTTGGCTTTTCACCTAGAAACTTGATTTCTAAGTATGGTGGTTTTTGTTGGAGCAATGCTTAGCTAGGCAGCATAGAGATTAATAGTTGCCAGAAAAGAAAAAAAGCTCACAGAGAGTTCTAGGAGGAGTTTTCATATCCCCCTAGAGCTACATGTGATCATATGTCTGATTTATGACGAAGTATCTGAGAACTTGTTTAGCAACAATATTTAGAAAGCTAATTGCTCCTCTTTTTAAATATAGATCTGTATAGTTAAAGTCATTTACTCTAAGTAATAATTATGAGCCTGAGATCTCTTTGAAACTGGACATGTACGTCCTATAGTCTTGTTGATATTAAAGAATGTATTGATTTTTTTTTTTTTTTTTACAAAACTTAAGTCTCAATCTCTACTCCCACTACAGTATAAGTTGCGTGTAGGGAGGAGTAACGTTTTCACCACTGATGACTCTTCAGCACTGAGCACAGAACCCAGCACATGTTTTATATCCAATAAATACTAAAGGAATGAATTAATGAAATGAATGGAAGAAAAGCAGGTCAAGATAGCTAACAGATGCAAGTTTGCCATCTAGCGGTCATTTGATTAAAATGTACATGTGTAATTCCCAGAACATGGAAGAGGCTTAAAAGAAAACACGACTTCTAAGAACAAAAGTGTTTAGCCAATCTTGCCACCAGAAGCTTCACTTATCTGTGATGTGCACATTGTTTCAAAGATGCCAAATACAGATATACGTATAGGTCCCCAATACGAAGATTTTCCTGGTATAAGAAATCATATGATAAGAAAAAGCCATTACGATTCAGCCATATATACTGACTCAGAAGTATAGTGTTAGGTGGTGACAAGACTTGTTTTTCTCCTATATAACTTACTGATGCTATACTTTAAATCTTTAAAAATATTGTGGTGATGCTGGCCAAAGATTTTGCTTGAGAAAACAAGCAGTGCCATTCTCTCTCATCTAAATTCAGTCTGTATCTTGCAGTTCATTAATAAATCATACTCCACTCTAAAACGTCACATCAAACCAACCACCTCAATGTCTGTCAACAGGGACTTGCTGTCAGCCTGAGGAACAACACTGCTTTCTTTTTCTCGCATCTATCAAAAGAACCAAGTGTTCTAAAACTTTATATGCATCATTCTTAGCTTGCAGCGTTTACTAGAATCTCATTCAGAATTTCTTATTTGTTGATTCCTGATCTTATTTGTCTCTCAGGAACGTCTAATGTTCTGCTGTCGCTCTACTTTTCTACTTTATGAAGAGAAATTAAAGAGCTGTTGTTCTTAGAGTTGATGTGTAAGGAGAAAAGTCAATAAATAAAAGCAAAGAGAAGAGCACTTTCAGCTGTGAGTCCCCTCTCAGGAGGTCTCCTTTAAGCTTCGCTCCAACTGAATAGCACAAGCACATTAGGACGCCTTATCATCACGGTTCTCACTCTTCCAGAGTTTCTCTGGCAAAGGCCAATGACGATCACTGTTCTCTCCTAAAGAATCAGCAGTCATATTCCAAACAGTGAAAATAAAAGATGTTAAATATATACTCTGTCAAGATACAGACACAGTTTCTCTCCTAAGCACATTTGATTTTCTTTTTGAATAAAAAATAATCAGAAATGGGAAGACAATCAGGATGAACTGTTCTCACTGGGAATGCATCTGACCCGGTCATGAGCACAGGAGGGATCAAGGCCTTCCCAGAGTCTGGTGTGACCTACAGGCGAAGATAAGAAGTTTGCTGTGGAGTGTCCTACCACTGTGCCAGCAGTAGGTGTCACACCCAACTACAGCAACAGGGCAGAGGAGCCAGAAATAGAGAAGTCCGTCCCAGAAAAAGGAACTCAGTATTACAAAATTACACTCACACATTTTATATGAATTTACGTTGACTAAAGGAAGCTGAAGTCCCTGTATTAGTTGTGCAAATGCCTTTACATCTGCATACTTCAATGTATGCTCTACAATATGGTCACCAAAAGAAGTTCAAAACCAAAAGCTCAAAACATTCTAAGTGAAAACGTCTGTGGTTTAAAAGCCAGGACAAGGGAACCTAAGCCGACGGGATCCTTTTACTTACCGTGGTGGTGGTGGTGACCTCCTCGGTTACAACCTTCAGGGTGTCCACCACGGAGATGTAGCCCAGACGCTTAGCAATCGCCAAGGCAGTGTTGCCATTCTGAAGAGAGAGTGAAAGAGAGAGAGAAAGAGAGTGAGAGCGGGGAGGGAGGACGGTGATGTGAGCCAATGAGCTCACCCGCGGCTCCACATGAGCCAGCATTTCCTTCCAAAACAGGCACAGCTTAGGAAAATCACTAGTTTTTACCATTACATCTGAATCTTCTTTGTAACTTCTTTAGACTATAGCCCAGGTCACCATGGTAACACAACAAGCTGCATCTGCTTGCTCTTT
Organism: Hippopotamus amphibius kiboko; assembly: GCF_030028045.1. Classification (NCBI taxonomy): domain Eukaryota; kingdom Metazoa; phylum Chordata; class Mammalia; order Artiodactyla; family Hippopotamidae; genus Hippopotamus; species Hippopotamus amphibius. Next base: position 81,786,029 of record NC_080198.1, read on the forward strand.
CTAATAAGAAGCACTTGACAGCTTTAACCCTAAGGCTGTCAAATAGGTCTCTGAGTCCTGTACTGTGCTTCGGAAAGGAACTCTTGAATTGAGGATGAGGCCTCTGAAGAAACAAGTACCAAGTACACTCACTTCTCATCAGAGGTCAGGCCATCTGCTGCAGGTAAGATGTTACCACTGGGAACACAGTAACATATTTAGCTACAGCTGTGCAGAAGCTCAGGCTGCAGCGAAAGAACACAAGCAAGCAACTCAGGCTCCAGCCCAGGCCACTGGGGATCCCGGTTTGTTTAATGGCACCGCTTAGTTTACATTTCAATGGCTCCACATCCCAAAGAGCTTAGTCTGAGCCAGAAGCCTCCGAAACTGTGCTCCCTTAAGAAGGCCGGGCGGGAGGGGTGGACTCCGCGCCCAGCCGAGGGCCAGCTGGAAGCCGAGCTCGTTCCTGCAGCCCGAGGGCAGGGCCCCCTCCCGGGAGACAGGACTGAGTCAGGCCGCTGAGCTCCCTCCCGGGACCAGCGCTCTCCGCGAAATCACATGCTGAGTTCTGGAAATCCCGGGCTTTCCCGAGTGCGGAGGCTGATTTAAGGAGGATGTATGGGGGCTCCGCTCAGCCAAGCGGCCCCCGGGGAAGGGGGGCGGGGGGCCGGAGGAAGCAGCCGGGTGAGGAGGGGCAGCCGGCGCCGCCTTACCGCGGTGGTGGCGTTGGGCTTGGCCCCGTGCTGCAGCAGGACGTTGATGATGTGCGTGTGGCCCTGCTGGGCGGCCTGGTGCAAAGGCGTGTAGCCGTTCTGTAGAGGACGGTGGCGGTGGACCGAGCAGAGATTTGCAGAAGGAGGAGGAAAACTGGGTTAGCCTTCATTTTGCATTTCTTAGTCTTATTTACAACCAAACCATCACGGATACCTGTCTCTTTGGAGCACAATATCACCAGCAACCCATTTTCTCAGTAGCGAAACTCCCTCACACCGTATGGTCCGCTAAATAAAGAGGCTGGCTTATGAAACAGCAAGATTAACAGACTCCAAATCATAGCTATCGTTATATTTTCACCAATTAGCATTTTAATTAGCATTAAAAATGTGTATGCTGAGAGAAGACTTATAATGAGAAAAAGCATTATCAGAGGGATTTCTTCCCTAGGAAAAAAAAGAAGAGCTTCGGAGGATCACACAAAGCACTGCTTGTTCACCGTGACTTCCTCCATCATGAACCTCTGGGCTAGCTTTAAGAATCCTAAATCAATGAAAGTAAGTCTAAATCTTATGTTCCTTTCAGAGAACAGCTTCAGTCAAAGAAGTACACACTTCTTCAGTACTTCAGTCACAGAAGTACACACTGAATAGAAGATTTCATTGGAAGCCGAGTGGCCCACTTTCAATTAAAGAATGTCTTTTAAAAGTAGGTTCTTTTTAACATTCTGGTCTAAACTTTCACTCAGATGAAAGTTCTGTAATCTGTGATTTGTGAGGAATTGCAGCTGAGGTTAGTGGGAAGCCAATCTCGCTCAGAACCCTAGTGGGTGGTGGGTATGGTACAGGTTGGTCGCATATGCACATGAATTAAACAAACTCCTGGAATCCTTGGAGGCACATTAATAGCTATCATGGATTAAGCATCCACTTTATGCCAGCTATTGGACCTTATATTTATTGTCTCTTTTAATCTTTACTACCATTCTGAAAATGAGGGTTGCTTGGTACATAGTAGGTGTTTTATAAATAACGGCTGCCTAAATGAGGGCATGAACAGATGACTGAAAAAATGAGTAATTTTCTCCCCATTTCAGAGATGAAATTGAAAATTACAGGGTTAAGTAATTTCCTCACAATCATTCTAGGTTCAGATCCTACGTAGAAGAGCATGACAGACAATGACTATCAGATTACTTTTTTATTGTCTACCTGCCTCAACCCCCATAAAATTTCATCTATGTATTTCAAACCCAGTGTCCTGGGCACAAAGTTCTAAGCAGCCCATTCATACCATAAACCTGTAAGAGTATACACCCCTATATCTAGTGTCACTGCCTTCTCAAGACCAACGTGCACATTTGCTTCTCCTGTCCACATCAGTGTCTGTCTCTATGCTGTTAAAAAGAAAACCACAGGCCCAAAATGGAGCCACTTATGCTGGGCCACCGCACCAAGCTGGGGCTTAACACCTAACCTAACTGAAGCTTCAACCTCTGCAGAAATTTAGTCTTAACCAGGCAGTCAAGAATTTTCTAGTTAATACCAATGAGGTAATATGTCCATCCCCCAAAGGAAGATGAAGTAATCGGCCACATAGACCCTTTCTGTCCCCCATAGGTAGGTTATCTAAGCCTGAAATAATCTTTTTTCTTTATAACCTCCTTGTCCTGCCTTTAAAAATCTTTCCCTTCCAGTAGCCCTTTGGAGCTCCCCTCTACTCACTAGAAGGACGCCACCCAATTCATACACCATTCAATAAAGTGAATCAGAGCTTTAAAATCTACTCAGATGAATTTTGTTTTTTTTAGCAGATTTGTTGGCAGCAGTGTGATCCAAAATGAACTTCTTATGGCATTTGGGGACAACAAGAAACACAGGTGTGATACCTGAAAACCCCTTTCTGAGTTCACTCTCTCACCATTTCTGGGGGCTGTTGGTAAGCTCCTCTCGGTTTGAGCTCCGCTCTTTTTGTGTTGAGCTCCTGATGTAACTGGCTTCCCAGTTGGTTCCCGATTTGTTTGGAATCACGTTGGGTATTTCTGGTAGTCCAGACCACAATTTCCTATTTGATTGGAAACCCCAGCTCATGGTTCTGTCCCTAGATTCCAGAACTGCTGGCTGCAGTTCCCTATTTGTTTGGAATCAGTCCACAGTCCCCTTTGGTTGAGGTCTTCTGGTTCAGATCTTCACCTCAGTCTCAGGTTCCAAGTTGGGAATTGTTGGTAGTGCACCAGGGCCTTTATCTTGTCAGGCTTCAGTATTTGTATTTACTGTACTTAATACTGCAGTACTAAGGTACACATACTTGTTTATCTTGTTTTGTGTAGATAAAGGCTAGCTAAAAGAGATGGGATCTTTAACTTCTAAAGAGTCAAGTGCACCACCTTCTGGCACAAATGCCTATTTTACATCTACGAACTATAATCACAGAAGCTATAGACATCAACAAAAATGTCAAAATCTTACTACGTCCTGAGAGTTTTGCCTGGGAAATATCATGTCAGGGATCCCAAAATATGACCAGACAGAAATGTGCGCAGCATCCCATTTGTGGTAACCTATGGCTGGACAGAAACATGAGTTGAACCCCATCTGAAGCTAGGGTCCTGCCAAGCTGCTGCCAGTCCTCAGGGAACTTACAATGGCTATTATGAGGAACATTCCAATTAGATAGAATCATTTAAGAAGTGACCTTAAAAGCAAGGGATACATATTTTAACTGGTCTGCAAAAGCCTCCAAAAGCCTTCAAAACTCCAAAATAGCTTCATTGAAAGTTTTGTTGCAAAATGCTAAGAAAAAATTAAAGATACAAGAGGCACCTAAAACAAAAGACTATAAGACCGACATAACTCCTACTGCTCCCCTCTTTCCTCCTTTACTTAAGTATTCATTCCAGTAATCCTGTCTGAATTGTCTTTTCCACTCTAAAGAGACCAGGAGACTGTAATCAAAAGTCCACCATGTTCATGGCGTTACAGACACTCTGATGTCCATTTTCGAAGGAGGGCCCCATATGAGACCCTCTCAGAGTTGATGAGACTTTGAGGGATTTTCTGGTAAACTGACACATTACGCCCTTAAACTGCCAAGGAAAGTTAGAATTAAAACGAATAAAAAACAGGAGGCTGCAGAGGGGGTCCTGGGAAAAGTGGCAGAAGCCAGGGAAAGGTGAGAATTCCTACCAAAGCCAGCTCTATCGAACCTGTCTGTGGTGCCCAGTCGAAAGAGGGAAATACAATTTCGTCTTGTCCCTTCCTTTCCAAATACAGACCCATTGGTTACTGATGCTTCCTCTCCCAGGGATAGCCATTGCCTCCTTGCTTGTTTTGCTTTATGCCCTAAGTACCTGGCTTTGCCTTCTGCCTGCCTGGGACATGCAAGCTGTTGATTCTTTCTTTTGGCTGCCTTTGGGGGTGACTCTAGATCTTGTGAATATAATATCTTTTGCACCCTTTTGGGGGACACCTCTTGAGTCCAAGAGTTTGTTCAATATGACCAGAAATATCCATTGTTTGTCCTAGCTGAAACCTGACAAGATATTTGAGAGGATTTAATAACTATAACTAGAAGTTTGGCCAAACTGGAAGCTAATATTCAGAGCCAGATAGAATAAAAAAAATTTTTTTGGCCATTTCCTCTAAGCTAAATGTAACCAGAGAGAAACTCTCCAACATAGGTAGATGGGTATGTCTATCCATTAGCAACCAGACTCCAACCCAATTCTTTAACAAATTGAGAACAATTGTCCTTATCTTAAAAGTCTTTGCAAAGCTAGAAATATGACTCTAGAGAACTGCAGGAAAAAAAGGGGGGGGGACTTTAAAAAAAAATACAAACTTCTAAAGAAGCACTCTTGCCCAAAAACCTAGTTCAAGGAAAATTTAAAAATTAAAACTGAAAAAATGGTACTGATGAACCCAGTGACAGGGCAAGAATAAAGATGAGATGTAGAGAATGGACTTGAGGACACGGGGTGGGGTGGGGGGTGCGAAGGGGAAGCTGGGATGAAGTGAGAGAGTAGCACTGACATATATACACGACCAAATGTAAAACAGATACCTAGTGAGAAGCTGCTGCATAGCACAGGGAGATCAACTCCATGATGGGTGATGACTTAGAGGGCTGGGATAGGGAAGGTGGGAAGAAGTTGCGGGAGGGAGGGCATATAGGGATATACATATAAATACAGCTGATTCACTTTCTTGTACAGCAAAAACTGGCACAACAGTATAAAGCAATTATATTCCAATAAAGAACTTAAAAAAAAACTGAAAACTATATGATCTCTTGTTCATATCTGTCTGTATGTTCATGTGTGTCTATATATGTGTTGTAGATGTGTGGTATTTTTCTAACTTTGAATGGTATTGCTAAAGTTAATCTGTAAAAAAGCTCTATTTAACTGACTTAAACAAGCCTTTTATAAACTTAGGATTCAAACTAACCCAAGTGTTTTTCAGGTTCACGTGATCTGGGATAATGTTTGGTAAATAAAAGCTAGTTTAAGTTTGATGGTTTAATCAAAATAGGTATGTCTTTATTGTTTGTTTGTTTGTTTTTTTTTTTGGCACACGGGCTTAGTTGCTCCGCAGCATGTGGGATCTTCCTGGAGCTGGGATCGAACCCGTGACCTCTGCATTGGCAGGCAGATTCTTAACCACTGCGCCACCTAGGAAGCCCCTAGGTATGTCTTTAGAGTTATCAACATTGAATGCAGACAGAACTTTTTATTCTACTTGAGTTTATTAGTTAAGTAAGTTCATGTTATCTCTTGTAAAATTTGTCAGCCAGAAAAATGACCCAGAACATTAACAGACTTTGTCTAATAATGTCTCATGAAGTTTTTGTGGATGGTCTAAACATAACTGTTGAAAACAAGTAAATTAAATGGGTTTAAGTGAGAGAAAAGTTTCTAGCTGAATTTTTTCAATAGTTACCCAAATCTTTTCGGTATCCGGAAACCTTAAAGTTTTGCTAAGTTAAATGATGGACAGTTATTGAATATCCAGACCACTTCCAAATAGGATAAAATAATGAAACATTCATTACTGGGCATAAGTTTATCCACTTTTTGCTTCTTTCACAAAGGAATTAAAGATATTTGGGTCTATCAGCAAACATGTTTTGTGCCATTCTGAGAAGCATATTTCCAGAAATTATAAAAAGTATTCATAAGTCTGCCAGTCAACAGAACGAGAATGTAAAAGACAGTTTATAATTGCTTCTTAGTTTTCACTAGAAATTAAAGGTTACTAAGAGTTAAATATGCTTACATGTGCAGTTAAGCCTATTGGAAATAATAAGGAAAAGGAATTTTACATGTGGTCAGGACTGGATAAGATTGGAATATCGAAAGTTAGCTGGTGCAAAACTGGAATTTGGTTTTTTCTCTGTTAAGAGGTGAACATTTTTTGTTTTCTATCACTCTGTTCTTGATAATAAGAGATTATGAAAGGTTTTTCTTTAAATAATCTGCCTAGAAAAGCAAAGATATTATGGCTTGTCAAAATAATCACCTATGTTCTACGTTGTATTTATCAGGTCAATGATGGGTGAAGACAGCTGGGATAGGGAGGGCAGGAGGGAGTTGCAGGAGAGAGAGGATATGGGGATATATATATAAATACAGCTGAGTCACTTTGTTGTACAGCAAAAACTGGCACAACAGTGTAAAGGAATTACATTCCAATAAAGCGCTTAAAAAAAAAGTAGTTTCAACCCGGAAAAAAATAAAAACCATGAAGGGGAAAAAAAATAATAATAATCACCTACGTTCTACATTGACTTTATCAGGTCATTGATTACTTAAATAAATCTAGTCCTCTAGATATTAAAAGAGCTAAGTTTTGCTCAGAACTATGTAACCTTCAATGTCTACCTAGGAAGTCTTTGTTATTTTGGTTAAATAGGTAACTAAGCACTGTTTTACAATGACCTATGACCCTATTTGATCAAGTGTTATAAAAATCTTTTGATACTTTTGACAAACTTCCCCAAAATCAAATTCTAAACGAAGTCTCTTTGACCTGAAACCAACACTGAAATTTTCCAGAGGAATGTGGAACGTTTCAAAAGATTTATTCTCCCTCCTTATAAAAAGGGAGATGTTAAACTAATTATGCTTATTTGATATGTTAAATTACATGGGAAGCATTATCAAGTAAGAAGTGATACAAAGCCTTCTTTATGTTGTATTTATATAGGTATATGTTATAAGTATTGCATAAATTGTGTGAAATTCCCAGAAATCTGATGTGTCCTAATTCCAATTATTATCTAAAAATGTTGTGTCCCAGAAATAACCAAATGTCCTTGTCAATTCCATCAGGTCTTTAATAATGGGCATTGTTTAAGTCTTTTATCCTTTGCAGAGAGCTATTGTTTTACTCTGACGCTTTGCAAAAGTCTTCCTGCAAAAGTGTTTCATCTTCAGAAAAATTCAAGAAAATAACTTTTTGACAAGTGCAGGTTTCTGATAACTTTAAGATCATAAAACTGAAGTTGTAAGAACAAAGACTGCCTTTGAATATCCTTGGAAGGGACTATACCAAGTTCCCTTTCCTTTTCAGATGATAGCTAAACTTCAACAATTCAATCCTTGAGTACATATTTCACAATTAAAGAGGACTCTAGCTGACATCTGGTCCCATCCAAATGCTGGAGACCTCCAAGTTAAAGTAACTAGGAAGAGAAGTAGCTGACATCAAGGTAGACTTCTTCCCAAGACACCAGATCATGACTTCGTACTTTAACTAAACATGAAAGCTTCTCTTCTTTCCTTTACTCTGGCACTGACCTAGAAAGATAACACCACCATTTATATCTCCCAGGCCATTGCTAAGAGAAGTAACCTTTCAGACTTCTGGATTTGTCATCAAAACCTCTGATCTGTCCATGATGCTAGAGACCCCTGGTATGTTTCCCTGTCTCTTGTTAATTCTCCAAACTTGCAGAACTTTGTGTCCAGGGTCTATACAAAGAAAGGAATACAAGGCAAGAATAATCAGAATGCAACTGCTTGTGTGGTCCACAGATCCTTAATATCAGGAGGCATTTATGATTCCAAATTAACTCTCTTTGACAGATCCCTACATCCCTGGTTAGGAATAAATGCCAATGAGGAACCTCTCCTTAACTTTTGAAGATATTGCAGATTCTGTTGCTAAGATAATAGCTGCCCAACAAAGATCCTTAGATTCTCTGGCCAAAGCTGTTCTTGATAATAGGATAGTCCTCAATTACGTCTGAGCTGAGCAAGAGTGTGTGTTGCGGCCAACACCACCTGCTGCACTCAGATGAACACTTCTGGCGAAACTGAAACAATTACGTACGATCCCTGAGCAAGCCACTTGGCTTAAAAAAGGTGACTCCTTCAATGGGGTCTTTCTTTGACTTAGCTGATTTTGATTGGTTTCGGTCTCGGGCACCATGGCTCTGCAGTGCCCTCCAAAAATTGGGAATTATCCTGCTTATAATAATCATAATAATCTCCCTGGTGCACTGCGTTCTTGCAAAAGCTTTAAGTGCATGTTCACAGCCACGAACCACAAAGCAAATGACCTCCCTAAGACTGGAACGTCAGAAAAGGAATGGAGAGAACAAACAACTTAAAGACTGTGCAACTGAAGCTGTGATCTGTGAATATCACAGAGGTAGAAAAAAACATCATCACCTATGGATACCGCACAAAGCGATGATAAAAACCATGAGAACTCAGAGAGGTAGCTGCGAGTGATGCAAATACCTTAAATTTTGATCACATCTCTCAGTTAAGCTGAAAGCCCGATCAAAAGGGGAGAATTGTTCAAAAGAAAGCCACAGGCCCCAAATGGAGTCATTTATGCTACGCCACACCACCAAACGGGGGCTTAATATCTAACCTAATCGAAGCTTCAACCTCCCCAGAAATGTAGTCTTAGTTGGTCAATCAGGAATTTTCTGGTCAGTCCCTAGGAGGTAATCTGTCACATGGGCCCGCTCCATCCCCCAAAGGAAGGTGAGGTAATCTGCCACTTAGACCCCTTCCATCCCCCACAGGTAGGTTACCTAGGCCTGAAAGAATCCTTTTTTCTTTATGACTTCCTTCTTCTACCTTTAAAAACCTTTCCCTTTCTGTAGTCCTTTGGAGTGCCTATATACTTGCTAGATAGATGCTGCTGATTCGTGAATCATGCAGTGAAGCCAATTAGATCTTTAAAACTTACTTGATTGAATTTTATTTTTTAACAATGTAGAGGGTGCCACATGATTCCTTCTATACTTTCACCTTGGCCTTTCCATCTATGGGGAGGTACCATATCTGTGACAGTCTACCTGTCTGAGTATCCCTCAGGCTGGAATGTCATCAGCTCTGCCTTGTCTGCTGTATATCCCTACAATGGAATGACCCCAGGAAACCTGGAAATGTAAATCAATTACAGGGACTCTGGGAAACTAAAGCTATTGCAAGGACTCTGCTTTCAAATCAAGTAATCCATGGATATTTCAAAAGCATAAAGTAATATTTCTTTTCCTGAAAAAAAATTCCTCCTTTCCATTGTGTTTATTATACCAAAGTTTTACAAACTTTTCCAACTTTTTATACCAAATGATGAGTGTTTGAAGAGTACAGGAAAGGCATATGTTTATATTTTCATAGCAACAAAACAATTTTTTAGTAACTATGGTTACATATGGGGATGTGAGGAAGAAAACATGATTCCTTCTCCAAAAATGTCATTCTGTGTGAAAAAATTCTGAAGCATTTATTAAAAGAATGTCCTTTGAGATATGTGTCTGTCCACTCCCAACATACATGAAAAGATATATTTGCTTCCAAAAGCATGTAAAATCTACATGGTTCACTTTTTTAAAATCTGAAAAGTTAAAATGACATTTTTCTCTCAACCAAATGTCCATTTGAATGCAGATCAAACCCCAGGGGAGGCAAATGATGTTATATAGACAACAGGTCTGGCTTCTAAATGTTATAACCACTTCAACAGTCAAACACTTAAGAAAAAAATATGGTAAACATTTTCAAGTTCTGCCAAAATCTCATTGCATTGCTGCATTTATGCCTTTCAGGAGAATACCTGGATGCCAACAAGAAAGTGTTTCCTGCAGTACTTATGTGTGAACTGACTCAGCAAAATGGTATCACATGCTAATGCCTAAGAATTCGTATTGGAGCTTTTAAACAAGTCTCAAAGTACAATTTCATGAGAACTCAAGAACTGCTCAGAAACCAGGCAATGGCTATTCTTGTTAGAGTCAGATTAGAAGTTTTGAATCTCAGGTGTTATTAGTATTAATAATTTTTAAAATTATTTTTAATGCACTTACAAATACTTGTGTATAGACATGCTTTTGTTTCTGCTTCAAAGAGAAAATAAAAAAACGGACTTCCAAAACTTCTTATGTTTCTAATTAGTAGCATCTTGAATGATGACTTTGAAAACTCCGGAATGTGCTCACACTAATTTACTTGAGCCTATTTACATGGCTGCAATTAGGGATTTCTGATATATAAACTTAAAAAAATGCAATTACATACTACTTTCAACCAAGAAAACTGGAGCCTCAGGTTATATTACGCATAGTAGCAGTAGTTATTTTACACATTTCTCTTCCTTGAAATAATCTCAATGTACCGAAATGTGGTGTTATGTTCCCATCATGCTTTGCAGGATAGGACCCTTCAGATGGCACTGGGAAAAACAGTCAACACTGCATTACCCTTGAAAACTTCCAACCCAGGCCTTACACATTATTGCCTCACTGAGCACGACCACGTGGCATTCCAAATGTGATAGAGTTCATTAAAAAGGAAAGGCAGGCAGTCTAGGCTGCCTGTCTGTATTTTTTCACCAGGGGGTGAAGGCTGGGGGAGGGGTGCCAAGGCAATGTAAAGGAAATCGGCCAGAAACAATGTAAAGGAAATCAGCCAGAACATCGAGATGTTCTAGCCAGCAGCTATCATACCCTGCAGTAAGTTATTAAATCGATGTCAGCCTACATGGATGTCAAAGGTTATTAGAATGAAAAGTACCAAACAGTGGTATAAAACTACAGCGCTTATTCAAAATCACTTAAGAAGAACTAAAAAGAAGATATGTTTGTAATTATGGTGAGCTAGTGATGTGTCCATATGGCTGAACCATTTACTTATAGAAAATAAATATGAGTACAAGTATTTTACCTTGGTTTTTGCATTGACATTTGCTCCCTGCTTCAGAAGAAAGTTGACCATTTTCACATTTCCATAGTGACAGGCCACAATTAAAGGAGTGTAACCAAGCTATAAACAATAATAGACAAATAAATTACTACTCTAGCAGTTAATACTCAAGGGAAGAAGGATTAGGTAGAATTTCAGTTACAGTAGGATGAGTAGAAATTCTGTTTAATTGTGCAAATATTACTTGGTGGGTGATACATGCATCCTGTCCAAACAAATATGGACAGGAGCAGATCCCTGAGCACAGGAACTTAACACAGCAAAGAAGAGCAGACATTGTGTGATTTAATCTGACAAAGAGCTAAAAGAAAGACACAAATAATAGGATCTGAAAACAGGGAAGAGAGACTGGGTGTGATAGGAGGATTCGGAGGAGATGCATAAGAAAATGTAGCTAAGGTGAGCTTGTAGAATTTAATGGCATAGAGAGGGAAAAGCCATTTCAAAACCAAGGGCGTGGAAGCAAGCAAGTACAGGAAGAGAAGTGCAAGTCATCTTGACTCGCTGAAGTAATCAGGGAGAGAGGGTAAACTTAAGTCTGCAAGGTTGGGATCTTTTCGTTAAGAGTCTTAATATCTGCTATCCATTTGGACTTGCTTCCGGCAAAAATGGAGAGCCATTATAGACTTGTGAGCAGGCAAGAGTCATACTTAATTCAGAATGGGCTTTTGAGGAGGGGGGACCTGGACTTGGGGTGACATGAATTGGGGCTACTGGGAATCATCCAAGTCAGAACCTGTCACAATATTGATGTGATTCGCTTTACCTTTGTGTGAGCATCCTGGTCAGCCCCATGCTTGGTGAGAATATCAGCAACATTCACTTTATCTTCCTGGGCTGCAAGGTGCAGGGATGTGAGTCCACTCTATAAAGAGAATGGAAGCAAAAGGGTATCATCTATAATATCATGTCTTGAAATATCCTGGAAAATTCATAGCGTCTTCCTAGAAACTGCACCTTTTGATATCTAAGACAAACCCTCCAAGTTAATATGATCTTCCATCTAAGACATACTCTCTAAGTGAATCAACACTTTCCTCAAATTACATTTTCTGTATTGGGTACTTATATTATGATGTGAGCCTTTAAAATAACTCAGCTAATAAGCTTCCAAACAACATTCATTTCAAACCCATCTGTGCCTCCTGCTGAATCTATTTATTCCCTTAAATAATTGATCAACCAATTACTACTTCTACTTCATAACCACAGCAACAATCTATATTTTCATCAATAAAACATCACATCAATAAAAAAAATTTCCCAAGTTACAGGAAATGAATTCAGAATAATTTCCACCAGCACCCAAAGGTAGTATACTATTTTGGGGTGCCTCTAAGTGCTAAATAGCAACTGCATCATTTATATATCATAAATTTGGCCAGTTTTATGTAAATTTCCTGACACATATACATCAAGTAATTATTTTAATTATTTGTTTTTTTAATTTCAATTATTTGAACATGCAATTAAAGCACAGTTAAGAACTGATAAAAGATGAAAGAACAGAAAGGAGGAGGGAAAAGTGGTTTATTCAATCAATGCCACAATCTGGCAGCATCACTACATGTGCAATTATCTCCCATCAAGCAAAATTGAAATTTAAAGAGTATCTTTAAAACCTACATCATTTGTATAGCAAGTGTATTCTGAGTACCTTCCATACGCCAGGAAGTGTTCTAGGCACTCAAATATATCAGTGAACAAAAGCTTCTGCCCTTTTAGAGCTTATATTCCAGCTAACAGTATATTCATACCATGTTTCTCTCCTGCTATATTGTTCAAATACCTAGTCTATTCATCCTCTTCCTGTACATCCTTCATCTGTATACTGAAGTACCTTACTTGTCCACTGAATACCCCCCTCCCCCAATTCACATCCAATTAAGATTGACTAGCTCTCTTAACCATGGCTTTGCAGGCCTGCCCTCCTGCAGTCAGGCTATATTGAGAAAGCTAAACCATGTTTTACAAAATTCATGATCCCCAACCATGGTGTTACTTCTATAAACTGACAACCTTTCTGACCTTTAAAAAATAGAAGTGATATTTATAGAGAAAGAAAAAAGTCTCTAACTAGAGAAGGGGCTTTACTTTTAAGATCCTGAGGCTTTTTGATTCTTAGAGTTCTGGCTGAGCTCAGCTTTTTTTTTTTTTTTTTTTTTTTTTTTTTTGGCTGCACTGCGCAGCTTGCAGGGTCTTAGTTCCCCAGCCAGGTATTGAACCCAGGCCTTTGGCAGTGAAATCGTGGAGCCCTAGCCACTGGACTGCCAGGGAATTCTAGAGCTCAGCTTTGAGTTTCATAAACCATGAGGATGAGATGGAATATACACCCTTTTGCATTAAAATGTTATTACTTCTAAACAAATAGCATATAGTCCTAAAGTATAAATAGTATGAAAATTAGGACAAAACAGAAGATTATTCTTGGTGTTTTTCTCCATATTAAAATATCAAACATAAAAATACTTCTCCTTAGAGATAACTGGTCTTTTAAAAATGTTATTGAAGTGATTATTAAATGAAGTGATCACCAAATATCTCAAAGGCATCTTTAAGGGCCTTTCAAATATATATGCTGTTTACTCCATTACTTGCAGAATGATTTTCTACAATATAAGATTGCAAACTAACAACCAGTATAAAAATCCTCTCTAGTTTACTATGGTAAACTTACACACCTAAATCAAATTGTGTAAACCTTCCTAATAAATTAAGAAAATAGAAGATGTTGAAGGACTTCTTTTTAAAAAAATGTAACTTATTTCCTAAGATGTACCAGTGGACACTACAATTGGTTTTTATTATTACATGGCGATTGGCTAAGGAATGTAATATCATTTCTATATTATAGTTCTTACTGAGAAGTAATCATTTAGAGTATATGAAATTACTGATTTTAGTTGGTCTTAAATAGAAAAAGAATATATATAATTTACAAAAACAATGGGAAACTTTATTATCAGCCTCGCTTATTACCTGAGGTGCTTTCATGGTTGCATTATCTTATAATTTATTTATTTCATATATAATTTATTTATTAATTATTATAATGTATAATTATAAATAATACCAATCAAAAGGCAAGGTTTTATTTTTACATATTATATTGTTATTCAGATATATATTAACACATTTACTAATGTTTTTCCCTAGTAACAAACATTGTACATAATGCCTTTGTCTTTAGGACACCACCCAATATTGAAATCATTGTTATAAAGATAACATAAATACTTTGTGGTTCAAATTGAATATTTTTCTCCACTGCTGAGTGGAGAAAATATTCAAAAGTACTCGTTAAATATTTGCTGATTGACTGCTAAAATTCTCTCAAAGGAAGTAATATGTTTAGAAGAATACCATCAGAGAGGACATAGTGAACTGATTCCAGATACGTATGTGCAATTTTTATGAATTAAAAATTACAGCATCAGAAGCACCGTGTGATCAGTTTCACGAAATGTCTAGAATTTCCATGCTACTCAAAATTTTGCTTGATTTGTTTATGGATTTCTTGTGTTTATCTTTGAATGAAGATTTGTTTCTAATGGACAATAAACACTTACACGACTCACTTGTATACTGACGTTAAATGAAATATTCTACTATTGGTTTCATGGTGAGAATATCCCCAGTGGGGTAAAAGACCACCTGAGTGGTATGAGTTTAACAACCTCAAGGAAATCCATGCCCCAGACTTTAATGACTGTCTGACACATTGAATTTCACCATAAGGCTTCATCATGTTCATTCTTGTTAAAATGCAAATATCTTTTGGAAGGCTAACTCTATAATTAGTCTCACCATATTTTAAACAAGGCTCTCAGAGGTCTTCTGATAGAGAAAAGAGTAGTGCATTAGGGCAAGGGATGTACTAGAACACTTCTGAGTGACAAAGACACAGAATAGGGCTCTAGAGGTATTCAAGACAGCCTGTCTTTTTCACAGCTCTTTCTAAAGGACATAAGCTACATAACCTATTTACAAATGTTATTAAGACCAACTTACAACTGAGACTGCAAAAGTACCAGTTAACTCAACAGTGAGATGTGGAAAACATCTTATTTGTATATTTGTGGAAAATCCTAAGAAAATTTTCACTAAACCCACATTATGTGTTACAAAAAAGTATTAGGAGATCTAACTGATAAGCTAACATAAATACAGGCTCCCATTTTTCATTTCTCGGCAGCTGGCTCTAATGGAGTACAGGGAAGTATATAGAGACACAGATATAGATATATAGATATAGATATATATAGGTATAGACATAGATATAGATATATAGCTAGGGGTATAGATATATATGGAAAGAGACTGACGTACTTGTAAAAATCTAAATATTTGAATATTTGAATAATATCTTTTTCCAATATGTTCCTGACTATTATTCTGTTATACTTAATATGATTGCCCACAAAGGTTATTCTCTGGAGAGGTGCTTTATTAAAAACACTGATTACCTGACCACCACCACAACAACCACCCAAGCTAGGCTGAACTGAATTTGGCTCAGAAATCTTTATTTTACTGAGTTTCCTGATCCCGGCCGACAGGTGCCTCTGATGCCCAGCTCAGCTGAAAATGTCTTCGGTCATGGGCATAGACCAGCAGCTTAGAAGCAATTGTTTGGGCTGGACCCCAGATGAAACTGCCACCTCTCTCCCTCTCTGCAATTTGGAATTAGGACCAGCAGGTAAGTAGGGCACTCTGGACGGACTGCTTGAATTGCAATAATGCTAACCCTTGGGAGCGATAGGGTAGCCTCTTTAGTCACATACACAGAGACGCAGAGGAAGCAGATCCACAGAGGGAGGTCAGTGAAACTGACTTGGAGGGAAAAGTCAAGATGCACACACACATGCAGCCCTACACAGAGTCTGTAAGCCTCACTCCTCACTTCCTTGTAATTTTCCAGTCCCTCCGGAGGCTTGAATCCTTTGCTACTCTTGAATTCCATAAGATATCCCTGTTTCTCTTTAATACATGCCCCCTTTGTGTTCCAAATTATCTTAGATGGGTTTCTATTTACATTCATTCAGAAGACTCTTCACTAAAGCAAGAGGCAAAACTGGAATACCTTGGTTGACATGTGGATATTTGCTCCCTTATCCAGAAGCAAGGTGACCATATCTGTGTGCCCCTCCTGTGAGGCCAGATGCAGTGGAGTGACTCCTTGCTTTGTCACAATGTTCGTCTCTGCTCCATAGTTCAGGAGTGTGGAAGCTATCTGCATTTGATTCTTCTTGGCCGCAATATGTAAAGGAGTATACCCATTCTAAAAAAAAAAATAAAGATAAAATATAAAACACATCTATATTGTAAGCGTAGAACTTGCCCTGATATATGTCTGAAGGAAATAAGAATCTCTCATCAACAGAAAAGTTAAAAGTGAGTTTATAGTAAATCCAAATTCTTGCCCATCATAGGTTTCCATCCAACAACACCCGCATCTTTGCAACCCATGTCACAAGGCACCCCATTCTACTTACATGTAAGACAGATATAGACACAAATGCCCCAAAGCTTAAAATCCCCCCCTTATAAAGCTGCTCCTGAGGAGCAAAAAGCCAGATTCCTCTTCCATATGATGTCCCTTAAATACCTGGAGATGGTTTTCATACCTCCCTTTAGGCTTCTCTTTTCCAGGCTAAATTTCCCATTCCTTCAACTATTCAGGACAGAAGCCCCATTTCTAGAGCTCTCTCCGTTAACAATGACCTGCTCTGGACTGACTCCAGTTTGTCAATATAGCTCTTGAATTGTGCTGCCTGGGACTGAATATTATATTTCAGATATGGTTTTAATAGCAGAAAATAAAATGGAATTATTTCCATGATCTTGTTTTAATACTTGTACTAATGTGCTTCTGATTGGACTGTACTTTTTACTCATTCAGCAACCATTTAGTAAGTACCTAGCATATGGTGGTCAGTGTGCTAGGTGTGGGGATACAGAGGCGGACAAGACCCGATCCCTGTCTTTAAGGGGTTGCATTCTGGTGAAAAAGACATTAAGCAATAAAATTGGCTTGTATTAACCCTGTGGTCAGTTAAAATCCGGCATCTCCCCTTCATCTCTACAAACTGCTCAAAAGTAGAAATAAGAGACTACTAGTTTTATGTGGGAGTTTGTGGAGAGGATCAGAGGAACTTATACTTTGCAAATAACAGTCAAACTTTAAACCCCAGACTTAGTTAAAAGAACAAACCAACCAACCAACCTTTGGAACAAGTGTAAGTCTGGAACCTATATTGTTTCCTTTCCTTTTCTTTACCAAGTCGGGTAGAATTTTCCATGAAAAGTGTGTGATAGAAATGAAAAACAGTGACTTTGCCATTAACTGTGACATGTTGAAGGGAAAGACAGCACATCGATCAAGGGCGTCTTGTGAAACTCTAAGGAGAATTTTAGGTCATGGGATTTCCTGAAGTCTAACTGCAAAGTGTACCAAAAAAATGAAAAGGAGTTTTGAGAATTTAAATGCCCTTATGAGTTGGCATGAAATCTTGATGCTCGAACGTCCCTACATTATCTGTCCACTCTGTCTTCCTTGCTCCAAGCCAAAATAAGCATCTTTCAGTTCAGGTGAATCATATTTCCCTCTAAGCTGCTCAGGAAATTTAGCAGCTCTTCTTGGAAGACTTTTCATAGGTCCTTGATGTTCCACGTCCTCTAGAACATTGCACTTGGACAATGGGCTCTATTGAATAAAGGGGCACATAGATTTTTGTGGACCCTATAAGTTTAAACATTTTTTTTTTTTTGCTACAGTGGGTTTTCTTCAGCCCCAGCTCCTCCCATTCCTGTAGCACAGGCTTTACCAAGGCTAAGCAAAGTATCAGTAAACCTACCAAAGTTAGGTAAAGTCAGACACATATGTGGAGGAGGACAGGGAGGCTTTAACAAAACAAGGTAAGAGATCATCAAAGAGAGTGTAAAATTTTTAGTAACGTCAAGAGGTCTGACTGTCCAGCAGATACTCAACCTGCGAGTCCGAAGAACCCTCCTAACTCTACACACAGAGTCACCGTGTTTGAAACCAAAGAACAATAACAACTAAACCCAATAAAGACTAAGAAAAGATTCTGGATTTTGGTAGAAAGAAGCAAAGGGGTTCTAGGGTCCAAGGGACTATGTGTGTTGGGGGGTGGGGTGGGGAACTGTAGTGACTAGAGTATCAAAAGGGGAGTTAGGGGTGGGGTCCAACCAACTGGCAGCCTCTCAGAGCAGCCCCAGAGCTACAGGACTCACGCTCATTGCCAGGCTGGGTCAGATGAATGGAAGACACTAGGGAAGTCTCCTGAACCACCCTGCTACTCTGGACCCTGGAGTAGAGGATGCTCTCCCTAGTCTCCTGGACTTTGTTCATGTGTGCCAAAGAGTAAGCACCACACTCTACAGAGGCTGGAGATCAAGGGTACATTTGTCTCTTTAGAAAAACCATACACACTATTTTATAAGTCAGGGTCTTCTCTCCCTGGTAGATGGACAGTCCCTTGTGAGAGGAGAACATGTGTTTTATAGTTTTACTACAATCCTTTCTTTATACACATGAAGAGTTCAAATGAAGTGTTGTGTTGGGTATTGATAAAGTTATATCTGTGTTCAAAATGGTCAACCTAGAAAGTTAATGAAAAAAATACTGGCATGTTAAATGAGCAGATATTTTTTATTCCATTGGAATAGTTGCTCAGTCTTCATTCTTTCATTCAAATTTATTGAGAACCCACATAATACTATATGACACCTCAGAAATATGCAAACGTGAAAATAACATGATTATTGTCCTTGAGTAGTTTATAATCTAATAGGAAGAAAGACATAAAACAAATGTAGGTTTGATGAGATTATAGAGAAAGAGTTATAAAGAAATAAGAATGGTGTGTGCAATAAAAAAATTTGCCCTGCTCTTTTGACAGTTTAAATATTTTATTATATAGTATATTCACCATTTTGTGCAACTGTTGCCATTTTTAATTTCCAGATATTTTCAACACCCCAAAAGGAAACCCTGTACCCAGTAAGCAGTCATTTTACATCCTCCTCCCTTCCGCCCTTAGCAACTACTAATCTGCTTCTGTCTCTATAGGTTTACCTATTATAGATATTTCGTATGAATGAAATCATACAGTGACCTTTGTATCTGGCTTCTTGTGCTTAGTTCAGTGTCTTCAAGGTTTCTCTGTGTTGTAGCATTTATCAGTATTTTATTCCTTTCTTTCACTGATTAATATTCTGTTGTGTGAATATGCAGCATTTTGTTTATCCATTCATCCATTAATGACCATTTGAGTTGTTTTCATCTTTTGGCTTTCGTGAATAGTGCTGCTATGAATATGTGTGTACATGTGTTTATCTGAGTATCTGCTTTTGATTCTTTAGACTATATAACTAGGACTGGAATAGCTTACCTTTTTGAGGAGGAATTGCCAAATTTTAATAAATGGTTTTAAGCCACTAAATCTGTGACACATTTTTAAGCAGTGATAGAAAACAGCTGCTCTGAGGAAAAACAACAACAAAATTGAGATTAAATGCCCATGTACAGAAATAGTAATGGGAAGATCAGAGATTTGATCTCAGACCTACCTGAAATTAGGTACACAGATCATAAGCATGTCCATATTAATCATTATATATACAACAAAATAGAGTTTTCTGAGTCCCTTATGTAAGTCAGTGGTTCTCAAAGAGTCTTCACCAACATCATCAGTATCATCTGGGAGCTTGTTAGAAATGCATATGACTAAGCCCTACCCAGACCTTCTAAATCAGAAAGTCTATGGATGTTGTCCAGCAACTTGTACTTTAACAAACCTCTGGGAGCGTCTCATGAATACTAATGTTTGAAATCCACTGCTACCATCAAACAGGAATCTGAGAATTTAAGTAAGGAAATTATGGAAATGAAGATTCCCTCATTGAATGCACAGTTTGCTAGGTGAAACTTATAGATTAACAAACATTTCTAATATAGTGCAATCAGCAGTTAAAGAGAGGGTATAAATGATGCTCTGTTACAGTCATAGAAGAATTAAGACTTCTCTGGAAACGTTGGGTTTCTTCACAGAGAAGGTAGTGTGCAAAAAAGAGACTCGAAAACGTAGGATTCCTGCAGTTGATAGAAAAGGAAAGCAGTTAAGGGGATGTAGGTATTCGATGGAAACATGGGTCATGATGATGCCTTGGCGAGTGTAGGAGGCATATAGGAGAATGTAGGGGAGGATATCAGAAAATGAGACTGAACAAATGAGCTCTAAAAAGTTTGGGCTTTATCTGTTGCACTTAATGAACCACAAAAGAATATTTAGAAGAAAAAAAAAAACAGCATCTACTTGGAATTTCATTTCAGAAGGGATAAATTTGGTGGGAGAAAGATGTAGCTCATGAATAGGAAGACTTGTGTAATTTGCTACTTTAGTGAACATGTCACTAGGCTTCAGTGTTCTCTAAAATAAAACATACTAATTCTTTCAAGAAGTCTTTACTTAAAAATCAGTTACTTGATGACATTTGTTTTTTTGTTTGCTTTTGGTTTTACTCTTTTTTTTATTGAGCACCAGTAATTATGCTGTAAAACGTTGCTATCATGTATTGCCATTGTTTTAAAATTGATTTCTTGTTCTTAAAGTTAATGGAACTGTCTAAAAATGATTTTGATAAAACAGTACTAAATATTGAAAAAAAAAATTTGCCCTGCTCTTTTGACAGTTTAAATATTTTATTAGAAGCCATATATTTGTAGCAATAAAATATGTATATGTGTGTATATATATATATACATATATATATATATACACAAACATACGTATATAGGTCTATATATAGGTATGGGTACAAAGATATATATTTATAATAATTTATTATATATAACTTGTTTATATACAGAATATTTGTTATACAAAATATACTTTTACATAGAGTACTCCATTTTATTTTATATGTATTGTATAATTTAAATAGACATGTACATATTTGTATAATAGAAGTGGAATAATTCTCTCTCTACTGCTTCGGGACACAGTAAACCTAGTGGTTAAGAGTGCTGCCTCTAATGCTGGATTGTCTGAGGTCAAATATTAGCTCTGTCAACTGTTAGTCATGTGACTTTGGACACACACAGTAACCTATTTAAATCTCACTTCCTCATCTTTAAAATAGAAATCATTATAATACCAATCTCATGGGATTATTATGAGATTAAATGAGATACTGCATGTACTGCTAGGCACAGTGTTTGGCATACAAATGGTAATAGTTGTTGCTTTATTGTGTCATCTAATATAGCATGAATATTTTCCTACCACAAGAAATATTTTTTCTTTTTAAATAAACTGACATCTTCTCAATATATGTTTGCTGAATGAACAGATGAAAGATACAGTGATGACTTTATGTTTTATATGACATTCATATATATTTTCAGTGTAATAAAGAGGCAGCTCACATGGTGGGAAACACTCTGTCCAAAGGTTCAAGTCTTAGTTGGAGCTGTTTTATGAGTTGGTGCTACACATACCCCCAAAATGCATTCCTAGTCTAGGAAATGAAAAGGATGCATGCTATAGTTAACATGAATGACACATTTAAAAAGCTAAGAGTCTTTCATATAGCACAATGGAAAATTTGAAGTCAGAAGGAATGAGTGAATAAAGGGGTAGGTGTTTTACAACATTCTGTTGATACGAGAGAGGGAAAAACCTGAACTGCCTTTCTTATGTTTAATTTCTCAAAATTCATACTTCTGTGTCTAAAACACTGAGTTCTGGCAATAAGAGTCATCTTTACTGGTTCCTGGGCACATACGTCCTTAATATTCCTTAATATTTCTTGATGTAAAAAATCTTAAAGGGCTTTGTGGAAGCAAATGGTAGGGGAAAAAAAGTCAATACCAAAAGCTGCTATTGCCAGGACTAGTTGCAGTTATATCAACACCATAAGTTTAAAAAAGAATTCCCATGTGTTGTCAGAGTAGAGCTACACCCTACAGTCTGTAAATCCTTTCTGTGGTCCTCACCTTGGCAGTGGCATGAGGGGAAGCACCCTTCTCCAGTAACAGCAGCGCCACCTTCTGGTTGTCATAATGAGCAGCAACATGGAGCGGGGTGAGGCCATTCTGTAAAGGGTGTGTTTAAGTTTCAGTATTAATACATTAGCATCAGCTGCCCTGAAGCTGCCAGGATGCATGGAAACTGATATAGAGTAAGTCCATGTTAATTAATTAATATAGTCAATAGGAAAAAAATCAAAATAAATACCTCAAAATAAATACCTTACTTTTCATAACAGAAATGTAACTAAAATTTGAAAATGATCCGTTGAGCTTACAATTAGCACAGGGCGTCTTGAGTCCACCATGATTAAAAGTCTGAAATGCCATGTAAGAATTACTACATTAATATTGCAAGGATTCTTCTTAATATAGAGAAGTTCTGGGCCCTGTTTTGACATGAACACACATTTGAGGCACAGCTTTTTTAACACCTCCTGAATCAGTGTATAAGTGGACAGGTCACGGACAGACACCTCCATCATGTCTATTGGCTATAGTTTCAGCACTTACATCCATATTCCTTTTAGAAGAGTGAGCAAAATATCTTGAAATACAGATCTCCCAAGCTTCCAACTTGACCGAGTTATACAACGAATATATATTACTGAAAACTTTTTACCTTCCCTGCAGAATCTGCAGCAGCACGGCGTTGTAAGAGAAGTTTTGCCACATCCAGGCTTCCATACTTGGCTGCTACGTGCAAGGGTGTAAAACCCTTCTGAAAATGTGAAGACCAAAAGTAAAATGTAGTATTTGTGACTGGTAACAAAATATTATTTTTATTTGTTAGCATATTAAGCAAACGATACTGATTCTCCATTTGGGAAAAATACTGGAAGCATTAAATCTGTTGGCTATAAACAAGGACTAGGGTAAAAAATAAAACTTAAGCAAAGAGCTTGGCTCAATAGACTGAACAAAAGAAATTTTATTTTGAGGGCTTGGAGACTGAAATTTGACTTTATAGGCTTGGAATTTATGTGTCAGTAAAATGGCTCCGATTTGTGAGTGAAAAGAAAAACCCTGTCTTTTTCTTGCCTCTAAAATTAATAGGATTGAGACAATAGTGCCTTCTGTACAGGCTTTTTCTTTTTTTCTATCCTTTTTATAATGCCTGAATTCCAAATTTCTTCATTTAAGGTTTAAGGTATTTCAGCAGCCATGATTTAAAAAGACTGTGAATCCATTGATTGCATTTTCTGCAGAAATAGCAAGAGAAAATGGTGGACAGAATAAAACCTGTTCACCATTAAAAAGCACCTCTCTTCCTGACTTTCATCCCTTTTCTCAAAAGACCCACACTTTACAGAAGACCAATTCCTTTGGGAAAATACACTCTACTTCTGGCAGGATGTCGAGCTGATTAACACCAGACTTTTAAACTACTGCTCTCCTACACATGTTTACACGTACAGATTCAATGTCTTGTGTGCCTAACCAATGTCACTCTCTGTAATTAGCAGTGTGTTACACATACAGCCAAGTCCCTGGGCTCAGATTGCAAGGATGGCACAGTTCCTACACCATGATCTCAAATCCATCCTTTTGGCCAGACAGTCTAACCACATGCTCTTCTGGCACTGCATTGAGAGTGGGAGAATTCTAAAGCTGACCGGGGCTTGCAAAACACACACAGCAAACATGCCTGTGTTCAGTGATCTAAGATATGACTTATCCTCCAGACCACTGAAGATCTCATCAGAATACAGAATATCCCTCAAGAAGCAATACTGCTTCTTCACAGTGTCACTACACAAATTATTTTTAGCTAAGATGTCATTTCTCTTTTTGCTTTTTTTTTTTTGAACATTGGGTACTAATAAGTCCTCGGAGGAAAGTAAATCTTTTGCTTTTTCCATGTGTGGGACAAATACAGAAAGTGCATGTAAGCATTTGTTAATGCTCTCCTCCCTCCACTTGATCCACACAATGACTGGGGTGACACTCAGTATGAAGTAGAGTTCTCTGAGACAAACCACATGGTAAGAAAGAAAAAAATAAACTCCTTATCCTTAAAGTCTTGCTGGAATACTGATCCAGACCCTTTATTAACTTGCAAACTATTATTTGACAAAACTACATAGAATCCTTACTGAAGAATCACAAAATAGAGGTTGGACAGCATCTCTAAGAGTCGCACATCTTCCTTCTTCCCCTATGTTAATCTCATCAGGATTTCATTTACCCTCTGATATTTATAAACACTTAAATAGCTTTAATGACGACAAGTCAACTACTCTTCAGAACTCCAGTCAGTTCCACTGTGGAACTGTTCTGTTTAATAGTTTCTTCCATTTAACTGTCTTAATTTACTATTGCTTTAGATATATTTTTAATCCTAAAAATATTTGGAAGACAAGGGATTATGTTGTACTCCCTATTTCTGTATATTACACATCTAAATTTCATTTATTTATCACCTTCATCTGATGAGACAATCACCCAGTCTCTCTTGGGTTATTATTACTATTATTATTATTGTTGTTATTATATAGTCGACCCTTGAACAACACAGGTTTAAACTGTGAAGGTCCATTTATACGCGGATTTTTTTCAACAGTAAATATTACAGTATTACGCAGTCTGCAGTTAGTTGAATCCGAGGACGTGGAGGAACTCAGGCTACAGAGGAACTGTGGATATGAGGACAGATCACACGTTATAGGAGGATTTTCAACTTCGTGAAGGGTGGACACCCCAACCCTCTCATTGTTTAAGGATCAACTATACATTTGTTGTTTAGTTTATGAATTTTTTTTAAAAGATTTTTAAAATCCTTTCAACCCTTCTGATTTCAGCATTTGAATAATTATTGGGTAGGCTAAAAAGTTTGGGTTTGTTCGGGTTTTCCTGTAAAATCGTATGGAAAAACCCGAACGAACTTTTTGGCCAACCCAATACCAGCTTCTTACATCAAAACATGTTTTTACAGCCAAAGGCAACCAGGTAAGTCATAGCAGCCAGTGGGCTGCTCCTACCACTAAGAGGACAGATGCCACCACAATACTTGCGTTTATACTTGCAAACTTCCTTCTCCTCCAGATGCAGTATTTATGCCTTTTTATTACGAGCAAATGTAAGATGTTTCCTTATCTGAATTGCTGTTGTATTTGTGGCAATTATTTTGCACTGCGAATAAGTCACTTGTTGTAGGCTCCAACGTGTCTCATTCTCCTTCTCTTCTATACTAGTCCAATTTCTTTTGCTCCAATTAGCTGTGTTCATGTTTTATTCTAAGTCATACCCAAAGAGTGAATCTCAAATATAATGTGTCAAGCAGAGAAAAAATTACTCTGCCCTAGCTCGAAACTTGGAACATAAGTAAAATTCTTTGTTAGGTGTATATTCTTTGTTAGATGGCAATAACAATGATAATAAAGTGTGAATCTCTAGCCCAGTTCTGTTTAGATGCTGTGTAGCTGGTAAAGTATATGGAGCAGAAAGAGATTAATAGCTGATACCAGGGTTGGAAAAATGCAAGATTATGTAAAGGGAACTTCTAGGTAGTACTAAAACTCTTAACAAATACAGTATTGCCAATCTAATGCAATTTTCTCTTCCTCATTAGTAATACTAGCTCAATGTATTTGGGAATTGTATTTTTTTCCCTCATGGGAATATATTATAGATTTTTATCATGGAAAGTAAAGATAAAGTAGCCCTTGCTTTATGGAAATCATCTTAATTAAAGTCTAGAGGGAATTCCCTGGTGGTCCAGTGGTTAGGACTCCACCCTTCCACTGCAGGGGGCCCGGGGTTTGATCCCTGGTCAGGGAACTAAGATCCCACAAGCCATGCAGCATGGCCAGAAAATAGTAATAATAATAAAGTTCCAGAAACAACACTGGCATTAATTAGAAGAAGAGACTGCAGCCCTCCTTATTGAAGATATTATATGCAATCTCACAATCCCCCTTGGTCATTTAGAAAATGAATCCAAAATAGTCAAAGAGAAAGAAGTAAGTCGGAGGCCAAAGGAGATCCACCCTTCTTGACGCTCTGTGACTTAGGATTGCTCCTGGTCCACATCAGCAGGAAGCCACTCCTCTTACCTTGGTAGCTAAGGAGTGGGCTGCTCCTGCTTCCAGGAGGACTGATGCCACGTCTACCTGGCCTTCCCTGGCAGAGATGTGCAGTGGCGTGTACCCATTTGTCGTGGCCGCATCTGGGTGAGCCATATGTTGTAGAAGCAGCTGAACAATCTCTGTCTTACCCAGGCGAGAGGCAATATGCAAAGGCGTCTGTTCCTCCTACAACTCAAATCAAGTAAAAAGTTAGTGCCAGGACAGACCAAACTTCACTGGTAATACATTTCACTCAGATGTTTCATGATGTCTTCTTGGAATCTCTAGGAACCCCTACCCCCCAAAAGAAATTATTTCTACTCTGACCACAATTTATATCTTGCTATAGAATGACCTGTTGGGTCACAAAATCTTCCTTAGATTTTTTTAAAAGTAGATATTTCCATGAACGTGGTCCTTGTTATTTGGGCATGCCAAAATGTTTCTCAACTCATTAAGGCTTCAGCCCTCACTTATGTTTAAATATAAACCAGTTCATGGTTCTGAATAAGAAAGAAATCTAGTCCAGAAGTCCTAAGACCTAGATTCCCATCCAAAATCTTTCACTAAGAGACAGTATTTATTCTGGGAACTGTATCAAGAGAAAAAAAACGAGGGATGCTGGGAAAACTTTGTTCTTACTCCACTCAGCAAGCCAAGGATACAAATGCTGGTTATTTTCTTCAAGGAGAAACTGCGGATAAAGAAGATATTGTAATCTGATTTAAAAAGATGTTGTTCCAGGAAACGTTGCAGACGGGTCTGGGACTTACATCCAGGGCTTCAAAGCTGAAATGGAAGTCTGGCGAGAAGCAAATGGGGTTAAGTATTTGCCAAGTGCTTCTCATTTAAAAACAAGGAGAGGATATAGCTGGTATAAGGGACAGGAATGACACGTTTGAGGAGGCTCAAGAAGTCACCTGACTCTAATGTGTGGTCAGGAAAATGTTTTCAGTGTTAAGAAAACCAGGCCAAACCATTCTCTTGAGAAAAGAAAATGGTGTGTAACCTTAGTGATGAAAAGACGTATATCTCTACAGTCTGCCCAAGGGCATGTCATAACAAAGGTGAGAAAGGAAAAGCTGGGCAAACCTCCAGGGCTAAGAATGAATGCAGAAGGTAGGATAGGATAGGGAAGAACTGTTCAAATAAATGCAATATCTTAAAGTTATAAGGAAAAAAGTGTTAAGCGGAAGCTATAGGAGGAGATGAAATAGCACTGTATGCATTTCAGGGTGGTAAGAACTAAATAATAAATAGTAATAATACAATTATTTTAGTAATAGAATTGAAATTTTAGAAAAATGTGCACTTTATAAACTTCTTTCATGTGTGATACATACTTGACAAGTCCTATGTTTATAACAGACTTCAAAGGAAGGTATAACATGTACTATTTGACCATTTTTCAGAGAAAAGAGATTAAGAGGAACTAAATGAGTTCTCCAGGATGGTCCAAGGTCACTCAGCTATTAAAACAGAACCTGAATTCAGGCACTGGATTCTAAAGACATTTCTTTGTCTATTCATTCCACAGAAATAGACACAATATGATGGCCACTAAAAAAAACTAATAGGTCAAGGGGACTCAATAGGAAAGGGGACTGACAGAACTTAAAAATACAACTTTCTCTGAAATATA
The DNA here is from genome assembly GCF_030028045.1 of Hippopotamus amphibius kiboko. NCBI lineage: Eukaryota > Metazoa > Chordata > Mammalia > Artiodactyla > Hippopotamidae > Hippopotamus > Hippopotamus amphibius. The sequence goes on from NC_080198.1 coordinate 81,813,709, forward strand.
GAGGAGAAAATAGAGGAATGGAGAGAATTAACAGTTACAAAAAGAAATGCATAGGGACTTGCCTGGTGGTCCAGTGGTAAAGCATCTGTCCTGCAATCCAGAGGTTGCGGGTTCGATCCCTGGTTGGGGAACTAAGATCTCACATGCAGCGGGGCAATTAAGCCCATGTGCCACAACTACTGAGCTCGCGAGCCTCAACTAGAGAGCCCAAATGCCACAAACTACAGAGCCTGCGTGTCCTGGAGCCAGCTCGCCACAACTAGAGAGAGAAAACCCGCATGCCACACTAGAGAGAAGCCCGAGTGCTTCAACAAAGAGACCGCATGCCGCAACGAAGACATCACACCACCAAAAAAATAAATAATAAAGAAAAATAATAATAAATAAATAGACAGCAAAACACAATCAATCAAAGACCAAAGAACCGGAGGATAGCTATGATGAACATCTGTTGTTTCTGGGTTTCCCTGCTTGGACCTCTGCCCAGCAAAATTTGATTAGGGTGGATCTTGCAAGTGACACACTCTAACGTGTTTTCAGTGAGTGAGGGGGAGCTTTGGGACAACGGTGATCCCTTAACGCATAGCTGAGAAGTGGCAATCCTTGACTGGTGGAGGCCAAGGAACTGGTTAAATTATCAATCAGTATCTCTTGGCTCTCAGACTATAGAGCATTAAAGTACCTGTTTAAGAAAAAAAAAGAAAAGTTAAGAAATAAGCTGTCTTGCCCATTTTTCTTCAACTTTTGGTACACTCCTATCTGAAAGCAGAAAAGGGAAGAACATACAAATTTGATAAGAAAGTCTTTCCACCTGTAATCTGAGACTATAAGACCTTTGGAGGTTTGGGTAATCGTTTCCCTGTTCAATTGCAAAAGTTGAATTTGCCACCCCAAGCTAAAACTAATTCAATCCAAGGCAAAGAATTGGGAAAGCACAGAAGATAATATTCATGGGAAGAGCTAAAGAAAAAACTGTCGGCAGCTTGGTCCCCTAGGACTCGTTTTCCAAACATAAGGTGCAATAATTTTCTCATCATAAAGCATCACTGACAGTGATACAGCCTGATTCAGGAAGACGTGAGCTCTGCCTTACCATCACGACTAGTTTCCAAAATTAGAGAGACTTGCTAAGCCCCACCTCCTTTTACCAAAAGACAGAAATGGCAAAGGCTGGGACAGGGTTCAAACGTTTGATAAAATTTCTGCTATTAGTCACCAGCTAACAAGATTCCCAGGAACCAAATCTATCAGCACCTAACTAAAGTTTTAAGTGAGTTAAGTTTCAGGTGAGTTTAAGAGTAGGAGCCCTGTGATTGCTCAATCCCTAAAGCAAATGCCAGACCCCCATACTGTGTGAACAGAACACAGGCCCCTAAAGCAAGAGCTCTCCTAGAAGGGCAGGTCCCAGTGGCCCTCTCAGTTATGTCTATGGAGGACACTGGACAGGAAAGGACCTTCCTGAGAGCAGGAGCTGGAGGGCAAGCACACTGGCTGACCCAGGAACTTATGCCACTGCAGCCTCTGCCTTCCAGTCTGTCCAGCAAAATATGTCTTATGCTCTTGACTGGTGAATAGAGTATGCTGCTTGCCTTTTTAAAAGAGATATTATTGTGATGATATGACTTTTCTTTCATTATATATTGGGAGTAGGCATAAAATATGACTTAGCCCCCTGATTATATAACTGTGAGGTATTATCTCTAAACCTGTCAGAGAAGAATGCAGACTACTCAGAGATCTTCACCTTCGAGATCACTGTAGTAACTGGGTATAATTTTTTACTATCTCCCCTTTGTAAGAGAGTGAATTGTAAAGCAATGGTATTAGGTTAAGAGAGGGAGTTTTCAGAAGTGTATGCATGTGGTAATTTGACTACAAACAATGAAGCAGTTTTATATTAAGAGATAAATGAGAAACTCTTTTATTATTAAGTATGGATTACAAAATATTTATCAGGAACACTACCACAATTTCTGGTAAAATTAATGAAGTTCATGATACTCAGAGTGCATTGACTGACCGTAATTTTTTTTTAATAGCTGATTTGCCAGGTAAACTTAAAAGGAAATGAGAATAGGCGGAGCACCGAGGATTATTAGGGCAGTGAAACGACTCTATATGATACTATAAGGATGGATACCTGTCATTATACATTTGTCCAAACCCATAGAATGTATAACACCTAGAATGAACCCTAACATAAACTATGGACTTGGGGGGATAATGACGTATCAATGTAGGTTCATCAGTCATAACCAATGTACCACTCTGGTGGGGAATACTGATAACAGGGGGCCTATGGGAAACCTCTGCACTTTCCTCTAAACTTTGCAGTGAAACTAAAGCTCCTTTTATTTTTATTTTTTTTAAATTTATGTATTTATTTATTTATTAATTTTATTGGCTGTGTTGGGTCTTTTTTGCTGTGCAAAGGCTTTCTTTTTAGTTGCGGTGAGTGGGGGCTACTCTTCATTGTGGTACGTGGGCTCCTCATTGCCGTGGCTTCTCTTGTTGTGGAGCACGGGCTCTAGGCGCGTGGGCTTCAGTAGTTGCAGCACATGGCCTCAATAGTTGTGGCTCACGGGCTCTAAAGAGCAGGCTCAATAGTTGTGGCGCATAGGCTTAGTTGCTCCACAGCATGTGGGATCTTCCTGGAGCAGGGATTGAACCTGTGTCCCCTGCATTGGCAGGCAGATTCTCAACCACTGCACCACCTAGGAAGCCCTAAAACTGCTTTTAAAAAATAGTGTTTAAGGGGGTGGGGAAAGGGGAAAAAGAAAAATGCCAAGGCAGAGAAAAACAGTTTGAATAACAAAAGCACTTGATATATAAAAGCATAAAATACCAATGATGATTACCAAAGAACATAAATTACACTACACGTACAATGGATAGAAAGGCAGAAAAAAAATTAAAAGTACGAGAGTAATGTCAAGGCTGCCCATATATCATTGGATTCTTCATGAAAGTCTGCGGGAAAAAATGCTATAAAATTCAGAGTTAGAAAATATTAAGAAAGTCTGGAAAGGAGTTTCAAGGTTTCTAAGTCCAACCCTTATATTTTAATAACAAAGACCTGGAAGTGAAATGACTTGCCTGAAATGACAATTTGTATGATTCCAGATGAATGTTTTCAATCCAACACAATACTATTTCTAAAATGGACTCACTAGGGACTTCCCTGGTGGTGCAGAGGTTAAGAATCTGCCTGCCAACACAGGGGACATGGGTTCAAGCCCTGGTCCGGGAAGATCCCACATGCTGTGGAGCAACTAAGCCCGTGCACCACAACTTCTGAGCCTGTGCTCTAGAGCCCACGAGCCACAATTACTGAGCCTGAGTGCCACAACTACTGAAGTCCGTGCACCTAGAGCCTATGCTCCACAACAAGAGAAGCCACTGCAATGAGAAGCTCGTGCACCGCAATGAAGAATAGCCCCCTCTCTGCTGCAACTAGAGAAACCTCGCACGCAGCAATAAAGCCAAAAATAAATAAATAAATTAATTTATAAAATAAAATAAAATGGACTCACTATGGTAGGATTCACGGTGAAGTGAGTTCTACCTTAGATATATCAAATATCAAACAAGGAGCGAGAAAGCATTTAAATATTCCATGAGAATCCCAAAGGTGTTAGTGCAAAAGTTAATGAAACAGCACAGAAAAGGAAACAGAAGATATTGATAAAATATTCAGTGTAAAGGAAGAAGGTGAAAAAAGCAACTGGGAATGGAAATTTTTTTAAAAGGAGAAAAAAAATCAAGTTGTGGGAATTAGAAACAGGAGAATTCAATCACACAATCTCCTGGGCCAAAATTCATTTATTTTGGAATAGTGGAAGGACAGAACGCCTAAATATGGAAAATCAGAGTAAGAAGAAAAGTAGAACTCATCATAGCAATGAGGAAAGTAAAAGAGATGAAGGGAAACAAAACTTTGAATATGATTTGTTTTTAAGTAACTAATGAGGAATGTCTATGGAAATGTGATTGCCTTTGGTGGTAAGAAATAAATTTTAATGTGTATAGTATATATAATATAGGTTAAAATGTTTTAAGTCATGAAAATTAAAATATATGTAGAAGTGCTTTCATAGGTTAAAAAATTATTAAAATGTTAGTGAACGCCAAATTTCTTAGTACTAAATCTATATTTTTTTCAAATGTTAGTGTTTCTGAAATTGAAGTGCATTTTCCATTGTGTATATTTACTGTACCATTTTATTTTTGCCTGAAAAACTGTTACTGAATTGATGTTTTTTCTTACAGTCCTTGGCATTTCCACATCAAGAGACGAACAACAGCAGCATCTCTTAAAGATGGAACTCATGCACACAACAGAAGAAAACCCCAAGCACCGACACCTACCCTGGCTCTGGCATCAACAAGGGCACCGTTTCTCAGGAGGCATCGGACCACTTCCACCTGCCCCGCCCGGGCTGCCATGTGCAATGCAGTCTCCCCACGCTGCCAGGAAACAAAGATCATTCAATCGTAAGTAAACCCACTGCTCTGCATGGCATAGAAGAAAATTGTGCCTTTTTGTGAAATATAGCATTATATCCAAAAGTTTAAGAAAACTATGAAAAGGCGTAATTATTTCATAATTGTTTAGTCTGGAAAAAACAGTTTTGTATCTTCTCCGTCTTCAAAAGGATAAGACAAGTGTTTATTTTTTTCTTTTTCACTCATGACAAATTAGTGAACTTACCCAAACATTCAGGATACCCTGAGGTTTAACTTTACAATCAACATGGCATAACCTACATTGCTTTTGGTGATATGAAGTTACCTTTCATCCTTCAAAAACCTAAAATATGTCACACTTAAACATGTGATTACAACTCGATCCTGTTTTTATGAGAAACTCTAGCTGCTGAAGATCAAGGCAATGCAGTGCAAAAAAATCACATCATCTGTAGCATATATGTCATTTCTTTTCAGAATTCAAAATTTACTTCTGAAATAAATTATTTTTTTACATCGGCTTTATTTGTGTTATGAAACTAGATAAAGAGTGTTCATACGAGGAATCTGATTTGCCCAGGAGATCCCCTACTTATTATTGATAAGCATATTTAATTATAGACAGTTATTTGAGAGAACTACTTAGAGATGAGTAAGGCAATGTTAACAGTTGAGGTGGGCAGCACTGAGCTTCAGGTCTCTCCTCAAATATCTTAGTGCTGCGTCCAGGAAGACATACTTGTCAGGTAAAGGTAGCTTAACCTGCAGCATGAAGGATGATGGTTAGATGTAAGAGAATTTTCTCATTGGGAAGCCTGTTAATTGCTGCCTCTAAGAGAAGGTTTTTTTTCCATCAGCATATTTTAAAACCACATGTAGTTCTAAAGAAAGCAGGGATTCATTCTTTCAAACAATTTTACAGTTATAAAAGAATAAGATGCTGGAATAAAAGTTATTTTAGTCACCACAACTATACTAGAAAATAAGGTTGATTTCAACCAGGTAAAGTAAACTATTCCAAATAAACTAAATTGGTTTCAACATTGGTTGAGGTAATTGGATAACGTTTGACAAATTCCAGTGAATAATTTCTTTTGATTCCTTGCACAACAAACCCTTAAACCCAGATTTAAGACAAACTTTAGTTTGGTACTTAGCTTTCAGTTCATTTTTTGCTAGTCTTTAGAGACCTTATGAAGTTATGAGAAATTCATTTCCAATGATTTGATTTTGAAAGCATTAAATTGGATGTCTACTCTAATTTTCTTTCTGTTGATGATTCATTTATCCTGTAATGGCCTTATTTTCTGATGATGCCTTTTCACTTTTGTAAAGTAAATGTATCTGGAGTACGTTATTACATAAAACAACATGATCAGAATAGCAGTATTTGTTTTCAGACTTTGGATATGTGACAAGATTTTTGCTCTTCAGACAACCATGACTTTTAACTTTTCTACATCACGTAAAACCTGTCTCTAAATAGATGAAGCTTGTGATCTTCTAACTGTTAAAAAAAAAACCCTCAAATCTTTATTCCATTTCTAAGTCTTATAATAGTATAGCAATTTTACTAATTTTAATGGAAATGAAGACAAAAATGATTTTCCTTATAAGAAGTTAAGTCAAAGAGGCCTCAGGAGTACCTACTCAATGATGAATTTATACATTTACAAGCCAAGCTTTATCAATAAGAGGTTTTCAAAATGTAAAAGGTTTCAAATACTAGTCTTAGTATTTCTAGTACCTTTATTTATGTTTAAAATAAGTTATTTTTATGATGTTTACACATTTGAAATTGACAAGTTAGATATAAAACCTAACCTAAAGTATTAAACATTATATTCAAAGAAAAAATATATATATATACACACATATATATATGCAAATGGTCTCTCTACTTTAAAACAATGGTCTTGTTTAATCCTTTTTTAATGATTTTTGGCTAATCGACCTTTACATAAACTGCCCTTACCCTTTTATATTATGTTACACTTGTTTATACATAAGTATAAATAAGAAAATGAAAGAGGGTATATGCATTTTAATCAATAACTTCCATTTCTTAGTTATTGAGCACCTCTTCTTATTCAATGCCGTGTTTTCCTTATCTTAAACTAATTAACTTTAGGGATAAGGGGAAATTCTTAAACATAATATGAAGTGTGAACTTAGCCATGAAGCCACTGATTTACTGTAAGAAGAAAAAAACTCAGTTGTCCCCCACATTGCACTCTGGACAGCCCCCAAAGTGCTGGGTTTTCTACTGCCACGGTTGTCAATGACTACTTTGGATTATGGGTGTATTACGACTGACAGTTCAGCTTTCTAGGTTTTAAAGTGCATTTGTGAGCTTTCTGAAAAGGGAGCTTTGCAGTAATAATATCTGCACTTGACTGAGTTATTGGTACACTTCACACTTGTAGTGAATCTTAAGACAAAAACAAGACTGGCAGGAGAATGGGTATGCTCATGTCCAAAGCAGGTACTACATTTCATGCCCCTCCTCCCAGTTGTTAAAACTTGACTCTGCTGACTTCCACTTTGGCTGCATCAGTTGGAAAGCATCAAAGCACAACAGACAGCATTGCATTCAAAAATGCAACATGATTTCAGGCAACACACAAAGGCTCCAAGGGTAGGGTACTTTGGGGTCAGGATATGACCAACTCTGACACAGCAAGCAGGCAGTCAGTGTTCACACGGTTTCGTAATCAACCCGCAAAGAGTTTTGGATCCAGTATCTATATCCTCACGTTCTGAGAATACACCAGTTCACAGGCATCCCACTGCTAGAGAAAGTTAAATTCCTCTAAATGTAGGGTTGCCAGATTTAGCAAATTAAAATACAGGATGGCCAGTTAAATCTGAATTCCAGACAAAGAATACCTATTTTAGTATAAGTGTGCCTCAACTATTGCATGGGACATACTTATACTAAAAACAATTATTTGTTGTTTATCTGAAACTCAAATTTAACCAGGAATCCTGCATTTTATCTGGCAACGCTCTCTATATGGTATCTGCTCCCTGAAGGACACATTATACAAAAATTAAAATGAACAAACAAAAAGGAAGTAGGATACACGTTTGAGGAGAGGAATACATTGGCAGGTGCCTCTCAAATATTTGTTTTGAGAGGGCTGAAGGGAACGAGTATGTAATGGACAAATGAGAAGATAAAACAAAATGAAGAACTTTATAATGACCAACAGGTAGAAGTTAAATTTTAATATAGCAACTGCCAAATTTGGGAGTATTTAAGAACCTAAATATGTCAACATTTTTATTATTTTAATTGATGTTTTGTTTATTTTTATTTGAAAATCTATATGTAGCCTATACAGTTTTTTGTTTTTGTTTTTGTTTCTTTTGCAGGGTGGAGCATATCAATATGGAGTAAATCCATAACTATCCAATAATTTGGAATTGGTCAGTTAGGAAGCAAATTAAGAGTGCCACAAAATCATACAATCATTTCATGTGGCTTTTCTTTGATGATTTTGCAAAAATCTCCCCTCAAAAAGATTAACATAGGGGATTTCAATCAAGCATTGCATAGAATATACTTGTCTATGCTATCATGATAACATGATAATATAATTTAACATAGTATCACCGTTACTCCTGAGATCCTGTAGGCATTTTAATGCAAAGAAGGAAAATACAGTACAGTGGGAAAGTACTCAGAGAACTTCTTTTAAAAGGTACTGGTTTGTATAGCTTTCAATTTAAAAAAGGGAGGTGGTCATCTCTGAACAGAAAAAGGATGCTGTTGATTTCTTTTAAAGTTGTAAGAAGTGACCATAAATTAAACTCAAATTGGCATGTTGTGAAATTACTCTTAACCTTAATGGAGAAATTAAAAATTAGCATATATTATTACTTTAGGATCAATAAGTTATAATTAGGGGAATGTATAAATACAGACTATATTTTAATTCTTTAATGATTTTATACTCCAATTGTGAATAATATGAAGAGGTATTAAATCATATTTAAAACCAAATAAATTTATTTCACATGGATTTTGTCCACACATCAGAAACTTCAGTACAGAAACAGTGTATAAAATACAAGGAAATGAGAAAATGACAGGGTAGATGAATGAAAAGTAAAACTGAACATTCCACTTCACAACTCTAAAGGAATGGGATACCAAAAATTAGCAACAATAGTAAGCCAATTGCTTTTAAAAATACAATTCATTTTAACAATAAGCACTAACATTTATTTGGGGAGTTATTTCTGTTGAATACTTTTTAAAAATCTCAGTATTCCAGTGGGCCTTCTTGATGAACTTCAAATACATGACAGCATTTTGTGCAGAGCAAGTTCTCTTGCTCAGGAGAAAAATCTGCATTCAGTGAACAAAGTTTAACTGGGCAGACTCAAAGAAAATAAAAGAAATATAAAGAAATAGGAAGTAAAAATCCTAATTTAGATTAGGTAGAAGAATTCTGGAAAATCCAGCATTTATTGGCAGAACAAAAGTTGTCTGGAGACCAACATGGATTTCAGGATACATAAAGAAGTTGCAAGGTATAACTAATTTAGCAAACCAGGTCAAAAGCAAACTCAAAGTAAGGTTAGAAAATGGAAAATCCACGTAATTGAAGGAGGGAGAATTTGATATTAAGTAAAGAATTTTCTAATATTGGTCTATCTCTCGTTAATCATTTGATATATGTGATTATGGTACTGACTTAGTATTTTAATCAAAATTACCTGGAATACGATTCACTCAAGCAAGTAGAGTGAGTCCTGAACATTTTATTCCAATCAATCATTCACGTTCAGAGGAGCTTTTAAAATGTCTTTTGTTTTATGAGTGTATTTAAGATGCATGTTCGATTCATCTGCACCAGGAAGCTGTCACAGTCTTACTCCACAGCTTCCATTTTATTATTTTCTAAAACACTTCTTACCCTATGGGGTTCCTCTCAGCAATGTTCTAGCAATTATTTCAATATGTTATCATGGGGGCTCTTTGCAAAGCTCAGTCACAGAGCTTTGATCACACACACACACACACACACATGCACGCACAAACATCCCTACACACCCACACGCTTCCTCTCGCTCTTTCTCCCTGTGGTTATTCTGACCCAAGCCATACTCACAATGTTAGTGACATCTGGAGAGGCTCCGTTCTGCAGCAGAAGGAGGACAATGTTCAAGTGGCCCATGAAGGCAGCCACATGTATTGGTGTGAGGCCAGACTGCGAAACAAAGCGACAGCAGTTTTACTCCTCTGCACCGGTGGGGGCTTTGGGGCTTCTTCAGATAAATAAAACTTGAGTGAAGAGGACAGAAGATGGATGGAAGGAAGGGGAAGAAGGAGTAAGAGAAGGACTGTTTCGTGACAAGCTGAAACATTTTTCTACCTCTGTTATAGCTTGGATTGAAGCCCCATATTTCACCAGCAGTTCCATGACTTTGATGCGGTTTTTCTTGCAGGCAATGTGCAGTGGAGTAAAACCATTCTGTGCAAAAGACAATCAAGTTAGTTGAAAACATGCAGAAACGATTCTCACACAACTCCATGCTGGCACATTGCAGGCAGTAACATTACATCGTCACGTAGTGTTACCATTTCTTCAAATGCTGTAGGTGTTGGATTTAGAGAGAAAGTGGTAGTATATTCCTGAAGCCTCTGAACTTGGCTTACGTGTGGTGGGCAGGTATGGCACAGTTTGTATGGTTACAGAGAAAAAAAGGAAGAAAACTGCAGGGGCCTACTCTTCCAAGAAGGAAAAAAGGAGGCAATGATACTTTAGAAGTTCTAAAATGTTTTAAAGTATACTGATTGGTCAGATTATGAAATGGTTTAAAGATGCATCAAAGATAAGCACGTGTGTTTCTGATGATGAGCTATTTCTTAATGAGAAAAATTATTACCTGTTTTACTTCAAAAATCTAAAAGCATAACTACCTCCATAATAAATGTTTCAGCTTAGCTACATTCTTCAGGGAATAGGTGTTACAAATTAACAGACAGCATTATTTGTGTTGATAATTCTTTATATCCATAAGTTATATTGTTTATATTAAAAAGTTTTTATGAGTTGTTGCATGTTAGCAGAAATCATTATGTTGATAAGATTTTATACCCAGAAGTTATATTTCTTATATTTTTAATAACATATTTTTATATGTCAATCAGATATATTTTGTTTTAAAAAGAAATTATTAAGTTCCTGAATATTTTCAAAACAGGCATGGAGAATTTTTGGGATAACTGGAAGAAGCTATCTCTTAGAAGCAAAGGAATGTGGAGAAGTCTTTAAGGTACTTTCTAACATTCCGTATTAGGCTAATGTGCAGAATTGGGGGAAACTACATAAAAATTTGTTAACTAGCCTCACGCTTAATCCTTGTGTGTTATATCTCAGTATTATATTTTTATTTGAACAATGACGTCTCCATATAGAATTACTGTATCTATTCTGCTAGTTAACAATGTTGCATGTCCCAATAGGCACTGTTTATCAGTCAATATTTTTCTACACTAGCAGTTCTCAGGAAAGCATATGATTTTCTTTAACCTAACGACATTATTGTTCACAATATCTGTTAAGTAATTTCCCATTTATGAGCTATGTAATAAGCCAGATATAAATAACCACATGTATATGCAGCACTTAAAAGATCTGCAGTGATTAGAGTATGATATTTTACATGCTTATTGACCACCATCCAATTGAAAATAAGTACTTTCCTCCTTATAAGAAAATAAATATCCTCACAAAATTGTACATAAACCTAAAAGTATAGTTGCTTTCCAGGCAATAATAAATAAATTGATTCCAGTGGAAAATTTATAATAAAATATGATTCAATATTTGCTAATTCTAATGACATTCTCTTAAAATATTGACCGTCTAAAGACTGATTTAACTTACATAAACCATTTAACAAATAGAAAAAAGGATTTGCTTTAAGTTTGAGAATTAGGAAACAAGAGGCATAAATTAGTACATGCCTAATACTTTCAGTGATTGTGGTTAGAATATAAGTGAAGCAAGGAAGATTTTTTCAATATTAGACCTTGGGAGAAACAGAAGCTGCTCTAGGGACAGCCTCTTGCAGATTTCTCTTGAGCAACTCCTGAAATGGTTTATATAAAAATGCTTCCTGAAGCAAAAAGATGCTAAGCATTACTTTCCTATTAGCCTATGGTTGAGTAATCAGGTCAATAAGGAAAATCTCCAAGTGAATTCTTCACAGATTACATTTTACATTATCTTACATAGTCAAATCTGTTCACCACTTTGAAACCTTTTTTTTTTTTAGCCAAAAAGAGATTAATAAAGTTCAAGTTTTTCAATTTTACCCTGACTGTATATATATATAGAGGTGTCTAGAACTTATTTTATAATTGTCGATTTTTCAACTTCTATTTTTCGTTTAAAAATGCTTATCACTCCAGAGGTTTCATACCTTATTTGCTAATTATGGCAATGTTACCTTGGTGTTCTCTTAAATCTACCCTTGCCATCATTTAATAGCAAACTGTGAAGGCATGAAGTAGGCAGGCAGCTTGTGGGAGGTGACAAATTTAGAATTAACTGCGTATCTGTAACCATGCACGGCTGGTGTCTGCAGCCATCGGTCAATCAATGTGGGTTTGCTTGTGTCGATCTGTATTCAGTTAATCTGGACTGGGCCAGGTTTACCAGGGCTCTGGCGTTTGGATTGGCTCTCTTATCCAGAAGGAGTTTGGTTACACGGTAGTGGCCACAGTGTGCAGCAACGTGGAGGGCCGTCAGGTAGTCCAGAGTGACATCATCCACAGGTGCCTTGTGCTGGAGCAGGTGCTTCACACATTCCACGTGGTCCCCCTGTGCAGCCATGTGAAGCGGAGACAGCCCATTCTGCACATCAAAATCAAACCAAATCAAGTCCACATTTTAGTCATTACTTTCAGATTCTGAAACACAACAAAGTCAGTTCTTGACATTTGGTACCACTGGTAGCAGAGAAAAATAATTTCCACTGGACACCTAAACATACAGCTGACTATGTTTGGTAGAGAGGGAAGATAAGAGAATGTTTAATTTCATAATTATGATATTCTTAGGCAAAAATTAACATGTCTCTCATGAATGAATATATAGTACGTGTAGCAATTCAGTTGGCTCTCACAATTATTAGGGCACTATTAGGTATACTGAAACAAGTAATAGCTGATGCTTAAATTATCTGTATCCAATTCCATACATAGAAATCTACATTCAATTAATTTCTCTGCATGAATTTCTTTACGTCTCAATGGAGGGGGAGGTGGATGCAGGAGGAGCAAGTGGGTGGGTCTAGGAGAGAAGGAGACTTTGATCATCTCTTAGATCCATGCTGCTCGGAAATTCTGCAACTTATTTTTCCTATCGTGAGACATGAATTGGATTTGGAGAAAGCAGTCAGATAAGAGCTAGAAAAGTATAACGCAAATATGGACCACATGTCAATGACATTCCAGCTTTAAAATTTTGAGGATAATCTAAATTTATCATCATTCATACTGACAAAAACAGCTCTAGCCTTAATTCTTAGAGGAGGTCAACAGCAAGAACACAAGACAGCACGATAATTCACTAATTATTAGTCTAGGTAAGACTCATTTTTTAAAGTTAAATAAATAAGCTTATAGGAAAAAGCTAAATTAGAAAACATTTGCCCATTTAAAGAAGGGGGCTTTTGTCTTTTCCTGCTAATCAATGCAAATATAGTCACTAGAAAATAACTGTTGACCAAGGATTTAGTTTGGCAGTCATTATATTCAAAGAAGCAGAAACTGTCTGGATAAAGAAGCCTGAATAGGCCATAGGCCCAACATTCTCAACAAGGAAGGTGATTTCAACAGTGTAGGATAGTCACAGATTATGCAGCCACAGATGCTTTTTGCTGTGTGCTTATATATGAATGCTTTATGCTGTACCTCTATATGATGCTTTATGCTATATCCTTATATATGAATGATATTTGATTTTACGAGGCAGCCACTAAAAAGTTCCATCTAGATAATCTGTGATCTTCGTTAGTGATATGACAATTACTGGCAAATTCTGTAGATGAGATTATTTTATGATTTGTGGAACAGTATATCTGCCTCCTTCAATTTGATATAGGCCTTTTATTGGTTATAACATGACTAGTATGAAATTTTGTTATTTCCATTTAAATTTTAACCTGTTTCTTCAACAAAGCTTTCCATAATTATCTCTGCATTACCCAGCCTAAAATGTTACATTTTAAAGACAGATCTCTACAACATTCATAGTATATGTATGAGAATAAAAATAATGAGGATGACTTATTTCTCACCTTCGTATATTTCTGATTTGAAGCCACCCTTTCATGATCTGTGTGGCACATCTCTAAAGACTGAGTTCATTCTATATAAATTTTGAATGTGTGGGCTGGTTTTTGCTCCAAATGATTTCAATTAAATATTCAATTAAGATATAATGTAGGGAATTCCCTGGTGGCACAGTGGTTAAGAATCCGCCTGCCAATGCAGGGGACACGGGTTCAATCCCTGGCCCAGGAAGATCCCACATGCCTTGGAGCAACTAAGCCCCTGCGCTACAACTACTGAGCCTGTTCTCTACAGCCCGTGAGTCACAACTACTGGGCCCACATGCCACAACTACTGAAGCCCACATGCCTAGAGTCCGTGCTTGGCAACAAGAGAAGCTACTGCAATAAGAAGCCTGTGCACCACAGCAAAGAGTAGCCCCTACTCGTTGCAACTAGAGAAAGCCCGCACAGCAACGAAGACCCAACACAACCAATAATAAATAAACAAATTAATTTTAAAAAAGACACAGCAGAGGGAGGGACTAAAAAAATTTTTTTAAAGATATAATATAAATTTCAAAATATGTGCTTGTTTTGGCTGCTTTGTTTTTCTCAGCTTACCCTAGTAACAGCATCAGTTGATATGAATCATGTTCAGAGCATGGGGAAGATGAAATCCAGAGAAAATGTAAGACATGTCCCTTGTCTAAATTTTTGCTGCATTTAAGGATATAAGGGTTGTTACATTTCCCATTAAAAAACTCTGTGTGATTATCTTCAATTTTGTCTCATGATATTTTCTAGTAACCCAAAGGAAACTTCCAACAAATCAGCTCATCCCTTGTTTTCTATTTATATGGATAAGAGTTTTCCCTATGGTTGGGCATATTGATGAAATGAGACAAAAAATACTAGATGTACTGTGCCATAGAGAACAAGATGCTTGTTTATTGGTTCTTTGTGGCCAATAAATTAGTAGCTATACTAACTCATGCTTTCCACATCACCTATTAATCCCAATTATAATCAGCCAACACCACTGGTGAGTAATTCTTTTTACTAGTATTGTCTATTGTCTAAGAGATAAAGATTGGAGAGCTAAAAGACATCTTGTATTGCTACTTGTGCTTCATTAAAAGACAATTTTACATGTATTTTATAGCCATCTCAGAGTATCATAAAAAGACAGACTAATAGAATGTAAGAAATGTTCTCACTTATATATAATATTCTCATTTACATATAATACAGTAATATTTACATTTCCACCTGCGGAGAGAATAGCAGGTAAAAACACGGAAAGAGGGGCTTCCCTGGTGGTGCAGTGGTTAAGAATCCATCTGCCAGTGCAGGGGACACAGGTTCGAGCCCTGGTGCGGGAAGATCCCATATGCCACGGAACTACTAAGCCCGTGCGCCACAATTACTGAGCCTGTGCTCTAGCACCCGCGAGTCGCAACTATTGAGCCCACGCTCCGCAACTACTGAAGCCCATGTGCCTAGAGCCCGAGATCCACAACAAGAGAAGCCACTGCAGTGAGAAGCCTGTGCACCAAAACGAAGAGTAGCCCCTGCTCTCTGCAACTACAGGGCACCCACGTGCAGCAACGAAGACCCAACACAACCAATAAATAAAAATAAATTTAAAAAAAAACATGGAAAGAACTTGAAGTTATACATTTAATACAGCTTAATGCATGTTTTTTAAATTTGAAATAATTTTCAAAGTTTGATATCTACTACTCATTCCTCAAACACAAATATTGAGCAACTAGAATATGCTTGGCTGATGCTTTGATTTCAAGAAGAATAGAGATTATCAAAAAAATGTCTTGGAAAAAAAAAAAATGACTATACCTATAGATAGCCAGTGGGAAGTTGTTGTATAACAAAGGGAGTTCAACTCGAGGATGGAAGATGCCTTAGAGGACTGGGACGGGGAGGTTGGGGGGGACTCAAGGGAGGGTGGGGGGGGAGTCGAGGGAGGGAGGGAATACGGGGATATGTGTGTAAAAACAGATGATTGAACTTTGTGTACCCCCCCAAAAAAAATAAATAAATAAATAAAATTTTAAAAAAAATGTCTTAAAGGGTTTGTTGGACCCCGTCTTCCTCATAACAACTCACCTTTGTCCTTGCCAGCAAGGGAGCCCCCCGCTCCAGCAGAAGCTCCACCACTTGGTCATGTCCGCTTCTTGCAGCGCAATGAAGGGGTGTCAACCCATCCTGCCAAAGGAATAAAAGATAGGTCTGAGTTCCCTTTTTTTAAAAAACCAAGATTATATCTATTGCCACCTTGAAGAGAGGGTCTTCCACACTCAGTCCTAGTGACTCAAGAGAGTAGTAATAGAATTGCTGTCAGTTAAATGATAGAGAAGAAGAGTAAGAGAGAAAACAAGACAGAGAGATCTTGACAGAGAAAAAGAGAATGAGAAAGACAGAGACAAAACAGAAAGAGGGAAGGAGCAAGAGAAATCCCACGTGTGGAGGTTTTATGTAAAAGACACTGTGGCTGCTCATGTGTTTGCATATTTAGGAAGACGGAAAAGCAGAGTGTGTTGCATTTGTTGAACTTGAAAGCCCTACTTGCCTGGAGCCACACCCAGAGATCATATTGTTATACTATTTTCATTCTGGTTGTCCTAACACAACTCCTAAAAATTCTTCTTTATCTAATTTGTCCGTCTGTCTTCTCTCTTGAATTGCCATTATTTTCGTAAATTCTCCCAAAATGCTCCTGAGGCTCGTAAAAGGAAAAGGTTGTTTTTTTCACATTCTTCTAAAGGTTTCCACTCATATTTTTCATCATTTTATAAAATACATAATCATTTTTCAAAAATTAAATTTATTATCAATAAACAGCATTAAAATAGCATTAAATAAAATTATGGCACAACTATATGTAATGCTATTTATAAAACTTTCTGACCTTGATAACGTCACAGGTAGTTTCTGATTCTAGAGCAATCTCCAAATACTGTCTTTTGTGTTTTATTTCTTTTTAGGGTGGCATGGCCAAAAAAAGCAGCATAGGTGGAAAATATGAGACAAAGTATAAGAATTATGGGCAAAATGTGAAACAGAAAATAAAATCATGATTGCATACATTAACTGGTGATTTCAGACTTAAAGGAAAAAAAAAAGATTGTCTCTGGGAAAGAGGTTGAGAAGGTAGGTAGTGGTCTAGAAAATGAGGGGTGATGAGCAGTTAGGGGACTTTAGAAGCTTCTGAGTTTTCCAGAACTCTAATGGACCATATCTCTGGGTTATGCTTTCCTCCTAATAAATAGGATTCATCTGGATTATAATACTCTTCCTGATCCAGTATTCTGGGATTTCTAAGTTACTATCTTCCATTTGCCCTTCCAGATTCACACTCTACTGTTCTCCCCTGTTTTGGGTCAGATTGTCTGATATCTCTAGATTGCATCAGTGGGCTACCCTGCCCTCTGGCTTCTGGTTGGGGCTGGCCAATGGGATGTGCAGCAAGACAAGGAAGCAATTCCGTGAAGGATCTCCTAGATCTGGCTGTGACTCTGCCCAAGATTATGGTCCTGCCAAAGCAGCCTTCTCCATACAATTTTCTCATTTGAAAGGCTCTTCTACTTCTCACCTTTCAGATCTAGGGTTGATAATGAGCCCTGCTGTTAACTAGCCCCAAGGATACCCCACTATCCCTTGTGCCTCCACTTCAGTCCAGCCACAATGGTATAAATAAGCCCTTATTAATCATCTCTATTCAAATTACCAACTTTGAGTGTGTCATCTGTTTTTGGCTAAGGATCTTGATAATTATTCCTTGCTTTGTTAAATCTATTTAGCCAGTATTGAGATACTAGATAACCAAAACAGACCTTGCAGTTGTGGTTACCTGGGAATTAGCAAGAAAAGACTGTCTTCTGAGAAACTACTGTAGTTGGGATGCCAAATTATTTTAAAGTTTGCCAAAAGGAGCTTTAAAGACAAACTGTGCGGGCAAAGTGATTAAAATGATAATGCTTTTGTGTCTTGGTATCAGTGCCTTATGGTGGAAATATAGAGCACTGGTTGCTATATAAGTGCAACAGCAATTAGCTGCAGCTTGATTTCTCAAACATATTCTTGGTGGGGGCTTCACTGAGATCTAGTTTGAGAAACCTAACACAGCAAATGAAGGCATGATGTGCATGGCCCAGTGTGTAGGCCCTGGAATCACAGAGCTCTGGGTGTGAGTCTCAGATCAGCCCACCATGGGTGAATCTCTCTTGAGGCTCAGCTTCACGATATGTCAAATGAGGATGATTTTTCTTACCCCGTTTAATTCACAGCCTTGTTTGAAAGATGAAGGGATGCTGCCTTAAACCATTTTTGAAAAGGCAGGGTATTGTTTTCTACGGATTACATGAAATATTCATTGTGTAATCATGTTGAAACCTCCAAAATGCTCTCAGAACAACAACAGGAAAATATGGAGAATAAACCCACAAGAACATCAAGCACAATAAGGATTAAAAAGTTGGTTCTAAAAAAAAAAAAAAAAAAAAGTTGGTTCTAAATCTTACAATTTAGTGATGTAACTTATCTGCCCTTATAAAGGATATGTGAATTATATCAAATTCAAGTTGCCCAACACGCTCAATCTGGGTAGATTTTGGATATTTTCAACAAAGTACAGTGTCTTATTATCGTCCTCCCAAAAATCTTTATTGAAAGGTTTTGTATTCAAAAACTTTTTAACTTACTCTTTTTATTTAGTTTTCACTCTTAGGGGCTATGATCTTTCATCATCTTTTTTTTTTTAATTGAAATTCTTAAGACTGTGTTTGAAGTTTACATTTTTCTCCCCTCCAGAGTCGCCTTCCCTGTGTTCTCTTTTTTTTCTTCGCTGGAATCAGTTCTAATCACACTGTGATGTCAGTAATTCTTAAAGGGACACCATTTATCTAGCTGGTAACCCACAGCATTAGCTTCTTACAACCACTGCTCTCCTAAGCTTCTCCTCTCTTCCCTCTCAGCTTAGATTATTCTTCCAGCAACGTATCCTGAAGTCTGTGTACTAATATAGGCTCTGCTAATTACTAAGCTCTGTGTCCTAGGTTAAGTTATATAACTCCTCTGGAACACATTTTCCCCATTGGTGGTCTCACTTCTCAAATGGAGACCTCCATATTTTCTCAACAAAAAAATACTACTACTTTGTAAGTTGTTAGGAAGATGAATTAGGATGATATCCATATGGTACTTAGCAGGGTGCCTAGAACATCATGTGCATATGATAATTGGTAGCCACTACTGTTACTATTTTAATTTTTACTTCCAATAACAAGGAGCAAGGGTGATCCCTTTTTATGATGTATTTTTTTCATTCATCATCCTTTAATGTTTTCTGTATACTTTTATTGTTTGCATTGAAATATGTATTTTAATATTTTAACCATAATCCTTATAGGAAGTATTTCTACATTAAAATAAAAAATAATTTTAAGAATAAAAAAGAATAATGCCTTTAATAAAACTTGAATTAATAATATTTTTAACTAGCTATAATGTTTCTGTTTTAACATTAAAACTAGGTTTTTCAGATACCAGAAAACCAGGGCTCTGGTAAAAATGTCTCAGAGTTTCACACTAGATTCTAGTCAATGATGAGAATGCCAACGGGATGCAAAATGTCTCAGTGATTGACATAGTGCTGGTGAAAGTGGTGGAGAAATTGTGGGTATGGTTTTTTAAAATTACCCCAAAGCCTTTATATATCTTGCTCTTCTCTAAATAATGAAAACCTTATAAGTGAGAAAATAAGAAGATCAAGGGAAAAATTTTGATGGAACACACTAAATTTGGAATATTTATGACTAATTTGACTGCTAGGGGACATTGAGAACTCTATGAAAAAAAAATGAGAGAATAATATTAATATTATTTTAAATTCCATATAAAGATGTACTATTGTATTACCTAAAAAGATAGTCAAAAACAAGTATAACATTTTTTAATTTAAAAATATATTTTTAAAGGACAAAAGAAAAAGCAAACCATATTCCTTTAGTAATCAAATATTATAGTTCCAGAACTGGCCTCCTGATTCCAGACCACAGTCCTGGATTTCAGTATTTACCTCCTACTTGATTTTACTTTTGGTAAGAAGCATACAGGTCTAATAGTTATAGCCCAAACTGAAAGAGCCTAACTGCTTTCAAAATCCTACCTGTTAGAGATGAGGAAGTATTTTTGCTTACAGGGAAGAGCTCAGTACCACCTTCAATATTATGACTGATCCTGAGGGTGCGCTGGAACCAGTTTGCACAAACTAATAAGAGTTAATTTTTTGCTCATCTTTTCCCAATTCTGCATTCAGTGATACCACATTGGTAGCTCTAATTGGCCATGATGAAAGTATGGAAGTATTTACACCATGGAAATCACCAAAGGCAAATGTTACAAATCAGAGATTTTTATTTTATCTTTTTGAAGAGCTGATTATTAAACTTTTACCAGGACACTGCTAAATTAATCCCCTGGGTACTACTGATTTGCATCTCTGAGTAAAGGGATATAGTCTGTCTTGTTAACTGCTGTATCTTTAGGGTTCATAACTTCAAGTAGGAAATCAATAACTATTTGTTTAAAGAAGGAATGAACAGAATGTCTGCACAATGTATACAATTAGAAAATCTATTTTCACTTTATAAATTCTTGAATGAAATTCCATGTATTTGCTATCTCTAAAGGCTATACTGGATGAAATACAGTCCAAATATTCCTTTCAAGAAGAAGAAACCAAGGCTTACATTTCATTGTGAACTTGCTCAAGGACAAGTAGTTAATGGCAGAACTAGTAGAATCTGTTTCTCTCCATTTCTTAGTATTCTTTTCATGAAAAAGCAATGCCTATTTGGAGTTAGACTTTTAAACTGTACATGCAAATGTATGCAGAGCATGAAAATTAGAGCATCTTTTGAAGAACAAAGTGAATATTGTGATGATCAATAAAAACAAAATCAATTGCCTCAATAATGAATGAGTACTCCAGAAAAGCAGAGCAATGTGCATCCTTAAGACATTGACCAAGATTACAATGTTTTGCATTTACGAAGTGCTGTCTTTCCATTGGTACCCTCAATTATTAGACAGTCTCAAGAGTAACAGAAAGGTAAGTGAAAAGGGACTTATTATGTTAGTAATGTACTTAAAGGAGGAGGTACAGAAACTCTTTCCTTTAAATATAGAGAACAAGTAAGCAAAGCATGCTGCATTATATGTAACTGTTAAAATTCTGCACACCTACAGCATAGCAAGGGAAAAGGTATGCCATCAAAGCAAAGGGTAAAAACCACATAAAACTCCGATGCAAAGACACTGGACACCACAACAAAGATCTTGATAGACAAAACAAACCACTCCAGAACTCCCACATGATAATATGACACAGGTGCTCTGGACCAAATGTCTCAGAGAAATGAGATTAAGAAAGCAACATTTCCTGAGGTCATTAAAACCCAAAATATACAGTCTGGGACTGGCATAGTTTCTAGAAGCTCAAAGATGATAAGGTTTATTAAACAAAATATTTGTTAGCATCAAGATTTGGAAAGGAATTAGATTGGATCCTTATTCCTTGGACTATAAGAACCCAAAGTCCCAGAATTAAACAAAGTGAACATCAAATATCACAAGGGACCTACTCCATCTACTTATTTTCACAGACTTCTTCCACCATATATTTCAAAATTTTATATAATAGGAAAGTTTAAAGTTTTGCTTAAGTCTATGATTAATCAAATCTACTCCAGAGAATTAATATTAAAGTACAATACTACTTTACTTTAATGTTTAAGCAAGTAATTGCACATAATTTCCATAACATAATAAAAAATTATGAGTAGCTAAGAAATTTACCCAATCCCACTTAAAAAATACCTAAAAGCTGATTCGCACACAACCCTATGAGGTAGGTAGTATTATTAGCCTAAGCTTAGAGAAGGCAAGTGAACTGAAAATGTCATTCAGCTAGTAAGCAGTAGAAGCAGGATTTGAAACCAGGTAGTCTGCATTCACAGTCTGCACTTTCAACAGTTGCACTGCCCTGCATAACTTACTATTTGTTGGGAGTGCATAAAAATTCAGAATCATACTCAACAAGTTTGAAATGAATGAAGGGCACTGCCTCTTAGCCAGCTGACATGAGTAAAAGTACGACATAATAACTGTATGCCTTTTTTCCCACAAGCATAGCAGGAGATCTCCTGCTCAGATCCCTATAGCATAACCACCTAAGAAAAATGACTTAGGAACTGAAAAGTTTGAAGCAAAAGATTTTCAATGTGTATTAAAATATTTTACATAAAAACCACACTCCCATAGCTTAATGTATGCTAATAAGTTTGAGTTCCTGATATTTACAGTTAGCCAAATCAGAGACAAGTAACTTCAACTTTTGATCTTTGTGCCATGAAAATCAATAAGCAAGGACTTGAAAAACTGTCTCATTGAGGAGCTAGCATTCTGTTTCTCTGGGCACTTATTATGAGCAAATATTAATTTCATTTTACATACGATATGAAGCCTTTAAATACTGTATGAAGTTTAAATCAAATCCATGAAGGCAATTTCCTTGAAAACACATTGCCTATGTTTAAGGACTGGTATTCTAAAGTGCCTGCTAAAAGAATACAAAAAATAATAACGGTAGAAAATTGAAAGAATAGAGACACTCACCCTAGTTTTGGCATCGATCTGACCACCACGATCCAGTAAGAGCTTCACCATGTTTGTGTTTCCCCTTTTGGAAGCCACGTGCAGGGGAGTGATTCCATTCTACACCATGGAAAGACCAAACAAGAGCATGTTGGGTATGACAGGGCACGATGGTGATGGCTTCGTATTAAAGAGCACAAAGGATATTGTGACCTATTTTGTAATTTTATCTGAGGTTTCTATTGTTTCAATGCTTTTGATTTTTAAGGAACAAAAATGCACACAAACCACAAAGCACCACAGAGGATGAAAAATGGAATGAAACTGCATAAAGAAGTTAGTCAATAATTACAACATAGGTACTGAATGTACACATCACAGTCAAGAGACAAAGGGAGCACTTTTGCATCAAATTCAATAGAAACAAAATTTCAGATCCTAGCTAGGATAGAGTTCTGGTCCAAAGTCTACCTTTCTTATTCTAACACTTTTCCACTTAAAGATTCTGGGATTCTAAAGTTTGCTATGCTTCAAAATAGAGTACACATATGCATATCAATACCCAATGGAAAAGTGATTCTTAAAAACACCTTCTTGGGGCTTCTCAGGTTGCGCAGTGGTTAAGAATCCCCCTGCCAATGCAGGGGACACGGGTTTGAGCCCTGACCCAGGAAGATACCACATGCCGTGGAGCAAATAAGCCCATGTGCCACAACTATTGAGCCTGCGCTTTAGAGCCCATGAGCCACAACTATTGAGCCCATGTGCTGCAACTGCTGAAGCCCACACGCCTAGAGCCCATGCTCCACAACGGGAGAGGCCACAGCAATGAGAAACCCATACACCACAACAAAGAGTGGCCCCTGCTTGCCGCAACCAGAGAAAGCCTGTGTGCAGGAATGAAGACCCAACACAGCCAATAAATAAATTAATTAATTAAAAAACAAACAAACAAACAAAAAAACATCTTCTTCAGAATAATCCAGTATGACAAACTTGAAAATATCTCAATATAGTTTCAGAGCAGAAGACTTCCAAGGACAAAAATACCATATACGTGAATTACATGTATTTCTTTTCTTGGCTATCATATACTATCACTATGTCAAGGATATGTACCTGATTTTTTGGTATGTTATGATTTTGCAAATATTCAAGTATTGTATTTACTGATTCATATTAAGTGCAATGAGTTTTATGATTGTCATGTAAGTGAATTCTTTCCAGTGAAAGCAAACCATTAAACCTATAACATAACATAATGTCTTTTTACTATTCCAGTAAGACTCCTCATATGAGTAAATTCTCAATTTATTAAAAAAAAAATCCCTGTCAAACTGTGTGCCCTATAATGACTGTTAGAACATAGTATATACTTAACATTTTAACAGTTTAATTTTTTATTGATTTGAAGCTGCTTGTCCATGATTCATGGTGTAAATGTAACTGCTTATACTGATGTCAGAATCAACATCTTCCTTATTGCAAATGATCTGTGTGCATGTGAACTGACACACTACTTTTCACTTGTTGGGTCGTGATGCCTTCCTGTGATTTGAAGGGGAGAAAAAAAGGAAAATCTAGTATCTCCAGCACAGATAAATCCAGGTAAAGAAAAAGAAATAAAATCTTTACCATTGTTAATTTTTACTTTAGTAAAATGTTGAATTCTCTGGTGGTTCAGTGGTTAGGACTCCACTTTCACTGCTGAGGGCTGAGTTTCAATCCCTGGTGGGGGAACTAAGATCCCACAAGCTGCACAGCGTGGCACGTGCTCTCGCTCTCTCTCTCTCTCTATATATATATATATGTATATAAATAAAATGAGAAACTATTTTAATCCATACCCTGGCTGTGAAGTCCACAGCAGCTCCCCGGTTTAGAAGAAGGGTTGCCACATTTACGTTTCCGTAGTGGGCAGCGATGTGCAAAGGGGTGAAACCACTCTACGGAAAGCAAAGAAAACGACAGTCAGTAAAGCATTTCACTCCGTATGTTGCAGTCACTGGATTAATGAAGAAAATCACATCTACCCAATATGTGAGCAATACAATTCATATCATCAATGCTTTAATGACTTTTTAAGTTTCTGTGCTATTATTTAAATTTAGTGGTAAATAAGTCAATATATAAACAGATAAATAAATATCCTACATTTCTTGGCAACATTATTTCCAATTATATTAACAATTTATTTATGAGATTTGTTATTTATATAAAACCATGTTTCTTGAGTTGATTCAGCTTTAGAACAAAACAGTATGATTAAACAACATATTTTTTCAGCTACAGCATATAATTATGAATATAAAATGTTTTCTCCAGAGAAAATCTCAAAACTTCTATTTTTTTTTATTTGTGTTTTGGTTTGGGTGTTTTTTAATGAAAAACAGCATTGGTTGATATTGTATTTTTGGAACTATGAAAATATTGTGAGAAATTCTTACAGAAGATATACAATTCATCCGATATCATTTATACTGTCTTGATACTTCTATCCTCTGTAACAACAGTGTTTAGTCTGACTATGTTGTTACAATGAAAAAAGTTAAAAAAACAAAAATTAAACAATATATTTGCAATTAATATGAATATAAAATAAAGAAAAAAATTAAGTGGAACCCAATTTTGAATGTTAAACCAAATTTTATCAATAAAATAAGATTGATATAAAATAAAATAAGCAAGTGGAATCAATTATATGGGTATTAGAGAACAGTTTACTCTCAGAATGTTTTAAAAATGAGTGAAAATCTTAAGTGGAAAAAAGCTTATTTCCGTTCATTTTTTTCATAATGAAAATTTAGTTAGAAATCTTTGCCATTTTCACAGCAGAAGTATATTAATTCCTCTCTTATTAAAGTATGAAAAGAGGCATTATTCTTGCTCTCCATAATTTTCATTGCTTAATAAAAGACTATAGGAAAAATAAAGACTGTTCCTGTAAAACTGGATATCAAATCCTGCGGTTTTGGGGTTATTTTGCATTGTTCTCGTTTATTTGAAATGAACTTTGATGAGTATAATATTGTTTTTAAGAAACATTATCTAAATCACAACCATTATTTTTCAATTCACTTGATATACAGATGTTGGTGACTTTATTTTTAAAATGGCCTAAATAAGCATTCAGATACCTTAGGTAATAGAAATTTCTCTGTGCTATGAGACAAATCAACTGCAAATAATTTCTGACTGTAGCAAAGCAAGACACAAAATAAGAATAGTAACTATCAATCCAAATCCTACGCTTGTGGTCATGATATTTTTATTTTGTGTCTACATGATGTCAAATATCCATGTCAATATAGAAGAAAAAATTCAGTTTACAACCTGACTGTTATTTTGTAAAATGTCAAACTTTAATATTTTAGGAAATAATTGACTAGATGTTTTTCATTTTTATCTTGATATTTCCTGTCACCCAGTCATATCCTGAATATGCATCTACTATTCAAGTTACAATTTCATTTTAGAAAAACATAGTGACTGCTGATGAATCATTTTCAAATTATTCAAGTATAATAACATTATTTTTCCCATTTGCAGAAATAAACTAATTTATCATCTGACACAGCCTCACTGAAAATCAATGAGGATGCCTCAGGCTGTGACTACTGGATCCACACGAGGCTGATATGAGCCCATCAGAGCATCTTCTCCCTGATTAACATGGAGGTGGAGGCTCAGGTCACCTTCCTATAGGACTACTGATGGAGGGGTTTCCCCTCTTTGTTATTCTACTGTCCTCGAAGAAATATTTCTAACTCAGTATGTATCTACTCAAATTGCTGCTTGCAGCATAATGATTAGAGCCAGTCCTGCTTAAAAAAATGTAAACAGTTACCAAAAATCACCTAAAAATGAAAGGTATTAAAATCAGTAATTAAGATATATCAATTTGTATGATTCCAGTCTTGAGCAATTTCACCAAGCAGTTGGGCCTTTTTTAAAAAAATCCCTGACTTAAGTTCCACAGGCAGATAGGGAACAGAAGACATAATATGAATAATTCAATTATATTCACATCTCAATGGGTAACTTTGTCAATAAACAAGATGTTAGTTTTAGAAATACACTACTCTCGGTAAATCCTGAGTGTGAATGCTCAAAACCTCGACAGCAATCATATGAGATGTTAGTCTAAAGAATCTCCTCAGCAAAGTGAAACTCAGCCCACATAAGCAGTCACTTGCCTTTGAAGGTTAATTTTTATAATATAGGTTAAATTTTATAATATACTTTCAACAATGTTTGTATTAGTGCCTCCTGGTAGCAACAATCAAGGAGAGACCACTACACACACCCACACACACATACTCTCAGATGCTTCTGAACCAAATACTCTCGCTGATTTTAACTGATGGGACTTATTTTAATCTATGTGGAAAATAGATGATTTCATGACAACTATTTTAAGACGGCAAGATAAAGCAAATGCTTTGCTCATGATATGCTCAATATCATTACTGATTATACACAATGTGGTAAAAAAAAAACCAGAATAAAAGAGCAACTGCAATTAGATAAGAGGATGAAACAGTGGTAGAGAAACCTCCTTAAATTACACATCACTAAATTCTAAATGGAGAATTCTCATTAAGAAAGGAGGTCACATTTCTTATTGGCTAGAAGAATAATAAAGTTCATTTAGTAAAACATATATTACAGAAGAGTCTTGTTTCATGCTCTATGCTGATAAGCTATTTAAATAGTTTCACTGATTAAATAATGCTTCAAATATATGCTACATTAAATTTTTTAAATTATCCATTTGCCTTAATTATGGGCAAAGTTTCCAAATTAATTTGCTAATAATGAAAGTTCCAATCATCAGTATAAATTAGTGAGCATTTATTCTAATTGGGCAAAAAATAAAATAAAAACAAGGTATATTTTGGTATAACCATAATACTGTACCTCGGTTGTCCTATTCACCATCATCTGAAGCAATGTTGTTTGGGAAAAAGAGGGAAGATATTACACAGTGCAAAATTAAGGAAATGATCAATCTGTTCTCTGCAACTGAATATACCGTTCCAGCATGCCAAAGTGCATTCTACTGAAAAAAGACAACCATAATACTATACAATTATTTCCTTCTAATGCTGTTTCTACTATTTTTTTTTACCATAAACAGAATAAATAAGCAGATTTCTAAAAAGCTGAACCTCATCTTTTAAAGAAAATTATCTGTAGGGTTTTTGTTGTTGTTGTTCTCTTACTGTACCCAAGAGACAGTCCCCTTTTTTCTGAAATACCTCTGAAAGTAATTTATCTCTTTTGATGACCAGAAGTAGTTTTGCATTATCACCATGGCCTACTTCTTCATCATCCCCAGGAGGAAGCTGGTGGCCGAAGAGTTCCTTTCCACGAGTGTGTGCAGCTTTTACCTTGGATTGTACGTCAGCGTTGTGATCGTTCTGAAGCAGGAGTGCGGCAGATTTGGTGTCATCTTTCCTAGCTGCAATATGCAGAGCTGGCAGCCTCACTTTTCCTTTGGTGTCATTCTCCAAGAGGATGGCCACTGCCTGGTTGTGTCCTTGCTGGAGTGCCACGGCTAGGGGCGTAAAGCCATCCTGGTAAAACAGAAGATAAAATCTTCCATTAACTTTGGGAAAGCTGGGATTTAACTCCAAAAAGTAGTGCATCTAATTTTCAAATTAATGATCAAGATTGACAAGAAAAATGAAAAGGATTAAATATTATTGTGAAGATTAAAGCAAATATAGTCATTTGTTATACTATGCACTGGCTTCATCAGATTTTTAAGAATATCTATTCTATTTATTTTTTAAAACATCTGTATTTCCTAACAAAGCATACTGCACACAGGATGTATTCAAATGTGTTTTAAATGTAAAAATAAAAATTAGAATCAACCCTAAGTAATGCCTCCTTATGGAAAGGAAAGTGTGGGAAGGGTAGAAATAATGGAGACCAAGTCTGACTGAGAATCAAAGATATGGTAGCCAAGATAGGGAAATAAATTACATCATTAACTATGCAAGTTACTAAATATCTCACAACAACTGTTAATGGAATGGTCTGTTACCAATTAATCTGGGAAGTTTGTGACATACTATGATCTAAAATTCTTTGGCAAATAAGCCTAACATTAATTTTGCACTTAGTTGAACTAAATATTATTTAAATCATTTAGATATAAAATTGTGCTAAGTAAGGTAAAGAAAATCAGCCTTTCAATTTGAAACTTTAGAAACAATTAAAAAAATAACACAGATCATCAAAGTTAGAGGAGTCTTAGGGGTAGATGGATAACCATGCTAGAAAACTTAGAAGCTATGTTTTCTCTCTAGAAACAAGTATTCAGCAGTGGAAAGGTGACGAATAAGTAGAAAAAAATATATATATTCTAGGCTCTATTAATGTGAAAACCTGCCTTACTTCACAAAAGCATGAAAACAAGTCTCAGAGTTAAATGTCTCCAATCATAGAAGAGATGAGGGCAATTGGATATGGTACATCTAATGAATGCATTCC
Organism: Hippopotamus amphibius kiboko; assembly: GCF_030028045.1. Classification (NCBI taxonomy): domain Eukaryota; kingdom Metazoa; phylum Chordata; class Mammalia; order Artiodactyla; family Hippopotamidae; genus Hippopotamus; species Hippopotamus amphibius. The sequence continues at coordinate 81,842,656 of NC_080198.1, forward strand.
AGAGACAATGGTAATTTATTAGCATCTAACTACTCCATTTGTTTTCAACAATAATTTTTAAAAAGGTAACTGTAGCATTTGGAGGGAAAATCATTTCCCTCAAATGTACCATACCATATATTCACTACCACAATAAGAACTGAATTTTTTAAATTAGAATTGAATTTTAAATAAATACATTACTTAACAGAAGAGTAAAGCATGTAGTGTCGTGAGATGAACAAGAGTAGTCTACATTTAGAACTTTGGCACAAATTAAGCCCTCTGTGAAGGAGGGAAGAACAGGCTCCTTCTCATGTATATATTTAATTTGATTCCCCACTGCTACACTAGGATAGTTTATATTAAAAGAGTGTGAATTTTATTTTTTCTTGGAGACAAGGCATTCACTGACAGCACAGAGACTAATTAAAAAGTTTTTAGCCTTCAATTTTGGTAACATTCAGAAAGAAGGAAGAAAGTAGAGAATTACAAAAATGGTACTGGACAGAGAACTCCCTTCAGAGAATTTAACGTGGGATCTCAACCACGTGGATTTCATTCTCATCTACACTGCATGGGAGAAGGGTAAATAGGTGACATGATTTTTTCAAGCACCTTCACTAACTCTATGAAAAGGAAACCTATATTAAAATTCAGTAGCTTCATTTTTCATCATTTAGTTACCAATGCTAATGGCTATAATTGTGGAACATTTCAAAACTTTAAATATTACTTTTCAAACATGAGTTTCATTTCCATACTGAAGGATCTCATAATTATCTGATTGTTAAAGTTGTCACAATGTCTTGATCAGCAATTAAGTTTTGCAAATCAGGGCTACTAATGGGTTCAGGGTAAGTGTCTTCTTTAGGTATATTCATATATGTACACATGACTGTAGAAGGTATTAAGCGATACAGCCTAAAATATCAAATAGTAATCAACCAAATAGCCTTGTGAAGATATTATTCATTCACAGAATGACAGACTAAACGGGAACATGCAAAGGTTTTTCCATTAGTGTATTTCCTGATAACCATTAGCACCAGTGATGTGGAATTAATCCACTAAGTTTATAGATGTCCAGTCAGGAAAAATTAATTTTACTTATTTAAAGTGAAACAAATAACAGGTATATTTGTGTCTAAACTAGGATTCAAAACCTTATGTGATTTACTTTCAACAGTCACATTTCTATGTGGAAATAAGAGATGGTTTTAATTCTCTGAGAATCAGAGTGTAACATGGACTCCACTGATGCAACACACATAAAAGGGTATTTCTGGAAACAGCCTGAGTGCTACAGAGGTCCAGACTAGAGGAGCCTTGAGACAGCTGAGAATGTTGTCAGGCTACGTTTCCTTAAATCATACACTAGGGATATTAAGTCTATTGATGAGTAGAATTCTGTAGTATAAGGATTTCTCTAGGTAAATGATTCTACTTTTAAGGAAATAAAAGAAAACAGATGCAGATTTCCACATTTTGGTACATTTCTCAGAGGTCCTAATGCAGAGATATAGTCTCATAATATTACCCAAGCTTTGCCTGAGAATATTCACATGCTACTCATTGACAGAATTAGTGTCTCAGAGTCATAAAATCAATCATAATCATAAAAACCATGCTGTACTCATATGGTAAAAGTGTAAAATCTGTGTGTGCTGAGTAGAGAATGTGAAATTGTTTCATACTGGGCAGTTGTGTTTTCCAGTCATAAACAGGAAACGTGGCCCCATTAACAGTGATGTCTTGGGATTTTTTTTCACTAATGAGAATAAGCTGTCAGAAAGTTATTGTGAGGCTCCATAAAAAGTTTTCTCTCAAAGGGCCTGGACATGAAGTTAATACATTATCAATGACCTCTCCCCACAATGCAGGGTAGAAGGGATTCATGTTTATTTCACCTAAAGACTTAATCGTCCAGAAAGGAGGTCATATTAGACATTAAAAATTATCAAGATAGTTTCTGGGTGACAAGCATTTACCAGTCATCTTTCACTCCAGGTCAGGAGTTTTAAAATTTTATGAGTGGAGCCACAGAACGTGAAATAGGAAAACTAAAGCCTGGTTGAAAGGGGTGAGGAGAGGCATGTCCCAGTGGAGCTCTCTTCCCTTCCTCTCCTGTGTCACCTACTGCCAAACTTCTAGTGGCCCCTGAGGCACATTCTCCAAGCTCTAAAGCATCCCGAGCATCACTTAAAAATCACTGTTCCAATCACTGAATTCGCTCCTTAATCTGCTTAGGCAAAAATGAGAAGGAAAATACAAAGCAGATTCTGCTTATTTGGAGGACACCCATAGGAAAAGGAAAGTGATGTTCTAAGTTGGTTCATTCCAACCCCTTTTTATGTCTAGATGTCCTGAATATCTTGAGACTGGATTGATTTTGAACATTCTATTCAATTTTTGCCATAATCAGAGTCACACAACCACATGCCACAGTTTGTACTTCATAACATATGAACAGCTTTCTGATGACATCTTCCTCATGAAATTGTGCAAACGTAAATAACGATGAATTATTGCTAATCATTAAAAAATGTTCCTTTAAGGAATTGTATCAGATCCTAACAAAGATAAAACACTGATGAAAAGAGATGGATAAAATTTATTTTAATTTGATTTTAAAACAGTATAAAGCTCCCAAAAGCTAGAGAGTGGCAAATTGATGGAAGCATGATTTCATGTAAGAATAAACTGACATGAATCCCAAATCAAGGCATAAACTCATTGAACTGTGTGCACTGGATCATCTGTTCATGGCCACTGTTGTAAATCACAACAGTAACGTGAACACTCCTAGGAGAAAGATAATGGAGACCCTTTGCAGCTGGATACAAAGAACATGGACATTAAGATCAAAGACTTCAAGTCGTTAGAGTTGACAGTGTTACCTCAGTGGCAGTGCTCTGATTAGCTCCGTTTTCCAGCAAATATTTTACAACATCAATGTGGTTCTCTTGGGCAGCCATGTATAAAGGAGTGAAGCCATTCTGAGGATAAACAGTGAAAAAGGTATCTTCAAGCATTTGTAAAGTTTAAACCAGGGAAGAATACAAGACAAAGAAAGAGAGAATACTATGAAGTAAAACTCTGAAATGGTGAAACATATAACATACCTTCACATTGAAGAAGTCATACATGTATTTCCCATCATGAAACTAGACAAATCAAAGTTAACCAATTCCCACCCATGATTTTTAAAAGAATGAGGAGAAAGGAAAGAAATATCCCCCTCATTTCCAGCCTTCATTTCAGTACCAGAAATTCACATTTCTTATCACCCAACACTTGACAAAACTAAAGATATTTAGTATCTTAATATCTATATAATTCTATAATATATACAATTCTCATTATATGTATCTATAAAAAGTAATATTTATGTAATAGCTCCTGTATTTATCAATTCATAAACTATTTAAATAGATGATGATTATCTGGAATATATATTTCAGCAGTCTTTTTTTTTTTTTTTTTTTCGGCACACGGGCTTAGTTGCTCCGCGGCATGTGGGATCTTCCTGGAGCTGGGATCGAACCCGTGACCTCTGCATTGGCAGGCGGACTCTCAACCACTGCGCCACCTAGGAAGCCCCTATTTCAACACTCTTAAAAGTATAAATTACTACTCATATCAGAATAGGCTGGGAGAGATTACAAAGCCGATTGAAAATTTTAAAAATCAGTATTTCAATGTTCTGATTGAGGTAGCATGATTTGTATTGAACATCACATTACTTTTTAAAAGCCACTCTGAAATTCTATCATTTGTTAATTCTCATATTCATTTATTCAATTACTTACTAAAACTCCAAGCACTGGCAGCTGGACCATCACTGGGAAACAGTGATAAACAAGACAGACATCTGCCTTCATGGAGCACATAGTACGGTAATATGATAACTTTATATAGTTATAGATTTTTTTTAAAGCACTGAAATTTTATAACATGAGTTTGAAACTAAGTTTAAACTGGCAAATTTTCTTTTCATTAGATCCTTTGCAATACATAAAACTTCATTAAGGTAAAAACCCACAAAACTTATTTCAAAAAGAAAACCTGTGAAATAACTCATAAACTCTCAAAACACAACATTCTCTTAAAATTATGCCACAGTCTTAAACACAGTTGACTCCTTTAAGAATTCCATGCGTTAATGAGAATGAGTAAAAACACAGATGAAACTTTAGGTATTTCCAAAAACTTACAAGGAGAGAAAAATAGCTTTTTTGAAAAATTCTTCTGTATACATTGTATAAGTGTGGAAATAGTACTCAAAACGGTCAATATAGAGTGAAATACTGAGTATACAAGTAGAACAAGAAAAGTAATTTTAAATTTGATTATAAAAGAAAATCTGTAGGTTTCAAATGACGGTGGAAAATTTTAAACTAAGAAATATTACAAGCAGAATGAACTGACAATTTTGTAGGATTCTGGAATAACTTGCTAGTTGGAGAGCATATTTTTTTAAAACACAGAAAACAGGTGAAATCTTGTGTATTTTAAGAACTGAAGAGGTGGCGGAAGGATGGAATTAGAGATTCAAAGGAAGGGAAAGCCAGTGAGGATGGTTAAAAACAATGAGTGGGTGTGGAATGGGGCTCTTTCATGCCAAATAAAAGGCAGGGATGCAAAAAAGAGAAAAAGAACTTTGAACAGAATAAAACAACTTGCTTACATGTTTCCTCCTGACAGAGTCTTGTGTGTAGATCAGAAGAGAGCGATATAGACTGTGACTGTCAGATGAATAGGAGAAAGGAGAGACGTGCTATCCTTAGGCCCCTGTCCTGGGTCCTGAACTTCAGAGAGCTCTCCGCTAGCTGAGCAGGGCAGGGGATCCAGAGGGCCAAGGGGGCATGCCCATCCTGATCCTGCAGCTCCCCTGCTTCCAGATCACACACCAGACATGAAGCCACCCAGAGTTCCTGCCCACACAGCCCCAAGTGTGGTTCCAGTGCTGGCTCAGACTTCTTCCTTGGGTTCATCCTCCCAAGGGTCCACTGGTATGCACACCCTGCAGTAGGCTGAATAATGCCCCCAAATATGTCTACATAGTAATTGCCAGGACCTGTAAATGTTACCTTACATCGTAAAAGGAACTTTGTAGATGTGATTAAGTTAAAGAGCTTGAGATGGGGAGATTATCCCAAATTATCCAAGTGAGCTTGACATAATCACAAAAGGCTTTTATAACAGGAAGGCAGGTGGTCAGAGAGAAGATACTATACTGCTTCTCACTTAGAGCCTCAAGTAGGAAACAGAAGAGCCAACACCTTGGTTTTAGCCCTATAGGACTGACTTCAGACTTCTAAAATTATACAAGAAGAATAATTTTGTGTTATCTTAAGCCACTGAATTTGTGATAATTTGTTACAGCAGCAACAGGATTCTAATACATACTATAGAGTTGTTTGTGAGGGAGGGTGGAAGTAGGAGATGAACAGAGCTTGAATGTGCAGGCTGGTGTGCCCACCCCTTTATACATGATGCCCTGTGGTATGGATGGAGCCAGGGGTGGGGAGAGGAGAGGGGCCAGAGTCCAGAATCAGCCCCAATCCTGCATGGAATGAACTCCAATTTTTCTAAGAAGTCTAAATTTGGACCTATCATATTGCTAGAAAGATATATTTATCAAGGTAGGAGGATAGGAGAGACTTATTTGATAGTTTATTAGCTTGATATATAACTTTTAACTTTAAAAATATATTGTAAGTGGACCTCTTTTGCACTCTTGTCCTGGGTCCTGCAAGTGTTAATATGGGCCAGAGTAATATGGAAAGAAAAGAGAAAATATAAAAAACAGAGAAATATCAAGGCTGACAACACAGAGTATCTGGTGAGGAAAGGGCAGTGACAGACAAATGTTCAGGATCTTGGTTAGAGGGCATCGTGAGTACTGTTTGCTCCTTGTGCTACTACCTCAGCATGCAAGGGCTTTCAGCAGAGTGGGGGATGCAGATATAAAGAACAATAAAAATAAAAATGATTTACTGAACTTCTGCTATATGCCATTCACGGTGAGAAAGGCTTTGACTATACTGCTTCAAATTACTATGACCACATGCTTCAGTTTCCCTGGGACAGTCTAAGTTTAAGCATAGTATCTTGGAGTAATTATTAATAGTATCTCAGTTTGGATGGTAAATTAAATGGCCCAATATCATCTCTAATTCTTAGACTAGTGCTGTAACGTTGGTATTATTATCCCCATTCAAAATAAGGCAGTTGAGGCTCAGACATTTAGGTAACTTGGTCAAAGTCCCACAGCTAATAAGTGAACTGGAAGTGACAGATAGAAGCCAGTACATGGACAGCCTTCTTCCCCATAAAGAGGTTGGGACTTGATCATGTGGATGTGTGGCTCGCAGCCTAGCTGCATGATGGAATCTCCTGTGGAAAGTTGTAAGAATACCTAGGGACCACCCTGCCTCTACTGAATTGGAGTCTCCATATATGAAGCCAAAGCACATGCATTTTTTTAAAAGCTCTATTTAAAAAACTGCCTGAAAGACATTGTTAAGGTGATACAGAATAACTGAATGGTTTTGGGCAGGTATCACATGTGCATTTCAGAAAGTTCACTCTGGTGACCACAGATGCCTTGGTTTGGGATGGTAGGATTCAACAATGGAAGTAAGGGATTAATCAGCTTTTGCAATATTTGTGATGGTGTATTTAAACAATGAAGGCAACATGAGCTAAGACAACACCTTGGCTAGAAGGGGGTGGGGAGCTATTTACTGTCACTAAAAGTATGAAGTAAGAAGGCAATAAAGATTTACTACAGGTCTTAAAGATGTGGGAAATTATCCTTCTTTAACTCACTGATGCTGTTTAACAAGAACGCATCCACTTCTGGGTAACTGGGAAAGGGCATGGCAGCACTTAACACCATTGTAAATTTTACAGGAAAGCTTTTATCTTCCCACATCCATAGGTCAACCACACAGGATTACTGACTCCTGTGTCCATGTACCCAAGTGCTTTCCAGTATATTATGTCTCCACGTTTTTCTGAAATAGTCTGGCTGCATGTAGATATGAAACTATATGCATTTTCTCTTTGTTGGTATAAAAAAGTCAAAGGGATCTGGGGCCCGGGTTAATATTTGGAGGATGCTTACAAGTACAGCATTACTTGTTGTTAGGGTAATTCCAGGGTGACCAATAGAGGCCTCTACCAACTGGTTATTAAATATTTTGAACATTACTCCCCTCCATAGTAAATTATTAATTATTTGCCATTCAATTATATTTATTCACTAAAACTGTGTTTGATGACTCTTCACTGCTAGGCATTGGGCTCAGCTTTGGTGATTCAGAGACGAAAGCTCCCTGTTTATTAGGAGCTCACAGTCCAGAGGCTGAGATGGGCAAATAAGCACACTACTGTATTACAATTCAGGACACATATATAGTTATTTAAAAAAAAAAACTTATATGTGTTGGATATAAGGAGAATATAAAAGGACACAGAACTCAACTGGATAAAAAAGTATATCTGAAAGAAACGCTGGGAGTGACACTTGGAAGATGCAGGGAGTGATTTGGTTTGAGCTAAGCTATGAAAACCCTGAATTTTGGCACAGAAGCACGAAAGGTATTTCAAACAGAGGAAAGCCCATGAGAAAAGAAAACCCTGACCATACAGGGATCTTTGGAAAATTCATCGTGACTAGTGGCGTGAGGAAGCTGAGACAGGCAGGAATCAGCCCCCACCCTTCATGCGGAGGCATCTGAATTTTATTCTAAAGTCTTGGGAGTCACTGGACGGTTTTAAGCAAGGATTTGACATAGTCACATTTGTGTTCTAAAGATATTAATTTGCCATAAAGGGGAGGATGAATTAGAAAATGGCCAAAGAATAGTCTGGAAGAGTAGAAAGAAGATTTTTGTAATAATTCAGATGAGAAGTGAGGATTAGAAACCTTAACATGGTTTTGAGATTTTGAAATGTCATTTAGTATTCATGTACTTATAGTCTACTTAAAGATGAGAAGTGGTTGCAGTCTGCATGAGTTATTAGTCATTGAAAACATTCCTCAGATTTATTAACAAGTTATCATTCTTTTCTTCAAATCCAGAAATTATATCACATTTTAGAGAATTCAAACACATAATATTACCAAAAATGTTTTTCCTATTTTCATTAGTGATATAACTATGAACCAGTAATCAGGTGTTAGCCATTGGAGAGGATTTTTTTTTTTTTTTTGTAATTGGATTATCTGGGAAAATTGAATGAACATGAGCTGATAATTTTCCTATCAAATGTCAGATTCATTGCAGCTTTTGGAAACATTTTAATGCAGTAAATCTATTGATATCTGTATGTCATTTCAAAGAAATTATACAGAGACAAATAATGTCAGTATGAAAAGTAGTAAATGGTTTAGAATCAATGTTTTGGATAAGGATCAAAACTCTAAGAACTATGATTATTACCAACTTTCAAATAATCTTAACTTTTCAGACTTAATTTTGCCAGAATATATAACCTTATTCTTCTATTATACAAATTAAGATTTATCAGTTGGATGACTCAAAATGATTGATCATACAAAATCACTTTTATCTTAACATAAGAGTCCATTCAAAAGGTCTCTTTTTTAAAAATGAGATATAATTAACATGTTGCATTAGTTTCAGGTGCATCACATAATGATTTAATGTTTGTACATATTGAGAAGTGATCACCACAGTAAGCCTAGTTATCATCTATCACCATAAGTAATTTTTCTTGTAATGGGGACTTCAAAAAAAGGTCTCTCTTTATACCACCAAATTTGTTCTAAAGTTTTCCACCTTGGCTCTGGAGTAGGTGCCAAGGGACAAATATGGACATAGTATTGTTCCTGCCCTCAAGAGCAGAAAATATAACAGGTTCCCTGACTACACGTATCATAGCACAAGACACACTATAATTGCCAAAAGAGAAGTATGAAAAAAAATGCTATCAGAGCACTGAAACGTGAGTAATCGATGCCATGAAGAAAGGCTTCTCAGGCCCAAGCACACAGACGTGAGAGGAAATTAGGAGGCCTTAATGAAATCAAGATGATAGAGTTAAAGAAAAGAAAATGCTCTTTGCTGTTTTTTTCTATTCTTCTTTCATTCTCCCTATCTCTCAAGAAATGTGGTGTTCATGTGACGTCCACGTATGTTTGCTGTAGGCATATGTTTCACTCGGGGAATTCTGTTCTCTAAGCCCAATACTGAGTCTAATGAATTAAAAAAAGAACTGCAGGTAAAATTACCAAACGTGAGTAAAATCTAATGCAAGAATGCATCTTGGAAGGAATTCTTACAGGTCTAAAAATTAAAAAAAAAAAAAAAATTCAAAGGTCTCTTACCCAGACTGGTAACATAGAAAACAGCAATTCATGTCTAACATATTACCACCCAGCTAAAGTTATACTTTAGGTAATTTCAGAGATCAAGTGTGAGCTAAAAGAGTAGAAACTGATTATGGAAACTTCAATTAGTATACACATTAATTTCGCTGTAACTGCTCATTGTCAGTATTCTGTTCTTAGTTTCAGTTCTATGCTGCTGAAAGTATTAAGCATATTTCAATGATTAATAGAAATTGCCCTATTTTTCTAGATGAAAATATCATAGCTAAATAGAGACTCATCCTTTTACAGTTGAGGAAATTTTAACTCAGAGATTGAGTGAACTTCCAAATGGACTGGCCAGCTACAGCAGTTTAGGAGGGAACAGGAGGTTAATAGGAAGTAAATGGACACAGCAGAGGCAAAGATGCTTGGAAACTCTAACCCTTTCCTTCTCATCTTTCAGGCCTTGGAACAAGTGTCACCCTCTCTGGGAGGCCTTATTCAGCGCCCATAATAAGGCTTAGCACATAGTAGGTGTTCAATAAATATTTATTAAATGGATGAATAAAGTGGAATAGGATCTAAGTTTCTTTTTATGTCTGTGGTGGTTTCAAAATATGTCTACAGATTCTTTTCCCATAAAGGTTATTATAGAATATTGAGTAGAGTTCACTGTGCTATAAAGTAGGTCCTTGTTGATTATCTATTTTATATATAGTAGTGTGTATATGTTAATCCCCAAAAAGAATAATATATATGTACATATATAAGTGAATCACTTTGCTTTATACCTGACACTAACACAACAGTGTAAACCAACTATACTCCAATATAAAATAAAAATTAAAAAAAGAGCAATGCATATGTCTAAAAGCTCAAAACCTAAGTATAAATTATGAAGAGAATTCTGGAAAAGAATTGTGTTTTTGGCAATGGCATCTTAAAAAATCAAAAAAATTAAATAAAAATTAAAAATTCACACAAAAAATAATATAAATAAATAAAATATATCCACAAATTCTTTGACACTCCTCCCTTCAAAAGGCGGAACCTAATTCCCTTTCCCCTGAGTGTGGGTCAACTTAGTAATTCACTTCCAGTGCATTGATTATGGTGGAATTGATGATGTGTGACTGCTGAGGCCAGAGTTCAAAGTCACCATCCTATTACTAGGTGTCTCTTGGGTGACCTGCTCTGGAGGTAATGAGCTGCCATGCCATATTAACACTAAAGTGGCCTATGGAGAGACTCACATGAGAAGGAACTGAGACTCCCCACCAAGCAACTAGCACCAACTTGCCAACCATGTGAAAAAACTACCTTGGGAGTGAATCCTCCAGCTCCAAGAAAGCCTTCAGATGGCTTTAGCCCTGGTCAACATCTTCACTACAGCCTCATAAGAGACTCTGAACCATAATTTTACAGCTAAGCTACTATTGAATTCCTGATCCACAGAAGTTATGATGAGAATATATGTTTATTGCTGTTTTAAGACACTAAGTTTTGGGATAATTTGTTATGCAGCAATAACTAACTAACACAGGGTCTAACAAGGTCATACATAATCTGGCCACAGCCTACCTTGCCGACCATATCTCTTACCACTCTTACTCTATACTACTTCCTTTCTCTTTATGAAAGAAATTCTGATTCTAGAGAGTTTTTTCTTCAAATTTTCTAGTCATGTAACTCTCTTCAAATGCTATCTAACCTCAAAACTCTGAAAATAAAATATTAAACCCTGCTGCTCTGTTTGATGTTGAGTGAGTTATAACTTTCAGCAATGTCTTCCTTATTCCCAAACTACCAGGACAGTCGTTTGTAAACTGTGTTGTGTTCCAAGGAGGTATATCAGGGATCCTTTTGTAGAATGGTGAGTTTTAAGAGCTATCACTGTCTGAAAACACAAAGACAGATCAGCCTAACATGGTAGTCATGTGTTACCTTTCTTTCAGTATTTTGCAATTAAAAATGATATAGTCTTTCCATTAATAAGAAGGAATGAGTAAAGCAGGTAGTTTGTGCATATTTGCTTAGATGGAGCAACCTATATCTAAGAGACTTTGAAAACTGCAGCTTTAAATATTTATAATGCCCTTAATTCCCTGTGCCATTTACCAGTTAATAAGAACATTACATACACTCTCCATATCTACTGGAAAACTCATCAACAGATTATACAATCAATCCCAACAGCAGATAATGGGAATGGTTATAGATAGCTCTGGGTTTAAACATAGCAAAAGTAGAATTCCTCTTATGATGAAACCTTCTGTCTTCTGCAGGAAGGTCACTGTTAAGATTTAGATTTTTTCACAGAGCAGAATTCTTCTGCAGCCTTAGCTATGACATGCTAGGAGGCTCTTTGTCACACACTGGTTAGCACTGGTTGGGAATTACCGCTCTAGTTTCTATTCCAAATACTATGTATCATCTTCTTCTTTTGAATTAGCATCATGAGAGAGAAGGTTGGGAAGCATCCCAAAATTATCACACAGCTTTAGGGTCAGGATGACTCAAATTATTTCCCTAAATATATCGTAAATGCACAGCTGCAAAGGATGTAAAAAACCAATGGGTACTAATTGTAGTCAAAAAAATAAAGACTACTTTGTGTACTCTGGGGGTGTGCTCAGGGCAAAAGAACAAAAGATACGATTATACACTTGCTTGGTAGTTAAGAAGGCATTTTATTAATTAAAATGTCATACAAATTTTCTCAGATAATCAGAACATGACAATTCTTTACCAGGGTGAGGATATTATCAGTTAGTTTAACCATCTTCTCTCCAAAGGTCCTCTTTAAAGGATAATAGCTAAACAGTTAGATGACATTAAAATGATTAATGTACTAAATCTTTCTAGGAAGGTTAAACTTTATGGAGTGTTTACTATGCCATTTTATCATTTCATCCCCACCCCATGCCTATTAGGCCACTTAAGACTATAGGTCATAGTCATTCATCCAAGGGCACACCCATAAGTGGTGTGATCAGGGTCTGAACTCCGAAGGACTCCAAACACAACGCTCCTTCCACTCCCCTCAGTTGTCCCCTTCAACTGGGATCAGATTGCCTCAGAGAACAAACACACTTTTATCTAGTAAGTGGACAATTAGCCTTTTCTTAAGCTCTTCACTAGAGATGACAGTATTGGAAATGCCATGACTTGCGTGATGAAGAATGTCCAAGTGTACTCTTAAGCGCAAGAATTCTCCCAGTCTTTATTTCCAGTGGCTAAGAAATTTAGGGTGGTGGTAGTGAGGAGAGAAAGCTACACACTTTATTATTTAATCCTAACAGGCCAGTGAAATGAGTAATATATCTCTATATGACTTAAGGAAATTAACATTCACAGGGATTAGGAAGCAAGTCTAAAGTTTCACACCACTTACAAAGTGGAGCTGGGATCTGAACCCACACATAACTAATTCTAGAGCTCATATTCTTCCTACTACACTATTTTGCAACGTGTTTTAGCAGCAAATTTGACAGACAGTATTTTATCATGTCTGGGTATTGCCAGCAATCAGAAACACCACTGAAAATACTCTATTCCCATAATCAGTGCTTTCACCTCCTCACGGATAAATTACCAAGAAAACATGTGAACTCTTTTATATATTTCAAGTTACTCACTCCAGTGCACCCTATACATCAACCTGAACTAATCTTCCTAAAACTATTTTCAACAGTTTGCTGCACAGGTTGTCATCTTACTGACCATAATTAAAGATCAGTTTTCACAAACCATGGCTAAAGATGAAAACCTTTTATACCCTTGCTGGGTTGTCATATTGAGAACAAACCTTCAATGCATATTCTGATGTTGTTCCAGGCCAGCTTGTCTCACCAATACTTCTACACTCACCAAGCTCAAGTGTACCTCCCACACTGTTGTAACTAATCTTCGCATGTGGAAAGTCTGTTTGAATTTCCCCTCTGCAGACCTTCTCTCCTTTTCAATGCTGGGCTCAGGTCCTCTGAGAATTTTTCATTAGCAGATTTTAGCCAATTTCAATCTTCCTCTCTAGAGTATAATCCGTTCCATACAACTTAGTACCAAATCATCTACCATCTTCTGTTGTTTGCCTTTGTTTCTGGTGTGCTTGTCTTGACTTTGCAGGTATCCTATGCACTCTTTAAAGCAGCCTCCTGCCTGACACTTGTTTAGACTCTTCCATAGCAATGAGAACTCTGCTGAGTACACAGTTAGCACCCAATAAACAGCTTCTGACTAACAGTTTACCCTCAGCTCCTGACAACTCTAAATAACTTAGATTTGTGCTTTTCTCCTTTATTCATTTAAAATTTAAACATAACAGGTGACTTACCACCAATTCATTCTACAAAGGAGCTGAGATGGCTGGTGATGTTCTACTCATTCTCACTTAATTCCAAAATACTGAAAACAAGTATTTCTGTGTTTTACTTTACAAAAATAAATACCTCATTACATTGTTAAGCACTACTGAATAACTATATAGTTTATGTCCTTGAATTTGTAAACAAAAATTGAGACGTCAAATGAATTTTTAAATGGACACAGAGAAAGCAAATGAATTTTAAAAGAAAGTAAATGAAATTTTAAAACTGAAGAAAGGAAATGAATTTTTTAAATGGAGTGCCCAATATATAGTAAGAGGTACTTGCGGATGCCTACCCAGATCCCTCCTCTTTTTTGAAAGCATCCTGGTTTTCCCTTAGAGCATCTGTCTTTCCTTACATAGTTCATGTAATTCCAACAAAGCTGAAATTCTCTCCTTGTCTAGCTCCAAGAAGAGCATCAGATGACTTAAGCCAATCAACACATTCCATTCTCTTAGCTACAATGAGTGGTTCAAGTTTGAGCAAGAGATTTAATCAGTCAAACTCAGCATTCTCTTGTGGAAAGCTGGGACAAAGTTCCCTTATTTTAACTCTGAACGAGAAAATGTCTGGCTCTAATCTTAGGTCTACAAGAGAAGCCAGCCTAGAATAAAGCTGGCACTGCAGAAATCACAGCAAAGGGAAAGAGAAAATCTGAGCCCTTAGCTATGAATGAGCCAGTGGCGGGAGGAGTGGGGCAGAGAACAACAAAAAATTATCTAGGACTAGAGTTTACCTTATCTACTTGAACACTGTATTCATAAAAACTAAGTCCCTTTTTTATTTACCTAAATATGAGGTAAATTTTTTCTTGTTTGTAATTGAAGGTGTCCTAATTGATACAGACATCTATGATAAAATACAGCTTATAGTGCCTTTAGTTTAAATTAAAGCATTTTCCAGGAAATCTGGAGTATCACAAAGTGTTTCACAGAAACAAAAGTATTAATAGGGATGCAATGTACGATATGATGACTGTAGTTAACACTGCTATAAGGTATATAGGAAAGTTGTTAACAGAGTAAATCCTATGAGTTCTCATCACAAGAAGATTTTTTAGTTTTTTCTTTCTTTTTATCATACCTATATGAAAAGACAGATGTTAGCTGAACCTATGCAGTAACCATTTCACAATATATGTAAATCAAACCATCACACTTTATACCTTAAACTTATATATGCCAATTATTTCTCAATAAAACCAGAAAAATAAAAATATAAATAGATTTTTAAGAATGAGGTTAAAAAAACAAGTGGATCATTTTCAATGAAAAAATAAATTTGCTCTTCCAAGCAATAAGATTTTAAAATATTTTTGTTTTGTGTGAGTGGGAAATACAAAATAAGGTATTCAGTGGTAGGTTTTCTTCCATTATTATTTCTGCACATACAATGCTAACTTTTATTTAAGTTGTTGATAGAAATGGCAAGTTTATTTATCCATAGATTAAATGCTTTCTTATTATATCACATAAATTTTATAATAACCTATATAAATGCCTTTATGTTGTATATGTAATAAATAATTTTAATAATTCAAACTAAAATTAAATTTGCAGATGTTTTGCCCTGACTTATCTCTACAGAACTAATAAAAATGCCTCAGTATCAGAAATGAAACTTTTTTTAACATAAATTTAATTAATATATGAATATTGAAAGTAAGTAGAAATTTATTCTCCAGTACATTTGCTTTAAATAAACTTTTCTAGATGTGCAAACTGCTGAACAACATAGATTACTAGGTTCAGATCTTTATTATATAGTACAATTTACTTGGTATGTGTTGCAAGTGCTTTAAAAATATGTATTTTTGAGCAACCTCATAAATGACCCGGAAGCTTAGAAGCAAGAAGAAATGTGTCACCTTCAAAAGCAAAAATATTAACTACTGTGTATGGGTCCATGATATTGAGAAAAGTAAGTCAATAACAATCGCTGTAGGGTGCTTCTATTGTCCTCCAATAGAGTAAAATCCATAAACTTGAAATAATTATTTTGAATGAAGCCATAGTACTAATCTAATCAGTTATTGTTTTATTATTTTGAGGTTGATTAAATCTAACAAGGATCAAAGAATTATGACTCACCAGATTAAAAAACTTGAAATAAGCTATAACTCTTCTACTTCTCTAACATATTACACCAAAAAATATTAAATTAATGATTACCAAATAGTTTTCTTATTTCTACCCAACTGCCTTTGAGAAAATAAAATGCTGCTCCAAGTCTTTAAAAATACAGCTAACATCAAAACACTATACAGTTCATTTGGACCAAAGTATCTAAAGCCACATTTCTTATAATCCTGTCAACAGCTGCACTAGTACACTTAGCTTTGTTAATAAATATAGAAAGTAATCAAGTATCATTTTTTTTATTGCCTGAGACACATATCAAGAAAGTTTAAATATTTAATGCAATGACATCATTGCTTCTTTCAGCAATGTCAATCACTTTTTGCCATTTAATGGTTAGAGTATTTTGCATGCTAATTTAAAAATTAAACCACATAGTTGAGAACAGGCAGACACACAAACATACTGACATGACTCCATTGGGATTCAAACAATTTTTTCTTAATTTTCCCAAATAAAGTTTCCTTTTCTTTGGTTCCAAAATATTTGCTGTAAGTTTTCTTAGTCATTCAACAGTGGTCAGACTTACATTGCTATTCTTACCTCTCGTCTGACATTAACAATCTGGGATATAATTGATATCTCATTTTGTATTATATTACACATATATGCCAATAGAAATTAGAGTAAGATCCTGGGATATAAACAGGTTCAGTGGGACTTCGCTGGTGGTGCAGTGGTGAAGAATCTGCCTGCCAATGCAGGGGACACGGGTTCCAGCACTGGTCCGGGAAGATCTCACATGCCACGGAGCAACTAAGCCCGTGTGTCACAACTATTAAGCCTGCGCTTTAGAGCCTGCGAGGCCACAACTACTGAAGCCTGCGTACCTAGAGCCTGTGCTCTGCAACAAGAGAAGCCACTGCAATGAGAAGCCCACTTACCGCAATGAAGAGTTGCCCCCATTCGCCACAACTAAAGAAACCCCATGCGCAGCAATGAAGACCCAATGCAGCCAATATTTATTTATTTATTTAAAAAAACGAAAAACCAAAAAAAACCCACAAAAAAACAGATTCAGTAATGATTAAGTAACAGAGCAGTAGGGCAAGAAAATCTTTAATATAGAGTTCTTCCCTTACTAAGTGCAGGGTTTTATCTCTGCTGATTTACCCTTATCTAAGCTCTCTTGAAAGCTGCTAGGAAGTTAGAGCAGACAGTGCTCCCAGACAGCGTTGAGACCAAGAAAGGCAATAGATCCATTAAAATAACAAGCCCCATGTGATATACTCAATATTTAACAGCTGCTTAACACATCTAGTTCACAACTTGCCAAACATATAACCTCAAAGAATGAACAATGTCAGTGTAATGATCCAGAAACTCATGTAGAGAACACATGAAACCATTCAGTCACGGACCCAGACTTAGTGCCCCTTGGACTGCTATTTAAATTCATACTCTAAAATATATTCACATTCAGAAAGGATTTTAGGTTACTTAAAATACTTTATATATACACATAGTTAACATATATATCTATAGTCAAGATAAGGCTATAAAAGCCTTCAATAAACAAACTTTAGTTGCAGAAATCTAGTGAGGATAAGCAGGATCCAGAACGAGTTGGGTGGGATCATTGAACACTTGGATTTTGGCAGTCACAGAAATAAGGGAAATGTGATAGATGGTGAGACTTGTCATATTTCTGGAATAAGGAAAATTTCTGATTGCCTTCTTAGAATCTTGATTTCATGCAAGTGTCAGAGAAGACACAGAAGATGGTTGTCTAAATATGCCTGAGGCTGTTCCTTGGAAGAGCTGTCTCAGGTGCATAAATGTCAGGGGAAGAATCGTCACCGCATCAAGAGCGAGTTCTCATCCAGGGAAATAAACTCTAATTAGCCTCTGAGGTGACAAGGTTGATTCATGCTATTCCTGAAAACTGTGAGTGTGACATACCCTTACTGAGACAGAGGCTGCCTTACTCCAACCTGGAGGTACTGACAGCCACACTGTCCTTCAAAAAGTGTCTTTGATCTGTTCAAAAAGTTTGGGTGCATAGAGTTCTTGATCTCAAAATAGAAAAGCTACAATTTGTACCCAAATGATTTTGAGAGAAGATGTACCCTTCAAAGCTCATCCAGGACTTCCCTGGTGGTGCACTGGTTAAGAATCCACCTGCCAATGCAGGCGACACAGATTCGATCCCTGGTCTGGGAAGATCGCACATGCCAAGGAGCAACTAAGCCTGTGCACCACAGCTACTGAGCCTGTGCTTGTAGAGCCCGCAAGCCACAACTATTGAGCTCGTGTGCCACAACTACTGAAGCCTGCGCACCTAGAGCCCATGCTCCGCAACAAGAGATGCCCTCGCTGGCCACAACTAGAGAAAGCCCATGCCCAGCAACAAAGACGCAATGCAGCCAGTAAATAAATAAGTACATAAATACATAAATAAATTTATATTTTAAAAAAACCCTCACCCATAAGAGAATATAAATATGATCCATCCAGTCTTTATTCTTACATTAAAAATCAGATTTTAAACAAAAATATATTCTGATAGTCCTGTCTGAATTCAATGGCTTCAAAACGTACCCAGCAACAACCAGCAGCTGATCTGTTAGATGTGTTTCTGGAGCAACCCACCCCACAACTGTCATGGACACTGAGAGGATAATTATTATTATGCTTTCAAATGACAATGTCTTAACAGATCTAACTGCAAGAGGGATAACTTCTAGTCTGTGTTCATAAGGCATCATCATTGCTGTTGAACAGAATTCTTTTCTTTCTTTTGGTTGTGGCAAGTGAATATTTACTAAATCAGGTATTCAGTAAGTACAGAATTGGGTTGTTTAGACATAAGCACCTTTAAAGGTCTAAAATTAGAATCTGAATTGTCAATAGAAAGTGCTTTCCCTTCCTGAGGCTATAAACTACACTATTTGAGAAAGCTTGTATTGTGTGAGATTGCTCATAGCATCCTGTAGCTTGGCCTCAGATAGTTTCTAGTTACAAAATCAGGAGGTGACAAAAAATTGGTAAACTGGTTTATGAAAATGTATACTCTTTTAATCATTTTCTCAGTAAACTGAAAGATTATGACAAATATTAGTCATGAGATAGTTTTGCCAAAAATTGCTTGCTTTTAGTATAAAGTAATATATTAAGAGGCTGGGACTTGAAATATACCAAGAAAATGTAGGGAGTGTAGCTTGGTTTAACAGTTGAAAAAGAAAAAATAGGATTTCTCTAAGCAAGTGATTTTTTTAATCTTCAGCCTTCAAAATGTGTTTTTCACATGTAAGAAGATAAAAAGAACAGCTTATTCCTTTATGAAATCATATTTTAAAAAAATTTGTTAAATACTGAGGTTAAAAGTGTAAGTTATGTTAAAATCACAGAAAAGAGAAAATTAATTATTAGATAAAGATACAAGAAAAAGGTGCTATTTTCTAGTTTGGTTGTTTTAACTATGAAAAAGTTAATAAAACAGAGACTTTTTTGTTGCACTGCCAGTGGCAACTGCAGTGCTTGGCACGTGGTATGCGTTCAATGAATATTGTCTTTTTTCTTTCTTGCTCTTTGTAGCAAGTTCTTTTTCTCATCATACAGCGTCCTGTCCTTTGCTCTGAGCCTATATTATACACCAAGGAAAAGTTATACATTGCTAATCACTAGCAGTGAAATTTTTGTACAATCTTTCCCACTCCCCTCCAGATAAGACAGCTCCAATGGCCAATCAGCCAAAATAATAGACATTGTCCTCAATTGATCTCCAAACCATTTATCACTTATTCAATAACTTAAGTAGGTAATACCATGACATCTAATAATTAGGATGATAGCTAACACTTATATTGCATTTATTTTGTACCAGGCACTGTTCTAAGCACTTTATATGTACTAACCCATTTCATCTTTATATTTACCTTGTGCAGTCAATACTATTATCCCTATTTTGAAGTTGGAGTCACTGAGACGCTAAGTAACAAGTCCGAGGTCACACAAATAGTAAGTCATAGAGTAGGAGTTCACACCTAGACTACAGAGTCTCTCATGAAGTCTACATTTCTGCACGCAGTTTTCCTGGATTAATGAAACACATTTCACTGCTTTCCTTCTCTTATTCAAAAGTAGAGTAGAATTTGCCCTGCTCCTGTGTTTGTCTCCACCTAGTGATGTCTTTATGTTGCTCTCCTGAAAAGATACACCTTTGTTGTTTTGCATTTTAATGTCAAGGTTTTATTCTACTGCTTACATTTCCTGCTCTTCCTATCTTCAAGTCAACATATCATTTAAACTTAAAATTTTAAATGGTTACAATTTAAAATATTGTACCAAGTACTTTCAGACTGCACACGTGAGAATCTCTTGTACAGTCAGGTAGTTAGTAAATGTCTTATGACATTTCTGGTGCCCGCATGTTTCAATTCCTGAAAATCCAAAATTTTAAAGGGCTCCTGGTTGTAAATGAAAAGATGTGTACTTTCACAATGATAAGATTTTGTGACCTTTTAAAATCACTACTAAAAAAATTTCCCAATGATTTGAAAAGAACAGAAAATATAGCTGAAGTAGGTCATGTAAGCAGGCTATGATGAAGCTTTAACCTGTACTTCACAAATCTAATTTCATATAGGATAAAGCCCTAATCTACCAATTTTAGATATGAACTTTACTTCTATGTTTTAATATTAACTTTTTAAGAGAAAATTCATTTCAACTTTCATACTGAAGAAAACTATTTTCGTGAAGGGACAATTCTGTGAGGCATGGGACAGAATCATGTAGGCAGTAAGCTCTTAATAAATTAGTGAATGCAAAAAATATTTTACCAATTGATTAGTTTTGGATTAGCTAAATAATTATACCTTATATAAAACCACATTTTTGTCTTTTCCTCTCATTCATATTCTTATCTCATTGCATTGGGTAGGGCTTGAATGAAATGTTTTATGACATTACAAACAAGAGTCCTTTTCTTGTTACTGGCTTTAATGAGAATACTTCTAATATTTTATCATTTAGACTGCTGTTTCAGTGGTTTTTGGTATATTTCCTCCAGAAGCAGCCTGATATTACTAGTTGGGTATTTTTTAAGCTATTAAAATTAGAATTTAATTTATTAATTTAAATACACATTTAAAACATCATTTAAGATGATATTAAAATATTAGCTACAAAAATAAATGTAGTGGAAGACTAAAATGACCCATAAAATTACCACTAATTAATCCTGAAAAGTGGTATCTGCCCAAATAATAGGTGTAGCATGGAACTTTAAAGAAAACCAACCCATATCAACCAAACACATTGAATGCTTTTTAAACAATTTAAAGCTGTTCCTCTACACCTTCAACTTGTGACTTTAGCCTCATTGATACCTTGTTCTAAGGTATACTAATACTATATTTTAGATACTTCAAAATTTTCTTTTACTATTGTACCATAAGCACATGTAAACAATACTTTTTAGGTTTATGATATTCTATTTAGAATTTTCCACATCTGAAAATCTGAAAGTGATTTTCAAAAATCATATTTGGTTACAAGCACATTTTGTTATTCGTACTTCAATTTTCACTATCCAGAATATCTAAATTACGGACAAACGGAGAATTCACATTCTTTAATCAGCTAGTATGAAGCTGCAAGGGTCTCTTGGTGATCAATGTTTATACCCTAAAAGTCCTGACTATTGAATTACTTAATCTTAGTAAATTACTATTGCATCTGTGCTAAGGATAATGCAATTTTATGCAGCCAAATTGACAGTGTTCCAAAGAGCATGTGGAAAAAGCCAGTCGTGTGAACCATAGATTTCACTTTTAGCAGTAATCTGTTAACCTACATCAATAAACTGACTTTGCTACATTCTTCACTATGGGCTGCTCTTGCCCAAATGCACTGTCATTGAATCTAACAATAATGACAGCCTAACAGGCATTGAGTCTTAGGCCAGGCATCATTCTAAGTGCTGTACATGAATTAACCGGTTTAATTCTCAAAGCAACTTCTGTGAGGGGTACAAAGCATGTACTATTATTACATGCCCCTTTTACAGAGGAAGACTCTGAAGCATGGTTACTTGAGTAGAAAGTAAAAGAGCTGGATAATCTATCTTCAGCATTTGTATTCCTATTCACCTCACTATGCTGCCTACTTGTGCAATGTGTCAAAAGGGGTCATCGGCAGTTTTAATATCTTAAAAACATGTATTTGCGTTTATGGATTTGAGAATAGACATAAAAAGTAGAAATAATCAGAAGATTTCAGTTGTAACACATAAGTAGTTAGCTATAGTTAACAGTGTAATATATTTGTATATAAATTTATAGTACTTGCCATGTGCAGTAAATTATTGGGCACTGCAAATCTTTAAATCAAGAATTGTGTATTTAAGGTATTGGTTAGAATAACACTTGAAAGAGAATTATGAGGAATTGCACCAAGTATGAAAGTTAAAAAAATTAAGACATAAGGATGCTATTTTCATCTTTAATTTTGGATATGTAATTAATCAATGTTCGGGGTATAAACAAAATCACTTGGGACCATGAGTGTTATCTAAACTCTCAGTTTCCTCTCTACAAAATGGAGAAAGAAATACCTGATCTCTGTACAAACGATGCAGCGAAGAATAACAAAATATTCTCGATAAATTCTCTTGTGCTTTTCAGAGTTTTAGACATACATACCTGAAAGATTCCATTAAGGAACAATAAAAATGTAATTGCTTATGAAGCATCATAATGTAGTATAGAGAGAGGTTACCTGCATAGAAAGCAACTATAAAAATAATTACTTCTGGGGAAGGGCATGGTAGCTGGGAAAGGGGAATTATGCTTTTTGTTACATATACTTTTGCACTGTCTTAATTGTTTAAAATAAGAATAAATTCACATGCTACTTGTGAAGTTGAGACAGACAGATAGATAAATAGACAGACAGATACACAGACATTCAAATTATATGGAATATGTAAACAGATATCAGAAGACAAGTGTCACCAATATGACTCTGAGCAAGAGAGTTGACTCTGTAGACCTCAGATTCCTATAATAAATGCTATAGACACTCTGTCTCTAATACTGCTGTCTTCAGGTTCTAAACTACAAGAGTTAGTGAGGGGTATAATATGGGGAGAATGCAAGGAACTCTCAGCCCCAAAATAAAGCAAAATACTTAACAGTTCATCCACAGAGACTTATCCTCAAAATAGAATACTGTTCCCATCCTATTGCCTCTACAGTTTTTTGTTAAAGCACAAAGCACAATGCTAATTTAGAAGGTCAAAAGCTTTTCAAACAACTTCAGAAAATAGAAAGAACAGCAAAGTATCTAGGTAAGATACTGTAGTACATGAACCTAGCTCCAAAATGCAAAGCTGTTTAATTGCTAATCAATGACACTTTAAAGAAGGAAAAGATGGGCCACCTCTAAAGTCTTTGCAACTGGCCCAGTTATCAAATATTAGTGAGTTATAAACTGGAAAAATTAACAAATCCATGACTGTTAGATTATTTGTCATTAACTACAATACATGGTGTGCACACTGATACAAGAATCCTTTTTTAATAAGAACAATTGAAATAGACATATAGGTAGAAGTTGCAAATCTCTGATCTATTTAAAAGGCCCTGATATGGTTAAATAATTTTGGTCCTCTCCTGGGTTTTCTTTTTTTATCAGTTAAGTTTTCAGATTCCTTTCAGTGGTCTTCACCCTGCTCTCCTCTCCTTCCTTCCACTATGCTTGACTTGTGAATGCAAACTTAGCCTGTCCTGCACTCTTATTCCTAAGAATCAATAAATCTAATACGTAGAGGTAATTTAGGACCTAATAAATCAACAACAACTGAACCACTGCTTCCCACATAGTGTAATAGCCTTCCCATGCCCATGAAGCTAACAATTAAAATAATGAAAATAACATCAGCATCTAACACAGAGTGTTTGCTATGTGTCATGGATTGTGCTACATACTTTGATCCTCACAATAACCCTACATTTTATGTACTATAATTACTCCTGTTTTACATGTAAGTAAATCCAGACACAGATAAGATAAGTAACTTGCCCCAAATTACAAGGTGAGTGAATGGGTGATGGAGGCAGGATTTCAGATTATCTGACTCCAGAGTTGTTGCTCTTAATCACTACTACACTGAATCCTGTCCAAGTTTAAATCAAATGCTTATCACACTGATCTTGATTGGTCCTCATTCTAATTCTTCCAAATCTGCTATTTTTCACTCACTGTACATTGAGGAGGAACCAGAGTCCTCAGGACAATTACCATAAATTTTTCAGATTTTTGGCCATCTGTCCCAAATTTTCTTCATCACCTCACTTTCTTCAACACAAAAAATGTCCTTAAAACCTAGACCCTCTTCCACCTCTCCCTGGCTTCAATGCATTGGCAGTCTCATTCAAGTCCACTGCTTCAGTAACCACTTCGGTCAGAGGACCCATGGATGTCTTCATTTCATTCCAGAATTATCCTCTGAGCTCTAGACATGCAGTCCAAACTTCCCATTAAAATCTCCTCTTGAATGTCCAACAAGCACCTAATATAACTCATGCTCTCTACCCTCCTTCCCACCAAAACCAAAAACAAAACCTTATCCATAGCCAGTGTTCTCTATATAAATGGGCTACATCACCACCCATACTGATAGACAGAGGAGAAATCCAAAAGTCATCCTTGTCACCATCCTCTTCCTCACCTTCCTTCTTGGCGTCCTTACCAAGCACTCTGAAATAGGTCCTACATCTCTCTCAAAGCAGTCCCCTTTCTCCATCACCCAAACCACCAGCAAGCACTCCATTCTAACTAATATCACCTACTGCCTAGAGTCGACCTCTGCAATAGTCTCCAAATACATTGCTTTGCATCTCTCCTGGCCTCATCTCAAGTTGTTCTCCAAACTGTACCAGGTGACCTTTTCAAAATTCAAATCTTATCTTGTTCTACCTCCCAGCTCCACCTCATCCTGGGCTTAGGATAAACATCTTAAAACAAAATCCTTAATATGACTCACAAGGTCCCACAGGATCTGACTTTCTCTTTCAGGCCTCATATATATACCACATTTCCCCTCAATGTTTCAACTCCCAGATTTCTTTTAGGCTCTTGCATGTACTATTTCATTTTCCCATAGCACATGTTAACTCCTCTTACCCCTAATTTTCATATCAATTCCTTTCTTTAAGAGAATAGGTCACTAGAGGTCATTATGCTAAATGAAATGTCAGAGAAACAAAAATATCACGTGGTATCACTTCTATGTGAAAACAAAAACAAAAGCAAAAACACCAAATTCATAGAAAAGTCGTTGCCAGGGGCTGAAGGATGAGAGAAATAGAGGTTGGTAAAAGTGTACGAACTTTCAGTTATAAGATGAAAAAAGTCTGAGGATCTAATGTATAACGTGGTAACTATAGCTGATAACACTTGTATAATTAGAATTTGCTAAGAGAATAGAACTTAAATGTTCCAGAAAGAAAGGAAGAAAGAAAGAAAGAAAGAAAGAAAGAAAGAAAGAAAGAAAGAAAGAAAGAAAGAAAGAAAGAAAGAAAGGAAGGAAGGAAGGAAGGAAGGAAGGAAGGAAGGAAGGAAGGAAGGAAGGAAGGAAGGGAGGGAGGGAGGAAGGAAGGGAGGAAGGAAGAGAGAGAGGAAAGATGTAAGGTGATGGGCTGTTAATCAACTCAGTGGGAGGGAATCCTTTCACAAACTATACGTATATCAAATCATCACGTTGTACACCATCTATCTCATATTTTATTTGTCAATTATACCTCAATAAATCTGGGAAAAAATTTTAAAAATTATCTATCTCTCTTTTTTAAAAAGAGAGCAGTTTAGTCATCACTTCCTCAGATTCCGCCACCCTGCCTATCACAGAGCACACATTAAATTCCCACATACTTGCTAGTGAGTGAGGGAAGGAAGGGAGGGAATGATTACTTTCAACAATTTTCTATTGGTAAATTTTATTCAGTGTCATGTTTTTCCAATATTGCTTTGTTTTGTGATCTTTGCCTTAAAGGGTCATTGTTTTGAGGTCTTTCTGATGGTTTCACCTACATCTTAGTTGTTGTGGAATGTACACATTGAGCTGTGAGATCTGAAGTAAGAGGCAGGCTGCCACAGTGCTATTCTATTTGCTGCCAGAACAGCTTATCCTCCTTAGAGAGAAAAAGAAGGGTCTTTTGTATGAAATTTGAACTTCATATTTTTGAGAGAAATTTGCCATTTTACTCTTCTCCCTACAAGCCTTATCTTACTACAAGTTTAGTTCCTTTAAAATGGAGTAATATTGGACTTGGATAGGCTTATGAAGGGATAAATAAATGGGACATCTACCAAAGATTTAGATTCGGTGATGCTTATGCCTTAACTCATTCAAGTTTCAGGAAAAAATGACAACTAGTATTCAGTCTTTCCACCCCACCTGTCCCCAGATAAATGAGCATAAAGACAAAATATGTGTATTAATTTTATTTCAAAAATTTTAAATTTTCTTTATTTTACAGCAAATGAAAAATACTGTCATGTCTTTTCAGATACATATGTGTCTAATTACTATTTTGACTAGTAATTTTAATTCTACCGGGATCTGAGATAATTCCATTCAAAGCAAATTTTTAAAGATATCAATTCTCATCATTTCTCTAAGCATATTGGAGGATGGAGAACAGGAGAAAGCATATTTTCTTTACTTAACCTGAAATGCTGAGGAATGCAGATGCTCTTGTGAACTTGTAATCACCCAATAAACTGATTTTCAGAGTCAAAAAGACTACAAAAATATTCTGACTTGTCTCTTAACTCTGGTCAAATGCAAATACATGCCATCACCTTAACTTTAGAGAATTTGTATTACAATAGTAATTTTCCTAATGAAAAAAACCAAGAACCTCATTAAGAAAGAACCATATGTATATAGTCAGGGGAAAAAAGCTGAAAACAAAACCTTTTTTGGAATCTGTGATCATGGATCCCATTTTATGCTCTGTGTGTGTGTGAGAGAGAGAGAGAGAGAGAGAACGGAATGTTCCATTATGAGTTTTTGTTTTGAGAGCCAAGGATGGCTCTCCGGCCATATGGAAGCAATTCAGTATAGTGGGCCTGGTGGCCAACTGTGTAGGTTTTCTTCCTCTTCACAACCCAATTCAAATTATGTGTGAAAATGGGTAAGTGCCAATGAAGAGAAAAGTATTGGAAGCTACACCTGAAAAGACATTTATCATTGCATATAGTGGGTGTATGCACCCCTAAAATCCTGGGGGTGTAATCAATGGTCATGTGGTGTTGCAACTGGCATTACTAGTCATAAAATGAACATCTGAAAGCTAATAAAATAACAGCCTAATCATGTTTGTGTTCAAAATAGGAAAGTCTTCTTCTGGAATAAAATTTCCAGGATTGAATGAACAGAGTAGCGAGCATAACATAGGCAAGAGGATTCAAGAAGTAAATAGAAGTAAATTCAGTAAAATATGGTATCGAGCATACCAAACCAGCATCTCTTATTTAGACTCACTTACCATTAAAATAAAAAGAAAAATATAGTGTTCCTGAAGTCCTCACCAAAGGACTTGACAACATAAGAAACTCCAGGAAAAAGAAGAACAATGTAGAGATAGATAAGAAAAATGAATCAAAACAATCACAAACCACACTTCAGAAAGTAGTCTTCCCTGTGTCAAAAATTGTTTGGTAAGAGAACGCTCTAGGAAAATGGATGCGTGAGTGTCGCAGTGCTAATGAATCCCTTTGTCTAGCTTTTGTGGAACGTTTTTAGCATTCCCAGCATCCGAGTGACCAGACCAGGGGAGGATGGATAGCATTTAAGCCATGGACCTGGCTCTCGTGGGAGGTAAGTAGGGTCTTGGACCTCCGTAAAGGAGACAAAAGGCGTAGAGACCGCTTAATGGGAAACCGTGAAGTGTGCTGAGGATTACTGGAAGGAAGGGGTCCATACCAAATGACCATGGGTTTATGGCTTCATTGCTAATTTGTTATAAGACCTTGGTTTTCTTATTTGTGCCTCAATTGTCCCCATATCCAAAATGAGAATAACCTTTGCTGATTCACATCATTATAAAGACAAAATGAGATTAAATAACACATGAAAACACTTTTTTAAAATGAAGAGTCTAAGTGCAAGATATTACCATTGGGCTGTAGTTCTTTGGCATCTGGAATCTATTCCAAACCACACTCAGCTCCATGGACATATACTTCTCAAAGAGTCTCATGGGAGCTTCTAGCCCATCCTTTCTTCTAATGAAGTCACATTTTCCTCTCTAACTGTCAGGGAACTCAAACATCACAGGCTCCACCGAATAAGGTAAAAAGATAGTCAGAGAGCTACACCTGACCACAAGTTCTACTCTCCCCACACTCCACAATTTTACTTAGCGGTATGGAGATATTACCTACTCTAGGACACAGTTTGCTTTTTAAGCTGTGTTAAAAAATAAATAACATACACCAGTTTTCTTTATAAAATCGAAAACCAAATACATATTTTAAGTTACTTTGGTTTATGTCAGCGGTCATTCTGATTTTACTAATTTTATATATGGAGACTATAATAAAGATTTTAAAAAATGCTCTTTTTAGAGGAAAAGAAGTCACATTTTGGCACAGAAAATTAAAGAGAGGAGATTTCTCAGGCCAGATTTCCTTGGCAGCAATAGCACATGGTTCATGTTTTGAGTATTTTGCAGAGATACAGCATTTATGGTTCACAAAAAGTAGTAAGTAAAAAATTTTCACCTTAAACCTTTTGCATGGATTCTACTTAAGGAAGATCAGCTTACTTGGACCTTAATAGGGTTTGGGCCAAAAGAAAAAGGAATTTTAAAAATTATTCTCTGGGGCTGTAGTGAAGGTAGAACTGTTATGGGAATGATGAGAAGCAGTTTTGTCTGGAGACGAAAATTATGAGCAAGTAAGTGAACCATCTCTGTCTCAGTTTGTCATTTAATAGTGACAGAGTCAGTGAAGATCAGAAGAGAGAATGCATGCAATGCATTAGAGACGGTGCCTGGCAGTCAATATTATTATTTGTACTATTATTAATATTAACATCTACTGTTAGGAATGATTGGAATACACACCAAAGCTAATTCTTACACATGAAGAGGATACATGCATATGTTTAGCCTCCATTGTAAATAAGCAAGGCATTATGCCAAATCCTAAAACTATAAAGAAGTATGAGAAAAATTATCTGCTCCCAAGAAGTTTACCACTTTGCAGAAACTGTAGATATACATTTAAAAAATAAATCTGAAATGGGCAAATATCAACAGGCAAAAAATGCTATCAGAATTTAAAGAAACTCATCACTCTGAGAATACTTTTAAAACTTTCTCAAAATATAATTTCTTTGATAACATATAATTGGAACAATTTTTAAAAGTCATATCTCTGAGTCTAATAGGTTTACAGGTTATAAAAGTGACAAACAAATATCTGTACAGGCAGCTGAAAAGCATCCCAGCATTACTTATATAGGACTGTTTAGAGGATG
The DNA here is from genome assembly GCF_030028045.1 of Hippopotamus amphibius kiboko. Classification (NCBI taxonomy): domain Eukaryota; kingdom Metazoa; phylum Chordata; class Mammalia; order Artiodactyla; family Hippopotamidae; genus Hippopotamus; species Hippopotamus amphibius. The sequence continues at coordinate 81,871,987 of NC_080198.1, forward strand.
TTTATATGCTTAGATTATGTGAACACGCCTGCATTTTCAGGAAGCAAGCAAACCACCTTCAAGGCAAATAGCATTCCTCAAATCACTCTAATTCCACTTCCAGCCCCATTATTCCACCAAAACAGTTTTCACTGAGGTCTTGGTGAGATCTTCACACCATTAAATCCAGGAGGCCAAAGAACCAAGCCAGAGAGCTACAAGGTCGGGGCAAGGCTTAAAATCACACCAAGAGCTTTTGCACAGCAAAAGAAACCATAAACAAGACTAAAAGGCAACCCTCAGAATGGGAAAAAATAATTGCCTATGAAACAACGGACAAAGGATTAACCTCCAAAATATACAAGCAGCTCATGAAGCTTCATACCAAAAAAGCAAATAACCCAATCCACAAATGGGCAGAAGACCTAAATAGACATTTCTCCAAAGAAGACATACAGATGGCCAACAAACACATGAAAAGATGCTCAACATCACTCATCATCAGAGAAATGCAAGTCAAAGCCACAATGAGGTATCACCTCACACCAATCAGAATGGCCATCATCACAAAGTCTGGAAATCACAAATGTTGGAGAGGGTGTGGAGAAAAGGGAACTCTCCTGCACTGTTGGTGGGACTGTAAGTTGGTACAGCCACTATGGAAAACAATTTGGAGGTTCCTTAAAAAACTACAAATAGAATTACCATATGATCCAGTAATCCCACTCCTGGGCATATACCCAAAGGAAACCATAATCCCAAAAGAAACTTGTACCATAATGTTTATTGCAGCACTATTTACAATAGCCAGGACATGGAAGCAACCTAAATGCCCATCAACAAATGAATGGATACAGAAGATGTGGCATATATATACAATGGAATATTACTCAGCTATAAAAAGGGATGAGAGGGAGCTATATGTAATGAGGTGGATAGAACTACAGTCTGTCATACAGAGTGAAGTAAGTCAGAAAGAGAAGGACAAATATTGTATGCTAACTCACATATACGGAATCTAAAAATGGTACTGATGAACTCAGTGACAAGAACAAGGACGCAGATACAGAGAATGGACTGGAGAACTCGAGGTATGGGAGGGGGCGGAGGGTGAAGGGGAAACTGAGACGAAGCGAGAGAGTAGCACAGACATATATGTACTACCAACTGTAAAATAGTCAGTGGGAAGTTGTTGTATAACAAAGGGAGTCCAACTCGAGAATGGAAGATGCCTTAGAGGACTGGGGCAGGGAGGGTGGGGGGAACTCGAGGTGGGGGAGTCAAGGAAGGGAGGGAATACGGGGATATGTGTATAAAAACAGATGACTGAACCTGGTGTACCCCCAAAAAAATAAAAAAAAAATTAAAAAAAATTAAAAAATCAGAAAAATTAAAAAAAAAAATAAAAAAATAAAATGGCATCTACTATACCAAAAAAAAAAAAAAAATCACACCAAGAACTGACACAGGAGAGACAACACTGTTACCACTGCTGAGCACAGAACTCCAACACTTGTTGACTGTTATAGCATCAATCACATAATTTTATGTAAAACACTTAAATTGCTCCTGCTAGTGTTCTGGAATCCTTCATGAATTAAGGACACTGCCTACCAAAATTGGCACTGTGCCACGTGAAGGTAAGCCTCCTATGACTCTCATAGCTTATGTAGAGACTGCAGAGAAAATCCACAGAGGCTTACATCCCCATGACCTGGGAGCCTGTAAATGTTTACTGAGTGATGGTTCCCTGGAGCTTTTCAGAGAGTTTCCTACTGCCTTCATTCGATAACAACCTTAGTGCCCCGTGTCCAAATAACTCAGAAGTTCGTCAAATGCAAACTACTCTCCAGTCACCCACGTTCCTATAGTAACAGGCTATTCTGCACTTGCTCTGCATTATGTTCTTACAGAGAGGTAGGAGAAGGTATAATTTGAGTACAAAATTCAAAATATATGTTATGCACCTCGGATTCCTATGCCCTTTTTCTAGTTCTCAAAAGGGAGTGATTGTCCAACTATCAAGAGTATGGCTCCTAACCATTTACCTGACATTCACTGCTGGCACACAAGAAATTCGCATCGTAAACAAGACACTATCAACAAGAATCATACATGAAGAAGGGATCACATTCCCCCTCAAAAATCCTTAAAACCATACCTTTGGAATTTGCTCACACAAATTTCACATTTGCCCACATTTTACAGGGCAAAATAATCAACCTGTTTTATATAAATCCTGGAATTTTAATTTCAATTACTAAATTATAAAATATTCTAAGTAATAATAATTTTTATGAATTGTTAATGATGGTTACCTAAATTTAATAGCAAGTGATGTTATAGGTCTTATCAAATGACTTAGGCATTCAGAAAACACCCTAAATTTTAATTATTAATTTTTCTCACAATATAAATTAAAACTTTCTCACCATATAAAAATCAGTGTGAAACTATCTGTCAGGATTTCCTACAATACAAATCTAAATAGAGCTGAGTACAGTACAAATAAAGATTATTTTAATCTCAACAATAATGTAAATTTTCCTTTAAGATCTCTTAGTATCTGGCATGATTGTGACTATAAAGAAGAGCCTCATTGACACTGAAAGCAAATCACTAATTTAATAGTTTTAGCTTGTTTTCCCTGAAAAGTCTCCAAAGCATATAATATCTAACAAAACAGTATCATAACTGATATAATTTTTAACAAGTTTTCACCTTGCAGTATTTGATACCTGTCAACTTTTAGGAAATCACTATGTTCAACTAGTCATTTTGAGAAAAGTAACCAAGCTCTTTTTATACATATTAATAGCACCAACATATATGTGAACTTCCTGTCAAAAGTAACCACCTACGGGCAATGGAAGGCTTTCATTTCCATGCTTTTTTAGGTACACAAACTATTGATTCGTGCATGTAGTTGAATCTATATTTAGACAATCTTACTGCAATATTCTTACACTCAGTTTTCTCTTACCTTCTCTAAAGCAAAGGTTCTCAAAGTGTGGTCCCTGGACCAGCAGCATCAGCATTGCCTGAGAACTTGTAAGAAATGAAAATTCTCAGGTCCCTCATCAGAACTGAATCAGAAATTCTGAGGTGGGGCCCAGAAACATGTGTTTTAACAAGCCCTGCAGGTGATGCAGGCTAAAGTTTAAGAACCTCTGCTCTAAAGCAAAAAGATATTCTCCAGCTATAAAGAAAAGGTTTTATCCCTTACTTTGGAGCAGTCAATTTTGTAGTGTCCTATGTCTCTAAGCTCAAGATGCCTTTTTTTTTTTTTTTATAGTTTATAGAATATACCAGATTTCTTTACGGATGATACCAGATTTTTAAAGAATTTCATTTAACAAAGATTTTAGAATATGGCATATTCTCAATAAGTGCTAAAATACTGATGTGCACTTAACTAAAGATATGTGTTGAAAGGGGAAAATGTGGTTATTCAAAACAGCATGATATTATAGAGATAAAATGGATAACGTCTTGTCTGTCATAAATTCAACAGATTCTTCCCAACAATTAAGGTCAAAGAAAACAGGGTTGTTTCTAACTCTTCCCCAATAGAATTTTATGGGTCCAGAACTTGTGCCATTTACACAAGTGGAGCCATGTCTACACGATGAATGCATGAACTACAGAGGTAACAGATATTCCTATACAGAAGCTTTCAAAGGCCCAAAGGATGGATAGAGAGGAACTGGTTTATTTTGCCAATAGCTTGCATGGTGTGGCCTATATTATTAGAAAGGCTAAAAACTTTTAAAAAATAGAAGAAATGGATTTGATTATAAAGATATGAACCTCAATTTCTGCATAAATAGATAACAAATACTAACAGTAAAGCTTTGGGCAAAAGCTTTCTCCCTTTTAACTAGAAAAAAATAGGGATCAAATTTATAGTATGAATCATTTTGATTATGCTTTTAAAATTGTCCTTAATTTCATTTTAAGAATATCATTCCCTATTCTATATAATTGTTATTACATTCATCAGAAAGCTGTAGGTCTCGAATTTTCCTGTTTCCCTTAGGAGCATTGTAAAGCCCACATTTTATGTGCGAAGTACCCAAAGTAGTGTGATTCCCACTTTATAGCGGATTTCGCACTGGAATACAAATGTTTTGAGAATTCTTAAAATTTAAGGAGAGACAAGGTTTTAATAGAGCAACATAACTTGCATGAATAATTCATCTTTCACAGATGTCACTGTCATTCTAGAAAAAACACTATATATTCTTCTTTAATGTGCTTAAAGACAATGCTAGACTATGAACGTGTCAAATTTTCAGTTATATTAAGAGGGAGATGATGTGCTTAGTGAAGTAAGTCAGAAAGAGAAAGTCAAATACCATATGATACCACTCATATGTGGGATCTAAAATATGACACAAATGAGCTTATCTACAAAACAGAAACAGACTCACAGGCATAGAGAAGAGACTTGTGGTTGCCAAGGGGGTGGCGGGGGGGAATGGATTGGGAGTTTGGAATTAGCAGATGCAAACTATTATATCTCTATATGATAAACAACAAGGTCCTACTGTATAGCACAGGGAACTACATTCAATATCCTGTGATAAACGATAATGGAAAAGAATATGAAAAAGAATATGTATAACTGAATCATCTTGCTGTATAGTAAACATTAACACAACATTGTCAACCAACCATACTTCAATAAGATAAATTAAAAAGAAAAAGGAAAGCTAGAAAAAAAGAGGGAGATGGTGATACATCACGAAAATAAGAAATGTCATGGCATAAGTTAATAAAATAACTTGTCAAATAAATCAGAGTGTTTATAGTAAATTTATCTACCCAACAGCTGGCTAAACCCATTAAATCAATTTCACAAGGCTGTTCTAAATTAAATTCATTTACATCAGAGAAAATCTGAATGTAATACCTGAGACTGTGCATTAATATTGGCTCCTTCCTTAACAAGGACTTTGACAACTTCTGCTTGTCCAGCCAAAGATGCAATGTGAAGAGCAGTGTTTCCTTTCTGTTTTGGAGAAATAAAATAGTAAATGTTGGAGGCTCCCAATTTTGAAGAAATCGAAATGTATAGGTATTTTCAATTTTGCTGATGATTTGAAGTGGTTAAAACTTGTCATTCTATCAAGATTGCAGCCCACCTTAGGAAAAGACAATTTTTACCATCAAAACATTGGCCATCACATACAGTGTCTTCCTTTTCTGTCCTGCACAATTCCAGTTTACTGTTAAGACCATGGAAAGACTGAGTTCTTACTGAATCAAATAATCTGGGATGTGTGTACTTCGTGTGTGCGTGCGTGGTGTGTGTGTGACAATATTACCATTCACGTTATTTAATTCACAACAAAAGAGTCCTACCCCAAGATAAAAATAACTAAAAAAAAAAAAAAGTTTATCTGAACCATTGAATTTATTTCACCTTGCAGAGAAACCTAGGAATTTTAAGTGGTAGAGAAACTGACAATTCATAGTTGTATTTCGAGTAATTGGAGTATATGGTTGTTCAAAATATTTTGGGGAATAAAATAAATTTTACATGAACTATACAATGTTACCAATAATTTCTACCATTTGCTACATCAAAATTTATCATCAACAGTACCAAACAAAATTAAAAAAGAATTTAAACCCATCATGAAAGGGAAATATAGGCTAAGAGATTAAAAGATGCCTATGATGGGAGTAAAACAAATAACAAAAAGGAAAAGAAAAAACAAACAAATCTGTACATTCAAAGCCATAAATTTGGGACACTAGTTCTCTTTTTGCCATCTCCTCACTGTGGGCCTTTAGCCACTCATACTATTTTGAAGGCTTAGTTGCCTTATCTTTAAATGAGGAGGTTTAATGAGATTTTTTTCTGGATTTAAAATTCTACAATTGTAATCTGTGATTAAAAATGAACCTATATTTTAAAACATCAACAGAGTTTAAAGGCAAGGAAACAAACAATAATAATATAAAGAGTTAAGCAAGAAAAAGTGGTTGGTTGGCTTAATGACTATATTAATAATGACCAACTCAGGGGAAGCAAATAATCTGATATACTTTCAAACTGACATTCTTTAAATATTTTTTTAACATTTATTTGATGTTATCAAGAGAAATGTTAATAAAAATGTTTATTCTCTCTTTATGTTAAAGTAAGCAATTTCTTGCATACAGCAAACATATTTTAACTTCTTTGAAATTGCCAAAGAGTTTTTGTTTTTAAATTTCCTCTTGAACTGCTATATACTATACTGTGAGCAGGGTCAGTCTACATTTTGGCAATCATGCATGAGGTGTTGGAAATTCAAGTTCACTGGCCATATTCCTAATTTATTCCAGCACTCTTTTTGTCTATCCCTGATTAGACTAATGACATAGTTGGGGGTTTGAGTGCCTGCCACCTCTCTCTGCATCTCCTACAACCAAACTGCCATGCTCCAGCCCTGGTCAAATGGTTTGATTCTGATTGGCTACTGTTTTTTTCCAAATTAAAATTTCACCTTCTAAAGATAAGGATTTGTCACCACCAATGATATTTTTTAAAATACCTGTTGTTTCTGAAATGATTCCCCAAAGACAGGATTCAAATATATTTTACCAAAAGCAGTAACAACAAGGAAGTGACAGGTTCTAGTAGGCCAAGCATCTTGTAAATTCCTTTAAAAATGAGTCCAATTTCTTTACAAACACACATTAAAGTGACAAAATCTAATTTTACCCTAATAATTCAATCCATGATCCAAAAATCTCTTTTCTGTTAGAGTATAAAGGATCTGCATATTCTCTTACCAAGTTAAATGAATACATTGAGATACAACTTAATGAAAGCATGAAAATGACTTGTTCATTTCCACTGAGAAGTTCACTACATCAATTTATTTTAAAAAATGAATTAACCTTGAGAAAATAGGTACTTTTGTGTACAGAGGATTATATTCATCTAGCCTCTATGTGAATCAAAGGAAAAAAGATAAAATACTAGAATCTAGAGATACAGAATTCTTCAGCCTCTAAGTCCCTAAAGGAAACCATTCAAACACTGCAAAGTTTAATGGACAGAGTTTCAATTTCAGTTCTAGAATCTTTGATGTTCCAGCAAACCTCTGGAATGTACAACCAGGGAAAACAAGCTTTACATCATTTCTTTTTTTCCAAGAAAATAAATCCTACCAGCATGAACATTACCTTAGTGGCAGAATCCACGGAGGACCCTCTCCCCAGCAGCTCCTGCACCAGCCCCACGTGGCCTTCCTTGGCAGCCAGATGGAGAGCATTGAGTCCATTCTGGGAAAAGAAGGAAACAAGGCCTCAGAAGTGGAGGAATGATGAGGCAGACAGTTGCTGGCCTTATGCAAGTATATAACCCAGAGGATAGACAGACTCTGATCTCCTCTTCTTCTCTTTCTTTTTGCATTAGCTTGAAGCGATTAATTTCAGAAAGACTAATTTCCAGTGATTTTGATTCAGAGAAGCAAAGAGGTAAATATTCATTAGAAGTGTGAATCTTCAACTTCAACAAACTTTCTTTTTAGACTAAGAAATATCTAAATACCTTTCCAGTGAGGAAAGAAAAAGAGCAACTCTGTTTCATTTGTTGTCCCAGCCAGAAATAAAATTCTGTCCAATTTCTAGAACATGAAGAGCTTTAAATAAATCTTACTTTTTAACAAATAGGAGAGAAATGTCTCTTTCATAAAATGTAATTAAAGTGTCATAGGACAATTTCTAAGGTAACAACTTTGTAAGGGCAACATTATACTTAAACAAACATTTAGCACTATGTCGCTGATTTGTCTTAGGGGTTTTTTTCAAAAATTTAAAATTTATCTTATAATCTATGATAATACTGTAATATCTGGTTTCTAAATTCCTTAAAAATTAATTATACACCATAGCATTGAAAAAACTTTGAAAATTCCACTAAATATGGTATTTATATATATTATACTAAGTTTGAAAGCAGATCTTGTCATATATATAGGAAGAATCAAATACAAGCACAAGTTGCTTCATGGCAAATTTCCTATTTGTGGTCACTGCATATCTTATTTTCTAATGATTTTCTTATGAAAAGCATTCAGGCTTTTATATTTGACTCAAAAATAAAGTAATACCTGTTTTTCTTCTTTGCAAAACATGATCTTGGTTTGTCACCAACATTTAACTTTGAGTAGCCAACATAATTGTACTATTAATACATTCATGTCATAGTTTCTATATATTTACTGACAAGAATTAAAGCACTTTTGAAATTTATGATTATGTGTGTTCCTAGAAAATTTAACAAATGAATCGACAATATAATAAAAACTTGAAAAATATGAAATTTTATGACCCCTGGATTCTACCAGTATGCAAATGATGTTAATAGTATTGACTATACACAAATGATTCAACAAAGAAAATTAATTTTTTTAATTTATTTTTTTTGAGGTACACCAAGTTCAATCACCTGTTTTTATACACATATCTCAGTATTAAAATTAATTTTAACTCCCTTTACCAGACCAAGGAAAGCATTATATTTTAAAGTTGTTTTCTGAGCTAATTACTCAGCACCCAGTCTCTTTGGCAATAGGAAGTATTTAAATAGAGGTAATCTACTTCACAAACAGTAAACTCATTCTAACAGACAAGGAAGGGAAAGCAGTATATCTCTTGGGTAGGAATTTTTAAGGAGCTATCTAAGCCTGATGATGTTTGAGCCTTTAACTTTCCTGATTATCTTTTTATTTTGTATATTCTTCAGCATGACATTTATTGGTTTTCTGAAGCTTTTTACAGGAAGAAATCTTTTACTTTGTAACATGATTAAAGGTTTTGGAGAGTGGATCCATTCTTTCTGCCTGTAAGAATCAAAAGTTCCAGTCACTGGGAATTGCTGAAATAGCCTAGCAAATTAATATTTAAATAATTTTGCATTTTAAGATGTTTCTTTTTTTTTTTTTTTTTAAGGTGTTTCTTATAAGAAGTTGCCTTGGGCTTCCTAGGTGGCGCAGTGGTTAAGAATCCGCCCGTCAATGCAGGGGACACGGGTTCCATCCCTACTCCAGGGAGATCACACATGCCGCGGAGCAACTAAGCCCATGCGCCACAACTATTGAGCCTGCGCTTTAAAGCCCGTGGGCCACAACTATTGAGCCCATGTGCTGCAACTACTGAAGCTCACGCACCTAGAGCCCGTGCTCCGCAACAAGAGAAGCCATGACAAAGAAGAGCCCGCGCACCACAATGAAGAGTAGCCCCCACTCACCACAACTAAAGAAAGCCCACGCACAGCAAAAAAGACCCAACACAGCCAACAAAATAAATAAATTAATTGAAAAAAAAAAAAAAGAAGTTGCCTTTACTTTTCCTCAATTCTTACCGCTAGGCTGGCTTGAAAATGATCTCAAAAGTGCATTGTGAACATAAATTTCTATGAATTTAAAATAGAAAGGTTTGAGAATTAAGACTTTTTAAAGGTGTAAATTTTTATTGGATTACATGAGTGTCCAATTTTCTGAAGGTTAGAGTATTTACAATATTCTTCGCAATCTCCCCTCTGAGAGATATTCCTCCCTTCACTCTACAGCATCAGCTCAGCTGAAAGCTTTAACTTGCTGTAGACAACACTGTTAGCACATTAAACGTACTATGTTCATGTTTCAATAAATATTGACGAAAACATTTTAAAAAGTTAACAAAGGTAACAAGACACCATCTCAAATAGAATATAGTTGACACAATCTAAAAACTTATGAAGTTCAAATATATATTTAAATTAAACAATTTCAGGAGATGTTAGCCAAGAAGGACTCCAAAGTCAAACTATTTATCTTAGTTTACTCCAGAGTTTTCTTTGCACGAATCCAAAATGTAGCCAATCTTATTTCCACACACACAAAGAAACACAAATAGAAAACATTTAAATCTGCAGAACAGGATAAAACATTTTCTTAATAATTGGCCAGGTTTATTCATTAATTACAAGGCTGGGGCTCTAAGTTAAAAGAATTTTACGAGGACAAAGTACCTTTTGGGGGGGGTCACAAAGATTCCACTACAAATCATTGCAGTATAGTTGCATTTTATTTAAAAAGTCATCAAGAGTATGACCAAAATTTTTTATATGAGGGATAGTTCAGAAACAAAATTGTGTATAATATGTAAATCGAATTCAGGATACACGTCTTCAAGATTTATGTAACATTACTCCTGAAACTAGAGTGATTATAAAGACACAGATGATAATAGATGAAATTCTAATTATAAATGCTGTAAATTCTTAGGCTGCCTTCTTTTAAAATACAGTCAAATTGGGACTGTTAACATATCACTGAATTCATGTCCTTCAGCTGTAGGAAACAGAAGACAAGCAACTTCACGCCAATGTTTTGGTTTTAGAACTTCTAACCCAAAATATATTTAATTAGCAATTGAACATGTTGGGTAATTGTTATCAGAAAAAGCAACTCAGCAGCAACTGGACTTAACACCAAAATGTTTTATCCTGTGAATATGAGGCAACATATAAATTAATCATGTTTAAAATGGAAAGTGATAAATAAATCTGTTCAATAGTAGAGCTCAGCTAACTCTTTGAGAATGTATTTTGTAGTTAACCCATTTGGGTGAGACCCTCAGGTCATGCTTCTAAAAACCAAATTTCCCACAGGAGCAACACTTGACACTCTTTAGCTTCCCACAGTCAATTAGCAATACTGGCCCACATTCCAAAGGATGTTTTGTTGTCAGATTTTTTTCACTTTGCCAGTGTGGGATGGGAAGGAAGTAGACATACAGAACTGGTCAGACTTTTTGTATTTGGGTTCAAATACTACAGGGCAGGGCTTAGTATTTGCCCAGCAGTGCCTCCCACACATAGGGTGTTTGAGACACATAGGTCCTTTTTTATATCAAAACATAAGATATTGTTACTTTCTGCATTTATTAGAACACTTGTCATGAAGTTTACAGAGTTCTGGCCAAAAAGTGTTCTGAGACAAACTCATATTTAACAGGAGCATTAACTAGTCATTCTCCTAGATTAATATCAGAATAAATATCACCAAAAAGCAATGTACCTGGGACATGTTATCTCTATTCCCTACAGAAATGGGTTCATTGAACCATGAAATGTTACTATGTATTTGGTTTTTACATAAGGCAGATATAAGAAATGTCCATTTGAGCAATATTTATGTCCTTGTGTCTATTTTAGATGAGTTATCTTGATGAACTATTGTTGAGTTCAATAAAGGGGAAAGTTTTAGTAATAGGAAAAGCCTCTAGGCTTATTTTCACTAATCTTTAATTTAGAAAAATTGCATAATTCAATGTGTTTGTCTTTTTTCACTAGGAAACACAGAATAAATTCAGTATTCATTGGACTTAACACGAGTCCTTATTCCTCTTGTCTTTTTACTTGATTTTGCTTTTGTCTTGTTTAGTTTCATTTTTAATAATATCAGAATTACACTATATGAGTGAGTGTGTATATATTGAATATGCGTTGTGCCACCAATACTTTATTGTAAAAAAAGTGTCAGTCCTTTTTGTATTTCAAAAGAGTACTATGCCAAGTGCTATTCTCACTTAGTTTGATATATTCCCTACCTGATAGGATTTATAGACAGCAATTATACTTTGATAAACACTGTTGTTGATTCTAATTAGCCACTCAGTGACTCAAAATACTGACCAACATTTTGGAGAAAAGCTTAGAAAATTCTAAATGATTCAAAAATCAGAGACAAAATTTTAAGTCAAAAATTCAAGAATTAAATTTTAAAAATAGTCGGCTAAGCAGTGAGTTAATATTCTCAGTATGCTTGAAAATAAAAATCATTGGTATTATATTCCTACTGAAACAAACCTGGAGGAAAATAAATAAATACACAGTAAAAAGAATTTAGATGAAGCACTGGAAGAATATCCTTATCACTGAGCTAAAGAACATTGGAAATCTTACTTTTTAAGGTTGTTAAAAGTTTAAATATTTCTCATTTGTATGTGATTGACTGAATGTGGGGTTTTTCCTTCCTTTTCCTCTCTTTTCTTTTTCTTTCTTCCCTTCTTTTCTTATCTTTTAATCTTTCTTCTACTTTTTCCCCCCTTTTGGGGGCGGTGTGGTCAACTGCAGGAATAACAGCATGGTGGTGGGAATGATAAGAAATGCAATCTGCTCCTGGCTCCACTACTACCCAGAAGTGTGGGTTTGGGCAAATCACTTAACCTCTCTGTCGTCTAACGGTCTCATCTACAAATAATAATGATAATAATGACAATGAAAAACGTCGAGGATAACAAAGAAATAAACATTCACGAGCACTAGTTACCCGCCCATCATTGCTGTATCCTTGGGGGGGAGGCGGGGCAGGATGGATGAACATAAATTTCTTGAAACTGGTTTTGGGGAGGGTGGATGAAATGGATAGTTGTGGGTTTTCCAAAAAGCACTGTTGCTAGGAGCCAGCGCTCAGCCGAGAGGGAGCGGGTGCTCAGCCACAGACCCTATTCCAGGCCCCATTTCTTCTCCTTCTGCTTCTTGCGCTCAATGTCCAGGTTCCGGGCCTTCCACGTGCGCTTGCGCAGCTAGGTGGGGCGGGAGCCTACACCCTTCCCGTTCATCTCAGGCGGGAGGCACACACAGTCGCTGGGGTCCTTAAAACTGAAGAAGCCACAGCCCGTGGTCTTGCCAGCGCGCTTGTTGCGAGTTCCCTTAGCCTTAAGGAAGCATGGGAGGGGGAAGGGGCTAAAGGTGAGTGCCAGATGTCACCTCCGTTTCATTGCCCAGATCCCCACAGAAGATTCTGAAGTCATCGGCATCCCACTCCAGCAGGCTGGGGTCCTCCCAGCGGCTCGCGGCTGCCGTGCACATGCCGTGCGTCAATTTCTGTGGCTTTCCTTTCTTCTTGTCCTCACCCAGGGGCTCTGGGATCTAGCGTGACAAGGCCAGGGGAGGCAGCAGGGACCAGGCGCTCAGGAATGCGCCGTGGAGGCAGCAGGCCTGGTGCACTACTTCCAGCAGGAGGGCCAGGGGCTCAGGCAAAGCCACAGTCAGGGCCAGTGGTAGGTAGCCAGGGCCCAGAGACCAGGACCAGCTGGGGTGCCTCCTGTCCTCACAGTCACCAGTGAGCTAGCCTCCTCCAGCCCAGCCGCTGCCACCTCCACGGCCTCTTCCTTCTCTTTCAGGATCAACCCCAGGCCGACACCTAGCTCTCAGGGTGCTGCTGGCTCTTCTAGGAGAGCCTCAGAGCAGCCATGGAACCCAGGGAAGGGCCTCAGGGCCCTGAGACATCGCTGGCAGCATTAGAGGTGGTCCAGGCAGAGAAGGGGGCCCACGAGGACCTGGTGAGGGGGCAGCAGGGCCATGGGGTGAGAACCACCTGCTGCAGAGGAAAGAGAAGAATGTGCTCTCTTTAGCACGTGGGGAACTAGGGCTGGATGCAGGAGAGGAGCCCTCTGGTGGGGGAGGCCACAGCTGCTCATGGCAGGAACAGGGTTTCTCCATCCTCTGGACTGTCCAGGGGAATCCAATCACTGGGGCCAAATGCACCTGGGTCCACGAAAGGAGGGTCACCTACCATGGGAGGCACCACTGTGGCCGCAGTGGCTGCCCAGGCCTGGAGAGTCTGTTGGACCTGCTGGTATGTGTTGGCTGCTATCACTGGGTGGGCACAGGAACTACTGGGACCTGCATCGCTTCTACCATGAGGACTGTAGGCACTGTGGGTACGGCAGGCGTAGCAGTTGGGATTCTGGTTACCAGAACCCCAGAAGTTCCTGCTCAAATAGGGTCACCTCTGCCTCCATCTCTTTCAAGCATTCCTTGCTGCTCTTGCCCAGGTGCTGGCACCATGGCCCAGGACCACAGTCCTGCTGCACCTGGGAATCCCGGGGCTGGCCTGCCAGCTGCTGTCATTACTGTGGCAGCATCCTGAATGGGGACCAACCAAAGCAGGCTCTGTTGATAAGTCTTTGATGTTGGCTTTATGTAAGTTGATTTTGATAAAATAATATGAACTTGAGTCTTTTGAGACAATCAACAAATATTCATTGAGCTGTCTTATTGTGAGCAAAATATTGATTGGGCTTATAGATCTGTGAGTCCCAGGCAAGATATCACTTTGATCTACAACTTTTGGAATAATGCTATTTCTATATAATATCATTAAAATGACTAAGTATACCATGTAGTTAAAAAATAAGGTCTTGGAGATAGGATCAAGATGGCGGAGTAGCAGGACGTGCACTCACTCTCTTTTGCAAGAGCACCAGAATTACAACTAACTGCTGAACAATCATCGACAGAAAGACATTGGAACTCACCAAAAAAGACACCCCACATCAGAGACAAAGGAGAAACCGCAGTGAGATGGTAGAAGGGGGGCAATCGCGTTAAAATCAAATCCCATAAATGCTGGGTGACTCACAAACTGGAGAACAGTTATACCGCAGCAGTCCACCCACTAAAGTGAGGGCTGGGAGTCCAGCAATGGGAGGAGGAATCCCCAGAGAATCAGACTTTGAAAGCCAGCGGGATTTGATTGCAGGACCTCCACAGGACTGGGGGAAACAGAGACTCCACTCTTGGAAGGCACACAAAAAAGCATGCTCACCAGGACCCAGGGGGAAGGAGCAGTGACCCCATAGGAGACTGAACTAGACATACCTGCTGGTGTTGGGGGGTTGCCTGCAGAAGTGGGGGGCAGCTGTGGCTCACGGAGGAGACGGGGGCACTGGCAGCAGGGGTTCTGGGAAGTTCTTATTGGCGTGAACCCTCCCAGAGTCCACCATTAGCCCCACCAAAGAGCCTGTGGGCTCCAGTGCTAGGTGGCCTCAGGCCAAATGACCAACAGGGTGGGAACACAGCCCTACCCATTGGCAGACAAGCAAATTAAAGTTTTACTGAGCTCTGCCCACCCAGCCCTACCCACCATTAGTCCCTCCCATCAGGAAGCACCCAGGAGCCTCCTAGATAGCTTCCTCCACAAGAGGGCAGACAGCAGTATCAAGCAGTATCAGCAGTATTTCATCTTTTGGAACTGAAAACCACAGCCACAGAAAGATAGAGAAAATGAAAAAGCAGAGGACTTTGTACCAGATGAAGGGATAGGATAAAACCCCAGAAAAACAACTAAATGAAGAGGAGATAGGCACCCTTATAGAAAAAGAATTCAGAATAATGATGGTGAAGATGATCCAGGACTTTGAAAAAAGACTGGATGCAAAGATTGAAAAGTTTACCAAAGACCTAGAAGGAGTAAAGAGCAAACAAACAGAGATATGCAACACAATAACGGAAATGAAAAATACACTAGAAGGAACCAATAGCAGATTAACTGAGGCAGAAGGGCGAATAAGTGACCTGAAAGACAGAATGGTGAAAATCACTGATGCAGAAAAGAAGAAAGAAGAAAGAATGAAAAGAACTGAAAACAGCCTAAGACACCTCTGGGACAATGTTAAACGCACCAACATTCGCATTATAGGAGTCCCAGAAGGAGAAGAGAGAGAGAAAGGACCTGAGAAAACACTGGAAGAGATTATAGTTGAAAACTTCCCTAACATGGGAAAGGAAATAGCTACCCAAGTGCAGGAAGCACAGAGAGTCCCAGGCAGGATAAACCCAAGGAGAAATATGCCAACACATGTAGTAGTCAAACTGACAAAAATTAAAGACAGAGAAAAGTTATTAAAAGCAACAAGGGAAAAATGACAAATAGCATACAAGGGAACTCCCATCAGGGTAACAGCTGATTTCTCAGCAGAAACTCTGCAAGCCAGAAGGGAGTGGCACGATATATTTCAAGTGATGAAAGGGAAGAACCTACAACCAAGAATACTCTACCCAGCAAGGATCTCATTCACATTCGACAGAGAAATCAAAAGCTTTACGGACAAGCAACAGCTAAGAGAATTCTGCACCACCAAACCAGCCCTACAGCATATGCTAAAGGAACTTCTCTAAGTGGGAAACATAAGAGAAGAAAAGGACCTACAAAAACAACAACAAAACAATTAAGAAAATGGTAATAGGAACATACATATCGATAATTACCTTGAATGTAAATGGACTAAATGCACCAACCAAAAGACACAGACTGGCTGAATGGATACAAAAACAAGACCCATATATATGCTGTCTACAAGAGACCCACTTCAGACCTAGGGACACATACAGACGGAAAGGGAGGGGATGGAAAAAGATATTCCATGCAAATGAAAATCAAAAGAAAGCTGGAGTAGCAATAGTCACATCAGATAAAATAGACTTTAAAATAAAAAATGTTACAAGAAACAAGAAAGGACATGACATAAAGATCAAGGGATCCATCCAAGAAGAGGAGATAACAATTATAAATATATATGCACCCAATATAGGAGCACCTCAATACATAAGGCAAATGCTAACAACTATGAAAGAGGAAATGCAAGGCAGAAATAGAGACACAGATGTAGAGAACAAACGTATGGACACCAAGTGGGGAAAGCATGGCGGATTGGGGGAGAATGAATTAGGAGATTGGGATACCAAATTGTACACTCTAAATATATGTTGTTTATTGTCTGTTAACTGTATCTCAATAAAAGTTCTTAAAAAAAAATAAGGTCTTAAGGCTACTTTGAAACAACTATGTACACATTAATCAATCTTAAAGGACAGAGTTAACTTTTTTGTTTAGCACTTCTTTCAAATTTTTATAAGGTAGTATTATAACATTTTATTTACAATCAAATTTTGCAATAAGCTCTATTCTCTATTTCTCTTGCTGATTTAATGAGATATTTTGCCCACTGACTGCTTTGCTATGATTATATAAAACTAGTGGATGAAACCCTGGGTAGGGCAGATAGCCAAGAAAAATTTTATAAAAACCATTTGAGCATTGGTTACATTTCTGGCCCATACAGAAAATGTATAGATTAGTCCATTTTTAAAGTAGAGGAACAGATTCAAGAAGATACAGCTAAACATACATGAACGTTAAATGCTTGCATCAAAATCCATTAAATTGTTTTGCATCTTAGGATAAATCTGTAATTAATACAAACTTATCAGTTAATCAACAAGCATTTGCTAGGTACCCACCAAGTACTCAGCTCGAGATGTTAGATTCTAAGGGAGGACCAGTAACATAATTTTTTTCCCCAAAGAGTCCTCAAAATATTTATTATTAAACAACTGAAAATCACCTCTGTGCTAGCATATACTTGTCCATGATATTTTTTTCAAATCTTTGGCTGTTCTACTTTGCATATCTTACATGTTGAGTTAAGGGTCCTCCAGTCTGTCAGAAAAGTACAACTATCATATAACTTCCATAATAATATTAAAATTTAAATATCTGAAAGGAAGCAATTGCAAATATGAGTTTCTGAAAAATATTAAAGGAAAAAGATGGAGGACAAATCGATACATCAAAGGGCAAATAATACAGAGGAGAAAGTGAAACTTGGTTCCTAACCTCCACCCCACCCCCACTCTTAATGGGGTTCCTGTGTCAGAGACACCTGAAACCAGGAGCTCTTCTCAAGAGGAACTACATGCCCACATATAGAGATACAAATAATTGTGAAATGCTATTTACAGTTTAACTCTGCCATTAACATAAATGACACTTGTGAAAGGAATCATCTATACAATAGGAGGAAAAAAATCAAACTCAAAATGAAAATGACCTGTTTACATATTCTCAATCCAATTCCCACTCACCTATCTGTAATCTATCTGCACTATGACAGAATTAAGAATGTATTTAGAATGAACTGGCAGATTGGGATTGCCATATATACATTACTAATAAGAAAAAAAAATACCAAATTGTACACTCTAAATATATGCAGTTTGTCTGTTAACTGTATCTCAATAAAAGTTCCTAAAAAAAAGAGAATGTATTTAGTTTTTGTGAAGATGGGAAAAAACAAAGCATGTGTCACTCTGTCAATTTAACTGATCTTACTGTGTCTTTGATGGCCAAAGTTTTCTGATTTAATATGTAAATGAAACTATGGATGACCCAAGAAGAAACTTGTTTTATTAGTGAGTTATTCTCAAATCCTAGAGGCTTTCTTTTTAATTCCCAAATTATGAATATTTAATAAGGATTTGCCAAGTCTTCATCAATTTAAAAATATCTATAATGAGGTTTGAAATTTGGTGACTTATTGATCATTTCATAGGGAAAAGTCTTAGAATAAGAGTGCTTTGAAGATACCACTTTACATAGTCTATTTCTGGGTCTACATTCAACCACAGCAGAGGGCCATCTAGCGCCCCTGGCTGGTAACTCCCTTTTCGGCCACTGGTCTTTCTCCCCTGTCTAGCCCCATCAAATGTTTCTATCATACAATCCCCCAAATATGGAGAATGACATTAAATATGATGGTGAGTTAGCCTGGGAGAAGAAAGAGTTGTGAAAATTCTTCAAAATCTTACCAGGACCAAGAGAGAAGAAAAGATTATGAGAGCGGAGAAATAAATAATGAATGAAAGAGAAGCTTAATGACATGGCTATCATTATTATATTTTATATTTTACATATATTATATCACATTATTATATTTTACAGATGAAGATACTAAAATTCTCAGAAGGAAAGTGATCTGCCTTAAAGATCTTTACCACCAAGAAGAGGAAGAACAAACTTAGATCTGATCTCTAAACTCATGCTTTCAAAAAAGCTAAAATAGTTAAGCTCCACACCAGTGTTTCAAACTGTAGGTCATCGTGCACAAGTATGTCATAAAATCTGTTTAATGGATTGCCCATCAGTGTATTTCAAAACATGAAGGAGAACAAAGAAAAATAAAGTGCACTGTGGATGGCAAGTGTTGATTTTGTTTTGGGTTTTTTTTTGTGTGTGTGAAACTTTACATACGCATACATGTGTACACGCATCTGCGTGTGCTTGTGCATGTGGTGTGTGCCCGTGTGTGTGTGCGCATGCATGCATGCTCCTCTAGATTGCAAAAAAAAAAACTAAGGACATTTGGGCAAGACCCAAGACATGAGAGCATCTTGGGGAAACAAAATGTTGCTTGGACCAAATAAGTAAAAAAGCTGATGCTTACAAAGATCATTGCAAGAGAGGAATGGTTTCTATGATATGTTCATTTGAATTTTATGAACTCAATCATTTTCATTTTAGATGAGTGTTGTGATGCAAATAACATGAATGATATTGGGACAAACAAGCATTCTTCATTTTGAAAATACTGGCAGAATCATGGTTAAACCACATCCACATCTGGAGTTCCAAGAGGCAGTGTGGTATAGTAGAGAGCACACATGTTAGAGTTCCTATCCTGTCTCTCCATTACCAACAATATAATTTAGTTTCTTCCCTAGCAAAAAAGGGGAAGTTTCCACTCTGCCTACTACAGATAGTTATTTAAAACAGAATATAAAGTAATGTATGTTCATGTTATTTGGAATCTCTAAAGTAATATACAAATGTAAGATATTATGATTTCTTGGATAGAGGCAAAAAGTAATAAATTCACACATATTCCTAACCCTCTCTTTCTGTTTTCTATCACAGAGATTTGATTAAAGACAATGAGTTGCATTGAGTATCTCTTCTTTCATGGAAAGAAGATGGCATTCTGGAAGTCTGAAGTCCAAATTGAGTTTCACTGGGCTAAAAAATCATGGTGTCAGCAGGGCCCCTTCCCCTATCTTTAAAGCCCACAGGGGGCTTCCTAGGTGGTGCAGTGGTTAAGAATCCGCCTGCCAATGCAGAGGTCACAGGTTCGATCCCAGCTCCAGGAAGATCCCACATGCTGCGGAGCAACTAAGCCCGTGTGCCAAAAAAATAAAAATAAAAATAAAGCCCACAGAGGAGCATGTGCAAATCACTCCTGAATTGAGTATTTTGGGTCTAACATATAATGTTTACCTGGGCTGGGAAAATTATTAATTCAAACAGCAATGATTATTTTTTAAAGTATTTTGAATTCTAATGAAACCTAAAAAGCAGATGGGAACCTAGTCATCTTGTCAATAATTCAAAGAGCTACTATTTTACTAACGAGTTTTAACTCTCCTAATTTAAATGTCATTTTCACATGGTCTCATTTTTTTGGTTAAATTGATTTTATGAGAAATGATACATAAATTATTTCTTTAGTATTTGACGTGTACTGAAGCAAAACATCTAACAACATGAAGCACAAAGACAGAAAATTGTTTGAGCTACTTATAATAGTCATGGTTTAAGGTGATTTAAACATTGAAAGTCGGCAGCAATTATTTAAATAATAACTAAAACTTATTAGAGTTTATTCTCATGTGTCAGTCTTGGTTCTAAGCTTTTAATTGTATTAACTCATTTAACCCTGAATTGAACATTATGAGTTATGAACTACCTGGTGATTCTACAATTAAAAAAAAGACTATGGGCCCTGCATTATAATTCTATTTCACTTTTTTTAGACATCAATTTCTCATTAACTCTTATTTGTTAGTTCTTAGGATAAAAATATTTCAGCCTCTGATAAAAAGTTAGTAGTTAAGGAGAAAAATTATTTTCTTTAGGCCTTTAGACTTATAATGTCTAAATGCGTCAAAATTAGAGGAATTCCATAATGAATTCTAGACTGTTATAGTATCATGTCTAGGCCAAGCTTAGTTTTAACTGAAGGTAAAAATGGAGGAAAGGGGTTCAGTTTGGTTGATCCCTTAAGTTATTTCCATTAATAAAATTCTTTGGTTCTTAAATAACAAGTAATGAGAGTATAATTTCCAGAAAATATAAAGAAAACATCCACGAGACTAAGTCTTATCTTTGTATATTTATCACTGACTCACTTAATATTTCAATCAACTCATGTTAAAAGTGGGCATTAAAAACATGGATCTTCTCCTTCTGACATATAATCGATCGAGACTGGCAAGCAGGGGAAGGAGTGTGTATCAGAATTAACCAGCAACCTTTTTTTTTTTAATGAAATGAGAAAACTCCCCTAGTGGGGCAGCCTGATGTGGATATGCCTCCAGGGACCACGGGTCAGACTGAAGTGAGAGAGGGAAAGAGTGGCAGAATCTCAAGGGAAGGAAGCAAGAGAAGAGAATGGAACCTAAAAAGGTCCCACACAGCTCATTCCAGTATGTGCCACGTCCTCCTACTTCTAGGGAGGCACAAGAATATTGTCCACAATATTAAACTCATTAAAAACATGGCACAGAAAAACAACAGCAACAACAACAACATGGCACAGAGTTTTAAGTTAATATAGGCTAGAGAAAGCTTAAATTCAATAATTAATAACAATATCAATTATTCACCTAGTTAAACTTTTTTGTACATGTATTATATGCCAATCGTTGTGCTAAGAACCAAGTCTACATCTAAAGGCACCCATAAAAAACTTAGTAATGTTATTAGAGAATTAATAATTAATAATCTCCCCCGTTTTTACAATGTTAATTAAAAATAAGCCAAATTTGGCTTGCTGGGCTCTAAAAGAATATGGGAAGAGTGAGGAGGGAGCCCTCAAACAGCAAAAGTTAGCTTCCAAGTACCACACCATCACTCTGCTTTCCATTGCAATAAAATGATTCCTGCAAATTGCATTTGGTATCAACTTCAGGTTTGTCTGAGATACACAAGCCCGCTTAGTCACTTTATCCTCTGAACAGACACAAAATTTGGTTCTTTTCACACCTGACTGTATTTTGTGTTTCCTGTTAATCTTCCCAACAAGGCTTCTCATGAACAAAAGTCAAACCTATTCAGCTTTGTAACCTCTACGCCTAATACAGTACCTAGCACAATACGAAGGATACTGCAGTAATATTTTTACAATGAATGAGCTAATTGAATAGTATATACCGCGCAGAGGTAAACAGGAGTTTGCTTAACTCATCCAGTCACTGTGCGTTTTGTCAGTAAATGTGGTACGTGCACAGACACGTCAGGTACAACTATGTCCATCTCTAGCCTTTGAAAACACAGTCAGGAAAAGTGCACTCTCTGAGGACAAAGCTGGTTAACAGTAACATGTATAAGAGCAAATCAGACCCTAGAGAAGGATTTAATCTAATGTGGCTTTTCTCATCCTGGAATCCTTTTATGTGCTCTTGAGGATCTCAGAATTCTCTGATAATTTTTTTAATTTGGTATTTTCATTTAAGTGCCAATCTTTAAAAAATTAATAGAAGTATATGCTGAATCATCTGGGTAATCACATTTAATTAAATATCACCAAGTAATTTCTTGTTCTTGTGTTCTTGATTGATTCCAAGGGATCATATTTAGAGGAACATGAATTTTAATGCAGTATTTCTGAAACTGAAGCATACATATGTATTCTCAAGGGTTCCCAAAAAAGTCTCCTTCTCTAAGTAGAAGAAATACTGCCTCAAGAGATGATTTGTAAACATAACCTGATGAACCTTGGGTCTTTCCATCTAGAAAGCAGAACAGACACTTGAGGAGGCAAGACTAGAACCTTGCTAAGTATTAGAAGCTTTACTATGTCCCAGAGAATTACAAATTGTCTGAAAGGAATAATGACAATTTTAACTTTTAATGATGATAATAATAACTTTGAAAGCTGGAAGGAGCAAACTTGTTAGAACTTATCCAGAATTTGTCCATCCAGCTACTCTAGCTTGAGTGAAATCATCCATTGTGGCCAGCCCAACTTTTTGTTAATTAACTTCTTTCCAACTGCAGCTGTCACAGCCATAATTTGGTCTCCTGAATGAGTACGTGCAACACAGTGGGTTTTCTCACGTATCATTTGAGCCCAAAGTAGTCTCCCTTTGAGGTAGAGAAGTATGCTGTGAAGATTACATACAGAAATTAAGTAGCACAGTGATGAGCACCAAGCAGGCATGCAATAGAGTAACTATTATTTGATATCATAGGTATTATTTGCCATTTCAGGAATGGATAATTTGAGACTCAGAATTATTTAAGTGACTGGCTCAATATCTGTGTTTATTCAATTATTCATTTATCGATTATTACTTGGAACCTATTGTGTGCCAATTCTGGATTTTATTCCTCCTAGCAAAGTGCACTTTTCACTAAACAACATTGAAGCTTAAATTCTAGTTTATAAATCATTCTTTGTGACCTGGTTCATATAAGTTAGTAATCATATTTTTTTAAATAAATTTATTTGTTTATTTATTGGCTAAGTTGGGTCTTTGTTGCTGTGCTTGGGCTTTCTCTAGTCACAGTGAGCGGGGGCTACTCTTCGTTGTGGTGCATGTGCTTCTCATTGAGGTGGCTTCTCTTGTTGCGGAGCACAGGCTCTAGGCTCTCGGGCTTCAGTAGTTGTGGCACACAGACTTAGTTGCTCTGCAGCATGTGCGATCTTCCTAGACTAGGGCTCGAACCCGTGTTCCCTGCATTGGCAGGCAGATTTTTAACCACTGCGCCACCAGGGAAGCCCCAGTAATCATATTTAGATTGGTACACACTTCCTGGACCTTTCTTTTTAAACCCCTAAATTTTCCTGGGTTGTTGATGTTCCAGGTTCCCAGTTTATGGGTCTTGCATTCCTTTCTGTGTGTTGCTAAATTGTTAGCTGTGGATGCAAATGGTTAATAAGAATTGAATGTCTCCTTTAAAGACACAAAAATCTCACTAAAAGGAGTCATTAAAAAGGGCTGTAGAGACCATCTCTAGTTTGATGTCTACATTAATGATTTCAAGGGAATTTACATAACAAACCTCTTGATAAACTTCCGGTGGCTGCTTTGGATAAGAAAGTATATTCTCACCTCCCTGGTAAATTGCTTCTTTCTCACGCTACTTCCCTCCTCTATCTCCCATGGGCAATACTGCTGTCTTCCCTCATTCCTTAAGGGAACTATCGCATCACAGGTTCTCCAATAAACCTCTCCCCAAGGGCAGCAGCATCTTTCTCTCACCCCAGCAATGAGTTTGCATACCCACTTGGGTGGCAGGGTTTAATTTCAGCCTGTCCCCACTGCCCCCTCCACCCTGCACAAAGAAGTTTTCTTCTTTTTATTGATGTAGCTTTTTTTTTCTTTGGTGGTGGTGGTGGTGGTTGTAGCAAAGGGAGTGAGGGTGTGGGGAGAGTCAGGGATGACCTTTTCCAGCATGTGCCCTTATGAGCTTTCGTTCATCTGCATTTTGGACTTTTTCATTCTAACCTGAAGACCTATTATTTCTGAGGGAAGGAACTGAAAAGAAACTGAATACAGGACTAAAATCAATTGCTTACATCGTTATACACGTGTACACATACAGGCTCATCAACAGACAGGTAGCCCCTGATCATGCCCGTCTCACCGGACACCACTCTTTCATATGGAGCTGTGGAATTTTCTTTTCTTCTGAATCTGAAGAAGGTACCATCTGAAAATAAGGTTTCCTTTTTCCCTTGCTCCTTATTCCAGAAGAGAAAAGGCCTTGAAAAAACTAGAGATCCTAGGATTTGGGGTTACTCCTTTACAATCATCAAAACACATACACACACATGTAAAAGGAGAAAGAGAAATCTATGAGGGTAGAGAGGAATGGGAAAGGCCTCGGAAATTCTATAGAAGAAAGGAAAAGAAACTGTTTAGAATGTGATCAGCAAAGAAAGAGACTGTTAGACTCTGAGTGGGCAAAATCTCAGCTACTACAAAAGGGCTGGTTGATTTTGAATAGCACAAAGAAAATAACCAAGCAGAAAAACGACGAAGCAAAAATGACATCTATATCTCCCCTCACACACCACCTGTGTTTGGTTGTAGTGTGTATCTGAAGAGCTGTGCTGAATACATGTTTGGATCAAGGTCTACCTCTGGTGACCCTCCACAGCAGAAATCAAGGTGGGACTCCATAAATCTACGGGCTCCTGGCTAGACGCCCTGCTGCTTCTTATCTTTCTCCAGACAACTCTCACAATCTCACCATCACTATCTGGTTGGGACCATATGGACTAAACATCACACCGTGTATCCTGTTTGTGGCAGTCACCAGGTCAAGCCTCATACCCCAAATGCAACCCCTGCATGCTTTGCTATCTCCTTTTCTTTCTTTCTTTCTTTCTTTCTTTATTTTTTTGAGGTAAACCAAGTTCAATCATCTGTATTTATACACATATTCCCGTATTCCCTCCCTCCCTCGACTCCCCCTGCTATCTCCTTTTCTAACTATGTCCCTGATCACTTCCCATGTCCTGAGACTCTTACACAAGGTCCTCTAGAACACATGAATGGGGTTATTAGCAGCATCTCTGTGTCTTAAATCTTTTCTCTGAACTTTCCTTTTAACGTCTCTGTTCTAAATGAAACCCGAAGCTACTGCTCCCCTGAAGTCTACTCAAGGGATAGTATTTATCCCCCACAGCCCCCTTAACCACTGGACTCGGCGGAGCTGTACTCACGCTCCTTGAAACTATTTTTCCTCCTCCTAACTAAACCTCCAGATGCCATCAGCCTGTACCTTTTAGATCCCATCCTTGTCTCTTGAAGATTTTAGCTTCTAGTTCATTGCCCTTTTTCCAACATACATGCAAGCAGTTTTTCCAGAACTTGACTCATTCAGGTTCCTGACTTCGCTACCAATAATTTTTCCTTCTCTGCCCCTCATCTACTCTTTCCATGGTCATTTCCAAAATATAACCTTCCTCCAGGATTTCAACTTCAAGCATCCAATCCACTGACTACCATTTACTCTCCTGCCAATCTACTGACCCAAATCCAACAATCCTTCAGCCCCTGACATCTAAACTCTGTTCACCTTTTCACTGTGTCCATTTCTTTCCTCATTCAGCCTAAACTCCATGCATAATCTTTACAATCACCTTAGTCATTCCTTTCCCTTGTATGCATTCTCAGTTGGCTTCCTTCTCTAGCTGTACTATACATGCTTAGCTGAACCACAATTCCTGGTTACCTTTCTTTCCATCTGATCCCATGACTGAATGTGGCTGCAGAAACACACATACACGTTCACTCATCATAATCCTTAAGTGGGCCCTTAACATTGCCTGGCAATCATACTCCGTTACCCTTAACCACTCTCTCTAACACTCTCCTAGATGATTATTTCACATTTTCTCTCTCTGTAATCTCCAACACCTCCTCTCCCATCTTCACTCTGTGCTGATGACATTCGTTTCACTAAAAAATAGAAGGAATTTTAAAAGAGAACTTCCATTCCACATCCAGCTCGCAGCACCACACCCACACTACTTCTTGCTCTTTCATCCCTAAACCCTTCCTTTTCCTGAACTATCCATGCTCTTAACAAAGGCCAGCTCCCCACTTGTGCACCAGGTCCCCATCCCCTCTCACCTACCCTAGGACACCAGCCAGCAATTCTCCTCTCTCTCATGCATCATTCATGTTTCCCTCCTCTGCTTATTTTTTTTTCCATTGATGAAACAAAAATGCTATAATTTATCTCATATTTTTTTTTAAAAAAAGCCTCTCTTGATCCTACCGCCTCTTCCAGGTACTTCCCCCATTCTCTCCTTCCCATTACAGAAGGAGTCCTTCCAGTAGTATCTGGTCTGCCCATTTACCAACTGAATCAACTTCAGTCAGGCTTTCACCCCACGAGGCAACTGAAAATGCTTTTATCAGGTCATCAGCTACCACTCCTTTATTAAAGCTCTTGTTCCTTTCCTCAGCTTATTTGATCAACAGTGTCTTATAGAGCTGATCATTTCCTCCACCTGAAAATAACTCTTTCACTCAGCTTCCAGGACACCACACTCCAGGTTTTCTTCCCACTTTTCTGGGCACTCCTCCCCATTCTTCTTACTGGCTCCTCCTCATCTTCCTGACCTCCAAGAGTTGGAGTGCCCCAAGGCTCAGCCCTTGGACCTCTTCCATTTTTCATAAATTTTTCACTCACTGTTTTGGCGACCTCGTCCAGTTTCACGGTTTTACAATAACATCTATAACACTGAATGCTCCAAAATATATATCTCTAACTAAAATCTCTCCTCTGAACCCCAGACTCATATATCCAACTACATGCTTAATATCTTGGATATCAAATAGACAAATCAAATTTAACATGCTCACAAGTGACCTTCTGATTAGTCCCTCAAACTTGCTCAAACCACAGTCTTTCCCATCTCAGTTAATGAAACTTTAACCCTCATTATTCTCCTTGCAAACACAATCTTCATCCATGACTGCTCATTTTCCTACTTCACTGCTTGGCAATCATTCACTATTACGCTTAATCACTCTCTCCCACTCTCCTAGATGATTATTTCACACCTTCTCCCTCCTCTCAGGTAATGAATCTTCAACCCTCATTATTCTCCTTGCAACCCCAACCTTCATCCCTAACTCTTCTCTTTTACTCTTAGCCTACATTAAATCCATCCACAAAAATCTAACAGCTCTATCTTCAAAATACATCCAGAATTCAACCACTTCTCACCATCTCTCCTGCCTGCTTGCCTCGAACACCTCATCTCTCACTGAAAGTATTACAAAAGTGTAACACTCCTTTGTAAAGCATGACGTGTAGTACTCCTTCTCTGTAAAGTTTTCCAACAGTGCTCCCTCCTTCCGCCCTTGCTCCCTTTCAGGCGAAGGGCGACTATTCAAACTTAAGTCCGCTCATGTCACTTCTCTGATAAAAACTCTGTAATCACGCCTCTTCTCTCAGAATTAATAGCCTGCATGCTCTCTGGTGCTGCCTTGGGCTCTCCCCTGACCTCCTACTTCTCTTCCCCTCCCTCTTTCTACTCCAGCTACACTGGCCTCAAACTCGCCAGGCATGCTGCCTCCTTGGGGCTTTCTCCCTGTCGGGTCTTCTGAAATGTACTCCCTCCAAACAGCACAGGGCTCTCTTGTTCAACTCCTTCAGGTCTTCTTCTGACCATCCTCCCTCAAGGAACACGCTGCTCCCCTTCCCCCCCTCTCTCCTCCCCTGCTGTATTTTCCTCCCTGTCATTTATTACCATCTCTCTTTCCACACATTTTGCTTTTTTCCTTGGTGACTGTCTCTCTCTTCTCAGGTTGTAGATTATAAGCTCCGTGTGGGCAGGGTTTTGCCTCTCTCTTCACGACACCTAGGTCCGTGCCTGCCACATACTAAACACACAATACACGCTTGAATAAACAGACGAGCAAATGGTAAGCCTGCGTTCAGACTGGCAGAAAGACTGCTGTGATGATAAAATGAGAGGTGACTTAGGGAGGGTTGAGTGGCTGCCTGGGAGTTATGTTCTAACATCCACATCTTTTAGTCATAGAAAGAGAGCATTCAAGAGAATTCTTAGAATATAAATTGTTCTGTTCGATCTGAATCACTTTAGCAGAGTACTTAAGAAGATAAGTCACAGAAATAATTTGCATGAAGCCACCCTTGGCATTTTTTAAATCAAAGAAGAGTTACATTTCAAACATCTTCATAAATCTGTGTAGTTACACATAGAAGCAAAACTTTTTAGAGCTATGGACACGTAGTTGATGAAAAGTCTCTACTGGAATTACTTTACATTGAATGACTTATCAACACTGAAACTAAAAATTCTAAGTGCTCAAAATATTTGGCAAACATTATTCAAATCCAATTTAGTCAGCGCTCCTCAGTATAGAGCAAGCATTGGTATTAATGTATTGAAGAAAATCAGAGAATAATGCAGAATCCAAAAGCAAAAGAGCACACACAGCCAGAACCAGACAGATGCACCACCTTCTGCTTCTTCTAAATGAGGGGTCAAAATAAACTCACAGATATATAACTAGATTATTTGTACAAATATTTGTACCTCATTTTAACTTGTTAGAAAACTATATGTAGTTCATTCCATATTCTATTAATTCTATGAATTCAATTCTCAGCTATTCATTTTTGTTGCCTTTATAAAGTCCCAAGCTAATAGAATTGTTTTTGGCATTTTTAAAGAGATGTCCAGACCAGATGGATCCAAATGGCATTTATAAAAAAGATTTTAGTTCCAAAAAAGATTTTAATTTAAAGTAACCCAGATAAACAGTAACTGTTACCAAATTGCTACTAAATGTGATCTTTCCTATTTGATGACACAGGCTATGATAATACCTTTTATGTTCTGTCCTGCCCATGAGAACCATCATCACCTTTGCTAAAACTTATATTGAAAATCAATATAAAAATATTTGCTAATACTTACTGAATGCTTCCTCTGCTAACCCTGTTTATAATGTTGTAATCTTATGAACAATTACTAAATAAATAAAAAAATAAGTATGAGTTTCAAAAATAGGGAGCAAATGCTAAGATTTATTCTCTTTTCTGAACGTAGAAGAGAGAAAAAGATAACACTACTAGTATAATCTTTTAAGGAAAATGAAAGTTAATATATTTGTAACTATTTGGAAAAGAGAACAATGAAAACTCAAAGTTTTTTTTTTTTTTTAAAGAAGATTGTCTTGTGCCAAATTTACAAATTTTTCTCACATCTTTTAAATGATTAGAAGCCAAATGGTATTTTTCAATTAAATTTCAAAATTCTCATGATAGTTATGAGACCAATTTTATAAAGAAAAAGATTTTCATCCAAATTTCAGTTTAAGGAATCTTAGCACGCCAACACATGCAGTATTTTTGGAAAGCTGGTGCAGCCCAGATTGCCTTTCATTGAGAAATACGACAGGGTACAGAAAGTCCTGGTTTGTACGTTACATGTCATAACTCTCCCCAGAAACTCAGGCTTACAAATAAAATGGAGAATACATTTTCCTTTCTTCTTTCATATGCCATATTAGCTTTGAGCTTTCACATATTTAGAAACGGCAATACTCTGGCTGAAGAGTTGCCTCTTTTGCCCTCCTGGGTGTTTGGAAATTATTTTCTGTTCTATATTTTACTTGAGTTTTAGTAGTAATCCTGGTGGTGGTGCTCTTTGACTTAAAAGTTCCTTTAGCTACATATTATATTGATCTGAGGAAGAATAAAGTCCTTTTTATATTTGCATTGGTAGATTAAAAGTAAGATTCAAACATCTCAGGAAGATGTCCTGCAATAGAAAAGACACACGTGAAAGGCAGATCTGTGTGACCCTGGGGACATCACTTAACCACTTGTGGACTCAGTTTCTGCATTTATAAACTCAGGCGAATGCCTACCTTATAACATTTGTCTCTGCTGATTGATGAAACATCACACATAAAGCCCGCAGCACAAAGCCTGATACATAGTAGCTAATTAGTTAACATTAGTCACTTCATTTCCTTATCTCTATTTAATGTACATAGAGATATGGTAATAATAAAGAACCAACACCAGGGGCTTCCTAGGTGGCGCAGTGGTTAAGAATCCACCTGCTAATGCAGGGGACACAGGTTCGAGCCCTGCTCCAGGAAGATCCCACATGCCGCGGAGCAACTAAGGCCGTGTGCCACAACTATTGAGCCTGCGCTTTAGAGCCCGTGAGCCACAACTATTGAGCCCATGTGCTGCAACTACTGAAGCCCACGTGCCTAGAGCCCGTGCTCCACAACAAGAGAAGCCGCGGCAATGAGGAGCCCTCACACCACAATGAAGAGTAGCTCCCACTCACCACAACTAAAAAGAAAGCCAGTGCACAGCAAAAAAGACCCAACACAGCCAATAAAATAAATTAAAAAAAAAAAAAAAAAAAAAGAACCAACACCAGACAACAACTTTTACTTTCTACCTGGTAAATTCAGGTGACTGAAGAGAATCAATCTCACACTTTGTGTGGAGGTCAATTTTAACTTTTCTAATGTTTGGTGGATCAAACAAGAGTAATTGCAACTAAAATACGTACACCTTAGAAAGTCCTTTCATATTTCATATTTAATTTACATTGCACTCAGTGGTATAAGAGTGAATTTATTATTATTTTCTTATTTTAGAGATTAGAAAAATGTCACTTTCTGAATTGAAATGACTTGGCAAAAGTGGAGATGGAACTTGAATTGCTGGGCTCTAAGTTCTGTGTGGTTTCATGACATTGTGTTGCCTTCTCACAAAAATAAACGTCCTACCCCTTTATAGTCACATGCTAGTGGACAGTCAGCCACCACACGGAAAATATGTTAGGCTGCTAAAAACTTTTCAAGGTAACTCAAGAAGCTAGGTTAATCAATAAAGCAAATAAGAATTGAGTATTTACTGCTGAGAGTTTGTTTTAAAAAAAAAAAAAAAAACAACCCTAAGATCTTATTAAGATTAAGATATTTCTTTTACTTTAGGGTGAAGTGGACTTGTTTTGACTGAGGTTAACTTCATTTTCCTTGGGTTCATCTTTTGGTATCACTTATGATGATTTTACCAAATGAACTAACAGTTCTAACAGTTTCGTTGCCTATTTTCCAGCATATTGTAAATTTAGAATGTTAATGAATTGATATTAAAATTGGGGAAACGTACTTAATATACTTGAAAAAAGTCTAAAATAACATGTTAAGGGACTTCCCTGGTGGTTAAGACTCTGCACTTCCACTGCAGAATTTGATCCCCGGTCAGGGAACTAAGATCCTGCATGCCATGTGGTCCCCCAAATAATTAATTAATTAATATGTTAAAAATTTTAAATATTTCATATTCAATCTTGCAGGCAGTTTTGGAAGAATTTCATATAGGAATTTGGATGTTCTTTCTCTTTTAAAGTAACTAACATATCTAAACTTCAAATTATTTGTTCCAAAGAACACTAAATACATATTAAATAAAAAGATTCATAATGAAATATAAGATGGATAAGAAACAGAGGTGTAAAATATGAAGATCTTACATATTGGGATAAAGGAATTTGACTTTATTCCATAGGTCAGTGTCAAGAACTATGTTAGGTCTGGGATTTTATCTTCCCTACAAGCTAAAAAGCCTAACTGCTACTGTTCCCTGATGCTGGTAGAAGACATGCGTCTCCTGGATCAGAGACAAGGGACTTTATAGTTCACAGCAAAAGGAGCGGCTGAGTGTCAACATGTTACTTATACTATTTCGCAAAGCCCCCCTCCCAATCCCATGGGACTGACACACAGGACTAGTGATGGATGCCTGTGTGGATCGTGGTTTATGTTAAAGATAAACATTATTAACCTTGGGGAATTCACAGCTTTTAAAATAAGAAAGAACAAGCCTACTTTTTGTCTGGAGGAAAGAGTTACCTAATCTCTCAAGGTTGCTCACTGCAAGCACCACCCTGAGAAATGCCCCAGATGAAGAGCATTCAGGGTCTTTCATTCCTGACCCACCCAAAAGAATATGTAGGGATGCTCAGGGTGACAGCAGATTGATATTCTCAACAGCAAGCAGCATGCGATATTTTTGATGCCAAGAGATGTACTCCTCTTAAAGGATAAGAAATACTGCCATCGGTGACAATGTTTCTTATGCTGGTGACTCTCAAGAGGAACAAGAGAAATCCTGCACCCTTTGCAAAAGCCTTCAGGTAGTTTTTATACAACCACCTCACTGACCTAAGCATTGGAAGCCATAGAAAGTTTGGGAGGAGAGGAGTGCCATAATCACATTTTTACCTTAGAAAGATGACTCAAGACACAGTGTGGAGACTGACCAGCATGTACAAGACAAAGACAGAACCTAATCACGGAGGCTGTTATGGCAACCGTAGTAAGTGACCATGTTGTGAGTTAGTGCAAATTTGTGGATGTGAAAGAACATGAACCTAGAAAAGAGTGCTGGACTGGAGCAGGGGAGAACACAAGGGTGGAGAACTGCTGGAACTAACATATTGGTGAGGAAACCAGCAGGTAGGAATTTGAGAGGAGAGTAAGTTTGAGTATGAAAATATATCAGGTTCAGTTTTTGAAAAGCTATGCTTGAAAGATTTACTAATTTTAGGTGACTATAGATTGAACATAACTGGGCTCAATATCAGGATATATATCAATATATATCACAGGCATTCTATAGATGATGGAGAATCCGACAATAAAATTTATGTTCTGTTAACTTAAAATTAGTCAGGATTATTCACTTCCCAGTCAGCTCTGTCACACACACACACACACACACACACACACACCCACCCACAGCGTGCTACATTTAGCACACTGGAGTGAATACTGAAGTCCACTAGACACTTTAATTCACGGCATTAAAATCTTAGTTAAAAATAGCACAAAAATCTCAACATCCCTAGGACCAAATAATATCCAAAATGTATAATATTGTCTAAAGTCCTTAGCAAATGGATGTGATAAATAAATAACCCAAACACCTCATTAAGCCAACAGTTTCAACCTTTTCTCATTCAATTCCATATTTTGAAACTAACTGGGGGTAGGGGTGGGGGGGTGGGAAGGGAAGGATAATTTTGATTATATCCTCTTATTTCCCTATCCCAAATTGTAACAATCAGTTACCCTAAGTAAAAGGCATACAGCAGATAAGAAAAGAAGCCCGAGTCTGGACAACTAGTGGATGATAAATGAGAAGCAAAACATCACTCTTGGGCAACATTCCAGCTCAGGGCAGCCCAGATCATTTCACAGGCAAAACTGATGTTCAACTATTTTTGATCGATCTACTTTGCCAACATTATTAGCTCTAGATACAAATGCCTGAGGCTTCAAAAGTTGGTAAGGAAACAAAAATGGACTTTCATAATTCAGAATTCCCGCTATTTTAGTAAATTCAACAAACACACAAAAATGTTAGGTTCTTGTAACATATCTACAGGTGAGAAGAGTGTCTTCGGTGTATAATACAGGGCCAGCTGCTGTGCTCTTACCTGGTTGCAGGTATTGATGTCGATGCCCCCCTTCAGATATTCCACTACTTTGTCTAAGTTGCCTGCTCTGGCAGCACGGAGGAAGCTTGCATTGCTGTCAGACTGTGAGAAAAAGAAAAGACCTTGAGTGAATTATTGATCAAATGAAAACATCTGAAAGACAGAAAGACAAGAATGTTTGCACCACACATCAGAAAAGCTTTAGCTGCAAAATATTTCAGTCCTGAGTGTAAAACACTACATAGCAATTCACAGGACAAGTCAGCAACTTCACAGGATTTCCAGAGAGTTGTTTAAGGACATTAAAGCTGATGGGAAATACACTCTGCTATATTAAAGTGTGTTAAAGAGCCATTAAAATAAAAATAACTGCTACTGCTTTATTAGAAATCTTTAGCCACATTGGAAGATGAGTTTACACTACCCCCAAATCCACTGTTATCCATTCATTTTAGCTTCAGGAAGCTAGTGACTTTATACAGAGCCTACTGTTGAGCCAAAAAGGAATCAAAAAACGAAAAGAAATTAAAGGTGCTAGGTTTCTTCTTTCTCTTCCTTTACTGTTTGGTTTTCAGATGCATCTGAGGGAGAGCACCAAGTATGGGTTACTTGGCAGTCATCTGCCCACGTTATAAGGGAATAACAGAAAGCTCCAAGGATGCTTTGAGGAAAGCAGATAGCACTAGTTGGCAGGTGTGGACTGGGCTGATGCAAATTTTGTGATCCCAGTGATTTTGGAAAAACAAGATTAAATTTAAAACAGCTGACATAATACCAGGCTCAAATCTCTTGGTAAAGATGCTCACTCTGGGTGGAAACTGCCTAAGTCCTCATCTTGCATCTATTCCTCTCAAAATCTGATCCTGGGAGAATCAGCTGAATTTCCCCCCCAAAAAAGTCCCGAGGAGGCTACTCCAGAGATGTAGCCACAGTCACCCTGCCTCTCTGACTTGCTGACAAAGTCTGATTTTCAAACCTTAACACAAGGATGATGATAAACTTTTGTTAGGTTCCGAGACACTGGCATCACTTTATAGTTCCTAGGGTGGTATAATATCTGACTAAAGAGAAAATGGTAACATGAAAAGGGACCTACTAGGAAGTGAGATGCAGGTGGGACGGCTCTTAATCCAGCATTCTCAGGAGGCTATGAGGCCTGCCTCCCTCCCTTCCTCCCTCGAAGAATGGACTTGGCAAGGGCCCTTGGAACACTCAGACCTATTTATTACGACTGGTGATGATGTACACAGATAGAAATGGAAGTGTTTTCTCTGGGAGCTTCAAATACAGAATTATTTGCACACTGTTAAAATGATTTACACAGGGGAAGACTGAAAACCCTAGGATGAAATTACCTCATATTTAACCCAAATACCACAATGACTTATATACTTACAAATCAGATAGATAATTTATGAGGGGTTGAAAGGTTTGACTGAGATCTACACATCTGGAACTCATGCTCGGACTCCTTTGAGAGGTACCCCCGTGTGACCAACATCACACCGCTCTTCCTCCTCCTTGCACTGCTACAACGCCTCACGCGCCATCCTTCCTGAAAGCTGTGCCCATGGCAGGGTGCCCCAAGTATATCTGCAATGCTGCAGGGACTGAATTGTGACTCATTTTTAAATGCCTATTCTATGAAAGTATTTTGCGGTTTGCAGCAAATTCTACACTCCAGGAAGATTTTCTGCCTTCGGGTTTCTTGCCACAGCACTTAAAAGTGAAACATAATACCTTTCATTATGTCCTGTCGATATCCCACAAGAAACATTATTTACTATAAAGCAAGAAAAATTAAATAATATCAGGTCACAGAAAGTATGACAATATTATTTCCCAAAGATAGTTTTTTTAAAATAAATCCACGTGCTCTCTCTATATTATATATAGAGTATATATATAAATCTTTATATATTAAAGATCACGCCTAGAAAGTACTTCCATCTTGTACATGAGGCTTCATAATTATGGGTAATATTTATGAGTGTTTACTGTGGGCCAGGCACAGAGCTAAGAAGTCATATCCATTATATCATTATTACAATAAATACTAGGAGAAAGGAACTACTATTATGCTCATTTAATAGGTGAAGAAAGAGGTTTAGAAAGTTTCCAAGGTCACATAATCTTTCAGTGGAAGATCCAAGATTTAACTCATGTTTTTCAGCCTCAAAGTTAGTCT
The DNA here is from genome assembly GCF_030028045.1 of Hippopotamus amphibius kiboko. Taxonomy (NCBI): domain Eukaryota; kingdom Metazoa; phylum Chordata; class Mammalia; order Artiodactyla; family Hippopotamidae; genus Hippopotamus; species Hippopotamus amphibius. Next base: position 81,907,796 of record NC_080198.1, read on the forward strand.
TACCTGCTGCTCTACCTCATCCCTGCAAAGTATCAAAGATGTTACTACAGATATCTAACCTATGAGCTATAGGTTTATTTCGTTTGTGATAACCTTGGTATGCCTTTGGTCTACATACTCGCTCTGTAAATCATCACACTTGCTACACAGAGTGTCTTAGCTGGAAAGAGAATTCTTGGCAGACAGCCCTAGCCTCAAATTTATCAGCCATCCATGCACCTAGAAAAATGAAGAGCTGGCCTGAGACAAATTACTTAGAAACATATTCACTTGGGAATAAGGAAAGAGACGGTAAAGTACACACTGCGTTAAAAAGCCAGCTGACTGTCTCTCTCTACATGCCTAATATGATTAAACTCACGAGCTAAGATCAGGGTGCTCTATCATTCCTGCAAAAAAAGAATGCCATGACCAAGTAGAGCCAGGAGCAAGCACCTGACCCTGTACAGATGAAGAAACACGTGGAGACACCCTGTGGAAGCTTACAGGAACAGTTGTTCGTCTGAAGTGGGCTTCAGGTATCACTGAGGGGTACCTATTAGACCCTCTTAGAACCTTCTCTAGGGACTGGGCATGATATCGAGGACTGCTTTTGCTGTTACACAATAACAAGTTTTAGTGACTATTTTTCTCTTTTCTGAATCAAACTCTTAAAAAGTAGAGGCAAGTCAAAGACTTACAGCCAATCCCTGGAATTTTAGCAAAAAAGATTCCCAGTGTTTTGGAGAAGCTAGAGCCAATAGAAATGTTGCATCTGAGCCATCCTGCCAGGGACCTCTTCAACAGTTGTCACAACAGATTTTGCTATAAGTTGGATTCTTCTAAAACCCCATTAAGGGATTCAGTTTTCCCAAAGTGAGAAAATGCATTAGAAATGCATCTTGAAAATGCAAATAAGTGTAAGTGTTATTATAAAATGGTTCCAGAGAATGAATTTCAAGAACAAAATTAAAAAGAGACTTCAAAATTTACGTGCAGATATTGACATTATTGAAGGTTAAAAGTATAGATCTGCATGGAAGTATATATTTTCCTCCTACTTCCATATAAACACATGCAAACCCTATGCTACAAAGAGGTCAATCTGTGATTAAAGCTCTTGACACAAGAGCTTAGGATAAACAGCAGTCTGGTTACCTTCAATCAACACAGAGATGAAAGAGGATTCAGGGACTCATGGTGAGAGATGCTGCAGTTTTTACCATGTTATATTTCCCTCTGAGTATGACAAAACTAAGAATTTAAAAATTAAAATTAGGTATAAATAGAAGGAAAAGTATGCCTTCAAAATAGACTGTTGTTTCCTGGCTCAATCAGGAGATTTCACGCATAAAAAGCGGAAGAAAGAAAATGAGGCAATAGCAATTCCTTTGCAGGAAAAGTCTCAAACCAACTAACCTACTTCTGTTTTGCTGCTTTATGTCCCTAGAACTCTCAATCCTAAAACCAATTGTACTTAATGCCTATAAAGTCTGACTCTGGACAAGGCAGTCAAATGCTGAGCTCCACTTGTTTTAATTTGCAACAGATGGATATCATTAAGACTTGTCCCTTTTACAACCCAAGCGTGGCATCTCAAGCCGAGAAAGAAAAATTTCCTCTTCAATTCTTCTTGACACAGTTCTGTTATGTTTTTTGATCAGAATGTTAGAAAAACAACACATTCTCAGCATCCAGCAGGGTGGACATGAAAGGCAAAGAGGAATGTGCTTTCACAGAGCCACACTATGTCCTAAAGGAGTGCTTCCCCAAAGGGTCAGGAGCACACTCACAGGGGTCCATGGGTTTGCGCCAAGACTTTATAAAATGTCTATGCTTACAGTTCAGTAAAAACCTAATAAAGAGAACATAAGCATGTCCCAAGTCACCTAGATGGCTACCCTTTAACAAAGTACAACCATATAATTTTTGTATATGATTTTGTGTTTATAATTCGGTGCATAACAGGCGAAGTAGAGATGGAATATAGACAGATGCGTGATATGCAAAATGTCTTGCTGTGGGACAGAGACTCATCAGAGCAAATAAACAACAGGCTCAGATGTTATCTTCGTATGGTCCAACTTGCCTTGACTATCAGCAATGAGTATAACAGAAAATTCAGAGTAAAAGGTTTATCAGTTCCCAATTGCAGCTGTTTTTGGATTAGGTACACATTTTTACCACAGTACTAATTTCATCTCCAAGTAAATGAAGAGAGCTTTAAATGACTATCAAATAGCATGCCATTAACACTGGCATTTGTAAAATTCTCTGACAGCTTTAAGTTTTACTCTTCTGAAGTAGGAAACAAAACTTTAAATGTATGAATAATGGTTGTACAACATGCTTATAAAAATGTATGCTCCATATTATTTTCATCTAAGTCAAACTCGTAAATATATCATAGAAAATCTGAGGTTAAATCTTTTTGCTATTAAACTTAACATCTGTGATTTAGTTTTAGACAATCCCATCCATTCTGCTACACTGGTATTATTTATTTGAATAATACTAGTTCATGCTTAATTTGTAAAACTTTCTTTTTAGTAACGCTCTAAGAGTTTAAGGAGTTTTATGTAGTTTGATTTTTACATTGAAATGAACACTATAGGGAATTCCCTGGCTGTCCAGTGGTTAGGACTCCATGGTCTCACTGCAGAGGGCCCAGGTTCAGTCCCTGCTAAGGGAAACTAAAATTCCTCAAGCTGCACAGTACGGCACCCCCCCCAAAACACAATTTTTAATTAAAATATATATATATAAATAACAGTATAATAAAAATAACAACACTGGAGGTCACAAACTTTTTTTATACTTCAAAAGAGAGGAATACATTATTCAAGTTTGAGAAGCACACATCCTCTAGTGTGAATCAGCCACCAGGCTTAACTAGGCTAGTGAGTGACCTGGGGCACCGCAGCCTCTGGCTTCTCCTGTACCCGCCACGAATATTAACCATAGGAAAGCACATGCTTCTTGTGGTATTTAGGGAATTTGCTTATTTTCTTAGGATGCAGTTATTCCTTTGTAAAAACAGGGTCATTGACCTGCCTACTCCGAGATCCACATTTTTATAGTAATACAAAATAAATAAAATGTATTAAAATCACTGAAGGGGAAAACTCTTAATATGAACATCATGAAATAAGGGACATTTCTACAATTCCTCAGGTCTTTTCCTAGGAATGCTGGATAAGTCAAAACCATGTCCAGTAAATCGCTAGTTGTATGATCTTGAGTCTTTACAGGTCTTAATTTCCTGATCAAAAAATAAATGTATTTTATAGAGTTGCTGGGAGATTGAAATAAGATTTGAAGTGCTTATTAGCCCAATGACAGGCATGGAGGACACTGATCGAGCTTTTTTTTAAATAATTGTAGTTTTTCTTATAAATGATAAAGGCAAAACAACAATGGCAAATCAAAGGATAGATGCAAACACATTATCTTCTTTAAATAAAAAGGCTGCTGCCAGAAGACCAGAGTAATTGAAAACACTCCGCGGCGTGCAGGTGTAAAAGGACAAAAAAGAAGCCAAAACTGGGTGTGGTCTGTCTTCAACGAGGAAGATTTTAAATAACACTCTTTGTGACACATGAATGCTTTTACTTAAATAATCATACGTCTGTACAGGGACGCTAGATTGTTTAAATGTTTTAGCTCTTTCAGCAGCTCAAACTGTTATCAGTATCTTGTCATAAACCAAAAATTGGGGGGCAACCGAGAACTGCATGCTAGATGTACTGAAATATTTTAGAAAGAATCCACAAGTTGCCTTCTGCGGTTAGAACATGTAAATGACAAGTAAGACACTTCATGCTACGAAATCCTACTTAATTTCAATTCAGCCGGCCACTAATAACAAAAACTGCTATCAACTATAAGTCTGTACACTGTAGCTCAAACATGCTGATTAAGTGACATTTTCAGTGTCATTTCAATAGTTCTTTACATTGCTACTAAATGGGAAATGCTGAAGGAGCTATTATCTTCAGAAAGGATTAATATAAGTTCTCTAAAGATTGTTCTTACTTCAGGGACCTATATTTTAAGAAGATTGATTCAGATATAGGTGTTTCTATTTTTACTTTTAAAATGCTAGTTAATGGACTTCTCTGGTGGTCCAATGGTTAAGACTCTGCCCTTCCAATGCAGGACCTGAGGGTTCGACCCCTAGTTGGGGAACTAAGATCCCACATGCCACACGGTGCAGCCAAAAAATAATAATAATAAAATAAGTGTGTTTTTTAAAAAATAAAATAAAATGTTACTTAAGATAATTAATGATTGACACATAAAATTAGTATCAAAACAATATCTAAATTCTGCCTGCATATTTTAAGTAAATATCTTTTTGATATGTGAAATCATTTGAAATTACACTTTTATATTAAGACAAAGATTTTTTTCCCTCAACTTAGCATGACATTTTGACACTGATTTTTCACTAGCACGCTATTTCATTATCAGTGTTTTCCCTGAGATTATCATCCATGAAAAGAAAAAACTGCCTATAGCATACCAATTCCATCCCTTTTAAAGCATTAAGAATACTTTTCAATACTACGTCGAGATCTATGAATCCCCTGTACAATTCTTACACTACAAAAGAGAGTCAAACTAGAATATTATATAGCAGTGGGAACGGAAATGAATGAGCCACATCCACATGGGACATTGACAAATCTCACAAAAATAATGCTAAGCAAAATAAGTCAGACCCCAAAAAGGACATCTTTATGATTCCATTTATTAAAGTGTAAACACTGACGAAACTAATCTATACTTTTAGACGTCAGGATAGTAGTTTCTGGAAGAAGGCAGAAAGGGGCTTCTGGTTGCTGGTAATATTGAAGTTCTACTTGCTCATTCTGGGTGTTGTTAAACGGGTATGTGAACTTTGTGGGAAATATCAAGATAAACACTACAATTTATGCATTTTTTCTGTATGTGTTATGATTACATGAAACATTTACTTTCAAAAGATGGTGACACTGAAAAATAAGTTGTTCCTAACTGACACAACAGTGACAAAATCACTGGAGAGTAATAAATGAAAAAGTTAGTATTCAAAAGCAGTATCTTTTTCTTATTATGGAGGCAATTTTTCTAATGCAGACTATTCATATTATGCAAGACTTTTAATGTAACTTATAATTGCATATATATATTTTTTTAATTTTAATTTTATTTATTTATTTATTGGCTGTGTTGGGTCTTCGTTGCTGCACATGGGCTTTCTCTAGTTGTGGTGAGCGGGAGCTACTCTTCATTGTGGTGCGCAGGCTCCTCATTGCAGTGACTTCTCTTATTTTGGAGCACGGGCTCTAGGTACACAGGCTTCAGTAGTTGTGGCACGTGGGCTCAGTAGTTGTGGCTCGTGGGCTCTAGAGCACAGGCTCAGTAGTTGCGGCACACAGGCTTAGTTGCTCTGTGGCATGTGGGATCTTCCCAGCCCAGGGATCGAACCCGAGTCCCCTGCATTGGCAGGCGGATTCTTAACCACTGCGCCACCAGGGAAGCCCTAATTGCACATATTTAAGGTGCCACACAGTCTTAAGAGAAAATGCAGACTACTAAGTACCCACGGCTTTGTTCTTGAACTCAAAAGAAGACTGTTACTAAGTCAAATTCTCAAGCACCCTTTTATTATATTGTACAAATAGTACTCCTCTGCTATTCAAAAATATTTACTACAAATCCAAGAAGACCAGATCTAGTTCAGAGATCTCAGTTGTTAAGTCTTCTAGGATAAATATAAGTAAGCTGTTAGAGACAATTTTATATCTTAAAAAAATTTCTGCATACTCACTTACTGTGTTACTCAATTTTCTGAAAACTGAATCAAAATATTAATAATGTGACAATATCCTTTCTCAATAAATTAGAAATAATGCAAGAACACAAACTAGTATGAACAAAAACCCTAAATGAGAAAAAACCGTTGTGATATATATTGATTTTATATTTCACATGCTCTGTGCTTTTGAAACTTTAAAACGCTTATATATTTATATATATTCATTTTAAAACAATTATTGAACATAAGAAATATGAATTCCTGAGTTAGTATATTATGAGACAGTAAAAGTTTGACTTGAAAAGTAACTTTGTTTTGCTGACATGAGTTTGGTTTCATACGGATGTCATTACAATGACATCAAAACTTTCACTAAAATGGGAAATTTTACAAAGATAGGTAGAAACTTTCTTAAGTGTTTATAAGTCTCAGTTTCCTACTGAACATTATCATATATTGAAAATTTAAGCAACTTCTCCTAAGGCAGGAAAATCAACAGGTTTTGATTATTTGTATTCTAGGCATATGTTCTGCCTATGACTCTCCAAGACGCCTACAGAACTCAGAAGTTTTGTCACAAAATACAACATGTCAATTTTTATTTGAATTTAAATGGGAAAATGGTAAGTTTGTAGATGGAAATATCTGTGTTCCTCCACAACATTTACAAATCTAAGAAAATCAGACTAATAAGGGAAACATTTTGTCGTAGCTGTAGGTCAGACATCAGATTAAATAATTTGAGGCTCATATTAAAAAAGTTAATAAGGGCTTCCTAGGTGGCGCAGTGGTTAAGAATCCACCTGCCAATGCAGGGGACACGGGTTCGAGCCCTGCTCTGGGAAGATTCCACATGCTGCAGAGCAACTAAGCCCTTGTGCCACAACTATGGAGCCTGTGCTCTAGAGCCCGTGAGCCACAACTATTGAGCCCATGTGTCGCAACTACTGAAGCCCATGTGCCCAGGGCCCATGCTGCACAACAAGGGAAGCCACTACAATGAGGAACCTGTGCACCACAATGAAGAGTAGCCCCCACTTGCAGCAACTAGAGAAAGCCCGTGTGCAGCAATGAAGACCCAACGCAGCCAATAAATAAATTAAATAAATAAAATTTATTTAAAAAAAACAATGCAAAGGCAAGCAAAATATTTTACAAATCTATTACTGAATATTATAGTTTTTCCATAATATTCCCTAATATTTTCAATAGCTAAAGTAATAAGGATATCTGCATTTAACATGCTAACAATAAAAATAATGAAATTTAGAGTTCCACAATAGAAATTTAATAACACATACCACATTTATATACGACTGAATTCTAAACAGTTCTCTATTATTGCTTTGGGATCTCCAACTGGTATTGTATGTAAAATAATGAAACATTATTTTTAAAACAATCTGTATCCCAGGTCTAATACCTTTCCTAATTTTCAATGAGCTGGACATCTCTGTAAAAATGTTCTGTCAGCATCTTAAACTCAAATCAACATAGGCCAAACATGGAAGAGCTTATCAAGCTTTTATGTCATATACACAAATCTGCAAAGGAATTTCCCTTTGGCCCATCATAAAAAGAGCAAGTTTCACAAATGAATAATAACATACTATAATAACACTTGGGTCAGGAGAAAAAAGAGAGAGCTTTTGATATAATATGGTAACAATAGTTTATTTAATTCTTTCTTTAAGAAATCTTCTCTACACAAAATTCTTTTCATTCCCTGACTAATCACTGTGTTAAAATATTACAGGGCATTTGGAGGGAAAGATATATTAGACTTTATTCCACTGCTATACTTAAGGATCAGGATAAATGGACCTGAATTAGGTTTTAGTCTCCCCTGAAGGCTTTTAGAACTGTCAGGATATGAAAAAAAAAAAAAAACCCAACCAAGTGAAAATATCTTTCATCAATTCTTTATTATGCCAGGCATCCTACAGTGTTAATTTACTATTGCCCCCTTGAGGTAGGCACTGAATTTCTATCCCCATTGGTCTGATTATTCATCTTCAGACCATCTGCTCTGAAGCAGACATCACTCAATCAGAAGCAGCTTCGTGACACAGCACAGATGAGGCGCTGACCGCACACCCACATACTGCGTACACTAAAAAGTGGACTATTTCTCTTGCATCAAATTATTCAAGGTTGAACAACAAGAAAATACAGTCTTGCAATGAAAGCTTCACAATGGCTTAGCTTATAATATGACCACTATTTTAAAAGAACTTGCACATATTTTTCTATCCTTATGCTTTTGCTTTTAGTGTAGCCCTGTTAAGATGCACATGGAAACATAGAAGGGCTCTCTATTTACAACAGTCCAGGGTACATCTGTAGCTGTCAGTCAGACTGATTTTCTAAGGGGTATCACTTAATTATGCTTAGCAACCACACACAGTGACAACCTGACTCTACTTGTTTAAATGTAATTCTGAACTCTCTTATTATACTATTTTCAAAAAAAGAATAATTTAAAGAAAATGCATCAAAATTGAGCTGCTAATTCAATTTTTTTACTTTACTTTTTTGAGTACACAAGTTCTGCAATATCAATGTCTACTCCAGAATAAAATAAGAATTTGAATTCACCACTTTCTAGTATCATTTTTTTGTCCCAAGACAATATTTAATTTTATAGGAATAATAGACCCAAGAACTCTATTTGTGCCATCCTTGGAGTTTCTATTTTTTTTTTGGAAATCTTTCTAATTACTGGGTGTCAGGAATTTCAGCATGATAATTATGTTGTTTATTAGATATAATTTGTGTCTCTAGTCCCTTTGGTTAAACTGCTATTAAGTTCATTGTCATTTGTAAAATGCAAAAGCCCATCTTTCTAATGTGCATATAATTTCTGAGAAATTGTTTATTCACCCCATTCTCCACACTATATTGGTTGCAAAGGAGCATGCATGGCTTTCAGACTCTTTTTCACATTTCTGACCATCTACATGGAAAGCAAAATTCCAATTCTAAAAAAAATTCATTATGCTAAATGTAATATATAAAATCATTTTTATGTTCATTTCTTGACCCTCACCATGCTGGCTCATGATGAATGCCAACAAACCTTTTAAAACTTAAATTAAATTTTTAAAAAACCTGAAGAATATGCAATATGTGTACTGTATAAGAAGTGAACAACTTCTAGTTTGACTCAGTTTATTAACTTGATTAAATTTCTGAAAAGATCTATAGTTGTACTTATCCAAACATGTATATATTGGAAAAATCATAGCTTCAGTTTGGAAACAGTGAAAATAAATTAGTCAAACAACAGATAATATTGATAATAAGTATTATACATAGAATGGATAAACAACAAGGTCCAACTGTATAGCACAGGGAACTATATTCAGTACCCTGTAATGAACCATAATGAAAAAGTAATATATTGCATATATCTGTGTGTGTGTGTGTGTGTGTGTGTGTGTGTATATATAAATATATATATGAATCACTTTGCTGTACTTCTGAAACTAACACAACATTGTAAATCAACTATACTTCAATAAAAAATAAATTTTAAAAAATTAGTTAAAATAATTTAACCAGCTCTTAACAACAGTAAGGTATTTAGTTCAGGCTAAGACAAATGTTTTTGAAGTACCTATTGTACGCCAGGCAGTGTGTTAGATGCAAGGGATTAAATGTATAAAAAATAAACATGATCCATCCCCTCAAAAGATTTTAAGATCTGCATTAAAAAATTTTTTCAGCTGCAACATAGTCCATAAATTAGATAGAATGGGCAAAAGTGGATCCAGGGAGATTCATTTAGAGACAATAGTCCAAGCAATAGATGCTTGCTTTGTTTTACAAATATATTTTACATTTAGATATAGAGTAGGAATACCAACATAATATTTTATAAAGTTCCTGGTGATAAGTTAGGTGGAAAACATAGCAGGCACAGGGACTAGTGAGTGCAACGTCTTAGTGTTAGGGAAGGACACAGTATGCAGAAAACTATAAGTAAATGCAGTGTGTGTGAATTGTAAAGATCATGTTGGAAATGGGAAAGTAAAATTCTCAAAGTAAGGCAGGGCCCAGACCATGTATGTTCTTAAATGCCATAAGAAGACTGAGCATTACCCTCTAGGTGAAAGGACAGGAAAAGCCAAGATCAGAATGCTGTTTTAAAATAATCACCCCATAACGAGTTAGAGAGGAAAGAGAATGGAGTCTGTGAGACAATTTGGGATACTTTTGTAACGGCCCTGGCAAGCAGTGTATCAGGGACAGCAATGCAAAAAAAGAAACAATTTCTCGTACATGTAGGGAAAAGAAGCAATAAAACTTGGGGAAACTGAATTTAAGGATTTATGGAAAAGGAGAAATTAAGGAAAACTTGGCAACCTCTAGCTTTGGCGTGTGATGAGCGACCCTACTAAACAAGACCAGAAATTTGGGGAAACAGACTACCCTAAAATTGGAGAGAACATAATAGTTTGGTTTCGGTCTGGTGAAATTTGATGCGCTATCACGGCATGGTAGTGTGTTGAGAATGCAAGACTAAAAAAGTCCAGGAGAGGATATGGACCACAGACAGAGACCACAGCATAACCTCTGGGAAATGGTCTGTTTTTCCTGCAGTGATACTGGATTTTGCTTCATTTCTAACCATTTCTTTGTTAATAAAACTCTTAGGAATACGGAAGCACTTCTTGTATTGCCTCTGGAAGCAAATACTGTTGACCTATCAACATCTCGCATGAAATGCCAGGAAGTGCTGATAAAATAAAAATGGCAAGATATATATATATATACTGCAGTATATGTGTATACATATACACCAGTGAGACCAAAACAGAATTCTGTACAGGAGATTTCTCATGAGCTCAGCAGGTGACATTTCCCTATAAGACCAGGGCACAACTGAGCTATTGCTTTATCCACAGTGGATGTGACCTGCTGTAACTTTCTAAATTTACCCCTGTGCTATGAACTGCAATTGTCTAGAATGGTTTGAGCTATTCAATACTAACTCTATGCAAGGTAAAGAGCTTCCATAACTTTACACTGAAATGTAAAAAAAGAATGGAAAACTTGCTTAAAAAAGAATATGTATAATTCATTACAGTACATGACGCAGGGGAGTGGAAAAAGACTAGCAAATCAAGTATTTGTAGCTTGCACTGCCCCCTTTTTTTTTTAACATTTTAGCTTATACTACATAATCCGTCTGCTGGAAATCGGTCCACAAAAACCCCTTCTAGTTATTACTGTGTTTCAGAGAGTATCTGAATTTCTTCTGAGGCAGCTTTCATTAATTGGGGTAAAAGTATTGTCCTCAACTCCAAAGAGAATTTTGAAAAGTAAGAAAACTCCTAATTTAAACATAACTAAAAACAAAAGTAGGGTTAATTTATTTCATGAAACTAAGCTTTGGTTCAGATGCCCAAAACCGTTTTTAAAAAAATCGAGCTTAAGCCAGGTTTAATGAGAAATGGAGAATTCTCTATTAGATGATTTTTGTATTATTTGACTTCTACAGGAATTTGCATTAGTGGATCTTGTGGGTCTATTTCCCAGAGGCTTGGGATGAATTCTTCACAACACCCTCCCAGCCTACTCTTCTCCTCTCAAGCTTGACCAAGTTCCTTTACTCTGAGGTCCCATAACACCCTGAGAATTCAGGCATTCATAAATGTTTGTTGACTATTAGTGATAAGCACAACACTGCACTAGATGTTGTGAATGGCTCTAGGAGGATGTTTACATATCTATCTCCCCAACTAGGCTGGCCTTCTGAGGTAGCTGAGGCCGTGACTCACTCATCTTTGTGTCTTCACTGCCTAACACAGGGCCCAACACAGAGTAGGTCAAAAAATATTTGTGGAAATAAAATAAAGGAAGAAATTCAACAAAGTGAAGTTGGTCAAATAGACACATGAAGCAGAATTGGTCAATCCGAATTAATCTAGTTAAAAGTTTGGTGAATCAAGTAAATTTTTGCAGATTCACTAAATTTTAAAACTTGATTTAAAATCCTGATTAGCAAAATTTATATTTGTTATGTTAATTCACCTTTATAATTCTATTAGATAGCCACAATAAACCAAATACTGCCTAACTCTTCCTAAGGGCACATGAATAAAGAATAACAGGTCAGGATGTCCTCCATCTGTATCATTATCTTACAGTTGATATTATGCAAAAACAACTGTACTTAGCAATGGAATTGATTACATAGGCTATGGAGCTCAATATTCTCTGACCTTAATTAGTTTAACAGATAATTGCCAACTATGACATCAGTAAAGAAATTAAATATAGAAATAAATGGTATCATAAGGATACAAACTACACAGAACCATTAGTATCCTGTTTCTCAGAAATAAGAAACTATAATTTTGTTGTTTTCTGGGGGAGGAAACTTTACATAAAGCAATAACATAGGCTTTTATTATTGTATAAATTATCCAAAGAAGAGGGGAATATGTTGAATGCATAACAACATACAGTAATATATTACATTATCCCCAGTAGTTACAATAAGACTAACTTCTAAATAAAAGAGATCATTAGGGTGTTTAAATTATTCTGACCAAGATGCAGAGGAGAGAGGCTGTTTTCTTTTAGAATTATTATACATATAAAATACACATACAGGGGCTTCCTAGGTGGCTCAGTGGTTAAGAATCCGCCTGCCAACGCAGGGGACACGAGTTCGATCCCTGCTCCAGGAAGATACCACAGGCAGGGGAGTAACTAAGCCTGTGAGCCACAACTATTCAGCCCATGTGCTGCAACTACTGAAGCCCACACACCTAGAGCCTGTGCTCCGCAAAAAGGGAATTCACCACAATGAGGAGCCCATGCACCACAATGAAGAGCAGCCCCCACTTCCTGTAACTAGAGAAAGCCCATGTGCAGAAAGGAAGACCCAACGCAACCAATAAATAAATAAATAAATTTATAAAATACATATACAAATACATAGTTTCAGGGAAACTATATGTTCAATTCCACCTCTACATTCTTATATAAATATCTACCTGCAACATGACATGTAAAATTAAACCATCATATATGTGCATATGTGTATGTGTGGTGTGTGTAAGAATGTGTGTGGAGAGTGAGAGAGTCATATATCCCACAAGTCAGAACAAAATTATAACTTCACTTGAAGACGAAAACTATGTCTTGTAATTCTAGAATTTCCAAAGCCTAGTTTAGTGCCCAAAATATATTAGCCAATAAAGATGATTATGATGACAACAGAACCTTGAGAAGAGCAATCTCATATATTTTAGTCTTATGCAAAGCTGACAACAGGTAACATAGATACAAGTTATTCTAGTTTTAATTGCTCAAAAATTAAACTTAGAAATTGCTAAACAAAAGTTAGGTTACTTTGCATATTAAAAAAAAAGCATTAGAACTTTTTTTGCAAAGCTTTAAACTGTAGCCCCAAAGACCTCCTTTGTCCACCAAAATTAACTTAGTTGATATACCAACTTTTTCTTAAATACTAAGACCATAGAACCTTATTATTGGTCCTTGACTAAGAAGCAGGTGGCAGGCTACATTTGTCTTACTAATTAAAGGCCCAAACTTGTGAAACTAAAAGATATTGAGATTTTCGGGACTTCCCTGGTGGCACAATGGTTAAGAATCTGCCTGCCAATGCAGGGGACACAGGTTCAATCCCTGATCCAGGAAGGTCCCACATCCCTTGAAGCAACTAAGCCCATGTGCCACAACTACTGAACCTGTGCTCCAGAGCCTGTGAGCCACAACTACTGAAGCCTGCATGCCTAGAGCCTGTGCTCCACAAGAGAAGCCACCGCAATGAAAAGCCTGCGCACACCGCAACTAAGAGTAGCCCCCGTTCATTACAACTAGAGAAAGCCCGCATGCAGCAACAAGGACCCAACACAGCCATAAATAAATAAATAAATAAATAAATAAATAAAATAAAATAAAAGATATTGAGATTTTCATTCAAAAGATGTTTCATCATATATGAAAAACTCAGTTATCATACTCAACAATGAAAAGCTGAAAGCATTTCCTCTAAGATTAGGAACAAGATGAGGATGCCCACTCTCACCACTTCTATTCAACATAGTATTTGAAGTCTAAGGCACAACAATTAGACAAGAAAAAGAAATAAAATAAATCCAAATTGGAAAGGAAGAAGTAAAACTGTCACTGTTTGCAGATGACATGATACTATACAAAGAAAATCCTAAAGACTGCCACCAGAAAACTACTAGAGCTCATCAACGAATTCAGTAAAGTTGCAAGCTACAAAATTAATATACATAAATTGTTACATTTTGATACAGTAACAACAAAATATCAGAAAGAGAAGTTAAGGAAACAGTCCCATTTACCATCACATCAAAAAGAAAATACCTAGGAATAAAACTACCTAAGGAGGTAAAAGACCAGTACTCAGAAAACTCTAAGATACTAATGAAAGAAATTGAAGATGACACAAACAGATGAAAAGGTATACCATGTTCTTGGATTCCAAGAATTAATATTGTTAAAATAACCATACTACCCAAGGCAATTTGCAAATTCAGTGCAATCCCTATCAAAATACCAATGGCATTTTTCACAGAATGAGAACAAATAATTTTAAAATTTGTACGGAAACACAAAGATCCCAAATAGCCAAACAATCTTGAGAAAAAATAACAGAGGTGGGGGAATCACACTCCCGGACTTCAGACTATACTACAAAGCTACAGTAATGAAAACAGTGGACAAGTACTACCTACTTGCTAACTAATTTCCTTCAGAAAGCTGATGGAATGCTATGACAAAAAGTTATGTACATATGTCTTTGCCCTTGTCTTGATTATGTCCACGGATATTTGGTAATAAACACCAGAGCTGTGATTGGTATCCCGTCAGTCTTAGTCCAGAGGCCATGATCATACCACCGTGTGGTACCACCTCCCTAGCACCGCCCAAAGGTGTCAAATACCTTTCCACTCTTGAATGACCTACAGAAGTGTCTGCTGCTTCCTGTTCTGGGGAAAAACTATTGCAGTCACATTCCTGGTCTCAGTGATCATGTTCTGATCGCCCTTGATGCTCAATTCCCCTTTCCCGTGCAGGGCCTGAAGTTTGAACATATGGTATACTGACAGTTCTGGAATAACAAGATTTCTTTTCTTTAACGTTGCTAACTCAAGAGTTGTGACTTTCAGGGACTCAGTTATAGTACTTTAAAATATTAATGCATATTATACTCGACGAGTGAATCTAGAGCAATGTCTCCATCACCATTGTTATTACTACCACGCACAGAAAAAAAATTTCAAGCTCCACAACACGGTAGGCTTCAAAGACAACATTTGTTCCTCTGTTTTTAAAGCAGCATGCAGACTTTTACGAGCTCATACTGACATATTTTCCTGAGTGGGATTTAAACCTGGACTGCTTCCAAGGTGGACGAAAACTCTCTCAGCTGTTCTTAATTAATCACCACACCTGCTATTTAAAGGTTGATTACACCTATAAAAAATGATCATAGTAAATCTTATTTTCCCAGTAAAAATTTAATAAAATGTACTCATAAAAGTCCTCTCCTCCAAATTAATTGAAAAGCTAAATAAGTGTAGAAAATTAAATAAAATAATAATTTGTTATGAAACCTAAAGAATACCGAAATATGTATTCCATCAGAGCATTTATCTAAAACTATAAAACTTTCTAGGTTCTTCTTTTTTTATTATTTTATTAATTTATTTATTTGGCTCCACTGGGTCTTCATTGTTGTGTGTAGGCTTTTCTCTAGTTGCGGCGAGCAAGGGGCTACTCTTCGTTGCAGTGTGTGGGCTTCTCATTGTGGTGTCTTCTCTTACGGAGCAGGGGCTCTAGGTGGGTGGACTTCAGCAGTTGCAGCATGAAGCCTCAGTAGTTGCAATATTTGAGCCCTAGAGGGCGCAGGCTTCAGTAGTTGTGGCACAGGGGCTTAGTGACTCCCAGGCATGAGGGATCTTCCCCGACCAGAGACCAAACCCATGTTCCCTGCTTTGGCAGGCAGATTCTTAACCACTGTGCCACCAGAGAAGTCTCAACTACTTTTTTGTTCTTACAATCCCCCTTCTCTTAAAAAACAGAGGGGAATCATTATAAAATCATATACATATTCTCAGAGAACATTTAAAAAATGAATTTAAAAAGATCAGCCAGCAGCCATAGTCCCATTACTCAAACTTAACACTGCATATTTTGATGCATTTTCTTTTAGAATTTTTCTACACATATACTGTATCTGTGCATATAAATAATATTTTTACAAAGTTGGAATAATAATACTCTGTCTTCTACTTTTAAAAACTAACATTGCCAAATAAGTATTGTCTTCACCATTCAAAAGTTATGAAACATATTCTAAATCTCATATAGTGTTCACAGATGGATTACAATTGTTTTTAGCTTTCCCTAATTATTTGTAGAACTAGTGCCTTTGTTTTCATTGTTGTCAGGAATGCTATGACAAAAAGTTATGTACATAAGTCTTTGCCCTTGTCTTGATTATGTCTATTGTCTAAATTCCTAAAGGTGGAATAATGACGTCAAACGATGTAGATTCTTGGTACATACTGTAATATTGCTAAACTATCCTTGAGTGAAGCCAAAGC
Organism: Hippopotamus amphibius kiboko; assembly: GCF_030028045.1. Lineage (NCBI taxonomy): Eukaryota > Metazoa > Chordata > Mammalia > Artiodactyla > Hippopotamidae > Hippopotamus > Hippopotamus amphibius. Next base: position 81,924,200 of record NC_080198.1, read on the forward strand.
AAAAGATACTACCATAACTATTTGTGGAAGAGCCTGTCTCAGCTCAATCACATGCTCAATTGATATGTCTATGGTTTTGATTTACCTTTTTCATTTTTGAAGAGTTTAAAAGCTGTCATACATTTAATGTCTATTACAATTTTTGTCTTGACTTGTCCGCACTTTGTCCTTTCAGAATTTCAAACATCTCTTTTATTTTTAAAAATTCATATAGACAAGATAACATTTTGTCATATTTGTTGAAAGTTTGCTATTTTCTCTTTAATATATTTTTTGACTTTTAGAAGTTTTAATTTCTATAAGTGGAAAAGTATAAACTTCTACTTATTTTTATTACATTATTTTCATGCCTTCTAACCCTGAAATCAATGAAATACTTCCCTTCATTTTTTTCTGGCTTAAAAAGGAATTACTTTTCTTCCCATTTAATTTTTTTTTTTTTTTTTTTTGGCACACGGGCTTAGTTGCTCCGCGGCATGTGGGATCTTCCTGGAGCTGGGATCGAACCCGTGACCTCTGCATTGGCAGGCGGATTCTTAACCACTGCGCCACCTAGGAAGCCCCCCATTTAATTTTTAATAACCTGAAATTTGTTTTGGTATGGGGCACAAGCGACAATCTTACTTGAAATTTTCCAAGTGGGCAATTTTTTTCAATTGTTGAAAATCATTCAACCCACTTTTAACTGCCTCTGTCTCCTTTTTACATTTCTTTCTTCAAAAATTAGTCTAATATAATGAGCCTAAAACTACCTTTTGAAGGAGAGTACAAATGCAGGGCTTTTAAAATGCATTTGCAATTAGAAGATTAGCAACTTAAAACAATCATGTATATGTATAGACTGCTATTAAAAAATCCTCATAGTAACCACAGACCAAAAGTCTAAAAAAAGGAAAAGGAATCTAAACATAACACTAAAGATAGTCATCAAATCACAAGAGAAGAGAACAAAAGAAGAAAGAAAAAAGCTATCTTTCCAATCCTGGTTCTATCACTTACCATGAGTTGTGTGACCATGAGCAAAGTATTAAACCCAAATAAGCCTTTTACTTGTCTATAAAATGTACAGGATTATATGGACTAAATTAGGTAATATATGTAAAATCCCTAAGAAAAGCACATTGGAATAGCAGACACTCAAAGTAAATTTTAATACTTGATTCACAGAGCTATCATCAGGAATAAATGAAATTTATATCTGCAAATGGTATGTAGAGCACGATTACAGAACCCAGCAAATAACAGGGGCTCAATCAATGATAGCTATTATTATTAATAATTAACATCAAACCTCCCCTACATTTCTACATTTCATTTATTTATTTTCTTTATTTTTTATTCTCCCGCTATTTTCCTCATCTAAGTCAACTATTGATCCTGAGTAGAACAGATCTAGTCCCCATGCCAAATCAAGTGGTTAGGGGTAGACCAGAAAGCAGCTCAAGATCAATAACTTGGCTGACAATGTCATGGCTAGGGTCTGACACGTAGCTCTAAATGCTGGGGTCACATTTTAGATAGAAATGGAAGTTGACATGTCCACCTGGATCCCTGTTTAATTCTTCAAAGAATTAACTGGTGAGTTTAGACAAATCAACACCAAAGAAAAGACTGATTCTTTAATCTGTATTTATATATTATATAACAAAAGAAAGAAAGGGCTAAAGAAAAAAAGAGCATGTAAACAATGGAATTCATTATTTACTTTCTTGAAAGAAACTGATTTAATACTTAATTTTAGAGGTCTTTTAGAAATATATGTAATTCTTTTAAGTGAAAATATATCGATGAATATTTGACACCTCAAATTAGTTGATGTACTAAGAAATTTTAATGAGGCCCGAAGAACTTTGTTAATCATCTCTCACATGCTGCATGACTTTTTAGGCAGAAGTGTGGAATTCAGCCAGGAAATTGTACTGGACTTCAATTCCAAGAAAGGATCAAATCATTCAGAACAATCTTACTGTCCAAGCTGGCTACTCAACAGTGGAATGAAATTCTGCTTTTTAAATAATTGGGGGACACATTTTCATAACAACATCTTATAGTACCTCAGTGCCTAGATTTCTGATGGGAGTTTACAAACTTAAAAGATGAAAGGACTGTATATAAGCATACAGCAATTATTAGTTTTAGGAAGTGGAGGTTAAATTTACTTTAAGTACTGTGGTTTAAAATTCCATTGCAATACAATGCAGACAAATTCTTACTTCTAAGATAATGCATAGGACTGTAGGAGGCCCCAATCATTGGCAGAACAGCCTCTGTCTCCATGTGCCCTGTGTGGTCTTGGTGTTTTTAATTGCCAGTAAATAGAATTTGGCAATCAGTTGAATTAGCCTGGATTAGAAGAAACTTAATATAATATGAAGGATTTTAATACTCTTATGCCCTTATGTGCAGTTGTTACATATTCAGCCCCGTCTCTTCAATAAAGTCAACCTCTTAGAACATAAAGCAGTGGTTATCATACATTAATGTACTTAAGAGTTACTTAGAGATCATGCTTAATCTTGTTAAATAAATATTCTTGGCTCCCACCTTGGGGATTCTAATTCTGGAGGTCCGGAGTAGGGCTCAGCAAGTGACATCACTTTAAAACACCCCGGGTGATTCTTCTGATGTGGGCAGTTCATGGAACACACTTTGCGAGGTGATGACATAAGGGATTAACTAGACCTTTCATTCCATGTATTTGTTGCACAACCCAAATACACTTTATCCCTGATGTCATCCTCAATCATTTAGGCAGTCAGAATGTATGATGTAAGAATGCTTAAGAAGCTGAATATGAGAAGCCATTTTTTTAAAGAAATAATTATGTATTATAGACATATGGACAATTTTGTGAAACATACACCTCACTAACAGGAAACTGTTGAATGTCTTTCACTTCTGAAAGATGAGTTTTTCCTTTTGTAAATCTAAAGAAAAAATAAGGTGTGAAGACCAGTTGTTTTCAAAAAGAAAAGAGCCACAAATTTTACTACGTCCTTCTGTTTTACTAGATCTCTTAGTACCTACTTGCTAACTAATTTCCTTCAGAAAGCTGATGATCTGGAAAGATATGATTCTAAAGTAGCAAATCTAAAGAGATTTCAACTATAGTTTTAACACATTATTTCTGCCTGGAGCTATCTTTTCCATGATAAACTGAGAATACCTCATTAGACAAATTATCAGTCTTAGAGATTTAATTTTAAGTACATGATATGTTTATTTAGTAGTTGCTATTCTAGATATAGAAATTGCTACAGTATCAAGTAGAACATTAGATTATACTTCAAAGGCCCCCTTTGAAACTCATTGGTAACTGAGGCAGGTAAAGAGTACAAAAAAAATCCAAGCTTTAACATAAACAATATGTCACCAACATTTATAATTCATCAAAAACACTGTTTAACTCACAATCTCTACTATCCAACACCTGGCTTTCACATAGCTTTTAGAGGCAATTCATTAGCTCAAAGACACCACTGAAATAATTATACTTCCGATGATCGTTGTAATATTTTTACCTCTTATAAGCAAATTTTAAAGAAAGGTACAAAACAGTGTTACTATAGTCACATAAGCTCACACAAATATGACAAGAATATAAGCTTTGAAAAGCCAAACTCTTAAAAGTCTGACAATCAAATGTAATATAATATGCCACCAATGTCAAAGAGAAACCTTTAAATGAAAATGAAGGAACCAGAAAACCAATAGCTATTTCTTATGCCAAATAAATGTTAAGTTTCACCCATTAAAAGGGTATTCAATCCAAAACAGCAACTGAAAGTGGGTAAGAAACAGCACGTCTGTGTGGGAAGGAAGCAAAATATGGTTGAAAAGAAAGCTCTCTCTTTACAGAGTATTCTCAGCCCTACCATACATGTGACCTTGAAAAAAACCACTGTATATCCAGTAGAACCAATCTTATTAAGTATAGCAGAAGAAAGACTTAAAATTATTACATAGTTCAAATTATGTTTGGTTTGGCTGAACCTCATAAGAAAAATATAATAGAAATAGTATTAGATATTGATTGTTTATATTATCATAATTTTTCTTATCACAGTGTAATCTTTCACTGAAAGGCATCCATTGCATACAATTTCATATAGGGAATGCACAATAATTCAAGAAATTATTATAGTAAATATGTTTTATACAATTAAAATTTCACAGCAGTAATGTGTGTGCACTTGCAGTAGGGTACATTTTGGGGGGGGGGGCAGGTTATAATTAAAACTTCTTAGTTTTAATTCTTAGTTTTTCCAGGTTTGTTAAATATTTTTAGAAATGTCTTTTGTATCTCTATCACTTTTTCAATTTTCACAGCCACTGGTTTCATCTGGAGGCTTGTCACCTACAGCTGAAAAATGCCCACAACTAGATTTGCTATCTTGGGTGATTTCTTAGTCACTAATTTATTCATGCTTTCCAAAAACACTTATTGAATATCTGTTAGGTACTAGGTGCTTGATTAGGCACTTCAAAGAGAGTGGAGCTTCTGATATGCAAATCACAACCTACTTGGTTCTCTTAAAACAGCCTTTGTCAGTGGTCTTTCAGTAGAACAGAGTCCAAATTCTGAAGCTTGGCTTACAAAGCTCTTGACAGTCTGATCCCATGTATATTAACCAAATTTCATGAATTCCACACGTGGCCAATAAAAACGAGGTGTTACAGCCATGGGGATTTATACAATGCTGCTCTATCATTCTAATGTTTCTATTGACTCCAAGACTCAGCTTGTGATGTGCTCAAAATATTTCAAGATGTGACTTTCCTGTAACCCTCCGAGACTGAGTTGTCATTCTTAGGTATTCCGTAACACCCTGTGCTTTCTCACCACACTGTAACACAATATTGAGACCCCTGCTTTGTCCATCCTTGGATTATACTCCTTTAAGCCAAGATTACATGTCTTATTCATCTTGGTAGGCCCAGTGCCTGGCACTTAATAAATGCTCAATATATGCTTACTGAATGTGCCTTCTTCCCAGCAGGGACAAAGACTGTACTCTGCTTCCAAGATCTACTGTAGACTAGCATATCTATACAATGGACTAAAACTCAGCCATAAAAAAGAATGAAATTTTGCCATTTGCAACAAATGGATGGACTTGAAGGGTAATATGCTAAGTGAAATAAGTCAGACAGAGAAAGACAAATACTGTATGATATCACTTATACGTGGAATCTAAAAAATACAACAAACTAGTGAATATAACAAAAAAGAAACAGATATAGAGAACAAATTAGTCATTACCAGTGGTGTGGGGGCAATTAGGGGTAGGGGATTAAGAGGTGCAGACTACTGTATATGAAATAAATAAGCTACAAGGATAGCACAGGGGATATAGCCAATATTTTATAATAACTATAAATGGAGTATAATGTCCAAAAATTGTGAATCACTATGTTGTATACTTGAAACACATAATATATCGTATACCAATTATACTTCAATAAAAAAAATTTAAATAAAAAATTAAAAATCTACTACAAGCTCCAACTTCTCGATTAGCAGAATGGATATGCAAAATATTTAACAACTGGTACAGTTCATATGCCAACCAATCACAATGGACACGGGCTATAGCACTGGAGGAACATGTTCCTGGAGGCTCCTAGCTGGTCCAGGCATTATTCCTTTACTTGCTATTTTGGGATTGGAAGTAGACTGGGGAATCGTGGAGATGGGCTCCAGGTAGCCACAGGAGAAGGAGCAGTTTGGTGGGTTCCTAGAAGCAGCTATTTAATTAGTCTGCATGGAATCATTTCAAAATGTAAACAATTGGTACAGCTGTTCTGCTCCATACTGGCTATAACTCAGCCCTGTCCAAAAGGCATTCCCAAAACACTATGGTCTGTACTGTTCCTCTCCTTCCTTGTCATCTTTTAGGTACTCCTTTCATCACTCACACAGCCACCTACTCTATTGACTTTAATAGCTAAGTGATTACATGTGGATAAGTCCTGCTTCTATAACTAGATTCAAAGTTCCTAGAGGACAGAAGCCATATCTTATCTTCTTTCAATATTTATCTTTAAATAAATCATCCACAAGTTACATAACTCTGCTCTATATCATGTCATATTTTTAAAAATGCTTTACTAGAAGGATGTTCATTATACTCCTGGATCTTTTTAGGGTTAAAAACAAAACTACAAAGAAAGTTTTCTCCTAGCAGTTATAAAAAAGGTTACCGAAGAGAATGTTCACAATATCATTTAAAGTCTCTTATTTATATCCTCTTAGAACTCAAAACTAAAGAAAAGTTTAACTCTCATGACATACTGTGTGTTTCACAGATAAGGAATCATTTCTATTTCTCTCACATACATACTGCATGTACCTGCACAGGCATGCAAACACACACACACCACTCCACCTTAGTAAGTAGCACCATCTTGTACCCAGTTGCTTAAGCCAATAACCCCTTCTCTTCCATTTTTTCCCCCTTCTCTTTCTTTTAAAAGCCAAAACAATCCTTCAATAAAAACAAAAATACATCCAGAATCTGATCACTTTTATCACCACCACTGTTAACATTCTAATTTAATCCTACATCACCGTTCACCTCAGGGATTTCTGGGACAGCTTAAATTGGCCTCCCTTCTTCCTCCCTTGATGGAATGAAGAATCCATTCTTCACCAAGCAGAGATAGAGAGCCAGAGAGAGAGAGAGAGACAAAGACACAGAGAAGGAGGGAGGACGAGAAAGCACGCGAGAAAGATCTTTTGAAGCATAAATGGGGTTCTACTATTTCTCTAAAACCCTCCAGAGGTTTCCCACTGTACTTTGAATGACCTTTACCAGGACCCACTACATTTAGCAAGAAGTCTAAACTTCCCAGGTAGGCCTGTGCCTGCCTCTCACACCGCTCCGCCAGCCCCTCTCTTCTCTGTTCATGGTGCTGCAGCCACACTGCTTTTCTGGACTCGACCAGCACATTCCTACGTCAGCTGTACAACGTGCTCCCCCCACCTCCTTACACATGTCTGAAGATTGTCTCTCCCGACTCTGTCTCATCAACATATCGCCAGCATTTATTTGCCGATAATCAATACATATTTGCTGACTGACTTACTACCTTTTGATTCAGCACAGCAGAAAAGTACTGAATTGTTTTCACAATAACAGAATTCACTGCTCATGGGCTAAGGTCACAAGAAAATATATACAATAACAAGAAGGCTGAAATAAAATAGATAAAATCTTTACTATAACTGGGAAAAAATGTTTAAATAAATGAAAGAAGAAAATTAAAATCTCCAAGAAAAAACTGGTAAAACAAGGAGGATATCATAATTTAAAAATCAGCTAGGACAGATAATCTAAGTAATATTTTTGATGAAGCATCATTTATGGTATTGCTCTTGGGACAAAGCAAATTAATCTGACATGGTAAAGAAATAATACAATGAAAAGTACATGATCTTGATACAAGAAAAACAGAGAGAACACTTAGACCAATATGCAAATCTATAAATGCTGTCATGACAAAAATACAAGCCAAGAAGAACAAGAAATGAAGATATATTCCTGATGCTGTTCTAGTCTGCACTTAACCAAAGCATGGTCAAGAAGCCATCTCTCTGGAGCCCACTTAGCCCCTGCATGTCCCAGACACAGCTCCCCTAAGGATCTAGGACAAACTCGGTAAGGCATCTCTGAGAGCTTCTTCCATAAGTGAGCCTGGAATATACGAGTACATACCAATCATCTGCATAAAAAGTATCTGAAAGACGATGCAATTTTCCCTTCTGTGCTCAACAGATTTATTTAGAACTATTACTAGGACTTACTCTGAATAAGAATTTGAATACAGCAGAATTTTGTTCTCACCTCTCTCCTGCCCCACATGCTTCCTCCTTTTGGAACTGTCAAGCTGATTGTGATAACAGCAGATCTTGGAGTCCTTTAAGGACTAATGTAAGACGCAATCACGTTTCAGAGGAAAACCCTAACATATGTTCATGGGTCTTACATCTTCATTAGGAAAGCAGACATTTTTTCTCAGTAGATTTGGAATAAGGTCTCTGGGGGTAGAGTTCTCTCGTGCCCTTAAAGTTTTAGTGAAGGGAGGAATGGGCTTGGGAGTACTCACAACACAGGGGCTGGAGTCCAGTGCAGTTCATTACCTGTGGTTGGGGGTGGGAGTCTGCCCCAAAGGTTTGCCTACTCTTTTTCTCCATGCAAATACCTCCCTGCTACTAGAGTCCTCACTGCACTAGCAAAATGAAAAAGAGACACTGTAACTAGTTTGAAATGTATTTCCAAATTGCTTTCCAGATATTTAGAAAAATTTACAGCATACCCAGGAATGTCTACCAGTCTCAACACACTCTTCTAAGACTAAATATTATTATATTTTAATCTTTGTTAACAGACAAAATATTTTATTATTGTTTTAATGTATATCTTTAGAAAATAGAAAAAGAATACTAAAATTAATATTTAGTAACTGAAAAATTTAGCAATTGAAAATTTAATAATAGAAACATTTAGTAATTGTTGGAAAACAGCCAAGTCAATTTGTTTCCCTACCGTCTAAGGCTGTGTTTGCTTTACAATCAACAGAGCTGAGGAGAAGCAAGAGAGACCACATGCCCACAAAGCCTATAATATCCACTGTCTGCTCTTTATAGAAAGAGTTCGCTGAACTTCACTCTGGAATTTAAGTATTAATTTGTATACACACTATAAAATAACATATTATTTGTCCAGTTATAGAATTTTTAAATTCTGTGGCATATTAGCTGTTCATCGTTTTTGCTATAATCTTTAAAAGTTTCTTTAAAACTTAGGAAATTATTATATTGCCACAATAATATTTAGTTTCATTTTCTACTTTTTTTGGTATAATTTCTGGGTTTAACTATGTAACATATCTGGAAATTATTCTGGTCTGATTTTTTTTATCTTATAAAGAATGTATAAGCCTATTACATGGAATTTCAAATATGCACATAGCATTATATTGTTCTAGAATAAATTATTTTTGTTTGCTTACTTCCAACACAATTCCTGGTACCTGATTTATTCCTCATTGCTATACTTATATATACAAACAAATGTCAGAATATTCAAAATTCTAAATAAAACTTATAGAAAGGAATGAAGTATTAATTTACATAAAGCCCAGCAGTTTTAGAACTTTAAATTTATATTTTTTCCATGAGTTTAGTTCTGATTATTAATAAAGCTAGAAATTTATTTATTTGAAAATTTTGGCCCCCAAACACAATAAACTCTATAAAACATTTCTAAGTTAATTTCCAGAAGAAAAAAGTGCTAAGGTCCTCTGTTTCTGTTTTTCCCCTCAAAAAAAAGATTATTATGAAAATACAAGTTAGTAAGTTCTGAGCCTTTTAACTTAATCATTAATAAATGACAAGCATGAATGATGAAAAGGGACTAATTAAGAAATGCATCTAGATGATGTAAGGAGTAAGTGACTTCAGTCTCACAGTACTCATTTAAAAGTAAAGAAAGATGATAGATTTCTTAAATTGGGGACTTAAGCTAGATAGAACCACATATTTTGCTTAAGTCATCCTTGGTATTAAGAACTAACTTTTTATTTTTTTTGCCCATGTCTAAAGTGGTGAAATCCTAAGTAGAATATCACTTCAGAAAGTAGACAAAAGGTATATTTCCACTTCTATCATACTTTTCCATGTCACAACAATCGTTATATGCTCCTGTTTGTAAAATCTTTGACAGAAGAGTTTATTCAATGATCAGCAGGTTATAAGCACATTATTTAATTCAGAGAAATCAGATTGTAATAATTTTTTAAAAATCAATTCAAATTTTTTCAGGGATAATATCTATATTAAAAGGGATAGGAGGATTTTAACAAAGGAATGCTATCACTCAATTAAGTTTTTAATCATTTTCTGAACTCAAAAGTTTTGAATGAATTTATTTCAGCCCTTGGATCTCCAAATCATGCTAAATCTTGCTCTTCTTTACTTAAAAGAAACTATCAGTGCATCAAAATATCATCACTTCTGTTCTTTACATTTTAAAAATGGATTTTATATTTAACTTTTAAAGTACCTCTAATTTATTTTCATGCCTTACATTTTTCTTAATGGTTTTTAAGAGATGAAAACATGGAATACACTTGTGTAGCATAAAAATATTGAGGGAATTATTAACTAGCATTTAAAAGAATGGTCTAAATGTTAAATTAATGAAAAAAAATCGTAGAACCTACCTTTTAAGTAAGGTAGTCACTTCTTAGAGAATATTGCATATTCTTAGAAATATACTGCAACGAAGCAAGCTTGTAGAGCTACTAAACAGTTAGTCAAAAGTTCACTCTTATTTGCCCATTCAGTCCAGAAACTGCACTTGAAGTGGCCACTCAGAAATCCCAAATGACACTCCTGTTGAATGCGGGTAATTTAAATCATAAACCAGAACCCAGAATGAGAATTGCAACAGCCCCGGTCACAAACCCAGGTCGTGAGGTTGTCAAGGCAAGTGCCCTCTCTTCCCCAGGGATCAGCTCTGTCTCCACCTTTTTGCTTAATCTCTTGCCTGGGGAGGCTTCTTTCCAATTCTGGAAGCACCATCCTTGTTTTGCACTACAGTGTTGACAGACTTTCTTTTCACCGCTGCTAACTGCAAACATTAGCTCTGCACGTTGTTTTTATTGATGAGTTCTTAGTTTCTCTTTCAGTTTCACTGTGGTCTGACAGAATTTCAATGCTACAAAATTACGAAATTCATCCAGGTCAGAGTAAAAGCCAAAGAGAGTGGGGAGTCACCTCAAGTCCTGGAAATATCAGGCACAGACTTTAAAGTACAGAGCATGTTTCTCTGATTCAGAAATCCTCCTTATTTTAGTTTCATGGCTTCACTCAAATAAATGACTTGCAATAAGGTCAAATTCCCGCATCTGACAGATCAAAGATAAACTTTATCCTCCAGCAAATATGAAAATCAAAATACTTCAGAAAGATTTTTGGCCCTCCCCCTCCAAAAAAAAAAAAATCACAATAAGCCTTTGTAACCATTTTGAGGAACATACCATGACTGAATTATTAAAGTCTGAAAGTCAACTTAGATGTTTGATGGCTCTACTTTTAGGCCTCTGCACAAAATATTATTCTCATAATCAGAACAGTATTTAAAGGGCTTTTCACTGAAGTTAGTTAAATATTAGAAGAAAAATGCCTTTATAGGCTGAAACTGGGAAGTTAGCACGTGCTTTTCAATCCTAGTGAAAAATAATCCTAATGAAAAATGAACTATGAATATATAAACAGGCAAAATAATTTAACAGCCTGAATGTAAGTGAAGCTCTGCAATATTGCTGCAAGCCACTCTATAATAAAATATATGTTCAGTTTTGGACAAAATTTTAAATTAAAGAGACAGCATCCTCGCTTATTCCCAAATGTCAGTTCTTAGCTAAAGCCAACTCGGAAGGAACAAACATGAACATTGCAGAGCACGAAGAGGAAACAGCAGCAGGCCACGGAATCAGAGGCAGTCAGCTGGTTTGATCACATTGGTTTTATGCTGTCAACTTCCTTCCAGGAAGTTTGGAGGTTTAACCAATGAGGTCCAATGTTGATTCTTATACCACCATCCTCCTCTCCTCCGGTTTCTGACTTAGAACTTACCTGCACCCCGAGTTCTTTGGTGTCCTCGCTGTTACAGCCATAATAGTCTGGGGTTTTGTCCAATTCCTGCAAGTGTCCCTGTGCTCTCACACTCTTATCCGCATGGCAAGATGGACAGAGAGCTGCATTACCCATCTCAGGTCTACGGTTCCTGCTGTCTGTGGGCCCGTCCTTGCCCTCTGTGCTCTGTCCAGGGCTCCCAGAGGGACACTAACGTGGATGGTTCATCCAGACGACCCTTGGCTCCTCTGCTCAGTTCCCCTACACGCCCCTCACCAGTTCTCCCCATCTGCTGGCTGGCTTGCTGGTGTCAGAGAGAACTCAAAACCCCAGCAACTGCAGGCTGCCTTCAGTGACCATTTCCAATTCAGGCACTGCCAGTCTATTTTTACACCTACCAGGCCAGCTATGCATGTCAATGGAGTGAGGGGGGCGAGGCCAGGGGGAGCAGGGGAGGGGCAGTGTTGTTTTGTTTTTCACCATGTGAGCAGCCTGCTTTACGCATGGACTTACGTTCCTGCTGTGTAACATGTCTCTACACACGAGAGGTTTTGCATTACTCAGTGAATGCCTTTGATTTCCTCCCTCTCGGTCTTTCTACTCACACAGAACACTAAGGCTGCTAATGACCTCGCTTCACTAGCATAACAGGTAAAGATTACTTTTGTAATTGCTTACACCAAGAAGGATCCACTTAGCTTACATGGTTTGTTTTTTTCATCATCATTTACAGAAAACAATTAGCCATCCTTGCAACATTTAAAATGCACTGGAAACACATCAATCAAAATGGCTCATTTTACATCAGGATGGATGTTTTAAATTTATAAGTTATATACAGTTTTACATTATTCATGAGTGTTCCAGTAAGAACAAACATTTTGCTCCATTTATAATTCTTTTTAATTTTTGCTATTTTGAAAATGTTCCCCTCAGCTTTACAATAGATAATTAAGAATATCTTTCAATATGATACATACTATCTTTGAAACTATACTACAGATTTTGAAAGAAATTGTTTTCCACTGAAATGAGCACACCATAGATTTTTAAAGCCAATTATGATTTTTTTAAAAATCGAGGTTTTTCTATAGACTATCATGGGTTGAACTTCCATTTCCCCCATTGAATTTCCTCTAAAACATTATATATCTGATTATTTTAACAGTCCTATCCCTCCTCATTTGTTATTTGTTTTGTGTGTGCATATTTTCTCTTCCAAATAGGTTTTAAACTCTCCACTGGTAGGGTCCAGACTTGATTTTTGTATCATCCATCCTTATGTTACATATTAAATATTAAATGTTTAAGAAATGTACTGAACTGAAAGCATCATTTGGGGAAAACAGGAAGTAGAAGATATCAATATTTAGGAATTAACCACATTACATTTGATAGAACAGAACTCACCTTTCAATTCGTCATTTTTTGAAAAAACTAAAAATGCTTTGTCATCTATTTTCATTAAAAACAGCATTTCTGAAATAGTCTATCAGTCTCTATTGCTGTCCAAAGCCCTATGGACTCAAATCTGAGAATGGCACTTTTGGATTGCTGACTTCCACAAGAGCCCCACACTGCTTTTCCACCAACCCTGCTTTGAATAATTTTATCCCAGAGTTCACGAGCCTAGCATATGTCACTTAATATTGGAGTGTACACTTCAGTTTCTGAGAGGCATTATCAGCATTCCGTGAAATTATTTTTACCTTTCAGCTATAGGTGAAGACGTTTAAACCTTTCTAAAACAATTTATTGACTGAACCATCAATATTAGGACTATAATGGAGGGGTGGACATGACTTCTCCATTCATGTTAATGAGAAGCATAATCCAAACATTTAAGATATTAAAGATTTGGGTGAAAGTATTAAAAAAGACGGAGCTTCAATATCAGTAACAAGATTAGACTAGTAGCTGAGGCATATCAAGCGAAGCCTTCCAAGTTGCCTGAATTATTTTTATATAGACTAAACTAATGATTTTGCATAATATGGTAATTTTTCATCAAACGTTCCATATACTTGAACCATGTACTGTAGGAATTAAGTAAGCTATGATGTTTAACGATGTGGTTACAAACTCTACCAAAAGGATACATTTTAAATTTTCCTATCTTCTCTAGAAGAAGCTTCATAAAGCCTTACAATGCCCTACAAAGTCTTAAGACGGCTGCTTCTTCTTGAATATATGTGAATTACTTTATTCTAAATGGAAAGCAATATTTCATCAACCGTTTACCCCCACATTTAGAATTAGTAAGCTGACTATTTTTAAAACAAGAAATTTAATATTCAACAGTCTTTTGATACAAAATCATGCAACTTAAAAACTAGAAGCAAATTCTGAAAATTCTCTCTAGCCTCTTCCCCTCATTGAGCTGTACTTCCACATATAAAAGAAATATTTAACCACTCCAGACTGGGAAAGATGTCCCTAGGTGCTTGATAAATACTTTTACAGTGCTTTAGCAGGATAAATTGTTTCCTGGCATGTTTCTGTCGCGTTAATACGTTACCCATTCTACTACCAAGCCTTTTGCTTCTCTTTCAGCCAAGCATGCATCTCTCTTCCTCCACCAGTACAAATTCATTGACTTTTCTAAAACTCATCTCAAAATTCACTTTCCCCTGGAAGTCTTAATTACACGTTAGTCTCTTAATTTGTTCTATCTTTTTTAATAAAGCTGAGACTACTATCAGCTCTTGTCTTTTTACATAAAATGCCTCATCTCTCTCACTGACCTTCTCACAGAGGTAAAACACACAGGAGTATTAAATGTTTGTTAAGTAAATGAATAAACAGCAGCCCCAGATAGCAGCACGATTCATAATATCAATATTTAACTGGACTAAACTTCTCCTTTTACACATTAACAGTAACAGATTTGATAATTACAAACATTTTAAGCATGACAAATCTTTCATTTTACCTCCAGATTTGCAATAAACACCCTTATTAGTCTTTGAAAAAATATTAACATTGTTTGGGATGAATTTTCCTAGAAAAGAATTTGTAGTGCTTTGTTACAAAAGAAAAAAAAGTCTATAACCTACACTGAGTTATACAGCAACAAAGAAACATGCTGACAACTCTTAGAAGATACTTTTTTCTAAATGACTAACAATCAGTCTTCTCTACCCTTCTCTCTCTTCATCCCATGGAAATCTTCTCATTCTTTCCCTAGTAGAGAAACTCCATGCTTGTAGAATATAACAACCATGCTCCTATCATTCGGCCTGCCAAAAATACACTCCATAGTGGTACCAAAATCTCACTGCTAAAGTTGAACGCCTAAAGAAGAATGGGCAAAAGAAAGACAGGAACACACTGCTGGTGCTCCTGTGATTGCTGAAATTTTCTACTTTCAGATTTAAATTATCGACCTGGAAGATAGGATAGCTATGAAAACAGAACTTGCAATGAACAGCTCTCACATCTGTGATCACTTCAAACTTTGCCAATGGTCTGATGCTTTCAGCCTGATCAAAACCAAGGAGGAGAAGGATCCACAGAAGAGGGTATTACTTCAGAAGTTAAAACATTTCCAGTTTTACTCCTAGTGCTTAACTAAGAGTGGCCACCAAACAGGTTTGTCACAAAGGCTTGGGTGATGTGACAGCCTATATACCTAACATTGTGTCACCTAGCAGGCAAGGCTGGCAAACACTGTGCAGCACCCGTGTCTTAACAATGTGCATGCAGACTGCTGGGATTTCTGTGGACATAACAAGGGATATGTTTTCTGCCAGGGCAGAACAATGTCACCACTGTTTCTCAAAAATGCTTCAAAGTCATTAGGGCAAATTACTCAGAAAGCAAATATTTGCATCTTTGGCCACACTTGGAGCAGGATACTTGAACTTAGTGCATGATGTAGAAAGTAAAACTCAAGACCCCCCATGATGTGACATATTTGCAATATCTTCTTAAATTCCCAAGCACTTTTACTATTATTATTTCATCTGTTTTGCTGTGTTTCAAATCCATCAAAAGAGAGAAGCGATTAAGGACTGAGAACAAAGGCCAGCTTCTCAGCTGTAATCTTCTGAAAGTAGCTGCTGAAGTCCCTATGAGACAAATCTGAAAACCATCTACTGCAGTTTTAAATTTCACCTCTTAGGGAAGAAGCAATGATTACAGAATCATCAGAAAACTAACACCTTGGAGAAGAAATAACTGTCACAGTTCTATAATTTAACCTAAAGAATTAGATCACAGTTTCTGCAGAGATGTGAAAAGACCTCTTAGCTAGGAGTAACTAATCCCAAATTTTGGTTCTACCACTAATTTACCTGTGTGGATGTGTGTAATCTTTATTAAATCTGGGCTTTCATTTTCTCCTTTTTTGAAATAAGAGGGTTAGACTGAATGATGGCTAGATCCCTTCCAGCTCGTAAGTTCTTTACTTCTATGAAACAGGACTTGTTAACACTTGAACATACATCCAACACAACATGGTGACTGAAGTTGACCATCTATTTAGTTCGTTAGCATGAAAAACAAACAAACAAACATCATGGCTCCCCGTGCTGGGAGCTGACTACAAGCCACAGCATTTCCCTGGGAGACTCAGGAGGAAAGATGAAAGGACCACAGTGTGAAATACGACCTCCTCTTCATTGGGATCCAGGAGCTCTTTTCCAGGATGTAGACTCTCTTGCTCTTGCCCCACCCTTCCTGAATATCAACCCCACTGAAAAACTTCAAATGTTTTGGAAACCACACCCTGCCAGTTTTCCACATCTCACAATTTGTAATAGAAATTTCACCTGGAATGGTCTCACTCGCCGAAATGGACATGACAGAACAGCTTTATAGGACTTTGTAGAACGAGTTTTTGCAAATCAACTACAGACGCTAGTAGGGGTTTTATTCAATATTTTGATTCATTTGTTCTTAAAGGGCAAGTGCTACCATATTAAAAATACTGAAAAAAAATTTTTGCCAAAAGTCTTTAAAGTGGCAAATCAGAAAGAAAATTTCTCTCAGAGTCACGGAAATTAATTTTTTCCTCTCTTCCAAGTTGTAAGGGTTATTCAAGAGTATCCATCACTCAGATGAAAAAAAACAAGGTAGAGTCTCTCTAAAACTATCATGTACAAAATGCACAGCCCTAACATGATATTCAGTTAACACTCTGATTGTATTTTGCAGATCCGTGTTAACATGTAAGATTTATGTTATCTTCGCTGAATTCAGAAATCTGCTTAGATTACAAAACATCTCTCCCTTTCCTCTTTTTCTTCCCATGGTAGTCATAATTCAAGACTGATTGTTTTGGTCAAAAGTATTTATCTGATTAAACTAATATTTCGTTACTCTTCTTGTGTGCAAAATTCTCCATGCCCAATCACATGAAACCAAGGACAAGTTCTCCTAATTTTGGGAATCACTGACCTGTGGAAATAAAACTGGAACACTTTGTGCAACAACCGAGGCAGCATGTTATTTTCTCTCGTGTCTGGGTGCATTCAATATCATTTCCTTGGCTAAAAGTTAAATAAGTAATGATTTTCACCAGCTGGATCTGTTATATAATTGATCAATCAGGAAAACTGTTGTATAACTTATAGATCTAAACTAGATTCCCTAGGTTAACATGTGGCATAACTTTTCTAACTGAGGTCAGTACAAAGGGGTTTTACTGTTTACACAGTACGTAAATGAATCAAAATGAATACTGCCAAGCTATTTATGTGCCCGCAAACATCAGTTCACCAATTTAATTTTACATTCCTGCCAGCCATTATTTTCATTCCAGACTGCTGCCTCTTGACTCCTAGTACATAAAGGAGGACATTCTTTAAGAAACAGTGCTAACAACTTGAGAAGCTTTCTAAAGGCTACTCCACACAATGCCCACTACAAAGTGGGCACTCAATAAATGTCGCTGACTGACATTAAAGAGACTATGAGACAAGAAGTATAGGGTGTGCAAAGCTAGCCTGAAGGGCCATTTGACCAATTCTATGCCTTGTCATACTAAACTGGATTTTGAAACACAACATGAATAAAACAATTTTGCCATTGTGCACTCCTACTTTTTCTGAAGAAAAATGTGTGGGCACATAAAACTCAGAAAAAGGCTAACTACTAAAGCAGGGATTCCTGACAAGTTTTGTTTATGGAGAGGGTCAAGGATGAAAATAAAAAGGCAGGAAGAGGGCTCTGTTACAATCTGGCTTTAATAGTTACCTTTTTCAAAGTAAGTCAGTGTTATAGTTTACTCACATTTCTTGTAAGTTTCCATCTGTAAACTAGGAAGGCTGCTGATAGAGGTAATCTGAAAACTACTCTGTTAAAAGAGTAAGGAATGGCGAGTAGCACAACTGTGGATCAGTTAATGGGGAAAGTCTAGTGCTCAAAGGAACAATGTTCTCAGCGGCTGGGGATAAAGCTGAGCAGCTCTGCTGTACATGCTGTCTGCCACAGTTGTCTAGACCTATCTGTCAAAGAGGTCCTGATATGCCACAGTGGTTAGACACAGGGCTTGGGCCTTAGGACAAGATAAACAGAAGAGCTGTACTAATGAGAATTTATAATCAACCTCTCCAAAAATTGTCCTACTTTTAGCATATAGGAAACCCCATTACTAAGCTCAAGTAATTATCCATGACTTAGACTAGTAAGTAAAAATTTACTTATCTTTTCTATACATCTCAATTCTCACTTCACTCAGTATCTGGACAATGTTTTCCTTTGATGGTTCACAGGCATTAAGCTACGTGTATTTATATTCTCGGTTTGTACAATCACCCTAGAGGTTATAGAGAAATAGCAACTTTTCATCAACTTTGGGGGTTACAACATACAATATGATGGTTTAAATGTTTTGATACATTTGTCATTACAGCAAGAATGTCTTCAGTTGTGAAACAGAGTCCAGTTCAAAGTAATCATATACTCAAATATTTTAATCTATTGGTCTCAAAGTATTTTTAAAATATCATTTTCTAAACAAAATAAATGCACATGTATACACACACACACACACACACATACACACACACACACCCCATTTGAAACACATTGCCAGGCTATAGCCAGGCACTGATCAATCAAGCAAAAATTCAAGTTCAAACTAAATATCTAATACTGGTTCAAACTGGAGCAAATATGAGTATTTGTCAAAATTACCAATTAAACTGATTTATTATGAGGATGGTAACTGATATTCTTGTACTATATTAAAATATTGAATCACATAGGTTCATCCAGTTGTGCTGCACTTACCTCAGTGGGTGAGTATAAAATATGGTACCACTGGATTTTTTTTCCATTTTATTTATTTATTTATTTATTTATTTATTTATTTATTTTGAGGTACACCAAGTTCAAGGTACCGGTAGATTTTTAAAATTGCATGTTGATTGTGCATTTAATCAAGAATTAAATAAACCACAATTATAAAATGGTAGACTAAATTGAATTTATTTCAAAGGCTGTGAAAACTCAGAATACCAAAAAGAATCTGAATTTCATTGTCCAACTGATAATTTGGGTTCTATTTCAAGATCTCTCTAGAGCAAATTTATTCTATTGTACCTTAAAGTATAAATAATTGTTTATAATCTTTCATATATTATTCATACTGGAATAAATATCTTGATTATTTTATATCATTTGTTCTCCCTGAAAAAACGGGAGAAATTGTTTTAATTATGCCCTATTTTTTTTTAAGACAGAATAATTTTATAGGCAATCAAAAACCATGGGAAGGACTTTCTAGGTGGCGCAGTGGTTAAGAATCCGCCTGCCAATGCAGGGGACATGGGTCCGATCCCTGTTCCAGGAAGATCCCACATGCTGCAGTGCAACTAAGCCTGTGGGCCACAACTATTGAGCCTGTGCTCTAGAACACAAGCCACAACTGTTTAGCCTGTGTGCCACAACTACTGAAGCCCATGCATCTAGAACCGTGCTCCGCAACAAGAGAAACCACAGCAATGGGAAGTCCATGCCACGACGAAGAGTAGCTCCCACTCTCTGCAACTAGAGAAAGCCCGTGTGCAGCAACAAAGACCCAATGCAGCCAATAAATAAATAAATAAAACCATGGGAATATAAAAATAAAAATATAATAAAATTAATACTATTAAGTCAATTCTTCTAAAATTATGTCAGTGTGGTCTTACATCCTCTGAGCTATAATGTTATAGGCCATATGTTGTTAAGGAATGAATATTGGACAGAGCGCTGTCAGTTGCCATTTTGAAACTTATTCTCATCTGTTTAATAATGAGTTACAGTCACTAGACTCATACTAGTAATTGTATGTGTTTAAAAGTCTATAAATCATGCTATGAGGTCAGCATATGATTAATCTTCTCTGCAGAAGATAGGGAAATAGGGAAGGGGGGAAGGAAGAAAAGAAGAAAGATAAATATGATAAGAAAATACAGATGTTTCTAAACTTTAAGAGTTTTTTTTTAATTATTTACTTAATTTATTTATTGGCTACATTGGGTCTTCATTGCTGCACATGGGCTTTCTCTAGTTGCTGAGAGCGGGGGCTAGTCTTCATTGTGGTACGTGGGCTCCTCATTGTAGTGGCTTCTCTTGCTGTGGAGCACAGGCTCTAGGCATGTGGACTGCAATAGTTGTGGCTCACAGGCTCTAGAGTACAGCCTCAATTGTTGTGGCGCTCGGCTTAGTAGCTCCGTGGCATGTGTGATCTTCCCGGAGCAGGGTTCGAACCCATGTCACCTGCATTGGCAGGTGGATTCTTAACCACTGCGCCCCCTAGGAAGTCCTAAGAGGTTTTTTTTTGAAGAGGAGGGTTTTTTTTAATCTTTTTAATCGAAATTTTTTTCCCTTCTACTAGATGTTTAAAGCTAGTGTTTAAACATGCTCAGAGCTTTCCCAAGTCAATAAAGAATATCTCCTCTGAGCCACTGTTCTCCCCAAATCTGCTCCTGACCCTGTCTTCTCCCACTCAGTGACCAGCTTCCCTATACACCTTGCTCCTCAAGCTGGAAATGTTCATGTTTTCAACGTTCCCTTCTCCATACGCCCAGTCCTGAAGAGTAGTCTACTTTTGTCCATCCCTTTGTCACTAGGTTAGGTCAGGAATTCATCACTTCCTGGCTGATTTACTGTAACCATTTCCTAAATAGTTTCTACTTCTAGCCTTGCTCTATTTCAATCCATTCTCCACACCACAGCCAGAGTAATCTTTCTAAAGCTTAAACCTGTTCAGGGCATTTCTTATAATCTTCACAATAAAAGAGAGACGCTTTAATGTGGTCTACAGAGTCCTGTAGGATCTGATCCCCCTCTTCCCCTCATCTTAGCCTTTTCTCTTGTAATTTCTTCTGGACTTTCATAAACAACTAATACGCCATCTGGATCACCTCCCTCCCTCTATATGTACAAGACTTGTCTTAGAAGCCCTGCCTGGCCAACAGGATTAAGAGCCTATTGTGAACACAGAGCCCTCACAGTGATTGCTACACTGAACTGTAATCATCTTTTTTCACATACCTGTCTCCTTCACTAGAGTATGGGCTCATTATATTTTATTTTTCTGTTTGTTTCTAGTGCCTTGACAATACCTCTAATGTAGCAGGCACTCATAATTGATTACTGAATAAATAAAAAATAAAAATCTTCCTTAACACATTTAAAATAAGATTGGTTTTCACAAACATTTATTTCATCATCCCATAAATATTTATTCAGCACTATATGCCAGGTCCAAACGTATCATTTAAGTAAAAAGAGGCAAATGTGTAATTTTGCTGATGTACACACAGAAATGCTTCAGTAAATCTCTGAGAAGGGCAATCCACAGCAATCTACTCAATTACCAGTAAATGCTCCTGGGTTTTGTTCACATTACTATTCTGTCACCTCTCATATGATTATTTTTTTCAGGTGTTTCATTTTGTTGTGCAATAGTCTAGGCACGGAACCGATTGGTAATGATCTGAATATGAGCAGGAGTGAAAATTACACAAATACAAATGACCACAGAAGTAGCCACAAACCAGAAGACGATTTATTAAATAAAAGTAAGACTATTGATCACACCATGGATATTTCATCCATGCCTAAAACCTATGGAGAGTAATCACTGCTAATGCCAGAGAAATGCAGTGACTGTTTTCTAGGAGCCCAAATAGATTACTCTTACGACGAACGTCTACACACACACACACACACACACACACACACAATCTGTGGCTTGGCCACCATGGACCTCTAATGTGTTACGTGTGGTGGAAACTTATTTCCACTCCTTTCTTTCCACCTGGAGAGCTGTTATGTGCTCTTTCATTATTGGCTCCTTTTTTTTTTATTGATGATGATAGATCATCAATAGCTCCCTGCCCTTACTGTCACATCTAATCCTCTTCACAGCCATCACCTCTATACAGCCAGGACCTTCTCTGACATTGCCCTCAGTCTGTGACACCCACTTCCTTCTCCTCGTTCCACAGTTTTTCTTTATTTCTTCACATACCCTTACTCCTAATATGTCTTACCTTCAATGAAAATACTAACCTTTTGTGAGTATGTTGTTTGACAACAACAAACAGTACTACCACAGATTCATAAATGCAAAAACACCTCACAGTGATCAGCCTACCGACAGTACTCGGAGAAAAGATGTGCATTTTCTGCTTTTGTTCATGAAAAACAACCAATTCAAGTGCTCAGGTGGAACTCTCCAATCTTTGCCACTATTGGACTTCAGTGATCCAGATATATGTTAACTGCGGTAAATGTGCATCTTGAAGAAAAGAGCACCACAAAAATTCAAAGTCTTGCCTTCTTTTTTATGGCACATCTCATGTTTGACATTAGAAGTCACAATTTCTAAATCCCTATGGCAGTAACATTCATTTCTGACTTCATATTTTGATAACTCATAGGACTAATCAGATTTTGTGAAATTTTAATAAACATAGCTAATGTTCCATTTGGCTGACTAAGAAGCATCGATAAGCGTGAATGTGGCTTCCATTAACCACAGACATTTTAAAATGTCAATTTTGTTGAAATATGTTCTTTCTATTTTAATAACATTCGATTTTAGCTGCTTTGGGGATCAGATGTTAAAACCATTTCTTACGTTTCCTTCTCTTTGCTCTGGAACCCAAAATAGTTCAGTTTATTATTAGCCCCACATTAAAATAAAGGAAGATCAATCTAATATACAGACCCTGGACCTCACTGTTCAGCAAAGCAGAAATGGCATTCAAAGACCTTTATGTGCTGCACACCTTTTTGTGTTTGGCGTCAACAGTACCTCAGTGGTCTTCCTTTTTCAGTTTGTTTTGTATTTATGTCCTTGGGTTCTCTCTGTGGTCCTGTGAAAAAACTAACTTTCAAGAAATTTTATAACTACCTGAATCTGCAATTTGATAAACTGACTTTAAGTTAACTGACCATTTGATATTTTGGATCTATGAGACCTACCTCATCTGTCCTCCACTCTTATACCAGATTCCTGTTGAAGACATCTGGGACTTAGACATCTGCTTTGAAGCTATTTTGATTGTTGGAGATGCAAGTCGTACTTGAGCACTTGATAATTTTAACCACTCTGTCCTTCTGCCTATAATCTTATTATTGAGGACCTTCATGAAGTGTAAACCACGTTATGACTCTTAAGAGGCTCCTCTATGCTGTTTGTTTTGTTCCTGGAAATGTTAGAAATATTTGCATGTATCTTAGGGATGTATATTCTACATCACAGCTACTTTTCTCTCTAGCTTTGTAAGTAGGAGAAGTATAGATACAGGGTGTCCAGAGTGTTTTCTTTCTTCCTTCTTAAACCTCACTTTCTCCACTTGACAAAAGGGGGTTATAATCACATCTGCCTCATGGTGTTGCTGAGAGATGAAACAAGTTGCTGCATCTCAAATACTTAACATAGTGCCTGGCACGTAACATCGTTCAGGAAATATTAGCTATGATTATTTTTCCTCACCTTTCCTCTTCCTTGTTTGAATTGTACTTGTATCTATTTATCTGTCCTACAATTTAAAAGCACTACAAAATTAGATATTGTGTCACAGTACACACCAGCATGGTTTAGAGAAAAGGCATGAGATGTGGAATTGGATATCTGGGATCTATGTGCTGTAAGATTTGGGGGCAAATGAATTAATCTTTCTAAACCTTACTTTCTGCACCTGAAAAATTATGCTGAAAATATCTACCTCATTGTTAGAATCAAATAATATAATGAATAATTGCTTAAAAAAAAAACAAGTACAGATCCTATGTGGTCTTATTTCTCTCTGCATCCCATTTGCTGCCTCCATTCATCCTTAATTTCAGAGCACATGGGTCAAACTTCCTCAGGCTTCCACCTAGTGGTAGTTCATAGTGAAGTCATCTTCAGGGAAAGTTCCTCCTGCTCCCCTGTCTCACATACCAACCATTTAGAAGCAAGTCCTTGTACTTTCACCTGTATCATCAATAATGATGTAACCCCAAAGTATAACTTCATTTTCCTCTACATGTTGTAACTGAAGAGGAGTAACCCTTCCTTCTACATTTAGTCTGTGTGACCGAAGCTCTAGTGCTTCTCTCTGGTTGGAGGGCTGCCGTGATGAGGGCTGTGGGTAGTACAAGTTCCAAGGTACATTCATAACATTTTTCTTTCCCAGTACCGAAGCTTTATCCCATAATCAATACCAGTGAGTGATATCACACTGGCCAAGAAGAGATGTTCGCTTGATTCCTGAGCTGCTTAAATCCCCCGTTGCTATACTTCCCCTGCTCAATAAAAACCCCCAATGTTGACTGCTTTCTACATTGTGGATGAGGTAATTATGTGATACCATGCCTGCCATACCTGGCTGGGCCCAGTCTCTGCAGCTATTTGGGTCTAAAGCCAGATCCCAAATGCTCCCATCCATCTCCTGGGCCTTGTTTGGCTGAGACAGTGCCATCAGGCCTCAGGACAGAGTCACAAGGTATACAAAGTAGTGCTGTGAAATGATTCTATACTTCAAATTTTGATACTTTTTAACTTACAAAATTTGTTTTCAATTTCACATGCTTATGAAAAGGATCCATTCTTTTGTTAAATCTTATTAAAATGATCATTCCCTTAAGTACACTTGAAGTACATACTACAGTAAAACTGCAATACTGTAACTTCAATATATTGAAACCTCAGGGTGAGAAAAAGTAGAGCGAGAGACATTATTAAAACACATATAAAAATGGAAATAAATTTTTGAGAAATACAGATGTATAGAACATAGACATCTATGTACATACATATACATACACATACCTTAAGAACAGAAATCCAAGGATAGGTTTTCTCAAAGAAGAACCTACTTCAAAATGAGCTAATTAGAAAAGAAAAGCCTTCTAATCAAGTTGCATTAGAATTTATGATCTGATAGTTATGACATCTCAGGATAGCATTCTATTTCCTCTTTTATATAGTAAAGATACTTTCCTAGTGAACTTTACTACTCTGGTAGGTCAAATTCTTGACCTATCTACTTCAAGGAATTAAATGATCACTGAACTCAAAGAGGAAAGGGGGGGGAGCCTTTGAACCCTTAAAGCTTTTATTCTATACATTTCATTCTTACATCTTGCCTGGATATGTTTTTATCCTGATTCTTTCATAAAATGCATGTGGTTTCACGCAGAGAAAAACTGCTTCTTCAGGATATGTAGAATCACAAAGAATCCCATTTAACTCTACCATTCTCTCGTGTGCAGGAGTGTTGGAAGGTTTTATACTCAGTTACAATATACTGCTTGTTGCAACAGAAGTGTGCCTTTGGTGTTCTGTTCTGCAGGTTGGTCTCCACTTGAGAGTCTACAAAATACACTGACGTGCCAGTCTTTAATGTCTAAAAGAGTTTCACGCTTCCTTGCTTTACTTTTGCATTACAATGATGTGCATGCTTTCCAGTGGCTTTCCATCTGGAGAGACCTATTCACATTAGGAGAGGTAATCCCTCAAAAAGTGTTATAGATCGTTAGAACCCTGATATGTCTCACAATGTATGAAACCTAGATTTCAGTAATGCAGCCTACACCTAAATAAGCTACATGCCTGGGTCACTGGCATGCAGACACCTCATCACGGGAGCCTGGGTGGCATTCATCAAAATACAGCAGGAAGAAAACAAGGAAAGTTACTGAGTTTGGCCGTGCTTTAGGGCAGCTAAACATGCTAAACGTGAATGTGAACAAGGATCAAGCTTAAGGGGAGAAACAGGGCAAACAGGAGTTATGAGAGAGTGTTTCCAGCCTAATGGAGCGGACTTCATGTACCCCAGAGGAAAGTTTCAAGTCCTACAAAGACAAGGAAATTTGTATTGAAAACAGTAAAATTAATAGTTTACAAAATTATTAATTTATAGTGTTAAACATTAGTGTGACTTTAAGATGCAAATACAGTGTATTAAGTATACAGGGACTTCACTGGTGATGCAGTGGTTAGGAATGCGCCGGCCAAGGCAGGGACACGGGTTCGATCCCTGGTCCAGGAAGATCCCACATGCCGCGGAGCAACTAAGCCTGTGCGCCACAGCCACTGGGCCTGCACTCTAGACCCGCATGAGCCAGAACTACTGAGCCCACATGCCACAACTACTGAGCCTGCACACGCCTAGAGCCTGTGCTCCACAACAAGAGAAGCCACTACAATAAGAAGCCCGCTCGCCACAGTTAGAGAAAGCCCACTCACAGCAACAAAGACCCAAAGCAGCAAATAATAAATAAATAAATAAATTTATTTATTTATTTATTTATTTATTTTAAAAAAATTTAAGTATACATGTACAAGGGAAGATAGAAAATATTTCTCTAGAAAATTTTTTCTCATCCTTCATAACATCTTTAATTTCCTTGTTAATATATGCAATTGAGAATAACTGTTCACAAAATGTTAAAACCTCTGGTTCTGTTTCATTCCGTGATAACTGCTTATGCTGCAATCTACAAGCTGCCCAAATAAACTTCTCTTTCTAGGTTTGATTCAGAAGACTAACCTATGACAAATTTGAGTATGACACAAAAAGAGTAATTAGATTGTTCAGAACCAGCAGGGTATCTACTGTGGCTTAGGCAATGGTGACATGATACAGGAAGAAAATCAATGATCATTATGGGCATAGCAAGTTGATCAAATCCCATGACATCCAGGCATTAGGCTGTTCCATGCAGGACACTGTCCTCATCTCATGCATTAAAACTCCAAAGTACGCAGGCTTAGAGAAAGAACCTTAGTCTTCCCAGGTAAACACACTTAGTTATCACTATATCATACAGTCACTTATGCGGAGAAAATACATGTAACATTAGCAGAAGTACTTGTGTGGGCTCTGATCAGCAGTCAAGTGCTCTCTACAGAAGGTTGTTTAAAATACATGCTCAACTTACAATATCATCATATATTTGATTACAGCTAAGAATTTAGTGTCAAGAGTGAACCAACATTACACATCTAAACATTTTACCCAGCTTGACTGAGGCAGGCAAATGAAGTACTAAAGGCAAAGGAAAACGAAAGGAAAAATTTTACTAAGTTTGGCCATGCGGTAGCAAAGCCAATTAAAATGAGAAATGGAGTGCACTTTTGGGAGGGACCAAGGAGTGAGTTATTTGTGAGAGTATTATCTGCACATGGAGAGCAGCTGCCTACTCGTGAAAATTATCAGAGAATCAAGTACGATAAATCAAAGAGAAAGTCAATTCTCATGGTCAAAGTGGAAAAAGGACAACTCGGTCATACATTGCCACCACTGAAACAAGAAGCAGCATATTGTACAGGTTCCTGCAGATTCATGTGTCTTAGTTACAAAAAAGAAGCAGAGAAGTAGGACAATTATCCCAGTAATTCAAACTACATAAAACTATAATTTTGCACACCAATGGGAAGATGAAAAGTGCTCAACAAATGTTAGTTGCCAATGTTATTTTATCACCAGCAAACAAATAAATACACTTCCATCCAGTACCAAGACAAGGATCTTTTAAACTACCATTTTACTCAAAAAGGATTCAGGAGTAAAATAGAAAAAGAAAAGAAAGAGAGAGAAGAGAAGAGAAGAAAAGAGAAGAGAAGAGAAGAGAAGAGAAGAGAAGAGAAGAGAAGAGAAGAGAAGAGAAGAGAAGAGAAGAGAAGAGAAGAGAAGAGAAGAGAAGAGAAGAGAAGAGAAGAGAAGAGAAGAGAAGAGAAGAGAAGAGAAGAGAAGAGAAAAGGAAAGAATTGCATCAGTGTCAAAATCATCTATGTCAAGAGTGCAATATTCAGTATAAGGCAGACATATGACACATAAAGACCAACTTCAGATATTTGAAAACTAAAACTGTAATGAATAAAATATCATTCTGGTAATTTTGGTTATTTTATTGGTATACTATACATAAGTTCTTTGCATGTGCCATTTTTAAAAATATTAATTTATATAAAAAATCTGCAGAAATGCATGTAAAACAAAAGCTCAAAACAATTCTGTTTTGCATTATAATTCCACAATCTCTTTAAAGTAAATCAGTAAAAATATTATAACACAATCTCTTTTTTTGAATGTATCTGGGCATTCAAGAGAGGCCAAAAGTTATTCTAAATTATACAAGCTAATTGTGTCTCCTAAGTTTTTCCCTCTATGAAGACTTAGACACAGTCAGTTAATTATCACTAAATTCTGTAGCTACAAACAATTCACCAATAGAACTTTTGATGGTTTGAACTATCATACAGGTTAGATTTCTGCTTACCTTTGCACCTCTGTATTAATTATAATTTATATGATCTCTTCCAGGTTTGTTAATTGGAATTCTACTGTAAGAAAAATATTTCCTGGGAATTCCCTGGCCGTCCAGTGGTTAGGACTCGATGCTTCCACTGCACATTCACTGCCAGGGCCCAGGTTCAACCCCTAGGTGGGGAATGAGAATCCCGTAAGCTGTGTGGCACGGCCAGAAAGAAAAAAAAAGAAAAAAATATTTCCCTTGTCCTTATTTATTCATTTATCTAATTGTTTATTTCTATTGGTATGGACTCATGGATATTCATTTTATGCTATAAATTATAATTCATTACTTTCATTATTTATTTTGTTGTTCAAATTTCTCTATAATAGGTCATTGGGAGCTCCTTCAGGTTGACACGCCCCATCATTTTTTAAGCAATTTCTTATTTGAATCAGCCATTTCCCCAAGAAGTTCTGGTTCCTTGTACTAGAAAATGATATTTAGAAAAGATCTGGGCTATATATGCTCATTGCTACTGAGGCATCATTGCTGCAGCCCCTCTCAGTGGACGGAGCTAGGAGATACATGCATATATGCACACATGCACACACTGCATCTCTCTGTATTTCTCTTTATATCTCTATATATACATATATGTAGATATTAAAAACAATGATTTTTATACTGATACCTTCATGGACATTAATCCTTCGAGTGGTAAGTATATTTCCTTTTCTCCTCCCACAGAAAAGGGGGAAAATCTGGTGATATAATATTTAATATTATGTGCACAGTGCTTGCAAAAAAATTGTTTCCTTTTAGTCCTTACAACTACTCTGTGATACATATATATATCACTAGAGTTAATCATTGTTAACTCAGATTTATACAAAAGGAAACCAAAGCTGAGGATCAAATCACCAGAATGTGGTGAAACAAAGCAGAATTCGACTCTAAATTTCATACTTCTTCCACTTTACTGAAACAGAAAGATAGAAAATAGTTTTGTCTTTTGGCCTCTATGTATACAGTCTCTGTATTTAAGTAAGAGAGACATCATCTAGCTACCATATACAGAGTATATACAGTTTTACTTTTTCAAACTCACCATACATAGAGTAATGTATGCACTTGAAGATTTTCTTTCTGTCAATGATAGTCATTTTTAATATCATTGAAAATATATGACCTTAAGGTCATTTTATTCACCTCTTTTGTTCCTTATTCTCAGCTGAGTACTAATATCCATCCTGTTTCCCTCTCCACAGATTTTCCTGTGCAGCTCTTCTAATCCAAGTCTTGTTCACATCTCTTGGATGACTTTACAGTCTCCTGGGTGACCTCATTACCTCTACTTCCTCCCCATAAGCTTTCATCATCACAGAATCTTCCATACTTTTTTATTTTTTGCTTCACTGAGCTCAGTTACCTCTTCCTTGTTCTAAAGACTCTCCAGTGCAGTCAACTTTATTTCCAACTATCCACCAACTCTGATCCAGCCCTACACTCTGGTCACGCCATGCCAGGCTGTTCATCAGCTTCTACGTCTGTCCTCTGAGACAGCCTCTCCACCTAAGTCAACCTCAACCATCCTGCTAAGGCCCAGCTTGAAGTCTACAACCTCTATAAACACAAAAGGCTATTACACTGATCTAGCCCTGTCCTCTCATTTTTTCCCCATTTTCATCAACCTTAAATACCTATCTAGAAGAGAAGTTGTTTGAGAGAAAATAATTTTTTTACTTAATCAAAAATCTTTACCACTCAACTGAAAATTTAGCTCATAGTAGTCATTCAGTTAATAATTATTTGATCCAAGAAACTGCAATATCCTGAATTATATCTGGAAATAGAGAGGATGACTAATGGGAAATGAATAACTTTTTTTTAATCTAACACAAGAAGAGAAATTAACAAGCATAATCTAAAAGAGCTCTGGGTGGCTCTGAGTGGAAAATGTAAAACGTTCTAATTATCTGTTTCTTGATTGAGTCACAGAATTCTAAAGATCATTGAAGTGACTAAATTGTTTTGTAAGCAACAACAACAACAACAACAACAAAAACAACTTACTATAGAATACATAACCCAGAAGGCTCATGTGTGAAGGCTAATTACAGTGATTAAAGAGACATGCAGCTCAGTTATCAAGCATCCTTTGATGACAAAAAGATTTTTCATGTTAGCTTATTACAAATTCTTCTTCCATCTTTCCAGTCCTGTGTTCTAGTATAAAAGTCAAAAGTTCTGAAATATTGCCTCATGTGTTAAATGGCTGAGTATGAGCATTTTATGTTATATACAAAATCCTTTATATGATTCGATATAGTGTAGTCATAGGGTTGGCATCTGCTACCAGGTCCTTTGTCATCTGCTTCCTCCCCATTAATGACAACTTGTGCTTTCACAGATGGCTTTTTTCTTCCCCACCCACACCCAGTCTTTGATTCCTGTCCCTCAGAGCCCACACTGCAGCCCCATGTTTTGTAGGTGACTGTCCTGAACAAAAGCGCCTCGTTTCCTAAGTGACCTCTTCCTCAAAGGAGTTACTGTTTCCAGGTAACCTGTTCTACTTACACTTTATTGGTTTCAGTCATGTTAGGATGTGACATCGTTTAATTAAGTATCTGGCCCAGTTTGAGGCCAAAGCCATAAATAAGGAAGAAATTTGCACTTCTACCCCTGGAAGAATGCAGGAGTTGTCTTATTTTCACTGAGCTATATAGCTGAATGGTTTGTGAATTGCTGAGGTTTCTTTAAGGGCTTGCTATGGGCTCTTGTTTGCCATAGCAAGTTCAAAGCCAGCTACCATTACTACCATTGACCTTTGTAAAATGATTAACAACACCACCATGATGATATCTCTCAGTGGGTTTATAAGTCACGGCAATATCAGTATACATAGGCTCTAACAGAAAATAAAGGAACCACAATAAACTTCTTCCTGCAAAATGACTCAAATCGGTACCTAAAATACAAAACAAAAACAACCACAAGCTTCATAAGTTACTTCATTTTCTATATCTCCTGCTTTAACAACTTCCAGAAAATTTCAAGTACCACAACAGGAACTATTTCCTTTCCATTATTTCTTCTGCCAGATAAGAGCTTACAAATACAAGACTTATTAAAGAAAACTTGCGTCATATATAAAAAAATAGACAATCTCCATTCCAACTTAATGGCCCAAATAACATTTTATTTCTTGTTATTTGTGAAAGTACCTATCACCCCAGGTGGTCTGAGAGCTTCTTGGATGCAGGAACTGTGTCTGGGACAAAGCGCCAGCTCAAAAAATTCCTATTAGATGAAGAAAAACTTGGAAATGCCATTGAACTATCTCAATCACTTCCAAAAATAAAAAGAAGCAAAGACAATTTTAAATGGTGCAGAATCATACAGGAACAGAAAGACTTCTAACAGATTTCAGGTCCTCATCATTTTATAGGTGAAAAAACTAAGGTCAGGTCAATAGTTTACCCACTGTCACAATTAGTAGACAGAGTTACACACAGGTCTCCTGATTTTGTTTTTATGGAGCTTTAGAAGTATCTGGTAATTCTGTGTAATTACCACTTATTAGTAAACAGCTTTCTGGTATGTGGCCGCCTCCAATCATGCTGAATGTCTTGAAAGCATTGGCAGCTAAACTTAGTTTCAAATTCAGAAGTAATATTGGATCCCTATATATTAATAAAAAACTAAAGTAGATTCTTAGAGTTCATGTCTGAGATGCTAATAATTTATTTTAAAAAATTTAATCTAGAGATTAAATAGCTTCCCTGAAAAATAAAAACCAATATTATTCACACACAGATACACAGAGGTCAATGTCAGTTTTGATTTTTACCATTTTTAAAAACTGTAAACAAGTCGTTAAAATTAGTAATTAACAAGTCTCTATGCAAAATATAGAGAGAACCAAGATATATATATTAATGTGAAATTACTAATGTGAAATAACACTACTACTCCTAACCAGATAAAGACTAGGTTGATGTGTCTATAATAATTGTTGTACACCTGATACTTCTCCTCCTTAATACCACACAGTTCTCTATTGAGGTATTCTTCATGACATGAGCAGTGCAGTAATGATATACATACAATAAAGGCATGTCTCTAGAAAAAGGCTAAGTTGGATTACAATGAAGGTCTAATGGGGAAAGAAAAGTTTTTCTTTTTTCTGGCCAGCTACAAATGAAGTGATGGAAAAGGAGTAATTCCAAGTATACAAGCTGAAAAGTCCATTCCAGAATTCTGTACAACCTAGTGGGGAATCCCTTTCTGGCTGCCCTGGCAGCTGCAGTGAGCCAGGAGGAGAGTGAGAGAGTAGTTAGTAAAATATTTATGCAAGAAACCAAAAATATAAACAAACAAACAAAAAACTCTGACATTGTAAAGATCTTGTTGACTTAGAAATATTAAAAGAAAATATCTGAAGAATTAGGAGAGAGAATTCATCTATGAGTTGCTCGTTCTTTCCTCCTTCCCTACATTAATGGATTTTATATAATTTTGAAGGTATAGAAAATCTATCAAAGTCAAGTACAAAGAACAAAAAGTAGTTATTGACTGGTGTTTAGGAGTTCCAGAAGTGCTGATATCTCTAAAGGTTTGAGGGCTCCAAGGCTGTTAAATTACCAATTAAATCCCCAGGACATTTACTTGAGTTCATTCAAAACAGCACAATCTATTTAAGACATAACTTTTAAATCACACCTTAGTGATCTTCTTTCAAAAATTTAGCTTGGGCAACCCTTCAATCCTCTGTGAGCTTAGTTATGTATGTGTGTATACACAAAAACATACAAGCCTCATTCCTGAAGATTATACCATCAGGGCAGAGACAGTCATACTGCATGCAGATCATGAAGCCTTACAACTTACCCATTAAACACTGTTTCCTCCTTCCCATGCTCAAAATTAATTGGTTAGTATATAGACCAATTAGCCTCATTAAACATTCAAAAAGTTGCCAGGGTGTCTCCTATACCCACGGAAAAATCCTCTCAATGGCAATTTAGAGTCATCCTGATTATTACAAGCAGATTCGTTATTGCTTCAAATTCCAAGATGGGGTAGAGTAAAAGTTAGTGGGAGGATGAAAATATTTATTGCAGAGGTTTCCAATTCTGGTTGGAATCACCAGGGGAGCTTTAAACATATATAGATTATGGTCTTCTTTCCTTTTCAGTCTACCCCAGGATCCTGATTTATTATGAATGGAATGGAGCCAGATGACTCTAACGAGATTTTCCACAATGTACATTTAAAAATGACAAGTCACCTTTGAAGCAAATGGGTCACAACACTCAAACAGCTGATGATTCCACTAGCAATTTCTGCAGAACTCCAAAATTTGGGAAGTGCCTTCTTTGTACTATTCTCTATTTTAATATATCGTATCTCTGTCTCTGATAATAAAAGTAATCATTCTTTGTGAAGAAGATATTATTTTGAGAAATACAAATGAAAAAGGGTGACATAAAGGAAAAATATAAACACACACACGAAATCATTAAATATGGCATGTGTAGAATTCTTAACTTTCTTGTATTTTCACTGACTCCTATAATACTTCTATGAAATATCTTCAGTATTCTTTATGATATAAAAATGTGCTGTAAATATCATTACTTTTACCCAAATGATGAATAAAGTAACTAATAAAATTAAAATCTGATTACAAAGGTCACCAATGAAATCTGTTTTTGTAAAGATTAAAACATTTATATGAATTCAGATTAACACAACTAAAAAGGGGGTGGGGAATTACACTGAGTTATGTTTAAAGAGTTTAGATTCCAAAAATAAAGTCACCCATAGTAGCTTTTCCACTTTAAGATTTTGTCTTTTAAATCTTCTTAAAAACTTATCTCAAGCCATATACTTGGGACTATTTTTGCCACCATACCACAAATTTGACAGCTGTAACCCTAAGCTAGTAGTTAGTCACCCACTCAAATGGTTGAAAGAGGTTCTTTATAATTAAAAGCCAATAAAAACTCAGACTTACGGTGCTGGCCAAAAGTGCCACGAATAGTGCAAGTCCGTTACAGAAAGATAATTATTCTAGCCAGGAAAGGGTTCTGAATTGAACTAAGAAAAGGGGATAGAAGGAGTGTTAAAAAAGAAGAAAACAGGTTTTTAAAAAAATCACAACCCTGGGAGTTCCCTGGTGGTCTAGCGGTTAGGATTCGGTGCTTACATTGCTGTTTTCACTCCCATGGCCTGGGTTCAATCCCTGGTTGGGGAACTGAGATCCTGCGCAGTGCGGCCAAAATTTTTTTAAAAAATCATGATTCTGTGGAAGCCTCCACGCATAAATAGATATGCCTGAACATGTTTATTTAGACTGAAGTGACCATTAAGAGATAAAAAGAGATTAAGCTGTCCAGATAAAGCTCAAGACCTCACCAATCTACTTTCCGTTACTGTGGTTTCTAGATGTACTAAGATATTGATGGAAGGGTTATAGGAAATTATATAAAAACAATTTGATGTAAGTGCTAAAAAATGTTATTAAAATTTTCCACGTTTGAAGAGTTCTAGAATCTAATACATTATACGGGACCACATTATTGTGTTGTGATTTGTACTTTTAACCACATTGCCTTTGGTTCGGTGTCCAGAAACCTTTGCATGGTTCTTGACTAAGTTTTGCTAGTCTCAGAGGTGGGCTTCCCTTTGGAATCAGGCTGGGCGCCCAAGCGGAACACTCAAGGACAGGAGAGATGTCTGGCCTGTCCACTCTCCCCCCTACACACCCGAGTTCACTCACAGACTACCAGGGAAGGCAGGCTCAGCCGGCCATTATGTTTTATGTTTATTTACAACCCATAACAGAATTCAGAAGTTGCAGAATACATTCCTCTCCACACTTGCAAATAAGCATTCTTCCGTTTCAACAACGTATACTAACAGAGTAACTTTTAAAATTCTTCATCTCTCCATGTTCCCTTACAACTTAGTGAGAAGTCCATTATATACACTTAGTAAGCATTCTCATTGTCATCGACTTAATAACAAAGTGGACAAGGAGAATATGGTTGTGGCAGTCCCCCAAAGGTTATCCCAGAAATGAGAAGTCTTGTTCCTTCCAAGATAATAATTATTTTAAAAAAGCAAGGAACTGATCAGAACCCTTTTCTATGACATTCAATGAAAAGAACGTGGAAAAAAAGTTTGCTTTTATTTTCTATTTAATCCTATGCAAAATCACCTTTCTGTGTCAGTTTAATAAACATAGATGTGCAAATACATTTTGAAGTCTTGATAAAACTATAACAAAGAATGATCACAGATAATTATCTATCATTGACAGCAATGGCTACATTTAAGAAGCAAATGTTGACCTCTAACAATTGATTTTCCGAGAAATCTCATGAAATATTCTGATGCAATCATGATAGATGCACAACCTTAAATTTATATAGTTTCCTCTCATATATGTCATTTCACTTATTCTCACAGTAAATTTCTTTCAGTTATAGGAAGGTATTTCAGAGGTTAAAAAACCAAGGCATTGGCAGATTAAATGATTCACTTGTGCTCTAGATTCAGTGCAGTTACAAGACCAAGAAATCGTATTACGTTTTTTTTCCCAATGAACTTTGGAGCCTGGGGTTCAAATCCCAACTCTGCCATATACCAGTTGGATACCATTAAGCTAGTTCCATAATGCTGAGCCTCGGTTTCCTCATTTGTAAAATGGAGAGAATACCTAATGCACAGGACTGCCATCAGGATTAAATAGTACAACATGTGTGCCAGACACAGGGCCACACTGGTACTCAGTAAATATTATTATCATAATTTTTACAGGAAATGTGAACTCTGGCATTTTAATAGTATAAATTAAAATAATAGGAATAATTTAAGCATTATAATGCCAAGAACTAGTCATACAAATTGCCTTTTATGCCATATGATTTCAATGAGTGTTGCAGACATTATGATGGATTAGAGGATGGTTTGTTCATACTGAGAAATGGAG
The DNA here is from genome assembly GCF_030028045.1 of Hippopotamus amphibius kiboko. Taxonomy (NCBI): domain Eukaryota; kingdom Metazoa; phylum Chordata; class Mammalia; order Artiodactyla; family Hippopotamidae; genus Hippopotamus; species Hippopotamus amphibius. Next base: position 81,960,535 of record NC_080198.1, read on the forward strand.
AACATATCTGTCTTTTGAAAATAACTGTAATCATAGGTTTAAATGAGGAAGATAACTTAAACATGATTTACTTTCAAGAATGACATTTGTTTTGTTTTGTTTACTGATTGTCTGAAAATTATTTATTTTTCCAAATTAAAAAGTACAGTTGGGAAATAGATTATGATTGCAGAAAGAATATTATACACAAAATCGCATTCCAGAATGAAGTCTTAGAAGTCTGTGAGAAATCCTTCCTTTTGGAATCCTGAAGTCTAAAATTCTCAGCGTTTAGTACAGAAACTAGACATGTGGACATACAAAGAAATGATTTAATTTAAGCTAATAATGAGCCCTTATCTCTGTAAAAAGCTGGAATATCAGTGTACTCTTTTGAACAAATAAATGGTAAATTAGTTTGCTTCAACTAAACCTAATCTTGGTCTGTTTGAAGCTTAGTTTTATTATAGGTCTACCACAGTATGACACATATACAATATATGTTTGGTACATACTATATTTAAATATTAGCTATCCAGACGACAGACCGAAGAAGCCTGAACATTTTATTCTAAAATAAATTTTGCTTGTAAAGAGCTTGAAACTAGGTCCCTTAGTATACAAATCCAGCCATTTACAAAAACCATACCACTGAGACGTTGGTAGAGGGCTTATAGCCAAGCATGCACTGTTTCAACTTTACAAAAAATTAAAATTTATTTAAAATGTTTTATGGAGTACAAAATAATAATGCAAAGATTCTTTTAATTAACAGCAAGTTTACAAAAGAATATTAAAATGAAATCCAAATATGAGGCTACTTAATTGTTTTGTTTTAATATGCAAGAATGTTTACTGCAGTAAAAATCTTTTCAAAATCAGTTTATTTTCTTCAAGCTCCATAGTTGGCTTTTGTTGCCACTAGGGCAGGTTTCATCTGAATTTTTCAAATAAACAGGTTCATCTGCAACACACTTTACAACTGGATATGCAAACGATAAACTCAATCATCCCTACAACCGATGTATTCCCTTATGGTTATAAAATGGCATCAGCAAGTATAATAATTTTTAGATTACTTTCTGGAGATGGTGTTACAGAGTGCTACTAATAGGCAACCATCCTTTTTTGTTCTTCATGAGTTACCATTTATATATACCTTAAGGAATAATTATGAGGTAAAGTCTTTTTCTTTTAAACCAAATTTTAGAACTGGCTCAATTGGTTATGTGTGCATGGGGCCAGGAGGTGTGTGTGTGGTGGGGGGCGAGGGGGGGGGCAGTGGAAATGTATCTAGAAAATAAATCTGACACAGTTGAAAAACCCAGCCACTCTTTTAGCAACCATTTGGTTGTGCCATGTAAATACCTATGCAATGCCACGTGCATCTGCAGTAGAAAAGGGAAGAGGACCAGTAGATATGTATATATATTTAAACTAAAAAAAAGAAGAGGAACAAAAACAAATAGTAGCTATGCCATTATTTCCCCAATTTCTCTGGTTCTAACTTAATGATATTATCCAAATATGAAGATCAGATGATCCTATCATATGATCATAGTATCAACCAATGATCTCTCGCCTGCTGTGCTGGACTCAAGCTAAAGCAATGCAGCATCCAAACAACCGAGATTCTCAACAACTATTGGCACGTTTCCATCTCAATGATGTGTTTTTTCAATTTTAACAAAGTATAGAAAAGCAAGAAGCTTGAACTAGATACAGAAACAAACCAGAGTGAAACCAAGAGATTTTCCAGGTTTATATGTGGTACTCTAGGTGAGCAAAGTTACTAGGTCACACTGGATGCTGAACAAGCACTCCCGGCTTTTGGAGAACAACAGATAAAAACAATATAATCACGGGAAACTGCTTTATGCCATAAAGTTCCATTTAGACGATTAGAAACAGAACTGCAGTAGCTGTCAAGAAGGGAGCCAACTGCCACAAAAATGGCCAGTTATACTTTGGATATTATAAAGAGGAATTAATGCATCCTTGAAACAAGGCCTTTTAAAGGTCAGACAGGCAGTATTAAAGTTTTCCCCGGAAGGGAAATGATAATATACTGCAAATTTTATTTATTTGTGTTGCCTAATGAGAGTCATTTGATCTAACTACTGATGAAATAAGTAGTAAAACTGAAATGTAAGGAATCCCTATGCAGTAAGCTCTCAACTTAATGTGGGTCCTCAAGTGTCCTTCCAAAAGTAAGGCAAAGCTAATATCCCCCAAAAGGAAAGGTAAACACATCTATTACTGAAGAAAAAAAAAGACATTGAGCACACAGATTATTAAGCCTATGGATTCCCCAGTGCAGCCCTAATCCCAGAGCTGTTTAACAGCTTGTGTACAAACCACTGTTTTTATGCTCTGCTAATGTAATATGCCATTTATCATCTTCTGAAATTATTCAGTGACCTACTTTGTTAATTAAAGCATTTTCAGAGATCTTCTTCCCTTATAGAAACAGACCACTAGCTAAATGAATATATCAGTTCCATCAAGTTGTAAGATTGTTTCTATTCCAAAGAAAAAAATATTTTAAAAGACAGAAAGAGAAAGACAACGATTCTATACTTTATCGTAAAGGGAATCAACATTTTGTCCCATTAGTTAACCTTGGTCTTTTCATTTAATTGCTATAGTCAGAAAAGAAAATCATAAGATTAATAACAACCAAAAAGTGAGTTAATTAAAATTAAAATTTTAAAAATTCTGAGACACAGCTCACTGCACCAAGATTCTCAGTGCAGTTTTACATAGAACAGTGTCAACCTTCAGAAGGGGGGAAAAGAGTAAATAAAACCTGCCGTTTATTCTTAACCAGAGATCTACAACAAATACATGGAGTCAATGAGAGGCACTGGCTAAGGATTTTGTAGTAGAGATGAGAAACAAGAAGAAAATACTTTAACCCTCCAACCATAAACTAATCCCTTCCCTCTATGACAAGTGTTCAGAGTCACTTGGAGGAATAAAAACACCTGGCTTTGAGACCGAATACAGATATTGAGAAAAGCAGAAAAATGAAGTGGAGATTTTTTTTTTTTTTTTTTTTTTGCTTTACTTGGTTAAAGGCAAGCAAATGTGCCTTGCTCAGGCATCTCCTCCCAATGCAGCAAATTTAGGCACGAGCTATAGGCTGCAAACTGAGCTTGGAAATGGTGCAGGGGAATGATGGAGGGAAGGGAGGAGGAAGTTGCCAGTTCTGAGGCTGATGGTTATACACAGAGCCACAGAGGCAAAGGATTAAAGGGATGCACCTCATACCTTTCTTTTCCGTTCCATACGTTCCCTGGGGATTTTCCGTTGTTTTTTTCTCTCTCTCTCAAGGTTTTTCTCCTTTTCATCCAGTTCAGCCTCTCGAACTTTTTTAATAGAAGCAGCAGCGTGAGCCATTTTTGCAGAGCGAAGCGGCAGAAGCAGTTGCCGTGGCTCAGTTTCCACTCCCCAGCAATCCAGGTGATTTTAGAGCTAGATGGGGATGTGATTTTCCCCTAGTGGCAATGACTGGCAGCCAGAACACTCACAAAATAATCCACTCCGCCCCCGAGCTAGGTCGTAATCCTGCTCCAGCCTCTGCAGCACCCATAATTCACCACAACGTACCAAGGTCCCAGGCCAAGCCCCTCAGGAGCACACACCTGCGCACACGCGGGCATAGGTGTGCGCCCACACTCAGAAATGGTCCCACGGGAAGGCGGAGCACTAGACTTCCAGCTCTTCAGCTGTTGGGCGGCCGCAAGCACAGACAAGCATCCTACTAGTTGAAAAAGCCTTCCTTAGGCTCATATCACCAATGGGAACGGGCTTTGGGGACTCCTCCAGACAGTCTGTGTCTTCCGACTGGAGCCAGGAAGAGGCCACCTCCGTGGAACTGCTAGGGGGTGGGTAGTTTATTGCCTTCCAACCACACCTCTATGCAGGGTGAGAAGAAAATGGTGCAGTCTCGCTAAATGACTCGCTGCTGCTGCTGCTGCCGCTGCTGCCGCTGCTGCCGTTGCTACGGCTGCTCTGCTGTAGCACATGACATGAATGCCTGCCTTTTAAATCTCTCAGCCCTTCGCTTCTCCAAGGTTCATTTAAGAAAGAAGAATCAACGCTGCAGTTTGGGGAGAAGACGAGCGCAGTTGGAGTTACTTGCCACAGCCAGAGAAACACAGGGTTGAGCCCGGTTGGGAAGGGCTGAGAGGAGCCCGGTCCTCGGTGCGTCAATTACAGACCTACGTGAGGCTGCATTAGGGAGCTGCACTAAGCAGGGAATCGAAAGGAGCTGTCAGTGAGCACACAGCATAATCTGGGCTCAGCCAGGTTATCCTGGGAGAAAGAAGAGGCTTTCAACAGAGGGAGAGGTGGACAGAGGCAGAGACAGGGAGAGAGGGAAGCAGGTAACACTCTCCATCATTCTAAGGGCACACTGGTACTCCTTATTCATTACCAAAAGCTTTCGTTAAATACCAAATTGACATTAAATAACGTGATGAAGTAAAGCAGGATTAATATTTCTGGATGTTCCTGTAGGTATACCCAATAAAGAGATGCAATGAAAGAAGAGAAAGGATACCACCTGTTATTTCAAGAAGATGAAATTCTCTATAGTATTCCCATTGCATATACTATCAATTTTTCAGAATTTTACCACAATTTTATCAAGGGCCGATAGGATGTCACTCATTTCTTAATTATTCATCCCCGGACTCTGGAGACAGAGTTGTAACACTGTGTTGTACACAGTGGATTATGGACATCCCCACCCCTACATACGATCACACAGTTGTCTCATTTTAGAAGACAACTTTGACTAGTACTGTAATTGTTGACATTTAAACAACATAACCTGATTCTACATATATCCTATTATTAAGAAAAAAGTAAAATAATATTAAAAGTGTCCTTTCAGAAAATGACATATGTTTGTATCCTAACTATGACATATCTACTAGATAAATGGAAAATGTAAAATAGCATTTTGGTACTACTTCTAGGAGGGAAAATACTAATTTTCTATACTGTGGGTGATTGCTACATGTTTTAGCCTATTACAACATAATTTATAATTTTTCTTTTTTACGTAAATTAAGTTGAAAGCAGTAGGATTAATAAAATATCCCACAATCAAGCAAAATGCACTCCCTGGTATAGAGAACTCAGCACTTAATCGGATTCAAAAGTCAAAGGAGAGAATAATTGCCATGGCACGAGCCAGCATTGTATTGGCACCATGATGGTTCATGGGTCAGTTAACTTCAGCCAGCGTGACTAGTTTCTTATATATAGGGAGCATAATCTTCTCTGACTTGAGCAGTTGAGAATTCATCTTCTTAAAAAAAATCAGCTTCTTATTAACTCCCTCCTCTGGAAAATATTTACAAAGAAACACACATAGACATTTAGGCTCCTTAACCATGTGAGTCATCGCCTGCCACTTGATATAACATAATTCAAACATTTTCTCCTCTGAGGTACTTTGAGATAATCAGCTGTGATGGTGTCAAAGCAGTCATTAAGAATGAAAGTGGTCCAGTGAAAGCAGCAAGACTGGAGCATAGGGTGATCTTAACGCCATCTGGCATTCTCTTTTCTTCTAAATATTTTTTAAATGGTTACAGCCAACAAGTCTTACTTGATTTGTGAATATCCTTTTAACATAATAACATGAGTCCCAACAAATTGTAGCAGAGCCTCCTACAGTGGATTCCCTTTAGTGAGGGTGACTCTTCTTGGCTTCTTCTGGAATAATGCCTTTCCCACGGCCCCTTTAAAACCTGCTTATACTATATCACAATATTTTCTCCCCTCTATAGATCTCCCAAAAGGAAAGTGAAAAACCACAAGCACAGCTAGAGAACAAAGTGGGAGTTCCTGTTGTTAAAAAGCATTAGTTTTATGAACTCAATAGACCTACTTGTAAAATTGGAGAGTATCAATTTTAATTATGTGATTTTTCTAATGCCGGAGAATTACACATTTTTAAAACTTAAATCTAATAACTTTAAAAAAAGAACTTAGGCATGATTAACAAAGTCTTAGTCCCCTAGATTCCCTCCATTTTTCTACAAAAAGTATGAGAGCTCTTTTCCCTTCACTTTATCGCATGAAGAAAAGGTAATGAATCAGTTTGTTAGATGTTAGTATGACATTAATATTTCACAAAGCACCATGATTGCCAAATCTTTAAAAACAATAATTACACTAATTTGCTTACATTTCCTCATAATATCTTTGGATACAACCTAGAGAAGCAAAGTCACCGTGATTTTACAGTTGAGGACCTGAGAAGGCAAATGACTTGTTCCAGATAGCTCTCCCCGGGAATAGCAGGAGAGCTGAGGTTCAGTGCTCTTTAATCAGCCCACTTCGGGAGAAGGAACCCACTCATAAAACACTCCTCTGGGCTCTCCTACTCAAATCACAAAACAGAAAATCTCAGACTTGTATGAATGCTTTTATATAAAATAAGTAATCATAAGTTCTTTTTTAACATGTGATTTTTCATTTATTTTTTTCCCCAATCACAGAAAATTTTGCTCCCACATGGGATGAATGAAAACCACATAAGCCTTATTGGAGCACCAGGTAGATTAGACCTTCCTATGCAGTGATAACTCTGCCTCTCTACAACTAACTTATTCAGCAGTAAACTGTTGAGAAAATAATTTTCTAAGATCATTCCTTCTTGTATATTTGCGTTGCTCAAACTTTCCTATGATTTCTATTTGAATGGGAAAAAAAATCAGTATGGTTTTCTGAAGAAAAAGAGCAGCACACACTCACCAGCTGACCTCTGCAGAGACAGGGCACCAGGTTCCAGTCCCAGGAGCTCCCAGCCATTTAAATGATGCATGTATCACTTTAAAGGAGTCTTCCCATCAAGCTTCCAGCAGAGAGATAATACTGGCTGAATTTTGAACTTGTAACAAAAGCTGTTTCCTTTCACAAAGCATCTTGGCTATCAATGGGATAAGCTTGTGTCTGCCTTCAAAGTAAGGAATGCACTGTCGTTTACATTTAAACTTGAGAGCCAGCTTAGATAGACTGCCCTTCAGAGAGGACATACTTCATTTTAAAGACAGGAGAGAAAATGGCTTTTTGCTGTTCTCAGTGTCCAGCATTCCATTGATCAGAATCCAAAGAAAATCCTCTGCAGACATCAGGCATCAGTCAGGATGCTGTTCAATAACAACTGAGCTAGCCATATGCAATTTAATCCCCCTGCTCTCTCCCCAGCCTCAACCAGGAGAAACAGCTATGCAGTTAAACAGCATATATTGTCACTCTTCCACAAATGGAACGTGGGTGGTAAGTGGGAAAAGAAGCAGATACACTACAAGGACAGTTAAAACATCGCCTCATCAGAATAAAAAAGGCTCTGCTCACTTGAACTATGAACCAAGAGTTCATTCTACTCAAGTTCAAGAGTGTTTATCCATATTTAAAAATTCTTGTGTGTTCTGAGATTAACGAATGGTCAGGGCAAGGTAAAGCAAACTGAGCAAGTGACTACATTGATATATCACTGTCCAATTTGTTTTACCTGAAGCCAAATCCAAAACGTCAATTTGATAACACAAATTAATAAGGCAGAGCTTACTAGTAGTATAATAGATCCTACTTTCTGTTGATAACAGTTTCTGTAAGGAGATGACTTCGTTTAAATTAGAATACCCAAATGGTATCTTCCTTCTACTTCTGCCTTCATGAATGGAAACAGAGGGTTTCCATAGCTCAGGATGGAGAAGCAGAAGCAGTCTCAAGATCCCCACCTTCCAGCCTTTGAAACAAGCTCATTGCACTTCTGAAGTTTCCCAGAAACTTTCAGCTGGTGACAATGGTAAGCCGACAAGAAGTGAAAAGCTTGCCTCTGGAGATGCCTTTACGTAAAGAAGATCAAACCACACAAAGTGTAGGTCATAAATAAAGACAGTTAGCATTTTGTCACCACAGGCCTCAGCTCTGTAATGACGGTTGAGGATGGTCAGGGGATTACTGGAAGCAGTTACGTCTGCAACGAGCAGAGGTAAGAGAAAGGCACAGACAGAGAAAGGAAAATCGAAAAATCCACAGTTCACAAGAAAAAGAGAGACACAGCCTCTCTTGAGTCCTCCCAACCTCCATCTCCAATCATTCATTCCCAGAGTGCGAATTTAGATGGACAAAGATGCCGGTTCCTTAACCTCGCTTGTGTAAACTGGAGTCTGTGGACATGGGTTGGATCTGTTCATTGTGAAAAACTCCTCTGACAGAAAATCCCTTCACTGAGGCTTCCTAATCAAATTTATTTTCTCTGTGCTTAGTTGGACAGGAAAAAAGAAACAAGTTCATTCAGGAATCAGAAAAGCCTCACAATGCAAAAACCTTTCTTTCTTGTAATTTCCTCTATGGTATCTTGGATTGAAAGCTCAGGAACTAATCTTAAAATGTGCTTTTAAAATATTTTTAAAATAAAAACTGTCCCCCTGTCCTCATCTCGTTACTGCACAGCTTCTGTCTCTGGTGCCATATTTTTCTCAAATACAGTTACTGAAGGCCTAATATGAGTCAGTCAAGGAGCACTGCGGATCTAGTAGTAAAAATGACAAAGTCTCTGCCCTCGTGGAGATGAAAATCCAGCGGTTATATATTTTCAGACTTCCTTCTCAGTCACTTTGTATAATCTGCAGTGCCTGGAACTACGAATATTCAGATCTTGACTAGAAAGCTGCTTCACAAGCTTCACACACCTGGTTTCAAATTTCCGACTATTTCTAGATCTCTTCAAATGTCTCCTCAGGGCCACTCTCTTCTCATAATTAAACTTTTATTCTGAAAAACATATTGATCGTGGATAAGAAAGCCCCATAGCCTATTATGGATTGAAATATTGGAGTTAAATTCTAACTCCTACTGAAAATTTACTGTTGTGTTTTAAAAAACATAAAACTTCCCTTTTAGGTTTGTAACAGCTTTTTATAAAACCTCTGAGTGTATTTGTTAGCCCTTTTATTTTGGTCAAATAAAGAGCACAGAATTGTGGTTAAAATGTAAAAATGCAATCTCAAGCCTGTTACTCCTGAAGACCCCTGAAGATGTTTTGGTGTGCCTATTATCCATGAAAAATTTTATATTTTTATTTTAGAAATTTTTTTTTACTCAAGAATTATTATCTGTTAGTAGCTCTAGCATGGCAAAGGACACAACTTACTGGTAAGAGAGAGAGAAGTTTGATCAATACTTGAAGGTTTATAATTGTATAATATCAATCATAGAAGTTTGATAGAACATGTTTTAGTTAGACACAAAAAAAGATTATTTGCTTGGTTGTGACAAAACTATTTAATTGTTTTTCTTTATGTGACTCCAAATTTAAGCCATGTGTATCTTACACTTTTATGAAATAATTTATATTTGCATATAAATCAGTAAGGCTTAAAAGCCAGTAAATGTGACTTTAAATGACTGGGCTATTATTCTGTACTTTTTATGGACCATAAGTTATAGCCCTCTAACTCAGTATTCCTGGCCAGTAAATTATTAGCAAAAAGATATCACTGTTTTTCAAAATTAACCATAGAAAGATGGCAAAATATAATCTTAGAGTATAATCAAATCTGCTGAAAATCAAACATCCAATCAGTGATAGATATTTCAGACCTCTGATTTTCCAACCCCTATGCCCTTATCACTAAAACACACACACAAACACTTTCAGCAATTACAACAGCCAATTCTATGCCCCGTAGAGTTTCTGTGTAGTAGATACTACAATAAATACAAAAGACATAAAACATGTTGTTTCAATAACACAAACATTCAAAAAACAATCCCCTTATGGCTGCACTGTTGGTACCAGAAAATTGAAGTGCTGTAAGTGCTACTGATATATCCATGGGTAGTTAGTAATGTTTTATAAAGGTCTGGATTATTTCTGGATGCTACTCCATGTAGTTAACTGTCTCCTCCCTGCCCCACTGAGTGTCCATGATCTGCTTCATATAAGATATTCTTTTTATTGCAACCTTTGTTTAATTAACCTATAAATAAAATCTGTTGCTAGGCAGTCAGTGTTTCTTGCTTTAGGCATGACCAGCACTTTTCATTTTATACTTACTCATGCAAAGTCATAGTCTATGAATATGGAAGCCAAAGTATAAAATTAAATCAAACTTTCTTTGGAAACCACATTTTCAGAGGTAAGGCATAGTCAAGCCTTTTCTGTGACATGGTGTTTATATCACTTCCAAATCAAATCAATCACAGAAATACTAAGCGCCAATGTGTACAGTATATATTTCCAGCTAACAGGAGCCAGATCATTCAGGCCCACACTCCCAATGAAACACACTAGGCATGCTGGATAAAATATAAATAACTTCTTATTAAAAGCAACAAATAGATGACATGATAATAAGAAATTCCTAGGCAAAATTGAAGGAAAATGGAACCACTGGGAGATAAACAGAGAAATTCCTTTTGTTTCCTGAGTGTATTTCCTAGAAAATTTGAACTTTCATTTTGAAAACTTCATGAGCAAGAGGGCAAAAATCAAAGACCAGTGTATACACAAGGTGCACAGTCTAATGCGGGGCTCCCCACAATTATCTGAGATCTCAAAAAGCTATACTCAAGCTAGGGGTAGAATAATAAATAACCAACCCTCCAGCAGAGGTTTTATTACCTGGAGTTTCAGTAAAACGCAAGTCTTTGACTTGTTTTAGGATGATTTCCAAATTATTTGTGACCACAGAGCCTGGCAGAAGTAAATACATATCTTCTCTGAAGAAGTTACCTTCATCCTTGGCCTCAAATTATCTACATAAATAATTTTCCAGGAGCAATGACCAGCATGTAATCAAAGAAAACCAAGCACACAGCAGAAGCCACAGAGCACAAAAACAGACTTATAAGGACTTGAAGTAACGGAACTATGAACAAAGCACTGACACAAAAGAGATGAATTAAAAGAAAAACAAAATCAGTCTGGCTCCCCAAAGTAGCATCACTTAGTTGGGAAGTTAAGTAATCTGAACTCTTCAAACTAGTCTTATTTCTTTTTTTTTTTTTTGTACCTTTCCACCAAACTACACTACTTTGCATAAGAACAAATAATAATAAATGTTAGATAAATGGGTAATATAAGCATCAAATGACGTATAAACAATACGTACTACAGGACTTTAGAGCACTATACTTATTTCTTTTCTTTTTTCTTTTTTAAACATGGAGTTCTCTTAACAAACCTTTACTTAACAAAATGTCTCCATTCCCTCTATGAATACTGACTGATGGCCACAGTATATTAAAATTTTGTAGCTTACTAGCCGTTCTATACTATGTGTACATTCTTCTCCCACCAGTAAAGTTGTATGCTTACCAAGAGCCAGGGAGGTTTATTGCTAACCTTTTTATCCCAGTTGTAATTGTTATTGCAATTATATGATTTAAATAAATCTTATCTAATGAGATATGGGTACAAAAAGAGTTGTGTTCTTTTTAAATTAATATAAATGCTTTGTAAGGACTTGATAAAGATGAATCCCTAACAAATACTGCTGTTGAATTATAGGTATGGCTGAAATAAATGTAAAAGATTGGGGAGGTGGCTTTGGAAATCTAGAAATTCCACAATCAGATTGTTTTGCAAGTATCTTTAAGTTCTGACTCCAATTAAAAGATTCCAAACTGGAAAATATAGACACAAAAGATAAGCTGAAGCCCCAAACAGTGGAAAATTTGTAAACAAAACCTTCTTAAATGAAAGATTATGATCCTACATTAAACCACTGGCGAAAAAATTCCAACGTATACATTTCAAGTAAAAATAAAACACTTAAAGTATATATGTATCATTGTTTTTGATTCTCTACTTTAACCATCTTTTTCTTTTTTTTTACTAAGGGATAAAAATTATAGTTTTGATAATGTTATAAAATAGAGCTTCTTTTGAATGGTGAAAGGTCTTGAGTTTGGGTTTTGAATTCCAACCTGGGCTTTAAAACTTTGGGTGTATTATCAGCCTACAAAGACATCAATCTTCTTTTATATAAATGGGGATAAGGTCTATCAAATAGAACCAAGAGAACTTGCATATGTAAAACATTTACTAGGTGCTCAATAAATAGTAACTACTATGACTATTGTTCTGAGAAAAAAAACCATGAATATAAGAGCATGAAAGGGAAGAAAAGTAGACTTGTAAAATGGAAACACAGGGAATAGATAGGAAATGAGATAGGATCACCCCTCAAAATAGGGCATGTGGAAAGAAAATGCTGATCGCTTCGGTTAATTAACACCAATAATAGGTTCACACTTAAGACTATACGGTAATAATAAAATACAACACAAACCTTGTAACATAGAATAAATCTTAAAAATCAATGAACACGTGCTATGGTCTGAATGTTTGTGCCCCTCCCCCCAAATTCACATGTGGAAATCCTGATGCCAAATGCAAAGGCATTAGTAGGTGGGCCTTTGGGAGGTAATTAGGTCATGAAGGAAATCAGTGCCCTTATAAAAGATACTCCAGAGAGCTCCCTCCTCCTTTCCACCAGGTGAGGGTACAAGGAGAAGCCTGCACCTGGAAGAGGGCTCTCATCTCACCTGATCATGCTGGCACCTGATCTTGGACTTCCAGACTCCAGAACTAGAGGAAATACATTTCTGTTGTTTATAAGCTACCCAGTCTGAGTATTTTGTTACAGTAGCTTGAACAGACTGAGACAACACTATGTGCCTCAGAAAGTATTTATTAGCCCCTAGGAAAGCATGGCTCTTTATAATTATAATACTTAAATAAATTCAGTACCAAAGATTTAGACCAGGTCTCAATCAGAATAAAGGGACACTGGGGCAGGGAGGGTGGGGGGGACTCGAGGGGAGGGGGGAGTCAAGGAAGGGAGGGAATACGGGGATATGTGTATAAAAACAGATGATTGAACTTGGTGTACCCCCCCCAAAAAAATTTAAAAAATTTAAAAAATTAAAAAAAAAAAAAAAAGAATAAAGGGACATCCTGACAAAGCTTCATTTTGATTGGAAAAACAATGCAAAGAACAATTACCATTTGGCTACCAGGTAGGCATAGTTCCAAATAAAAGGCTCTGTAATGGTTTCTTTTGCAAATAGATTTATAACCAAGGCAAAGTAACAAATAGGCAAGAGACGGAATGCTTTCTCACTCTCGTAATTAATCCCTAAAATTCAACTTTAGTAAAGGGCAAAACTGGTCCTGTTATAGGAATAATTTTAGAAGTACACAAACAGTCCATCAGTTTGGCATGCCTATGAAATACTGTTAAGGAAATTTGTCAAAGTAAATGCCTTTTTCACTCATAAGATTGGAGATAAAAATGCCACCTTTCCTAAAACAAAACAAAAACAAACAAGAAATACAACCACACAGCAGGAATTACAATTGAATACAAAACCCTGTATGAGGAACTTTCATAACTCGAACATTATTCTGCTTATATTTTTTGCCTGCAGTGTCAGCATTAGGATTTTTACGGAGGGAAAAATATTTACTACTCTACTCAAGAAGAGCTGACTTGAATTTGGAAGAGTATTTCTGGATAAATCAGAGTGGAGGGTTTTGATTATCTTCCATACCTCACTAGGGTTTCTACAGAGGCAGCTCAGAGGCCCTTCTGCAATTAAAGCAACTCCACGAGTATCTCCCTTATATGCTGGAAAACTCCATTTTAAGAAAAGGATCTGGTGTTTAAACAAACAAAAAACTAGAAAACAAATAAACTACATAAATTTGTAGTCTTGTGTGTAAACTGGAATTTATAAGAGTTTGGTAGCCCTCTGCTGGATGAAAGATATTAAATCTAGTTGCTCTAAAGTATTATTTGAAGAGCTAAATGTTTTCATAAGGTTTATAGGACTACTTTAATGCTTGCTATATGTATTTTTGTTTGTTTGTTTAGTGGATATTTTTCTATTATTGCAGAAGAGAGAGAGGAAATATCCTCTCTGCCAAGCCATATAATGTAACATTAAACTAGAAGAATCTAATGCAGGTTATACATTAAAATACTGTGCAGGTTTCTTAAAAATAAAAATAGAAATGGAAACAAAAGTAAAATTTGCAGACAAGAAGTACATTTGTAAGTTCTCAGTTGTCAAATCCCAACCCAAGATTTCTCTCAACCTCATTCTAATTTTAACCTCATTCTAGATCAAGATATTTATAACTAATTAAAAAATTATTTGTTGATGCAGTCTCAAACTGTACACAAATATGCACTGTCAGATCTAATCTTACACACATTTGAGTAATACAATATAATCAGGCTTTTTGTTTAGAGTAAGAACATTTCTAAACATTATGGCAGAATCACTCTAGAATATTCAATTCAATTTGGATGTGCAATTTTTGAAGCAAATCAGGTCCTAGAACAATACTATTTTTACAAAAATTGTTTCACAAATGAACTTTCTTGCCTATATCAAACCCAACTGGAAAATTATTTGATGTATATTTTTAAGTCTCAATAGTAAGCCTTAAAATAAATGAATCTTGAAATAGTCTCTTTAGATCTTGGATCAATTTCTGGTTTATTTTATTTCACATATCCAATCTTTTCAAAATCCCATCTTCCTGTTGTAGCACTTAAAACTTTTCCTTACATTTAACCCTCTCTTCATACGCCCAGCCTCTGTCACTATTGCTTCCTAAACCAATTGATAAGGTTTTGCCTGGTCCACAGTCGGCAATTTTCCCATCCTCACAGCAAAGGCCACTTGATGTTCACTTTCAAATTCTGCTAATCTTGTCCCAAGGCCATAAGGGTTAAAGGAATTCATTTCCAATTCTCCAAAATGCAGAACCAACTCACTTTTATATCTCAGTTTAGACCGGGCTTATGCTTTGATGTCAAAATTTAATCCCAACCTGAGCTGGTAAAATGCCTGTGACTTCAAAAGGTGCTACCTACTGACAAGACTTGCCTGCTACCAACTGCCCATCATTCTACTGAATAGCCAGAATGACTCTCCTCCCGAATTTTCATCTCCATGCCTTACCTGTCTGCTGGGACACCGTCCTCGTGCACATTAGACCCTCTCAATCCGCTTGGATTATCACCTATTTCCTGGGGCCATCTTCTACGATCACCCTAACCACTGAGTATACTGAATCAGGCTATTTCCTCTTTCTGCTGTTCATTGTCCTCAACTAGACACTGCTGGAGGGCACCCAAGGTACCACGCTTATTACCAAAATCACGTTCTTCACCTTCCCCATTATATTTTATTTCACTTATTTTAAACCATAAGATTCACTTCACTTGCTTTTTTTAATGATCCTGCCTTCTCCTTCAGTTTCTCCTCAATTACACATTTTTCACGATTCTTTTCTCTTCTTCAAAGAAATTGTCTAGATTTATAAAGCTCTTGTGATAATAAGGTTTTCAAATTTTTTTAAAAGGCAAAAGTCTGCTTTCCTTTCTCTCCTCATTTCCCAATCCAGAATTCCCATGATGTCTCCATCAAAATCACAAATCA
Source organism: Hippopotamus amphibius kiboko (assembly GCF_030028045.1). NCBI lineage: Eukaryota > Metazoa > Chordata > Mammalia > Artiodactyla > Hippopotamidae > Hippopotamus > Hippopotamus amphibius. The sequence continues at coordinate 81,976,009 of NC_080198.1, forward strand.
CTAACTTTTGGGGGAAAAGACTGTAGCTTTTCACCCCGGGGAACAGGAACACTAAGTAGGGGTTATACTCTTAGCTTACTACTGAAAAAAGAAACAGGCTGGGGAGTCATAACGTGGACAAAGGAAGTTTACCCTTCAATCTAACATTAGCAAATACTCATCAAACGCCAGGTTTCTCAGACCCTTGATATTTTAAAAAGCACTGCCCAACTCAGCATTTTGTCTGTCTTCTAAGGGAAAGAATAAGAGGCACAGGGACAAAAATGACAACTAATATTTTTTAACTTCCTAAAATCCAAATAGTCTTTTACTACAAAACTGGCCTTAAACATCTTCCCTCTTATTTTATACTTAAATAAACATTCAGATATGCATAAATATTCCATGAAATGTTTATGCAATATCCTAAAAAATGACTAATGGATACATCTAACATGTATACTCTATCAAGTTTATACAGCTGACTTTTAAAACACTGGGAATAAAAGCTTACATTTCTAAATGATGATGAATAATTCAAGGCACAAATTATATTCAGCAATGCACTTCCAGAGATCCCATGTGCTTCAAAACTACTAAGCACTATTTTAACTGGGTTTTGCTTAGTGTTAAGCAGGATTTTAAATTATTTAAGTCATTTACAGTATATTCACGATGATGTATTCCTGGAGTGATTTTGACTACTTTCAAAAATTGCCATTAAAACATCACTAACATTCTTTTATTTCAAAAAACGTTTTCTACTTAGAAGAAATCTTCAGTCTTAAATAACACTATTTTTAAAACAGTTGATGCTTTTATACCACGAAGTCTATCAAACAATGAATTCCTGGCCACATAAGCATTTATTTCTTAGCATTTAATGCTATGTCTTTTCTAATACGAATGTTATAAAAAAATTAAATAAGTGAAAAAAGATGAAAAATTTCAAGTCATCGTGACATAAGCCATGTCATAGTATTTGTGTTTCACATTAAGGCCAATTTCATTTTATGCGATGGATTACAACAAATTAAGTCGCAAAGAAAGCTCTATTGGTGATTTAATCATATCAGGAGTAGACAAAATAAGGATGTATTCACATGGGTTTGATGAAACAGATAATATTTTATTATTGATTTTTCTCAGTAGATGAAGGTAAGTAAATTAAGTAAATATAAGAAAGAGGAAAGGTTAATTCTATGAAGGATGGTACAAAATAATTATATATTGAATATACATTGTATTAACATTTTCTTTTGTCCTGTTTCATTCTCCCTGCCTCCCCTCTCCATGTGTCATACTTTTCTTTTAGCTCAAAGAGAGGGGAAGAATTAAACAGATAGGGGAAAATAACTTTAAGCAGAAAAGAAAGTGAAGTCATTCCCCGGGGACAATACAAAGGTGAGAAGGATAAAGAAGAGGATGTTCTAGAAATTCAGTTCAGTCTAGTTATGTGCTTTCAAGATACCTGGAAATACCTTACTAAGTTACCAGTGACCTTCATGTTGCCAAATCTAATAGAGGGTTGTCAGTCCTCATATTATTTTACCTTCTGACAGTACTTCATATAACTGAATATTCCTTCCTCTTTCGGAAAACTCTCCTCAGTTCTGGCTCTAGAATCCTTCCCCCCATCATTTAGCTCTGCTTCAGTCTTCCTTTTCCATCATCTGAACTCAGATGTTCAGAACTGTCCTGGAGTCTTCTCTCTTCTCATGCTACACATGTTCCCCAGCAATAGCATCTACCATGAATAGCAGCCAGCCAAAAGCCTGGGAATTGTCCACATTCAATCTATCTCGTATCTATATAGCAAATTTTTCACCTAAATGTATCTTTGTCATGTCCTTACCTGATTTTGGTATTAGAGTAATGCTGGCCTCATAGGATGGTTCTATTTTCTGGAAGAGATTATAGAGAATTGATATTATTTCTTCCTTAAATGTCTAGAGACTTCATCGGTGAAATCATCTGAGCCTGATGTTTTCTTTATTGAAAAGTTATTAATCATTGATTTAATTTCTTTAATAGATACAGGTTTATTCAGATTATCTATTTCCCCTTGTATGAGTGTGGTAGATTACGTTTTTCAAGGAATTGGCCTATTTCCTCTAAGTTGTTCAAAATATTTTTTATTGTCATTTTAATGTACACGAGATCAGTAGTGACAGCCCCTCTTTAATTTCTGATGTCAATAATTTGTGTCTTCTCTCTTTTTTTTCTTGGTTAGCATGGCTGGAATTTTATCAACTTTATCTTCTCAAAGAACCAGCTTTTGGGTTTGCTGACTTTCTGCATTGTTTTACTCTTTTCAATTTCACCGACTTCTGCTCTAGCTTCTATTATTTCTTCTCTTCTTCTTGCTTGAGGTTTATATTGCTCTTTCTTCTGTAGCTTCCTAGCGTGGAAGCTTAAATTATTGGATTTTGGATCTTCTTTTCTAAATCTGCATTCAATGCCATGTTTTATTTTGCTTTTGCTCATCTTTATTTTTTAATTTTTCAAAATAGATTCAACACGTATTACACATATAGGTAAATACAGAGAAGAAATGGAAACTCTGAAAAATGGCTAGAGTTTATTGATCACTGAAATGTAAGGCCTTACTTATCACTTTATTCAAATCATACATGTGTACATGTGTTTATGTGTATGTGCAAAAGAAAAATGTCTATAGATATTTTGTTTTTTTCTCTGAGCCAATGGTTAACCCAAAATTAGCTTTCTAAAAGGTAAGATAATTAGCAGTCCTCAAATAACTGCAGTATATAATGTCCCTGAATCTATGTCCACAATTTCTCTTGATTGTATCTAAAAATTAATATCCCTTCAAAGAAGACCAGCCTTAGGTAAAAAATTAGAAAGTTTTTCAACTATACAGTGCTTCCTGAAATAATGTGTATCAAAGCAGGCAGCTCTAAAAATGATCTAACATTAGTTGATCCTGATTTATTTTCCCTTTAGATTAGGAAAAAGTAAATTTTGATAAGAAAATATCACCAACCTGTATAAATTGGGCACAATTGCCTTCTGGAATCTATTGTTCTTACCATCATATCTTGAAGCAACCAGATCTACCAGAAAAAAACATAAGCTAGGACTCATTTAGAAAAAAAGGGTTACATACTGAGCGTCTAGAAGTCCACCATAACCAATCTGCAGAGAGCCGCATCAGAAATATACCTTTGTGTAGCCAGACTTTAGGGAAGTAAATTCTTGTCATCAAAGCATACTATATGGCACAATCTGGTGCAAAGATCACGGTTAGGAAATTAATCATGTCATATAGAGAATTCCAGCACCACAGAGAGAGAATGAGTGACTTACGGTGAGCAAGCCCAATGAGATAAAAAGGAAAGGTGGCACTGGGCAGTTCTATAAATAACAATCTTAGCTAGAAGGAAAATTAAAGGAGTGGTAATATTTTGCCATAGAGAGAGCCAAATAAAATGGCCCACCATGGTGTTGGAGCCAGTTAATACTGGTTTGGCCCAAGGTCAATTGGTGGGTGGTCCAGAAAACTATTTGCATGACCATTGCGGCAAAGTCCACTTGTTGTTTTTCAATAGCTTTCCCCTTCTTGCTTTTAAAATAATAATAATAATAATAATATTGGGCACATGGCTGCCATAATAGAGGCTATATTTTTCAGTCTCATCTGAAGCCAAGTATAGTCATGTAACTATGTGATAACCAATAGGTTTTTTTGTTTTTTGTTTTTTAAAAGACTGCTTGCAGCTTTTGAAAGTGTCCTCAATGACAAGGCATGAATACCCCTCCCTACCTTTCCCCTTTCTGTTAGATATGATGATTAGAGCATGAGTCAGGCCATGAGGTGGAAGCCTCATGGTGAGGATGGCAAAGCAAAAAGATAAAAGGACCCTGGATTCCTGACCTAGTGGAGAAACTTACCAGCCCCAAATTATTTTATGTAAGAGAGAAATGAACTTCTCTCTCATTTAAGCCACTGTAACTATGGGTTTTCACTGATTTTAGTGATAGATCAATCAGTCGATTAACTAATTAATCCTAATTGATGAAGAGAGTAGGGAGCCTTTTAGTAGGAAAAAAAAAAAAACAACTCATCTAATCTTTTCAGCAAGTGATGTTGAGAAAGCTGGAAAGCCACATGTAAGAGAATGAAATTAGAACACTCTCTCACACCATACACAAAACTAAACTCAAAATGGCTTAAAGACTTCAATATAAGACATGAGACCATAAAACTCCTAGAAGAAAACATAAGCAAAACATTCTCTGACATAAATTGTAGGAATACTTTCTTAGATCAGTCTTCCAAGGCAAAAGAAATAAAAGCAAAAATAAACAAATGGGACCTAATCTAACTTATAAGCTTTTGTACAGCAAGGGAAACCATAAACAAAATGAAAAGACAACCCACGAACTGGGAGAAAATATTTGCAAACAATGAGACCGACAAAGGATTAATTTCCAAAAATATACAAATGGTTTATAAAGCTCAATATCAAAAAAACAAACAACCCAATCAAAAAGTGGGGGGAAGATCTAAATAGACTTTTCACCAAAGAAGACATACATATGGCCAAGAGGCACATAAAAAGATGCTCAACATCACTAATTATTAGAGAACTGCAAATCAAAACCACAATGAGGTATCACCTCACACCAGTAAGAGTGACCATCATCAAAAAGTCTACAAACAATAAATACTGGAGAGGGTGTGGAGAAAAGGGGACCCTCCTACACTGTTGGTGGGAATGTACAAGTAAATTAGTATAGCCACTATAGAAAATAGTATGGAGACTCCTTAAAACATAAAAGTAGAGTTACCATATGACCCAGCAATCCCACTCCTGGGCATATATCCAGAAAGACAAAAACTCTAATTTGAAAAGATACATGCACCCTAATGTTCTTAGCAGGACTATTTATAATAGTCAAGACATGGAAGCAACTAAGTGTCCATCAACAGATGAATGGATAAAGAAGATGTGGTATATATATGTATGTGTACATACATACACATGCACACATTGGAATATTATTCCGTCATAAAAAATGAAATATTGCCATTTGCAGCAATATGGGAGGACCTAGAGATTATCATACTAGGTGAAGTAAGTCAGAGAGAGAAAGACATATTATATGATACCACTTATATGTCGAATCTAAAAAAATGATACAAATTAACTTATTTGCTCAACAGAAGCAGACTCATAGACATACAAAACAAATTTATGGCTACCAAAGTGGGGGGCAGGGCAAGGGGTAAATTAGGAGCCTGGGATTAACAGATACATACCATTATATATAAAATAGATATACAAGGACCTACTGTATATAGCACAGGGAATTATATTCAACATCTTATAATGGAAAAGAATCTGAAAAAGAATATATAAATACATATATAAAACTGAATATATATATTAAAAAACTGAATGACTTTGCTGTACACCAGAAACTAACACAACATTGTAAATCAACTATACTGCAAAAAAAAACACAAACAAAAACAAACAAACAAGCAAAACTCATCCAAATGGGTAAAGAAGTGTCAGTCACAGAAGATTTTTGTAGTAACAAGGTTGTCTGCATAAAACAGGAAGGGCTGGCAGCTGTCATAGATATTTAACTCCGCGTCAACTCCTGGGTCCTCTCATATTTGAACTTTATAGGAAGAACTAGAAGGAACTCTGTAAGACACTGGGGCACAAGCTACACTACTTTAGCCGCCCTTCAACACAGCAGAGTGGGGAATGAGTTCCAATCAGTTCCTTGGTACCCCAAGGGCACTGGTGCACCAGTGGAGCCTGGCGATCGAGCAGCGGGCAGTGCAAGGAAAGGAGTGATGCGCTCAGACACCTTACGGCAGCCGATGAGATGGCTCCCCAGACTTGATCATGAGCACTTGTTAGATCCCACCTGGAGGACACCCCCATCCCCCGCAAATGCAAGAGTGGTGAATGAGGCCAAGGAGAGCAGGCTTCTCAGGAGACTGAGATGGGGATGTGGGTCATGACATAAGACATGTGACTATTAAACTGGCGTCATTTGTACCCATGGCTGCTGAGGCCTAAGAAAATTTGGACACCCAGATGTGGTTTCCATCTGCCAGTGCCTGAATTACAGTTAACTAATACAAAATGCCACATATATACAGAAACGACAATACAAATAGGAGCATGCAGAGACAGTGAAATGTACAATGTAAATGTATTTAGATGAGACACTAAAGCGAGGGATAAAGAGTCCAGAGCTCCTGGTCCAGGCTGGAAAGCAGAAGGAAAAAAAAAAGTATGCAGTGGTGGTGGCCTGAAGGAGGTGAGCAGAAAAATCTTAGAAAATATTTAATAGTGGTACAGATTTTCTCACAACTGCTCCTAACCAATCCAACTGGTATTTGAAGGTCTCCTTTTAATATGCTAAAGAATTCAATTTTCTATAGAGGAATTATTAATACACTTATAATCAGCAAAATACAATATCTGCTTCACTTAATCTAATCTAGATTCTTTCCCTGGTCCCCATCATTTTATTTATGGTTCTTCTTGTCTACTGCCGAGGACAACAGAATAATAGAGAGAAATAATAAGGAGAAAGGATATGTCAAAACATAGTCCAAGGTCTGAACACTCCCTGTCTTCATGCAAACCTCCCAGTTACCCACACTCATTATTAAAATAAGTTCAAATTAACAGGGCCATTGTTATGTGGATCCTTCATTTTCACCTACATGGGCACAATTTCAGAGTTCTTAGAGTATCTAACCAAAATTAGAAGGTGCCAGAAAAAAAGGCACAAAAGAAAAAACAGGTAATACAATAAAGGTATATCTTGAATAAGTATCAGCCTAGCAGAGAGGAGATAGCCAGGGAGAAGTAAGTCTCTTCTCTGAGAAAAAGAAAATCAGTATAAACCTTTCTCTGTGAAAAGAGTCCTGAGCAACAACTGCATGAAAGCATTGCCCAGCATCAGAACACTTTTTCCATACTGGGGTAATCCCAAGATTAGACGGAGGCAGTTCCCACCTCCCATTATGGAAGAACTGACATTCCATTTCACCAGCCCGGCCAGTTAGCACATGGTGCGTGATCTTAGCTGATGTGTCATTGTCCTCTAAATTCACCTGTTGCTTTGAATCTAGCAGTGATGCTATTCTGCCAAGACACCACTGGAGGCCAGTCACGCTACAGTATGAATTGCAGCCACACCCTAAATTAAAAATATACTATCTAAACTATACTTACAAAAACGATGCTTTGTGACTAAACACAAATAAATGTACACAAATCTAATTTTAATTTTAAAATCCAATATAATAGTAAAAATTTTTTCTGGAGAAGAGATGAGGTTTGGTTTTGATATTTCGCTTAAACACCTCCATCAATCCAGATAACCAAAAACACTGATTATCTTGATTGTGGTGATGGCTTTATGGTTTATACCTATGTCAAAATTTATCATATAGTACACTACACTAAATATGCACACCAAATATTTATCTCAATTATATCTTTAAAAGCGGCTACTAAAAAAGAAGATATGTATATGTATACAAACACACACACACACACACACACAAGCTATACACTTCTCTCCATAGCAGTAAATTTTTTCTGGCCCTCTCAGTGCTGAAGTAATCATTTTGAATCCATAAGCAAAAATCTTTCTTCAGATAAATGTCCAAATTTTTAAATTTTATATAAACATGGCTCCCTTGAGATTGTCTCTTTTCTAATGACACAAAGTCTTTGTCTCAGAGATATGTTGATAAGAAAAGTCTTTACTTATTTATGAATGTGATGGTTAAGCAAAATAGCCTTCCCATGGTTTTTAAGAAAACGCTCATTTTTTTTAAAATCACAGAGTACCTCAATGGGATATGACTTGCAGATATATTAAAATAAGCAGAAAAAAATGACCCAATTTAATTTGAATTCACTTTAATATTCAATTCAATTTAAATATTTATTCAGTGTGCTGGCCACATGTCCACCAGGAAAATTTATCATCACTAATTGAGAAAGAGAAATAAAAGCAGCAAATGAAGAAACGTCCAAGAAGTTCTACTCACTTATAAAAGTTTCATAATACACTCTGATCCAATAAAAACACTAGCTGAGCTGATTATGAATTTGGGACAGGTTTTTCAGGCAAAGAAGAATTAGCAAACTCCCAACACTTAAGGTTTTGATTATCATAGAGTTGATATTTTGCTACAAACTTTATAACCAGAAAAGAGAAGCAACAAATTTCAGAGACTCTTCCAATGGAGAGCAGACAATTGGGGTGAAGTCACTGTCTCACTCAGTGAAGATTTACTGTGTGCCTGCAATGATTCAGCCAGTGGGCTCACATAGTGCCTAGACAATAAGGTGACAGAAAGAGGAGAGGACAGCAGATTTTATTTGAAGTTTTAATAAATGAGCTATTACATTTTCAAATAGCAAATTATTTCCTATAGAAATAATGGATTTGGGATTAGATATGGGTAATTAGGGCATATATGTGTGGCTGAAACAGTAATTTAATAATTTGAATGATTTTCTAAAGCTTCCAAAAGTACCCACAAAAGAGCAGTCATCTGAACACAAATTCTCATCATTAAGATAACAAATGCATAATAATTGGGTTTTGCCAGTTCTATAAAATCTATAAAATAGTACTATAAGCATTTTATAGCATTTTATGTTCTCAGATAATATCCATGAAATCCAAAACTGTTAAATTATGGGTCTAAGGTCAAGAAAATGGGACTAGAATATAGTCTGTCTAATCCCTACTCCAATGTTTCCTCCACTGGGCTCTTTAACTAGAAAATCTTGCTCCTTTTAACTTCAATTTTTAAAAGAAAATTTATACTGGGGACAACTTTAGAGAACAATTTTGTATTACCTCATAAAATTGAAAATGTACAAAAAAAGCATATCTATTTATCTGTATAAGGCATTCTGAAATAAATACATTATCTCACCATGTGATCAGTAAGGTAATACAGTACATCCGATAACCAATAACTAAAATAACCACATACTATGTGAACTATGGTCCATACACATTTTAACCATTACCTCATTTAATCCTTACAGCAGCATGAGGGAGATATTATTATTACCTCTATTTTCCAAGCAACTAAATGAAGATACAGAATTAACTTGTCTAGAGTCAATGTAGCAAGTGGCAAGGAAGGAGGAAACTAAACTACAAGCATAGTAAAAAAAAGGGACTTATTCAAAGTTGCACAGTTAATTACTGGCAGAATCCAATTTCTCCAGCCCAGTGATTCTCAAACTTTAGTGTGCACATGAATCACCTGTTGATGTAAACATAGGTTCTGATTCCCTAGGTCTGGGCTGGCATCTGAGATTATGCATTTCTTACAAGGAGATGTCCATGTTTCAGGTCGATTGATACACTTTAATTAGCAAGGATCTATACCGCTGCTTCCACCTCTATATCAAGTTACTTATCACTAATTCTTCCTTATGTTTATTAAGCTTAATAGTTCTTCAACCCCAGTGCCCACAGTCAGGAGTAAGGGCAGTTCTGCACTGTGATAAGTCCTGTATCTAGCTTTGCTATTGTGTATAGTATAGACTTTGATACATGGATTTTAATCCTACAGCCAGATGCCATTCTAAATAAATCCAAATATTCTAACCTTAATTTGCACATTACTACATTTTAAAAATAACTTTGAGGATGTACACTGACCCTATTCGAACCATCTTAGAGGAGAAAAATAATGTTTAGAAACACACGATTTTATTTTATAAGATTCTACCAATCTTCATATTGATGAATGTTCTTTTTATCTGTCATTATAGTACCTATGATGAAAATTCCTTTAGTTTCATACATTATGTTCCAGAAGCCCAGGACACTTTAGACTCCTGCACATTATTACAATGTCTGAAAACAGGCCTTTGTGAAATTCGGTGGAAGCTGGAATGCTTGTCTGAGAGAGACCAGCTGAGAGGCGGTAGAGAAGAGTGATTAAGAGCAGACTTGGAAATCAGACTGCCAGGAGACAGATTCCTGTACTCTGTGAATTTAAACAAATTTTATTCCCTCTCTCTGGCTCAATTTTCTTATCTATAAAATAGGGCTAACTAATAGGAACAAATGAATGAATGAGTGAATTAATATGGAACTTAAAACACTGGCATGTGATAAGCTAACAATAATGTTAGGTACTGTTATTAAAAACTAATTTTGATAATTTTCAAAATTATTCATGTTGATCCATTCTTTGATTCAGAAAAGAGAACTATAGACATTTGGTATTTTTTTCTTTTTAATGAACCTGAAAATTGCCAATTTGCATGAAATTTATAACTGCACTATGGGAAAATTTTAATAATGACAAACAGCATACATAACATTTAAAAATAGAGAGATAGATCGGGTAACGCATCTTATAAAGGCTGTCCCAATCCAAAATATAATCAAAGGATTTGACTACTATTTAGTTTGCCTAGATTCCTGAATTCAGAATCCAAGGTAACTTGGAATTATATATATGTGTGTGTTATTCGTTTTACCTTTATAAGACAGAAGTCAAAATTTCAGGCTCTGTTGGTTTGCGTTTCAATATGATGCTAAAGACGACTGATAAGAAGTATTTTTTAAAACAACAGGTGCAACCTGTGCTGTAGTATTACTGCTAAAATCAGGTTTTATGATACAGTTCAGACAGGCTGAACAGCCACTTTAGTTCAGAGCTTGATCAGGAGGTGGATAGACAAGAGGTTATTTTTTTCTCTTTGCACCCGTACACCTGATGGTCTCCACACTCTGTGACTCGTATACCATTGACACTCCACTGTAGCCCCCAAAGTCTTTGACTATCAGACATCACGGGGGTGTTTGGATCCTTTCAGCCAAAATTCCTTCACTGTCTCAAATTCAAATGCCTACTCAGGCAAGCAGGTTATGTAAGAATAGGAAGTGGAGATGATGGTGACAAGATTGCATATATCCCATCTAAAGGGGGCAACTTCTATGCAGCTTCAAACCATTATGTTCAAGTGGGAATGCTGGTCCACTATTATCAGATAGTGTTTTTTGTTGGTGGTGTATAATTGCTTCACAATGCTGTGTTAGTGTCTGCTGTACAATGAAGTGAATCAGCTGTATATATACATATATCCCCTCCCTCTTGAACCTCCCTCCAACCTCCCCCATCCCACTCACCTAGGTCATCACAGGTTACCCTCACAGGGCTGAGCTCCCTGTACTATATCAGATACATTAGATATTCTGATTTTTATAGAGAAGCTGGAATTTTAGACTCTTATGTAAAATCTTCTATCAAAATATTAACTAAGTCAATTTTTAAACATTATGTAAGCAAAACAGAATATGCCTGTAGCTTAGGTCATGTATTTTCTAATCCCCAGATTTTATGGTACAAGATGCAATCTGAGCAAACATATAAAAACAAACCAGAAAACCACCAAAACCCAGAGAAGCAAACTTTAAATCCTTACAATGTCAGTTACCAGAGCCATTTAAGAACAGATCACTCAGAGTTAATTTTCAAGAACTTACTCCTAAATAAAGTCCCCAAATCTCAGGCAGCCTCCTCTTAGACAAGAAATCTCTGGAGGATATCTCTTTTTGTAGCGTCATTTAGGTATTCCATTTTAGAACTCATTTTAGCACACCGCAATAACATTTTGAGATGCCAAAAGAAATTAAATTTTGGAAGGAGGAATTAAGAGTAATGATTTATTATATAAAATGGTAGCTTATCAATTATTTGGTATTTTTATGAAAGTTATATTCAAGGTTAGAATAATTCTTAGAAAGGGAGGATGTCACTGAGAAATCTTATATTGGGGGAAAGCTTTTGAGTTAGCAGGCGTTTCTGCATTAGCCAGGACAATTGTCCATAATATGATTACACAGACTTCTTAGAATGAGAGCATCTGGATCTCACAGTATTAACTATCCAAAGGATGGCAAGACTTTGACTTCACACAAACTTTTACTTATTGCTTGATTCTACACAAACAACAACAAAACAGTCAAAAAATCACATTTCATACCATTTTAGAAAACTATTAAAAAACAAACAACCCAATCAAAAAATGGGCAGAAGACCTATATAGGCATTTCTCCAAAGAAGACATGCAGATGGCCAAGAGGCACATGAAAAGCTTCTCAACATCACTAATTATTAGAGAAAAGCAAATCAAAACTACAATGAGGTATCACCTCACACCGGTTAGAATGGGCATCATCAGAAAATCTACAAACAGTAAATGCCGGAGAGGGTGTGGAGTAAAGGGAACCCTCTTGCACTGTTGGTGGGAATGTATATTGATACAATCACTATGGAGAACAGTATGGAGGTTCATTGAAAAGCCAAAAATAGAATTACCATATGATCCAGCAATCCCACTGCTGGGCATATACCCAGAGAAAAACATAATCCAAAAAGAAACGTGCACCCCAATGTTCATTGCAGCACTATTTACAATAGCCAGGTCACAGAAGCAACCTTAATGTCCATCGACAGATGAATGGATAAGGAAGATGTGGTACATATATACAATGTAATATTACTCAGCCGTAAAAAGGAACAAAATTGGGACATTTGTAGAGACATGGATGGACCTAGAGACTTGTCATACAGAGTGAAGTAAGCCAGAAAGAGAAAAACAAACATCATATACTAACACATATATGCGGAATCTAGCAAAGCAGCACAGATCAACCAGTTTGCAAGGCAGAAACAGAGACACAGATGTAGAGAACAAACATGTGGACACCAAGTGCGGGAAGTGGCGGGGGAGGGGGCGGTTGGGGTAGGATGAATTGGGAGTTTCGGATTGGCATATATGCATTACTAATAAAAAAAAATATATCAAATTGTACACTTTAAATATATGCAGTCTATTTATGTCAATTATATCTCAATAGAAGTTCTTAAAAAAGAAAACTATTAATGCCTCTGTAAGTCTAGATAAAAATTCCTGTGCCCTATGAACTAGAGATTATGTTTCACATTTGTTTTTTCATCTCTTTTTAATCTCTTGAAACTTCCTTTCAACTGCAAATCTAGCATCTTCTATAACACCTTAGCGTATAGAGGGCTCTATTTATAGGTTTTCAAGGTTATCTTCATGTTCATGATGTCCATCACAACGGTAAAGGAGCACAAAATTAGGAAACATATTCAAGAACCGAAAACTTCATTGTCTAATATTCTTTAGTGCTTTGGTAATAATGCAACATAATATGACATATTAAAAGTTAAAAGCAGAAAAGAATAGCAAGCAACTGAATATGGTCATAAAATGTTTGCAGCCTTTCCCATCAGGAGACAAGATCTATTTCCCTCCCCTTGAGTCTGGGCTGGTCTTGTGACTTGCTTTGACTAATAGAATGTGGTGAAGTGGCACTGTGGGACTTTCAGAGCCCAGGTCTTAAGACATCTTGCAACTTTCAATTCCATCTTCTTGGAATGCTGCCTTGAGACCACCATGCAAAAAAAAAAAAGCGGACCGAGCCTAGTAGAGTATGAAAGAATCTAAACTGTTGTTGTTTTAAACCATTAAATGTTCCAGTGGTCTGTTATGCTGTGATAATTAACTAGAGCAGAACTATGGCTTAGAACAATCAAGTGAGGTGTTTAAGCAGAACTGGGACTCACAATAGGCGAGACCATGGACATTAGAGCCAGAAAGACTGTATTCCAATTCATGATCTGGTCATCCAATTTCTCTGAGCCTCAGTTTACTCATCTGTAAAATATGGTGTTAATGAGGTCTGTGTAACAAATTGTGGCACATAACTAATGTGAAAGACCCAAATACAGATCAATGTTAGCTGTTTTCCCAGCTCAGGTCATTTTTCTTCTGTTTCATTGTCTTTGGGAGACATAAAATGTTCTTTTCTAAATAATATTTTGTAAAAGGTTAGTATTCTGTGGTTTTTGAGCTTTGTTACATAAAGCTCAGTAAAGCAATACTATGATCATGTTTTTAGGCATGTGAGGCCAATTGTTGATGATGGTGTGCTCTGAAAATCTCCACTTTATGTTTGAAAATTAAGGAAGATGCTCACGTTTTGTTCACATGGACGTGCATATTCTAAACACCAGGGCTCTTTGCTCATTCCTAGATGAACTGTGGCTGTTGCCAACCACTAACTAAAGGCCCGCTCACATAGCCAGAGAGGCGCCTGTGAAAAACTCCCAGTGACCCAGTTGTGCCTCTTGGGGAGCTGCCTCCACCTCTGAAGAACCCCAGAGTCCCTGAGCTGAGGTTCTACACAGCATGTGGTTCCCAAGACATTATTTTACCATAGTACTTCTAACTCTAATGAAGAGCGTCAAGGGATAGCTGATGTAGAAATTTATCAGCCTTAAACCTATCCAGTGAACAACACTCATGAGTGAGTTCTGACTCCTTATAGAGAGCTTATAACACTGTTCTAGGAAATCTAGAGGCACTTAAATCTTCAAAAACAGTACCAATGAGGCTCTGCAGATGCCACCAATGCCAACACCCAGCCAAGGTCAACCCATCCTGTACTTTGACATCACAGTCAAGGGTGAGACCTTAGGCCACATCTCCTTCAAGCTTTTTTGCAGACAAATTTCCAAAAACAGCAGAATACTTGCATTCTGAGCTCTGGAGAGAAACGGTTTGGTTGTAAGGGCTGGTGCTTTCACAGAGTTATTCTGGGGTTTGTACGTCAGGGTGATAACTTCACATGTGATAATGGCACTAACGGCAAGTCCATGTAGGGGGAGAAATTTGATGACGCGAACTTCTTCCTGAAGCACAGAGTCTTGGCCTCTTGTCCATGGCAAATACTGGGCCAACACAAACAGTTCCCAGTTTTTCACTTGCACTGTCAAGACTGAATGCATGGCAGAGGTAGGTACCACAGAAGAGGCTACACAGTGGAAGCCCTAGAGCACTTTGGGTCAAAGAATGGCAAGACCAACAAGAAGCTCACCATTGTCCACTGTGGACAACCCTAATAATTGTGACTTGTGTTTTAACTTCACTACCAGGTCATTCCTCCTGTAGCTCAGGAGAGCACCCCCCCACTGGCAGGCAACATCCTATAACCTTCAGGCTCTTGCTGCAGTTCTTTGAGATCCCCATTTGCCTGTCTCCCTACAGATTTAGCTGGATTCCAGACTTAGGTTTATGATTATAAAATAACAAATAAACAAAAAAGAGTACCCATGAAAATATTACATTGAGAACATTTATGTTCAGAATCTAGAATTTATTTAAAATTCGTTTCTAAAAAAGTTTCCAGCCAGGATGCAAGACAATAAAGCAAATAAATTTTAAATAACGATAACAGTCATTCAAAACACGTGAAATCTGAAAACTAATGTGACTTGAGCACAAAACAGTTGTGAAAAATACATTACCATATTTATATCTCTAGAAGCTGCGAACAGTCAACTTCTGTGAGGAAAGCAGGAAATTCATCATTTTTAGAAAATAAATAATTATTAAATAACATAGATATGACTTTGAGAGCTTGATTTTTTCCCCAAAACCAAAAATTAAAGTAGCTTTGGAAATTCTTATTTGAGGAAATGGATAAATCATCTCCCTTTGATACTATTAGTTGACTGTTAACAATTTTCCTTGCTTTTAAGGCGTGTCAAAAGAAAGAGAAAAACGATGAGTTTAATATAATGGATACAAATTTTAAACTTCCATAGAATAAAATAACTCAAATTTAAAAGGAAAAACAGCCGAGAATACTTTACTGTAATGTTTGAAAGATTTTCGTAACTTGGGACCTTTACTATTTGGTTCTAGTATTTTCCAGCCTCATCTCCAATTACTTTCCAATATACATCTTTGGTTTTTTGTTTTGTTTTTTTCTTAACCTCATTAAACATTTTTCTAAACCTAAAAATATGCCTTGGCTTTGGCATGTGCTCCTGCCTTCCCTTCCTGGAAAACTCCTAGTCATCCTTCAAACTACATTTCAGCATCATCGCCCCCGCAGTGCAGTGAGCTGCGCTATGTACTAAACTTTGTTCCTTTCTTTATAATGGCACCTAACACATTGTAAACTATTTGCTTACATATCTCTGTGCTATTTGAATAGAAGCTTCATGAAGTTAAGGGCTGTCTTAGTCACTTCTGTATTTCTGTCTCCCAACATATACCTGCCATACACAGTAGCACTTACAATGTGCTCCCTGGGGACCTCTGACCTTATCTCTGACCATTCTGCTTGCTCCCTATGCTTCAGACTTACTGAACCCTCTGTTCCTCATAAAGGATGACAGGAAAGTTCCCTTTGCAGGCACTGCTGTTTCTCTGCCAGGAGAGGTGAACCTGAGAGTCACAGAGGCTACTCCCTCTCAGGTCTCCGATCTAATATCACAACACTTCCTTTCCTTAACTACCCTAGTTTCAACATCCACCCATCACTCTCCATCCCATTACTGGGCTTTAGTTTGGGTCACAGAATTTATTGCCACCTGACACTGTCTGTCTGTTGGTTTATGTTTTCATTGTCTACCTCAGCTCTCCTCCACTAGAACATAATCACCATAAGTGCAGAGAAGTTCTTTTATTCTCAGCAGTGTCGCCTGCACCTAGAACAGGGCCTGTCACAGGATGGCACTTAACATTTGTTGTATAAATGAATGATGAATGCTTGAGTTAAACTGAATTGCAACTCTAGAAAAATATTTATGAATACAAAGAATGGAACATAAATATGATTTTAAGATAATACAGCAATAAACCTCTTTTCAAATTTTTCTTTGATTTTATTGTGTTGATTGTTCAGTAAAAACAAAACAGTTTTTAAAAACAAAAAAGGAGAGTCTTGCACATGTACCGTCTTTTATTGACTTTTGAGATTCATTTCAAAGGCAGACAAGGTGTGTTCCAGGTCTGTATTAAGAGAGTACAGTGGTTCTTAAATGAGCTCTGGGGCAGTTTTTATGTTTATATTAAATATATTACATTAGTTCTACTATAATTTTCTGATCAATGATCAGTAAATATATGACTTTGGACCAACTTTTGGGTCATATAAAAGCAAAAACCTGTAAGTAAATTGACATCTTACAGGGACTTGAAACTAAAAGCAATCTTGCTAAGTCCTCTGTTCTTTCCATCTTTCCCTCTCCTGTCTGTATTCATGCAGAGCTTCCAATACACTGTTCCAGAAGATGAGAAACTATTTCTCTTAAAGAAAAATAGATCAAGGTTTTATAAAGCCTAATGACTGAAAGTTCCCCCTTCCTCTAAACCATCTAAGCCTGTGCTGGTGGGACTTCCCCACCATGTTCCCACAGCTAGCCTCTCTGTTAACAGCGCCTTCAGGTAGTTCAACACTTTTACAAACTTGTGTTTTACGTCTGTTTTCTCTATGATGAACTTTCTTTGATCTGCCGAAGGATATTAATATGCAAAGTCACAATTTGCATCCATTGGTGACTTCTAGGTAGGCAATAAATACTGCCACCGGGACTAATGGAAAAAAAAAAAAAGCCCACAGAAGCAAGAGTGCCACAGAAACCTATGAAGAACAAGGGCTGACATAATAAAGTTGGGCATAAGTAACCCACATGGAAACAAATACACATAATAAGTACATCAGAGCAGGTGCAGGAAATAATTTAATGCCGGACTGACCGGAAGTAGAACAGAGACAAAGTAAAGAGAAGGATAAACTACAAACAAGAAATACGCATGGGTCACAAAACAAAGGAAGCACAGAGTAAGTTCAAGTTAATTATAAATCTAACCATAATGCATGCCTACTATACTATCTTATTTTTTTAATTGGTTTTATTTCCCAACGTTTATGACTCACTACTGAGCTGTCCTTTTCTGAAGCCCAGATGTGGATATTATATTTTCATATTATTTCAGAATGTTAAGTCAAATATTGATAATGTAACTGAACTCTGTATTTTACATTTTAAAAAGTACCACCTGTCTGTTATGAACTCCTACTCATCCTTCCAGAATCAATTCAACCATCACCTCCTCTGGAATACCTTCTACAGCATCCATTCCATCCCGCCCAACACTGAGGTAGCTTCTACTCTGAGGGCTTATAAGCCTCCCTGATTATTCTTCTTTCATCAGCTTTATCAGATTGAGAAGTCTCTGCTTACTCTCTAACTCTCATGAGACTGTGAGCTTATTGAGAATAGCAACTTTGTCTTTTATATTGGTACTAAACAATTTTAGGCAATAAAAATTCAATAATGTATCAGTGAATAAAAGGGTTAAAGGCTATTTATACTAAATAAAAGCACTTTTGAAAAATATAGAAGAGTTATGGGTTCATTTAGAAACACACAGCAGCTACAGCTTCGATGGCCCTCTAAAAGAAAAAGCCTTAAGATCTGTCAACTCCTGGAATTCTACTCTATAAATATTTAAAAGCTAATACACAAGATATGCCTACACCAGCAAAATGAATAAACTAGCAATGCTGAATCTGTTATTTCAGTCACCTTGTGATTCTCACATCACCTGCATCAGTGGTCATTTTTATAGATTGTACAAACTGAAAAATTCAAACGAATGGTCCTTTCCAGTATCCAGATAGATTCAGTCATGTAGGTGATGAAAACAGCATTACAAGATTATAGTTCTTACTCATCTAACCCTTACAGTCCAAAGGATTTTTAAGCTGGTCATTTAAACACTGTGAGTCTATATTTCTTGTTCCAAAAGGGGGCTAATAATACCTTCTCTGTCTTTCTCAAAGGCTCATTGATGGGCTGAAGTGGCATAAGGACTTAGAAATACTTTGTAAAGTACTATAAATACATAGTTATTCTTAATCACAGAAATTTATTTTAGCAGCATAGAATGATTATATGTCATAATCATTATAATACAAAATGATGTGTTGTATATATCTTCTAAATAAAACTATCATCTTGCTTAGCAATTTTATTTAAGCAACTACAGAAGGAGGGCTTTTTATCCCATTGCTTAAAAATAATCACCAGAGGAGAAAAAGGAAATAACTATTTTGAACTCCCAAAATCTAAGAATATCTCCATAACCATCTAAATGGGATTCTACTTGATAATACAATTCTCTAGTTCTAAAACAGTCCTAAACTTATTCAATTATGGATTGATAATGTTTAGTTTTCATTTTTAAAAATAGATTTATTTTTAATACCGTTACTCGAAAGACAATTTTCAGTTGTTGCTTGAATACAGCAATCATAGTCACTCTCTTACTATAGCAGAGGAAGCGAGCAATTCACCAAAATTTCATGCTGTCTTTTCACAGGGAAGTGTTGTTTTTGGAAAATGACCACCTACTGAAGACCTTGTCTTTCCGCTCCTTTTGCATCTGGTTAGACTGTAAGACAGATTATGGAACCCAAGTGGAAGAAACACACACCCCTTTCAGATAAAAATCTCCTGCACAATTCTCCACATTTCATTTCCTCAGTTGTCCCCAAGGGACACCTCAGAAGCTCGCTGTTACAAGAAGTAGGGTTTTTAATTAACCTGGGTCCTGAAGCAAACCTGTATAAACCCAAGTCCTTGAGAACGGTGTGCAGAAGATATAAGAACCTCAACCCCCAAAACACCATCATCACACTAGACTTTATCTGAACAAAAACTAAGCTTCTTTTTTTGTGCTAAGACATGAAAGTTTAGGCTTGTATGTTATAGTGACCATCAATCTTAATTCTTATATCACCTAAATTTAGCATAAAATCTAAATATCCATTAGAGACACATTTTCAGAAAGAAGTAACCTGAATGAATTGCCTATTTATACCAGATGTATAAATATTTTACATACTTGCTATATTGGCTAGTTTCTTTAATGAGATGGAGCTCTTATTTCCTAAGCAATACTGTCACTATAAATCAACACATCTATGTTATGGTTTTGAAATTCAATGCCCACATGATTTTCCTTGGCTCAAAGGGCCTTACATCAATAGATTACACGGTGGGA
The DNA here is from genome assembly GCF_030028045.1 of Hippopotamus amphibius kiboko. Lineage (NCBI taxonomy): Eukaryota > Metazoa > Chordata > Mammalia > Artiodactyla > Hippopotamidae > Hippopotamus > Hippopotamus amphibius. Next base: position 81,995,937 of record NC_080198.1, read on the forward strand.
GGAATACATTGTAATCCCCCTTTCCCACTCCTTATACCCATAATGATGGACTTGGTTTGTGTCTCTGAAAGATGTAGTTGAGGACAAGATGCAAGTCACTTGTGCAATCTAACTGAGGAAGTAACTAGGAAATTATAGAGAAACACACTGTCCTGTCCAGATGGAGCTGAGGGCATATATCAGAGAGTAACACACTACTTGTGCCCAAGCTGCCCAGACATGTTTCCATTTTTGACACTCAGACAGATTTTGTAGTTTTAAACAGGACCACTTTCACAAAGATGGCTCAACATTTATAGCACAATTTATATGATACTTTAAGAAACATAACAATGAACCCTAAATATTTAAAATTTAAAGAGAGAACTAGGAATAAATTACCAAGGCATTCTGTCTTGTAATAGTCATAAGATGCAAAGTCAGAATATCTGAACCATGTTTTCTCTCCTCTCTTTTGTATTCTCAACTGAAGCAATTATCCACCACAGAGGAATACACACATTATGTTTCAAATACGGAAGCTGAATTGGTTATGTAAACAGTCCAATGGAAAAAATGAAAAGGTAAATCGTGCACTAAAACTAAACATGTTTCATTAAGTGTTAATAATCATGGCATTTCATCATTAATAATAGTATAAAATTAATTATTAAATAAATTTTTAAAATGTATAGCTATTACTAAATCTGAAAATAAATGTATCCTACAGAAACAAGTAATGCATTCTTGTACCAAATGAAGCTGAATTATTATACACATTTGCTGCATGTTTAAATGCAAAATGTAGATCATCCAAACCCAAGTTAGTGCAAAATGTAAAACTTTTGTATATTAATATTTTCATGTATTATTTATTCAGCAAATATTTATCAAGTACTTAGACGTGCAGCCACTGTACTAATTGCTGGGAATATGAGTAGGATCAAGTTATTTTACCAGGAGCAAGATGGAAAGCATAGACTATAATGAGTGAGTTTACTTAAGTAGAAAAGATTTCCTTAAAGAAATCTGAGACTTGACAGATGAGTGGCCAGTTTTTCTTGTTATTAATAAATAATTTTTCATCATCATTTAAAGCACTATTACCTATCATGCAAAACCACCTGAAGTCTAAACCAACAATTATTGCATGTTCTCCACAAATGATTTAAATAATTTATTCAACCATCAAAACACCTTGATTCTAAAGCAGAAGAGCAAGGCGAGATTGTGCTAAGAACAATTGCCATGACAGGAAAAATTTCTCCAAGAATTGTCAATGATAATAAATTTTTTACATTAAAAAATAGACCCTTCTTTCTATTAAAGATTCAGCTTCTTATTACTTTATTACTAAATGGTCGTTAATGTCATGCTGCTAGGATAGAGATAGTCAAATTAGTGATAAATTCAATTAATGGAAGCCAGCTTTATTAATTTGGATAAAATGTCCAGTCATTCTAGCAGGGCATCAAAGACTGTTACCCCAGAGTGGAATCACGTTCTTTGAAGGAACTAATGACTATTTAGAAATACACTCCTTTTAAACTTAAAAGCAATCAGTGTACACAGGAGCTTCCCACTGATACCAGTTTATGCTGAGCTTAAAAATCTAAAGTGGTAAGTGGTACTAGATATAATACACAGTAAAAATCTTATTAACAGGCCTAATTAAATGAAAAGGGCTGTCTGAGTTACTGAAAACTCTATATTATAGTATTTTGAAAAAGAAATTCAACTTCTTTAAAATACACAAAATAACAGATTTCTGGATTCTGATAAGAATAATAAATATTTTATAAGTAATACCTTTGAAGTGCTTGAAAATGATTTGTTCATGTATTTTATAGATTTAAATTTTCCCATACAATTTTGTTTATACCGTCAACGTGTTGATAGTGGATCAATGTGGAGGTTACCACCCTGTCCCTAATGGGACTTCCTGTGTCTTTTTTCTCCGCCATCCTCTCCCTTCCCATCACTGTTATTTCCTGTCCACAGCATCCCTGGTTTCATTCTCTCCCAAATCTCCTTTTGCCTTTCTGTCCTAGGGAGACTGATTCCAAATACAAAGGTGTAAAAAAGAATATAAAATCAGTGGGTTACTTGCCCACTAACCAACAGGTAACAGGGCACAAACAGGAAAACTAGTAAGCAGTCCAAGCCAGTTACAGATGTAACACAGATTTTTTTCCCAAGTAGCAGGATTTCTTGCCTTCCATTTGAAGGGTTTCTAATGGCCTTGCATATATGTATGCTAACTCCAGGCTTGAACATTGTAACCTGTAAGAGTATAAAATCATGAAATTGGTTTTCCTGTGTAGGTTAGTCACTCACAATTATAATCATCTAAAAATTGGTCATGGCTTGGAGGTTCCTTTAAAAACTAAAAACAGAGTTATCATATGATCCAGCAATCCCACTTCTGGGCATATATCCAGAAAAGACGAAAACTCTAATTCAAAAAGATACATGCACCCCAGTGTTCATACCAGGACTATATAAATAGCCAAGACACAGAAGCAACCTAAATGTCCATCAACAGATAAATACATAAAGAAGATGTGCTATATAATCCAAAAAGAAACATGTACCACAATGTTCACTGCAGCACTATTTACAATAGCCAGGACATGAAAGCAACCTAAATGCCCATCAACAGATGAATGGATAAAGAAGATGTGGCACATATATACAATGGAATATTACTCAGCCATAAAAAGGAATGAAATTGAGATATTCGTAGTGAGGTGGATGGACCTAGAGCCTGTCATACAGAGCAAAGTAAGCCAGAAAGAGAAAAACAAATACAGTATGCTAACTCATACATATGGAATCTTAAAAAATGGTACAGATGAACCCAGTGACAGGGCAAGAATAAAGAAGCAGATGTAGAGAACAGACTTGAGGACACAGGGTGGGGGGTGAAGGGGAAGCTGAAACGAAGTGAGAGAGTAGCATTAACATATGTACACTACCAGATGTAAAATAGATAGCTAGTGGGAAGCTGCTGCGTAAAACAAGGAGATCAACTCAATGATGGGTGATACTTAGAGGGGCGGGATAGGGAGGGAGGGAGTTGCAGGAGAGCGGGGGGGGGGGGGGAATTCATGCAATAAGGAATGGGAAAAATAAAAGAAGATGTGGTATATATATACAATGGGATATTACTCAACCATAAAAAAAACAATGAACTTGCAGAGGATGGACACGAGGTTGGGGGGTGCGGGGGGCGAAGGGAAAGCTGAGACGAAGTGAGAGAGTAGCATAGACATATATATACTACCAACTGTAAAATAGATAGCTAGTGGGAAGTTGCTGTATAACAAAGGGAGACCAACCCGACGTTGGGTGATGCTTTAGAGGGCCAGGACGGGGAGGGTAGGGGGAAGTCGCGGGAGGGAGGGAATGTGGGGATATGTGTATGAGTGCAGCTGATTGACTTTGGTGTACCTCAAAAGCTGGTACAAGAGTGTAAAGCAATTATATTCCAATAAAGAGCTAAAACAAAACAAAACAAAAAAACAATGAACTAATGCCATTTGCAACAACATGAATGGACCTAGAGATTATCATACTAAGTGTATTAAGTCAGACAGAGAAAGGCAAATATATATATGTAACTGAACCACTTTGCTGTACACCCTAAACACTGTAAATCAGATATACCTCAATTTAAAAAAATTTAAAAAAAAATAAAAATTAAAAAATGAATTGGGCTCAATTTAGAAAGTGACCTTTCACTTTGATTAGAACCTAAGGTTTATAGATAGCAGACTCTATATCCATCATATCAGGTATATTTTCTAGAAGCGATATGGGAAAGAGGCCTTTCAGAATGTGCACTTAAGAAGCAAAACTGGTTTTCCATCAAACAATTTAAAAGGCTTCCCAGGGCTTTTATACTTTATTTTATTATTCCTGATTTTTAAAGTCTTCTAGTGATAAAGAATAACAATGGAAAATACAACCATTAGGGGTTGACTGTGAAATGACACACTGCTCTAACAATGAAACCAATTCTACCTTAATAAACCACACACAAATCTCTTCCTCAGGAGAGCAGTAGTGACTGATTTGCCCTACAAATCATTTTAAAGCCCAGCTAACCATGTGGCAAGTTCATCATTCTCTGAAGTCATAAAGGACCACAGCCAGGTTAGCTAGAACTGCATCCTCCAGAAGCAAGACACTAGGAATGTCAGGGTGGCAATTGTCTCTCCTCTCGTAAATGAATGGTTAAAACTGCTTTCTGTTTTCACCCTTGATTAGGTCTGAATATCTTTTGCTTTAGTTTTTGTATAGGTTCAGCCTGTTTTACTAGGAGAATTTTGGGATCAAATGAGCTCTCTCTAGGTTTTAATTTCTTATTTTTAGAAAACAAATGAGTTACATGAAATATTCTGCAACTTTCCATCTTTGAAACTCTCCTCTAAGCTTCTCTAATTTGGGAATTAGCAATTTTGTTTGTATCTTAAACTCTGAGTTTGAGAAGAAAGCAGCTTACTATTTTGCATTATATTTACATGAATGACTAACCCTAAAATACCCTCTGGCAGTTGGTTCTTCTAAGTGCTTCAACGTTCTTTTTTGAACTTTATTTAGAATATTTATGGGTAAACATTGCTAGGTACTGCGCAGCAGGGGTTTTACAATCAGCCTACCTAGGTGTTCCAAATTTTGGTCCACTACTTACCAGTCAATTGACGTTGAATGCATTGCCCAGTTTTTCTTAGCCTCAGTTTCTTCATCTTTAAAATGGCAATAACAATAGTATATCACAGGACTGATGAGAAGAATCAATAAGACGAGGCATATAGAATGTTTTGTATAATGCCTGGCACATGGGAATTGTTCAATAATTGCACTTATATGTTTTTGTATTTCTTTACTAGATTGTAACTAGACAGAGAACATTGGTAGCTACTTTTTTTTAAATAAATTTATTTATTTGGTTGTGCTGGGTCTTCGTTGCTGCGCACAGACTTCTCTAGCTGCGGCCAGCGGGGGCTACTCTTTGCTGTGTTGTGCAGGCTTCTCAGTGTGGTGGCTTCTCTTGTTGTGAAGCACAGGCTCTCAGCGTGCAGGCTTCAGTAGTTGTGGCACGTGGGCTCAGTAGTTGTGGCTCGTGGGCCCTAGAGAACAGGCTCAGTAGTTGTGGTGCACAGGCTTCATTGCTCCACAGCATGTCGGATCTTCCTGGACCAGGGCTTGAACTCGTGTCCTCTGCATTGGTAGGCGCATTCTTAACCACTGTGCCAACAGGGAAGTCCTGGTAGCTACTTCTTGATGTGTCTAGACACCCAATTTAGAAACCTGGCAGTCAGCTTTCCCCCCATCTGTACCTGTTGATCTCACCTCCTAAATATTTGTTGAATTCTTCCTCCCATCCCTGACTACCAATGCCCCCATTGAAGAAATCCCCATCTATCGCCTGGATGATAATAGCATCCTTACATGTCTCACTGCCTACACAGCTGCCAAAGTGACTTTTCTATAATACAAATATTGCCATCATTTCCCCTCTTGATCAAAACTCCACTGCGTAAAGGACAATGTAGCTTGGCTTTTAAGGATCTCAAAAAATACGGTGCTTTATCTCCTCTTTGCATACTAGGCTTTAGAAAAAAACCACAGAAGGATCTCATGGAGAGCATCAATGAAGATTTAATCAATAAGGTAGAAAGAGAATCAGAACAGTACCCTGTTCTATAAGAAACATCAATAGTATTTCTCCTTTCTCAAAAAGATAGGATACTGCTCTATAAATTTAGGAATAAAACAGCTAAAGAAAACATAGCAGGACAGGCTCACACCTGAGTATTTTTCTCTTCTAACAAGAAAGAGGAAAATGTCTACCTACCACAAAATTAATAAACTTTTGGACAGCAAAAGAAATCAAAGCTGATAACTCTATGAGGTTTAAGCTTAATTTTAGGGGGAAAAAAAAAACCCTAAGTCATCTGTGTCCAGCCTATGCCTCGGACAGACTGTAACCACTAAATTACTAGTAACCACTAAAGTATTAGTGCTTCACTTGACCTTATTTCCCCAGATACCACTGCCACTACTGACCAGCAGCATCCAATAGGCTGAGAGAATAATGTCATAAACAATCCTCAGCAACTCTGCCTTCTGGAAGTGCTGCTCCTGCCAATGACATCACAGCTTGTCAGCTCGATATGCCACTGGCATATGGGCCCACTTTAAGTGGTGATAATAGACAGCATCGGGCCATCCAGTTGCATCCCATTTTGAGATCACATTACAAAGCAGTATGAAGTCCTGGGCAAGATAGGAGGACTGACACTTTTTTACTGTCTCTCTAGCATCACTATGTACTTGAAAAGGAAAAGCAATCATGAGAAGAGTGTGAACATAATCATCTAGCAACTATTTTAGAACTGTGGCTTACAAACTTCTTTCTTAGATACTTTACAGGAGATAATCAGAGAAAGCCACTATGATTCCTATTTTAAGGATAAATAAACTGAAGCTCAACTGAGTTTCCCAAGGTCACTGAATAAGATGTGGCCATCACATGTTCTGTCTTCATATTTTCTGTATTTGTTGCACAATCAGAAGCAGATAGAACCATCCTCCGTGGTGTCTGCTTTTTATGCAGGCATATTCAAGATAAGGGAGCAAGGCCCCTCTTGAGAAGCTTGGGCTCAGACTATTGTTCTCTGTAATAGCGTGGATGGCCAGCTGCTGGCTTTGATTCAGTAGCCAGTTGTAAAAAGTGAACAACACTTGCACAGAAGCAAAGTAGAAAGCAGCCCTCCTTGGGGACAGCTTGAACTCAATAAATAGCTCCATTAGTTTAAGGCGGCAGATATGCACAGGGATACAGAGAGAACTCACAAAGGCACTGTTTCTTTCTGCCTTTACTAATTGGATCTAACTTCTTTCAGTGGTTACTGGTTAATAGGACTGGGCAGATGGTCCTTAGAATTGAAGGGACATTAAAGGTTCATTTTGCTCACCCGCCTGTTCTTAAACAGAACCACCCTTAACACCATCTCAGATTTTTCTGTTGTATTTCTTTAAGATTTTTTCCTAATTATAAAAGTTACATAAGCCCATTGAAAGGATTTTGAATTATACAGAAAATTATCAAGAAAAAAATTAAAATCACCTACAATCACCTACAATCACTCTAGATATGACCATTGTTACATTTTGATGTTTCCGTTCAATTTTTTCTGTGTATGTTTTTATCATTTTCAAAATTAACTTTATTATATCCTGCTTTTTTCTCTTACCATTATATGAGAGAAGCTTGATTATATGATGAGAAGCTTCCTATTAAATATTCTTGAAAAATATTACTTTAAATGGCTGCATTTTTCTCTCATATGGATATACCAAAATATGTTTAAACTTGTTTCTACAGTTCAATAGTCAAGCTTATTTTGCTATTAATAAAGAATGCTGCAATATCATTCATTTACAGAAATGGTTGCTCAAGTTTCGGATTATTTTCTTAGACAAATTCCTAGAGAGGGAATCATTAGCTGAAGGAACATTTTGACTTTTACTATAACTATTTTTTTACTACAACTATGACTTTTTTGTTTTTAAGAAAGCACAAGCAATATGTAAGAGGGATCCTTTACATTCATCAGCTTTGAATACTATGTTCTATATTTACTTGAATTTGCTAATCCAAGAGTTTGTGAATATTCCTGAAATATGTTTTATTTTTAAAGACATTCAGAGAATGAGATTTGACATCCTCCCTTGACAAAACTCTGCATGACTGATTGAAAATAAACTGACTTTGAAAAGTTATACCAAAGTCTAAAATGTTACACACACTTGTCATTGTTGTTGTTTGATGCAAACTAAAGTTAGGAACAAGAGATAAAGTGATATGGAACATGAAGGAAATTTAATCATATTTTGAACATACCATATCTCAAATAAAAGATTTCTTGGTGTCTTAGCTAACATAAATCAAGTGTATTTTTCTCCCTTACTGTCAAAAAGGTATTTCAAATTTGTCGACCTGAGTATTTTAACTCTTCTATCTCCTTCTATATTACAAAAGCTCTTCGCTCTGTTTTACTTGGGAATGCAATGAAGTCACTGACTAGTTGTGGCTGTAAATATTCACTGATAAATTAAGCAGGAGAAATGATACAAACTCCCCACTTTCCAAGATAAAACCTGACATTGACCCATGTAGCAGATTTTCAATGGGACAACTGTTATCTAATATTTCTCAGACCACTGAACCACCTCACAATGGATAAGAACATCACATTATTTTTTTCTTCCTCCCTCCTTTCCATCTACAATGATAAGTAGGTATGGAGAAAACAAAACAACAACAAAAAATTTCCAGCCTAGTAAAGTCAGATACTAATTATAGACTTCTTACCAAAAAAAGTATTGAACTATTTCCTTAAAAAATGCAACATGATCAATAATCAACTATAATGGATTGCACATCTCAATGCTTAGAATATGAAATTCTACAGTGAATAAAAAATCATTCTCTAACATCATCTTCTTCAGAAAGCTTGCCTGATTAAGTGGATTAATCTACAGTTTACTAAGCTTAGGTAACAGCATGACAACTGGGTTTTAGCTAACACTGATACTGGAAGAAAGCTATCAATTCCTAAGAATATAATGCCTACAGCAACGTTTTTTTCCAAATGTAGTATTCTTAGCACCAAGAAAAGAATCTCCTGGAATATTTGTTTCAATGCAGATTCCTGAGCCATTTCCAAATTCCTGAATCAGAATCTCAGTACGGTTGGAAATATCTTTTTTGAACAACATCCCCAGATATTCTTTTGCATAGTAAAGTTTGAGAAAGGCAGAAGATTTCTATATCTAAAGCATAATAGCTCTTGTTGCCAAATATCAACCTAAGAATATGTAACCAGTTCACCAAATCCAGTACTATTTGAGGAAAAGAATGTCAATAATTATTTGTGAATATACTGCCTTTTCTTGAATCAGAGGCACTGTTGGGAAAACCAGCCATTCATAAAATATTCTGCCATTTAGCAAAATCTCTCTGAATCACTATTTATAGTTATTTGTTTAATTCAGATTAAAGAGGTAAATAATGCTCAAGAACCCATGCTAGACCCTCTCCCTGTGTACATCACGTCTATTCTGGCACCCAGGTTTCCACAGATGAAGTTTCACAGGCCCCTGTCTTTCTTTCCCATCTGTCATTTGCCACCAAACCCGCTTGCAGTAAGATGGCAGTGGCACAGTATATTGGATTATAACGGGTTTTCGGAGGTGATTTTGAGGACATCCATTTGAAAAGCGCAGGAAATATTATCAAGGTCTAAAGTGAAAAGATCCTCAGCCAGGACATGAGGACTGGAACTGAAGAGGAACATCTTTCCAAAGTCACATGAATTTAAATGTATTAATCATGCCTAAGGAAATTATCATATGGGAAAATATTGTGTGACAGATATTTTTAAAATCTGATAAAAAGACACAATTACTGCCTGTCAATATTATATATATTGTTCTTATTCACAGTTGAGTAGAATTTAATTTATTGAAACATGTGCTTACCTCTCTACTATCCTCAATTGATTACAACTAATTATGTAATAGTAATTTAGATACAAAAGTAGTATTTCTCAGACTTTAGTGTGTATACAAAAATCTTTCTAACATGCAGATTTTGATTCTTAGGTCTGGGGTGGGGCCCAAGATCCTATATTTCTAACAAACTACAGATAATATGAATGCTGCTGATCTGAGGATCACACACTTTGAATAGCAAGGTACTAAGTGCATTTTAATAACCATTTTTAATTAAAGTATAGTTGATTTACAATGTTGTCGAAAGTGCGTTTTTAAATCTATGCCTACTGCACCATACATGAGGCACTTCCAACCTTGTGGTTTTATGAGTAATGTTTAGAGCATGAGAAAAAAAAGTTGCTGAAATATCCCACCATTTCATAAATGTATCTGAGCTCTTACTAGCGAGCCAAAAATTACAAATCCATGGTACTTTTCAAACAGCAGCAACCAACCACGTACTACTTCTCTCAAAATATGCATTAGCCACTCAGTTTTCACAGATCTGGCCCCATTCTTTCTCATCCTTGCCTTCGACTCTCTTCCTGGGCACCCAACTCTGCCAGTCAAAATTTTACACATTTAAAGTCCATTGAAATATTACCTTCTTCATGAAGTTTTTCCTGATGGCCTCAAATAGAATGTAATTTCCCCTCCTTCTAAATTCTCGTACTTTCAAGTAGACACATTATTATAATTACTGTCCTATGAACATCTACTAGGACTTGGCCATCTACCTTTGCACTTCCTTTAGACCAGTTGTTCTTTCTCAAATCCAGTGGTACATTATGCCTCTGAGGAGACCTGTGAAAAATACTGAGGCCACAAGCCTCACCTAAGACTGATTAAAGCAAAGTCTCTGGGCAGTGAGACCCAGGCATCAGAATTGTCTTGAAATTCTGGGATTCATGTCACCACCGTTGAGCATCACCATCTTAGATGGTAGGTGATCTGAAGGGTTGCACTAAGTCTTAGGCATAAACATTTGTAATAGGATACTCAATTCAACACAATAAATATTTACAGAGGGCCTTGAACACTTAAGAGTAGGCACGTAACAAATATACATCTAACTGAACATTTACATTTGTCATATTTGAACACTGAAAGCACATCAATCAAACATTTTTATTCTTCACAACACATTCTTTACTGATAGACTGTCAATAACAGACCAAATCCTCCGTGTAAAAAAAAACTTTGAAATTGCTGATCTATTCCTCAACTCTTCTGCCATCAAATGTTCACCCTGTAGATTCAGATTTTCCATAAGACTGGGTCCAATTTCTTTTCTTTTTTCAAAAAAGCACTTTTCTCCTCTCTTCAAGTTGAATAGATATTACAAATCATTAATGGAATTTTCAGCAGCAACCATACTGGAAATAATCAGCTGACATCCAAGGTAGGGCGCACTTTTTGCTGCTGTCAAACAAAATTAATCACAAGCTTCCAGCATGCTGAGTACAGGCGGCTTGGGCGCCATCAGATGAGGTGTTTCTATGGCCTGGCAGCCCTCGATGATCAGCAGGAGAGCCAAGCTGTTTTCAGAAAACACCGCAATGGGTTTCTGTATCTTCCCTTCTTTTCTTTCTTCTTTTCAATTCCTAAAGGAGAATCTCCTGGCAATGCACCCAGGAGATTTTCTTGCCATGGAAACAAGGAAGTGGGGTGTTTGAAAAGCTGGTTATAGGAAAGAATGCCATTCTCCTTGCTTTGTTCTACCTCTGCCTTATAGTCTCCTGCAAAGGACTCAGGGAATTATTTAAATAATTCAGGCTAAGTCCTAGTTTCACCTGAAATTACACAGATGATCCAGGTATACCGGGTTGCCCTGGTCAAGTTACCCAGATATATCTATTCTAGTATTCTTCAGTACTATTTAGTTGAGATCTAAGTTGTATATGCCCAATAAATAATGAGTTAACTTACTCATAATTTAAAAAATAAATTAACTGAGCAACATTTATGTGCCAGGTATTATGCAAAACTCCAAGAATTAAAGGACACAGTGGAGAAAATAGGCAGGTCTACGAACAGTACAATGCAATTGTCATAAATTCTATAATAGAGTTTGAACAGGGACCCTCTCATATTTTTAACTACAGCACCCAATAAACAATCTAAACACATGCTTTGGGAGCTGGAAAAGAAAGACAGCAAAAAAAAAAAATTTTTTTTAAGGAAATATTTTTTAAGAAAAAAGAAAGAACAATCAAAGTCATCATGGTAATTTCTTATATTTTGGTTGAGTGTTGAATAAGGCATTGTTATTGCCTAAGCAACTCCCACAACCTCCCTACACAACTCACTGGGCAATCTCACACCCCACTCCACCCACCCCCCACCCCGCCCCAGTACCTCTAAGAAAACAGTCTTCTAATTTTGAGAATATCTCTTGCTTACTTTATCTGAACACCACAAAGGCCAGTCTAGCAAGAAAATTAACATTTGAACACCTGGATAGACTAGCACTTGAACTCTAGCATTCAAAACACAGTTTTCCCCCAGAAATTCAACTGTCTATATGTTGCTTGAGTTTGCTTGTTAAATGATTCCATACAACTGAATCTCTGATTCATCCCTGGCCTGCTGGAGACACCCTAGAAAGAGGATCTGGTCTTAGTACATAAGGATTGTTACAGAAGCTGTGTCTTATTGGCCTTCTTTCCCATACCAAGTAACCCTTAGGGTATCATGAAGCCAGAGCCCCTCCTGCTTATATCAATAGGGCAGTGGTAAAAGCGTCGGTAAAAGTGGGGGGTCAGTCTGTAAATGCCTCCTCAAGGTACTTGTCTTTCTGTCTGATCTCTCTGGCTGTACAGCGCTGATTTTATTAAAAAGAGGGGATGGGTAGGGTGCACCGCTATCTAAGCCTAGACCAGATTATAAAGCTATTACGGCAACAAAAGGGAGGTAGTTAATCGTACCAGGGGCGTGGGGAGTGAGTAGGGAAGAGTAAACAGGTTAGTCAATCAAGGAAAGAGGAAGCCTGGTTAAGGAGAAGGTGGATTTGAGTTAAGCCTGGGAGGAGTGTTTTTGGCAGCCAAGGTAGGCTACAGTCCAGATAAGGTACAAGGTATGAAATAGATGGAGATGTTCACAAAGTCCTGCCTGATCCCTTGGTCTGAGTAGGGAACTGTACTGTGCATTTCTAAAGAACTCTTTAAAAATATGCAGCATGGCCTTCATCACAGGGAACTGTAAACGCTGTTTATTATCTAGCCTACCACCCTGTCAGCTGACTGACGTTGGAAAACATGCTGTTATATCTGCCAATCCCTGTCTCTAATCTGAGTGGAAAGACATCAGGTCTAAGCTTCTGTCAGCTCTTATTTCATTTAGGCTTTGTTTTTAAATAAATGTGAGGCAATTAAGACACGTACAGTATACATTAGAAGCAGTCATTATTTCAGGACTATGGGATGGCTGTCACCTCAATTTAAAGTGAACTCAGTCTTATTCTTAGGGCTTTCTCCTGTCTGTTATTTCTTTCTAAATAAATCTAACTAGACACTCTTGGTTCATCACGTCTCTGGGGTGTGATAGTGTCCTTCATCCATCACCATTACTGTCATCAAAACTGGATGTTATGATAGGTACTAAGGGTTTACTAAGCAAGTATATATAAGCATTTCAAGTGTCCCAAGGGCTTATTGTCTCATACAGAAAAGACCAAGGTAGAATGGGATGGTAATGACATATGCCATACATTAATTTAATTAGTATTTAAGGGTTTTCAAAAGACTCAGTGCACTCAATGGCAGCAGCAAGTAAAGCTGGGAAAGTTACACAAGGGAATGAGGCCACTGGATCCCCATTCGAAGAAACGTATTACAGTCTGAATGAGTAGGAATGGTTGCTGCCCAAGAAAATAAAGCGTGTTTAACTGGTTGATTCCAAAATTGTAGTGATAGACTCACAGGGCAAACAAATATCCTGTCTTTCAGACAAATGCAGTGCTTTCCTGATATACCAAAACCAAGCAATTCAAGTAACTGCATTTTTGTTGGAATTCAAACTCAGCGTCACTAAGTTTAGTTGGAATCAGAAGAAAAAAACTCAAACATGGGGCGATGCCATTTGTACTGATTAGTCCCAGAGTAAAAGATGCCAAGTAATCATGTGCTTAGAGAATCAGCACTACACTTCTAATTAGAACTCACAATTTCATAAACTTCAGTGACGCTGAGACTTTTAAAATGATAAAGTGACAATGTCGGCATTCTAGGAATAGAGCTCAGTAGAGGACAAAGGAAAGCTGATCCGCTTTGTCTAGCAGAAGGGAAAGCATTCCACCACAAGAGAAATGAGTGCTACATTTTAATTTGGAGAATATAAAACATAGACTTTCTGAGCAGAAAGGCACAGAGAGAATTCATGTGCCAATCATCTGCAGTGTCCACCCAGGATGAAAAACAAAACAGACAAGTGGTATGAAGACTGACATGTGGGGACTTCTCTGGTGGTCCAGTGGTAAAGAACCCGCCTTCCAATGCAGGGGACGCAGGTTCGATCGCTGGTTGGGGAACTAAGATCCCACAAGCCACAGGGCAACTAAGCCCACGTGCCACAGCTACTGAGGCCATGCACCCTGGAGCCCATGTGCCACAACTCGAGAAGAGAAAACCTGTATGCCCCAACTAGAGAGAAGCCCACACTCCACAACCAGAGAACCTCGCACACCACAATGAAGAGCCTGCATGCCACAACTAAGATCCCACACAGCCAAAGGTAAAAAAAAAAAAGAAAGAAAGAAAGAAAAGAAAGACTGACATGTGGGCTGACCCTTGACCCACGAGAGTCATACAAAGTCACAATATTGACTGGGACATCCAACCGGGCTTGGGATAAATGGGTTAGATTATTCTGGTCAAATGTCATACAGAGGGAGATAATACCAATTTACAGCACAGGGTAGAGCTGTAAAGGTCCCACACCTAGAAAACAAGATGAAAGGGAGGAGGAGATTACCAGAGCCAAACAGAAGAGAAAACTTTGGCAGCACCACTACAGGTAGAATGGTCAGGCATCCCTAAGGGAGGCTAGAGAGGAGGAATGAATAGGGGTTGTGGTAAAGCTAAAAGTGATGAGTTATAGGAACACACTGGATATTCAGCATGATAAAGAACAAGGAGTCACATGCAGCCAAGGTTAAAGAGAAACATTACCCTTTAATGGAAAAGTTTAGCATAAATGATGATGCAATAAAGAGATGAGCAGCTCTTTCTTGTCTTATTTAATTTCATTCGGTAGCAAAATACTCAGTTTAAGGTATCGTGCAGCTGTGCCAAAGGCCAAGTGCATTAACTATCTAACTTTTAAAAGAACAATTGCAATAGGGAAGTCTCACGAACGTATGCGGATCTTCTTGGAGTGTGTTACCCCTTCTTTTACTAAGTACACCTTCTCCTCTCCCAGGCTTCCTGAGGTGTGTGGCTGTTGCTAATCGTCCACGGTAGCCCGTGCTGGAGACCTGGACGACAGCCTGCTCTAATTTGGTTCATTTGATGGCTTGTGCCAATAAATTCTAAAATTCGGCTCTCCAGGTGGCAAGGCTGTTTTATAACAAATTGCTGGCTAATTAGGGCATAAATGTTCCTTTCTTCATTTCTCCCTGACCTTGCTGATGACATGCCTAGAGTCCTCTCTCGCTCCTTTTTCTACAGTATCCCCTGCGATCTGTTCACACCACCTATCACTTCCAAGACTTTGATCTTCATTTCCAACTTTCTTAATCTGTTGAGTCCCTTACTTGATTTTATATCTTTTTAGTGTTTCCCTAAATCTAGAGTGGTACTTTATTATGATTTCTTATAAAATTGCCTACATTTCGGGACTCTTAGCCGTGTCATTATTCTCTTGGTAACAAATATACATCATTAAAGTCATTTCTGATCATTCTCTTGATTCTCACTTGATATCAAACTCTAATCTAATATCTGGGGAAATACATTCAGGTGCTTCTCTAGGCACTTTTCTAATCCATTACTAAAAGAGTATAGTTTTATTTGCTTTTCATCATATGTTATCAAGTTAAAATTTTCCAAAGGTTTTCAGGGATGCCTATTTGTATGACATTCACAATATGGCAACTGGTGGAAGCAAACAAGGGTAACATAAGTTTAAAGGACTTCCAGGGATCTCTAGTTTGCAAATTATTTTAAAATAACAACGTAAATATTCTTACAATAATTTCCATCACCATTTACATGCAACACATCCAGTATATACATAACATAATTGCCCAATTTGGTGTATCTTTACAATTCTTTCATTGTATAGGAGAAATTCATACATGAAGGCAGAAAGAGCTTAAAGATTTTTATCTGCTATTCATAGACAATTATTAGCAGATTTGTTTTGTTGTAAAGATGTGGCTCTAAAGTTCAGATCCTTCCAACACGCAGGAGAAAACTGAAGGAAAAAATAAAATATTACAGAGAGAGAGGATTTATTTAGGGTTTCTTTGGGAATAGTTGCCCAAATGATCTCTTTAAGTTGTGATCTTTAATGACCACTTTAGTTTGGGGATAACTGCCCAAATGATATATTTAATGGCTCAACTATACAGACTCATAACAGCATGCTTAGAAAATCAACAGGCATGACTCAATGTCCCCAAAGACACATGATTGTGTGAGCAGCAGACAGGAGAACAAGCTTGGTCCACCTAACCAGGGAGAAACACGTGACCAGTTAACTTATTTTCACTGTGGCCATGCAGCCTGGGTGAAAAACCAGGCAACCTTAGATTCATGGTTTGGGTTAGCATATACAAAGTTCAGTCTCAGAGGAACACTTGTTAGAATCTAAGCCTGGCATTCATATGTGGGGAAACCAAATTTTGAGGCAAAGATGAGCATGTTCTCTTTCCCAGCTCTCCTAGGAATTTTTCTATCTCCTTTCGTTGTCTCTAACCTGAGAATCTCTTTCTTAGCCTTTCCTGGAACTACAGGCGTCCCTCCAAGACTGTCCTCCACCTATGAGTGATTTCATTACTTCTCATGATTTCAGCCTCACCACACTGATCGTTCTTAAAATTATACCTGTCCTGATCTTTCCCCCAAGTATCACACTTCAAACGTTTGTTGGACTCTTCCCTCTGCATGTTCCACAGGAACCATGAGCCCTACAGGTGAGAATCAGGACCCAGCACCTTTCCCTCTGAACCTGCTTCTCCTCTGCTATTGGCTATGTCAGTTGCTAGGACCACCAGCCACCAAGTCCCCAGAATTGGATACCTAGGCATCATTTTTGACTCTTACTCTTCCCCTACTTCACCTCACCACTAAGTCCACTCAATGGCCTGATCAGACTCACATAACTTTATCTGTCCCTTTCTCTCCACTGCTACCACCACTACATCTTAGTTTATTCCCACATCACATCTCCCAAGCTTTATAACTCCCTAAATAAATTCTGTCTGTAGATTTTCTCATTCTCTGCAGTCTCCACAGTGATGGAAAAAATATATCTGGTTGTGTCACCCCACCGCTTAAAGCCTTTTAAAGT
The DNA here is from genome assembly GCF_030028045.1 of Hippopotamus amphibius kiboko. NCBI lineage: Eukaryota > Metazoa > Chordata > Mammalia > Artiodactyla > Hippopotamidae > Hippopotamus > Hippopotamus amphibius. Next base: position 82,012,998 of record NC_080198.1, read on the forward strand.
CTCCTTTTTAGCTGCACAACATACAGTCCAAATCCATTACCATGAGGCACAATAACTTTACTTCTGCCTACACCTTCAGCCTCATTTTTCATTTGCCCTACTTATTTTTCACTTTATAATCTAGCAACAGAAAACCTACATGATGCTCACTATTTCCAAGCCTTATTCTATGCACTTTACACACATTAATTCACATAATTCTCTCAGAAACCCAATTAGGCAGGTTCTTTAATTACCTCAACTTTTACAGATGAGGAAACTTAGACACAGAGAAGCTAAATCACTTGTCCAAACTTACATACCTCACACATGTCAGAGCACCTGTTCCATTCCAGATTCCAACCTTAGCCCCAATATGCCCTTCTTGCCAGGGTATGCTGGCCTGTTTTCACTTTCCCATGACATGAGTTATGCTCTAAGCTCTGTTGGAAATGTTTCTGTTGCACCTGTGCCTGGATCACTCCCACTTATCCTTTAAAGCTCAGCTTAGTCATCAGAATTTGCGGGAGTTCTTGCCTGGCCTTCCCTGTGCTCTCGTACTACACTATGCATATTTCCATCATGTCAGTTATCATATAATAAAATAATCACCTATTAAATGAGGGAGACCTATTCCTGGGCCTCGAGGAATTCATATCCTATTTGTATTTCGCTCCACACAGTGTCTGGCCATTAAGAAGCATTCAGTAAAAGTGTGTTGAGTGAGGAATTCATAATACATGGATGAATAGAGAGCACCTCCACTGGTAACCAAGAACTTTTCTTAATAAGAGCACCACAACAATGGGACTTTAAGAACTCACAGAATGAGTCAAGCAGCCCCTGCAGTCAGCTTACAAAAACTGTAAGAGGCCTAAGTGTGTGTGTGTGTGTGTGTGTGTGTGTGTAATATTTTCGGGGGGAGGACAACATGAATCAAGGGAGGAAGAGATTTAAAATTGCAGCTACACAGACTGTTCAGTAAAATCAAGCACCTTTCAGAGATGGATATGTGTTCAACAAATCCACAAACAGTTTCCCAGTAATGCTTGGATTTTGGCTACCTTTTTAGTTTCTTTTAAAGTTCTAATTTTAAAAGGGCTTAAAGTATCGTAAAGTATATAACTGAACCCAGCAGACAGCAAAGTAGTGACTCCAGCAAAGTAGTCCCCTTTTTACACATCCCAGCTGAAAAGCAGCCATAGATTGGGAGCACTAGTAAAACAAGTTTTCATAAAGCATTTGATTAGTAAATATCAAGAAATTAGCTTTCGCATAATAACCTTGCAGATGAAAACTTGGCACATCACTTGGTGTTAGAAACATGGCTTGTCCTCACTGTCAACCTGACCTGAGTCTCCTTCATAAGCAGATAAGGGGCCTTTGTAAAGCTGTACCTTGCTCAAAATCAACACTTAAATGCTCTTCTCATTGCTAGGCTTTGATTGCTCTTTAAAATGACCTCTAAGCAACAGAAAGATCACTGTTTCAGCAGTTAGGAGACCTGAAGTCTAGGCCCACTCTGCCATTAAAGACTTACGTGATTTCACTCAACGTATTTGATTTCTCTGCATCTCAGTTTCCTCATATAAAATAAGACATTTGGATTTAGAAATTTTAAGCTAATTCCGGCTCTATTTTAAGCTACTTGGAGCCCTAAAAGTTTATACTCTCAGAGAAACTAGTATGAATCACACAGTAAAGTCACTTGCATGCAGAAACACATCAACACACACACACACACACGCATGCGTGACAGATTGAGCAATCATAAACATATTGGTTTTGCAATAATAAAAATATTACCTTTGTTACACAGATAGCATAGGTGTTATGGATATTTGAGAGGTATTACATTTGTTTAAATTTCAATTCTAAAATTGTTTATTTGTTAGAAGCTCTACAGATGCATAGAAAATGAACTGCAATTTGTGATTCAGATCATAAATAAAAGATTGTTTACTTCTCAAAGAACCATACAAGGCCATAATCTTCACAGTAGTCTGGATTTTCTAAAAACAGAGAAAAGGGGGGGCTTCTGGCATGGGAAAAACAAAAGGTGGATGTTTGCCACACCAGAGTACAGAGCCCTCCTGGTTAATCCCGGCTGAATCCTGACTGGCATGCCTGCTGTTATGTATATACCCACTGAACAATTGGCACCTGCACATAGGAAACACGATTAAAGCAGGCACAAAATCCTATCATCATGATAAGCCCCTGGGAGTATTGTTGAGGGAATTTAATCCACACAGAGAGGTGATGAAGTAGGTGGAAGGGACTTTTTTTTTTAACTATTAGACTTGCAGTGAAATCCAATTATGTCATATCAAACTCTAAAGGGTTTCAATTTCATAAAGAATTAAAGAGGCAAAAATTTCTCAAAAATAAGTAATATGCATCTTTAACACCAAAAAGCAATACAGTTTAAACTGGACCACAATGCTAAAAGTTCCAAAAATGAGTTTCAATGAAAGGAAAGCCATTTGTATTGTACATATCTACTGGAAAAAAAAAACCTCTTTTTGGGTTTTTGAAAAAAATCCAATTTCAGTTTAATGTTTTAGGTCAACTCCAGAATAAAACATTGTATTAAAAGGGGCTGAGTGGTGAGCTTTCCATACATAAAGTGTCATTTGAGCCATCAAATGAAATACAGAAGCAGAAAAGTATTTTTCCCTTTGCAACCTAAACAAATTCTAATGTATTTAGTTGAAAATTAGCAAGAATTATCACAATGTCTACTCAAAATAGACAGGAGATTTCTTTTTCTGCCTTACTTTTATATTTGCTTTGAGTTCAGTTTCATAATTTTAAAAGTAGAAATATTTTATTATGAGACAAAATACCATTTTCCATAATTCAGTTCTTTGATTTCCACATTTACATTAATTTTCAAGAATTTTTACAATTAAAATATAAAAACAGCTATGTATAACTTCCAGCAAATGAAAATAATCTCTAATAAATATCGTAGATGTAGATTACTATTTACCAGTTTATTTGGCCTTCCATCTTCTCCCAACTGAGAGAGTGGCCACACAAAAACAGACAATGTTTTTTGATTGTGACAAAAAGCAATCCTTTTTACAATGGAAAATGACATATCTGCATCATTAAAGAAATACAAACTTTGACTAGACCCATAGTGAAAGTAAACTCAAGAACTACAACATATTTTCTAAGAAAGTAATACTGAAATCCACCTTTCTCAGAATTTCTTATTTTAACAATGACTGTTATCAAATATATCTTATCTGCAATATTAGCTGCTGGTATGATTTTACTAAATGATAACCCAGTGCTATGACTTAGAAAACATGGCAAATTTTGTGGTATCTTTTGCTATTATTTGGTAATATCCAAAGATTTGTTATACACACACATATATAAGAATACATGTTCATATATATTCCACTGGATATATTTTTACTAAATTTCATATTCAACTTCAAAATTTTAGATTGAGGTATAAATTACACTATAGAACTTGAATTTTGGTCAGCTATAACACAGACATTTATCATCTGTTACCTAAATTGGTATAAGCACCTCATTTCCTCCAGGTCACTTTAGGGTCAACAGAGATAATTACTTTTCATTGTGGCAGGCCTAGGGAAAATAATCAAATTAGCACTGTAGAAAGAAAAGGCAAAATATCAATTCTATTTTTAAATATCTCAGCCACACAGCCTTGAAATTACCGGATAAATAACAGATGAATACATACTAGACAACTGCCATGGAACAGATGCAAGGGATCATTCTCATACCCCAGAATGTTCAGTATATGGAAAAATGTAGTCAGCCATATCTGCCTAAGTATCAATCACCCCCACGATGGAATTATTTGTATCAAAAACATTCTAGGAGTTCCATGTTGGATTACATAGTCTCAGTTTACTGAATTATTCACAACTGCTCACTTCTTCAATTCATATAGTATGAAATATATGAATTTAATACTACTCAAAATAAGGCTCTTCTGGAGGTTAAACAAAAGGTACTATGAAAGGGTGATATGCGTTCATATAGAAACATACTAAGAGCTGTATAGCTGGGAAAGAACATAACAAGATCTAAATTCACTGATCACCTTGAAATGAACTTGAGAAATTGTTCCAAATAGTAAAAATTCCAAAATGCACACTACCATTACGTTATTACAAAGTACTAAGGTGAAATGTATCTGATATTTGAATTACAGATTAGGCCATCCCATGATAATCTCCACATGATCCTTGACTCCTGGGTTGAAACTTGAGACTGCCATCATAGATCCTGACATACACAGATAAAAACAGCCAAATCCACTCTAAGGGGAAGGAAGCTTATTTGAATATTTAGAAATTCAATTTCTAACTTCCAAATTAATAATCTGGCTGCAGACAAGAATCTAAAATCTGTACATGGCATATCACTAGGCTCAGAATGAAGATAACTCATTACAGAAACTTTCTAAGACAACAACAATAATGAAGACACTTCAAACAACCAGGCAACCATGAGTTAGAGTATGGTTAATTTTTTTTTTTTAAATCAAAAGCCATTTACAACAGTATCATAGCTGAAACTCAGAATAATACAAATGTATGTGTGTATATAAAATTTTTTCCTAAATTCTTTGACACTGTTATATAGGAAGCCTATAGAAAGTATCTCCTAATACCCTTTTCGAAAGGAAAAATTCATTGCTCTGCAAAGGAAAAAGAATACTTCCATTCAGCTAATTGTCTTCACATGTGGATAAATTATAAATAAGATGTTGTAAAAAAATAATCATCCCTTAAAATTATTATCAGAAAGAAGCAATAAGGAAAGGAACTTCACTATTTCATTGGACTCTGGCCAGTGATTCAGAAAATTGTTCCAAGAGTAGTTCTTTGTCTGATCAAGGCATTCTGTCAAAGTAAGAGTAACTTCCCAAACCACATATACTTGTTGCTGTTGCCTAAGAACAACCTTCACAAATCAGGCATGGAAGCCACTTGGGGTCAGGTCATCTGGAAGAATCTGCAGATGGAACAGACTTCCTATCCTCTCAAAAAGTGCAGGTTTCTACACGGGCCAGGGGACAATTGCCTGATTGCCCCATGTAATAGTCCAATCACTCCTACTGATTCTTTAACAACTGGAAAGAGGTCCCTGCTGTGTAATGAGATTATGGAACACATGATAGATTGGTGACCTTTTGCATTAGGACAAGCAACACAAACTCACTAACAAATTCCCCCTTATGCTGGAGAGGCCACTTTAAGGGTGTCAGTCATTTGACCAAAATAGCTGAAGCACAGATGGAAATACCAATGTATAAAGCTTCATTCTTCAGTGTTCCAGTGCTAAGACTGAGAACCCACATCTGGCTTGGATATTGTAAAAGCATCTGATCATTTTAGTCAACAACTACATAAAAAACATGTTCCTATTTGGGGATTTGTGCTTGTGTTTTAAACCATATTTGAAAAAAATCAAAGTAGCTTTTTAGATTCATTGGCCAATCAGTGAAGGCATATTGGCACAATGGGTTTCAGACAATGGGTTTATTTCTTTCATTCTTGATCCTATTTTAATTGTTTAAAACTTTGTACTATCAGCACAGCACAGGGTTTGGAGACAGGCAGAATGGTAGGTTTGACCCGGGGTAAAACCTGGGATAACTACATGGATTCAATCAGGGAAGTCTTTCAGTCCCTTTAGATATCAATCTGCACATCTTTCATATGAGGATGATGTAGTACCCACTCATCAGATTATGGCAAAGAGAAAACGAGGTAATCTATGTAGAACACTTAGCACAATGGCTAGCACCTAGTACTATGATAAGTATTTTTACTCAATATTTTTAACTATTGCTTTTTATCTTTTATTTATTCTTATAAAATGTTGTTCCCATGAGGTGAACTATTTTTCCTAAAGGATAATTTTTCTATAATTAAATTGCTCAGCTTATTGGATAAAACATAATTTATTCAAACAAGTTTGACTTAGGTAAACATCATACAGCCATAGAGAACCTCCATTTTACTTTCACTATTTTACCATTGTTACTCCTCAATTTGGATCGTCTACTAAAGATAGAATTCCGTTTTCATATTGAGGAGATAAGTTATTAGGGAGTAATCTTGACATATAAATATATGTCCATAGAATATCCATTTTTAAAAAGTGTGTGTTTGGGTAATAGATTTAGGTTTGCACACATTTAGCAGTATCCTCCTTCTGTCTCCCTTTGATCAGCTACTCTTTGAGGTTAAGCGTGAAGTCAATGCCTTTGAGACGGAAGAGAATTGGTCTGTATGGAATATAGCGGATGGACTGGCAGTATACCCTAAATAGCTGAGCAGTTCAAGTGAAAACCCAGTCACTATTCATCCTAAAACCCCAGGACGTGGACTTACTCAGCGTCTCGGGGTAACGTGTTACTCACGAACATTTTATTAATGCTACTCAATCGTGGTTTTCAAAGCAGTCTAAATTTATGAAAACAGATGTGTAATTTACATTAAGGCTTTTCACAGTCACTACTACAAGTTACAGGCTATAAGGAAAGTGTTGCCAATTTCTGAATTCTCAAAGTACAAATACAAAATTCTCAAAGAATTTTACACATATACGTTATTTTACTCCTGTCACTTGTTTCATTTTGTTCTGTATGTTGTCCTGGGAGAACCAAATCCCTTTTTGCTAGAACTAGGGGGTAAACTCTGCAATGTAAAATCTATTCTAATATCAGATTTACATGTTCAAAATGATCAAACCATTATGGTACCTTGAAACCCACACCAAAAAAAACGGCTCTGCAGATAAACCTCAGATGCAAATGTGTTTTATCTGCTGAATCTACACACTTTAATGCATGTCTTGAGAAACAGGTGGAAGCAGAGCTACTTATGGGAAATTTTCTCAATCCTTCTCACCTGTACTACACAAGATAAAGCATTACCAGCAGGATAGAGCAGTACCTTGACTTTCTACAGAGGATGGGAAGCTGATAATCATATCGAAAGGCATATTAGCTTTCTTCAGAGATTTAGAAGAGACATTACAACTTTAGTATGACAAATTTGCCTCAACCCTGTCACAGGCACACATCCCCATTACATGCTGTGTAACCCAGCAATGCACAGGTGTGTGGCTCTATAGCCACATCAAAGTACCAGGACAGAGGAATGAGTTATACAAATACACCATTATGATAACCCTCCTATCTTCATGCTGAGGCAGAACAGACCTGATTCCTATAGGCTATTTATGAAGTCTATGGGTTGGCCATTTAAATACAAGTTTTTGAACAACTTCTCTACACAAATGATGATATGTGATAAATCATGCTAAGCCTAAGTTGCATAGACAATTATTAAATATACTACTACAGTTCATGACAACAACATACACACAACAAATTCATATGTAGATCTCGTTTTTTGAATTTGACTGATTTAAGAGGACACGGAAATGATTTACTGGGTCAGTTAAAAGGAAAATACTACACAACTGTGTCAGGTGAAACACATCTAACACAGATTTGATTGGATGTGACACAATTAAGGCAGAAATGCATACTCATTTTAATAAGCCAATAGGATGGGTAGCTCTAATAGTTCTAATGGTCTCTCTAAACTACTGAATGCAAAGTGTCTGTACTTGTTCTAGTTTTTCTCCTTCCTGATTTTCATTTTAGAATACTGGTTTTTAGCTCTGTTGCTACCCCTCTGTGCAATGATTACGAGACAATGCCATAAAATAAGAGAGGAGGGCATCTTGCCACCACACGCTCTCAAATCAGGGCAAATATTTAGAACACCCAGGAAAAGGAATCTTTAGGGATACACATTTTATGAAAAGAGAACTGAAATCCTGACACAGAAAATACCAAATTTCTCATACATAATTCTCGTAATGTTTTGCTTTTTTAAAGCTTTCAATAATTTTTTAAAAGTTAGAACACCCTCACCTAAACTGGCTTCATTTGCCACATAGAGGTATTTGTTGCTAAAGATCTGCATTATAGTAAATTATTACATTATCACATTAAAATGCTTATAAAGGTGTCACTTTCTAGAACTTGGTGAGACTCTTGAATTGTCCACCTTTCATCTTTAATTTCTTCAAACTTGCAAAATCCACACAGATCCTAACACTTATGTCTGTTTTCACAGTTTTACTTCTAAAATGCTCCTTTACTTCTCTCTCTTTAACCTTAAGTGTTCTCTGAAGTAACAGTAGCTATAACTGTCCTTATTTTATGGGTAGAAAGTCCAAGGCAGCCAGAGGTAAAATAATTAGCATGAGTCACTCTGCCTGCCAGCGAAGATGAACAGAGACCAACGGCAGAACCCTGCAGACAGACCAGGCAAGTGGGAAAAAGGGAAAAGTCATGAATTTCACATTCAAAGATCTCAAAATACAACAGGACCTAGCTCCTCAGGGCAAACTCAAAAGTATGCCAACACACAAAGTAGGCTAACATACAACAGATATAATAATAGCCAAATGAGAAAAGTCATTTTCAGCTAATACGTAAAGCCTTAGAAATTCCTGTATAAGTGTTCTAGGTAATTACAGTCCCGGGTTAACCATACCAGTATCTCAAGGTAAAGGCAGAGGCTGATTATTTGGATAATTTCAAAAAGAGTTCCTATGCTTATTTATTGGAATTTACTATTGACTACAGAAATAATGCATCAACATGAATATATACTGGGCAAGGCCTTCACAGATGTGTGACTAGAGATACATTCTGCAAGAGAAGGACACAGTATAACTCCCCAAACAAAATGGATTCCAAAATGTAAGCCTAGAACCGACCGAGGCTCAGCGCATAAAGACATGTCAGGGAGAGTTCACCCACAAAGTTTATACCTGTGAACTACAATGAATGTCTCATCAGTTTCTTAACCTTTAATGTAACTTGCAAAAAAAATACATGGCTGAAGTTGATCCATCTGATTGCCTGTGTATCCCCTTCCTTCATACTCAAGTATTAATTGAAATTCAAGGCTCAGGGCTATTGCTCACCCACTCACATGGCTTAATGTTTTAACAAAATCACACTGACCTCTTGCCCTTCTCCAGTCTCCTGGAGAATTAATTTTTGGCAAAGTACAACATAATGATTATTACTTATAATATATGTATTACATAATATTTATAATATTTCTCCGGATGGTTTATTTCTTTTGATTGTCTCCTCAATCAGATTATAAACTCAGTGAGGGTATCAATCATTGACTTTTAGTCCAGTAATACCATAGCAGCTATTGCAGTACTATACACCTAGCAAACCAATTGTTGAATTAAAGGAGCTTTCCTACGCACTAGGAAGAAACATCTAAATTAAACTGAGTTAAACAAATTGATTCTTAGAAATTGAAGCTCATTAAGCAAATGTTAGAAATCAAGGTCTTTGTCTTAATGAGCACAAACACAAATTAGTGGGTAGAAAAAGATGATAGTTGTCTGTGAGTTACCAGAAAACCGTGAATAAAAATCAGATCTGATAACTAAGTAGAAGCTTGTCCTCTAGAGTTAGGTGCATCATTAACTAGAACATTTCTTACTGTCTCCTTCCAGCTTTAAAACATAGACCCTCCCTAAAGGGTTGGCAGATATTAATGGATTTCAAAGAAAAGAAATACCCTATCATACTTACTTGGTCTCAAGTCTATAAAATAGATTTTTTTCCATCTAAAGATTGTCTCATTTGGTAGCAATCCCAACTCTGCCCTTCCAAAGTAAAAGGAAATTGAGATGGTAAGTTTATTTGCTGTGATGAATCCTCCCAGTGCCCACTGAGATAAAAATAGGCAGTGGCTTTGTTTCTGCTACCAACAGGAATTAGAACAGAATACAAGCAGGAAAGAAAGAAACTGTAGACACATTTATAATCTAGTATGCTCTAACAAATGTAGATTAAAAATCTTAATTCTATTTCAATATGCAATCACTTATCTCCCTAGAAACTTTATCAAGAAGGAAAAAGAAACCTCAAACACTTCAGAAAAGAGTATATGAAAAAGAGCCTTCCATAGGACAATTACTGAGAATATCACACTAGCAAAGTTCCTCAAGAGAATAATTAGAACTCAAATTGTGAAAGTAGGATCAAGTTTTTATGCTAGCTTAATTTAACATGCCTAAACCACATGAAGATACCTGTTTACTTCTTTTGTTGTCCCATTCATTTTTGTGGATTTGCAAAGAAACAACTGAAAGAAACATCTACACCAACATATCACAAAATGTAATGGAAGCAAAATGAAGAGAAAGAGGAGTCCTGCTTGGAAGAATATTATAGATAGCCAGGAAAGATATCCTCTTCACATATTATTCCCAGAGATTAGAGTTGGCATTTTGGAAAATGTGATCAACTGATGAGATAGGAAGCAACACTGGGGGAAAAAATCTGGAGGGTACCTTAGCAGAAGATGAAGCTATAGATAGCTTAGAAGCTTTGCTAGAGATGCAGGAATAGCTTAGCATAGACTAGCTTAGCATCTGGTTTCCATGGAAGAAATGATTCAAAATATGTCACTTGTTGATTGGTGGGGAAAATGTCTATCATTTCTCCATTACCATTTCTATACAAAGTCTCTGATTCTCCAGTTGCTCATCTACAAAACTAGGACAATAATACTCAATGGGAGCTATCCTGAAGATAAAATGAGATGGTGTATGTGAAGCATTCTAGGTTCTAGATGTAAAATAAGAATAAGATATGAGAAAAATGCTTTCTCTTCTGGTGTCATTGCTGTTGCCATCTAGACTTAAAAGAAACAAATGTAAGAGCCAAGTAGCAATCTAATACATCTAATTGAAATCAGAGATTCTTCTTTCTAAAATCACTTCATGACTGTTGACTACATTCTAAAGCAATGGTTCTAAACTCTAGCACACATCAAAAAGAGTGGGGCACCTGTTAAAAATCCCCAAAAGAAGAGCTTAAAAAAATCCCCAAAAGTGACTGAGCAGGTCTAAAGTGGGTCCTAAAATTTTATTCTTTTAGCAGGCAACTCAGGTAATTCTGGTAGCTGTGGTCAGCAGACAGCATTTTACTCTAAAAAGGATATTTTAGGATTAATTTCTAGCTATTACTTACATACAAAATTACCAGTGAAAAAAAGTCAGTATCACCCAGAAGGTGGGTCAAAAGAGATGGAAACAGAGAGACAGACATAGAAAGAAAATCACAGAATACCAGGTTGTAAGTGATTTTTCTATCCAATAAAAAAATTTCCATCATCTCTGACAGATGGTCATTTTACATACCTTCAGTGATGGGGAATTGCTGTCTTCAGGAAACATATGCTATTTTGGGTTATAAACTGATGTAAAATAAAGGGTAAATGATTAGTTTTTGGAAAACTGAAGAAATGTGGATATCATTCAGGGTGAATTATACATTAAAGCCTATCTAGACTTGATTGGACAAGATAAGGCACCAACTAAATTCAAAAGTAATTTGACTGCAAGACAATTTGAACATCCAGATGTTGGATCTGCTACCTGATTCCCCTAAAAAAGCCATACTTTCAGTGGCTGCTGTAAAAATAAACCTTTCACTATGTCTCTCATTCACGTTTCAATGGTGCAACATTTCAATCACACATCTGGCATCACTTTTATCTCCCCATTTAGGCAGTGGCAAGTAAACAGCAATAAAATTATACAAAACAAAAATATTTTTGCAAAGCTCATAAATATTTTCAAATAATGGTCCAGGTCAAAACTTCTTAAATGAATTTTATCTTACTACTCTGTTAAAAACAACAGTACATATTTACATTTTCATCTTTATATAGTTACTTCACCACATGAGGGAAAGAGCTATTAAGCCATTTACTTATTTACTTGTTTTAGAAGAACTCACCAAGCCGGCTCTGTCGCATGTGATTGATGTTTGGGCATTTCCATTATCATTTATGTAAATTATCTAAGGCTCCTGCGGCCTCTTTCAGTGCAAACACACTGCCACGTCATTGATAGAGAATTTGAAAGTGTGGGGTGCTGCACAGTAATATCGTCTTGGATTCTTTTAACCTAATCTGCCGAAATATTGTCTGGGATAATTTATAGAATTGGCTGGGATTTAGAACAGGCTAAACACTCACGCTGATACATTTCATACAGGTGCCAATGCTTCCTTTTAGTCCAGGATCCCAGGTGAGAATTCCAGTAGTTCCCATATCCTCTTCTTCACTGAACCCTCACTAGAACATCAATCCCAAATCTGTGCCTTAGCTAACATTTACTTGTGTGAAATAACTGGGCCTTAAGGAAAGTATTTTGTTGAAGTATTAGATGAAAAACGGTTCTATGAATTTTTTAGCAACGATACTATCTGATTTATTTTCCTTGGACACTAATGAGCATCAATAATAAATAAATCTGTCTCTCTCTCCAAAAGTATCTTTGTGTTCAAGCTTGAGAAAGAGAAAAGCAGCCGCTGACATCCAGGAGCTGGCCTGTTACTATCACCTTGACCTTGGTGCTTTGCTGTCAAACATAAATCATTTCACGGAGCATCATCATCACACGAGGCCACTCTGTGACCATGATGGAGCAGGACAATAATGGCACCACTCCCTTATCATGTCTAAACACAGACAAAATGTCAACATTGTCCAAGCCACAAAATTCTAGACATCCACCTCTTGCTGAGAGATTGCTGCTTCTTTACTGACTACAGATTTAGTCTGTCTTCCTAGAGCCCAGATTTATTGGGATAGACAATCATAAAACTGTTCTTGCTTTCTGAGAGCACCCAACCCAGAGTGGGGCCCCACTTTCTTGGACTCTCCCCTAAATTACTCATTCAAATCTCAAACCTAACGAGTCTTTTCAAACTTGGTTCCTTGGGATGTGCATCCCCCCTCACTGCAATGAGTCGTAACCCAACACATCCAACCACAGGTGCGCCCCTGGTGGTCTTTGCAGGGAGAGCACCGACAAGCTCAATTACTAAAGCCAGAACAGACATACTTAAGAAAAGCTAAAAGAATTTCTATCGTCCAGAAACTCACTCAAATTCTAATACAAAATAAACTCCTTGAGTTTATTTTCTCACATTGTGGGTTTTGTGGCACAGGCCCCTTTAGTTCTGTCCCTCAGAAGAATTTCTTTTCTGAGATGTAGAATAAACAGGTGGATTATGGCTCATCTGTTAAATATTTACTCAAGGTTGAGGCATGTTTCCAAAAATTATGATTCAACACGTTAGATCAACACCCAGGCCACAGTGAGCCTGGTGGCCCATAATCCTGGATGCTTATATAGAATCCTATAGTGGATTCACTGTGAACCTCTAGTAGAAAAGCAGACAATTGAATTAAAGTGATACGGCATTGACTTTGCTCCAATTCTTGCTTTTCTCAGATTTCACCCTTATTAGGGATGCTTATCTCTCAATTATTATTTCCTCATCAAAGCACATTTAATGGTCTATTAAATTTAGCAAGAGAGGGGGATGTCTGGTATTTTCTGGCTTGGACAATTTAAAGTTTCTAAATATGAAAATTTAAATTGCCTGCTGTGCGAAAGGTGTGAAGCAGTAATCTAGTGTAAATCTCCATAATTTGTATGAGACAAAAAGTTTCCAATTACAGCATATAACTTTTAACATTTTGAAAAATGGACTACTAGCCTTTGCAAAGTACCAATAGTACATTCTGCCTCTCTCTAAATTATAAATAGACTTTACATGATTTTTTCCAATAAATAATTCCATTTAAGGGAACAGCAATAACACCTAAAAGTTATTGTTATCCACTACATGTTAAAATTTTATACACATTGTTTCTAATCCTCACAAAATACCAAAAGGTATACACAATTATTCACACTTTACAGATAAAGACGTGGATCAGAGAAATTAAGTAATAGGCTCCAAACACATAATAGTAAAGGACAGAGTTAAGATTCAAACCCACCTTTGTCTGACTTGCCAAGCTGAAGGATGTTTCCTGTGTGTATGTGGGGTATGCGTGTGTTCTTTTTAAGTGAAATTACTTTTAACATTCAAAACTCACTGTGTTTTAACAGCCCATTTAACATATGCCTTTTAACCTATGCACAAACATACACACACATTCAAAACTTGCTATTAATTGCTATCATTTCGACTGCAAGTTTGGAAAAGAATTTATTCCTAAAACAAATAGGTTTGAGAAAATGGAGCTTTAAAAATATTACGGTTACCACATATGATGATTTCCTTTAAGAGGATTTTGAAATGATATTGTGAATTCAAGTAAAAATTCCCTTTTTCTTTTTCCCTGTCTCTTCCTCTTTCTGTTTTCTAATTGTTTTTTCTATTTCTTTTTTTTTTAAATGTTGATCAATTAGCTAACATTCTATTAAAATGCCCTCGAGGCCTGGGGGAATCCAGAATCCTTAAGTACAAAAGGACATTCTACCAATGTTCCTGCCTGCCCTGAATTCTCCTTTGCCTTTATCAGTTTGCATCAGTATCTTCATGCTATCATCTAAAAACTAACATATGTGGGCATGCTTATTTTTATCAAATTACATGGCATCGTACAAATATACTAATCCCTTGTTTGCCAATGATCTTTTCAATATCAGAGGTTCTGAATTATTTTGAATTTTTTAGATTATGAGACATTTAGTACATCAGAGATCTATCACTTTGAAGCACAATGCAATTTCAACACTATCAAAATAAAAAATACCCATTTGTTCATGATACTCGTTTTTTTTAACTCTGCCATTCAAAACCCCAAACCATCTAATACTGGAATCCATTTACATTAGAATCATAGGTTCCACCTATTATTATTGACTCAGGAAATAAATGGATTTTAGGAGACTTTATTTAAAAGGCATCTCTTTCAGAGATGGGGCTCAAAGAGGTCTGTGAGGCTGCAACAGTTTACCAGGAGTCAGGCCATAAAGAAAGAAGTGCTGGCACTGGGTGGGGCCGCATAGTTTACATCTTTTCCCACCGTTTCCCACTGGTGTCGTTTCCATGAAAATCCAGGGTGTGGGAATGTTATGCCAGGGTAAGAAACCCTACAGATCGCTCTGTGTGCCCAACATCCCCCACCCCATAACATCTTTAGCTATTTATCTTAATCAGTGAAAGAGCTCTCCCATTAATGTCTCAGAAAACTGCAGAGGAGCTAAGCAAACCAAAGAAATATCACGCTGGGGATGAAATTTCTCCTGTCACAACAGTCTTTTCTTCTGAGGAAGAATACACTTCGCATGGACCCAAAAGGCATTTGCTGTCTAGCCATCTCAAGATCATCACAGAGCAAAAACATCTGTCCCCAAACCTTCCTTTCGCTCCACAATCCACCTTGCTTAACAGTTCCCTTTACACTCACCCATTCTAAAAATAAAATGACTCTCTTGGTACCCAGTTAATACCAGAAGCATCTATCAGTGGCTACAATCGTCCATAACCCACATGCCAAGTACACCTTATCTCTGTGCACTTCACCATGCTCCAGTCAATGTATCCATTATGAACCACGGTCCCTTTTCTATTCTCAAAAAGCAGCAGTTTGCACCTGCCTCCTTAAAAAGCAGTGCTTGGCACGGCTACAGTCTATAGTTACTCATAACACTTCATGGTTTCTATAGCTTCACTGATATTACACACTCACACGTGTACACACACACACACATCTATACACAGACATTCCTAATTCCGGCAATTTACCTTTTTGGGTCTTTTTCTTCTCTGACTACTGCCATTGAACTTCTCTCCACTGTCGCTTTTCTGAGCTGCATCTTCGTTCATCATGTTGGACAGTTTGGAAAGAAAATAGCTCTGCCATTAAACCCTGCCGCCTGTACAGACCACTAGCGAGTATGCGCTTACTGGAGGAAAGCAGGAGGAGGAGGAGGGGTGGGGAAGGGGCGCGCACTGGGAGGGTGAGGACGGTGACGTTGCCATGGCAGCAGCTGCCACAACTGTTTATCTGACTGCATTGTTAAATCTGATTCAACCAATTACCATCAGGGACCAGTTACAATGAAGAAAGCGTTGGAAAAAAAAAAATGCCAGGGACTCGAATGATTTGGGGACACTGCTGGTTGGTTTTTGACACACCCGCGATTCGATCGGCTCTCAATCCACACAAAACCTGCACTTAATTTTCTTCCTACAGGTACTTCAACACAGAACAGATACAATGCGTAATGAGAAAACTATAACATCCTTGAATGTGTCTCTGAACCTGAAGAGGTACATTTTAGCTGGTGAAGAAGCTACTCAAGGAACAGAATTAGCTATTAATATCCTAAGGTAAACGTAAGAAAATTACATTTTTAAGATGTTATTCACTTGATTCCAGATGACAAGCTTTCAACACTCATCTCAAGGATGATTTCTGTTATAAAACCTTGAGAAGAGGCTCCCCAGCAACCAGGTAACACAGACCACTCCCTCTTTGGGCCTCCTCTTTCCACTGAATGCTTCTGACATAGCACCTGTAACACAGTTGCACAATTGCACAGTTCACCCAGTTGTCTATTTTTGACAGGCAAGGAGCTTCTTAAAGCCAGAGATTGTGTGTGTGTGTGTGTGTGTGTGTGTGTGTGTGTGTGTGTGTGTGTGTGTGTTTGGGTTGGGGGACATTGTTGAATTTCCCAAAACCAAGCATGATGCAATGGCAGATTAAAGGCAGTTAATCAAGTTTTGTCAAACCTATAAGTAAGAAAGTATATGTAATACAAATATAAGAAAGTTGTGGAGTTAAAACATTTTAAAACTGATCTTTTAAATCTACTTAACCTAATTCTCCTTATTGACTGATGAATAAAACACAATTGCTTCTCTCCAGGAGCTTATAAAGTTCCAGCATTCTTCTTGATAAGAAATCAGAGCTTGTTTTTACAAGAAACCCAATTTCATCCTCTTGGATTGAGGTGGTCATATTTATATGTTTATACATGTTAAATTGTGGGTGCAACCAGAGCCCAACATGTTTTGTACAAACACACACATGCACACACTCAACACTCATCCCCATTCCTAGAAAACAAACTCAAAGTATAACACACAGAATACTTAAATGTAAAAATAATCAGGATTAAACCAATGAGATAATGTACATAACTATACTTTGAAAATTGAAGATGCCTATGTAAATGGGTTATTGCTTTTGTTAGTCCTATTATTATTACAAATATAGGTAACTTTCAACCTTAAAAATGTTTCTTACAGGAAAATGGCTACCAAAATTGGGAATTCATCTTTCCAGTAAACACGGCAAGAAAAACTCACCTTCTCTCCCACTGCTGTTGGGGTTGTTCTTTATCTCTGCCTGACCCCTCCTAAGACCCCTACCACTTCCTCATGTGGAGTCAGCCCCATCTCGCTGCCTCTCACTCCCTCCACCCTCCTCCTGATTGAACAGACCCATCCTACGCGTTATGCCTTGGATCCCACACACAGGACAGAAGCAACATGACTCTTTTTCCTAAACAAAGCCCTGTAGGAACTTCCACAGAAGCCTCTACGAGCCCAGCTCCCACTGTTGTCAGAGCCCTCACCAAAATCCCTCATGACATCCTCCCACTCCTCCGCTATCCCCTCCCTCGTCCCCTCTCCTGTCCCCATTGTGCCTCCCCTGTTGACCTTTCTTAGGAGCACACTCAGCCTGGAAACTGGATTAATTTACTCAATAGGTATTTACTGAATGCCTACCATGTGCTAGGGACTAAGCACTAGGGACACACTGCCCTAACAACCGGGATATAATGGTGAACAAAACAGGCAACGTTTTCTGCAGTCATGGTGCTTATATTCTAACCGGGAAACCAGGCAGTAAACAAAGATCACAGTGGTAAGGGCTGTGTGGGGAAAAGTGGGATAAAGAGAGATGGGAAACAGATGCTATCTTAGACAAGGTACTGACAGAACACTCTCTAGTGGAGTAAGGGACCAAGCCAAGCAATGACCTGGAGGAAGAATATGTTCCCTTATTGCATTTTAAAATAAACTTTGGGCTCCTATTATATGCCATGCAATGTGTTAGGTTCCACGTGGAATGCAAAGGTAGACACTAATCCTGCCCTCAAGGCAAAGAGAAAAGCAGTTCAAAAGTCCTGAAATGGGAACTTGTCCAACATTTTAGAAAAACTATGATACTCCAAAGGAAGAGAAGAAGGAAAAAGGAAAACTTTTCTAGCAGCTGGATATGTAAGAGAGATATGTTACTAATACCTTTCATTCTCATTTGATGCAGAATGTGTTTTTCAATCAATGGGTGTGGTAGGTCAATTTGGAACCTAGTCATTGCTTTTACTGAAGAGGAAAATTAGAAACTTGCATTCAGCTAAAAATAATTTCATGCTAGTTTTGTTTTTTGTAAGATATGCTTGCTGCACGGAGAAATAAGATGACCTAGCAATCAAATGTAACCATAGGATGTTTTGCTAAATATGGAATGTTCTGCACCTACTCTTGTAAGTTTCGGTTTGGAAACTTCCGTGCTCTATAAATCAAGTAACCAATCTACCAATGCTAACTGTAACCATGTGCAATGACCTCTATAAAAGTAAAGGTCACCGTGAGCTCAGGGGCCCAGAACTTTAGAGCGTTAGCTGTCTGGGGCCACCGACCTAATAAACCTGAGTTCTCCAGTCCTCCGAGTGTGATGCTTGGTTTCTCGATGGACCGATTTCTGCAACATTTCATCAACTCTGCAATGTCTATCTCAAAGAGATGTACTTTGTATTTCGCTGCTTTATGAATCAGCAACTTCTGTTTGTACTGCCTCTTGTAACAGTGCCTTCCCAGTCACATCCACATATACAGAACACACTTAGACACTTAGACACAGGCCTCCAGTTTTGTTTTGTTTTGTTTCAAGCTCTTTATTGGAATATAATTGCTTTACACTGTTGTGCCAGGTTTTGCTGTACAACAAAGTGAATCAGCCGTATTTATACATATATCTCCATATTCCCTCCCTCCCGTGACTCCTTCCCACCTTCCCTATCCCACCCCTCTAAGTCATCACCCATCATCGAGTTGATCTCCCTGTGTTATGCAGCAGCTTCCCACTAGCTACCTATTTTACATTGGGTAGTGTATCTATGTCAATGCTATGCTCTCACTTCATCCCAGCTTCCCCTTCACCCCCCACCCCCCCAACCCTGGGTCCTCCAGTCCATTCTCTGCATCTGCATCTTTATTCTTGCCCTGTCACTGGGTTCATCTGTACCATTTTTTTAGATTCCATATATATGAGTTAGCATACAGTATTTGTTTTTCTCTTTCTGGCTTACTTCACTCTGTATGACAGACTCGAGGTCTATCCACCTCACTACAAATAACTCAATTTCACTCCTTTTTATGGCTGAGTAATATTCCATTGTATATATGTGCCACATCTTTATCCATTCATCTGCTGATGGGCATTTAGGTTGCTTCCATGTCCTGGCTATTGTAAATAGTGCAGCAATGAACACTATGCTACATGTTTCTTTTTGGATTATGGTTTTCTCTGGGTATATGCCCAGGAGTGGGATTGCTGGGTCATATGGTAGTTCTATTTTTAGTTTTTTAAGGAACCTCCATGCTGTTTTCCATAGTGGCTGGACCAATGTACATTCCCACCAACAGTGCAGGAGGGTTGCCTTTTCTCTGCATCCTCTCCAGCATTTATTGTTTCTAGATTTTTTGATGATGGCCATTTTGACTGGTGTGAGGTGAAACCTCATTGTGGCTTTGACTTGCATTTCTCTAATGATTAGTGATGTTGAGCATCTTTTCATGTGTTTGTTAGCCATCTGCATGTCTTCTTTAGGCCTCCAGTTTTGACAATGAGCTATAACCTCTTGCTGCTGCTTCTAAACTTTTATACAGTATACTTTCTTTACAGAGTGAACGTACTGTACACATGAGACAGGCATACCACAGAGGTAAACACTCATACTCAAACTGTAAAATAAAAATCTCAGTGGGCAGATAAACAGGTGCTAGTAATACTGTGTTCATTACAGCAATTAGAAGGTACATTTTACACACACAGAGAATGTCAACAACATGTTATGGTATTGTGAGTGTGGGGGTTTCTCTCTCAACACTTTCAATCAACTTCTCAGTGCCTCTCTACTGGGTACTCCTCCCCTTCTATCCTCACAGTGCAGTTTTTCCTGGGCATGTGTCCCACGGGACACTAAGCTCCTTGAGGGCAGGATTAGTGTCTATCTTTGCATCCCACGTGGAACCTAACACACTGTGTGGCACCTAATAGGGGCCCAGGGTTTCTTATTAAATCAGTAAGGAAATATTTTAAATATCTACCATGAGTCTATACTTATGGCTAAACTGCTAACGGGTAAATTCTTCATTTCTTCGATTATTTTGTGTACTTTCTGACATCTAAGAGCTATTCATAATCTCTTATAAGAGTTTAAAGATATTTGAGAAGTTGGAGTTGCTGCAGATAAAACAGCAGTGATGATAGTACCTTACATTTTAAAGCATTTTATAATTTGTATAACTTTTAGCTCCAAAATGAAAGATTCATCAGAACAGATCTTTGTCGGATCACTGATGTATCCCAAGCACTTACAACAATACTGGCATATGACAGACAGAAACATTTAGTAATTTTATGGGGTTCTCACAACCATACAGAGAAAAGGGTTACCATCAATCATAGTACAGGTGAAAAAACAGGTAAAAAGTTTTGGTGACTTTCCCAAGATAACAAGGTTAATAAGATACAGAGCTAACGTTCTTCTAATTCAAATGTCACTGCTCTTTTATTAAATCATGGCTGGCTTCAATGAAAAGCAGCCACTTAATAAAGTGCGGTAAGATGGAAAATGCCAAGAGCAGAAACCACAGTCAGATGACAGTGACCCGAGTAGAAAAAGGAGATCTTTATTAGTTTTATGTTAAGCATATTTTTATATGCACGGTGTTTTAGCGGTGATTATATTAATTTTAATATGCCTACTGTTCCATGTTATTGTCCATCTGGAGCTGGGAGGAGAACCCTGGGTACACGACAGAGTGGACATGACTCCAGGCACAGCAAGAGGGGCTCAAAGTGGGACTGGCCCTGGTGATTGGCATCACGGGGAGCAACTGATATCATGGCTGGGTTCCAATCATATCGGGGCATGCCCCATGCCCAACCCTGGTTTGGGGCCAAGGCCAGTGACTCTGTACCTCATTTCTATCCTACTTACCCATTCATGACACTGTGCTCCTTCTGTCCTTTATTTGAGTGGGGAAAATTTCCCTGAGGTGTAAGCAATTGTGTCTTAGAGACAGGTTATCTTCCAAAAGTTCATTTGTCAGTCAAAGTCCTCTGGTGTTAAAAATACATTTTTCACAGAAACAATGTTACCAATAAAGGCTTAGTTCTCCAAAACCCTCAAAAAGCTTTCCTATTTACTATTACTTGTGGTGGAGAACCTTAACAACGAGGCAGCGCTTAGACAGCAGATCATCAAAAAAAATCTCTCTTTCCTTCCTGGCCAGCTAGACCACTGTCATGGGTTGAACTTTCCCCTCTTCCAAAAAAAAGGATATGTTTAAATCCTAACCTCCAGCACCTGTGAATGTGATGGAATCATGTTAAGATGAGGTCATAATGGATTAGGATGAGCCTTAATCCAGTGACTGGTATCCTTATAAAAAGGAGGAAATTTGGGCACAGAGACACACAGTGGGAGGACAGCCATGTGAAGACTGAGGCAGAAATAGGAGCAATGTAGCTGCAAGCCAAGGAAGACCAATTGCCAACCACCACCAGAAGCTAGGAAGAGGTAAGGAAGGATCCTTCTCTAGAGCTTTCAGAAGGAGCATGGCTCTGACTACACCCTGATTGCAGACTTCTAACCTCCATAACTGTGAGAGAATAAA
This sequence comes from Hippopotamus amphibius kiboko, assembly GCF_030028045.1. Taxonomy (NCBI): domain Eukaryota; kingdom Metazoa; phylum Chordata; class Mammalia; order Artiodactyla; family Hippopotamidae; genus Hippopotamus; species Hippopotamus amphibius. The sequence goes on from NC_080198.1 coordinate 82,034,836, forward strand.
GTTCTGTTATTTTAAGCCACCCAGCTTGCAGCCCTTTGTTATGGCAATCCTAGGAAACTAATACAATCATATTTTCCAGCCACCCTTGCCACTGGGCCCAGCCATATGACTTAGTCCTAGTGTTACGGAGCGCAAGTCCATATGCCCAGTGCACAGCGAGGCCAACCAATACCAAAACGTCGGAGTTTGGAGCAGGGAAAGGTTTATTGCAGAGACAGGGAAGGAGACAGGTGACTCATGCCTTAAAAACCCCAGACTCCCCAAAAGCTTTCAGCAAAGCCCTTTGATAGGAAAGGTGAGAGAGGGGCATGCTTAGCTGTTGCATACGTCTTGGTGTCAGACCCTTTGCTCTCTCTTTTATGTATTTATTTATTTTTAAAAATTTTTTTCATGATCCTTTCTTCTTGGTCAGGTCATGATATTCTGTTAACCTACCAAAACAAATGTTATTCGTCTGACCAGAAAAGGCAAGGTCCCAAGGCTCAACTTTCGCCCTCTGAGGTCCAGGCCTTGGCTACGAGGAGGGGGTCCCTGTGCGGGCTGGTTACCCTGCCCAGGAGCATCTGTCCAGCACCCAGTCTGGGTCCTCCCACCAGCACCCAGGCCCGGCGGAGGCTGCAGATCTCAGCTGGCAGTGCCCTCAGGGCCAGGTCCCCAGACCCTGCCCAGCCGTCATCCTTGACAGAGCCAGGTGTCCAGGACCCAGCCGGCCCTCGGCCTTTTCATTTAAACTGGAGAGAATCATTCCTATACGATCAATAGGAGTACATGTTATAGCAAATACCAATCAGGTTAATTCCCAGCTCACGACAACGGCCCTTCTTTGAGAACAGTCCCAACCACAGAGGTGGACCTGAAGTCATGATGCGCAATGTCCTTGCAACTTAACCCTGACCTCTGGCTACCTCCTAGGGGGAGACAGCTGATCTAAGCTGGACCAATTTTTGAAACTTGAACAGAGAGACTGAGGCCGCTTTGAAGCTGTTACCTGAATGGCAGTGTCCATATACTCCAGTTGCGGGGGCCTCCGTGGGCTGCGAGGCATGGAGACCGCCGCCGCCACTAGGTCGCGGAGGTGGGGGTGGCGGGGAGGTCCGCCGCCGCTTCCAGGCCTGGGCCCGGCCAGCAGGCAGCCGTGGCGACGGCGCTGGAGCTCTGCGGGACACAGCCCTCAGCCTGTCCCCGGGTCCCTCGGCTCACCCACCGGCCCTGAGGCCAGAGCGGCTGGAGGACTTCGAGGAGAAGGCCGCAACCCGGCTCTCACCACACGCTCCGCTACAAGGACCACGGCCGCCCTGACTGGCGGCGGAGCGGGACTAAGCCACGCGCTGCGGCTCTCGCGCTACCGGCTGCGCACCTGCTCCGCCCCCTTCCTCCAGCCTGTAGAATGTGCGCGGAAGTGTATGCCACTCTCAGTCTAGCTGGTACAACCTCCCCACGAGCACTCTTTTTTTTTTTTTTCCGGCCATGCTAAATAGCATGCCGGATCTTAGCTCCCCAACCAGGGATCAAACCCATGCTCCTGCAGTGGAAGCACGAAGTCTTAACCACGGGACCGCCAGGGAAGTCCCCCCATGAGCAATCTTACCTCTTTTCCCATCCAGTGGCTGAATACAGAGGAAGATACAACCTGAAAGGTGGGAGAGCAATAGGTCCAAAAAAGCCTGAGTCCCTGAATCACTGGGTGGAGCATGGAACCTCTTCTTCCCATTCCCTTCTCCACTGAGCCTCATTAACCCTGAGTAACTTTTTCTCATGAGTGCTTTGTGATTATGGTGTTGTTGGATAACTCACCACATCTACTCATGTTTTCAAGGGAAAATGTAGTCGCATTTGTGTTTTAGGTTGCCTGTTACATGAATGACACTCTCAGTGCATCAAAGCTTTTAGCCATTGGAAATGGATCTTATGTGCTGGAGCAAAGATGCTTTTTCTGATTTTGAAAAGATAAAAAAAAGGAATATAAGTAATCAGAGGAGAATCAGAAGAGATGAGCAACATTGTTGATAGGGGTGGGTAAGGGAAGGGTATGCCTGATAGGTCTATGGGATCAGAATCTCAGAACAGCTTTTGTCCACTTTTCTCTTCATCCTGTCTCTCTTCCTGGATAAATCCTTTGCTTCTTCTCCTATTTCCAGAAGCCATTGCTTCTAACCATAGTAGTCTCCCTTCTCTGACCCACTGAGTATGAACACATAGAATGTTAGCCTATCACATAGAAAAACACAAAGCCTTCTTGACATTCTCTAAGGACCTTCCTTTTCTTTATACTTTTGTTATGCGGGGGGAGGGGGGGGAGGCGCAGAGACTATGAAGAAAAGATAGCAAACAAAGGAAAAATGTAGTTTCTCAAAGTTCACAATGGTTGGAACGTACATAGTGTTGGACTCAGAACCACGCTCCTCTAGTGCTTTTTCCTGAACTGCCAGGTGTTCTGCACAAGCCTTATTCCATATTGTTTCTCTTCCTTAGGCGACCTGGAGGGAGTCTATCTAACAGTTACATTTCCTTGGAAGCTAAAGTCAGGCTCAAGGGCTCGGCAAGAAGCCTTCTTCATTTTTCTCTCCCACTTCTTTGCTGTTCCACTATCAGCATCAGCAGAAAGTACTTCCTCTCCCTCCCTGTGATCCTCTCCTTCTTCTCACCTATATCTTCCTCTTCCATCATTCATCTGTTTCATGTAACAGATATTCTATTGGGTGACAGACTGATATATGCCAGGCTTCCTGCTTTAGGGGCTGTAGCATGAATTAGATAATCTTTGCCTTTAAAGAGTTTACAGTATAAAAGTGATGACGGTCATTGACCTAGAAGCATAACTCTGTAAGGGATGTTACAGGTCCTGTTCTCTGAGGGGGCCCCTTTTCATGCTTTTATAAAAGCATAAAAAAGGGACATCCAACGTAGTCTGAAAGAACAGGACAAGTTTCTGAGAGGAAGTGACTTGAATATTGAGAAGACTTTAACGATGACTAGGAATTATCTAAGTGGAAATGAGGGGTAAGGTGGGATTTGGGAAGAATGATTCAAGCAGAATCAGCAGCACAGGTGAATGCCCTCTGCTGGGGAGGAACGCGGAACTGACAGAACTGAGACAAGGCCCCTGTGGTTGTATGGTAGCCCCTAGTCAGGCCTGCAGTCATGACTTCATCCTAGGCCTTAACGTTTCAAGTGTGCCTGTCCATAGACTGGTTATTGCCCCAGGTAAGTATCCAAGTGTGATACCTAGACATTATTATATAACTTGTGAATCATGTAGCAAGATGACCTTGTTAGCTTATGAAGAACATGTACTCAGAACTAGGATGTTAAAACCAGGTGGAGATGCCCAGAAAAAGGCAGATTTTGCAACCATGTAACATACTTATTCTGGAGTTTCAGGGAACACATTTGGGGACAGAAAAAGCCAGTCTTCACCCTGGACTGGAAACATTCCATGATTCCAGAAGAGAGTGCATCTCCCATGAAGAACTGGGAAGACTTAAGAAGCCACCCCCAGCAACATCCCTCAGCCTGATGTCACCAGGTATCCTTTGGCAAAAGTATATCCTTTGTGCTTACTGCAGCAAACTTAAACTAAAACAAAGCAGTCATTTTCACTACGCCACCTCTTCAGTCGTGTGTGGGACAATTCTAGGCTGCAGCAAAGCAAAGAAGAGGGCGTCATGAGAAAAGGCCAGAAGGACAGGTAGGGACTAAAGCATAAAGAGTCCAGTCGGTCACGTTAAGGATTTGGGATTCAGACTGCAAAGCCATGTGAAGCCATTTTAATGACTTAAGGAGAGAAGTAAAATGATATATGTTTTTTTAAGAACATTCTTTATAAAGAACTATTCAATGGGACCTGAACAGAGAATGAATGTAAAGAGTTGTGTTTAAGAGGCCATTTCAGTAGTCTGGGAGAATAACGATGGTGGAGCAGACAGATGCTTTAGTTAGTCTGTCATCATTAACAGTGTTACATTCATAAGTTCCGGGAGGAAGTGAGAAGCAAGAATAGGGCGAGGAAGTGAGAAGCAAGAATAGGGCGGTGGGGAGGCATCCTGCCTAAATAGTAAGAAGAAAGAGACCTCATCTTCGTTAAAGTCTCATGTGGAGAAGAGGCTGCAAAGAAAAGTTTTGGAAATCCATTTCATTTAACAAAGAAAGAACAAGACTCAGAAAGGTTAGAAATTGTTCCCAAGGTTCCACAACTAGTTAGTAGAGGAAAGAAGACCGGGATCTAGGACTCATGCCACCTCACCGAGCAGCCTTTACACCATGGTAATCTTCACGTGGGTGAACTTAGGAAGCCTATGTCAAATCTTATGTATTTTTATTTTAAATTAAGGAACCCTCAGCTCTCACATAAGATGTAACAGAAATTAGAAAGAAATTAGACCACTAAACAACCACGCCCCTCAGGGAATGACTGGGAAGAAGCACCCTTGTTTCTCATGTACACACGGTATGTGTTCAGCCCTGGCTTGGAGCAGGCTCAGTAGACGTTTCCTTGAGATGCATCTCGAAGAGGCAGCAGCAACGATTAATTGGGGACCTACTTCCTTCCCTTTAAGCCCGTCTTACATAAGGTTTACCGAAGAGGTATCTGGTTGCAAAACTTAACACGTCCCGCATAAACAGGAGCTCTTGGAACCCGTGGGAAACACTTTCAGCACGTCGCTTCACCTGAGGCACCCAGTGATTAAGATCAGCATGATGATTAATTGCAGTCTCATTTTACATCAATATCAGCAGCAATACTTGCAATCAAAGGTAGAATTTTACAGAATAACAAAATGTGGGTGAGCTCACCATGTCTGGGTCCCTGTCTAGGTCAGTTTTTTAGGACGTGCTGTTACTTGCTTGCTCTACTATAGGGTCTCTCTGCTCAGTCTCCAGTGATATGAGTTCTTGAAAATAGATGTTATAATTGGGTTTCCTTGCAGATGCAAATGAATGGCACATTGGGGCAGGCTGTGTCCTTGACAGACATATTTTTCCACTGCAATTTAACTGTATTTCTGTAAACATTTTAAACTTTAAACTACCTTGAAAACAAGTTAGGACTTTTTTTTTTTCTCTCTTTTAACTATGAAGAGAAAGTATGGGTCCATTGATAAATACCCAACATAAAAATATTTCAGAGGCTTAAGTCTCAGGTAAACATAAATCATATTTTAAAAGATGCATAACCACGGTGGTAACAGAAGTGACAAAACCACAAAGAATGACAATGTTATGAGGTAACTTAGAGACCACAGTATCCAGCTCCTCACTCTTAACAAGTAAGAAATCTGGAGCCCAACCTGGTTATGCTACTTACCCAATGTTGTACCTATAGTTAGCAGTACTTTGAATTAAATTCCAAGTTTTCTCATTCCTAATCGAGTATTGATGTCTTCCAGTGGGGTGTCTCTCTACTAAAATGAACTTCAAGAAGCCCTCCCTTCTCAGCAAACACATAGGCCCAGTGATGGCTTGTTACTTACAGAATGAGAAAAAAAATTATGTGATTCATTATACACCAGGAAGAAACGTTTCAGGCATTAGAAGTAGAGAACTGAATAAGAAAAATAATATATTTTTTAACGTTGCAAAATATCCCAAGTTTAGACCAGAGTTTACTATAAAAGAATCACAGTAGCAGAAGGCAAAGGAGGATTAATTGTTTTTTCACAGTGTTACTCTTTGCCAAAGACTCTCAAGAATGATTTTTAAAAAAAAAGTAGTGATAATATGAACACTAAAGCTTCAAAGAGCCTTTACACAAATGGCTATAATAAAAAAGACAGATGACAAATGAAGCCAGTTTGCTATCTTATCACCCCTGAGCATGAATTATTAATGAATGGCCGCTACTATTCCTCCCATTTAGAAAAAAATGGTCAAAGTGAAGAGTTTATTGTCTATTAGTGCTCTCTGACTTCTAACTACCATCCAGTCCAGACGGATGGTATTCTACATATTTATTGCCATTGCAAGCTACCTCATAAACTAGTGGTTTAAAACAATAATTTTATTTTGCTCACAAACTTGTGGGATTCGGGAAGGGCTCAGCTGCGTGATTCATTCTTATTCATGTGGTGACAACTGAGGCAGCTGGGGCAGAACGCTCCACTTCCACAATGGCATCCTCACTCGTCTATCTGGTGCTGACTGGCCTCTCTCTCTATCCACGTGGCATCTCATGTTCCAGGGTCTCTCCACATAGCTGAGGCTTCTCACCGTACGGTGGTCTCAAAGTGGCTGGATTCTTCCATGATAGCTGCTTTGAAGAAGCAGGACTTGGAAAGTGCCAGGCCAGTTACGGGCACTGCCATATTTTATTGGTCAAGGCAGTCACAGGGCCCACCTAGATTCAGCAGGTAAAGAAAAGGACTCCACCTCTTGATGGGAAGGAAGGGTGGAAAGGACACTTGGCAGAGGAACATATGGGATGGGAGCCATCTTGGAAAACGCAATCTGCCACAGATGGTTAGCAAAGTAAACTAGGCCATGAGGGAGATGAAGTAGAAGGGCTGATTTTGCACACTATGAACACAAGGTCTTTTCTCAAGTGAACAGACTCTGCTAGCTAGAAATGCAGTCTTTTGCATTCTTTCATTTATTTATTACAAAAATGGTTATCAGTACTAATTTCTGGAATGATCAATGACGTATTACTTGGTCAAACTCAACTGTTTCCTCTCAAAGTAAAGCCTCTGTTGATCTCTGAAGATGTTTCATGAATTACCCTGACTATGAGCCATTGTGACTAATTAATTCACAGGAAGTATTTTACATTTGAAGGACAGCTTGTTTTGCACTTTTTCTTTTTACTCTTACAATTTCTTTCCACTCTCCTTGGCCTCTCACTCACTCTTGCATGCCTTCTATCCTTCTACATCAATATGACCCCATAACAACCCTAAATTCTACTGTACAAAAAATAGGATCATAAAAAAAGCTTAAAAGAAAACAAAAGTGTATTATAGCTTAGAACTAACTTCAGCTAATGTCTAAAAAGAGAGCTACGCAATGCACCACTCAGTGTTAGCTTTAAACCTTATACCAGGAAAATGATTGGAGGCAAGATTATTAACTTGTTAACTACAGAGTTACTACAGCCCAGAATTTGGTCTTTAGCGCTGATTTGTGTAAATGCTGGATATTATTTGTTCTGGGCCTTCACAAAACCTTATCATTCAACATTTGTGGTATCCTCTTCTATTTAGGCCTCACATTTAGTGTTTATGGTTTGGTCGTAAAACTAAAACAATGTCTATTTTAATTATTCAGTCTGCTTAACCAAGAACAGATTGTGCCTCAGGCCTTGGTAATACAGTGATAAGCAGACCTGGAAAGAGAGTTTCCAAATTAGGTAGGAAAAAGAATCTTCCTCAAGGAAGTTCTTGCAAAATTCAGGGACAAAAGTATAGTCAATGCATCCATTTTGTTCATATTGACTATCCATACAAATTACTACATAATATCTGCTTGCCAGTTGACCCTTCATAAGTGTCCAAAATTAACTTTTTTCAGTATGTCAATTCACAAAAACATTTAGAATATAACAACAATGATGTATTCAATGCTATACAGGTTGTAGAGGGTGATAGTATGTGTTATTTCACAGGTCCTATCACAGAGCCCCAGGATATTAATGCCACACTTGAATCTTTGGCTGTTCTATCTAAAACTATAGAAGTCTAACCAAGTAGAAACTGATATACAGCATTTCAAATTTTCTTTATGCCTAGCCAGTTATCAGATTTCTCCAGGGTCCATAGATCTCTTTACCTAGAAACCATTAAGAACTGTGAAGGATCTGAGATGCTACTTGCAAGCTAACAAGTTAGCCTGCTGTCGTTTCATGGATGCTGGCAGAAGATATGAAACTCCTGGGTCTGAGATAAAGAACATTATTACTCATGGCATAGCAAGCAGCATGGACATCAACATACTTGTGTCAGCTTCACTTACTCTCAGTTTTCACAGAGGTAACGTGTATGATCCAAATGCATACCTGCACACTCAGTGGGTTGTACACAGGAAAGGAACCTTGAGTTTCGGGAACCTGAATCTTTTATAGTAGTCAATAAGCATATCTGTACTTTGCTCCAGAGGGAGCCATTATCTTTATTATATTGGATACTAAGCATGCCTTATCTTTGCTCTCCTATCTTCCAGGGCTGTTTGTTATACCAATATCTTGGAAAAAAATAGTCTAGAACAAAGATAGCCAGTGACTCTGCTTGCAAAATGTACAGAAATGTAAGAAACCCACAGAAAATTATCTCTTCAATAGAAAGTTTCAAAAAATATAGGTAATCCTACAGATGAGGAGATAAATGCCAAATGACTGTCTAAATTTAAGTGGAAACTAAACGAGATTTCCCACAAATTCTCTGCAGTCATATATACATGTCTGTGCAGTAAGTTTCAACAGTTAGCTTAGTTGTAAACATTTGGAAGATTTCACAAGATTTCACACACAAAGCAGTTTTGCAAGAATTCCTACAGCGTGCAATATGGAGTGATGGTTTGAAAGTCAGCACACACAGGTTTTCATCAGCATTCTGTCACTGACAACAGGCTCACAACAAATCACATAATTTACCTGGGCATTAGTTCCTACATATATCTGAGAGTATGATCATTCTCTTATTTTTCTCCTAGATAATTCTCTACTTCTTTTATATTGCTAAAAATCCTTGAATCTATGAACCAACATTTTAAAGGGGAAAAAAATGACTCAAAGAGAATTTAATAAGCAGATTAAATAGCCAGTGATTCAGTATCAAACAGAATGTGATGTAGCTGTCTTCGTTTTCAATTTCCTTTCCTTTTTCCTAATAGAAAGCAAGGACATTGGAAAGCACATGAGACTACAGAACCTAACTTTTCTCAAGGTCAACAAATGAAGTCAGAAAGTAATGAGGGAAAACAGAAGTGCCGACAGTTATGATACAAATTATTTAGACGGGGAAAACAAATGTTGCACTCATAAAAATCTGTAGAGTTTTTTTGTTTGTTTGTTTTGTTTTGTTTTGTTTTTATTGGCTGTGTTGGGTCTTTTTTTTTTTTTTTTTTTTTCTTGCTGTGCACAGGCTTTCTTTTGTTGCAGTGAGTGCGGGCTACACTTCGTTTTGGTGCACAGGCTCCCCATTGCTGTGGCTTCCCTTGTTGCGGAGCATGGGCTTTAGGAACATGGGCTTCGGTAGTTGCAGCACATGGGCTCAATAGCTGTGGCTCACGGGCTCTAAAGCACAGGCTCAATAGTTGTGGCCCACGGACTTAGTTGCTCCGCGGCATGTGGGATCTTCCTGGAGCAGGGCTCGAACCCGTGTCCCCTGCATTGGCAGGCAGGTTCTTAACCACTGTGCCACCAGGGAAGTCCCAAAAATCTGTGGAGTTTTACCCACCAGTTTGGACAGAAATAAAAAGTCTACTAGGCTTTAAACTTTTGTCACTTTTCCCTTCTTTCTTTCCAGTTTCTTTTGCCCAGTAAATAAAACCTTTTCTTTCCACTTTAGAAATACATCTTATGTATTCATATTCTTCCATCCTATTCCTATCACCACTGTACCACCCTTTTTTTCTCTCATATCTGAACTATTTTAATCAACAGGATCTGCTGCCTCATCACCTTCAGGTTTTCTCCTCCAATCTGACCTCCAGACTGCTGTACTTTTGTTCTTCATATAACATTTTTTCTAGTCTTCAGCATTCTCAGAGTAAAGTTCAAATATCCCCAATTATTACTCAAGTTCATCTATACATTCCTGTCTTCAGGTTTTTATTCAGTGGCTTATTTTAAAGGAGAGAGATAAATCACAGTACAATGTGCTTGGATTGTTGTTAAGGAAATGTTACCAAAGCTTTTAGGAGGAACATCGGTGAACAGAATCAGTGAGGTGTCTGTGAAAAATTCCCAGTAAAAAAATACCTATTCTTCTTTTCTTCCTTCTCCCTAAAAACTACCCACCTTAAGTCCCAAACTGATCACGGAGCTTTTTCTAACAACAAACTACATTAAATTTCCTTCTCTCAAGATGACTATGCTACGTCTCTGTATTAATCACACAAGCTAGTTAACTGCTTGATATACATCTATCTTTTATGTCCAACTAAATGCCTTGCAATGTCAAATAAAATAACCATGGACAAATTTGGAACAATGCCCCACACCACCATTGATCCTTTGATAAATATCTTTTTATCCCGAGTGAAGGGCACTCCTGATATTTGTTATTTCCTCTAAAAGTTATAGCAGCAAGAACAGTAGAAAAGCCTATGGAAAAAAAAAAGGTGGATGTGAGAACTTAATTTAGAAAAAGGGTTGGGTTCCCAAGTTTGAACACATTTGGTCCTCGAAACTATATGTGACCTGATGAGTTCCTGAATAACCCACAAGACCCTTTGCATCCCCCAAAGTAGTTTTCCATTACATCTAAACTGCTGTTTTAAACGTCTTCTATAGGAAAATGAATTTCATTCTCCACTAGAGATGCCAAAACACTCTTCCTCATCATGGCAGCGTAATCAGGGAAATGGGGAAAAGTGGAGAGAGGGAGGTCATTAGATGGAAAAGAATCAAGTAATTTACTCATTCTCTACATTGGCCCAGAAAGATCGTCAATACTCCTTCAGCAAACGTTATTGTGCACCTGCTAAGTGCCAGGTTCTGTTCTCCATTCTAGACACGCAAAGATAATTAAGACATGATTCTTGTCCTCAAGGGTATGCACAAAAAGGCGCTCTCTTCTCATTGAGAACTTTCTGTTCCCGCCTTCACTGTAACCTTAGGAAGGTTAAAATCACCCCCGAGAGGTTCCTTTATGTTGGCTGCAGTCTTTTCTCATCATTATTTTCTTTCTGGTAATGCTGATCACACAGCAGACAGTGCATATTTCTTGATCAATAGAATAGATTACAGATAAATCAAAGACTATTCAGTTGTTATTAGTTTAATTGGGAAACTATGTATGGTTATAAGCTACATAAAAATACATAAAAAAAAAAAATAGGACAGATTCCTCTTTTTGGCCCACCTAGAAAATATTTGTGACATCTTGATTTCCCGTCTTGTATAATTTTGTTCTCAAATTCACCCATCTCCAAGGTTTTCCTGTTCCAGTATTCAACCTGGCTCTTCCCTTGAAGTCAGAGCCTCTTCTTCTGGAACTTGTTTGGTAATTCCCAGCAAATTACTCATTCCATTCTGCTAGCTAATTTGACTGGTAATTTGACATGGCAGCATACTGACAGAAAAATGAAGCAAGCAGGAAGAGCAATGGTCCCCCAGCACCAGATCTACACACTGAGTTCTACTAGGAGGTTCAATCAGGAAGCCGAGACACAGTTTTCAGGATCATTAACAAAGCTCTTCCTGTAACTCAACCAGTCATTCAAGGTGTAGGAATGAGAGGATGTAGGAGAGAGAATCAAGGCAGGTGATTGCTGGAAGTTGTCAATATAGGGGTCAAGTGCTAGTAACAAAGGGGCAGTTAGATGGTCCCTACAATGCTGTCGGTCTCAGAGCCTGTACTTGTAGGACAAATGAAAAATGCCCAATTTGCTTTTTATCATAAAGAATCACATACCTGGCTGGGCTTCATGATGCTGTTGAATGAGGGCAGTCATGAAGATGACAACTTTCATCTGATCAAACCTGAAATCGAATCCACAAGCTTCTTTTTCAAATTGACAGTAGCTATTATTAGAGAAAGAAATCTCTCTTCTACAAAAATATAATGAAGGCATATGATAATAATACATTTGATGTGGAGAAGTTTTGTTTTGCTTTGTTTTTTAAAATATTTCTCTACTTTCTAAGGTTTAATTCTCAAGGGGGCATCTTTTTTACTATCATGCTATTATTCACCTTGAGTTTTTGGTCTGCTCCGTAGGATAAGTAGTCAGGACTCAAGAATCCCACTCCTGGATCGACCACTAATTAGATTACATCCATGGGCAAGTCACTTTACCTGAGTCTCAGTGCCTTTATTTCTAAAATAAAGTTAAACTATAGGTATGATTTCCAAGGTTGTTCTATGAACTTGTAATCCTGGTATATACTCAGTCACTCTCACCTCATGTCATCCAAGATTGTGCCATTATCCTGCGTTACACTGGTGGCACTACACTTGGTGTTCTTTGAATCATGATTTATCACGTTTCTTGAGTCCAGATAATAAGTGGTCTTTCAAACACAAGAAAGAGGCTGTTTCATTTTTCTCAAGTGTAATCTAAGTTAAATGGCCTGTGTGGGCAAATAGAACAAATACTGCTATCCCACCAGCGTGCATATGCTTTTCCTGCTAAATGGAAGTTTTTTTACAGCATGGTGAATGTCAACTGGACCCTCTTCCAAAACTCACTCTAAAATTTTATTTTTCTGGGATGAACTCATTGCTTTCCTGGGTAGGAGAAGAATGTTTCACCTGGCTGATAGTAGATATCTTCAGAAAAGATATATCTATAAGAGTTTGAGTGAGCATTCTCATTCAGCCTAGGAACACTATCGTATCAGAAAGAGAACACTAAGGGGTAGCTGTCTCTGGATACTATAAAACAAATGAGACCCAGTGAATTGTAAAAGAGTACCTTCCCTCTTTCTAAACTGATTGTTACATCTTTCACTGATATCATTGACTTCAGAAAACAGAAGAAGCTACCTTTGGGAGATACCTCACAGACGTGTTACAGTCTTCCTCGTTGCTAAGCGGAAGGTTTGGGAACCACACAAACATCTCTAGATCTACTTTCAGAACCCCAACACCAAAATTATCAGATTGGGAAATTAATAATCTGTACTCTCAGCATGGAATCCCTTTGGGAAAATAGTTAAATGTGAATACTGTATGTTATCATTTACAGGTGGAATCTAAAAAATAAAACAAACAGACTCACAGATATAGAGAACAAATTAGTGGATACCATTGGAGAGAGGGAAGGAGAGAGGGGCAAGATAGGGGTAGGGTATTCAGAGAAACAAACTGCTATGTATAAAATAAATAAGCAACAAGGATATGTTATGCAGCATATGGAAATATAGCCATTATTTTGTAATAACTTTAAAGGGAGTTTATAAAATATGGAACCACTATACTGTATAGCTGAAACTAATATAATATTGTAAATAAGTATGTTTCAATTATAAAAATTACTTACAAACGATCAAAAATGAAAAAGGGTGAAGGTGGGAATAGAAAAAGGACTCAGAGAAAGAAAGGTTGATTTCTCATTGCTCTAGCATCCCTCTTACGCCCCACTGGGAAAATGGAGTTAGTTCCCCAATGAGAAACCAAATTGGTACTGTAGCACATGACATTCACAAGGTGACTCCACCGAGATTACCGACCTTAGTCTACAGCATAGCCCTCTGTGAAGAGGTTCTCCCTGGTTCTCCCATTTTACATGTGAGGGGACTTATAGCTCAGAGAGATTAAGTACTAGCCAAGGCAAACCTCAGTCGGTGACAGAGAGGGAATTTCAGTGCAGGTCCTCCAGTTCCCATTTGCACTCTTCCACATTCCTTATATTTAACCCATGCCCCTGAGTCTCCATACAGTTTGTGCCCCAGGTCGGGGACAAACCTGTGGAACAACAGGTTTCCTATATGTAGAAACCAATTGAAAATATAGAAAAAAGAAGAGATGAATTCAAAACATTCTTTATGTTTTTCTCCCTCCCCAAACCACACACATATGATTTGTTGCATATATTTTTCAAACAGGGTGTTGTAGCCAAAGTGCAGTACAGTAAGGAGAACTGTTAATTAGGGTCAAAATAAAGCTTTGATTTATGTGTGAGGGCATTAACATTCCTACCATGGATATTTGGAATGCTTTAGTTTGAGGAGCTCTTTATTTCTAAAGGACTTTATTGTGCTCATAGAGGAGTTACACTGCAATTTGATCACACAGTAATTACATCTAATGGGACTACCTCAAAACATGCTATGCTTAATTTGAGTAAATACAAATGTTTTGTCTTGAAAGAAAGAAAGAAAGAAAGAAAGAAAGAAAGAAAGAAAGAAAGAAAGAAAGAAAGAAAGAAAGAAAGAAAGAAAGAAAGGAAGGAAGGAAGGAAGGAAGGAAGGAAGGAAGAAAGAAAGGAAAGAAAGAGAAAGGAAAGATTTACTGCAGTTCTCACATACCCTTGCATTTGATATTAAGGATCGCCCTGTTTTATTCATCATGTGTTTTCCATTTACGAAATAATAGGAGGAGGGGTGTTCAGATGGGATTTCCCAATTCTTCTTTAATGAGAGGCTTCTCCTAGCCACCCCCTGCTGAACCCTGCGGTTACATCTGTCCTACTCTGATAACAAAAGAACAAAAGAACAAACCACTGGTCGACTTACAGTTTCATTGGTGATAACACTTAGTCATCAAGTCAAACCAGAATACCAAAAATGAGAAATAAGTGGGGGGTGAGGGAAATAAAATAATATCTTTATTTTTAATTATATTTCCAAGATTGAGTAAACCTTATTTTAAGTGGCTCCTATCCCTTAGGAAGAAGTTTAAAGTCAAACCATTCCAGCTTACTAATAAGCAAGAAATCAGCCCATCTGCCCATTATTCTGCAACAGTCCCCAGGGCATCCTCACTCTCCTTAAATACATCTAAGGCAAGATGAATGGATAGTTCACAGAGAGATAAATATCTCCAAAATAGATGAAATAAAGAGAAATTTTGAGCCAATTAAGAAATTATAAAATGTAAAGTTTTTCTAATGCATCTCTATAGGAGTCTCAAAAATAATGTCACATAGCTCTGCCTTTCATTTATTTTAATTAAAATTTATAATTTATTTCAGAGTTTTTGGCAAACTTCAGATTACAGTCACAGGAATGGTAGACAAGACAATTCAAGTCATCAGCTAAGTATTTTTCAAGCAAGTGAATGTCTCAAATATTAAGGAAAAACAACCATTCAGTATCTGTCAAGATTTTCCAGGATGGTAATTTCACTGTTCTCCTTGTCTCCTCTAGTATTTATCACTGATAGTCACCAAAATGTCTTTTTCCTTTGACTAAACCCGTTTTCCTTCCACCTCAATATAAAAAGGAAACAATCAACCTCCCCCTTACTAAAAAAAAAAAAAAAATCCCTTCCTGTATTTAAAAGCATCTACATAAGTAATTTTTAAGCTTATCTGTTTTTTTTTTTTCAATTTTCTGTATTGAATCATCCTGATTTCTTAAACCTGTACTCGTGTATGACCTCCTTTTTCTTTCTTTTATATCATTGGATTACTTTTCAACATTCTTTAGTTTTACCTTCTAGTTCTTAAAGTGCATTAGCCATCTACAAACATGGAATTAATAAAAACCCCAGTCATCATGGTGTAGACATTTTTAAACAATGGCATTGTATTACTGACTCATATTCAGCTTGTACCAAATTTTTTTTCCTGGTCTTTTCCTTCATTTTTTTTTCCTGGTCTTTTCCTTCATTTCTTGTGCTGAGTCCAACTCTGTATTTAAGTTACAAAGAACACTATACTTCCCTGTATAGAAATGTTATTCTGTTTGTAAAACTACTTGAACGTTACTTCTAACTTTTGGGGTGTCACCTAGGATTTAAGCGTCAAATACAAATCTGACAAACATATTCCAGATTTTTTTCCCCGGTCCTCTGTAAAGATAATAAAGCCAGGGGCCCCAAACCCGGTCCTGCTGCTTGATGCCCCACAAGAAGGGAACTGAGCTACAGAGAATTGCATAGGTTTTTGCTTCAAGCTTTCTCTTCTTCACAGAAGTCATCCAGGCGAGAGATGACTATTTTGTTTAGGAAACTAACAAGTGTGTCAAATATAAGACTTTCCATTCTCTAGATGGTTGGCCCCTCCCTGTAAGTTATCTAATTGCTTTTATACTTATATAAAGAATGCACTTTTTCTTCTGATTTTATTTAGTTCCATAGATGAATACATGCTTCATTTTTCATATGACCCATCTATACACTATCATCCTGTTGCTTTTGATGATATTTAAAATTCACATAGTACACTAGATATTATTTTTAATATGTATTTTATACTAAATAATAAATAGAATTATTTATTTTTCATTGAAAAAGTGTAACTTAGTAGCAGGTAAATTAAAAAGCAAACCAGGGGAGGCTGGGATGAAGTGAGAAAGTAGCACTGACATATACACACTACCAAATGTAAAATAAATAGCTAGTGGGAAGCTGCTGCATAAAACAGGGAGATCAGCTCAATGATGGGTGATGACTTAGAGGGCTGAGATAGGGCAGGTGGGAAGGAGTCACGAGAGGGAGGGGATATGGGGATATATGTATAAATACAGCTGATTCACTTTGTTGTACAGCAAAAACTGGCACAACAGTGTAAAGCAATTATATTCCAATAAAGAGCTTAAAGAAAAAGTAAACCAGATTTTACATTTCAATTTCAAATAGAACAATGAGAAAACCATGTGAAATTGTGTGACTATTAAGTGATAAGGTATGTATGATTTGTTATTTCTCCCACTTATAATTTAAGAACAAGTCAACAGACACCCCCATAACCCTACCTCTTTAATCTACCTCCTTAATCTACTGGGTATTTGGGCTGTGAAGATAACGATGTCATTCTGAAGCATGGAGGTACAGGGAAAAGGCCCAAGCAGGAATAAGGAAAGGTGCACAGGTGAGGCTGTACCTGTGGGTGTGTCATTCTGAGCAGGTCACTCCAATTCCTTGCTTCTCAGTGGGCCTCAGACCCCCTGATCACCATGGTCTCTTAAGCTCTAAAGGGAAGAGCTAACGGAAACTTCTGCCACATACATTTGTAGTATCTTTTGTCAAATACCCAAATCCTCATATATCATAAAAGTCCTTGCTTTAGAATAAATTTGTTTTCTTCTACTCTGAATCCAGGTTTTTATTTATTTATTTATTTATTTATTTATTTATTTATTTATTTATATTTTTGACTGTACCTTGCAGGATCTTATTTCCCTGACCAGGGATTGAACCTGGGAACATGACAGTAAAAGCGCCAAGTCCTACCCACTGGACTACCAGAGAACTCCCTGGGTTTTCATTTTAATCATCTAAATTCATTCAATTGTGTTGACATCAGATACGATCAAGCCTTCAGAAGCTGAATTGCACTAAAAGAACACCTAGCAACACATCACTCCAAGATATTAATTTATTAGTACACAGTACTTGAGTTGATCATGTACTTCAATCCTCTTCCTGAAGAGACTGCATAGGTTGGGTTCACATAAAGCAAAATATAATGGAAGTAGATGGCCTTGAAAGTATCTCCTGCAACCTTTGAGTTAGCAAACCATTTTTCTCCATCATGGAAACAATCCTCCAAATAGAATGTATATTATCTTGGTAGTACAATCTTGAATTCAGAATTAAGCTCCTGAATAAAGACTTAACAAAAAGTCCCTTTCACATTTGGGTTGTTGCAAAATAAATCTCCAGCCTTCCTTAGAACCTCCAAACATAATTGATTATTCCTCCATTGCTTACTAAAGACTTCGTACATGTCTGTCTATTCCAATATTTATATGCTGCCCTGCAATTATTTGTTAATGTGTGTTAATGTTACTTCCTGACTACGTAGTAAATCCCATGAAGGCAGTTGCTTTGATTTTATAACTGAGTTTAGTACAGTGCCTGGCATATGTCTGTTTGTTGGATGAATGAGAGCTAACAATTGTTCTCTCCATTTTTCTGAATTGCTGTGTCCTGACTGACCTCTGGGGGGGACTGTGTCACCTGTCTTTCCCTCTGTTCAGAACCACCCTACCCCCCTTTATTTCGCTCCCTCCCGTGCTCCTTCAGGTCTTATGCCACAGGTGACTTCCCCTGAGAAACGTCTGTCCTGTTAGATGAGTTGCCTGCTCACTCTGTGCTCTCATGGCATTTCACACTCCCTACCACGGCACCTGCCATTCTATTGCAGTTGCTTAATTGGCCATGTCCTCTGCTAGATACAAGTAAATATGTGCACATTGTTTACCATCACCACATAATCCCCAAAGGTGCTAAGTAAATGCTTGTTGGATGAATGACTGTCAGTCACCTACTTTACTACCTTTACCAGAAGAAAAGAAATAAATTTGAAGAAAATTAATTTGAAATTTGAAACAAATAAATGGATGAGCTGGAGGAATGTACATTTTTACATCATCACATTTGTGTTATTTTGAACATCAAAACTATGCCACATTACATGACAACATGATAGTGCATTGTAAACAAAGAAATCAAGCATTTCATCCAAAGTCACCATTTCCAGATAAATCCACTAGTCTCCCCTCCTCTACATGAGATACATTTCTGTATTTTTTTAGGGAATTTCAACAAAAAAGACAGATTTCTATTTCTCTTTATCGCCTATATACCACCAACAGAGGATTTATGTTTAATTTCAGCAAACAACATGCTAACAGAAATTTTAAAATTCGTGAAAATGGAAGTGTGTCGTACTATTCAGCAGAGATAAAAGACAATGGCTGTAAGACACATGAGGATGTGAGCTCTTCCTTAGCTCCCAGCAACCTGATATAATGCTGGAGTTCAGGGGCCGGAACATGCGGGTCAGCTCAGGTAATGGTGGCCCCAGGCAGGGGACGACATGGAGTTCAGAAGAAGGGCTACACATAAAGAGGTAGAGAGCCGGTTCTGCAGCAGAAATACCCACAGAAAACTTTTGGCTCAGCTTAGCCCCAACCCACGTTAAGGAACTAAGACCACGGGTCTGGAGACACTATGACATGCTAGGGTGAGTATCACACATAGAAGAGGGTTTATCTCCTGCAACCTGTGAGTTAGTGAAGGTACTGAACTTCTGAATATGCTCAAATTATGAGTCATAATTTTATTAATCATCCCATGCAGAAGCTAGCAAGAAATTTTGTGTTTCAACTATGCACACCATAGCGGGGTTCACATACGTCACCAGGCATGCAAGTCAAAAGATGTCACTTACTTTCCAAGATACCAGTGACAATGAAGAGAGGGTATCACCATCCAACTTCAAGCAAGTGCAGGTGCTCCCCATTTCCAACACACCGTCTTCTCTGAAACCAATGGATTCCTCCACTCTCAGCCTAGTCCCTTTTCTCTTTGTATGCAAGCTCCTGGAAAAGTGGCATACCCCTGGAGCTTCCAATTCTCACCTCTAACTCCAGCAACCTTCTCCAATCTGGCTTCCATCCCAACTCATGAAAAGGGCCACACTCTCCAAGGTTTCCAATAACCTCCTCTCAGCCAAATCAAGCTGCTTCTTCCCTAGACTAATCATTTTATTTCTTTCCTCCCAAAAGCCAGTCAGCACAGTCCCCTATTATGAATAACTCCCTTCTCCTTGATTCCCAACTGTCCTGTACTTCTAGAGGTAATTCCACACTCTCCAGCCAGTCCTGTCATTTTCCTTTGCATCCTATGAAATCTTGTCTAACCAGATTTTTAAAATTTTTTTTAATTTATTTATTTACTTATTATTGGTTGTGTTGGGTCTTCATTGCTGCATGGGCTTTCTCTAGTTGTGGCGAGCAGAGGCTACTCTTCATTGCGGTGTGCGGGCTTCTTATTGTGGTGGCTTCTTTCGTCACGGAGCACGGGCTCTAGGCTTGCGGGCTTCCGTAGTTGTGGCACATGGGCTCTAGAGCACAGGCTCAGTAGTTGTGGCGCACGGGCTTAGGTGCTCAGTGGCATGCAGGATCGTCCCAGACCAGGGATTGAATCCATGTCCCCTGCACTGGCAGGCAGGTTTCTAACCACTGTGCCACCAGGGAAGCCCCCTCTAACCAGATTTGACAATGTTCCACAGCTTAGCACTTGGGCCCTTTCTTATAAATGGCTGCCCTCATATTTATCAATATTCTCTGTCCACTAAAAATGCCTCTATAGGTAAAATTTCCCCATAAAAATTCAATCCAATGGAAGTTTCAATGAAAATATTTCTGTCAGTTGCTATGGATAAAGAAGATGTGGTACATATATATAATGGACTATTACTAAGCTGTAAAAAGGAACGAAATTGGGACATTTGTAGAGACATGGATGGACCTAGAGACTGTCATACAGTGTGAAGTGAGTCAGAAAGAGAAAAACAAATATCATGTATTAACACATATATGTGGAATATAGAAAAATGGTACAAATTAACCAGTTTGCAAGGCAGAAATAGAGACACAGATGTAGAGAACAAACATGTGGACACCAAGTGGGGAAAATGGGGGAGTTTGAGGGGGAATGAATTGGGAGATTGCAACTGCCATATATACATTACTAATAAGAAAAAAAATATCAAATTGTACACTTTAAAAATATGCAATGTATTGTATGTCAACTGTATTTCAATAACAGTTTTTAAAGAAAAATATTTGTCAGTTGCTGATCCACAGTAGCAAAGATTTGTTGATATAGTTAAAGAGTAGACACTTCCTGCCCTCAAGGAACTTAGAGCTCTGTCCTCAAGGAACTTAGAATAGAGCTCTCTAGCAGAGAAAGCAATCTAGAAGTGACCTAGGCTTTAGGAAACATATCATGGCAGGCACTGGGCTGGAGATGGCTTCATTGTGTGGCCTCATTGTGTTTAGTTTGGCCTATACAGTTTTGTTTTTGTTAGAGGTCACTTAAAAAAGTCAGGAGAATTTGTATCAAAATTCCAATTTCTTGGACTTCCCTGGTAGAGCAGTGGTTAGGAATCCGCCTACCAATGCGGGGGGCACAGGTTTTATCTCTGGTCTGGGAAGTTCCCACATGCCTCAGAGCAACTAAGCCCATGCACCACAACTACTGAGGCTACGTGCCACAACTACTGAAGCCCGTGTACCTAGAGCCCCTGCTCTACAACAAGAGAAGCCACCGCAATGAGAAGCCCGCACACTGCAATGAAGAGTAGCCCCTGCTCTCCATGACTAGAGAAAGCCTGCGTGCAGCAACAAAGACCCAATGCAACCAATAAAGAAAATAAAATAAATAAATAAATTTATTTTAAATACTTCCAATTACTGAGTTTCAAAACTCAGATGTGGACACATTGAGCTCACATTCCTATATGGCAATAATAAGTACAGCTAAATGGCCACGGTTCTCTTCAGACAGGGCACTTGTTTTCCACATGTCAGGTTCCAAGCGTCAGCTGCTGTATATCATGGCACTTGTGTTTGCGGTTTTTTTCCCTTAAGAAATTTATCTTATGTTCTGTGTCTATCAAATGTCAAAGTGCAAAATGGTCACGAAGAAACAATGAAATGTTTCTTAGGCGCATCCAGCTTCATTTATTTATTTACCCTGCCTGTTCCTGTTGTAATTTATATTCCAGGTCTCCTAATTTTACAAATAAGGAAATTAACACATATAAAGATGAAACAACCTACGTAAATTCAACCATGAATCATTTCTCACTATTTAAAGTTACACTGCTATGAGTTATACCGCCCATACCGCCACATCTCCGGAAAACTTTTTTCCCACAAAATAATTCCTGATCCCACTGTCAGATTGAGACCCCCTTCTCCCCAACCCCCTTAGCCCTCTCAGCAATTTATATTTACAGATTTCATAGAAAGAAAGCAGTACTCAGTAATTGTTCACAAGAACCCAAGAAAGAACAAATAAAGCTAATTACAAGTGCATAAGGAGGTAGCTTTATTCATTTTGAAAGAATGTGGGTATGACTGAAAAGAAGCTTTAGCAAGCATCACAGAGATTAATCTTTAGCGATGCTTTGAATAGAAGAAACATTATATATCAGGAGTGGAGATTGTCCATAAAGGCACAAAGAAAAGAGAAATTTACACTTGTTTGGACAAAGTGAAGATGGGCCTATCAGGAGATAAATGTGTGGAGGGGGTGGCAGGAGTGAAGTGGTGTATTAGAACACTAGGGTCACAACATTGTAAATCAACTATACTTCAGTAAAGTTTAAACAAACAAACAAAAAGAATACCCAGGGAGACACCCAAGGTCCACATACACATACACACTGTCTTGCTGCGTCACGATTCTAACATCATGGGTGTGTGTTGTGAGGAGTGAAGGGTGGGGGAGTTCACGGAGGCAGTCACTTTATACATATCACCGTGTTTGTAAAAAAATGCAATGTGATTAGAGTGGCATCTGAAGATGGATCCTGCCTGTTATGTTTAGGATAAATTGGGGAAGAGAGCAGAAAAGAGCAAAGGAAAAGAATTAGAAAAGAGTTGGAGGAATATGGAGGTGTACTTTGAACACGGATTACGAACATAAGAATTAGGGGGAAAAAGATGATGACTTTCAGAGTTTTAGCTTTTGAATAACAATGAAAGAACATTTACAGAGTAAGAACTCAATTGTATGCTACAAAAAACAAGAGGTACAAAACTAACATGAAATATAATTTCTAAAAATTGACACAAGTAGATTAACTATGAATGTAAAAATAAGGGGTTGCTTGTGAAATCTCTGTACCTTACTCATATTTTTGATGTGAACCTAAAACTGCTTTAAAAAACAGGGTTTTTTTAAAGAGACTTTTTTTGAGTTTAAAACCTCAAAAAAAAGGACACTGGAAAAGAGTAATCTTTAACATTTTTAATAATACATTCTTCATACTTCAAACTTGTTACTATTATCACAGGGCCTGAAAATTTCGTGACTAACAAATATTTAGAACCAATAACATAAACCATACTATCTTCTAGCTTCAAACAATAATTTATACACGACATTCATCGGATATTCTTTGTAAGGCTGGGACGTGGAGGTGTATATAAATTTGCATTATGTCCTCAGAGTCTTTAATGTGCAAGCTCTACGATCCTTACAAACAGAGGATGGTTTGTCCTGGTGTGCTTCGCAGTTATCCTGCTGGCCACAGGCCACGTGACTATCGCTATAGTTACACGACTTCTGGCAGGGACACTTTGGAGGAATATTCCGTTGAGTGCCTTGGATTTTTTTTTTCTCCTTTTAGTGTTTCATTTGTTTGTTTTCGTAGACAAAGGAAAATTTCTGCATCCTTTTAAGAGTGTTTCCTTTATGTGACAAATTGACAAAGTAAATAAGCAGAGAGAGAAAAATTTTAACAAAGGAAAAGAAATCTGATATCATTAAGCTGAACAACAGACCATCTCACCTGTGTCTCTGAGAGACTAATACGCTCGTAACTTTTAAGTGAAACAGAAGAAAATATACTGCTCATTATTAAACCTTGCCTCTGCAAGGAAAGAGGATGCTCTTCAGATAATACAATTTTGTGCTGTTAACAAATTAAAGAAGTCCTTTATATGTATCTTGTTTGGTTTCCATTCTCATTTCCTGGTCTCTTTAAGCCTGATATGCATATATGTTCTGTGTTAATGGACTAGAATATATGTAAAGTTACTAGAATATATGTAAAATAAGAGGTTAAATATTTTAAGTTCCATGAAGGAAGAGACTTTATCGGTTTCCTTTGCTGTTACCTTTTAAAATTATCTTCTCATGAAGAAACTCATTGATTTTCCCCCAATTATTTATGAAGCACCCACTAAGTACCAGGAACTGATATAGGTGCTGGGATGTAGCGTTGAACAAAGACCCATCTCATGAAGTTGTATAATAGAGCAAGGAGACAGAAAACATAAAAATGAAGATGGAACATAGCCAGTGGTGACAACGAGACAACACAAGGTAAGGTAATAGAGTGTGGTGGGGGGGTGGAGAGGTTTTAGATGAGGTGTTTAGACACAATGACTCTGAGAAAGTGGCATTTGTTCAGGGACCTGAAAGGAGTGTAGGTCTCAGCCACTAACACATCTGAACAGAGCATTCCCGGCAGCAGAGTAGAGTGCACCTGCATGGGGCACTTGGTGAGGACCAAGAAGGCAGATGGAGTGGAGGGTAGGAGGCGGAGATGTGATGGGGCTGAAGTAGCTGGTGTCATCCAAGGAGAGCCTGGCTCCTGCTGGGTTAGATTGCTGGTGGGGAGTTTGTGAAATGAGATGGGGGCTTAATGAGAAAGAGTAGTGTGAAATTAAAGCTGTGATCTGAATTCACTCTATTCTTTGGTCCACGGTCATGGACTGACTCACTCCTCATTTCCTCTCCCACCCATAGTCTAAACGGTTTTGGAATCATAGACACCCCCTGGAGCTATGTACAGATTTTTTTTAAAATCAATTCTAACATTTATTGCTTTCTTAAAAATTCAAGTAATGGAAGGAGAAATCACCTCTTTTGTTGTAGAGTCACTGTATTGATTAGCTAACCTGAAGTTCTGCAACACCGCACCCGTCAGGATAGAAAAGGCATGGTGAGAGGAATTGGGCTAATTTTTCAGGACTCATCACTGCATCACCCAGTCAATGAAAAGCGATATGAAGTCTCTGCTAAAAATAGGCCATGGTTATTATGACACTAAAGCCAGTCCCTGAACCCCCTCCTGCTTAAGGGAATCAGTGTCACAGCCACATTGAGAGAAGTAGCAACTATATTTTTAGTTTTTAAATTTCTCCATCATGATTAGCTCTAGATGAGTGATATATACTCTAAAGTTCATTCACATACAGTCAGTGCCTCCTGGCAGGCAATGGTGAAGTGCCTGCAGGATGTGATCAGGATTCTGGGCCTACCAAGAACTGGAAAAATCTCTGAACCACTCCGAGTCACCGTAAAAAGTGATGAGTTTGTATTAGAGCCCCTTCCAGTTGGAAAATGTTGTTACCTTGGAACTGATTATCAAATACAATATGGGTGAGGAATGTCCAATTTAAGGATAAGGAATTAGAATAGATTTTAATAAAAATAAGAGAAAAGACTTTTCTCTTAGGCTTCCATTTGCAATCTGGTAAAACATGCATTCCATAAATGACGGGAGCAAATGTTGTTGAATTTGCCCCAAAATATCCGGATCAGTTAATTTATCAGTGTTATCAAATACAAACGATCAGCAACATCGTATAGACAAACTGATAACCTGCCCTAGTTTCCCTTCCCAGGTAGGGGGAAAACACACACAGACACACACACACACACACACACACACACACACACACACACACACACAGACACACACACACATATTCTTTGTAACAGCACCCTTGCTGGACCCCCTGACCAAAGAATCCCAAAGTTTTTATCTATTAATATAAAATTACCCAAACTTAGGGAAAAAAATTTAGAAGTTCTGAAAGATTGGAAAAGGGGGGAAATGGGAGAGAACAAGAAAGCAATCCAAAGACTGTTGACTTCAAAGTGGGGAGGTTAGTCTACTTTAGTTGATATTAACATTTTAAAACATAGTTAACTCTTTTTTTTTACATTCTATTTTTTAAGCTCTTTATTGGAATATCATTGCTTTACATTTTTGTACCAGCTTATGAGGTACACCAAAGTCAATCAGCTGTATTTATATTTATATCCCCTTATCCCCTCCCTCCCGCGACTCCCTCCCACCTTCCCTGTCCTGGCCCTCTAAGGCATCACCCATCATCAAGTTGATCTCCTTTTGTTATACAGCAACGTCCCACTAGCTATCCGTTTTACAGTTGGTAGTGTATATATGTCTATGCTACTCTCTCACTTCATCCCAGCTTCCCCTTCACCCCCCACCCCCCCAACCCTGGGTCCTCCAGTCCATTCTCTGCATCTGCATCCTTATTCTTGCCCTGTCACTGGGTTCATCGGTACCATTTTTTTTTTTTTTTAGATTCCATATATATGAGTTAGCATACAATATTTGTTTTTCTCTTTCTGGCTTACTTCACTCTGTATGACAGACTCGAGGTCTATCCACCTCATTACATAGAGCTCCATCTCATTCCTTTCTATAGCTGAGTAATATTCCATTGTATATATGTGCCACATCTTCTTTATCCATTCATCTGTTGATGGGCATTTAGGTTGCTTCCATGTCCTGGCTATTGTGAATAGTGCTGCAATGAATATTATGGTACATGTTTCTTTTTGGATTATAGTTTTCTCTGGGTATATGCCCAGGAGTGGGATTGCTGGGTCATATGGCAGTTCTATTTTTAGTTTTTTAAGGAACCTCCATGCTGTTTTCCATAGTGGCTGGACCAATGTACATTCCCACCAACAGTGCAGGAGGGTTGCCTTTTCTCTGCATCCTCTCCAGCATTTACTGTTTCTAGATTTTTTGATGATGGCCATTTTGACCGGTGTGAGGTAAAACCTCATTGTGGCTTTGACTTGCATTTCTCTAATGATTAGTGATGCTGAGCATCTTTTCATGTGTAAAACATAGTTAACTCTTACAACAGTTTTATCTAAGTGTCTTTTCTTTCTTTTGAGGCACAGATTACAAGCGCCTCAAAAACCATGGCTCAAATTTCCTAAGACATATTTATAGGTAACACAGCTTTAACAAACAGCCACACAGGGAAACAGAGGTTGCCATAAATACGTAATGTTATGCCTCAGTCAATGAATTATAAACACCTGTACATATTTCGGAAAGGCATCTTCTTATAAAGATGGCAAAGTTATTTCTAAAGATAATGTTTCTTGGACTTCCTAGGTGGTGCAGTGATTAATAATCCTCCTGCCAATGCAGAGGACTCAGGTTCAATCCCTGCCCCAGGAAGATCCCACATGCCGGGGAGCAACTAAGCCCATGAGCCACAACTATTGAGCCCATGTGCCGCGAGTACTGAAGCCTATGCGCCTAGAGCCCCTGCTCAGCAACAAGAGAAACCACCACAATGAGGAGCCTGTGCACCACAATGAAGAGTAGCTCCCGCTCACGGCAACTAGAGAAAGCCCATGTGCAACAACAAAGACCCAACAGAGCCAATAAAAATAAATAAATAAATTTATTTTTAAAAAAAGATAATGTTTCTTGACATTAAAAAAAAAATCACACAATAGATAAAATGAGATCTAATCCAATAAGGGTAAATAAAAAATGTCCACAGACATTTACTTCCCTGCTCCTCCAGAATCCAGCCTGAATTTCTTCCCTGACTTTACCATGTATATGTTTTCTCAACTCAAGATCCGTCATCAGAGGTTCTCTATATCACCCCTCCTCCCATACTTTTGGGAAGCTTTTCACCACAAAACTGAAGTAAATGTTATAAAGTTTCTTTTTAAAAAATAAAAAAATGACATCACCTAGGGTATCAATAGTTACTTAACTGAGAGTAGTACTTGCTATTTTCAGAATTAATACAAGGCCTGTAGCTTGTCGGTTACATGACGTGCAAGTTTTGCACCCCTAAAAGAAAAGCTTCTTTCAGTTGTATGAGTTTCTCGTTAATGAATTCCTTTATTTAGCAGACTCCTAAACTTGAGTAAATATATTGGAAGAACTCTCACTTAAAGCTACATTACCTCAAAAAAGAAAACAAGAAAGGAAAATGAGAGGATATACTGGATTCAATCACTGCAATAAGTAGTCGGTCATTTTGGCTAACTTGGTCTCACCTGGGTCATTAGAGAAGCATGAAACAAAATTTACAAGTGTTTTCAGTGCTTGTTTTGAGTCAGGTTGGGCTGAATCATATGGGTGACCTAATAATTAATGGACTATTTTAAAAAACAGTGACTTTGAACGAGGTGCATCGTTGAAGTTCATATCAGCAAGAGGATAAGGAAATTTGTGATATCCCAAATGGCCTTCATTTGAGAAATGAAGAATGGTTTTATGAAATATGCTTGGTCTCCATTACAGGCAGAGAACTATTCTGAATGTTTCTAAGGAGCTATTGAAATTCAGTGATGAGTCTACATCGGGTGGAACAGCAGTGATGTGTCTTTTCTATTGAGATTGCCTTAGGAAGTGAATTCACATCGTCTGTACTAGGACATTTTTTGAAAATATAGTTTTAAGGAACAAAAGGACAGGAAAACAGTAGAGAAAACCTGATAGACCTCTGTGTGATATTAAATTGTATCGCAATGTTCTCTTCCTCTTTTGAATAATAATAATTATCACTTACCTAGTGCTTTATTGTTTACAAAGTTTATTCATATTATTTCAGTTGATCTTCTCAAGAGCTGAAAGAGGTAGGTAGGTTTATACCAGCAACATAGGGGAACATTTGAAAATGCAAACACTTGCTTCTTTCTTTTCCCTGGGATTCTTACTTCCTTAATCCTCTAGGTTTTTACCCCCAAAATGCCACCTTTTTCTGTGAGACCACCCCTGGTGACACTACCTAAAATTATAAACCATCCCACATGTTTCACTGCTTTTTCTTTTTTTTCTTTCTTCCTTGCACTTATCACTCCAATATATGATATATCTTCTTTTCTAAAAATTTCATTCATTCCCCTTCCGCATTAGAACATAGGCCTACATGAGGGCACCAGCCCCTGCCTTTTTTGTCTGTGTTGTTCATGACTACATACCTTTTCCAGCATCAAGAAAAGGTATCTGGTATGTAATAGGGGCTCAGTAAGTACTCTTTAAATGAATGGAATCAGATTCCTCTCTGTACTTGTTTCCTTCTGTGTAAATGTTGTAATAGCTCCTATTACTTAAGGTTGCTAGGGCGATTAAATCACCTAAGGCATGTAAAGCACTTAGCATAGTACCTAGAATGTGATAAGCATAGAATCAATACAAACCATTATTAGCTCCACTTTTCAGACAACTAAACTGAGATTTGGAGAATTTAAAAGACTTTTCTAAACCAACAGCAAGTATTTAGTGGTGTATGATCAGAATCTGGTTTGACTTCCATTTCAGTATGTTTTTTAAATGTACAGAAACTATTCAGTACCATAAATGTTACCTTCTATATACAACAAACCTATTGAAAAGTGCTTTGGAATAAAATGCCTAATAAAAATAACTACCATTTATTCAGTGCTTACAAGAGTCAGACTTTTTGCTTTCCATAAATCTTTTCTGTAAATAATCATTAAGGACCCTATGAGATCAATTCTAGTATCCTCATGCTATTGATAAAACATTGAGGCACAGTTGAGTAACATGCTCTCTGTATTAAGTACCTTGATGGAGGTCCCACCACTACAAAGAGGCAGCCATGGGATCTGCTCTGAGGTCCTTCAACTTTGGAGCCGCTAACTGCCCCACTGCACTCCCTGACAGCCGCACCCCAGCTTGGCATTGCTCCATACCCTCTCCCTGCAGAGATCGTACCGGAGTTCACCCTAAGTTGACTATAGGGTGTCCTGATTCTGAGTGATTCGTGGGAGAACAGAATAGTCTTGTGTGACCAGAAACCCCTGAAACATCTTACACTAAGGATCTGGTAGAATAATGGGAGTGTACAAGGGGAAGACGTATTGTGCTCAAAGAGCACAGGGCTCTCTGAATTCTTTCTTTGTGTATAAAAGCTTCTATTCATTGGGATTTAAGAGAAAAAAAATCCCCTTTACTCTCTGTGCTTTGAAGGGTTTACATCATTGCTTCTCACATTCCAATAATTCAGCAGAACCAGCTGTTCTGCTCTCCTGGGCAAGAAGCCATGAACTGCATTCCAAAGAATGTGTTCCAAGCCATCATTATTTATTAATTAATGCTATAGCTCCTGCCTCATAATAAATAGATGTCTGCCCAAAAGAATAAAAAGAAAGAAAAATCATTTATTTTCTCTATTTCTCTAACCCAAAGCAATACCCTGATTTTATATCCCTGTCCTCTAAATGAACTATGTGAGTCTCTCCATTTTTCAAATAAATTCATTTAGAATCCTTTGTCTTTGGTAGAATGTGGACCAGAAACATTTTATCATTTAAACTGTTTTGTATGCAAAAGTAAAAGATTTCTTTGGATCAGGGAGTCAAAAAAATATAAACAAACAAAAAAATCCAAGACAGTGAAAATGGGAAATATCTTGCATATAGATTTTTTTATGATAAATATGCAAGATAGACAAATTCTGCACAGCCGGCATCAATTTAATCACTAAAGCCTAGACAGTTACCCAGGCCTTCTGAATTAAGGCAAGACCAATACATCCTTAATGCAATTAACAACATCTAATCTTTGAAGTTTGCTCCTTATCTATACAGTTGCTTCTACATATTTGTTAGATGATAGAGAATACCTTCCTAGTCTATATTTAGCTTAGAAATAAAATTCACAACATAAATAAATTCAGTTGTATTTAGAAATACATTCACTACTTTTCTGGATTTTTATGGCCATAAAAAATAGTTTTGCTACTTCAGATTTTATATTAGTGATTTAACTCTTTCAGAAAACAGAAAAATGGGCTCTTTCTCCCTAAAATATAGTAAAGCTCCAAGATAAGACTCTCAGAAGTGCTGAAATTTTGTTGAATAGCATTAAAATTTTCTCACATACACAAGGTATTTTTTATGCTCAGTGATTTTTTAATCCATGTTTATGAAAAACACATTTTAATTTCTTTTTAAGATTATAAAATTGTTTGAAAGAAAAGATCCTCATATTAATATGAACAAAAATAGTTTTATTTACTCAATCATTAAAAACAAGTACAATTTTTTTTCTGGAATATTTTGTATGTTTTGTTTTACCTGACATTTCTATCTAAAAAACCAAAGGCTATACAAGATCAAATAAAAACATTTAACTTAAAACGTTTTGCTTGGAAGAACTGACTTTTATATACCTAGGGCAGACTGTAGGTACAAAAAATGTGCTCACAAGTTTATTTAAAAGTGTGATTAAAGTAACATGCTCTCTGTGTATCTATTTCACACTATAAGTGTAATGACAGAGAACTGATAACTCAACTAAATATTGTTGAAAATTACAAAACATTTTTAACTAGGGCATTTACAATTTTTAAACCTACCAGCAGGAAGTTACTAACTACCTTTTCTTATACACAGAATTTGTAAGTACATATATCTTGACATGTAAACATGTACATGCATCTTTGCCACCTTAAATAAAAAGTACTGAAATCCTATCATAAATGCTCAAGAATAAGGAAGTCACATAGTTCCCGTCAGGTGGTTAATTTGAAGAGAAATCCAATATTTTAAGAGATTCAGCTATACCTTGGACTTATGTGTCTACTTAGATGAAAAGAATAACAATCTCAGAGAATTGCAGAATTAACACACGAAACTGACATCCCTGCAAGAATCGGCAACTGAATTCTGTTCATTCACATCCCAAGCAAATGGGGAAAGTGAGAAAAGTGGTGCCACCCACAAAGTAGCCCATCAGGAAGATCTGAAAGGTTGCTGTTACCTATTGGTGGCTGAAACAAGGCCAGGGACAACCTGGAGAAGCATCCCCCAAGCCTCAGGCTCCTGTGCTTCTGTGAAATGATAGGCGGAGAAACCATGCTGACGACAGAATTGGTCCACTCCTTACAGTGTTGCTTTGGTTAGCCCTGGCTATGTCCCTAACAAATCATCTTACCACCTTTGGCACAAGTGTTAAAAGAAGCATCCTTCAGACTCTATTATCTAAACTCTAACTTTCTGGACGGGTGACTGGTTGAATAGTAAAGAATGATTTAATTTTTATTTCATTCACACAGGCTTTTCTCTTAAGAGAATGTGATCAACTCCTATGATGTTGATTCTTAACACAATGGTTCCTTGGAACTTTTGCTACCAAAGCAAAATCATGCATTTTAATTGTAAGCTGGTGTTCTGATTGATGGTCAATGACTAATGTCCCGCAAAGTATGGCCCGTACCCCAAGACAGACTTAATTTCAAATTTTCTCCAAGTCACCACCACTAGCTTTGTAAAATGCCTTCCTGTCAAGTTGCCTCGGTTTTATACCATTAATTTCAGCCAGCTTCCTCAGGCAACAGAACACTGGTCTCGTCACTTTGAACACACAGACATCGAGACTGACTGACAAATAAAGCACTCTTTAAAAATCCAACACCCTGAACATTTCATCTTGTTATTTTCAAGGGAAACGTCATCGAGAATTGTGATAAATTCCCATGGTTTTCACGTGTATGACTTTGAACTTTTCTTCTTTGTATCCATTAAATTCACATAAGAAGGAGTGCCTCAGTGACCCTTTGCCCTTGCACCCACCACATCCAATTATGTAGAAAATGAATGTTTTCTGTATCTGAGGATCAGGTCTGATGGGTCATTTGACACTGAAATAAAGGTAGATAGAAAAAGCTTTTCAGAGCAATTGGTATGGGTCTCATTGCATCATACACCACTGGCGCAGAGTGTCTAGTTAATAGGG
The DNA here is from genome assembly GCF_030028045.1 of Hippopotamus amphibius kiboko. NCBI lineage: Eukaryota > Metazoa > Chordata > Mammalia > Artiodactyla > Hippopotamidae > Hippopotamus > Hippopotamus amphibius. The sequence goes on from NC_080198.1 coordinate 82,066,912, forward strand.
GCTTCCATAAAAACTGCATGCCGCAGCTAAAATTCAACCTCACTGGCCAAGTTTTTCGAATCCATTTTTAAGTGCACTTAAAAAAATTGGAGCATTAAGGGTCCATACGAAAATCTGCATGTTAATGAGAGATGCAAATCCAAGGCTTGGATGGAACCCAAATAATATGAATTTCTAAAAGATTTATAGTTGCAGCATACTTCATGAAGAGAGAGTTCATCAACTAAATTACAGAGTCTTTGGGAAATGTATAGGATTCTAATTTCTGCAATGTTGGTTTAGCTTTTCTCTTTTGTGATAGGCCAAAGTAGAGGTTTCAGTCTTGCAGAATTTTCTCTTTAAAGAAAAAAGATCAAAGACTATTGCGCTACACATGAAGAACACTGGGCTTCATCCTTTGTTTTTTTCTATTTTTATTTTTTGCAGAGTTCATATTGTCAACCACAGTTATTCACAAAATAGAAAACTGATCAGGTCAGAGTTTCCAAACACCCAAGACATTTCTTGAAAGTGAAATGGGTGCTTGGGAAATTTTAAGCTATATAACGTACTCAAGGAATATGAAATAAGTTCCATATGCAGCTAAACAAAATAGGAAAATAAACTCTTGCAAAGGAAAATTCAGCAGCATAGATAGAAGTCAAAAATCAGCTACAAAGCCTTCTGAGATACTTTTAAATGATAATTGAAGAGCTGTTTATTTACTGTAAGTGCCCACAACGGTTTCAGAAGTGGTCTGCTACCTTTCTAAGTACACACTTGCTTAAAAATGAAGGGAAGGGGATGGTAGAGAACGCTAATGGTAATTCTCCCTCTCCTGCTGGAGAGCAGATAGGCTGGGGGTAGGGAGATAGGGTCCCCAAGCCCTCCAAGTTGCTGTGAGATAGGGCCATCAGGGACAACCCACATTCCTCTGACCCTCAGAGGCTGAGACTCAGCAGGATAGGCTCTTCCCATCTTCTCTCCCTCACTACCTCTCCACAGCCTCTCCAGCAGAATGTACAGGTGGGCTCTACAGAACCAGAATCCAGCTTCCTTTCTGTACTGCTACCTTGGAAACATCTTCCTATTGTATAGTTTTTCATGCTTTTGGGTCTTGACAACAGCCCTTTTAAGAAACACAAACCCTATGGTGGGGGAGATGGGTCACGGCCAGGAGAGGCAGAGGCAGAAATAAAGGAAATCAGTTAACACCTTCATTAGCATTTAGCCCTTTGTGGGGGGGCCGAGATGGCAGCCCAGGGAGGAATCAGAGACCTAGGGAAGAGCATCCTGGAGCAGAGAAGAGATGATAGCAGCTCTGAAAATGAAAAGGATGGTTGTCAAAACAACATGACAATGTTGCCATTTCCCCAAAATTGTCTGCCATCACTATTTGACACATGACCTATGAGCTGCTGAGCAGAAACTCAATAGGTAAAGAACCTGCAAGAGTTTGTGCTTCCTGGACATTAAGAATATATATGAAAGATTCTACAGGTCACTCATCAGATGAGGCTTCCATCTCTCTAAGGTCTCCTGATCATTCTCTTAATGCCCTTAATGACCAGAAGCCTGCCATCTACTAGGAAATTTGGAAACAACAAAGCTATGTGAGGAGAATCATCATTTTCTCTGATGATTCTCTTCAATGCTTCTACATCCTTTTTTTTTCCTGAAAAATTTGTACGTGTGTGCTTTGCAAATGTTGACTTCTAAAGACCATATCATGAGCTCCTTATTAATCATTTGCTTGTCCCCAAATGTACAAGATGTTATTCCTCAAACCTTGAGCGTAACCTTTTAAATCTATGCTGAGTTGTCTTTAACTCTCTAGGAAATAGACGAGCAAAAATTCATGAAAGTAAAAAAACATATGGACCGAAAAAAATATATGCACAGCTGAGAATTCAAAATTTGTCAGGTTTTTATGATACTTCTAAATTCCTCTTGTGAAATGGCATCCTCCATAATACTAATCATTAGACCATGTATTCTGCATGGAAAATGGAACGTGATTCAATATGATCCAACAGCCCATATAGTTTTCACTACTCATGAAGTGGAACAAAGAGCAACAAAACTGCAGGTAGCCAAAAAAAAAGAAGCTAATAAACTAATGTTATGAATGACCTCATGAACATATTAAATCATGACATTTAATTCAACAACTGAAAATGCAGTAGAGGGATAGGGTTAGATGCTCTCAGACTTTGTGCATATGATTAGGAAAGTAAGACGCTTTGAAATTTCAGTTAGTTACACTATTAAAAAACATAATCATTACCTTTTATTTAGGGTTCTGAGCTAAGCCTATTCTCATCTTATCCTTAAACTCTATCATAACCTTGAAAATTAGGTATTACTGTAACTTAAAGAAAGGAGGAAATTAAGGCTTAAAAAAGGCTGGGGATTTGCCAGAAGTCACATACTTTTAGATGCCAGGGTTATTTCTAAAATTTCTTTAAACCTGCTCCATAAACAACATAAAATTTCGTATGATCCCTATTTACAGAAATGGTATGTCCCAAATCCAGTCCATATGACAAGAACATTGGCTGCCATGTACTCAGAGCACATGTGACTGACACAGTAACAAGTGCTTTATACACTTTCTCATTTAATTTTTACTGTAACTTTAAGAGAGTGTCTTAAACCATTCAGGTTGCTATAATAAAGCCCTACAGGCTGGGTAGTTTATAAACAACAGAAATTTACTTCTCACGGTTGGAAAGGTTGCAAGTCTAATATTAGAGGGTTAGCATGGTCAGGTTCTGGTGAGGGCCCTCTTTGGAGTTGCAGACCGCCGACTTTTCATTGTACCTTCAAGGGCAGAAGGGGCAAGGGAGCTCTCTGGGGTCTCTTTTAAAGGGTACTAATCCCATTCATGAGGGCTCCACTCTCATGACCTAATCACCTCCCAAACAGCCCACCTCCTAACACCATCACCTTGGGCATTAGGTTTTCAATATATGAATGGGTAGGGGGACACATTCAATCTATAGCAGAAAGTTACTTATTATTTCCACTTACAAAGATGAGAAAACTGAGGCTTAGAGAAGTAGCTTCTGAAGAGGATGTGGATAAAAGGGAACCCTTCTACACTGCTGGTGGGAATGTATGCTGGTACAGCCACTTTGGAAAAAAGTATGGAGGTTCCTCAGAAAACTAAAAACAGAATTGTCGCATGATCCAGCAATCCCAATCCTGAACATATATCTGGACAAAACTCTAATTCAAAAAGATACACACACCTGTATATTCATAGCAGCATTATTCACAATAGCCATGACATGGAAACAACTAAATCTCCCTCGACAGATGAATAGATAAAGAAGATGTGGTACGTGTATATAATGGAATACTACTCAGCCATAAAAAAGAATGAAATAATGCCACTTGCAGCAACATGAATGCAAAGAGATTATCATACTAAGTGAAGTAAGTCAGAAAGAGAGACAAATACCATGTGATATCACTCACATGTGGAATCTAAAACATGACACAAATGAACTTATCCACGAAACAGGAACAGACTCATAGACATAGTTGCCGAGGAGGAAGGGGTTGGGAGAGGGATGGAGTGGGAGGCTGGGGTTGGCAGATGCAAACTATTATATATGGAATGGATAAACAACAGGTCCTACTGTATTCAGCACAGAGAACTATATTCAATTTTCTGCAATAAACCATAATGGAAAAGAATATGAAAACACACACACATACACACACATATATATATATCTGAATCACTTCACTGTACAGCAGAAATTAGCACAACGATGTAAATCAACTATACTTCAGTAAAAAATAAATAAATAAATAAAAATGTCAAAACAAAAAGAGAGAGAAGTAGCTTCCCCGAAAGCACATAGCTATTAAGTGGCAAAGTCAGGACTGAACCCCATCTGTTGGCCTGCAAAGGCCATGGTCCTAAACCACTTTGCAATATTGCCTTAACCTCTTCAAGTTGGTCAGCAAATGAAGTGAATTCTCATTTATCATATCAGAAGGTGAGTTAAACGCATGAAGAAGAGCGAGTTAATACCAACTTGGTAGTTTTTATCCAGCACTATCGTAAAGTGAAAGTGCTTTGATCTTAGATGAACTTTTTTCTTTGACAGTATTATATTCCTAGAATTACAGAAAATCAGCTATATTGAAAATAAAAACTTATTTTGAGAAATATTCATTCTAAGTCCATTTTCACCAGAACTTTCTGATTTGTAGTTTGGTTCCCTGCGTAGATCTGTACAAAGAAAGTGAGATGTGCTCTGTGGAGATGATTAGTCTGAAAAAGTTTCTGAAAAAGTTGTGTCTTCCTTCGTAAATGGTTTAAATGGTTTATGCATTTACTTACTGTGAGCAAGCCACTAAAGACAGTGTGCCCCTGGATGAGCTGATAAAAAACAAAAACAAGTTTCTGGACCAGCAAAATTGCAGATAAAATCATGGGCCATAATTACCCCCAATAGAATGGCTTAGCCTAAAACAACCACCCAGTGTCCCTCAGAGCAAAGCCCAGTGGTTTTAGAAGATGGCTCTGGAACTAGACTTCAAGTTTGAATTCTGGCTCTGACACGTAGTAGCCATGCAACCTTAGGAAATTGTTCAAATTCATTCTGCCTCAGTGTTCTTATCTGTAGAATGGGAATAATAATTGAGCACTCATAGGGTTATCAGTAGAAACAGAACTCTCATATGGTATCACAAGGCTTAAGTGAATTAATAATGGAACTCTTATTAACAGTGCCTGGCACATACTTTGTTCTCAAAACATTTGGCTATTATTATTTTCTCTTAGGTCCGCTAGCAGCTCAGTCTTTATTGATTAGCCAGCCATCCTATGAAATCTTCAAAGATCTTCTGTTTTATTTTTCATTTATGGGTCTCCATAAAATGACAAACAATAGACAGACAGTGCTACTTATAATTCACGTCTGATGCAAACCCATACTCAGCCAGCCTAAAACCAGCTCTCAGGCTTCAGTGCTCAGCCTGTTAAAATATGTGCTTATTTTAATTACATAAACTGAGTCAAATCCTTCATCACAAAGTTGAAATGAAACAGTTACACAGTCTCTTTCCCTCACTCAAAAGTTTAGTGAGGAAAACAAGAAAAAATGCTGGGTTTTTGTTCTGTTAAGATGGTGATTAACCAAATCCTTAAACCAAATATTTTGAATACCTCTTGGAACAGGACAAAGCAGATATTTAGAATACATAGAGGATTTCAACTTTATGACTAACCCCTGACCATTTCAATATTTCAGTGTACCTGTGAAGGAAAGAACAGTGTCGAAACCACAATAGAGCAAACATGAAGACGGTGTTAAAGCAGATTAAAAATTCAATGTAAAGATACCTTGAAAAAAAACACACTGCCGAGGAAACAAATAGATGTTGTACATCTCTTTATTTAGCAGCTATAGATATACATCATTTTTACAATAAGATGTACAAAGCAGTTAGCTCTAGGAGATTATTAACTATCAGCTTTATGCTTTCTAAACTTTCTGCATTTTAGATAAGAAACGTAATAAGTATAATTAAAAATTATATTTTGGAAAAGAGAGAAATTACAAATACTAATATAATTTTTGGAGTCCTCAAGCATTCTGATGTATGACAAATATGAAATAATACTTTTGCTTTCAAATAATCAATGTGTGATAGTTGATGGTCTGACTCCTTTGTGAGCTCTTGGAAGAGTCAGATGGAAATGACCTTGAATTAGGTAGTATCTGTGAAATCAAAACACTCCAAAAAACAGGCTGCTAAATTACCACCCTGGTACTGAAGATTACATACTCTGAACTAATCGTAAACTACAGTGCAATTCATTAGGGATATCAGTTCCTTTCCAAAGCGTGGAGTGCCTGCCTTATGCTAGCTAGGATCACTTTAAAATACCACTGAGATAAACAATGTCTTTCACTTATGAATTCCAACTGATTGCAGGGAAACTTTAAAGTCCTAGCAACACTGTTGCTATAGCAATGCAACCTGATTAGATATTCTTAGCAACCAGCCACAACTCACACCCACGGAGTCCCTTCATTTATTCCAAGAAGAATAATGTTGACATTCCAATTTCTAAAATATACAGAACTCAGTGACAGACATTTATGGATGAGAGGCCTGTGAGAGGCAATGGAATAGCAAGTTAATAAATAACATACCTGGGCCTTGAACACATCCTATATGTATACAATAAACACATATAAAAGTGAATTCCACATGGCTAAAAACTGAGGACATTTCATTTGGCCCTTGGAATATATGTAAATAATAGCACAATCCTTGAATTTCGCATTGTAGTAGCTAAAGTTTACATGCTTCTCAGACACATAGTATATTTCATACTGAATTAACAGAGATAACAATAAAATTACATGTTTGCAACCAACAGCAGCAATTTGGCATTTTAATTCTAAAGCTTTCATCAGAATTGGTATCACAGTTGAAAAACCACAGGCCCTACTGAGAGCGAGGGTATGACTAATTATGAGGCTGCACAGCAGAAATGTGGCCTTGATATCACACATGCTTGAGCCAGAGCTGATACAAGGGACTGGTTGAGTTACTGCTCTGAAGGTGAGGATCTGTCACATCCTGAGCAGGATAAGATTTGAAGACTAAATTCTAGAGTCATCCCCAGGCTGATCTTAATCAGGAAGGTCAGATGCAGGATCAGATCTATGAAGGCTCAGAAAAGACTGCAACAGCCCAGAAATCAACAAACATGATCCATGATTCTATAACTAAATAAAGGATGCTTTTCTATAAACCCAGATCTTGAATCATTCTGTTTTGATATGGAAAAGAAACCAATTACATTCTTGCCCTCCCCTGAACGGCTACATTCTAGTGGTTAATAATCCAATCTAAATGCAGTTTCTGTTACAAATGGAGGCGTGTAGAGGGAAGGAATTAAGGTGAAAATAACCAGAAGCAAAGATATGCTTTTGTTGTTGTCATTGCCTTTGAAAGTTACTAAATTTGAGCCATGGCTATGATATTCTGAAAATAATCACTCTCAGCTAAGCTACAGAATTAGAAAGCCATTTTGAGGTCTCCAATTTAAGTAAATTATTTTAAAATATCAACTGTATATAAAAATTTTTAAATATCAACTGTATATAAAAATCTGCATCAAAAACTTGTTTCACATCCCTATATAACAATTCAATGTAGGGCTTCCTAGGTAGCACAGTGGTTGAGAATCCGCCTGCCAATGCAGGGGACATGGGTTCGATCTCTGCTCCAGGAAGATCCCACATGCCACGAAGCAACTAAGTCCGTGCCCCACAACTACTGAGCCTGTACTTTAGAGCCTGTGAGCCACAACTATTGAGCCCATGTGCTGCAACTACTGAAGCCCATGCACCTAGAGCCCATGCTCTGCAACAAGAGAAGCCACAGCAATGAGAGGCCCGTGCACCACAAGGAAGAGTAGCCCTCACTCATCTCAACTAAAAAGAAAGCCTGCGCACAGCAAAAAAGATCCAACACGGCCAATAAAATAAGTAAATAAATAAATAAATTTATAAAAAAAAAATTCAATGTATTGTAAGAAAATCATTACTGTGTACATATGCACAGTTAGAACATTCATCCCAGGAGTTGAAAATAACAAATAAGGGGAAATAGTCCAAATATATAAAAACGTGGCACTAACTAAATTAATCATGGTGTTTTGTATCATGAAATCCTGCTCCACAATCCCCTTACCTATCATCTTAAAACCTAAAAAGTACAAAAATTTGAAAGTTTATATATAACTTAATTGGAAGAAAAACCTGATCTGACCAGAACTCATTTGACACCAAAACCTAACCAGAAGTGGGACTATTCAGAGGCTTTATTTATCTCACATAGTGTGATTATTCTTATGCTTCACTGCAGAAATATTCACGTGTTTGATTACAGGGTGCTACTCTAGACACTGCTGAAAATGTTTCCTAATATATGAATTCAACCATATTACATTTCAAAAGTTAAAAAAATTCTGCATTCTATATAAGAAATTGTGGACTGGGATACACCTGGTGTTCTCTCTACCCAAAATACTCTCTTCCTGACTTTTACATGACTTGTTTCTACTCATTCTTCAGATGTGGACTTTATAAATCTCCTCTTAGAGTCGGTTCCCATCTACCAAGTCTAAAGTGAACCTTTGTAGTTACTCTCCATCACCTACACTGTTTATTTCCTTCACAGCACTTATTACAACCACTGGTGATCTCCTTTGTTTCATCACTTGCAAATCTTTGTTTTTTAAATAAATTTATTTATTTATTTATTTATTTATTTATTTATTTATTTATTGGCTGCATTCGGTCTTCGTTGCTGCACATGGGCTTTCTCTAGTTGCGGCAAGTACGGCCTACTCTTCATTGTAGTGCGTGGGCTCCTCATTGTGGTGGCTTATCTTGTTGTGGAGCACAGGCTCTAGGTACATGGGCTTCAGTAGTTGTGGCACGTGGGCTCAATAGTTGTAGCTCATGGACTCTAGAGCACAGGCTCAATAGTTGTAGAGCACGAGCTTAGTTGCTCTGCAGCATGTGGGATCTTCCTGGAACAGGGATAGAACCCGTGTCCCCTGCATTGGGAGGCGGATTCTTAACCACTGCACCACCTAGGAAGTCCCCTTCACTTGCAAATCTAATGACTGTCTTGCCACACTAGCTCTAGGAGGGCAGGGACCTTATTTGCCTTGATCACTGCAGTGTCTCTGCATCTCACCCAATATCAGGCAACTAGTCTGTGATCAGTATATACTTGCTGAATGAATGAATGAGTGAACAAATGAGTCTTTTTAAATATATGTGCATTTAAAATGAAAAAAATACCTAATATTAACAATTTAGTGGAAATAGGGATGTTGATTCCCTTTGGGGCTTACCTTTATGTTTGAAATTTTCTATAAAAAAAAACTATTCCTCTTGTAACAGTGGGAACAATTATAAGTGGATAGTATATCAAGTGATTAAATCGATTCACGCACACCAAACACTTCGCTGAAAGCACTTATTATTACAAAAAGTACACAAGCTATCAAGAATTTCTTCAAGTCAGGATCACACAGTGAAGTTCCACCAAAATAAAATGAAATGTAAAATAAAAATGAAAGATAAAATTAAGCCTCTCTAGAGGTTCCACATTTTCTCCAATTCTTTTGAATTTTCAATTCTTCACCATGTGTGCATTATTTTATTCTTTGCTCTCCTACCTAATTCTCAAAGCAAAGCATTGCCATAGTGTACCACAAGTATAACAGGAGTGTGTGTGTGTGTGTGTGTGTGTATGTGTGTGTGTGTGTGTGTGATCTCTCCCAACAACGAGGCCTTGAAAAACATGGAACCTACCAAAACTCTGGGCCTGTTTATGAAGAGAGGCTGAGAATTACAAATACAAACCTACTTCATAAAGGTAAAACATTTTTAAAATCCACAATGAGGCATTTCCAAAATTGATTTGTCATGCTGAGTTACTGTATATTATTTTGCAAAGGACACATACAACCAAATGCTAAAATTTCCAAATCCATTCCCAAGACCTTTTTTATCCTGAGAAGCCACCCAGCACCGAGCCAGAGAAAGAAGGCAATGTCCTCTGACCCAGCTGCATGCAGCCTCTAGAACCACAGCGGGTCTGGAACAGAAAAGCTACATTGTATTATAGCTATATTTACACAAAATATACACAATATGCTTTTCTTCAAACTCCGAACATGTTTTCAGGTGAACAACCTCTAAATATCCTGGTGTTTGCAGACTTTTTGCTCACTCTGTTTTGTATTTATTGTACCTTTTTCAGATTGACACCTGGACCCATTGCTTTGAAGTTAGAGGTACCTCAATTAAAAAGGTATCTGGTTAGTGAAGAAATACATCCTAAACACATAAAATTTTAAAATAACTCATGTATATTTAAAACAGTTTCAGACTTTTTGGACACTGTAGTTTCCAGAATACATTTAAACCAAAGAACAGCACGGATTCACCATCATTTTGAGGAATCACTTGACACCCCACCCATCTCAGTTCTTGCCCTAATTCTAATAGCAGCTCAAAAAGCAAAACAAAACAAAACCACTCACCAGAACAGAGTCCTCCCTTATCTGCATGTCTGCATGTTTATAATCAAAAATCTTTGGTTCAGGCCTGGTGGAGGAATCAGTTCCCGACAGTCCTCCGTGTAGACTAGTGTGGGCAGGTGTGTTGTATTGTTATTTAAAACATGCTGTTTAGAACACTGAATTCTTTCTCTGAGGCCCCTTAAGTGAGGCAGCTGAAGATCAGCAGCTGCAAGTTTTTTGCTTTATTCCCGAGCGTGTCATTGTTGGCTCTGGTCACTGAGCCCTTTTCCCTAAAGAACAGGCTGGGTCTGGGGGGCAGCTGGACGGCACTGCTCCTATTCACCACCTAGACGTGGAATACAGAACCTCAGAGCCACACCTGCCAACGGCCAGCAAGCATGGTGCTTACTTTAAGTAATGGAGTGTCTGGGATATTAGATAATGAAATTATTCCACTAATGATACGAAATGAAAAATCACCATTTGATTCAATAATTTTCTCCTCGATGCTCTCCAAATAGTATTTGGATACCCTTATGTTTTACTTTTCTACAGTGGACTTCATTCCTTTTTAATTCACATTAAAACACCAAATACCAAAGGCATATTTCAGGGCCCCCCAACTACATAATAAGCATGAATTAAACTAAACTCTTTAACTGCCTGTTTTATTTTTTGTAAATGATTTTCAAACGTTTAGCCTATAATCAGAGGTCACAAATATTCTTTCTGGTATGAGAATTAAATTTCCTGTCTAAAAACTGCAGTCTTGACTAAGGCTAAAACAACATTCCCATTGGCATATCAGAACTAAATTCTAAGGCTACACTTGCAAAAACAGATGGTAATCATGTGAGGTTTTTCTCTAACTACAAATACAAGACTTATGTACAAAAACCTCCACTTAACTGCCTTTAAAAGCCCATAAAGTCTAGCACACAAGGTTTTGTGCAGTGTTTACAGTTCTATGCAAACGGGAAATCCTGAAACTACAACCTGAGTTTATTTCCATTAAAATTTAGTTTACGAGGAAAAAAAGAAAATTCCATTAAAAAAAAAAAAGCTTGAGAAGTGAATGGTGCAGATACAATATTATCAGGGTAAAAACTACTACAAAATGTAAGAATTAAAGCTGTACATAATGGTGGCTCCAAAGAAGAAAATGTTTGCTGTTCTTAACACTGAAAGATTTTAGAGTAGCTGAACTGAAATCCTGAAGCTCACCAGCCTGGATTTACAGTGTGGAGAAACAGCACTCCGTAATTCCTGCATGCTGCCTTTTCGTTTTTTCACGCCATCTTGCCATCATATGACAGCACTGTTTCACATTTAGTTTACAATCCACTCCAATACTGGTTTTCATTTTATCTATGCTTATGTTTGCATAACATTGTCTTTTTTATTCACTTTCATATTTTTTTTGCTTCTGTTTTTAAATCTTAATGCTATACTTCCAGGTACAAATTTCCTCACCATCGATAATAAATTCAGTATGCATGTTCTCTGTTTAGCAATCCAAATCATTAATTAGTTAAATGTGATGTGATGCTAAATCACATTTTCTTACATCAAAGTCTTTCAGAGCTCTTTATCTTCTTTGAGTAATAGTTTTCTCCTGGGATGGAGAGAATAAAATACTCTCAATAAAGTACATGGGAAAAATACAACTACCCATTTTGGCAGATGGCACTTTGGGTATTCTATAATGGAACTATTGATTCTTCACAGTTTCTGAGTGTAGTTGTCAGGTAAGGATAAATCTTCGGGGGCTTTCAGGCCAGGGTCAGACTTAGCCACCTGCTTCTGTAGGACAGCACAGCATGCAGCCATATGCGTGAGAACTCCATTCTGAAAAGCTTAAAGCTTACTCTGCTCCCCAGAGGCCAAGACCAAGGTCAAAATATTTACAACCAACTGCTCCACAAAACATTCAAGTCAGATAATTCCATGTATATTTTTCCATTTTTCTTATAAGTTCAAGTAAGTGACCAACATTCAATCAAAGCATGTATCCTAAAAGATTTAACTTACTTTAAAAATAGGTATTTTGGAAAAGCAATGGATGATATATGCCAAAGTAACTCTTTTCCTTCCTTTAAATTTTCTAATTGTTAGCAATTTTTAAGGGACGAGTTTCTGTGGAAATGTATTTGTCAGAGTTATGGTGGATTCATGACAAAGTCTTAAATGTTTGAAGCAAAACAGAGGGAGACACAGTGCCCCAGTAGGGGGTGGAGAAAGACGGGAAGAAAAAGACAATGCTGGACTAAAAGAGGGTGAAATAAAAGTTTTTTTAAAACAAAATTATTTTAATTTAAAATTTTATTTATATTTTAATATAGGAAATACATTAACACAATTCTAAAATATATCTGTGAATTAAATCCCTATATGTAGAATTACTGGCTCAAAGGGTATATTTATTTGTAATGCTGATGGATTACCAAATTGCCTGCTATAAAAGTCATACTCACTTACACTCTTACCAACAACCTATGAGAAACAATGTTTTCCCACATCTTCTAACACAAATTATGGTCAGAATTTTTTCATTTTTGCTAACTGGAAAGATAATACATGATAATGCAATGAGCTTCAATGTGCACTACTCTTGTGAGGGAAGTTCATGTCCCTATTCATATGTTGAAGAGACACCCATTCCCTTTTCTGTTAATTATCTCATTTCTTTTACTTATTTTTATTGGTTCATTGGACTTTTTCTTATTCATATGTGAGGGCCCTTTATATATTATCTAAATTAATCCTTTGTCCATGATATAAGTTGCAAATATGTTTCTCTGATTTAGAGAGTATTTCTTGAATTGACTTACAGTGATCTCTGCACGCAGAAATTCTTTATTTTTATGTAGTTGAACTTGTCATTTTTCTTTCTTATGGCTTATTGTTTTTATGTCATACTTAGAAAGCTTTTCCCCACTCCAATTTTATAAAAATATTCTCCTATGGCTTATTGAAATATTTATTTTATGCCTTCATTCTTCATACTTAAATCTTTAATTCACTGCCATTTATTGTGGTGTCACATAAGGTTATTTTTTCATAACTGATCAGTGGTCCCCATAGATCTGAGATGCCACCTTAATCATATATTCAATCCTCATATGCATCTGGTCTATTTCTTGACCTTCCACTTGGTTTCATTGATTTGTCTCTTTTCATATTCCAATACTATGTTCTTTGTTTTGTGGTTTTATAATATTTTTAAATATTTAACATTTTTAATATTTAATATAATATTTTAAATATCCAGGCTAGTTCTCCTCCCCCCATGTAGTATTCTCCTTTTCCAGAATCTTTTAGTCAACTTTTGATTATTTTATTTTTTCATTTGAATGTTAGATTTAGTTTGTCTAGCTAAAAAAGAAAAGAAAAAATCAGTAATATTATTTTGGGGGTCATGTTAAATGTACAGATTAACTTAGGAAGATGTATATGATATTGAATTTTCCTATGTGAAAACATGGTATGCCTTTCCATTTGTTCGTATCTTTGTTTGAGACCTCAGGAATATACTTTTTTTCATAAAAGCTCACATATTTGTTTTATTTATTCTAAAGTATTTTATCTTTTCTGTCATTATTTTAATTGGGGATACAAAGAATTGCAAGATAAGATTTCCATAGTTAAAGAGTTCAAACTCCAATAATAAAACATTCAGGTTACTAGAACCACTAAAATCTGTGATGCCTGCCATTAACTAAAAAAAAAAAAAGTACGCAAAAACGCACAATGGGAATGGGACCATGGATATTACTGCAGAGAGGAGTGTCACTTGAAGGAAAAATAGGTGTCTCCCGATAGACAAAGAGGCCAAAGGCACTTGAGATGGATGGAAGAATCTGTACAGAGCCACAGATGCCTGAGAGAAAGAGCTGACTTGATGCACTGTAAATAGTTTCTCAGAGCAAGTCTGTCAAATTTTAGAGGGAGTGGGAGGAGATGAGGCTGAAAGGTGGACAAGAGCCCAACCACAAGGGACCTTTTTGTCCTTCCAAGGTGCTTAGACTTTACAGATATTAAAGGGTTATAAACAAAGACAGTCCAAAATGCCCTAGAAAGTGACTAGCCCAGAAATTAGGAAAAGAGGAGACAATTTCACACTTCAAAGTAGGAAATAACAAAGGTCCGCAATATGGAGAAATGAATTAAAGAGATTCTCAAGAAGTAGGATTTTAGGACTTATACGTAATAGACTATGAAAAGTAAGAGGGAGGATTCCAGCTTTCTGCCTTGAGCATGTGTCAGGCCGGGACTGGAGAGAGAACTTCAAGGAGGTAAATATTTGGAGACAGAAGAACACACTATCATAGTCAAGATACTTCTGGTGGTGGTTTATCTCATTGCCACTCACCGGAGAGGTGACCAGGAGGGACAAGCTTGACAACAGAGTCCTAGGAAAACCCAAACTTTAAATGTCAGGTGGAGGAAGGGAATCGTCGTAAGACTGACTGAGGAATAACCAGAACTGTTAAGTGGAACTGACTCAGTGGTGTCTCAGGATCCAGCACAGGATCAAATTCACAAAGAGTGAGTGGTCACTAAAATCAAAGGTAAAATAACATTTGAATAATTTTCACCTAATCAGAAATATAGGGACACTTGAAATGCTTTAATTTTGCAGGGTGGAGTGGAATGGGGAAGGAAAAAATCTTAGTTAAATATTTATTAATCTGACACACTGCCAGAATATTCAAGAATATGTCAATCATTTGTAGTCTTCCCTTTGGTAGTTTTGCTTCATAATTTATGTTTTTCTATATAATAAGGGTATTTTTAGTAATAGGCAATTATAAAGGTCCCATTATTTTTAAAGAAAAGCAATAAAATGCAATGGGATGAAAGAAAATGTTCAACATTTGTCTCATATCTTTACCATCACAGACACGAACTCAAAATTTCATATAAATTATTCCCATGTCCTTTGTAAGCAATTAGAAAAAGTAACAATTATCAGTTTACGTTCTACTTTACAGTGATGATGGTTTGGGTATTAAGGAGAATAAGAAAATCGACATTTCAGTCATGAAACTATAACAAGGAGCCAAGTGAAGGCATGTGGAGTTTTGAGTTGATTTGCTGGGAGTTGATCTGAAACACCCACACGCTTTTACCAGAAGCCGTGTGCACAAGTCTAGTTTCCCTGGTTTACCCAAATTATAACTCTAATTTTAGCTACCACATTCAACGGTTTTTTTCCTATTTTTTTTCCTGAAAAACTTGCAACCCATTTATCAGATTATCTTCCTCCATTAACACCTTGGCCAGTGTAGTATGACGAGAAAAATACTGGACAGTGTATTAAGAAACCCAGACTTTACTCCCGATTGCCCCAGCTTTATTATATGTTATTGAATAAGTCCTTTTATCTCTCTAGACCTCAGGCGTTTCTAAGACCCTCCAGATTTCACGCTCCCAAATCAACTTCCCTGTTATGTTTGCCAAGAAAAGCCAGAAAGTATTCAGGGGGATTCGAATAAAATTAAAATTCACAGCCAAACCCTTCATTGTTGGTATTCTGACAGTGTATATGGGCCCTTATTTTTTCTTTTTCATTTTTTTTTTTTTTAAGGAAGAGGAAGCGGGGGTGGGGGTTGGGGGAGACTTAGTATATTGCTAGAAATCTTCTCCTGTTTTTGCAGTATAAAATTTTAGATGTTCTTTAGTGAACCAAAACAGTGAACTATTTCAAACCTATGTATAGACTCTAGGAATTTTTGTCCCTTTGCCTTCTGAGAGGCAGGCACAGATCAGGCTGCGTGGTCTTCAGCAAGTCATTTGACCTCTCTCATCTCCATTTCCTCAGTGTAAAAGGGAGTCAGGCTGGGCCTGTCTACTCTGCAGCATGATTTGAAGAACTAAATTAAATGATATATTTAAAATTGCTTGGTAAACTGTGACATACAAATAGAGAGTATTATATCACAGTTACTCTTGAAACTGTAATCCTTATTGTTATTTTGTTATTAAAAATTTGGGCAAAATATTTTCAACCATGAGGAATGATCTCTTAGCATCTATCTGCATGGCACAGGAAAATGGGAGCGTACAATCCATGACAGAAAATTGTTTATTTTAATATTTAAAAAGGCATAATGTGCACATACAGAGCATTTTGTCTAATATATGTGTTGTAATACTTCACATAGTATATACCTTATACATATACAAGTATAGAGACAAGGCTACTCTTGCTAAATTCATAATTATTGTTCTGATTTTTCCTATGTTGATTTCCAATTAAAATATATATGAAAAGGAGCATATACAGAAAGATTTCTCCAAAATAATTTAGAAGTGTGTTTATTTTCTGCAAGATGAAAATGAGTAGTTTTGAACTTTTTTTAAAAAAAGGCGCTGTGATCAAATATGTTTAGTCAATGCTGTGGACTACACGCTTATCTTAGAGATTAAAAATACAGCGACTTACGAAAGGTTCCAAGAAATCCTGCAACAGAGGAATCTGTTCAACTTTATTTAACACAGTTTCCCAAATTTATTTAACCATGACACTGAATTTTTTTTTAACTAACCACCTATTAATAGCTTATGAAGCTCTTGGTGTCCTGCATAACAAAATGTAGGAAAAGCTAAAGTCTGTTTCAAATATGCAACAGTCACTATAAAAATAAAAGACACCCAGTGTTGGCTCTAAACTAGGCTTGCTGAGCACTTTTTTCCTCACTCACTAACATTTCAACCTAAAAGTTATCCTGGAAAACCCCGGCAAGTGCATATAAAACATGCTGCCACGTGACTGAGACTGAATGAAAGGCAGAGGACACTTCTGGCAAATGGTACGAAGTATTACAGTTGTTAAACACCATCACTCATTTTGGACACAAAATCTCTTTTGAATTATACCCTAAGGGCCTAGTGGGTGAGGGGAAAATTGCACCTAAAAGAAGGCAGACATAATTGACTTCTGCTTGAAAGAGTCAGTTTGCCCTTGGCAAAATAGCCAAATGTACCTTGAAAATGGTAATTATTTATTACCACGGGATTATCTGAGATTTATGAAAAACTCACGGTGGGCCAAACTAACGGACTTTTTATAATTCCTGTAACTTTTGAGAATAAAATGTGAGGAATTAAGACCATTATATTTAGGACCACATGCTGAAAAGAGGACCTTTGTATGTATTACAATTTCCCACATGCTATATTATTAAACAAAGTAGTCAATGGCACCAAAGTTTTGTGGAAATTGATGCCACAATTAGAAAATAATGACCAGAATATTTGTGCGCATATATACTGTGAGAATAGAACAAAATGCTACATTCACCAAAAACAGGGAGTTCCATTGAGCATTTTTAGTGTTTAAGTGGAGATGTGCTCGGAAGGGCAAAAAATCCAAGAGATATGATGGAGGCATTACCTCAGCCTCTGAAGGGTTTCAAGGTGAAGAGTTGGTTGACACTGTTGTGTCTTTGTTGATCATGTTGTATCACCAGTGGTTTCCTGGGGGGAGAGGGGGAGGGGCAAACTGGGGGAGGGAGATTGTGGGAAGGAAGCTCCTAGATGTGGTTCTGTCAGATTCCACAGAGTGGGATGCATTTGCAGTTTGAAAACCTTTACATATTCTCACTACAGGAAAAGAAACTCCATCATGATCTTGACTAGTGAAGATACCCTAGTGCAAAAGCATTAGGAGAGAACCTTAATATTTATGTGGAATAAAATGAATGAAATATTATGATACAAATTAAGTGAATGGTGCAATAAAAAGGAGGTGTTCCTATTGCATTCTATAAACATAGTCCATGTTTGACGTGCAAAGATAATATACATTCTATACATACATACATCATATACATATATATGCGTGTGTGTGTGTGTGTATATATATATATATATATATTTTTTTTTTTTTTTGCTTTTTGGCCTCACCATCCCCAACCAGGGATCAAACCCGTGCCCCCTGCAGTGGAAGTGCAGAGTCTTAACTGCATGACCACCAGGGAAGTCCCTTACACGTTATGATTTTTCATAGTTTTATTGAGGTATAATTGATGTAAAATAACCTGCATGTATTTAAAGTGTACAATCTGATGAGCATATAAATATGCATAGAACACATATAAATTGTCACCACAGTTAATACAATGAAATACCCATCACCCCCAAAAGTTTCCTCATGCTGCTTTGTAATCTGTCCCTCCCTATACCAAACAGACTTGCTTTCTGTAACTATGGTTTAGTCTGCATTTTCTAGAGTTTATATAAATGGAAGAATATAGTATGTATTTGTTTTATGTCTGGCTTTTTTCATTTGGATAATTATTTTGAGATCGTCTATACTGTCATATGTATCAATAGTTTGTCTCTTTTTGTTTACCCATTTGCCAGTTGATGGATGTTTGGGGCTGTTACAAACAAAGCTGCTGTACATATCTGCATACTAATCTTTGTATGGATTCATGCTTTCACTTACCTTGAGTAAATATTTAGGAGTGGAATGGCTGGGTATGGTAGGTATATGTTTAACTTTATAAGAGACTATCATATTTTTCTCCAGAGTGACTGTACCTTTTACATTCCCCCCAGCAGTATATGAAAGCTGGAAAGAATGTGGAATCCTCCCCAATACCCCATGAAAATAGATCATACTATCAAAAAACCCAACATACAGAATACAAAGAATTCTTTAAACTACTGGAGACTTACTCATGACAACTTGCATTCTTAGTGCTGCCAAAACTTTATTAGTAAACTCCAAAGTCATTCTTACCTAATTCTCTTATGAATTATTGACCTAGCTAGAATGTAAATGTTCAAATTTTATAAAGAATCACATCATTTTTCTTTTTGCTTTTATTGCAATGAATTGACCAGTGAAGGGAGTTATATCCCTTTGTTTTTTGCAATATGTGACAAAAACATGGAAAAACAATGTCCTTTCCTCAGTGTCAGAGAGAACCTGTAAAAACACCTCTGAGATTAAGTCAAAACTATCAGAAGAAAATTGGTTAGATTAATATCTGTTTTTATCAATGCAGTCATTGTTTCATTCAAGTTCAAGAATGAGCATACAAACCTACATAGCAATGAATAAGATGCCCCAATCGGATGACCATCTGTCCAGTGGAAACATGTTTGTGTGCGTGGATGAGCTCAGGAATCTAATTGCCACTAGAATGTAAGCTTCATGTACCTGGGGACTTTGTCTTGTTTACCTCTGTGCTCCTAGCGCCCACAACAATGCATAGCATATAGAAGGTATACAACCAGAGAAACAGAATCAGTAGAAGGTGTATATTAAGAGATTCACTGCAAGGGACTGGCTAACACTATTGTAGGGCTGGCTAAGCAAGTCTGAAATCCATAGGGCAGGCCGTCAGGGAAGGCAGGCTGGAACTCTCAGGCACAAACTGCTGTCCCCAAGAAGAATTTCTTCACCAAGATAACCCCAGCTCTGTTGTTAAAGCCTTTCAACTGACTGAACCAGGCTCACTCAGATTTTCGAGCATAACCTCCCTTATTTAAAAGTCAGATAATGGACTTTAATCACATCTGCAAAATATCTTTACAGCAACACCTCGATTAGAATTTGATGGAATAACTGGGAACTCTTAGTATGAACACATCAAAACGACCATCACACCAGCCATGCAATCCAGGGGTGGGGTAAGGAAGTAAGAGAGAGGAAATGCTGATGATGTTCTGAGTGTATTCTGTCCTGCGATAAGGGTGGAACATTCACACCAACAAGCAGGGGGTCATTTCCTTCTTTGTCCATTTTACCCCTCACATGGGTGTCTTCTCCTTTTTGGAAGCGTCTACCATTTGAAAACATGAAATGTTGATTTACATGGGTACATGAGAAACGATAAAATTGGACTCTCCCTCTGGAACAGACTCAAACATGCACGTGTAACTCTTAGATACACCAAGACAAAAACATACACCAGTATAAAAAAAAATCCCTCTCACAAACATGCTGGACATTAGAGAACAAAGAAGCATCTGGGCTTAATCAAAGAATAGTACTCAGTAGGATGTCATCTAACATCTGAGAGTAGGGACTCATACATTAGAGATTCTGCTCGTGTCAGCCTTCTTATGGCCTCAAAGCTATTGTTTTGGTTTATTATGTACATTATTTTAGAAAATTATTAATTCAGTTTGCTAATATATTGTAATTTCAACAATACTTATCAAGCTATGGATAGTTTTCAATTTCATCTTGGAAGGATACAGTCATGAGCTATTCAAAGTTAAAAAAACTTATTTCCTTATGATCCACTGGTTAAAAGCATGCATTATTCCAACAGTGCAAATCTTGACAGACTATTAACATACCATATACTACCATGAAGCCATCAAGTTCCCTGGCCCCCCACAATTCCCTTTTAAGCTATATTCTTTCCAAGATCTCTGATGAACTTCCACCATCTTGGGGAGTTGACAAGGCTGCAGGATATTTTCTAAAGCTATTTATTTAAAATTTGTCCCACTGTGTTGTTTCTTAACATTTGATAATCTGAGACTTATTTTATAAAGCTATAATGAGAACATATTGTACAAGGCTGTTGAGTCTTTGAGGCACCAGGGCTTATTTTTATCCCCAGAATCAATTAGCTACAATAAATATAAAACATCACCACAAATAGAAGGAAATTTGGTAGGTAAATATTATGGCTAAGAGGAATCAATGAATCAGTAAGACCACATGTTTGATCATATGTTTGTGTCTACAGATTTCATTTTCATCAATATTATAATGTAAATTGACCTATTAAAGTTCTTTATGAGTTTCTGTTATACAGTTAAGTAAGAATTTTTAACTCAGGAAACTGATGACCTCTTTGTGTTTCAGTTTTCTTATTAAAATATGAGAAGAACTGGATCTCCAGGGTTACCTTCAGTCATAGTGTTGGTGTTTATCTGCTTAAGAAAAACATAGCTTGGAGATACATCTACACATAAATTTAAGCAGCATTTGTCTACACAGAGGTGAGCAGAATTACTCCCCTGGCATCTGGCTCACCTAGAAAATCTGCCTCCCTCCCATCACAGTTTTAAAACAAGGCTCTTTTTCTCTCCCACGTGGATGAAGAGTCACCTGCCACATCAGTAAACAAAGGATGGTGCAGTCACCGCAGCTGCCCTGAACTGTGTACCCTGAGGGGATTCAGATTGGAACAAACTAGGATACTCAGTGAGCCCAGACTCTTGCATCTTCCCATCCATAGAAAAGTGCTAAATTCCTTAACTTGAGATGTCTGCTTTTTCTTTAACAATAATCTTTCGATGTTCAGACGACCTGGTTTTTGTTGCAAGAACTCCTATATACCCTGGCTCCTCACTTACCTCACGGGAACAGTCCCTTAGAGCCGAGAGGCTGTCTCCCAGGCTTAAGGTCCTCACTATGTCTACTGAATACAAAATAATTCTCAGCTTTTAGGTTGTGCTTTTTTTTTTTCAGTCGACACCCATCAGAATTTTTTTTTACCATTTGGGTTACCCAGCAAAAGTGTATATATTGGTCTCTGGTTAAAAGCTATGAGTAGGACTTCCCTGGCAGTCCAGTTGGGACTTTGCCTTCCAATGGGGGTGGGGGGGGGGGGTGAGGGTTTGATCCCTGGTTAGGGAGCTAGGATCCCACATGCCTTGCTGCCAAAGAGCCAAAGCATAAAGCAGAAACAATATTGTAACAAATTCAATAAGGAATTTAAAAGTGGTCCACATCAAGAAAATCTTAAAAAAAAAAAAAGCTATGAGTAGAATAAAGACTCAACCTCCAACTACTAGTTCATCTGCCTGTCTTCATGCATATATCCAGGTTAACATTACCTTTCCCGTTTACCTAAAGGGTTTCTGTTAGGTTCCAAAAAGATGTTAGGTGAAAGAAGATTGTAGATCATAAGGCATTGCATGTACTTTAGCTGTTGCTACTTAACAAGACAAAGAAACAAAAAAAGCTAAAATACAACCCAAGTTAATCAGTCACTGTATCTCCACATACTATTCTCTAATTTCCATCCCTAACTCTGGGGACTAGAGGTGACCGTGTTTGATTGATCTGTAGCAAATAGTTTCCTCTCCCTTTGAGAGTAAGTATATGCTGGATTTCTTCTCAGCTCAATTCTTCTTTCCATTGATTCCCTAAGTCCTTGCTTCCACATCTCAGGACCTACCCAAGTTGGGGGATGGAGTAAAACATGGAATAACAAGTCCAAGTAAGTAAGAAGTGGATCACGCACTCAGGTACTGCAGCCATCATCCTGTAAGCAATGCTCCTAACGTGGTCACCAGAATAACAGGTACAAAGGTCTGTTGAGGACCCTTGATTCCCACAACAATGTAATTGGCAAAAGAGCAAAGGGTTTTCTCTGTTTTGTTTAATGTTACACCCCAGTTGCTGGAATAGTGCCTGGCACATACAATATGCTCCGTAAATATCTAATGAACAAATTAACCTGATTCAAGTACGCTTCCTTAACTTCTAAAAGATTTCTTTTTTTACATAACAGCTGTATATGTATAGCTATTGTAACTCCACAGGGCAACCACTGATTTCTTTTCACTAGAGCACTGAATAAGTGCTAGAGC
Organism: Hippopotamus amphibius kiboko; assembly: GCF_030028045.1. Taxonomy (NCBI): domain Eukaryota; kingdom Metazoa; phylum Chordata; class Mammalia; order Artiodactyla; family Hippopotamidae; genus Hippopotamus; species Hippopotamus amphibius. The sequence goes on from NC_080198.1 coordinate 82,089,551, forward strand.
ATAAACAACATCCTAATTTGGAGCCCATTTCTTCTCTGTTATGCCACTTCTGCTCCGGTATCTGAGTTACCTCCCTTGTTTCTATATACTATTCTGTTGCACACTAATAATGTCACTTCCTGGAATCTGACATGATATATAGGAAATTTTCTATTTTTGATCATAATATATACCTGAAAAAAATGTTACAAAGTTTAGTGTCTGGAAGTTGGGCAACAGTCCTGCATGTTATAGTTGTTCCCTCAGAAATAAAACATGAAAAACAATAATTCTTGAATCAAATTACTTTCTGGTACCTACTTTCCCAGGGCCAAGCAATCCTGTTGGTGGACGATAATTTTCCCAGGCGTCTGGGAGTTGATGACCTGGAAGCCAATGGGCTATTTCCATGTCCTGCCACATTTAGTCAGGCATTCCCTTCCCCCAAGACATGCCACCTTCTAACAAAGTGGGTCAGAAAGCCAGCCTCCAATCTGAATCTGGTTAGTACCTGAAACAAAGGATAAAGGATTGCTGCTGATCGCCAGCCCTACCGACCAGGAGAGCTGAGCACAGAGGGCGCTGCTACCAGCTCACAGCCCAGCACTGCCCACAGCCCTGGGGTAGAGGGAGTGTGAGCCAGAAAAGCAGTTATCTGCCCTGTATGTCAACCTAGGATGAAGACAGGAAGGTGGGACTACAGACCCACGCAATATCTTGAAGTAATTGGGTAGCTGATATGTGGAAAACTGAATTAGGTGTATGCAATATGTGTTGCTGTCCATCTGATGTGCCAAAGTGCAAGTTAAGTGAACTTTGAAAGGAAAAGGTGGAACACAGCACAGGCTTGTTGTCTGCAAGCACTCAATGTTCACTCTAAACAGTTAAACTACGGCGTGATCTTTTTGGACCCACCTCCTAGAGTAATGGAAATAAAAACAAAAATAAACAACTGGGACCTAACGAAACTTAAACGCTTTTGCACAGCAAAGGAAACTATAAACCAGATGAAAAGACAACCCTCAGAATGGGAGAAAATATTTGCAAACAGATCAACAGACAAAGGATTCATCTCCAAAATACATAAACAATTCATGCAGTTCAATGTCAAAAAAAAAAAAACCAACCAATCAAAAAATGGGCAGAAGACCTAAAAAGGCATTTCTCCAAAGATGACATACAGATGGCCAACAGGTACATGAAAAGCTGCTCAACATCACTAATTATTAGAGAAATGCAAATCAAAACTACAATGAGGTATCACCTCACACCGGTTAGAATGGGCACCATCAAAAAAGCTACAAACAGTAAATGCTGGAGAGGGTGTAGAGAAAAAGGAACCCTCTTGTACTGTTGGTGGGAATGTAAATTGATACAGCCACTATGGAGAACAGCATGGAGGTCTCTTAAAAAACTAAAAATGGAATTACCATATGACCCAGCAATCCTACTACTGGGCATATACCCAGAGAACACCATAATTCAAAAAGACACATGCACCCCAATGTTCATTGCATCACTATTTACAATAGCCAGGTCATGGAAGCAACCTAAATATCCATCAACAGATGAATGGATAAAGAAGATGTGGTACATGTATACAATGGAATATTACTCAGCCATAAAAAGGAATGAAATTGGGACATTTATAGAGTCATGGATGGACCTAGAGACTGCCATACAGAGCGAAATAAGTCAGAAAGAGAAAAATAAATATTGTATATTAATGCATACATGCGGAATATAGAAAAATGGTACAGATCAACCAGTTTGCAAGGCAGAAATAGAGACACACATGTAGACAACAAACATATGTACACCAAGGGGGGAAGCGGGGTAGGGGGGTGGGGTGGGATGAATTGGGAGATTGGGACTGCCATATATACATTACTAATAAGAAAAAAAATATCAAATTATACACTTTAAATATATGCAGTTTATTGTATGTCAATTATATCTCAATAAAAGTCCTTTATTGAGATATAATTAAAATAAAAAAATAAACAGCTACACTTAACTTCATCACCCGAAATACTTTTACCTCATTATATTGGGTTGGCCAAAAAGGTCGTTCAGTTAATGAATGTGTTGTTCAATAAGTTCTTGGTGAAAATAAAAAATGTCTTTTATTTGCACTTAAAACCGAACGAACTTTTTGGCCAACCCACTCTATGTAGTATACTCATAATACTATTTAGCAATTTTTCCCACTTGATATTTCACAAATCCAAAATACTGGAATGCGTAACATGAAATGCCTTAAAAGCAAACACTCTGTTACTGCCTTCTGTAAGAATGTCACCTACAAAGATATCTGCTACAGTCACACAATATATAGGGCATCTTAGACCCATTGAAGAGTTTCCAAGCCCAATGTTACCAAGACAATTCTTCCCCAGAGTCAAAAGTCATTTCTTCTATGCATGTGTTTCTTCTCCCACTCTCAGCAGTTCCTGGTTGGAGTAACTTGGGATTTTTACAATTTGCTGGTTTTATGCTCGCGTGGGTTACCAAAACATATGCCTTCATATAAAACCAGCACTGTAAGCATTTCCAATGCTATACATTTATATTTTTAATAAATGGGGACTTTACTATGTTTTAAATCTTAAAATGCATTCAAATGGTGTATATAGTCATGACTTATTCAATTAGAAAAAAATTGGCTATTAATATACAGAAACTACTTCTCTAAATGTATTGTACAACTCAATTATAAACAGAAACTAACTAACCTTACTGAGATTTTAAACCCTGATTCTACCAACTTAGACCAGTGCCTAGGGTCTCTGAATCTTCAGTCCCAAATCCTGCCTTCCCTTCCCAGGCCTAATCAGAATGTCCATCAGACAACCTGAGTAATGAGACTACAGGTAGATTGCTATATTACTAAAGTAATATACAGATGTACTCTGAAACTAGTAGCTTCAAAGAACTAACATTAAGCAAATCCCTGTCCTCATAAATTTCCAGATGAGAAGCACTTTACAAACATGGAAAATAAGGACCATGCTCAATAAAAGCTTGGAAAGAGGTTTCTTTCTGTTAAAACCACAACATAGCTGCAAAAGGAAAGCACACCGCTATGAGACATTCTCTAGAAGCCTTTTTGCACTCACTGCCTATCTTTCACCCTTAGAAAAATGACTGGGGAGAAGTGGGGAAGAAAACAGGCTTGTGTTATCATCCTTAGCATATTGGCACAGATGGGTGTTGTGGGGCTGTCTCGATTGTAATGCAAATCTCTTACCTGTGAGAGTGAAACATGACAAGTTTGCAGACACACTCAACTGAAAAATAGCTGGAACTATATCTCAGTTAGAGTGGTTTAGGTACAGAAAAGTATTCAAAAGTGGATATTGGGAATTCCCTGGTTGTCCAGTGGTTAGGGCTCTGCCCTTCCACTGCAGGGGGCACAGGATCCATCCCTGACTGGGGAGCTAAGATCCCGCATGCCCCGCAGCGCCACCAAAAAAAAAAAAGTAGATATCTTGAGGGAGGCCCTTAGGTGATTTAGTAGACAGATTAGAAATACAAACACTTCTACCTTGATAAAAGCAGATATAAGATAAACTTACATAAAAATTAAATTATAGAATCTAGGTGGTAGGTATGTGAACATTCGCAATACAATTTTTCTGTATATTTGAACTCTTTGATAATAAAATGTTGGACATCAGTGAGGGGAAATCAAGCTATAGAGAAGGAGTTAGTGCACTGAGCTCAGTTTATCAGGGACTACAAGGGGCTCAACACATACTGGTAACAGAACTGAACAGCAATCCCAAGACGGTCTGCATGTTCTCCCCAGGTTGGCATGCATGCGCTCACTCCTGACTGCTAGGACGAACTTCAGTAATAGTCAGTGACATTTGCAACAGCATGGATGGAACTTGAGGGCATTATGCTAAGTGAGAAAAGCCAAAGACAAATACTGCATGGTGTCACTTATACTTGGAATCTAAAAAAAGACTCAAACCCATAGAAACAGAGGGTAGAAAACTGGCTGCCAGAGGCTAAGGGGTGGAGAAAATAGGAACAGGTTGCTAAAAGGGTACAAACTTTCATGTATAAGGTGAATAAGCTCCGAGGATATAATGTAAAACATGGTGACTATAGTTTATAACATTGTATTGTATAATTGAAATTTGTTAAGAGACTAGGACCTAAATGTTCTCAACAACAACAACAAAAAATGTTTAAAGGATAAAAATGTGAGATGATGGATATGTTCATTAACTAGATGGACAGGCAATTCTTTCACAACGTATACATATATCAAATCACTATTCGTGAATTATACCTTAATAAAGCTGAAATTAAAAAAAAAAAAAAAACAGTAACCTACTGGGATTGAATGGATTTCTGGGGCTCTACACACACAGTCATCTTTTTTCTTTACTTGGGAAGCCAGGGGTCTAGTAATAAAGACCTGGGCTCTGAATCATAGTTCAGATTTTACTCCAGCTGTTTACATTCATCAATCTTCCTGAGTCTCCCCATGCATCAGAAAAATCAAGATACTGGGACTTCCCTGGAGGTCCACTGGGTAAGACTCCCTGCTCCCAATGCAGGTAGCCTGGGTTCAATCCCTGGTCGGGGAACTAGATCCGCATGCATGCCACAACGAAGATCCTGCATGCTGCAACTAAGACCTGGCACAGCCAAAATAAATAAATAAATAAATATTTTAAAAAACAATATACTAATTTCAATTTTACACAGTTGAACACATTGTAAGGGAACCTTAGTTATGATTCCATATTGACTGAGCCTCTGCCCAAGCAAAAAATTGTCTAGAACTTTACAAATTGCTTTTAGGTGGTAGGATATCAAATTACCATTATTATTATTTTTTCAAGAATACTAAAAATAAAGGTAAATTCTTTTAAGCAGACTCTGTCTTTATTAAATTCCATGCATATACATATACAACCCAAACGATGACCCTAAGGTCCTGAAAATTCCTAAAATGTCTCCTGAATCTTGTCAGGGTGATGAAAGGGAAGAAAGAGAAAAACAGCTGTTCACTTTCTGAGAACTCAGCTCCATCTCTCCCATTTTATCCATTAAAATATGAAGAAAGAGGAAAATAAACAGCAGGAGTAAAATGTAAATATAAAAAAGGGAATTCAATATTTTTTTTAGCCCACATTTGCACAATGCTGTTAGAAGTCTGGACACCTCAGATAAATAGAGATTTAAGGCATCCAAATGCTAAGGAAACGTAATCATTTTTGTCACTGTCTGAAAATTATTTTATAATATGTATATATGAACTAGAAAGCAAAAAAAGAATCTAATGTTGAATAAAATAAATTATATATAATGATGCAAGGAAATACACCCATTATATTCAAAAATGCATATTCTTTTACAATCCTGCATGACAGGTTTTCTTCAAGATAATAAAGAGGATTTTGACTTTAAAGATGGCTAAAAATACCACGTAGAGTTAATGAGAGAAATGAAAATCATTACTATTATTAGTCGTGTTGGGGTGGCTGAAATGCTGTGTGGGTCTGGTGCACTGGTTGCCATGGTGTATATTGTTGCATTCTTCAAATAGAGGGTAAAACAGTTCTGCAATCAATAACAAAGACTGAAAGAATGAATTCCACTGCACAGACTGCAAAACAACTTTCCTGTCTCTGCTTTTTCCTTCAACTACCAGGAGGAGCCACAAAATGTACACTAAATGATGGAACTTTCTAGAAATGCTTAACTGACAGGTGTAAACAGTGTGTTTCTGGTGGTTCAGTTTCAAATTTGGCCAGCTTTTGTGTAATTTTCTCCCCATCTGCAGGACAAGTTCAATTGATGTTATTCATACAAATTAGATTATTCTGCCTTTCTGATCACTCTATACTGATGGTCCTATACAAGACAGTAACAGGACTTTTCAGTGTCTGTCAAAAATGATGACCCTATTTCAAAATTTAATGCTGGGGAAAAAATTAATGCTGGAGATCATCTACCTCTAACTCAAAATTTTTCTCCTATCAATTTTATGCTTCTCCTTGTACCTCAATGACCGCAATGACCATATTTCCTGCATTCTCTTCTTTCTCTACCTTTCCCTTCAAAATAGACATCTCTTGAAGCTTCTTCCTTTGATAAATTTTCTTCTCTATAATCTTTCTCAGTGACCTCATCCTTCACCATGGCTTCAAAAATGTCTTCCATGAAGATGCCCACTTGAGTCTAAAATAATGACAGTTCCCAATTTTTCCCTTCAACACCCCTCATTACAAATATATATGTGTTTCTAGGGCTTCCCTGGAGGCGCAGTGGTTAAGAATCCACCTGCCAATGCAGGGGACACAGGTTCGAGCCCTGGTCCAGGAAGATCCTACATGCCACGGAGCAATTTAGCCCATGCGCCACAACTACTAAGCCTGCGCTCTAGAGCCTGTGCTCTGCAACAAGAGAAGCCACCACAATAAGAAGCTCACGCACTGCAAGGAAGAGTAGCCCCGGCTCTCCAAAACAAAGAGTAGCCCTGCTCTCTGCAACTACAGAAAGCCCCCATGCAGCAATGAAGCCAATATGAGTCAATAATTAATTAATTAATTAATTCAAAAACAAATATACAGGTGTTTCTAAATTGAATATTGTATCAGTTTGCTAGGCTAGGGCTGCCATAACAAAGTGGCTTAAATAACAGATATACGTGTATATCTTTTCATGGTTATGGAGGCTAGAATTCTGAGGTCAAGGTTGCTTCTGAGGGCGTGAGGGAAGGGACTGTTCCTGGCCTCTCTCTTTGACTTATGGATGGCCACCTTCCCCCTGTTATCTTCACATTGTCTTCTCTCAGTACGTGTCTATGTCCAGATTTTCTTTACTTCTAGGGATACTAATTATATTATTAGGGCCCACCCTAATGGCCTTATTTTTACTTAATTATCTCTGTAATTACTATCTCCAAATATGGTCACACTCTGAGGTACTAGGGGTTAGGACTTGAGGTATGATTATTCAGTTAAAACTTATAAAATTAATACTACTTCACTGTCATTATGGGGAAGAATATTATCCAAGCGAGGTCAATCTTCATGTCAAAGACCCATAAATGAAGTAGACACACACACAATCAGGATAGGCCCCAGCTATGGAATTGACCTGTCTATCTTGGTCAAAAATCTTAAGAAAAAAGATATTAAGACTGGGACCCTAATGATATCCTAATGATAGAGATATTGGGCTTAGAATCCTGGATGGTGGGTTTTGGGATAGTCATTGCATGGAGGGAGTCTGGGAGCCATGGGGGTAATAAAAAACCATGCCCATAGTAGGTCCCAACTAAAGAAAAGTTAGAAATATTTTGTGAACCAAATTATTTGTCATGCTTAGTATTTTAAAAATTTATTCTCCATTTTGAATTCTTTTAAATGCTCAGCATTCTATAGCTTTCTCTCAGCAGTTGACAGTGAAGATTAATAATAGTGTTCACTGTAAAAATAAAATGAAGTGAAATTAAATGAAGTAAAATAAAACAAGATTTTATAATTTTTAAAAAATGATTTACCTTTGCCTAATGCCAGCATTTCCAAGTTCTTTTAACCATAGACCTTTTTCTCCCCATGGACCAACAATCCTTATTTCACAGAACACATTGCAAAGGGCTGAGTTTGGCAAAGCTCTGTTTGGATTTTTAAACCTTGTCTTAGCTGTTCTCTGGGGTCAAAGTGAAAGCCCCACTGCTTCTATAAGCATCGCACCTGCAGAGACAATTGTCGAAAGGCAGAGAAACCCTTTCATAACCCCACTCCCAGGAAGATGCATCTTAACGATTATTAAACAAAGTTAGAATAACACATGAAAAGATGCTCAACATCACTAATCTTCAGGGAACTGCACATCAAAACCATGAGATATCACCTCACACCTGTCAGAATAGCTATCATCAGAAAGAACACAAATCACAAATGTTGGCAAGGATGTGGAGAAAAGGGAACCCTTGTACACTGTTGCTGGGAATGTAAATTTGTGCAGCCACTATGGAAAACAGTATGGTTTCTCAAAACACTAAAAACAGAACTATCATATGATGCAGCAGTTCCACCCTGGGATATATATCTGAAAAAAACAAAAACACTTCTTTGTTTTACATAGCAGCATAATTTACACTTGCCAAAATATGGAAGCAGCATAAGTGTCTACCAACAGATGAATGGATAAAGAAGACATGGTATATCTATACAATGGAATACTACTCAGCCATAAAAAAAGAATGACATTTTTCCATTTGCAGCAACATGTATGGACTTGGAGAGCATTGTGCTAAGTGAAACAAGTCAGAGAAAGAGAAATACTGTATGATATCACTTATATGTGGAATCTAAAATATATGACAAACTAGTGAATATAACAAAAAAGAAGCAGACACACACAGATATAGAGAACAAATTAGTGGTTATCAGTGGAGGAGGAGGGCAATATAGGGGTGGAAGAATAAGAGGTACAAACTATTGGGTGTCAAGGATGTATTGTACAACACAGGGAAATAGCCAGTATTTTGTAATAACTGTAAATGGAAAGTAACCTTTAAAATTGTATAAAAATTTTTTTAATTGTATTAAAAATTTTTTAAATTAGATTTGATGGATTTTAATTAATTAATTAATTAAAATAAAGTTAGAATTGTACAATCTGGCCTCCTCCTAACCTTGGAATTTAAAGATTTGTTTTTAAGGAAGAGGCAGTGCTTCACAATCCCAAATTCCTACTTCTAGCCCAGACTCTCTTTTGTCCTTAAATTTTGCACTACCTCCATTCTTTTCCACTAAAGTTGATATTCTTCTAGCATTTCTTCTTTGGGTATATTAGCAAAAGGACTAATCTCTAGACTCTCAAACTCAAAATACCAAAAACAGAATTTGCCACCTTTTCCCCAGCTTCCTCCTCCTTCTAATTTTCTTATTCCCACTAAAAGAACTACCAGGGTGGGTCAAAAATTATCTGCACTCCAGTTATATTAAAACTTCTGTTGGCCGCACTGTCTTAGCACTTTCCGTTCAAGGCCACTGTCTCCCCAGTCACTGCTGTGCAGGTGTGAACATGTTACATCAGTTCATTTGTAACTGTGGTGTGAGCAAAAATGGATGCCCCACTTGTGATTTGCACAAAAGAAGAGCAGCATGCAGTGATTTGTATTTTGTGGTCTGAGGGTGTACCTGATGCCGTTATTTACTGAAGACTCTGTGTGCAGGGTGGAGAAAGTGTTTTGTCACAAAGAAGTGTGTATGAATGGATAGAGAAGTTCTAGGAAGGTTGCACTAGTATTAGCCATCAAGAAGGAGCTGGACACCTGTCCACATCCACAGCTGATGACAACATTGAGCATACATGTGAAATGATTCTGCTGAATAGACGAGTGACAGTGGATTATGTGGCAAATCATTTGCAAATCATCCATGGCTCAAAGGTTCAACAATCAACACTGCTCATTACAGTGAGATGCTTATTGAAGAGCTGAAGCCTAAACTTCAGGTTAAACGCAGAGGACTGCTATCAAAGGGCATTGTGATCTTGCGTGACAATGCACATCTGCACATTACTGCCCACGCTGTCGACACTGCAAAAACTCCCTTTTGAGGTGTTAAAGCATCCTCCCTATAGTCCTCATCTTGCTCCATTGGACTTTCACCTGTTTGGTCCCCTGAAAGCAGCCCTACAAGGACAAAGATTCACTTCTGATGAAGAAGTGAAGACAGTGGTGCATTTGTGGCTTGCATTCAGCCTAAAATATTTTTAAATGACGGAATACGAAAGCTTGTTGAGAGATGGACAAACTGTATTGAAAAGTAAGGAGATTATGTCAAAAAATGATGTATTTATCTTTTCTAAAAGTTAATTAAAATAAATTCTACAGCCAGAGTGTGAATAATGTTTGACTCACCCTCATATCATTCTATCAGTCCTTTCAATTTAAAACATTAGCCGATCCTTCTCACCTCTATTTCTCATCCAATAGGGTACTACTAAATCCTGTGGATTTCACTTCTGCAATGTCTCTTGAGTTTATCCCTTCTATTTCATTCCAAACTATCACCCTAATCCAGCCCTTTTCATATATACTCCTCTAATATTCCTCTTCACTGTTCTCAATCTACCTCCCATCTCCCCTTATCCCTCCTCTACATTTCTACTGGCTAGTTTTCATGAAGACAATTCTGACATTTCTGTACCTAAATCTTTGATATCTTGCCATTGCTTACCAAGTCTACTCCACAATTTCATATCTAAATTGCTTTTCTAGCCTTACTACTCATTCTTCCCTACTCACATACCAGTCAAGTCTTAAGCAGGCAACTCACTTGAGAACATCCCTGCCATTTTTATCTGGAATGTTCTTCCTCCACACTTTTCTTCCATATCTTCTTCCAGATCCATCTCAAATATTTACACTTTCACCCTGAAGCATGCTGTAGTAAAATGGTGAGCACAGGTGTATATAAGCATGGCCAACAGGTAGATCTTAATTCATACTCAACTCTGACTCTTACCATCTATTAACTCTCTCTAATCCTTAGTGCCCTCATGTGTAAAAATGGGGATAATAATCTTACTACATAGGTTTTCATAAAGATTAAATGAAATATATACATACACAAACACACACACACGCACACATGCACATCTACCACATAATCATTGAAAGCTTTCCCAATTTCCTCTATTCTGAAATGATCTCTTTCAATTAAAAATCTCATAATTAAAAACTTACTTTATAATTATCTTGAATGACACGAATTCTGCTTTCTTGTGCTTACTAATTCCTACCACAGCTCCCACTCCAACCCTGAGCACCCCAAAGAATAAGGACTACACCACCTGTTAGCATACACTAGATCACAACATGAAGCCTGATTAGAGCACTCAGCACGCACATGTTTAAATGAATTGAAGTGGTGGGACTAGTTTGCAATACTCTTCTCACAGGCAGAACTAAGTGTCAATTCTTCATTTACCATCCATAGCAAGTAAGTGTTATGTTATTATTATTTCCATTGTAAAAATGTGGACGCTTGGTCCCTGAGAGACTAACTTACTCAAGGTCACATGGCCAGTGACCTACCGAGTCAAGATTTGAGCCCATATGCAGCCTAACTACGCTGTATGGTCAAAGAATTTGGTAAAAATTATGCTTGTTGAAGTACTTTCAAATTGCTAAAATTACAGTCCCAGAAGCATTAAATTATGTGGAAACTTTTTTTAATGGATGGAAGCAACCCAAATGTCCACTGATGGATGAATGGGTAAACAAAATGTGGTATACACATACAATGGAATAGTATTCAGCCTTAAACGGTAAGGAAATTCTGACAAACATGCTACGACATGGATGAAACTTGAAGACATTATGATAAGTGAAATAAGCCAATCACAAAATGACAAACATCTTATGACTCCATATACATTAGGTACCTAGAGTAATCAAATTCAGAGTAGAAGGGTTGTTGCCAGGGGCTGAGGAAATGGAAGAAAGAATATTTATTGTTTAATGGATATGAGCTTCAGTTTGAGATGATGCAAAAATTCTGGAGGGGATGGTGGAATGTTCTCACAGCAATGTGAATGTACTTTATGCCAGTGAACCGTACACTCAAAAATACTTCATATGGAAAATCGTATGTTATGTATATCTCACTACAATAAAAAAAGGAACAAAATTACATTACAAACTCAGAGTAAGTGGAATTTTTAAATGAAAGTAACAGAAAACAAACTTTTTAAAAAGACCAATAATAATTTTCTTTTTTATCAGAATCTTATGGGAAAAAAAATCAACAAATTAATGGTAAGTGCTTAAAGAAGAATGATGATACACATTAGGAAAAAAAATCGCACTTGAAAGAAATTCAGAAAAGATATTGCAGGCAATGATTCAAACTCACTTTTCAAATTTCTTTATATTATAAAACTGATATAAAACTATTCTTGAAATTGAATTCCACAAAGTACTAACAGTTTGTACCTTGTTGAAAAATAAAAGTGTACTTTGCTATTGTTAACTTCAACAATATCCTTTAAGGGAGAAAGGTAATTATTCATAACAAATAACTTAAAAGTAATTTTTTCCATGCCAAAACAGTCAATTTGACATCATCCACTCATGTCTTTAAAGATGACAATAAAGATGAAAGAAAGGCGTACGGCTTAATTCCTACTATTTGCTCACCCTTACATAAGAATCTAATTTTTAAAATAAATTTGTCCCAGGATAAACTATTCTTTTAGCAGGGCAAACCTCCATTTTGTTTAAGAAAAGGAAAGCAAGTGAAAGAATAGGACACACAATTCCTGCTTTCCAATCTTCCAAATTAAATCTAATTCAACAGGGACTTGCAAGAACATGCAATCGGCAAACCCCAGTATGAGATGCTAGGGCTACGAAGATGACTAAGGCCCTTTCTTCCTACTCTCAAGGAACTAAGTCCATGGGAGACATAAACATGCACGTAAATGCATCTCCATTTTGTGAGCAGAGATTCAAAGAAGTAGACTTAATAAAAGAGGTAGATTCAAAGTACAGCAGGGGCACAAAGAAGTAGTCAACTCTTAAGTTCGTGATTGCAGAGCTCTCTTTAAAAAAAAGAAAATTACAAGTCTCTCCAGTTTGGGATGGATGTCTTTAGAAAAAAAGCCAATATCAACATTAGTGTCACCTTACATGTCTAATATCACCTTATGTTTCATTATAAAATTTGTTAAGTGATTCCTCATATACTACTGGATATAAACAACCCGTTGAGGCCTCTATGGTTATTCCCATATTCCAGATGAGGAAGGTGCCTCTCAGATAAGCAACCAGCTCAAAATTACGCAGCTAATAAATCCCAGGGCTATTTATAAGAAACCCTTTTAATTCCTAAACTGCTTCCTCACTGCGCTTCACACCAGTATACTTACAAAAGGGAGGCATAGAGAATTTGTGGATTGCAGAAACAAGTCTGCAAGAAGTGAAATGAAGAAATGTCAGAAGCATGTTTTGGCATATCACATTTTCAAATTGAGAAACATCAATTAAATATAAAATGGGAACAACTACTTAGCCATATGAGGCTTTCTGAATAATAAAATCCTAAAGATTAACACCAGACATAGATTGGTCATATCCAAATATACCCGCAAATGGTACCCATTTACCATGTTTAGACAATTCTCTAAAATGTAATCAGTTCTATAATCTTATAGTATCTGATTATCACAATATAGAGAAACCACCTTGAACCTGATTATTGTCAACATTAAGGAAAGCATTTGTGAAAAAACCAAGTGAAGAATGGTAGAAGGGAGTTTATTTGCTTCTAGTCCTGCTGTATATTATTTATAGAAGGAATAAAAATTAGAGTGGTTGATGATGTTTGCTTTCAATTCATACATAGATCACTTTAGATAAAACTGTCAGCCCTTCCTTTTGATTTATTTCCTCCAGTTTAATTAAATGCATTTATTCTGTATTATTGAATATACCAAACAAGGAAAAATCATTTGAAGTTGTGTGTAATGCTTTCCAAAAATATTTTTAGGATCCAATATGTTTTTTTCCTTTCAAGTTTATATTTACCTCAGCTATACCTGACAGTCTGAAATCTATGAATATATCATTTTATTTGAAGGAGCAGTGGCAACCTCAAATTCACTCCAGCAAAAAGAAAAACGTAAAAAAATAATCATCATGAAATTAGGAAAATTATGATTCCTGCTACGTGAACATAAATATCAATAAAATATACTCATCATACAGGTAATTAAAATGGAAGCCCCCAAGCAGTACATTCCTTTATATGTCAGACAGACAAATAACCTCATGTAACAAATTTTTTGGGAGGGGGTGTTTTCTAGGTTTGAAATAAAGAAAACCAATGTGATATATGAAAAGTACTAGACTGGAGATGGGAACTTTAGTTTCAAATCCAGGTCTACTTCTAACTAAACGTTTTACTTATTTTGAAACTATAGTTAAGCCATATGAAAATGAAAATGTTGGACTAGATAACCTGAAAATTCCTTCCTGTGGTATTTCCTCTCTTCTTTTGATAATCCTGCTTCTCTAGTTTTGAATAAGCAAAATTCACTTCTTTTCTTCTTTTTCTATGTTTGCCACGCAAAACTAGGGACTAAATTGGGGAGAAGAAACAGAAAACATTTCTACGGAGAATGTGAGTTTTTTACAGAAAAACGAGCTAGGGAAAGAAAACCAGACCAATTTGTTAATCTCTCTAAACTTCCTTGTGCTCATCTATAAAGTGAAATAATAAAATGATCCCAGGGATTCATGAGAGAATCCATATGTAGTCCCTGCTGCATAGAAGGCACTTACTAACTTCTGGCTATTATTGCTACTGTTTATTTACTGTGGGGAGATGTAAGGAGAAATAGGACTAGTCCAGCATCATCTATATCCTCTCTTCCTTCTTTTTATTTTCCCTCTCTTCACAAACATTTACAATTCCATTTTACTCTGTGTTATGATCTATATGAAATATCAGTATTCTAATTTAGTAACAAGAGAAAGTAGGCATTTTGAATTAGCACTTTATATGTTGTTTATTCAATCCCTCTAGCTCTTTATATTGAACACAGGAAATCAGCAAGGTCCCCTTTTAATGGAAGATGTTTTCTTGCTAAATCTACATTGCTTTCCAATTTAGGCGCTTGTCATTGTGTTCCCACAAATGACACAATTTAACAGTGCATGGGTGGATTCTCTAGAGACTGAGAAGGCTCATGAAAATATGCATAAGAGAGGTGTGTCATTTCCCTCAGCACTACGCACTGCTCCCAATTTAGAAAGACAAACTCTCAGCAGATGGGTCTCCTGGCCTCTTTCCAATACGTGATTTGAATTGTTTTTCAAAGATACCACAAAGCAAAAGCTGACTGATGTTGCAAACAATTTTGTGTCTCAGAGAATCGAGTGACAAGGTCACTGTGAGGCACTGCTTCAATTACTATACCTTTTAACGACTTGCTTTTTCAAGTATGGTAGCCGGTTGCGTAAATAGTTTGAGGCTTTCCTAAGATTATAATGAAATATTTCTTACTTTCAGTTATCTATCCAGTCAGATGGATGGTGACTGACCCCTAACGACAGTGCAGTGGCCCGTAAGGAATACATTTCTGGTTTTAATCCAGTTCCTTAATGAAGAACCACTTGCATCACACAACCCATCACCCAAAGTGTGACAATGCAGACTGAAGGAAAGATGGCCAGAAGGGGTCCTGCATCTGGGTTAGTTAATATTTCAGTCAATATCTTAAATGATGACACAAGGAATATGCTTATTAAGTCTGTATAGGAAGCCAGTTGGAAGGAAGGCAATGGCTCGCATCTGAGAAAACTCTAATCAGTTCTCGGTGACCATGTCTAATTGGATCCTTATCAAAAGCAACACGACAAACTCGGCAAGGAGAGTACAGCACAGTGGGGAAGGAAAGATAAGATAGAAAAGCACTGAACTAGTCAGCAGCTCTGAGGTCAAGACTTAACTCTGCCGTATACAGATAAGTATATAATACATATTTATTAATAAATTATTATAATTATATAATATAAATATATATTTATACATACATATATTTAAATCTTGAGCATATCACTCTGCTTTTCTATACTATGTCAACTATAACCAGGGATAAAAATATCCTACCACACCCATTTGCTAGAGTTTTGTGAAACTCAAACTGCATCTACTCATTTGACTTTAAAAATAAAAACATGAAAAACATGCATTTCAGAGAAAAGAACCTCAGTTCTCTGTTGCCCTACTCATATGGAAGTATTATTATGGAAATTATATTTGTGGAAGACTGTTTGATTACTACCACTCCCATATTCATTATTTGTGCTCTCCTACTGCCAAGGCCACTACCACTCATTCACCCTTCCCATTCAGGCCCTTCCCTGGCTTAGTTTAACACCTGTACACTGACAGCTCTCAAACAGTCATCACCAGGTCCCTTCTACCCTCTGAACTTCAGTCAGTTCAGTCCATCTGACATCCCCACTTGCACATCTAAGACGCATAAAGCTTATTTTATAATAAGAATAATAATTATAATGGTGATAATAGCAGCTACAATTTATTGAACACTTACTTCATGCCACGCACTATGCTAAGTACATTTTCAATATCATTGGATTGTTCCTGCCCTGGCAGGAATCTTCTCCCTTAAATTTCATACTGTTCTTGGCACAACTGTAAAAAGAGCCCATTGAAACTTAGGTAATTCTTCTACATCCCTTTGATAAGAACCATTGCTAGAGGTGGATCATGCAGGCCATCTTAAAGTCAGATTCTTGGACTATAGTTATTTTTTCCACTCCCTTCTCACCCTATTCCTGTCCCACTGAAATTGTTTCCTCTGAGTGGATTTTAATGTCATGTTTGAGGCTTCCGTCATAGGGTCCTCTAATAAAATAGCCCTATGACATCTGTTATCGCATTTGCTGGAAAACTATTTTGAGGATGGTGGGATGTGTAATTCCAAGACCCTACTCCCTGGCCCACGATCTGAGGCTCCTCAGGATAAACTTGCCTTTTCTTAAGAATTGATGTATTTATTCTTTACAACCATAAAATCTTCCAACCTTTCATATCTTCTATTCTCTTTGGCTACCAGAAGACCTACAACTAAATGCAAATTTCAAACATATCAATTATATAGGACCTTACAGCTAAACTGGTACTTATAGTCCATTTCCCACCTTGATCTGATCCTTTACACTAATTTTTTGAATTATTTTTCAGAAAAATTATCTGAAACTTGGAAACAGGCAAAAGAAATTACTAAGTATGCTTTCACTGCAGTACTGTGCTTGACATTCTATTTCATGCCTGTTTACAACTCTGTAGGGACAGCAGTTAAGATGTAGATTCTATTCAATAGAAATGCAAATAATGTCTGTCCAGTGGAACCCAAAGGTTATGGTTTATGGCCCTGTTGGACAGTCAAAAGTTTTGTATCTGATTTAGCAATCTAATAAATTGTAATAAATCTACTAAAACCCAAATGTTCTTTGGACTGGTTTTTAACATTTTACTGGTTCCCTCATCAATTAATAAGATGAATGATATCTGTGACATGCATTCATTTTATATTTTCATAATTCAGGATTTTTCATTTTTAAAATCATACTTTTGAAAACAATCCCCTTTGTCATCACATCAAAAAGAATAAAATACTTAGGAATAAACCTACCTAAGGAGGCAAAAGACCTGTACTCCAAAAACTATAAGGTACTGATGAAAGAAATCAAAGATGACACAAACAGATGGAGAGATATACCATGCTCTTGGAATGGAAGAATCAATATTATGAAAATGACTATACTACCCAAAGCAATCTACAGATTCAATGCAATCCCTATCAAATTACCAATGGCATTTTTCACAGAATTAAAACAAAAAAATTTACAATTTGCAGGGAAACACAAAAGACTCCGAATAGTCAAAACAATCTTGAGAAAGAAAAACAGAGCTGGAGGAATCAGGCCCCCTGACTTCAGACTATCCTACAAAGCTACAGTCATCAAAACAGTATGCTCCTGGCACAAAAAAAGAAATATAGATCAATAGAACAGGATAGAAAGTCCAGAGATAAACCCAAGCACCTATGGTCAACTAATCTCTGACAAAGGATGCAAGAATATGTAATGGAGAAAAGACAGTCTCTTCAATAAGTTGTGCTGGGAAAACTGGACAGCTACATGTAAAAGAATGAAATTAGAACACTCCCTAACACCATACACAAAAAGAAACTCAAAATGGATTACAGACATAAATATAAGGCTGGATACTATAGGCAGAACACTCTCTGACATAAACTGCAGCAAGATCTTCTTTGATCCACCTCTTAGAGAAATGAAAATAAAAACAAAAATAAACAAATGGGACCTGATTAAACTTAAAAGCTTTTGCACAGAAAAGGAAACCATAAACAAAACAAAAAGACAATCCTCAGAATGAGAGAAAATATTTGCTAACGAAGCAACTGACAAGGAATTAATCTCCAATATATACAAACAGCTCATGCAGCTCAATATCAAAAAAACAAACAACTCAGTCAAAAAATGGGCAGAGGATCTAAACAGGCATTTCTCAAAAGAAAATACAGATACCTAAAAAGCACATGAAAAGATTCTCAACCTCACTAATCATTAGAGAAATGTAAATCAAAACTACAATGAGGTATCATTTCACACAGGTCAGAATGGCCATCATCAAAAAATCTACAAACAATAAATGCTGGAGAGGGTGTGGAGAAAAATGAACCCTCTTAAACTGTTGGTGGGAGTGTAAATTGGTACAGCCACTATGGAGAACAGTATGGAGGTTCCTTAAGAAACTGAAGATAGAGCTACCATATGATCCAACAATCCCAATCCTGTGGGCATATATCCAGAGAAAACCATAATTTGAAAAGATACGTGCACCCCAATGTTCAATGAAGCACTACTGACAATAGCCAGGACATGGAACCAACTTAGATGTCCATCAACAGAGGAATGGATAAAGAAGATGTGGTACATATATACAATGTAATACTGTATATATGTACCACAAAAAAGAACAAAATAATGCCATCTGCAGCAACATGGATGGACCTAGAGATTGTCATACTGAGTGAAGTAAGTCAAAGACAAATATGATATCGCTTTATATGTGGAATCTAAAAAAATGGTACAAATGAACTTATTTACAAAACAAAAATAGAGTCACAGGGACTTCCCTGGTAGTCCAGTGGTAAAAAAATCTACCTTCCAATGCAGGGGACATGGGTTCAATCCCTGGTCAGGGAACTAAGATCCCACATGCCACAGGGCAACAAAACCCATGCGTCACAACTACTGAGTCCATGCACCTCAACTAGAGAGCCCACATGCTGCAAACTACAGAGCCCACACACTTTGGACCCCACACACCACAACTAGAGAAGAGAAAACCCACATGCCACAACTAGAGAGAAGCCCGTGTGCCATGACTAGAGAGAAGCTCATGCTCTACAGCAAAGAGCCTGCACACCACAATGAAAAACCCCAAATGCCGAATGAAGATCCCGCGTGCCACAACTAAGACCCAATGCAGCCAAAAAAAAAAAAAAAAGAAGAAGAAAAGAGTAAAGAAATAGTCACAAACATACAAAAGAAACTTACGGTTACCAGCGGGGAGGGAGGGAGGGATAATTGGAAGACTGGGATTGACATATACACACTACTATATATAAAATAGATAACTAATAAGGACCTACTGTATAGCACAGGGAACTCTACTCAATACTCTGCAATGACCTATATGGGAAAGAATTTTAAAAAGAGTGGATATATGTATAACTATTCACTTTGCTATACACCTAAAACTAACACAACATTGTAAATAAACTATACTCCAATAAAAATTTTTAAAAAGAAAAAAAAAAGAAAATCATACTTTAACATATTTTGTGATGATTTTATAATTCCATTTATAGTTTCCCATTTTGTTATACATATTTTTTAAGCTGTCTTGAATCATTTACCATTTACACATCATATATCATTTATATAGATACTATATATATAGAGAGAGATTTATATTATATATATAGTTTAGCAGGACTGTCAAATAAAACAATATGGCAAAGTCTTGCATTAAAAATAGTATTTAGAATTAGATATTCGCCCTCCTATACTCGTCACTAATGAGACTAGTATATTAAAGTACCATGTAAGGACTCAGCTATGAAGAAGCATAATACTTATCATCAAATACAAAAGGAGGTTGCTGAATAACTGCTATGCATATCCACCAAGGACAGAACAAGAGGATTCTGGCGCACAGCATGGGGCAAATGTTGGTTTAGATGCAGAACAAATATTCTGTAAACGAAACGTCCTAAAATATTTTGAAAAACTGGCTAGATGAGGTTTGCTTGAGTTTTTCTCTTCCACACCTTTCCATTCATATTCTGACTCTTCAGAGCATCAGCCTCAAGCTCATTTTTCCATTCTTTTCCTCTTTACCCTTCATTTTCCTTAAGCCGTACACCTTGCAGCATCAAAAGTTCTTTTGGAAACAGCATACACTGTTCAACATTCAAATCCTGGGCAAGGTCAATGACATGAGAAGTCAGAAAAGAAGGCTGAAAGGATAAGAATTGAAGAGAGAAATTTGGAAGTAAGAAGGAAAATTTTGGGAAATCAGCAGTATCTTTACTCTGGACACTCAGGAAGTGGTAGACTCTTCCTCAGGAGAAATGAGCTGCTGCATGTCCAGGGCAAAGAGTATTCAGTGCATTTCTATAGCCTGAAATCTAAGTGGATTTCAGGCTATAGAAGCTCTCTGCAAGTAGCTCTCACTAACAGAATTGTTGTGGATTCAAGAAAAGAGCCTCAGTGCCTGAAGTCTGAGATATTTAGACCCCACCGTTGTGGGGTGGCCTTGGGCGAATGCTCCCAGAGCCTCGTTTTCCCATTTGTTACATAGGGATAATCACACCCACTTTACAAGATAAAGGTGAAGAACAGACAATGCATGCAGAACCTCCAATGTAGTTCCTGGGCTATTCAAAGTGCTAGCTAGATAATTCTAATCTGTAATTATTATTGAGGAAGAGAGCCATTCTGTGTTCAGGCTGTGGGGATGCATCTGAGGCCAAGACACAAAAAGTCTCTGTTTCTCCAGAGATCTAGGACCAGCTTAAAATGGTGTAAACAATCAAGAAAGGTCAGTAACAGTAGAGAAATGAGCAACTAAAGGGTAAGTAAAAATATTAATCTCTCGTAAACAGATTCTTTAATGCTTTAACCCTATACTAAGCTAATTAAGTAATAAAGGATTATGTCCTGTATGGAAAAAGCATATAATTTCTAACTTGAGATTCCTTACTATTGTAGTAAAAATTGCTGTGAGTGTTAAAATGGTGGTTGCTATTGGCAACAGTGGTCACAATGTGGGAAAAGAGGAAAAACAGAAAAGGGTGATTCCATAGGGAATCTGTCTTTGCAGAAATTCTATATCGTCATTCCTCTGTTCTTCATTTTGGGGGAAAGATAAATTTACTAGAGACAAGTAAAAGAAAAATACTGGGCTTGCTTGCAATTAGGGTTGCATGAGCAATTCCTCGACTGAAGACTCTTTTCTCTGGGATAGCCATCCCCTTCAGCCAACAGCATGGTATAGGAGAGCTGAGATAGGAAGAAGCACTGGCCAGCCAGTCTGATAAGCCCTGTCAATGGTGAGGTGACAGATGTCCCAGTCAATTGCTCTAACATATGAAAATAAAATATGTGGCTACAAGGATCAATGCATCTGACCATTATTTAATAGCACTACTATCTCTTTGAACCCTGCGCAGTGATACAGATCTCACTTTAAGAATTTCACTAACCTACAAATAATTCATGCTAAAGTATAATCAATGATTTATATGAAAGTCCTTCAGATGAACAATCAGTTGAAAGAAAGTTCAATGCCTTCAAAATTTACATATTCTGTGACTGAATAAATCTCTCTGGAATAAAAAAAGTCAAAGATGAATAAAAAATCGCCATAAGAATCATTTAATTTTACCTCTTAACGTAAGTAATTTACCATTAACTACTAGGGAAATGTCTGAATGGTAGACAAAATAGATCAGTTAGATTTCCCTTTATGAGAGACAATGGATTCGACAACCATCCTTGACATGTCCACAAGCCTCTGTCTATTCACCTCAAACTGAACGGGGAAATGATTCAATATTAAAATAAGCAAGCTGCTATCTCTCTGTTTCCACCACCCACAACTAAGGATTTCGCATTTAAGATCTGTCTGAGTGTGATCAACAAGCTAAAAATAAAGGATCTAACTAAAATAAAAATCAATATAACATCAAAAATATACTGGCTTGACATTTTTTTAAAGGAGAAATATGAAATTGTTAATGCTTTTGACTTACTACAAGTTTGATTTCATCTCTATTCATTTTTACTTTTTTACACCTTTGGAAATATATACATCATTTCAGTAGCCATTTTCACAGATTTAAATAAAAGGCAGATGCCATTTAATAATGGGCAACTTTATCATCCAAACTACTACTTTGATTATAAAATAAAGGAAAGAGACTTCTGAACCTCTGTACTAAATGGTGGTGAGAGGAAAGGTGATCAAACTAGGGCCCTAAAATGCAAGTTTCAGCTCTGGCACTGAATTATGTGCCTCAGGGGAAGTTGTTTAACCTCTTTAAGTATCACTCTACTCACATGCAAAAAAAAAAAAAAAAAAATCTGGATTAGTCTAATCTTGATCCTGACTCTTGGCTTCCAATCCCAGGACGGTATAAACCATAATCCAGCCCTTGTACCTGACAAGGGAGAGAGAGCCAAGCCATACACACAACTTTGCAAGTGGCACCTTTCTGGAGGGTGGAGATTGCATTGCATTTACTTTCTTTATTTGAAACTCTGTATAATACCATAATATTTCAGCATTTTAAAATAATAAGTACTTATTTCATGAAGAGTTCAACTGAGAAAATTTCTAAATTATCTATGGAGAACATACTTTCTCCTACCACTCAGAACTGCTTGGTGTGTCTTAAGAACATCCCCAAACAACTACTATGCCAAAAGAACCTGCAATTTGCCCTGACACGCTAACCCCAAGGTTCTTATCAAGCTTTCTTACATTTATTGACAATGCTTGTTCAGCCTGAAAATGAGATTTTGCCATTCCACAGGAAAGGGTCAGAGGAGTAACACTTTTATTTAATAGGTTTTACAACATTTTATGCATTGCCAATCAAACACCACAAATCAAGATTTTTTTAATTGTTTATAAAAAAATTTCATAGTGGATTTTTAAAGCCTTACATAGAATATATTGTTTCCTATATCTACCATCTTACATATGACTATGGTTTTCAGTGATATTCAAACATAGATATCTTTAATTCTAAAAAATAGACTCTGTGTACAAAAATGTTCACTGTAGCATTACTTGAAATGGTTTAAAAAAAAAGCAACACTGACAAGAGAACATTTTCTGAGACTATTTACAAACATGAAGAAATTCTCATTATACAATTAAGTTAAAAGATTAATTTTCAACATGATCACAAATTTGCTTTTAAAAGCAACTATTTTAAAAGGACTAGAAAGAAAAATAAAACATTAACACTAATTTACGACTAACACAACTAATGTGGATAATTTTCTAAATTTTTTACTAGTAAATTTTTTATAATGAAAAATACATTTGAAAGGAGTATTTTGCAAATTGAATAAACAAAAATCATTTTAGTGTGTTTTAATTTTTTAATGAGTCATATAATCTTTTATGAAAAAGATATAAATATAATCAAACATTTATAATATAATTTGGTTTCACAGCAGAAGTATTCATGAGGCAATAGAAATATATCACCATAGTTTCTTCCTAAAGTATTTTTAAACTTAATTGATACAGCTAGTTAAATTATTATAATTAAAGACGTTTATAGATTTCAACTGTTTTGTTTTACACTTAATAATGTGACAGTTATAATCCTATCTAAACACACTGAATATAATTTGAAAGTGTCATTAAAACTCTTTACGAATTCTAATGATTTTGTAAAATCAGGCAATAACTATTATGAAAACTAGCATTATATTGTTTGCTATAACAGGAATATTCTAATAAATGTGACCTAAAATATCATCTAGACAAAAGGATAGTAAAAATTGAGTGTCATGTTTTATCATAAATAAGGTAAGAATCCACAACAGGGATATGGTTGAATAATAATATAATGCAGCCATTAACATGATGTATACGATGACTGTAGACAATCATGAAGTAGTTACATCAACATCAGTAAGTGTAAACAATTGGTCACTATAAATAATGGGGGTAAAGATGGCAAAGGTTCACAAAAAATGAAATTGTGCTAGTATGTGGGTGTTATCATTTGTTATATTTTCACTTTGCATCAAGGCAATGTTAGATGTTTTGAATTATAACTGTGTGATTCTTGAAAATAGTACATTCTATAGAGACGTAGTTAAGCTTCTGTATTTCACAATGGTGTTTTAAGCTATGTTTTTCCTGGAAGAAACTTTGTGAGATGTTAACAGATGTTCTATTATTTCCATTTTACAGAGGCACTGATCAAGACTGAAAAATGTTGTGGAGAGAAGGAGTGATTGAATTGGGAAAGAAATTCAACTCTGTTTGTTCTCTGAACATCCGCTACAAAGCTGAGAGCTACTCTCTTACTGTGGTCCATGGACTATTTTTAGTCATCAAAATTTTGAACTCATAAATTATTTACGTAGTTTCAAGAATGACCAAAATCTAAATAATCATACCAAAACCCACTCAACTCAAGATGTAATTACCTTTGGTGCTGTGGTAATTTGACGATTAGAGGTTGAGGCAATAATAGACTCATGAGATAGACTGAGTTTCCAAAAAAGAATGTTTTTGCCTCATACAGCATGACTATAAAGGTGAAAATGGCTTTAATATCATCAAGATCATTAAAAATTAAGAGAATTAACCAATAAAACCAACATACACTTGGAAATACACCTGACTTTGAAAGAGAAAGAATTAAGCCAAAATACATTCTCATATGGCTTTCAGAGAAGGCTACCACTTGAGATCAGTTAGAAAGGTCAATCTCATCACCAGGACAACAGAGTCAGAACGTGCCACTGCCTATTTAAACATTTCTCCTAGGTAACTGACTATTAAGCTGTACTAAAAAATTAAATGACGGAAAACAAAGTAAATAATCTGGAAATATTCATCTATTAGCTGGAAAAAGGCTAGGGTATAAAAAAAAAGTAACACTTTAGCACACAGATGATACAACAGCAACCTACTATAGATTCCCAGAATAAAAAATTTCCTTTTCTCTCACTGAGTGACTCCACACTAAAATTTAAGTCTAATTAAGGTTTAGCGAGGTCATCTCATTCTACTCTTACCATAAATCAGTGATTCTCAAAGGCTTTTAAGAATACAGGTGCTGGGGACTTCCTAGGTGGTGTAGTGGTTAAGAATCTGCCTGCCAATGCAAGGGCACGGGTTCAAGCCCTGCTCTGGGAAGATACCACATGCCATGGAGCAACTAACCCTGTGAGCCACAACTATTGAGCCTGCGCTCCAGAGCCCATGGGTCACAACTATTGAAGCCCTCGTGCCTAGAGCCCGTGCTCCACAACAAGAGAAGCCACCGCAATGAGGAGCCCGCTCACCACAATGAAGAGTATCCTCTGCTCTTGGAAACTAGAGAAAGCCCGTATGTAGTAACGAACACCCAACGCAGCCAATAAATAAATAAAATTAATTAATTAATTTAAAAAAAAGAATACAGGTGCTGGTAGTCTTCTCCCCATAGATTCTGATTCATTAAGTTGGGTTGGGGTTTAGATATGTGTTTCCTTATTTAGTTCCTATTATCTACAGGAAACCAAAGTTTGAGGACCAAAGACTAGATTAATGGTTCTTAACTCTGACTGCACATTGCAGGTACTTTGGAAGCTTCACAAAAATTCCTAGGCCCAGGCCCCACCCCAGACATATTAAATCAGAATCTCTGGAGAAGGGCTCAAGTATCAGTATATTTTGAAGTCCCTCAAGTCATTACAATGGAGGGACAAGGTGGAGAACCAGTGCATTATTTTGGCTTCTTGAAAGCTCTTCAGGCTGCTCTGGCCATTACAGTCATGCTGGCAATTCTTATCTGAAGATCATCAGCACATAACCTTACATTAATTGAAAAAGGAGAGAAAACTGCTAACAAAAAGTTGACCATAGACACATGGTTCAACAGTCCTAAAGATGAAGAGAAATGCAACATGTTTTCGTCCTGGTTATAGGAGTCATAGTCTGCAAAAAGCAACTTGTATTCTCTACCTACAGTACCTACAGGTAAGCCAAGGCCCAGTCTGTAAGACATTTTAAAGTATTCAGAACCTATTAAAGAAATGAGGAGGGCTTTCCTGGTGGCACAGTGGTTAAGAATCCGCCTGCCAATGCAGGGGACATGGGCTCAATCCCTGCTCTGGGAAGATCCCACATGCTGAGGAGCCACTAAGTTCATGCGCCACAACCACTAAGCCTGCACTCTAGAGCCTGCGACCCACAGTTATTGAGCCCATGTGCCACAACTACTGAAGCCCACGTGCCTAGAGCCCGTGCTCCACAACAAGAGAAGCTACAGCACTGAGAAACCCACACACCTCAATGAAGAATAGCCCCTGCTCGCCACAACTAGAGAAAGCCCGTGCACAGCAATGAAGACCCAATGCAACCAAAAATAAATAAATAATAAATATAAAGTAAATCTTTAAAAACAAACAAAAAATAAACAAATTAGGAGCTGATTCAACACGTACTTTTTCCTTTTTCCAACCTATGTTCAGAATCTTTATGTTCGTGGCTATGTTTTGGTAATTTTGAAGTAAAAACATATTCTGTTTGGTAACATTTTTGAGGTGGACGTAACTATCACTCTTATATACCTAAAAAACCATCCTTTAGGTCAGTTCTCCTTTTCCCACCGACACCGAAAGTAGCACACAAGAGTGTTGTTGCATTTGATATACTGACTTTTAGAATCCAGAGAAAGCACTTGTTTTTCCTCTCACAGAATTCACTGCAACCAGATCAGACACTTTCCATGGGCTGTCTGCCCAGGCAAGGAAATAGCTGTTTGTACAGAACTCTTCTCTGTAGTGATATTTTTGTAAGGGAACTTTATCTGCAACCTATTTGTCTCGATTAAGCCCACTAGGATAATAGCAGTTACTTAAATAATTTATATAAGCTAAAGAATTTACAGCATACCTTTAAAAAATAACAATGCTACACAATTGCAAATACCTCACACATCTCATCATTTGTGAAAGCATCTGATGATAAGGCGATGTGGCCAACTGAGAATAACCTGGAACTTAGATCCTAAGGAAAAGAGTAAATTATTATTTTCTGAACCTTGAATTTATCTGTAAATTTAGAGTAATGATACCTACCTCAGTATCCTCATGGGGATGCTGTGAAGATTAAGAGGGAAAAAGCATGGGACGAAACTTGGCAAGCCAATATATAAAATAAACTACTCTTAATACTATAAAAATGCTGCAGTTAAGGAAAATATTGGTAGAGTCAAATTTTAATATTAAGAATTATCGCTAATTTGTTATTTTAAAGAATACATTTATCAAGATAATCGTGTTTGTTACTTTAAATTGATTTAATTCTGTTCTTGAGCTAAATACAATCTAATTTTAGGCATTATGATTGCACCAAAGTTTAGGACAAATCATTTCTTTTAAAATAAAAGATGTCTGGGCTTCTGGTTTTTAAAAAAAACAACAACAAAAAAAATCCAGAAAAAAAAAACAGCCCACTCTCACCTTTCAACTTGGACCACATTCTACCTGTGGAATGTATATCTCTGTAAATAAATTTGCTTTCACTCTACTTTGGCTCACTCCCCTATTCTTTCCTTCGAGAAGCCAAGGACCCTCACTTGGTGGCCTATCCCAGGGACTCCGCATTCTACTGTAATACCCTGGGGTCAATTATACCTCAATTTTAAAAAAATGGTACTTGCAAGCTGCATTGTGAACAGTTATAACAGTGAGTGGAGATCACATCCATTTTCTAATGCACATAGAGATGCGTTTAAGATCAACTGAAATAAGGATGTTTCTAATAATCCCCAAAATAAATAAATAAATAAATAAATAAAATTTTAAACAAACAGCGATTATACTTAGGACCCAGAAAGCCTACATTAGAAAATAGAAACTTCTTATGTGTCTGGTGTAATGCTCAACTCATCTATTTTCTGTCATTTTGAGTGGCTTTGGAAATGAGATACCAAAAGATAACAATAACATTTTTAAAAATGCAAAAAATATTCACACTGTTCTTCGCTGGTTTAGAATCTACCCTACATACATTTCATCTATGGTCATCCTGTTTAGACAAACTTGCCTGAGAAGCAGACTCTCTGAAAATTTGTAGGTCCTCAAGTCTAGTGGCACCTCCTGACATTTCTGACACAGATGGGCTTTATATTATTATAGTATGGTTTTCTCAAGTTTTTCTCTTAGATGATGCTATTCATCTGAGTTCTTTGGCTTGGATACACAAAGACTTTTATCTCCACCTAGGTTATTCTTTTTTTTCCCCTATTTTTTGGCCACACTGCGTAACATGCAGGATCTTAGTTCCCCCACCAGGGATCGAAACTGCGGCCCTGCAATGGAAGTGCAGCACCCTAACCACTGGCCCACCAGGGAAGTTCCACCACCTTGGTTATTTTAAATAAATTCTTATCATTACCAGTGTCACCACAGGAGACAAACACAATTAAAAGCTCATCAAAGTTTCAGACTTCCTAGGTGGTGCAGTGGTAAAGAATCCGCCTGCCAGTACAGGGGACTCGGATTCAATTCCTGGTTGGGGAAGATCCCACATGCCACGGAGCAACTAAGCCCGTGCGCCACAACTACTGAGCCTGTGCTCTAGAGCCCGTGCGCCACAACTACTGAGCCCATGTGCCGCAACTATTGAAGCCCACGTGCCTAGGGCCTGTGCTCCACAAGAGAAGCCACTACAGTGAGGAGCCTGCACACCAGAGTGAAGAGTAGCCCCCACTCGCAGCAGCTGGAGAAAGCCCGTGTGCAGCAACGAAGACCCAATGCACCCAATAAATAAAATAAATAAATAAATTTATTTATTACAAAAAAAAAAAAAACCTCATCAGAGTTTCCATTCTGCACTTTGTTTTGTTGCTTTCAAGCTATTTCCACTGCTTAACGTTAAGTCAGTCTGAGCCCTGGTCTCCAGATTGCAGGAGCGTTTATAATTGCTGACAGTTTTGAGGCAGATTTCAAAGAAGGGGGTCTTTCAAACTGGGCTGACATAAGGTACGCCTCATGGACCGAGCAAGTATTTGTAGCTGGATCTGACAATTCTTCTCCTAATCTTCCTACAGTCTATTAGCCAGTTTTTTTTTTAATTGGAGTATAATTGCTTTACAATGCTGTGCAGTTTCCAATGTACAACAAAGTGAATCAGCTGTATTTACATATATATCTCCATATCCCCTCCCTCTTGAGCCTCCCTCCCTGCCTATCTATCCCACCCCTCTAGGTCATCACCAAGCAAGTTCATCTCCCTGTGTTGTGCAGCAGCTTCCCACTAGCTATCTATTTTATATTTGGTAGCGTATGTATGTCAATGCTACTTTCTCACTTTTTTTTTTGTACTTCCATTCTTTAATTTTACTGCCAGCACTTTCAGTAATAGTACTACTATTTACAAACAAGAAAACTTGAATGCACATATATTTCTACACATCAATACATTTGAGGTAAGAATTCTAGTCCTAAAAGGCAATTATACTACAGACAGAGACTATCTCAAGTAAAACAATTATCTATCTACCTATCCATATGCACGTGTGTGTCCCATAATATCTTCACCAGCTTCTCAAGCCTTTACTTTTTCACATTTGCACCAATTCAACTTGGAAAACATTGATTAAAGTGTTAGAGACTCAAAAATAACTTTTTAAAATCCCTAAGGAACATCCTCTTATTTGTGGCAGTAAGGGGGGCTTCATTAATAAAATAATATTTCGTATACTGAAGCTCTTGATTCCCCCAGAAAATCTGCTTCTTTAGGGGTTAAGTCTGCATTTCAACCTGCTTTTTCCCAATAAGAGAAACCATTATCATTGGATGGGGACAAACACTTGCTGCATATATTAACAATAATTCGTCATTACGTGTTTTTCAGGTACAGTCAATGCAAAAACAATTGACCTTATGTGGCAAATATTAAATCTTTAAGACAAGGAAAATATTTCAGATTCACTTTAGGGAAATTTAAGAGGCCACTTTAAAGAAATATGTCATAAACTACATAGTATAGACAATGTCCACCTTCCTATCCTTAGCCATCTTATTTAATTAACACCCAGAGCACTCAATGTCTTTATCCACTGTATTTCCTTCTTTCACTTTCAGTGTCTCGATCAGGACCCCAAGTGGTAATGACTTAGAGATTATCCACAATGATTACCTCAAGATGTCTAATATTTATAAGATGCAACGGTCCTCCTTGAAAGGAAGAATAAAAAAAGAATTTTTTTAATGATTTTGTATGTCTTTTCTAATCATTACCTCTCTTGCACTAAGTACAGCAATTGACACATAGTAGTGATTGCTAAGTACCTCTTAAGTGAATGAATAAATTAATAAATGCTTGTACCTGCTGCAAAACAAAAAAATTATTTAAGAAACAACATGACATCCATACAAACTTTCCTAAAAGAGATACGGGTCCTTCATTTTCCCTCATCCCTCAAATCCTATTAATGAAAGATTAGTACATAAATATTAGTACTTATATATTTAATGTTTTATATGCCCAGCATATTACTGCATATAACATGTTTGTTTTTAGTAAGTAATATTCATGACATGATAAACTAGAACCCTCCTTGTATCAGGCTGTATGTGTGCCATGTAATAAATTGGTAATCCCGTATGTAATCAAGCAGACAATAACTTCACTGTCATTAAAAAAGTTTTTTTACAATAAGATGTTTTGGGATTTAAAAGATTTTGGACTAAGAATTAAAGACTGGGGTTTTATTCTTCCTTGCTACCAATGTTGTCACATCTACATGTCAAATGGAAATTTAGAATATATGATCTCTAAGGTTCTGGCCCTTTCACTATTAAAAATTCTTACCTTGAGCATAATCTTAAATTATTATAGGGGTGAAAGATGGTTTGTACAATCATTAGACATAGGTTAATTTGATGCCTAGTTCTGGATAAGGAATGCAGCTTCTTATTTTTCATGTTCTTTATTATAAAAGTAATATGATCTTTTTAATTTAAAAAAGGTGAAAAATATTTAGACATAACCATTATTAGCATATTGAGTATTTTCTTCCATAGATAGCTTAAGTCATTGCCTATTTTTAGAGAACTTTATATGATTTGTATCAAAGAAAATTATTTCTATCTTCTTTTTTATTTACGTCATAAATTTTCATTTTATTGCCTTGTTTTTGTTAATATAATTGTAATGTGAGCATAGTTAGTGTGTCTTTATACCTCTTGCCAGAGAGCTACATTTTTCACAATTATAAACACATTTGGCCATGCATGGTTTTTTGTTTAACGTTTAGGATTATTTCCTTAGGACTGATCCCTAGAAGTTGATTTCTTGCTTATGTACACTTTCATGTATTTAATATATATTTCCAAATTATCTTCCAAAAATATTACCCCATCTTACGCTCATACCAGCAGAAACACCCTATTTATAATACTGTATCTACACAGAATTTGTATCTACATACAAAAAGCAGAGGTGGCACTTTAATTCTCTGAACTTTTTTACTTCTTAAACGAGCACTTTTCTAGTTTAAGAAGATGTTGTCTTCTTAAAGACTATATTTATATTTTGCTATTCTTTTTGTTTAGAAATAAATGCCAGTTAATGGTCAAATAAAATTAAGTCTATTAAGAAATCAATGGAGGTTGAAAACCAGGAATTACTGGTCTAGGGAGCTAGTACGATTTTCTACCGAATGAAGCCCAAAAGCCACCACCTGTTTAACAATTCAGAGTTCTTACTACTGTGCTTCTATTTGAATTATGTATTAGATATGAGCCATCTGGGCTCCTGGTGTATAATCCCTTCCATTTAAATACTTTATCTCAGTACTCTCAAGGACAATAAATGGCATAACTGGAGTTCAAATAATAATCTGCCTTGGTTCAGGAAATAAGTTAATGGAAGTGCTTTCTGCCATTCTAACTCTGTAGAGGGAACTATGTCTTTAGGGGGCTGATGTATTGCTGAACTGACTTATGGAAAGATAAGAAGGAAGGAAGGGATGAAGGGATGGAAGGAAGAAAGGAAGGGAGTAAGGAAGGAAGAGAGGGAGGGAGGAAAGGAGGAAAACGGGGGAAGGAGGGATGTGTCAATATCTAGTGACAAATATAATTTCATAAAAATAAACCAAATTATTCACATGGTAATAGCAATTAGGTAATAAAATCCTGTTGGAGTTTAAAATGTGGACAGAAATTACTTCGTTTTTCTCAGTCTATAAAGTGTCAACCTAGTCTGTTCTCTAGTCTTTTTTTTTCTTTGTCTTACATTTGTACAAAAGAAGATCTGTTCATATAACTTTAATCACCTAACAGAAAACTTAAAAACTGGGATATTTGAATAAAGTGGATAAGATCTCTATGGCTAGTTTCTATTTATTTTCACAATGTATGAGGTGCTTAATATTAGACAACCAAACACCTGATAATATCCTTATCAAAATTCAAGGGGTAAGCTTTAGTGCCTATCAAGCCAAAGAACTACCTTCTTGCAGAGTGGAGAGCCAGGGACTAGACCTCTGGAGAATGCCAAAAGTTCAATTTCCTTAATCGGAAATTAGCATCTACCAGAAAGATGAAAAATGCTAATGTCAAGGCTCTGAAATTAATGCAAACTCAGCACATATAATCTCCTCCACAGACTAA
Source organism: Hippopotamus amphibius kiboko (assembly GCF_030028045.1). Classification (NCBI taxonomy): domain Eukaryota; kingdom Metazoa; phylum Chordata; class Mammalia; order Artiodactyla; family Hippopotamidae; genus Hippopotamus; species Hippopotamus amphibius. The sequence continues at coordinate 82,122,072 of NC_080198.1, forward strand.
TGATGGGATTCTCCCCACATCCACATGAGGGGGCTTGGGAAGGGTAGGCAGGGTGGCCGTCACTGTGAATGTCTCCCTCATTGGAACATCAGAAAAGAACTCTGGCCTTTGAGTTTCACACAGAATCAAATACCTGATTTCAGCACTTTAATTCCTTGTGGAAGGAGGCAAAATAGAAACACGTGTAGCTGAGAACAGTGAAGCTGTGTTACCAAGTGGTTAATTGTTTAAAAATATGCAACCCCCTTAACAGTAGAATACTAAGTTAAGCAAGTCAGCACAGAGAAATTCACATGCAACAAAAGTCAACTAACAAACAAAACCCCATGAAGATGTGGTATGATAGAGTATATTTGTTACAAGAAATCAGTTTTAATTATGTATTATAAAGAATAGCTATGGTGTATTTTCCCCTGGGTATTAAAATATTAAAAGAAGAGAGATTATTACACACGTCAAATCTTGGATAAGAAGACTCTCAGGTAAGGTCTCAAGTGTCAAAGGAAAGAAAAGGGGGAAGAAAAGTATGGATACAGTTAAAAACAAAAAACAGAAATCAAAATAGTAACTATCAATAGGTTTTAGAAATAGTTCAGTTAGTTTTAGTCAGTATTATTTCCACCACAAATTTGGAAAAAAAATTTTAAAAGCCCATTAACCATGATTTCTTTACTTATTTAAAGGAAACACACTAAAAATCCCTCAAAGGCTTTTAAAATAACAGAAATTTTAAGAAATAAAAAGGAAAAACAATTCTATTTAAGAACAAAGGTAGTATTTAATGCTATTTCCCTGGAATTATTTTTGTAACATTCAAATAAATAATAAATTATACTTGCCTGAGGAATGGGTAGAATGTTATACTGCATTTCTTGTTCTTTATCTGCATATGCAGAGTACAGATTAGAAATTGGGGGGGCAGGGGGGGCAGGAGATTATAGCAACTCTTGGAATTAGGTTCAAGGGTCAGACAAGCCTGGCTGTGAACCCCATGTTCCTCACTTCTTTTCTAATTTTGGGCAAATTGCTCTACCTCTCTGGTCTGGTTTCCTTACTTGAAAAATGGAGATTTCTAGGATTGTTGAAAGGATTAAATGAATACCTGCAATGTATTTAGAATAATGCTTAGTATATCTCTGGTGGCTGGCCAACCATTCCTCTAGTGACACTGCTGCTGCTGTTATAATCTTTACTTTTATAGCTTCCCTAATCTCTCTTAACCTTGGTCAAGTCACTTAACCTTTCTGCATCCCCATTTCCTAACGTGCAAAATGAGAGTAATAATATTCCCCTTCACAGGGTTGTTAAAAGGGTCAAATGAGACAACATGAAGAAACCTTTCAAAAAGGAAAAGGCTGACATTATAAAAGTATTTCCAAGAGCTAGTTTAGTTCAGATAATTGTACCTGTCTGGTAATAATTTCATTGGGTGTCTGGGAATTTTGCATTTATTTTTTATGTTTTCTTCCCACTTTTTTTAAACAAGACACTCAAAGCCTTAAAAGACACATGTTAAGCGAGAGTCATCTCCTTAATTACTGCATGTTAAGGAAGTAATTACTCTTCCTTAACGTGTGCTAATAAAAATGCCACAATATGCTGCACAAATACACATTAGAAACTCAGAGAATGGTTCTCCTTCATGGTTCTGCAGTTTTCCCAGAACAATAGTGATAACTCAGAAAGCAAAGATAAAAGCTATATTCAGGGGTGTGCTGGAGCTGGCTCTCACGGGCTTGCAAGAGCCAAGTACTAAATTTTCAAGAATTCTGAATCAGTTGTTAATGATCATTGAAGTTATATAAACTTACAATTAAATACATTGTTAAAATTAAAGATAAATGCACTTTTCAAACTTATCTCTTTCTATTTATTTTACTACATTTACTACATTTTACTATTATACCTTTATGTTGAAAGTACTGTATAATGGTGTGCTACTGTGCCTCTGCTCCCATATCCATGTTCAGTGATGTCACATTGATTAGATTGAGACTGACCATGCTGGGAATACTTACACAACAGCAAGTTACAAATGCTACACAAAAGGGCTTGATTTAGTGCTAAAGCTGGAGATTTGAATTTAATGAATATAATTTGTACAGAGTGATAAACAGTTATACAGTAGATCGTATATAATTAGGAAAAGAGTTAGTGGGTTGGGATACAACTCTATGTGTCAAATCATGGTTGAACTCACAAGTGAGATATCACCTAACAGCATTCAGAATGGCCACCATCAAAAAGTCTACAAATAATAAATGCTGGAGGGGGTGCAGAGAAAAGGGAACCCTCCTACACTGTCGGTGAGAATGTAAATTGGTGCACCCACTATGGAGAACAGTATGGAAGTGCCTTTAAAAACTAAAAATAGTACCACATATAATCCAACAGTTTCACTCCTGGGTATACATCCAGAAAACTCTAATTCGAAAAGATATATGCACCCAGTGTTCATAGCAGCACTATTTACAATACTAAGATATGAAAACAACCCAAGTGCCCACCAACAGATGACCGGCTTAAGAAGATGTGATATATATACAATGGAATACTGCTCGGCCACAAAAAAGAATGAAATATTGCCATTTGCAACAACATGGATGGACCTAGAGAATATCATACTTAGTGAAGTAAGTCAGAGAAAGACAAATACTATATATCACTAATATGTGGAATCTAAAAAATAATACAAATGAATCTGTATACAAAACAGAAACAGACTCAGGTTTCCTAGGCAGTGCAGTGGTTAAGAATCTGCCTGCCAATGCAGGGGACACAGGTTTGATCCCTGCTCCAGGAAGATCCCACATGCCACAGAGCAGCTAAGCCTGTGAGCCACAACTATTGAGCCCATGTGCCACAACTGCTGAAGCCCACACGCCTAGAGCTCATACTTCGCAACAAGAGAAGCCATGGTAATGAGGAGCCCACGCACCACAACAAAGAGTAGCCCCCACTCGCCACAACTAGAGAAAGCCTGTGTGCAGCAACGAAGACCCAACACAGCCAATAAATAAATAATAAATAAATTTATTTTAAAAAACAAAAAAACAAAAAAAGAAGAAATGTAACAATCACTTAAAATTTAAAATAAAAATTTCCAGGGCTGTATATAAAAAAAGAAAAAAAGAAACAGACTCATGACATTGAAAACAAATTTATGATTACCAAAGAGGAAAAGGGGGGAAGAATAAAATAGGAGTATGGGATTAACAGGTACAAACTACTATACAGAAAATAGATAAGCAATAAGAATTTAGTGTATAGCACAGGGAACCATTTCCACATCTTGTAATAACTTATAATGAAAAATAATCTGAGAAAAAATAATATATATATATATCTCAAAATCATTTTGCTGTACATCTGAACCTAACACAATATTGTAAATCAACTATCCTTCAATTTAAAAAAATCATGGTTGAACTGCAGCCATTGGTTAGCTACAGACACGTGAATTCAGCAAAAAATCAATGAAAGCATTTTGTGAAAATCAATTAGGAATATATAGCTTAAATAAAGAGTATTTCCTATTTTATTATTACTTGTAAAGTGTGTGCTACCTTCACATAAATTGTGTCCATCTTTTATGTCAGTAGAATTTGTTTAAAATTTATGAAAATATATAGTTTTTTGGAGACCTGGTTGTTAAACATTCACCAGTACACCACTGGTGATTTTTTTTTTTAAACTCTTAAAGAGAAAAAGCTATCTTTCTGGAAAAAAGAAAAGCAAGCTATAATCTCAAATAATAAAAAAAGATAAACAATTCCTCATCCACTAGGTGGCAGTAATAAGAATTAAGAAAATCTCAGAAAAACAAACTAGAAGGAAAAGGAATTTACAAGAAATGACTTCATCTGTTTTCTTTTCATTTGATTTATTAAGTAATGTTGGAAAAGAAAATTATGACCATCTTAAGGCTGCCTGTACTAGCTAGTTATCAAAATAACCCACGTGCAGTATAAAAAATTCAGAAAATGAATGAGGCCATATAAATTAAGTAAAATGACCCATTAAATGACTAAAGAATTAAACACTGTCAGTATTTTGGTTTATATCCTTGTACACATTTTCCAAAACCGGGGTCATATTATACATAGTTCTTTATAATTTTATTTTTTCCCTACTGTAACACAAACATTTTTTTCTGTGAAGAAATACAGATCTATACTATAGATCTGTATATAACAATCTCTATAATCATTTTTAATGATTGCATAATGTTTGGTTGTTTGGATGTGCTACAACAGATCAATTTCCTATTTATTAATGAACACTTCACTAGCTAATAACTTTTCCCTATCGTAAACAATACTTTCATAAACAACCATGTGCATGTATCTTTGTGCATAATTTGTCCAACAGTTTTCTTAGAATAAATTCCAAATTGTGGAATTACTTGATCAAAAGGGTACACATTTTAAACTCTGACTCAAATTGCCAAATTTTCCTGCAGAAATAATCTGTTAATTTATGAGAATATGTTATTTCACCCACACTGTGTATTTTGTGTTTTCAAACTTTTTCAATTCAATAGGTAAATATTGTACATAATTGTTTCAATTTATCCTCTATTAACTCCTTCATTCATTTACACAATTATTCAACAAACATTTGAGACTTTACTGTGACCAAGCACTAGACATATATTAGAAAAAACCCAGAGATTAGCTTTCTTATCTTAAAACATTTCTATTGAAAGAGAGTCGTACAGGTTGTGACACAGAGGGTTGCTGAGTTGAGGGGCATTCGAGTGAAGACCTGAGGGAAAAGGAATCAAGCTCATAAAATTTGTGAGGAAAAGAAGGAAACTTGTAATATCAACCAAATAAGAGGTCATTTGTGAGAATGAACATATAACCACAGTTATGTTTATTGATCAACTGCCTTTCTTCTTTATTGAGTTGACTATTTCTACTCTACTCATTTTTCTATCATATCTCTATTTTTCTTCATATCTCATATACTGAGATTATTAACCCATTTTGCAAATTATTTCTCCACTATGTAACTCGTCTTCTGTTAACGGTGCATGCCATACAAAAGTCTTTAATTTTTGCTTATCTCAGTTAAGCATTCTTTTCCTTTATGGTTTCTTTTGGCAGCAAATTTATTATTTATTATTTATTTATTTATTTATTTATTTATTTATTTATTAAGCTCTTTATTGGAATATAATTGCTTTACACTGTTGTGCCAGGTTTTGCTGTACAACAAAGTGAATTGGCTGTATTTATACATATATCCCCATATCCCCTCCCTCACACAACTCCTTCCCACTCTCCCTATCCCAGCCCTTTAAGTCATCACCCATCATCGAGTTGATCTCCCTGTGCTATGCAGCAGCTTCCCACTAGCTATCTATTTTACATTTGGTAGTGTATATATGTCAATGCTACTCTCTCACTCCGTCCGGCTTCCCCTTCGCCCCCCACCCCGCGTCCCCAAGCCTGTTCTCTACATCTGCATCTTTATTCTTGCCTTATCACTGGGTTCATCAGTACAATTTTTTTTAGATTCCATATACGTGAGTTAGCATACGCTCTTTGTTTTTCTCTTTCTGGCTTACTTCACTCTGTATGACAGACTCTAGGTCCATTCACCTCACTACAAATAACTTAATTTCATTCCTTTTTATGGCTGAGTAATAATCCATTGTATATATGTGGCATCAAATTTAGAAAGGACTTTCCCAGACTAAGATGACAATATCTCTTATTTTTTACTACTTTTGTCAACTTTATGTGCATTTTAATCTTTAACCTATCTCAGGTTTATTTTTGTGTGTGGTACTAAAATAGAGATCATACTATTTTTTGTTCCAAATGGTTAGCAGGATATACCATACCATTTGGAAAGAACTTTCTCAAACATATATGATTATTACATGTGAAAAATACTGTAGAATAAAACTCTTTGTTTTGGCTCAGAATTTAAGCTGAACCCCCAGTAGGTCAGTGGTATCCACAAATATTCTAAAATAACCAATAACTAGATCCATCACCTCGACAAGAATCAAAAGATTACAACAGTCAGCCAGTGAATATGTACAAGAAAGCTATAGATTCATTAAGACTACTTCTTTGAAGACAATTTTAGGAGGAGAGTGCTCTCCGAGGTCTCCCCTCCATCAAGGCTTGTAGGAAAACGAGGGACCAAGAGAGGGACTATTTTGGAGACGGTTGCAAGTTTTACCCAGCTCAGGAGATGCCAATCTCCTCTTTCAAGCTGAGACCAATGAAACTAGATTCAAGTAGCTAAGCTAGAGTTTTTGTGGACTGGACAGGCACTGCCAAGAGAGTTGCTGCCTGCTGGGGCAAAAGGACCCAACCGGAAACGGTGGGAAGGCAAACGCTGAATTTCCCTCCCACCATTGAATTGCCTGGGGCAAAGGCTCAGGGGTGAGAGAAGCTCTGAAACTCACTGGAGAAATCCCACGGGAGATCTTCAAAGCACTCTAGTGTTCTCACAAAATAGGCAGCATCTGAATACTTGAAATAAAGAGAACATTTGATACAAGGAAAGTACTACAAACAGCATCACTCATTATCCTGTTTCTCCCAACCCCAGAAGATCTGAAAATGAGGAGAATGTGAGGTAAAAAGAGTAAAAGTACAGGCCATACTCCTCCTTACCCCCTGCTGGTTCCAAATTCAACCAACAGTCAGACCCGTGCAGAAAGGAGACAGAATCTTTAGACTGAATATCAAAATAAAACTTTGATATACATGGACTAGACTTTTTAAGGTCTGAAAATTAGACCACTTGGCACATGAAAGTGACCAAAAGCTATCAGATGAGATGATATCCAGGGCCAGGAAAGAAATGACAGAGCTTGAATGAAATGCTAGGAAAAAAAATCAAAGCTATTTCCTGTGTGCAACCCCTTCACTGAATCAAGCCAGTTACACATTTATCACATAATCAGATTTCTTTCTGGATTCTATCCCAGCTCATTGATCTGTCTGTCTCTGCCTTCACCAGGGCCAGTTTTAGTGACTAATTACTACTGTTACTTTAACAGACACAAATAACAAATATATTCAGCTTTAATGCAAACAGTTAAAATTTTACATCAATTCTCAAAAAAGTGAAGCATAGATAGAAAGTAGGTATGTGGTATGGACATGTGTGCGGATATATGTGTGTGTGTGTGTGTGTGTGTGTGTGTGTGTGTGTGTGTGTGAGTGTGTGTGTGTATGACTTCTCCAAAGTGCTGATTTTTAGTAAGTAGGCAAAAGGCAGCTGCCAGCCCCTCAAGCAGCCTTATCAATTGTCAACGCCCAGCTTTGCAAGGCAAGTGGCACACACGTGATCCTCTGTGATAACTTACCCCCAACATCTCCATTTCTGATCTTTCTCTACTCTGATTTCTGATTTGGGCAGAAAATTGTGATAAGGAAAATGATAACCATGGGTCTGCATGTAACATTAGGACATGCATGTAATAAAATGACAAGGGTCTGGAGAGGAGAGTGGCTCTGAGCACTTCCTGAGACCAGAAATTCTAGATCTCGTCATAAGGTTGACAGATATCATAAGGTTCTCTTATTTGCCACAATATGTTCTCCAGAAAAACAGAAAAGATGGCATCTCCAGTAGATTCACTGACTTATCCAAATAGTCTTGAGTGTCGGGCTTCAATAATGATAATAGTGGACTTCCTAGGTGGCGCAGTGGTTGAGAATCCACCTGCCAATGCAGGGGACACGGTTTTGATTCCTGCTCCAGGAAGATACCACATGCCACAGAGCAACTAAGCCTGTTCACCACAACTGTTGAGCCTGTGCTCTAGAGCCCATGAGCCACAACTATTGAGCCCATGTGCCGCAACTACTGAAGCCCATGCACCTAGAGCCCGTGCTCTGCAACAAGAGAGGCCACCTCACTAAGAAGCCCACGCACCACAATGAAGAGTAGCCCCCGCTTCCCACAACTAGAGAAAGCCCGTGTGCAGCAACGAAGACCCAAAAAGCCAATTAAATAAATAAATAAATAAATAAATTTATTTATTAAAAAAAAATAACGATAATAGTAATTACTGATTACTGAGTGCCTACTTAGGTCTAGATGTTTTACATATTCGATCCTCAGAGCAACCTTAGAAGCTAGGAATTACAAACTCCATGTAATAAATTTTTTAAAATTAGTTTCAAAACGATTACCTAAACTGCTGCAGGTGACATAGCTACTAGTGAGAGAGCCCGGATGTGAACCCAAGTCGACCTGACAGACTCTGCCCTTTGTGTTTTCCATTACTTCCCACAATCTCCCTGGCTAATTACTATAAATTGCAGCCATTTTTTTCATTTTATAAATTAATATTTTTGACTTTATCAGTATAACATCTATGCTAAACATATCCTCTCTAATTGTCTGGAAACAATAAGATGATAACCTTCAGCTGTACAGATTTCAGTGCCCTTCCCTCTGTGGCTTTGCTCCAGATGCCTGCATGCTTTTCTTGTTTTTATCTTAAGGTTATGAAAGCACAGTTAAATACTTCTACTATTTTTGGCAGAACTCAGAACAAAGTATAAGCACTTTACTTGATAGCAAGATCCCAAAGCAAAGATTTTCATTGAAAGTTTGAGCATATGTCATCAGTTAACAAGCTACATAAAATGCCTAACCATAGAAGAACTACACTTCATAAAATCAGCCATTAATGGAAGGGCACCACACTAAGAATAACAACAGGGCTTAAACAACTGTTTAGCTAGGGTTCCTACTCCCAAAGGACATACAACATTATGCGGAAGATAATACGGACTTAATAATATGGACTTAATTAATGCAGTACCCATTCTAAGAGCGAATCTTCGAGAGAAAATACTGCTGTTCCTGCATCCGTTTCATATCAGTGTTAAACTGGGAAAGGGAGTCTAGAAATGTGAGGTGAGTAGAGACTTTGAGAAAAGATGTAACTCTTCAACTTAAAAGCAGAATTGATCCACTGAAAATAATCACCTACGCAAGTGTATTTCAAAGGAAAGCAGAGGTTTGAAGTTTAGCATTGTGACGTTCCAGCCGTATACCTGTGGGGGAAATTACTTAACCTCTTTGAGCTTCAGGCTGCTTACTTATAAAATGGAACCATAACACTACCTCACAGGGTTGTTGTGAGGGGTCAATAAAACAATCTGTTTTTGGCATAGCACCTAGCACTGTTTAGCAGTCAATTTTAAGAAAAAGCAGATTTTTTTACTGTTGCAAATACCAACATTCATTGGTCTGATGTTGTTCCTGGTATATACATGCTATAGACCTCATTTCTTTCTCAGTTAGAAATGGTGAATCATAGACAGCTGCATCTGGTTGACAGGCAGTTTCACCCTATTTGCCTTTTAATTCTCCCCAAGCACCATCTTCCTCACTTGATTTGCTTTAAGCACTCCTTTAAAGGCCCATTAGCTGACTGTGTCTTAATCAAATTATAGGCAGTCTTCAATTCACAAGAAGCCTCACAGTCCCTGCTCTTTACACCCCTGTTCTGACTCTTGCAGCACGCAGGGCACTCCGTCCGCCTGTTCATTCCCCAGGACTCCAGCTCCTAAAAGCCCACCTCGCCCTCCGCCCTGCCACATCCGAGCATCAGGAGGCCGGCTCTGCTGGGCAAGGGCTCTTTTCCAGGAAGGGCTCTGGTCTTCATCTTTCTGGAATATCCCTGGCTCCCAGCCTCAGACAAAGCCCCTCTCCCAGGCCCAGGAAAAACAACAATAATCACCGAGCTTCTGTAGCAAAAACCCAGAAAACGGCTCACTTAAAAACACTTCTTTGTTCTGGTAAGATTATGAGCACGGCTGCTGCGGAGTGCCGACTCAGTCCCTCTTCCCCCAGGGAGTCCAGCTGATCCAGCTGCACCAGCTCTGTCTGCTGACCCTCCATGGCCCCAGCAGTCAGGTGTCCCGCAGAGCCAGGCTGCTGCAAACTAGCAGAGGTTGTGGATGAGCACAGGCACTTCGAGGCCAGACAGGCAAAGCTCTGTGCTACTCGGGAAATGGGTCTTGACCTCTTAGAGCCTGGGCTCCTTGTCCATAAGATGGGCATTACTATACCACCATCACTTATTATAGTACTGTAAGATATAACCTTGTATTTCTCAAACTTGAGTCTTTTGGACTGAATTCTTGAGGTGGGGGGGTCCTACATCTGCTATTGTGCTCATGTTGAATTACTTTACCCCTTTCCAAAGGAACTAAACTTCTCCTTAGTGATAACTTGCAATTAATAGATATTTTCAGAAAATGAAACTTCCGTTTCTTACATCAAGGCTCCTCAAACTGCTGTTCACAGATGCATTCCCAGGTACACTTCTCAGAGTGACTGCTACGTGGTTACCACTAAGAAATAGTAGCCCTGACACAGGGACTTATTAAATAATTTCTTTGCGATTAGTCACTTTGTCCATTTTGTCTTAACTAATGTATTACTTTTAAAACCTGGATACTAAATAGTCATTGGAAATCTATTTTGCTCCTTTTGGTTGAGCTTGGTGCAACTCACCAATATCTCTGGTTCTCCTCCTTCTGGATACAAGGTGAGACTGCTCTTTTCCTGCACCTGTACTGGCCAATGAAGCATGAGTAGAGGTAACATTCCTTTCTTCCAAGGAGAGGCCTTTCACAGTCAGTACCCATTTCACCTCCTGCTTCCTGGTGCCACGGCAGACAGCAACATTCTAGATGGTGGAAGCTCTGCCAGCCTTGGATGGGGGCAAAGTGGGGTAGAGGTCCCACCAATCCAAGATGCACATAGGTATAAGAACAGCTAAATCTTTGCAGTTTTAAGCCACTCAGTTTTGTTGCTATTTGTGACTTCAGTATAACCTTGCCATTTTGATTGTACACAGTTGGTTCAGTATTACGTACTAACGTATAAAACCTTGGCTATCTCACCCTTGGTCTGAGAATGTTAGCTTTCACTACAGCATTGCCTTTTTTTAATAAGCTACCTTTTCCTAAAAGGTAATCAGCCCTGAGAGGAAGAACTACCTGTGCTAAATTCTATTCTTCCTCAAAGATGAGGTGTCATCCTCACCAGTCCACGGATGGCTGTGTTACCTCTCTTTCCCTCTAATGTTCTCTACATGCCATATTTTTATTCTATACTATCTGCCTCAGCTCTCTTTGCTGAAAATAAGCTAGTCTTTTCATTTCTTTTTCTATGTTGCGCCTTAACCTTGGAATCACTTCCCCATTGCCATGGCAAGGAACTACCCTGCTCATCAAACCTCAGGGATCCACCCATTCAGAAGTCACCATCAACGAGGGAGGAGATGGATATAAAAGAGAAAATTAGTTTTTAAGGCCCTAGGTGTTTAAGGTTAAGGGTATCTTTTATGCACTGTAGCACTCATTAAATGTATTCATTATTAATAATAATTTCTCATTACCCTATCACAAAGAGGTAGAACATTTGCATCTTCGAAAAATTCCAAATTAGCCCATGATTTTATTTACCTAAGCTAAAGAAAATACTACGTTTGGCAGGTCTGTCAACTGCAAAAAACATTTCTTCAGTTTATTAACTGGAAATGAAAATACTTTAACAGTAGTCTGTGGGTAATATCATGGTAGACAAATAGACAAGGCTGCTAATACAATATATCTTTTCCTGTCAATTAGGAACAGATCATAACAAAGAGATGCATACCAGGCCCAAGCCCTCCCAGAGCAATAAATGAAAGGCTTGTCCAGAAAAGGAAGAGGGCTTAAGGCCTGATTTCTATATAAATAACGCTTATATACATGCTTTCTCTAGTCCTTGTTAAAGATAAATATTAGTTCAATGGACTGAAAATTCTGCAAACTATACCTCAGGCTTCTCTAATTAAGGGCTACCCAAACCCATTCTCATTTCACATAAACAGTCTGAAGTCATCTAAATTACATCTGACACACAAATTAGGTTTGAATTCATAAAGCTTGTTGCTGAATACCAGCTCTGCTTTCCTAATTAAAAAATATTACCCAAGAATGCCAGAAAACAAATTAAATTATATTCTCTGAGTAATCTCTTTCCACCCCCCCATTCCATCCTCCAAATGTTTATAGCAAAACAAGGTAGAGGAGAAAGTAAAAATCATTATAGGCTCCATTTTACTATTATTTTCGTGAAACTTCATTAACTCTGACATTATCGTGTACACACACACACACACACACACACATACCCCTTTGATATACAATAAAATTAGAAGAGTTTAGAGCTGAAAGGGTCTTTAGATGCCTAATGCCATTATCGTGAAGATGAGGAGACAGAATCCTCCAGAAATCAAATCCAGGACTGGAGTCCAGATCATACGACTTCTAGTTAAGGGCTGCTCCCACCAGAGCACAAGGGCCACAAGTGAAGACAAACAAAAAGGAGAAGACTAACAGGAATCTGGTTCTCCCAACATCTCTAATTTTCTCCAGCAGTTGTTCACTCATTACAGTTAAGTATTAACTGCAGCTACCTACATTTGCAAGTAGAGGAAAAGCAGGAGGGAGGAAGGGGGAGAGTGGAAAGAGTGGGAGTAGGAAGGGAGGGGGAGAAGGAGGTGGGGGGAGAGAGAAACCTTCAGTTTATCATGAGAGAGTTCTCAGAGAATACACTTTCAAGCTGTACATTTGAGACATGAGCATCTAGGATAAGAAACTTAGCCACCTGCTGAGCCCCATCTTTCTGCTTAAATCTGATCTTGAAGTTAGGGGTTCGCTATGAGACTTAGCCTCTGCCATCCTCCTGTTCTCAGAAGTCTAGAGAAAGAAAAGAAAGATTGAGAGCTGCAAAACTGGTTACCAAGTTTCATTATTTATATATTGGGCAAGTACAATTGGATTCAATTTAGCAATTTGTCTTTTGCTAATACTTTAGATTACCGTTACTTTAAAAAGCTCCCCTCCCCCAAAAGAGATAGTATGTAACAAATTAATGGAGAAAATTTTGTCTTAACTTTACTTTATAAATAGGAGGTCATATAAAGAGATAAGCAAATACATATAAAATTAAAGTTGATAAAAATAAAAATGATTTGTTTGGGAAATTATAAGGAAAGAATTTGTATGTGTACACACGGAAACCCATCTGTAAAGCATGCTAAATATTTACATATTTCATTCCATTCTTCCTAGTTTTATTTTTTCAATTCCAATAAATATTTCAAACCTGTCCTATATTATTGGTGTAATTCCCTAATAGTATGGCTGTGATCATGTTTCATCATTTTTCTCATTGGAGGCCATACCTTTAATAAGATTACCTGGGTTCAAATCCTGACTCCACTATTTGCTTGCTGTGAGTCAGCTCGGTTTTTGCATCTATAAAATGGGAATAATATCATTAAATAACATAACACAAAGCTAAAGCACAAAGTACTAAGTGACTATGAATTCCTTTGAACATATCCTTAGCTTTCATTTATTCAAAACAAATACTTATTGAGCATGGACTAGGAAGTGGAAAAGCATTAGACACAAAGCAAACTAAAACATCAAGACCCACAGTCCTCTCAGTGCAGCTTACAGCTCACTGAAGACAACCCTCAAACAGATAATGAATTACATTATCAGTATGTGCTGTAAAGGAGAATGATGAGATCCTATTTGCCCCTCTAATGTTTCAATGACAGCATTTGGGAACTAAAAAACATCCTAGGAGTAGATTATTTTTAAATAACTTAATCATAAAATTAATATGTTGACTATAGAAAATTAGGAAAATAGTAAAGAAACAAAAGAAAATAAATCTATATAACAATAATCTATAAAACTATTCATAGCTGTCATTTATAGGAGACACTAAGTATTTTATATATTTTACTTTATTTAACTATTATTTTATTTAATCTTTATAACAACCCTATGAAATAGGTCCTGTCATTATCCTCACTTTTAAACTGAAGAAACTGAGGCACAGAGTAACCATCTAACAAAGTTTTGATGTATAGCTTTCCATTTTTTCCCGTGCATATATATTATATATTTTTTCTTTTTAACCAAATTGGATAAACAGTGTATATTCTTTTCTAATACGCTTTAATATGTTCTATTTACTCAACTAAATAGCATGAACGTTTTCCCATATTATTTATTCTTCTGCCATATGATTTTAATGCAGTATATGTAAGTGAAGAATGTAAATATTTTAAAGATGCTTTTAATAACAATCATGGTAAAGTAGCCAAACTCCTCTGACAATTTTTCAGTATATGTTTTCTCCAGCTTTAGAAATGCCAGAATCTTATCTACAACAGTATCGGTGGGTTGATAGTATCTCTCCCTTTCACGCTTTGATCTAAAGTTCTTAATGGACATTCAAGCATTAAAATCTGTGCTCCAGTACATAAATTAATCATAGACCTTGACACAAGAATTCCTGTTTGGCTACGCTTTCACCAAGACGGAATGGATGCCTCAGGGACAAATCAATGTGCTTCAGCTATCGGAACTAAAAATGCTGCTTTTCCATGCAAAAAATAAACTAAAAAAATGTTCAAAGATTTTCAATAGATTCCTTCACTTTGGGTTCCTTTATTCAAAATGTAAATACTGAGCTGGCATTGCAGGTGATTCAGAGGCTGTTATGCTAAATGAAGTCCTACAACAGTTATCCAACTGATCACATGTCAGACAGTCTGAACCCCAGTTCAGAACGGGTACCCTAATTTTCTCTACAATGCCTCTGGCATTTGGAGAGTCTTAAAATGCTAATGACATCACTTCTCATTATAACCAAATACTGAAAGTGATCTGGTGTCAGTAATTTTTTTCTAAGTAATTAGACATCCCCTGTGTGTGTTCAGATACAGCCAATTTTTTTTTTTGGGGGGGGTACACCAGGTTCAATCAACTGTTTTTATACACATATCCCCATATTCCCTCCCTTCCTTGACGCCCCCCCCTCGAGTCCCCCCCACCCTCCCTGCCCCAGTCCTCTAAGGCATCTTCCATCCTTGAGTTGGACTCCCTTTGTTATACAACAACTTCCCACTGACTATTTTACAGTTGGTAGTATATATATGTCTGTGCTACTCTCTCGCTTCTTCTCAGTTTCCCCTTCACCCCCCGCCCCCTCCCAAACCTCGAGTTCTCCAGTCCATTCTCTGTATCTGCGTCCTTGTTCTTGTCACTGAGTTCATCAGTACCATTTTTAGATTCCGTATATGTGAGTTAGCATACAATATTTGTCTTTCTCTTTCTGACTTACTTCACTATGTATGACAGATTGTAGTTCTATCCACCTCATGACATATAGCTCCATCTCATCCCTTTTTATAGCTGAGTAATATTCCATTGTATATATATGCCACATCTTCTGTATCCATTCATTTGTTGATGGGCATTTAGGTTGCTTCCATGTCCTGGCTATTGTAAAGAGTGCTGCAATAAACATTATGGTACAAGTTTCTTTTGGGATTATGGTTTTCTTTGGGTATATGCCCAGGAGTGGGATTACTGGATCATATGGTAGTTCTATTTGTAGTTTTTTAAGGAACCTCCAAATTGTTTTCCATAGTGGCTGTACCAACTTACAGTCCCACCAACAGTGCAGGAGAGTTCCCTTTTCTCCACACCCTCTCCAACATTTGTGGTTTCCAGACTTTGTGATGATGGCCATTCTGATTGGTGTGAGGTGATACCTCATTGTGGCTTTGACTTGCATTTCTCTGATGATTAGTGATGTTGAGCATCTTTTCATGTGTTTGTTGGCCATCGATACAGCCAATTTTTAAAATGTCACTAGCTTCTTTTATTTATGTGTCCCTAGGCAGAATTTCTACCACAAATGGTCTACATAATTATTAGGTGATTTCTACAGTCTCTCGCATAGTTTTAGGATCATAGGAGTATTTAAGAATGACTTATCAAATGAATGTGTATCTTGCATATTTACTGGTTTCTTAACAGCAAATTAAAGAAACTAGGCAAAAACTAGCCTGGGTAACAGGCAAATAACATTTGATAAGGTAAAGTGCCCGTAACTGTGTTTCTCTTGCCTGCTGGTATGGACTATGAAGGCACTGCAAACGTGAGCTGGCTTGGTGGACATTTACAACAATCTCATAAAACTCTCAACCAACATTCTGAGAATCTGTGTAAATAACTTACATGCAAATATAAGTTTATTGTGAAAACTAACTTAAGAAATTGACAAAACTAAAATAAGAACTCCTATTTAAACATAATTCAGGGAATATCTAAAGGAATTTTTTTCAAGGGAAAACTGCCATTTTTAATCATTAAAAACATATTATGAGACGACTAAGTAAGCTGAGACGAAGCGAGAGAGTAGCACAGACATATATATACTACCAACTGTAAAATAGATAATCAGTGGGAAGTTGTTGTATAACAAAGGGAGTCCAACTCGAGGATGGAAGATGCCTTAGAGGACTGGGGCAGGGAGGGTGGGGGGGACTCGAGGTGGGGGGCGTCAAGGAAGGGAGGGAATACGGGGATATGTGTATAAACAGATGATTGAACCTGGTGTACCCCCCAAAAAATAAAAAATAAAAAATAAAAACAGATGATTGAACTTGGTGTACCCCCCCAAAAATAATAAATAAATAAATAAAATTTTAAAAAAAACATATTATGAGACGACTAAGTAATTAAGTTTTCCATCAGATTTTGTTCTTTATAATAATAGGTTTAAGTTGTATAGCAGTTTCATAATAATAGGTACAATTTTATAGACAGGCATATTCACTTGCAAACATCTAAGATGTCTCAGGGAGGACACATGGGAAAAGAACATTGGTGGCTTCCAGGAAAGGGAACTGGGTAGCTGGAGGACAGAGACAGGGAGGGAGAATTTTCCCACTTTTTGTACTTTCTGAATTTTGAGTCACCTTAATGAATATCCAATTTTAAAATAAAATTTTAATTTTAAGGAATGATTGTTCCCTGACAGTATGATTTTTAAATTCAGTCTCTTCTGAACTTGACTTGATTATTATGCTTACAAGCTTTATTTCCTACTGACTGACTTGCCATTTCCCAAGCAAATTTAACAAACTAGTCATGAAAATATTTCCACAAGCCTTATTTTAGTTTAAAAAAATGTGTTTTAAGTTCCTCTAGATATTAGCAAATTAACTTTATAATAGGAGCTAGGATCCAAAACTATAAAGTGCCAATAAGACTTACAAACTTGTTTTTATATATTAACTATAGAAAGTTCTCCAGCAAAAGGAAAAACAAGAGTAAAATTTTTAATTTAAAAAATAAGTCAACTTTAACAATTAATTCATTGAATGAATACTTGCTGGGTTCCTACTGCGTGGCAGGCAGTGTTCTGGATTTGGGGCTACAGTAGTGAAAAGAAAATTTCTGGTGCTTACATTCCCGTAAAATATTCCACTGTGGGTGGTGAAGAGTATACTAGAGATTCTAAAGTGGTAAACAGACCCTGAGATTACATTGCCCCCTTCGTTGTTTTCCATTTATTTCCACTTTTTCCTCTTGCCTCCTCTGATTTCCGTTACTGTCGTGGTTAGCGCAGCTATCTAGAAAAACGCCACTAGGTGGCACACTGTCTTCACGGATCAGAATAAAAAGTGACTGGTTGTTCATAAGGTATTCTTTTTGTCTCCTTTGGTTTTGTTTTTTACTTGCTTTTTTTCGTGATCCAAACACAACTTAAAATATGCCATTTGGGGGAAACAAAAAATATACAGAAAGATGAGACATCAGTCTGAGTTTGCTGGAACATCCCACCTTCTAACATGACAAGCCAAGTCAAGGCACGATCCATCACTCACATCCCAACGCCCAGTGGTGGTGGATGGACTCTTCACCACAAATGAATAGAGCTCCTGAAAAGAAGTAGTGTAGCATGATGGAACGAAAGTCAGGAGAAGGTGTCTAGAGATATGCATTTGAATCCTAGCTTTAGCTCACCTTTAACCCACCTTTACATGAGCAACCAGGGACAATTCACCTAATCACCGTGACCTTTAAGTTTCTCATTTGAAAAATATTAGGAGTAACATATCCTTACTCATCTAAGAGGGTCTTGTAAAGATCAAATGCTTTAAAATCTGTGAAAGTGCTATTTTGGACACATTTAGCTATGTGGTACTGACAAGATACTTTGGCTAGGACAAAATACATGATTTTTGGACTTATGAACATAAGTAGTACTTTTAATTAGTGCTTACTATGTCTCATGAACTATTCTAACTGCTTTAAAATATTAATTCATTTAGTATTTTAAATGTAACACTATGAGGTAGATACTATTATTATCCTCATTTACAGCTGAGAAAACTGTGTTACGAAGAGAATAACTTGCCAGAGGCCACTCAGCTGTTAAACGGCAGAGATCATCTCTTCCCAAGGACCACCTCATTTCTATAAACCATCCATTACATGAGCTGTGTGAGAAGCCTCTGTACCACTGAAAACATCATAACCAACAGAACACTTAGGGTATGCTAGGACTAAGGAACAGGAATTCCTTTCAGAGCAAGACAGAGTAATGAATACAGCTGCTTCATACAAGGAAATCAAGCAACTAAAACCTAAAGATGCCCAAAGTGAAAGAGTAAGAACTGTGGTCATACAAATAAAGTCTATACTCACATATCTTGGGTACTTTTACAGCTGCTCCAACATACAGCCTGTCATTCAAAAGGTAAGTAATGAAAGGTAAGATTTTCAACACATACCACTATTTCATCCAATCCTTCAAACACTTGTAACGTCTTTGAAAACAAGTTCTTATTTATTTGTTGGTAATTTTTTTAAAAGTTGTTGAAGTATAAATCAACTTTATCAGTAGAGTAGTTTGGAACATGATCTCTGTATAGCACAGACTGTTTTGGAGAATTCTGGCTCCCCACTTGCCGATTAAAAGAATTGAGGAAAGTTATGGACCCCCACATCTGTAAAACAGGGGTAGTGATAGCATCTCTTAGAGTTGCAAGAGTAAAATGAGTTAATATATAAAAACTGCCTAGAATAGGATCTAGCACATAGTAAGAGCTCAATAAATGTTAACAATATTCTTGTTGTTCCTACTTCTCAAATCACATGAGCTCCTTACATTTAGTGGTCACATCACCTGCCATTTAGTGGTGTACAATACAGAAGCTCTTCCATTTACAAACTTTCAATTAACACAATTGCAGAGACAGACAAAGCAATGCTCAGGAAGAAAAGCATCCATCACTGATAGATGGTGAGAGTGGTCACTGATATATTGTCATTCTGAACAAGTGACAGATTAACAAGTCTTTCTGTCCCAGGAAAGATAAACTTTCACTATTTTATATCACTGCTATTTCTTTTTCATTCTTAAATTTTAATTTCTGTATGTCTTTCCTTGTCTCCTGCTATGAATGACTGTAAACTCCTTGAGGCAATGGTCTTCTTGTATATTTTTATATTCTTCAAAATATTGACCAAGGAAGACATTCTAAGGGTGTTTGTTGTCATCCTTGTTATGCTTATTGTATTCTCCCAAAATCACAGAACTGAGAAGACAAGACGCCAGATGGATGGTCTCACAGGCAGGGATGTGGCTTAGATATTTTTCTCTCACAACTGATCACTACCGTAGGTGATACAGTCCCATGGTACATGACTCCAAATATTTATTCAAATAAAAGATGATATATTTGTCTTCATAGTTTTACTCTGTTTTTTTAAAAAATATTTATTTATTTATTTTTATTTATTTATTTGGTTGCACCAGTCTTAGTTTGGGATGCCAACTCTTAGTTGCCGGCATGCATGTGGGATCTAGCTCCCTGACCAGGGATCAAACCCGGGCCCCCTGCATTGGGAGTGCAGAGTCTTACCCACTGCACCACCAGAGAAGTCCCTACTCTAAGTTTTTTGTTTGTTTGTTTTGTTTTTTACTTTCACCTCCAAGAGTGTAAATCCTGAGAAAAAGAAAACATTGAAATGCAATTTGGATCCTGTCACTTCTCAGCTAGAAGTCCTCCAATGGCACCCTGTATCTCACTAGGCGGAAAACTAACGACTTTACATGGCACTGTATGTTACAGCACCCCAGCTGTACCCTTACACACACACACACACACACACACACACACACACACACACTTCTGACTGCAGTTTCTATGCTCTCCCTTGTTTACTGCATTATAACCACAGCAGGCCCCCTTGGAATTCCTGGGACAAGCCAAGCATGCTCTAACTCAAAGACTTTGCCCTCACTGTTCCCTGCATATGGAACGTACTTTCCTCCAATATTCACACTGACCTCCTACTTCCTTCAGATCTTTGCTCAACTGTCATCTAATCAGAAAGGTCTTTCCTGTTCATTTTATATATTTTTAAAAAAAAAACCCTCTCCTGCATACTCCTTATTCCTTTATCTACAGCACTTATTACTATCTAACAAATATATTATTACTAGTTTGCTTTCTGTCTTCTTCCAAGAATATAAACTTGAGAGCAAGGATCTTTTGCTGTATCTCCAGTATCCAAAATATTGCCTGGCATGTAGAAAATGCTCAATAGTTATTTATTATAAGTTAATTTTACATCATCTTCCCAATATGTAACTATGTGTTCAACAAAGTATGAAGAAATAAATACAATAAATACTGGGAAAAGAAAAGAGGTGGATTGATAGTGAGCTTTAATGGCAGAAAGAGAAAAAATGATAATGGAATCTAATAAGATACAAATGAACTGACTTACATGTTGAAAAAACAGAGATGTTGACAAAAAAATCAAGTAGAGAGGAATTAGGAGACCAGAGGGAGAAGAAAAGAATTTTGAGAGAGTAATGTCTTGGATAAAATGAAAAATGGAAAGGTACAGAGCGACAGGGATCAATGAAACCACAGACAGCTGGAAGGTTTCTCAGGGCTCAAGAGAATCTAACCTCCCATTTAAAGACAGAAACACCTCAGCAGGGCTCAATAGTAGGTCACTAGCTTCCACTGAAAGCTTCAATCATAAAAACAGTCTTATTTTACAAGATAATTAAATTCCATTTGAAGAAAATTCTCATTAAGAAGTCCTTCCAAATTCTGAACCCAAACCTTCCACTTTATTCTCCCATAAATTGGTCCCATTCTGCCTTCCAGAACTACACTGATTCTCTTTCCACAGCTCTTCAAATATTCAAAAGCAACAAACAGGCCCCAACTCCCCCAACCATCCTTCCTCTAGGCTAAATCTCCCCAGGGTCTTTGGCCATTCTAATATGACATCGTTTCCAGATGGTCATCCTCTTAGTCAATCTCTTTTAGATCTATTATAATTTTTCAGTTTGCTTTAAAAAAAAATTATTTGCACAAAGACAGGCCAAAGTTAAGTGATTATTTAATAACTTGTACCTTATTTATGGAATCACTTTCTACTTTCCTCAGAGTTCCTTCATGTGAATTATATTGTTTAATACTCACTGTAAAATGTTTTTTTTTTTTTCAATTTTAAGTTGGAAAAACTAAGAATCAGGAGGGCTTATTGAAATATCCAGAGTGTGAGTGCAATATCAAATACCTGTCTCTAGTTTTGTTTCTGCATAACTTTCTATTATGAAAAATTTCAGACTTACAAAAAAGGAGAGAGAGATTTGTGAAGTGAACACCCATATTCTCTTTCCCTGGATTTAACAATTATTAACACTGGATTCATCTAAGTTTTTTTAGTCTTTGGTAAATTATTTTAAAGCAAATTTCAGACATAGGCATCCTAGCATTTCATCACTAAATCTTTTAGTATGCATCTCTACACCATAAGGACATTTGTTTACATGGCCATAAACTGGTATCACATCTAACAAAATTAACAATAATTTCTTAATATAATTCACCACTCCATATTCAAATTTCTCTGCTTAAATCCAAAACGATTGGATTTTTTGCAATTAACTTATTCATGAGTCATATCCCTTAACTCCTGATCCATTCTTATTTCTACTGTACCATGGAAACTATAAAGAAAATGGGAAAAGGTATGCTTAAGGAAGCAAAGATGAGAGGGGAAATTGATTGTTAATCAATTAACTGATATTTATATTTTCCTGAGTATAGGAAGAAACTGGAGAATATCAAAGGTTACAAGAAGTTAACTCCTTTGATTAAATGAAGGAAAATTACATTAGCAATTCTATTTAAGTTTTGTACTAACATATCATCCTCCTTCAGCTTTACATTAGGGAAACTTTTATCTAGTGAGAAACCATTTTGAAAACTAATTGAAAGAGGTTTTTGAAGAGTGAAATTATATGTAGTAATCTAGGAAATACTTTCAAGAAGTTTTCTTTCTCATTGGCCTTAAAATATTCTGCTAAATCTGATTACAAACAACTTAAACTTTGGATTAACACTAAACCTTATATCCTTTGTAGGCAGAAAGCCACAGCTACAGACATGAGAATGAGAGCGCTGTTTAAGGCTTCAACATTTCAGCCAAGTGTTTTATCTTTATCACTCTCATCAGGCTCGAGGCTGACCCACGCACTTATTAAACAACAAATTGACAAACAGCTAGATCTTAGCAGTGGGAACACTGTGATATTCTGTTGTCTTTTTTACATATGAATTAAACTGAATTCAGCACTTATATTAAGCAGCAATTTCCAATTTTTTAGAGTCACTATAAGTTTCATTGTTTGATTTCATGACAACTCCCAAATATGAGTGAAAATTAATTTTGTCTGTAAAAAATGTGCAATTCCTATTAAGACAGAGATACCAGGATCGGGGACATAAATCAGTACGGGATGATGTCCGATGGAATTATCACATGATTCTCTAATCAAGACATCAAGACCAACCTGCAGTTACTTCAAACGAGGGAGGAGCCTTTGTGGAACTGGTCAAAGTAGAAATCCTGGAACTGTACATAAAAGAAGTAGTATGCAATCAAGCTTGTCATTAACTTACAAAAAACACAGGGCTTTTTGAATCCCCATGGATTTATGCTGCAAGCCTATGATAAAATGGGATTGAGGGGAAGACCAACTTTGTGGGGTGCCAGCCTCTCTATTTCCGACACGAAGACTCTTGTCTCCATGGCTCGGCTCTGCTCAACCGCTTTCCCAGAAATGTCCCCCTATCATCTGCACCAGGTATTCTCCTTAGTCACACGCAAGGTTCACAATGGGTTTAAAAATTCTTATCACCAAGAGGAAAGGACTAAAGCACTGTTACAAATCATCAAACTTCCTGCTCATCTTCCTGATACCTTGAAGCCTCGATGTCCTATTCCACGTGTGCTCTGACCAAATCCTGGCAATTATTCCAAATCTTTGCTTAATATAGTTTCCCTGCTGCGACCTTTTATACTTGTAAATATCTGGAGACCCCCACCTGCTATTCCTGTCTGTTGTCCTTTATCACTTGGAGCCTTAATACTACATCTCTTTTTTTCCCCCATATACAGTGCAATCCAGACTTCTTTCCCTACCCCTCATACCTAACTCCTCTGCCTGGTATTCACAGGTAGCACCCGAAACAACACTTGAACATCTTCAATACTCAGGAAAATGAGTGTACAAAGGTGAGCTCTCATTCTGATAAGAACTTCCACCCCCAAATATTCTGTTCCTCTACCCTTTCAGCACCATCTCACTCACCAACTCCATTTTATGGGCCTGGAAGCAAAAAGTGCATTATTCTGCTAGTGGCCAGTCACTCAGAGACTGCACTTCATGAGTCAGAGACTCTATCATAGTCTCCTCACTGGGCAATGTCTAACTCATTGTAAACTGGGTATTGGCGAGTTCTTCCAACATTTGTATAGGTCGCGACTTTCTGGCAACAAGAGAGAACAGGCCACTATGCCAGTCCTCATCCCATAGAAGGATATCACTGGACTTGTGGTCATCAGAGAAGGAGAATCAAGGTTCAGTCTGAAGCGCAGATGGTTAGGGTGAGAGCCTGCCTTGGGATGCAAGAACAACCGTTCATTGTAACCCAGACTCATTTATCTCTGCGTTCACCTACAGACAGTCATTTGAGGTGAAGAAATGGAAGATTTCTTAGGGGAAAATCAGCTTGGCCAGCTGGCTAGTGCCTAAGTTGGTCATGACGGAAACAAAGCAGAAAGATTAATGCAATGACTGCACATGAACACAATGACAGAATGAACCCAAAGAACAGGATGAACATTTGTCACAGCAAGACTACTAGTTCAAGAGCTCCCTTCCAACAAAGCTCTCCTCATTTCTTCATTTGTTTCATAATCCTAAAAACAACTTGTTTTTATCATGGCGAACCCTGATTAGAATAGATATATGATTAAAGAATAAATAGTATGTTAGTCATTTTTAAATGAAGACATATACAGTAGTATAAGTCAGGGACTTCCTAAAAACAGTAGTTGACTTTGACCAAAATAGGAACCAAATAAATGTTGACTGGTAAGCACAAATTAACCTACTTATAGACTTTAATATACATGGTTTCTTTTTTTTTTCTTGTATGTAATTTTTTTTTAACATACAATAAACTGCATATATTTAGAGTGTAAAATTTGGTATCCCAATCTCCCAATTCATTCCCCCCAACCCTCCCCATTTTCCTCACGTGGTGTCCATAGGTTTGTTCTCTACATCTGTGTCTCTATTTCTGCCTCGCAAACCGGTTGATCTCTACCATTTTTCTATAGTCCACACATATGTGTTAATATGCGATATTTGTTTTTCTCTTTCTGACTTACTTCACGCTGTATGAGTCTCCAGGTCCATCCATGTTTCTACAAATGTCCCAGTTTCATTGTTTTTTACAGCTGAGTAATATTCCATTGTATATATGTACCACATCTTTTTATCCATTCATCTGTTGACGGACATTTAGGTTGCTTCTAATATATACATGGTTTCTTATTCCACCTTGAAATCAGTGAAAAAAACTTTTAAGACTGAGTGGCTTAAACAAGAGAAATTTTGGGACATCCCTGGTGGCGCTAGTGGTTAAGAATCCACCTGCCAATGAGGGGATGTGGGTTCGAGCCCTGGTCCAGGAAGATCCCACATGCCATGGAGCAACTAAGCCTGTGCACCACAACTACAGAGCCCACGTGGGCAACTACTGAAGCCCAAGTGCCTAGAGCCTGCTCACTGCAATGAAGAATAGCCTCCACTCTCCATAACTAGAGAAAGCCTGCATGCAGCAACAACACCGAACACAGCATACATAAATAAACAAATTTATTTTTAAAAAACAAACAAACGAGAAATTTTCTCACAATTCTGGAGGCCAGAAGACCAAAATCAAGTGTAGACAGGGTTGATTTTTTTCTCAAGCCTCTACTTGGCTTATAGACGACTGTCTTCTTCACAGATTTTCAAATGGTTTTCCCTCTGGATGTATCTCTGTCCTAATCTCTTCTTACAAAGACAGCAGTCATACTGGACTAAGAGACCCTAATGTTCTCATTTTAATTTCATTATCTCTTTAAATATCTGGAGCCTAGGACTTCAACATATGAAGTTGGAGCAGACACAATTCAGCCCAAAACAATTACTATTCCAAAAAGTCTAACTTAGGTGTTCTAAGAAAAATGCATATTTTTATGATGGAGAGTGGAAATATCTCATAGTGTCATATGTGTTTTCTATCATAAGTGCTAATGACATGAGAATATATTCTTTTCCTATTTAAAACATTACCTAATTGCATCAGCTTAGGAAAATTAAGGGCACTGTCTCCTGTCACTTGTAAGTACTGCAAAAGCTAGTTCAAAAAAAACACAGCAACTTTTATTCTGAACTCCAATGTATTATTTTTTTCTCTATACTTGCACTACTTAAATATGCAATTATACTTATTATCTTAAAACCTAATAAATACATTGTCACAGATGATTCTATTCTTTGGCAAATTGTTTTCTAACATTTCCAGAAGTGTACATATTAATTTTTTGATTTTTTTCAAATCAAAATGAACCTACAATACTATTAGAAAATCAGAAAATGCTTATAAATTTTATAGGCTAATAGCACAGCAAGGACTTTCTTAATTAGATATGAAGAGTATCTAAAGATACCCTTATGTTGGCTCTGATCATTTGGTATGAGAAGGTTTATTGCTCAGGAAAGCAAGAGAGGATATTTTTGGGTTTTTTGTTTGTTTGTTTTTAATAATTTTATCTATTTATTTATTTATTGGCTGCATTGGGTCTTCATTGCTGGGTGGGCTTTCTCTAGTTGTGTCAAGTAGGGGCTACTCTTCGTTGCAGTGAATGGGCTTCTCATTGTGGTGGTTTCTCTTGTTGCTGAGCACAGGCTCTAGGTGCACAGGCTTCAGTAGTTGCAGTATGCGGGCTCAGTACTTCTGGCACACAGGCTTAGTTGCTCTGCAGCATGTGATATATTCCCAGACCAGGGATCAAACCCGTGTCCTTTGCATTGGCAGGTGGATTCTCAACACTGTGCCACCAGGGAAGTCCCAAGAGAGGATAGCTTTGAATTGTTTCAAGAGCAAAGTCACATCTCCACACAACAGGTCAAAGAAGTAAGTACAATTTACATATAACTTTGACATATTTTGCCTGTTGCTATGGTAGCAAGGAATGTTTCTTCAGTGAATGCAATGGAGTTTATGATCATAGCTTAGCAAAAGACATGAGAATGATTATGATGTAATTAAAAGCTGCAAGATAGTTCATTTTTGTCAATAAATCTGCCAGAATAGATTTTTCAGAAAAAGACAGGGTAGATGATTTCATGATTTTTTTCTCTGTGATATCAGAAAAGGAATCATCTCAACTTATGAAAGAAGCAGTAATGAGCAAGGAAGATATATATCCTATCTCCAGCTCCTGTGCCAAGTGGTGATAAGTGAGAAAACAGCCACTACTTGGAAGAGCGGCAGGTATAGAAATATCCCTGATGCGAAATCCTTTCCAAAGGCAAATCCAAGTCATGCAGGGATTTATAGTTGAGAAAACATCATTTTTGCAAAGGTAAAATCATAACTATCATTCAAATATTAGATGATACACATCAACGATTTTATGGCGCTTATTAACGACAAGATCAATAAGATATTAACACTGATTCAAAGGAGGATCTGAAGATTAGACTTATACAGGGACCACTATGTATGCTAAATTCTGAAATAATTCACTAGTATATGCAAAACTGGTTAATATCCTATTTGGCAATAAAATGCTGTTTTGGATTATCTTTTCTACAAAACAAAAATTAATTGTATTCATACTGGACAAAATCGAATAGCATTTCTATGGAAAAGAATCATTTGCATTTCTATCGGTTGTCTACAAATTAACTTCTATCTCCACAAAGCAGTAAAACAGCCTGGAAAGAAAATTAAGTATGCAACCCTTATAAAATCAGATAATTCCAGGAAAGTCTGCTTGATAATACTTAGCACTCCACTGAACAAACACACAATAATCTCTTCTGCCCATTTCAGATCTTTGACAATTTATTCTGACGTAGTTGAATCAATCGACCTGTTCTTTGCCCTTATATTCCCGGCATTGTTGAACCTCAGACAATAGATTAAGAAAAAAAATTATCAACATGTGGGAGGAGAGCTCATGACAGAAAAATATGCTTTCTATTAGAAAAATAAGTATTTTATCTATTTTAAAGACTGGACCCTGAGCTCTTTCAGAGAGTAAACAATGTGAGAACCAGTCTGACGTCTTATTTCTTCATATCCTCAATGATTTGCACATACAGCCCAGTCACTCTCAATCTAGGCTACACATCAAAATGACCAGAGGGGGTCTTCTGTTTTCATTTTGTTTTGTTTAAATATAGTCACTCTGACCCTATGGAAATCTACCGAGTCAGGTTCTCCAGGCACAGAATCCAAGTCTCTGAATTTTTTTAATGATTCTGATGTGTAGCCACAGGAAAGACACACTGTTGATTGACCGAAAAGAAAAGGTTCAAAGAAGTTATTTCTGAAATTGTTGTGTAGGAGTCCAGAACACAAACTAATAGCTGACTTTACTTGCAACTATTCTATTAAAAGCAAAGTATCACTATATTTTCTTTTCATGATCACTACAAACTTTCTCCCTTAGCTGACCATAGTTCCAGAAAACAGTGGAAGAATGGATTGATTACCAGAGAAGTCCAGGAAAGAAACTTGTTTCGTGTTCTACAACTTTAATATTCTGTACCAGCTAACTCTTGTGAATCTCTCAAAGTTCTTCCAAGTTTATTCCACTCAAGTAATCCCAAAATGTTTACGGTATACTTGTACTATTGGATTCTATTAATTAAAAATTCTTTTGAGTTACTTACTGTCACTGTAATTGTGTATTAGAAGGACAATGCCAAGTTCACCTTGGTGGGGATTTGCCAGAATTAAGCCATTATTTTCTTCCAACTGTGTGAAACCTTTCTTTCAGAACATAATTCACATAAGCAATGGAACATCATTAGGTAGATGTATCTTCTGCGTTAATGATAAAGCAAAAGTACACACATTTCTAAAACGGTCATACAACTTACCACGGCAGTTGGAAAACAGATGAATGTTATTATTCTAAGACAATGACTGCTAATCTTGAGAGGGGAACTGAAGCAATTGAGCCCAGTTTCAGGGAAACAAAGGTATTTTTGCATTCATTGTTGTTTTTTCCCCCACACGTTTCAGAAAAGAAGTAGCTTTTAACATATATTATGGATAATGATTATTTTCATCACTATAGTTTGCAATAAGATTTGGAATCAGTAAGCTTTAAAGATGTAGTTTCCAATCATAAAAGGTAATAAATATTCACTGTCAGAAAAATTTGAAATTAAAGAAAAAGGTTGAAGAAAAATGATAAGTATCCAATAAAACCACTATTGACATATATGTATTTCTTGTGTATGTTTCTATGCATGTGAGTAATATAGTTGAGAATGTATCCAATGCCTTTTTTTCATCCTGAATTTTATGAATGTAAATTGGTACAGCCACTATGGAAAACAGTATGGAGGTTCCTTAAAAAAGTAAAAATAGAACTACCATATGACTCAGAAATTCCACTCCTGGGCATATACCCAGAGAAAACCATAATTCAAAAAGATACATGTACCACAATGTTCATTGCAGCACTATTTACAATAGCCAGGACATGGAAGCAACTTAAATATCCATCGACAGGTGAATGGATAAATAAGATATGACACATATATACAATGGAATATTACTCAGCCATAAAAAGGGATGAAATTCAGCTATTTGTAGTGAGGTGGATGGACCTAGAGTCTGTCATACAGAGTGAAGTAAGCCAGAAAGAGAAAAACAAATACAGTATGCTAACACATATATACGTAATGTAGAAAAATGGTACTGATGAACCTAGTGGCAGGATAGGAATAGAGATGCAGATATAGAGAACGGACTTGAGGACACTGGGGGGAGGGGAAGCTGGAACGTATTGAGAAAGTAGCATCGACATATACACACTACCAAATGTAAAATAGATGGCTAGTGGCAAGCTACTACAGAACACAGGGATACCAGCTTGATGCTTAATGAAGACTTAAAGGGGTGGGATAGGGAGGTTGGGAGGGAGGCTCAAGAGGGAGGGGATATGGGGATATATGTATACATGTGGCTCTTCCACTTTGTTGTACAGCAGAAACTGACACAATACTGTAAAGCAATTATACTCCAATAAAGATTAAAAAATAATAATAATATAAATCAATCAATCACGAGTATTTTTCATGTCATTAACTTTTCTTTTAAAAACTACTTTTAGAATGGATGCATAATATTCCATTTCTTGGATAAACTATAGTTTATTTAACAATTTCCTTATTATTACTTTGATCATTTTCAATTTGTGGTCATTATAATAATAGTAAATCTGCTATTAAAAAGCTGTTTTCTCACCAAGCAATATCCATATTATACAATAGTTGTTTGAGACAAAGTGTCATCCGTGGATAAACCACTCAAATTTTCTGAAGATATTTCAAGAAATCTAAAAAGCCCATATGCTTTTTAATTAATTTCAAAATCATTTTAGGAAACTTAAAACCATAAGGAGATATCATCTCACAACTGTTAGAATGGACAGTATCCAAAAGACAAAAGATAACAAATGTTTGCACGGATGTAGAGAAAAGGGAACCACTGTGCACTGTTGGTGGGATTATAAATTCGTGTGGCCACTGTGGAAAACAATACGGAGGATCCTCAAGAAATTAAAAGCAGAACTAAAATATGATCCAGCAACTCCACTTCTGGGAATATACCAATAGGAAGCAAAAATGCTAACTCTAAAAGATATCTGCACCCCTTTGTTCACTGCAGTATTATTTTCAATAGCCAAGACATGGGAACAAGGTAAGCATCCATCAATGGATGAATGAATAAAGTAATTGTGGTATAAACATATACAGTGGAATATTATTCAGCTGTAAAAAACAGGATTGATGACAACATGGATGGACCTTGAAGGCATTACGTCAAGTGAAATAAATTAGACAAAGATAAATATTGTATGATCTCACTAATATGTGGAATTTTTTTTAAAAACTCATAGGAAAAGAGATCAGACTTCTGGATACCAGACGTGAAGGGTGTGGTGAGGGGGAATTGGAGGAAGGTGGTCAAAAGGTACAAACTTCCGGTTATAAGATAAATAAGTCCTAGGGAGGTAATGTACAACATGATGAACACAGCTAACACCTGCTGCATGTTAAACAGAAAAATTGTTAAGGTAGCAAATTATAAGAGCTCTTATCACAAGGAGAAGTTTTTTCCTTTTTTATCTTCTTTATTTTATTTTTATTTTTTTTATTTTCTTTTTATTGTATCTATACGAGAAGATGGATGCTAGCTGCACCTACTGTGGTAACCATTTTGCAATATATGTAAATCAAACCATCATGCTGCATGCCTTAAACTTAAACAGTGATATGTGTCAATTATTTCTCAATAAACTGGAGAAAAATATTTTTAAAATAAATTTATTACATAGGAAAAATCCATTTTAACATATCATCCTTTCATTTTTTACACCAAGACCTACAGGATTATCTTTGGGGTCATTAAAACAGAGGTGTGACTAAAGTGCTTTACAACTGGAAGAATCATTATTTTTAAATCTGTGCTGAATTTCAGAGATCATTTCCTTTCGGTTTGAATCAAATTCCAAGAATTTGGGCGTTTCATTGTATTCCTTTCCAAATTCCTCATTCCTCTCTATTCCAATATCTAAAATATCTTTAACAACACAGGAAAAGTGACCAATTCTTTCTTTTTACAGCTTTACTCAAGAGATGACATAATATTAATATTTTGGTTTCCATTTTGTTCAAATCTCAGCACTTGGCCCTTTGGAGTATTTAAAATGAACATTCTAATTTTAGAGCAGTCGTGAACTTTTTTGACTTAATATCTAAATCCTATTAGCGAAAGACAATGTTTTTCTTCTCAAAAATATCTAGCTCATGTTATTTTCCCCCAACTTCATGTACTACTTGAGCTTGTTATTTGTTGGGATTGTATTAGCCCAATGCTCATTTAAAACAATACAGCAACAATTAGCTTAACAACCAGCTAATAAGCAGCTTCCAAAAGTAATTCCACACTACAGAGTTTAACATTTTAAGTTAGCAGTTTACGCACCCACAACACACGCTCTACTAGAGTGACTGTTTTAGCATTTAATTCGGAAAAGCAAAGAAGCAACAGCATTAAAGGCACTTTTAAAAACTCTTCATTATTATCTTCTACAGCAATCATTTAAAGTGTTGGGATATACATAAATTTCATTTCTCGATCTCTAGTTTAGTGCTACTATGTGTTAGGTGGGATAGGCTTTGAATCTAGTGCTATGAAATGCCAAAATACAAAAATGTCAAAAACCAGAACAATGTGTCCACTAGCGTATATGGGTTAATGAAACTGCACCTCCATTTTGGAACTACTTATCTTATGACATTTAAATCTATGCCTTGCTAGCAATAAATTCAAGGCATTATTTTCTTTGTAGTTAGAAAAATAATCTTAGCATTAGGTAAGAACCTTTTCTTTTTTTTTTTAAAGGAGCATTAAAAACAACTTATCCTTTATAATACCAGAAAAAGGGGAAACAACCTAAAAGAAGAACTCTGTTCCCTCTGCTACCACATCTTGAGTTTTGCTAGGTTGGTGTCAGTGACGGTAAATTAATATTAATACTCACAGTCATTTTTACTTATAGTTTTTCAGGGTTTGGCCATACTTAACTAAAATGCAACACTGACAATGAACTGTCTGAACTGATTAATGTATTAAGTCAACATTAAACTTCAAGACCATTTTGAAACTCCAAGTAAGCTCTTCATGAAACCTTTGCTCAAATTAAGTGATTCACCCCACCTCTGACTCTGTCACACTAGACTGGGCAGGCTTTGCTACTATCTCAAGTATTCCCAAGCAAAACTACTCTTTATTCAATATACACTTTAGTTTTGTGAGATAATAGAAAACATATATTTTGGTCTCTGCCACTGGTTCCTGGCACAAAGCTCCTAAAACCCATGTAAATAATAAAAATCCTCCTGTTCTAATATCTGGTCTTTGGCCCCTATTCCTGACACAAAGTTGGAATTTCCTGTGTGACAGGAGTGCCCTTTGTTCTAAAGAGTTGACTCGGAGTGGGGTCCTGGATGAGCACTGGTCACCAGAAAGACCAAGCCTTGATTAGAAGCTTGTTATTTTCAGAGAGGGGAGAGAGGCTGGAAATAGAGTTCGTGAAGAATCACACTACATGATGAAGTTTAAAAGTAGGGCATTTGGAGAGCCTCCTCTGGGTTGGTGAACACATGGAGATGCTGGAAGAGAGGATGGAAACTCCTCTCTCCTTCCTACAAAGCTTGCCCTACATATCTCTTCCATCTGGATGTTCATCTGTATTCTTTACTGTATCCTGTTAAAATAAACCAGGAAACAGTAAGTAAAGTGTTTTCCTGAGTTCTATGAGCCACCCTAGCAAATTAATCAAACCAGAGAAGCGAGTCGTGGGGACCTCCAATTTATAGTTCCTAGGTCAGAAGCACAAGTAACAACTTGGGCTTGCCATTGGCATCTGACAGGCGGAGCAGTCTTGTAGGACTGAGCCCTTAACATGTGGGATCTGACACTATCTCCAGGTAAATATTGTCAGATTTGAGTTAGATCGTAGGACACTCAGCTAGTGGAGCACAACTACTCAGTGTAGGGAAAAAACCCGACACATTTGGTGACCAGAAGCATGAAGTGAAGTGTTCTGCGTGAGTAGTAAAGGAGACACACCAGAGAAGTGAATTTTTCCTACTCACATGTCTTTAAATCAAGGCCTCTTTTACTTCTTTGTATCACTTTACTACTGAACCTTAACTGAGAACACTGCTGAAGTTCAAAGTTTGCCAACATAAATCTTAGTTGGGCTATGTCTGTTGAACAGGATTTCAGAGTTGGTGAATTTTCTTTGTCAATTATTTTATCATTTTATTTTACCCATGACGCATAAGGATAGTAAAGAACTTGGTCGCAGAACTAAATGTGCCATCATGAGTATAGATGCTAGAACCCTTGGGCTCCATGAAAAAGAGGACTAAAAGACCAACCTCTTAAAAAATTACAGAGGTCAGGACAAGGATAACTCAAGTGCAACCCAATACAGAGCTACTCAAAAATTGCTTACTCTCCTCAAAGATCCCAATGAGAAGAAACAGTCTTTCCTCTCTAACTGTCCAGTTAAAATAAACAGACTGGTATATTTGGACATTCCCAAGATCAATTAGAGTAGCTCTACAATGTCATGAATTAACAATATTTGAACTAAAAAGGACCTTAAAAATCATCCAGTCGTATGTCTTCATTTAACAACTTGGGAAACTGCGGCCCAAAGATGTTGGTGAGGTGTTCAAGGCCACAAGATTAAACAGCACTGGAGCTGGAACTAGCATCCCAGTCTTCCGAATTCCAGACCCTCTGCTGAGTGTCAGATGACAGTCCCCAGGCAGACATATGCAAAGACAAATGAACGAGAGCGGAATTGCTGTGCATTCTAAGAACTACACGTAGGAGACCATGCTGTTTGACATTTTGCAAGGAACAAGTAATAAATTCTTCTTAGTTGCCATGACAACAAACATTTAAACACAGGAACAAACAGAGGAAAACGCAAAAATGTGGCATTGTATTTAAAGTCACTCTTAAAAATCTGATAAAAATTAGAGAAATGGTATCTCACATTCTTTAGCATACCTTTACTTGACTCTGAATTAGAGCATATAATAGTGACTATAAAAAGAATAAAAGAAACCTAATGCAGAAAATTTTCTCATAAGAAAATGATACTTAGAATTATTCATTTGGACCATTAAAAACACTTTGATAATACGATGTATTCAAATAAACAAGATTCCCTGAATATTTCCCAGAAAACCCTGATCTATACCAGCCAAAGTTTTAATTTAAGGTAGGATTTTAAATGTAAAATTTAACAATTTTATATTTGGCATTTAAAGCAATATTAAACAGAAAGGGAGGGAGGGTGGAAAGGAGAATACTTGATCCTTAAGTATGTGTGTGTGCAATAAGATATAGCCAGAATTAAAGCAACTCTACAAAGTAAACATGACAATTCAATTATATAAGAATAGAACAGACCATCTTTGATGGCAGAATCAAAATCTATACACACCATGTCTATGAGGAAAGTAAGCAAATAAATAGCTTCTTTGTGCCAGTCTGCACACTATTTATAACCAACATGGTAAATCCTTCAAAAAATCCAAGAGAATTTAAAATATTAATGCTGAAATCATTATTAATAATTAAAAATAATATACAATTGTCAGTAATCAAAAATCCTTTAAGATTGCTTTTCTTTGTTCAGATGTTAAAAGCATAGCTCTTAATAAAAAATAAATCTTTGTTCCGTTAGTGTTACATTCTATACCCTCTGATATGTGTGTAATATTTTGGAAACATTTATTATTTCTTAGCTAATTGCTTTTCCATAGGGAACACATTTTGTTTGGCTGTGGGAAAGTGTATGTACATATTGACATTTCCCACTCAAATGTCATGAGATCATTTCTCTCACCTGACACCATCTCAGGAGTTGTTGCCAGCACATAATGTATTTTACTAATATTCGAGAAAAGAAAAGTGAGCTGAGACTCCTCAATATTAGAAACGCAGCCTGAATTTGTGTCAAATAAAAGGTTTAGTAGATACCATGTACCATAACCAGAAGTAGCACTGAGTGAGGAACAACATTCTGGCCTTGAGATGGAAGATTGTGAGTTCTAAACCTAGCTTTGCCACTAACCAGCCAGCACTTAAAATAAGATCTCTGGACTGGATGATCTGTAAAGGTCCTTTCCAGGAGACCTAAAATTCTACAATTTTATTATTCTACTCTAAAATAAAGTAAATTTGATTAATATCTGCATGAAGAAAAACTATAAGCAGATTGACAGATTCATTTATTAAAATATTTATTCGTATCTAGACAAAATAATTTTTTTCATTAAGATGTTCAATTTTTGTTGATGACAGACATTTTAATGCATTTAAAATTCATTTTTTTATTTCCCAACTAGAACTTTAGTTTGGCTGCACATCTGCAAGCACTAGCAAGACACTTAATATAGTTAAAGCAAACAAAGGATTATTCCCTATTATAGAAGTAGGAGCAAAATGCTGGTTTATGAATTTTCTACTTGTTATTTTTTGCTAAGGGAATTCTATTTGGTAATACACTTATTTCATTTGTCTTAGGAAAAATAAAGAGAATATTAAAAGTTCTATGCATCTCAAATTGTTAGGATTTAAGTACATTAAAAATAATTCAATATATATTCAAATTAGTTACATTAATTATCCTCAATGGGCTTTCACAAAGTAAACTAATTGTTTTATTTCCTCACCTGAAGGGTTGGATTTTAACCAACATTAATGGCAATCAATGAGTGAGCTTATGTTTTCTATTTATTTAAAAATATCATTTGTTTTTTAAAAGCATAGTTAATGCTTATCAAGAAAAATATCTGTGATAAAGAAATGAAACCTGACTAAAGCTAATGGAAGTGTAAACTGCACTTCCAAATAGTTACTACAAGTCTTCACTGTCACCTATAAATTCATTTAATATAAAAGATGCATCTCACACAAAAAGATGCTCAGCATCACTAATTATTAAAGAAATGCAAATCCAAACTACAATGAGGTACCAGCTCACACCAGTCAGAATGGCCATCACTAAGAAGTCAACAAATAACAAATGCTTGAGAGAGTGTAGCGAAAAGGGAACACTCTTACACTGTTGGTGGAATTCTAAATTGGTGCAGCCACTATGGAAAACAGTATGGAGGGTCCCCAAAAAACTAAAACAAAAGAGTTGCCATGTGATCCAGCAATCCCACTCCTGGGCATATACCCAGACAAAACTATAATTCAAAAAGATACATGTATCCCTATGTTCAGAGCAGCACTATTTACAATAGCCAAGACATGGAAACAACCTAAATGTCCATAGACATCTGAATGAATAAAGATGTGAGATATATATATACATATATATATTATATATATGTATATATATAATGGAATATTGCTCAGCCATCAAAAAGAATGAAATAATGCCATTTGCAGCAACATGGATGGACCTAGAGATTATCATACTAAGTGAAGTAAGTCAGAAAGAGAAAGACAAATACCATATGATATCACTTATATGTGGAATCTAAATATGGTACAAATCAACAGTCTACAAAACAAAAAGACTCATAGGTATAGAGAACAGACTTGTGGTTGCCAAGGGGGCTAGGGGAAGAATGGGAGTTTGGGATTAACAGATGCAAACTATTATATATAGGATGGATAAACAACAAGGTCCTACTGTATAGCACAGGGAACTATATTCAATATTCTGTGACAAACCATAGAGGAAAAGAATACAGATAGGTGATAGATAGATAGGTAGATAGATAGATATAGAGATATAGAGATATCTGAGTCACTTCGCTGTACAGAAAAAA
Source organism: Hippopotamus amphibius kiboko (assembly GCF_030028045.1). Taxonomy (NCBI): domain Eukaryota; kingdom Metazoa; phylum Chordata; class Mammalia; order Artiodactyla; family Hippopotamidae; genus Hippopotamus; species Hippopotamus amphibius. The sequence continues at coordinate 82,159,002 of NC_080198.1, forward strand.
TTAACACAACATTGTAAATCAACTATATTTCAATAAAATTTTTCAAAATAAAAAATAAAAGACGCTTCTGTCAATTTTCAATATGGAGCTAAAGCCAGAGGACAATACTAATATGCAATAGAAACTCAATAGCGAGCATATAACACATTGTAAAGCAACTATACTCCAATAAAAATTAATTTTTAAAAAATTGCAGGCATAAGTAATGGGGGGTAATTAAAGCAGAGCATATTGCCACCCCTGATTAGCAGTATATAGACTTAAATAATTAAGCAGAAATGACAATAAGCAAACACTAATCCCAGTTCCAGAATTAGCCAAGTAAAGAACAGATCGGAACATAGAAAAATAAATTGCCATGGAAAAACTTTAACAAGTTTTCAAAAGCAGAAAATAATTAGCATGAAAATTAAAGAATTAAAAAAATGAAGACTACAAAAAATCAGTTGCAATCCAAAACCAATAATTCTTTTGGTATGCCAAACAATATAAATATAAAATGCAAAACACTAAGATAGATAATATCATTAGTATTACTGCCATGCTTCTTTATTTGTTATAATGTGGCATAATCTTCAGGTTAAGAGATTTTGAGAGAGAATGTAAATAGTATTAATCAGTTTACACACTACAGAATCCTTTGGGAACAATAGCACCAATAACGTTCAAATTACTGTATTTTGCAAACGGTAGGTTTTCAAGCTACTGAATAAAAATACATACATCTGTACAGTTTTATGACACATGTCTAACAAATTTACAGACGAGGCCAATACAGATGAAGAGAATAAGAGATATGAAGAGATTTTTTAGACATTCAGCGAATTTAAAGTGTTGAACGCAAATACAGACTTCAAAATCTAACTGGAAAAATTCAAGAACATGTACTTTTCAAAAAGCACATTATTCAAAAATTAATCCTGATTGAAAACAATGTTTTAGGAAAATAAAAAGTACACACTAAAATCAATTTTCAACATTAAAATATTCCATTTAAGGGGCTCCTCTGGACTTGACAAAGTGCTCACGATACACTAGAAAGTCTTTCTCATTCTCTCATTCCCTCTATCTCTCCTGTCCTTCCTTTTTACCTCTTTTGGTGGTAGAAAAATGGTAGAGATTGTATTCATTTTTTAAAAACATTTATTAAGAATTATTATATTGAGCAAATCTCTTATTCTCTCAGTATCTTAATTACCTTGGCTCAGAAAGTGGGAATGATAATAAATTTGCCTATTCAACAGGGAAAGCAGTCATATGGGTCAAAAGCCTTTACAATGAGCTTCATTTTGCTATAAAATTGCACTGCAAAAAGTTACTGAAGTGCCGATGACAGACATCGTATATACATATTTTACGTTATATAAGTATTTATTATTCAGGCAATATTTAATATGGCACTATTCAAGTGTTATCAGATAATGTGGATGGTTACAATGGGAAGAACTAGCAACAACAGACTTGAACAACTATGTAAAGTACTCTAACCACAAGCTAATATTAGTTCTTTCATTGTTACATAGGTAACCTGGGCCTGTGCAATGTATCTTGTTCCAATTCTTTATTGACCTATTATATCAGAAGATTATAGATCTGGAAGAAACATCAGACCCTTTAGTGAATATTCAGTTCAGTACATTTTTTCCCCTATTTTCCTAGATGTAGGCATTATCATGTTGCTGAAGGATACAGACCATATGGAATTTTCATGTAGATTTATAGTAAGTGAAACTGATGCACCCCTACTAAAACTCCTCATATGTTATGGGGGGGAGGGAGGGACCCTAACTGCTAATTATTTTTCACTCACTAACAATGGCTAATGATGTATTTTGTAAATTCCACCACATACAATTTTCTCTATCAAGTGGATGCTTTTGTGACTCCCCAGTTTCAGTCCTTTCAGAGTAATGTTTACGGACGGAAATAACTATATGTCAGTGCTACTCTCTTGACACCACCCTAAATCTACACTTCCTGAAAAGTTTTTAGCTTAATTATCTCCATAAAACTGCAATATCTTCTAGCTGTCTGTGCCCTTATTTAACAACAAAAAAGTAAATCTTCTCTCCCTCGTCCATAATTTCAAATGATTCTCATAATAATCACATAAAATAAGCAAATCTATTTACTTTCTTAAATGGTCACACACTGAATAGCAACGTCAGGACTAATTGTCTTTCCATTATGTTATTCCCTTTAAAATATATCCATATTCCCTTAAAAAAATAAATATATGTATATATATATGTGTTAATACACACTCACTGAACCTCCAAAATATACAAGCAGCTCATGAAGCTTAATACCAAAAAAGCAAATAACCCAATCCACAAATGGGCAGAAGACCTAAATAGACATTTCTCCAAAGAAGACATACAGATGGCCAACAAACACATGAAAAGATGCTCAACATCACTAATCATCAGAGAAATGCAAGTCAAAGCCACAATGAGGTATCACCTCACACCAATCAGAATGGCCATCATCACAAAATCTGGACACCACAAATGTTGGAGAGGGTGTGGAGAAAAGGGAACTCTCCTGCACTGTTGGTGGGACTGTAAGTTGGTACAGCCACTATGGAAAACAATTTGGAGGTTCCTTAAAAAACTACAAATAGAACTACCATATGATCCAGTAATCCCACTCCTGGGCATATACCCAAAGAAAACCATAATTCCAAAAGAAACTTGTACCATCATGTTTATTGCAGCACTATTTACAACAGCCAGGACAAGGAAGCAACCTAAATGCCCATCAACAAATGAATGGATACAGAAGATGTGGCATATATATACAATGGAATATTACTCAGCTATAAAAAGGGATGAGATGGAGCTATATGTAATGAGGTGAATAGAGCTACAGTCTGTCATACAGAGTGAAGTAAGTCAGAAAAAGACAAATATTGTATGCTAACTCACATATACGGAATCTAAAAATGGTACTGATGAACTCAGTGACAAGAACAAGGATGCAGATACAGAGAATGGACTGGAGAACTCGAGGTTTGGGAGGGGGCGGGGGGTGAAGGGGAAGCTGAGACGAAGCGAGAGAGTAGCACAGACATATATATACTACCAACTGTAAAATAGATAGTCAGTGGGAAGTTGTTGTATAACAAAGGGAGTCCAACTCGAGGATGGAAGATGCCTTAGAGGACTGGGGCGGGGAGGGTGGGGGGGACTTGGGGGGGGGGGGAGTCAAGGAAGGGAGGGAATACGGGGATATGTGTATAAAAACAGATGATTGAACTTGCTGTACCCCAAAAAATAAATAAATTAATTAAAAAAAAATACACACTCACTGAATAAAGAGCCAAACAATACAGAATATATTTATAAAAATCTCCTATGTCCACTCAGAGTCCTTTTTACCAAAGGCAGCCACCATGAACAGTTTGGTGTCCTTCGGATATTTACTCTGGCCAGGCACAGAAATAGATTCAATCATGGTATTCTACACCTTTCTTTTCTTTCTTTTTTCTTTTACTTTGGCCTTCCTTCCAACCTCAGAGCATATAAATTCATTCATTTTATTTAAAAGGCTCTCTATCCACCGGTCCACTCTTAAAAATGCATGTTCTCTTTAATGTTCCTATTTTAAGCACATTAAATATTTTGTAATGCCACAACTGTAACTAAAAAAATTCTACAAAAGGTGAAAGTCAAGGATTTACATTTCAGATAAGTCAGTCCTCTCTACTGTTTTGTATGATTTAAGTTTTTGATAAAAATACTTAAAATATGTATATTGGAACGTAAAACACTCAGGTCTAATTACTTTAAATTGCTATAATAATTTATTTTGAAAGACATGTCATCACCCATGTCATATATTTTCATATAAACACATATACTATAAAACATATACTGTAATATATGTTAATATTGATATATACAGGACATGTTCATATATGCCAATATTTTCTAGAAAATATTCTTTGGAGATAAACTCATCTCTCCTCTTTTGTAGCTCGTTTTTCTGTAATGTAAATAATCTGTCAGTTAACAGGGTTTGTTTCATACAGATACACAAAGAAATAATAGCATTGGTTTCATAACGGTGAAACTATAGCAATAAGCAGCAAGGAAAAAAAGATAATGAAACAGAATTTTTTTAGTTAAAAGGCAAACAGCAAATAATAAACAAATGTCTTCAAATTATAAACCATATGGCTTGGACTTCTGCTAATTATGATAAATTATTTAGGGAGCACAAATGGGTATCAAAAACTTTTTTGAAAAAAGCTAAATACAGGTTTTTCTTTCAACGTTTTTCAAACGTTGCTTCTAAAATCTCTTAGCAGTTAATTGTCTTCCAAACAGTGCCCTCTTTCTAAGGTAAAAAAGGCAAAAGATAATTAGTTCCTCTGGAAGTCTCTGTGTCTGCCTGATTGTTCTGAATAGAAATATGCACATTTGCAGAACTGCCAAGTTCAACCTATTTTGCTGGAGAATTCCCAGTGCACTGGATTTTTGCCAAAGAACTAAGCTAGGCTGTTGAAAGTTCCTTTTTACCCATCTGCAAAATTTCACTCTCCCTCTGCTGGCGGTCACAGACACCCTTTACAGATATTAGGTTTAGATGTGCAATGAAACACACATTTGTTCCCTTTAAGCTTTACAACAATGCACACTTCAGTATCCCCTTCTTATAAGTATTTTACTTTAGAGCAGCTCTCACTAACTGGCATTCACCATTCCCTGTGGAGCTGAATAAAGCTTTTCTGTGATAGGCTCTTCCTATAAGATTTGCAACTCTTACCCTTATTTAAAGAGTTCAGAAGCACTTCTAAAAGCTGTAAGCATTTTACAATGTTTTCTTTGCACCACTGAACAGCCCCAGCTGATGAAAGCAAAATGAAAAGGGCCAGATGCATACTGAGAAGTGCATGATCTTTTCTGTGAGATCAGTATTTCCAGCTTTAGTCCACTAATCAGGGTAAGGTCCTGCTTTCCTCACATGCTTTGCTTCTAAGCATGTGGACTCAGACATTGGAGATTGCTATGATTCACATCAGCTTGTGGGGGAAAAAGAAAAGGCTCTCCAACTTGCCCAAGAAGAACATGCTTACTCTATTGTTTCTTTGTTTGCAAAATTTTAAACACTAAAAAATATTGATAAAAATAATTAACACAAATTTTACTGTTGTGCCCCTGATTATGTGACCAATATAGTAACTGTAATAAAGAATTACTAGCCTTGTTAGAATTACAAATAATTTATACAAGTTAAATGGAAGAATTGTGGAGAGGAAGGCAAATTTTGCTTTGAAAAAAGTAAGTAATCAATTAGCTCATTAGAGCTTTGTTCATTATATTGGATATCAATTCTTTCTCCACGGCCTGTGTTGTACATAGACTGATCACAGAGTAAAGGATTAGTTCCCAAAACACTTGTCATAGAGTGAACATGTTTCCCCCCCAAATTCGTTCCCCCCCCCCAACTTCTCTTCTTTTCCTTCAGAAAACTCAGTAGGACTTTGGTTTACTGAGTTTTCATTCTCCCCCTCTTTCACAGTGAAGATAGAAAAAGGGTTTTTATGCCAACTGTAAACAGCTTTAACCAAAAACAACATACAACAAAATAGGAAATAGGATGAAACAAAAGAGGATTCTCTTCTTCAGTCACAAGAACTGTATGTAAAATATAATTACAGTAACACAGGATAATATATCTATTAAATTTAGCTGAGAAGAGAGACTAAAAAGCTGCCACTTTGATTTGATGGTTAGTAACACTTAAATGGATTAATATGAACAAATCTATTCTATTATTATTTCCAATTATATATGTTCTCCAGGAAAAACTATTCCAGAAGATACAGAGCTTAAGAGCTTGAGTTTTCTAAATTAAAGCAAATTATGTTATAATTATTGGATCAGAACAAAGGGTCAATATTTCATCACTGTAGGAAAGTCTCAAACATTACATTTGATTTACATAAAAACTGACACTATTGAAGTATAAAAAAGTCTGTTTGGCATCACACGCAAACAAAAATACACATATTATCAATACTCATGTCAATGCAGGGTTTTCTATTCCCTAACATCTGAGAAGTTTATTAGTCTTTGCTATTTTCTCCCAGTAACCCTACACATTTTAAAGAAGGCTCGAAAAACCTTTTAAAAACTCAAGATTGTAAATTTTATATCTGGCTCACATGATGTCATATTTAACCCTTTTACTTGTTCTCATTTCCTTTCGTTACTTGCTTCTCCATAGCTAGAACAAATTTCATATACTAGGAGACATAGATCTTACTGTGTGATTCAGAGATAAACACCTGAATAGAAGATGTCAGGACACAACCCAGAACTGAGCTCCTTTTCCTTCCCCAGGAAATGAATCTTGGAATGAAAAGACAAAGCTCTGCCCATCAATGGCCAGACTCTCAAGTCACAGGGAGTCCTCAGCCAGCCAGAATTCTTTCCATTTAACCTCAATGCTAAAGCTCTTAGTGGCATAAGCCCCAAGTGACCTGAGCCCTGAAGGGACGGTCCTCTAATCACCATAGTATTTAGAGGAAGGATTGTCTGAAGGCAATGAAAAAGGCAGTAGAGTCTAAGGATACAAGCCCTCATTGGACTGTCATAGTCACTTCTTTCTCATTGAGCTATTGGAGGTCCTCAACTTCCTGGGAAGCACTCTGGTGTGGAGGACCAGCCCTCTTCTTGCTATGTCTCTAACAGTTTAGGATGTTGCCTTCACTTCATCTACTTCTAATCCCAGCTGGCTGTTGAGTCTGTTTACTGAGCCACTTTGGTGATGAAATAAAATGGTCCGGATCTCAATTTTGACTCCACTACATTTGCTGGTAATTCACTGTGTGTGTTGGACAAATTGCTTAACCTCTATGAGATTTCATTTCATCAAATATAAAATCAAGTCATAATATTTACCTCATTTAGTTGCTATGACTCTTAAAAATAACTCAAGCAGTTTGACATTGTATGTGGCACAAGTCATATGTTCGATACTGTCCTATATTAGTTTGACTTTATAACTCTGTTAGCAAGTTCCACGTACTCCTATTTAGCTTTCTTTTGACCATTCCCTGTATTACCTTATCCATGCTCTAGTTTTCAAAAGGGTACGATTATTTTCTTGAAAACAACCAATTCCATGACTATGGACACTGTCAGTCCCAGACAAAAGTCATATACTAACAGAAGAACAACATCTTTGTAACTTATACCACATATTTTCATGGTTGCTCAAGATCAAGGCAGTTAAATCTTCCCTGCCGTAGTCCCACGTCCATCCTTTGAGGACAATAAAGAACAGTTCTACTCCTGAACTCAGTAAAGGGGTCTCTGTTTACAAACACTGGTCATCCTGACCAGCAGAATTAATTAAATTGAGTGCCTGGCTTTCAAACCCCAGATCTGCAACACACATTGCAATGGTTTTTATGGAGTTTCTTTGACCAAAATCAGTATCTATTATATTATCATTAAAATTAACAATATAAGATAATTATATGCTTTGGGTTAAACCTGCCTATTTTATTAGAGAGAGAAAAATTATCTTAAAGCCACAGCTAACTTATCTTAAGAACTTTACATTTTAATGAAATTCAGTATAGTTGTGACCACGTAGAACTGTAATTTTCAATGTTCCATGGAGGGTCAATGGTGATGTCTCAGGGGACCTACCCAAACGTGGAGGAAGAGGAGAGGAAAGAGGTGACACGAGTAAGTGGCTGCCAGGTCCCCCATGCCTACTGGAACCAGAATAGTTCTCTTTTTATCTTTATTTACACCAGATTTTATTTTTCAATGTGGTTTTGCAGCTAAAACAACATTTGAAAGTCCTTCAACTAGAGATATCTTCAGTTTCCTACACTCTCAAGTAAACACTCTAAAAAATCAAAATAGGAAATAGAAATTTAGAGTTTCTAGTTCAACGGGCATATTAACATTCTTATAATTCAAAGTCAACAAACTGAAGTCTTTCATCCTCAGGCCTGTTTAATACTTCCACAGTCTGACTCTACCATCCAAACGATGCACACCAGACTAGGAAGAACATACCAAGCCAATGACACCTGAGTAGCCTCAGACAGCAGGCTCTCTTCAGTCATGGCAAACAAGATATAAGTTTTGAATTTTTAAAAAAAAGTCATCTTTGCTTCAAGGTCAAATAGTGTTCTTAAATTCTGCCATAAAAATACTGTCATTAGGAGACACACACCAAAAATGCGTGCCTGAGAAAAGAACACTCAATATCTTTCTTATCCCTTTCCCCCAAGCCAAATATGTCTGATTTCTGATTTTTAGAAAGAAATATTCATGCATAGAGTACACATAAACACACATATATCCATGCAAATTAAGGGAAAACAGATTAAGTCTTCAAATATGGCTCTATTTTAATTCTATGGAAGAATGTCATATATATATTAGGTTTCAATAGATCCTTCGACCACCTAAGGCTTGTCATGGTCTACAATGGTTGACTGAGAATTGTAATCAGATTGAAAGCTTAAGTCCACGGGATAAATTCAGGGAATTTGATGACACTACAAATTCCCAGTCATTAATACCAACCTAGTCCCCAGGGCAACTTTCCCTCTCCCATTCTCCACAAACAGTACTTCAAACTCTTCTCCTTTCCTCAAATTCCGACTAACTACTCTGACCACACCCTCTCCATAGAGAAAACAGAAGCCTTCCCCTACCAAGTCGATATGGCTGTAAGTTTATCCTACTGCCACTGCCTTAGTTATGTTGAGGCGAATTCCTCCCATTGGCTACGAGTAATCCCCCTTCCTGCACTGCTATTTCATCCCTTCCTTCCTTCTCAGAAACCCATGCCTTCAATCTCTCCCCTTCTCTTCAATGTTCCCATTAACATTTAAACATGTTTGAAACTCTGTCATCCTGACATCCAGGTCCAGCTACTGGATGCTCTCCACTTTTATTTACAGATGAAATTTTCACAAGAACTATCTTTTTTGCTAACTTTTTCTCCTAACCTTCTGCTTATTCTTCAATGCATACAGTATGGCTTCTGCCCCCACCATTCCAAGAAAACGTCCCTTGCCAAAGTCACTAAGGACCTGTATATGGAAAAATTCAGTGGGTTTACTGAAGACTTCTCTTCCTTGACCCATCAGCAACACAGAACACTCCATCTGACTTGTCATTCTCTCCTTTTCTTCAAGTATTGGAACTGGTCCTTTGTTCTTTACCACACTATAGTCTCTACAAAGGAGTCTCATTTATCTCTGTAGTCTTAGTTACCAACTGTGAGACAATGGTTTCCAAAATCTACCAAAGGTCTCTGCTCTGAGTTTCTGAGACTCATCTATCTATCTAACTGCCAACTTAGCATTTACACTTGGAAATCTCACTGGTATCTCAAGGGAAGCAAATTGTATCATAATATATTAATATAATAAGACAGGGTAATATCTGCCCCTCCAAAAACTAGCCAAGCTAATCAGTGCTCTCTCATTTTTAGTATTAATAAAGTTGCCTAATTCTCATTTGACATTCAAAAAATAGCCACGAAGTAGAGAAAATTTATGCTAATTAAGTGATCATCATTGGAAGAGTATAAACTTTTTGGTGTAAAGTTATTTCCCTAATTTTTTAAAAATTTCTCTTCAAACTAAGCCTCTTCATAGCACCTGCCCTGAGTTCTGTAAGGCCTTTCAATAAGATTAGAATTTTTTTTTAATTATGGTTTTATACGGAAGTTGATTTGATTTCTTCTCTTTTACTACTCTCATATATCTTCTATCCACTGGAATGAATTTTTAGTTTAGTATAAAGGGACAATACATACTTCATTGCATCTAAATGTCACTGGTCTTTTATATAATTGCCAACCCTAATGGAATCACACAGCTCATCTAATAGTTCATAATGCAATTGTGTCCCTGGTAACCAGACATCATGGTTTATGTAATATTTTAAAGATTCCTTCTTGAAAATAGATTCTTCTAGACAAGGTTCATAACTTAAGAAAGGAATTAGATTCCCCAAATCATGCATGTGATAGATATCCAAGACTTCTATATTCTATTATTTAAGTGTAATATTTCCTCCTTCCCTCCCTCCCTTCTACTTAAATTTTTTTCATGTAAACAGAATCTGGAGAATTCTCCATACTGATGCAATCTATCTGAATTACCCAAAATCAAATTGCCTTACTGACAAGTTTAGAGCTATCAATTTTATGAGCAGTCCTGAAGATAATTTTTTTGATCACAGAAAACAAACCATAAGCACTTGGAGAAAACAGACAACTTTGATGCACAAATCCCAATATGTTCACTTTGTCTGTGGCATCCAAATTCTTTCCCCCAACTCCCTCAGTCCACCAATGAATATGTTGACAAAGTGATCAATTCATTTATCTTTCCGTTCCCGAATAATACTGACAATAATTTCCTAGACACAGAAAGAAAAGTTCTATCATATAGATATTACATTTTGTATAATTAAAATATTATTAAAACTATAACATCTTTAAATCTGCTTACACAAAAAATTATTTTTACCAAAATAGAATTTATACATTCCAACCTCTGTGTCTCTTTTCATAGTGTTCCTTGTACAGCAATATGAAAATACCCAAAGTACCTTTTGCAGCATGGTTGTCATTTGAAATATCAGTTCTTCATGTCCCTGTTCAGTTACTTACCTAAAAGAACAAAAAAGAAAACATAAGTTTGAAATCATTTCAACTTATCTTTAAGAACAGCTTTTACATTTCTAATAAAAATAGGTTTGTGTAGGCACTGATAAATCTGTTAATAAGAAAATTGTCACTCCATTATAAACGTGAATGAGCAACCAAAAATATGTAAATCTTTCAAGAGCTCAGAAAACTAGGCAAAACTAGATGAAAAGATGGAAAAATAGCATGTATAAGAGGAACAGATTTAAGAAATTATGAAAACGGTCATCTAATCATAAGGAACTTTAAGCAACATTAGCGGACTTGAGATGATCAAGATAATTAAGAACAAGATTAAATTCTCTGTTCATACTTCAGAATTCTTTTTTATTAGTCCAAGTTTAGTATGACAAACATCATTTAGCCAATACACGTTGGCTGATGCTTTACTCATAGTCTATATAAAAGTTTACACAATCTATATTAAAACTTTTATTGTTAAAACATTACAGTAACAAGATAATTTTAAGAACAACAAAAATCATTCTTATTCCACTATCTGAATTCAACAGGTTTATTTATTCATGTTCTTTCCCTTTATATGAATACGAATGTGTACTCATTTAAACAGATGAACATATACACCTAGCACAAATGTATGGTCTCCTTTAAACCTAGCATATATAATACACTATAATTACAAAACATTGCATTACTTTTTTACCTATTATTTATAATTATTTTTCCATGTTCATATGTGTCATTTTAACATCTGCAAGTTTGTGTATTGAGCTGTTTCATAATTTACTTAGCCATTATCTTTTTAATGACATTTAAATTATTGTCAAATTTCTATGAATAATAATTCAAATATGTGACTATACATACCTTTTTTATCTCTTTTCCCTTCCACTTATCTTTAGTACTAACTTTTGCTGATCTATGTGTGTCCCTACATCTGGAAGGATATATCCTTCCTCATCGTTGTTCCAGAATACACTTTTATATTCATTCCTATGTCTTTTCCAATTAAAGCTTAGTATCAGTTTGTTGAGAGTTTAATTCCTTAAAGTCCAACTAGGCTTATTAGAATTGCATTCAGTCTATAAACAGACTTAATAAGAACTGACATCCTAACAATTATTTGTCATCTTATCCATCCCTTATTCAAATCCCCCTTTTCTTCTCCCAAAATCAGTTTTCTTTGCATAGTCCATGCATATCCTTTGCTAAGCTCATTAAGAAGTACTTAATACTTTTTCTTGCAATTGTCAAAAGGAACTTCTTTCTAATTGTATTTTCTCTCTAATATACATGACTACTATTAATTCTTACACTTTTATTTTGTATTTATTCGCCTTAGAAAGTTTATAGCCTCTTAAAAGTTTTTGACATTTCTCTAATTACATCACAATTTTTAAAACTATAAGGAAAATTCACAAAGTCTTCCTGAGTAGTCCCTTTATAGAAGTTAATATAATTAGACAGCCTATGATATTCCAAACAATCTGTAGTTAAGGACAGTGAGAGTTATTAAGATGACTTACTGAGCCTCATTTCAAAAGCAGGCTTTGATTTTAGTGTGTCCCTCCATTTGGAAATTATGCAGCCTCACACACAATAATTCAAACATTTTATACCTTTGCATTAGGAGCCTGTAAGTACCAACCTAAACAGTTTTCCTGAACAGATTTTCAGAGAAAACTTACTACGTAATTATATCCTTTGGCTTTTCTTAGAAAGGTATTAAAAGTGCATTGCGCCTTATGGGAGAAAAGGTCAAAGGATGTGAACTGCGGTTTAATAGGAAGAGCCTGGGTTTGGGATCTTGTTGGTCTGGCCTCAAGGCCTGACTTGGCCTCTTGGTAACAACAGGCCCTGCGCAAATGGCTTAACTCTGAGTCTGAGTTCTCCTAAAGTGAGGTTACTTAGAGGGTTAGAGATAGTAGGTAGGATGCGCCTGGCATAAATTTGGCCCTCAAAAACTGGTAGGTATCATCATCCATTAACAGAAGGCCCTGTCTAGACCTCATCCTAAGCATTTTACGTATGTTTATTTATTGAATTTCACAATAGCCATGTGAAATACTATGCAGATTTAGTCCATGAGGAATGAGTTCAGAGTCTATATCGAACAAGTTCACGGCAATAGTCAACACTGATCCAGAATTTTAGCCATCACTTCTCTGATCCTAAGTCAATGTCCTCTCAACTATGACATCCTATCTTCCATTTTCATTACTTTCCCTACTAAGATCTGAGTTGTCATCATATTCTACAGATTTCCTTTTCATTTGAAATGACTGGAAAGGAGCCTTTTCTAATTTATTTTAAAAATCAAGTGAATAACGCCTGTAATCTTGAAACTGTCATTAAAAACCATTTATCACCTATCTGACTCAAAATACCTTTTCCAGCGTTAATTATCACTACTCCCCTTTACTTGTCCTACAACGAAACCAAATTCCTTGCTAGTCCCCCTTCTGAACATATACAGCTTTATCTCATTTTTCCTGTCTCCATACTGGATCTCAAGATAATCCATTTTTTTTAAATTTGTTACAAAAGAAATAACGGCTCATGCTGGTTATTTTCTAGGCACCCCTGAGCTCCCATCTGTTCATTTTCTTCTCTGCCCTGTTCTCATCCTGTGAGGTTGACCCCTACACGGTGTCACACAAGCTCTCTGCACATTGGCTTCCATTTGTTTTTGCACAGGACAATGCTCCAGCAACAGATCCCAAAATGGAAACGGAGAGATATCAACATATGCATTCTTCATGTTCCCCCCTTGCTTTGACATCCAGGCAGTAGCTGCATTCTTCTAGCACACAGCTTTCATCAGATGGTCCCTCTTCCACATTCTAGTAACACAGCCTCCTCCACCTTGGTCTTTCAGGTCTAGCCTAAATGTGATGGTGGTTGCCCCCCATGGTCCCTGACCACCCCTTGTTGGTTCCCTTAACCTGACTCACTTCCTGTTAAACTCTCTTTTCATTAAAGTCTCTTCAAGAATCCTGGCTGAATGTTTCATCTATTCCTTCTCATTAAAAAAGAGAAATGGAAGCATGTAAAGTACAAAGAAGAACATTCTATGTATAAAGCACATAAAAGTAAAGAGAAAAATGTTCTTGGCATACCCAGGCTTCACAAGAAACACACTACTTCCAGAATCACTTTCTGTACATACATATAGTTACTGTCTTAAATATTATATAATATTATTATATAACATTGCTTTTTTGCCCTCATAGTCCTTAGCCATGCCAATATATACAAACTCACCTCATCTATTTAAATATTTTCTTAGCATTCCAGGAAATATGCATATACCATATATCTGTTTAATCAAAGAAAGACATGCTTCCTATTACACGATGTCCAAAACTCAGTTTAAAATTTTCTTAGTTTTAATTTATACCTTAAAGGGTTACATTGATAATTCTTACATGAAAAAACTTGAGGAGTGACATCTACTTTCAGAGCCAGTCTCAAATTCATACAAAAGCACTGGCTGAAATTGCTGGCCAAGGAATGTTAAGCTGGATAGGCATCTCCTGTCTCACAGCTAAATTGCAGTGAAAAAACTAAGAGTTGAGAGGTGCCTGTGTCCTACTATTTCTTCTTCCTTTTATAACTACCATTTTTCAAACACAATATGTCTCTCTATTTATATCATCTACTTATTCTTCATGACATATAAGACAGGAATTACTAATCCCTTTCACAGATGATAAAAGGTTAAGTAATGTCCCTAGGTTCTAAGTGCTAAACCCTGGAACTGTCCATCTCCAAAGTCATCTTTTTTTCTTTTTTCTTTCAGTCATCTTTTTCATTACACCTTGCTGCCTCCTTTAAAAGATTTGATTTATTTGCATTTTACTTGGTATCAGGAGATTAGGCAACTTTCTCGTGCCAAAGTCTTGTTATATTATATCAGGTTTTGCTAAATGCTCATCACATTAAATCACAATATATCATATTTTCATAAGTTGTGATTTGGCCTATGGTATCACTAAGCCATTAAAATACTGTAAAATAAAAACTAAAAAACATTCTAAAACAAATGTTGCAATGTTTCCATTTTATTTTCTCTTACTCTTCAAGGCATATTAGAACTCTAACAGTCTTTAACTGACAGTCGAGTTATTAATAATTAATAACTATTTGAAGGACCCAACTACTAAGTATGAAGCACCCAAGTACTAAAGAGTTAGTGATGTTCCAATGGCTTAGAGCCCCTAGACCAGTGTCCCTGGGCCAATTACAACAGATACACTAAGGGTGCTTTTTTATTTTTTTAAATCACAGAATCTTGAGCCTCATTCCAATATAATTTTTTAAGACTTTACACTTTTTACAGGCTCTGCAAGGGGATCCTTCTGCATATTAAAGTTTGAGAGACTAAGGCAAGAATCATTGCCTTATTTCAGTGATCCCTGGACCAGCAGTATATCAGCATCACCTAGGAACCTAATAGAGCTGCAAAATTTTGGGCCCCACGCCAGACCCTCTGAATTAGAAATTCAGGAAATGGGCCCAATAATATGTGTTTTAGCAAGACTTCCAAGTGCTTCTGATGCAAGGGAAAGTTTGAAGACCACTGCCCTATGTGAAGTAATTTCCTGGATCCTTTGTCCTATTTGATTCTCTTACTTATGGACTATTCTAGAGCTACTCTGGAGCCAAAGTATTGTCACTCTTCACTTTCCCAGGAGGCTCTTTGAACTTCCAATAAGAGACCTCTCTGGTACACACAGTATCAAATGCTTACCATTTCTCTTTCCCGGCTCTTATCTATTTGATCTACCCTATGTCTAGATTAAAAGATTAAAGTTTCAACAGATGCAGTGTCCACATTCACATAATCTTATTAGGAGCTACCAAAATCAGAGAGGTATTCAGACCCTTAAATCAGAACCATCATTTGAAATTCCTTTAGAATCATGTATGTAACCATAGAGATCACACAGTTTGCTTAATACTATTTAGAAAATGTCTTCCCCTAGTCCACTTTGTGTGTGGTGAACAATCCTCTCTGTGCCTTAGCACCAATTTAGAAAGTACAACATTTAAGCATTCATAAGATGTTTCCATGGAAAAGGCCAATCAAATTGAAAGAAGAAAAACATCACCTCCAGGTGTCAAAAGAATAAAACAAGTTCACAAAAACCCTGTCCAATTAAAGTTCAAGGCAAATAGGCAAAAACACCTCAGAATAGACATGGTGGATGGAGTTGCTTTCCAGCTCTTATATTTGTGAATGCACTCAGGGACGTGATCCAACATCTCGCACAACAATGCAGAACACAACAGGAAAATCAGCGTTGTACACCACACGCTGAGCAAAGTATTCCATCTGACACTTGGAACTGGTTGCACTCAACTACTTTTAATTTTAGTCCCAATTTCAAGAGACTGCCACTGACACAGAGCTACTGCATGAAGTCCTTGCATCCAAGCTCCCGTCCGGCTGTACTGTCGAGCCTTTGAATAGCTTGAGCTCCACGGACAGAACACGCATTATTTCCTTTTGAAACTGAAAATGAGTGCCTGGGCCTCTGCATACGTGTTTATTCTTCTCCAAGAGAATCGAGAGCAATTTACATGCTCTTCTCTACACTATGAGCCTGTAACTCTCCTCTCTTAATGAGGCAGTGTCTTGTGCTTTGCCTGGTTTAAAATGCACTTTCTTGGCCTCCTTCAGGTCCCCAATTTAACTGGATTCTCCTGGCCTCTGACTGTGAATAGCTGCCTGGGGTGAAATATATCGCACCTCTGATTTTTCTTCTTTCAAGGCAGGGTGTTTTGAGGTTGGCAAGGAAACAAGGTGGAAAACCGTTTGCAACACATAAAATATTAACAGGACAGAATCTCTCAGCATCAGTTTCTCAACATCTGTTTCCTCCCTAAATTTTTTTTGGGGGGGGGGGGCAGGGCTGGACCACGCAGCATGTGGAATCTCAGTTCCCTGACCGGGGATGGAACACACACCCCCTGCTTTGGCAGCACGGAGTCTTAACCACTGGACGGCCAGGGTGGTCCGCTCCTCCCTAAATCGAATAGAAAACCCCATGTGAAGACTCACTAATTTAACCACTTGGCCTAATTTTAATGACTACTTAAATAGGAATAATAGCTGCAGCTGCCTTCCTTTATGTTTTAGTCGTTTTCACAACGTATATTTCTATTCCTACCTTATAGTTGTGCAGTCACAACTGACTAATGAAAACCATATCTGAGCAACCAGATTAATATTTAGACGACTATGGAGCAACCCCAGGGGCTAAAAATGGTAGGTCAGAAACCTGAAAAAAGTGACCGCCCACAAAATGATATGCAGTATCAAGTATACAAGACATTATTTAACGACCTTTCAACCTAGTTGGAGAGGACATAATTAAACAAAAAATAATTAATAATAATAATCTATCACATATAGACTGTTTCCAAGTACCAAAAATTGCATTGACTACTTTACATACATTATCTCGATTATTACTCAAAACAGACCCATGAGAATCATCCTATATTTATATTCTAAGACAAGGAAAGTGAGACTCTGAGAAATAAAGAAACTTGGCCAAGACCATATTGCTAATAAGTGATTGGACTAAAAATCAAATCCAGGTCTTTCTGATTTATAAATCCTAGGTCTTAGACACAGGCTGTATAAGTGAAGGCAAAATAAACTAAGTGGCATATTGTTGGGTTGGGCATTAAATGGCTTTGTGGTGTGTAATCTTTACTGATGAAATGAAACTTGAACTGAACTTTGAAGTACTTGAGAGGAGAGAATAGAAAAAAAAATTGATGGAAAGAAGAGAGAAGGGAAGAGAAAGACCCAAATAATGTAAGATGTGTTACTATTGGCCTAAGGTAAAGAAGCAGAGCAGGACTCCTCAAGTCAAGTTCAAGAGATCAGTCTAGCTATAGTAGATAAAACTGAAAACATAAGTTGGAGTCAGACTTACAGGTCTTAAGCATCAAGCTATGCAGTTTAACCTTTATTGATAGAATATGTCAAGTCACACTTTAGCATTTTCGGTAGGGAAATGACATGATCAAACTGGAGTTTTAAGGAGATTCATCTAGTGAGTGGGCAGGGAGCTTGGATGGGGGTTAGAGATAAACAGCTACAATGGAAATAACACTCTAATAAGGACCTGACGACTGCAAAACACTTCAAGCCTTAATTATATCTTAGCTCCTAAATGCCAAATCTGCACCAGTCAAATTTTCTGGACTTATTGGTGAACTTCCTTTCTTCCCTTCCAGGTCAGGTCTAGGGCTCTCACCTGCAGAGGCTCTAGCCACTAGAATGCAAGCTTCATGAGGCAGGGATTGCTGTTAGTGTTTTGATTGTTGAACCTCTGTGCCCAGAACCGTGCTTAGCCCTGAGTTAAGCACTCAGTAAATACTTGTTGAATGGATGAAGGTATGAGCCAAAATGCTCAATCATGTAAACAGCTAATTCTAGGCCTCATGTTATTAAGTGCTTTAGTAAAATAGAGAAAAATGAAGCAGAAATACACTTTTCATGCAGACCATCATTTACCCATCTTTAACATAAAGCACACTCCCCTATAAGTGAAGATTAAACAAGGACTCATTATAACTAAATGCAATGTACAGGTCTTGCTTGGGTTCTGATTTGAACAAACCAACCATAAAAAAGTCAGGTTTGAGACAATCAAGTAAATGTGAATATTAGATATTTGTTATTAAGTTATATTAAAGAGGTGTGATAATGGCATGATGAAAAACAGGAACTTAGTAGGTAGAGGCATAATGAAATATTTACAAGCAAAATGACACAACGTCTGGTGTTCTCTTTCAAATATTCCAGCAAAATCATACCAAAAAAATGTAGGAAATGAGGACAAGAACTGTGGCAGTAGCACTAAAGAAGGAATGGATCCAAGAAATTTTAAGGAAGTAGTAGAGTTCTAATATTACTTATAATTTACTTTTAATAATAATAAAATAGCTATCTCTATTAGGTACCTACTTTGTACCTAATTCTGTAAAGAAAATCATGTTTTTAACCCTGTCATCTGTGCTAATGGCTAAGAAAATGGTGTTGGTATATGTGGGCCAGAGGAGGAAAAAGAAAATTGTACAATACATGCATGCACAAAGCAGTGATACCGTAAACACTCATTGACAATGAGAAAAATGTTTACGGAAAAATATATAAATAAATAGTATACAAATCACTTTGGATGACACTAAAAAGTATGTAAATACACATTAATCTATGCAATGGATTTTATTTAAAGGGAATGCCTTTTGCTAAACTCAGATACGTGGTATTTAAAATTCAAATGCTGCAAAGTAGATCTAATTATAAGGTCACATCTGTATTCTGTTAAGGAAGTCATTTTCCTAACTTTCACTAATATTAAAATATGTGACAGGATATTTAAGTAACTACACACCTAAATTATTCTTCATAATACTTCTTTCACTCAATTTTAATTTAAAATAACAAGCCTGAGCTCATAGGAAAGGCTTCACAATCCCATCAACCTGGATAGAGTCAGGCTAGAAAGATGCAGACGAGGGTTAGGAAATGCCTTTTCCTTCCTTCACTGAGCAAGGTGTTCCAAAATGCTGACAGTATCCCTGGATGGTTACTTCTTTAAATGGCTCTCAGACCAGAATGAAATATTTGAATCGACAGTCATGATCAACAGGGCAGTGATTCCTTCCCGGGGCTGACACTTCCCAGAGAAAAAGATCATCTTCTCTCTTCTCCCTTTTTATCTCCTGGTGTGTCAACTACACACACACAAAATTTACCTTCGTTGGAGAGTGGTCTAAGTAAATGACTATTCCATTTGTTTCCATTATGCTGAAGGCCCTTTCCTCATGTTATTCTCCAGATTAATTTCCAAGTTGAGAACTCTTATTTGAAGAAATAGTCAACACAGGTTTAAAACTCGTTGGGTCCCTTGGAGAAATCTGGCAAACACTATTTCAGTCAGGCGACCAAGATTCACATCAACAGTGAAAAGTCGTATTGATAGTATCACCTTTGAGAGGATGTGGTGAGAACAGCACTTTATTCTGTGATCTTCCTCCCAAAAACATATAACCCAATCTAATCATGAGAAAACCATCAGACAAATTTCAGTAGAGGGGTATCCCACAATATATCTAACCAATGAGCCTCCAAACTATCAAGGTCATCAAAAACAAGGAAAGCATAAGAACTGTCACAGCCAAGAGGAGCCTAAGGAGGTGTGACAATATGTAATGTAGTGTCCTGTGTAATGTGGTGTCCTGGATGGGATCTTGGAACAGGAAAGGACTATTAGGTTAAACTAAGGAGATCTCAATAAACTGGACTTTCACCAATAATAATATAACCTAATAACTATAATTCATAATAATTTATTATTAATTGTAACAAATGTAACACTATTGTAACACATTAACAATAGGTGAAACGGGGAGGTGGGGGATGGTTGATACAGGAATTCTTTGTACTATCTGCTCAGTTTTTCTGTAAACATAAAACTACTCTAAAAAATAGTCTGTTAATTTTTTAAAAGGTTCGCTTCTCCCTTGATGAAATAAATCAAAATATATTCTTACCTTTTATATTTATATTTCGTTTTATTAAATTAATACTATGACTAGATATTAAATCTCTGTTCTTTTGAGTTACTTGAGAGGAATATATTTTTTCCTCCATTACCCCAAAATAGATTTCCCAGTGTCAGAAAGGAAATACGGAGGAAACTAGCTCTTACAATATTCTTGGAAATAATAAGAATAAAAGCTCTTCCAGAGACTAGAGGCCTGACGCCTTCTGGAGAGGCATTGTTGCGGCCAGCTGAAAGGGTGAGCAGTGGGAATTGCAGTGCAGTGGTATCAGAGATCCCAAACAGATGTTCAACCCATTGATCAAAAAGATGAGCAGTTATGGAAGCTGAGCATCCATCTGTCCTCTCCCACAAGGAGACAGAGCATCATCCGTGCATGGAAACTTTTAGCATGAGAAAACCCTTAAGAGATCCTTTGCTCTAATCCTTTCATTTTCACAGATGAGGGAATTTTAACGCCCAACTAATTTCTGATCATCAATCCTCTCAATACTTTTCTGAAATATGAAAAATAAAGAGCCTGACTCTAAGAGGTTAGAGAAAAATCAGTCTCTTTTTTTTTAATCATCATATATGCAAATAATTTTTGCTTGAGACAGGAGGTTTTTTCCATTTGAATTCCTGTTATGGAGAATAGGAAATGAAGACAGTAGCAAGGACAAAGACACAAATGAGAGGCACTGGACAAAAAAAGAGAGGGTTGGTAGACTAAGTCAATGAACTTGAGCCTCAAGGGAAAATCCAGAAGTGGGGAGAAACTTCTGTCTTGGGGTCCAGAAGCCGTAACCATACAAGGTTTTTGGAGGCAGACATAGAGGTTTTTTTTTTTTTCAATATTTATTTATTTATTTAATTTTTGGCTGCTTCAGGTCTTCGTTACAGCGTGTGGGCTTCTCTCTAGTTGTGGCCCACATGCTCAGTAGTTGCGGCACACAGGCTTAGTTGCTGCACGGCATGTGGGATCTTAGGTCCCCGAACAGGGATCGAAACTGCATCCCCTGCATTGGAAGGTGGGTTCTTACCTACTGGACCACCAGCGAAGTCTCTGGAGTCAGATACAGTTTTTGTTTTGCTTGAGTGAAACCCTGAGTACCCACCGCCAGATCCCTAAAGAACTGGCCACTTCCTCAGTTACTAGTTAACAGAGAAGTTCAAGGAGTGGGGACTCCAGCCCTGGCTGTAAGAAGAAGAAAACTTGTCAGATCACTAGGTGGAAAAGAACCAGTGGGAGAGTGCCCTGGAGAAGGGAAATCGGAAAAAGGAATTCGTGACTGAAGAATGATCTTCATCTAGGATACAAGAGGCTGTACTTTCACTGACACGTCTGTACACAGTTAATGTGCTCAGCACCCTCACACTTGGAGTTAAGTGGTTTGTGCTCCTCTAAAGGACAGTTTGACTATAAAGTCAGTAATAACTCAGTGGAATGGGCTCTCCTTAGAGCACGGAAGTGGCCATGGCCATGATTCCAAGGACGAATACAGAGAGGAGCCCCTGATAAGGTCTCAGGTTGGTGGCAACAGACGTGACAACTGACAAAGCCGCCAGTGTGAGCCCAACATTCATAGTTTGTCCAAACCAGCCCCATAGCAGCAATAAAAACCTTGGCTGAAAGCTCTTTAACCCCTTTCTCAGCGTCTGAGATGCCCTAAAAGAGAACTCAATGGCTGTCTTTCTCTACCCTGAGAAAAGGCTTACCAGCCCCCAGACTACTCATTTATCCTTTCTGCAAGGATAGAGAGGTCTCAATAAGCTGAGAAGTTTTATGCTGTGTTCCTCAACCTTTTTGTCTTCCCCTTTTTATTTTGTTCTGGTGAAAATGGTTTGAACTTTCTAATGCATAGATTTACCTCTGAGAATTGTCACTTGCTTAGACAAAGCAAAGGGCTTGGCAACGAATGGAATGTAGGAGAAATTCCTGCTTGCACTTAAGAATATGAGCCTGGTGAATACATGGCTTTGCTCTAAACAGAACTTTTTCAAACCATAGTCTATATCACCCATGGCAAAAGAAATAATTTTTGAAAGCATATTGTAGCTCCTTCCTCTATGGCTGGGAAACAACATACAAACAACTAAGCTCTCAAAATAACCATAAATTAAGTCGGTGCTTTACTCCACGTCCAGCAATCCTGCGGACCCTTCAAAGCATTCTAAAGTGGGTTCCTTTTTCTCTGTTAGAGTTTGGGCATGGTGGCCTGGAACAGAAGCAGTGCGGCGACAAGAGGCTGAGAACAAGCGCTTCCATTGTGCAGGCTGCTGAGACAGAAATGAGAGTTTGACTCACAAATACAACACAATTAGATGCAGCGCAGAGGCCACAATGGGCCAACATGGAAACACAGACGGTTCAAATGCTTTCACTTTGACACATACTCTCAGAGCCCAGCAGTTCTCCAGCTTGCTCCTGACATTACTGCCAACCAAGAAAACTATTTTTAAACTGCTTTTGTTCATATTTTAATTTTGGAATGCATGAATACTTAGGAAGAGAGACTTGACTGGGTGTCTTGCCTGGTTTGTTGCTGTTGTTGTTGGCATTTTTTTAACATTAGAGTCTTGCATTTCTCTTTAGTTTGGGAACACATGGGTCAGCGGGGGGGGGGGAGTATTAGGCAAAATTTCGAAATAACTGAACTATGCAATGCAGTTGCTTATGAACTAAAAGTGTTCCTTTGGGTCTTTATCACTTGTCTGAAAATTACAGAAGGGCCAGCATCTGTGAGCTCTGGTGCTCTGTGCACATAAAAGTAAAACTGTGACCTCACTGGAGCATTTTAAAAATCTACTTAATTCCCCTGAAGAATAGGCAATGATAACGTTCTGTCACTCTTGGGAGAAGTCGATGGCATTCTTCACCTAAAAGGTCATAAAATTGGTGGGGAAAGTAATCCTGACCTTCACTAATGAATGAAAACTCCCTTTGCAAATTCTGCTTTGAATGATCACTGTTTCTTTTAAATTGAAAATAGGCTTACCTCCTCAAGCCTGGGAAAGAGAAGAGTCACAGGCTTTACAGTGAGTGTATCGAGTTCTCCCTAGGTACTGTATTGATGTCATCCTCTGCGGCATTAGGCGAATTAGGCACTACGCCTGTTTTTAGTGCCATCTGTATTTTTACTCAGACAAATGGAATATGATAGCAACGATACTAAGTGGTTCAATGCTTATCACAATAAAAAGTGCCATTAAGAAAATATGTTTACGAGTACCCGGGATAACTAAATTACCCTTAGGTCATTTACCAGTACACTGATGTTTCATTTCTAAGCGTCTCCATAGGAAGTGGCCTTATAAAAGTACTGCACAAAATGTGTCTAACGCACCAGCATCCTGATGTCACCAGTGGCATAATTGGTACATTAACCCTGCCAGGCATTTAGTGAATTGCTGAAATTTTATCACTTGTTACTCATGAAGATTGAGGGGAAAAAAAGGAATATTATATTCCAAACTTGGCATTCAGCCCATGCAGCCTCATCATATCTACGAGCTCGGCTGTTCTAAAGCACGTTTCATTGATGTGACTCAAAGAAACCACAGCTAAATCATGAGTATAACAGACTCCCCTCTTGTTTCCACTCCTGTGAAGTCATGCTGGAATAGCCAAGGGATGGTGGAAAAATTGGGGCGGCGACTGAAACCAAGAGAACATCATGCTTCCAACAAGGAACGACAGGGAATTTGAGTATTTGCATTTTACTCTGTTTTCTACATCTAACTCTTAGGCAGTTGTGGAACATTCTATAACACACCTAGAGAAAATAAATAGTGCAAAACATTTTGTGTCAGTCAATTACATCAATCTCCTTGAAAAGAAAACACGAGCGGATGCCATCTATACAAATGCGTGGAGTCCTCCTTCCCCACAGAATTTCTCAAGGACAGAGTCAGTGTTAAATTCACTTTTGTCTGTATCACGGGGGCCTGTTACATGCCCGGCACATAGTAGGTGCTCAAGAAATGAAAGAATTAGGTTAAAAAAAATATGCTTATAAGTAGTCAGCTAGGACATCTTGAATTGGGACATCACTGAGCTTCAAGACTAGGAATCAGCATGACATGGTGGAAGCTGCACAAGCTTTGGGGTCACACAGGCTTGTGTTTGTATCCTGATTTTACCCTTTCCTGTCTATGTGATGTTGAATAAATAACTCAACCTCTGCAGAGATGTCCTCCATTTCTAAAAAGAAGAATCTAAGACCATTATAAAGAATATATGCAAAATGTAGATTGATGACTGCTAATTATTACTATACTCTCATTTCCTGAGATTACTTATAGCAAGTTAAGATTTAAGGTACATTATCATTCATACTCACAGTAATAATATCTCACACTTGTAGGTATAATGCACTTTTCTAAGCATCTCATAACTTTTATCATGTTAACCCCATCAACAACCATATAAAGTAGTATTATCTCCATTTTATATCTGAGAAAGTTGAAGTTCACAGTCCTAGGTATATTCACAAAATTAGCGCTAGAAAATCAGAATGGGCTCTAAAGGAAACATAAAAATAAGTAAAAAACCTTAAACATTTATCCAAAATGCATGTTGGACTATTTTTTTGATATATCATTTATTTTAATGAATAATTTGTAAAAAATATGATACTTAAAATGCATGTAAAGGCATAAAGATTATCTTTTCTCACCTTAAAGGCCACTGACGCAGCGGCATTCGGTAGCCGAATATATGGAGTCAAACTGGTTTTTCAAAGACCGTTATTCAGCTCAAAACTACTTAAGCCTCATATCCTATGACCTCAGGACTCAAAGGGATTTTTTTAAAGGGAGTTTTTAAAGTAATTATGCTTTAAAGTTTAACCCCAATGCACTCTTAGCAAACACAGCAGTCACAACCTCGACAGAATCCTTGATGCTCTGACCACGTGAAGATGGAGCACTGCTGTTTCCTAAGAACAGCACACCCAAGGGCCAAGGCTTGTAAGTAGGACACTGTCAGCATTCATAGCAGGGCTACATCTTTGTAAAGCACTTTACAGTCACAAAGAGCTTTCAAGAACCTGACTTCAAAATTCTTCAAAATTCTATGAGCAGATGTTATGATCCTTAAAAATTATAAAACTGCCATTTGTTGAATTTCTACTATGAGCAAACATTATATTCATGTATACACATGTACGCACACACATACTTCATTCTAACCCTTACAACAACCCTTTAAAGGAAATATTATTATCCCTAGCTTTCCAGTGGAGCAGCTGAGGCTTCTTGTCCAAGAGACATGCTCAAGGTTAATAAAGACAGTCTGATTTCAAGAGCCAAATTTTCCTGCCATGCCAGGGCTATTTCTCTTTTCCCAGCATATAATGCCAATAAAATCTTTGTACGAATGACCTTTGTCTAAGGGCCTCTTCCATTTCTACCCCTTCTTTCCATCTGAACTCCAGAAGTTTTACTGGCCCAGAGAACTTGTCTAGAATTCCCACATCCCATCTAAACCTGCTCCCCACCCAGAAGCTCCACACAACATATCTCCTACCCAATCTCCCATCCTCCATTGCCACCAACAAAACCTACCTACCCGTCTCTATTCTTTTAGGTCTCTTTAAAACACAAATTATCTTTGTGACACAAATGGATGCTAGTGCATTTTATTTCTCTGGAATAGTATATTCACTCATTCATTTAATAAATATTTATTGAGAACTCATTATGTAATACTTCCCTGAAACTAATGTTTTAATTCTAAGAACCAATGAAGCTACATTTATCATCAGACAAGTGTTTGGATGGCATTCAAAGTTCTCTCTTTATGTATAACAATAGATAATACTCACCGAGTGTTTACTCTGTTTTAGCGCTATACACGTATTATCTCATTTAAAACAACGACCTTATAAAACAGGTACTAATAATATTCCTCTTTTATATATGAGGAAATTGAGGCACCGTAGTGAGATATTTTGACAAAAATTATTTTGCTACTAAAAGCAAAATCATGGTTTGAAGTAAGTTCTGCCTTGAGAGCTGCTCCTCTTCATAAGCCATACTAGCTTTAGGGGTTTTTGTATGTTTATAATTACAGCATGTACACATTCTAATTTGCCTGGGATAATCTGGTATGAACCTGTCTTCCCAGAATAACTAACAGCACCCCCTTTCACTCTCAAAAGGGTCCTTCTTTGGGGACTTCCCTGGTGGTCCAATGGTTAAGACTCCATGCTGCCACTGCACAGGGCACAGGTTTGATCTCCGGTCAAGGAACTAAGATCCTGCATGCTGCGTGGCCAAAAAAAAAAAAAGTGTCCTTCTTTGAAGAATAAATTATGTTTTCACCCTATTTCCAATAAAAGAGTAATAGTTAACTGGGCATGGCTGCAAGAGAAAACAGCACAGGAATATTCTATAACATAGTCACTAGGATACAAAGGGACTATGGAGAAGAAGGAAAAACAAAAAACTAGGATCAATAGACCTTGATTCAAGACCAGGCTCTGTTACTAGTTAGTTGTGTGCCAAGTTGCCTCTCTGAGTTTCAATATCCTCTATAAAACAGAGTTAAAAACACCAGCTCCCAGGGCTGTGGTGAAAAGCACTTAAGATTACATAGGAAAAGTACCTGGAACATGATAAAGTCTCAAAAAAATACATGTTTAGTTATTCTTGGAACAGTTTCTCTTATATTCTACATGATTTTTCTATTGCAAATGAAAATGAGTTCTTAGAGGAATTAGCCTTTGGACAGGCACCTAAGATTAAGAGCCAACAGAAATTTATACCATTAATTCCTGCCATAATCTTTATTCTTCAGAGTTACAGAATTGGGAATTTTTACAAAAATGAATCCATTACATAACGCATTCCTTGAAGGCGACAAAATATCCTAAAGCCCGAGTATCAGCTCATTGTAGGTGGTCATCAACTCATTGTAGGTGGTCTTACCATGTAGGCTGAAGTAGCAAAACCACACCACACTCTTGGATACATATTTTTATTCTAGAATCTGGGACTTCAAAGACTGAGGAGCCAAATTTCAAGACAACTTGAGGGAACAGGAAAGGAAATCCCAGAACAGCAAGGTAAAATGAAGCTCTTTCCCTTTCTCCCACTGTGAAAGAACAAAACTATTTGGCAAGGAATACTATGTTTGTACCTCCCTGTACTATGTTTAAAAGAAGAAAAAGAGGTGAGAAAGAATGGAAGGAGTCTGAATGTATTATAAACCAGTAAATGTTATTAGTGTGACATTTCCTAAGCCTATTTAATTGTTTATTTCATCTTTGGTAGTCTCCTTCATAGCATGGCTTGGCTAGTCATGAGGCAAGATGCTAAAGAATTAGGTGTTTTCACCTAAAAAGTTATAAAAAAAAAGAAATAGATTTAAAACGGCACTCAACTAAGAAACATCACAGTCCCACAGATCTCTGGAACCCTGAATCCTTGAAGAATGTGGATTTATCCAGCACTGGCTATCACTGTATTGTGGAGTGATTGTGTTTCTTTAAACTCAAATAACTCATGCTAATTACATAATTCATACAACTCCCTATGGATTTAGTAATTCCCTAACAGCTGGGATGTGAAATAAAGACCATAAACTCAGTTCTTTTCAAGGATAAATTAAAACATAAATCTATTGTGTCATGACATACTTTACTAATAAATAAAGTATCATGGTGTACTTTCATTTCCCACATTAATTTTGTAAAGTAGAAATAATTGGTCATTTTTAAAAAGAAAAAAATCAGGAGCCCAGCAAAAAATGGGGGAAAAAAGAAAGGTCTTTAAAAAATAATATGATAGCCAAAAAATCTAAAGTATGATATCTAAAATACAGTTGAGATAAGTGTTTATCCTGTTCTATTCAGTGCAGCTCTGCAGAATTATGGGCTCCACTGTACATAGAAGAATCAAGATAGGCCATGCAGAGTATACATCTCTAAATGTGTATAATAGTCTGTATGTAGTATTCTATTATAGAAGCAACATCAAGCATCACTCACCCCAAAGAGAAAAGCCAGTGTCTCCCATAGAAGAGATGATTAATAGTAGCTATAGTGTTCAAGTGAGTTTAAAGTTTATCTTTTTGAATGAAAACTTCAAGAAAAATAGCATTCATAGAATCCAGGAACTGTAACTGAAGTAGTTTCTATTTAACAAGCTTAAAAACTTGGGAAATTTTGTTATTTTAAGGAAACCTTCATAAATTGAGATTTTAAGGAGAAGAGAAACATGTCCTTTAAAGGAGAGTTAGGAATTGCAATTCACATTTTTTGTAACACTGCTTGATGTAAGTTAGTTGATAAATCTGTATCAGTCAAAGGGACCAAATATAACGTGGGGTGTATGCCCTGATTTCTGTTTTGCATCACTATTAACAAGCCTTCCAGAAAACCCACCAGAGCTGATCAGGTTCAGTGTACTGGGGTCAGCATTCTGGATCATCCTCTGCTTTGTTTGGCTATCCTGACACGATACCTGTTGGTACCACAACAAGGACAGCTGACAACTGCTTTTCCTGTTTGAAAAGACTTTGCCATTCAACTTGAACCAGAAACATTTGTCATGTTGTAGGCAGTGGATTAACTATAATTAGAGCAAGCTAGTGGTGGTGCCAGTGCCAGGTTGAAAGAATCTGGTGGAACAAAGGCTGGATTTATCTCTTTGAGCATTGTTAGTCTGTTTCTTTTGGTGGGGGTAGAAGGGTGAGAGGTTAGAAAATAGGCAGAATTCCCTTTCTGTAAAGTAAAAAGCAAACATCAAAATTAAAATTACTTAGAGCTGTTTACTTTGCTAAAATTTTCCCCCCAAAATACATTTTGATATTGAGTATTTACCTTAGTTATATTTTAAAATGCAAACATTTGCTTATTTTCAGAATGCAAAAAAAATCTTCTTCTTGTATTTTTATTTGAAAAAATGTTTTATTGATTATCCAAAATATCAACTTATCCTGACTGTGAACTACTCTAACTTTCTGGAATTCATTTTTCATCACCTCTAGTGAGTAGATGAATCTCTAGGGTCCATTTGAGCTTTAGAATGTGATGACACTAAACATTCTGTTAACCACTGTCACATTTTACATAACTAGCAATTCCCCATCAACTGATTTTTTTTTAACATGTGAGTTATTATCAAAGGGAGAATAAAATTACTGTCAGTATGATATGTATAAAGAGCAAATAAAATCTACAACTAAGACCATTGTGAAAGAAACTAACAAGTAAAGGAAAAGACTACTTATCTTAATTTTTGTTAAAATATAGATTTTAGTTAATAGGACTTATATGCAACTATCATTTCTGAGAAAAATTATTTAAGAACTCTGAAGGCTTTTCTTGACACACTTAAATGGTTTAAAATAAATTATCATGAAATGCTAAAATGTGTACCCTATTTATCAAAGTTTGGCCAAATACCAGTCAATGTAGGAAATTTAATAAATATTTATTGAGCATTTACTATATGCCACAAATTGTTGAAAATACTGGGGATACAAACAAAGTCTCTATTCTCAAGGAGCTTACGTGTTAGTGGAGGAGATAAACATAAACAAATTTATATTCAATGTTCTAGGTAAAAACAATAAGCAATTACTTTCTCCATTAATACAAAGGGAGAGAAGATTAATCACTTTAGCCTACTAATTTCTGGAAAACTATGAAAACTCATGATTCATGATAACATTGGGGAAGATTTTCTACTCCTACATATATGTACATGAGTAAACACAAAAATTTCAGAAAGTAAATATTTTTAAAAAGGGAAAAAAAAAAACAGAACCATACATCTTTTACTCATATATTCAAAAATAATTTTTGAGTGCTTATTATATGACTTTGGTGGGTAAATA
The DNA here is from genome assembly GCF_030028045.1 of Hippopotamus amphibius kiboko. NCBI lineage: Eukaryota > Metazoa > Chordata > Mammalia > Artiodactyla > Hippopotamidae > Hippopotamus > Hippopotamus amphibius. The sequence continues at coordinate 82,189,083 of NC_080198.1, forward strand.
CATTTGTGACTAAAAAGATAATGAAATACAATTGCTGACCTCCACCAAGAAAATAAAATATGCATGGAGGGGACTAGAACATAATGTAATTAGGTACCATGGAAGAGACATAAATTAGTGAGAAGTCAAAAGAAAAATAAATTATTTCAAGTTGGACGAATTAAGGGAAGCCTCTTGAAATTTTCCTACCATTTAAATAGAATCTTGAAGGATGTACTAAATAGTGACTTTAAAAATGGGAAAAGGCACTGCAGGTTTTTTGTCGGATGGCAATATCTAGGTCGCCCCAGGTACACCTTCTACTGACTGCATTTTTTTTTTCTTGATCATGGGTCTCATTCGGCTTTTCCACATGACTAGTAATTTTTTTAATGTCTAGTGAACATTGCTGGTGATATATTGTAAGAAGTCTGGATTACATCATCTTCTTGTAAGGTATGTTCTATGTAAGGTATATATATATATGTATATATGTAGGTCTGCCTTTGGCCAAGGATGCACAGTAAGTCCCCAAGAAGACTTCCATGACTCTCTCTTCTCCAGGGCCCTGCCCTACAAAGCCCAGCTGCTTCAGCAGGCTCAGACTCTGATCTCTGCCTCCTCAGCCCAGTGAGACTGTGCTCCATTCGGGCCCCACCTCCACATATCATGGCAAGAAAGTGTTCCAGGGGAAAGTTAGGGCCACTTCATCCCTATCCCTTTAGATACCCAAAAAATATTATCTCAGAAAAAAAATAAATTCCTTAACTCAATAGGGAATAGATGAATACCAAAATAGACAGAAAGCTTTATTATTATTGTGACTTTTTAATAAAGAGGAGACAAGCTTGATTATGGACAAGGAAGGAAGTCAGTGGAGAAAGATTAAAGACAGAAAAAAATGATATTTGAGACCAAAGACCCAAATAAAAATGCTTCAAAACTTAATGAAAGAATAAGAAATACTGTATTTTGATACCAAACATGCCAGTCTAATAAGTATTCATTCTCCATGTGCTCAGGACTGCGCTGAGGGGAATTAGAGGGGGTATAATACATGATCTCTGATCCTGGAACTTATAATCAAAAGAATCAAAGCTCACAGATCTGGAATAATAAAGGCCTAATTCATACTCATGATAGGAAAGAGACCCCCGAAGGTACTTAAAAGAATCTGAAAGCAAGGGAGACACCTGAGGAAAGCTGGGAAAGTTATGAGGAAAGACAGAGGAATTAAGATAATTCTGGATCAGAAGATACAAAGCTATTCCAGGCAAGAAAAAATAGGAGCAAAGAAATGTGTAAGCAAATATGAACACAATGTGTTTCTGTGACACTGAAAATCCTGATTAGGTCATGAAAAGGCTACGCTGGATAACCAGAATGAGGGATAGATCAGGGGTTGGCACACGAGGGCCCAAGGGCCAAAGCCAGCCTACCATGTGTGTTTTAACAGCCTGTGAGCTAAAAATTGCTTTTACATCTTTAAATGGATGGGAAAAAATCTGAAGGAGAATCATATGTCATGACATGTGAAATATATCATGGCTGTAAAAATTATATGAAATCCAAATTTTGGTGCCCATAAATAAAGTTTTATTGGAGTACAACCGTACGGACTCATTCACATGTTGTCTATGGCTGCTTTAGGTACAAGAGTAGAACTGAGGAGTAACCATGAAATCCACAAAGCCAAAGATATTTACTATCTGGCCCTTCACCAAAAAAGTTGCAACCGCTGGTCTAAAGCAGTGAAGCTCCTAATTTATTCTATTACCCATAGACCAACAAGTTTAATAATGTAAGTCAAAGTAGGCCAGTTTCTTTCATTTTTGTGATAAGACTACTGGAGAGAATTTTAAAGACTACGAATTTATATTGCTGTCTATTGCTGTTTTGAAAAACTTTTACCAGAATTTCAAGTTTTTCGATAATTACTTACCAAAAGTATTGATGAGTCTAAGTCATATTTTCATAGTCACTCTGGGGAATTTATGAAATGAGACCAAATTTGGCTGAACCATTACTGAATCATTTTGTTTATAACCTCTATTGAAAACCACTCACAGTGTAAGTCCACTCTCTTATCTCCTTATCTATAGCAAATCAGGTCCAGGTGTTGACTGATATAAATTGAAAAAGTTAGAATGGAGAATTAGTTTAAAAGGTATATGCATAACTTAAATATTTTGTTTTAACTTAATTAAAAGTGCATTTATTCACCATTGTATTGTGAAGGGACAAGACCTCTTGTTTAATCTCATGTCAGCAATATGGAGTTCCAAGCCTTCTTCCTTGCATAAACCACATCTTCAAAGGATAGTCTGCTACTTCAAATTTCAGTTTCTTTAAGCGGGGGAAAAATGTCAAGCCTAATGTGAGGCAATCTGAATATAGATCCTTCATGATTTAAAAGGAAATTCTCTCTAACCTTTTACAGTTTTCTGGCCCACCTTGACTCACCTTCATCGTCTTTCCAAAGCACTCCACTTTTCATAGAAATAACTTTTTTTCAAATATGCTTCATCTGCCTACGTAACAATCAGTTTGCATAACTATAATAACAAATACAAACAGACAGAAACACAAGTGACAAGAAGTATGCACACAACCCCCAGGCAAACCAGGAAGTGGTCCCTCACCACATGCATCCAGCACATCACAGCCACATTCAGCATATTCTCTAGGGGAAAGGAGTATATAGGTAATCCAGCCTGATCACTTCATTAGCACTTATTGTATTCTGCTACAAACTAATAAAGGTTTGTATCCTTTGTACAAGGCACTGTTATTTTCACGGAATTTGTCTAGAAATACTTTTCATATTCTCGAAATTCCTAAAAAAAATTTTTTCTCCTTATATTAAGTAATGAAATCAACAGAATCCAGGGATTTTTTGCTTTGTTTTGTTTTCTAATCTTTCAATTATTGATGCATTAGACTTGGTATTCTTGCTTAATTCTAATTTGGATAATTCCATGTTGCCTACAGAAATTTTCCCAAAGTTTCAATTAGATATGGCATCCTTTGATTCTGATCCTAAACCAACATTCTTATTGTTCTGAATCATTGATCAGCTTCCAAATTCCATTCCCCAGACCAGCTTTCCAACCATTCCAATTAGTAAACATCATTCAGAATCTGAGATGGAAAATACATTTTAAACTACTAATGAATATTTCAGCAACTTAAAAAAATTAATATTTTCTACTTTTCTAAGCTGGCAATCTTGACCCTAGCATTGCTGGAAATTATTTCTGTATATTTTCCCCTATATGTGGGGCTATAAAAACAATTCAAGGGTCAAAAGCTTAGAGAAAAAAGTCCTTATTCACAGCAGCTGATGTATTAAAATTTCATTAAACAGCAGTATACATTATTTATTTTAAATTCTGCAACAGAACATATTTGATAACATAATTCACGATATAGTAAGTAAATTACTTAAAATGTGTAGTATATTTTCATTCTTATAAAGAAGAATGAGAATTCAGTTTATATTAAAATATAAAGCAGTTAACAAAACTGTAATTGTAAAAAGCTATATATAAGTAGTAATTTCTGTATGTTTGGCACAGTCATGATTTTTACTTTCTTTTTTTTTAGCTTAGTTATACATCTGATTTGGGGCTATTCTCCAAGAAACAAATAATTGGAGCTATTCTCCAAGAAAAGACTGTATTATGCCATTTTCCCCTCAGTTTAGGGCTCCAAGTGCAGGTACAAGGGACTGAGTAAGGTCCTTCCTAATTCATGAATTCTAATCTAATCCTAATTCAGCAATCTCTTTGAGGAATTTATAGCGAAGTTACCAATCTCTAGTCTAATCAAACAGAGAATCAGAAGATAAAGATAGGGGATGCTGTGATCAAATTTGTATGCTATAATTAAATAGAAACAGCAAGTTTCATTTTCTCCTACCTCAATCCAAAACTACAAATCTCTTTCAACCTATGAAGCTAACTTTTCTAATTACAGTCAGGAACTAGTTTCCTGGAGGAAGATGATGTTTTGCTGAGTGCATTTCACACTCTGCTCAATGGTGTAAACTTACTATATCTCAGCTGATCTGGCAAACAGATCTCTAGAACCCAAGAGCCATCTCATCACAACTGTCATTAGATAGAATTGTTTCCCTGCGCTATTAGGTTCCAATGCTCACTGACTTTGTAAACAACTAGTATACTAACCACAACAAAATAAAATGGGGTATTCTTTACCAGACTTACACAAGCAGTTTCCAATAGAACTTTCTGTAATGATGGAAATGTTCTGTAATGATGGAAATGTTCTATAATTTGCCCAAAGAAGTATAATTTGTCCAAAGCAGTTTGGAGAAGAGGGGGATGACATGAGAGGAAGGGGTTCTGAGGAAACTTTTAAGCATAATGGATATATTCACTATCTTGACTGTGGTGATGCTTTCAAATTTATTTTACATTTATCAAGGTGTATGCTTTCAACGTGCACAGCTTATTGCATTTTAATTATACCTCTATAAAGTTGTGTGTGTGTGTGTGTGTGTGTGTGTGTTTCCCACTATGCTAGAAACACATAGGGGATATCATTTTTGTTAAAGAGCTGCTTTAGAGTATACAGCTGGAGTTTCAATTCAAGAAGCTGATCTTTGTTGATCCTGGAATTCCAAAAAGTCAGAACATAGATGAAAGTCCAGGAGAATCAGCACTAAGTATCTCCTGGCTGGAGACGCTGAAGAGGGAAATGGAACGAGATCACATAGACTGGGTAAGTGCAAGGAATGCAAAATGTAATGGGAAACCACTGGGGGATGTAGGCAGAGATTTAATTTTCAGAGCTCCCTTTGTAGTTGCCTGTTGCTGTGTTTGTTTATACAGATAATACACTCCGTGGTTCAAGAGTTCAATACCTATAAAAAAGTATACAACAAAAAGCCTTCTGCATTAGTTTTCTATTGCTATGTAACAAATTACTCTAAAACTTAATGGCTTAGAATAATAAACATTATTATTTCACAGTTTCTGCAGGTCAGGGATTTGAGAGGCTTGGCTGGGCGGATCTGTCTCAGGGTCCCTCAGGAAGCTGCATCAAAACACAGGCCAGGACTCCATGCATCTGAAGGTTTGCCTGGAGAAGAGGATCTGCATCCAAGACGAGACACACACACGGCTGCTGTCCGGAGGCCCCTGTGCCTCCACAGGTGAACCCCTCTACAGGTGTGGGGCTGTTCGATTGCCCCACACCAAGGCAGGTGGCTTCCTCTAGAGCTACTGATAGGAGCCGCATATGTTTTTCACTAAGAAATTTATTTATTTTTTAATTTTAATTTTAATTTTTATTTTTATTTTTAGGCTACACCACACAGCATGTGGGATCTTAGTTCTCTGAAGAGTGATCAAACCTGTGCCCCATGAAGTGGAAGCACGGAGTCTTAACCACAGGACCACCAGGGAAGTCCCAAGCCTTCTAGAACCCAACCTCAGAAGTGAAATTTCATCATTTCAGCAATGCCCTGTATGTTCCACGAGTCAGCCCCATTCAGTGTGGGAGGGTATTTACACAGGGTATAAATATCAAGAGGTGGGAATCAGTAGCGCCCATTTTAGAAATTAGTGACCACAACCCTAACCATTCTTTTTCCAGAAGGAAAAAAAAGCAATAATATTTTATCTTTTATGCAACTTCCACCTTACTTATATTTTTCCAAATTTACCTTTCAAGTCCTATTTCAGACTTGACATCTTTCCTGAGCTCCTTATATTGGTCAGAAAATACAATCTCTCCCTCAATGAGTCCACCCTAGTATTTTGTGCCCAGACTTGCCATTAAAAATAAGAATCACAAGAGAAAGAGAAACTATGGAGATAGGAATGAGCTTGGTTTGGGAAATGCTGAATTTGAAGTATCAATTGATCAGCCAGGTGAAGATTTCTCAGTGGCAGCAAATACACATTTCTGTGTGTGTGTGTGTGTGTGTGTGTGTGTGTGTGTGTCTAAAATTAGAGGAAGCGTTAGACATATAGGTTTTGAAGTTACCTGTTTTCACATTTTAAAGTCACAGGCTTACATGAAAACCTGGAGGGACTAGGGCAAAGGTATGGAATAAGTGAGAAGACAGGACCATGAGAATCCAATGAGCAGAAGTCCAAGGATGGTCATTCGTTCACTGAAGGAATAATTTTCTAGCAACCACAATGCATGGAGGGGAGATGCGACTGTATAGGAAGATTAGGTTCATGCAAAAATTTCAAAATAAGAGCTGCAAAATATACACTGATGTTAGCTGGGTGGTGCTCTTACACGCTGTTAAGAAGGAGGCAGAAGATAGCGCGCAGTGGGGTGAGAGGGGAATGGAAATTCAGCAAGTAGAAAGGAGGAGTGTAGACGCAGGGTCACCTTCATGATGTGCAACCCACGCATCTACATAGGCCCCAGAGCCCACACTTGGTTTAATCCTCTGCTATTCCATCTAGAAATTCTGAGGCTTATGGGATCTTAGTTCCCTGACCAGGGATTGAACCTGGGCCATGTCAATGAAAGGGCTGAGTCCTAACCACTGGACCGCCAGGAAATTCCCGCTATCTAGAAATTCTTAATAATTTTGAGCAAGAGGCCTTGCATTTTCATTTTGTACTGGACTCTGCAAATTCTGTAGCTGGTCCTGTTTAGAACATACTTTAAAGAAGTTTGACTAAGCAAAGAAAGAGAAATGAGGCAGAAGGGGTGAGGTACAGACAACAGACCATTCTCTATTTAATTATTGTGGTTGTTCTGGTTGTTGCTTATGTTTTTATTTTAGGATGAGAAAGACTTACAGGCTTAGGGAAAGGAAGCAATGGTGGAAAGAGGTTAAGGGTACAGAAGAAAGAAGAGATGGACAACACAGTGAAACAGCAATGAGAAAGAAGGGAACAAACGCCACAGAGCCCAGGTAGACACTTCATCCCTGAGACTAGAGGGGAAAAAATGTGAAAACAGGGAGAAAGTAATGCAGTTTGATTCCGAGATTGATTTTTCTCAATGAAGGAAAACAAAAGCCATGTATTTATAGGAAGGCAGAGGAGGTTGTTGGGCAGAGAACTTGATAAGAAAAAGAATGTTTGTGACTTCCCTCGTGGCCCAGTGGTAAAGAATCTGCCTTCCAATGCAGGGGACATGGGTTCAATCCCTGGTTGGGGAACTAAGATCCCACACACCATGGGGCAACTAAGCCCTCGCGCCACAACTACTGAGCTTGTTCGCCTCAACTAGAGACTGCACGCTGCAAACTGCACAGCCCACGCACTCTAGAGCCCACATGCCACAACTAGAGAAGAGAAAACCCACACGCCACAAATAGAGACAAGCCCACAGGCCACAACAAAAGATCCCACGTGCCTCAGCAAAGAGATCCCAGGTGCTGCAACTAAGACCGGATGCAGCCAAAAAATAAATAAAAAGAAAATAAATAAAAATTAAAAATAAATATTAAAAAAAAAGAAAAAGAATGTTTAACACCAGAAGGAAATGGGACCGAATGTTGACCAAAAGCAGCTAAAAGGGTTGAATGTTAAACCAAGAGTCTAACTAATATTTTAATATTTTACATAGATGGATCTCAAAATAATTATGTTGGGCAGAAGTCAAATGAAAAAAGGAGTAGATATCATGTAATTCCATTTATATAACATTATAAGTGCAAATCAATCTATAGTGACAACAAGCCTGGGGTTAGAGGAGGGGCAGGAAGGGAGAATCGCACAAAGGGGCATGGGGAGACTCTTAGGGTGATGGATATGATCACCATCTTGATTGTGGTAATAATTTCATGGTTGTTCACATACGTCAAAACTTATCAAATTCTACATATTAAATATAATGCATATAACTCAATAAAGCTATTTAAAAATTATGGGTTAGGTAAACAGTTCTGTGTTATTTTCGGTACAACTAGACTGCACATCTCATCTCTCCAGTGCAACAAATGATCTCCGCCAATGGTGATGGGGTCCATCAGTGATCCGAGACACTGCAGTGTGTGGTATCTGATGCCTGGGTATATGGGGAGAGGACGATTAATGCCATGTAGACCTGTTTAGGTGTCTTTTTTCTCTACAATAAGAAAACTATTCTCTGTTCCGGTAGAGGATGAGGCTAATTCTCCTCCTTACTAGCTAACAGGCCTTGTGAAATCAGTGAGAATCCAAGGCTAGTCTAGTCCCAGACAAGCAGCATGTGCTTTCCCATTACCTTCTGGCTTCAGTACATCTATTTCTTCTTTTATTTTATTTTATTTTTTGGCCACATCACATGGCTTGTGGGATCTCAGCTCCCCAACCAGGAATTGAACCTGAGCCCCGGCAGTGAAAGTGCCAAATCCTACCCACTAGACCACCAGGGAACTCCCTCAATATATCTATTTCTACGTCTGTTTGTAGATGAGACGTACCCTGCAGGCTTGAAGGAAGTGGTACATCTCATCCCAAAGGTAAAGGCTACACCTGTGCCCTTTATCCCACACACACTTTTTTTCTTGCTTTTGAAATATCTTCCATTTCCCTGGTTTCCTCTTCTCTTTACTTGCCTCTGTAAATAATTTCAACATAAATAAAACCTCCCTAATTAATCCTATTTTGAGTGTGCCAGCTGTTTTCTGTTGGAATCCTGATTGATAGGCTATGTAATCTCAAAATACCACCACAATACATGCAAAATTACATTGATTTAAATTGACATGTTCCAAAGCATATAGAAACTCCAAGCAGGATTTCCTATTTTAAAGATGAGATATTATGATTATCACCACAGTGAATCCCTTTAAGTTGCTTTGTGCTCAGTTTATATATTGACTTTTTATTTACTCAAACTACAAACATCTGAAAAATAGCACTGGCAAAAGGATTGATTATACTCACTCATGAAAACATTTTAAACTGTTGGAAAGACATTGAACGTTCTACAGAAAAAAAAAAAAATACCCCAAATATCAAGGGAATATTTCACATTTGCTTTAATGATAAGGGCAGAAATTTAAAAGTAATTAAAGAGTTTAAACATAATTTCTCAGAATGGCTTTCATTCATCTAAGCATCTCTTGCCTAAAATTCTAAAAACAAACTAGTTTTCCTGCCTCTGTCTCTCAGTTTTTCAATCCACACTTCAGACTATCATCCAACAAATATTTGTTGAGCTGCTAAGTACAAGGCACTGTTCCAAGTACCGGGGATGCAGCAGATATTGTAATTATTCCTTCTTCCATTGATTTCCTATTGATTACAGAGGAAAGTCTATACTTATGGCAAAGCAATCATCATCTTTCACAATCAGAGTCAAATTTGTGTCCAAAGTCATTTCTCACCACTCCTTTAGGTCAGTCGTTATCAATCATTTTAATCTTAAGAGCTGTTCACATTTTTTTTTAACGCACACTTTTTTTTTATCTTTATTGGAGTATAATTGCAGTATTGGTCAGTTTCTGCTGTACAACAAAGTGAAAGAGCCACATGTATACATATATCCCCATATCCCCTCCCTCTTGAGCCTCCCTCCCAACCTCCCTATCCCACCCCTTTAGATCTTCACAAAGCATCCAGCTGATCTCCCTGCTGTTCACATTCTTAAAAGTTATTAAGAACCTCAAAAAGCTTTAGTTTGAGTTATATCTATCAATATTTATCACATTCAAAATTAAAAATGTGAACTTTAAAAATGTTTATTAAATCATTGCACATGGAATATTCTCCAAGACAGACCATATATTATGCCATAAAACAAGTCAATAAACTTAAAAGGAATGAAATTATATGAAGAATATTCTCCAACCACAATAGAATGAAATTAGAAATAACAGAAGAAAACATCAGAAATTTAAAAGTATGTGAAAACAAACAACATATTTCTAGTAACCAATAGGTCAAACAAAAAATCACAAGGGAAATTAGATAATACTTTGAGATGAATTAACATGAAAATACAACATACCAAAACTTATGGAATTGAATGATAGCAGGGGGAAATTTATAGCTATAAATAAATATGGTAAAAAAAAAATTTCAAGTCAATTATCTAATCTTTCACTTTAAGAAACTAGAAAAAGAAGAACAAACTAAACCAAAAGCAAAGAGAAAGAAGGAAAAAATAAAGATTGAAGCATAAATAAGCAAAGTAGAGAATAGAAAAAAATCAACAAAACTAAAAATTGGTTATTTGAAAAGATCAACAAATTGACAAACTTTTAATTAGATTGACCAAGAAGAAAAGAGAGAGAACTTTCAAATTACTAAAAGCAGGAATAAAAGAGGAGGATCTAGAATGCCAAAATAGTATTGAAAAAGAACAGAGAGGACTCAGGCTTCCTATTTTTGAACTTACTACAGGACAATGTGGTACTGACACAGAATAGACATATAGATAAATGGAATAGAATTAAGAGACAAGAAAGAAACTTGTGGGTCTATGGTAATCTCATTTTCAACAGGTACTCAAGAACCATTCAAAGGGAAAGAATAGTCTTTCCAAGAATTACTGCTGGGATAACTGGATAGCCACATGTAAAAGAATTAATTTGGACCCCTACCCCACACCATATAAAAAATTAACTCAAAATGACTCAAAGACCTAAATGTAAGAGACAAAACTATAAACCTCCTAGAAAAAACATAAGCATACATCTTTATGACCTAGGACTAGGGAAGGATTTCTTAGATATGACATCAAATGTACAAGCAACAAAAGAAAAAATAAATTAGACTGCATTAACATTAACAACTTTGTGTCAACAGACACTACTAAGAAACTAAAAAAACAACTCAGAATGGGAGAAAATATTTGCAAATCATATATCCAATAAAGGTCTAACAGCTATAACATGTACACAACTTACAATTCAATAAAACAAAGACATAAAGCTCAATTTAAAAATAAGTAAGAGACATTTCTCCAAAGAAGAAAATAAGTAATCTGCATAGACATTTCTCCAAAGAAGATTAAAAATAACCAATAAGCATAAGAAAAGATGTTCAACACCACAACACAATGAGATACCCCTTCACACCCACTAGGGCAGCTCGAATCAAAAAGTCCGATAATAACAAGAGTTGATGAAGATGTAGAAAAATCAAAACCCTCATATGTTGCCAGGGAAAATGCAGCTTCTTTGGAAAACAATCTGACAGTCTCTCAAATGATTAAACCTAGAGCTACCATGTGGCCTAGCAATTCCACTCCTAGGTAGAGCCAAGAGAAATGAAAACAAATATCCATATGAAAACTTGTACATGAATGTTTATAAGTAGCATTATTAATAATAGCAAAAAGGTGGAAACAATCCAAATATGTGTCAACTGATGAATAAACAAAGTGTGGTGTATCTATACAATAGAATATTATTCAGCCATAAAAAGGAATGGAATACTGATACATAACAACATGAATGACTCTTATAAGCATTACTCTAAGTAAGTGAAGCCAAACACAAAAGGTCATTTAATACACTGGGTGGGCCAAAAAGTTCCTTTGGTTTTTAAGTAAAACTAAAAGACACATTTTTCATTTTCACCAAGAACATTATTGAACAATGTATTTACCCTTTCGTTTCACTACCTTCTGCCATTTTTCAAGCAACTTCATAATTCCATCTTCCCAAAACTTTTCATCTTTTTGAGCAAATAACTGGTCCAGGTGCCTTTTACAGTCTTCCAGGGAATTGAAATTTTTTCCATTAAGAGAATTTTGTAAAGACCGAAATAAATGGAAATCCGAAGGTGCAACGTCTGGTGAATGTGGTGGATGAATCAGAATTTCCCAGCCAAGCTGTCACAGTTTTTGCCTGGTCATCAAAGAAATATGCAGTCTTGATTATCCTGATGGAATATTATGCACTTTCTGTCGACTAATTCCAGACGCTTTTCATCAAGTACTGCTTTTAGTTGGTCTAATTGGGAGCAGTACTTGTCAGAATTAATCGTTTGGGTTTCCGGAAGGAGCTCATAGGATTCCCTTTCAATACCACCATAAACACAGCATCATCTTCTTTGGATGAAGACCAGCCTTTGGCACGGTTGGTGGTGGTTCATTTTGCTTGCCAAACAATCTCTTCCATTCCACATTATTGTACAGTATCCACTCTTCATCACCTATCACAATTTGATTTAAAAACGGAATGTTTTCATTACGTTTAAGTAGAGAATTGCATGTAAAAATATGGTCAAAAATGTATTTTTCTCTTAACTTATGTGGAATCCAAATATCAAAGCAATTAACATAACGAAGCTGGTGCAAATGATGTGCAACACTTGATTTGGATATTTTGAGTATGTCGGCTATCTCCAGTGTGATATAAACGTTGATTGTTCTCAATGTCTCTATTTGATTGCTATCAACTTCAAGTGATCTACCTGACCATCGAGCATCATTCAGCGAGAAATCTCCAGCACGAAACTTCACAAACCACTTTTGACACGTTTGATCACACACAGCACCTTCTCCATACACTGCACAAATCTTTTTTTGTGTTTCAGTTGCAGTTTTACCTTTCTTGAAATAATAAAGCATAACATGTCAGCAATGGTGCTTTTTTCCTTCCATCTTCAATATTAAAATGTCTACACAAAAATTCACCAATTTTGAGTTTTTTTTTAAATGCACGCTGAGATGAGAGCTGTCACAATACAATCCAACAAAATTGTTCAAATGAAGTTAAAGACAACTAAGCACTACTAGAGCCATCTTATGGAAAAAAATAAATGAACCTTTTGGCCAACCCAATATGATTCCACTTATATAAAACATCCAGAATAAGCAAATCCACAGACACAGAAAGTTTATTACTGGTTGCCAGGGACTGGGGGGGAGTGGGAATGGGCAGTGACTGCCAACAGGTACAAAGTTTCTTTTCAGGGTGATGAAAATATTATGGAATTAAATAGTGGTGTTGGTTGCACAACTCTGTTACTATGCTAAAAAAAAACACTGAACTGTATGCTTTAAAATGGTGGGTTTTATGGTATACCTATTATACCTCACATTTTTAAAATAGAATTTGTATAAAAAATAATGCAAAAAAATAAAAACAGAATAAATAACAAATTAAGAGTATTCACCAGAAGAATGCTCCCAAAGACACACAAATTTAATCAAATGTATTAATATAATTTTTTTAACTTTTAAAAGTAATTGCCTGTATAAAATAAGAGCACAAAGTAGCAATACAAGTACTTTGGAAAATAGGGAAATACTTTCAAAGGAGATAAAACCAGATAAAGCTGGTAGAGTTCAAGAAAAAATAAAAGAAAAAAATTGAAAGACCTCAGGAGTTCCCTGGTGTCCTAGTGCTGAGGGTTCCAGGCTTTCACTGCCAGATTCAGGGTTCAATCCCTGGTTGAGCAACTGAGATCCCTCAGGAGCCACGTGGTGCGGCCACACACACACACACACACACCCAAACATTAAAAGACCTCAAAAAAGGAAATCATTGTTAAAACAGAAAGAAGTACATTACAGACAAAACATAAGATCTTTTGGAGTATATTAAAGAAGAACTTAGAAATCCAGTATAGCATGAATCTAGGAAATAGCTAGATCTATAGAAATACAAATAATTTTTTATTCTATAAAAAGTAAATCTGAAGTAACTGCAGAAACTTAGACATAATTTATATAAGCTTTGATACAAGGAATTAAGTATTCTGACACAGACCAAGACTGATAAACCACTACAAAAGATTATCAGCAGTGTAGAATTGTGAGGGAAAAAGAAAAGACCATAGTTTTCCTTCAGATATATTTGACTTTTAAGAAAAGGTTAAGAATTTAATATTGGGACCACAGCATAAAGCTCCCAACTCTTTAAAAATTTATAATAAACATGAAGAAAAATACATAAAAAGTTTACACCAGTGTTAACATCAAAAATTAACTGTTAATTTCTGGGTGGTTGGATAATAAATGAACTTTATCTTCATTTTTCTTATTTGTGTTTTGTTAACGTTTTATCATTTTTCTGCAATTACCAAGTCATAATAAAAGAATAAAAAAGAACAATGCTGTATATTAATCTTAGTTCGCTATGTCAATATAATTATGTACCAGAAGGTACCTGAAAAATATTCAACGTCCTATCACTCTTATTCTGCAGTTTGGGTTTAGTTACTCTATCTTTTTATTGTCATTATATAATCTCACATAAATGGTTCCCCCAGGTATGCTGACTAAGACCTTAACTGGACCTCCACTGAGATTAATATTTTGATGCTCTTACCCAGCAGCTGGATAAGCAGTACCTATTGTATCACACTGCTTAAGGACTTCTCCTACCTAGGATTTAGAGGAGATAAAAGGACATACATTACAGTCACAAAGTAGATGTCCAATAATGAACAATTAAGAATATTTAACTCTCCAAAAGATAATTTTTTTCTTGCTGTACCATATACCACATCCCAATCAAAAAGTAGGAAGTTGCTGTATAACAAAGGGAGATCAACTCGATGATGGGTGATGGCTTAGAGGGCCGGAATGAGGAGGGTGGGGGGAGTCTTGGAGGGAGGGGATATGGGGATATGTGTACAAATACAGCTGATTCACTTTGGTGTACCTCATAAGATGGTACAAGAGTGTAAAGCAATTATATTCCAATAAAGAGCTTAAAAAAAAAAGTACTTATGGGTGGTATTTGTTTAAGAAAAACAGCAGTGCTGGCTCTTTTTAAAATACAATGCTTCATAAATGTAGAAAAATGATCCACCAAAGAGTTAAGTGAGGCCAAAAGTACATGAGTTCGTGTGTGCATGTATGTAATTAATTCCCCACAGAACACTCAAACAATTGAAATGCACATTGCTATGGAAAATAACAGGGTACTTAATTTCTTTAAAATTTGGAGCAATGACTTTTTTGGAATGAATATGTAAGAAACCTACTAGACCATTCCTACCAATAACAGATCTTTTTAAAGCTGCAAGGAAATTTGTGAAACTCATCCATCTTCAGTGTTTCAAGTATATATGTCAGGAAATAAACCTTAGGTAAATGATAATATTTACTTTTTTTAAGGTTATGGTGTAACACTAAATTAGATTCCTTGTAGTATTTTCTATGCATTCTAACTGCAGCAAACCTCCATTCCAGTGTCATTACATCTGCATCTCCATATCCCCACACCACATTTTGTTTTGCCCTCACCATTCTGTAAGTAGCTTATTCACCTATTTTTCATGAGTGAAACTGGAAGTAGAGTGAGATTACTGCAACAAAGTACATCCTTTTTATTTTTTATTTTTTGTAATTTTTTATTGCTTTATCAGGCATAGTCATTTTTTTGTAAGACTTTTTTGATGTGGACCATTTTTTTTAAAGTCTTTATTGAATTTGTTACAATATTGCTTCTGTTTTATGTTTTGGTTTTTTGGCTGCTAGACATGTGGGATCTTAGCTTCCCTGATCAGGGATGGAATCCATACCCGCCCTGAACTGGAAGGCGAAATCCCAACCACTGGGCCACCAGCGAAGTCCTCAGTACATCCTTTTTATGTGGCATAGAAATGCTTTTAAGATACCCAGAAATCTTTTAAAAAGAGATTTTTTAACCATTTGTTTTAATTGAAGTATAGTTAATTTACAACGTTGTGTTAGTTTCAGGTGTACAGCAAAGTGATTCAATTATACACATATATATATATATTCCATTGCAGATTCTAAAAAAGAGATTTTTTTAAAAAAAAACTTGAGTTAAAAACAATACTTGGGGCTTCCCTGGTGGTGCAATGGTTAAGAATCCGCCTGCCAATGCAGGGCACACGGCTCGAGCCCTGGTCCAGGAAGATCCTACCTGGAACAAAATCTTTGTTGAATGCTAAATGAATGCTAATATTCGTTTATTAACCAGAATCCTCATTTTAGTCCTTCCGTATTATTTTGAATCTGTTTTCTTCCTTCTACAAATAATTTTTGGCTCTTCTCCCTAATACCCTGTCTAATCCCTATTTCTTCTTCTCATGACCTCTACACTTAGGTAGTTTTTCTGGTTGTATGTATTCCACAAAAATGTAAGGCTCTTGGGGACCCCTGAATATACTGTCACTTATCTTTTATTAATTCCTTTAATAACAGGATTTTATCATACAGTATTTGACCTTCCTTTGTTTACAAATATTTGATCATTTTCCTTATAATATTACAAAAGATGGAGTTGACCAGTTATAGTCATCACTAAATCAAAAATATATAAAGATACTCTAAAGTTAGATATTTTCCCCAAAATTATGCAGGAGTAAAAACTAAAAACAAGATTTTTTTAACCTTTAAGATAATGCTGAAGTCTCAGGCTGTTTTGAATTTATTACACCTTACATAAAATTAGAAATTATGATTAATTTAGGAGTAATACATGATCATTAATATTTTTTAACGAGATTATTAAACCCACCAATATTTCTACTACCCACACATAGCCACTCTTCCTCCTAGCCTTTTTTCTATTGAAAGACCCTTTGGATTTTTATAGTTACAATCACACTGACTGTGTATAAATTAATATCCCTTAAAATCATTTTTTTAAAATGAAATAGCATATTTGGGTGGGGGGAGTAGCTTACTAACCTTTCGGTCTAGGAAAAAACCAAACATATATTAGAAGAAATTATAAAATGGCAAGGCATTTAACAGAGTCCAAAATCTTTACTTCATCCCTAAAGGTACATGTGATAATTTATGTATAAAAACTGTATTTAGAGGAACATTCAAATTCTGGAATTGCCTAAATCCTCTAGAGTAAATGGTTTTCATTTAATTTTTTATTCATGGGAAAAATATTTATCTCAAGCCTTAAGAATGTTTTCCAAATCAAATAAATAAAATAATTGCAAAGAAAAAAACTAGTTAATCTAACAATACGATTAGGTCATAAGACTTCATGTTGGAGTATTTGATTGACTAATTTCACTGCCACCTAATTTGAGGAGAAATAACCCTTCTCAAAGGAATTAGACTCAAACCAGAGTCCATAAACATTCTCCCCACTAGTTTTGTTTCTGAGCTTTTTTTAAAATCCCATGAAAACAACTGGGACTCTGGAATACAGCTGCCCTTGTTAGCATTCCAAAAATTAAAGCTCTCATCTGCCTTGGCCAGGAACACTCCAGAAATAATGAAGCCCAGCTTTCACATGGAAGATTAGCATGTTTAAAAATGTAGCTTAGAACTGCTCTCATTGGACAAACCATCTCTATCTCTTCATGAAATCAAACAGTAATAATTGGAATGCTAAAAAATAATGAAATGAATTTACTCCAGGAAGAGGCATCATTCCTTAAATCTTTCAAACACCACCATATTAAAGCTCTTTGTTCCTATTTTTGACATTGAGTGTTCAGCAGTTTAATGCCAGTGGCGGAGGTAACAATGATCCTTAACTTTACTAGGTGTTGAGCAAATGCCAGATATTTTCTTTCCATCCTTTATTTCCTTTCATCTTCACAACCACCCCCAGTGAAACCGGGTCTCCCTAAAACTTAACTTCTCTGTCGAGTTGATCATTAACTTCTCCACCCCAAACTTGATTCCCTTTCTTGTCCCATACCTGTTACCCCTCCAAATTGAGGAGTATCAAAGAAAAGGGGGGGGGGTTGAAACTGAACAGGATCCTGAGTGGCCTTTCCAGGTATAAAAGCCCCTCTGTGCTCCTGTTTCTTATTCGTATGGAAAAAAAAAAAAAAAGACTTTCATCTCCTGGGCCTTTCCTGAGTTCCAAAGAGCAGGTTTAAGCAGTTAATGATTAGGACAGTACAGTCACAGGACCCCTAGCTCCTCCTGAAGGAATATAGATCTGATGATTATCTTTGAGTTGTTCTACAAAAACTGAGACTCCCACCCAGGTAGAGGATGGTGACTGCGTGCTGACCACAAACACTAGACCCCAGACTGGCTGGAGCCAGAAGGTCAAGATTCCAACAACATCACCCTGTTATCTCAGCACCTACCAGTCAGAAGAAGGTCCACAAGTTGATCATGCAACCTGTGACCCTCTCCCCTTGCACTATCTTTAAAAACCCTTACCTGAAAGCCAGAGAGTTCAGATCTTTAGAGCATGAGCCGCCCGTTCTCCTTGCTTGGCCCTGCAATAAATCTTTCTCTGCTCCGAACTGATATTTCCATTTCTTTGACCTCACCGTGCACCAGGAGCACAACCTTGGGTTTGACACCACTAGGAGTGTGACTACCTTCACCATTTTCAATGAGGAAACTGAAGCAGAGAAGCTAAGTAACTTGCCCCAGTTGCTTAGCAAGTGGCACACTCCAGATTTGAATCTAGGTTTGAACTCAGTGCCAAGTTCTTGATGCTCTTATAGAATCAGGAAAATTTTTCTTTATGTTCTCCACTTAGCTCTGAATACCACACCCTATTCTTCCCTCTTTTTCTCTCACCGCTTTTTGTGTGCTTGCTTTTAACAAAGAATTATCTCAATGCACATTTATGATAAAGTGTTGCTACCCTGAAAGAGCTACATTTGAAAACATCATACCAAGTAAGGATAAGAAGCCCCATCAGGTCCCTTGGGACACAGACCATGCCATTAAATTTTATTTAATCCTCTTGATAACTCTTTACGTATCCCATTTTATACATAAATTCAAGTAATTCAAGAAACTCCCCTCAAAGCAAATAGCTATTTAGTGCCTATTTATAAAGCTAAGATTTTGTACAGCTGAATTTGAAACCCACATATTGTTTACTCCAGAGTCCATGCTCTTTAATAGACTAAAATATGTGTACTACCATGCCTGCAGTAAAGAGGATATTTAAGACAACCCTCGGTAAATCAGAGTAACCACATGTTTAGTTTGGGTCTCAATCTAAATCCTCGTTAGTCAAATTCGATCAGCCTCTGGGAGAATCCTAAATTCCTCAGAAATGGATTTGGAGGTTCCAAATTTCAAGGATTTCCAACCTAATTAGTACTCCATATGCAATTTCAACCTTTCCTTTCCCTAAGAAGACATAAATCCAAGAGCTTGAGTGTAGCCCAGCTAATTAGGTCTTTGTCAAACAATAGTCCTTTTCTTTAAATCTGTGGCTTCTCACCCAGATGATAAAAAGCCATTTCAGCTCAAGACTTTAACTTAATTGGTTTGCACCCTCCCAAGGACCTCCTGGGTTCCTCCTGCATACCCCCACAACAGAGTGTAGGGAGAATTCTCTGCCTGCCAGTAAAGCACAGTTCTTCTAAGATTTATGCCTGGCTTTCATGTTCACCCACTGAATTAAATCGAAAGGCTTTGCTCCTATTGCTGCAACTACCTTCCCTAAGGAAAGCACTGCTTTGGAAACTTATGCATGTCAAAGGAAGTTTGTTTACCATTAGAAAAGTCCAGCAGAATTAACAGTGAAGCAATTCTTTTGTAGCCTTTGGCAGCCCCTATGGCTAAGGACCCCAAATCACAATAGCCCCAGTCACCCAAGCTTGGAAAGCAAAACTCACATCCAAAAACTAGCCATTATAAAATCTTTCCACTTTAAAATGTGAACTTTTTAAACATTCTACTGGTATTTTTTAAACCCACATAGTGAAACAAGCTCCTAATTTAGCAAGTATTGCCTTATATTATAACTATATAGTAATACAATTTTAAACCTAAAGATACTAGTAATCACTTTTTCTAACCGCTTCATTTTTCCAGATACTTAAGGCCCAGAGGGTTCAAATATCTTTTCCAGTTAGTAGCAGGGTGGGTCCAGAACCCAGATCATCTCAATTATTTCTTAGTGTTCAAATAAAAACTTTTTATAAAAAAGGAAGAAAAAAACCTCTGTTAAAAACTTAGGTCACAATTAAATGGTAAATCTGACTCCAAGAGACCATGGGAGGAGAGAATGACTGGGAAAGGAAGCACACTTAATCAAATAAATGTTTTATTCTCCGAGTGATAGGATGCTGTAATAATGAAACACTGACATGAATCATCCTTTCACTACAGCTATTTTCCCCCCACAGAATGGATCAGATTCGCTGGGATATACCACCCAACTGATACAGAGGATGGTATTCTGTGTTCTATAGAGAATGGCCACTCTGTGATGGGCAGATCAGCCAGTGTATTCACATCTGTTAGAGAGCACACAAACATCATGGAAACCAGGGCAAATTTAGTAAGCAACTAAAATCGCATCTTTTCATTATTATTATTTTTTTTCCAGCAATAAAGGTCATCAGTTGAGGAGAGTCCTAGCTCTCTTAACCATCTAAGCGGAAGTCAGCCAGGGGAGAGGGAGCCCCAGAAAGGCCTCGTGGCCGGGCAGGGTGGTCAAAGATGGGGAGTGATGCGGCTGCCCCCATGTCGATCGCACACACACTTGCTCCTCAGCAGAGACTTTATGAAAGAGACGTCAGGCAGCAGAACAAAAAGCTCTGGCTTCCTGCCATATAAGCTGGCAGCAAATAAGAGACCACAGAAGGGCACAGGCTTCGGCCAAGACAGCACCCCTGGGGGCTGGAGCCTTCTTGGATGTGAAGGGGAGCCTGCTGAGGCCAGACACCTCGGAAAGACTGCCATCTATCTGGGCCCACCTGCCCTTTCCTTTCCCAAATCCAGGAAGCACAAAAGAAGAGTACCAGGAGTATAAAAGGCATGGTATTTTAATGTAGATATTGAAACAAATTATCTTATCTAAAACTATAACTGGGCGAGAGAGTATGGCTAAGAAAACCCCTAAGTCCTCTCTTTTGCTTTGCCTAGGAGCTGTTTAGCCCAGTGTCTATACAGCCCTTGGCCCAGACATATTTGTCTGTCATTTACTTCAAAGACTTCAGGGTAGGCAGTGGGACAACGTGGTTGTACACTGATTTTAATCCACACTCGGAGGGCCGCTAAATCACGTTTCCTAAGGGTGGTTTTTGGCATTGGACAAACCCTCACCAAGAGTCCATATCCCCAGGGTTGCTTGGGCAAACACTTCCGTCATCTCCCTGTGAATCTGTGCAAGAGGAGTCATTAACAAGCACAAGGGCCTTAGATATAATCTACTACTGGTGAGCTGAGGGGTGTTCAGGCAATGGGGACTGGCTGGAAATGTTGGACGGACAGCTCCGCCCTGCAGGGTTGAGCACCGCCTAGCCCAGCAGTGTAACAATTCTGAGGCAGTTCTTATGACTAGAACTTCATTTGTTCTTAGGTCTGTCACGTAACAGAGAATCCTGTCACCTGATCCAACTACAAGGTTAGGAACCCTACTGATGGACTTCAGAACATCAGAACATTGCTTCAGGTGGCCCTCCCATGCATTGGTGACTGCAGGAAGGCATGAAAGGGTGGAGACCTGCCACGTTGCATTCCAGGTTGTAGGACTGCTTTTGGGCTTGTTCGCTATTAATTGTATGTTCATGGAACACAATTTGGTCCAACACACGCTTTTGTTGTATCACATCTCACGGTAGTTAGGTTGTAGATGGGCGAGAAGACGACCCTCACTCACTTCCTCTACTCACAGCACCTACTGTGTGCATGAAAAGAACCTGAGAGCTGTGACTGCCCACACGCTCAAGACAGACATGCCATGGGACCCCACCACTGCCCACATCTGCTTGTGTTTGTGTTTCCTGAACAAAGAATTAAAAGGGAATTTCCCACGCTTACTATATTGCTATCAAAGTCACGAAGTTGCATTTACTTCTATAATCCCCAAGTCTGTTAGCAGAATAATAAAACGGTACAGACGAGATGCTCTCTATGGTGACGTGTGATGTTGGTGGCTGTACTTTGAATGATCCCACCAACTGCTGGCAAGAGGAGCACTGTGGGATTCCAGGATGACTGGAGGCACGGCCTCTGAGGGTTACGTAAGCTGTGAAAGGCACGCCCCTTTCAGTAAATAGGATCCATCAGGCCCTTTGCTTTGGGTTTTGTTTTTAGGCCTTGTCAGCTTATATATCAAGTTTTGTTGCTGTTTTCCACCAGGAAAAATTACGCAGAGTATTTTGCTGCCGGCATGGCAATTTACTGAAAATACTTGTGTACGAGTGTTAATACACTTTAGAAGAGATTGATTCGCATTTGTAGTACCTAATCATGAGTCAGTACTCCAGGTCAAGAAAAGAGAAACTTTCAAGACAGAAAATAAGAGGGTAAATATTCTCTATATCATCTTTGTCTTCAAGGATGTTACTCATTGCCATTGTCCTAAACGAAATCATTAAGCAAAGCTGGTCTTCTTCTCTAATTTTCCCTTTGTTTCAGTCAATACAACAACCAAGATGGAGTGTGAAGAATAAGATCCTCCTGGGAAAATAAGGGACCTTGACATCGTTCCCATTACTACTCCCAGATTTGCTCTTATAGGTTAGAAACAACTTAAGAGTCAAGCAGATCTGAGTTCAAATTTCCCTTCTTTCATTGCAGGTACCTAACTTCTCGGAACTATGATTTCCTCATCCATCGATTAAAACATATTCAATAATATCTACTTTGCAGTGTTGTTGTAAGTACTAATAAAGATAATATATACAGAGCACCTGAGAGAATGCCTGGCACATAATCTGTGCTCAGTATATGACAGTTTCATTATTTTTCTTATTGACCTTATTTTTGTGAGTAATAATATTGTCATTCATTAGGAGCTTGTGCCCATAAAAATGCTTCTTCCTAACAAGAGACCCTAGAATGACGTGATACCTATAAATAATTCACTATGTTTCCATGAAATAACAGTCATCTTCACTGCCTGGAAGCAATAAATAAATTAAAATTCTGATTTTCTTCGCTATGTGACAGGAATGTGAAGGAGATCAAAATATGCTGTCCCCAAATATGCCACTTTGACATAAAAATTGTTCTGAGCTGCAGGCACTTAAAAAGCAGTAAATGGGAACTTCCCTGGCAGTCCAGTGATTACCACTTCGCAGTCCTGGGTTCGTCGGTACCATTTTTTTAGATTCCGTGTATATGCATTAGCATATGGTATTTGTTTCTCTCTTTCTGACTTACTTCACCCTGTATTGGGGGAAAAAAAAAGATTCCGCACTCTCAATGCAGGGGGCATGGGTTTGATCCCTGGTTGGGAAACTAAGATTCTGCGTGCCACATAGTGTGGCCAAAAAAGCAAAAAATGAAAGCAGCAAATGTAGAATGTACAAAGAGATCTCTGCTTTCATCCTATCTGCCTAAATTTCCCTTTCTAAAGGTGGTCTCCCTTCCCGAAGGTGGTCTCCCTTCCCTCTCCCATACCAGGAAAACAACCATTATTACTAGAGACGGAAAGATGACACCAAAATTGCTCTGCACAAATAAATCTTACTAAAATAACTTTTATCTTCCATTACTTCCCCCATATGCTTACTTTCCCACAATATACTGTCCCTAGAAGCCCAAACCCTTTTCCCTTTGTCCAATCACTTCTCCACAATTTATCGCTCTTTTAACGTTCATATCGTTAAAAAGGTATATGAGCTCTCAAGGCTAACTGCTCCTTCAGATCTTCGTTTCCTTTCTATGAAGGGCTCTGTGCCCTAAAATTAAAGTATTAACATCAAATAAAATGTATATGCCTTTTCTCCTGTTACTCTTCTTGTCAGTTTCAATTTGAGCATCCCAATAACAGAAGGTAGAGTGTAGATTAAAAGTTTTTTTTTCCCTATAAATTTATATGTGTTTTGAAACTAGGCACTATTCATTTTAATTTTAGGGGAGACAAGTAAATAAGCAGCTTGAAAGAGCACTTAGTGCTATTCCTTTTGAGTTATACCTTTGCTACACATCCAAGGACCAGCGGATTCAGCATCACCTGGGAGCTTGATAGAAATGCAAATTGTGAGGCCCTATCCCAGACCTATGGAATCAGAACCTGCATCTTAACAACATCCAAGTGATCTGTATGCACATTAAAGTTTGAAGAGCACTGGAACCCTTACTATCTATATACTTCCACGTGCATATTTAATGACACTTTAAGCCCAGCCAACTTGGAGTGGTGGCATTTTGCTATTCTGTTTCTAACCAGTAGGAGGTGACTAAGTAAATTACTGCAGCATAGTAACATGTTATTTAAAAAAAAAAAAAAAAAACCAGTTACAGTCTTGTACAATGTGTAAAAGGCTCAAATATCCACAGTGCCCAATTCTGGACAAATATATTCTTGCGAATTTGGGAGAATACTAGATGAATATTTCCTAATGGTTTTTCAAGCTGCCTAAGCCTAACCATGAACATCTGCCCTTTGTGTTATGGCCTTTGTAGCAGAGAATACATTTTACATAATATGTTAATGGTGCGCTCAGAAGGTAGACTATCTTACATACACTGCTGATTTGATATTTCCTGACTTTCTGAACTACAAACGCTCAATAAGTCTGAGGGATACCATCCTCCATTGCTTAGAAAACTAATTTCATCCACATGTCTCTTGTTCACAGTCCTTTAAAAAAAAATTTTTTTTTGGCACTAATTGACAAAGATTCTCCTTACCAAACTTTAGTTAGGCTCCTTTGAGCCCTCAGCGAAGCTGCGATCTTGGTCTCCCATCCTTGCTGGGACTGGATAGCCCAGTTTTAGCAAGAATCCTGCTCACTTAGGTTAGAGAGTATCTCCTACCCTGGATATCTGATCAAATTCTTCCTCTCTCACTCTTGATATCTAGTCACCCTGGCTTACCTTCAGCAAGGATCTTGTTAAGTCAGTCCAGCAAGAATCCTCCTACTCCTGACGTCCCCTCTTAGTTATTTTCCATCCACTGACCCCCCCACTCTGAATCCCCAGCTCTCTTTGCTACACTGAGAGTGGAGCCTGATCTCTCACTTCTATTACGATAGTCTTGACATCTTTCATAATAGTCCTAAGTAGTCTTCCTTACCATTTTAACAAGTGTCAGAGTCATTTTGTCTTTAACAATACCCTTCTCAAAAATTCTTATTAAGAAGCAGCCAGAGCATAGAAACATTGGCAAGAATTGTAGCTTACTCATAGAGAACTGTAAAACACTGGGAACAGTTTGTCTGAACAAAATTTATTTTATTGAAAGTATACTTGAGACGAGCTCAAAACAAAACAAGTTAAATTATGCAAGGCTGTAATTTTACCCAGAATGCTAGATAGAGATAGTCTAAATAAAATCAAACATCTAAACAACAGTCTAGAAATGTGAAGTCCCAAAATATGAATGGTCTATTTCTGTTTGGAGTGTACATAGAAATGAGCAGTCTGAATAGAGGTCCAGTAATCCTGCATTAACTCACCTCTTGGGCAGGTACCCACATCTAAGTTTCACTGACACTGCTCAATGTAAGTCCCAGAAATGAGACAACAGGAGACTCTTCTCATATCCCTCCAAAGGCCATCAAAATGACAACAGGGTGTCAAGTGCCCGGACCACTTCCAAAGGTCTGGGCACTTGACATAACACTGCCCCCATTACATCAAGCATGCCCACTGGGGATACTTTTTAAAAGACCTCTAAATACTCTCAAGTCTAAAAATTCACAAAATAGGTTAAAACAGATGCAGGTACTAAAATGTGGATAGATGATATGACAATTTCGGGCCACTTTTATAGGCATCTCCTTGGTTGGGTGCTTCTTATCCACACCTGTGTTTCCCAAGGCTACATTCTATAGAACACTAGCCAAGGAGATGTTCTCCCCCCAAAAATGGTTCCTTGATCAAATAAACTTGGAAAAGAATAAATGCTGTTTCCTCCCTAAAAAGATTCATGTGTTCCTTAGCATATAAAAGATTCTAAATTATATTAGCATTTAAAGTTCTAAAAAGTTCTGAAGGAAAGGAGCCTGTATAACTTCCATTAATCCAGGGTTTTCCCAAATGCAATTGCCACAGAACCTTTTTTTTAAATCCCACATCGTGCGGAAATTCCCTGGCGGTCCAGGGGTTAGGACTCTGCACGCTCACTGCTGAGGGCCTGGGTTCAATCCCTGCTAGGGGAACTAAGATCCTGCAAGCCATGTGGTGTGGCCAAAAAATGAAAAGTTTAAAAAAAAAAATCTCACATTGTGAATTACTCATTGAAAATTACTGAACCTTATGGTGAGGACTTCATCTTCTTGAGGAAAGAAAAGGAGGAGGAGATGGGAGGGAAGGGTGTGCTTTATTATCAGGGAAGCTTATAAAAAAGGATTAAGGTATGGCATTCACAATCCTCACACACAAATACACTACCATCATTACTCTCTCATCTCTCCAAAAAAAAACAGAACAGTGGGGAAATTTTGCTTTTCCTTTAAAGGTGGAGAGCCTAGAGATAGGATACAGTATCCGGAAGAGCCCCTACGGGTGACAGAGTAAGAAAGTGAGGACAGGCCTGGAGGATGAGGGGTATTCCATGAGGACCATGAGGCTGGGGCAAGACACCTGCGCCTGACAGATCATTCCCATTTATTCAGAAAGATGGAAACACAATTATTGAGGGCCCTAGAAAAATGGGAGGAGGACTGGAGAAAGCAGAGATCGGGGAGGGTAAAAGAGATGATCACTGCACCCATTGTCTTTTACCATTTGCTGTTTCCTTGAAGAGATGAGTAACCTGGTGGGTAAGCTCAGGGACTGTGAGCCAGACTGCCTGAGTCTGAACCCTGGCTCTGTCACTGTCCGGGTGTGGGAACTTGGATAAGTCACGTAACCTTCCTGTGCCTCTAGTTTTCTTGCATACAAGTACACTTACCTCATAGTGTTGCCGTGAAGTTAGTAGGTGTAGTTTGATTATGGCCATGTCTGACACACAGTAAGTACTAGAGATGTATCAGCTCTTATCATTACCGATATTTCTGCTATAGCTTGATGTATACATTCTGAAAAAATATTCTATATTCTACAAAACTGTGCTCTAAAATACAGTCTATGGGGGAAAAGAGGAATAGAAGGACCTCTCAAAACCTATGCAACCTGTCCCCAGGGCACTACCAAAAACTATAACTGGTATCGCTTGGACTTCCTGGGCAGGCAACTTAGCTGAAAGTTGCCCGAGCAGGTGTTTAAAATGCACAAAGACAATCGAGCAGAAATGTGGGCGATACTTCAGTCTGAGCTGGCTGGTGGGTGCCGAGAGGTTACAGATGGACACAGGGCTCTGGGCCAGAGCTGCTGCCACTGAGGTGATCCTAGGAGGCGTGCAACCCACCAGGAGTCACAGACTGCACGAGGCCAGGGGTGTGTCCATCTGGGAGGCAGCCTTCGGTCCAGACACTGTCTTTTTTCTGTTGAAGTATAGCTGATGTACAACATTGTGTAAGTTACAGGTGTACAATATAGCGACTCACAATTTTTAAAGGTGTTACTCCATTTACAGCGATTATATAATATTAACAATATTCCCTGAGTTGTACAATATCTCCTTGTAGCTTATTTTATACCTAATAGTTTGTACGTCTTAATCTCCTACCCTTATATTGCCCCTCCCCGCTTTTCCTCACTGGTAACCACTGGTTTGTTTTCTATATCTGTAAGTCTGTTTCTTTTCCGTTATATTTGCTAGTTTGTTGTATTTTTTTAGATTTTACATGTAAGTGAGATCATACAGTATTTGTCTTTCTCTCTCTGGCTTATTTCACTTAGCATAATGCCCTCCAAGTCCACCCACATTGTTGCAAATGGCAGAATTCCATTCTTTTTTATGGCTGAGTAATAGTCCATTCTGTATATATGTACCACATCTTCTTTATCCATTCATCCATTCATCTGTTGATGGACACTTCAGACACTTGTTTTTAATTTTCACAAAATACAGCAGGAAATATCCCTGCTAACAGTGCAATTTATCTATTCCAGGGTCTCCAGTGAAAGAAAGAGACTATTAGGAAGTTCACTGTTTCCCCACATCTAAGCCACATCCTTTCACCCAGCTTTTTCAGTACTAAGTTAGTAGTTTGCTGTCTGTTTGTCTGAATCCTTTGTCATTCTCAGTTAATTTTTAACTCATGGGGAAAAAAGCAGTAATTATAATATTAGCCTCCTGTTTAATAAATTTTCCCATTTTAAGAGGAGGAAACTGAGGAAAAAAGCATGAATTTGCCCAACATCAGCCACGCAGAGAGCAACTTACGGTCTGTGCCTAGAGAACGGACATCCTGTCTTATTCAATGTATTTGTAGGAATAAGAAACTAAACTGCAAAATCAGAACTTGTGTCATTCAGAGCTTAATGTTTAGAAACAAACTAAAATCTTTTTGAGGTTTGTCTATATGCCTTCAGCCTAACTCTTCAACACCCAATCAGAAACACAAGTAATACAAAAAATGCAAATAAGCCAAATCAAGTCAGAGCACCTCACCCCCATGCTACCGCACTCCTCCCATGCCAAGCCCCTTCTCAGCACATGGTCCTCCCATTCTTCTTCCTCATCCCGGACCCACCTCTGCACAGTTAGTCCTAAACTGAGCCCTCCAGATACAAGTTCATTATGAACCCATTATGTATCATGTTTTGCTCCTGAATCCACTCTTCCTCCTGTAACTCCAACCTTGGTCAGTCATTTCTCACCCTCCCTTAAGCTAGAACTCTTCAATGCCTTTTTGAAATACTACTTCCAGACAGTTGAATTCCTGAATCATGTGGATGTAACCTCTCATTCCTACAGCACTGGCCCTTATCATCTGTCCTCTGGAGTCTGCAACACTCTCCCAACTTATCTCCTGCCTCCCTGCCATCACCTGTGGGTACTTCTACCAAAGCAACCGAGCTGGAACACAAGGCTACCCTGTCACCACAGCATGGCAGCCCGTCCATCATCTGGCCTGCACTGTCTACTGTCTCCTCTCCTACCTCGTGCCTTCATCACACTAAACTGCTTAAAGTTTCTTAATCGTGCCAGAGTGATTTTTAAATTTTTGGTCCTTCAATCATGTATCTCTTTCTGCCTGAAAGACCCCTCCTCTACTCCCAGGCCCCACCTCCTCCACTTCTACAATTTGTATAATCTACCTCCCAGTAACCCCCCATCCCAAGTTTATAAGACTCCGTTTAAGAATCATTTACATTGTTGGAGTTCCCTGGTGGCCTACTGGTTAGGATTCGGTGCTGCCACTGCCGCCGCCTGGGTTTGATCCCTGGTTGGAGAATTGAGATCCCACAAGCCACGTGGCACAGCCAGAATATGAAAGAAAAAAAAAGTGCAGTGTTGGTGGCACAGTGGTGAGCACAGCTGCCTCCATATTCATTGTTGTGCCCTTACAAACCCCCACTCCCCTCTCCATCCCCCAACTTCTGTAGAATTGCCCATTCCTTCTTTTGGGTCCCCATTTTTTGTCATATAAAGTTCTAGCATACTCCTTATAACACTCTTTTTTTGGGGGGGGGAACTCTTTTTAAAATTTATTTATATATGTATTTTTTGGCTGCATTGGGTCTTCATTGCTGCACGTGGGCTTTCTCTAGTTGTGGAGAGCAGGGGCTACTCTTCACTGTGGTGCGTGGGCTTCTCACTGCCATGGCTTCTCCTGTTGTGGAGCAGGGCTCTAGGCATGCGGGCTTCAGTAGTTGTGGCACATGGGCTCAGTAGTTGTGGCACATTGGTTTAGTTGCTCTGTGGCATGAGGGATCTTCCCGGACCAGGGATCGAACCCATGTCCCCTGAATTGACAGGTGGATTCTTAACTACTGCTCCATCAGGGAAGGCCCCCTTATAACACTCTTATTGCCTTATTTCCTTACAGGTACATCTCCCTCTACTACACTCTAGGCTCCTTGAGGACAGGAACTGTATCTAAGTCATTTCAGTATCTCTGGTGCCTAACATTGTTCCTGGCATGTAGTTGGGGACTATGAAATGCTTGTTTACTGAATGAATGAATGACACCTATGTATGTTTAAGGATTTATTTCTACACCATCTTGTGGTCATTCCTATACATGGCAATTTCTCCAGGATTCTGAAATCCTGTAAATTAAGAAACAGTCCCAATTTCTCCAAGATTTCCTCCTATTCTTAGCTATCCAAAGTATTCATAAAGATGGAAGATTCAACTCATTAGCTAACTTGTAATAGTTGTTCTTCTACTATGAAAAGGAAGACTTTTTAACAACTGAATGTCGAGAACAATAAAAGCTTAGGGAGTCAACCTCTCATATTTTTCGGTATTTATTAGAGAAAAGCAATTGTGAAGATGTAAGTAAGATAAAAGCTTCTTCTTTTAACATTTTCCTTTAGTAAACTAAATTCTAGTAGATACTTCTAGAGTGTTTGTTGGCTTTTCCATCAGATATTTTATGCTGTTGTACAAAGTCACTCCAAATTTACCACTATATACATCCAAGAGAAACCGGAGTCATTATAAATAAACTTATTTTCCAAGATGAAGGGTCCAGAAAGTGGCTTTAAGTATTAAATGCACCCAAATGTTTTCTTTTAAAATCAATGAGCCCAGATGACAATATGTCTTTTCTCCAAATTCCTGCTTAATTCCTTCTGATGCTTTCTTGATTGAGGCCATGTGTTATCTTGAGAGCTTTTCTTTTCCTGTCAGTATTCCATTCCAATATGCTCACTTAAGATTCAACAAAGAAAAGGGTCTTACACTCCAACAAGGAATGCCTCAGAAGAACTTTAAATTGGATACTTATAAACGCCAATTCATTTACAGAAGTTCTTAACTAGGAAATGGAGAAAGTTTTTGTTGTTTAAAATGTAAAGACTCATATCTTAGCCTGGAAATTTATGTTCAAACATATTATACAACTCATGTTATTCTACCTTTCTCTACTAATCAGTTCCACTGATTTTTTGTTGTGTTTACCCATACTAGACATGTAGGGAAATGGTGGGCAGATATAAGAGGTAAAGGAAATCCTCCTGACCTCAGGAAAATTAGTTGAAAAAATAAAACCAAAAAATAAACAATTTGAGATTTATAAAATAATAATTTTTAGGTACAGTAGCAGAAATGCCAACTAGAAGTACACAAAGAGCCATACAGGAGAGATGGACATTGAAATGGAAATTCAAGAATATAAAGTGTCAAGGAGCTACTCTTCAAGCATAAATGTCCACTTGGACAAAGATGCAACAGGAATGAGCGTGGAATGTTCCAAAAACATTATCTTTCTAAAGTGCTGTTTGGAAGCTGGAATACGTAGTAAAAGAATGTCATGCATTAGAGCAATGAAGAGACACAAATGCCAATGTGCATCTAATTCAAAATGCCTCAGATTTATAAACAATCTTCTTTAGGAGGCAAACCAGAAGCAAAGGAGAACACTTACAGATTGGACAAATCCATTCAAGGGTGCTAAGGGTCCGTCATAAGTTAGGGGTGGCAATACTGGAGAATGGACAAAGAACAGAAACATTATAAAGAAAAGCAATATTATAATACTCAACTCTGTGGCATATGAGGGAAGTCAAGTTAAAGGTGATGAAAAGTTCTAGTGTAACAAGAGCAGTCGGGGAGGAAAGGTGTCTTTGAGGAGAATATCATGAACATGGATGTGGGAGGAGAGTGGGAGATCAGGAAGGAGCTATGTGGGGGGCGTGGGGAGGAGAAATATTCCTCCCACTCCTGAGGTTTCTCCATGTGGATGGATGTCCAGTAGTGCAACCCCTTTGGCCTCACTCCACTCCCTCACTCACTCCTCCCCACTTGAGGCTGATTGAGGAACTTGAGAGCAAAACCTAGACATGTACAGCATCTCTCCTTTTTCTCTTTATCTTTGGGTAGCAATTGCCAGTAGGAAGTGCATCCTGCTGTACACCACCTGTTTAAGTTTTAAAGTGGACTGTCTAATTTTAGGTCCAGTATTAGGAACTCAATTTCTCTCAAGTATAAGCCACATTTTCCAGTTGCACTTTTATTAATAATAAAGATGGTAGTTTGGTTTCATTTGTCTTACTCCTAGTCTATCCCTTAACTGGTGCATATCTTGGGTGTGGAGGATGAATGCTAGTCATTGGTCCCCTAAAACCACAGTAATGTCCTTCAGGCAATGAGATTATACACAGTGATGCTAACTTAACAAATATCAACATATAGGTCATAGTTAAAGATGAATTCCCTAGCAACAAGTACAGAGAAATAAGAGCAGAAGATGGCAGACAGAGAGGAATGACCAAACAAAGGTCACCAGTGCATGCTAATGCATTCCAAGCAAAAAGACCAGCACAGGCAAAGTCAGGAAACTACGGGGCAACATAAGAAAAAGGCTATTGCCCTGTCTGACTAAACTATAAAGTTTGTGTAGGGAATGGGAGGAAGAAACAAAGGATAGGCTGTAAAGGTAAGTCAGAGCCAGATTTCAGAAAAATTTAGACATCTCTGCACAGCAATGGGGATAAGTATTCTAAACAGATTTATGACTAGACATGTGCTTCTTTAAGAAGCATAAACTGGGCTTCCCTGGTGGCACAGTGGTTAAGAATCAGCCTGCCAATGCAGGGGGCACAGGTTCGATCCCTGCTCCAGGAAGATCCCACATGCCATGGAACAACTAAGCCCATGTGCCACAACTGTTGAGCCTGTGCTCTAGAGCCCATGAGCCCACGTGCCGCAACTACTGAAGCCCACATGCCTAGAGCCCGTGTTCCACAACAAGAGAAGCCACTGCAATGAGAAGCCAGTGCACTGCAATGAAGAGTAGCCCCCGCTCGTCGCAACTAGAGAAAGCCCACGTGCAGCAACGAAGACCCAACACAGTCAATAAATAAATAAATAAAGTTATTTAAAAAAAAAAAGAAGAAGCATAAACTGGAGGCAGTATATTGACAAGCCTGGAAAGAGGAGAGATATTAAATGAGGAGAGAGAGAAATCCAGACAAGGGTGATAAATCAGGTGTGCAGTGGAATGGAGACAGAGAGAGAGAGAGAGAGAGAATGGATATAAGAAATACTACAGAATCGAGTGGTCTTGGGCAACTATGAATATAGGGCACAAGGAAGAATAGAGAGAGAGAATTTCAAGACTTCAGAGCTATTTAACACGAAGACCAGTAATGTCATTGAAAGAAATAAAAAAAGTTGGATAGCACACCAAAACCACAGGCCACAAAAGCAAAAATAGGTAAATGGGACTACATCAAACTTAAAATCCTCTGCACATCAAAGAAAATTATCAATATGGTGAAAAAGCAATCTACAGAATGGAAAAAAAAATTGAAAAGCATATCTGATAAGCGATTAATCTCCAAAATATATATAAGAAACTTTCACAACTGAACAACAATGAAAACAACAACATCCAGTTAAAAAAAATGGGCAAAGGACTTGAACAGACATTTCTCCAAATAAGATATTCAACATCACTAATCAGTAGGGAAATGCAAATCAAAACCAGATGAGATATTACCTCACTCCCATCAGGATGGCCACTATCAAAAGAATGGAAAATAACAGGGATGGTGAGAATGAAGAGAAATTGAAACACTTGTGCACTGTTGGTGGGAGTGTAAAGTGGTACAGCCATTACTGAAAAGAACATGGAGGTTCATTAAAAGATGAAAAATAGAATTACCGTATTATCCACCGATCCCACTTCTGGGTATTTATCCAAAAGATTTCAAAACAGGATCTCAAAGATATTTGCACACCCATGTTCACCACAGCATTAACACAATAGCCAAATTTCCACTGACAGATGAATGGATAAAGAAAATGTGGAAAATATAAATAACGGAATGTTATGCAGCCTTAAAAGGAAGGCAGTCTTGTCACGTGCTACCACATGCATGAACCTCAAGATCATTATAAATGAAATAAGCCAGTCACGAAAGGACAGATGCTGTATGATTCCACTCATGTGAAGTACTTAAAGTAGTCAAAATCAGAAGTAGAAAATAAAAGGGTGGTTGCCAAGGGCAGGAGGAAGGCAAGAGGAAGAATTAGTACTTAGTGGGTGTAGAATTCCACTGTTACAAGACGAAAAAATTCTAGAGATCTGCTGCACAATACTGTGAATATACACTACCAAATTACACACTTAAGAACGGTTATGATGGTATATTTTATGTTATGTTTTTTACCACATTAAAAAAAATAGAGAAGTAAAAAGAGGAATTTGTTTGTTTGGTGGAGGGCAGTTAACGTTAAGCCTGATTTTGTTGCATATATACACACCCTGCACCTAGTGCCAAAATGTCCTCTATAAAAATAGCAGATTATGTTGTCAACTCTGAATGCTTGAACACATCAATTTGTCTTACATGTCACTTTTTTGGGACCGTGCCCCACTTCAACTTTGGCCTCCATACAGCTGCTCCTGTAAATCCCTTACATGGTTCAATAAACATGGACTATGAAACAACATTCTACCCTACTGATGCCAAAACAAAACACTCCAGGATAAATGCAATTTTGCAAATTGTTTCACAGTCCAGCAGTTGCTATTTCATGTTCAGAATCAGAAGGCTGCTCCTTTTTATTACAAAACAGCATATGTACATCCATCAAACCCTTGTTCCATTCCTTATGGGAAGGGTAAGTCAGAGCCAAGGAAACCGATTGACCTTTATTTTTCTATGACAACGCCATTTCAGTTCAATTCAATGTAGTTCAGCTTAAAAGACATTTATTTTATGTCTATTTTTGCCTGGCACCAAGGATCAAAGGTGAGTGAGTCAATACGCCTATCTTCAAAGAGCTCAAAGCCCAACCGGTGAGACAACCACACACATAAATAAATATAATAAAAGTTCTCCTGTAGAAGCATTATCAATACTATAAAAACACAGATTGGGGAAACCAACTTCTTGCAGTAGTCTCTCTCTCTCTCTCTCTCTCTCACACACACACACACACACACACACACACAATACAGAAGGGATATTTGAGAAGGAAAGGAAAGGAACTGACATTCTGAGGCTCTCCTATGGCCTGGGTACTTTATATAGATTCTCTTATTAAGTCCATCTTTCCCACGAGGAAACCAAGGCTCAGATGAGCTCTGAATCAAGTCTGCCTAGCTCCAAAACTCATGCTGTTTTAGGTGAGTAACAGTGTGGCCAATGAACAACAGGGAGGCGCCACCACTCAGAACAGAAGGAACAGGAGCACACACAGACCCACAAGCGCCTGACGCGTGTGAGAGGAGTGATTAATGCCATGTGACTAGAGCAGAGAAGATGATGGTAATACTGGCTAAAGGTAAGTTTGGGAAGGTCAGCTGGAACTGGGTTGTGAGGGTCTTCTATTTATCAGCAAGTAATCTGAACTAAAATCCTGAGGCCAGTAATGTTCAAATGACACTCTAAGGACAATGCCCATATAAGAAGTTCTGCATATTTTTATATGGGGAATTTGGGGTAGGATTTATTTTAAGAAAAAAAAAAAGGGTTCCATTTCTAAAAACCATATTTTAAAAAAACCCGCAGGAGCAAATGGAGGGTCACTACAGGCTTTTAATCATCCATTTGTGCTTTAGAAAGATAAACATGGTGGTTGTGCAGGAAGGGCAGTCATCTAAGGAAACAGCTTTTGGAAGGAGACCAGTCAGGGGGCTTCAGAAATAATACAAGATAAAGCTTTTCAGGGTCTGGATAGACACAGACAGTGGCAGAAGGATGGATTCAATAATTAAAATATATAGAACTTGGTAACAAATTTGCTGTGGGGAATAAAAAAAAATCAAGAATGACTACGTTTTCTAGTTCAAGCAACATAGTAATACCACTAACTAAGACTGAGAAAGTTTGGTAGGAGGAATAGACTTGGAGAAAACAATTGGTTCACATTTGTTTCGTTTTGACATGCTGAGCTGGAGGTGTCTGCAGGACACACAGAAGAAGACATCACATGTGTGAATTAATTAGATGGGGGATTCTTTTACTATGTGTATCAAATCACCACTTAAAACATCTTATAATTTTATATGTCAATTACACCTCAATGAAGCTGAAATTTTTTTTAAAAGACTAATGAATCATTAAAAAAAAGGGCATCACAAAGTAGATGGACCTATGAACGTGGAACATCAGAGAGTGGGGCTGAAGGTATTTTTGCAGGAACCACTAATGTTGCCTTCTCCCCTTCTGCCTCATAATCATTAAACTCTCTGTTTTCACAAAGCACATGGCCACTCATTTCCCAGCCCCTCTTGACACTACAGGTGGTCAAGAGACTACATTCTCATCAATGCAATTTCAGCAGAAACATTTCATACAATTTCTTTATGACTTCCTTAGAAGGAAATTCTTGACCACTTCCTGGGTGTTGGAACACAGACATGGTGCTGTTGGGCTACAGCAGATGATGCAGATAAAGACAGCACCTTAGGGGATGGTGGAGCAACACGAGAGAAGAAAACTGAGATCCTGGGGACCAGATGGAGCATAATCACCCATCTACCTCTTTGTTACAGCAGCTTAGCCTCACTCAGACGAATGCACGGGACATCAGCATATAGCTGAAACCTCAGGATGAATGAGATCACCAGAAAAAGGAGAGAAAACTTAGAGGAATACAAAAAATGAACAACAATCTCTAAAAAGTGAAGAAAGGCCCTTTTACAGTACCAAAAAGAAACAGCCACAGGGATAGGAAAAGGTCAAGAGAGAGGAGAGTACTTCCAGACAGGAAGAAGACTGGTTTAGAAATAATTTAAAATGGGGCAGAGGAAAACTAAGATGGAGATTTAAAAGAGGTTAACCAAAAAAAAAAATAAAATAAAAAAAAAAAATAAATAAAAGAGGTTAACCAATGTGGTGACTTTTGCCAGAACAAAGCTGGTGAAACAGTAGGGGTGGGTGGCCCTATTAAAAGTTAATAGGAAGGAAGGAAGCAGATCCAGTTGGGGAAGACTACTGTTTCAAGCAGTAAAGAAAAGAGAGAAGGAGAAAAGTATTTTGAGGGTCAGGATTACAATTTTTTTTTTAAATTTATTTGTTTATTTATTTTACTGGCTGTGTTGGGTCTTTTTTGCTGTGCTCAGGCTTTCTTTTTAGTTGCAGTGAGTGGGGACTACTCTTCGTTGTGGTGCGTGGGCTTCTCGTTGCCGTGGCTTCTCTTGTTGTGGAGCACGGGCTCTAGGTGCGTGGGTTTCAGTAGTTGCTGCACGTGGGCTCAACAGTTGTGGCTCACAGGCTCTAAAGCTCAGGCTCAGTAGTTGTGGCGCACGGGCTTAGTTGCTCCGCAGCATGTGGGATCTCCCTGTAGCAGGGATCGAACCCGTGTCCCCTGCATTGGCAGGCAGATTCTTAACCACTGCGCCACCTAGGAAGTCCCAGGATTACAATTTTTATACAGGCTTAAAACTCCTAAATGCACGCTGACTCAAAGGAATTAGAAACCAGATAACAAGGCTTATTTACCATAGTAGATCTGACAGGTTCCCCTTCCCAGCACCAACACTATAAGTCAAGAAAGTAAGGGAGGAGGTCAGATTAAGGTTTTATCCTAACCTTAGAACTTCCAATAGTAAGACAACATCCCAAGAAAATCTCTAAGATTTAACAAAAACTTTTGGGAATTCACATTTTTGTAAACTCTTCAGTAAATTTTTGCATATTGACAAATATCTCCAAACCTATATTGGTGGTGCCTCTGTTACCAGATAGCAACATAAAATCCACACGGGTGCATAAGATGGGAAGCGAGTGACAGTTAATTTCCCAAAAGACACGCTATTTCCATCTATCACATCCCTGCAACTTTCCCATCCCCAAGAGAGGGCTCCAGGTGCATGCTCTTCTTTAATTGGTTTCTATTCTCACCTTCCTTCTAAGTCATCATTTTCTGGGATAATTGGTATCTGTGAATTCTCTCTAGAGCCCGTTTCCTTCTACTGAAAAGGAACTTAAATTACAACCTAAGGAAGAAATATATTCTTTGTTTAAACTGAATTTTCCCTGTTGTTTAGTAGCCATCCCACTTGCTGCATTGTATAGTTATACATAGAAAAGTAAAAAACAAAAAAAAAAACAACAAAAAAAAACAGTAAATGATCCTCACTAATATTTGAGCCCCATCTTCAGATAATTGATTTGATTAATTGATTACAACTTATTTACTCTAATAACTAGGCAATAGATTGCACATTACTGCACATTCTTTTCTTTTACCTGCTAGTGAAAGCTTATATACACATTAATGGCTAAGTACAGATTTTACGAAAAATGTTTGAAAGCTGTTCTGTAATTTTCCACGTATCACAGGATTTTGTGAACCACTGCTCATCCCTTTCTACAGCTGTACTCGTCATATGCGGGGGGGATGCTATTATGGTATGGTATAATATGACCATATTATGGTGGGGATACTATCACTGTAAATCGAGGGTAATATGAGAAATTTATCTTTGAAATGCATTGCTGTGTTTAAAGACAAGCTGAATACATTATTCTTTATATTACACAGTAAATTCCTTCTGTTTATACCATAAGAAGAATTTCTCGCTGGTCCTACTTCCAGGAATAACTGTTTCATGTGAGAACTGACATCATAATTTTCTAGATGTTGAAAATCAAATAACCAACTGCTTCCTTCATAGGCTTCTAGTAAGCTTAGCACCAAATCAGTGTTCTCCCTTTGCAAATGCGTAAGATTTTATGGTATATATTTTTCAGAATAGGCTCAGTCCTAAATCCATTTTACTTTCCAACCCTTATCCTTCCTTTGCCTTAACTACCTTACCGAATTTTAATTTAGCTGTTTCCTTACTCTCTATATATATCTTTGAGAGTTTCCTCAAATTTTAAGTAGGGAAGGATATAAATGGATGGATCAACTGATGAATGATTGACATACACACCTGATATTGCTAGGATTTCCATCATAAATTAATGCATTCATTCATTCATTGTCATTCATTTGACAAACACTGGTCCAGTTTCTGCTGAGGGAAAAGCACTGAAACAGGCACACGACGGATATAGATAGATCCTACCCTCAGGAATTCTACTTTGTGCAGATAAGCCATAATACACAACTAACAATATATGATTAAAAAGTGATCAGTGTCATAAGAAAGGGACAAAGAAAGTGGAACGAAAGTCTGATCTGACAAAGATTGCATTGCCAACTTATGCTAAGGACCATCTTTCCATGAACCCAGCAGAGGAGGTTAAAGCTCTCTTCACACCATTGTTGGAAGCTTTCAGGTGAATCAACATAAGTTATCAAGTACCATTCTGGACTCCTTTAGAGGAGTTGTCTTCTCAAAGTAGGGAAAAGATGAATATAATTTTTAAACAAATTAATGGATTCCAGCCTGGCGATTAGGAAATAGTATTCATAATAGTAAATTTTTTTACACACCTTGAAAAACATCAAGATATTATCTAGCTTTTCAAAACGATTTTGTCATAGTCACAAAACATTTGTATGCACATAATACTATTCTAAATATTTATTAACAGAAACATACGTTATTCTTAATATCAGGTTTTGAATTTAAATTATGACAGTTGGTTGCTTTAAAGTCTAAATAAACTAAGTTCCACATAAGTAGTAGAGACAGAATTAAATAGGAAAAATGTCATTTAGGAGATATTTAGAGTCAGCTCCAATATGCCCTTTTTAGTTTATTTATTTTCTCAGAGCAATATAGTTAAGTTTTAGAATGAAAAACTGCATTAAGAACCACAGTTTCTGAACATGATACATTGGTACCCTTGAGAAGGTCATTAATCTTTTTGAAAAAAGTAGAAAAAGAGAAAAAATATTTCATTGTAAAATACATTCGGAATTACAGACAATAGCGAGAATTCTCAGTACCTTTCCCATGTGCTCACGTGTATTAAAGAGGAAGGTGAGTGGGAAGGAGCATACGATGTATTCAATATTTCAATCTTATTCAACTCAGAACACTTTTTTTTTGGCTGCATCACGTGGCTTGAAGAATCTTAGTTCCCCGACTAGGGATTGAACCTCGGACCACAGCAGTGAACACATGGAGTCCTAACAACTGGACCTCCAGGGAACTCCCTCAGAACACTTTTTAACACAGAATATCTTTAACATTTCGTGGGCCACTAGAGCCCCAATTTGGTAAATGTTATTGTAGGGCCCGTTTCACATCACGGTCAGGTGTTCTCAGGTAGATCAAATGCAAGACCTTTACGCAGCTTCTGGTATTTGGGTGAAAACAGAAAGAAGAGTTGAGGGAGAAGTGCTAATTTAATATGAATTTCTCCCACACAAAATCCCTGAGCAAATTAGAGTCATATATTTCTGTGGTAGCCAAGCAATGTCTCCTTCCCAAAGATGTTCACATCCTAATCCCTATAACCTACGAATGTCACCACAGAGGGCAAAAGGGACTATTCAGGTGTGATGCAGCTAAGGATTCTGAGACGCGAGATTATCCAGGTGAGCCCAGTGTAAACACTAGCATTCTTATGAGTGAGGCAAGAGGGTCAACAAGGGAGAAGGTGATGTGATGACAGAACCGGAGGTTAGAGTGATGTTTCTGAATATGGAAGATGGGGTCAGGAGCCAAGAAATGCAGGCAGCTTCTAGAATGTGGACAAGGCAAGGAAACAAATTCTCCCCTAGAGCCTTCAGAGGAATCACAGCCCTGCCAACACCTTGGTTACCACCCAGTGAAACCCACTTGGGACTGCTGATCTCCAGACTGTAAGGTAATAAATTTGTGTTGTGTTGTTTTTAAGCCAGTACATTTACAGAAAATTATTACAGCAGCAATGGGAAACGAATATAATCTCTTACTAGTCAGAAATTTAAAAATTAATCTTATGAATCATAACTCTAGTTTTCAGTGGTTTAAACTATTGTTTTTTTGGGGTAAAAATACTATTTTAAGAGAAGCACTAGATACCTGTGAAGACTGGAAATAATTTGGGGGTGAGGCTCACTTACCTTTTAACTCAAACATTTCTTCTACTGAATTTTTTATAAGAAGCATATATTATTTTAATGGAAAACAATTCATTGCAATTAACAAAATAATTTGGGTTCAGATATTCAGTAGGGTCTATCAGCAGTTCATGCATCTTTTCAGAGTCAGAAATAACCATGCCCTTCAGTAAAGCTACAAGAGCTGACCCACTTAGGCAAGGGTATTGTTCAGTGCAGGAATACGTGTTTATGCAGCAAACCTATACCTAAGAATGATTTGGTCCGTTTTGGATAATGTTTTGCAGGTGTAATTGTTCCAACAAGGAAGCCAGGAAGATGTCTATGTTGCCAGGCTACTGGGCAAAATTTCCCAGAAATGGCAGGCCTCTTGCTCCTCATTCTACAGAAAAAAAGAGAGCCATCTCCATTGACCAATTTCCTTCTGGTTCAAGACAACTCCAGATCTGTTTGTAAGCCAGGTCTCTGTCAGCTGGTACAACATGTAAAAATGTTAACTAGCTCCAGAAAAAGAACTCAAGTCAAATAACTCTCCATGTCAGAAGCTCTGACAGAGTTCAAAAGTATTTTTCCTTGTTAACCTTTTTTAAACGTGTTAGTAATTAGCCATGTTCCTGAATACACAATATGAAAGCTTTTAGATACACAATCTGAGATTAAAATCAAATAAAAGAAACTGAACAAAATAAAACTGAAAGAAACTGAAAAAAAAATACAAGAAACTGAAAGGTTGTTCAGTCTTCTAAATATGCACTGGGAGTTTGGGGGTGGGGTGGGGGTTTGTTCAGTTGGTTTGGTTTGGTTTAGTTTTGTTTTGTTTTGTATCACACACTTGCTTAAAGACTAAGATGTTGGGGCTTTAATCTCTAAAAAGAGTGCATCCAGTCCTCACTCAGGCAGTGAAGTGAAGGACCAGATCTTCTGTAACAGGGATTTTCACACGCATCTAGATTATCAGGTAACAGCAAAAAGAAGCATGTAATTTCCTCTCGAAAGCAGAAGAAACCAGTCCTAACAGCATTTAAGAGAGCAGTTGTCAGGGCTTCCAGACGTGTTCTTTGTGTGCCCCGTGGAGGAGGGAGGATGTTATTCGGCGAAAAGCTGAAGAAATCAATGCTCAAGCAGAACAGTATGAAAAGTGTATACTTCCGCTTTACCATTTTAAATGATGCTGCTTCTAAGAGACAGTTGACTGCAGTGGTGATGAGCTGACCTTCTGTACCACACTTATCTGTGTTGGAATCCGGTCTCTCCTAAGGGACTTTGAGCATTACTTAACCTCTCCTCTTCTTCATTTGTAAAATGAAGGCGATAATACTAACACCATTACCTCATAAGGTTGCTGGGATTGAATGAATTAATATATGCAAAGTGCTTCTAAGCACCTAGGTGTAACAAGACACTGTATATGTACTAGCTCTTATGGTTTTACCTCTGCATTTTTTCTGTCCTAAATGAATCCTCAAAACCTTAGCTGCCAGCTATATTCTCCCCTTGGACCCTCGAGGAATACAAGCCCTTGGCTCTTATCCCCACCACCACCACTCCCAACCTAACCCAGAATCTGCCCCTCAATCCAGGACAATGACTTTCTGGAGGACAGAATTCATACCATTCTCAGAAGCCTTTATATCAGCACTCAGCCTACGCCTTCCAAGGAACGCTCCCTCAAGCCAGGCAAGGGGTTCCCCTTCTGTGGAGCGTCTCGGAAGTATTAATGCTGAGTGGAAAGAAAGTGCTCTCTGAGGGATGCACTGCACTGCATGCTGGCTGTTCCTCTCCTCCGTAACCACCTTGCTCCTACTGTGCTCTGGACCATGAGAATCATCTGATGAACATGCCGATTCCTGAGCCTATCCCGAGATCCTGACTCCGTAGCTGAGGTAGGGCCCCAGGAGAGGCCACAGACCACACTCTGGGAAACTCTGCCTGTTCCAAGCAGAGCTGCTTCACCTAGTGCCTGCTATTAGAGCAGGACTGTGTGTTATGCGTCTTGGTACCTCCAGATCTAACATGCAGTAGTTGCCTGATAAACGTATTGTTGCACGAATGAGTGAGAGCAGGAGGAATAACACCTGTCCTTCGTAGGTGGGAACAACAGTCTGCTGCCCAACACACAGAGGAGAGCAAGACTAGCAGAGAAAGATCACACTTGGCATTTTTAAGAGGTTTTCCTCTTTAGGAGTTCCAGGTACAGCAAACGTACAAGACAAAATTTCAACCGCTGCATGTAATGTTTTAAGTCGTCCTTCATCCTAGATATGGACATTTTTTTGATCGAAGACCAGACATGGGTCATTCCTGCTTAAAATTGGTCATTGATGTCTGAACTATCTTGTCATGGATTAATCGTGAAGTGACTGAAAAAATAAGTGGCAGCCTCCGTGTTCGTGATCTTCTTTCCTCTGCTTTATACTTTATTTTTCATTTAACTAGCAAAGTGATTCTGTGAGAGTCTGTGGTACTCCAAATCTTAGTTAATATACCCAATTCACCAAAACCACATCTTAATACTTA
This sequence comes from Hippopotamus amphibius kiboko, assembly GCF_030028045.1. Classification (NCBI taxonomy): domain Eukaryota; kingdom Metazoa; phylum Chordata; class Mammalia; order Artiodactyla; family Hippopotamidae; genus Hippopotamus; species Hippopotamus amphibius. Next base: position 82,232,260 of record NC_080198.1, read on the forward strand.
AAAGTCATTCAAATGTGGCAAAATATTTAGCCTCACCACTCTTTAGAGACTCAGCACACGTTCATGGTATCTTTCTGTCAAAGTAGATAGAGTATCACTAGAATTACCAAAAGTACCTCTTGTTTTCCAGACTGTTACTAAAATATGTGTGTGCTCCTTCAGCAGATTTCATTGAAAATAGCCTGATCCTAAGCATCAGGGAGCCATCCGTTCTCTTCCAACCTGCAGTGCTGACTCCGTTATTATCTTGGGCATATCATTTCAGATCACTTAACCTTTCCGCACTCTGTATATCTAAAAATCCTGGGACCAGTGAAAGAAAAGTGCTTGTCAGCTATTCTATAAGAGCACTGGAAAAAGAAATGAGGTAATGCTGAGAAAGGCCAGTTTTATCCAATCACATGGACAAAGGGGTTGTGCAAAATGTCTCCTTAGTTCATGGACAGATGGTGCTCCTGAGAACTGAAAGATTAGAGAAGAAAGTAAGGAGAGGAGATGCTAGTAGCCTAAATCCACAGGGGAAAGAGGAAAGAGTGGCCATGATTTGATAGGGGAACGTGCAGGAATAAAGCTAAGATGAAGACCTCCCTGAGGTGAGAAATACATGGGAAAGAAAAATGCCATGAACACAGGAGAAATAGTAATTCTCATGAGTTGCTAGCAAAAGTAATTTGCCATATCGACTTTCAGGCAAATGTCATTTATTCTAGAGTAATGTTTGATGGGAATGTTAATTTATCATGGTTCTTTGGGCAGGGACGGGCAAGGCAGAGGAGACGAACACTCTATAACTACAGCTCACTGTTAAAACTCAGTGTTGTTTGCAGTCTGTTCTTTTTTTGGACTGAGACAACCTGAAAAGTAGTTTCTCAGCATGTAGCCAGGTCTCCGCCACAGGAAGCTGGGACCCCAGAAATTCTAGGTGAGTCTTCATAAAGGCTAATACCAGAATGACAGAATGGCCTCTCTCAGCAAAAAGGCTCAGAGGAGCTAAGACTTTTTGTTTTTTATTTTTTCCTTCCTGAAAACAGTTGGGAAAAGAACAACCATTACTACTCAGATCTGGGGGGGAAAGTGAAGAAAGGCAGATAAGCAGCACTATGTATTGAGCATCAATTTGCCAGGGGCTGTCCAATGGACTTCGCCTGTGCTATTTCATTTAATCCTCAAATATTAACCAAGTTTATCTTACTGAGCACTTACTATATAGTAACCACTGAACCAAGCATTTTGATAGATTGTTTTAAAGATTAAATAAAATCAGGAATTGGATATTATCATTATTCCCAATACATGAATGAAGAGGATGAAGCTTAGAAAGCATAAATAATTTGCCCAAGGTCACGTGATTAATAAGTGATCCAGGGTTAAAACACAGGTCTGTGTGACTCTAACGTTCATATTTATAATAAAGTAACACACAGAAAGTAAAAAAAATCCAGTAATTATTTTTCTATTAAAATATAAGTATCTTAAAATTCTTTAGTTTTCTCATATACTTATGTATCCATAATGAATAGTAGGTACAGTAAGAAAAATATTTAATCCAAGAAATCGCAAAAGAAACACCCTAAATATCCATAAATAGGAAACCAGTCACGTTATGGTAGAGTAAAATGCTATATGGCCTTTAAAAGAATAAGCCAACTGTACTTAGACAAATCAAAAAGTTGATGAGGGGAACTTCTTTGTACACATTCCCAGGCAATAAATGCAAAAAAGGAATGGAAGAACTAGAAAATCATTTTGCAACCCTTAATGGAATAATGGACCGAGGCAGTAATAAACACTGGATGCCAAAAACATTAGATAAAATGTTGATGGGAAACTTTACAATGGGCAGATCAGACTGACACCACTCAGATCCTCTGCTCAATCTTTGAATCACTCAAAGTGAAACGTGAGACATGTGAGCCCCTAAGGTGATGCAGCAAGAACATAGCAGGCACCATCTAGGAAGGATTCTTGCCAAAAATATTAATCTGAATCCAATCAAGCCTCAAATACAAGGGACACAGGAACAAGCTGAACAACACTTGGAGGGAACAGTCAAATCCAGAAGGTGGGGTCTTCTACAGGATAAATAACTTAGTTTCTTAAATGAATAGATGGCTTTTTTAAGGAAGAGAATTATTAAAGTTTAAAAGTTTTAATGAATGCCATACATGGACCTAATTTGACCCCTAATTTAAACAAAACAACTTTAAAAAGACATTTTTGAGAAAATCGGGGAAACTGAAAACTAGACTGGATTTTAGATTATATTAAAAAATATTAATTTTCTGAGATGTGATAATGGCATTGTAGTGGGGTTTTGTTAAGTATATCTTAGGAATACATACTAAAGTATTTATGGGTGAAATTGTATGATATCTTGGATTTATTTTAAAACACTCCAGAGATAAAAGGGGAGCTACAGACGAAACCAGATTAGCAAAGGTATTGTTATGGAAATCGTCCAACATACACAATAGCAGAGAAATAATACAATGAATCTGCATTCATCCAACTTCAACATTTTCCCAATCTTGATTCAAGATCTTCCTCCCACACATATTTTTTCTTGTATATTTTACAGTAAATCTCAAACATCAAACAACATATCACTTCACTCATAAATATATCAGCATGTATCACTAATCAATAAGGAGTTTTTCTTTTTAACATAAGGACTAGGCCAATATCACATGAAAGAGTTCATGATAATCTCTTAATATTTTCTAACATACAATAAGATTGTCAAAATATTAATATGTATATTGAAGCTGGATAATATATACCTGTGGGGTCATTATACATGCTTATTTTGTGTAAGCGTGAAATTTTTCATAATAAAACATTTGCTTGAAGAATAAGGTGACTTTCTATGTAGTGATATGGAACAATGCTTAAGACATATTAAGTAAAAAAAGATACAGAATAATGTATGTACTATGCTACAATTTGTGTTTAACAAGATATATAGAGATGTGTGTGTGTATATATACATAGATACATGACTATATATACACATATGTGTATATATAGTCATGAAATATAACTGGAAAATACACATGTAACTAGAAACAGCAGTTGTCTCTGAGAAGGGGAACTCCTCCTCAGAGGGGGAGAGGAAGGGAGAAGATATTTTTATCCTTTTGTATCTTTTGAATTTAGGATAGTATATTATATATTCACAAACATAAATCATTCATAATTTAAAAGAAAAAAATTGTATAGACACCTGCTGTATCATCAAAACTAATCATTAACTGTGATTATCGGTCACAGCTTAAACTAATCTAACTTTGGTATCCTACCAGATTTATGTTGGAAAATTGCCCTGATATCTCTAAAATCAGAAATCGCCAGCCATCTGTTTAATCTAATACTGTGTTCTGGGTTTTAAAGCTACTATAGTCTAAAAGATTGCCACTTCAGCTTACTGTCATTTCCCTTACTGACTACCTCATGTTTGGCTTATTTTGGTTCAAACTCTTTTTATATTTCTATGTTCCAGCCTTTCTTCAGTAGAGCAAAGCCTCTCTGTTTATTTCTCTGGTGGTTAAGCTGAAAGTAAGACCACCTTTCAAAACTGTCCCACATCCAAATGAGACCTGTATTACAATCGAGGTGCTACAAATCATTTTCTGTCCTTCCAACCTAGCTAAGTGTCGATCAACTAACATAGCTGGCTAGCTGTCATGAGGGGGGATTTGCCTTTTCTCTAAATTAAATTTTGAATACTTTAAACAGATTAGTGCCTAAACACGAATACACAGTTGTCTCTTTACAGCAACAATTTAGATATAACTGAGGCAGCATATTGGGAGTTTATAAAGCACAAAGGCATCTCCTTTTTAAATATTTTTTTTCTAAATTTCTTCTTTCCAATCCCAAATGGAAAATGAAGCCAGAGTACATAACAAATAGAAAATCATGGAATGTTATTCCCTGTGTGACATTTTAGAGCAACAATTATTTTTAGTAACATCTGGGCCAAATGTTCTTACAGGATTTAGTTTATTCTGAAATTAAATACCATACAATATCAGGATGAGGCGTTTAAAATTCTGCAGTATTATTCTACAAGTAACTTTACAACTAGAAAGAATACGTTTTTATACATATCAACAGTTTTAGTAAGCATGAAATATACAACATGGAGAAACAATAGTCTTTTCTGGACAAAACATAATAGCTATGTGACTATAAAATCATGCAAAATCTACTTTGTAACTCAGCTTCATTCTTCATTAGGGATGGTTTAATGTTTCTTTTGTTATAAAACCCAATGATATTGAGTTATGAGGAAAAGCTATGAATGGCAGAGTTGATGCTTCGACACCAAGATGAGGAAAAGATCTAATATGTAAAATTTTCTGAAACCTATTTTTCATTAACACTTGAATACCACATTTAAAGGTACACTTTTAAGTATCACAAACAAAATATGCAACAATGGGTAGGTATTCTGGCTACCACGAAAGGATTTGTCAAATTGCTTTGCTAAAAACCAAGGCACAAGCAGTTCAGTTTGGATTACTTAGGGGGTTTTTTGTTTTTTTGTTTTTTTCTGTTTTTCTACAACTTATTCTCTTAAAAAGTCAAAGAAATCCTACTCTGAAGTTTCAACCACTGAGCTTACACCAAAGAGCTGGCCTCTGGGTGAATGGCAATTCTCTGAACAAGCAGCAACCTGTACCAGCCACTATGCTCAGCTGAGATGGCAAAGGTAAAACTTGGCCTTTCTCTCAAGGATCTTAAAGAAATCTCAGGTACGTGGGCAACTGACTACCCAGGTTCCAGGACATGAACTGATACACAAAAGGAGGAAAATATAACAAATATGATAATGTGCTTTTTCAGAGTTCTAGTAATATTGTTCTGTGAAATAATTTTATTAGCGCATTAAATTACGTTGATTACCTTTAGGAAGTCCTTAATCACTGCAGAACTTTATAGTAAAGTCTACCATGTTTTGGATTAAGTTAAAAAGAGCTACGCTTTTAATAATAAGGACCTCTAATACAAAATTTTGTTAAATTATATTTTCATTAGGAACTTGCTATGGGGACTGTCTTCTAGATGCTTAAAGTAGAATTACCAAGCAGGTAAGTATCACTTCTAAGTACTCCCCATACCTTTTAACCATATCACACCACAATTAGTTAACACAATGAAATCGTCTCTAAAATAAAGGCGTTCCTTCCTCATCAGTAAATCAACAACCCCCCCATCACCAAATCTGTGTTGTTGTATGTAGATAAAAAGGGCTTTGTCACAACCTTTTAGTTTGTGTACAAAACTCGACAGAAATCTATAGTTGAAACAATAAGCAGAAGTTATAAGAGAAAGCGCTTTAGACGTAGAAAGACCTGGTTGGAATTGCAGCTGACAAATCATGTGCTTTGGTGCAAATTTACCTTACCGTCTGTGGAATGTCCATAAAGAAATGAAATGTTGTACAGGGTATAGTATATGCGAAGTGCTCAGCACATAGTCATTGCTATTATTAGTATTGCTTATGATACGTCCTCAAAGTATGATAAAAAGGCACAAATCAAATGGGATGAGATTAAGATAACAGATCTGAGTCAACAAAAACCAACACTGAGTCTTAAATGACAGAATTTTTTTTTTTAAACTGAGGACAGTAAATAGTCTTTTTCTAAATCAATATACACAGAACTATGTTTCTACCCAGTCTTCTCAAAGGTTGTGTTGTAGTGGTACTTTCACGTGTAGTGTTTGATGTGCAATAGATCTTCATGCCTTCTTTTCCATGCTCAAGACAAAGGACAGAAATATGCTGAAGACCCACACCAAATCCAAAGCCCAAAAGACAATAAACAGTTTTCACAAGGAAGCCCTCCATCTAAACAGTTCAGACAGTTGGGTGTAAATTAGGTTGAAGAGATTGTTCTAAAAAGCAGCATTAATCAAAACAGACTGGAGTGTAGGAGCTTGAATTCATGATCAGAAAAATCAGTCTATAACTTCCATTGACCCCAAACTGCAATCTCAGATTTCACATTGAAACTGGCAGAGTTACTAGCACAGTAAACAGTAGCATCTGGCTCTCATGTGGGATGGTGTATACAATGGACTGATCCATAACTTTAGTCTACTTTAGACATTTAGATGGATGGGCTAAGAGCCCAGTGTGTTATAATAACCCTGAAAAGCTTTTGGCTCTGGCTGTGAACACATTAGCATTAACTTAAATCTGTTGCTTTGTTTACAACGAGAGATATTTGCTTGTGCTTTCAGCCTAAATGGACCCAGTTAAAGGCACCCAAGACCTAAGAGTGAAATTTACAGCCAGGACAGCAGCTATTCACTGTATTGAGGCCCCACTGAACTTTTTTTTTTTTTTTTTTGCATTTCCTCTTAAAGTTACATCTTTTTAAAATAAGTGGTACCTTTATTTGGAGTCTCTTGTAGTAGGAACATTAATGCCTAATTTCCTTTTTCTGTTTTTCTCCCCTCTCCATAACCTGAAGCTTAAAATAAAAAATCAGAGATTCCTTGACTCTGTCACCATTTAGAAATGTCACACATGCAGCCATTTGTTTCTGAGCTAAAGAGTGCAGGCTCTTTAGAACAGTGTTCCAATTATTCTTGTTGAAACCACTCAAAGCTACCATAACTAATTTCTCCCAATATATCACTATAGTTTAATGTCTTGAATGAAAAGATGCCCTCACTGGACCAGTAGAAACTGATTATTGCACATTAAGGATATAAGCAGAGGGCCTCTGTATCGTAGTCAAGGTTTCCAAAAAATGTAATTAAACAACACACAATCTAATTGTGTTTATTGCTTTACAAATAGCATTAACATAGATGAATTATATGTGACATTTATTCATATTTATGCTGATTTCAAACAAACGTGAATCTCACCCTGACTCAAATTAGATTGAATAATTAACAGATGAGCATTCTAATACCATTAAGGGACAGCATAATATTGCATTACATTTTAAATTTCATTGTACTAATAAGTAGGCATTGTAGTATTCTGTATATTCTATCCCTCAATCAATCAGTATTTTTTGAAATCTCTTTGGGGTATAGCAGTAATCTAAGGAGAGCAGGTCAAGCTGAAACTTTATTTTAAATTAAACATCCCTTATAAATGGTTTTAAATATACACAAATAGGGCCTGCATAAAGAAAGAAGCTTAATATGACTCAGAAAACTGCCCAAATGGGAAGAAGCTTCTAAATGTTCTTGTGGTATTTCATTTGCCAAAACTGAACAATAATCCCTTTATTAATTAGGGTGTCCTCATTTCCGGTAAGGCAAGATTGGAAAACTAATGATCAGGTAGTTGAGATCTCATCACATGACCTGCAAAGACTATATACATGCTATGCCCCTAAGAAAATGAAACAATTTTCTTTTTTAGGACTTTCCAACCTATTCCAAGATATTCTTAGGAAAGTGAAATGGCAGTGCTCTTACTGTTCCAGCAATACTACAGCTAAATAAAAAGAAAAGGAACCTGAAATTGAAAAAACACCTAAGTTTGTAGGAAAATACCCTTTCCTTAAGTTATGTGATTTCAGAGGTGCACTGAGATCTGGGTTCTGGTCCCGATTCTGTCACTCATCACATGTGTAACTCTGGCCAGTTTCCAACCTCTGTAAAGTAAGGGGGTGAACTGTCAGTCCTTAAGGTTTGTTCAGCTCTAAGTCCCTAACTGCACGTGTCTTCCCTGAAAAGCAGCAATCTGGGGTATAGATGGCCTTTCTGCATTAATCATAACCTGTCCAAAATAATGATTACAAAGGAACAGAAAGACAGTAAATAGAGTTTGTGAGAGTGAGATGGGGAAATGAGTCATTTTCTTCCATTTCTTTTCATAGCAGTGTATTAATTTTTGAAGAAAAGAAATTCTAAAACTCCCATAAATGGCCATCTCTACCCTGAGAAGCAGGTAGTGTTTGCTTACAAAGAGATGAGGGCTTCTCAAGTTTAGGTCCAAGGAATCAACACGCCCAAGCATGGGCATCACTTCATCAGGCTTCCCCTCAGAGAGATGCTGTTTGGCACGTGGCCAAAAAAGGGGGTGTGGTCTCAGGCTGGTCAGAGAAGGCAGAGAGAGAGGGCTGGGTCAGTAAGAAGACCTCTGAAAACATTCCTCACACGGTGCTCACCTACCCTTCCCCGGTGGAGTACCAGCTGCATTTCCTCTGCCTTTTGTCTCTGCAACAACTAACAATATTACAAGCAGTGCTAGTGCCCTTTCCAGCATAAATCTGGCTTCACTCAACAATATGGAAGGAGGACAAAGTGGGGTGGGGCAGGACAAGGGGAAGCTTCATTTTTCTGTGCTTCATTTTATTTGGCTTGTACTCTAGTCCACAGAGCTCACGGGATGAATTGGAACCCTGTCTGCACTGAGTGTTCATGCAATTCAGTGGAATAAAATGGCAAGTGAATAATCCATGTTCACAACACTATGGGTGGGGCAAGCTCTTGTCTGTTGTTCGATGTTCTGTGACTTAAATCATCGATTGCAAGATGCTATAAAAAAGAATAGACCTCATCTCAGCTTACTCTCTTTGCTCCCATCTCACCGTCTTTCCCACTGAAAAGTTTCTTCAATCCCTAAATGTTTCTGGAATCGGTCTTTGGCCCCAAAGTGTACAGTTTGTGCAGAGACTCACAGAAAAGACTAGTGTTATCCCTCAAAATAAAACAAACAAAAGAAAACAAATATTTTTCAATGCTAAAGACATAGCCTAATATTTATTTGCTATTGTGTTTCAAGTGGACATCCTATACCTTGACCTAAAACTCTGTTAAGTGTTCATAGAAAAGTGCTAAGACAAATAAAACATTTGTTCTCCTAAATTTCCCTTTAAAGTCCCTTCCAACCACACACGCTTATTTTCAGTCTCTAAAACAAATTTAGTGTCATATGCCCGGAAGAAACAGTAAGATGTTACTGAATTTATTCCGCTGCTCTCCTAAAAGGCCACACCTAAACATCACCAAGGTGAAGATCTCTTCTGATGCACGAGTGTGGGAATGTGATGCTTGTTACTGGCAAAAAAACAAAAAGCAGTGCTTAGAAATCTGCACTCTCGCACTTCTCACTGCTCTTTAATTGGGCTTTTGAAGCAGGCAACAATTTGCTTGCTGGGAAAAGGGAGAGAGAACTCCATCATTCTTCCACTACCGGCACCTGTTCTGCCAGCTGACACCACCTAATATAAACCTGACCGTTAAAAAAAGGCAATTTACCAGTAACTACCTAAATCTACATGCTCCTCACTGCTGGTTTACCCTCCTTCCTCTCTCACCACCTACTCACCCAAAGCAGAAAAGAGGCGGCAACCACTAAATATTTCTCCAGCACAGACACAGCCAATATCTTAACATAAGCAGTGATTCTGATCAAGAGAACCACCACCCTGTTTCCCCTCTCCCCACTTACCATACAGAGAATACCAAGCCCACTCTTGGGTCTGTGAATCTGAAATCAATTTGCTTTAACCAGATCTAAAAAATCTACCCTGCAATTACAAAAATAGAAAATGAAATTCAGGAAAACACATCACGTGTAGAACAAACAAATCAGGGCTGGGGGACATTTGCACATCAGCGCTGCCTATGAACTCCAGGATGGCACAGAAAGCAAAGCTGCCCAGCCCAGATCCAGGAGAGGGTTTTACAAAGGGCTTTTAGGAACCCCCATCAACACCAAAGCTTCCTTTCCGCTTCCAAAATGCTCTGAATAAAGACCTTCTTTAAACACTTACTGGGAGCAGCAGCTTCTCTCAGCAATGTGCCCGTGAGTCACGCAGCAGGAGGGGCCCCAGAGCAGGGCAAATCGGAGAGCCCCCAGCTTCCCTGCAGGCTGACGTCTAGGAGACAGTAGCCCAGCAGCCGACTTTCCCATTACAGACTCAGACTGTAATCCATGTGCTTTCAGCGGGCCAGTCCCAGCTGCCCATAGAGCACCACATGATCTGCTCTGACATCAGATCAGCCAGACGTGACAGCCCATCCGCCAGCCTCTTCCACACTCATGGGTTGCATCATTTGGGTGCCTTTAGCTTGCCTTTTAAGCAGGTGGTATAGAGTAAGGAACTGTTGTTTTCTCACAAAATTTTTTTGCCTGATTCCTTCTGTTTCTAACAGGAGGAAAAATATGTAAGAAAGCACTTGGATTTGTTTGCAGCCAGAATTTATCAGCTATATGGGAAGTAACTGGACTTCCATGCCTGGTTCAGGAAAGGTGAGGAATGAGCCACTGTCAAGATGCCAAAACCAGGGGAGTGATTTCATCTGCAAATCACCACCACCTCCCCCACCTTTCTGTAGGTCACCATGTATTATATATCTGCATATATGATATCATATATATCAGAAAATATCAGTGGGTTTTGTGTAGATTTTATAAGCTAGTCACCACTGATTTTAGTTCATGGAAGAAGATCTCAGGGAGGTAACCACTAGACTCAGTGCCAATTACAATAATTCCACTCTGAGGCGTCTCATACACAGTCTAACAGAAATAGACTTGCAGGCTAGACAGACAGACAGGTAAATAGGTAGAAAGTCAGGATCATCTATTCAAACCTCTGTTCATTCATTCAGTAACCATTTATTGATCACCTATTAAGTACCCAGCACAAAGGGGGAATATTAAATTGGAGGGGGTGAATATTTGAACAATATGCATAGTTTCAAGTTTTTTTTTAACTTGGCACGGGGCTTCTAATTCTATTTCTGTAATAAGTTGTGGAAGTAATAGCTTTATCAAGGCTCCTTATGATATGTTCTGCGTCTAACACTGAATCTGAAGGGTGATAACAAAACCATGTTTTGCCCTCATTTCATTATGATGAATGATAATAAATGTAAGCTTTAAAGTAAAAATGACCAAAATCATTAAGCTTTTATGAAGCAAAATCATAGCCAAGCTAGGCAGCAATGACCAGAAATGTATTCTTCCCTCAACGAGAGGAGAATTCACTCCGTCTGCTTTAACTGTACTACTTCCTGTGAATTTGGTTAATCAACTGCATTTCAGATATTTATGTAGAAACAGGAGCTCCCTAACCAGATTACAACCCACTGAATGTCATACACCTTGGTATCATTTACAGTGACGTAAACATAATAGGTGTTCAATAAGTAGTGAAAATAAATGAATTGACTCCAACTGTTTTATCTTTATGTGGCTTATTCCCAATAGAGATTAAATGGAAATTAGTTGCTCTGTGGAATCTCATATTGAATTCCACAGTCACAAGCAACCTGATAATTTTCTCAGGGGAACACATCACAAGCTTGATGCAAAACAAATAGATGACTTAAATATTACATCTAAAATACATAGATTATTAGATTAATAATTATATAGATAATAGGTTATTCTTAGATTAGATTGTTTCCATAACAAAGAGGATATGTAGATACTATCTAAACACTGATATTATAGCTTTAATAATATCATAAGAAAACAATACAACCCACTTTAAATGTAAAGAACAAAGCTAAAATGTTTTTGGTTATTCTATAGGAAAAAGCATATTAATAAACTAAGATACAAGAAAATGAAAATGATATATTTTTCTACTTGTGAAACGTCCTTTTGTTTAGTTTCTTGGCATTTTGCTCACCTTTAACTTTATAAACATAATTAACTGGAACATTTTAAAATAATACTTGCCAGGTATGTGTCTGTAGTGAGACTCCACTTAGTGATCTTCTGCCATTATCTCTTACTATATGGGCTAAGTAAAGTGGGAAATTTGGCCTCATAAACAAAATGCTCCTTCCAAATCTATACAGCTAATAAAAATTTAATATTCAAAAGACTATCACTGCTACTGCTAAAACCCTAGTTCAAACTACATCATCATTTGTCTCCTAGACTATGGCAACTGCCTCCACTCTGTCCTCCATACAGGAAGCAAAATCTTCTTCATCAAATTCAATCACTTTTTTGCTTGCAACCTTCCACTAGTTTCCCATCTCATTGAATTCCTTACCGTGGCCTCTAAAACCCTTCAATAATAGTGTATAGATGTTTCTCAAGAGCGTTTCTTCTCTAGTAAGTAACATATTGAATATTACTCTCCTTGGCTGAATTATTGTTCTTGAAGTAATTAACACATTTTCTATAATTGATATATTTCATTAGGATAGACTATCAGAAAATGGAATTATTGAATCAAAGGATATGGTCTTCTGTACAGCTCCCAACCTCCCTTTGCAGCTGGATGTGGCCTTGTAAGCAGAGTTCTACCTCTCTTGCTTAAGAGAAAATTGTTTGTCCTAGACTTCTTTCTTTCCCCTTCATGCAAACTGGAATACAGACTTGCCTGTGACCGAGCTTCAACCACGCATTAACACTTTGGAAATGGCAGAGAAAGAGAATGGAAGGAAATGTGGCCCCCAGATGACCACAGAAAGCAGAACTGTTCTTCCAACCCAGACCCCTCACTATGGACTGTTACACGAGAGAAAAATAAATTTGTTTTTCTAAGACGCGTTGACACCTCTTTGTCACAGAATCTTAGGCTCTCTCCTAACTAATACCAGTGGTCGCAACTTTTTTTTTTTTGGATCACAACTTTTTAATATTACTTAATTCGTATTGCCCAATCACTTAGCAGAAAGCCAAAAATCAAGTGACATTTCCACCAAGTGTACAAGATTACAGTTTTACTGCATTCTTGTCAACACTGAAGCTTATTTCTTTTAAAGAAAATCTACTAAATTGATATGGGAAAATAATAGTGCATGTTCTCTCTTTTATTATTAGGAAGTTAAACATGATTTAGTGTTTATTGTCATTCCATCTTTTGAGAATTGCTTATTCATGTTGTTTCCTATTTTTATTGGATTTTTAGTATTCTTGCCCATTCTGTTGAGCGTCATAGTTTGTCTTTTAATTCTGCTTTTGGGAAACATGCTGACATGTTTTATTGTCATCAAATTTGTAATTTTTCTATTGCAACTTGTTCCATGGAAAGCATTCCCAATGCCCAGACTTTGAAACCTAAATGCCATTACCCACTAAAAAGAATCAGGGTTTTTAAGGGAAAAGGCTGATTTCAGATCTGAGGCAGAGAAAGCATAAGGTAAACTTAAGACATTCTCTTATGCCACAAAGCAAGGAAAGTATTGAAGAGCATTGGCATCGTGTCCAACGACACAGGAATCAACGTGGGGAGGCTCCCAAAGGCCAACTTCACCAAAACCTCTGTTCTAATTACTGTGGCCATCTATGTAAGAGCCACGCCAAAACTGACTTAAAACAACTTTTATTCTTTGCTCAAATCTTTAGTCTCGGCAAGGCTCAGTGGGTCAACTGGTGTCTAACCCTACTCAGTATCAACTGAGCATCTCAAAAGCTGGAGGCTAAAATCTACTGAGAGCGTGTTCACTCACATGTCTGTTGCCTGCACGTGAACAGCTAAGGAACAGAAAAATTTGGACTTCTTAGTTAACTCCCTATATCTCTATGATGTCTTTCCATATGCTCTTTTCAATGCAGCGGCTTCAAGGTGATTGAATTTCACTAAACACGTGAAAGTGTTTAGTGAAAGAGAGTGCTGGGCAGAAGTGATGGAGAAGCGTCAATATCATATTATAAAGAACATGTGGGATCAAATATGTTGATGTAGCCTTCTTTGGTAAACACAACTACAGCATCATAAAGACTACCATAATTGATTGATGTACTTGAATATATAAAAACCCTAATGACACTCCACACAGGGACAAAAACCCACATTTGCCACTAACTGAGATGACAGTTATATCAATTCCTTACTCAAAAATCGGTAAAGAGAAAAAATTAAGTATTAATTCTTTCTTTTCCACATGGAACTCTATTTCAGAGTAACAATTAGCTCCAGTTGATAAGGGGAAGCTCTTCTTGACAGAAGAATTCCAATTAATGAATGCAAGAGGACTGACAGAAGTGGAAAAATCACCATTTTGCAACTTGTAATGGAATAAGTGGTTCAGACAAGAATCAGCAATGGATGCTAAAAGCACTGAGTATGAGGTTGACAAAGGACTGGATTCTAATCTACTGCCAAGTTGTCAACACACAGAATATTTACTTGTCTTAAGGGGAAAAATCGTAACTTTACAATGGCGTGATGTGGCAATTTTCACATTAACCATTCACCCAGTGATGAGGCTTAGTATCATAAAAAGTAGAACAAGTAGGTATTATGCAACCCCTAAAATAAACAATATAATATTCACGGCATCACCCATGAAATATTCTTGACAAGAATGTTTTACCTGACTTTAGTCATAACTTGATATCAAAATTTCGAGTTTACAGAAAATACAGAGGGGAGTTAACGAAAAGTTCAGTGAAACCAGAAGGAAACAATCATGCAAGCCCACATGATGAAATTCTACCAGATAATTGACCCAGTCTCCTCAACAAGTAAATATAACTTTTAAAAATGGGGAGTAGAGACAGGTGGAACTTTCCTAAACTAATAGAGAAATAATACAATAGCCAAATAGTAAGGTAGGTCATTGATTAGATCCTAGTTTGGCAAATTAGCTAAAAACAAACAACAACAACAAAACCACACACTTTGGGGACAACTGAGGAATGTGCACTGGGTATTAGAAGATATCAGGAAATTTTTATTAATTTTTCAGATGTGATGATGATAGTATTATGCTTAGTTAGGAAAAATACCCTTATTTTAGAGATGCATAGCATAGAATGTAGGGATAAAACAACACGACTGTAAAGTATTTCCAAATGCTTTAAAAAGAAAATTAAGTAAATATGGCAATATAGGACTTTTTTTTTTTTTTTTTTTTTTGCTGCATTGGGTCTCTGTTGCTGCTTGCAGGCTTTCTCTAATTACAGCAAGCAGGGGCTACTCTTCGTTGTGGTGTGTGGGCTTCTCAGTAAGGTGGCTTCTCTTGCTGTGGAGCACGTGCTTCAGTAGTTGCGGCACGCAGGCTCTAGAGTGCAGGCTCAGCAGTTGTGGCACAGGGGCCTAGTTGCTCCATGGCATGTGGGATCTTCTCGGGCCAGAGATCGAACCCATGTCCCCTGCATTGGCAGGTGGATTCTTAACCACTGCACCACCAGGGAAGTCCCTAAATAATCCTTCTATTTCTCCTCAGTTGTTGTACTTCTTTTGTCTCTTATTAAATTATTGATACAATAAAGCCTATCTCTGAGATAACTATTCCACTGATATATCTATACCAGTGTCATTTTAATTTAATTATTATAGCTTTATGCAATGATAAAACAACCTTATCTTTTCAATTTTTAAAGCCATTATTGACCATTTCTCTTTTGTTGTTATTATATTCTCAAGTTTGGTTTATTTTTTATATTCCACATATAAGTGACATCATACAGTATTTATCTTCTCTGTCCATTTGTTTTTTGCGGGATAATTTTTTAAATTTGCCCCCAACCTCCAAAAAAATCTGATTTTTGTTTGTCTGCTTTCTATTGAGGTTTGATTAAAATTGAATTGGAAAGAATTATCATCTCTACATTACTGACAATTAACACTTAATCTCACTCAAATTATAAGTGCTCTAGTTTTTAATTCTTCCTCATATTGAGTTATAAAGTGCTTTCTTCAAATTCCTCAACCCCACAGTTTTAGTTCTGCTCTCTGGAGTGACATAAAATTTGTGTACTCCTTCTTCTACATAATTGAAGAGAGCAATTAAGTTCCCAGTTTATTCAGCCATTTCCTGTTTGACATGATTTTTCACTCTCTTCATTGTCCTGCTTATCCACTTCCAAATATGCTCCACTTTGTCAGTGTTTCCTCTTGAAATGTGAAACCCAAATCTAAGGACTCAAGACTCCAAATATATGGGATCTGAGAAGCACAAAGAAGGGATTATTATTTACCTTATCCTGAACACTCAGCTGTAATTAATGCAGTCAAGATTTGTATCCACTTTTCTTGGCAGTCCTCTACAGTATTGGCTCAGAATGAGCTTGCAGTCAACTAAAATCACTAGAACTTTTCCAATGAATTGTTCTTAAAATAGATCTACATTTTCTTGAACATAAGCAGACGAATGCTGAACCTATTTGTATATATATATTGTTAGGTGTACCCTTGTGAAATTTCATCTTTTCCACATTGGTCCATCATTTCAGACTGATTATAAATCCTAATTTTACTTTTCAAGGAATGAAAACTTAGTCCTCTGTAAAAGTAATAAACATGTCTGACAAGGAGTAAAGAAAAAAGTCCAATGACAAAATAACCAAATGCTTCATTCTGGGGGATTGCCCAAGGCCAAGTTGAAACAGTAGATCTTTAGCATTTCCTTACCTATTAGGAGACCTATGAAAAAAAGGAGCAAGATTAGTTTGATCTCACCTGCTCTTTGTAAACCCATACTGATCCTAATGATTCTCTCTCCCCAGTCTGAATGCTCACATACCTCCTATTTTAAAATTCATTCTGGGACTTCCTAGGTGGCGCAGTGGTTAAGGATCTGCCTGCCAATGCAGGGGACACGGGTTTGAGCCCTGCCCCCAGAAGATACCATATGCCATGGAGCAACT
Organism: Hippopotamus amphibius kiboko; assembly: GCF_030028045.1. NCBI lineage: Eukaryota > Metazoa > Chordata > Mammalia > Artiodactyla > Hippopotamidae > Hippopotamus > Hippopotamus amphibius. The sequence goes on from NC_080198.1 coordinate 82,248,809, forward strand.
AAGCCCGTGAGCCACAACTATTGAGCCCATGTGCCGCAACTACTGAAGCCCACGTGCCTAGAGCCCGTGCTCCACAACAAGAGAAGCCACCACAATGAGGAGCCCACGAACCACAATGAAGAGTAGCCCCCACTCGCTGCAACAAGAGAATGCCCATGTGCAGCAACGAAGACCCAACACAGCCAATAAAAAAATAAATCCAGGGACTTCCTAGGTGGCGCGGTGGTTAAGAATCTGCCTGCCAATGCAGGGACATGTGTTCGATCCCTGCTCCAGGAAGATCCCACATGCCATGGAGCAACTAAGCCCGTGTGCCACAACAATTGAGCCTGCGCTCTAGAGCCTGTGAGCCACAACTATTGAGTCTAAGTGCCACAACTACTGAAGCCTGCGTGCCTAGAGCCTGTGCTCTGCAACAAGATAAGCCACTGCAATGAGAAGCCCGCACACCACAATGAAGAGCAGCCCCTGCTCACCGCAACTAGAGAAAGCCCATGTGGAGTGTCAAAGACCCAACGCAGTCAATAAATAAATGAATAAATTTATAAAAAAAAAAAATAAATCCAATAAATAAATAAATAAATTTATTAACATTCATTCTAAATTTTGCTGAAGACCAATGTCAAACCCAGTAACACATCAAAATCCAAAGTTTAATCCCTTTCTGAAAATATGAATAAAAATCACCCATCACCTAGTATCTCTGCCATTCTCCAGCTCTCCTCAAAAAATAGTAACTGTGAATTGCATTTACACATTTTTCAGTGCTCTGCTATATCATTCCTTAAGTCCTAGAACCATGAACTTATTATGGTACCTGCATGTACTTCTGTGAAGGTGTTTGCATACATATTTGTCTCCTCAATCAGATACTGAGTCACAGTCAGTTCAATTCAACCTACAGATAACAAATATCAGGTATTTTAACAGTAACTGTGATAGGAGACAGGAAGGCAACAGAGAAAACAACAGAAACAGAGACGCAGAACAGCACAGTGTGTGCAGGGACTAGAAACAGTTCTGCACTGCTGGACTGAGAGTTATGGAGTAGCAGGAAATAAAAATGGAAGTTACTTAAAAGAGACCTCAATCAGAGAGTCCCTTGGAAACCATGCTAAGAAACTTCAACTTTATCCTGTAGAAGAAGGTTGGAAACAGGCCACCCAAAAGCCAGGTTCCCCTGCAGACTCAATTTGTTTGCCTCACACAATCTTAGAAAAAAGATACAAAAATCCACAGACCTGTCTACTTTGTCACAGCCCCTACATCCTTGTGGTCTTAAACTGCAACCAGAATATTAGCTCTTGGAGCACTGGACCTTTGTCTGGATCCTTTATAATGGGTCAGTGTCCAGGGCATACAAAGCATCCATAGGCTATGTTGGTCATCTTAATAGATGCAAAAAAAACTTGACAAAGTTCAACATCCTTTCATGATAAAACCCTCAACAAATTGGGTATAGAAGGAATGTACTTCAATATAAGAAAGGTTATATATGACAAGCCCATATCTAACATCGTACTCAACAGCAAAAAGCTGAAAGCATATCTTCTAAGGTTAGCAACAACACAAGGATGCCACTTTTGCACTTCTATTCAACATACTACTGGAAGTTTTAGACAGAGTAACAAGACCACAAAAAAAAGGCATCCAAATAGAAAAGGAAGAAGTAAAATTTTCTCTGTTTGTGGATGACATGCTCTTATATATAGAAAACCCTAAAGACTCCAAAAAAAGAAAACTATTAGAATTAATAAACAAATTCAGTAAAGTTGCAGGATACAAAATCAACATACAAAAATCAGTTGTGTTTCTATACACTAACAACAAAGTATCAGAAAGAGAAACCTTTTTAAAAAATCCCACTCACAATAGCATGAAAAAGAATAACATAGATAGGAATAAAGTAGGTGAAAGGAGGAGAAAGACCTGTACACTGAAAACCATAACACACTGAGGAAAGAAATTGAAGCCGATACAAATAAATGGAAAGATATCCTATGTTAATGAATTGGAAGAATTAATATTGTTAAAACGTTCATACTCCCAAAACAATCTATAGATTCAATGCAACTCCTATCAAAATTCCAATGGCATTTTCCACAGAAATAGAAAAATGCTTCTACAATTCACATGGAACCACAAAAGACCCTGAATACCAAAAAAATCCTGAGAATGAAGAACAAAACTGAAGGCATCATGCTCCCTGATTTCAAACTATATTACAAAACGTTGGAGAGGGTGTGGAGAAAAGGGAACCCTGCTGAACTGTTGGTGGGAATGTAAGCTGGTACAGCCACTATGGAAAACAGCATGGAGGTTCCTGAAAAAACTAAAATTAGAACTACCATATGATCCAGTAATCCCACTACTGGGCATATACCCAGAGAAAACCATAATCCAAAAAGAAACATGTACCATAATGTTCATTGCAGCACTATTTACAATAGCCAGGACATGGAAGCAACCTAAATGCCCATCAACAGATGAATAGATAAAGAAGATGTGGCACATATATACAATGGAATATTACTCAGCCATAAAAAGGAATGAAATTGAACTATATGTAATGAGGTGGATAGACCTACAGTCAGTCATAGAGAGTGAAGTAAGCCAGAAAGAGAAAAACAAATACTGTAATGCTAACTCATATATACAGAATCTAAAAAAAAAAAAAAAAAAAGGTACCGATGAACCCAGTGACAGGGCAAGAATAAGGGTGCAGATGCAGAGAATGGACTGGAGGACACGGGGTTGGGAGGGTGGGAAGTGAAGGCGAAGCTGGGATGAAGTGAGAGAGTAGCATAGACATATTTACACTACCAACTGTAAAATAGATATCTAGTGGGAAGTTGCTGTATAACAAAGGGAGATCAAATCAATAATGGGTGATGCCTTAGAGGGCCAGGACAGGGAGGGTGGGAGGGAGTCACAGGAGGGAGGGGATATGGGGATATATGTATAAATACAGCTGATTCATTTTGGTGTACCTCAAAAGCTGGTACAAGACTGTAAAGCAATTATATTCCAATAAAGAGCTTAAAAAAAAAGATAGTCATTGTAAATAACATTATTAAAATCAATACTGGTTATTAACTAAGCCTCTTGATTATCTTCCATGGTGGCCTTTGATATTTGGTAATTGCTTGAGAACCTGTAAGAATATCACATATGATCAAACTCTGATAAACTACACTAAAGGCATATTTGCAAACATTGGGAAAAAAACTATATTACATAACTATAGCACTCAAAACAGTATGTTACTGGAAGAAAACAGACACATAGACCAATAGAACAGAAAAGAGAGCCCAGAAATAAACCCATGCCCATACAATCAACTAATCTTTGACAAGGGCACCAAGAATACGCAATAGGTAAAGGATAATCTTTACAAAAAATAGTGTTGGGAAAACTGGACAGCTACATGTAAACGAATGAAATTGGACCCTTATCTTACACCATACCCAAAAATTAACTCAAAGTGAAAGTCTTAATTATAACACCTGGAACTGTGGGATTCCCTGGTGGCACAGTGGTTAAAAATCTGCCTGCCAATGCAGGGGACATAGGTTCGAGCCCTGGTCCGTGAAGATCCCACTTGCTGTGGAGCAACTAAGCCTGTGAGCCACAACTGAAACTGCTCTTTAGAGACTGCAAGCCACAACTACTGAAGCCCGCGTGCCTAAAGCCTGTGCTCTGCAACAAGAGAAGCCACCGCAATGAGAAGCCTGTGTGCCACAGCAAAGAGTAGCCCCCACTCACCGCAACTAGAGAAAGCTCGCTCACAGCAACAAAGACCCAACACAGCCAAAATAAAATGAAATAAATAAAATTTTTTGAAAAAAAGACCTGGAACTGTAAAAGCCCTAGAAGAAAACACAGGGAAACAACTTCTTGGCAATGATTTTTTGAGTAGGACACCAAAAGCACAAGCAACAAAAGTAATAGTTAACAAATGGGACTATATCAAATTAATAAACTTCTGTACAGCAAAGAAAACAAACAACAAAATGAAAAAGCAACCAACAGAATGAGGTTGCTCACACATCCAATAAGAGGTTAACATCTAAAATATATAAGGAACACACACAACTTAATAGCAAAAAAATCTGATTAAAAATGGGCAGGGGATATGAATAGACATTTTTCTGAAGAAGACATACAAATGGCCAACAAGTACATTTTAAAATGCTCATCACTAATCATCAGGGAAATGCAAATTAAAGCCACAATGAGATACCACCTCACACGTTAGCATGCCTATTATCAAAAGAACAATAGGTACCAAGTGCTGGTGAGAATGTGGAGAAAAGGGAACCCTTGTAGACTATTCATAAGAGTGTAAATTGATATAGTCATTATGGAAAACAGCATGGAGATTCCCCCCAAAATTAAAAATATAACTACCATGCAACCCAGCAATCCCGCTTCTAGGTATATATACAAAGGGAATGGAATCAGCATCTTGAAGAGATATCTACACTTCCACTTCACTGCAGCATTATTCACAGTGGCCAAGATATGGAAACAAGCTAAGTGTCAGTGGGTGAATGGATAAAAGAAAATGGGGTACAGATACGCAATAAAATATTACTCAGGCATAAAAAAGATAATCTTGCCATTTGTGACAACATGGATGATTCTAGAGGCCATTATGCTAAGTAGAATAAGCCAGACACAGAGAGACAAACACTACATGATTTCACTTACAAGTGGAATCTAGAAAAGTCAAAACTCGTAGAATCAGCAAACTGAATTGTGGTTGCCAGGGGTTGGGGCTGGGGAGTGGGATGATGTTGGTCAAAAGGTGTAAACTTTTAGTTGTAAGACGATAAGTTCTGGGGATCTAATGTACAGCATTGTGACTATAGTTTATACTATACTGTACACTGGAAGTGTACTGAGAGAATAAATTCTCAACGTTCTCACCACAAAAAAAAAATCCAAAATTGGTAACTATGTGAGGTGATGGATGCATCAATTAACTTGATTTTGGTTATCCTTTCACAATGTATACATATAATAAATCATCACATTGTACAATCTTTAAAAAGGATTGTGAATAGATTGTTATTTTAATTATCATAAGAATTTTTAATTACTTAAGAAAGACCCATTTACATACAATTAATGACACTGATTTCAAATTATTCCTATTTAGTGACACTTTCTTGCACTTTGTCACTCTGTCTTGACATACTGCCAAAGAATATATGTCAAAATAGAGAATGTAATTTTTTCAATCATTCTTTAAGTCAGATTTTAACTAATTCAGACATCTTCCCCGAACAGTTTAATTTGTGAGGCTGACATATATGAAGTCACATACAAATATATTTACTATAGACCTGGGTTCTTCTACTGAATATCTCATCATAGACAGCAATCTTGGTGGAATAATTAGGGAATATTACATAATGTTTATGATTCTAGACTCAAAACCCTATTCTGCTACTTACTAGCTACAGGTAAGTTACTTTACCCCTTTGTGCCTCAGTTTCCTTGAGTATAAAATGGAGATTAAAATAATACCTATTTTTAGAGGGTGTGGGGAGAATTTAATGTGTATAACGTGTTTAGTATGCTACCTGGCATGTAGCAAGGCCTTTATAAACAAACATTCATTACTATAAGAATCAAAATTGAATCCCTAATCTTTTTTTAGATACATTTTCTCTACATTAAAGATATTATTTTTATATGCAATCACGAATAACTAACATACTAATAACTGGTATTTATATAAATAATACAACAATCTTTAAAGAAGGGATAAGAGAAAAGTGACTTTTCTAAGCTACAGTACTTGTGAAATATATTTTAAAATTTTGAAGAATTTTCAGGTCCCAAAGTAATAAGCATCATTTTGAGATGCACAGTGAAAGAACAACAGTAAATGCTTATTGACTGACCTATAAGCAAATAAGTAATCTTTCTTTTCTGACACATTTTGCACATTTCTCTGACCTATTTTTCCTACTCATTTTTCTTTCCTCATTCTTATGTCTTCATATACTTTATTTTTTTTTATAAATTTATTTTTTATTTATTTTATTGGCTGTGTTGGGTCTTTTTTGCTGTGCGTGGGCTTTGTTTTTAGTTGCGGTGAGTGGGGGCTACTCTTTGTTGCGGTGCACGGACTCCCCATTGCCATGGCTTCTCTTGTTGCGGAGCATGGGCTCTAGGCGTGTGGGCTTCAGTAGCTGCAGCACATGGGCTCAATAGTTGTGGCCCACAGGCTCTAAAGTGCAGGCTCAGTAGTTGTGGCACAAGGGCTTCATTGCTCTTTGGCATGTGGGATCTTCCTGGAGCAGGGATCAAACCCGTGTCCCCTGCATTGGCAGACAGATTCTCAACCACTGTGCCACCTAGGAAGCCCGATATACTTTAAATATATACAATTTTCCTTGTCAATTACACTTCAATAAAGCTGGAAAAAGAAAAGTCTCTCCAGGCTGAGCTGCTGGCCTGGCCCACTTCATTGGTTCACACTACCTGTTATGAGGACCAGCAACCAACAGCAGCTGCTACAAGTGCTTTCTGGCTTCTTCTCTTCCCATAAATATGTATTAAGCTTAAAGTAAAATTTTCTTTTTTAAAGAATTTTCTGTTTCTCTGGCATCTGTACATCATTCAACAGCCTTATGATGCAATTAAACCTGAATTTTTGAAGCCTAATTTTCTTACAAACCATGGTCTAAGCCCAGCCCTGTTCCTTGGTGACTTCACATTCAGGGATGATATGACCATGTGGTCACACCCTCCCTCAGTGCCAGTCACTTCCACGCTTCCAATCTGTTCCTCCCTGGCATTCCGAATCAAGTTCTGGATGTCCATTCTCCTGATTACTTCCTTGCTATTCTGAGAGGTGAAATTAGCAGCAAAGCTAGTTAAGGGTTCATTAAATACTTTGTTTTTAGCAGAACAAGACTACCAAAAGTTATGTTTACCAACCTCTGTGCCTGTGTTTCAATTTACATTTGGAAAATATTGGCTGTGTCTTCTATCTTACCCAGCACTCTATAACAAGCTCCTATATAGCATGTCTCATTTTGCTCTCCTGCCATTCACATACAACTGCTTATCTATCTCCACTTCCTGGATTCTTTTGGAAAAATACAGTATCTTGAAATTCAGCGTGGGCTTCCCTGATGGCAAAGTGGTTAAGAATCTGCCTGCCAATGCAGGGGACACAGATTCAATCCCTGCTCCAGGAAGATCCCACATGCCGCGGAGCAACTAAGCCCGTGTGCCACAACTACAGAGCCTGCACTCTAGAGCTCATAAGCCACAACTATTGAACCTAAGTGCCACAACTACTGAAGCCCACACACCTAGATCCCATGCAACAAGAGAAGCCACTGCAATGAGAAGCCTGCACACCGCAACAAAGAGTAGCCCCTGCTCTCCACAACTAGAGAAAGCCCATGCACAGCAATGAAGACCCAACACAGCCAATAAATAAATAAATGAAAATTAATTTATTTATTTATTAAAAAAAAGAAAAGTTCAGTGCTATTACTACCACATCCCTCTTTTGCAATACCATGTACACACTCATAAATATATACACAAAAACCACTAGAGATGCTAATTTTGAACAAAATATTGTTTTAAAACCTGTGAGATTGGCCACACATTGATGATTGTGGAAGCTATTCTGTCTGCTTTTGGATATATTTGGAAATTTCAATAACAAAAGTACTTTTTAACTATTTGTAAAATTATTAGGTTATTTATTCACCAAACATCAATTTTACCAAATGCTGCTAAACAGTAATACAAAGGTTAACATATGATCTCTACCTAGGTTTACCAAATAAAATGCAGAATGCCTGCCCCTATTAAATTTGAATTTCAAATAAACAACAAACAATAGGTTTTCAGTATATTTAGGATATTTATTGTCTCAGATTTCTGGAGTTAAAGAGTGTGAAATCAGTTTCATTAGATCAAAATCAAGGTGTTAGCAGGGCTGCATTCCTTCCCAAGGCTCTAGGGGAGAACCTGTCCCTTACTTCTTTTAGCTTCTAGTGGCTTTCAGCATCCCTTGGCTTGTGGTCACTCACCCCAATCTTCCAGGCCAACATCTTCAAATCTCTGGCCCACTTTTACATTGCTTTCTCTCCTGTGTGTGTGTCAAATCTCTCTGCCTATCTCTTATAAGGACACTTGTAGTGGCATTTAGAGCCTGTCTGGATAACCCATCTCAAGATCTTTAACTTAATCACATCTGCAAGAATCCTTTTTCCATATCAGGTAACATTTGAGGATTCCAGGAATTAGGACCAGATACCTTTGGGGGTCATTACTCAGCCCACCACAGGAGCCACGGTAGACATCTATCAGGGAACACTGGAGAAACACACAAGGAACTGACAGTTCAACTTGAAAGGAGATGGGAAATAAAAGCAGATGTCAAGAAAGGTTTCCTAAATCAGTGATGCCAGAGAATATAAATAACTAATGCAGTAGTGATTATAACAACCAGTAATCAGACCAACCATAACAGACATTAGCTATAAACAACCACTGCAGCCTACCAGTGAGTGCCAGCTGAGCATCAGTCTTGCTAAGAGGATGATAATGTTGGAGGATTGCTACAGGAGAATAAATAAGCAGCAGCAACAGAATGACAAAAATTCTTTACACATGATTCCTGATATACCACTTAGGGAGGCAGGGAGGCAGGAACACCTGTTCCCTGTAGTTTGCGGAGTATCCCCACACCGCCCGTCTCTCTTCCCGTCTTTTTTTTCATTGTCTTCTACATTGCCCTTCAAAACGTTCCCAACACTTCAACTACTTTTATCTACTCAATGTACTCAAAATTTTTACTCAATTATTTACTTAATAATTTTCATTTTATTGTTTTCATAAAAATAGTTTTTTGTAAAAAAAAATTCTAGCAAATATAAAGGTATATAAAATAATATTCTCCTCTCCTCCAACCAAACCCACTTCCCAAAGGTGAGCACATCAACAGATATATCAAGACCTTATCTATGTATATATAACTATATATATATATAGGTAAGTAAATAGGAAGGAACACTCATTTAGCTGTCGGCAGAAAGTGATTATCAGAACAATGCTACCTCAGCCCATTGCGCTCCCAAGGAGCAGCAAGTTATATGCTCCTGCTAGTCATATGCTTTGGATCCAATCCCACAGGAAATATCTCTAATTCATAAATTATTTATTCTATTGTGGCATCCTAAAAGAGAACTGACAATAAGGGCAAGAATTTAAATATCAACCACAATAACTTCCCCTAATCTCCCCCTAAACTTTTCACCCCAAAAGGCTTCCTGATTGTTGCACAGGAACCTCAAATATAAATTACCTAAAACTGAACTTACTGTCTTCCCTCAGAAACCTGATACTCCTAGTGTTTTCCATCTCATCCAGTGGCCAAGCCAGAAACCAGGGAGTTGCCCTTTTCCCCACATCGTGTATCCAAAAAGCCACCAAAGTTCTGAAGAGGGATTATAATATCCTAGATTAGTGAGCTCCTGCTTATCTCTCTGGCTTCATCTCACACCCTCGCAATCTGATCTCAAACCACCACACTCACATTTTTTCATTTTCTTAAGAATGCATTCCTACCCACGCTGGGACTTTGTATGTGCTGTTTCTTCTAAAAAAGAGCTTTCCGTCTCCTTGCTTAGCTAACTCCTATTAAATTGATAGTTCTTAATTTAGTCATCAGTTTCCCCAGGAAGGCTTCCCTCTAATTCGCCTACTCTGGGTTAGGGGTCTTTTTTCTCTTCTATCTCAGCATCCTGTGCTTTCCTTCACTTATTAATACTTAGCAATTATAATTGCCTATTCGTCTTTCACCACCACTAGACCACAGGATCAGTCCACCTTTTTATTAATAGAACCTAGCCTACTACTGGGGACATAGTAGGATCTCAATAAATACTTGTTAAATAAATGGAATTAAATAGGTAGAGTTATGCAGATCCCAGTAGCAAGGTACTGTACATTTTTGTTCAGGGAGGCAGTTCAATGCATGGCTTAAGTAAAATAAACAAAATGGCAGCATGATTGTTTACAGCTTTTTGTTGACTTGGGCATAAGACAAATAAATCCTACCCGCAGCCTCCCCCCCCCCCCCAAAATAAGCCTATTCTCCTCTCTACAGGAAGAAAACCAGACTGTGATTCAGTTGCAAATATGCTTCCACCTTATCTTCCTGAATTTATACAGAACGCAGAAGCAGTAATGTAACAGCAGAGTTGACTGATTCCTGCATGTTTCTGCCATTACCATGGTCCCCTTCACATCCATTAGGATGACATTATCAAAAAAAAAACAAAAAAAAAGAAAATAACAAGTGTTGGCAAGGATATAGAGAAATTGGAACCCTTGTGCACTGCTGGTGGGAATATAAAATGGTGCAGTCACTATGGAAAAGTTTGGCAATTCCTCAAAAAATTATAATTACCATTTGATCCAGTAATTCAGCTTCTTAGTATATACTCAAAATAATTGAAAGCAGGGACTTGAACAGACATTTATACACCCATGTCTATAAAAGCATTATTCACAATAGCAAAGAGATGGAAACAACCCAAAGATCCATTGACAAAGGAATGGCCAAACAAAATGTGGTATATACATACAATAGAATATTATCCAGCCACAAAAAGGAAGGAAATTCTGATACATGCTACAATATAGATGAATCTTGAAGACACTGTGGTAAGTAAAACAAGCCAGTCACAAAATCACAAATACTGTATGATTCCACTTATGACATAAATAGAATAATCAAATTTATAAAGAGTTGAAGTAGAATGGTGGTGACCAGGGGCTGGGGGTGGGGTGTTACTGTTTAATGGGTATAGAGTTAGAAGAATAAAAAAGTTCTGGAAGGAATTCCCTGGCTGTCCAGTGGTTAGGACTCAGAGCTTTCACTGCCAAGGGCCCAGGTTCAATCCCTGGTCAAGGAACTGAGATCCCACAAGCCACACGGCAAGGCCAAAAAAAAAAATATTTTCTAGAGATGGATGTTGGTGATGATTGCACAACAATGTAAATGTATTTAATGTCACTAAACCGTACACTTACTTAAAAATGGTTCAAACATGGCACTTCCCTGCTGGTGCGGTGGTTAAGAATCCCCCTGCCAATGTAGGGGGCATGGGTTGGAGCCCTGGTCCAGGAAGACCCCACATGCCACAGAGCAACGAAGCCCCTGTGCCACAACTACTGAGCCCACACACCACAACGACTGAAGCCTCAGCACCTCGAGCCCGCGCACCTCAACAAAGAGTAGCCCCCAGTCGCCACAGCTAGAGAAAGCCCGTGTGTAGCAACAAACACCCAACGCAACCAAGTAAATAAATAAATAAATAAATGGTTAAAACAGTAAAGTTTATATTATACGTATTTTACCACTTTTTTTAAAGATTAATCCAGTTGCCCTTTCTGATCCTGTCCCTAGATCTTGACATCTTACTTTAGCATTTGTGGCTCTTGTTCGTTCATCTTTCATAGAGAATAATAGTAACCCACCTTACATGAGCACTGGGACTCTATGAGCAACTAAAACAAATCTTGGATCACTTCACCCTGGAATGCAAGACTCGTTGTCATCATCGTGTCAAGTTTCTAAGCGATATAGCCAAAGATGAGGCTTCTGGGAATTGGAATTAATTGGATTTGCACTGTTTGCAGTTAGAGTAGGGGTTAGAAAGGGGGTACAGTGGAGAATGGTCATCTCAATCCCCCTCCTACATGTACTGGAAGGCAACGTCCATTGATAAGACAGCTTCTGTAATACCCCAGTGCTCTCTGTCCCCACTTCAGTGATTCTGCAGTTTAGTCTCCAAAGGAATCCAAAGGAAGCAGAATTGAATTTGTAGGGAGACAGGGAAGGAAATAAAACATAGAGCATGTACCAGATATTGCTTGATAGTCATAATTTCATTTGACTATTATAACATATTATTATTCTCATTTCATAGATGGCCAAATTAAGGTTCAGAGCAATTAGTATTTCCCAAAGTCATTTGCTTGCAAGCCCTGGGACTAGGATTCAAACCTCATTATTTTCTGATTCTTACAGCCCAGGATCACTTTATTGCTCTGCCTCACGGTTGGCTATAGAGTCAATTTCTGCCACTGGCTCCTCCTTGGAAAGAGCTGTGTTACCCTGAAATCAGAAATCTATACCCCCCAAAAAAAGTCTATACCCAAACTTTTATGTTGGCAGGCAAATAAGGCTCCTGGCAGAAAGTTCATTCTTTAATGAAAGCACTTAAGAATTGATTGCCAGCTAGAATAATTAGAGGCAACAGAAGAAAAGTGCTTCTTACCCTTGCATTCAGTACCTCCCTTGGCTCAAAAGGAAAACATCTACCAAGTCATATTGATGAAAGAAATTATACCTGATGCCTGAAGATCACTAAGGTTAAATTCAGGCTTGGATATTGTACTTCCCTACAAGCATTCTAGACCTTGTACACTTAATTATACTTGAATTGCATTTTCAGGATTATTTGTTATGGGATTGATTTTACTTTATTGGCTAGGAATAAGCAAAGCAATAAACAAATAAGATACTATATACTCCGCCTTTATGAATCATTTAACCAACTGAATATCATCCAACAAATGACCGATTCCTCCTCAGACAACAGGAGACTTGTCTATCAAAATATTGCATTAAATACATCAAATTCTTATAAATGAAATCTTACTACACAGCAATTGATTTTATAAGACTTCTAAGTTAGAAATCTAGGCAAATAAACTATTAATTGCATAAAAACTTTCCAAAGAATTTTCATGACCTTTCATGGTTTGTCTGAAAATGGAATCCACTTTTGTCACAGAAGCATTTCAGAGTCTCTTGCAGTGTTAACATGTCTTTCAACACATTGGACTGAGGTGGGGGAAATCAACAATTCATTACTCCATAAACCCCACAAATGAAATGTGATGAAACCCGATGGTGTTGGAGGGGCAGGGGGAGCTGCTAGTTACTCAATGAAGGAAATTGTCTCATTTTTATCTGAGCTTTAGTTTTCTCATCTGTGAAAGATGGAATTGAGCAAAATCATCTCTAAGAATATTCCAGTCTTTGAGCCTCTATGATTTGGTTATTCAGCAATGTGATAAACCAAAATACAAAATAGTTCCTGTCTAATTTTTAATAATTAATAGCATGACGAGATAAAATCCTTAACAAAGGGTTTTTAAGGTAAATGATAATGATAAAAAACTATCTGTCTCATAACTTCTTTCATAAGTAATTACTGCATAACTAATATGCCTATAATGTAAATTTTTTGAACAAAATATAAATAACATTCCAGCCTTTCATATCAATAATCTTGATGTGAACTATCTTAACACCTTAATTTTTGGCTCATTTGTGACTTGCTTTAATTTCTTGGGCAAAATAATTTAATAAATGGCACCAAAAGATAAAAAATTAACTTGAAGATTTTCTTATATTTTTAATACTTTTAGGTTCTTAATTCTAAAAATTGAAGTTCTTTTTAAAGTAAACCACATTGTTGTGGTTTTATTTTATAATTTTGGATCAAAAGGGATGAGTTCATGTTATCCAAAAAAAGAATCTAGTTTTGAGGTAACAGATGGTAAGTTTAAAAATAATGCACTCTTTTCCAAGTGTTCTATAATAAGCATGTATCAAATTTATAATAAAACAAAAACAAAAGAATACCATACCATGCAAATCAAATTCACATTCTCCTTTATGTCAGGACAAAACTTTTCTATTTCTCTCCTTCCTTTTGGCCCTTCGTTTCTTTTTGTTTTTAAAATAGTAGCAAGTCAACTAAGTGGGGAAGGTAGAAAATTATATGATGTATAGCATCTATATGTTTCTAACACTTCTTGTAGCAGACCAAATATTTTTTCTGCTGCAGTTAGCAGAAAGGATAAATTTTTGTGAGACCCAAAGTAAATACCAAGAACTTAAGATGACCATCCTCTCAGCAGCCATTCTATAGTCATCAACAACACTGAACAATGTAGACTACCATCTATTTTTCATGCTAAAAGGATTCAAATTCCAATGCAATATGACCTGTATGTAAGAATGTTTTCAAGCCACTCAAATGTTGAGTGTTACTGGGTACAATTCCGAGATCCTAACAGAAGCAAAATTTACCTCATTGCCCACTGAAAAACGAACTCTGTTACATGTTGGGGAATAAAATGAAATGAGGTTTATCTTCTCAAAAAGTAGTTAGCAACATCCAATTATATAATGTTATTATGAATTTGTCCTTTAAAGAACAAGCTACATGACAAATACATATGTATTCCATGTTTGTTATTTGTGAAGATTAATATATTTGGAAATTCTATCTAGCTAGAGTCTAATTTTTTCAATTCTCATATGTAACCAAGTACAGGCAGCTCTAGAGGTAAGAGGTTTTCTTTATTTACACTTTGATTTTCCAACACCTATAATTTGGGTTCTTACGAAGTTTCCAGAATCAAATGAAACCATTTTCTTTTTTCAAATGTGCGCCCCAATACATGCCTATCTAAAAAAATCTCCAAGATTGACCTTGTTCCTCCAGATTTAAGAAAACTGAGATCATCTGGCCAAGCCTCTCCTAATTTGAGGATCTCCTCTAAAACTTTCCTGACAGATGGCAACTAGTTTCTATTTAAACACTCTAAACACAGGGTTCTCCTGTTTTGTCTGTGTCTCCCCAAAATTCATACACCAAAGCCCTAACTCCAACGTGGCTATATTTGGAGATGGAGCTACTAAGGAAGCAATTAAAATTAAATGAGGTCATAGGGACCCTGATCTGATAGGAATTACTGTCCTCATAAGAAGAGACACCAGGGACTTCTTAGGTGGCACAGTGATTAAGAATCCACCTGCCGATTCAGGGGACATGGGTTCAATCCCTGCTCCAGGAAGATCCCACATGCCACAGAGCGGCTAAGCCCGTGTGCCACAACTATTGAGCCTACACTCTAGAGCCCGGGAGCCACAACTACTGAATCCATGTGCCACAACTACTGAAGCCCACGCACCTAGAGCCCATGCTCCACAACAAGAGAAAACACTGCAAAGAGGAGCCTGCGCACTACAATGAAGAGTAGCCGCTTGCTGCAACTGGAGGAAGCCTGTGTGCAGCAACGAAGACACAATGCAACCGATAAGTAAATAAATTTCCTTAAAAAAAAAAAAAAGAAAAAGAAGAGACACCAGACCACTCACTCATTCACTCTCTCCCTCTCCCTCCATATGCTTACTGAGGAAAGACAATGTAAGGATATAATGAGAAGGCAGCCAGCTGCAAGCCAGGAAAAGAGCTCTCACTAGAAACTGAATCAGCCAGAACCTTTACCTTGGAGTTCTAGCCTCTAGAACAGTGAGAAAATAAACTTATTTTGTTTGAGGCACCTACGCTATGGAATTTTGTTTTGGCAGCAGACTAATACACCCTGCTTCACAAGGTAGCCAATTCCACTCTCAAACAACTCCAAGTGTTGGAAAGTTCTTATTCTAAGCAGAAATCTGCTTTCTGCAGCCTCCACCCAATAATCCAACTTCTGCTTTCTGGAGCTACACGAAATAAAGTTAACCCATCTTCTCAATTAAAGAAAAGATTACACAGAGTCCCCAGTATTTTAACAATTCTTCCCTATCCTTTAGCCTCTTAGTGAAACATACTCCAGTTTACCAAGACTCTCTTTAAAATGTGGCAGCTAGAGGGACTTCCCTGGTGGCGAAGTGGTTAAGAATCCGCCTGCCAATGCAGGGGACACGGGTTCGATCACTGCTCCAGGAAGATCCCCGCTCCAGGAAGATCCCCACATGCAGCGGAGCAACTAAGCCTGTGCGCCACAACCACTGAGCCTGCGCTCTAGAGCCCATGAGCTGCAACTACTGAGCCCATGTGCCGCAACTACTGAAGCCCCTGTGCCTGGAGCCTGTGCTCCACAATCAGAGAAGTGACAGCAATGAGGAGCCCGTGCACCACAATGAAGAGCCTCCGCTCTCCGCAACTAGAGAAAGCCCATGTGCAGCAACAAAGACCCAATGCAGCCAATTAACTAATTAATCAATTAATTAATTTTTTAAAATGTGGCAGCTAGAAAGACTCCTTAAGTCCTCTATAAATAGGAATAATACAGGGACATGATACTTTGCTAAATTAGTCCTAAATTTTCCTGAGGAAAAGCTACTTTCTAAAAACCCTTAAGAGGGAGGGAGCAGTCAATGAGACCACCTACCTGTGAAGAAAAACCTTCTATAAGGTCCCCTCACTCTGCTAGAAATCTAATCACCTGGCTCAGAAATCAACAAGATAGACTTCAAGATCAACTGGCTGGAGACTGATACTTCATGAAAATAAATGAGTACATCATTGAGGACAGATTATTTCTATTTACCTCAAGGTCACTGTGGACAAAGAATCCATTTATTCCTTCCCACCAGTAAAATTCATTTATTTTTATCACCTTTCTTATGTCCAAAATTTCTAAATTAGTCTTCTTTTATTCATTGTTTTTTTTTCCCCCATAGGGATAAACTAAGTAGTCCAATGCACATTTATGTAAACTAGCTCTACTATATTAGAAAAGCAAATAAACCTACTCCTTTGGTGCCTGGGAAACTCCTTAGTGAATCCCTTGCTGTTACCATCTTGGATAGCTCTCTGGTGCTGCTTCCAAGGATGAAAGAGGAGATTTATGCCTTCAAGTCCTGCGCCTTTTGGTTCTTGTCCTCTCCCATCCCTTTTTTTTCTTTGTCTCTAGCTTATTCCAACTGCTGTACTTTTCTTGTAAATATCTCACATCTCAATTGTCAAAAAATGACTTTGAATACCAACTGCTGTGACCCACAACATAGAGATCAAAAGCACAGATTTACTAATGCCATTTGCAGCAATGTGGATAGACCTAGAAATTATCATACTAAGTGAAGTAAGTCAGACAGAGAAAGACAAACATCATATGATATCACTTATGTGTGGAATTTAAGAAACAATACAAATGAACTTATTTGCAAAACAAAAACAGACTCACAGACAGAAAACAAACATGGTTACCAAAGCGGAAGGAGGGAAGGGATAAACTGGGAGTATGGAATTAGCACATACAAACTACCATATATAAAATAAACAACAATGATTTGCTGTATAGCACAGGAAACCATATTCAATGTAATAAACTATAATGGAAACAATTTTAAAAGAATATAAATACATACATATATATGTATAACTAAACCACTTTGCTGTACACCTGAAACTAACACAATATTGTAAATCAACTATACTTTAATTAAAAAGCAAACAAACAAACAAAAAAAGCACAGATTTACTAGAGTAAGGGAGCTAGGGGATGTAAACCACATACACCTGAGTAAATCACTGGTGAGACCTAAAGAATTCAGAAATCTTGGTTGTCCTTTTTAGTCCCAGTTGCTTCTCCCCACACCCCAAGCCCAGAATAAATTCAACTCCAAATTTAAAAAATATGAGTATTTTTATTTTTGCATTCTTACAGTCTGTTGAAAAAGTCATTCCTCTCTAGGCCCTTCTCCACTTCCTTCGTCTCAAACCATCACTGTGCTCAGTGATGATCCACTAAAAATTGAAAGATGGAAGATATCAGTAGGCTGCAATATTTGGAGCAGGTTTTGCCTACCTAACTCATTAATATTTCAGCCTATATGAGCAGAATATGCGCAAACTCATAGGGAACACCCTATGGATAAGAGAATAAGTGTCAACAAAAGCAGAGAGGTAGAAACACCTTAGACATGTCTTAGACATGAGTCCCAGGGTTACATAGAAAATCTCATCCTTCCCACTGAAACTGCCTACTCATGACAGTGGTGCTAGTTTTTCTTTACTCAGAAATGGCCACTGAGTAAACCAGAGTGGGCCTGACCCAAGGGCAGCTACTCCCCCATCTTGACCCATGAGGTGGCCCAATTCAAAGGACTCTTCCTACTGGGGCAATGGAAATTAGTCCAATCAGACTATCTCCCTCCACAATTTTTACTGGAAAATGCAGGGAAGATTGAACAGGGAAGAGGAAAATAGCAAGCAGTCACCCAGAAAGACACTAGAAAACAAAGTCTAGGTCCTTGGTATTTACAATAAACCCCTTTTATTATAAGATTACCTGAATGAATCTCTTCCTTACAACAACAACAATAAAACGCTTAGTGCAATATATTTTAGGAACAGGCAACACATAGGTCTACCCTGATGAAGGGTTTATCCAGGGGATAGTAAAAGGTAAATTCAGAACAGCAGATTAAGGTCTTCACTTGTGAAAAACTTTGAATCCTAGCTATATTTTTCTTTCTTTTTTATCTAATCTAACTTCTTTTTGCCACAGCACATTTGGCAAAACTTTAAAAAAAAAAAGTGCCTATCAGTCGATACAGAAACAAATTAATTTGCAAGATACACATATATGACTTAAATAGCATAAATAATAATATTTGATTTTATAACTATTTGTCACAATAACCAAAGGTATTTAAAAATCTCGTGGTGTGTTGACATAATAAGCAGATGCTGTCTAAATCTTTTTCTTCACAGACAAAAAAGGATGTATATCTCTCACTAAGATCAGGTATATGAAAAGGACATCCCCTTTCACCGCTTCTTTGCAATATTGTAAAGGAGTCTTTGCTAATGCAGTAAGGCAAGAAAAGGAAATAAAAGGTACACAAGCAGATTGCGAAGGAAGACATAAAACTGTCTTTGTTTGCAGATGACATGATCATCTATGTGGAAAAACCAAAAGGATCAAACAAACTCCTGAAGCTAGTAAGTAATTACAGCAAGGTTGCAGGATACAAAGTTAATATATAAAAGTCAATAGCTGGGACTTCCTTGGTGGCACAGTGGTTAACAATCTGCCTGCCAATGCAGGGGACACGGTTTCGAGCTCTGGTCTGGGAATATCCCACATGCCGCAGAGCAACTAAGCCCACGCACCACAACTTTTGAGCCCGTGCTCTAGAACCTGCAAACCACAACTACTGAACCCACATGCTGCAACTACTGAACCCATGTGCCGCAACTACTGAAGCCCACGCACCTAGAGCCCATGCTCCGCAACAAGAGAAACCACTGCAATGAGAGGTCTGCGCACTGCAACAAAGAGTAGCCTCCACTCGCCACAACTAGAGAAAACCCATGAGCAGCAACGAAGACCCTACACAGCCAAAAATAAGCAAATAAATAAATAAATCTTAAAAAAAAAAGTCAATTGCTTTCTACTTACCAACAGTGAACAAGTGGAATTTGAAATTAGAAACACAATAACATTTGCATTACACCAAAAGAAGAAAACAAAAAGAAATACTTAGGTATAAATCTAAGAAAATATGTATAAGATCTATGTGAGCAAACCTCTGATGAATGAAATCAAAGAACTAAATCAACGGGGAGATACTGCATCTTCATGGATAGGGAGACTCAATATTGTCAAGATGTCAGTTTTCCCAACTTGATCTATTGATTTAGTGCAATCCCAATCAAGATCCTAGCAAGTTATTTTATGGATATTGACAAGCTGATTCTAAAGTCTGTATGCAAAGGCCAAAGACCCAGAAAAGCCAACACAATATTGAAGTAGAATAACAAAGTTGGAGGACTGATGCAACTCAACTTCAAGACTTACTATAAGTGGCAGTAATCAAGACAGTGTGGTATTGTTGAAAGAACAGACAAATAGATCAATGGAACCGAATAGAGATTACAAAAATAAATGTGCATAAATATAGTCAATTGATCTTTGACAAAGGAGCAAAGGCAATACAATGGAGCAAAGATAGTCTCTTCAACAAATGGTGCTCAAATAACTGGACATCCATGTGCAAAAAAATGAATCTAGACACAGACCTTACACTCTTCAAAGAAGTTAACTAAAAATGGATCATAGTCCTAAATGTAAAATGCACCTAGAAGATAAACTCCTAGGTGACCTTGGAAACACCACCACCAAAGGCATGATCCATGAAAGAAATAATTGATAAGCCAGACTTCATTAAAATTAAAACATCTGCTCTACAAAAGACAATGTCACGAGAATTAGAAGACAAGCCACAGACCGGAAAAAAAAATATTTGCAAAAGACACGTCTGAAAAAGGATTGTTATCCAAAATATAGAAAGAACTCTTGGGACTTCCCTGGTGGTGCAGTGGTTAAGACTCTGTGCTCCCAATGCAGGGGGCCCAGGTTCGATCCCTGGTCAGGGAACTAGATCACACACACCACACAGCTAAGAGTTTGCATGCCACAACTAAGACCCAATGCAACCAAATAGATAATTATTCTTTTTTAAAAAAGAACTCTTAAAACTCAATAATAAGAAAACAACCAGATTAAAAAATGGGCCAAAGGCCTTAATAGACATCTCACCAAAGAAGATATATAGGGACTTCCCTGGTGGTACAGTGGTTAAGAATCTGTCTGCCAATGCAGGAGACATGGGTTTGATCCCTGGTCAGGGAAGATCCCACATGCCATTGAGCAACTAAGCTTGTGCACCACAGCTACTGAGCCTGCATTCTAGTGCCTGCGAGCCACAACTACTGAGCCTGCATGCCACAATTACTGAAGCCCGGGCACATAGAGCCCGTGCTCCGCAACAAGAGAAGCCACCACATTGCAAAGCCCGCGCACCGCAACGACTAGAGAAAGAACACTTGCAGCAACAAAGATCCAATGCAAACAATAAGTAAATAAATAAATTTAAAACACAAAAACAAAAACCTCACCACTAAAAAAAAAAAGATATACAGGTGGCAAATAAGCATGTGAAAAGATGTTCCACATGATTTGTCATCAAAGGAATGCAAATTAAATTAATAAGTTACCACAACACACTCATCAGACTGGCCAGCATCAAACACTGGCAAGAACGTATAGCAACTCTCATTCATTTTGGACAGAAACGCAAAATGGTGCAGCCACTCTGGAAGACGGTTTAGCCACTGTCTTACAAAATTAAACATATCCTTATCTTACAATTCAGCATTCATGCTCCTTGGTATTTACCCAAAGGAGTTGAAAACAGGTTCACACAAAAACCTGCACACAGTTGTTTATAGAACCTTTATTCATAATTGCCCAAACTTAGAAGCAACCAATATGTCCTTCAGTAGATGAATGAATAGACTGTGTACATCTGGACGATGGAATATTAGTCAGTACTAAAAAGAAATGAGTTATCAAGTTATGAAAAGATATGGAGGAAACTTATATGCATATTTCTTTTTTTTTTTAATGCATATTTCTAAGTGAAAGAAGCCAATTTGAAAAAGTTACGTATTGTATGATTCCAACTATATGATATTCTGGAAAAGGCAAAAATATGGAAACAATGAAAAGATCAGCAGTTGACACAAATGGGGTGGGGGCTAAAGAGACAGAGCATAGAGGGGTTTTAGGACAGTGAAAATACCCTGTATGATATTATAATGACATATTATCACATCATTATGCATTTGTCCAAACTCATAGAATTAGAATATATAACACAGTGAGCCCTAAACCATAGACTTTAGCTGCTAATGATGTGTCAGTGGAAGTTCATGCCTGGTAACAAACGTACCAGTCTGGTGTGTGATGTTAATTACGGGGGAGGCAGGAATTCCTTGACTGTCCAGTGGTTAGGGATCCTCGAGCTTACTGCCAAGGGCCCAGGTTCAATCTCTGGTCGGGGAACTAAAATCCCTCAAGCCACACAGCACAACCCCCCCCCCAAAAAAAACAACAACAACTATGGGGGCGGCTCTGCAGGTGTTGGGACAAGGGGTATATGGAAAACCTCTATACCTTCCTCTCAATTTTGCTGTGAAGGTAAAACTGCTCTCAAATATAAAGCTTTTTAAAAAAAGATGTACGTCTACATCCAAATCTCATATTGCCATATTTTTTACACACAGTGAAGAATGGATTTTGCAAGCCAAAATATTTTAGTCAACATTGTAAAAAATTTACAGGCTATCTCAAAATAAGATTGATTTTTCTTGTGGATGAATTTAAGGATTAAAGCCTTTATGGGTCCAATTGGTAATGCATAATAACTGGGTCTGCTTTATAAGGATTTTTTTAAGCAAAGCAAAAGTAGCAAGAAAGTTTAAAGGAATAAGGTGCTAAATGTTCTCTCTTCTGTCTAGTAGTATGCTTTAAAAAAAATTTTAATCATAATTCTTTAATTGAAATATCTTCCTCAACTCTCTGTGAAGTGAGGACAGCTGAAACCTTTTACAAAACAAGCTTAATATTCAGAAGAAGAAAAAAAAAGCAAGCATCCAGTGGTCCAAGATAACCTCAACTTAGAATTTACCTACAATGCAGGAACACTGGCTACTAAGGATTGCTAACATAGGAATAAGAGAAAAGCTTACAGTTAAAAAACAACACCAATTGGTAATGATTTATTTTCTAAAGTCATCCCAGCATCTCTTACTTCTTTTTACAAATGTGTGTACCAGTAGCACAAGGGCCACAGCAGCTTGGCAGAGAAGATTCACCTTGGTATGCCCAGTATTCATTATTGAAGCTCAGGCTTCCGTGTATCTTTTCAGGTTTTATGTGAGAAACAGTCACTGCTTCCAAGAGCCTCAACCATTGAGGGTCACGAAAGGCTGTTCATAACCCAGACTGAGGCAAAAAGATACATTAGGGATCGAGGAGAGGTAGCAAAAGAAGCGTGAGAGACCGGGCAGTGAAAATGGATAAATACTCCCACCAACAATCCAGATGTACAAAATCTTCCATCATTTGCATCCACAGCCCCCAGACTCTTGAAGATGGATTTCTCCCAAGAGCAAGCAGCTGATTCACCAAAGCTACACTGAGGTTATTTCTATAAGATAATATATTATTATGTGAAGACTCCCTCTCTCCTCATATTTCTGGTTCTTTCCCTCTTTTTTATGTTATTGGCCACAGTATCAAACTGAATAAACATTTTCCAGCTGAACCACTTATCTGCTTTGTCTATCCATGCACACTTAAAGTTGCTCTTAACAGGGGGCTATATTTTTCTGTGAGAACAGATGAAATATAGTCTGTCATGAAAATCAGGGAGAACCATCTGGAATATTTTCAGGGAGGACCAAATAAAATCCAATCAAATATGTTCAAGAAGCAAAAGAAATTTAATGTGGCATTTTTATCCACTGATTGTAAAGTGTACAAATTGCCATCGTAGATAGGTGTTTATCCTTTGAACATACTCATACAAGTATGCCCTATATATCTGTAGGAGCAGTGCCTGTCATAACAAAAGACTAGAAACAACCTAAATGTCTATCAGTAGGGAGCTGGTTAAATAAATTAGTTCACACAATGAATGGATACTATGCAGCTAATGAAAAGGAAAGAGGTAGACCAATATTTCTGAGATGGAATGCCCACCCAAGAATAATAAGTGACATTGAAAATAAGTGACAATGAAAAGTTTACCTTTAGTTTATGTATTTTCAATTGTATAGTATGCCAGAGTATGAGTATACCATAATATATTTATAAAACGTATCAACATAAATGTATCTCATAAACTAAGTTGAGGACAAAATGCAAATTGCTAAAATACTAACAATATGATATCATTTATATGAAAATTTAAAACATGAGAAACAATTCTATCTACTGTTAGGGACACATACATATGAATTAAGAGTACAAAGAAAGGCATGGGAATGTTGTTAGTTATCACCTGGGGGTTAGGAGGGACGAGGTATTGGGTTAAACCACATGATACTGCCAGTGTCCCACCATTTTAGACCTACAAAAACAACAATGTCATATATGGTTCAACCTCACATGTGAGTGGTCTTTGACTATGTTAAACAGATTTTATTTTTTAAGCTAAAAGGAGGATACACAGGAACCCATGTGGAGCCACCATTATTTAGCTCTATGACCCAAGACAAGTTACTTAACCTAATTTCATCCGTAAAATGGGGATAATAATGAAACATATCTCACAGGGGTACCATGAAGATCAAATGAGTGAATATATATTAAGCACTTAAACAGTACCCGGCACACGGGTAAACAACTCTTTGATTCAGCTACTATTATATTTTATAACTGTTTGTACAGCTCTAATATTTCATGAAAAAATTTTTCACTTATTATGGAAAACTATAAATATAAACAAAAGCAAGGAGACTGATATAGTAGGCCCAAATGTACCAATCACTTTGCTTTAATAATTAGCAAATCATGGCCGATATGTTTCACTTCTACCCCCACTCCCAGAAACACACATTAGATTATTTTGAAGTGAATCCTAGATTTCATCCGTAAACGCTTTATTATATGCCTTTAAAACATAAGGATTTCTAGAAACATAACCAAAAATACCAGTTTAACATTTAAAGAATTAACAGTTCCTTAGTATGATCAAATATCTAATCACTTCTTCAATTTCCTTGCTTGTCTCATAAATACTTAAGTAAATTTTGGTTTGCAGTATTTGTAAGTACACAGCTTGTTGAATTTTTACAAAGTGAACATTCCAATGTAACCCGCCAGCACTTGGAAAGAGTTTTTCTTTTTTTGTGTTTTTTACAATTTTTTTCAAATCAGGACCCAAATAGGGTCACATCTTACAAAGGGTTGACAGTCTCTTTCACAGGAATTTTTCATTTTTAAATTAACACTACAACAGTGGTTATCGGCCTATTTCTACTTTTTAGATAATTTAGGTGTTTTTCACTATTTCTAAAAGAATATATAAAATATTATTTGTTACCACTGGCAGTGGGAATGGAAGTCAGAAATTTGCCAGTGTAGTCTTTCAAGGCATTACCAACAAATGGCATTTTTAAAAAGGAAATACCATTGAAAATTAAAAACAGATTCAACCATGGTCATTAAAGTTTAGCAAACACCCAGAGATCTATTCTCCAGCTAACTCAATATAGAGATTTGCTTTTAGAATTTACTTGTTTTTTTCATAATCACAATTGTGTTCTACCTTAACTACTGGGCCTCTTTCCTTGGGTCTCCAGCCCTGGGTCGAAATAAAATGAAAGTGTCCTAAATGGTGCGCCAGTAATAGAATTTGAAACTCTTTACTCTGAGATATTGTAGTTTTGCAACCTTTAATGGCACTGTCCTTGACTGGAGATGCACAAGCAAACTCATTTCCTGCCAGCTTCTCTGAGGCTAATGGGCCTTCCAACTGCAGAGTTTTCACTGACTTCTAATGACTGGGTGCAGCAGAGAGGGGCTCTGGGAGCAGGACTCTGTCTTCTGGCAGAGTTCCTGGGAGAAAGGAAACCTTGAAAGATGCACTGCAATAAACCCCTTGTTCTGGGAAAAGAGAAAGTCAAGCTCTATCATAAATGTTTTATCTCCCTCCATAATCTGACTTTAAGATGATGTGCAGGTGAATGCAAGAGAAGATTGTCAGATAAAATAATTGTGAAAAGTTCTGAAATTAAAACATGTATAAATGCTTATGTAAAACAGTCATGCGGAGTACTCCACTCTCCAGGAGTTTGAGAAAAGATGCTAAATCTGGTAACAAAATCTGAGACTGTCTCTCATACATTTGTAAAATTAAGATAATTATGTGAGTAAATGAGAAGAAAATGAGAAATCTATATACTATTATGCTGCATTGTCAATAAGAATAAGGTGACTGATTTTTAAAGAAAATGCAGAATTATCAAAAAAATGACTTCCCCATTCCACGTGTATATTGTAAGATGTGTGTAGCTATAGAAAATACACCAGAACCTCACCCAAAGAGTGTTTCCACAGTCCAAGAAGAAAGCATTGATAAATGGAAGTTGCATATCACACAAACTGAATGGCGATACAGAAAACTTGCACAGAAGCAGGCTTTCATTTCTGAGCACTTTGGTACAAACTAGATTTCCCTAGAGGTCCAATTTGATGTAAAGAACAGGCAATTTAAGCTAGCTCAGCAAGTCGGAAATTAGTGGTAATAATAAGTGGTAAGTGCTGCCTGAAAAAGGTGATGCTGAGAAGTTGGAAGCTATTATAAATTCAATTTCCCCATCCAAAAAAAAAAAAATTAGCAAAGCAACAAATGCAGTTCCAGACAATGGTGTGCGGGATGGTTATCTGATAGTCAAGCCACTCTCTCATCCTGCTCCCACCCTGCCCAAGCACAAACTAGAATAATTTAGCCAGCCCTGTTGCAGCCTGGCGTCAATTCTCAAAGATTTCGTTCCATGACAGAGCTATTGCAAGGGGGTACACGCAAGGCGCAGCGACCTGCTTTCAGAGGAAAGGAACCTACTACCACTCGAGGAAAGAAACTGTGCTCTGTTTGCCCATGTCTTCCCAAGCCTTAGCACTACTAGGTCTCATTGCATCCTCCACAGATGTTTGCTGACATTGCAGTTGGTTAGAAGTCATAATACTTCAGGATTTGCGTTCAGCCAGTAGCATAGGAAAAAAGTAGCACAGTAAAGGAGAAATCAGCTATGTGTACTTTTAAAAGGAGACATTATTTCATTAATATATAGAAGTTAAGTTTTGTCAGCACCCTGCTACTTCCAGGTCTGGCTAGAATAATTATGATTTTGATTTACAAAAGCTGACTAAAACTACATGGGACTTCACTAAAGACACCAAGATAGGTAACAAAGATGGGCCTCAAACGCTGGTATACTATATCCAGTGTGATTTTCTCCATACCTCATCTGTTGAGCTATCAAATTCCAACAGAAAGAAGGGTCTGTGACAGACACCGTGACTGGCTCTTCCAGGTCTCACTGTTATTGTCAGCAGGACCCTGGTCTTCTTTGTGGCCAATACAAAGATCAGCTGTCTTGACAATCCCAGAATTAGCTGTGGCCCCTGGGCCAGCATAGACTTTGTTTTCACTGTGTTCTGATGAGAACTGGGGATTGGGAATATTTGTCTGGAAGTAATAAGCCAAGATCAGAAGTGACTGGGGTAGGTAGAGCAGTTAAAGGACCACAAAAAGAGCCCTAGAATAAGACTCTCTTAAGTAATATAAAAGGAAAAGAAACATAGATCAATAGCTGAAACACAGATAGACGATAGATAGGTAGGTGGATATATATCTGATAGATATCAGATGCACACATATAAATTATAATTTCTTAATTCTGAAATATATATCTTTACACATTTAATGTTTCAGAGATAGGGATTCTTTTTTTTTTTTTTTTTTTTTTTTTTTTTGGCACATGGGCTTAGTTGCTCCACGGCATGTGGGATCTTCCTGGAGCAGGGATCGAACCTGTGTCCCTTGCATTGGCAGGCGGATTCTTAACCACTGCACCACCAGGGAAGCCCAGGGATGCATTTTATACTCAATGTACATCTCTAACACAATGGTATTTTTTTCCTAACACTAGAGAAGGGAAGAAATACACATGTAATTTCTATTGCCTAGCAACTTCTTCTCTTTAATTTGGAACCATAGATGAGAGAGTGGTTGATCAATAAACTAAACTTGATTACCACTTATAGTCTCATACTTTTGCCTCACTACATACGATCTGAGAACAGAGGCCCCATTTTACTTATCTCTATAATTTCCCATAACACCTAATATTTCTTGATACACAGAGTTTAACACGTTTGCTACTGGGTATTGTTAAAAGTTATACACATACAATTAGCAAAAAAAGGTCTCAAGCAGGTGATTCATGTCCAACAATATGAAAGAAATTGAGAAAAGTAAAACTGTTGAGCATATTTAAGCACTAGACACATCCATTAGATTCAGATGAGATATCATCTAAATATCTAAATAGCAAAGAGATTGTTGCCAAAAGTTAGTTTCTGTTTATAACATTTTAGTAGAAATTCTCTATCATAGGAAAAAGAATATTAATTTTTATCTCACTATATTTTGATTAGAATACATTTTAAAAAGGAAACAACTTGAGGCAATAGTTAAATTATGATACAAGCATAAACTAGAAGGCAGTGCTGCCAATAAAAAATGAGGTTTCCAGGACTTCCCTGGTGGTGCAGTGGTTAAGAATCCACCTGCCAATGCAGGGGACATGGGTTCGATCCCTGCTCCAGGAAGATCCCACATGTCATGGAGCAACTAAGCCCATGCACCACAACTACTGAGCCCATGAGCCACAACTACTGAGCCCACGTGCCACGACTACTGAAGCCTGCGCACCTAGAGCCTGTGCTCCACAACAAGAGAAGCCACTGCAATGAGAAGCCTGCACACTGCAACAAAGAGTAAGCCCAGCTGGCCACAACTAGAAAAAGCCCACACGCAGCAACGAAGACCCAACACAGCCAAGAAATAGATAGATAGATACATAGATACATAGGTGATAGATAGATAATGAGGCTTCCAAAAGATACTTAATGACCACATTATAATATTTAGTGGAAAAAAGCATGATATAAAATTAAATCAATTATTTGATTTAAATTTTCTAAATATGGATGGAGTTCAGAACATGCTGCCCTCAAAATACGGCTCCGTGACATGTTGAATATCATAAGCTAAAGGAATTTGAGAAATGACAGATACAGAAAGGACTCTCTGACTTACCCCATCTCCCCTGAAACAGGTCATAACACCCTCATGTGAGAGGTGCCCTCCTTATATGGGAAGAAAGTAGCATCCTTATCTCTGAGGACAGAGGTGCGCCAAGAAGAATCCCAAGTAACAAGCCTTGCTGAGTCTCCCCCAGTTTACCACCCTTAGCTCACACTTTTTTGTCCATGACTATCCACTCTTCATCAAATCTAGTATAAAAACACTTAGGTTAGGGACTTCCTAGGTGACGCGGTGGTTAAGAATCCGCCTGCCAATGCAGGGGACAGGGGTTCGATCCCTGCTCCAGGAAGATCCCACATACCGCGGAGCAATTAAGCCCGTGAGCCACAACTATTGAGCCTGTGCTCTAGAGCCCATGAGCCACAACTACTGAAGCCTGTGCGCCTAGAGCCCATGCTCCACAACAAAAGAAGCCACGGCAATGAGGAGCCCACACACCACAAGGAAGAGTAGTCCTGATTCGCCACAACTAGAGAAAGCCCGTGTGCAGCAACGAAGACCCAATGCAGCCAATAAATAAATTAATTAATAAAAAAAAATCCTCTCTCCTAACTTTGATAACAAAAATATTTTAAAAAACAAACAAACAAACAAACAAAAACACTCAGGTTTAACTGCTTCTTCAGGTCTTCATTCCCTTATGAAAGCTCCTGTGTCACATTAGACTTAAATAAATGTAGTTGCTTCCCTCTCATTAATTTATCTTTTGTCAGTCCAATTTATAGGACCCCAGCCAGAGAACCTAAGAGTGTAGTTTAAAAAAAAAGAAAAGAGGGCTTCCTAGGTGGCGCAGTGGTTAAGAATCCACCTGCCAATGCAGAGGTCACGGGTTCAATCCCAGCTCCAGGAAGATCCCACATGCCGCGGAGCAACCAAGCCCGTGTGCCAAAAAGAAAAAAAAAAAAAAAAAGTTAAAATGTTAACATCAAATAAAATTTGTTTAAAAAAAAAAAAAAAAAAAAAAAGAAGAAAAGAAAGAAAGAATTTGTCTTCCTCTACAATATATTTGAGACTAGAAAGAAATATACCTAAATCTTCATAGAGATTATTTCTCAAATATGAAATTACAGATATTTTTAAAAACTGATTTCTATAATTTCCAATATTTTTATCAGCAGGGCTTTTTGAAAATGTACTTTCATGAGCAAGTTCCCCACAATGTGATTTTGCTCAGTTGAGTCTTCTATGTGCATACTGCTGGCCAGCTGTAGCTTACCCCTCAGAACAAAACTGTATATGGAAACGACTCAACCCAATTAACAAGAATACATTACACTAACACTTACTGAGTTATTGTTACCAATATTATTTTTCTTTTCCTCATAACAAGAAAAATTAAAATCTACTCCAATTTTTAGAAGCAACTCACATGAAATCACAGATGTAAAGATATTATAAACTTGGTCTGACCTTCCTCTTCCAGGAGTGGGTTAAGCTGATCAGTTAATGAAAGGACTAGCTACTGAGACCTGTAGAAAATGGAGGACACCCAAATGAAAGCCATTCAGGGATTAAACAGAGTGAGTGTGATTCCTCAAAAAAGACCAGACTTCTAGGATTCATAGCAATCTCTCTTTTTCCAGTTCTCCTCTGAGATTTCTTCTGTATACCTGAAATGTGCAAATATATGTATATAACACACATTTAATGTACAATTATTTTTATTACTAAGCAAGGGAACGCTAAGATATATCTATAAGTAGCTCTCACTAGCTCCTCTTCCTTCACTTCCTCCTTAACCTGGGCACTTCCCCAGTTCCCACGCTCAACCCTCTCCTTTCACTACATGTTTTTTCAGGCTGATGCTTCTCCAAGGGTGCTTCAGCATCACCTGGGCATTTGTTAGAACTGCAAATTATTAGGCACGTCCCAGACTGAATCAGAAACTCCAATGTGTTTTAACAAGGCCTCCAAGTGACTTTAATGTGTGCTGAGGTGTGGAAAACCACTGCCACCAGGCAATCTCATCTGCCACCAGGCAAACTCATCTGCCACCAAGGCTCAGTCCTCTTAGGCCTGTGACTATAAACCTATACTTCCCGGCTCTGACCTCTCTTGTGAACTCCGGCCCTGAGCTGCCATCAGCCTGCTACACTGCTCTACCTGAATATCCCCAGTGTAACTCAAACTCAGCAAAGTAATAAGCCTCGACCTTCCTAACCCTCTCCCTGACCACCTCCACCCTACTGCCTGCTCCTTTTCCTGCTCTTCCCATCTCAGTTAACGATAGCTAACACTCACCTGGTCTCTTAGCCTAGAAATCTTAAAAATCATCTGTTTTAGTTTTCTTCTCTTACCTGCCCCAGCTGGTCACAAGTCCTGACTCTACCTTAGCGATGTCTCTCATGTCCTACTCTCCTTTCTTACTTTCGCTACCCTACTGCAGTAACAGGTCTTTCACCACTGGTTGATCCCCACCCAAATCCATCCCTCACACTTCCGCTGGATAAAACAAATAAGAGGGAGAAAGCCTATGTTGTACATCAATATAATCCCATTGCTGGGAGTAACAAAAGATTCTTTTTCTGGGACTTAATTCTCTCTGTGACCCTGTTGCTCATAAATATTAATAGTTCTGTGTTATTTTTCCAAAACATCAGTCTTTTCCTCTTAAACCTCTTCTCAAAAACTTTCAGGGGCAGGACATGGAAGCAACCGAAATGCCCATCAACAAATGAATGGATACAGAAGATGTGGCATATATATATACAATGGAATATTACTCAGCTATAAAAAGGGATGAGATGGAGCTATATGTCATGAGGTGGATAGAACTACAATCTGTCATACAGAGTGAAGTAAGTCAGAACGAGAAGGACAAATATTGTATGCTAACTCACATATACGGAATCTAAAAATGGTACGGATGAGCTCAGTGACAAGAATAAGGATGCAGATACAGAGAATGGACTGGAGAACTCGAGGTATGGGAGGGGGCGGGGGGTGAAGGGGAAACTGAGACGAAGCGAGAGAGTAGCACAGACATATATACACTACCAACTGTAAAATAGTCAGTGGGAAGTTGTTGTATAACAAAGGGAGTCCAACTCGAGGATGGAAGATGCCTTAGAGGACTGGGGCAGGGAGGGTGGGGGGGACTCGAGGTGGGGGGAGTCAAGGAAGGGAGGGAATACGGGGATATGTGTATAAAAACAGATGATTGAACCTGGTGTACCCCCCAAAAAAAAAAAAAAAAAAAAAAAAAACTTTCAGGGGAGGGGAGAAAAAAGCAAAAAACCCCACAACTTTCAAAACTTCCCATTGTTGGGACTTCCCTGGCAGTCCAGGGGTTAAGACTCCACATATCCACCGCAGGGGGCGCAGGTTCCATCCCTGCTCGGGAAAGATACCACATGCCTCACTGTGAGGCCAAAAAAAAAGAAAAAAAGAAAAACTTCCTATGGTCTATTTAAAAAATCTCAACTCTTTAAAATGATGTTTTTAAGCCGCTGCCCCCTCCCATGACAGTGTGGTCCCACCCACTCCTGCTCCTCCTTGGATCTGGATTTCATCCCCCCCCCAGCTACCCCTCTTTCTCTACCACTTCACTTTTCATCCTTCAAAGACCAGCTCAAATGCTACTTGCCTATCAGAATTGACGAATCAGTTATTTTTGCGCTGCCCATGGTAGATCTCTTTTCTTACACCTCTGTGAGTGTCTCCTTTCTTCCAGGCATAGTAGTTATTCACTTATCTGATAACACATGCCCTTAGGGCATGATGGGGGCCTTAATTCATTTCTATCTCTTATACTACTTAGCCTACTTTGAAAGCACTATGCTATGATCTGAATGTTTGCATCCTCCCAAAATTCATATTTTGAAATTCTAATGCATAATGTTTACAGCATTAGGAGGCAGAGCCTTGGGTAGGTGATTAGGTCATGAGCGTGGAGTCTTCACAAATGGATTAGTGCTCTTATAAACCTGGGCCACGTGAGGATACAATGAGAAGCTTGCATCGGGCAAGAGGATCCTCACCAACTGTGCTGACATCCTGATCTGGGACTTCCCAGCCTCCAGAAGGGTGAGAAATACATTTCTGTTGTTTATAAGCTACTTATCGGTGATATGTTGTTATAGCAGCCCAAGCAGACCAAGACACACTCAATAAACATTAACACAGCGAAAATAAATATTGTATCAATCACCACACAAAGGTTAAGCCAACCCAAGCTAACTCTCCTGGCACAAATTCAATGCTTGAATGGGTCTCTCCTAGTTTCTCCAGCACAGGGGCTGTCACGCCCGGGTGATGGTGAAAGAAGAGGGCTGAGGATGGATTTTGCAGAGTGCCCGGTTTAAGAAGGAAAGGAGGGAAGAGGAGCTAGTGAGGGAAACTTATAGATATGTTCTAGAGTTCTCCTCATATTGTACTAAATATAGTTGTACATTCGGAAGGTACATTTCTTCCCCAAAAAGTAGATTCCCAAAATATTATCTAGATAGCAACAGAGGAAAACAATGAGTCCCTTTTTCGTAAAAGGACTGAGGAGAGGAGTGTGGAGGGAAGGTTTTACTATATTAATGTTCCAATATGTTCATATTTCTGTTCTTTTCTTAATGCCAGTATAGGTTATCCGAGTAGAGCAATATGGGCCAATTTTATGGGTTTTTTAAAAATAGTTTTCTGTATTTTTTTAACCCTAAGACATTGTATTAAAATTCAAATACAGATTCTAAGGCCTCATTCTGGAGGTTCTCAGCTGGCAAATCTCCACGTGACTCTGGTACACCTCCAGGACACATGCTCCCCAGCGCAATAAGCTCCTCCCTCTGGTGGTAAATGGGTGTGGCAGAAGTGTAACAGAAGAGGAAAGCAACTTCACCAACAGATAAGAAAATGGACTTGAAGGTGCTACCTGGCTACAAAATCCATCACATCAAGGGGTTTAAGCCTCTCCCTCTTGAACACACATCTCTTCCCCAAGGTTATGCTGTACTATTTAGTGAAGCGACATTTGCCTTTACGACCTTCTTTCCCCCTCAAAACAATCCTTCATATTCTTTTAAACCAGATTTTAGGAGAATAAGAGATTGCCTAGCCGAAAGGGGATACTGCCCATGCCCGCTGCCCTGGCCAAAAGCCAGGTGTGACACACCAGAGAGAGGATGGTGCTCTCGACATTGTCACTTCTCCGTGGTAGGATCGCCCGTCTTCACAGCCGAGCTCAAGTTATGGGGGTCCTTGTTAACTGTGCTGAGGAGTTGGGACTTTATTCTGAGATAAAGTACCTTTCAAAGTGCGATTACCAGGGCTCGCTTCGGCAGCACATACACAAAGTGCGATGACCAGACCATCAGCATCAACACGGTGCTAGGGACCTGTTAGAAAATGCAGTTCTTGGGCCTTACCCTAGACCTACTGAACCAGAAATCCTGGAGGTGGGGCTTAGAAATCTGCGTTTTAAAAAGCCCTCCAGGTGATCCTAAAGCACGTGAATCTGAGGACCACTGATGTAAAGGAAAGGTAGTGACTGGTGGTTTCAAACAAGGAAATGGTGTATTGAATATGTACATCCGTGTTTTAGAAAGGTAACTCTGATAGTATAATTAAAGCCAAAAGAAACATAAGAAAGCAAACATTTATATTGCGCCTATAATGTATCAAGTATCAGGTACTTTACAGGTATTTATGTCTTGTTTGGACTGAAACAAGTGAGGCTGTCTTTGTCCAGACTCCCAGAGAGCCCTCAGTGCAGTTCTCCAAAGTGTCCCCTCAAACTGCCCATGCCTGCTGCCCTACAGCCTCCTCTGCCCACTGTCTACTCATTCTGTCCTATGTCCTCTTCAGACACTGACCTTTGAGTCCCCCAACCCCTCTCTAACAGCCAGAACTGGCTTGCATGGACCTTAGTGGGGCACACTGAGATACTGCAGCGTCTGCTGGGCCCAGGTACCTCTGGGGCCTTTGCCACAAAGCTCTAGAGCGCCTCAGATCAGCATGGTAAGTCAGTGTGGAATCCCTCCTCCGTCCCCTATGTCCTAGGGCCATAAACAAAAAGAAGACACTGGTGCCAGATCTGGACCAGACACTTGCTAACTTCCACCGTGATGGTCCTGAGGTCACAGCCCTCCCCAAACACTTCCTCACTTCATCCTCGTGGTGGAAATAGTCCAATATCCCACCCAGCGTTTTGACCACAGGAGATTTTAGGTTTTCTTTTAGAAATGTTGAGCCTGTGGCACCAGGTGCTGTTCTTGTAGAAAGTACGAAGATTTAAGGCTCTGCAAGGCATCGGCAGAGGCACGCCCAGGAGGAGATACCTACCACAGAGAGACGCTGCCATCCCACGAGATCTGCTTCAGGGACCTTCTGTGACCCCGGTGTCAACGGCCTCCAGAATCTGTTTCCAACGCTGATGCATCCACTTCTCTGCCGATGAGCGTTCTATGGGGAACTGGAACCTTTATCAGCATTAGCTACACTGACAGCTGCTCTCCTCCCATTTAACCAGGGGTATTACCGATGAATGAATGCTTTCTGACACCCTTTCTGTAACTGAGCAGGACCGTATGGGGCCTGCCCGGGACAGACCCCTCCCACATATCCTCTGCTTTAGCTCCTCTCTGAAGCACCCAGGTAATAGTATCTCATACGTATTTCCTGGGTTTTTTGGATGCTAAAAACCACCAACAAATGGAAGAAATTAACTGCTTGATGATCATGAACATGAAGCCCACAGACCTCCTGGCGCCTAAGGACTGATAATGTTAACTGCCCTGTTACCTCAACATCAACAAATCAGAGAGCTGTGCGCATGCTGATCACATACCCTGCGACTCCCCTCCCTTACTTGGCCTTTAAAAATGCTTTGCTGAAACCCTTCGGTGGATTGGGGTTTTGTGCGGACATGACCCATCCGCCTCCTTGCATGGTCCCACAATAAACCCTTCTCTGCTTCGAACTCTGATGTTTTGGTATTGTTTGGCCCTACTTGCATCAGGAAAATGTACTTGCATTCGGTAACATACCCAATGCTGGATGAACAAACAGCACAGAATCTGTAGCAGCCTCACCCAAACTGTATGTCCACGCTCCCCGGAGCTCCTGACAGGGGCATAGGACTAGGAGGGCTAAAACTTCTCTGGGGTTGTGGGTCAGAACTTCTGGAAAAGGGAAACCAAACTGACAGGGATCTGCAAGGTTCATGGAAAAACTGAACCAGTTTTGTTTTGATCTGATGTAGAACTTGACAAAACAGGGTGGGGGTAGGGAAGCCTACCAGTGCAAAGACTATTACAGTAATTCAGGAGAGAGATGATTAAGGTCTAAAATCAATCAGTACTAGTGGGCACTGATGAAGAGAAAGGGTTGATTCAGTTCAAAGGAAGAATGAAGAAGACATGATCAAAACTCTTAGAGGAAAATATAGGCAGAACATTCTTTGACATAAATCACAGTAATATCTTTTTGGAACCACCTCCTAGAGTAATGAAAACAAAAATGAAAAAATGGTACCCTAATTAAACTTAAAAGCTTTTGCACAGCAAAGGAAACCATAAACAAAACAAAAAGACAACCCACGAAGTGAGAGAGTAGCATAGACATATATATATTACCAACTGTAAAATAGATAGCCAGTGGGAAGTTGCTGTATAACAAAGGGAGATCAACTCGATGATGGATGATGCCTTAGAGGACTGGGACGGGGAGGGTGGGGGGAAGTCGAGGGAGGGAGGGAATACGGGGATATGTGTATAAAAACAGATGATTGAACTTGGTGTGCCCCCCCAAAAAATAATAAATAAATAAATAAAATGAAAAAAAAAATGAAAAAATGGTACCCTAATTAAACTTAAAAGCTTTTGCACAGCAAAGGAAACCATAAACAAAACAAAAAGACAACCCACAAAAATGGAAGAAAATATTTGCAAATAAAGCAACTGACAAGGGAATTAATCTCCAAAATATACAAACTCAATATCAAAAATACAAGTAAACTAATCAAAAATGGGCAGAAGATCTAAATAGACATTTATCCAAAGAAGAAATACAGATGGCTAATAGCCACATGAAAAGATGCTCAACAACACTAATTATTAGAGAAATGCAAATCAAAACTACAGTGAGGTACCACCTCACACCAGTCAGAATGCTCACCATCAAAAGGCCTACAAACAATAAATGCTGGAGAGGGTGTGGAGAAAAGGGAACCTTCCCACACCATTGGTGGGAATGTAAATTGGTACAAACACTATGGAGAACAGTATGGAGGTTCCTTAAAAAACTAAAAATAGAACTACCATATGATCCAGCAATACCACTCCTGATGAGCACATACCTGGAGAAAACCATAAACAGAAAAGATATATGCACCCCAAAGTTCACTGCAGCACTATTTACGATAGCCAAGACATGGAAGCTACCTAAATCTCCATCAACAGATGAATGGATAAAGATGATGTGGTACATATATATAATGGAATATTACTCAGCCATAAAAAAAAAAATGAAATAATGCCATTTGCAGCAACATGGATGGACCCAGAGATTATCATACTAAGTGAAGTAAGTCAGACAGAGAAAGACAAATATCATATGATATCACTTATACTTGAAATCAACCAAAAGTAAATTACCTAGTATCATCTGCGAACTGTTTTTTAACATGGGCACTATTATTAGGCAAGATAATTCTTAGTTACTCAGGATTATTCCAAGTAGGGAAGAACACCTAGCATTCCTGGCCTTTGGCCAATATACATGCCAGTAAGCCCCCAGTCACTGTTGACAATTGAAATTGTCACTCATTTCCAGAAACTCCCCTAGAGGGCAGTACTACTCCTGATTGAGAATTACTGAAATGTGGGGGGGGGGGGGGGAGAGGGAGGGGAGAAGACCCTGATCATGACATCATAGAACTAAGGATTTTAGAGCTGTCTGGCATATCCAGTATAAAGGACATATCAGAAGTACCCATCAGGAAAAAAAAAAAAATAGAGTAGGAAAAGTTTTTCAAGAAGTCACAACAGAGTGATATCTACTATTAGAAGGTAAAAGGCAAATAAGGGTTTCAATGAATAGAAAGAAATGTGATGAAATAGCAAATGATTAAGGATGAAAAAAAAAATGCTTGAGATCACCAGTAGCCAGGAGCAAGATAAAACAATAATAAAATAGAGCTTCAATCTGACAAATTCAAAAAGGAGACATTCTGCAGGGAATTGGTCCTCCCTCTCAGGAAGGCAAGGTCAAAAAAGGTTGGGGCTGGGAGGCAGTGAGAACCACTCTAGATTAAAAGAGCTGTAAGTCACAAAACAACCTAATACAATAAATATGTTGACCTTGCTTGAATCCTGATTTGAACAAATTAGCTGTAAAAGACATTTTGGGGACAATTGGGAAATTTTGAATATAGATTGGATCTTCAATGATATTAAGAAGTTGTTGGCAATTTTGTTTGATGTAGTTATATAGAAAAATCTTCATGTTTTTAGAGATGTGTAATTAAATATTCAGGAGTAGACAATCATCATGTTTGTAAGTATGTTAAAATATTTCAGATGAAGAAAATACGGCAGAATCTTAATTGTTAAAGCTAGGATACTGTGTTAGAGATTCATTTAGCATTTTAATTCTCTCTTTAACTGCTTTTTAATTATTCTGTTAAAATACTGCTGGATACATAGATTTTCACTAGCCTATTCTTTCTACTTTATATTAGAAAACTTTTCATAATAAAATGTCAATTAAAAATTATAACTTTATCATAGTTAACTGAAGAAATAATACATATGCATCCTTTCTACAGTTTCTATTTTTTCTCCTCCATAGTTTCTATGTCATAATACTATTTAAAGATTAGTTTAAACGGTCTCTAATTTTAAAAATAAATGTTTATTTAAAAAAACGCTGAAGGTGTTTTTAATAATATATTTGTTTTTAATAATATTTTTAATAATATTTTGGTCTCCCCACTCCTTTTTATTTTAAGGCTGAAGAAAATCTAGAGAAATAGCTTAGCCTACACACTTATAACACCATTTTGAAACTACTTGAATCCAAAACATGGGCAAGTTGCTTAATATCTCAATACCTCAATTTCTTCATCAATAAAATAGAGATAATAATTATTTTATACGTTGTTGAGATTAAATGAATTAAGTGTAGTGCTTAAAACAATTTAAACAAACGTTTAAATTGTATTGAATTTATATCCAGTTATACATATTAAACTGTATATTAATTCTTTTTAAAAAGATCATTCCAGTTTAATAAGTGACAATTTGGAAGGAAAAAGCAAACTCCTCATGAGACATTCTAAAATAATAGTTCTAAATTATAATTGTACATTAAAACAACCTGGGTACTGGAGAGTATTTTAAACGTCTTTGTAGGCCCCACCCTAGCTAAATTAAATCAGAAACTTTGGTAGTAGAAACTGGGCATCATAGTTTTTAAGCTACTCAGGGTCCTGTGAGCAGCCAGGTTGACAACCACTGACCCAAATTTTACTCTGCATTCATTCATGTGTGAAAGTGGGGGTTCCCCATCCTGTCTGCGTGATGCCCTATCAAATTCCTGATACCAACCTGCAGTTTGGAATTTATGCCAGCTTGAGTCAAGAAGGGGTTTTTGTAATAGCTCTGACCCTACATTTCAGCATTTGGCTACTCTTTCTTCTAGGGGCGTTCTCACTTCATGACCCAATTCTGAAATCTGAGATAAACTTAGTGGGTATCAATACCCCCATACTATAAGAAGAAACTGGAATGTAAACATATAAAAGATCTTCATAATTGAAGAAGTTTCTGATGCAGATAAGAACTCAATATCATGATTATTAATGTGATTTATCACCATCCCATTTTGCAGACATGGCTCAAAGATATTAAGGACTCGTCCAAGTTCACAGAGCTCGTAAACAATATAGGCAAATCATAATCACAGGCCTCTGACTCCATGTTCAATGCACTAGAAAAAAGTGAAACCACAGGTTAGCCCTGAGCTGTGCTTGAAGAAGATAACTTTAGCAAGTGCATACACAATGAGTTAGACCAGAGCGTCTTAAACGACAAACTCCTGAGCCCCATCAAAAATCTAGTAAAATGTAATCTCAGGTCCAGGAATCACTCTAGCTAATTCTCATCCTTTGGGGAAAACTGAATTGGACTCACTGGTTCTCTGTAGAATGTAGAGGGAAGAGAAAACAAAGTATATTGCTGAGGTTCTGATACATCCTTGGTGGGTTGAGGGGAGCAGAATAGAAAGCTCTCTAGGTGATCCTGATTCATGATGACCACCTGTTCCAGCCCTACCAATGAAGACCATAAATTAGAGGGGATTGATAGTGGAGTCAGGGAGACCAATTAGAAGATAACAAGGGGAAAAAAATCAATGAGAAATTAAAAAAAAAAAAAAGTGACTGGAATAGAAGGAGCCATAGATTAGGGAACTACAATAGAAAAGAGATCAATGGGACCAAGAGCCATCTGATTGGATATGCAGAGTAAATAAAGCCAAAGATGATGCCAATTTTTAGTGGCTGTATAATGGGAGGATGGTGGGGGGAAAATAATCCTGAGACCCAGAAGGAATAAACGTGGTAGTTAAGTTAAATTCTAAATGTAAGGGAGACACCCAGGGAACGCTACAGAACAACCAGGTGGCACCAATCACCAAGCAGGCCAATGGAAATGTTATATACGCATCTCTAGAGATACGTACCTAGAAACACAGATTTAGGACTGCTCTGCATGAAAACCGTGATTAAAGCCTTGGCAGTAAATGAGACCAGTAAATGTACAATAAGATTGTTGAACATAAAAGCACAAATCTTGGAAAGAAGAAGCCCTCAGAGCTCCATGTGGCCTTTAAAGATAGATTCCAAGTGTGCAGACAGACATGGAATGCCCTCCAAGATATGCTCCTCACCCATCTCCTTTGTTTCGCTGCAACCTGCTGGGCATGTTTAGCCACACTGAACTTTCATCTCACTAAGGCCAAAACTAGACCCATCAACCTTCCTACAACAAGATGTGCTCTCACGTTTTCTATGTTATGCTCTGATCTATATTTAATGACCGAGTCAGAAGTGTGGAAGACTTCCTTGACCCCTTCCTCACTCTCTGGCTAATGTCCAGTCAACAGCAGGTCCAGAGAAATCTATCCCCTGAAGGCATCCTGTCTTCCTGTCACCAAGGCAGCCAGCAAAGCCAGGCCTCCAACTCTTATGCCTCTCCTGTCTCAACACCCTTTTAACTGGGATCCTGGCTTTCAGTCTAGTCCCTGCAGCCACAGAGAAAAAACCTCCCTCAGCTACAAATCTAATCCTTTCACTTGCCAGTAAAAAAAATTCCCTTTGGGATAAAATCCTAAGTAATTAACATGACCGTTAGGGTTTGGCCTCAGGTTCCAGACTAACGTCTATTCATTTATTTTAGGTCTCAACTTCAATATCACCATGTTCTTTCTCGGTAGTGGTTAACTCATGACACCTTAAACTGACTGCTTAACTGTCAATCTCATATGCTACACTAGAGAGTAAACTCACTGAGAGTAGAGACTAAGTTTGTCATTCCTAGCACGGTACCTAGGCACAGGTACTCAAAATGTATTGGGTGGATGGATGGCTAGGGAGTCTTCCAAACTTGGCCAACTCTCTTATGGGTTTTGTTTGTTGGTTTGGGGTTTTTTTTTTTTGCGGGATCTCAGTTCCATGACCAGGGATTGAACCTGGGCCATGGCAGTGAAAGCGCTGAATCCTAACCACTAGACTACCAGGGAACTCCCTATGTTTTAAGTGTATGTTTTACATGCTGGAACCTCTGCCCAAGAGGTGCTTACCCCCAGTCTTACTTAAGTCTTCTTCAAACTCTTTGACCTTATACAACCTTTTTTTTTTTTAACTTTTGACTCTGGCATGACTACCTCGGTGTGTAATTTCCTAGGACCCCAAATATCATAACCCAAGGCAGCCTAACGCCAGAGCATTGCAATCGTCCTGCATTGTAATGGTGTGTGTCTTTCCCGTACTAGACCCTAAACTCCTCCTCATTGGTTTTAAATGTTTGGCTGAAGGACTAATAAATAAAGGGCACAAATCACGAGGCAGCGCTTTACCAATTTTCACAAAGTAAACACATCCATATAATGTCATCAAGTTAAGGAATAAAATATAAAACACCACAGAACTCATTTTCCAATGTCCAGTGACTAGTGCAGTGCCTCTCACCTCCTCTCATACATTCACACAGGCGCTAAACAAATGACTGCCTGAATAAATGATTTGGAGAAGGACTGGTCAGACGGATGTGTCACAGAAAACAAAGGAAAGAGCTTCAAGAAAGAGGAAAGACTTAACGCTGCCAAGAGTAAAAAGAGACAGAAAGGAAGAAAGAGAGAAAGAGAGAGAGAAAGAAAGAAAGAAAGAAAGAGAGAGAGAGAGAGAGAGAGAGAGAGAGAAAGAAAGAAAGAAAGAAAGAAAGAAAGAAAGAAAGAAAGAAAGAAAGAAAGAAAGAAAGAAAGAAAAAGAAAGAAAGAAAGAAAGAAAATAAATATGTTAGACAACTGGTGATTGCTAATCTCAAAAAAATTTTTTTGATTGAGAGCCAGAATGCAGGGAGTGCAAGAGTAAGGAGTTGATACGGGAACAGAGGTAGTGGATTGATTTTG
This sequence comes from Hippopotamus amphibius kiboko, assembly GCF_030028045.1. Lineage (NCBI taxonomy): Eukaryota > Metazoa > Chordata > Mammalia > Artiodactyla > Hippopotamidae > Hippopotamus > Hippopotamus amphibius. The sequence goes on from NC_080198.1 coordinate 82,290,981, forward strand.
GTGATGAAAGGAAAAGAACATGTTGACGAGATTAGAGAAGGATTTTAAGCCAAAAACAAAACAAAATGAAACAAACTCCCAAAATGCCTGCATAGCAAGAACTCTGGAGTCATGCTTCTTGATTCACATGTTCACATCACCAAACACTAGGTGTGTGGCTTTGGACCTCTTATTTCACTGCTCCATGTTTCATCCAGCTTCTCATTTGTAATACAAGGTTCACAGTTTGTACAACATAGGGAATTTAGCCAATACTTTATAATACCTATAGAGTACAACATTTAAAACGTGAATCACTATATTGTAACCTGTAACTTATATCACATTGTACATCAACTATGCTTCAATTTTAAAAAAAGTTAAAAAAAAATTCATAGTAATATCTCCCGCATAAAGTCATAAGGATTAAATGAGAGTGCATAGAAAATACTGAAGTAGTAAACACTCAACACTTGTCCTTGAAAATCTCAGTAGGCAGACAGGTATTTGAAGAAAGAAGAGGTAAGTGGCAAAGAAGATAAAAGGGAGACAGTAATTCAGTGGATAGAACACTGGACCAGGATCTTAGAGACGTGGAATCTCGTCTTGGCTCTGCCATTATCTTGTGAATACAATTCCCCAAAATGTGGCACTTTGGCATACTGAATGTTTCAAGTTGAAGGAATTTAAGAAATGTCAGATGCAGGGAAGGACTGTCTGACCTCCCCTGTTGCTCCTGAAACAAGTCTTAAGACCCTCATGTGAAAGGTGCCCTCCCTGCACCTGGAGGAAAGGAGCACTCTTATCTCCCAAGATAGAGGGACGAAGAGAGGAACAGGCCTTGCTAAGTTTCCTGCAGTTATTATCCTTAGCTTATACCCTTTTGTCCTATCACGTTTTTCCGTGACTGTTCACACTTCATCGAAATGAATTAAAAAATTCTCAGGATTAACAGTTTTTCGGGTCTTCATCTCCTTATGAAGGCTCCCAAGTCACACAAAACTTATGTTAAATAAACCTGTATGCTTTTCTCTTGTTAATCTGTCTTTTGTCAGATCAGATTCCCCAGCCAGAGAACCTGCAGGGCAGTAGGAAAAAGAATTTGTGTTCCCCTACACTAGCAAGTCAATAAATGTTTCTGAACCACATCTGTAAAATGGGATCACTATAACCTATCCCACAAGAATAGTGTAAGATCAAATGAGACAATGTGTGTGTATAAATGCACATACATTGTTCACATACGGATGGCAAGCAGTCTAAGATGAAAGGAACACAGAAATAGCCGATTGAAAGAGCTGGACTAGCCAGCCAACTCACTATAAAAGCAATTATGTCAGAACTAGGTGGAAATGGTTTGGTAGACCCCAGAGGGACGCTGCATATCAGTGATAAAGGAGAGCCTTGAAGAACAAAGTCGGTGCCAGAATCCAAGAGAGGTAGCCACTGGGGGTACGGTTGCCTCTTCACTATAGTTTCAATTTAGAACTGAAATAGAAACCCTGGGCCCAGATAGGAAGTCAGAGCACAGTCTCAGCAATTCTAGTAAGAAGAGAGGCTGGAAAATCCTAGGGGGCATAGGGAGTGCGAAACAAGGTGATTTCCAGTGAAAGAAAAGACAACAAGATATGTTGAGAAGCTTTGCCCCAGAAATGCTTGCAACTGTCATTGCTTTGTTATTTTAATACTGTGACACAAGCTAGTTCCCCTGGCTTACTTAACAGCTGAGAGTCCCTGGAACTCCTGGAATCAGCTTCAGCAGTTGCATACGGGTTGCCCATTGATTGGGACGATGAACTACTGAGTTGGAAGGAGGAGCGAGTGCAGTCGGGAGGCCAGCTGGAAGATACAGGGAAATACCTCAGTGGAAGTAAAGTGTGTGGACTCCGAGGGGATGATTTCTTTGAGGGAAAACTTCCTGTTTGCCAGATGGTAGATTTAGTCAAAGGGCAGGGTGAAGGCTGCATTCCAGAAGCCTCCTTGGAGTCTGACAGCGTTAACTCCCACTGGCAGATTCAATCGGGGAGAAGCAGTGGTTTTTCGTGGGGCCTGGATCTTAATGGCTGTATTCGAAATAAACTGATCATTGATATTAAACGTATTTTGAAAAGTTTCAAGGACAAGTCATAAAGGTGACTGGAGACACCCCCAGAGTCCGCCAACAAAGACCCAAATGAAGCCATAATAGTTACACAGTGAAAAAGAGGTGCACAAGAAACACTGTTCACAGGTCCAGAGAGAAATGTCTCGTCCCCTTCCCTTGGGAGACTAACTCTACATGCCTTCACTGACCTTTCAGGCCTAGCCTCCTTTATGCACTACGGTTCTGAACTCAAGAGACTGGCAAAATTTTCAAAAAGTCTTAGCAGTTGCCAGAAGCCTGGTTAAAATATCCCTTCTGAACGGCCCTCCATCTCTCTCTGTCTCCCCGTGCTCTGCCTAGTAACAACAGTAACAATTCCTAGCAACAAAAATAACCTAACTTTTAGGGACTTCCCTGGCGGTCCAGTGGTTAAGACACCATGCTCCCAACGCAGGGGGCACGGGTTCGATCCCTGGTCGGGGAACTAGGATCCAGCATGCCGAAAGGCGTGCCCTAAGACATTAAAAAAAATAAAAATAAAAAACAACTAAACAAAACCAAAAGAAACCCACTAATTTTTAAAGTTGTTCTAAAATTAGCAAGTGCTTTATCTACACATTTCATTTAAGACACAAAATCAGACTAATGAACAATAAACTATTGATATTACAGTTTCCACTTTACAGATGAGAAAACTGAAGCCCAGCAAGGATAAGTGGGAGCCGGCAGTCAGAGCTGAAGCAAGGGTCCAGATTCTGGGTCTTGAGCCCACCACTGGGGTGACGGCCAACAAGGGCACTGTAATTATTGTGGGGACCACCCTCCCATGGTGAGGTGACTGATCTTGAACTAGGAGCAAGATCTTTTATCAAAGTCTTCAGCTGCATGATTCTGCTGGAGTTTCTCAAAAGAAACCTGACAGGTTATCTGATACTTTGTACCTCTATAATCTGATTTCTGGGATCAGGGAAAATTCCACTGCACTTAAATATCTTTTGCATACAACAGACTACTACCTTCTAGGGGCAAAATTCCCTAGTTATCAAAAATCTATAGATGAAAGAAACTATGTAAATTACCCCTCCGCTTTGTATGTTCTTGATTTCCTCTTGACTTGATACACTTAGCTTCCTAAATAAGTGTATCTGCTCCAAACTATGGACCTTAGCACCTTTTAAGCCCATTAATCCTTTGTAGCCCACTGATTCTTTTTTTCTTAAATGAATTGAATATTCATCAAATGTTCCAACAGTGTTTCTAGGAGTTATTACTTTATTTTAATCCAAATTAGTACTTCCTTCCCGTTAATTGTAAGCCTAATTTTCTCCTAAAGAAAGGTTGCATATGCATAAAATTAACTATATCAAGTAGTATTGAGCATTTTCAAAACACTAAATTGAGGAATAGTTCATTCCTGCCACTAGAGGGCACCATAAGCTCAGAAGCACAAGCATTTAAAAATATCTCGTTTTCAAGTTGAAGTTAAAAATTCAATTTTGAAGTACTTAAAAGATAGAGTACAAGTTAGAGTGTCAAAATCTTTAGAAAATCTAACTCATGGCTTAATTTTACTCTTCTCCATTAAATATTTTTAAACTGATTTTTCAAAACTGACAATATTTTAAACTCTTACAAAAGTAAAAAATTATCAGAATTATATTATCGAGCTTATCGCAACTTTAAATTAGAAGATATTCTGCTTAGCCAAATAAATTACCTCATTTTATTAAGGGTGCAGATTTGAGCTTAGTAATTTTCACCTTAGCTAACATATTTCCTTGCTTTCTCTTATATTCCAATGATTTATTTAATCAAAAGTTAAGAAAACATTTTTTTAAATTTCTTTTATTCCAAAGAAACAGACTAGCCCTTAGACATCTATGTTTTAAGTCTTTCAACACACTGATCAACTGGAGCAAGTTGGATAAATTCACACCTAAAATGCTGGAGCTCTCCCTACCTTGGTGACATGATTCCTTTTACCTGAAATGTCCTTCCCCATAGCCCAATAAATTCAAGGACCAGCTCAAATATTAGTCCAGCTTCCTTTAACACTATGTCACCTGTAGAAAAATTAATCACTTCTTCCTCTGTGCTTTTCCGTACTCCTACATCTCTTGGTGTTTCCAATGTAATTAGATAAAGGAAATATTTCTTAAAAGCCTAATACTATACACCATGCATCAGAGGCTGTTTTTTCCCTCAAGGAGTTTATATCATGGGGCTCAGAACACGCTGCCCTAAAATATGGCATCTTGGTATATTTAATATTTTAGGCTGAAGGAATTTGAGAAATGGCAGGTGCGGGAAAGACTTTCTGAACTTCCTCTAAAGCAGATCAGGAAAGCCTCGCTATACTCAGACAAAAGGATCATCCCTATCTCCAAAGAGAAAGGAACACAGAGATAAATCTGAATGAACAGGCCTTGCTAAGTTTTCCCCCAGTTTACTGCACTTACCTTATATCCTTTGTCCCATCACAGTGACCTTCCCCAAACTTTCCACTCTTCAGCAAATCTAGCGTGAAAACACTCAGGTTTAACCACTTTGTTTTAATAGGTCTTCATTTCCTTATAAAGGCCCTGATATCATATAAAACTTATATTAAATACACTTGTATGCTTTTCTCTTGTTAATCTGTCTTTTGTTACAGGGGTTGCAGTCCAGAACAAAAAAAAAAAGGAGAGAGAGAAAAGACATTTTTTTTTCCTCCCCTACAATAGGTAATAGAGTGACATGAGGAAAAAATATACAATTACATGCAAAAATAGGTATATGGTAGTGGAAGAAGCACAGTAGAGGAAGATTAGCAAACATTATAAATATCATTACTGAAAGAAATATTTCCAAGCACTATCTTTGCACTCAACTTGGTAGGGAACTTTATTTTTATTCATAGAGAACCAACCCAGAACACTGTATTAAACACTGTGAAGAAGCACACAAAAGAAATAAATGGCACAGTTTCTAACTCAAGATATTTTAAGTATACACACCCAACACTTCAGTATATTACAAAAGCAATATGCATTCAAATGTAATGTATTTTACTATAAAGAAAATGCATACACTTTCAAAAAAAAAGGAATAGTGTATAAAAAATAGTTATAAGGAATAGTTTATTTTAAAAAGTACACATAACCCACGTAAAGCACTTTTGATTTCATATATCAGAAAATGAATCCCATTAAGTCTAGAGGAGAAAACCCAGCTTCAAGGAAATGGAATTTGAAAAATATTTTTCTCCCAATTCTACACAGAATGAACTGGAATTGGGGTGCGGATGAGGGTGGGGAACTAAGCAGCCAAACCTTGATTTATGGCCTAAAATGCAGTGGTCCAGGGACCCGCAGGGGGCGGGGGCGGAGAGCGGACCTATAACCTTGCCAAAGGTACCTAACTCTCATAGCTCAGTTTCTTCATTTAACAGATGAGGAGTTCATATTATACGATCTCTAAGGATTCTTCCAGCCCCACCGTGCTGTGATTTTTATGGTATCAGCTACTGGAATGGAGGGCTTGACTCTAGAAGACACCATAGGGAATGAATAGAAACTTAACACAAATTGGATAGGGAGAAGATGAAGGGGAAAAAGGAATGAAATACATCATGGATTCAGAAGCACTTTGAAAAGCGTAAAGTCCTCTACAATGTATGAAGCTGTGATAATAACTATTAATCAAATAAGGTTCCAAGTGTGGGTGACAGGAAAATTCTGGAGGGATACCACCAAAACCAATCAAAACCACAGAAGTTAAGGAGGAGAGAGAAAAAGGGCTTTCCTTTCACATGCTAATTTACCCACCCCCCACTTCTCTACAGTATTGAGATGGAATTTACCACCAAGGAACAGACCAGAGGGAATCCTCTTATTTGTATGCAACTTCCACCTTTGTTCTTATTGTCTGATACCAATTCCTAGGAAGGTAAAAGAAAGTAGCAATTCAAGTTTGGTAATTAGATCTGCTGCTTTGTAAAGACTGTTCTGACAGTTTAGTAGATCTAATCCTTAGTATTGTTTTCTGAAAATCATAAATAGAAAAACTAATTTGGAAGGAATGACATTCAAAACTGATCAGAGAATAAAATATATTTAGGCTTGCATTTCAAATCCAAAATAGACAATAAATAGGGGGGAAAAAATCTGTTTTTCTAACTTGATGTTAAAACTTGTACCTAACCATACACCTGAAACACTGCATCTTTGGAAAGATTATGGCAGCATTCGTAATCAGGATATAGTACCCCCAAAATATGGCACTTTGGCATATTAAACACTTTAAGCTAAAGGAATTTGAGAAACAACAGGTGCAGAAAGAAATTTCTGACCTCCCCCTGAAGCAGGTCTTGAGTTCCTCATATGAGAGATGCCCTCCCCATATGGAAGGAAATGAGCATCCTATCTTTAAAGAGAAAAGGACACAGAGAGGAATCTGAATGGACAGGCCTTGTTCAGTTTCCCCAACCTTACTCCACTGACCTCATACCCTTTCTCCCACCATATCTTTCCACGACCTTCCACTCTTTGTCAACCAAGCAAAAACACTTAGGTTTAACTTCTTCTTCAGATCTTTCCTTACAAGGGCCCAAATGTCTTGTAACACTTACATTACATAAATTTGTATGCAAAAGAAACAATAAAAAAATTGTATGCTTTCTCCTATGAATCTTTGGGAGTCTCATTTTCAGACCCAGCCAGGAAACCTAAGCAGGTAAAGGAAAACTTTTTTCTTCTCCTATAGTTAATAACCCCAAATGATGAAGCCCTTGAGATTGCTGTCTTTTACCACATACACCATTTCTCATTCCACAGACCTTACTCCTGTGTTAGGATGAGATGGCTACAGATACAAAAATAAGATTCATCCGAAAACCTCTCAGGCAAAATGCTGCAAAGTGTAAGATATTCATGCTTCAGAAACTCTATGACTTCAATTTTGTAAACTGTGGATTAGTTATTAAGTAAGTGATGAACTGCTCAGAAGTACTCTACCATAAACTCACTCTGTACTTCCACTTCCTCGTCTATAAAACCAGAGAAGACAGTAGATCCCATCTCACACGACAGTTGTGAGATCTACATAAATTAACACACGTAAACTGCTTCGATGGGTGCCTGACACATGGTGCACCATCAAGGTAGACTCTTGTTAATACTGTTAGACAGTTACTAATAAGAGACCCCAGGAAAGTGCCAAGCTAAACTGTCAACAATGAAATTGTAACACGGGAATTGAAGGATGATGTGATCACAAACGGAAAAGGTGAAATGACAAGAAGCCAGGGATTGACTTTAAAACACAGACATATATATACTACCAACTGTAAAATAGATAGTCAGTGGGAAGTTGTTGTATAACAAAGGGAGTCCAACTCGAGGATGGAAGATGCCTTAGAGGACTGGGACGGGGAGGGTGGGGGGGACTCGAGGCGGGGCGGGGGGGGTGGAGTCAAGGAAGGAAGGGAATACGGGGATATGTGTATAAAAACAGTTGATTGAACTTGGTGTAACCCCAAAAAAATAATAAATAAATAAATAAAATTTTAAAAAAAATGATAGCAAGATGTTGCATTATGATACAGGCAACAAGAACTTTAAAAAGTTCATGGGAAACACACAAATAAATCCAATATATTTCTTAAAAAAAAAACCACTATAGCCGTTGTACAGCAAAATCTGGCACAAAAATGTAAAGCTATTAATTTCCAATAAAGAGCTTATAAATAAATAAATAAATAAAGTAGTATTAAAAAACAAAAAACCAAAAAAAAAAAAAAACCAAAAACAAACCACTATAGCCACAAAAATAAAGGAAAGGAGGAAAAAAAAATAGGGTTTAGATGAAGCAAGAGCAGATGTTAATAGCTGTTGAGTCAGAGCGATGGTTATACAGAGGATTATTAAACAATTCTCTCTACTTCTCTATAGGATTGACAACGTTCATAATAAGAAAAGTAATTTTTTTAGCCATGCCATGCAGCATGTGGGATCTTAGTTCCCCAACCAGGGATCAAACCCACGCCCCTGCATTGGGAGCGCAGAGTCTTAACCACTGGGACACTAGGGAAGTCCCAAGAAAAGTAATTTTAAAAATCAGAAATGCATTTACAAGCACACACATCTTAAAACAATATAATTACTGTTATTTATTGTTGAACTTATTGAGAGCTTAAAAGGTTTTAATCAACTGAGTTTTATTTTTGCTGGTTTGTTCTTCTTTGGTCCTAGTGCTGTTAATAATCTTGGCCTTTAAATCAAGTTCCTAAATTAATCAAAACTGACCGTCTTCAACGTCAAGGGAAGTCAAGTTTCTTCTAAGCTTTTGTGCAGTCCGTCCACACAGGGAAATTTAAGGTTTTCAGAGGACTGATATGGCTGCATGATGTGATAAAGGATACACTCACCTTGGATCCAGGCCACATTCTGTTATCAACCTGTGTGGCTCACCTTTCAGAACCCAATTTACTCACTTCTAAACTGAGGGATTTTAACTCCATCTCTTAGGTTCCTCCCAGATATAAAATATTTTTACTTCTAATTGCAAGAAGAGTGGTTTCCTCATTCACTGATACACTATTTATCACCTGCATTTCATAAGGATAAGACATAAAAAGGACTAGATTTGCCAACAAGGACTAACCTTTCTAGAGAATGAGATGGGGATTTGCTGATTTTTCTCAGACATTTAGTGTAACTCCACACATTTATGTATGGCCTGATTTTCCTTTTAAAAAAGGAAAAAAAGCAGAAAAGCTTACATCAGTGTTAACTAATGATGATCATTTTCAGGTGAATAAAATCAGGGATTTTTTTTTCAACATTTTTTCTTTTCGTGTATCTGTTTTCTTATTTTTATTTTTCTACATCCATAAGATATCACTAAAACTATGTTAATTACTACATTCAAATATTAATTTAAGATTCAAAAGTATCCTTCCCCTCCTATCCCCATAGAGAACAAATAATATCAGTTTCTTGAGAATCCTACAAAATATGTTATCTCTATTTACAAGAAAATACTGGGACATTGCTTTCTAAGATGGAAAAACAGTGTTTTAAAGCCATACATAAGTACACCACCAATGCGTCCTTGCTTTCTATCCTAGCCCCTTTTTGCACCGGCCTAACACTGGAAACCATTTTTCACCTGGTGAAGGCTCTAGTAACCGGAAGTCAGTCCTGCATCCCTGCTTCACTTAGGGGCTAGCTGAGCTTCCAGCAAGGAAGCCCCTTGATTAGAGGAGCTGGCCCTTTATTAGAGAGAACGGGTCTCCCCACCAGAAATATATTTGGCACTCAGTCATTAAGGAGTACAGGATATCTTCTTCCCTTTTTAAAAACTATTCAGAGGACTTCCCTGGTGGTCCAGTGGTTAAGACTCTATGCTTCCAATGCAGGGGGCACAGATTCGATCCCTGGTCAGGGAACTAAGATCCCACATGCCATCCCACAGGCTGCACAGTGCGGCCAAAAATGAAAAAATAAAAAATAAATAAATAAACTATTCGGAAATGTAGTGACTCACCTTAACAATAACTTCTAATAAAGATGCTGTTACACAGATGAATAATGTAGAAAACTTATGAACACAATGGTAGGAAATAATAATAAAACCATGACCCTATTTATAGGGATTGGCAAGAGTAGTCAAAGTTGCAAATCAAATATGGGGAAAAACAATGCTAATTAAGTGCCATCTAAGTCATTGCTGTTTTACTTGGTATGCTCCCACTTTCTCTGAATTGCAACATCTTCACTTTGTTTTTCCTCTTGATTTAAAATGGCCATCCCCTCCGCCTACATCACATTGCCAGTCTTTGTTCCCGCCTCTTCCCTACCTCCCCAGGCTGTCAGCAGTTAAGGGCTCAGAGAGTCCTTCTGCATCTCATGCCTTGCCATCTCACACAGAGCAAGAACTTAATGTCATTAGGTGAGCTATATAAAATGATGTCAACAAAGATATATCGGAGAGAAGCTTTTGGAGTCTCAGTTTGTTTTCCGATAAACTGTGTACAAGTTTCTCTATCCACTCGCAGCAGTCTATGATTTTATGAAGGTTAGTGTTATATTGGTATTTTTCCAACAAAACTTAATACAAGGGCAAGAGTATACTTTAGCTCAAAATTAAAACAGATATTTATTATAAAAATTAGAAAAGGCAGATATACAGAAGAAACTGATGAATTTCCTGAAAAATATCTTAAATGGTACATTTGATTTGCACATTTGGTGGTTTGAGATTTGAGTGGATGTTTTATGCTTTTAACAAGATTGGAAACTATAGATAGACCTGATCAGAGCTTGCAGGTTTAGATTATTTAATTTCATGAACCAGAAGTATATTTATTTTTAAAGGTAAGGCTCTGATTTCCTCCACTGTTCTCTATAGCAGTAACATCCTGTATAATAGCATTGATATGGTAATAATGGACAGACCACAGTCTCCTATTGAACAAATATTTATGAAGAACTTTCCACCTGACTGTAGAGAATCTAGTCTTGCTTTTTGAAACTATAGAAACCAGGCCCATGTACTTTAAAGGGCAGGACCAAAGTCAGATGACATGCTGACATGCTAGAACCCAAGGACCTACCCTGGGACCAACTGAGTAAACATCCTCCAGGGCATGGTGAGACCAGATGCTGACAAATTCATCAGATATACTGGAACCTTTATCCCAACAGATTCAAATCACATCTGTAAACCTCAGCGAGCCAAAGAACAGCCCAAAGGATTCTAGGAATCAACTTTGAGAAATACTGAAATATATGCATGTCTTGAGTACATAAAGCAATAATCTTAAGCTTAATAGTTCCCTTATTTCAACTCAATAAACATTTACTCTGCACCAATATCACTCTGCAGGGCTTATAGGGCAGTTAAAAGAATGAACAAGACTTGTTCCTAACACGTTACATACATTGGTTTACCATCAGACTTAAAATCTTGACAGAGTAAATATTAGCTACTTTTAAGTTACTGATATGCCTTAATGTTTTCATCGTGGATCTTTCCCACATGTAGATTGTCAGGACCCAGAGTTTTAAGATAGAAAGTAAAAGTTTCCTCTCCATCTCTCCTCCACTCTCTCTCTCCATAGGGGTGACCGTTGTTACCTTAGAATTTGTCATTCGGTATTCATCCCCACTCTCCCTTCTACCACTTTCCTTTCTAGCAAGCTGTTCTATGCAGCTTTAGGGCAGGGATTCCAACACAGTACATACAGTGGTTAGGAAATGACACGAAAAGCTAAAATAGGCTTGTGGACCTGGGAACTGGTGAACTTTACCGCATCTGCAGGTGGTCATCATAAGATCCAGCTAATATCTATCTGAAGGAAATCAAGTTTTTTCAAGAGAAGCTAGAAATCCATACTTTTATATGACGTCTTTAACCAATGGATACTAAAAATTTTTGAAATAATTTGGCCCAAAAAGCACATGCAACAAAAATAACATGGACCCAACTCAGCCCACAAGTTGACAGCTACCTACACTTTTAATTTATAAGAAGCTTTAGATTACTTACAGAAATTTAGAACTGAAAAGCATTTTAGAAATCATTAAGTGCGAAAACTTTGCTTTATGGCAGAAAGGAAACTGGGGCCCAGAGAGGGACTACGGCTTCAGTGCAGGTGACCCAATGTTAACTGGGGTGGAATTACTTTGCCAGGCAAAGAACATGGATGCCCTCAAGGACCTGTCCTCAAGCTGCTCACAGTCTAGTGGAAGAACACTTGGAAATCAGTTTTATCAAGGGCCGAGCAATAAGGCACAGAAACAAGGCACGGAAAGAGAACAAATAAGGAAGTAGTCGGCTCTCTGATAGCCAGCTGATGTCTGTCCTCCCAACCTCAGTCTCTTGTTTCTCCAGTCTCCAGCTCTTCCAGGCACACCAGACTGCCTCCTGGTTCCCACATGCAGCCCCAACCCTCACTCCAAGGACACGTAGCAATATAAAATGTGACCGTGCTTGCAAATACAGAGAAAAGCTGCCGGTACTTAGAATGCCATATACCAGGATCAGGCAACCTGTGAAACAGAAGAAACACTGGGACTTTAATTTTAAAAATATGGTGGTGCAGCGAACACAGCCCTGGGAATGAGAAAACACAGATCTAGTCCTGGCTCAGCCATTAACTAGCTCAAGGACTAGGCAAATACCAAAACCAATGAGGTTAGACTGGAAGGCGACTTAGGAGCTGCTAGTTCTGTCATCCTAAGGCTTTTTATGACAGAATTCACTGAAATTCAAAGAGGAAAGATATCATTGTGGGCAGGAAACACTGTGGGCAAAGAAAACTTTGCAGAGTTATGGATTAGATTAGGTCCTAAAGGATGAGAAGGATTAAGTGGGGGGGGGGGGGGGGGAAGGGATGGAATTAGGAAGGTGGGGGAGGTGAGGGGAAGAGCTGAAGGAAACAACTTTAGCAAAACTGTAGGGACTGGAATGCATCCTGAGATATGCTAAGGTGTGGAGGGAGTTTACACCAGATGGCAGAGATCTTATCTCTAAAGTAGGAAGTGAAGTCTATCTGCATAAGGAATCCCAAGGGAGTTGTTAAAGCCTTAAGAAGTGGGGCAAATTTTTGGACCTTTTCTTGTGGGGAATGTGCTGAGGTCTCAAGAAAGGATGTTGCAGCACAGCTGGGAAGCCTGTTCAGTGAAGACAGACCTTTTAGGGAGTTGCTTGTACTATCAGTACGATGAATAGGGGGGAATACAGTTTGGAGTACCCTCTGGTGTTTTTGCTACAATTCTTAGGACGTAGTACCTAAGGATAAATGACCACTGAAGCCAAGACTTCTTATATACATGGCACAACCTGATCCCCACTCAGGAACTATAGTTTCTTCAGGAGACAGAAAATCAAGGGGGAAAAAAAATCAATCCTTTATTCATTCATCAGTCATCTATTGAGTTCTATTATAAGACGCTGTTAGGACCCTCACTCTGTGTTCCTTGTCCTCATTAGAGTACTAACATTATTCTCTGCTCTTTACCATCTGTTTCGACCCCACCACCCTTCCTTAAGTGACACAGGTAGATGTGAGCACGGTGAGCTCTCCACTCACACCCAGGACTCAAGGATGAAGCATGAGAGACACTTGCTCTTTGGTTCATTAACATTTGGGGCAATAGGTGCCCCTTGCTTCATTCTAGGCCTGACCTTGGAGTGTACACACCCCCTTTCCTTCCCTCTCTTCTAAGCAATGCTCTCTTGGCTGAGCTTGTTTTCTTCACGACCTTCATCTCACAGCAATGTTGTTCTCAGTAACCTTCCAACCAGCCTGCTCCCTCACCTTCCGCAGGCCTCTCTGTTCCAGGTTCTTTTCTCTAGCCCCAGGCCCTTTCCTCACCTGGGGGCTTCTCCTGGGCTCAGAGCACAGGTCTTGCTTCATCTGCTGAGATGTGAAGGACTGTGCTGGCAGCTGGCAGAAAGAGTTTAGGAGAAATCTCTCATAGATATACAATAGACACAAATAGTTCTATTGTAGTAAATAGTAATATTAGATAGCAACACTGAATGTGGTTAAAAGCCAGTGCACTGAGATTCTTGTCTGCCGTTATAATTCAACCAGACCTAAATACATCAAAGTCTGAAGAGTGATTTTTCTGGAAAAGGGGCAGATATTTCCTACTTAATGAGCTTCTGTCTCGACGACTTTCATTTCTCTTTTTTTTTCCTTGATGTGCTCAATTACAGATACGTTGGAGTGGGGCAGGGGGTCCTGGGGGATTTACATAAACACTGATTCCTCCTATTAATTACACTTCTGTTCATCTGAGATTTACCCCTTCAATATCAGTTTCCTATAAAAGAAAGTGAATGTCCTTACAGATAAAATAAAGCCTAATAATATCCATGCTCTACTGCATGGAAACAAATAGGTGCTTATTTACTATTGATCTGTTTAAATTTCTCTCATGCATGAACGCTGATCAAAAAAATTGGGGGGTGGAGGCATCTTTCCTTAGTTTCCAAGTAAAAAATTATGGAAGTAAGAAAATAATGTATTAGAAGGTGACTAGAGCTGAATAGTAGTGAAATGAACACCTTTTATGTTCTATGAGAAATTCTGATGTCAAAAATTTGCTTCCTTATTACCCATCACCATCCAGAACATCATGGTGCAATCCTAGAAAATATTGCTGTAATTGCTTTCAATCCATTGACTCTATTCAGAGCAGACCATCTATCTCACAAGCACTGCAGGGCTGGAAGAGCTGACTTTGGGAAGTTTTAGAGTGAACAGCCCATGCTTTTCCATACATTATCTGAATGTAAAATTTTCACCCAAATTTCAAAGTTTATTTATTTAGGTCCTTAAGCAAATGCTTGCCATTAATATGTATGGATCTAATTTTATACCTAAGTACAAAGTCACCCCAGGCATTTTCCAACTAGAGATTTGAAATCCTCACATATGTGTTACCAGTGATAACACGTTATAGATGGTGAAAATTGCTGAAATGTGCAGCAGTCACAAAAGAATCGATTAAAGGCGACTTAGAATCCTGAATCGGTCCAATGCCTTTATTTTAAAGAACCACCTCTACTTTTAACTGTTATTTACTAAGTTGATTATCTGCAATTCTTGGTTCCAATAATTTCAAGCACTTAAAAAAGTATGATTGTCTTTCAAAATGTTCTCCAACTAAGTGGTTTTCAATTGCCTTGCTTCAGGGGACCATAATGCATGTGTATGAGTATCTTGTGTTCACCCATTTTCAGAACACATTCAGGACAAAATCATGTTGTGAGAGACTTGAGGCCCAACAGCAGAAGTTAAAGGAAAGGAAATAAGGTTAAATAGGAATGTGTTTCCTGTGTATGAGATTAACACACCCTTATAGGTTAATCATAAGACAAAGATACAGCCAAATAAGAAAAAAAATAAAGAAGGAGATTTAAGAAAAGAAGAATTTATCATTGTGAACTAGCCCCTCTTCAGGAACTGAAGACACTGGGTCACTCACTTTCCAAAAAATAGGTGCCTCTGGCTTCCCTGGTGGCGCAGTGGTTAAGAATCCATCGCCAATGCAGGGGACACGTGTTCGAGCCCTGGCTTGCGTGCCTAGAGTCTGTGCTCCACAAGCAGAGAAGCCACAACAATGAGAAGTCCCTACACTGCAATGAAGAGTAGCCCCCACTGACCACAACCAGAGAAAGCCCCTGGGCAGCAACAAAGACTCAACACAGCCAATAAATAAATAAATAAAATAGATAAATAAAATAAAAGTAGGTGCCTCAGGTTTGTTATCAAGTTGGCAACCTTTCCATAAGAGGTTCAGTTGTAGCAAGTGTGAATTAGATTCTATCACACTTTCAGACATTGAATTTTACTTCTGACTCCTGCCCCCACATTTACTCTATGAAATCCACAGTGACCATTTTAATTTGCTACCTAACAATTATTACATGGGAAACATGTTTGTGTAAAAAAGGCAAATTTGGTGGTTTAGCTCCTGATAAAAACTGATTTTTGCCTCAGGTATCCCTTGTAAATTGGCACAGAAATTCAGGAACAAGAGAGTGTTCCAGAAGGGCTTTTAGTGTTCTACATCATAGGCTATTAATCACTACATTTTCTTGATGAACCAAAGATACTGAATCACTTGGAGGATGCTTTACCAAAAACTGTATGTACGAAAACAGCTTTTAATATAATAGCAAATGCAGAATTCTATATTCTAGGATGACAGCCAGATCTTTCCATCAATGAAAACAAAAGAAATATACATATGATGACATCTTTGGGCACCTCTGTAATAAAGAACTGGCTCATAGCTTCAGCAGATGCTGTTAGATTTAGAAATACTTATCAATTTTTACCTTTTATCTCTTAATTATTATTTCTTTTTCCAACCCTAGCATACTGAAGGGTTAAAGTCTATTATTTAAAGTCTATTGTTACTTCTGTCCTATCACTCTCCAGACTTCTCCATCTTCTTTTAATTCTCAATATTAAAAGGACAGCTGAATTCCAGTAAGTAGAACTAGAAATTAGAGAACCACCACTAAAAAAAAAATCACTTCAGAGCAAAGTCAATTTGCTTAACTGTTGGCACTTAATATTTAACTTTTAATTTGCAAAATAAATCTACTTTTTTTAAATCTACTTTTAAATTTAGTGATTTCATGTAAAACTTTGCTTCCCCTACCCCCTCCACCCCCAAAGAACAACCACCCTCCAACTCCCTTACAAAAGGTATTCACCTAACCAATTTGCGCATAAACCACTGATTTTCACATGCAAATGTTCTTATCGGTTACCATTTAGCACCTTTCAATGTGATCCTTTTCCATTTAAAGTCCAGTGGCAAGGCTTTAGAGATCCCAGCCTGTGGTCTCTGGATTAAGATTTCATTTCTAATTATCATTTCCTTTTGGTGCTAATGTGTTTGTTCCTTATTAGTACCACTCACTGGCCTGGATGTAAATCAGATTAAAAGAAATTCCTTTGATTTCCCTGGTTTCAAAGATACAAAAGAATTTCTCACTTTGAAAAATCCCCACAGAGTTTTGGGTGAAGAATGTATCACCTCAGCATGTTGATACCCTTCTTTATAACTTATGTTCTTAGGAATTCCTCAGTCTCACCAGACCTGGTTACTGTTGCTCCTTTCTTTGGGGGAAATTTGAGTCTGAAACTATTAATTGCACTCAATTCCTGAAATAATATAATACATATTGAAATTCATTTCAGGGATTTTATAAATAAGTGAATACAGTTATAGACCTAGTTACTGCTTAAAAGTGGCTATTTGAAAACATTTGAAGTATTTACAGAAAAATAAAATCATGCCTTTTTTGGTCACCAAATGATAGGAAAAACTTTAATAAGCTTCATCAGGCTTTCCCTGCTGTGCATAATTAACTTTTAAAATGATAAATCAAAAAAATCATTTAAACCTATCTTAAGGTAATAAAAATTAATAAATTCTTTTAGACATACGTGTCAAGTATTTGTCTCTATTTTACAAATATTCAGGTAAAATTAAATATTATTTAACAGTAAAGCATGGGCAAAACGTAAGGGGCTCATCATCTGCAACTTTCCAATACAAGAAAAATAATGATTTTTTTGTTATTTAAAAAATTATGCATGTTAGAAAGAGGTAGGTATTTTGTGGCCCCCAGGTTAACTCTGCTACCTCCACAATCCAAATAACATTTTATTTGGACTCTCCATGTAGTTGCATCATAAGTAAGAGATTTTTAAAAAGCAGTTTTAACTGATGTAAAACATACAAAAAAGTGCTCTTTAAATATATTTAGAAAACCACTCAAGATCAATATAATTTTTCAATTTTATTAATTCCTATACATTTTAATGATCAACAAACCTGGCAATACATGCTACTGTATTTGTCATCCCAAATATGTGTAATCTTATCTAATAACTTCCAAAATATCTTAGCAACAGTACAATTGAAAATTCAGTAGATTTCTTTCAAGGGATGAAGTGAAGAGCAGGGGTCGGTAAGAGGATAAGATCAATACAGTATTGCAAAAAAAAAAATGTTATTACAGTTCTTATGTATGAATTTATATTTGATGATTATGTGTTGGTGCCTGTACAATAGGTATATATGTAATTTTTCTTTTTAAGAATTAGTCAGGGAAGAATATATAATGAAGGGGAAAAAGAGTGGTAAATATGACTGCCTATTTATGAATATAATAAAGAAAAACTATGGTAAATGGAATCCAAAGATTCCAATCCAACTGCAAAAAAATTAATTGATCACATGTGACACATACAAAAAGTCCTCACAAGTCAATTAAAAAGAGACCAAAGCACCAATAGAAAATGACAAAGACTGTGAACAAACATTCACAAACAAGGACAATATAAACAGCTAATAAGCTCACAAAAATATGTTTAACCCAATGACAAAGGAAGAAATACATGTTAATCCAATGAAATGTGTTTTGACTGTCAGACAGGCAAAGATAAAAAAATGAGAGGAAAGCTTTATCACTGGCAACAAGCATTTGCTGAAACAGGGACTCTCATATTCCTTAAGCAGGAAAGCAAATTTGTGCTGTAACTATAGAGGACATTTGGCAATATATACTAAAACTCAAAGTACACAGGAATTTCACTTCTAGGATCTCATCCTAAGGAAATATTAGGTAACATGAAAACTGGAAACAATGGAAATGTCCCCAAAGAGTAGAATTACCCATTAAATGTAATACTCTGCAGCCATTAAGTAAATGCATTTGTGCTATTTTATCCAAAATGTTCAGTGAGAAATATAAACTATAGAATATTATACATCTACATGTGTTGGTTTAAACAACAGGCATGTGAAAAAGTTGGAAGACTGCATACTGAGGAAGTTATCTTTAAGGAAGAGACTTGCATTTTCCTTTAATACATTTCTAAAATGTTTCAAGTTTTTACTAGCATATATTATGCTGTAACCAGAGAAATACATATTTTAAAATAAAATTCAATATGTAGAACTGAAACAAAATACGTAAATAACAATTTAGTAAATAAACAAAGTGACTCACAGGATTCTATTATAATGGACTTGTCAGGTATGAATCATAGACTGCCTTTATTTTCATCTTTCTGTCCCAAATGGAAAGGAAACATCATAGAAAACCATTAAAACAGTGAGACTGGGGAATAAGTCAGTTCAACTGTGTTACTGACCAAGCAATGCAGTGAGCTGATGTGGGAAAAGATTTGCTTCACAGCCTAAGGAAGATTAAAGTTCCATATTCTTCATGCAAAAGATCAGAGTCAATGCAAAAAGCAGATGTGGCTCATATATACAATGGAATATTACTCAGCCATAAAAAAAGAAAGAAATTGAGTTATCTGTAGTGAGGTGGATGGACCTAGAGTGAATCTAAAAAAATGGTACTAATGAACCCAGTGACAGGACAAGAATAAAGATGCAGATGTAGAGAACGGACTTGAGGACACGGGGTGGGGAGGACTTGAGGACAAGGGGAAGCTGGCAGGAAGTGAGAGAGCAGCACTGACATATATACACTACCAAATGTAAAACAGATAGCTAGCGGGAAGCTGATGCATAGCACAGGGAGATCAACTCAATGATGGGTGACGACTTAGAGGGGTGGGATAGGGAGGATGGGAAGGAGTTGTGGGAGGGAGGGGATATGGGGATATATGTATACATACAGCTGATTCACTCTGTTGTACAGCAAAACCTGGCACGACAGTGTAAAGCAATTATATTCCAATATAGAGCTTAAAAGAAAAAAAAGGATCAGAATCAACATTTGGACTTTTGACCTGATTTGGTGGCCGCAGAAGAACTCAGAGGGACGTGTGGAATGAAGATGGAAATCTGCAAAATCTGTTTATGGATTGTTGTCATGGAATTCTGGATCACCTAGAGCTTCATTTTGGGGGACTTTTACCCAATCTTAGTTTTACTTTGTTTTAAGAAGAAACAAAGTAAATCTGATCATGTTACTTCTCTAGCTGCAAATCTATTACGGGTAACCATTGTTCAAAGGATAATGCCCAGGGCTTCCTTATCAAGGCAAACAGGCCGTTAACAGTCTGGCCCCAACCTACCTTAAACAGCCTTATCTAGGGTCTCCCTTCACCCAGTTCCACACCTCACCTACCTACACACACACACACACACACACACACACGCACACACAAACACACTCCTCAGTCAAAAGTCCGATGCAGACACAGTGCTAACACAGGGTGCACTGCATCTCCTCTACGGAGACGCCCCTGAGTTTATGTGATATTTATCACACTTCATTTTATTTGTTTACGTGCTGATTCTCCACTCTAAAGAATGACTTATTCAAGCAAAGTGTAAGGAAAATGCTTTGAGGAGTGTTTTGAATCCAATACCAATTTTAAAGATTTACAAACCCAGCCATTTCACAGGAAGCATAATAAAATACAAATGGAATGGAGAACAAAAAACAAATGCATAATTATAAAGTTATATCCAGAACAAAATCTCTGAGCGCTTATCCTAGACCACCCTACAGACCCCAGCCCTGGGAGAGCTGCCTGTGGTGGGGGCAGCCAGCAGCTCTGCACCCACACTTCGCAGTTCCAGCCCTAAAAGAGCATGCCCAGGGGCAGCTTGCCTTGTCCGGACGACCATGCAAGGAAAAGGAAGCTCTCTACCTGTGTAGGGCCAAGTGTAGCAGTGTCAGACTTACTGTAAAGAAGAGGCCTTATTGGTAAGTGGTTTGGGGAAAAGGAGAGCCTACTGGTTAGGGAAAAGTCCAGTGGGAGCGTTAGATCACTGAACAAAAGGGAGTAGGACTCATCTCTTTCTCCTGGGTGTTTATGTCAGGGTGAGAAAGGCAAAGCTGAGTCTCTGGATACAGAAGCACATGATACGTGGTTGTTGCTAGGGAGAGGATGGTTGTCATATGTGATAATAATCCTTCAGAGAATAATGCTTTGCCCCGTTGGTAACAGCCATTTGTTTCTGCTTTTCCTCTTTCTCCCCACACCCTCAATCAGAACCTGCAAATACCGACAGCGAACCACATTTAAAAGGAGCCGGTGGGTGGTGAGAATTTGGAAAATAAAATAGCCAAGCTAGAAACACCAGCCTGCAAACAAGACTTATTTATATATAAATATAAATATAAATTTTTTTTTGGCTGTGCTGTAGGGCTTGCAGGATCTTATTCCCGAACAGCGATTGAACCTATGCCCCCTACAGCGGAAGTGGGGAGTCTTAACCACTGGACCACCAGGGAATTCCCTAGGTTTCATTTCTTAAGAAGTGGTTTTCCCAAGAAAAACATTACCACTCATTTAACAATTCATATAACACATATCTTGTGCCTTCTCTGCACCATGCACCATGCTAGACACTGGGGATAAAATAAGTAACACGTAATCCATGCCCTCCAGGATGTTACAGATGTTAAGACAAAGAAGTGCATTACACTATTAGAGGTGGCAACAGTGAAAGCTTAAAAAGATGGAGGCTGAGCACAAAGACTGATCAATTCAACCTGGGAGACTCAGAAAAGGCTCCCATAGAGGGTGACTCTTCAGAAGAGTCTAGAGAGAGAATCAGACTCCCTGGGTGGCAGGGAGGGGGAAGGCTTGGAATCCAAACAAAGGAATTTGTATGAGAAGCAAAATTTGCATGGCCCATTCAGAGACCTGGGGCCTTGCATAGAAGGGACAAGTCACACTGGAGGATCTCAGAAGCCTTATTAAGAATCTGAACTTTATCTTAAAGGCAGTGAAGAATCATTGAATAATTTCAGGCAAGGAAATAACAGGGTCAAATTTGAGTTTTAAAAAGATCTTCCTGGCAGCGAAGTAAAGGATAGAACAGAGGACACAAGAGACAAGCTAGTAAGAAACAAGAGTAAGAAAAGCAAAAGGGACCTTAAGAGACGTTACCTCATCATCCTTGCTGGGGGGAGATTTTAATCTATTGTTTTAGCATCAAATTTTTATATTTTACACCTCTTCCCCCAGCCCTGAAACTCCAACCATACTCTCCTGATAGCTCCAGAAGAAAGCATACAGGCGTTTTCTAGCCCTGCATTAATGCTAATTATGCACTGGCATCTAAAGGAGACCAGGCTTCTAATTCAGGGCCAACTGTTAGCCTCGTGGAAACAGGTAAATAGAGGAACCACTCATTGAAAAATTAACCTGACATTTACCTGGGCTTCCTTAGAGCTAGAAAGAATCTCTTAGGATGAACAGTGATTCAATCGATTCGGACTATGTCAAATTTCCCACAGGCTTCTGAAGAAAATATGGTAACACGATGTCATACTGATGGCATTGAAGATCGTCCTCCTCATGTATCTGTCATTCAATAAATTAATCAAACTTGTGAAGTATAGACAAAATATTTTACATAAAAACTTAAGTAAATGTAAGATTGTATATATGTATGTATATAATATGTATGTATGTAATATATATAATATATATAAATATATAATTTACCAAAATATTTATTTAGTTCCAGTTAGATTTCAGGGGAAATGAACAGTGAAAAATGAAACACAATCCCTGCCCTTGTAGAATTTACACTTGAACAACAACAGCAAGAGAAAGGTTTATATATATCCTCATATTTTCTGAATATAAAATATTGTCACAAAAGGTAAATTTGAAAATGTATTTCAAAGCATAGTTTTGTTCCGATTGTACAAAGCATTCAGATATTTCAGAAATTACTTTTACCCCGTGCCTACATTTCTTTTAAATGGTTTAGACTCTATTTATTATTTTTAACATTATTATTGCAAGATGATAGTTTGGGCAATACAGAAAGCATTAATAGGAAAAATTTAAATTATTCAAACTATCATTTTTTAAATCACAAACCTTGCATCTTATTGTTTCCTTTCTTTCCCTCACCCACCTTAGCCAAATCAACAGGAAGTCTGCAATTCTTTCTCTCCTAAATATTTATATTCAATACCATTTACTTTTCTCTATCTCCATTGATAGTACTCTAATCCAAGTTACCATTATCTCCTCCATGGATTACTACATATCTTAACTAGTCTTGCTAACACTCTTGTCCCCATTCCACTACCCAGTAGTGAGTGAATTTTTTAAAAAGGAATTCAGATGATGTCACTCACCTACATATTATCTTTTAATGTGGTGACTAATAAGCAATAGCTAATAAGCAACTCTTTACAGAAGTTCTTTATCATGGCAGTGACCTTCTGTCCAACAGGATAACTGTCGCAGTTTTTCTCTACTTAATTTTTCCATGGGTGTCAAACACCCCCCTTCCCTTCTTGAGTATTATCTTGTCTCTAGTCCACATTAAATGAAGTCTGCAAATGATTCAGCTGCAAGGTATCTTAAAGATCATAAACTCCAGTGGTTTTTCAGCTTATTTTTAGCTGTATAACTCAAATGAACAACTATACAGCGACCTAATATATAAAGTGATATGAACTGTATTTTGTTAGGATAAATGTGTTATATAAATTCAAATCTATATTTTTTGGTAAAGACACCTGGTAAGATTTATTTAAGATAAGAACTTGGAGTTGATGATACGCTTGACTCCACTTGGACAGAGCATACTGGTGCTGATGGGAGCATGTGGAAGTTCTCTTCTGATGGCTTTAATTTTCTCAGTGAATCCAGAAGCAAGGTGAGAGTGAAGGTGAAGGAGGAGATGTTAGACGTTTCAGGGAATGGAGAAATGAAATTATGAAATAGAGTAAGAAAGTGAATGGTCTAAGACGCTAGTTTGCAAAGTGTGGTGCCCAGACCAGCAGTGCTGGTATCATCTGGGAATTTATTAAAAATTACGAATCTCAAGGCCCACCAGACTTACTGAATCAGAAACTTAGGAGGTGAGGTACTCCTGGATGTCTTGTTCTAGCAAGCACCCTGCCCCGGTGAGCGTGATATGCAGTGAAGTCTGAGTACATGGGATAAGGGAAGTGCTGTGACATTTCTGCACAGCATTAAGAGCCCCTGGAGGTTCAGGACTATGAATCTATAGGGAAACCAGGCACCACCGCTGCATATTTTAATTTGGCCAAATTTAACTACGGGGTGATGGCCTGAAGGAAATGGAGATTTTAATTTAACTCAAATTTGTGGTTTTCTATTATTGTATTTTTATTTAATATATTTCAGCGTATGCTTTTTTTCCAATGTTTAAAAATGAAACAAATATATTTAAAAAATAAAACCTGAACCACATGGTTTTCATTCCCAAAGCAGAAACATAGCATGAAACCTAAACCAGCGGATCTAATCCAACTTTCTCATTACACAGATGAGCTGCCTGATTTGATTAAACTGGCCCCTATTTTATTCTAATTGATAAGAATTCCTATTTTGAATAGGAAATTGAACAATGGTTATATTCAACGATGACAATGATATCTTTAAGAAATACTGGGAATTCCCTGGCGGTCCAGTGGTTAGGAGTCGGTGCTTTCACGGCCTAGGGCCCAGGTTCAATCCCTGGTCAGGGACCTAAGATCCCACAAGCCAAGCTTTGCGGCAGAAAAAAAACAAGAAGAAGAAATATTTTTCTGTAAACTTCTTCGCATCCTTGAGTTAAATCAGTGGTTCTCTAATATTTTCCTCTGCTAACAAAAGAGAAGGCAACAACACAGATTTCTCAGAAAGAGTGGTTGGAGGGGAGGTAGGAGGCAATTGCTCCCCCGCTCCCAAGGGAACATCAGCTGGTAATTTGGCATAAGGGGGCATGGGCAGAGGTAGCCTTTAAAAGCTTCCATCCCAGGCACTGTATATATTTATTTATTTACTTATTTATTTATTTTTAAGTACAGTTGAAACTAGTACAATATTGTACTAGTTTCAGATGTACAGCAAAGTGATTCAGTGAATCACTTGGGAATTTTACTGATCACCTCAAGGTCAAAGGGTCAGCCCCTAGATTCCTGAGTATCAAATGCACTCCTCTCTGCTTGCTGTTCTGTAAGCACAGCTCACGGCTCTAAGAGAGCAGTAAAGAAGCAGCACAACCCCAGTACTCCTGCCATAGAAAGGAACCACTCACCTCATACACACACACACACTCGCTTCCAGTCTCAGCACTGAGCTTTTTCACCTGGAATGCTTCCTCCCCTACACCTTACCATTTCAAGTGCTTCACATCATTTAGTAACCAGACAAAAGAGACTTTTCCTTACCTACTTTAACTCTGCTTCTCTCTTTCCATTTGAACTCCTATAGAATGTTTTTATCTTACAATTTAGAATTTTCCTGAACCCGCAGACTAGGTTAAGATCTCTGCTAAATCCTGCAAACATATAGCTCTTACCATTCTCAGAACGCCCATCAAATTACAAGCTGATGAAATCACTTGTTTAACTGCCTGATGTATGCTCTATCCAGGCAAGGAGCTTGTACATTTTGGTACCTACTACAAGCCCTGGCACAGGATAGATGCTCAGTAAATAACTGTGGAAATAATAAATGAATACCCTCTTATACACCAAAGGTAGTCAAATATTTATATTAGGTGAAAGGTGTGGCAGTCTGTTACATTAATGGACCCCAAAGGACCACACCTCCTGCTATTCACATCCTTGTGCAGTCCCCTATTCTCAAATCTGACACACTCTAACCAATAAAATCCAATAGAAGAGGGACTTCCCTGGTGGCGCAGCGCTTAAGAATCCACCTGCCAATGCAGAGGACACGGGCTCCATCCCTGGTCCGGGAAGATCCCACATGCCTCGGAGCAACTAAGCCCGTGGGCCACAACTACTGAGCCTACGCTCTAGAGCCCACGAGCCACAACTACCCATGCATCACAACTACTGAATCCCGGGCGCCTAGAGCCCATGCTCTGAAACAAAAGAAGCCACCGCAATGAGAAGCCCACGCACTGCAATGAAGAGTAGCCCCCTCTCACCACAACTAGAGAAAGCCCCTGTGCAGCAATGAAGACCCAATGCAGCCAATTAATTAATTAATTAATTAAAATACAATGGAAGATGCTCTGTGCCAGTAACCAGGCCGAAACCTTAAGAAAGCTTTAGCAGCTTCCCTTTTCTGCAAGTTTGGATGCTAATTCATGTACATAGTCCAACTACCCTAAAACCACCAAGATAGGAGGAAGCCCAAGTTATTTACATGCTGGTGCCACATGAAAGAGCACTGAGAACACAGCCAACAACAAGAACTGAGGACTCAGCTGAGCAAGAACTGAACCTCTCCCCCAGCCGGCACCAACTTCCCAGGCATGTGAATGGGCCATCTTAGAAGCGGACCATCTAACCCCAGGCAAGTACCCCAGTTGATGCCACGTGGAGCAGAGACAAACTAACTGGCCAAGTCCCACACAAATGGCAGAATCATGAACAAATAAATGACTGCTATAGTTTTAGGCCACTAAATATTGGAATGGTTTCTTATATAGGAACTGATAACTGAGATAGATGGTTGATGGACAAATATTAAATTTCATACAAATAATACCCAATAAATAATAAACCCAATAAATAAATATATACACAAGCATACTCAAAGATTTGCTTCAATGAAAGACAGCAAATTTACAGAAAGAACTTGTATATCTTCTGGACACATGAGAGTCTGATGTGTTATTAAATCAAGCATTATGAAGTGTTTGCGGACTTCCTAGGTGGCGCAGTGGTTAAGAATCCACCTGCCAATGCAGGGGACACGGGTTCAAGCCCTGCTCTGGGGAGATTCCACATGCCACGGAGCAACTAAACCCTTGCACCACAACTATTGAGCCTGTGCTCTAGAGCCCGTGAGCCACAACTATTGAGCCTGTGAGCCACAACTATTGAAGCCCACGTGCCTAGGGCCCGTGCTCCACAACAAGAGAAGCCACTACGATGAGGAGCCTGCGCACCACAATGAAGAGTAGCCCCCACTCGCAGCAACTAGAGAAAGCCCGTGTGCAGCAACGAAGACCCAACACAGCCAATAAATAAACAAAATAAATAAATTTAGTAAAAAAAAAAAAGTGTTTGCACATTGTAGGCATTACTTAATCCTCACAATGATTCTATGCTACAGATATTATCCCCAATGTACAGATGAGGAAACTGAGGGTTAGAGAGATAAAGTACTGTAACGAGTCCAAGGTCACACAGCAAGCAAGATTCAGTGCCGGGATTTGAACCAATGAACCTTTGGAGCTCAAGATCTTAAAAAACACTACAGTGACTTTCAGAAAAGAACCACCACCACCAGCCAATTATCAGAACCATTTAATTGTGCTCCTTAAAGGAAGATGACAGCAATCTGTCAAGCTAACCACTCCTCTTTCTAATTTCAGCAGAGCTCCTCCAAGGCTACTAGTCAAGTGGGAGAATCGGCTATATTTTATCTCTAAAATGGGTCTGTAGAAAGACAGTCAACGTTGCCAGCATTCGGCACCTATGGAAATGATGTGATTGCAAAGAAAACCTGTCTGACCAAAAATTTCTTCCCCAACTGGTAGGTGCCGGAAATGTGCCATCACAGAGGGGAAGGGACACTGATCTGTCACATACTTTTGTAAACCCAATTCTCCGGGCTCAGTTTCTTCATGTGTTAAATTACAGAACTTTATTTTTTAAATTCTATGGTTCTATTTTTTAATTGCTTTGAGATAAATTTAGCAGCTATGTCACTAAGTTAGGTAAATGAGGTAATGTAGCTGTTTAAGTCATTAAGTTAGACAAGGGATTATAAAATATCATGACTTAACTGAAAGGTACTGGTAATACATGGGGTTTATTTCTATCCTGAAATTTACAAGAAAAGAGAGAATTTAGGGAACACTTAGTACAAATGACTCCCAGACAAATTATCTACATTAAATCTGCCAGCAAAGTTAAAACTTGCTGAGAAAAAAAAAATTTTAAACCTGAGAATAAGAAATGTTACATAAGTAGCCCTCATGGTCTCTACCAGCATGCATGGCATGTAACTAAAGCAATTCTATGTATGGGTCAAATTGCTTTTTTCGTTTAACACAAGTTTATTGAATATATTTAATGAAAATTTTTCTGTTATAAGCAATATGAATGATCAGAAAATGTACATTAAAAAGGAAAATGTACTTGATAATACCTTTCTGGTAGCTTCAAATCCGGTAGGAAAGAAAAGATGTATCTGTGAATAACTGCAATCAAGGAAAAATATAATATATGAAATACCGTATGATTCTACTTACATGAGGTATCCAGAGCAGCCTAATTCACAGAAACAGAAAGTACAATAGTGGTCACCAGGGGCTGGGGGAAAGGTGGAAATGTGGGATTGTTGTTTAATGGGTGTAGAATTTCAGTTTTGCAAGTTGAAAAAGTTCTGGAGATCGGTTGCACAGCAATGTGAATATATTTAACATTACTGAACTGTACACTTAGAAATGGTTAATACAGTCAATTTTGTTATGAGTTTTTTTTTTTTTTACCACAATAACAAAGAAAGGAAAGAGAATATAAATACCACATGAATTGTACAGATAGTAAGTAGTACAGGGGTTCAAGGAAGTGTGAGATCCATTTGTTTGGTGTGAGTGTTAGTGTGATAAGGAAAGCCTTCTTGTAGGAAGTAAAAATGGTGTCAGTCTTTGAAGATGACTTGAGTCTTGACAGGTAGAGATAGAGAAGATTGAAGCAATGAGAAAAACTGGGGAAGTAGAAAAGGCCAGTGTATTGGGAGGTCAGAAGAAAACCACTCTGATTTTGCACTAAGCAATGAGCATAGAGAAGAAATGCTTAAAGAACCACAATCCAGGGAATTTTAACTTCATTGTAGTTAGAGTTATATTTCCACTGTGCAGCATTTCACATGAGATTGCCCGAGGGAATGAACTTTTCATTGCTTCGATCTTAGATTGAGAAGAACATGTTATGATATATCATTAGTAACAGCTAATAACAGTAATGATTTAATAAGTGTAATGCAATCTAAGACACTTCACAAATAAACAAAAATTAAACCAAACTGGGCAAAATGCCCAGATTACCTCCTACACACACCAACAAAGTACTATGCAAAGTAAAAATGGAAACAAATGTCTCACAATAATGCTGGTTATATTTTGGATGGTAAAACAATGGAAGACATTTTTTCCTCTTCCCTATATTACTTTTTGTTTCTGTTTTTTAAAATAAGCATGAACACCTTGTCTGATGGAGACATATTTCATGAAATAAATTTCCAATATAACAAATGACATTGGAAAATGAAAGAAGTATTCCTTGAAAGACAGAGATCCTCTTTGATAAAATAAGGGGACATATTCTCTTGGTTAGATTCCCTCAAAGCCTTCTCAGATCACTCTCCACATCTATGTATCACTGAGCAAAGTGGGGTTTACAGCTCCATGGTGGCAGGTGACTTGTCTTTCATTGATTTTACATACCCCTAACAAGGCTCTTCCCAGCACACTTTCTCAGTAAATAGTTCTTGAGGATTAATGACTCTAAACACAGAAGACAGAATGCACTAAGCCATCCCTGGGGTGCATTTTGGCCCTGAATTAACTAGAAAGAGGGAACAGTGGGAATGCTTATGACGCTAAGGAGAATGTTTTATGTAACTTGTAAGTCCCATCAGTGAGCCAATTTGGGGAGTTAGCTCCCTCACCCAAAAAGTAGAAGACACGGCATCTGCTCATAAGGAGAGACTGTGAGTAGGATTACAATTGAACTCACACTCTTCACCCCTAAAACGTAGCAATGTTACTAGTTTCTCCCATTTTCTTCCATATTCTGTGTATATAGACACAAATATGTCTGTCACACACACACATATCACCTCATATTACATTATATAACTGATCTCTGTGTCCAATTTCTTTCCACCCCCAAGATATTCAACCTCTACCCACAGTATTAATCCTTGTTAATTTGAATTGTTCAGTTGAATCAAAGAAAATTTCATTTATCCATTCAAAAAATGCCTAATCTGAGCTAGACGCTGAGTCTACACCAGGGAACCAAATAGACAGGGTTTCTGCCATCACAAAGTTTAAAGTCTAACCTGCAAAATCACAATAGGCTACTCGTCTAAAACCTACCTAATCTGTGCAAAAAATACACTTGTATGAGACAACTAGAGAAAAATTACCAATGGACTCAAATGCTTAATCACTACATGTGGCGCAGATGCAGGGTCTCCAAATATCAGGGCCAAGAGGCAGAACTGGATAGGCTTTGCTTAAGCAAGAATTTTACACCTGGAAGACATTTTAGATATAATAAAATCCAAATTCGTTACTTTTTTGGTGAGGAATCTGAGTCTCAGGAAGAATAGTGAATACTATTCAGATGCAGAGCAAAACCCAGGCCCTTTCCAATCCAGAGTAAACTCTATTGTCTGCTATTGATGAAGACCCACATAGAAGACTTTTAAGAGTATGTTACAACCTTCAATTGTAAGGCTGCATTCTTTTTTGTAGAAAACACTGTAAGAAGAGAACACCTCTTTGGGAATGATCAATAGTAGCAATGCAAAGAGTTTAAGGCCATGAACTCCAGAGGCTGACTGCTGCAACTAAAATTCCTACTCTGCTACTTATTATCTGAGTGACCACGGGCCACTGACCTTAACTTCCCTGGCCTCCATTCCTTCATCTGTAAAATGGGAATGATAATGGTACTCATTTTATGGAGTCATTTTGAGATTAAAATGAGTTGATACACACACACTGATGTGATGGAAAATGTTTAACAATTGGCCTGTGAGATAAGGTAGCTTTGTAGAGATTGCCTATTTCTTTCCATGGCCAATTTCACACTACCAACATAAAGCCAATCCAAAAACAGAATTCCTGATATTTGAACAATTGGCTCACCGCTGCATGTAAAGTGTATAAAAGTCTGTGGCCCTTGGTAAGCACTACATATATATATACACACACACACACACACACACACACACACACAATATATATAGATATTAGTTACTATATACATACAATATATATACACAAAATATGTAGATATTAGTTACTATATATACTAATATAATACATGACAGCATTTTCTCTGATTCTGAATCATTCAAATACCCTATAATATTCAGAATAACTGAATTCACAGTAGTGCCCAGGGGGCCCTACTTCCCAGGGTGGCCCCCAAAACATACAACCTAACTAAAATGGTATGTTTACTATGCAAATACAGCACAAGACAGATTCCTCCAATGTCTCTGCCACTTCTAGTCAGAATTCCACCCTTATTCCCCTCCTAGATAGAGTAGAACCACTACAAATGCATGAATGATTCCTATTTGAATATTATTGATACATGATTTATAATTTCATAACAATTAATCGTATATCCCATGTGCGTTACCTACAATATCTCAGTGAATCCTTACAGCCACCATATTGGGTGGATATTATTTCCAAGTGAAGACAGTGGGACTCAGAGAGGATTCATAACTTTCCAAAGGGTACACATCTGGGAAGTAATTTAACATATATACTTAACGTAGTCTTTTGAGGCTAAACCTTAGGCTTGCTCCATTATTCCATGTTATTTCATAATTAGAAGAGGTTTTTTTGTTTTGTTTTTTGTTTTTTTTTCATTTCCATGTAAACATTTGGGTTAACTTATATCATAGTATTTTAACAATAACTCTCTCTATTGCATACTACAGCTACTGTATACTGAACCATGTATGTATTACTAAATTTTATATATAAAGTCCATAGCAAGCTCTAGCTGGATATTTATAAACACTGAGAAAACTCATCTTTGTATATATTTTCCAGTGAATTACCCATAATACCGAAATCAGTAAGGCTTATACTTCGATATCTGTAATTTTTAATTTACTTTCACAATAATGGAATTCTTTTTTTTTTTTTTTTTAATTTATTGGCCGTGTTGGGTCTTTGTTGCTGCACACAGGCTTTCTCTAGTTGCGGTGAGTGGGGGCTACTCTTTGTTGTGGTGCGCGGGCTCCTCATGGCTGTGGCTTCTCTTGTTGTGGAGCACGGGCTCTAAGCGTGTGGGCCTCAGCAGTTGCGGCACATGGGCTCAATAGTTGTGGCTCACGGGCTCAGCTGCTCCATGGGATGTGGGATCTTCCTGGAGCAGGGATCGAACCCGTGTCCCCTGCATTGGCAGGCAGATTCCCAACCACTGTGCCACCTAGGAAGCCCTGGAATTCTTAAAATAAGCTTAATTTCTGACTCTGAAGACTTAAACACAATATTAATTCTGCAATCTGAACATTCTGGAAAAATATTCCTTTAAAAGAGTGGCAAGAGGGGGCAGAGTTGGGGGTTGTGGGTGAGAAAGAATCATACTGAATACAGTTTAGGGGCTGTGTGAGCCAATACAAATGTTCGCGTGTTAACTGTAGAGGTGTAGAAAGTGAAAACATAGACTGAGATCAATGCTATCATCTGCTTTCAAACAAACCGACACTATGCCTACAATTACAGAGAAAATAATACCCATATTTTATTCAGACACGGACGCATTTATACATACTGAGTGTCATAACCTGAAACATGATCTGTCCACCCCCACCTCTCTGAGATCCCATTTACCACTCTCCTACTTTGCTTGAGCTACACGGGCAAGCTCCCTATTCCTGGAACACACCAAACTGGTCCTACCACTGACCGTTCCCATCTGCTTTAACATCTGCCTAAAATGCTCTTCCCACAGATGTGTGTCCCCTCCTTCATATAGTTCATACCTCTGCCTGACTTGTCACTCATTAGGGAGGTCTTCTCTGATCACCAAATATAAAATATCAGTCCACACCCTCCCCCGACATCCCATGTGCGCCCATGTTCATCTTGTGTTATCTTTTTCCATAGCTCTTATCACCACCTGACATTTTATTTTTTAATTGTGATCAAATACATATAAAACTTATCATCTTGACTAATTTTTAGTTTACAGTTCAGTAAAGTACATTCACATTGTTGTGCAAACAATCTCCAGAATTCTTTACACTTTCCCAGACTGAAACTTTACATCCAATAAACAACAACATTCTCCCATCCCCACAGTCCCTGGCAACCACCATGCTACTTTCTGTCTTTCTGAATTTGACTAGGTACCTCATATAAGTGGAATCAGACAGTATTTGTCCTTTTGTGGCTGGCTGATTTCACTTAACAATGTCTTCAAGATTCATCCATATTGTAGCACGTCAGTTTCCTTCCTTTTTAAGGCCTAATAATATTTCATTGTAGGTACAGTCAGCCCTCCATATCCACAGGTTCCACATCCATAACTTAACCAACTGCAGATCGAAAATATTTCTTAAAATTTTTCCAGAAAGTTCTCAAAAGCAAAACTTGAATTTGCCGCATGGCAGGCAACTATTTACATAGCATTTACATTGTATTAGGTATTACCCGTACTCTAAAGATGATTTAAAGTATATGGAAAGATGTGCATAGATTATATGCAAATATGGATACTACACCATTACTAAATGATACTACATCACTACTAAGTGACATGAGCATCCTCGGATTTTGGCATCTGAGGGGATCCTGGAACTGATTTCCTATGGATACAAGAGATGGCTATACACACACACACACACACACACACACATGCATATATATATATATATATATATAGTATTTTGTTTATCCGTTATTCCATTGATGGACACGTGGGTTGCTTTCACTTTTTGGCTATAATGCTTCTATGAACACAGGTGCACAAGTCTGTTCAAGTTCCTGCTTTCAACTCTTTTGGTTATATACCTAGAAGTGGGATTGCTGGATCATATGGTAATTCCATTTTTAATTTTTTGAGGAATTACCATACTGTTTCCAATTTCTCCACATCCTCACCAACACTTATTATTTTTTGCCTTTTGATAGTAGTTATTCTAATGTGGGTGAGATCATATGTATTCATTTTTATGTCTTTATTTTCTATATTTCCTAACTACTAGAGTATAAGCTCCATGAGGGAAGGGGCTTCATTTTCGTCACTGTTGTATTCTCAAATTCTATAACACTGCCTGATACATATTAGTTATCCAAAAAATATTTGTTGAATTAACTAATGATAGCCCATCTTAAGGATTTCATTTATCTTAGCATAACTTTAAAATTGAAAAGATAAGAGAATAGTTATTGTAGAAATTGTTATATAGACCATCTTTAACAGATCCCCTCAGAAGTTTGAGTGTAAAATTTAGACTCTTAACATTATTGATGACACTTTAGAATTCAAAAGCAGATGTAACTTCAGTAATGTAATGCAGACATCACATCAACTGAAGAATAAATTCTTTCAAAACACATTCTCAGCAGTTGTCAAGAACCATATTTGTTTTGTTCCTGTGATCATCATCTAAACAGTGTCCTTTGCTGTTAGGTTCTAAAGGAATGCTCTTAGATGACAATGTTTTTGATCACCATGGAAACATCTACCACGAAGTTTATATCAAGTCCTTGCAGACACAGCTAAACAGAAAAAGAATTTAAAAACAACTTTCCGTCCATGGAGGTAGATAAATTGAACACGAGATACAGCATTTAAACCTAATTGTGGTAAACGTCCAGTAAATTAATTGCAGATTCATGAGCTCTAAAATTCAACTGAGTTCTATCTATGCAGATTTAGCAGATTTCTTGGTTGGCTACCAAACACCTTTCTCTAATTTTTCCCAACCATTTTGGGTAGATGACAATGTACCGAAACCCAACACATGGCATCCTGTTCATTTTTAGGGATTTTTCAAGGGATAAGGAGGCACATGATCCAGTTCTAATAATGAAATGAAAGGAGGCTTTTGCAGGATGGCTTCTAGGAAAGATTTCCCTCCCTTATAAGAAAGAGGTTATGATCAGAGGAAGACCTGGCAACCACCTGCCACCTTCGCCCTACCCTAGCTTTTGGCTTTGGCTGTTACACAAAGACATGATGCTTGGAATTGTGGCAGCCATCCTGTGGCCAAGAGAGATGACATAGCACCTGAACACTGCAAAGCAGAGGAATCAGAGAAGCTTCAATCACTCATAACATTACTGAACCACTGAACCAACCATCCTGGGACTGATAACTTCGGCCTCCCTGTTAGCTAAACAATAGATATCTGTATGGCTTAGGGCACCATTAGGTGAAATATCTTAAATGATGTGTGTGTGTGTGTGTGTGTGTGTGTGTGTGTGTGTGTGTTAGGTAGACTCTTCCATTAAATAGCTGTAATTCTAGACCACAACTTCATCATTTGCAAAGAGAGACGCAGAGACAGAAAAAGAGAGACTGTTAGGTGGTTCAAACTTAGAAGCTTTGGGGGCCAGAAGTAACAATGAGTTAAAAGAGAGTTGAAACAACTGTATCCCAACAAAAAAATAAATTAAAAAAAGAGAGAGTTGAAGACCAAACACAAGATAAACTGCAACTCTACTGTTTTGGGGAACTGTCCCTGCCAGCCTTGAAGCAATTTAGAGCATACAAAATGGTGGTAACAAGTTAGAAATCACTCAAATAATATGTCTGCAGATAGAGGAGTCTGTGGACATAAAAGTTAACAAAACAAAATCTTTAATAAAAATTAATAAAACAAAACTTTTTATGAGATTACATTTTTTCTATTAACTTTGAGGACAAAAAATGAAGTCTGATAATAATACATGCAAGATATGCAAATTCCCTCTTTGATGCTTTTACTTCTACGAGAAACTCATTTTAATCACTCTCGATGCCATGAATTTAGATTAGGGTGATCCCAGGTGATTCACTTCCTCAAACAATGACTTGCTTTTGATATCTTTTCTATAAATGCTCACAATTCCACTTCTGTCACACCTGCATGCGAGCTGCTAGCTAGACACAATAAATCCTGACACTTCATTTCAGGATTCACAATTTCATTGTTACTTTCCCCTTTGAAAAGAGCAATAGCTTTAGAATCATTTCTCCTACTTTCCACTTCTCCCACATTCTAACTTGGAAACTCATAGCCTTTTTCCAGGTGTACAGGGACACTGCCTTCCTCAGGGCAGTCAAACTCCTAGGCAGCTCCAAAATGATAAAGGAATCTCTATTACCTTCATCACAATGGCAAAGCCAGTTCGAAGTAGCACAAAGGAACTCTCCATCTTCTGTCCTATCCTTTCCTCACCATTCTTCTCCCACCCTACCTCTCAGGTACCCAACCTTTACAGTGGCATGGGAGCATAGGCTTTTGAACTTTAAGAAGACACAAAGTTGATGGGGGTAGCATGGGGGATTTTTTAAAAAATACTGAGATAATCCCATATAACTTTTCAGAAAAACATGAGGTAGGCAAAACTTCTTAATCATGGACCCATTATATCCTTCACCCCTAACAGTCACAGCCAAATTTAAGTTCTTTTTCAGTATATAATGGCTTTTCCATTTGCCAACACAATCTCTAGACAACACATATCTGAGTTATCCATTACATAGTAAAGTGCTCTGAAATACCTTATTAAAAATGCACTATAAAACCTTCAATCTAGTCCACATACATGAGACTTTTTGTGGATGGGGAGGAAACAGTGACTTCCTTTTAGACGTAATAAGTTTGAAGGACCTGAGGAATAAAAAGGAGAAGATTTACAGAGGTCAGATGAAAATATGGTCAAGAGAGGGGCTGGCACTAAGACAGTGATGGAAGAAAGACCAGCATTTGAGTGGTAATGGAGGCTATTGAACTTGATGATTGGGTCTAGGAAGAAGTATAAATACGTGAGAGAAGAAAATCAAAGATAAAACGCAGAACTCTGAGAGACACTAATATCTAGTTAACAAGGGAAGGAAGAGGAAGAGATGGAGGAGAATGATAAAGAACTGCCTGGGAAAACACTAGGAAGAAAACCACAAGCGAGTCATGATAATAAATAATAAATAAGGCTTTTTATGATCTGGCTCTAGAGTGACGCATCTCCTGGGACCTCTCCCAAACACTCAGTTCCATTCAGGACTGCTGCTAACTCCCTGACATGCAATATGCTTTCTACTTCCATGCCTTCGCACCTGCTGTTTCCTCTGCCTAGAATTCCCTCCCTATCTTAGTCATGTTGCAAACTCTTACGCTTCCTTCAAGCACCAGCTTCTCTTTGAGGCCTTTGCTGAATTCCCTAACCAAATAAAAGCCCCCACTGCATTGGAGCCTACCTCCACGTCAAAATCATCACATTCTATCTATTTAGTTTGTTTTCTCTATAATGTATATGCCATATTACTATAGCATAAGTTCCATGAGTAGTGAGTGTTTTCACCTCTGTATTTGGGGTGTTTTCACCTCTGTACTTCCAGTCCCTACCAAGGCACCTGGCATGAAGAGGTGGCATCACACACTCTGTTTAAGGACAAGGGTACTGATGCCTGACACACGTGAGTATGAATCTCTCACTCTGCCATTTACTTGGCTGTGTGATCTGGACCAAACTTCTAAGCTTCAATGTCTTTATCTTTAAACTGGGATAATTATTGTACCTACTTCATAGAATGGATGGGAGGATGAAATGAGATAATACATGTAAAGAACTTGTCACAGAGCTTGGCACACACTCAGGCTCAGTTAAGTGTGAGCATCATTACTTCAGTTAAAATAATTGTTGAACATATGAGTGGAGCTCTACAGTACTACTGGGAAGAGTTTCAGGAAGGAGAGAAAGATCAAAAGAATCAAAACTGCTGTGAAGTCTAGAAGGATTAGGGTTGTCAGTTTGCTCAATTCTCAACCAAAGCACCCTTCTCTCCACAGCAGTTGGGTTTCCTTAATCTCACCATCAGGCTCATCCCTGCCCTAGTCTCTATCTATCACAATGAAGATGAAAAAATTGTGAAAAAAAGATAAGCACCTCTTGGACATAGCCAAGTCCTAGGATAGGCAAAAGGAGTATGATTGAGGTCAGGATAATTCTTCCGCTGAAATAGGAAGGAAGGAAACAAGAATATATGAAAATATGATGTTTAGATGTAGAGGTGTGTTCCTGGTTTTCTTTTATAACTGAAGAAGGTGGCTATAAAAGAGGCATTCATGAACAAAACATTCTGTACTCTCAGATGAAAGAATTAATTCAGTGATACAATAATCCAAGCTTTTATCAAAAATAGAGATAGGATTTTCTAAATTGGCATACAAGGTCTTTTATCCAATTGGAAATCTGATTTAGTCAACAGCTCTGTTACTTTTGTACATTTTAGCTTCTTGTACATTCAGCTCTGTTACTTTAGCACATTTGTATTTATGAATTCGTGTTTTCTTAAAGTAAATATTTATTCACTGGTGTCTAAATAAAATGTATGAGAACTTCTAACAAAGCTATACAAATACTTGCTAACTATCAAGGATAGGGAATAACACTAAATACATTCATTTACTGAATATTATTTTTAGTTTAATGGTGCAAATGTACAAAACAAATATTTTTCTTTATAAATTGGCATTATGAAAGTGATAAGTCCATATAATTTACATTAAATATACCTGTTACTCTTAAATTTATAAGCTCACACACTTTAGGCAATATCACAAAATCATACATCTAATATTTTTGCTTGTGTTCAGGATTGTCAGACATTACATGGGGCAGCAAATTGGTTAAACCAGGCTAAATCCGGTTCCAGAAAAGGTTTATTTGACTTGCCTGATCCCAAAATAAACTAGGGTGAAATAACTTTATAATGTTAAAGCAAAGACAGACATCAAAAGAGAAACACAGTATTCATAAAACCTGTGGGAAGATTTCTTTTAGTTTTTTTTATAACCCTGTCCTTTAGGACATCAGAAAAAAAGGTCAGACAAACCCAATTTATATTAGGTCATATACTGCAGAAAAATGACACGATCTGTCTACACTTATTACCATAAAAGTTGAATGAAGGTTAATGGATTTGAAAAATTGTATTTCCAGGAGTCTGGTTTTTAATACCTAGTGGGTGGCAAGTTACCATCTATTATAAAGGAAAATTGTTGAGATAAATAACTTGTATATAAAGGTAGTGTATAAGATTCAAGGAGATAAAGCATTTAATATAATAAAACTGTTTTCAGACCTCCTCAGGTAAAATAAAAGAATGTTTGTTTAATTTCCACTAAAGGAAAAAAATAAATTCCAGATGTAGTACTAAACAAGAACTCAGATCTTGGTGTTTCCTCTAATTCCTTCCAGCTATGAGATACCTTTCTCAATGAGCAC
Organism: Hippopotamus amphibius kiboko; assembly: GCF_030028045.1. Taxonomy (NCBI): domain Eukaryota; kingdom Metazoa; phylum Chordata; class Mammalia; order Artiodactyla; family Hippopotamidae; genus Hippopotamus; species Hippopotamus amphibius. The sequence continues at coordinate 82,329,660 of NC_080198.1, forward strand.
GATCACATCTTTGGCTTCTGGTTGGGCTTCCATTCCGTAAACTTGGGTATATCACCCACAGATTCTGCTTCTGGTCACGTGTGACACAGGAAGTACCATCAGTCTGCCCAAGGGGTTCTGTTTTCAGCCTGAACTCTCATCAAGAAGTGACCTAGTAAGTTGTAATTTACAATATCCCTCCCATCACCTACGGCTCACCAAATGGTGACTATGGCCAAATATGCATTCTCAAGACAAAAGACACTGATTAGAGAGATACCGTTAACAGGTTAATAGATATATAATGATAGAAGATTTGCAGAGTAAAGTGACAGAGGCAAAATAGCCCAGAAATCAGATGATAAAACTTAGTACTTTAAATAACATTTAAATTAATTTTAATAAAATTAATTAAACAATTTGCAAATTAAATTACATTAGCATCAAATGAGATTAATATGCAGATAATGATAATGGCCTTAAAAAATTTATCAACCACATCATAAACATTTCTGGGAAAGATACGGGATTCAGAATGTGATCAGGCTCTATCTGGAAGAAAGGAATCCAGACAGGACTGAGAGATACCGAAGAGGCACAGAATTTCATATCAAAACCCCACTGAATAGTATTAATAATTGCAAGGATATGCTTAACTTACTGTATCCTTAAATACATGTAATTTTCATTCTATATTGTGAGTTCCATTATTCCCTATGCGTTCTTTTATCACCTTCACAAAGTCCTGAAATTAAAGCACTTTTTGAAAGCATTGTCACCAAAAAAAAAAAAAATCCAGTCTAATTCCCAGACACTAGTCTAATTCTGGTGCTCAAACTAGCAAACCAGATAAGCAATAACTATTACAATGTTGTGGGTTTTTTTTCTGAGTGTTCTACAAGTTACAAGGATCTCACTGAGAGCTATGATCTTAAATCCATTATCGTTCAGTCTTTGAAATAAAGTATTCCTTCAACTGCAATCCCGACATGCAGCAACAGCTCCCCAATTTTTTATTGATGAGAAGGTAATCTGATCAGAAGACAGAGAGAATCTAAGGGAGAATGGCATGAAGTTACTTGTGCAGAGAGTAAACTACTGTTTTTCTTAGATTTTCTGTTACAGAATTGATGAAAATAACAATGTTTCCTAAAGTACCTTTTATTCACATTTTAGTTAAGATTGTGAAAATACGGCTTATCCCTAATTAGGTGATGGTGAAGATGGTGATTTTATTTGAAGGCAGCTTTCATCTGAGGATGAGAGGGATGCGGACAACAGAGCCAAACTCTAGCAGGAGTATTCATGTTCTAAACAGTAAAGACCAGACTCTGGTAAATTGAAGACTCTCCATGATGTTACACCAATTATCTTCCCAATTTTATCTTTCACTAATCACTCCTTGTCTCTGACTCTGCAGCCAATTGGGATTGATTATTAACCATTCTGCCTACCCTCTATTTTCCCATCTCTACGTGTCTCTTCATGCTGTTTATTCTGGATCTGAAATGCTTTTTATCTAATCTCCACCTGTCAAAATGAAATCCATTCTTCAACATTCAACTGATTTAAACTGCTTCACTAAGCCTAATATGATTTCCTCCAATCAAAATAAACTTCTTTTATCTGTCCTCCCACAGTATTTTGTACTCTGTTATTATACTTACCATATTCTATCTGCATTACAATAAGTTGTGTACACTGCTTGATTTCTTCCTCTATAGGATTGTTAAGATTTTTGAGAGCAGGGAAAGATCTAATATTCTTTTTAGGAACACTTTTCCAAATGAACCATGGCTTATCTTACATAATGATGGCTTTTCTTTTGAAAAATCTGAGGAAGTTACCTCTTAAAATGACCACTAAGGGGTATTCTACAGGTGACACCTGAAATGTTAAATTTGATTTCTCATTTTAAGAGCTACTATCTATATCCAAGTGAAAATATAAAGGAGAGTTACATTATTAGTAATCTTCCATCAAATACCAGTTAAATGAAAATATGCTTGATTGCTATGTTGTTCTTTGACATGCAATACAGCTCTATTGGTTAAAGAGCAAATAATTACTAATCAGGGCCTTGTTCAGACTGCCATTCATTTGCTAAGTAATCCTGAGCAAACTATTTACACTCTTTGTGCATCCACTTAAGTAACCTGAAATCGAAAATACGGATTATCTGCCTTCCAAGTTGTTACACATAGTGGTCATTAAGTGATTTTAAGAATTATAATGAAGCATTCTGAAAAGTGAACAGAAATAGTACTTGTTAATAACACTCTGAAACTTGAATAATCTAAAGTGATCTAAGGAAAGAATGGAGTTAAATGCAGAAACGTTTTCAGCCAAAGTATGTATGATCCATAATGTTTATAGAAACATCACGAGATTTTGATGTCTCTTTTCCTAATATGTTGGCATTTGAGCGAATAAGATTTAAAAGTGGGGAAAACAAAAAAGGATTAGCAAAATATAAAGCTTGATGGACAATTATATACTGAAGACCAAAACTGATACAATTCAGTTTTGTTACCTGAGGTTTTCTGCATTGTTGAATACAATACTCAGACGTGACAAGGAGTAAAAAGTAGCTTTTGATCCAACAATTTGATTTCTGGAAATTTATTTACCAATACATGTGTTCAAAGACCCATATATGCCCACACATATTCTTTAAATACAAATGTACAAGATGTTCACTGAAGCAAAATACTAGAAACAACCTAAATGTCCATTTGCAAAGAGTGTAATGAATTATTATACATTCATTTAATAAAATAATATGTAACAATAAAAGATGAAGTGTATGTACCAAACTGGACCAGAATAAATTTTTATGAAAGAAGCAGAGTATCAAGCAATGTGTGTAGTAGGCTCCCATTTATGTAAAAAAAAGAGGGGAGGAGTATGTACACAGATAAATGTTTCTATAAACAGAATATTTCTAAGAGAATATACAAGAAATGATTGTTTCGGGGTAGGGGATTACAGAGTTTGGATTTGGAGTAACGTTTACTTTTCACATCTATAAAAATATGAATTTATTATCATATTCTTTTTTTTTAAAGCTCTTTATTGGAATGTAATTGCTTTACACTATTGTGCCAGTTTTTGCTGTAAAACAAAGTGAATCAGCTGTATTTATACATATCCCCTCCCTCCCGCAACTCCTTCTCACACTCCATATTCCAGCCCTCTGAGTCATCACCCATCATTGAGTTGATCTCCCTGTGTTATGCAGCAGCTTCCTATTAGCTATCTATTTTACATTTGGTAGTGTGTATATGTCAATGCTAATCTCTCACTTCATCCCAGCTTCCCCTTCACCCGCCACCCTGTGCCCTCAAGTCCGTTCTCTACATCTGCATCTTTATTCTTGCCCTGTCAACTGGGTTCATCAGTACCATTTTTTTAGATTCCATATATGTGAGTTAGCATACAGTATTTGTTTTCCTCTTTCTGATTTACTTCGCTTTGTATGACAGACTCTAGATCCATCCACCTCACTACAAATAACTCAATTTCATTCCTTTTTACGGCTGAGTAATATTCCATTGTATGTATGTACCACATCTTCTTTATCCATTCATCTGTTGATGGGCATTTAGGTTGCTTCCATGTCCTGGCTATTGTACATAGTGCTGCAGTGAACACTGCCCACCACATTCTTATACGGCTTCTTCAATTTTAAAAAAAGGACAATAAAATTATGTTTATAAACTGTTAGAATATTGTTCACTTAGTTAACCAAGACGCTTAGGTCACAAACAATTCAAATCAAAATTACATGTTTTTTTCACAGTAAAGTATACCTCTATATTATTTTATTATTTAGAAGTACTTGCCCAAATATTATGTCATTAAAGTTTAATAATGGGTTTATGAGATAGAATAACTATTTCCATTTTACAGATTACAAAACTAAGGTTTAGCAAGATGAGATATTTACGCAGAATTACTCAAATAGCAGCCGGGACAGCTGTCCCAGCCTGATTTCTGACTTCTAGGAGGCTCTAGAGCCTTGTGTCTAATGGTGGTACTGTGTAACACCCTTCAAACTCCACGGGCAGCACCTAAGTCCAGGACTACTGAGCAACTGAAAATCAGACAACATACAAAAGAACAGTGTTTGCATAGAGTGATTTACGATACTTAAGTGGGAAAATATTTCCTGTGAAATATCCCCTTATTTAACCAGCTGTGTTACCTCCTGATCCAATGACCGAAATAATGTGCTAAATATAGCAGCTTACTTTGTATTAACTTAGTTCTCGCTCTGTGGTAGATCATATTTTCAAAAGTGGTCAAATAGCACATCCCACATGCACTTCTTACAATGTAATGTTGATATTTCTCCCTCGCATAGAGTCGTGGGGTCTATTCCCCTCCCCTTGAATCTGGTTGAACCTCTATAATTGCCTCGACCAAGAGAGTAAGGCAAAAGTGACCCTATGTGATTTCCAAGGCTAGGTCATAAGATGTCCTTTACTTCTGCTGTGATTTCTGGGGACTCTTACTCTTAGAACCCAGTCACTACCCTGTGAGGAAGATAAGTATCCACCTGAAGAGGACTCATATATAGGTGTCCCAGCCAATAGCGCCAGCATTGGCCAGGAGACATGCAAGTGAGCAAACCTGAGATGATCTGTCCCCAGCCAGAAAGTCACCTCCAGCCTTCCAGTAACCCCAGCTGGTTCCCAATATCCTCTTAAAGCCCTACTCAAATTGAAGATTAATGAGCAAAACATATGATTATTGGTGTTCGAAACCAATGTGTTTGAAACCACTATGCTTGAGGTGGTTGTTATGCAGCAATAGATAACAAACTTTATATATCCCTGCAATAAAAGCTAGGTTTAGACTACTGAACTCAATGCCATACGTGTCACTAGGAACAGAAAATTAACTCCTTAATTATACCATAACCTACCCATATAATAACTCTTTTTTTGGGGGGGGGTACACCAAGTTCAGTCATCTGTTTTTATACACATAATAACTCTTTATAAAAAATGAAATGCTAATCTTCTCTAAAGCCTCTAGTGAATGAAGCTTAAAGTTCCCATTTATTTCTCATCTCACTTCCATATTCAACATAGCCAAGTCTAAAACTCTCTGGAAACTCTCTGTATTCACCAAATAGAGTACAGAATGTGACAGATTATCTTGTCTTTTTTGCATTTGTTTTCTTGATATAGTTTTATTATATATATTTCATTTTTATAAACAGCTTCTGTCCCAGACATAAGGGCTTGCCTTGTACATTAATATGATGTTTAGATTGAAAACTATGTAAATAACACTTAAAAAAAGTCAAAAGTATGTTAATGTCATTAAGATTTTCTAAAAATTACGATACATACTTTTTTCTAAAATCTGAAAAACTCAAAGTATCTAAATCCAGAGGAGAGAGTTCAAGTATTGACTCATGCCAATGTCAATGGATTTTTTTTTTTTACAAAGATGCAAAGGCAATTTAACACATAAAGCATAGGCTTTTCAACAAATGGTAATGGAACAACTGGATATTCATATGCCAAAAAAAAAAAGAGCTTTGAACTACATGTCACAAAAATCAACTCAAAGTGATTGATAGACTTAAATGTCAAAAGTTAAAATGATAGAATTTTTTTTTTAAATGGGAGAAAATCTTTGTGACTTTGGGTTAAGGAAAGAGTTCTTAAGATACAACAGAAGGAGAGCCCATTAAAGAAAAAACTGATAATTGGACTCAAAAACCTTTGCTCTGAGAAAGGCACTAAAAAGAAAATGAAAAGAGCAGAAATAGACTAAGAGAAAATACTTTCAAATCATGTATCTAATAAAGAACTTCTCTCCGGAATATATAAATAACTCTAAACTCAACAAAAAGAAAACAACATCCCAATTTAAAAGATGGCCAAAATATTTGGACACTTCAACAAAGAAAATGTTGGCAAGAGTATTCAAGGATCATTAGTCATTCGAGAAATACAAATTAAAATCACAATGAGATATCTCTACAGATCTATCAGAATGACTAAAGAAAAACAAAATGACAATACTAAATGTTACCAAGGATGTGGAGAAACAGGAACTCTCATTCACTGTTGGAAAGAATGCAAAAGAAGTATAGCCACCTGGAAAATAGTCTGGCAGTTTCTTATAAAGTTAAAATGTGCTTACGATATGATCCAGCAATCCTATTCCTAGGTATACACCCAAGAAAAGTGAAAACTTATGTTTACACAAAACCTATACACAAATATTTAATAGCAACTTTATTCATAATTGCCCCAACCTGGAAACAACCCAAATGTCCTTTATCTGAATGGCTAAACAATGGTACATCCATACAATGAAATACTATTCCACAATAAAAACGAACAAAATATTGACAAATGCAAGAAGTTAGCTGGCTATTAAGGGCATTATGCTGAGTGAAAAGAAGTTTCAAAAGGTTGTATTCTAAATGATTCCATTTATATGACATTCTGGGAAAGGCAAAAATATAGGGACAGAGGACCACTAGTGGCTGCCAGAGGTTGAAGGTGGGAGGATTTATTTGACTACAGTGGCATCAGCACACAGGAATTTCAGGGGAATTCCCTGGCAGTCCAGTGGTTAGGACTTCAGGCTTCCACCACAGGGGACACGGGTTTGATCCCCAATCAGGGAACTAAGACCCTGCAAACTGCACAGCACAGCCGAAAAAAAAAAAGAAAGAAAGAAATATTTCAGGGAGCTAGAACTGTTCTATACCTAAATTATGGTGATAGATACACAACTCTAAAGATTTGTCAAACCTCATTAAACTGTACAGTGAATTTTACTGTATGTAAATTAAAAAACAAAATTTAAAATCTAAACCAGTTATATCAATGCGTCACTATATTCACTTATTGCTTTTTTCTCTCTTATCCCTTCAGTGGCTAAAGGAAATTATCTTCTTTTTGTAACTCAAATACTTTGCATAACACAAAAATTCAAAATATAACTTATCTTCACAAGCATGAACAAAGAATGGAATTAATACTGGAAGCAGCTATAAAACTTGAAAGTGAAAGCCGCCTATTTATTTATACCTATTCAAGAAGACTCTCCATTAATTCAACTCATTCTCAAAATTATTTTTCTCCGGACCAGCGTGGAAACAGCAGGAATAATTGAGGAGCTCTCAGGGGAAACAAAAACTAAATGAGGGCCTTAGTCTCTCCTCTCAGCAACCACGAAGCTGCAGAAATGCTCTCTTAGAGAATACGGAAGTGGAAATGGAATTCAAGTTATTCTCATTTGATGAATTAAAATAATGAAAATTACTTCAAGTTTGCTGTAAATCCTACAGTTAATCAAGGCAAACTAAAGGAGAATTCCTGAGAATGGTTACAGAACTCAAAGTAGAAAGAGTGCTAAGAAGATCTCCCCCAATAGTCACGAATTAGAAAGAGAAGACAATAAAATAACAGTGAGCATGAAATGAGGCATCAAGACCAAATTTTAAATCCTCAAGTTGCATAGTTGCAACTTACCAGCTATGACCTCCAGGATGCAGCTTAGTTTCGCTAAACCCACATTTCTCATCTGGAAAATGGGAATAATAATATCTCCTTCATGGGACTGTTGGGAAAACTGCACCTTGCTTAGCATCACACCTGAGCCACTGGAAATATTTTACCGCTATCATATGAGAGGTCTCTGAGTTTCTACAGCAAACGAAGAATACTGGTTTGCTTCCATAAATGAAATAACACTAATACCCACAGATTTTGGAGAAGGACTGATCATGAAACAAGAAAAAGACACATTTTACTGGCATCAATTATAAAGGATGTCTTATAGCGCTCCAATTCTCAAAGCAATCAGTGCTTTGGAAATTCCCATCATAGCTCATCAGAAAGATGATAAGGCCTAGAAAGATGCTAGCAAAATATCTTAACTTCAAGATCTCAGTAAATGCTCAATTAACTGATTTAAATTTTCTGGCAATGGCCATAGAAATCATATGGATCTCTTGATGTACATAATATATGTAGACAAACTATGTAAAAACTTAGTTACAAAACTATTGTTTCTTAATCTTTTCTTTTATGGTCAGAAAATGAATAAACACGTAATGAAATCCAAGAAATTTGTCTTTGCAGTTTGGTAGCTACTTTGACTTAAATGTTTCTAAAAAGTAATGAAACTTCTGTACCATAGTTATCTTGTATAGAAAATAAAGAAACTATAACCCTTTTCTTAAAAGAGGAGAAAAATTAAATAGTATCTTAGAAGCCAGAGAAGACAGAACATATTAATAAATTTTTCTCTCCTTTAATACAACAGAATGAAGTTGAAGGTCATTTTCCCTTGATCACCTCATTTTTGGAAACCTAGATTCTAACTGCACTGTGCATAGGCACTGGACTACTTCAGCTACTTCATGCTATATCAGCATTTTCCAAAAGCTTAAAAAAAAAAACTTTGTCCAAAAGATGAAGTTGAAAAATAATATATACAGTTTCTGATATATCATTCTAATAACAGATTAAATAATTAAAAGAGAACAGAAATATATATCAAATGGATGCAAACATTAATTCAGTTATACAGTGACTTTTTAGGTATATGCAAACTTAGGAATTATTTAGACTCATTATAAGAGGAATGATCAAAACAAAAAGCTAAGAAATATCTTTTAAAATAATGTGGAAAGGCCCCTATAAGCAATTCAAATTTCAAATACTTGTCTTCATTAAAAACACCTACACCTCCTAATGGCGAAGATTTTTATCTTCATTTCTTTATCTTTAGGGCATGAAACACTGTGCTGAATAAATGTTTGTTGAATAAATGAATCTTCACATAGCATATTTTCATTGAAACTAGCAGTTAAATATATTAATTTACAAGATGTGTACATATGTATATATTGACTGAAAGCCTTTCTAAACTATTTTATTTCTAAATTTCTATTATATAATTAAAATGATGACCAGTAAGTTTATCTGTTGCTAAAACCCATGCTATGTCTTTAATTAAAATCTTTCAACTTTTGGATTTCTATGTGCTTTCAATTATACTTTTTCTGTCAACTATGGTTTAAAAAGAGGAAAGCAATTCAGATTTTAAGTCAATTCTGATTCAATACAGAATTGATTTGAAAAAGAATTACTAAAGAACAAGCAGAAACATGTCAGGGTAACAGTGACACAGTTGAAATATACTGGGACTGGGACCTAAAATATTTCACCACTTTGCAGAAAAACACTGCTATCCCTTCTGTGTTTTTAATTTCTAATTTGCTTAAAATCACTTGCAGGAAAGTGGTGATGTTGCAGTTAGAGGTTGTCAGTTCTTCCGTTCCACCTGCCTGGATGAATCAGGTAGACTGGAATGACCAATAATTTCAGCAACCTATTTCTACATCCTATGCAAATTAATGCACCAATCACTAAAAGAGTGCTTCTGTAAGGTCATATAAATGAAAGACTGAACAGAGGACACCAGTCAATTACTTGAATGTTGCAGCATGATGTCATTTACACAGCTTCTAATTATGAGGTCCTCTAATTGGAATATCTACTCTGCAAAATAGCAATGACCTTTCATGCAAATTTTTTCTAGTAACTATTTTCATACATACTATTTCTTAGATCAGTATAAGTATTCTAATAAAATGAACTTCAGAGATTCTTATGAGTACATACATTCTATTTAAATTAACATTTTACTTCCTCGATGCTTATATAACTATATACTCATACAAATATACATATTTAGTCAAATAGGTATAAAAATGATTTTTCACATAGGACATGATTTTTCTTTTATTGCAAACAGCAGTAATTTCACCTTCATTCCTAGACACATAAATATCACAAATACAGATGTAATAATGCCTGCTACCACAATTCTTCAGGAAAGAAAAATTAGCTCCAAGTGCAATTAAAACTGTATTGACATAAAATTAGAGTCTTGGATTCTATAACCATTTAAAACCCTAATAATTTCATTGAGACACAGAGGGCCATTAAAAAAAAGTACACACTGACTTTTCAGTCACTGCATTAAAAATGCACAATAAACAAAGGTTATCACTAAATTAACATTATCTATACACATTAAAATTCAAATGTGGCAAAGACTGTGTTAAGTGTCAACCAAATTTTACTGTCATGTTTTCACAAATTCTAAAGCTTCTGGATTCTTCAAAATTTCCACATTGCCCTGAAGAAAAACCATTCTGTTGGGTGTTATCATCCTGCTACATTAACCACTTTTACCCTATTTCTAAACAGGAGTTCAATTCTCTTTGGTAAAGAGGTTGCCTATCTGTAGTCAGTGGATCCTATTCTCACACTACCCTGAACAGGGCAAACTGACACTTGCGTTACTACTGCGATAACCTAAAGTGCTAATGCTGTAGTTCCTGGCAATGGTAGCACAAAAAGAAAAAGGAAAGAAAAAAAAAAGCTCTTTTAGATACCAAATCACAGATCACAACCAGATGGAGTACTCCCATGTTTTAATATTACCATACAAACAGAAAACAGGGCTTATTCGGATCGCCAAAGAAATGTGCATCACCCACCCCACATGCCCCCTTGCAGTGTTGGGGAAAACTGTGTCTCTGCAGACGTCGGGAGAGCAGGAACACATGTTTTCTAGGACTAATGTCTAATACAGGGCTGCAATTGTTGGGTGTAGCTCTGTCTGAAAAGTTGAGAACTGGTAAGCAACCTCCAGACACGGTTCCTTCTCTCCTGTGGGTGGGAAGTGAGTGATTCCAGCAGTCCCCTTCAAGGTCCTCATGGGTTTGGGGTCTGGGGTGGACTCCCCCCCCCAACCCGAGGGTACCAAGGGCTCCTTTTTCACGGTGTAGCTCCGCAGTGGGTCATGTGACAGCTGGGCGTGTGCCTCTGTGCGAGGTGGGGGAATGAGTTTGCGGGGTGTGTATAAGCGTGTGTGTGTGTGTTCCCATACGTTACACGTCTGGTTTTGGAAAACGTATTTTTCTAGGGGGGGATGTGTGTGTGTGTGTGTGTGTTTCTGTGTCTGCGTGTGAAGCGAGACTGAGAAAAGGGGATTCAGAGAATGGTCCTGGGCCAGGCGATGCGGCCAAGTCTGCCTGTGCCAGTCCCACTCCTCGCCAGCCTCTGCATCGGGACGAGGTCCCCGTCCTCGGGGGAGGCGAGGACAATGGGGTGCGGGCGCCCCTCCCCGCACTTTGTGCACCCACCTGACGAATCCGCGGTGGGTTCGGCGGGGTGGAGGCCCCGCCTTCCGGGGCCGGGGAGGTGGGAGAAGCCATCTTCCTGGTGCTCGGGTTTCTTCCTGCTGTCACGCCCGGGTGTCTCGGGTCTCCTGCGGCTCCTCAGCGCCGGGCCTGCGGCCCGGGCCCCAGACGGCGGGCCGGGAGGCTCCGCAGCCGCCGAGCCCGCGGCCCCGCCCGGCGCCTCTGCCCCCTGGGCCGGCCCGGCCGCGCTGCCGGCCGGAGCCCCTCGCCCGCTCCTGCGCGCACCTACCTCCCGGCGGGGAGACTCCGGGCCATGGCGGGCCGGGGCCGGGGGCGACCTTGGCCGCGGGGCTGCTCCTTCCCGGCGCGCGTGTGCATGTGCGGGCGGCGGGGCTTATTCTAGCGGCGCCGGGAGAGATGAGGCTGCTTCCCTCGCTGCCGCCGCTCTCGCCGGGAGAGCGATGAGCTCATGGACAGCTCCCAGAAATATGTCTGTATGCACCACTGGCTGCCGGAGTTCGGGAGGTGGGTGGGGATAAGGAGGCTCCTCGGCGGGCGCTCCCGCATCACGGGCAGACGTCCCCTCGGGAGGCCCCCGGCCGCTGGGGCGCGCCCGGCTCGTCCCTGCGCATCGCCACCCTCACCCGGCTCTTTCCATTCATACCCTGCACGCGTTTCCTACTCACACGCATTCACCCCTTCCGCACCCACCCACCGCTAGCCTCCTCAGACGCACATTCTTTGTTCTGCCCACCACTCCCTCTCGATAAGCAGGAATTCGTTTCTGGAGTGAACGCGGTGTGCAGTGCCACCCAAGTCAGGTGTGGGCTGGTGAATGAAGTGACTTAAGCCGTGTGCCTTCCACACTTTGGGCGTTTCCGCCTTCCCCAAGATTCAGCGTCTCCCTTCCCACCTTCCTCGCTACGAGAAAGCATCTTCCGGCTACTGTACAGGGTAGCGAAGGCCCCCATTCCCGCTAAGGCGGAGAACACGTCTTCTGCAGCCCCCGTGAAGGACTTAAACGGCAGGACCAGGTTTTGCAGACCTCCACCTGTGCCAGGCCTCGTGGCAGGAAGGGTGAATCCCCACACAGGGGCCAGCCTTGTGTACATCACTGTTTCTCGGGGATGCAGTTGGAGCTGTCACTGAGTGCAAACCTCTTTCCAAGACCTGATCTCATCTCCCTTCACTGGCTCAGTTGCCCCATGGAGCTGGGAATTATGGCTTTTCACAGATAAGAAGATGACTCTCAAGAGACCAGTTTGTTCCCTCCCTTATGCATTAGTTTCCCCTCTCTTATGGATCTCATATAAACATACTCCCACCTTTGAAAAATGTTTTCCTTTACCACAGACAACCTCCTTTGCCTCCTTCCTCTGCCCCCCCGGTTAGGGTTCCAGCCTCTACACCACTTTTCAGCAAGATATTCTACAAAGTTTTAATATCTCCGGTTCCTGTCTTCACATTCTTCATTGAACCCACTCCATGCAGGCTTTCCTCCACCTACTCCACCAAACTTTCTGTGGCAAGGTTCCAAGTGACCCCCATGTTAGGACATCTAATGGTCAATTCTCAGTCCTCATTTGGCTCGACTTCTAAACAACACTTTTTTAAATCACTCCTTCCTTCTTGAAAATGTCTTCCCTTGGTTTCTGGACACCATTCTCTTTTGATCATCGTCTTACCTCACTGGTTGCTTCTCCTCAGTCTCCTTCACTAGTTCTTCCTCATCTTCCAGACCTCTAACCTTTGAAATGTCAAAGAGTTCAGTTCTCATCCTCCTTTTCTTCTCCATCTGTCTCTTCTGTATCTCTGTAATCACACGATTGTTGATCTCACAGTTTCATGGCTTTATTTAATTTTATTTATTTATTTAAGTATGTATGTACGTACGTATGTATGTATTTTGGTTGCCCCGGGTCTTAAATGTGGCCCTCGGGATCTTCATTGTGGCATGTGGACTTCTTAGTTGCAGAATGAGGACTCAGTTGCAGCAGGCATGCAGGATCTAGTTCCCCAACTAGAGATGGAACCCGGGCCCCCTACATTGGGAGCGTGGAGTCTTACCCACTGGGCCACCAGAGAAGTCCTGCATGGCTTTAAATGCAATCTTATTCTGATATGTATCCCCCTTAAGTTCAAACTCCTATTGCCAACTGCCTTCACCTCTACCTGATACCTGGTAGTTTCAAACTTATCATGGGCAAAACTGAGCTCCTTTTTATCTTCCCCTGCCAAATTAACTGCTCCAGTATAGCTTTTCCCAACTTTAAGAAGCTCAGGACAAAAACTTTAGAGATATTCTTAATTCCTTACTTGCTCTCACAATCTGCATTTGCTCTAAGAGCAATTCATACAGAATCCAACCACTTCTGTATTTCCCATACAATCTATCTAGTCCAAGCTGTCATTATCTTTCACTTGCCTGATAGCAAATGTCTCTAGTCAGTCTGTATCCTTCTACTCTTGCTCCTCACATGTGGCTTACCACAGAGCAGCTGGCAGTACTCAACACCCTCCTGTGTCTTCCCTTCTCAGTCAGAGTAAGAACCAAAGCCTTTCCACCTTTTGATGTAAAATAAGATCTGTGTAATCCATCCTCCATTCCTGCCCACCACCACTCTAACCTTATTTCCAGCCATCCCCTCCCTCACTTACCATGGCCACACTGGCCTTGTTTCCACTTCTTGAGCATTCTAGGACCTGGTCTCAGATCCTTTGTATCTGGACCACTTCTCCCTCAGATATCTGCATGGATCATTTCCTTACTTCCTTCAAGCTTCTGTGCCAGTATCACCTTATCCATGAGGCCTTCCTGATTACCCTGTGTTATGCGGGGTAATTGTGTCCCCCCAAATGCAGATGTTGAAATCCTAATCCCTAGTACCTCAGAATGTGACCTTATTTGGAAATGGAGGTACTGCAAATGTAATTAGTTAAGCTGAGGTCATCTTGGAGTAGGATGTGTCCCCAATCTAATATGACTGGTGGCGTTATGAAAAGGGAAAATTTAGACATAGACACACACACGTGGAGAACACCATGTGAACATTAAGGCAGAGAGTGGGATGATTCACCTACAAACCAAGGAATGCCAAAGTTTGCCAACAAACTGTCAAACTCTAGGAAAATAGTCCAGAGCAGATTCCGCATCACAACCCTCATTAGGAAGCAACCCTGTAGATATTGATCTCAGACGTCTAGCCTCCAGTGCTATAAGATGATAGATTTCTGTTGTTTAATCCACCCACTTTGTGGTACTTCGTTATAGCACCCCTAGAAAACTAATATATCCTATAAGATAATAACACTCCACCCTTTTTATTTTTCTTACCTTGCACTACGTCCCTCCTGTGTACTTACCGCTCTCTGACAGAGTTTAGATATTTACTTGTTGATTTACTGACACTCGCCTATCACTGGAAAGTAAGTTCCATGAGATCAGGGAAGTGGTTTTGTTCACTGTTTTAAACAGCTAGGGTAGTTCCTTGGTGGCCTCATGGTTAGGATTCTGGCTTTCACTGCCGTGACCCAGGTTCAATCCCTGGTTGGGAAACTGAGATCCCACAAGCCACATAGCATGGCCAAAAAAAAAAAAGAGAGAGAGAGAGAAACAAACAAAACCAAGCAAACAGTAAACACCTAGAACCTCCAGTACCTTGTACAGTGCCTGACATGTTGATGTTCAATAAATATTTGTTGAATGAAATATTTCTGTCAAGTTTATTTAGAAGACTGGAGAGTCATGATTTGAACTCTAGTTCAAATCTTAAAGCCCAGATTCTATACTATAACTCAAACACTATACTATAGTTTCTTAAATGTGTGAATAAGAATCACATTCATATTCAAATATGAAAAACTCATTATGAAGCTGCATCATAAAAACTTTTCTTTTTTCCTTTACAAGCATTTCCTCAAGTCAGTCAATGTGAAAATTTTTATGGTGGTAGTGTAGTATGCTTAAGGATGGTGAACTTCCTTTTCAGTTACTACCTTGAAATTCTAGTTCATTAACATTTCTATACTTTAGTTTCTTTATCAGCGAAATGGAAATAATAATAGTACTTACTTTACAGGGTTATCATGACTATTAAATGAGATAGTGTACCTAAACATTATAAACACATAATATGGTTATTACTATTATAGTTAGTACTGTAGTAATAACTATATAGTTATTACTATTTATTTATGCAATGATAGCTGCCTAAAAAATAGGAGGCTGAGTTGGGGGAGGGATAAATTGGGAGTACGGGATTAACAGATGCACACTAGTATATATAAAAATAGATAAGCAGCAAGGATTTACTGTGTAGCACAGGGAACTATATTCAACATCTTGTAGTAACCTGTAATGGAAAATAGTCTGAATATATATATAACTGAATCACTTTGCTATACACCCGAACCTAACACAATATTGTAAATCAGCTATACTTCAATTTTTTAAAAAAGAAAAAGTAATAGGAGGCAGGATAATGATGGTTAAAAAGAAACTTTATTTCAGAGAATCGGGAGACAGTGAGGCAAGTTAAGTGACAGTAATTCAGCTATGACTTCTTGCTCTTCTGTATCATGACTGGCCACATGGAAATCCAAATCAGGGTCTTCAATCTCTAGTGGCCTGGGGTACTTAATTCAAATTAACAAAAAAGGAACATATCAATAAATAATGTTAAGGTTTAAAATACACAGATACGTAAGTAATAGTTACATAAATAGAGGTAGGTATTGAGATTAATAGATATGAATAGATTTATAATGTAATCTTGTGAGTGGGAAAAGAGTCCCATTTTTACTTTAATAATCTTGGTATCGCTTGTCACCTGCCACAACAGTGAAGAGTAGTCCAGGAAAGTGTTTGCTCTAATGGGTTAATTAATGGCATTACTCAGTCCCTAGAATATGAGATTTTTAAAGTACAATACATCCTTTTTTTCTTATTCATCCCATCTATCCATCCATATACACAAATACTCAAAACCTGTTCCATTCTCTTCATTCCTAACCTGGGTGAAGACTCTCACCATCAACTGAGTGGCTCAAAGGAGAAACTGTGCTGTCATTCTAGGCCTCTCTACATCTCTCACACTCTAATCTCTCACCAAACCCCTGGAATTCTCATATGGAAATGTGCTGCTTCTTTTTCTCCATATCCATGGCTTTAGTCCAGGCTTTCAGCTACACCTGGTGTATTGTAGTTTCTTAATAATGACCCCAAAGAGCTTTTTCTATCCTGGAGCATCTTGCATAATTCAGCTAGGGTGACCTTCCTTAAAAAAATATTCTCTCCTTTCAAAAGCCCTGCAGGCTTTCTGTTGCCCTCAGAATAAAATCTATATCCCTTGCTCTGAAGTAAAAGCCCTTCTTAATATTAATATACTTTTTGAGTTGAGGGAGGTATTTTCAAGAATGATAGCTATAAAGAATTAAAAAAAGAAAAAGATCAATAGATTTTTTTCTACATAAAATTATAAAACTTTATATCAAAACTCATTTTATTATAATTTGGGTAATTATACATAAATGTGTGTATATATTTGTGTGTATGAAGAGAAAAAAATTAAAAGTTAAATGACCCCAAGAAAAAGTATTAACATGGACAGATGGAGTCAATATCCTTAATATGTGGAAAAGACAATCACTTTATCAAAAGAGAGGAGGGGTTCTAGGAAAATTCACAAAAGAATAGTGACTTCCAATGAGCAGATGAAAAAAAAATTAGTTATTAAAATTAAAGAAATGCAAATTCAAATGACAAAATACTATTTTCACCTATAAACTGTCACAGAAGAGATTTCTAGTAATGCAAATTCCCCCAGAGCTTCAGAAAGAATATTGAAGCATTGTTGATAGAGTTATAAATTGGTACAAACTCTTTGAAGGGCACTTTGCCACTCTGTAAAAAAAAGCCTTAAAAATGTACACAACTTTTGACTTTGAAAATAATCATGAACAAGAGCAAAGATTTTTCTTACTGCAGCACTCTTTATAATAATAAAAATGTAAATAAACAATAACAACCTGGAAATCACCTAGATTCTAAAGGAAAAATTGAGTGCATACATTATATAAATTCCACATATCGGGATGTATAATGGAATGCTATTCATCCATTCATATAATACCTTAGGCAACTATTTCAGGTACAGTTGTTGTTATAATAAAATTGTTTCAAGTTATCAGTTGCTTGGATTTTTTTTTTTTCCTTTTAGGGCCTGCCCTTCCCGATCTTTCCATAAATGGCCTTTTGAGCCTGTCTCCTTCTGTTCTCATTAGTGTTCTGTTCCTGCCACTCCTCAGTTCTTAAAAGCCAGCCTAGACTATGGCTGGGGCCTCACACATGCTGGGTTCTCTCTGCCCAGAATGCCCTTACTTCTCTTCTTCATCTAACATCTGTGTACCTTGCAACACTTAGGTCAAGAGAAAGCCTTCCTGACTCCCTCAGACAGATTAGAGTTTTGTTCTCTGTGTCCCCAAAGCAACTTTTCCTAGTTCTCTTTTAATACTTGCACATCTGTAATTTGTCTGTCTACACAGTTATCTCCCCAGCAGACTGTGAGTTCCCAAGAGTTGACTGGGTTTTATTTTTTTCTGAATTCCCAGTGCCTCGCATAGTTCTTCACATTTAATAAGTACTCAGGAAAGCTTGTGATTTAAAGAAGCACAACCTGAAACAATATTGAATCATAACCTGTAACCAGAGATAGCTGCTTCACTGAGGTTCCACCAAACTCTCTCTCTGTGTGAAAGAATGTGTGTGGGGAGAGATATGTGCATTTGTACAAATAATTTGGAGAGACCATTGTATCAAACATGAAGCAAAGAAACATAATCACCTATCTTGTTATTATTCTCAGAAAACCTCTCAAAGGTTGATGCTTTGTTTCCTCTAAGAGATTATAACTTCTTACAGAGTAATAGAAATTTACACATAAATTTATGATCTTGTGTTTTCTTAGATTCACAAAATTCCCCATAGTATCATATACATCCTATATTACATATGTATGTTAATAATATATTTTAAATATGCATTAATAAGCATTTCAATCAAGCTTCAAAAAACACAGGGCCCCCAACCTCTCAAATGTTTCCAATTAGCTCCTGGTCTTTATTTCATAACAGAGACTCACTACCATCATTGCCAGAACACATAGATATTTGTGCAGGTCCTAAAAAGTAAAGGTCTGTATTTTGGTGTGACAAACTTGGCTTTGAGTTTGGATTCTGTCTCTTATAATCTGTGACATTAGGCAAGTTACCTCTCTAAACCTCATAGGTTGTTTTGTGTGTGTATGTATGTGTCTAGTTGGGGTAGGAGGTCTAAATGGAGTATAAAACATTCATTATTGGGTCTGGGAACTAAATGAGTGAGAAACAATACTGAGTATTATTTTTTCCTTAATCTGAAGTTCCTATTAGAATGACTCTTTCATTTGCAGGCTTTTATAGCGATCACACAGTTGATCTCCACAACTCTGACATCGAGTAGTAGGATAGCATTACACTTATGTTGTAGTTAAGGAAAATAAGACCCAGAGAAGTTTAGTTCTATGACCCTAGTCACATGGCTGGTGACCCAGAGAAGTTTAGTTCTGTGATCCTAGTCACATGGCTGGTGAGCGCTGTTTTCAGAGCCCTTGTCAAACACTTTCTGCAGAAGTATATTACTGTGGAACTTTATTAAAATTCCCAGGTGTTTTCTGATTCTGATTAAAAAACACTGTTTTTCTTTCCTTTTCTCTTCTAACTCTGGGGCTTGATTTCCCTCCACCTGCTTTTATTTGTTTGCTCAGATGAACTGAACACCATGAATAATATGAAATAAATGCTTCAGTGTGTAACCAGACTAGATCATGGAAAACGCCGAATCAACTTCCTAGGAAGTTATGGGTCTACCACTAATGTGCTGTCACTCTACCGCTTCTGATGTTTATCATGGGCTGCATTCCCAAGCATCAAATATATGCGATAGCACACTGTAAGTGATCAGAGGCCATGGCATACAAGCGTCTAGGGTCATTACCTGCAGCACACCACCTGGCCACAGTGTTTGTAATTAGCTTATAGGTATTTCTCTCCTCCTCTACCTCCATATAAAACTGGAAAAGAAGCTGAAGACCCATCTTATTCATAAGAGAAGATAGTTTTAATACAGCATAATTGATACTTCAGCTGGGATTTGTAGTCTAAACCCTAAACCTTGCTTTCCACACTGTACCCGCAAAGGCTTAAAAAGTCTCTCTCTAGCTTCCAGACAAAATTGAGAGGGGTAATAAATTTCTAAAGAGAATTGGGCCCATTTCCAAATAAACATACTAAACCAATATGCATAAGGCCCAAGCAATCTTAAAGCTAATCAGCTAGAAGGACAGGCGTTTCAGTTACACAAAACAAATCAATAGACTGAAATTCAGATATTCTAGCTCATATAGATCTTGATCCAAATTCTATTTTCATATTAAATACAGACTGAATGTTAGGATGCTGACACTGATGACTTCACTTTAGGACTGATCTGCTTCTCTTCAATTCTTTATCCCATCTTTTACATACATAAATCTTTGCAGAGCTGAACCCAGTCTACTCATTCTTAAATAAGTCCCCACGTTTATTGTGGCCTGCTAGCAAAAGTATTATTGGATTTCCCTAAATTTCTGTAACTACCTCATCCTCTGATAATTTTTTAGCACTTACTGTCTGTAGCAAGTGTACAATGCTTACATATATATAATACTTATGTATAACACTTATTGCACAGTTATCTATATTTTATTTGTATACTTTATTTCTCAGTAGCTATATCATCAACATCTTGAAGTCAGAGGCTATGTCATATGCTTGCTTTTTTTCCCAGAACCTAGCACATGTACTACAAATAGTAGGCATGAAATAAAAATGATGATTGTTGATGATTTCAAGAAGTTGCCAGAAATGGAAAAACATGTTAGAAATGAGCTTTTTCTTAAATAGGAACTTTTTTTAAGGATTCTTTTTCTCATTTTCAACTCATTTTTTGCTTCATCAAAATAATAGGGAGCATAGAGAGGCAAGTTTTGAAGAGCACATTGGTTTTTAGTTGACAACTTATTGATACCATAGTACTTAAAGTTATTCCAGATGTTTTTGACTCATATTTCCAAGTACTCATATCAGTACTTCACAAACTTTTATTAAGATTTAAAATAGCTGTTAAGCTGTAATCTTTTTTGTAAAGTGTTAATTATAAAGATAATACATGCTTATGATAAACAACATACAAACATTACAGAAGTATATAAAGTGAAAAATGAGTCCTCCATTCCTCATTATTCTAGTCCAACGACCCAGCAGTAAACTACCATAAACTCTTTCTTATTTGTTCTTCTAGCACGTGTATCTGCAAAGATATAATTTAGGGATTGTAAATACATTCTACCTTTTTTTTCACTTTTCAGTATAATGTGTCTCCATATCAGTACATATAAATCTACTGTTTCTTTAATATAATACTTGACACCAACAAATAACTTACATAACAAATATATAATCAAAATAAAATATGAGCCTTTTTTTAATAAATAAATTTATTTATTTATTTATTTATTGGCTGCGTTGGATCTTTGTTGGTGCATCCGGGCTTTCTCTAGTTGTGGCAAGCGGGGGGCTACTCTTTGTTGGGGGGCTTCTCATTGCGGTGGTGTCTCCTCTTGTGGAGCACGGCCTCTAGGCGCGTGGGCTTCAGTAGTTGTGGCATGCAGGCTTCAGTAGTTGTGGCTCATGGGCTCTAGAGTGCAGGCTCGGTAGTTGTGGCGAAGAGGCTTAGTTGCTCTGCCGCAGGTGGGATCTTCCTGGACCAGGGATCAAAGCTGTGTGCCCTGCATTGGCAGGTGGATTCTTAACCACTGCATCACCAGGGAATTCCCAAGCCTATGCTGATATAATCAAACTATGAATTCTTCATATTACTTTTTATTCAATTGTAATTTTTATTGAGATAATTGTAGATTCACTTGTAGTTGTAAGAAATAATACAGCAAGATCCCTTGTACACATTGCCCAGTCACCCTCCATGGTAACATTTTACGGTTATAGTATATAATATCACAACCAGCGTATTGACCTTGAAACAATCTACCAATACAGATTTGCCCAGTGTTATATAATATAAAGGGAATCCTATAGTGTGTTACCTTTTGAGATGAACTTTTTTGTTAAATTCCCAATTAAGTTGCTGCATGCATCCGTGGTCATTCCTTTTTATTGCAGAGTGGTATAAGTTAGAATCTTAATACTATAAGCAGCATGATATCAGACACCATAGCATCTTCTGTCACAACACGTCTTAAGAAATCAAATCTAAAAGTCAAGGATTGTGCTATGAAATTAATATAGGCCCAGCTTGTTTTCAGGAGTGTTAACGGGTACTTTATGATAATGGGCCTGGGTGAGGCCCAGGACAGTCTTTCAAATAGAAAATGTATAAAGTTCAAAAATACCATTGCATTTATGATTAAATTTGAATTTAAGAGACAAAAACGGTAACCTTACGTTGAAGGAAACCCAGAAGACTTCTGACCTTCTTCTCCACTGGGATATTCTCCAGCTCTCCCAGGGCAGAATGCCTGGTACACGAAGAGCCAAGGTGAAAACCAGCTATCTGAGTAGGTCAAATGGGACCTACTTTTATGGACTCGCTCTAGTGTTTGAAACAACTTCCTGTTGAAGGACAGGGAGTATCATAGTGTGTTAAGATAATATCGGCTCTTCAGAGCAGTTAGCAAACTGAAGAAAAGGGAGACAGGAAAACTACAAATTTAGGACACATTTAACCTCACAACTGCTGAAACAGCTATAAAAAGTGTTTCAGAAAATGTGAAATAATACACTGTCAAAAGGCACTGTTCTAAAAGAGGAAACTAGAACAGAAAACAATTGTACAAATACATAAGAATTCTTCCATATGATAGAATTTTTTCCTTAGCGATATTAGTTCTTAGTGATTTAACGGAGGGAATACAAGAGTAGAAGTCAAGTTAGACGTAGGTCTATAGATGGGAAAATGTGCATTTGACCTTTCATTTCCTTTTTATCAATTAAAATGTGATCTAAGGATCTGTAAATAGAAGTAGAATATTCATAGGCAACTAGGATAATTTGAATAGCAGATTTCATTGGTTTGCAGATGGTGCATAAATGTGACTTTGTAAAAATAGATCAGAAAGACAGGAGAGAAATGAAAGAGTAGTTTATTTCAAAGGCAAAGAAAATAATGTCTAGGTCTCCATACTAAACAATTATTTTCCTATCTGCAAAGTGCTTACATGTTAACTTTTAAGATAAATATCTCTATTTTTTTCAATTTGACAAGAAGGAAATTTCAATTTATGTCCTTGAAATACTTTCTTCACTTCTATGCATCCTTTTTTTTTTTTTTTTTTTTTGGCCAGGCTGCATGGCTTGTGGGATCTTAGTTCCCCTACTAGGGACTGAACCCAGGCCCTTGACAGTGAAAGCACAGAATCCTAACCATCGGACTGCTAAGGAATTCCCTGCATCCTTTTTTTTTTTTAGACAGTGCAAAAGAGGATATGGAGAATAATAATGAAAGACTAGAATGAGGATAAAGCATTTCTTATAGGTCAACTATTCAGGCCCAGTAAGCATCTCTAACTCAGCGTGTCCACACCACCTTGGCTGCTTTTCTGTGTTCTCACAGTGATATCCCGGAAATTCAGGGATTATCCCATTCTCCCTCCTCTCTTCATCTAATCATCCCCACATCAGCTATTAAATTCTCTTTATACCAATTTCTTTTGTATCATTCCCCTTCTCTTTCTTCACAGTTGCCACAATCTCATTTCAAGCTCTCACTGCCTTTTTTTTTTTTTTTTTCCTATTTTACTGCAAGTATTTCTTGACTGGTCTCTCCCACTTCGATCCTGTGATCTATCCTGGAATGATCTTTCTAAAACCAGTGTCTAACCAGGAGGCACTTCTGCTTTCACTCCTTCAAAGGTTCTGCATAGTATTTGGGATAAAATCTAAACTCTTTAGTTCAAGGCACAAAGTTCTTCACAATCTGGTCCCTGCTGGTGGCTCTTGCATCATCTACCATTTCTACACACTGCACACTGTGCCAATTTTCCACCATCTTGCCTTCAGACATCCTGCTCCCTGTAACTCAAATGCTCTTCCCCTCTTTAAAACACTGCTTAAGGTCCCTTTTCTGGGTTCTACTACCCCTACCCCCACATCAGTCTAATTGAAATTCCTCTGTCTTGGGGACTTCCCTAGTGGTCCAGTGGTTAGGACTCCGTGCTCCCAAAGCAGGGGGACTGGTTTTAATCCCTGGTTGGGGAACTAGATCCTGCATACTGAAACCATAAATCCCACACGTTGCAGCAAAGATCCTGTGTACTGCAACTAAGACCCAGCACAGCAAAATAAATAAATATTAAAAAAAAAAAAATTCTCTGTCTTATGCTCTCATTTTACCTATGTTACTCCTTCACTCATTCATTCATTCAACAAATATTTGTGTGCCTACCATGTGCCAGGCATCATATTATATTGTCACAATGTGGTGATAATTTCTGTGTCACTCCTCCCCACTTGAATGTAAACTCCTTGGATACTGGGTTCAATTTGAATACAGTGCCTAATGGATGGATGGATGGAGATATTTAACGATGGCTGACAGTATTCCTTGTAAGTATCAAAAAAATTTTTGTATTAATCATTTCATGTAGAAAAATGTCTAAGATGTATTATAACCTTCTTGCCTTCTTAAAAAAATACTAAGACTGATCCCTCTAAATGGCTCCTTATTACTAGTCTTTGAAGTAGTTAAGTTTTCTTCTATATTTTTCTGTTACCTTCCTTGCTGGCATGAAATCACTTGTCACTTATTACTGTTGTTGATATGCCACCTGCGTCAGCTGTTCTTCCTCTGATACCATTCTGATCTGTTACAAGTTTGGAAGACACATTATGAAAATTGCTGTAATTGTATGCAAAACACAAGCAGATTCAGAATGAGGTCCTGAACACTCTCTTATGAGAATGGTCATGAATTCTAGGGAAATTATTTTTGCCTACTCAGAATACTTTGCTTATTTCATGATTCTTTGGGCTCTGGATAGAAATGGTAATAATGTATAAGATTTAGTACCGTTTCAGAAACTAAAATCTGGGACTTCCTCAGCAGTCCAGTGGTTAAGACTCCACCTTCCAATGCAGAGGACACGAGTTCAATCCCTGGTCAGGGAACTAAAGTTCCATATGACTCAGGGTGCAGCCAAATTTAAAAAAAAAAAAAAAGAAAGAAAGAAACAAAAATCTACCAAATAGAAATAAATATTTGAACATGTATTGAATTAGGAAATAGTGGTAAGATACGGTATTGTAAAAAGACAAATCACAAATCAATTTGATTTAAATATCTGAAACAGTCTATGTTCTCTTCAGTATATGGTGAAATGAAAAGAGTATGCGCTTCGGAAACCAATAAATCCAGGCCCAAATCTTTGTTCATTCTTTGGGTGACCTTTGGGTAACTTACCTATTCTCCTTTTATTTCACCTGTAAGATCCCTAGCCTGAAAAATGGAGATTTAAAAAAAAAAAACCACTCTTACTGAGTTGTTTGCAAATAGGTTAAGATAATAATTTAAATAGTCAACAGAAATGTACATTTAAAAATTTGTTAGGAGGAACTTCCCTGGTGGCGCAGTGGTTGAAAGTCCACCTGCCAATGCAGGGGACACAGGTTCGAGCCCTGGTCCAGGAAGATACCCACATTCCACGGAGCAATTAAGCCTGAGTGCCACAACTACTGAGACTGCACTCTAGAGCCCTGAGCCACAACTACTGAGCCCTTGTGCTGCAACTACTGAAGCCTCTGCACCTAGAGCCTGGGCTCCACAACAAGAGAAGCCATTGCAATGAGCAGCCAGCGCACCGCGATGAAGAGTAGCCCCTGCTCACTGCAACTAGAGGAAACCCGTGCAGCAACAAAGACCTAACACTACCAATAAAAATAAACAAATTTATTTAAAAAATTTTGTTAAGAGGGTAGCTCTCATGTTAAGTGGACTTACCAGAATAAAATAAAAAAGTTTTTAGAATATAATATTTAAGAGCAGTTGCCTATTTGACATTTCCTCTGGCAAAAATGGGCACCTGCAAAATAAGATAGTGGTAACAGCAGTAATCAGAAAAAGAAAGCTGAAGTCTGAGCAAAATAATAGATCGTTAATATTTTACTGGGCAAATCTTGTAAATCCTCGCCAATGTACGCTATCAGTGCTCTTTCAAGCAATCTTGTGGCCTTTGCTAACTTATTACAGCTTTACTCAGACTCCTGTGCAGAGATCTCCCCTGCTCTACTCTGAGTGGCAACAAACTCCTCTTCCCCCACAGACCACTAGACCTTTTTTTTTTTTATTAAATTTATTTATTTATCGGCTGCGTTGGGTCTTCATTGCTGCGCTCAGGATTTCTCTAGTTGTGGCAAGCGGGGGCTACTCTTCGCTGTGGTGCGCAGGCTTCTCAGTGAGGTGACCTCTCTTGCTGCAGAGCACCATCTCTAGAGCACAGGCTCAGTAGTTGTGGCACATGGGTTTAGTTGCTCTGTGGCATGTGGGATCTTCCTGAACCTGTGTCCCCTGCATTAGCAGGTGGATGCTTAACCACTGTGCCACCAGGGAAGTCCCCACTAGGCCATTCTTGGAGAGGGTTTTGTTTTGTAAACTCTGAAACTATGCTAAGCACTTCATGACTAATAACTCATTTCATCACGAGACAGGTTTTTTTTATGTTATCATTTTTTTAGTGAAGTATAATTGACAACATTGTATTAGTTTGAGGTGTACAACATGATTTCAATATTTATATTATTGCAGAATGATCACAGCAAGTCTAGTTAACATCCATCACCATACATAGTTACAAAATTTTTTTTTCATGTGATAACTTTCAAGATTTACTCTCTTAGCAACTTTCACATATGTAATACAGTATTATTAACTGTAGTCACCATGCCGTACATTACATCCTCATGACATGTATTTTATAACTGAAAGTTTGTACCTTTTGAAGTCCTTCACCCATTTCACTCACCTCCCCCCGACACCCCCCCCCCCGACATTATCATTCTTGCACACACTTTACAGATAGGAAAACTGAGGCAGAAGGTTGAGCCTGTGTGGCAACACAGTAGTTAGTAGCCCATGTAGCATTTGAGCACTTGAAATGTAGCCTGCCTGAACTGAGATGTTGTGGTGACACACACATAAGATTTCAAATGCTCAGCAAAGATTAAAAGACGGTAAACTATCTCATTAACATTAATTTACATCAGGGAATTCCCTAGTGGTCCAGTGGTTAGGAGGTCTGAGCTTTCACTGCAGGGTGCGCGGGTTCCACCCCTGGTCAGGGAACTGAGATCCCGCAAGCCTCACAGTGTGGCCAATAAATAAATAAATAAATAAATAAATAAATGTGAACGTTTACACTGATTGCATGTTGAAATGACATTTCACATATATTGGCATAAGTGAAATACATTATTAAAGTTGATTTCATTTGTTTCTTTTACTTTCTGTAACATGGCTACTAGAAAATTTTACATTGCTTGTGTGTCTCATATTATGCTTCTATGGGACAGCTCTGGTTTAAGCAAGTGACCCCAGATCACCCCGGTGGTGTCAGAGGCAGGGTTAGAACCAGGTGGTCTGGTCCCAGAGCAACAGCTCTTCACCACTGGGCTCTAAATATACATAAAGCACTTAGTGCTTCCGGGCACACAGTGGTAGCAAAATTCAATGAATGCAGTTTCCAAAGCTCACTAACAGCATGTCCCTTTTCCTGTACCTCTGCTTCCTTCTAAATTACCTAATGGATATCGTATGATTTAACTTCTATAATAAGCCTACTAGTTGCCTGCCATTATTGTCCCCATTTTACAGACAAGGATATTGCAGTTTAGAGAGGTTAAGTCCCTAGGCCAAGATCACAGAGCCGGTGAGGAGTTAAACTATCTCAGAATATGCACATTAACAAGGTTTATAATATTCAGTCCATGTAAATTGCCTGAGATAACGGTATGGGGTATGCTCTGTGGAACCAGTATTTCTAGGTAATTGTTAAGACAACCTGCAGTCAGGAGGTTGAAATCAAGTTTCAGGTCTCCAGAAGTCATACTCATAGAGACACAACCACAGAAAAATATCAAGCAATAAATGCTGCCACATTTCTTCTGTCATAGGTTATACACCCTTTTCAACATGAATTAATGCTAACTAACCAACATATTAAAATTTTTAATGCAATCAATCAAAATATTTCTAATTTGGTACACGAGGTATATTATAGGAGCTTGTATGCCAGATTGCTAGTAATTCTGATTGTACAGTTCATTTTAACACATGAGTGTTTTGTTTGTTTGTTTGTTTTTGGCTACATTGGGTCTTCATTGCTGACCGTGGGCCTTCTCTAGTTGTAGCAAGCGGGGGCTACTCTTCGTTGTGGTGCGCAGGCTTCTCAGTGCAGTCGCTTCTCTTGTTGCTTGGGCTCTAGGCTTGAGGGCTTCAGTAGTTGCAGCACACAGCCTCAGTAGTTGTGGTGCATGGGCTCAGTCGTTTTGGCTCATGGGCTCTAGTTTGGTGCACAGGCTCAGTAGTTGCGGGGTACAGGCTTAGTTGCTCCACGGCATGTGTGATCTTCTCAGACCAGGGATCGAACCCATGTGCCCTGTATTGGCAGGTGGACTCCTAACCACTGTGCCACCAAGGAAGTCCCAACACATTAGTTTTTAGCACTAGGATGTTTTGGAACCTTTCAGCTTTCAAAATTGAAGTTGAAGAAATGAATTTAAGGTGCTTTTATTACAAATCTGAGATAATTCAGAGAGGGGAACTTATCGATCTTTTAACAGTTAGTAATTGTGTTTTAATTTTCAAAAAATTAATTTTCTGTCTAGCAGTAAAAAAACAACAAGAAAATCCCTTGCTTTAATGGAGCTTACCTTCTAGCCAGGGGTATGGGAGGGGAGATAGATGTTACAAATGAATGTGTATTATTCCAGGTGGTTAAAGGGGGTATGAAGGAAAACAAAGCAGAGTGAAGGCACAGAGAATGACAGGAGAGTGATGGATGGAAATAGTGCTATTTTTAATAGGAGAATCTGGGAAGTCCTCTTTGATATGCTGACATTTACACAGGGACCTAAATGAAGTGATGAAGCAAGCTTTGCAGTTATTTTGGGGAAAGGATTCCAGGCAGAGGGAAAGGCAGGTGCAAAGGACCTAAGGAAGGAACAAAAAGCTAATGTGGCCAGAACTGAGTGAACCAGGGTAGATGATGAGGTTAGAGGGATGAGGGGTGGGGGCAGATACAGAGGGCCCGACAGGTCTTTGTAAGGACTTTTGACTTCATTTTGATTGACACTGAAAGTCAATGGAGGTTTTAGAGCAGAAGAGTAAGAAATTCTGAGGCACGCTCTTACTGCTTTATGAAGAATAGGTTGCAGGCAGCAAGAATGAAATTAGAGGGGCCCGTTAAGAGGCTACTGCAATTGCCCAGCTGTGGAAGTTTGGTAGCTTAGACTAGGATGGTACCAATGTTGATAATGAGAAAGGTCAGATTTGGGTTATTTATGGAGGTAAGGCCGACAAAATCTGATTGGATGTGAGATGTGGGGGAAAAGATAGCAGTTAAGCTGGCTTGAATACGTAGGACTTTGTCTTAATTCTTTCATTCATTCATTCATTCATTCATTCATTCTTTCCTAGGCTCTGAACTCTGCCACTTGTCAGCTGTACCCAAACCCAAACTCGTGCTCATACAGAGTTACCCCTCTCGCTTTCGCGTTGTTTTTTGAGAGGTTTTTTTTTTTTAAGATAAATTTTCCCTTTAAACAATAAACTGCATCTATTAAATTTTATTTTTTAAGAAAATAGGGGGAAAACCATCCTAATCACATCTTTGTAAATCTAATATAATATTCTGTATATTCCTTTGCTAGTACTTTGCAAGATGCATGCATATTTTTACACAATGAAATTATTGGAAATAACCTACCATCTATATCGCATATTCAATTTTTGCCTTTTGTCTACATGGTATTCAAAAGTAGAATTTATAATGGTTATATAATGCAGAGTGTATGTATTACTATTTCAATCACTATTTCACTGGTAACTTCTTCCAATTCTTCCTTATTATAAATAGCCCTGAAGAAATGTTCTTATTTTTGGATTATAATATTAGGTCAAATTTTCAGATTTGGATTGTTGGGTCAAAAATAATGAATATTTTATCTAATATATTAAAATTCTTTTAAAATATGTCTCTCTATTCAATATCTGTATAACTAAGACCAAAATTAAACTGAACTTGGTGAACATAAAAATTTCATGCAGGCCTAAGCGTCTAAATTTTCAGTAAAAAATCCTAGAGGAACAATCTTTCTCAAATTGTTTAATTAATATATGAAAAGGAGTTACTTTTACATTTTTATTACTATGGCTTTACTTGTTTATTTCAAAATTTGCTTAAAAATTTTTAGTAATACTGAAAGACAGAAGTAGGAAAAACACTACTTATGTCCCACCCTCAAAGTCACTGATAAACTATTAGTGGGTTTCCTTCCAGTCTTTTTTTAATGTTTAGATTATTTTTATATTTTTAAAGCTTATTTGTATTCCTGCTATAAATACAATTTCACATTCCAAATTATTCATTTAGCATTTTTCACATAGTTAAACTGTTTTCATAAGCATACTTTTTAAAATTTTTTAATTAATTAACTTATTTTGGCCACTTGGCTTAGTTTCCTGACCAGGGATTGAACCTGGGCCTTGGCAGTAAAAGCACCAGTCCTAACCACTGGACTGCCAGGGAATTCCCATTGCAACATACTTTTTTTTTTTTTTTTAACTATTTAAAAATGTTTTATCTATTTATTTATTTATTTATTTACTGACTGCATTGGATTTTCGTTGCTGCGCATGGGCTTTCTCTAGTTGCAGAGAGCAGGGGCTACTCTTTGTTGCAGTGGGCGGGCTTCTTATTGGGGTGGCTTCTCTTGTTGCACAGCATGGGCTCAAGGCTCAAGGGTTTCAGTAGTTGTGGCTCATGGGCCCAGCTGCTCCAAGGCATGTGGGATCTTCCCGGACCAGGGCTCGAACCCGTGTCGCCTACATTGGCAGGTGGACTCCCAGCCATTGCGCCACCAGGGAAGCCCCGCAACATACTTTTTTAATGACTACAATGTTCTCTGAAATTTACTTGGATATTAATACGATCCATCTTTGACTATTGTTAACCCATCCATCAGAGTTTAATGAGGTTGACCCATCAAGCTAAGTGGTAGTTTAGTCCTTCCTTAGCACATCATTAGGGTCCAGTGAACAGATTTTCCCAAAAGTAGGCGTATCGAAGCCTCCATGCTAGACCCACTACGGATTTTCCTTAACTCTTCACCTATTATTTTTAATTTCTTTATTTCTATCTTGGTGCTACATCTGTCCTTATATAGCCATTCCAATTTATATGTTGTTTTCCACTTTTAAATATACTGGTAAGTCATCATATACGCATATTTTAAAATTAATCTTCATCTTCTTTATTAAAGAAGCAACACCTGTTCAGTAAAGAACATTATAAACAAGGGGAAAAAAAGGAAAAAGAAATCTAAGAGCTGTAATCCAAGCAAGAATGCTAATTCCTGGCATAAACCATTCTACATCTTTTTTTTTTTAATGTATGTATATATGTCTCTCACACTTCACCTGCACTTGTCTGTGTTATTTATCAACAACAGTGGAGAATAACCTAATTTTTAATCTTGGAGAAAAAAAAAAAGCTTCCTTCTTGAGCTGAAGTTTCATATTGTTGTAATGTTCTTTCTCAGAGGGATTTAGGAAGCCTCACCTCTTCGGTTCAGGCAACAGAAAACGAGAGAGGGTTGATGCTGGATATAAATGAAAGTGGAAAAAAATAAGTCAAGGTCAAAGAGGAAGGATGTATTTCAGAGGCCCTGGGTCCTCAGCTGCTGTTGCTTCTCATCTTGCACCTGGCCTCCTGCCAGACACCAGTGCCCGCCCTTAACCCCCTCCTCCATCCTGCCCTTGAGGAGACACACATTAAGACATGGTAAGCCTAAACTCCCACTCTCCTGTGCTCACTGCACGATGCAATTGCCCACGACATTCGGGCTGGTACTGAGTGATCTCTTAGGGTTCCTAATGATCAGCTGTGCTTTAGGGAACTTCCTTGTGTTTGGGGAGCATTTTTAACTCTATAAAAGATCAGAGAAATCTCTTGCCACAGGGATACACAATTTAAGTTGTTTACTTATGTTTAATGCTCCACGAAATAATGAAACTTCATATGGACTGTATGCTTGATATTTATATTCTATTTACAAAATGTTATCATTTGTGCTGGTAAAACATGGTCTTTGATGTCAGATAAACTTGAAATATGACTCCAGACTTTGCCACTTATTAATTGTGGGAACTTCATTAAGCAATTTTAATTCTCTAAAGTTCAATTTCTTTACATGAAATGGAGTTAATAGTACCCAACTGCAAATTTAAGTGTTAAATGAAATAATATATTCAAAAAGACTAATAGAGTGCCAGGCAGACAGTTTTTTTAAACCTTTATTTCTTATCACAGCTAGAATGGTGTCTCATGTGTATTTGTTACAACTGAATTAAATAGATGAGCACATATAAACATGAGTTTAATTCTTTGCCAGCATAGGCATCTGAGAATTTTTGCAAGGGAGAGAGAAATCTCCTTGGTCCTTCAATGTCACAAAATGGTGCCCAGCACTGCCACTCACGTGTACACATCCCAGGTTATGGAGTCTACTTGGCTCCTTGTCAGAGAAAAGAGAAAGACTGAGAATTTAAGAGTGGCCAGCAAGACACAGATCCAGGGCCTTCCCTGGTGGCGCAGTGGTTGAGAATCCACCTGCCAATGCAAGGGACACGGGCTCGATCCCCGGTCCGGGAAGATCCCACATGCCTCGGAGCAACTAAGCCCCTGCGCCACAACTATTGAGCCTGTGCTCTAGAGCCCACGAGCCACAACTACTGAGCCCATCTGCCGCAACTACTGAAGCCAGCACGCCTAAAGCCCAGGTGCTGCAACAAGAGAAACTACCACAATAAGAAGCCTGCACACCGCAAAGAATAGCCCCCTCTCTTCGCAACTACAGAAAGCCCACGTGCAGCAACGAGGACACAATGCAGCCAATAAATAACTTAATTAATTTAAAAAAAAAAAAGACAAAGATCTAGGATCTTTCTGATGTGTTGCCATAGAGCCTGCCTACTGAATTGACAGCAAAGTCGCACACGACTTTGCATTAGCCATCAGCTTGAGAGACTCTCAATATAAATCTGGTTCAGGCAGAGAATTTAGAAAAGGAAGACAAAGGGAGAAATTGTCCCGCCCCATCCTAGAAAGAACGTAGGATCCAGCAGGAGAGAGAATATGAAGTGCTAAGAGTTGGTCAGCATTTTTTTATAATGAGTTAGCAATGATGGATTCCCCTCTAATGATGAATTTACAGTAAGAATAGTATTTCTGGAACAATGTAATTTGAAACTTTTCTCTTTATTTCTTATTTTACCTCTTGTCACTAGAAGAATAGCTTCATTCTCACATCGCCAGCAAAATTCAGGGCACTACCTGACTTGTCTTGTCTATAGGGGAAGAGAGAAAATGAGGTGATTTCACAAAGAAGATATCCCTTGGCTAAAAATATCTTCCTACCCCTGAAATCTTATTTCAGGATCTCCTTGTAAAATGCCTATCACAGTGCCAGCACATATGTGTTAATTGCTCAGTATATGATGGCTATTTCTATTACCATATAATACATATAATATTACATATTATCTGTCCTTTTTTTTTTTTTGGCTGTACCACTGAGCATGTGGGATCTTAGTTTCCCCACCAGGGATTGAACCTGGGCCTCCTGCAGTGGAAGTGCGGACTCCTAAACCCTGAACCGCCTGGGAAGTCCCTATCTTAATTTTATCTCTACAGTTTTGTAGCCTTGGAAGATGTTTTAGATCACATTATTCTGCTCAAAACCCTCCAGTGGCTTCTCATCTCCCTTAGAATCAAAAGTAAAATTTTTTACAGTGACAGCCCCCACCCCAAGGCCCTGTAGCATCTTACCACCAGCTCAATGCTTGGCCTCATTTTCTACCACTCTTACCTACTCCACAGTAGCCCTGCGGTCCTTCTTCTTGTACCTCAATATCCAAAGCACACTCCCACCTCAAGGCCTTTGCATCTGATGTTCCTGGACTTAAAACCTAGACTCCCCCTAACTCACATCCTTCAGGTTCTTTGCTCAAATGTCATCTCAATGAGACCAACCCCTCCTGGCTTTGGTTTTCTCCATAGATGAGTCATAATCCAAAATAGCATATATGCATTTATATAGTGATTGCTATCTCCATCCATTAGAGCATAAGCTCAACAAGGGCAGATATATATTCTACTACCGATGCTGAGTCATTAATAGCTGCACAATAAATACTTGCTGAAAGAATAAATGAATGAATCATATACATTGCCATTTGAAAAAGATTATCTAAGGAGATATTTTAGTAAAAGTACAATCATGAGAGAAGGCATGATAATCAGAGGGGACACCCAAGGAGGTAAAGAGCATGGAACGGGACAGTCTTGGAGGTCTCAGGATAAACTCATCTACCTGATCATTTTGCAGAAAGCCGAGCCTCTTTGGTGGTCCAGAAACAATACTCCATTAATCCAGGCAATTGAAGAACACCTAAACCTCATCTCAGAAATTCCACTGTATTAAAACCCTTTTGTGGCCATTTCTCATTCACGTTAATAGATCTCTCCTTTCCCTCTAAGAGCAGTAGAGAAAAAAAAAAATTTACTTCAAGGGCCCAGGAGGGAATGACAACTAAATATAGCCGCATCATACTGTAAGAAATAAAGACTGTGTGCGTCTGCCAAAATAAGATCCTATCAACAAGGAACACATTATGTTGTTCCTGGTTTCAACCTTGAGATAGGCAAGTTTAAGAAGCTAGGCTTTGCAATTCTCTATTTTCATATAATAATTAGAAATTTAAAATGATCTGATATTTGAACCATCTTTTTCAAGTGCAAACTGGATATTTAAAAGCAGAGGCTACGTGACTCCAGACAAAAATACACTGTATCGTATTGGAAGCCCTGTATGCCTTCCCAGCTGCTGCAAGAACATTTGTCATGTGGTGACAGCATTCTTCTCACTTCTGATAGCACGCACTCTCTCAAACCAGTACCCAGGGCCTCTTCTAAGTCTCTGTGTCTTTGTGAAGTCAATTTTCAATAACCCTTTAAGACTAGAACAACATAAGAAAGGTCTTAAGCCCCCTCCTACTTTTTCAAACCATTTCAAAGTTAAGTGTGGGATCAGTAGGGACTACATTTCAATGATATGCAGTTTGGGGTCAGAGGTGTGGTTGAAATCGAACACTTCTTTGGTCCTGCGCAGGGTCTCACAACTCTAGGATTAAACATCAGCTTTGGTTGCCAACTAAAGCAGAGTCATCCAAAACTTGCTCTGGAAAACTTTTAATTATAGCTCTCTCTTTCTTGGCATAGGTAGGTTAGGAAGCAGTGATGGAGAGAAATGCTATTTAGAGGATGGTGGTCTTTTTTACTTAGAGGCCTTGGGGGAAAAATTAAGTATAAATGGAGAGGGGATATGTTGGAAGCAGACAATAGGTTACCTCACAAGGGAATAAATACAATGTGGGGTTTAAGCAAGTAGAAGAAGCCAAATGATTTGCAAAAATGTGTTGTATGAGACAGTAATACACTTCCATGTATAATCGTGAGATAATCACGAGAACAGTGGTTCTAAAGTGTGGTCCCTGGACCAGCTGCATCAGCATCACCTGGGAACTTGTTCAAGATGCAAAGTGTGAGTCCCACCCCAGACTTACTGAAACAGACACGCTTCGGGTAGAGCGCAGCAAGCTTACCCAGCCCTCGCAAGGATTCTGCTGCATAGTAACGTTTGAGAACCATTAAACTAGTGAATCTCAAGCCCTGGTGCCGTAGTGCTAGAACATTAGTAAGCATTAGAATCATCACCTGGTGATAGATCACAGCTTCTAATGCCCTGCCCAGAATAGGCTCTTCATCAATTCTTGTGGGCTTGTGGAAGAAAGGAAAGGTAGGAAGAGAGGAATATGTTTATATATAACAAAGAAGCAGCACTTGTCAACTTCCATCACTCATGTCTCGTGTTTTGGTTTTTGTAATACTCAAGCAAATTTACAAAGAGATACAAATTACTATGTATAATAAATAACAAGGACATATTGTACAGCACAGGAAAATATAGCCATTATTTTACAGTGACTTTAAATGGAGTATAATCTATACAAATATTGACTATGTTGTACACTTGAACCTAATAAAATATCATAAATCAACTATGCCTCAATTAAAAAGAACACATTTACAGAAAATATTACTCTCTAACACCATGTATATTGTACGAGGTAAGTACGCAATATTTTACTGAGTTGAAATCATTGTATATGTATTATTTTTGTAATATGATTTTAATTTTCTTTAATTTATGCTTTACCTTTATCTATTAAGGACTTAAGGCTATAGCTTCTTTTTCACTTGGTTTATGTACACACTTCCATGTATCAGTTTAGCCAATATGCTTTTCATTTTTATGCTTTACAATCTGTGTGTTTCCTTTTCAGTGGCTTAAAAATAATGACTAACTGATTTTTATGACAAACAGTGGCAATAGCATTCGAATCTCCTGCAGAAAACAGCATTGAGTGCTGCCATGTGCTAAACTCAACTCAAGTAACAAAGAAACAAAGAATCGGTCCCAGTTCTGTAGAGACAACAGTCACTTGAAGCAATTTAAGGAAATGAGCAAAAGCACCACACTCCTTAAGTGATTAGAGAACACGCAGTAAAGAAGTGATCCGAATGGGGAGGGTCCCTGAAGAAAATTAAGTTTGGATCAGCGCTGAGAGGAAGTGATGGATAAGGATTGGCAGAGAGTGGGAAAGCCATTCCAGGTTTACAGAATGGCCTTTCTGAGGACCAAAAGAGAGGAACTAGCAAGTCATATGCTGGGTGCTATCTGCCAATTAACTTGGCTCAAGAAGAAGGTCATGTTAGGGAAAAACAAAAGTTGAGGTTGGAGAGTTGACAGTGAGCCCAGAATGCTAAACTGAGAGATATGGTAACCAGTAAACAGGGAATTCTAACAGATTCACAATGAGGCAGTGATGTGATAAAAGCAATTAAAAAAAGGTTGACATCAAAAATGAATACTGATATAGAAGTAAAATCCATGGGTTTATATTGTTGGCAATATAAGCCATTTAAGGCAGGAATTATGAATAAGACATATAAAAATTATTTGCACTATTATTTTTCTCTTGTTTGTACACTTAATCTGTTTTAACAACTCCCTGACCTATTCCACAACCCCCCCAACCCAGCATCACTATGTAAAATAATTCTAATGTAAATTTGTGCTGGAAAAAAAAATAACCTCTAATACACCAAATTTCTATCATGGAAAAATAGTTCAGGTTTTTTGGAACCAATCCTAACACTGTATTTCTGAACTACATTTCTGAACCTCCACTTGCTTTGAGCTGTGAAGGCGGTAACACTTAACCTTAGTCAAACCAGTGAAGTCTCTACTTGCTATCTCCTTTGCGTATGATGTCAGTTTCATATAAGGCAACTGCATCTAGACTTGAATTTCACCTTTAACTGGAGCAGTAGCAAGGCTGAAAATAGCTCTTAAAAAATCTTGATGCTTTAAATATGTCAAAGACATTAAATAAAAGAGAAAATGTGATGCTACACTGTCCAGTACTAATCTTGAATTTTCTTTGTCTTTCTAATTTTGATATTCTACATGCATAAGAAGATACCTATAAATGAGCTCTAATTGTTCACTCTGGGGTCCACATAACTCAAGGATACCATAGTGAATTTAAATCAAGGGCAGATTTGATGAATAACAAATTAGTGTAGGAATTTTGCCAAGACTTCATAGCCTGGAAGTGATGATTTCAAAGAGAAAATTGTCCAAACCTGTCTAGGACCTTAAGACCTAGGGAGAGCAAAGTATTGAAAAGCTGAACCCACATGTAGATTTCATTCTTATATGTGTCAAGGGTCAGCATTAACTTTCAGTCAAAAGCCTAGAGAAACGAGGTTTGCATTTTGGGAGAGTAAGTCATTGGGACGGTGAGAAAAGAAGTGTAAGGACTTCCTACTGATATAAACCAAAGAAAATCACTGGGTAGTTTCCTTGCCAGCAGATGCGCATCATTCTTGTGTTTCCTTCTCTGTTCCCACTGTTTCAGTTTCTCTTGTGGTCCTATGGGCCCATCAACGATGGTGGAGTCAGAAAATATGTCTATTGACCTTAAATAGCAAACAATACAAGCTTAGAAAGGAGAGAGGGAGAAAAAGAGCTAGAGAGTGACGGAAAGGAAGGAGGGAGAGAAGACTGAGAGTGTGACAACAATGTAATTAGTATGGAAAAGTCCTCCTTGATTGGGAAATGGGACTATGCTCTTCCCTGACTTCTCTTTTCCACATTCCTCTCTGGTGCAAGCATGAAGCTATGCTCGAGGGTGATTTGGCATTTAAAGATTCATTTGTCGTATGACACGAACTTCATATACATTGGTGTCTACCTGAGGGAAAGGGACTGCTTTCAATAGTGGTAGAAAATTGGCTCTCTTGAGGTTTTTTGTTTGTTTGTTTTGTTGTTGTTGTTATTGTTAGGGTTTTCTTTTGGCTGTACCATGTAGCATTTGGGATCTTAGTGCTCCTATCAGGGATCAAACCCATGACCCCTGCAGTGGAAGCGCAGAGTCCTAACCACTGGAAGCCAGGGAAATCCCTGCTGAGCTTAAAGAACAAGTTTTTCCAGTAAGGCATATTGATGTTTTTTTTTTTTTTTCCCTAGGATAAATTTGACTATTAGGGGTGTTTCTCCTTTATTATGTTGATGTACATTCTTCTATACCTAAATTGTTGAGAGTCTTATTGTGAAAGGAAGTTGAATTTTGGTAAATTCTTTTTCCGCATATATTGCAATGACCAGCATATCTTTTTTGAAGCTTCCTACGCACCAGGCACAGATCTAGGAGCTGAAGAGATCTGGTTTGAAACCCCAGCTCTGCCATTTTACTAGCTGTGCAGCCTTGGACAAGCTTCTTAATTTCTCTGATCCTCAGTTTCCGCAAAGGTAAACTATATCTATCTCATAGGATTGTTACG
The DNA here is from genome assembly GCF_030028045.1 of Hippopotamus amphibius kiboko. Lineage (NCBI taxonomy): Eukaryota > Metazoa > Chordata > Mammalia > Artiodactyla > Hippopotamidae > Hippopotamus > Hippopotamus amphibius. Next base: position 82,368,168 of record NC_080198.1, read on the forward strand.
AGTGAATAAATGCATGTGCTCGTAACAGTGCCTGGCACAGTAAGCAGCTGCGAGTATTCTTTTATTATTAATTAATAGAGAAATATATAATGTAAAAGGTGAAAATCCATACCCCATCCCACTCTGCACACCTAACCAGTGTTAATAGTTTGGGTTGTATGTGTATATGTATAACATATATATGCATATACAAAGTTTACATCAGAATATATGTGTATAATTGTCTTACATGAGTGGGATCATTCTGCTCTTGAACTTGTTTTTTCACTTAACTATATTTATTTTATAATCAGAAATAAATGTGTGTGTATATATATATAATATATATTAGAATTAAACACACTATACATAAATTAAGCCCCTCCCCATACACACGCATAATCAAATCTGGATAGGGTACTGACTTCCAGGCTGCCTTGAACCAAGCTGTATAGTTTCTGTTTAGAGAGGATAAATGTCTTAAGAGAATATGGTTCTTTGGTAAGCTGGGAAATCTATTTATTCATTGACATTGATTGACGTCAGCCTTTCTCCTTTAAAAGTAATCTAAGAAATCTTGATATATGATATATTAAACCTGAGACTAATGTCAGATCCATCCAAACCAAAATATGTCCATAGAAGCAGAGAATAGTCCTGAGGGCTGATCTTAGGTAGGATCAGTGGGGAGTGCAAGTGAATAGCATAATGTGATCAGAAGCTTGTAGACAGCTTATTTTTAGAGAAACAGTGGGTTTTTTTGTTTGTTTTTTAAAAAATTATTTTGGGGTGTGTTGGGTCTTCATTGCTGCACGCGGGCTTTCTCTAGTTGTGGAGAGGGGAGTCTACTCTTCGTTGTGGTGCATGGATTTCTTAGTGCAGTGGCTTTTCCTGTGGAGCACGGGCTCTAGGTGTGTGGGCTTCAGTAGTTGTGGCTTGAGGGCTCTAGAGTGCAGGCTCAGTAGTTGTGGCTCACAGGCTTAGCTGCTTCGCAGCATGCGGGATCTTCCTGGACCAGGGCTCGAAGCAGGGCTCAGACCCGTGTCCTCTGTATTGGCAGGAGGATTCTTAACCACTGAGCCACCAGGGAAGTCCCAGAAAGGCAGTGTTTTTAATCAGATTACTAAAACACTGAACACACACTTGGGAAGAAACAGCATGTCTCAGTATCCACGCTGGCATCGACAGGGAGCAACAGTTCAAGCTGGTGGTCAGAGACAGCACAGGCTTACTCAGAGCTAAGAAAAGTTTATAGTGTCTTAGAAATTTCTAATTAGGTGTCCCTTTCTTCCAGTTTCTCTTGTTTCATTTTGAAGATGTAAGGTTATATTCTTTAAAGTGGTAGGAGAGAGACATGCCCAGATTCCTTTGGAATATGACACACATGTCAACTCATCAGCCATTCCAGTCAAGCCTGTGATGAAAGCAGCCCTGTTGGAGAACCACCCCGGAGCTCAGCTTGCTCCTTAGCAATCTGTCACCCAAGAGAGAGGATGATGCTGGGTCCAGAGGCACACCAACTGGAGGGACTAGATTCCCCCAGGTCAGCACACACACGTGCCTTTGGCTCTGGTCTGGTCACTCATGGTCACAGTAGCAAAGTAGGTCCTTGACATGCATGGCACAAACCATATTAACTTTACAGGAGGGGCAAAAAAGGCTTGTAGAGATATTTAGCAGGCCCTTGTGTAGGACTGCATGGCCCAACCTCCCCTGTCCTCCACCCCTTACCTGCCATCAACACTTCTAGGAATTTATCCTAAGCACCCACAAATACTTATAATAATCAAAAAATAGAAAACTAAATGTCAGGTAATAATGGATTAATAAATGATGGCAGACAACATAATGGCACACCAGATAGCTATTAAAAATAAGGATGCTGGGCTTCCCTGGTGACACAGTGGTTAAGAATCTGCCTGCCAACGCAGGGGACACGGGTTCGATCCCTGGCCCGGGAAGATGGCACATGGAACAGAGCAACTAAGTCTGTGTGCCACAACTACGGAGCCTGTACTCCAGAGTCCGAGAACCACTACTGAAGCCCCGGTGCCTAGAGCCCGTGCTGCATAACAAGAGAAGCCACCGCAATGAGAAGCCCGTGCACTGCAATGAAGACCCAATGCAACCAATAAATAAAATAAATAAATAAATATATTAAAAAAAATAAGGATGCTATTTTTAAGAGATTTGATGATTACCATATGCCAAGTATGTGCTAGATGGTAGGTAATATTATCATCTCTATTTCGCCGATTAAAAACTTGAGGATATTTATTGACAGAAAAATCTTTACACTACTTTACAGTATACTACTTTACAGTATACTACTTAGTAAACATAGGAAGTTATGAAACAGTGTAATAACATGTATAGAATTTTGATTACTTCCTTTTTTTCCCTTATATATTTTCTAATTTTTTTCTCAGAATCTGTGTTATTTACATATTTGAAATATAACAGCAGGAGAAGAACTTTTTAATAAAAAATTTAAAGTTATTTTTCAGTACTTGAGATAATTTAAAAATAAATATATTTTCATTCTTTTGTTTAGTCTTCCTTCCTTACCCTTTATCAAACTTTTTTGCTTTTTGTTTTTTTTTAAATCTAGAGAAAGGGTAAATAAAGTTGGTTTCCTTAGTAATAGCAGCTAAAGCTTCCAAACATTCTTTCTTTTTGTTTTTCCCATTATTTTCTTTTAAAACTGCTTGTATTTCCTGAGTAATAGATATGCATACTAATTATCAGTCCAATTTTATTCTAGGGGTTTGAAAATGATGACTGTGAAAATGGCCTGATTCAAAGTTTAAACCAACAATTTTAACAGCTTAAATAAACAATTTTAAGTGGGTCACCATTTCCTCCTAGAATTTTCAGACCCTTTCCAACACTACAATTTAAGTTCAAGGGCCAATATCTTCTTGCACAGATGTCAAGAAGCGTTCCCATATTAAATGTAAGGACTGTATTCAGAGGATTCCTCAACTTTATATTTTTAAAATTAAATACAAGTAATGCATGCTTATTAAAATATGCAAACAGGACAGAAAGACATAAAATTAAAAATGTTTGTCATTACTTCAGTTCTTCTTCACCAAAGGTATCACTGTTATCAAATTTCCTGTGTATTATTCTAAAATGTGTTTAAGCTATATAACACATAAATGATACATGCTTTTTTAAAGGAGATATATTCTCTTTAACCTGTTTATCCAGATGGGCTCAAACAATATTACTGGTTTGTAACATCTTTTCTTCACTTCAATCTGAACTGCTACAGAGTATTCAATTGTATAAATGTGCTGTAATGTAAACAACTAGTCTCTTTTTGATAATTTAGGATTTTTCTTTTACAAACAATCCTAGAATAAGCAAACCAGTGACCTAAGAAGAAAAACTAAATGTTTGATTCTGTTTATATAAAGCACAAAATCAGGTGAAACTAATCTGTGCTGAGTCCTCCCTTGGTGAAGGGAGTGGGAGTGACTGGAGAACAGGTTTCCAGGGGGCTTATCCCTTTCTCCCTTTGGGTGCTCTGGTTACCCAGGTGTATTCCTTTTGTAAAATTTCATTGATCTTTACTAAACTTTAATGTACAGTTTTCATTATACACATTGTACTTTAATAAGAAGTTGAAAAGAGAGTTGTTAGTGTAATTGTTATTTATAAGACAAACTTGATTACTTAGGTTACTTTTATTGTTTTAGCTCTGTGCTTTTGCATATTCAAAGGACTAAATATATAACAGCTAAACAAATAAATGACTGACATGTGACTTTATACCCTCTTTTCCAGAGTACTGCTCTAGCATCATAGCCTCAATAGCACAGCTACGTGGGAGAAACCGAAGTCCTACTATACTTGGCCTCTTGCTATTATCTGATCGTGGTTTCTATTTGCTCAACAATCTGTAGGACATTTCCACCTAGAATTCCAACCCCAAATTAGCACATATTAAAAAGCTAACAATCACACCTCCACCCCACCTGTCTACCTCTTGAAAATCAACTCTCATCTTAACCTTTTTTTTAATTTTTAAAAAATCAACTGCTGTGTTCTGCCATCCAGCCTAAAATCTCAGGCTGGCTCTTCCACTTCCATCAACATTTACATCTGATCAGTCACCAATAACTGTCAGCTCTTCCTCGGACCCAGGCCATTCTTTTTTTTTTTTTAAATAAATTTATTTATTGGCTGTGTTGGGTCTTTGGTGCTGCACACGGGCTTTCTCTAGCTGCGGTGAGCGGGGCCTACTCTTCACTGTGGTGCGCAGGCTTTTCATTGCTGTGGCTTCTCTTGTTGCGGAGCACGGGCTCTAGGCTTGTGGGCTTCAGTAGTTGTGGCACACGGGCTTAGTTGCTCCAAGGCATGTGGGATCTTCCTGGAGCAGGGATCAAACCTGTGTTCCCTGCATTGGCAGGCGGATTCTTAACCACTGCACCACCTAGGAAGTCCCCAGGCCATACATTCATAATATCCTTTCCATTTTCACTGAACTCCACTTCTCCATGACAGAGATATTCTAGTAGCTTTCTAAATCTTGTCTCCCTGATATCTTTTTTCCCTTCTTCACTTCAAACAGTCACATACTGACCCTGGTTTTATTAGACTAATATTTCATATCTTTCCCTTGTTTAGAATTTTCAGTTGCCTACAGGGCAAACACCTGAGTCTGACATTTAAAAAATTTCTATAGACTGATCCTTATCAACTTATCCCGCTCTTTATCTTTTCCTGCTTTCTTTTTACCAATCTTTTCAGCTGCTGAGATTCTTTGCTCTGTCCCAAACATGCCAGACAAGTTCCAAATTTATTATTTTTACACATGCTGTGCTCTCAACTTTATTACTATAATGGAATTAGTGGGTAAATATTCAGCCAATAACTTTTGCCCTCTTTAAGAAATACTTCCAAACCTGTAGTCCTAGTGTTGAGTATTCAGAAAATCTACTCCTCTGGCCACAACTGATTGATCTAAGAATGCACCTGACCTGGGTTTGGCCTGTCAGAGTCTGTCTTCTGGGAATCGGGAATTTTGAACTGACAGGAGCCTGGAGAGCACTGCTACTGAGTCAACTGAACAGTTGAAGTAGCCTCTCTAAAAACTCCTACTGTCCAGAGGTCCAGAGCTGCCCAGGCTCCTGCACTTCTTGAGGTTTTATTATTCATCTATCACTTCCTGGGATTTCATGTGTCTCCCTTGTATTCTTTTTCTTTTTTTAAATTAATTTTTAATTTATTGGCTGCATTGGGTCTCCATTGCTGTGCCTGGGCTTTCTCTAGTTGAGGCGAGAGGAGGCTACTCTTCATTGCAGTGCACGGGCTTCTTATTGCAGTGGCTTCTCTTGTTTCGGAGCATGGGCTCTAGGCTTCAGTAGTTGCGGCTCATGGGCTCAGTAGTTGTGGCTCTTGGGCTCTAGAGTGCAGGCTCAATAGTTGTGGCGCACAGGCTTAGTTGCTCTGCGGCATGTGCAATCTTCCCGGGCCCGGGATCCAATCCATGTCCCCTGCATTGGTAGGTGGATTCTTAATCACTGTGCCACCAGGGAAGCCCTCTCCCTTGTATTCTTACAATAATTTTTTTTTTCCTTTGCTTAATCTAGTGGTGTTATTTTCTGTTTCTTGCAACGGAAAAAAACTGTAAATAGTATCTTTCTCATTCATCTTGCACAGTTATTCTGTAAGTATGTTGCTGGGTCCCATATTGACCTGTTGTTACTCTGATTGACAGGTGAAGAAAATCAACAATCACTAAGTGTTTATTTCATAAGCCAGGCAAGTTCCAGCACAGCACAAAAGCTCTGGAGTTATCCTTGTGTCCTGTGCATGGCCCAGAAGTAGCATGAGAACCATTGAGCCAAGTATACAAGAATACCCTTGCAACTGGAGTGAATTCAAGACTTGGAACTTCAAAAATGGGACAGTGGCCTTCTCAGATATATTTCTGGAGATAAATGGTCCCCTCAAACTTCGTATTACATAAGCCTTGAGAATTTTGACTCAACACTAAGTGAAAGGGAGAGAACCCTAAATTGACTGAAATTAAGAAACTTTGTGGGTTGTGGGGCTTGAAATAGAGTTGAATTGTAGGAAAATAAAGTTATATGGGCTGATTTCTATTGCAACAGCAATAACGGATTTTGTAATATTTTGGGTAAAGATGTACATTATTATTTTCCATACTCATTTGGTTCAGAATGTAATTTATCAATTGAATAATGAATTCACTACACAAGATATGAAGATTAATTTTTAAATATCCATCCTATTTTTGTACATATCACTTTATATTAAAATAAGGATTAGGCAGGTGTGTGTTTGAAAGGTTACTTCATAAGTAATTCCACGAAATGTTCTTTAAGTAGAGGAAAATAAACTCCTTAAATCGTGACAATTTTTATTACTCATGCGACTAAAGACTCGTGGAATTACAAATTCAGATCTATTCCAGTCAGAAAATAACACAGCAAGAGGCTTATCAAATGGACTCAAGACACAAAATAGCCTTTTATTTTCCTGGCATCAGCTAAGCCTATTGTAGGGATGTAAGGATGCTGACATTGTCAGTTGATTCTTTCAAATAACTGTTTGTTGGTATAAGCTATTACTCTAAATACTACTGTGGATTACAGTTGCATGGTGGTAAAGTTCTATGAATTCACAAAGCAGTATATTATGATACCTCTTTATCCCATCCCTGACCACATTGGATAATACTCTCATCTTTTTTATTTTGTCAACCTAATTGACCCATAAAAGGGCAGAGCACCTCATTTTATTTTCATTTTCTTGGTTACTAATGAGTTCATGGTTCTAGTCATTATGTTTATTGGCCATTTATACTTCCTAATCGTCATCCATTTTTCTATTAAGTTGTTTAATCTTTCCTCATTGGTTTGCAGGATTAAAAACAAAAACACAACACTTTTCTTAAGACCAAGTCCAGTTTAGTCAAGATAAAGCAAATCTAAAACCTTCCAGTAACATAAATTATATTCCATACCCTTGGAATCTGGTGATCATTATAGCTGTAAGTATTGCTACAGAAAGAATAACCATGAAAAACTAATATTGTCCTATAGTAGTTCAAAATCTCAGAGAGATGGACCACATTTAGAGATCCCTCTTTTAATCCCTGTCCCTGAAGTCTCTACTTAGATGATGATCTGGTCCATATTACATATCATGCCTCTAGGTTTGGATCACTTTAGACCTGGACTACTTGTGATGATTTACGAGAATGTTAGTTTTTTGTTTCCTTCAGCAGTGGAAGAATATTCTCAAATACAAATACAAAATACAAAAAGCTGAACATCCTTGTGCACTGGGCTGCCATGTATGGTAGGCAGACTGTGCACTGCACAAATCCAAGAACACCATTCACATTGTAACCTATGCAAATGCTGCCATCAGTGCATGACTTGTGCCTCTATATGAACAAGGAAGCCTTGTTTGTGTGGTATCATTAAGAAGGTCAATAGACAAGTGGGGACTAAGTACAACTGATAGTGTTGACTCTTTCCTAGTGTGACTCAGTTCTAGTTTTTCATTCCAATTGCTGTTCTATATTATAAAGTTCCTAAGGCATTTTTAAAAATGTGTGATTTAGAAACAACAAGGACTTACTGTATACCACAGGGAACTATATTCAATATCTTATAATAATCTGTAATGGAAAAGAATATATATGTATATGTCTATATATATGTCACTTTGCTGTACACCTGAAACTAACACAACATTGTAAATTAGCTATATTGGAATTTAAAAAAATGGTTAAAAAAACCAAAAAACTAAGGAAATTTGGGGAAAAAATTTTAGACGAATAGTATAACTTTGCCACAAAGGCTCTCTTAAATCCAGAGAGAGGTAAGGAAGCAAGATAGCACAGAAATATGTCTTAAAAATACCAAGGATGTGGTTATTAGCATGTGGAATTCTCTGAATCAAAGAAGTCTACTGAGTTCTTGAGAAATTACTACTGCCTAATAAACTCATGATCTAGACTAAAAGTATGATTTATTTTTTAAAGAATAGTATTGTTTTAATTAAGTTTGTACTGCCTGCAAAGAACAGACTCACTCATGTTAATTCAAGAAAGATCTCTGCTTATATCTCTATCTTTAGGATATCAAAATAAAAAAATGAAGCACAGACAGGATTCACAGGTTTCAGACTGGGAAATCACATTCTGTTAACAGCAGATTAATTAAAAATATGGCTCTGGGAATTCCCTGGCGGTCCAGTGGTTAAGACTTGGTGCTTTCACTGCCATGGGCCCGGGTTCTCTGGTTAGGGAACTAATATCCCACAAGCTGTGTGGGGCAGCCTGGCTGAAAAAAAAAGGATATGGCTTTGTAAAAATATAAAATATCTATAAAACAAATGTACTATAAACCAAGTTAAAAGGCAAGAGATTGAATGGGAAAAAATATTTACAAGAATGTAATAATATATTTCTGCCCCAGCAATTCCTATTCCAGAAATCTATCCTGCACACACACACACACACACACACACACACACACACAGGTCAACAAAGGTAGAGGATACATTGTTCATTGCAGCATTGCTTTTAGTAGTAAAATAGAGCAGATAACTACAAGTCCAATAGAAGCCAGTTATATAAATTGCAGTACATCTCTACTACGAGATGCAAAGCATTGGTTGAAAAGAATAAGGAAGGAAAGTGGGAAGAGGTCAGGAGAAAGGGAGGTGTCCTAATCATTTAAATGTGTGGTCTTTAGAGTAAGAGAAGCTGAGTTTAAATCCTAGAGTAGCTGGCTATTATGACTTTGGGCAAGTGCTTCAGTTTCTTCATTTTTGAAGTGGTGCTAACACTGAGATAACACAGCAAACAGGTAACAAAAGACAATGACCAACAAGGTTTTCTTTTTCCAAGTGGTACTGAGCTACTGCAAGGTGCTTAAATAAAATTAGTATTGCAGTTAAAGGAAGCAAACCCCACTGACATGCACAAAGACAGGTATGTAGTAGGCACTTTTTTTAAAAAAGGAACATGAATGCTGAAAATCAGCAACTTGAAAGAGAAAATATCCTTTATGCAACTAAATCAACATCTGATCTTGGGGAACATCCTGAAGCACACATTCAATTTAACTCAATTAAACAAATATTTACTAAGCAATTACTATGTGCTAAGTGTTGGATAATGAAGGGAATACACTTACCCAGAGGATCAAAGATTAGAGACCTTGAAAGGTCATGCAGAATTATGACTTTGCTTTCAGGAACCCATCCCATATCTGGAGTAACTTGTCCTGTCACTTACATTGTACTACAACTTTAAGTTGACTTGCCTGTCTTCCCCAAGGCTGCAAATTCCTCAAGGGCAGGGGACCTTACCTTTTCATTGTATTTCTAATGTCTATAGTGTCAGCGTCTGGTATGTAGCAGGGGCTAAACAGATATTCCTTTCACTAAGTGAATTAAAGAACAAATGAAAGAATGAATGAATGGGGCTTTCTCCTCCTCCACCTTTTTCTGTTTGTCCCTAGGACTTACCTAACAAGCAGGGTCAGTTTCACTTATTTTTGTTCATGATCTCTTTCTACTGCTGGAACACAAGCACCTCCAGGGAGGGATCTTTGATTTGCTTCACTAATGCCTCCCAAGTGCTTCAACAGTGTCTAAACACAGATATTTGTTGAATGAGTGCTTATCTTGTTTTAAAGACTGCCAAGGGGAGAATTTCTGAAGTTTTACTTGATAACCTCCCCAAAGTCACCTTATGAGAGTCCTTCCTGAGATTAACTGAATCCTTGAGCCATACACCTACTTTTGACTATTCCAGATCAACTGGAGCATATTTAGTTATAATCCTCATAGGAGGGTTTAGCAACTACTTACTGATCAGTCTTTTCCTTCATGAGTGTGTATGACAGCTTTCATTCACGGGGAGAGAAAAACTAGTGAGTAAGTCAGTGGCAAGCTGCCAGCATACCTATTTTTGGTAGTAATAAGCTGTTGCCACCCCAATCAGTGATGTAGCCAATCTCCTCAAATCTCTGGCCCATAGGAAAGAAAAGATTCTTGATCTATTGCTTCCCACAATGCACAGAAGGGACAGCCAAATTAGTCCCAAACTGTTGGACAAAGCTGATGGAGCTAAAAATGGGTTGAAGCCCAAGGAAATGAACTCCATAGCTGTCCAGAGTACTTCCCTGATATCCTGATGGGAAAGTAAGATGCCAGTCATGCACATGTCCTGTAGGTACAGTTCTGGGAAGGCCTTCAACACACCATTCTGTGATTTTCTTGAATAAAATGATAGACTTCACTTATGCCTAAGGCTGATTCCTAGAAGATTTTTTTTTTTTTGCTGCGTTCACAGCATACGGTACATTTTATTTTGGTTAGACAAAATAAAATGTTTAGCTTCATTTATGAAAACAAACTCAATACTTTTAAAGCTTAACATTTTAATTGGAAACAGTTTATATGGTCAGTTCAGTGGAAGCTCAGATAAGCAAAGTACAATGAACAGAATGAAACATCACACATACACCTCTATACAAATCAACATGAAAAGATATCTCAGATATTTCAAATGGAAAAGGCAAGCTACAAAATAATAAGTACAGTGACAGTTCTCTCTTAAACCCTTTTTTCCTAAACTACTTATTTATGTAATAGTATTATTTTTGCAAATATGTTGTTTTTGTAATATGAAAACAAAATTGATAATGTAAAAAAAAAGATAACGTTCAAAACATTTATTTTCTAAATCACTTTGAGGTTGATTTATATCAGATAATTTCAACAAGTACAATGTTTAATGAAAAAATTACGGTATACAGTGTCATTGTCTCTAGAAAAAGTCTTATTTACAAGTGAAGGAACAAAACTATTTCTTTCAATTAAGTGTAGGTTTTAGAAAAGCATTCACTATGCATGGCTAAAATAAAAAAATTAAAAAAAAAAAACAAAAAAACAATTTCCTAAGAATAGCTCTAGTATCCAGTGAAATCTTAAGAGGTCAACTAAAATCTTTTTTCAATCATATTCAGAAAATCTGATGTGTTTACTTGCTTGTTGAGTTTTTGCGAGTCTAATCTTTTCAGCTTTGGTGATTAACTACAGAGAAAGAAATCAGAAATTAGAATGTACTGGATACCTAAAAACAGAAAGATAATTAAGACTAGAAAAATTTCACAACTATTAGATTGAATAAAACTTTTTAAAAAGGGGAAGAAGAAAGCAAATGAGATAATTAAGCTTAGGTTAAATCAGTTACAGAGAGAACTGCCTAGATTATGGCTTATTAAACATAGTAGATATCAAATCTTTGACTTATCTAAGATCCTCTCATTTTAGTTCCAGATTACTAAGAAAACTTTTAATTAAAAATAACCATAGCACCAACAAGGGCCTACTATTTAGTACAGGGAACACTCCTCAATATTCTGTAATAACCTCTATGGGAAAAGAATTTGAAGAAGAATAGATACATGTATATGTATAACTGAATCACTTTGTTGTACATTTGAAAGTAACACAACATTGGTAATCAGTTATAAGCCAATATAAAATTAAAAAAAAAATCCCAAGCTGGTAATTTTTTTGACGTTTCAGGAGGGTTAAGGACCAATATTTGTTGTTTCGTATCCCTTTGGGCTTGAATATTAATTATCAAGACACTTCTTAAATGATGTATGGTCTTAAGTAATTATATAGTGCTTGAAAATTCATACCTTATTTGAATGACACAGCATATTTTGGGCTGAGTGCTACATAAAGGTTTGCTTACAAATTTAAAAACTATTCCAAATAAGAAACTGCTATTAAGAGTACTTATTATTTATTACACCCTTACATGGATACTTGAAAGTTTTAAAGAAAGCAAATGAAATTATGTGGAATGTAGAAGAGCATTTAAAATGTCTATACATTCCAAAAGCTTTCTTGATAGAAAAACATGAAGTATCTTATATAGCTTTAGAGGAAATGAAAATCTTATTCTCTTAAAAACACAGATTCTAATGAGTATTCATTGAAATAGTTTCTTTAAACTGGTGATAAGTGGCCACTGGCAGGCAATCACTTCCAGATTAAACTAGAAGCCTATTCATCAGTGAAGTGAGTCAAAATCTAAGTGTTTAAAACTGTCACACCCATATGCTCTTTGCAAATTTTATGAGTTCTACCTTCACCTGCTTAACATCTGACCTATCAGTACTTTCTAAAGGAAAGACCATTTTGATAAAAACAACAAAAAATTCAAATATACTTTAAAAGCTAAAGAGAAATGAGCAAAGCCTCACTGTTTCTCCAGCATCTGCTACCTAATTTTACCAACGTGCTCAAAGTGATAGGATACTCTGCAAAGATGTGAGCTGGTATTAATGAATCAGACCCCTTTTGGCAGATCTTTCCTTCATCTTACTGATCTTTTGTCAGAGGTCTTAATTGAGCTTATCTGTACTTGATTTTTATATGTAAAAATACCATAAATAGAAAAGAAAATGTTTCTTTACCAATTGTTTTGTCTTTTAATTCTGTATAAACTGACCAGAGCTTGGGAAATTGTCCCCTGTAGCCTTCTCCTCCACAATGTGAAAATAAGAACCAGGATTTTTTATTAGTGATTTTATTTTCACTCAATGATGGACCAAGCATAATAGTACTATGGAAATGGTAGGCTGGCATGTGACTGAGGTATTTATGCCATACTTTTGGCTGGTAATGTTTTGTAAATACTTAATTTCCATTACTAACATGCTAGCTTCCAGTACTCTGGCTACAGTGGCCTCCTAGTCTGACAATTTCCCTTCAAAGTCTCTGCACTTTCTGTTGCCTCCGACTGGAAAGCTGTGCATCTAAATTCTCCGGACTTGCTCACTTCCCTAAGGTCTGTCTCCTGTCTTCTTTGCAGAGAACAATTCCCAGGCAATCTCAACTGACATATCCCGTTATACTTTTCAGTTTTCTGCACAGCACTTGTCATCATCTGACTTATGGATATATTAACTCTAAGCCTCATGAAAGATGGGGACTTTGTTACTCATGGCTATATACTCAGTTCCTAGAACAGTGGCTAACATAAACTGGCACCAAAAATATTCATTAAATGAATTAACAAAGAAGTAAACTAATCATGGTTGAACCCCCTCTCCTCTGAGAATTTACTTCCTGTGGTACTTTTTGTTCATTTCATGAAAACGAGCTAACTAGTTACCTCCAAAGGTTTAGCTAGGATTCTAGACTTTCAGATGTTTGTTTGTCACACAAATCATGCGAATGATAAGCTTGATGGTGTAACAGGTCAATGAGGACACTCCAAGTCAATGATAGAGCTACTCATTGCTTTCCAACCCAATGTATAATTCCCTAAGTCAATGTTTATTTCCTTGTCTCAAATTTAATTTGTGGAGATGGAATCTTTCTGAAAACCAAACTTTCTGATTTCTAATCTTAAAAATATATACAATTTAAATGAAATTTCACACCAATTAGAAGGATAAGTATTATTTAACAAAATGATTTCATTTCAGTTGTGAGTTCTGGATTAATGATTTTAACATTTAAATACTCTCAAGCAGGCTTTGAAATTAACACCTCATAGACCTGAAAGAGTCCTTAAGCAGGAAGGAGGCCTCCCCATCTCAGCAAATTCAGTTTACATTCAGCGAAACAGAATTAACAAAGGCCAGTAGGAAACCTCCTCCCAAATCATCTTAAATGCCAATGAATCCTAGGCTACGTAAGGCTGACAGAAAAAACCCTTGATTTTCCAATTGAGTAAAAGAAAAAAGAATTTTATAAAGAGGACCCTAAAGCAACAAACCTAGAACACAGGAAGTGTGACCTTTCAAGTGCTAATCAATCACAAAAGGATGTACATACATCTTTTCAGACTTTACTGGTTTTTGTAATATATTTAAAAGTTGATAATAGTAATATTAGTTATTATGTGCCCTATTTTGTTCTGAGCACTATACCTTTACATGTATAATAATGTTTTAAAAGGACAGCTTACTAGCAACAATAAACATCTGATAAATTCTTCGTGTCATTTAAAATAAAATTATTGAAATACACTTTCTTTAAATTATTTAATGTACCTATTTAAGCTTGTTTCTTTCACTTGTCATCTATTCTAGAGAAAAGGGAATAAAGTTTATTTTACCATTGCTATAGGAAATGTTATGCATCGTCTCTCAATTTTACCTGTGGAGGCTCATATCCTTAAAAACTACTCTAAATACATTGTGTTTTTTACCATTAAGACAATCTTTAAATAATCATTCACCACTGAGCTATAAAAGAAAGCAACCAGAAATTTAAATTACATCACTACTTTAAAAAAAGAAAAAAGATAAAATTATGTACCCTTCTGTGGAAAATAGTTCTAAATTCGTGTATTTCAAAATGTAGAGAAATAAAAATATATATATATGAATGGATTACCTTCTCAGTGCCTCTTTTCTTTTCACGAGGCTGATTAAGTTTGGCCTGCCTATCTACCAAAATCTTCTGCCAATATCTCTGTTCATGATCACCTTGAAAAACAAAAAACACAAAACACAAAAATGCTGATCACTGAACACAGGATACAGATGAATAAACAAATTCAAGGCTTTATATTGTCAACAGTAGAACCAGAATAGTTGTCTGATTTTATTTAATGCTACTTTATGCATATTAGAATATCAAAAAAACCCAACAACCTAGTTTCATTAGCCAAACTCAGAAATTATAAAACAATCACCCCACAATAAGAATTGTTAAAAAAGAATGTTGTATAAAGTTTTACCAGAAAGAATCTCTAGTTTCCAGCAGTGTTTCTTTTTAATTTCCATATATGCAGTTATTACTGCTTGAGCATCCTCAGGAGTTTTAAATCTAGCATGGCATTCTGTATCTCCTTCCAGCAAATCAACATAAACAACTTCTGAGATTGCTGCCAAAGTATCCTGCGTTAGAGTTTAGAAAGGCTTAAAATAAATAATAAAAATGTTTCATTATAATTCTAAAATTATTCCAACGGTTATACTAGAATTTATTACAAAATTGAGCCATATGTCATTTAAAATGAGGAACAACTATCCTATATCAAACTTTTCTTCTAAAATATATACAAATGGGAATTTCCTGGTGGTCCAGCCATTAGGACTCTGTGCTGTCAGTGCTGAGGGCCTGGGTTCAATCCCTGGTCTGGGAACTAAGATCCTGTAAGCCACAAGGTGTGGCCAAAAAACAAAAACCAAACGAAGAAGAAAACAAACGAAAAAAAACCCCAAAACAAATGCTCTTAAATAGTGACTTGACAAAGTTGAGAACAAATTTAAAATCAACTCTAATAACTTTCCTTCCTTCAATAGCATTCTTAAAATCTTAACTGAAATGGGAATACTGCATAAGGAAAAAAAAGATTTGTAAAGCAGAATGTACAGATATTGCCCCCCATCCCTCAAATTTAGAAGAAGGGTTGCAACTCTGGGTATAGTTAAAAAGCAAAATTAAAAACAAACAAAACTGAAAAGGGATTAAGGAAGAAGGTATGTTTCCACTCACCTGTACAAAATCACTTACGACTTAAAATATTTGTGAATTTTTTATAACCACTTGTGAAAAAAGTTTCAAGGAACATACAAAGATCCTAGGTTCCCAAGTAGTCTATGGGAATACAGATAGCTCAAGAGCTTTTACTCTCTGATAAAATACCTAAGCAACCTCTTCTAAACAACTGAGTCACACAGCAAGGAAAAGTTTTACGTATAAGGCCTGCTGTGAGGGCAAATTAACAAGATTCCTGCATTCCTAGTCATTTTTTTTTTTCACAGCAGGTTCTACAGTGTCTTCAATGCAATTATGCAGGAATGTTCCACTAATTCTTAACGCATCAACTTCCATTCATAAAGCTACAGAAATAACTGAAGGTTCCCAACTGGAAAAAAAAAAGGCTCACCCACATCACCTCTTTTAGTTTTAACCCCAAATTTCATTTAGATTACTTTTATTTATTTACTCAAAAATAAATTTTTTTTTGGCCAGGCAGTGTGGCTTGTGGAATCTTAGTTCCCTGACCAGGGATTGAATCCAGGACCTCGGCAGTCAGAGTGTGGAGTCCTAATTACTGAACCGCCAGGGAATTTACAGAAAGAAGTGAGCAATACCTGGAAATATTATCTCATACCAAAAGTTTATTAGTTAATAATAAAGAATAAGTAGTAAAAACCTGTGCTTATATACAAGCCAGGGAGTAAGTCTTAATTCATCCCAACACTTAAAACATTGCCTATCCTAAAACAGGCTCTTAATAAATGTATGCTAATTCAATGAAAAAAAATTAAGAGCACTGGAGAGAAATATACCTCCTAATTCTTCTTATTTCTCTATGTAGTTAATTGGTATTAAATTTAGACACAAAGCAAGAAAAATGTTACAAAGTGATGAAATTTGAATGTATACATTGGTGGTAGTGAGTTTTATAACTGATTTATCAGACGGATTAGATTACTACAATGAAAATGATATTTACTAAATATCCATTATAATGTCAGCCTAATCTCCGGATTTAAAACTCTCCTTAGAATGACAAATTAACCTGGTAATAGCATGGGCAAGTCACAGACAGCAGTAACAATCATAGCTCAGTTTTTGTTACAGCAAAATGTAAGTAATTACTAACTTGGCTAATGCAATTATTTTACAATTTTGGTGATCATAAATGAAGAATTTGCAATTGACATAATTACCATTTAGATAATAAAAGCTCTTTGATTATACTGATAAATGTAATAAAACCTGTCAGTCATTCCAAATAACAAACTTTAATTTTTCTGTTAAATCTGAGTAACCACAGCAGCATTTACTTTCTCAATTTTTTATCCTTGTTATTTGAAAGTCTATATTGCTACCAAATTTTGAAATGCAAGCTGGTAATACTAATTTGGGATTGACCAAGTTGCTCATCAATATTGTTATGAGAATCTAAATTTATGTGTTAGTGACAGCTACAGGACTTCAGGGATAGGGTTTCAGATAAAGAGTGCTAACAGATGGTTACAATGAGTAACCTTAACGGTTATGCAAGTTTAAAAATATGACTGGTAAGAGTCTATGCAAAACCAAAACAACATACTACATCGTACTGATGATGTCAGTATAAGCATTCTAAATCTATTTGCTACAAAAAATAAAGTGTCTCACCTAAATGGGTGACAAGGTTTAAAAGTAAATAAAATAGGGTACTCCCACTCAAAGGAATATGTGAATGAGAAAGAAATAATGCTGTGCTGGTAGAAAACACTGTAGAAGATAAACTTTACAAAGTGAAAAAAGAAGACTAGTACAGTATGGATAGCAATTTAAAGTATAAATTGTGTAGAACTATAGATCTATTTGCATATGCACGCAAAATTTTTGGAGCTTTTCAAAATACCTTACACCTTTCTGTAGTTGTTTCAGATTTTTAAAACAATCAGCATAGATTGAAAATATCAGAACTTTTTAAAAATAAAATTTAAAAAGGCTCTTTTCTCCAAAAAAAAAAGGAAAGAAAAAGAAAATATTTTCTCAATTTCCAGGAGGATGCATTAGCAGAAAAAAATAAACTAAGCCCATGGAAAGTGAGAAACATGCATATTATCCCTTGTATTGCAAATAGTTCTGAGTTGTTTTAAGTCACAAAATCTTTAGGAATTTATTGAAAGCTAAAAGCTCTAATGAAAACCAGTTACAAATTTTCTAGTTTGCTCCAAAGCAGACAACAGCAGATAATTACAATTTTATTTTAGAAATAATTTCAAACCAACTCTAATGTTGATTACATATTTTAAAAAGTTCTAGCACTATGTATTTTCTTAAAATCTAGTTTCTGTAGATTTTTCTGAAAACAGAAAAAGTCCCTTAAAAAAAGGAATATTGGGATAGCATTTTACTTTATTCTTTTAATAATAACTACAGCAGTTTACTCATTCAACTATACAACAACCACTAGGGGCACAAATAAAAATAAGCACAAATTGCACTTTTCCTTTAAAAAGGATTAAACCATGTTCACTGTAAATTTGATCCAGTGAGGAATTTCAATCTTTAGAATTTGCTTCAAGTCAAACTTAGGAGTTATTATGGAATCAAACCCAGAGAGCAGTTTACAAGAGAACAAATTCTAATTTGATTTGCTTCCTTTTCCACACTCAAAACCCTTTCACATGGTGGAGTTTTTAAGATGAAAAAGAAAACAACTATCCGGGGAATTCAAAAGCATTACCCTGACTAGTTTCCTGCCAGGTAAAGGCTCAGTGCTGGTGACCTTCACAATCACACCACTCACAAACTGCGGGCCTGTTGCATGAACCTTCTCTTGGGGCCCACACTCTTCACTGTCTGCTGGAGATTGGAAAAGAAAAAGACCAGAAATAAAACTCCTACACTTAATAATTTAATACTTAGGAGGCCCAGTTTAGAATAACAATAATGGTTTCTTGGCCTGATTTAAATAATTTAAATTTACTCATAAAGTCATTATGTTGTAAGTTATACTATTTATTACAGATTACCAAGAAGTAAAATACAAAAACTTTTATTACTCAAAATGCAACCTTTTACCATTAGAAGAGCACTTGTAAAACTTAAAAAAAAAAAAAAGCCCCTTTTCACTGAAACAAGTAACAAAGAGGTTTACTCAATAAAGACAGAAATAGGCATAGGATAATATATAAGAATATTGTATATAAATTACTATTCAAACATGAAAATTTATATTTTTAACTTATAGGAATTTAAAATATATCCTAATATTAAAGTTTTCATGAAAACCTTGTTTTAATTTGTTCCTGCTTGTGGTTAACACCAAGGAATGAAATGTCAGGTAAGAAATTATCATCTTTGTTTCTACAAACCTGCTCAACTCATAAGCTAGGCACTCATTACTAAATCTGATTAATAATGAAAACTGTAGAGAAAATTTACGTGATTAAAGAAGATTCTGTTTAAAATGAGCCCTTCCAAAAGTCTTATGTTAAAAATAAATCACACATCTGGACAACTGAACATATAAGTAATTGTTCTAATAACAATCATTGTATAATCAAGTTTTTAGAACTAAAGTGTATCATACAATAACACAGAAAGTGCATTTCAGTATACATACAATATACTGCTACAAAAACTATCATAGTGATGCTTACTATTTTCATTTTTCATTCCGGACTTAGTAGGTACTCCATGGTTTGTTTCCATTTCTGACTCTGATTTTATTTGGGATATTGTTTTTTTTAAAGAAGACATACTGGCTTTTTGCAGTGCTAAATACTCTTTCTTCAAATCCAGCCATTCGCTCCTGTAATGAAAAAACACTGTACTTTTAAAATACTGACAACAGATCATTAAATAAAAAGTATCTAAATACAGACATTCAGTGACTTACAATCACTCCTCTTCCCAATCCTTCTTTCTTTAAACACTTACACTCAAATTATTTCCTGAGTTCTAAGTCCATCTGGCAAACAAGCAAACATTCAGATTGAATGTTTTATATTTGTTGATTCAATTCTTTGCCCCAACATTCAGATTGACTGTTTTATATTTGCTGATTCAATTTTTTAGTATGTTTCAAATAACTGAATTGATGAAAATAAAAGTACTGAATTAATTAACCAGCAACATTTACTAGAAAAGTCAGTAAACTCTGGGGAAAAAATGAGAGATTAAAATTTAAAGATTTGTTACACTGATTCCAGTTTGAGAGATAACATTCCTTAGTATTGACTTGAATCAAAAGGAATTTCTAAGAAGAAAAAAACACCCCATGGAAGCAATTTATTTATTTACATACATTTAACTTGTAAGATGTTTCTTCAAACAGCTAGAGCTCCTCCAGATAGAAACACAATGCCTCTCCTGGCTCTGCAGGAGCACTCATTGTTACCCTAATCTGTGCCATCAAACAAGCAGATAGGGGATTTTTTTTTTTTTTTTTAAGGAGGAGAATATCTGTGGTAATGGTTTTAGCTGTTAACATTGACATCTGTATACTTCAAAAAAAAAAAAGAAAGAAAGAAAAAAAAGAAAAAGAAAAAAAAGGTATCCAGACCCACCCAGGACCATACATTCCCTGAGAGGTGATACATTAGAATAACAAAGGGCTCTTGTAATGATTCTCTGAGATAATAAGGCAAGAGGAATTCAGGAGTTAAGAACAGTATAAATAGAAGTACCCAAAGTCCTTGCCTTTTAACCCTCCAAGAGGAAAACTGGATTCTTTGGAAAGTAATCCAGGAAGGTTAAGAAAAACTCTCTACTAAAAGGTATGCCATTTGCTTTCTTCTACATATCTCTCACCCCTTGAGTAGATGGACTCCCTTTAACTTTAACATGGAAGTACTTTCTGCGACTTTTAAAATAGTAAGTGCTTCCATGTTTTAGTAGAAGTGAATTCAAATTTTGCCTCTGGATATGAGCTGGCAACCTTTCTAACTTATAGAAGCCAAGGGGATCCCCTTTGCTTTAACATGGGGGTACCTGCTGTGTAAAATAAAAGTAAGTGCTTCCATGTTTCAGTGGAGGTGTCTCCAAACCGACACTTTTTTTCTCAAGCATTCAGTCTATTTTTATAGGATAAGCTGTTGAAATTGCCTGCTAATGAAGCTCTGTAAATAAAATGAGAAATACAGCTTTGCTTGGTTAATACTGAATAAAGGATAAAAATATAACGCTTATAATGCTGAAATTTTACTTAATCCCAGATTATTTTCCAAATTTACTTTACAGGTTAAACGATATTCATGATTTTATATTTTCATCCAAGACTGGGCTCCCCACCACTTAAACGTGGATGTACTTGCTTTGAAACTAGACAAGTAAGTGCTTCCATGTTTTAGTGATGGTAAGTCTTCCTTTTTCATTTTAACTTCAAGAAAACTTCAAGAGTACTTAATTGAACTGCCAGTCTATGGTATATATTAAAGCTGTACCTTTAAATCTATTAAGGAACACCCTCTACTTTAACATGGAGGCACTTGCTGTGACTTGATAAAAAAATAAGTGCTTCCATGTTTTAGTGCGGTGGTTCCTTTTTAAACCTCAATTGTGTTACAGCAATTTCTGTGCAGATCATGGCTTCAGGCCATTACTGTTGCTAATATGCAACTCTGTTCAATACAAATTGGAATTGCACTTTAGCAATGGTGATGGAGTGTGTCAATTGCCAACAATATAATTTGTGCCGTTGACTTACTTTGATAGTACTCGTAATGGTATCACCTCTTCTCCCATTTTATGCCTCTCTTTATGTTTTTTCTTATGCTTTCTTTTTGCTTTCAAGAGGGATCCATCTTTTATATCTCCAGTGTCCTTTTCCTCCTCTGTAGAGACTTCTAATTCTAAATAAATAACAAGAAAAAAACACATGCGTTAAAGAAGAAAACCTTATTTATCCAATCCTAAACTTAAAATTAGAAATTACCTTTGTTTTCTTTACAAACTTCTGAAGCTTCTTTTTTAATGTCTTTCTGAACCACTTTTTTAATTTTTGATTTGGGAGTTAGGCAATCTGCATCTTCAGAGCTGCTTCTCTTCCTCTTCCCTGTTTTTACTAAAGGTAAGACGGATACTTCAGTTTTTTCACGTTTTTTCTTTTTCTTTGTGGGTGGCTTTTGGGGTTCAGCAACCTCTACTTCAGAGCCCTCCGACGTGGTCCTCGATCTTTTTTTACAGGTGCTTTCTTTGCTTGTGTCCATATTTGATTCTTTAGTCTGAATATTGTCTTCTTTCTTTATTCGGCCTTTCTTTTTCTTTTTCTTTTTCTTTTCTTCTGTAACAATTTTATCATTTTATTTACTTTTATTATTTAACTTCCACTACATCAACTACATCTACTTCAAAAATATTAACTCACCAGATACTCTAAGGGCAGGAATGGGCTTGTTTTTCACTGTCTTAGGAAATACACCAGGTTTTCTTGGTGCTTCCTCTGGTGGGTTATTAAGAAACTGGAATGAAATAAAATGTGTTACTGTTTAATAAAATACTTGGGTAATTTTCTTTCTCTTTCTTTTAGGTTCTGGACCTACCTCAATAGCTTTTGCTGCTTGTTCTTTTGTTTCAAATTCCACGAAGGCAAATCCCTTTGGATCTCCACTAGACTTATAATGTGGTATACTTATATAAACAACATTGCCACATTTCCCAAATACTCTTTCAATCCAACTGTGATTAACATTTTTGGGAAGTAATTCCTGCGATATTAAATAAAATGTGAAATCTTAGAATAAACTTTTACCTCATAATTGAATATTAAAATGTTTTTGGTTTTTTTTTTTTTTTTTTCCTGGGAGGGGGACTGTATGAGCTTTTCCAGGAAAACTGCTTACCACATACACGGTCCGCTCATCCTCATCCTTTGGTCTTTCACCCAGAGGCTTTTTTCTCCTGATTCTGGTGCCTTCTAAATCCAGCTTTAAAACAGTACATAAGGTTAATAAACTAATGCAATATTATGTGACATACAAGTTGTACCAATTCTTACCTCTACAACAGCTGAATTTTTCAGTGCTCTGGCTATCAACTTCCCATCTGTGGTTAATTTTTTCATTTTGTTGAATGACACGAGAAGAGATATATCAACATCTAATGAAAATATAAGAAAAAGTGAACAAATGTAATTTAAAGTAAATTATAACTTAAATGTTATCTGGGAAGAATTCAATCTGCCCCCCTAGATACATTGTCAAGGCTATAAATGTATAAATTGATATTTCCCTTCAAAACTAGACAAGTGTTTTGAAGTGAGGACTAGGTAAAATGCCTTCCTGTCTGAATTCTGAACATACAGAAGATGTACATGGTAAATGTTCACTAACATAGTCCTTCAGAATGATTTTGGGAAAATTACTTTGAAGTTGTTTGAGGCTTAGTGAGTCTTTAACTCTTAAAAATATAAAGTGAGCTTCTATAGAATTCTAGTAAAATTATATACATTATACTACAAATACAGTGTACATTGTACATTATATAGTATATATATGATGCAGTATATACACATTAAAGAATGACATATACTATTAGAAGTAGATACATCTCTTAAAACTGGATCAATTATACTCGGAATCAAACTTACATCCATCTCTAGATTTTTCTATTTGCTCGCGAAGAAATCTATCCTTGTGAAGATTTGCATCTCCAAACCAGAAGTCCACTTGCTTTGCAATATCTGCAAGCACCTGTTTTACTCGAGACCTTTTCTTTTTTTCTACTTCTTTTTTCTTTTCAGTGCTTTCCTCTTCCATTGCCTTTTCTTGATTTCCACTTTCAGTTTCCATTCCTGTCAACTGGGAAAAAAGGTAAATAAATACCAAGTGAGTACAAGTAATTAGTAATACAGAAAAATATTTAGGTTCGCCTTTGTCTGAATGGAAATGGACTCAAATTTGGCTGGCAGAGAACAAACTTCAGGGGAACAATTTTCAGACATTTTCACCATTAACTGAGAAAACTTTCATTGGCCTTCTTGAGTCTTTTTCTTAGTTTTCATTCACTTCTCATTTGGCCTTGTTTTTACTTATAAAAAACTGAAGCTAAAAGTTTTAAGTTTTAAACTGTAAAACCAGATTATCCTAGTATAATTTATGTCTACATTTATATGTGAAAGTGTAAGATTAAGGGTCTGAGATATTCAATAAACCTCAAGAAAGTTATTCACATTTAAAAATACAACCTCCAATGAAATAAAAATTGATTCTTGATTTTTAAAAATGTTAATTTGTTTGCTACAAGCAGAATTCAACTGGTAAGTCACAGAATCCATCTTTTTATTTCTTGGGCAGCAATTCTCAGCCCCCTAACTCCAGTTACTCTGCTTGCCTCTTTGCTCCCTCAGCTCTAGCCATGCTGGTTTTATAGCTGTAGCTAAAACTCAGCTGGCAAACTCAACTGAGGGATTTTTGAACTTGCTTTTCTCTCTGAAATTATCCCCTAGATGATGGCTTGCTTTCTCACTTGCTGAAGTCTTGTTCAAATGTCACCTCAGTGGATCTCCCATAACCATGTTTAAAACTGCAAAGTTCTGGACAGATACTGCATCCCCCCAGCCTTTTCTCTACTGCACTTACAACCTTCTAACATTACTATACATTTGTTTATTTTTTATCCTTCCTAGAATGTAAGATTGATGGAATCAGATTTTTGTCTATTTTGCTTACTGGTGCATCTCCAGTCCCTGGTACACAGCAGTCATTCAAAAATTTTTTCAATGAACTGTGTCATCTTAGTTGAGTCACTAAAGGTACGCACACAAAAATGAGTATAGGAGCAAAGGCTTAATATGAGGCCTGGGATGATGCAGGCTTGCCTAGGAAAAATCTCGGTCTCCCATAACATAGCTTTCTAGGAAACTGGAGAGTTAAGACAAATGGGGAGAGTTTCATCTGTCTCCTCCATTGCACTGGGGTGGGAGCTGCTATTAGCTAGTATGCAGGCCTTGAGGCTGTCACCAGAATGACACAATAGATTGGTGGGCAAAAGGGCTAAAGCTTTTACATATCAAGGTGACCCAAAACACCGTAGCCTTTACCTGTGGAAGCCATACTAGTATTCTGTAGTTGGGGGTGGGGTGGGGGGGCTGAGGAGGGGGGTGGGCAGCAGTGGATTTGGGTTAATTGCTGGATTTGGGTAAGTGCTGGGGCTAAGCCTCCAGATGAGATGAAGATTCTGTCCCTACTGTATCTTCTGCCTGTATCCTTTAAAGCTCAGTAAACACAGTATTAGATTAAAGCATATGTGTCTCCCGCGTCTGACTGTCAGCTAGAATCTGTCCCTGCAGCAGTGATGCTGCAGACAGTAACAGAAATAATGTGTTTCAAAGTGACATCCAGTAAGAGGGTACAAAGCCATTAATGCATTTCACTTCAATCTCGAACTAGATGCACACTCTCACCAATGTCAACAGAAGAGTATTTTGGCATTTTTAGAATAGGCTTCTGATGATCAGTTAAGCACCAATTTTAAAAATATACAAGTAATGAGGTATTTACTTGGGTGATGTACCTCATAAAATGGAGGTACATGTCAGAGTTAATCATTAGAAAAACACTCAGGTGTCATTTAGCGCTGCATAACCATATTCCTCACCTCAAACTCTCACTTCCATCCTGTCAGGCCTGGCTTCCCACCATTCTAAAGAAACTGAAAACAATGATCTCCACTGTCTACCGGACCTCTCAGCAGTGTTTGCAGTTGATAACTCCCTCACTGAAAACACTTTCTTTATTTAGCTTCCAGGAGTTTTCTTCCTTTTCAATTTCCTTTTTTTGGATCCTCCTACTCACCTTTACATGCTGCCTAGGATTGCATTCAGGCCTGAGCTCCCTTCTAATCTACACAGATGGCCTTTCAGAGGGTCTCTGGCTTTAAGCTCTTTGGCTCTGTGCTGCTGTTTCACAAATCTATCTTCTCCAGCCCTGACTTCTCCCATTAGCCCATTCCATCATGCAACTGTCCATCTGACCTCTTCACTTATTTTTTGTATATCTCAAACTTAAATTGGCAGAAATTGAACTCTCAAATTTTAACAAATCTATTTTTTGCCCAGTTCTCCCCATCTCAGAAAATACCAGTGATAAAATTGCTGCAAGGGCAAAAACACTGAAATCCTTCTTAATTCTTCTTTCCTCACACCCCGCAGTTAATTCATTAGCATTTCTGTTAGCTCTACCTTTTTGGAATACATACTGAATATGAATCCTTCTCACTTCTTCCATCACAACCACCTGTTCCAAGCTACCACTGAGTCTTGCCTGAACTTCTGCAAACAGATCCTAACATTTGCTTGCTTCTACTCTTCTTCCATTATCATCAATTCTCCAGATAGCAGCCAGACTAATCATTTAAACATGTAAATAAAATGTCAATCTCTTGAACAAAATCCTCCACAGGTTTCTTATCACACTCAGAATAAAATCCAAAATCCTTACTGTGGCCTATAGGCCCTATTCCATCTGGCATGGGGATGTCGTTCTAACTTCATCACTCGCAACTCCCAACCACAACACAACATCTTTCTGCTCCTTAAACCAGCTAAGGCCATTCCCATCTCAAGGCTCTTGCGCCTGCTGCTCTCTAGCTTCCCTGCCACACCTGTAGGGATTATTTCCTTGTTCATTCAGGTCTCTGCAAATGGCACTTTCTCAAAGAGGCTTTCTCTTTCACCCAATCTAAAATATCCCCTCTCCGCCAACCTTACCCCTACCCGCCCCCTCAGTCATCACTTTCCATACCTGTATCCTCTTATCCCTACCTGGAATTATAATTTTATTGCCTGTCTGTCTCACTAGAATATAAACACTATGAAGGCAGAGACTTCAGCTTGATCACAACCTCAGCATTCGTTGAATAGTTAAATAATGTATCTAAAAGAATATAATAAACTGTAAAGTGTTAAGCATTTCAAGTTATTTTTTCAGGGGTAGGATTATAAACAAAATACAAATGTAGTCTATGATTGTCACTACAGTGGGATTCACTGCTAACTTTCCCTTCTGAAAAAACTACAAATTATAGAGGGCAGACTACCAGCCCTCCATTTCTTTGCATCATCAAAGCCACCTTCTAAGGAAATAATCGACAGAATTGCATAAGAACAGAAAGTCACAATTCTCCCAGAAATTAGACTTCTCTCATCATTCTTGTATCTTAGCCCAGATACACTCCTTCTTTGCTTCTCCTGAAGATTTTTTTTTGTGGCTTGTATAATTAAGTTCAGAAAATCTTGCCTAGTGTGAATAAACCTTACCTGCAATTTTCAATCTTAAAAATATATTCTGTAGGTAATCAAATATACCTCATTTTAGAGGAAGCTATGGACTAAACAGGAAATAAACTATGGTACAAATTAGCTTCCCTACACAATGGTTGCAGAAGATCAGGAAGTTGCATGTAGTACTTTTGTTACAATTTTGATCTTGACAGTTTACTCTCAATGTCCTACGATAAATATATGTATTGTCCTTCCATATATTCCAAATCAAACTTATAAACTTTCCTACCCATGTCTGTTCTTCTCACCATTCTCATTTTATTTAAGGATGACATATTCCACTTAGTTAACCAAACAAGCTATTTACTAGCTATGGATTTTGAACAAGTTACCTCATCTTTCTATGGTCTATAAAATGTGAATAAAAATTACACCTACATAATAGGGTTGTTGTAAGAATTAATCAAAATAAACAAGGCACTTCCAATTGCCGCTGTACAGCACACCCTCAATAATACAGTATTATTTATTATCATTTTATCATCTACCAATCTGTCATTAAGTCCTATCAATTTAACCTTTGGAATGGCTCTTATCTCCAGCCAGTGTTTTCCACAACTACTGTCACAATATGGAAGTAGTTTGTAAATTGTTCTAGAAGTCCTTAGTCCTTCACTTAAGCTGTGTAACTTGTCTAAAACACAGATCTGATTTTGTGACTCTGATGTTAAAACTTTCAACATTAGAAATTCCTTAGCACCTTCTAGTAAGATAATAGGTATTTAAAAGAAAATTGCTCAATGAATCAACTGGTTTCATGGGTTTTAAACAAAGAATAACAGTTACTATGTAATGATGCCAGTTACTTTACATACATTGTTTTAAATCCTCAATATCCCTCTAGGTTGTTTCTTTTAACTTCTTTTTACAAAGACTCAAAGGTTAAGCGACTTGGCTAAAGCTAGCCAGGCAAGTAAGCTCAGGTATGTTTGACTTCCAGACTCTGCCTACATTTTACCTGTTACCATACCAGTCTGTGTTCTGACTCAGAAATTTTTAATCTGAAATGCATGGAATTTGGGGTGGGTTTCAAGAATTCTTGTGAATCCCATGAAATTTTCAAAAGATAAATTTTAAAGAAAAGGTGAAATCATGACTCTCTACATATATAAAATGAATACGTGTCAAAGATTTTATTTAAGCAATTAACCAGGGAAGTAAAGTGTTAAAAACCAACTCAAAGAACTCAAAAACTAGACACTCACAAATACAAGCAATCAGGAATGCTGAAATGAGTTTGTTAAAATAGACTGCAATACTAAGCAGGCCAATAACTGCAAGACTAATTTCCATTATTATTGTTTTCTACAACTTACACAATTGTTAAACAGCTCAATGACGGTGAAAGGCAGAGATAACCTGGAACAGTGAGCCAGACAAGACACCATATACGTGTGTATATATTTTTCCATTTCAACGTCTTTCAGTTTTTCTTTAAAAAAGTTGTAGCAAAATGTTTTAAGATGTACATGCATTTTCCTGAGAGGCTCATCCATAGCTTTTTAATGTTTTAAAAGGAAATATGTGGCAAAAAGGTTAAGAACCACTGATCTAGTCACAGCTGACTATTCCAGCGGTACCCAAACACTTTTTGTCTCTGTGCCTTTGCTTTAAGTGAGTTTTCTCGTCTTCCTGGCCTTATAAACCCCTGTTCAATTCTCAAGGCCCAGGTTAAATGGCATCTTATTCTTTCTAGCTTTCCACTACCACGTCTCCCTCAGTCAACTGCCCCCTCATCTGTCTTCCCTTAGGTCTATAACGCACTCGGTACACTGTATGTAGCGCTTATTATTTGTTTTTTCCATAACTGGGTTTTCAGCTCTCTGAATAAAAAGCACTAAAGTTCTGAAAAAAGAAAATGACTTAATTTTAAAATACAAGTCCTCACATTCGCTATGTTTTAGCCACCAAAACTCGAATCTGCGAAGTAAAGCAATGTCCCTTTTGACTCCTGCCGCTCTCGGTACGCGTCCATCCGCAAGGAAGCCACCCCATGCAGGACGGCCTCAAACGTTCCAACACTGGACAACACGCGCCCCCAGTCACTGAAAATTGGAACTACAAGGGCCGCCAGAGGACTTTTGCGCGTGCGCACAGAGAATTACGACCCGCGAACTGATGGGTTGGTGGGAGGGGGCGGGGTGAGAAGGACGACAGACGATAGAATGGGCTGCATGAAAAAGGACTGAGAGGAATTCAGACCTCACCCAACCTGGGCGACCTTATAGTCCACTTAGAACTTACTCCGTCCAATTCCCAAAATACAGGGCCAGAGACTGCGTCCCTCAGTCCTTCGCGGTTCCCGATCCTTATAGTCGTGGTCGTTTTCGCGTCATAAGACGAGCGACACCCTTCTCCCGTACGCCTCTGAAAAGACGGGCCCAGAGGCTGTGCGTCCGTCGTTTACGTCACAGGCGTGGGCTGCCTCAGCGTGGGGGGGCGGGGCATCGGAGAAGGCGGGCGCCGCGGAGGCTCGCAGCCAATAAAGAATTTGATTGGCGGTTTGAAAACGGCGGTTCTAGCCCGGGCGGTGGTGGGCGGGCTAAATAGTGGGTCTTGAACGGGTGTGGTCGCGAGTGGATGACGTCACGGCTTTTCGCGGGAGACGTTCGAAAGTGGATTTTGTGCGCTAGATGAGTGAAGCGAGCGGTTGCCCGCAGTTTCCGGGGAGTGAGGAAGGGTAGGATGGAGTTTTAAGCGAGAGGTGGTGTCACTGATTTTGGCGCGACGGGACGAAGGAATTTGCTCCTTTAGAAGCGGACTGGTAAGGAAGCTGTGTGAAACCCGGATTGGATCACAACTTGCTCGGACAACCCGTGATAATTGTTGCCACCCCTTCACCGCCTTTCCCAGCCCCTGCTCTGCAGTTCCCGCATGCGTGTGGGAACCAGAGATGGTTTTGCCGTTTGCTTTTAGGACTGACGGAGGGTCAGTTCTCCATTGTCATTTGCTTACACGGGACCATGGTAATTAGAACGTTGGCAAATGAAATGTGAGCTTTTGGTTATCTTGACTGGATGCTATGGGGTTCGTGACTCTTAAACTTTAAAATCTGTGAACCATTTCGACTTTTAGGGATTCGAAAGATCCTGCTTGTTCCAAAACAAAAGGACCGAAAACATCTCGTCGTATTTAGCAGAACAGCTCATATTTTAGTGATAACACCGAATTTTATACATAAATCCATAAAGCAGCACAATAATATATCTGTGAAGATATGTATTTCTCTACTTAAGTATCACAGAACATCTAGAGTCTCCATGCCAAAAACTTACTTGCATATTAAACTTTCACCCATTAGAGATGGGTCCACACTTGAACTATTTTACAGGTATGGATAGATGAATACTTTCAGAAAGCTTTTTATCTTTGCATCTCACTTAAATATATGATGCTTTTCCCTAAAAACGTTTTTCCTGTTTAATGGTAAGAAAGGCGTGCTGACTCACCTTTGAAAGTGGGAATTAGGGCTTCTTCTAAATATTTTAAGATCCCCTTAACCTTTTTTTTGGGGGGGGGGTTAATGCTATAAATTAATTTACCGCTTATAAGAGTTTGGACCTGCTCCGTTCCTTTCAAATTGTAAATCCCACAAATAATATTTCTAATTTAGGGGAAAAATGGGGAAATTTATTTTGCAATTCGTAAATATCATGGAAGTAATCCTAAATTAGTAAATACTGGATTCCTAATATGTAAATTGTGATGGTAATAACTACTTTTCAGGATTATGAGACTGATAAATATTATATGTAAAGTATCTAGTCCCATTCATGCCTGATACAGTAGGTAGTCAACAAATAGCCACATAACGTAGTTTTTGTGAATTTGAGCACCAGAATTTAGACGACTTAGTTTTGAATTCTGAATCTGCCATTTATTTACCTCATGATCTTAGGGAAATTACATACCTATTATGCACTTCAGTTTCCTTTTTTGTAAAAGGAGTATAAAAATAGTATCTATACCATAAGGTGTGAACACTTAAAGCATTTTGCCCTACCCTTTCTCCATTTGGCAGCCAGAGCAATCTTTGTAAAACCCAAGTCAGATTATGCAATCTTATTCTTAAAATCCTGCCTTGGCTTCCTACTGTCTTCATAGAAAGTCCAAACAGTTTAGCATAAAATAGAAGGCTCCTTGAGTCCTGTTATTGCTCACTTTTCCAGTCTTATCTCTCACAACTCACTCACAGTTAATGATACTAGAGTTCCTTGTTTATACCTTGCTGTGTCTTCCACAGGCTTTTGTACATGTTGATTCCTGTTTGGAAATAGCTTCCCTAGAATTTTTCCTTGGTTAATGGTTATTTCAGTTTACAGCTTAGATGTTATGTCTTTCAGGAAACCTTGTTTGATGCCCTAGACTGAGTTGGGTGCCCCTCCTGTGCTTATTCCTGCCACATTTTATTGTAATTACTGTTTATTACCCTGCTCTACTGAAAATTCCTTGAGACTAGGAATAGCATTTCGTTCAATTTAGTATCTTGTCCTAGCACAATGTCTGTCACGCAGTAAGTACTAAGTATATGTGAAATATAAATGATAGATAAGTGGCCTGTTTTTATATATTTTATGTGTATATAAGATGAATTTAATCCAGAATTGCAAATTATAGATTTATTGAATCTGTCTAGGTTTCAAACTTGAGCATGTGTCATTCTCACCTGCAGGGCTTGTTAAGTTACAGGCTACCCAGCCCCAATCCCAGACTGTATGATTTAATAAGTCAAGACCCAAGCATTTGAAGTTCTAACTAGTTCCCAGGTGATGCTAATGCTGTTGGCCCAGGGATCTAAGGCAGTGGTTAGAAATAAGAATAATTTTCTTTGGCATCTCTATTTACTTCTTCAGTTCACTGTCAGTGATTTTATGTTTCCAAATTTGCCCACAATAACAATTTTATCCAACAGCTTAGGATAACTACCATACTCATTGCTATGATATTGAAAAGGTTTTTCCTTGTAGAGGTATTATGATATATATTTGGTCTTAGATACTGTATTATATTGCCTTTAAAAATGTGAAAGGAAAAATTTGAAATGAAAGGGGGCCATCTTGTGGTGATCGTAGCAATTCAGAAAATTTTAAAAATTGAAGGTCTTTCTATAAGGAACCAAGCTTGGGGGAAGGGATTCATATTTTCTGATACATATTATGCACCTGCAAAATGTTTGCAGCCTACTAATTATTTTATATATTATACTCAGTTTTCTCTTTACTTGGCAAATTCTTTTTCCACAGTGCGGTGTCGCTATTCTATTGTGTCCTCAGAGGCAGTTTGATTGCACCTGTGGGGTTTGTTTGGTTTTGTTTTTTTTTTTTGGCCATGCCATGTGTCTTGTAGATTTTAGTTCCCCAACCGGGGATTGAACCTGGGCCCTGGGGGGCCTAACCACTGGAATTCCCTACAGCTGTGTTTACCTTGGTAGTTACATAGAACACTTAGATGCCTCTCTCTGGTCAAGAGTTTGTGGGGGAGAAATTGTACTTGATACTTATTCTGTTCATCAGGATTGACTATTCTTTGCCATTTTTCATTTTAGGTGATATAAATAGTTGAATGACCACTGATTATTTTCTGGACCAGATTGTATATAATTTCAGAAGAAACAATGGAAAGCCAAGAATTTATTGTAAGTCTTATCAGTTTTCACTATTTCCTTTTTTCTTCCTTTTTTCCATGTTTCACAAATGTCTTGCCAGATTTAGCAAAAAACCCCTAAAATTAAAAAAAAAAAACCCAAACCTAAAAGAAGGACACTCAGTTAAATTTGAATTTCAGATAAAGTGAATAATTTTTGCATGTAAGTATGTATGTCTCAAATATTTCCCTATATTCTGTCTGGAAACCCTACACATTGGTTATACAAAGTCCTTTGGAACAAATTCTTTGGAAGCTTGGAAGCAGGAAATAATTTCTTTCTCTTGAAAGACTGGTATGCCTCTTCTAGGTTAGTGGTTCTTAACCTGTTTGGTCCCAGGACCCTTTTATACTCTTAAAAATTATTGAGGACCCCAAATAATTTTTGATTATGGGGCTTATATCTATTGCTGTCTTTCATATTAGAAATTATAATGGAAAATTTTAAAATGTTTATTAATTCATTAAAAAATAATAAACCCATAACATTTAACATAAATTACATTTTTAATGAAAAGTTTATTGTCCAAAACAATAACAGAAACATATTGTAAAGAGTAGCAATGCTATACATTTTTTGCAAATCCCTTCCATTTGACTTAATAGAAGACAGCTAGATTCTCAGATCTGCTTCTGCATTCAATCTGAAATTGAATCTTGCAATATTGCACATATTTATATATATAAAACACTGGGAGCATCTACTAAACATGACCAAAGGAAAGAGTTTAAAATGCAAACAACATCATGAAAATAGTTTTGACTTCACAGACCCCTGAAAAAGTCTTGAGGGGGGCACCTCCAGGGGTCTCTGTACTCTTGGACTTAGAGAACTGTACAGTTTTTTCTGTCCCACCAGTGTCTAGGAAGCTCAAAATTATTTTTGTTGCTCAGTTAACTTTTCAGTTTCTTCCTTAGATTTTACTTCTCCTGTCTCCCCTCACTTGCCTTTTACTGCCAGGTTTCTTTTTTTTTTTTTACTTGATGTTTTTGTGCTATTGTTATGATATCTGTGCTTTTATTTTAATAAAAGATGTCTTAAATATTTTTTGTAGGTAGGAAGGGTATAAAAATATATAACATTTAATACATGTAAATAGAAACCATTTCTTTCCTTTGTACTTTTGTAAATCAGGTACTGTATACGCATCAAAAGATGAAGAAGTCAAAAGTGTGGCAAGATGGAATTCTGAAGATCACTCACTTAGGAAACAAAGTAAGTGCAAAGCAGTTGACAACAGAGTCTAAGAGTTGGCTTCTTGCCTTTTGATTGAGTGTTAAAAAAACTGTAGATGATAAAATCTTAGATATGTCCATAAGCTGATGTGATGTGAAAACAGAAGTTGTCAAATGATTCCCATATCACAGTGATTAATTTGTATATTATAAAAGTTCAGTTAATACTGTTTAATTTCTTTTGATTTTTTAAAAATTAGATTTTCTGTGAAACTTTTCAGGAATTTTGGCACATTTTTTTCTTTGTAGGTAATAACAGTTTAAACAGAAAAAAGCTACTATTAAAATATATTTCTAACATAATAATCCTCACAGTATAATGGTACATACAGAGTTGACATACCATTTTAGAAAAGCTGCCAATTTCTGAAATTACATATAAAATTCTTCTATTTTCAGATTTTCTTTGAATCTGTTATTTTATGATATGATCCTATCAGTCTTGAGAAAATTATTTACTAGGATAATCTTTGACCCTACTAGATATATTGATCCTTCTATGGGTTTCTTTTCCCACCGGGATTATCTCCATCTGTCAAATTTTAATGTTCTCCTCTCAGCGGTTCTCATGACCTTATTTATTTAACACCCTTGTCTCCTCCATTCGTCACAACACCCTCTTCTTCATTTGACTTCTGTGACGCCACACCTCCTGATGTTGCTTACTGACCACTTCTAAATATTTTCTGTGGGCTCATTCTCTTCCCATACCTAAAACTTTTACTCAGGACTCAGGCCCACATGCTCTTGTAAAGAGATATATAAAGATATATAAATTATTTCTGTCTCTGTCTCTGTCTCTCTCTTTCTCTGTGGAGAAAAGGGAGATTTATTGTAAGGAATCAGATCGTGGAGGCTTACAAGTCTGGGGTTGGCAAGCTGGAGACCCAGGAGACTAATAATGTGGTTGTAGTGTTTATGCCAACAGGCTTGAGACCCAGGAAGAGCCAATATTTCAGTTTGAGTCAGAAGGTAGGAAAAAACTGATGTCTCAGCTCAAAGACAGTCAGGCAGGAGGAGTTTTCTCTTACTTGGCCTGTTTGTTTGATATAGTCCCTCCACTGATGAATTGAGGCCCACCCACATGAGAGAGCTATCTGCTGTAGTGATTTATTTTATTGAGGTATATTTTTGACATATAACATTATTTAAATTTCACGTGTACAACTTAATGATTTGATACTTGTGTACACTGCAGAATGATTACAATAAGTCTAGTTACCATCCATCACCATACATAGTTAGAAAAACTCTTTTCTTTTCCTTGTGATGAAGACTTTTAAAATTTACTCTCAGCAGCTTTTAAATATACAGTACAGTTGTTAACTATAGTCACCATAATGTACACTATATTCCCATGACTGATTTTTTAAGTGGAAATTTGTACCTTTTGACCCCCTTCACCCATTTGGCCCACCACCCTGTTTTGATTTTTTTTTTAAACTTATCAAGTGCTTACTATGTATCAGGCATAATGCTTTAACTGTGTCAACTTAACATAGTCTTTGTAACTCCCTCATTAGTTAAGTACTATTTTTATCTTTATTTTACTGATGATGAAGCTGAGGCACAGAGAGATGAAGCCCATAGATCTCACAGCTAGAAAGTGGAGGAGTCATTTATTAACTTAGATATTTTGGCTCCAGAGCCCATGCTCAACCATTCTATTGTTTCTCTTACTATTACTAATTTAAAAGAACTTTATTACAGATGAGTTGATGACATATAGGACACACGGACTATATTGTGGCCTCCTGAATGAAGCCAGCACTTAAAGATCTCCATATTTTGTTATTATTCTACATATCTGTCACTCTGAAATTATCATTAAGAGAAACTTTTTAATATAGAAAGACTACTTATTATTTTTTTAAGTTAACATTTAATGTATTAAAACAGAAAAGTAGGAATTCTCTGGCAGTCTAGTGTTTAGGACTCTGTGCTTTCACTGCTGAGGGTCTGAGTTTAGTCCCTGGTTGGGGAACTAAGGTCCCGCAAGCCATGTGGCACAGCCAAATAAAATAAAATAAAATAAAATAATAAAATAAAATATAAAATAAAAATGTAGGGAAGGAAACAAGCACTATTCTTAAAAAAAAAAACAAAAACATCCCCCCCAAAAAAAACACAGAGAAGTAAAAGAAAAACTAGTTTTGCCTTAAGCTTTCAGGTTCAACTTACAGATGTTATTCAATTTATAAACCTAGTTTAGTTTAACTTTTAGTTGAGTCCTACCTTAATATTTAGTCAACTTAAATTGAACAAGCTGAATACTTTTAAACTAATTAATCCATTCACTGTCCAATGCTGTTCTGTAAAACTCTGGGGTTTTTTGTGTGTATTCTTCCTTATCAGTTAGGGCCTAAGTCTTTAAAATCTCATAGATTTTGTTATGTTAAAAAGGCATATGATTGGATTCTGCCTTTCATGTCTTTTGGTATGAAATCGTAAGTATTAAGGTTATGCTAGTGGTATTATCCAACTTTATCTTCAACTATAGCATGTATTTATTGTGTCCATTATATACCTCACACTGGTAGGTTACAGGAAAACAAGATAAATACAAGTTAGTCCCAGAGATTTTCTGTGATCCAGGAAAATTAATAATCTCATATCCTAAATAACACTCTTGTTCCAAAATCCAAGCTATTGCTTACACTATTTTTCTTGCATTTTCTCTACGGATTCAGATTCTTACTGTCAGGGTTATTCATCGTCCATTAATTGAGCCATCATGCAATAAACACATATTGCTGCTAGGCAGTGGGAAAATTTAAATAAGACATGTGGAAACAGTGTAGAAGAGCATTAGCCTGAATCCTGCTCTTCACTTATTAGATGTGTAATCTTGGCAAGTTATTTAGTCTCTCAAGGCCTATAGTTTCTTCTTTGTAAAATGGGGAAAATGTTACTTCATAAAGTTGTCTTTAGGATTAAATAAGAAAACAAATAAGAGTTTCCTAGGTGGCGCAGTGGTTGAGAATCCGCCTGCCAATGCAGGGGACCTGGGTTCGATCCCTGCTCGAGGAAGATACCACATGCCGCAGAGCACCTGGGCCCGTGTGCCACAGCAATTGATCCTGCGCTTTAGAGCCCATGAGCCACAACTATTGAGCCCATGTGCCGCAACTACTGAAGCCCACACGCCTAGAGTCCGTGCTCTGCAACAAGAGAGGCCACAGCAATGAGGAGCCCGAGCACGACAACAAAAGAGTGGCCCCCGCTCATCTCAACTAGAGAAGGCCTGCATGCAGCAACGGGCACCCAACACAGCCAATAAATAAATAGATTTATTAAAAAAAAAAGAAAAGAAAACAAACCTCTTAACGAGGTGCCTGGCACATTTTAAGCATGCAATAAGTAGTAACTGTTATTATAGTTTTTGTCTTCAAGGGAATTTTATCTAATTTTTATCTAAGCACCTAAGGATTAAAGTATGTACAGAGATATGCTTAAGGTTCTATGAGATTACAAATGAGAGACATTAAAATTTGACTCTGGTTCAGAGAAGTCTTTCCAGATGAAGACTATTTTTTTGAGTATTTGTTTTGTTTTTTAAACAAAATTGATATGGCTGTAACAATGTGGAGGTGTGGAACAGTGAAGTGTTTCTGGGGAAGTATAAACAATTGACTGTGGCTGGAATGAAGGGCCCGTGTTGGGAAACCATGGAATACACAGCTAAAGAGGTAGGCAGGAGCCATATCATGAAGGACTTTGTGTGGTCAACCTGAGGAGCCAGTGAAGAATTAGGAGCAGAAGAATGACATAATCATGTTTCTATTTTAGAAAGATCACTTCGGCAGCAGTGTCTAGCATACCTTTTAAGTTATATAGGATGAAAGTCAGATTGGATTTAGGAAGACTGTTATAATAAAGAGGCTGTAGAATAATGTAGATGAAAAGTGATGGGAGTCTGACCAAGCAGGCATTAGCACTGACGATGAAGAGAGAGAAAGGATGATTAGAGAGAAATTGTGAAAATGTTATAGAATCTTAAGGTCTTGGATATGAAAGGTGAAGAGAATCCAGAATTACTTTCAGGTTTCTGTCTTATGGTTGTGGTACTGAGTGAGATAGGATTTCAGAAAAAGAAAAGCAAGTTTAGGGGGAACAGTGAAGATTTTGAGTTTCATTTTGAACATACCGAATTTGCAGTGTCATCAAAATACTCTAGTAATTGGCTATAGGGACCTGAAACTCAGGAAACAGTTCTGAGCTAGTGATATAGATTGGGAGTACTTGGCATTTAGATGATATTTAAAGCCCTGGAGTGGATTCGTTCATTCATTTATTCAACAAATATTTTTTGAGCACCTGTTATGAGTTACACACTGTTCTAGTGGATGCAGCAGGTAACAAAACAGGTAAATCCCTGGCTTTGTGGAAAAAACATGGAGGAGACAGACCGGTAAACTAAATGAATATGTATGTCTAGTGGGTTAGGCAGACAACAGGTAGAGTAAGCAAGGGTGAGAATGAAGTTAAAGGGAACTGTGTAGGCCTTATTGGTCATCGTAGGGACTTTTGTCTTATTCTGTGGGAGCTGTGGAGACATTTGAGCAGAAGTGTGACACGATATGATTTGTGTGAATGATATTGCTCAGGGATGGAGATAGAACGTAAAGAATAGAGAAGAAAAGATAGAGCCCTTACAAATACCAAAATTTTTAACTGCTTTATGGATATATAATCCACACATTTTTCAGTACACCCATTTAAAGTGTGCAACTAGTTGGTTCTTAGTATATTCACAGTTTTGCAACTGTCACCACAATCTAACTTTAGAATATTTTTGTCACCCCCAAAAAAGAAATCCCATAAAGGAACTGCTCAGTACCTAATCTCCAGTCCTAAGACTAATCTACTTACTGTCTTGACATATTTGCATGTTTTGGACTATTCACATGAATGGAATTATACAATGAGTGGTCTTTTCTAAATGACTTCTTTCGTTTAGCATGTTTCCAGGGTCCATCCATGTTGAAGCATGCATCAATACTTTATTCCTTTTTATTGCTGAATAATATTCTACTTTATGGATATATCACATTTTGTTTATCCATTCATCAATTGATGAACTTTTGAGTTTTTTCTCTTTGGTATTATGAATAATGCTGCTGTGAACATTTGTATGCAAGTTTTTGTGAAGACATGTTTTCATTTCTCTGTATGTATGCTTGGGATTGGAATTTCTGGATCATGTGCTAACTCTGTGTTCAGTCTTTTAAGGAACTGCTAACTATTATCCAAAGTGATGGAAACAGCAGTGTTTAAGGGGTAGTAGAGAAGCTGCTATGAAAAATGGCTAGAGAGCTAGAGAGGCATGAGGAGGAAGCCAGAAAATGATAATCCCCTTAGTTTCCCTTTTCTCCCATATCCTGCACATTCAATAAGTTTTACTCTTTATGCCTCTTAAACAGTTCTCTTATCCCATTGCTGATGACTTATTTCAGGCTCTAATCATCTCGATCCTTCGATCCTTCGTATCACACCATTACAATAATCTCTTTGCTGATTGTGTTTCCTGTTTTGCCTCCTGTAACTCATTCCAGTTCTGTTTTCTCCCCAATTCCATTCCAAGATTCTCCTGGTAGGGATTAAGTTCTTGAATTTATGTGTATGCCTTTGCTCTCTTGCACACGCTGAATGGATGCTTAGTAAACATTTGAGATAGATGCACTTTCTAGTCCGAGTTTGCAAAGTGGGTAATCCTTTCATTACATGATTTATTTATATAACAGTTTTTTATTTGCTTTGAAGATGTTTAAGAGAAGTGGAATTATGTTCTGTCCCTTTTTAACATTTTTAACATTTGTTTTAATATAGGCAATTTTATATGATGACAAAGGAGGATGTTTGGAGAGTTTATTTCTTAAGTGCCTTGAGGTATTTTAATTTATCTTATTTTTAAGTTATTGTTAAAAAATCTCTTTTACTTCCTTTGTGAATATTGTTAAATTGTATAGTAATGGTACTATTACTAATAATTATAGATAGTATTTATTGAACATTTATTATTAGCCAGACTCTGCTAAAAGCTTTTAGATATTGTTTCATTTAATCCTTATACATTCTTGTGATTTTTATAGATTAGGAATAGAGTACTGAAAGGTTAAATAACTTGCCCATGCTTATGGAGTTAAGTGGTAAGGCTAGGATTTGAACCCAGAAAGTGATTTTAACTCTATTATGTGGTTTTAATAAGCAGAGAACTACAGTGGGATATATTTTGTGAAATTAGACCTATTTAAAAAATTTTCTCAAATATTTAGTCTGTGTTTTCCTGTGCTGGAAAACGGAAGGGAACTAAAGGCATATTTTAGTGTGAAGAATAAAGAATTAGAAGTTGTTTGTTCTTGGTTTATTTCCCACTTTCATGTACTTCTTTGCTAACCTAACCTCTCTGTGTTCAGCTTCTCTACTGTAAACTGTAGACCATAGACAGACTTTACTCAGTTGGTGGGAAAATTAGAAATAGCTTAGACAAAGTGTCTAGCAGTTTAGTACAGTGATTCTCAAAGTGATAAAATGCATATTCTTATTATTACTGTGTTGATTTTGGCCATGGTACTTTAACCTGTTTTTAAATTTTATGACAATAGTGGTTATAGAATTTTTATACTTACAAAAGAGGGTCTTGGAGAAGCATTGTATTATTAGATACTTAGTGATGGTAATGACTGTTATTTCATTTAAAATTATTTCATGAGTAAAGATTGAGCACATTATCTGTGATAATACACAGATTTTGTATATTATCAACTAGGCTGATAATCTTATTTTTATGCTGCAGTCAGAAGTGGTAACAAGTACTGTATTTTCTTTATTAAATTATGAAAAATGCTTTTTTGGGAATATGATTAAGTAACGATTTATAATAATTTGTGATAATTATGAGTATGTATCTAATTCACATTAATTTAAAAAGATATAAATAACTGATTAATACCTCTAATTTAAAAATTACATTTAGTTTTATGAATTCTTAAGTGAAGTTCTTAAGAGGAGGCATCTTTTTATTGCTTGTCTTTGTATCCCCAGCATGTAACAAAAGTCCTTATATAGGTCCCTAATATGTATTGTTGAATAAACAAATTAGTGAATTTTTTTTGTTGTATTATTTTTTGTGTGTTTGTTGATAGTTAACTAGTGTCTAGTAATAAATAATTTAGTTATCGATCCATTCGTTCAACAACTATTTATTGAATATCCATTGTGTCTTTGCCTGTGCTAGAAGCTTATTGGAACACATAGATAATCAAATAGTTAGATGTATATGATTTTGACGTTAATTCTTTAAAATTTAGGTGAAACCTGGAGATGATTTAGAAAGTGATCGATACTTAATCACAGTTGAGGACGTTAAAGTTGCTCGAAGCACAGCTGTCAAAAAGGATGTTGTTAAAGAAGCACCAGCATCAAATTCAAAGAGGTTTATGTCTTCTGGCCGGTCCCTTGGGTGTCAGCCTGCTGGTTTAAAAAGGAAGTTTACTGTAAGTTTCTCTGTTGAAAAATAACAAATCAATACATAGTTATAAACTCGTTTCAAGAAGTAGTGAATTGTGACGCTATCATACTGTACGATTAAAACAGTGCTTCATAGTATATGCTTAGGTAGAAAGGAAGAAAACCCTAATCTTAATACAAATGAGCGTTTGCATTTTAGCTTAGCAAATTTTATATTGTATTACTTTACCTTGTAAAACATACACATTCCTTTTTCTTTTTGTCAGTTCATTTTACATTTTCTTTATAGCTTATAGAACAGCTAATAATTGTTTAATATTTTTAGGGTTTTCAAGGACCACGTCAAGTGCCAAAGAAAATGGTTATTACAGAAAATAATGAATCAGCTGCTTCACTTGAGGCTAAGAAGCCGGGCCCTATTTTTCTTTCTCCATTCTGCAGCACACCTTTGTTTTCTACAGTTGGCAAGAAAGATACAAATAATATGCCAACAGACCCTGAGAACATTGTCACTTACAAGAACAGAGAGAGAAATGGCATACCTTTTTCTTCAGTTGTCTCTACTCCGTTCTTCACGATTAACCCAGAAATGCTATGTGAAGAAAATGATTTTTGCTCTCCTGTCAGTTCTGTAAATAAGCATTCAGATTCTTTACTGACCGATGAGCCCATGAAGAGAGAGAGTTTGGTATCTCACTGCATAGGAGTTTCACAAAACATTAGAAGTAAAGCCCAGATATTAGCTCTTCTGAAGTCCAAATCAGCTAGTACGTCTATGGAACCAAATTCTGAGATTACAGGACATTTCCCTCAGATGCAACCACAAGGAAGTTTAAAAATTCCTACTAAACCAAAGTGCTTAATCGAACAGGAAGAGTATGCTGAGGTGAAGAGCACAGAAAGTTTACACTACCAGCATCCATCAGAAAATACCACGAGAAATAAAAGCCGGTGGGCCATGTATTTATCCTCACAGAGGTCACCTATACATTCTTCTACAGTGGATGGAAATGATATAGAAAAGAAACCCAAGGCCCAAGGAGGTAATTTAAACTTGAAAGACCTTTTGGGGCAAAAAAGGATACAGTTGTTTGAAACATGTGCTGAAAATGGAAAAAATTATAATGAAGACAAACCAGTGGATGATGATGATCAACCCTGGGCTCAAGAAGGAAAGTTAGAAATTCCTTCTTTCTGTGAAAGCAGCAGCTTACCAGTTACCTGTAGCAACGTAGAAAATGATGGCTTATTATTAGAAGCTGACATTAAAGAAAATAACAAAAGACCGGTTAATCAAAATGACCAGATGGGCAGAAAAGGATCAATTCTCATTAGAGAAAAAGCTCAGGAGATAGATATACATGGAACTCCAGAAAAGGAGCATAAACATCTACAGACTGAATCTTCACTAAGTAACAATTCTGAGATCTCTGGTGATAGTACTGACATATTTTCTAAAAGTAGTACTAATAATGAAATCCTTAATAGTATTCATGAACCTATGAATAATGTAATGCAGCCACTTGTGGAGGTCACATTTAATCTAAACAATTTTGAAATCAGTGACACTGAGGAGGAATCACAGGAAAGCAACAGAATTTCCCAGAATTCAGAGGGTTGGGTGAAGGAGGCTTTGGTCAATGACAGCAATTCAAAATGTGAGAATATAAGCTGTAAAGAAGTTGGCAGTGAACATTTGCCTCTCCAATTAACGTCTACTGGGGGCAAACTATCAGAGATATTTCCCAGGAAAGAGATTCTGCCATCACAGTTTTGTGATAAAACTTGTGTAGGTTTTGACAGAGGACCTTGGAAAGCTGGAAACACTGGAAAAGAAATAGAGGAGTGTGGTGAGACATTAAGCAATTTTGATTCATCTTTAGAGTGG
Source organism: Hippopotamus amphibius kiboko (assembly GCF_030028045.1). Taxonomy (NCBI): domain Eukaryota; kingdom Metazoa; phylum Chordata; class Mammalia; order Artiodactyla; family Hippopotamidae; genus Hippopotamus; species Hippopotamus amphibius. Next base: position 82,411,163 of record NC_080198.1, read on the forward strand.
ACTGATGATGTATTTGTAAAAAATAATGAAGGCACTAATAAATCTAGTAGTGCTTCATTCCCAAATAGGTCTGAAAGTATAAACACAAATTTACATATTCCTCATTTTTTAAACATAGCCACTCATCAGAATACTGAAAACAGCCTGTTTTCAGAACAGGCTCAGCCTCGACCTTTTATTATGGGAAGTGACTTAGACAAAAATACCAAACAGGTTTCACCATTAACCTCTAGCAGTGACAACAGTATCCAGTTATTAAATGCCAGTCAGATTCACTCTGAAGAATGTACTGCACTTGATAAGTCACGTACCCAAGTTTCCAATTCTTTTTTTTGCCCTTTGGGGAAAAAACCTCCTATTTCCAAAGGCACAGAATCACATATTCCTGAATCTGAAGATTTGGAAAGGACTAGACATTTACCTCAGGACCATATTGATATAGAAACTGCTGGCGAAAGCAAACAATACTGGAATAATCCTAGAAATTCTTCAGAACTTTCTGGATTAGCAAATAGCATTTCCCTATTAAAATCATTGTCTGAACACAGTACAGCTTTGGAAGGCTTGGAAGTATTGAAAAAGAGATATACCTCCTTTAAACAACAAGGAACTCTGCAGACATATGAGCCAGGTGGCAATCCTGAAGGTTAGAACGGCATGTCTGTTTTGGATTGTTCTCTTTGTAGTTCCAAGGGTGAGAAGATACTTGCCCTGGAGGCTACATTAAGAATTACGTGGTATTTAAATAGGTAACATAGGTACTTGATAAAATCAACTCTAATAGAGGATAATATAGTGAAAAGTAAGTCTCCTTCCTACCACAGTCCTTCAGTCCATTCCTCAGAATTAGTCTCCTTCCAGAATATCCTTTCAAAAATAGGCATATATAAGCATATATGGGCACATATAAGCAAATATGTGTGTGTTATAATCCATTCCTGTTATACATTTTTGGACATGTACTAGGAGATACTTAAAATTATGAGCTCAAATTGGTATCTCTAACTCCAGTTCTAAACCACAGGGTTCTTCCTCTCTTCCCTTCATTCCATAATTGTGTTTCTTTATTCTCACAGTGGAAAGGGTCCTGCTGCCCAACATCAGTATATTTACTTCCTCAGTTCTACAATGTGCACCAAATGGTTTCCAAATTATTAAACCAGTATCACTGTGGGCAAAAAATTTATAAATTCGTAAAGCTTACAAATTCCTTGGAGTTTGTTTTTTAATTTTTTTAGGTTTTTTTTTTTTTTTTTTAATTCATTAGGCTTTGTTTCTTTGTGTTTAGAGTATATCCTGAGAGTATAGAGTTGGAGTATTATGTTCCAAAGTTATTGGGTACTTTTTTTCTTTGCGTGATTATGTTATCGTTCAGTATAAATATAGTTAAGTTCGTTGTCTATATTCTATATGAGGGCTTCTTTGCCACCCTGGTTGATTTTTTTTTTCTGACTGTAAAATATTAACCTCATACAAAAATCAAAACTATATAAAAACATATACTCAGTTTCCTTCCTTAGGCCTTCCATCCTATTCCTACCTGCTGTAGGTAACCAATATATTATACCTGTGGTTTGGTTTTTATTTTTTTGCAAAAATAAACAGCTCCATATGTAAGGAATAAGCTCGTTTCCCCTTATTCAACATAAGATACCATACTCTATATATTCTTTAGCACCTTGCTTCTTTTCACTTAATGTATCCTGGAAATCACATCATACCACTTCATAGGACTCATCCTCATTTTATTTGTTTACAGCTGTATAATATCTTACATCATTTATGCAACCAGTCTCCAGTATTTTGCTATTGCAAATAATGTGACAATAAGTAACCTTATATATCTGTATCTATGTAACTATATGGACTTTTTGCATGTTATTGCAGGTGTGTCTTCAGGGCAGATTCCTAGCAATAGGGTTGTTGGGTAAATGTGTGTCTTTGTTAGTTACTTCAGAATTCCCTGGAAGGATCATACCATTTCTCACTCCCACCAATAATGTATGAGTGGTATGAGAAACCCCTGTTTCTCCATAGGTTGCCAACAGAGTATGTTGCCAAGCTTTTGAATTGTTACCAATCTAATAGATCAGAAACGAGAGTGTTATTTTGTTTGTATTCCTATTACTCCAAGTGAAATTGAGCTTTTCATATGTTTATGTATCATTTGTATGTCTTTTTTCATGAATTGTCTGCTCTACCCTTTTGTCCAGTCTTTTAATGGTTGTTGGTCTTTTATTCTCTTTTACTTGGAAGAGTTCTTTTTTTTTTTATTTTTTTTATTTTTTTTTGGGGGGTACACCAGGTTCAATCAACTGTTTTTATACACATATCCCCGTATTCCCTCCCTTCCTTGACGCCCCCCCCTCGAGTCCCCCCCACCCTCCCTGCCCCAGTCCTCTAAGGCATCTTCCATCCTCGAGTTGGACTCCCTTTGTTATACAACAACTTCCCACTGACTCTTTTACAGTTGGTAGTATATATATGTCTGTGCTACTCTCTCGCTTCTTCTCAGTTTCCCCTTCACCCCCCGCCCCCTCCCATACCTCAAGTTCTCCAGTCCATTCTCTGTATCTCCGTCCTTGTTCTTGTCACTGAGTTCATCAGTACCATTTTTAGATTCCGTATATGTGAGTTAGCATACAATATTTGTCCTTCTCTTTCTGACTTACTTCACTATGTATGACAGATTGTAGTTCTATCCACCTCATTACATATAGCTCCATCTCATCCCTTTTTATAGCTGAGTAATATTCCATTGTATATATATGCCACATCTTCTGTATCCATTCATTTGTTGATGGGCATTTAGGTTGCTTCCATGTCCTGGCTATTGTAAAGAGTGCTGCAATAAACATTATGGTACAAGTTTCTTTTGGGATTATGGTTTTCTTTGGGTATATGCCCAGGAGTGGGATTACTGGATCATATGGTAGTTCTAGTTGTAGTTTTTTAAGGAACCTCCAAATTGTTTTCCATAGTGGCTGTACCAACTTACAGTCCCACCAACAGTGCAGGAGAGTTCCCTTTTCTCCACACCCTCTCCAACATTTGTTGTTTCCAGACTTTGTGATGATGGCCATTCTGATTGGTGTGAGGTGATACCTCATTGTGGCTTTGACTTGCATTTCTCTGATGATGAGTGATGTTGAGCATCTTTTCATGTGTTTGTTGGCCATCTGTATGTCTTCTTTGGAGAAATGTCTATTTAGGTCTTCTGCCCATTTGTGGATTGGGTTATTTGCTTTTTTGGTATGAAGCTGCATGAGCTGCTTGTAAATTTTGGAGGTTAATCCTTTGTCCGTTGTTTCATAGGCAATTATTTTTTCCCATTCTGAGGGTTGCCTTTTAGTCTTGTTTATGGTTTCTTTTGCTGTGCAAAAGCTTTTATGTTTCATGAGGTCCCATTCGTTTATTCTTGATTTTATTTCCATGATTCTAGGAGGTGGGTCAAAAAGGATGTTGCTTTGATGTATGTCAAAGAGTGTTCTGCCTATGTTTTCCTCTAGGAGTTTTATAGTGTCTGGCCTTACATGTAGGTCTTTAATCCATTTGGAGTTTATTTTTGTGTATGGTGTTAGGAAGTGTTCTAATTTCATTCTTTTACATGTTGCTGTCCAATTTTCCCAGCACCACTTATTGAAGAGGCTGTCTTTTTTCCATTGTATACTCGTGCCTCCTTTGTCAAAGAGAAGGTGCCCATATGTGTTTGGGCTTACTTCTGAGTTCTCTATTCTATTCCATTGATCTTCCTTTCTATTTTTGTGCCAGTACCATACTGTCTTGATCACTATGGCCTTGTAGTATAGTTTGAAGTCAGGAAGCCTGATTCCACCAACTCCATTTTTCCTTCTCAAGATTGCTTTGGCTATTCGGGGTCTTTTGCGTTTCCATACAAATCGTGAGATTTCTTGCTCTAATTCTGTGAAGAATGCCATTGGTAATTTGATCGGGGTTGCATTGAATCTGTAAATTGCTTTGGGTAGTACAGTCATTTTCACGATGTTGATTCTTCCAATCCAGGAACATGGTATGTCCCTCCATCTGTTTGTGTCGTCTTTGATTTCTTTCATCAATGTCTTAAAGTTTTCTGCATACAGATCTTTTGCCTCCTTAGGCAGGTTTATTCCTAGGTATTTTATTCTTTTTGTTGCAATGGTGAATGGGATTGTTTCCTTAATTTCTCTTTCTGCTCTTCCGTTGTTAGTGTATAGGAATGCAAGAGATTTCTGTGCATTAATTTTGTATCCTGCTACTTTACTAAACTCATCAATGAGTGCTAGCAGTTTTCTGGTAGAGTCTTTAGGGTTTTCTATATATAATATCATGTCATCTGCAAAGAGTGACAATTTTACTTCTTCTTTTCCAATTTGGATTCCTTTGATTTCTTTTTCTTCTCTGATGGCTGTGGCTAACACTTCCAAAACTATGTTGAATAACAGTGGTGAGAGTGGACACCCTTTTCTTGTTCCTGTTCTTAGAGGGAATTCTTCCAGTTTTTCTCCATTGAGAACAATGTTGGCTTTTGGTTTGTCATATATGGCTTTTATTATGTTGAGGTAATTTCCTTCTATGCCCATTTTCTGGAGAGCTTTTATCATAAATGGATGTTGAACTTTGTCAAAAGCTTTTTCTGCATCTATTGAAATGATCATATGGTTTTTATCCTTCAATTTGTTGATATGATGTATCACGTTGATTGATTTGCATATATTGAAGAATCCTTGCATCCCAGGGATAAACCCCACTTGATCATGGTGTATGATTTTTTTAATGTGCTGTTGCAGTCTGTTAGCTAGTATTTTGTTGAGGATTTTTGCATCTATATTCATCAGTGATATTGGTCTGTAGTTTTCTTTTTTTGTGACATCTTTGCCTGGTTTTGGTATCAGGGTGATGGTAGCCTCGTAGAATGAGTTTGGGAGTGCTCCGCCTTCTGCAATATTTTGGAAGAGTTTGAGAAGGATAGGTGTTAACTCTTCTCGAAATGTTTGATAGAATTCGCCTGTGAATCCATCTGGTCCTGGGCTTTTGTGTGTTGGGAGATTTTTAATCACTGCCTCAATTTCTGTACTTGTGATTGGTCTGTTCATGGTTTCTATTTCTTCCTGGTTCAGTCTTGGAAGATTGTATTTTTCTAAGAATGTATCCATTTCTTCCAGGTTATCCAATTGATTGGCATATAGTTGCTTGTAGTAGTCTCTCATGATGTTTTGTATTTCTGAGGTGTCCGTTGTTACTTCTCCTTTTTCATTTCTAATTCTGTTGATTTGCATCTTCTCCCTTTTTTTCTTGATGAGTCTGGCTAATGGTTTATCCATTTTGTTAATCTTCTCAAAGAACCAGCTTTTAGTTTTATTTATTTTTCTTATGGTTTCTTTCCTTTCTTTTTCATTTATTTCTGCTCTGATCTTTATGATTTCTTTCCTTCTGCTCACTTTGGGGTTTCTTTGTTCTTCTTTCTCTAGTTGTTTTAGGTGTAAGGTTAGGTTGTTTATTCGATCATTTTCTTGTTTCTTAAGGTAGGACTGTATTGCTATAAACTTCCCTCTTAGAACTGCTTTTGCTGCATCCCATAGGTTTTGGGTTGTTGTGTTTTCATTGTCATTTGTTTCTAGATATTTTTTGATTTCCTCTTTGATTTCTGTAGTGATTCCTTGGTTGTTTAAGAGTGAATTGTTTAGCATCCATGTGTTTGTATTTTTTGCAGTTTTTTTCCTGTAATTGATATCTAGTCTCATGGCGTTGTGGTCTGAGTAGATGCTTGATATGATTTCAATTTTCTTGAATTTGCTGAGGTTTGATTTGTGACCCAAGATGTGATCTATCCTGGAAAATGTTCCGTGTGCACTTGAGAAGAAAGTGTAGTCTGTCGTTTTTGGATGGAATGTCCTATAAATATCAATGAAGTCGAGATGGTCTCATGTGTCATTTAAAGCTTGTGTGTCTTTATTTATTTTCTGTTTGGATGATCTGTCCATTGATGTAAGTGGGGTGTTCAAGTCTCCCACTATAATTGTGTTACTGTCGATGTCCCCTTTTAGGGCTGTTAGCATTTGCCTTATGTATTGAGGTGCTCCTATATTGGGGGCATAGATATTTACCATTGTGATATGTTCTTCTTGGATGGATCCCTTGATCATTCTGTAGTGCCCTTCCTTGTCTCTTTTAATAGTCTTTACTTTCAAGTCTAATGTGTCTGATATGAGTATTGCTACTCCAGCTTTCTTTTGACTTCCATTTGCATGGAATATCTTTTTCCATCCCTTCACTTTCAGTCTATATGTATCCCTTGGTCTGAAGTGGGTTTCTTGTAGGCAGCATATAGAAGGGTCTTGTTTTTGTATCCATTCAGCCAGTCTGTGTCTTTTGGTTGGAGCATTTAATCCATTTACATTTCAAGTGATTATTGACATGTGTGTTCCAATTACCATTTTCTTAATTGTTTTGGGTTTGTATTTGTAGGTGTTTTCCTTTTCTTGTGTTTCCTACTTAGAGAAGTTCCTTTAGCACTTGTTGTAAGGCTGGTTTGGTGGTGCTGAATTCTCTTAACTTTTGCTTGTCTGGAAAGCTTTTGATTTCTCCCTCAAATCTGAATGAGATTCTTGCTGGGTAGAGTATTCTTGGCTGTAGGTTTCTCTCTTTCAGGACTTTCAGTATATCCTGCCATTCCCTTCTGGCCTGCAGAGTTTCTGTAGAAAGGTCAGCTGTTATCCTGATGGGTTTTCCCTTATATGTTGTTTGTTGCTTTTCTCTTGCTGCTTTTAATATTTTTTCTTTGTGTTTAATTGTCGTTAGTTTGATTAATATGTGTCTTGGTGTATTTCTCCTTGGGTTTATTCTGTATGGGACTCTGTGCTTCTTGGACTTGGTGAATTATTTCCTTTCCCATGTTGGGGAAGTTTTCCACTAGAACCTCTTCAAATATTTTCTCAGACCCTTTCTTGTTTTCTTCTTCTTCTGGGATGCCTATAATTCGAATGTTGGTACGTTTAAGGTTATCACTGAGGTCTCTGAGGCTGTCTTCTAGTCTTTTTATTTTTTTTTCTTTTTCCTGCTCTGTGGCGTTTATTTCTCCCATTCTATCTTCCAACTCACTTATTCGTTCTTCTGCCTCAGTCATTCTGCTGGTTAGAGCATCTAGAGTATTTTTAATTTCAGTTATTTTGTTATCCATTGCTGTTTGTTTTTCTGAGTTCTTATGAACTCTTTCTTGTACTTTCTCTATTTTGTTATCGAGATTTTGTATCATTTTTACTATAATTACTCTAAATTCTTTTTCAGGCATTTTTCCTATTTCCTCCTCATTTATTTGGTCTTGTGGGTTTTTTTCCTGCTCCTTTTCCTGCATGGTGTTTCTTTGTTTCCTCATGGTTGTCCAAGCTTTTGGGGTTGCTTGTCCTGGCGATAGAGGTGTTTATAGAAGACTGTCCAAGCCTCAGACTAATGTCCAAGTATTGGATTAAATGAATATTCAGTCTGCTGGTGTTGGAGGGTTGCCTGCAGAGGTGGGGGGCCAGCTGTGGCTCACCAAGGAGGTAGGGACACTGGCAGCAGGCGTTTTTTGGAAGAGTTCTTTATAGATGAGAAATAGCCCTTTACCTATGGTATATGTTGCAAATATTTTCTTTCAGTATGTCATTGATTGGGCTTTTGACTTGGCTTGTGGTATGTTGCCAATAGCATTTTTTAAAGAAAAATAATATAGGATACAATAAATATTATGTACACATGAATGTGAATGAACACTGTACTTTATGACACTCAAAAGTTAAAATTGAACTACTATTTGAATATCTCAAGGAATCCCTGAGAAAAACAGGAATAAATTATTGTACCTAGTAAAATGTCTCTTTAAAATGTAGTAAAATTTGATGACTATTATAACAGTTTATTTTCTAAAAAATTAAAAATAAGAAAAAAACGTATTGAAAAATAAATATGGGATCGAACACGGGTTTGATCCCTGGTCCAAGAAGATCCCATATGCCGTGGAGCAACTAAGCCCGTGAGCCACAACTACTGTGCCTGTGTGCTGCAACTACTGAAGCCCACGCACCTAGAGCCTGTGCTCTGCAACAAGAGAAGCCTCCGCACTGAGAAGCCTGTGTGCTGCTATGAATAGCCCCCACTCACCACAACTAGAGAAAGCCTGAGCACAGCAACGAAGACCCAGCACAGCCAAAGAAAAAAAAAGTCTTTAAAAAAAAAAAGAAAGAAAAATAAATATAGGTAGATGTCGTCATGCAATATCATATAAGGATATAAATTCCTAATGTGAAGATTTATGAATTACAGAATTTAGTTTTGTAAATAAAAAAGAAATTTATTCTTTTTTCTCATGAAGTTGGGAAAGAGGATTACAGTTTATTCTCATTATTTGTGGAAATTATGTTCTGTAAAGTTACCAGACAGTGAATTAGTGAACAATAGGTCATTGCTTTTAGGAGAAATGCAGGGTTAGCTTCCTTCAAATCTCTGGTTACAACATTTTCATCAACTGATCAGTTCAAAACCTTGTATTTTGTGTGTTTCCATTTACAGATGCCTTATTTAATATATTGGTGATTAACACTGAACTTATGACAAACAGCACTGTAACTAAGTCATGCCTGAATGAAACTTAACACATTTTCTACATAAGGGACATCACAGCCTTCTTGCACTAAGGAACACTAGGCAGCACTATGCTTGAGGAACATTTTAAATAGCAAAGTCAGCAATAGAAAGCCCCAAAATATGAAAAATGTACTAAATAGATCACAAAAAGGACACTTGTTTGTAGCATGAGAGCTGAAATTAGAAGGCGAAATGTTGCCTTGTTCTACATCAGCTGGAAATGTGCATGTCAATCAACTCATTTTTTGTAGCTCTGCATGTCTGCAGATGACCTCAGAAACAGTATTGATTTGGGGGTTAAAAATAAATTTTAGCAAGTGGGCAGAATCTGTGAATAATGAGGATTGACTGCATTTTCTGACAAATACATTTCTCTAAAAATAAGTTGGCTTTCTTGAGACAATGAGGAAATGGAATTTTTTATTGGAATACAATACATGACTTCATGGATTTTAATATAGAATTAGAGAAGGATCAGTTTTACCACCATTTTAGGATGTGTGAAAGTATTAAAACATTTTCTCCAATATGTTAAAGTTTTTGTGAGATGACTGGATATATTTAAGAAATGTTAATTTAGAAGTTTATTCTTGGGTGAAGGCAGTAAAGGAAAAAATAGTTTTCATCCAGTGCCTTTTAAAAATTCTTTTTATAAATAACCTCAAGTTCCAAAATCCACTTATTTTTGTTTCATTTAATATAGTCTGAATGTTTACAGGAAAGTAATGAAACCAGGAATAACAATTGGCAATAAGTAAAGTTTATACTGGATATAGCTATGTTTTTTTAACAGTAGTAATCACTTTAAAATTATAGTCTTATTGGTGACTTTATTATTATTATTTTTTAAACAGTCAACTCGATAGCAAGAAGTTTTTTTGTTTTTTGTTTTGTTTATTTATTTATTGGCTGCATTGGGGTCTTCGTTGCTGCACGCGGGCTTTCTCTAGTTGCGGTGAGCGGGGGCTCCTGTTTGTTGCAGTGCGCAGGCTTCTCAGTAGAGTGGCTTCTCTTTTTGTGGAGCACGGGCTCTAGAGCACAGGCTCAGTAGTTGTGGTGCATTGGCTTAGTTGCACCGTGGCGTGTGGCATCTTCCTGGACCAGGGATTGAACCTGTGTGCCCTGAATTGGCAGGCAGATTCCTAACCACTGCGCCACCAGGGAAGCCCGTTATTGGTGATTTTAGAAGAAAGTGAGATTATTGAATTTCTTTTAAGAAAAAAAATCCCATTTTAAACAGATAGCTGATAAGGTGGTTTGGCCTAGCCGCCCTGTCCTTTCCACCCTGCAGGCTTGCCAGCTTTGTTGTCTCAGAGCCTACACTTGTTCTGCCTTTCGCTTGAACACCTTTACCCCTGGATAGGTGGTTTTTTGTCTTCAGGTTTCAGCATAAATGTTACTTCCTGTGAGAGATCTCTCCAGATCATCCTGCTAAAATTACTCTGTCTCATAACACCCTGTGTTATGAAACCCCTTTGTATCACAGTATGAATATATTTGTCTTCTGTGTCCCTTTCTTTTGAAGGGATATTACTTGTTTTGTTCACTGTGGTTTCCCCAGTCCCTGGCATACTGTATTTTGAAAATAATTGTTATATTCTTTGTTACACTCAGTTTTAGAAATAAATTTTTTAAAAATTTAGAGCACTGCTATTTTTATGATGAGTAAGATCATTGGGTTTTGTCCATTATAGCTAGGAAACCATTGACTACAGTAGTTTCACAAGCTGTACCAAAGTCTCCTCATCTGAACCAGGATCCTCAACAGGTACATTTTTTTTCTGTTAGTATATTTATTATTTTGATATAGAATGTTCTATAATTTGTAATGGTATTATAGAAATACAGAGGGTTTGAAGCTATCTTGATTCACAACCTCCCCTGTATCTCAAGTGATTTTTTTTATTGCATCACTCAGCTAAAAGAAGTACCTAGCAGGTCCATTTATTTAATTAGTATTAAAAACTTATAAGCATCATGTCCTAGTAACTTGGCAAGCATTTTGTTGTTGGTTTTTTTTCCAGTTTTATTGAGATATAATTGACAATGTAACATTGTATTAGTTTAAGAAGTAAGCATAACTTGATAAATGCATATATTGTGAAACGATTACAATAGCATTTTATTTTTAAATTAACACAGTTACTAATGGAATGCATGCAATTGTTGGGCACTGTCAAACTTCTCAAAGCTTGGAACAGATTCAGTGTCTAGGTCCACATTGATTTTTGCATGGTAATTAATTTTTATTATAGCAATTTCCTAAAACCCAGCTTCACAAAGATATGATGTCATTGACAAAAATGACACAAGATCTGATGTTGAAACTGAACTACCTTGAGTTAGTAGTTTTCTCAGTTTCTGACATGTCTAATGACGTTGTTTCCCTTAAATTTAAAACATCTTGTGGAGACCCTGTTGAGTTCACTGTGGCACCCCCAAAGTACCTTGTTACACCATTTTGGGAACCATGCAAATAATATAAAAAGTACTAGTACTAATTAGGATGCATAGAAATTCTAGAATAAATTATCTGCATTAGTGTTTCTCAGTGAAGATGCTTTTAGCATTTTTGAAGAGACAGTTCTTTCCTTGTTTCATTTACCCCCAGTTTGTATCATATTCTATTTTCCATGTTACTGGTTTTTTTTTACTAGTATAATTTTTTCCTCCTTTTTTTTTAAATACAGAAACAAAGAAAAAATAAAACTTTTTTTTACCTATTTTTAAAAATATAGTTAGATTGATGGGTCAAATAGTTTTATATCCTTTCTCCTTAGTATCATATTGTATTTTCTCACGTTATTAAAAACTCTTATTAAACATACCTTTTAAAGGTTACTTATTTCATCTTGTGAATATCCTATGCTTTGGACAAACAGTTCCTTGTCTTGGACATTTAGATTATGTCCAGCATTTTGCTTTTGTAAATAAAACTTTAGTAGATATTTTTGCACATAAATTACTATTTACATTTTAGTTGTTTCCTTAGATTTGATTCCCGGAAGTGGAACTGATAACTTGAAAAGTCAAGAACAACTTTCTTAGATTATTGATATAAATCAAATCAAAATATTTATTTCTTTGAATATTAGTAATGGTGTCCTTATATTTCTTATGTCTAAAAAATTTATATTTTATTTTCTAACTTACTATTACCTTTTGGCTTCTATTAATGTTCTATTCCTAAGATAATAAAAGAAAATGAAGTTGAACCAAGTGAATCACTTCAGTCTTTGCAGGTGAGTTAACTTTTAAAATGTAACGTAGCCAGAAATTGTATTTGTATATATAGGTCTGGCATGTGTTATTTGTATTTTATATTGCCAGTTTTCAAATTTATTTGTAATTAGTTACCCTTTTATACTCATTTAGATGAGCCTACTGTCTTGTATAAATGTCTTGTGTAGTCAGTAGCATTTGGTTAAATAAATCTTTTATCATAAAGCTAAGTTTGCAGACTGGCAAGCATTACCTAATCCAAGAATTGTCATTGACAATTACAGCTGCATCTGCAGGCTCTGTTGCCCAAAACAGTACAAAACAAAACAAAATCCATCGTGGTGACTCAATCATTTTTCCCCCTTATATTACAAGATCAAATATATAAAATAGTGAACAGTCGGCAGCTGCTTACAAATGATCACATTCTTAGTTTTTTTTTCCACTTGAAAACAATACAGCTTAAACTTTTTCAAAGATAATTATCACAAAGTATAAATTGCAAATTAACGCTATCACTGTTTTCCCCTCCAGGATGGTTCTAGTTTTCTTGCTACAACTCTCTGAAACAAACTCTTCATACACACTAGTGCTAGAAGGAACTTTCAAAACTTAAAAGTTAGGGTGCTCTTTCAGGATATACTTAATGCCACCTTCACATTATTTCTGTAAGTGTAATTAGTCACACATAGCAAAGAAGCTAGAAGATACTATATGCTAATTAATTTTTTAAACTCACTACATTCAAAAATGCTAGTTCTAAAATATGAGTTGAATGTTTTTAAGAGATACTCAATTGGCAGTTGTGCTTACATATAGAATTATAAAAGGAAAAGGACCGTTTTTTAAATAAATACACTCTTTTACCTCTTTTAGTGACAAATTTTTTCTCCATATTTATTAAACATAAAAAAATTACTTCTACAGTTGAGTTCATTTTCTGAGTCTGTAATTCATATTAGAAATTATGGTTATTTTATATAGTTACTTGATAAACTAAAAATGACTGCTGTTGCCTGTATCTTGTGTTTTATGCTTGCTGGAAGATGATTTATTCTTTAAACAAATGGTTACACTTTTTATAACTTTTCCTCCTTTAATTTCACACTACTTTTTGAATTAAATAATCTGCATTAACATAAATATTAGTATGGGATTTATAACATACCCAACAATGTTAAAAGAATTGAATTAAAAGTTTAGAATTTGAATTTTCTAATATGCTGAGTTTTTAAATTAACTAGTATAGTACTTTCTCTGCTAGAGCACTCCTTTGCCAGGGGTAGCTTATTGTATGTATGTATAGAGAGAAGCAAGATAGAGATGATAAGTATGTTTTCAAAGGGCAAACTTTTAAGTTTGGGGAGTATTTTCCCATCAAACTCATAAATACCTACAAAACTATTTTAGCTAACACACTTATTGATATTTTATCCTAGTTCTTTTCCTCGGGCAATGAAGAAGAGACTGCTTTTCTAGCTGTTATTCCTAAACAACTGGAGAGAGAAACCTGTGACCCCAAGGTAAAATTTGTGAAGAATTGATTTTCTAAGCCACTGTGTTTTCCTGCTGTTTTTTATACAACTGTCAGAGTTTTCATAGGCAGAAGGTTAGTAAGCAAAATGAATTAACCTGGTTTTAAGAACAAGAGACACTAACGACTCCTACCCCTTTTTTTGGCCTTGGGCCCTCTCTCTATTACTCATGAACTAATAATGCATTATGTACACATGGGATACCCTAGGGATTGGACACAAAGATGATGTGAAGTACAGTTAATGAATGTTCTGTGCAGAACAAAGTGAAGATGTTTATAGCTTTTAATTTACTATAGTTTATTTCACAACTTTTACTTCAGGCTGAGTGGACAGAAGTATACATAACCCAGGCTCTAAGTAGTGCTACCCACTCCACAGCAAAAATTGATAGAGACAACAGCATACATATGGTTGGGTTTTGTAAATAGTGATTCTATTCTTAAAACTCAACAGACCTCTGGAAAAGATCTACATAGCAGCAAAGAAAGCAAAGCCTCTGTTTGCTTGTAGAGAATTTGTATTCCACATCAAACAAAGCAGAAATATACAGTCTTTAAAGGTTTAGACTTTTTAAAATTGATATATGTTATGTTTTAAAATTCAGAATAATGTTTTCAACAAAACTCTTGTTTCAGAGGCATTTTAGTTCCTTTCAAATGTGTGATTTAGTATCTTCGTTTTTAAATAAGAGAATATTCAGATTATGAATTGTCATTTTGTTAATTTATCAGTTAGAAATAAATTCATTCTTTACGTACGTTCCTTTGGCTCTATGCACTCTTATTTTTCCACATTCTGGGTAGGTTTTGTCACCCTGTATAGAGTAAAAATCCTAGAACCCTCAAGAGGGCAGCAGAGAAAGCCATTTGCAGTCTGAAAGCAGACCAAGTAAGTCTCTGAGAGGGTGAAAGCACCCTTCTGAGGTAGACGTCTGTCTTGGTACTCTTAGGCCTTTGTTCTCAGAGCTGTAGGATCAAATCATCTGGGAGGCTGAGAGTCCAGCATCCCTCTTGCAAATAATATCTTGCCTGATTGTTTACAAAACCCTTAAAGGGAAATGCTTCCTCTGCTCCTTCCTGTTATCATGTTTTACTGATTGCCTCCTGTATTCCAAGCATGGTGTTAAATGCAGGTGATACCCTGATGAAGAGTCTCTGCCCTCAAGGAGCTTGCAGTAGTTAGTATACAGATAAGAAGAAACTTCATTGTAGTGTAATGTGATGTCTATAATGGAAAGTTGGGAATTCCCTGGCGGTCCAGTGGTTAGGACTCCACACATTCACGGCGAAGGGCCTGGCTTCCTCTCTGGTCAGGGAACTAAGACCCCACAAGTCGCGCAGCATGGCCAAAAAAAAAAAAAAAAAAAGAAAGAAACTTGTGTAATGTATAGTGGAGGCGTAGAGAAAGGAGCACCTGTGTCTTTCTGGGTTAATCAGCCCATTATCACTACACTCCTTGTGTTTGTAATAAAAAAAAAAATCATATCTATTAATATTGACCTCAAATGCAGTTAAATCACGGCACTTTAGTCTACCCTTAACATGTTTTAGGATAATAGGAATATTTCCTGGTTTTCAATATTAATCTCTTAGTAATTATTTACATTAACTGATATTTAATACAAAGCTGAATTATGCATTATTTTCTTTGTGTATATGCATTGTAAATATATATACTTATGCAATACTCGTTTTTAATAATTTACTGTAGCCTGTTGAGTTTCAAGGGCACCAAGTGAAAGGATCAGCTACTAGTGCTGTGATGGTCAGAGGACACAGCTCACAGCTTGAATGCAGTCAGCTTCCAGATAGCATTGTGTATGAAAACTGCATGACAAACACTTGTTTTTTGACACCAGAGTTGCCTAGCACTTGTATGCAGATTGACTTCTTGCAGGTAAAAATATTTTTATAGTTGCATTTTGCCAAATCATTTTCTTTATGTCAGTACTAAATTTTGTAAACAGAGTATATTTAAATCTTTGTACAGTTGTAAGTTAAAGTTTAGTAAATTGACAAGAAGCATCATAGCTTAAGTCAAACTAAATAAGGCAGAAATATTTGAAAGTTTTATTGCCTTTTTCGGATCAGGAATTTAAAGGATCACTTTTCACTTCAGAGAATAGTAGGAATTCATGACAAGAGCAGATAGGCAGATTACATATAGAAAATGTATTCAATAGCTAGTAGATTTCTTTTTCCTTCTAATATCCACCCCTCTCCTTGCTAAGTATGACACCAAGTACCTCTCATTGCTACCAAATGGAGGAGGTTATGGAGAAAGGATGTATGCGTGTATTTGAAACAGTATCTATTAAAAAGATTTTTAAAAAAATTTTCCCTTTTTTATTAAAGCATAATGCACATACAAAATAAGCACACAGACCATTAGTACTCAGCTCAATAACTACTGCAAGGTGCACACACCCACGTAACCTCCACCCTTAAGAAATAGAGCGTTACCAGCATCTCAGAAGGCCCTTCTGCCCCCTTTCAATCACTGCCCCTTCCATTCTCCCCAATTAGTTTTGCTTTTAAAACTTTATATAGATAGAGTAAGACACAGTGTATTTTTTGTGTCTGGCTTCTTTTGTTGATCGTTGCAGTTTTGAAATTCATCCAGGTTGTTGCTTATGGCTGTAGTGTATTCATTTTCATTGCCAGTGTAAGATTCCATTGTGTAAATACACCCAGTATGCTCTTCAGTTGTTTGGGTCGTTTCCATTTGGAGGTTATTCCAGATAATACTGCTGTGAACGTTCATGTACTGTCATGTACTGTCATGAATGTGTACACACATGACATGCTTCCGTTAGTTACACCACCTAGAAGTGTGTTTGAGTCATTAGATATGCATGTCTTTACTTTTAGTAGATAATGTCAAACTGCTTTCTAAAATGGTTATTAGAGTTTTTATTTTCTATCAGGAATGTATGAGAGTCCCCATCACTCTACATCTTCATTAACACTTGGTGCTGACAGTTTTTGTTTTAAATTTTCGCTATTCTGGTGGGTATGTAGTGCTATTTCATTGCATTTTCCTGCCTAACAGTGAGGTTGGGACCTTTTCATATATTCTTATCCTTCTCTGTATCCTTTCTCATGAAGCGTTTGCTAAACTTTCTTCCCAATTTTTAATTGATGTACTTATCTTCCCTGACTCTGACTTATCTTTCACTCTTGATGCTTTTGATGAATGGAAGTTTATAATTTTCAATACAATTTATCTTGTTTCCTTTCTGATTAGTGCTTCTTTGTCTCATTTCAGAAGTCTTTCTCTACCCCAGCGTCATAAAGATATTCTCTCATGTTGTCTTGTAGAAGCCTGATTATTTTGCCTTTCACATTGTAATCTATAATTCACCTATAAATGATTTTTATGTATTGAGATACAGATAAAGTTTTGTATTTTTTCCCATACGGACATCCAGTTGATCTAGCACCATTTATTGAAAAGACTGTCTTTTCTCCATTCCTTTGCACTTCTCACCTTGCCATAAATCAGATGTCCATATGTTTGGGGTCTGTTTTTGGTTTCTATTCTGATTCATTGGTCTGGAGTTTTAGAAGTCTTTTTGTCTTATAAAGTATGTATTTTCATGCATTTTAAATCTTCTCACCTTGTTCTTAGCTTTTTGAATTTTTGCATATAGTACATTTTAGAATTAGCTTAACAGTTTCCACACGTACACATAAACATGTTAGGAATTTGATTGGAATTTCATTGCGTACATAGATCTTAGGGAGCATCAACATTTTTGTAATAATTGATTTTGCAATTTTGCAAAAAATACTTTATTTTCAATATTGTAATAATATATCCCTCTATTTCAGTCTTCTTTAATTTCTCCCAATAATGTTTTACAGTTTTGATATAGAGGTTCTCTGTATGTTATTTGTATGTTTGATTTGTAGGAACTCTTCCTATGTTAAGAAAATTTCTGTCATTTTTCCAAATTTACTAGTGTTTTGACTCTATTTATGATTTTTTCCAGAAATTCATTTTTAATATTTGTGTAAGCAGATCTATTAGTGTTTTCTTTTGTGGTTTCTGGAGCCCAGAACTCTTTTTTGGGGGGCGTGGAGGGCTGTGCTGTGGCAGTAGAAGCATGGAGTCCTAACCACTGGACTGCCAGGCAAGTCCCTGGAGCCCAGAACTCTTGTCTTCATTTAATGCTTCTTATTAATAAATCTTGATACTTTTATTAGCTGTTGTCATGGTTTTACATTATCTTTAGCATGAGCTAATTATTAGAGTGACTATGTTAAGTAAAATAAGTTATTTGTGAATTCCTCCTCTGTATTCTCCCAGACTCCTAGTATAGCTATATCATAATTTTTAGATAAATAGATATCAACATTTTCATTATTATAAATGTTTTAATATTTTTACTGCTGAGCCAATTAGTATACATTTTCTTTCTTTTATAATTTTTGAGTTTTTTTTCTTAGTTTGTGATTTAAAAAAAATTTGCTTAGTGGTCTTTGAATATTGGGATAAAGATTTTCCCACACCCTCCAGAATTTTATAAAATGCTCTTCAATACAGGAATCCACACAAATTCATCAGGTAATCTGTGTTAGTTGCTTTTTTTCCTAGGTCTTCCATCTGTCCACTGTAATCTGCATCATCTTGTGAAAGCCCTTTGCCTCTTTCCTAGCATGGGTTGTCAATATCTTGAACAAATTGCCTTTTTTTCTTGTTTTTCTAGAGCACATCTTGAGTACCTCCTAAGAAAGAGAGCATGGGAGGCTTGGGGGGCTTTACATGTTGAAAATGTTTTTATTCTGTTCTTACACTTGATTGATAGTTCACGTGAGTACAGAATTTGGATATGATGTTTCTTTTCTTTTTAAATTTAAATTTAATCATGCTTTCTCCTAGAAGTTTTAAGCATCTTTGTTCCTGGTGGTCTGAAATTTCACTGTGGTATGCCTCCCTTTAGATTTATTAATACCATATACTGGGTACTCAGTGAGTCTTTTCATCCTGTGGGTACAAGTTCACTGGTCCCATAAAAAGTTAAAAAAAAATAATTTCTTTGGTAATTTTCTCCCCACTGTTTTCTTGGTTTTTCTCTTTTAGAACTTCTGTTAAGTGTTTTCAGCCCATTGTATCCTTCTTTTTCAGCAGTCCCTGTGGACTCCAATTTCTGAGTGTTTTCATGGTTATTGGGGTTAATCCGTTTATTTCTTATTGGGCTTTCTTGTAGTAGGTACTTTGGTTTGACTTTCTTCCATATTGCTAAGCCTATACTCTTTCCCCATCCTCTTAATATATTGTAATTCAGGGTTACCATTATTTCTTAGTTTCATTAAAGGTAAGATGTGTTTCTGTTTCTCATTTCCTGTTTTTTTTGTTTTTGTTTTTGTTTTGAGAGGAGAATAAATTAGAGAAGTACTCCGTACTGAAAAAGATGTCCATTTGTTTTATTTTAAATTATTTTCACATACATCAGTATGGTCATGTTTTATATCCTGAGTTTATATAAAAAATTGTTCTAAGGCAAAATGACTAGGCTTACCAACATAGATAATAGCTTTTTGAAATAAATGTGACACATTGCTTGCACACAGCAGTCTCTGAACTTTACAGAATATCTTGCATTTCATCAAACCCTAAGATACTATCACTGATTTTAAGAAGTACCATTATATATATACCACTAAGAAAGAAGCACAATTAACATTACACAATGCTTTTTCACTGCCTTGTTTTAAATTAAAAAAGTCTTTTTTTAAATGTGGTAAAAAACATGTATCATAAAATTTACAATCTTAACCATTTTTATGTGCACACTTTGGTAATGGGAAGTATATTTACAGTGTTATGAAACAGATCTCCAGAACTCACCTTCACTTGGATTTTTAATGTTATATTTAGTGGAAGATTCTTTTAGATTTATTTGAGCAAAGAGTTTTATTGTATTTCACACTGCTTTGTTTTCTTGTCTTTCTGTGAACACAGTACTTTTTGTTCAATGCTAAATCCTAGTGTGATCTTTTTGAAGACATTTAAACAGCAGAATTGCTTAATATGTCTAATAGTAACAATGCACAAACTCATATTTAAGTGATCATTATTTGAACAGTATGACAGCTTTGCATATAGTTGCACTTGCACAGGCAAAGACAATTATGCCACAGCTGTTTCCTGTGCTGTAGAGATGTAAAAATGTCATTTTTGAGGTGCATCCCTATTTCAAAGATGTTAAGATGTAAGAAATGTGAGTCATAAGAATTGATGAAATATAATGTACTCTGCTTTCCCCGAATTGAATTGGCTTCATAACGTATTTCTTTCTGTTTCTCTGTCTCAAGTTATAACTGTAAACTCTATGCATATGTGTGTGTATATATAGGGAGAGGTAATGATAGGGATATGTACACACATTTTTTCCTAAACCGATAAATGGATCTCTATTTTCTAGTTCCCAGATGAAGAACAGTTTCCAAAAGGAGATACTAGCTTTAATATTGAAGACAATTTTCAAGTGATAGCTGAGTCTAATAAGGACTCAGCTGAAAATGATTGTAAGTAAATTATAAATAAAATATAACATTAAAAAGTTATTTGACATTGGACAAACTATTATGTAAAGATCCATGCTTTTTTTCCCCCACAGCAATTTTAGATTTCCCTCCTAAAGATTCAGAACATTTATATAATTATTTGGATTATAATTTTAAATCAACGGAGAGGACTTCGTGGGAAGCAAATAAGGTATAATGTAAACAAAAATTTTTGTTTGTTTATTTGTTTGTTTTTGGCTCTACCCCACAGCTTGTGGGATCTTAGTTTCCTGACCAGGGATTAAATCCGGGCCCCAACAGTGAAAGCGCTGAGTCCTAACCATTGGGCTGCCAGAGAATTCCCTAAACAAAATTTTAACAGGTGTGACTGAAAAATTTTGGTGGTCTTATAAGAAGTGACTCTATTAAAAACTAAAAAGATAAAAATCTTAAGAGTAGATGATTTTTTTAACATGAGCAAGAATGTTTACAAACAACCAGGCACCATTATTTTAGTAATGAAACCGCACAGAATAATTTGGTAGAATAAATAACAAAATGTGGATGACTGCTATCTTCTTTGTTATTCAGATGTTTTATTTTTTGCAATATGACATGAAATGAGAGGCATACATAATTAGAAAGGAAGAAATAGAATTAGATGAATCAATTAAAAATGAGATGTTTAAGAAGAATTTTGTAAAGGAGCTGAAAATAAGATAAACTTGAAAAGGTAAAGCTTTCCTAAACCAAATAGAAAACGTAACAGAAAAAGAGTCCCAAGAGTAGTAACAAATGATATACAATGCAATGCTTAGGCATGATCTTAACTGGAAATGTGTGGAATATGTGTGAACTTGACTATGAAATTTTACTGTGAAATATAAAATTTATGAATAAATAAGAATTCAACAGTATTTATGGACTGCCTTCTATAGATCAGGAACTTGTAAGACTTGGATATAGAGTGTTGGATAAAACAGGAATGATCTCTGTTTTTAAAGGCCAGCAGGGGAGAGAAGTGTTACTCAAGAGAACAAAGAAACTTGTTGTATAGAAAAGCTGTGAAGGTACTCTGAAATTATAGGGGCATCTAATTCATGGGTGATTAGGAAGGCTTCTCCAGCAGTGGCAGCAATAGGGGAAGAATATACCATGTAAAGAAACAGCAAGTGTAAATACCCTGTGATTGAAAAAGAGTTGATTGAGTTCAAGAATGTGAAAGGCCAAAGTAGCTGGATTGTGGAAAGTGACAGGGAAAGTGGTAATTAAATGAAATTGGGAAAGTGAGCAGGAGTAGACATACAAAGTCTTGCAGGTCTCGTTAAGAACTTTGATATTGCTCTATGTTCCACTGGGAAATCACTGAAGGGTTTTCAGCAGAAAACCTGTTACATTTTTAAAAGGTTTGGCTGGCTGCTATGTGGAAGATGGATTTGATGGGCAATGTGGTGAAACCAAGGAAAACAGTTAAGAGGAGCTGTAGATGATACTGACTTGAAGTGGAGATTGTGGCAGTGAAAGTATAGAGGAGTTGATAAATAGATTCAGATAAATTTTGGAGTTAGAAGCATGGATGTTGCTGGATTGGATGTAGAGAGTAGGGTGAAGGAAGGGGAGGAGAAAGACTCCTGGCTTTCTGATTTAACAACATGGACTGAGGTGGGCTTACTGAGTGAGTAAGATGCAAGACTGTGTTAGTTGGCTAGGGTTGCTGTAACAAAATACCACAGGATGAGTGGCTTAAACAACAAATTTGTTTTGTCACAGTCCTGGAAGGTAGAAGTTCAAGATCAAGTTTCTGGTGAGATCTCTATTCCTGGCTACCTTCTCACTATGTCCTCACATGGCCTTCCTTGGTATGTGCACATGGAGAGAGAAGGAGAGAGTGCACGCAAGCAAGAACTCTCTTGTTGTAAGGACACTAATTCTGGCAGATCAGTGCACCACTCTTACGACCTCATTTAGCCTTTACTACCTCTTAAAGGCCCTGTCTCCAAATACAGTCACGGTGGGGGACAGGGAAAGGAAGAAAGCAAAATAAAAGGTGTTGAGTCCTACTGGGGACCCTCTAAGAGGTCTATAAAACAAACTCAGAATTGCTCCCCCCTGGAGAAGGAGGAAAGTAAGGTGTTTATGTACCAATTCCCATCCTGCTTTGGCTGAAGGTTACTCCTGGGCATACTCACCACTGGGCCCTTTTGGCCTGCCCTACCTGCTGTCACAGCCCACTCCCCCAGCCACCGTCCTCAGGCCGAATGATGCACGTGCTCGAGCTAGGAAGCCTGGGACAGGTAGGGAGCAATTCCCAACTGTAGATGACCTCATGGATGGGCCAGGGAGACGTGGCCCGGACAGCAATAGCGTCTGTTACAGTGGTTAGCGGTGGAAATTTTAGGGAGTTGTCAGTGCGCTGTGCTTCCCTCCATGTGGAGGAGTCTGTCTGCAGGGAGAGAGAGAGAAGCGGACTTTCAGAGAAAGAGTCAGAGTTACGGCAGCAGTGGAAGCCCTGATTCCAGCTGGTTTTGAGGCCCAGGCCCCAGTTTTGTCTGTTCAATAGGTATTAGATTTTTTTTTTTTAAAGAAATTTATTTATTTATTTAATTGGCTGTGTTGGGTCTTTTTTGCTGTGCAAGGGCTTTCTTTTTAGTTGTGGTGAGTGCAGGCTACTCTTGGTTGTGGTGTGTGGGCTCCTCATTGCCGTGGCTTCTCTTGTTGCGGAGCATGGGCTCTAGGCGTGTGGGCTTCAGTAGTTGCAGCACATGGGCTCAATAGTTGTGGCTCATGGGCTCTAAAGCGCAGGCTCAGTAGTTGTGGCTCACAGGCTTAGTTGCTCCACGGCATGTGGGATCTTCCTGGAGCAGGGATCGAACCCATGTCCCCTGCATTGGCAGGTGGATTCTCAACCACTGCGTCACCTAGGAAGCCCGGTATTAGATTTTTAAAGTAATTAATTTCTGGGAGCAGCAAGAAAAAATACTGTTCTAAGGAGAATAACATACAGAATAATGTGACTATTCAGATGTGGAATATATCAAAAAAGTTTATTCCATTTAGGAGCAATATTTTGAAGTTTAGATCCTAGACCTGAGGACATAAAAGAAAGCTGTTCAGTCTTGCAGGAAGTTTTACATTCACAGCTCCGAACATGAGTGCTGATTAAGCCTGAGCCCCTTAGACTGGAAACTGATCTCCACAACCAAATCCCCATAACCCAGGTCAATCCAAATCAGAATCTCACCCATTTCAAATAAGTCCAATAGGTTTTATGCTCTGTATTTTACTGTTATTCTTGTTTATTTTATTTTATTTATTTATTTATTTATTTATTTATTTTTATTCTTATTTATTTTAGTGAGTTTATTCTATCCTGCCCCTTTTGGAAGAAACTTTGCTCCACTATAGCTCTACACAATGTGCTTGAAAACATTGTTTTTACAATACAGTTACTAGAATTCACTCAAATTGTAGGGGAAAAAATTCATTAAGAAGATTTTGGTCTGTAGTTTTGTCTCTTCTTTCTGGATAGGTGACATCACCAGAAGAAAAGATCTCAATGTTAAGCCCTGTTTCTACTTTATCTTTGAACTCAAGAGATGAAGACTTCACGCTAGAATTCTCTGAGGAGTCCCTGAAAGCAAGATCTTTATCTGGTGATCTTCACTTTCTCAACTTAGATAGTTGCTACCATGTGGCTCTAATCTATCTGTCCATGTAAAATGAAGTTTTTTATTTGTGAGATTGTTACTAAACTAAAAGTAATCTTGAAACCAGATTCAGTGTCTTAAGCCCTCAAGCCTTCCCACACCCTCTCTCTCCCTTTTGACTTTTTCTCTTGCAGGTGGCTCTTACTTCCAAATACAACACTCCCTTCTAGCTCTCTAGTTCCTTCTTATTTCTCCTCTCATCTTCTCATCACAGACTTCTGAAAGTGCCTTCTACCATTGCCAACACTTCTCACAGCCTGGCGCCTCTATAGCCCCTTCCCCTCCCAGGGAAAGGATTCATTGTGAATGTCTGGTCATGGTTGACCTTAGCATAACCTCTTAGTTTCCCCTCTTTTGCTTTGGGATCCTGGCAATATCAAGGAACTCTTCAACTGCTCCTACCTCAATGGCATTCTCAGGCCTCTGTGTTTTCATACATTTTGACTCTTCCCTATGACTAATTTCCTGCTTCTTGATAAGTATAATACATTCTATAGGATCCCTTTCACTAACTTTTCTTTTTCTCTCTCTTTTCTTGTAATCTCATCAATGTAGCTTCCCTTGATTCTGAAGTTATGTTGGGTGAGGGGTGAAGTTGTAGATAATTTTTTGGTCATGGGTGGATGATATAAAAATAAAAACTGTAACGTGTCTGGGTGGTTGGGTTGGAGAAGGTTTAGTGGGTGCGGTTGGTAGAGGAAACAGCTAGGAAAGAGTCAATATGGGAGGAGCGGGTATCTAAAACAAATGAAATGACAGTGGCATGTAGATGATTCTCACAGTTATACCATGAATCTTTTACTAGTTAATGAGGTTTTAACTTTTCTGTCTGTGTTGCTTGATCAGCTTTTGAGAGTTACAACATAACACTTTATAAAAGAATATCATTAACTCACCTGTTGTTCTGCTACTTTCCAAGTGTCCTTCAGCGTTTATTCTCAACAAAATAGAAACTCTGTCAAGAAGGTACATTATTATAAAATAGGAAACCATAGTATTTCAGATAAAAACTTTAAGCTTATATAGTTCCCATGCAGTATTATTCATTCTTTATTTATTCAGCAAATATTACTGCTTTTTACATTTTCAGGAATGTATCAATTACGAACGATGCTGACAGAAGAAATTATAAAACTCAGCCAAAAATCTGCCATAACATGAGTTTACCAGAGTTTAACTCTTATCACATAACAATATATCAAAATAAAGCTAAAAGTCTTTACCCTGAAGGTCAACGTATTAGTTCATGAATATAATAAATATATAAAGGAAGTTATGACACATCAATAAATAAACCTTGAACTTCAGTCTCTGGAGAAGGAATGTAAAGTTGAGAACAAAAAACTAGTTCTGGGTTCTTGTCTTAACTCTGCCAATTGGTAGTCATGTTACCTCTAGGCCTTGTTGGTGACCTCATCTGTAAAATGAGAATGATGACTCCCTTCTTGGCTATAAAGTACTTTGAAAACTAAAGTGTTATGCAAGATATAATGTAGTAATTGGGGTGTGGGGAGTTAAGTGGAAATCCTTAGCTAAGAGGGAAAAGAAAAAGAGAAGGATTTCAAGTTTATCAACCTTAAAAAAGTTTATTTTTTTGAGACTAAAACCATTAAATTTTTTTCAAGGAAATTGAGTTTTTGTTTGGTTGGTTTTTGGTACAAGGCATGTTGGTAATTTTGCTTTTTTGTATGGATGCCCACTGTTTTCTGGAGATTGGGTGATGTCTGTAATTCATTTTTATTTAATTAGCTTTTTTTTTTCAGTAATGAAAAAATCAAGTTCTCTGGAGACTAAGAACCTTCAAAGGCTTTCATTAGTAAGTAGAACCAAAGTTCCACTTATTACTTTGCCACCTGCCATCGGGCCACCTGACTTAGATTCTTGTTCATATGTAATCGACTGTGACAGGCAAGAGTCTTCTGGTTGTCCCATATTCAACTTGTGTGAAGAGTCAGAGGTTCCTTCTTTTAACTTTGGGCCTGAGGACCAAAGCGAAATTTCTTTCTCTAAAGAATCTAGGGAAGTGACTCCAAGGGATGTTTTACTTCTTGATAATATATCTACTCAAAGCAAGTGGCTGAAATATCAAAACATACTCCAGTGCAACTTGACTACTCCAAACAGAGTTGATCAGAAAGTAACAGATGGCTTCTTTGCTGAGGCTGTTTCTGAGATGCATTTTAGTGACACAGGTGAAAGACAGAGTGATGCTGTGAATGAAAGTTCTGTAGACTCTGTGCATTTGCAAATGATAAAACACGTGCTTCAACAACAGGAGCAGGATTTTAGCAGTCAAGATTTGGTTTCCAGAAAGAAGGCATTTTCTTTGAATTTAAAGCAGACTTCTAAGACTGAGGAGATTCAAAATGTGTTAGGAGAGTATGCCTGCTACAACTGCAGTGTAACAGGAGATTTACAGGTGAGGAAATGTACTAGCGTTTTCTTGGTGCATCTTTTCCAGAAGTTATTATCTGAATTTCAACAAAAGAATTGCCAAAAACATACAGGTGCAATGATTTTAGTCTTGGAGCCAATGGCTTTATTTTTTTTTAGAGTTTTCCAAAACTCTTGCTACAGTCACATCTTCTTTGACTTATGATCTTTCCTAGAGGTTGTGAACATTAAATGAAGTTATATATTTGAAAGTGTCTGGTACAGTATCTGGCACATAATAAGTACTTAAATTTAGCTCTGTTTCTACCATCACTTCCACTTCTACTAGTATTATGATTGTTTTCTATTTATTTATTTATCTATTTATTTATTTATTTATTTATTGGCTGCATTGGGTCTTTGTTGCTGCGAGTAGGCTTTCTCTAGTTGCAGAGAACGGGGGCTACTCTTTGTTGAGGTGCTCGGGCTTCTCACTGCGGTGGCTTCTCTTATTGCAGAGAGCTCTAGGCTTCTCTTATTGCAGAGAGAGCTCTAGGCGTGTGGGCTTCAGTGGTTGTGGCACCTGGGCTTAATTGCTCCATGGCTTGTGGGATCTTCCCGGACCAGGGATTGAACCCGTGTCCCCTGCATTGGCAGGTGGATTCTTAACCACTGCGCCACCAGGGAAACCCATGATTGTTTTCATTTTTCACTGTCAGCTCAGTTTTGCTGATCAGATCATTATTGGGGTATAGGTACATCTTATTATACATTGGTTACAAACAACTCTTACTCTAGTTGTAACCAGAAATAGAGATACATGATGATTCACTCACATCAGTTAAGTTTTTCCTAGCAGAAATATTTAAAAACTTATTAAGGGGCAGACAAGAAAAGTTAGTCTTATTTATCATTAAAAGTACCATGCCATAGCCTTTCTTGCTATACTTCATTTCTCATTGAAAATTAGAAAATGATTTTCATGGATTCTGTGAATCAAAAGAAAAATTTATTTTCTTTAATATATCTATGGAATTTTCTTATTAGTAAACAGTCTTTTTCTGGAGTTGTTAGAATAACTTGAATTATTCCATTTCAGGAGATAAATGACTCTGAGCTATGCTTCCCAAGTGGGCAGAAAATAAAATCTGCATATCTTCCCCAAAGGCAGATTCACATACCAGCTGTTTTTCAGTCTCCTGCTCACTATAAGCAGATTTTTACATCTTGTCTCATAGGTATGACTGATATCTTTTTATTTTATTATGATTGATTGCTGCTTAATGTAAAAAGTTTAGCTGTAAGAAAGTGCACTATCTTATTTTATGAAGTTTTACATTACATTTTCTACTTGAGATTTGTTATTTTTTATATATTTAATCCAGTTTTTGACAGTAAGTTATATTTTAATTTCAGATTGAAATTGAGTTTTAAGAGTGGGAAATGACAGCATTATCTTTTTCAAGGTGTAGTGTAAAGTTTTTTTTAAACTGGAAGTGTTACAGATGGTTTTGTTAAATTAAGTAGGAAATTTTAAGTATGGTGCATGATTAGTTTTGGAAGTTTGTTTTGTACAAGAGTAAAACTAGCCTTTTAAAAAATGGATGTTAGTATTAGGTTATAGTTTACTCTCTCAAAAGGCTGTTTTCAAATTTAGCTAATACATATCTGATAGTACATATCCGATACAAATGTGAAATTATTTTGTATTTAATTTTTATTTGTATCTATATATTTTTAAAATTATCTTTAAAAATTTTTTGTAGAGCATTTAAATATATTGCTGTTTGAGTTGGCACAAAGGTTGCACAAAGCTCTCTCAAAAGTTGACATATCATTTTACACATCATCAAATGGAGACAAACTGAAAAATGTAGAAAATAATGTGCCATCCTGCCATCATCAGCAGCCTGCAAAACTTGTCATGGTGAAAAAGGAAGGTCCAAATAAGGTATCGTTCCCTCTTCCCCTCCTTTTATGAGACTTGCTTGTCTCATGAAAGGCTTAGGTACCTATTGCTTTATAACAAGCTTGAAGAGTAAGTCTTGACTAGAAGCCTTCTGCTAGAGGCATTAGTAACTAACATATAGTAAACTCTCAATACATTTTTCCTGAAAGATGATCTGCATTTGTGGATACAAAAATATGAGTTAAGATCAATCTTCAAATTGCTTAGGAACTTGTTGCACAGTAGTGGATGGAGAGAGAGATGTAAAAGAAAATTTTATATAATACTGTAATTGACAAAGTAGGAGGGATATGCCCAAATTACAGTGAGAGCACTGAGAAGGGAACATGTCCCAACCTGAGGGCTTAGAGAATGCAGAGATGAGCCTGAAGGAAGTAAAGGTTGAAACTGGTCTACTATGTGATCCCTAGTACTAGTAACATAACCGGTAAGGCCAGGCGAATAGAAAAGCATACTGACTTAATTTATGTTGCTGATAACATTACTACGGAAGAAGTTAAGTTAGTGAAGTGTTTGTAATATTGACTGATGGTTTGTACTCGTAAGATTGTACTTTCACGCATAATAATAAAACTCTCCTCCATGGCTTGCTTATTCCACTTCATCATTAGTTGACTGTGTAAATTTGGTTTTAAATTTAGTTGTCAAAAGCAAGAATTCATAAATAATATTATAACCATAGAATAAAATATTATAGAGCCACTAAAAGTCGTTTTTTTTTTCTTTTTAAGATTATTTGATGATATGATTATCATGCTCATGGTATGTTGTTGGGTGTAAGGGTGTTATCTGAGTTTTATTTAAACCATATACATGTGTGTATCCTCGTGTGTGTGAATGCGTGCACTTATGTGAGTGAGAAAAAAGTCTAGAAAGAAATGCACGAGATGTTCCCTGTAGTTGTTTTGGGGCAGCTTTCAGGTTTTCTATAGTGAACATTTTAAGTCAGAAATCAATAAATAGTATTTTTCAAATAAGCTTTTATTCTCAGAACAGTATAATTTTTGATAAAAAGAAAAAAATGGAAAAGCAGGTGGTTTTAAGTTTTAATTTATTGTTTAAATTAATAAAAAGATTAAGTTGTATAGTGGTTAATTTATTGGAGTACATTAATGCCAAGTAGCCTTTATAAAAGTCTTGACAAACATAGTGCAAAAATAGCAAGAAAACAAAACAAAACATTATTTTCCTCACTAAAGTTTTAATATCTTTTCCCCCTTAGGGTCGTCTCTTTTATACCTGTGATGGACCCAAAGCTGACCGATGTAAATTTTTTAAGTGGCTTGAAGAAGTGACCCCAGGATATTTAACACAGGAAAAATCTCTACCTAGCATGGTTTTAAGTGATATAAAGAGTATTGGCTTGTACTTAAGAAGTCAAAAGATACCCCTCTATGAGGAATGCCAGCTTTTCGTGAGGTATGTTTTATGGTGCCAAGTAATTGCCTCTAATTATATCAGAAAATAGTAACCTCACAGAATTATGATCAGTTTTCTAAGATAGGAAAAATATCTAAAAGATAGAGTACCTCAGTTTTTATAACTATAAAATGGGAATAATTCCCTAAAGCTATTTTTGGCCCCCTCTAAATATTGAGCAGTGTCAGCAATATCAGGATCACTGGCGGGAATGCCATTTTTCTAACCATTTTTACATATAATCTTAATCCTAAGGGAAACCCTATCAAACAAATCACGATAATTTTTATCAGCACAGGATACTATGTATTAGTCATTCACAAGCCTGAACTACATAGTTTTTAGGATAATAGAATGCTACTTTTTGGAAACATGTCTTATAAAAGTTGGATTACCCAAAAAGTAAATATAATGAGCATTTGCATGGTAATTTAACAATAACAGCATTTATTGAGAGCTTGTGTAGGCCAGGCACTCTTCTAAGCACTTTGTATGTATTATTTCATTTAATCATCATCATTTATAAGAGATGGTAATATGATAATTTATTATTCCATGTTACAGTTTTAGAAACTGAAGTACCATATCTTGTAGCTACTATTCCTATCTCAATCTCTTTTAAAACTAATGATGTTTCTGTGAGGCTTGCTGTTTCCTTCCTTTGACACAGTGTATTTTTATTGTGTATATATGTATGAAAGTATATAAAATACACACTCCCTGGTTCTTTCCTCTTCATACTGTATTTTAAAGATTTTTAAAAAAAATTTGTACCTTCAAACTTCGTTATAAAGTAATTAAGTCCTGCAGATGTAATGTACAGCATCGTGACTATAGTTAATATTACTTTACGGTATATTTGAAAATCGGTGAGAGAGTGAGAGTTCAGATTACAAGAAAAAATTTTTATTTAAAAAAATTTTGTACATGCAGTGAGTTCTTCAATGCTTTTTTGTTTGTTTATTTTTTTTTATTTTTGGCTCTGTTGGGTCTTTGTTGCTGTGTGTGGGCTTTTCTTATTGCGGAGCACGGGCTCTAGGTGTACGGGCTTCAGTAGCTGCAGCGCATGGGCTCAGTAGTTGTGGCACATGGGTTTAGTTGCTCTGTGGCATGTGGGATCTTCCTGGACCAGGGCTCGAACCCGTGATCCCTACATTGGCAGGCGGATTCTTAAACCACTGAGCCACCAGGGAAGTCCCCTTCAATGCTTTTTTTTTTTTTTTTTTAATTTAATTTAATTTAATTTTATTTTTTTTGGGGGGAATGCTTTTTTAAAAAATTCAGTTCATTTACAAATAAAAACAGTTCACTCACTTTCTTCACAAGAAGAAAACTTTGTAACTGTGTGGTGATGAATGTTAACCAGACTTATGCTGATAATTTCACAAAATATACATATATCAAATCATTATGTTGTACACCTGAAACTAATATAATGTTATATGTCAATTATATCTCAATAAAAAAATTCATACCTTAATATTCAAATTCAGCTTTGTCTTTTACTCATTTTGTAGAAAAGGATTTGATTTTCAAAGAAAACGGTATGGTAAACTAAAGAAGTTTACTACTGTAGATCCTGAGTTTTACAATGAACCTAAGAGCAAACTTTATCTTAAGCTGAGTCGGAAGGAAAGTTCTTCGACTTACAGCAAAGGTCAGTGGATCTAATTATGTTGTGACTCAGTCTAGCCTTGTATCTCAGTTACATACAGTTCTGTAAATTCTTTATATTGAAGAGATTTTTAAGAGTACAGTTTCATAGTACATATTGTGAATTACTGCATAATGAATTAGACCATTTCTAAAAAGCGTATTTTATTTTCCCCCACCCCTGAAGAGCATATTTTAAATTTTAGTTTTTCAAAAAGCTTTATTATAGGCTACCAAAAACTGTTTAATTTTGTTTAAAAAATCACACTAAGCTCTTGGCATCATAAGTATACTGAATGAACTGTACCCTGAACCTAATATCAAAAATAAGCTGAAAATGTAATGAGTTTATTGATACTTCTGTCATTGCTGCACAATATGACAACATTGGACCCCATATTTGGAAATAAAATCCTTAAAAAATTTTTTTCTGAGGACCTTAGGTACACTAAGTTGGGTTAACTATTATCTTTGGTTTCATGACTTACTCTTGTCATTGATCCTCACCTAGCTTGCTTTAGTTATTTCATTAGTTGTTTTAAATGATATAAGAAACTGTGAATCAAGAAAGCAAAGTTAAATCTGCTACCTTATAGCTACCTGCATTTAATACAAAGTAACCCCACTAGCTCATCTAGTTGTCTCTCCTAACCTAAGGCAGTTATCATTTTGATCCCTATGTTCCTGAACATCTTGCTTTCCTTTGTATGTAGGTTTACATAAATGAATTCCTAAAAAGCATATTTTAAGTTCTTTTAAATGTTATTCAAGTGATATAACTCTGTATGTAATCTTTTGGAATGTATCTTTTTCACTTAATAGTATATTGCTGCAATATATACATAGTATTGATGTTGATCCAAAATCTAGTCTAGATTACTTGTTTTGACTGCTGTGTAATATTTCATTTTGTGAATATGCCACAGTTCATTCATTCACTCTTCTATTGATGGTCATTTGGTTTCCAGGTTCTACCATAGTGAACACTGTGCTGTGAATATTCTTGTAGTATCCTATAGATGTGCAGTAGTTTCTTTTGGATATAATCCTAGGGATGAAAATGCTGTTACAGAATATGAAAATGCCTCCACAAACCTTTAGGCTATAGTACCAAACTGATGTCTAAAGTGGTTATGTCGGTTTATACTCCTACTGTCTTGTGGCTCAGCGTACTCAAATGGGTATAAAAAGATCTCATTGCAGCTTTAGTTCTCATTTCTCTGCTTGCCAGTGCTGTTGAACAGCTCTCATGTTTATTAGTTACATATTTCTTCTTCCCCATTTTATTATTGTGTTGTTTATAATCTTATTTATATATAGTTCTTATATATTTTTCATGTTAGTCTTTTGTCGATCATGTATATTGTGACTATCTTGCTCCCCATTTGCATCATCTTTTCACTATTTTTTTTAATTCTTTTTTTTATTATCTTTATTTATTTTTGGCTGCGTTTGGTCTTTGTTGCTGTGCGTGGGCTTTCTCTAGTTGTGGGGAATGGGGCTACTCTTCATTGCAGTGTGTGGGCTTCTCTTTGTGATGGCTTCTCTGGTTGCGGAGCACAGGCTCTAGGCGCACAGGCTTCAGTAGTAGCGGCATGCAGCCTCAGTAGTTGTTCACTGGCTCTAGAGTGCAGGCTCAGTAGTTGTGGCTCTTGGGCTTAGTTGCTCCATGGCATGTGAGATCTTCCTGGATCAGGGCTTGAACCTGTGTCCCCTGCATTGGCAGGAGGATTCTTAACCACAGCGCCACCTAGGAAGTCCCTAAACAAATAATCTTAATGCAAGATTTTTCAGTCTTAATATGCGATTTGCATTGGACTTTCCAAGGTGGGAATGTAGTTTTCTTTAAACAACAGTTTTTTCCTTCATACTCATAATGGGTCAAATAATATGTCATTAAGTTATATAATTATAATAGCAAATCAAATAAGTTTTAGAACAAACGCAGTTGACTCTTTTTAAGTGTAAATTCAACTGATGGTAGAAAAGTGTACAAGGTATTCTTGAAAGCAGCCTACTAGCTATGAGTGATCTATGTACTATGGAGAAGAAAGGAGAATGTTAATTAATCTGGAACATCTGTTAAGTGGAAGTCTGTTAAGAGAACTTGTGTTCTATCCACGGATTGCCAACTTTATTTAAGCATAGAAACCATTCCATGGCGGAGCATCTTTTTAGACTAATATTCTACCTTGGGAAACTCAGATGTAGCTATAAAACTGCTTTATAAGAGAAAGATGAGTTAGATGTCTTTGCTTTATTTACAGTGTTTTTTAAAAAAATAATTATAAAGTAACTTTAAAAACGTAAAACTAATTGAGTTAAAAATATGGAAATGAAATGTTATGTGTTCGGGTCTCTGGGTGGAATCTTGTTGGTGATAATAACTAAGTTTGTTTTTTGAGAAATAGTGTAGGACTAAGCATCAAAGAAATCCAAGGTAGCTTTGGATGGAGCAGTTCTGAGTCCTTTAAAAGTGTTTGTCTTTTCAGATGATCTTTGGGTGGTTTCAAAAACCCTAGACTTTGAATTGGATACTTTTATTGCATGTAGTACTTTCTTTGGCCCATCATCTGTCAATGAGATAGAGCTACTACCTTTGAAAGGTTATTTCCCTTCAAATTGGCCCACTAACAGTAAGTATTACTATGCCCATATTAATTTGTATTAAAAAAGAATGAAAGACATGTGATACACTGTGAGCAAGAAATGCTAACTTTGTGTGGGATTGTTTGATTAAAGCCAACAAAAAAATCCACCTCTACTTCCTATTATTATATACAATGTTCTTGAAAATGTGTATGAAAGTTGAATATCTAAATATTTCTGCAGCTCAAGTCTCAGAGGGCTAACAATATAATAAAGTCTTGACCCCTCACTTAAGTATTTTGTTAAAGTTGAATTTTACATGGTATATACCCAATTTCTAAAAATATAAATATTACACTTATAAATAAGAATTTTCTTAAATAGTTTCTTAACATCAAGTTCTGGTTCTTGATTTATTTAATTCTCTTGGTTTATTCTAGTAGTATACATTTAGTAAACAAATCATTTATTTTTACATTGAGAAGGTCTTACAGATTTTGCAAGAGATTTTGTGAGCAGTTGAGCAGGAGGGTATGATTTTCATTTTGAGGCTATTTTATCATCTGCCTTAAGAAATTCTTAATAAGACAGTAGGCTATGAGCCTTATTTTTCTTTTAATAAAGGAAGCTTTAGTAAGCTGAATCCCTATCCAGTTCTGTAAATCTGTATACTTCTCTATACATTTTGATCTCTGGAATAATTTCTGATGGTCCAATTTGATCCATAACTAATTAAGAAACAGCATTTAATGACCCATTTCAAGTATTTCACAGATATTTTTAACTTGATTTTTTTTCCTTTAGAACTGAATAAACCTAGTCGACCAGCTTGAGTTCAGTAAGAGCCTAATTAAGTGAACATTTGTCATTTTTCTTATGCACATTTTCATATTTGTTGCACTTGTTTCCTCACCAATAACAGCATTCTGATTTTCTTCTTTCCATATATTTCTATAAAATAATTGAGGAAGAAATGCAAGAAAATGTTAAAAAATTCCACAAACACTACTGTACAGTGCAGTGTGGTATGCTGATTAAATTGAACCGGCTGTTAAAGTGTCACCACACCCTAACTCAAAACAGTTGTTCTTGTTCATTAACTGACCTCTGCACATACTTAAGGGTTCATTTTATGTTGTGTGTCCTGAGCTATATGAACATTTAATAGACTTTTTTAATGGTTCATTTCATTTACATTAAATGTTCATTTTCCACATTCTGCCTACAGCAGTGGTCCATGCATTATTGGTTTGTAATGCTAGCACAGAGCTGACCACTTTGAAAAATATTCAGGACTACTTTAATCCAGCTACTCTACCTCTAACACAGCACCTATTAACAATGTAAGTCATTATTTACCTTTGGGTCATTGGTATTAAAAAATAGTGACTAATCGTGAAGGGGAAATGCAATAAAAGTACATTACATAAATTTTTTCCAACAAAGTGTTAATTTTCTTTCAGGGATTATGAGGTTTACTGTTTGTCAGTAAGGGGGAATATACATCATTTCCCAACAATCTACCCATTCATCCATCTGTTTATTTATTTATTGTGGTTTGGGCTAATAAGGGTTACTGCAAATTTTTTTCCTTTGTCAAGAAATAATTTTTTAAGGATCTTTTGAGTGTTTTTATTTATTTATCTGTACTTTTATGCTACAAATTATTTAACATTTAAAACATTTAAAATTATGTAACATTTTATAGCTTGAATCCAGTATGTATAGTGATTCTAATTTTATTCTTGACATAACTATATCTCATTTTTAATTTCTCAAGCACCATACCCCTTTTTTATTATTTTTTATTTATTTTTAAAATAAATTTATTTATTTATTTTATTGGCTGTGTTGGGTCTTCGTTGCTGCACACAGGCTTTCTCTAGTTGCAGTGAGTGGGGGCTACTCTTCGTTGTGGTGCACAGGCTCCTCATTGTGGTGGCCTCTGTTGTGGAGCACAGGCTCTAGGCACGTGGGCTTCAGTAGTTGCAGCACACAGGCTCAATAATTGTGGCTCATGGGCTCTAGAGTGTAGGCTCAATAGTTGTGGCGCACGGTCTTAGTTGCTCCGCAGCATGTGCTATCTTCCTGGGGCAGGGGTCAAACCCGTGTCCCCTGCATTAGCAGGTGGATTCTTACCCACTGCGCCACCTAGGAAGTCCCCCTTTTTTAAAAATTGGGAGCGACATTATATTGAATTCACTAAAATGAAGGAAAAGATCTAGTTTCTAATTTGGAATGTTATGAACTAACTTGAGGTATTTCATTTTTTTCACCATAATGACTTCCTAGGTAAAAAAAATAAATATCTTTATCCATTATGTCATTTATCTACTTTGAAAGGAATTCAGTCTTAATAGAAATAGAAGTAAAACCAGTTTATTGCAGTTTTACCTTAAATGGAGGCTAATAATTATCTAAGTTGTTTTTGTTTAATAGAACATGGACTTTAAGTCAGTATACGACTTATCAGCTGTGTGCTTTGGGGGAAAAAGTGTTAATATTTCTGTGCCTCTATTTGGGATAATTAACTACTTAGTATTGTTGTGAAGATTACATCAAGTAACATGTAAAATGCTTAGCATAATGCCAGCACATAGTAGGTTTTCAACAAATGTTAGTTCTCTTCCACCCTCCTTCAAATTGGGGTATATATTCATTTGTGTTTCCAAAAAAATGTTCTCTGTGATGCATACAAAGTGAAGGCTAAGTTATGACTAGGTCTACTCACCTGTTTCAGAAGCCCCTCATTTAAAAAAAATTTCATTTGCTGCCGTTTTACAAGGTCTTCATCAACTACAGTGAACAACAAGAGAGTCAGTAAGAGAAAATTTATCCCACCAGCCTTCTCGAATATCAAGACAAAATTTGAACTACTCAGTATAGGAGCAACATTGCAGTTAGCTAGTGAGTTAATTCAGGCATACAAGTTAAACAAGGATCAAGCTACAGCTCTAATTCAGACAGCTCAAATGATGGCATCACGCGAAAGTGCTGAAGAAGTAAAGGAACTGGGAACTCATACCCTCCCTATCACAATCATACACGGTAAGAAGCAAGAAAGAAAATGGTTCTAGTAACCCAACCTGCTTGCTTATAATTTCCTAGTCAAACAAGATTCCAGAATAACTCTACGTTTTTCAAATCTGAACCCACTTTGGTAAATTGTTAGATGAGAGCAGAACTGACCACCCTAAAAGGGAGAATAGGCAGCATATCTGATGAATGGGTAGCATTATATTCTCATTATCAAAGTATGCAGATTTGATCTAGATATCTGTGTGCTGCTATGAATTAATTAATTCCTAGTCAGCTCATCATCCTTCATAGTAGCTATTCCAGACCTTCATTCTGCTCATAATCCCATCCTTGCCCCTGCCCCACTCTCTCTCTGAAATTGATCTTGTATCTAAAACAGGAAAGGGAGTTCATGACAGAAACTCATTTCCATGTCCTGCCTTCCTTTTCTGACTTCCCTAAGTAGGGACCTATTCTTATTCTTTTGGTTCTGTCCCAGTGAAGAAGCATTACTTTCTCCTCTTCAGAGCTACAACTTCTAGCTGTTCCCTGTTTAACTCATTTCCTCTCACAGACCTCGTCCCTGAAGCTGATCCTACTTTTTGTCCTATTTTGAGGATCTGCTTCACATCCACTCTGCTGACCAAGCTAGACACTTGGGAGTCATGCTAGATTCTTTTTCTCCCTAGATTGAGTGACTTTCTCTTAATCCTCCTCCATCTCTCTTACTGTTTGTCTCCCCTCATCAGATCAGTCACTGAGATGTCCCTTTTAGTTTGTACCTATTTTTCATATTGAGTCTCTTCTCACCAACTCATTCACACCTCCTCAACCCAAGCCTTCATCATACCTCCATATGGCCTAGTTGGTGAAACTTCTCTGTAAAATGGGGTTTGATAATAGCATCTGTCTGATAGGTTTGGAGGATTAAATGAGTTAACATAGATAAAGGATTTAGAATGGTGCCTGGCACATGGAAGGCGCTTAGTAAAGCTAGCACAGTCTTCCTGGGATGATCATCTCACACAGCTTTCTAATTGATCTACCTTTAGTTTTACCTTTCTTCATATTTTCACTCCAGTAGTTTTCTAAGAAAAAAACCAGTCTGATTAAGTTAGTTCCATTGCTTAAAAGTCTTCATTGATTTCCCCTGGTCTTTAAGATAAAATTCAAACTTTTAGCCACAGCAAGCAGAACTCTTGTGATTTATCCCCTTGCCTGCCTTGTCACACAGCCTCATCTCTGGCCTGTTTGCTACAGGCTGTGCAGAATTACTTATCAGTTATGTGCTTTGTCATGCCTTTGCCTAGAAGGACCCTTTCTTTAACAGTCAGGATATCTTATCCTGGAAGACTTAGTTCTGCTATTCTTTTTATTTTTAGGAAGCATTCCCATCTCCACCAAAGCAAAGAGAGATGTTCTCTCTCTGATACCAGCAATGCTACTTACTATATTGTCTTACCATTGTTCTTTGCTTCTCTATCTTCCTAAGTAGACTATGGTCTCACTAAATATGGAAGTCTTTTGAATATCTATATATTTATCCCTTGTGCTAATTAGGCACATAGTAGGTATGCAATTAATGTTTTTTGAATAAATTACTTAAATGAAGGAGAGAGGGAGATAGATAAATGAAATATTTCTTGTGCTTTTCAGAAATTTGTGATATTGCCTTTATTTTTTTTTCCCCTTCAAAATAATTAGGTGTTTTTGGAGCAGGAAAGAGTTATTTGCTGGCAGTGGTGATTTTGTTTTTTGTGCAGCTATTTGAAAAGAGTGAAGCTCTTACAGTTGGAAATGCAAGACCATGGAAACTTTTGATTTCTTCTTCTACTAATGTAGCTGTTGACCGAGTACTTCTTGGGTAGGTATGACAGGTGTATTTAAGTTCCTAATGTTTTAGGTTATAGTTGAGAGAGTCAGTCCACCATAGGCCCTGAGTGTCCATTCACATTTTTGTTGGGAATGCCAAACATGCAAGGGTTTTATCTCTGATTCAAGAAGCAGCATCCATGAAACAGTAACAGGCTAACTTATTAGTTTGTAGGTAGGATAAAAATCACATACAAAAACTGACAGTTTTGGCAAAAGGATGGGATACTCATGTAAAAAATCTGAGTCCAGGCAAGAACGTGTATTGTTGGGGAAGGCAATCTACCATGCAAGGCCTTGACCACTCTTACTCAACACATTTCTTAGGGATGTGTTTGCAGTAAGCAGCCTTAACTGATGAGGTAATGTCTCCCTCCAGGATAAAGAGCAGGGTTGCTTACTGCTTGTTATAAAAATAGTGGATTCCCAAGCTCGGTGTTCCTTTCCTACAGCTCAGTCTACTGCAGTGCAGGCACCCATCTAGATTCTCTGTGTGTCCTCACAGGACTTGGGGACCAGGGTGAACCGCTGTAGACATGTTGGTGCTTATGCTGCTTCCTGTGCCCTGAGTAAAAGTCCTTTGTCTCTGACCCTGGAGCTTTGGGTGGTAACCTTGGACGTAGGCTAAAATTGCAGGACCAAGTTATGGGTTATTCTCTTGTCCACCTGCCTGTATGAACAAATAATAATAAAATAGCTGAACAGTTTAATTAAATTATGTTTTTGGTTTCAATAAGAGGGCTCTACCTTTGTTTTACTTTTATCCCATCCTTGTACCAGAATTGTCAGGTTTTGTATTTGATTTTATCCTACTTACAAACTAATAAGTTAGCTGTTACTGTTTCATGGAAGGCAATAGTGCAATCTGTTCTACATGTGTATAATTTTTGTGTAAGATTTTATTAAAAATGCAAAGAAAGTATTACATAATGTTTTACCAGTATTCCAATGTTTAATGATCTGGGTTTCAACATAAATGAAAAAGCTCGATGAGGAGAAGTAATCCATTATTTGTAAGTGTAGACTTTTTAAAAATTAACTTATAATTATATAAGTTAATGCTTATGGTAGAAAATATCCAGACAGTACAGATATTTTATTATATTTCTTTACAGACTTTTTTTTTTTTTTTTTAATTTCTTGGCCATGCCACGCAGCATGTGGGATTGTTCCCCAACCAGGGATTGAACCTGTGCCCTCTGCAGTGGAGGCGCAGAGTCTTAACCACTGGACGGCCAGGGAGGTCCCTTTACAGACTTTTAACACATATACACACTCATTTTGTTTTCCAAACTTAGTATTCAACAGTATATATTGTTTGATGTCCTGCTTTTTTTAACTCAAAGATTATTTCTCTATGGTATTAAATCTTAGAAACTAAAATTTTTCATAGCTCTATTACATGCAATGATTTGCATATACTATAAGCAATTTATTTAAAAAAAAAATTTTTTTTTTAATTTTTTGACCACACCATGTGGCATGCAGGATCTTAGTTCCCCAACCAGGGATTGAACCCACACCCGCTCCAGTGGAAGTGCAGCCTTAACCTACTGTAAGCAATTTTTCATCAGTAAGTTCTTTCCAAATTTTCACCATTATAAATAATATTGTAACCAAGATCCTTAAACATAAATCTTTGTCTCCATTTCTGATTCTTTTCTGAGGAAAAAGTCCTAGGCCTAGAATAAAAGATATGAACATTTTTAAGCTTCTTAATATACTTAACATACTTATGAACATTTTTAAGCTTCTTAATATACTTTGTAAGATTGCCCCCCAGGAAAGTTCTACCTGTGTGTACTCTTCAAA
Source organism: Hippopotamus amphibius kiboko (assembly GCF_030028045.1). NCBI lineage: Eukaryota > Metazoa > Chordata > Mammalia > Artiodactyla > Hippopotamidae > Hippopotamus > Hippopotamus amphibius. The sequence continues at coordinate 82,451,466 of NC_080198.1, forward strand.
GTAACCTGAAATAGTATCTGAGGACATTTTTTGATTCAAAATAATGAGGAGTTACCTGGGGACTAAACAGGAAAGAATTTTAGATTGCTTAGGCCGACATTACAATTTAACTGTAGACTATTAGAAAAGAAAAATCAAGAAGCTAGAAGAGGGCAGGTAAGTACTGACTACTGAAAAGTAACAGAAAACACGTAGAAGAGAGTCCTCAACGCTTAAGGCTCTGATGAGGACCTGAGGAATGTGAATCTGCAGGAAGGATCTACACCTCAATTGCGTGCGAGCTGGACCCATACATTTCTTCACACTGAACTGATAATTAGCTGTGCACTTGGATAATGCATTTCAATTGCAATGGACAAAAGAGGACAGAGTTTCTTAAGAAGAAATAAAACCTTTTTTTGCCCTGTGGTATGATGAGGATACTATTTTATTATCATAGAATTAACACAATCTTACATTTAAAAAAACTGTACACTAGTTTTTCAGACTGAAAAATAGCTGACTATTTTCCAAGATGAAAACTAGGAAAAATGCAAGAACTGAAGTCTGTTCATGTATTGACATTAAATAAATTGCTTCAAAATTATTTAGGAACATTGTGTTTGGAAAGCTGTAGTTGCTTTAGTTTTCCAGCTCTTTATTTCCCATTTGAGGTGCTGGATGTTTTAGAAGTCTGGATGTTCACTGACTTCCTACTCTGTTCCTAGCACGAAGCTAGAGCTATAGGGTACATAAGAGGGAAGGGTAGGTGAGGGCTGCCTCTTCACAAAGCCCTCACTGGGGGTAATGTATGCAGAAGGACACTTACTGAGAGCCTTTGGAGGCAGACAGACTTGCCTAGGTTTGAATTATGCTTGACTCCACTTATTAGCTCTGTGGCCTCAGCAAAATACCTGACTTCTGAGTTTCAGTTCCTCATCTCTAAGATGAGATGTGCAGAGCTTGTGATGAGTATTAAACAAGATAAGTTATGTTAAAAGGCTAACACTCTTCCTACTAAACCTTGATATATAAGCTAAATATATGATAGCTGTTGCTTTCCATATTATTATGTTTTTAGAGGCAATTTTGTTTTTGTTTTTGGCTGTGCCGCGTGGCTTGCAGGCTCTTAGTTCCCTGACCAGGGATTGAACCTGGGCCACAGCAGTGAAAATGCTGAGTTCTAATCACGGGACCATTAGGGAATTCCCAGGGCAATTTTATTTGTGATAAATTCTAACATCAGTATTTTATGAACATTTCATGAGCTCTCAACCTAAGATAATACATATTTTTAAAATTGTCTGAAACACATTTTATAAAAAAGCCTTTCAGTTACATTGCATTTACTTTGAGTTTAGGCATTTTACATTGAACTACATAACTATAAAATAAACTGTTATGCAAAGTTAATTTTAATATTGTAAATATTATATGAAACTTTTAGATTCTATTTTCTAAATAATCAGAATCCATTTTACCCTGTTTCCTTTAAAGGCTTCTTGGTCTTGGATTTGATAAGTTTGTCAGAGTTGGGAGTGTCAGGAAGATTGCCAAGCCAGTTTTACCTTACAGGTAAGAATGCTAAATTCCAAAAGCCACAGAATGTTCACAGAAGTATAGTTTTATATAACTCTTACCTTAAATTTGGTTTTTGAAGAAGACTAGAGAAAGCCATATCTTTTTCTTAGGAAACCTGTATTTTACTTCTTTGTGATGCTATGAAAATGGAATAAAAGGGTATTCTTTTACATAATTCTTTTTTTAAGTTTGCATGCTGGCTCAGAAAATGAAAATGAACAATTAAAAGAACTCCATGCACTCATGAAGGAAGACCTGACTCCTATGGAAAGAGTCTGTGTGAGGAAAAGTATTGAGCATCATAAACTGGGGACCAATAAAACCCTGTTGAAGCAGGTGAGGGGAAACGGCTTCACTGTTTATTTAATTTATATATATGATTCAGATCCCTTTTATTCCTGTTGATAGGAATATTATTCCTATTTATTTCCCTTAAGTAAAACAAACAATTGTGATAGCTTGGATTCAACTAAAGTATGCCTGTGTATCCAGTGCATGTTTTATTTTATTGCAAAGCAATCTTCAAATTTGTGAACACATTCAACTCTCCATGACAGAGTCATCTTTTCTCTTTCTCCCTATATGTATATCTTTTTATAGGCTTAAGAGGAAAGTGAAGAGGTGGGAGTAGATTCCTGGCAAGTTAAATGAAACTTGGCTTTTCTCTAGGAAAAGCAGAGGAAGAGAAAGTCTGACACTGGGCAAAATATCCAAGTGAATTTTTATCTTCGATGCTTTCCTAGAACACCAAGCTTTTCAGGATCTGTCTGAAATATATCCCAAGAACCTAGGAGGCTCAGATACTTGATCCCAGGTATTGGGAGCCAACACTGGACACACAGGGTCCTCGGCTGCAACAAGTAGCATCGTCTCCTTTATCAAGTTCTGATCCCAGCCAGCCTGGGTGTCAGCTGGGAGGAGAGAAAGAGGTCATTTAGTAGCTTTCTCCTATGAAAGGAGACCATGGGGGAAAGAAAAGGGAGCAGAGGAAAAGAGGATTGTTGGCTTGTTGGTCAATGTGGACATGGGTCACTTTCTGCAAGAGATTTGGGACAATCAACCTGCTTGGAACCCTGTTTTGGTCAGCTATTGCTGAAATAATGTTGCTTAACAAACAAAATCTCAATAATTTAAGACAACAGGTGTCACGACTCTACAGGTCAATTGGTGTGGGTCAAGTCTTGTTCTTTTCTTTTTTGTTGTTGTTTAAAATTAATTTATTTATTGGCTGCTTTGGCTCTTCATTGCTGCGTTTGGGCTCTCCACTTCGTTGCGGTGCACAGGCTTCTTACTGCAGTCGCCTCTCTTGTTGTGGAGCACGGGCTCTAGGCACACGGGCTTCAGTAGTTGTGGCATGCAGCCTCAGTAGTTGTGGCTCGCAGGCTCCAGAGCACAGGCTCAGCAGTTGTGGCGCACGGGCTTATTAGTTGCTCCACGGCATGTGGGATCCTCCCAGACTAGGGATCGAATCCTTGTCCCCTGCATTGTTAGGCAGATTCCCAACCACTGTGCCACCAGAGAAGCCCAAGCCTCTCATGCTGAGAGCAGAGGGCACAACAGCCCTCTCCTGACAGAAGGCAGAGGGCAGGTTAGAACATAAAAATACATGTAAAGCTTCTGTTCATAGCATGTCTGCTAACATTCCATTGCTGTAACAGGTCATATAGCCAAGCCCAACATCAGTGGGGCAGGGAAATATACTGCACCTACTTCTTTGGTGGGAGGCACTGCAGTAAAACCACAAAAGGTGTGGATATACTCTCACGGGGAAGGAGGGAAAATTGGAAATAATTATCAATCTACAACAAGTTTTGGTACTAGAAGTCCTCAGAAAGCTTCATACTAGCTTTTTATTTGAATTGTGGACTTAACTTTCCTCTCTTCTCCCCAACCAAATCCAATTGAACATAACTATGTTCAATTAATGCAAATTAGTTATTTATGTAAACTACTTACCATTTTACATCCTTATCCAACATACTGATATGTAATAATTGTTAATGGTTTCTTTGATACTTTTCTAAGTGAAAGCCTAGTTACTATAGTATAGTAGATTATAGGAACTCATTGGTATCACCTGTTCATAAATAAAACTCAGAGGAATTTCCCATTTCTTATGTGGAAATAATGAAAATGTAGAGGTAAAGTGGCCTATGATTTCTGATTGCCAGTGATTAAATTAGGACTAGCTCATTTCTGATTTTAGCCTACAAATTCTTCAGTAAATATATTCTCTTAATTTGTTTCATAGTTGTTAATTAGTAACATTCTTATTGTAATAAAGGTTCGAGTAGTTGGAGTTACCTGTGCAGCCTGCCCATTTCCATGCATGAATGATCTTAAATTTCCTGTGGTTGTCCTCGATGAGTGTAGTCAAATAACAGAACCCGCGTCTCTCCTTCCCATTGCAAGGTAACCTAAAAATTTCTTTTCCAAAGACACTCATGTTATAATTATTTCCTCAACTCAAACTCTTACCAAACTTTTGTGAAAATTCCTAGCAATGCAAGTACTAAACTGATTTTTTTAAAGAATTCAGAGGGAAATTTGGGGGGAGGGGGTTAATGTATCAAAATTTTGTTAGATCACAGTTTAAACAATTGGATCACATAATTCTTAAAGCCTTGAAAGCTCCAGTGCTAGGATTCTACTAGAACGTTGCAGATTTCTCAACCAGATTAAAGGTGCCTCTTTAGTCATAGTTTAAGAACCTAACTCTACAGAAGAATGGTCTTTAGTTCCTTACCTTGATATAATTCCAGTGTTTAGGTTCTGAAAATATTTTTTAGATTATGAAAGTACTCGTAGGTAAAGTATAAAAAGAAAAATAAGTTGAAAATGAAAATTTGTCTACTAAAATGTAGAAAACTGTGAAATCTTCTAAGCTGTCTCAGCTAATCGAAACACTGTGCTTTTAAAGGATCTCTTATTGAGGAATCCTGTGGAAGGAGTACTAGACCAGACTCAGTAGGCTTGAGCCCTGGGCCTTGTTCTGTCCCCCTTGTTGTTTTATTTTGTCTTTTACTTCTTTATAGTAAATATTTAATCTTCATTTCCAGTTTATAAGTGTTGAAAATGCACAAGAAAGATTTTACTTCACAAGCACTTTTATGTTAATATATTTTGATTCAATATATATGGCAAAAAATCTCCACACGTCACAACCAAATCTATGTTTTTTTCCCTTAAAAAATGAAACATTAACAACCACTGTAAAATGAAGCACACAATCATTTTGGTAAATTTACAAATCTTTTTTCCCAGATGTAAAGGATGAGGGAGTAGGGCATCAACAGTCATGATCTGCCCGGGACTTGGGGGGGTTCCTGCATCATGTGGCTTTCAGTGCTTAGGCTGGGACAGTCCTGGGCAAACCAGAATGAGTTGGTCACCCTCCTCAGGAGCCAGGGATGCAGAAAGTAGGGCCCTGCGTGGGAGGGTGGAGGAGAAATACTTGTGGAGCACCTACTGTATACTAAACACATTACATACTTTATTAAATCCTTACAACAGCCATGCAAGGTATTATTATATCAAGGTTACTGATAAGAATACCGAAGTTGTACAGAATAACTTGCTGTGTCCATACAATATAATAGAGCTAAAATTTGGATATAGGTTTTTCTGCAAAACTTGGACTTTTCACCACTACATCCTCCTCCAATTTAGAAAGACGTTGAAACCCTGAGAGCCTAGCTTGCTTCATCTCTAAAACAAGAGTTTAAGCCAGATGACCTCTAAGAAAGTTTCTAAGTTTATAGATTCTAAAAATTATTGTTTCTCAAAGTGTGTTCTGTGAAATATTAATTCCTTGCAGAGGCAGGGGGCACTTACTAGGTTTTATGCGGAAAAAAGTAAAGTTACGTAAAAGATTCTTTACTACATAACTTTTTAAAGCCTTTTAATACACTTAATAGTACTATTAAGCCTTGTTAGTTCTGAGAATGCGTCATGGTATTCAAATTCTTTGAAATACATTTTCAAAAACAGTGCAATAAACATGATGTTAATGCATGTTTTTCTCATTGCTTAGATTAATTTTTAGAATTCTGTTTTTAGGTTTGAGTGTGAAAAGCTGATTCTTGTTGGAGATCCCAAACAGCTTCCTCCTACTATTCAGGGTTCTGATGCAGCTCATGAAAATGGATTGGAACAAACTCTTTTTGATCGACTTTGCTTAATGGTACTACTGCTAAATTCGTACAGAATTATCATTTATTGATTATACACTGTGTAGGTTGATAGAAAGTGAAAATATTAGAGGACCAAGTCCTTGCTCTAAAATTATTTTACCTGGAGTTGTTTAGAAAGTACTCATCTTAAAGATAAGTAGAACCCTAATAATTTAAGATGAATCTTTTTCCCTGTGTACTTTAGTAGTGGGTAGTAAGTATATTGATTTTGCTATAAAATAAAAAAAATCTATAATGTTTCAGTTATCCATGTTCCCTCTTGTAGAGCTGTTGTAGAGCTCTACTTCACATTGTTATAAAAAATGTAAGTTATTAGTGTACTCTTGAAGTGACATTCATATAACATAAAATTAACCATTTTATAATTATTGTCACTTGGAGGCTCATTCTTCCATTTTTTTTTCACTGGGATGAATGCAGATTGGGGAGCTTGGGTTTATATATTTTGGGAGTTCATTTTCAATGATGCAAAAATTAAAATTCAAAAGTGAATACTTAAATGTGGAAAGCAATCATAACCAACAATAAAATTTAAAAATCTGTCAAATCATCCCCTCCAAACTTAACCATTTAAAATGAGTAATTCAGTGGTATTTAGTATATCCACAGTGCTGTGCAACCACTACCTCTGTCTAGTTCCAAAATAAAGTGTACCCATTTAGCAGTTACTCTCCATTCCCTCCTCCCTCCAGCCCCTGGCAAACACCAGTCTGCTTTCAGTCTGTATGGATTTATCTTTTCTGTATTTCATACCCTATAGTCTTACAACTGTCACCTCATACAGCTTGGACTCATACAATATGTGACCTTTCATGTCCAGCTTCTTTCACTTAGCACGACATTTTTGAGGTTTATCCTCACTGGCGGCATGTAACAGTACTTTTTACTTTTTTTTTTAAGTACATTTACGATGTAGTACAACCATTACCCTATCCTTTTCCAGAACTTTTTCATCATCCCAACAGAAACCCTGTACCTATTAAACGGTAATTCCTCATCCCTCCCTCCCTCCCCTGGTGACCACTAATCTACTTTTTGTTTCTGTTTGCTTCATATACGTAGAATCATACAGTATTTTCCCTTTTGTGTCTGGCTTATTTACTTCGCATAATGTTTTCAAAGTTTGTCGATGTTTTAGTATGTGTCAGAATTTTATTCCTTGTTAACGCTAAATAATATTCCATTGTATGTGTTCACCACATTTTATTTATCCCCTCATCTGTTGATAGACATTGGGTTTTTTTTCCCACTCTTCAGCTATTGTAAATAATGCTGTTATGAAAACTGGTATCAATTATCTGTTCAGCTCTCTGCTTTCAGTTTTTTTGAGTATACACCCAGAAGTGCAACTGCTGGGTCTGATGGTAATTCTGTGTTTAACTTTTGAGAAACTGCCAAAATCTTTTCCATAGCAGTTGCCCATTTTACATTCCTAACAGCAATGTACAGGGTTCTGAATTTCTCCATGTCTTCACCAACACTTGTTATTTTTCATTTTTTAAAAGAATAGCTATCTTAATGCGTGTAAAGTGGTATCTCATTGTGGTTTCCCTAATGTCTAATGATGTTGAGCATCTTTTCATGCCCTTATCTTTGGAAAAATGCCTGTTTGAGCCCTTTGCCTATTTTTGAATTGGGTTGTTTGTTGTGTTGTTGAGTAGTAGGAGTTCTTTATGTATTTTGGATATTAATCCCTTATCAGATACATGATTTGCAAATATTTTCTTCCATTTGATGGGTTATCTTTTCACAAATTTATTCCCTAAAACATTACTGGGGATTGATTTCTTTTCCTCACACATTTTTCCCTCATAGAAGATCCTTTGTCCATGCGATCACTAATCCTACATTTTATTATACATTATTAGAGTACCTTGTAATTATTCAAAGTGTTCAAATAATATTAGAGAATATTTTGCAAATAAAGAACACACTCAAGGAGAGCCCTAAAGTAGATGGGAGTTGGCTTATGATGTATTAAGGAAATCAGAAACTTCTTTGAAGATTCAGAATGAAAAATGGCTTGTACCCAAGGAGGATAGTTAATGAGTTATCAACAATAGTTTCTAATTTTTATTAAAGGTTTTTCAACTTAGTGTTAGGCCAATTCCATATAAGTTATAAAAGCATAATGTTAGGTACCATACTTATTAGATAGTCTAAGATTTGTTTATTTTTTATAATTTTCTAGTATAAAAAGTTTACCATGAAAATATTTTTAGTATATTTTTAAAAATTCTTTTTATTCTCCATTTTATCATGGTTGTAATTCATTTACTAAGAGCACAATATGGCAGTATTTTTAAACTTTATTATTATGGATTTTTTTCCACTAAGGAAAAAAATGCTGTTTTAATTCCTTATTTTTCTGCACTTAAATTTCTTAGGGTCACAAGCCAGTTCTATTGAGAACCCAGTACCGTTGTCACCCTACAATCAGTGCTATTGCTAATGATCTGTTTTATGAAGGAAACCTCATGAATGGCGTTTCAGAAACAGAGAGGAGCCCTTTACTGGAATGGCTCCCAACCCTGTGTTTCTATAACGTTAAAGGACTGGAACAGGTAAATGACATTAGTGTTGATGACATTAGTCAACACGGTTTAGTTTCCTGTCTTAATTTTATTGTTGTTGTTTGCATGATTTTCTTGGTCTTGCCATAGTGTTTCTGGGAAATACAATTTAGGTTCTGTTTCTTATTCCAGATTGAAAGAGGTAACAGCTTTCATAATGCGGCAGAAGCTGCTTTTACACTCAAGCTGATCCAGTCACTGATTGCAAGTGGAATAGCGGGCTCTATGATTGGGGTAATAACATTATACAAATCCCAGATGTATAAGGTTTGTATTACATATTATGATATTTATCATTATTAAATGTTATAATTTCATATTATAATATTTTATATTACATTTGTAGTAGTTTGTTTTGTGCTGGTTTGGTGCTAGAAAAACTTTTGAGACTGTAGTTAATGTATTAAAAAAGCAGCATTCAGATTTTTGTCTAGTCTGGTTTTTTTTCCGTATAATTAAATGTAAACCTAACAAGGTTTAATTAAATTCAGTTTACAGCTGTTGGGGCAAAAATGCAAATAAACAAATTAGAGGGAAAGAAATATGATGTATGCTTTGTGTTTTGGGGCAGATGGGATTGAATCTGTTTTCCAAAATGTTCTTTCATTATTATTACATTTTATCAGTAAATCAAAGATAGATACCAGATATTAATCTACACACATGCCAGTTACTTCTAACTAGTTTTTATTTATATTTATTTTTAGTATTTTTCATCTGTTTCATTAATAGTTTATCAACTCTAAATTAGCATATCCAAATGAGTTTCCCAGCAAAAGATAAATCATCACTTTGATTTTGTTTCACGACTTACATTTTCATCTACTTATTTATCTATCATTTCAGAAACTAGCCAAATCTCTGTAATAAAAAAGAAAATGAAAAGTACCCACTATTAGTTAAGTGATAACAACTGCTGTGGGTAGGTTGCAAGGCACAGGTTCTTCATGATGTCTGCACTACATAAGCCTTGTCCTCTCTTCTCCACAGCTCTGTCATTTACTCAGTGCCGTGGACTTTGACCATCCTAATATGAACGCTGTGCAGGTGTCCACAGTGGATGCTTTTCAGGGAGCTGAAAAAGAGATCATTATTCTGTCGTGTGTAAGGACCAGACAAGTAGGATTTATTGATTCAGAAAAAAGAATGAATGTTGCATTGACCAGAGGAAGGAGGCATCTGTTGATCGTAGGAAATTTAGCCTGTCTGAGGAAAAATCGACTATGGGGGCGTGTGATCCAACACTGTGAAGGTAAAATAAAAATGTATTTAATTCAAGCATTTTGAATTAAAACTGACTTTTGGGTTAGTGCTCGGGGTGGTTCAGGTAGGAAGAGCTCTGAATTTGCCACTGTGGGAGATAAGTGAAATGATAATGTGGAGACCACTGTAAAACTTACTTGTCTCATGTTTTGTATCTTCTTCTTAAGGGAGGGAAGATGGATTGCAACACGCAAGCCAGTATGAACCACAGCTGAACCATCTCCTTAAAGATTATTTTGAAAAACAAGCAGAAGAAAAAGAGAAGAGTGAAAAAGATAAATCTAAAGATAAATCTCATTCACAAAAAGACATGGTATAGACAGCATTTATATAAATTCAAATTCATTTTACACTATACATTTGTATATTTTTATTACCCCCAAACCTTGTTTTTGGGAAAAAAAAAAAAGATATTTAAATAAAAGTAAATAAACATAAAAATCTGCTCTTCAGAAAAAGTGTAATTACTTATATTAAGATAGGCAGATGTTGAAAGTGATATAAAATCTCACTAATAAAAATAGATTTTTTCTAAAAATTATGGCTTCTGTTTGCTAAAGAAATGAATTTTACAAGGAGCAGGAAAAAGCCTTTATGGGGAATACCAATATTATTTCAAAAATAAGTGAATATCTCAAAAGCTCATCTGTTAAAACATATCTACAGTTATACCAACACACTCCTTTCTGAACCACAGCTCTATCTGAATCTTTTAAAAATAAATATAATGCCTGGTCATTTTATAAGTAAAAATGTATTCACAATAAAACTTTTTTAAAAAATAAATTTATTTATTTATTTATTTATTTATTTATTTATTGGCTGTGTTGGGTCTTCGTTGCTGCACACAGGCTTTCTTTAGTTGCAGAGAGCGGGGGCTGCTCTTCATTGTGGTGTGTGGGCTCCTCACTGCAGTAGCTTCTCTTGTTGCGGAGCACAGGCTCTAGGTGCTGGGGCTTCAGTCATTGTGGCATGTGGGCTCAACAGTTGTGGCTCACGGGCTCTAGGGCGCAGGCTTAATAGTTGTGGTGCTGAGGCTTAGTTGCTCTGCGGCATGTGGGATCTTCCTGGAGCAGGGATCGAACCTGTGTCCTCTGCATTGGCACGCAGATTCTTAACCATTATGCCACCTAGGAAGTCCCCACAATAAAACTTTTAAGAGGTACAAAAGGAAGAAGAAAAATGAACTAAGTTCATTCCTGAAGACTGCAGTGCTCAAAACTGGCCATGACCCTGCTATGTTGTAGGTGCTTAATAAGTATCTGTTGAATGAATGAATGGATGAAAGACTCCCTTTGGCTCATTTCATTCTATAGTCTTTTTCCTGTGCATTTATTTGCACCATGGTTATTGTTATACATAATATATAATGGATTTTAGAATATTATAAAATGAATACATTCCCCTTATAGAAAATTTGCAAAATACAGAAGTGTATACAATAGAAAATTAAAAGCACATAGAGATTCACTACCCAGAGATAATAACTGCTATCATATTGCTTCAGTCTTTTTTCTATGCTTACAGTCTATACATAAATATGTAAATAAGTTAAACCATTTGTTGTATGACTTTTAGCCATGATTAACAAAGGAACATTTACTTACCCTACATGGAAAAATGGCAAGAGCTTGATTATAATATCAATGAAATATTTGTCTTTACCAATTAAAAATTCAGTGACTCAAGTCACTCTTAAAGATGCAGAAAATTGCTTACTTGAATTACTTCACTAAAAAAATGACAAGTCTACCTCTATGAAACTCTTATTTGGGAGAAAAATAAATCTAAAGAAGAAACAAAAGTTGTAATTCTCCAAGTCTTGTCCACAATGTGTTAAAGATTACAACAGCATTTGCTCTTTCAGTATAAGTGAAAGATGTGACTCTTGAGTTCTGGGCAATACCTGACTGGATAGGAGACATTCCAGAAATTACCCATTGCCCTTTGGGGGCCCCGGTGGGGTCCAAATGCCCCTTGAGCCCAGCACATCCTCAGTAGATTCACTAGGACAGAGACCCAGGTCTGAAGATAGTGTGCAAGACACCACCTTCAGGCTAGACAGGGTAGGGGCCCGAGCTGAGCATCACACTGCCATCTGGGAAAACGGGAGGGGAGAGAAGCCTTTAACAAACTGCCATTACCTCAGAGAGGCCTTGCTTAGCTGGAAATTACTCTTCTACTCTGGAATTGTGTGTCTTGCAACTGGAAGAAAAGGAGTAACCTTAATGGACTTGTTTATTTCCCAGCTCTACTCAGTAAAGTACAAACTTGAGCACTGCATTGTGTCAATTATCTGGACAAGAAAGGAGCCACATTTTCATGAAACACAACAAAATGGCAGGACAGGACCTTGAGCTCATCTCTTACAAGCACACCAAATGACAACTAACTGGTGAACAATCATTAATTAAAAAGACTGGAACCTACCAAAAAGATATTCTACATCCAAAGACATAAAGAAGAAACCCAACAAGATGGTAGGAGGGACACACACATGATGTAATCAAATCCCATCCCCTCCAGATGGGCGACTCACAAAACTGGAGAACAATTATATCGCAGCAGTTCTCCCACAGGAGAGTTCTGAGTCCCACATCAGGCTCCCCAGCCTGGGGGTCTGGCATCAGGAGGAGAAGACCCCAGAGCATCTGGCTTTGAAGGCCAGCAGGGCTTGAGTGCAGGAGCTCCACAGGACTGAGGGAAACACTCTTGGAAGGTGCACACAAGGTCTCATGTGCACCAGGACCCAGGGCAAAAGCTGTGACTTCATAGGTGCCTGGGCGAGACCTACCTGCTGGTCTTAGAGGGTCTCCTGGGAATGGGGAGGGCTGCTTTGGCTCACTGTGGGGACAAGGACACTGGTGGCAGGAGTACCAGGGAGCATCCATCAGTATGAACTGTCCTGGAGACTGCCATTTTGGGACCAAGACCTGGCCCCACCAAACAGTCTGTAGGCTCCAGGACTAGGACACCTCAGGGCAACGAACAAGGCAGGAACACAGCCCCAGCCACCAGCAGACAGGCTGCCTAACAATTTCCTGGGCCCACAGCCACCTCTAGACATGCCCCTTGACATGGCCCTGCCCACCAGAGGGCCAAGACCCAGCTTTACCCACCAGGGGGCAGGTACTGCCCCACCCACCACGAAGCCTGCACAAGCCTCTAGACCAGCCTCACCCACTGGGGGCAGACACCAGAAGCAAGAAAACTAAGATCTGGGAGTCTGCAGAACCAAGTCAGCAGACACAGATCATAACCGACCCTGAGACCAGCTGGTCCCTGGCCCTTGGGTGACAAGAGGGAAGTGCACTGCTGGGACACACAGGACACCTCCCACAGAGTGCCACTTATCCAAGGCTGAGAAACATAGTTAACCTTCCACATATATAAAACTTTCCTAACAGGAATTGCAGAGAGTCCCATTCAGGATTAACCCAAGGACGAACACACAGACACACACAGTAATCAAACTGATGAAAATTAAAGATAAAGAGAAAATATTAAAAGCAACAGGTGAAAACCAACAAATAACATACAATGGAATCCCCACAAGGTTATCAGATAATTTTTTCAGCAGAAATTCTGCAGGCCAGAATGGCACAATATATTTAAAGTGATGAAAGAGAAAAACCTACAACCAAGAATATTCTACCCAGCAAGTCTCTCAGATTTGACAGAGAAATCAAAAGCTTTAGAGACAAGCAGAAGCTAAAAGAATTCAGTACCACCAAACCAGCTTTATAACAAATGCTAAAAGAACTTCTCTAGGCAGAAAAGAAAAGGCCACAATTAGAAGCAAGAAATTTATGAATTGAGAAATATCACCAATAAAGGCAAACAAAGTAAAGGTAGGAAATAATTCACATACAAATATGATACCTAAACCACTAATCATGAGAGAAGGAGAGTGCAAATGCAGGATATTTGAAGTGCACTTAAAATTAAGAGACCAGCAATATGGGACTTCCCTGGTGGTCCAGTGGTTAAGACTCCATGTTCCCAATGCAGGGGCCCTGGGTTTGATCCCTGGTCAGGGAGCTTGATCCCACATGCTGCAACTAAGAGCCTACATGCTGCAATGAATATCTCACATATGGCAACGAAGATCCTGTGTGCTGCAACTAGGACCTGGTGCAGCCAAATAAATAAATAAATAAATATTTTTTAAAAAAGAGACCGGCGACTTAAAATAATCATGTATATATATGGACTGCTATATCAAAACCTCACAGTGACCATAAACCAAAAATCTATAATAGATACACACACACACACACACACACACAAGAAAAAGGAATCCAAACACAATCTAAAGATAGCCATTAAATCACAAGAGAGCAAAAGAGGAAAGGAAGAAAAAAGACCTACAAAAACAAATCCAAAACAATTAACAAAATGGTAATAAGAATACACAGATCAATAATTACCTCAAATGTAAATGGATTAAATGCTCCAACGAAAAGACACAGATTGGCTGAATGGATACAAAAACAACACCTGTATATATGCTGTCTACAAGAGATGCACTTCAGATCTAGAGACACACATACAGACTGAAAGCGAGGAGATGAAAAAAGGTATTTCATGCAAATGGAAATCAAAAGAAAGCTGGAGTAGCAATACTCATATCAGACAAAACAGACTTTAAAATAAAGACAGAAGAGACAAAGAAGGATACTACATAATGATCAAGGGATTAATCCAAGAAGATATAACAATTGCAAATAACATGCACCCAACATAGGAGCACCTTATTATATAAGGCAAATGTTAAAAGACATAAATGGAGAAATTGACACTCATACAATAATAGGGGGGGAATTTAACACCCCACTTTCATCAATGGACAGATCATCCAGATAGAAAATTGATAAGAAAACACAGGCCCTAAATGACACATTAGACCAGATGGACTTAACTGATATTTATAGAGCATTCCATCCAAAAGCAACAGAATATACATTCTTTTAAAGTGCAGATGGAACATTTTCAAGGATAGATCACATGCTGGTCCACAAAGCAAGACTCAGTAAATTTAAGAAAATTGACATCATATCAAGCATCTTTTACAACCACAACACTATGAGATTAGAAATCAACTACAAGAAAAAAAATGCAAAAAACACAAACACATGGAGGTGAAATAACATGTTACTAAATAACCCATGGATCATTGAAGAAATCAAAGAAGAACTCAAATATCTAGAGACAAATGAAAATGAAAACACTGATCCAAAACCTATGGGATGCAGCAAAAGCAGTTGTAAGAGGGAAGTATATAGCATCACAAGCTTAACCTCAGGAAACAAGAAAAATCTCAAACAACCTAACTGTACACCTAAAGCAACTAGAGAAAGAAGAACAAACAAAACCCAGTTAGTTGAAAGAAAGAAAACATAAAGATCTGAGCAGCAATAAATGAAACAGAGATGAAGAAAACATAGAAAAGATCAATGAAGCTACAAGCTGATTCTTTGAAAAGATAAACAAAATTGATAAACCTTTACCAGACTTATCAAGGAAAAAAGGGAGGGACTTCCCTGGTGGTGCAGTGGTTAAGACTTGCATTCCCAATGCAGGGGGCCCTGGTTTGATCCCTGGTCAGGGAACTAGATCCCACATGCATGCTGCAACTAAGAGTTAGCATGCCACAACTATGGAACCCATGAGCTGCAACTAAGGAGCCTACCAGCCACAACTAAGGAGCACACATGCTGCAACTAAGGAACCCTCAAGTCACAACTAAAGGAGCATGCCTGCTACAACTAAGACCTGGTGCAACTAAATAAATAGATAGATAGATAGATAAAATAATAAAAAAAAAAAGAAAAAAGAAAAAAGGGAGAAGGCCCAAATCAATAAAATTAGAAGTGAAAAACAAGAAGTTACAATCAACACTACAGAAATAGCAAGGATCTTAAGAGGCTACTACGAAAAACTATATGCCAATAAAATGGACAACCTAAGAGAAATGGACAGATTCTTGGAAAGATACAATATCCTGAGACAGAACCAGGAAGAAATAGAAAATACGAACAGACTAATTACAAGTACTGAAATTGAATCTGTGATTAAAAAACTCCCAACAAATGAAAGTCCAGGGCCAGATGGTTTCAAAAGCAAATTCTATCAAATATTTAGAGAAGAGTTAACACCTATCCTTCTGAAACTATTCCCAAAAATGGCAGAGGAAGCAACACTTTTGAACATATTCTATGAGGCTAGCATCACCCTGATACCAAATCAGACAAAGATATCACAAAATAGAAAATTACAGGCCAATATCATCAATGAACATAGATGTGAAAATCCTCAACAAAATACTAGCAAACTGAATTCAACAATACATTAAAAGAATCATACACCATGTTCAAGTGGGATTTGTCCCAGGGATGCAGTGACTTTTTAAATTTATTTATTTATTTTTATTATAACTTTTGGCTGTACTGCATGACTTGTAGGATCTTAGTTCCCCAGGGATCTAACTCATGCCCCCTGCAGTGGAAACACAGAGCAAGGACTTTTCAATATCTGTAAATCAATCAGTGTGATACACCACATTAACAAATTGAAGAATACAAAACTATATGATCCTCTCCATATACACAGCAAAAAGCTTTTGATAAAATTCAACATCTACTTATAACAAAAACACTCCAGAAGGTGGGCATAGAGGAAACCTACCTACCTTAACATAATAAAGGCCACATATGACAAACCCACAGCTAATGTCATACTCAGTGGTGAAAAGCTGAAACCATTTCCTCTAAGATCAGGAACAAGACAAGGATGTCCACTCTTGTGACTTTTATTCAACATAATTCTGGAAGTCCTAGCCACACCAATCAGAGAAGAAAAAGAAACAAAGGGAATCCAAATTGGAAAAGAAGTAGTAAAACTGTCACTGTTTGCAGATGACATGGTACTATACATAGAAAATCCTAAAGATGCTATCAGAAAACTACTAGAGCTCATCCATGAATTTGGTAAGTCATGGCATACAAAATTAATACACAGAAATCGGTTGCATTTCTATACACTAACAATGAAAGATCAGAAGAGAAATTAAGGAAATAATCTCACTTACCATCACATTGAAAAGGATAAAATATCTAGGAATAAACCTACCTAAGGAGGCAAAAGACTTGTACTCTATAGAATATAAGATGCTGATGAAAGAAACTGAAGATGACACAAACAGATGGAAAGATATGCCATGTTCTTGGACTGGAAGAATCAAAATTGTGAAAATGACTATACTACCCAAAGTAATCTACAGATTTAATGCAATCCCTATCAAATTACCAATGGCATTTTTCACAAAACTAGAACAAATAATTTTAAAATTTGTATAGAAACACAAAAGACCCTGAATAGCTAAAGCAATGTTGAGGAAAAAAAACATAACTGGAGGAATCAGGCTCCCTGGCTTCAGACTATACTATAAAGCTACAGTAATCAAAACAATGTGGTACTGGCACAAAAACAGAAGTATGGATTTATGGAATAGGATATAAAGCCCAGAAATAAACCCACACACCTATGGTCAATTAATCTACAACAAAGGAGGAAAAAACATACAATGAAGAAAAGACAGTCTCTTCAATAAGTGGTGCTGGGAGAACTGGACAGCTACATGCAAAAGAATGAAATTAGAACATTCTCTAACACCACACACAAAATAAACTCAAAATGGATTAAAGTCCTAAATATAAGACTGGATACTATAACACTCAGAGGAAAACATAGGCAGAACACTCTTTGACATAAATCACAGCAATGTCTTTTTGGATCTGTCACCTAAAGTAATGGAAATATAAACAAAAATAAACAAATGGGACCAAATAAACTTAAGAGCTTTTGCACAGCAAAAGAAACCATAAACAAAATAAAAAGACAACCTACAGAATGGGAGAAAATATTTGCAAATGATGTGACTGACAAGGGATTAATCTCCAAAATATACAAAAAATGTATACAGATCAATATCAAAAATACAAACAACCCAATCAAAAAAATGGGCAGAAGATCTAAACAGACATTTCTCCAAAGAAGACATACAGATGGCCAACAGGCACATGAAAAAATGCTCAACATCGCTAATTATTAGAGAAATGGAAATCAAAACTAAACGAGGGACTTCCCTGGTGGCACAGTGGTTGAGAATCTGCTTGCCAATGCAGGGAACATGGGTTTGATCCCTGGTCCAGGAAGATCCCACATGCCTCGGAGCAACTAAGCCCGTGTGCCACAACTACTGATCCTGTGCTCTAGAGCCCATGAGCCACAACTACTGAGCTCTCGTGACACAGCTACTGAAGCTGGTGCACCTAGAGCCTGTGCTCCACAACAAGAGAAGCCACCAAAATAAGAAGCCTGTGCACCGCAATGAAGAATAGCTCCCCCCGCTCGCCACTAGAGAAAGCCCACACAGAGCAATGAAGAAAAATCCAATGCAGCCAAAAATAAACAAATAAACAAACAAATAAATATTGACTTTAAAAAAAAAGCTACAGCCTGGTATCACCTCACATTGGTCAGAAAGGCCATCATCAAAAAATGTACAAATAATAATTGCTAGAGAGGGTGTGGAGAAAAAGAACCCTCCTACACTGTTGCTGGGAATGTAAATCGGTACAACCCTATGGAGAACAGTATGGAGGGTCCTGAAAAAACTAAAAATAGAGTTATCATATGATCCTGCAATCCCACTCCTGGGCATATATCCAGAGAAAGCCATAATTCAAAGAGATACGTGCACTCCAATGTTTACAGCAGCACTATTTACAACAGCCAAGACATTTAGGTGGGAGCAACCTAAATGTCCATTGACAGGGGAATGGATATAGAAGATGTGGTATATTTATATAATGGATATTACTCAGCCATAAAAGAGAATGAAATAATGTCATTTGCAGCAACATGGATGGACCTAGAAATTATCATACTAAGTGAAGTAAACCAGAGAAAGACAAATATTGTATCACTTATATGTGGAATCCATTCTTTAAAAATGCTACAAATGAACTTATATGCAAAACAGAAACAGACCCACAGATATAGAAAACAAACGTACGGTTACCAAAGGGGAAAAGGGGGAGGAAAGACAAATTAGGAGTTTGGAATTAACATATACACACTACTAAATATAAAATAGATAACCAACAAAGACCTACTGTATAGCACAGGGAACTATACTCAATATTTCATAATAACCTACAAGGGAAAAGAATCTCAAAAAAAATTGATTTGTGTATGTATAACTGAATCACTTGACTGTGCTCCTGAAACTAACACAACTTTGTAAATGAACTATACAAAGAAAAGAAGAGATGGAGGGAGGAAGGAGAAAGGAAGGAAGGGACTCTCAGCTGTTCCTTACACTGAATAAAGGAATAAAGGAAGTATTACAGAGCCACTCTGCACTCTGAGCTGTACAATCTGATAACATATTTAAACTTGATTCCTGAGTTTTGCTACCCAAACTTCCCCTATTTTTCATTTATTGAGTCAATCCATTCTTGGCCATCTAGAGCTAGGTCTCAAATAATTTTTTTTCCAAGAGTGTGTAAATGACATATCTTTTGAGGCTTTGTATATCTGAGGATATATTTCTGTCACGTACACTTATGAGAGCTATCTAAACACTATGGGAATTGCCCTTGGCCTCACTTCCTGTTCATTTGGATGACAGCTGACTTTCCAACCCAGATCTACAGATAGACGGCAGACGGATTTTGCACAGCTCGTAGTCTAATTCTTACCGGTTTTCATCTAATACTACTCAGAGACTTTGATACAATTGTCCGCACCTGTGCTCATGCTATCATTAGTTCCTACATCCAGTCTCTCATTGTGTCAGTTTTCAAGAAATTTCTTCAAAATTGATTTCTGCAAAGATGTAGAAAGAGGTCTAGATGGTGCAGAGCAGGATTTCTCAACTTCAGCACTCTTGACATTGGGGGGTGGATAATTCTTTGCTGCGGGGGGCTGTCCTGTACCTCATAGGATGTTTGGCAGCATCTCTGGCCTATGCCCCCTACGTGTCAGTTCCACCTTCCTCACAAGTTGTGACAACTAAAATTGTCTCCAGGCATTGCCAAATATCCTGATGTAGAGTGGGCCCAGCATCCCAGCTGCCACTGAAAGAGGCAACTGCACTTAGAAGTATGGCTTCCCCAGTTTCTGGTTGGCATCCATCTTGTATTTTTGATCCAGGCAACAGTTAATAAAGGAGAATAAAGGGTCTTTGTATTTTTAGATAGGCGTGCCTGCCTATTTCTAATGGCATTATAACAGGTAGTCCACCAATCGTGTTTTCAGTCCAGTGCTGTCATCCTTACAGCTCATGACTCTTCCTCCCTACTTCTGACATGAGGTCAGCTATGAGTGTCAAATCCTTTTTTTAAATTTATTTATTTATTTATTTATTGGCTGCATTGAGTCTTCGCTGCTGCACACAGACTTTCTCTAGCTGTGGTGAGCCAGGGCTACTCTTTGTTGTGGTGCACAGGCTTCTCATTGCGGTGGCTTCTCTTGCTTCAGAGCATGGGCTCTAGGCTTGTGGGCTTCAGTAGTTGTGTCACACGGGCTCAACAGTTGTGGCTCATGGGCTCTAGAGCACAGGCTCAGTAGTTGTGGCACACAGGCTTAGCTGCTCTGTGGCATGTGGGATCTTCCCAGACCAGGGCTTGAACCCGTGTCCCCTGTACTGGCAGGCAGATTCTTAATCACTGCGCCACCAGGGAAGCCTGGGTGTCAAATTCTTATGTGTCTTCATAATTATTTTAATGTGACAGAGACTACTGAAGTCTTTTAAACAGGAACACATCAAAATCTTTAAAAGAACTTCCCACTCATTTTAGCAATATTCTTATATAGAACATAATAATAAATATAAGTGTTAATGGGAATAGTAGGTGGTCAATAGATTGGTATATGGTATTCTACTTTTGCTAACGGGTAGCTATATCTTATAATTACATATCTAATTTTTTCTCTATAGTATATATATATTTTTTTCCTTAATGGAAAAATCTTTTTTTTTGATAAGTTGACATTCTGTATTTTTTCTTTTTACCTTTTACCCCTTTTACCTCTTTCTCTCACCCCAGCCCCCATCTCAACACTGATCTATTCTCTGCATCTATGAGATGTTTTGTTTTGTTTTGTTTTTCAGACTCCACATATAAGAGAGACAATATGGTATTTATCTTTTTCTGTATGACTTATTTCAGTTGGCATAATGCCCTCAAGGTTCATCCATGTTGTCACAAATAGCAAGATTTCCTTTTTTTTTAATGGCTGAATAATATTCCATTGTATCTATAACCGTCATCCTTTGGTATCTGAGGGAGATTGGATCCAAAACTTCTGTTGGATAACAAAATCCATGGATGCTCAAGTCTCTTATATAAAATTGTGTAGTATTTGCATATAACCTGTGTACATCCCACCATATACTTTAGTTTTTAATAACAATACTAGTGTTATTTTTATTCAACACTACAATGCTATAACCTTGCCTCTGCCAGAGATTTGCATTTAATTCTTTTTTAAAATTTTTAATTGAGTATAGTTGATTTACAGTGTTGTGGTGTACAGCAAAGTGATTCAGTTATACATATACATATATTCACTCTTTTTAAGATTCTTTTCCCATATAGGTCATTAACAGAGTATTGAGTAGAGTTCCCTGTGCTATACAATAAGTCCTTATTAGTTATCAATTTTATATACAGTAGCATATATATGTCAATCCCAATCTCCCAATTTATCCCTCCCCCCTTTTCCCCCAGTAACCATAAGATTGTGGTGACTCTATTTCTGTTTTGTAAATAAGTTCATTTATATCATTTTTTAAGATTCCACATATAAGCGATATCATATATTTGTCCTTTTCTGACTTACTTCACTCAATATGACAATCTCTAGGTCCATGAATGTTGCTACAAATGGCATTACTTCATTCTTTTTTATGGCTGAGTAATATTCCATTGTATATATGTACCACCTCTTCTTTATCTACTCCTCTGTCAATGGACATTTAGGTTGCTTCCATGTCCTGGCTTTTGTAAACAGTGCTGCTATGAACATTGGGATGCATGTATCTTTCTGAATTACAGTTTTCTCTGGATATATACCCAGGAGTGGCATTGCAGAATCATATGGTAACTGTATTTTTAGTTTTTTCGGGAACCTCCACACTGCTCTCCATAGTGCTTGTACCAATTTCTCACTAATAGTGTAAAAAGGTTCCCCTTTATCCACACCCTCTCCAGCATGTACCTGTTTGTAGATTTTTTGATGATGGCCATTCTGACAGGTGCGAAGAGTACCTCACTGTAGTTGTGATTACCTCCCATATACTTTAGATCACCTCTAGATCACTTAAAATACCTTGTACAATGTAAATGCTATATAGATAAATACTTGCCAGAGGGAGGAAAATTCAAGTTTTGCTTTTTGGAACTTTCTAGAATTTTTTCAAATATTTTTGGCTTGTGTTTGGTTGAATTTGTGGATGCAGAACTTGTGGATCAGAGGGCCAACTGTATACCACGATTTCTTTATCTATTCATCCATTCATAGACACTTAGATTGTTTCCATATCTTGGTTATTTTAAGTAATGCTTCAATGAACACGGGGTTGCATATATCTATATAATTTATAGTATATTAAAATTAACAGAGTTCTAAAACCTAATTAACTGAAAACATTGGTGTTGCAGAATTGCTTCTGGGCCAACCTTTTTTGCTTTTTTTTCTAGCCCACCATCATAATTTACCATATTAAGCACTTCTTTACACCAGGCACTTTAGAAAAGAAAAAGAAATAATAGTGGTGTGGAAAAAAAAAAGAGAGATGGAAATGGCTCAGTCTCTCTTCTTTTGCTTCCCTCAGCCCAGGGGGGAGATTCACAGTTTAGGCTTTCTTTCCCTCGGGGTGGACATGACTTACAATGCATATGGTGTTCATGGTTTTTCCTCTGGTTCTCATTTTTCCCATCCTGGAGAGAGACTATTTGGATTGGCTCACAGAGCATCATCCCAGGGTGTACTATCTGCTGCAACAAGTCTGGTGCATACGCAGCGGTCAGAACCTACAGAGCGCCCTTGCCCATTAGAGCACAGTCGGGCTTCACTCACTCCTCCCCAAGGCTGTTACGATAGAAATGGAGTGGGGGACAGTTAGCTCTCACTTCCTTACTTCCTTCAAAGACTCAGTAAGAGAAGCCTGGGGATCTATTGACTTTCTTAAAGATTAATTTAATAAATCGAAACATTCTTCTGATTGGGTGGTGTTGACCATTGTAGAGCTGGTTTTGGTTCATGAACTATTTTTAGCAAAAACACACTGTCTGACCCCTAAATATTAATATGGCCTTTATTTCTATTTTCAAGAAGAGAAAGGGCCATAACAATACTTGATAAAGAAAAGTCAGGATTTCCTTGGTGGCACAGTGCTAAAGATTTTGCCTGCCAATGCAAGGGATACAGGTTCGAGCCCTTGTCCAGGAAGAGCCCACAAAAAAGACCCCCCAAAAAAGAAATCTCCAAAATTCAGACTAAAGGCTGCTTTATATTTTTTGTCTCAAATTCTAAGGTTAGATAGACACAAACTGAAGTTTAAGAAGTATCCCATTCAACAAACAACAAATATTAAAATTTCTCATGATTTTACAATATACTCAGAATAATAGGCCAGTTTTACAGCTAGAGCCATCATATATCTACAGATAGCAATATATATATATATATATATATATATATATATATATATATATATATGTATATATATGTTTTTGGTCACGGTACTCGGCATGTGGCATGCTAGTTCCCCAACCAGGGATGGAACCCGTGTGCCCCCGCAGTGGAAGTGCAGAGTCCCCACCACTGGACTGCCAGGGAAGTCCCCAGATAGTGATAATATTAAAATAATGTTTACCACCTGTGTTCAGTAAGTGATAGAATAAGAATGTTCCCTAGGTTTTTATTTATAAAAAAGGTCTGTTAGTTTACGCATCACATAATGAAACAATGAAATTTCTAGGCCTTAATCCACTCATCAGTTGCCTTTGCTTTACACAGGGTATGTGTATTAGGTTTTTTCCAAGATTCTTTCACAAACATCACATTGATGCCTAGGGAGGAGAACAGGTATTTCCCCCATTTTGTAAATGATGACGCCAACAGTCAGAGAAATGGAAGTGATCCACCTAATCCACCATAACTAGTACAAGGCAGGGCTGGAACCCAGACTAACCCCACTGAGGTTTTCTGCTACACTGCACTGCCTGCATGCTAAGTCACTTCACTTTATCAAGCGGTGAAAGACACTGAAACCAAAAATTCTACAATCCTCTTTGCACCAAACAGACTCATTTCCTGATAATTTAACTTGGTTAACTTAATATGCAGCACTTCATTAACAATTTATTTGTTTGAACAGTCTATACCTTCTTGGTAAACAAATTTTGCTAGAAAAATGGGATCGCTGATTTTTCTTTGAAGGTCTTGAAGGTCTACATTAGCTACTAGAAGATCTGTTTGGATTTAATGCAAGAAAAACTGATTATTAACAAAAAGGTAGCAATAGCTGAGCTGGTGATTCTGCTAGTTAAAAACTAAAAGCTAGTTAATTAGTTAAAAGCTAATAGCTATGTTTCATACTCTGCCCCACCCTGCAGCCAACCCCTATACTTAGAGACGTACATTTCAATATTTGAGTTACTTGTGAAAAATCACAAGTTAAAATCTGAGATTATGAAGTCCGACTTAAAACCGCAAAATAAAACATAACTATTGGTACTGTTCTTTAATATTTGAACAAAAAGAATATTTGATTTGCAGATGTCAAAGCAAGCCCCAAACGCTGCACACTCTTGACTATGGTTTAATTTAAAGACAGCTGTGAAATAGCTTTATACTAATTTGATTTTTTTATATTAAATAAGAATGAAATGGAAATTGGTGATTTACTCGACAGATATTGGATGCTGAAAATTAAATAATTATTCTAAAAGAATTATCTCAACGCTGATTTGAAATGCCTGCTTTGTAATTAGTCATGAGTGAAATGTATGTTTAGTTCAAGTTGTGTTTTTGGTTTATATTAACATGACTTGATTATAAAGTAAAAGAAAAATACAATCCAAATATCTCTGCAAGCCCCTGAGTTGCTTGCATCCTGAAACACTAGATAGGTTGATTAAAAAAAAAATACTCTTCTGTTAGTCTCTTAATTATCGATATTCTTTACTATTCTATGTTCTAATTGGGCAAATCTGATCTTGATAATATAGTAAATGAAGGTAGGTGTGTGTGCGTGTGCGTGTGTGTGAAAAATCAGGAAGCAGTCAACTTTCAGGTTAAAAAATTAGTAGGGAAGACTTCCTAAGTGAAAGTGTTAAGGTACCTATCGCTTCTTTCAAAACTTCTAGTACACTGATTTTATTGTCTGAATTATGATGTATTTGTGGCTTCTTGGAATAGAACTGATTCTTTGGTTCCACTGAAGTCAGTGCATTCATTGAGCATCTACTTTGTGGTTGGTTTTGTGTAAATGGAGAGTAGTCTGGTTCATTCTGGAAGACATGTGCAGCTTGTTTTACTTCTCAGCCCAGGCATGGAGTATAGCTGAACTAGTTACATATCACTCTATCCCTATATGGGGCAAGCTAAAGCTCTCCCTGATGGAGAAACTTGGTGGAATTCTTGGGATAAGAAAATTGGGCTTCTTTGGCCATTCTTTTGGAATGTATACGTCCAAATAAACCAAGAACCAACATGGCCATGATAATTTGGGAGCTCAGATACTTGTCCTCTCCATTCCTCATGTTCTTTATCTTTAGAGTCAATGTCAGGCTTTCAGGCTTTGGGTTGTAAGGTAGAGGCCAGACCTTTGAGGACCAAGTAAGGCAGTGAGAAGTGAAAGAGGGATGGATATGCATGGTGAGGAAGACACGTGGTTGACAAATTCTGAGGCATGAAAAGATCCTAGGTCTTTCAGCACAGATGGGTGTGTGTGTGTGTGTGTAAAACCAGATGACATCTCCCAGTGGTCCATGACTTCCTTTAGGTCTCAGAGGCCCTATCCAGTGTTTTGAATGGCTAATGATAACTTTCTCAACCCACATGGTGACATCATATGAGTACAGGAGCAAGGCATCAAGTAAGGTATGATTGCTGAGTCTAGATGTTGTATGAAACTTGCTTTTATGTGCTGGCATACTCTATAAGCAAGCTGACTGTATATGAAGAACCAAGGACAAAACAGACAACATACTGTGAAGAAGCTACACACATAACTTTAGTGCCGATGGCTCTTCAGAATCATATTCTGCATTTATAATTTGGTATCAGCACCATCACAACAGGTGCTAATTGTTTAGCATTAGATAATATAATCTAGAACGTCCAGTCATCTGCTTTTCTCTTCTGTTTTTTCTTTTTCTGATTGCCTTCTTTTTAAGCATTTTATTCTATATTCTAAAACAAATTGGGGACTTCCCTGGCAGTTCAGTGATTAAAACTCTGCATTTCCACTGCAAGGGACATGAGTTTGATCCCTGGTCAGGGAACTAGGATCCCACATGCTGCACGGCAAATAAATAAAACAAGTCAAACAGGGATTGTTTCTCTTACCATCCAGTACTGGTTCACATCTGTGCCTAAGCATATATATATACTTGAAGCATACCTTTATATGCAAAGCATGAATACCTCGCTTTGTGTTCTATTTTATTTATTATCTGACATCTGTTTTCTTTTCCCTTGTTTTTTGTTTAATTTTACTTATATATTTTTAATAGGTAATAACATACACATGGATATTCAAGAAGAACAGAAGGGAAGAGAGTGAAAAGTCTCCTTCCCTCCTGTGTTCCCCAGCTACCTAGCTCTCCTCCCCAGTGTCAACTGATATTATAAGGTTCTTATATTTTCTTCTTGAAATAGTTTACTAGCACACAAGT
This sequence comes from Hippopotamus amphibius kiboko, assembly GCF_030028045.1. NCBI lineage: Eukaryota > Metazoa > Chordata > Mammalia > Artiodactyla > Hippopotamidae > Hippopotamus > Hippopotamus amphibius. The sequence continues at coordinate 82,478,034 of NC_080198.1, forward strand.
ACAAAAATATAAATGGTCTCCCCTTTTACATAGTAGCCCCCTATACACATCTTCCCATACCTGGCCTTTTTCACTAAACAGCACATCTTTGCATTTATTGCATGTTGTCTAGACTTTTAAAAAATTGCCTGGGATTTGTTATCACCTAAATGACTCCAGCATGCAATGACCACAGCCTCTCCCTCACTTGCCTACACATACTTTCCTGCTCTATCATGACCTCTCAGCTCTGACTCCTTACTAGCCTACCAGCCTCCTTTTATCTGTTCCGGTCTGTTGAGACACCATCATGTTTACTCACTCTCAACTGCCTCGGTGCATTGCCTCTCTGCTGCAGGTTTTTCCATGGATTAGTCCAAACCTCCCCTTCCATTTTCTTACACCTGGGCTGCTGGGTGCTCTAGAGAAAATTATACTAATGCGCAGATGGCACCGCAACACATTTATGATACGTGATCACACAGGTCCCACAGGCCCGGAAGTTATACGTCCCTAATAAGCTCTTCAACTCACTGTCTCCAGTCACTCTTCCCAGCAGAATGACTTCTCAAACACGCGAAAATCCCACTAATTCAATCAATCCCTCCACCCAAGGTAACCACTAATCCACGCTGTCACCGTAGATCAGTTTTACCTGCCTTAAAACTTCACGTAAATCGAACCACACAGCATCTGCTCCCTCGAGTCCTTTTACTCAGCATGTTTTCAGGCGTATCCGTGTTATTACACGTATCAGCCGTTCATTCCTTTTAATGCTGAGTCGTTTTTTGTATGAATTATTATGCATAATAATTCACACATTATTCTATTGCATGAATTTTGTTGTTGTTTTAAATCTGTTCACCAGTTCTTCACTTCTGAGATAACGTCATCTTCTCTCTTTTCTCTACCCTCTCTGAAACTCCTGCTGGTCAGATGGTGGACTCCTGGACTGGTAAATATCTTAACCTTACAGTTGTTTATATCTTTGATTTTCTTTTTTCTGTACTCTGGGAGATTCCTTTGAGTTTATTTTTTTTAAGGACTTCATTTTTTAGAGCAGCTAGGGTCACAACAAAATTGAGAAGGAGGTACAGAGATTTCCCAAATACCTCCTACCCCACCCCAGCCGCCCCATTATCAACATCACTCAACAGAACGGTACATTGTTTATGGTTGAGTTCCTCTGGTGTGCTCCTGAAACTATCACAACATTGTTAATCGGCTATATTCCATTATAAAATTAAACCAAAAAGAATGGTACTTTTTTTCTTACCAAGGATGAACCCACATTGACATATCATAGTCACCCAAAGTCTACAGTTTACCTTAGGGATCACTCTTGGTGTCGTACATTCTAATTCTATGGATTTGGGTAAATGTATAATGACATATATCCATCATTATAATATCATAAAGAATATCTCCCCCGCCCTAAAAACTCCTCTGTATATACATTATTTGTTGACACTTCATGACAGCCAAATGACACTGTTCTAAGATTTCTCAATACATCTAACAGAAAAGAGTGGTGGGCGTCATGATACAACATTGATGTGATAGTAAAAGCACCCAAACTTGAAACGTCACAGTGGCAGGCTGCCTGAAATTTGTGTTGTGAGGTCCTTAGGGGAAAAAATATAAAATCTATCACATCAAACTGATATTAATTTGGATGGAATTGCCTTTATAGTTATGTTTATATTTAATTAGTAAATTTGTTGGTTTCCATGGTTGCATTGAGAGATATAAACATAAGAAATGTACACTGGGACTTTCCTGGTGGCACAGAGGTTAAGAATCTGCCTGTCAATGCAGGGACATGGGTTCGATCCCTGGTCTGGGAAGATCCCACATGCTGCAGAGCAACTAAGCCCGTGCGCCACAACTACAGAGCTTGTGCTCTAGACCCCACGAGCCACAACTATTGAGCCCATGCACTGCAACTACTGAAGCCCACACACCTAGAGCCTGTGCTCTGCAACAAGAGAAGCCGCCACAATGAGAAGCCCACACACTGCAACGAAGAGTAGCCTGCACTTGCCACAACTAGAGAAAAGCCCACGTGCAGCAACAAAGACCCAATGCAGCCAATAAACAAATAAATAAATATTTAAAAAAGAAATGTATACCAAGATTTATGTGTATAGATCTTTAAATAACATCATAATAATAACAGCCATGGTCTACACTGAGGGGAACAAGAGAATCTTTTCCTTTCCAGAAAGATTAACATATTTACTCAAAGAAGGGGCACAGGCCTGGAATTATCAAGTCTTCGTAAACAGTGTGACAGGTCTAGCCGGCCATCGGGATCCTGACCTCTAGCCAACATGTAACCTTGGGCAATAGTTTCCTCATTTGTGAAGATGGTAATGCCCAGCAATGCTCTCCTTGGGATTTGTGTGAAGATGAAACAAAATAATATAGTTTAAGTTCCTACCTGGCACAGTGCTTGGCCCATTGTAGGTCTGCTTCCCCTCTACAAGAGGTAGTTCCTATTTTCTCAGATTTCACCAGGTATCAGCCACAAGTAAGCATTTAAGAAAGCACTCTGGAAAACACTGCCTCCTTGGCCACTCACTGCAACCTAAAAATATAGGGAAAGACTAAATGAAGAAAAAACTGCACAGGTAAAATTATTCCTTTAGAAGACAGTTTTGGGAATTCCCTTGTGGTCCAGTGGTTAGGACTCAGTGCTTTCACTGCCAGGGAACTAAGATCCTACAAGCTGGGCGGTGCAGCCAAAACAAACAAACAAACAAACAAACAAACAAAAAGACAGTTTTGTCAAGAGCACTGACATTGATCTGCACAGCCTTAGCACAGCCATGAATTATGTACCATCCAATCAATTTTAATTAATAAAGAGGAGGAAATGAAAAAGGTGATGGTCCTCATTCCTACAAATGCCATGTTGACCTAAATTTTGACTTAGCTCTCCTACAATGATTAAATTCACTCTGTGTTCTATAGATACAGATTTATTTCTTCTTAAATATTGAGTTAGAATTTCCAGTTGCCAGCAAATTGTGATTGAAATCACCATCAAGGTATTTTTTCTTGGCCAAATGCTTGGAACCAAGGAATGATTACTGACTTCTTACTGGACTGTATGCATATGTTTTAATGGATTATTTTAAAATTCTGTGTGGCATATTTTATTTCATCCTTATTTTGTGCAGAAAAGAAAAACAGGTGGAGCTCTCTGGGATAAGAGGAAAGGAAAAGGGTGTTATCTTAATAAGATGCTACTTAGTAATTAGCTTATTTTGAACAAAGGAATTCTTTCCAAGCATCAGCACAGGGGAAAAGTAAGCATTGTTGATGCCAATTTCATGAGACTGAGGGCTAAAGGAAGCTTCAGAGAAAAAACCAAAATAGCATGTGATTTTTGGGGAGCGGTCAGCAATTTACCCTAAGGAACAATGCACCTAGCCCTAAAAAAACTCCTTAAGCCTCCAGTGACTCATTTTCTGAGAAATAGTGTTGGTCTCAAACTCAATGTAACTCAAGTAACTTGTAGTATAAGAGTAGAGGTCACTAGATTCATGAAAGTAATACAACTGTAGTTTCCTCTAATTTTTAGTGGCACATTAGATTCTCCACAGCTGGGAAATTTTTAAAAAGGAAGGGAAGGGGATATGTGTATAAAAACAGATGATTGAACTTGGTGTACCCCCCAAAAAATAATAAATAAATTAAAAAAAAAAAGAAGGGAAAAGCTATGTTCTATTTAAGGCATTAACAGAAGTTCAAATTCGGGTTAATATTGACATAAAGTTTTAATTTATATTTCTAGCCTGTTTTATTTTTTCAGAATTTCTTAGTAAATATTTACCAAGAAAATCTCTTGATTTTTCTGTACAATATTGCATTGTGAGATTATTTTCTTTTCCTTCAAGAGAAAATGAACTCTCAAATCCTCAAAAATAAAAACCCTGGAGAAAAAGAGAATTTGCTGAGAAGAATGCCATTATCCTCTTGCAAATCCTTTCCTTTCTCTTATTGAGTCCTGCTGTCTCATGCACTGACAATAATACAACACAGTTTCAGTGTGGTGATTGGTGCTATAAAAATGCAGAATTAAACAGAAACTCACAGTAGCTTCCTTCAGGGTAAAGATGACTTCTGTCAACAGAGAAAGCCAAACGCCTAAAAGCACAGGAAAGCAAAACTCAGAATTAAATGTTTTCTGGATCCTGATTATTTTTAAAATAGAAGCTTTAGATGCTATATTTTCAAGCACAGAATGACAGAGGAGGAACGTTTTTAATCACTACTGAGGACTGGTCAAGAAATGCATTTAATAAAGATTAGACACAAATAATTTCCTGTTACCAAATATTATTAAGTAAGGGAATATGTTACCTTGAGACATTGGTAAAAAACCTTTCTTTAAAAACCCATCAAGTCCCTGGGATGTGATCTCATCTTTCTGGGAAAAAGTAGATAAGATTTACCCAGAATAGAGAAAATAATAGCATTGAGGGGCTTTCCATTCTCTGTCCAACTCCAGGAATTGTGATTTAACAAAAATTAAATTTAAAAATTAGTACCAAGTGTTTCTCTTCTATGCAAAGTTTCCATTATAGTTAACTGCTTGTTTTTAAGTTACAGTATCCCATGTCAACCCAAATGGTCCAACTCCTGGGGCCTTAATTTTAACTGTGAGCAAGTTTTATGATATAACTCACCCACTTCAAGATATCTCTGATCTGAAATTTACTCCCAATGTTTAATGAAGACTAAAAAAGACAAAGGCATTTCCAGAAGACTAGTGTTGCTCTTTTGTTTTTTTTAAAATAACAATTGCTGATAATAAATGTTCCAAAATTTACTTGGAAAACACAAAAAAGAAAATTTAAATTACCAATAACAAAAATATAAGCACTATGAATATTTTTCTCTCCAGGATGTATGTATTTATATTTCCCTCCAATCATTCAGAGACATAAATTATCTACATACTAAGTATCAAATTTTTTAAAAAATTAAATATCCATCAAAAATACGATTTTAAAGTCTGCACGATCTTTTGTTACTGTGGCAACATTATATTTATTACTTGCCAGTCTCTACTGTTGGTAAATGTGGACAGCTTAAAAGATTCACAGGTAAAGCGCTGAAAGAACAAGTCCTTAAGTTACCTTTGACACTTGGGAAAGCACAATTTGCCTGACAAAGTTAAGGACGCGCAACTTTAAGCAGGAAAGAGATGAAGCAGAGTGGAAATAGGAATTCGGGCGTCTGGATCCAAGGGAAGGCCTAAGGCGACTGGCACGTTGCGCCTCTTAGACCCCCTCCCACAATATTTTACACGCAAGACGTCTAGCTAAAATGAGCATCGAACAATTCGGAAGAGAACAAAAAATACCGGGGGAGCGACAAGCAGTCTGGAGCATGAATCTGGAAGTGGCTCTCTCTGGGTGTGAGGAGAAACTCTGATCTGTGTTCTGATCTAGTATACACCCGCTGAGTGCACGCGAGGTTCTTTTAACAGTCTGGAGTCCAAGTCTTCCCCCTCCCCGCCCCCCCCAACCTATTGAGTCTTGGCGTCACTTCTAGCTGTCGAATAGCTAAATCCTCAGAACAAAAGTCTTGGGACCCAGGCCCGCCCGTTCTCACCCTTGGCAGTCATCAGAACTCCTGGAGGAGGTGTCTTACAGGTTTGTTTATTCCGGGCTCCGCGGCGCACACACCACTGATGCTTTCGAGCCCGAGGGTTAACAGCGGCCGTGTACCCGCCTCCGTCACCCGAGCCGCAGATGAAAGCCCCCAGAGCCGGCAAGCGACGCCCAGCCCGACGCGGGGTCTGCGGCCGGCGGCCCGGGCGAGGGGGCTCGTCCGCGGACCCCGCCAGAGGGCGCCAGGACCTCGCCGCGCGCGCAGCGGCCCCGGACCTGCGGCGAGACCTGAAAACGCTCAGGTGCGACGGGGGAGCGCGCGGGACCTCGGGCGGCGGCGGGCTGCAGGGGGCGCCTCCTCCCAACCCGTCTGCGCTCCGGCAACCCTCCCCCCCCCCCCCCCCCCCCCCCCGGCTATCGCCGTAGCGTAAGGTCTTGTTTTGTGTTTTGTTTTAAAAGCCTTCCCCGCCCCCGCACTGCTTGAAGGCGTAAATGAGAGAGGGCGGGAGGGGGGAGGGGGGAGATGGAGAAAAGAGGCGCTGGAAGACTGAATGCCTTCTTTAAATTACTGCTGACACCTCGGTTCCAGGCCCCTAAAATCTCAATCAACAATCCATTAGAACTCAACAGGAGTAAAACGAAATCCTCGTTTAAGTGTATTTATCCGATCTCCTTTCTCTCTTTCAAATGCTAAATCCATTTCAGCATATGCCCCCTTCTTTCTCTCGCCTTTCTCTCCAGACTGGCAGCCCATACCACTCTTGTAAATATGAAAGATGCTAATCATATGACATATCACGTCTCCGTCGGAGCCGGAATAAAGCCTTCAGATTTGGGATCATTGCCTCCAGACAACAGCTTCATCAGCCGGAAAGTTGGTTTTTTTTTTCTCCTTTCCTTCAACTCTCAATCCCTTCTTTGTCTGGAGTAAAATGCAGCCGACTCGAGCCACCCAGGCCATATGGTTCACTCTGTATTTTCTTAGTTGAATTCTGAATTGTTTCTGTGACTTGCGAAGTTTTTTTGCAAGTGCCTATAAAGACATAGAAGAGCTACTTGTGCAGGGAGCGCTGCCCGGCGGCGCTGCCGCCGCCTCCCGGCCTGGAGCCCCGGCGGCTCCGCGGAGTGTGATAGCGGCGACAGCGGGGTCGTGCGGCCGCAGGCGGGACCGAGGACCAGCAGGCCGCAGCTGCGGGGTTCGCTCGCCACGCGTACTCGGCGCCTTGCACCGCGCCCAGCGCACAGTAGGCGCTTGCAGAAATATTTGCGGGGAATGAAAATATGAATAAATCAGCTACTAGGGTTGACCGCGAATGGTCTGTGTCCTAAAGTATCCTTTCGGATCCGTGAAAATAAAACGTAGCCCCGCCCTCTTCCGACCCTCTATTACATTACACTGTTTTGTCTACATAACACATGGTTCTCGGGCATGCAACTTTTTCCTTTTTTGTCTACTTATTTGAATATAAGCTCTATGGGGGTAGGAATGGTGTCTCTCTTGTGCATGGCATTGTTCCCAGGGGTTGGTACAGTGCTTGGCACGCACTGGGTGCTCGTTAAGTATATTTTGAAGGTAGAAAGAAGGGATGATTGGATGAATGCGTTAACGTAGAAAGATGATACCCTGTTTCCCAAAGGAACAGATTAAAGAACTTTCTCTGCTAAAGATTCGAACTTACTTGCCCCATTTGTTGATGATAATTTATGTCATCAACAAACAATAATTTCCAGAAGAGAACTCAATGTTTGGGGAGGTTATGTTTTTCCGTAGTGGGGAGAGGAGACGGAAAATCAGCTTTCAGATCCTTATCCATTGCTTTGAATAAGTTTTGTGCTTTCCAGGTTCGGGACTGTCCGCGCAAGAGAGCAGGCTGCCAAAGTTCCTTTCTCTCTGCCTAACTCCTTACACAAACCCCAAAGAGTTCTTTCACCAAATCATTAAATTCTACAGAGGTGGTCAAGCTCACACTGCTTTTCATGAAACGGAGAAAGAAAAGGGTCCTTGAAGTTTAGAAGATGCCCAAGGAAAACTCCTTGAATGACATCAAAAGAATGAGTTTCCATAGCTGTTGAAGCACGAGGGCCGTGTATCCGCACAAAGAGGGACCGGGGCACCGGGACGGGCCCACCGCTCTGTCCCAGGACAATTGGGTCACTGAAATAGGGAATTAATTACCATTGGAGAGTGGGCAGCCCATTCACCACTGGCTGAGTTTTATTAAACGCCAATATAAATAACAAAACAACTCTTGTGGCTGCACTATTCCTACACGCCAAAGGAAGGATTATGCCGGGGATTAACATCTTAAAGTCTATGAGACTTTCTGACTCAAGGCTCGGAGCTGGTAATCGTGTTTGTCTCCTGGTTCAGCGATTAGTGCTCTCTTTCTTGCACTTTCCCCTGGATAGCCAATGTCCCTTTTTGCAGGCACAGAGGGGTGGGGGGCTTCTCTCCCTAGTGGGCCCCCAGCCCCTCATTCACGCGCCGGCTGTTCTTTTCCCCTTACCTGAGGAAAACAATCAGAAAGCTGGCAGAGATTGGCAAAATCTCCTGCAGTGATTCCTTTCCTTCTTTGGGAAAGAAGAGGGCTGCCTGGGCAGCGGGTCGCGTAAGGAGTGAAGAGAAGCCTGAGCCCGCCGGGAGCTGCCTTTGAGGAGCGGGTGGGGAGAGGGCAGAGTCGGCGCACATGGAAGGGAGTCTTTTCAGCACCTGCCGAGGGGGATTTCGCAGCCGTCAAGACGACCTTGTGCGTCAAGATGGATTTCCTGAATGTTTGACATGGGGCACCAAAGCATGTTCTGTGGGCTTAGGGCAAGGGTCTCAGAATGGGGGTCTTGGGGGAGGGGTTATGATCTTCCCTGCCTCGCGTCTCCTCCTGTAGATTCCCCCGCCGCTCCCCAAATACGGAAGGGGGAGGGGCTGGCGCACTGAAGCCGCAGCGTAGCATCCTTAGCTCGGACCTCTGCGGGACTAGATTGACAAATCCTCCCCGACAGGATCGGAGGGAAAATCGAGGACGAGACTGAGAATTCCGTACAGGGCTCCAGTAAGAAGGTGGGGCGTGAGTTTACACTGTTACTGCCCTTGGCTTCCTCGGCTCCCCAGAAGGGGACTGCCAAAAAATCCGAGCTCACTCTGGCTCCCAGCGCTCACCATCACCAGTAATGGACTCTGACATGATGAGGAGTCCTCTGCGGAGGGTGGGGCTGTGGTGGGGAGGGCGGGTAGCTAATTGTTCCCACTGCGGCCTCCCCAGCTCTGGAAACTGTGTTTCTGGTCCTCAGAGAAGAACTAAAGCTATTCAGGATTCGCTTTTTCTCTCCATCTTTCCGCCTTTCTGAGAGCTCACTGGGCAGATCAGGATTGAGGCTACAAAGCCACCCTTTTAGCAGAGCAGAGACCCTCCCTCCCCTTGCAGGCAGGGCGGTTTACTGTGAATTGGGGGACAGGCTTACTGGGCAGGCAAACTTTTCTCCTGCACTCTTTGGGAAAGGCGCCCTTCTTCGTTCTCCCCCCCCCCCCCAATCACCTGCAACAGCAAGAGTATAGCGTGGGGACCATTTGTCCTCTTTGGCCACTTGTGAGGTCGGAGTGTGGTTTGGATGTAGCCTATGGCCCCGCAGCAACACCTACCCTAAACTTTAGGGCTTTTGGGTCTTCTCAAAGTTCAAGCTTCTGAAAAACAACAAAGACTTTCTAAAGTTCTCCACCCCCTGCTCCCTCCCCTTACTTCACTTTTCTCTCCCTACACACACTCGGGCCCCCCTTTCTTTTTAAAGCTTGGGGATGAGTTTAAATCATTGGGCTCCCATTTCTTGATAACTGCCTGCTTTGAGCTTTTGTTCTCTTAAAGTAGGATTGCACACTGAAAGAGGGGCTGAAGATGAACAGTTTGACCCTTTAGGACAGTTCACGCAATGGACAGGCGCGGCCCTCGGTCACCAAACTCACTGATGCTATTCACACACTCCCCTCCCCCTTCGCATAACATTTCAGCCTCGTTTCATCTGGACAATCTTTTAGACCACACAAGTGCCTCTTGAATTTATTTAAGTTAAAAGAGTGCTAGAAGAGTCCAGCTAAGGATATTTAGCGTTGGTCAAGTCTTTGCAAATCTGAGTACAAATCGAAATTGCTTTCCTTCAGCAAAACCTAGCAAAATGCTGAACAAATAAAATTTTGCAACTGAGTGTGAATGGCTGATTTCTGGATTGCACTAGCGTGTTAACTGTTCTTGGTGTTCTTTTCTTTTAAAAAACAACACTCTTCATGGTGGGAAATATTTCCAGAAATATTATCAAGAGCGATGCTTCTCTTGAAGGCTACAATGCAAACACACAACCAAAATTCTTAAAATTCCAAGATAATATAGAGGGTGACTTTTTTTTAATAAACACCTGTACTTTTGCACAGTAATCTGACACACACCACTGCATACACCCAAAGAAGCCCTTATCTTAAAAATAGTTACATAAACTCTGTGATATCTTTATATTTACATAGATTAGAGATTGATTTATGTCATTTGAATATGCATACAAGCTTAAGTTTCTTGGCATACTTTTTCCTTTTGGAAAGAATTTCCTTTCCTGGAAATTTCCAGAATCAGAAATGTGCAATTCATTTAATAATATTTTACCGTTACTGAATATCTGCACAGGATACACTTAACTATTCATTATTAACTTCTTACAGAAGTATAGAAAGTTTGGATTTTGACAAAGAAAAGCATGTACCCTTTCAGCACATCATAAAAACATAAAATCTTGGGAGAACATAAAAACTGGGGGGTCAGATACCCAAATACTGTTAAAAATGAACTAAAGAAATCCATTGTGTGTTTCACTAGCACTAAACATTAGAATCAGCTTGATCTCAGTGCTTGTTTGGAATTATATAAAGCTCATCAGGTTTTTCTGTAAGCCTCCACTTGACTGGATTCTGACTGTATTCTTCCCCCCAATATATTTTATCATCAAATCAACCCAGCACTCCCTAGCCTAACCAAAACTTTAAGACCTGTCCAAAGAAGTATGTTTCTATGATACTAAAACAAACTTTCCTTTGTTTCCATTATGTTAACCTATTGGCTTGTCTTTCTTTGCAGGCAACTCCTGCCATGAGCTGTAGATATCTAAAGACTGACACTCCATAATATCTCCCATCATTTGTCTTTAGTAGTCTTTGATCATTTCCTCAGAACCTAGCTTTCTCATCCTCTGTTTCTTTCAAAATTAACACAAAAATCCTGCATCCACTCCCATGTGTTCCTTCAATTTTTACCCTGGCTTGCCAAGACATCAGAGGGTTTTCTTTTAGGGGAGATTGTAAAGAGTATTTACTTGTTTGGTATCAGTGCTTATCACCTATAAAATGCTAATGTGTGCATGCAACCATGGTGAGTATTTCTGGTATCTTTCACTACTGACACATCTTTTGTTTGATCAAACTCTTCATTATGAAGTTCTTATTCTTCAGGTTCATGATACAGATATAGGGACCCAAAGAAGTGTGAGAGAGGCAGATGCTGTATTCTGGAGATACTGAACGTTTCTATTCTTTCTTTTTTTATTATCTGCACTTCTGCCATATGAAATTAAGCTGTTCTAAAAGGACTAAGGAGGAAACTGGGGAAATAATGCTTTTAAATGTAGGGAATTTGTTTTTAAAGGGAGGAGATGCAAAGCACAAATATCAACCAGCAAGGTGAAAATCGTGGCAGTTTTCAAATAATTTCAAGACAGAAGGAAGTCTGGAGGCAGGGTAGCTTCAGTGGGTAACAGTCTCTTTCATGGGATTCTAATTTTCATTTTCTTAACTATGTGCCTTCCGAGCCGGCTCATTATCTCCCTGCAGAAAACGTTAAACAAATGAAAACCATGCCAAAACACTTTCATCATCCTCTTCTCTGAAACACAGCTTGTTTCCAATTCCTAGAGTCCGAATGAGACCGAGACCACGGGCAATATTCTTCTTCTCTCGCCACTTTTCAAATCCTAACATTCCAACTGCGCCTTGCTCAAACTTAATCTGCAAAAGGGACTCCTCTACAATCTACTGAAGTCCCGCTCCATCCCCGCTACTCACGCACCGTCTAACACTCAGCCCAGCACACGCTTCTGGGAGCTCGGTTCTAAGAAGCCAGCCTCTTGGACAAGAGGGTGGGCGTGAGCGTGAGGAGGAGGAGGAGCGGGGAGGAAGGGAGGGAGGGCTGTTGAGCAATTCAGAACAAGTTCCCTCCGAGGTCCAGTAGCCCTCCAGCTCTTTTTTCCTATTGAAAGGCCGGGAGAATCGGGAGGACGGGCCCCATGTCCCTACAACGCCCCCCAGCGCGGAGCAGAGGTCATGGAAATGTCAACGCAGCCCATTCGCTCGAGGGAGCTGCACATCGGCCTCTCCTCCCGCTGCCACCCACGCAGGAAGCCTCTTTGCTGTCCCGCCCCTCCATAAACTGGGGTTAACCCGAAGCCCCCCCTCCAGCCCCACAAACCAAAAACCTGCATCAGTGCTCGGAGCCTCAGTGTGCCACACGTAAAGTGAGGAGGTCCCTTGTAGTTCCAATATGTGAGTGCTTTTATTCTCACATCCTCTAAAAGCCCATCAGCTGCCCCCCCTACTCTATCGCCCTTGGGAGGAGAAGCCTCTGAATCCTCTAACCTCCTCTCTCTTCATCCTCCCAGGTCAGTCTTTCTGGAACCTAAACACGCTTGCCCACCAAGTGCCCACAGCTCGTCATCCATACCCCATTCCTCCTTTAACCAAATGAAAGCGTTTTAAAGTAGTTGACTATTTGCTGCAGCTCCTAAGAAGCTTTGCCAAGTGATGTCCGGCAGCACCAGAGGGCTAACTGCTTTCCCCGGGATTCTGACCCCCATTAGCTAATTCCTCGGATCCCGAAGTCCGGGAGCTAGGAGGCAGGGCAGCGCCGGGTGCGGTGCGCGCGCGCGTCGGGGCGGGGGTGGGGTGCAGCCGCGAGGACCCGGGCGGGGGCTGTCGCCTTGGTCTCCCCACCCGCCCCCAGCGCCCTGGCCCCTAATGAGCCGCTGAAAGGGAGCGGGCTCCGGTGCGCGTGGCTCGCAGGCCTCCCGGAGTCCGGGGCGCCCTGATTGGCCAGCTGCGCCTCGCGACCTCCATTCATTAATAAATTAGCGGCACGCTCCAGCCGAGCGCGAGCCACCAATCACAATGGGCAGCGGCGGCGACAACAGCCGCAGCTTGAGCCGATGCCGCCGCCACCGCTTCAGCAGTCCGACCGCAGCCTCGAGCTCCAACAGGAGCTTTAGAACCATTTTATGCTGATGAGATAAAGGGGGAAGAGAGAGGCGGGGGCGATGGGAGGAGGAGGAGGATGGCAGGGCCAGGGGAGGGGGGACGTGGGTGAAGAAAGAGAAAGAAATGAATGATGATAATGCAATGAAAAGAGTAAGCCGGGGAGGGAAAAGCGGGGGAGAGGGGGGGCCGGCACAGGGGGGAGGAGGAGGCGGCGGCCGGGGGTGGGGGGAGGTGGGGGCCCCGGGGGCAGATCTGATTGTTTTCTTGGTGGTATATAAGGGGTTTTAAGGAGAGTCGTGTGCCAGACACGCAGCCACTGAACCACAAGCAGCTTCGCTTTAACTGGAGTGCCTGGGAGTCGCGTGCCAGGAGCCGCACGGCCGGGGACTGACTGACAGACAGACACGCACCACCACCACAACACACGAGACCCGGGCGGGTCGCCGCGGCCGCCGGGGCTCTTGGCAAACTCGCACGTCGGAGAGGTCCCCCGCGGAGCCGCGCCGCGGACGCGCCAGGCCGGCGGCTTCCAAGCCGGCAGAAGGCGCAGCGAGGCGCTCCCGGCTGCGCGGAGAAGCGCAGCACACGCCAAAGTGATAGCGACGCCGCGGCGCGTTCAGAGAGCGAACCAAGTAAGTATCCGGGCTGCGGCTTCCAACTTGGAAGGGGTGTTTTTCGCACTCCGTCCAGCCAAGTCCGAACGCCCTTTGCTCGCAGTCCCTTCCCCGGCGGGAACACAGCCAAGCCGTCAGGGCGGCGCGCAGAGTTCGCGACCCAGCTGGCTGGCGACGGGGTCACAACAAGGGGCGCTCCTGAGCTTGGAGAGCCCTGGAGGGGGTTCCTCCCCAACTTACGTTCCTCCTTGGAGCCGCTCCCAGCGGGTCTTCCCGGGTGCGCGCAGCAGCAGTCCGTCGCGATGACACCAAGCACAAGCCTCTGCTTCTATCTTTATATCTTGTTTGGTTGTTTCTCGCCCTCTGCTCTCTTCTCCAGGATGTTCGTCAAATCCGAGACCTTGGAGTTGAAAGAGGAAGAGGACGTGCTGGTGCTGCTCGGCTCGGCCTCCCCCGCCTCGGCGGCTCTGACCCCCCTATCTTCCAGCGCCGACGAGGAGGAAGAGGAGGAGCCGGGCGCGTCCGGCGGGGCGCGTCGGCAGCCAGGGCCAGAGGCCGGGCCCGGGGCGCGGGGCGGCTCGCCGGGAGGAGCCGGGGGCTGCCGGCCCGCGCGGCTGCTGGGTCTGGTGCACGAGTGCAAGCGGCGCCCTGCCAGGGCGCGGGCCGTTTCCCGCGGCGCCAAGACGGCCGAGACTGTGCAGCGCATCAAGAAGACCCGCAGACTGAAGGCCAACAACCGCGAGCGCAACCGCATGCACAACCTCAACGCGGCGCTGGACGCGCTGCGGGAGGTGCTGCCCACGTTCCCCGAGGACGCCAAGCTCACCAAGATCGAGACCCTGCGTTTCGCCCACAACTACATATGGGCGCTCACCGAGACGCTGCGCCTGGCGGACCACTGCGGGGGCGGCGGCGGCGGCGGCCTGCCGGGGGCGCTCTTCTCCGAGGCCGTCTTGCTGAGCCCGGGAGGCGCCAGCGCCGCCCTGAGCAGCAGCGGAGATAGCCCTTCGCCTGCCTCCACGTGGAGCTGTACCAACAGCCCCGCGCCGTCTTCCTCCGCGTCCTCCAACTCCACCTCCCCCTACAGCTGCACTTTATCTCCTGCCAGCCCGGCGGGTTCAGACATGGACTATTGGCAGCCCCCACCTCCCGACAAGCACCGCTACGCACCTCACCTCCCCATAGTTAGGGACTGTATCTAGAGCCGCCATCTCTGCTACCCTCGCCAGGCCTTAGTGGGTACCCTTTCCTGTCCCCGTTCAAGCCCTCCGCCCACCCCTCTCCTGTCCCCGCTTTCCATGCCCTAGAGACCATCTCACTACTCAGAGCAGGTGTAGCCGTTCTGATTCCTCGGTTGTGTGTTGCATTCCTTGGCTAAGGGCTTCCTTCCTTCAGATGGGCTAATTTATTGGTGTGATGGAGCTTATTGTCAAAAGGATGGTAGAGTTTGGGGGGACTTCTTAAGGCTAAAAAGATGCTGGGAAGAGAGGAAGGTGGCATGTCTAAAGAGTTTGCAGAGCGGACTGACGCTCCTCCCCTCTCTCAGTGAAGTTCGTGTGAATCTCCCAGGGGGAAAACAACCGGTTCCTGTGATCTCTTCACCTTTGCTTCTATATAGAGATGTTAATGTCGAGTAGAAAGAAATGTATCTTAGCATCTGAATGATTTTACCGGTAATAATATTATCCACAGATTTGCAATGGCTGGCATCTGCTTTATTCCCAGTGCTGTCTGCAGGCTGTGGGAATTTCACCTGTCAAACCAAACTTTCCCTCTCTGATGTGCACTTTGTTCTGTTTCCCAGATTCGTCACAATGCCTATTGTCCCTCCCTTCTCTTTCCTTTTTCTTCTCCATTTTGCCATCTGTCTCTTATGATTTATAAGGGGGAAAAAGTTGTTTTGTTAGAGGGCCAGGTTAGAAGTCATTGTATAATTTGTAGGCTTTGTAATGATTGAATGCAAGCGTGGAAATTTAGGCTGAACTCTCTATCAAAAGGAAAAATGTGGAGGAAAAGGGAAAAATCAGGAGGGAGGATTGCTTCATGCATTATTTATCTCGACCTTTTAGGGGAAAAGGAACTCCCCCATTCTTTCAAGAGATTAAAAATAAATCAACAGACTGAAAACCTAAGCAGACACGGAGCATTATCAGGATCAGCCACACACGTGTTTCCTTCTATTTATTATAAAGAAAAATTTCATGGGAAAAGTATGTATTTTTTGTATATTCTACAGAGTTTATTCTAGTATGTATTTACGTCTTGGAAGAACAAGAAAATTGTTCTTGTGATTAAACTATAAATAAAATATCTAACTTTCATAATTTTTGTGTGTTGTATTCTAACTTTTTCCTGCTTATGTGGTTTTTGGAAGAATGAGCTGCATTTTTCTGAAATTCTCCCAATATCCAATTGAGTAGAGTACTTGTATTTTGTGGTCAATGTGTGTAAATTTCACTGACACATAAGGTCTAAGCAGTCACAGGAAGCTGAATTATATTGGAGACACTGACATTGACATAAAAGTGTAACTCTCAATACAAACAAAACCTGGTTTTTAAGAAATCAATTTCTGAGCAAACAAGATTAGTAAAAAAGAAAGGGGGGGGGGCTTAAATGATAATTAAGTCATGATAAATGCCAAAGTTCAGAAACCTTGATTTTAAAAAATAGTGAAGTTGACATTTCTTGGTGGAGTGTGTAGAAATTTGGTTCTTACACTTCTCTTCTTTGAGCTTCCGTTATCTGTGAACTGAAGGGATTGGGCAGTGATCTCTGAGGGACCCTTCTGGCTCGAACATCTGTGACAACTAAGTATTTATAAATTCCTTATTGGAAGCTGATTTCATATTAGCCAATCCAATCTTTGTTAAGATAGTTTACATAGTCAAAACTTCTTCAAAGAGAAAGCAAAAATGGTTCCCTAATCTCCAGGATACATAACTCTGTAACTTGCACCTCAATCTCCAAAGCAGAAATCAATGACCTTTGACTGACCTTGGGTCAAAGATGACCAAGTGAAGGTTGACAACATCCAAGGTTTAAGTCCCTTAGGGGAGGGTGTCCAGGACAACACAAGCTAAAAAAAGATCATGTCAATAAAGAAGTGTTGGTTGTTCAGTCTCCCCCATCCTCATGAATTTCATACCTGTTTCTGGTTTGAGCCGAATCCTCCACTCCTCTGCATAAAGCAATGATAATTCTCCTGAGATGGCTATCTGAAGCTACTCTTCCTCGCCATCCATATGGGAAATACTATGTGTTTAATAAACACTTTTTAATTTTTAATAAAAGGAAGAACCAACTCAGGGTTTGTTTGGCATTCATCTCTGGATGGAAGGGAGACCTGCTGGAAAACCCCTTCTAGTTTAAAGATTGAATTATTCTTAGCCATTCTTGTTTATCTGATAGGAGAAAGTGATTTTTCTCATACATTCACCTTTATATTGCTAGTGTTTAAAAAGCCAAACCAGCAAGCAAAGCAATAGTATGAGAGTTTTAAAACATCACAGTTTTAATGCCAAATAACAGTTATTTTAGTGATGATGAAGTCTATGGTGATGATTGGCTTCTTTTGGAATCTTGCCAAGGAAACAGGCTCATGACACAGGTCTGGGGTGGTAAATCTTCAGGTGCAGGTACTCAAGAAATCTCAACTGGTGAAGGGGAAGGGGATCCTATAAACAGGTGGTGACCCTAAGGACTCATTTGGAGAAGCATGGATGAGGACAGGGTTCAATAGTCATAGTTTTGCGTAATGGTAATACAGCTAATGACTTAATCTGCGACCTAGTTGAATCTAGCAGCCACCTCTTCACAGTTTCTCCAGGACAAGAGACCCACTCAGCAAGAGCTTGTAGGTCCTCTCACACACCAGCAGTTCGTCGTATACGGCAGGAATCCCGTCTGCCATCTGTGATCTACACTCAGGCTTTTCCTCCTCTATCTACAGCAGGCCTTATTTTACACTAAACAGGTGCAATTTTTTTTAATGGCGTCTAATCACTTTTAGCGGTCAAGAATGATGTTCTTTCTGCTTCACTTCGCGCTGGGAGTTCTCCTCCCCAACCCACCGCAACCTCCACAGCCTGTGAGGCCCAGCTGACCTCTCCCCTCTCCTGTAGGAACGAGAATTACAGGTCGAAGCTTCAGCAGTAGGGAATACAGTCGCTCTTCGATTTTATCCGTTTCCCTCCCCACACCATGACCGCCCTGTGACCATCTGGGTCTGTCTGCACCAAGCGGGTTCGTGGGCAGCTGAGCCAAGCCATTCTATTTTGGAGCTCTCTGCTGAGAGCAAGGCCACGAACATGTTCTCCTGATGACAGTCCCAAACCGCAAAAGTTGCCGGCTCTTTCCAGCGCCAGGGGCGCGCGGCAGTGTGTTTACCTAAGCGCGGAGAAGTGCGAGGCTTGGTCCTGTCCTGGGTGAATAGTTCCTTCGGCGCGGCCAGGCTTCAGGCATTGATTGTATTTATTTGTTCTGAAGTGCCCCGGACTTAAGGCTGATTTTCCTTCACCAGATTTAAAACAAATCCGTCTGAGAGCGAGCAAGGAGAAAAAGAAGCAGCAGAGAGGTGGGCCGCCAGGCGAGGCGGGGGCGAGAGGCGTGCTGGGGCTCCCGGAGCCCC
This sequence comes from Hippopotamus amphibius kiboko, assembly GCF_030028045.1. Classification (NCBI taxonomy): domain Eukaryota; kingdom Metazoa; phylum Chordata; class Mammalia; order Artiodactyla; family Hippopotamidae; genus Hippopotamus; species Hippopotamus amphibius. Next base: position 82,496,157 of record NC_080198.1, read on the forward strand.
CAGCACCTGGGCGGGAGTCCGGTGCGCGCCCTGCAGGCCGGGCGGAGGAGAGGGCGTCGGAAGGCCCCGGGCGGCCTTGGCCGGGAGGGAGCGAGGGTCCACTGGGTCCTTCCCTGGGGTTAGGCATCTAGGCCCAAGACCCGCTTCTGCCGCGCCGACCCTCCGGTGCGGGTCGCCTGGGCTCCCGGCAGTTGAGAGCTGCCGCCCGCCCGCCGCGTGCACCCCCTGCATCGCACAGCCTTGGGCAGGTTGTGACTTCTGGGCAACGACACCTGGAACCCGTTAAAAGCGCCTCCTCCTCACGCCGGGCCTCGGTCTCCCCCCCCCCCCCCCCCCCAGGCTCTCGGGTCCCAGGCGAGCTTTGAATGTATTAATTAAATAAAGCAGGCAGCCCTTGAATCGCGCCAATGCAGGGCGCTCCCGGGAGCGTGAAAGTCCCGGCCTCCGAATCCGCAAAAGAAAATGTGTGAAAAGAGAATTAGTGAAATTAGGTTAGACCAATAAAACGTGAGGGCTCCAGCACCCCCCCTTCCCGCTCCCCCAGCCTGAGGCTAGAAGGGCTATCTGGTCTGATCTATTGTTTCCCGCCCTGGCAGGGGGTGCATTGTTTGATAAATAATTCCCCCTCCATTTTATTCTTAAAAAAAAAAAAAGGGGGGGTATTTGCATAATCACTGCTTTGATGTGGCCAGAAATCGAAGGCTTGGTCTCCCCAAGTCTGCTATTGGTAGCGAAGCAACAAAGCTCGATCCAGATCTTTCACTTCACTGACAGTGTGTGGGGCAAATTGTCAGAAACGGCTGCGTTAAGCTGCTGCCTCCTTTTAAAAAATGATCCACTTTAATGATTAAACCTAAGGAATGTCCAAAAAAGGGAGAAGGGGGTGAAGGACGAGGGTTCTCACCCCCCCCCCACCTCCCTCTGTCCTTCAGGGTTCATTGTTCTCAGCAGTTTCTTTTCCAAAGCCCTTGGTGGGGGGTGCGCCTCGCTTGGGACTTCCCCACGTGGCTCACAGTGGGCCCCCGCGGGGGTCCGCCCAGGCCAAAGAGGGGCGAGGTCTGCAGGAGCGGGCCTCCTGGGCATCCACCCATTTTTCTTTTCCCAGTTTGGTTTCCCCAGCCTGGATGAGGTTCGTCTTGGGTGGGGCGCCGAAGTGAGCTACTCTTTGGTCCCCGCGTGGAAACAAGGCGGGGGGGGGGGCGGGGGAGGGCGGGGGGGTGGAGGGCCCCTGGGAACGCAACTTGGGGACAGTTTCAGATGGTCCCCGACAGGAGAGAGGAGGAAAGAAATTCAGTCATCCGGAAAGCAGATCGAGAAAGCCAGTGTGGCCGGGGCTATTATTTCCCTGCAAGGTGGCGGGAGTCTGAGGATGGAGTGGGAAAGAGTCCTGATGGTGTGTGCGCTACAATAAATGACTTTTTTCCTCTCTCTCTCTCTCTCTCTCTTTCTTGGTGCTAGGGTCGCTGGAGGAGGGAAGGCAATGGGAGTTCTGCTTGTTTTCGCTCGCTCCCAGCTTCTCCAGCCCCTCAAGCGCGAAGCGGAAGAAGTCAAGGTGGATTACTGACTAGGAACAGTGCGTGAAAGGCTGGGGCTGCCTGAGCAACCGGTCAGAGGCCAGCTCTGCACTCCAGCCTGGGTAGGTCTCACCTGTGGGAGAAACGCTCAGCCTCCAGCGCCCCGCGCCCAGGATTCCGGGAGGGCGGGGGCGGGGAGGCGCAGGCAGGAAAGGAGGAGGATCCGCAGAGCACCTGCCCGACCAGGGTCCCCTTCCTTGTCCCTCTTCCGAGCCCCCGCATCTCACCGAGTTGAACGCCGGGCCATTCTTCAGCTGTCCCACCAGCTTTTGGACGCAGAGCTTCAGTGGTTGTTTAGCTCATTATAAATTAGCTTTTTACTTCTTTCCTTTTTTACTTTTCAAGGCTGTGACTGTATAAGCAAGCAATGGGTTTTCTTCATATTGAGTTGCTGACGAAAGTCATACTTCTTATGAAATAAAAGGACTTGGGATTCAAGATTTTTCCCAATGGATGTATACTTTTAATTTTGCTTGGACTTTGAGAGTAGCTCTGTTGAGTCATGTTACCTGCTAGACACTGTAGTGTATACTGAATTCCAGAGATGTAAGAAACCAAGAGGCAAAAAGTTAGAGTTATTTCAAAGGACACATCTCCAAGAGAGGCTATTTGGGCTGTAGCTGGTCTTTCAAAGATTCAATAATAAGTTTATTGCTTCTCTGATGTTGAATTGTAGAACAGACTATGCCATCAGTGTTTTCCTTCATTTCTCCTTCCTTTCTAATGATTCCATCACCACCTTGTTTCTCTTCACTCCAGGACCTGGAGGCATACCTGGAGACATCAAATGATGAAGCAAAGAACCAAAACGTTTACCTATCTTATCTGGTACAGAAAATTAAGTAAAAGTGAAGTCTGTGTTATATGGGAACAGGAACCTTCAAAATAAGCAGAGAAAGTTGGGGGCTGGTTTCCATGGTAGCAGCTTGCAATAAAGCCTAATTCCTTGTGACAAAGAGGTCATCTTCCTTTTCAGATGTGTTTATGATCCCTTTGTGCATTGTATTTTGGCATAAAGGCGTCTATACGCTGTCAGGGCTCCACAGGCAGCTCTATGACTCTCAAGGGGGTTTACTGCCTCCTTGGTATAAGAATAGCAGAAAGAAGCCAAACTAGTGGCAGTGTGACAAAAGACAACCCCACGGGCTTGCCATTGCTTTCTTTCTGTAACACATAAATCTTACTATGCATTGAAATAATTTTAAAATGAGGGATTCTGGGATAACTTTGATTTTATGTTTTTTCAACCTTTTACATATATTGAAACATTACATGCAAACATGTATAAGAAGATTGATTCACTGTGAGGATATTAATTAAGTTTTTGCCTTACTTTCCAGATAATTTTGGAAAAGAAATCAAATGAGGTAAAACCTGGAATATACCTTTGAAACTTTATGGAGAAAAGTCTATCCATAAACTTTAGGTAACTATTGTATTAATGCATTAATACTTCTTTCATTTCACAGTGCCTAGAACATGATCAAAAATGTTTTTTTTTTAATCTGACCTATCTGAACTATCTTCCTTAACTCAAAATTGCCATGGCAGTAGCTTGAAATAGACAAAGAAGAAAACGATTTTACTTGTAGAGCGCTAAAGCAACTCAAAAGTTTTTAGTTCAAATCCAGTGTTTCTCGGGACTTCCCTGGCAGTCCAGTGGTGAAGACTCCAAACTTCCAATCCCACATGCCACATGGTGTGGCCAAAAATAAAATAATTTTTAAAAAATCCAGTGTTCCTCTTGAATTAGAAGGAAATGATTTCACCATATCTGCATAACATGGACACAGCACAGGCAAGCCTTGCCGGTAGAGCTCTTGATGGCTGTGCAAAAGAAGTTCCTAACAATTTCGGTAGACCTAGGAGAGTCCATCTGACATCTTCAGTCTGGGAAGAATCAGAAAGAAAGAGCATAGTGATAACTGAGTTTTATTTTTCTGTGAGCAAATAATTTATCAATAAAAGGGGTTTCGGTTCTACTTGAGTAAAACTTCTAGAATCTTAAGACTATTCTGCTCTCGTATATTGGGAAGAGTTGTCTAGAGTTCCTAGAGTTTTCTTCAGAGCAAAATGGTTCTAAACTACAGAAGATGAAACTGAACTGATGAAGGCACTGTCCAGAGTACCCCCCTTACCTTCACATTACTCTGAATCTCTCAGATGCTTATGTCTTCAATAACAGTGTAAGATGGTAATGGTGATAATACGTTACAAAGCAGGCTGGAGCAAATCCCTATGGGGACAACTACGGGTCATAGTTCTCCAGATAATTGCTAGTTCTATCTCTTTCCACCAAAAAGACACCAAAGTTCCATTTTCTTCAATGGCTCCCTTTTCCTACCCCAGCAAAATGCATGACGTTACAAGATCTTTTGTAAGGGACTAGGAGCGTATTCATAAATGTCAGGCTTCTCAACTTTTTAGTATTCATGACACACTTTAGAATTTTGATAGCATCTTTGATGGAATTGGGAGTCTCCAGATAACATCAAACCAGGCAGCTATGATTACACCACACGTTATCTTCACCGCGTCTCACAGAATCTGTAAGTCACGACCGTCAACCACTGCTCTTCAGCACCCTATCACTGTCTGAGTAGAACTATTTCTTGTCCGGATAGTGCCTCCTATATACACTAGGCAATATTCCTGCCTGGTTCAGGAAACAGAATTTCATTGGTACTATCTTTTTTTTTGGGAGGGGTGGCTCACTATGGGGCATGTGGAATCTTAGTCCCCGACCACCGCATTGAACCCGTGCCTCCTGCAGTGGAAGCACCAGTCTTAACCCCTGGACCACCAGGGACATCCCTCACTGGTACTATCTTCACCCTACTCTGGAACTCTTACTCAAAGCCTGTGATTTCATTTCATTCCATTTGGACAAAATCCTGCTGCTGGCTACTATGGAGGACATTTCTAGTCTTCACCAATATCTGATGTTTTAACTCTACTGGGCCTGGTCAGGCCAGTTACACTACGGTGGGGCTCCATCTCTGGTCTCTATCTTCCTCTTCTCTTGAGAGGGTGAAGCTAAAATGTCAAAGCTGTTTGGGCTTCTGAGAGATCAAATAAAGAGCGGTGGTTCTTGTGAGTCACAGTGGATGTTACGTGAGGGAGAGAGAAAACTCGTGAGTTAAAAGCCACAAAGATTTTATTTGAAGACTGTATAACTTATTTGTAGCAAAAAAAAAAAAAAAGTCTGTAAAACTTGGTGGCTCACCTCTGAATACTTTGAAGTTTCTTTTATAAAAAGACAATTTTGTTTTCATTTTTGGCCATGCAAGAAAGCTTTATGTCTCAAAGTCTATAGCCATTCTAAGGGTGATTTTTAAAAATCATCTTAACCATTTAAAAATTATTTTTAAAATTAGTTAATTAATTGGTGGTGTTGGGTCTTTGTTGCTGCGCGTGGGCTTTCTCTAGTTGGGGAGAGCAGGGGCTACTCTTCCTTGCGGTGCATGGGCTTCTCATTGTGGTGGCTTCTCTTGTTACTGAGCACCGGCTCTAGGCACGCAGGCTTCAGTAGTTGCAGCAAGTGGGCTCAGTAGTTGTGGCTCATGGGCTCTAGAGCGCAGGCTCAGTAGTTGTGGTGCACAGGTTTAGTTGTTCCTTGAAATGTGGTATCTTCCTGGACCAGGGATCAAACCCGTGTCCCCTGCATTGGCAGGCTGTTTCTTAACTACTACGCCACCAGGGAAGCCCCATTAACCATTTTTAACTGTACAGTTTAGTAGTTTTAAGTATGTTCAGTGTTGTGCAACCAATCTCCAGAATGTTTTCACCTTGCAAAACGGTAACTATACACTCATCAAACAACTCCCATCTCCCCTCCCTTCCAGCCCCTGGAAACCAATATTCTTCTTTCTATTCCTATGAATTTGACTACTTTACATACCTTATGTAATAAAAACTATTTTTATCTTTAAAGCATATAATGTCACTGTCTTCACAGAAACATAAAGAACTATTTCATTTTAATAAACTTTAATTTTATTTCTCCATACTGCTGATGTAGAAGTAAGCACATATAAAGTTCTGTTATTCACTACACCTAGTCTTTCGGCTATCTCGTGGGAAATAATAATATGCATCTGTGCTCTTCTTTGTATAGTGTTATTTACTGACTGAAGGCAGTTTGTAGGAGGGCACCCATTACCTGAAGCCATCTATCCTTGAGAGTGCCCTGCACATAATTATGTGTTTGTCCATCCTATCTAGAATGTGACTGAGTTGGTTCCACAGGTTCTGGAGGCTAGTTTGAAGAGTAGGTTGATTCCTGGGACTCGATGGATAAAACTCACTGTGATGTTTTTTGATCCTGTTGTACCCGAGCCTGGAAGGGGACAGTATAGATAAATTACACATTTAGCTGAAGTACTATAATCAGCTAATTAACTTAGAGTATGTGATGAGGCTTTTCATTTTGGGGAAGACAGAGCACTGGATTGAGTCAAGAGGCTGAATTTGTGGTGAGGGTCCTTTTTGTTACTGATTGGCTGTGACCATGAGTAAGTCTCTGCCTGATAAGCCCGATAAGACTAGATATTTCCAAAGTCTCTTCTAATTCTGATTTTCAAAGTTTTCATAAAATACTCTAGGTTTGTTTTTAGAAACACTTTTGGACAAACCCTAACAGTTTTATGTTGATGCATATATTTTCAGAAGGCTTATATCTTCAGAAGAAGAGCTGTGTTGATTTTCAAAAATAGATGAAGAAATCAGATTTTAAGTTGCCTTTTATAACCATGCCTTTAAAAACAGAAACTGGAGGCTGGAGGAAGGTAACAGAAGCATCCCTCAAGCTAGGCTAATATTTAACACTGACATCTAAGACTTGCCATGCACTTTGACTCCAATCTTGTTTTTTATTCAGCACTTGCATTGAACAGAAAAAGTAAACCATTTTAGGTAGGGAAGAAAAGCAAACCTTTAAAAAAGCTTCTCTCTTTCATGCTGCCTCCAAGCAGAGGATGACTATTTCTTTTATTCAGAGACTCATATTTCTTCATTTGCCTCCTTTCTCCTTCATCTTTAAAGGTATATCTTGATTTGGGTATCCGGATCTACAAATACATCCACAAGTAATTTAAAATTCTTCTTGGGGGGAAAACAGATTAAATCTCAGCTCCCCATGAATAGCTCTGCTCTCTCCTTTTTAATAAAGAAGAGTTAGACTGGACCAGTGCCGGTGGCATATTTACCTTCATGAGCTAGGAAAAAAAAAAAGAAAGAAAAAAAAGACAGAGAGAGAGAAAGAAAAAAAAGAGAAAAAAAGTTAATTACTGCTCGGAGCAAGTTAGCCTGGCTGTCCTGAGCTGTCTTTTATTAGTGGTCCCCTTCATTAATTTCCCTCACTGGATTTGCTGCTAATAGCTGCCTGGTCCCAGTCAGCTCAAAGCCGCATCTGTGCCATTGAGCAGAAAAGTAGGAGCCTGGCCAAAGGGGGATGGAGATGGCGTGAGGGAGACGCTATTTACAAATCAACTCTTATTAACGTGATGGTCTGGTTTGCTGAAGAGGGGAGAGGCTGGGCCTCAGAGCAGAGAGCTGTAGAGCAGATGAGAGGTAGTGAATATTGAAGGAACCAGCCCCAAGGATGGCAGTTTGGATTTTTACTTCATTCCTTATGAAGCAGTGTTCTCCTAGCTTCACCTTAGAAAAATACTTGTTTTCAAAGGCTGGATGAAGTATACTACTCTGTCACTGAACTTCATGAAAAGTAACAAAAGTATGGATCTTTTAGTAAGGAGGTTTGATTTTCACCTTATGATGCAGAGATTTTGAGAGATCCAAGTCAACAAATTGCCTGTTTTCCTTTTTAAGTTTATAGCTTATTTTTAGATAATTCAATTAGAGACAATGTATTGAATACATGTATGATTTTTTTATTCTTGTCCAGTTGTGTACATTGCTTTGGAAAGGTCCAACAATCTTTATTTTTTTTTTCACACTTACTACCAACAAGTATACTATCTTACTAACTTATTTTGTTACATTGTCTTCCCTCATTGGAATGTAAGCTCCAGGAGGAAGTGTGTCTGTTCATGCTGTGCTTTGTTCAGCGCTGCTACTTTCAGCATCTGTAACAGTGCTTCCCAAGTAGTAGGAGCTCAATAAGTGTTTGTTGTTACTGCTGTCGAATGAAGGAATTTTTTTATAGACAAAGAACAACCAGTTCTAAACTCCTATTTATATGCATATTCAGTTAAAACACATCTCAAAGCTCTCCCCCATTTTTTTTTAAGAAGCAAGTAGTGTGTTAAAATGTTAACCCTTCCTGCAGCTCCTGTCATAGATGAATATGGTGATAAATGGGTCTTCCTGAGCAATCCTTTTTTTTTATACAATAGTTGATCTTTTCCAGCTGCACCCAGAATCTTCTAAAGCTGCAGAGAGCATAACAGGAGAGCTGAGAAGTGAGGTAGTGGACAAGGTGAGAGTTAGCAGTTCAGGATATATTCTACATAGACACAATTGTTGGAACAGATTAAGGGTGACAGTAATGTCTTTCTATGTGCGTTCATTGTAATATACTTGAGCTTCCATTCACACTGCTCTGTTACAGTAAAATTGAAAAGTTAAATTTGAATACTCTGAGTATCACATGCCTGGGCCTAGGGGTCAGTCAGCTTGGGTTCAAATCCCACTTCTAATATTTATTAGCTGTGTGGTCTTAAGCACTTTAATTTTGGCTTTAGTTGCCTATTTTTAAACAGAGTTAAATGAGCTAGTACATGTCATGTGGTTGGCACGTGGTAAGTCCCAACAAATGGTTGCCATTTTGTTATTTTTTTGAAATAGTTACATAGCAAATGTGAAACCAAGGGGTAGTCACCAGTTAGATCCTTTAAGATATAAATTGCTTAATAAATAACAGACTGTAATGTACCTTCTCTGATAAATCTCCACTTTGATTTTTTTGCAAAAACTTGCACGTCCTCCAAGTGTCATGTAGACTAAACAATATTTGCCCAAGTTGTTCTATCAGGAACTGGGAGTCAGCTGTGTCTAGTTCAGTTTGACTGGTTGAGACCATTGACTCTCCCACTGGGTATGTGCAAGTGTCCACTGGTGACCCTGTGATGGTCAGAGGGCCAAAAACTCCAGCCTCACAGCATGCTAACCTGCCATTTTCCTCCCATGAAGAGGCTTGTTATTGAGTTGCACCGGTGGTATCTATAAGGCAGGACAATTACCTCACCTTTTCCGTATCTTCAATCACCTTTCCCCATGTCCCCCCCACGCCTCAGCTTTATCCTATAAACACCCCAAGCTCCTTGCCCTGGGGGAGGTGGATTTGAGGCTTGTTCTTCTGTGTCCTCACTTGGCTGCCTCCTGAATAAAACTTTTCTCTGCTGCAAACCTCCATGTCTCAGTGTCTCAGCGTTGGGCTTGCTGAACTTTGGGGCAAAGTTCAGTAACAAATGAACATGGTATTTTAAGGATAAAAATTATACAGGCTTTGGATTTTTAGTTATTTCAAAAAGAACAAAGAGAACAAACTAGTGGTTACCAGTGGGGAGAAGGGAGGGGAAGGGGGAGAAGGAGGGTCAGGGGTAGAGGAGTAAGAGGTACAAACTATTAGGTATAAATTAAGCTACAAGGATATAGTGTACAAAATGGGGAATATAGCCAATATTTTATCATAACTATAAATGGAATGTAACCTTTAAAAATTGTGAATCACTGTGTTGTATATCTGTAACATATTGTACAGCACCTTACTTCAATAATAAAGCATTAGTTGAGAAAGGTAAAAAAATGAGTTTTTATTAAAGTATCAAAGAAAAATCCAGATGATTAGTAAGATTCTAGAATAATCATAAATAACATTCATTTTAGAGTATTATAGTTAATAACTATAATTAATATATTTCTTTGGAGAATGAAATAAAATACTTCGTCCTTTGATAATATATTGTGGAAAAAGAAAGGAGCCTATATGGTGTGGCTTTGGAGGGGTTGTTTCAAAAATTAAAAAACATATACCCCTTGAACCCCTAATTCCACTTTTAGGAAGTTATTCTATTGTCTCTGTTTTTACACACACACGCACACACACACACATTCAGATGTTTGTTATAGTGTTACTCATAAAAAAAAGTTTGGAATCAATTTAAATGCTCCTCAATAGGGCAGAAGTTAAACGAGGTGTGGTACACTCACGTGGCAGAATACGAGGCCCCATGGTAAGAGTAGTGTATTGCTAAGTGAACTGACTTGCTGTGGTGACCACAAGCTCATCTTCCACTACTATTACAGCTAACGTGGTCTCCAGGAAACACTGATGTTTCCATTGTCTCCAAACTTGGCTGATCATTAGAATCACTTGTGTTATATTTTATACATTCCCAGCTCCTTTTCCGGACTTATTATGGGATGAGACTTGTTGAAGCTAGACCCCAGAATCTGTATATTTAAAAAAAACTAGAATGATTCTGACACAGCCAGCTTGGCACTAGTTCTGGGATGGGCATTCAGGAACTGTGCAGTGAAACAGTACAGACAAATTATAAAGGATTATTTCCAGATGGCCTTGGTTAAAATACACATATATAATTTGGGAGGGCTCTTTTGCAAGGGGGGCTGTATTAAGGTAAAGCTTCCTATTTACATTATTCCTGGTAAAGTCTACCTTGGACAAAATTAGGAAGAGGTAAATTGTCCACCATATTTTAGTAAGTGAAAATATCAATTTGTAGAACAATGTGTATGGAATAAATCAATTTTAATAAAAATTTCAACATATTTTTATTTGTACCCACATGTTCATATGAGCCCAGGAAAACATGAATGAAAAAACGAAAGAGTACCCCCCAAATAGTCATAGTAGCCACTGGGGAATGGGATTGGATTGGTGGGGTAAGGAAGGCCCTTCTCCTTTGTACCATATACAATATAATAGAATATGAAATTTTATGTTTGTATTATTAGGTAATTAAAATAACCAATATACACATTAAATATGATTGATACAAACCTTCTAAGGTTCCACCAAGGTGTATATTGTGTACTTGCCAGATTGGAAAATGACTTCCTTCTTTAAACCAGGCCTTATTTTGCTTTTCTAATAAACAAAGAAGTAACAGTTTCAGGTTGCCAAGAAGCCTGGAGACCAGTCAAGGAGTCATTTCCCTGCCCTTTTATTCCTTGCTTCTCAACTTCAGATTAATTCAATCAGTTTCAGCTCCATCCTTGGGAAATTTCTTCCTTTTCCATCTAAGTGAATCTGGACTTTCCAGCAGGATTTGCCCTCAACCTGGCATTCGCTCCAAAGTCACCTTAAAGCCCCTGCTGGGGCAAATAGAATTAGCACTGAGACCCTCCAGTCCCAACCTCGTTACCTCATTTTGAGTTAGCATGAATGGGAGGTTAGCTCTCTCCTCTTTAGCTGTGATATTAAATAAACAGAAAGCTGGTATAAGCTGGTGTGTGTGTGTGTGTGTTCTTGTGGTTTTTGTTGTTGTTTTTTAGATTCCACATATAAGTGAGATCATATGCTGTTTGTCTTTCTTTGTCTGACGTATTTCACTTAGCATAATGCCATCAAGGTCCATCTACATTGCTGCAGATGGCAAGGTTTCATCCTACTTTATGTCTGAATGATATTCTACTGTGTACATGTAACATATCTTCTTTATCCATTCATCTATCTATGGGCACAGAGGTTGCTTCCCTGTGTTGGCTATTGTAAATAATGCTGCAATGAACATGGATGTACACATACCTTTTCGAGTTAGTGCTTTCATTTTCTTTGGATAAATACCCAAAGGTGGAATTGCTGGATCATATGGTAGTTCTATTTTTAATCTTAAAAAGGAACTTCCATATGGTTTTCCATAGAAGCTGTATAATCTTTTTGAACTTTCTTGATTCTACACTTGTCATACCACAAGATATTTAGACGATTGCCAGTTTTTCTCTGGTTTACCCAGTGTTGTAATAAATAGCCTTGTAGCTCAACTTTGCACTTACATTTATTTTCTTACAGTGAAAGAGTGCCTCAGAATAAGAAATCATGTAACTCTTTACTCACAGAGAAGCATGTTTCCAATATATTGTCAGGTTAAAAAGAGCAGATTACAAAAATGTGCAGAAAATTATCATGTAATAGGTATAATACAGGCTAATATTCATCATGTGCTTACCACATACTAGGGCCGTTGCTATGTCTTTTATGTAGATTATTGTATAGAAATGCTGCAGTGCGCATGGGAGTGCAGATATCTCTTCAAGATACTGATTTCATTTCCTTTGGGTATATACTCAGAGGTGGAATTGCTGGATCATATAGTAATTTTATTTTGAGGAACATCCACTTTTGTAATAATGGCTGTACCAATTTACATTCCCACCAACAGTGTACAGAGGTTCCCTGTTCTCCACATCCTTGCCAATGCGTGGTATCTCTTGTCTTTCTAATAGCCATCCTAACTGGTGTGAGGTGGTATCTCACTGTGGTTTGATTTGCATTTCCCTGGTGATTAGTGATGTCTAGCATCCTTTTATACACCTGTTGGCCATTTATATACCTTCTTTGGAAAAATGTCCATTCAGTTCCTCGGCCCATTTTATTTTTTATTTTTATTTTTTTTTTCTTGGCCCATTTTGAAATCAGATGCTGCTGCTGCTGATTTTTTGCTATTGAGCTGTATTAGTTTTTAACCATTTTGGATTTTAGTCCCTTATCAGATATATGGCTTGAAAATATTCTCTGCAGTTCGCCTTTCCATTTATTAGATTGTTTTCTTTGTTTTTTAATTTGATGTAGCCCACTTGTTTATTTTTGCTTTTGTTGCCTGTGCCTTTGGTTTTCTATCCAAAAAAATCATGGCCAAGACCAATTTCAAGGAAATTTTTCCCTATATTTTCTTCTAGAAGTTTTACAGTTTCAGGTTTTAGATTTGTCTTCAATTAATCACAAGTTAATTTTTGTGAGTAGAATAAGGTAGGGGTCCAATTTCATTCTTTTGCGTGTAGATATCCAGCTTTCCTAGTACCTACCATTTATTGAAGAGACTATCCTTTCCCCCATTTGACTGTTCTTGGCATCCTTATCAAAGATTAGTTGACTGTATTTCTGGACTCTCTATTCTGTTCCATTGCTCTATGTGTTTGTTTGTTTTTTATAAATTTATTTATTTATTTTATTGGCCGTGTTGGGTCTTTGTTGCTGTGCGTGGGCTTTCTTTAGTTGCGGTGAGTGGGGGCTACTCTTCGTTGTGGTGCTCGGGCTCGTCATTGCCATGACTTCTCTTGTTGCAGAGCACAGGCTCTAGGTGCGTGGGCTTCAGTAGTTGCAGCACATGGGCTCAATAGTTGTGGCTCATGGGCTCTAAAGCGCAGGCTTAATAGTTGTGGTGCACAGGCTTAGTTGCTCCGGCATGTGGGATCTTCCTGGAGCAGGGATAGAACCCGTGTCCCCTACATTGGCAGGCGGATTCTCAACCACTGCGCCACCTAGGAAGCCCCTATGTGTTTGTTTTTATGTCAGTACCATACTCTTGGTTACTATAGTCATGCAATATAGTTTGAAATCGGGCTTCCTAGGTGGCACAGTGGTTGAGAATCTGCTTGCCAATGCAGGGGACACGGGTTCTATCCCTGCTCCAGGAAGATCCCACATGCCTCAGAGCAACTAAGCCCGTGTGCCACAACTATTGAGCCTTCACTTTAGAGCCCGTGAGCCACAACTAATGAGCCCATGTGCTGCAACTACTGAAGCCCACGTGCCAAGAGCCCATGCTCCACAACAAGGGAAGCCATGGCAATGGAGAGCCCGCGCACCACAACGAAGAGTAGCCCCCACTCCCCACGACTAAAAAAAGAAAGCCTGTGCACAGCAAAAAAAGACCCAACACAGCCAATAAAATAAATATATTTAAAAAAAATTGTTTGAAATCAAGAAGTGTGATGCTTCCAGCTTTGTTCTTTCCAAGATTGCTTTGCGTACTTGAGGCCTTTAGTGGTTCTGTAAGAATTTTAGGATTTTTAAATATTTCTATGAACAAAGCCTTTGGAATTCTGATAGGGATTGCATTGAATCTATAGATTGCTTTGGGTAGTATAGACATTTTAACAATTATTAATTTTTCCAATTCATGAACATAGGGTGTCTTTGCATTTATTTGTCTCTAATTTCTTTCAGCAATGTCTTATAGTTTTCAGTGCACAGAACTTTTACTTCCTTGCTTAAATTTATTCCTAAGTATTTTATTGTTTTTGATGCTATTGTAAATGGGATTGCTTTCTTAATTTCTCTTTCAGATAGTTTACATCTCTCTGTTGAAACTATCAGTTTTGTTCATACATTGTTTTACTGAATTTGTCACATTGTCTATCTGTGTACTCACTGAATCGTACTCACTGACTGTCCTTGAAACAATTATTATATTTTGAATTCTTTGTCAGGCAATTAATAAATTTCCATTTCTTTGGGGTCAGTTACTAGAAAATTACTGTGTTTCTTTGAAGATATCATGTTTCCTTGATTTTTCATGTTCCTTACTTGAAGTCTTACATTGCTGTTTTCACTTTTGAAGAAGCAGTCACATCTAAGCTTTACTGACTGGCTTTAGGAGAGAGTACCTTCACCTGGTAGTCCAGCTAGAGATTCTGAGGCTTTTTCAGACCTTTTCTATGGGTGTGCCTGCTCCACACTTGTTGTTCCTTCTTGGGGGAAATTCCTGAGAGTGTATACCTTCTCTCAATCCTGCCAAGCCTGGCTAGGTGTTGAAAACATCCTGTTTGTTTTCCCTAATGAAGTGTTCTGAAATGCTCAAGTTTGTGAGTCTTCATCTAATCTCGCAGAATTAGGCTGGCTCTCTGGGCTTTCTCACTAGTCATCTGCAAGTACTCGTTCTCACTGTCCACAGGAGCTGGCCATGCAAGGAGGGGGGCAGTTAGGCATTGGGAGCATTGGGGGTGCACATGGGGAGTGGTGGGGCGCTGCATGTGGCATCTGTCATTTCTGGTGGGTGGGCTTTCTGATAGAGTCTGTGAATCAGTGAGTAAGCAGATCCATGAAGCAGTTATTAGTATCCCTGAGATGAATTCCGAGCCCTGGCTGCTGTACTCTCACCTTCTCCCCACGTCTCAAGCTTGAGGATCACCTCAGTAATCTGGGTGAGGTGAGAAACAAGTGGGCCCCTTGGGTAGCATCCTGCCTGGCTGGGGGACCCGGGCACTCACTCACATGCTCTCAGTTTTCTCATGACTGGGGGGGTCTTTCCTGGCACCAAGCCTTAGGAGAAGAGTGATGTGGGCCAAGTGAAACTCTTCCTTTTACCATCTTCGATGCATCTATTGTTGGATTCTTCTGCTTCAGTAGTGTGCTCGGGTTTCTCTGCTGGACCCTTGGACTCCCACCAGGGTGCTCTTATCTGTAGGTGACTGTAAAAGTCAATGTACTAGGAGGGGATGAAGGTAGAGAACGCCTATTCTGCCATCTTGCTGATGTTACATCAATTATGTTTCTATGTACTAGTAAAGAACAACTGGAAACTGAAATAAGAAAGTAAGACTAGGTACAGCATCAAAGACTATGTATAGCATCAAAATATAAACCATTTAGGAAAAATTTAACAAAATATGGGCAAAATGTACATGCTGAAAACTAGAAAGTATTTATGGAAACATTAAAGAAGACAAATAAATGGAGAGATCTATGGTACTCATAGATAAGAAAAGTCCACGTTGTTAAAAATGTCAATTTTCCCCTATTGTGGTCAGCCTGCAGATGCACAATGGATCCCCTGCCCCACCCAAAATTTGGATGTCAAGACTGATGATTCGGGCTTCCTTGGTGGCGAAGTGGTTAAGAATCTGTCTGCCAATGCAGGGGAAACGGGTTTGATCCCTGGTCCGGGAAGATCCCACATGCCTCAGAGCAACTAAGCCCGTGAGCCACAACTATTGAGCCCACGTGCCACAACTATAGATCCCACATGCCACAACTACTGAAATGTGCGCCTAGAGCCTGTGTTCCTCAACAAGAGAAGCCACCGCACTGAGAAGCCCCTGGACCACAATGAAGAATAACCCCTGCTCTCCACAACTAGAGAAAGCCCGTGTGCAGCAACAAAGACCCAATGCAGCCAATAAATAAATAAACAGATAAATTTATTGAAAAAAAAAACTGATGATGCCACACATGCACCTAAAGGGTGTGAGATTATTATTCACATAACAAGGCTTTCTGGGGAGAACAAGGCAGCCTCCCAAACGAGTGTAAAATGGCTTGAAAGAATGGGCTTAGGGTTTTGGGGTGTTTAGAGGGTGGGGCTGGTGTGAGAGTTCTTTCTGTGGGCTGGGGTTTCATGCTTTTAACTTCCTGCTGGTGCCAAAGAAGAGAGCACCTGGGATCTCTGGTCAACATGTCCAGATGTGGGGCAGAGAGGTAAGGGAGAGTGGTGGGGCTTCATAGCTGTCAATCATCAAACATCAAAGATGGAGTCAGACACTTTGTTAGATGCCCAATTTGATCTATGGACTCAATACTACCCCAATAAAAATCCCTCTTTATCCCTGATAATTTTTTTTTCGAAGTCTATTTTGCTTTATTTTAGTTTTACGATGTACCCTTGATCTCAATGATACTTACCTGCTCTGGCTAAAGGACAAAACACACTCTTTAACTCATGAAACTTGAAAAATAGCCTCCTTAATGCACTTTAAAATGCTTGGTTTCTGAGCCAAGACCAATAAATTAGGTCTTCTTCATTGCTTATTTTTAAAATAATTCAGTTCTTTATTTGAAGCATATTGTGTAATAATACAGATAATGAGGGTTAGCAACATTTATTGATCATTTTATTTTTTATTTTATTTATTTATTTTACTTGTTTATTGGCTGTGTTGGGTCTTCGTTGCTGCACATGGGCTTTCTCTAGCTGCGGTGAGTGGGGGCTACTCTTCATTGTGGTTTGTGGGCTTCTCTGCAGTGGCTTCTCTTGTTGCAGAGCGCAGGCTCTAGGAGCGTGGGCTTCAGTAGCTGTGGCACATGGGCTCAATAGTTGTGGCATGTGGGCTTAGTTGTTCCGCAGCATGTGGGATCTTCCTGGACCAGGGCTCAAACCCGTGTGCCCTGCATTGGTAGGTGGACTCTCAACCACTGCGCCACCTAGGAAGTCCCTATTGATCCTCTTAAAAATTAGATTACTGACACATTTTGGCCACATAATAGTAGAATACTCCTAGAGACAATGATGCCTTATCAGTAGAATCCAAGAACAGATGATAACCAATTTCTCCAGAGTTATATGATTGGCAGATACATAAAATAATGATAAAAATCAACATTAATACAATCCCAGGAACCATTATTTTTTACCAATTTTAATTTGTGTACCCCAAATAGTTTAATTTTCTTAATTAAATAAGCACTAAAATCAAAATCATGGAAAATAAGAGGGGACTAAATCTCCCTAAGGGATGGAGCACTCATCACTTTTTTACTTTTTTACCCAGATGAAAAACAAAAACAAATAACAAACAAACAAATAAAAAAAACCCTGTCCACCCAGGGGCTAATCCATTTTCCACACTCATTATCATTCAGATGAGTCTTTTGTAAGACAAAGATGGCAGCATAGCTTTTTTCAGTGTCTGAGAACGCCTTTCTTATTTGGATTGTACAAATAAAGAGGACCCTCTGGATCTAATTAAGAGATTTTTCACCTGCCATCATTCATTCATTCAGCTCGCAAACATTTGTGGAACACATGCAATGTGCATGGCACAATGTTAAATACTGTATTACACCAGGAGTTATGCCACAATGGGTCAATCATAAAACTACACTCTTAATTAATCTTGTGATTTTTAATGATTTAATTCTCTCATTCAACAGGGCCTTATTAACAACCAAGTGCTAGGCTAGGCACTGGTGCTGACAAAATGAACTCACGTTCTCCACTTTCACGTGCTCATAATCTAATAGGGGAGGCAGATACAAAAACAAGCAGTTACTGTGCAGCTGAGGTCCCACTGTAAAGGTTTGTGACGGTGTCATGGAGCCTCTGCATGTGCATGTGCAAGTGTGTGTTTGTGTGCACATGTAACTAGAGGGAAGTAGGAGGAAAATAGTCACAGAAGGTTTCCCTGAGGAGGTGACACTTGAGCTGAGTCTTGAAGGACAAATAAGAGTTTCCCAGGGGAGGTAGGGGAGGATATTGCAGGCATAGGGAAGAGCCTCAGGAAACAGTTGCAGGAGGGCATGTCTTACCTGGGGAGTTGCAGTCAGGTAAGGCTGGGAGGATGTGGACTACCTGGAGATGAGGTTGAAGAGAGATGGAGCAAGAGGATCATGTTGAGTATTATTTAGGATGAACCATATGAACTTGCCAATATTAGATTATTTCAACTTAAAAAATAGTAATTTGATACGGTTTAAGTATATTTCTAAGTGACATGGTAATGATGAATAAGCATCAGTAAATAACTACATGAATGGAACCTATTACTGTTGCTGTTTTTGTTTTTTGCATTTCCCACTTCTTCACATCCTGATTAGAACTGACTTCTAAATATTTGCAAACCATGTGACCAACAAGGGCTTAATTTCCAAAATATACAAACTCATACAACTCAATAATAAAAAACCAAATAACCCAATCAAAAAATGGGCAGAAGACCTAAGCAGACATTTCTCCAAAGAAGACATATAGATGGTCAATAGGCACTTGAAAAGATGCTCAACATCACTAACTATCAGAGAAATGTAAATCAAAACTACAATGAGGTTTCACACCAGTCAGAATGGCCAACATTAAAAAGTCTACAAATAACAAATGCTGGAGAGGGTGTGGAGAAAAGGGAACCCACCTATACTATTGGTGGGAGTGTAAATTGGTACAGCCACTATGGAGAACAGCATGGAGGTTCCTTAAAAAACTAAAAATGGAATTACCATATGATCCTGCAATCCCACTCCTGGCCATATATCTGGAGAAAACTATAATTTGGAAAGATCACACACCCCAATGTTCACTGCAGCACTATTTACCATAGCCAAGACATGGAAGAAAGCTAAATGCCCATTGACAGGTGAATGGATAAAGAAGATGTGGTACATAAATACAATGAAATATTACTCAGCCATGAAAAGAATGAAATAATGTGATTTGCAGCAATATGGATAGACTTAGAGATTATCATACTAAGTGAAATAAGTCAGAAAGAGAAAGACAAATAGCATATGATATCCCTTATATGTGGAATCTAAAAGATTCTAAGAGATACAAATGAAATTATTTACAAAATAGAAACAGACTCACAGACATAGAAAACAACCTTATGGTTACCAAAGGGGAAGGGGCCAGGGGAGGGATAAATTAGGAGTTTGGGATTAATGGATACGCACTGCTATACATAAAATAGATAAGCAACAAGGTCGTACTATATAGCACAGGGAAATATATTCGATATCCTGTAAGAAACCATAATAGAAAAGAATATGAAAAAAGAATGTGTACGTGTATCTATGTATGTGTATATATATATAAACTGAATCACTTTGCTGTACACCAGAAACTAACACAACACTGTAAATCAACTATACTTCAATAAAAAATTTCAAAGAAAAAAAAAAGAAGTGACTTCTTAAAAGCAAGACTATTCCCTGCATCTGGGGGAGAGTCTGAGGTTATGCATAAAGTGCTCTTGGCCACTAAAGTTAGTGAAAGTGGGGCAAAATGAATTCAGCAGGACTGCAAAGGGGGAAGAGTTTAGATAATAATGATAACAAAATTCTATCCTTTACTGAACACAAAAATGTGCCAGCCACTGGGCTAAGTCCTTCACATGTGTTACTTCCAATCCTCACAACACCCCAACGTGTGTCTTTTTACACTCATTTTATGTATGGGAACTCTAAGGTTCCGAGACACTAGGTACCACTTTTCTAGTAAGAGGCAGAGCAAGGGCACATTCCTGTGATTTCACCAGACTCTTCCCTTCAAGGAGGCCTAATGAGAGTGACTGCAGGTAGAACTAGAAGTGACCTCACCACCTGCTGACGTTTAAAAGTTATTTCCCAGAAGAGGAAAGACCAGAAGATGGGTGTAGCCCCATGCACCAGTTCAGTGCCAGAAGTTCTTGATTGTTAATTTTAATGTTTTTGGCTTTAGAGAGGTAGGAAGGGAAAAAGAGGAGAGGGTGCAGGAGATGAGGATAGGAGTCTGTAAGAAGCAGTCTGGAAACATGGGAAGAAAAGTGAAGACAGGATGCTCTTTCCTCTCTGACCTCCCTGTAATTTAACTCTTTGTTTACCGTAGCAAGGACAAAGCACATTCTGCTTAGTGAAGTCCTTCCTGACAAAAGCTAAATAGCAAGGGGAAAAAACTGTGTGGACATCATATGATTAAAACATTTTCCTTGACTTATTCTACTAAAATGTGCACAGGGAGGAATATACAATCACGAAAATGCAGCATCAAAATTTGAAATACGTTACTGAGGGAGTGTTCTTTGCTGGGAAACTTTAGACGATGTTTTCATCACTTTGGGATGATGGTCCAGTTGAGATGCTGCAGTTGTCTGCAGCCTTGTAATCTTGAAGCCACCCAGCACACTCTCACAGTGGGAACAATGCCTGAGGATCCCATGTGGTCCATGAGCACAGCATCTCATCTATTATCCAAGTGGCCTATTCTAGAAACCATCTTTTGGGTGTGTCTTTTCATTTGTTTCTTCTGTCCCACATGCTGAGAGTGATGAGAAGGGTCATTTCTAGTTAATGTTGTGGACAGTGCACTTAAAGTGACCTTTCCAACTGAGAAGCAGCTATTCAGTCTGAATTTTTAAACAGTTTTCTCAAAAAGAAAATGGGTGTATTTCCTGAAAGGGCATACTTCTGAATTTAGACTTAGGTGCCTGTGGCTCTCTGAGTCTTAGTTCTTTTCATAAGGAATGTGATGTTGTTAGTGTTTGAAAGAGAAAACAACAAGGATATTTTGCAGGGGCAAAAGGGAAGCGATTGTCAGCAAGGTGGAATATATAATTAGTCTTTCCAATGGAAAACACGACCATAAATATACAAATCACGTGGCAGTGTCTCATGTCTCTTCTAGCAATTGCTTGAGTCAGCTGTACCAAACTGTATAAAATCCTTCCTGAAAACGATATCTTCTTGATGACTGGACTGATTTTTTAAATTCATAAAACATTAACTTTCCTCTAGTACCTTTTTCAATTCACCGTTTCAGCATTTGAGATACTCTGGTGGGTAGATGTTCTGAGCAAGGCATTTTGGCACATCTTCAAAAATCACCAAGGAAGTAAAACAGCTGACATAGACCAAGTGATCAAAGCACTTGATTCATCCTGGTCTGCTTTAAGTTACCGACAAAATCTTGACATCAAAGGCAAGATGTGGAGCTCACTGTCTCCCAGTCATCAGCTACTGTGTTAGCTGAACAACAACATCAACAACAACAACAACAACAACAACATGTTGTCGGCCTATGTAGAATGGATCTTAAACAACAGGTTTCTTTTTAAGTGTTTGCATTTTTTCCCTTTCCTCTGGTAACCGAGAGTTAAATGTAATAAAAGCTGATACTTAGCAATGCAGAGTTTTAGAGATGCCAAGTTTAATTCGCCTTTATATGTTATCATGTTGTTTCAAGACGCTTAGGAATAATTTTTTGCTTGTTCAGTGTGTGTCCTTGCTCAGCTCAGACAGGGCAGAGGCTGTGCTGCCGGGATGGAGTGACGAGAGGAGGCAGGAGGGGATGAGCTCGGGTCTCTGTGCGGTGGTTGTCAGGGTCATGCTGAACTACGGAGCTCTCCCTAGTAGCCAGCTCAATCTTGCATCATCTTCCTTGGTGCTTGTCGGAAAGTCCTAGGACTTTGATATTTTAAAGTGCCTTTGTCAGTACAATTTATGGCTTTGAGTCTTTGCACAAGTCATGTTTCAACGGCCCCAGGCTCCACTGCATTTAACCTTTATCTACACCCACTGAAGGATCTTGCTAACTCGTCCATGGTGGGGCAAAGAGGGCAGACACTCAGATGATGCCTGTGTGCTGGTCTGGCCTGGCCTGGCTCCTGTACTAACATGCCCCGAAGGCTGGGGAAGGATACAGCTGGCCAGAGGCTCCCGGCCCTCATATACCATCCTCTCGATGCAGGTGGCTCAGTGACTGCTGTCCAGCCCAAGGGAACGCTGCACATGATCCAGGTGCTCAGCCCAGAGAGAATGTTCCCTATTGAAACCACGTTGGGAACACGGCCCTTCAAAGCCGGTCTCTGTGGGTCCTTCTGTTATTTGGAAAAGACCATGTCAAATGTCTAACAAAAGTGTTTAAATAGTCCCTCTCCTTTTTGGTGATTTGTTAGGAATAGAAGGTTAAATCTGGTGTCTGTCCTTGGCAGAGAAAACTTACATATTCCAGCACTATAATTTATTCTTACAGAACATGTATAGAATATATAAATGGATATAGATAAGTAATGTTTGAAAATTTAGTTAAAAGTGGGGCATTCTTTGATTTGAAATCCCTTTGAGTAGAAAAATGGTTTGTGCTTTAAGGAAGAATTTGGCTTGGCAAAGTATGGGCAAAATAAAGACATTTCTAACAAGAGTGTTGCCTGAAATTCATGAGATCCCAAAAGAAAACAGAATTCTTTCTCTTTAACCTGTGTCATTTTCAGTGTAAGACTTAAATGTCAAAACACAAATTAAACTTTAATAGTATTTTAAGTTAAAAAATTAAATTAGAGAGAGAAATTTTTCTTATGTTAACTTTAATTAATGCACTTATTTAATCTTAACAAACAGTTTGCTACTTACTTGGGTCTTTTTCCTTTTGAAAATTACTTTCAAAAACAAATATATTTTGGAAATTGGGTAGGGCACAAAAAAAAAAAAAAAACCAAATATAGCACAGTTTCAATTATTTAAAAATACCATTTTCTGCAATATGGTAAATATTTACCTCAGCTTGGTAAACTAAAGGCTGTAATCCCAGCCTTCCATTGTGAACTCATTTCTGTATGAGATTCATTTAAAATTTTATTACTGTGTAGATCACACAATGGAATAACAACATTAGTAACTAGGTGCTGTAGCTGCAGGATTTGCAACCTACTCTTATGAAGCTAACTGCCCCAGGGCCAGTGGCTGCTCATTTATTTCACCACATTTAAATCAATTGCTAAGGCAGTCAGACAATAAATTGTGTGTCCATCTCTGGTAATAAAATTGGCACCTCAAACAGCAGAGGCTTGTACAAAGATTTAATAGCTCCTCCTTTCGGGATGGGTTCTTTGTACCATCTTTTGCAGGGAAGGTGCCTAGATGTAAAGTAACACTCTTTTTCTATCTTCTTGTTAAATTCTCTCTTTTACCACCGTATACTTGAGTCTAACTTTTTCCGTTTCTGTAAAGCTCCCACTTACTGCTCGCGGAGAATTCTTTTGTCTGGGCAGCGGAACAAGATAACTGACTTAATCTTCCTAATAACACGTGAGTCGCCATGTATCATTTTAATCTGCAAAACACTGGGGCTGAGTAGTGTCACATGCTGATTTTACTTTTCTATGAGAAAGTGACTCCCTGGTTCAATGATGGATTGCTTGTTCTCTTTAAACAACAGTCAAGATGGTGAATGCCCTGGGGTGATAGACAGAGTGTGCAATGGGAATGGGGGCCAATCCGATGGCCCGGTTCAAGTTCACCTGACAAAGCTGGAGCAGTCTGCAAGCAGCATTCGAGAAAGGATTATTCACACTGGCATTATAGTTTTGAATGCATTTTTCTCCTTGTGCAGCTGCAAAGCTCCCTCACACTGAAGGTTTATGCACCATAATAAAGAGATTTATTTTTTTTTCTCACTCTCTCTTGCTTCTTACACTTTACACCTAGTTTCTACTGAACTGTTCAGGCAGAGGACATCTGTATATCCAAACTGCACAGAACAAGCATCATCCTCAAAACAATAGCAGTGCTGAAAGACAGTAACAAAAGCCTTACATTGTTAATGTTTGAAGGGACAGAAATTGTCTCCTTACATTGATACTCAACTCCTCAAACTTAGCTTTTAAAATATTGTCATTTCACAGCTCTACACACAAAAGATTATAATGAAAATTATTTAGTTCAATTCAGAAAACTGATAATGAAGTTTTTCTAAAAATTACTTGAAAAATTTCCTAATATCAATTTTGCTATGAGAAATTAAAGAATGGGGAAGAATTTACAAAAAAGTAGACACGGTGAAACAAAATAGTTTTTCTTATAAATACAGAGGTGGGACTGAGGGAAATTTTGCCTTTCTTTCCCTCCAACTTTCTCCATCTTTCTGTCCATCTACTTTTCTACCCACAACCGACCTTATGGCAGAGTGGTTTCCTGAAGGCTGGAGAGCTCAGACATTCTTTTTTTTTTTTTTTTTTTAATTTTATTTATTTATTTATTATTTTTTGGGGGGTACACCAAGTTCAATCATCTGTTTTTATACACATATCCCCGTATTCCCTCCCTCCCTCGACCCCCCCCACCCTCCCTTGAGTCCCCTCCACCCTCCCCGTCCCAGTCCTCTAAGGCATCTTCCATCCTCAAGTTGGACTCCCTTTGTTATACAACAACTTCCCACTGACTATTTTACAGTTGGTAGTATACATATGTCTGTGCTACTCTCTCGCTTCGTCTCAGTTTCCCCTTCACCCCCCGCTCCCTCCCAAACCTCGAGTTCTCCAGTCCATTCTCTGCATCTGTGTCCTTGTTCTTGTCACTGAGTTCATCAGTACCATTTTTAGATTCCGTATATGTGAGTTAGCATACAATATTTGTCTTTCTCTTTCTGACTTACTTCACTCTGTATGACAGACTCTAGGTCTATCCACCTCACGACATATAGCTCCATCTCATCCCTTTTTATAGCTGAGTAATATTCCATTGTATATATATGCCACATCTTCTTTATCCATTCATTTGTTGATGGGCATTTAGGTTGCTTCCATGTCCTGGCTATTGTAAATAGTGCTGCAATGAACATTATGGTGCATGTTTCCTTTGGGATTATGGTTTTCTTTGGGTATATGCCCAGGAGTGGGATGACTGGATCATATGGTAGTTCTATTTGTAGTTTTTTAAGGAACCTCCAAATTGTTTTCCATAGTGGCTGTACCAACTTACAGTCCCACCAACAGTGCAGGAGAGTTCCCTTTTCTCCACACCCTCTCCAACATTTGTTGTTTCCAGATTTTGTGATGATGGCCATTCTGATGGGTGTGAGGTGATACCTCATTGTGGCTTTGACTTGCATTTCTCTGATGATGAGTGATGTTGAGCATCTTTTCATGTGTTTGTTGGCCATCTGTATGTCTTCTTTGGAGAAATGTCTATTTAGGTCTTCCACCCATTTGTGGATTGGGTTATTTGCTTTTTTGGTATTAAGCCGCATGAGCTGCTTGTATATTTTGGAGGTTAATCCTTTGTCCGTTGTTTCATAGGCCACTATTTTTTCCATTCTGAGGGTTGCCTTCTAGTCTTGTTTATGGTTTCTTTCGCTGTGCAAAAGCTTTTAAGTTTCATGAGGTTCCATTTGTTTATTCTTGATTTTATTTCCATGATTCTAGGAGGTGGGTCCAAAAGGATCTTGCTTTGATGTATGTCATAGAGTGTTCTGCCTATGTTTTCCTCTAGGAGTTTTATAGTGTCAGAGCTCAGACATTCTTTACTTCTATAATTAAGACATAAATTATTATTGCCTCTTGCCTTATTGTAGCAAGAGGTAGTTAGCTAATTAAAGCACTTATTGAGCATATAAAACATAGAATTCCCATTGATGTCTCATTCATATACTCACTCATTTAAACAAAAATGAACTAACTACTAACTGTTTAGCAGACACTATAACACACAAGTGTGGGGTGGGGGACACAGAGGGGCCCAAGGCTCCGTTTAGGCTAATGGGACAGAGTCACCTTCAAGTTGGCCTTCGAGTGATCCCTGTCTCTTGCTACTCATGCCCTTTTGATCTCCTCCCACATGATACCAGAGTTGGTCTGTGTGGCTAATAGAGTATAAAAGTGACGATATGTCACTTCTGAAGCTAGGTTATAAAAGACATTGTGACTTCTGTTTCTCTTGCCCTTGGATATTTTGCTCTGGTTGAGGCCAGCTGCCATGTTGTCATATGGACAGGTCCACGTGGAGAAGAGCGAGGCCTCTGACCAACAGCCATCAAGGAAGAGGCCTTCTGCCCACAGACACATGAGAAAGCTTGGAAGCAGACCCTCTAGGCCCAGTCGAGCTTTCAGATGACTGCAGTCCCACTGACATTTAGACAGCAACCTCAAGAGAGATTCTGAGTCAGCACTACCCAGCAAAGCCACTCCCCAGTTTCTGATCTGTAGTAGCTTCGAGACGGTAGATAGGTAGGTAAATGTTCTCAGCCTCTAAGTTTTGGGGTAATTTGTTATGTAGCAATACATAAATAATACAACAGATGATTATAATTCACTTAAAGTGTAGATAATATGACACAAGAGTATATTAGCTTCCATGATAACTGTGTAGTGACAGTTGCATAGTTATTTGGGGGGGATCAAAGGAGGGGTAACTTACCTAGGTTGTGGAAAGGGAGGGAATGAGAATGAAGGATATCAGGGAGGATTTTCTGAAGGAGGTGTTGGTTGAGGTGAATCTTCAAAGATGAGAAGATATAGGGGGTAATTGTCCTGTAGGTATAAGAAAGAATGAAAACACTCACCAAGTGACAAAGCGTCTTTGTACTGGGTGGAAGGAGGCAGGGTAGACCACAGACTGACACCATAAGCAGTTCGGTGTTCCTAGAGAGTACATTACAAGACTGGGAGTAGTGATGGGCTGAAAGAGAAAGCACTATATGATCGTCCAATAATGTGGACTTTCTATTGGGAAAGAGAATTGTTTGAATTTCTTATTAAATACTGTTTTTTGGTATAAGTAATACATGCTTATTGCAGAAAACTTGGAAAATATGGGTAATAAAGAAGAAAATAAAATTCCCTACCACATCTTCACTAGCCAGGGAAAAACACAATGAACATTTCCATAATTACATATATATTATTTTTTTCTATTTACATATATATACTGAAATTGTGATCAACACTATAAGGGCTATTTTATTTATTTTTAAAAATTTATTTATTTATTTATTGGCTGCATTGGGTCTTCGTTGCTGTGCATGGGCTTTCTCTAGTTGTGGTGAGCAGGGGCTATTCTTTGTAGTGGTGCACTGGCTTCTCATTGCAGTGTCTTCTCTTGTTGTAGAGCATGGGCTGTAGGCGCGTGGGCTTCAGTAGTTGTGGCACGTGGGCTCAATAGTTGTGGCTCACATATTCTAGAGTGCAGGCTCAATAGTTGTGGCGCATGGGTTTAGTTGCTCTGAGGCAAGTGGGATCTTCCTGGACCAGGGATCGAACCCGTGTTCCCTGCATTGGCAGGTGGATGCTTAACCACTGTGCCACCAGGGAAATGCCTATAAGTGCTATTTTATAGATTGCTATTTTTTTACTTCAAAGTTTGTATATAATTAAAATATTTGAAAATATACAGTTTCAATGGATGAATAATATTTAGGCATATGGATAAATTATAATAAATAAAACTATTTCCCTGCTCTTGAAAAGTTAAATTATTTCTTTACTACCATAAGTAAAGTTATAATAGACATGCTTTTATATAAACTTTGTTCTCATTTCTGATTATTTCCTCATTAGAGATTTGTAGAAGTAGAATTACTGGGTCCAAGGGGGGCGGGGGGGGGGGGAGTCGTGGCAGGGAGGGAATATGAGGATATGTGTATAAATACAGCTGATTGACTTTGGTGTACCTCAAAAACTGGTACAAGAGCGTAAAGCAATTATATTCCAATAAAGAGCAAAAAAAAAAAAATTACTGGGTCCAAGAATGGACATTATATATTGTCAAATTTCTTCCCATAAAGGCTGTCATAGTTTATATTCCCTTCATCAGTTATAAGACTTTCTTCCAACCTTTCCAGAATTAGGTATTAACTTTTAACATATTTGTGATTTGATGAGTGAAAATAGTATTTCCTTTTTTGTGTAAATTCACTATTCACACTGTCTATTTTTTCCTCCTTGTTTGTTAATGTTTTTTGGTAGGATTTGAAGCAAGTTAATGACATGATAATGTTTGTATTTAAGAGAGATCACCAGTATCTCAGAGGAAGATGTGGGACAACGCTGGAGTCACAGATCACACCGACCTCAATTAAGGTTCTGGTCATAGGGACAGAGAGAGAAATGAATTCCAGAAGAGCTAGACTGAAGGACTCACAGAGAGTTTCCTCACATTATTACCTACATTACCTATTCATGCCCCTGTGCATTGCACTTAGGACTCTGCCTCTTCACCTGTTACTGTGGATAAACTATCCATGCTTTGGTCTAAAGCCATTTCCTCCATTTGTATACTGATTCCATCCCTCTCACCTACTCAAGGGCTTTGCACCAACAATTCTCCATTCTTTTTTCCCTGTATCATCATTTTTTCAGTCTCTTCTGTAACTCTCCCTTCGATACGCTGTAATTTCTCACATTTACAAAAAAACTGTGTATCTTTTGATTCCACTTTCCCCACTACTTACCAAGCCATTTCTTTGTCCCCGATTACAGCAAAATGCGTAGAGTGTTTTATGTGCTCATCCTCCAATTCTTTTCCTCTCTTCTCTCTTTAACCCTTTTGTGTGGATACACTCTAAGGTAAACCCCGATGAATCACACCCTTTCATAATTCCCTCCCCTTGAATGTGGGTGTAAGTTGTGTACTCACTTCTATCCATTAGAGTAGACTCTTAATTAGGTTATGCTACATAAAAAAACTAATAGTGGATATTTATTCTTACTTGTATACAAAATATAAGTGTATAACATTAAATAAATGTGTAACAACATTAAGGGGAATGATAATCCACAGTTTCTGGGCAGTGATTGCCTGGAGGGGAAGAAGGAGGTAGAGATCAGGGATGGATCTATTGAAGGATTCAACAGTAGTATTACATTTAATTTCTTAAGCCAGATATACGGGTGTTGGTGTAAATAAATAACAATTTTAAGTGATTTCTAAAAAATGTAATTTTCTGCAAATTCCTCTCAATAGTTTTGTTTCTGCCTTTTAAAATATAGAGATATCTATTGTTTCAAAATCTTTATTCCTTTAAAATTCCTGACTTTGCTAGACTCATCTCACTTAGCACGTGTCCTAACTTTTTCATTTCACGAAGAAAAATGTGTCCTGACATATGCTTTCTAATAACTTCTTTGTCTATTACTTCAATTTCTAGTTTCTTCACCCATTATTACCCCTTTTTATTTTATGTTGGTGGAGATATCAATATTTCATGTTTCTTTGTAATATGTAACCAACAAACTATATGTAACAAACTATGTAAACATCCTGACCTTTCTTTTCTTTTTTTCCAATTTCATCTCCTACAACAAGGGTTGACAAACTTTTTTTGTAAAGGGCCAGATAGTAAATATTTTTGACTTTTCAGGACAAATACTCTCTGACACAACTGTTCAACTCTGCCATTGCTGAGTTTTGAACACAAAATCAGCCAAAGGCGATACATAACTGGATGAGTGTACTGTGCTACAGTAAAACCTTATTTACAAAAACAGGTGGCAGCAGGATTTGACCCATCGGCCACAGTTTGCTGCTCCTTGTTCTACAACATCCAAAACATCACTCAGTCAGTTAATGGCTTCTTTTTGCTGCCAGCAACCTCTTTTCAATGTCCTCATTCTCTCGCCCAATACATAATTCTATTTCTTCTCGATTTTTCTGCAGAGTTTTACATTGTCAAGCACTCCTCATATTCATTTCTGATGAGTTTGTTTGATGTAAATCTTAGTTTTCATCATCTCCATCTATCCAATTCTTTGGATTTTTCTTAGTATTTTTTCCTTTATATGATCTCACATTGAAAAAAAATTGTGGAGATTTAAAAATACACATAAAAGGGGAAAGACTAGTGTAATGAATCCTTATGTACCCTTCTCCTCGCTTGAACACTGTCAAGAAAGAGCCAAGCTTCTTTCACTTCTTCCCCACTTTTTTTGGCTTTAGTATTTTTAAAAGACATCACTCCATTAATTTTATCTAACACTCAATACATGTTAAAAATCCCTAATTGTCCCCCAAATGTTATTTTCTTATTGATTTACTGTCCCACTTTTAGTGATGATTGATTGAGGTGTAGAGTCATTATAACAAGAGACACTCCTATCACCAGGAAATTCCAAGGGACTTAGGAGCTCTGCGCCAGGAACCAGGGGCAGAGACAATATATACATTTTCTGATTTTTCCAAATGGTGGCTAGGGTTGGCACAGTGAGCAAATTTCCTTTCTCAAATGAAATACTTTAAGTGCTTCACTATCAATTATGATATTGCTGTTTAAAAAAATAAATACCTTTTATCAGATTCAGAACTTTTCTGCCTAGTTTGCAAAGAGCTTTTTTTAACCATAAATTGATTTTCAATGTTATTAAATGATTTTTCTGCATCTTTGAGATTATAATATGATTTTCACCCTTTATTTTGTTAATAGGATACACTTTTAAACTTTAATAAACTTTTGTTAGTTTGGGTTTTTCAAGAAGCAGATGCCAAGAAGGGATTAGACATAGACATTTATTGGGAGAAATGACTGTAAAGGATCAAGCAGAGGAACAGGAGTGTGCAAGGAGACCATGGTGGAGGTCTGGCACTCTGAAAGGAGAGGGCGAACAGAGGATGACTGGGCAGGAAGAGTCTCAGTAGAGAGCACAGCAGAGTTCTAAGAAGGCTTTGGTCAGGCCAGTGGGACAATTTTGTGCACACTTACCCATTAGAAGTATTTTCAGCCTGGCATCCTTGCCTTACTTAGTCACTGGCTGAGAGCACACTGGGGGAGCATGACTTCATGGTGAACCCAGTGGTGGATCCAGAGGGATGCAAGCTGGGGGTGTCAGTCAACCATACTCCCACAGCAGCAGATTTGAACGGTTCTCACCTGCTCCATTTGCAACTGTGAACACACTTGTGCAGTAAACTCAAACTGAGAAAACTATTTAGAATTCAGAACCTTCATGTATGTAGGCCTGAGTCATACCACTAGGTAAAGCACTACGACTTGCTGAGGGAAATTTAGAATGAACAGTGGAGGAGGGAGAGAGTGTGTACCAGTTGCAGCCCCTAAGAATAACTGCTGTAAAGGAATATTTCACCAATCTCCTTTTTGTAAACTTCTTTCAGCAAGACCATGGAGGCGCTGCTCCACAAACCCGTGTGAAGCGGCAGATCTGTGTGGTGCAAGGGCAGACTGTGGTGGCCATCAAAATGCACCGTCTCCCCTCAGACCGCTCACAAATGTAAATGCACTGGAAGAAAATATGGGAGGATTAAAAATAATGAAGCCCAGAGTAGGGAAGATCTACGGATGACATATAACCGAGAAGCCATAAAATAAAAGACTGATGAATTCAACTGTATGAAACAAATTCTGCATGGAAAAAAATTTCATACAAAGTCAAAAGACAAACAAACAAAAACTGGAACACATATCACAAAGGCCTGTATTCTTTAATATATATGTAAAGAACTCCTAAATCAATAAGAAAATCACCAATAGTATCGGTCTTGATGGATAGTGACAAAAGCTCCAAAATCTCTATGGCTTAAGCCAGAAAAGTTTATTTCTCATACGTGCTTTGTGTCCACCGTGGGTCAGTGGGGCTCCTTCCTGTGTCTTCCTCATTGCAGCACTTATGCTGATGAGCAGCTATCTCTTGAAGTTCTCTTGGCAATTGTGCGAAGGGAAAGAGACTCTAGTGTGTTGCCCTGGCAATTTAATATGGGCCTGCAAGTGACACTCATCAATTCCTCTTACAGATCACTGGCCGGCACTAGTCCCATGGCCCCACCTAAACCCAAAGGGACCAGGCTGTGTGATACGCTGTGTGCCTGGAAGGAGAGGAGTGCGGCACTGGTGAGCAGCACTAAGTGGCCATTATCACTCCACACAGTCTACGAATTATTTGGTTTCTCAACTGAAGGTCTTGTCAAAGAAAGACGATGGCATATTTCATTACACTCCACATGCTGGTTATTAAAGAAGTAAAAAATTCCCCTCTTTCCAAAATTGGTAGTGACATCTTTCTGATCAACTGAGTGAATCTGGGGATCTGTGAGGTAGATGAGCCCTTTTCCATTACCAGTCACCCAACCTAAAAGAGAAATACATATATCTGAGAATTAAATCCTCTATAAATGTCAGTGTTTCTGAAAAAAAAAAAAATATATATATATATATACAAGACACTTTAAAAACCTGGTCATCCTCTGGTTTATGATAAATAAATTTCTGTTAAGGGATTTGGTGTTGCATATTCCAATTATTGGTTTAAGAAGAATAATAAATATGGGGTAATTAAATTTGTCAAATATGACATACCCAGACCACCATTTCTTAAGGAATTAGAGAGCAATAACATGCACTTGGTATAATTATTAAAACACAATATTGAATATTTTTATGATTCAGAAGTTTCTTTAATGCCTTACTTATTAATTCATACATTCCTCTGTTCATTTAACAAATATTTGAGTGTGCACTCTGTATAAAACACTGTTTTGGGTGCTGGAGATACAGCAGTGCACAAGTTAGTAAAAAATCCCTGTACTCATTGGTGTAACTTCTTGTGAAGGGGCACAGATTAATAAACAATATAAGTAAGTAGACTATGTAATACAACAGAGTGATGATAAATGCTACGGAAGGGGGAGAGAAAAGGTCTTGGAGGATGGTCGTAGAATCATTACTGGAAATAATTATAATGAAACTCATTTATCACTTAACTGAAGTATAGAATAATGGCTAATAACTCTGATAAATAAAATACCAAACTGAAACAAAATGTACATGTTAATGCAGATTTTAAAGGAAGTTAGATTCAAGTATACAGCTTTCCGTCTCATGATGATCCCAACTATGAAATCCAGTATCACACCTGTAATAAAGGAAAAGGGCTAAAGGAAAGAAGGTGTGGAAAGACTTTGACACATTAAAACATGCAGTCATAAGAAATCTACATCATTCAAATCTACTTGAGTGAAATAAAAAAAAAATATTACAGATTTGCTCTAGAATGAAGCCCAACAGAATGTGAGCCATATCTTCTCACTAATTATTTGATACCTTAGACACTTGTAGAAGCTTTAGACATTTTTTCCAGGCATCATTTGCTATATACAGCAAAATTGATTAATTCCAAATAGTAGCCTATGCACTGAACAATCTATTTATTAAATAATGATTAGTAGAGCTAGTTACAAAACCTCACATTTACATGTAAATAATACTAAAAATTAAAAAACAATTCCTAGCTTCACATACCTTGTAAGTCGACCACAACATCTTTATGATTAGAAAACTCATAAGAAAAGTGGCCATAAGCCAAGCCATATTCTGTGGCTTTGTATTCTGTTTTCACGACTTTCGTGTTGTTTGATAATTTTACAAATTCTCCCAGTATGTAAGGTTCCACACTGACACATCCTTTAATTGTCTTGCCCTCCAAAATCTGAAAAGTAGAAATGGAAGACAGTGTAATAATGGAGAAGGCCACGGGCTCTGAGGTCAGTAGATCTCACTTTGAACCCAGGCTTTGCCACTTAGGAGCACTGTTACTTCTCTAGATTTTGGTTTCCTCATTTGTAAAGTGGGTGTAATCATAGCTACCTTATAGGACTGTTAAAAGGATTATATGAGACCATGCACGTAAAGAGCTTAACATGTATGTGGCATATAATGGAAGCTAAAATTTTTATTATTCTTTTATTAAAATGTGCATATAAAAATTAGGCCATGAAGTGACCTATTCTAGGGTGCTGGCTTGCCAGGGTACATAGCTAGATCACATGCTGGGACTCCAGGTTGGAATATCAGCTCAAGTGTTTCTGTGCAATGTGATCTATTTTGTAGATCTATTTTGTTTCAAAGGTTAGAGTTAATGTTTGTTAAATGCCCAGCACAGTGCTTCACATAAAGAAAGTGCAAAATAGATAATAGCTATTATTAAATAAGTAATAAAATGTGGATCTAAAAATATCTCTAGCCAAAGTAAAAAAAAAATTCTTTAGATGTGAATGTGCTAAGATCAAACATCTTTGGGGAAGCAAGGTATTCTTAATCCAAAGAAGAGAAATGT
The DNA here is from genome assembly GCF_030028045.1 of Hippopotamus amphibius kiboko. Taxonomy (NCBI): domain Eukaryota; kingdom Metazoa; phylum Chordata; class Mammalia; order Artiodactyla; family Hippopotamidae; genus Hippopotamus; species Hippopotamus amphibius. The sequence goes on from NC_080198.1 coordinate 82,529,951, forward strand.
CAGTGGAGATGGTTGCCTTTGTATATTTAAACAGCTATCTCAGTGAAGAGAGACTGGTTTCTATGGTCCCAGAAGGAAGAGCTATAGTCCAGAGAGAAATTAGAAGACAAATTTGAGCCAACTTCCTAACAATTAGAATTACTTAAAGTAAAAAAACAGTAATTGTTTTTTTTTTCTTACTGAAGGTGTTCAAGCTATGGCTTAGTTATCACTTGATTGCAAGGGGTGGGGGTCAATGGATATAAAACAGGATTCATGCATCATGTTGAGGGAATAATTTGTATTAGATACGATATTTAGGGTCCTTTCTCTCTCTCTCAAAGTACAAAGACAACACAAAGGAAAAGTATACCAAAAATGCTAACTGGACCATGCAGGACCAGATACCAGGCTCAACAGATTTTCAAATATGACTTGAAGGATCTAAATGACATATTCAGGGTACAGAGGGTCATATTTCTTACATATCTTAGAAGCAGATGAAGCAGATGAAGTAGATGAAGGAAGCTGGTAGCCGAGTTTACTGAATTTTACCAGAATGATGGTGGAAGTAGATGAATGGTAGGTTGTTGGCAACAGAGATTTAACACAATATATATTTCTAGGCCTGTTTAATCAAACCCTTGATTTCTTTAATCTTACCAGTAATATTGAGGATGGTATGTAGAATATCTGAGTATGAATCTTTTGTTCATAAAGTCTCTTGTTAAATTCCGTCACGTAGTGCTGTGCAGTCATCTGCCTCTCCACATCCACGAAGTGGTGCCAGAGCCCCTTCTGCTCCTTGTATTCTTTCCCAACATATCTGGGAAGGGAGAAAAACCACATGAAGAAATGCCAAGTGATCCTATTACAGAGTAAGAAAGGCCAGATCAAGAGAGAGATGCAAAAATGCTTGAAAGATGTTACTCTTTCTCTGTTTCAGACAGTTAATATTATCCTATCTCATGACTCAACTGATTTTTTAAGAGTCGCCTGAACGATGGAACATAATTCATACTAGCTGACTGATGGTTAAGTGTATGTGTCAACTTGACTTGGCCACAGGGTGCCCAAATATTTGGTCAAACATTATTCTGGGTGTTTCTCTGAGGGTGTTTTTGGATGAGCTTCACATTTAAATCAATACACTGAGTAAAACAGATTGCCCTCCCTAATGTGAGTGGGCCTCATCCAATCAGTTGAAGGACCAAATGGAACAAAAGGCTGACCTTCCTTTACGTAAGAGAGAATTCTTGCCTGACTGCCTTTGAGCTGGGACCCTGGTCTTTTCCTGCTTTTGGACTTGAACTGAAACATTATGTCCTCCTGGGTCTCAAGCCTGCTGGACTTTGGATTGGAACTACATACCATCCCCTCCCCTGGATCTCCAGCTTGCCAACTGGAGATGCTGAGACTTGCTAGCCTCCATAATTATGTGAGTCAATTCCCAATAATAAATCTCTTCACACACACACACACACACACACACACACACACACACATCTTATTGGTTTTGTGTTTCTGGAGAACCCTAATACATTGACCTGAGATGATAATGATTTAAAAAATTTTTTTTAAATTTATTTCTTTTATTTTTGGCTGCATTGGGTCTTAGTTGTGGTATGCGGGATCTTCTGTCGAGGTGCACGGGCTCCTCTCTAGTTGTGGCATGCAGGTTTTTTCTTTTCTAGTTGTGGTGCACAGGCTCTAGAGCACGAGGACTCTGTAGTTGTGGCACGTGGGCTCTCTAGTTAAGGCGCACGGGTTTAGTTGCCCCGTGGCATGTGGGATCTTAGTTACCTGACCAGGAATTGAACCCGCATCCCCTGCATTGGAAGGTGGATTCTTTACCACTGGGCCATCCACCAGGGAAGTCCCTGAGATGATACTCATTTTAAAGAGAAAGTGTCCACTTAATGTAGCAGTTCACCAGACTTCTTTGGTAAGTCGAGGGAGCCAGCATGGGTACTGGAAAGTGCATGGACTCTGGAACTAGATGTTTCACTACCTGCAGCATGACCTTATACTTATATTAGGTCAACTAATTAATCTGAAGCCTTACTCTACCCTTTCCTTTTATAATTACATCATCTGTAGAAATACTTGTTTTCCATCATCACCTATTACGTGCACACCACTTTTTATCCTACGTGGGATTCATTGCGATTCCTGTATTTGAAGATTAATGTATTTTGGCAGTTCTGGAAAATTGTCAGAAATCACCTATTAAAATAGTAATTATTTTCTATTTGCTCTGTTATCTTTTTCTGATCAGATGTATGTTAGACCCTTTCACTCCACCTTCCATGTCTCTTCTTCTCTCTTTTATTTCCCATCTCAGATCCTCCTATCATGTATCCTGGTATATTAGTTGCTTAGGACTGCTGTAACAAAGTGCCACAAAGTGAGTGGCTTCAACAACATAAATTGATTCTCTCACAGTTGTAGAGTCTGTAAATCTAAGATCAAGGTGTCAGCAGAGCCATGCTCCCTCCAAAGGCACTAGTGAAGGATCTTTTCCAGGCCTCTCTCCTGGCTTCTGACACTTCCTGCTTGGTGGTAGCATAACTACAATTTTCACATGCATTCTCCCTGTGTGTGTCGGTCTGCAAATTTCCTCTTTTTATAAGGATACCAGTCATAGTGGATTATGGGCCTACCCTACTCCAGTATGATCTCATCTTAACTAATTACATCTGCAAAGACTCCATTTCCAAATAAGATCGCAGTCTGAGATACTTGGGGTTAACAACATCAACTTAAATTTTGGGTCAGAGGGACACAAGTACACCCATAACACCTGGCTTCACCACTTTGATGCATGAATTGGTGCAGGTTTCTTCTTATCTTTGCACTTCAGTTCCCTCATCTGTAAGATGGGGATAATAATACAGTCGTAACTACCTCATAGGATTTTGTGAGGATTAATCAAATTAGTACATAAATGACTTAAAATGGGGCCTGGGACAGAGTAAGAAATGTGCACGTTTACTACTATTATCATCAACAAGCTTTGTAAGAAATGTATTTCTACTATTAAAAAGTCACCCAATCTCTCTCTTCTTTTCTTCCTATTTATTTCTTATATATTTTGGATTTGGATAAAAAACAAGGTCTACATTAAATTAAAAGTCTTGCCTATAGGTCCTTTAAAATACACACTTGGTATAAAATTAGGCCTTGGGCTTCCTAGGTGGCGCAGTGGTTGAGAATCCGCCCGCCAATGCAGGGGACACGGGTTCAATCCCTGCTCCAGGAAGATCCCACATGCCACGGAGCAACTAAGCCCGTGCGCCACAAGTATTAAGCCTGCACTTTAGAGCCCGTGAGCCACAACTATTGAGCCCATGTGCTGCAACTACTGAAGCCCACGTGCCTAGAGCCCATGCTCCGCAACAAGAGAAGCCATGGCAATGAGGAGCCCGTGCACCACAACGAAGAGTAGCCCCCACTCACCGCAACTGAAGAAAAACAAAGCCTGCGCACAGCAATAAAAAACCAAAAAAAAAAAAAAAAAAAACCAAAACCCAACACAGCCAATAAAATAAATAAATTTATTAAAATAAATAAAAAAATAAAATTAGGCCTTAAACCCAATGAGGACCACCTGTGATCACTAATTTTCAGGTGAGTTTTTGCTTAAAGTTGCCATCAAGAACCAAGGCCAACTTAGAGGACTGGGGCAGGGAGGGTGGGGGGGACTCGAGGGGGGGGCATCAAGGAAGGGAGGGAATATGGGGATATGTGTATAAAAACAGTTGATTGAACCTGGTGTACCCCCAAAAAAATAAAAAAAATAAAAAAAAATAAAAAAAAGAACCAAGGCCAAACAAAAAACTTCCCACCTTATTTGCCTCGGGGCGGGGGGGGGGCATTTCTGAAAATCAGGTAGCCATTCCTGAGTCCTTGCTTTATATTGGTGGTCTCTAACCTCATCCCCTTCCATGTGTAACTTCTGTCACTAGCTGCTCTCTCATCCCACTCCTGCCCACAACTTCTATGGAGGGTTTCTCAAGGATTTACTATTCACTTACATCCCTACATACACTTCATCCCTGGCCTCAGAAGATTTTTCTGCCTTTTTTGCAGGCTCACCCATTTACTTAGAAGTATGGCTTGCATAGTTTAGCCTTTTTTGCCAGCATTTTTAGTGAGAGTGCTTAAGACTCTCTGGCCTGTCATATGGCCAGGAACACTATTTTTCTTATCTGTACAGTGGGGCTTAATGTTCCCTAATGGGTTTGAAATCATGTATATAAAACATTCAGCCCAATGGCTAAGATAATGTGAGTTCTCCATATGTGTTCAGTGTTATTAATTAATGAGGACGAAGCAAATGGAGTTGACTTCTGAAAATATACATTTTAGCTATTTTTTTTCAGCCCTTTCTAAGTCTCATAAACAACAGAGGGAAACATTAGCCCATTTTGCATTAGTGTTATAGATGTTTTTAAGCAATACCTCCCCAGAGTTTCTTCTTGATGAAGATGGTGTACCCAAAATGCATTTCTTTGTCTGCCTTTCTTCTTCACATTCAGGTAGTCCCCCAAATATACAACAGTTTCTTGCGCTGTCCACAGTTCTGATTTCTTAGAATATTTTAACAAAAGAGCACCTGGAAAAAAAAGATAAGATGAATACTGATCTTATTTTTCAAAAAGATCTTACAATTCACGGATAAAATTGAAGTAACACAGGTCCAATCCTGCTTATTTGAAATATTCAACTTTTTAATAATTTTCTCAAACTTTATCCTCTTCTATGACTATTACTAAAAAGTTAGTGAAGTACAATAAAAAAGTAAAGCTTGGGACTTCCCTGGTGGCACAGTGGTCAAGAATCCACCTGCCAATGCAGGGAACATGGGTTCAATCCCTGATCTGGGAAGATCCCACATGCCGTGGAGCAACTAAGCCCATGTGTCACAACTGCTGAGCCTGTGCTCTAGAGCCTGAGAGCCACAACTACTGAGCCCCTGTGCTGCAATTGCTGAAGCCTGAGCACCTACAGCCCATGCTCTGCAACAAGAGAAGCCACCACAATGAGAAGCCCGCACACTGCCACAAAGGGTAGCCTCCACTCACCACAGCTAGAGAAAGCCTGCGCGTAGCAACGAAGACCCAATGCAGCCAAAAATACATTCCTATTATTTATTTATTTATTTTTAACTTTTATTGAGATACATTTAACATACAGTAAACTGCATATATTTAGAGTGTACAATTTGGTATCCCAATCTCCCAATTCATTCTCCCCCAACTCTCCCTACTTTGCCCACTTGGTGTCCATATGTTTGTTCTCTACATCTGTGTCTCTATTTCTGCCTTGCAAACCAGTTGATTTGTACCATTTTTCTGTAGTCCACATATATGTGTTAATATACGATATTTGTTTTTCTCTTTCTGACTCACTTCACTCTGTATGACAGTTTCTAGGTCTATCCATGTCTACAAATGTCCCAGTTTCATTGCTTTTTACAGCTGAGTAATATTCCATTGTATATATGTACCACATCTTTTTTATCCATTCATCTGTTGATGGACATTTAGGTTGCTTCCATGTACTGGCTATTGTAAATAGTGCCCAATGCAGCCAAAAATAAATAAAATAAATTAATTTAAAAAAGGTAAAGCTTGAGAAATTACAATGGTTCACAAAATCTCTTGCTTTTGATACCAAGGTATTAAGGCCAGAGCTTCTGTATGAAAGTAATGGAAAATAAAAGGGCTTTTTTAACAGCAAAACTCCAGAGACCATCTTGGAACAAGTGATAAATGCATGCATCTTCTTCTAACTATCTGGGGACCTCAAATAATAGAGGCCGCTACCTATGTCAGATCACACAGATAGAAATAAACTGAATAATTTTACCACAAAATGTTCCTGGCAATGCCAGGAATCCTAGATTGCATATGAAAGTGCACCCTGATTTTCTCTTACATATTTTATTTATGTTGGAAAAGTCCAGGAATTACTGAGAAAGTATAGCTACTTTACAAAGATGCAAACTCAACTGAAACAGGAAAAGATAAGAGGAAACAGTAAGGGTTGGGACTTCCCTGGTGGCACAGTGGTTAAGAATCCACCTGCCAATGCAGGGGACATGGATTTGAGTCCTGGTCCGGGAAGATCCCAGATGCCACGGAGCAACTAAGCCTGCAAGCCACAACTACTGAGCCCGTGTGCTACAACTACTGAAACTGCAAGCCTAGAGCCCGTGCTCTGCAACAAGAGGAGCCCCGCTCACCACAACTAGAGAAAGCCTGCACACAGCAACAAAGACGCAACACAGTCAAAAATAAATAAATAAATAAAAAGTAAGGGTTGTTTCCACCTTAAAGAAAGGAAGACCAGTGCTAGCAAGACAGCATCTCTTTAAGGAGGAAGGCCAACATGAACCCTAAGGAAGAAATGCAACATTTTGGGATCCAAGTTAAAATGAAGTGAACAAGGACCTCCAGTGTCTAGGCTGTGACAATGGATAAGTGAACAGGAGACTCAGGAGGGAAAATAATTAAAGTGAGATAAACCCACAGGTCTGGGACGCGGGAAGGGAGATGACGGGGTTGGGGGAGACAGTGATATGGCTGGGCGACTCAATCAGAGCAGCTGGGGAAAGAAATGGAAGGCGAGCTGCTTGCACACACATGTAGAAAGGGCAGTGAACTGAGGGAAGAAGTGAGGACAGAATGCATACCTTGTTTCCTCAACTTCGGGCCTTGCTTCCTCCAACATGTTTTTTCACGCACAGTTTGGTACACAGACAGACAATAAAGCAGCAACCTAACTCTCAGAAACGTGATTTTGAAACTGCAGAATCTCATAGTAAGCAGGGAAACTCTATTATTAGAATATTTTGCTTCTTTTGGCAACAACCTGATCTGTCTTTTAGTCTGACTTCAAGATGGCAGGCAAAACACTAAAATCCTTTGAAGCAGAAGTTTACACAAAGTCACTGGGGAGCTCTTAAAAAATACGGATGCCTGGATCCACATCGCAGACCCATTAGACCGGAATCTCTGGGGTGTGGCATTGGAAGTTTTAAAAAGCTAAAAAGCTTCTTGGGAGATTCTTATGCAGTATCAGTGTTGAGAACTAATACTTTAGTATCCAGTGCTCAGCAATCTACATAGCTTGTTTCCTCTAAAATGTATTTTGCAGTAGTTTTTTTTTCTCATTCAAATAATACTTCAGTACCTTGGAGGACATTACAATGTGATCCTCTGGGCTAAGAGAAGAACCTTCTTTTGTCTTCGTCCCAGCTTTTCCACCACTTCTAAGCTGTGTTGGACACACTGATTGCTGGGTGGCCCCAGCCCAGCCTCCCTGCTATGGGAGGAGACCTCATACTGTTCCTGAAGCCGGAAGTAGTTGCTAATTAGACCTGATCAATCCATTGGCTGGCAAGAAACCATTTAGGACAGGTGTGAAAATCTCTGCCCACTAGAAGGATGATGTGTAACTAAGTCAAACTTCATCCCCCTAGGATCTGAATGGGAAAAACGTAGAACAATCAACTGGTTGGTAATGAGACTCAGTGATCAGAAGCAGAGATAGATGCTGAGTGTACACAGCATCCAGAGCTGTTTTAAGCCCTGGCTGATGATGGCTCCCGAGTCCTGTAAGATTCTCCCCTTACTGCGTGAATCAGTAAGGGAGCAGTGAAGAAGGTCCCTGAACTACACATTTCTCTATATATTCACAAAGCATAACAGCAGTCTATATCTTTTATGAGCTTTACGTGATCTACATAATAAGAGCTTCAGAGGGCCTCGAACATGCAGAGATGCTTCCTGAAGGTTGTACTTACTATGCGCTCCGTGGAGTTGCCTGGACTTAAAAACTCCCGTATTTTCCAGTCTCTGGAACAGCCAATCATGTCTCACCCCTGCCAAGAGTTTCTCAAAGTCGTCAGGCTGCAGGGTGCGCGCCTCAAGGATCCCTTGCCTCATCATTCCTGGCAACGAAACAAAAGAACTTCCACTGGAACTCAGAAAGGACCATGGGTTTTCTCCCTCAGAAGAACCGCTGGAAACTGCGGGAGATTTCAACCACCATGCTGAGGATGAACCGGAGTTCTGGCTCCAGTTTAGCAGGTTTCCAGGTTCCTTTGCTTCTTCTGTTGTAGTGCAGTCCTCACTGAGGACAGGGATGGAAGTGTTACCGCTTACCAAGGAACTGGGGATCTGGGCTCCCTGACCACGCAGCTGCCTCAGAGCACATGGTCTGCGAGAGCCATGTGTGCTTGTGGTGTGAACATCTGTGCTGTCCAGCAGTTGGCTCTCCTCACCCACGGTGGAGGCATCAGGGTCAATGCCGTGTTCTTTGACTGAGCCACCACTTTTCCCTGAGTCAGGATTCTGAACAAGCCAAGGAGGAGTGAAAGAGTCACATGCTCTCATGGAACTTTTGCCCAGGGACTTGTCCACGACTATGTGGAAGTCTACGGGCACATCCTCTGCACTCTCTGCTGTTTCTTCTTCTGGGTCAACCCAGCAGGGGCTATCTTTAAATGCAGGGCCTGTGTCTCCTTTGATGTCTTCTCTCTTCTCTTCTTCATGCCTGTCTTTGGCATCATGGTTGATTTCTGGAAACGTATCAATTATTTCAAAGGTTTCTTCTTCTTGGATAGAAGGATATGCGGCCATGTTCTTGGGCCAATCGGAATCAGAAGACCAAGAAGCAGAACCAAATGAGGGTCTGGAACGAGCAGAAGTATTTCTGGACCCCACATTTCTGACTTCCCGCATACTTTCTGGAGCTCCTTTGAATAGCCCTGCACCTGAGGCCAACAAAGTGCCTGTTGTGTTATGAGGAGGGAAGGGCATGGGCTTGTATAGTTGACTTTGAGACGACTCTACACTGTCATCCTTGGACACCTGGAGAGAGAGACCATGAAGCTCTGAAGACAGCGGATGTACAGCTCCACTCTCCCCATTGATCTCCAGTTCTTCCGACGGGGCAGTGGAACACTGTGTGTCCACAGGATGTGCTTCCCTGCCGGGCTCTCTTCTGGCTGACAGATCATCAACATGGTAATTCACTTCCTCCCAGCTTGTAGAAGAGCTACACCCTGATAACCTGCTCCAAGAACTGGAGCTCTGTCTGTCACTCAGACACTTGTTCAAAACAGCTCCCCCACCATGGCTGTGGTCTGTCGACTCAGCCTCAGTCTCCACATCTTCATCCACGGAGACTCGAAATGCATCAGAACCAGTCCAGTTTCTCCCTCCTACCCTCCTGAGTTTCTTCTGACGGTTCTTAGCCATTTGGGAGGAAGATATTACCATACCTTTTTCAAAACGTGGTTTGTCCTCAGTAGTACTCACAGTATCTATGTTTTTTGTTTCTGTTTTTAGATCAGTGATACAGACTCCTGTTTTTGTACCTTTCTGTTTATTTTTGTTGTTTCCACAAGTGTTTTCAAATATTTCACACACCGAAGTGTGGTGCTGTGAATAGGTTTCAAGAATTCTTTGGAAATCCACTGGCCCATGCAAGATGGGTTTCTCCAGCCTGCACTTGAAACTCTCTGGAACATAAGACTTGTCGTCTAAATTTGAGAAGCTCTGAACCTGTAACTGTTCCTTCACCTGGGCGATAACAGACATGATTTCCCGAGAGATAGCTTCTCTCTCCTGACTTCCGGAGGAAGTACCAAAAGTGTACAGCTTCCCCATAGCCTCACTACAGAGCTGACTTGCTGTGTGGACCGTCTCCATCTCCGCACAGAGCCTTTGGTGCACCGTGGTGAGACCGAAAGCAGCTTTGAGAAAACTATGCAGCTCCTGTTTTCCAGTAACTGGTTCATCACATTTCTTGGTGAGGAGGCCAATTTCAAAGGCCTCTTTGGCTTCACACAGATATGAATTTTTCATTCCTGGAGGACAGTCACTAGAACTACTATATGACAACAGGCATGTACCACGAATATTCTGAGGAAAATACCAAAACAAAATCAGACATTGAATTGGAAATCGAAAGTGAGCCAGGGAAAACTTTTCATTCCTGAAGGACAGCTATTAGAAATACTATAAAAAATAAACAAGTGCTATGGATAGTCTAAAAAAAATACACAAACATTGAGTAAAGGACCTGAGGTCTTTTTGGTGAATTAGGAGACGGGACTAGGATGTATGTGACTGGTTGGCAAAAAGGGGTAAGAAATTAGCTTTAGCTACCATCCTACTGTAGCCCTGGTACTTTTTTGATCAAAGGTGATAAATTTGTTGTTATTGTTGCTATTGTTAGTTTTAGCAAACAGAGTCTATACAGGCAATGTGGACATAATGATATTATAGACAAACTTTTAATAATAGTCAAAGTAATAGATCAGTGGCTTCCAAACCCCTTGGTGCATTTGAATCACCTGGGCAGTATTTCATAATGAAAAATTTCTGGGTACAAATGCCAGGGATTTACATTTAGTGGATTTAGGGTAGAGCCCAAGAATATGTATTTTGAAAAGGCTTTTAGGTGATTCTGACATGCTTGGGAACCATTGTTATCAAGAGCAGACAACATCAAATCCTCCGGCTGCATTTACTTACCTCCCACCAGGATGTCACTACTCTGAATGATTAAACCTTTACATATGTGAAGTCTGATCACAATTACCTAATGATATACACAAAGCCTGCTTCAAGGTTAGACCCTTCCCTCCCACTGGTCACGGCTGTCGCTGGGGAGAGGAGCAGTGAGGGGCTGCGCTGTTTACCATAGCCGTGAGCACGAAGAGGGGCGTGTAGGGACTGAAGGCAGATGCCAGCTTGCAGGCTTCAGCGGCTGACAGCAAATGGTGGTCAAACTCCCTCAGCAAGCCCTGTGAGAAGACAGGGGGCCGAGTGTATTGCAAGAAAACAAGAGGCCAAGTGTACTGCTGACAATTATTTCTCCATTGCCAAAAGACAGGCTATAAAATTCCTTTGCTTTTCTTTCAAGAGTCTGAGGAATGCCCTGTGCCTCATCACAACCATTTCAGAACGGTGCCAACAAAGAGTAAGTGGGTCAAAAGACCCCAGGGCATTGACTGCCCTTTCCCCCACATCCACACACCATCCATCCCCAACTCGTACTGCAGAGAGGGCTGCATGTGTGCAAACATGCACAATGCCTGCCTGTGCAAAGTAATTCAGACAAGTTTCTTTGGAGGGTCGTGCAGCTCTTTGTTCACAGAACTCTGCACGTTTTGCCATCAGACTCACTGATGATTTCTGCGTGGTTCTTGGCAAAGAGCCCTTTAATGATGATTTACAACCATTAAGATTCATTCACTTATGCCAGGAATATGTATGGAGTCCCTCCATGTGCCAGGCACTGTTCTAGCCATGAAGGAGAAAGCAGACAGTGAGCCTGCAATCAGCTTATTTTCTAATAAGGGGAGGGGATCAGTCAAAACACAAGACAGTATTTGAGATGGCGACAAGTGTTCCAGAGAAAAATAAAGTGAGAAGGGGTCGAGGAGGTCCAAGGCAGAAGGGCAGTTTGCAGTTTTAAACTGTCCTCAGAGGACAGCTTCACTGAACAAGGGACATAACCCTTTTCCTGTGTTTTGGTCTGACAACAAAAGCAACATTTTGCTAAGATTCAGATTGCCGGCAGCAAGCTGTATGTGTTCTTATGCTACACTAATGAGTACTGAATACAGCTACTATTGTTGCTTTGGTATTTTTAAAAAGGCAGTAATTGATGATTTTATTAAAAATCTCAACTTCAGTGCAGTGCAGGAGAGCAGCCAATGTCTGTGTAATGCTCTGAACTGGTTAGAGACCTGGCTTCCGCTCCCAGAACGTACTGATTGTGCAGGTTGCAGAGGTAACTTAGTTTCTCTGGACCTTAGTGTATTTTTCTCTAAGATGAGCATGACACATTTTGCTCTATCTACCCCATAGGTAGATGTGGTATATGTGGATCATATACATGTCTACACACACTTTTTGAATTATAAAGCAATACATAAGTTTGCTTAATCATTATTATTACAGATAAGCAACAGAGCAAGTGACTGATGCTTGGATTTGAATAGATGGTAATTAAAGTCTTTAAGTTATTACCCCTTTACTTTGTCACTGAGATAGCCCAAGTGTGGACACTGAATCTGGTGATAATCTAAAAGGAAATCATGGGGTTCAAAGCATTCATCACTTTGATTTCATTCATTCATTCATTCATCAGTCTTGTTTTTTCTTTTTCCCCAGTACCCTCTGTAGGTCTAGTACTGTGCTAGATGCTGGGATAACAAAGCCAAACAGGACACCATAGGAACTGTCCCCAGGACTGCTCACATTACTTGAAGAGGGGAGACACTGTGCTCCCTGACTCCTGGAGAGAGAACTAACCAAGCACCAAGAATAACGTTGACGGCTTTGCAGGTGATGCCACTCTGCACCATGGTTTTGACGAGTGATAATTACCAAGTTAATTTCAGGATTACTTTTAAACTTTTCATAATCTTTCTTGCTCATGGAAACAAAGATGTCTGCCAGTATACCTAGTGATGTGGAAATGCCCTGTAAGGAAATACAAACAAAACATAGATTAGGAATTCACAGTCAATTGCGGCTCTCATCTCAAGGCCTAAAGTCAATGAGCAGCCTTCCAAATGAGCCATTGCTTATTATTATTATGACACTGCAGATACTTCTCAACTGGATGGCACCGGGCTTGAAAGATCATCGCATCCTGAGGACATGGGCATAATGTAAACTCAGCTGCTTCTTAGTTGGGCTTCACTGGATTGTGAAAACTAACCTGTCCATACTGCTAGGCATAAAGAATTGGCCCAAGCAAGAGTCCCCACAGCCCGCTCCATTTGTGTTGTTAAAAGGACTGCAGGCAGCAGTGCTGCTGACATGGCTCGGAGAGATGTGTAACCCAAAGCTTCAATTAATAAGAATATTCTCATGGAGTCACAGAGAATGAAAACATCACGTAGGAAAGCAAATGTTGCATCTCAATTTCTTGAATAAAGATGCTACATAAACAGTTAATTGAAGTCTTTTCCCACTCAACTCAAGGATAATGATTTTACGTATAAGCAGCTAGACCATCTCAACTTTGCTATGGAACCAGGTAAAGGCTAAATGTATAATAAAATAGGTATCAGCAGAAATAAACGGATCGGTAGAAATAAATATACAAATAGAGAGTTACACATGTATATACAAATACTAAAAATATGCCAGGAGTCTAGCTGTGAGTGAGGACAAACAAGACACTAGAAGGAAGATACCAAATGTTCCTGATCCGATGCCCATGCAGAATCAATAAAAAAACAGGACCAATAAAATTGATAAACGATAAACTGAATTGTGCCAGAAAGAGATAATCTTCCAAAGGCAAGTACACGAAACAAGAAAATAAGCACTAGACAACCTTTTTATCTGGCTGAGGAAGTGTCAGATATCCTATGATTGAGGCCCATATTAACTCTGCTGCTTCGTACCACATCCCTGCAAAAAAGGAGGAGACAGGAAAAACTGCTAGTATCTGTACTCTTGTGTCAGAAAATACCTTTAAAAACTAATACAGAAAGAAGATTCATTGGATTTTGTTAAGAAAATCTATGACTAGATTAGACTGACAGCAATCAGGAGACAGCAATCTGCTAGAAAAACAGCAATCTGTTTCTCCAGTTGGTCTAATACAGATAATTTTTCCTTTTCACAGGGAAACAGTAAGAAATATTATATATTACATGTGTACATACAAAATATATTAATATAGAAATAATTTTCTCTGTTATTTACAAGATAACAATTACCATCCTCTGTTAAAAAATTTCAAATACATTATTTTGTATTTTAAAGTATAATTAGGGTTCTATAAACTTTGCTTGTAAAAGTCAGGAATACCCTCTGAGGAACGAATGGGTAAGTTGTCAGGGTGGGTTTAGAATAAGGTGTCACTATATCAGATGGAGTCCTGCTGAGCTGAGAGCCAGATGCCAGAAATAATGCCAAGAACCCTGTGGTTAACAGTCATAATAAACAACTGTAAATTTCTTTAACAAAACTCAACGGAAAAATATCTTGTTTAGTTAACGTTCATAACATCTTGCTCATAAGCATGTTAAGTGTCATTCTCTTTTCCGTGAGGACACTAAGGGAGGTGGGGATGAACAACATCAACCAGATGCAACGAGAGAAGTCCACAGTAAAATCTCACAGCCAGACGTGGTAAATGAGCCTTGAGAGGATGACTGTACCCAATTTCTGCAGAATTTGCCCTCTGATCTGTACACAGACCGACTGCACCAGGACCTTGTCGCTTTCATTTCTGTACAGCCAGGTACCTACAATAAAAGAGGGAAAAAAGAAAAGCAGTTTTGGCCTTGAATTATTTTTTAAAATTACAAAAAATTAATGATTTATTTATTTATTTATTTTGGCTGCACCACTCAGTATGTGGGATCTTAGTTCCCCAACCCGGGATCAAACCTGTACCCCCTGCAATGGAAGCACAGAGTCTTAATCACTGGACTACCAGGAAAGTCCCTGGCCTTGAATTATTAAAGAAATAGCCTGGGGAAATAAAATGATTTTCAAAGAAGCTTTAATGAACACATGTGATATAGATTCGGGAGACAATCTCTTCTTTTTATTTCGAATAAGGTCCAAACTCCTTGCTGCAACCTACAAGCCTCCACAGGAACTGACTCCTGCCTGGTCTCCACCTCTTCCCATTACCAACTGGGCTCGGCCCTGCAGCTTCACTTGTGTTCCTTATAATAGCAGCCGTCTCTTGCTTCATGGTGTCTGCACTTGCCATTCCCTCTATCTGGGATTCCGCTCCCTCTGGCTCCTACTTCAGGGCTCATTCTCAACGCTATTGCCCCCAAGGCTTCCCCAGGTTAGTTAATTACCGTATCACCCCCACTGTCTTGTGCTTGCCTCATGGAGGCGGGGATCTGTCCCATCCACCCAAAACTGGTTTGGATGTAGAAACTGATGACTCTACACACGTACTATGAGGATACGAAAGATTTAGTGCTCACATAACGAGCTTTTATGAGGCAAGCAGGGAAGCCACCCAAGCTGGTCCATTTGACTTAAGTGAAGGGAGTGGTAAATGGCTTTTGTTTTATTGTGATTGGGGTGTGGAGCTGGGATAAAGATTCCCACAAGCTAGGCCGGGTTTACTGATAAATGAGCTTTAAAAAAAATCAATGTCTAGATGTGGGGCAAAGGGGGAAGAAGCTGGGCCCTGACAGCTGTCAGTGGCCAAACATCAAAAATAGAGTCAGACGCATTATTACACGCTCTCATTATTCTATGTTACATCACCTTCCTTACTTTCTCCCTAGCTTTCAAGCTGCACGTGTGTGTGTTGGGTGGGGGGGGGTGTGTATAAGATGGGAAGTATGCATATTGTAGGTTAGTGATGGTGGCAACAAATGAGATGTATGTGGTCAATATCTGTATTTCAAACTGCTTCCCCACTGGAAATGTCTACAAGTTTCAAGGAGCTTAGGACTTTATTATTGAGCTTAAAAGTTGACTGGGAATTGTATTCAACTTATTGGGAAACTTGTTAAGTGCCCAGAAATTCAGACAAGATATTCCAGGCTTAAATTATTTGTTAACCAACTATTAGGACTTGCTTCCTTTCATGTATGATTAAATATCAAAAGAAATCCATTTCAAGATAAGTTTTTATTACAGTTCCTCTACAGCAAAATAAAATTTATTTTCCAGACCATTTAAATACATAAAGCTATAAGTGTATTTGCCTGAATTTACAGGCTCAATTCTCATTCACAATTCTTTTCAAAGCTGTAGCTGAGCCCTTTCTGAGTCCCAGGGAGTTACCTATTTTCACACCTAATGTTGATTAGATAATAGACTCTACAATAAAGCAGGGCAATATTAGAAGACTTGGCTGGGTTGTTTTGTTTTGTCTTTGTTTTTAAAAAGAGAAAATGGAAACACAGAGAAGTAAGCTGCTTGGCCAAAGGATTTCATTCATCAGTAACAGAGCCAGTCCCAGGTAGCTCTGGGAACGTCTAGTGTACAGTAACCACCAGGTCATTAAGTTATTTATTTATTTATTTATTTGGGCTGTGCTGGGTCTTCGTTGCGGCATGAGGGCTTCTTTAGTTGCAGTATGTGGGGTCTTAGTTCCCTGACCAGGGATCAAACCCAGGCCCCCTGCACTGGAGCTCAGAGTCTTAACTGCTGGACCACCAGGGAAGTCCCCATTGAGTTGTTTTTAAACTGGAACTCTGGTAGGGACAGAGGGTGCAGGTCATTGTGAAGATACGAGAGCACCTCACCTGTTGCTCCATTGTTGCTTATTAGACTGCTCAGGATATACTCTGCTTTTAAAAGTTTCCCTGAAAAGAAGCAACCAAATGCCACATAATTAGTTCTGAACAGGTGTTTTAAATACTACTGCTGTTCATGCTCTAAGGTTAACATATTATAACAGGGAAACATTCTATTTTAAAATTTAAAATCAGTAATTGCATCACACAATTGCATCACAAAAGTGAAAAAGAAGATGAAGTTTTCAGGAATTGGTAAGGTGGGAAGTTGTACATTATCTGAAATTGCAATTAGATTCATATACATATATATATACACAACATACACACACGTATTCATTCATGTGACTGAATACTCCATTCATATAGAGCAAGGCTTGAGAAGCAAAGGCAAACCTTTTTCTATGTCAAAGGCTATGTCTCCTTTTTCTGTGAAAACTATGCCTCCAGAAGTGGAGTAGAGTTGCCTGTGAATAGGACTATTTACAGAATTATCAGGAAGGAATTTTTTAGGGGTTGAGTAGAGACGTTCTTTTTAAACGTTTCACTTATTTCATTACCACCACATAGGAGGGGCCTAACCTATGGATGGCTGTTTTTCTGTAAGTAGGAAACTCAACCATTTATCCTTTTATCCATTTCTGCTTCCAGGGGCCTCTAAGCCCCACATGACCGGGCCCCTGGGACTTCTTTGACCTCATCTCTAGCATTCTTTCCCTCATCCTCACTCCTTCTAGTTTGGTTACAGTGGCTTCTGACTGCTCCTTGAATCTGCCAGGCTTGGTCCCACGTCAGGGTCTTTGTACTTACAATTGTTTTAGTGTGGAATGCGTTTATTCCAGATATCTCCAAGGCTTGCTCCCTTCTCCCTCAGGTCTTTTTTTAAAAAATTTACTTATTTATTTATTTACTGGCTGCACTGGGTCTTTGTTGCTGCACATGGGCTTTCTCTGGTTGCAGCGAGCCGGGGCTACTCTTCATTGTGGTGCACGGGCTCCTCATTACAGTGGCTTGTCTTGTTGCAGAGCACGGGCTCTAGGTGCATGGGCTTCGGTAGTTGTGGCGCACAGGCTTAGTTGCTCCGTGGCATGTGGGATCTTCCCAGATCAGGGCTCGAACCCACGTCCCCTGCATTGGTAGGTGGATTCTTAACCACTGCGCCACTAAGGAAATCCCCTCCTTCAGGTCTTTGCTCAAATGTCACTTCACTGTCTCATAAGGCCTTCCCTGACCACCTTATTTCAAAGTGCAGATACAGACGTATACCTGACTGTGATAGACTGTGATCCAAAGCAGGTCACAACAATATCTTCCACCCCACATGCTCTTTCGCAATGTGACCTTGCCATTCCTCCATCAAGAAGTGGAATCTAGAATTTATTTTCCTTCTCGTTGAGCCCTGTGACCTGTTGTGATCAATCGACGTGGCAGAAGTGACACTGGGTACCTTTCTAGTGTGGACACTAAGAGATGCCTCTGGAGTGTGGATGTTTCTCTAGAGCATAATTTTGTACTTGATCTGCTAGGTCCCAGAAATTTCAGTCCTGAATTAGTTTTTTCTTAATTACTTGGTGGGGGTTCCCTCTCTTGTGGGTAAATTCAGACTCCACACAGACATTTGGCACAGACTTGGGGTTTTTATTTCTTTTCAGATGTTTTCTTTTTTTTTGGCTTCCCCCTCAGAGCTTGGGCAGAGAGCAAGCTTATTCACCAGCTCTCTGGATGGGTTGGTAGAGCTGTTCAGTCCCATTTCATAGCTGTGCAAACCTTTAAGAATTCCAGCTTTATGCAAATATTTCACTCCACGTAGGCCCAAGGCCCTGTCTCGTGTCTCTGCACAGGAATTAAAATGGCGATCCCTTCCCTGAGGACTGTATCCAAGTGTAAATCCCACTGGCTATAGTGTCAGGAGCAGTGCTCTACTATTCTGACTGACCTTGCACATCTTCTATGTTTCAGGCACTTAAATATTTAGTTCACGGTATTTACATAGTGGGAGAAGATTCCACACTTGTTCAATCCTCCATGTTAATGAAACTGGAAGTCTGAATCTTTATCTCTAATTGTGGCTTGAAAGGCTTTCTCTTCTAATTTTAGGCAAGAGTGAGCTGGGCACCCAGAGGATCCTCTCTAGCCTCTGAAATCCCACGATGTTGAATGCTTGGACCTTTGGAACGACTTTTGAGAGGACACCAGGAAGGGCTGGGTCAAACAGGAAGACAGGAAGACTGTGCTGTCCCCTCATATTATCTTTATTCCTTTCCTTTACCTCTTATACTATCACACACACCTCTCCTTTCTCCATCCAGGATTCCCCAAATGCTGGGGACTGAGACCCCTTTTCACTGTACCTTGTTCTCTTTCCAGGACACCACTCCTGCTCTATGGCCCACTTTCTCTCTGAGAAACCCAGTGTCCGTAAGGCCTCAAGTGATGTTTGGGGGCAGAAGTTTACAAATAAGCACTTTAACTCTGAGGCGTGATTGTTTTCTTGTGGCATTTCTGGTAGTATCTTTGAGGAGAAGCTAATCCCAGCTGTTGGAGAATGAGATCTTTTATCTTAGACGTGTGATGTGCGGGCAGAGGAGTGCGCTGTTCATGATGGTATCAAGGCTTAACTGTCATCAGGGGAAAAACTCTACACTTCCTTGGTTAGAGGCATGAGAGAAACAATCAACCGAACAAACAAGTGAAAAGCTTATTCGGTTGTGTAAAGCAAAGCTATCAACATGCCTGCTTACTACTTGACCTTGATTTCCATGTCCCACTATAGCAAATCTGTATATCATAAAACATGCCTCAGTAACTCTCTTCCAAGTTCTATTTGATGAGAACCAACATTAGCTTGCCCGCATACGCCCAGCCCTCAACTTTCGGTTCCCCCGGCAGAATGCTCTGCTCACACATCACTCCATCTGATGCCATCAGAAGGAATGTTAACGGTCAGGTTTCTTCCATACCCTCAACATGATAAACCCCCAAACATTACAAATGTCCCAAATAATGGACATTTGAAGTAAGAATTTTTTCCTAAGTTCAACTCTGTTGATGCAGTTACTTTAGAAAAGTAAATAGTAAGATATGGGTACAATTTATGCACAGCTGCAAGAACCTGAGAGTGAATGAACTTGGGCTTTTGAAACGTTAACCTCCACAAGCCCATGTCTCTCATGTCCTTTCTCTCTGTCCCTCTCCGTATTCAGCAACTGTCCATTCAGTATAGTTACTACAGTTCCTTTTCAAAGGAAATGAAGTAGTTGAAAGATATTTTAACCTCTTCAAGGCCAGAGTTAATAAAACAATAGCAATAGCTAAACCCAATTTAAAAATGAGCCAGACCTGTTCCTGGGAGAGGCAACTTGCATTCTATTTTCATCCTTTATTCTTTCACTCTTGGAAAAGAGACCAGCAGGCTACAGGTTTCTAAACCTCCTGGTTATCAGTAATTTAAATCATTCAAGAATTCTGTGGAAGTGAACTTTGCTGTAACACATAGCAGGCCCCTCCCTCCACCAGCCCCCTCTCCATTACAGTCTAAGTTAGAATGTCAGCCTCATTTTTCATTTCATTCAAAGTGACAGAAGGGGAAAAAAAAGATACTTTAAGGCCTAATCAGGTACTGTACCGGTGTTCCAAGTGATGGAAAAAAATCTCAAATTACTTCAGTGGGTTTGTCAGCTCTATTGTTAGCATAGTCAAGTGGCCCTACAGAAAGGAGAGGGGAGAGCTAAGAGAAAATAGTAGAATTCTAATCTGCTTTTTAAAGGCTCTTGGTCAGAAGTATAGCAATTCAGATACCCCTGTTTGAAAGCAGCAGGACAGATTTGTTAGATGACAAAAGCTCCAATTAGTATTTTCCACCCCCTTTCACAATTTTCTCTATTGCTTTTGGCTCTGAAACCCTTTATGCCAGGGCCTTTGTGCTGGCAAGAGGCGGGTGGAAGGGCGCGGCGGCGGGCCGGCGGGAGCGCCGGGGCTGCAAAGGAAGGCCCGCGGGCCCGGTGCCCGGCGTCCCCGCGGAAGTCAAGGAGCCCGGAGGGAGGCGAGCCCCCGACGGGACGGCTCCGGGACGAGGAGGGCCAGCAGGAGGGAGCCTACCTGAGTGCATCGAGATTCGGGCTTGGCGAATGACCACCTGCGGGGCGAGCGGCGTGGCTGGCTGCAGCCTGTGCAGCCCTTTGGCGACCTGCAGGAGTTCGCCCGAGACGTCGAGCCCGTACAGGAACCGGTCGCTCAGGAACACAATGGCAGCGGCGGTGGCGCAGTCCCGGGCGAGGATGGAGGCTCTCAGGGACGCCTGAGGGAAAAGAAATAGCGCTTGGCAGAAAAGAAGGCCGTCTTGGGACCAGGCCTGGCCTTCTAGGTATTAGTATCGAAACAGAGCAACAGCAAAACCGAGAGCTAGGAGAGCAAACAGTAGGCAACTGAACAAAAAGATACTAATAATGGTAATGAAAAGCCCAGTTCATTTGTGGGATAAAATAATATTTCTTTCATTCCCTTTCCCTATGACATTTCTAAAACTATACGTGATAAATGCATATTTCTTGTTATGAAAAAATTCAAACACCAAGGAAAAATGAAAGGTGCCCCTTTGTTTTCTGACTCATTTTTTCCCTTCCTCCTACCAATTTCATTCTCATTCCTGCGGATAATGGTTTCCCAGAGATACTTCACAGAACTTCTTCTACCCTTCTCTGTATATTTAGACATTAAATGATTCCTCGTCCTACTTTGCCTTCTCCTGCTCTCCTTTCTTATTTTCTCCGTCTATTTCTTTCTCTTCTTTTTTCTTTCTCCCTCCTTCCTTCCCTCATTTCTTTCTTTTCCCTTGCTTCCTTCCTTCCTTCCTTTTTCTTTCTTTCTTTTCTAAATGACATTACACTAGACATATTGCTTTGCTACTTGGTTCTTTGGGTCATCATAACATCTAGAACTTTCCACATCAGTTCATAATACTCTGCTTCATTTATTGCCTACATTTTAATTAAGAGGAAATACAGACTTCTAGGTAATGTTTTATATTTGATTTATATGACCATGTTTAGTTGAATAAAATAAGAAAAGAAACAGACATGAAATGAAAGTATACCATAAAGAGTGAGAAGTAGAGATGAATGAGGCAAACTTTTATGGAAAAACTGATCTTTTTGTCTCAAGATATTACACAAAAGACATTCAAAGTCATGTAGCATAAATAAGTTTACCATCCAGTAGTACTTTCTCCATTTGCTAAACTAAATCAAGCAGAGTTTTTTCTGGACGTGTTAGCTCACATATGAAAGCACTATAAGCACTGTCCATTATCTTACCACAATCTTATACAAGCACTGCTTTCTTCATCACGAGTACTAACACTTATTGGGCAAAACCAGGTGCCAGGCACAGTGCTGAGAGCTTTGTATGTACTAACTTATTCAATCCTCACAACAATCCTAAGAGGCAGATTCTATTTATTTAAAGGTCAAAACCAATATTTTAATCATCCAATTGAATCACTCCTCCCATTCTGACTTCTAGAATCCTATTTCTTTTCATTTATACCTTGCCTACCAAGAACCAGCACAATAATGCTTTTCTTTTCAAACTGATGCTTTCTTAACTTGTTAAGGCTTTAAACCTATCACTGTGTTTTTTAAGTTTGAAAAGTGATAACGTGCTCTTGTATTTATCCTTTTGTTCTTAGTTGATCACTATTGAAACTGTGATAGTGATGCCAGTTGTTAGGGGGAATATCTCTTCTCTCCTTTTGATGTTTCCTTCCACGTGAAGGGAGCTCAATTACTGTAGCACTCCTGGCCTCTCCCTACTCTTTACCCACTCTGCCCCAGGGGAGGTGGACTACTCTGATTAGTAAATTTGGGAAGAAGAAACTGGGCATGCATGGCTTAGTTTTTTCTTTTGGGAACGAGATATCTAAAGGAAATGGATTCATCTCTGCTCTTCTATATCAAGTGTTATCTAGAAAGTCACACTATATGGGGTGTTCTGCTTGGGCCAATAATTTCTGTGACTGAATGGGGAAGTCAACATAATTCTGGGGTTCATCTAGCAGACCCTCTTGCTCTAATACCAAGTTATATCTTTCAGTATAGCCTTTGTCAGAATTAAAGGTAATATTTCATCTCTTGTCTGCCTAACTCTTTTGTTTTATATCTGAGTTTGCTCCAGGAGGGGAAGAGAGGTGTTATTTACTGGGTCCTCCCAAAGACCCCAACGTTAATCATTGCCTGACACACCATAACCCTTTCTAAGGGAAAGTGCTCTATCCACAGCCCTTGCCTTTGAAGCAGCAATGTATTTTGCTACTTGGCCTTGATTCCCTCTCCCCATCTTACCACCAGCTCAAAGCTAACCTAAGAGTACCCACCTGATACTTGGCCCATGACTCTGTGGCCTGGCTTGAAAAATGAACTTATTAATCCGAACTAAGAAATATAGAAAGAATTTTCCAGTTGTTGCAAGATGGGAAGAAGCAGACAGTAGAGTGTAGCTAAGCTACATTTATGGACAATATCAGTGTGAAGATTCAAGAATGTGATTCCAAATCCACCTTTGCGTAAGTGCTGTTCTTAGAGTTACTTTATTTTTCACGTGGATCTTCATAATAATGTGCACCCCATTTTATGAGTTTGCTTGTGTGAGCCTCTGTTTCACCCAACCGAAAAAGCCTAACTAAAACTGAAATGCTCAAAACTGCTATTGAGGTTTGTCAAATAAACCATCAATCTGAAAAACACAAGTTTTAAAATGAGAACGTCAGTCGTTTGACATTAATAAAATGTAAACTTAAAGATGGAATAGGAAATTGATGATTTTATGTATGCCCAGCTCTGTTTAATAAGGATAGTCTTTGATCAAGAGTCCTTTCTATGTTAGGTACACATAAATATAGCCCTTTGATTTGCAACCTCAGTTGTTATTGGAATAACTTGCAGCTTCTCCCACTGCCAGTCTCCCTTAAACTTTTCTTTGAAACAGCAACTCTATTCCTGTCACCCTGCTCATGACTGTGTACCCTGTGGAGGGTACTCAGCAAGCTACAGTGAGTCCCCTCTCTTTGAGGTGTTTGCTTGATGTTTAGTTCTGCTCTCCATTCTTATACACGCCTCACTTCAGTTTTGGGGTAACTGAGTACCTACATGGGATGCAATGTTTAGAGACAGATCTATTCTCCAGGGCTGATTCTCCACCCTTTCCTCCCTGATAATAATGGTTTCCATCTTCCCAGTACCACCTAGTTTATGAAAAACATTCACACAAATGATCTCATTTAAATCTACAGTAACTACAAAATCTAAGTAAGAGAAGGAAACCAAGGCTGAGAGTTTACTCTCCAAAGTTACAAAGTCAAAAGGGTCAGGGTCAGGAGGAAGGAACTGAAGTCTCTATCTTTTTTTTTTTTCTTTTCTTTTCTATTGTGGTAAAAAGCACAGAACATAAAATTTGCCATCAGCTTTTTTTAAGTATGACATTCAGTAGTGTTAAGTATATTCACATTGTTGTGTATCAGATCTTCAGAACTTTTTTTATCTTGCAAATATGTAACTCAAAACCCATTAAACAAGAACCCTTTCTCCCTTCTCCCTAGCCCCTGGTAACCACCGTTTTACTTTCTGTTTCTATGAATTTGACTATTCTAGGTACCTCATGTAAGTAGAATCATATAGTTTTTGTCTTTCTGTGACTGGCTTACTTGACTTAGCATAAAGTCCTTAAGGTTCATCCATGTTGTAGCATGTGACAAAATTTTCTTCCTTTCAGGTGCTAATATTCCATTGTATGTATATAACAACTTGTGTTTATCCATTCATCTGTCAATGGACATTGGGGTTGCTTCCACCGCTTGGCTATTATGAATGGTGCTGCTATGAACGTGGGTGTGCAAAGATCTCTTTGAGGCCCTGCTTTCAATTCTTTCATATATATACCTAGAACGTGCATTGCTGGATTAAATGGTCGTTATATTTCTAATTTTTTGAGGAACCGCCATACTGTTTTCCATAGAGTTTACACCATTTTATAGTACTACCAACAGTACACAGAGTTTCAATTTCTTCACATCCTCAGCTAATACTTGAGGAACTCAAGTCTCTTGAGGGTCAGTTTTTCTTCTGCTTTCCCCCTGTGTCTGATCAAGGTGATTTTGAGCAGGGTCTACTCTGGGCGCAAGAATCTGGGCACAGGAATCTGGATCTTTGGAGCTAGGGCTGAACTCACCACTGACTGAATCCAAACAGTGTTTCTAAGGAAGCCGTATCCCTTATTATGATGAAAAAAATTCTAAGGAAAAAAAAAAACTGGCAAATAAAAACAAACCCCAATTGAAAAGAGTGTTCTTGTTATGTATTTAAAAATAAGAGAAAGAAAAGAAAACTTTCTAGGAGATGGCCTTTAATTTCAGCATTTTGAAATTCTCTAGTGAAAGTTGGTACCATGAGACCAAATGATAATTTGGTGATTAGCTGGTGACTACTCCAACTGGGAATTTCTTTTTATTTTTTAATTTTTTAATCTTTTTAAATTTATTTTTTATTTTTTACAATAAACTGCATATATTTAGAGTGTACAATTTGGTATCCCAATCTCCCAATTCATTCCCCGCCAACCTTCCCTGCTTTCCCCACTTGGTGTCCATATGTTTGTTCTCTACATCTGTGTCTCTATTTCTGCCTTGCAAACCGGTTGATTTGTACCATTTTTCTATAGTCCACATATATGTGTTAATATACGATATTTGTTTTTCTCTTTCTGACTCACTTCACTCTGTATGACAGTCTCTAGGTCCATCCATGTCTCTACAAATGTCCCAGTTTCATTGCTTTTTACAGCGGAGTAATATTCCATTGTAGGTATGTACCACATCTTCTTTATCCATTCATCTGTTGATGGACATTTAGGTTGCTTCCATGTCCTGGCTATTGTAAATAGTGCTGCAGTGAACACTGGAGTGCATGTGTCTTTTTGAATTATGGTGTTCTCTGGGTATGTGCCCAGTAGTGGAACTGCTGGGTCACATGGTAACTCTATTTTTAGTTTTGCAAGGAACCTCCATACTGTTCTTCATAGTGGCTGTATCAATTTACATTCCTACCAGCAGTGCAAGAGCGTTCCCTTTTCTCCACACCCTCTCCAGCATTTACTGTGTGTGGATTTTCTGATGATGCCCATTCTAACTGGTGTGAGGTAATACTTCATTGTAGTTTTGATTTGCATTTCTCTAATAATTAGTGATGTTGAGCAGCTTTTCATGTGCCTCTTGGCCAACCGTATGTTTTCTTTGGAGAAATGCCTATTTAGGTCTTCTGCCCATTTTTTGATTGGGTTGTTTTTTTGATATTGAGCTGGATGAACTGTTTATATATTTTGGAGATTAATCCTTTGTCTATTGATTCGTTTGCAAATATTTTCTCCGATTCTGAGGGTTGTCTTTTCATCTTGCTTATAGTTTCCTTTGCTGTGCAGCAGCTTTGAAGCTTCATTAGGTCCCACTTATTTATTTTTGTTTTTATTTCCATTATTCTAGGGGGTGGATCAGAAAAGATCTTGCTGTTATTTATGTCGAAGAGTGTTCTTCCTATGTTTTCCTCTAGGAGTTTTATAGTATCTGGCCTTACAATTAGGTCTTTAATCCATTTTGAGTTTATTTTTGTGTATGCTGTTAGGGAGTGTTCTAATTTCATTCTTTTACATGTAGCTGTCCACCAACTGGGAATTTCTTACACAGAGGTAGTTTTCCTGAGTTGAGGAGCTGGAGCTTCTAGGAGTCTGTGGAGGCCAAGGTGGCCAGAGTTTACAGAGCAGAGTACCAGGAGAGAGCTGCACAAAGCAAGAAATCCAGAGATCTGCAGAGGGTCCCCCTTGAGTCTTCAGCAGAACACTATGGATCAGCTCATGTATGGAAAGACACCACCCAAGGCTGGGGAAAGGACCAGCTGAATGGAACAGAGAAAATGATCCCCAAGCCTCATGTAGTTTGTGTTTCTACCAGCCAGAGTAGGAAATCATGTCATTCACAGGGCAGGGGGTAGAATATCCAGAAGGGTACTGATTCAGTACTGAGACAAGATTAACCTCAGAGGAAGATGGCTCTTGGAACACTTTGGAAGTTTAGAAGCAAGCTTGGAATGGATCAGACTATTTCCTAACGTGACTAAGTTCCAGAACAAAATTCAAGAATGTTTACAGGCACACAAATTGTCTGCCATGTTATAAGGTAAAATTCATAATGTTTGACATTCAGTCAGAAATTACCAGGCATGAAAGAAGCCTATACTAAAGAGAAAAAGAAATCCATAGAAATTGAACCCCAAATGACAGTTTTAACTGTATTTCTTAAGTTCAAGAAGGCAGAGTAAAAATTAGGTGGAATTTGGAACATGGGAGATATAAAAAAATGATCCAAGTCAAACTTCTCGAGATAAAAAATGTCTGAGATGAAACCATAGGTGTCTGGATTGTGTCCAAGCTCCTCCACTTGCTTGCCACGGCAAGTTACTTCACCTCTGCAAGTTACTTAACCTCTCCGCGTCTCAACTTCCTCATCTGTGAAATGAGGATAGTATCTATTTTCAGTGCTGTTTTAGGATTAGAGGAAACATGGGTCAGATGTTCAGCACAGAGCCTGGCACATGGTGGGTGCTTAATCAATAAAGAGGAACACTACGGAAAAAAAAATAGGAAGAAAGAACTCTGTTCATGAGCTCCCATTTTCCTGTATGACAAAATAACAAGAAAGACAGGCTCCTAAAAGAAACATCAATGGAATTTTCAATAGAGTAAAAAGGAAATAACAGATCACGCATATAAGGTTTATCTCAGGAAATGGTGAAACCTCTCATTTAGTTTCTTTCCCCTCTGTTCGCCAAATCAAAGGAGTGATGTTACAGGAAACTAAGGAAAAAAAAGAAAAAAAGGAAAATGAACAGGCTCTATGGCAATTGGTGAAGGAAAGCTGGTTCTTGAAAGGGAGGCTTCTCAGCATGCACGTGTGAGTTGCTTTTGGCTGTTGCCAATGGAGGAATCTCTCCCGAGCACCTGTAAAGAATGCCGCAAACCCCCCATTCTGCACCCCGCGTGAACACGCCGTATATTTGAGCAGAGAACATTGCCTCATCTATTTTTCCCCCTTCTACTCTTAATAGTTTGGAGCACAAAGCCTGAGAGAGGGTGACCTGCCAGACAAAGGCCCTTTGAGTTCCTTGTAAAAGTAGACTTGGAGGAGGATGGAAGGAATCCAAGTGGCCCTATTATTTCCACTTGCACTAATTAGACATTTTTCTGTCAGCTATTGAGCACTGCTGAGAGGCCAAACTCACTGAATTCATTTCTAAAGTGTTTACAGAAGTTTGCATCTGTTTGTGTCTCTTCAGGAGGAAAATAAGCACTTCAATAGCATTGTGGAAAATCTAAACGAAGCATCCTATTCTGGAGGACCTGGCATCCCTGCAGCTGCATAATTTAACTCTGTTCAGGACCCGAACCTCTCGCATCTCTCTCCAAAACTTAACGACGCAAAATGCAGAGAAGTCAACTCGGGAGAATCTTTTCTTTCTTGTCATTGTCTCTTCTCTCCCCCTTTTGAAATGGTGGCCTGCTGTGCACTACATGCAGATTTAGGTGGGTATCGTTCTTGCAGCCCCTCTCTCGTGTTTCTACCAGCACTCTGAGAAATTAATACCCACTTTTATTTGCTGCCAAGTGAGGGGATAGTAAATTCCTCAGCAGCAAAGCAGAATACATCACCATCCTGGGAATCTCCCCACAGCGTTACGCCGTTACGCCGGGGGAGCACTCTGACTTCAGAAGGGGAGGAATGAAAGGAGGCCCGAGTGTGTGGTAGGGAAGGACGCTAAAGAGAAAGTTTCCCTACATGGTAAAATGTGCCTGGGTTATGCACAATTAGATTAACATGAAAGAGAGCCCCTTTCCCTCCCCCACTCCCCAAAAAAGAAAGAAAAAGAAAACAACACAAAAACCCTAACCCACTGACGATGTGGCAGTGCCTTTGAAATGCATATTGGTCTACATGGTATTTGATTCAGGATTCTTTTTGTTTGGGTTTTTAGGCCCACGACTGACCTGCCACCACAGAGGACTCAAAAATATAGTCTTTTACGATGGTGTTACAGTAACAGAATTTTAGAGATGGAACCAGCACAGGATAACTCAAGATTAAAAAAAAAAAAAAAGGAATTCTATTCCTTTATCTTTCCTCTGAGGTTGACTTAAGAGGAAGCTTGTCCCAACAGTCAGTAAATTGTGTTTTTCTTGTTGAATGAACCTGTTTAAATAAAAATATATGGATACAGATAAGGGAGTGTGTATGCTGGATTTCTAAAGAGACGGGCTCACAAAAGTGCACACACACACCCACCACAGTTTTTTCACATCTGTTTTCAGGATGGGAAATATGGGGTCCTAATTGAGTTTATGGCACAAAGGGAACTTTATGGCGAGGAAGCTGAGTCAGGTGGTAAAGGAATTAAACTCCACAATGAGATTTCAATACACAGATGATTGAAAAAATGCTAAAGAGCCTTTTCTCAGGGCTTTCGCTGAACGGCAGCAAGGAGCAGCGTGTGCTGTTTTCATGGTTCCTTGCATTAGCGCTAGCCCCTCCCAATGCTGAGCATCAAGTTTGGGTCCCAGCTACGGGTTCAAAGCCGCTATGTGTTCACAGCAATGACAATGGCAGCTGTTCTCAAGGGGGGCTGGGTGAGGGGACTCAGAACCGAAGCCATCTGGCATTGCAATTGGCAGGCGCAGGGTAAAGGGAAATTATTGCTGCATAGCAAATTGGGAGATAGGAAAAAGGCAGGGGAAAGGGAGGGGGACATGTCCTGAGGTGAGGAATTAGCAGAATAAACAAATGAAAAGTGACTGACGCATGCGCAGTGATGTATCAACAATAAGGCAGAGAAAGAGTCAACTGATCAAACTGGACGACTCAAGGTCAAGGGCAGACCAAGCACGGCACGCACCATGTTTGTCCACCCGCTGAAACCTGAGGAGGACGTGGACAGGAAAAAAGCCGAACTTTCTTACAGTTTGTTATGTTCAGGGCCTGTTAACATTTCATCAATCTTTCCTTCATTTTACCAGTGGGATATGCAGATTCAAGCACTTTTCGGAAATAGTTATAACATTTTTCTTGGTCTCAATACCTGAAGATTACATTTTTTAATAAATTTATTTATTTATTGGCTGCGTTGGGTTTTTGTTGCTGCATGCGAGCTTTCTCTAGTTGCAGCGAGCAGGGGCTACTCTTCCTTGTGGTGCACGGGCTTCTCAGTGCAGTAGCTTCTCTTGCGGCCGAGCACGGGCTCTAGGTGCACAGGCTTCAGTAGTTGTGGCACATGGGCTCAGTAGTTGTGGCTCTCGGGCTCTAGAGCACAGACTCAGTAGTTGTGGCGCACAGGCTTAGTTGCTCCACAGCATGTGGGATCGTCCCGGACCAGGGATTGAATCAGTGTCCCTTGCACTGGCAGGCAGATTCTTAACCACTGCACCACCAAGGAAGTCCCAAGATAACATTTTGGATCATCTATCCCTGCGTGCTTACCCTCCCTCTCTTAAATCTACTGTGAATGGAGTTGTGCTATCTGTTAAAAGAGAAAGAAAGCAATATCAAAATAGAGATTGCCTAACCAGGTTCCTGGTGAATCTCACAGCCTCTGGGTACTGTGGACCTGTGTGCCCTACCTCTCTTCTGGACTCTAGGTTGCTATGGCCACCATGACTCCAGTCATCATCCTTGGTGATTTCAGCATCCACATTGGTGATTCACCCAGCACACTGGTCTCTCTTGCCACGACCTCCTTATCTCCAATGATCTTGTTCTACACGCAAGCTTAGTCACTCTCATGGTCAGTCACTTTAGAATTTGCCATTTTGGTGGCATTACAATCGGAATCTCAATTCCAGCATTTGATTCTCTAATCTTTATCTCCTGTTCTCCCAGATCCCTTCCTGGATAGCCCAACTCCAGTAATTCTGCAAACCTTCAGGGACATCCACACTATCTGCTGACCTTACTGGTTTTTTTGTTTTTTTGTTTTTTTGCTATGCCATCAGTCCCTCATGTCCTCACTTGCCTCTTTAAATTCCATGGTGCATCAACATAGCAACTTTTTAATAAGCATTCTTGACTCCTTTGCTGCTTTCTACTATCATAATTGTCTGGCAATTCCGACCATGTTTATTGCTAAGGAAATATGTCGGCCTCATATTAGAATCACCTAGGGAGGCTTTTACAAATCCAGATGCCCAGATGGCACCCCAGGCCTGTTAAATCAGAATCTCTGGACGTGTACCCAGGCATGAGTTTCTCTAAACAATGACCAGGGGATACCGATCCCCAGATGATTCCAATGATTCCAGAGACCCCGGGAGCTAGCCAGACCTTTAGCCTCCTACCCCGCCCCTTACTCCTTCCTCCCTACTGGGGATGGAGTGAGTTATCTGACGGGAGTAGCCTACCTGGCTCAGACCTTCCACTTTCCTCTCTTCAAATCTTCCTCCCTGTTCCACCGTAAGGGAAGTGGCCTGCCAGCAACAAAATGAGTGAAGAATTTTCTAACCCACTTGCCTGAAAACCTAAAGCTACATTCTCCTATCTGTTTTAGAATAATAAAGGTTGCTTTTCTGCATCGATCTTTCAGTTGGTTCTGAACACAGGAGGGGAAGATGAATATCATTTGTCACTTCATATTTCAAATTATATCTAATTCTCTGCCTAACCTGAGCTTCTACCCAAGGAAGTGAATGTGGCTGCAGAAAAACACACAACCATAACTCTTTAAATTTATGACCATAACCTGATGTTGGTCCTCACCATGGCCTGACAATCTGGCTACATTTACAGCTTTGCTCTCCTCTCAAGCTGCCACAGCCCCTTTAACCACCTCACACTCAGCTGATGACCTGGCTTCTTATTTCGCTAAGAAAACAGTCAGTAAGATGAGATCTTTCTTATTCTCTTACCCAAATCTGCCAATCCATGTGTCCCCTCTACTTTCCTATTGGCATGTTTAAGGCCAACCCCCCACTTATATACTCAATTCTAGCCTGCCTTCTCTACTCTAGGACATGATGCCTGTAAACACTTTCTTTCATTTCTGCATCATTTGTTTTCTCATCTCTACTGGATCACTCTCATCAGCAAACAAACATTATAATACCTTCCATCTTGAAAAGTCCTCCCTTAACCATATATCTCTGTCTTAGTCCTTTCAGGTTGCCATAACAAAAATGCCATAAACTGGGTGGTTTATAAACAATAGAAATTTATTTCTCACAGTTCTGGGGATTGGGAGGTCCAAGATCAAGGAACTGGCAGATTCCATGTCTGGTGAAGGCCTGCTTCCTGGTTCACAGATGCCATCTTTTCTTCACATCTCTCTGGGACCTCTTTCATAAGGGCACTAATCCCATTCATGAGGGCTCTGTCCTCAAGGCCTAATCACCTCCCCAAAGTACCCCCTCCAAAACCGTCACCTTGAGGGTTAGGATTTCAATCTATGAGTTTGGGAGTAAGGATACAAATATTCAGTCCACAGCATTCTCCCTCCAGCACCTGTCCCATTTC
The DNA here is from genome assembly GCF_030028045.1 of Hippopotamus amphibius kiboko. Lineage (NCBI taxonomy): Eukaryota > Metazoa > Chordata > Mammalia > Artiodactyla > Hippopotamidae > Hippopotamus > Hippopotamus amphibius. The sequence goes on from NC_080198.1 coordinate 82,561,786, forward strand.
TCTGTCCCTCTTTATAGCTAATCTCAAAAGAGTTGTCTAAACTCACTGTCTTTGCTTCCTCACCTCCCACTCTTTCTTAAATCTATACCTTTCATCCCAACACTCCACTGAACCCATTCTCTTCAAGCTTGCCAACAACCTCCAAATCCAATGACCATTTATTAATCCTTATCTTATTCAAACGCCTAGAACCACTTTGCTGTGACAATCAATCCCTCTTTTTTTATTTATGTGACTTCTGGCATTTCACACTCTCCTGGTTTTCTTTCTATTTCACTGGCTGCTCACTCTCCTTTGCTGGAACATCCTTCCTTTCCAGCCTCTGAATGTTAAAGCCTAGGATCCAGTGCTAAGGCTGCTTCCCTTCTCTAGCTACACTCACTCAGGCTGTCCCCTGGCCTCAAATATCACTTCTGTTGACAATCCCAAATTTAAATACCATCCTGAGTCTATTTCCTGCAACGCTGCCTAGTATATGAAATTGCCTAGACAATAAATAGCCCAATGTGGATGTCAGTTAGGTATCTCAAACTTAACATGTTTAAAACAGAACTCTTTATTTTCTCTTCCATACTTGCTTTTCCATATCAGTAATGACAACTCATCCATTCATTTGCTGAGGACAAAATTTTAGAGTTTTCACTCTAAGTTTGTGGCTCTTCTTCTCTCATACTCTACATTTAATCCATCAGCAAATGCTGTTGGCTCTACCTTTAAAACATGCACAAGATCTGACTACTTTTCACTTCTTCTAGAGCAACCACTTTGGTTCAAGCCATTATTATAAACTTGCTTGGATACAAGCAACAGATTCCTAACTAGAATCCCTCCCTTTGCCACCTAAGTCCTCTCCCCTTTCCCCCCACATTCCTCACACAGCAACCAAAGTGATCCCTTTAAAATGTCAACCAAAACATAATGTGCAACTTCAACGTGACTTCCCATAGCAATTAAAATCAAATTTAAATCTGCTGTCTTGGCCAACAAGGCCCTATACGATTGTGCCTCTGCCCACTTCACTATTTTCTCTCATTCTCATTATTTCCACTGGTCTGCAACCTCCCCGCTCACCCTCCAAGTCAAGCTTGCGCTTTTGGGCCTTTGCACTTACTGCTCCCTCTGTCTGGAATGCTCTTCCCTCTGCTATCTGCAAGGCTCCTCCATTCAGATCTGGGCTCCAGTTACCCTTTCAAAGAAGGCTTCTCTGACCGTTTCTCTAAAATATTAGTATTTATATCCACTTGCTATCCTTTCCTTGACTCCACTTTATTTGTCTTATAGCACTTAACCTCCAATATTAAATTGTATATTTTTTAATGTTTATCTGTTTATTTCCTTTTTTCCCACCATTTACACTGAATGTCAGCACCCAGGCACTTTGTCTTGTTTACTGCTGCAGCCTCAGTACCTTGAAAAGTGGCTCAGGAAGTAGTTGTTGGATAAATGCATTAGTTCAGGGCTCTCTAGTTGTTTCCCCCGATTCATTTGTTTTCACATATGCATGCATAGTTGCCTTAGTACTACTTCAGATTTTAGATCATGATTGAGTGAAAATATTAATATCAAAGGTTTTTTCAGGGAGTAAAACACCAAATAATTAAAGAAGCTCAAAACAGACAAAAGGAATACAGAGGGATTTTATTTTCCAAGTTAGCTTGCTTTAAAAATATAGACTTTTATCATTGGGTACAAAGTCCATAATTTTATGAAAACATTTATTAGTGATACCAACGTCATGATTATGTGCAGTGACAAAGAAATGTTAGAGAAGCCTGACAAACTGGGATTCATTCTCTTTCTTTTCTAACTATGAACATGCCTATAAAACCATAGTGAAACCTTATTTTCTTAAAGGACCTTTCCACCGGAAATAATCACAAAATGAAAATGAAAATCAAAAGTCCGTACTAGGTGATGTAATACTTTGCTGTGGACAGAACTAACTGATTTGGGGCCCATGAGCTTAATCTCAGAAAATGAGAGGCAACTCATCATAGCAATATACTCCATTAACAGGGGAAAATTTTGTACCTGAAGGTTTATAATGTAGCAAATGTTTCTTGGCATATGGTTCACTGGGAATTTATTCATTTATTTAAAAAATATTTATTGAGCATCTCCTAGATGCATCTGACATTAACTGGAAAGACAACAGTCAGAAAGACAGGGACTTCCTAGGTGGCGCAGTGGTTAAGAATCTGCCTGCAGGGGACATGGGTTTGATCCCTGCTCCAGGAAGATCCCACATGCTGCGCCACAACTATTGAGCCTGCGCTCTACAGCCCATGAGCCACAACTTTAACCCTGTACCTGACAATGACTCCAGAGGCCCAGAGATTTTAATTTCATATACAATGCCAGAGGGAATAATTTATGCCTAATATGATAGAAGGTTTTCAGTAACCACGAAGAGAAACATACTTTGCTTCCAGTCTTTACGTGGTGAAGAAATATTAAAAGTGCCAGAATTGAGTTGGTAATAATTTCAAAAGGTGACCGATTACTCATATGTACGGAAAAGAAGTCGATTCGTTTGAGAGTATTCTCAGGAGGAAGTGAACCAAATCAGTTACTAGAGGGAGACACTCTCGGAAAGTGCAAACAAATGGGGCTTAGATTGCACTGAGGCACTACTTGATTTTGGGTAAGTTACTTTTTAATTTTATCTTTCTTATATATGAAATGATAATAATACCACAGAGATTACTGAGAAAACTAAAGAAAAATATATGTAAAGTGCCTTGCACTTAGTAGACGCTCAATAAATAATAACGCTATTTTGAGTGGGCTGAGGGTAGATCTGTGGAATCAGTCCCTGAGATCTCAAAATATAATGAAAATCTAAAAAGTTTCCTCCAGAGTTTACCAATGTGAAAGAAAGCTTTACTAACATTTTAAAAACTGGGTAGACCTCAGCTCCTTACGTTGCCTGTATGTCAGATGGTGACTCATCACAGATAGTACACAAGGAATTCCTCATCTTGGAGGGGCTGAGGATGAGGACTCACCTATTGGACTGTTTTCAGCTTATTGTACTGCAGTTTATGTATACCTGGTTAAGTAGATTTACAGATTATATTATCACAAATCATAGATACTTTAATTCATAGTGAGAGGGAGAAAGACTAAAAATCTCAAGGCAAAGTTCTTTAAAGAACAGTGAAATGTAAAGAGTTTGGACTCTTTCTTTCATAAACAGACAAGTGCTACCTTTGCGCTTTGGCAGTATCATAGCCAATAAGTTTTATCCGAGGTGCAATTATTGCTAATTGAAACAGACAAGCGCTCCAAATTTGCCAGCCTTTTCTATGATGACAAGTAGCTGACAACAGTATGTTATCCAACAGGTATTCTGACAATATTTTTCAGATAATGAGGCTGGAAGTGTTTTCATCATTGTGATTTTCACACTAAAAAGAAAGTATCATGTATGAAAAACACTCACACAAATGGGAAACTTTCAACCTGTTTAAAAATCTTCCAAATGAAGAATCTGAATGAGTTTTGACATCCTTTGTTAAAACATGTCTTCTGATTACCTTGCAGAAACACACAATTGACACTGAAGAAAATAGAAATTTTCCAGCTGAATGTAAACAAATGATTTTTTTGTAACTGGTGGATTAAAATATGAGTAGCATGGATTAGCAATCACGGTCTACCTCTTTTATTTGGATCTACATATATTTGAGACATAACTTTTCAACAATTACAGTTATTAGAACTAAGTACTGAAATAAACTGTGCTAGCCATATCTTCAAAGGACAGTGCTAAGCAGAGTTTAAAAAATAAACATATTTAATTACAACTTTAACACAAACAAAAAGGTTCTTGTGCCAATAGTGCAGTTTAAAAAATTATTTTAGGGACTTCCTAGGTGGTGCAGTGGCTAAGAATCCACCTGCCAATGCAGGGGACACAGATTTGATCCCTGCTCCAAGATGATTCCCACATGCCACAGAGCAGCTAAGCCCATGTTCCACAACTCTTGAACCTGTGCTCTAGAGCCCGTGAGCCACAACTATTGAGCCCATGTGCCGCAACTACTGAAGCCCAAGTGCCTAGAACCCGTGCTCCACAACAAGAGAAGCCACTGCAATGAGGAGAAAGCCCACTCACAGCAACAAAGACCCAACACAGCCAATAAATAAATAAATAAATAAATTTATTTTAAAAAATTTATTTTAAAATATTCATTAATCTTTGTTTTGTTCTCCTTAAATTCCTATCCTATAGAAATACGTATAACACAGTAATGCATAGCACATGCATATAATTTATTAAACAAGTAAATAAACGTGTATTAGAGTGCCTGCTCCAAAGTTGTTGCTGAGGAGCAAAAAAAAAAAAAAAAAAAATTAAAGACAACTCATTCAGAATGAATTCATCAATGGGATAGTGAAAATCTTTTGTTCTGTATAAACACATCTGAAAAAAGAAAGAATTCCAAATATCTGTGACTTTGTTGAGCTTAAAATGTTTTGGTTTCTGCTCTCTGAGGCAGGTTGGTTTAATAAGCAGGGCAGGTGATTCTACATCACGAAAGGATGGTGGCAGGGAGAGCGGGGGTGGCACAGAGGGGAGGTCTGGGGTCATATCCCGTCTTCAATACACCTTGTAGTGTGGATTGGGAATATTTCTCAAGATCTCTGAGCTAATCATCTCATCTGCAAAATGGGCATAATCAATTCTATTTTGCAGGGTTTTATCAAGATTATATGTTAGGAAGAGAATATCATATCGAATCACGTGAAATTACCAGTATTTGGTGTTTGCTGACATACAACACTGTGGTACAACTTATGTAAACAGTATCTAATATAACAGATATGTGGATGTATATATTTAGAGATAATATTATTCAAGCTCCTTAATTTACCTAACATGTAAAATATAGGAGGTGATGTTATTCTTACTTGCTGACAGGACTGAGTAAGCATATCCCTAGGACTGATCATTTTCTGAAGGTCATCACTTTCTTTGTTCTGCCCAACACTTCAATCTGCTCATTTTCTGCATTTTGAGTTGGGTTGCTCCACCCACTTGTCTTAGTTTGATCAACTCCTCCAAGACTTGGCTCAGCTTTGGGGTTTCATTACGGAGAGACATGAAATCCATGCCATAGGGTTGTTCCTCATCAAAGGGATAGCTTGCATGCCTGATTCTGTGGCAACCAAAGTTTCACTGGTAGAATGTTAAGGATAAGTCACCATTTTAAATTATCTTCCATTGAAACTTGAAAGTACCGTAATAAAAGGGGCCGTTTTTTGGCACAGTTTTAGAGCAGGGTTTAAATCCTTGGTGATTTTAATCATACTCTATCTTAAAGTCTGAATACACATAGGCCTTGGAGCTAATATTTATCCTCCAAAGGCTCCATTCTCTTGGTGTCTAATTTTTACTTATTAAATGAAATAAATAAATTTTTGATGGATCTGAACCTTCTGTCTGGCTTCTTTTCAAAAGAAGAATCATAATGTTCAGTAGATGAAACTAAAGTTTTAAATGTTGATAATTGGAAATTACAAGATTTCTGTCTTAATTCTGCTCTGAGTAAAAAACGTCAAATTGTATTAACGGAGAGGGCACAGGGAAGGTTACAGGGCAGCAGAGACGATAGGAATATACCAGGGAAAGGCTGCCCCAGCCCTACAGCAGCCCTGTGTGAAGGATGGAATTGTGCAGACTGAGGGAGGACATGCCAGGCTCAGGTTAGGAAACTTGGGTGCTGTGGTCCTGCTGCTCCCACTGATGGGCTGTGCAACTTATAGCAAGCCACTTCTTACTCTCTCTGGGTTTCAGTTTGCTCATGTGTCAAATAATGGGCTTGAAATACATAGCCTCTAAATTTTCCTCCAGTTTTGGTATTCTATCATTTGATAAAGAAATAACTTGTATTCATGAATGTATTCAACTATATAGATATACATGTATATATGTATATTCCGTAAGTGTGTGTATATGTGTGCACACGTGTGTGCTAAAATGATCTCCAAAAACTTAACAGGAGAATAATGATACTTAGCTTATAGCAGGCATCAAATGGGAAAAGAAAAGATTCAAACAAGAGCACTGTATATTGAATCCTCACTTTATCAGTGAAAACATGCATGGTCGATGTCATTTAATTAAAGATGTTAGCTTCTCCATTAGAATCTGAGCAGTTCAGTATTTGACCTTATATGCTCTTAGAGAAATGATGTAGCACAACCTTATTATCCTCCCTTAGGTTTTTGAACATTTTATCCTATTTGGATTTAAGGGCAATTGAACAACAAATGCTCTTTTCTTTCTCTCAATCCCCCTCCTTTTTTTTTTTTAAATAAAGGTAAGAGATGTCTATTATGGAATCAAAGAAATATAAAGAATAAAAGTAACTTGTGGAAGACAAGGGTGCCCACTCTCACCATTATTATTCAACATAGTTTTGGAAGTTTTAGCCACAGCAATCGAGAAGAAAATGAAACAAAAGGAATCCAAACTGGAAAAGAAGAAGTAAAATTGTCACTCTTTGCAGATGACATGATATTATATATAGAAAACCCCAAAGATTCTACCAGAAAACTGCTAGCACCAATCAATGAATTTAGTAAAGTAGCAGGATACAAAATTAATGCACAGAAATCTCCTGCATTCCTATACACTAATAACAAAAGATCAGAAAGAGAAATTAAGGAAACACTCCCATTTACCATTGCAACAAAGAGAATAAAATACCTAGGAATAAACCTGCGCAAGGAGGCAAAAGACCTGTATGCAGAAAACTATAAGACACTGATGAAAGAAATCAAAGATGATACAAATAGATGGAGAGACATACCATGTTCTTGGATTGGAAGACTCAACATTGGGAAAATGGTTATACTACCCAAAGCAATTTACAGATTCAATGCAATCCCTATCAAATTACCAATGGCATTTTTCACAGAACTAGAGCAAGAAATCTTACAATTTGTATGGAAATGCAAAAGACCCTGAAGAGCCAAAGCAATCTTGAGAAGGAAAGATGGAGTTGGTGGAATCAGGCTTTCTGACTTCAAACTACACTACAATGCTACAGTGATCAAGACAGTATGGTACTGGCACAAAAACAGAAATATAGACCAATGGAACAGAATAGAGAACCCAGAAGTAAACCCACGCACATATGGGTGGGAACCTTATCTTTGACAAAGGAGGCAAGAATATACTGGAGGGCTTCCTAGGTGGTACAGTGGTTAAGAATCCGCCTGCCAATGCAGAGGACATGGGTTCAATCCCTGCTCCAGGAAGATCCCACATGCCACGGAGCAACTAAGCTCGTGTGCCACAACTATCGAGCCTGCGCTTTAGAGCCTGTGAGCCAGAACTATTGAGCCCATGTGCCGCGACTACTGAAGCCCATGCGCCTAGAGCCTGTGCTCTGCAAGAAGAGAAGCTATGGCAATGACGAGCCCGCGCACCAAAATGAAGCGTAGCCCCCGCTCACCGCAACTAGAGAAAGCCCACGTGCAGCAATGAAGACCCAACACAACAAATAAATATAAATAAATAAATAAATTTATATATAAAAAAAGAATATACAATGGAAAAAAGACAGCCTCTTCAATAAGTGGTGCTGGGAAAATTGGACAGCAACAGTCAAAGAATGAAGTTAGAACACTTCCTAACATCATACACAAAAATAAACTCAAAATGGATTAAAGACCTAAACGTAAGGCCAGACACTATAAAACTTTTAGAGGAAAACACAGGCAGAACACTCTATGATATAAATCAAAGCAAGATCCTTTTTGACCCACCTCCTAGAATAATGGAAATAAAGTCAAGAATAAATAAATGGGACCTAATGAAACTTAAAAGCTTTTGCACAGCGAAAGAAACCACAAACAAGACAAGAAAACCCTCAGAATGAGAGAAAATATTTGTCAATGAAGCAACTGACAAAGGGTTATCCAAAATATATGCAAGCAGCTCATGCAGCTTAATACCATAAAAGCAAATAACCCAATCCACAAATGGGCAGAAGACCTAAATAGGCATTTCTCCAAAGAAGACATGCAGATGGCTAACAAACACATGAAAAGATGCTCCACATCACTAATTGTTAGAGAAATGCAAGTCAAAGCCACAATGAGGTATCCCCTCACACCAGTCAGAATGGCCATCATCAAAAAATCTAGAAACAATAAATGCTGGGTGTGGAGAAAAGGGAACCTTCCTGCACTGTTGGTGGGAATGTAAACTGGTACAGCCACTATGGAAAACAGTATGGAGGTTCCTTAAAAAACTAAAAATGGAACTACCATATGACCCTGCAGTCCCACTACTGGGTATATACCCAGAGAAAACCATAATCCAAAAAGAAACATATATCACAATGTTCATTGCAGCACTATTTACAATAGCCAGGACATGGAAGCAACCTAAATGCCCATCAGCAGATGAATGGATAAAGAAGATGTGGCACATATATACATGGAATATTACTCAGCCATAAAAAGGAATGAGATTGAGTTATTTGTAGTGAGGTGGATGGACCTAGAGACTGTCATACAGAGCGGAGTAAGCCAGAAAGAGAAAAACAAATACTGTATGCTAACTCATATATATGGAATCTAAAAAAAAAAAAGGTTCTGATGAACCCAGTGATAGGGCAAGAATAAAGATGGATATGTAGAGAACAGACTTGAGGACATGGGGTGGGCGGGGGGTGGGCAAAGGGGAAGCTGGGACGAAGTGAGAGAGTAGCATTGACATATGTACACTACCAAATGTAAAACAGATAGCTAGTGGGAAGAGGTCGCATAACATAGGGAGATCAACTCAATGATGGGTGATGACTTAGAAGGCTGGGATAGGGAGGGTGGGAGGGAGTTGTGGGAGGAAGAGCATATGGGGATATATGTATAAATACAACTGATTCACTGTGGTGTACCTCAAAAACTGGCACAACAGTGTAAAGCAATTATATCCAAAAAAGAGCTTAAAAAACAAAACAAAACCTAACTTTGCTTTTAACAGTAAAATATGTGAATAAAATATTTTGATGCTGTGAAAAAAAAAGTAACTTGTGGGACTTCCCTGGTGGTGCAGTGGTGAAGAGTCCACCTGCCATGCAGGGGACACGGGTTCGATCTCTGGTCTGGGAAGATCCCACAAGCCACAGAGCAACTAAGCCCGTGTACCCACAACTACTGAGCCCAAATACCACAATTACTGAAGCCCGAGCACCTGGAGCCCGTGCTCCGTAACAAGAGAAGCCTCTGCTTCCCGCAACCAGAGAAAAGTCCACACGCAGCAATGAAGACCCAATGCAACAACAACAAAAAAAACACAAAACAAAAAGTAACTTGTGCTGCGGCCTCCAGTCTCCACAGCCCCGTGAGTAATCCCACCACTTTAATAAAAATGTTCATTCAAATTTACTTAGATTTTATTGTTCAGGATTAGTATTAGATGCTTTTGTAAAATATACCTGTTATTTATTATTTACAAATTAACTGAGATTCCCCCACCCTTACCCCAAAAATTTAAGCAAGAAAAATTGTCAGATTGGTATTTTAGAAAGATGGCTTTGGTTACAGTGTGGAGAAAAGCTGGGGAGCCATGGCAATAATAGGTACTATCTACCCATCTATTTCTGTGTCTTCTCCTTCTGAGCACACGGCAGAATCGTGTTTCCCTGGCTCCCTGAAGTGAGGTGTGACTGTGTGGCTTATCTTGACCAATGGTCACTTCTGTATGGAAGAATTTAAGAGCTACTGTGCAAGTCACAATTTCCCCTTCCCCATTCCATGGCAGTCAGCAATATTCCAAATGACAGGTGCTCCATGAAGCTGAGTCTCTGAAGGAGAGTGACATAAGGCAGAACTCCCCCCAGGAGCCCCTCAGATGAATACATAACAGGAGGAAGGAACAAATCTTTATTGCTTTAAACCCCTAAGATTTTCGAGTTGTTTAGGCTTTTTTCTGCAGTATACCCTTACTATCCTTATGATAAAGGGGACAAGACTAGAGATAGGGAGAGGAGTTGGATATGGTCTAGGAAAGAGATGATAGGGGCTGAACTAGTAGAGCTGCAGTAGGGTTGAAGAAGATGAATTTCAGAGATATTTAAGAGGAAAATTAGTAGGATCTGATAACCAGTGAGAAATGAGGGTTGAAGGGGAGATAGAGTTAAAAGCTGATGCCTAGGTCTTGATTTGGGTGACTGGGTGGTTCATTGTGCCATTTAATGATACGTGAGCATTGGAGGAGGATAAAATGTGGTTGGTGGAGGAAGAGGGAGCTGGGGGATGAGGAGTTCAGGTTTTCACCTATTGGACTTGAGCTATTTGGGACATTCAAATGGAGATGTTTAGTGGGCTGTTGGGTTACAGCTCAAAACTGCATGAAGTAGGAAGAGTGATATGTTTTCTCCAATCTGCTTTCCCCAGTCATGTTTAGGGATGAAATAACACAGTAGATACTAGAGCCTACTTTTTTTTTGTTGAACTGTTCTTCGGAACAAATTCTGTTCTTGACTGGACTGTGGTTTATTTTGCCTTCCTCCCTATAGGGGCATAGGACCACATGCTAAGAATCTTGAAGTCATTGGAGAGCTTTCCTGCTTCATCATACTCTACATGTGCATAAGCCAACTTTCACTTGGTGTGTTAGCTCCCCGTGGCTGAGAGAACAAAGTACCACAAATGGGGTGGCTTAAAACAGAGATGTGTTATTTCAAAGTTCTGGAGGCCAGAAGTCTGAAATCAAAATGTCAGTAGGGTCGTGCTCTCTCTAAGGTTCTGTGGCTTTCTCTTAGCTTCTGGTGTTGCCAGAAATCCTTGGCATTCCTTGGCCTGCAGCTGCATAACTCCACCTCTGCCTCTGTCATCACACGGCGTTCTCTCTGTGTCTGTGTCTTCACGTGGCTGTCTTTGTATAAGGAGACCAGTCAGATTGGATAAAGGGCTCACCCTACTCCAGTATGACCATCTTAACTGATTACTTCTGCAATAGCCTTATTTTCAAATAATGTCACATTCTGATGCACTGAGAGTTAGGACTACAGGGTATTTTGATGGGGAACAAATCAACCTATAACATTTGGTAAAACTGTGATATTTCATATTGGGTGCAGTTTGACTCCAACTCGGAGACTCTTCTCCATGTGTCTTGACCTTTGCCAGATCCAGGCTGAGGGAGTAGCCCTTCTCTTGTTCATGAGGCAAAGGAAAGCTTCCAGTGGCTGAACTACACAATAGCATACAAAGCTTCTGCTTGGGACTGACATATGTCACTTCTAGTCACCTTTCACCGGTAGGACAGGTCATATGGCCAAGTCTGTAGGAATTAGAAGAATATGTATTGAATACCTGCCACACTTGGTGGTCAGTAAATGGGAGGAATCATTCCAACAAGCAGGCCTTTGACAAAGGGTTGGCCTATTTCTTCATTATGGTAAATTTTCCCGGAACATGAATTAGGTCTTCTATTTCTCTTGCATTACTCTTGGTGCTCTATATCAAATGCCTGGCACATGTTAATACTCAATAAAGTTTTACTGAATGAATGAATAAATATACAGTTTGTATTCACTTTGCTTTTTGCATCCTGATGAAAAAGATTTCAGTTATTAAAGCCCCAAAGAACACAAAGATGAAAACCTCATTTGAGAAAATCAGTTGCTGAACAAATCATAATCCCAAAAGGACCTATTACTGTTTTGAGTTGTCTATTATTAATATGAAAACTAGTGCCTGAAATAAATGGTTTTAAAATTAGTTTTAAGAACATCTTTTAACCCAGAGCTTATTCATGGAGGAAATTTTATTGTTCCCCTGGATAGCATCTCACCCTATTACCTAGTCCTCATACCCTGTTATCTTTTTTCGATTTGACATTTCGTTTTCTAATAAATTCAGACTTTAGCTATCTTTTGCTAAAGGTCCTTTTTCGCCTCTTTGCTACCAAGTTACTCACACTAGACATTTAAAAATATTTCCCTGCAATCTTATAATGAGCAATTCTTACATTTATTCATGTTTATTTCTGTTTTCATTCTTGACCCTTTAATATTTTAAGTAGTTCAAAATTTTAAATATCAACAATTTAAAGGCACCTAGAGGACTTCCCTGGCGGTCCCGTGGTTAAGACTTCGCCTTCCAATGCAGTCGCTGCAGGTTCAATCCATCGTGGGGGAGCTAAGATCCCACATGCCTTGTGCCAAAAAGCCAAAACTTAAAACAGAAGCAATATTGTAGCAAATTCAATAAAGACTTCAAAAATGGTCCACATCAAAAAAGTCTTTAAAAAAAAATAAAGGCACCTAGATTATCTAAAGAGACATGTTAGAAAAAATATTCTGAGAGTTAAATTTATCAAACTCTATTCATTCACAAATGTTTTTCAACCATATTAGCATAAGAAAACTAATTTTCCTTTGGTCTCTCTTCAAATTACTGCAAGGTAGCACAATATTTCCCCAAAAGTCTGTCGCATAAAGGTTATCAGATTATCCATTTTCATGGGTATAGAGTTGAAAAGATATGGAAAAAATATCCTCATTCTGAGCCTGCCTCATCTCCTTGTACTGTAGTTAGCCAACAGATGAAGATCACGGTGTATCTTTACAGAGGTACCACATGAAATTCAGGTTCCCTTCTTACCCCCCACAGAAATAGGGTTGGGGAGAGGCCAGTCCCTCCCAGCATCACTACCCCCAGCTCTGCAGTGGAACGCTCAAAACCGGGGCCTTTGAAACAATTCTTGGCCTTGCAGCCCTGTCTGCTCCCAACTGTCACTGACATGCAAATCCAAACTGTTCCTTTATCTGCCTTTCAAAAGTCTTCTTTTCATATTTTCTCTTAATCATGTAGAAGTTGTCCCTTTCAGGAATGTGAAAGTTGAAGAAATCACAGACGTTGGCAATCACATTGAGGCCAGTACCTTCATGTCCTGGCATCTCACAAGCAAGGACAGTTGTACTAGTTAGAACTCTACTGTGTCCTCCCCAAACCAAGCTAAACAGAAGCTAATGCTAAAAGCCTTCAACACTTTTTGAAAAATCCATCAAAGGTTTTGCCGAATGATATTTATAAGGGCCTTACTGTTCTCTTTCAAAAACTGAAATGCCCTTCTCCTACACTTGAAAAAAAATGCTTGTGCTTTTCATCTTTCCCTCTCAGAGTGTAAACATTGTTTTGAGTGAAAGGAGCTGAAGGAGCGCTTACTTTCCCTTGAAATTTTATTTTTAAATAAGAGAGGGAGAAAATCCTTTTTCTGACTAATACTAATAATACAGGTCAAAGTGTCAGGCGATATACAATTAAATGGAAAACAAAAAAGGTTCCCCCTCTTTTTCCCACAGTACAATGGCACTGGAATATAAATTACCGATGAAGATGAAATAATACTTCAAAGCTTGTAGGGCAGGGCAGGGCAGTGTTTACAAAGTATTTTCTATGGCACGATGAGACACTAAAGATGACGGTAACCCATGGACTTGAGGGTGTTGCTGAATAGTCTAAAACTAGCATGAGGTAGGATTTTAGGTCCCTATAGCCTGTGACCCCGTGATATGCTTTGTTTCACAAGGGCAGCTGCAGTTATCAACAGATGTTTCAGCAATAAATAATTGGTATCATCTCAGAAAAGACCCATCTACCTGGGGAGAGGGCATAATACCAAAAACACTGCCCAGCTATTACAGCCACATTAATCTCCCATCTCTCCAGGTTTCTTGGGGAGCGTGCTGCAGGTGTTTTTTCTGGGAGAGAGCAGACAAACTCTCTCAAGTCAGCGAGCTTTGTGTGGAGTGTAAAGGAGGCTGGCCCCTGCCATAAATTTCTGTCTGTGGCCACACACCAAAGGAGAAAAGATTGGGGGGATGGGGAAGTAGGAGAGGAAGGAAACAGAGGAGGCTGTGGAGAGCAGAAAGGAGAGCACAAAACACATGATTTTTCTTAAGTTAAGCCTAAGAGAGGAACATTAGAAATGACCGTTAATTTTACCAACTCAGGCACTTGGCACAATTCTATGCTTAACTTTGCCCTGTTATTTGTGGAATTAACTTAAAGATAGCATTTACACTTCAAGTGTAATGCTAATTTTTAAAATGGAAGGGAAATTTTTTATGGGAAGTATTCATTTCAAGAAAGGTAAAAAAAAATCACAGGAATTTAGATTTGTGAAAAAAAAACTGGAAGAGGAGATAACTGAAAAGACAAACTCAGCAGCCTTTAAATATTTTTTATGTAAGAAAAAATCTCACAATCGATTATTATAACATGGTCATCCAGCTTCGGTAAAGTGTAACACTGAAACCAGTGGATAATTGGACAAAAACAAATCACAGAATTTCCTCAAGATACTTCTGACAAGCTAAGATATTAAAAGCTGCATGAGTTCACAGGGTGCTATAGTTCTCCGTATTTACAAAACAGAGTGGTTTAGCAATTGTGCACTTGGGGTCTGACACAATAAGAAAGCATCCTAAGGGTCTTTAGGAGGTGTGGTTGCTTAATTTATAGCTTGCTGGGTAAGCTAAAGAAAATGATGCTCAGAGTTCAAAAAGCTCCCAGGTTAAACACATTACGGGCTAAAGTAGCCTAATGGACTGATTCTTAGAGCTGCGCCTGAGTGATCTTGTGAGCAGGGCACAAACTTCTAAAATTCTCTATGCCTCTATTTCCTCCCCAGTTGTGACATCTGTACAATATATAGAGGGAAAGTAGAAGGAATAATGAATGGACTCCTGAAATAGTCTAACAACTAGGAGCAGTTTGTCTCTCAACTCACATTAATTCCCAAATACAGCAAAACTTGAAGTTTTTAAAACACCATTTTCAGTTTTTCAGCCAATGTCACTACCAGATTTGAATACATTGAGGGGATCTGGTAAGCGTGGATGGAATGAAGGGAGTAAAACCCTGGTTATAGTGATGTGCTGCATCTCAGTTTCCCAGCCTATGCTGGAAATTCAGAGGAACTTTCTAAGCTCCAAAGGTCAAAGCAGGGGTCACTCCCTCTGTGAAGCTATCCTGCTCTTACCTTCTATGGAAGCCGTAGAAAGTTCTTACATGCCAGTGGCGGAATCACACAGGGCTTTCTAGGCCCTTCTCCACTCACATTCCTGTTCAGACTCTCTGCCTTTAATTTATAGCTTGCTGGGTAAGCTAAAGAAAATGACGCTCAGAGTTCAAAAAGCTCCCAGGTGAAACACATAACCAGCTAAAGCAGCCTAATGGACTAATTCTTAGAGCTGCCCAGTCAATCGCCACCCTATTCTTTTTGCAACAGTCGTTCTCAAACTCTAACATACGTCCGAGTCATCTGAAGGGCTTGTCTAATGTTGATTGCTAGACCCTCACCCCGAGTTTTCGATTTGGTAAGAATAGTGTAGGGCCCAAGAAACTGAATCAGTTTCTGGGTGACACTAGAGCTGTTGTTGGGAGGTCTAACTTTAAGCACCATTGCTTCAGGGTTGCACTATCCAATTAAATAGTAGCCATAGCCACATGTGGCTATCTACATAGAAGTTCATTTTAAAAATGAAATAAAACTAAAAATTCAGTTCTTCAGTCATTCTAGCCACATTTCAGGTGCTGAAGAGCCACATGTAGCCAGGGCCTAAACGTATTAGGCAACAGAGATCTAGAACATTTCTATCACTGCAGAAAGTTCTACTTTACAGCTTGCATTAGAGTAAACAAGTTTTAGGACATCTACCTGTGCTCTCAAGTTCATTCCTTGGGGCTTCCAGAGAGGGAATTGGAGCAGGACAGAGGAACGGGCTGAGTCACAGCTCTACCACTCACTGGTCTGTTCTCCTGGGCAAGTTAATCTCCCTGCACCTTAATTTCCTCATCTGCAAAATGGGGATGATAATGGTAATAATCACTGGAGGGCTACATTGAGAATTAAATGAGCTGATGCATGTGCAAGCATTTTGTAAACCCTATAGTGATACATACACTACAGTTTTTGTTCCATTCCACTTCTCCACTAATAGCAAGCACACTTATTTAAAACCCCTGTCTCACCACTGGATTTGTTCCAAATATTCACTTTCCTTTGCCTGTGGTCCTCAGTCCACTTAACCTCTGTTTTTTGGAGGGTGGGAGGTTACTCTTTCTATTAAGTCTTGAACGATGCCGTTATGTGTACAAAGATCAGGGGATCTTCCCTGGATTTTTGTTTTGATAGGCAAAAACAATGTCTATATATTTATTTTGGAATGAGCCCAAAACACATTCCCATGTAAACCAATAAAATAAAAATTTTAGAATATTATCATTGCTTGTAATGCCTGGTCTCCAGACAAATGTTTATATTTTATGTGAGAAAAAAATACAAGCCAATAGAGTCTCTTCTTCGATAATCATCTAAGAGAATGTAGGGGGAAAAAACCACTATCAAAAGGAAAAATGGCACTCCTTGTAGCATCCCCAGAACCTAAGCCTGAAATCTGAGCTCAAATCTGAGTTTATGTGTTATTCTTGAGGCTCTCTCCTATCTGGGGTAGAGGTACCCATTTGATTAGTTTCCAATAAGCATGCCAGTGACTTTGATGTGATACTTCCTGAACAGTGTGAATCACGAGGGGATAAGGGAGCAAAGAGGATTCCAGGCAGGGCTCAGGGAAAGGACATGCAGACCTCAATAGCTTAGACATGCAGACCTCAACAGCTTAGACACATGGATTAATTTTTTTTTTTAAGCTACTCAACTTTTAGAAAATAGTATTTCAAAATAAAAATGCTATGAGGCATGGTGGAATCAAAACTACTACTTCTGGCTCACTAAGAATATGCAAATAGAGACTTCCCTGGCAGTCCAGTGGTTAAGACTTCACCTTCCAATGCAGGAGGCGAGGATTCAATCCCTGGTCAGGGAGCTAAGATCCCACCTGCCTCCTGACCAGAAAACCAAAACACAAAAAACAGAAGTAATATTGTAACAAATTCAGTAAAGACTTAAAAAAAAAGAATATGCAAATATTTCAGCATGACAGGTTCTTATTGGGCCCACTGACCACGCTTCTTCACTTTTACTAGATTTGCCTTTCCAATAGAAGGTCTTATGGGCAAGCAAAGCTTTTTGAAAACCTTTCCCCCCACCCCACATTAGTCAATCTGGCAGAACTACCATAAGGGTAGGGGCTGTCTTATGCTTCAAAGAAATTTAATCTATTAGACCACTTAGAGGCTAAATGCCTCACTTGGGGGTGTCAGAGGAACAGGTGGTGTGGCTCTTCCTACCAGTAACTGCTGCAATCCGGCGCCAATCACATCTTGCAGGTTTGTTTTGTCCTCTGGGCCCACGGCTTGTTTGTACTGCCACTTTTCAGGCACGAAGGGCCACTTCATTTCCTTTGCCTCCTGGATCAGGGTTCTTAACTCGCTGGGGAGTGAAGCTGAAAAGGTCAGAGTTCAGGTAAGGAAATTGCAGTCGAAGAAAAGGCTGTTGAGTTACCAATGTTATGATGAAGCACCTCGGTGGCAAAAATTTTTTTTTCCTACCTCTTGCTGGCTCGCCTAACCTGGTGGTGCTGACTCAAAGAATAATAGCAAAAAGCTATCTGTCAGGGGTGGCCCTGGTCTACTTTGCCCTACAGGTAAATTGGGGTAGTCAGGCATTAAAAAAGGTTTTAGCAGGAAGTAAAGCACTTCAGTGACTATCTCTGCATGAAGAATCAGAGAAAGGAATGAAGGAAATATTATTTTTCCTGTAAAATGAGAAAGGGACTGAGATGGAATGGCATTTGGGGCTTGTGGCAGCTGGGTAATGCATACAATCAATTTGTACCTCCTCTTTTTTACTCCTCTAAGACCTCACCTCACCTCAGACTTTCACTGTAGACTACATCCGAATATAGACAATGAATACAAAAAACTTAAACCAATTTATTATGAACTGGCCTTGTTTCACATTAGGAGATATAGTTAATCTCTTAATAGACATCAAACCTAATTAATTATATAAGTCAACAATCTCCTATTCAAACTTGAGAAATCCGAAAAGCTCTGGAAATTAGAAGGGTTTTTGTTTTTGTTTTTGTTTTTAAGTTTGGCACCCAAACCAGACTTGAATTGACTAGAGGCTATTTATAATCTTGTTATAGTGAGATTATTAGCCAACATTTTGCTCTGAAAATTTTAATGCTTGACTGTAGATGCTGCTCCCACCTTCTACTGGAGTGTTGGTATAACAGACGGTGTATACACCATACTTCCCTTCCTAACATGTGAAAAAATTCTGAATTCTGCAACATATGTGACCCCCAGGGCTGTGAATAAGGGATCATGGGCCTGTATATATGACTGCCAGCTATAAATCTCTAGGTGCTTGTCTTGCAGACATCTCAGACTCAACATATCTAAAACTGAACTCATTAGCTTTTTTGTAAATACTGTATTTTCCTCTCTATTCTCTGTTTCGATGAATGCTACTACCATTTACTAAGTTGCCCAAGTCTGAAACCCAGAAGTCAGTCTAGACTCTTTGTGCTCTCTTCCTCCCTGAATCTAACTGGTTATCAAATTCTATGGATCCTAAAATCGATTTCCTGCTTTTAATCATCAGTAATTCTTGCCTGAATCAGTTTTCTATCCCCTCCCCCATCCTGTCCATTTCATCTTCCACATTGTTGACTGGACCAGGCCATTGGTCTGCACAGCATTTTTTAATGCTTTTGCACATTCTGTCCTCAATGTTTGTACTGTCCTTCCTCAAGTGCTTCATGACCAAGCTCAGGCCCACAGACTTCATTCAGCATTCAATGAAAACATTGCCGCTTCTCATCAGCCCTGCCGTGATCTCCCAGTGGAACTGAGATGCCTCTCATGAGTGCTCCCAAACCCACAGGTGCATGCTCCTTTTAATGTTCATCCCACTGCTCTCTAGCCACATCTGTCCTTTTATTGAACTGTGGACTGTGAGCTCCCTGAAGACAGGTATCATGTCCTATCACTCTTGTAAATCACACATAAGATTAGTCTTATGTTTTCATGAGACATGCTAAATAAGACAAAAGAGACATGACAAAGAGAGTGAGAAAAAAAATAAGAAGAGAAGGAAGAAAAGCTAACTCTGCCTTGGTTCATGATGCCTATCTGTGTCCTTGCCACCAGCTTGGCAAGCGTAAGGAAGTCTCCTGACGGGGAAGGACTGCTTGGCATTGAGGGCATCATGCATGGGCTGTGTCAATGAATGATCGATCTGGATTGACTACTAAGGATGATTTGCAAGTATGACACTGAAACCATCGTCCCCCCACCCCCTGCCCCATTCAGAAACCCGGAACTACTGAGCACCCTCTGTGCAATGGCACTCCCCAATCAAAGCAAAACCACGAGGTTGGAAACCTATGCGGTCAGTCCTCTTGACATAATTTTAACCTCTAAAAATGTTTTCAATATACTTAGAGCGAAAATTTCTTAAATGATATTTCTAAACAGTCACGAATAGGATGACTATTTAGTTCTGCTTGCTTAGGACAGTCCCATGTAGTCATTGTGTACTTATGAATAGCGCTTTTTCACTCTCAAAAGTATTTCAATTCTGATAAATTATCTGGATACTCTGTCCATGAGTGTCAAGCTCAGGAGTCAAGAGATTAGTTAAATGACAACAGAAATGTGGTTTCTGGATTCACAGAATTTCACTATATTTTGGCACTGAATAGCTTTAAAGAGTCTCAAAATTTCTTCACAATGATGAACAACATCCATTTGTTACAAATCATTTTCCCTCCTCATACCACCCTTTCCCTACAGGTGGTGCCAAAATGTCAATAGTTCAGTGGGGCATACGGAAATAAAAGATGCCTCTGAAATGTGTTTTAAAAATGTATCTCTGGATTTCAGTTCCTTCTCTATCTCAGGGGGTTAGAGTAGCTAGGGCTAGTTATCCATGCTGACTATGACAATTTCTGAGGAGAAAGGATGGGGCTGGGAGGAGGAGGGAAAAGAATAAAACCCACAGTGTTCGTGTTCGAGTCCCCGGCTGGCCTTGTCGCCTTAAGTGACCCTGTACTAATGCCTTTCTCTGGGAGCACATGGGGGTGATGACATCGGTGGCGGTGGCAGCCTGACCCGTGAGCTAGAGCTGCTCAGAAACCACCTGCCGAGGGGCGGGATCTGTGTTCCGACTGCATCCAACCACACTGATGGCGCTCCGGTGGACCATGCAATGTACAGTGGCGATGGGCAAATGCTGAGTTTGTCAACGGCTCAGCACAGGGTTCCTCCCCCACTGGTTGACTGCATTCAGCCAACACCAGAGTCAGCCCCTGGCGGAGCAGCACCCTCCCTGCCTCTCTGATCACTTACTTCCCCAAGCAGCTTACCTGAAGGGCCATGGCTAATTGAGTGATTTTGCAGTCGTGATTTGCCTTATCTGGAACTAAACTGATTATTTCTCCTATTCTGTGGCACTTGGGAAGAAAAAGAAAATGAAAATGCTTCCCGACTGGGGGCTCAGAATCTTCAGTAGGGAGAACACAAAGCTTAAAGGAATTTGGGCTGAAGAGACAAAGGACACGATGTAGTAAAAGGGGAAGAGAAAAACTTCAGGAGAAATAACAGAACACGACACATTGCCCCTGGGGAGAACTAGGACCAGCACTGGAGCAAGCAAAGTTAGACATTGATGTATCTGGCTAGTAAAGAAAGAAAACACTAAGGTTGTGAAACAACTGGACACGGGGCATTTTATCTTGAAAAGAGCACGGATGACAGGTTACAAAAAATTAGACTTCTAAAGCCACCTAAAAGTTCCGTTGTAAAAATATATGTGCCTACATACAAGAATGTGTGAAAAAGACTCTCCCAGAAACCTTTTCCCAT
Source organism: Hippopotamus amphibius kiboko (assembly GCF_030028045.1). Classification (NCBI taxonomy): domain Eukaryota; kingdom Metazoa; phylum Chordata; class Mammalia; order Artiodactyla; family Hippopotamidae; genus Hippopotamus; species Hippopotamus amphibius. The sequence continues at coordinate 82,582,600 of NC_080198.1, forward strand.
TACATAAGCAACAACAACAAAAGAGATGGGGAGTGTGCACTTTATATGGGAATCTTATTTCTGTAAGGAACAGCGAATCACTAAAAATATAAAGAAAAATATTAAAAGCAATAAAAGCGACACACTGACAGAAATGAAGGGAAATTTATCCGAATGCTAAAAAGAAATCTAAGAAGCTTGCCTCTCCAAAACTGGCTAAAGAAGAAATTAGAATTGCTTTAACTTTCTAGACTTAGTGACTGAAACCTCCCAAACAATGACTCAACTAAAACTACGGATGGCACAAACTATGCATGAACAAAAAAGCCAAATTCTTAAACCCTGATAATGACGCAGTAAGTCTTTACCAGTATGAGTGGGTTTATTTTACAAATGGTGTGTAAATACAAGATGAGAGATGTACTGATGATCAACAAAGAGAGATGGGACTGATAAGATGACATATTTGTGGAAACTGTATAAGTCTATGGAAACTGATGAGGCACAAAAGCCTCGTTTGAAAAAAAAAAGTATGTGCCACCATTCAGGAGTTGCTTCAATTTTTTAATAATTGAAATTTACGTCCACCAGCCCATTTGGACCCTTTGTTGTTCTTGAACTAAACTGTTTCTTGTAGCCTCATGTTTACTGAAGCTTAAAATTAGAACTGACAGCAATTCACTGCAACAAAGTGGGCTTCCTCCCCTGCCCGTCCGCCTGTAGCCCATGTCCCATTCATGCCCTAGAAATCCACTCATCTTTCGGTGGTCATCTGCCAAGAGAAGAAAAATAGGGCAGAGATGAGAACGTGCTGTTCAGACAGGGGAAAGGAGAGCAAACCTGCTGCTCCCCACTCCCCCCAGCACCTCCCATCAGGACCTCACCTCTGCACCGCTGGTCCTCCCTCTTGTCCTCCTCAGACACATCTGACGCCTCCACCAAGAGCTGGTCCAGCACTTGCTTGCACTCTTGCAGTAGCGCAGCTACAGCTTTTTGATTATTCATGATGATTACCCTCCCTCGATGATGAGTCGAGTGTCCCTGGGTCTACGGTGATCAATTACCTAGGAGAAGACATTGATTCTCAATAAAAGAGCCCCTTCAAGCCTGAGGTACCTGGTGAACAAAAGAGGGGGAAAGATGATTAACTGAAGCATCATCAATTATCTGTAAGCCTCAAGCAGGGAGGGATAATAGAGCAAACACATGAAAATACATGACAGCCCCCGAGGACTTTATTAGGGGAGTGTGTGAAATTACTGCAGGGCCTGGTTGAGATGGGCAGCACCTCGAAGGCATCAGAGAGCAGAAGGGAAAGGGTCCTCGTGCAGACCCTGGTTACCCACAGTGAAGTCAGTGGAATCACACGGAGCCAGATGAAATGAACATACCCTGTGATTTATGTATCTTCTGCATACTTCACATCAGTGCCTCTGGATCCCAGCGGCACTGCACTTTCCGCCTCTCTGGAAGTCTACAGGAAGCATCTGGCTAACAGTTCTAATATTCAGACACAAGCACATGGTAATATGAAGTTTACCACTCTCATAACCCACTGCTGATTTCCCCTGTGCAGTATTCTTTATGGTATTTAGCATCATATAATTTGGACCAAAATAGGCAATGACAGATGCCAAATTTAAAGCCCTACACTGCCAGGCACATTGCCAAATAAAATGGAGAAATGCAATCCCAGAAAACCCAATTTCCTAGATCGATCATATGGATAGATCTACTTATATCCTATTTAACACATACACAGCTGAGAGACTTCTTAGGTAAATATGAGTATATTGTAATGAGCTATTGCAGTAAAGGTAATTTCAGGAACAAAATAACGCACCAACAGTACAAAAATGCCTAACAAATACTGAAAAGTCTCTCTTGATTAACAAATCTTTTTTTAAATTGAAGTATAGTTGATTTACAATGTTGTGTTAGTTTCTGTTGTACAGCAAAGTGATTCAATTTCATATATGAAATTGAATATGAATTTTTCCGATTCTTTTCACTTATAGGTTATTTCAAAATATTGACTATAGTTCCCTGTGCTATACAGTAGGTCCTTGTTGTTTATCCTTGTTGTTTTATATATAGTACTTTAACAAATCATTTTGTTTGTTTTCCTTTTATTAGAGAATGTACATTGTAAACAAAACAAAGGAAGTTATTCTCTTTCTGAATTTGCCAGAATAGACAGTGGGGCTGATGTCTGGTTTAGGCACTCTTGTATGACATGCAGAATCTTATCACCAAAGCAAAAGAATCTGAAAAGGAAGAAAGTACAACAGATATATGGATGACTCTACCCCCTCTGTTGCCTAGCAGATCCATGCAACACAATAATTTACTGCTTTAGTAATCATTAAAAATGTTAAAGCAGTGAATTATTGCTTTGGTGTTGGGGAAAATATGCTCTACTACCCAATGGCCTGACTTTAACCAGCTGGTTTTGAATCTGAAATAGCAAGAGAGCATTTTTCTATCTTTTTTTTATTCTATGACTTAACAGGAACAGAAAATGAAGGGCAAGTTGTGAAGTCTAAATTTTGTAATTTTCATTCTAACCTGAATTGTTTACTCTATGCTTTAGGTTTTAAAACATACACACACACACACAAACACACGCATGCACACACACACACCACACAGATAGAACTGCCAAAGCAAGGTTTTAGGATGCAACAGACTTGTTTCATGAAAACAACCATGTATTTATTGTTGAAGAACACAAGCAGAGTTTTCACACAACATTCTTGTTACCTGAAAGAACATTCACATGAGTGAGGTCATGAAATTAAGTTATTTGCATTTAAACATAAATACAAATTTAACCTCTTTTCTGTTTAAGATGTTTCAGAAAGTATTCCTGCATGGATTGGGTTGTTTGACTAAAAGGTTTTCAATGTCCCTTTGAGCTCGTGTTTATGTCAATGTTTTGTGGTACAAGCTGACCATTAACTTGCCTTTCTGTGAAAAGAAATAAACAGTAAGGGCTAGTCAGAGAGTTAATCAGTAGATTAGAGTGAGCAAGAGGCCATGTAGCAATGATATCCCATTCCCACCATTCCCTGAAAAAGGGAGATGGTAGCTATAATGGAAGGTTAGTATGGAGATTGAGAAATGCAGTTAGTGGATGAGAAGGTCAAGAACAAACTTTGCTAGGAATGAGTTATGGGTGAGTAGGACACTCACTTTTCTTCAAGTCCTAAATTAAATCAGGAAGGGAGTTCACTTTCCCAGGATCCTTTTTTTAAGACTTCATATAGAAAGAGAGGTGCAATAAGAAAACATAAAGAACTTGAGCACAAAGAAATAAAACTGCACTATAATATAATTTTAATAGCACATCACCCCTTCGACTAAAGACTTATAGTAATGTTTTATTAGTGGTTTATTATCCTCTTAGGGTAGGCAGTAGTCTTCCATTATAAATTTTAATTGCTTTGTTTCTGTTAATATTTTAAGCAGAGAGAGAATGTAGTAAAGAAGACCTAGAAACAGGAAAACTAATATACATAATAGTGCTCAACAACTAATTCCACTTCATTCTCTACTAATAACTATTTGTGAGACCTCTGAGATGCACTTTTGAGATTCATTTTTCTCATCTATATTTTGAGGGGATTGGTTGGGAACAACTGTTAAAATGTTTCCAGGTCTTAAATTACATACTCAGCAGCAGTTTAGATAGACCAGGTTGTCGATCTAAAGAATAGATAGACTCAAGAATAGCTGATATTTATTTACTGAAAAATTCCTGGCTTTTTTCAGAACCCTTAAGTATAACATTTTTATGTATACTTTTCTCTTTGGGTTAGAAGTATTGGCTTGAATCTTAAAGGCTGATTACTAAATATTCTTCTTTGCTTTTCTTCCTCACTTGAAACCCTAATTCCTGATGCACAGGATCATAAATCTCTTCCTTTTGTCTAAGTGCTGTGAAAGAGAGATAAGATACACGGTTTTGTGAGGGCAAACAACAGGACTTGACCTAATCATTTGGGTAAGGATAGGGCAGGTCAAGGGGGGCTTCTCCAAGGATGTGATGCCTGAATTAAGCTCTGAAAGAGCAACAGGGCTTAATGAAGTTAAAATGGTGGGGAACAACCCTTACGTAGAAGGAAATATAGAGGGAATAAAAGAAGGTCAGTTTAGCTGAACTAGACTTAAAAGGAGAAAGCTGATATGAACTGATGCGGGAGAGGTAAGCAGGGACTGTGCAGGGCCTTGTGTGCCAGGTAAGGAATTTTGTGTTTACCCCAAGAGTCACAGAAAACTACTGGTAACAGTAGGAACACAACCAGATTTACATTTGGGAAAGATCATTCTGTTTTGAACGTAGTTTGTGTGTTGAGGGCAGGGAGGAAGAGGGTGACTGCGGGTAGGTCAGTTAGGTACTTCTTGCAATAATCCAGGTGAGAGACAGCAGGACTTTGGACCAGAGTGATGATATCAGAGATACAGAAAATTGGACAGATTTGAGAACTGTTTAGAAAGTAGACACAGTAATGGTGTTGAATGAATATGAATGGTCTTAAGGATGAGTCCCAATTTCTGACTCACTGTAGCTCAAAACTGAATGGATGATGTTACCATACTTTGAGACAGGGGACATAGATAAGAAAAGACACAAATACATCTTCTATTTCTAGCAATAAAGATAGTAAGGAATATAAATCATACTGTCCAACATAAGCAATCGGATTTTAACCAAGAAAGCATGTCTAAAAAGGAAGAAGAGAATTCCAAGATAATGAACATTTATCACTTGTGACTTCCCAAACTATACTGAAGATATTCTTTACACTTTTGAAAGTTATAGCATTTCCCCCTTTCCCTGTAGAATTCAGGAGAGACAACAGGAAGAAAATACTGTAACATGAGAAACACTTTGGAATCCAACCATCTGTCTAGACTTGTATGGTTCATTGTTAGGCATAACAGAGGCTAGAGCCCAGGAAATTTCCCTTCAGGCAACAGTCCCACTGAAAAATTTGGTCAGCTTCATTTATAAAAGAATCATTTTCAATTTTAACACATATCAATTCTTGCCCCCCTGAACTGTGATATTCTGTGAGCTATATGATATTTTTAAATTGGAAAATGGATGTTTCCCAATATTTTTTATAATCTATGAGTTATTTTTTCTATTTTAACATCCCCCATATATTTTTTCTTTAAAAATCAAATAGAAAGAGACCAGAAAAAGCAACCAAATGTGCAAACAGATAACTCTAGAATAAAGTTAGAATCATACACTGTAAGGCACACATGCACACACACAGCCAAACGGTTATGTGTTCATACATTCTGTGTTCGATTTTGGCATATGGATGCTTTAGTTCTACAGATGACTAAGAATTTAGCTGGATGATTGAGTTATAGAATAACTGGCAAGTCAGCCATCATTAGAAAGAAGCACATCAGTGGATTATTCAAAGCCCCACTTCTTTTGGCATTTGTGTTCAAGTATTTTTCACTGGACCATCAGTATCTCTATTAGGGGATATATTAGGGAAAATAAAAGAACTCCAAAGGTATTCCATGGTCTTTTGGCTACCACCTTTGTAATAATCGATCAGCCAACTAGTGAAAAATCTTAGGCTCGAAGATGTGGGGAAGCATAAAGAAGTAAAAGAGATGACTCCTGCCATCAAGGAGTTTACAAGGCAATTAGAGAAATAAGACATAAATATATAAAAAATGACCTATACAAAGCATATCACACATGACTGTATTCTAAATGCTCAATTTAAATACTTTGTTGGAATTCAATTAATGGTTGGTTAAATTTATAAGCAAGATTATAGAGCTCATTTAATTCATATGCACATGAACAATTATACTAAAAATACTTTTTCATTTACATTCAAAATTATGTATCACATTGTTTTAAGAGAAAATGTATTCTGGTCTCGAACACCAAACAACAAGAATAAGTTTCTCCAGTCAGGCCCCAGCAATGACAATCCAGCCTTCCCCATCCTTTCACCCTCTTCTGAGTAACAGCACACATCAACTCTGACCATACTACCTCTTGTACTGATTGGTGGTGGAAATGGATAAATAAAAGGAGAAAAAGAAATCTGATTGTAGAGTAATACAATTGTGCAGCTTAGATATCTTTGGGTGACAGCCATTTGTTAGCATTTTAAAACTGCATGAAAAGGGATAAGGAGAAGGCAACTTCTAAGCCACCAAAAACCTAAAGGGTAGACTTCTATTTCTAGCAGTATGGAGGACTATATGCCCTGACCAACATTCCTGCTGAAAACAACTAAAAAATGCTAGGAAAGAGTGTTAAAATCTCTAAAATATATTGATGAAATGGCAAGAAAGGAAGGACTACTCAGAAGACAAAAATCAAATAAAAAGGTGAAACCCAGAAAGTTAACACAGAAGCTATCCTTCGCCTTGAGTGTATTTGCCAAATATTGTGAGCTGAAAGTAGTTTTCACTATTTTGGAAGGTGGGAGGATAGGAAATAAAACCAAAGGCCTACCCAAGGGGGAAGTAAAAGATGAGACTACCCCTGTATAAAACTGAGATCCCAAAAGGTCTCACTTTTAGTGTAGGAGTGAGCTAAAAATATATTCTCATCTTCTACTCCTACCTGCCAAGAAAGTTGTCTGTGGCAAAATATGCTGCTTCAAGGAGAAGAACAAAAATTTTTCCCTTGCAAATTGGAAGCCACAGGTCCACAAAACCTCTAGCTGATAATTATTTTTAAATAAACTGTTTACAAATCAGCCCAGGTTGGTGGTTTTCTCAGGCAACCGGTGGAATGAAACATAATCTTCTCTAAAGGAATCTGATTTCAATCCAGTTTCAAAGACTCTCACCTATAAAATACCAAGAAATATGAGCTCCTGGTCAAGCTCACAAAATGAATAAGGTAAAAAGAAACAATGAATGAAAGCAGAAACAACATATAGTAAATCAGACTTACAAAAGACTTTACATAATGGAATTATCAAATACATACTACAAAACATACATGTTTAAAGAACTGAAAGAGTATATTGAGTATATGAGTAAAGAGCAAGAAACTATGAAAAGGTACAAGCATATTGAAAAAGAATCAAATACAATTTCTAGACACAAAAACACTATAATAAAAAATTTAAATTTAAGGAATTGGATATATTTGATAAAATATTAGCTCTGGCTAAAGACAGAATTTTTGAACTTAATGATACATCAGAACACATAACCTAGAATGCAACAGAAAAAGACAAAGGGACGGAAAATACAAGAGAGATTAAGAAACACAGAGGATTGATGGAAAACTCTAACATATATGCAGAGTCCTAGATGGAAAGAAGCAGAGGAAGCAGAAGAAATTTGGAGAGATAATGACTGACAACTTTTAGACCAGGAGAAAGAAAATAATCAAAATTCCCATAATACTCAAGCAGGATAAATAAATAAAAATTCATACCTAGAAATATCACCGTGAAATGAGGTAAAACAAAAGATATAGAGAAGATCTTTAAAATGGCCAGAAAGAAAAGACAGATTACCTTCAAAGAAATAACACTGAAATTATAGAGAGCTACCTAAAAGCAATAACGGAAATTGGAAGACAGTGAACAGATAGCTTTAATCTGCTAGGAGGGGAAACCCTGCAAAATAAAAATATTTAAAAATAAACATCAACAGTTCCAAACATACCTCTATAGTATGTACTTTAGATAGAAGGAAAGTGATCACAGATGAAGGGCTTGAGATACAAGGAGAAACAACAGCCATAAAAAGTGGTAAATCACTGGCTAAGTATAAACAAACTGATTGCAGAAAGCTACAACAACAATGTCTGTCTTGTGGGGTGAAAAAAACAGAAAAATACACATACAAAGAGCATACCTGTCAGTAGGAAAGTGACTGACATTGAAGTTTTCTAAGATCCTAGGGTTGGTCAGGGGGAGTGAAGACATTAACTTTAGACTGATAAAATGTCTAAAATAATCCCTAAGAAATTAAAACATATAACTTTGAAACTAGTAGAAGGGAAAAAAATGAAAAAAAGAATCTAAAAGAAGGCAAGGAAAAAAGAAAATCAAGAAAGATACTTCTTGGGGCTTCCTAGGTGGTGCAGTGGTTAAGAATCCGCCTGCCAATGCAGGGAACACGGGTTCGAGCCCTGCTCCAGAAAGATCCCACGTGCCGCGGAGCAACTAAGCCTGTGTGCCACAACTATTGAGCCTGCGCTTTAGAGCCCGTGAGCCACAACTATTGAGCCCATGTGCTGCAACTACCGAAGCCCACGTGCCTAGAGCCCGTGCTCCACAACAAGAGAAACCATGGCAATGAGGAGCCGGCGCACCACAAAGAAGAGAACCCCCCCACTCACCGCAACCAAAGAAAGCCTGCGCACAGCAAAAAAAAAAAACAACCCAACACAGCCAATAAAATAAATAAATTAATTAATTAATTTAAAAAAAGATACTTCTAAATACTCACAGGTCAAAGACATCGTTATTATGGAAATTAGAAAATATTATAATGGAATGATAAATACTACATATCAAAATGGAATTCAGTCAATGCTTCCAATAAATATCAATGCTTCCAATAAATATAAATATCAGTTTCCAATAACTACAAATGAATTAAATACTACAGAAAAATGATAATGATAGACTAGATTAAAAAATAGCTACATGGATATAGGTAAGCATAAGAATATAGAAATGTTAAAAGTAGTAAGATGGAAAAAAATATAGAAGAATACTAACTAAAAGAAAGCTGATGGAGCTATATTAATATCAGATAAAATAAATAAAATCAGACTTTAAGGCAAAAAGCATTAGTAGAGATAAAAAGGTCACTTCACAATGATACACAGTTCAGCTCACCAGAAAGGTATAACAATTCTAACCTTGCATGTATCTAGTAGCATAATTTCAATATATATGAAATAAAAGTTGAGAGAACATCACAGAAAAATATGCAAATACATAATATCAGTGGGAAAATTTAACACACTTCTCTCAGAAACTAATATATTAAGCAGACGAAAGTCAGAAATGATATAACTGATTTGATCAACACAATTAACCAACCTATCTAATAGATATTTATGAAACAACATACCCAACAGTAGCAGAATACACATTATTTTGAAGCATACCTGGAACATTTACAAGAAATTAACACCTACTGTGCCATAAAAGAAATCTCAACAAATTTCAAAGGATTAATATCATACAGCTGACACTCTATGGCCAAAATGCAATTAAGTTGGTAATCAATAACAAAAAGATGACTAGATAGAAACCCTTATATAGATGAAAATTAAGAAATATGCTTCTATTGCAGCACTATTTACAATAGCCAGGACATGGAAGCAACCTAAATGCCCATCAACAAATGAATGGATAAAGAAGATATGGCATATATATACAATGGAATATTACTCAACTATAAAAAGGAATGAGATGGAGCTATATGTAATGAGGTGGATAGACCTAGAGTCTGTCATACAGAGTGAAGTAAGTCAGAAAGAGAAAGACAAATATTGTATGCTAGCTCATATATACGGAATCTAAAAATGGTACTGATCAACTCAGTGACAAGACAAGAACAAGGACGCAGATGCAGAGAATGGACTGGAGAACTCGAGGTTTGGGAGGGGGCGGGGGGTGAAGGGGAAGCTGAGACGAAGTGTGAGAGTAGCATAGACATATATATACTACCAACTGTAAGACAGATAGCCAATGGGAAGTTGCTGTATAACAAAAGGAGTTCAACTCGAGGATGGATGATGCCTTAGAGGATTGGGACGGGGAGGGTGGGGGGGAGTCGAGGGAGGGAGGGAATATGGGGATATGTGTATAAAAACAGATGATTGAACTTGGTGTACCCCCAAAAAGATAATAAATAAATAAATAAAATGAGAAAAAAAAAAGAAATATGCTTCTACTACACATGTAACAAAATTGCATAGGGCTATACACATATGGGTGCATGTTGAAATCTGAATAAGGTTGGTAGATTGTGCCAATGATAGTTTCCTGGTTTTGATATCGTGCTATAGATATGCAAGGTGTTACTATTGAGAGAAGTTAGGTCAAGTGTGCCCAGGGCCTCTTTGTACACCGTACTTTTTTTTGTAACTTCCTTTGAATCTCTAATTATTCAATATAAATAGTTTAAGAAAAAGTCAAAAAAAAGAGGAAATATGCTTCTAAGTAACTTGCAATTCAAAAAATTTATCATTATGAAAATCAGAAAATATTAAAATGGAATGATAAACACTACATATCAAAATGTGTGGAATTCAGTCAAAGTGCAATGTAGGCGGAAATTAGTAGCCTAAATACTTACAATAGAAAAAAAAGGAATTATGGAAAATTAGTGAGTTAAGCTTATGTAACAAAATTAAGGAAATGAATAGAAAAAATAAACTAAAAGAAAGTCAAAGAAAGAAAACAAAGAGCAGAAACTAATGAAATGAAAAACCAATACTCAATAGGAAGATCAACAAAATGCAATTCTTTCAAAAGACCAATGACATTGACAAACTACTGGTAAACTTGATTGGGCCAATAAATCCAATCTTTTGGAAAATATTTTAAAAATCAGCAACAAATGGCTAGAAAATGTAACTTAAAAATATACTATTTACAATGGCATAAAATATGTAAGTTATAATAAAAATAATATACGTGTATATATAAAGTACCAAGAATAACGTTAACAATAAATATGCAAGGCATTTAGAGAAAAATTATCAAATTTACTTCACTGAAAGACATTAGTGGAAATCTAAATACATGAGGAGATATCCCATGTTAGAGGCATGGAAAACTCAATATTATCAAGGCATCAATTTCACTAAGTTAATCTAAATTGTTAATACAATTCCAGTCAAAACAAACAGCTCCATATGTGTTTGTCTTTGTGTGCGACCTCACAAAATGGTTCTAAAATTTATATGGGAGAACAAAGTTTGAGAATAATCAAGATACTCCTACTGAAAAATAAGGGAGGAGAGGGGGGTGTCATACCAGATATCAATAATTAATATGAAATTACATTAAATGATACAAAAATTATTGGCACTAGGATAGACCAAATTGATCTTCTAAACAAAATCAGCAGCCCAGCAAAAGACCCACGTACATATGAAAACTTCATTTATTACAGAGCTCAATATATGACATTGAGCTAATTGAATTTTTTTTAAATCAGTATAAGTCAGATTAAAGACCGAAATGTGAAAGACAAAACCATGCAACTTCTAAAAGAGAATATCTAAAAGAGACTACCTAAGACTTTGGGTTAGGGAAGAATTTCTTAAACACTTGCAAGAAAAGCAAATTATAAAGGAAAAGACTGATATATTTAATTAATTGGAAAGATAAGTTTCTGATTAGTAAAATACATCAAAAAAAAGTGAAAAAACAAGACACAAACTGGGAGAATGTATTTTTAAAATATGTAACTGACAAAATCCAGAATAGGTAAAGAATTCATGTAAGCCAATGAGAAAAGGACTAACCACATAGTAGGAAAAGAATGAGCAAAAAAATTGAACTGATACTTCACACAAGGAAACATGAATGGCCAATGAACTTATGAAAAGTGTCCAAACTCATTAGTCATCTGGAAATATAAATTCAAACTACAATGAAAAAACCTTCACAACTTCTTGATTGGAAAAAAAATGTAAGTTGGATAACAGTTGTCAAGAACACTCAGTGTTAGTTACTCCCAGCCACCAGTGTTTGGTATTATCCAGTAAAATCAAAGATGCACACACACTGTGATCCAGTGTCTACTCTTAGGCATATACTCTAGTTTAGGGAAGCTGCTGGACCTATGTCTAGGGGATATGTATAAGAATGCTCACGGTGACACAGCTTGTAATAGCAAACAAACAAAAGGAAACAATCTGAATGTCCATCAATAGGAGAATGAGTTAGGAAACTGAACTACAGTTATACACTAGAATAGAATAAGCAAATGAATGAATTACAGTTACATACAACAACATGGATGAATCTTAGAAATAAAAAAGGAAGTCACAGATGAATACGTGCATAAAATTTACATTCATAGCTAAACAATATACATAGGATACAAATATATAAGGTAAAATTACAAATAGAAGTAAGGGAATGATAAACTAAAAATTAAGGATAGTGGGGGAACTTACATGGTGGCGCAGTGGTTAAGAATCCACCTGCCAATGCAGAGGACACGGGTTCAAACCCTGGTCCAGGAAGATCCCACATGCCTCGGAGCAACTAAGTCCATGCACCACAACTACTGAAGCTCATGTGCGCTTTAGAGCCCACAAGCCACAACTACTGAGCCCGTGTGCTGCAACTACTGAAACCCGTGCACCTAGAGCCCATGCTCCGCAACAAGAGAAGCCCACGCACCGCAAGGAAGAGTAGCCCCGCTTGCCACAACCAGAGAAAGCCCACACATAGCAATGAAGACCCAACGCAGCCAAAAATAAACAAATAAATAAATAAAGAGAAAGTATTAAAAAAAAAATAGAATAGTGGGAACTAGTCCAGTGGTTAAGACTTTGCTTTCCAAAAATGCAGGGAGTGTGGGTTCGATCCCCAGTTGGGGAACTAAGATCCCACATGCCTTGCAGCCAAAATCCCACATGCCTGGTGGCCAAAAAACCAAAACACAGAGCAGAAGCAATACTGTAACAAATTCAATAAAGACGTAAACAAAAAAAAGAATAATGGATTTACTGAGGGGAGAGTAAAGAAGATGGGATTACTGAAGGCAGAGTGGAGAAGATGGGAGGTAGGTATACGGACACAGGAGATTTCAAAGAAAGTGATAGGTTCCCTTACTTAAACTGGTTGTTTGATCTGCGGGTATTCACCGTGTTGTGTGTATATGACACGTATTTTACAAATTTTAAAAATATTTAATTAATTAGTTAATTATTTGGCTACGTTGGGTCTTTGTTGCTGCACTGCTATGTGTGGGCTTTCTCTAGTTGTGGCGACTGGGGGCTACTCTTCATTGCGGTGCATGGGCTTCTCACTGTGGTGGCTTCTCTTTTTTCGGAGCATGGGCTCTAGCTGCACAAGCTTCAGTAGTTGCAGCACCCGGGCTCAGTAGTTGTGGCACACAGGTTTAGTTGCTTTATTGGCATGTGGGATCTTCCCAGACCAGGGCTCAAACCCGTGTCCCCTGCATTGGCAGGCGGATTCTTAACCACTGCACCACCAGGGAAGTCCTATTTTATATTTTTTGATACCTATTTGACATTTAATTAAAAAAATTAAGAATAATAAAATGGAAACCCAAGTCTAGCAGTATAGCATAGGTAATAAGTCAGTTCCCACCCTCAGAGCTGGAGCCAGTGATTCCATTGAAAGACAGTAAAAGACATACAATTTCAGAGCAGGGAGGGGCACTTGCACAAGGACTTTTCAAGGGCAGCATTTGGAATAGCTGAAGAGAGAAGAGAAGGAAAGAAATCTAGTTGGGGAATGAAGTGAGCAGAGACTTCGAGGAAGAGATCCTCCTCTTGTGTTGGGAAGCCATGAGTATGCATAGGCTACCAAAATAATTGATGAGACAGGCAGCTTGAACCATTAGTTAACAAACACTAGATTGCCCAGAAATTCAATTTATCTTTCATTCTATTTATAAAGAAAATGGAGTGTGCTATGACTTAAAAAAAAAAAAAGTGAGATAGATTTTAGAAAATTCTGTAAGTGAAAATGAGGTCTCTTTGCTATGGCTCTTTTATATCAAGATTTCCAGCCTGAGGGCCACAGTTTGTTAAAATGGGAGATTGGAGGCCAAAACTGCCTTTTCCCTCTTTCTCTCTTGCTTTTGTGTTCCACCCGCTGCAGTTCCCTGCAGCTGAGTGTGTTTATCAAACTTGACTGCACAGGAAAGTGCAATGAGAGTGTTCTGGGTCACAAACGGGTTACCTGCCAGCCTCAGGAAGAAAGAAGAGGAAAAAGAAAAGGGTATTGTTGCAGGGTCTGCTGCTCATACTCCCTGGCTACAGTTACCTACTTCATCAGCCATGGTGACATCTGACGAACTATTAGCCTAGCCCCCATGGCTAGAAGAGCAACATCTCAGGTCAAGGTGAGTCAGACCTGCCATATGGTCCTGCTCAGGGCTCCTGCACTTCTGACTTCCAAATGATCCTTCTAGGAGAGTTTGCTTTGTATTTCTGCACCCCAAATAAGAGAAGAGGACTCCTATATACTGACTCCATTATGTCCCCAAATCCAGAGCTGCCATGATACTGGGAGCCATTCACAGAGTAGGAAAAATTATTTTTATAAACTTTGAAGGGCCTTCAATCTGAGGCATAGCCTATGGGAAGCAGATATTGTCTACCCAAACTCTAGGTAAAGAATTTGAGCCATGAAGAGGCGGTGAAGAGGCAGAAGGAGGTCAAGTAACTTGCCCAAAGCCCCAAGCAAAAATCAGGGTAAGAATTCAGAGTTCTGACTTGTCCTCAAAACATATTTTGCTTCCCTTTAAATGGATATTAGAGTTCTGGAGATAAACACAGCAAGTGTAATTTGCTAGAAGAGAAACAGTTCTCTTTTAAAAGATAAATTTCTTTAAAAGAAATGGAGTAGTCTGTGCTGTGCTGGATGAGGCAACTGAAATGCTCCGTTTACTTCCACAGAGTCAGAATATCAAAGCTGCTGGAAGTCTCCAGGATGGAATAGGAGGAAAATCCAGGCGATGGTGTGGTACGTATGTGGAAATGGCATGAAGCATACTATGATATAAAATTGCCAGGGCTGTAGAGCACTATATACTTTTGATGAAGCCAGCAAATGCGGGGATTAGGGTTAAGTTTGCAATAAAATATTTTCAAATCTCTGTCAATAATACCCATAGCCAAGAGAGTTATTTTACAAAGAACCATGCAGAGTTTTGAAGTTAGAGATAGCCCACAAAGGAACAGTCTGTATTGGAGAAAAGGGATGATGGGGCTCTGAAATTGTTAGAGCAGAAAAATGAAGGTATTGAAACAAAGAACTGCAGTTTCACAGCATAAGTCATCAAAAGGCAGCCAAGTGAAGCACTTGCACTGTGCAATCAGGGTTCTTGGGTTTAAATTTCAGTTCTGTTACTTGCTAGCTGAGCGGCCTTAGGCAAATCACGTCTCAGTTTCCTCATCTCTAAAAAAGGGAGAGTAATTGGACCAATCTCACAGTGTTAAAAGGATCGAGTTAATATTTGCAAAACATGAAGAATATTACCTAGCATGAAATAAGTGCTTTGTAGGTATCAGTTACTGTTATAAATAAAAATTTTAAGAAATAAAGTTTTGGGTCATCCAGTTTCTCCTTAGTTTACCTTTTTTTGGATTTGGTTTCCTTGTTGGCTTCGTTAGCATTTATGATTTTGAGAAAGAAAATTGCTTGGCTATGCAAAATCTTCAGGTTCTTGACATTCTTCCCAGTAGAAAGCCGTGTAATAATGGGATTATCCCCTAAATAATTCTCCAGATCCACATTCAATTAATGAATAGAAATGCGGTTAGAGAGTTGAAATATTATGACCAGACATCTTCAGGAGGAAGGATGTAAGCTTCATTTGCTTAAAAATTAAAAACCCTTAAACCCAGCCAACCTGGTTTAATCAGCTGTCTGAGGTGTCAGAAAAGTGAGCCCTTTAGTGGCGAAGGGAAAGGGCGTCCATCGGATCACAGATCAGACAGAAACACCCCCAGCCCCTCGTCACTTCTTTTCTCTGAGACACATGCAAAGCTCTTTATTTTATACTTGAAATGTCAAAGGCGCCTGGGGGTTGGCCTCTGGACCAGGGATTGGCAGACCACACTCCTGGTGGACATAATAAAAGTCCACCATGTGGCCGTGTGATTCACACAGTGTGTGCATGTCACCAGCAACCGATGGGTCTTGGCAAGGAGCCTCCTTTTGGCCTGGAAACAAGTACGGACTTGTGCTTCCTCCAGTGGCAAGTGACTGTGATGGAGAACCACTCAGATATCCACACACTTTGAGGGCCCGAAGGCAAAAGTATCACTCAGTGTGGCAAACGTCCACACACCATACTACTTCAACATGGTGACAACCAGGTAGAGCCCAGTGGCAAGGGGCTCTGTAGGACAAGGAGGTTACAGCAGAAATTTACTACTTCTGTATGACAGTAGAGGAAAAAGAAGTGTCTAAAAAGGAAAGATAGCACGTTTAATTATTTGGGTATTTACCTCTTGAGGTACACATCCTACCACACATGCAAACACTGAGTCCTCAACATGGCTCATCTTAGTCAAAAAGTTCAAGTAGAAAACCAGGCCTACTCTGCTCTCTCTGTACCTGCATAGAACCCCAAGGCCCTCAATTCATCAGGCTGACTTGGAAAATGAATACAGTTTTAGAATTTCAGGATTCTGTGCTTTCCATAAGAGTCCTGCTCCTGAGTAAAATGCTGCTCAGTCACAGAGTAAATGTGCTCAGTGTGTCAATCACCGGATCTGGGGGATAACTCGATTGTTTTTGAGCCACTCCACTCACTTTCTTCAGTAGCTCCTCAAGCGGAAGACCTCATTTTCTCTTTTCTCTAATAAAGAGGATAGAGAGCTAAGACTTGGCATTAATTCTATTCTTTGCTTTTAGCTAATGAAGGAATATTTGCCAGTATAGAATTAACAGTGAGACAGAAAATTGTTTAAAAATGAGTAAATCAAAAAAGGCGAGTGAGGGACTTCCCTGGTGATCCAGTGGTTAAGAATTCACCTGCCAATGCAGGGGACGTGGGTTAGATCCCTGGTCGGGAAATTAAGATCCCACATGCTGCGGGACAACTAAGCCCACGGGTCACAACTTAGAAAGCCTGCTCACCACAATGAAGATCCCACGTGCTGCAACTAAGATGCGATGGCAGCCAGATGAATTTTTTTAATTAAAAAATATTTAAAGAAAAGGCAAGTGAAACATACTAGCTTTTTACACGATCTATTACTGGCAAAAAAAAATTTTGTTTCCTACTGTTTCCTTAATGCTTGGCTTTAACAGCTAACTTAGAGGTTTACAATATAAAATAATACATACTGACTGTATTCACAAACCTGCGAATGGTAGTTAAGCATTTAAATTTCCATTATATACTATACTTCAAACTTTTAAAGGTTATCAAGGAATAGAATAAACATTTCTAACCCTCAAAGACAATCTCATTGGGGAAGTAAAATGAGTGTATAATTCAACTGACAAAGAATTTCAAAGCAATATTCTGACCCACAGGATGAGTCTTCTTAAATTTAGACAAGATGGAGAATTTATTCTATCCTTCCAACTATTACAGAAGAAAAGGCATCTCATATTCATCTTGACGAAGGGAAATAGAAGAACTGGGTTGATTATTTTACTTTTATAGCATTACAGTGAGGAAGGTAGCAAGTAATATGGTACCAATCTGAAGATAAAATCAGAAGTTTAGTGATCTAAGTTCAACGGCAACTCACTGGGATTATCTGCAGGAGTTAGACACAAGCTTTTAAATATCCAAACCACTCTGTGTTTTCCATGAGACCACTCTGTGTCCTGGTGTTTGTGGGGAAGAAACCAAAAAACACACTGAAAAAAAGTGTATATTATTTTGGTAGTTTGTTGATTCTGTGACAGAAACGTATAACCTGGTCTGTTTAAAAAAAAAACACAGGCTTGATTCTCAAATTTTAAAGCACTGAAATAACAACTGCTATGTTTTTTCTTGGGAAAAAGTATTCTAATTTGAACTTATTCAAGCAGTATTATAATTCCAGGGGGACCAATGAAGAGAAA
Organism: Hippopotamus amphibius kiboko; assembly: GCF_030028045.1. Classification (NCBI taxonomy): domain Eukaryota; kingdom Metazoa; phylum Chordata; class Mammalia; order Artiodactyla; family Hippopotamidae; genus Hippopotamus; species Hippopotamus amphibius. The sequence goes on from NC_080198.1 coordinate 82,600,359, forward strand.
GACCAACTGATGAGGTCTAAGTGGTGACTGAATTTATAGATTAATCCTGACAAGGAGCAAACACATCTCCCCTCCCAGGAGACCCCAATATAGCCAACTGAAAAGTGGGGTCATTATGAGCACAATGGATTTTTCTGATTACAATAAACATTTTAATTACTTTAAGTGAAACATTCTTTTTAGTGGTAGTAAACTTAAAAATTAAGCACTGTACTCTCTTTTTTTTGTCATACTGGCTATGCATGCAGTCGTCTCTTATTCTTTACACTGCTTCACACGCCAATTTGTCTGCCCTGAAATCAAAATGGGAAAATGATACATACATTTATTAAAAAAAGCACCCACCGACCAAAACCTGCAAGTCCCCACGTGGGGAAAGAATGGCCAAATGAGTGGTCAGCAGCATGCCCCAGAGCAGTTTCATTTTTATCCATGTTCTACAGTGGCCTTTTGCATATAATTTCATTTGAAGCTAATAAGTTTGGAAAACAGTTATCCAAATGAATCAATGAAGGTGGGGTAGGAGTAGAATAATAATTCAATTTTTATTTTTCAATTAGGTGATAAATTCTCATTCTAGGAAGATACTACCAAATATCACAAAACATACCAACTACATACATTCACAGTGAAAGTCATTATGAAAGAGTATTCACGAAACCACTGTGTCATGGAAACACAACTAATTTGGAACATGAGAGCCAAGTAATCAAGTTTCTTTAAAAGGAAGGGGTGGGGATGGGGGGGGTGGGCTGTGTGGGACTTCCCTGGTGGTGCAGTGGTTAAGACTTTGTGCTTCCAATGCAGGGGGCCTGGTCAGGGAACTAGGTCCCACATGCATGACACAACTAAGGAGCCCACGTGCTGCAACTAAAGAGCCCTCAAGCCACAACTAAGGAGTCTGCCTGCTGCAACTAAGCCCCATGCAACTAACTAACTAATATTAAGGGGGGGATGGCATTTTTTGACTGATAATATTGTGACAATAAATAATATTAAGGAATCAGAGTTAATTTTTAAGGTGAGATAATAGTACTGTGGTTACATTAAATAGGAGTTTATATCTTTTAAAGAAACACTGAAATATTTACAGATGAAATTATATGAAGTCTGAGATGTAGGGCATGGAAGTGGGAATAAAGTGAGGATGTAAATTAGGCAAGATTGGTTATAGGTTGTTAAATGTTGAGGCTGAATCAAATTACATCAGATTTCCTGTACTGCCCCCACCTCTTCTGCACATATTTGAAATCCTTCATAATAAATTTTTTTTAAGGATTCTGTTTTGAGGACTGTAAGCAAGAAGGAATGGCTTCGATGAACTCTGAGAAGCAGCAAAAGGCAACTCTGAAATTATTTTAATTCTGCCTAGTTCCTGCTTTAGATAGTCAACAAAATTGGGCTTTAGTTTCCTACTATGAAGTAAGGCTCTATAAAGTGAGGCTACAGCTTCATCCAATTCTGTAATTAAACCCAGACTGTGATTACATACATTTGGAGTGTCTGCCTACTGAGTTACCAACAACACATTGTGTTTTTCATTTCATTTCTTTTTTTTTTTGGCACACGGGCTTAGTTGCTCCGTGGCATGTGGGATCTTCCCAGACCAGGGCTCAAACCCGTGACCTCTGCATTGGCAGGCAGATTCTTAACCACTGCGCCACCTAGGAAGCCCCACATTGTGTTTTTTATCGCAGCCCCATTCCACCTACACACCTATCATATAACATTTCTAGGGTACTCTGTTGCATTTCCCTTAGTTTGTGCTTTGAAATCACACCCAAATTTTAATATTATCTTAAGCAAAATATAACCAAAAAGATAAATGTGGTGTGAAAATAATCATATCAAATACTTCAAAGGCATTAGCATGGGTAAATGAGTTCTGTCTATAAAAACACAAGAAGCACGGCCCCTATTAACACTGTCTTGGGAAATCAGAGGCTACAACTGTGAATGAGTAGAGAGGCCATGCCTGCTTTCACCAAAACTATGTGACAAGCTCCTATTCTTCTATTTTTCACAGAACTAAAAAGTTAAACAAAATGAAAATTTCAAACTGTGGAAGCAAAATCTCCAACTTCATATGTCTTCAAAAATTTTTTAAATATGAAAAAGTAGTCTGATGATTTGAATGTTTAGGGTATTTGAACTAAGTTAACTAATATTTTCAATCCACAGTTTGCTGTCACCAAAAGGCAGTGTGGAGAGGGAATTTTTTCATTGGTTGGATACTTTCTATACTTTAGGTACTGAGTACCTCAGACGCAATCCCTTACGATGTAGGCTTTATTATCCCCACTTTAGCGATAAGAAAGTTGAGAGTCATGGAGGTTAAGTAATTTGCCTTAAGGTCATGTACTGAATAAGGGGCATATTCAAACTTTCCAGAGGATTTTGACCCCATGGGTGTTTTTAAAACCATTTGCCTTCCAGCTTACTGACATAGTCCTGAACATTTCAGAATGTGTTAATACACAGAAAGATAGGATTAACAGAAGCCCTTCTGGGTACTCTTATTAGACTTCCAATAAAATAATTCTATAAATATATATGTGTGTCTCACATATGTATGCTTCCATTTTACTAATGAATCAATTTCTACCCAGCCTGGTTCAAAGAAAGTTAATCAAATCCCACAATTTCCTCTAAATATACTAGAGGGAGACAGCTGAAAAGTCAGAGACTAATTCAGCTGGTCACTCCTACTGTTTTCACATTGGAAAGACAATTGCTTACAACTGAATTCTCTCTAGAATACAACCAGCAATAATTCAGGCCAGAACATGCTCTCCTGTCACTCTGTCTTCTCCAAATTCTGGGGTGTTTTGTCTCATAAAGATAATTAAAGACATGGCAGTGCCACTTGCTAGGATTTCTCTCTTTCTCTTTTACCTCTTATAAAAGAAGAAACTTTAGTTTAAAGATTAGATTTTTTTCTTTTTCTAAACCTGGGTATACCAACTGGCATCGGCTGTATTAAAATCAGGAGAAACCTCAATCAAAAAGCCCCTCTCGGAAGGCAGGCTTTCTTGTTAATATGCACCAACATGAAAGGCTTTCTTTTCATCCTATACAACTACAGTGTGTGTAAATTGCAGGGGGCTCATTGGCATAAATCTCGGCTGCGACCTCTGAGGTAAACTGGATTTACATTACTTTCTGACAAGAATTAAATGAAGGCCTTGTGGATATATGAACAGCCTTCTAGGCTGCAACAGATGGGCATGAATGTGCTCCCTAGGAAAACTATCAGTGACATCTGTGTCCTCCAAATTCTGGTGGTCTCAGCCAATTAACAGGGGAAAGAAAAGGTGGGGGTTGGGAGGCCACTGCACAGCCCCCAGCCAAAACCGAGGCAGAGTGTTTGTGTTTGGAGATGGGATCAGGCTGGCCCGAAGCAGTGAGGTTAGCACTTTATTGTTATCATTCAAATGGAGAATGTGGCTTACAAGCTATTTGTATACGACAGTGAGGATAATATGATTTTTCTCATTTGACCGGAGGAGATGGCCCTCTCTTGCAGCTGATATCATATTTCAGTTCAATCTCTTTTGAGATGGGTGTTTACTTTTGTCTCTTCCGAGGCAGGCTGATGGTGCTGCTGTCTGCCAGTTTATGTGGTGCATTCACGTGTCACAAAGCAGGTGAACTCTAAGACAAAACAGAGATCTTTCCCCGAAACATTCTTCCTCAAAATCTATTTCTTTCCTCCTCCAAAGTAGCTTTTACTGATTTCACAAGGAAGTCAAAATCAAGGTTTTCTGGTTAAAACAAAGTCAAGAGAAATTATTACATCACAGAACTTTAATGAAGTGATGGAGGATTCCTTGAAAAGACAGCAAAATGAACCATGAACACTACTGTCTGAATTCGTGAGATTTTGGCATGCCAATCCCCCTGTGTTTTACATGCAGGCAGAAGGAAAACTGGATGAATCTAAGCAGAGAATAAGATTCCCCTCGCACTCTCTCATTTCATTTCTTTGGATTGCAGTCCAGCTGGGGAGCTGAAGAGATGGCAGGGGAGATGAGAACTAACATTTACTTGTTCATTACTGGAAGGAATTAGGAGATGACTATTTAGATCTTCTAGGTCCCATGTCTTCCAGGCCCAAGCATTTAAGAACAGAGGCTCTGGACTCAAAGTACCCACGTCTAGCTCCACCACTTCCTGGATATAAGACAATGGGCAAGGTACTGAACTTCTTTGTGCCTCACTTTCCTCATCTGTAAAACCAAGCTAATAATCTTATCTACCTCTTAATAAGGATGAAATTACCTAACACATGAAAAGTGTTTCTGACATTGAGGGCTATTTCTTTTTTATATATATATTTATTTAGTTGCACTGGGTCTTAGTTATGGCAAGTAGGCTCCTTAGTTGTAGCTCTCTGGCTCCTTAGTTGTGGCATGCGAACTCTTAGTTGCGGCATGCAAACTCTTAGTTGCAGCATGCATGTGGGATCTAGTTACCTGACCAGGGATTGAACCCGGGCCCGCTGCATTGGGAACACAGAGTCTTAACCATTGGGTCACCAGGGAAGTCCTCATTTGAGGGCTATTTCTATCCTGACTTTATGGAGAAGAGTATTGAGGCCCCAAGGGTAGAGTCCCAAACCTCTAAACTAAGTTTTCAAAATGAAAGGCATTATGTTCTACTAGTTTTTAGGAATTCACAAAACCAATTTTCAAAAGAAACAATTTGTATTTCTTATAGGAACTTAAGATCATGTTTTAAAATTACATATTTCCTTTAATGTGTAAGATTTTGAAATTATGACTTGCTAAGATGAACTTATCAATAGCATCTGGGAATCTCTAAATTATAAAATAGTCTGTCAGGAGACTAATAAAATAATATATTTAGACTCTCCCCAAATTTAAGTCATTTGTTTCAACCCCCTTTTCCTAGTTGTAGAAATGGAAATGAGTAGCTTATGCTGTTGTAAATTGAGGTAATTATACGTGGTGTTAGAAGACAATGGTTAATTGTGATAATTTGGATATAAACTATTTACCCAATTGTCCACGGTGTTGTTTAAAACATAATAATTCCATATAACAATTATTTAGAACAACAACAAAAGAAGGGCAAAAAGGGTAAGTGTACCTTCTAAGCAAGAGAACCACTATCTAGCTGTACATGTTCATCTTGCTGTGTTTTTAAAGTAAATTTTCACTTATGGATTCTTAGCCTCTTATTTTCTGCTCTGTATGACTTTCTAATGATCCAGTTATAAGAACCTGAACAAGCTGAGCCTCAGCAAAATATAGGATTGCTTCTAGGAGAAGCCAAATTATTGGTCCACAAAGAAGCACTTGCTCTTTCTCCATCACTTATTTGCTGGCTTTCAAAACCAATGGACTCAATGGTGAGGATGAAGACAATTGTGGGCACAATTTTTATACAAATTGTGAAATTTTCAAAATCTTTATTAGGCTACAATGCCAAATATAATTTTGTCTTATTCTGTTGGTATAATATCTTCATGTTGATCTATAGACAGCAGAGGGGCCTTTGTCTGCATAGAGAGTCAGAAGAGAATTGACACTAAACAAAAGCACCTGTTGTTTCGTTCTTGTAATGGCCTCAGAAGTGACCAGTTGGCTGCATTTTCCCCACACTCCTCCTTAGGCTTTTCCCAACACTACCATCTCACACATCATTACTGGACGTAAAAGGAGAATAATTGAGGAGAGGATCAATAAATTTAAAAGCTCTTTAAGGAAAGACATAATGAATTTGGTACAGCACATATTTTTAGATCAAAGATGCCTTTGAAGTGACAAAACCCTAATCCATAAACTACTGAAGCACTTCCTTTCTCTCCCAAACTGCTTGTTGTCAAATAAAATGGAAGTTAAGGAAATTATCTTTATCTGAAAATGGCCAAAAGAAGCCATCACCTAATGACAGCCTTGTCACAAATGACAATTGGGGAAATTGTCAGGAAGGCAAGGCCTAACAAGCAGAGGAGTGGGCTTGCTGTTTGCACTAATCTGGCCATGCAGCCCCCACACACAATCCCAGCCAGCTTGCTGTGTGAAACAGCTAAGGCTTTGTCAGTGGCGGCAAGGACTGGAAAGAGTGCTCTTTCATGAATATGTATTACCATCCCTCCAAGCCTACAGAGACAAACCCTTCAAAACTAGATATTAAACACACACACACACACCACCAACCAACAAAAACCAAGAGAACCTAAGCTACTTGGTTGAGTGTAGTGAAATGCTAGTAACTTATGAAAGATCACGCGTTGGAAATCGAGCCACAGGCGCCTGGTTCCGTGTGTTTGCAGGATCTTTATTTGTCAGCATTTGAGATGAAATCTTTAGGGGGTTTTCAATCTTTGGGAACCACGTCTATAGATTCCAAGATGCTACACACAGTTTCATGGTTTGCAAAGCATGCACCTTATAATGAATTCACCTTCCCAATGCCAGATATGTTCTGAAATTCTAAATATGTGAAAATAATTTTCATGTTAACTGAGTACAGGTGCAGTTTTAAGAAACCAGTCAAATCTCACATTAGCTTCCTGTGAAAGTAGTAAAAACATTACATGGAAAATTATGATAAAGATACATTTGTCCAATATTGAGCAGAAAAACATTGTGCAGGTAAAAAGTAAAAACTGCAAGCAAGAAATTTTAAGGTGAAATGGGGAAAAGACCCACTCTGCAAGCCCTTTGTAATCCTAAACGTGTTTAAAAAATAGTGTTAAAATGTTTTTTTAAAATTCATATTATATGTATATCCTTTTCTACAAAAATGAATTATTTCACATTCATCGCTGGACATAGATCTAGTAGGATGTTTTTGAAAGACTGAACTTTGGTTTTTCTACTGACATGGCAACTTAGTTTAAATATGAATATATATATATGAATATATATTTAAATTCACTTTTCATAGCAGCAGATGCACAGGCAGAACAGTATAAGGTTGTTTCTCTTTTACTTTTTCTTCTGATATGATAAAGTTTGGTTTCCCACTGTGCAAGAAACAAAGCTCAGTTTTGAGGGTTTGGGATATTACGCAATGTTTGCCATAGACATTTACATTTCATTAGCATATTCTACTCTACGTGAAATCCAGCGTTGAATGCTCCCAGCGCACTAGAGCTAATCCTCTTTAAAGAGCTACAGGCTGTATTACATGTGGCCACAGCAGCAGCCGTGCCATCGCTGCATCACTTTGAAGACGATGAACAGAGTTCTCTTGTGCGTCCGTCTGCACCCAGATTCATAAACCACTGCTTTCTGTGCTGTGAAATCCTTCTGTTCTCATCAAGGAGAATTATGAGGAGGCCGAAATCCACGTTACCACTCTGAAAGATGGACTGTACTTGAAGAGGAGATATTATGCTTATTTCACTTTTTCCCAAGTGTCTATCCACAATCTTTTCAGCTAAGATTAACATGAACTACTCCAAGTATTTTGGGTCCTTTGATTAGCATCAAGTGCTAACCACATCTTTCATCTAGGGAATCTGATCCTGGATAATCAGAGGAAAGAGACTCAGTGTTGCCACAGGTCTTTTTTTCTTCACCCTTATTTTTACAGGATAACATTAAAAATTTAGATGCAGTAATTTGTAGCAGCTCACTTCCCTGCAGACAAAGATGACTCAGCTGGCATTATCTATGCAGCAGATAGATAATCCAGTATCCAATTTTAACAAAATATAACAAACTAAAAGTTGTACAACATTGCAGAAAATGTAATTTTTTAGTTAAAAACAAAGAAAAAGAAATGAGTACATTCTTCTACTGATATTCCCTTACAAATGCTTAGATAATACTATAAGTAAAATTGATCTTGTTATTTCTTATTTTATTATAATTAATTTGTAAAAAATGGTTTATAAGTTGTAATTTTGAAAATATTTGGTAAAAATTGCTATTGAAGATGTCCATTATACTGTTTAATGTTATTTTACTTAAAGTGCCACATGGTAAATTCTCCTATGATTAAAATAGGAGACACTTTGATTTTCATGCCAAATGGAAATATTTCTTTTTATTAGGCTATGAGAATCTAAACCTCATCATATGATCCCTTTTCGCCTTTACTTCCAGGAAACTCAGATTTTGTGATCAATTCCATGCTGTCCTTCACTTAGATAATCTTGTACAAACCGTCTAACCCAGACCCTCTGCTACTTGGTCCACATTCTTTACCATTGGCTTAGTAGTTCTAGACATATGAATGTGTCTCTTTATAGGTAATTTCAAATACTTTTGAACGTGTGTGCAAGTTAAAATATATTTCACAACACTGTTCCTTATTTCATTTGGTCATTTTCTTCACAAGCGTATGCCAGAAAGTCTTCATGGAACAACAGAAAGAACTCAGCGTTTGGAGTAAAATAGGCTTGGATTTGTTGTACACCTATTACGTAGCAGGAATTATTTGCCTGCTCTTCTGAGGTGACTGAGCCACGAGGCAGGCAACCAATTATTTCTCTTGCTGCTTTGGGCAACTTTGGCACTTCCAGACACCAAAGAAAACTTTGCTGTAAGTTTTCACGCTGTACCCCTTTAATCCTGGCAATACTTAAATTCAGACTAAAGTCTCATTTATAATTAGTATAATTCTCAGCTTATTCTTATATTCCAGTAATTTCCAAGGTAAAGATTTTATTGCAGTCATCTAGACATTAGCAAATACCTCTCCTAGGTGGTGTGCCTCCTTCTGTGTCTATGCCACTTTAAAGCTGTTAAGGCATCTCTTTCTATGTGAGTTTCCTATTCTCTCTCACACCTCTTCCTGAGTGTCTGTTTAGTGTCATTTTCTTCCCACACTTCTAATTTAAACAAAGGAGGAAAAGAAGTAGAGAACTGGGTGTATTTAAAATTGTTCATGATATTTTACTCAAAAACTATCTTTTTAGGAAAAAGCACTAAGTATGAATGTACTTTAAAAAAATGACATAAAATGGTTTGTTAATAAAAATGATTTAAAGAATGCAAACCCGTCAGCCATTATTCAAATATATATATTTAAATGTGTTGCTGCTGAACATTTTTAAAAATTGATAATATAGTAGGCCCCAAAGAAACTTCATAAATCTGCGAAAGGGAAAAATATTTGACCAGAATTCATAAAAACTCTAAATTATTAACAAAACATTTAAATTTATAATCGGCTCACTTGGAAATTTCAACAGCATTCACAAATCATCTCACTCTTATTTTCCAATACATTTTCAAACTTCAGGGATGCAACCAAAACTATACGCAAAAGAAAATCCATAGCTGGATAATCTTTTATAATAAAAATGAAGTACAAATCTGTGCTCTCATCTTAAAGAAAGGGAGCAACAAACAGTCTTAGGAAAATGGGAGGAATGAATAAACATAAAATGTTTTAAAATATTTATAAAATAGTAAATAAATCAAAATGGAATTTATTTGAAAAGGCCAGTAAGTTGGCTTTCAGGAAAATCTAATGGAAAAGAAGAGAGAATCTTTTCAGATTGAGAAAAGTGGTACGAACTTTAGAAGTATGACAGTATGTGTACAAATCCACCTAAAAATGTGAATATTTGCATAAAGTGTATATTTTCTACAACAATTTTGATATACTATCAAGACTGAAAAAAATCTAAGATATAAAATAAGACTAATAATAAGTGAAAAAATTCTCTTACTTTCAAAAAAGGTGTCAGGTTCAGATGATATGAGTCAATTTCCACCAAATCTTTCAGATTTACATAATTTCTAGGATATTTAAATTATTACAGAGGATATAAAAGCATAAAAGACATTTCTAGTTCATTTTATGAGGCTGACATAACACTATTATTAATATCCAACCAAGACAATGAAAAAAAAGATAACTATAGTAGACACAGTTGCTGCCTCCAAAATATAAACTGCCAAGTATAAATTTAATAAGAAGTGAATCTGAGTCATAAGAGGAAAGAAAGCTTTGCTGAGGTGAATAGAAGAACAAAGACCCAAATAATATTTATGGATTCAAAGTCTTAATATTTTAAAGATGTCACCCTCTCCTAAATCCTCTATACTTTTAATAAACAACCCCAATGTCCATCAACTGGTGAAACGATAAGCAAAGTATAGTATACCCATACAATAGAATATTATTCAGCAGTAAAAAGGAAATTGCTACAGCATAAACAAACCTTAAAAACATGCTAAGTGAAAGAAGCCAGACACAAAAGACCACATATTTTGTGACTCCATTTATAAGAAATTTTAAGAAATGTCAAATCAAGAGATGCAGAAAGGGGATTAATGGAGTAGAATGAGGGCTGGGGATGGGAAGAAGTATTAAATGTAAACGAGCATGAGGGATCGTATATGGGTGATTAAATGGTTCTAAAACTGGATTTTGGTGATATCTGCATAACTTGGTAAATTAACTAAGAAGAATGTAATTGTACTGTTAAAATGAGTAACTTTTATGGTATGTAAATTATATCTTAATAAAGATGTTAAAAACTGTATTTAGCTAAGTTTCATTCATTAATTTTTGGTCATCCCTGTTTACAAAGAAGGCAAATGAGACTCAAAGAAATTAAGTAACTAGCTTGCTGTTAAAGCTTTCTGTTTTGCACATTAGGATTCATACCTCAAACTGTAATTTCTGTCTGCCTGTCCTGCCCTGATTGAATGCTAAAAGACATATACCTGAATCTCATTTTACCCACTCTACTAGTGAATCTGCTTTCCATTACTCAGGGCACTTCCCTACCTAGCCCCACTGCATGTTGGTTACACAGATCTACATATATGTTAAAATTATAAAATAAAGACCAAACTAAAGGTCAATTTTATTGTATGATAGTTAAACAATAAAACAAATAAAAATAAAGCCAATTTATTCTGTTTTCCAAAAAAGAAAGGAGGGGAGGGGAAGGAAGGGGGAAGGATGGAAAGGAAGAAAGGGAAAGGAAAAAAATCATAAAGCCTTAATGTCTTACCTTTTGAAACTGAGGTATCTAAATATCAGAAAAAGAGACTGACCAAGTTACACCTGGAGGAGAGGGCTTACACGCCAAAAAAAAAAAAAAAAGATATGATTTTTTTCTGACATACTGATATCAGCAGAAACCAGCAGAATGTGTGTGAAAATAGATTCTAAAATGCTAAACTAAGGAGGGAAAAGGGAACATAGCTCCCTTGGGTCAAAATGATTAACACGGGTACATTTACCAGAGATTCTAGATTCATTGTGTTATTCCATTAGGTGGGATTGGTTATCACAATTTGGTTGGAAAGTAGAAAATACACTAAGATACCTTGGTAAGACACATACGTAACTGAGGATGAGATAAATTCCATGAGAGTTCAGTGATCTACTAATTCACTGATGTTTCTGGGAGTCTAAGAGATCTGGGGTATACTGAGGTACCCCCTCCAAACTAAAAGACAATTTGCTGCACCTTGTATCCAGTTCCATGAAGAAAGAGGCACACACATTTTGTGGGATTTTAGCATAAGACAGGCAAAATAATATTACACAGGTGTTGCTCCTTCCTACTTACTGAATAAACCGTAGGTAAGGCTTCTAGGTTTGGGGCCTTTTAAGGAAGGCCCAAAGCAAAAGAATATTCCTCTGCCAGTTCAGTTTAAAGAAAAAGCCACTCTTGGACTTCCTAGGTGGCACAGTGGTTAAGAATCTGCCTGCCTCCTTTGGGAAGATTCCATATGCCACGGAGCAACTAAGCCTGTGTGCCACAACTATTGAGCCTGTGCTCTAGAGCCCATGAATCACAAATATTGAGCCCGTGTGCCACAGTTATTGAAGCCCACTTGCCTAGAGCCTGTGCTCTGCAACAAGAGAAGCCACTACAATGAGGAGCCTGCGCACCGCCAATGAAGAGTAGCCCCCACTCACAGCAACCAGAGAAAGTCCGTGTGCAGCAATGAAGACCCAACACAGCCAATAAATAAAATAAATAAATAAATAAATAAAATTAATTAATTTAAAAGAAAAAAGAAAAGCCACTTAGATCCTATGATCCAGGAAATCTAATGTGTACAATGCTCTGTAGCAGATCACTGAGTCCATACAATTTGTAAATAACAGAATAATAGTACAATCCCTAGAATTGAGAGCAAAGCCATACCTCTTTGACAAATAACTATTTTCCTCAAGAAACATCTCATGTTTTTTCCTGTTAGGTTCTGGTAAAGATTGAATATCTGGTCATGGGAAATGAACTGATAATGAGACCTGTGCTGTCTCTTCCAAATTAGATGCTATTTGATGGATCTATTGTTAAAATTGGATGGACAGAGCAGCTCTCCATCATCAAAATGAAACGGTACATACAAGATCACATTAAACCGGGACTTCACTGGTAGTCCAGTGGTTAAGACTGCCAATGCAGGGGGTGTGGGTTCAATCCCTGATCGGGGAGCTAAGATTCCACATGCCTCATGACCATAAAACCAAAACATAAAACAGAAGCAATAGTGTAACAAATTCAGTAAAGACTTTAAAAAATGAAAATGGCCCACATCCAAAAAATCTAAAAAAAAAAAAAAAAAAAGATCACACTCAACCTAGTTCTAGAGGCACAAGAAACTTTCATGAGCAAATGGCTCCAACTTTCGTGGCCCCTAATTTTGCTGTAATGCCACCTCTCCCTGGACCCACACATATAGGGGACTTCCCTATGGACAGGGAAGAAACAGCTCAAGACTGACTTACTAAGGGTTATGCATAATATACTGGCAACAGCCATAAATAAATCGATGCGGCATTAGAGTTTTCCACACTGTTGGCCATGAAGGACAAGTAAGAAGATAAATCTTCACAATAAACATAACTTTGAGAAGTATATCTAATTGTACTTTTCTCCTAGAAAGAAAGGTCATCATAGTGAAGATTTATACATAGAGCCTAAAGGTTTGTTTCAATGATGAGCAAGTTGGAAGGAACAAGGCTGGATGACACGGAGGTTTAGGGTAGAGGTACATGTACAGACCTCTCAAAATAGTTCATGCTGTGAGGACACTGTGTCCCATGTGAATGCTCAGCAAAGAGCTCTCACTATAGAGGAGACTCAGTGTTATCACATGGGCAGGAAGATCAGTACCGCGAATGTCAGCTACCCTTTTCCCCCCAGAATCATGACTATTCCTCAGCAGGTTCAAAAGCAAAGTGGCCACGGTGACAGAGATGGAAACCATCCATGGGTCAACCATGAGAACTTGTTACCAAGGCAGGTCTGGCTACCACCACAACTGAACGCTTAAAATGCCAGTAGCAGAAACCCATGCTGAGCCCTCCATACAGCTCCAAGTGCGGGGAAGTCGGGGGTGTGGCTAGCCTCCTGTTGACTGATTATATTGAACCTCTTTCATTGTGGACTTGGTAGCAATTTTTCTCACTAGAATGGATATATGTTATGCATATAGATTTTACTTCCCTGGTATGCTTCTATTAGCAAAACTGTCTGTGGACTTACTGAAAGCTTATTTATCCCACAGTAATCCGTACAATATTACTTCTGGTCAAGGATGCTATAGGATTCCCATAGGATTCATTGGTTTTACCATAACCCAGGAGCAGCTGGCCTTGTAGAGCAGTGCGATAGTCTGTTGAAGACTCACAGAGCCAGCTGAAGAACATCTTATGAAGTCAGGGTACTGGCCTAGAGAAAACAGTGTATGCTCCAAATCAATAACCAATACATGGTGTATTTCATCCAAGGACAGACTACATGGGTCCAGGGATCACAGGAAAGAAGTAGGAGTAGAACCCTTCCTCCCCTTACTGAGAGTACATTAAGAAACTTATAAATCTAGCCTCATAATCAGCTGCAAAAATGGGGGCTGTGGTCAATATTTACATTGTCTTGCTTTCATGGTAGTGTATACGTTCATATAGTAACCTATTTGATTTTCCCCCCTCTCCTTTTCACCTATTATTTTACATAGGCTGTATTGGTGGTGGTGATCTTTGTAGTTTAGTCCATGAATAACATATATGCAGCTTTTATAAAACTTATCGAGTGTGTTCTTCTTTCTCTTATTTAAGTGTCTACACAGTAAATTATTTCCAGAATTAAGTTCTAAGAGTGATTCTGCATTTCCAGTTGAATTTACACAGTTTCCTTTACTGACTGATAAGAACAGTACAATCTAGCATGTTTCTCTTTTAAACTGGTTGTCTGGAAGCTCAGAGCTTCCTATAAGCTCCATTGCAATGATTTCATTCACTTCAAGTGTCCAGACATTTTTTCCTTCCTTTCTTCTAAATGGTTTTTGATTAGTGCTTTTCACTTCAACTTTTCCTGCACTGGCTTACACCCATTTTAATGGTGCATGTCACTTGGGTTCCTATTTATAAATAAACCCTGCCTTTAGTGAAGCAGTTCATGACTTTCCTTAGCAGCAGCTGAATCACAAAACCACCTGTTCATTTGACCAGCATTTATTGAGTGCTTACCATGTGCAGACACAACAGTCCTACTCCCCATCACTGTGCATGGTCCTCATGTCCTCGACTATCCCTATTACTTCATGTCAGATGCCCACTGTCAATTCAACGGGCAACACTTAGGTGATGTGTGGCTCCTCTTATCTGGACAGTTTTTCAGAGTCTGTTTCTGATTGTTCCTCACTCTCATCCTCTAGGGTCTGTCTTTCACCACTGGGTGCCTTTAGACCCAAATCTACTCTTAGATAAGATCTTATAATTTCTGAATTTTCTCATAACTTCTCTATTTACCATGGCTTAGATTAACCGCAAATATTTAGAAGCTTTGAGAAGCCACCTTAAAACCAGAATTGCCTCATCCTGAGAGCTAGGGACTTCCTTTTGAAATGAATGAAGATGCCATGATCACATAATGGTTAGTGTTCCACGTCGTGAAATGAATGAAGATGTGAAATACATGAAACTGGGACACAAACACTGAAATCTCTGGAGAGATGTGTTCTCCACTGGCAGTAGTCAACCAGGATGTTAGTGTGTAAATCCATCTCCTGAGAGTTTGGTTAATAAACATAAATGGATTAAGCTGCACACAACCCACTGCTCTTTTCTCGTTTTTCTATTCTTTAGGAATAACATTTGTCTAACACAGATTCAATCCCTCATGGGGAGGTGGCCTCTCTTCCTCTTTTTTCCCCTAAATCGACCTTTTCTCCTTCCTGCCTGCTTATTCTAACCAAGCACATATATTTATTCTTTAATTCATTCAGCGTTTTTGTAAGTACCTACTATGTGCCAGACACAAAAATATTTAAGGATAAAGAGATAAATATGGCACTGTTTCTGGACTCTAGAAGTACACAGTTGTGGGGAGGCTGACGTGTAGACAATAATTGCAGCCTCATGATAAATGACAAGGCAGAGGCACTATAGAAGCCTAGAGATGTCTTCTTCACCTGACCCACAAGCTGAGAGGCTCTTTGGGGACAGTGACCCTGCTTTATAATGCAGCAAAAGGTCATCAATCTATCATGTTGGGTGAGTTGCTGAGCTTTTTCACATCTGAAAGAACCAACAAAACATCTCAGGCTACTGCCGGAGCAGGCAGTTTTGGAAAGTCACACTAATTTTCCCACAAACTCACGTTATAGGTAGTTGTGGATCTGGGATAGTAAAACCTGTACTCCAAAGTAGAATTTTGAAGAAAAAAAAATGTTTTTCCAGTAGGTAGGGCATACAGATGATACGAAGTACTACAGAGCTCCCTTAGGAGTCCTGAATGCCCAATGCGGTACTCTAGATATCTCCTTCAGCCAGTGAAATGATGTCAATAAAGGATGGTAATTGGTCCCTAAAGGATTGCCTTGGGGAGGGTACAGAACAAATACTCAACAGTGGCAGTAACAGAGCAAGGGAGGATATAATTGTTTATACAGGTCAAAAGATGTAGATACTTTGGATGTGTACAATGGGTTCAGATCATTAAATAGTATTATATATGGATATTCTGAGAAGGTAACATTTCTGTACCCTCAAGAGACTTACAAGGAATCTACTTATGTTCTCTACTTAATACTCCTTTTCCTTGTATCAGTGACTAGCAACCAGCATGAATACCCAAACAAAACATTTCTACCAGAAGCAAATGCAGGCTGGTTTCTCACAGCACATGTGACTGAGGGTGGACTCACTTCAACAGACAGATCAGGTTCCCTTGGAAGAAGGAACCTAGCGCATCGGCAAAGGATGCTTTTGGCTTGATGTCGGTTGTACAGCATTTATTAATGTATCCATTTTATTTAGTCCTCCTTTCAGCAAAACAAAAACCACTGCTTTCTTTTCAGGCAGTCACTGCTTAATATTCACCCTATCCAAGTTCGCCATCTGCAGGACATACAGTTTACAATTGCTTTTGAGAAGACTGCATGTGAGGATTCACGTGTGCCTCCTTTTGCGGGGGTTTATACTACTGTTGATTGATACCACAACTGATGGTTATTTACTACATATCTATGGTCTTGTTAGATATTTCCTGGACTCTTCTTTTACATTTGTCTACCACGCAGGGATTTATGTTAAAAAGGTAACAGTGAAGAAGAGCTATGAAATACATGTTTTAGTGTCATGTTTCTTAACTTAAAAAAATGCAATCTCCCTTCTGGCTAATATACACTTTTCATTAATGCTTGTGTTACAAAGCACTAATAATGCTAATCATCCCTACCATTTACTGAGCTCTTAGCTTGATATCATTGGCCTAGGAACTTAGAGACATTATCTAACTTAACACAGCATATTTATGAAGTATTTTTATTCTCATTTTGTAGATGAGAAATCTGAGGCTCTAAGAGGTTAAGCAGCTTAGCCAAGGACAGAGAGCTAGTTAGTAAGTTGGAGAGTTGGTTTTGGAGATCTGTCTCACCTCAAACTTATGCTCTTGAAAAACCCACCAGACTGCTTCCAAGTATTTCCTTTTCCTATGTTTCAAGCCTAAGATGATTGCCTATGAATTTTTCAACTCCTCCCCTGCCTTTGAGGTAAACATATAAATATAAATATGTGTCCTCCCAGGCAGGGAGCAGAAAAGAATAACCTTTTCCTTGTACAACAGCTGGGAGTACAACCAGAAACTGCAAGGAAGTCTCTTGCAACACCAACTTAGTCCAGTAGCATTCCAGAAGTCTGGGGTAAAGCTGTGATCCACTCTTCTTCTTCCTCTTCCTGGAGCTTAGGTTGGCAAGTGTGTCCTGATCATATCTGGCCCTCTCCACTGACGAAATAAAATCGTGTTCAATCAACAATGCCTAAGGTCCGACCCTCTCTCCAAAAGGATCCTCAATTTGCAGTTTCTGTCATATTTTTCTTCAGAGGTGGCCTTTTAAGAAGACCAGAAGCTTTATTTTGGGAGGCACTTTATTTTCAGTTGAATTTGAGTTTCTATTCTTTTCTGTCTCCCAAAGGTGAGGTTCATTTGGGCAAAGTGGAGGCATGCCCACTTCCGGAATCCAGCAATTTCTGGATAGGTCACCGAGATATCTAGTTTGTGTGAGAAACCATAGTTCCCTGGGGACAAGACGACTTTGAATTAGGAGATCCTTCAGTTTAATTTAGCTACAAGGAACAGAACACACCCAAACTAGCTTTAACATAAAGGGGAAATTATTGGATGGACACAGGGATATCTCATGGACATAGGGACAGAAAATGAAGATAGTCTTCATGAGGGATTAGAATCAGGACATGGAAAGTTGTTGGAGGCAAACATAATCTCTCTCTGTCTGTCTCTCACTCCACAGTCTGCTTCATTCATTCCACCAAGACTTACTGAAAGCCTCCTATGTCAGGCGGCATGCGAGGTGGAAAGAGTGCAGAGGTGAACGGAACAGACTTTATTCCTCTCTGTAGACCATCCTTATCTGATCCACTTACCCTGGTTTTACACGCCCTCCTGATTCAAGCCCTCAACAGAAACTGACTCAATCTCATCATCCTCAGTCAAAGATAAAATCTTAGCACAACACGGCTTGTTACCTCTGGCATCGGCCGTCCACCCCTGGTCCAAGCAGGTGTAGCAACTACGACTCTGGGATGGAGGGAGGCGGGGTTGCATGGGACAGCCTCAGCAGTCAGAGAAGAGAGCAAATTCTGTAAAAATGAGACGTTGTTAAGGAGGATATGGCTAGTGAAGGGAATGATGATCATCTCTACTGCAAAGATCTTCAAAGATAAAAGAACGATGAAAGTTCCCATAAACTTGAAGAAAGAAAACGAAAGCACCTCGGGAAGGCTGAAAACTCACCGTGAGGTAAGGAAAGGTTCTCAGACATATGGCCTATGTGGGAACATGGGTTTGAGTCTGAGCGGAAGGCTCTGAGCGTAGAACAGGTTACTCAGAAGCCCTCTAACCTTGCCTCAGGGGAGCCTGGGTGACTTTCCTCGCGAGGGGAGAGGAGAGAGCAGGAGAATTACAGATCTTAAAAACAAGGCCTTTCTTGAAAAGTCTGAAAAAAACTTACGGCTGCTTAGAAGTTCAAATTATCTCAGGTTGCCTGAAACACGTGTGAACCCTGGAGGCCGTCAATCTCCGATTTTGAGAGCAGCAGATGGAGAACAGTGGCGCTGCAGCAATAGCGGATGAAGACTGGGGAGTGGAGAGGCTAAAAGTTAAAATATGCAAGAACAAACTTTTTGTGAGTGTTGCCTAAGTTTTTCAGTCATTAGGGCTAATGTGGTCCCTGGAAACAGGAAGTATAATCATCAATGTAAAAATAAACTCCCCTCACAAGTCTGGACTGCCAACTTGAATGTCTCAGGTACCTCACTTCTATACACTGACAAGCTATTTCAGGTTAACTCCTTTCCTTCAAGAGACTCTTGAGAGGGTAAGATATTTCATTTGTTCAACTGCAAATTTCTAGGGAAGTGTTTAATTCTGATCAAATTTACTAGTATACGCTACTTTGATTTGTAGTTCACTTCACCATTTTGAGAAAGTAAAAATCATGTCTGGTTCCCAAATGAGTACAGTGTCTAAAGTTCTTTAAAACTTTCAATGAAGTTCAGCATATGGCAAAAGGCTGCAGAGGTAAAGAACTATAGTTACTGTAATACTAACTTAGCAAGCTACAGACATTGCCTTAGGTTGTTTGGACTTAGTCAGTGGCTGTTTTGTATGAGTCATAGACTCACTTCCCATAGGTAAGGTGTTTAGAACTTTTATTTGTTATGAAACCAGGGAGCCTACAAAGTCATTCTCATTAGCCCTCTGATTTTTCTCTCCTAATCAGGTCTGAAATCTAAAACTGTTTTCTCAGGGGACAGTCATCCTAAATAGGGGACTCTGCCTTTTTTTCAGTTCCTCAGTGGTTCCCCTTCTCCTCATTAATTAATTAATTTGATTCAACAAATATTTATTGAGCCCCTCTGATATGCCAGGATGACCACAAGCCTTATTCTCACAAAACGTTCTGGGGAGAGGCAATCCACCCTGCGCTGTGGGCATGTCTGCAAGTTCTTGCTGGGTGTGTTAAGAATGCCAGACCAATCTCTCTGTGCGTGGGCTATCTATCAAGGTTGTAGCAACCTTGAGGGATGAGGTAATGTCTCCCTCTGGGCTAAAGAGTAGGCTTGCTATAAAAGCAGTGGATTCCCCAAGCTCAATGTTCCTTGGCTGCAACACAAACCCACTACAATCCGCCTGGACCACCCAATATCACTCCTTTGGGCTGGGAGGACATGAAGAGCTGATGTCAACATTATACTCATGCTGCCTGCTGTGCTCTGAGTAGTAAAGTCCTTTGCCTTTGACCCAAGAGTCTCATGTCTTCTGCCAGCATCCAAGGAACAGAAGCAGGCTAACTTATTAACTCTAAGGAGAATAAACTAAAATTCCAGACCTTGAAACTTAATTTCCAAGAATTTCATCACCCTTAAATAAGCCTCTTGCAGAATGAAATTCCCTAAAAATCTGTCTTAACTGAAATAGGACAAAGGCAAAAATGTCAACTTTATTCAATATAAATTTGTTTTTATGCTTTCTGCATGCTCCCAAATTTGTAGCCTATTACAAATTCCATGCTGTTCAAAATTAACAATTCTTAAAAATTAAGATCTGTGGTATTTTTCCTCCAACAATGCAAACTAAGCAAAATTTCCATGGTTCCTGCTATGTGCTAGGGTCTGCAGGAGATATAAGGATGAATGAGACACAATTCCAGTACTTTTAGGACTCATGGTTTAATAGAGACAGCAAGCACAAATGTGTATCTCAAATACAAGACTTAGTGTGATCAGATATAGTTGAATTCTAAGCAAAGAATGGGTATAGAATGAGGAAGAAGAGATTTAGTTCAGTTATTGTTTATTCAGAAGGCCAAACATTGAAGGATGGAGACTCCAACAAGTGGGAAAAATGGGGGAGAGGCAGGGTATAGGTAAGGGAAATGGTGTAAAGAGATGCACCACAGACAGATGGCATGAGATGGGGACACAGCAAAAGCAAAGGCGCAGAAGGATCTTGCAGATCATAACTGGAACCAGCAGGTAATTCAGGATGCCCGCATACCACTGCAAGATAATGAGTTCAGACCAGTTCTGTTTGAAGTGCCCATGAAACCTTGTAAAGAAATGACGCTCTCTATAAGAGGTGGGAAATGTGAGTTAAACCCAGGAGAGAGATTAGAACAGGGAAGTGAATCCGGGAATCATCCACACAGGGGCAATAACTGAAGCTATTACAGAGATTAAAGGAGGCAAAGGTAGGATACGGAGAAGACCTGGACTTCTAGACAATGCCTCTATCCAGAGCCAAATAGTGAAACAGAAGCCTGCAAAAGACGCAGCTGGAAATATGACAACCAGGGGAGTGTAGAGACATGATACTGTGCAATAAGTTCTACAGGAAGCCCCAGGATGACGACTAGAAAGAGGCAACTAGATTGGGTGACCAGGATGTTCTCACTGATCTTGTAAACAGAACGTATCTTGTAAACAGAACGTATCTTGTAAACAGAACGTTTCAGAAGTTGATGGATGAGTGTTAAACAAGAAAGTGAAAGGGATAAATATAGATTACTATTTTGAGAAGCACTGCTGTTAAGGGAAGGAAAAAGAATATAGTCTCAAGGGAAATGAATATTTCATAAGAATCATTAGATGTGAACATATGTGTAGGCTAAGGAGAAGATGTCAGAAGGCAAAAATTTTTTTAAAAAGAGATGTTGGGATGAATTGGGAGACTGGGATTGTCATATATACATTACTAATAAGAAAAAATATCAAATCGTACACTTTAAATACATGCAATTTATTGTGTCCATTATATCTCAATAAAAGTCCTTATTAAAAAAAGAGATCAAAGAAAGGGACTGTGAATAATGAGAAAAACCACAAACTAGGTAAAAAGATGTTGGTTTAAGAAAAGAGAAGGATGTAGAGAACAAACATATGGACACCAAGTGGGGAAAGTGGGGAGGGTTGAGGGGGAATGAACTGGGAGACTGGGATTGCCATATATACATTACCAATAAGAAAAAAAATACCACATTGTACACTCTAAATATATGCAGTTAATTGTATGTTAACTGTATCTCAATAACAGTTCTTTAAAAAAAAAGAAAAAAGAAAAGAGAAGGAGTAGGCTTGGATATGAGATAGAACATTGTTTTTCTGAGGCAGAATGGAAGGAGAAACGAATGGCTAATGGTTTAGAGAAAATCTGAGAGTTACCACGGATAAGCCGGAAACCTACGTCAAATAGGTGGAAATTTGGCAGGAGTGAGTTCAGCTTGAAAAGAGAGATCCTGGATTGAAACAGGTGCTGTGGAGAACTAGAAAGACAATCAACTAAGGATGAATAAAAGAATCGATAAGCATCTTTGAGAGCTCGCTACGGTTCATCGGTTCATCGTAATGGACCTCATCAAGTCGGCTGCAGAACCGGCTCAGCTCTGGCTTAGAGAGCTGAGCCAACCCCGGTCTGGGAAGTGCATACAGTGGAGGTCAAAGAAACAAAACAGAAGTCTAAAGTGCTTGTAAAAATACAGATCACCTTTTTCAGCTAAGGGGTCTAGGCTCACAGGGAGGCCACAGGGAGGCCACAGGGGCTAGAAGTGGGCTCGCAGCCTGGGCAGACTGGGAACTGGGGATGTGGGAGGTGCCAACGAAGATGAATGACCAAGAGGAGGGAGGGGGTCATACTCACACGCACGCTTTTCAGGTCTGAGAGGGATCTGGGATTTAGAGTGGATCAAGTGAGGACAGATTCTCAGCTGCAGCTCAGGCTAGCCTGATGACTGCTGGAGTTAAAGGAAGTGGTCAGGAAGGCATGGGGCATGTTACAACACTTCAGGTTGGCAAAGTGTTTTATTGCTGCACAGGAACTACCCAAGTACTCTTTTGCAATGTTATTTTTACAAATCCGTAAATTTTACCTTATCCATTTTATGTATTGTTAAAGACATAAATCATATAAGTATAAATAAATATAAATAAGAACTTCAGACAAGGTGTTCTTGAGTCCTTTTTAAAATTTCACTTAATTTCCAGTTTGGGGGTTGAACACAAACTAATTTATTTAGGGCCCTGTGGTAGACTGCTTTCCATTTTTTCCTCTCCACTGTAACTAATGAATTAATTGTGAGGTTCTGCATAAAGTCTCTCCTCCCCACTGTAACAGACACTCCAACCTGGCAGGGAATGTGTCTGTTTTGTTCTGTTCTATAGCCTGGATATTCAGCACCTGGAATAATTCCTAGCACGCAAGAGGTATTCGAAAATATTTGTTGTTGACGTGTGCTTGCCAAGGGGGAGGGGCTGGGGAAGGGATGGAGTGGGAGTTTGGGGTTAGCAGGTGCAAACTATTATATATAGAATGGATAGACAACAAGGTCCTACTGCATAGCACAGGGAACTATAGTCGATATCCTGTGATGAACCACAATGGAAAAGAATACATTAAAAAAAAGAATGTATATGTGCATATAAATGAATCACTTTGCTGTACAGTAGAAATTAACACAACATTGTAAATCAACTATATTTCAATTTTAAAAAATTGTGGTTGTTAAATGTTTATAAAAGAAGATACCGGGCACATCTGAGCAACCCCTCCTGGTTGATTTGTCCTATGCATTGGTTATTGCATATTTGATAAGTTGGAAGTATTTATTTTTATTTCAGGAATACTGTAATGTTCAACGAAAAGATGCCTTTTATTGTCTCTATAAACTATTATATTCTCTGCCTACACTGTAGAAATAAGAAACATGCTTACTTTTAATTCATCCTCAAATCGCTTCCTTTCAAACTGATGTAAAATTTTCAGAGTATCTTAGTGTCGATTCTCACCAATCTTAATAGAATTTCCACAAATTTATTACTGTATTGCACATAAGATCATCATCAGATTTTCAGAAAATTCTGTGACAATGTTTATATCATAGTCTCTGGATCAGAAAATGAGTCAGTTAATTAGGATGTCTGCTGTGACAAATGTTTTCGTCATTCACATCATGGTTTTAACTGTTTTTCTGCAATTGAAGAGCCTGTAAATTTGGTATTATTGCTAGAGTCTCACTGCTGCCCTCTTCTGGTGGCAAAAAACAGCACAGGCACACGAGATAACTAGATGTATATTTTTATTTATTAATGAAAACAAATGTGGCACTTCATAGAATAAAAAAGATATAAATAAATTACAAGACAGTAATGATGTAAGAAAATGGAAAACTTTTTTGAAACATTAAAATAGTGACACACATTATTTATCTAACCAATAATCTTCTTTTAACTCCATTTCAGTAAAAATCCTTTAATCCTTTTGAATTTCATTATAGAAAAAATAATCCATTGTTTTATCTCTATCATGTTTTAATATAACAACAATAAAAATTACACTTGGACTATGGAGAGAGTTTGCTAACCAAATTAATAGTGTAAATAGCATTGTGGGGCATGTTTAACTGCTTGAGAGAAATAAACTATTAAACTATTAGAGTATTTTAGAATGACTAAATATATGAAAGAAATACTGACAATTCAAAAGAGTATTATCTATTTACGAAAGTCTCCATAGGTCCTTCACTTGCAAATAATGCAGTGGTTCTGATCATACAGCTGACCTGAAGCCTTTGTTCATGCTGTTTTCTTGACTCCTACCTTATTCTCACTACACATTCTACAGTCGACGAGGTCTGAAACTTCTTCACGTAAATGTGGTCTCCAATCTCTCTCTCTCTCCTGTTGCTGACTGTACTGGGTCCTCTCCCGTTCAGACTGTTAGCCTCTACACTGGTTTTCCTGCCACCTGTCTCTTTCCCCGTTTCCACATTCCACCCTTCACAGACTGTCATACATCAGTTACTTAACTGTCTCCCAAGAGACTGTGACTCCTGAGAGTGGCCCGTGTCTCACTGGTTCTCTCTCTCTCTTTTTTAAGAACTTTTGTTGAGATACAGTTAACAGACAATAAACAGCATATATTTAGAGTGTACAATTTGGTATCCCAATCTCCCAATTCATTCCCCCGCAACCCTCCCTGCTTTTCCCACTTGGTGTCCATATGTTTGTTCTCTACATCTGTGTCTCTATTTCTGCCTTGCAAACCAGTTGATTTGTACCATTTTTCTATAGTCCACATATATGTGTTAATGTATGATATTTGTTTTCTCTTTCTGACTGGCTTCACTCTGTATGACAGTCTCCAGGTCCATCCATGTCTCTACAAATGTCCCAGTTTGTCTACT
This sequence comes from Hippopotamus amphibius kiboko, assembly GCF_030028045.1. NCBI lineage: Eukaryota > Metazoa > Chordata > Mammalia > Artiodactyla > Hippopotamidae > Hippopotamus > Hippopotamus amphibius. The sequence goes on from NC_080198.1 coordinate 82,625,024, forward strand.
AACTTTCGGTTTTGTTTGTTCTTCTTTCTCTAATTTCTTTAGGTGTAAGGTTAGATTGTTTATTTGGAATTTTTCTTGTTTCTTGAGGTAGGATTGTATTGCTATAAACTTCCCTCCTAGAACTGCCTTTGCTGCATCCCATAGGTTTTGGATTGTTGTGTTTTCATTGTCATTTGTCTCTAGGTATTTTTTGATTTCCTCTTTGATTTCTTCAGTGATCTCTTGGTTATTTAGTAATGTATTGTTTAGCCTCCATGTGTTTGTGTTTTTTACAGTTTTTCTCCTGTAATTGATTTCTAATCTCATAGTGCTGTGGTCAGAAAAGATGCTTGATACGATTTCAATTTTTTTGAATTTACCAAGGCTTGATTTATGACCCAAAATGTGATCTATCCTGGAGAATGTTCCATGGGCACTTGAGAAGAATGTGTAATCTGCTGTTTTTGGATGGAATGTCCTATAGATATCTATTAAATCAAGCTGATTTATTGTGTCATTTAAAGCTTGTGTTTCCTTATTAATTTTCTGTCTGGATGATCTGTCCATTGGTGTCAGTGGGGTGTTAAAGTTCCCAACTATTATTGTGTTACTGTCAATTTCCTCTTTCACAGTTGTTAGCATTTGCCTTATGTATTGAGGTGCTCCTATATTGGGTGCATATATATTTATAACTGTTATCTCCTCTTCTTGGATGGATCCCTTGATCTTTATGTAATGTCCTTTCTTGTCTCTTGTAACATTTTTTATTTTAAAGTCTATTTTATCTGATATGAGTATTGCTACTCCAGCTTTCTTTTGATTTTCATTTGCATGGAATATCTTTTTCCATCCCCTCCCTTTCCGTCTGTATGTGTCCCTAGGTCTGAAGTGGGTCTCTTGTAGACAGCATATATATGGGTCTTGTTTTTGTACCCATTCAGCCAGTCTGTGTCTTTTGGTTGCAGCATTTAGTCCATTTACATTCAAGGTAATTATTGATATGTGTGTTCCTATTACCATTTTCTTAATTGTTTTGTTTTGGTTTCTGTAGGTCCTTTTCTTCTCTTATGTTTCCTGCTTAGAGAAGTTCCTTTAGCATTTGTTGTAGGGCTGGTTTGGTGGTGCTGAATTCTCTTAGCTGTTGCTCGTCTGTAAAGCTTTTAATTTCTCCATTGAATCTGAATGAGATCCTTGCTGGGTAGTGTATTCTTGGTTGTAGGTTCTTCCATCACTTTAAATATATCATGCCACTCCCTTCTGGCTTGCAGAGTTTCTGCTGAGAAATCAGCTGTTAACCAGATGGGAGTTCCCTTGTATGTTATTTGTCGTTTTTCCCTTGTTGCTTTTAATAACTTTTCTCTGTCTTTAATTTTTGTCAATTTGACTACCACGTGTCTTGGCATGTTTCTCCTTGGGTTTATCCTGCCTGGGACTCTCTGTACTTCCTGGATTTGGGTAGCTGTTTCCTTTCCCATGTTAGGGAATTTTTCAACTATGATCTCTTCCAATATGTTCTCGGGTCCTTTCTCTCTCTCTTCTCCTTCTGGGACCCCTATAATGCAAATGTTGGTGTGTTTAACATTGTCCCAGAGGTCTCTTAGGCTGTCTTCAGTTCTTTTCATTCTTTTTTCTTTATTCTTTTCTGCATCAGTGATTATCACCATTCTGTCTTCCAGGTCACTTATTCACCCTTCTGCCTCAGTTAATCTGCTATTGGTTCCTTCTAGTGTAGTTTTCATTTCAGTTATTGTGTTGCATATATCTGTTTGTTTGCTCTTTAATTCTTCTAGGTCTTTGGTAAACTTTTCGATCTTTGCATCCAGTCTTTTTTCAAAGTCCTGGATCATCTTCACCATCATTATTCTGAATTCTTTTTCTGGAAGGGTGCCTATCTCCACTTCATTTAGTTGTTTTTCTGGCGTTTTATCTTATCCCTTCATCTGGTACAAAGTCCTCTGCTTTTTCATTTTCTCTTCTTTCTGTGGCTGTGGTTTTCAGTTCCACAAGATGAAATACTGCTGATACTGTTTGATTCTGCTGTCTGCCCTCTTGTGGAGGAAGCTATCTAGGAGGCTCGTGGGTGCTTCCTGATGGGAGGGACTGATGGTGGGTTGGGCTGGGTGGGCGGAGCTCAGTAAGACTTTAATCCGATATGGTGGGTGGAGCTCAGTGACACTTTAATCTGCTTGTCTGCCAATGGGTGGGGCTGTGTTCCCACCCTGTTGGTTGTTTGGCCTAACGCCACCTAGCACTGGAGCTTACAGGCTCTTTGGTGGGGCTAATGGAGGACTCACACCAATGAGCACTTCCCAGAATCCCTGCCGCCAGTGCCCCATCTCCTCGGTGAGCCACAGTCACCCCCCACCTCTGCAGGCAACCCTCCAACACCAGCAGGTAGGTCTGGTTCAGTCTCCTATGGGGTCACTGCTCCTTCCCCCTGGGTCCTGGTGAGCACACTTTTTTGTGTGCCCTTCAAGAGTGGAGTCTCCGTTTCCCCCAGTCCTGTGGAGGTCCTGCAATCAAATCCTGCTGGCTTTCAATGTCTGATTCTCTGGGGATTCCTCCTCCCGTTGCTGGACTCCCAGGTTGGGAAGCCTGACGTGGGGCTCAGAACCCTCACTTTAGTGGGTGGACTTCTGCAGTATAACCGTTCTCCAGTTTGTGAGTCACGCACCCAGCATTTATGGGGTTTGATTTTAACGCGATTGCACCCCTCCCACCATCTCATTGAGGCTTCTCCTTTGTCTCTGGATGTGGGGTGTCTTTTTTGGTGAGTTCCAGTGTCTTTCTGTTGATGATTGTTCAGCAGTTAGTTGTAATTCTGGTGCTCTTGCAAGGGGGAGTGAGCACACATCCTCCTACTCCGCCATCTTGATCCTATCTCCTCACTGGCTCTCTTTTGAATCTCCAGCACACAACTGAAGCTAGCTGTGTGACTAACACACAGGGGAAGCTCAGTGCAGGTTTGTAAATAGATAAATGAATGAATGAATGAATGCATGCTGCTCTCCTCATCTTTAATGAAATCCTCGGTTTTCTAGTCTTAGATTATAATGCCACCTTTCTAAAGCCTTTCTTGACTCTTATCTAGCAGAATTAATTGCTATCACAGTTTTTTGTTCACATTACAGTTAGCTGTACATACTTTTGTCTCCTGTGCTAGGTCATAATCATGGAAAGATGACCTGGGAGAGCAAAAAGGGCATGAGCTGTGGATGCAGACAACCCTGAGCTTGTATCCTAGATCTGCCACTCATTCTCTGTCACCTTTGACAGGTAACTCAGCTTTTCTTCTTTTTTTTCTTAATGTTTAATTTCTTTTATTGAAGTAGCATTGTTGATTTAGTGTTGTACCAATCTCTGATATACCACAAAGTGACTCAGTTATACATATATAAAATTTTTTTTAATATTTTTTTCCATTATGCTTTATCACAGGATATTGAATATGGATCCCTGTGCTATACAATAGGACCTTGTTGTTAAATTATTTTATTTTATTTATTTATTTTTTGGCTGCAATGTGCAGCTTGCGGGAGATCTTAGTTTCCCGACCAGGGATCAAACCCATGCCCTCGGCAGTGAGAGCATGGAGTCTGAACCACTGGACCATCAGGCAGTTCCCAAATTATTTTATTTTATTTTATTTCATTTTTTGTCAGCTTTTATGAAATAAACATTACTTTCCTCATCTCTAAATGCAGCTAACAGCACTCCCCATAGGTTTAATGCAAAGATTAAAAAAGAAAGTGAGGGATTTCCCTGGCAGTCCAGTGGTTAAGGCCCTGTGCTTCCACTGTAGGGGGCATGGGTTCCATCTCTGGTCAGGGAACTAAGATCCCACATGGCTATAACACATACTAGACTTTCATGAAATTTTAGTATTTATTCCCTTTCCCTGAGGGTGAAAACCATATCGAATGTATATCTAGGTTTCCAGGGCTTCAAAAACGACAGAGACTCAGTAATGTTTGCTGAGTAAATAAATGAATTCCAGTGTTGTATTTGGTCAAAAGTAATATAAGTATACATTTTAACAGTCTATAATACAATTGGTTGCCATTCCTTCCTACTCATTTAGTATAAATCTTGCATCCTAATACTCTGATATGTCTTGAATCAAATTTTTCTCATTTTTATGATTATAGTATCGAAAGTGTAAAGAGGTCACACAATTTGAGGCATAAATGTTTTCTAATCTTTCAGTTACACTTACATTTGTATATTTTCCTTTATGTAGTCATTGTAAAGTATGTTTATGAAGTGTTTCAATAAAAAGAACTAATGTTTGTTTTTTAATGGAATAACTATTTTATAATGTTAAGTAAGAAAAAGCAGAATATAAAATAATTCATACAGTATGATAACAATTATATTTTAAAAAGTCACTGGGGACCAATGATGTTTTTTCCAGAAATAGCAAAAATCCACCCTAAAATTCATATAAAATCTCAAGGGGCCCTAAATAATCAAAATAATCTTTAAAAAGAAAAAGTTGGAGGTCTCCCACTTTTAGATAAATTGGACTATATCAAAATTAAAAAACTTCTGTGGATCAAAGGACATAATGAACAGAGTGAAAAGGAAACCCATTGAATGGGGAAAATATCTGCAAATCATATAGCTGATAAGGAGTTAACATCCAGAATGTATAAAGAATTCCTACTATCCAAAAGAAAAACACAAACAACCCAATTAAAAAAATAGTGAAAGGATTTGAACATTTCTCCAAAGAAGATATACAAATGGCCAATAAACATGTGAAAAGATGCTCAACGTCACTAACTATTAAGGAAATGAAAATTAAAATCACAATGAGATACCACCTTACATCCATCTATGGCTACTATGAAAAAAAAAAAAAAAAAAAAGAAACAGAAAAAGTTTTGGCCACAATGTGGAGAAGCTGGAACCCTAGCATGGTGCTGATGGGAATATAAAAAGATGCCACTGCTATGGAAAACAGTGTGGTAGTTCCTCAAAAAATTAAAAATAGAATAATCATATGATCCAGCAATTCCACTTCTGAGTACATACACAAAATAATTAAAAGCAGGGACTTGAGGAGGTATCTGTATACCATGTTCACAACAGCGCTATTCACAATAGCCAAAAAAGATGGAAGCAACCTGTGTGTTCATTGACACATAAATGGATAAGCAAAATATGGTATATATGTACAATGGAATGTTATTCAGCCTTAAAAGGGAAATTCTGACAACTGCTGCAACATGGATAAACTTTGAGGACATTGTACTAAGTGAAATAAGCCAGTTGCAAAAGGACAAATATTGAATGATTCTACTTACATGAGGTAACTAGAGTTGTCAAATCCATAGAGATAGAAAGTAGAATGGCAGGTGGGTGGAGGGGAGGATGAAAAGTGTTTGTTTAATGGTACAGAGTTTCAGTTTTGCAGATGAAAAGTATTCTGTGGATGGAAGGGAGTGATGGTAGCACAACAATGTGGGTGTAAATTAATACCACTAAATGTGTATGCATAAAAATAGTTACAAAAGTAAACTTTATGTGCATTTTACCACAATTTAAGAAAATAATTCAGAAATAATCAGAAGGAAATACACCAAAATATTGTCTTTGCCTCTAATTAATATTTTTTGATTATTTCCCTCTTCTCGTCAGATTTTCTACGACTATATATAGCTATATCATTAGGATAAAAAAGAATTTAACTCAAAAGTTTTATATGAAAACTTACCCAAAATCTGTGTTTATCAGATTTCAATCCATTTCTGATGTAGAAGAACGTCCTAGTTAAGGGGAAAAAAACGTTAAACGCAGAGGCCTTTGTTATAATAAAAGCATTAACACAGTAGAAAATAATCTCTACTCTTTATTTCCTGCATTATGTCATAAGCTTTGTTGCATGCTTGCTATCTGAAACATCCGGATAAGAGAACAGAGGAAACTCATGTTCCTGTGTCCCCAAAGAGAGTGGTTAAGACTCCGTGCTTCCACTTCAGCGGGCACGGGTTTGATCCCTGGTCAGGGAACTAAGATCCCACATGCCTGCAGAGCGAAGCGGCAAAAAAAAAAAAAAAAAGACAACCTACATTACATTTCATAGTGCTTTACATTTTTCAATCACCTTGAAAAATCTCTCAAGGGGCAGCTTATGTTCCCTGAGCCACCAGTTCTGGATAAGCAGCCTCCTGTGCCTTATTGTCACTTTGGACCTTGCTTTTTCCTTCTTTGTTTAATCTGCACACACCTCCCCCGGGCTTTGAATCTCATGTCATCACCCCCTGCCCCTCATTGTTGCTGTCAGCTGCCAACTCCCAGGGCACTTAATTCCTGGATCACGACTGCTCTCTCCAAACCACCCCAGTTCTTGGAGAATTCAACTACATGGTGATCAGGGACTCTCAGTTTCTTGAAATCGTTTCTTCAAAGATCTTGTCCTTCACCCAACTTTAGGCATTCATTCACAAGGTCATACAGCCTAGACTCTGTTATTACCAAAAACAGTTACTTTTCCCTTTTGAGTCTCTCAAATCCAACAATCCTAACGTTTCACTGAGACTTCTGATCCATCGATCCTACCACCTTTCCATGGACACTCACCCTCTTTGAGGTCCTCTCTCTTCTTTTTAACCAGCTTAATTTCCATGGTCAGTCATGATAATCACCATCCACATACACTTTGACTCCCTTGTTTTTAATATCTGCATGTCAAAATCACAACTCTAGTTAAATCCAACTTTTACACAGCTGAGCAATGATGGGGGAAGAAAAACATAACTGTGCCACCTGTTCTCACTTTAAATTTCTGACTCTCAATCTCAACAACTAACGCTGCCAGGCAATCACATTGCATTTCTTGGGTCCATTCACCCTCCAATCTCTCAGTTGCCTATTTCACACTTTCTCCCCATTCCTTCTCTACCCTCATTCTCAGCAATCAAAAGAGGATTTCCATTGATTCCCAACCCCCTCTATGAATCTAACAGCAGCTGCACCCCACACTCTGCCTTCCCATCTGTTTTCTAAAACCAATCACCCCATTCACTCAATGATTCTACGCCTCTCCCTACTCAGGCACATTCATGCAGGTTTTCTCTCTCCTCTCTGCCTCTTACATCATCAAGTTTTTGCTCACCACTGGCTCATTCTTTTCAGTTTGCAAAAAAAGCCATTATTTCTTTCATCTTAGAAGTAAAATCTCCTGACTTCACGTTCTTCAGCAGCTATTGCCCTTTACAGCAAAAATTCCTTGAAAGAATTTTCTACTTGAGCTTTCAACTTGTCTTTCTCCATTCTCTTTTAAATGCATCCCAATCAGACTTTTGTTCCATCCCTCCACTGACGCTTCCCTTGTCAAAGTCGCTGATAAACTCCATATGCCTAAATCCAATGGTCAGTTCTCACTCTTCATCTTAGTTGACCTACCAACAGCATGCGACACAGACCGTTCCTCCTCTACTGCCCTCCAGGATACCACACTCTTTTGGTTTTCCTACTTATCTCACTGATCACTCTTTTCTCAGCCTTTTTGGCTGGTTCCCTCTTCTCTCCCAGACCCCGTCATGTTGGAATGTGCAAAGCTTCAGTCTCTGGCCCTCCTCCTTTCTCAATCTAAATCCACTCCTTGATGATTTCATTCAGTTCATGGTTTTAAATACCATGTATTGGTTGACAATCATCTAATTTCTATCTCCAGGTCAAACTTCTCTCTTGAGCTTTTCAGAAGCATATTTTCAACTGTTTATTTGACATGTGCACTTGGATATCCGATAAGCATCACACTTTCAAGATGTCCACACTGAACTCCTGATCTGCCTCAGCTAATAACCCCACCTTTCCAGGAGAGTGAAATGAAAGGCTAGCTCTTAGATGAGCTGTGCATTCAGAAGAGACTGAGTGGGAGCAGACGGGGTTACTGGAAGGGATACATATTTAGGGGAAAATGTGGCCAGGGGAACTCCCTGGTTCCCTCACGTCCACTTAGCCTTTCACTTCCTATGTCTGCAACTTCAGTCTAAAAAGTTTTTCCTCTAACAACCATGACTTGGGGGAGTTACGGTGGAATTTCTGAAACCTGTTGCATAATAAGTAATGCACTTTGACTTCCTTTTTCACATACAGTGGCTACTAGCTTCCAAGTGAAAGGTATTACCAGCCTACTGGATGCCTCCCAGTAGTCTTGATCAAGAAGTAGTTAAATCGTAAAAGTCCTGAAGGTTGTGCCACAGTTATATATTTTTTAAGAATCTAGATTTTTGAAATAGTTTATTATGAGAGCAAAACTTGTAGAAAATTTGGAGAAAAATATGGTAAAAAAGGAAATAAGAATTACCTATGGTCTCACTAATAAATAAGTACTACAAATATTTTGATATCATTGTTTCTGTGCATAGTTATATTTATAATGAAGTTTAAAAAAGTGCAAGTTTTCCAGATTTAAAGTATTCTTTGACTATAATTAAGCAGTCTGATTTTTGCCTCTCAGTTGTGATGTCTGGGTATATTCAGAAGTGATTTAACAAAATCTGATGACACTGCACACATTTTGGTGGCACTTCCTTTCACTATGTCCTATGTTTAACTTAGGGATGGTTTCTGCATGTGTTATCTCCTGGTCTTCTTCCAGCCTTACTTTAGAACTAGACATCCTCACCACTCTGTCTGCCCCCCACCACCCACCTAACACAGATAACTAATCCCAATCCTCAGCAGTGAGTGTTAACTTTTACCAACATTTTCTTAGGAAAAGATCTCTCCTATCATGTATAGGGGAGGCATGGTGCACTTAACAGCAGGATGCAGACGCCTGGAATAAAGCCAGAAGCTCCTTCGGAGTTATCTGTTCAAGTCAGGAAGGCACCTGAAGGACAGACACAGCTGCAGGTACTGGGGAAAGTCTGGTCTGGCAGGTACGTTATCTCACTTAGGAGGCATGTGAAGAGAAGACTGGCAGAGTTCTAGCAAATGGTTGGAATTAGAGGTGGAGAACACGTATTGCATGAGGTAGAGTAATGGAGTCACGCTAACAGCACAGCAAAGAGGTGAAAATAATAATTATTACCATTTATTAAGCAAATATGACAAATAATAGTACCTGGCTCACAAAACTGTAGTGTCTGTTAAAAAAGATAATGTATATAAACCTTGCAGCAACAAGACTGACATGCAGCAGTGCTCCCTTATCCACAGGGGATCGGTTCTAAGCCACTCCAGTGGATGCCTGAAACCATTTTAAAGCAGAACAAGGAAATTTAAGTGTAAAATTCTCTTTCTCTGTCCATTCGGACCTCCTCCCTCCCCCTTTAGTATGCAGTGTTCACCCGCATTATACATTAACCAGACCTCCTCAAAGGTGGGAATACCTGCTCAACCGCAAAGATCATTTTTTTTCCCTATCTTCAATGCTAAAAATGTCTTCTTCTTAGCTTGACTGTTAACTGAATTTTTATTGACAGTACCGAACCCTATATATACCCTACATACACATCTATGACAAAGTTTAATTTATAAACTAGGCACAGTAAAAGATTAACAACAATAACTAATAATAAACTAGAACAAGTGTAACAATACACTGTAAACGACGTTGTGTGAAAGTGGTCTCTCTTTCTCAAAATATCTTTCTGCACAAATTTGATGGCTTTCTCTTTTAATTACGCACTATGCCTGAAATAGCTGCAGTTTGAGGTGTGACAGCAAAACCAGCACAAATTTCATCTTCTTTCTTTACAATTTCACGAATAGGCGATTCATCCTTACCATAGATCTTAGCAAATTCAGCATGTAATTTTTTTTCCTTTTCTTATGAATTTGGGAACTTTCACCTTTTCACTCAGAGGAAGCACTTCACGGCTTCTCTTCGGCATGTTCGAAGTGCCAGCATCAGTACTCTGGCTCTTTAGGGCCACTATTAAGTAAAATAAGGGTGAGGAAGGCAGACACCCCAACGCCCCCACAGTCGGTCTGGTGACCAAGATGGCTCTTAGGTGAGTAACGAGCGGCTATGATTCACGAGATTCACGCCCCGGCCAGACAGCGCGAGATTTCCTCACACTACTCAGAAGGGTGGGCAATTTAAACTTAAGAATTGTTCATTTCTGAAAACTTTCATTTCCTGTTTCCAGATGGAGAGAGTAACTAAAACCATGGAAAGCAAAACCATAGATAAAGGGGGATGACTGTACAGAATATGTTCAATAAATATGCATTAATGAATAATGAGTACTTATTAGTAACTGTATTTAGCACTGGTGAACAGATTGAGTGTCCTTTGTGGTCAGTAGGGAAGAGATCTGCTTCCTTGGCTTCTTAAACCTTTAGATACTGCCTATTTATGAATTCCCTGAACTCTGTGATCTGTTCAGGTTGGATCCCAACCACACAGTAAGTCTCTTGCTCCCAAGCTCTTTCCATTCATCACACATGAGGATACCTGGGTTTTAATTCTGGCTCTGTCACAAACCAGTTGTATGAATTTAGGCAAGTCACCTTTCCCTGCTAGCCCTCAACGTCCTCACCTCTAAAATTAGGAGGGGTTTAGAGATTATCATACTAAGTGAAGTAAATCAGACAGAGAAATACATATCATATGATATCACTTATATGTGGAATCTAAAAAATGATATAAATGAATGTATTTACAAAGCAGAACAGACTCACAGACTTAGAAGACAAAATTTATGGTTACCAAAAGGGAAAGGTGGGGGGGAGAGGGATAAATTAGGAGGTTGGGATTAACATATACACACTACTATATATAAAATAGATAATCAACAAGGACCTACTGTATAGCACAGGGAACTCTACTCAATAGTCTGTAATAACCTATATGGGAAAAGAATCTGAGAAACAATAGATACATGTATATGTATTAACTACATCACTTTACTGTACACTTGGAACTAACAAAACATTGTAAATCAACTATACTCCAATACAAAATAAGTTTGTTTTAAATGTTAGGAAAAGAAAAAAATTTAAAAAATAAAATTAGGGAGTTTGCTAAGGTCTCTAAAGTCCTTTCCAACTATGATTCTGTAATGCTATTTCCACCTCTCAAAATTCAGCAGCAAGTAACTGAAGATCAGTGTCAGCCTGGTCTGCTAGCATAGGAGCTACATGGTCTCCAAGGGACTTAGCTTAGAATTATTTCCTCCCTAGAATGAATTCCCAAAAAGAATTGCCAATATGACCATTTTAATGGTGACTGGCACATATGATGATATGTTAATGGCCCTTGACCTAGATGATGTTTACCATGCCCTCCCCAACTCCCACCCTTCAGCCCCAACTCAACCCCCACTTCAGAGATAATGGTGTCTCAATGAAACCAACAGAATGGAGCTATAATGCTTACTCTGGGATAATTCACCCTCTTTATGATTCTTATCTCAAAAAAATATTAGCTACGTTCTGCATCTCTTCAATTTTATGACAATTCATGAGGACTGCAGGTCTGATAAAGTTTGATAAAGCATTCTTTATCTATATTTTGTACATCTATAATTAGAAAATTCAACAGATTATATTATCAGTTGAGCTCTGTAACCAAGGACCAGTGAAGTTCAAAGATACTACACTGGTTCAGAAAATATCCACTTCTTAAGCACATTACGGCAGTATTTCCAAAACTTTGGCCATTTACATTTGAAGTAGAGAGTAAATTATTGCTAGGATAATTTAAAGTATTTTGTTTCTCTTGAGGCTGCAGGTAGACAGGATCTGGACAAAGGAGGTGGGAAGAGAGAAGTAAATTATTTTGGTCAGTGGAAATAAAGACTTGACTTGGCATTTGTTTAGGTCTGATGTGTCTTCCAAGTGGCAAATTAACCTACACCCACCCTTACCCAAAATAATGCACACCATACAGTCATGTAATCTGCTGACGCCACTCAGACCTAGGGGCGCACAGCTTCTGTGGTACAATTACTAATGCTCTTTTCGGTTCACTTGAATTTGAGGTCAAGGAGGAAAGAGGAGAAACAAAAGAATCTTGAGACTTTGCTTGAGACTAAGCATCATGTATAGACTTGTACAGCAACAGTGATTACATGTGAGGAATTAAAAATGTTCTTAACAATGAAGTATCAGCCAACCAAAAACAGATATTGTTTCTCATAGGAGTACCAGCTGCGCTAAGGAAAAAGAAAAGGCAGAGGGAGACAGAAGCAGAGATTCCATTATGTTATGACATCAAGTCCCCTCCTTTCTGATCCTGCCTCTCTTTGCGCCCTCACCCACCTGCAAATTCCAAACAATTCTAAAGGTTTTAATCTGTGGCTTTCCAAAGTTATCTGAACTCCTAATTTTATTTTATTTTATTTTTTTAAATTTTATTTATTATTTTTTGGGGGGGTACACCAAGTTCAATCAGCTGTTTTTATACACAAATCCCGTATTCCCTCCCTTCCTTGACTCCCCCCTCCCCGAGTCCCCCCCACCCTCCCCGCCCCAGTCCTCCAAGGCATCTTCCATCCTCGAGTTGGACTCCCTTTGTTATACAACTTCCCACTGACTATCTGTTTTACAGTTGGTAGTATATATATGTCTGTGCTACTCTCTTGCTTCGTCTCAGCTTCCCCTGCACCCCCTGCCCCCTCCCAAACCTCGAGTTCTCCAGTCCATTCTCTGCATCTGCATCCTTGTTCTTGTCACTGAGTTCATCAGTACCATTTTTAGATTCCGTATATATGAGTTAGCATACAATATTTGTCTTTCTCTTTCTGACTTACTTCACTCTGTATGACAGACTGTAGTGAACTCCTAATTTTAAACGCTGAAGTTGGTTAATGAAACGACTCTTTTGAATAGGAATACGAAAGATTTTTTTTTTTTTTTAGATACTACTACGTAATGCTTCTCTACATCCACCATTCCCCTCAGTTCTTCCCAAATGAGAAGAGCAATTCTCCAGCCTTATCTGTTTCCTGGCAAAATTACTGAGGCCATCATAAAAGTGATAGTTTCTGTCATCACTGCCTCTGTATTCCAGGCAAACCTCCCAAGGTTAATTTTTCAAATAAGAAATCCCAACTCCTTTAATCAAACATCTCGATTCAGTGATAAGTAAAGCCAGATGTTCACTAGCTGCCGGGAGCCGTCCGGGGATTGCCTAAAGGCTCAGGCAAGGCCGAGCACTTCGGGAATAGCCTGCAAGGCGGGAATTCCGATGAAGGCACCTTCGGTTCGGGAGAGCTGCAAAGCAGGCATCTTGGAAGTACCGGAGTTCCCCGAGATTTAGTTTCACTATGAGTTTCCTCTGTTTACTTCTCTTTCTAGGAATGATGAGCTGTCTGGGTGAGGGGCGCCAACGCTGCCTTCAAGAATGGTGGCTACCCCCCACTTTCTTGGTGTTGTGGAAATTCTATGGGCCGCAAACAAATCACATGTAGACCCTTAGGGGGCCCGGGTAATGGAGGAATGTTTAAACTTATTATCCCCACCCTTGGGCCATGCTGGCAATTCGGCCGTAATGGGCCATGCATTGTGATCAGGAATGCTGCCTCACCCAATCACAATTATCCCAAACCTCTGAAGTGAGGGTCAGTCAAACTAAAGTTGCCTATAAAATATCCCATGCACTCTCCCCTTATAAGAACAGAATATTACGGGTATCTATGTTATGTCCATGTCCTGTATGTCTGCTGTCACGTAGCATAGAGAATGTAGTTCACTAATTAAGCTTAACCTGCTAACAATGTGTCTGTCACTTCAAGCCTGGGCGCCTGAGAGGCCTGCCCTTAGAGATTGTTATCCTGTGCTCCCCTCCCCCTTGTAACCACTGGAGGGTTAAAACAAGAATGGTGATGTAAAGCACGGGGAAAAAATGTTTGATTGTTTATGGACAAGAACGCGAAGAACTGATAAGAACTAATGATTACATAGAAGACTCATCACCTGAATAAGGACTGGCCTCCGGCGGAGTCATTGGGACATTTGGGGGAGGGATATGGGGCCCCTAATGGAAAAATCCACATAACAAGATGTAAGATATATAAGACCAGAGCAAAAATTAAAGTCACTCTCTTACTCTCACACTCTCTCACACTCTCACTCTCTCTCTCTCTCTCCTGTCTCTGTCTCTTTTTTTCTCGCCGACTCTACCCCTCCCAAGGGACTCCCTGGATCCTGCCTGGGCTGGACCCCGGCAACTAGCAGCTGTAGCAAGCCTCATAACTGAAGTACTTTATTATTTAAACCTTTTCTTTTTTTTTCTGCGGCGCAGAGCAGGCGTGCCAAATCTTAGTTCCCGGACGAGGGCTGGAACCTGCGCCCCCTGCAGTGGAAGCACAGTCTTAACCACTGGACCTCCAGGGACGTCCCCATTATTTAAACTTTTAAAAGAAACTAATTCCTTTTCTCCTCTTCCTAATAACCTAACTTTCTAACTTTACTGCTTGTAGGTGGTCCTTCTCCCCCCCCCCCCCCCCCCCCGCCTTTCTAGGGAGTTTTCAGAAATGCAAATGGCTCCAAAGTTATTTAAATTTAGAGAAGACCACCAGGTGGGAAAAGGGTCACAATTTAAGAAAATATATCCTTAAAAATTATGCCATCTTTTATACCCACACCTACTGCGTTTTTGTCATTAAAAGGCTGATACTCACCTTTATCTCGAAGAGGAAACACTTTAAAACCAGCAAATCTAACTCTGAAAAAAATCAATTATAGCACAAACTCCCTGAAATATACTGTTTCTCACAAATGGCCTCCGTTTCAGGAAGTAGGAACTTGAAATAAAACATAGCCTGTTATTGTCTCAGAGTATGGTTGTGTAATTCAACTCCGGGACTTTCAGCAGTTCTGCACCATAAGACACGCCCCTTTAGGAATTGCTTTAGTGAAAGGTATTCTGGGAGTTGTATTACTACAGAAAAGTTCCTTCTTCTAAAGAAAGTGCAAGAAAACTCCTTATTTGGACTAAGTCAGAATGGAAAGCCAGGAAAGAGACTGTTAGAAAGAAACAGTGAACATGACAATGTTTTTGATCCATTATCAAAAGAAATTCATGTTACGGCTCCATTCGGATCTCCATCTATTTGAAGAATTAGTGTGCAGAAATGAGCTTACTGTCATAAGGACACCTATATTACCAAGTTTTTTGAATTGAAAAATGAAGTTGGAATTTATCTCATAGAAAATCCTATTGGGCTGATTGGTTTAACAGTGAGGACTGTCAACTTGTGTTACATAGCGGGCATGCCCCTTCAATCTAAATCTGTGGCACCAAATCTTGACAAAAAATATCAAAAGTACATGAAGAGATTTTAAATGTTTAACAACATTTTATTGGAAAAGTTGTTGCCGTCAACAATATTTTAATTTTCTCAGTCCTTTTTGAGTCTGCTGGGTTAAAGAAGTGACTTCTCCGGTGAAGGAGTAAGATTTCATTAGTAGTAGTTTGATGTCTTGGTAAAGCCTTTTTGATATAGTTCCCCAAAATTGAGAAACTGAAAGATGAATAAGTGGGTGACAGCTCTTTCGAAAGGTTGGATGGTTTCCAACTCTGCTTCCCAACAAAATAGAAAAACTATTCAGCTACTAAGTATTTAAAGTACTAAATACTCAGTATTTAGACAACTTAAAATTTTTTTATGATAGATCACTATGTAATTCTTAATATATAACCTTAGAAGAAGTTCAAGTAACCAAATGACTTTGTATATCAAAATTCTTTCTATCTCCTTTTATTTATGTAAAGAGTCCCTCTTTTCCTTGTATGCATTTTTTTTTGTAGAATGCTGGTTTATTCTAGCTTTCAGTAACATTCATCCATGAACTAATTTTTAAAAACCCCATAAATCTCATTGAGAAATGCATTTTCCATAAAATCTTATTCTGTTTAATAGTTATTCATCAGAATATATCATTTATTTTTGTTTTTCTAATCTACTACGAATTCACAATACTTGTAATGTATAACTCAACATTTAAAAAATTAACACATAAAGTCTATGGCCAGAGGAAATAAAAGTGAAATTTAAAATGTTTAATTTTAATATCCACATGTTTTTATTGTAAAGAAATGATTTTTTTTTTTTGGCCGCACAACTTGGGGGATCTTAGTGCCCCAACCCAAACCCTCGGCAGTGAAAGTGCAGAGTCCTAACCACTGAACGGCCAGGGAATTCCCAAGTGATATGATTAAAGTAACTTCCAAGCATATAAACTAATAATATTAGAGGAAAATTCTATGGAGAAAGTGGAATGAAAATAAAAGTTTAAGGAGATGAATCATATAAACTTTACAGTTGTTAAACTTGTACATGTACAAGAACTTGTGCATGTGCTTTTAAATGGATGATGAGGTCATCAAATCACTAGCATATATAATTTCCATTGGATACATCTATAAAAGTTACTAAACATCTGACTTAGATCCTTCACAATTATTTAAAGTAATGATAAAAGATGAATATCAACTTAAAAACGTGAGAGTTGTTTTTCTAAAATTCTGTTTGAGATTAAATGAGCAAAAATGTTAGAAATTTAGTATTCTAAAGCCTAAAAGAGGGCATTGGCTACTTGGGAATGGAAAGAGAGAAAAGGGTACTGATACTTTTATCATCCTCATTGGAGAGATACAGTGAGGCATTTATCTTCCATATTATCTGGACAACAGTTGATCTGTCTTCAATGGGGATTTCTGGTAGAATTCCCAGAGCCATGGAAACACAAAGATAGTATTCTTCTTTATGATCACAATGTTGAGCGTTAGGAAGATTTCAAAGACAAAAATTCTCTGAGATGGAACTCTAATAACGCAAACCTTAAGTATTGTTAGTGAGATGTACGCTCATAAAAGAAGTACATGATATACTTAGAAAAACTGGTTGCACCATCATATTCATTTTTATTTTCTAGGTTTGACTATTTTCTAATCTTGATTATAAATCGCTGAAACAAGCTGCTACCATTCATTTGTTCAAATAACATGTTTAGAGTATTTATATTGTGCCAAGTGTTACATTGGTGCCATGGTTTCGGACTGACCACGTAAGAAATACCCTTAAGGCAATCACAGTGAGACATAGATTGGTGGATATATGGCTAGAAATTACCTGGAAAGATAGGTGTTAGCTCATAATATGAGAGATTTGTGTTTCATTCTAAGGAGTTTGAACTTTTATCTCGAAAACATTGGGGAATCATAGAAAATTTTAAGCAATATAGTAATAAAATCATATAACTATTTTAGAAAGAACACTCATTGTAGTAGGAAGGTTGGATTATGGAACAAGGTTTATTCCAGGGGAAGATCATGGTGGTGGATGGATTAGAAGGCAAGACTGGAGTTAGGAAATTGAGTTAGAAGACTACTGCACTGGTCTATACAGTGGTGATGACTAGACTTAATAAGAATAACAGTAGAAATAAAAAGTAGAAAGAAATATTCAGGAGATAGACGCACAGGCCTGGGTGAGAGACATAGAAGTATGGGTAAATGACTTAGAGGCTATCAAAAAATTAATAACTGTAGTTAGAGATTACCAAGGGAGGATGTGAAAAGTCACAAAGAGCAAGTGTGGTAATATCAGTATTCATGCAGGAAGAGAGGAGATGGGGAAAGAACGTGTAGATCATAGCAGAAAAAACAAAACAAAATTATGCTCTAAAAACAGGACTGGCTATATAATCTGTGGGATCTTTTGTCCAAAAATTAAGAATTTCAAGATGGCAACATCAGAGCCAGGCATGAGGCCCTGAGTATGGGGCCCTGTGCCACTGCCCAAGTTACACCCCCATGAAGCCAGCCCTTTCTAAAAGCCAGGTAGGTTAGAATGATGGAGTTGTTGGGTCATATTTCAATGAAGTGAGAGTGGTCAACAGTACTAAATGATACAGAGAAATGAAAAAGGATGAGGATAGAAAAGTGTCCATTGGCTTGGCAAGTAGGTCAAGCATAGCTTTAGCAAGAACAAATTCAGTGGAGTGGTGGTAGAAAGCAGATGAAATATTTTTAAAGTCATAGTAAGATAGAGTAGAAAAAGAATCTCTTTGTCTTAGCCTAGATTAAATAAAATACCTAGGTGGAGCCTATTTTTGGAGGGGATTACACTCCTTGCAAAGCTCTTCAGTGATGGAGCACTATGAGCTCAAGACCAACTTAACCCTTTTATTATATAACTAATTACATAATAAATGTGAAGGCCACAAACAGCAGGGAATAATGATATTTCTATGGGAGTCATGGCCAGAATGTCATTCTGGAACTTTCTTCTCAGAATTAGTTGTCAGCACAATGATGGTAAGCATAAGGAAAGAACACGAGATGGAGGACAAAAAGAGAACTTATTCCAGGGATGACATTTTTCTGAGGAAGATTTTCTATTTTATTTTATGAGAAAATGAAATTATTGTATTATAAATTAATGTATATTGTCTAATCCCTCAGTAATATAAAAAGTCATTATTTGTTAGGATGCTAGTAATTCATTAGATTTCAAAAATTAATGGAGAAGCACTAACAAATGAAATGTAAATACTTAAATATTAAAGGAGAGGAGGCCTTTCTAGGTGGCGCAGTGGTTAAGAATCTGCCTGCCAATGCCGAGAACACGGGTTTGATCCCCGCTCCAGGAAGATCCCACATGTCGCGGAGCAACTAAGCCCGTGTGCCAAAAAAAAAAAAAAGGAGAGGAGGTTTTGGGTTTTTATCTTTTCTTTTACTAAAAATTACACTGATAAGGAGTACTATATGACAAAGTTTAGATTCAACAAGGCAAAGATTAAGTTACTTGATTTGGAGGATATGTGACAGGTAGAAATAATGCATCCTTCCCCCTAAAACTGGCCCTTCTTTTCCGGCTTACAAAGCCTCTGGCTCTCATAATAAATGACTGGGGATTCCAGGATCAGGATCCACTGAGGACTCTCCCAATCCACTGGGCTCCTCTAACCAAAAAACCATATTAGTGTTCTTTTGTTGCCTGAAAATTACCGCAAATTTAGCAGCTTAAATCAGCACCCATTAAATGATCTGTTCTATGAACTAAATATAAATTATTTATAAAGAAAGATGCATTTTAAATGTCTATATAATGACTTTATAACTAGAGCATGGACATTTTATAAGTATTTAAGAATTTAGAGGAAAGGTAATAAAGGTTGTTCGGTATACAAAAACAAAAAGAAGACTGCACTCATTTATTATTCCAAGGTCTCATCAGTCAGAAATCTGGGCACATTACAGCTGAGAATGCTGCAGTTCTCATGTGAGGCTTGGGGTGTCTCCTTCAAGGCACATTCAGGTTGTTGGCAGAATTCCAAATATAGGACCAAGGTTGCCATCTTCTTGGTAGCTGTTGGCTGGGGATCACTCTCAGCTCCTGGGTGTCAACCACAGTTCCTTGCTGTGTGGTTTCCGTAGACAGTTCCTGACATGGACGTTTGCTTCCAGGCCAGCAGGGACATGTGTCTGACTTCCTGAAGGGCTGAGCCCTTTGAAGGATTCACATGTGTAGGTCCAGCCCAACCAGAAAAACTCCCTTTGGGTTCAAAGACAACTGATTAGAAACCTGGTCACAGGAAGATATCCTATCATATTCATGGATTCTGCCCACACTCAAGGCAAGGAGACTTTACAAACTGCGTATACCAGGGGGTGAAAATCTTTGGGGTCATCTTTGAATTCTGCTTACCACACAATTTCCCCACAACTGCCCAGGGAGGGGCAGAACAGATGGCCCGAGACAGACTGACTCCTCTTCTCCCTCTCCCCCTCCAGGTGCCCTGCCTCTGGGGGGTCCAATTTTCTCCTCACCGTCTGATCACTCTCTTGAGAGCCTGAATTTTACTGCAGTTCTTCACATGTGAAAAATATTGAGACATCAAAGCATTAAGTGAGACCTTTCTCTCAGACTTCTTTCACTTGGTTCTTCTTAAAAAAGCTTTGTGTGTGTGTGCATGGAACCATATTGCTCGCAAATGAGACCAAAATCCAAACAGTTTGAAAAAGTACACAATGAGAAATCTCTCCCACCTCCACCTTCTACCCTCTGTCTCCCCAATTCTTTTTCTCAGGTTAACCAGTATTACAGTTCCATTCTTGGATCTCCTTGTGGATAGTTCAGGCACTTACCGACATTTCCTCACCCCCAACAAATACAGCATTTTTGTTTTGTACTTTGCTTTTTTGCTTTAAACGTGCATCCAGCAGATCTGTCCACATAGATCTAAATTGTTTTAACTATCGTCGCTTGACCTCCAAATTGGGAGAAAGTGAAGCCCAGACTAGTTTTTCTTTATTCTCATTACTTTGGGCCTACTCCTGTCTCCCATTTAGGGGATAATGGGAAAAGAGCTAAGTGAGTTATCTCAGTTCATTCTGAATGTTTTCACAGGTTGGCAGAGCGCATCAGCCCTGCGATGGAGCGCTCCTGAACTGAGTTCCTCCAAATCTGAACATCTGAGCTGGACCAGGAAGAGTTAGATGAGTTTGTATTCAAGGTGCTTAGAGTCCACTGAGCAGAAGGCGAGTACCATAGAACACAGTTGCCAATAGGCAACACAAAAAACCATCACTTTCTTTTTTTTATAGTGCATGATTGTATTACCATAAATTAGCTTCTATTTTTGATTTTTAAGTGAAACATAATAGGCTTCCGGGTACATCAGCTTAATTACGGGCCAATGAAAGTATCTAAAAATTGTTTTTTAGATCCTTTCCATGGACAAATATTTTTGTAGTTCCAAACATGCAGGTAACAGAATTAAAAATTATGTTGCAACCCATATGGTAGAGGTGAGGGGTGGTGATAGAAGGGGAAACAGTTACTGAAAGGGACATCATCAATTGAATATGAGAGCTGAGACAAAATTTTACTTTATTGTTTAACATGAACACAATTTGGAAATTTCAATCTGTTCAAAGCTAGATAGAAATTTATTGAATTGTAGGCATTTTGTGTTATTTTCAGATTAAATGATTCATCACTGATAATTCAGATAGTAAATCCCTCTTTTTTTGTATCAACAACATAGATGCCTAGTGTTTTCTTCTGTTTTGCTTTGATAAACAATTCTGGTCTGACTTTTGGGGTATCATTTCTCTGATGGCTTTCTTTTAATCTCCCTAATTAGTAGCCTAGGAATACTTAAACCCTCCAGAAAGCATTTAGCTTACTCCTTATACCCCCAGCAACCCGCACAGCATTTGGCTATATCAAGGAAAGTTAACCAAGTTTTAAAGCCATCCAAAGCCTTCCTTCATTAAACTAACAGGAAAGGAGTTTAACCACATTCTGTCTAATTAAAAAGATGTTGAAAGCCCATGAGCAGTTAAGAGTGCAAGAGAAAGTTCTTGAAACTTCAAAATCAAAGAATGGGTTTGTCAAAATGACACAACCACATCGAAACCAAAACAAAAATTTTCTCCTTTCCGAAAAGAAAATCTGTAAATAAGAGGGCTTCAAAACTGATTTTCAGCAGGTATGTTCTCATCAGCACATGCGTGATGGTAGCACATGCTGGAATCCTTACATTTCTTCACAATGATGTTACTTTGGCTGAGGTATTTCCACATGGGCTTTTAGTAATTCACTTGTTTTCAAAGAAATCATAGCCTGAGATGAGGATATTTTATAAACCTCTTCCTATAATATCTAGTAAACTTTCATCAAAGTCCTACTGTGTTCCTTTAACAGAAAGACATTTTCATTATGAAAGAATGATATTAATGTTTTTCTGTAAATGCTATTGTTACTCTAATCTTTGATCTTAAATAACAGTAAAACAAGTAAAGTCTGTAGTAGAACTGTAAAATAATCTCTTCTATTAAAAATGTTTCTAGTGGTTTTACACAAACAGAAACAGTAACAAAAGAAATTATTACAGAGTACTTTGCCTAATTTACATATTAGTGATTTAAAATCTTTTTTTTTAATTGAAATACAATTGACTTACATAGTATATGAGTTTCAGGTGTACAACATAGTGATTCCACATTTTTATATTTTATGAAATGATCTCCATGGTAAGTCCAGTTATCATTTCTCACCAAAGTTATTACAATATTATTGACTTTATTCCCTATCTTGTATATCTCTGTGACTTACTTTACAACTGGAAGTTTGTACCTCTTTATCCCCTTTCCCTATTTTGCCCATCTTCCCATATCGCTGACAACTGCCAGTATGGTCTCTGTATCTATGAGTTTGTTTCTGTTTTGTTATGTTTGTTCACTTTTTTTTTTAAGCTACCACATATAGGTGAAATCATACAGTATTTACCTTTCTCTGATTTATTCCACGTATCATAATGCCCTCTACATCCACCCATGTTGTCATAAATGGCAAGATTTCACCCTTTTTATGGCTAATATAACCTTGTATATATTTACCATATCTTCTTTAGCCATTCATCTATTGGTGGACACTTAGGTTGTTTCTTTATCTTGGTTATTGTACATAATGCTGCAGTGCATATACCTTTTCAAATTTGTGTTTTCATTTCTTTTCGATCAATACCCCAGAATGGAATTGTTGAATCATATGGCAGTTTTTTTTTAAATTATTTGTGGACTCTCCATACTGTTTTCCAAAGTGGCGGCATCAATTTACACTTCCTCCAACAGTGCACAAGGGTTTCCTTTTCTCCAAATCCTTGCCATTACTTGTTTGTTGTCTTGTTGATAATAGGTATCCTGACAGATATGAGGTAATATCTCATTGTTGTTTTGATTTGCATTTGCCTGACGATTGGTGATGCTGAGCATCTTTTCATGTGCCTGTTGGCCATCCATATTGTCTTCTTTGGAAGAATGCCTATTCAGGTCTTCTACCTTTTTTTAATTTTTATTTTTTTGGATATTAGTTGTATGAGTTCTTTGTATATTTTGAATATAAACTCCTTATCAGATATATCATTTGCAAATATCTTCTACCATTGAGTATCTTGCCTTTTGTTTTGTGATGGTTTCCTTCACTGTGCAAAAGCTTTTTAGTTTGATGTACTCCCACTTGTTTTTGTTATTTTTATCCTTGCCTGAGGAGACAGACCCCCCAAAATACTGCTAAGCCCAATATCAAAGAGTGTATTGCCTATGTTTTCTTCAGAAGTTTTAGGTTTCAGGTCTTATGTTTAAGTCTTTGATCCATTCTGAGTTTATTTTTGTATATGGTGTAAGAAAGTGGTTCTATTCTTCTGCATGTAGCTGTCCAGTTTTCCCAACACAATTTATTGAAGAAACTCGTTCCCCCATTACATATTCTTGCCTCCTTTGTCTAGATTAATTGACCATAGATGCATGGGTTTATTTCTGGACTCTATTCTGTTCCTTGATCTGTGTCTGTTTTTGTACCAGTACCATACTGTTTTGATTATAAAGCTTTGTATTATAGTTTGAAATCAGGAGCATGTAGCCACCACCAAGTGTCCCTTCAAACCTTTAAGGAACAGAAACTTTTCAAATGTGCACTCTTGGCTGTTTCTCAACTTGCACAAAGCCATTTTCAGTTCAAGGCCCATTGTTTTTAACCAGTTGTCAGAGGGAGAAAACCATTACTGAGATTAGATTCTGATCTGGAATTGAAGGCTTAGTCAAATTTCATTTTGGGTCATTTAATAAATCAGATAAGTAATCTTAAAGAAAAGAAAAAAATGGAATAATGTTCAGCATCATGAAATTTAACAGTTGTTGCATTTTCTCTATGTGTTATCAATAACACCGACTTAAATAGTCCCTTGCAGTTTATAAAGCATTTTCACATCTTATTTAATTTTAAAGTTTAGAAACTAGAAACTCCAATTCTTTTTTTTATTAATTAATTATTTTATTTATTTATTGGCTGTGTTGGGACTTCATTGCTGCACAGGGGCTTTCTCTAGTTGCGAAGAGCAGGGGCTACTCTCCCTTGCAGTGCATGGGCTTCTCATTGTGGTGGCTTCTCTTGTTGCAGAGCATGGGTGCTAGGTGTATGGGCTTCAGTAGTTGTGGCACATGGGCTCAACAGTTGTGGTTCGCAGGCTTTAGAGCACAGCCTCAGTAGTTGTGGCACAGGGGCTTAGCTGCTTTGTGGCATGTGGCAATCTTCCCAGACTAGGGCTCGAACCCATGTCCCTTGCATTGGCAGGCGGATTCTTAACCACTGCACCATCAGGGAAGCCTGGAAACTCCAATTCTGATAATATTATTTTATTGTGTGAGTTTATTGGTGTCAAATTGCATGACTTATCTTCCACCTGCTCTACTGTTCTTTGATTGAAGAAAGATACTATGACTGTCTCTCTTTCAGGGAAGAAACAGTAAATGTTGATGATTAACAAAATTGCAGCCTTACAGGAATCTGCCTCACTTAAAGATGCACCCCCTCCTTCCTCATGCTTATGCTTCTTGATTACATGTAACTTTGAGTGTTCAATAGTTAACCCCGCCTCAGAACCTCTTTATCAAGCGGTGAAGCAGCAAGCATCACTGTTATTTTATTGCCAGTGAAGCAGACCCATAAACAAACACTCTCCTGAAGTCAAGGACAGAACCCAGACAAATGAGTGGCTTCCATCAGACATTTACCAGAACTGGTGGGCGGTTTCCCAAGCCTTGAAGTAAGCAGGCCACTATGACCTAGGTCACCGCCAGCTTTGTCCTCCCACTGCTGTTCTCAGTCCTTTTTCTCCCCACACAGTCTCCTGTCTCCCTCTAGACACCTATTGTCTTCAGGCTGTCTCCACCTTTGGTTCATCCCAAATCTTCTCCCTGAGGCAGGCAAATAGTATATCACCTTATTTAAGGTATAAAGGACTCCTGGGAGGTTGAGTATGTCCCGTTGCACCTAATACTAGCCCTTACTTTTGGAACCCGAGACCCTGGGTGTTGCGTGAGGAGTGCCTTCAGGTGGATGGGGAGAGAGGCAGCGCCTGGACGCTCGGGTGTAAAGACCATGGGGTAGCAGGAGGCTGGTTAAGAGCTCTGGAGCAAGTTCAGATCCTGCCTCTTCCTCGCCCCGAAACTTATCCGCTCACTGGGCCTCAGCTGACTCATTTGGAAGGTGGACTTACTCTCCCGACCGTGAGGATTAGATAAGAATCGTGTGCGCCCCGCACCGCCTCTCCCCACCCCCATCCCAGGCCAACACTTGCTGTGTGGGGAAGTCGCCTTTAATGTTGAAGTGATTCCGTTCCCTTTTCAAAATTCCACTAGCCAGTCACATCCTCTTCGGAGGGGCCATTGTTCGGGAGGTGGGGTCGCCGCCGGTTTACCACGACCAAACCCGACCTGGGGGCTGGGCTTTCTCCTCTGAACGGTCGACGGATGCGGATGCCCAGAAGGCGGGGGCGGGAAGGCACCGGGGGGCGGGGGCAGGGGTTGGGGGTGGGTGGCAAAGGCCGGGCGGAGTCTAGGAGTCTCCGCGCTTTCGATTTTAAAGGCTCAGAGGAGGGGGCGCACTCAGTCCGCCAGTGGAAGGAGCAGCCGCGCGTGCCGGAGGGTCTGGAGCCCGCAGGCCCCCCGCTCCCCCGGCTGGGTTGCGTCTGCGTCCCTCTCTCCCCTCGGCCCTGTCCCCCCGCTTCGGCTCACACCTGCTCCCCCTACTCCCATCCCCGACCCCGCCGAGTCCCGCGCGCACGCGCGGCGGTGGGCGGCGAGCATCGCCCGACCCAGCGCACGTCCCTGAGCCTAGTGCCGAGCCCGGAAACCAAGGGGAAGTTCACGGACCCTGGGACCCTAAGGTACCTGTCTGGTGGCGCCTCTGGGGGGTGAAGTGGGGACTGTGTCTTTTCTGTTTATCGCGCGGAGAGGGAAGCTTTGTCAAGGAGTCTTCCGGGGCGTTGCTCAGAAAGTCATCACCTGCTCCTCCCGCCGACTCGGCGGCGGGTAGACGCTCGAGCGATTATTTACGGCGTCATCTCAGCTTTACAAAATACAGGAATTATAAATGGAGCCGGGGAGCACTGAAAAGGAGATATTGGAGATGGGATGTAAGTGGTTTCCTTGTACTTTTCTGTGCTTTGCAGAGCTCCCCCCCCCCCCCATCGGTAAACAAAAAGGAATTCCATGTATTATGAAGTGTAGCTCACCGAACGGTCGCATGTAGACCCGCCTTGCTTCGGCCTGCTTGGTTAGGAAGATAACGTAATCCGTGGTTTTCTGGAACTTTCTCTAGCTTTCAGATTGAAAGGAGGAATTTGCCAAATTTTCTGGAGCGGGAATACACCCTGAGCCTCGCAGCGGAAGTCCGCAGCCGCGGTGAATCGGACTCGGCAATCTAGGCTGGCTGCAGGCCAATCGGGGAGAGTGGGAAAAGGAAGACACCGTCTCTGGAAAAACCTGAGCCTTACTAAGTTTCACCTTCTGCTAATTTTGGTTTTCACGACACCTTTAGCAAGACCTGTTGCTTAAGTAAGTATTGATTCTGCTGAACAGTAGCGTTCATGTGTATCTTCCAAGCCACACTGCAGGGTGGTGACCTGGTGAAAGGGGGTCAGGATAGCTGTCTTTTGCTGTGCTTCCAAGTTTCTCTTCCCTTTCTATTAGCTCAGTGCCAGCAAAGTTATTATAGTTCAATTCTTAACACCAGTATTACTGTATGTCAGATATCATTAGTGTTTTACAGCTTTTTGATGTCAGAGATCATGGTTTACCTGCTTTGATGATAATCTCCAACTCCATTTAGTTCCGTAAAAATCAGATGGTTTGTGACTTTGTAAAGAAAGTATTTGTTGTATGTTTGAATAGATATTAGATGCACATGGTTTAAAATTCCAAAGGTACAGAGTGTGCAATGAAAAGTCTCCTTTCCACCCCTCACCCCAGTTTCCCTCTCCAGAGGTAACCACTGTTACCGCTATATAAACTCATTGTTCTTATGTTTCTTTGACAACTTAGGCCAAACAGATTTGAAAAAGCTGCTTCTGAGCATCTGCACACTAGTGATTTTTTTAAATAAAAGATCCAACAATTTTATTATTTTAGTTTTTTGTTGTTGTTGTTAGTTTCTGTCTTTTCTCTTTTTCCACTGACCACTCTGAAATGTCAGATTCAGGTCACTTTGTAGAGGGAAGCTGCAGCTCTGGAAATTAATGAATAGGTTAGTTTCTGAGTTCCTTGAGGTCAGAAACCATGGTGTATTCAACTTTGGAACTCCCTAACAACCCACCATAATTACCAGTGACATGCCAACATCCATACACCCAGGCTTAAGGATAACTGATACTCGACATAACCTGGTGAATCTGCCTCGACATAGCCTCTGCCTCTTATGAGGAGCCAGTGACAGTGTATTTGCCTCCCCAACACTAGATTCTAGGTTGGTGTCCTGCTAGTTCTAACACACACACCTCCATGGCGCTCTTCTCTACTGGTTAGCTGCTATAGTTTGTGAAATAACTGGTAACAGGGAGTAATGTTTGTAGTGCACAAGAGAGAGGGTGCATTTCTGTCCTGTTTCAATCCTGCCTTTGACACTGGCTTTGTGACCTGGGCTACTTAGCTAAACCCTCTGAGACTTCACTCCCTCATCTGTGAGGTGGTGATTCATAGGGTTACTTTGAAAATTAAGTAAGACAGTATGTATAAAGGGCTAGCACTGTGCTTGGCACATGAAAGGCATACAGTAGGTGGCAGCCTTTTTTTTTACTGTCAGGCTTTGTAATCATTTCATACATTCATAAGATAACTGAGTGCATATGTCAGGGTACATTGTGACTCAGTAACAGCTTACAAGAAGGGTTGATTTCTTGCTCATGTTACGAATCTCTATGGCTCTGTCTTTGGCCCTTCCCTCTGGGACCCCACAGTGAGCGCTCCTTTTGTGGACCACGGATGTGGCATATGGAGAGAGGAGAGGCCTGTGTACACAGTGGTTTTGAAAACCTACACTTGGAAATAAGCTTCCATGTGATTTCCACTCACATTTCATTGATATGGTTGTCACTAGAGTGGGAAGTGTCATCTTTCTGAAGGGGCAGAAGCAGCAGAGATAGGTGGTGAGGGGCAGCAAATATTTGACAGTAACATGGTCTGCCTCAGTGTTTGTTGGAGGGTCACAACTGTGAACCCAGACGTTCATCAAAAGCTGAAAATTGATTCAAGACACTTAAAAAATAGCCACGGATGTGTAAACCAGAATGCCAGATTTTTCCTTTAATGTATCTGCCCTGGGTACTAGGCAGAAGAGCCTTATGGAGCAAAATTTTCTTCATGGTGAATTTGCTCAAGTGACTGAATTCTGAGCTACTAGGTTATATAAAAAACCACAGAAACAAAGTTTGGGCATTACCAAAAGACTATATTCAGAATATACCATGTTTTAAACTCCAGGTCTCCTTTTGGAACTGTTGTTGTCCAATGTCCAAGAATGAATTAGGGTGATGGCAGGGTATCCTAGACAAGGCAGAGATCATGACAGATTCTTGCTCTTTCTCTTTAGGCTCTTTACTTGTTATCAGCTAATTCTTGTCAACCACTCATCTGGTCAACAGATCTCATGATTTGTTATAATTATTCTCTTTGAAGCTCTCTGCTTCTTAAATAATGACTTTGTTATTGTAATTAAAGTATTTTCAAATCACGGTGATTAACCACTTCTACCCACTGTGTGTTAATTCTTGCTGCCTTTGGTTTCATAGTAATTTTTACCACCCTTGGCCCAAGATTTTGAGCGTTCCTTTCTCTTTTTCTGCTTATAGCTGGACATTTGTTGTCTGCTTGGGTGAGGCAGTATGAAATAATAATGTCCAAAAAGAACCTATTATGAAAGTAAATTTAAAATTAAAAATATACTTCTAAATGAAGAAAAAAGAAATTTTGCTTGTCATTCGTTAAGTAATTGAATAAATCGAGTTTGATTTTTAGCAACACAACTTTGCAAAACAGAAAAAAGGATTGTATTTTAAAAGTAAATAGCAGCAAGCATGGAAAGAAAACATTCTGTTTTTTTTCTTTTTGACCAGCATAATTTTGATACCAATATCTAATACAGACGGCAAACAAAAACCAATAAAACTACAAATCAACTTCACTTAAGGCTGTTGCTCCGCAAACCCCACCGTAAATACTGCATCGTATTTAAGGAATGCAGGGAGCATATCTGTAAATATTTACAGATATGTAAATATATCCATTTGTATTATTAATTGAAAAATGCAAGGTCTAGAACTAAATACAGTACTAGTATTTGTATTTGTATTGTTAATTGAAAAATGCAAGGTCTAGAACTAAATACAGTATGTTCTATTTGTGTAAGAAATTTTTTTCTCTCTGTGTAGGAATGTATGTGTCTTTGCACAGAGTTTTGCTTGCTGTGTAAAGGAGACTTCCGTAAGGATAAAAGCAACTTTTGCAGTGGTTGAGTCTAGAAGAGTAAAAAAAAAAAAAGGATTAGGGTGGAGATAAGCTACTTTAAAAAATCCCTTTTAAGTGTTTGAATTTTTAAATCATGTGCATGTAATTCTTTTAAAATAAAGTGGCAGTTTTGTGTCATAGGTTTTTGTAACTAATTCTTCTGTCTTGTTTACTGCTTGAACTACTCCACTGAGTATTAAAGGTGCATGTAGTGAAGTGGAGGTGGGGGGCGCCACGGGGCCATGCGCTCTATAGAGGGATGCGGTTAACAGCAGTTAAATTGTGCTGCTTGTGGTTAATGACAGTTTGTCTGTCCAGTCATTACAGGTACAGACTGTGATATTTAGAACTACCTTGTGGAGACTTTTTTTTTTTAAGTAAAAAGTGTATAATGTCGAAATTAAAAAATTAGAGAATAAAATAAACTTTTAAAGCGGTTACTATTTTTAACCCTTTCCCTACTAGAAATCTAAGTCAGGATATAAAGGAGAAATGTTGCAGTTATTTGTTTATAACTTTTACATTTCTTTAATCAGGATAATATATAATACGTCAAAGGTCACAGAAATCCATACCTGAGTGTGGCAGTTATTCATCCTGTTCCACCCAAAACAATACAAAATTCATAATACATTAGATTTTAATTCGGTTAATAAATGGTAGGTTTTCTTTATGTGTATATCCTCTGAGGGTGTTCAAACCAAAGGGTTTCTGTATTCCTGATTTTCTTTTTAAAGTACAGTTGTCATATTTGGTCTGGGACCAAGTCACTCTATTTAAATGAGAAAGGAACTGAAGGTTCTTTATGCTCCCCCCAAATTGCTTCATCAATAATCATTCCTTGTTATTGTCCAGATTCTATGTGTGGGCTTACTGTCAAACTAGAAATGAAAACTAGAGAGGAAAAAGTAATGCACCAGTTTGTATGGGGCTTGGTGTAAGATTTCACATATCTACTAGTTAACTGAAAATATCCTGCCTATGTATTGTTTTCTTAAAGTCTAAATAAATCACCTATCAGGAGATTTTCATCAGAATGTTAGAATCAAAAATCTCAATGCCTGATGTATGGGAGTGAACTAACCTGCTGATTTGATTGTTGTAGGCAGGTCAGATTCTGGTGCACATCATGTCTAATTTCGAAGATGCTGACACTGAAGAGACAGTAACTTGTCTCCAGATGACTGTTTACCATCCTGGCCACCAGCGAAGTGGAATATTCCAATCAATAAGGTTTTTTAACCGAGAGAAACTCCCCTCCAGCGAAGTGGTGAAATTTGGCCGGAATTCCAATGCCTGTCATTATACCTTTCAGGACAAACAGGTTTCCCGAGTACAGTTTTCTCTGCAGCTGTTTAAGAAGTTTGATAGCTCAGTTCTCTCTTTTGAAATTAAAAATATGAGTAAGAAGACCAGTCTGATTGTGGACAACAAGGAGCTGGGCTACCTAAATAAAATGGACCTGCCACACAAATGCATGGTTCGGTTTGGCGACTATCAGTTCCTGATGGAGAAGGACAATGGAGAGTCATTAGAATTTTTTGAGATTCAATTTTCTTTGTCTACCAGACCACTCTTGCAAGAAAACAACTGGCTACCACAGAAGCCCATACCTGAGTGTGGCAATTATTCATCCTGTTCCACCCCAAACAATTCTCCTATAGAAATGGGTGAAAATGAATGGTAAACGCAGAGGGCTAAGAGAATCATGGAGGATGAAGAACTCTGTAGACACTTTATAGACATTCCACTTAATAAGAATTTCTTAGTTTAGTATGTTACTGTCATCTGTTATGAAATCTGGTGTTATCATTTGAAGTCTGTAACTTGTATTAGTCATTGATTTAGTGACCTGTTGCATTTCTGGATGTGTGAAGAATTACTGTAAGTGTATATCTGTGAGCATCAGTGTGCAAGAAGTATCCTTTGTGATGAAGGAATAGTGTTCTCAAAATAAGGTTATGTTGTTTTCTTTTTATGCCTGATTTTTGGTCCTGTGTTTTATATTGTCTCCTTTTGATTTGTAAGTTATCATCTCTTGGTTTAGTCATGTTATTTCACAGCAGCCATTTATTTTTAAGGTCAGGGCTACAAGCAAGTTATTATGGGTGTTGTAGCCTATTGGTACTTGTAGTACCAGCATATTGGAACAGAGCATAAAATGTTTTAGCGCGTCATTGTGGTTTTAATATGGGAAACTTATTGGAGCAATAATACGTTGATTTTCTGTTTTTTTCTCTATACAATTATACTGTTTATTCCCAGGAATACAGTTCTCCTTGTCTATACTCAGTATTTAAAACCAATATTTTAAACATTTTAACGAACCACTGTGTTTAGAATTCTTTTCCTTTTTCTTTTGTTTTTGTTTTTTCTTTTTCTTGGCCATGCCACGTTTCTTGTGGGATCTTAGTTCCCTGACCAGGGATTGAATCCGGGCTCCTGGCAGTGAAAGTGCTGAGTCCTAACCACTGCACCCCCAGGGGTTCCCAATTTTTCATTTTTCTTACCAAATTTTAAATAGTTTTTTATGCATGGCAGTTTTAAATTGCATGAATTCAAAATTTTAACAGCATCCACGTACACAATAAAGTCAAAGTTTAATTCTCTAGCCATTTTCCTTGAAACTCTTTCTGAAGAAAGGAAAGAACTGTTTTTAGACTACTCTAAGGGGGACTGAGTAGCTGCAGGCAGAGGCTGTGGCTGGGGATTCAGACACAGCCAGCTGTGCCCCTCAGTGCGTACTGGCTCCGTCCTCCATTTGTTCCTCAACCCACATAGAGGCACAAGGCCACCAGTAGCACTCAAGTGTTATATGTGCTTGATCAGCCACCCAAAGAGAACCTTACCTCCCAATTCCAGTCCAAGAGAAGGGTCCGCTTGGGTCAGGTGCCCACGCGTCTACCAATCAACTCAGTGACCATGTGGATAAGAAAAGCATTTTCTCAAAAAATGGCCACAGTGGGATGGGGTTGAGAGCAAACAAAATGTTGATGTTTGATACTAGGTACTGCAGCTAAGTTGTGAAACTTTCAGTTCACCTCTGAAGGACTCATTTGTCCCAGGAAACTGATTTTTATTTTGGGCTCTTTAAGTAGAGGGGTGCATTAATCGGTGCCAGTGTTACAGTCATAGGCAGCCTCTTCTTGAACCTGCAACTTCATGACAAGGGGGTGCTTTCCAATGGTGAAATCTCATATGCCATATGATTATATAGCCATATTCTGGAGGATTTTGTCTCTACTGTCTACTGCATTGACTGACTTGAAGAAGCATTACTTTTAGGCTCTAACATGAGGGTAGTATTAGTTTTAATACGTGTAGAAAAATTAGCTATAATCTTATTACTAGGAGATAACTATTGTTACTATTTTGTGTGTATATATTTGGTAGGTGCTTCCATGTTATCTCATGGCCCTTTTAGCTTTTTCAGATCTCTAACACTTGTTTAATTCCTTATAGTAATAGTTATCTGTTAAAATAACAGGTGTGGTTACTATTTTACCATCTGGACCCTGACTGAAACAATTAGATCTTTCATTTCAGGTGATGATCAAGGAAGAGCTTGGAAAACTGAGGTTGGAATCTACTGGGTTTCTAGTTGGTACAAGTTGTCCATAAGTCCAATCACTCGTCATTCTAGTATTCGACCTACATGAAAATATTTATTTGGCCAAGTTTCTCTTTAAGCAGTGCATTTAGCACAGGGACATTGGTGAAAAGAAAAGGAAAGCAGTGGTTTTAGTTCTGTTGCTGGTTTCAGCATTTTGTTGCTGGTGCAGGGCCCCTGAGGGACTAGAGATGAGCCTGTCTGGCAGTGCTTACTAGCGTCTTCACAAAAGAGATCATCGTGAGATGCAAGGGAACACAGCAGCTTTCTTAATACTGTTAGTGGAATCATTTCTCAAAAGCCTAAACCAAGGTAGTAACATTTTAAAACAGGAAACTTCTGAGGTTACACAGTCAAGATAAGGTGTGACATAGGAATTCCCTGGTGGTCCAGTGGTTAGGACTCCATGCTTGCACTGCCGGTTGAGTCCCTGGTCAGGGAACTAAGATCCCCACAAGCCGCACGGCAGCATGGCCAAAAAAAAAAAAGTATGACAGTGGAACTTCACCTTAGGTCAAAGTGCCTTTTTACAATAATATCATTTTTGATATCTTAAAACAATTTTTCAATTATCCAAAGTTAATTTAGATAGACTAAACAGTTAAAAAAAACACAAAAAACCTCCAAACTTCAAAAAACCCTCAAAAACAATTCTGCTGTATAATTCCTTTAGAAAGGAAGTATGTATGGTGTTGACCATAGGCTCTGAATCATACTGCCTGGATTTAGCTACCATTTCCTGTGTAATTTGTCATAAACTCTGAGTTTCAGTTTCCCCTTCTGAAAAACAGGGATTAAAACAATGCCTCCCTCAAAGGGTTTCTGTGAAAATCAACTGAGCTAAAGTATGTAGAAACCTTACCACTGTGTTACACATAGTACATTATTATGAACAGCACTGAGCACAAGTAGGTCCTTATATTTAATGGTCACATATAAAAGATTTATTACTTACTTCTGGGTGTCAGAAAAAAAACTCCGTTAATTTGTAATATTAACAAAAATCCATGACAATTTATTGGGTTGGCCAAAAAGTTCACTTGGGTTTTCCCATATGAGGTCACAATATCACTTTTTCCAATTTAATTTCATTCTCAGCTTTAATGTTTCCTGAGGATAAGAATCAGACACTGGAAATCTGTGTTTTACACTGGATGATTCTTTTGTGACCTTCTTTACTGTCAGATAATCAGTTACTAAGTAAACAAAGATGGGAGAACATAAATATATTTGATATACAATCTTTTTTAGATGCCTGTGTTCTAAAATTATGATTAGAACACCTTTACATAATTAAAGTAAAATGAAAATTCTAACTTCAACTAAAAAGATGTATTTCTGTAATTACTGGGGAAAAAAGTAGGCTTAATTCCTGGTTATACCATTTTAAAAATTCTAGCATCTTAAATAAAAACCCTCACACAACTCCACATACCCTCCAGTTACCCCATTTCTCTGCTCTGACAGCAACTTTTCAAATAAATTGTCTACACTGGCCGTTGTTTATTCTTCACCCCTTATAAGATACTTCTCAGTTTCCATCCCTTCATTTGAAAAAATAACATGCAACAATATGCATGTTCCCAAACCCAGCTGATGCACCTGTCCTTTTCTTTCAGTGCCCAAGTAGCATTTGATGTCATTGACTCTTTTTCTGGCTCTGGGGACACCACATTCTTTGGTTCCTCAAGTTCCTCCCGTATCTGTTTCTTTTGGCCCATTCTCTCCCCTGACTTCTAAAAGTCAACATGTAGTTGGGCTTCTCTGCCTATCTGCTTCCTCGGGGGTCTCAGCTGGAATAATGACTTAAATTACTATTTAGCTACTGCTGACTCCTTAACTTGTACCTATTCTTCTCTGAGCTGCAGACATATATCCCATCACCTACTTGATAGACATCTTCATTCAGATTTTTTATAAATGCCTCAAATTTAACTTCCCAAAACAGAACTCTGAATTTCCTCTAATTTCCCAAACCGGTTCCTCCCACTACATTTATTAAGTCAGAAACCAAGAAGTTATTATCAAGAGTAGCTAGAGCTGCTAGTTTGGCTGTCATCCTTCTGTAGATTTGGCCAATAGGGAGACAATGAGCTCAAATAGATTTAGTTTATCACTTAGACAGCAAAAGCAAGACCAGCGTGGAGTCAATGTCCTGTATCCCTGGTCGCTAGGGATGTCCGTAGCTGACACTGAATCAGGGGAGGCAGATGACAGATGCCTCAAGTGGAGGATAGCTCTATTACTGAGGCGTCTCTAAATTCCAACCAAGCAGTTTTATTAGCCTACATCTGTACCTGAATGTGGGTGAGGTGGAAATCCCATGCCTCACTGGAACCAGGGAGTGGGATCAGAACTTGCCTCACGGCAGCCTTCTTCAAGATAGGGAGGCAGATGATAAACAGCCTTGCAATGGCCCTTTTAAGACTGCCTATCTTGCCATGTTCCAGGGAGAATCATGGGGCTTTCTGTTAAGACTTGGGTCAGACTACGGCTGAGCGTCGGCTATGTGGATACGCAAAGTGAGCAAGGTCGCCAGGGCACCACACTGAATGCATTACCCTACGGTTAATGGGCAGAGGATCTGAAGATGTTATTCCAAGGAAGACACTGTTGGCTAACAGGCCATAAAAAGATGCTCAACATCACTAATCATTAGGGAATGCAAGTCAAAACCACAATGAGGTATCACCTCACATCTGTCAGAATGGCTATTATCAAAAAGACAGCAAATAAGTGTTGGCAAGGGTGTATAGAAAAGGGCACTGTTGTGCACTGTTGGTGGCAATGTAAACTGGTGCAGCTACTATGGAAAACAGTATGGAGATTCCTCAAAAAATTAAAAATAGAATGATCATGTGATTCATCAGTTCCACTCCTGGATATTTACCTGAAGAAAACAAAAACACTAATTAGAAAAGATATATACACCACAATGCTCAATGCAGTATTACTTACAATAGCAGAGATATGAAAGCACCCAACGTGCCCATCAGTAGATGAATGGATAAAGATGTTGTGTGTGTGCATGTGTGTGAATATTACTCAGCCATTTGAGACAACATGGATGGACCTACACGGTATAATGCTAAGTGAAATAAGTCAGAGAAAGACAATGTATGATTTCGCTTATATGTGTAATCTAAAAAACAAATGATCAAACATAACAAAAAAAAAGTTATAGACACAGAGAACAAACAAGTGTTTCTCAAAAGGGAGGGGGGTAAAGGGAGGAAAGAAATAGGGGCAAGATTAAGTGGTAAAAACTTTCAGTTGCAAAATAAATGAAATGTATAGTGTGGGGAATACAGTCAATATCTATGTAATAATATCTGTGTATGGTGACAGACGTAACTAGATTTATCGTGGCGATCATTTTGAAATGTATAGAAATACCAAATCACTATGTTGTGTAACAGGAACTAACCTAGTGTTGTAGGTCAATTATACTTCAAAAACAAACAAACAACTAGAAAAAGAGATCAGATTTGTGGTTACCAGAGGTGGAGGGTAGTGGGAGAGGGAATTTGGAGGAAGGCAGTCAAAAGGTACAAAATTTCAGTTACAAGATAAATAAGAACTTGGGATGTAATGTACAACACGATAAATATAATTAATACTGCTGTATGTTATATATGAAAGTTAAGAGAGTAAACCCTAAACGTTCTCATCATAAGAAACACAATTTTTTCCTTTTTCTTTAGTTTTGTATCTATGAGATCTAAATGTACTGTGATAATCATTTCATGATGCATGCAAGTCAAATCATTGTGCTGCACGCCTTAAACTTATACAGTGCTCTGTGTCAATTACATCTCAATAAAACTAAAATCTTCTTGGTCTACCTCTAAAGTTAATCTGCTCTGCATTCCCTATAGCAATTATCAACCCAAGCCACACCATGTCGCTCTAGGAGTACCATACATACATCCACTCGTGCCCTCTTACAACCTATTCTCTACATAGCAGCTAGAGGAATTTTTCAAAAATGCAAATCTGATCACTGTACACTCTTGCTTATAAAAAGTGTCAGTGGCTTCCTATTGTACATCAAATAAAATTCACTCTCCTAACACCCTACTGATACAGTAGATTCTCCAATATCTGCTGAATACATATTATTTCTAGTGTTTTTTATAAATATATAAAGCAAGAAAATTGATATCCTTTTCTCAGCAGTTCAAACACAAACATTTTCCAGTTTAGTTCCATCCTGATTTACCAATTCATTCCTTTTTGTCTTCACAGCAGATTTAATAAAATAATTATGTCAGGAGTCAACATGTTTATGGAGTAAAACTAGTAATAATCAAATAATTTATTATTTTTAAATGTAAAAATGTGTTTATTCACAACCTTTGAGAAGTTACCATTCCTTCAAAAAATTCTTTATGAACAAAATGCCAAGAAAAATTACAATAGTAGCTTATGCCAAACCAAAAATATACATCTGATGTATACAAACTTTAAAAAGCATAACACAGGCAATGTGAATATAGATTATCTTTAAAATATTTCCAATGACATAGCTACAACTTAAATTATATTGAGACATAAATAACAGCATTACCTAATATATTTACATATTTAAAGTGTCATATTTATTTCTATGAGATAAAAAAAGACAAAACTATAGATGTCATTGCCCAGCAGTTCAAATATTGAAAGGGCCACATGATATTTTTAAAGTACAGCAAGAACTTTAAGTTACTATTTATATCTGGACCTTCCTATATTTTCGAGAACATGCACTGTCACTGTTGCAAGAAAAGGAAAAAAAACCAAAACACTAAGAAAAATAAAAAAACAGCTTGCTTATTACTAAAATCATATTCAATCCTCAGCAAAAATCGACAAGCAATTAGGGAGTGTCTTATATCCTTGGCCTTTTAAACTGATACATACACTTTAGAGAAAAGTTAGTTGTATATTATAATATGCAGTTATATATATTGATTTACTTAATTCCATCCCATTAAAGCACCTTGTATTACTAGGCAAAGGAAAGTTTAATAAAATCAATGGATTCTTTCATACCAGAAAGGATTTTATTTACTTTGAAATACCTGTATTACCCTTTTTAGGTTTTCCTTTCTTAATAAATCATGCACAGGGAATATGTTCTGTGTAAAATCTTTCAAGACCATCATTGGAAATATAGAATTTAAAAAAATGACAGCTAGAAATTTACTATATCAATTAAAGTCAATATTCATTTATAGTGGCACAGAAAAGGAAGTGAAAAAGCTAAGTATATATATTTTTTTATATATCTTTTGATTACTCACTTTAAGTGTCCAAACTCTGAAAGATTATTTTAACATATCATATACTTTGTTCAGATTGAGTCAACATTATTATAGTAGGATATGCAATAAGTGTATAAAGAAAC
The DNA here is from genome assembly GCF_030028045.1 of Hippopotamus amphibius kiboko. Lineage (NCBI taxonomy): Eukaryota > Metazoa > Chordata > Mammalia > Artiodactyla > Hippopotamidae > Hippopotamus > Hippopotamus amphibius. The sequence continues at coordinate 82,663,265 of NC_080198.1, forward strand.
TGATACTGCAGCCTTTGGGGTTATCTACTCAGATTAATTGTGCTTACTATTAGATAATAAAATTTAAGTAAGTCACAGGAATAAATAATGCTGGAAAGTAACACTATTCTACACCTGAATCTGGCAGACACTCCTCATGCTCCCTTCGCATCTGCTGAGAATTAACCCAAAATACCTTAATATTTTTCACAGTTAGCTACTGAAATAGGGTTAAGAAAGCATTCAAAGTGAAACTAATGAAACTATTTTAAAAAGTGAAAATCTACAAATAGTAAACAGGATTGCTATGATGAAGAGTTAAATAAATTTACTTAATAACATGACAGAACCATTAAATTGTTTTTGAAAAGCAGAAGGCAGATGATGAAATTGCACTTAATTCTGAAGCAATTCAGATATAGCCTATCATTCCTATTCCTTTCTAATAAGCATTTACAACATGTTTCTTATCTCCCCTCTTACAAAAAGGCTCAGCACATTCTAGTTGGTTTTAAACATTTGGTCATAACTGATAAACAAGATCACACAATTTTTCCCTATCGTTTTTGTTGATCTGCATCATATTGCTTTAGGCCAGAATCAGACAGTTCTAAAACAGGATTTACAAATCCAGAATACTCAGAATTGCCATTATCATCCATTTCAGCACTAACAAAATCATTCTCCCACTCCAGTCCGTTGGAATCATCAGAGGCTGATGTAGGATTACTTCCAGTCTTCTTGCTGTTATACTTAAGTGCTGCCCGGAGAATGTCTTCCTCTGTTTTGGAACGTTCTCTCATTGGAAGCATTCGATTCATTCCTATTACATGGGCAGAGTTATTAGAAATCTCAGTGAAGATTTAAAGAGCTATATTAAAAGGCTTAAAACTATAAGACTTGATTTGTGAATTAACTTAAAAAAGCCAGTCATATGGAAGGCTTTCTTAAAGGAAATGTTAGGGTCTAGTCCTACAGTGAACGTTAATACTCAACAAAGGACAGTTTTGATGCAACACTGGAAATCTAATAAGATGAAATTTCTTTAGAGCCATAATTAAAGCGAATGGATGGAGGATTTCGATTACTATTAATTAGTCTTATATGGCCAAATTAGTGTGTCTGCAAAACTTCTTTCCAACCTAGAGGACAATTTCATTTCTCAGAGGTAATAATATCTCTAATGATAATGCTAACAATATACACATTTCCAGCACTTACTAGGTTCCAGTTAACGTTTGCACTTGACATATATTAACTGATTTGATCCTCAACAACTCTATGAAGTTACGTACAGTACTATCATTATCCCCCATTCTGCAGCTGAGGAAACTAGTGCAGAAAGAGGAACGTGTTTTGCCCAAGGTCACACAGTTACAGAAGCGATGGGGCAAGAAACTGATTCCATTCAGTCTGGCTTCAAAGTTTGTGCTCTTTTGCTAGTCTGACTCTAGCATAACAAAGCAGAGACGAATCTAGGGGAAACTGTTCTAGATCTAATTCTGAACAGACAGAAATGGGTCAGTAAAGTGAGTGTCAAAGATCTTGGAAGAAGAAAACATCATTTTGACAGAAGGAAGAGAGGCAGGACAGAAAAGAAATTTGAATTTGCAAGTGCAGAATTAACACTGGTAACAGAATTAAGATCTAGGAAAAGAGATAAGAAGAGTATATCTCTAGACACACTCAATAATTTTGTTTTCTGAGCTTATTAAATAATCAGATCCTACAATAATAAAAGAACATTTAAATCTAGGCACTTCCAGTGGTTAAGACTCCACACTCCCAATGCAGGGGGCCAGGGTTCTATCCTTAGTCAGGGAACTAGATCCCACATGCTGCAAAAAAAAGATCCTGCAGGCCACAACTAAGACCCGGTGCAGCCAAATAGATAAATTAAAAAAAATAAATCTATCACTATTGTCTGTCACTCCCCCAAAATCACAGACTCAACCCAGCAAACTAAATCATCCTTATAAACACAATAAAAATATGAGATGGACACTAATATAATTTTGAGGGTTTGTATTTAATTGAATATACTATGAATAAAGGAAGCTAGATTGTACACTATAAGGTTTCTAGCAGGTTCTGTCCTCTACCTAGTCTAGTTTAATAATTCTGTTACAAAGACTTGAATAGCAAACTCGAAAGTCATGTTATCTAAAAATTTGATCAGCATACAGTGAGGATGACAGAAGCAGGAGTTAAAAGACCTAAAAGGCTTTGGATCAAACTGAACAAGATGCTAAAATAAAAACTAATTTAAAATCTACTGATTGGGATCGAAATACACAATAACAAAAGTATAGAGTTGGGGAAACAGTATTTAGCTGAGAAGAAAAGTAAATTAATGCAATCTGCTGAAGTTATTCAGTTTCTTTATTGATAAAACAAATGGCTCAACTAGAGAATATCTAAGGTCTAGTCCATCTCAAAATTCTATGAATATTTAATGCTTATTATTTTTCTTAAAGTTCTATATCCTATAATTGTTTCTTCCTTTTTGGATTACCTATTTCTTAAAATGAAAATAAAGACTTGGGCCTTATTCAATGAAATAGCCTTTAAAAAAAAAGTCCACATTTTAGCTACAATTTTGAGTACCTGCTATGTGCCACACTATGTACTGTGTATTTTATATAAATTTTATTTAATCCTCCTAACAGTCATGATTTCATTTGTTCAAATATTTACTATTACGTGCCAAGCTTTTTTAGACTCTCAGTATATAATTGTGAATAATTATTCTTCAAAGTAGGTTTATAATTCCCTTTTTATGATGAACTAACTGCAGCTTAGATTAAGAAATCTATCTAGAGAACAATCAAGATGGCAGAGCAAGAGAACATTCGCTCACTCCCTCTTGCAAGAGCACCAGAATTACAACTAACTGCTGAACAATCGTCGACAGAAAGACACTGGAACTCACCAGAAAAAAAACACCACACATCCAGAGACAAAGGAGAAGCCGCAATGAGATGGTAGGAGGGGCGCAATCACGTTAAAATCAAATCCCATAAATGCTGGGTGGGTGACTCACAAGCTGGAGAACAGTTATACTGCAGAAGTCCTGAGGGTTCTGAGCCCCATGTCAGGCTTTCTAACCTGGGGGTCCAGCAACGAGAGGAGGAATCCCCACAGAATCAGACTTTGAAAGCCAGCAGGATTTGATTGCAGGACCTCCACAGGACTGGGGGAAACGGAGACTCCACTCTTGGAGGGCACACAAAAAAGTGTGCTCACCAGGACCCAGAGGGAAGGAGCAGTGACCCCATAGGAGACTGAACCAGACCTACCTGCTGGTGTTGGAGGGTTGCCTGCAGAGCTGGGGGACAGCTGTGGCTCACCAAGGAGACAGGGGCACTGGCGGCAGGGGTTCTGAGAAGTGCTCATTGGAGTGAGCCCTCCCAGAGTCCACCATTAGCCCCACCAAAGAGCCTGTAAGCTCCAGTACTGGGTCGTCTCAGGCCAAACCACCACGAGGATGGGAACACAGCCCCACCCACTGGCAGACAAGCAGATTAAAGTTTTACTGAGCTCTGCACACCCAGCCCAACCCACCATCAGTCCCTCCCATCAGGAAGCACCCACGAGCCTCCTAGACAGCTTCCTCCACAAGAGGGCAGACAGCAGAATCAAGCAGTACCAGTGGTAATTCAACTTGTGGAACTGAAAATCACAGCCACAGAAAGATAGAGAAAATGAAAAGGCAAAAGACTCTGTACCAGATGAAGGGACAAGATAAAACGCCAGAAAAACAAGTAAATGAAGAGGAGAAAGGCACTCTTCTGGAAAAAGAATTCAGAATAATGATGGTGAAGATGATCCAGGACTTTGAAAAAAGACTGGATGCAAAGATCAAAAAGTTTACCAAAGACCTAGAAGAATTAAAGAACAAACAGAGATATGCAACACAATAACTGAAATGAAAACTACACTAGAAGGAACCAGTAGCAGATTAACTGAGGCAGAAGGGCGAATAAGTGACCTGGAAGACAGAATGGTGATAATCACTGATGTGGAAAAGAATAAGGAGAAAAGATTGAAAAGAACTGAAGGCAGCCTAAGAGACCTCTGGGACAATGTTAAACGCACCAATGTTCGCATTATAGGGGTCCCAGAAGGAGAAGAGAGAGAGAAAGGACCCGAGAAAATACTGGAAGAGATTATAGTTGAAAACTTCCCTAACATGGGAAAGGAAACAGCTACCCAAGTCCAGGAAGTACAGAGAATCCCAGGCAGGATAAACCCAAGGAGAAACACGCCAAGACACATGGTAGTCAAATTGACAAAAATTAAAGACAGAGAAAAGTTATTAAAAGCAAGAAGGGAAAAACGACAAATAACATACAAGGGAACGCCCATAAGGTTAAGAGCTGATTTCTCAGCAGAAACTCTGCAATCCAGAAGGGAGTAGCACGATACATTTCAAGTGATGAAAGGGAAGAACCTACAACCAAGAATACTCTAGCCAGCCAGGATCTCATTCAGATTCGATAGAGAAATTAAAGCTTTACAGACAAGCAACAGCTAAGAGAATTCAGCACCACCAAACCAGCCCTACAACAAATGCTAAAGGAACTTCTCTAAGCAGGAAACATACGAGAAGAAAAGGACCTACAGAAACCAAAACAAAACAATTAAGAAAATGGTACTAGGAACATACATATCGATAATTACCTTGAATGTAAATGGACTAAATGCTGCAAGCAAAAGACACAGACTGGCTGAATGGGTACAAAAACAAGACCCATATATATGCTGTCTACAAGAGACCCACTTCAGACCTAGGGACACATACAGATGGAAAGTGAGGGGGTGGAAAAAGATATTCCATGCAAATGGAAATCAAAAGAAAGCTGGAGTAGCAATACTCGTATCAGATAAAATAGACTTTAAAATAAAAAATGTTACAAGAGACAAGAAAGGACACTACATAAAGATCAAGGGATCAATCCAAGAAGAGATAACAATTATAAATATATGTGCACCCAATATAGGAGCACCTGAATACATAAGGCAAATGCTAACAACTATGAAAGAGGAAATCATTGGTAACACAATCATAGTGGGGGACTTTAACACCCCACTTACACCAATGGACAGATCATCCACACAGAAAATTAATAAGGAAACACAAGCTTTAAATGACACAATAAACTAGCTTGATTTTATAGATATCTATAGGACATTACATCCAAAAACAGCAGATTACACATTCTTCTCAAGTGCACATGGAACATTCTCCAGGATAGATCACATTTTGGGTCATAAATCAAGCCTTGGTAAATTCAAGAAAATTGAAATCGTATCAAGCATCTTTTCTGACCACAGCACTATGAGATTAGAAATCAATTACAGGAGAAAAACTGTAAAAAACACAAACACATGGAGGCTAAACAATACGCTACTAAATAACCAAGAGATCACTGAAGAAATCAAAGAGGAAATCAAAAAATACCTAGAGACAAATGACAATGAAAACACAACAATCCAAAATCTATGGGATGCAGCAAAGGCAGTTCTAGGAGGGAAGTTTACAGCAATGCAATCCTACCTCAAGAAACAAGAAACATCCCAAATAAACAATCTAACCTTATACCTAAAGAAACTAGAGAAAGAAGAGCAAACAAAACCCAAAGTTAGTAGATGGAGAGAAATAATAAAGATCAGAGCAGAAATAAATGAAATAGAGACAAAGAAAACAATAGCAAAAATCAATAAAACTAAAAGCTGGTTCTTTGAGAAGATAAATAAAATTGATAAACCTCTAGCAAGATTCATTAAGAAAAAGAGGGAGAGGACTCAAATAAATAAAATTAGAAATGAAACAAGAGAAGTTACAACAGACACCACAGAAATAAAAAACACTAGAAGAGATTACTACAAGCAACAATATGCCAATAAAATGGACAACCTGGATGAAATGGACAGATTCTTAGAAAGGTATAACCTTCCAAGACTGAATCAGGAAGACATAGAAAATATGAACAGACCAATCATAAGGAATGAAATTGAAACTGTGATTAAAAATCTTCCAACAAATAAAAGTCCAGTACCAGATGGCTTCACAGGTGAATTTTATCAAGCATTTAGAGAAGAGCTAACACCCATCCTTCTCAAACTCTTCCAAAACATTGCAGAGGAAGGAACACTCCCAAACTCATTTTATGAGGCCACCATCACCCTGATACCAAAACCAGACAAAGATACTACAAAAAAAGAAAATTAGAAACCAATATCACTGATGAATTTAGATGCAAAAATCCTCAACAAAATACTAGCCAACGGAATCCAACAACACATTAAAAGGATCATACACCATGATCAAGTGGGGTTTATCCCTGGAATGCAAGGATTCTTCAGCATACGCAAATCAATCAATGTGATACACCATATTAATAAACTGAAGGATAAAAACCACATGATCATCTCAATAGATGCCGAAAAAGCTTTTGACAAAATTCAACACCCATTGATGATAAAAACTCTCCAGAAGGTGGGCATAGAGGGAATCTACCTCAACATAATAAAGGCCATATATGACAAACCCACAGCAAACATCATTCTCAATGGTGAAAAACTGGAAACATTCCCTCTAAGATCAGGAACAAGACAAGGATGTCCACTCTCGCCACGACTATTCAACATAGTTTTGGAAGTCCTTGCCACAGCAATCAGAGAAGAAAAAGAAATGAAAGGAATCTAAATCTGAAAAGAAGTAAAACTGTCACTGTTTGCAGATGACATGATACTATACACAGAAAATCCTAAAGATGCCACCAGAAAACTACTTGAGCTAATCAATGAATTTGGTAAAGCTGCAGGATACAAAATTAACACACAGAAATCTCTTGCATTTCTATACACTAACAATGAAAGATCAGAAAGAGAAATTAAGGAAATAATTCCATTCACCATTGCAACAAAAAGAATAAAATACCTAAGAATAAACCTAACCAAGGAGGTAAAAGACCTGTATTCAGAAAAGTATAAGACACTCATGAAAGAAATCAAAGATGACACAAACAGATGGAGGGACAATACCATGTTCTTGGACTGGAAGAATCAACATTGTGAAAATGACTATATTACCGAAAGCAATTTACAGATTCAATGCAATCCCCATCAAATTACCAATGGCATTTTTCACAGAACTAGAACAAGAAATTTTATGATTTGTATGGAAACGCAAAAGACCCCGAAAGGCAAAGCAATCTTGAGAAGGAAAGACGGAGTTGGCGGAATCAGGCTTTCCGACTTCAGGCTATACTACAAGGCTACAGTGATCAAGACAGTGTGGTACTGGCACAAAAACAGAAATATAGATTAATGGAATAGGATAGCAAGCCCAGAGATAAACTATGGTCAAATAATCTATGACAAAGGAGCCAAGGATATACAATGGAGAAAAGGCAGCCTCTTCAGTAAGTGGTGCTGGGAAAACTGGACAGCTACATGTAAAAGAATGAAATTAGAACACTTCCTAGCACCATACACAAAAATAAAGTCAAAATGGATTAAAGACCTAAATGTAAGGCCAGACACTATAAAACTCCTAAAGGAAAACATAGGAAGGACACTCTTTGACGTAAATCACAGCAAGATCTTTTTTGACCCACCTCCTAGAGTAATGGAAATAAAAACAAAAATAAATAAGTGGGACCTAATGAAACTTCAAAGCTTCTGCACAGCAAAGGAAACTATAAGCAAGATGAAAAGACAACCCTCAGAATGGGAGAAAATATTTTCAAATGAATCAACAAAGGATTAATCTCCAAAATATATAAAGTTTGTCCAGTTCAATATCAAATAAACAAAGAACTCAATCAAAAAATGGGCAGAAGACCTAAATAGGCATTTCTCCAAAGAAGACATCTGGATGGCCAAGAGGCACATGAAAAGCTGCTCAACATCACTAATTATTAGAGAAATGCAGATCAAAACTACGAGGTATCACCTCACACTGGTTAGAATGGGCATCATCAGAAAATCTACACACAGTAAATGCTCGAGAGGGTGTGGAGAAAAGGCAACGCTCTTGCACTGCTGGTCGGAACGTAAATTGATACAGCCACTATGGAGAACAGTACGGAGGTTCCTTGCAAAACTAAAAATAGAACTACCATATGACCCAGCAATCCCACTACTGGGCATATACCCAGAGAAAACCATAATTCAAAGACACATGCACTCCAATGTTCACTGCAGCACTATTTACAATAGCCAGGACATGGAAGCAACCTAAATGTCCATCAGCAGATGAATGGATAAAGAAGATGTGGTACATATATACAATGGAATATCACTCAGCTGTAAAAAGCAATGAAACTGGGACATTTGTAGAGACATGGATGGACCTAGAGACTGTCATACAGACTGAAATCAGTCAGAAAGAGAAAAACAAATATTGTATATTAACACATATATGGGGACTATAGAAAAATGGTACAGATCAACCAGTTTGCAAGGCAGAAATACAGATACAGATGTAGAGAACAAACATGGACACCAAGTGCGGAAAGTGGGGAGGGTTGGGGGGGAATGAATTGGCAGATTGGGATACCAAATTTTACATTCTAAACATATGCAGTTTATTGTAAAAAAAGAAAGAAAGAAAGAAAGAAAAAACCTAAGCATCAAAAAAAAAAAATTACCCTAATTTAAAAAAAAAAAAAAAGGAAACCTATCTAAAGTACTACAGCTGGGAAGACATACCAAGTAAAATTTAAACTCATATCTGGGCTATGGCTTTTGTACTACCAACAAAACTAACAAATTATTATTTTTAAATTTTATTTATTTATTTAATTTATTAAAATATAATTGCTTTAACAAATTGTTTATTGTGAACCAAAAGTTAATTAAATTTTGGCATTAGGTTGCCCACAGGGGGCAGTAATTCCTACTCAGTAAAAGGGGATGGGTAACAAAAACCTTAAAATGAGAAACATTTATTTTCTAAATCTCAAGAAACATGAAGAATTAAGCAACTTTCTAAACAATTTATCGATAAATGATAATCAATACAATAAAAGTCTAAGAAATTTTTATGCTAAATTTTCAAGGCCTTGCATTCATATTGGTTTAAATAAAGCAAAATACAAAGTAGATTTCTATAAATTTACACAAATTAAATAAAAATTTTCAGGTAAAATTGTAAATAAAAAATACCTTCTTCATCTTCCCACTCTAGATCTAAAGATGTGCTGTCATCATTTCCACTAGTTGATTTAGTTTTGGTCATTAAATCACAACTGCTTTCTGTATTTGGTGTCAAAACTGTGGCATCTGATGAGAGTCCTAGAATATAAACCAAATACAATGAGATTGGAGATCTATACTCCTTTACTAAAACCATTTATTTTGCAATAATCTCTCTTCAAATAATACTACTCCTTTTAACATCATAAAAAACAATCATTGAAATCATTACATTGGTAAGTTTCTGTTAGAAATAGTATATTCCCCCCTTTTTACTTTTTTTTTAGCACAGTAAACATGCAAATTTAAATGAATTATAAATTTTTCAAATATGATGAACGCTAGGCAATATTTTTAATAGTCAATTACAAAAGGGGGTTAAAAAAAAACCAAATGAAAAAATAAAAATGATAAATGAAAAGCAATCTATATTTTCAAAAGGAACCACCACTATGCTTCCATATCTGGAGAGCATAGGAGTTTTGATTTTTGAAACTTGGAGAAAAGTTTACTCTTATACATTAATTTGTAATAAGTAAAATGAATATACTTTTGCATACCTATTCCCCTTTTCTGGGAGGAGGGGGACGTGAGATCAGGGTAGAAATGGAAAAAAGGAATGCCTCCTTCCCTACAGATATCTATTAAAACAGCCTGAGATTTTTCTTTGCTCCAACTCCTTTTATTTATTTATTTTTAAAATTTATTTTATTGAAGTATAGTTGATTTACAATATTGTGTTACTCTCTGCTGTAGAGCAGAGTGACTTAGTTATACATATATATTCTTTTTCATATTCTCTTCCACTATGGTTTATTACAAGACATCGAATATAGTTCCCTGTGCTATACAGTAGGACCTTGTATTTATCCATTCTATATATAATAGTTTGCATCTGTTAATACCAAACTCCCAATCAATCCCCACCCCCTCCATTTGCAACCACAAGTCTGTTCTCTATATCTGTGAGTCTGTTTCTGTTTCCCCAATTCCTTTTTCAAAAGGAAAGATAAACTTGTATAATTAAGGACTATTTAATCGACTTATTTGGACAGTACAAACTGAAGGGCAGGAAGTTCTTCTAGAAAAACACAGCCAGGATCTTCAATTATCTGTTTAACGTGGCATAAAGTAACCTTAAAACGAAAACTCAGATATTTTAAAACTTACTACTACTTCGAAAAACTTCATATTGTGACTTTATATTTCTCAAACAAGATTCAAAGTCATCTTCTGGTCCTGAACTGTAATAAAAGTGAAATAATTTTTTTATATATTCATAGTAGACACAACATAATGCATACGTAAATTAAATGATTGCATTTTGGTTTGAAAAGGTCTATCCCACACAAATTCATAATTGCTGTACAATTAGAATGACCTAGTCAAAACAGTTCTTACTTTTCTTAATGCTAGCAATAAACTGAAAATAATAAGATTTTGGTTAGTCTTGAAGTCAAAATCCAAAGCTTAGCCATATGTCTAACTTATAATTTACAATAACGAAGCATGAACAAGGTTCTCTGAGTGAGTAGGAAAGACTCTTGGAAATGTGACACTGAAATGTGTCTTCTACAAAATGATCACACAGGGACTTCTCTGGCGGTCCAGTGGTTAAGACTCCGAGCTCCCAACGCAGGGAGCGTGGGGATCCCTGGTTGGGGAATTAAGGTCCCACATGCCCCACGGTGTGGCCAAAAAACCAAAATGATCACATATAAACTTTATTATAAGAAAAGAGAGGAGCTAAAGAAAACACAAACAACCAAGGCATAAACAATTTATCCAAAAGCCATCAGTGTGTTATTGCAATATATTCTGTATGAAAGATGTGACCACTTTTAAGAATGCAATAAAGTCAATTTAAAATAAATGATGATCATTTTCCAACATAAAGAAAACAAATGTTCTCAGTATTCTTACAAGACAGAGTCTTCCAGAAGCAATCATCTTTTATGGAACACATACACATGAATATGTATACAAGCAGCCAGAGGTGAACTGTGTTTTCTTTGGGAATAATATTTTCTACCAAAAGGGAAGAAGTATGTTTCACTATTTACCTTTGATATTCTCCATTGTTTGAAGGATGGTCTCGCTGCAAAACTCTCTGCCTTTCTTGCTTTGGAAACATAATGCAACACAAAATCACTATGTTGTAAAATTATATTCATGCAATGCCAAAAAGTGTTTTTTTTCTAGTTTTTGGGGAAAAAAAAACTTAAGAAGTTATTCTATTGAGGTTTTTCCTTAAATTCATCACTGTTCACTTCTATATCCCCTTATTTATGGGTGGAATTTCTCTCAATTTTTCAGTGTATAATCCTTAACTGGTCAGAATATTCATAGTGTTATTAAAAAATAACTTTAAAAATATATATCAGTGTGTCTGACTTTGTTGTTACACCTAAGAACTTCCAGAAACTGGAAAGATGAGGGGCAAGAAAGTAATAGTCCAAACAGTATATGAAGTTCTATTCTGGGTGAAATAGGTAGTAATAAAACGAAAGATCCAAAAGACCTGGCTGGGTTAACTCGGAAATGATTAAAAACAAAGGATTTAGAAAACCTCTCAGAGTTGTGGCTCTGACAGTTATGACCGTATGTCCCTGGCATGTCCTTTATTTTCTGTGTCGTCATCTGTAAATTACAGATGGCTGTAATACTGTCCTAGCAAATTCATAGGGCTATTGTGAAAATCAAGCGAATCTGCATGTATCTGTGTACTTTGTGTGTCAGTGTATGTTGTACAGACTGCTATGTGTTCCCATATCAATATTTACCCAAGGAAGAAAAAACTCAAGAACTCAAATAGACTCTGCATATGGAATCCTTTTAGTCTTTAAGAGGCGAGCAGCAGAGAATTTATTATAGCAAAAAGAGATGTCTAAATTATAACTAGAAAAATACTTTCATTTCTTAGTAGCAGGTGAGTTAATTTTTAAACTTTTCCATTACTTAGAACTTACTAAAAAATAAAAATAAAAAAGATACTCCCTCACATAATTAATTAATCTGCTGAAACACCAAAAAAAAAAAAAATTGAGAGATAAAGAACACAGGTCACAGAGAAATCACACAGAAACATGATACATGATTGTTTAGTTTGTCTAAGTTACAATAATTATTAAGTGACATAATCCTTGTACTACACGTCAGTTAACACCGCAGTAGAGTTCACACAGACAAAAGGTGGAGGAAGATACTAAGTAGAAAACTGGCTAAGCGGTGCTTGAACTCCAGCTCTGCCACTTATTAGCTACAGGACCTTAAGTAACTTAACATCTCTGTCCCTTGGTTTCATCACCTATAAAATGGGGATTTAAAACACTACCTTTCTCCTAGGATTGTTGTGAGGATTAAACAAGGTAAAACATGTAAACTAATCAGAACAGTTCCTGACACTTAGCCAGGGTTCCATAAATGTCTGTTATTAATAGCTGTCTGGAATTATGACAATGCCATATTTGAAAACAGCATAAGATATGATAAATCTGTTATTTTTTCTGATAATATATCAAAGATTTCCCAAGACCCAAACTCCCAATCTCCCAAGACTCAAGTATAAAGATGAGAAATATACAGTATTTCTGTGGGGCAAAATCACTCAGCTTATCCAATTTTAGGAAGTATAAGAAGGTCTAGCATTTTAAGAAATTGTTAAAAAAAAAAAAAAACCACACATAAAAATAAACTAAAAAATGCTGTAGAAATGATATTTAAAGGTTAGTTTTGCAATGTTTCATCTAAGAGTATATTTATTTTTCCAAAAGAATGCTGAGTTTTGGAAAAGCATAAATTTCATTTTTGGGATAAACAAGAGTTAGCTTCTGGTAATTTAATATGCATTCAAGTAATATGCATTCAGTATCAAGCATATAATTTGATGTTATTTCTAGTTGGTCTAAATACCAACTAATTTGCCTTTAAAATTCCTAAGAGTATAGGAATAAATACATTTGATGTTAAACAAGAAGCCCCTGATTCTAGGGGGGAAAAAGTCCCAACTAAGATTTGTCAGAGAAAATCAGGAGAAAAGCAGCCCTAATGTATGCTGGGGTCTTTTCCCCTCACCTCCAAGAGCTTTCGCTGCTTTGCTGCCCTGGCTGCTTCACGCTGTGCAGCGTATAAAGCTTCTTCTTCTAGTCTTAACTTCTCTTCTCGTAAGGCTAACTGTACATGAACAAAACAATAAGGATTAACAAAAATCAGAACCTGTCTAACTGCTCTAAAAATAAAATGTTTCTATTTATAAAATAAAAAATAAATTATTAAAAAAATAATTGAGCTCTACAAAGCATAACAGAATTGAAACTTTTGTGATTTCTCATTTCAGTTTCTCTTTTTATAAAATAATTCAAATGATATCAAACATGTTACAGAATCCTTTAGAAGTTGAATTATAAAGTAGAGCATCTAGTTGGCATAAATACAAAACTGTTTCTTTCTTTAGAATATGCAGTGATCTTCATTCTCAACAATCATCCCAGTGCCTATCACCCTGATTAGTTTCATGGTTTGGGCCCTTGTTAGTTCAAGGTCTTTAAAAAACTAAGGTCAATCATATCACTGTTTACCAAAGTGAAGTAAACTTTCATAAAGTTCATGTCACACTGACACGTGTCCTGAATTTTATTACTAAAGTTATTAAAAAATTACTTCCAAATTTAAGTTCCTGCCATTCATAACAGCATACAAACTGCTTTAGTAATAATCTATTGCAAGTCAAATCAAATTTCAACACAATATTTTTTTCTTTAGCCTAATATTAACATTTATGGTATAGCTTAAGTTCATGCTGTTGAAATCACTAATTGGTACTAAACAGACTATTTTAAATGTATAATGGAATATGACTAATTCCATTTAGTTTAGTCAATAGCAAAACTATAACTACAGGCCATTTCTTAAATATATTAAAGTAAATATAATATTCATGATCATTAGAAACATTATACTTGATTCACTTACTAAGAATAAATAAATCCAAGACCAAAAAAAAAAAAGATTTAAAAAGATAAACCACTTATTGTGAAATAGAGTAATTTTTTAAAGTTAGTTTTAAACAGAAAGGTGCATGTATCTTGCCACAGTCCCTTCTTGTGAATTCAGAAATTATTTTCAGAAAAATATATTCTGTTTACTTATTGGCAGCATATGATTTCTGATAAATAAAACCAAACTAAACCAAATTATTATAGGCTGGAATTTTTTAACTTTTAAATCATTTTCACCTTTATATATTTAAATTTAGGTCCAATGACTTCACATGCAATATATTATTTAATGACACCTTTCCCCTATAAACAGAGACTTTATGATAATATATACTTAAGCAACATAAGGCTGTTTACCTCCTTTTGGGTTTTCATATCAAGATCCTTCTGTTTTTCAACAATAGAATCATAATGCTTCTCTCTTAGGTCAACAATTTCTTCCTCAGTAAGAGCCCTACCAAGAAAAATGAGGGAGAAAAAGAAAAGGAAAAAAAAAAGTGATTAGTTGAAGTTTAAATAAAACACTCATAAACTTAGTGAAATTCTGAAATTTTACTGTCAAAAATGTATTAAAGCAATTTGATGCTATGATTTCAACTGTTGAGAGTAACAAATCAAGGGGAAGCTGGGACGTAGTGAGAGAGTAGCATAGACATATTTACACTACCAACTGTACAACAGATAACTAGTGGGAAGTTGCTGTATAACAAAGGGAGAGCAACTCCATGATGGGTGATGCCTTACAGGCCCAGGACAGGGAGGGTGGGAGGGAGTCGTGGGAGGGAGGGGATATGGGGATATATGTATAAATACAGCTGATTCACTTTGGTGTACCTCAAAAGCTGGTACAAGAGTATAAAGCAATTATTTTCCAACAAAGAGCTTAAAAAAAAAGAGGAATAAATCATACATTCTAATACTTGTTATAATTTGGTATATAAGTTGAATAAGATGATATACTATCAGAGTACTTTTTTTTAGCACCACAATCAACTTTAAAGAAATGTGGACTCCCTTTACTTTGGCTCTGCCTCAGCCATCTGACCACATCCCAAAATGTTCATCATAAAATATAAACTCCAATACACTATACTCTGATCTCAGGCCCTCATATCATTTTGGAACTCTTCATTCTCATACCCACTGCCCTCCTATTTATCCTGTTCAATCCCTCTGGCTGCCCCAGGCCCTTGATCCTTCCCTTTTCTCTCAGTTTATCTATCCTGATCATCTACTGGCTTCACTTCACTTACAACCAATGTGGACTCCATGGCAAATCCGAAGTACTTTCTTACCCACATACTCAGCTTCTTGCACACCTATCATTATGTCTTTTTCACTCAGATTACTCATCCTCTGACCTTGGATCATTTCCATGATTAGCTCTTTCTGCTGAGAGCTGCGAGAGAAAATCCAACATCTATCTGGCCCTCTGCCCCTAGCAATAACCCTTTACTTATACATGGCCAACTTTCTCTCACATCCTAGGCTAACTACTTTAAAATCTTCACATACACATTCCTCAAATTTCTCATTCAAACTCATTTCTCTTAGAAGTCAATTCCACCCCACTCTGAGACATGAGGAGTATGTCTCCAACCATCAAATCCCTCAACTACTTGCCAGTCCTCCTCTTACCTCAGTCTATCCTCCTACTCTTCCTTCTTTCCTCTAAAGAGCTGCCATTCCTTAACTTGTTCAAGGTCACCTGTAACATTTATATTTGACTCATTCATCACTGATGCTACCCCACCCCACTGCCATTCCAGAGAATTCTGTGGGACACTGCACCATCAATTAGCACCTCTCTTCTACCTGGTTTGTCTGTTTTCACCTCTCTTCCTTGTGAAGATGGGAAGAAAGGAAGGAAAGAAGAAAGGAAGAAGGGAAAACTCATTTGACCTATGCCTATCTCTAACTACAGCTCCCTCTCTCCTTCTCATTTTAACCAAAATGTCAGAAATTAAGTTTATTGATAGCACATCCAGCACTTACTACATGTCAGGTTCCCTTCTATGTGTTTTACATATATTGACTAATTCTCACAACAACCCTGTAAGGTAGATACAGAGATCATATATATAAGGGAAATGAGACAAAGACAGATTATGTCCAATAAGTCATATAGTTTGCGGCAAAGCCAGAATTTGAACACAAGCAGCCCCAGCTCCTTGCTCTTAACTATTGTGTTTCTCTTACTTTCTATGTCCTTACTTCCCATTCTCTCATCAACTCAGGGCAATCTGCCTCTGCTTTCATCACTACGAACTCTAACAAAGGTAATCAATGGCTTCTATGTTGCCAAATATAATAAACAGTTTTAAGTCCTTATATTATTACTTCAGTTTCATGGCAATGCTGACCATTCCCTCCATTCCATCTGTCTGTCAGTCTGTCTCTAGCTCCTCCCTTGGCTTTCTCTTCTCTCCTGATTCTTTTTGCCCACTGCTTCTTGGCTGTCTTCTGAATCCTCTTCTAGTGTCTGCCTATTCAATCCTCAGACCACTGCTCTCTCTCCATGCTCCAACCACCCCACTTCCTCCTCTTCCCTAACCTTAGGTATTGATAATTATCATGGTTTTAACCATAAGGTAATGTCTCCTCCTACTCCTCCTACTTTTGTTCCTTTAGCCCTAACTTCTGCGTAGGGCTTTATTTTTTTTCCCCTAGTTTTCTGAGGTATTACTTACATAAAGTAAAAAATATGATTAGTAAAACAAGTTTTAGAATGTAACGAAGGAAAAGGCAGATAAAGTTTTGAAAATTCAAAGAAATGTACTTATCAATGTTAATATACTGAATAGTTTTTTAAACCAAAATACACATAACTTAGGTTCAATAAGAAAGCACTTAGGCACTTATGTACCTTAAATTCTTTAATGTTCAAAACAATCTTTTGAGATATGTTATTATTTGCTTCAGTCTTATAGAAAGAGAAAACCAAGATCCTGAAATGTAAACTGTTCAATGCCTCAAAGCAAGAAATGACAGAGCCTGGATTTTTAGAGAGCTTCTTATAGTCCACAAAGAAGTTGTTTGTTTTATTTAAAAAAAAAAAAAAAAAAAAAAAGCCTTACCTATGACTGCTTCCTGGGCTTTCCCCCTGTACAAGAATTAAACAATTACACAAATTTCACTAGCTGAATTCTATTTAAGGCAAGCCAATAAAATTTTTATTCAATCAAAATATTTTCTGCTTATCTATTTTATCTCGGCAACAAATTTAATTATTAAAAGTGTTTTAAACAAAAAGCTTTAACATTTTACTATTTCTCAAAGGTAAAATTTAGTTTAATATCTATCTTAATTATATAGCAACCAATTGTTGGACATTTCCTCATGTTTTATAACAAATATATACTCTATCCCAAATGCACTTCTGGGTTCAAGATGGTACTAGACAACATATTCTCATCATTAACAACTGATCGTCATTATTTGCAGATTCCAAATTTGCAAACTCACCAATGAGCTAAAATTTATTTGCAACATTAAAACCAATATTCCCTGCACTCTTGTGGTCGTTCATAAGCATGCACAAAGCAGCAAAAAATCTGAGTTGCCTGACATACACATTCCCACTTGAAGTAGAAGGTGAAGATCTGCCTTCCTGTTTCAGTACTTTTACTCTGCCCTCTTTGCAGCCTACGCAGTGTCACTTTTTTGCATTTTTTGTGCTTTTTTTGTCGCTGATTTTGCTGTTTAAAATGATCCCCATGTATAGTGCTGAAGTGCTGTCTATTGTTCCTAATCACAAGAAGGTGTGACATGCCTTACAGAGAAAATACATGTGTTAGATAAGCTTCATTCAGGCATGAGTTATTAGCGCTGTTGGTAGTGAGTCCAAAGTTAATGAATCAACAGTACACATTAAAATAAGGTGTCAAACAGAAACATGAAACAAGGTTATTATTGATCAGTTGACGAAAATGTTGTGATCAGGAACTTGTAGGAAGCTAATTCTGTATTTCCCCTAGAAGTAATGTTCCAGTATTCACTAATCCAGTATTCACTAATCCAGTATTCACAGCAACTGCATGGAATGTAACTACCACAAATAATGAGACTGTTTTTGTTCTCTTTCACAGGATTATGAAATTACCTATAGTTTTTTTCTCCAAAACAAACTATAACTACTTTCAAGAGTGACTTGGATTTATGCATTTCTTACACATTTGAGCTACTCACATCTCACAATTAAAATATATGACTAAGTAATAGCAGAAATAAAATTGCAAATGGTCCAAGTTAATTTAGGAAAAAGCACTACAAAGGAGAGTATGACATTCAACTAAACCAAACACTAACTATGACATGAGAGAGGAAAAGACTGGTTAGCAAAAAAACAAACTCAAAGCAAACAAAACACACCCTAGGAAAACACATGGAACCACACATTGTTTTAAAAAGCAGTACGATGAGGGGATGAACTATATTGAAGGTTAAGAGAAAGCTTACATTTAGTACTTGTCAGAAATTTTAAAAATATCATGTTAAGTGTTTAAAAAAATACACAAAATCAAAGTTACTTCTGAAAAGAGAAAGAAAGAAGATTCTATGAAACATTAAAATATTTGGGAGAAATTTTACTGGGAAAACAAAATGCTAAGACAGATCCTCAAATACGTTCTACCAGATGATAATAAATATGTATTACTGTTTTAAAAACAGATTTATACCCAAATTAACATGGGAAATGTTAAACTGAACAAGTTTAAATCATTTTCTTTAACAGTTCTTTAACAATTTCTTTAATAGTTCTTCTCAGAACCTTTAATATGTCAATTTACACACTGAGACTAGTATTCTATACACACTCTGGGAAATGCTGGGCTAATAAATAAATTTGGTTTAATACAGTTTTCTCTTTCCTTAGAAAACAAAAATGATGAAGAAAAAAAAAAGTCTGCAATGCTCTTCTAGTCAAATTCACTTTAGAGAAGTGGAAAGTAGGCCCAAGGCCGGTTAAGTAATTTGCTCAAACTCTTATATTAGCAAAGCTGGAAATTAACACACAAATTAAAGTCTCCTACCTATACCAGTGCATAAGAAATATACAGCATATTTCACTAATTCTAAAATGTACTTTCCCCCCCCCATTTTAACATTTCTGTAGCTGGGATGCATCTTAAAATTGATTTTTAGGTGAACTGAAATACAAAAGTCAACAAAAAGAATAACTGATAAAAAAGATAATGGCTAAAGTCAGAAAGTGATTATAGAAGAAACATGTATAAATTCTACCCTAAGAAGTCTATAAAAACAATGGTCAAACAATGGGTCTATTCTGGATTGTTGAGGAATTTTACCTACCTGACGGCAAAATGTAAGAAATATCTTTTTTTAAAGTTCAAATTCTACAGAATATTTTAAAAACATATTTTATATATATGTATATATACACATATACACACACATGTGATATAATATATAACTGATATATCAAACTATATATAATATATGTAGTATATATAGTATTATGTATGTTACATAATAGAAAATTCTGAATAATTTGCTAATATAAATTAGTAAAAGGAAATGATAAAGGACTAAAAAGTAAAAATAAAAACTAAAAAGTAAAAATTCGAAAATAAAATACAATAAAAATTAAAAAAATAATAATTGTCAGAACTAATGAGATGACCAATGAGAACAAATGTGGATTTTGTACTGCTGTGAAGATACTTACTTCATCACTTTCTACTAGATTCTCAAACTGAAACAACAAAAAAGTAAGTGTTAGGATGAATATTTTCTAAGGTACATATCTCACAAAAAATTATAAGTCACTTTCTCACTTCAAAAACAATATACTTTTATTTTCTAAGATAAAATATAAGCCATGTGTCTCTTTATACACCAGTTCATTTGATATATTCAATAGTCCTACAAGACAGCCAAGACAAGAATACACCATTTATGACTTTATATGAAAAAGGAGAATTACAGCAATTTTCTACATAAATCAGAAACGTATAAACCAAAACTTTTACCTGAATTGACTATTTCATGGCTATTTTAAGCCAACACTGCCAGAATTTTTTACTTCATCTGAGTTCAGAATGAATTAATGTCATAAGTCCCTCAAGAAACAGACTTAAAAGATACTCAAGAATTTTCTCCTATGTTTCTATTTATTCACTCATATAACTATTTACTGAAAACCTAGATGGTAGTCACTATTCCCAAAGACAGTGTCTTTCTAGAGATAGAAATGTGAACAATTTGATTGTAATGTGGTGAATGCTATCATGTCAAATGGCCAAGTGAAAGTCATTACTATTAAATTATATTATTAAAATATTTATACTTTAAATAGATAAATAACCCCTTGAACGAAAGAAAAAAGTGTTTTACTGCTAACACGTTTTGTTGTTTAAAGATGAGGAAAACAATGAATTCAAAATGTTTAGAAAATACAAGAATCTAAAGTGATGACTTAAAAGTGTTTATTATTTTGAACTTGTATTTTGTGCTGGTTGGTAATTTGTTAAACTAATTCCTGGTACACATGCTTCTTTATTTAACATAAAAGGCAGTTTTGGACTGAGTGTAAGTTCTGCCACTTACAGGTTGTGTAATATAGCCCAATTTCTTCACCTGTCTAAGCCTCTGATTCTCACCCATAAAGTGGGGTGACTGCACCTGTTCAACAGAATTGTAGTAAGAATGTGCGATGACATTCATAAACTGTATGGTAAAAGAGCTGGTACATACTAAGGACTGAGTAAATGGTAGATTCTATCATTACGTTTTACATACAAAGAATAAGCAATTCAGTGATTCATATGGTGGAGTTGCTTAAAATCAACTTGTTGCTTTGATTCTGCCACACCTCTACTACAGCAGGCCAATGACCTGTCTCTAGAATCACTGCCTACTAAGCCACTATAAGTGATAGAAGTGTAGCTTCTCCCTCAATTGTGTAGGGCAGAAAAAAGACAAAAACAGAAAAAACCTCTTTAGAAATAGCAATTCTACTAGAAGAATTGGGAAGCACATTCCCTCTTCATACTAGTATCAATAATATTGAAATATAAATAGTCCATACTAAATATACATCCAGATCCTTCTCCCTTAATTAAAAAAAGTGTCCCTCCTGCTTTTCTGAAGGTAGTTTTATCCAATCAGATTTACACTCTACTTACCTCTATAGTTAAGTGCTCACCTCTTGAGCATGTTCTAAAATACTTGGATCTGAGAAGAAAAACAGAAAAACAACTTTAAAAATTACAATTAATCCTAAAACTGAGTTAATATAGTGGCATAAAAATATTTCCTCAAAAGCAACTTTAAATTCTCCAATATATAGTATCTTATATTTACAAAAAGGAACCACCAAACTTACCTAAGAATATAAACAATCCAGATTTTTAAACTTAGCTACGGGTTTAAGAGTGTCTAGTCAACCAATATTTTTCTATTGGTCCTAATATTTACTAAACCTGTAATAATAAGTTAATTACTATACTTATTACACAGAACCAAATACAATTAAATTTAAAATTTCACGTCATTTTTACTGTATCAAGAAAAATATCTTGTTAAAATACTGCTGTGTTAAATAATGTATAAGAGCATGTTCCCAATTTTGTTAAACATTTGCAAAACAACAATCTAAAAAGATATATGCCAATATGCTAAGAGTAGTTATCTCTAGATGGTGGGATCATACGAGGGTGAGTCAAAAGTTACCCGCACTCTGGCTGTAAGAATTTATTTTAATTAACTTTCAGAAAAGACATATACATCACTTTTTGACATAATCTTCTTGCTTTTCAATACACTTTGTCCATCTGTCAACAAGCTTTCGTACTCCCTCA
The DNA here is from genome assembly GCF_030028045.1 of Hippopotamus amphibius kiboko. Classification (NCBI taxonomy): domain Eukaryota; kingdom Metazoa; phylum Chordata; class Mammalia; order Artiodactyla; family Hippopotamidae; genus Hippopotamus; species Hippopotamus amphibius. Next base: position 82,685,271 of record NC_080198.1, read on the forward strand.
TTAAAAAAAAGTTTTAGGCTGAGCTGCGAGCCACGAATGCACCACTGTCTTCACTTCTTCACCAGAAGTGAATCTTCGTCCTCTTAGGGCTGCTTTCAGGGGACCAAACAGGTTAAAGTTCGATGGAGCAAGATCAGCACTATAGGGAGGATGCTTTAACATCTCAAAATGAAGTTTTTGCAGAGTGTCAACAGTGTGGGCAGAAGTATGTGGACATGCATTGTCATGCAAGATCATAACACCCTTGGATAGCAGTCCACTGAGTTTAATCTGAAGTTTAATTAGGCTTCAGCTCTACAATAAGCATCTCTATCCATTCATATAGACTTTGTGACAAAACACTTTCTCCTTACTGCGCACAAAGTATTCGATAAATAATTGCACCTGGTACACCCTCAGACCACAAAAAAATGAATCACTGCACGCTGCTCTTCTTTGGTACAAATCACAAGTGGGGCATCCATTTTTACTTGTACCGCAGTTACAAATGAACTGATGTAACATGTTCACACCTGCACAGCAGTGACTGGGGAGACAGCAGCCTTGAAGGGAAAGCACTGATAAGACAGTGCAGCCAACAGAAGTTTTAATAGAACTGCAGTGAGGATAATTTTTGACTCATCCTTGTATATACTGATACAAAGCTTAGATGCTCTTTATTCTTATCCCATGCTTGCACAAATAAAGAAAATGAAAAACAATATACATCACATATACATCAACCAAATAATCCATTACATTAATTTTTCCAACTAGGGCCAAATATTGGCTTTAATTTTAATTTCTCCTCACAATGTATACATATGTCAAATCATCATAATGTATACTTTAAATATCTTACAATTTTGCCAATTATACCTCAATAAAGCTAAAATTTAAAAATTCTAGTCATCATCACCTGCTCCTAATAGTGAAACTTACACATAGTCAAATAAGCACCTTCTTTGTTATATCTGCTCCAAAGATACGACCACATTCTATTAACTATATGTCCTCTAACTATTATAGTATGAAAGTTGGTAAAGGACAGAGCCCCAAACTCCTTTACTACTGGAAGCACCCCAAATTTTTAAGACTTTCACTTATAATGTGGGTCCTGTTATTGCTGCCTAAATTGATGGCAGAGACGAGCACCCCCCCCCCCCCCCCGCCACCACCGCCATCCTCCCATGGGGAGCCAAGATCACACTGTGGGTTCCTAATGTGTCAGGATTCTTGAACAAAAAGCATCCCTTTGAGAGATGGGAAGAATCCCAGGGTTAGGACAGGTCAGAATGCTTTGTATTATGTGTGTATGTGTGCAGAAGTGGCAGACGGGTTTAGTAAAAAAGAATGGTATTATTACCATGACTAAGTTTTTATCATCATAAAGAATAAAAAAAGTAACTTTTCCCTGTACAATCTTTATTTGCTAATAGATGCAAAGCAGTTTTATTGTCCATTAAGAGATCATTGGTAAAAAACAGAACATTTGGTATTATCCCATAGATCTAATAATTCATGGAACATATCCAATATAAATAAAATACCCTAGTTCTCTAGGCATCTAGTGCTCCCATTCTTTGATCTTCCCTATTTCTCAAAGACAGAGATGAGTTGAGCTTTCCAGTAGCACTCTGTTCTGGCATTAAGATTCATGCTTAAAGTGCTATATGTTCTTCCTCAGCAACCATCACTCTCTTCCCTGAATGAAGACTTTGTCTCTGATTAACCTATTTCCTCTTTCAGGCTTACTGAGTGATATAATTGAATAGTAAAATGAAGTTTAGTAATACCAAGTAGCCCAGTATAAGCCATCAGTGTGACTTCACTGCTGAAGCAAAGCCTAAAGCTAAGACTGTACCAATACAAACCAAGGGAAGTAATTGTTGCACTACACTTACATTAGATGGCAGAGTACTGTGTTTCGTCCAATCATACATAGATACACAGCTAACTTCAGTAGAAGCCCAAGGTGTTGGCTATTGTAAATGTCTCCCTTTTCTGTCCCCTCTCTCCACATCTAATTATGGAGAGGACAATCATGCTTTTGCATGACTCGGACTCCCTGACTATCTAACCAACCTACATCACAGCCATCCCTCAGAACTCATTTGATTGGTTCAGGGTTATAGGGACACAAAGCAGAGAGAGACATAGCCTCGTGAGAGCTCTAGGGAGTTGCTAGGGGTTATGCTTCTGACAACCTGCAAATAGGAATGAAATCAATTGAAAGAGTGTTCTGACAGCACTGAAGTCACCCCTGAGGACCAGCTGCATCCCTGCCCTCCCCATAGTTTCCTTAGTACTTGAGAAACCTTGTAGCCTTATAAGAAATTCTACCTTTTGCCTAAGATAGTTTGATCCGGGTTTCTGTCTCCATAACCAAAGTCCTGTCTAATAAATAAACATAAGTCTAAGGGATAGAATGGCAAAAGAGCAAGTTAAAAAACAGCAAAAAAAAAAAAAAAAAATTTACTGGAAGGAAAACAAAAAAGCAAAAAAGTTTGGAAGAAAATTCAATCTTTCCTTCTAAGACAGATTAGATTGAGACCTTATTACTCACAAAGGGCATATATTGACTCCTACTCCCATAAATGCTAAGATTATATTGATAGATTAAATACTCAATTTGGCAAACTCAGGGGCAACATTTTTATTAGAAGAGCTTCATCCTGGAATCTGAAAAGAAGATGAGAAACATTGTGATACATATTTTAAAAGTATTAGAAAGCCATTTTTGAAAGTATTTCAGATTTCAGAGCACTCTCCATTACTTAAGCAGTAAATGAAAGAAACTAAAAATCTTTCTGTATTATTGGGTGCTTAAAAGCCTAACACTTTTGAATACAACTTTTTCAGTGTTTCCCATTATAAACTGTCCCGATGTTTTGTGTCTTCTGACTTGTACTTTTGCTCTAGAGTGAGGAGTGGGGCTCTTGGCAATCCTTTATTACTTCTAGTTAAAGATGAGAAGACGAGTAAAAGGTAAGTGGAACGACTGCAAGGGGAAGGGAGATATCTATTAAATGTGGCCTCAGATGTTTATATTTTTATTTCATAAATATTTACTGAGTACCTACTAAGTACCTGGTGCTGTTCTAGGTACTGGTAATACAACTGCCAATAAAACAGATAAAGACCCTGCCAACTTGTAGCTAACTCTCTTGGGAATGAAAGACAATAAGCAAGTGGATAAATGCATCAGCTGGTGGGAACTGCTATGAAAAAACAAATATCTCATAGTAAGGCAAGACAGTGACTGGGAAAGGGAGGTTATTTTATATAAGGTGGTCAGGGCAGCGTTTTTTGTTAAAGCAAAATTGGAACAAAGACTCACAAGGCAATGAAGAAACCGGCCACCTAGATATCTGGAAGAAAATAATTTGAAGCAGAGGAAAAACAAATACAAAAGCTCTGAGGCAAAACTGTGCTTGACATATTCTAAGAAAATGGGGGGCCTGAATGGCCAGAGTGGAGGAGAAAGGGAGATAAGGTCTGAGAGGTAGCCAGGGTTAGACCATAGGCCTTTGTAGGCCATGGGAAGGGTTTTGGATTTTATTCTCAATTAGATGAGAATTCACAAAAGAGATTTTATTTTTAATCTTTGGCATTTACTTTTTTCCTGATTATCTTTTCATACATGATTTGTTCAAATCAGATTTCAAACAAGGTGTGCACAATGCATTTACTTATAAGGCCTCTTAAGCCTCTTTTGGTCTCTAACATCCCTCCTTCCTGCACCATCATCTTTTTTCATGTCATTTCCCCCATAGCACGTCTCACTTCCTAGATATGGCTGATATTTCTCCTCTTGGTGTTTTTAAAGATTTTTTCCTCTCCTCTCTATATTTCCTATGTACTGGCAATTTTATTTAAAAGCTCGATTATATTGAGTACAATTTTTTTTAGGCAAGAACCCTTCACATGTGGTACTTGCTACTGAATCAAATCATAAGGAACTTTATTTTTGTTTGCTCTACTTTTATTGACACTAAGAATCATCTGTAGGTTCATGTAGTCAGTCTAGTCCACCCCTTACAAAGCTTCACATCATCCTTTATCAAATGGTTTTAGCATCTATTGATAAAATCATTTTCAGCTCTATTACTTCATTAGAAGAATTTATTCTTTAAGAATTTATTTTCTGTATAAAAACTTCACTGGAAAATCCAGAATAGATGATCTGACATAAGTTTTAAGAGGCCTAATTAGGAAGCTATCATAATAGTACAGCAGGGAAATGATGGTAGCTTGGATCACCAAACTGAAGTAATGAGAAGTAGTTCTGAAGAAAAGGCTGATAGAAGTTCCTAACGTATTAGCTGTAAGAGTGTGTGTTAAAAGGAAGAATCAAGGATGCTCTGAACAAATAGAATGGAGTTGCCATTTACTGAGATAAAGAAGTCTTGGAAAGGAGCAGGTTTGTGTTTTTAGATGCCTTGAGCTTGACATCCATAGAGTTAAGAGTCTAGATAGATGAGAGTCCTCCATTCAAATTCCAAGCCTAGAACATTAACATCAGTCCAAATACCCCTTGAGAGTATTTTCTATAATTAACCCTGGGGCTACTTCTCAATCTCAGATCAGTAAGAACACTATTCTTGCTTCAAACCTAGGAAATTAATATTGTTTTTTTTTTCCTATCCTAAGGTTGGCTGTAGACAAAGATGCAATGTCAGCAATCTCTCCCCTCCTATACATATGCTTAATGTTATCAGCAATATATAAATGTCTATTGTTTTTAAGGATTTTACTTCTAATCACTATGGAAAAATAGAAGTATAGCCTATTCATGGGAGAGAGAGGAAGAGTGAGCTATCTCTCAACAAGTGAGAAATATAGGAAACAAAAATCAAAATTACAAAAGCAATACAGAATGGATCAGTTACCTTGACAAGCTGGGTCAGCTTTATGAAACAGAATGGCTCCTGGGTTTTAAGACTTAAAGGAGAGAGAATAAGATGACATCTAAAAGAAGAACACGGTAAGCAGAGAAAATGGAAGACCAGAACAAAGAGAAGCAAATATTAGCAGAGTTCATCCAAAGTCTATCTGTACAAGGGTCCCTGGTTCAAGAAACTGAGATGTCTGGCCCCAGTGGCAGGTAGTGCTCCAAGGTAATGAGTTATTTGAATTGTATAACTAACTTTTTCTGAATCTATACTCACTAAGCACCTCCACCTCATTATTCTTTACTCATAATGGAAAAATGTCTTTATCTGAAGATACCAGTATTATATAGTTCCTGGACAGTTATATTTTTCATTTTTAATTACTAAATTTGCCTCTGATTTTTTATATCTGACCCAATAAGGCTGAGAGCAAGAGCCTGAGACAAGGTGAAATCACCAATGTGGTTGTTCAAACAAAATTACTATGTTATCAATGAGACAATAAAACTAGCCACAGGAAAAATCACAGGACTTATTCAGGTCTCCCAAGTCCTGTGCAGCTATATTTCATTTTAGTACAATATATAGGTCCTGGTTAAGAATATTTTCTTCAACAATGAAATTTTAGTTGTGTATAAGGAGGCATTGTTTAAAAAAAAAAAGCAAACGAAAATGAGATAAAAAGAAATTGGACCATAGTCTAAAACCAGAAATCTGGTACTAACCAATTAAAGAACATTTCCAACAACATTCAATGAAAGTTAAATCTTAGAAGGAGAGATAAAAAAACAGAGTAAAAGCAACGTCTACTGCAAAGGCCTGACTCTTGATTACTGCCATTTAGCTTAGAGAAATAACATTTTGCTTCCTTCAATTTGGAAAAAAAATCAATATTTTATTGACTTGAAGTTTCTGATTATATATGATGCTAATATATAATCAACAGTCTATTCCTATAATGGGCAGCAAAGAGAGACTTATATTTACTGAGTACCTACAATGGCCCAGGTATGCATGAGCTTAGTTTTTATATGTATTTTACAATACATTCTTTTCCACAATAATCCTCAGGTACTGTAATCTTATTGAGTGGATCTGCTCTGTCTAATATGATAGACACACATGTGGCTATCAAGCACTTTGACATGTGGCTAGTCTGAATTGAGACGGTTATTTGAAATACACACTGGATTATGGAGACAGTACAAAAAAAAAAAAAAGTAAAATAATTCCAATAACTAAGCTCTTTACGACATATATCCATGACCAAACACATATCTTTCATGTATTTCCTCAATCCTCCTCCAAGTTTAATTGATCATAGTTCTGCAGTTAAAAACACTGATGTTCATGTTCCAATAGTACTCGTACAACTTGGAACCTAAAAGTGTGCTGATTTTATATGTAATGCTGCTCACAATAGGTGCTTTTAGTGCACTCTTAGAAGAAAAAATAAGTATTATTCATAAAAAGTTTTTCACTAAATATTAGGAGTAGATAAATCTTGTGACATTTAAAAGAAAATCTGGTCTAATATCTTAATCATTAACTTCTTAAGAATCTAAAAATAAAGGAGAATGGCCATCCTACTTTTGTAGACCCTATTGTTAGCATTTAAGTGGGTCATATTGTACAAAGCTCCCTAAATTTACTAATAAAAATTATAAAGTCAATCAGTATAGAACAATTTAAGATTTTCCTATTATCCAAACATGATTGCTTGAAAATAAAAATAAGAAGCTAAAAACCATATTCTCTGCTTTCATATTTGTGACATTTAACTAAAGCTATTGAATACCAAATTAACTTCATTTACAGGCATACTTCAGAGATAGTGTGGGTTCTATTCGAGACCACTATAATAAAGTGAACACTACTGCATTAAAGCCAGTCCCATGAATTTTTTGGTTTCCCAGTGCATCTAAAAGGTATGTTTATTATACCTATTATCTTGTAATAACCTATAACGGAGTATAATCTACAAAAATACTGAATCATGATGCTGTACCCCTGAAACATAATATTGTAAATCAACTACATTTCAATTTTTAAAAACTTATGTTTATACTATACTGTAGTCTATTAAATGCACAATAGCATCATGTCTAAAAAAACAATGTACGTACCTCAATTAAAAAATACTTTATTGCTAAAAAATGCTAACCATCATCTAAACCTTCAGAGAAACCATAATGTTTTTCCTAGTGGAGGGTTTGGCCTTGATGTTGCTGGCTGTTGACTGATGAGGGTGCTGGTTGCTGAAGCTTGGGGTGGCTGTGCCAATTTCTTAAAATAGGACAACAATGAACTTTGCTGCATTGGTTGACTCTTCCTTTCACAAATGGTTTCTTTGTAGCATGCAATACTGTTTGATAGCATTTTACTCAGTAGAACTTCTTGCAAAAATGGGGTCAATCCTCTCAAATGCTGCCGCTGCTACTGCTTTATCAACTAAGTTTATGCAATATTCGAAATCCTTTGGAGTCATTTCAACATCTTTACAGCATCTTCACCAGGAGTACATTCCATCTAAAGAAACCACTTTCTTTGCTGACCCATCAGAAGCCACTCCTCATCCATTACAGCCCTATCATGAGATCACAGCAATTCAGTCACATCTTCAAACTCCACTTCTAATTCTGGTTCTCTTGTTATTTCCACTACATCTGCAGTTACTTCCTCCACTGAAGTCTTGAACCCCTCAAGGTCATCCATGAGGGTTGGAATCAACTTCTTCAAAACTCCTGTTAATGCTGACATTTTGACCTCTTCCAATGAATCGTGAATGTTCTTAATGGCATCTAGAATGGTGAATCCTTTCCAGAAGGTTTTAAATTCACTTTTCCCAGACTCATCTGAGGAATCACTATCTTTGGCAGATACTGCCTTACAAAATGTATTTCTTAAATATAGACTTGAAAGTTGAAATTTTCCTTGATCCATGGGCTACAGAATGGATGCTGTGTTAGCAGGCATGAAAACATTAATCTCGTTGTATATCTCCATCAGAGATCTTGGGTGACCAGGTACATAGTCAATGAGCAGCCATATTTTGAAAGGAATCTTTTTTTTCTGAGCAGATGGTCTCAACAGTGGGCTTAAAATATTCTGTAAACCATGTTGTAAACAGATGTGCTGTCAACCAAGCTTTGTTGTTCCATTTATAGAGCACAGAGTAGATTTAGCAAAATTCTTGAGGGCCCTAGGATTTTTTGAACAGTAAATGAGCAGCAACTTCAACTTACAGTCACCAGCTGCATTAGCCCCAAGCAAGAGAATCAGCCAGGCACTGGAATTATCCTCTCTAACTATGAAAGTCCTAGATGGCATCTGCTTCCAATAGAGGGCTGTTTCATTTACATTGAAAACATGCTGTTTAATATAACTATCTTCACTGTCTTAGCTAGATCTTCTGGATAATTTTCTGTAGCTTCTATATCAGCACTTGCTGCTTTCCCTTGCACTTTAACATTATGAAGATGGCTTCTTTCCTTAAACTTCATAAACCAACCTCTGCCAGCTTCAAAATTCTCTTCTGTAGTTTCACCTCTCTCAGCCTTCACAGAATTGAAAAGAGTTAGAGCCTTTCTCTGGATTGGGTTTTGTCTTAAGGGAATGCTGTGGCTGGTTTGACTTCTACCCAGACCACTAAAACTTTCTGTATGTCAACAATGAGGCTGCTTCCCTTATCATTTGTGTGTTCAGTGGAGCAGCACTTTTAATTTTCTTCAAGGACTCTTCCTTTGCATTCACAACTTGGCTAACTGGCACAAGAGGCCTAGCTTTCAGCCTATCTTGGCTTTTGACATGTCTTCCTCATGCCACTTTTGGGTCTTTGCTCTTCCATAAAAATTGCTGGAATCAGCCTGTCAAGTTCAGTGCAACTGTCGGAAGTGCACTGAATTCAGATCTTTCTATTCATGAACATGGTGTTGTCCTCCATTTATTTTGTTTTTCAATGTTGTTCTGGTCTTACAGACCTATTATTGATTTATCCCTTGTTCTTTATATTTTTCATTGCTAACATAGAAAGTAATTTTTAAAATATGCATTATCTGTTTGTTGCTGGTATACAGGAATACAATAAAGTTTTAATACAAATAATAGCATTTCACATTAATAGGCTAGAAACATCTGATAATATCAAGGGTTAGGAAGTGGAACAATGAAAACCCACTGTTGGCAGAACTATAAATTGATATCACTGCTTTGAAAAGTCAGATACATTCTAGTAAATTTGAAGATGTGCATGAGCTATGACCCAGCAATTCAATTCCTGGGTATATATGCCTAAAGAATCTCTTGCACATGTGCACAGAGGAACATTTACAAGAATGTTAACTAAAGTAGTTTGTAATAGTAAAAAAAAATCTTTAAGTAATGTAAATGCTTATCGAAAGGAAAACAGATTATGGTTTATTCACTCAATGAAACACTACAAAGGAGTAGAAACGAATGAACTTGAGCTGCATGTATGAAGACGGAAATTTTGAATGAATATTCCAGCTAAGAACCAGTACCCTAAATGGAAAGCTTACTCAGTGTTTATTGCATTTAAAGTAACTACATAGGGGAATGAAAACACCATTATTTCCTTCAAATTAAGAGGAGAAAATGTGGGTCCTCATAAGAAGTGGCTCCTGCAAGTGCCAGGAATCATGTGAATCCTAGAGAAATGAGTGGGGAAAAATGCAGAGTGTGAGGGAATGCATGAATAATTATACAATTAAAATTTGAGTCTAGGCAAGAAATGATGATAGCTTGGACTAGAGTGGTGTCAGTGAGACAAATGAATAGATTAAAGAAATATTTAGAAGATAAAAATCATCTAGTGTGGGAGATGGACTGGAAAATGAGAGATGATGAGAAGTGTCAGAATCTCAGTGCGGATGTAATAGAAAAGAAGCAGGAGTGAAGAGTTGGTGTAAAGAGAAAAAATAAATGTAGCTAATCTAAGACATAAAACTTAAATGCCAGGGGTGAAAAGGATAAAGGACGAAGTGATGTAAGAAGCTGGAAAAGCCCTCTAGGAATACACCAGTATCACATAAAATAAAGCTGAGCTGTGATATAATTGGTTAAAGTGACATCATGTGTGCATTCAACTTTCATGAATTCAGTCATATGCCCTGCAGGGGGAAGGTGAGGTGAGAAATAAGATGGGCAACAATCCACCACCGTATTCAAGGGCATGTATATTCAGGTGTATTAATTATGGTGAAAGCTGAGCTGCTGAAACAGGTTCCAAAAACAATGATTTAAAGAAGACAGAAATCCATTTTCCCTCTTTTTAAAAAGTCTAGAGCTCTCCAAAGCCATCCATGGACATTCCTTTATACACAATCTTTATGTCCCTGAGAGCTGTCTCTAAGTAATATATGTTTCTGTATAACCATTCTACTATTGCTGAAGATGTGTAAGTGGACTCAAGTATGTAAAGGATGTTAAAAAGATAGAAAAGATAGGCTATCATACTCTAAGTGACCTTGGTATGTAAAGGAATTTGGAAGAGTCTGAAGGTAAAGAAGTACAAAAGTGGCAATTCTTGCATATATATTTATCAACATTATGAAGGCAGATATTAAGACAATATTTTATTAAGGATAAAATCAGTCTCATCAAGAATAGAATGAAAAAGCAGTCTTTTATGCTTCTACATGTTACTTTGAAAAGCAGGCAAATTACTCATATCAAAGTGACTTATGTAAAAGGTAACTAAAAAATTCTCATAAATCCTATATTGTTATTGTTCCTTTTCTTCATATTCTCCTGTGTAATATATGTTAAAATAATAGTCTTTCCTTACATCTTCTGTTTGACATTATAAGTAAATAATGAAGAACCATGGTAAATTGTTCCACAGTCTATTAAAAATTAAAAGCTTCCCAGGATTCTTCTTTTCTGGACAAAAGATTGGAAAGGTTACAAATAGAAGCCTGGCAAAAACTGTTATATTAAGATGACGGAGACATCATTTTTCAGTTAGTATCAAATACTTCAATGAAGGTTTAAACCATTCAAATCTCAGGGGATGATCCATCAACAGATTTTCCAGGTAGGAACAGCATCAACATAGGTGGTAATAATAAAGAAATAATATTTACTGTTAAGTAAGCCCCTCCCTCATGAAGGCAAATTTAGGACGACTGGATGTTCAAAAAACTTATTCTGTTCCTTGTAAGAGAAGAGACAAATGTTCCTGCTAAACATGTTGAAGATAGAAAACATGGGTTAAAAAGTCTCTCTCCTTTAAGAGGAGCCTGATTTAGAGGAAACTAATAACTAGAAGGGACCTTAGAGGTCTTTTAGTTCTTTCTTGTTCATCCACTGCAGTCTGTGAGCAGCATCTGAAGTTGCTGAGTATCTTCTTTTAGAAACTGTTGTCACTTATGTTTCTATGATTTTGAACCTTCTAATTTTTCTTACCTCCCTGGATAAGTGAATGACAGACATAGCTATGTATTTATATTCAAAATACAGAAGTGAGTAAAAATTGACCCATGCACCCAGAAGGTTTACAGTCTAATGGGGTAGACAGAGGTAAATTAACAACTACTGTGCCCTGCAAGGGAGATGTTCAGTTGAGGAGCATCAAAAATCAGCTGAAGGAGAAGGAATTCGCCAGTCCCCACTAGTGGAAAGGAATGTTTCAGGGAGCAGCAGCTACCAAAGGCAAAGGGGAATGAAAATATCAAGACTGCATGTATTAATTCTGTCAGTAAGTATTTACTAAACATCTACTACATACTAGGCACATAACTTGGAGCTGGGTATTCAATGGTAAGCAAAATACACATGAACTTGTTCCTTTACACTGAGAGTGGAAGACAGACATTAACCAAATAATCACACTGTTTCAGGTATAATTATAACCTTAGGAAGTGCTGAGAAGATAAGGAAGGTGTTTCCATCATGGTGTGAGAACTTATCCCCTGAGGGTAGGAAACAGATTGGGAAGAACTCTGTGGGAAATAATCCTTGAGCTGGCATCTAAAAGATGATGAGTGAGTAGGAGTTATCTAACTAAAAAGGGAAGAAATTGATTCAGGGAAGAGTGTGACACAAATGAGACAAAAGAAAGAAAGAAAGAAAGAAAAAGGAAGGAAGGAAGGAAGAAAGAAAAAGGCAAGGAATAGATAATGTGGGATCTTGAAAGCTACATGAAAGATTTCAGTCTTTATCCTAGAAGCATGGCAAACCACTGAAGAAAATGGCAGGGGACGTTTAGAACTTGACTACCTGGATTTGGAGGATGAATGAAAGGGAGGAGTTTAATGTAATTCTCAGGTTCATGGCTTTGGTAACTGTATATTGTTTTATCACTCACAAAGTAGGGCACAAGGTAGTAAAAATGGTTGGGGCTTTAAACATATGAAAAAAAGGAGTAGAGAACTGTGATGAAAGAAGGACGAGCTCAACTTTACAAACTGAATTTGAGGTTATGTTTGATACCCAAGGGGAAGTACTCAGTAGGCAATTAAGACATTCAGGGCTCAGACTGAGATGACTGAGCTTATTATTAGTATGCAGGTAGTGGGTAAAGCCATGCGTTTTCCTGCCATCACCCAGGGAAAGTACATTAAGGAAGGAAAATATATTAAGGAAGAACAGAGTGAGATTCATAACAGTCGTGGCAAGTCTTCAAGATACAATACAGAATGTTCAAGAAATTCATATCCATTTCAGTCTGTTACTGTTTTCCTTCCTAACTTCTGAATTTTCAAGAGAAACACCTTATGCTTGTCTATTTCTCAAAGCTGACAAACATGCAGAAAACCAAACTGAATCTTTCAAAAATGACCACTGATTACCATATTTTAGCCATATACATTATGATAAAATATTTAAACATTCTCATTGGTATTCTTTACGGTCTCTTTAAAAAGAGAGTCAACATAAAACTGGTAGGATATGTGTTTAACTACGTGAGTGATGTTTTTGCCAAAGTTAGGGAATTATCTTGAGAAAAAAGAAAAAAAAACAAGAAAATACTGTTCCCTAGATCTTACAAGTTCATAAATAATACTCATTCATTCAACAAACATGAGATGCTAAAAATGAAGAAAGATAAAGACAAAACATAGTCCCTGACCTTGAGGAGCTCTCAACCCATACCATCCAGGAGGCAGCAGACTATGGTCCACAGGCCAAATATGGCCCAATGCCTGTCTCTGTAAATAAAGTTTTATTGGAATAGTCACATTCACTCATTTATATGTAGCCTATGGCTGCTTTTGTGCTAAAACGGCAACAGCGAATAGCTGCAACAGTGACCTTATTGCCTGTAAAACCTACAGTAAGTATTATTTGGCCCTTTATAGAAAAAGTTTGCAATCCCTAATACACAGTAGATTTAAGCCTGTAAAAAATATGATTTCCTCAGGTAGATAACATTGTTTCAGGAGGTTAGAGCCGGTTTCACAGGGAAGATAATATTTAAGGATAAGCAAAAGCTCACCAAGAACAGGAAAAGAAGAAAAATATCACACACAAAGGCACAGGATGAGAGTACACTGTACGCTAGGAAAACAGAAACAGGTATAGTCCATCTGGTATATAGGATACTAGGCATGTGACAAGTGAAAGAATGGCAGAGAATCCTTTCACTGAATCCCCCTCCCTATGCTGCCATGCTTCTGTGCACAGGGAGTAAAACCTACCATTTTAATGCTATACTCCAAGGAAAATATAATTAGAAAATGTAATTAGGCTGGTAAAATAGATTAAGGTTATCTTGTCAGGAGTCTGAACTTCACTGAATTGGAAGGTTATCATTTAACAAAAAAGTTAAAATACTAACATTTATGAATGTTAAGTTATGAGTTAAGTTTTTTGAAATTAGAATAGAGCCAGTGTTTTCCTTTCACTGTTATTCTGATTTGTATTCTGACATGATTTTCTTAATGAAGAACAAAGAGTGACATCATACTTTTTACCCAAATGCACAACTGTATATAATCCTGAGTATTCAGATGGACATTATGTTGCACGTTTGAATGCCATGCAACTCATCATCTGTCACAGAAGGAATAAAAGGCTGAGCAACTTAGCTGCAGGAAATAGTTTGCAGATGGAAATCATTAAGCAAGGGAATGCATGATCCAGTATGGGTTTTAGAACGGTTAACTCCACTGATAGGAAGGGAAGATGGCCTGAAGTGTAGATATAATAGGGAGAGCAGTCTAGAAGTCAGTGACCAGGCAATTTGAAAAACAAAATCTAAGGAAGAAGCACAGAGGAAGGAAACAGGTTCAGTATGTATTATGAAAGACTGATTAGCTGATTACAGTGTTAGATGACTATAAAATTTGTAGCATAGAGACTGTGAATGGAGCTGTTAAAGGAGAAACATGAAAATAAAAAGATAAAAGCAATGTTGTAGGGGTCAAGAGCGTAGTTTCAAGAAAAGGAAGATAGCCTTTCACATAAAATAAAATGCGAAGTTGTTAAGATCTTCCAGAGACAAAGTACAAGATAATGCACTGAGAGATATAGTAAACTGTTTATAATGTTTACATGTTTAATAAAATGTTTATAACATTTAACATAAAACCATGAGATATCAGTGAATAAGGGTAAAGGTTCTCAATTCAGAGGGACCTAGGCTGCAATCCCAGCTCTGCTATCTTGGGCAAGTTAAACTTTCTAAGTTTCAATTTTCAACCTACAGTGTATATAACAGTACTCACTTTCCTCACAGGATTGTGGTGAGGAATAAATGAGATAACGTAAAATACTTAAGAACAGTGCCTGGAACACAGGAAGTAATCAAATGTTGGCAGCTATTATTAAAATCATTTTTACCAGGAAAGAAAACAGCAAATCATTGTAAACTATCGTCTGAAGGCAACTTTGCTGTTGGAGCCAAAAAGGTCAACAAATGTTAAATACCAAGAGGGATACAAAACGTGACCATACCTTTATATAAAACTATAGTCCATCTTAACTGGAACCACTATGTGGAATTATATATTGAGTATATATAATGAGTATTATTTATTTTTATATGGTGCCACATAAAAATATAATTATATGGTAAGATAAAATTGGGAATTAAAATACAACACAACAAAACATAATTGCATCTTCAGTTTGAGAAAGAAAAAACTAAAAACATGAGACGTGCTTATACAAAAGGTTTCTCATACCACCCCCCCAAAAAGGAGAGCTGACCAGCAGATGGAGCCCTCTAGAATGTGTGGTAGGCAAAACTCCCTATAGTGAAAAAGGATGACTCATTAGAATATCTAAATGTTATTCCTTAAAGATATTTAACTCCTTTTGTTATTCCTTAAAGATAAAAACTCCTGTTTAACCACCAAATAACTTTATTAAAAGTAAGGTTTCTAACCTACCTTAACACTGATATTGATATTTTGACTAGTTGACATATTCTAGAATGTAAAATACTGGAATTCTCTAATAATTTATAAATTAAAAAATAGGTAATTCTGGTTTTGAAACTGGATAGTGAAAAGTGAGTGACTGGACTCTGAGGTACCCCTGGGAAATCTACAAGGCTAAGAAATCAGGCCCTGGGTTTTAAGGTACCCTGGTGATGCCCAGCTTAAAGCAGCCTAAGAAAGCCCAGGATTCTTCCACTTATGGTCACTACACTGACAAAATATATATCAAATTAAGTTTTTGTGATTGCTCCTCAACTTTTTTGCCCTTAGATGAACTACTAGTTAACTATCTAGACCTACACTTGAAAGAAAATCAGAATTACCAGGTGATTAAAAAAAAAAAAAAAAAGCAACTACTAAAATGAGAGGTAAAGTTTAACCTTATTACGTAAACAACAACTATAACCAGCTGTCTCTGCATGTTTATTAGAAGCTCCTAAAATAATGTTAAAATGAATATAAAACAATAAGTTAAATCAGAAGATCCAAACCTACATTTATGGATTAAAACAAAAGGATGAATATCATTATCATATTGCTTTAGATGACAGTGCCCACAACCTACAGACTCTCATTGCCTCAACAGAACTTGTTCAAGTTTTGCCCACAACCAGAAGAGTGCAGACCCAACTATGATGATTTTATGGCACATCTACAGACAATTAACACTAATAATGATTCACTGATTTCCCCCTCACCCTTCCCTATGCTGTCAAGTTCACATGCTCAGGGAGTAAAACCTGTAATTTTAATGCTGTACTCTAAGGAAAACATCTCTAGTTTGTAAAATCACCATGAAAGAACAAAAACCCAAAATCCCATAGACACAAACAACCTACTCCAAAGTGAAATGTCAATGGTTTTTGCTTACCCGAGTATATGATCCTATTTTTAGCTATCCTACAACACAACTACAAATAAACAAATCAAAATATTAACAAAGCCAAAGATTCTGTGGCATCTAGTCCTTGGGCAAGCCTACTGAAGTAGCCTGACTATATGAGAGCATTCACAAATAAAAATTAGAAGTAAATCAGATGATTTTTGCTGACAAGATAAAAGAGCTGTCATGTTCCCCTGTAACAGTAATAGCCCTTAAATCAGGGAAACCAAAATACTAAACTAGGCACAAAGTCTTTAAGTCCTTACTTTTCCATTCAAGGGACACAGTGTGAAACCCTAACTACTTTGCATCAGAGAGGTGACACAATGCCTGATGAACGAATGAGTGACATATAAGATCTACAACACCAAAAGATCCAAATGATAAATCATTTGGCTTCAGTATGTGTATGTTGAACATCTTACTACCTAACGATGTTGGTTAAATGGGACAGATCCTGAAAACTTAGAAACCTGTTCCAGAAAGTGCAAAATTAATGTCTTATTCCTTACATAAAGTGCCGTGGTTCAGATTTTCAATTCTGAGTTCCTGGGAAATATTTAACAACAACAAAGCCAATCTCAAAGGAATGTAAGTTTTTCAATACCTTATGAAATAAAAAAACACAAAAATGTAATAATTACGAAATTCTATTATTCTATGGATGGTGTGAGTAGAAAAATCTATGCATATCCCAGATGTAATCAAGAGAACTTAAGTTCTGTGACTTCCCTAGTGTTACAGAGCTTGTGGGTAGCAATCAGAGTATGGCATTCCTCTCGAAATTCCAAAAAATTAATATGAAAAAGCTACACACTGCCCCTCTTGTTATTAGCATTAAGAATACGAATGCCCACTGGAAACCCAGCAATTCGCAAATATCAAAGAATTGCTCAATCCTTATTTTACTCCAGCATCCAAATGACTTCTAAAAAAATCCCTCAGAGACATCAACTTTTTGGAAGAGATTCTCCACCTGCTCTGTCACAGCCAAAGAGAGAGTCAAATACAGAGCTACGATCACCTTTAGCAGTAAACCCAAGCTCAGCGGAGGGTGTGCTCTGCTCGCCGTGGATCCTGTTCTACTGCCCGTCCGTGGGAGGGTGCCCCCTGCTTCCTAGAGGTGATGCCTCCCGTGACTCTCTCCCCGCGTGACAGCGCGCCCGGCGGGTCCCTCGCTCGGAGGCGGCAGGAGGGACACCCCGCCCCCTTCTCTACCTCTTTCGCTGGGAGGCCCTTTGAGACCAGGGCCTCCACTACGACCACCCGCTCCACGGTACCAGGGTCCCCAGCCTCCTCTAAAGCCACCCGGGGAGTGAAGGGGGTTCCCCGCCAGGGGCCGAATAGGAGGAGCCAGCGGGGGCCGGGCCCCTCCCCCCGGGGGCTTACCCTCCGCCGCCTCCTACGCGCTGCAGCCGCCCAGCTTCCTTGCGGAGGAGCCCAAAGCACTGCGTCCAGCAGCAGTTCCCCATCGCATGCCGCCCAGGCGCCGCCGCTCCTCCTCCTCCTCCTCCCGCTCAAAGCCCAAACCCAGGCCCGGCAGCCGCATCCGCGCGGCACGAGCCGAGTGGGGGTTCGGGGACCGAGGGCGGGCCGGCCGGAGCGCGGCGGCGAGAGAGGCTAGGGCGACGAGAGGGACAGGCGTTCGGAACAAAGGCAGCGGTTACTCTAGCGGCCGCCGAGTCGCCGCCGCGCGAGGGAGGAGGGCTGGGGAGCGGGCTCGGGAGCGGGCTCTGGACTCCCTCGTTGTCGGCATGGCCCCTCGCTCGTCCCGACCACCCCCCCAGCCCAGCTCCAGTGACCGCCTCCTGCCGCCGAAGGAGGCCACTCCCCGCGAGTCGCGCGCCCAGGCCCCGCCCTCCGGCGCGCCCGGCCGGCGCCTCGCCACCAACGCCGCCACACCCCCGGTCTTTCCCAGGCCCCAATAGGCCGTTCCCTTGGCTGCCCCGCCTCCGCCGGTGACTGGCTTTACGTCACTTCCGCCCGCTCCCGGGTTCGCAGCTCGATTCGTGGGTGTGGGTGTTTGTTTTGTTGGACCTTGACCTGACTAGGAAATCGTCTTTCCTTGCAGTTTCCCGCCTCTGGGTCGCGAGCGTCTCCCGGTGTCGCACAATCAAGGCTCAGTTTTGGAGAACTTTGTACCAAAGCCTTGTGAGCGGCTTACCTAGAGCCCCAGGCCAGGAGTCCTCAGGTGTGAAGGGGGCACTTCTCTGTGAGGTGTGTGCTTAGGTTTTGTTTATGTTATACCGTAAGTGGGAACTGGTTGTGGTTGTTTTGAAGCACCAAGAATTTTTTTCTCTCTGGTCTCTAGTTTGCTTTTCAGTCTCCATACTGTCGACACTGTAGGGAAGTTTATAAACAGTGCCCTACTGGCCTTATTTGTTTTGTTTAAAGTCAAATCTTCAAATAATTTCGGAGGAGCAGATGGGGTCCAGACGAAATATGTTAGTGGGCTAAGGTTTTTCAGGGATACCAGCCTTGCCAGGCCAAGCGTGTTTCCCAGAACAGTAGTAGATGGGAAGAGACAGCTATTCTGAAGTGACTTGGTTTGTGGCCCTCTCCTCAAGTGCTCCTTTACCTTTTTTTTTTTTAAAGTGTTCCTTTAAAACGAGGTTTTTTTCTGTGGTTGGCCTTAAGTGAGGTGTAAGTCATGGCTTAGTAAACGCCTGGTCTAGTGGAAGGGATGCTGTAATTACCAGCTAACCAGACGTGCTCATTTTTAGGAAAATTTTTACATTTTAGAAAATTGCTATTAATGGTAATATGTTCTTAGACCTACTCATTTTTTTGCTTCCTGAATTCTACACCGACCTGGGTTTCAGTCTTAGCCCTGCTACTTCACTGATTTTGACTTTATTTTGGTCTTAGTCCTTTTTTGTAATCAAGTGTATAGGGATATATTTGGCCCAAAAGTCTGCCATCAATGAATGTTGGCAGAATGGCTAAGTGACTTCCTGAATAGTGACTGTATTTTCTTTTCCCCTTTCACCCGCAGAAATCAAGCAAATATGTTTGTGAAATAGTCTTTAAAATTTAACTCTAAATGTTTAAAGAAACTGAAGTTTCTATTCCAATGCAATTTCCATTCTATGGAATACTACTCAGCAACAAAAAGCATATTACTGATACACATGTTGACTTGAAAAAAGTGCACAATGTGAGAGTTATGAGTTAAGTTTTATTTGGGGCAAAATGAGGACTGCAGCCTGGGAGACAGCATCCCAGATAGCTCTGAGAAACAGTTCCAAAGAGATGGTGGGGGAGGTGAGTATATATGTAATCTTCGTGAAGTAGGAGTATATGCAGTCAAACACATATTTTTGTAAGCGGGTTTCTGCTAGTCAGGAGCAGACATCACCTTGAAGAGATTTAGTGCTTTTCTAGATATGAGGAGATGCAAGGATTGGCTTACAAAAGCAGCTTCTGGAACCATCTAACTGTGTGAAGACCTGTTCTGTTTTTCCAAAGCACAGAGTGCCTCAAGTGCCAGTTTATAGTTGACACACACACCTTAAATGAATCTGCAGGGAAATTATACTGAATGGATACAGTATTGCTTTTCCAACCCTACATTTGGGCATGGGTATGAAATCAATAAAGACAATAGGCAAGGCAGAATATACAGTTAACCAGTAAGAGACACAGATTATTTACAATGATGGCCACTTAATGTCAGCTTTCTAGAGAGACCCCACCTGCCCACCTTCGGGGTAGTAGGACTTTTTTCTGTCTTCCCTATCCCTTTCAAATTTCCTTTTCTCTCTCACAGTTTATCCTGAAGTCAAAGCAAGAGTTTTTCTTATAGGTGTTCTGGAGTCAATCAGGATGCAATCTGTATCTTGAACTGTCTTTTGGATTATGTGGTTCCAAATTTGAATCTCTCTTTGCTCAGAACTCCTTCTGTGTTGACTGTTAATCACGTTTTGTTGTTTTGAGATTGGTTGCTACCATTGTGTTGTTTTGGGGTTTCAGGGTTCCATGCTAGGGAATAGTTATGTGCTTCCCATTACCACACTGGTCCACTGAGTTTATTGATGTAAATGTATCCTTTTAATTCATTGGAGCATTGTTTCAATCACCAGATTTACACAGGATACTAGATATGACCACTACAACATGGTGATAATAATAAAATTTACCTTATGGGATTGTTGTCAGTATAAATGATTAAGCATTTAATCAAATGCTTAGTAATATAAAAGTAAGTGCTTAGAATAATATAATTACACTTTAATTCCTATAATGTACTGTAATTATCTGTAATACCATAAATGTAGTATAAATATTAGCTGTTATTATTATCCACAGACCAAAGGAGATTTTCATCAACAAGTTATTCTTTTCTTTGTAGCTACATCCTTGGTACCCCATGAAAAAAGTTAGCTTTTCCAAAATTCTACCTCTTAGACACTCATTCAGGCATACCTCACATTACTACGTGAGGTCAGGCTTTAAGCAAATGTGGCCTATGAGTTCTCCAACTCTCAGGCCTTATCTGCCCCATGATCTGCCTCTTTTCAGGATGATTTAAAGTGAGAATATCCACTGACTTACAGGGAGACCTCATCCCCCACCAGCTAGGAGTGTTTGTCTTGGGAGCCCACAGTCTCACCATAACACAATAATCCAGTATCGTTATGGTTGCTAAAGTCTTGTTATTAATTCTTAACTGTGTGAAAGACCAATAGTTCAGTCCAGGTTTAACTTAACCCAGCATTGCGTAGTTCTTTTGTACATATTTACCTTCATTATGAAGTGAAAATTTAGGTGCGCTAAGCCTAGTTTCAGCTGCTGAATGCTTAACGATGGCTTGAAAATAGCATATTTCCATCAAAATAAGTCCTAACATTTTCAGGCATGTCACAACTTAACTTCATACTTAAAAAACAAACATTTCTCCAAAAAAGTCTAAGTGAAACAACTCTGCCTGCAATGCAGACAGCCTTTGCATTATCATCCAGAGGGTTTAGCTCCTTAAAAATCACTCTTTTCAAATGACTTTATTTCTGCAGTGATCTTTTACTTTACATTTGTGTAACTAAATTGCTAAATGGACCGTTTAAGTGATTTTCCAAGAACAAAGGAATGAAAAGATGGGCTTAAAGATAAAAGGGAAAGTAGAAGGGGAAATTACTTAACTCTTGGCTAAATCACCAGTGCCCCATTTATTCTGACTTTTCGGTGTGTGATGAGCTTCATTAGTTGGTCAGTATCACTGAGTACAATGCACATTGAGTGACTTCCTTCCTTCTTTGCTCATTCAACATTTATATTTCACAAACAGAGGAATTAATAAGAACAGTTATGTGATTAATATAGAGTGCTTCCACTGGTAGAGTTTGTTCCAGATCTCTCTTGCCTGTTCAGAAATTGTGTACTAGGAATTTGAGTAGGGAAAATTTAACACAAGGAATCATTAAGTAGGTAAGTAGTGGTTAATGCTAGAAGGAAACTTGAAGGTCTAACAAATGTAGTTACTGCAGGGAGCTGCCACCAGCCGGGGACTGAGGAAAAGTGGAGAGGGAAGAAATTTAGACGTTTAGAGGAATGCCCTGCACAGTAGACATTCAGACCTCTGAGAAGACAGTGTGGATGCCATAGAAACATGCTGTCTCTCACTGTGGTAACTGAGAAGCTAGATGGAAAGCTGTCTGCCAGTGAACCCACTTCTGTGGGCTGGGGGCATTCACCAGTGAAGTAGAGGGCTATGGCCACTTTGGTAATCACTGCCAGGATTCCTTCCTGCTGATTTGCTTGCCGCTTTATGGAGACTAGAACAGCAGAGAAAGAGTGAATTGCTTCTTCCAGCCTTGCAGTATCCCTCCACCACCCTTATTGGAAGATCCCAACATAGAACCTGCCAGCAAAGGAGAAAGGTAGTCTGCACAATTGAGTTGTAGCATCAAACAGGGCAAAGAAGGGTGGGAGATATAAAGGAAGCTTTTTAATACTGATGTGATCTGGGTTAAGAAAACAAAAAAACAAGGCCTGTCTTCTTTCTGGTTAAGGAGTTGGAATTTACAATAACCTCAGAGTTTTGAAATGCCAGGCCAAGAAGTTAGTATAAAAAGTGGTACTGATGCAATGATACCCTTGAGATTTCTTGCAAAGCAAAAACAGATTCACTCTGGGGAGGATATAACTTCCATCTAGGTTTCATAGGACTCCCATAGACATAAAACCACACTGAAAATGAACCTGCAATCACATATTACAAACAAACTACCATGACATAGGCATGACACAGGGATAGCAGAGGAAAAAAATCCCATGAATTTTATAGAATAAATGTAATAAAGCAATCAGATAGATACTCTAAAATAAGTATGTTTAAAATAGTTAATGTTGGGACTTCCCTATGATCCAGTGGCTAAGGCTTCTTGCTCTTAATGCCGAGGGCACAGATTTGATCCCGGGTCAGGGAACTAGATCCCACACACCACAACTAAGAGTTCTCATGCTGCAACTAAAGATTCCACATGCTGCAACTAAAGATCTTGTGTGCTGCAACTAACACCCGAAGCAGCCAAATAAATAAGTAAATATTAAAAAAATGTCATAAAAAAGCAAGGAGATGCAAGAGAATAATTAAAACAACTAATAGAAATGAAAAATGAAGATATTAAAATCAAACACTAAGGAGAGATCTCTGCTTTCAGTTAAGATGTAGAAGGACATGAAAGACAAATGGTAACAACAAGAAAAACCTCAACAAAATTAAAATCATATTTTTCAATGAGGTCAGCAAGGAATGAAGAATGAAAGAAAGCCCTGAGGAACTGCTTTTCAAAGAGAAATGAGGCATTCATAAATGAACAGAAAGCCTCAGCAATTTCCCACTTGGGAGTAGGCACCTGGTCTAAATACAGGCAGATGGAGAATTAGCTTGTCAAAGATGGAGATGAGAAGAAACAAACCAAGATTTAAATAGTAATGTGGGCTTGTGGGATGTACAGGAATTTGGAAGAGGACTATAGTAGATTGTATTTTCCAAAATTGTTCTCAACAGTATCTTCCATCCTACAGAATCTTTCCTACAGTGTGACAATGACATTCCTTCCATGGAGTGATAGTGTTCCTGGTCCCTGCCTTGAATCTGGTCAAGTTTGTGACAATGGTGAAAATAATGATATGTGAATTCTGAGGCTCAGTCATAAAAGGTGTTATAGCTTCTAGCTGGCCCTTTTGGGATACATGACTTTGCAACCCCAACTGCAATGTAAGGAGTCCAAAGCTGTGTGGTGTGAAGAACGATCATGCAGAGGTGTTCTGGATCATCCCAAGCTGAGTTCTCAGCCAACAGCTGATATCAACCAGCAAGCATGTGATTGGAGCCACCTCTGAAAGATTCCTACTCCTTGGAGACAGGTTACCTCCAGCCTGAGTCACGTGATCCCTGGACATAATAAAATGGTCTTATCTCAGATTTTATTGTTTTATTTCAGTTCAGATGTCTTTGCTTCAAATGTTTAAACTGCTAAATTTGGGGTAATTTGTGATGGAGCAATAGATAATTGGAATAAGTTCCAAATTTGAAAATAAATTACCCACTTTGACAGTTTTCCTCTCTCCACATGCCACATACACCCAAATATTGCCAAGAAAGCAGCAATAAGGAGTACAGGCTGGAAAACAGGCATAAAAAACATACTCCTCTACATCCTCACAATGTTTGGTATTCTGGGCCTTATCAGAGTTGAATCTAAAATGAGCCAAAAGTATCTGAAGGCACCCAACCTCCTCCCAACTCAAATACAAAAAAAAAAAAAAAACCAGAAAAACCCAAAGATGTGGAGTTAGTGTGTTGGAAGTTAGGCTACTTATGGGTGAATTAAAGCTAAAAAAAAAGAACTGTGTCTTGACTCTGTTCAACATAACTCTTGGAATAATCTGAATAATCACACTTCACACAACTGAGGAAAGGGCTTGCACTCTCTGGGAATAATCAAAATGAAACAAATTACTTTGTTTTCATTGCTGTTTTACATAAATATGTGTAAGTTAATTTTTTTAATGGACGTGAAAGTAAGCAGAAAAATGGGACCATAATAAAGAAAGTCAATGAGAGTAGACCTAGAGATGACCCACCTACTTGACTCTGTAGTCGGGAATCTTTAACACAACTATTATCAGTACATGAAAGCATATACAAGAAAGCATGGATATAACAGGTGAAGATATGTAGTATTTCAGGAAAGAAATAAAAACACCAAAAAAGAAAATAAATTTTAGAACTAAAAACTGTATTGAAAAATACAATACCAGAAAAAAAAATTAAAAAGTGTCAGTTGCTCTTAACAGCAGATTTGATAGTGTAGAAGAAAGGATTAGTGAACTTGAAAATAGTGAAAAAGAAATTAACTAATCCAGAGAGAATAAAAGATTGGGAAAAAAAGTCAGATTGTCAGTGGCCTATGAGATAATATCAGGTGCTTCAACCTATTTGTGCTTGAGTTCCAAAAGATGGTGAAAGAGAGAATTGGGTAGAAAAAAGTATTTGAAGAAGAAATAATAGCAAAAAATTATTTACGTTTGATGAAAAATATCAAACCACATGTCTAGAAAAACTTAACAAAGCCCAAATAGGATAAATACAAAGAATCCACATCTATGCATATCATAGTCAAATTGCTGAAAATCAAAGATAAAAAGAAAATCTCCAAAAAAAGAAAAAAAAGCATTAGGGAAAAAAAGACTCATTACAGGAAAGCAACAGTAAGAACTACATTTAACTTAGCAGAACAAGTGCAAGCCACAATGGAATATCTTTAAAGGACTGAAAGAAAGAAAGAAAAAACAACTGCCAACTTAGAAGTCTATATTTAGAGAAAATATCCTTCAACAATGAAGGCAAAATAAAGACATTTTCTGATAAACACACACAGAATTTTTAATGCAACAGATTTTTACTACAAAAAATGCTAAAGAAAGCTCATCGGGCTGCATGAAAATGATAGATGGACACGCAGACTTATAAGAAAGAATGAGGAGTGCTAGAAATGTGGATAAATATAAACCACTGTTTTTTTTTCTTCAAAATTTTAAAAGGAAAATTGACCTTATAAAGCAAAAAGAACAACAATGTATTGTGGGAGTTGTAGCATGTATAAGTAAGTAGCTCAAAGGAATGGAGAGGTTAAATGGAAACACAGTTGTAAGATTCTTCTATTAGCAGAAAAGTGGTTTAATATTAAGTTTCAATTTCTATGGTAAATTAAGGACTCATATAATAATTCCTAAAGCAAGATTTCTTCATCTCAGCATTATTGACATATTGGACCAGATAATTCTTTGTCACAGGAGTCTGTCTTGTGTCTCCTGTACAGAACACTTAAGCAGCATTATTGGCCTCTAGCCACCAGATGCAGTGTATCCATGTTCCCCAGTGTGACAACCAAAAATTTCTTCAGTTTCAGTAATTGACCATGTCCCCTGGGAAACAACATTGCCCCCTATCGAGAACCACCGCCCTAAGGCAATCACTAGAAGACACACAATAAAGGAAATACACACACACACACACCCCCTAAATAGTTATAGCTATAAAGCCAATGGAAGAGGTAAAAGGAAATATTAAAAGCAAGGAAATAAACAAAGAACTTAATTCAAAAGAGTGCAGTAATAAGAAAAAACAGAAGGAAGAATTTATGGGACAAATGAAAGACAAATGACAAGATGGTAGAACCAACCATATTAATAATTACTGGAAATGGGCTAAACACATCAATTCAAAGTAAGAATTTTTTTGCAGACTTAATTAAAAAAAAAAAGATCCCACTATATGTTGTTCACAAGAGATGCACTTTTAATATGAAAACATAGACTAAAAATAAGGATAAAGTAAGATAACTATACAAACAGTAAATCATAGAGCTGCTATGATTATGTTAATGTGAGACAAATTGGACATCAACACAAGGAACATTACCAGTGATAAAGAGGGATGTTTTATTATGATAAGGTTCAATTAATCAAGAAGGTAGAACAATTCCAACTTGCGCATGTACCAAATAATTGAGTCTGAGAATTCAGCTGCCGTGTTAGACCATGGGAAGGAAAGCTGAAGTGCTCTGCCCACAGCTCCAGCTGAGCTTCCAACTGGCAGCCAGAGCAAGGTGCCAGCTATGTGAGTGAGGTCATCTAAGCCTTCTAGTTGTCCAGTATCTTAGCTGATATCATATGAAGAAGAAGAACCACCCTGTCACCTTACAGGATTGTGAGAGATAATAAATTGTTTTAAGCCACTACATCTTGGGGTGGTTTGTTATGCAGCGATAGATAACAGATATGAAACTTAAATCTGAAAAATCAAGAGCTAGCAATAAAAGCATGTTATTTAGTGATATGAAAGTCATAACTAAAGGAATCAGTAAAAAAAATTTAAAGTGGTTGCCTCTTTGATACTTTAAACTATTACCTTGGTACAAAGAAAATTTTTTTAAAAAGAGAACTTATGAACTAATAACAAATTCTGAGGGAGTTGCCCAGGATTTAGTACATAAAGATGGAAATATGAAAAAGAGGTTAATAGAGTAGGATGTAGAATGGACAGGTATAATAGGAGTTCCAGAAGGAGAAGCAAGAAAGAATAGGGTTTGGAAATACTCAGAGATAATATCTTCAACTATCATGAAGTATCGTGATGAAAGTATCATCAATACTTGATGAGAAATGAATCCTCAGACTTGGAAAATACAATTCATGAGGAAAATAAATTTAAAAAATCCATATCTAGACACGTCACATGAAAACTGAAAAACACCCAAGTCATAAAGATCTTAAAAAGAATGCCAGGGCTCCCTAGGTGGTTGAGAATCCGCCTGCCAATGCAGGGGACACAGGTTCGAACCCTGATCCAGGAAGATCCCACATGCTGCGGGGCAACTAAGCCCATGGGCCACAACTATTGAGCCTGCGCTTTAGAGCCCGTGAGCCACAACTACTGAGCCCATGTGCTGCAACTACTGAAGCCCACGTGCCTAGAACCTGTGCTCCTCAGCGAGAGAAGGTACGGCAATGATGAGCCCGCGCACCGCAACAGAGTAGCCCCCACTCACCGCAACTAAAAAGAAAGCCTGGGCACAGCAAAAATGACCCAACACAGCCAATAAAATAAATAAATAAAATAAATTTATATAAAAAAAGAATGCCAAAGAAGAAACATATTGCACTTATAGGAATGATGACCCTCAAAAGACTTCTCAGTGCAACAATAAAAACCAGAAGACCATGAGTAATATACTGAAAGTGCTGAGAGAACATTAAACCAATACCCAGCTAAAATGTTCGGCAGCAAGAACAAAATAAAGGTATCTGTTATATCTGCTATATAAAACAACATGCAACTATGGCATGTACCGTTATTCACATACTGGGATACTTTCATACTAATTGGTAAACAGCTGTTGTCCCAAGCCCTTGGAGTGTCTCTTAGGGCCTTCCCTCCCATCTCTATAAAATCTGACAACTAAAAGATTAATTCCTGGCACAGAGAGAGGCTTCCAGGACCTTGTTCCAGCCCTGTAATTGGTGTCTGTTTTGATTAGTTGGGTTCTGCCCATCTGCCAAATCCTGCTTCCCAGGCCCTGCCATTGCACGTCTCAGAGAAGCTCCAAAGGACTGGCCTGCTCTTTGCCCGAGCCTATCACCTGGTCCTGGTTGTGGTGGGGGGTCCATGTGGGTAATGCTGAAAGTATGTGCAGGTACCTGCCAGCCTAAGGTTTATAAGCCAAGTTGCTGTGGCTCCCATGTGCTAGCACCCATTATACAGTGCTCTCCAGGCCAAAATGGGCTTCTGTCCCACTGGAGCAGCACTTGTATCCTGCGTACAAATGCCCAGCACCAGTCTGGCTCCCTCCCCAGTGCTGTGGCCATCTGCTGCAGGCTGACACTCCTTTGAATGGTCACTTGTGGGAGCTGTAATCTCCTTAAGGACTTTGAGAAAGCTATGAAGAAACAGAGAAATCAGTTAACAGCAGTAATGGAGGCCACCTTTGGCCATGCTCAGATGCTGCAAAGTCCTTCTAGCATAGAAGACATTCTGTGACAGACACGAGGCCATAGAGGATAAGTAGACCTACATGGGTGGATAGCCAGAGGATGCCTGTTTTATTACCCTATTTATTTTCAGTTCTATTTAATAGGATGACTTTGTTAAACCATTCTTACACCCTCCATCAGAGGTATACAAAATTTGTGTTTACAATAAAATGAAAATTGAATTATATACTGCTTGCTCTGTGTCAGGTGTCACTGTAAACATATATTAACACTGGATCATAGAATTGTTACTATCACTCTCATTTTACAAATGGCAATACTAAAACATAAAGAAGATATTCAAAACTGAAGTTGAAGAGTTGGAATTTGAACTCAGGAAGCCTAGACATAGAGCCGGTCATAATCATTGCAATATTGTGCTTCTTTTCTTCTGGATTGTAGGATTAGGTTTAACCGAATTAAGCATGATAACCCAGTAAGAGATAGTAGAGTTAGTAACTATGTAAAAATCTTAGTAATATGAGAATTGGAAAAAAATTAGTATAGGTCAATATTTTTTTCCCAACAATAAGTATCACGTATTTATTAGCAGGCCTGACAGTGAACATTGGTGTGGACACATCAAGAAAAGAAGAGGCAACATCCCATTTTTTCCATTTCCAGACAAGTGCAGCTATTCCGACATTAGTGATGTTCTGATATGGTAAGATGCAAGTGACCCACATCTCCTCCCCTTGGTATCTGAACACTGTAACCCTTTCAAAAATGAGGTATCCATTGTCCAGGAAGATCTGGTGCTGAAAAAACCCACCAGTGCATACCATCTATGGCTAAGTATAAAGCTCTCCAGTAGAAACCTGCCCCGCCAGCACTTCTGCATACCAGTCTGTCCTCCATAATTCAAAAAAGTTTGACCAATCCCCGGACCGGGGAGACAGACTTGAGCCCTGCCTCCTGTTACGCTGGTTGACTTCACAGTAAACCTCTTTTTTTTCTCAAAGGTGGGTGCAATAGTATTGGCTTCTGTGCGTGTCAGGCAGCAAGCCCTTGCTTGGTAGTGATATTAAGAGAACTTCTTTATGTATTGGGACTATAAGTCACCTAATTACTCTCAATTTAGTTCAGAGTTTATTGAAACTGTCTGATATAGTTTCCTATATCAAGTCATGGCTAAGAGAGGCATCTTTCAGCAAGGGACGCCTATGTAAAATAAAAGGCTGTAATGGCAGTTTGTAAAATTCAGTAAATGATTTGGAATAACTAGAATGATTTGATGAATGATACGCATTATAATTTATATTACTAGCAAGCAGTTTTATGTAATTTTATAGTATAGTTTATATAGGGGACAAAAGTGGAATAAGTTTTTAATATTTGAATCTATACATTGATTTCTATATTAATTTAATTATCATATCAGTTGTAAAATTTTTTAATAGCACCTTGAAAGTTCTTGAGAAAAAGGGAGAGGGGAGCCAGCAATGCCAGAGTCCACCTTCAGAGATGTTATTTAACCAATCTAGTCTCAGAACCTAGCATGGGTATTTTTAAAAGGCTCTCCAGGTAACACTAATGTGCTGTCAAGGTTGAGAACTACTGCTCAGCAGCTGAGGTTGGCAAACTACCGCCCACAGCTGCCTATTTTTGTAGATAAAGCTTTATTGGAACATGGATGCCTATCCTCATTTATATATCCTGTATGTCTACTTTTGTGCCACAACACAGAGTAGCTGCTGCAAAGACCATATGGCCTGAAAAGCCTAAAATATTTTCTATCTGGCCCTTTACAGAAAGAGTTTGCCAATCCTTTCTCTATAGCACTGAAAATGAATGAACTAGTACTACAATAATATTTTTAATATTTTCCAATAAAATTTTTTTAAAGATTTTTTAAATTATTTATTTATTTGTTTATTTAGGCTGCATTGGGTCTTTGTTGCTGCGCACAGGCTTTCTCTAGTTGCAGAGAGCAGGGGCTATTCTTCGTTGTGGTGTGCGGGCTTCTTATTGTGGTGGCTTCTATTTTTGTGGAGCACGGGCTCTAGGCACGTGGGCTTCAGTAGTTGCAGCTGTTGGGCTCTAGAGCGCAGGCTCAGTAGTTGTGGCACATGGGCTTAGTTGCTTCACAGCATGTGGGATCTTCCTGGAGCAGGGCTCGAACCCATGTCCCCTGCACTGACAGGTGGATTCTCAACCACTGTGCCTCCAGGGAAGCCCCTAAAACCTCCAATAAAATTTTTAATGAAAAAAGCAAGCTGGTGAATGATATGTACAGTGTAATACAATTTAAATGGAATTTCAAAATATACAATGCTACTGTAAGGTACTAATTTATGTAGTAAATATTTTTTAAAAGCCACATAGAAATGTTGAACACAACATTCAGGATAGTGGCTACATGTAGGTAGGAAGGAAGGGAAGTACGATTGGGAAAAAGTAGAGGGAGAAGAGAGCTAAACCAAACAAAGAAATGAAACAAGGCAAAATGGCAAGATTGACTAGAGCCGGAGGAGAGGTACATGTAGGTTTATGTTATTCTCTATGCTTTTCTAAATGCCTAAAAACCTAAATAATTAAAGAGTGGTGGGCACTGAGGCTTTTTGGATTTTACCTGTAGTCCATTACAACAAAATATTTTGAGTATATTAACTTGTTTCATTCTCACAATAATCCAGTGAAACAGGTTTTTGTTTTAGTTTTATTTGAGGTATAGTTGAGCTACATAGGGCAACAAGTTTTAGTAACTCCATGAGGGTATGAATGATATCTATATTTGCTCACTGTTGAGTCACTAGCAATTAAAGCAGTTCTTGGCACTTAGTATGTGATCAAGAAATATTTGTTGAATAAACAAACAAATGAGTAAAGAATGCATTTATAACTGCAGAAGCTCAGCCAAGCAAAGTGGCTCATACGATAAAACTGTTCATTCGTGGAAGAGCTAGAATTTGAATTCAGGTTACTGACAGCTAGTCTAGTGTCATTTATAATATTCTAAGTTAGCCTCTTCTCTCCTTTTCTATAATCTGTTATGCCTTTGAACCAATGGCTTTGACAGAAGCTGAACTTGTGCCAGCGTTTTCTGAAATTATTAGAAACATAATCTTTAGACCGTCAATTTAGTGATTTTTATGTTTTTTGTTGTTTGCTATATACAAGAATGGGCATATGGCTTGGTTAACTGTTTCCTATGGGATTGCCATGTTTTATGAATTACATGTCTGGGAAGAAGGGCTAGGCTCACTGGTTAACTAGGATGGCTGCCTAGAAGGTAGACTGATTTAATATACAAATCCCACAGTGATATTATTTCTAATGTAATTGCCTCTATTAGTCATTTATTGAATGGAAAGAAAGCCTGCCGCACCAGCTTCCTCTTTCATATTGCTGTTGTAGCATTTTCTTTTTCTTCTAATGTCTTGATTTTATTGATTATGGATAAGGCGGTAACACTATCAACCCCTCACCATCAATACCAACATCATCAAGAACAGATGCACAGTTGCATAGCCTTTTAGAATCATAAAGTAGTTTAAATGAGTTATTTCATTTTTCTTTCTCAGTGAGGAAATTAGATTTACAAATGAGAAAGCTGAAGTTAAAATAATTAGGGATCATCCAAGTTCACAAAACCAAAATGTGGCAAAGTTATGATTTAGGCCCAAATAGGGTTCTAAAACCACTTTTTCTTTATGGTTCTAGGAGGCTAACATCAAATTGGACATGGGAAACTAAACAGCAAGTCTAAAACAGTGCTTTTGGTGATCTTAGGAGGTAGGTTGGTTTATTTGTCTTTCAATTGTTTTTTTAGGCTTTGGATTTGTTATTTTCAGTTCAGAGTACCTAGTGAGTTCTAAAATTGTGTTGGGACTTTAGGCGAAAGCTAGATTTCCAGATAAAATGTTTGTCACATATCTTGTACTACACACACTTGCTGGTAAATGAACGTTTACTCCACAATGGACTTTTTTCTAAATCTGTGAGCGCATGGTGGTTTAGCTCTATGCTACTAGGGCTGGCTCCAAACCAAATGGCTCAGTGACTGCAGGGAACATCTGTCTATGCTTACCAGTTCATATAATGTATCTTCCCTAGCCATATAAATCCTCACTTGTGTGGATAGATTATAGCTGTATACAATATAGAATATTTTATATACTATTCCTAGTGACATAATAGACATGAAAAATATTATTCTAAAACAGGTCATGGCATGAATATGCACATTTAATATTAACATTCTAAGTGGAGTGATAAGGAGATCTATTGAGTTAATCTTCTTATTTATGTTATACTTGAAATTTACACAATGTAAAATATAAAAGTCAGGACCTATTCAGATTTTTGTCAGAAGGGAAAGAAATATTTTCAAATGCAGATTTTGAATTATCACTGACCCTCTATGAGAGGTTGGACTTTTCCATGCTTTTTCTTTTAGAGCACAAGAACCATGTTCAGCACCTAATAGCTAGCAGAACAAAAGATTCAGCGTTTTTTCCAAAGTCAAATTGTTTGCTTTACTTCTGTCCTCATTTTTCAGATCTTCTAATTGGTGTGAGTACTATTTTTGTGACTGGATTAAAAGACTTTTAGAACTATTTAGACTAGCAGCCAATTATCTCATTTGATAGTAAGAAAACCACAAATCACAGAAGTTAAGAAGCAGAGTTAGGACTAAATCCAATAGTCCAAAGTAAGAGTGTTAACCCTTACCTCCCTGAGTAGTTCAGCTGCTAATTCATATTGAAAGCTACTTTGAAATGTTGGATTTATCTAATTCTTTTGAAATCTACTGCTAATTCCTCAACCTGTAGTTCTGACCAACTGTCTATATATGGAAGGTTCCCATGACCTCTTCCTTCAGTTTGATTAATTTACAAAGCGGCTCACAGAACTCAGAGAAACATTTTATTTACTAGATCACTGGTTCATTATGAATGGCTATAACTTAGGAACAGCCATTCCTAAGATGAAAGAGATGCACGAGGCAAGATATGGGAAAAGGGGCGGAGCATCCATGCTCTCTCTGTAGTCACAGTCATAATTTTGCATTTATTTATGGATTTAAAAAATAACCTGTTTCTTTTACTTTCTTTTCCTTTTAGTCTTATACTTTAAACTGTACATTAACATTAAATTTTTTTCTTATCAAATATTTGCCAGTTTTAGTGAGGTATAATTGACATACACACTGTACATATTTAAAGTACAATTTTATAAGCTTTAACATATGTATACAGCTGGAAAATATCACCTCAATCAAGCCTATCAAAGTTTTAAGTAGACCTACTTCCCATAGATCTCAAAGCCTCCAGAGGTTTTTGTTTTTGTTGTTTTTATTGCTGGAGCACTAAAACGTGGCATTATGTGATGAATGTTCTGAGGTTTATATGCATGAAAGAATCATTATTTCAGCCACACACTTGGATAATAGTTTAGTTTTATGTAAAGCCCTAGATTTGAAGTTCTTTTCTTTCAGTACTTTGAAAATATTGCTTTGTGTCTTGACTCATGTCTTTTTCCACAACTATACTGTAAACTCTACGAAGGCAGAGGTCATGCGGTTGTTGCTCATCATTGTGCATCCCCTTGTGCATCCAACACAGTGCCTTGGTACTTAATAGATGCTCCTTCACATTGTTGAATGAATGAACAAAGGTTTAGGGTGAAGCAAGACTAGAAAGATATTTGGGATGTTTTGGATGGTCTTGAAAGATAGTTGACAAGTTTGTATTTAATTTGGCAAGCAATAGAGTTACACAGAGTTTTAAAATAGTGTTCTGTAGTGATGTAATTAGAGCAGAGCTTTAGGAAGCTTATTTTGATAATAATAGATACACTGGAGTGCTAGAATCATGGAAACCAATTATAGTGCTACAAAAACAATGTAGGCTAAATAATGAAGGTCTGAACTCAGATTCTGGGTGTGGGAGTTGCAAATTGAAGACGTATTTGAGACAGGACAGGACTTGACAAGGGTAGTGAATGATTTTTAAACTTCAGGTCTGGATGACTGGGAAACAGTGTTCCATGAACAGAAGTAGAAGATTACAGACAAGCAGACAGTTTAGACGAGGCATATGTTCTGATGTAGGTTTGAAATGGTTTTGGATTGAGGGATGGGTTGTTCAGGAAGAAGCAGAAATTGTGGCTGTGGAGCTCAGGACATGGGTCAAAACTAGAGATAAGGTCTTAAACAGAGCAGCCATTTATGACCCACAGATGTCCAACCTGCTACCCACTTTTGTATGGCCCACAAGTCAAGACTGTATTTTACATTTTTAAATGCTGAAAGGAAATTAAGAAAGAGTGATATTTTTGATACATGAAAATTATATGAAATTCAGTTTTAGTGTTCATAGTTTTATTGGAACAGAGCCACACTTGTTTCTATATGGTCTATGGTTGCTTTTGTACTACAAAAGCAGAGTCAAATAGTTCCCTCAGACTGTATGGCCTGAAAAGCCTAAAATATTTACTGTCTGGCCTTTTACTGAAAAAAAAAAAAAAAAAAAAAAAAAAAAAAAAAAGCCACTGTATATATACATTGCTGAGTTGTCAACTGTTGTCACTCTTTTGCAAAGCAATTTGACCAGAACAGAACACACAAAAAAATGATAATAGCTGCATTAAAATAACAAAGTTATGGACTTTTCTCTTCTTTTACAAGTTCTTTCAAGTATTTTAATAACATTGATAATTTTTCTTAAAATAAATTTTATAAAAACTTCACTCAAGTAAATGCAAAAGCAAATGTATTTACTGTTTGAATGAAGAGCAAAATTCTAGGCCTATAATACAAATTGGAACCCTTCATTAGGTCATACCAAGCAGAATTTTACGCAAATGAAGCTGACTGTAAGATGCGGCAGGGAAACGGGAAACTAGATTCTGCTTGTTCAGCCATAGTGAAGGGCTGTGTTATAAATGGGTCAGTTACCTGTGGTTGAAGGCCCAGGTCTTAGCTTTAAGGTACAGGAATTCAATTTTTCAGTTATCTTGGAGTTGGTTTTTGAGTGCATTTCTTTTCTTTTCTTTTCTTTTTTTTTGAAAGGAAAGGCTTGATTTTTTTCTTAAAGATTTATTTTATTATTTATTTATTTATTTAATTTTTGGCTGTGTTTGGCTTTCTCTAGTTGTGGAGAGCGGGGGCTACTCTTTATTGTGGTGTGCTAGTTTCTCATTGAGGTCGCTTCTCTTGTTGTGGAGCACGGGCTCTAGGCGCGTGGGCTTCAGTAGTTGCGGTGCATGGGCTCAATAGTTGTGGTGCACAGGCTTAGTTGCTCTGCAGTATGTGGATCTTCCCAGCCCAGGGATGGAACCCATGTCCCCTGCATTGGCAGGTGGATTCTTAACCACTGTGCCACCAGGAAAGCGCTGAGTGCATTTCTTTCCAATAAGAAGGACCACTTGGTACAAGAAAAAGCAAAAGTGGCTGCGTGGGCCTGTGGAGAGTTGTCATCAAACTAGAAGAGCTTCTTACATCATATAAAGATAAAATGGATCTGACGCAAATGCTTGAATTGGTCAATCCAGTTACCTTCTGCTATGGATAAAGTGGATGAATATTTACAAACATTGCTCTTTGGCTATTTTATTTTAGACCCTATGATGATCCTTACTCTTCAGTTACATAGCATGACACCATTATAGACAACAATAAAAAATACCCAAATTTATCTTATGTTTATTCCCTTTGATAAAATTAAGGAGCAGTTTAATTTGGGGGAACATGCTAACTATGAGAGTTAACTCAGAGAGTGATTTTTATTAATCTCTCCCCCCAAATTCTTGGGAGTTCATCCTTTTTAGGAATTACATTTTCATATTTTCAGCTTATAGTGAATACTTAATATAAATGTGAAAATTCTTCAGCTGTTTTGCCGAAAGGTAAGAGTTTTTCCCCTTTTAGCATGGTCAATGACATAGGTAAGGAATGTCACATTGTTAAAAAATATAACTTTATAGGGTTTGAAGTATATAGAATTTTTTCAATATTTAGTGTGACTTAAAATGTGTTGTAATATTTTCTGTGATAATTTTTTAGTACATATTTTCTGGCATGATATAAAATGGCAGCTGGAATGGCATAAGTATTTCTATGTCAGACATATCAAGTTTGAGGGGCAAGAGAGGACAATATGAAGAAGTCTGTCTATTGAAAATGTGGCCCTAGACCTGTGGACAAAGATCAGACCTAGAGGTGCTAGAATTGAGATTTGCAGCAGAGCAGCTGTGTGATGTGAAGGTAATGTGTATAAAAGTATCTGCCACAGTGCCTGGCACATACTATGCACCTTATATATGGTGAATGCTATAGAGTGGACTGGCAATCAAGGAGCACTGGGGTTATGCAAAGAGAAAAGAAGCCAGAGAGAGTGGTTTAAGAAATAGGAGAATCTTCAGCAAAGTAGCAGGATACAAGTTTAACATTCAGAAATCAGTTTCATTTCTTTACACTAATAATTAAATATCAGAAAGGGAATGCAAAAAAAAAAATACCTTTTAAAATTGCACCAAAACAAAACAAACAAACAAAAAAAAACCTGAGAATAAACCTGACCAAGGAGGTGGCAGACTTATACACTGAGAACTATAAAACTTTAATAAAGGAAATTAAAAGGGATTCAGAGAAATGGAAAGATAGCCCATGCTCTTGGAATGGAAGAATTAATACTGTTAAAATGGCAATACTACTCAAAGCAATCTACAGATTTGATATGATCCCTATCAAATTACCCATGACATTTTTCACAGAACTAGTACATATAATCCAAAAATTTATATAGAAACATAAAAGTCCCAGAATTGCCAAAACAATTGTGAGGGAAAAAAAAAAACAAAGCAGGAGGCATAACTCTCCCAGACTTCAGACAATACTACAAAGCTACAGTAATTAAAACAGTGTGGTATTGGTACAAAAACAGACATAAGGATTAGTGGAACAGAATAGAGAGCCCAGAAATAAACACACACACCTAGGGTCAATTAATTTTCAACAAAGGAGGCAAGACTATAAAATGGGAGAAAGACAGTCTTTTCAGCAGGTGGTACTGGTAAAGTTGGACAGCTGCATGTAAATCAATGAAGTTAAAACACACCCTCACACCATGCACAAAAATAAACTCAAATGGCTTAAAGACAAACATAAGACTTGATACCATAAAACTCCTAGAAGAGAGCATAGCATAGGCAAAACATTCTCTGACCTGAATTGTATCAGTGTTTTCTTAGGTCAGTCTCCCAAGGTAATAGAAATAAAAACAAAAATAAACAAATGGGCCCTAATCAAACTTATAAGCTTTTGCACAGCAAAGGAAACCATAAAAAACAAAAACAAACACAAAAAGACAACATACAGAAGAAAATATTTGCAAATGATGCAACTGACAAGGGCTTAATCTCCAAAATATACAAACAGCTTATATGTCAACAACAAAAAAATAAACAACCCAATTGAAAAATGAGCAGAAGACCTTAGTAAACATTTCTCTAAATCAGATATACAGATGGCCAGTAGGCACATGAAAAGATGGTCAACATCACAAATTATTAGAGAAATGCATATCAAAACTACAATGAGGTACCACCTCACATTGGTCAGAATGGCCATCATTAAAAAGTCTACAAATAAATACTGGAGAGGGTATGGAGAAAAGGGAACCCTCCTACACTGTTGGTGGGAATGTAAGTTGGTGCAGACACAAGGGAAAATGGTATGGAGGTTCCTCAGAAAACTAAAAATAGATCCAGCAATCCCACTCCTGGGCATATACCTGGAAAAACTATAATTCAAAAAGATACATGCACCGCAATGTTCATAGCAGCACTATTCACAATAGCCAAAACACGGAAACAACCTAAATGTCCATCAACAGATGAATGGATAAAGAAGATGTGGTACAAATATACAATGGGATACTACTCAGTCATAAAAAAGAATGAAATAATGCCATTTGCAGTAACATGGATGCAACTAGAGATTATCATACTAAGTGAACTAAGTCAGAAAGAGAAAGACAAATACCATGTGATATCACTTATACGTGGAATCTAAAATTTGGAACAAATGAGCCTATCTACAAAACAGTAACAGAATCACAGACGTAGAGAACAGCCTTGTGGTTGCCAAGGGGGAGGCAAGAGGGTGAGGGAAGGACTGGGAGTTTGGGGTTGGTAGATGCAAACTCTTACATTTAGAATGGATAAACAACAAGGTCCTACTATATAGCACAGGGAACTATATCCAGTCTCCTGGGATAAACCATAGTGGAAAAGAATATAAAAAAAAAAGAATGTATATATATGCATAACTGAGTCACTTTGCTATACAGCAGAAATTAACACAACATTGTAAATCAACTATGCTTCAATAAAAATCTAAAATTAAAAAAAAGAAATTGAATCTTTTTTATTAAGAGCTAGAGTATGTAATAAAATTTCTTCATCATTTGGGTCCTTTCTCCTAGGACTGAAATCTATACAAGTATTTGTAATAGCTGGTAATAAAAAGACTGAAAATTCAGTTGACAAGAAAATTAACTTCTTGACACTGAGTGAAGTTAACAACATGAAATAAACAAGAAGATTGCTAAATGCAGAGGTCATGGGATGGAAATGCAATAATCAGAGCTTATGAGTTAATTATTAGGGCAAATTCCTCACCACTCTTTCCAACATCCTTCTGCTTTCAGAGGTGAACTCCTTTACTTTATAAACACAGTTATCAAAGACTATTCTATTTTAGAATAAATATTAGTTACAAAGCAGTTTCTAGAGTATGAAGCCTAATCTCATAAAGTGTTTCCATCTTCAGGAAATTATGCAAAAACTTTTTTTTCTGGAAATTTTCAAACATATACAGAATTAGAATAAAAAGAATATTAATCTTCATTTGTCATCACTCATTTTGCCAGTCTTGTTTCATCTGTCTCCTTGCACATCTCCTACCGCCCCCCCCCCCCCCCCCCCAAAAATGTTGCTCACATCATAACAATGAGAAAAAGCCAGGTAACATAACTTATCAAACCCATCGGAGAACTGAGGTTGTAAGGCAAACAGATAAATTCTAAAGGGTGACAAGTCTCTCCAAGGAGAAATGGCATGTACAATCTGTTTCACTTTTTGCAGAGCACAGAAGGAAGAGGTTGTTGTCATAAAAGCTGGAAAAAGAAAACAGCTAAAGTTTCAACAAATCCTTAAAGGCTCAGTGTTGGCTACCATGACAGTTTAAGGTCTTTGGGAACTTCTGAGTCTTTCATTTGTCAATTCTTGTCTATTGGTCTCTACCTAGTGTTCACAAAAAAGACTGTGAGTACAGACTTGGGTACAGGCCAGGTGATCCAAGAGCATGCTCCTTGGTGAAAATCTGTCCACTTTCTAGACTTTTCTCACATGCAGAGCAAAAGCTGTAGGCCTCTCGGGGAGAGTCAGGAAACCATTCTACTCCCAGGGCCCAAGGAAAGGTACGATGCTGCTGAGGAAGGGACAGCAGCAAAAGCTGTGTGCCACAGTGAGAAGGACAGGAAACACCTCTGCCCAACCAGGAGTCTTGCATGGGAAGAAGAGCTGTATGATGTTGTCAGAGGGGCAGAAAACCTTCTCCAGCCCAAGACTCCCAAGAGTTTGATTCCTAGAGCCAGGAGAGGCAGAAAAACCAGGAAAGCCTATTCCTAAGGCCCCAGGTACACATGGCCTGCCTAAGGCTGAGGATGGGCAGGAGAAATAAAACCCCTCTACATCCCACCATAAACTACCCACCAAGTAACAAACAATGACAGTCTATTGCTGGAGAAAAAGGGAAAAATAACAAGGTGGTAGATTTAAATTCAGTCATATAAATAAGCACATTAACTACAAATGCTTCAAACATCCCAATTGGATGGCAGACATTCTTAGATTGAAGTGAATTTGTGGTTAAAAACCTCCCCACAAAGAAAACTCCACACTCCGGTGGCTTCACTGATAAATTTACCAAACATTTAAGGAAGAAATATACCAATTTTACTCAAATGTTTTTGGAATATAGAAGAGAAAGGAATACTTTCCAATTCATTTTATGAGGCTAGTATTTAGTCTGATTAAAGATCAAAGACACTTCAAAAAAAGACAATTTAAGACTAATATATCACATAAACATGGTTGCAAATATCTTCAGCAAAATATTAGCTACTAAAATCCAGAAATATATAGAAAGGATAAAACATCATAACTAAGTTGGATTATCCCAGGACTGTAGGCTTGGTTCATGTTCACTAATTAATCAGTGTAATTCACCATATCAATTGACTAAAAAGGAACAACCATGTGATCGTCTCAATAGATGCAGAAAAAAAGCATTTGACCAAATTTAACATCTGTGCATTATAAAAATTTTCAGCAAACTAAGAAGGAAACTTTCTCAACTTGATAAAGGAACTCTGTAAAATACCTACAGCTATAAGCATACCTAATGATGAGAGAGTGAATGAATACTTTATTGCTAAGACTAAGAACTAGGCAAGGATGTTAGCTCTCACTACTTCTATTTAACTGGAAGTCCTACACAGTGAAATAGATAGATAGATAGAGAGAGACAGAGGAGAGAGAGAGAGGGAGAGAGGGAAATAATATGTATGCATATTGGCCATAGGCATTCCTTGTCTTTATTCAAAGATGACATGAACCTGTAGATAGAAAATCCCAATGAATCTACAAAAAAATACTAATGTCAATAAGTGAATTTAGCAGAATTTCAGGATATAAGGTCAATACACAAAAATCAACCATATTTCTGTATGTACTACAACAAGCAATTGAAATTGTAATAAAAACACGCTGTTTACCAAAGTGACAAAATTTCCATGAAGTACTTACAGATAAATCTAAATGTCTATTTTCATCTTTTATCTCTAATCCCATTCCCTCTCTTCCACAGACACTAGAATTAATGCATATAATATATGCCCTTTGAATACACCCTCCTGATACTTATTTAGAGATATGTGTATCCTTGAAAAAATACATAGTGGACTTTTTGTGTATTTAACATTTTTTATGCAATTAGTATAGTGCTATGTCCCATCCACCCAATCCTGGCATTTCATGATCTGGCTTAGAGTACACCAATGAGTTTTGACAACTCAAAATTTACAAAAACGAACAAAACAAGATACAACCACAAGAAATTCAAGAAGTAACAGAATTTCTCTATTGGAAGAAAAATACCAATATTTGTTATTTGGTTTCTATTGTACCCCTGGAAGGTAATTGTTTTATATTTTTCTTAGAATTACACTACTTTAAAAAATTCCTATTTTAGTACTGTATTAAGAAGAGGCTGAAATGCAATTTGGCTCTTTTTTTTCTCTTTAAAGTGAAAGCCTGGGTTTAATTCTCAGGATTGCACAGTACAGAAATACTGAGGAACATCTCCATTATATACTTAGCTAGAGCTGCCATCTGCAGGCAGAAACTAAAATAACAAATTCACTGGGCCTTTTTTTAAATGGAATTGAATTCATCACCAGTACTCATTTTTTCTTTATTCAAAATAATAGATTGGGATTTTGGGATTGACATGTACACACTGCAATATTTAAAGCAGATAACCAACAAGGACCTACTGTAAAAAAATAATCTAGTCAATAATTCCCTCTTTTCCCCACTGATTTACCAGTCTTTCCTGATTTTTCTTTGTTGTTAGTTTTCTTACTTCCCATTTTTAAACTTGTTCTTTTTACAGCATCATCCTCTTCACCTCCCTTATTCGACTATCTTCCACACCAAAAGACACATGTGACAAGATTTCTAAACAATAATGATTGGACTTAGGAATTCAATTTTAGATTATTTAGTATGTACATAACTGTCTTGTCATGTGTAAAACATTATTTATCTCAGGTTTTAGTCTCCAAGATTAGGAATGTGCTTATTTAACTGATTTTTTTCTTCTTTCTTCCATAAACTATTTTTTTAAGTCTTGGATTTAGCTTTAAGAAATATCAGTTCCGAGTGAATTTCACATAAAGTCATGAACTTCTTTTACTATTCTCTTAATCTCTGGATTTTTCTGAGATTGAATTGCCACCATTAATTTTTCCTCAAAGCTTCTTTGTACTCCAGGCTACTTTTCTAAGATTCTACCCATTAGATAATAACTAACTGGGATTCACTATGGTGCTCCATTGACTGGATTTAAATATTCTAGTGTCAGTTGCTTTCATTTGTTCTTGAAAGGAAATATCTTAATTTCTAATAAGGATAAAAACATTTGTTTAGGACATAAAAATTGTACTTTCAAATATTTAACCAAAGTATTAGTAGTATGAATCAGCCACTTTATGCTCTGTTATGCTATGCTAGATAAAAACATTAATCCTCACACTTTAGTGGCTTAACACAATAAATGCTTACCTTTCATTCACAACAGTTTGATAATGATTGAGATATCTTGTTATAGAACTGGAAATGCACTATTGAAAGTTGCTTTGGGAGAGAAAAAAAGGGCTTGAAAAGGCAACTCAGCTTTTAACTGTCTCGGCTTCAATATGACATTCATCACTTCTATTTACAATTTATTGGCTAGAAGTTGATATATGGCCCCAACCTAACTGTAGGGAAGGCTATGGCATATACAGAAGCACATGTATCTTTTATGATGATTAATAGTCTGCCATATTTCTTTTATTGTTAAATCTTGACTTTTTTTTTAACAGAAAAGTGGTATATGAAATGGAGAAAAAAATTTTTTCAAACAAAAGAATTAGAATCCTAATATAGAACTTCCAAAATTAGTCAAGTGAAATCTGGAGCCAAATTAATAGAACATGAGATTTATTTATAGTGGGTTAACTATATACTCATGCTGATTGATTGATTTTGAAGGGATTTTTCGAAATTTAAAAATATGTCCACAAATTCTTTGCCATTCTTCTCTTCTAAAAGTGGAACCTAATTTCTAAGAGTGGGCTGGACTTAGAAATACACTTCTAATGATAAAATATGGTGGATATTATGATGTATGACTTCTGAGACTGTATCGCAAGAAGCATCATGGCTTCCTGTATGCTTTCTCTCTTGGGTCACTGGCTTTGGGGGAATACACCAAAGAGCTCTATGTACAGTGAGGAACTGAGTCCTCCTGCCAACAGCCATGTAAGGGAACTTGTGTAGAAATGGATTCTGCAGTTCCAGTCAAGCTTTCAGCTGAATGCAGCTCCAGCAATCTCATGAGAACTCCTGAGCCAGACCACCCAGCTCTGAAACTCCAGACCCGTGAAAACAGTGAGATAATAAATGTTTTTGTTTTTAATCACTGTGATTTGGGGTAATTTGTTATGTAGCAGTAGATAAATAATTCAGTATTATAAGATAAAGTCAGCTTTATTGGCATAAAAAATTTCCTAATGAAATGCTAAGTAAAAACATTTTAATTGGCACTAACACTTTTAAATAAAACTGAGTACTTCATGTATGCAGGGGAAGAAGAGGGAAATGAGGGTTGGAGAACTGTTATTCAGCAATTTTATTGTCCTCTTACAATATTATATTAACAATATATTAACCAAATAACTCAGGAGAAAAACCAAAAGAC
This sequence comes from Hippopotamus amphibius kiboko, assembly GCF_030028045.1. Taxonomy (NCBI): domain Eukaryota; kingdom Metazoa; phylum Chordata; class Mammalia; order Artiodactyla; family Hippopotamidae; genus Hippopotamus; species Hippopotamus amphibius. Next base: position 82,729,008 of record NC_080198.1, read on the forward strand.
TTTAGGTGCTTTCATTGAAATATGTCAATAATACATACAAATTTAATAACTTCAGTATACTCTCAACATTAAAAAGGATTCTAATTTAAAAATTAGTCATAATAATGTTTAGTTTACGGTAATTAAAATACAGATTCTGCATAATCTGTGTGTAAAATATGCAAGGACATGTATTGATGAATGCTAGGTAGAAGTCAGGCTATGATCATCTTCGTGTTTGTTGCCAAACACTTGCTATAATGAGTCTCATTGATATTTGAGGCTACTTTGTTATCAATTTTCACTGTGATTGGTGACAAGAACTCTAAAAATAACCAGAACCCCTATGCTATTATTATTTTTTTTTTAATAAATTTATTTATTTATTTATTTTATTGGCTGTGTTGGGTCTTTTTCTGCTGTGAGCAGGCTTTCTTTAGTTGTGGCGAGTGGGGGCTACTCTTCGTTGTGGTGCAGGGGCTCCTCATTGCTCTGGCTTCTCTTGTTGTGGAGCATGGGCTCTAGGCACGTGGGCTTCAGTAGTTGCAGCACATGAGCTCAACAGTTGTGGCTCACAGGCTCTAAAGCACAGGCTCAGTAGTTGTGGCACACGGGCTTAGTTGCTCCGAGGCATGTGGGATCTTCCTGGGGCAGGGATTGAACCCGTGACCCCTACATTGGCAGGCGGATCCTTAACCACTGCGCCACCTAGGAAGCCCCCCTATGCTATTATAATGAAAGTCTGTGAAAAAGCATATTTGCTCTTATTTGTGTGTCATATTACTTTTCTTTAGGTGATAAGTTCCAAAGCAAAATTTAAGAACTAGCATATCACTGAAGAGATTTTAAGTATGGTCTGTATTGCATTAGTTTTAATATTCTATTTAATAAGTAATAATAACACCATGGTCTCCCAAAAAATCAGCCCACATGATCCTTATGCCCATGGGTCAATACACTTGACCATGTTGATACCCTGACTTTGGGCATGCAGCTCATAATGAAATTTTAAAAAATCATTGAGATATAATTCACATACCATAAAATTCACCCCTTTGAAATGTACAATTCAGTAGTTTCTAGCATATTGACAAGATAGTGCAATCATCACCACTATCTAATTCCAGAACACTTTCATCACCCCCAAAAGAAGCTCTGTACCCATTAGCAGTCACTCCTCATTTTCTCTTCCTCTCAGCCCCTGGCAACCACTATTTTCCATCTTTGAACATCTCATATATATGTTATCGTACAACATACAGTCTTCTGTTTTTGGCTTCTTTCACTTAAGCATAATGTTTTCAAGGTTCATCCATGTAGTAGCATGTGTTAGTACTTCATTCTTTTTGTGGCTGAATAATATTCCATGGTACGGGTGGATATACAACATTTTGTTTAGCTATTCATCAGCTGATGGACATTTAGGTTATTTCCACTTTTTGGTACAGGTTTCTGTGTGGATGTGTGTTTTTATTTCTCTTGGGTATATATGTAGAAGTGGAACTTCTGGGTCATATGGAAATTCTATTTTTAAATTTTTGAGGAACCACCAAACTGTTTTCCAAAGCAGCTACACAATTTTAAATTCCCATCCACTATCTATGATTGTTCCAATTTCTCTACAATCTTGCACATGTGTTATTATCTGTTACTGATTATAGCCATCCTTGTGGGTGTGTACTAATATCTTGTGATTTTCACTTTTATTTCCTAATGACTAATGATGTTAAGTATCATTTCAGGTACTTATTGGCCATTTGTATATTTTCTTTGGTGAAATATAGTAAGAAATTAAAAAAACCTTCCCATGTCACCTATTTATCCAACACATTGATAGATACAGGTATAAAAGATTTGAAGGTATTTTATGTATGAAATTATAATTTTTACATTACTCTTATATCAGCTGCATCTACTTCTCTAGGGCCAATCTTGAGTGTGTGCTATGTGGAAGTTAGCCATGGCAGAGCACGTTAGGAGTGCGGCTTATCCAGTTTTGTACTTCCTATGTAACCAAATGTCCAGGGTAGATACCCATATGAACCAGTAGGTACCACTTAGTTCAGGTATCTGTACCAATACCTGATGAGTTCCTTAAGATGTGAAACTAATGAAGACGAAAGAAGTTCATTGAAAGTGAATACTGTTTAATGACAACTATATTTAGTTTTCTATAATGTTGACTTAAGTGAAATTATATGCAACAACTACTAATACTATACAGTAGGAATGTTGATATTATTAATTTTATTTATGTTGATTCATTGGTTACTCATTATTCCATGTTTTTAAAGACATTTAATAGTACATATTTTTGTGATTATAAGATTAATACACACTTGTAGAAAATTTGAGAACTATAAAATACAAAGAGGGAAGAAACAGTCTCTATTTTTCAGAGATAACCACTATTAACATGTTGGTATGAATCCTTTTGGATATTATATATATGTATTTAAATTACTCACTTTTTAAAAAAACGTAGTTAATACAGTCACATGGAACACAGTGAAATGTTAAGTCTCTCTCTCTCCGCTGTGCCCGTTTCCCTACCCAGAAGCAGTGTCTATTACCAGTGTCTGATATAATCTTCCAGAGATGTTACACACACACAGACATACAAACACACACACGTGTTTTAAAGTCCTCTTTATAGTATTTATTGGTGAAAATTATAAACCATGGATGGTTTAAGATGTTGGGTCCCTTTTCTGGCCCAATATGGTTTCTTTTTCTTTTGTTTGTTCCACTTCTATTGATCCTATTCTTTGCCTATTATTTTTCAGAATTATCAGTCTCTGTGTATGTTCCATATTAACTCAAAGTATTGAGTTTTTATAAATGGTATTCCTAAGAAAGTATACTTCTATAATATGTTCTGTAAAATGTCTCTAGCAGTTACACAAAGAAAAGTTTTACCTTTCACAGTTCCCTTAAACTTGCTCTGAGTGCTCTAATTTACAACTCTATAGGAATTGGAGAAATTTTAAATTCTGTTACTTTTGGCAGAAAAAGTAATTTCTTGATTGAGTCTTAACTAATAATGGATTGCTCCATTGGGCAGAAGTGTGGGCATCTTTATCCTGACTATGAAATACTGTTAATACTTCCTAGGGGCATAAGGTTTAACTATTTCACTCTTAATTATCACGTATCCTAGACATATACAGAGATGCTGAGAATGTTTCTGGTTTTGAATTGATAATAAATTTGGCTTTCTGGAATTTGTTGCTGATACTTTACTGTGAAATCTTTCTGAAGCAGAGTTAAACCTTTTCTGAAATAAGCATTTTCTACTACTCTTCCTTCCTTCCTTCCACCACTGACTATTTCATGTTTCTTTTCATAACAGGAGGAATTTTACCTATAAAAGTAATTTTCTCATTGTACCATTTCCCTGACCTGTAGTTTAGTTTTGTAATATCTGATCATCTGTGATGGTGTCAGAGAAAATGTAATTTCTTGAGTAAATTACTAGATATTCACTTTCTGGACTTAAGAAACCCCCACATTATTGAAACACATTGCAATTTAAAAATTTTCATATTGGTTGTCTGTCTTATTAACAAAATACTCTCTTAATTAAAATGCATAAAGACACTCATACTTAGTGTATCCTTAACCTTCATCATGTATATTAAGAAATAAAAAAAATTAAATGAACTCCCAAAGCATACCAATTAACTGTAGACTTTTTTCTTTGGTGATGTACTTCAGTTGTAAAATGAAGGCAGCAGGGAGGCATGGAATAAGCATGTGACCAGAAGCCTTGAGACCTGGGTGGTTATCCCAGGTCTGGAACAAAGAAGCTGGGTTCACTTGGGCAAATTACTAATTTCACTTCTAAAATGACACAGATGGACTTAGTCTTCAGCATTCCTCTCAACTTGTAAGGCCATGATTTTAGTTCAAAAAAATTGATAGAATGGAAAAGAAAGATCCCAGGGGAGAGACAAGATGACTAATGCCAAAGTGAAGCAAAAGACAAAATTAAAGAAGGGGGCTGGCAGACAAGCACTGAAGACAAATTCCAATTCATCATGTTTCTTTGCCTACCTTTGTTGACTCAATAGCATGTAGCTCAATAATACTGTCCATTGGGTTTCTATCTCTCTGTGACTCTGAAGTGGAAGGATTTGTTCTTTTTTTTTTTTTTTAAGCTTTTAAAAAAATAATTAATTGAGGTAAAATTTAGATAACTAAATTAACCATTTTAAAGTGAAGAATTCAGTGGCATTTAGTGTATTCACAGTGTTGTGCAGCCACCATCTCTATCTAGTTGTAAAACATTTCCATCACTCCAAAGTAAAACCTCTTATCCATTAAGCAGTCACTCCCCATTCCTTCTGCTCAGCTCCTGGCAACCAGCAGTCTGTGTTCTCTCTCTATAAGGATATGTTCTTAATCTCCCTCCCTGACAGACTCAGTTCAGGACTGGTTGATAGGGAATCAAGACTGGGTCCTACTGAGCTATAAGGAGCTAGCAAACATCAAATCTAGTCGAATTCTGGTAATAGAGACATATAAGCAAATAAGTCAAGGACTGAGAAAATAATAACTGTGCTGTTGGTATTTATAAGAAGCCAGACTAATTATCTCTAGTTGCCAGAACATCTCCACAAGGTACAACTGAGAAAGTTGAGAAGCTGAGATTTAGACCCATCTGTATGTCTTCTTTGGTGAAATGTCTATTAGGTCTTCCGCCCATTTGTGCATTGGGTTATTTGCTTTTTTGGTATTAAGCTTCATGAGCTGCTTGTGTATTTTGGAGGTTAATCCTTTGTCCGTTGTTTCATAGGCAACTATTTTTTCCCATTCTGAGGGTTGCCTTTTAGTCTTGTTTATGGTTTCTTTCGCTGTGCAAAACTTTAAGTTTCATGAGGTCCCATTTGTTTATTCTTGATTTTATTTCCATGATTCTAGGAGGTGGGTCAAAAAGGATCTTGCTTTGATGGATGTCATAGAGTGTTCTGCCTATGTTTTCCTCTAGGAGTTTGATAGTGTCTGGCCTCCCATGTAGGTCTTTAATCCATTTTGAGTTTATTTTTGTGTATGGTGTTAGGAAGTGTTCTAATTTCATTCTTTTACATGTTGCTGTCCAATTTTCCCAGCACCACTTATTGAAGAGGCTGTCTTTTTTCCATTGTATATTCGTGCCTCCTTTGTCAAAGATAAGGTGCCCGTATGTGTTTGGGCTTACTTCTGAGTTCTCTATTCTATTCCATTGATCTTCCTTTCTATTTTTGTGCCAGTACCATACTGTCTTGATCACTGTGGCCTTGTAGTATAGTTTGAAGTCAGGAAGCCTGATTCCACCAACTCCATTTTTCCTTCTCAAGATGGCTTTGGCTATTCGGGGTCTTTTGTGTTTCCATACAAATCGTAAGATTTCTTGCTCTAGTTCTGTGAAAAATGCCATTGGTAATTTGATCAGGATTGAATTGAATCTGTAAATTGCTTTGGGTAGTCCAGTCATTTTCACAATGTTGATTCTTCCAATCCAGGAACATGGTATGTCCCTCCATCTGTTTGTGTCGTCTTTGATTTCTTTCATCAGTGTCTTAAAGTTTTCTGCATACAGATCTTTTGCCTCCTTGGTTAGGTTTATTCCTAGGTATTTTATTCTTTTTGTTGCAATGGTAAATGGGAGAATTTCCTTAATTTCTCTTTCTGCTCTTCCGTTGTTCGTGTATAGGGATGCAAGAGATTTCTGTGCATTCATTTTGTATCCTGCTACTTTACTAAACTCATCGATTAGTGCTAGCAGTTTTCTGGTAGAGTCTTTAGGGTTTTCTATATATAATATCATGTCATCTGCAAAGAGTGACAATTTTACTTCTTCTTTTCCAATTTGGATTCCTTTGATTTCTTTTTCTTCTCTGATTGCTGTGGCTAAAACTTCCAAAACTATGTTGAATAATAATGGTGAGAGTGGACACCCTTGTATTGTTCCTGTTCTTAGAGGGAATTCTTCCAGTTTTTCCCCATTGAGAATGATGTTGGCTTTTGGTTTCTCATATATGGCTTTTCTTATGTTGAGGTAATTTCCTCCTGTGCCCATTTTCTAAAGAGTTTTTATCATAAATGGATGTTGAACTTTGTCAAAAGCTTTTTCTGCATCTATTGAGATGATCATATGGTTTTTATCCTTCAATTTGTTGATGTGATGTATCGTGTTGATTGATTTGCGTATATTGAAGAATCCTTGCATCCCAGGGATAAACCCCATTTGATCATGGTGTATGATTTTTTTAATGTGCTGTTGGAGTCTGTTAGCTAGTATTTTGTTGAGGATTTTTGCATCTATATTCATCAGTGATATTGGTCTGTAATTTTCCTTTTTTGTGACATCTTTGCCTGGTTTTGGTATCAGGGTGATGGTGGCCTCATAGAATGAGTTTGGGAGTGTTCCGCCTTCTGCAATATTTTGGAAGAGTTTGAGAAGGATAGGTGTTAGCTCTTCTCTAAATGTTTGATAGAATTCGCCCGTGAACCCATCTGGTCCTGGGCTTTTGTGTGTTGGGAGATTTTTAATCACTGCCTCAATTTCTGTACTTGTGATTGGTCTGTTCATGGTTTCTATTTCTTCCTGGTTCAGTCTTGGAAGATTGTATTTTTCTAAGAATTTATCCATTTCTTCCAGGTTATCCAATTGATTGGCATATAGTTGCTTGTAGTAGTCTCTCATGATCTTTTGTATTTCTGAGGTGTCCGTTGTGACTTCTCCTTTTTCATTTCTAATTCTGTTGATTTGCATCTTCTCCCTTTTTTTCTTGATGAGTCTGGCTAATGGTTTATCAATTTTTTTAATCTTCTCAAAGAACCAGCTTTTAGTTTTATTAATTTTTGCTATGGCTTCTTTCCTTTCTTTTTCATTTATTTCTGCTCTGATCTTTATGATTTCTTTCCTTCTGCTCACTTTGGGGTTTCTTTGTTCTTCTTTTTCTAATTGTTTTAGGTGTAAGGTTAGGTTGTTTATTCGATCATTTTCTTGTTTCTTAAGGTAGGACTGTATTGCTATAAACTTCCCTCTTAGAACTGCTCCTGCTGCATCCCATAGGTTTTGGGTTGTTGTGTTTTCATTGTCGTTTGTTTCTAGATATTTTTTGATTTCCTCTTTGATTTCTTTAGTGATTCCTTGGTTGTTTAAGAGTGAATTGTTTAGCCTCCATGTGTTTGTATTTTTTGCAGTTTTTTTCCTGTAATTGATATCTAGTCTCATGGCGTTGTGGTCTGAGAAGATGCTTGATATGATTTCAATTTTCTTGAATTTGCTGAGGTTTGATTTGTGACCCAAGATGTGATCTATCCTGGAAAATGTTCCATGTACACTTGAGAAGAAAGTGTATTCTGTCATTTTTGGATGGAATGTCCTATAAATATCAATGAAGTCGAGATGGTCTAATGTGTCATTTAAAGCTTGTGTGTCTTTATTTATTTTCTGTTTGGATGGTCTGTCCATTGATGTAAGTGGGGTGTTCAAGTCTCCCACTATTATTGTGTTACTGTCGATGTCCCCTTTTATAGCTGTTAGCATTTACCTTATGTATTGAGGTGCTCCTATGTTGGGGACATAGATATTTACCATTGTGATATGTTCTTCTTGAATGGATCCCTTGATCATTATGTAGTGTCCTTCCTTGTCTCTTGTAATAGTCTTTACTTTCAAGTCTAATTTGTCTGATATGAGTATTGCTACTCCAGCTTTCTTTTGACTTCCATTTGCATGGAATATCTTTTTCCATCCCTTCACTTTCAGTCTATATGTATCCCTTGGTCTGAAGTGGGTTTCTTGTAGGCAGCATATAGAAGGGTCTTGTTTTTGTATCCATTCAGCCAGTCTGTGTCTTTTGGTTGGAGCATTTAATCCATTTACATTTAAGGTGATTATTGACATGTGTGTTCCTATTACCATTTTCTGAATTGTTTTGGGTTTGTATTTGTAGGTGTTTTCCTTTTCTTGTGTTTCCTACTTAGAGAAGTTCCTTTAGCACTTGTTGTAAGGCTGGTTTGGTGGTGCTGAATTCTCTTAATTTTTGCTTGTCTGGAAAGCTTTCGATGTCTCCCTCAAATCTGAATGAGATTCTTGCTGGGTAGAGTATTCTTGGCTGTAGGTTTCTCTCTTTCAGGACTTTCAGTATATGCTGCCATTCCCTTCTGGCCTGCAGAGTTTCTGTAGAAAGGTCAGCTGTTATCCTTATGGGTTTTCCCTTATATGTTGTTTGTTGCTTTTCTCTTGCTGCTTTTAATATTTTTTCTTTGTGTTTAATTGTCATTAGTTTGATTAATATGTGCCTTGGTGTATTTCTCCTTGGGTTTATTCTGTATGGGACTCTCTATGCTTCTTGGAGTTGGTTAATTATTTCCTTTCCCATGTTGGGGAAGTTTTCCACTATAACCTCTTGAAATATTTTCTCAGACCCTTTCTTGTTTTCTTCTTCTTCTGGGATGCCTATAATTCAAATATTGATACGTTTAATGTTATCACTGAGGTCTCTGAGACTGTCTTCTATTCTTTTTATTCTTTTTTCTTTTTCCTGCTCTGTGGCAGTTATGTCCCCCATTCTATCTTCCAACTCAGTTATTCGTTCTTCTGCCTCAGTCATTCTGCTGGTTATAGCATCTAGAGTATTTTTAATTTCAGTTATTTTGTTATCCATTGCTGTTTGTTTGTTCTTTAGTTCTTCTGAGTTCTTATGAACTGTTTCTTGTACTTTCTCTATTTTGTTATCGAGATTTTGTATCATTTTTGCTATCATTACTCTGAATTCTTTTTCAGGCATTTTTCCTATTTCCTCCTCATTTATTTGGTCTTGTGGGTTTTTTTCCTGCTCCTTTGCCTGCATGGTGTTTCTTTGTTTCCTCATGGTTGTCCAAACTTTTGGGGTTGCTTGTCCTGGCGATAGAGGTGTTTATAGAAGACTGTCCAAGCCTCAGACTAATGTCCCAGTGTTGGGTTAAACAAATACTAAGTCTAGGAAACACATACATGTATAAGACACACAATTACTGACTCCATTAGGACATAAGGCTCTGGAAAGACCTGACAGAACCCCAGTATGCTATCAGATATTCAAAGAGAAACCCAACAGAAATTGACAACTGAAACAAAACAAATCAGAGACAAAAGCAAAAGCAAACTAACAAACAAATAACACCTTACACATACAAACACTAATCCAGGGAGATTTTGTAAGCTAGAATCAAATATAGAAAAGAGCTAGAGTACCACCAGACAGAATGGAGATTCTCAGAATGAAATTAGACAACTGTACTAAGAACTAAGATAAAGACAAAAACCTAATATTAAATACCAAGGTGATTCATCATCTGGAGACTAGAGCAAGGAGTCTGAGCAGATCGATAGTGTTGCTTATAAGTATGTTAAGATAAAATAAACTAAAAATGGATGGAGGAAAGGGGAACAGAAGAGCGTAGTGTGACTGGAAATATGCAAATATAAAGAAAGGTATAGAAATGTATAAAACATAGGGATGAAAGGAAAGTATGAGAGATATATTGTCTGTACTACCAAAAACTTAGCTAGAAATAGAAGTGTATAAAAAGGCAAAAAAAAAATACAGAATAAAAAATAGCATTAAAAAAATTATGTTATAAAACTTGTAGATCCCTTAGGACTAAGATCGTAATTAATAAAGGAAAAAAAAAATCCAGAACTGATCCCAGAATGGACCAGTTCAATAGGATTGATACTAATATTTCTGTTTCCTTAGAGTCTCAGCTGTAAATGTCCTTCTACTCACCTTGGGTTTTTTTGCATTATTCTGTGACCAGCAGAGCTTCCTTTATTGTTCGTCTGTAAGCGTCGGTGTGTGTTGTTTCAGTCGGGCTTGGAGGTGCCTGTTGCAGAGGGACGCCAGTCGCTCAGGTGTAAACAGAAAGTTTTAGACTTGGGCCTCTCTCGGGTTTTTATTTTTTGTTTTTTTTTTTCCTCGGCAGCATCCCTGCTGCTGGCCGTTCCAAGGGGTTTTAATCTAGCCCCGCCCGAGTGCCTGAGGGTACTTGTTATCCCTGAGCGCCTTAGGTGGCCCACAGGGCATCTCTCCACTGCCTGTTGCAGAGGCACCGAAAGAGAGAGAGAGGCTATGCCTGCGGCTCCTCCCCCCCACCTGTGAGCCTGCAGCATCCAGCCGCCATCACGGCTGGGCAGCTCTCAGGGGCAGGCACTCCTCTTCGCAGACCTCTTCCCTCCTGTCCTCTTGGTCCGTCACCTTACTGGCAACAATGTTTCTTACCCTGAACCAGCTCTCCGGTTCTCACGCTCCCACTCCCGGACCCTCTGTTCCGCTGTGAATCGACGTTTCAGTCCAGGAACGCTGAGCTGCGGTGTGGACCCTCTGTATATTTCTCACTCCCTCCCATCTGCCACAGTTCCGCCGCTTCACCCTCTTTGAGCCATTGTAGATGCCTCCCTACCAGTTATGTTGGGATCCTTGCAGTCCTTTCTGTTGTCCGATGTCGTCTGCTGGTGTTCAGCTGGTTCTCTGTGGGAATTATTGCATCCTTTGGTGCATTCCCAATGCATCTGTGGAGAGGGATGCAGTCCACGTCCCTCTACTTCACCGCCATCTTTTTCTCCCCTCGCCGCCATCTTTTTCTCCCCAGGAGCAATTTCTAGTGGAGGGGCCAGTCTGGAGTCTCAGTCTGCAGAGTCTAGCTTGATGTTGAAGTGGGCTGGGGGCCTGGGGTAGCGGGAGCCCAGCCTGGTGCTGGGGTAGATTGAAAGCCTGGGTCTGTGGTAATTGGCCTGGCTCTGGGCCTGTTTGGGAGCTTGGGTTTGCCGAGGGGGTGGGGAGGAGCTGATTGGAAGCCTGGGGCTTGGAAGCCTGGGGCTTGGAAGCTGATTGGAAGTCTAGCTTGATGTTGAAGTGGGCTGGGGGCCTGGGGTCGCGGGAGCCTAGCCTGGTGCTGGGGTAGATTGAAAGCCTGGGTCTTGGGTTTGGAAGCTTGGGTTTGCCGAGGGGGTGGGGAGGAGCTGATTGGAAGCCTGATTGGAAGCCTGGGGCTTGGGAGCTTTCCTGCACAGGGGTGAGCTGGGAGGCTGGTGCTGCAAGAGCTGCCTGGGGCCTGAGGAATTACCTGGGGCTGCTGAAGTCAGCAACACTTGGGTGAGCCAGGGGCCTGGGTTCTCAGAAGCCCACAGGGAGCCACCTAGGGCCTCGGGAGTCAGCCTGGTGCTGGAGCCAGGCGGCAGCTCCCTTCACTCTCCTTCCACAGGGAGGGTGGTTCTTTCCATGCTTGGGTGCCTGGGCTTGGGGGAGGAGTGATGGAGATAATGTTGATGGAGATAATGTGAATCTATCTTTCCTACCTTCCTCAGTGCATCTTTTCTCATTTCTGTGCTTTACCCAGGTGCTGTAATCCCTCGCCTGGAATCCTTGGCTCTGTGAAGGTAAATATTTTCATGCATGGATAATTGTTAAATTTGATAGTTTTTTTTTGGAGGTGGGGGCAAGCACTAGAAATTCCTAGGTCACGATTTTGCTGATGTCAGTCCCATATCTAATAGTATTCTAACTTTATCATATTCAATCACAGAATTGGATTTATAACTGATTTTTATCTCTTGTTGCTATTAACATTTTCACATTTATTTCTGATTTCTTCAAGCTAGATTATAAACTCTGTAATAGTAAGTACCAGGCTTTATAATTTGTATTTCTTATAGCATGTAATACCTGCATTGCCTTGTGGATTGTAGGTGTTTAATAAGTGTTTGCAGATTGAGTGATTCAACAGAAAAAGCAGATCTCCAAAATTTTTCCAAAAAACCCCAAAAGAAACAAAACCCCAAAATCTCAGTACAGAAAGCAAATGCCAAGTAAAGGCACAGACTGCTTCCAAAGGGTTCTCTTCCCTGCAAATGTCTGTATAACATATAAGTGAGAAATTTTTACTTTGCCTGTTGTTTTGAGAAAATACTGAAAAAAAAGTAAGAAAATCTCCTAAAAATCTGTATTTGAACTTGGTTTTGTTTTTGTTTTGTTTTGTTTACTTTTATAGTATTTAAATAAGTTTGTACAATTTTACATGAAAAGAAATGAGGAAAGCAGTTATGGGGCTTGGGAGATAGACACTTACCCTTAGACTTGAGCAAATCACTTGAGAACTGAGCAACAGTGTTTAGTTTCAGCTACTACGCCTAACTCCCAGACTGTGGCAAAGCCTGGTTGAGCAGGTCTGCAAGGCACTTTGATTATATCTCAGAAAGAGAATAAATAAGATTTAAGAAATAAGAATTTTGGACTTACTGTTTATTTGCTTAGTTAGATTAAAATAGGCATTATTGCCAACTTGAGGGAAATCATAGGACTGCTCCAGCAGATGGCCCAAGTGGGCTTCAAAAGGAACTTGTGTTGGCCTTGTTTAGAATTATTCCCCTCTTTCCTAGTATTCTGTTATGATGGGAGTGGAAGAGAAGCAGAGGTAGGGAACTTCCTGAAAAATATTTTCAGGGATTCCAGAATTTAAGCTTTCATCATTGGTCCTGGGTATGCAAACAGCTGAACAAAATAACTGTATAAAAATTACATTCAGGGCTTCCTAGGTGGCACAGTGGTTAAGAATCTGCCTGCCAATCCAGGGGACACGAGTTCGATCCCTGCTCCAGGAAGGTCCCACGTGCTGCAGAGCAGCTAAGCTGGTGTGCCACAACTATTGAGCCTGTGCTTTAGAGCTCGTGAGCCACAACTATTAAGCCCATGTGCCACAAGTACTGAAGCCCATGCGCCTGGAGCCCATGCTCTGCAATAAGAGAAGCCACACAGTGAGGAGCCCATGCACCACCACAAAGAGTACCCTCTGCTCACCGCAACTAGAGAAAGCCTGTGTGCAGCAATGAAGACCTAACACAGCCAAGAAATAAATAAACAAAAACAAAAACAAAAACCACGTTATTAAAAAAAAAAGTGACACTCAAAATACAGTGATAAGAAGTTAATTCAAATGGTTTTCAGTGTTATGATTGACCTTTCTGTGACATTAAGTTCATTTTCCCAACAGTCAATTATGACATCAGCTTTGGAGCACTTTGGGCCCCCATAGACCAGGTGCAGTGAAAAGAAAACAGCTCAGCATATGGGCCTTATTATCCTTTTTGTCATCTAGGCATCACCAAGTTTCCCCATCTGTGTTGAGGCCTGACCACTCATGCAATTTTTATAGTAGCAAGTGAAAACAGTTTGGAAATTTCCATCTTGAAGGCCAATACCTCATGGAAAACTTCGAGAAGCATTTTATTTATGAATAAAAACTCAGTTTATTAACATTCTTAGTATGTATTTTTGCAGCTTTTCTATTTCATTAAATAGATTATCCTTTAAAAAAATAATTTTTTTGCCAGGCAGGGAACAGATAGAAGGTAGAGAAATTTAATGCACTGAATGCATAAATTAGCATAGATTAAAAACAATAGCCTTTTGCTATTAGTGTACATGAACCGCATTGTAGAAAATAAATTAAGCAAAATTGATTAAATAAAAACATGTCCACTACTCAGAGGTCACCACTGTTAACACCTTACTATCTCTTCTGGAACATGTATATAAAAATTAAATAAATATAATAAATATTCATAATAAATACATATAATATAAACCCAATAACTTAAATTTAATATTTAACCAAAGTTAAGATGTTTTTTAAACCTTATCTGATAATGCTTTACACCTTTGAGAGTTAGATTAAATCGACATTTACAAACAGGAAAACCAAGGCACAGCCTGCTTCCTTGAGGGCAGGAGTGAAGAATAGATTGCAAGTGAAATTCCTTTTTCTCTGTGATGTCACCTGTTCAATGTATAGATAGTTTCTGTAATCACCACTGGATAGTTAGAATTGCTGACTTTCAAAAAATGATAGAGACTATACTGAGATATTCAGACAGAAATAGTTTCAAATGCTCATAAAGCACCAGATCGCTTAATGAGAAGAAAACAAGTGTTGCTATCAGAAGCAGTTATCAAACTGCTTATCAAAGCCTTACACTATAGACAGTACCCAGCACCTGCTATTCTCCCCTGAGAGGGCCTCTTAGTGACATGCAGATATATTGAGGATGCCCCTGTGGGTAGGCATGAATGCAAAAGGAAGTTGCCAGGCTGCAGGGCCCATCCCAGCAGGCTTCCTCTCCAGGGTCCTGAAGGCCACAGGATCACATTGTTATGAATCTGGGAGGCTGCCCTGGAAAGACTTTTAAAGATGTTTCCAGCCTAGGAGCTCTCTTCTGGGTAGGCTCTGAGATTAAGACTGTTCTTTGGGTGTTGGTGGGGGAAGGAGATGGTGTTCCAGTCTGGTGTGTCCTGATCAGGTCAGAACTCAACAGTGGTGAGGCTCTTCAGGACCTCTGAGCCAGCAGACTCTCTGTCGCAGTCACAGTGTGTTCACTTCCAGGGCATTCTGGAGGTACACTCCACAACCGGAAGGAACACCTAGAAGTATAGGAGTATATGTCAAACCCAAAGGCTCTCTTGGGTATGAGCTAATCACTTTGTATCAGGACATTTAGATTGCTATTCTTTCCCCTTCCCTTGGAAATTTATTAAACATTAATCAAATGCTCACATGGAAAGTTACAGGTCAATAATTTTTCAAAGAAGAGTGAATTAATGTGAATTTCATATTGCTGTTATAAAATAATATATAAAGAAGATGAAGAGAGCAGAAATCATTAGAAGCTCAAGTTGTCTGATAACACAAATTACATTTACACTAACGGGAGTTACTGACATGTCTAAGGGTTTAAGTGGAATTCATTAAATTGCTTTTTTAAAAATAAACTTTTAATTTTAGAATAGTTTTAGATTAATGGGAAAGTTGCAAAGATTGTACATAGGGTTCCTATATATTCAAGCATCCAGTTTCTCCTATTAACATCTCACATTTACATTTGTATTTACAGTATAGTACCTTCGTCACAACTAATGAACCAATATTGAGAAATTATTATTAATTGAAGTCCATATATTATTCAGAATTCCTTAGTTTTATCCAATGTCCTTTTTATGTTCCAGAATCCTTTCCAGGATACCACATTATATTCAACAATCACGTCTCCTTTGAAGATGGCAGAGTGGAAGGACATGCTCTCCCTCCTTCTTGCAAGAGCACTGGAATTACAACTAACAGCTGAACAATCATCGACAGAAAGACACTGGAACTCACCAAAAAAGACACCCCGCATCCAGAGACAAGGAAGAAGCTGCAGTGAGATGGTAGGAGGGGCGCAATCGTGACAAAATCAAATCTCATAACCACTGGGTGGGCAACTCACAAACTGGAGAACAGTTAAACCACAGAAGTCCACCCACTAGAGGGAGGCTTCAGAGCCCCATGTAAGGCTTCCCAACCTGGGGGTCTAGCAACGGGAGGAGGAATCCCCAGAGAATCAGACTTTGAAAGCCAGTGGCATTTGATTGCAGGACCTCCACAGGACTGGGGGAAACAGGGACTCCACTCTAGGAAGCATACAAAAAGTAGTGTGTGCACCAGGACCCAGGGGGAAGGAGCAGTGACCCCATAGGAGACTGAACCAGACCTACCTGCTGGTGTTGGAGGGTTGCCTGCAGAGGTGGGGGGGCAGCGGTGGCTCACCAAGGAGACAGGGGCACTGGCGGCAGGGGTTCTGGGAAGTGCTCATTGGCTTGAGCCCTCCCGGAGTCCACCATTAGGCCGTTAGCCCCTGCCAAAGAGCCTGTAAGCTCAGGCCAAACAATGAACAGGGTGGGAACACAACCCCACCCACTGGCAGATAAGCAGATTAAAGTTTTACTGAGCTCTGCACACCCAGCCCTACCCACCATTAGTCCCTCCCATCAGGAAGCATGCACAAGCCTCCTAGATAGCTTCCTCAACAAGAGGGCAGACAGCAGTATCAAGCAGTACCAGCAGTATTTCATTCTGTGGAACTGAAAACCACAGCCACAGAAAGATAGAGAAAATGAAAAAGCAGAGGACTTTGTACCAGAAGAAGGGATAAGATAAAACCCCAGAAAAACAACTAAATGAAGTGGAGATAGGCACCCTTCCAGAAAAAGAATTCAGAATAATGATGGTGAAGATGATCCAGGACTTTGAAAAAAGACTGGATGCAAAGATCAAAAAGATGCAAGAAAAGTTTAACAAAGACATAGAGGAATTAAAGAACAAACAAACAGAGATATGCAACACAATAAATGAAATGAAAAATACACTAGAAGGAACCAATAGCAGGTTAACTGAGGCAGAAGGGCAAATAAGTGACCTAGAAGACAGAATGGTGATAATCACTGATGCAGAAAAGAAAAAAGAAAAAAGAATGAAAAGAAATGAGGACAGCCTAAGAGACCTCTGGGACAATGTTAAATGTGCCAACATTTGCATTATAGGGTTCCCAGAAGGAAAAGAGAGAGAGAAAGGACCCGAGAAAATCTTGGAAGAGATTATAGTTGAAAACTTCCCTAATGTGGGAAAGGAAATAGTCACTCAAGTCCAGGAAGCACAGAGGGTCCCAGGCAGGATAAACCCAAGGAGAAACATGCCAAGACACATAATAGTCAAATTGACAAAAATTAAAGGCAGAGAAAAGTTATTAAAAGCAACAAGGGAAAAATGACTAAAAACATACAAGGGAACTCCAGTAAGGTTAAGAGCTGATTTCTCAGCAGAAACTCTGCAAGCCAGAAGGGAGTGGCATGATATATTTAAAGTGATGAAAGGGAAGAACCTACAACCAAGAATACACTACCCAGCAAGGATCTCATTCAGATTTGATGGGGAAATCAAAAGCTTTACAGGCACGCAACAGCTAAGAGAATTCAACACCACCAAACCAGCCCTACAACAAATGCTAAAGGAACTTCTCTAAGCGGGAAACAAGAGAAGAAAAGGACCTACAAAAACAAAAACAGGACAATTAAGAAAATGTTAATTGGAACATACATATCAATAATTACCTTGAATGTAAATGGACTAAATGCAGCAACCAAAAGACACAGACTGGCTGAATGGGTACAAAAACAAGACCCATATATATGCTGTCTACAAGAGACCCACTTCAAACCTAGGGACACATACAGATGGAAAGTGAGGGGGTGGAAAAAGATATTCCATGCAAATGGAAATCAAAAGAAAGCTGGAGTAGCGATACTTATATCAGATAAAATAGACTTTAAAATAAAAAATGTTACAAGAGACAAGAAAGGACACTACATAATGATCAAGGGATCAATCCAAGAAGAGGAGGTGACAATTATAAATATACATGCACCCAGTATAGGAGCACCTCAATACATAAGGCAAATACTAACAACTATGAAAGAGGAAATCGACAGTAACACAATCATAGTGGTGGTCTTTAACACCCCACTTACATCAATGGACAGATCATCCACACAGAAAATTAATAAGGAAACACAAGCTTTAAATGACCCAATAAACCAGCTAGATTTAATAGATATCTATAGGACATTCCATCCAAAAACAGCAGATCACACTTTCTTCTCAAGTGCATATGGAGCATTCTCCAGGATAGATCACATTTTTGGTCACAAATCAAGCCTTGGTAAATTTAAGAAAATTGAAATCATATCAAGCATCTTTTTTTGACCACAATGCTATGAGATTAGAAATTAATTACAAGAAAAAAAACTGTAAAAAACACAAACACATGGAGGCTAAACAATATTCTATTAAATAACCAAGAGATCACTGAAGAAATCAAAGAGGAAATAAAGAAATACCTAGAGACAAATGACAGTGAAAACACAATGATCCTAAACCTTTGGGATGCAGCAAAAGCAGTTCTAAGAGGGACGTTTACAGCAATATAATCCTACCTCAAGAAACAAGAAACATCCCAAATAAACAATCTAACCTTATACCTAAAGAAACTAGAGAAAGAAGAGCAAACAAAACCCAAAGTTAGTAGGAGAGAAATCATAAAGGTCAGAGCAGAAATAAATGAAATAGAAACAAAGAAAACAGTAGCAAAAATAAATAAAACTAAAAGCTGGTTCTTTGAGAAGATAAATAAAATTGACAAACTTCTAGCAACACTCATCAAGAAAAAGAGGGAGAGGACTCAAATCAATAAAATTAGAAATGAAACAGGAGAAATTACAACAGACACTGTGGAAATAAAAAGCACCATAAGAGACTACTACAAGCAACTATATGCCAATAAAATGGAGAACCTGGATGAAATGGACAGATTCTTAGAAAGGTATAACCTTCCAAGACTGAATCAGGAAGACATAGAAAATATGAACAGACAAATCACAAGTAATGAAATTGAAAATGTGATTAAAAATCTTCCAATAAACAAAAGTTCAGGACCAGATGGCTTCACAGGTGAATTTTATCAAACATTTAGAGCAGAGCTAACAACCATTCTTCTCAAACTCTTCTAAAAAATTTCAGAGTAAGGAACACTCCCAAACTCATTCTGTGAGGCCACCATCACCCTGATACCAAAACCAGACAAAGATACTACAAAAAAAGAAAATTAGAAACCAATATCACTGATGAATTTAGATGCAAAAATCCTCAACAAAATACTAGCCAACAGAATCCAACAACACATCAAAAGGTTCATACACCATGATCAAGTGGGGTTTATCTCTGGATTGCAAGGATTTTTAAAAATTAATTAATTAATTTCTTGGCTATGTTGGGTCTTCGTTGCTGCACACGGACTTTCTGTAGTTGCAACGAGTGGAGGTTACTCTTTGTTGAGGTGTGCGGGCTTCTCACTGCTGTGGCCTCTCTTGTTGCTTTTGGTGCATGGGCTTCAGTAGTTGCTGCACATGGGCTCAATAGTTGTGGCTCACAGGTTCTAAAGTGCAGGCTCAATAGTTGTGACACATGGGCTTAGTTGCTCCGTGGCATGTGGTATCTTCCTGGGGCAGGGCTCGAACCCCTGTCCCCTGCATTGGCAGGTGGATTCTTAACCACTGTGCCACCTAGGAAGCCCAAGGATTCTTCAGTGTATGCAAATCAATCAATGTGATACATCATATTAACAAATTGAAGGATAAAAACCACATGATCATCTCAATAGATGCCGAAAAAGCTTTTGACAAAATTCAACACCCATTGATGATAAAAACTCTCCAGAAGGTGGGCATAGAAGGAACCTACCTCAACATAATAAAGGCCATACATGACAAACCCACAGCAAACATCATTCTCAATGGTGAAAAACTGCAAGCATTCCCTCTAAGATCAGGAACAAGACAAGGATGTCCACGCTTGCCATTACTATTCTACATAGTTTTGGAAGTCCTTGCCACAGCAATCAGAGAAGAAAAAGAAATAAAAGGAATCCAAACTGGAAAAGAAGAAGTCAAACTGTCACTGTTCACAGATGATATGATATTATACATAGAAAATCCTAAAGATGCCACCAGAAAACTACTTGAGCTAATCAATGAATTTGGTAGTTTCAGGATACAAGATTAACACACAGAAATCTCTTGCATTTCTATACACTAACAGTGAAAGATCAGAAAGAGAAATAAAGGAAACAATCCCATTCACCATTGCAACAAAAAGAATAAAATACCTAGGAATAAACCTAACCAAGGAGGTCAAAGACCTGTACTCAGAAAACTATAAGACCCTAATGAAAGAAATCACAGACGACACAAACAGATGGAGGGACATACCATGTTCTTGGATTGGAAGAATCAACATTGTGAAAATGACTATGCTACCCAAAGCAATTCACAGATTCAATGCAATCCCCATCAAATTACCAATGGTATTTTTCACAGAACTACAACAAGAAATTTTACGATCTGTATGGAAACTCAGAAGACCCTGAATAGCCAAAACGATCTTGAGGGAAAAAACTGGAGCTGGAGGAATCAGACTCCCTGACTTCAGACTATACTACAAAGCTGCAATAATCAAGACAATATGGTATTGGCACAAAACCAGAAATATAGATCAATGGAACAGGACAGAAAGCCCAGAGATAAACTATGGTCAACTAATCTATGACAAAGGAGCCAAGGATATACAATGGAGAAGAGGCAGCCTCTTCAATAAGTGGTGCTGGGAAAACTGGACAGCTACATGTAAAAGAATGAAATTAGAACACTCCCTAACACCATACACAAAAATAAACTCATAGTGAATTAAAGACCTAAATGTAAGGCCAGACACTATAAAACTCCTAGAGAAAAACAGGAAGAACACTCTTCGATGTAAATCACAGCAAGATCTTTTTTGACCCACCTCCTAGAGTAATGGAAATAAAAACAAAAATAAATAATTGGGACCTAATGAAACTTCAAAGCTTCTGCACAGCAAAGGAAACTATAAGCAAGACAAAAAGACAATCCTCAGAATGGGAGAAAATATTTGCTAATGAGTCATCAGACAAAGGATTAATCTCCAAAATATATAAACAGTTCATGCAGCTCAATATCAAAAAAACAAGCAACCCAATCAAAAAATGGGCAGAAGTCCTAAATAGGCATTTCTCCAAAGAAGACATACAGATGGCCAAGAGGCACATGAAAAGCTGCTCAACATCACTAATTATTAGAGAAATGCAGATCAAAACTACAATGAGGTATCACCTCACACCAGTCAGAATGGGCATCATCAGAAAATCTACACACAATAAATGCTGGAGAGGGTGTGGAGAAAAGGGAACGCTCTTGCACTGTTGGTGGGAATGTAAATTGATACAGCCACTATGGAGAACAGTATGGAGGTTCCTTGCAAAACTAAAAATAGAGTTACCATATGACCCTGTAATCCCACTACTGGGTATATACCCAGTGATCACCATAATTCAAAAAGAAACATGTACCATAATGTTCACTGCAGCATTATTTACAATAACCAGGACATGGAAGCAACCTAAATGTCCATCAACAGATGAATGCATAAAGAAGATGTGGTACATGTATACAATGGAATATTACTGAGCTGTAAAAAGGAAATTGGGACATTTGTAGAGACGTGGATGGACCTAGAGACTGTCATACAGAGTGAAGCGAATCAGAAAGAGAAAAACAAATGTTGTATATTAACACATATATGCGGAATATAGAAAAATGGTACAAATCAACCGGTTTGCAAGGCAGAAATAGAGACATGTAGAGAGGAAACATATGGACACCAAGTGGGCAAAGCGAGGGGGGGTTGGGGTGGGATGAATTGGGAGATTGGGATTGCCATATATACATTACTAATAAGAAAAAAATTATCAAATTCCACACTTTAAATATATGCAGTTTATTGTATGTCAATTGTATCTCAATGAAACTTCTTAAAGAAAAAAAAGAAATCGATCATGTCTCCTTAGCCTCCACTTGTCTGAAACAGTTACTCAGAATTTCCTTGTTCTTGATGACCTTGACAGTTTTGAGGAGTACCAGTCAGATACTTTGTAGAATGATACTCAATTTGGATTTGTCAAATGTTTTCCCCATGTTTAGCATGGAAATATGGTTTCTTGAGAGGAAGACCACAGATGTAAAGTAACATTCTTATCATATCCTTTCAAGGGTACGTGCTGTTAACAGGACTTACTATGGATGATACTGAGCTTGATAACCTGGCTGAGGTAGTCAGGCTTCTCCACTATAGAGTTGCTCCTGCTTCTCCCTTCCATACAGTACTCTTTGGAAAGTAAAAGCCCATAATTAAGGGGTGAGGAGTTATGCTCCACCTTCTTAAAGGGTCAGTGTTTATACTAATTATTCTCAATTCTTCTGTACAGGAGATGTGTCTATTCTCCCACATTAATTTATTTATATCGGGATGAGCTCATGGGTATTTATTTTATATGCTGGGTTACAAAACAATACCACTTCATATATTTTTTTGTTCAAATTGTTCCGGCTTTGGTCATTGGGAATACTTTCAAAAATTGGCTCTTGTATGCTGTGTGTGTGTGTGTGTGTGTGTGTGTGTGTGTGTGTGTGTGAGAGAGAGAGAGAGACAGAGACAGAGACAGAGACAGACACACAGACAGATACAGAGATACAGAGAGACAGAAAGATTGATTGATTTTAGCTCTTACTTTATGGCACTATAAGATATCCTAGGCTCATCTTGTATATTCCCTACCCAGCCTAGAGTCGGCCATTTCTCCAGGAAGCCTGGGTTCCTTTTACTAGAGAATGGTATTAGAAACTAAGGTCTGTGTGCTGGTGTAGTGGTTACTACTGGGGTGTTGTTACTTCTAGTTTGGAAATATATGACTGTATACTGCAGGGGAGCAAAGACTCCCTCTATGCTCCTAGATTTGATAGCTGAGTCTATGAAATGAACGGACAACAGGCAGATTAATAGAAGAAAAGGTATACAAATTCATTAAATTTCATGCATGGGAGCATAACAGGAAAAAAAAAAAAGAACACCTTCCAAATCAGTGAGATGTGAGAACTTATATACCATCTTAATAGGGGAAGGGGAGTGGGGAGGTAGGCAATTTAGGAAATGATTTTTAGGAATGATGAATGGGTTCTTAGAAGAATGCAAAATGGGAGGTATGATGGTTTGTGACAAAGTTTGTCTTTCTGTGGTGTCCGCTAGTCTCCTCTCCTGTGATAGGAGTCAGCCTTCCCTGGTTGATGAAACTCCTGTCAAGGGGATTTATGACAATTGAGTTCCTTTTAGAGGATCTATCTTTGGGCAGATAAGGGGAGTTCAGAGAAAGCCTCCTCTGCATTTGCTGCTTTTCAAGTGCTTTCAGCTCAAAATAATCAATGTACCAAAGTGATATATTTTGGGGTGGTATGTCCTGCACTCTTTCAATACTAACCCCTTTATATACTCATATCTATACTTATTTCTATATTTATCTGTATCTATATTAGGCTAAACATGAATTCATATTGATGTTCCTTGCCCTGTAAAAAGTCAGCAGCAGATGGTGTCTTTTCAGTCTTGCTATGATTATATGTGCCAAATCTACTAAAAAAAATGATTGTCCATTCACTAGGCCTCCTCTGAAGATTAGATTGCATTGAAAAACATGGTTCTATGAGGCACAAAACTCTACATAGAACTGGAAATGTGGCCAACATTAGAGGAAATAGAAAAGTTGGGCAGGTGGAGCAAACCTTGCTCTTTGACTAGATGGCAATGAAGAGATGAAGTATGAAGTTTAGATATACTTTGAGGATTCACTAGAATCATTTTTTCCTGATATGACCATTTCCAACAGACATTGATAAAGAGAAGTGACTCATCTGGTAAAGAGGTAGTTTTAGTAGCAGTTTGTCTTACTTGCTTTGGCAGAGATGAAGTAGCAGCACCTAGCACTTGTAAATGATATCAGTAAAGCACGTGCAATTTAAAACAGGTATGAAAGTTCAGGTCTTTTTGTGTCTAAGTCTTTCTGCATTACAAAAATAATGTCTTCTTTGTTAGCCTAGGTCTTTTGTAAGCCAGGTTGGTGGAAAAAAGCCCGTGTCATCTATCGACCTGAGTGTCAGTGATAACGGCAGGGGAAGGAAAAGCACAGTGTCTTTCCATTACAGAGAAGGAGACTGTGATAATTAGGTAGCTAGGCGTGGAGCTCTCAAGAAATGTTTCTTACAAGTTGAAAAAGGAAGAAATGCCTGAGGAGAGCTGTATTTTGCCAACATTAGCTGTATGTGAGCATCTTATAAAAATATCTGAAAGCATAAACTGACAGTTAAGGAAAATGTGGGAGAACCAGTTTTGAAATGTACTAGGAGATGGCACTAAAGATATGCCATAGTTTATTATAAAACATTCATATCCATAAACACCTGATTTGAGGAACTTTCACTTTTCAGGTAGGGAGACACTTGAAAGGGAAATATGAAAGAGAAACCCAGCATGGAACAGTGTAATTGAAGATTTGCTGCAATAAAAATTAAGATCATAATATGCTTTTAGCATGTTTTTACAGACTAAAAAGATAAGACTTTATGAACAAATTAATAATACTCTTTTAAACACTATATATTAATAATCTTTACTAGCTTATACTGTCTACCTGTGTACAGAATGTATTCACATATGTACTGTAATTTTATGCGAGAGTACTGGTGTTCGATTATATTTATCTTTGTGATAACATTTCTAGTGCATGTTGAAAACATAATATAACATATAAGCCAACATATTAGTCTGCAATTTCCCTTTGGAATCGAAGTAAGATACTGCTTGCAGTTCTATAAACATAACATAATACTCTTGGTCTATGCAATGGAATAAAACTTAGAAAAGTATTTTCAGAATTGATTTCATTTTGTAAACTGTTCAAATCCACAGCAGAATTGTGTATGCATTAGTGAGTGTGATTCTGCACCTAAGTTTACTGAGGCAAAGAAGCAATAGAAAATGCATGGTATTGTAGTAAGCAGGTGTTTAGAGAAAACAACATTTGATTAAGAAAGGTGTGGTTGCACAGAGCATATTTCATTTCTATTCAAGTCTTTAGGTTCTTGAGTCATTTTTTTTTCAGTTCCTTATTTTTATGACCATTTTGATTCATGAAGCACTAGCACTTGAAATTAATAAGACAATTCACAAGATTTCAGTCATGAGGAACTGTGAATCATTGCATTGTGATAGAATTCCCTTATGTTTATCTATCTTTTGGCAACAATAAAATACTTTTATGGCTCTGAATGTACCCATGGATAGTGAAGAATGTCCTCTCTTATGTGTGAATGTTTATATTTAATGACTAGCATTTAGTGAAAGCTTGCTATGTGTAAGGCACTATAATAAGCTTTGCAATAATTTATTCACTCTTACATAAAATTACCCCAGTTTACAGTTGAAAATCTTGGGGCTTAAAGAGATGTGGGTATGACTTATACAAATTGTACAATTAGTAAATGCAGAACCAAGTCTTAAATTCAGGTCTATAAAGAGATCTTTTTTTTTTTTTTTTTTTTTTTTACCATTTAAACTTTTATTAACAAAACAGAAAACTAAACTCAGCCAACTTCTTTTTTCTTGCATCTAATCTGACCATATGCCAGAGAAATGACTCTTTATGAGGACTTAGGTGAGAACTGTCAATAAACCAGTTCTGTCAAAAGTGGCATACTGGAATATCTAATAAAGTTAGTAAGTGAAATTAAAAAGAGAACAATCTCTCCTTCAAATATCAGGGGCCTCCTGTAATAGTCTTCAAAGTAGCTCATTGGCAATCATAAAAAATTCATCAAGCTCAACCATACTGCACAATCCCCAAAGGAAAAAACTGAGGGAACTCATGGGTAATTTTCACAGCTTCATTGTAAAGTTCAAGATCAAAAGGATGGTTATCTTCTTTAAACTGGACATAAGATGCACACATAACGGTTGCCTTGGCCGTTACTTTTCCAACTACTTCCACGATTCCAGAGATTTCTTCATCAAGCTTCTCCAGCCTCCCTACGAAGCAGACGGGCTGATCGATGAACTGAGCTAGCATGCTGGCGTTAATGCGCGCCTTGGGCGACTCCATTACGTCCACCATGATTGCACCGCAAGATCGGCCTATAAAGAGATCTTTTTACCTGAAAGTCTGTACGTTGTTCTAATGTTTTTCTGTAACCAAAGGGGGAAATCATGCCTAAACAGTGTTATAGTTTTATTATGTAACTGGCTTGGGGCCTCTGTCTTGCTTGATCTTGCTCACTCCTAAAATGCTAGGGATAAAGATAGTAAGGAAAATTACTCTTAGGGGCCCCCAAAATATTCTGGGCCAACACTGGAGAAAGTTCCAGTGCCTACTGAATTACCAAATTTGGCTGCTGAGACCTTTTGTACTAAAAATAAATAAAAAAGCCATGATTAGGGCCAGATCCTCAAGTCATAAATCAGTTGCAGTAGTGTGTTGGGGGCGGGGGGGGGGAATATGATTTCTTTACAAGTGAGTTCTGCTGTGCTATTGAAAATCTTAAAAATAATATTTTAACCGGCTTCAAAATTTTGAGGATTAAAACTGCTTTGGAACTTGGAAAAGGGCCAGAAAGCACAAAGCATTTACCTGCCTCTACGTTTGAACCTTCCCAGCTCCTGAGGTGTGCCCTGATGGTTCGTCCTGGTCTTGTGAGGCACTGTCTGAGGGACTCAGCATAAATTTTGGTGTAAGCAGTTTACATATACAAAATTTCATAGATTTCCTACTCCTGATTTCAAGTAATAAGCTTTTCTGTCAATCATTTGCTCACCTGTTTGTAATAACTTCAAGCCTTTTTTGAACTCTGGGCATACTGTTTAGTCATAATTGAAGACCTGAATCTCATAATAGAAGCAGGCAACACAACAGACTAAAGGCTGTACCCATTTTAAAATTTTTTAATCTATTTTGACCAATGATTTTATGATTTAAATTAGTCATCATACTGTATTCTGAAGAGTGGGGTTTTTGGAAGCGACTCAGGGATCATGGAAAATGAGGTGAGAAAAGAATAGAGTCTATGGGATGCTGTGTTGTGCTGCTCAGATCCTTCTTTTGGAACCAAAGGTTCTCTGATGGCTGCTGGAATGCTGCTAGATGACAACACCCAGCTGTCAGTCCTCTCTGGCGGTTACTTTTGACTGAAGGCAGCTCCCTTGTCCCAACTATAGGTCAATTCTTAAGGGCCATCCCTGTTTGAGAGCATCCGGTAAAGTCACTGAGGCCTTGCTGTGACTGTATGGAACTGCCCAATCCTGCTTCCTTTACTTCCTTCACAGGTGCTGACCCCAGAGCACTCCCTAATAAATTTCCTGAGTGCTAATTTCTCCCCAGAGTCTGCTTTCCAGGGAACTGGGACCTACAGCAAAATCCATGACAGCAGCTCTGCTTTTATCATTTATATATATTGGATATTTATATAAGATTTCACTTAAAGCAAAACAAACTAAAACCTTTGAAAGCCACTGGTCTAACAATTAAATAATGCTTCACCTTATATGAAAAATCATCATTATGGTTTTGTGCAAGGTTAATTTATTTAGGTTAATCTTTCCAAACCAACATCTAAGGAGTGTGTTTTTCTTTTGTAACTGTTTCTTCTTAGCCTTTATTTGTATGTTGTTTACACATATATTCTTGTGCCTTTTAAAAAGCTGAAAATACATTAAATAACAGTCATGAATATTTTTGATAATACATACGTAGAACCAGGAAAATATATAACAGGCTATCATGACAGACCAGAGAAGGGCATTCAGTAGATGGCACATATTCTCAAGTATTGAGTTTTTACATATCCCACTCCCCAACCCCCATAAAAATAATTCTTAAACCAACTATGGTATAAATAAGTATATTGAATATATAATTTTCATTCTTCCCTTAAAAAAAAAATCTCACATTAAAAAATATACCATCAACTAGCCTCTTGTAATACAGGGGTAAACCCATAACAAAAAAGGTCCATGGTCTTGTGGTAAAAGCCACTGTATTCTACGGTGCATTGGAAAATGAGCAAATAAATTTCCAACTGATTAACTGGATGAAAGGTTAAATGATAAAACTTTGGCTGCTGAAAAGATAATTCAAATTTAATAAGCACATGAATGACCAAATTCTGGATCTTAGCAGGCTCCTGCTGAGCTCATTCAATAATTCTCATTTACACAATAATCAGCAGAAAGAAGTAATACAGTTTGGTTGATCTTGATCTAGATTTTCCCACTACTCTATTGCCTGGGAAGCCATATATACATCAGGCCTTCGCTTTCTGCTATAGCACTAGGGATGAGGAAGATAAAGCTCTTTTCACTCTCAGGTGATAATTTCCAAATTTGATGTGGCAGCAATTAACTAACGAGTAGAACACAATATAAGGAGTCAGAAGGGAGACTCAGAATGCAGGATTGTGAAAGAGTATTATTTATTAGAAAGAATAACAAAGTATTTTATAAACGTTATTTAACATATATGATCTGGACTACTAGGACGTTCTAGTAGTGGATTTATCCTGGAGCCTTAAATACCAAGCTTACATACTTGAGAATTTCTGCTCACACTTCTGAGATTTTTAGAAAATTAAAGTTTAGTAAATAAGTCTACTTAAAAATACTGGAAAAATATGAAATTTAGGTAACATGAGTGACCATATGCATTCTGGAGAAATAGTGATTCCACAAAGCACAACACTGAAAATACATTTTCTCCTAAAAAATGCAAGCATATAGTAGCAATACTGTATATGTATGCAAATAACAGCAATATTCTGCCATCAAAAGTGAATAAACTTTATAAATGATAACATATACATCAATCCACTCTCTTTATGCACAATAAATATATTTTTGGAGTCAAAAAACTCTAAAGTACAACCAACTCTACATCTCCTGTTAATGCGCTCTAGGGAGAGCGTGAATAAATGAAGTTGATTTATTCATTTGACCAAGATTTTGAGCACATACTGTATGCCAGGCATTGTGTTAGGCAACGAAATTATGAACATGATAGACATTTTCTGCCCTGTAAAGCCTATTATTTAATGGAAGAAGCTGACAGTAAGCTTCTACAATGTATCAACAGCATGACAAATACTGATAGGGGAAATACAGGGTTCTCTGAAAGCATGTGAAATACCAACACTGGATTTAAAAGAGAGAAAATTTCCAGGGGGACATGATGTCTAAATTGAGGCCTTAAAGCTGTGGATATGTTGGTCAGTTTGGTGGGCAGGAGTTAAAGAAAGAAGGTAAAGTATGCACAGAGTTCTGGAAGGAGAAGCACACCTCTCAACTGAAAACAAAATCAGTATAGTGAATTTTGGAAAGGGAAGGTGGTAGTATGCAGAGGTGAGGTATGTAAGAACCAGTTCATGAAGGACCTTGTAAAACATATTAAGGAGTAAGGGTTTTATCGTAATGGCAATAGGAAGCCATTGAAAAGATTTAGGACAAAGGAGGTCAGAGTCACATTTTAGAAAGGTTATTCTGATTATAAAGTGGAAAAACGAAGGCAGGAGACCAGTGAGAATTCTGAGATAGCAATCTATGGATGGTGGTATGGACTAACTCAGTGATACTGGGAATGGAGAGAAGTGGAAAGATTAGGGATATTTCCAAGAAGTAAAAGAGCAGGTCTTGGCGATTGGTTACAATGTGGGTAGTGTAGGAGGGGCTTGTGTCATTTGCTGAGACTGGAAACACAGGAAGAAGAAAAAGCTTGGGAGGAGGATGCTGAGTTCCCTTTCTGCACATATTAAATTGGGGGTACTAAGGGATAAGCAGGCACAAATGTTGGGCAAGCTACTGAATGTAGAAATCTTATATTCTGTACAGAACTCTCTGAACTGGAGATTCAGACTGGAGAGCTGTTAGTATGAAATGGTAACTGGAGCCATGGGAGTGGTGATATTGCCCAGGGCAATGTGTAGAGTGATGAGAGAACAGTCAAAATATCAAAAATTAAGGGTTGGGCAGAGAAACAGAACTTACAAAATACACTAAGTCCAGCAGTAATCCTGAAGGCATAATTTGTACATTAGTTTATATTCTCCTTGTTCAAGTCTAGTTCTAGAAGTACTAACGGTATGAAAGTCTTATTTGATTTTTTTCTTCTTTAACCTTGTAACGCCATTAATTCTCAATGAAGACATTTAAAGTGAAATCGATAAACTTTTGTCAAATAACTCAAAATAATCACAAACCAGTCTTTGAAGATTGCTCAATATCTAGCTTTGATTATTTTGAGCTTAATACTTTACAACAGAGCTTTACTTATGCTGTAATTTGCCCTCCATCAGTTCTGTAAGTGTTTCTTATTTCCTGGTCATCCCGATGGTCTTTAATGGATTTGCATCTCAGTGATAGCCCAGAGAGATTTTCTCTGATCAAAACATGTGATTAAATAGAGATATATGTTAGTCAGAAGACAACCATGGTCCATAGTTCCCACATGGAAAAGATTCAAATACAGTTTTGGATGGGTCCATGGGCATTTGCCTTAATGTGCTTCCTGTATATTTGTAGGAGTAGAAATGGAAATGTGGCCTCTGGAGTGGCTACTCAGTGATGGGCTGATATATGTTTAACAACTGGCTTGCCAGGAAAAAAGAGCCCTGATTTGTTGTTTTTGCCAATTTCTATAGTGTAAATATTACCCCCATACTCAATGTCAAGCCACCAACTTGATGTCACTGAAGGCAGAGTAGGGATAAAATGTATATAGTTGGCTCTTTACTGGTGGCCAGGAATGGAAGAATACCTTGTATATGACAGCTTAACCTACGAGACAACTGAATTCTACAAAACTGGGTTTTTCCCTTAATGAGAATTGATTTACTCATCTATAGTCAGTTTACTTGTAGGTCTCAACCTTCTCCCTTTGAATTGAGGGCTGGTGGTATGAGTGATATATACACTAATAATCTAATAATGCAGCATTGTAACTTCTATATCTTTATTCATAGCAATGCTAGTTTCTAAAATTGGTTTGTATCTGAGATTGAAATAATCGAGAATCATCCCCCCCCACTTTTTTTGGCTGCAATGTGTAGTATGTGGAACTTCCCTGACCAGGGATCGAACCTGCACCCCCTGCAGTGGAAGCACAGAGTCTTAACCACTGGACCACCAGGGAAGTCCCTGAGAACCATTTTTGAATAAATTCCTTACACCATGAACCAAAGAAATGACCAGTTTCTTTTCATTTCAAGATATCAGTATAATTTGCATTCTAATATATTTTCATAAAAGAAAATATTTTATTTCCATCAAATGAGCAAAGTTTTTTTTTCCCTATAAAAGTGAATGATTTGATGGTATACTGCTCTAATAATATATGCAGAAAGAATAGCAGCAAAATATCTCATTTCTTTATAGAATTTAATATATACTCTATTAACAGCAGTGTGCAGATGCATAGTATTTGATAGTATACTAAGTAATTACATTAAAACTTACTTTTAAAATATTTTCAATACTAGGCACTGGTGGAACCAGAGCTGTTATTATGCATACTATATCTTTTGTACATTCCAAAAGGAAATTAAAATTCCTAGTAGTATTAGAAAAGAATACACTTTTTAATATTGAATGTAGATATACAAAATCTCATGACTTCTATTAAAAACTTCACAATTCTACTGGACACAAATAAAGATACCTTTTCAAATAACTTGCACTTATGCCAGGTTCATAAAGGTTACTATAAAAATATCACAAACCCAATAA
This sequence comes from Hippopotamus amphibius kiboko, assembly GCF_030028045.1. Taxonomy (NCBI): domain Eukaryota; kingdom Metazoa; phylum Chordata; class Mammalia; order Artiodactyla; family Hippopotamidae; genus Hippopotamus; species Hippopotamus amphibius. Next base: position 82,760,106 of record NC_080198.1, read on the forward strand.
AAACACAATGATATAGTACAAAGTCTTTTTTTTTAACTCAGACTTTAAAAGGTCTGTATTTATACAAATGCACAATACTTTTTAGTGCCCTCCCACTGGTATTGTTATTCTGGATGATCTAATTTTAGAAATATAAATTGAACATTTTCATCATTTTCTGCTTCAGAATGGAAGACACTTAGAACTTATAGAATAAATTTTAAAAAACAGGATTGGGTAAAAACTTTATAAAGTAGAACAGTAAACACATTACACACTTTAGTTATTGCCCTGCCAAAGGTAAAAATGCTCCATTGTTCCATTTTTCCTCTATTTAACTTAAATTTCTAGATAATTATCTTAACTACCTATCCTTTGTCTATATAGAAAGTCTTTCAGACAAAAGTGTAAAGATTTTAGATTCTCTAACAAAATCCAAAATATCAGTAAGCCATTTTCCATTTTCTAAGTATATTTAAAGAAACGCTTATTTCAATATAAAACCCCAATGTGCTGAATTAAGACACATTAATAACATGCCTGGCCAATTACTGTCTTGGCTTTAGCCTTAGAGGAATATTATACAATTGGCTGTTGAGTTCCAAATTTAAGCATTTGGTTTTATACTGTAATACTGTACTTTCTAATACAGGTATCAAAGAAAATGAGCTGATTTTTTTTTTAAAGGAATAGTAAAGAATTTCAGCCATAATACGAATCAGTTTGGGGGGAAAATCCATATCAAGATAGGAAATAGATTTCTAAAATCTTAGAATAATTGCTATAAAAGAACTATAAAATGTAAATCTCTGAAAAAAAATACACTGAAAATGTCTCTCTAGGAAAAAATACACAACTGGTTAGATACAAGAAAATATTCATTACCATGGGGTACAGCCAACTATGGACCTGGCTTATGAGACTTTAAAATTTCACAAAAAGTAATTAGCACCAAAATTGTCTAAAACTTCAAATGATATACTGAAGTGATTCCAAGCCCAAGTATTACATTATAAAAAAGTTACATTTAACTTAGGAAGTTTCCCCAGCAATAATAAATATATTTCTTTTCAACCTTTAGAAAATGTGCTAGCTTTACTGATTTTCATCAAAATATTAAGGTAGTGTACAGAAGTTATTATTTACATTGGTTTGGGCTAAGCAGGGACAATGGAAATTCAAATTATTTCCCAGATAAAATGGGTTTATTTATTGGGAGTAGGTGGGGAGCAATTCTCCAGTTAAAACTTATTTTTAGCTCCTTGTTTCATCCTTTTTCTTCCAAAATGTTTTATTAGAGTTCTTTATAAGACCTATCTTGCCCGATTTGAATTTCATATCCTATTTTCCCTGCTCACTTTTTGGTGTTATTCAAGATTTGGCAGGGGAATAGGAGTGTTTAAAAGTGGGCATAGATCATAGTAATTAAACAAGAGTTATGAATAAGCTACAAAATATATATTCAACCCTGTTATAATCAAGAGCTGAGTTTAATTTTAAACAACATCAACTTATAAATCTAATTACAAAACAGCACACAATCTGAAACAAGGCAAACTTTTCGGCCTTTATGTAGTGAAATATGTAACTTCACTAATTACATATATGGCTATCAAATGTCAGTAGTTCATTTGGCCATATTTTACTGTTGCACATAAATAATGACAAGGCAAAGAATAGCAACTAGTCCAAGAGCTGGTAGGCCAAGGAACCAGAGCATAACCCAAAAGAAAATGACTATTACTGGTTCTACAATTTGTTCTCCAAAATACATCCTTGTGAAGCCCATGTTGATGAGGCTTTTGTTCAGTTCACCAAAAAGTGTTCCCATCTTTTTGTAGTCATCTCCAACAGGCTCGCCAGTGTGGTTTTGTGATTCTTCAGTATCCTTTAAAAGAACAGAACAAGACAAAACATAAAATGAGAAACAGATGAAGGTCTTTAAGAATAATGGCTATCTCATAGTTCTTTATTTTCCAATGTAGGTACTGGGCATACTTCTGATAATCATTCAATAATACTTGGGAATGTTCCTTTTGATTGTCATATAGAACAACTGTGTCTGTGCCCACCTTTCAAGAATATGGAAAGCACTAATTTATTGATTTGTGTGGACTCAACATTGACTGGACACTCAACTACTACAACACTGATTTATAAGTTGAAGGAAGTAGCTGATTAATTTCCATTTGTTTCCTATTGCCTGGAATTGCACAAAGACAACTTCTTAAATGAAAAATCATGTTTGTATTGCTCTTATCAATGACTGCGATTTCAGAACAACCTTTTTCTGCCAATCTTCTGTTTTGAGGCAGGCTCTGTATTGCTCTGTCCTGGTAAGTAAGCCTTTTTTAGTCCATTCCTTTGACACTAAGACTTTAAGGAATCCAGCCTCAGCTGACTGGAGCAGGGCTTGCTGCTACTGTTGAGCAATCCTCAGCTATCACGGCTGTGATCTTTCAGTTTTAGCTGGGGAGCTAAGAAGACTTCAGTGTAGGTATTTGTGTAGTTTCCTGCCAAATTCTATAATGTCCTAAATGCTTCTTATTAATCTCATCAGGAGAAACATATAGTTTCCAAATAGGAATCATTTTGTACAATAAGCCCCAAAGTCTACCTAGATATCAGTTCCCCAGAAAATGTCCATGTGTACATACTAATTATACATACCAAAAATTATGTACGATTTCTGTTACCTCTCAGTCTTATTACAATTAGGGTCTTTATGCCAGTTATTAAGTGACTATCTCTCAGCTTCAACCCCACCCTTTGGAATTCTGCAAACATATCTGGCTCCCTGTTAAGACTCTGACAAAAGAGGAACTAGGGAGATGTTGCACAGCTGGAGGGGGAGGCGATTTGCTCTTTCCTTGTTTGCCTCTTATGGGTTTCTTGATCTTGTCAGTCTTACTCTAGTGATAGTTCACTCTGGCAGCAGTAGGTCCCTCCGGTAGCAGCCACTGATTTCAATTTAGTGGCTTCCCAACACTTGCAGAACCAATCTCAGTGTGCCTTCTTGAGACACCAGCTCAAATTTGTGGGTTCCTTTTCCTCAGATATCTGGTTCCAGGGTCTATGGTGTCCCTCCTTTGAGCTTAGAAACACCAGCACCAGGTGAGCAGTGATGGGTTCTTAGAAGTCTGAGTTTCAGCTGCATGGGACGGGGCCTTCCCCAGTCTTCTCAGTTTTAGTAATTCTACCTTTTTTCTTTGCTTCCTCAGGCCCAGGAGTGGTAGCTGCTTCCTGCTGTTACTTTCTGTGGCCCTCTAGCCTAGTTTAGTGCAGTGGTTTTTAAACTTTAGCCTAAGTTAGAATCCCTTGGAGGGCTTTTAAAGCATAGATTGCTGGCCGACTGCCAGGGTTTCTGATTCCGTAAGCCATGAGTGCGGCTTGGAGTCTGAGAATTTGCACTTCTAACAAGTTTCCAGGTGATGCTTATGATGCTGATCTTTTTTTACCATCTTTTGCATATCACTGCCTTAATGTTTTTGCCTTTTCTATTCTTCAGTGCCTACTTAACAATTCTTTATATTAGATTATCTTTGTTAAAATAATTGGTACAGTTTCTCTCCTTCACTAGCCCCTAATACAGTCACAAAAGAAAAAGTATGTGATGTAGGTGACATAGTTATAATTTTTTAAACCTAATTTCTTTTAGGAGTGATGATTCAAATCAGTAATTATTTGTTGAACCTATACTTGCTCACAGTAGGTGCAAGGTAGAAAATTACTCACGTGTAAAAAGAAGACTAGGTATAGGGTTTCACATAATAACAAGAAAGTATTAAATGCCATTAAATATGCTGTCTATGCCCAAAAAAAGTTAATTAGCTTAACTTGAGGCACTCTTCAAACACATGAATCAAACTTAGATTCCTTTAGTAGAAACCAAAGCTTAATCATTTCGGTAACCAATAAGTAACTAAAAACATTTTTTTCATTTAAAAAATGCCTTATTTTCTATTCTACATATATTGTTTAAAATACATATTTAAGGAAAGAGAGTGAAAAATCCAACTTTTATTTGCAATAGTCAGACAAAATGATTTTCAGTATGACTTTAAGGTGATGTTTTCCCATATAATAGTAATCTGTGTAGCACACAGTGTCATTGATGTAGTGGAAGAAAGAGACTCAGTGGGGCATCTCTGTTAAGTCTATATTTTAAGTTTAAGCCAGAATTATTTTTGAGTTAATATGTACATATAATTTAATAAATTACTTTTGGATTTCTGTTTCTAGCAAAAAAAGAGTGAGAAAAACCAAATGTAGAGATATTTAGAGAGTTCAAATCTAGGCTCCCAACACTTAAACTGAATGACCTTGACCAAATTACTTCACTTTCTTGAGCTTTGGTTTTCAAATCCATAAAATGGCATTTACATAAACTCTTTTTGATACTGATAATACCCTCTTGAATTATAATTTGTTAACCTTTCCTTATTTTTTTGTATTTTAGTTTCTAAATTATTTTTTCCTTCACTGATGTGCTGTGATCAATTTTGTTTCTCAGCTTCTTGTACTTTTTTGTGTTCCATGATAATATACTATATTAAAAAACAAAAAAAAATTTGTTCTTGCCTGAGATTAAGGCTTTCTTTTCTTTAGGACAGAACTTGAAGAGTTCTTGAGTTAGTTTGTAATTCTTCTGGTCCCTCAATTCTTTCTTCTACTCCAGTGTCTAGCATTGCTGGTATCATTTTGGTCTCTTTTTTTTTTTTTTCTTTTTTGCGACCTCTAACTTCTTTTAATCTATGCACCTATTGTACTTTGGGGTTTTCTGTTGTTACTGAAGCTTTTTAAGACTTTTTCAGTAGTTTTGTGGTTTTAGTGCAAAGTAAGTACTCTATTCTGAAACGGTTCTTTCTGAAGATTTACTTTAAATTCTTCTACATACTGCTTGTGGGTTTTTCAAGGGAAGAAGTAGGTGTTAACTCTTAGTTACTCCTAGAGGCCAGGTGGGGAGGCAGCAGTTAACCACATCATCTCAGATCCTGGGAGCAGCTGGGGCACTGAGACGGGAAGTGTAAGGCCCAATAAGGACTGGCCCAGGTGTGCTGTGGCTGTGGCAGCCTGCTTCTTCTTTTTTTAATATGAAAAATTTCAAACACACAAAATTAGAGAAAGTAGTACATTGAACCCCTAAGTACCTATCAACCAGATTAAATAATTACTAAAAATTTGCCCTTTTACTGAAGCACTTAATCTGGGCAATTTAAAGGAGAGGAGGAAAAAAGTAAAGTCACTAGAAGATGCCTAAAAGTGGCATATCTTCACAAATGAAGTTCTGTAGAAACATCAAAAATATCCAGCAATGAACTGGATGGGGGTTCAAATAATCCTAGAGGAAAGACACTTAACTTAAAAACATGGAAAAGAAAATAGGCAGCATCCTTAAATCACTGACATTACAGTCAATCTCATTACAGTATTTTCTGTATCAGTAAATATTTGAAGAGATAGAATTTATCATGTGTCTGGCAAGCATTAGAACAATATCTTGATAGGTTTTCTACCTGCTCCACTTCTTGCCAAACAAAAGATGGTCTTATTTTTCCAAAGTATTACTTATTAATCTCAAAACAATGTATAGATTTTTATGGAATTAGCAGTATTTTTGTTGTGGATATTATTAAGCATCCACTCACTCTTTCCTCTTTCCTGTTAGAATCTTAATCCAGTCCACATTCTCTACGTGAGGAAAATCTCTTCTACAGCTTCAGAGATGACCGGTCTGAGTAATCCTTTTACTAGAAGTTGGCTTTGGAAAGGGCATGTGATCTACTTTGGAATGATGACTTTTGTGGGTCTTCTGGGAAAATTCTTCCTAGCTCTTTTGATACAACTTTGGAAAGTGATCCTTATCTTCTTCTATTTCTCCACATATAGACCTTAAGTAAAGAGAATTTATTGTATTTGTATCGATTTCCTATTTGCCATACAAAATTACTACAAATTTAGTGGCTTAAAACAACACAAATGTATCACTTTATAGTTCTGCAGGTTAGAAGTCAGGGTCAACAGGATTGTGTTTCTTTCTGGAGGCTCTAGGAGAGAATCTATTTCTCTACCTTTTCTAGCTGCTAGAGGGTGTCCATATTGCTTGGCTTCTGGTCCCCTTCCTCCATTTTCAAAGCCAGCAATGTTGCAGCTCTCAGACCATCCTTCTGTAGTTAACTTTTCCCTCTGACCACAGCAGGGGAAGGTTCTCTGCTTTTAAGGACCCATGTGATTAGGTCTAGTCCACTTAGATAATTCAGGATCAGTCCCCCATCTTAAAGTCCTTAAATTTAATGACATCTACAAAAATCTCTTTTGCCATGTAAGGTATCAAATTCATAGGTACTAAGGATTAAGATGTGGACATCTTTGGTGGGGGGCAGGGGGAGAAACCATTATTTTGTGCACCTCAATATTTAATTTTAAAATTATTTCTTTCTATATCTATTTCTCACTGTCTTTGATAGGAAGGGTCAGGTTATTAAAGGCAAGAACCATATCTTAAAAGTTCCAACATGAGTACTTAGTAAGCTGCATTGTGCCTGGCCCACTATAGGCTCATAATAAATATTTGTTGAATAAACAATAGAAATATTCTATAATAATGACATATTAGGTAAAAAAAAACTCCAAAAAATAAAAACAAACAAAATTTATATGTAACATCAATTATTTTATTTTCCCATGAGTATAGTTGTGAATTTGTTCAAATATTTATAAATAAGTTCGAGATTAGATTATAAGATATGGTAGCTGTTAGCTAAAATTTACATGCTCAGTTCAATTCCTAAACCATTGTATTTAAGAGCGGAGGCTAATATGAACAGATGAGTTCTTGAGTATTTGACTCACTCTGAGATGTCTGTAATTTTCAGAGTAATAGTAAGAGTGGTAGTATTGTTAATGGTATAGTAGAACTCCTAACACTCAGTGCCTACCATGTGGCCGGCACTGTGTTGCACCTGCATTCTCCTGTTTAGTCTTTCCAACAGGCAGTGAGGGAGGCACTATTATTTTCCCCATTTGCAGGTAAGGAAACTAAGTTTCAGAGGAGTTAAATGTCTGGCCATTGACTTATATTTAGTAATTGAAGGAGCTATGATATGAACTCAGACATTCTTACTCCAGAGACCACACCATTCATCCCTATGTTATACTCCCTCCAGTTATTATTAATAGCTAACATCTGTCTAATGCCGCTTAGTTTTCAGAGAAATTTTACATATTGATCTCTGAAAAAAGAAAAACAATGTAAGCACATTTTCATTTTTCATAGAGTACATTTAACATAGTGAAATGAACATCAGTATCTTTTTTTGCTTTACATCTTTTTTCAGTTTACAGCATACTTGAAGGTGAGTTTATCAAGCACAAAAATTGCTCAAATTTTAATTTTCATCTTATATAAAAATTTAAACAAGGTAAAGATATTTGTACCAGTTTAGTAAATTTTTCATAGCCCTTTCAGTATTGACTAGAATTTCAGATTCAAATGTGAAAAAAAAAAAAAAAAAAAAGGAAACTCCAAGCAAGAATGAGGAGATATGCTTGGCAGAGTTGCAATAAGGCAAAAATCCAACCAACCAACAAACCACCAACCACACATACACAAAGAAACACTTTACACATAAAATATACCAATGCAAAAAATGCAGGCATTTCCCCCCTGTTCTAACATTAATCACTTTGTGTCTTTGCCAAATTTTATTCTTTGTATGTGAGGTCCTAATGGAAGAACACTTGTCAAATGCAGTTTCCTTCATGATCATGTAATAGTACTGACTATGATATGCACATTAAAAAGTGTTCTCATCGTAATAGTGGTATTGTTTTTGTCCAGGATTAATGACATAGGGGTGTTATAATTGACTGAAAATCCTTCTTTAAAAATATGCATAATTAGTGATAAGAAATTAAAGGTGAACCCTTAAATAATTATAGGATTTTTAAGAGTAAAGGACCCTTAAAGATAATTAAATCAGTCTCTTACTTCAGAAACAAGAAATAAGAGGTTAAGTTACACAGCTTATTAACAAAAAACACAGGCTTTTGGAAGCAAGTTGGACAGATTAAAATCTTTCTCTGTCACATATATGAGGCAAATTACCTAACAACTGACCGTCAGTCTCCCCAGGTATAAAAGGAGCATATTAATATCTACCTCATAGAGTTGTGATAATAAAATGAGGAAACAGATGAAAAGCTTTTAGAATATATACAATAATCACTCAATATATAGTAACTAATATTATTACTACATTTTTGATAGAATTTATGTCTTGTGATTTTTACTTCTATTCTCTTTCTTTTGTAACATGCTGCCTGAGATAATTGATACCTTAGTGATCCCCTTTCTCATGATAATTAAATTCAGTTGTGTTTTTCTTCAAGTGTTATGACAAGTTAATCATGTAGAAGTTGAGGAGGGATGTGTTCTGCGGCACCTTCTCTCTATGGAACAGTCTGAGCACATTAGTACAGCAGAGCCTGCGTATTCACTTTAAGAGGCGTACAAGCTACGTTCTATAAACAGGCATTCACTGAGTCGGTGACAGTTTAAGATTCACTTTCAACTGTTTTCCCGAGTGCCGTGTTGGAAGTCTGTTGTTTTTGCCCGTCTGGTTTTTGTTCTACCTTCTTATGCTGGTATCACCTTGATTTAACTTTGGGAAAAACTGCCCCCACCTATTCTTGGTCTATGTCTTTTGGTTGAATGTGTGCCCATTCCCTAGTTCCAGGCCTGGCCAATCAGAACATTTCATTTCCTTGGGCGTATGATTAGTTAAGGAATGAGCATGTAATCCCAGACAGGCCAATGAAAGCTCTACCTAAGACTTTTGCTGCAACTACTGAAAAAGAGACATTCCCCCCCCACACACCCTCCTCCCCCACCCCCCCGATATTGGTTAGCTGGTAAGATGTAAGGCATCTTATTACAACAAGCAGAAAGCTTGCAATGAATGAAGCCAATATAAAACAAAGCCAAGAAGTGACACAGCTGATGTTGTTTGAATACTTGAATCCAGTGAGGGCATCTACCTTTTTTTTTTTTTAAATAACATAAGCCAATAAATTTCTATTTTGCAAAATCTAGTAAAAGTTGAATTTTTGTCACTTGGAGCTAAGAGTTCTGACTATAGATGATGATGATAAAAAGTAGTAATAGCTACCATTAGGGGATTCCCTGGCAGTCCAGGAAGACTCCATGCTTCCAATGCGGGTTCAATCCCTGGTCAGCAAACTAAGATCCCACATGCTGCGCAGCCAAAAAAAACAAAACAAAAAAAACCAAAAGAGCCTGAAAGTTAGAGGCAGAAGAACGGTTTTGGACTTCCCTGGTGATCTAGTGGTTACAAATCCATTCTCCCAATGCAGGGGGCACAGCTTCAATCACTGGTCAGGGAACTAAGATCCCACATGCTGCGCAGCCAAAAAAAAAAAAAATACTGAGGGCTACCATTAACTGAATGTTTACTATTGTTAGATATTGTGTTAAGCACTTTACATTCATTACGCCATCTAATCATTATAATAAGTATTATTAGTTAATTTCAAAGCCTGTGTTCTTAACTATAGTGCTCAAGAACTTCCTCATTAATTTGGTTTTATTGTTACTAGCAATAATTAACATGAAGAATGTACTAATACTATTAAAAAATAATGGGGTTATGCAAGTAGAAATTTTCAGATATAACTTTCTAAAAGTTTTCAAAAACTACATAAGAATACATGGATAAATGGTTACTGAATTCAGATAACACAAAAGAATACAGAGTAAAGACTAAGATGCTGAGTACTCCTTGCCACTTTAGGTTAACCTTCCCTATCAAGCATAGCCAGTCTCGATAACCCAAGCCTATGGAAATCATAATTGGGAAGGTAAATTTATTTTGGTATACATATCAAGATGCATACTGAGCAAAACGGAAATAATTTTTGGATACCACATAGTAGTCTCTGAACTGAGGTTTATTAAGTGAATGAAGAAGTTAATGAGTGAAGGAACAACTCCTAAATCTTCTTGCTGCAACCTCTTCTCCTTTCAACTTGTTTATTCAACTATAGGTTTCCTCTGCTATTCAAAAGCAGAGTGTTCCTCTGAAACCTTTTGTAAACCGAAATGGTGTAAAGCAAAGAAGCAATTATCTTAGGGCACATCTTGCTAATGGATACACAAAACAAATTAAGAAAAAGCACAGATGCTCACAGACACAGCTCAAAGCTATGGTGGCCTGATGCTGAGATGCTGAGTGTAGTTCCTGGGGAAGGAGCTTGGCATTGTCACTTTAGCTACTTGGGTTGTGTGCTGCCTCTCTAATAGCTTGCTGCAAAACAAATGCTGAATGCTATTTTCGCTTTACATCTTTTTTTTTTTTTTTCTTAAAAGCAAAAGCCCTCTTTGGATTTCTTTTGCTTATCGAAAACAGGTACAAACTAATGTAGGTCGTTCGTAAAAGTGAAGTGGTGGAAAGCAAGTTTTTGAAAGCAGGGAATACCTGTACTCCCACTGACTGTTTTTCAGCTTCACTGGGATTGTAGTCCCGTCTCTAACTTCTCTCAATCCACTAGCCCTCTTCCTTCTTCACTTTTCTCATTCAGCTTGAATTCTATGACCCAAACTTTAATAAAATTTAAAACTCTTTTGTCTCATAGGGGAAACCCTAATCTTGGAGTAACAATTATTTTCTATGCCTGCACTTGAGTACCTGTGGTGCTAGAGAAAGTCACACCATAGGGTACCAACAGTTTATGACAACCCCAAACTATCTTCAAGGACATTCCTACTTTATTTCTCTGCTCAATTCTTTTTTTTTTTTGCTCTCTACACAGAGCTATTTCAAATTTCTTTTTTAAAAAAATCTTGAGCTGCCTCCTACTCCTCTCTTTATCTCTCTCCTCCAGCAAATTACCTGACCTCCTATTTCTCAGGAAAAAGAGAAGCAGTCAGAAGAGTTTCCTTAACTTTGTGATACCAAATGTATCAACTACCAAAGCTTACATCCATCTTCTCTGCATTCTCTTTTGTTACAAATAAATAAGGAAGTATTCCTCTTTCTATGTCCAATTTCTCTTACCTGTGCTTAGGCTCACATCCTTTCCTACATTATATTATCCCTTTTCCATTACCCCTCTCTCATATATATTCAATCTTTCCCTCTCAGTTGGCTACTTCTCATCAGTATTTATACATGCTTAGATTTTCTCCCCCTTGATGCCACTAGCTCTGCCTTGCCTTTTCTTCTCCTTCATAACCAAACTGTTTGAAACAAGTCACTCTGCTTGTTTCCATTTTTTCGACTGTCTGGAACTGTGAAGGGACTGATGTTTTCTCCTACTTGCAAGTTAACAAGTTAGCCTGTCTTGGTTTCATGGATATCGGCAGAAGACACAAGTCTCCTGGGTTAGAGACAAAGGACTTTGTTGCTCCTGCCACAGGAAGCAGCCTGAGTTTCTTGTTGACGTTGGTTCCCTTTACCTCCTAAGTCCTACAGCATGGCAGAATGGCACAGGTAGATGCTGCATGCAGTGGGTTTATGTCACAGCTGAGGAACTCTGAGCTTAGGGAGTTGTAAGCAAATAATGGGCTGTAAGCAAATCTGCCTGTTGTCTGTCTCCAGAGGGAGACATCATCTTTATTACAGTGGGTAGCAAACAATCTATCTGCCCTCTGCTCCAAAAGGAGACACTATTCCTATCTTTCAAGTCTGTTCATTTAACAAACATCCTTGAAAAATAGTCCTGAACAAAAGTTCTCAATGCAAGAGATCCATGGAGAATTGCTCCCAACCATCTTCCAGTCAGACCTCACTTACTCCCTGGTAGCTTCTGTTCCTATTATACCTCCACAACAGGTCTTGAAAAGGTTACCAATAAGCTGCTGTATCAACAAACTAGAATTTTTTTTTGAGGGTGGGGGGCATTCCCTGGCAGGCCAGGGGTTAGGACACCGTGCTTTCACTGCCAAGGGCCTGGGTTCAATCCCTGGTCAGGGAACTAGGATCCCACAAGCTGCATGGTGTGGCAAAAAAAGAAAAAAAAAAATTAGAGTTTTTCGGTTCTCATTTTATTCAAACCCTAAGCAGAATTAATGATAATCACATTTTCTTTTCTTTTGAACAGTATGGTATTACATTCTCCTGCTTCTACTGGTTCTATTTTCATCCCTCTGGCTATGCCTTTCTCAGTCTGCTTTGTGGGTTTACCATCCTCAACCTAGCTATTAAATATCGATCCTCAACTTCTGGTCTTAAGCCTTCATCTCTTTTCTCTCCCAGTTTCAATTATCACCAGTAAATCAATTATTTAAATATTATATCCAGCTCAGACCTTTCTTCTGCACTCGACCCATAATTCAACTGCCTTCTCAACATTTACGGATATCATGAATATACTTCAATATTCAACACATCCAAGGCCAAATCCATGATTTTTCTCAAAACTGGTCTTTATTCAATGAACAGATTCTCAGGGATAAAGTCCTCCTTAATTTCTATAAGTCAGAAACTCAGGAATGATCTGCAAAATGTTTTCCCTAATTTCCTATACCCAGTTTATCACAGGGTTCTATTGATTTTAAATCCTAAATATCTCAGGCATTTATAGTTTTCTAATCTTTCTTGTTTGTTGGCTGGTATACAATCTGTCTTCCTAACACCTCCCTTTCTGGCTCTTTTTATTTCCTCCTGTGGATGTGAGTTACTATTTGGTGTCATTTCCTTACTCCAATAGAACTCTGTTTCCACCTTTGTGTTTTGTGTTGATATTGTCAAATATATCACATTTCAGTATGTTATAGGCTCACAATACAATTATATGTACATACTGTTTTATGCAATTGCTTTAAAATCAGTCAAGAGAAGATGTACAATTACACTATCTTTTGTAATTACCTACGTAATTGCCATTACCAGTGCTCTTGTTTTTTTGTGTGTGGATTCAAAGTACTGTCTGATATCACATGCTTTCATACTTATAATTTCCTTTGATCATTCTTGTAAGACAGGTGTGCTGGCAAAAAATTCTGTTTTTATCTGGGAATGTGTTTCCCCTTTATTTTTGAAAGGTAATTTTGCTGGATATAAGATAGTGGATAGGTTTTTACTTTCAGCACTTTGAATGTGTTGTCCTATTGCCTTCTGTCCTCCAAGTTTCTGATGAGAAATCAACTATTGATCTTACTGGGGTTTCATTGTATGTGATGAGTTGTTTTTCTTTTGCTGCTTTAAGACTTTCTCTTTCTCTTTCAACATTTTGACCACGATGTATCTAGATGTGGGTCACTCTGTTTGTCCTCCTTGGATTTCACTGAATTTGTTATATGTGTAGCTTAATGCTTTTCATTAAGTTTGAAAAATTTTCAGCCACTATATCTTAGAATATTTCTTCTGTCCCCTTCTCTCTTCTCTCCTGACATTCCCATTATTTGTATGCTGATGTGTTTAACCACGTCCCACAATTCTCTGAAGTTCTGTTCCATTTTTTCCGTTCTTTTTTCTCTCCATTGTTCTGATTGCGTAATTTCTATTGCTCTGTCTTCAAGCTCACTGATTTTTATCTTCTGCCCACTCAGTTTTCATTTGGATTACTGTATTTTCAACTCCAGAATTTCCATTTAATTAAAAAGAAAAACAATTTCTCTTAATCAGGAGTCTGTATTTGATGCAACACTGTCATCATACTTTGATTCTTTAAGTATGTTTCCTTTAGTTTTTTGAATATATTTATAATAGCTGTTTTGAAGGTTTTGTCTGCTAAGTGTATCACTGGGCCCCATCAAAGGCATTTTCTATTGTCTAATTTTTTTCCTATTTATGGATCATACTTTCCTGTTTTTTTCCATGCTTCATAATTTTTTGTCAATAACTGGACATTTTAGATATATTTTTGCAACACTGCATACTGATCCCCCTACCACTACTCTGGGGGTGGTGGTGGTTGTTATTTGCTTATTTGTTTAGTGTCTTGGCTTAACTAACTATTCTTTTGCAGTGTGCAGCCTCTGATGTTCCTACTCATATTTTTTCCCCTTGTTTTCATCTTCTAGTCTTATTATCTAGGAGTTGTCCCTGGGCTATATAGCCATTTATTGGTTAGAGTCCCTTAGCCAGTTATTTTTACTCTTTACCAATGGCTGGGACTCTAGCTTGGAAACTGCTATCATAGTTCAGAGATTTTACTTATTTGTCCTACATTCAGTCAGGGACTAGTTCCTACTCTTACTACTCCTGAGAGGGTATAGCCTTGGGCATGTACACAATTTTCCAGACTGTCACTGGTGATTGTGATATTTTTGAGCCTTGCTTCCTAGGAGTTGTCCCCAGGTCTGAATAGCATATTGTTCAATCAGTGTTTGATCACAGGTTGTATTTAAGCCCCTTGTTCTTTGTGAGGCTTCTTCTCTGTGTTGATGGGTCTGTGTGCAGCTTAGGGAATGCTCTCAAGTGTGCCCCACATCCTGCTACAACTGTTCCAGAGTGGTGCGGCCTAGCACATTACACTTGCCTTCCTGATCCTCACAGGTGACTATGATCCCAAGAGTGTTCTTCATGGCCGACTCTTTCCCTGGTTCTTTCTTTAAAACCTCTGGCTGCTCTGTGTTTTTTTTTTTTTTTTTTTGGTTTGGTTGTTTTTTTAAGTTTATTTATTTATTTATTGGCTGCAGTGTATCTTTGTTGCTGCATGGGCTTTCTCTAGTTGCGGCGAGCCGAGGCTACTCTTTGTTGTGGTGCACGGGCTTCTCATTGCAGTGGCTTCACTTGTTGTGGAGCACAGGCTCTAGGTGCGTGGGCTTCAGTAGCTGTGGCATGTGGGCTCAGTAGTTTTGGCTCATGGGCTCTAGAGGCACAGGCTTAGTAGTTGTGACGTACGGGCTTAGTTGCTCCGCGGCATGTGAGATCTCCCCAGACCAGGGATTGAACCCTTGTCTCCTGCATTGGCAGGTGGATTCTTAACCACTGCGCCACCAGGGAAGCCCCTGCTCTGTTGTTCTGATGTATTAATATTATGGAACTACCAGCCTCCTCTTAATTGCTCTTCATCAAGGTCTGTATTGTTTTGAACAACACCCTTAGGCATGGAATTCTCCACTCCTTCTTCCAAATAAAGTCAGTCCACTCAGGAAGATCCAAAGAGCTCTCTACCTTTCTGGCCTGCCTCCTCCTCTGGGCAGAACACCTACACCATTGCACTGGAGTTGAAGGCCAGGACCCTATTTTCCTAGAGTGACAATCTCGCTCTATAAGTAGGCACTGGGGGTAGGGTGCAGCTCTTGGTCTTGGCTTGCCTCTCTTGGTGTGGAACCTCTACCTTATAGTGGGTTGGGGCAGAGTAATTGGGCCTTAGTGTTCTCAGCTTGCTGTGCCTAGGGTGGAGGTTGCTTGGGGGAAGGGAGACTTGGTCCTTTCAGCCATGCCTACCTGGAAGAGACTTGCTGTAACATGGAGCTGAGAGGGGAAGGAGAAAAGGGATGAGGAGGCCTACCCTTCCAGGGTGAAACTGTAGCCCTAGACTGGGAGTTAGGGGGAGAGGGGAACCTCATCTTCTTGGCTACACATGCTGGGGTTAGGGCTTCTATATAACACAGCACTGTGATGGAAGGTATTGGATTAGGTTGTGGCTCAAATGCCACAAATACTCACTGTTCTTACCTAGATATAGCAGATTTTCTTTAATGAATGTTTCTTCCTTTGCTGTATGCTCTTAGGGTGATTCCCAATGATTTTAAATGATATTTTATTTTTAAATAATTTTTGCCAGTTAAATTATTGTTTTGCTGGGATAAAGTCTGCTGAGTGCCTTACTTCATTATTCTGGAAGTCCTGCCATGGTTGATTCTGGACATTAATTACTTTTGATGGTGAATTGAAGGATAATTCCTGTAAGGATGAACCAGGGGATCCTGGGTAGTATTCAGCTAGTTTCTGGAATCAGCTGCAGGACTTTAAGTACTTTGAAGAGTGTTTATTTTTCATATATGCTGTGATAGTCAAATTCTGGGTATAAAAGTTCAACTTTTGAAGTTTCATTTAATCATATGGTTCTTCTACTAGCCCTTTTTTAAAAAAAGTCTTTAAATATTTACTTATATTTAAAGCTTAAATGAATAAAAAACAATGGCTTTCTTTTTCTCCTTTCTCATTTCCTCTCATACCAATCATTAAAGAGGCAGTTTTCCTTCTTTGCTCAGCAGAGCCTAGCAAATGTTTTATCTGGTAATTAACTCATTTTTAAAAAATAAGCCTAAGGAAAGTTAACTGGAAATTCAAATCTCACAATAGTACTGGTTTTCCCTTTAGTTGCTTCCAATACATTAAATTTTATGCCCAAGTCTGTTTTCTCAAATAATTTTTAGCATAGTAAAATACTTTTTTAGCAGTATTTATAACCCTCTGCAAAAGTTTGTAGGAGATGCAGAAATTCAGAAGTAAATCAAGAATGCTCTGTGAGCATTAAAATCACCTCCTTCTTCCTAACTCCCCATATTAAATCTCTGGCAGCCCAGAAAGAAAAAAAATAAACAAAGTAATAAACATACTAATACATATAAGAACAAATAAAACTATCTTAAGCGATCATGTATGTTCAATAAAACATTTAAAATTATTTTACTGTAAAAACACTTCTGCTTTATAGAAGCAATTCAACAAAATTTTCCTGATACCTAAAATCTGTTACATAAAGAAGACTATGTCTTTAATTTCAAGAAGCTAACAACTTAGTAAAAAGGTTAACATTTATATAAAAATAAGTATATTTTAAGGCAAAATATGATGTGTTTAAGCATTGCAAAATGCTTCGCATTTAGTTTAAAAAAAGTCCATTTAGTAAAAAAATTAAATCAGGAGAACTGGCAAAAAAAGTTAATGTAATTCTTTCAAATATTTGGATGAGGTTTTTAAAAATGATATGGCATGTTTAACTGCTTTTGTCTTATTACATAACAGAATAGTGGTTTATAGCACTAATGTACTACAAACTGATTCTTTGGTTAAAACATCTTGACTTCAGTATTTAGTTACCTGCAAAGACTCATTTTTTGTTTTTTTTTCCTCTTCATCTCAAAGGCTGGCCCTTTGTGGAGATGCTCTGACATAAGCCTTAAATACTATAAATAATGTTTAAATGAAGTGTTTAATGAATTTCACAATATATTTATTAATTTTAAAAGCCATAATATTTACTGAATATCTGTTATGTGTTGGGTAGTGTTTTAAGTACTTTGATCTTCAAAACATAAAGAAAACTGAAGAAGAAAGATTATGTAACTTAGTCAAGATCACCTAATAACTGGTGGAGTGAAGATACATATTCAGGCATTCTGCCCTAAAGCCCATGTTCTAAAGCCCTATACTCTATGCTTTCTTATAAATATAAAATCACTCTTGTAATCACTCACATTCTATTTGTTTTAATATATCAGTTTTTAACAGCAGTTCAAACAGTTACACTTGTCTTGATTAACTTATATTCAGTAAAAATAATGTCATTTAAAAATGGTTTTGTGGTGTTTACATTTGACTTACTGTGCAGTATAGCAACTGGTCTCAATTGTGATACAATTTGACCAAGATTAAAATTTTTTCTTTCTTTAAAACTAAAAACCAAACCAACATGGAAATCTTAATTCCACCACTTCTCCCCAGAAGAAAAGCAACATAAATTGGCATAAAGACTAAGCACATAGAAAACTATTAAAGCAGGTTTTTGGTTTCATTTTTCTAACTACACCCAGTTAAAAGAGAAACATATATTTTATTTGGACAGAAAATCAACACCTTTTCTTCCCCCTTGAAATTTTCTTGCCTTCGTAGTATGAACAATGAAATTATAAAACAGTAGGATGTGCTCCAATGATCATAGAAAGGCTGCCTTTATAAATAACATAATTTTTGACTGAATATAATTATGCAGAGACAGAAATGAAGGAGGAAGAACAATAGAAACAAGCTGGGAATCAGTTTCAGAGGAATTTTAGACTGAAAAGTCTTCCCCTCCAAGATACCATAATTTTGTTTTTCTCAATCTACCGCACCATCCCACTAGACCTCTCAAAAGAAAGACCTGTTTTGAAAAAGATCTTGTTGCTTTCTTTTAAAAGGGCAGAAGTCTCACATTTGCAAAACATCAAGAGGCAGTATCATACTCTGATAAACAAATCTGTGAAAATAGATATTAAGAAAGAAGTAGTCATAAATTTTAAAAGCCTCTGGATTACTTATAGATTTAGCCCTTTATTTTCTCCTTGAAGTTTAGAACCCATAGTCTACCATTTCAACCACGAATTCATAGCCACGTATTCTCTCGCACTTTCTGACTTTCAGCAGCGTCCAGTTTCCCTGCTGCTTCTTCTAGGCTGCTAAGTGTTGTTGTTGGTAAAAATTATGCCTTGTTATAAAATCAGATGCCTTGTTATAACATCACGTTGTCTCAGTGTTCTTGGTACTACTTCTATACTCTCAGGTGGAGAGAGTCACCTCTCGGTAACTACCTGTCCAATTCTGAATATTTATTGTTCCAAATCTTTCCCACTCTATCATCTTCAGCTTAGAGGTGTTGCTATTTATTCTTAAGGTTAACCAAGATTCATAATCCCAAATGCTTGCATCCATATATCTAAGTACAAAAATGGATTTCATACTGTAACATACTTTCATTCCTAAAGCAAAAGAAGCAAAATAGAGGTCTTGATTGAAACTGGAACATTTGCACACTAGGTAAGTCACACTTCCTTTTAAGACAAAATCAAGAAAGGCAAAGATATTACAAAATCAGAGACTCCTGTCAGAATCTGAAGCACTAAGTAGGTGAGGACTGATTCTTAAAAGCACCAGGTCTATCACTGCTGTTGCTTGACCATACCTATGGAAAGAATCATCAACATTTGTGACTTTGTGAATGCCCCCTTTTAAAATTAAATTTTATCATAGAAGTTTTAAGTTTGTACCTAGGCTAAGGAAGTGTATAGCTTTATGAAAGTTTGAAAATTCTACTTGCTTATGCTATTAAATATCTCTTCCATATTATATTTGAAGAGTTAAAGATAAATATGGCTGGAATGTGTATAACAGAACTAGGCAAAAAATATGAATCATCCTTGTTAGAAATGAGTTGCCTTTAAAGTTAGCTTTTTATAATTAATTTCTTACTAAGATCTACAATGGGATTTTGTCTCACATAAAATTTAACAGTACTTATGAATGGGACAATTTTTTAAAAGCTATGAAAATGCCACTCACATAACAATGTTTGGGAGTTGTTTATTGTGTTCTGTACAATAACAGCTTCTTGTTTTATATACTGCACTTTTTGTCCAATCCAGTGACTTTCCTTTGTATTCTGAAATAACCACTGCAGTGCAATTCTTATGAAGTGAAATGCCTGTTGAGTTATCAATCAACCATTTGGACTAAGTGGGAAAAATATTAATTGCCTCTCATTATTTATGACACTAAAGAATCTGTAGGAATCTAGTCTTGTAAATAAAAGTATGTGGAATCATGAAATTTCTTATGGAAGAAAGTCTTTGAAAAACAGTATATCTATATAAAGCCACCTTATTTATAATGGAATATATTAGTTATTTAATTTTGGGTGAATAGTGATATAGTGAAAATGACAAGTTTTCTGCCTACTGTAATAAAGTCTGTAGTCATGTTCTAAAAAGTTACAATCCTCTCCTCTCATGTTTTGCACCTGCATTTTATGCAAGATGTGTTGTGACCTACTTGTGGCAAGCCTGCACAGACCTGACTGATTTGCCAGACTGACAGCTGCTTACTTTCAGGAAACCGCACTCTGGCTCTTGGTGTGTCGCGTCCTCCCTGAGTACCATGAACCTTTGATTACTAAACTCTAACTCTGATAATTCACAGTCCTTAACTCACAGAATAGTCTGGCTTGCAAAATAAATCCTTTAGTCAATTTAGTTCAATTCAGTAAATAATAATTGGATGCCTACCATGAGAAAGGTAAGTGCTGTGAGGTACAGAAAGCAAATAACCTACACTCCTTGCCATTAAGCAACTTAATGTAAGGAAAGATTCGTATTCAAATCACCATATTCAAACACTGCTGCACTCTCCCCTAACAATTAAAATGACCCATACTTTTATAAAAGATTCATAGTCTTCTGATCTTTCTCAGCTCAGGCAACTTTTCAGATTTCTAGACTTGTATGCTCAATTGCATATTCAACATTTCCATGTAGATATCTTAGAGGACCTCAAATTCAACATGCCCTGTACCAAACTCATAATCATCTGTCTTAAAATTGGTCTTCCTCCAGGGGTCCCCTACCTCAGTGAATGGAACAACCCAGAGGTAAAAGCAAGAAGCCTGCTAGTCATTCTAGATGTCTTTACCACCTTTGTCTTTCTCGGTCTACTTTTGCAGGCTCATTTCTGAGTGTGTGTTGGAACTTCTCAGGGACTTATCTGTAAGCCTTCTTCTCTTCTTACTCTATAGCCTCTCTTCATGGAGCTTTCATGTACTCTAATGATTTTATTAATTCTTATATGGTTTATATACTGAAGACTCTCACTTTTTAAATCATACCCTGGCCGAGAGAAAATTATTAGTGAAATATTTTTAGTTTCTTCAGAAAAAAAATTCCTGTAGTTTTGATTGCTGCCCCCATTTTTAAATGGAATCCTCTCCCCATTTTATTTGCTTGTTAGCTATTTGTTCATAAACTTATTAAACACACATATTCCAAGCATTTTCTCCTCACAAAAATACCATAAAGTGGCCATTAGTCGACTCTAGAGGTCAAGTGATTTCCGCAGAATCAGACAACCAGCCAGAATTTGAGCACAGGAGTCTTCTGACTATGAATTCTGAGCTCTTTCCAATAAACTGCACTGTAGACCTCTAAATCCCTTATTTAGTACAAAGGAACTAAACCAGGTATAAGAAAAATATTTAAAAAAATTCTTTATAAGGTGTGATTACATAGTACTCCTTAAGAAATATACTTTTAAAAAGATTGTCTTTAATTAATTTACTTAAATCCATAATTAATTTGGTTTTCTCTCCCATCTTTCCACAAAGGATTTGAATTTGCTTACAGTAGGAATAAATGAATAAACCAGTAAGAAAATACAGAAAACTGGAACGGGGGATGGGTGAGAAAGAATTGAGAGTCTAGACTGTGGAAAGATATGTTACCATGATTACTAAGACTGAGCCTCAAATTTGGCTCTACCCTCCAGAGAATCAAAGCAAAAGGAGGGGCACAGCCAAGTGATTCTCACTTCCCTTAAGTCTCTGCTCAGATATTACCTTAGTGAGCCCTTACATAATCATCCTGTTTAAAATAGCATCCCACTAGACACCTAGTTTACATTTGGTAGTGTATATATGTCAATGCTACTCTGTCACTTCATCCCAGCTGCCACCCAGCGTCCTCAAGTCTGTTCTCTACGTCTGTGTCTTTATTCTTGCCCTGCCACTAGGTTGTTTAGTACTGTTATTTTTTTAGATTCCATACATATACGGTAACATATGGTATTTGTTTTTCTCTGACTTACTTCACTCTATAGGACAGGGAGATCAACTCGATGCTTGGTGGTGACCTAGAGGGGTGGGATAGGGAGGGTGGGAGGGAGGCTCAAGAGGGAGGGGATATGGGGATTTATGTATAAATACAGCTGATTCACTTTGTTGTACAGCAGAAACTGGCACAACATTTTAAAGCAATTATATACCAATAAAGATCTCAAGGAAAAATAAATAAATAAATAAAATAGCATCTCTACCCCATATGCATACTTGCTATCCACCTTCCCTACTTTTATTTTTTTCCATAGCATTTATAACCCGCTGACATACTGTTCATTTATTCATCGTCTCTCTCTCCCTATCACAATGCATGATTAATGAGAGGAGGGATTTGGCCTGTTTCTGTTTGTTTCTTTGCATCCTGGTGCCTACAGCACTGCCCTGGAAATAGTAGGAGCTCAATAAATGTTTTGAATGAATGAATTAAAAGCTACCAAGAAAATAAGGAACAAAAACTAAATAATAATTGATAAATAATAAATAATGAATACAAACAAATAATAAATACAGAAAACCGTCCATAAAACAATGACTATTATCAGCTGTTAAAGCAACTTATGTTCCATATGATACAAATGGGTAAAGAAATAATTTTAGTATATGGCCAGGTTGTTTGCACAACTGAAGTCTTAACTTAGTAGCCTAATATAGGGTGCTCAAAGACTGATTTCCAAATACTTATTTAAACTCCTTTAAAAGGAAAATACTATCATTCAGAAATGGCAGGATCATTATATAATTTTTATGATATCACTTAAATAAACTTTACATACTGAATGATAAAGTTTAGTATTTAATTTTTTCTTCATATATTTATTCTCAAGTGTTTTAGAGAGTATTTTTATTGATACCAAAAATGGTTATAACTAACTGGTTAATTCTCTATGAAGAAATCACTTCATTCTTGCCCTTCGTTAAAATTAAAAGCTTAAACTAAATATACTTCTATACTCCCGTGAAACTCCTGAGTAGACAAAGTTGCCTGTGAAACCAATAACCATTCAACACGTGGAGAAAGTACGCTAGGATGCTAGGAACAAGCAATTGGGATTCGTGTGCTGAATGAAAACTACACATGGATATGGAATCCTTGGAGCAGCCATCTTGTTCTTCTCTAAATTTGTTTTTAGTAGTTATCTTAGTATCAGATTAATTTTAGTTATATAACTCAACAGAACTTCAAATATAAATCAATCCTTGCTTTTCACGTGCATATGTACACTGAATGTATGTATACAGTGCTACCATAGAAGAAGACTAGAATAGAATTAGTCTTTTCTAGCAGCATGAGACATTGTAAAGGGAGAGATCAAGCACCCTCACTATCCACAAATTAATCTACTCTGTGTAGCAAATTTTAGAAATTTCTTTCTTTATAAGAAAACTAAGAATAAGCAAAAAAAAAAAAAAAAAACAATGGGTGTCTCCATGGGAAACTGTGCGTTCTTCAGAATACTACTGTTTGGTCTTTGTGACTTTTGAGATATTTTACAAGTCTGTAAATTACAGATAACCAATAGCAATGCAAAATAATTCTTATCTATAGACAAGCAAACAAATTCTGTTCTAGTAGAGTTTCAACTGTCTTCCCTCCCCGCCTATGGAAAAAGCCAGTCTCATGGCCATTTGTAAATTCATTTCAACATACCTTTTGACCACCTACATTTCTGATGTTTCCTTTGAAGCAGCTGTAACATTTGCCTGGTGCCCTCATTAATGATGAGTTAAAGAAACTCCTTAACGTGTTCATTTTATATTTAATGGGCACTATAATTTTACCTCTTTTTGAAAATTATCTTTTAACATTTTGCCATTATGGAAATGGCTGATCTGAATTTTAATCTATGTTAGCTTTGGGTTTCCTTTACTATCTTTCCTATGTTTATTTCAAGAAAAATTAAAAACAAAATTGCAAGTTTTGACCAATTATACAAATTAATGGCAGTTAGTATTCCCAGATTCTATGTTTGTTAGCCTTTCACCTTCTTGATATTGCAGTGATTTTTAAACACAGCACATCAAGGAACACAATCCTTGCCTATATTCTTACAAACGTTTTACAGGAATCTTTATTTTAGCTCAATGCACAAACTAACACCACTTGTTTCTTTTGTGTTGATTCTGACAATAGAGTATGTTCCTGTTATACACAAAGTCCTCTCTCTCTTCAAAACTAAATTTTGTTATGAAAGTTTCCCCTGGGAAGCCACACTGCTTTAGCAAAAACAATCGAGTTTTTACCAGCAGCGTCATTTTAGATAGAAATTTTTATAGATGCTATACTACCTCAAAGATGCCAAAATAACTGTCTGAAGCATTTGCCATATGCAATCTCTGGTCTCATGGAGATGATGTTTTAGTGTGAGCCTGTGAAGGAGAGAGTGGGAAGTGGCAGAGAATAAACTTGTTAACAAACAAATAATTTCAAATAGTGTGAGAGCTATGAGGAAAATAAAAGAGTAATGTAAGAGACGAAGATGGGTGAATTGGAGGCTCTTTCTGTATATTAGGCAGAGCTGAGATCTCAGAGGGGTTATAGTTAAGCTGATGATCTGAAGATCTGCCAAGGGAAGATCTGGGGAGAGAGTCCAGGCAGAGGCCTTGAGACAGAATTGAGCTGGCTGGGCTAGTGCAGTGATCTTGACCGTGATCCGCAATAAGAAATATATTTTATTTCTTGACTCAGTATATATAAACTAAAGTTCCACAAAATGACATTCATACCATGTGTGATGCATTCTAACAATTTCTTTCCCTTCCCATCCTGTTCACAATCCACTAAATTGATTTCATAGACCAGCACTAGCTTGGTTGTTAAGAACTCGGGCTTCAAGCATGGGTTTGAATCTCAACTCTGCAACTTACTAGCTGTGATACTTTCAATATGTTACCTAATGTCCCTGTGCTGCAGTTTTTACACTTTTAAAGTGAGGGGCAACAGCAGTCTCTACCCATGAAGTTTGAAACCAGATTTCTCTCCAGAAAGACTGAATCAATTTTACTTCTAATTTTATTTTAAGGGTATTGTTATTTCATACTGTTTCTTTAAACCCACACTATTCATCTTTTTAATCTTTATCAATTTGATAGGTGAAATATTATTCCTAATAGCTTTAATTTGCATTTCTTTTATTTCTAGTGAGGCTGGACATGTTTGTTTTCCTCCTCATTGGATACTAAATGTATTTGCAGCTTTTATTTCCTACGAAATGTACAAAAATAATATGTTAAATACAAAATTTTTCTAGGTATATATAGCTTCACCTAACCACAGCATATATAATTTACAACATGTTTATTATTATATTTATAACTTTTGTCATTTTTTAATTAAATGCAAAGTTATAACATTTACTTACACATCTTCCACTAAACTACATATAATCAATAAAGGAAAAAACTTTTGGGGGATGGATACAAATCAATGAGAATATCACCTAGTTCTTGAATTAGTCTTTGAAATTATTACAAATGGAGAAATACTAAAATTTGTATTCATTTTCATTTTAACCAATAGAATTCAATATTTTAAATCATAGTTACAAACAGACAAATGAAACCACCTTCAGACATATCTACCAAAAATATTAAAAGAGTTGCCTACTATAGTGGAAGAGAATGGTTCTTCAAGGAAAAAATAAATTAATTAAATTAAATAAAATTTAATGCTGTGCATGAACTAATAATAGATAACAGGCCATGAAGTGAAGAACATGATTAATTCAAGTTGCATGTTAAAAACTTCTACATTTTGTACTTTCCCTAAAATCTACTTTTTTTTTTTTTTAAAGAGATGAAGTTTCTGGTGACATTATTGAGTACCTTGTGTGTACAGGGCAGTATGCTGCCTGCTACCACAGACAGAATAGTTTTAAAGTAGCCAAAACCAAACATTTTTCCTTAAAAATGACTTTCCTTTTCATTCTCAATTTGTGGCAGTGACAATAGCTTCTGTTATATTTTATTACCTCTGAAAACCATTGATAAGGAATTCTGAATTCAATCAAACTGATGAAATTTGCCAGCCATGGGAAATCAAACAAATTCCCTGCCTCTGTAGATGGTCTGCATACATCCCAGTAAAATTTTGATTAAGAGAGTAAAAGATAAATTAATTGGATTAATTGGAAAAGGGAATAAAAAAATCTCACAGATCATTAGAAAAAATTATATCAAATGGAATATAATAAAAACCACAAATAGATATTAGATATTAAGCATTAGTAGATATTGTTTAGATATTAAGTATTAATAATAATTATCCTTCATTTTCCATAAAGTTCAAAATATTTGCACCATGCTTTCTCTTTGATTAGAAATCTGCTAAGCTCTAGTTGGTGCTATAAGAAAACAGCGACAACAAATAAAGCCAACCATTTCCTCTTCCTAAGCCAAGATAAGGCACAGCTGCCAATGATGTTAAATGGAAAAAAAGAAAAAAAACACTGGATATGGGAAAAATCAGATCAGAAGATAAAAACTATCTTTTGCATTAAGTTAATTAGAAATTCAGTTTCTCTGCTCAAATGAAACTACCCTTTGATTATCTTATTAATTCCCTTAAACACACACACACACACACACACACACACGAACACGCCACACACTTAATGAACCAAAATGTGCCTAGTACAGACTCAAGGTTTTTTGAAGATATGTGGCTGTTACTGCAAGACAAGACTATGACTCCAGAGAAAAAGATGGAAACTAAAGCTAGTGTGGCTAAGGGTTAAAGAAGGTATGAAAAAAGATATAGTTTCTACTTAGGTCTCCTAGGGCAAGGTTAATGTCATGGTACTACTTTTGGTTTTTCCCTTTAAACTTGTTTTACTACTTCTCTGGAATAGTAAATTGGGAATAACTTTTACAGAGGAGGGTGGGTATTTTTCCCATCAAGGATCAGTGATTCGCAACAGAAAAAGAAAAAATCAACTAGAGATCTACGCAAAAGCAACGTAATAATTATTTAGGTTGGTGGGTTAATTTTTTTAAAGAAATATGAAATACTTGTCTGATTTTTTTGATTAGGAAATCAATACTTTGTTCAATAAATAATATTTATTCTATAAATCTGAAAATTACATGTACTAAAAACACAGTTCTATGATGTGGTTAGTTAAGAAGAATAAGAAGAAGGGAACCAGAGAAAAAGATGAGAGAGGACAAGGGTAAAATAGGGAGCTAATATTCACTGAGGACCTACTATATGCTAGGTATTTAATACACAAAATGTTACTGAATCCTTATAAAAACTTTAAGTGGATAGCATTATACTCATTACAATGAGGAAATTGAGTCTCTGAGGGATTACGTTACTAGGATGACAAGGCTAATAAAGTAGTAAAGCCAAGATTCAAACTTAGAACTGTCATACTCCAAAATCTTTTTCATTGCTCCATAATGCTCAGAAGAAAGGAGGTAGTAGGGTGGAGAAGATGTATGGAAAAAAGAGAAAGTGACTGAGATGGGAGGTGGGAAAGAATAAAAGACAACGGGAGAATGAGACCTAGTAGAGATGAAAAAGAGATGGGTAGTAGGACAGAGGGGCAGAAAAAGAATACGAGAGTATATGGCTGTTAGCATAACTGATGCCATCCTGGGCAGAAGCTGCCTGCTAGACAGTTTCTCCTGCCTTCCACTGATCCTACCCAGGACAGTACTATGCGGTAAATCACGTCTCTGTTGTCAAGTGCTTTGTAGCTAACAGATATTGTTTAATAATCATTGGGACCAAATTGGCCTCTTTGCTCTGTAATCCCCAAACAATGATGAAAACTTGCTGACTTATTCCCTGTGTCCACAAGACTAGTTACACCTTCATAAATATTGACTTAGAAACGTACGTTTCCAAGCACGTACCCCCATACCCTAGGTTAACTATAAAACTGTCTCAGTGGCCCCTTGGCAGTGTGGAGTGCAGCTGCAAATGCTTCTGGATCATTGTCCGCCTGATACCACCCTGTGAACAAGCTACCCTATAATATACCGATCCATTAATTATATGGAGTTGCTTGCCTTGTTTTTCAGTCTCAAGATATCTTCTCAGTTTGGTGGGCACTTTCTGTTCCCTCCATCCTCCAACAGAAAAGGAAAGCAAAACATAGAAAGTTGCATATAAGGAGTTGCTGGAAGAAGAGATGCAAGATAAGATCTGCTGGGAGGTTGCCTGTTTGGAATATAGGTGTCAAGAAAATAAACAATTATTACCTATCCATTGGAATATCTATCAGTAGAGTAATTATTCTTGACAACTCAAACCACTGTACTTCTAATACATTTTGAGCAAAGTTTCTCAACGTAGCACTAGTGACATTTTGGGTCAGGCAATGCTTTGCTGTAGGTGACTGTTCTGTGTATTATAGGATGTTTAGCAGTATATCTGGACTCTTCCTATTAGATGCTAATGGTACTGTACCCCCTTAGTCTTAACATTCAAAAATGTCTCCAGACACTGTCAAATGCCCCCCGGGGGCAAAACTGCCCCCAGTTAAGAACCACTGATTTAGAGGTTCCATTCTTGAATAATGATTTAAAAAAATGAACAAAAGATACCTGCCATATACAAAATTATTCCCTGAGTTAGTGACTAGATGCACACTGGAAAAAAATTAGATTAAGTTTAGGGCTGAGTTCATCTAAACTCAAAGCACTTGCTACAGTATTGCTTGCAAACTGCTCTTAAGAGATGTGAAAGGAAATGGGTATAAACAAATATCTATTTTTGAGCTATATAATCTCAGGAAGGAGCAGATTTATCAGATAGTTCTTCCATCATGGGTGAGGGCTCTTTGTATTTCTGAAACAAAAACAAAAACAAAACTGGGTTTGGAGTTTGGAGACCTGGGTTCTGGTGTGCTCTAGTACTAGTTAGTTATAAAACCTAGAGCAAATCACTTGGTGTGGGGAACCAAGGCTTGTTGGCTTCTTACACTTTACCAAGAGTTCAAATATACCCTTCTAGGGAAATAGTAAAATAACTTCCTTATATATACATATATACATCTATTACTGATACTACGTTGAAGGGCAAGTATGGTGAATACTGTGGATTGGTTTGCTTATTATTCCTTTGCCACTCAGGGTGTGGTCCAAGGGTTCAGCATCAGCATCACTTTAGGAGCTTGTTAGGGATGCAAAATCTTAGGCCTCACCCCAGAACAATGAAATCAAAACTTGCATTTTAACAAGACATATTTGTCTGCACATTAAAAGCTGAGGAGCACTATTCTATTCCACCTTCCTCTTAGAGTAGCTTTCTAATTGCACAGTCTGGAAAACTTAAAAATAACATTTCTCAGATTTCTTTTCAGTTAGGGTTCTAGTTGAAAATTAGGTCCAAAAGCTAACCCTTCATGCTTATTATATGCTAGGTACTGCTCTAACACTTTACATACATTACATACATATATATTACAATTCTATGAGGTTGATACAAGTATTATTCCCTTTATACAGATGAAGAAACTGAAGACCAAAGAGGTTAATTAACTTCCCCAAAGGTACAGTTAGTAAGTGGCAGAGTTAGGATTCAAACCTAGGTTTTCTGGATCTAGAATATGTACTGCTGATCATATCTTTAATGACAGATCAAAGGGGAAGCACAAGGCTTGCCTCTGCTGCCATTTTTTTGTTTTTACAGACGATCTCACGGAACATTCTTTGAAAAATGCCGTTATACAGGTTCCTTCACTTATTTACTTAAATATCTATAAGCTAGCGTTTATCTGAAAGTTCCAGCATTGCAAAAGGCAAGAAATGGAAATGAAGCATTACCATATAAAAGGAAGCAAAATCAACATTATCTATAGAGTAGATGATTATATACCTAGAAGATGCAAAGGAATCAAGTCTAAGAGAAACATATTAGTATTAGAATTAATAAAAGAATTCAGAAAGGTAGCTAGTTTAAAACTAACTAAATAAAAACCAATAGCTAGAAACCAGCAGCAACAACGTGATGTGGAAAAAGAAATCCCTTTCACAATGCCAACAGAAATGTAAAAGCTTAATATAGACTTCAGTATTTATAACTACTATAAAGGATTGTAAAGCCAGGGAGAAAGTGGATTATTCAATGATGAGGAAAAAAAAAGATCAGCTCCATACCTCACACAATACATAAAGTCATTCTAAAGAGATTAAATACATAGAGTAAAAAAAAAAAAACTGTAAACACACACATAAGAAAATATTGCTGGATACTTTAATTGTAGGATTAGAAAGAATGTTCTAAACAAATATATATTGATATATGTATGTATGTGTAGGGGGTGTGTGTGTGCACATGTATGAGGGTGTGAGATATATGTGTATGAAATTAACAAAAAATTCCTTTGGCTAATAAAAATTTAAAGTATTTCTAAACCAAAAAAAATCATAAACAAAATTATAAAGTAAATGGCAAGCATGGAAAATAATTATAATCAATGTGAAATATGAGTTTAATATCTTATAATAATGCCAAAAGAAAAAGAAAAAAAATGGTCAAAGAACATGATTAAAAAGAAATATAAATGCTCAATAAATATATGAATGGTTTAGTAAACCTCTCCAGCAGTATCTTACGACAAGATAATTTTTGCATACTAAATTGGCAAAGATTAATCTATAAATTATACTGTTTGTTGCTGGAATGGATGGTTTCCAACTGGCACTCTTACATACTAATGCCAGAAGCATACAATGGTGCAACCTTTCCTGAATGCAATTCTTTATGATGTTTCAAGAGGATTCAAAGAGTTTGATTTATTGACCTAGCTCTTCCACTTCTAGGAATTTATTCCAGGGTAGAACTGTGAGGAACTGTGAGAACAAGATAGAACTTTATAAGTAAAGATTTTCATTACAGTATTATCTATAAAAGAAGTTTGAAGCAACTTAAATATGTAGTATTAGGGGAATGATTATTAGGCATCCCTAAAAATAATTTTTACAAAGAATTTTTGATAATATGGGAAAATGACACAACATGCTAAGTTGATAAAACAAGATACCAAATCCAAATATTACACTAAAACATGTTAAAAAATATGTGTGCATATGAATATATATAAATGTAGCAACATCAAATTTCATATTTTATAGCATAGTATTTCTCAGTGAGATTTCAAATGCTTTCATTTTCTCCTTTAGATTGTTTTATAGTTCTACATTTTCTGAGGTACACATTTTATAACCATAAAGAAAGACCTTAAAGCTAAAAATAATGATTCTAAAGTCAATCCAAGGAGGGTAGGATCTTTGTACGCTCTAAGACGGCAGGGCCATCTCAGGTTATTCAGGTTGTGAAGTTCCACATACATACATAAATGTAATAAAAGGACTGGAGATATTTAACCTTTCAGGTATGCAGCAGGGCAGAGACTCTCTTACATAAAGGGACCTGGCATTCACAGTCATGAACATACTTGGATCATCTCTCATGCACACAGTTACCAACACACATGTAGGATAGCTGTGCCTTTTCCCTTCAGTTCCTTGGGCATTTTATCCCTCTCCCTGGCTTATCTTTCTTAGAGGCCAAACTCCTACTTCAGACTTGACACAGTTCATCTAGGGAAGCTGGTCCAGTTTGTCAAGTTCTCCTTTCCTAGGATACAGGCTGCCTTGTCAATCATCTTACCTGGAAAGATTTAGGTCAGAAAGACAGAGGAACCTTAGTTTTCTCTCAAATGGAGTTGTACTTAAGGATAAACTGTAAAAAAATGATGCTGACAATATCTTAGTTATTAAGAAAACACCTATATAAATACTGTATTTTGGTATTGCATGAAATAAATACCACTTTAATCTGGTATCATAATAACCATGAGCCAAAGATACATTTTGTATAGTCAAAGAGCAAGATCCTTCCAGGTTGAGGGAAAGGTATGAGTTTTTCAGACAGGAATAGAAAGAAAAGTCAGTGAAGGGAAGGCTGTATGTAGAGGAGACTAGTTGGGGAATAGCCAAAGGAAGAAAGCCGCTCCATCAAATGATCAGGTAAGGGCAAACTACGAAGGAACTAGAAATAGAAAGGGATTTAATAGAGAAAATTAGGGGCTGACAAAAATCTTTGAAAGAGCTGGAGGAGCAAAAGTCAGGTGCCTTCTGGAGCTACTGTGTTCAAGAGCACACCACCCATAACCCTGATCCAGATATAAAGGAGCCTCTGCTGCTACTGTTACTACTACCAATTCTCTCTTAACATCCACGAAGCTACTCAGTTTCTGGAACATTAAGTGAGTATAAGCAGAAAGGACATCAGGGTGATAGCCTCTGTCTCATTTCCAGCTAATTAGTTTTGGTTCTGTTTCTCTTATATCATTGCTTCTATGGAAAAGTTCACTTTCAGTTCTAAACAACAAGTTTATAAACCAAGTTTTCAAAAATACTCCATTTGTAATCCATTCATCCTTAAAACAATAAAACACACACTATCCGCCTAAAATAAATAAATAAACAAATAAACAAATAAATAAATAAATAAAACTCCTTAAGATATGTTTTATAGTTGTTAATTTCATTTACCTCTCCCTCAAACATCTTTATATCTCTACCATCATTGCAAGGCAGTGCATACAAATTTTAAATTTCATTTTCAGGACTTGAAAAAAAGCTACATTTATGACCAAGAAATGATTTATCACAAAAGCTTGCTTCTTACACCAATGGATTGGGTAGTATCAATTTTTTATTTATTTTTGACTTCTTTATAAGACGTTCTTCTTTGGTGCTGATACAGGAGGAAATACATATCTCAGGTGTAATTTTCAGTATTGTGTATGTGGACTTAGAGTATATAAATAAATCATGTGATAAAAATAAAATGATAACATTTTCAAAGGAGTACAGGAAAATAAATTTCCATGACATGTAATGAAAGAAGCAGGTATGCAAAGTATATGTTTTCGAGAGTATGTTTCATTCTTTCTTTGTTTCATCCCTTTTCGTTGTACCATAAGCAATTTTGTTAAGACCAGAGCTACTGATGAAAAGTCCACAGAAGCTTAAATGAAGTATTTTACATGCTCCCTTACAACCACTTGAAAATTACTTTGGGAACTTCAGCTCAAATACATATTCCCCTCTCTGCCCCAGGGAGTTCCTGTTGCTATTTCTTCACTTTTCCAGTTGAACAACTAAAGTAAAAGGAAACAGTTCTTTAGGTACTGAGTCATGGTACAGTTAAATGGAGGAAAACCACCAGGAAAGCAATCAGGAAGATCTCCTAGCTACCAATTATTTGCTTCAGTCACCATCTCTTATATTGTCAAAAGAATGAAAAATTACACTTCCACATGGTGAGCAAACCTAATGCTAAGGCATATTTTGTGCATGACACACGGTTATTTCTGTTTTCTAAACCCAAGGCTGAGACACTAGAAGTTATACTTTATCTATTAATGCATTTAGTGATGATGCTGGAGTTTGTAAAATGCGACAAAAAGAACAGATGCTGAAGGATAACGAGAGGAGACGGGTATCAATGGATCTCAACAGTATACACTGTAATAAAGACAATCATTTTAATTCTTGCTCTTTAATGTGATTCTGAAGGCTAGCTTATCTCGGGTATTTTTGAAGGTCTAATTACTGTATTTGCTGGTGAAAATTCATCCCACGTATAATTCAATTTCTTTTATTAAACTTCTGAATCTCAAAGGTAAATGATGTCTTCTAATGCCTATCATCACACACTTAATTTAGTGAAAACAAATTCAGAGAGTTTCAAAAATTACCCAACTTTTCTTTTCCCTTGTTATAGCTGGACTCACACTTTTTTTCCCCCATTGGTATCAACCGAAAGCAATTTTCTTGCTTTTTCAGTTTTTAAATGAAGTTTAGATCTCCTTTGTGTTCATGTGAAAAACTTGCTGTCGGAGAGTCCCTGTCAAGACATCTATTGTAATACTCGCTCCTACACATGCCTTCAGATACTGATTGCGTGTCTAGAGAAATACACCCACACCTTACAGAGGCGCTAGGTGTGGGTTCAGAAACGACAAGATGGAAGGCGGCAGGGGAGCCGCTGGCCCCGAAAACACAGCACCGGGGTACGAACTCGAAGTTGAGGAGTGTTTACATGCAAGGCTTTTAGATAAGTGACCGTTGCGGAAGGCACTTCCACAGACCCCTGGGCTCCGGCCTGAGAAGCCTCTGCCCGACGGGTGGGTAAGGGCGGCGCTGACCCCGCCAGGCACGCGACTCCGGGCCGGCACTTGGCAGCGCACACGCGCGACCCCGCGGCCCAGCCCCGAGCGCGCCGTCCAACCGCTCTCCGGGGAGGCTTCCCCGAACGCCGCGGCGACCAGCGCCCCACGCCCAGCACAGCCCGGGCGCCGCCCGCCCGCCGGGCCACTTCCCTCCGCCGCCGCCGCCTGGGGCTCGGGAAACCGGCCGGACCGCGCCGCCCCTCCTCTCTCACCTGCTCGTGCTCCTCCTGCGGCCGCCGCCCGCGCCGCCGCGGGCTCGCCCCGGGCTCCGGCTCGGTCCCCGCCGCCGCCCGCTCCGCCAGCGCGTCCCCGTCCTCGTCGCGCTCCCCGCCGCTGCCGCCGCCGCTGCCGCCAAGCAGCTCCCCGGCCGAGCACATCCCGCCGCCCGGGACGGCCGCCGGAGGGGCCAAGCCGCGAAGCCGAAGGCAGCGACCGCCACCCGAGGGCCGCCCTGGGATCGGCCGCGCTCGCCGCTGACAGGCGCCTCCAGAGCGCGACCCGGCGGCCGGGGCGCCACAAGTACCAGCCGGGCCCGGCCCCTCCTGTCACCGGCTCGCCCCGCCCTCGGCCGCTGGGGCGGAGCCCACCCGGGGGAGGGGCCAGGGCAGGGGCGGGGCCAACGCTGTGTGTGTGTGTGTGTGTGTGTGTGTGTGTGTGTGTGTGTGTGTGTGTGTGTGTGTGTGTGTGTGTCTGTCTGTCTGTCTGTGTCAGTCTGTCTTACGCGTGGGGGGGTGTGTTCGCGCGCACGCGTTTGTAAGAGTCTATGAGTGTGTGAGACTGTACATTAACAGACTGTGTGAGAGACTGTATATGAGAGAGGCTTGTGTGTGAGTGTGAGACTGTGTGAGAGACTATGCGAGGGAGAATGTGTATGAGAGACTAGGTACGTAAAGACTGTGAGAGACTGTGTATAAGAGATCGCGTGTGCATGAGAGAGACCGTGTGTGTGAGAGCCTGACAGAGAGGCACTATGTGAGAGACGGTGAATTACGCGGGGTGTGCGTTTGTGAGGGAGACAGGAGAGCGTGTGTTGGTGTGTGTGAGAGAGGGAAACATACACAGACACAGAGTTCCACAGTCCAGCGGGAAACACACACACACACACACACAAACACACACTCACAGAGTTCCACAGTCCAGCGGGAAACACACACACACACACAGAGTTCCACAGTCCAGCGGGGCCTCCCTGTGCTTGCCTGGCAGTGGCGGTGTGCCTGGACATGATGGTGGCTGCCTGTCCCGAGTAGCTGTCCATCCTTTGCAAGTAATACACATTCTCTATTTTGTTCCTTTTGCCTCCTCTCTGTGTCCCTCCGAAGGTCTGAAGGTCTCTCTCTGTTAAGTGCTTCCCTGGTGTGTGTTGGTTGTTGGAGCCTTGGGAGCACTTAGTGATGTATCTGCCTTTGTGTATATTTCTATAAATGGGTAAGAATATGTTACTCTCAGTGGATGGTGAGGGAGACACATCTAACTCATAATTCTTTTTCATATTACCTGTGGTATTGTGATTTATAATATATATATATATATATGGTTTGGTTTTTTTTTTTCCTTTGTCTCCATCCTGGCACAGAGCTCCTAAAACCCTGGAGTTTCCCAAGTGATGAGAGGGATAAAGAGGTCTTTTGTTACCTTAATGAGGTAACTTTTTGATAGCCCCTAGGTAACTTAAGGATGGGGCTTGGTTGCCAGAAGAATCAACCTTGTGATGAGAGGATTGAAACTATCAGTCCCACCCTCTGATCTCCTGGGAGGGGAACAGGGCTGGAGGTTGAATCAATCACCAATGGTCAATAGTTTAATCAATCATGCCTTTGTAATAAAGACTCCATAGAAACCCAAAGGACAGGGGTTTCGAGAACTTCCGGGTTGGTGAACACGTGGAGATGGGGGGAGAATGACAGCTTAGAAAGGGCATGGAAGCTCTGCACCCCTTCCCACATACCTTGCCCTATGTACCTTTTCAGCTGACTGTTCACCTATGTTCTTTGTAATATCTTTTATAATAAACTGGTAAAAGTGAGTGAATATTCCTCTGAGATCTGTGAGCAGCTCTAGCAAATTAATGGAACCCAAAGAGGGGATTGTGGGAACCTTCAATATATAGCTGGCTGGTAGAAGCACAGGTAACAACCTGGAATTGCAATTGGCATCTGAAGCGTGTGTGGTTGGGTGGAGTTGGAGTGAGGGGAGGTGGGGAGAGTGGCAGTCTTGTGGAACTGAGTCCTTGGTGGATAAGATCTGTGAATTTATCTGCAGACAGGTAGTGCCAGAACTGAGGATAGTGGTGTTGAAAAACGCACATCAGTCTACCCTACCCATTTTGTTAAAGGGAAGTTGAAGGCACTTAAACAAGATATCAAATTTTGTGTTACTCTTCTCTGTACTTTGAGAAAATAATAGACTATTGTATAGATAAAATATCAGGCTATCTTTCAGTGGAAAGTAAATACACCTAGGTATGGAGAAGAGTGAGTTATTTGAGATGTTCTATTAAACATGTTATCTCTATGCCCAGAGAGGGAATTAAAATAGGCAGGAACATAAAGATTTATTTTAATGACCTATTTCCTGGTTTTGGTAGTCAGGACTGTAGAAACTAGAAAATATGCCTTTGGAGATCACAAATTAGAAAGAAAATGAATCCGGTTTATTTCCTTTCTTAAAAGCCTTTAAAACTCCAGAGGAAAGTATTTAATATTATATATATAATCAGAAACAAATGTCACCACGGGAACCCAAAAGCATTCCCTGATGGGCCTCATTGCTTTCCTCTAATGATATTTTCGTTCTTGAAATTTTGCTTTGGCTCTTAGTAGTGTTTCTTATAAAAAGTGACCTTATATATTTTTAAAACAAAACTTTAGGATTATGTATAGTGGCACAGAGAATATCAGCTTTTTACTGCCAACTCTGTGGGGCTTAAGGCACATTTTGAAGTTCACCCCCCTCTGTCTTGTATCTGTTAACTTGATAAGTCGAGCAGCTATACCCTCTTCAATCAGGTTACAGAGTGAACAGAACAATACAGAGTTTAGCTTTGTTCTACTTAGGGGACAAGTCTTATTGAAGTGTTTTAGAATATGCTGTCTGGCCTTTGGGAGATTCAGGCTTCTTGATTCGTTGAGAAGTGTACTCGTTCAGTTATTTAGTGGACACCTCTAGGCATTAGGCCCAGGTCTAGGTCCCTTATCTCATGAAGCTTCCATTGATTTTCTTTTGAATTCTATTCTGCTTCTCCTGGCAAAAGCTAAGAACTTTCACCAAAAGGTGGCCAGAATCCTCTGATTCCTGCCTAAGACTGATGTCAGAACCTTTTCCTATTCTTAATATCTATCTTTTTATTTAGTGCACAAGTTTCCTCTTTCAACTGTTCTTCATTTTTTATGGAGACTTGGTTTTTCCTGAAGATTTAGAGAATTACCTCTTTTTAAAAGATCCAGTAGTAGAATTTTATACAAAGACATTATTTAGGTTACAACATAGATAACATACCTTCAAGTGCATCTTATGAGAAGAGAGGACTGTTTTCATTCTGTTGCATAATATGAATAATAAATGCATAAAGCTATTACTGTCAGTTTCCCATGGGAAATATAAGATTGTTATTACCTAGGCAACTATAACATATTGGTCTCAAATTGTATGTAGTTTAGTTGTGATTTTATTAGTGTATTTACCTTGTGTTTTCCCAGGAATTAATAAGTGGCAAAAAACAGATTCATTTCTCAGGTGTGGCCTAGTGCAAGTGTATCTTGTGCAGTTGCTGTGAGAACAAGGACTTTGAATCTCTCACTTTCACA
Source organism: Hippopotamus amphibius kiboko (assembly GCF_030028045.1). Lineage (NCBI taxonomy): Eukaryota > Metazoa > Chordata > Mammalia > Artiodactyla > Hippopotamidae > Hippopotamus > Hippopotamus amphibius. The sequence goes on from NC_080198.1 coordinate 82,797,643, forward strand.
ACTTTAATATCTTATTTTTAATATTCTTGTACTCCTATGTGTACATCTTTCCAGAGAGAAAAATGAACAAATCAGAGTGATCTGTACTCATTTAGTAATATAATATTAGAAACAAATGCAGTTATTTGTAAAAAAAGTGCCCAACTTCATTTTTCAGTTTAATTTTTGATATACTGTGGTGTTACATGCTTCCTGTGCTTTAATTTTTGCCTCTCATTTTTTAAATCTGTTTCTTTCCTGTTTAGCAGAGCCTTTGGTATATGGAATAATTTTTGAGATGTTTAGAATCTTAACCAAAATCCCAGGAAAATCTATGGTTTCTGGACAACATGTGAGTATAGAGGAAAAGGAACTTATTGGAGAACACTCACTTCCCTTATCATTCCTTTATTTTAAGGAAGCTGTATCAGAAACATGTGGAACCAATGCTTTCTCAATGTTCTCTAGCCATCCCAGAGAGTCCATTCTGATTGGGAGAAGGAAAATTTTGCCCTTCTTGGAATTAATTTCTATGCTTTCTTTTGTTAAAGAACAAAATTCAACTGAGTAAATTTTAAAGATCTTATTGGCTTTATTCAGCCATTCATGAATCAGACAGCAGCATCCAATGTAGTGGTAGAAAGGAGCTCCAAAGAATTGTACAATTCAACAGGGTTTTATAGACCAAAATGAGCAGGAACAGGAAAGTTACTCTGGGCATTTGCTGATTGGTTAATACAGGGTTATTCCCTTATACAGAGCAAAGGGAAGTCTTGGGGCCTGGTGAGGTAACTTGTGCTGGGCAGGCAAGCGCTGATCAGTTGACCTAGGCCTTCCTTTTCTGAGCATCGAAACTTAGTTAAGTTTTGGTCTGCCGATGTGGGGTTTAGCATGAGTGACTCCATCTTGGGCCTAATCTGTTTACCTTAACTGTTTTATTCACTTTTTCTGGTGTGACTTCTTTGCCTCCACATGTACTACTGAGTTCTCTCCTTACAGTAGGAATGTAGTTTAAGAGCTGTGTTTTCATTAAAAAAAAATCAGTTGAGAAGGCTATTCAAACTCACTAGTAGAGAAAAAAAATGGAAATGTAAACAATTATAAAGTGTTACTTAATATATGTTAGTAATTTTTAAAGTGTTGAATAAAACCTAATGTGGATAATGCCTTAGGGAAATAGTTAAACTCAATTACTGCTGGTAGCATCGCAGACTCATGGCATTCTTTTGGCACTACATATTCAGAACCGTAAAAGTATCCATACCCCTTGGCCCACTAACTGCAGACCTAGGAAAAAAATCAAAAAAGGTAAAAGAAAAAACCTGTTTGATGTTCAAGGCAAAACTATAGTGAAAAGCTGAAAGAAGCCTAAATGCCCTGTAATAGGGACATGGCTGAGTAAACTATGATATCCCAACACAAATGTATAAGCCTTAAAACAGTAATGATAAAAATTTTACATCAGTGTGATAAACATATTTAATATAATGTTAAGTGAAAAAGTGCAGCCCGATAGTAGCAGAGCCACTCAGTCATCCTGTATCTCAGGAGCTGGAAAGGTAGAAAAGAGTAATAGGGAATGCCGAGACCAGCTCGGCGACTCGAGGTGAGTGACGGGTGCCGCAAGCTTGAAGAAGACACAGACACAGACTGAAGAGAAAAGTGGGACCGGGGGGCTCAAGACCTCTCGGATCAAGAGCCCTGCTGACTCATCCCAGGTTGCTTTTATTGAGTTCGTGGGCTAACATTCTCAGGTTACACTCATAAACAATCAAAGGCCTCACATGACTGAGGCAATTATCTTTGTTTACTTCCTGGGTCCAAATTGAGCAGGTGTGGATTTGAGCTGGGGGTGGAGAGCAAAACAGCCCTGGGGGCAGGAGACCTCTCTCAGATATTAGGGGTCTGTGCCCCACCCGTGTTGGCCCCTCTGCGGCTGTGCCTGTCTTAGGTTGTTCCTCCTCTGAGGAATCTTACCCGTCTTTGGCTAACCAGCCATCCCTCAGGACCAAACAGGGTGATATTAGTCTCCACGCCCCGCACCCTCAGCTCCTCCACTGCTCAAGCAGGACATTCTGAATCCCATCGCTCGGCCCACATACTTCAACATTTTCAAGGTTTCAAAAAGGTTCCGGAATGTCTTCCCACAAGGGAACTTAACTGTGTTCAACTTAGGGAATACGTCTGACAGAGTGAAATTATGTGAACATAGAGATCAGATTTGGAAGAGAAATTTTAAAAATTTTTCTGGATTGCATGTTTCCTGGTAAAATTAATTTTAATGTTTTAATTTAAAAATAATCATTTTAAAAGATCTGTTTCTGCTTTCTTTGTAAAATTGGAAGGCTGGCATGCAAAGTCTGGTTGACTCAACTTCATAGCTGAAAGTTCTATTACCTTTTGTTGAATAATTTAGTTCTTGAATGGGTTTGGATCTTTTATTCATGCTATTCTCAATAATTTAGACTCTTAGAGTTGGAAGGAATCTAAGAGGCAGTTTAGAACAACCTCCCACCCAGTACAGGGATCCCTTCTATAACATTCCTGACAGATGGTCACCCTCCTTCTGTTTGAAGGCTTCCAACTATGGGAAACTCATCACTTCATGATGCCACCTGTTCAATTACTGGATATCTCTAGTTGTTAGAAAGTTCTTTACATCTACTGAATTGAATCTCTATCCTTGTCTCCTCTGCCTACTGGTCCTAATTCTTTCCTGAAGTATAAGAGAACTGATTAACCTTTTTTTCCCCCCTCAAGACAGTCTTTTGAATGTTTCTTAAAAGGCAGTTTTTGTCTTCTCTTAGACTTTATTCTTTCAATTGTTATTTATGGATAGATGTAGAATTTGTAGATATTGCCATTTGTTATCTGTACCTACTTCTAATGTTAACAGTACCCCAGCTGTTTTTTTTTTATTGATTCAACTCTTTCCCACTCTCAATCTGTGATTTCAGTGAAGATGACTCTACTCCTGGGTCCAGGAGTGGAAAATATGAACTTTACTAAGTAAATCAAATGCATTTCACCCTTCCTACCTCCCATGGCTATAGTGCCTGGTTTGAGAATGTGCACATGGCCCAAATCAGGCCTGCCAGGGCCAATGAAACTCAATTCTGGGATTTTTGTTTGTGTTGTAGAAAAAGCAAAGTCTTGTCTACAGTATTGGTGTGTGATGACATGAGCTTGGAACTGCAGGAGAACCACCTTATAGGGCCTGAGAATGAAGTCTGTCCAGCAGAATGCATGACTGAGCGATGAGCTTCTTAAAGCCAGCATTTAACTACTCCAAAAGTTGACCTACCCCTCTATGGCTTTTTCAAATATGTTAGCCAATAAATATATCACCATAATGGCACTCCCCCTCCTTTTTTTCTCATACGCCATCTTGGGTTGGCTTTTCATCACTTGCTAAAGAAGTTAGAATGATACAGGCTCTAAACTAGGATATGAAGGAAATGAATAGTACTGCTACTATTAGACTGCGGAAATGTGGGCAGTTCATTTAAAGTCTCTGGTACTTGAATTTCATTATCAGTAAAATGAGCAAGTTTAACTAGAGAATTTGAAAAACCTCTTCCTGCTTTAAAATTCTATAATTTCTGAATGACTTTGCCTCCAGATCTAACCTGAGTGTTTTGGCCGCTGTCCTTCGCTTTTATTCCAATTGGTCAAGTTGTTCTTATTGGAGAGCTTAATTCTCAAAAGCAGAAGGATAGAAGGAATTTTCCTATGCTGCATCTCTTTTTATCACTCATATTTAAATTATTTTCCCTGTTCCCTCCCCCTCAATCTTTTAAAATGTTTTAATGAACTAAAAATTGTCCAAATATGATTCTAAGGCATCTATAATTTTAAGACTTTGTCATGAAATAACTCCCTTTATTCAATGAAAATTAGATCTATTACTGTTTTGTCTCTAACTTTTCATTCTGAAAAATTTCAAACCCTCAGAAAAATTGCAAGTACGATGAACACCAGTAGAGCTTTTACCTAGGTTGGCCTGTTGTTGATATTTTTCTGTATTTTCTTTCCTGTGTATGTTTTCCTAAATAAATCTATTATTCTTAATGTGTGTTTAAAATAGCATGTATTAAGAAAACTAAGGATTTCTAAGAGGAGTGCTATCCTTACCTGGGACCATTTAGAAGGAACTGGAAAAGTGGAGGCGGTACAGGGTAGGGACTAGCAATTCAGATTCTTGGCTTTGCCTGAATTTCAAACCTGGCTCTCTCTAATCCCCAGTTTTCATATTTGCCAAATATGGGTATTATTGACATCTGTTAATTAGTATTAATTAATTAGTGTTAATATTAAGCACATTAATTAGTATTCTTATGTGAGTAGAGCTCACATGAGATGTGATTTTTCATTGCTTGTGGGAAACCACAGTTATCTGCACTTTGCAAATGACGTTAGACCTTGAGTTTCCTCACATGGGACATAAATTTGTGGTTGACTCAAAAGGGAATGCAAAAAGCTGAAACAGAAATTAAAGAAAATGTGTTTTTGGCTGGGCAAGAAATTAGACCCCATGCTGAAAGTTTCAAATGGCATCTGCCAACAGGGTAGTTGTGGAAGTAAAACTAGATAAGGATAGCAGATGGGTTTCATCTCATATGCCAATTAGTCTTCATGGCTGCCTGGTACATTGTATAAGATAGCTTGTGAGAACTTTTTGGGAAAGAATAATTGCTGTGGCATGGGAGATATGAGCACTGGCACAGATGCCATGCATTTGCCTTTCTGATCTAGATCTGAAAAACAAAGGAGGCAAGTTTCAGAAATGGGAAGTGAACTTGACAGCTGGCTAGTAAATACATTTAAGACTGAGGAAAGAGAAAAATTAGTAGAATGAGGGACTTCCCTGGTGGTCCAGCAGTTAAGACTCCTCGCTTCCACTGAAGGGGGCACAGGTTTGATCCCTGGTTGGGGAATTAAGATTCTGCATGCCACATGGTGTGGCAAAAAAAAAAAAAAGTTAAAAAAACTTAAAAAAATTAGTAGATTGAAATGAAGTATTCCATCAAGGCTGTTAGCAACCAGTAATATCTGCATATGTCTGTCCTAGCATTTGCCACATTATAGTAACTCCTTTGTTTATGTGTTTGTCTCTCCAATTGGAATATGTTTCCAGAAGAAAGATCCACAAAGTGCTAGGTATGTAGGAGGTACATAATCAATGTTTGAGCTGATTCAGCTATATCTAAATTTTGGTTAGGTTTGGGTTGAAAGTCCTTATCCTGTAAAGTTCATTCCGTTTCTATGCTTATTTTGAAGCTTCCTGCTCTGCTTACTTTTCTATTAAAAATATCTTTGGAAAATTCCAATCTTATAGCAAGTAAACTAAGAGCAAAAAGATGTTTGCCAAACTTTAATCAGAACAGAGAAGGAGCAGTGAGTCCCTGATTACTAAAAACCCTTTTTAAGAGTTCATGTAAAACAGAATTCAGGTGGGGAATAGAGATATGGAAGACCCTGGAGATGCAAATTTTAGGCCTTCCGTGCATACTAACCGGCTCCTTTCTACTTCTGGAAACTAATAGACACAGTATCTATTAAAAACTAAAAAAAAAAATAAAAATTCTATGATTCCTTGTCTTCTTAAATATTCAAATTGTAGGTAGTCCTTAAGTCATAATTTCTGAGATTTTGTCCAACGTGTAATTTCCACATCATTAATTGACACTCATAAATAAAATGGGTACTGCTATGTTCAGCAGCTGGAGAATGATTCTTCTGAGCCTTTAGAGGAAGAGGGCCAATAGCTCAGTTTTGGCCCCATTGCCTTCTTTTTCTGAACAATAGTCGCAATTTGACTATTCAGTTGAATCTTGACGTAACATTTTTATAGATATGAGGCAGTGTGCTAGAAAAATAAAAGTTCCGTTGAAACATAAGAGGCATAGGCCTCATAAACTTAGTTGCAATTGAGCAAGGGTGAAAATCATGCAGCATGTCCCTAATGGCACAATTTTGGCATTAACAATACGCTATCTAGCTTTAGCTTGTTCAGTTTATCCGAGAGATTCATTTGTCAGGGAAGATAAAGAGTTGATACAAATTGCTAGACATATATTTTCAAATTGCACCAATGAGATGTACCTAAAGAATTTTTTTTATGGCTTTTAGCCTTCTGAGAGTGGACACAGTTAACCCTCATATAGATTTTCAGAAATTCACTATATGCAAAAGTAGGGGGCTGCCTGTATTTATTTTCTTTGATAGTTGCCTCTTTTCTCAAGTTATACTTGAATATATTCAGTTTTTCTTGCTTTAATGATGTCTTGCTGTTTTCTGTCTCTGCCTCTTAATAACCTTATCTATCTAGAACACAACTGAGAGTAGAGAACTAAGCAAAAGACCTTCTGAAAGACCGTTAAGCCTCCTGAGCATTATAGTTCCTCTACTCGGAAAAAAATACTGTTTGGGTGCTCCCTCAGAGTCTATTTATTCACAATCTATTCACATTCTAACAATCTTGGTACAAAAAGACACCTATATGTTGTTTAAATTCTGTATGCAAGGTGGTTGTGTATGGAGTGATTTATGTGAAGGGGCACAATGGATATTGAGACTCTCCTTTTTCTCAGGTGCTTAGACTTTAATAAGCCATATAAAGCATTTACTCAACTAAGAGTAAAGCAGGGTAGCATGAGGCAAGTGTCATAAGGAATTACAAACTAAGTGCTTTGTAGTTCAGAAGAGAGGGAGATTACTTAGTTACCTAACTTCCATACCTACGGTATACATTCGAAATAGCAAATTTAGAAGAGGGAAGAACTGCTATAGGCAGGCATGCTGTCAGCCACTACTATTACAGCTGGTAAGTTAACATCAAGAAATAAGTGAGCAATATTCTATAAAGAAGGTATGTGAACTTAAAATGTCCAGGAGCCACTCAGTGTAAGGTGAGTTTTGAGAGGTTTTGAGGACATCATTGAATAATGCAATAATCAGTGTTGTAAATGATTCATAGACTTATAGAATTAGAAGCTCTCTTAAAGCCTGTCTAGGCTCTACTTTTTATTAATGACATTTAGCAAGGGCAAGTTGCTTGCTCAGTCTGGCGGGGGGAAGAGGACTCAACCTTGACTCCTTTTACTCTTTCCATCACCTTTTCCATCTTTCCCACCTGACACCTCCATCTAAGCAATCACCTTCTCTTTTTGCCTCCATTTCCCTCAAATTTATATTTCTTTTTCCATTTCAGTTTTCACTGACATATCAGACCTTCAATATCTGAGTGGAATTCTTCCATGGATTCTTAACTCATCTTTCTTCTTTCATTTCTTGTCCTTCTTTATATACCACTTATCCAGCCAGAGACATCTGGCTGAAATTCAAATCTGTTGGTGACATTCACTGACTTTATTGCAACAGCTTTCCATTGCCTACAAGATGAACTTCGAGCTTCTATCCAGCCCTTCCCTGCTTTCTACCACTTCTTATACCATATGTATAATGGTGGGGGTGGTTTTGGCACATTGTCCCCCTCTTCCTCCTCATTCCCTCTCCAAATTCACTTGGCTAATATCTCACCCTTTAGGACTCGCTCAGATGCCATTCCCTCCAGGAAGTCCAGGCTAAGATAAAGGAGATCTTTCACTGTCCAGTGATGGTTTTTCATTGCATCCTATTATTGAACTGACTTATGCTATAATTATGTACTCGGCTACCCTGTTTGAATGCAACTCTTTGACAGAGCTTGTTTTGTTCATCTTTGTATACTGAAGACCATATTAGGTGCTCAGTTTTAGGACATATTAGATGTCCAATCATTGTGTGTTGAATGCGTGCACTGTTCTTAGAAAAAAAGCTAATACCTGAATATTAACGGTCAGGCAAGTGTTCTTCCTCTTATACTCTCAGTTCACGAAACTGGCTGCGAATCAGAATCACCTGGGAAGATTTTAAAAACCACAGATTTCTGGGCTTTACTCCTGCCCTAGTAAATTAGAATATCTTCTCCATATTTTTATGAGGTTTTCTCAGGTGATTCTTATGAGTCAACCTAGAATCTGATCTCAGGCTGGAGTTTGTAAATCCTTGCACAATGTTCCTTATCATGAACCTTTAAGAATAATCAGTTTAAGAAGTGAAAGTAATAGATCATAGCAGATAATAAAACAATAGATTTTAGAAAGATTTGCATTCAAGATGGTTAAACTTCTCTCAAGTGTGTTAGTTGAAGAATAAATGTCCAGCTCTCCAGAAATCTCTGCTCACCATAATTCATTCACTAGTGATTCTTGAGAGGCAAGGTTTTAATTTTTGTTTACGTTCCTCAAAGTATTTTTTTTCCTTTTCTAACTCCTTTGAAATGGATTTTATTTCTCATATTACTTTTCTTTACATAATCACTTAATATCTTTTGCTCCTTTTTCCACTTATAATTAGGTAAACGCCATTCCTTCAGGCTTTGCATCTCCATTTCTAATGAAATGTATCTTTCAGCTTTTGCTTTTTCAAACTCTTGATACTTTGTCTGCTCTGAGGGTTGGTTAAGTCTCTGCATTGTACCTAAACATTTCTGTCTACAAGAGAAGTGGGTCCTGCTTTCATCTCGCCATCACATTGAGCCAATTGGTTTCTGTGGGTTGTCAGGATGCTGCTGAGGAGAGGAACTTATGTGGGTGGGAATTTGGCTGACTCCACGGTTTTCCATATGCACCATGTGCTCCTCATGCTTGAGCTGGAAGCTGATCTCCACCGGCAGACCTGGGAGCAGGAAGACAGCCACTGTGTGGGTGGTTTTGAAGAAACCCTGCTCTGTTTTTTCTGTACCCAGCTGGTTTTAAGTTTCTGGGTAGTAGTGCTAAAACAACCTTCAAGTTTCGCCCTTGATTTAGTAAGATTGCCCTTGTGTTAAAGATTGCCCTTGGTTTTGGACCTATATTTTGATGTATTTTACAAGACAGTTTATCTCCAGCTTTGGTGTTCCATTAGATACATTTAATACATTTATTTATTTATTTCATATTTTTTGTTTTTAGTTTTAATTATGTAACTTGGTACAAATCTAATGATCTCCCAATGAAAATTTATACTACTCTCACCCTAATTGTGGGGGGTGGGGAATGAATTGGTTACAATTTTTGTTTGTGTTATGATTTACACAGACTTAAGTTACATTCTGCATGAAAAGCATGAAACTCTTAAGTTTTTTCTAAAATACCCCCTGAAGTTTATAGCTTTCGGGTCACCAAGAATATAGGCTAATTTAACACTTCCATCTTCTGATATAATTTTTCTCGTTGTTCTGCTAGCTAGCAACACATACTTGCTTAAGAGATCCTCCTTGTTGTCAGGTGCTTAAATTCTAGTAGGGACTGTAAAACGTTTACACAACTAAGAATAAGTGTTTTGGAGTTGAGAAAATGTCAAAACAACTTAATGGGACATCTCTAGGGTCTTCAAGGCTTTCTTTTCTGAAAAAACATCCTTGTTCTAGACCTAAACTGGCCGATTCATATAAGAAGAGGAAGATAATCATGGTTAGAAACTGTATGATTGTTTACATTTGTTAACTGGTTACTGTACAGTCCTGAGCATATACAATTATGCAGCACTTAGCAATTTTTATTTGTGTTGGTGAAGTGGTTCACTTTGGTTATTTAATGAAATGTCCTTTACTAAATTTTGCTTGGCTTTTCTATATATCTCCAGGAAAATCTGCATTATAATCTTGTATATTAACTTACAATATTAGGTTTCAAAGTTAAAACATTAAACCTATTATTAATTAGGTTTAAAAATCCATAAAGGCCTATGACTTTCTCCAAGGTAGTACCTATTTAGGTAATATAGGTGGTGTCTTTTAAAGTGAGAGTAATAGTAGCCACATGCTGTGCTAATGTATCTTCCCAATGCTGAAAAAAATGGACACTTTTGTATGTATATATTTTATATATGTATATTTAATTTTTTTTAAGATTAAAAAAATCTTGATAGAAGTAGATTTTAAATACCACATGTAAAAATACAGACTGTAGTTTTTGGGTTGTCATTTAAAATTCCTTCATGTGGAATAATATCCCTCACAACTGTAGCTATTTTGTATTCAAGGACATGGTCCATTATAAACTATTCCTTAGATAATTGGTCTTAATAGACTAATATTTTTAAAATGTGCTAACAAATATTGAATATACTTTCTCCCCCACTAAAAACAAAAAGCATGACTATTATCACTTATTGTCATAATAAGCAATTAAGTAATTATGCAAGAGATATCTGTTATGAAGTTAGGAAATAGGCATTTTTATATATGTCAGGGCTACAAGTAGAATGACAGCTAAGTTCAAAGCTGGGACACTACTTGGTGAATTCGTTAGCTTTCGTTCATCAGTGAAGAGTTGAGGCTCTGCAGACATACTGGGTTTTAATTTTGGTTCTGTCATTCACCAACAATGTAACCTCAGTCAAGTTTCTAAGTTCTGTTTTCTTTGTCTGTAGAGTGGGACTAAGGTACCTACCTCACTGTGATAATTACATGAGAAAATATATGATGTACTTTACTGTGCCAAGCATAGTGCTTGGCACATAATAAATATAAATGTTAGCTCATGTGGTAATCAATAACAAGACATTTTAACAATTTACAGTTCAATTACAAACTGATTATTTATATGGTAGATTGTGTTTGTAAGCTATTAGCTACTTTCAATCAAGTTTATTTGCCTTTTACAAATATACTGTGATTGTAAATGCTTTTTTTTTTTTTACAGGTAATTACATAGACATTTTAATTATTAAAATGAATGTTTGTAACTAAAAGTGATCAAAGGACTTCTTAGTGACTGAAAAGTTCTGGGACCCATCCAGGATAGGGACAAGAGTCTGAGAGAGTGTTTACAGGAGCAGACAAGGAAAAATAAAACTGCTGTTTATAACTCTCCAGGGTTCCTCTCTTTTAATATACTATTCTTTTTTAGAGATTAAGCAAATTTTGAAGTGAAATAAATCTAAAGATTTCATAATTTCACATTTATAAAGTTTGATGTCCTTTATTATCTATCATTCTTAAAGCAAATGACGAATCTACTTTTCAGGGATGAAAACCTGCTATTACTGAGGTATCTTCAAAGTTTACTGCAACTTCAAAAATAGGGATGTTCCACACAATAGCTGCAAACACTCTGCTTTTTAAGGTGATTGCTCCTAATGTAGGCACACTCATCTACCTATGCTTGCCATAAAGTGAAATTACTGCCTGTGACGTCTCAATCGAGAAAGTTCGACAGTTGCTGCTTGCAAGACTTCTAGTTATATCTCTTTTGAGATTCTCTAAAAGTGAATTAACTAATATATATGCTATTTACTGGGAAAAAAAAAGAAGAAAAAGAAACGTCCTTCATGGTCTTTCATTCATTTCATCAATTAGGACACACAAGGCAGCATCTTTCTCTATAATCTGATCTCTCCTATGACCTGAATTTTCTCTTTGTTGTTCATCCTGTCCAGCACAATTACTGTAATCATTGGTGTCCATTGGTTCAGTTTTTACTTTCATCCCTGCTTCCGAATGGGGCAAATCATCAGGCAAAGAAGCCAAGCAATTCTGAATCATCTCAATGACTCGTTCCAGATGCTTCTGAAACCTCTCGGCTGTCTCAAGGCGCTGACGTTTCTGCACCTCCATCATGACTCTCAAGGTCTCTCTTGCTTGGTGGGGTCTGTATTCATTTATGAGATGATGCACATGTACAAAAAGCAGCTTAAGATCTTCTAGCTTCTCTTCTCGTTTTGTACTCCCGGGGCTCCTTATCAAGATATCTAAGAGGTCTAAGATATTAATAAGGATAGACATATTGAGTTTTCTCAGTTCTTTCTTGTGATCAAACTGCATAGGATGAAGCCGTTCAATACCCTGACTTTCTAAAGGGCGGATGATAAGATCATCACACTGGAACTGGTTGCCAAACATCATGTAACTGTCCTTTATCGGAGGTGGAGGCTTGGGAGCAAGGCCTCCCTGAAGATTTTCATCTGTATACTCCTTGATGTACTGCATTGGAGGGGGTGGGAGGGCGCTTACTTGCTGTGGCTCACCCATTGTGGAAGATCAAGAACCTCAGCTCTGGGTTCACGCTGGTAGCCGCCTTTACCACCGCAGCTGAACTCCTGTAAATGCTTTTTTTCCCCCTAAGCAGAAGGCTTAAAAACCTTTTTACTTAGAAATATTTCTGATAAAAACTTCATTTTAAAATTGGATTTATAGGATGGTAGAGTCATACTTGAGATCATCTATTCCACCTACTAATTTACTAGTGAGGAGGCTGAGTCCTATAGAATTTAAGTGACTCTAGTTAAAATATACAAGGAAGAAAAGTCCATAAATTTGGTCATTGTCTTTTATGGTGGTAGACATAACCCCTTATTATTCAGAAATGGTCACCCGGATAATAGAGGTCTGATACATTTTTAAAATAGACTCTACAAATATTTAATGATGACATTTTCTTCTTATAGACTATGGTTCTGTTGTTTTGGTGTAATTATTAGTGTCCCTTTCACCCTCAAAAGTGTCTCAGTTTGGACAGTATATCATATACTCTTCCAGTTTGGTTGTGTTTATACAGGCAAAGAGTAGCAACCATCTGGTAATTTGTGGACTGGTTAGATCCCAGAATAAACTATGTTTCTCTTGATCTAAAATTGGGAAATGGTTGAAATTACTGAACAATTACTCAATACTTTCTCCATCTTCTGAGTGTAGTCCTCTAGAAGAGAAGTTGTTAATCGGTAGCGTGACAGGGATGGAAATATCTATTAACCACTGGAATTATACGCAAAATGGTGTGTGTGCGTGTGTACATTTTTCTGGGAAGTGTGTCCATATTTTCTGTCAGTGTCTCAAAGGCTCTATAACACCTCGAAAGACTAAGAAACATTGCTCCACCTTATGTTCCATTCTTATTGGCTGTTGTTACCCTACTTCACTTTTTAAGTACCAAATTTGTGAGAGACAAGAGGAAATTAATTTCATATAGTGCTTTTAGAATTACAATACTTCTATAACTTTAAGACTCTTTAGTGACAGTTATTGAATCGAGCCGTATGAAATGTTGACAAAAATCACTTGAAGGTGAGGTACCTGATGGGAGAGCGTGTTTACAAGGAGGGAGGAAGATAACACCAAACAGTGGGTTTCTGAAATTCATTTGGGCCAGGTAATGGAATTCTTGCCAATTTTTAACCTGAGGAAATGGCCATTTGATAAGGCTTAACTGAATGATCTCACAAGTGAATTTTATTCAATGACCTGTATTGAGAGCACACTTTATGAAATCATTGTATAAGGAGCTGTTCAAGGAATATAAGTATCATTTAGACATCCTTCCCCATTTTAGGAGAATTTGGAGAGCTTTAAATTAAGAAATGACTAGTTTTTTATTCAGTGTGACTCAGCAGTATTCTTTTTTTTTTTTTATTTTTTATTTTTTATTTATTTATTTTTTGGGGGGGTACACCAGGTTCAGTCATCCGTTTTTATACACATATCCCCATCTTCCCTCCCTTCCTTGACGCCCCCCCCCAAGCCCCCCCCACCCTCCCCGCCCCAGTCCTCAAAGGCATCTTCCATCCTCGAGTTGGACTCCCTTTGTTATACAACAACTTCCCACTGACTATTTTACAGTTGGTAGTATATATATGTCTGTGTTACTCTCTCGCTTCGTCTCAGTTTCCCCTTCACCCCCCGCCCCCTCCCATACCTCGAGTTCTCCAGTCCATTCTCTGTATCTGCATCCTTGTTCGACTCAGCAGTATTCTGACACAACACTTAAGGAAAAATAATTTGGATGAGGGAGACAAACATTTAACTAACTCTTATAATATACAGCAGAATAAAATAAGCACCAAATGGAGTCTCAAGGAACATGCTGAGGGTCCACAGAGGGAAGGCAGGGTTAATTGTGACTTTAGTGATCATGGAGGGCTTCATGAGCAGGAAATGATCTCTTGTGGAGAGCAGATGTGTGGACATAACAGATTCAAGGAAACTGATTTGCTGTGAGTTTTTTTTTTTTTTTTCTTTCTCACTGCTTATCTTCTTTTCCTGCTCTTAATCAAATTATTTCTTTTTTATCAGCCCCCATATTTTTTCTTGAAGTGGGAAAGGAAAAAATAATGATTTTTTTAAGATGACTAACAGAAGAGAACATGTTTTCAGAGTACAAGCACTGAGCTCCCTAGGATAAAGAGTCTAAATATATACTTAAATCCAAATATAGATGGCTAGAAGAGTATCTGCTGTGTTTCAAGGGAACACACTGACCAGTGGAAGAAGGTTTGCTTTATTCTCTTTTTTAAAAAAGTGCTGTCAGTTTTTGAAATAACTATTAGAAAAAAAAAAAAAGAAAGCACAATTGCTCAATTTTAAATAACAGTCTAACTTGGGAACAGAGTCCCAAGAGAGTGCTGGCAGAAATAGCTCATGCTTTTTTTAGCTGTCTGAATTTTAACTTTACACAGAGGAAAATGGTATCCATGTACAGTATGCACAAGTATGTATAGAATTAGAAGGCCTAAGTTGTTAAGTGGGTAAAGATTCCTTCTAAGAATACTCATTCAAATATAATAATAAACAGAAACACACACAGAGACACACAGAGAGGGTTAGAATTATATATGTTAGCCTAGTAACAAAGAGACACAGCCTCCATTAGAAGAAAAAGAAAAGCATAATATATACTTCCACCCACATTTAATAAGTTTTTTTCTGTTTTTTGTTTGGTCAGGAAATAATCCTTATTACTATTTATTTAATTCATAAATATTAAACATCTTTGAAATTTGATTCTAAAGCTGATTTCCTAGGGCAAATGATGACAGCATGCAGATGCTGGAGGTCATCTATCCCAGCTTTCTCATTTCACAGTTGAGGAATTGGAGACCCAGGGAGAGACTAGGTGGCTTGCTCAAGTCTTCTCTTCCACTGGTTATTCAGTCCCATAGTCTCTCCATTATCTCACTTGTTTTCATGAGATTTCAGGATTCATGGCAACCAGTAACAGTAGATATTTTATAAGAATATATGAAAATTAAAGACACTGTTACATTCCAATTCTCTATATATCCTAATTGTTCCAAGAAAAGAAAGAAATTTGAATTTTTCAGTACACATTCCTTGGATGTAACTCTGTACTTCGAAAGGAAAGAAGAAAATGGAGGTAAATATCAAAATTTTAGTTCTCAGAATAAATAACAGCTATATTGAGATATAATTTACATACCATACAGTTCATCCTAAAGTGTACAATCCAGTGGGTTTTAGTATGTGATCTATATTGTGCTTACATCACTACTGTCTAATTCCAGAATGCTTTCATCTCTTCCTGACAAAGCCCCATATCTGTTAGCAGTCTTTCCCCATTCTCCTCTCCCACCCCCAGTCCCTGACAACCATTAACCCACTCTCTATCTCTATGCATTTTCCTGTTTCGAACAGTTGATGGAAATGGAATCATATGTAGCCTTTTGTGTGTGGCTTGTTTCACTTAGAATATTTTTCAAGGTTTATTCATGTGGTGGCATGCACAATACTTCTTCCCTTTTACTGGTAGTGTTAGTATTCCATTGCAGGAATATAGTATATTTTGTTTAGCCATTCATCATTTAATAGATATCTGAGTTGTTTCCATGTTTTGGTTATTGTGAATACAAAAATATTTGTGTATAGATTTTTGTTATAGATATTTTCAATTTTTCAATTTTCTTGCTGTATATGCCTAGGAGCGAAATTGATGATCATATGGTAACTCTATGTCTAACATTTTGAGAAACTATCAGATCTTCCAAAGTGACTACACCATTTTACATCCCCACCAGCAATGCATGAGGGTTCTAATTTCTCCATATCTTCCCCAACATTTATTAGTGTCTTTTTGATTATAGCCATCCCAGTAGGTGTGAGTTAAATAGATCACTGTGGTTTTGATATTCATTTCCCTAATGACTAATGATATTGAGTTTCTTCTCATGTGCTTATTGGCCATTTGCATATCTTCTTTGGAAAAATGTCTGTTCCTTTTTGGCCTGTTTTTAATATTGGGTCTTTATTATTATTATTTTTTTTAGAACTTTTATTGAGATACAGTTAACATACAATAAACTGCATATATTTAGAGTGTACAGTTTGGTATCCCAATCTCTCAATTCATTCCCCCCCAACCCTCCCCGCTTTCCCCACTTGGTGTCCATATGTTTGTTCTCTACATATGTGTCTCTATTTCCACCTTGCAAACTGGTTGATTTGTACCATTTTTCTATAGTCCGCATATATGTGTTAATATATGGTATTTGTTTTTCTGTTTCTGACTCACTTCACTCTGTATGACAGTCTCCAGGTCCATCCATGTCTCTAGAAATGTCCCAGTTTCCTTGCTTTTTACAGCTGAGTAATATTCCATTGCATATATGTACCACATCTTTTTTATCCATTCATATGTTGATGGACATTTAGATTGCTTCCATATCCTGGCTATTGTAAATAGCACTGCAATGAACATTGGAGTGCATGTGTCTTTTTGAATTATGGTGTTCTCTGGGTATATGCCCAGCAGTGGGATTGCTGGGTCATATGGCAACTCTGTTTTTAGTTTTGCAAGGAACCTCCATGCTGTTCTCTATAGTGGCTGTATCAATTTACATTCCCACCAACAGTGCAGGAGCCTTCCCTTTTCTCCACACCCTCTCCAGCATTTACTGTGTGTCGATTTTCTGATGATGCCCATTCTGACTGGTGTGAGGTGATACCTCATTGTAGTTTTGATTTGCATTTCTCTAATAATTAGTGATGTTGAGCAGCTTTTCATGTGCCTCTTGGCCATCTGTATGTCGTCTTTGGAGAAACGCCTATTTAGGACTTCTGTCCATTTTTTGATTGGGTTGCTCGTTTTTTTTATATTGAGCTGCATGAACTGTTTATATATTTTGGAGATTAGTCCTTTGTCTGTTGATTCATTTGCAAATATTTTCTCCCATTCTGAGGGTTGTCTTTTCATCTTGCTTATAGTTTCCTTTGCTGTGCAGAAGCTTTGAAGTTTCATTAGGTCCCACGTATTTATTTTTGTTTTTATTTCCATTACTCTAGGGGGTGGATCAAAAAAGATCTTGCTGTGATTTACATTGAAGAGTGTTCTTCCTATGTTTTCCTCTAGCAGTTTTATAGTGTCTGGCCTTACATTTAGGTCTTTAATTCACTATGAGTTTATTTTTGTGTATGGTGTTAGGGAGTGTTCTAATCTCATTCTTTTACATGTAGCTGTCCAGTTTTCCCAGCACCACTTATTGAAGAGGCTGCCTTTTCTCCATTGTATATCCTTGGCTCCTTTGTCATAGATTAGTTGACCATAGTTTATCTCTGGGCTTTCTATTCTGTTCCATTCATCTGTATTTCTGTTTTTGTGCCAGTACCATACTGTCTTGATCACTGTAGCCTTGTAGTATAGCCTGAAGTCAGGATGCCTGATTCCACCAACTCCATCTTTCCTTCTCAAGATTGCTTTGGCTATTCGGGGTCTTTTGTGTTTCCATACAAATCGTAAAATTTCTTGTTCTAGTTCTATGAAAAATACCATTGGTAATTTGATAGGGATTGCATTGAATCTGTAAATTGCTTTGGGTAGCATAGTCATTTTCACAGTGTTGATTCTTCCAATCCAAGAACATGGTATGTCTCTCCATCTGTTTGTGTCTTCTTTGATTTCTTTCATTAGTGTCTTATAGTTTTCTGAGTACAGGTCTTTTACCTCCTTGGTTAGGTTTATTCCTAGGTATTTTATTCTTTTTGTTGCAATGGTGAATGGGATTGTTTCCTTAATTTCTCTTTCTGATCTTTCACTGTTAGTGTATAGAAATGCAAGAGATTTCTGTGTGTTAATCTTGTATCCTGAAACTACCAAATTCATTGATTAGCTCAAGTAGTTTTCTGGTGGGATCTTTAGGATTTTCTATGTATAATATCATATCATCTGTGAACAGTGACAGTTTGACTTCTTCTTTTCCAGTTTGGATTCCTTTTATTTCTTTTTCTTCTCTGATTGCTGTGGCAAGGACTTCCAAAACTATGTAGAATAGTAGTGGCAAGCGTGGACATCCTTGTCTTGTTCCTGATCTTAGAGGGAATGTTTCCAGTTTTTCACCATTGAGAATGATGTTTGCTGTGGGTTTGTCATATATGGCCTTTATTATGTTGAGGTAGGTTCCCTCTGTGCCCACCTTCTGGAGAGTTTTTATCATCAATGGGTGTTGAATTTTGTCAAAAGCTTTTTCTGCATCTATTGAGATGATCATGTGGTTTTTATCCTTCAGTTTGTTAATATGGTGTATCACATTGATTGATTTGTGTATATTGAAGAATCCTTGCATTCCAGGGATAAACCCCACTTGATCATGGTGTATTATCCTTTGAATGTGTTGTTGGATTCTGTTGGCTAGTGTTTTGTTGAGGATTTTTGCATCTAAATTCATCAGTGATATTGGTCGGTAATTTTCTTTTTTTGTAGTATCTTTGTCTGGTTTTGGTATCAGGGTGATGGTGGCCTCATAAAATGAGTTTGGGAGTGTTCCTTCCTCTGCAATGTTTTGGAAGAGTTTGAGAAGGATGGCTGTTAACTCTTCCCTAAATGTTTGATAAAATTCTCCTGTGAATCCATCTGGTCCTGGACTTTTGTTTGTTGGGAGATTTTTAATCACAGTTTCAATTTCATTCCTTGTGATTGGTCTGTTCATATTTTCTATGTCTTCCTGATTCAGTCTTGGAAGGTTATACCTTTTCTATTTCTTCTGATTCAGTCTTGGAAGGTTATACCTTTCTAAGAATCTGTCCTTTTCAATGGACAAATCAATAAAATTAGAAAGGAAACAGAAGTTACAACAGACACCGCAGAAATAAGAAGCACCATAAGAGACTACTATAAGCAACAATATGCCAATAAAATGGGCAACCTGGATGAAAAGGGTCATTATTTTTTAATTGTTGATTTGTAAAAGTTCTTTATATATTCTGGATACAAGTGCTTCATCAGATATATGATTTGTAAATATTTTATGCCATTTTGTGGGCTGTCTTTTACTTCCTTGATGGTGTCCTTTGAAGCACAAAGGTTTCGAATTTTGATAAAAAATTTTTTTGATAAAAATTTCTCTATTTTTTATTTTGTTGACTATGCTTTTGATGTCATATCTAAGAAACCATTGCCTTATCCAAAGTCATGACAATTTACTCCTCTCTTTTCTTTTAAGAGTTTTATGTTTTAGTTCTTACATTTAGATCTATGATCCATTTAGAGTGAATTTTTTTATATGATATGAGGTAGGGAACCAAATTTATTCTTTTGCAGGTGGATATTCAGTTGTCTCAGCATCATTTGTTGAAAAGATATTCTTTCACCATTGAATGATCTTGGTACCAGTGTCAAAAATCAATTTACTATGAATTTAATGGTTTATTTCTGGGCTCTCAATTCTTTTTCGTTGATATATATTTCTATTTTTATGCTAGTGCCACATTTTCTTGATTACTGTAGCTTTGTAGTAAGTTTTGAAATCAGGAAGTGTGAGTCCTCCAACTGTGCTCTTTTCCGAGACTGTTTTGGCTATTTTGGACCCCTCACATTTTCATATGAATTTTAGGATCAGCTTGCCAATTTCTGCAACAACAACAACAAAAGACAGCTGAGAATTCTCAATATTTATTGAGGAAGAGTTTGTTTTAAAAACTAGGCAACAAAGAGACTACAAAGATGAAACCCAGCCATTGGTCTTCAAAGAAACAACATTTTAGGAATTATACAAATACATCAATTATCAACTTACTGCCTCTCAGCTCCAAATTTGTTCCTCAATATATGCTCTTTGGTAATGGACAGGATTATTTTTAGGCACTTCATCTTTACAGTGAGCATAGCATGGTGCCATGCTTTCTCAGTAGAGGCTGTTGGAAGGATGTCTCCTGCTCTTTCCAGCTATTGCATAGTGAGTAGGTGGAGTGGGTATGAGGACATCTAGTGGAGCTCTGCTTTAGCCACATGCCCAGAATGTGTGGTCATGAGGTGACCTTTTAGCCTCAGCCTAGCCCGGCAATAAGCTTCTCACAGCACTCCCATCTTTGACGTAGAAGCTGTTTTTTCACAGCTTTCCTGCCCATATCAAGGGCCCTCATTCCCTGTGCAGTACCACGTGTGGCCTGCTGGGAGCCTGGAAGATTTCACTGAGCCATTACTTCCTCTTCCAGCCTCTGTGGCCTGCCTGCTCCCAGGGCTCCCATCCCCTGTGCACACCTACTTCTCTTTGCTGATTAACTATCCTCTGCCACTCTCTGGAGGGCTGCCTCCTGCTGTCCCAGTGACCCCAATCAACTCTGGCTAAAACAAACCAGTGGACTTTTCTATTATCCAGTGGCCTGAACTGTACCTTCTTTAATAAGGTCTGAACCTTGGGGAGGAAAACGCCTTCTAACTTTATTTTTCCTTGGCTAGTCTTCCTCAGTCCTAGAGTACCACAACGTTTCCTTATAGTTGTTCCTGTGCACTTGTTTATCAGAATTTAATCATTCTTTATATTACGCGTCTTCTGTTTAACCCACTGTGTGATTGGGCCTCATACAACAAGTGCTGTTTGCAAGTCAGAATAAAGTAAGTAGTATCTAAAGAGATCTGAATGTGAGATAAAAATTTGTAGCTCACAGTCTGTTGATGGAATCAGGAAAGATTTAATGAGGGAGTGCAATTTGAAATGAATTTTGAAGGATGGACATGGATTTCCTTTGAATTTGCCATTAGGGAGCTTGTATTTTTAAGGTGGTCACCTCAGATCTCCATTTCAAGGGTAAAAACATCTACAAACTGAATTGTACTATTTGTCCCAAACATCTGTCCTTTACTCCTGATAGGCTCCCCAGATTTTATTGCTGGTCTGGATGGAGTTGCTGATGACGGTGGTAGAGATATGCAGAAGAGATACCTATGCCTGAGTGGGTAACCTTCCCCAGCACACCCCCACTGCCCCCAACCCCGGGAGGTTTTTGAATGGCACCATCTCATTAGAATTACTTAACCAAATGTTTAAAAGAAAGACTTTGGTGTAGTGTTTAGTATGGTTAGAAATGAACACCCACAGCCATATGTACCAATTAATTTCCTCTCCAAATGTTTTTATACTGTTGGGTAGATGTTGCCTATGTTTTGGAAGGATCCTTTCCTTTAAAGTAGTCATTACATTGTTTTATTTCCTATATGAATGCCAAGTACACATTACTTTTCATTTCTCTTTTTGCTTGCCAAAGCCTTTTACCTTTCCTTCATCTCTTCACAAATATCTAATAAATAATTATGATTTACAGAGCTATTCAAAGCATGGTCTCTGCACCTGCAGAATCAGCATCATTTGCGAGCTTATTAGAAAAACAAATTCTTGGGTCCCACATTGAATCAGAATCCCTAGGGGGTGGGGCCCCAAATCTATGTTTTAACTAGCTCTCTAGGTAATTCTTGTACATAGTGATGTTTGAGAAGCACCAATTAAACTTTTACTGATTACATTTCACTTGAGACACATTCTAGAATTTAAAAAGGATCTGGAATCTTAAGAGCCATTTGATCAACTCAGATCCGGTGTGTGTCTCCAACATCCCTGATAGATTGGCATCTAACTTTGGCTTGAAATTTTTACTGGCGGGTGCTTACTACCACACCAGGAAACAACATTTTGGGGCAATTCTAATTATTGGAAATTTCTCATATTATGCATTTAACCCAGATTGAATTAATTGCATCTTTTGCTCATTGTTCCTAATCTTCCTCCTAAGGGGCATGAAATAAGTCTGGTTTCCTTTATACAGCCCAGAGGTTTAGATATTTGAGACCACTATCTGCTCTCTCCTAAGAATTTTCTCCTCAAGAGAGAACATTCTTGGTCCCTTTACTTTCTGTACTTGATAAAGCCTTTTGGATCCTTCCCTCTTAGAATGACTTATATATCAATATGCTACTTAAAATGTTACCTCCAGAATCAAATATAAAGTGCTTCATGGAGTTTGTCCCATGAAGACAATTACAAGACTGTTCTATATGCTGTAGAAAGTAAATTACTCTCTTGGGATTTAGAAAGTTGTATACCAAGCCCAATTTTGTCACAGTGAATATGGACAGATTACTCAGTTTCTGTGGATTTAGTTTTATTTAACAATATGTATTGGGAATACTATGTGGCACTTGAACCTGAGGAAATGCTAATGTTTAGGGAGTAGGTATGGCTAGTAGAGCTATTGTAAAGAATTGGAGTTGTCAAAAAGGCAGGAAAGAAACCAGTAGAAAGAGCTGACACAGATGTCTGATTCCCTCTCTTCACAGGTATATCCTATGAGCTCAGCTTGGACAAGTCTCAGGAACCTGGGCTGAGCTCCAAGGCAGGATGTTTCTTACACGAGGGACCAGAGTTCCCTGCAGGGAGTCAATGGGTAATTAGGACATGCAGTGTTCCGATGGTGTGCAAGGTATAAAAATTAATAAACAGAAACTTCAATTAAAATAGAGTCAGGAGGCCAGAATGGGAAGCTCTCATACTCTATGAGGATAGCGGAGCTCAACAGGAAGGAAAACAACTTCCTCTCCTTTCCTGGCAAGAGCTCAACCAATGAGAGACTCTCACAACTCAGCCAATGAAAAGCCCCTATACTTTGAACTCCCAATTCCTCAGTGGACTCTTTGTTTACTATAAACCTCCCAACTTCCTTTTCCCCTCTTTAAAAGAGTTCTATCTTTGTTGTGTGTGTGTGTGTGTGCGCGCGTGCGGTGGGGGCATTTGCAGGTGGCTCACCATGGTTACAGACCCGAAATATCAATTCCTTGTTGATCCCAGTTAAACCCATTTTGCTGGAGAAATAACTGGTAGTCTGTTGTTTTAGGTCAACATTTTGGTGGCCCATATGAGTATCCAGAGAAGACCCTTGATGACTTCGAGGCTGATAAGCAAACAGGTATGGTACTTACATTGAGCACATTTTTGCTTGCTGCTTTTCTCGAAGACCCTGGGGTTTGAGAGTAAGCCTGGATTCCGGCCTCTGCCCTCTTTGTGTTTTGAAGCTCTCTAGGTTTTATTTGGAATCTATTTTAAGGCTTCACCCTTTCTGATTAAGGCCTTATTCTGTATACAAGTACTCATTTGGCACTTTGGCAACAGGCAGTTCCAACTAAAACTGTGTTAGCCTTCAGCCTGATTCCTTTTGAAACAGGAGGTGGTCCTCCTGGAACTGGCTAGCCTTTGGTCTATTCCTTTGAGAACATGGGCTATTTCATTGGAACTGCGCCAATTCAGCCTTCAGCCCAATTCTCTTTGCAGTAGGGGCTGTTCTATTGGAATTGTGCTTGTTAAACCTTTGGCCTGATTCCCTTAGAATTAGGCTATCTCATTAGAACTGTGCTGTGCAGCCTTTAGCCTGACTTTTTGGGACCAGACTCTTCCCTTAGGACTGGCTGGTATTAGACCTGCAGGCTATTCGAACTGTTTGATCTGTTTAGACTGTTTGAAAATTATTCTTTTACTCTAGAGAATAACTTCTGAGAAATGAGATCCAATTATCTAAGTATTTTGAGGGTGCCCTCCCCTACAGGGATCCTGGCCAGTTTTATGTTTAAAAACCACAACCCTCCCTCATGTGCATTTCTAACTAAATGATTAGGACTGATCCAACCAAAGGCAATTTAGAACATCACTGGCCATCATGGGGAACTTTTGAAACCCCCAAACTTATTTTTCTTAAAGCCAAATTTGACACTATAGCTCTGAAAGTTCCAAAACTGAACAGAATGATTATTTTGATTGGTTTTTGAGGCTTCCAAATGTTATCAGGAGCCTAAAATAACCTCTCTGCAAAATAAGATTTTAAGATTAACTGAGGCAAACAAATAGTTAAGGAAAAATAAGATGGCTTCTAAAGCCTCCTGCTCCTCTTCCCTGGCTCCTTTTCTTAGGTTCTGCCTCTGGCACCATCTTCTTCCTCTCCCTTGGTTCCTCGTGTTCAGGTCCTAACTCCGGAGCCATCTTCCTCCTTCCCTTCTATACCACCTACATCTCCTCTATACCCTCAGTTCTCCTATACTAATTCTCTTGTTAAACCTCCCCCTTTCTCTGAAACTCTCCCCACTCCCTTTTCCTCTCAACCTATTAGAACCTGTCCCTTTAAAATTAAGCCTTCTGAGGATCTAGAGGCTAAACACGTAATTTCTTATATTCCCTGGACTAATGCTGAACTGCAAGCCATAGTCAAAGATTTTCTCAAAGTAATTGCAGATCCTTACAGATTTGCTGAGGAATTGAATACAGGCATTCAAACTCTTCAATCTGGTTTCTCTGACTTGTATCAGCTAGTTCATATACTTGTTAATGAAGGCCAGGCCCAGTATTGCATGAAAACCACTAATTGGATAAACTTTGAAAGGTCTCTAGAATCACGACCAGAAGACCAGACTGTTAACTTACTATGTGATATACTAGGCTTACGCAATCACTAGGAGACTTCATTGGGCAATTCCTAGACTTCTCCAATGCCTGTTGATTGGAACAAAATTCAGGCTTGCACACAAAAATCTGATGAAACTGTTCATAATTATTACAGTAGACTTCAGATTATTTTTAAAGAGGATTCTGGTCTTCCTTCCTTCATGCCACCTGGATAGCTTTTAACTCTGCTTATTAATGGGCTCAACCAGGGCCTTTCCCTTCTAGTAAAAAGGACCAGAATGCAGTGGAAAACTATGTCCATTCCAGATTTAGTTAATCTGGCTCACAAGCTTTCTCACAATCTAGATGAGTCCCCTAAAAGAAGACCACTAAAATTCTTCAACTCCAGCAAAGGAAGGACCCTAAACAAAAACAAAGTCCTCCTAGTTTCTGGTATTATTACAAAAAGCCAGGACATTGGAAAAGAGACTTATAAATTTAAGCACTTCAAGCACTTTCAGCCCTTGAACCAGCCTTTCCAATGCCCTACAAATTCTCAATGACAGGACTTCAGAGAACTATCGGGAGCTCTTCCCAGTTCTCCCTCTTAATTGGCTTTCAAGAACATTTCTCCAGATGGGGGATGAATCTCTTCCAGTCCTAACACTGTAGCCACACTCTAGGTGCTACATCCCACAACCAAAAAGAGCCCCTGCCTCGGAATACTAAAACAATTCAAATAGTGGGGGATCTCTAATGACCCTTGAAAGATTCCTGTCTCTGAGCCTATTCCCTTCTGTTAAGGACCTTTGAAAGATACACATCCTTTTCTCCTTAGTTCTACCACCCCACTCAATTATTATGCCGAGACTTCTTAAAAAAGTCTCATGCCAGAAGTTTTTCTCCCAAAAGGAGGAAATAATTCTAGAATTTGATAATAGTCATCAAAGCAGCCAACCAAGGGAATTAAATGACCCTTTGATGTCTTTTATTTGTTCCATCTCTGATGGTACTGTAGTTGATTTTGGAAACATTGTTCAATTTGTCTCTGTTGAATCACCTGTCACCCTCCTCATGGACAAAATCTCCAACTGATATTGGCAAAATTTACAGCACATCTCCCATCAGGATTCAAATAGATCCCCTAGAACCTCTCCCCAGAAATAATCAATATCCTGTAAGTAAAGAAGACTTTTGAGATATAAAGACCATAATAGAAAATTGCAAGTTTCAAGGCCTCATTATCCCTTGTACTAGTCGCTGTGATACTTCTGTTTTAGTGCTGAGAAAACCTAAAAGCAAAGGGTGGAGGTTTGCCTCCACACCCTGCTGTTTCTAACCCTCACACTCTTACTAACACCCACTCCCACCAAAAGCAAATTCTTAGCTGTAACTGATTTATGTAGTGCATTCTTTAGTATTCCAGTTGATGAAGTTAACCAATACCTCTCTGTGCTCACTTGGGGAAAAAAAAATTCACCTGGACACTAATGCCTCAGGGTTTTACTGAGTCTTTACTTCTCAGAAATCCTGAAGGCTGACCTGGATGATGTAAAGTTCCCTAGGGTACTTTGTTGAAATATGGTGGCCTGTTTTCTTCTTTGCTCTCCTTCTCAAGCCTCCTCGCAAGAAGACAGCATCCATTTGCTAAAGCTTTTAGTCTTGAAGGGACATAAGTTTACCAAGGAAAAACTGCAGTTTGCCCAAACTTGGGTTTGATTGATATTTAGGGCATCTGATTTCAGAACAAGGGCTACACCTAAATTGAGATAAGCTTCATGGTGTCCTAAGTTTCCCAAAACCCCAAACTAAGTGCCAACTGAAAGGTTTTCTTGGGCTATTTGGTTATTGCTGAAATCTTATGGCTGTCAGATTGGCCAATCTATTGGCCACATCTAAATCTCTTCTGGACAATTCTCTGTTTTACTAAGGAAAAACAACCCTGACACAATTTTATGGGAAGAACTGGATGACATAGCCTTTAAGACCTTAAAGGAAAGTTTGATGAACCCACCTGTCCTTTGGCATCTCAATTATCAGATTCCCTTTTTCCTTTTTGTAATGATAATGAAGGGAACACCCTTGGGGTACTCACTCAAAAATGCAGGGACCACTATTGACCTATAGGGCCTTATGGCCAGCAACTGACCCTGTGGCATGGGGATAACTCCTTTGCTTTAAAGCCATTACTGCCACTGCCCTTTTGGTTAAGGCCACTGAGAAAATCGTTATGGCATCCCTTTAATTACTTTTGTGCCTCATGCAGTAGAAGCCCTCCTGAATTCTCATCACACGCAACAGTTCTTACTTAGTCAGCCACCTCACTCCTGTGAAGTCATTTTGTTAACTGCTCTTCACATAACTTTTACATTGTAGCCACCTTAACCCTGATACTCTTCTTTGTCTCTGATGAAGTTCCTCATGACTGCTTAATACTGACTGATGACCTCTTGACTCCTTGTGATGATCTGCAAGAAATTCTTTTGGGTAATGCTGATTTCTCATGGTTCCCTGGTGGTTCTTATTTAAATATCGTGCTGGGTATGCTATTGCAACTTCTTTCAATATTGCAGAGGCAGCATCTTTACCTGTGGTTACTGTGGCTTAACAGTTGAATTATACACTCTTACAGAGGCTTACACTTTAGCCAAGGGCAAAATTACCAATATTACCAATACTATACTGATAGTAGGTTTGCTTTTGGAATAGTTTATGATTTTGGAAAGTTGTGGAAGCAATGTGGCTTCCTTACTTCCAGTGGAAATAAAATGTAAAATGGCCCCTATGTTCAGAAATTATTGGATGCAACACTTTTACCTGCCACTTTAACTGTTATTAATATTCTGGGGCATTCTAAGCTTGACTCTCTAGAAGCTAAGGGAAATCACCTTGCTGACATTTCCACAAGTTATGCTGCTTATAAAGAAACCAACTGCAGCCAAACTTCTGCCGTGGTCCAAAGGGATATTTCCCCAAATGATAACTTAGAAAAACTGGCTAGAGAAGCCCAACAATTGGCCTCAGAAAAGGAAAAATAAAACTAGAAATTCAACAATTGTTTGATAAAAAGATAAAGCTCTGGTCTTCTGCCCAA
This sequence comes from Hippopotamus amphibius kiboko, assembly GCF_030028045.1. Taxonomy (NCBI): domain Eukaryota; kingdom Metazoa; phylum Chordata; class Mammalia; order Artiodactyla; family Hippopotamidae; genus Hippopotamus; species Hippopotamus amphibius. The sequence continues at coordinate 82,825,163 of NC_080198.1, forward strand.
TTTTTAATTGTGTTGTTTGGGTTTTTTTTGATGTTGAGTTGTATGAACTATTTATATATTTTGGATATTAACCCCTCATTGGTCATATCATTTGCAAATATTTTTTCCTATTCAGTAGATTTTCTTTTCATTTTGTTGATGATTTCTTTTGCCATGCAAAAGCTTTAAAATTAGTTATGTCCCATTTGTTTATTTTTGCTTTTATTTCCTTTGCTTTAGGAGACAGATCCAAAAATATTGCCATGATTTATGACAAAGAGTATTCTGCCTATGTTTTCCTTTAGGTATTTTATGGTTTCTGGTCTTGCATTTGTGTCTTTGATTCATTTTGAGTTTATTTTTGTATATGGCATTAGAGAATGTTCTAATTTCATTCTTTTACATGTAGCTGTTCAGTTTTCCCAGCACCCCTTATTGAAGAGACTGTTTTTTTGCCACTGTGTATTCTTGTTCTCTTTTTCATAGATTAATTGACCATAACTGTGTGGGTTTATTTCTGGGCTCTCTATTCTGTTCCATTGATCTCTTCTGTTTTTGTGCCAGTACCACACTATTTTGATTACTGTAGCTCTGTAGTATGTGAAATCAAAGAGTGTGATTGCTCCATCTCTGTTCTTCTTTCTCAAGATTATTTTGGCTATTTGGGGTCTTTTGTGTTTCCATATAAATTTAAAATTATCTGTTCTAGTTCTGTGAAAAATGCCATTGGTATTTTGATAGGGATTGCATTGAATCTGTAGATTGCCTTGGGTAGTGTGGTCATTTTAACAATATTAATTCTTCCAACCCATGAACACAGTACATCTTCCCATATGTTTATATCATCTTCCATTTCTTTCATTACTGTCTTACAGTTTTCTAAGTATGGGCTTTTTACCTCCTTAGGTATGTTGATTCCTAGGTATTTTATTCTTTTTGATGTGACTGTAAATGAGATTGTTTCCTTAATTTTTCACTCTGATAGTTCATTGTTAGTGTATAGAAATGCAACAGATTTCTGTATATTAAATTTTTTATCCTGTAACTTTACCAAATTCATTGATGAGCTCTAGTAGTTTCTTAGAATTTTCTGTGTATAGTATCATGTCATCTTCAGACAATTGCCAGTTTTACTTCTTCCTTTCCAACTTGGATTCCTTTTATTTCTTTTTCTTGTCTGATAGCTAGGACTTGCAATACTATAGTTAATAAAAGTGATGAGAGTGGGCATCCTTGTCTTGTTCCTAATCCTAGAGGAAATGCTTTCAGCTTTTCACTGTTGAGTATGATGTTAGCTGTGTATTTGTCATATATGGTATTTATTAACTTGAGGTAGGTTCCCTCTATGCCCACTTTCTGGAGAGTTTTTATCATAAACGAATGTTGAATTTTGTCAACATATTTCCAAAGAAGACATACAGATGGCCAACAGGTACATGAAAAGATGCTCAACATTGTTAATCATCAGAAAAATGCAAATTAAAACCACAATGAGATATCACCTCACAGATGTCAGAATGGCTATCATCAAAAGGAGCACAAATAACATATATTGGTGAGGATGTGGAGAAAAGGGAATCCTTATATACTGTTTGTGGGAATGTAAATTGGTGTAGCCACTATGGAAAATGGTATGGGAGTTTCTCAAAAAACTAAAAGTAGAACTACCACATGACCCAGCAATTCCCTTCCTGGGTATTTAGTGTACATACACACACATACACACACACACATACACACACACACACACACACACAGGAAAACACTAATTTGAAAAGATACATGTACCCCAGTGTTCAGCAGCATTATTTACAATTGCCAAGATGTGTAAGCAACGTTGTATCCATCAACAGATGAATGGATAAAGATGTGGTATACACACACACACACACACATGCCTCTCTCTCTACAAACACACACACACACACACACACACACACACACACACACACACACATAAAATGGAATACTACTCAGACACAAGAAAGAATGAAATTTTGCCACTTGCAACAATATGGATGGACTTGAAGGGTATTATGCTAAGTGAAATAAGTCAGAGAAAGACAAATACTGCATGATATCACTTACATGTGGAACCTAAAAAATAAAACAAACTACTGAATATAACAAAAAAGAAACAGACTCACAGAGCGAATAAACTAGTCATTACCAGTGGGGAGAAGGAAAGGGGGAGCAGAGAGATAGGGTTAGGAGATTAGGAGGTACATACTACTATGGATAAAATAAATAAGCTCAAAGGATATATTATACAGCACAGGGAATATAGCCAACATTTTATAATAACTATAAATTGAACATAACCTTTTAAAATTGTGAATCATTATGTTGTACGCTTGGAATTTATACAATATTGTACATCAACTATACCTCAATTAAAAAAAAATTTGAATGCCTCTTTAAAAAAAAGCAAGCAGAAAAAAAAATGGGTGGCAATTAAAAGGTGATAGGAGTTAAAAAAAGAGAGAGAGAGAGAAAGCTCTGGTTTGGACCATATAACAACCCAGTCCTATCAGAGACTCTGTCATTCCCACTCCTAACCATTGTACATGCATTAAACTATTGGTCTACTGCCAAAATTACTGCCAAAATGATAGCACTCATAAATCAATATTGATTGGGAAATATTAACAAGGCTGCAAAAATTGCTTACCTCACTTATCCCATTTGTCTGAAGTGCAACCCAGGGAAGCCTGTTTGTACTGCTCCCGAACATTTCAAACTGCCTAATGGAACATTCAGGGTCTGGCAGATGGGTTTCATACAACTGCCTTCGTCTCATGGATATAAATATATTTTAGTCATGTCTGTATTTTTTCACACTGAACTGAAGCCTTCCTTTGCAGACAGGCTACTGCCTCTTGTGTGGCTAAAGTCCTTTTGGAAAAGATTACCCCTACCTGGGGAACTCCTCTTGAATTTCACAATGATCTAGGAACCCAATTTACTGGTCAGGTACTTTGTCAGGTCTGTGCTGTTTGGCTGGTTTTACAAGACTTTCACTCTGCTTGCCACCCTCAGTCCTCTAGCTTAGTTGAGTACACTAACAGCATCATTAAAACTCAACTGGCAAAATTTGTAGATCCCCCTCCAAACACCACAGCCAAAAGCATTGCCATTGGTTCTTTTAAATCTTAGACTCACCCCTTTTGGAACTTATAAACTCTTACCCTTTGAGACAGTCACGGGATGCCCCACAGTCTCTTGGCTCCAGCTCTTTTAACCCCCCAATAGATAAAAGGTGAGATACTTCAATATGGCAAAGGCCTAACTGCATCTATTAAAAATAACCATGTTTTGGTAGAGCAATCCTATCACAGTATGCTCTTGGGAGAAGAAGACCTTAAACATCACACTTTGCAACCTGGAGATTTTGTCTCTTGGAAAAGACACCTCTAGAAAGACCCTCTTCAATTTTACTGGAAAGGCCCCTATCAGGTACTGCTAACTAACCCTTGTGCTGCCAAACTCCAGGGAGCAGATTCTTGGATTTGTGTGACACACCTAAAGAAGATGCTGAACACTAACTGGATCTGCACATCATCTGGTGACCTGAAAGTAAAGATTTCCTGGAATTAAAGCAGATGGCATTTGATGATACTGCTTTTCCAAGCTATCCAGAGCAGGCCTGTTGGAAGTTTGTCTGCCAAACCATTGATGATGATGTAATGCTTCAGATGATCTCCAATGTCTATAATCTTGATCACATATAAACTTTAGATAAAAAAGTACCTGAGAATTCTCCCTCCTATCCCCCACTGTTACTCAAATGTGATCTCAAGAAGTTTCCAGTCTATGCACTTTTCCTGACATGGGACACTATACCCAGGAAAGGTCCTTCCTGGCATTGAGAGACAAAAAACTGCTAAAAACTGGAAAACCTAACTCTCAAAGAGCAGTACTTTCAGAGAGAGAGAGAGAGAGAGAGATCTTGATCAAAAGAGGGACAAGTAAAAATTAATAAACAGAAATTTCAGTTAAAATAGTGTTGGGAGGCCAGAAAGGGGAGTGCTCATACCCTAGGGTGATAGTGGAGCCCAAGAGGAAGAAGAAAGACTTCCTCTTCTTGCCTGGCAAGAGCTCAACCAATGAGAGACTGTCGTGACTCAGCTAATGAAAAGCCACTATACTTTGCACTTTCAATTCCTCCAATAGGCTCTTTGTTTACTATAGACCTGCCAACGTCTTTTCCCCATCTCTAAAAGAGTTCTCCTCTCCTTTTAGCTGAGGGGTGGAGGTAGGGTACTCAAATGTAGCTCACCATGATTGCTCATGCTGAACTGAAATTCTTTGTTGACCCTGAATAAACTCATTTTTTTTTTTTTGCTGGAGCAATAACTGGCAGTCTGTTTCAGGCCAATATATATTAGAGTGAAGATACAGTCCAAACTGGGTCACATAGACCTGTGTGAAAAGAGGCTGCTGGTGAAAAAGGGGAGATGACCCTGGATCAACAGCAATGTACTGTGCTGTACATGTCTTTCCATGCTTGTTTCCATGGATATGCTGTGTGCCTTGAAAGAGCAGGAGGTGAGTGAAGGATTGAAGCTCCAGGAGGACAAAATTCCAAAAAGTCACTGGCAGAGTCAAATAGAAAAGCTAAAGAACAACACAAAAGAAAACAAACCAGGGCAGAAAGATGTTCAACTAGATAGATTGCTTTTGCTGCAAGTAATAGAAAATTGAATATAAACTGGCTGAAAACAAACAAACAAACAAACAAAACACAAAAAAGATTTACTTGTCCACACAACTTCTTCAAGAATGGCTGTATCAGGATTCTGAATCCTTCTCTGAAATTCTCTGGGTTTTGCCATCCTCCTTATGTTTGGTTTATCTTCAGCTTGACTTTTCTCATGACTGCTAGAGACCTCTGGGTCACTCTCTGGGAAAGAGAGCATTTAGCTTCCTTAACCACTGATTGAAAGTTCTGACCTTTGCCTTGATTGGATCACTTCTAGACCAGTAGCTAGAGAGAATGCTTTGCATTGTAGGAAGAGAGATGGGATAATTAATTTTTAAAAAAAATCCCTTTCAAATCTGATGGCTAGCGGGAGAAGAATGGTTCGCCATTTCAGAAACTACAACTGCAGTCTTCATTGTCCTCATGCCTAAAAGCATATAGGTTTCCCTTGCTATCCGACCGTAGAGTGTTCCTATGAGAACTTTCATGAGCTGAAATGGTGTAAAACAAAGAAGCAAGTATTTTAGGACACCTCTTGCTACTGGATAAACAAAATAAATCTCGAGGCACAGATGCTCGCATACACAGTTCAAAGCTTTGGCAGCTAGATGCTGAGATAGTGAGTGTCCTTCCTAGGGATGGGGCGAGCTTGGGAGTGCCACTGTCACTGATCAGGGTGCACACTGCCTTTGTAACAGCTTGCTACAAAACAAACACTGAATGCTGTTTTCACTTTTTACCTTTTTTTCGTAAAAGCAAAAATCCTCTTTGGATTTGTTTTGGTTAATAAAAACAGGTACTAATGTAGGTCTTTCGTAAAAGTGAAGTGGCATAAAGCAAACTTTCCAAAAGCAGGGCATACTTGTGCACCTTCTTCAAGTGAAAATTCTAGGTAGGGCTCTGGATTGGTTCCTTTGCCTTTTCTGAGCCAATCTCAGAGGATAAGGGGGTGAAATATTCAGAGGATAAGAAGGGACGGGGTTGTATGTTTGCAGCTGGAGAGAGATGGGAAAGGTCAGCAGCCACCAAACCATACGGAATGGATTTCCCATAGCTACCATAGTTTGCTCCAGTCAGTTTGCCTGATTAATGGTAGTGATACCATTGCTATAGAATATTCTCCATTGTCTGCTTTAGAGAATATTTCTATATTCATTTTCATCCTTAGCAGAACTTTTTAAAGTTATATTTTATAATCCATGGACTTGGATTTTTAAAAACTCATCTTCCTTTCATTCTTATGTGAAGGATCAGTGACTTCTTTCTTGGTAATCTGTAAATTCCTGCAAAGCAGTAGTCTTTTTTTTTTTTTTTTTTTAATTTTAAAGGAGTTTCTCTTCAAGACTTCTCATTGCCAGTCTAATCATGGATTTTCAGTAGTGTGCTAGAGCTAGCTCTTTCTGGCTCTCTAGAGTCAATAGCTAAATACTCAGGAATTTTGTGAGCTGGTTGTTAAACCATTAGTACCTTGAAACAGTCCAAGGGGGAGTATTTACACCATGGAAATTGGCAACGATACAACTTAGGATCTCCCTCTGCCCCTACTATATACCCATTAAAATAGCTATAATAAAAAAGATTAATGATATCAAGTTTTTGTGAGGATGAGTGAAAATTGGAACTCGTGTATTGCTGGTGGGAATGCAAAAATAGTGCAGCTACTTTGGAAACAGTTTGGTGGTTCTTCAAAAAAGTTAAACATAGAATTAACATATGACCCAGCAGTTAGAGAACTGGAAACTTGTTCACACAAAAATTTGCACACGAATGTTCATGGCAGCATTATTTATATTAGCCAAAAAAGCAGAAACAACCCAGAAGTCCATCAAGTGATGAATGGATAAACCAAATGTGGTGTATCTACCAATACATTCAGTACTGAATGGGAATAGTTATTGACACATGCCACAATACAGATGGACCTTAAACCATTATGTTAAGTGAAAGAAGCTGAATACAGAAGACTATGTATTGTATCCTTTCATTTATAAGAAATCTTGAGAAATGATAAATCTACAGAGACAAAAAATAAATCAGTTATTGCCTGGGGCTGAAAGTAGGAATGGGAGTGACTGCAAATAGGCACCAGGGAGTTTTGGGGGATGCTGGAAATGTTTTTAAATTAGGTTGTGATGGGTTGTTGCACAGGTCTATAAACTTACCAAAAATCACTGCATACTTAACAATGGGCAAATTTTAGAATATGTAAATTATGACTCGATTAAGCTGTTTTAAAAGGCCTGAAAATCACAAATTCACTTATGTGTTTTCTCGCTAACAGATGGAAGTAATATGGGGCCTCTCTCCCATAGAGCTGGGGGAGGTCCCTTTTCTCCTCAGCCAGGACTGGAGACCAGGATCAGCCCTCCAGATCACTGTTGGGGCTGCCATGAACTGGGCAGCCTTGTTTACCCACCTCAGACATTTGTAGTTGAAAAAGTAAATAAATAAATGAAAGTAGTAAATAAGTATTCAAGGTATTTAACCTTTCAGTTTTCAGATTCTTTCAATCTTTAACGAGGAAAGTGGGTCTAGAAACATTCAATAAGGGTATGTGTCTAAAGAAGAAAATATTGACCACTTTGCAGTTTCAGAAACTGACTTCTTGAATGAAAGTGTTTTTGAGTTATGTTATAATCCGATGACTAGTTATGCAGAAATCACAATAAGAAAACTGAGAGATATTGCCTATGACATGTTTGCCAAAGCAGAAAAAAATGTAATGATATAAAGACACGATTAAATAAAAACACATGAAACATACACACACACACACTCACACACACACACACACACACACAGAGTAAAGAATTTACTTTCAAGGATAACTTGGGATTTCTTCTTTCTATGTGCTCCTGAGGGAGGCAATGATTGAAGATTTACAACACAATGGCAAAAAGACAATCAAAACCTAATAAAACCATCCAGGACAGATTACTACTTATCCTTTTAAAGTATTTTCAAGTATGGCACATTATAATTTCTTTTTGGCACTCCTCTCATTATTTTATTGTTCTGACAATCAGAAAGTTGTCCTTTGTGCCGTTTTAATTAAAAACCTTCTATACCTTACCTTGGGACAAAAAATAGGGAAAGGTTTTGGCTCTGTTCTGAAAATGTGCTGTGGCTGAACTGACAGCTATAATTTCTAAGTTTCTAGTGACTCCTGGGCTGTGTCATGGGAAGCCTTTGAAGGAGAAAGTTGGAGTGACTTCAGTTTTTTCACATAAGAAAATATGACTTTTTTTTTTTCCTCTGTGGGTTGGTGCCAGGAAGAGAAGAGCTAAAAGCAGGAGGCAGTTGTAGAAATGATCACAGGGTTTTTTAGGAACAAGAATTTAAAACTTTATTTCTCAGATGCTTGTATTTCTCCAGAGTAAATTCCCTCTATATTTCCCAAAAGTTGACAAAGTCAGCTCTTCTTACAAGCATGTGTGAAATTATGTACATAAATGATTTCTTTGTGGGTGGTTGAAAGGATGAGGCAGAGAAAAGCAAGAAAAGAAGCTGAGTTCCTTGTGAACCCATTTGGGCTGAAGAGTTAGCCAGTGCAAAAATGGTAATTCAGTAGATGCAGAACCAAAAATGATCACAGGAACTTAAGTTTCTTGAAAATTCTTTGAGATTTGGGAGAGGGTAAAATTCCTTTTTAATGGATTAAAAAGAAACATCAAAACATTTTGTTTGTGTTAACACATACTATTTCTTTTGCTTTCAGAGGTCGATGAAGACATGTATGGTGAGACATATATTGTGAAATACTTGAATGTGCTTCTTTTGGCTGTATGAATACTATAAACCTGACATAAGAAAAATTTTTAGAGAGGGGAATTGGCATCTGTTTAGGTGTTTAAAACTGCCCTATAGTAATATTACCTTTAATCTTGTGACGATATTAGATGAATGAGGCCAGATCTAGTCTATGCTTTTAGGATACCTGCAGTATAATTTATAAATTATATTCTCTTCTGTGTATCCCCAGGTGTGCTCTCCAATGCTGCTCTACTCACTCTCACTCCGCTAGCCAATTTCCCTTGTAAGAAATTCTGGATTTCTCAATAATGTGCTCATACTGCTATGTCTCAGTTTGTCATTCAGGACAAGTTTCCTTAGTGTTCAGATCAGGAAACTGTAACCATTCTAGGGATTCAGGGCAAGGAATTAGGTGATTACCAAATTGTTAGGGGGATGGGCAGGCAGCAACTGAGTGGGAGGCAAAGGCCACACAGGATTCAATGACACACCTTGCAGCCTGCTTGCAAACTCATTAAGTCCTGAACAGACATTGGAATGTGACGTTTACCCACGGCAAATATTCTTATCTGTCCAACCTTGATTACCAGCAGCCACAGCTACAAGGAAATGGCCTTTGCCTCCCTTCTGCCTTCCAAATCTCAGGTAAGTGCATGTTATGACAGAGCTTAAATTATATGCAGAACTGTAGCATCAAGACCAGTTGGGAAATGTGGTCATTTTTATCTTCCTTGCCTCTGTGATTAAGGGGGTACATCGAAAGGGTGAGAATGTATGTTGAAGATCAAATAATCATCCTAGCACACTCCCAAGTCCTACCACTCTCCTTCCCTTCTACCACATTCCTCGATGTGGTAACAATAAATTTCGTTAAATCAACTCAGTGTTTACATTATTATGACTGTGCAAATGTTATGCACTATTAAGCCACATTGTATATGACATCACTCCTCTTTCTCATATAATACTTTTCCCTGTAGTTAATAATTCTCTCATCTTTTCATTTGCCTTGCTAATTTTTCCAAATATTACACCCTTGTCACATGCCTGGCAGCAACGTTTTGAATATATTTAAAATGCAACATGAATTGGGGAGGAGCGGTAAATGTGAGGCAGTGGGCTTGTGTGTCTGGCTGCTGTTGAAAGTAGGATAGAAAAAAGTCTCAGCTTTTAGTATTCAGGTTTTCACTTAATCCTCTCCTCTGTTTTCAGCCTTCCATCCCCTACACTGCTCCAGTGCTTCTCTGAGTCAATTTCTAGTCCTTGATGGGTGAGGTGGGAAGGGATCTAGACTGCCAACTGCTTAGTGTACAAACATACAGACCTTCAACTGGGCTCTGGTTTTAGCTTGACACCCCTCTACCTCCAATCCCCCACCCCCTCCCTTTTTCATAGGAATTTGGATATCTTAGCCCTGAGTCTCTAGCCTACAAATTGACTGGTTTACTGGTATACTTCTCTGCAGACACTTAGGTCACACTAAGTTAGTTATCCCTGCTCCATCTTCTTTTCCACTAAATTTGTTAAAATATTTTCTGTCTGCTGTGTCCATTATTTTTTTTTCTTATAGTTTACGTCCTTTTAATTCTTCTCTTTTTGTTCTTTTTCTTTTTTTTTTTTTTTGGTGGGGTTTATAAAAAGAGAAGAAATTTTTTTGAAAACGTGGTCAATTAACTCTGCTTAATTGGAAGTCGTTGCCCCCCGCCTGCCCCTCCCCACCCTCAAACCAACCCATATTTTCTCAGTTAGGCTTATTTGATTTTGCTTAGATAGTTTTGAAGTATCAGAAATGTTTTAACACATTTTTACATGTAAAGAAATTAAAGCTCAGAAAGATTAGGTAATGCATTTAAGATCAAATAGCTAGAAAGTGGCAGAGCTCGAACTAAAAATTTGGCATCATGATTTTCTAGGGTAGCACCAGCACCTAGAAGCCTCACTGGCACTGTAGATGAACTATAAATATCGAGTAAACGAATAAATGATTTTAATAGATTCTCATCCAAACTTTTAGTGAACTATCCTGTAAGATATGCTGGCAATATTCTGTGTCTTGATTTGGGCTCTCATTTTATAGTGCGCTCATTTATCAAAAATCTCCTTTCAGATGAATCTTACCTCATAAAAGGGCAGAACCTAGAGGATCGGGAAGGGTCAGGACTTGCATTTGGGAATGAGAAAAACATTGAGTGGATGATCCTTCAGGGTATGTTGTGGGAAAGCCTAGCCTGTAATCAGATTGAAGGTATCCAGAGGCATTGATACAGAAAACAGACAGTCCAGCCCAGGGGTGTGAATTGTATCAGGGAGATGGAAGATGTAACAAGTATTGTCAGTCAGGTGGAGTGTGGGAAAGGACTATAAGAAGCTAGCACTAAAGCAAATAAAAAGCAATTGTAGATTATTAGTAGGTATTAGGGCCTACCACCTGAAAGGGAAGATAGGAACCAAGATCTAAAGCATTGGCAGGTTTTCAAGAATAAATTATGATTCATTTCTTAAATCACCTCCAGTTTTCTCATATCCTTATAAAACCATGGCGATAAACCTACCTCGCATGCTCTAAAGGTGTGACTGATGTGTTAGTCAGCATACTACAGTTTACAAAAGAGATGAGCTCAAAAACAAATGTGATGCATTATGTAAAAAGACCGTTAAGAAAAAGTATAGGGCCTATTTTTGTATATTTTAATTGTAAACAAGATTTTAATTTTAAAAATATAAATTACTCCTGATTCCGCCACTTTTGTGCATATATAAAAATATTTTTATGATGTAAAGTTACCAGGAATGTCCACTTGGACTGCAAACATTAACTTCCATTATTGTTTAAATATTTTATGGATGTATAATAAGCTTAGAAAAGTGATCATATTGTAACTGTAGAACTCAGATTTTCACAAACTGAACCCTGCTGTGTCATGGGTTCAAACTCAGATGAAGACATAGAATGTTACTAGTATTGCAGAAGCTCTCCTTGTGTTCCAAAGGCACCAACCAACACCCTCACCATCTTCCCACAGGTAACTATTGTCCTTCTAAACATCATAATTAGTTTTATCAGCTTTTATATTTTTCTTAAGAGAATCATACCTTACACACTGTTTTTGTATTTGGCTTCTTTCACCCATTGTTCTTGAGATTCATCTGTATCATTAGATATAGTAGTAGATCATTCTCATTTTTGTATAGTATTCCATGTTGAGAATATATTACACTTTATCCATTCTGCTGTTGATAGGCTATCAACATATCAATTATTTCAAAGAGAGAACTTAAAGAATTGTCTGAGTAGGACTAGGAGGACTGAAAAGACAGAAGGGAGCATTAAGTCTCAGAAAGATAATAACTGCAGGAAGCACCTGTAAGGTTCATGACAAAGGAAAGAGGTTGAGATTATTAAAACCTAGATGTTTGAAGGAGGTGTTGGTACCTTGGGACCTTGGAGGAGGAGTTCCTTGAGGGGGCCTGGATGGTGCTGATGTCTCTGAGGAGCACGAGGAGGCTGGTTCTGGGAGTGTGGGAAAAACTGGAAACTGCAACCAATTGCTAATACCAGAGTGAAGAATCATTGCTGGGGTGATGATTCAGTTCCTTTTCCCTCTACTAACTCCCCAGTCTCTCTTTGGCACCCCTATTAGCAGAACCTAACATAGGGTTACTGGCAAAGTGGAAATGTGGTGCACAGAGTTCAAGTTTCATCATTACAAAGCAGAGTACAGAATGGTCGTTTTGGAGTTGAAAAATAATACCTGGAAACCTGTAATTTCCAGGTTTTGTAAATTTGGCTTATTACCAATCATGATGCTATGAACATTCTCTTACTCGCATTTTGGTAAACATATGTTTACATTTCTGTTGGGTTTATACCCAAGACTAGACTGCTGGATCACACACTATGCGTATGTTCAGTTTTAGTAGATACTGCTAAACGATGTCCAGTGATACAAATTATACTCTCACCAGCAATACATGGAAATTCTAGCTGCTTCACATCTATGCTATCATTTTAGCCATTCTAATGAGTATGTAGTGGCATCTCATTGTGATTTTATTTGCACTTCCCTGGCAACCAATGAAGTTCAGCACATTTTTATAAATTTATTGGCCATTTTGATATCCTCTTTTGTAAAATGTCTGTTCAGATCTTTCGTTCATTTTTCCATTGGGTGATCTAATTTTTTTTCTTATTGATTTGCAGGATTTCTTTATACGCTAGATATGAGTCCTTTGTGAGATATAGGCATTGTAGATATTTTCTCCTAGTCCATGGATTGTTTTTTACTCTCTTACTAATATCTTCTGATTGAGAAAAGTTATTAATTTTATGATAGTCCAGTTTTTCAAAAATTTCCTTTATAACATACACTTTTTGATCTGGTTTAAGGAATCTTTTGCTACTTCAAGGTTATAAAGGTCAAAACCACAAATAACCTGATTTAAAAATGGGCAAAGGACCAGAATAGACATTTTCCAATGAAGACATACAAATGACCAACAAGTACATGAAAATGTGCTCAACATCACTAATCATCAGGGAACTGCAAGTCAAAACCATGATGAGCTATCATCTCACACCTGTTATGATGTTTATTCTCAAAACGACAAGAGATAAATGTTAGCAAGGGTGTGGAGAAAAGAGAACTTGTACACTGTCGGTGGGAATGTAAATTACATTTGTTACAGCTGTTGTGGAAAACAGTATGAAGGCTCCTCAGAAAACTACATATAGAACTTCTATATGATCAGCAATCCTACTTGTGAGTATATACCCAAAGAAGTTGAAACTAGTCCAGTTGGCCCTCCATATCTTCAGGTTCCATATCTGTGGATTCAACCAAGTGTGGGTAGAAAATATTTGGGGAAAAAATTCCAGAAAGTTTCATTAAGGAAAATTAGCTTATTGTGTGCTGCTTATGCTATGTTTACAAAACACTTACATTGTATTTACAACTATTTACATAGTATTTTACATTGCATTAGGTATTATAAGTAATCTAGAGATGATTTAAAGTATACAGGAGGCTGTGTGTAGGTTATATGTGAATACTACACCATTTTATATAAGGGACTTGAGCATCCAAGGATTTTGGTATCCTCCAGGGATCCTGGAACCAATCCTTGAGGATACCAAGGGATGACTGTATCTTGAAGAGATATCTATACTCCCATATTCATTGCAGAGTTATTCACAGTAGCAAGATATGGAAACAACTTGTGTCCATCTATGAATGAATGGATAAAGAAGATGTAAGATACATAATACCCCCCCCCAACACACACACTGGAATACTATTCAACCACAAAGGAAGAAAATCGCAGCAACATGGGTGGACTTTGAGGGCATTAGGCTAAATGAAATGTCAGACAGAGAAAAACAAATACTGTACCATCTCAATCATGCGTAGAATCTTAAAAAGTTGAACTCACAGAACCAGAGAGTAGAACAGTGCTTACCAGGGACTGGGGGTGGGGGGTGGGGAAAATGGGGAGATGTTGGTCAAATTTTCAATCATACGATGAATAATTTCTGGAGATCAAATGTACAGCATGATGACTATAGTTAATAACACTGTATATTTGAAATCTGCTAAGAGAGTAGATCTTAAGTGTCTCACCACACACACACACAAAACTGGTACCTATGTGAGGCAGTGGAGGTGTTAACTAACTTGATTGTGGCAATTAGATCACATGTATATGTGTATTAAATCATCACATTGTAAACTTTTAACAAAATCACATTGTACAACTTAAATATATATAATTTTTATGTCCGTCACACCACAAAAATCTGGGGAAGGGGAGAAGCTTATGAAGATATTCTTTCATGTTTTTCTCTAAAAACTTACCTCCACCACCAATTCCCCCTTCACATTCAAATCTGTAATCCATCTGGAATTTATTTTGTATATAATGTAAAATAGTGGTTCAGACACTTTTTTTTTTAAATATAGAAAATTAAATGGACCCAGCACTATTTGTTGAAAGGAACTCCTTTTTCCCACTGCACTTCAGGGTCACTTTTGTTATATGTATAGGCCTATTGCTGGACTCTTTATCTTTGGTCACTGTATTAATTTTCTAATGCTATCATTGAAAGTTATCATGAACTTAGTGGCTCAAAACAACACCTATTTTAAGTTTCACAGCTCTGTGAATCAGAGGCCTGGGTACAGTGTGGTTCTTCTGGGTCCTCTGTTTAGAGTCTAACAAGGCTGAAATCAAGGTGTTGGCAGGGCTGGGCTCTTATCTGGAAGCTCTGGAGGTGAATCTGCTTCTGAGGTCATTCAAGTTGTTGGTGGAGTTAAATTCCTTGTGGTTGTAGGACTGAGTTCCCGAGTTCCTTGTTAGCTGTCAGCTGGGGTTTAGTTTTTGCTTCTCAAGGCTGTGCATTCCTTCTCATGCTTTTTGTGTGGCCCTCCAGCAACAGCAATTCAAATTCCTCTCACACTTACAATCTCTTCTACTTCTCCCTCTGCTGCATTTCTGACTAGCTCTTCTGCCTTCCTCTTTTGCTTTTGTGGGTTCATGTGATTACATTGGGCCAACCTGGATAATCCAGGATAATCTCTCTATTTTATTTTAAAGTCAGATGGTTTGAAACTATAATTATATTGCAAAGTTCCTTCACAGCAATATTTTGATTAGGTTTGATTAAATAACAATGAATAGTGATCTTGACGTGGAAGTTGGTGTCTTTTGAATTCTGCCTACCATAGTTGGTTTGTCTATACTTGCATTATTACCACGGTCTTAATTACCATAGTTATATAATAGTTTTTGATCTGTGGCAGTGTAAGTTGTTCAGCTTTGTTCTTCAAGATTATCTTGGCTAGCATACATAATAGGAGTATTAAAAGAAGATTGATAATGGGACAGAAGCAATATTCAAATAGATAATGGCCAATATTTTCCAAAACTGATGAAAAGCATCAGAGATAGATATTACCAAATTGCCCTTTGAAGTTTTTGCAACAATTTACTACTTCATTAACAGTGTATGAAAAGGCCTATTTCCTTCCACTCATGACAACACTGGGTTTTACTTTTAAAATGAATACTAATCGGATAGGTAAAATATGCAATTTCCTCACTTTGAGTTCCATTTTAAAAATTATGATGAAGTTAAGCATTTTTTGTTTGTTTATGTTAGTTTCTATTCATATCCTGTTGCCAGTGGTTTTGCTTTGTTTGATTAGTTATTATCATTCAGAGAGTTTAAAAATTTATGATGTTAAACTTAGTTTATGTTTATGAGTTGTGTTTGGGGTCATGTTTATAAAGGTCATGTTTCAAGATTAAAAAAAATCCCTCACTTTTTTTCCCTGGATATTTTGTGGTTTCTGTTTTGTGTTGTTTTGGTTTTTGCTTAAACTTTGATCTTAAATTTAAATTTATTTTGGACTAAAGAATGAAGCCACTTTTTTGAGAAATCATACAAAGGTCCAAAAGGCCCCTTCCTTCTCCTTAGGCAACACTTTCCCCTGACTCCCACCCTGCTCCTCTCTGGAGTATTTTCACAGAGTGAAGAGCTTGTGAATTGGAAAATGCCCCTATCTCTAGAGCAAAGATGGAATCATGACAGAAATATTGGTCTCCTGAGGCTATGATATTCTGTATTTGCTGTTTTATAGCAAGTGTCATAGTTGAAGCTCATTTGGATTTAGCTTTATGAGCAGAATAGGAGTTTGAATGCAGGCACACAGAATCTTAGGAATTCTCTATCTGTAGACAAGTTCTCTTGCTCAGCAGCTTGTTAAGGAATGCAGGAAGCTGGACGGCTTAGAACCATTCACAGCCTAGTTGTGCATTGGGTCAGGCACAAAAAAAAAACTTCCTTTTGGCCTTTTCATTTTTTGTTCAAAGATAAAAGCTTTATTCAAATATATTTTACTAAAAGGAACCATATTTTCGAGACTGATCTGAGATAGGTTTGTATGAAAATGCCACTGGGCTAACCATGTGAAAGAAATCTTCCTCTGAGCTTTCTGATTTCAACATCAATGAAAGAATCAAGCCATTAGATCTAATTCCGTAAACCTGCTTTTGTAAAAATGTTCTCATGAGCATCTGCGGTAGAAGGATTAAAGACCTAGCTTATCTGCAGGGAAGGTAAATGAGATGCTATGTTAAATAACTAGCTTGCTGCTTATTGTTCAGAATGCTCTCATTTCTTTTTCTGCAGTTTTCCTCTTTTGTGAAGCCTTAACTAAAGTATACTATCATCAAAGTTTTTATTGTGTGCCCCTCCTGTACTTCATTTATTACTCAGTTCATGAGAGAATATAAACAGGATCTCAGGTGTCTAATATGTTATTGTATCATAAAATCAAAAGGTATCCTTGAGGACAGTGAGTCTCATATGTTCTCTGATTTAGTAATTGCTCTACAGCATCCCTGAGTGAGTCTGCAAAGCTCTTCTTTCAGTGACAGTAAACTCACTGCTTTGTGAGGTAGTCTGTGGTTTTACTGGGCAGTTTTTATTATAGGAAATTTATTTCTTGTTTTGGCATAAATGGATGTAGATTCAGAGGAGAGTAATCATGTTGGTGAAGGGACATGGAATTATGTCATATAAGGAATGTCGGCATGAGTCTGGGGAAGTTTCTTTTGTTGAAGAGGTACTCAGGGGAGACAGACAGCTGTCTGAGAATTTGTAGAGGACCATCCTATGTAAGGTGGATTAAATTCAATCTGTATGATCCTAAAGATGATTTTGGCTTACGAAATAAATTGTTAACAGAGTTGGGTAAAAATGCAATGGCTGTTTTGGGAGGCAGTAAGATCCTTAGCACCACAGGGATAAATAGGTTAGCAGACCACTTGATAGGATTACTGGAGATAATACACATTGGGACAGTTCCAACAATAGATTATGTGACTGAAATCTTCCATCTGTCTCTGGCCTCAGGGAATTCTCCCTGACTACTGGCCCTAGCTTGGATGCTGTATTTGTTTTCTAGGGATGTCATAACAAAGTACCATAAACTTGGTAGTTTAAACAACAGAAATTTATTGTCTCAATTCTGGAGGCTAGAAGTCAGAAATCAATGTGTTGGGAGAGGTGGTTCCTTCTGAGAGCTGTGAGGGAAGGATCTGCTCTAGGATTATCTACTTGGCTTGTAGATGGCTATCTTTATGTTCACATGGATTTCTCCCTGTATGTGTGTGTCTCCATTTTTTTTTTTTAATAAAGGCATCAGTCATAATGGTTTAGGGCCACTCCAATAATCTCATTTTAACTTTATTACCTCTGTACCTTATCTCCAAATATGGTCACATTCTCATGTACTGGGGCTAGGACTTCATATGATGTTTTGGGGGACAAAACTCAATGCATAACAGATGTATAAGGGAAAATTGGACCTATAGGATAAAGAGACTGGTGGAGCTTGTAAATTCTAGAAATTGGCCACGTCAGTCAATATTTTACAGAATTTCTACTGTTGTACTTACTATTGCTGTGTAACATATTACCCTCAAATTAGCAGCTTAACATAAACATTTCATTATGCTCACAGATCCTGTGGTTCAGAAATTTGGACGAGGCATAGTTCAGTGGCTTGTCCCTGCTCATACTTAGGGGTCGGTTGAGAAGACTTGGTGGTTAGAGGTGGCTCAAGGGCTGCAGGCTGGAGTCACTTGGGTGTCTTCTCTCATTTGCCTGGTGGGTGATGCTATTTGTCAGTTGTGACATCAACAGGGGTGTCAACTGGAACACTTCCACTTGACCTCTCCTTGTTGCCTGGGCTTCCTCAAAGTATGGCGATCTCAGGGTAATCCCCTTTATGTAGCCTCAGGGGTCCCAAAGCCATTATCTCAGCAAACAAAGTGGAGGCTGTATTGCCTTTTTTGACCTAGACTTGGGAGTCATACCATGTCACTTCTGCCACATTCTATTGGTTAAAAATGGGTCACATGCCCACCCAGATTTTGAAGAGGGGATATTGGCACTATATCTTTATTGACATGAGAATTTCTGATCATTAAAAGACAAAAAGAACACATATCTCTTTAAAGGAAATTTAAATTATAGGACATATTGTAAAAGACCACCTAAGAGAAAAACAAGCTTCTTGTCTTGCTTTTGGAAAGAAATAGAAAACAGATTGCATGCAGAAATGAGGGGGCCTCTGTGTGGCTTACTCTGACTTACTAATGCTGCTTTATCTACTGGTCATGTGTGTCTTCCCACAACATAGAATAATTCATGCTTTTAAAATTAATCCTATATTACTCAACACCCACTGGGTTTCCAGGAATTACCTTCCCCCACTACCCCAAAAAAACCCCAAAAATGTTTTAACAGAAAAGTGTAAAATAAAGAAGAGCAAGTATAACCCAGTTTTGCTTTCTTCTGTTTTTATGACTTGTCCAAACAATTACACTAGCTAATTTATTTATTTCATAAAAAGTCCTAACCCTGAGCAGGCCAGAGATTTTAGCTGGTCTTGATATAGTCACCAGATGGCTTTTGCTTTCTGTGTAATTCCAGCTCTCTGTTGACTCCATAGCTCTTGTTTTACATCTGCTTCAAAACATGTTATAAATAGTGTATACATTTTATCAAATAAGCTGGACTCTGTAGTGTATGAATTATTTTCTATTCTTTCCTTTCAAATCTGCCTTTGAATTTACCCTTTCCTACCCTGGTTGAAATATTTGGCAGGTCGAATAGCTTTCTGGTTCCTTCAATCACAAGAAAATCTCATTTTAGCAAATAAAAATTGTTATCAAGTATAGTATCAAAATTTAGGATTCTCTAATCTAGGGTTTGCCTGTCCTCCAGTTTAGGCCTGACCAGGTACAAGGGGAGCACGCTCTGCCTCTTCATGATTTCACAATTCTACTTCCTCTTCCACTCCTAGGCATGATTTCCCACTTCTCTGGAGGAGAAAGATTAACAGGTAAGAAAAGTTTTATTTGACTATTATAGTTGTATCCGGCAACAAAGCGGGAGCTGCATTGCCTTTTCTGACCTATCCTCAAAGGTCCTGCAATATCATTTCTGCCACATTCTATTGGTTAAAAGAGAGTCACAAGGATACCCAGAATTAAGGGCAGGGGGCATAGATAAGATGTGTGTCAAAGGTGACAGCTAGACAATTGTTGACTCGTTCTCTTGGGGTGCTGTTCTTCCTGGGACCTTCCTGCTAGAGGACCTACTACTGCAGTTCCCTTTAAACAAGTGATGTTCCCATATCTGGCTGTTTTTGAGTCCCCCTTTAGCCATAAGCTTCCAGCAAAATGACTCTCCACTGTGGGCCTTTGGCTTCTGCAGGCTTACCTCTCACACCCCAGGCTGCCTGTCTGACCCTGGATCCACATCTGGGTCCCAGGAGACAAACTCCTTTGCCCACGGTCATTAGAACTGTAAATATTGACGAATGCAGCTCTCTCTGCTGTTTACAGTCAGGTTAATAATAGTTACAGCCTTGAATCTTTGGACTTCCTGTAGCGGAGGCAGAGTCCAGTCTCTGGTCTCCCAATCTGCAGAGGCTGTAGGCCAAGTTTTCTGAGAGGTTCAAGGAAGCTCCTCTCACCTGGATTAAGGTGAAGGAAAGTACTTTTTCCTCCTCTTCCCCATCTCATCCCCTCCATAGTACCCAGAACAATCTCCAAAGGCATTTTCAGTTTCAATATTTACAGAAATGGAGGTGAGAGATTAAGCAATGCTGGCATAATCAGTTTCACGATCCTTAGGATGTATTGCTTGGGCAGTCTAGCTCCTCAATTCAGACATTGTCCTTAGACTTCAGGGCTACTGGTGAAACTCCAAGACCAAAGAGTCTTATTTTAATATCTTGCTACACTTCAGCCAAGACTAATAAAGCAGAAATGCCATTTCCTTATAGTGGTGTTTAATGAGTCCTGAAAATGATTGGTCAGACTTGCCCAAGTTTAGAGGAAGGATTTTTCAGGAGTATTTCAAAGCCAGTGGAGGTCACATGGTATTTTGAGAGAAGTTTGTGAGAAGAAACTTATGAAGTGGGAGAGATTTCAAGAGGCCACTGTTCTCTCTGTAATTCAAGTCCTTGCTTGTCTCCTCTAATTCTACTCTTCCTGGTGTGGTGAAGGGGTTATTCTAAAATGAAAACCTTTCTGTGTAATTCCTCTTTAATGTTTTTTGTATCTCCTTTAAAGATAAAGGCCAGTTCTTTAGTTTGACATAGAAGATTTTTCAGGATGTGGCCCTTGGCAATCTTTGAAGCCCTACATCTCACCAATACACTGGAGGAGAAAGGAACCCAGGTGTGGGATAGGACAAATGTATGATCAGAGCTATCTTTCTTCTTCCCTAATTACTTAGACCAAATTTGGAAGGGAAAGGAACCAACATAGAATGGGATTGAGAATGAAGTTTTAAATTTTGGATTAAAATTAGACAATTAACGACTGAATGTGACCACTAACCTATGAAATCTGCTTAAGATGTTAAAGTATAGGAAAAGAGATTTTATAAAGCATGGTTAAAAGAAGAAAAACAAAAATTGTTTCATGTTTGTACTGCACTAATTTTAGATAATTTGATAAATAATTTTAAAAATGTAAGCATCGTTTAGCAGGGACAGGCCTTAGGGGAGTGGTGTGTGGGAGTGTGGAAGATGGCAGGTTAGAGTACAGGTATAATTTTCCTGGGAATTTGAAATTTGAAAACACACTGTAAATTATTTAGCAATATGGTTTTCTGAATAGGCATTCCGGATTAAAGAAAAAAACTGATTTCAGAAGAGTTATATGAGGTCAAGTCCTTATTATAGGATTTTTCCCATTGTTCACAAAGCTCCACCATGTTAGGCTTCCTCAGTTTCTTAATGTGGCAAGTTCTTTGTTGTCCTAGGGACTTTGCATGTGTTCTGCTTAGAAGACCTGCCCCCACCCGCCATCTTCTGGCTAACCTCTGTGGATCCTTTAGGTTTCAAATAACGTAGTCTATTTTTAGGGAAGTCTTCTCTGACCCCCTCAGCATAAATTGGGTGCCCTTTTGTTATAATCACATATGTTCCCTCTGTCTGTTTGTCTTTCTTTCTTCCTTTCTGGCTCACTATAATTTGTAATTATATATTTATTTTCGTGTCTATTTGTCTCATGTCTGATTCCACCACTAAATGATAAGCCTTATGAGGGTGAGACTAGAATTGTTTTGTTTGTCACTGTATAAGCAACACCTAGCAGAATGCTTGAAACAGAGGGTATCCAATGAATATTTTTTTTTGAATCAGGAATAAATCAAAATGTTTGCTAGATTATGCTAAACCTTTCACAGTATTTCCATGACCAGGCTACTAATAGTGAGAGAGAATGATTAATTTAGAAAACGGATATTTGGGCAACTTCAATTTAGGGTGGTGTGCAGCTTAAATTAAAGGACAGAAGCACAGGCTTGAGGCAAGGGATTTGAAAAAAATTCTACACGTAGCCTTAATGAATAGGAGCTGGTTACTAATTGTGGAACAGATTTCATTTCTTATGCTCCTTGATTCTACGTTTCTGAGATGCCTTAAAGGATACTTATGAAAAGACCTATTGTCAATAAGAAAGAGCAAAGTGATTGTGGGGATAGGGATCTTTCTATTTTGTTTGAAACAAATTATGTGAGGTGGAAAACATGTAGAGCTGAAATTTGGGTGGGGGCAACTCTAGCCGTTATAATGATTTTGAATCAAATAAATATTGACCAAGATTGCTTTATAGATAACAGTACAGTAACATGCTGTGGAATAAGAAGTGGCCTGTGAAAGGAAAAAAAGGCCAGAATTTGAAATCAAGAGGTTAATTTTTTTTTTAATATAGAGCATTTCTTTATCATTGTTATTAACCCCTATAATGGAAATAGAAATATTTAGCGTTCACATGATGATGCAATAGCCTTGCAATGTAGGAGATACCTAAAAAGTACCACATGGGCTTATGTGAGGCAATTATTTTATACATTTTTGGGAAGTGGGGATTAGGTAGAAAGGAGGATTAGAATGAAGGTTGGTCTATAAGACTGCAGGAAACAAAATTTGTTTCTACCCACAAGTTGAAAACCAGTTCCCAGATGTCAAATTACTAGCCAGGTTCCAGAGGAAACGGCTGTTGACCTTTATTTCTTGTTCACTGCCACTGAAAGCTTAACTTTCAAGTTGCTTTTGGCACAGGCATGGGGGGACACTCCTTTGTCCCTGCTCTTTCTGTGTAATATCCAGATGGCCTCAGCCATCTATAACAGACGTGTCCTGAAGTGCCATTTCCTGGAATAACAAGTAATATGGCTAATATCCAACTTTGAACTCATTCTATGCCAGGTGCTGTGAGTTAAGAACTTTTAAATGGATTATTTCATTTAATCCTTATTAGATATTTCTGATATAGGTATTGTTATCACCATCTCCATTTTATAGATGTAAAACTGGAAGCTTAAGGAAGCCAACCTACTTGCCTAAGCCTGTACAGCTAATAAAAACAGAGACAAGATCTGAACTAGGTAATTTGATCCTAAACCCTGTACTGCCTCGCTTAATGGCTGGTCATCAGAGAATTCACTCTCTGTGACGGAGGTAGTGCAAGCTTAATGGAGGGAATGATAGATGAATGTTAAATGCTATGTAACCTACATTAGACCTATGCAAGTGAAAGTGGAACTGCCAAAGGTCAGGAATGTTTGGAGGTGCATAAACAATCTATATTGCTTGCTCTTCATGTGCAGAGTACTCCCTAAGAACCCTGCAGCCACTCCAACCTCCTCAAATCTGATGATTAGACTTGCATATTGGAACTGGAGGACTGATGCTAAAGTCATTAGGTGGCCTTGTTCCTCAGGTGTCTGAAAGAACAGGAGCTGGTAGACTGCCTATTATTTCCCTCCTTCTCTGCCTCTCATGGGGTAAATCTTGGGGTGGGGGATGATACACGCTCTTTGAGAAAAATAGAGAGTACAGCGGGGCTACTCTTTCACCATCTTCGCTACCGGACCTTGCATTGGACTCAAATCCCCTGAGAATTACTCCTGAATAAAGACCATACTTCTTTAAGGTTTTTTGTTTTTTTTTTTCTCCTCTGAATCATTAATGCAGTAGGTTCTGGGAAGTCTTCGCCTACACAAGTACTTCTGTGCCAACAGTCTTTAGGTTGAGTATAAATAATTGAGTATTTGTTTTGGAATTTGAATACATCCCAATTTGACTTTAATTTCTTATTACAAGAGGAAATCTGGAAATCCACTATTTGCATTCTTAAGATTTCTCTTTTTTGGTAGCTCTAAGTATTTGAAAATGGTCATGGTGAGGATTAATTATATAAATGAGTATTTCCCCAAAATCTTTGTGAAGTGTGAACACTGAAGGAAAATTAGGGTTAAAATAAAGCAAATCATGTCATTCCAATTTGAATGAAGGACTTTTTTCTTTGACACTACAGAAAGTTTTTGATGAATTATTATTTTAATATGTAAAATGTTAAGGACAAATTAAAAACTAAAACATTCTCCATCAAATACTTGTACCCAAAGTCTAACAAAGAATCATGAGAGATGGTTTCAATTAAACTAATCTCCACATCAAGGATAGCATTCAAAGGTATCACCCTGCCCCCTTCTCCCCCCTCCCCCATCACCGAGAGTTGCCCCACACTCCAGACCATTGATCCCTGATAGGGATCCCTGGCTCCAGACACCTATGACTGCTTCATCTTATTTTATTGTCTCTCAGAATGCCCTACAACGGCTCTCCTTGCTTCCCCAAGAGTCTCTGTCATCAGCCCCTCCTATTCCCTATTCTCAGGGTCTCTGACTCTTGGATTTTGGATTTTATTTATTTATTTATTTAGGCTGTGCTGCTTACGGCTTGTGAGATCTTAGTTCTTTGACTGGGGATTGAACTCAGGCCCTCGGCAGTGAGAGCGCCGAGTCCTAACCACTGGACCTCCAGGGAATTCCCAGGATTCTATTTAAATTTGCTAGTATTGTATTGTGTAGGCCTTTACTTAAAACTGTAGACACTCATATATCAAAGTCATATACTTTCTTTTTCAGAATTAGACCCTGAGAAACCTAACAGTAGCTCCCCTGCTGCTTTCATTCTTCCCCTCTTGACAAAATACAAGCCTAGAACTCTCAAAATGAAAATATTCTTTCTCATAAATTGGTTCTACTTCCTGTTGCAACTGCACTTGACCAACGTCTTGTGTGTACACTTAATTCTGCTTTTCTCAACAGGGAATTCCTGAGTGACAACTTTCAGAGATGAATTGACTCACTGCAGTTGCATCTTATTCATTGGCCAGTGACTCAGGTAAGAAATTTTGTTTTCCTTATTTTTCCCTGATGGAAAGTAATTTAAAACATACTTCTTGCAATATTTGAACATAATTTTAAGCTAATGCATGAAGCTTCAAAGAAATTTCACTTTTGCTGTGGACAGCTTAGGCTATTTTTGTCCCCACCCTCATTCTCTCCCTCTAGTTTTATTCTCTAAGTTTCATTTCTTGAGATAACTTAAAGGAACCAGGGTGGACTTATCCATTGGGCATAATAGGCACAGTGTATAGGGCCTACGATACCATTAGGGGCCCACAAAAATATCTTAACTCTATTTTAAATTCAGCAAAAAAGAATAATATTTAATGATTAATCTAGCCTGGAGTATATGTGTCTTTATACCAAAGCAGTCATAAAACATTTTATAATACATGTATGTTTTCTGGAGGAAAGGGCACATGAAGGCAATAGTACCTAAAGCCTGCACAAGTCATAATACACACGGAAATTAGCTAGCTGCTTTATTGCAAAGGAACATCTCAGCTGACAATCTTAGTCGACATTCTTCAGAGTTTTTATGTTTGTGGATTTGATGATCTCTTCCATTTCTGGCTAAATTATGCAATTTACTGGTCATAAATTAAAACTTGCATAGAGTATAAAATTCTGACTAAAGACAATAAATAAGCCTTCAGGTATAGATCTAGTGTTTTAATTTGGTTTTAGTCTTTCCTTAAGACAAATTCTTCTTGTTCTTTTTTTTCCTTTTTTGGGGGCAAGGTACCAAATTTACTATCATTAGCAGTACCTTCTTTTTTTCTTTTTAAACCAAAACCATGGTGCCATCTACTGGTCGTTTAAAGAAGTTCTACATGCTTAGATTAAGGGGAACTTTGAATTGAGGCCTATGGCCCAGCTAATTTACAAAGTGAACGGGCAGCTCACACGACGCCTTTCTCCTCTTGATGATTCAGTGTCTCTTCTCTCTACTTTGTTTCTTAAAAGTCAGTTTTCTATTGAACAATAATCTCTGAACTCCGTAGTTTCTAATCTATGAAAATCCTGATTTTTCCTTAGATTTGTCTTTTCAGCAGCTAACTGAACTGGATGTCTTTTCACTTCCAGGTGAAAATCATCAGATTAAGGCTGCTGTTAAACCATCTCCTTGCACAGAACGTTGTAGAATTCAGGAAGTCTGCCTCTGTCTGATCTCTCATAGGGTGATTGTCTGTCTCACTTTATCTATTTCGAGAAACTGCCTTCCGTGTCCACATCTTCTGCTTTTTTAAGTTCAACTCACTAACCTAACCCCCATCTTTGCAATCTGTCCCTTTCTCAATGGGAAATTTCTGACTGACCTATTTCTGGCTTTGGAACTTCTTCTTGACTATATTTTTACCCCCTGGCTGGATATTTCCTGACGTAATTCTCAGATGCTATATCCTCTTAAGGATCTAGAGTCTTAGGTTGGACAAGTTCTTGGTCTACCAATAGCTGTCTGCTTATCGGAATGTCTGGGGACCTTTGTTACAAGTCCAGATACCCAGGTCTTTCCCTAAGGGATTTGATTTAGTCAGTCTGCTGGAGGCCCTGGGAATCTGCATTTTGATAACTATCTTAGGAGATTTCTGATGCAGCTATTATATTTGGGAGCCCGAAGCCCACAGAAGAAACTGTTCCTCTGAGGACACAAAGCTCTGTGTCAGCAGCCCAAGTCTACCCTTATAGACATATTTTGCCAGTTCTCATCTTTTAAATTTCTTCTCATCTTTTAAATCCTAGATCAAATATTTGGGAATCTCTCTTACTCTCTTCTTGCCTTTCCTTTTCTCTGAGCAAAATTAGTCTCTCTCTTATCTGTGCCACTGTTCCCCAATTGGAGCCCATATCACATGGTCAGATTCACAACCTGAGTAAGATAGCAAGTGATTTTAAAAACAAGGTCCATGGAGCCGCTCCCTGCCTCAGAATCATCTACAGTGTGTGATCAATGAAAGCTTCCCACCCCAGATCTATTGACTTAGAATCTCTGGGGGGTACAGTCTGAAACCAGTAAAACAAATAATACAGCTGAGTAACTTCTATCCATTAAAGTTTGAGAACCACTGTTCTATCAACTGCAGAAACTCAAGACATCAGCTGAAGTGGCAATCCCTTCATGAACTCATTGATTGCCCAGACAGACGCCAGGAGGTCAGAAGCACTCAGAACTTTATTGGCAGCAAGGCCAAGGGTTTGGCTTCAGGGATCAGTGTTACAGTTAATGGTAGTGACACTGGTACTCCCTTCCCGTTCCCCTCTCCTTCCTCAATGGATTTGCTTTTAATCAGGCCTCCTGATTAAAAAAAAAAAGTAAGGTAAAAGATGTGAGCAGCATATTATTGATTTATTAAACTATAGGTCTTCTCCAAAAACCTTAAAATTCCATGGGCTTAGGATATGTCTGGATCCTAAGTTTAAGAAAATGATTTATAATAGTTATTGCTGTCTTTATTTTCCTCTTGTGCATTTTTTAGGGGCAAGGACTGTTTTTTTTTAATTCCTCCTTAGCCTTTTTAACCTAAAGTCTCCAGATGTTTTATAAAAGCACATTCTCATTTTTCACCTTTGGGGACTTTAGCAGGTAAATGGGATTAAATATCTTCGTATGGTTCTTTAGTAAACAATAGAGGAATCACTGTTTTCTCTCTCCTGGACCAGTGCCCAACTGGACTCATTTTCCTATTGACTCATAACAATATAACCTTGTCAAGTAAACATAGGCATATATTTGAAGAAGATAAAAAATAATAAAACCAGCAAAACTCAATTTGACAATCCAGTTAGTCTATTATATTGGTTAAATGCCTACTGTGTGTCAAGAGAGGCACAAAGAACCATATTCCCTGCCTTTGAGAATCTACAAACTACATATAGAAAAACATATTCACACATAATCCTCATACAAACAGAGATGAAAGATTTCTTCATAACACCGACTTTTAAGTCAATTTTATAAGATTGGAGCAAATACTGATAGTTAGCTTCCTTCTTCCACGCACTTCCATTTCATTTTTACCACTGTAGTTCAGGTCCTCACCTCTTCTCAACAGTACTCATCTCTCAACTAGACAAACATCTTCTGACTGGTATTTCAGCATCCAATCCATGCTGTAGAATTTTGCCAGATTATTTTTCTAAAACATTGCTTTTGTCGTGTGATTTTACCCTGCTAAAAGCCTTTCTTCAATTTTATCTCATCACTTATTATAGGGTCAAGTTCCATCGTCCCTCATAAAGTCTGCTGATAACCTACCTTCTGGCGTGTCCCCAGTTCTTCCCTGTATGAATCATATGCTCCAGATACGTGATCATATGCTCACCTCTTCCTCTGCATCCCTCAGTGTTCAAGAAGTCTAGGTCAGCACCCTTCCAGCCCCTAACTTCATATTATTATCATATTATGTACTTCTCTGTCTAAGCAACTTTATTCTGCTTTGTCTGGAAAGCCCTATCTTGCCGTCTTCTTACTGGTAATCCCGATTCACCTTTCAGGAAACAGTTCAGATGTCAGCTTCTGACAAGTTCCCACTCCAGCCCCCGGACGATGCTCTCTTCTTATGTGTCTCATAGCACACTGTGAATAAGGCTCTGCTGTCGAATCTGCCACCTCACGTGGAAATGATCTTTTACATGCACATCTTCCCCCACTAAATATCAGTAAATAACTTGAGGATAGAGACTTTATTCATTTTTATATCTTAACATCTGATAGTGATCAATGATTGTGTCTTTAACTTTTCCAAACTAAGAGCTTCTCTAGGAAGTTCATCCCAGCCTGAACTTCCTTCTACAAACTCCAATAACATTTATCTATGCCTTCTTACCTAATATACTTTTGCTCATTCCTGTATATGGACTCTTTCTGTTGGAAATAACTGAAAATCCAAGTCATATCATCTTAAGAAAAAAAGGGACTTTATTGGATCATTAATCTAGAAGTCTAAATTATAGAGCTGTCTTTAGAAGTAACTGGTTTCAGGAAGTCACCCGATGTCCGCAGGACCTGGCTTCTACCGTTGACTGAACTCTGCGTTCCCTGGGAGCCATACAGGCCCACATCCTCCCCCATCCAAGTCCAGGCGAAGAGAGTAAGCTTCCCTTCTCTCCTCTCCATCACCCCTAGAAAAGCTTGGGGACTAGCTTTGATTGGGCCACGTACCTGTTTGGTTCAATAATGTAGAGAAACAAAACACCACCCTTATTGCTGGTGAAAGATCATTTCAGCAACAGAAGTTTATCTTAGTGTGAGAGCAAAATGGACTTAACAGCTGAAACTGAGAATATTGCAGGTTAGCCACCAGACCATGACAATGGTAAATTGGCCCAAGCCTTTCCTGCAGCCTTTTTTCCCCTAAAGGGCTCAACCTCTCCCTTAGGAAGCAAAGCAGACCCCTTGTTTTCACAGACCTGGCTCTTGAGAGAATGCCTGGAGTTGTGGAGGTGAACAGGTCCAATGTTCTCTTCCCAACTGTAACAATCAGGTAAGTCTCTCCTCCTTTCCTTGGGTGGAGTGAAGAAAGGGGGGAAAGAGGGCTGGTTAACATATTTGAATGTCCTTAAGACACAAGGGAACTATCAGGAGTGAGGAGGAAGTTACTCCCTCCTAGCGGTGTCCATCCCTGAACCATTCTCTTTGTCCAGAAGACAGCGGAATGGCCTGTCTGAGTCATGTGGATACCCCCAAAGGTAATGTGGGGTGTCCACGTGACTCAGTCCACACCACCCCATTCCACGGATTGACAAGAACTTGCTGCAGAGCAAAATCCAGATGTAAATACTGCAAACGGGGAAACAGCCTGAAGGCAGAAACAACAAACTTCCACTACACAATTTACGTTGGTTATTTGTACAAGGTAAACACCCTGAGTTTTTTCATTTGTGAAATAGGAAGAATAATAATATCTACTCAAGTATTATGAGGATTTGGTGATACAATGTGTGTAAAAGTACTATGGTGGTCCCATGGGGGCTCGGTGGAAGTGAGCCCTTGACCCCAAGTCTTATAAAATTATAATTTATATAATTTATTAAAATGCAAAGAACACATTCTCAGAAAAAAACAGGAGATATCAGCTGGGTATACTTAGTGAGCCTAACTTCCCTTCCTTATGCACAAGTGTGTGAGTTGTTGGCTATGTCCTCCAGGAAGAGGCCCAGTCAGGTTGGGGGAAATGCCAGAGGGAGTTTCTTATGCTCAATAAAATCTCCTAAAATTCCAGCATAATTGCTTTGGATGGCTGTAAACATAGCCTTTACAAAGCTTAGTCTAGAAATTATGAATAATAAAAATTTATAAACACATGCCTATATGTCTTTAGAAAGTTATGTGACCTGGGTCTAGCATCATATATTCTGGTAAAATTAGTATTAAACTAGTAATGCTTAGTCCACAGAGTCCATGTAGTAATAACTATACATCCTATGGTATATGTTTTTTCTAGCATCACCAAGTAATTAACTCAATCCTGACACTATCTACCTGGAGATAGCATCCAATCCCACAGGTTAAGGGCTCAGTCTCACAGGACTGCCCACTGCCTCCACTTCAGATGCCAATCACAAGTCCAGGTTGTCACCTGTGCTTCTGACCGACCAGCTATAGATCTGAAGTTTCCATGACACACTCCTTGAGTTCAATTAATAGGCTAGAGTTGCTCATAGAACTCAGAGAAATATTTAATACTATATTACCAGTTTATTATAACAGAACATAACTCAGGAATAGCAAGGTAGAAGAGATGTATGGAGCAGGTATATGGGAAGGGGTGTGGAATTTCCATGCTCTGTGGCTGTGCCATTCTCCCCAAATCTCTACATGTTCACCAACCCAGAAGCTCTCTGAACCCAGTCCTTCTGTGTTTTTATGGAGTCTTCATTACATAGGCACAATTGATTAAATCATTGGCCATTGGCAGTTGATTCAACCTCTAGCCCTTCTCCCTTTTAAGGTCAGGGGGATGGGACTGAAAGTTCCAACCCTTTGGTCACATGGTTAGTTCTCCCGGCATCCAGCTTCCATCCTTGGGTGCTTTCCAAAAGCCACCTCATTAACATAAACTCAGGTGTGGTTGAAAAGGATTTGTTGTGAGTATCAAGGCACTTTTATGATTTTTATCATTTAGGAAACTCCAAGTTTTAGGAGTTCTGTGCCAGAAACAAAGATCAAACACATATTTCTTATTATAAATCACAATATTATACATCCCATATACCCAGTTGTGTTCATGAAAGAATGTGAAGGTAGTCCAAAGGTGCCAAGTGACAGGAAGAGAACTCTGTGATCACTGTCTAGGAATTGCCAAACTATTATCTCAACGTGGCTTTCCCTGAAGTATGACCCTGATGAAAGGGAAAGGTAAGGCAGGATTTTGACCTCATCAGAAGTAATGTTGAATAAATGCCAATTATCAGTCACAGCTCCTGAGAATGCCTAGTACTGGTGGCTCTCTCACACTGCTTATAGAAGCATAACTTGGTTTAACCATTCTGGAGGGCCATTTTACAATACATATCAAAAGCTGTAAGTGTCACACCTTTCAGACAAAAATTCCACTTCTAAGAATTTATCCTAAGGATGTGTAGAAGCACCACCTGTTGTGGTATCTGCCCAGCTCAGGCCCGCCTTCTCTGGACCCTGGGGGAAGACCCCATGTCATGGTGCTTGAGTAGAGAAAGTCAATTATGTACAAGGATGAGAAGAGTTAAGCAAAGGGGACTTCCAGGCTAAGAACACATCTCTCTGCTTCAAAGAGCAATGAGAGATTATAAAGAGATTTCTGTGAGGACCTTGCCAACTCAAAAACAAGGTAAACACCTCCATGGACCACAAATGGAAAACAGGATGTTAGTAGTGAACAGGGATGAAGTCAAGACGCTGCCAGACATTAGAAGCTGATGTGGCCACAGGGGCAGCAGAAAGTGACTGAGGTTATGGAGAAGACACAGACCCCTACCATTGCCCCACCCTTCATACTGAAGAAGACTCCTATTGCAGAGAAAATGTAGCAGTCATTCCACAGGAACAGAGCCCTCAAGTGAGAGAGACAGATGGGGTGGAAGTATTAAGTAGCCATTTCTGGAGTTGATAAGCAGTGAATGAGTAAGATTGCACGTGGCCCTGAAGTGAGAAACAGGACTCTCATTGCAAACACATGGAATAAGAATACACACGAGTAAAAGAGACATAAGTATAGGATCCAGGACAGAAAAGGAAAGTGGCCTAGTCACATTAGTTATATGACATCTAGAAGTTTCTTAGAAGGAATTGGTGATTGCTATGAGAACCTACTGTGTGTCTTTTATACATTACTTAATATGAACATCAACTGTAAATTCTCTCTCTTATACACATACGTAGAGGCAGAGAAAATGGGTATCCTCTGCAAGAAGCAATGAGATGGGAATTTCTGGTGATTTTATAGCCCCTCCTATTACCGGTTCCTCATGAGACTGAATACACAAGTTTGTGGGTTTTGAGCAGTAATGCTGGATTCTTGTGTTAAGTTGCACTTCTCTACTTAAGCAGATCTGAGTGACTTTTTGTTCATTACAACAAACAAAACCTTGGCTAAACCAGGAAATCTGGACCCAGATTTTATATATGCATGTGTTTGGTGAGGAAGTATGTTTAACAGTGGAGAACTGGAAACAATCTAAATGCAGCAAATAGGGAAAGGTTAAGTAAGTGACAGTGCGTTCATACACTGGAATGGCAGGCAGCCATTAAAAAGCATATCTTCAGATCCATTAAAGATTGGGTAGGACTTCCCTGGTTGCACAGTGGTTAAGAATCCGCCTGCCAATGCAGGGGACATGGGTTAGACCCCTGGTCTGGGAAGATCCCACATGCTGCGGAGCAACTAAGCTTGAGTGCCACAAGTGTGCCCTAGAGCCAGTGCTCTGCAACAAGGGAAGCCACCACAATAAGAAGACCGTGCACCGCAACGAGGAGTAGCTCCCACGCGCCACAGCTAGAGAAAGACTGTGTGCAACAATGAAGACTCAAAACAGCCAAAGATAAATAAAATTAAAAAAAAAAAGATTTGGGCAAATGTACATGACCTGTTATTTGATGGAGTGGTCCCAAGTTTTTCCTCGTCCCCTCTTTTTCTGCCATCCTGCTTCCTCTGAGATTATAATTTCTATTATGTTTCACTTTGTGCCTTTTCCTCTGATTTTCTTTCTTAAAACACAACTCATATAAACATTCATATAGATGAGACTTTATTAAACACTCAGGGGTATAAATGCAAGGGGTTTGCATCATAGGCCAGCAGGACACACCATGGCAACAATGTTAGGACTGAGTAATAGACACTTTTATTCTTAAATGTGTCTTGGGAATTCCCAAAGCTAGGAAGTTCTCATTGGCATTGCTCTCCCAGGTCCAGGTCCTAGCCTTCTCCTATCTCGATGAAACCCTTCTTTTCCTCACCAGCCTCCTTTGCTTTCTCCTCCTCTTGGCTCCTTCAGTCCTCTCTTAAGCTCCTACATGCCCCAGGGAATCTCAAAATCCTTTTACTTATTAGGCAAAGCAATCTAATTTAATCATTTTTCTGCTTTCCAAACTGCCCTGGGGCCCATCACTTCATAGTAAAATAATCCATTAAGGAACAACAAAGGAAGTTCTCTTCTCTAAGAAAACCCCTGCTTCCATCTTTTACATAGCAGCTCTTCGTTCTCTTTATTATATCAGTATCTCCCACTGCCCCACTCCCTCACTCCCCAAAAGAAGACTGGGAAGATACATAAGAAAAATAAAACAGGGTTTATCTCTGAGTGATGAGAACTATTTTTCTTCTTCATTCATTTTCTATCTTTAAATTTCCACAGCGTACATATGGCTTTTACAAACAAAAAAAAGAAAGGTGTGAAAATTACAATTCTGGAAGTACACTAATCAAGAGAGGCACACTGCTGAAAAAAGCCTCAAAAATTTTAGGATCTTACAACCATATGAAATTATTTGTTGCTCACATAACAATTCTGCTTGGGTATTCCTGGTTTCCTTCACATGGTGACTGGAGACCCTAGGCTTTTTTTATCTGGTGGCTTTGCCATTTTCTAGGGTCTTGGAGTCCTCTACTGGATCTACTGAATCTACAAGAGAAGAAATAAGTGGTAGAAGACTGGCAGGAAGTTAATTTTAGGGGCTAGGCCCTGAGGGGGCGTATGTCACTTCTACTTACATAAGGCTGAGAAGTGAAATCGAGCTGTGGGGTCAGGAGGCAGAAGAAACGGGGTTTAGTGAACAGATACGCAGATAGCATGTTGGAGGGGAAATACTGTCTTTGGACACACACCTAGATTTAAATCTCAGCTTCTCTGGTCAAGTAATAGATTACCTTTTAGAGTTCAAATAATCAACAGTTAACAAAAATTCATTGGGATCTATTAGGACTTTGACAATGTTTTAGGTGCAGATGATACAGAGACAAAAATTAGCATCTCTTTCTTCTTTTATGAGTGTAAGAACATTGCAATGTAGTGGAATAAGTGGAACAATAGATGTACGTCTGTGTCAGGACACCCCTGTAACAGAGGGGTGTGTGTGTGTAATCTATCCAATGAGAGATAGGAGTGAGGAACCTGTAAAGCTTCTCAGAGGAGGTTCCTTATTAACCTGGACTTGAAGGTGCTCACCAGGAGAGTGGTGTTTGAGGAAGGGCATTTCTTCCCAAGGAAATGCACATATAAGTCAGGGGAGGTGAAAAAGATCATGCCCAGGCACCTCCGAATAAAACAGAAATCAAAGGGAGAGTAATAAAAAAATTCCATGGTATGTGTGAGTCAGCCAAATCCTGAATAATGAACACCCTGGAAAGTTCATCTTTGAGGAGATGAATCATTTCTCCTCTCGGGTCAGGGGGATAATAAACATTCGGGGGGGGGGAGGAAACATGGTCACAGATGAGGTCAAGGGTCACCTGAGAAGAGAGCACGTTGCCTTCCTGGATCAGTTACTATGCTGTCCTCTCCTACCTTAACAATGTTGGGACTTTAACCAAGACGTGTCATCATGATTTTTTATTTTGTTTTGTTTTTAAGTAACAAATTATTTAACCTTTCTCTGGGATACAAAGTATGAACGGAAGTATCCACACAGAAAAAATGGGTTGGATTGAGTTCGTGAGATCAGTAATGCAGATATGTGTACTTAAAAGACCTACTGATTCTTCTTTTTAGCATGTGGGGAATAGAAATACACTCTTGATAAGCCTTGATTTTGAACAGTGCACGTAGAAAGTATGTATACATATTTGTTTAAAACTCAAGTTGAACTTCCAGAGGCCATATTCTAGATCAAGTGGATTCTTTCTCTCTTATTGCAGTGACCGTATATGAAGTATTAGGAGTCACAGCACAAGCTCTCAGTGTGTTAATCAATTTCCTGTTCCCTGTTAAAGATTAACTTTCAGGCTTCCAAGAAACCGTGTGACAATGAGTAATCTACATGTATGGGGAAGAAAAGGATGAAAACACAAAGCAGTAACAATAATGTTTGACTCAAATATATAGCATTTCTGGTGCTTATATACCTAATAGAAGGTTTGCTGACATCTAAATGGTCCTCTCCACCTCCTTTCTATCTGCTAATTATTAAAGTGCTACAGCCTTGAGCTATTTATATTTATTCAACCAGACTTTAAATGTGCAGCACATTGGCTACATGGATAGTCTTAATTTGTTTAGGACTCAATTAGCTATTTCCTAGGTAGGATAAAATATTTATAAAATAGGTATTTTGTTAATGAGTACTGGATAAGAGTCAAGATATATTTTTAGTTTTATGAAGTTGGAGGAGGTTCCTTAACCTCTCTGGAACTGCTTTTTATTTCTTTTTTTTTTTTTCCATATGTAAAAGATGAGCTTTACAATCCCTTTCAACTTGGTTTTGCTTAAACTGTTCCACTTTTTGTTTTTCCTTGAGGGGTGTGAATAGTCACGTCACATTTAACATAATCACTGGTGTTAGGATTTTTTCTTGCCACAATGTTAACAGTAGTTACATGAGGCTGGTAAAATGATGAGAATTTTTGCTTATCAGTATTTTCTAAATTTTACATGGCTATTTCTTAGATAAGATTAAAAATGGCACAATATCCATAACATAAAATTTACCATTTTAATAATTTTAAGTGTACTATTCAGTGACATTCAGTACACTCATATTGTTGGCAGCCATCACCACTGTCCATCTTCAGAACTTTTTCATCTTCCCAGGTGGAAACTCTGTACCCATTAAACAACAACTCCCATTCCTTTCTCCCAATCCCTAGCAACTACCATTCTACTTTCTGTCTCTATGAATTTGCCTGCTCTAGGTGCTTCATAAAAATGAAATCATGTCATATCTGTCCTTTTGTGACTGGTTTCTTATTTCACATAGCATAATATCTTTAAGTTTCATCCATGTTGTAGCCTGTGTCAGAATTTCCTTCCCCTTTAAGGCTGAATGATATTCTATTGTATGTGTATACCACATATTTTTGTTTATCCATTTGATGGACATTTGGGTTCTTTCTATCTTTGGCTGTTGTGAATTATGCTGCCATGAATTTTCGTGTGCAAACATCTGTTTGAGTCCTTGTTTTCAATTCTTTTGGGTGTAAACTCAATTCTAGAAGTGGAATTACCAAACCATGTGATAATTTTATGTTTAATATTTTGAGGAACCACCATGCTCAGTATTTGTTTTGAGCATCAGCTGGACTGGTGAATGCTGCCTAGTTTTAATCTTTAAAGATGGCTCTTGTTTGGCAAAGGCTGAGTTTCAAGGCAAATTGAGGTCGATACCTTTGTTAGTAGGTTAGTGGTGTATAGAAGTGCTCCAGCATGCTGAGCCTATTTTGACGTTGGCTTCATCGCAGTGTGTCTTGAAAGACAAAACTGTGCATAATAATTATAAACCACATTCTTTGGTTTCTATGCTGATTATGGAAAACATTAACAGTTCCTGCTTCACTTTCTATTTCCTTAGCTATGCATCCCTTTGTGTTAATAACTACTTCCAAGCTCTTTAAATCCCTAAACATTTACAACCTAAATATTTTGCTGAGGTATGTCTCTTCTCTTATAGTCAGCATTGTTGCTAAATATCATTAGGAAATCTCAGTAAATATCAGTCCTCGGGATATGAGACTTAACACAGTTACTTACGACGACTTTAAAAAGGGCTGTGTCTTTTTTGCTTAGTGGCATTACTTTCATAAAGCACAATTGAACTCTTTGTCTAAAGACCGGCTATATATGTTCAGCCAAATATTTTCCCTCAGGTTTACGTTACCAGTTCAGAACATCTTTCCACATGGTGGTGTCTCTAGAAATAGGAATACCAGATGAAACCTACCTCAGGAATTTGACTTAAATTTGTTTTATGGTAGAACTATTGGAACACCAGCCAACCTATTACTTAATATTCATAAAAGAAAAAAATAATGAGAGGGAGAGGGATACAATTTTCTTTGATGGGAATTTCATTTTGGTAAACACATAATAAAATTTTTTAAGTGTTTTTATTTTTTTATCCTTTACTTTAGACAAATCGAAGGTAGACGGTTTGATGGAAGATGCATTATAGGAATATAAAAGTGTTGAAAAAGACAAACGTTTAAACTTATTTGAGAAAAAAAATGAAACCATATCTTTTAGGGAAAAGAAAAATGGAAAATCCATGGAAAATTAATTACTAATAGATTGTTAAAATTTCCCACTAGAAATGGACACTCTTATCATACTTTTATACAACATTCATCATCTTTTCATCAGAGAAATTTAATGGTATCAAAGTCCTAGTTTCAATGTGCAGTTGAAGTTGGGATGCTAAAGAAGACTTTTTCCGTAGCATATTAAAGTAGTTATATTCAGGAATGAAGGTCACCATGGATGTATGATCTATTACATAGTATCTTATTTTAAAACAAGTCAATAGGCCAAATTAACATTTGTTTCATAGGTGCCTTGATAAATGAAAGGAATTTCAAAATATGTGTAGATATATAAAACATTTTTCAAAGTATCCTTCTAGGAATAGCCCATTAATTGCTTTAGGGGACAACAATTTGAAAATTAGGACATTTCAGAGGAAGAAAGGAACTTCAAGAAATTTATGTTTATTTCTCACAGTGAACAGGGAGACAGAAGCAGAGAATTGGTTTCCCAATTCCTAAGCCATTGCCTTTTTTTTCTCTCTACTCATGCTTTCTCCCTTTTAGCATCACTACCATGAACAAAAAAGTAGGTGTTTGATTTTTCCTAAGAGACTCATATTTGTTTTGCAAGGTTGAAGAGCTACAATAAACTTTTAAAAGCGGTATCTAGGAGAAATAATCAATGACCATATTCATTCATTTATAAACACTTATTGAACACCAAATACGTTCTAGGATCTATGTAATACTCTGAAGGGATGATGTTGATCAAAGACAGACATGATGCCTCCTCTCCCAAAGCTTGAAGAGTAATGGGGAGAAAAATTAATAAATGAATCACGCTAAATTACATATAATTACAAATTGGGATAAATCTCTGAAGGAGGGGAACACAGATTATTGAACGTGTTTGGCAAAGGAAGTTGATGAGGCTTGGGTAGCAAGAATGATTTCCCCAAGGAAATGATACATATACTGATGCCCAAAAGATGAGTTGAATTTAACTGGGTGAAGGGAGGTAGGGTGAGGGTAAGGTGGGAAAAATAAGATGTGAAATGTAAACTCATCTGTTAGGTAGAGAAGAGAGTGAGCCACTAGGGGATAATAAGGCTTTTTTTTTATTGTGCTGTTTAAAAAAAAATGAATGAACAATGGACGTGTGGACGTGTTTATAATCTGAGAGGAAGGACTCAGTAGAGAGAGAGAGAGGTTGAACATATAGGAGAGAGAGAAATAGAGCAAGGTCTCTAAGGAAGTAGAAGATTGGGGGGGGCATGAGGTGATGAAAAGGTAGAGAACTGATTGTGAAGGAATGGAGACATATTTCTTTCTCTGAGCATGGGCAAAGGAAGGAAAATAGTTGCGACTTAACAATTAACAATTTATGCAGTGGTGTTTAAGACAAGACCATCTGCTGAGATTGAGGTTAGGATTAGATTGGGAACTCGAGGTGAATGTTAAGTGAATAATGAGGGAGAAGACCAACAAAAAATTAATAAATTGTGTTGAAGTTCCTGTGAAAGTGGGCACAGGTCTAGGGAGGTAAACTTGGAGAGAAATGGTACATCAAGTGGTAAACCTTAGTGTCGCAGTTAGACAAGGAAAGACATGAGGCCAGGATGGCTCAGGGGAGCAGTCAGTGGCATGCAGTCCAAGTCTAAAAGTGGGGTGTAGGAATGAGAGAGCTGGCTTGATAGAAACTTTAGTCAGAGAGAGGTATTTTTAGGTTAAATGTTGGAGTTGACAAGGTTCAAACCCTGTCTTTTGGGGGTTTTATGGAGGCTTCATTACGTAGCACGATTGAGTAGAACACTGGCCATTGGTATTCTACTCAATCTCTCATTGCTTTCCCCTGCCCAGAGATCTGGAGATGGGACTGAAAATTCCAACCTTCTAATCACATGGTTGGTTCTCCTGGCAACCAGACCCCATTCTTAGGTGGTTCCCAAAAGTTACTTCATTACAGTAACTCAGGTGTGGTTGAAAGGGGTTTGTTATGAATATTGACACCTTAATCACTCTTATTATGTACGAAATGCCCAGGATTTTAGGATTTTAATGCCTGAAGCAAGCATGAAGCCCAAATATATATTTCTTATTATAAACCATAATATCATGCTATTTAACTTTTTCTCTTCTGCCACTTTAGAAAATATGCATTTATATTAGTTCTCTTTTCTATCATATTCAGTTAAAAGTGAAGAACACCAATCACATCTGAATGAACACAGATGTGCTTGTGAAATACTTTCTTCTCTTGAGATACTATGGATGGAGAAGTTGTCTATGCATTTATCATTATTGTTATTGTTGTTATAAATCATCTTATCATGCTCTTCAAAAAGTTTGAATTTCTTAGAGCACTTGCTTTTCCTAAATATGGTGCTTTGGTGATATAGAATTTATTTATCTATTTATGTTTGTAAGAAGCTGCCAGCCACCTCTGTGCCTTGGTGAATGGAGCCAATCACCTTGAAACAGAATTTCCTTCTTCAGACATTAGTCACTTGAGTACCCCACTAGGTTGTGAAACATAAAGTGAGTGTGCACCCATGACGCTGGAGGAAAGGTGTAGTAGACTTTTTGTGGCTTGACAAAGATCCTTCTCTCTAGATTCCATGGTCTACTAGTAGGGCTGGTTTCACAGGTGTGGGACCAGTGTGGTCACACGGGATCCCCGGCTCAGAAGGTCCCCACACTTGGGGTTTGGTGGTCAGCGTTGTTGTTGTGAAATTCTTAATAATTTTATCTTAGAGTTTGTATTTTGTAGGTGAAGTATGGTGGCACAGTGGAGCATGCTTTGAGGGCTTGGTGCTTCAGCTCACTCCTGGTCCCTCCTCCTTCCACTGCCCCAGGATGGGTGTCTGCTCCCCAGTCTCTCACCTTCCCTGCCTGCGCCTCATGACTACTGCTGCCCTCTGCTTGAGCTGGCGACCAAGTTGGTCAGTGGGGAGGGGCCACAGGCAGCATTCTGACACCCTTTTTGGCCCTAGTAGTGGCTTGTGAAGAAACATGGGAAGTTCAGGGTCAGTGGGTGCCTTGTAGCATCATAAGGCAAGGCAAGGCAAGGTGGTGGCCATCCCTGCCCTGGATGGGCGATTCCATTGTATATTTGGCAGCTAAGTGAGGGAGAATCTTTTTTCCACCTCCCATCCAGGTGCTGCATGCATCCTGGCATGGAAGTTATGGCCCCTTGGCAGTTGCCAGTCCAGCATTAGGTTGGAGCAGTGGAGCCATGGGAAGGGAAGATGACTTCCTTGCCCCTGGCTGCTGCATGGTGCCTGGTTGCTGCAGGGAAACAGATTACGGCAGCTGGTGGGCCACATGTACAGAGGCACAGAGGAGCCCCGGGCACCTGTGAAGGTCTGCACTTGCCCTGTGAGTACCCTCATGCCTAAGAGTGAACACTGTTAAATAGTAAATAATACCCACTATGGCATGCTGAGATAAAGGGACTGTGGAAGAAAGGAAAAAGTTTTATATTGTAGTACTTTTACTGACACTTTTCCCTATTTTTTGAACAAGAGATCCCACGATTTATCTTATGCTGTGCTTTGCCAATTATGTAGTTGGCCTTGTCTGCAGAGCTTGTTACTGAATGGTTGGGGGTCAATGAGTCCTTTCCTTTCTGGGAGGAAAGGCCCTGAGACCTCTCTGATGGACAAAAGTGGCCTTGACTGACATCTGATGGCAGGTAAGGACCTGCAGGTCCACATAGGGATACTTGTGGGAAAAGTGGGGAAATCTTGTTGATTTTGGATAACCATCAAGGCCTAGAATAGGTAATATAAATTGAATGGCGGTAAACTGCCAGCATCAAAGAATCTGGGGTGGAGAAAGACTGAGGTGAGGTGCTTGTCTTGTGTAACCAGATATGTAGGAGATGGTAGGAGATAAATTCAGCCTATCATATAGGCAGGTTTCCCATCCAAGAGTTCAACCAACCATGGGTTTAAAATATTCTGAAAAAAATTCCAGAAAGTACCCAAAAGCAAAACTTGAGTTTCCCCAGGCCAACAATTATTTACATAGTATTTACATTGTACTAAATATTATGAGTAATCGAGAGATAATTTAAAGTATACAGAAGGATGTGCATAGGTTATATGCAAATCCTAAGCCATTTTGTATAAGGGACTCAAGCCTCTGCAGGTTTCAGCATCTGAGGGAGTGCTGGAACTAATCCCCTGCAGATACTGAGGGGTGACTATAACTGCAACTCAGTTCCAGAAGGTTGTCTCTGTCAGATATGAGCTCAGTATTGCAGTATTATTCAAGAGACACTGGAAATTGTTCTCTTATGTAAAAAGCTTTGTGTGAATTTTCAAAGAGTGTGGGTAAACAAAATGTATCAATCAGACATATTTGAACTGGGCTCCCTTATTTGCAGGTCACAAATGGGCTGGTTATGCCATAGTATGTGGCTGAGTTTTAAACCCCTTTAGACTCAGTCATTCTGGCTTAATTGTCAAGCTTTGCAAAAAAGACTGAGCATCTGAGTAGGAAATGAAAGAGCTAAGAATTTACATTCAAGTGTGGAATTATGCAGGCACGAAGATGGAAGGGATTTTGCTGCAGGTTGGAGATTGTGAAGACCTGGTTTTTCAACAGTGACATCTCGTGGCAGTGAAAGAAACAACGCCGTGCTGGTTCAAGGAGGCTTTCTTGTTTTCGCCATTAGCAGGCATTTAGAGTAAATCTCTGGGCTTAGAGTGGGAAAAGGTGGGTCTCAAGAGAGAGGTAATGGGCCTTCTATTAATGAAAGCAGGTGAGGAGAGTGAGTTAGAGAAAAAACATAAGATGTGATCAAACATGCATTCCAAGCCTGGGATATGGACCACGTTGGCTTCGTTGGTATAAAACTATCTTTTGATTAAATGCCACAGATATTAAAATAGAGGACTTACATTTAAGTTTTCCTCCTGTTTATGGAAATTCAATATTTCAGGAGAGATTAAGAATAGTAGCAATTTATAGTAAATGTTTTATAACTTTATGGCCAGGTATTGACTCATAGTAATATTGTTCAATATTTATCAAGCAATAAATATTTATGGAGCCTGGCACTGTCCTAGGCTAAGCATGTGTTTCAGGTGTCTTATTTGGCATTTAAATTCATTGTAAAATTTCTTGAGTTTTAACTTAAGGGATTGCAAGGAAATAAAAATATGAAATTCCACTTATTTGTTTAGTACCATGTATCAGGTTAGATGCTGAGATACAGTTGTAACTTAGACACTTATGCTTGCAGTTTTTCATGGAGTTTACAATCTAGTGGGTGCAAGAAATATTAGACAAACACTTGCACAAATGCTTAACTTCAACTGTGCTAAGTGCTATGAAGGAGAAGTGTGGAATGCTATGAGATAATAATGTGAGGATGTAATCTGGTCCCTGAGAGGAGACATTTAAACTGAGACTTGCAGGATGAGTAAGAGGCATATAAGAAAGAGTAGGGGGTGGAAGAGGGCAGGGAGGAAAATATTTCAGAGGGAACAGCATATTTGATGGTTGAATATAAGGAATGGAAATCTGGTTTGGGGACCAAGTCTCTGCAGTTAAAGGGGACAGTGTTCAGCAATGAGGCTGGAAAGGTGGTTGGGACAAAATCATCTAGGACCTTGATGGTAGTGGCCAAGATTTAGCCTCTTAACCCCCAAACAAAGTGCAGATATTGAAGGATTTTAAACAGGTAAGATCCATAGTTCGACATTTTCTTTTTTCTTAAAAAAAAAAAAAAACTCTCTTTGGCTTCAGTGATTAAAACAGGTCGTACCCACTTGAGAGAATAAACACAAAGAATTGTTTGAACATATAGACATATAGGATTTTGGGAATTAATTACAGAACTAGGTACATCAGGAAGTAATGATCAAGTAAAAATGTTGTTTTTCATGTACTATGAGATGTGATAAGGGGTCTACATTCTGTGGGTCTACTATCAAAGTAAATTTTAGCTTTTTGTTACCATGCAGGAGTAAAACGAATAATTTGCTGTCTCTCTCCTTTTTTTTTTTTTTTAGCAATTCTATTAATGTCTGCTGACAGATAAAATATGATGCTCTGTATGGACAAAGTCTTGCATATTTATTGTTTCCAATACATTGGTACGTTTAGCTGCACTAGTAGCTAAGTAAATGGGTTTAGATTTGAAGGATACTTTTACCATGGTTTGATTTTGGTTGGAAGGAGGACTTTAGGTAGGAAAGATTTATTTTTTTCATACATTCTTAGAAATGTCAGACTTCTTAGAGAGAGAGATATATAGTATATCAAGTAATTAATATCAGTACTACTTGTTCTACTATTACGGATCATATGCTGAAGTT
The DNA here is from genome assembly GCF_030028045.1 of Hippopotamus amphibius kiboko. Classification (NCBI taxonomy): domain Eukaryota; kingdom Metazoa; phylum Chordata; class Mammalia; order Artiodactyla; family Hippopotamidae; genus Hippopotamus; species Hippopotamus amphibius. The sequence continues at coordinate 82,868,861 of NC_080198.1, forward strand.
TTATTATGTAAAACTCTCTCTGCAGAGAGAGATACACCATTCTTAAGCATTCCTTTATGCAGTTACTCTTCCAGAATATTTAAAGTAATTTGATTTACAAGAGACTTTTATGAATTGTACTCATTACTTAGTGTTGTGAAATGATGAAATTGAGTGAATTTTTTCCCTTTGGAGTTCATTATTCACTTTTTATTTGTTTTTTCTGTGCACACACACCCACCCACCCACAAACACATATGTATTTATTTCACTTACTCCTCACGAAAACCCAACAAAGTATGTATTATTATTATCTTCCTTTCACAAGTAAGGAGACTGAAGCGCAAATAGGCTAATTACATTGTCCCAAATCACACAGGTCATTGATGATGTCACTAGGATATAAAATAATATTTTGATTTGAGAGTGATAGTTCATAATTGTTACATTATACTACCATCCATGATGAAAATAAAAATTTTCAATTATGGGAAAAATAATAAATTTATATAATAAATATATTATAAAAGTTATCCTGTTTTAAGAAAACTCAATAGGGAGTAATAATCCAAGAGTACAAGATTTAGAAATGTTTATTTGAACTGTAATAGAACTCTTCAGTTTTTAGAAGGATACATCGTTCTTAAGTATTCTTTCATGCAACTCTTTTAGAACATTTAAAGTAATTTGATTTACAAGAGGCTTTTATAAATTGCACCCATTATTTAAAGTCACGAAATGGTGAAATTGAGTGAATTTTTCCCCTTGGAATTCTTTATTCTTTTTATCTTTATTCAACTTTATTCTACTGCCCTTTTTGCGCCCATTTAATATGAAACGACTGTAGGAGAAAGAGGAGGAGGAGAAGGAGAAAAAGAAGGAAAAAAGGAGAGCAGCGAGTGGGCAAAGAATACACACTGAATATATTACAGATAATTTTTAGTGTTTACTTTTCAAGCAAAATTCTGTCTAGTTCTCTTGATGATTTTTATCGCAATCCATAAAACTCTTGATTTAGTTGCAAATTAATTTGTCGTTGTTTTTACTTTTTATGGAAGGTTATCATTACCTTTTTTATTGTTTGCCAATTTTTAAGGTCCACGTTTTCTATTTGTATATGATCTTTATTTCTCTGATTATACTTTAGTTTTAGATAATCCTTTCCCTAACAATGCACATCTTTTAAGATACCTACTTAAAATATAAGAATACATTATGATACCAATACATATAGTAAGCATGAAAATTCACTGTCTTAAATATATATTCATTAATCTCATGTCCAAAGAAATGAAATTCCATGCTAATTTTGTTACTTTAATTTCTTTTTAGTAACAATACTATATAGATATTCGTTTATATATTAGAATCTATATAGTATCTCCTATTTTTTTGTGTGTTCTTGATAAGATTTATTTATTTATTTATTTATTGGAATATAATTGCTTTACACTCTTGTACCAGCTTTTGAGGTACACCAATGTCAATCAGCTGTATTTATACACATATCCCCATATTCCCTCCCTCCCTCGACTCCCCCCAACCCTCCCTGCCCCAGCCCTCTAAGGCATCATCCATCATCGAGTTGATCTCCCTTTGTTACACAGCAACTTCCCACTGGCTATCTATTTTACAGTTGGTAGTGTATATATGTCTATATTACTCTTTCACTTCATCCCAGTTTCTCCTTCACCAGCCGCCCCCCCAACCTCGTGTCCTCCAGTCCATTCTCTGCATATGCATCCTTATTCTTGTCTTGTCACCGGGTTCATCAGTACCATTTCTTCAGATTCCATATATATGTTAGCATACTGTATTTGTTTTTCTCTTTCTGGCTTACTTCACTCTATATGACAGACTCTAGGTCTATCCACCTCATTACATAGAGCTCCATCTCATTCCTTTTTATAGCTGAGTAATATTCCATTGTATATATGTGCCACATCTTCTTTATCCATTCATTTGTTGATAGGCATTTAGGTTGCTTCCATGTCCTGGCTATTGTGAATAGTGCTGCAATAAACATTATGGTACATGTTTCTTTTTGGATTATGGTTTTCTCTGGGTATATGCCCAGGAGTGGGATTGCTGGGTCGTATGGTAGTTCTATTTGTAGTTTTTTAAGGAACCTCCAAACTGTTTTCCATAGTGGCTGTACCAACTTACATTCCCACCAACAGTGCAGGAGAGTTCTCTTTTCTCCACACCCTCTCCAACATTTGTTTTTTCTAGATTTTCTGATGATGGCCATTCTGACTGGTGTAAAGTGAAACCTCATTGTGGCTTTGACTTGCATTTCTCTGATGATTAGTGATGTTGAGCATCTTTTCATGTGTTTGTTGGCCATCTGTATGTCTTCTTTGGAGAAATGTCTATTTAGGTCTTCCGCCCATTTGTGGATTGGGTTATTTGCTTTTTTGGTATTAAGCCGCATGAGCTGCTTGTATATTTTGGAGATTAATCCTTTGTCCGTTGCTTCATTGGCAAGTATTTTCTCCCATTCTGAGGGTGGCCTTCTTGTCTTGTTTATGGTTTCTTTCGCTGTGCAAAAACTTTAAGTTTCATGAGGTCCCATTTGTTTATTCTTGATTTTATTTCCCTGATTCTAGGAGGTGGGTCAAAAAGGATTTTGCTTTGATGTATGTCATAGAGTGTTCTGCCTATGTTTTCCTCTAGGAGTTTGATAGTGTCTGGCCTTACATGTAGGTCTTTAATACATCTTGAGTTTATTTTTGTGTATGGTGTTAGGAAGTGTTCTAATTTCATTCTTTTCCATGTTGCTGTCCAATTTTCCCAGCACCACTTATTGAAGAGGCTGTCTTTTTTCCATTGTATATTCGTGCCTCCTTTGTCAAAGATAAGCTGCCCATATGTGCTTGGGCTTACCTCTGAGTTCTCTATTCTGTTCCATTGATCTTCCTTTCTATTTTTGTGCCTATACCATACTGTCTTGATCACTATGGCCTTGTAGTATAGTTTGAAGTCAGGAAGCCTAATTCCACCAACTCCATCTTTCCTTCTCAAGATTGCTTTGGCTATTCAGCTCTTTTGTGTTTACATACAAATCATGAGATTTCTTGCTCTAGTTCTGTGAAAAATGCCATTGGTTATTTGATAGGGATTGCGTTGAATCTGTAAATTGCTTTGGGTAGTACAGTTATTTTCACGATGTTGATTCTTCCAATCCAGGAACATGGTATGTCCCTCCATCTGTTTGTGTCGTCTTTGATTTCTTTCATCAATGTCTTAAAGTTTTCTGCATACAGATCTTTTGCCTCCTTAGGCAGGTTTATTCCTAGGTATTTTATTCTTTTTGTTGCAATGGTAAATGGGAGAGTTTCCTTAATTTCTCTTTCTGCTCTTCTGTTGTTAGTGTATAGGAATGCAAGAGATTTCTGTGCATTCATTTTGTATCCTGCTACTTTCCTAAACTCATCAATTAGTGCTAGCAGTTTTCTGGTAGAGTCTTTAGGGTTTTCTATGTATAATATCATGTCATCTGCAAAGAGTGACAATTTTACTTCTTCTTTTCCAATTTGAATTCCTTTTATTTCTTTTTCTTCTCTGATTGCTGTGGCTAAACTTCCAAAACTATGTTGAATAATAATGGTGAGAGTGGGCACCCTTGTCTTGTTCCTGTTCTTAGAGGGAATTCTTTCAGTTTTCCCCCATTTAGAATGATGTTGGCTTTTGATTTCTCATATATGGCTTTTATTATGTTGAGGTAATTTCCTTCTATGCCCATTTTCTGGAGAGCTTTTATCATAAATGGATGTTGAATTTTGTCAAAAGCTTTTTCTGCATCTATTGAGAATGATCATGTAGTTTTTATCCTTCAATTTGTTGATATGATGTATCATGTTGATTGATTTGCATATATTGAAGAATCCTTGCATCCCAGGGATAAACCCCACTTGATCATGGTGTATGATTTTTTTTAATGTGCTGTTGGATCCTGTTAGCTAGTATTTTGTTGAGGATTTTTGCATCTATATTCATCAGTGATATTGGTCTGTAGTTTTCTTTTTTTGTGACATCTTTGCCTGGTTTTGATATCAGGGTGATGGTGGCCTTGTAGAATGAGTTTGGGAGGGTTCTGCCTTCTGCGATATTTTGGAAGAGTTTGAGAAGGATAGATGTTAGCTCTTCTCAAAATGTTTGATAGAATTTGCCTGTGAATCCATCTGGCCCTGGGCTTTTGTTTGTTAGGAGATTTTTAATCACTGCCTCAATTTCATTCCTTGTGATTGGTCTGTTCATATTTTCTATTTCTTCCTGGTTCAGTCTTGGAAGATTGTATTTTTCTAAGAATTTATCCATTTCTTCCAAGTTATCCAATTGATTGGCATATAGTTGCTTGTAGTAGTCTCTCATGATCTTTTGTATTTCTGAGGTGTCCGTTGTGACTTCTCCTTTTTCATTTCTAATTCTGTTGATTTGCATCTTCTCCCTTTTTTTCTTGATGAGTCTGGCTAATGGTTTATCAATTTTGTTAATCTTCTCAAAGAACCAGCTTTTAGTTTTATTAATTTTTGCAATGGCTTCCTTCCTTTCTTTTTCATTTATTTCTGCTCTGATCTTTATGATTTCTTTCCTTCTGCTCACTTTGGGGTTTCTTTGTTCTTCTTTCTCTAGTTGTTTTAGGTGTAAGGTTAGGTTGTTTATTCGATCATTTTCTTGTTTCTTAAGGTAGGACTGTATTGCTATAAACTTCCCTCTTAGAACTGCTTTTGCTGCATCCCATAGGTTTTGGGTTGTTGTGTTTTCATTGTCGTTTGTTTCAAGATATTTTTGATTTCCTCTTTGATTTCTTTAATGATTTCTTGGTTCCTTAATAGCGTATTGTTTAGCCTCCATGTGTTTGTATTTTTTGCAGTTTTTTTTCCTGTAATTGATATCTAGTCTCATGGAGTTGTGGTCTGAGAAGATGCTTGATATGATTTCAATTTTCTTGAATTTACCAAGGTTTGATTTGTGACCCAAGATGTGATCTATCCTGGAAAATGTTCCGTGTGCACTTGAGAAGAAAGTGTACTCTGTCATTTTTGAATGGAATGTCCTATAAATATCAATTAAGTTGAGATGGTCTAATGTGTCATTTAAAGCTTGTGTGTCTTTATTTTCTGTTTGGATGATCTGTCCATTGATGTAAGTGGGGTGTTCAAGTCTCCCACTATTATTGTGTTACTCTCGATATCCCCTTTTATGGCTGTTAGCATTTGCCTTATGTATTGAGGTGCTCCTATGTTGGGGGAATAGATATTTACCATTGTGATATGTTCTTCTTGGATGGATACCTTGATCATTATGTAGTGTCCTTCCTTGTCTCTTGTAATAGTCTTTACTTTCAAGTCTAATTTGTCTGATATGAGTATTGCTACTCCAGCTTTCTTTTGACTTCCATTTGCATGGAATATCTTTTTCCATCCCTTTACTTTGAGTCTATATGTATCCCTTGGTCTGAAGTGGGTTTCTTGTAGGCAGCATATAGAAGGTTCTTGTTTTTGTATCCTTTCAGCCACTCTGTGTCTTTTGGTTGGAGCATTTAATCCATTTATATTTAAGGTGATTATTGACATGTGTGTTCTGATTACCATTTTCTGAATTGTTTTGGGTTTGTATTTGTAGTTGTTTTCCTTCTCTTGTGTTTGCTACTTAGAGAAGTTCCTTTAGCACTTGTTGTAATGCTGGTTTGGTGGTGCTGAATTCTCTTAACTTTTGCTTGTCTGTAAAGCTTTCGATGTCTCCCTCAAATCTGAATGAGATTCTTGCTGGGTAGAGTATTCTTGGCTGTAGGTTTCTCTCTTTCAGGACTTTCAGTATATGCTGCCATTCCCTTCTGGCCTGCAGAGCTTCTGTAGAAAGGTCAGCTGTTATCCTGATGGGTTTTCCCTTATATGTTGTTTGTTGCTTTTCTCTTGCTGCTTTTAATATTTTTTCTTTGTGTTTAATTGTCATTAGTTTGATTAATATGTGCCTTGGTGTATTTCTCCTTGGATTTATTCTGTATGGGACTCTCTGTGCTTCTTGGACTTGGTTAATTATTTCCTTTCCCATGTTGGGGAATTTTTCCACTATAACCTCTTCAAATATTTTCTCAGACCCTTTCTTGTTTTCTTCTTCTTCTGGGATGCCTTGATTCAAATGTTGGTATGCTTAATGTTATCACTGAGGTCTCTGAGACTGTCTTCCATTCTTTTTATTCTTTTTTCTTTTTCCTGCTCTGTGGCAGTTATGTCCCCCATTCTATCTTCCAACTCAGTTATTCATTCTTCTGCCTCAGTCATTCTACTGGTTATAGCATCTAGAGTATTTTTTTTTTTTTTCGGGGGTACACCAGCTTCAATCATCTGTTTTTATACACATATCCCCGTATTCCCTCCCTTCCTTGACTCCCCCCCCTCGAGTCCCCCCCACCCTCCCTGCCCCAGTCCTCTAAGGCATCTTCCATCCTCGAGTTGGACTCCCTTTGTTATACAACAACTTCCCACTGACTATTTTACCGTTGGTAGTATATATATGTCTGTGCTACTCTCTCGCTTCATCTCAGTTTCCCCTTCACCCCCCGCCCCCTCCCATACCTCGAGTTCTCCAGTCCATTCTCTGTATCTGCATCCTTGTTCTTGTCACTGAGTTCATCAGTACCATTTTTAGATTCCGTATATGTGAGTTAGCATACAATATTTGTCCTTCTCTTTCTGACTTACTTCACTATGTATGACAGATTGTAGTTCTATCCACCTCATTACATATAGCTCCATCTCATCCCTTTTTATAGCTGAGTAATATTCCATTGTATATATATGCCACATCTTCTGTATCCATTCATTTGTTGATGGGCATTTAGGTTGCTTCCGACCCACCTCCTAGAATCATGGAAATAAAATCAAGAATAAACGAATGGGACCTCATGAAACTTAAAAGCTTTTGCACAGCAAAAGAAACCATAAACAAGACTAAAAGGCAACCCTCAGAATGGGAAAAAATAATTGCCTATGAAACAACGGACAAAGGATTAACCTCCAAAATATACAAGCAGCTCATGAAGCTTAATACCAAAAAAGCAAATAACCCAATCCACAAAAGGGCAGAAGACCTAAACAGACATTTCTCCAAAGAAGACATACAGATGGCCAACAAACACATGAAAAGATCCTCAACATCACTAATCATCAGAGAAATGCAAGTCAAAGCCACAATGAGGTATCACCTCACACCAGTCAGAATGGCCATCATCACGAAGTCTGGAAACCACAAATGTTGGAGAGGGTGTGGAGAAAAGGGAACTCTCCTGCACTGTTGGTGGGACTGTAAGTTGGTACAGCCACTATGGAAAACAATTTGGAGGTTCCTTAAAAAGCTACAAATAGAACTACCATATGATCCAGTAATCCCACTCCTGGGCATATACCCAAAGAAAACCATAATCCCAAAAGAAACTTGTACCATCATGTTTATTGCAGCACTATTTACAATAGAGTATTTTTAATTTCAGTTATTTTGTTATCCATTGCTGTTTGTTTGTTCTTTAGTTCTTCTGAGTTCTTATGAACTGTTTCTTGTACTTTCTCTATTTTGTTATTGAGATTTGTATCATTTTTACTATCATTACTCTGAATTCTTTTTCAGGCATTTTTCCTATTTCCTCCTCATTTATTTGGTCTCGTGGATTTTTTTCCTGCTCCTTTGCCTGCATGGTGTTTCTTTGTTTCCTCATGGTAGTCCAAACTTCTGGGGTTGCTTGTCCTGGTGATAGAGGTGTTTATAGAAGACTGTCCAAGCCCCAGACTAATGGCCGAGTGTTGGGTCAAACAAATACTAAGTCTTGGGTTTTTTGTATTATTCTGTGACCAGCACAGCTTCCTTTATTGTTCATCTGTAAGCGTTGGTGTGTGGCGAGGGAGAGGGTACAATAATGGCTCCTTCCCCTGGGAGTGAGTGAGCAGTGGTGCACTGTCGTTTCAGTTGGGCTTGGAGGTGCCTGTTGCAGAGGGACGCCGGTGGCTCAGGTGTAAACAGAATGTCTCAGAGTTGGGCCTCTCTCCGGGTTTTTTTTTCTTTTTTTTTTTCTCGGCTGCCTCCCTGCTGCCGGCATTTCAAGCCTGCTCTCCGCTGCCTGCTGGGTTTTTAAGCTAGCCCCACCTGAGGGCCTGAGGGTCCTTGTTATCCCTGAGTGCCTTAGGTGGCCCACAGGGCTCCCTCCACTGCCCGTTGCAGGTGCTGCAAGAGAGAGAGAGGCTATGCCCACAGCTCCTCCCCCCTTGCTCGTGAGCCTGCAGCATCCAGCTGCCATCATGGCCGGGCAGCTCTCAGGGGCAGGCACTCCGCGCTGTGGACCTCCTCCCTCCTGTCCTCTTGGTCCGTCACCTTACTGGCAACAATTTTTCTCACCCTGAACCAGCTCTCTGGTTCCCACGCTGCCACTCCCGGACCCTCTGTTCAGCTGTGAATCGAAGTCTCAGTCTGGGAATGCTGAGCTGTGGTGTGGACCTTCTATGTGTTTCTCACTCCCTCCCATCTGCCACAGCTCAGCTGCTTCACCCTCTTTGAGCCGTTGTAGATGCCTCCCTACCGGTTATGTCAGGATCCTTGTGGTCCTTTCTGGTGTCCGAGGTTGTCTGCTGGTGTTCAGCTGGTTCTCTGTGGGAATTACTGCGTTTTTTGGTGCATTCCCAATGCATCTGTGGAGAGGGATGCATTCCACATCCCTCTACTTCGCCACCATCTTTTTTTGACTCCTGTTGTTTTCATTATATTTACTATGTTGTGCAACCATCACCACTGTCTAATTTCAGAACTTTTCCATTCCCCTCCTTACACCCACCCCCCCAAAAAAAACCCTGTACTTTTTAGCAGTAAGTGCTAATTCCTTCCTTTCCACATTTTCTGGCAACCACTAACCTACTTTCATCTCTATGGATTTACCCCTGTTGACATTTCATGTAAGTGTTATCAAACAATATGTGTTTGGCTTCCTTCACTTAGCATGTGTCAATACTTTCTTTCTTTTTATGGCTGAGTTAGTATTCCATTGTATGACTGTACCACATTTTGTTTGGCCATTCATCAGTTGATGGACATTTGGGTTGTTTCTACTTTTTGGCTATTATGAATAATACCGTTATGAACAAATTTTTGTGTGAGCATGTTTTAAATTTTCTTAGGTACATTCATAGGAGTGGAATTGCTGGGCCATTCATTTTTTTCTATTTCTGCAATAGAAAGGCTGGGTCAGAGGAGGTATCAATAAATAATGGTTCAATTGAATTAAAGTAGATGGCTGTCATGGGCCATGGCTAGGTATTGGAGGAGGTCATCGAGAAGACATGACTGCCGGTTGACTTGTGGCTGGACTCATTACCCCTTTCCCTGTTTTGGAATGTATGGTCCACCTACTATTCCCATTCTAGCAGCTGCTTCAAGGATGCAGTCTTGAGAGCGTAACGTGTTGTTGAAACCTTCTGAACGGTATTTGCAACTGAACCCATTAAGACCTTTACATAAACTTTTAAAGTTCTTGTAGGCAGGTATGCAGATTTACTTGCAGCCACCCAAGACAAGCCTCGTAAATAAGTTCCCTTGCTTATTAAACCTGCCACCTACCAATTTGCAGTGGCTTCCTCTTTCTTCAGTCCCTTCCTGCCCTTCGTGTATGGGGATTGGGGAGACCAGTTTCAAATTTCCCCCAAACTCCCAAGGCTATGAACCAACACCAGGTCTGCTCATAGAAATACTCCAGGAGAGAATAATTGGAAAATTCTTATGTTTTATGACAAAGTTGAAGGTAAGGAAAAGTTGCAAACCTAGGTCACAGAAAAGGGAGGTTTTACAGCCACTGGTGCAATAAAGATTTTAGAGCCCAGAGCTTGGACACAGTCTTGGTGTTAAGGCATTTTGACAACTGAATTATGGCTTTATGGGGAAACATTAGGCACTGCTTTGGCGCCTTTGGCAGGACTTGGGTAAAATTCCAGGAGTGCCTTCTTTAGGGCCTGTGGACCTGATGAATCTTGTTCTTTTCAGCCTGCTGATCACTTTGGGCACAGGCCTGTGAAGAACAGAAAGGAGACAACAGTAGACTGAATGTTCTATATTCACAGTTAAATCTGTTTTTTTTTCTATGTTCTTCTCATATATTTTTTGATGTCTAGTATAACTTTCAAATAGAACTGATCTTTCCCCGCATTATTTTCATTTTTAAAATTTATTTATTTATTGGCTGTGTTGGGTCCTTGTTCCTGTGCATGGGCTTTCTCTAGTTGCAGCGAGCAGGGGGCTACTCTTCATTGTGGTGCGCGAGCTTCTTATTGCAGTGGCTTCTGTTATTGCGGAGCATGGGCTCTAGGCCTGCAGACTTCAATAGTTGTGGCTCGTGGGCTCTAGAGTGCAGGCTCAGTAGTTGTGGCACGTGGGCTTATCTGCTCTATGGCATATAGGATCCTCCCAGACCAGGGCTTGAACCCGTGTCCCCTGCATTGGCAGGTGGACTCCCAACCGCTGCACCACCAGGGAAGTGGCCCCCCCCATTAGTTTTAATTTCACTATCAATAAGTCCAGCTTTTCTCAGACTAGGGTCTGAGACAATAGTAGCTGAAGCAAGGCAGGCAAAATAATGCCCCCAATTGACCATCTCAGTTGCACAATTATGAAGTTGGTCTTAGTGTTCTTTTTAGAGCAGAACACCTTAACCTGTGGTTCATAAACGTGAGTGACAGAGATTCCAAGAAACCCTGGAAACTGTATGCACAATTATACATGCATACTTGGGGGAGAAAGAGCTTATTGCTTTTTTATCAGATTCTCAAAGGTATTTGTGAACATGAGAGTGAAAGACTGCATCTCTAAAGCATTGTTGAAGGAATCACATTTTTTCATTAATTCATTAAATGTGCATTGAGAATATAATGTGGGACAGGCACTGTTTTGAGGCTGAGATACAGCTGTGAACCAGACAGATAGATTCATCTTTTGTTGAACTTACATACCAAAGAGAGCCACATTTCACAAGAAATGTCATGGAAATCAGTTAGAGAAAACACAATGAAGGCAAAATGCTCAGATTCGAATCTCAGATTATACATATATTACCCAAGAATATACAGTGGAAAAGTCAATCCCAGGGTTCTTATTTATGTAGAGTCAAGTATCTGGACAGTTGACCTAATTTTTCACTTTCCACTGGATTCTTTACACATTGTATACATAATTGTGGTGTCTGGAATGATTTAGTTTCCTCATTTTAAATGGTCTTGCAGCTTTGAGACTCTTCAAATACTCTGAGATAATGCATATTGGTACAAGGCAGTTCTAGTGTTGTTGGAAACTGACTGTTTGCAGAAGCCCCTATCCCACTGTGAGTGTCTTTGTTCTTTCCTTTGCTCTTATTTGGCTGGGGTCCTCCTGGTCAGGACTCCTGGTCAGTAGCATTAACTGCCACTGGATGGAGCTGTGGTATCAGGCAAATGATCTTTCTAGAGCTTCAAGGAGTAATTTCCCTGACTTGCAGCCATCAATTTGCTTAGCTATAATATGTAAAAATTGTTGATTTCCTGCAATTTTGGAGTGCAATATTTTATTACTTATTTGGCTACATTCCCTGATTTCTTTTGCAGAGGCTTAAGACATAGATATTTTTTAATTAAGAATGTTAATTTTGTTTTGATAATTTCATGACACCCTTCAAGATTAGAAGAGAAATCCTGGAGTATTGCAAACCAATACCAGTAATTACTAGTGTAGGTGTATTAATGCTGCTGACAGGTGCTTTGTACAACCTTAATAAGAAATGACATGACTTAAACTCTCCTTACACTGGGGACCATTCAGTGGTTTCCTGTTGCCTTGAGATAAATTGCAGAAATTATGTATTGAAACATTTTTCAAGTTTTCCTAATGTTTAGATAGTGGAAACTATGCCCAAGAAAATCAGTGTTATTTTTAATACCATACCAGAAAGCTTTCAGTGTATCTGAATAGCTACCTAGCTATCATTTTCTATCATCTGTCTCTTTCTATCCATAATCTGTCTTACCTTTTAGTGCTCTGTAATCACTCTCTATTAATGGAAGATTTTTTTTATCATGAAAAAATATTATTTCTAAAGTTACCAACTAAATTATTCATTGCTTAATTGCCAACAGTGGATCTAGAGTCAGGATCTTAACCAAATGCTAATAAAAGACTAAGAAGACCTGTAAGTGGTGAGTTATAGTTATTGTTTTATTTATACCATCATTAATTTAAGATATGACCCACCTAGAAATAGCCTTTCCTCTCCCTGTATTCTTTGCCTCTAGTTTTGTTGTTCTTCTCTATTTGTAAGAATGATGTCTCAGATTGACCTGCCAATTGTAATATATATTCCCCTGATTCCATTGAACTGGAAATTTTGTGGTTTTGGATTAGAAATGATTGTCACCATTCTCTAAACATCTTTTTCAGTGCTGTTTCTAGGTTTCTTTCTTTCTCATTCTTTAATCAATTAGTGGTGAATTTTCAATAAAACTGTTCAATTAAAACATTTGAACATAGATACCATATATATACAATTTATTACTTTGTGATTTAAAGACTTTTATAAAAAATCAAAATCAATTTTATGAAACAATTTAGACAAGTACACTATTTCTTCACTGTTGTTGATTTTTTAGTTCCTTGCTTTCAGTAAAGGAGATGAAAAGAAACAGCTTCTTAATGTTAAAAGTTGTCATGACACCTTCACAATGAAAGAGTAAATTCTCATTTGAAATGCATGTTTAGAAAATTTATTTTTTTATCTTTTTATTTTTTCATATGATACCACTTATATCTGGAATCTAAAATATGGCACAAATGAACTTATTTAGAAAACAGACCCATGGACATAGAAATCAATATTATGGTTACTAAAGGTGAAAGTGAGGGGGGCAGTCTAAATTAGGAGTTTGGGATTAACATATACACACTACTGTATATAAAATAAATAACCAATAAGGAGATACGGTATAGCATAGGAAACTATACTCAATATTTTGTAATAAGCTACAAGGGAAAGGAATCTGAATCACTTTGCTATATACCTGAAAATAACACAACATTGTAAAGCAACTATACTCAAAAAAAAAAAAAAAAGAAAGAAAAAGAAAATTTAAAAGACACATCTTCTGACTATAATATCAATTCCCTGGCTTGTAAGGTAAAATAAAAACACATCTGCCCAACTCAGTAACTCTTTTCTGACTGATTCACTGATTAGATGCCACAGGTAACATCTGTCAAAATCACAGTGGGACATATGAGCAGAACACGGGGTTTTTGTTGCACAGACCTGACATTGAACTCTGATTCCAGCTCTTAGTCTAATTATATATAAGAAGTATCTGGACAATCTGGAATATCAGCCCAAGAAATTTATACTTAACAGGAAATACCTTAATAGGCATCACTGATGGATTCTTGAAATAAGAAGTCATATGATTGAAACATGTTTCCGCTTGTCATTCCTCCAAGGTTCAAAGTGGAAGCACATGGTTGGCTGGGAGTAGGTAATATGTTTCTGTTTTGGCTGCCATTGGGCAGAGAAACAGGTGATTTCCTCCCTTTTCTCTTGTAATAAAAGGTGAGGACTCTGTTTCCTGCCAATAATTGTGAATGGAAAAGAAGGGATGGATGTGAAAGACACTGTGGTGTTAGCTAAAGGGCTTGCCATCTGGCTGGGTATGGTGAGGAGATGGAGAAAGAATGGCATAATAAAAGGTAAAGCATGATGTAAACCAGAAAAATGTTTGAACCTTCAGTTATTCACCCTCGAATGTACAACACCTCAAATAAGTCCACCGTGTCTTTTATATTTGACTACATTTGAGTGTTCTTGTCCGTCTTTATCTTTCTGAGTCAGTGCTCTTGGCAGGGCTGTTCTTCAGCCATGAATGTTGAGACAGTAGACTCTGGGCTCATGTTTCCTGTCTGGCTTCATCTGTTTTCAACATATCCTAGGGATTCAATAGTGTTTATTGAATTAAGAAATAAAGATAGAGAGGCTACACTGCAATTATCTCCTCTTCGCTGTGTCTAGAAATATTACTAAAAGGCCATCAAACTGAAGGTGAACCCAGAGAGATATGTTTGTCCCTCCATTGACTATTAATTTAGTAATTAAGAAATGAATTCTGAAAATTTTACTCCGTAATACAGTTTCAATATGGCCACATGTATTGATGCTATACTTTAATCTGAAAGAGGACATTTAGGAGTTAGGTATGGAATGCTTTCCATTTAAGGACTCTCCTCCATAAAGATTCAAAGGATTAAGATTTAAAGATTTAAAACTCCTAGCTAAGTTGCACATGACTCATACTCTGAAATGTTTCCCATTAGGAATAAAATTGATCTTATAGGACTTGGACTTCTTTTCTAAGTTGCTTTTTATTCTTTCAAAAGCCACTAGTACTCCATTTTACTTTCATGTGTAACTTTGTGCTAACAAACTTAAAAATTTATCCACACTATTACAAATGGCTAGTAATCACTGAAGTGACCTTTTCAAACAAAGAGAAATGAGAAATAATTGCTTCTCAGTTCTTGCTGGTCCAAAATACTAGTAAAAAAGAATTGGTATGAGTGTGGGAAAAGCTTATGCCAAAACACACAGCCTCAACAAAACCAGAATAAATTGAGAAAGAAAAGCTGATACCTTTCATTTAGAAGGAACTGTAGCCTGTACTGCTCTCTAATGCCATTAGCCAGTTAGGAACTTTCTTAAAGCTAGCACTTGAGAAAATGCGGCTGAATTAGACTGGCTGTGTTAATAGCCTGCAGACAACCGATTTTGTGACTTAGTTCAAGAAGGTAGAAATTGACTGGTCAATTTGGTATGGTAATCAGGTTCTTAACTGCTTTTTTAAAATTTATCTATTTTTAATTGAAGGTTTGTTGTCTTAGTCTACAAAACCCAAGAGTGTATAAGTGGAGTTCTTAAATATGAGAAAAATTGTATTTTCTCCCTCCATTTCTTAAAAATAACTCTTATTGAGATTAATGTAACTTTGCACTAGGGAAGCCTTCACTGTCTTTTGGAAATGCATTTTCCCCAATGTTTCTATATTTAATCCTTTCATAGCATGCCGTTTATCTTTAACTTTGCTTGTAAGAAGTCACTTATATTTTTCTTAAGGTTCTGAGACTTACCAGATCATAAAGATTCATAGAAAGCTGTTTGTCAGCCTTTAAAGTCCTGGCTTTGATTTTGGGAATTCTGTTTTTTTTCCATTTCTCATTAACAGACTGATAAGACAGATATCTTATGATAACTGTGGTGGGAAATTTTTATTTAAGTTATTTAAGATTGCACCAAATAACTCTTTAAAATTTTAATTACCTTAACACCATCTTGTGGACCAATTGTGTTATCTGTATGGATCAAACCTATTAAATGCAATAAACTATATAATTTTTTTTGTTATTTTTGTTATGACGAAGACCTTAAGGTGCTTTCAATAAAATGGTAAAATTAATTCTTATATTCTACCATATTACTCAAAAAATTCTGCATATTCCATAGTTATTTTTAGGAGGCAATCCAAAGGTTAACCTGATAAATCTGAGATTATTGTAATAAATAATTCAAACCAAGACCAGCCAGTAGAAACAGATGGTGCTTCTGGAAGAACTTGAAAATTTTCCACTTTTAAATGAACATAAACCTTCTGCCTGGAGCTGTGCAACTACATGGACTTATGAGCATGCCTGTAAATCTATGTAGTTACTTTTTTTTTTTTGTGGTCTCGAGTCACATTCTTTTAATTTGATGCCTCTCAAGGTATGGCAAGCAGAGGCTAACTCAAAACACAAGAGAACAAGTTCTGGTTATTCTCAGTTGGTAATGCTGTCTTTCCTCTTCTTGTGATTGCTTCCTGCTTCTCCGTTTTGCATGTGAGACTATGTATTCCAGTAAAGGACAAAAGACATTTTAGCAAGCTTTTATTATACCTAAGCCTGGGTTTAACTCCCTAAATAACTGAATAGGCATATAATCCTATGGATTTCTTAAGATAGTGAGTTGAGTCTAGATGGATTACAACATTTTTTTTCCCTGAGTCTTTTCAAATGATTAGCAACACTTCTGTGGACAATTGTGTTTGAGAAGTAGCACTGGTTTAGATGAATAATCTGAAGCAAAGAGAAAATAAATCTGCAAAAAGAAAGAAAGGAAGAAAGAAAGAGAAAGAAAAAGAGAAAAAGTAAACTAAGTAAATGTATGTAATAACAGTTTTTATCCATCTGTTCATGTTGATAGGTTGATTTCTTTTGACTGAATTTTTACCCCAGAAACACAACAAACTGTTGGTAAAGCTGTAAGCTTAAGATATGTTGGTGAAGATGAGCTTGTCAAAAGCTTTTTTTTTTTATGGAGGATAAGTCATTGATGCATAAAAGTTATGTTAGAGAACCATTACTATATGAAGTGATATAGTATGTGTAGTTGTAACCTAATTTATTTTTTTCAGTTTTATTGGTTTCAATTTTTATTCTTAATTTTTTGCACTGGCCATCTTTTATTTTTCTATAGTTGAACAAATCATTTCACAAGGAAATAGAATTGTACAAATACATTGTCTGAATATTTGTGTTCTAGCAATATGTTGACATTAAAAATTATAGTTGGAGCCAAAGCAATCTTGAGAAGGAAAAATGGAGTTGGTGGAATCAGGCTTCCTGACTTCAAACTATACTACAAGGCCATAGTGATCAAGACAGTATGGTACTGGCACAAAAATAGAAAGGAAGATCAATGGAACAGAATAGAGAACTCAGAAGTAAGCCCAAACACATATGGGCACCTTATCTTTGACAAAGGAGGCACGAGTATACAATGGAAAAAAGACAGCCTCTTCAATAAGTGGTGCTGGGAAAATTGGACAGCAACATGTAAAAGAATGAAATTAGAACACTTCCTAACACCATACACAAAAATAAACTCCAAATGGATTAAAGACCTACATGTAAGGCCAGACACTATCAAACTCCTAGAGGAAAACATAGGCAGAACACTCTTTGACATACATCAAAGCAACATCCTTTTTGACCCACCTCCTAGAATCAGGGAAATAAAATCAAGAATAAACAAATGGGACCTCATGAAACTTAAAAGCTTTTGCACAGCAAAAGAAACCATAAACAAGACTAAAAGGCAACCCTCAGAATGGGAAAAAATAATTGCCTATGAAACAACGGACAAAGGATTAACCTCCAAAATATACAAGCAGCTCATGAAGCTTCATACCAAAAAAGCAAATAACCCAATCCACAAATGGGCAGAAGACCTAAATAGACATTTCTCCAAAGAAGACATACAGATGGCCAACAAACACATGAAAAGATGCTCAACATCACTAATCATCAGAGAAATGCAAGTCAAAGCCACAATGAGGTATCACCTCACACCAATCAGAATGGCCATCATCACAAAGTCTGGAAACCACAAATGTTGGAGAGGGTGTGGAGAAAAGGGAACTCTCCTGCACTGTTGGTGGGACTGTAAGTTGGTACAGCCACTATGGAAAACAATTTGGAGGTTCCTTAAAAAACTACAAATAGAACTACCATATGATCCAGTAATCCCACTCCTGGGCATATACCCAAAGAAAACCATAATCCCAAAAGAAACTTGTACCATAATGTTTATTGCAGCACTCTTTACAATAGCCAGGACATGGAAGCAACCTAAATGCCCATCAACAAATGAATGGATACAGAAGATGTGGCATATATATACAATGGAATATTACTCAGCTATAAAAAGGGATGAGATGGAGCTATATGTAATGAGGTGGATAGAACTACAATCTGTCATACAGAGTGAAGTAAGTCAGAAAGAGAAAGACAAATATTGTATGCTAACTCACATATACGGAATCTAAAAATGGTACTGATGAACTCAGTGACAAGAACAGGGAAGCAGATACAGAGAATGGACTGGAAAACTCGAGGTATGGGAGGGGGCGGGGGGTGAAGGGGAAACTGAGACGAAGCGAGAGAGTAGCACAGACATATATATACTACCAACTGTAAAATAGTCAGTGGGAAGTTGTTGTACAACAAAGGGAGTCCAACTCGAGGATGGAAGATGCCTTAGAGGACTGGGGCAGGGAGGGTGGGGGGGAATCGAGGGTGGGGCGTCAAGGAAGGGAGGGAATATGGGGATATGTGTATAAAAACAGTTGATTGAACCTGGTGTACCCCCCAAAAAAAAAAAAAAAAAAAAATTATAGTTGGGTTCACCACATGCTGGCCAGGATGTAGAGAAACTGGAACACTCATGCATTGCTGGTGGGAATGTAAAATGGTACAGCCATTTTGGAAAACAGTTTGGCACTTTCTTAGAAAGTTAAACGTCCAATTATAATATGACCCAGTGATTGCACTTCTGGGCATTTATCCCAGAGAAGTAAAAACTTTCATTCACACAGAAACCTGTGCATGATGTTTATAGCAGCTTTATGTGCAATAGCCAAAGGCTAGCGAAAACCCAGATGTCCTTCAACAGGTGAATGGTTAAACGTACTGCAGTACATGTATACCATACTACTCAACAATAAAGAGAATAAACTACTGATATATGTAATACCTTAGATGAATCTTCAGAGAATTATGCTGAGTGAGAAAGCCAATCCCCACAGGTTATGAACAGTATGATTCCAATCACAGGCATACCTAGTTTTATTGTGCTTTGCTTACTGAGCTTTGCAGATACTGCACTTTTTTTCTTTTTTTCTTTTTACAAATTGAAGGTTTGTGGCAAGTACATTAGCAAGTCTCTTGATGCTATTTTTCCAAGAGTATTTGCCCACTTTTTATCTCTGTCACATTTTGGTAATCCTTGCAATAGTTCAAACTTTTTCATTATTGTATTCGTTATGATGATCTGTGATCTGTGATCTTTGATGCTACTACAACTAGATGATGGTTAGCAGTTTTTAGCAATGTAGTGTCTTTTCATTAAAGTATTACATTTTTTTTAGACTTAGTGCTTATACACTTTAATAGACTACAGTATAGTGTAAGTGTAAATTTTACATGCACTTGGAGACCAAAAATTCATGTAACTTGCTTTATTGTGATATTCGCTTTATTGCATAGTCTGGAACTGAACCCACGATATATCTGAGGTATGTAGGTTCTTAAATGACAAAATTATAGAGGTGAATAGATTAGTAGTTGCAGTGGTTTAGCATGGGGAAAGGGCAGAAGGGAAGTGAGTGTGGCTATAGAAGGGCAACAGGAGAAATTCTTGTGGTAATGGAAATGGCCTAAAACTTGATTATATGAATGTTACTATCCTGGCTGTGATATTGTGCTATAGTTTTGCAAGATGGTACCATTGGGGCAAAGTGTATAAGTGATATATGAGATCTCTCTATATTATTACTTACAGCTGCATGTAATCTACAGTTATCTCAAAATAGAAGTTTAATTAAAAATATATAGCAGGGTTTACCAAAAGGTAACTCAGTGTTGAATTGATGAATGCACACACAGGATTGTTTTCTAAACCTTCCTGTTTAAATTAAGTCTACTAATTTATTAAAAATTTGGATCATTCCATACAACATCCTGATTGTGAAAGAGATATAATTCAATATGCTGTCAACATTAAAAAATAGTTTTTACTACATCACTGTAACATTTATGTTGTAAAAATGGTTGCATTCAATGAGGTATCACCTCACACCAGTTAGATTGGCCATCATCAAAAAATCTAGGAACAGCAAATGCTGGAGAGGCTGTGGAGAAAAGGGAACCCTCCTGACTGCTAGTGGGACTGTAAAGTGATACAGCCACTATGGAAAACAGTATGGAGCTTCCTTAAAAAACTAAAAATAGAACTACCGTATGACCCCGCAATCCCACTACTGGGCATATTCCTGGAAAAAACCATAATTCAAAAAGATACATGTACCACAATGTTCATTGCAGCATTATCTACAATAGCCAGGACATGGAAGCAACTTAAATGTCCATCAACAGATGAATGGATAAAGAAGATGTGGCACATATATATAATGGAATATTAATCAGCCATAGAAGGAATGAAATTGAGTTATTTGTAGTGAGGTGGATGGACCTAGAGTCTGTCATACAGAGTGAAATAAGTCAGAAAGAGAAAAACAAATACCGTATGCTAACACATATATATGGAATCTGAAAAAATGATATTGGTGAACTCAGTGGCAGAGGAAGAATAAAGATGCAAATTCAGAGAACAGACTTGAGGACATGGGGAGGTGGGGAAGGAGAAGCTGGGACAAAGTGAAAGGGTAGTACTGACATATATACACTACCAAATGTAAAATAGATAGCTAGTGGGAAGCAAATGCATAACACAGGGAGATCAACTCGATGACTGGTGATGACCTAGAGGGGTGGGATAGGGAGGATGGGAGGGAAGCTCAAGAGGGAGGGGATATGGGGATTTATGTATGCATACAGCTGATTCGCTTTGTTGTACATCGGAAACTGGCACAACAGTGTAAAGCTATTACACTCCAATAAAGATCGAAAGAAAAAAAAACAAAAAAAGGGCTTGTATTACTATTCATAAAGGGAAAGAAAGAAAAGAATATTATGACGGTGAGTCAAAAACTATCTGCACTCTGGCTGTAGAATTTATTATAATTAATTTTAGAAAAGACAAATACATCATTTTTTGACATAATCTCCTTGCTTTTCAACACACTTTGTCCATCTGTCAACAAACTTTCGTATTCCCTCATTAAAAAATGTTTTAGGCTGAGCTGCGAGCCACGAATGCACCTCTGTCTTCACCTCTTCATCAGAAGTGAATCTTCATCCTCGTAGGGCTGCTAATACTAGTGCGACCTTCCTTGAACTTCTCTATGCATTCACACACACTTCTTGACAAAACACTCTCTCCATACTGCACACGAAATCTTCGGTAAATAACAGCACCAGGTACACCCTCAGACCACATAAAACGAATCACTGCATGCTGCTCTTCTTTCATGCAAATCATGAAAGTGGGGCATCCGTTTTTGCTCACACCTCAGTTACAAATGAACTGATGTACCATGTTCATACCTGCACACAGTGACTGGGCAGACAGTAGCCTTGAACGGAAAGCACTGATAAGAGAGTGCAGCCAACAGGTTTTAATATAACCAGAGTGCAGATAATTTTTGACTCACTCTCGTAGTATTTCCTAAGGTAAATTACTTAATTCACTAAGAAAATAGATATTGGTAAAGTGATTTTTTCCTTATATGTGTGTTCATCACCAAAGCCTAATCTTAGTAATATTGTTTTAAACTTTTTCAATAAATCCAGATGAAACAGAACTGTTCTCTAACTAACTTTTTAGTCAAAGTTAGCAAAACAATCTTTTCATATGTTGAGGGGTATCTGTTATCCTGCCTCTGTAAGTTGCATTACCATGCAGGAGACCCACAGTGATCTCTTTCGATCAAAGTTAGAAGAGGAATTATTTTCTGCATCTGAGGTTATTTTATATGTTGAGAGAGCCAGGGAATTCAGATAAGCAGTGTGTCTACGCCATATACACACAGAATTGAAAAGTGAAATAGTCAACCAACTCCGAGTTAGCTGACCACGCTGTTCTGTGTATCTAAGGAAACTGATTTTATTTTATCAAATAGTAGACTGGATATTCAAGTCGTCACAAACTAAAACACAATTTTCAGTGAGCTTTTAATCTCAGAAATTAAAAAGGATGAAAACATCTTCCTAGCAACTAAAGACACTGTAGTGTTTATGTGTTTCATTGCGTTCTGCTCGGTTGAACACATCCTTCCAACCGTGGAGCATTTGATGGCTATTTCTTATTACTTTATCCTACAAGTCAGCTTAATTTCATCTGGGATATTAGCTGATACAAGAAAATGTTATTTCAGCATTATATTGGGGTCTTAAAAATTAGAAAGAAACATTTTCTATGTGCAAATATTGAGGAAAATTCTAAGGCAAAAGAAGAAATGTCCCTAAATGGGTGGATTAGTTAGATAATCTGAATTTAAAAACATCTTCTGCTAAATTTACTCATTTATTTACAATGCTTCCTAACTGGCTCCACCCTTAACTGAGGGACAGACTTGATCTCTTTTAAAATATTTAATCTCTTCCTGATTTATTGGCATAAACTCCTTGACAAGTGTTTTTGTTTGTTTGTCGTGACCCATGACTTTCAGAAAGGGTGTGCCCCTGGGAGCAGGGGTGCTGTTATATTCAGAGCTGTTTTTCTTGTAGGATGTATTTCTTTACAAACAATAATCCTATGATTCAGATTAGAAGAATGAATATATATTTGATATTTATGTTCTGTATGTCTTATAGGACTTAAGAGATTAAAAAAGTTAATATACATGAAGTGCTTGGAATAGTGCCTGACACATAGTAAGTGCTATGTATCTTAGCCATTATTAACATTATATTTGTTATTATTAGTGTTATTTGCTTGGCTCAATTCTTGCTGAATATTTCCCTGCAATGTCCATAATTTTAATTCATTTTCGAGCACATTATTGCAATATTAGATAGCTATCAAAATAACGTTTTGAGTTTTAAATTCTAATGCAAAAGGTAGTTTAAAAAATCCCTTTAAGCTGTAAAACATAACACGCATACAAAATAGTACACAAAATAAAAATACACCTTAATGATTTATTGGAAAATGAAGGTCCATGTAACCCATTCAGGTCAGGAAAGAGTACGTTGTCACTCCCCAGAAGCGCCCTTCCACACTGCCTCCCAATCATTACCCCCTTTCTCCCTCCTAACGCTAATTAATGTCCTGACTAATAAAATCATTTCTTTGCTTTTCTTTATAGCTGAACTCAAGCACATGTCCATAATTCCTGTACTTTAGTTTTGTCTATTTAAAAAAATTTTTTTTAATTGGGGTATAATTGTTTTGCAATGTTGTGTTAGTTTCTACAGTACAGTGAAGTAGAGTTCCCAGTGCTGCATAGCAGGTTCTTATTAGTTTTATATATATTAGTATACATATATATCTGTTTTATATATGTTGGTGTACATATGTCAATCCCAATTTACATAGAAAACTTTATGTAAATTAAACTGATGTAAATTCTTTTGTATCTGACCTTTTGTATCTGACCTTGTCTCAACCTTGTAAGAATTATCCATGTTATTGTCTGAGTGAAGTTCATTCATTTTCATTGTTGTGTAGAATTCCATTGCGTGAATATATCGTAATTTATCATTTTTCATTGATCGTCATTTGTGCTGTTTCTAGTTTTTCTTATATTGTGAATAATATTGCCATGAACATTCCTGAACCTGCCTCTTGAAGAGCATGTGCACACATTTATTGTTGGCTGTATACTTAGGAGTGGAAATGGTGGGTCACAGGGTGTGCATATCTTCAAATTTAAGAGATACTTCTAAGCTGTTTTCCATATTACTTCTACTAACGTGACTTCTGCCATCAGTGTTAGAATTCCCAGTGTTCTGCATACTTTCAAATATTGATATTATCAGGAATTTTCATTCTGGCCATTCCGATGGGATGTTGTGATATCTCATGGTGACTTTAATTTCCCTTCCCTTTATTACTTATGATGTTGAACTCTTTATATTTATGGGCCATTTAGATATCCTTTTTAGTGAAGCACTTGTCTGGGTCTCTTGCCCATATTACTATTGCACTGACTTTTTCTCATTATTTGTTGTGAATCTGAGTCTGGTGCTCGCTGTATTTATTGTAGTTTTCTTCCCCAGTCTGTGGCTTGCCTTTTCACTCTCTCCGTGTCTTTTGAAAAACAGAAGTTTTGAATTTAATGGAGTCCAATTTATGAACCCTTTCTTTCATGATCTTTTATGGTTAGATTTAATGTAGTCCAATTTATCAATCCTTTCTTTCATGGTTTTTCGGTTCTGTTTAAGAAGTCTTTCCTTACCCCAAGGTCATAAATATATTCCTTAATATTATCTTGCAGAAGGTAGTATAATTTGCCTTTCATATTTTTGTACATGGCATGAGGTAAAGGTCAATTTTTATTTTTTTCCACAAGAGCATTCAGTTGTCTCAGCACAAATTGTTGAAAAGATCATCCTTTTCTTGCTCTTTTGCAGTGACATATTTGTTATAAATTAACTCTCCACAAATGAGTGAATGTTTCTTGGCTCTATATTCTGTTCCATAGTTCTATTTGCCCATTCTTATCCCAATACCACACTGTTTTAATTGTATAGATTTATATAAATCTTGATATCAGGATAATTTTGGCCTTCATTATCTTCACATATTGTACATTTAGGATCAGCTTGTCAAATTCTACAAAACAAAATAAAGCAAAAGCCTGCTGGGATTTTAATTGGGATTATATTGAATCTATAAATGGTTTGGGGTATACTGATTAATTTCTAATGTAAGGGTTTTTTCCTAAAAAATTTTTAAAATTTATTTTACCTTAATTGGCCAGAAAATATACGATAGCTTTCAGTTTGTTAGAATTTATTGAAATTTGCCTTTTGGTTTAGAAGAGGGCTAGTTTTTATGAATGAATTATACATGCTTAAAAAGAATGCATATTCTACACTGAGGACAGTGTTCTGTATCTGTCAATTAGTTCAAGCTTATTGATTATTTTGTTCAAATTTTCTAACTTCTTACTGATATTCTGTCTGTTTATTCTAACACTTACTAAAACATATATGTTAGGATCTTCCATTATAATTGTAGATTTGTCTAGTTCTCTTTGTAGTACTATCAATTTTTGTTTTATGTATAATGAGGCTATGTTGTAATGTATGTACCAATTTCGAGTAATTATATTTTCCTGAGTTAAACTTTTATCATTATGAAATGTGCTGTTTTATCTCTAAGAATGCCTCCAAATACTATGTTTTTCAGTTGGAGTTGCATGGTATCACTTTATCATTCTTTTACTTTCCATTTTCTGTATCTTTTTGCTTCAGATTTGTCTATGATAGCATGTAATTACAAAAGTCAATCTGATGATCTTTTTCTCTTAATTGGAATTGTTTATTTTTTACTTAATGTAAATAATAATTAACTTGAGTTTAAATTCAGATATACCATACAAACACTAACCAAAATAAAGCTAGTACTCCTGGACTCCAACCCCTTTCCTTCTACCTCTATAAGACTAGCAGCAGCATTGTTCAGTTTCTTAGCCATTGAGTTGCTCCTTCTGGATTTGTCAGTTCTCTCAGAGCATAAGTGGTTTCAAATGCCAGGCTCATCTCCTTGGACTTCAATCTCCCCAAATCTTGGCCTGGTTTTTTTCATTATTTTTTGGCCTTCCAATGCCTTGGAGAATATGATTTTTATATTTTGTTCAGATTTTCTTGCTGAGTATTTGTCCAAATTATCTACTTTGCCATTACTGAATTCCTACAATAATGTTTTTTTAAACTCCTATAGAGAATGTGGTTAATTTAGTCAATAGAAACTATCTGAATATCAAAGAAGAAATTATATAAAACTTAAATTGTTTTTCAGAATTTCAGTAATAATAAATTGCAATCTTTTTGTCCGATCCTTTTGCAATCTTAGTGCTATATTAGCCTTACTCAAAGGTGTGAGAGATAGTCTATACTAGGTCAGCAATACATTTTAAGGTTACAATATGATGACAGATACAGAAATCAATGTCATAATATAATCTCAGCAGCCTAGGGAAAATCTGAAGGGCATTGTATTTATTCTTAGGGTATAACCAACTAATCCCTTATAAATAAAATGTACACTGTGATGTCATTGTGTTTCACTCTGTGAATTATCACAAGTACCTCTTTTGTAGGAAGCAGTTCTTTAAATTGAAGCCCCATCTTCCTTTCCTGATTATTCTTTTAAAATTTACAATGTGAAATTTCCGCAAATATTTGATTTGTAGACATGTTTAAAGTTATATGAATAAGAACCCAATACATGTTTTGAATTAGGTTTACTAATTATGTTTTCCTGTGATGTTTAGCAAAATTTAAATGGATTTTTTCTTTCCCCTGCTAGGACACATCTTTATTAATATATAGCTTTAAGTTAAAATACTAATACATCTTACTCTGAAAACCAGTATTCAACTTATGCTTGGGCATTTCCAAAGTTGTTTGAAATATTTAGAGTAACGAAGGTACAGGTTGAGTGCAAATATTCTACATTTTCTTGAAATACCCAACAGTAATTAGAGTCCTGATACTATTCAAGAACCTCCAGAGTGAAAACCTTGCTGCAGTAATCCTGCTTTACCTATGATAGGTGCTGATGCTATCAATGTTACTTTATGGGCTCTAGTGAAGACCACTTTTCCAATTGGTGGAAATAAATCAAAGTTCTTTTTTAGCATGGGCTTTGAAGTCAGACCAGTCTGGGGTTTCAATCCAGGATCTCCATTGGCCAGCTTGACTTTGGGTTCCTTAACATTTTTTAAGTTTGTTTACTTATTTATTAAAATGGAGAAATCACTGTGTGAAGGGTCCAGAGAAAGAAAACACTGAGCCACAATGACTTTCACAAATTCCAGAACATCAGTTTGAGACAACCTGGGGCCTATGTGTTCTGTTACAGGGTGTATGTGTAGATAGTGTAATAGAGTTTTGGGCTTACTCTGCATTTTACTTGGATTAAAGTTATGCTCTTTTTACTTTCTTCACAGAGATACATTTTTCATAACTTTATTACTAATTAAATTTTATGTGTGGGCAATATGGTAAGAGGTTTTATCAGAAAATCTCAAGTGGCTACTGGTCTAGGACAGAGGTCAGCAGACTACATCTTGAGGACCAAATTTGGCCACAGCCTGTATTTGTAAATAGAGTTTTACTGGAACACAACCCATTTGTTGTGTAGGATTATCTAGGGCTGCTTTTGTGCTACAGTGACAGAGTTGAGTAGTTGTGACAGAGACTGTACGGCCTGCAGAGCTTAAAATATTTATTATCTGACACTTTACAGAAAAAGTTTTCCAAGCTTGGTTTAGAGGATAAGAAATAAAGTCAGTCTAGGGTTGGTTCTATACTCTTTCAGTGGATCCCCTATTAGTTTATTACTTTCTGTGTCTGCCCTTTCTTCTTCCTCTTCCAAGTGGAGTACTAAACAAGATCCAACTCTTCTGCCTTGTGCTTCTTTATTTTCCTAGAAAAGAGAATCTGATCAGTCACTTACACCTAACTGAATTAACTTATGTGTGACTAACCACTCTTAGGAGCAATTTTGCTTTTAAAAAAGGAATTGAATAAAGTTTATTCAATAGCATGAGTTTTTAAAAGTAGAACTTAATTTTTAATTTTTTTTTACTTTTTGCTGTGCCTTGTGGCATGCGGAATCTTAGTTCCCCAGCCAGGGACTGAACACAGCTCCCTGCCTTAGAAGCTCAGAGTCTTAACCATTGGACTGCCAGGGAAGTCCCAGAAAGTAGAACTCTAGACTTTTTGGGCAGGAACAATTTTTTTTTTTCTTTAAGAACTTTTATTGACATACAATAAACTGAATATATCCAAAGTGTACAATTTGATATTTTTTTCTTATTAGTGATGTATATATGGCAATCCCAATCTCCCAATTCATCCCACCCCAACCCCCCTCGCTTTTCCCACTCGGTGCCCATATATTTGTTCTCCACATCTGTGTCTGTATTTGGGCAGGAACAATTTTTAAGGAGTCAACAACATCTTCTTGGAATGCTCAGGTAGGCAAATTGTCATTTCATTTCAGTGGTCAGGTTTGTTTCCATAAACTTACCATCTTTTTTTAGTGCACCTATTGTATGTGTGTGTGTGTGTATCTGTAAGTATATAATCTCTTTCTGTCTGTCTGTCTGTCAATCTACCTATATCTTTATTCTTTTCAGCTCAGAGCCCCACTTATGCATTCCTCAGTACTTTTTACTCATGTATCTGAAAACCGGCTTAACCATGTCTTTAAGACAGAGATTTGGCTTATACCTAGAGAACTATACAGTATAGTGGCTAATAATGTAGTTAAGATGGTTATGATACTTTTACATTATTATCATTATCTTTATCATCAATGTTTATTAAGATCCCAATAAGCAGCTATTTGTAACAGAGATGTACATTGTTTTAAGCAATGTGATAATATTTTTAGTAAACATGTTTAATACTAACTATGTGCCAGTACTTATGGTTCCAAGTACTTAATATATATTTTTATTCATTTTAATTCTCACAATAACTCTTGAGTTGGATACTATTTTTATCAGCCCCGTATTTTATAAATGAAACTGATATACAGAAAGGTTAGTAACTTGTTCAAGGCTACCTGGTTGGTAAACAGAGGAGTCAAAATTAAATCCTAGGAAGTCTGTTTCTGAAGTCCCTGCTGTCAGGCATTGTGCTATGTTGCCTACAGACAGCTATATTCAAGATTAATATTTGCTTACAAAAATTATACCAAAGTATTCCTTTGAGTAATTAATTCCTTCAGGGAACTTAAAATTTAATTTACACACAAATTACATAAAATGGGTCAGAAATAATTTGTTTTATAGAGAGGATTGCATTTATTATTATTATTAATTAATTAATTGATTTATGGCTGTGCTGGGTCTTCATTGCTGCGTGTGGGCTTTCTCTAGTTGTGGCAAGCTGGGGGCTACTCTTTGTTGCGGTGCTCGGGCTTCTCATTGCAGTGGCTTCTTTTGTTGTGGAGCACAGGCTCTAGGTGCGAGGGGTTCAGTAGTTGCAGTGCATGGGCTCAGTAGTTGTGGCTCTCAGGCTCTAGAGCACAGGCTCAGTAGTTGTGGTGCATGGGCTTATTTGCTCCGCAGCATATGGGATCTTCCTGGACCAGGGATGGAACCTGTGTCCCCGGCATTGGCAGGTGGATTCTTAACCACTGCGCCACCAGGGAAGTCCTAAGAGTATTTATTGCATTCATAAAATAAATAGTAGTCTCCTTTACCCACTCAGGTTTTTTTTTTTAACCAATTTGCATTCTTCCTGTAATTTTTGATTTACACATGCACCGTCTTTTAATGAAATCCAGAAAAGAGAACTAAACCAAAAGTCAATACACCTTTGCCAAGGTTAAAATGAATGGCTCTGGGTGTTTTCTGCTGAATGACACTTAAGGATTTACTGCTGCTCTCCTGGCTGCTTCCTTATCTCTCAATGAACCTCATAAGTTGGAAATCCACACAAGTGCCCCACATTCTATGTTGAGTCATATGCTGAGCTTTTCTCAGTATTGTCTTTCAGCGGAAAAGAATATTGAGTATTGTGTAAGGATGCAGTGTGGTGTAGTGGAAAGAACATTGGGTTTGGTATTTCAAATCCTGGGTTCAAAATCAAATTCCATCAATTACTAGCTTTATCGCCTTGGGAAAATCACTAAACCTCTGAGTTTCAGTCACTGTACTAGAAAATGGGAATAACAATATCTATATCATATGATTATTTCTGAGAATTAATGAGATAGCAAGTGAAAGTGTCTTAGATATTAATTAAACTTTAAATTGCATTTTATTCTTTTAAGAGCTTAGTGAGGAGAGCACATGCATATCAAATGAAATTGTGTTTGTAAAATACAAACTACATAACTCATCATTTTTCTTACATTACTGCATTTAAATATATGTTTTACTTGGCAGTGTCATGCCACACCTGTCAAAAATGATGGCAATGAGAAAAATCTAACCACTTCCAGGATCAGTTTTGTTTGGAGTAACACTCAGGTTCTGTAATATACAGATGGAAGCCTGTTACAAATATTTTTTCCTTTGTTCCTCATCAACAGTGAAGAAACCAGTCACTGTCTCAAGACAGTCATGTGTAATGTTGTCTTTATCGCCTATGAAACTTGTATGACACACATGGAAGATATTTTAGATATATCATGTGTTGGGTATCCAAAGAGATAAGGATTCTTTAGAGACTTATAAGTGCTTAATTTTCATTATAACCTCATGATGTAATCAGAAAAATATATTCCTTGCTACAATTAAGTTAATGAATTAAGGTGGCAAATCTATTTATAAGAAAATATTCTTGATGGCTATACTGCTTACACTCTGTGTTGTGTGTGTTCATGCATATTTGACTTGGTGAATAGCAAGAGGTTAGGAATGACTTCACTTTTAGCTGTGGTTGTGAAGATATGGAAAGAAAATCAATCTATGATCACCACAGGCTAAAAACTTGTCATAAAATATTTTGAAGTAATATTTTCTTTGAGACTGGTAATCCTCTGACATGCACCAATGAAGTGAAGTCATGGAGAAAAAAAAAAATGACTTATCTGTATAGTAACCAAATAGTTAATAGATGTTACAGCTACTCATTCAGAAAGGAGCCTTCCTAGAATCTGCCAGATAGTCCCTTTGGAGCTCTGAGCCTTCACAGAGTTCCTTCTGTTGTTAAATCTTACTAAGGTTGTCATAGGAAAAAAAATAATGTCTGGTTATTGATGTAGCAGTGCAACTTCGACTATCTCTGTTGTTTGACAGAAACAGGGCATTTGTCCCTAATAATTTTCGTAATGGCTTAACGTGCCAGTTTTAAGGTGTTACAAAGCTAAAGTGGCCGTATGTAGTTCCTTGCAGGGAGGGCTATGGTTGTGTCTACAGCTAGAATCTCTACAATTAACAGGTATATCCCAGAGATGCTAAAACATTAACCTTATGATCTTTTTCTGGCAGCTATGGTAATTTGTAACCATATCTTTCAGGAATTTGTTTGCATTCAAAAACGGGGAAAGGGCTATGTGCTGTTGAACCCCAATCAGTCATTAAACTCCTTGTAATCAGAAGATGAAGAAGTCTGAAATGTCTTCTCTTAGAATTAGCCAAAATAATGAAAGTCTAATAGATAAAGTTTAGGGCTGTAATCTTTGCCTTTAAGGATGGCTTCACATAAAATGAGATCATCTTGGCTCACGTTAGACTTAGTAATTCAATTCCCAGCCTTGAATATTCCTTGTGTACTCTCTCTTTTCATAGTATAAAAAATTTTTTTATGATGTATATTGCTTTTGCAGGTATTACTCCAAGCAATTCTTTGCCTTTTCATAAATTTAAAGGGACCATATAACAGTTTAACACATTTAATAAACAGACTTTATATGGAAATAATTTTATGATATGTAGAGAGTTAAAGTTTATCTTAAAAAGTTCTGTTTTAGGTTTGCAAAGCAAACGAATCATTAGGTGATTTAAGAGCCCATGGTAATGATAATTTAAATAAAAACTCTAATGTAAACCTTCTGCTCCAATATTCATTCACTTTTCCTTCAAGCTAAGAGGGAAATCTGGACTATGTACTGGGGGCAGTGTTTAATAAGATGAAATATCTCTTTATAAAATTATTTTGCTTATATTTGTAAAAGTGACAGCTTAAGAGGATACTCCTATAACTGACAAAAGAATAGAGGAGCGGCAGGTCAAACTGCTTTTAATAGGCCATGCCATCCTGAGGTTGCGTTTGTAACTTACAGGTTCACATTTGTTTGGGTCCAAGTTTTTTGTATAACTTCTTCTTAAGTTTATTTATATAATTTGTTCCTACCAGTGCCCTGGGTCATTTATTACATCTATTAACTTCTCTCTCTGAAGAGATTCTGCCAGAATTCCTTAACAACCGTCTTTGAGTCTGTTTCTTCTCTCCTTAAATTTAACATCAAGGATTTTCTGGCACAGTGTGTTTGGGGCCTGTTTTGCTGCTGGCCTGATTCTCTTTTTCTGTGGATAAATAGAGGTACATGTAAATTACCAAATTGGTCCATTTTTTGTTTCAAAACACCTTTCAAAAATATAAAACTCAAAAAAAATTTTTAAATCTTACATCCAATGCTAGCTGGAGCAGCTTCTTAATATTATGTTCAGATACTTCACTGACTTCTAAGGAGAGTTTTTCATTTTATATACTTTATATTTTGTTCATAGGTTGAGATGAGTATTCTTTTATTATCATACTTTTGCTTTTCTTGAGAAAACATAATGGGGAAACCTTCATTCTAACCTATCTTTGGCTGCGAGTATTGCACTCTAATTATCAGAATTCCTCTTTGTTCAAGTCTGTTTCTCTCCTAACATAATCTCAAAATTATGTAATCATATTGATTAGAATTGTTTCATTAAAATATAATTTAAAACAGAATAGGATTGTACAATAGACTCTTAAATG
Organism: Hippopotamus amphibius kiboko; assembly: GCF_030028045.1. Classification (NCBI taxonomy): domain Eukaryota; kingdom Metazoa; phylum Chordata; class Mammalia; order Artiodactyla; family Hippopotamidae; genus Hippopotamus; species Hippopotamus amphibius. The sequence continues at coordinate 82,900,976 of NC_080198.1, forward strand.
GTGGAGGTAGTTTTAAAATTACATTTACATGACGCCAAATTAACTGGTTGAAAAAGGAAACATTCTTTAATGTTAAGCAACAATTTAATATAATTTCAGTACACTTAACCAATGCTATTTTAAGAAAGTTATGTTGAGGTGTTTAAAATGGTCAAGCCATTGTTTAATTGGGTTGTTTTGTTTTTTGATATTGAGTTGTAGGAGCATTTATATATATATATTTTTAATTTTATTTATTTATTTATTATTTTTTTGGGGGGTACACCAAGTTCAATCAACTGTTTTTATACACATATCCCCGTATTCCCTCCCTTTCTTGACTCCCCCCCCTCGAGTCCCCCCCCACCATCCCCGCCCCAGTCCTCTAAGGCATCGTCCATCCTCGAGTTGGACTCCCTTTGTTATACAACAACTTCCCACTGACTATCTATTTTACAGTTGGTAGTATATATATGTCTGTGCTACTCTCTTGCTTCCTCTCAGCTTCCCCTTCACCCCCCGCCCCCTCCCAAACCTCGAGCTCTCCAGTCCATTCTCTGTATCTGCTTCCTTGTTCTTGTCACTGAGTTCATCAGTACCATTTTTAGATTCCGTATATGTGAGTTAGCATACAATATTTGTCTTTCTCTTTCTGACTTACTTCACTCTGTATGAGCATTTATATATTTTGAATCTTAACCCCTTACTGGTCATATCATTTACAAAAATTATCTCTCATTCAGTAAGTTGTCTTTTTGTTTTGTGCATGGTTTCTTTTGCTGTGTAAAAGCTTTTAAGTCTAAATAGGCCTCATTTGTTTATTTTTGTTTTTGTTTCTTTTGCCCTAGGAGAGCCAAAACAATATTGTTACAATTAATGTCAAAGAGTGTTTTGCCTGTGTTTTCTTCTAGGAGTTTTATGGTTTCTGGCCTTACCTTTAGGTCTTTAATCTATTTTGAGTTTATTTTTGTATATGGTATGAGAAAATGTTCAAATTTTATTCTTTTACATGTAGCTATCCAGTTTTCCCAGTAACGCTTATTGAAGAGACTAATTTTCTCTGTTTTATATTCTTGCCTCTGTTGTTGTAGATTAATTGACCATAGATATATGGGTTTATTTTTTGGGCTCTCTATTCTATTCCATTGATCTATGTGTCTGTTTTTGTGACAGTACCATACAGTTTTGATTACTGTAGCTTTGTAGTAAATGGGCAGGAGGCTTGAATAGACATTTTTCCAAAGAAGATATACAGATGACCAACAGGCACATGAAAAGATGCTCAACATTGCTAATCATTAGAGAAATGCAAATCAAAACCACAGTGAGATATCACCTCACACCATCAGAATGGCTATCATCAAAAAGAATACAAATAACAAATTTTGGTGAGGATATGGAGAAAAGGTACACTGTTGGTGTGAATGTAAATTGGTGCAGCCACTGTGGAAAACAGTATGGATATTCCTCAAAAAACTAAAAATAGAACTGCCATATGATCTAGCAATTCAACTCCTGGATATACATCTGAAGAAAATGAAAACATTAATTCAAAAAGATACATGCGCCCCAATGCTCATAGCAGCATTATTTACAATAGCCAAGATATGGAAGCAACCTAAGTGCCCATCAACAGACGAATGGATAAAGAAGATGTGGTATATATTGGATTGGCCAAAAAGTTCGTTCGGGTTTTTTCCAAACAAACTTTTTGGCCAACCCAAAATCTACAATGGACTCTTACTTAGCCATAAAAAGAATGAAATTCTGCCATTTCCAACAGCATGGGTGGACCTAGAGAATATTATGCTTAGTGAAATATGTCAGAGAAAGATAAATACTGTATGTTATCGCTTATATGTTAAATCTAAAAAGTAAAACAAATGAATGAATATAACAAAACAGAAACAGACTCATAGATTTAGAGAACAAACTAGTGGTTACCAGTGGGGAGAGGAGAGGGGGCAGGGGCAAGATGAGGGGAGGGATAAAGAGGTATAAACTACTATGTATAAAATAAATAACCCGTAAGGATGTATTGTACAACACAGGGAATACAGCCAAAATTTTATAACTTTAAGTGGGATATAATCTATAAAAATATTGATTCAGGTGTACCCTATGCTGTACATCTGAAACTAATATAATATTATAAATCAAGTATACTTCAATTAAAAAAATAAATAAGTGGTCAAGCCAATATGAATTTTTTATAGACTCAGCTACATTTAGAAACTTTTAAATATTGAAATTCCTATTTACTGGTCTTTAACACAGTACTTTGAAAAGATCCTGCTTCAAAGGTCTATACACACTTTGTTTTTGTCTCTAGGATAGTCTGTGTACATAACTTATTCAAATGAATTTAGTAAAAATCAACACTTAAATAGTTGAACTTAGTAAAAGCAGCTCTATGCCATATAATTAGAACTTTTTCAAGCAGGTATTCTGTGTAATCAGGCATTGTTTGAGTTGGATCTCCTTCCTTGTAGAAAAGATGTTGAGTTATCAAGATAATTGTGCTTTTAATAAGTTTTCCATAGATTTCACAGATATGTAATAGCTAATTACTAAAGATAAGAAACATAAGATATACTGCAGTAATATATTTTATGTCCAAGTTTAGATTCTGTCACGTGAGGGTTGCTTCTTGCTGTTCTGGGCATTGGTTGAGACATATCAGCGAAATAATATCTTATGCGTTTCTTGAACTTGTACCGTGGATTACATACTACATATATCAAGGTTGTGAAAATCATTAACATACACATGTGAACTATACTCCTTTCCAAATTTCTAGCTTTATGGGGGGAGGGGTACCATCATGGGCATGTGAATAAAGATTAAGATTAAAGACTACTTTGTCTATTGATCACAAAAATTTGTTCTCTTGTTCCATAATAATAGAATTATAAGGTAAATTACAAGGTAAGCTAAAAACTACACAACATTAGCTGGGATATGAGGACTACATGTCTCAGTCTTTCTCAGAGCTGGGAGTATCCATGTGTCTAAATTCTTATCAAAGATATACGAGAAGTTGTGTGTGACTCTTCTGGGCTTGGGTCTTAAGACACATCTAAGGAGCTGAAAAACGTATGTGTCTACAACCTAGCTTCTTCCAGGCAGAAGAGGTGCTAGTGGATAGCAAGGTGGGAGAAATGTGGTTTGTAGACCAGGTGGACTAGAGACATGTGTCAACATGGACTACTGTAGCTTTAGACCTGAATATTACACCAGCATAACCTGCACTCTAACTAATCTTTGGCTATGAGTACCAGAAGCTTAATCATTTTAAACCCCTATTTGTTAAACTCTCTCTCTTTCCTAAGTAGATCTTGGGATGGCTCATAAACTCTTCTCAGTAGCCATTGTTATTTTGCTCCTCTATAGCTGCCTGAGCCAATCTTTTTGCTCTGGATTTAGTTCTTATGTCCTGCTATGTCTCCCATTTATAGGACCTTGATTTATAGCCTTGAAACCTGTGGATATTGCAATGATATCCGTCCTGCAAGCCTGAGTGGTCCTCATTTCTTCTCCAAGCATCATTCTTTCTGTGTTTGCTGAGAAGACTCTGTTCTCACCGTGGTTCCAATGATTTTAATAGACATCTCTACACTCCCTACTCTCACACAGGGCAGACTTGTTAGAAGTTTGTATTTGACGCACACATTCTATCTGACAGTTAACTTAGGACCAGTTCCCTGGGATAAGACTGGTCACCCCTCACCATCAACTAATGCTGTAACATGGAGCCTGAGCTGGGTAGCTGCTGTGCTATCCTCAGGATTTATGTAGATGAACCAACTCATAATGGTGTCTTTTTACTACTTTATTAATTAAACTCACTCAAAAGGCATTCATTACAACTTCTTATGTAATGGATAATATTTCTAACCTAATAATACTATTTCTGTCTTGAAAAAATTGTTGTGTTCCTATACATTTTAAAATTAAACGAATAACGACTCTTTCTCATCCACTCTGAATAAGAAACTTCTCTTTGTAATGTTTATGAGGAAGCATGATGCAGAAAAAGAAATTCAGAATTAAAAAGTCAGGACCTAGGTACAAATCCCAGTCCTTCCGTTTACTTACTGCTTGACTTTGAGCAAGTCAATTAACATTTATTGGTCTTAGTTTCTTTACCTATAAAATACCACTACTAATTCCTGTCACCCAGAATAGTTGTACATCACAGGCTAAATTCTGACCTGGATTTAAAATGAGATCTCTTCAGTCACATTTATTTCTAGATCATTTGTTTTAAAGACTAAATGATTTTTATGTGCAGAAAACAAGCATATTTAGTAATTGTATTTATTATATTGCAATTGAACATTTTAAAAAATAAGGATAAATGTCTTTTTAAAATAATTAACATTTCTATCCTTACTAAACCCTGTAGCTTCCTGGAAAAGAGATTGTCCTTAATTTTAGGAGTGTTTTACTTTCACATGTATTTGCCATTTTAATTTTATCCATGTGTGCCTGGATGTGTGTGTGTGTAATACTTATTTCCACAGAAAAAAGCATAATCTGCTCTGGATTTTCACTCAGTTTACTATAGCACAGACTGTTTTATATGGCACATGATTTCTGATTCCTAATCCTACATCAGGAGCTTTATAGCTTCTATTAGATCCAGTAGAAATTGGTGGATGGTTCAGAATAGAGGATTTCCCGTTTTGCAACATAGACTATTTTTCAGTAGCCATATGGCTGAGCTGCTGACCAAGAGGAGTTGATTTAGCTTTCTTAGCTTGAGTCTACTCTGCTACTCTCTTGGGAGGATATATCCTAAGAACATACTATACTAAGAGGTTTAGCAGGGAGGGAGCTGCCATTAAACACTTCTGTTAAGATCATGTTGGAATCAATGATCTAATCCTGGTAGAAGTGAGTTATTGACTTCATAATGTATAAGGGAGGCATTGGCTCCTTAAGTTTGGTATGCTCTGCTTCTCCTCCAGGGAACAGGGATCTGCCAAAGCCTTAAGGAATGTAAGGAGTTACCTCTTGTGGGAGGAGGAAGTTGGCTCTTTCAAAGTCACAAAACAGGTCAGCATTTTTTCCTTCTGTGTTTTCATCATTTTTAGGCTTAATATTTAAGGGTGTCACCTATAAAGGAAGCATTCATTTTACATGTATTGGTCCTTGTTTGAAGACCCACAAGTATGGCAGTAACCCAGCAGATGAAATAAGAGAAATTTGGTCATAAGGTATTTACAAACATGGATGACCTATGGGGAAACAGAGAAAGATGATGGTGTCTTCCTCAGCTTAAGAAGAACATATCAAAGGCATTAATTCTTTTTCCAGATGAAAATAGCATGATTTTATTTTTTGATTTGATAGATAATATACAATTGTATAAAAAATTGAAACAAAATAAAAAATATGAAAAGGGAAATATAAATAGCTCCCAATACTATTATTCAGGCTAATATTTATTGTTCAAGTTTTTATAAAGATCCATTCAGATTTTTTTTTAGCAAACATATGTATATAGAGTTATATATATATATATATGATATATACGATACATATATATATGTATATGATATATGATATATGATACATATATGATATGATATATATATGATATATATATGGGTATATATATGGTTATATATATGGTATAAATATATATGATATATATATGGGTATATATATGGTTATATATATGGTATAAATATATACATATATCTTTATCTAGGTATATCCTCATACTATACATCAATGGTTTATAACTGGGGACTGTGCGCCCCACACCTACTCAGCTGAGAATCAGTGACTCAGTGAGCCACTTTTCATCATGGACTGTAAAGGCTCGCGTGATCTGTGATGGCAGAAAGTTGAAAATCATTGTCTATATCCTGCTTTGTAACTAGCATTTATACTCAGTGATCTTCAGACCTCTCTATGTCAATGAATAGATCACCCATTTTTAAGGCTGTATATTCATTCATTGTGTAGCTACACTTTAACCACTGTTCCATTGATGAACTTTGTGGTTGTTTCCATTTCCTTCTCCCTCCCATTATTAGCAATGCTTTGAAGCACATTTTTGTTTATACATCTTTATGAGTCTTTATCTCCTTGGGACATGCTATTAGAGGAAGGATGTCTGCGACACAGAGAAAACACTTAACATTTATGCATATCGTTACACTGCCTTTCGGAAAGATTGAATCATTTGACACTTCCATCAACAATTTATGAGTGCCCGTAGAGCCCTGATAATCTTTAAGATCATTATGAGTTGATCAGGTGGAAAGCAGTAAATCGTTGTTTGCATTTGCCTTGGATTAATAATGAGGGTATGGAGTTGGTGAGGATCCCAGGCTCTGGAGTCTATGTGAGTGCAACTCCTATCTTTATCACTTAACAGCTTTCTGATTATGTGCCAATTCTTTAACCTCCCAATGTCTCAGTTTCCTCATCTGCAAAATAGTGATAATAATAATATGAACCTTGTAGGACTGTTGTAAAGATTAAATGAATTAGCACACATAGAGCTTTCACATTTCCTGGTAAACTCACTTTCAATAAATGTTAGCTATTGGTATATTTTCATGTTAATTACTATTTAACTTGTTCATTCATTAATTGTATATTCAGGTTCTTTGGTATACTCTGTGATGTTCATCTTTTATTTACTGATTTGATAGAGTTCTTTTACTTTTATTTTATTTTAAAAAATACTTATTGAGATGCTAAATTTACATAGATTGCCTCAATCATTACCCCAACAAACCTATAAAGAAGGTCTATCTACTTTGACATAATGTATAGGAATACAAATTATTTTGTCAGGAGACTCTCACTATCCTACTTACCAGAAAGTAGGCCTTTCTATACTTTATTGTGAGTATAGCCACATAAAGGGCGATATTAATGGCATTGGAGGTGTTAAGCACCAAAATGATTATGGGGATCTCTTCTCTCTACATATATTTTTAAGAAATAGAACGCAATAAACTGTAATGGTGGCTGCTTCAATTTGCATTGCTGTTGTTTTTGTTGTATGAGTACAGTAGGAGCATCAACTATCAAATTCTTTATTAAGAAATGAAAATATTCATTTATTTTCATTCTAATAAGGTCTGAAATGAGAGCTTATGGTCAGTCTGCTGATTGTTGATAGCTCTTTTAATATTACAGATATTAACTGCTTGTCTGTCATACATGCTGCAAGTATTTGGTTTTCTGTTTGGCATATCTTTGTACCATATACGTTTTTACTATTTAACTAATAAAATTTGCTAATCTTTTAAGATTTCTAGCTGAAAAAGCTTTTCCCTTCCTAAAGATTATAAAAAAATTCACCTGTGTTGTCTTCAAGGAATTTAACGATTTTGTTTTTTACATTGAAGTCTTTGACTTATCTTGAATTGAGTTTGATAGCAGTGATGAAGAAAGGATCTAACAAAAACTTTACTCTTTGAGGATGATAAAGTGATTAGCTTGAGCGCTACAGGGACAAACAAAATAGTAGAACTTTTAATTTTCCTTTGGCAGGCAAAATCTAAATTTATCTTTTGGGAAATCTTTTTCATGATCTGAGGTAGGATTTTAATTTTCTTCTATTTCTCACTCTCATTTTCTTTTATGTTTCTTTTCTTTCTGAAAAACATCTGCTCTTGGGACTCCTTTGAAAGTTTAACAGAGTTTTTTCCCAGGAGCCAGTTATTCCCACCATATCAGGACTTCACATAGAGATAATTGATTTTAAATGTTGGCTTTTTACAAGATTAAAATATCTCCACATAATAATTCCTACTGTGAAGATTATTTGGACTAATACTGCTAAAATAGTTGCCAATCAAGATGAATGGCTTTTACTGCTGATTCAAGATTTCTGTAATTTTGACTGCTCCTGTGCATTGGCCAGAGGGATGATTACATCAATTAATCAACATATTTGATAATGTCCATAAAATATAAAAGTATCCATAACAATAAACTTGAATGACCTATTTATTGTGAACATAACACAGATTTTATATGCACATGTATTGGACATCTAGCACACATCCATTTGGCCTTATCTTTCATTCCAGTCATGGTTGCAGGGAACAGGTTTGCGCAGATGTTGACCTGCTTTGTTTATGTGTAACCAGAAGTGCCTTGCCTTAGCCTGTATGTGCCTTCTCTGACACCTGCAGCTTGGGGTGCTTGAACACATATAAGCAACCTGAAAGTGTGGGAGAGTTTGTGACCCATGGGGCAAACCTTGACCAATGGGGGATGTGAGTTGACAGATAAATGCTCCACCCTTTCATCCTTCCAGCAGATGATTTGGAGATACAGTATATTCAGTAAGTCTTTTCAGAAAGTCCCACAAATCTAGCACCTAGTAGTGGTCAACTCTGTATTGCACCTTTGTATTGGCTATTCCTCCTTCTCTATCCACTTTTGTCCTTCCTGGCCCTTGTCTCTTGCTCTTATTTCTGTAATTGTAGACTTTAATAAACCACTTGTGGCACACATATACAATGGAATATTACTCAGCCATAAAAAGGAATGAAATTGAGCTATTCGTAGTGAGGTGGGTGGACCTAGAGTCTGTCATACAGAGTGAAGTAAGCCAGAAAGAGAAAAACAAATACCGTATGCTAACACATATATACGGAATCTAGAAAAATGGTACTGATGAACCTAGTGGCAGGGTAAGAATAGAGATGCAGACATAGATAATGGACCTGAGGACACTGGAGGTAAGGGAAGCTAGGACATAGTGAGAGACTAACATCGATATACACATACTACCAAATATAAAATAGATGGCTAGTGGGAAGCTACTACAGAGCACAGAGAGATCGGCTTGATGCTTTGTGAAGAACTAAAGGGATGGGATAGGGGAGTTGGGAGGCAGGCCCAAGAGGGAGGGGATATGGGGATATATGTATACATGTGGCTCTTTCACTTTGTTGTACAGCAGAAACTGACACAATACTGTAAAGCAATTATACGCCAATAAAGACTAAAAAAAAAACAAACACCACTTGTGCATTAGACTTCTCTCAGACTCCCCTTTTGGTGTTTCTTAGGCTGAGAAATTACATTAGAAAAAAAATCTTAAAAAATCTTTCTGGTTATTCGTATGGTGGTTTCCATGAATTATTTTCTTCTAGCTTAAACTATAGAAAGTGGAATTATTAGAGAATAGACCCTTGAAATAAAAAAAGCTGCTGAAAATGACCATTTTTAGTTTTTTTTTAAACCAGTTTTTGGTCTTTTATTTCTTACTCCAATAGCATTAATTATTTTTTAAAATTTAGGAAAAATCATTCTTAAATTAACTCAGCAAGAGGCATAGAGAGTTTACTTGTACATTAATAATTTTTTTACTGTGATTTATTTGAGATAACACAAATATATTACTTGTTTACTTAGACTCTCATTAAAAATGTAAATTTGGGGATTCCCTGGAGGGCTAGTAGTTAGGACTCTGAGCTCTCACTGCCAAGGGCTTGGATTCAATTGCTGGTCAGGGAACTAAGAGCAAGCTGTGTGGCGTGGCCAAAAGATAAATAAAGAAATAAAAATTTAAAAATGAAGTAAAATATTTAAAAAATGTAAGTTTGATTTGACTATTGATATTTAGTCTAAAGAATTGTTACTTTTGTAGAAGTTAAACCCAAAGAATCAAATTCTATGATTCATTCCTGTACTCAGAATAAACCATGGCTTTGGTGTAAGAATTATAATAAATATTTTAAAAATCTAAGTATATAGGAAAGTCCTTACATCGTTCATAAACCAATAATTGATACAAAAGTGAGTTGTAAACTGTGAAGCACTGTATTAATTTAAAATTTCATTAGCTATGTAAGATTATGAATATGCTTCTAAATTAGAACTCCTACATGCTGTATGGATAAAGAATAGCTCCCTTAATCTTTGGCCACTAGATGTCATGGCAGCTCCATATAAGAAACCAAGGGTTGGGGGAGGGTTGACGGCTGAATTGCCCATTTTAAGACCAACTGTTGCACAGAGGTGTATCATTCTGCATAACAAGTCATACAAATCTCGTAAACAAGTCATTTTACAAAATGCAGCATCATCTTCAGCCAAAATAAAAATCCAGCTAGAATTGAATCTTTTTATGTGGTGATAGAATATATGTGTTGATAAAGAAAATTACAATGGTTGAAAACCATTTAAAACAAAGTGTGTGTTTGGACAATGTTGTCATTGTTCTGTACTTACTCTAACTCCATTAAAAAAAACCAAAACAACCCCGTGAGCATTGAAAGTGGAAAGCAAAAGAAGTTTCTAAAAACCACCTGGTTATAGCAAGACATGCTGGTCTGGGGAAAAATTGGGCAATCCATGCATGAGTGCAAAGGCAATATAGCATGTTAAAAAAAATAACATGTAGGTTAACATTTGGGGATCAGGGTGAAAGTATATGAAAGTATTGTACTAATGTATGCAACTTTTTTGTAAATCCAAAATAGTTGTTATTTTAAAATGAAGAGTTTGAAATAGTCTTGTTAAAACATGATTAAAGAAGACAATTTCAGTGAAAAAAAAATAACGTCATTAAAAACATGAATTTTGGAGTTCCAAAAGCCTGACTTTTGATATGTGATATGATATACCTTCTCTAATATGTGATGTTTTATCTCCTTATCTATAAAGAGTTGATAATACCCCAAAGAGTCATTTTAAGGTTCAAATAGGATTGTGACTCTAAAGCTCTTAGCACAGTATCCTACACATTCAATGAATGACCACTCTCATTATGAAGATAGAATTTCAAACCTAATGCTTTAAAATGAAAAGCCCAGTATTTCAAATGCAAAGAGAGCATAGGCTTTAGTCAGTTTTCTAGGTAAGGAATAGCCCTTAAGTAGAGTATAATATAAACAACCCCTCCTAAAGTAAAGCTATCGTGGATGTTGAAATAGAATCTACTTGTGACTGTGGCCTTGGAAAGGAATTTCTCATGGGAGCAATCCTCATTAATATTTGTGATGGCAAGTCCCCTTTTATTGTTATGTTTTCTTACAGCAAAGACAGTGTCCACAAAGGTTCTTGCTTTACATTCCGCCTGGGGGTTGACAGTCCAGTCAGGTGGCCTTGTGCTAGGTCCACCTGTTTCCACTCATTCTGTCAGTGGAGCATTTAGTGTGGCAAGGACAGCAGGGCGTAATCCCAAGACTCTGCCTTACATTCCAGAGGGTCTGAAGCAGAGGTGATCCCATGACACCTTCCTAATATGCATGGAATAATGTGATATTGGAGGTTCCAGGGCAGCAGACATCTGTCTTTAAACATGGCTCTTCCAAAATGGTGATGTATATGACACCTAGAAAGTAGCTCATATTTATTTGCGTGTATTTGGATAATGACCAGAAGTAACGACTTAGATATTTTAAAAGCGTTTCAGCACATAGTATTAACACAACTGTATTTCAAAGGATGAAAGGGGCGAATAAGAGGACGGGTGTGGTTTGTCTCTGGTAGGAAAGGCAAGATCAATGAAAAGTGGTGGTGAGAAAGGCTTCGCCACCCATTTGTATGGCTTTGCTGGCTTCAGTAGGATTTAACAGTTTGTTCATCTCCTACTTGCTACAGCCTTCGGAAAACTTTGGTGTGAAATCTGAACAAAGAGACTGAAGATGAGATAAAGAAAGGAAAGTCTAGTGAATAAAAGGATTTACTTCAATAACTCCCCAAATCCTACCACAAGTGAAATGATCATTTCAAATACTATAAGGCAGAAAATGAACCAGCCGTAGTACTGATTACAGTATGAGACAGTGATTCATATGAAAGGCAGCATAATTACTGTGACTATCAGATTGGATTTCAAAATGAGGAAAGAACATTTTAGTACTTTCTTGGCTAAGGATAAACATAATTGATTTACGAGTAATATGAGGGTCCAGCTTATCTGGCAAATATATTGTATTTCACGTAGAAATGAGCTTAAAGGCATTTTTCACATTTCTACGTGAAACCCAATATTCACATGCCAGAGACGTGAGGAGGAACAGTGGCTGGAGCCACTGAGAGAGGGCAGCTCAGCATCAGACGTGCCAGAGCGCAGCCCATCTGCTGCGTGGCAGCGGCAAGATCAACGGCACAGCCCAGCTTGAAAAAACGATAGGTGATGGTTTATTTATTCATTCATCTTGTTATTTAAAATAAAAATCTGGGGCTTCCCTGGTGGCGCAGTGGTTGGGAATCCGCCTGCCAATGCAGGGGACATGGGTTCAATCCCACATGCCTGGGAGAAACTGAGCCCGTGAACCACAACTACTGAGCCTGCGAGCCACAACTACTGAAGCCCGTGGGTGCCTAGAGCCCGTGCTCTGCAACAGGAGAAGCCACTGCAGTGAGAAACCTACACACCACAACAAAGAGTAGCCCCCGCTAACCACAACTAGAGGAAGCCTGTGCACAGCACTGAAGACTCAATGTAGCCAAAAATTAATTAAATAAATAAATAATATAATAAATCTCAAAAAAATAAAATAAAAATCTGATTTACTAGAAAATTTCTTCAGTCCTGCTTCACAGGGAAACCGTGCCCCTGTCTAGTCCAGAGCACATGGTACAGGCACCCTTCTGAAGTCACTGTTGCGCTATGAACTTCTCACCAGTACTGTGTTCAACAGGTTGGGAGAAATCACATTTGGAAATATTTTATAATAAAATTGCCAGGTCCTGTTAGGTTCTTTGAGTCATTTGTACTGCAGTGACTTGGTTAAGTGCAGCTTATTGACGGCTCTGTTTATTTGAGGCAGGATGGGATAGTGGTTAAGATCAGAGACCTGTCAGACTTCCTGGGTTTGAATCTAGGTTCTGCCAAGTAAAAGCTGGGTGACTTTGGGCAAGTTGAGTGACAACTACCTCATAGATCTGTTGTGATGATTAAATTAATATTTGCAAAATGCCTGGCACAGTACTATGTTTGCTAAATAATAATCATACATTTGATCTTTTCAATAATCCTGTGAAAAAGCAAAACGTAGGATAAGAGAAGTTTTTGCAGTTAAAAGGAATGTTAGACGTCATTTAATTTAAATCTTTCATTTTAAAGAGATAAAAAAAATACCTGAAATTTTTATTACTTAATAAAATAATATAACTAGCATCTAAATACAGGTTTCTTAATTTTCTGGCTTTTTTTTTTTTTCTCCACCACATCACTCTGACTTCTCCTATAAAGAAATGTAAAGAAGAATTCTTAAATAATTTTTTTAGTTTAAGAAAATACTTTCTATGATAAATGTAGTAGTAATATTAGGAGTTGGAGTTGTATAAATTATAAAAGGGCATATCAATTTAAAAAAAAGTATCTGCTACAATTAGGGTTAGCTGCATATAACAGCAAACTTCAAATGTCTTAAATAAGATAAAAGAAACAGAGAAGAGAGCTCAAGCCTCTTTTGGTGGTTCTGTGGTCACCAGAGACCTGGGTTCCTTCTGCCATCTTATTCTACTATTCTGTGGATGGCTTTCATTCTCAAGGTCACCTCTTGGTTCAAGATGACTGCTGGAACTCCTGCCCTCATGTCAGCTGTCCAGAGTGCAGGAGGAAGGGAGGGAGAAAGGACAAAAAGATATTTTCTAAATGAGTTAGTGTTCTTTCAGTAGTCTTCTAAGAAGGGCCAATATCATCTTCCACTTACATCTCATCATTTGTCACGTGTCATGCCTGGCTATGAGGGAGATTGCAAAGTGCTTTCAATCAATTATCAATTAAAATGTAGGTTCTCCTTTTGAGGAAAGAAGGTAATGTATATGGATGGTGCCTAACGATCTCTGCCTTAGATAGGGATAGTTTTTTCTACCCACTTTCCTCCTCACACTTCTTCACATCCATGTAGGAGAAAATTAATTTTTTCTTTCTAAAAGGATGTTGTGTCTGTATATTAGCATCTTACTGTTGCAAGAAGCAAGTCAATTCACTTTGGACTAAGAGGAAAAAGGAAAATCTATTAAAAATAACAGTGGTGTTTTCTGGAACTCAAAGGAAGGAATGAAGAAATTCCAAGGAAGGTCAGGAATTGAGAACATGTTGGAAATACAAGTGGTGTTTACTTTCAATTTCCTGTCTTTGCTTCTTTCTGCACATGATTCTTCTTTCTATTTGAAGGTATGTTTCTTCCATGCCCAAGCTCAACCTGCCAGTTAGGACTGACCTGGGATATGCAACCAGATCTTCTAATTTACACTTTACTATAATCATTATTTTAAAGTTCTATTCCTCTTTCTCTATCTACAAAGCAACAGAATTCCTTCTTCTTACCAATTCACTGTCAGCTCCCGATTACGGTGAATTTTTTTTTCTTTTTTGTTTTTTGTTTTTTGGTCGCACTGCATGGCATGTGTCTTAGTTCTGCAACCAGGGATGGAACCCACCTCCCTTGCAATGGAAGCTCGGAGTCTTAACCACTGGATTGCCAGGGAAGTCCCTACACTGACTTTTGATGTATTTGAGTATGTTAACTACTTGTGTGGACCAGAACCTTGAAATCTGACTTCCAGAAATGCTTTACAAAGTCTGTAATACTACTTGGCACTGCATACTAAGCAATCTTCCATTCTCAGATATCTTCTCAACCTCTGTATTTTCATTGATTGATGTCAAATGTTTCAGCCAGCACATCACACTCGTGATTCCAAATACACATTTCTATTTTAGACCTCCCTCTTTGGCTCCAGATCCTTATTTTTATATAAATATTGTTCACCTTCACTCAGGTGTTTCTTAGTATCCCTAGTACCTTCAAACTCAACATATCCATGATCTCATTTTGAATTCTCTACCTTAAGCTGCATCCACCCATGCATCAGTAATCTTCCTTCCCCTTCACTTCTACTACTAGTTAATTGTCAAGTCCCACAGAATCTGTCACCTAAAGCTCTTATTTCTTATGGGTATTACCATAAGTAATACCCTTGTAATCTTGTTTTTGTACAGTTGCAGCTGCCTTCTAAATCTTATCTTTATCTCCAGGCTCATCTATTCTCTGCATTGTCTCAAGTGTAATCTCTTAAATATATAAATATGGTTATATCACTTCTCTGCTTAAAGTTCATCAGCATTTTCCTTTTACCTACAGAACAATGGCTAAATTCCTTGCTGGCCATTGAAGACTGTTTATTATCTGATTTCTTTATATCTAGCCAATCTCATCTCCATCTATCCCTCCATACACTTTGGCTTCGTAGAACTACATGCAATTCCCTAAATGGAACAGCAAATGTTACATTTGATATTTTGGTATCACTCTGTGATATTGCACATGTTTTTATTTTCCTTCCCTTTAGATGCCTTTATTCTGCTCTGTGGTCTTCGTGAACTTTTACTCATCTTATGAGACTCAGTTCAGGCATCAGTTCTTCTCTGAAAGCCTCCCTGATCAGCATGCTGTCTCTTCCCTCATACTTTCCTCTATTTTCCCTTCAAAAGTCTGTCTTTTCTTTGTTGGATTATGTATCACACATATCTGAGAAGCCAGAGGAGCAGACTAAGGCAGATGATTCATTGTCTCCCAATGTCTGGTCTGTCCCTAGGTTGTAAACCATAGGACTGGGTTCTTTGCCAATGCTTTGTGCACAAAATGGTGTGTGCGATTTCTGAGATATACCTTTCAAAATAAAGGGTATGCCCTTCCTTACCCCTTTATCCTTCCCATCCACTGATTAGAACGTGGGTATAGTGAACCATTTTTATGCAGATATGGGCGACCCCAGATGACAGAGCAACAAGGCAGAAGAGGTCTATATGCCTGATACCGTGGAGCTACCATATCTACTCCGTACTGCTTACAGTTAGTTGTGTGCTAAAGATAAACTTTATTATTGTTTCAGTCCTTGTTTAAGATATTAATATACTAATATAAATATTCAGATGCAACAGGTTTTATAGCCTGGTTAACATACCACTCCACTATAAGACTATCAAAGGAGTTCAGGAACTCAGATTTATTTATCTTTGCATTCTTAACATCTGGTACAGAGACTAAAACACAGTATGTCATCAATAAAATGTTGTTTCTAGAAGAGATAAAGTTGTAAATAGGTACAGGTTATAGCTTGTGTGCAAAAAATGCAATGCTCTTTGTTTTCCTATAATCAACATAACTCAAGTCCCCATTTTTTGTTGACGAGCAACTCGTTGCCAATCGAAGGTAAGTAGCACTTTCAGTTAAACTTTAAGTCTCTTTCAGTAACAACTTAGTTAATTATGATTCTGTAATCCGGCCCTCTTGGGGAATGGTGATGGTGATGATCTGATTTTTCTTTCTGGCATTAGAAGCCAGCCAACTGGCCTGCTGGACCTCCTGTATGCTCTAGTCTATGGCCTCCACGGTAGTGTCAGTCTTTTCTCTTGGTCTTGGGTGTTGGCTTCTGTCCCTGATGCTGAATTCATGCCCCATCATGGCCTCCATTTCTTACCCCACTGCAGGGCCTTTTTTGGGCTTCTGACACCCAGTCTTGTATGTACTCCGTTAAGGTTGCTAGGAAACTCTTGGCTGATGCAGCCCCATCTACCTGGAGTGCTGGGACTCTTATGAGAAAGCTCTTAGACCATCCATCTAGACACCTCCTTCAGCCACTGCTATTTCACATACAGTGTTGGATGGAGGACTTCTCTACCCAGCTCCTGGTTGCACTCTTTGTAGCCAAGCAATGAGGTTTCTGTTCTAGAATCTTTTCAAACTCATCTTATATTTCTGTCAGTATACTATCCAGAGATGTTTCCTTCCCTCCTGTCATTCTTCCTAATCATTATCTGGCCTAAGGAGATGGAACACTAGACCTTTTCTCAAATAGCTACCAATATTTATACTCTAGCAAGTCACCTTCAGTTCTTCCTTTCCCACCCACTGGCCAACATAATCTTCTTCTGAGTTGGGGAAACTTCTCTTCCTTCATTATTAAGTTTTCTTTACTTTAAGGCTTATGGCATAAACTACATGTTAGTCTTCTAAGCTATGACTCTATATGCAAAACCAAACATTTTGTAATTCAAGGTACCTTTTTTATCTCTAAAAACTTCTCTTGATTTTTAAGACAGCTGACTCTGAAACAAATTGAAATAATAAATGACTTTAGGACCTCAGTTGACTTCTTTCTTCTGAGGTCTATTCCTATGACAATGAATGTCAATGCCAAAAAAAAAAAAAAAGTGTTACTAAGGAAAACTTCTGTTCCTATCTCCAAGTGCCCCCTGCCCCATTATATGGTTGTAGTAGATTCATATAGAGTTCTGTTTTTGTATAGAAAATAGCTTGATATCTATTTGTGTATGAAAGATATACAAAAACTCCTTACCCTCTGCCTCCTCATTTCCCACAATAGTCTGAACAGGCTGGAGAAGCAAATTAAAAAAAAAAGACCAGAGACAATACTATGAGTTTACCAAACTATTTAGTTTTTCTTTTGGGCACAGAGGAAGACATATATTTCCCAGTAGCCCCTTGTGTTCAGGGGGGACTGTATCACTGAGCTCTTTGAATGGAAAGTGAGTAGAAGTGATGTATGCCACTTCTACACCTGACCACAGACAGTCCCTGTGAGATCCTTTTTGCTCTTTTCCCCCAACCACCCCAGCAGGAAGAGAAGGACTTTGAGATGGTGAAACATACAACGGAGAGTCTGAATCCCGAGTCGACCACTAGGAACAGCTGTCCAGGAGATCTCCTGGTCAGGAAATTTAGCTCTGGATTTTATATGAGCAAGAATATTGTATTATTGTATTAAACTACTGTGATATTGTGGTTGGGGTTGCTTATTACAAGTTGAATAATACATTTGGAAAAATCAGTAATAGGAATCAAAGGATTAAGAGCTGCAGTTGAAGGAAAGCAATTGAGAGGAGGGAGGAAGGAAGGAAGATTGGAGCCTTGTAATGTGGTCTTCGACTAAGCTCCATGGAATGAATAAATTTGGATGGAGAAGTTCCTAGAGGTGTTAATGGCTGTCAGAATTTTAAGAACTGAAGTGGCTGATATTTAGTTAAAATGTTTTAAGAATACTTGTTACATATGAAAGGGTATATAGTGATATTTAATTTTAATAATAAATACTTGTGAGCATACCACCCAGCCTCAGAACAAAAATATTATCATTATTGTTGAAGCTGAAACTGTATGGATAAATTTTAGAAACTTGATAAAGAAAACCAAGTCACAGAAAATTGTATACTAAATAACAATATTTTTTTTATAAAACTCCCCCTTCCCCCAATAATAAAGTATTTAGGGATATATACGTTTAGTTTTTAAGTTGCTATGCTGTATTCTTTTGCCTTAAACCTTCAATAAGAACTTGGTTGAGTTTTGTTGGTACCCAGGATTAATAGGAGGGTGGTTTCAAAAGGGCAACAGAATAGGGAAAAGTCATAACATGCATTAATGTTGGAGAATTGTGACAAAGCAATAACTGTGAGCCAGAGGCAATTAGAATCAACATAATTCACCCCCTAAGCCTGAATCCCTAGAGAAATGAAGAGATGGACTCTGGATGTCCTAAGTGAAAGAAAGTTCCAAATAGGGACTTCCCTGGTGGTGCAGTGGTTAAGAATCCACCTGCCAATGCAGGGGACACCGATTTGAGCCCTCGTCCAGGAAGATCCCACATGCTGCGGAGCAGCTAAGCCCGTGCGCCACAACTACTGAGCCTGTGCTCTAGAGCCCACGTGCCACAACTGCTGAGTCCACCAGCCACAACTGCTGAAGCCCACACACCTAGAGCCCATGCTCCGCAACAAGAGAAGCCACTGCAATGAGAAGTCCACGCACCATAATGAGGAGTAGCCCCTCTCACTGCAACTAGAGAAAGCCCTCACGTAGCAATGAAGACTGAACACAGCCAAAATAAATAAATAAATAAATAAATAAATAAATAAATAAATAAAAGATTCAAATAAAGAACAGGCTGAAATAATAATTGGGAAGACTTGGGGACATCCAGGGAGCTGATACTGGATTACATTTGGGTGAATTTTAGTTCTTTTTTAGTTTCATGCTGTCACCACAGTTAGAAAACAGTTTTTTGCTTTTGATCCGTGTTCCTAGGAAGTCCACCTAAATTTCTGATAATAGTGAAAGAACACTATTTGTAAAAGCAGCCTTTGAGAGACCTATATTTGACAAAGTTGACGATTATTTAGCTGATTCATTAATGAACATTCAGTAAGCGACTGCTATCTTGGAGTCACTGTAAAAATACTTCAGCTCTTTCTTCTCTTCATTCTTGCCTTAGGTGGAAGGTCTTAACATAAGTGGTGCTTAACAACTACAGTCTTTCTCTTTTAGATTGCCGAAGTGAGTAGGAGCTGGTATAATGCGCACTACCGTAGTGAGGTCTTTGTAGGAATCTTTACCATGGAGGGCAGGCAGTCTTCCCAACACAGAGTGGCTGAACACAGAGCAGCCAGGGTGCAGTGACAAGCTTTCCAGAAAATCGGTGGCTTTGATGTTGCTCAAGGTTGCTCATCTCACCCTGCCCTTCCCTAGCAAAGGAGCGATTTTATAATCCCAAAGAGGCTTCGGGCTGGCATGAAGTGGGTGGAGCTGATCTTTATCATGTGGGTACCTAAAACGAGGCCAAACACATAGAATTGCAATGAATGGAACAAACTATCTGCTGACTTCTGTCCGTGTTATCTTAGACACATAATTTCATTTTTGGAAGTCTGTCTTTCCATCTGTTAAGTAAGGTTTTCAATACTGATCATAAAATATTTTGTCAAATATGAAATAGAATAATAGATATGAATAAACTTTGTCAACTCTAAGGTGCTCTACAAATATAAGAAACGCAAGATTAGGAAGCTGTGGGAGTGTTATATTGAGCGAGACATCAACTGGACTATGTGAACTTTGAAATCATTCCCACCTCTAATTTTTTGTTCATTCACTCAGCAGATATTTATTGAGCATTAACTATGTCGAGAGTTCTTTTAGGCAATTGAGATATATCTGTTAAAAAAAAAAAACAGCCACAGATCTATTTTTATGTCTTTTCAGTATAATCTGTGTGTAGGTTTAATTCTAGAAAATGGTCATGGAGTCCTAAAACTTTTACATAAACCTAAGGTGGGGGAAATTTTATATATATGTATGTATGTGTGTATATATATATTTTATAAATATATATATACACACACATTTTGTAGAGAGAAACAATATAAAATATTCAAGCCATTATAATTCATTTTTAGAGATATATCAAACTAACTTTGTTGGCCTCACGTTAATGTAGCTTTTAAAAAGTGTTCTCCTAGTGTGAAAATTTTCCAAATCCCTTCTCTTATCAAGAAAGTTTTAGAAAAACTGACTGGGGTCAGGCACCCCATTGAGATATATATTTTATATATGTCTCCCTAAGAATGAATGAATAGATGACTCTCATGCCTGAGTTTGAGATATGCCAAAGAAAACTCATATTGCGATCTGACTTTAGATCTAGTTTCATTTTTGAATAATTTTTTAACCCAAATAATCCCTTTGTCTTTTACCTTTAGTTACTTGACAGATTTCCTGATTGAGAAGTTTGAATGATGGGTGGAGCCTGACTTGATGACACTTAGGTGACAGTGCCCCCATTCTATTCTTTTCTGTGAATTCCCCTCAAATCTTTTCCCTGCAGATGTTTTAGCCTTTGAGGTTGACTCAGACTTTGACTGAACCCCATCCTCTAAGTCATGGAGAATCACGGTCCTCTGCTTTTGGCCAAATTCTCTGAAGGAGGACATCTGGAATCATGCCTCTGTAAGGCACTGATGGTAATGTGCTACGCTCTTCCTAAATCAATCAGTCTTTTCCGAATCCAGTGGTGTTGGTAAATAGCCTTCAAGGAATTCCATCATTTCCAAGACATTAGGTCTTTTTCTTAACCAGTCTGCTGGAAAAATCCTTTAAATAAGAGGCAAAATCACATCAGCCCTTCTGATTTTGACCAAGAATTTGGTATATGTGCTAAAAAGTTTCCTCCCATGCTTATAAAACTACTGAGCATTTTGCAACATATGTGTACCTTTTACTAATGTGTGTGAAGTTTCCTCAGATGTCTGGAACCAACTTAAAAGTCTTCTTGACTTCATTTAATCTAAGCATCCTTTCACTGATATAGTAATTTTAGCAGCAGCCATGATCCCTGCTTCCTGGTGTTCATGCCTTTGTGTAACTACTCTGCTTGAGTGTGGGCAGCACCTGTGACTTTCTTCTAGCCAAGTAGATTATGACAAAAGTGACAGGATGTATGACTATGTTACATAGGTGATAATGCCTGTCTGGCAAGGAGACTCTCTTAGCTTTGCTGGCTTTGATGAAGCAAGTTGCCATGTTGTGAGCTGCCATGTAGAGTCATGTGGCTGGAAATTAGGGTGGCCTCTGGCTGACAGCCAGCAGGAAACAGGGGTCTCAGTCCAACAACCTGTGGGGAACTCAATACTGCCAACAACCATGTAAACTTGGAAGTAGATTCTTCCTCAGTCAGGCCTCAGCTGAGACTGCAGCCCTGGCTAATACCTTATTTATAGCAGCCTTGTGAGACCCTAAGCAGAGGATTCAGCTAAGTTGGCCCACAGCAATCGTGAAATCATACATGTGTGTTGTTTTAGGCCACAAAGTTTATGGTAAGCTGTTACGTAGCAATAGAGAATTAAGACAGAGACTAAAACATTGAGACCTGCAATAACTTGACAAATCTTCAAACACAGGAAATCTGGATTGAAGCCTGTTTGCCTAGAAGTCATTTAACTGAGAAGGCATTTATAAATCAATGAGGAAATTTTGGAAAAACTACCTTAAACTCTCTAAAATCTATCTTAATATAACTACCTAACAATGCTAAATGGCTGTCCATAGGATAAGCATAGGAGAGAATTTTTACTACTTTTCATGCCACTGTGAAAGGTATAAAAGCAGGAAGAATTTTACTAGGCCTCAAATAATGGTTAGAAATTGATTAAATGGTCAAAGTGTTGTGTGGAAGGTGTATCTCAGGTAAGATAAATAGCATAAGCAAGGGTGATTGAGGTAGGATTGTTCAGAATGTATTTGAGAGAAATGATCAAAAGGTCTGAATGATCCAGAATTTTCAGGAATGGAGGCAGTATGAAGAAGATGGTGGTGAAGGAATACAGAGGTTATTTTGTAAAATACCTTCAATGCAAGGCAAGAAGCCTAAACATTTTCCTTTGAACCCATGGTCTTTGCTCCCCCTTCCCTACCTTAATCCAAGTAACTCTACCTGCATCTGTTTTGTGTATTGGGCTTTATTTTACTTTTATTTATTTTTTAAAGTTAATTAATTAATCAATCAACTAATTTGGTGTCAGGTCTTAGTTGCGGCAAGCAAGCTCTTCATTGCGGCATGCAGGATCCTTTGTTGTGGCGAGCAGGCTCTTCGTTGCGCTCTCTAGTTGCGGAGCGCGCTCTCTAGTTGTGCTCTCTAGTGTGGCGGGGGCTTCTCTCTAGTTGTGAAGCGTGGGCTCCAGAGTGCCCGGGATTAGTTGCCCCTCCACATGTGGGATCTTAGTTCCCCCACCAAGGATCAAACCCGCGTCCCCTGCATTGGAAGGTGAATTCTTAACCACTGGACCACCAGGGAAGTCCCTGGACTTTAAAAAGTATTTTATTTAAACAAAAGTTTTCACAGCTAAAAACAGTATGTGAATTTACTTTAGGATAGTGGAGTCTTTTGTGTTTTTTTCAACAGTTGCTATTAAATTTTTATTTTACAATTCATCTGGCCATAGTTTTCAGGTGAGATTAAAGGGGGAGTAAATTAAAGTTATGGGACCAGTTAGAAGGCTATTGTAGTTATTTACCCTCTGAAATGGATTAATTGATGTAGGCAAAATAGGATTTTACAGTAGGATTCAGGGATTTAATAGTAGTGCTTAACCCAGAGCTTTGCACATTTGAGACTCTCAGTAAATATGTGTTGAACATAGGGACTTAATAATAGGACTTAAATCCAGACAAGACAAAAAATGCTAGTGAAAAATTTGTGGATTAACCACATTAAAAATAAAACTTATTTTAGTGTTGTGGGAGTTGGATGGAGATATTTTGTAAAGGTAGTAAGAGTTCTTGATCATTATGTTGAAATATGATTTGAAGCTTGATATTATAGCCTCAAATCTTCTACAGGAACAAATTATTTTGCTATATGAATTTTTCTAGGTGGAATTTTTACATTAAACCATAAACTGATTTGTTTGACTAAGTAAAATCTGCAAAGTTCTATAAGATGTATTGTTATTTTGAAAGTTAAAGGGAACTAAATAATGCTTATTTGAGGAGTTTCCCCATACTCATTAAGAATTGGCTCAAAAACCAAGGTTTGAAAGATTTACCAATTTTCTAGAAACAGAAAATTTGCAGGATCAATAACCTTCACTAAGTGATAGCTGTCAATTATTTATTTATTTGTTTGTTTGTTTAAAGGGAATAGAGGTTTGCAAATTTTTAAGGTGGTCCCTTAAAAATAAAAACACTTTCTGGGAATTTCCATTATGAATAATGAATATTTAAAATCAGAATCCTTTAATCTTCTAAGCATCCTACTTTTTTTTTAAAGGAATTTAGAATACATAGGGATTATATTTTCTTACTTTCTTTAGTTTCTAATTAATGACAGTGTTAACTTCACAATGCAAATGAGTAAATACCAGCTTCTTGAAAACAACTTATTTTCATGGAGCTAGGAATATTACATGGATATGATGAGAGCTCAACTCATTTGGCTGACTGTTGTTGGAAAACAGGAATAGATGTCAATTATGGTTGGAGTAATTTCTCTTTATTGAGGAGAATGTCAAATACAATGCTTCATTTTAATCTCCCCATTCTAAGTTTCAATTTATTTCTTCCGAAACAAGCATTTTATAAAATCCATCTCAGAAGTAATCAGAGAAGTATTGTTTACACTTATACTAAATTTTTTTCTGTATTATTTTCTTTTATGGTGTCTTCAGAAAACATCTACAAGTGCACAGCCTTTTCCAATTAACTATGCAATATTTTTTGAATTTAGGTGAACCTTGGCTTATTGCTGCTTAATAGTTATTGCTTCTCTCAAGAGGCTGAGAATTTAAAAATCCCACTGACCAGTAGATGGAAAAATGTTAAATATACAAAGATAAATTCTGAGTCCTACTATGTGAAAAACAAATCCACATAAGATAGGATTTTTTTCCTTTAAGAGAATAATTTCTAAAATATTTTCTCCTTTGCTAAAAAAAAAGATACACTAGTAATAAATTTAAAGGAAAAGAGTGGAATGCTAAAAGACTGGTGTACTCTGAAGATAAAATTCAGGTATTTGAACCAAATTATATGTTATTATTTATTTATTTATTTATTTATTTATTTATTTATTTTATTGACTGTGTTGGGTCTTTTTTTTGCTGTGCACGGGCTTTCTTTAGTTGCGGTGAGAGGGGCTACTCTTCTTGTGGTGTGAGGGCTCCTCATTGCCGTGGCCGCTCCTGTTGCGGAGGCACGTGGGCCTCAGCAGTCTGAGCACATGGGCTCAATAGTTGTGGCTCAGGGACTCTAAAGTGCAGGCTCAATAGTTGTGGCACACGGGCTTAGTTGCTCTGCAGCATGTGGGATCTTCCTGGAGCAGGGATTGAACCCATGTCCCCAGCATTGGCAGGTGGATTCTCAACCACTGTGCCATCTAGGAAGCCCTATATGTTATTATTATTTTTTTTGACAATAAACAGCATATATTTAGAGTGTACAATTTGGTATCCCAATCTCCCAATTCATTCTCCCAACCCTCCCCGCTTTCCCCACTTGGTGTCCATGTGTTTGTTCTCTACATCTGTGTCTCTGTTTCTGCCTTGCATTTCCTCTTTCATAGTTGTTAGCATTTGCCTTATGTATTGAGGTGCTCCTATACTGGGTGCATATATATTTATAACTGTTATCTCCTCTTCTTGGATGGATCCCTTGATCTGTATGTAATGTCCTTTCTTGTCTCTTGTAACATTTTTTATTTTAAAGTCTATTTTATCTGATATGAGTATTGCTACTCCAGCTTTCTTTTGATTTCCATTTGCATGGAATATCTTTTTCAGTCCCCTCACTTTCAGTCTGTATGTGTGCCTAGGTCTAAAGTGGGTCTCTTTGAGACAGCATATATATGGGTCTTGTTTTTGTATCCATTCAGCCAGTCTGTGTCTTTTGATTGCTGCATTTAGTCCATTTACATTCAAGGTATTTATTGATATGTATGTTCCTATTACCATTTTCTTAATTGTTTTGGGTTTGTTTTTGTAGGTCCTTTTCTTCTCTTATGTTTCCCGCTTAGAGAAGTTCCTTTAGCATTTGTTGTAGGGCTGGTTTGGTGGTGCTGAATTCTCTTAGCTGTTGCTTGTCTGGAAAGCTTTTGATTTCTCCCTCAAATCTGAATGAGATCCTTGCTGGGTAGAGTATTCTTGGTTGTAGGTTCTTCCCTTTCATCACTTGAAATATATCATGCCACTCCCTTCTGGCTTGCAGAATTTCTGCTGAGAAATCAGCTGTTATCCTTATGGGAGTTCCCTTGTACGTTATTTGTTGTTTTTCCCTTGTTGCTTCTAATAACATTTCTCTGTCTTTAATTTTTGTCAGCTTGACTACTATATGTCTTGGCGTGTTTCTCCTTGGGTTTATCCTGCCTGGGACTCTCTGCACTTCCTGGACTTGGGTAGCTATTTCCTTTCCCATGTTAGGGAAGTTTTCAACTATAATCTCTTCCAGTATTTTCTCAGGTCCTTTCTCTCTCTCTTCTTCTGGGACCCCTATAATGTGAATGTTGGTGCGTTTAACATTGTCCCAGAGGTCTCTTAGGCTGTTTTCAGTTCTTTTCATTCTTTTTTCCTTATTCTTTTCTGCATCAGTGATTATCACCATTCTGTCTTCCAGGTCACTTATTTGCCCTTCTGCCTCTGTTAATTTGCTATTGGTTCCTTCTAGTGTAGTTTTCATTTCAGTTATTGTGTTGCATATCTCCATTTGTTTGCTCTTTAATTCTTCTAGGCCTTTGGTAAACTTTTCAATCTTTGCATCCAGTCTTTTTTCAAAGTCCTGGATCATCTTCACTATCATTATTCTGAATTCTTTTTCTGGAAGGGTGCCTATCTCCTCTTCATTTAGTTGTTTTTCTGGGGCTTTATCCCGTCCCTTCATCTGGTACAAAGTCCTCTGCTTTTTCATTTTCTCTCTCTTTCTGTGGCTGTGGTTTTCAGTTCCACAAGATGAAATACTGCTGATACTGCTTGATTCTGCTGTCTGCCCTCTTGTGGAGGAAGCTATCTAGGAGGCTGGTGTGTGCTTCCTGATGGGAGGGAGTGATGGTGGGTTGGGCTGGGTGGGCGGAGCTCAGTAAAGCTTTAATCTGCTTGTCTGCTAATGGATAGGGCTGTGTTCCCACCTTGTTGGTTGTTTGGCCTGAGGCCACCTAGTGCTGGAGCCCACAGGCTCTTTAGTGGGGCTAATGGTGGACTCTGGGAGGGCTCATGCCAATAAGCACTTCCCAAAACCCCTGCTGCCAGTGCCCCTGCCTCCTCGGTGAGCCACAGCTGCCCCCCACCTCGTCAGGCAACCCTCCAACACCAGCAGGTAGGTCTGGTTCAGTCTCCTATGGGGTCACTGCTCCTTCCCCCTGGGTCCTGGTGAGCACATTTTTTTGTGTGTGCTCCAAGAGTGGAGTCTCTGCTTCCACCAGTCCTGTGGAGGTCCTGCAATCAAATCCTGCTGGCTTTCAGGATCTGATTCTCTGGGGATTCCTCCTCCCATTGCTGGACTTCCAGGTTGGGAAGCCTGACGTGGGGCTCAGAACCCTCACTTTAGTGGGTGGACTTCTGCAGTATACCTGTTCTCCAGCTTGTGAGTCACCCACCCAGCATTTATGGGATTTGATTGTAATGCGATTGTGCCCCTCCTACCGTCTCATTGCGGCTTCTCCTTTGTCTCTGGTTGTGGGGTGTCTTTTTTAGTGAGCTCCAGTGTCTTTCTGTAGATGATTGTTCAGCAGTTAGTTGATATTCTGGTGTTCTTACAAGAAGGAGTGAGTGCACGTCCTCCTACTCCGCCATCTTAATCCTGGCTTGGATCTATATGTTATTTTTTGATGGCTAAATTTATGTGACTAAAATAATTATCTTTCTCAAGTTTTAAACATGTGTGGAGATATATACATACAATTGTGGCAGCTGAGTGCTGTTCTTGTTCTTACTTGACTTCTTTTCACCACAGGCCCCCTTATAATCTTATAGAACTGAGGGTGTCAGTAAGATCATCTTTACCAGTACTTCACTTGAAATGTGGGAAACTGATCTGTAGGTCTGAAAGTCAGTAGGAAAGAACAACATGGAAGCCAGGTTATTAAAGATATGCTAATAGACATCTCAACGTGACTGAGGACAAAAAAATTAGATAGCGTCTAGTAGTGATGATCTATTATTACTTTGGGCTTTTCATTAGGAGAGCAGAGAACAGATCACTCTCATCTATTGGGTGATAGAGAGCTCATACCTGGAATTCAGTTTGCTCTTTTGTGAACTCTTAGAAAAGAAACACTGGAGGAAATCCAGCAATGAGAAATAATATGGTAAAGAGAACTGAAGAATTGATTTGTGAGGAGAGATTAAGGCAGCTAAATGTGTTCAGTTAAGTGAAGATTAAGTGGGCCCTGGTAACACACCATGCATATTTGTGAACCCTAAATGAAGACAGGACATGTTTCACATAAAATGCCCATAGTTAAGAATATGGCTTTCAAGGAAATAAATTCCAAGGGACTCATTAGAAGATACCCCCCCCCATCAATATTTTTTTTTCCCATAGAATATTTGTTTTGAGAAGGTAGTAACTGTAAAAATGATTTTATAAAATGAATATGAGATTATAAGCTTCTTAAAGTTACCATTCAATTTACATAAGATTTTACAGTTACCTTATAAATCCTTATTCTTGTCAGCCAGGAACTGTTAGGAATTATCAGACAGCATTGGATTCACAGTTAAAAAAAAAAAAAAAAGATCTTCTAAGACAACTGTTCTCAAACTTTTACTCTTAGGACCCCTTTACACTTTAAAAAAGTGTTGAGGTTCCCAAAGAGTATTTGTTTACATGGGTTATAGCAATGGATATTTACCATATTAGAAATTAAACTGAAGATAATTTTGATATATTTATTTATTACTTCATTAAAAATAATGATAAGATCATTACATGTTAAAGTATAGAATATATTTTTAAGGAAAAATAACTAGAGAGGAGAAAAGTGGTATTGTTTTACATTTTTGCAAGTCTCTTTAATGTCTTCTTTAATAGAAGACAGCTGGATTTCTATTCAATATCGTGATGTGTTGTTTTAGGTGAAGTATATGTAGAAAGACCAGACTCATACAGATATGTAGTTGGTGAAAAGGGAGTATTTTAATAATCTTTTCATTAAATTCTGGCTATCCTTTTTGATACCCACTAAAACTTGGCTAGTTGTAGGTTTTTGCATGTTAGTTGCAATGTAGAATCTAATACCACACCAGTAAACTTTTAGTACTCTCTTACATTAAAATCTATTGGTCTTTCTTGTGTTTTTAATGCATATTTTATGATTTGGTAACACCATGTGTTGGTTACTTGGAAAATATTTTCTCTAATTTATTCAGATCTTCTGAAGGTTGATCTATTTCATTATACAATACTGAAAATTCACATTTGTTAATACTACCACTAATCTCATCAGGAAGTCTTTAAGTTTTAGAAAACTGTCAAGCTTGCAGTGGTGGGTACAAGTTTTAAAAATTTTGAATTTCTTCTGAGAACTGGAATCTTACCGTTGGCCACAGCTACTGTTTTGTTGCTTTTCTTTAAGTGACATAGGTTGTCTGTCGGTGTGTTCCATGAAAAATAAGTTTAGCTCAGTTCATAACTCAGAGAATCACACAAGTACCTTTTCTTAAGTCATTGTCCTTTAGTGTGTTGCCAAAGTGCTGTATGTATCCTTCCCACTTCATCACACAGAATATTAAAAAGACATGTACTCACAGGTTAAGGGTTAATATAATTCACATTTTTTTATGGCTTCATCAAAAACATGCTAAAGTATAACTGGCACTTTTTGTTTTTTCTTATTGCGAGGGCAAGGAGGTGAAGAACACAATGACTACTTGTATAGTTTGATGCCACTTCTTCTGATTCATACTAAACCACCAGCAGTTTTATCTACCATCAGTGCAAATGTCAACATAGTGAAAAAGTCAAATAATATCTCAGCATAATTAGGAAAGTAGTTTGACCTCATACACCCCCTAGTAGTATCTCAGGGACCTCTAGTTTTGAAAAGCAACAATTTTAATAATGAATCACTGGGAATTAGAGTGAAGGCTGCCACTTCTCTTTTTATCCTTTGGTCCCTGAACCCATATACCATTCCTATGTGAAAAATAGTATCATATTTGGGTGTTGGTTCAGAATGCACACCACATGCCAGAGCATCCCATACCTTGAGAGGCATTTTCTCACAGCAAAGGCTACAACTGAGTCTTCAATAGTCTGTTCTAGCACGAAGCCAGTAAACAAACTCTGGAGGGGGGTGAGGGTGTGTCAATGGCTCCATTTGCCTTTAGGAGAAGGTAGAGAGGAGATTTACATTACTAACTGGTGATGCTATAGGCTTCTTCCTTTATTCCTTCTGCCTGTCATAAGCATCCCTCATCCCTTTCATTCAAGAGGCCCTGGTTTTGGAAACTGAGTTAGAGCTGTTAATTGGGTGAGGGGCCAAAACTTTTCAGTGTGGTCCAGTGCAAGTCAATCCTTTTTGTCAAGTTTAGAGGCTTTTTTTTTTTTCCAGCTCTACAGATGTTATTGGGTTGCTTATCTATTTTAGTCCTAAGAATCCAAAAAAGGTTTAGAGGTTACTCCTTTTACCAAAAAATTGAGAAATGCACTTTTAAAGGACATACTAGCATCCTAAAGTGTAATAGTTTTTCTCACTAGGTTAGAACTGAACACGGGAGAGGCTACCGTTGAGGGTCACAGGATCCCGGAGTGGCAAGGTCCAGTTGTACCACTTAATCATGGTGGTCATAATTAGCTGATAATTTGATGGTTATCAGAAGTTTCTGGCTACAGAGATCTTTGAGAATACCTACTCATTCTTTAGTTTGCTTCAGAATGTTTCCCTCATCATTAATACATCACTAAAGGCCTTTTCTTTTTCTTCATCTTCCTCAAACTCTTTTACAGCATTCCATTTTTTGTTTGAAAAATGTTACAATTCAAAAGTGTAAAGAAATTTTGCTCCTTAATATATCAGAAGAGTAAACAAGGGTATACTTTAACTAGGTTTATATATGAAAAATTATATAATGATCTGCAGAAAAGGACAGACCTCTCTAAATTTTTCACTTCAGCCAAGTGGTGAAATTCAGATTACTCAAATATAGTCTAAAGTGTGAAATAATTTGAGGTATGAACATGAGGTATGAACTCAGAGACTTTTTTTCTCACAATGTAGTTTCATCAGTTTCCTAAAGCCTAAGATGGAGGTTGCCAAACCGTTTTTCTATAAAGCGCCAGAAAATAAATATTTTAGGTTTTGTAGGCCATATGGTTTCTATCGCAACTACTCAACTGTACTGTTGTAGTAGGAAAACAGCCACAGATAGCATGCAAATGAATGGGTGTGACTGTGTTTTAATAAAATTTTATTTACAAAAGGAGGCAGTGGTGCTGACCCTTGTCCTAAGCTCATGGTTTATATTTTAGCATTTATCAACTTGAATCTCATGTTTTTTTGCAAATCCATTTGAATGATACACTCACATCCTCAAGTTAGACACTATCTGCTCTCTTATTTATGTTTAAACTTTTGATTCCTAATCCCTCACCACGGAGACTTTTCTTAAGGGTATTATTACTTATTACAGTTTTACTATCTGCTGGTCAAATCTAGTAACCTCTTGGGTTTGGAATCCTAGCTTGCTTTGATATCCTAGCTGTTTTAAAAGTGCATATTATTAGGATCAGAGTCAAGATTTGGATAGGCCACTTGACAGCACATGCTGTCCTATCCGAAAGAGAGTATTAGATACATTAAAGGATGTATATAGAACTACAGGCAGCTGACCTGATTATTATCTGAGTTAGTGGTCCGTGTCCTCCTAGTGTCAACAAGTAAGAAATCAGTAATACCTGGGAACCCATAACTGATGTGCCCAGGGGGTATTCAGTTTACTCTGAGAGAATCCCTGATGATTTCCAGAAAATATTAACAGGGGCATTGGACGGGTAAGGGAGAACTCTCCTTAGAGGGTGGAAAAGAAGATAAAGCTGAGTAGGTCAGGCCAACGCTCTTTAGAGGTAGAGAATGAGGACATGGGAAAGGTGGCAAAGTCTAGGAGTATAAACATGTTAGTAAATTTCATTCCACTCCCACAGTTAAATGCAGCTGACTTCAATGAGGGCTTCAATAAGGCACTACCGTAATTCCTAAGTAAAATTTGACTACTGATTTTACATAATTTAAAAGATAAAATGCACCATAGGTCTGATAAGCCATTGAATTATTCAAAAGATAATTAAGCTAACTCTCTCAACACTAAATGTAATGTGATTTTTGCCATCTTCATTTCCTTTTTTTCGTATGTAAAATTATCCAGTTTAGCATGATCTGGATAGCTTATTTCAATTTTGAAAGAAATTTTTTTTTTTTCTGTTTCTCTTTCCCACTTGCATAGTTTTTCCTTCCCACTGCCCATCTTTAATGTGTATAATGCATGATGTGGTAAAAGAAACTGTCGAGAACAATTCGATCAAATTAAAAATATCCAGCAGAAAGTATCCATTGCATACTTTGCAAGCTTTGTGGCTTTTTCCAAAGTAAGTGTAAAACTGAAACAGAAGTTCTTGGTCTTTTACTGTTGAGTCCCTACCGCATGACTTATACAAATTTCTGAAGTTGGTTGTTTTGTGTTCTGTCTTCCGTGCATATTGAGTTAATTTTCTTGGCATTTTGCTGATTGTTCCACTGCCTTTTCATTTGAAATAGAAACTCAGAAAATGTCATTTACTTTCCTTTTTTAGAATAAATTTTAACATTTCTTCCATTTTGTGATCCATCAGCATCGCCACCATATTCCATAGAGTCCTCTATTCTCATGTGATTACCTCAGAGATGTTTTCGGGGGCAAATCATGATTGTTGTATATTCATGCATTCGAATCAAAGTATTTTAAAAAAGGACAATCCTAGACAATTCTTTGGCTATTAGACTATGTAAAACAAAGTTTATGTGTTCATTTGTTTCCTCATTGACAAATATTATTAAATATCACTGTAAGGAAAGTATTATGCTGAGATGGGGGTGAGGAAGAGATAAAAAGATGCATATGATATTATCCTTGTCCTCTGAGTACCATAGAATTTTGAAGCTTGAATGCATGACCTGGATAACATATTTCAATTCTAAAGGACAGTAACATTTTTTTTTCTGTTTCCCTCTCCTACTTTAATAATTTTCCCTACCCGCTGCTGCCCATATTTAATGTACAAAAGGCATGATGCAGTAAAAGGAAATAGTTTTCAACTAGAAACCTACTTCAACCTTTCCATTAGACATGTGGGAAATCATAGCTCAGTGGTTTTAAATGGCATGCTTAACGTCATATGACTTCAAGTGGCTCAATTAGATTTGAATTCACATTCTAATAGAGGAATTTTTAATTTCTTAAAAAAACTGTGTAGTGACTAGAATTTAAGATTGATATTGTATTAAATTACTTAGTAGGGTCTGAGAATTAGATTAAGAATTTTTGAACTTATTTCTTTTTAAAGGCATTCATGAAATGCATTGATCTTTGCACAAAGAGGTAAAGAATATTAACATTGTATTTGATATATTGGTGGTATCTTCATGCCCATTAAATCTTAGAAGTAATGAATGCAAACTATTTCCAAAATGCCTAAATGGAATGCTTTATTTCCATGTGATAACGGTAGCAGCCTAATTTAAATACTCCTCCCCCCATTGATACAGAATGGTTTTACTGGTAATCCAGGTTGATTAGAAGCTTTAATTAATAGCTATCAATTACTGAATGTCTACTGTGTATCAAGTGCTTTATGTATATTCTCTTCTAATCATTATAAGGGGAGGCATTATTATTTATTTTTTAAACAGATGAGAACATTGTAGCTCAGAGAGGTTAAGTGGCTCAGAGAGGCTAAGTAAGTTGCTCAATGTCAAATAAATATGACCTAACAAATGTCAAAGTTGGTATTCAATGCCAAAGTCGGTCTAATTATAAATCTTGCACATATTCTACTATTCATCCAACCATTCATTCATTCCTTATATTTTTTCCAGAAAGAATTCAAGGCAGTTTGATAAGGAGAATCTCAAAAAACATGGTATTAGTGGGGAAGAATGATAACCGTTAAAAGGATCCTGGGAAACCTTAGTATTAGTAGCTCCAGAATATTTTAGAGGGGTCCCTGCTCTCCTAATGCTTCCATGTTAACAGAGCTTTCCAACAAGTTCATTTTGATCTTAGTTCTTGCCAGGTGGATAGGAAAGAATGTTAATTTCCCTTGTTCCTTGTGGCAGTTTCTTTTGTCTCCTAGTGGCATTCAGGCTGATAACCTTTATGCACTGATTTATTTTTGTATTCTTTACAGTCTTGCTCTTGAGTATACTCAAAACATGGAAATACGCAGACAGCTGATCTGAAATAGGAAGGACCAAGATCAAGGGTTAACTAAATAAAGATAGGAGTCCTTTAAAGTCAGTAACATTATAAAATGTTTACCCCCTCCATGACCTTGTGGGAATGACAAGGGGGTTCCCTGATCAAGCATAAACCTGGGAGAACTTGAAGGTTTAATCCAGCTCAGTAACTGACTTGCCTTGTTGTCTCTCTTAATACTGTCAACAGTAGTCTCCTAACTGTGAAGGACAATGATAGATCTAACCATTGTTTTGATGCCTCAGTTTCCTTATCTGTAAACTGGAAATCATATTATTAGCTCAACTCGAAAGAATGTGTGTGATGCTCAGAAATATAAAGTGTTTAAGAATAAATAATAGTAAAATGGTAATGCTAAATGTCTTAGAATCTCTAGATATACTAAGGTTAATTTATATACTCCTGTATAGTCTCTTGTTCAAGCTGTATATATATATATAAGAAAGTAAGCAGTGAGTTGGACATTAAAGGCCTTGAAAATAAACCAGTCAGGGCTTCCCTGGTGGGGAAGTGGTTAAGAATCAAGCTGCCAATGTAGGGGACATGAGTTTGATCCCTGGGCTGGGAAGATCCCACATGCTGCAGAGCAACTAAGCCTGTGAGCTGCATCTACTGAACCTGTGCTCTAGAGCCTGCAAGCCACAACTACTGAGCCCATGCGCCACAACTGCTGAAGCCTGTGCACCTAGAGCCTGTGCTCCACAACAAGAGAAGCCACTGCAATGAGAAACCCGTGCACTGCAACAATGAAGAGCAGCTGCTGCTCGCCACAGCTAGAGAAAGCCCGCACGCAGCAATGAAGACCCAATGCAGCCAAAATAAAGTAAATAAATAAATGATAAAAATAAATCAAAAAAAAAAAAAAGAAAAAAGAAAATAAACCAGTCAAATAGGCCTGATCTTTCTGATTTGTCCCATCAAGTGTTTGATTTTGATTGATATTGATCTCAGCTAATGAGAATCTTCTTGTCAGCTGATTATTGGTTTCTCAAAAAGAAAAGTATTCTCTAGAAAACTGGTCAAAAAG
This sequence comes from Hippopotamus amphibius kiboko, assembly GCF_030028045.1. Lineage (NCBI taxonomy): Eukaryota > Metazoa > Chordata > Mammalia > Artiodactyla > Hippopotamidae > Hippopotamus > Hippopotamus amphibius. The sequence goes on from NC_080198.1 coordinate 82,935,721, forward strand.
GGAATTACTGCCTGTGAGGCAAGGATATAAGTAAATATATTCTCTGAAAGTGGATTCTACTGAGGTCCTGTTTCTGTGTAGCCTTCTTTAGGACATCATGCTTTGCACAATTCAGTGCACTTTGCTGAGGAGAAGGGTGAGAAGGCTGCCTGAATGAAGAGAGAAATACCTTATTTATTAATATTAGCAATTTAACAATTTTTCTATCTTAAAAATACAGTGTCCAAGCTACATGTAAAAGAATGAAATTAGTTCTCTAACAGCACATCCAAAAAATAAAGTCAAAATGGATTAAAGATCGAAATGCAAGACTGGATACTGTTACACTCCTAGAGGAAAACATAGGCAGAACACCTTTTGACATAAATAGTGGCAGTATTTTTTTTTTGATCCATCTCCTAAAGCAAAGGAAACAAAAGCAAAAATAAACAAAATGGGACATAATTAAATTTAAAATCTTTTGCATAGCAAAGAAAACCATTGACAAAATGAAAAGGCAACCTACTGAATAGGAGAAGATATTTGCAAATGATATGGCCAATAAGCAGTTAATATCCAATGTATATAAACAGCTCATACAACCTGACATCAAAGAAACAACCTGGTTAAAAAATGGGCAGGAGAACTGAATAGACATTTTCCCAAAGAGTAAATGCAGATGGCCAACAGGCACAGGAAAAAATGCTCAACATCACGAATCATCAGGGAAATGCAAATCAAAACCACAATGAGATATCACCTCACACCTGCCAGAATGACTGTCATCAAAAAGAACACAAATAAGAAATGTCGGTGAGGATGTGGAGAAAAGGGACCCCTTGTACATTGTTAGCGGGAATGTAAATTGGTGCAGCCCTGTGGAGAACAGTATGAAGATTCCTCAAAAAACTAAAAATAGAACTACCATACGGCCCAGCAATTTCATTCCTGGGAATAGATCCAAAAAAACCCAAAAACATTAATTTGAAAAGATACATGCACCCCAGTGTTCATAGCAGCATGATCAGCAATTGCCAAGGTATGGAAGCAACCCAAGTGTCCATCAACAGATGAATGGATAAAGAAGAGGTGGTAGATATATGATGGAATACTACTTAGCCATAAAAAAGAACGGAAGTTTGCCATTTGTGGCAACATGAATTGACTTGGAGGGCACTTTGCTAAGTGAAATAAGTCAGACAGAGAAAGGCAGATACTGTATGATATCACTTATATGTGGGATTGAAAAATACAAACTAGTGAATATAATAAAAAAGAAGCAGACTCACAGATATAGAGATCAAAGTAGTGGTTACCACTGGGGAGAGGGAAGAGGGGAAAGGGCAGTATAAGGGTAGGAGGTAAAAAGGGTTATTATGGGATTACATGAAATCATGTGTGTGAAACTTTTGAAAATTGTAAAGCACTATAGAATTTAAAGAATCTTTCATTCAATAAAAAAATACAAAGTGTTCTTTGTTTATGTATTTTTTTAGTGGTCAGAAAACACCTTGAATGTGTAAAACTGACTGCAGAGGGAGTTGGAGAGAATAAAAATTAAGATGTGACCCTATTTATCGTATTTGCACTCACTTTTTGTGAGAAAAAATGGGTAGGTAGATAGTTTCTTGCCTGAGTTAATAATTATAGAAATTAAACCTCACTAGTCAGCCCCACATGCTGCTTTTTTTGTCTGGACCAGCTGATTTAGTGTCGTAATATTGCTGTTCTGTGAAACAATAGACCTTTAGCTGTGGGGTGAAGAGCTGATGTGGTTTCTCCCTCCCTGCTTCCTTAATCTCCAAGGTTGGGTAGTGGAAGGAGATCTCAGAGTAACCTCTTCACTGATGAAAATCTTCTTTTCACCTTTTTCACTCTCTTCAAGAGTAGCTATATCACCTTGTTCCTTGAGGTTGAGTTGGGTTCAGAACTAGGTGACTCGGTGGCATCTTAAAACTGTCAGAGGCTCAGTTCACAGTAAAGGTTTCTGGGCTCCTCTGCCTATTTCTTACTGCCTTGCTGGCTGAGTTTAGGCTTAAGTCCTTTACTCTACCTCAATTTGTTTTCCTATTTTCTGAAAAGGAGTGTAATAAAACCTCATGCTTGAAAACCACTTTAGACATATTGCACAGGCGGTGCTACTGTATTACAAAGTACTAAATTCTGTATCTAGGTTTCAGTGAAAAACTTTCCTCTGTTCTTCCTCCCAGATTTGAGTTGGCGTGGTGCCTGGGACAAAGGCATATCTTCAGAGGAATCTGAGTTTTTCATATGGTCAAGTGGAAGAGTGTGCGCAGATGGAGGCCAGTGTTTCCTTAAGATGAGGTCTTCTGGGATGTACTTATGTTTCTCTGTGAATTTTTCACAGAGTTGCCTGCATCTCTCATTTTATTGTAAGACTTTTATTCTTGGAGTGGGGAGATCTGCTTGTGATACATACCTGCCTTGTCTCCACTCACCCTGTATTTGAGAAATGAGCTGAGAAAAAAAAGTCCCTTGTGATTTTGGGATCTGGGTTGCTTTGTTATTCCTCAGCATTCTATTCACCGGAGATGATACTAGTCTTTCAGACTGATTTTTCTTTTTTATTGGAAGAGAAGAACATATTTTCCTGGTGATATAATAGTGAGAAAGATAGAACAAATGGAAAGGGAAATGAAACCCTCACTTAAGTGAAGTTTTTAGTACCTGCAACATGTAGATATGAGTTGGTTCTGTATTGGGTTTAAGTGAGGAGTTTCGTGAGGAGGGTGGGATATATAACCAGTTACAGAGTTCTTGCCGCCACCGGGTACTGTGGCAATGACTGGAGTCTGTAATTAGGAAAGCAATCAAGACTACAGGATTAGACCTTCCACTTTAGAAAAGAAAGGACCTGGTTTTTATTTACCATGAGCTCAGCTTGCAGATGATCATTTTGCTGTGGTTTTTAGAGAAGACCACCTTGGGAGAAAGGCATGTAAATCACATTTCACTGCTAGTTAAACAAATCAGTGAAAGTTACAGGGACAATCCCTCCCCGGAGTGAAGCCCTGCAGTAATTACCAACTGTCTCCTGAAAGGAGATGGAGACACACTCAGCAAGTATGAGTCCTGGCTTGCTCTTTGGAGTAAAAGAACATTCATTTGAAAAACTGGTTTTCTTTTTATTGTGTCAGAAAAAGGGATTTCTAACAGAGAGATCTGACAGACTAGACAAAAGGCCTGGTTAAGTAATCAAGTGTTCATGCAGGTGCTTGAGTTTTCCCTGCAGCACTTGTACATGCCAGATGAACTATGTTCAGGCCTAACGCACATTCTCCTTGGAGTAAGATCTTTGCATGCAAACATTTTTCGTTAATAACATATTTTTATGTAGCTATTTACTACATAGACTATAAGCATTCATTTAATTCAGAGGATGAGCAGCTTTTTCCCTATTTCATCAAACAGGCAGTGAGCATTCCTTATGCTATACTGTGCTCGTTAAGGTTTATTTGGGAGCTTGCTGAGTATGCCCTTGATAACTGCACTGTTTGGCTTAACTGTCAGGCTGTGGAGCAAGGGGTCATCCCTTCATTCTCTCCCCTGTTGCCCTTCTTAGCAATATGTTGCCTGTAATGGTACTGGACTCCATGTGCCTTGCTCTAGTCCAAGACCCAGTTTTAATTAGCGTTCTTTTTGTTGCAAGGACCAGAAACTTACTCAAACAGGCTCAGGTAGTAAAAGATGTGCTGAGAGAATATAATGACCTCTCTTGGAAATAAAATATAGAAAGTATAACTCATCTCAAAGGAACCAGAAAATGGTCAATTAGTCACTCTTGTTTCTCGTCCGCGTGAGGGTGTCATATCTATGTGAATGGATGTGTAGTCTGTCATGCTTTCTCTGTAGGCTCTTTCTGTGTGTACTTAGCCTGCACGTGACCATCCCCAGTGCCATGATATCTTTCAGTTGAATGCCTAGTGCCATATAATCATAATAACTGTTATTAACATGAAAGGGGCCAGGGGGAGAAAGAGAGATAGAGGCTGATAGGTTGCTGTCCAGACAACGATTCATCTTCCCTTATCTATCAATTGGGTTAGGCTAGTAACAAATATGCTCAAAGATCTACCTCAAGCTTCATTTCTTGCTTACACTGCATGTTAATTACGGGTCCTCAGGGAGGCTCTGTACATGGTAGTCACTCGGGGACCTTGACTGAGAGAGCAGCCACCATTGTGAACAGTGTTGGTCACTATGCTAGATGGAAAAGGGAGCTTTGCATGGTCTTGCTTTGCAATTAAATACTTGGCCCAGATGATGCACACCACTTCCGGCTCACAACACGTAGGCCCAAACTAATATTAGGCCCCCTTTCCCCAGCCATGTACTTAGAAGGGGCCTAAATGGGGACTATTTGGTGAATAGCACTAAGTGCTACCACACCTTAGGACAAGGGGTCTTATTCTTGTCTAATTACCTCTTGGCATTAATGTAGCCATGAAAATATTTAGCATTTTCTCTTCTCCACCAGTGTTCCTTATCTGTGAAACTGAGCTTGGTAGAAACAGTGTTCACAAGGTTATACTTGACTACAGTCTAAGCTATTTGGAGGATAATGAGAATAAAGACAATTATGTATCTATCATATGCCAGACTGTCACATAGATTATCTATAACTGTTACAAGAATCCTGTGATGTTGGTAATATTAGTGCAAGATTGACTAAGGTTAAGGTTGGTAATGTTGACTCTAAATCCCATGTTCTTTGTGTTGCGCACATTGACACTAAAGGGGAGTTTGGAAAGTAAAATGTCTCTGAATTTGCAACTGAGACTTCTCCCATTACTTTTTGTAAATCTCTTTGCCTTGGAGATTTATCAGAAAATAATGCAAACAAGTCTCAGGATTTAAAAAATTCTACGAGAATCTGCTGATAATTCCATGAAGCAGCCATGGAAGCTTAAATATAGATCTGTTTTGTCTTGGATACTTCTGAACAATCTCTCCTTTGTTAACTTTTGTTTTCCTATTTGCCACCAGGAAAGAAACATACATGATTTAAAACACATTCTTAAGCATCTCTGATTAATAGCAAAAGAATAGGAACACTTCTGTTGTCTTCTGGGGCTGGACATTGGAAGGAGCAACAATGTCCCACCCCTTTGCTTTTGAGTAGCTACTCTACTGCCTCTGAGTATCTTGACACTGGCCCTCCTTAGTTGGCTTTCACCTTTAGGAGTGCATTAAAAACCCTTTACCACCGAGTTATGTGTTTCAAAGGAGCTGCGGGGACTTCATTGATTTTGCATTTTGTTTGCTCTACAAACAATAAGTCAACAGGTGTCTGACACTTTCCATGTATAAGGAAGGGGTAAAGTCTGTCATATATTGTATGGAAATTAGATTAGTTAAAACTGTAAATATTCCATAGTGTCTTTTATTGGAGACACAATTAAAGCACTCCAGCCAGGGATGGAAACTCTCTCATTGGTGTTATATTATTTTAATGCTTCCCATTGTTTCTATGTGATGACTTTTGGGGCTTTCCTTTTCTTTAGGAGTTAAATGGTCTCCTATTAGACCCACATGTGGATTTCTAATTACTCTGCCTTGTTCAACAAGTCTCTTTACTCTTGTAAAGTGTAACTATGAACTTTATGGCTGATTCTTTAATATTTAATCTAAATTAATCTCTATCACAAGTACACGCACATATACACACAATATATAATGTTTTGTATATCCATATATATAGTTTGAGATTTGAAATAATACTAGCGAGCTTATAATAACAAAAAATTCTGACCTGTCCCTACCCCACTTTAATCCAATTGTCATTCTTCAAAGGCATCCACTTCAAATTTTTAGCTAATTGTTCTGCTATTTACCTCTATATTTTACAGCAACATCCTTAGACTTGATTTAGCAATTTTAGATTAAATATTGTGGAAGATGAGGGTTTTACTCTTTTAATATACCCTGCAATATACCCTTCTTCTCTGCCCACCTGCCTTCACCCCGGTCTCCCAATGTAGTTACATCACACTTTTTTGGTTAAAGCAATATTCAGTGTTACAACTAAGTAAATACTTTTTACAACTGAGTCAAGTTGTTTGCTCTAATTACATCATTTATTGAAGTTAATAATTGCCTCTCTCGCTTACCCTATTTAGAGACATTCACTAATTTATTCTCCAACTTTCCAAGAATTATAAATGTCCTTTCAATTTAGTCAAACATATCTTTCCTTCCTGCGTCATCCTTTCCTTCTCCCCTTCCTTTCTTTTTTCCTTTCTTTCTTCCTATCTGTCTTTCTGTTTTTCTTTATTTCTTCTTGGATACATTCTTTATGGAGGCTTCTGTCTTCTTGCTTCTCTCTTGACTAGTTCCTTTCTAGGCTAAAGCTTTCCTTTATCACATTCTAGAGTGACCTTTGTCTCTCTCCCATGTTGGGTCTCTTGCTTTCTGGATCTCATGTCTTTTTCTTGATTTTTGCTCTCATTTTGCTGGATCACATCCTCTAGTAGCTTTCTGAAAAAGGTGATGGGAATTAAATTTCTTTTGGTACTTTGCATAATTTTTATTTACTCTCTAAAATGATCATTAATTTTACTGGGTTAAGAATTCTTGGTAGGAAAATCTTTTCCCTCAGAACTGTGAAGGTATTTCTTCATTGCCCAGTTTTACTACTGAGAAGATGACATTTTGATTTGCCAGCATTTTAATGTAACTTGATTTTGTTCTTTGGAAACTTCCATCCTATCACATTTTTTTTTGAGCCCATATTTTTGTGATCATGTTTTAATCTCCAATAGCTTTTTTTTGGTCTTAGAATCTTTCTTTTGTTGTAGCATCCCTTTCTTGTTTCACAGACTCAGTATCTTTTTTATGTTTCTTTGAGACATTCATATCAGTTTAAACATTCATATACTCAAATTATCATGTTTAAAATGTTTGTGTATTTATTATATTTATTAGGCAATATATGTACATGGTAAATCATTCAAACAATAAAAAAGATATTCAGTAAAAAAATGAACCTTCTTTCCTCCCTTGACACCTGCCATCCAATTTCTTAACCCCAAGGTCATCTCTTTTAGACTGGTCAGTATCCTTTGTAAGAATTCCATTGTTCTGCTGGGAGGCAGTCACTGTTCTGGGACCCAGGTGGGCAAAGGGGTTATGGGTTTCCAGTGTTATGTAAGTCAACTACCTTTGTTCACTCTGACTCCCACTCTTAGCTGTGTGATCTTAAAAGCCTCTTTGGTTCAATGGCTCCAGGGAGGGCTATTACTTCAGTCTTTTTCTAAGATCAGGGAGGAGTACTCACAGGGACAGGAAGTGTAAAGGGTTTGACTGCTTTTTTATAGAGACCTGCAATACTACTGCCTGTTTTCAGCCCCAACCTTCACCTTACACTTTAGAGGGACCTGGTTCCTCTAATTTCTCAGTGTTTCTGAGGCTATGCAGCCTTTTGCATAGTCAATTTCAGGTATTTGGTCTTAGCCTTACTTTTAGGTTTATTTTAAATGGTCCAGTACATACCAAAGGAAATTCTTTCACAATCTCTCTTCCAAACCAACGCTTCTCCCCTTTCCCTGTCCAGTGGCTCAGTGGCCAGCAGTGAGCTAGGGGAATCTGGTGAACTATTGTTCCAGCCTTCTTGCTCCTAACTTTCTTCTTCTTGCTTCAGGTTCCTTCAAGGTGGGGTAAGAAGGAGAGGGGAGTAGAGGATGAGAGTTAAAACCCTTTTAACTTAATGTGTGCTATTAGTAGTTCTATCATGGTTCTCAAATATGCAGGAACCCAAGGCTTACTCTGCCTTATGGACCACTCTTTTGGGTGTTTTGGAGTTTTCTCTGCCACTGCAGCAGCCCCTTTTCTGTGTTTGCCTTCTTCACCTCCCTACTCTATCCCATGATCCAACCACAGAGCTTCTATCTGCTGGTACCTCAGGGCCCTGGAAAGTAACCATTTTGAGCATGTTTTCCTACTTGCTTCATGTCCATCCATCTTCCTTAGTGTCAATGTAATCCATGGGAACTTGGCACGATTCCATCCATTTACTCTCTTTTCATCAAGCTGTCAGGGATGTTCTGGCTAGCAGCCCATCCTCATTTCTGCAAATGAGGTTAGATATCAGTATCTATACCCCGAACTCTTGAGGACTAAAGGCTATTGCTTTGTGCCAGTAGTGATACAGTGTTGACTGTGAGCTTCTGTCCCTCAGCAGAATACTGCCAGAGAGTCTGCCCTTTTGGAGAATGTCTTTTCAATACATCTGAGTAGTTCTCTTGGGGACCCTTATTTAACTTGAGAAGAGGGGAGGAGATGGGAAATTATACAGTGCTATTTACACACAAATGCATCACAAAGTCTTTAGCTGGAGAACTCTCCATGGTTCTCTTATTTAGACCATTGGGGATAAACATTGCTGGACCAGTTTAATAACTTGCTAACAAGTTCTATTTGGATGTGTCTATACCTTTTTTCTTTATATTTTGTTTCAATCCAAGATATATTCTTTGCCCTTCTCTATCTTGCATTGTACTTCCAGGAGGCTATTCCCCACAGATTTTATCACTTGGATTCTCTTGCAGCTGATTTCTAACCTTTAGTTGGATTTTGCCAATAGGAGATCAATGGGAGGATGAGAAGAGAGAGAGGTCAGAGTGTTTGCTTACTCTTCCTCCTTTGTGCCTCCTATTGCTACAGCTCCTACCACATGGTCCTCAGCATCAGATCCCCCTGGACTCCTGGAACACTATTTCCTCCCACTACTGAAGTCTTTGGGTGCCTCACCATTTTTTCCCAGGTGTCACCATTCCCTTAACCCTGCCCAAACCTTATGTAAACTCTTGCTTCATTGGAGTCTCTGAATTTGATTGATTTGGAGTGAATCTTTTTCCCGGCAGGATCCCAAAGAATACAATAAGAGGTATTAGTATTATGGAAAGCAGAACCATAGTCTCAGAATTTGAAATAAGACTTTGTCACTAATTGAGAATACTTAACAGCTGAGAACTACCACACCCTAGTCTCTTAACACACCAAAACAAAAGCTTTCTTTGTACATACATGCAGCCTAAGTGCTGCTCCAAGTATTGTCTTGGTGAGGCAAAAGCAAAATATGTAATTACAAATTAAGACTTTCTTGACTTTCAAAGGGAAACAGTTGCAGTGTTTGTCCAGTAAACCGTTTAGTAGCTATCATTTTGTTGAGATGATTTTTTTCTCTTTTGACCTTTGATATTGTTGAAGGACTGATATCTTCATAGTTCTTACCCATTTTTCTCAGCTTTGAGGAACAGGGAAAGACCCATTCATCTCCTGTTTCACCAGAAAAACTCTTGTTCTATGCAGGTTCATGAAATTAATCTGCTGGGTCAAATTCTGTCAGTTCTCCAGAATTGCGCCACTACTTTGGATATTTGCATGAGGGAAAAGAAAAGGAAAGAAAAAGGAAATCCAGTATATTGTTTTTGATGAGGGGAAGATGGGGGAGAAGAAACAGGACCGGCCACCTGTTAAATGGCTCAGGTTGTGCAGCAACAAGTCTATGAGGTTCCTGGTGAATCTTGAGAAAAATGAAGCATGTGAGGGAGCTGTTTTGCCTATTGCCCCCAAAGGACAGAACAGTAATGGTTTCAACAGGTGTTCAGAAGCTTTTGCCAAAAGGAAAAATAATTAGATGTTTCAGGGTAAAATTTTAGAAGCGATATACAAATCATCCTGTCTGTTTGATGGATGTTATGAGCATGTGCTCTTGGAGAAACTGGTTTATTTTCAAAAGACTGAATTAATCATAAAGTTGTGATACAACCTGGCACGCTTAATTTATCTCAAATACACACGTTCATGTCAGTTGCAAAAAACCTTAATGTACATATTAATGTTCAATAATGACCTCTCAAATTCAACGCTAAGTAAATGTGTATAAACTAAAAACAAATGTCATTCATTGATGAATTTCGTGGGGGGAGTTGCCATATTATTTACATGTCATTTAGATTATCAACCTATTGAGAGGAAAGTCTGTATTTTGTCTTTCTTTGATCTGCTTATGAACCTAACACATAAAGAGATATTCACAAATGTTTATTAGATGAACTTTTTATGCAGTTCTGAGGCTATTTTCTGTCATTCTTCCCATTAAGGTAATTTCTATTCAAGGAACTACTAAGATAGCTGGACTCAGGAAAGGACTAAATTTGTAAAAATCTTCTTGAGGGCATATTATTTAAATTACTTTCTTCAGCTGACTGCTTCAAAGATCTGCATGAATATGTCAAGGTACTTTATTTATTGTCAAATTACTTGATTTAGGAGACATTTGGCAAGTAGTCAGTGAATTTAATAGTTCAGTAGTTATAGGATGCTTCTGGATTAGTGGGTATTTTATGATTCAGCCTAGCACATAGGGTTTGTAAAACTTCTTAACATGTACTTGCTGTATCTTTTATTTATTCAAAACTTACATTTATTAGTAACTTAGTATGTGCCGTGAACACTTGGACTACATGTTTGGGTTAGAATGAAGGCCAAGAAGATAGATTTATGTTCTCATGAAGCTTAAAATTGTGTGTGTGTGTGTGTGTGTGTCTAATAGGAGGGGGAATACAGGTCGATAAAATATACATGGAATTGTAGCATAAAGTGATGACAAGAGCATAGGGGAAGAGCAGGTTACTAGGTACCAACCCTATCCTCTAGGGTCAGAGAAGGAGGAAGCCATGTTTTAACTGACAGTGGGGAAGAGTGGGAGTTAGCCAGGCAAAAGGGCATGGAGGGGGCAGGGGCTGTGTTCCACGCAGAGCAAATTATACGCAAAAGATCAAGGACTTCAGGATGTCTGAAATATGTGCAACTGAGTAAGAAATGAATTTTTGGCTATGAATTTCCCACTCACAGTGGCAACAATATTGGCAATAATATTGACAATGATACTGACAACAATTACGGTAACTTTTAGAGCTAATGGTGGCATTTACTGAATATTTTTTATGTGGCAGATGCTATGCTAAGTATGTCATATATATCATTTTATTTAATCCTCACAATAGCCATATAAGGCAGGTACTGGTATTGTCATCCCATAGGGAGATTCATCACACAGAGAACTTAGGAAACAGGCCTACATGCTCAAAAATAGTGGAGCCTGGACCCAGGCAGGTCCCTCTCACTCTAGAGCCCTTTTCTCTTAATTAATATGCCTAAGCACTGTCCAGAAAATTAATAAAGCAACTTAAAGCACAAAATTCACTCCCAGTTAACAGTGTATGCTTGAAGAATTTTAATTATAAAAATCAGGAAATATAGATTCTTTCCAAATATGTTTTTCCTTCAGTCTGACAATTCTATCACATTATAATAAATAAATAATGTGTTGATTTCAAATACTAAATGTAAACATGTTAAATAATACAAAACATGCATGAACACAATACACAGTAATCAAGTCTAAGGAAAAATTAACAAGACTATATATATTGAGTATGGTTGATTATTGCTATATCTTATGGCTAAAGAAAAACTAACACATTGTGGCTAGTTTTTAACAGAAGTCTCTCTGAACTGCAGTTATTTGAAATGAGCCCAATACTAAAAGGCCACGCATGGTGTTATTTTCAACATTACAGGCAAACCTTGGCTTCTGTGTGTTTGACATCTCAAATCCCCTATAAGTTCCTCACTATGATCCAGCTTGGTCTGTTTACCAAATCTAAATCTCTGGAAAATTTGTTCCTGCAGAAGGTCTAGAAAAGATGATTTATTTTGATGCTGCACATTTGTCATTCACCTCCACCTTCCCTTCCCAGGGTCTCGCCAAGGTTTCCATCATCAGGTCTGACACCACTGGGAATATCCTTTCTCGTTTGGTTGCCTGTTCACTTTCTTTCTGTGCTTTCTTTTAACTCCTTTATCTCTATTCATAATTCTGGTTTATCGTTTGTCCTTTTATATACATATCTCTGGCATCGATCTTTCCAATTCCATATCCTTCCACTTCATTTCCCCCCTGTCTCCCCTTCATTTCAACCTTTTACTTTGAGATTCGCTTTTGGAAAGTAATGATATATTACAGATTTACAGCCTGCTGTTATCTAATTCCTTGCTTCTTTCCCTTCTTTGCATAGTTTGACTAAGTTGGACTGATTCACAACTCTGTCCTCTTTTTTCTTCCCTCCTGAGCTGTATTATCTCTTGCCTGGTATTACTGCTTTGGAGGAGGCTGAAAGATGGCCAAGTGACTCAGAAGACCAATTGGTGGTCTTTTGTTTCTTAGCACTGAGGGACAGTATTTAAATTTTATGGGGTGTGAGGTCTTATTTTGGATACTGGGCATCCCCTTTGGCCTAGAAAACCTCTTTGGGAAAGTGGACATTGAAATCTTGAAACTATGAAATGCTAAATGTTCCCTCCTTAACTTTCTTATCTTTGTACATCTCAAACAAATCTGCTAATTTATACATGTGGCTAGTGAAAATGATTTATAGTATTCCTATGTTAAAACATTAAAATTTTTCATCATAAAATAATCTATGATCATTAAAAAGAGTAAAAAAAATAGGAAGAAATTTCTATAGTCTCTAGTGCAACCATTGTTAATATACTTTTGGTGTTTTATTTTTATTTGCTTTAGAGTTTTAAAAATTCTGTTTTTTACTTTTTTTAATTCTGTTTTTTAAATCAACCATAATTCAACAAAATTTTTTAAAATTCTGTTTTTAAAAAAAATTTTTGGTTTGTGACTATTGCATAATTGTAAATATTGTATATACAATTTTGTATCTTTTGCCTCCACTTAGTGTAATGACAAAGTTTTTCTTTCATGTTTACCAAAGTCTCTAGAATCATAATTAAAAAAACTGCATAGCTGCCTAATATTTCTTGAAGTTCTGGCCTAGAGTATGATTTATTCAATCATTTACCTATGGTACCATACTCCCTACTTTTTAATGTGTGAGATTTCGCTGCTCTATGTACTCAATTTGATCAGCTTTCTTTCATCCTTCATTGACCCTCAGTCACTGCATCAGAGCCTTATGGGAGTTATGACTCAGGGAGTACAAGGAATGAAACAATAAAAAAAAAACCAAAAAGAAAAACTCAGCTGTTGTGAGCTTCGTCCCACCGACATCTGTTATGACATGGTACCAAAAACAAACTGTAAGAAAGCCTGAGATTAACTATGCTGAGAAATAGTAGAGTGAAACAGTTGACGACATTTCTGGAAAGGAAGAACACAGACCAATAGCCACAAATCTGAGAGGAAAGTTACTGACATTCCACTCCATGTGAATAAGGAATGTTACATTGGTACCGAGAGGGTGTTTTGTACAGTTTGTTGAAAGGACAGAGTAGTATAAAATCGCTAGAGGGAGTCCGATTTTACATGTGTGTGAGTTAGGACTGCAAGTAACAGAAAACAAAATTAAACTAGCTTAAACAAACAAATAAATATTATTAGCTCCCCTGCTCAAAAATTCAGGGGAGGCTAGCTTCAGGCTGGCTTAATCCAGTGGCTCTGGCTGGTTCTCCAAAGTTTGCTCAGCTGTACCTTCCTCTGTGTATTGGCTTCCTCTTCAGGCTGGCTTCCTTCACGGAGGCAAAACGACTGTAGTTACTTTAAGCTTCACAGTTCTGTTTCATAACTTTCAGAGGGAGTGAGAATTATTTTTCTGGTGATTTTTTATTGAGTGAGAAAAGTTAGTTCCCAGGAGTTCTATGTAAATCTTTCGTTGTATTTCCTTAGTCCAAATTAGATCATATGTCCATTCCTGAACTAATCCTTGTGGTCAGGGCAGGGCCCAGTGCTGATTGGCTTACGTCTGTATTCCCGACCCATTCTCTGTGGCAGATTTATTGGGATTACTTGTTTCCACCAGTCCGGTTCACTCCTGGAGCTCAAGATGTGGTACTCGTGCCTTTATGTATTTGGCTTTATGGGGTAGAGATGGATGCATGAAGGAAAATTGGACCTTTATTAGGAAAAGGAAAAAAGGGAAGGAATATAATGCATATTTAACCCATGATAATTGCCTCTTTGGAACTTGTGTTTAGTTTAGGGCTTGATCACTTGCAAAATGCTAAAAACTTAGAAGATGTCCACATAAAGAGAACGGATAATAAATCTTGTGTGAGATATAATTATGATTTAAAAAAACCCGATGATATTAAATTTTGGAGAAGAGGTGGTTAAAGGAATATGTTATGGTATGTGGTTCTGGAGACACGTTTTCTGGGTTTTTAAGTCTCACCTCGGTTACTAGCTTTGTGATCTTGGGCAAGTTACTTAGTCTCCATGTGCTTTAGCTTCTTCATCTGTAAAGTGAGATCCTGAAATATCTACTGCATAGGGTTGTTGTGAGGGCTAAAGGAGCTAATATATACAAAGCTTTTATATCAGAGTCTTGTTCACAATAGTGCTTGAAAAATGCTTACTCTGAATCAAATTCATAATATACTCTGATCAAAATTCCCTCACTGTCCATTTTGTTTAGCAGTTATTCATAAGATACAATATTTCTGTAGAAGATTATTTGAAACATTAATTTCTTCCATGATGTGATATAAAATTATTTCTTTGAAATATCCAGGAAATGTGCATAGAAAAGTGACATATATTTTACTTTCCTCGGGTGTGTGTGTATGTGTGTATGTGAGAGAGAGAGAGAGAGAGAGAGAAAGAGAGAGAGAGACATGGTACACGCTGATGAGGTTTGTCAACACTTTAAACTTTGCTCATTTTTATGTCCTTTTTACATTATAAAAATTATATATATATAGACTGTTATCATCCACTCTGCAAAGGTGAACCCAACCCCAAATTTGATTCTGATGTTGAGACTGATGCTGCACACATGTACCAAGGGATACATGAAAAGATTAATTACTGACAAAATGAGCATTCTGCAAAGAGCAGATCCAGAGAACGCTTGAAAGAGTAGGAGGAAACTGGCTCAGCCTTTACTGAAGTTTGGGGATAGGCCTAGGGTTTGGGTTCCTGCATGTGGACCAGGGACTGTGTGGTTTGAAATTCCCAAAGGTGGGAGAATCTAAGATTTCTCACCAACTTGCCTGACTGAGGGTCAGAAAGCGATGGGTGGTGATGGGCCTTGAAAGCTATCAGCAGTCAAAAATCATGAATGGAATCAGACCCTTTATTACAACTGTAGTAAATATGAAACATATAGAAATCATAAGGCAGAAATTAAAATCTTTGGCAATCATCTAATCCAGATATGTTTACATGTATATTTTCCGTCTGTATCATTCTCTGTTTAGATTATTCCTGGCAATTTTAACATCCTAGAACATGATCTTTTTAGCCACTCTTTAGCCATTATGAATCATCTTAAGCCTCACATTGTGGGTACTAAACCAAGGAAAAAGGCTAGTTGGGCTGTAAATCTTCTGGAAAAATCAAATTGTCTTATGGGCTTTCCTCTCTCAAGCTATTTGAGATTATCCATAGTAACGTTTAGTGGATAAGTTTCAGTGTATTAACCAAATGACAGTATAACTTCTGTTCATGTCATGTTAGTCTGGAGCTGGAGAAGCAACATCAGTCAGCCAGACAAAACCCATACTTAAATGATCTGAAGTGTTTGTCTTTTTTTTTTAACTTTATTGATTGCCCATTTTTAGACTTATTAATTGTGTTTCATGTTTCTATCTTTGTTTTGCACTCTTTTTTTTTTTTGACTGGGCTGAATCTGGGTCAAATTCACTCTAGAGGACTCTAAATATAGTCTAGTTTGAAGAAAGAACTTTTTTCCTTTTCATATTACTGTATTATATAGTTTAAAAGAATAAAAATATAAACTCTATGGACATATATTCTAGCCACAGCTCTAGCATGCTTGCATAAGTCAGATAAAGCTTAAAAATATGTCAGTTAAGGAAAATTCTGCCATAAAATTATATTTACTCATTTATTAATCATTCATGATATGGTGTTGATTGCCTAGAATTCAGTGGCGACCAATATATAGTCCCTGATTTAAGAAACTTTCACTCTAGTATGGGTAGCAGGCAATTAAGCAGTCAAGTGCAATGGAGTATGATAAACATCAGGATAGAATAGACCAGAACCATACTATTAAGTTTGCTGAAGGACTCATCATTCGATAGCACTCACTTTTAGGTGTGTGACCTTGGGCTTTTCTTAACCTTTGTGAGTCTTAGTTTTCTTATCTGTTATGTATGTCTGATTATACATGATGCATCATTTTCTTTTGATAAGGATTAAATGAAAAAGATATGCCGAGTACCTAGCACAATGCTTATATATAGTAAGTGGTTGGTGAACAATAGATATTATTTGTAAAGTCACGATTGCCGTACCACTATTCATCTTTAAAAGGCTTTAGAAATATGATCTTAAAATTGGTAAGGGTGAAACAAAATTTAATTGTGATTTGATTATGTCACTTACTCCCTTACTCGAAATTCTTGAGTGGTTTCTTATTTCTTATGTAATAGAGGCCACATTATTTTTCTTGCATTTGGAGGCCTTCAACAATTTATCTCTTAACCTCTCTTTTTCAATAGGCCTTTTACTCACCTCTTCAGCTATTACTTAAAGCATAATCTGTACTTCCCTGTTTCTCTTCCTCCGCTCTTAGTCTATAATGATAGAAATTAATATTTATTAGTACTATGTAGCAGGCACTGGGTAAAGCACTTTACATGAGTCGTCTTCTTTAATACTCAGCATCCCTATGATGTACTCATATTATCACCATTCACAAATGAGAAACTGGACCAAGTCATAGAGCTAGTGAGTGCCAGAACTCTGACCATCATTTTGTATTGCCAATTCTTAACCATTGCACTCATCTGCTTTCACCCAATCTGCTTGATGAGATCCTTTCACCCTTCATGGCATCCTTGCAACTTCAACTTCTGTAGAGTTCTTCAGCTGTCTTAAAAAATTAACCTTTTGATCCCACATGTATCTAGAGCTTAAGCTTAAACCTCTATTACAGTGTTCACCTCATTCTATTTTCTATTGCCGTTCTTCATGTAAATATCCCCTGAATGGAGTTGTAGACAACCTAAGAGTGGGTGCCATGTCTTAAATGGTTTTGTACTCCTTGGCGGAGAGCACGATATGCTTTACACGTCAAAGACAATCAGTGGATATTTTTAGAGTTAAATTCAGTTACCCTAAACTCTTTATCTGAGCTGTAAAAATATTTTATTATCCATATTAAAGTACATTTAATGAGTGTGAATTCAGAGAGCAAAAGAAAACGCTAGAATTTAAAGATGATTATGGTAACATTTGTTTTTAACACTTCTACTCAATAAATAATGTGTTCACAATGTGGTTGATGATACAAGGGCCATACAGGTTTTAAAAGTACTGTTCTAGTTTCAGTAGTCCATACTCAGACAATTACTTTCTTCATGCTAAACTAGACTATAATGTTAGATGGTAAGTTCTGAGAGGCAGAGGCATACTTGCCTTAATTGCTAAGAATCCCCCATTCCTAGAACTGTGCCTGGATGCAATAAGCTCTCAATTCATATTTATGTGGTTGACATTAGTGAAATGTTGAGCTAACTTAAAGCTTTTGAGAAGCAAATAGGCTATCAGTAAATCAGATGGTGAGTCAAACAAGGATATAATTCCAAAAACTCCGTTGCTGAAAATGTGCCCTTTAGCTGGCAACTTGTATTTCTTTTAATATTGTTCATTCCAAGCTGGCATGTTAGATTTTTATAATTCACAAGGTATATATTCAGTTTTGTTTCTGTGCTATTGTCAAATGTTACAGCAAACCAAAATGGAATCTATTCGTTTATTTGCAAGACTGCAATAATTCTACTTTTATGACTGTACCTTTCTCTTTGCCTGTCTCCTATCTATAATCTTTTACGTAGTTTCTGGAGCTGGCCTCTCAGTGTAAATCCTTAGCTGAAGGCTACACTTCACCATCACCTTCCTTTGGAGTGAGCGTGGTAGCACCATTTCTAGTTGTGGAACTGACAGAATCCTGAGAGATAACCAGGTGCATCACTTACTTCCCATCATTTATAAAAATAGGCTTTGGGGAAGAACTTTGCCAGGGGCTCAAAATTATAGTGTGAGGGCACAAGAGTACTGAGTCATTTTAATTTCCTAGTGGAATACACCTATGTTGGATTTATAAGCAGCATGATTTTCTCTCCGAGAAAACAATAAGGCCATGGTTCCAGATAACAATGGTCCTGATGGAGTAACCGCTGTTATCTGCTGACTGGGGAAGGTTTCACCACCTGTTTCAAGGGAAAATGGGAGGAGAAAGGATGTGAGGGTAGTTAACAAAAAAAGAGCTGGAAAGATGAATTTCTGGTCTAAGAATCCCTGCCTTTTCCCCCTTGTTATCTTGAGGTTTTTGTGAATGTTCATAAATACGCACAATTACTGAAACATTTCACAAAGAAGATTAATGCAATGAGTTCACTGCAAACCCCAGGAAACTTGAAATAGCAAAAGGATTTCTCTCCTCGCCCTTTGAATTTGGTCTGTGCTTCCCTGGCAGGTGGCCACATACTGCTGGAGCACATCCACTTTGAAACTATCTTGTGGGAGCTTGTGGGTCTTCAGTTTTCGGCTGGACATAGTCACAGAAACCAGAAGTGAAAATACAACTCCTCCTAAGTCACTGAAAGCCCACTAGGAGTCCCTGGTAATAAATGGGACATAGCAGCCCTAGAAAATGGATTTATTTTTAAAAACAAACACTCTAGGAGTCACTAAAAGTTTCCATTTTCAAGCTCTGTCATAAAGTGACTTTTCCCCCCCAGAACATATATGAACTACCCACATTTTTATCAGGTATATTAAGGTTAAGTTAGATATTCACATTTTGCAATACTTAGACAAGTCATTTTTTGTACTAAATGCTCCACAAACAAAAGGCTACTTCCCACACCAGAGAATATGTGATGGAAAACTTCCCTCTTAAGATTTTAAGACTTAATTGTTTAATTTAGAGCAACGTAGCCTGTTCAAGCTGGCCTTGCTGGATTCAGACCTTATAGATTGCCTGATGTTTTTTAATCTTCTTGCTTGTTTACCTCATTTCTGATTTCTTTTTCTTTTTCTTTGTGCTCGCAGAGTGCCCGTACCCATAGGCAACTTATTGGGAGAAGATGGTTCTATGAAAATGATTCTGAACATTAACTTATACACTACCATTCTATGACCATGAACCTTAAAGATTTTAGTTTCCTTTTTATTTTATTTTAATCTTTTTAATTTTTGGTGTTGTGTTCCCTTTAACAGAGAAATGTCCCACTGACCTTAGCTTACATATTTCTCCACCCCCACTCCATCCCTCGACACCTCCTTCACCCCACGGAGTCTGCTGCTTCTATCATCTTTCTGTGGTGCTGAATGTATATAGCTTTGAAACACTTTGGAATGAAAGGTGCTATGAAATTGTAAAGTGTTTTTATCACAGAGTTCTGCCAATATGTCTCAATCCTGACGGGCAACACCTCTGCTATTTCAGTGTTGTGACGGGGACACACAGCTGGTCCCGAGAAGTCACCGTACTCAGACAAGCATGTGAAATTGTGTTTGTCCTTGGGGGTGAGCCCTAAGCTTGAGAGCATCTACTATATTAGACAATTGTGGGCAATACATGGAAAGAAGGTTAGCACCTTGCTACTTAAAGTGTGGTCTGTGGCATCTTCAGGAACTTATTAGATATACAGGATCTCTGGCCTGCCTCAGACCTTCTGAATCAGAATCTGCACTTTAACATGATCTTTAGATTATTTGTGTCTGTCCTGCATTCCTGATTCTGGTAACCATGCCTCCCCACCCCCACCCCAGAACTTCTCCTTTCTCCTTTTACTCTGGTGATTCTGGTGGGGTTGCCAGATACAGGGCCCTGACTTTTTGGCCACAGAGGTGCTCACATAATTCAAGTCTGGACATTTATGCTACAACAATTGGTCCTAGGGTGGCCACATGGGCTACATGGCTCAAATAGGGCCAGTCAGGTTCTACCCTGTGTTTCTTCACCCTGAAATTGGAGGAAGAAGCCTTTTCTCTCTGGAGTCATGAATCTGGAAGGAGGTAAACTTGGAATTGTTGATGGCTATTTTTTCAGTCGACTGGAGAATACCTGCATACCATATATGAGAAAGAGACTAACATCCAAAGAAAAGCAGAGGCAAGAGATGGAGATCTGTTGCCTGATCCTTACTGTGGTTTGGTTATATGAGCTCACATAAGCTTTCTGCTTTGCCTGGGTTGAGTTAGGGTTCTGTCTCTCACAAAAGAAGCAAAGATTCTTTGTTACATCCATAGACATAAGAAAAGGGGTATTTATGTGAGAGGGTTAAGCTTGCAAATTCAAGTACTACCTTATTACACAAGATAATGCAAAGCAAACTCTGTGATCTAACATTTTACATGCTTAAACCCTCTAGCATTCTTTCTTTATATATAAGAAAAAAATCTTATAAGATTTGTAAAGTTTTAAGTGAAAGAATGAATATAAAACACCTAATATGGTGTGACATATGGGAGATGTTCAATAAATGTTGAATAAGTGTTCAATAATGTTATCTACTATCATTTGTTGTTTTTATTATTATTATTTTTATTAGTAGTAGTAATAGTACTGATGCCAAAAACTCAGCCTCTGTGCACTGGTGCCAAATCAAATCTCAGAGAGAGTTTTGGGTGAAGTAGAAAAGAACAGCTCTATTGCTTTGCCAGGCAAAGGGGGACACAGCAGGTTCACACCTCTCAAAAACTGTGTCCCAACCCAGGAGGACTTGGTGAGGAGTCTTATAGCAGTGGTTCAAGGGCAGAGTTGCTGATAAGGATTAGGGTGTGTGCAGGGCCTGCACTCTTTTAATCTGGTCTCAGGTCATCTCTTGATGAGCTTTTCTGGTTATTAAACTGTGATCTTCTCTGGAATGAAGAATGCTAACCTCTTCCATTTGTTGCGGGTTTTAGTTCTGTAAAGAGCTCAAGGATATTGTTATGTGTATTCCTTGAGGCAGAACCAGGACCCTGCCCCAAGGTGACTGCTTCTCCCTTTTCTCTGCATCCCCTCCCTTCCCTGATTAGCAACTGTTCAAATCTGCGCTTTGGAACTCAGGGAAGGTTAATAGAGGCTAAAGTCTATTCCCTACAAACAAGAAATGGGGGCAAAGAAAGGCTTCCGTGCCCAGGAGTCCCACAGGGCCCTGCTTGGTTTTACTACTGCCTCATATAGCTCCTTTGATGGGGCAGACTCTCTCTAGGACAGGAATCTGAATGTGATTTTACTCTTCAGAGTCTCAATAACTGGCTTGAATTTTTCAATGCAAATTTAACTAGGTTTCTTTTCTCTTTCTTTTTCTTCTGGTGGACCTAATTTTCTCTGCAATGAGAAGAATAACCAAAGATACTCAGGCTGGGTAGGAGCTTTACATGCATAAAGTGTTAGAGGAAGCAGAAAGGGCTAGAGCCCTGCATGCAATGAGGCTTCCTTACCAAGACATTATCTTGACTCCAATGGCAACAACCACCAATAGTGGCAGCTCCCTTTGGGTTCTCCTATTGTAGGTCAGCTCTCTTCCTCTGTAGAGCACAGGGGCTGCGGATGTGGGAAGCAACTCCCAGTTATAGCTTTTAATGACTCCTTTCTTGATGTCATTGACTTCCTAGGAGAATTCTCGAATATTCTTTATCTCTACAGTTGGCAACCTCAAGGTATTTTTAGAATGCTGCTCATAAAGGAATCCTCCTTGATCGTTGGGTTATCAAATGTTCAAACCAGCAACTCCTTTGAGGAAATTATTCAAAGCTGTCTAGTCTTGCTTTGAGCAAATAAGCTTTATGACATCATATTTCTGATTGTCACTTTAATTCTTCCTATATTTCCTTCAGGCAGGCATAAACACACTGACTCTCTGGCTTAAATTAGACACATCTTCCCAAAGGTGTTCTCTCAGGCTGCTGTAGGGTAGGGTTTCTCATTGCCTTCAGCCAAAGTTTGAGCTCAGGTATTTGAACACTTGCCAATAGCCCCAAATGCCTCTTTATGTGTTCCTTCATAGGGTGATGGTGACAACTTAGTAAATCAAATTAATATCTAGAGAAGGTGTTAGGTTAAATTTTGATACTTATTTTGTGCTGTACTTTCTTCTGTTATAGAATAAAAATGGTTTAAAAAAATAATGATTCTAAAGAAAGTAGAAAAATCTTCTAAATCAATAAAGACTAATTAAAATTTGCTTAGAATTATTTTATTATTGTGTGCATTTGATTTATGTGATTGATAACCTCTGTATGGGCAATGGAAATTCTTTCTTTTTAATTTTACACACATTTGTTGATTGACTAGTTTATCCGAGGCCCAGTGCTGTAGGAGATGGACAATTGAATGACTTGATTCTTGCCTCCAGATGTTTAAAACTTTGAAATATTTTTCCCTATAACCAAGTCAGATCAGACAAGCTTACTCTATAGTTACCTATGTTGGAGGAGGTCATTGAGAGGATCTGACCACCAGTTAATCCTTGAGTTGGACTTGGGCAGTTGATGGCTTCTCAGCCATTCCCCTGTCCTTGCAATGTGCATTCCACCTGAATTTCCTGCACTAGAAGCTGTCTTAAGGACACAGCCTTTAGACAGTGTTGATGAGATCATTGGGACGGTATACATCACTAAACTCAGTTAAGGCGTCTATACTAACTTTTAAGATTCTGGTGGACAAGTGTGGAGATGTACTCATCTTGCCAACGTGCAAGATAAGCCTTGCAAGCAAATTCACTTGCTTATTAAACCTGCCTCCTCCCAATCTTAAGTGGCTTGCCTTTTTCTTGGTCTTTCCTTGCCCTTCATGTACGGGGGCTAATATTAGATTTCACCTGGGAAACTCCCGAGTTTGCAAACCGACAGCCTACTGCTATGATGCTGGAGTGCAATATAATAGACACTTATAAAGACTTTTAGATAGTACTCTTTGGACTTACTACCTCCTCTCCTGTCATTAGCAGTCTCGGGACTTATGACATATACAGCTTTATTTGTATGATGGTCCTTTTCAACTCTGAGTACAACTTGGGAATTGTAAAATTGAGGGAAGAGCCATTTTCTCTGTAGTAGATAATATGTATGTGGTGTGTGAGTAGTATATATGTTAACTCATTATTAACCAAAATGGAAGGAGACAGAACATGTTATAGTAGAGTGTTTCTCAAACTTTTTTTCATTATTGTACTCCTAAGTAGAAAAATAAAATTAAATTTAAATTTTCTTCAGTGAGAGAAATTAAAGAATAAGATGGTGTCAGCAGAGTTGAACTTTGGAGGATCACAGATCATTGCAATATCTGAGAATTTTTTGACCTTCAAGAACTAATTTTCACTTCCTTGGAGGTGATACAGCCTCCAGTGAAATTGTTTGGCATAGTGGAAAGAATAAGTCTCTTATCGTCAAACAGACTTGGGTTCAAATACCAGTTCCACCATTTATTGGTTGGTGGCTTTGGGTAAACAATCTAGACTTTCTGATCTTCAGTTTCCCCATCTATGAAGTAAGAATAATAATACCTGTCTTTCAGGAATGTTGTGCATACATATGTTGGTAAAGGTCTCGGCATTTTAACATGTTGTAACAAATTCTAGGAAGGTTAATTAGTCTGAATGTCATTCTGTGACATAACAATGGGATGCAGTAATTATTTATCTAATGTCCACATGGTGGCAGGTTAATCAATATTACTATAGACCAGTGATTCCCAAACTTGGTTGCACATTATAATCCTCTAAGGATATTTAAAAATTCCAAGCTCAGACCAACTGGGACCAATTAATTTGCAATCTCTGGTGGCAGAACATAGGCATCGGTATTTTTTGAAACTCCCAGGTGATTCCAATGTGAAGACAAGTTTGAGAATCACTGCTCTAAGCATTCAGTCTAAAGTCTGAAGATAGCTAGATAGCTGTAGCAATTCACTTCAAGAACATGTTACCTGAGATTTAAAAATAAAATATCAGAGACTAGTTGAAGGAATAGCAGTTGTTTTGGATTACTCCAGCACTGAATAATTAGACGGAAGCCTTTATAAAATTAAATACATATTTTAATAACATATGACTTTAAAATAGGTAATTTTCTGTTTCAGAACACCATGACAAGCAAGCAGGCAGGGTTCACAGCCTTTATGACATTGGTATTTCTCTTTGTGAAGGGAAAGGAATATTTTCCAACTTGAGGCATACCAGAGCCTAGACAGCATGTCACAGCTGAGAAGTAGGCTTATGATATGCTTTTCCTTTTATTGAAAGACATGTTACATGTCACTGAAGACTGTGGCTTAACTGTAACTAATTGGTCTTGACTAGGTGAAGGAAGATCTTCCATTTTAATAAGAGTAGAAATACATGCTATATTTTGCATGTCATATAGAACATGTGAAACTATTCTTACTGTTTATTAGTGTTCTATGATTTGGTTTCCAGAGTTTCAGTCAGAGATGCTTGTCCATGGAGTGATAATCTAATTTCATCAGTGGGTTGGTGCTCTGTCAACAGGGGAATGTCGGGAGGATCTGTTACAGAATGGACATCCAAGATGAGGTATGTGGCAGACAAAAATGTCTGTGAGGACACCCTGCAGAGTCTTCATTATAGATGACATGCTTTTCCATAGAGGGGAGAAACAACTTTAAACTCAGGCCTGCAAAGATGAATTGACAGAATAAGATGAATAAGATATAATTTCAGAGATATGAGAATATGTAAGAGAAACAAGATACATTTTTGATAAGTAGCGTATTAGACAAACTATTCCCTAAGATAGAAAGTACTTCATCATTAAACAGAAGTCTGATGTCTTGAATAATTTTCTGGTACGTATCATCACCTAATGTTGATTTTTTGATGAAATTTAGGGATTGCTCATGGGTTAGAACTGAAAGGGAATCCTTCAGAACTGACTAGCAGAGCTGGTGTGAGAATTGATCAACAGGAGGTCCTGACCCAAGATACTATAGGAAGGGTTGGCGAGAATCATGTAAATAATTTTCTATTTATCGATAGATATATCACAGTGTTATCACTGCTTTACAGGTAGCAACTCAGTTTTTAAAAACCATTCAATGAAAATTTCAGGTATAATACAAACCAAATTTACAAACCAAATCCAAAAAAAGCCTTATTAATAGGGGTGAGAATTAGTTTGAATAAGAGGGAAGCATTTTCAATACTTGAGAAATTATGATTTCATGAAATTAAAAATCTGATTTTAGTGCATGAAAAATGGGCAGTTTAAATACAGGTCAATTTTGTAACCAGATCAATTACTTCTGATAAATATAAGTATAAAATATTCTGAAAAAAACTGTTCACTTTGGGTTTAGGGACAAAAGCTGAACATAGAAAACATAAATCACGATTATGCTCTCTTAATTTATTCTTTCTCTACTTGTTTTGCATTACATCCTTATTTTAATTTATGTTTCTAATATTTACATTGAATTTTATACATGGGTAACTGATTTCCTTCTTATAATTTTTCTTACCAGTGTTTTGTAGCTTTTAAAACTAATTATTGTTACTTCTCTTGCTGGTTGGATAGTTAAAGGCCATGTCGTTTGAAACTGATTGAGCATCTGCAACT
The DNA here is from genome assembly GCF_030028045.1 of Hippopotamus amphibius kiboko. Classification (NCBI taxonomy): domain Eukaryota; kingdom Metazoa; phylum Chordata; class Mammalia; order Artiodactyla; family Hippopotamidae; genus Hippopotamus; species Hippopotamus amphibius. The sequence goes on from NC_080198.1 coordinate 82,961,297, forward strand.
TCTGGGCACTTGCATGCCTTTCATTAATTGCTAATTGTCTTGAAAGATCTTTTCATGAAAGAAAGCCTTTATTAGTTGCCATGAACAGTCGTTCCACTGCGTTTTGTTGATGAAATTTCCTGAAACAGTAGGATGGAGATGATTAATTATACTTGACAGTGAAATTAATTAGCCTTAATCATAGAAATTGCCACACACAGGAGCTAAAGTAGTCTGCACCGTTTTATTACATGTGAGAGATATTGGAACAGAAAGTAACTTGGATCTTTAACCCAAGAATAAGTCACTCTCATCATTTAAAGTGAAATATATCATCTCTGTTCCATTATAATCCTATTTTCAATTTAGCTAAAAGTAACATTTTCCCAAGATTATATAGAGTCCTTAATTACTTACAACCAAAATGTGGTATTAGTAGACTAATTTCTCAGTGAGCACATTTTTAAAAAACTTAATTCATTCTTCCTGGGAGCTAAAACACGTAAAATGCATTGACACCTTCATGGAAAACCATGGTATCAATTCAAACTATTAATGTATTTATTGAAATGACCAAGATGGTGTAAATTTTCAGGAATAGCTGTTGCTGATGCCGGTTCTCTCTGTTACAAGGGTATGAGCTTATCAGAAAGAAGGATGATGTATTATTTTAAAATGTTATTAAAAATGTATAGATCTGTTCATTCATTGGTCATTCATTTACTATATATTTATGGAGCATCTGCTATCACTTGCCAGCTCCAGTTTTCAGGTGTTCATTAAATGTCTTACTCCACTCATTTGGAATAAAAAAACACATAAACTAATACTCCCCACACCCCCTACCTCCTACCCTGCTTCATATACAGACACTTCCTACTGAGGTGTGCAGTAACTGGAGAAAAGAAGGGAGCCTGTTTAGAGGCAGGGTTTGAAGATGTACTTTGGGTTGAATGTTCAATCTCTGGAAAAGATAAATAAGTCTTCGGGGTATTATTTAATTTGATATGCCACTCTATTTTATTCTGAATTTGATAGAAATGTCTCTGCAGTAGCAGCAATTACTGAGAATAGAGGAGAGAAATTATAGAAGATACTTCTTCTGATAATCGGGATAGCTAATATTCAAGTACTGAAAACTCTCTTCTTTGCCTCCAAAAGAAGGTTTTTCTAATCTGTTGCTTATGTTTTTGTGAAAAAAATTTTTTATATAACTTTAGCAAGGGACTTTGTCTCCTAGCACCTGAAACAGGGCAGTTCTGGACTGATCCATCTCTGTCAATTAACTCCCCAAATGAATATCAAGTCCCTCCTTTTTGTGGGGTTGTTAGGAATAGAAAGAAGACAAACCATCACCATCACCACCACCACCACCACCACTACTACTACTAGTGCACCTGATGAAAGAAATGAATCTAGAAAGGATATGAAGATCAATTCTAAGAGTATGTAGAATTATTGAGGGACAAACTGTTTTCCTTTTCTTTTTTCTTCCTTTTTTTTTTTGGTTGTGCCCCAAGGCGTGCGGAATCTTAGTTCCCCGATCAGGGCTCAAACCCATGCCCCCTGCAGTGGAAGCATGGAGTCTTAACCACTGGACCGCCAGAGAAGTCCCAAACTTGTTTTTTCTTAATGATTTTGCCTTAAGTAAGTGCTAGAGGTGGTATAGTTAGCTCTGTGAAAGATGTTTCATTTCTCTAGGGCTTACTCAGAAGTGAGAAGATCTTAACAAGAAGAACTGACTCAGTAGGTAAAAGAAGAGTGGTGTGGGGATGTCACCAGCATGAATCTCTGGATTTCCACAAGTCCCCCCAAACAATTACCTCTCTGGAGGGTAGATAACATACTAAGATTTATGAGCCATTAATCTCTCAGTAAATTGTTGATTAGAGGAAAATACAGTTAGACTGATATAAGACTTGGCAGACTATGTGGATGGGTGACATATGTGAAAGTTTCTTGGATTATAAGCAAAGAACTGACTCTGGCCAGCCTTAGCAGATGGAAGGGGATTGGGAGAGTTCTTACAGAACTGAAGGGAGTGCACTAAGCAACATGTGGAGAGAGTAGACGGCAGGGTGGCTGTGGGTTTCCTGTGGGACAGGAGTTTACAGTCAGTCTTCCTAGGGTGCTGCCATCAGTGTGATTCACTTCCAAGTTCCTGCGCGTCTCAGCTTAGAATTTCAAACACTAAAAGAAAGGGCACTGAATGGTCCAGTTTGGGTCAGGTATCTACTTCTATAACAATTAGCTATTTCTTGGAGGTCAGGGTCATATAAAGATATGTCCTCTCATATCCAATACCTATGTTCTTGGCTATTCCCAAATAGGAGAGAAATTTGTGATAAGGAGTCATTCCTTGAAGTACCTACCACAGAAGAACAAGAGAGTACATACAGAGTGGTGAAGGTGAGAGGCTTGGTTAGGAGGGAGATGGGTCAAGTGCACCAACAGTTCACTGACTTTCCATTTACCTTTGAGATTCGGACTAATGGATTTGTGCTCTGCACCAGACTGTAAGTTATTTATGTCAAGCGCCATGCTGTTTTTAACTGCCATCTGTGGCTAGTGGCACCTACTACAGTTACTGACACTGGGTAATTGCTCAGTGTACTCTCTCTTTCTCCTTTTAAAATATTTATTTATTTATTTGGCTACGCCAGGTCTTAGTTGCAGCATATGGGCTCCTTTAGTTGCAGCATGCGGGCTCTTAGTTGCAGCATGCGAACTCTTAGTTGCAGCATGCAGGATCTAGATCCCTGACCAGGGATCGAACCCGGGCCCCCTACATTGGGAGTCCAGAGTCTTAGCTATTGAAGGGAAGTCCTGTACTCTCTCTTGCAAAGCTTTTGCTAGTCATTCCCTTGTGGACTTGGTTCCTTTCCCATGAGTTCACAACACGTTACGTTCACAGCCACCATTTTACTTAATCATACTACACTGAAATTATTTTATTTGTAAGTTGTCTCTACTAAACAGTGAGCTTCTAGAGAGTCAGAGCTCTGGCTATTCATCATTATCTCTAGAACTGCAGCTGTCAAAGAATCTCATTACATGTTGGTTGACTGCAATATGTCAGATGTCTGTATTTATTTATTTATTTATATTGGAGTAGAGTTGCTTTGCAATGTTGTTACTTTCTGCTGTACAGCAAAGTGAATCAGTTATACATATACATATATCCACTCTGCTTTAGATTTCCTTCCCATTTAGTTCACCACAGATCATTGAATAGAGTTCCCTGTACTATACAGTGGGTTCTCATTGGTTATCATTTTATACATAGTATCAATAGTGTATATATGTTAATCCCAGTCTCCCAATTTGTCCCAACACACCCCACCCCCAACCCCACTGGTAACCGTAAGTTTGTTCTCTACATTTGTTGATGTCTGTATCTGTGATCTGTTATATTAGGTCAGTGGTTCTCATCATGTGAACTTCATATGTTGAGAATAAAAGAACTAATGATTGAACTAATGAGTGTCTTGTCCAGCTCTGAGTATAAGCCTATGAAGTACCTCAACATGTATTATGAACAGAAATTGATTTCAAAAACACAGTCCTTGAAGTAAACTTGGGGATGATTACATGTATCTTTAATAGTATTTCTGCCATGGTTAATATTAATATGGACTTATATACTTTGGGAAAATTTTGTTCTTGAGAAGTAGCCTGAAACAGTACTACTCAATTATAGTGCTGTGACACAGGTCAGGAGCGAGACATGTCATAAGTATTTGTTACCAAACACAGTTGAAGTACTGAAGCTTGCAAATAATTTACATTTAAAAATATATTTAGAACAACCTCAAGGTTATCTCTGTGATAACATCACTCTCACTCTGTCCCATGCTGATATGCCTTTTAGGAGGAGTGAAGTGCAGTATATCTAGTGCCAGAAGTTATGTTTGGGAATATGTTTTACATGTGAGGCTCACATTTGAGAACTACTGCCTAGGGTTAGGGGTTACAGAGACAGTCATTTGATAGATCTTATAAATTGTCCCCTCAATTTAATACACTTCTGGTTTTTCCAAGCCTTAAAAACAGGGGTCTGATGACTGTAACCCAGGGGGTTGAGTAGAAAATGTTTGTTAGAAAGAATGAGGCTAAAGGGACTATGGTTGCTACTTCCTCCATTGACTCCTTTGAGAATCAAAGGAGTGGCTCTGTCTTTTCTCATTTCCTTTCATAGTAACTGCAACACATACTCACGCCTCCTTCTGAATGCAGTAATACTAGCTTCTGGCAGTGTGAATTATACAATTTTTACTAAGACAATCACATGTGTATTGAATAGACACAACCCAAGATTTATTTACCTTGGGAAAGCTGTTACTGTTGCCTTACTTGGTCTGAGTACATATATCCATCCTTCCCTAATTTTGGTCATGATATCCTCTTTCTCTTTTTTACTTTTTTCTTTTTTGTCATGATATCTTGCTTGAATCCATGTGAAGTCTATATTTTTCACTGAAGCTCAGCACTTGGTGAGTGATCGAGAAGTCTCTCCTCTTAGTCCTAATTTTTATCTTTTCACTTTTCTTCTCCATCTCTTTTCTGTCCTTCTGACAATCATATCCTCTATTGTAATCGAGAAATGTGACCCTTTTCTTGTCCTTTAAAATAAAGCATCTACTCCTTATCTCCTAACCCTCTTAGCCACCTTGTGTGGTGGTGTTCTTATGGTCCCCATTTAAGTAATCCACTCAGATTGTGGAGGTGGAGAAAGGATTCACGCTCAGTTCTGCAGGGATCCATAGCCCATAACTTTGATTGTTTTGCCTCTTCTCAGAGGCTTCTACTCCTTTTTCCAACATAATAATAAAGCACTGGGAGTGCTCCTGTGGAAAGAGAGTTTTAAAGGGAAAACGGCTACTTTGTTTTGTCTTCAGTGAGAGGAAGAATAAAAAGGAAATATTCTACAACTGGGGTTGGTAAGCTTTTTCTACAAAGGGCCAGACAATAGATTTTTATTTAGGCTTTGCAGCTTGGTCTCTGTTGAAACTATTCTTTTTTATTTTTATTTTTTTAACTTATTTATTTATTTCTTGGCTTGTTGGGTCTTTTTGCTGCATGCGGGCTTTCTCTATTTACAGGGAGTGGAGGCTACTCTTTGTTGTGGTGGGTGGCTTTTCACTACAGTGGCTTCTCTTGTTGCGGAGCACAGGCTTAGTTGCTCTGCGGCATGTGGGAATCTTCCTGGACCAGGGATCAAACCCGTGTCCCTTGCATTCTCCAGTCCATTCTCTGTATCTGCGTCCTTGTTCTTGTCACTGAGTTCATCAGTACCATTTTAGAGGGGGTGGGCGGTGAAGGGGAAACTGAGACGAAGCGAGAGAGTAGCACAGACATATATATACTGCCAACTGTAAAATAGGTAGTCAGTGGGAAGTTGTTGTATAACAAAGGGAGTCCAACTCGAGGATGGAAGATGCCTTAGAGGACTGGGGCGGGGAGGGTGGGGGGGGGACTCGAGGTGGGGGGAGTCAAGGAAGGGAGGGAATACGGGGATATGTGTATAAAAACAGATGATTGAACTTGGTGTACCCCCAAAAAATAATAAAAACAAACAAACAAAAAACCCGTGTCCCTTGCATTGGCAGGTGGATTCTTAACCACTGTACCACCAGGGAAATCTTTGTTGAAACTATTCAATTGTGCTGTTGTAGTATGAAAGTGGCCATAAATGGCAAGTAAACAAATGAGTATTGCTGTGTTCCGATAATTATTTATAGACACTGAGATTTGAATTTCATATAATTTTCACTTGTCACAAAATATTATTCTTCTTTTAATTTCTTTCCAACCATTTAAAGATGGAAAAGCCATTCTTTGCTTGCGGGCTGTACAAAAACAGGTGGCAGGCTTCCAGATTCAGTATTTAGTACTGGGGGCATATTTATACTAAAACATTATTTGTTGTTTTCTGAAATTCAAATTTAACCGGACGTTCTCTGTTTCACCTGGAAATCTTAGCTGGCTTTGGTCTTCAGGCCATAGTTTGCAGACCCCTATTCCATAATTATTCAGTTCTCACAAAATATTTCCCTGGTTGCACTTGGTAGGGAGATGAGGGGGTTTACGCCCTCATATGCTTTGCCCAGTTAGTTAAATAGTAGTATGATCATCAGCTCTAATGGGGTTCTCAGATGTGGAAAAATATTGAGATATTCAGAAACCAGTGTCTCCAGAAAAAGAATCATAACATTGGTGCTTATGTTTGCTGCAAAGATTAATAAAACCAAGTGAAAATGACCTTAGGAATTCAACTCTATGATTAAGAGTAGGTTTGTTTCAAGGGGGAATGAGCAATACTATATTTGAGGTTTCCTTCTACTAGCTAGGACAGTGACCAACTGCTGAAATATTGATTGTAAATGGTTTTCCAATTTTTTAATATTCATGCGTTCAATGAGTATTTATCGAGTGCCTACAACTTGGTAAGAATATTCTAAGAGCTGACTGTATAGTAATAAACAAAATGGATAGACGCTTTTGCCTTGAGGAAGTTTACATTCTAGTGAAGGAAAACAAAAAAGCAAAATATTTACGTTGGTAGTTGAGAAGGGCAATAGAGAAAAATGAAGCAAAGGAGAACAGGTATTGTGGGAGTGAGGAGGGATTATGCTCTCAGCAGGGGAGTCCTTGGGAAGGTTACAGTGGAGCAAAGACCTGAAGGAAATAAGCGAATGGCCCTGTGGTTAACTGAGGGAAAAGCATCCCAGGCAATGGATGGGCTAGTGCCAAGGCCCTGATGTTTGAGGATGAGTAAAGAGGCCAGAGTGACTCAAGTAGAGGGAACAATGGGGAGAATAGGAAGATATGACTGAAGTAACCGGGTGGAAGAGGTGGAGGGTGGGATGTGAAGACTGTAGGACCTTGTAGAATTGGCTTTTAGTCTGTTGAAATGAGGTACAATTTTAGGGTTTTACCCATAAGGACGACATTCTTTACTTAATCACTTGTGTTTTACTTAATCACTCTGAATGCTGGGTATCTGATAGGCTGTAGGGAGCAGGCAGAAGCAGGAGACCAGTTGGGAGACTACTGAGTAATCCAGGTGGAGATGATGGTGCCTTGGATCAACACAGTTGCAGTGGAGACAGTGTGAAGTCAGATTATAGGTGATATGGAAGGTAGAATTGACAGGATCGACTGATGGATTTGATGTCAGGAGTGAAAGAAAGAGGAGTCAAGGATAACTCCCAGATTTCTGACCTGAGCAACGAGGAGGATAAGACTCCTGTTTGCTGAGAAGTGGAAGACTGTGGGAGGAGAAGGTTTGGGAAAGAAGATCAGAAGTTTGGTTTAGGACAAGATAAGTGTGAGATGTGTGTTAGGCCTTTAAATGGAGATGTCAAATAGGCAGCTGGATATATGAGTCTGGAGTTCAGAGGAGCTGTCTGGGCTCTAGATATAAATTTGGGAATCATTAGTGTATAGATGGTGTTTAAAGCCAAGTAACTAGATGAGATCATTAGGGGAGTATGTGTAGCTAGAGGAAAGGTGAAGTTCAAAGAGCCATGTTTTATATGAGTTAGTAGAAATTGCTTGATAGCTTCTGTATTAATCATAGCCACAAATATAATTAATATTAGGAGTGTTAAAATTACATGAAAACATTAACTGCCTTATGGTAGTAAAGATCTTTCACTTAGACTACTGAATATTCAGATGCAACTTTTCTGTAAATGAAATAATGTTTAAAAACTATTTAAACTTTTCTATTGGAACATCTAAACTGTAGATATAAGATTTGGCCAAATTCATTTGTTTGATTCTTTGGAAAGCCTAGAAGGACATATATCTTTTTGTTTGGAAACTACTGGTAGGTGAAAATAAGTTGAAAAGAAATGGAAACTTTCAGATTAGTTAATACTTTTCTACTTATGTTTTAAAAAATACCTTTTCTTGCTAAATTAAAAAAATAAAAAAATTTGTACTTATATGTACTTAAATATATGTGTATGTGTGTACCTATCTATCTGTCTACATACCAATCCTTGACTGATGGATAGATTCTTTCAGGTGTCTTGGTGGGTATTCCTGGAGGAAATTGCTCCTGGGCCTAGAGCCCTTCAAGCCAAAAAACCCCCTACTTTGTTATAAGACGTCTTTCTTCTCTGGTCATCAAACTACAGAATTAAAGCCTATTGGCCTGAGATATAAAACTAGCTGAGAAATTCTTCATCAAACAGGAGTTTGAATTTAGACCTCAATATCATTGGCATTTTTAATTTGTAATTTAAAGGGTCTGGTGGGTTAGTTTTAGCTTGAGAGTGTCAGGCCCTGAATGTCTGGCCATCAGTGATGAGGTGGGCAGCCTGACCCCTGAACACCTGGTCGCTCCCACTGAGATAAAACTGCCTGATTCTGGTTTTCATGGTCACTCCGATAAGAATTTGTATAAGTTGGCTGGCCCCATAAGAAGGAGGCCACATGACACACACCTGCCCAGGTTGCTGCCACTGTGTCTTCTGGGACCAGCTGAAAGAAATGCTGTCCATCTTCAGGAGAGGGGAGAAATGATTTGGCTTTCCTGAGGTCCTACAGCTATTAGGACATCCCCTCTTATCCTGATATACTGATAACAGATGTGAACCCTGCGTGGAGAGTGAGCATCCGTAATTGTCAGAGCTTCTCTTTCTTTCCCACTGGGGTTCAGAAGAATCAAGGATGCTTTACCTGTACTCTATAGTTCCGTATGAAGGCTCCACTCCTTATCGAGTTCTATAAGCCCCATTTATCCAGAGGAAGAAGTACCTGCTCTGCGCCCCCTCCTGATACTTGAAAAGTAGTCCCTCAATTGACTGATATATAAATCTTTCCTAATTAACTAGTTGGTATGAGGTTGATCTTGTGATCTGTTATCTCATTGATTTATTGCTTGTATTGTATGTATTGCTGCCTAAAAAGTCACCCCCAAACCTAGTGGCTTTAAGCAATAAACATTTTTTTAAGCTCTTCACTGGAATATAATTGCTTTAGACTCATGTCAGTTTTTGAGGTACACCAAAGTGAATCAGCTGTATTTATACATATATCCCCATATCCCCTCCCTCCTGCGACTCCCTCCCACCCTCCCTATCCTGGCCCTCTAAGTCGTCACCCATCATTGAGTTTATCTCCCTATGTCATGCAGCTACTTCCTACTAGCTATCTATTTTACATTTGGTAGTATATATATGTCAAAGCTACTCTCTCACTTTGTCCCAGCTTCCCCTTCACCCCCTCCCAACCCTGTGCCCCTAAGTCCATTCTCTATATCTGCATCTTTATTCTTGCCCTGACACTGGGTTCATCAGCATCATTTTTTAGATTCCATATATATGAGTTAGCATACGGTATTTTTCTCTTTCTGGCTTACTTTGCTCTGTATGACAGTCTCTAGGTCTATCCACCTTATTACAAATAATTCCATTTCATTCCATTTTATGGCTGAGTAATATTCCATTGTATATATGTGCCACATCTTCTTTATCCATTCACCTGTTGATGGGCATTTAGGTTGCTTCCATGTACTGGCTATTGTACATAGTGCTGCAGTGAACATTATGGTACATGTTTCTTTTTGGATTATGGTTTTCTCTGGGTATATGCCCAGTAGTGGGACTACCGGGTCATATGGGAGTTCCATTTTTAGCTTTTTAAGGAATCTCCAAACTGTTTTCCATAGTGGCTGTACCAACTTACATTCCCACCAAAAGTGCAGGAGGGTTCCCTTTTCTCCACACCCTCTCCAGCATTTAAGCAATAAACACTTTTAAACTCAGTTTCTATGTGTTAGGAATTTGGAAGCTGCTTAGCTGTGTGGCTGTGGATCAGGGCCCCTCAGGAGGTTACTTTCAGATGTTAGCGGGAACTACAGCTATCTGAAGGCCTGTCTGGGCTGGATTTGTGGCGCAGGATGAGATCTAGTGCATACATATAAGGACTGACTTTTGATAGGGGCATTGGGCTATTCGACAATGGTAGCAGGTGGGAAGGCAAAGGTGTTTGCTGATGCGGGCATGTGGGTAAATGTGTTGGAGGGTATGTGTGGAAATTGTTTTCTTATTGCTTCCATTTCTTTCAGTAAAACGGGAAGCAAGGTTATCAGCTTGGGACAAAAGTGGGAGAAGAGGCACTGAGTACTTTAGAAGAGAGACTAAAATGGCAGCCTGCATAATTGTAAAGAGTGTATGGACTATAGACATATAGTATAAATGGTGGAAACACTTGAGCTTTATGGTCAAGTATTTGAAGAAAGACCAGCCATCCAGGTTTGTAATTTCCTCTACCATGTTTAGCTGCATGGAGGAAGGCTTGGAGTAAGCAGAAATTTGGATTTACATGGGACTGTAGTTTTGCAAAGCAAGAGTAATAACAGGTTAAGGGATAAGGTAGAGAGGTAAGGGGGTCAATAATCACTGACAATGGAATTTAAGTTGGGTAAGGAGAGAAATAAGGACATTGAAGGAGTAAGGAACAGTGAAAAGATGATAGGGTCAGTGACTTAGAGTATCCGTGATATGAAAGGATTGTGCGGTGCAGAATATAGAGAGAATGAGATGAAATGAGAGGAAGTGATGGCAGAGAGTGGGATGCATGTAATTAACACTGAGGAGAAGATGCTGTTGTTAATAGTAACAAGGTCTAGGGTAATGACCATGGGAGTGAGTGGCTGGCTTGGGTAGAGGAAATGAAGGGGATCCTTGGCATTTTGATGACAAGAAGAGTGAGAAATCATGGGCGATATAATCTGATGACAGAGATTCAAAATGGGTGTTTTTTGGGAACAAGGGAGGGTTGGAAAATTGTCTGAAAGCAGCAATAAGGAACAAGCAGTACACATTCTCTATTTCCAGGCTTAACGGTGTGAGGACCATAAGAGACAAAATAAACTCCACTAAGAGGACTGCAGGGGAAGCAGTTTCCTCAGTGCAGAGTCAGGTTTATCTTAAAGCCAGAAGGGGACAAGAGCTTTCGGGTAAGAGTCAGAGAATGAACATAGGGGATTCTGTTGATAGCTGATGGAGTTTTGGAGGACAGAGCAGAAGGATTTCAGAACTTGGGGAGGATGGGAAAAGGGGATAGGATAGGTTCACAGAGGCTAACAGGGATTCAATTGTGGGAGCTGGGAGGCAGCCTGGGAGTCTAGGGGTGGCCTGATATAGAATGGGATAAAGGGCATGATGAGGTCAGTCCCAGTGGGTCCAAGGCAGATGGGGGTGGTGAGGCTGTGAGTGTTGTAGGGGTTGAGAAAGGAGGGGTCTGACAGCGGGGTGGGCTCTTTCAGGTTCTCACTGCCAGAAATCAATGAAGTCGGATTTCAATCCAGGACTCCCAAGCTCCAAAGTAAATGCCCTTTCCTCTACGTCCTTTCCACTTAAAGTATGTACTAAATTCTAGCCTGAGAACTTGTTAGGCTTATGGACTCTCAGGCCTCAGTCCAGATCTGCTGAATTTGAATATGCATTTTGACATGATCTCCAGGTGGTTTCTGTGCATGTTAGAGTTTGAACAGCTCTGCTCTACACTAAGTATTTTTCAACTAAAAAAATCAGTTTTTCTGTGTCTACACAATGAGATCCCATGGAATAAAAAAGGGAATAGAACTTTTTTGAGATGAACCTTTCTGAACTTTTCAAGACTTCACAAAAAGTTTTGAAATAAAGGTGAGCAAAAATTGGAGACATATGGATATGAGATAAAAAAATGATTGTCATATTTTGTTATCTGACAAATGAATAATCCAGTAAAGTGTGTTATTTTCCAAAGTTTTAGGGCTATGTGAGGAGAAACCCCTGATGCATTTGAGGTTAAATTCCTTCTAGTTGGATCCTGGTGTTGCCACCGGTCTGATTTATAAGTGAACTACAACTATTAGGAAAAGGTAAGAGGAGAGGTAAAGTGAGTATTTTTTTCAGCTATTATTAACCTAAGCTCTGGTTCTTGTACCAAAGAGAGGAATTACTTGTATTTATTCTTATGGCTAACGTGCTAGCAATAAATTATGAAAGGAAAAAAATAACCATGTGGGATAATTGACTGAAAAACAAATGTCAGTAAAAGTAAACAGAATGGATTCCACTAAACCTATTTGCAAAAATGTCAAAGGAGTTGAGTTGTTTTCCCTCACAATATTTGTGCTGGTATAAAGGGACTGCAGTTTAATTAAATGTCTCCATAGAGACTGGGTATTCCATTAGATGTCACTTTGAGATTTTGCTCAATGAAGGACTGCATTCTGATTAAGTGATGCAACATTTGTCCTCGGTAGTACAGTAGTGACAATTGATACCTCTCTTCCCCAACCCTCCCATGCTAAGCAAGCAGCAGGAAATGAGAAACACTTGCCACTGAGCCAGAACTCCAGAGGCTGGGTCTAGTCATGCTTTGGTCACTAACCAGCTGTGTGACCTTGAGGACATCCCTTAAAACCTTGAGCATATTAAGTATCAGTGATATTGCTTTGCCTGTGACATACGTTCACCAGTCACTTCTAAAAACCTCTGAATCTAAAAGCCTCTGGTTCTGCTGTATCATGTTATGTGTTACACAAAGATAGTGAAATTTAGCAAAATGAAGAGGAATTTGGGGAAATTTTGAAAACTAATAAACTATTTATTGGGCTGAAGTCACCAGGTAATTGCATATTACTCAGAATGAGAAATTCAAAAGAGTAATATGTTTATCTATACGTTTAAGTCTTAGGCTTTCTTTACCTTCAATATTTAATTTATAGAGTTTATAATGCTTGTAATGCTGACCTTTCTTGATACTGGCTATATTTCCAAGCTATTCGAGAATGATAGGCAAAAGGGTGACTGTCTTCTATATATTATTTTCTTTCTTTTCTGGGGGATCTAAGATTTTGGGGGGAAAACATTAGCTATAATCACTTTTTTTTTTCTTAAGGCTCAAACTCAGATAATTATAGAATTAGAGGGAACAATAGGCATCCGGCTATTTAAAATTATCATTTTAGAAAAATTTAACACTGGTAATGCCACAGAAACAAGTTAAGGTAATTTTGGTTTGTTTTTTTCTTGTGATGTAAGTTTTATGTGGGAGTAATTCAGAATAGACTTGTTCATGAAGAGAGAATTGTAACCTACTGTTTGTCAATAAAATAATAAATAATTCCTCTCTGTGAAGTAATCAAAGTGGTCTTTTCCAGGCAAATGTGAAATTGTCTTTTGTTTATTGGGGAAATAAACTGGAACCAGAAAGAATCTCTGTTTAATAAGAGACTTCCCTAGCAGTCCAGTGGTGAAAACTCTGTGCTTCCACTGCAGAGATCATGGGTTCGATTCCTGGTCAGGGAACTAAGATCCCACATGCCATGCAGCACAGCCAAAAAAAAAGAGCTTCTATGGTATGTCCATTCAGTTGCCATGATGTCACATGAGCTGAACAGCTGGATGTGGGATGTTTGGAAAACAAAAAAATCACAAACAAAAGTGTAAGGAAAAGAATATGTCTGAACATTAAATACTTTCAGCTTTAAGTCTTGCCAACGGGTCTTCTAAAATTGCAAGCTGCATAATATTTGTGCTGTAAACAGTCATGATATTTGCACCTATGCTCATTTGTTTACTAAGTATATGACAACAATAGAGCTCAATTAAAAACAGATTAACCACACAGGTACCAAAGGAATGTGTAATTGATTGAGTCTGGTAAATCTGGCTTTGCTAAACCCACCTAGGTTTTTTCCTAAGGTGGTGTATCATTTTGGCTTCTTTTGCTATGAGGTATAGAGGGCTATTGATTTTAGGAAAAGTGATAATTAATCATGTAACAAATGAAACATATTCCAGCTGTTCAAATAGGGTGCATGTGGGTGGGTTAAACGGTAAATTATGCTGGCCTCACAGCCAAAATATCTGCTGTTCATTTGTGTGTTTGCTTGTTGTTTTTCTTTTATTCCTGTAGGAACCATTATCTGAGGCCAAAATCAAATTTTCTTGAAGTGTAGCTATCACTTTTGGGTAGATTCTACTCTTGGAAGGGAAAATATCTAAGGATATTTCCATTTCTGACTCTGACTGTGGTAAACCTTCCAGAAAGCTTGGTAAATTTATGTAGTATTATCTTATTAACTAGATGCTTTGCTAATATTCTTGCAATGAGAACGTTGTACATATTTTCTGCTTTTCTTGTCTTTTATTTCACCTTTTGATAATTTATAAATATGTGAACAAATTTTGACTTGAAGTGAAAATTCAGCAGAGTTGAAAGTGGGCAATGTCATTGAGAGGGATGGAAATGTTTCTTTGTGAGAAACATTGTGACAAGAGTAAGAAAACTTTTCTTTGTAGGCAGCCACTGACTTATAGGAAACATATTTTAAGGACTCGTATACTTAAAAAAAATGATTTTTTTTTAATTTTAAAGAAAAAAAAAGTTAAAATGTTCCATAAAGTCACTTTTAGAAGTCAGACCAGGAAAGAGAGAGAATTTAGGGGGAGTTAGACAGTGGGAAGAGGTCAGAGGGAATCTGGAGGGTCAGAGTGACATTGCCCTTTACCACTGCTCTTTGAAATGCTGTCTAAGAATTCCTTCTTCTTTGCTAGGTAATATATGTTCTTATTCTAAGTTTAGAGTGCTTCTTTGAGGTAAAAAAGAATTTCCCCAATTCTAGAAGTTTCTCCTATTCGTAATGAAATAGCTAAAAATTTAAAATTTTATTTTGAAAGAAAGTGGCGGTCCTTTTCCATACTTGTCATGTATCCATTCCTTTAGCACATATTTATTGGGCTGGCCACCAGACAAGGAACTAAAGATCTAATGATGAAGTAGGCATATAATTTGCACTTAGGAAGCTTAAAGGAGTAGGTGGTGTGGCAACAATCTGAGGATTTCTTGATATATGTTGAAAAATGGTCTGTTTTAACCAGTGTTTCTCATCCTGTATCTAATTATGATACACGTAGAAAATAATAATGTTTGCAATGCACACTGGGATAATTCTCAGAGAATTTATGATGACAATAATAAAATACAGAGGAGTCTGAGAGAAAATCAACATTTAACTTACACAAAAATTAAATATTTAATTTGCATAAAGATAGATAAAATAATTTGAAAAATTTTAGTAAGACTTTTAAATTATGACCTCTTCAAATTCTTGGTAATAATTACTAATGAGAAATTATTTGCATAAATAGCGGAGAATATTTTTAAAATGTATTTTTACCATTTACAAATTTATGCCAGTTGAAATTATTATCTAAGAATCTAAAAGCTTTTAAGTTTCTTTCAGCGACAGATGTAGTGTTAAAATATCTTGTGATAATGTGAGTAGATGTTGTATCTAATCAGACTTTTTCATATCAAGTATTTAAAATAATAAAAGTCTAATCAGTAGAAATGCATAGGTAGTTAGATCAGTCACCCTGCAACTCACTTGTACTCTACTGCAAGGGAATACAAGCGACATCAAAGAGAAGTATCCAGCAAAGGTGGAGACTGGGGGGTGCTGCCTGAATGTGTGCTTGCCAGCCTCCCTCTCAGCTTACCAGCCAGACCTTTGAAACTGTACCTTGGGTTATATGCTATGCTCCATGAGTACCTATTATATGAACTCCTTCAGTAGCTCCTTGGGCTCCATGTCGTGATGGGCAAAGTGTGCTGGCTACTGAAGTAGATGTTCAGGTAATATATCATACTTGGTCATGTGTAGGATGTCATGGTAGAACAGCGAATGGCTGGATGTGACTCTTAGTTTTTACTGCCCATGGGGACCATAGGGCAACCATTAATCTTCACTCTACTGGAACAGTCCTTTGTGGAGCTCTGGAAAAAGCTGTTCATGTCTGGAGATGTTTGGCCCAGGAACTTTGACCACTCTAGACTCTTTCCAGATGATCCAAGAGCCAATGGGAGAGATACAGTTATAGCACACCTGTAACTCATCTGCAGCATATTGGATGGGTACTTGCAGCTAAATGCATTCTTTATTGACACAGGGGGCAATCTAAAAAAAAGTGTTGCACCATGCACTTGAAATTTAAGAAGCTACTTCTTTGATATTTTGGAATTATATGAAAATTTGTATCTTCACAAAATAAAAATTAGGATGCAGCAAGTTCTTTCAAAATTTTGTAGATTTGCAGTGGATTAAGAACTCATGATTTAAAAAAAATTTTTTTTGGAGTATAGTTGCTTTATAATATTGTGTTAGTTTCTATTGTACAGCAAAGTGAATCAGCTATACATATACACATATCCTCTCTTTTTTGGATTTTCTTCTGATTTAGGTCACCACAGAGCACTGAGTAGAGTTCCCTGAGCTATACAGTAGGTTCTCATTAGTTATCTACTTTATACATAGTATCGATATCAATAGTGTATATATTGCCAATCCCAATCTCCCAGTTCATCCCACCCCTCCTCCCTGCTAGATATCTATATGTTTGTTCTCTATGTCTATGTCTGTGTCTCTATTTCTGCTTTGTAAATAAGATCGTACAAAAAAAAAAAAAAACATGATTTTTGAAAAGAGGCAGAATTGAGGTATATTTTTGCACTGCTTTTTTTTTTTTTTAATCAGTGCTTTTAGTGTAAATTAAGCAAACTATCAATATTTTCAGTGATGGGTAAGTTCTCATTATTTGGGCAGCTGTGCAGTCCCTGTCCTTTTACAAATACAGTTACAAATCGTGTGTCATCTGATATCCACCCAAGGGAAATTGAAGAAGGTATGAGTGACTTTCCCTCTGGATATAGTTCAGGTTGTTGGCATTCAGGAATCTACTTGCAGAAGCTCAGTGTATTAGGCTTATCCAGAGAAACAGAATCAATAGGATGTATATATCTCTATCTCCATCCCTATCATGTCTGTGTCTAGAGAGATATTTATTTTAAGGAATCACTTCCGTGATTGTGGAGGCTTGCAAGGTCAAAATCTGCAGGACAAGGCAGTAGGCTGGATGCCCAGGGAATAGTTGATGTTGCACTTCAAGTCTGAAAGTAGTCTCTTGACAGAATTACCTCTTCCTCAGGGTAGGTCAATCTTTTTATTAAGACTCTTAACTGTTTGGATGAAGCCCACCAAATTATGGAGGGTAATCTGCTTTACTCAAAGTCTACTGATTAAAATGTTAGTCTCATCCACAAAATACGCTCATGGAAACATCCAGACACGTTTGACCAAACATCTGGGTACTGTGGCCTAGCCAAGTTGACTCATAAACTTAGCCATTATGCTCGGCCTGTTACTAACTTCTTCCTTTAGGTAGTTATTAGCTTGCATGTCAGTGACACAGAGAAAGTCTAGGTTTAATCCAAACCTCAATAGCTTTCTTCTAAATATGAGCACCTAGATCTCAGAGTTCCCAGAAGAGGTCAAAGACACATGGGCAGTACAAGGAGACAAGGAAGACAGAATATACCACACACCTCAATTTTTATCACATTTACTAAGAATTTTCACCAATTCTTAGGAGGAGACAATTGGAAATTTATATCTCAGCCTTACTGAGTATACATTGTAGTTTTGGTATGTACATATAGTTATGCTCAAGCTATCTATTAATTAGACACAATTATAAATAGACCTCAATCAATACTATAGGTTTAGGGGTTATTCAGTAGTTCCCTTTATTTTCTTCATGAAGCCTGAATTAAGGATACTTTTGAGTTATTGTGCTTTGAGCTGCCCATCTGGACTTGGCAAACCCTACCTTGACTATCGTGGTCAAGATTCGATTCTGATGGTGATTATGGTCGACCTGCCAAGCTTGCCCCTTTGTACGTTGATGCCTGGAGTGTGCTATCTGAAGTCTGTGTTCCTCACAGAAGTTCGCAATTTTCTCCCCTCAGACAAATGCAGTAAGTGGCCTTCTGCGGTGCCTAGCTCCTGGACATTGTGTCTCAACTCTGTTTGGGTAGAAATATATATTCGGGGACTCTTGAACAAACCACTGATATCAGAAGTATGAGGAAGGAGGGCTGATTAGAATGAGGAGTAACAGCAAGAGCTGTTGAGCTGTTTGAATCCTTTGGCAGAAAAGATTAAAAAAGAATACTTATCTGCAAAACTGATTATGTGGATAGTCTTCAAAATGATCTAGAGGCTTTGGAGTGATCAGGCCGTCACGAGCTTGGCTGTGGTTATAAGATGCTCACTCTTTTTCATTCCTGGCTGAGGTTCAAAACTCAGAGAGGTGGCGGGTTAAGGCTCTGCACTGCTGTCAGCATTTTTGTAGGCATCTGAGAGGGCACGGGGCCTGCACATGGCAGTGAGTCAGGCATGGTCCCTGCTTTCCACACTAAGGCTCTGGGTGAAATGTTAGCAAGGCCAGACTTGGGACCACAGCAGGGGCCTGTGCCTTGACTTCCACCTAGTGGCGATTGCAAATGGGTCAGTCTCTCTTTCTGGTGAGGAAAGACTAACAGCCTTTCCAAATATGGGACTCAGGATCCTCTGAACTGCTTCCTTAAGGACAGGTCAATTCTGATTGTTACCAAAATATATAACCTGTTGAGTGTAACTTCAGAAAGAAAATTTTAATTTCACACACATAAACATTCAAAAGTATGAGGTCATGGTTAAATGTTCTCAACACAGGGAAAATGAAAACTTAGCAGTAAAGTTAACTTAAATTAATCTTAAAAGTTAAGACTTCATGTTTTTCAGTAATTAAAAAAAAGCAAATATATGGCTAAATGCATCTCTGCTCTAAAAATTACTGTTATATCTGACATAGAGTACCATAATACTATACTCTAGATTAATTGATTACATTTTAAACTATTTGCATTTGTGAATTTCTGTTACTTGGAAAACTAAGAAAATTAAAATATTGATTTATGAGAATTCTTTCTTATCTTTGCATTTTTTTCCCTTAAAGATTCATATCTAAAAATATACTCTCGAGCATAATTAATGACAGTTCAGGATATTTTTACTTTTTAGAAATTGTTTTCAACTTTTTTTAACTTAGAAAATCAATCCTTTATTTCTTTTGCTCATTACTTAGCAACCACTTTAATATCCTCAAAGTTTGGCTTCTGTTATGCAATTTAATTCTCTGATTCTTAATATAATGTTCTAGTATAGCATTAAAATACAGTAAAACTATTAATGTTTGATTAAACTTGTATGCATTAAATTCCATCTAGTTATTGTTGAGATCAATAAAATATTTTATAAAGTAAAAGCATGATATATTTATAGTTTTAAGTTGTTATGAGTATAGTAGTATAGATTATAAAAATTAAATTCTTAGAACACATATGTTGATATGATTGTTAAAGTATAGCATAGGGCTTTAAAGTGGTATTTTAAAGGCAGGGAGACAAAATGGAGCATCAGTTTTCGGTCAGACAGATGGGCCTTGGGCAAAGAATGTGGCATCTTAGCTACAATTTTCATATTTGAAAAATTCACTTAATAAAATATACTTAACACTCATTTGGTGATAAACTTGTCTAGTGTTTGTAGAGCACCTAGTATAGTGCTACAAACAGTCATCATTCAAAAAGGGTGATAGCTTTTGTTATGCTGATAATGATATGTGACAAGAGTATTATATTTACGTCTCAGATAACCAATAATTCTGAGTTTTACATTGAAGAACGTACTGTTTGTGACAGTACAATTAACTTTTAATGTTTTTATCAATTTCTTTAGAATTGTATTAAAATTAATATTTCTCTTTCTTGTCTACAAAAATATAACTAAATATATTGTTGGACTCAGTGACCAGAACAAGGATGCAGATACAGAGAATGGACTGGAGAACTCGAGGTATGGGAGGGGGCGGGGGGTGAAGGGGAAACTGAGACGAAGCGAGAGAGTAACACAGACATATATATACTACCAACTGTAAAATAGTCAGTGGGAAGTTGTTGTATAACAAAGGGAGTCCAACTCGAGGATGGAAGATGCCTTTGAGGACTGGGGCGGGGAGGGTGGGGGGGGCTTGGGGGGGGCGTCAAGGAAGGGAGGGAAGATGGGGATATGTGTATAAAAACGGATGATTGAACCTGGTGTACCCCCCAAAGAAATAAATAAATAAATAAATAAATAAATAAATAAAAAAAATATAACTAAATAAGCACTCCCATGTGATTATATTTTAGTTGACAAGAAGAATGAGTACTTTTCTGATTTATTTTATATTTTTCTCTTCTTGCTTCTTTAGATTTTTGCTCATAAGAAATAAGATTTTTCTTAAGAGAAATAAACAATTATCTATGATATGCATGGACTAAATTCCACTGTTTTATTCTGATCAACTATAGATATTCTCAATTAAATACTAGTGCTTGAAATTAAGTTATTAAAAATATCATAATCGATTAAATTAGTAGCCTATGTAGTATACAGAAAGAATTTATTTCATCATTCATTGATGAAAACATATTTCCCTACCCTAGTTGGAAAATTCAGTGATTAAATTAAATTTAATGAAATACATTCAACTTTAGCTCTTCATTGAGAAAGGGTCTTTTAGATATATGGAATTACAAATCATACCGTCATTCCACTGAGCCTTGTTTTCTCCTTTTTATTGTCTTGTGCTTTTTCAAATGTCTCAGCTTATTGAAAGGTCTATAGTATTGAATCTGGCCAGATAGACTTAGACTTACAGCGTTGGCTCAAGCAGTACCCATACATTTGAGAAGGATTCTGGTTGCTGATGAAGGCGTTTCAGTCAACCAATGTAGAAATCACAGCAACCTGGGTCTACTGGCTCAAAAAATGTATTTACACGGTGTTGTCAGACTACATAAAAGATAGTACTTATTCATCCTCTGTTTTAGTCTTTGCCGTCCTCGTTAACAGCAGAGCCCCCAGCAGGTTGCAGCGCTGGTGGTTCAGCCAGCTCTGCCCCAGCAGAGCGTGTGCTGCGGTGGTGCTCCCCTCCCTCCTCGCCTTTCTTCTTGTTCATGACTGAGAAGTCTGCCCATGTAGTGCCTGCGCTGCTGGAAGTGGAGGCCCAGAAATCTCTTTACTTCACAAATAACAAAGGGTAATGAGATTCCTTCTGCTCTTTAAATGTGGGTCCAAATAATGCTAGCTTCGTCAGTAACTTTAATGTCAGGCAGTGAAATATCAACTACATGTCGAAGAGACTATAGATATAGAGATTGGTTTTAATAACGGCATTGGAGGAGTGGTTGGATTACATTATCTTTGGTTGTCTTTCCAAACCTGAGATTCTATGATTCTTTTTGACCTCGTGTCAGATTTGTCCTGAAGAGCTGAGGCCTGGAGCCGCTGCCGTCTTCACATTTTTTAAAGAGATTTACACACTTACCCTGAATTGTAATACAGTCATTCCATAATTATCTGCATGAGGAGAATATTTAACATTTCATGCCCGAGATGATTCTTGTCAAATGGGTGTTTTACTTATGTAATCTTTATGTGGAAATATCTTCATGGAAGGCATTATAATATGTTCATAAAACTGTTTTTGAAATTTTAATGGTCAAAATTTGTGGCCAGTGGAAGATTTATATGCTTAACTGTATAAATATTTGGGGTTGGTTGTCTAAGTCACTCTATGTTGCTCTCTTTGGTATGAAGAGCAGTGCTTCTTTTCTTTTGTACCCTGATTTTAGGAGTTGCTTGGCTTAATGAATAAATACGGTAATTTTCAGACATGTGAGATCTGTAAGTGGGTCTGTCTGGGATGTGTCTCATTCCTTGAGATAAGAAGTCAAATGACTTGCATAGGGGTTTAAAGATTAAAAAGTCTGGATTTAGAGTTATATTGGATTCATTTGCTCCATATAATTCCTTCCAGGTTCTTTTCTTATGTTCTCTATCTCTGACTTTAATAAGAGTGGGGAAAGGAGAAATGGGAAAAGAAGTGAATATTATTCACCAGGGTAAAAAAAGGAGTCTCTTGCTTAAGTCATCTCTGTTTTGCTTCAATCACAAGCTTGTAAATGTTGTATTTAATAAGTAAAACTAACAAGGAATTTGAGAATTTGGAAGATAAAAAAATTAATATGGTTGCTTCTAAAATTAGAAAATGAAGTTTAAAGAGTTCTTTTTCCTTTAGCCTTCCTTGTTTAGAATTAATCTCAGGGAGTAACTATGGAGCCAATGTTCTCCCATTGGTAGGTCTTCACGCATAGATGTGTTTGAACAATGCACTGATCTATGAAGAAATATTTCATGTGAAGGAAAATTGTAAAATTTTGTGTCTTAATCTGACATTTCCCATGCTAATACAGAACAAATCTGAAGAAGATAGCAGTGGAAGAACTATTAAGGAAAAGTGGGAATTAGACACCTTCATAACTGAGCTCATCATATTGTGAATGGCCTGAAGATGGAGCTCTTTGCAAAGTTTTCATGTAGAGTATGACTAGCAACCTGGATATTGGTGTTTTTTAACAGCCTTTAAAAGCTTACCTCTTCCCAAGACTTTGTTTCATAATCTGCTTGAAATGTAAACTTAGGCACTGTGTTTTTAAGTGCCAAAGAATTAAGAAAAAAAATTCAGAAAAGCTATGATTTTTTTATATCATTTTTAAGTGGTAGCTTCCTTTGTATCTTAAAAGAACCTCCTTCGTAGCTGTTCTTATTTTGTGTTCCTGTAACTCTTCTGTGGCCTCATATTTGGTTATAGTAGTCATAGTTCACTATGTAATCTTCATGGTAGACATTTTCCGTTAATTATGCTTGATATCTCCTTTTCCAAGGCTATCAGGTTTACCTTTCCTACTTATTTTCCTTTTACACATGAGATACTATGTACAGGAAAACAACAACAACATGTATTTTCATTGTGTATTAGCAATGTTTTAGAGCTGTTTTGTGATCCAAAGGAAACATTTACTGTGGCTATCTAGTTTGTTTTTATTTTTATTTCTTTATTTCTTTCTATTTATTTATTTATTTTATTATTTTTGGGGGGTACACCAAGTTCAATCATCTGTTTTTATACACATTTCCCCATATTCCCTCCATCCCTCAACTCCCCCCCCACCCTCCCTCGAGTCCCCCCCATCCTCCCCGTCCCAGTCCTCTAAGGCATCTTCCATCCTCGAGTTGGACTCCCTTTGTTATACAACAACTTCCCACTGGCTATCTATTTCACAGTTGGTAGTATATATATGTCTGTGCTACTCTCTCGCTTCATCTCAGCTTCCCCTTCACCCCCCGCCCCCCCAAACCTTGAGTTCTCCAGTCCATTCTCTGCATCTGCATCCTTGTTCTTGTCACTGAGTTCATCAGTACCATTTTTAGATTCCATATATGTGAGTTAGCATACAATATTTGTCTTTCTCTTTCTGACTTACTTCACTCTGTATGACAGACTGTAGGTCTATCCACCTCATTACATATAGCTCCATCTCATCCCTTTTTATAGCTGAGTAATATTCCATTGTATATATATGTGTGGCTATCTAGTTTTATTTTTAAAATAATGAGAGTCCATGTCCTTTCTCTCTCTCACATATTTGTTGAAAGAAATTTACTGTTACTAATTTTTCTTAGTACATAGTTGCTAAATCTTTTTGATGTTTTATATTTACCTATTTTTTCACATTTATATATGTATGCTTTATAAACCTGAAATTATTTTAGAAATGGCGATTTGTACATATATATGATTTTAGAATGAATAGGAATACATTAACTTATAAAAAATCTTACTTATTTAGGATTCAGTGTGAATTTTGTTTGTGAAAAAAGTTGTTATGAATATTTTCTCTGTCTCTTTTGTGCTTCAGTCAAACTGTACTCTGAGCATTGCTTGAGATAACAATTATAATCATATCTGATGAACAAAAGCAATATTTTTTTAATTCTAAAATTTTAGGTTACAAAGTTAGTTACTCCTAACCCCAGGTGACACACTCTCCAACAGTGAGTACAACACATCCTGTCATATCTATTTCTTAATTCATTGTTATGTAATGGTTTAATTAAGGTGTTTAGTCAAGCTTTAGCGATGATATGGTAAGAATTAGTCTTGTCAATCTTTCTGGTGATGAGCAAGCTGCACCCTCTTTTTTTTTTTTTTAATTAAATTATAAAGAGTACTGCATAAATACTGGAAAATATCATCTTTACTCCATTTAATTTCAAAACTGAAATCCTAAAGCTTACTGTCTCAAAAGAAAAAAAAAAATGTATACAAATCTCAGGGGGTATATACTGGTGTAGTTGATAAGCATCACTTTACTATATTTGTTTAAATGTTTTTAACTATGTATGTGTGTGTGTGTATGTATACACATATTAGAATGACATTTGATCAGAATACTGGAATGACTTTTCAAAAAGTTGAAGTACAATGAATGTCTGATATCAGTTTAGTGAAAAAATATGTAAAAAAATCCCCCATGAGTGGTAGTATCTAATTTGTTTCTCCTTTTTTAAAAATAAATGGAAAAACAAGTGGTTGCAGATTGTACAAGTATCTTTAAATGTGGAATTTTTCCAGTTTGATAAATAATTTTAAATGGCTATTTAAAAAGATTGTAGTAATTATTGGTCTTTGTTACTATAGCAGTGTCACCAAATTTAATAGTTTTCTTTGTATTGAGCTGAATCTTTAGGGAAGATCAACTCACATTTTCTTGAGAAAGATGTAGATGTACCAAACATTGATGACCTTGGTTATACCAAGTGCTTTAATTAATGCGTCAATCTGGCATTAACATTTTAAGTCCAGATTGAGTCCATGTGGTTTAATTTGAAGAGTGAAGGGCAGGAAATGTGGACCTCTCTGAAGTAATCCCTCTTTGTTCTAGCAAGAAGCCTCCTAGAAAGCCTTCCTGAATTTTCAAACTCTCCCCAACCATTCCTGGCCAGGCACCCCTCAGTGGTTCCCACAGTATCTTGTACTTAACTCTTCCATAATTGTCAGTTTGAAAGTCTTGCTATTGGTAATTTGTCTTTTGACAACTTAAAATGCACAGTTATTTTCTTTCATAGTAGTTTATATTTCTTTGATATTCTACTTAGAATCTATTTAAAAATCATATCTGTTTTGAAAAGGTAATAGCTTATTGTACTATTAATTTGTCAACATAATATTGTCATGAATAGTTATTTTTATATGAGATTTAGAGAGATATAATGAGCGGTACTGTCATAGTAGTTTACCAGTGAATGGAAATACATTGTAAAACTGTCCATTTGGTTTTATGCTTTCAGTATTGTGGATTGTTTTCCCAGCACTGTGATGAAATCATCTGAAATCCATTAAAATCCACTTGCAGCCCATGAAATTCAGAAGACAGAGAAGTCTTTTAATCCCCTCATGGCATGATGGAGCAAAAGAGAATCTTCCGTGGTGCCAGTGATTAAAATCCCAGCCCAGAAGTCTTCTCAGTCATTTGGTCTCTTCTTCATTTACTCCTACCTTTGTATAGGAGACCCTTGAGATTTAGGTTTAATTATCGCCAGTTTTAACATGATCCTAAAATGCCACAGGAAAATTCCCTATCCATCGCTAAATTAATTTTCTCTAACTTAGTCACTTATTTGCATGTTTAAGAGATTATCCGAAGAACCTACAAAGGTGTTTTTAACCCCCTCTTTCAAAATCTGCTATTCAAGAGCCCTATGAATATTTTAACTTACTTCCTTTACCACCTTGCCACATCCTCTTTCAAATCTTTTTTTCTTGGTTTCTGCGGTCAATTATCCTGTTTGAAACTGATGAATAAGAACTATTCATAGATTTCTCAGTAACCCAGTAGATTAAGTCTCTTTGGGTATTTCCAATGCTGAAAAATTAGACTGAGTAGAATAATATTTAGTTGAAATTTTTGATTGAAAATTTTATATATATATAATTTTCACATATATATCCATATATATGAATAGCTGTGATGTCTTTGAACACTATAATATTTTCTCTTTTTAAAAAATATTAAAAACAAAGTTATATTGTATTTTGGTATGCTTTAGGATAATATATGAGAAAGCATCATTAGGAAAACATAAGTTACAAAGATACAAAGTGAAAAAGATTGACTTAGGCATTGCTATGCAGAAAAAAAGATTTGCGGCAAATAACAGGCTGTAATTAGAATTTAAGTGAGCATTCTTGTTACTAAAATGAGCTATACAGATTTTTACATGAAAACAGGGTTAGGTTTTTAGAGTAATCCAAATCAGAGTTAATTCATAGTGGATTGCAGTCAGCCCAGAAAAAAACAGCACAACTAGTTAAACAAAACAGAAAAGCAATGAAATCATGTAATGATTTGGGTTCTTTATTTTGAATGTCAGGGTGTGAGGAGGGGCAGCTTGGTAACAGGAGCATGGTGATGTTGATGGTAACTTGAGGTAATTTTGAGCAATTTAGATCCTATTGGTATTTATAAAAAATCTAAATTCTGTAACTTAAGATGTTTTCTCCTTGTGGCAATGTGTCATTAGCTCACCAACACTTTTCAACAAGAATTAGAGCCCTCCCCACAACTTACAAATAAAAGAAAACCTAAAATAAAACACAAAATTGATTTTCCTAGGATAAAAGAATAAGAGTGGGAAGGGAGAAGTGAAGTGGAGGTTAAGGTACGTATATATTTTCCTTAAATAATATATATGTATCTATAATATATGCTCTTAAGGAATATATATTAAAGAATATAATATATTGGCAGTTTAGCTATCAACAACTTAAAATGCATATTTTCTTCCTCAATAGTGTATTTTTACATTTATTTGATATTCCATTTAGAATCTGATCAAATCATACAGTATGTAGACTTTTCATATTGGCTTCTTTTACTTAGTAAATTGTGTTTAAATTTCCTCCATGTCTTTTAATGGCTTGATAGCTAATTTTTTTAGTGCTGAATAATATTCTATTGTCTGGATGTACCAGAGTTTTTTTTATCCGTTCACCTACTAAGGGTTGTCTTGGTTGCTTCCAAGTTTTGGCAATTATGAATAAAGCTGCTACAAATACCCATGTACCGGGTATTTTTTCTGTGTCTGTAGATATAAGTTTTCAACTCTGGGTAAATACCAAAGAATGTGATTAATGGGTTATATGGTAAAAGTATGTTTAGTTTTACAAGAAACTGCCAAACTGTTTTCCATAGTGGCTGTATCATTTTATATTTCCACCAGTGATAAATTAGAGCTTCTGTTGCTCCACATCCTCACCAGCATTTGGTATTGTGAGTTTCAAATCTTGACCATTCTAATAGGTTTGTAGTGGTATCTTGTTTTAATTTGTATCTCCCTGGTAATTCCCTGGTGGTCCAATGGTTAGGACTCTGCACTTCCACTGCAGGAGGTAGGGGTTCACTCCCTGGTTGGGGAGCTAATATTCTGCAAGCCTGCAGCACAGCCAAAAAAAAAAAAAAAGC
Source organism: Hippopotamus amphibius kiboko (assembly GCF_030028045.1). NCBI lineage: Eukaryota > Metazoa > Chordata > Mammalia > Artiodactyla > Hippopotamidae > Hippopotamus > Hippopotamus amphibius. The sequence goes on from NC_080198.1 coordinate 82,988,579, forward strand.
ATTTCCCTGGTGACATAAGATGTGGAGCATCTCTTTATATGTTTATCACAAATTCTTAACTCCTCCAATGAAATAGAAATAAACTGACAAGTACTTCAGAAAGACAGTTTATACCAATTGATTATTCATTCACCAACTTCTTATGGAAGTTAACAACTAATTATATGTAATAAGCATTCTAAAAACACAGAAATCTTTTTGAAGTGAGTCACAGAATTTTCTTTTTGATTGGTACATATCTCTGAAATTATAATGGAAATAATGAAAAAATTCCATTAAATATCCAAATATTATTTTGTATGTGCTGAAAGCTATTTATATAAAGCATCTGTACAAAACATTAGAATTTTGCATTCTATTTTATATTTTACATATATAGATATGTAATAAAATAATTTAGAAGTTCTGTCTACTTCAGTCTGTCTTTTTTGAAGAGAATGAAGCTTTGCGTGACTTGTATCCTTTCTATTGTCTACTTTGCTAAAGAATTAAATAAATAGATGCATTCTAAATCAGCAAGGTAAAATAGGTACATCTCAGCTTTTTACCAATGAATATAATATTAATATTTTCTTCCTAACTCTCATTAAATGTTTAGTAACTGCTGAGATATTACATTGTTATATTGGAAAGATTGCTCACAGAAGATGCACACTATACATTCCTTGAGATATTCTAAATTTTACTCTAGGATCAAGCCATACCATTGGGCATATGTATTTGACAATATTGCTTTGGAGCATTAAAAATGCTTTTTCTGAACTAGGGTCTGGGTTATTCATAAAGGGGATTATGAGAAGGTGCTACATTTTGTTGTTGTTGTTGTTCATTTGTTTGTTTGCTCATTTTTAAGACTACTCTTTGCTCTTGCTTATAATGTCCAACAGAGGAGAAGCCATGTTTTTTCTGAATTGTTGGTATGGCTTTTATTTTATGGACACTGTGAATTTTGTTTCTGATTGTGTTGCATTCTTTCTTTGGTTCCCAGAAAATCAGAACCAAATTTATGATTCACTTTTTATATTAGACAAAATTTTCAATGCACATTTCTTTGGCTAACTCTAACCTTGGTTTCCTTTTCTTTCTCTATCTTTACTAGCAAGGACGTGGATCTAGAGTCACACCACCTGGGTTCAAATCCCAATCTCAACAGCTCCTCAATATTGGAGCTTTGAGCAAGTTCATTAACTTTTCTTAGCCTCATTTCTCACCTGTAACAAATGAAGATAACAATAGGTTGACCTCCCAAGGTCATTATGAGAAATAAATGAGATAATGCATGTGGAATGCTATCTGACATGTAATATAGTGTGTGTGTGTATGTCTCTGTGTGTATATTGTTATGCCATTACATTGCTCAAATATTTGTGAATCTACTCAAATCCTTTTTATATTGAAGCTTAAAATAAATAAATATTAAAATGCCACTTTATATGTAGCACAGAACACAAACTTATAAATTCTCTTATCAATTAGAGTAATACCCAAAGTATGTTAGATTGAATCTACAGTCACAAAATACAATGTAGTTTCTTATATTTTTAATTTTTGTTAATTTGCATAAAATACATATAGAATTTAGGCAAAAACCAGAGAACCTATATAGATGAATAGCTTTGAATGATATGTAAGCAATACTCTGCAAACTTAAAAGAGACTGATTAAATAAATGTAAACTTCTGATTCTGCTAGGATAGAAAAGGAATCTATTAAATAGGCAATAAGAATCATATAAAAAAGGAAAAGATATAAAATAAATATGAAATTTTGCAGATACTTGACCTTTTCAAGGAAATGAAAATATTTTCTGTTTTGTTTTGTGGGAGGGAGCATTTGAGTTTCAACCACAAAAGCAAGCATGTCCAGGCAATTCAGCATATGCAGGGGTGGTTGGCCAGGCCCCATTTTTGCAACATGTTCATGAAAGATGGGTTAATTAGGTTAAAACTCTGGCTTATGGGAAACAGACAAACCAAAAAAAACCATTGAGGGTAATTAGCTCTTGTGGGACATTTCATTTAACATTTCCTCTTATTTCTTCAAGGTTTGACCAAGCTATACAATAAGAAAACATTTTCAGTTGAAGCCTGGAATTAGTGTTAAATTATAGGAGATAAAATTTGTTTTCGTTTTCACTTTCTCTGAGCTTTATTATTAAGATTATTTGCATTATTAGTTTTGTCTGTTTTTAGAGTGTTAATGTTTATTCTGGCCTATCTTGTTTTCACTTGGCTCTCCATAAATATCAGAATTTTAGTGGTCAGCCTCACTATTCTGGATACCAGCCATTGCTGCCTTGGACTATAGGACATGTCAATAGGAAGGTTCAATGGAAAACGTTTTAAATGAAAGATCCTTCAAAGTGAGGGCTTCAATTTACTGAAATATAGAAAAAGAAGACCAAGTTGTATAATAAGTTCTTGAGTTGCTACAGGGTAGGAAGGAGGAGGGAGTGAATGATAAGCAGGATTAGAGGGGTAGGATGCATCTAGCATTATATCAGAAGGTAAAGTTAGAGTGGAGGGAGAATGAAACTGGAAACAAAAAAGGCATTTATTGCTTCATATAAATGAGAGAAAAACTGGCGAATAGTCTTGAAATAGGACCAAAACGTCTTCCTAGCAATCTGAGATCAAAAGCAAGTAATCACTCTCTGTTTAAGGGTTAATAGCTAGGCTCAATTAGTTCATTCAGTAGTTGCATTCCTAAATTGAAATGAATTAACACCATCAACACGGCTCTTGTGTATAATCCCGATACTCCTTGTTTTATTCTTGTAGAATCAAATCCACAATTAAATTGCTAAGAGTCCAATGGATTTACATGAATTTCTAGGCAATGATAAGGAAGGAAAAAGAAAATGACCCAAGAACACATGTGATTTCAATGCTTGGATTTTTTAAAAATTTAATTTAATTTAATCTAATTTTTAAAAATTAAAAAAAAAATTTTGGGGGGGCCACCCAGCTTGTGGGATCTTATTTCCCCAACCAGGGATTGGACTCAGGACCACAGTATTGAAAGTGCTGAGTCCTAACCACTGGACCACCAGGGAATCCCCTCAATGCTTAGATTTAAAAGTAGTTTTACAATGCCACTTTTTTCTTCCCTTGAAATTCTTTTCCCAGTTATAATAATAAAGGCAAACATTTACTGAAAATCTATTATGCATCAGATAATTTAATATTTATTTAATCCATAGAAAAATGCTGTGATTTACCTTCTTAAATTAACAGATGAGAAAAGCGAGGGTCAGAGACATTTATGACTTTTTTTAAATTCTGCAACTACTAGGTGAAAGGATTTAATGAGATTTTTCGTAGCTACAGTTTTGGAATTAAGGACATGAAATAGATTGTAATATAAAGCCTATAATTTGGTCAAATGTTTACTTGGAACTGAATGAGTCTGTCAAAGCAATACATGCTTACCTTGTGGAGCTACTTCACTCGAGTCCATAATTCAAATAGTTTCAAATAATGTAACTGAGATTTTTGCATTGAGTAGTCACCTTAAATCTGTCAGTAATATCTGAATATTGGTGGTGAATGGAGAATCTCTGCTTTCACACATGATTACTGTCTTACATAAAATATCTCATTCATATCATGGTCCATATTTGCATACTTATCCATTTATAAATAAGAATGCATGTCTGTATTCCTTAACATTGAAATTAGAAGAAACAATGAAAAGAATTGTCTATACTTTGAAAGATTAAATTAAATAAAATTTCGTCTTCAGAAAAGCTTTAACACTTTAAAGATGGGCTATTAGAAATTGTCAAGAGGTAAATAGGAGGTTAAATGAACCAATTAGAAGATACTTATGGTACCTCTAGGCACTGAGAATTTTTATGTTTGTGGAAGACTACATAAGGTAACAAAGTATGTCTGACACGAGGAGATATATACATATAGCCATGAGTGATGATAAAATTACTGATTTTAATTATCCTTTATTTTCTTCATATTTAGGAAGCATCAGTGTGGCCTTCTGCAATCTTTCCCATATGGCTCATTAAACATATATTTGAAGAATCAAAAAAAGTTATTTGAAGGGAGATTAAGCATTGGTAGTGACTGCTGCCTTTCTATAAAATCTTAATAAGATTATATTTTAAAGGAGGTTTTTTTTTTTTTTTTTCAGTTTAAAATTTGGGTCCAATGGTGTTGTGTACCACAAATTATAGAGTAATACAAAACCTACTTTTGCAAACAGGCTTGTGGCTTAATAAAATTGAAATTGTTTTCTCAATCCTTATGAAGTACTTACAAACAAACTGCAAGAAACTATTTCATACTAACATTTGACATAGTTTATTTTTCTGACCTACAGTTTGGTGATACCTCTGCCCTTTGATCTTGACTTATTTGATGACTGTGAGCCCATAACATGCAAAATATTTAGCTCATCAGGAAAGCTAGACCTGGTAAAATTCAGCAGTCAGGAGTTGTCTCTGGGAACAGGGAGAATTATTACACCCAACAGGAGAACAAGTATTTTCATAAGGATCAAAGTTGTCAACTAAAGGGATAAAATTCTGGTAATGAAATTTCAGATAATTGGCTCACAAGCCAGAGAATTTTTGTGTGGGTGGAGGCCTTGCCTCTTTCCTGGAGCGTGAAATCCCATCAAGAAAAGATTGCCAAGCTCTGCCTGTTTGGTTTAGAACATTCAGAGACATTTTCTTAGCTATTCAATTGATAGAGATAATGCCTTAATTGTAATCCATGTGATGCTATGTAAAGTACAAATAAGGGCTGTCGTTTTCATTTTTACCTTTTAGAAATTATAGATCAGTTTGTAAGAACTATCTTACAAACCTATTGCTTTATATTTGGTAGAGTAGCTACTAGTATAATTCAAGGAGAATTTAAAGGTAATATAATTAACTGTGGATTATTAAAGCTGATGAAGAAGGGAAATATCATGAGGACGTGATTCTCCAGAGACAAATCTTTATTTTCATATCCATTTCTTGTTTTCCTGTCAACAGATTTTTTTTTATTACAGAGCCTATTTAATGATAAAACCAACTCATCACTCATTTGAAATCTGAAACATGTTCAAATCTTTCTTGCTCTTTTAAATGACTAAGGTCAGCCTTGGCTTTGCTTCAAAAATCGGATGTACAGATTAGCTAAGATCAGTTATATATCATGGGATAGTTATGAATTATCAATTTCTATTGGGTAAAAGTTCAGAAATATTCATTTAGGCTATTTGCCACTTCTTTCCAGGGGTTTTCAGAGACCACTGGTGAATCTTAACTATCACCTTAGAAAATAGTTAGCTCCATTTTTTGGAAGGATGTAAAATAAAGCCACCTAAGATAATAGAGATGAAATTATCTAATCTTTAGTGCTATTGGATTATTCTTAATCAAATTCTGAGTTATTCAGTGTCTGATAGTTTGGTTTGTGAATTAACCAGTTTTGTCAATTTTCTTCCTTACCTTGTTATCACTTGTGGGTATATTTTACTGATTATCCATTTCTTTAATAATTTTTGGCCATTGTGATCAATGAGGCAGTAAGTGTTACCTGTTGATTTTTATATTCGATAACATGGGGTATAAAAAGGAGGCTTTTCAAGGCAATAAATGAATAAGTATCAAATTGAAGGGGAATTAATATGTATACTTAGTTGATAGTAAAAATAAACTGAATTTGCTTATACAATTAATTATTGACTTCATGTGGTTTTGTAAAAAAAAAGGTAGAGCCGTATAGTATTGAATATTTTTCTTGTGAAAGCATGTGAGACATTTTTCAGAATGAAAGCACAAAAATTGGTATCATGGCAAGCCAAAGTCATATCCAAGCAGAAAGTTCTAAAGGAGCAGAAATACCTTGAAAAAGCAGAAGAAGCTGATCTATAGAGACTAGCTAGGAAATGGATCAGAGCCACAGAATCATGAGAGACCATGCAGTATAATGACTGAGAAAAGGACAATCAACTTTATTTACTGATTTTCAAGGTGTAATGCTGGCCGAGCTATACATTTAAAAATTTTCTCTGATATCTACAAAGTTTTGTATTTCATCTTTAATGAGTCCCATTTTCACTTGAGCTGGTTTGAGTGAATTTCATTCAAATGACCCCTAACAGAGACATTGGGTATCCATGTTTAAAATCAAACACATCTTCCTCTCCACTTGAGCTCTCATTGCCACAATTCTTATAGTCACTCAGGCTACAAACATCAGGCATGATCTTTAACTCATTTCTCTCTTATTGCCAGTAGCCAGTCATGAAGGTGTGTGATATACTTGTCGGTTACTAGCACCACACCCTAAGCAATGGTATTTTTCATGTTTTCTTAATTCATATCCCTCATTTACCTCCAAATTTTTAACTGATTTACAGATATCTCAAATTCATTTCTGCCTCTGTGCCTTAGTGACTATCTCTTTCTCTGTACTTCTTTCTTTCTTTTTATTTGGATTTTGCCTTTATTTTGAGGCCCCTTCATGATTTTTACTTTTAATGCATATTTTCTTTGAATTTTTAATGAACTTGTCTGGAATCTCATAATTAACAAGTTTAAGATGAGATCTTCTTAGGACTAAAGATAGAATTATTAGTTCAATTCAGTTAAGCCAGCTTTATTGAGCACCAGCTGTTTACCATGCACTGTGCTAGTTGCTGAGATATGGGGTACAATGAATTACTCATCTATTCAACAAATATTATTGAATTTATAAAATATGCCAAGTCCTATTTTAAGAGCTAGTCTCTGCTCTCATGGAGTTTATATTCCAGTGGAGATAAGTAATTACACTGATGTTGCTTCCTGAATGCTAATATGCCTTCTCAAGTAAGTTGTAAACCCCCTAAAGGAAAGACACTGATTGGTCTTGTTTATTTCCTGAATGCCTCCTCATTCTTCTCAGGCACCCTTATTTATGGAAACTCCTTAGACTAAAATCTCAGCCCTACTCTTTCTTTCCACGTTCTTCAGCTGCAAATTCAGATATATCTGTGACTTGCATTATTGTACACTGCCCTTGTTTCTAATATTCTGATATCTGAAAATGAGTTCTCATAGCCAAGTCCCTACTCATCAGTCACTAAAATCCAACATGCCTAAACACAAACTCATGCTCTCCCACCACAGTTTCCTCTCTCAGTTTTACTCTTTGTGGCGCCATTCTTCAGTACTCTAGGCTTGAAACCATCCAGTCATCTCTGACTCATTGTTCCTCTGCTTCAGTCCTTGCATCTAATTAGTCATGAAATTATGTTGATTTCTCTCTTTAATTGTTTTCTGTATCCTTTTCTTCTGATTCACGATCACATTGACCACTCTGGATTAGACCATCATTTCATTCTCGAATAATTACGTTAGTTTTCTAACTGGCCTCCTTATCTTCACCTTTTACTCCCTCTATCTTCCTGCCTTAAGACATTCTTTGAATACTTCCCTTTATCATCTTTCTTCCAGTTCAAAAATCTATAAAGGAGCCCCATTGCTTACTACATCGAATCTAATGTTTCTTGAATTTTCAGGCACTCTATAACTGGGTCCCAATCTGGTTTATCCAACTTCATTTTCTTCCACTCTCAATATGATTCTTTTGCAATCAAGTCATTTTCACTCATACCCCACTCCTCATGACCTTGCTTCAGAAGTAGTAGAGAATAAAGGTAGAGAGTTTGGCTTTGGGTGTCCAAACAGACCAGGGCTACAATCCAGCTACTGCTTCTGTCCCAGCTCTGTGACCCAGGACAAATTACCTCAGTTTCCTAATAGGAAGTACTTCACTCGTGTATAGTGAGAAATAAATAAGATGATGTAGGTTAAGTGCTCAGTACAGTATCTGATAATATATAAATACTGTTGTTGCTATTTTTACTTGGCTATTCTTTTCTCTCTCCTGGCATACTTCTCTTCTATCCCTCCACCTACCCTAACAGGGTCCATATATAAGGCTCTGCTCAAAGCTCTCATGCCCATGAAGCCTTAACCAATTTACTTGTGCTTTCTCTGAATTCCTAAAGAACAGACAAATTACATAAAACTTTGGGGGCTGAATTACATATTGACAGGGTGAATATGAAGTGGTATGTGGGAATCCAGAAGGCCTGGAATCTAACTTACTCTCCCAATAATTGGCTTTGGATCATAGACATAAGCATTCTGAATCTCAATTTCCTCATCTTTAAAATTGAAAAGTTACTGATTTTTTCCATTTTATAAAGTTGTTAGAGGATCAAAGAATTTTCCTCAGAAGTTGTTTTGGATTATTACATGCATATATTTTCATTGTACAGTGATTGTTAATATTCTTTTTTGCAGGTTTATAGAGGTATAATTGACAAATAAAATTATAAGATATTTAATGTATACATCATGATTTGATATAGATATATGCATCGTGAAAGGATTCCCTGAATATAGTGAATTAACCACACACATCACCTCACTTTTTATTTATTTATTTATTTTTGGTGAGAACATTTAAATTTTACTCACTTAGAAAATTTCAGTTACACAATATATTGTTATCAACTACAGTCATCTTGTTACACATTATATCCTCAGATCTTATAGATGAAAGTTTGTACCCTTTTACCAACATCTCTCTATTTTCTCCACTCCCTAAGCCCCAGGCAACCTGTTTTCTACTCTCTGTTTCTATGAATTAGATTTTTTTTTCTCCTGATTTCATACAGAACTGATACCATGCAATATTTGTCTCTGTCTAGCTTACTTCACTTAGCATAATGCCCTCAAGGTCTATCTATCCATGTTGTTGCAAATGGCAGGATTTTCTTCTTTCTCATGGCTGAAAAATATTCCATTGTATACATGATTATTATAATATTTTGGTAAAGGTTAGGCATTGATTTGTATAATGCTTATAGATTTTGGGAAAAATAACTGTATATAAAAATTATAGGAGAGTCAGGAAGATGGCAGAGAGTAAGATGTGAAGATCACCTTCCTCTCCAGAAAAACATCAAGCATACATCTACATGTGGAACAGCTCCTACAGAACACCTACCAAATACTGGCAGGGGACCTCAGACTGCCAAAAAGGCAAGAAAATCCCCATGTAACTGGGTAGAGCAAAAGAAAAAAGAAAAAGAAAACAGACAAAGGAATATGGAGGAGACAACATTAAGTGCACCAACGTTCAAATTATAAGGGTCGCAGAAGAAGAAGAGAAAAATAAAGGGTCTGAGAAAGTATTTGAAGAGATTATAGTCGAAAACTTCCCTAATGTGGCAAAGGAAATAGTCAATCAAGTCCAGGAAGCACAGAGAATCCCATATAGGATAAACCCAAGGAGAAACATGCCAAGATACATATTAATCAAACTATCAAAAATTAAATACAAAGAAAAAATATTAAAAGCAGCAAAGGAAAAGCAACAAATAACATACAAGGAAATTCCCATAAGGTTAGCAGCTGATCTTTCAGCAGAAACTCTGCAAGCCAGAAGGGAGTGGCAGGATGTATTTAAAGTGATGAAAGGGAAAAACCTACAACCAAGATTATTCTACCCAGCAAGTAACTCATTCAGATTTGAAGGAGAAATTAAAAGCTTTACAGACAAGCAAAAACTAAGAGAATTCAGCACCACAAGACCAGCTTTACAACAAATGCTAAAGGAACTTCTCTAGGCAGGAAACACAAGAGAAGGAAAAGACCTATAAAAACAAACCCAAAATAATTAAGAAAATGGTAATAGGAACATACATATCGATAATTACCTTAAATGTGAATGGATTAAATGCTCCAACCAAAAGACATAGACTGGCTGAATGGACACAAAAACAAGACCCATGTATATATACTGTCTACAAGAGACACACTTCAGAACTAGGAACACATGCAGACTGAAAGTGAGGGGATGGAAAAAGATATTCCATGCAAATGGAAATCAAAAGAAAGCTGGGGTAGTGATACTCATATCAGACAAAATAGACTTTAAAATAAAGAGTATTACAAGAGACAAGTAAGGACACTACATAATGATAAAGGGCTCAATCCAAGAAGAAGATATAACAATTGTAAATATTTATGCACTAAACATAGGAGCACCTCAATACATAAGGCAAATGCTAAGAGCCATGAAAGGGGAAATTGACAGTAACACAATAATAGTAGGGGACTTAACACTCCACTTACACCAATGGACAGATCATCCAAACAGAAATTAAATAAAGAAACACAAGCTCTAAATGACACATTAGATCAGATGGACTTAATCGATATTTGTAGGACATTCCATCCAAAAACTACAGAATACACTTTCTTCTCAAGTGCACACGGAACATTCTCCAGGATAGATCACACCTTGGGTCACAAATCATGCCTCGATAATTTTAAGAAAATTGAAACGTATCAAGCATCTTTTCTGACCACAACGCTATGAGACTAGATGTCAATTACAGGAAAAGAACTGTAAAAAATACAAACACATGGAGGCTAAACTACACACTACTAAATAACCAAGACATCACTGAAGAAATCAAAGAGGAAATCAAAAAATATCTAGAAACAAATAACAATGAAAACATGACAACCCAAAATCTATGGGATGCAGCCAAAGCAGTTCTAAGAGAGAAGCTCATAGTGATACAACCCTACCTCAAGAAACAAGAAAAATCTCAAATAAACAACCTAACCTTACATCTAAAGCAATTAGAGAAAGAAGAACAAAAAGCCCCAAAGTTAGTAGAAGGAAAGAAATCATAAAGATCAGATCAGAAATAAATGAAAAAGAAATGAAGGAAACAATAGCAAAGATCAATAAAACTAAAAGCTGATTCTTTGAGAAGATAAAAAAAATTGATAAACCATTAGCCAAACTCATCAGGAAAAAAAAGGAAGATGACTCAACTCAACAGAATCAGAAAGGAAAAAGAAGTAACAGCTGACAACACAGAAACACAAAGGATCATGAGAGACTACTACAAACAACTATATGCCAATAAAAGGGACAACCTGGAAGAAATGGACAAATTCTTAGAAAAGTACAAACTTCCAAGACTGAAACAGGAAGAAATAGAAACTATGAACAGACCAATCACAAGCACTGAAATTGAAACTGTGATTAAAAATCTTCCAACAAACAAAAGCTGAGGGCCAGATGGCTTCACAGGCAAATTCTATCAAACATTTAGAGAAGAGCTAACACCTATCCTTCACAAACTCTTCCAAAATATCACAGAGGGAGGAACACTCCCAAACTCATTCTACGAGGCCACCATCACCCTGATACCAAAATCATAAAAAGATGTCACAAAAAAAGAAAATTACAGATCAATGTCACTAATGAACATAGATGCAAAAATACTCAACAAAATACTAGCTAACAGAATCCAACAGCATGTTAAAAGTATCATACACCATGATCAAGTGGGGTTTATCCCAGAAAGGCAAGGATCCTCCAAATATGCAAATCAATCAATGTGATACACCATATTAACAAAATGAAGGATAAAAGCCATAGGATAATCTCAATAGATGCAGAAAAAGCTTTTGGCAAATTTCAACACAAATTTATGATAAAAACTCTCCAGAAAGTGGGCATAGAAGGAAATTATCTCATAATAAAGGCCACATATGACAAACCCACAGCCAACATCATTCTCAATGGTGAAAAACTGAAAGCATTTCTCTAAGATCAGGAACAAGACAAGGATGCCTACTCTTGTCACTATTATTCAACATAGTTTTGGAAGCTTTAGCCACAGCAATCAAAGAAGAAAAAGAAATAAAAGGAGTCCAAACTGGAAGAGAAGGTAAAACTGTCACTGTTTGAAGATGACATGATACTATATATAGAAAATCCTAAAGATGCTACCAGAAAACTACTAGAGCTAATCAAAGAATTTGGTAAAGTAGCAGAATACAAAATTAATGTACAGAAATCTCTTGCATTCCTATACACTAACAATGAAAAATCAGAAAGAGAAATTAAGGAAACACTCCCATTTACCAGTGCAAAAAAAGAACGAAATACCTAGGAATAAATGTACCTAAGGAGGCAAAACACCTATATGCAGACAAGGATGAAAGAAATCAAAGACAATACAAACAGATGGAGAGATACACCATGTTCTTGGATTGGAAGAATCAACATTGTGAAAATGACTATATGATCCAAAGCAATCTACAGATTCAATGCAATCTCTATCAAATTACCAATGGCATGCAATTTATATGGGAAACACAAAAGACCCTGAATAGCCAAAACAATCTTGAGAAGGAAAAACAGAGCTGGAGGAATTACGCTCCCTGACTTCAGATTATACTACAAAGCTATACTAATCAAGACAGTATGGTACTGGCCCAAAAACAGAAATATAGATTAATGGAACAGGATAGAAAGCCCAGAGATAAACCCATGCACATATGGTCACCTTATCTTTGACAAAGGAGGCAAGAATATACAATGGAGAAAAGACAGTCTCTTCAATAAGTGGTGCTGGGAAAACTGGACAGTGACATGTAAAAGAATGAAATTAGAACACTCCCTAACACCATACACAAAAATAAGCTCAAAATGGATTAAAGACCTAAATGTAAAGCCAGACACTATAAAACTCAGAGGTAAACATAGGCAGAAAACTCTATGACATAAATCAAAGCAAGATCCTTTTTGACCCATCTCCTAGAATAATGTAAATAAAAACAGAGGTAAACAAATGGGACCTAATGAAACTTAAAAGTTTTTGGACAGCAAAGGAAACCAAAAACAAGATAAAAAGACAACCCTCAGAATGGGAGAAAATATTTTCCAATGAGGCAACTGACAAAGGATTAATCTCCAAAATATACAAGCAGCTCATGCAGCTCAATATTAAAAAAACAAACAACCCCATCCAAAAATGGGTGGAAGACCTAAATAGATATTTCTCCAAAGAAGACAGACAGATAGCAAACAAACACATGACAAGATGCTCAACATCACTAATCATCAGAGAAATGCAAATCAAACCATAATGAGGTATCACCTCACACCGGTCAGACTGGCCATCATCAAAAAATCTAGGAACAATAAATGCTGGAGAGGGTGTGGAGAAAAGGGAACCCTCCTGCAATGCTGGTGGGACTGTAAAGTGATACAGCCACTATGGAAAACAGTATGGCGGTTCCTTAAAAAACTAAAAATAGAACTACCATATGATGCAGCAATCCCACTACTGGGCATATTTCTGGAGAAAACCATAATTCAAAAAGATACATGTACCGCTATGTTCATTGAAGCACTATTTACCATAGCCAGGACATGGAAGCAACCTAGATGTCCATTGACAGATGAATGGATAAAGGAGATGTGGCACATATATACAATGGAATATTATTCAGCCTTAAAAATGAACAAAATTGAGTTATTTGTAGTCAGAGTTTGTCATACAGAGTGAGATAAGTCAGAAAGAGAAAAACCATATGCTAACGCATATATACGGAATCTAAAAAAATGGTACTGATGAACCCAGTGGCAGGGCAAGAATAAAGACGCAGATGTAGGCAATGGACTTGAGGACACTGGGTGGGGGGTGGGGGGGCAAGAGGAAGGTAGGACGAAGTGAGAGAGTAGCATTGACATATATACACTACCAAATGTTAAATAGATGGCTAATGGGAAGCTGCTGTATAACACAGGGAGATCAATTTGATGATTGTTGATAACCTAGAAGAGCGGGATAGGGAGGGTGGGTGGGAAGCTCAAGAGGGAGGGGATATGGGGATATATGTATAAATATAGCTGATTCACTTTCTTGTACAGTGGAAACTGGCAGAACAGTGTAAAGCAATTATACTCCAATAAAGATCTGAAAAAAAATAATAATAAATGCTATTTAACACATACATTTCTTTAGGACAACACTAAAATAATTCATTATGAAGAAATTCAGTCTTCTAAATTCATTTTGTATTTTGCATTCATCACTTTTTATCCTTGAGAACTACTTAAGTCCTTGAGAACTACGCTTCTAAAAAGCATGGGGTTTAAACAAACATATTAACAAACTTTTAGCATCTTTAGCGCTTAGTGATAATTCCAGAGAAGGTTATTTTGCTTTCTTGCGTTACTTCAAAGTTTCCAAAAGGAATAAAGAAGACATTAAGAATAAACACTGATTAAAGTTTAATTTTTTTTCTAACTTTGAAGTCTAACTTTTCCTTCTCCTTAAACTAATTTTACTTCGTTTGCCTAAAGCCTGCACACTCCCTGTCCAAAGTGAAAAATTATTACTAAAATGGTCCAGTATGTAAGATTACCCCCCTATTGGCCCCACCTAGGCTAATTGGCATTACTGAAGGTGGGTAGAAGGAATGCTGGCCACAGGGTGTTGCCCATTTTCTGTGATTCATATCTTGGAGCCACTGGGGTAAAATTTAGAGGGAATCCACTCCTATCTAAATGCCAGGTTCTCACTCCTAGACAATTACTTTTCAGTACACATTTTTAAAAAAAATCTGGCCACACCTCTTGAGGAAACAGAAAACATGTCAAGCCATCACAGGTTGTATCTTCAATCTTATTCATTCACAGTTTTGTTAACCGCAGACACAATGAAGAAATAAGATGTAGTAATTCAAAGTGGTTGTGAGCTGTGTTCTTCTATTTAGCCTCAGCTCCAGGAATTTTGTAAATAAAAATGCATGCAATAGAGGTAAAGATGATTTTTAAAGAACATGGAATTTCTAGTTCAATACAAGCTCCTGCTGGTATACTTATATATTGATGCTTTGGGAAGAAATAATATTCCAAAATTAATGTAATCTGTGAAGGAATCCTTGGAGGGTATAATGCTTTCTAAACTGACTATTCAAAGCATTTATGCTAGTTTAGCTTCTTTGGTGCCTAGAAGAACCAGTTATAATAATAAAAATAATAAGCCAAACTTTCCACTAGGATCTTTGATTAGGCTCCTTGAACAAAGAAGTGAAAACAGTGAGCATAGGGACAGAAAATAATTAGACTTAAAAAGTGTGGTTTACATAGAATTTACATTGGCTATCATCTTGATATGGGAACTTTTCCTTCTGTTTCATTTTTCCGTAGAGTGCAGCTAAGAAAATCTTCGAATTATTATTACTATTTTTTTCAGTGAAGACTTGGATTTGAGTGGAATCTGAAATGATATATTTACATTTTTCCTTTAGGGTCAATGTGTAAAGTTTGCTAACGTAAGAATCTTTAAAAAGTAGGACTTTCATTTTCAAAAGTTTTTTTTTTTTTTTTTTTTTTCTGGATAATTCTTCCCCAGTGGAGTTTCAGGCCTGTACTCCAGTAATAGGATGATGGTTATGTTATTTTTTTGGTTTGTTTGTTTTTTAATTAGTCTTTGGTATTTTTTCTGTCAGTTTTTACCAAAGTCAGATTTTCAAATCAAAGTCAGATTTTCAAATGAGGTTCTTTGACTTAATGAACTTTTTTGAAATAATTATATTCAACAGCCAAAATCCATTAATTCAACTGAATTTAATAATTTACCAGGAAACAAGACTGAGAATTATTTACGTACTTGCTAATATTCCCATGTGAATTGTGGCAAGTCAAGTGAGAAAAGGAAAAGCAAGAAACCTTTTTGTAAGACTCCATTATCAGACTATTGCTGTGACAGACTTTTCTTTCGTTCTGCTTCAACTCAAAATTCATAGGTGAATCTTTTATTTTTCTTTTTGACAATGAAATACTAATAATATAGGTCTTTTGAAGGATAGCAAGTTTATGGTGTTGAGGAATTCAGGAGTGAACATGGGTTGTAATGTTAACATGGGTAATAAAGATAATATTTTTCTATATAGCCTCTGGAGTGAAGAGTTGCATCTTTTTGGAGCCGAACAGGAAAGAGTTAGACTCTAGAGATTATAGGAATCCAGGTCCAGGTATATAAATGAACATGCAAATTTTAGTCACCTCCAAAAGAATATTTCAAAAAGCTGTTATTACAGATGGCCCACTACAGAAAATATATGAGTATTGTTGATTGAGGTCACTGCTATTATGCAAACAGTCTAAATTTCATGCAGTTCCAAGTATGGTTATATGAATAAAAGTGATATTATAATATTTTGTGTTGTGTTGGATCAATCTCGTTTTTCATGGTAGATGTGTTGTCCCTTCCTGCTCCCGATTCACACTAATTTTTCTTTTCAAGTGTCTACAATCAGAGCCTATAGCCAAAGAGAAAATGGGAAGACAGCTCCAATATGAAGGGTGGAAAAAATTAAAACGCAAATGAAGGATTTCAGTCTAGGCTGAAATCTAGCTTGTATTTCATAAAATGAGAGAAGGAGCTGCAGGAAGGTTTTCCCCTGTTGCTGTGACAGGTCAGCATTTCTAATCTGAGGGTCACAGCCAAGTTCCCTGTTTAGTAATTGCTTGATTTGACATCTATCTTGACCTTTATTTGCTTTGGCCTTTCTGGTGAGAGGTCACAAAAGCAAAAGAAGATAGAAGTCTTATAAATGCCTTGATGATGAAAAATGAGAATGGTATCCCTTTGGCCCTATGTATGAATATATGTATAATGCATTGAGGTGTTTTAACTCTTTGGTGCAATCCACAGTGGAAACACATAAATTTTCATCTGATTCTAGAGATGTATTTTGTAATGACTTTGGGATGAAGATAATAGATATTAAAAATGGCACAATCTTGTTCAGTCTAAATCTTGACCACAGGAAGTAGAGGCAGGTTGTCCTGGATTAATTATTTTTTTTATTTGATCAGAATTCACAGGCACATAATTGTGGTGTCACAAATAGAAAGTGTTACTTTCCAAATCCTCTACAACAGGATTTTGATATGTGCTTTTAGCTACATGCTCATCATGGACAGGAATCCACATAGAAAATACAATATCATGAATAGATGTTAAATTTCACTTTTCATATGTTTTTAGATATAGATCTGGCATAAGTCTCAGCTTTTTCCAAGAACAAAAATATTATTTTTTTCTTAAAATAAAAATAGTACATAGAAGTCATATTTTTCCTTCATATAATCAGCCCAGAAATATGAATTTGAAGTTGAGATTTTGCATTTTCTTTGCCAAATGTTATGTCCTAACCAGAGAACTGTACTAATAATCTTCGAGGCAATTATTTAATAATCTTCCTCAAATGTTATAGCTGAGAGTCTATTTTAACATGAGATATTCTTTACAATGTAAATAACAAGGACCGAAGGAGAGAAATTCTGATTTTTGATACTGTTCAAATTTCTCTGTGTCTACATCTTTGTAATGATACAGCAGATGAATGCAATGATATAGTAAGTGAAAAAAGTGAGGCACTGTGATTGCCAAGGTGCATATGTGGACATTTTTGAAAAAAATATATCAATATTCAGCTGGGATTTTCATAACAGTAGATAAGATAAAATTTCTCAAAAATAGTTATAATTGACTTTCTCTGAAACTGTATATCATTACTTACTTTAATTCTTTGTGTCTAATAACTCAATGTTTTATTTTATGCTATGAGGTGACATAAGGTTAAAACATCAAAGATATTGTTTAAATATCTTTCATTCTCTATCTTTTCTTCATAATATCACCATTTATTATTACAAATTTATTTTATGATTTATTTAATGTTTGTATCTCAACTGTAAACTCTAAGAATAGGAACCAAGTCTGTTGTTTGCTCACTGTTGAATTCTCAATACCTAGCTTAGCTTTAACACGTAGTAGGCCTTCAATATACATGCTTGATTACACGTGAAAACAGAATACCTGTAATGAATGAATTATCCTTTGAGACTACTGCAGTTTACCAAGGCAGAAGTGAGGTTAGTGGCAAGAATAGGAAACGGAAAAGGGAAGAGTCTTTACTTCTCTCAACATAAAGAAATGGGGGTTATTGGCCTATGACTACTCCTATTTTGAATAAATTGTAGAATGCTATCTTACCTGGGGCTTTTATCCATCATGGTTCAAAACTGGGTTTATGGACAGAGGAAGGAAAATGGTGAATATTTGTGCTGGTAAACTGGCTCTCAGACAAATAAAGCCCTGATTTGTAACTTTTGCCATTTTCCTTGGTGCAAATACTGTCACGAAGGATGACTTCCAAATACCAAAGTGGTGTCACCGAATGTAGAGTTGGGAAGAGATATACACAATCGGCTCTCTCCAAAAAGACTAGCACATCATTATGAGAACACGTCTTTGAAAATTTACTTTTTCAGCTTTTCTTACTATTTTTTACATGGTAATTTATGGTCTAATATGCTGGACCTCTACTAGATTTACATTTTTGGCAACATGGAGATGCTCTGTTTGGACCCCCTTCTAGGAAGGACTTGCTGCCCAGCTGCCTCCAGCTTTCAGTCACTTCTCTGATTGCTTGAGCTTCAGAGTGCTGCCTTGCACAAGATCTTACCATTCGGGCATCCTGTATCTGGTGACAGAGCCAGGCAAGGTAAGGCTTGGACATCTTGCATCACAGTTCAGTTTCCTCCATTGTCCAGTCCTGCTTCTTTCTGCTCCTTTCCACAGGTATTAATCGTAACAACATCTTACACTTTGTGTTCACTTCAGAGAAACAAAATTTTGACCACACTTCTCCATTTCACTTTATTTCTCTCCATTGCTTGGGAGAACCTTCCCACCTTCTCTGCTGACCAGTCTCTTACCCATCTTTCCTGATATTAGCTCTGGTCTATCTTTCCCAGGAAATACGCTGAGCAACTCTTGGATGGGCCAACTGGTTTCATAGCACCATTCTCTAAGTTTTATAGCATCCTGGGTGGATTGCTATCACTTTTCTTACCACATTATGCCAACATATGTTTATTTATCTGTCTCTAGATTGTAAGTTCCTCGAGAGTTTTCTTCTATCTCTGTTACCCAATGCCTAGCACAATGACGACATGTAGTAGGCACTTAAAAAGTATGTACTTGTTGAACTGAATTAAATGATTTGCCTACACTCATCCAGTTCAGACTGTCAGCTGATTATATAATAATTGGGAGATTCTTAATCTCTGCACTGTTAAGGTGGGGTCCCATGGGAAAGCAATGACCAACTTAGTTCTTGAAGAGTTGGAGAGATGGTCACCTGAACCACAGTGACCTTCATCTTCTCTTCGTATGAAGGCAGTGATACTGACATATTTATAACCTAAGATAGGAGTAAAAGCTTTAAATAGAAGGGATATGTCTCTTGAAAACATACAAAGAGCCAATTTTCAAATGATATTTGAAAGGGGAATAGTCCTCTTTCCTGGTTTGTATACTTGTACAAGAAAGAAAAATTAACACTCAAATATTATTTCTGTTTATAAAGAAGTTATTTCATTATCTGATTAAAATACAAATATCTTCTCTAGAGTATATGTGAGGTTTATAAAATAAGTAATGTTTACTAATTTTGAAAGATGGTAGAAATCATTGGATATATTTAATAGTTTTTAGAGAACTAATTTCGCATTGATAGTATCCAGCTGTATGGTTTTATGACATATTAAATCATAAAATGTGAAGTTTGATTATGTTTTGACATTTAGTTTGATAGCAGTCTATTAACAGACAGCTAAATGTGCAAGTTAGATGAAGTGTTTACCTTTGAAATCACTGCTTGAACTAAAACAAGGCTTTGAAATATTTAACATATCTGTGTCACTAATTTTTTTGCAAGGCTTATTGTGGGGGACAAATTTCTTGTATGAAGTTGTACATAAAAAGAGAGGCCGGAGGATTCATAAACTAGGGAGTAGAGATAAAGGAAATCTAATGTTGGAATATTTCTACACTTCTTTAAAATATTGTAGTCTGTAGGTGGAAATACAGTTTTTAAATGTAGCAATTAGACAACGATAAATGGAGTAAGAGAAATACGTGAAGGTCATAAAGTTCTGTGTTCAGTTATGTGACGCTTAATCATAATAGAAGAGTATTACTGGGCTCTAGATATAACTGATTTTTGTAGCACATTGAACTGTCTATATTTTTATGATTTTGTATTCAATTTGTCCTCTGCATACAGACATTATCTAATTGTTTGTAATGCTATTTACTTATTTTTTTAAGGATTAAGTTCTAGCAACTGGAAAATTTAAGTAAAGGGATCTAATTTTTGGCATGTAACCCACTCAACTAGATGACTGAGAAAAATGCCCTGTGAGAGTGCCAAAGTATCAAAGCGCCACAAACTGAGTGCCTTAAACAACAGAAATTTATTGCCCCGGTTTTGGAGGCAAGAAGTCTGAGACTGAAGTATCTCCAGAGATGAGCAGGTATGCTCCCTCTGAATGCTCTAGGGAAGGATTTTTTCAGGAATCTCTTCTAGCTTCCGTTCATTCCTTGGCTTATGGAAGCTGAACTCCAATTTTCATGTAGCATTTCCCTGTGTGTGTTTCCAAACTTTCCCTTTTATAAAGACACTAGTGATATTGGTTAAGGTCCATTTTACTCTGGTATGATCTCATCTTAACTAATTACAACTGCAATAATCCAATTTCCACATAAGGCCATATTCTGAGATACTAGGGGTTAGGACTTCAACATTTTGGGGGCACACAGTTCAACCCATAACAAGGACCAAGACAATTTATGGCCAGTTTTAATTAGGCTGCCTCCCATTGTTGACTAGTGTTATGATTTTGCCTCCAAAATGCTGTTGATTCAGAGAGGAGATATAGTCATGGGGTTCTATCAAATGAACATTACTATTATTTTTCATTGACTCTGTTATGGGGGAAAATTCCTTAAGAATCTATGCTGAACATTTGACATAAGGAAAGATTTAGGGCATCTGGCAGCCTGCAGTTTACAGTGTGTGGTCAAATATCATCAGCATCATAGGCAATGTGCTTTGTGACACAATTTTTTTTCACTATAACTCATTCTAACACTTCTTTGGTGTCCATATGTCCTAGTATTGTTAATGCCCCTTTGAATAGTTTTACCTTGGCAATAGGAACATTTTTCAACTGCTCCCAGAGCTAAGCTCTTTTCCCATTAGAAACAGTGTGAAACAACGAAATGTAGGCCTAGGAGTCAGAAGATTCTTCCTCACTATCATGGTCCTCTTTCATTTAATCCTATTCAATAGACAAATGTCCTAATATTGTTAAAAATAAAAATCTATGGCATACATACTATGTGCTAGATCTATTTCTGAATATTGGAATTAAAAGATAAAAGCTCTACCTCAAACAGCTTATAGCTTAGTCAGTGAGACAGAGAAGTAACCAGAAGGTTACTGGGTATGCACTGGATGTTATGATGCTCCAAGGGAGAATATCTAACCTAAACCGAGTGGGAGTTGGCAAAAAATTAGAAGGTTTTTTTTTTTTTTTAAGAGTTTAATTTCAACTTGGAGACATTACAGGCAATCGGGAAAAGGACATGAGAACATCGTGAAGAAGGAGAGGCAGATCTCCACTCCACCATCCCTCACCCAAGGAGACGACACTTAGGAGATCAGAAATGAGCAAAATTAGAGGGGCCTCGAAGCTCAGATCAATAATGACAACATATTCCTTGAGTGCTTTGGGCCCAGTGCTGTGCCAAGCAAGAGTTGAATCAGGAGATAATCAGAGGAGGGGATGCCAGAACTGTATGTTGAAGGATGTGAAAATTAGGAGGATGTGAGGAGAGAAGAGGAAGTAGGAAAGCAATCTGTGTCAAGGCATAAAGACAAGAGACAAGCCAGCATATTTTGGTAACTATAGAACATTCAGTGGGGTGGGATGTAGTCTGTGACAGGGAGAGTAGTGAGAGATTAGGATGGAGAGGTAAGCAAGGGACATTTAACAAAGGGCCTTAAGAATCCTGAGAAGGCTTTAAAGTTTATCCTGAAAGTTCTAAGGCACCATTTAAGGATTTCAAGTTGGGATGACTACGTGATAAGATGTGTCCTTTTGAAAGTTCATATTAATTGCAATGTAGAGACTGGATTAGAGATAAATTACAATGTAGGTAAAAATATCAGCTGAAAACTTTTATAATAGTCCAGAAAAGAAATTATGAGACTCAGAACTAAGACAGTGGAAATGTAGCTGGAGAAAAGATGGATTTGAAAGATAATCAGTAGAAGAAAAGACAAGACATGGTGACATTAGATATTAGGAAAAAGGAGCAGTTAAGAATTATCCCTGTTTCTTGGCTCTTGCAAGTGAATGGGGGGTTATGTGCCATCCACGGTAGTAATGGACATAATAGTAAGGAACATATTTTGGGACGTGGTAAAAATGATATGCATTTAGTTTCATATGTATTGACTTAAAGGTAAGTTTACCATATAAATCATTGTTCAATGGAGGCACATTTGTAAATGAAAGGGGACTTAATTAATATGTAAGTCATGTGAAAGTTATATAAGATGGATGTATAGTCACCTAGTTTAAGGCAGGACAGTTAAATGGAGAGTTGGATATGTGGAAAGCAGCCTTGTGTAGGGTAGAATCCAAGTTTTAGAGTCAGATAGATGTGCATTTGAAATCCTGTTGAATAGATGAGGAATTTCACTCCTGCTTCTGTTCTTTGAGTCTGTGCATTTTGAGGATATAGTTTAATTTCTATGAGCCTTACATTTTTTAAGGCTGGGAACTATAACACCAATCTCATAGGGTTTCTGGAACGTCAAATGAAAAAATTAGGTGAGTACATACTTGGCACTCAATAAATAGTAGTTATTATATAAGGTAACAAGACAGATGAGGACTGGAAACTCTTGAATAGCCAGTGTGTTTACACAGGTTTGAAAGAAATAGAGTTCTTGTCCCCAAAGGAAATGGTGTAGGCAGTCTCAGGTATGCTTATCATGTTCATGTTCTAAATCCTATAGAATCCTTGAAAGCCAGGTGTTTGTTTTTTATTCTTGTTGAAAATATTATTGGATCTATTGGTATAACAATGAGGATTACTAACAACAGACTATACTGCTGTTCAACTTTGAAGTCAAAATTTTAATCATGGAGATGCTAGCAGATTCAAGGAATGATGCAAAACGTGCTTCTTCATATAAATAAAGAAGAACTGATTGTGGATGAAATTCTTTAGCTGTGAAATCTGCTTCTAAAACTTAATTTCATGTTTCCCTGTATGCAACTGAAACGTCTTCTCTGAAGCAAGACCTGGCACAGAGAAGTGAAAACTGGATGCTATTTAACCGCTTCATGGGGGTATTTTTCCATCTTTGCTGTGTCATCTTTTAATTTTACTGTCATATAAAATTAGACAATTTTAGTAATAATAGTGCCTTTCAGTGAATAAGGCTTTCTTCTTTTTTTTTTCATCACATCATATAATTAAGAACCATTAACTACTGTTAGGGGATTTGGTTAAGTCATCTTTAAGTTTATGAAAACAAAATGAATGGCCTTCCATAATCTTAAAAAAGAGTCATGGACTTTGGCAGGCGGTAAGAAGCTACTGTCGACAATTCTTCTTGGGTATTACTGCATTGTGCGATCGTCACCACAGATGTTTTTAAGACCTTATCAGAGTTTTTATGTAAACTTACTAAAAGGTTTTGGGTTTACAAAGCAACATTAGCTAGTTATAACAAGATACTCACTTTCCAGGGAGATACTATATTTTTTAGTAGTGATGATTTGTATATTTAAGAATGAATGCGTTGCTAAATAAGCAGAAATTAAAACCTAAACACAACCTTTAATGACAGTATTTAGAACTATACTTAGTTTTAATTTTATTTTTTAGAAAGAAGATAAAAGAGGGCTTCGTTGCTTCATGTGGCACGACAGACCATTTTCCTGCAATTACAAAAAATATTTTCTGAAAATTTATTCTACTTGTATGGTGTAACTTCCCTAGAACCAGTTTCTCCTCAACTTTCCTAAAGGAGAGAATTTCTTTCTCATTGTACTACAGTGTTATAATAATATGCTTAATTTTAGGTTGTTGAAGATAGTAATTATCAAGATAATGTATTTTGTTTCAGCATGACTCAATGGGAAGAATAATTGGTCAAATGTTGAAACGGGCCCAGAGAATATCTATGATGTCAGACCACTGGGCAAAATATTGAGGACACCCAATCATTGCTGTCTCCTCTACTGGTCTTTAAAAATATATCACAGTTCAGGGTTACTTCATAGGTCATGGGCAAGTCTGATCTTGGTGGGAAGCAAAAGTAGAGACACATGCTAGACACATGCTTTCAGTAGGAGGGAGAAGTCAGATGCCCAATCAAGGGAGAAATACAATTATTTATCACTTAAAAGCATAAGGGTCATGACCTGGCATGTGAACCCTACACAGCTCAAGGAATTAGAAATTTGTGGCAATTTTCCCCAAGGAGCAAACAAATTCTTTACATAGGCATTTTTATTCAAGGTAAGAAGGAAGGAAGGCTCCCCTTGTAAGAAGATAATTCCTTTCAAAGTATCTGCTGGGGGAGTGGCCACGGGAGGAACTTTTAAACTGAGAAATTTTGAATCCTGAAAAATGTCATCTTATCTCCAGTAGATGCTCAGTTGTAAAATAGGTCCCTCGTGAGTAAGAGATTCCAAAGGAAACTCATTGGTCTTCTCCCATCTGTTCCTAGACGTGTGTCTCTCCTTGTCAGACTTGACTTTTCTGTCAAACCTGCATGTCCAATAAGTAACCGAGCCCTGTCAATTCTACCTCTATGTATTGTTTCAGGCGCTCTCTGCTTTACACTCACTACTGCTGCTGTTGTTGGAAACTTTAAAAAAAATCTTTCTGCCCTGAATTTTCAAAATAGTCTCGTTATTTTTCTTGCAGCCCAACCTCCTCCAATGCATCCTCCTGGCCAAAATTATTTTTCCAAAATACTAATTTAGTATGTGACTTTTTCCCTTAAGACCCTTCATTGATGTTCCATTGCCTACAGGATAATCTAAAAACCTTAGCAAGGCACATGAGGCCTTCCATAAATGGATCCCGGTCCATGCTCTTTGACAACTCCATCTCCCACAGCCTGTGCCCTAGTAATATGCATGTATCTGTGTTGTACTAATTGCAGTTTCAAGAATTTACGATGTTGTTTTGGGCCTCCATGCTTGCCTATGAGATTCCTTGTGCTTGCATGGAATGCCTTCTCTCTCTTTTTCCACATCCCTCCTCTCTTGCTAGCCCCCACTGTTCATCTGGCAAAATGATATCCATTCTTTCAAATTCCCATTCTCTGAAATTCAAACGTCTTTCGGAAGTTTTCCTTTAATTTCTCTTCCTTTGCTTGTCATTAAATTATCAGCATCTACCACATTACCTAGCACGTGACAATGCTCAATACTTGTTGGGTCATAATGATGGTGATGTCACCGAATGCATACTCTTAGATCACACGTAAGTCTCTCACCTCAGCTTGGTTGGTTGATTTGTTTGTTGATTGAGAAGGATATAAAGGTTGGTTTATTCCCACTTGTTGCTCTTTTATCAACAATAAAAAATTCTTTTTGGTTGTGCCCAAAGAAAGAAGAGATCTATGTAAATTCCATTTAATGGAGCCTGGTGTTAAATCCTGAGGTAATCCTACGGTTTGGACATTGAAAAACTCTGACCCTTGAAGGTCTTTTTCTGATTGATTAAGATGTTGGAATTTACAGAGAGATGCAGGAGGACTGAGGATAGTATTTTAGGATATGATTTTATTAAGTTTCTAAAACATGCTCTGTTATTGAGAAATAGTAAATTTTTGTAGATTAATTGTAATGTATGTGTTTATCAATACATGTAATTAATGGAAAATAATTGCTTTGAGAATGACCATTATCCTTAGCACAGAATGGAAAGATACAAAAAATATACTTAAAATATTTTGGGCTTTTTGAAAGTAATGCAGTTAATGTTTTTTGTTTTTGAGGAGACTTGCTTTAATTATGTTTCTTGAATTATGATTGGTTTCCTTTCTATAGTCCTTCTTTTTCATGTAAATTAATTTATGTTAAAATTATTTATAATGGTGTATATTTTGCATAAACGTAAATATGCAACGTTTAGTTGTAATATTTAATAATCATGTATTCAAATGTTTTAGAACAACCAAAATAACTTCCGCAGTGGGTCATTTAGACCTGTATAGGCTTGATAAATTTTTTTTTTTTGGCACACGGGCTTAGTTGCTCCGCAGCATGTGGGATCTTCCTGGAGCTGAGATTGAACCCGTGACCTCTGCATTGGCAGGCAGATTCTTAACCACTGCACCACCTAGGAAGCCCAGGCTTGACAAATTTTTATTATAGATAGGTCTTTGAGAAATTGTCTTTTTGGTCAGTGGGTTTTAATATGATGATTTTCTAATTATAGAGAGACACTGTGCTATACAAATAAAATCTTGGAGTTTCTTTCTCCAAGATCTGTTGGAACATTTCAGATAGTCTTTCCTGGAGGCCACGCATAAATTAAATGATCTCTCTTTCTCTCTCTCCATATATAAATATATGCAAAATAAGTCACAATGAAATAAGTAAAGGCCACAGTGAGATATGCCACTTCCATGCTGAAGTTCTGAGAGACGTTGCTTCATTCTTCTCTCTCTTTCCTTTCTGTCACAAAACCAGCACGCTCCACCTAAGGGCTGCTTATTCAGACTTACTTCCGAATACAGAGGACACTGAGCAGAGCCGCAGCTCTTCTATGTGATAAGCATGCATGTGAGCAAGAAATCAATTTTACTGTTTAGTCCACAAGACTTGAGATCATTTGTTACTGCATGATTTAGCCCAAGAGCTAAAAGAGATGAAAATTTTAATAATGAAATAAAAATAGATGTAGATAAAAGTACATGCAAATTCTTCTTTTCTCAACGACTTCAAAGTACAACTCAACGTCTTAATGTAAAAAATAAACATACTTTCTAACGCACTGCCTTCAAGCCCCTGAAGCGCCTGCGCGTGGCGCCGGGGGTCGGGCTGTAGCGCCAGAGCACGCGCTTGCGCAAAACTGGGGCCGTGTGGCGCCCCCGGGGCGGCGAGCGTCTTAACCCAGAGCTACCCAGCAGCGCCGGGCGGTCACGGGGTCGGGGGCTATAGCGACGCAGGCCCAGCCCTTAAAGCCAAGGTTGAAATTCCGTCACGAGACGTCGGGGATCCTGCAGTCTCTGCCACTTAGTGCCAGTCATATCCTGTGTCTTTCCTGTAAGTCCCAGTGT
This sequence comes from Hippopotamus amphibius kiboko, assembly GCF_030028045.1. NCBI lineage: Eukaryota > Metazoa > Chordata > Mammalia > Artiodactyla > Hippopotamidae > Hippopotamus > Hippopotamus amphibius. Next base: position 83,015,649 of record NC_080198.1, read on the forward strand.
CATCTCTTCGTAGGGATTAGTGCGGGTTCAGTTGAAAAAAAAAAATACATATATATAATATATATATATTATATATATATATAATATTTTAAAGTTAATTTTTAAAACAGTTTTGTTTCAAAACAGGAGATAGTACAACCCAGTAGAAGCTCTGTGGTATTTCAGCACACCCTGAAAATGCAGTTGGCTTCACGCTAAAGTAAAATTAATTTTGTGTTGAGGTTAAACAAGAGTTTGAAAGACATTATTGGTTGGCAGTTGGAATTGTATTTTACATTTTGGAATTCAGTGTAACCACATGAAGTAAAGCATAATTTATCAACTGAGAATAGGTACTATAATGAACAGCACCTAAGATGACTGCTAATGGAAGTTTGAGTCAGTAGTTTCTTAATAGAAAGTAGATATGTGAGTATGTGTGGAGAGGATCAAAAAGGGCACAATTAAGTAAAGATACTTTGAATAATAGTGTAAGAACCTTGAAAACAGACGTGAGCATAAAGGTGTAACTCTGATGAATGTGATAAAAGCCTAGAAGAGAGGCTGATATTTCTTTTGTAAGTAGTATGTCCTGCTCCACAAACCTAGAACATGTTCTAATTACTCAAGTACCTACCTTCCCTCTTAGTATACCACCTCCTATAAATCCTTAAGGCTAAAGGGGAGGCTAGTCTTACTTCTAGAACTAGGCATACAGGGAACAGGAAAGTTTGTTCAGCTCACTAATGCCTTTGCCTCACTCCTCCAAATGGTTTCAGTGTCAGACTTGTCCGCACTTTTTGCTGGATGCCTACTCATCCTGCAGCAGTGGGTGCCTATGCATATATGCTTAGTTACCAGTCACTACAGCACAGTCACTGGGCCAGGGTGACTGAGTCTGAGAGGCTTCAGTCACACATTGCATCTAACATCCTGCTTCCAGGAATGCCTTCAGTCCTTGTTCTACCCTGAGCTAACAGCACAGACTTCCCCTTCACTTAAGGATTCACTATTCTTTATTCCTGTAGGACCCTGGTTGGAGCCACGAAGGTCCTGGACTTCCTAGGAAGTTGCTCAGCCATCTCCTTAGTAAGCTTTACTTATAAAAAAAATGGGGCATCTTTCATGAATGTAGTCAAAAAGCACACGCTATTTTCCATATAAGTCTCCCAGGACCTCAGGTGCCTCCTAGCTGGGATTCAGCTACCCAGAAGTCAACTGTATGTTGCATGCTTCTATTGGTAGAGAAGAAAACGTTAGGTTCCTTTGGCCCTTGAAGTGTTGCCTATGACCTAACTGTATCAGAATGCTCTTGGCTTGCTGAAGGGGTGTGGGCTGAAATGCCTGGGCTCTAAGCACACTGCCCTCTCCATACATGGTTTGGCCCAAAGAGGTAAATCCTTTCCTCAAATACACTCCTTTATTGGCGTTATTTTCTGGCCATCTGCATTGATGATACATTTCTGCAAATTTTTAGAGCTTTTCCTCTGCCTTTTGTTCTTTGAGATTTTAAAGCCACTGAGGAAAAATAGCCTGGGTTATTCTTTAGTGAATGATGTGTGGTGATGAGCAGTATGCAAAACTGGTAAGGCTGACATATTTCAGGGCTTTGCTGCTAGGGATCCTGGCTTGCTACTTGATATCTAAGTGTGGTTCAGAGCAGGAATTTCTGAAGCTGTGTGAACAACGAGATGCGTCTTCTGTCATAGTGGCTGGGACTTTAAAAAAGTTAGAGACCATGACCAATCCATGGAACTTGACCTTGGACTTTCTATTGTCTTTCCAATGGATGTTGCCATTTTTAATTCGGTTATCTACTTTTTTTTCCCTGCACTTGTAAGAGTAGCTCTTTATCTTTGAGCATCTTCCCATCCCTTTCTCATTTGAGGACCAGCATCCACAGCTGAGATTATATTCCAATCTTTCCTAGTTCTTGAATTTTAAAATTAGACGGTTGAGTATCTGGGGAAATGTTTCTGAAAGGAATCTTTGGTCTGTATGAATGCTAAGTTGGAATCATATGTATATATGAAAAACCATATATATATGATTTTTCAGGAGTGTATTCTTCGAGTACTGAACGTTCTCTGCTGGACTTTGTACTTTCCACAGGTTGAGGTCTTTGATTTATTTTTCTACTGGGCTCTTAGTTTCTCTAGTATTTAAATTTTCAGTGGATTTTAGCTATGATTTTGCCTTGCTATGCTACAGTTTCTTCTTAATTACTGATTCTTAGTTCTGTTGTATTATTCTCCTTTTATTGGTCTCATGCATGTTTCTTCTTCAACTCAATAATACTCATAAGTACAACAAACTTACTTTGACTCATTACTCACTGTGACCTGCTGAGTTTTAGCACCTGTTTCTGGCATCTATTTTGGGGACATTATTAGTTCCCTGCCGTTCAGTCATTTGTTGCTGGCCAAGTGTTCAGGACTGTTAGCCCTGTTCTGGAGCCTGTTCAGATTTTTCCAGGCAGGTGGCTATGGTCTTGAGGTCCTAGACCCCCTTGAAAGCAAGGGTTTTGCACAGCCTTATGATTTCAAGGCCTAAGTAGTTATCTATGCAAAATATTGACTATTCAACATAAACCACCTAACATAAAATCCCATGACATAAATTTGATGTTTTTTACATAAAGCAGAACATTAAAACCAGAGTTTAAGTGATAACATTTACTTTAATTTTAATAAAGTTCTATATTTCATTAAAAATGGTAAAGATTCAGCAGACAAATAGGGAATTAAAAAAAATATATATATATATAAAGGGAATGGCCAGTGTTTCCTTGCACTCTAACTTTATCATGCCATCCGGCCAGGTTAAAAAGTTAGTAACCTGTAGTTTACCAAAAGGTCTCCTCTGAAGTATTGCAGAGGAGACCTTTTGGCCTAGAGGTCCCAGAGTTATCCTAGACTATTTCTAAATTTTAGCAATATCTTGAGATGACACTTTGACTTTGAGGTCTCTGGGGCCTCCAAGAGCTTATTCGAATCCACTGGCCATCTGGACTTGAAACATTTTGTCCCACGAAAAAAAAAATAACTTTTTTTCAAGGTATTGTCCAGTACGAAGGTACCCCCTCAAATTATATAGTTTGTTATGGTGATTGTCATTCAGAAATTTTGGACAGGTCTTTCCCACTAATACACCTGAAAATGCAATCAATTATCCAGTTTCAGTATCCTTCTCTAAAAAATTGGATCCAATTTTTTCTTAGTTGCTTATAAATACCAATATATTCCAATTCTAATACTAATATATTCAAATCATGTATTAAATTTACACGTAGTTATTGTCCTCATGGAATTATATAAACCTTTCTAATTACTTTGATTATTCTTGTGCTTGCACAAATATATTTTCAGTGATAATAGAATCAGCAGACAAGATTTTATTATCACTAAACCAATTCTGTCCCAATCTAGTGACCCTTAGTTTAAGAAGTAAGAAATGAAGTTAGAGTAAATGACTATTGATTGATATTGGTCTCTAGTTTCTGGATTCAAAGTAAAACAAGAGGCCGAGAAAAAAAATCATTACACAGTAATGCATTTATCCCAAATGGATTTATAAATTAGTGTCTAAATATTTATGGGAAAATAGTAGATAGTAAATGGTTAGGCTGTATGAGTCTTGGGCATCGAGTTATGGTCCCTCTCTTTCTATTTCAATTCAGCTTAAAAATCTCTTCACTTAAAAAAGTGATTGCCTAGAGACCTTTGAAGCCAGGGAGGATGATGAGGGGGCAAGAGGTTTATTCCCAGGGTCACACTTGATTTGCATAAGCTAGTAACCATAGGGCACTGTGGAATGTCTGTAAATAGATTTCATTACAGAAGTTCAGCTTAAAGGGACTCAAATAAATCCTCAAGCAAACATTTTATATTGCTTCAGGTTCTGCTGTAATAAAAATATTTTAGTAACACAACATTCTATGAAGGCAGGAAATGAAACAGGAGGGTCTCCATCTTTTTTTGGTACACTGTTATGAAATGTTTTAAAGAAGACAAACACAATATTCTTCTTATTTTAACAAAATAGCCCTACAAAACAGGATTATGTCATTCTACATGGCTGCTGCAAGGTAGTAAGACAGATACAAATCTCTCTCTCTCCCTCCCCTCTGGCCCCACCGCCTTCTTCTCTCCTCGCCTTCTATCTTGGCATCTTGGCTTTTTCCCTTCTGAACTCTCACTCCTTCATCCTGCCAATCTTTCAGGTTCATTGCTGCAGGGTCTGTCCAACAACAGCATGCCTGGAAATACTGAATATTGCATTCTGCTCTCCGAAGGAATTTGGGCAGAAAACATGATTCAGAATCCAAATATCAGAGTTAAACATTGCATCTCTGTAAAAGGAATGAAGGTGAAATACACTGTTTTAATTCTGACACAGCAAAAAGGAAATGTTCCATTAACAAGTCATAATTAAGTGTGAATTTAAGTGAAAACAGTGGAAGACATCAATATGCCCAATTTCTCAGACTGTGATATATTTACGTGTAAAAGACCACATATGCTGTTACTTTAAAGCTTGGGTATCACGTCAGTTCTTCAAATAGAAATATGCTGCTGTAAATGTGATTTTAATGAAATTTATACTATTGAGTATACTTTCATGATTTGGCATGCTGGCTTTAAGAAACTGTGATAGTCAGTACATTTCGAGCTTGTGAGCCATATTCTGTGTTCTACCAAGACTGATATTTGGTTTATTTATTCATTCATTCATTGACCATTTACTAAGCACTCATTAGATGTCAGGCACTATGCTGGGTGCTGAGCTGGGGTAATGTTTGGGTTCAAGTCTCAGAATTGGATCCCAGGGATCTGATTGGTGCACTAGACTGATCATACACTTTAGAATTGAGTTGCCAGGTTCAAATACTACTTAAACTAGTTAGTTAAGCAGTTTGTTCACATCTGTGGGTCTTAGTTTTATCACTGGAAAAGAAGTCAGCAAACCTATCCTGCTGAATACTTGCGAGGTTTATGGAAAATTTAGTTAAAATGGTACTACATATGTCATATAGATCTTGAAAACATCAATAATAATTTTATTATTATGGTTGTATTTAAGTATTTAAGTAGTTTAAGTATGCAATTAAAATATTTATCAGTGATATGGGTTTGCATTTTTAGTGGTTCAAATTGAATGGAATAAGTCTCAGTAAAGTAGTGTGTATTTGCATGTACATGAGTGCTACACAATCAAAGTAAGTTTTAATGAACTTATCCATGTTATCAGAATATAACTTTGAGGCATAATCTGGACCTGGTATTCAGGAAGAATACCCATAAAAGGAATAGGACGTTTGTTAGTCTAGGAACTGTCAGATCAGGCTCTAAACATATAGTGATATAGCATCTCTTTCATTGTACCTGCTCCAGATTTTCATTTCTATTTAAAATATCCCCTCATCCTCTCTATATATTTGATTATGAGAAGGTGCAAGTTAGAACATAGTCCTATAACAAAAAAAGGGGAGATAAAATACAGAGCACATAGATACTTTGTTTTTCCATAGAAATACTAGTCTTTTATAGTAATTTAATCAGATAATTTCAGTTTATGTTACTTTGTGTTTCTTCATGTTTACTTTTCTAATAACTACAATTATTCTCAGACTGACATTACATTTTTCCCCTAGAATAGATATGCTTAAATTGAAAAAATCCAATTGAATAAGAGAATGTAACGAGAAAATGTAATCCATCGTTATTAAAAAAGGCAGCTTACCTTTATCTGGGTGTTAAATAGTACAAATCCACGAGAGCCAGTGAATGTTTTGAAGTCAAAACGAAGGGCATTACCAAGGCTGAAGTGGATTTGTCACAGAATTATACGTATTACCTCAGAAATAGGTTATTATATCTAGGAGGGGCAGGGAGAAATATGATGGAATAAAATAAGAGAAAGACTATTTTATTTTCATATGTCTTCACCTGGGTGAAATAATTTTGATTTAGATTTTTATGTAGAATTTATTTAAGATAAATAAAATCCAAAGCATTTTAGAAGAGCTGTACCTAATTTATTAAATAGGATATGCTTTCTAGAAGAAAGCTTCAGATGAAGATCTTTGATTATTAAGAGCTCTTATAATAGCAATATAAAGAATACCAACAAAGCAGGTATTATGGAGGATGGCATCTGTTTTGACTGGGAACCCATACACTTAGCCCGTGGGATTCATGTTCAGTTTAGTGCTGTTGGTATGTCTTTAAAGTATTTATGACCTGTGCCTTTCTTGTTAAAAGATGTGACCAATTACATGGTTTAAAAATTTTTTACAGTGGCAGAAACAAATCAACATTACTTTAAGCATGAATTTTTAAATAAAGCATTAAAATGTACTGATTCATATGTACTTGTAGTGCTCTTGGATTTATTTACAATGAAAATACCAAAACAAAGAGAAAGAGCACTTCACTGGATAATAGCACTTTAATGTTATAGTAACCGTAGCATGGTTTGGGATAAAGTTATGTGATTAATTGAAAGAATTTCATCATAATGTGATTTCACCTATATATAAGACCCTATAGCACAGATTTTATGGACTCAGAGCGTTGTGCCAATGATTAAATTACATGCTTTACAGAATCAAATTCATATGTGTTTTTGCATGTCATGGAAAGTGGTAACCATATGTATAATGCGGTTTTAGGTAAATCATCTTTCAGAAAGAAGAATTGTGTATGCCTTCATATGAGGCGACCCACCCAGAGGAAGCTTGATTCATCTTAGTAGTTTTTTTCTTAACACTTACTCATTCTATATCCTACTATCATTTCTTCTTTTATGCTCATAAGAAAAACATTTTGTTCACCTTTCTGCTCATTCTTCTGCATGTCTCTTTCCTGGTACTCAGGACAAAAACAAGACACACTCATGATCCAATGTTGTTTTGATTATAAGGAAATATTTTTCTATCTTTCAGGCTCTGGAACACAATGTATGTAATGATACTGCTGCTGTAGAATTGGAGCAGTTAAGATTGAGTAACATAGTTCTTGTAGAAAGTGTCTGTCATGATTCCCCATTGATGGAAGTTAGGGTCAGCAGAGTAGGTATAGAGTGCCCAGAAACTTTGGAATTGACAGGTTACAGGGTCCTTGAACCAGGGAAGGGGTTGGCTTAACTAGAGAAAGAAAAATAATAATAGTAGCGGTTATTTATTTGCCCTAAGTAGGAGCCCCGCACTATGCTTCACATGCTATACCCTAATGATAGTACTGGAAGGCAGATATTATCTTCATAATTTCATAGTTGAAGAAACTAGACTTCATAAAATTTTAGGAAATTGCTTCATTCCCCACAAATAGTGGTAGAGCTAAGATTCAGATGCAGGTTTGACTCCATGGTATAAGCAGAGATGGAAGAATGTACAGGTAGAATGAGAAGGGGCAAGGGACTGAGTAGGAGAAGAGCTACTGTGATGTGAACGACAAATCCAAATAATAAATTAACTGTGCAGATTGAGGGCAGTAGGGTGGTCTCAAAGGCTAATGACAGGAAATCAAGTGTCTTAACTTTGTTGGTGCCCCAGAATCTGCTGGTGCTTTTGTATGGCAGAGAACAGATAGGCCGTACTGCCACACTGGAAAGCCATGCTCACAGGACATCAGAGGGCATTGCCTATATTTGAATAGGTTGAATGAATCTGGGAGTACTTTGTTTTACAGGAATATTCAGAGAGGTATATGTCTCACAAAATAGCATATGACTGCAGTTTCATAATACAAATTGAAACAAAAAAAATAACAGAATAAAAAGTGAGTCTTTCTTATTTGTTACTTCACAGTGGTACTTTTCCAAGAGGTAATCATTTTTAACAATTTTTTGTGTTTTATATATAAATATATATATAAATATATGTGCAGTTACATACATCATTAATTTTTGAACGTATGTCATATATACTTATTAATGTTTTGCTAATATTATGAGGGTCATATTCTAAACAGTGTTTGCAGCTTGATTTTTCATTTGGCAGACTATCTTTGAGATATTGGCGAGGCTATATCTACCATGTTCTTTTTAACTGCTAAGTATATACCAAATGGGTACCAGCATTTATCTGAACCCTTCCCTTAGTGCTAGATGCTTAGAGTGTTTTCACATTTTCACCACTGCAATTAATAATAAAAAAAAAATTATTACAGAAGCCTTTTTGCACATGTGTAAATATAGTTCAAGAATATATATTTAGAAGGGATTGCTGGGTTAAAGTATCTTTGCACTTTAGATTTTATTAGATACTGCCAAATTGAATCTCCCAAATTCTTTACTATTTTACTCTACTACATTAAAATATATGAGTATTTATTTTCCCACACCCTAACTGACACTGAATTTAATTTTTATCAGTGTGATGGGTAAAAATTATATATCCATACAGTTTAGTTGCTGAATATTTGGTGAGAAATGATCAGCCAATAAACACATCTGTATCTGTGTTGTTTATTTTACCCTTAACCTGGTTTTCCAATCAGTACATTTAGAAAATTAGCTTGTTTATTTCACTGTCTGTCTGTACTGATCTGCTTCAAATAGTAGCTGATGAATGGAGTTTAGCCACAGGTACAGTGCTAAGATTTTAGCTGGACTACTACTAGGGATTAAGTGATATAATATTTCAAGATTTTCTTTTTGGAATGAATTATAATTTCTCTTAGATGATTTACGGTTAAGTAAGGGATAACTGCAGAGTGCCCTTGTGATATTCATTTCTTATTGTGATATTATAAAAATAAATATATGGTCTTTGTCCCTGGTTCCTGGCACAGTGCTCCTAAAACTCTTAGAATTTACTGTCCTTTGTATGCTGATGAGGTGACTCATGGGGGCAGGGTTAGATAGCTTCAGGATGGAGGCTGGTTACCAGAAAAACCAATCTGGTAATCAGATGATTAGAACTCTCAGTCATGCCGCCCAACCCTTCAGGGAGAGGAGAGGGGCTGGAGATTGAGTTCAATCACCAATGGCCAATTAATTTAATTAATCATGTCTATATAATGAAACCTCTATAAAAATCTCTAATAGAATTTGGGGAGCTTCTGAGTTAGTGAATACATCCATGAGTTGAGAGCATAGAGACAAGAAGAGGTGGGCAAAAATAGGTGAAAACAGGGAGAATTGGTAAATTCATAGTAAATTCCGTAATGGAATGCATGACCCAATAAAACCTATTCATATTTTGTGGGTCCTTAAAAATAATCTGAGTAAGATTTTTAAACCTTTGAATGCGCTTGTGATTTTAATTAACATTCTGACTTTTTAAATTACAGATTGCACAACATAAATGTATAGATTTGAACATTATCAGCATTAATAATATTAATCCTTTACACTTGAAAAGGATTTTATAGTTCACAGAGTGCTTTGAAATACTTATTTTTTTTAACTTGGATATATCTTTATTTTTCTGACATACAATAAATTTATGTTTAAAGTGTACAATTTGATATTTTTTTCTTATTAGTAATGTATATAGGGCAATCCCAATCTCCCAATTCATCCCACCCCAACTCCCCTCTCCCCAGTTCCCCGACTTGGTGTGCATATGTTAGTTCTCTACATCTGTGTCTCTATTTCTGCCTTGCAAACCAGTTGATCTGTAGCATTTTTCTATATTTCACATATATGTGCTAATATACGATATCTGTTTTTCTCTTTCTGACTTACTTCACTCTGTATGACAGTCTCTAGGTCCATCCATGTCTCTACAAATGTCCTAGTTTTGTTCCTTTTTACAGCTGAGTAATATTCCATTGTATATATATATATATATATACCACATCTTCTTTATCCACTCATCTCTTGATGGACATTTACATTGCTTCCATATCCTGGCTGTTGTAAATAGTGCTGCAGTAAACATTGAGGTGCATGTGTCTTTTTGAAATATGGTGTTCTCTGGGTATATGCCCAGGAGTGGGATTGCTGGGTCATATGATAATTCTATTTTTAGTTTTTTAAGGAACCTCCATACTGTTGTTCATAGTGGCTGTATCAATTTACATTCCCACCAACAGTGCAAGAGGGTTCCCTTTTCTCCACACCCTCTCCAGCATTTACTGTTTGTAGATTTTCTGATGATGCCCATTCTAACTGGTGTGAGGTGATACCTCATTGTAGTTTTGATTTGCATTTCTCTAATAATTAGTGATGTTGAGCAGCTTTTCATGTGCCTCTTGGCCATCCAGATGTCTTCTTTGGAGAAATGCCTATTTAGGTCTTCTGCCCATTTTTTGATTGGGTTGTTTGTTTTTTAATATTGAGCTACATGAACTATTTATATATTTTGGAGATTAATCCTTTGTCTGTTGATTTGTTTGCAAATATTTTCTCCCATTCTGAGGGTTGTCTTTTCGTCTTGCTTATAGTTTCTTTTGCTGTGCAAAAGCTTTTAAGTTTCATCAGGTCCCACTTATTTTTGTTTTTATTTCCATTACTCTAGGAGGTGGGTCAAGAAAGATCTTGCTGTGATTTATGTCAAAGAGTGTTCTTCCTATGTTTTCCTCTATGAGTTTTATAGTGTCTGGCCTTATGTTTATATCTTTAATCCATTTTGAGTTTATTTTTGTGTATGGTGTTAGGGAGTGTTCTAACTTCTTTCTTTTACATGTAGCTGTTCAGTTTTCCCAGCACCACTTATTGAAGAGGCTGCCTTTTCTCCATTGTATATCCTTGGCTCCTTTGTCATAGATTAGTTGACCATAGTTTATCTCTGGGCTTTCTATCCTGTTCCATTGATTTATATTTCTGTTTTTGTGCCATTACCACATTGTCTTGATTGCTGTGGCCTTGTAGTATAGTCTGAAGTCAGGGAGTCTGATTCCTCCAGCACCATTTTTTTCCCTCAAGATTGCTTTGGCTATTCTGGGTCTTTTGTGTCTCCATACAAATTTGAGGATTTTGTTCCAGTTCTGTAAAACATGCCCTTGGTAACTTGATATGGATTTCATGGATGCTACACTCATTTTCATTTCATCTTTCTTACAACTCAATCAGGCACAGCAGGTATTATAGAAAACTGAGACTTTCAGAGGTTGTATGGCTTGACTAGAGTCATAAAGATACATTTGGTGAACCTGGGAACAGAATATTTACCTTTTCATTTTCAGTCTAATGCCTCTTCCCTTTATATGGATATCTTTCCAAAAGCGTTCATAAACCTATTATGTGCAAGATAATGGTTAGGTTCTAGAGATGCTAAGAGATAAGAGTTAGCTCACCATCATGGTGCAGCAAGCTAGTAGTAAGCCAGTAGTAGAATGTAGTAAACCAGGATTCCTCCAGTATTCTAGGACGGAGTCCAAAAGGAGGTCATTTTTAGTGATAATCGTCTTTGTTTCACTGGTTTCCTTTCCTGCCAAATAATTTTGACCACAGTCACCAGCAAATCTTCCAGCATTGGCTATTGCTGAAAATCCCCAAATGGTATCCTCCATGAGCTCCCCAAACAGTCTAATCAAGTACCCAGTATTACTTTTTCCTTACAACTCTGATGGCTAAAAGAATGCATTTTTAACAAGTTAATAAGTCAGGGAATGGAGTAATAAAAAGAAGTTTGTTGTGTTCAAAAGAAAGTAGGGAAGGATAAAAAACAAGTGTAGAACAAATAGATCAAGTAGAAAAAAAAAGTAACATGAGAGATATAAACTTTATTATATCAATACATAAATTAATGTAACTGGACTAAATTTACCAAGAAAAACACTGATTGTCAGAATGGGGGAAAAATAAACTATGCGATGCTTTAAAGAGATGCATCTCAAATATAAGACAAAGATTGAAAGAATGATAAAGGATATATAATGTATACACTAACTTAAAAGAAATAATGCCAGAGAAATTACACTTTTAGGTAAAACGTATTACTGAAGATAAACAGGGACATTTTTATTTTTCCCTTTCTTTTTCTTTCTTTCTTTCTTTCTTTCTTTCTTTCTTTCTTTCTTTCTTTCTTTCTTTCTTTCTTTCTTTTTCTTTCTTTCTTTCTTTATAAAATCCTTTAACATTTATTATTTTTATATTGCTTGATTTAATTGGTAACAAAAGCAACAGTAGTGACAGTTTTGCCTCATTACTGATTTTAAAGGGAATGCTAATAATATTTCACTGTAGTAGTACAACTTTTACTATTGATTTTTAAACAGCTATTTTGAGATATAATTCACGTATCATACAACTCTCCATTTAAAGTATATAATTCAGTGTTTTTACTATATTCACAAATATATACAATGATGCCCACAATCAATTTTAGAACATTTTCATCATCTTAGAAATAAACCCTGACCCATTATCTATTACCTCACTACCTCCAATGCCCAATCCCAGTCACGAACAGCTACTAATCTATTTTCTAAACAGGGACATTTTAACAGAATGTTAAATAGAAACCCACCAGAACAGTATCACAGTCGAATATATATATATATATATATATATATATATATAGTTTTATGACATTTGTAATTATAAAGCACAAATTAACTGAAAGAAAACTACAAATTGACAGTCAGGGTGGATGACTTTGATAGGTCTATCCCAATGGCTGAGAGAAAGAACAGATGAAAAATCTTAGTGGGGACAGTGCAATTAAGCCCTATATGTTGACCTAATTAACATATATAAAACTCTGTACCCAACAATAATGGAGTTCAGATTCTTTTCAAATACACATGGAATATCTATCAAATTTACTATAATCTGGACCACTAAAAGTCTCAATAAGTTACAAAGGATTGAAATAATTCAGAATGTATTTTTCCACAGTTAATGAAATCAGTAACAAGATAATAAAAGGTAACAGAAAATCCACAATTGTATTTTTTTTTTGTCCACGCTATGCATCTTGCAGGATCTTAGTTCTCTGACCAGGGATCAAACCCAGGCTCTGGCAGTGAGAGTGCCAAGTCCTAACCACTGGACTGCCAGGGAATTCCCCACAATTGTCTTTAAATTAAAATACTTATAAAAGTCTGTGGGTCAAGAAAGAAATCATAATAAGTTTAAAAAAGTATTCCAAGTTAAATGCTGAAACATGGCATATCAAAACTTATGGAATACAGCTAAGACACAGCTTAGATAGAAATTTATAGCATTAAATACATACAATAGAAAATAGGAAAACCAATGTTCTAATGCTTTCATCTCAATTTTAGAATAAAATTACAATAAATCTAATTGGCCAGAAATATAAGAAGAAAATAATAAAGATAAGAATCAAAATAAATAAAGGAGGAAATAAATGTAAAGAAAATCAACAATCAGAATTTGATTCTTTGAAAATAAATTAATACAGTTGAAAAGTTCCTTGTATGACTAATGAAGAAAAAGAGAGACAAATTACCAGTATTAATAATGAAAAAGGCAATATTATTGCAGACATTAAAGGCATTAAAAAGGTAATAAGGGCATTATGAACAACTTTACGTTAATAACTTTGACAGTTATATGAAATGGATAAATTTCTCTAAAAACCAAAATTGACAAGAAAAAATAAAATATAAAATGCCTAAAATCTTGAAGAATCAATTACCTTTAGTATAACATGCCTGTTACTTTTTAAATTATTAACTATTATTTTCTTATAGCCCTTTGCTAATCCTTAAGTTATTTTTTTTTTTCCTTTCCTATTTCTGCTCATTCTTCATTGATTTGGGCTTATCATGCTCAGATTATTTCAGCGACATCCTTAATGTTTAACTTTTTTCTTCTTTAGATCTCTTCCTGACTCGAAATATTTCCTGAATATTTATGGCCTCATTAATCTTTCCAAAGCATTAATATTTCATACTGGACTACTTATGGTCCCTAAACAATTCTTGGACTTTTAAGCCTTAAATATTTGTTTAAACCATTTTCCTCTTCTTTTTATACAGTGTTTCTCAGTTTTGGTCTTCAGATCAGCAGCAGCAGCATCACCTGGAAACTCGGTAATGCAACCTTCCAGGCCCCATCCCAGACTTACTGAATCAGAAATTCTGAGTGTGAATTTATGAGTGAGATCTTTTAAATAAGATTTCCAGGAGATTCCAGGTGATCCTGATGTATGCTAAAATTTAAGAAATATTCCCTGATGTATAGGAAAAAAAAACTACCTTTTAAGCTTTCACTAGATGACCTAAATAGGCATTGTTTTCTCTTTTTTATACATATATGAATTTATTATTTATCACTTAATTTACTACTGCTTTGACTTACTAATCACTCTTTCATATACATATCTTACCTTGCTAGTGGATTGTATGTTGAGCAAGATAAAGAAATATTGGGCTTCCCTGGTGGCGCAGTGGTTGGGAACCCATCTGCCAATGCAGGGGACATGGGTTTGATCCCTGGTCAGGGAAGGTTCCACATGCCGTGGAGCAACTAAGCCTATGTGCCACAACTACTAAGCCTGTGCTCTAGAGCCCGTGAGCCACAACTATTGAGCCCACGTGCTGCAAGTAATGAAGCCCACTTGCCTAGAGCCCATGCTCTGCAACAAGAGAAGCCACTGCAATGAGAAGCCTGCACACCACAATGAGGAGTAGCCTCTGCTCACTGCAACTAGAGAAAACCCATGCACAGCAATGAAGACCCAATGCAGCCAATAAATAAATAAATATTTAAACAAACAAAAATAAATAAATAAATAAATAAATAAATAAATAAATATAGCTAGATTATTTTTAAAAAAGATAAAGAAATATTTACTCTAATACAGTACTTTATATTTGGCATGTTATCAATTAAATAAATCAGAATACTCAGGTGTATGTTTTTCATTGTGTCTGTAACAGATTATCACAAACTTAGCATTTTCATTAAAAAAATTGAGGTAACATTGGTTTATAACATTAAATGTTTCGTTTGTACAACATTATAATTTGACTTATGTATACACTACAGCATGTTCACCACCAAAAGTTTAGTTTCCGTCTGGCACCATACTCTTGACCCCTTTTACCTATTTCACATTTCCCCCATCCTCCTCCCCTCTGATAGCCTCTACTCTGTTCTCTGTATCTGTTTGTTTTTGTTTCATTAGATTTGTTTGTTTGCTTGTTTGTTTATTTAATATTCCACCTGTGAGTGAAATTATACAGTATTTGTCTGTCTCTGTCTTATTTTACTTAACATAATACCCTCAAGGTCCATCCATTTTGTTGTAAATGGAGAGATTTTATCTTTTTTATGGCTAATTATATTCCACCCCACATCTTCTTTATTCATTCATCCATCAGTGGCACTTAGAACATTTCCATATCTTGGCTATTGTAAATAATGCTGCAGTGAACACAGGGGTGCATGTATTTTTTCAAATTAGTGTGTTTTTATATTCTTCAGATAACTACCCAAAAGTGGAATAGCTGAATCATATGGCAGTTCTGTGCTTGACTCTTTGAGGAATTGCTAGACTGTTTTCCACAGTGGCAACAATTTACATTCCCACCAGCAGTATGAGGGTTTCCTCTTCTCCACATTCTCTCCAACACTTCTTATTTCTTGTCTTTTTGATAGTAGCCATTCTAACAGGTGTGAGGTGATGTCTCATTGTTTTTTTGATTTGCATTTACATAATAACTAGTGATGTTGAATATTTTTTCATGTGCCTATGGACATATATATGTCTTCTTTGGAAAAACATCTGTTTAGATCCTCTCTCCATTTTTAAATCAGGTTTTTTTTTTCTTTCTTTTTTTTCTGTTGTTGAGTTGTATGAGTTCTTTATATATTTTGGATATTAACCCCTTATCAGATATATGATTTGCAAATATCTTCTCCCATTTGGTAGGGTCTTTTGTTTTTTTGATGGTGTGCTTTGCTATGCAGAGAAACTTTCTAAGTTTGTAGTCCCATTTGTTTATTTTTGCTTTTATTTCCCTTTCTTGAGGAATCATATCAAACAAGATATTGTTAAGACTGATGTCAAAGAATGTAGTGCCTTTTTTTTCTTCTCAGAGTTTTATGGTTTCAGGTCTTGTATTCAACTCTTTAAACCATTTGGAGTTCATTTTTGTGTATGGTGTAAGATAGTGGTCTAGTTTCATTCTTTTGCCTTTGACTGTCCAGTTTTCCCAATACCACTTACTGAAGAGACTTTTCTTTCTCCATTGTATGTTCTTGGTGCCTTTGTGGTAAATAAGTTGTATATATATATGTGTGGGTTTATTTCTGGGCTCTCAGTTCTGTTCCATTGGTCTGTGTGCTTGTTTTTCTGCCAATGCTATACTGTTTTGATTACTATAGCTTTGTAGTATAATTTGAAATTGGGGCATGTGATACCTCCAGCTTCTCCCCCTCCCTGCCAGCGTTCTTCTGTGGGCTCTTTGGGGTCTTTTGAGGTTCCATACAAATTTTAAGATTTTTTGTTTTATTTCTGTGAATATGTCATTGGGATTTTGATAGGGATTGCATTAAATCTGTAGATTGCTTTAGATAATGTGGACATTTTAACAACATTAATTATTCCAATATGCAAGCATAGAATATTTTTCTATTTCTTTGTGTCTTCTTCAGTTTCCTTTAAACAATGTGTTATAGTTTTCGGCATACAGGTCTTTTATCTCCTTGGTTAAATTTATTCCTGGGTATTTTATTCTTTTTGATGTGATTGTAAATGGGATTGTTTTCTTAATTTCACTTTCTCTAGTTTGTCGTTAGTGTATAGATACACAAGATTTTTAATTTTGTACCCTGCAACGTTACTGTATTTGTTTATTATTTCTGATAGTTTTTCTGTGGAGTCTTTAGGGTTTTCAATGTATAAAATCACGTCATCCACAAATAGTGACAGTTTTATTTCTTTCTTTCCAATTTGGATGCCTTTTATTCCTTTTTGTTGCCTAGTTGCTCTGGTTAGAGCTTACTATGTTGAACAAGAGAGGTGAGAGTGGGCACACCTGTCTTGTTCCTGATCTTTGAGGGATAGCTTTAAGTTTTCACCTTTTTTATGTTGTGAGTTTGTTACCAAATTGAAGTAGCTATAGTTATTTTAATTCTTATTTACCCTTTTGACCTTTATGCTAATAATTATTTAACAAAATATTCTGACAGGGCATTATGACTTTCTGATTCTTTCTATTTATTGCTTCAATCAAAAGTTTGTGTACTTTTGTCTTTTCAAGTCAGGTAGAAGAGTTCCTTTCATTTTTTCTTCTAAGGCAGGTCTAGTGGTGATGTACTCCTGCAGCTTTTGTTTGTCTCAGAAAGCTTTTATTTCTCCTATATCTGAAGAAAAACTTCACTGGATAGAATATCCTTGGCTGAAAGTTTTTATCTTTCCACATTTTAAGTTTGTCATTCCACTCTCTCCTGGCTTGTAGAGTTTCTGCTGAGAAATCCTCTTATAGCTTAATGGAGTTTCCTTTTAGATTACTGTCTTTTTTTTCACCAGATGCCTTTAAAATTCTTTCTCTATCATTAACTTTTGACAATTTTTAACGTAATGGGTCATAGAGAAGGTCTTTTTGCATTGAGAAAATCAACTGTTGATTAGCTTCAGGGACTTGTATATACTGTTCCTTCCCCAAATTTGGAAACTTCTCAGCTATTGTTTCTTTAAATAAGCTCTCTGTTCCCTTCTCCCTCTCTTCTGGGATATCCATTGTCCTTATGTTGCCCTTTTAATGGAATCAGATAGTTCTTATGGAATTTCTTCATTTAAAAAAAAATTAGCTTTCTGTCCTCTTCTACCTGTATCATTTCTATATTTCTATCTTTGAGCTTGCTAATTTTGTCTTCTGTATGGTCTGCCGTATTTCCAGTGCTTTCAAATGCATTCTTCATCCATTTATTGAGTTCTTCAGCTCCAGAATTTCTGTTTGGTTCTTTTTTAGAGTTTCATTCTCTTTGGGGAAGAGAGTTTCCTGCTTATTATTAATTTTATTTCTGAGCTCAGTGAACTGCTCTTCTGAATTTTCCTGTAGCTCACTGAGTTTCTTCATAATAGCTGTTTTGTATTCTCTATCAGTTTGATCACAATTTTTTGTGACTTTGAGTTTGGTTTCTGGAGAATTGTTATTTTCTTTTTGTGATGCCATGTTACTGTAGTTTTCATGGTGCTTGATGGGTTGTTCTTCTGCCAGTGCATTAGTAGCAGTAAACAACTTTCTTCTTTAGGTAAAGCGTTTTTCTCATTGACTCTGACAATTCAACAGGTTGGTAATTTGAGGCATTTCTTTTGTTTTTCAGTAGGTGGTGCTATAGCACAAGATTTTAGTTTCTCTTACCAGCACTGCCTCTGGCTATTTTTGAGAATCTGCGCTTTCCCTCCTCCACTGCCTCTGCCAGAGGTATCACTGGTAGCCACATCATCAATGCTTATTTCTCTGGAGTCGTTGGTATCTTGCTGCTGCTGACATCACATGGGGGGAACTGGGATGGAGGGTACCTCCTCTGTATTTGGGGGTGCTTGCATCATGGGCACTGCTGCCTCAGCAGTGGGAGAGGGAGGGTGTGTGGGGGAACTGGGGTAGTTGGTGCTTCAACTATGTATGGGGCTGTCAGAATCGCAAGTGCTGCCTCCATGGGCAGGGTGCTGGAGTTGTGGGCACTGAGTGGCTAGAGGGACTGGGGTTGCAGGCCCTGCTGCCGTTACTGCTTGGTTCTGGATGGTTGTGGTTGCTGCTCTGGCTGGGAGGCTGGTATAATGTGTATCACCTCTGCTGCTCCTACTGGGTTTCCTGGAGCTGCAGGTTCAACCCTCCTCAATTGGGAGCCTGAAATTGTGGTCTCTTCCCTTGGTTCCATCTCCTCTATGTGTTTCACTCTGCTCACCTGCCAATGTATGGATGTGTGGATTTCTCTGGTGTCCTCATATGTTGGGCAGAGGAACATTTGTTGAGTTATGGATATTTTACTGGTTGTAGATTGAAGACGAGAGACAAAGGGAGTGTCTCATACTGCTATGATACTGACATCACTCTACCACACTTAGCAGCTTTAAATGACACAAATGTATTATTTCTCATTTCTGTAAGTCAGAAGTTCCAGTGGATTTGGCTGGGTCCTCTGCTTAGGGTCTCACAAAACTGAAATTAAGGCTTTGACTGGGCTGCGTTTCTCACTGGAGGCTCTGGGGAAGAATCTGCTTCCAGGCAGTCAGGTTATTGGCTGAATTCAGTTCCTTGTGGTGTATGACTGAAATTCACATTTTCTTATTAGCTGTCAGCTGGAGGCAGTCTTTGCTCCTAGGAACTACTTACATTCTTTCTCATGCTTTCCATGAGGCCCCTTTAACAGTGGTGAGCTGATTCCCAATTATGTTTCAAATCTCTCTGACTTCTGCGATATCTCCCTGACTTCAGCTAGAGAAGTCCTCTGCTTTTAATGACTCGTGATTAGACTGGGCCCATCTGGAAGATCCATGATAGTCTCTCCATTTTAAGGTCCATGATTTTAATTACATTTGAAAAGTTCCTTTTGCCATGCAAATCAGCATACTGACAGGTTCCATGAATTAGAACATGGACATATATTGGAAGGCCATTCTCCCTACTATATCAGTTGATTTAATGACTGTATTCAGGGTTCTGTGATTTAGTTGAAAATGATAAATTCTGTGTTGCATTTGTAACCCAGGCACAGTCAAAATGAAAATAAAAAATTATAGCACTACGGATTTTACTAGTAGCCAGAAACAGTTATCCTTACAAGCGGAAATGAGTAATAGAGGTAAAAGAAAATTTCTAGGGTTTTTAACATCTTCAATAGTTAAAAAAAAAGCCCTAGTTTGTACTATAGTAAAAGTGGAGACTACACCTATGTATTTCAGTTGATATTGCCTAGTGTAGCTTCAAACACTGCTGGCAGTTCCTGGAAGTCACAGTTATCCATAAACTGCCAGCAGTGTCTGAAGCTAGGTCAGGCCCTCCCCACTGGACATGTTGAACAATTATTACCTTCTTAAGTAAGGTTATCACAAACATACATGTCAAATTTGGTGAAAATCTGTCCATTTTCAAGTGATGCTGTAACAGCTAGCAGATGGAAACTATATTTATATAGATTAAGACATAAATGCTTTGCACAGCAATTATGATGCAACAGTCATGCTTGAAAAGCTTTAAAATCTCTAAAACAAACACAAGGTATTATTATCATCAATAACAACAATTAAGTTTTATGATTTTCATTGTAAGTACTGTCATTTTATTTGTGTCTATAAATAAGAAGGGATAAAATGTACTATCAAATATCTGTTTAATAGGGCTTAATTATTTATTTTGGGACTTTATAGTATATTTAATAAAATTAATGAGATTCTGATTACTTGAGCCTGCCACTCTCTTTAGCTGGAAAATCTCTTTGATAAGAAGTGAAGCAAGATTGCCAGTTTTCTTATGAGAATTACAGGGTTTGAGGATTAGTCAACTGAGAATTGGTGAGGTCCTCCTCTAATTAATGTCTTCCCACCGATGTTTGCCCTAATCTCTGCTTTTATTACATTTATTACAGTGCTTCAGTGGGATGTCTGTGTGGCAAGGAAGATCTATTAAATAAGGTTACTGTTTGGTTAGTGAAATAGCAATAAAGGTCCTAATTCTGTATTTGTTTCTTTGTTACTTCCTTTTAATTTAAAGAGTCACCTTGAGGGAAGTTCTTTTATAATAGACAGAACAACTGGACTAGAAGTGAGGAGCTCCATGAGCAGTCTTGGTTTTGTACTTTTGGGCAGGTCATTGAATCTCTTGTCCCTCAGTTTCTTAAATCATAAAATATAGTGTTTGGACAAGATGATCTGTAAAATCACTTTGGCCCCTAAATTAAACAATTTGCTGGTTTCAAGGAAACATTTTCAGAAATTGATAAGCAGAAACATTTTCAGAGTTTTATTTACTTCCCACTTAGATTTTTGCAATTATCTCTTAACTGGCTTTCTTGATACCATTATTTTAATGCAGCAACTATTCTACTAGATTTAGGTTCATAAAATGCTGCTTCATTCCATGTTCAAAACCTTCCACAGTAAGTCTAAATATCAAGGCTTCTTGACTTTTGATCTGATCTTAGCTTCCTTTTTTTCCTTTATTGTCTACAGAATTCTTCTTCATAACCCCACATTTCAGATGTTATTTTATCCTCCACATCTTTACTTATGTTATCTTATCTCCCTGATACCCTTCCTTCACCAACTCTACCCCCTTGCTCTCCAGCATTCAAGCACATATTTTTAATCCCACCTAGTGAAATTCTGGCTCATTTTTCAAGGTCAACTCAAGAACTATTTCCTTTACACAGTCTTCTACAGTTACTCCAACTGGGAGCAGTCTTTTCCCCTCTGAAATTCTACAAGACAATGTATTTACAATTCAATGATAAACATTTAGCACATGCTTGATGTACATGTTTTCTAGACACTGTCTTTGCCAATAGGGATAAAATAAAGAGGAAAAGTGGACATGATCTCTGTCCTAAGGAACCTTATAGTTCATGAGTGAGATAGTTATCAATCATAATTATACAAGTTGGGATAAGTTGGATGACAGAAAAAGTCTTACTTCACTTTTATTTACCTTTTTACTGTTTGAATCTCAGTCCCTATATTAAATTGTAAACTTAAGAAAAAATAGTTTTTATAAATCTCTGACAGAGTTAATTCATTTCTAAATACATATTTATAGATAAAATAAATGTTTGAACCTTTAGATTTGGGGTTATAAATTAAAAATGGTTTCCAAGATTGTTCTAGACCAGAGAATAATTGGGCATTTTCCTCTATTTCCTGCTGTTTTCAAAGTTGAATAGAAGTTAGATTAGATTAAGTACATAAATAATAAAAATCATGCATTTTCTTTTGAATCTAGGAAATTAATTTTGTCCACCCTGTTTTAAGTTTTGAAAATAACTTTTCATTGTCTTAAAGTAAATTTTTTGTTGTCTTAAAGTAATTTTTTACTGTCATATTTTGAGTAAGAGGTCCATCTTCATTTTAGAGGTAATCATTTTTCTTATGTGTATTTATAGAATACCATCCATGTATTTAGTACTGTGGAATTAGTTTTAGATGCTACAAAGTAGTTAGAGTTAGTTCAATAAACATTTTTTGAATGCACACTGGACTCTCACAGTACGATATTTGGCTTTGAGCATGGATCAGACAAATTTATACCATCTGAAACCTGCAGTTTGGTGGGGGAGGCAGAAACAAATATTGATAATATCAAAATTTTGGATCCAAATATGGATATTTCATTAGTGAATATGTTTATATAAATTCCAACAACAAAGTTCTTAGAATTAAGAGCTGCACAGTGTGAAGGTAATGAAAGTTCTAAGCAATGCTGTGGCCAGAGATTTACCTCATTGTGTCGTCTGGTTTTTTAAGATAATTTTATTTATTTATGTATTTGGTAACAGGAATGGAAATACTTTATGAAGTACTTTGAGCTATGATGAATACTTTCAATTTAATTTTTGGGGGTATAATCCATTGATTACTGTATTCACAGGCCTGAAAGTCTGGCTTTGTAGATTTACAATAGTTTTCTATTACTAGGGAGGAAATTTATCAGAGTGGTTAAGCTCTGAACTCTAGATTCAGACAGGGTTGGGCTAGTATTAAAATCAAGGCTTCATTGCCTACTGGTCGCATAACAGTAAAAAAAGAACCATGTTTCTCTAAATCTCAATGTTCTTATTTGTAAAATGGAGATAACAGATCTACCTCACAGTAAGTGCTAAAGAAATGTAGTTATACTTTATCTTCTTTTCAACCAAAATTTAATTTGAAAATGGAAGACCTTTATTTGTGTTTAAAATACTTTCAATCTGATGCTGAAATAAGGACACCTTGATTTGGTAAAGCAGAGATAATTAAAATGGAGCTAAGAGTATTTGGCCCAAAGAACTAAAACTAAGGCACCTGTTTGAGTTTATACGTACATGGTCGGGTTACACCCAAATGCTTGTTACTGCTCAAAGGAGCATACATTTTAAAGAAGATGGGGATTTCTTAATGATAGGTTTTCATTTGTTTAATTTTGCTTACTGAATCATCATGTGATGCTCGTGAAATGATAAGGATATGTCTATAGGGTATCTTTTTAAGAAAAAGAGGCATAAAAGCACCACAGATCCAGAATTGTGAAGGTAGAAAGAAGCTTTTAAATTTAGCATTACAGGAAACCTACTGGGCAAGAGAAGAAAAAGAGAAGTAGGTAAAGAAGTAGGTAAAGTACCTTATAGTAGGTAAAGGCTATAAGTAGCCCTTAGTCCAATAAATTTTATTATTTTCCGTTTGTAATGTGCATTTAGAGAAATATCTCACAACCAAGTGGGAATAATATACTCTTTCCACATTAATATTTTCTAAAATATGAAAATTATAAAATATAAATTTTGTTAGCAAGGGTTTCAGAAATCTAAAAATTAAGGTTATATAAATTTCTTTGTTGAGGTGAAGCCACACAAATTCTAGAAATAAAACTAATTTCAAATAAGTACTGTTTTGGTAAGGCTGAGTTTATTCAAATTAGGTTTTTGTTTTTTTCTGCTTATTGAAGGGCGGAATATAGAGGTATTGAAGTGAATTTATAAAGAAAATAAAACATAAATGTTCTATCATTGATTCTTAACTCTCAGCAGTTTTAACTCACTACCTGGAAGTGTGACCCATAATATTCAAGATGTCATCTTATAACCCTGGGTTTTATTGTATTCTTTACCTAAGCTTGTGATGGTAAAATACTGTGGGTAAATTTCAGGTGGAAACAAATGCCAAATGGAGAGAGAGAAAGAGAGAAAATCTGGGTGGGGGGAGGGAGAAGGAGTGAGGAGAGAAAAGGAGAATAAAGAAAAAATGTTATCAAAAGCCCTAATAAAACAATCAGGAGGCAATATGAGATCATCATGTATATCATATCTGCCGTCTTGAGAAAACTAAGGGGACCTCTGTTTCCAAGATAGTCTAGAAGGGATGGATATCTTATTTTGAAGGGACATTATTTCCTTTTAAAGTGTAAACTTAGGTAAATCTCAAGGTGACTAGAACAATATGAGAAATAAATTCTTTTAGTATCATACCCTGAAATGCTTGCAAGATTTTATTTGTATGGAATCTTCAGATCCATGGTAATAATCAGTGAAATAATAATATGAAATTTTTATTGATAGAAACTATTAGTAATGGTTAGCTTTGCAATTATTCGCATATGGTGAACAAACGCAGCAGTGTTGACTTGTCTTGATCATCCTATGTTGAGACTTAATTAAGCTAAGTGTAAACAGTCTCCTTTGATTGAATACTGTGGATTGATTTAGAATTCAAAGATCCTTAATTCAAAGTAATATAAGATGTAAAAAGGCTTTGATTTTCATGTGCCATTACTTTTCCTTCTATTGTAGTCTGTGTTGAAAATGGGAAAGTGGACTTTCCTGTGAAGTTTCCAGGTTTCCAGATTAAGGGACTACAGAATAACTTTTGTGAAAATAGGTAGTCATGAAGCAACTTGTTTTGTAATTATATTCCCCAGCATCCTATTTTGGGGATAGCTAAATTTATGAAGAATGTATTATTTAATACTTATAACACATTTTGAAAACCTGAACCACACTGTTTCAACTAGGCAACTGTTGAAAAGTAAGTACTAGATTTATTAGCAGTTATTTTTGCAAAGATTCCATTTAATAATGTTGGTGTACCCTCTGTAATTTATTTGATTAATAATATTTGATTTGAACCCAAATGATGACTTCTCACATATATGACAGAACTAATGAACTGTGAAAGAAGAACCGTTCAGATGGTCACCAATAACCACTGCTTTGTTAATCCTTTAAATAAACTAGAGCTCACAATGTGTCCCTTTGAAGTCATAAATAATGTATATTTTTCTTTTGACTTTTAATAAGCCAGTAGGGTTCATCTCACAGTCTCCAAACACATATATTTTATTATGGGCCTCTGCAGTTTACTTTAATTAGTGTGTCTGAGTGCTTTGGGAGACTTAGCCCTACTGAAAACAAACAGAGTCTTACCATCTATAAAACATTAGCTCCCTTTGGTTTATCCTGACACAGCGGGGGAAGCTCAGTGAGAAACACATGGTGTAAGTAAACACTCATAATTGCATTAGCATTCTCTGGTGGATTGGTAATTCAAGCTCTGTTCCATGATATTGTAAGAGCAGTTAGAACAGGTTTACCAGTCTTGTGGTCTGCTGGGGATTTCATCAAATTCCATGTGAACAGAACTTTAAGTGACAAATCTACTGGAAACAGAGTATGAGAGAAGAAGGCACGCTGTAAAATGGAAGCTTAGTATAGGCAATATAATTTTGTTTTATTTCTGATGTAGCTGTGAGGTTTTTCAGTTCTAGTTGCCATTTCTTTTCCCATGTTATTTAATATCAAAGTTGGTTTCAATCTGTTCTTCGGATATGGCCACTCTGTTGACTTTGTACAATACTGTAGAAGACAACTGATTGATTAAAATTTTCATTTTTCAAATATCTGTTTTGGTATAATAATACTCAAAGATACTTGCCAATAAAATAACCATGTTACTGATTGTTGATGGAATGAATGTATGATTTAAAAAAAATAATTTGTAGTTAAACTTGTATGTTTGGTGGAGTTTTTGTATGTATAAGCCTAGTGTACATTATCAATCTTATGCTTTTAATTTTAATCTTCTAGCAGTTGCTTAGAATAATACATGGCCAATATATATGGAAGGGTAACAGGAATGTAAAACACTCCCTAGTGGGATGAATCTGGTGGACCTGGATAAAAAAACTGAAACTGTATCAATAAGCACAAATGGTTTGGCTATTTGAATGACTTCACCAGTAGAAAATTGTTCAATTTACCTATTTTTATATATCTTTCCATGTTTTGTGTGTTTTACTGCTTTTGGATTTACTTTTGTTTTTCTTTTGTTGAATTTTGGTTATGTTAGTTGAAATAGGCAAACTAGTTTGCTTAGGGTATCTCTTAGGCACTTCAGAAAAAAAGTCACATTAAAATTTTGATTGAAATGACATTATTTAGTGCCTTCTATATGCAGTCTACAAGTGCTGTTCCTTAGAAATATAATGCAAGAAATATAATTTTACATTTTCTAGTGACCATGTAAAAAAAGTAGAAAGAAATGTGAAATATCTTTTACTAATATATTGTTTAACCTGATATATTCAAAATATTATGATTTCAACATGTAATCAATATAAAAAATTTAAGGACATATTTTATATTTTTTGTACTAAATCTTTGAAATCCAGTGTGTATTTTGCTCTTAAAGCACATCTCATTTGGGGCTAACTACATTTGAAATGTTCAATAGCCACAGGTAGCCAGAGGCTACCATATTGGACAGTACAAGTTACACCTTTTCATGCAAAAGAGGTAAATGGATGGTGAAAAATAGAACTATATTGAAATTTTAAAAAAATTGCAAAAATCTATATTCTTTATTATATACGCATATCCTTAAGCATTATTCTTTCTGCAACTGAAATCCTTCGTCTGATTTGTAAATTGTAATTTATCTATTTTATTCTACCCTTTTTTCTCAGACTTGATGTTATTTCATCGTTTGCTTTCACTGTTTTATGTTTTGAAAACTATTCAGATAGTGTGAATTCTTAAAGATGTCATTTTTCACATTGATGTCTATGATGGCAAATTGAGATATTATTGATATGAAACATTTACTTAAGTAATAAAATGAGTTATGTGGAAAAGATTTTCAAGCATAGAAAAGAGACTAATTATGTTTTTCAGATTGTACCATACTGTTTTTGGATTTCTTTCATTGGTGAAGTCCTCAGTTTGGAGGCAGTGAATTGCCTAGTATTGAAACAATGTGAAAGAGAAAATTTTGGAGCTTTAAAATATATTAGCAGTGTGAATAGCAGAACACTATAAATTACTTTTCCTCCCAAATTCCCATGTTTTAGAAGTTCGTTTGCTTTCTATATAGAACATATTTTAAAAATTTGTTCCACATACTGCAGGGTGTATAGTTTAATGTGAACCTTATTGCTTAAGAAAAATTTCTTCAAAGTATCCCTTCATATTTAAGGGGAGAAAATCTAAGATTGAGTCTTACTAATAATCAATAAGTAGGCAAATCAAAAGAAAACTTACAAGTTTCTGATCCATAACTTGCTATTTATGCAAAGATATTTCCATCTGGCTTTACCTGTTCAAACCTATACCTTTTCTATCTATACCTATTTTATATGAGTTCAACTTACAGAGCACAAATATTTGACTACTTTCAAGTATGTATAGTGCTGCTGTGAAAAATCATGCAATATTAATGTCTCTAGGTGATTCATTTTAAAAATGAAAATTGTTGAAAGTACATTTTAGAAAATGTTAGAAACTTATATGGTGGTTCAAATTATTGCTATTTAATTTTGGGGTCCAATTTTACTCAAAATGGATATTTTTATTTATCAAGTTTTGCTGGTCACATTTCTCTATGGCTATAATTTATGCCACATTTTTAAATACCCGAGTGTCTTCAACTTCTTTTAATTTGTTTATATAATGTAAATTCAAATGTGTATTTAAAAATTTCATATATAACTGAATCCTATATAATATATAAATATATTTTACACATTATATAGACTCTAAACATGTAAATAAAATAAAAATCTGTCATTTATAAAGTGAAAGTGTAGATGATATTTAACTTGCATCACAGATGGGCTTAAACTATAAATACATTTTTCATGTCTACTAGTAATGTATTTTGAAGATTTTTTACATAAAATCTAACATGAGAGTCATTACTCAAATATATTATTATGTCATTATAAATATTTAATTGGCAAATCTAATTTTATGTTGACTCCTGGAAATTTTTGAATTCCCATATTCAAAAATATATTCATATATAATCTTATTATATAGGATTCAACCTCTTAGAATCAAAAGGTTGATAACCTAGGAAATAAATACTATTTAAATGGAAATTTTCTCATATTACGAGGCTTACTAAAGGCTCTGTCGGTATATATAACAGTTTTTAAAAATCATAACACAACCTTAGTTTTGAAAAGATATTCTTCACATGAAGATTTAATTTGTAGAACAAACTACTTTATGTTTTTCTACAGTTTATGCAGGCTCTTTGTTTATGTAATAGGATTATTAAAATCCCATGAAGGAAATCAATCTGTCAAAATTTTCAAGATTTTATTTGATAACGAAGTGAACAATGCTAAATAATTCTTTGAATTATCTCTGTAAACTTGTTTGAAACTAGGTTTGCTTTGAAATTGCTCAGTGTTTGCCTGCTGCCAAAGCTGAACTGCCCGCTAAGCACACCCACAGGCTTAAGCAAGGTGCCTGACTGACTAGAATGGTTGGTGAGGAATCAAAAATATGCTTTAATCCAGTGTTCATTTTCATATCACAAAAGGTGCCACAGAATGATTGCCATGTGCAAAAGAAAAAGGCAAGCACAATTAAAAGCCAGGTTTCTAATCCCCTTTGCCTGGGTTTAGAACCAGAGCCAAAAGAAATAGTGTTTTAACAGGTACATATGCCCTCGGGGGAAGCACGCCCGACCACCTAGCTGGTGAGATGAAAAGATACCACGACTGAGTTATATCAGTGGCCAACAAATTGTGCCCCAACTGCTGTGGCTGACAAGAGACCGTAGAACCAGTGGGTGGCCAACAAAAGCTCTGTTTTGTGACAGTGGGCAGACAAGTGCTGAGCCAATCAAATGCTATCTTTTCCGCTTATAGCTTCTGTCTTAGCAGCCAAGACGTAGATCATCAGTATGTGAGAAAATCGTAGAGTGAGTGCCTGACATTTGTGTGGAAAGCTATTTCCAAATGATTGAAGGGCAGTCTGAGCTGCTAACCACTAATTAGCCTAATTGACACCAGATTGAAAGGGATGACTCAGCTGTTGAAGAAACACTGCCTAATGGTAGTGTTGTGTCTCAGCTGCTTGAATGAGAAGTGATTATTAATTGTACCCTGTGGAAAAAGAAACTGCTGTATTATATTAATATTGGGGAAGTAGAGGATTAAACTTCTTATTAATCTGACTGTAAGCTTGCCCCACCCTGCTGGCCCTCTTGTCATCAGGAATAGCTGACACTGGCTAAGTGACTTAAGCTCTATTATTTCTCCACTGAGGATTTTGCAGACAGGTTGAACTGCGAATCAACCAGTTTTCTGAGAGCAGCAACTCTACAAAAATATATCTAAAATCGAAGACAAAGCCTAAAACTCAATAGTGGGTACTGAATAAGTGCCCACTTGAAGAACACAAGTTTATGTGGTTAGTATTATTTTTTGCACACAATAAAACAGTATTTTAAATTAATCAGTAGAAATTTATCTTCTATCCTAGATATTAATTTCCAATTGCTGGATATAATAGTTGCTCAGTAAGTGTCTGCTGAAGGAAGGAAAGAAGGAAGAAATCTTGAAGGTACTACCAGTCATAGATTCATATATGACCAAACACTTGAGAAGTAAAATTGACTTTAGTTGCATTTGTTTTCTTATCTTGAGAAACTAATTTCTGGAACCAATAAGAAGGTAGATTTTTGAAATGCAACTCCTGTTATCTAGGAAGGCTGTGGTTTTCTCTTTCTCTGTAAGTTGTTAAGGATTCCATTGCTTCTTTAATGAGATGGTGACTGTGTTTATAATTGTGGGATTAGAAGGACCTCTACAGGCTATCTGGGGTTTGGGCAAACTTACAACAGTTGTAGGAAAAATGGAGGAGCTTCTGCCTTCTCCAGTACATTTGAAACTTTCGATTCTGAAGGAGGCTTCTGAATTAAAATGTCGCAATGATAAAAACAGATCTAATCAAGACTTCAAAAATTTACTTAGGAAAGCTCATTAGGGACGACAAAATTTAATCCTACTGTCATAACAACTACAACCACAAAGTTCATAAAGATTTGGTTTAGCAGTTGAGAAATAGCATTGTATTTTCTGGTCCCTAACAAGATGTAGAGTTGAATGAAATTATGTCAGATGTAGTTGATTTGTAAGATGACAATGAGATGTGTTCTAAGTGAACATTTTTTCAATTAGATGGGATATCAAAGTGCATTTAGAATCTAGAATAGTGATTTTGATCTTATAATATCTATTTATTCATTCACTCATTTGTTCACTCAGTAGAGTTCCTTCAGCATGTATTCAGGTATATAAATCTCTAGGCTAAGGGTCAGATTAGCTATTCAGAGCCTATTAATTTGTAATGTAGATTAAATCAGTATAATTTCAAAGATGGTGGTAGAAAATAATAATTGTAATGCTGCTTACAAAATAAAAGGATACAATTTGGATTCCTTTCTTTAATAAAACACGTGAAATCATAGAATTTCCCCCTCCTCAGAAATCTCCTTATTTTCCATATGAACTCAAAGAAGAGATCTACAAGTATAATATCAAAACCTATGAAAATATGAGGCTGGTTGTTGGCTTCCCAATTGGAGCAAGTTTCTTAGTAGTGATTATGCATTTCAGTGGTAACATGATTATAGTGCTGGTGGAGAGAAAAAAGACAGGGGAAGTGTTGGGAGAGTAGAAAGTTAGAAAAAAAATAGTACTTGAGTGTAATTCTAAGCCAGGTGCTTTCTTCTATTACCATTTTTTCAGATGCTCACCTGGCCTCCTGGAGTACAGGAATGTTCTTCCCGGTGAATCTGGGCTTGGAAGTTTGAAGCAATAGTGACAGTACAGACAGCAGTGATTTTGGACAATTTTAGGAATATAGTATTTTCCCTTACCTGCAGTTTAGCAGCTTAATTCTTCTATTGACTTAAAATCAGATATACTTCCATAGCATTCCCTTCCATAATGGCCTTCCTATTACTTATATTGTATAATAGCTAAGGATACATTATGGAGGTACAGTTGTATTATAGACACTTCCTTCTAAGGGACTATTCATAAAAGGGTATCAAGATTGAGAGAGGAGGGAATATTCATTTACTTATTCAACAAACACATATCCATCCCTTCCCTGTGCCAGGCATTTGTCTGTACACTTCCTATGTGAAACCATTCATGGTGGCCCTACGGGTGAGGAGGTGGAAAAGAACTTTGGTAGGAAGCTTTGAAATCACCACAGCCTTGCACGTTGAAATGTACTTTAGGGAGTAGTTATAGTTATTTTCCTTCCTTTTGACTCTAGCCCTGCTGCTAGGAAATAACAGCAGCAATTGCTCTGGGCCTACAGAGCAACCAGGAAAGTTGCTTTTTCCTTTCCTTTCCTTTCCTTTCCTTTCCTTTCCTTTCCTTTCCTTTCCTTTCCTTTCCTTTCCTTTCCTTTCCTTTCCTTTCCTTTCCTTTCCTTTCCTTTCCTTTCCTTTCCTTCCCTTCCCTTCCCTTCCCTTCCCTTTCCTTTTTCCCTTTCCTTTCCTTATCATGGTATTGTCAAGATGTGCTAAGTGAAGAGGGAGAATTTGGGCCCTTAATATCATGGGTTCAGGGAAAGAGGTTTAAGATCAAAAGCTCAGCAGACAATTGGACTCAGTTTTCCAAAGAAGAGGGAGAAATGGTGGAAAGAAGGAAAGAAGTGATAACTGGGGTGCTCTTGATTTTTTTGATAGTCATGATTGTGGCTATTTGGAGTGAAAATCTGGAATGTCACTGAATTTCAGAGTTATCTATTCATGATTGCTATGAAGTGGCTCATAGATGCTCTCAAGAGCTGGCTGTGCACATCTCTTCCCAACTCTGAAGTTAGTGACTCTTTCAGTACCTTGATATTGGCCATAGTGGGAATATTTGCTCCCTGGAAATTGGCAAATGCTACAAATCAGGGCTGGGCTTCTCTCCACCCTAGAGAGCTGGTTGTTAACCATTGACCAGCACACCACTGGCTGTAAGAGATTTAGGATCTCAGTGAATCATTCAGCCACCTACAACCACACTGATGACAAGTTTCCGCAATTAGTGCTTAGCTCTTGAAACAAGATAAATCCGATCTAAGTCACTTGAAGACACTAGGAAACCTAGCTGCAGCAGTTGCCACATCAGTGATACATAGACCAGTAATATGGCAATTGTTAAATTACATCACACTCAGGTAAACCACAAATAGTTGAGACCTTGTAACATTAAACAGAACACTTCATTGTTCATAAAAGCATCAATATTGAAGGAAGTTGTTTCAAATTAAAGCATTGCTAAGATCTTAAAGGAGAGGCATTTTTGAAACAAGAAGCAAAGGAGAAAAATGTGTGCTGAAATTGTTAATGCTCCCTTGTGACAGCTGCAAATAGGAGTACTTCTGGCATTGCTTTTGAAAATTTTACAGTATAAGCTTATCTGAGTCCTTAATGGTTAGGGATATTAGTATACTTTATCTTCCTTGATTTTTTTATTTTTTTTTAGGTTTTCTGGTTTAGTTGCTTCCATGATTCGTATTATGATTGTTTTTGCTTGGCAAGGTATTCTAATCTCATTTCCATAAAAGTTGCCTAGAAGAATGTAGAATTGTATACTTTGTATAAAGATGTATACCTTGTATACCTTCTGTATACCTTGGATTGGAGCTAATGAAAATTTATTTTGGACCAAAGATATTTAGTCTCTCTAGTGTTGTGGCTCTCTTACAGTTTCTTGAGTAAGTTTAAAAATAGTTGAAAGTTAAGGTATATATGTATATAATTACATATACATTATATAATTACATATATATTTATAAGCATTTAAAAATATATATTAACATTCTGGAAATGGGATGGGATAAGTGTTTTTTAATGTATACGTTTATGTTGTCTGAATTGATTACTGTATATATAGACATATATATATATACACATGTATTAGTTGAATACTTTCAAGCTTCATTTTTGCAATGCTGCCCTCACTCACCCCCACCTCCAATGCAATAAGAAATGCAATGAAAGAAATTAAGATGAGAGTGTAGTATATAAATGGCTTTGTGGTTTCTGCTTTTATTTGTCAAAAGAAACAATTTTTTTATGCTTTCCAAGATCTAAATCATTATCATTTTTTTTCCTGTTGTTTCTATTTTTATACCAATTAAAATAATCATTATATCTATTTCCCCAATGAGATTTTGGCAAGATATTTCTTCCGCTCTGCTAATGTGTTGATATTCACATGGAAGTTTTCAGTAGTCCAGTTTTGAACTGAAATTTATTATTCTGTCAAGAGTTTCTTGTCTTGAAATCTTAATGGCATAAGCCAATATGCCTAACTGGAATAGTTTACGTAGTCACGCTTTTGTCTGTCATCTGGTTTGTAAAGCAAGGGAAAATACAGTTGAAATGGTTTTATTTATTCTAATTCCAGTGGATTACTTAAGTTTTTATATTGACACAACATGAATTGTGAGGGTAATATTTTTCCATTATTATAAAAAATACGAGTAATTCAAGTGACAGTTGAAAAAGGCAGTAGGAACACATCCAATAAAGGAAGATTCCAAAACTTACTATACTTTAAGCACCTTTTAACAAGATGAAAGTAACAATTTAGAGTTTTGGGTCAGAAAAGCAGTTTGAGATATGCCGTTACCAGATCACCGCAGCTTTTATCATTCAAGAGCTATTTCAGATCTCTTTGCGGTATGTTTGGCAATACACTTAAAAGATTAATACTTAAGCTACTAATAATCTGGCTTCAAGCAATTGTCTGTCTGTCCATTCAGCTGTCTCTTTTTTCTTCTGTTTTCAGAAACCCCAAAATGAACAGCATGAAACACAACAACAACAAAAAAGGAAGAAACCATAATCCCCCTTGGAGTTTTTCCCCTAAACTTTCAGACAGCTGTGATATTCCTGAAGGCTAATGTACTCTGGGCTCTATTTCAACACTCATTTTTAAAGTTTTTTTTGGGGGGTGGGGTGGGATAGAGGTAGGGGACAGGAGGTTATGTGGAATGGAATCATTTTGAAATTTCCATGACCTCTTTTGTGTTTTACTCTGTCCTTTTCAGTGTTTTAATTTAGGTTAGGGAAGACAGATCTCTTAGAGTTTTGAAGTTTGTTTTTCGGTGGATTAACTTGATGGAACATCGCTTTTGCGAGTCCAGAAGACAAAACTAATTTGAGTTGTTGTAAGGGCAGAGGCAGTTTACAAAGTAATAGACATTTATTTAAAATCATTTGATTTTAAAAAGTATAACATTCATTTAAATTATAAAAAATAGAAAATATGAACAGTTAATAGATGGTTCAGTTCTGTCATATTTGAATTTTGTTTGCTTGCATAAGCAGTCAGAAAAATAGATTTTACTTTCCCTATTAATACTAATGTTAAAATTACTGAGTAAGTATATGAATGCTCTAGCGTTCTCTGATGCATGATAAAATATTCTTATATTGATATTTAATGAAGCCTTTTTCATTTATATTTTTATAGCATTTTCATTTCATTGCTCTAAAATAACTGACTATACACTAGATAGCTTATATGTACAATACACAATACTAGATATGTTTGTGTGCACATATATGTGTAGGGAATACATGTATGTATTATATGCACACGTATATCCAGTGTTATGTATATCATTAATGGTCCTAAAACTATGTTTTAACCTTAAATATTAAACACATGAGGCTGGTTTTTCATATTTTTTCTACTTCTCTCAATGCCTTAAACACAGAAGAGACATTCAGTTATATTTGATTACCTGATTGATTGAATTTTTGTCTCCGATGAGCTGGGTAGCCTTGAGCAAGTCAAGTTTCCTCGTGGTAAAAGTAAGCCAGTTCAATAGGATTCCTGAGATTCTTTTTTGTTTTTTGGATTCTCTGTGATCATCCCTAAATTAAGTATTCAGATTAATGTAAATGAGTTTCTTGAAAAGTCTGTAAATGAAATATTTGGCCAGGTAAAGATGAGGTACTTAAGATCTCTAGAACATGACCAAAGTAGCAAAGACTGTGGAATATAGATGGCACCACAGAGAAAGACTGTGCAGTGTAGTTTTTTGTACTTGGTCATTTCCTGTCTCATGACCGATTTTCCCCTGATAGGTGCTCCCTCCCAAGGTGGCATCTTTTCTTCTGCTCTACTCTGGCATATGGGAATCACTCATTTCCCAGTTCCTCTCAGGCCTGAAGTCTCTGGGAGTGAGAGTATCTTTTCATTTCCACATACCTGGCCATCCACTGGGCTGTTTCCCTGTGGATCTATCTTTAGCAGAGAATCTGGGGACTTCATAGGTCTAGGTTTTTTTTAATTTTTTTAATTTTTTTTTAAATTTTATTTCTTTATTTCTTGGCTACTTTGGGTCTTCGTTGACTGCTTGTGGTGGCTTCTTTTGTTGTGGAGCACGGGCTCTAGGGGCACTGCTTCGGTAGTTGCGGCACACAGGCTCAGTAGCTGTGGCACACAGGCTCAGTAGCTGTGGCACACGGGCTTAGTTGCTCCGCGGCATGTGGGATCTTCCCGGACCAGGGCTTGAACCCGTGTCCCCTGCATTGGTAGGCGGATTCTTAACCACTGTGCCACCAGGGAAGTCCCTAGGTCTAGGTTTTAAGGCTGGAAGTTTATGCAATCTGGGGGGCCCTTTTTTAGACAAAGAATACAAAATTAGGCCAAAGAGAAACATTTATTTAAAATGAGAGGAGGTGTAACAAATTTCAAAAGTTGAAAATCTAGAAAATAGTATAATATTTTAATTGACTGGCACACGTTTATACCTTTCCCCACACATTTGGCTGCATAATTTCGGATTGCCTCTTCCTATGATTGAACAATATTGTAATACCAATTTCTGTAGAGAAAATGGAAAGATAATTTTGTCTTTTCTCTGGCATAATAGGTCCAACTTTTCATTACTGATAGTTTAGAAGAGTTTCTCTTCACTTCACACAATGTTATTGGTCATCTGATGTAAATGTTTAAGGTTGTTAAATTTGAGAAAACTTTTATCAAATTTCTTTCATGAGTGAGCAGTAGAATTTCAGATGTGTGAAATTTTCTTGTGCAGCGACCAATCTGAAGTCTTTTTGACTTGATGACATTCTTTTATTTCTTCTTAAAAATTTTAAATTGTAGTAGCGTTGATATACAATATTATATGTTATAGGTGTACAATATAGTGATTCACCATTTTTACAGGTTATACTCCAGTTATAGTTATTATAAAATATTGAATTAAAACTATATTCCCTGTGCTGTACAATATATACTTGTAGCTTTTTCTATGCCTAATAGTTTGTACCTCTTAATCCCCTACTCCTATTTGCCCCTTCCCCCTTTTCTCTCTCCACTGGTAACCACTAGTTTGTTCTCTCTATCTGTGAGTCTGCTTCTTTTTGTTATATTCATTAGATTGTTTGTATTTTTTCGATTCCACATGTAAGTGATATCATACAGTACCTGTCTTTGTCTGACTCATTTAACTTAGCATAATGCCCTTCAAGTCCATCCATGTTGTTGCAAATGGCAAAATTTTTTTCTTTCTTATGGCTGAGTAGTATTGCATTGCATTTATATACCACACCTTCTTTATCCATTCATCTGTTGATGGACACCTAGGTTGCTTCCATATCTTGGCAATTGTAGGTAATGCTACTATATTTAAAGCATACAATTTGATAATTTTTTCTTATTAGTAAGGTATATATGGCAATCCCAATCTCCCAATTCATCCCACCCCAACCCCCACACCCTTGCTTTCCCCCCCTTGGTGTCCATATATTTGTTCTCTATATCTGTATATCTATTTCTGCCTTAGAGACTGGTTGATCTTACATTTTTCTAGATTCCACATGTATGCGTTAATATACAATATTTTTTTTCCTTTTCTGACTAACTTCACTCTGTACAACAGTCTCTAGGTCCATCCACATCTCTACAAATGTCCCAGTTTCATTCCTTTTTACAGCTACATAATATTTCTTTGTATATATGTACCACATCTTCTTTATCCATTCATCTGTTGATGGACATTTAGATTGCTTCCATGACCTGACTATTGTAAATAGTGCTGCAATGAACATTGGGGTGCATGTGTCTTTTTGAATTATGGTTTTCTCTGGATATATGCCCAGGAGTGGGATTGCTGGGTCATATGGTAGTTCTATTTTTAGTTTTTGGAGGAACCGCCATACTATTTTCCACAGTGGGAGCACCAATTTATATTCCCACCAACAGTGTCCCAGGATTCCCTTTTCTCTACATCCTCACCAGCATTTGTTATCTCATGTGTTTTTGATGATAGCCATTCTGACAGGTATAAGGTGCTATCTCATTGTAGTTTTGATTTACACTTCCCTGATGATTAGTGATGTTGAAAATCTTTTCACGTGCCAGTTGGCCACCTGCGTTTCTCTTTGGAAAAATGTCTATTCAGTTTTTCTGCCTGTTTTTTAATCAGGTAGTTTTTGTTGTTGTTGTTGTTGTTGTTTTTTTCGATGTTGAGTTGTATGAACTGTGTATATATGTTGGATATTAACCTCTTATCAGTCATATCACTTGCAAATATTTTCTCCCATTCAGTAGGTTGTCTTTCATTTTGTTGATGATTTCCTTTGCTGTGCAAAAGCTTTTAAGTTTAGTTAGGTCCCAGTTGTTTATTTTTGCTTTTATTTCCTTTGCTTTAGGAGACAAATCCAGAAAAAATATTGCTACGATTTATGTCAAAGAGTGTTCTGCCTGTTTTCTTCTAAGAGTTTTATGGTTTCCAGTCTTACATTTGGGTCTTTAATCCATTTTGAGTTTATTTTTGTATATGGTGTTAGAGAATGTTTTAAAATTTCATTCTTTTATGCATAGCTGTTCAGTTTTCCCAGCACCATTTATTGAAGAGACTGTCTTTTCTCCATTGTATAGTCTTGCCTCCTTTGTCATAGATTAATTGACCATAGGTACGTGGTTTTATTTCTGGGCTTTCTGTCCTGTTCCGTTGATCTATATTTCTATTTTGGGGCCAGAACCATATTGTTTTGATGACTGTAGTTTTGTAGTATAGTTTGAAGTCAGGGAGCCTGATTCCTCCAGCTCTGTTCTTCTTTCTCAAGATTGTTTTGGCTATTCAGGGTCTTTTATGTTTCCTTACAAATTTTAAAATTATTTGTTCTTGTTCTGTGAAAAATACCATTAGTATTTTGATAGGGATTGCATTGAATCTATAGATTGCCTTGGGTAGTATGGTCATTTTAACAATATTAATTCTTCCAATACAAGAATACTGTGTGTCTTTCCATATGTTTGTGTCATCTTCAATTTCTTCCATCAGTGTGAGTTAATGACATTCTCTATCCACATTGCTAAAGGTCCTCCTGTGGGTGTTGTGAGAATCTCATGTGGTTATGAGGCCCAAAGCTTAAATATCATTTCTTCATGGTAATTCCATCTCTGGTGATAATGTTGGCCAAAAAAGACTTTGGAGTTAGACACATGCATATTCAAACTTCAGTATCGCTACGTATTAGCTATATGACTTTAGGAAAATCATTTAACTTCTTTGAGCTTCATTTTCCTCAGTTCTAAAATGGGAATATTAACAGTATCAACCTCACTGGATTGTTTTCAGCATTAAAAGTAATAGTGTGTTCTCCAAAACTGGTAGTTCCTTCTTTCACTCTCTCCTTCACAGTATTTTCTAATCTGAATTTTAATAAGGCTTTTTGGAAACCAGGTCTTTGTGCCAAAATTGGATGAGATTTTTTATCATCGCGTCTAGCTATTTGTGAAAGATATATGGGGACAAAATTGGGACATTTGTGAAGATAATATACATAAACTTTTTGAGTGCCTAATATGTATACCAACTGCTTTCCCATGTATTATTTTGGCTCACATATCTTGGACGTCCTTGTCTATGCAACCATAAGTGCACACACATAGAATCACTCTCTCACATGACTATCTCCTTTTCTTACCATCACCAGGGTCTAACGGTATCTAAATATAGTTATTAATGAATAAATGAATTAGTAGTCTATAATCCTACAATAACTTGGATAGAGAGGCTGACCTCACTTTTATAAGTAAGGCCTCTGATATTGGTAATATAGGTAAACAGGTAAACCCACCTATGTATGTTAGCATAGTTCATGAGACCTAATCAAACAAACTCTTTCTAAATTCTTCCTCTTTCTATTGCATCTTGCATCCTCCACAAATTTTGATACTCCTCAAGTCACTCCTTGTAAGTAGATGCTTAGTCCATATACTTTGGATGGGTCTTCCTGAAATACATTTTAGTCTTTAAGTACCTCTTTTTGATATGTTCCATTCATTATTAATCAATTATAAGAACATCATGCATTTACATTGTAGAGATTTAATGAGGTCTTTTAAAAAAAATCATCTCCACAGTTTTTATTACTAAACAGTTTTACTCAAATACCTCTCTATAAATATTACTCTCTGCAAGTTTATTTAAATGAGAATTTTAATTTATCATTTACCTGTAATGATTGAGGAATGGGCATTTTTGTTAAAGGAAAATCTTGTTAATGTAAGAGTTACAGTTATACCGTTCATGGACTGCTGTTTTTCTTAAATGTATAATACACATTGCAATTACAGTGAATGTAAATTTACTTTGATAATTTAGAAAACAGCTTGGGCCCTCTTATTCCTCAAATAATCATAATGGATATCTAATGCTGTTATATTTCAGATACAATAACAGATTGTTGAAGTAATAGCTTAAGTAAAAAGAATCAAAACTAAATTTTTAGGGTTTTTTTTTTGTGCCACTGCCACAGTTTCTGGTAGAAAAAGTCCTTTTTCTTGGCTGTTTTGGTAACCTGATCCCTCTCTGCTAGACTCTTGCAGGGTGACATCAAAACTGTTGTGTATGTTTTGATACCTCATTCTTTGAGTGATGTTAAGGCTAGGATTACAAATGTAATCCTTATAATTTTTTTTATAGAGTTTGAAAATCCGCTTCAGTAATGTGTAATGTGAGACAGTGGTTATGTTAAATTTTAATAAGAAACATCAGTATTTAAAAAATTTAAATGATCTTTTGAAAGTTTTTTCGAAGTTTGTAGCATTATACTTTGGAAATTATTGAAGCTTAAAACTACACAAA
Source organism: Hippopotamus amphibius kiboko (assembly GCF_030028045.1). Taxonomy (NCBI): domain Eukaryota; kingdom Metazoa; phylum Chordata; class Mammalia; order Artiodactyla; family Hippopotamidae; genus Hippopotamus; species Hippopotamus amphibius. The sequence goes on from NC_080198.1 coordinate 83,055,609, forward strand.
GACTTTTGAAATACCGTGTAAAACTGTCTTTATGCATAATATTCAAATTGGGTTAATTAACAAAATTACCTGGAAAGTTTATTAAACACACAAATTTCTGGGCTTCCTATGCTCTTTTCTTCCTCTCCCCCAGAAATTCTGAGTCTGTCAGTCTGGATGGTACCCACAGTCTATATTTATATATCTGTATAGTTATAGCTATCTACATATATCTATGTATATCTCCAGGTGATTTTGATGATCAACCAGATATGGTAACAGCTGACCTAGAGTAACATTTCTTGATGTGAATATGAAAGAACAGTAGTCTTCCAAAGTTCTCCATAACGAATGGTGTCCGTAGTTAGAGAAATCAGGAAATTCTGGGTACTGTACATTTGGAATATTCACAGTGCACACTGGCATAGTATAAGCTTGACAAGTCCGTAGTTTATGTATGTGAAACTTTTTTTCACCCGCAGTTTATCAAACTATTTGATCATAGAATCCTATTTGCCCCCACAGCAGCTGTTAACATCACTGTAAATGTAGGAGCTGGCATGCTGCTTTCATTTTCTGTCTTTCTTGGAGCACTGAAATTCATCAGGCAGTTATTCAATAAAAGGGACAGGTTATTCTTTATAGAGGACAGAAGTTTTGAAATATTTCAATTCTTCCTCCAAGCCCAAGTTCACCTATATGCTCTCTAAGGTAGAGTTCAAGTGTTATTATTTTTCTTAGAGATTTCCAGAGATTGTGTTTACTTTTTTTAAAAGAAACAGCTAAGGGTACATCTTCATAGTTTTAAAAATACATTTCTAATGATAAATCCAGAAGATCGGTAAGTTGTGAAGATATTGGGGGTGCTATCCTTTCTGAGGATTAACATAAAAGTGCTATGTTTACTATGTGCCCTAGGCTAGCCCTACTTGTTCTAAGTTGGTGTGCTAACAGTGGCATACAGGGTCTTCTTTTAAAGGTGGCTAACTTGGCTATTAAAATAGCTTCTATTTCTGTCTGTCGGTCGTCACAGTGTGGTAAGATGAATTTTAGGAGTAACATGATCCAAACTCTTCCCTTTCTCTCTATCTTCATACTCTGAAGAAAACTTCTCTCCCTGCAGAAAATATTTCTAGAGCACACTCTAGAAGCCTGTTACTTTCACAAAAAAAAGGGTATGGAGAAAAAAAATGAGGCAGTAGTTAATTATTTTAATACTTTCCTAGTAGCATTGTTTCTCTGTCTCTTTCTCTCTGTTTCTCTCTGTTTCTCTCTCTCTCTCCCCCTCTTTGATTATCTTTTTTTGGTCTTAGGTTATCTACCGTTTGTCCTACAGGTCCCCTCTCTTGTTTTATTTATTTAGTTACTCCTATTTTTATTTCCTATTTACATACCTGTTCCTTAAGGGCAATCATTTTAATATATATAACATCTATTCTTTTGAACATATTGATTCTTTTAAATGTATATTTTTCTTAATGTGTACATTAAGGATACATTAATGATTTAAAAACTCACATAAGTGGCATTGTGCTATTGTTATCATTTTTGTTTGCGCATTTCCCCCCCACTCTATCTGGTGTGTTCATTCTAACTACTGTATAGAGTACTTTGTAATGTCTGCCATATTGTATCTATCCACTTCCTCCAGGAAGGACATCCAAATTGCCTCTAGTTCCCATCACCACCAACAACACTGTAATGAACATTGTCATGCTTTCCCACTTACAGATCTATTGGAATTCCGTGGGACACATGCCCAGGAAAATACTTAACTTGATTGGATACTGCCAGTGGCTCTTCTCTAGGGTGGCTGAGACACCAACAGTGCCCACTATACCCGATATCAGCACATTCCCATCAAGACTTGACTTTCTAGTGCTTTATGATTTTTGCTAGTCTGTAGGGTTTAGACTTAAGTTCCATTGAGGTTTTAATTTGCATTTCTCTGATTAATAATGAGCTTGAACATCTCTTCATTTTCTGATTAACCTTTTGGGTTTCCTCTTCTTTGCATTGCCTTGTGATAGTTCTTTATCCTTTTTCTATGGGGTAGAGTTGATTAAATTTGAAGACTTGTCTGTAGCAAAAATTAATTCCTTTATGTTGTTTAGTGCTTTGAAGTTATCATTTCATGTCTATTTTTATTTCAGTTTGTCTTTTATTGATCAAGCAAATACTTTTTTTAACCTTACGTTTTAAGATATATATTTTTTGTTTCCTACTTTATATAAAAATGACAATAACTCAGGTCTTTCCTTTTTCCCTAATCTGTAATGAATATATATATGGTATAACAAAAATTCTCTGCAGACACAACAGTATCAGTGAAAATATCAAGGGAGATACATTGTAGAGATCTTGCTCTCTGTTTACGCTTCTGCCAGCCAAAGCTACTAGCATGTTTCCCCTAAAAGGAAAATAATGCAATAGAAAACTAAGGTAAGCCTTGCTTGCTGTTGCAGTGTCCAGAGTGGGCATTCCATATGTGCTTGTTGAAACAGGGACCCTATGATAACCCTTCCCTCAGAAAGGTTCAGAGATGAATGTTGATGTAGTCCTCCAGGGCAGCTGAGAGACATGTGCAAGGAGGCTCTCAGCATATCCCTTTCACCTTCCCTAAGTTATTGTGATTTCTCTGACTGTGGAAGGCTGACAGGACGGGGATCCAAAGTTGTAGAAGAAAGAAAAGGACTGATACCAGGAAGCCAGCACTGTGATCACACCTCTCCTTTCCTGATGTGGCAGTGCTGAAGGCAAATGTGTCAGTTGGGATTCTTGAACACTGCACCGTTCACTTTATACGTATTATTAAATTTTTGTAACGAAAGCATTTTGCACAACTTCTCTGTGGTTAGACCACACATTTAGCACGACTGCGAGCAGTCTTTAGCATTTGAGTTTTTGTGAAGATATCTGGGACTCATAGTATTAACAGAAATTGTTTTGTTGCTTGTTTGTTCTTACTTGTGCAAAAGGTTAAGGATACAGCTTCTATAAATCAAGCTGTTTATGTGTGATTGTTGGGGAAATTGAGATGAAGACAGATGAAGTATTTTGGAAAGGTTACGACATGTTAATCACAAACATATCAGCGTAAAAGCCATGTTTCCTAAACTCCATCTCTGCTCTATAAACTGAAGGCTGCTTTCTCAGTTAGGACAAGAAGTCGCTGACAACTTGGCATAGTAGTAAAGTACTAAACTCAAACCAACAAGGTGCAAGGTTATGCAGGTGACATTTTCATATTCGTCCAGTCTTCTTTGACTTCTGTAAATATCCATGCCTGACTCCCTAAAAACACTCAGTAGCACATAAAAGAACTTGGCCCTACATTTATTGTTCACAGTCTTTGTTTTGAAATATATCCTTAACCAAGTTTTAAAGCCTGATTCTCCTGACCTCCAACTATGTTGTGTTTTCTCTTTTTTTCTGCCTCAGCTTTTCTTTGGATTCAATTCTCAATATTCTTTGCTCTTTTGTTCTCTATCCCACTGTGTTGCATCAGTCTCTTCAGGTATTAAATCTTAGTTACATTTGGCTCAGGAGCTTCTTACACTGGAATCACCATCACGGCAGATGCTTTCATGGGTCTTGTCCCAGATATTCAGAAGGAATCAAATAATTTAAAAACTTTAATTAAGGGTTTAAAGTTTGGCAAAATATTTTAACAGACACTTCAAAAAGGAAAATATATGAATGGCCAATAAACAGGAAAAGATGTTGACATTGCTAGTCAATAGGAAAATACAAAATTAAAACCACAATAGGATACTCTTCTATACCTATTAGAATGGCTAAATAAAAAGACAGACAATACCAAATCTTAGCCAACATGACAAGCAAACAGAACTTTCACACACTGCTTGTGGAAGAATAACACGATACAACCATTTGGAAAACAGTTTGACCGTTGCATTTAAGTTAAATATATAGTTACTACAGTACCCACAATTTCACTCCTATTTACCCAAGTGAAAGGAAAATATATGACTACTTTGTACAAGAATGTTCATAGCAGCGTTATCATTGTCGCCTAAAACTAGAAGCCAACCAAATGTCTTTTACAGGAGAATGAATAAACACATTGTAGTAAATCCATACAATATATTATCACCTGGCAGTAAAGATGAACAGACTTACTGATACAAAAATATGGGTGAATCTTAAAAACATCATCCTGAGCAAACCATACACAAAAGAGTATATATATACTGTATATTTCCATTTACATGAAATTACCGAGCAGGCTAATCTATAATGATTGAAAGTAGATCGCTGGTTGCAGGGGGCCGGGGGTTGGGGAACTGATTACAAAGGGCAGCAGAAAACTTTTGGGGGAAAATGGAAATGCTCCTCTGTGGTGGTGGTAACATGGTTACATGGGTGTACACGTTTGTTAAAACTCATCAAAATATGCACTTAAAACGGACACATTTTATTTCATAAATAAAGTTGATTAAAATTTAAATAAAACTAAATGGCAAAAGGGACCCTACCAAAAAAAACCCTTAATTAAGGAGTTGTAGGGATCTGGGGCAGCTTGCAAAAGATGTTATGTGATAATGTATAGTAAATTTGGCTGTATTGAGACAAAAGCATGTTGTCTTTGAAAAGTGGACACATTATCGTTCCTTATTTGCCTATTTTGTTAGGAGTTATTCGAGGTACTGTGTGACCTTGGTCTCATTTAATGATTAAAATATCCCTGTGAGGTGGATATTATTAGTCTTATTAAAAGATAGTACCTTTCAGGAGATATTTTGAGGAGGATTTATTTAGACATAGGCTATAATTAGAGCGTAGAAGGCCTGAAAAGGTATGTCCATATAATAACTAGTACCTCCTTTTATTTTCCTTATAAACAGAAAAAATTTATATTCTTGAGTAATATCATTTGTATCTGATTATCAGAGTAATACTATTCCAAAATATTTAAAGTGTTTTTATTTTAGTTTGACTAATACTTTTTATAGGTAGAAATTTAATGTATTCACTACATTTAATACTTTTTTCCAGTGTCATTAAAATTTTTATTTTATTATGGAGAGAATTAACATGAGATTTACCCTTTTAAAATTTTAAGTGTACATTATTGTTGACTATTGGTACAATGTTATATAGCAGATCTCTAGAGCTTATTCATCTTATTTAATCGGAACTTTATGCCTATTGATTAGTAACTCCCCATCTCTCCTCCTTCAACCCCTGGCAGCCACCACTCTAGTCTTTGATTCTATGAATTTGATTATTTTAGATACTTCATATAAGTGGAATTGTGCAGTCTTTGTCTTTCTGTAACTAGCTTATTTTACTTAGCATAATGTCCTCAAGATTCATTCATATTATCTCATATGGCAGAATTTTTTTCTTTCTAAAAGGCAGAACAGTATTTCATTGTATGTATATTCTACATTTTCTTTATTCATTCATCTGTTGGTGGATAGTTAGGTCGTTTACACATCTTGGCTATTGTGAATAGTACTGCAATGAACATGGGAGTGCTGTATCTCTTGGAGATCCTCACTTCACTTCTTTTGGATAAATACCCAGAAGTGGGATAGCTGGATCATATGGTAGCTCTATTTTTAATTTTTGAGGAACTTCTATACTGTTTTCCATAGCAGTGGCATCATTTTGAATTCCCACTAACAGTGTGCAAGAATGACATCATTATCATCCTTGTCTTTTTTTTTTTTTGATAATAGCCATTTTGACAATTTTGAAATGATATTGTGGTTTTGATTTGCATTTTTGTGATAATTAGTGGCACTGAGCATTTCTTCATATACCTGAGGGCCATTTGTATGTCTTCTTTGGAAAAATGTCTATTAAAGTTCTTAGCCCATTTTTAAATTGGATTATTATTTTCTTTGTATTGAGTTGTAGGAATTCCTTACAGATTTTGGAGATTAATCCCTTATCCAATATGTGGTTTTCAAATATTTTTTTTTCCATTCCATAGGTTGCTTTTTCACTTTCATTCCATAGGTGTCCTTTGCTGTGCAGAAGCTTTTTAGTTTGATGTAATCCTAATAGTCTTAATTTTACTTCTGCTGCCTGTGCTTTTGGTATTGTATCCATGAAATTATTCTCAAAACCAATGTTATGAAGCTTTTCTCCTATGTTTTCTTCTATGAATTTTACAGTTTTAGATCTTACATTTAAGTCTTTAATCCATTTTGAATGTGCGTGTGCGTGTGCGTGTGCGTGTGTGTGTGTGTGGTATAAGATAAAGGTTCAATTTCATTCTTTAGCATGTGGATATCCAGTTTTTCCAACACTATTTATTGAAGAGACTATCCTTTCCCCACTGTGTATTCTTGGCACCCTTGTTGAAGGTCAGTTAACTGTATATGTATGGATTTTTTTCTGGGCTTTCTATACTATTGGTTTGTCTATCTTTATGTCAGTACTGTACTGTTTTGATTACTGTAGCTTTGTAATATATTTTGAAATCAGGCAGTGTGATGTCTCCAGTTTTGTTCTTGCTCAGAATTGATTTAGCTATTCATGGTCTTTTATGGCTTCATGTAAATTGTAGAATTGTTTTTGCCTATTTCTGTTAAAAATGCCATTGGGATTTTGGTAGGGACTGCATTGAATCTGTAGATTGCTTTGAGTAGTGTGGGCATTTTAACAATGTTAAGTGAACATGGGATATGTTTCCATTTGTTTGTGTCTCTTTAAATTTCTTTAATCAATGTTTTGCAATTTTCAGTATATATTTTATAATTTTAATTAAAATGGTTAAATATACAATAAATGGAAACTCCAGATTACAGAAATAATTTAAAAAAGTTAACTTTAAACAACTTAAGGAGTTATTACCTTTTGGGGAAAAGGTAAAATTGTTACTTTTTTATGAGACCCATGAAGGTCTTAAGATCTCTTACCTCAAAAATATCTTCTTGGCACAGATTTATATGCATTCTTGAGCCTAAGTGAACAGATTTTTCTTTTACCTTTGTATTTCTTGAATTCTTGCTACAAGTTCATTAAAAAGGAGATTTAATATAACAAGCATCAAGTTAATAAATGATATAGAAGCAGCCAATTCCCATAGACCTTAATATCACAATATGATGGTGCTCTTCCTTACACTTGGGGCTGCTGAAGACATAGCAAATGTCTTTGACCTGGTTTCCCTTCTGGAGTTTCTGGTATCATCATGAGTTCAGTGTTCTACTTCTCTGGGCTACATACCTCATGGTCAGCCCTTTGAGGAAGCACTTGCAACTTCATGGTTCCCGTATAATTCTCAAGTTCTTTTTCTTAGTTCTTGCATCACTCTGATCTTTACTTGTCAACTTAAAAGTGGGAAAGAGGAAAGCTAATCTTTCTCTAACTTTTGACTTTAATTTTCTTGGTGATTCAGTGTCTCAACTTCTATATACCTTTATTAGAGTGTTGAACTCACCTTTAGTTTATGTATCTTTTAAAAGCTTCCCCATCTACCTGCATACAAATTCATTCCCCCTTTGTAAGAAATCCCTATAAGCCTAAATAATCAAAATCAAATTTGATTCATTGACTTGATGGCTAAATGACATACATAGTTAGAAGCAGTCATGCTTAAAAAGCAGTCCTAACTTTAGTTTAAGGTTAATTATTTCTAGTCTTCCATCTTTCTTGCCTATTGGTCTCCATTCATAACAGTAGCAGAAATGAAAAGGATAAGATGAAAATGCAATATTTCGTGAAATATGAGCTAATGATTTGGGTGACTTCTTAAAAAGATGAGGTATGGCCTTCCCATAGTTTCTAGTAGCCCAGCTCATATATCATTGTTACTTAACCATTTTATTCTGAGAACACTGTGTCTGCTGCTTTACTGGATGGATGAGACTAGAGGGCTATCCTAACATCAGAACAAATGAAAGACACAAATGAGGACATTCTAAAAATGTTTGTTTTCAGTCACTGTTTCTTTTCGGAGGATGAGATTCATAAGAAGAGATATGTAAATCCCATAGTTTGAACCCTTACTTATCAATTTGTAGGACCTGTGTAGATAGAACTTGGTTATCTGAAAAAGGGTAGATGGCAAGAGTTTTTACCAGGTTATTAGAGCTAAAATTATAATGCATCTCATATTTAAACCAGTCCTGTTTTGCATACTATGTTCCTCTAAGGGCAAACTGCTATAAATGTACTAATTTGTCATTCCTGCAGGAAAGAAAATCTGAACAACAGAATTTCAAGCATCCTGTAGCTTAGAAGTTTCCTCTTAGGTATTTGTTCTCTATATTCTAATTACCTGATTTTGATATTTAGTTAACTCCTTCGTGGAAAATAGGACCTATAGTTTTGGAGATGGAGGTAAAATCATGCCGCAAAAAGCACATAAGTGTAAAGGCAGCACCTAACATGTTACCACTGATAAACCCTTTGATACCTCTGTTTATAACTTCTGATTTCCAAGTTGAGAATCAAAAAAATAATTTTTTTTCTAAAATTACAAAAAAATTGATGACCATACTATATGGGATAAAATATATAATTTGACTGTATTAATATGTGTACATGTGAACAATGACTGGAAAGTTAAAGACAAAAATGAAAAAGATAATCATTAGGATGTTGAGATGTTAATAATTAAAAATTCTTTAACTTTGTGGTTATATTTTCTTTCCATGGAGATGGTAATGCGTAAAGCCAGACTTGCTAGTGAGATCTCTTTTATTTTCAGAAATTGTAATTTGATTTGATATTTGCTAACAACAATGAATAGGGCAAGCAGCTGTTTTTATAACTGTTGATTGTTTAGCCTTAAGAACACTAGAGGTCACTGTAGCTAGTATTTGTGTTGATGTTCCAAAGATTTTGTTAAATTACTAGCGACTTTCTATTTACTTGTTTTAAAGGGAATCCCATCTTCCTGATGTGATACAACAGTTTATGTATCTCTGTATGTTTTTAGAGAGCTATATTTATATTTTTCTATTTTAGAAAGCAAGTAATTTTAAAAAGGGAAATATAAGAGGGTGAGTCAAAAATTATGTGCACTCTGGTTGTAGAATTTATTTTAATTAACTTTTAGAAAAGACAAATACATCATTTTTTGACATAATCTCCTTGCTTTTCAGTACATTTTGTCCATCTGTCAACAAGCTTTGATATTCCTTCATTAAAAAATGTTTTAGGCTGAGCCGTGAGCCACGAATGCACCACTGTCTTTACTTCTTCATCAGAAGTGAATCTTGTCCTTGTAGGGCTGCTTTCAGGGGACCAAACAGGTGAAAGTCCGATGGAGCAAGATCAAGACTATAGGGAGGATGCTTTAATACCTCAAAACGAAGTTTTTGCAGAGTGTCAACAGTGTGGGCAGAAGTGTGCAGATGTGCACACCCTCAGACCACAAAAAACAAATCACTACATGCCGCTTTTCTTTTGTGCAAATCACAAGTGGGGCATCCATTTTTGCTTGCACCACAGTTACAAGTGAACTGATGCAACACGTTCACACCTGCACAGCAGTGACTGGGGAGACAATAGCCTTGAACGGAAAGCACTGATAAGACAGTGCACATAATTTTTGACTCGCCTTCATACAAGACAGGTGAGAAATGTATATTTCTGTCAAAATTGGAAAATATGTGTAGTTTTTAATTTGCACCTGATGTTCCTTGTCTCACAATCAAGTCCCAATTTCACTTTCTCACATTATTAGCCTGTGACAAAATAAACTTCGGGTGACAGATCCACATGTCACTTACTCCTAATAGATTAGTTAGGGCCTGATACAATTGCAAACTCCCAAAAGGAGCTGTTTCGAGAAGGTACAGAGCAGGAATGCTGCTCACCAGTACCTCCATGTTATCTTCTCAATCAGGAAGGAAGACTTGCGATCCAGAAGCCACATTGAAAACAGGCCCCTCAGCCACCCTCCTCAGGGCTGTAGGAGAGTCCAGTCTCATTGAAGTCAAAAGCTGGGTTTGCTGCTTTAACCTGTGAAGGCAGTGGGAGCAGAGGGCCTCGGTCTAATTGGTGTTTATTGTTGCCCTTGTTTTGGATTCCAGACCTTTGATAAACCTTCCCCAGTGCAGCAAACCCATGGTTAACTCCACAGCAGTAAGGAAGCTATGGAAGCAGAACTGCAATTAACCTTCATGGGCAAAACAAAACATAAAAAACTACAAGGAAGGCTCATTTTTTTGCAGATGCCATTCTTTGTGACAGCTGGCAGATGAAAACAATCTACCTTAAAATGAGGACATATTTGTATTCATACACAATAACCAGGGAAGAGGCAGTTATCAAAAAAAGGGCTAATTATTCATACTGAAGTGAATGAAAAAAGAAGAATGTAAAAGACAAAATAGTTGTAATTAAAATGTATTTTGTTCCTAATACTGGAATTCAAGTAGAAGTATTGTCAGGTGGCTTTTTATTTAAGTGACAATGCTCAGATAGTATGAAAACCTAACCCTTTCCTCAAAACTTTTTCCATGTTGTTATGGGTAAGAGAGAGTGTTTATAATGGGAAATATTCTGTCTTAAGAAGCTGCAAATTCCAGGTAACTGTCAGCAGGCAAGACACTTACCTGCTTTAAGCCTCAATTTCAGTATCTGAAAAATTCAAAGAGGCACCTTAACAGCCTGTAAGCTGAAAGCTCTATCACATTATATTTTGAGACCGTTTGGGGCTGTAAGCTCTATGACTCTATACTGCTTTGTAGTAGAGCCTCTGCAGTAATTTATCCCTTAACAGACTGCTTCCCATGTTAGTAATAACAGGAGGCTGAGGAAAATTCATTAGAAGAAGATTAAGGGAAATAAAAGAGAGGAGTCAGTCTCCAAACCTAGAAAAGAACAGTATTTTGAGGTGGGGCAAAGTGACCTGGTATAGGTGGATGTATTTGGGAGGAGAGGCTAGAGAGAGGTAAAAATCATAAAAAGAAAGGAATTAGAAAAGGGACAAAGGCAGGGAGAGGTTTGTGCATGCATTAGTTAAGGAGACACATTTAAGAGGTGGGAAGACATGAGAACTGATGAGTCAGGCTTGTTGGTAGGAGGGGGTTAGCCTAGCAGCCCTTCCCAGTTCTTAACTTGTGTATTGTCTGTGCATAGTGCTTGTGGGCTGACTGGTGCTAGTGAACATAGAGGATTATAAATTTGGAAGGCAGATCCCATCTTTGTTCCAAAGTATTTTCCCTTCTCAGAAACTACACTTTGAATTTAGAGGCTGCTGTGAAGGTTGAACCCTCAAGAGAACCAAGGCAATGTTGTATGTGGGACACGGTTGAAACCTGGGTCAAGGCTGAGAAGTTTTGATGCTGTGAATCGGCAAATGACTGCCAGGAACCTCAGGGAGTTGCTGATATTGAAGACTTTCAGCTGGAATATATTCTGTACATTAAAAATTTTTTATTGTGTCAGTTTCTATTCCAAATTACTTGTCAGTTTGGGAATAGTCTGTTATTAGCTTTTACCCTGGTGTTACAGGGGAAGAATTCTTCTGCTTTTCTAAATCTGAAACTATTATCGAGATGCTATGTGAAGTGAAGCCTTGCTTCTATCTTCTTCCTTGCCATTTCTTCTCCCTAAAGTTTAGCCATGGTTTTTAAGCTTCAGAAGTTCTTAGAAATTTTATCTTGGTACTTTTGTTGCCTTAAATTGATTTGCTATACAAGGTAAGTCCTCCTGGATTTGACCTCTATCCGTTTTTCATCTCGTCTTTACATACACACCAGCTGTTACCAGGTGGTGAAGACGACTGGACAACGGGCTTTTGCTGGCGGTAATTCAAAGCATCACTTTCTCCCCGTTGTATCTCCGAACTGTGCTGACGTTCTTAGCGGCCGCTAGGGGGAGCCACATACCCGCATTCTCTCAGCCTTAACAGCGTCCTCTGTTTTTAGAGAAGGCTGGGATCATGTTTAGCTTGTGACGAATAGGAAAAGTAAATTGTTTCAAATGACTTTGGGAAGAAAGCAGCAATCTAAATTGGCAAATTTATAGGTTTAAAATTTGAAGCAAAGTTTTGACTTTCTCTGCTTCATTCTCTAGAGGATCTGGAAACTAAGGAAAAAGAGAATTATCCTTAAGGAGAAATGTATACTCTCAAAGCACTGCTCTCCCGTCTTCCTTTTCCACGTCCTTCTGAGGTTAGTAGATGTGAGGTGGTTAAAACTCCAAATATACTTGCCTTGCTTAGTTTATAAGCACACACTGTAGATATTAGAGCTCCAGTATTCTCTAGGAAGATTAGAAAAACGACATTAAAGGACATCTTTTAAATTTCATTCTCTTTGTTTTGCATCTCTCAGCTGTCTCCAAGTTGAATTTATTTTTAATTCCATCTTCCAAAAGCAATCTTAAATCATAGAGTCAAGACATTATCGATTCTATGGGAAGCAGAAAGATGAGTAGTGGCAAGAGGTATCAGGGCCACCACTCCCACATCAGTTTCAAACGGTGATTGTTTTGTGCACTGTTTGAACACAATGATTAAGAAAGAAAACCTGAGAAAGAATGATGAAATAAAATAAAGAATGGCATTCTACCTCAGGAACTGGGATTTATTTTAAGAATCTTTTTTTGTTTTTTTTTGAGGAATGGGGTCAAGTTGAGAACTATTGGATGTGGGATTTAAGAAGATTGTAAACTCAGTGACTTGAGACCTTGATTAATGTGATGCAAACAGAAAGACCAACCCTCTGAGACCTTTTGGCTTGGCTTTTCTGTGAGGAGGAACCCTCCTTTGATTAGTAGTCTTTTCATTTTCCCACAATGCACTGAGTTTCATAGTCTTCTTCCTATTTCCATTTAATTGTGAAATAATAAGCTATCTCTTTGAGAAATAATAATTTAAAAATCCTAGAATTTTAATCATATTAGTACTGTGAACTATATATTAATGTTCATTATTCTTTCTCATCTTCTTTAGAAAAATTAAGGAATATTAAAATCCTATGCCTGAGAGCATTTCAAAAAACCCTTTTTGCTTTTCTTAAAAAAAAAAAAGTCATATCCATGTTTGTGACCAGATGTAATTTTGGCAGTCAAATTTGGTTGTAAATATAATTGGAAAATTGGTTGTTCACCACAATTTTATTAAGATACTGTTTTTGTTAAGAAAGATACACTATTGGTGAATTACTTTAGGGAATTAGTTTGGTGGAAAACTAGCATTTGTTGAGGGTTTGCTCTGTACCAGGCATTTTATATACATTTGTTCGTTTATTCTCCCCAATAAAACAATGAAATTGCTATCCGTTTTACAGATTAGGAAACTCAAGTGCAGATGTTAAATAACATGCACTGTTTGAATAGTTAGTGCCAAAGACTTAGTCAAAACAGTTCTCTGTAATACCAACATCTATTCTCTTACTTTAAGAAAAAAATTTTTCTTTTAAATTTTGTATCATTAGATGTAAGCTCTTATATATGTTAATTTTTATAATTTATGTTTCGTTAATCTTAGAATGATTTGGCAAAATAGTTTAAAACAAATTCATATTTTCTGCTTGTATCAACTTACATAGAGAAACTTGTACTGCTGTTCTCTGAAAGCTGTGATGATTAACTGTTTAACTAGTTTCCTTTTCCCAGAACTCAGATTTTTAGATTTATTAACATTCTCACAGTGAAGAAATAAATGTAGGCGTCTTGCTCCAGTATCTAATACCAACTTACTCAGCTTCACATGTATAATTAAATTTAATTCTAATGAGCCTCTTCTTCTAGTTTTAGTGTTGAGTACAATCTAATAATTTACAGGTAGATGGGAACCACACATGAATATCAGAGAAAGAATGAGAGGGAAAATGTGATTTTTATTTCTCAGGCAGCTCAGATATTCAATTGAAGCAGATATTTATTAGACAATAGGGAGAAGAAGGTCGCGGTGGAGAAGTTAGATAGGGCAATAAAATCTGCTTTAATCACAGGTACTGAGGAAATATTCATAGAAAGCCAGAGAACAGCAGTGAATGAAGCATTCTTCTTTTATTTCCTTAATTAGTTTCTTGGACCAGTATCTTATGTTATTTAACAAAAAGCCTTCGTTTAACAAATGATGGCTTAGCAATAAATAGAAAGTAAGGGATACTATATTAGAGGAATAAACATTATTATAATTAAGAAAAATACTTTTCAATATAGTGGATTTTGTCTCAAGTTTTGCTGGACTGATATCACAGCCTAGGCAACCAAATAGCCAATATGCCAACTATGTGTAATAGGTACATTTTAAATTAGAAATAACAAGAAGAGATTCATAATGACCTAGGTAAAATTTTCCCATGAGCATATTATTTGCCATGTCCTCATTTCAGTGTTCTAGGAACAAACTTGTCTTGAATAATTTAATCTGGTTTCCTAGGTCAGTTATTTGCAGCCAACAGTCTAGTTTCTAAATCTAGATTACTAATTTTTTTTAATCACAAGACAAGAAGAACTAAAATGCATGTTTTCATATTGCTTGTAAATTTACTTCTAATTTACTCAAGAATTAAGACAATCCTCATTTTCCTTCAACTTTTTATTTTGGAAAATTTCAAGACTCCAGGGAAGCATAAACAATAGTGCTGTGAACATTCACAAACCCTCTACCTAGATTCTGTGATTGCTAATATTTAGCCACATTTTATTTCTCTGTCTCTCTCTTTCTCTGTCTCTCTATTTTTCCACATACCCACTATTAAAAAAAGTTTATTTGAAAGTACGTTTTAGATATCATGACATTTTACCTGTGGATACTTCAGCATGTACTTTCTAAGAATAAAGGACTTTCTCGTACAGAACCACAAAGCTGTTATCACACTTAAGAAAATTTGCAGTAATTCAACAATTTTCCTTAATATTTAGTTCATTTAAAAATTTCTCCATTGTCCCCCAATGAGATCTCCCAATGCTCTTTGAAATTCTTTATGGTAGCTTAGCAAGGAGCTTCTCAGCAAGTCTAAATTAGTTCTATGGAAGAAGAGGCTGGTAGCAGCCACGGGACTCTGGAGTCTCCATGTTTCTAAGGAGACCATTTCCTCATGCTGGGAATTTACAGTGTTCATAGTTACATAGATTATTCCTGCCCAACTTACACACTGTTAATATGTACAGCCTTATCAGCAGAGAAGGGCCCCTCTCTGCTGCACATAGGCCAGGCACTTAGAGGTCAGCTATGCACAACCTAAATTGTGAGATTATGAGTGTTATGGGGAATACATGCATTCTATTATTTCTCTGATTTAAATCTTTCACTCAATAAACTGTATTTTGTATCCTAGGACTATGTATCTATGACCTCTTTGGAGGGTATCCCCAGAGACCTAAGTGATTTATTTTTTCCTGTGTACAATCCAGTCAGGGTTCACACATTGCATTTGGTTTTGATCTCTGTTTAGTTTTATCTAGAACAGGCCTCCATTCTTTATTTTTATCCCATGCCAGTGACTTTTGATGAGCCCAGGATAATTTTCTCTTGGATGTCACACATTCTAGATTTGTCTGGTTGCTCTGTCATGGTTTCGTTGGACTTGTTCCTCTATCCCCTGTATTTCCTGTAATTTGGATGTTTGGTCTAAATGCTTGACTAGATTAAGTTCAAACATTTATGGCAAGAAGAATTCATAGGTGATGATCCACATTTTGCATTACATTATATTAGGAGGCATATAATGTAAGGTTGTCCACTATTAGTGATTGACTAAGATGCTGACCATCAGAATTGGTATTGAAAAAGGCATGTTTTAAGTTCTTATTAATTAATATTTACTCTATTATCATTATTAACCTATTAATTTTAAATTATTATTAATCTATGAATATTTACTCTTCTGTTAGGTGAAATTTTGGCACTATGTGACTGTATTGTTATATGACTAGATTTCACCCAATGGTTTTAGCTCATTTTGATAATCTTTACTAGAATCATTTATTACTTTGGGGTCGGGGCTTACACAATGGTGATTTTCTAATTCTGTCATTTCTCCTGTCTTTATTAGATGGCATTCTTTAATAAATCAGACTGCTCTTCCCTTCCACTTTTCATCTTTTCTTTTTGTTTTTTTAGAGATGAACCAAACATTTTATTGGGTCAAATATATATGTAAGCTTTCTGTAGAGACTGTGAAATACAGAATTGTGAAAGATAATGTGAGCTTTCAAAAAAGAAGTATAGATTTTCTATTTAAAATGGCAATCTGAGTCCAAATAGTATATTTCCCTCACTAAACTTTTTCCTCCACTTTTTCTAATAGCCATAGGCTCATAGTGTTTTTTAAAATTCATGCATCATAATACATTATTATGGTTATTTTCATTGGTGATCAAATTGTCCTAAATAGCCAGTTCAATTGGAGCCCATTCGAACTTGTTACTTTGACTTCTGACATGATCTGTGTGATAGACAGCCATTAGAATGGCTCCCAACGATCCTTGCTTCCTAGTGTTTGTGGCCTTATGCAGTCCTTCCCCTTTAGTGTGGTTTGACCTAGTGACTCACTTCTAGCAAACAGGATAGGGCAAAAGCGATGGTATGTTGTGTCTGAGATTTGGTTCTTAGAAGCCTGTGGCTTCTGTCTTGGTATCCTGTCTCTCTTGTTCGCTAATGCTAATGGAAACCATACACAGTGTTGCTAGCTTCCCTGTGAGGAAGCCCACATGGCTAGAAATTGAGGGAGCTCTCTGATCAACAGCCAGCAAGGAACTTATGCTTTCAGGATAATAGCCCGCGAGGAAACCGACATGGTCAGCAGCCACGTGAGTTTAGAAGTGAATCCTCTCCCAGATGAACCTGATGGCAGCCTGGCTGACAATGTCATCGCAGCCGTGTGAGGAACCCTGAGTCAGATGACCCAATTAAGCCACCCTTGTATTTCTGACCCACAGAGCTGGGAGATAATAAATATTTGTTGTTTTAAGGCTGTAAGTTTGGGAGTCATTTGTTTTACAGCTGCAGGTAACTAATACAACCCCACTAGTCTTTGTGCACTTTTATTTTGTTTACTAGGGCAACAAGGTTTCTGATTCCACCTTGTATTTTCCCTGACTTATACCTGGAATAAACATTTCTCCAAGTTTCTCTGGTTTCTTTTAGTGGAGAATGGTGCTTAGAATACAAGATCTAGGCACAAATTGCGCTCATTGTTACAGAGATATTGTTTCTACATCCATCCAGTGAATAGAGCTAGAAAACACATATAAAAAAGCCTCAAGCTCATACTGATACTTCCAATTCAATATTACATGGCTTTTTTCTTACCTTCCTGAATTATATATTGTATCACTTTTCTATTATAGTGAAAACCTTTATTCCTTACCTTAACAGCAGAGAATAACATTACAAGGAAGTGGAGTAGTGGGTGTCACAATTTTAGAAATGACAGTAAATTCTCTGGCTTCCTGGAATGTCTTCCTTTTATAGGGCCTTCATTTCTACCACTTGAGATTTATTTGTTTGACCCTTAAGGGCTTTTTGAATATTAGAGTTCTCTTGTCAAAATTTTTTAAAATTATTTTCCAACTTAGAAAAATGATCCAGAAAAAACAGTAAAAAGAAATTGGAGAGAAATATAGAAAAATATAAGCAAACAATTCTTAGGGTTAAATTTGTGGAAATTTTTATTTGCTTACTTTAACAAAAAAACATATATTGAGCCCCTAAGATGTGCTGTTTACTGTTTAAGGCGCTGGGGCTCAAAGTTTCTGTTTGTGGCTGGAAGGACATATTCTGGGGAAGTAGTCCTATAAATGTGTCAATATAATTGGTAAGTGATAACAAGAGATACACAGCACTTTCTCATGTAAAATGTTGTCTAAAGGACATATACTATTTCAGTAATAGGAAAACATAAAAATTTGTCTTAAAGGGAGCAAAAGATCAAAGGGAGATGAAAATAGGAGAAGAATCTCTCTTGAATTGGAGAAAATGTCAAAGGCAAACTAGTGTATTTCACAATTTTCATTAAATTCTGGTGAATTTAACAAGAGGATTTCTCAAATAAACACTGCTTGTTTCAAACTAAACTAAATTTTTATTCTGCATTTTGGTCAAAAGTAGCCTGCATATTTATAGTTGAGTGTCATGTTGTTGATTAAAGAATATGAAGGAAAATATCAAACAACCTGCTAATTTTGTGATTTCCTTTGATGGTTAAGTTCTTCCTTTATTTGTCTATTTTTCTAAGAATTATTATTTTTAAAAATTTTATATCTCTGCTTTAGCTAATCTCTCAGATGAAGCCCTTTAAAAATCTGCACAACTGTAATTCATGCTCAAGCTGCTAAAGAGCAAGAATCAGACCATTACTGCATTAATCTGTTTAGTATACTTCATAGAAATCCCTGGAGAAAGGAGAGAAGTGGGCAGAGAAACAGAAAATAAAGGCAACTAAAGTGGCATTTACATTTTTAACTTTTGTTGTCTTTGGCAATTTTGTTTAAGCTTATCCATATCAGTTTTCTTTCTTTTATTTATTTATTATTATTCATATTGGTTGAATTGATGATAATCCTTATGGAGGCAAAAAACATGCTACAGAATGAGTGAGGTAGAAAATCAATCAAGGCTGACATTTTAAACCTGTTTGGTAATAAACATGCACAATCACAAAATTTTCATTAGTGTCAGAGAAATTAATTATGGGAAAGTGCAGTGTATTTGCAGATGATAGCTGCCCATACTTTATGAAGTTCTTGCTAGGCCAGTGACACATCAGGCTTTGCAGAGGTTAACCATGTATGATTGGATGAGAGAAAGCCACTGAGAATGGGTTCTTACGGGTCATTTGCTTTATAGACAACTTGACTAAAAATGTAATTTACTAAGCTCTTGCTTTTTTTCTTTTGTTTTTAAGTTCCATCGAAACAGTGAACATTATTCTACTTTCAGAGAAGATATTTCTGATTTGCAGAGCTGAAATGAAAATCAGAAATTGCTACCTATTGGTTGCCTTAGGTACCACAGATACAGAAAATGATAAGACAAAACCCCTGCTTTCAAGCAATTCTCAACTTAAGCCCATTTGAATCATTACCTTGGACACAGACATCTATATTAGGAGTGTTTTATAAGGAAGTGTCACCCAGTGAGGGCCATGGGATATCACTGGAAAATACGCAGTTAGGAGAATACCCTGTGGATTATTTGAGCTCTTCAGTCCTTTGTGACACTTGAAACAAAATGAATTTATGTACTTACTGTCTTGTTGTTGTGTGATAGATAACAGTGAGGTAAAGGCTGTGAGGAACTAGCCTGGTTCCAAGCCCTCGTAAACAACAATCAATCTGATGGAGGTGTCCATGCAAAGTGGTTGTGAGTCATGGTTAAGTGACTGTGACACATCTGAAAGGCAAACTTTTGTCACAGAAAAGAAGAGCTCCCTGGATAGATGGTTACATATAGTTTTGTAAAGACACCTGGAAACTTTGATCTGAGAGAGGCCACATCACCAGGAAATTGTTATTGTCTGAGAGCACACTGGTGGTAAAAACTTTTAAAATCATATCTTAACTAAATCTTATATGTGCTCAAATTGCCACCTGTTTTGTGATCACTGGAACAAATAGTTTAATATGTGCCTGTGAAATATTATGCCAGACATAAGGATAAGTAGATATTCTAGCAATCCTTGGAAAGCATTATTTGATATCTGATATTTGTTTTTTAAAAATTAATTAATTAATTAATTGGCTGCATTGGGTCTTTGTTGCTGCATGCAGGTTTTCTCTAGTTGCGGCAGGCGGCAGCCACTCTTCATTGCAGTGGGCCTCTCATTGCAGTGGCTTCTTTTGTTGCGGGGCACGGGCTCTAGGCACGTGGGCTTCAGTAGTTGTGATACGTGGGCTCAATAGTTGTGGCTCATGGGCTCTAGAGCACAGGCTCAATAGTTGTGGCTCACAGGCTTTGCTCTGTGGCATGTGGGATCTTCCCAGACCAGGGCTTGAACCCATGTGCCCTGCGTTGGCAGGCAGAGTCTTAACCACTGCTCCACCAGGGAAGTCCTGATATTTGATTTTAAGTTTATTTTTAATATTTGCTGTAAGTATGATAACATCAATAAATTTCACACAAGATTTTCATGTTGTGATGCTATTGTCCTTACATAAGACTATAGAAATAATGGAAGTAAAAAAAAAGGGTATTTAAGAAAGTTGGAAGGAAAGATGCTCATGTATTTGACATAGGGTGTAGCATTCTCCACGATCTAGTGTCTAATTTTCCTTTTGAATACTTGCCATGTCTCAATATACATTTTTTTCTTCTTTATTCATCCAAACCAATCCACTGGCAAGAGTTACCTAATATTCTAATTCTTCCTGATTTCTGCACATGTTGTCACCTCACTTGTCCCTTGTGTGCCTTTTATTAATACCTGCAATAGCCTGGAGGATAATACCAGAAAGATTATATTGCTGTTGATCAAGTTCATCTCATGAGAGGCCAATTTCTTTTTCCTTCTGAACCTGTTCCTTTTTTTGTCCATACTTCTCTGGGCCTTTTTGACTCATCTCCCTTGTGATGGTTGGGTTTTCTGGAAAGTAGAAATGGAGACTGAATAGAAGTGCGAAAGGGGAAGGAGGAGGGATGGAGACAGAAATGAACAAGGGGAAGCCATCAGACTGCGATGTTGACCTGATGACGCCCAATAGAGAGATCTAGAGCCACGACTGCCTGGTACAGGGGTCTCACATTGGGTGGAAATAGCTAGCCCCTGTATCACTGTCTTGTTCAGCCACTGGATAGCCCCCTCCACCCATAGAAAAGAGTGACCTAGTTGTAAAGCTGGGACAGACCCTGATATAGTTGATTGCTAGAGGCTGTCAGTCTCACACACCACCTGACTCTTCTTGGAGAGGAATATCCTGCCCCCCATGATCCCAGTTCCATGCCTGAGGTGAAGCAAAATCCTCAACATCCCCAATTTCTGGTTCCCTTGAGTTATTTTCCTCTTCTATGTAATAGGAAGGGGTCTTAGATTTTTCAGATTTGAGATAATAAAAGTAAATAATCCATTCTCTAGTGGATTTTAAGAACCCCTCATAACATGACTGTGTTTCCAAGTTTGAAGACTCCATCTCTTTCCTGTAACTCCTTGGTCTCTGACATACTGGGGGAAGAAAAAAAGATGAGAGAGAAGAATCAATCAGATCAAAGGTGACCTTTTTCATGAAAGTTTTTCCAGCACCTTCCCCTGGGCTGAATTCACTGTTTTTCAACTGCACTTGCACCGTGTGCTGTAAATATCTCAGTTACAGCACTTAGCACACTGTATTCTTGTAGTTGACTTTCTTGTCTGTCTCTTCATTAATGACTGGATGCTTATAAAGGGCAAGAATATTCCTTGTCTGTTTGCTTGTCTCTAACACTAAGGTCTGTAATAGATACTTCGGTGTAGATTGATGTAAATAGATTTAAACTGTGCTGGGACTGTAGTGGCAAACCCACTGTGATATAAACTTATATTGTAAGTGTTTTTGTTAGAGATTTACAAACCATTGACAAAACATATTCAGTAGTCAATCAACACTTTATAAAATATTTATAATACATGCATACTATTACAAAATTTAGGAAACAACAGTTTTTTGGAAAAAATAAAACCTGTAATTGTACTACCTAAGTATACTTACTATTTTACTTCCTTTGTGATTTTTAATTTGATTTAGAATTTTTATTAGTTTACATGTATGAATACCCATGCATTTATACCTAATATTGTATTAAAATATTTACCATGCCATTTAATATTTTTCAAAAATTATTTAATTATTTTTATATTATTAGAAGTTAGGTTGTTTCCAATGTTTGCTTTTATGTGTATCCTGTCATGAACTTTCTTCAATATAAATCTTTATTCTCATCTCTGAAACTATTTCTTTTAGGTTAAACAGCAGTGCATTTACTTCTCTTTGTTCATGTGGCCTAATTATTTTCCAGAGAGTTTATACCAGTTATCCCACCAGCTGAAGGTGAAAGACCCTTCTCACTATACTCTTGGCAGCGCTATTAACTTAAGAAAAGGACAATTAGACAACACAATCAAGGCCTTCTCTCCATTTTAATTGGTATGTCTATTTATTAATAAGTTAAATATTTTATTTTATATTTTATTAACCATTTATATGTCATCTTCTGTGAATTTTCTATTCATATTTTGTCCATTTTCAGAAGTTTTTGAGTCCTTTTTATAAATTGAGTGAGTCTTTACTATTGCAAATATTATTAAATGTCTGTTGTTAATATAAATAATTTTCTCAGTTTGAATTGCCTTATAATTTTATGAGGTTTTGCCTTCCAGAGGGATTCAAATTCTATATAGGTGAGTGTAACAACATTTCCCAATGATGTCTTTCATTTGTGTCTACGTTTAGAAAGTACTTATCCATTCTGAGATCAGTTAGTCGTATTTCTGTTTTCTGCTTTCATTTTTAAATGGAATTTGTTTTAATGAATGATAGTTTGAAATTGTGATCCAACTTAATCTGTTCCTCAAAAGTATAATTTCCCCCAAATCTTTGGATAATTCCTCCACATGCATTAGTTTGCAATGCTTCTTTTTCATCTGTTATAATCTTTTTTTTTAATTGGTTTTAAGGTAGCCTCTAATTGCCTGCTGATTTGTTTTCCCATTCTTGAAACAATATTTACAAATGTTTTTAGGATGCTTGAAATGAAGGCATATTCCCTGTTAGTGGGAGACATACATACATGCAGTATTTGTTTCAGGTCAATACAAACTACCTTCAAAAACCAGGTGAGTTATATGAATGTGCTCAACAGCCAGATGTCATTCATTACAGGGTGTTGCCTATGAGGTGGCAGGGAGAGCACATACCGAGACATAAACTCAGATATTTAAAAAAAAAAATTGTGCTGATACACTTCCTCAGCCTCAGCTTTGTCTATAGAATACGTTTGGCTTATTGTCTCTTCATTTGCATACTCTGGCACACCTAGTTGTATTGGATGGGGGGGGTTATTTATTTATTTATGTTTTTAATTTTTAAAATTTTTAAAATTTTACTTATTTATTTTTATTGGGGAATAGTTGTTTTACAATGTTCTGTTGGCTTCTACTGTACAGTGACATGAAGCAAGAGTTCCCTGTGCTGTACAGCAGGTTCTTCTTAGTTAATCTCTTTTATACTTATTAGTGTATATATGTCAGTCCCAATCTCCCAATTCATCCCCCTACCCCTTTCCCACCTTGGTGTCCACACATTTGTTCTCTATATCAGTGTCTCTGTTTCTGCCTTGCAAACTGGTTCATCTGTACCATTTTTCTAGATTCCACATATATGTGTTAATATATGATATTTTGTTTTTCTCTTTCTGACTTACTTCACTCTGTATGACAGTGTCTAGGTCCATCCACATCTCTACAAATAGCCCAATTTCGTTCCTTTTTATGGCTGAGTAATATTCCATTGTATATATGTGTCACATCTTTATCCATTCGTTTGTTGATGGACAATTAGGTTGCATCCATGACCTGGCTATTGTTAATAGTGCTGCAGTGAACGTTGCATACTCTGGCATGCATCTTCATTTGCATACTCTGGCATGCATCTTCATTTGCATACTCTGGCATGTGTAATTCTATTGGATGGGGGAGCATTATTTAAAACAATTGTAACCATTTTGCTTTCTGAGAGGAGGCAAAAATGATGTATACCTTTTATTGGGAAAAGAGATTTGAGTGGGGTGAAAAAGAAGAGACTGAACTTTCAAAGCTTCTATTAATTTTTCTGTGTTTAACTCAAATCATTGGGTCATTTGCTTATCAGAGCCTATGATCTAACCTCTGGACTTTTGGAAAGCTAAATTACTGTGCAAATAATGAGTCTTGAGGGTGGCAACTTGGGCAAGTGGAAGGAGAAATTAGGGTGAGACCTTGTCTTTGTTGAGAAGTAAAATAAAAAGTAAAGTTTGCAACAATATGTATTTAAGTTTAAATAATGTTTTAAAAATAAGTAGGCTTCTATCTGAAGGGGAAAATGCTTGCATTAAAATAAAGCAAAATCTATAGAACTCTAAGTACAAGTAAAGTGAAAACATATAAACCAGTTAACACCAACTTGTGTCTGTCCCAGCAAATAATGTTTGGTTCATTGCATTGTTTGAGTCCGTGGTATACAGTATCTTTTATATGGACTTGGAAACAAATCTACTAACAGTAAATTTATCACCGTGGAATGATTATATAGGTACCAGATACGATAGTCTAGGACCACTTACAGAATATTAAGACATGCCAAGGAAAGGACCTGAAGGTACAGGCTTGATCTCCCATGCCAGAGGACGGCCACAAGATAGGGCGAAAGACTCACACAGAAGATCTCCATGAGGGATGAGCTTGTTCAGCGCCTTTCACACAGAGGCCGCCATCAGCAGCCTGTAGGACTAGCCAGAAGAGTAGCATAAACCAGCAGGGAGTCCTGTCACAGTGTGGGAACACTGAAGGGGAATTTGGGTGGAGAGAAAAAAGGAAATAAAAAGGATTTGTTTCAGTTTGTTTCTGTTTTGTGTAAATCTAAATAAGCACTATTTATTAAGGGGTGAATCTCAACTGGGTAGAGTATAAGCATGAAAAGTTTTATTTTTCTCTAATCAGCACTTTTAATGTTTATCAACTTCTCCATTTCATTCTTTAAGGATGGTCAAGACAGATTCCATAACCTTTGGACACTCAGATTTAAAAAACTCAACCCAATCAAGTTTAAAATTTCCTTCATACTTGGTCTAAAGCTTTTCCATTCCAGGTCACCTCTTGAAATCATGACTCAAGGGTCTTTAAGTGGGGAGGGTAACGTGGAGTTTGACATTGTACCCCCTTACCTTCACCCCCTCATCTAGACTCCAACTCCTGTGTTTGGGGACAAGAAGAAGAAAGGGTTGGCTGAAAAGTCAACCTGTTTTAATTGGTTATAGTTGTGCTTCTTCCTTTGCTGGTTTGTGCTGGTTTATGCTGTTTCTCTGGCTAATCCTAACAGGCTGCTGATGGTGGCCTTTGTGTGTGAGAGGCACTGAAAGAACTGATCTCTCATGGAGTGGCATGGGTGAGTTCTGTGCCCTATACTGTGAGATCTCCCTGTGACTCCTTTCTCTGGCAAGGGGCATCTTCTTTGGCACAAGCACTTCTAATTCCTTCTACTCAGTTCTCGTCTACAGTGGTATATCACACAGCCTCCCTGTTCTGGAGTCCCTTAGCCTAGAGGGTAGACCTCTCGGATGAGGCATTGGGAAAAAGATCTCAATATTAGCTCCTTTTCTGGTGCACCTGGGACCTATGAGAAATTCATACACCCTTAGCGCAGCAAATGTTAAGAGTCTTGACTGGTCCATTGTCACCCTCTTCTTTAGCCTACCATCATCTCTCTTTAATTCACAGGGACAGGTCAGCAAGTCTTAGTAGATAGTCATTCCCCAAATAAAAGGCCAGTTGCTCATCTTGGAGGGACAAAAACATTGTATTCAACAATCTAAGAGAATTTCCTCTTGCCATCTTGGCTTGAAGGCTAGGAAAGTACCTTTTTCCATGGATACTCACTATATTCCCCACAAGCCCAATGACTTCAAAACCTGCTCTTCTCTACCTCTGTTCGTCTCCATATACTGGTGGTTGGGGAGGTATGGAGGGAGTTGGGGCCTGGATGGGGGTTATAGCCCCTGATTCTTCTGCTTTTCATTATCTTGTGAGAGGTATTGATTCCCAGAGCCTCTCTTTAGAATATGGTTTGATAACACCTCTTTGTCCTCAAGTGTAAACTCTAGCCAGGTCAGTGTAATGAACAAATTTAGTTAATATGTTATATGGTTGCATATCCACGTTGCTTGAATTGTTCTACTCAGTACTGTTGCATGGAGAAAATTACAGACTAGACTAGGCAGTACATCGTGTTCCTGTGGTCTGTGTGGATCACCATGTTGCTTACTCCATGTTCCTGTGACCGCCCTGGAGGGTTGGGCTGGTTCACGTGGGAGGGAGTCAAAAGACTTAATCTTCATTTGCACATTAAACACAAAGTTTTATAGGATGTATGCAGTGTTGTGCTGGTAAACCGGTCCCCTGAACAAACAAAAATCCCCAATCCCAACCCCAACCCCAAACCAAACCAAAACAAAACCACTGACATTTGTAGTGTTTGCTGACTTCAGGGTGTAGATATTCACTACGCAGATTTCAACCTAGTGATGTTAAGTCACTGAATGGGGAGTAGGAAGGAGATTCACATAATCGGCTCTTATAAGGCAGTACAAGCTGGCTGCAGTGCATCATTGACTCTGTGTTTGTTTGTCTTGGCTCTGTGGAGTCTGATAGAAATTACAGTGATATTGTAACCCGTCTGATGTGTTCCACACAAACTATCTGTTGGAGCTATCTGTAATTTAAAAAAAAAAATGAGTAAAAGTTATTTTCTGAGATGAAGCAAAATGGAATGGACTTGAAAACAGAGCAACAGGAAAATGTTAGGGCAGTTTTCTTGGGGGGAAGCAAAGCTAGGTAACAAGGCAAGAAGCTAGATTTCCCAGAAAAATGGGTGAAATTCATGGTAGTGGAGTAACCAAACACTAACAACTTTTAAGAACAGGCTGTCTAGTATGTGTAAGTAGTTTTCTTATCACTGGCTCAAACTTTCAGTTAAGTTGACTATAAACAAAAAATGCCTTTACGAGCTGTTGTTAGATAAGTGAAGAAGAGGGTCTGTGTCCCATGTCTGGGCCTGTGCGCAGTGGATAAAGGAGAGCTAGACAGAAGGCAAGAATCTAATGAGGTTCAGAGGGCAGGAACAAGACTAGAGGAAATCCTGAGAAGAAAAGACATGGGGTTTCCCAGAAGCTTTGGGGAGGCCATTGAACCTTTGTCTGACATGTAATGGGGGCATTTGCCAACTTTATTTTTGACAGAAAGATGACCTTAGCTGATATCTGGATGTTATTTATTCTATTATTAAAAATAATTATAACCTTATTTTTATTTATTTGCTCTGGCAAAGGTTGTAATTTATTACTGTAATTGTGTTTCTGTTATTTCCTCCTAGATTTAGCAGTTTGTTTTATATACGGTTTTGTTATACTATTTGAGGCATTAAAATTCATGGCTGTTACAACTTTTTTGCATAAATTTTTTAGGTAAAATTTCTCTTTGCTTACCCAAGAACATGGTATGCTTTTTCATTTGTTCAGATCTTTTGTATCTCTCAGGCAGTTAAAAAGTATTTCTCTGTGAATCTTGATATTTCTTCTTAAACATTCCTAGGTGTGACAGAGACGTGTAGTTGTCCCCGAATATCATTTCTCCCCTTCTTTGTCTGCAGTGGAAGTCCTGAATTTTAGCTGGCACTTGGCCACCCAGAATAAAGGCTTTATTTTACAACTTCCTTTATAAGTAAGCCTGGCCTTGAGTAAGTTTTAGACGATGGGATATAAATGGAGGTGGTATGTGCAGTTTTGAGGAGTGTTCTTTAAAGAAGAAGGCATATGCTTCTCTCTCCTCTTTCTTGTGGTGAGAATGGGACACCATGGCTGGAACAGAAAGCTGGAAGGAGCCAGGACCCTTAGGGATCTGTGGAACTGCTTTTTTAGTCTTAGGCTCATGACCAGTGGAATTTTCTCATGAAAACAATAACCGCTTGTGTATCTAAGCCCTGTTTATTTGGGTTTTATGTTGCATGTGGCTGGACCTAATACTAATTTATACAGCAAGCATTTAAAAAAAAATCTCTTCTTATTGGTATTGTAAATGAAGTGTTTTTCTCACTATATCTTATGAGGATTATTTCTACTTATAAATTATATATTGACTTTGCGTCTTACTGCATGACTGAATTTTCATGTTGTTTGCAGTAGTTAGGGAGCAAGGATGGAATGCAGAAGAAAGGGAAGCACTGGTTTATGTG
Organism: Hippopotamus amphibius kiboko; assembly: GCF_030028045.1. Taxonomy (NCBI): domain Eukaryota; kingdom Metazoa; phylum Chordata; class Mammalia; order Artiodactyla; family Hippopotamidae; genus Hippopotamus; species Hippopotamus amphibius. The sequence continues at coordinate 83,083,434 of NC_080198.1, forward strand.
ATAGCTTTAGCACTTGAAAAATTCGGGGGACAATGTTTATTATAACAGTAGTGGGGTTGATTTGAATTTGTTAACTGCTACAAAAGTATCACAGAAAAAGACTGACAGGCTCAGAGTCTACCGACTACTTAACTACCAATTTAAGGCCCTCATGAAAGCCAGAAAGCTTACAGAGCAATATTTAAAGAGAGCCTCATCTCTTGCAACTAGAGAGCCACCTGAGCTGAAAATTAGACCTGAAATTTGATTATAAGACTGGCAGAGTTACAAGAGACTGAATTAATAGCTCTAGCTAGTCATCCATGCTAAAGCCAAGGACCTGGAACGGGGACATTTGGGTAGATGCTCTTGAGAACCACGAACTCACAGTCTGGCTAAACCTTCCTCTTGCTGGAGGATAGCATGGAGGCAAAGGTCTGATCTGAAGCAGATTTCTTGAAAAAGATATTTATTCTCCTCATGATCTTTTACTATCTACTCTGATTTTTTTCTAAGTCAGTAGAGCCAGTCCCGGTGTGGTTTTTCCAGGGAAGCACTGCTTCTTCAGGAGGTGTGTGCTGTGGGGCGTGGCTCGTACGCACCAGCAGGAACCAGGAAAACATACATGGAAATGGGTCTTAAGGGTGCTCACTAGTGGGGAAAAGTATAAAGCTGAGTAGCAGAGGGCTTTGCCTTTCATCTTTTTTTCTCCTCTTTTCATCAAACTTTTTGTTAAATATGTTATTTGGTTTTATTTTTGGTATCTGGAGTTTTGGTTTTGAAGTCAGGCGTTTAAGGTGATTGGGATTTGGCAAGAGTGCTAGGAAAGAAAGGAGATTACTTATATGTAGGAAGAGCAGGGGTAGATATGTCCCTGGGCTGGTGGTCTGATGAGGCCAAAACACTGTTTTGGGGGGAGACGTTGAACAAGTAGGAAGGAGAAGTTATAGTGAGCAAGCAGGATACTTGAATGAGTGTTTTTGGAGGTGGAGCAATTGAGGATGGTGACAAAAACTGGGGTATGTATCTGGTTCTGGGTATCTGAGTTGGAAGGAGAAGAGAAGGTTACTTGGAACTGGTACACCAGGGAACTGAAGGGCTGGGTTTTGATGGAACACTGAAGTCCTTCAGGCAGATGGCAGGATTTAACATGGAGAGGAAGACTGGGCAGAGATGACACAGGCATGCCTTTCATTTGATAACAGTAGCAAGAAAGAGATGGAAAGTGTAATAAAATTGTATGAGTCTCAAAGAGCGGGTTGTTTGTGACAGGGATGAAGTAGTAATGGTCTGGAAGCAAAGATACATTCTGAAGAGTTCTGAGTCCATAGAGAGACCATGAAAGAGAATATAGTTTCTTGCTGTGTTCTTTTGGGTAGGCAAATATTTTTCTCTGTATGCAGTTGAATCAATCTTATTGTTTGTAAAAATTTCTCCCAAATTCCAGCAATACCATTTCTGTCCGTATAAATACATTTCAAATGGGAACTTGTGAGAGATCAATTCGTGGGTCTGCCAACCCAATGCCATTTGAAATGGAAGTTTAAATAAAATCTTTATTATATATGTCAGCGCATTTTATATACATATATGTCAGTGGGAAGCCATTTCAGTTTATATAAATTTTAAGATTTTATAATATTCTTCTTCAGCTATTAATGGCTTGAGGCAAACTGATGCCAGTGCAACCAGACAATTTAATTAAAAAGCTCACAACCAATTAAAAAAAATCGGTTGGTTCAAAATGACTGATCTGCTAATTTCAATACTAGTTTAAAAGCAAACTTTTCCACCTTTCATAGTTTCTATGACAGCTGTTTTCTTTTATTTGGTTCTATTTTTGCTCGTTCCTCCATAGAACAATAAACAGAAACTTCTAAAACAGATGGCTACTACTGTCGTTTGTAGTTTATTTAAAAAATAAATAACCCAAAACATCTGCCATAGTGTGGCTCTAGTTCTCAGAAATGATTGCGAGTTGACATTTCTCGATTGGAAATGATGATGTAATGTACATAGTGACTGGACAGGCACTAAGGTGAGCATCGGGGCTTCTGTGGAAGCATTTGAAGAGGTTCCTAAGGCTTGTCTCCTCCTCTCTGTGGGAAGGTATTCATCACCCTCCACTAGTACCTCCTGGGCTTCTACAAGCAAAAACACCCACAGCAAGATTTTGAGTAATTTGAGAAACTCCCTCATAGAGTAGAAATCCAGTGACTTTATTAGCAAGAATAAAATCATTAGCACAATTCTGTGCATGCCTGCTGTGCTTTTGAGGGGTAATTTTTTTTCCCCTAAGTTTTATGGTCATTGTCATTATTGTTTAAAGGAATAACATTTTTTTTTCCTTTTTAACTCAGTTTGGTCTTAGTCATACAATGTTGGAACCTAACTTGAAATGTGGGTTAGAAGTTGTGAGGTGAATTTAACCTGGGAAAAGTTTGATGCTGGCATTCTTGCTGCACTTAAATGTGATGAAACAGTTATAAAGGATGGCAAGTTTCTGGATTCATTTTTGGTGGGACATTTCTAAAGCTCTCTTTTTGTCTCCCTCAGTTTTTAAAGTCTCCAAAAGGTGATCACTCTCAGATAGTTTTTAAATGGTACACTTAAGTTTATGCTTTATTCTACCCTATCCATTCTGCCAGAATGTCTCCTTAGAGTATCACTTTGACCAGGTAACTCCACTGTTTGGTGTCCATTACCCAGAGAATATAATGCAAACATCATAGCCTGAATATTAGGGTCCTCTGTAATCTGGGTTTATTAAAGTGTTGATATGTGGTTAATCACCTTGTCAAGTCTAGTGACATTTCTGCCTAAATATTGGGAACTGTTCAGCAACAGTCATATTGCTTCCACAAGATATGATTTTATTAGATCAGTTATATACCTCTGGGATATATATTCGTAAAAAATGTTATTATTTAACTTCTTCAAAGTATACCAAAGTCTTGTGCATGAAATTGCACCAACTAGATCCTGGTTCAGTGCATGCCTGTGACCAGCAATTCTGCTTCTTAGGTATGTATTCAACAAAACAGAATGCATATTCCAACCAAAAGGGATGTACAAGAATATTCAAAGAAGCATTATTTGTAATAGTCCAAAGGCGAGGTAGTCTCTTATAGCTATAGACAGAATTTGTAGACTCTAAGTTGCTCATAAAAGCAATTGCCCTTCAATTATAAATGCCCATTAATAAAAAATGGATATAAGTGTACCTTGGTATATTTATAGAATGGATTATTATACAGCAATAAAAATAACTAAATTACTGCTACATGCAACAACATGAATACATTGTCCAACTATAACTGAGTAAAAGAAGCCAGAAGTGTTAAAAAATACATGCTATAAAATTTAATTTGTATAAAGTTAGAAAATAAGGAATGGTGTTAGAAGTCAAGATAGTGAGTAAGGAGTGCTGGGGGTGATTGTCAGGTAGCAAAATAAGGTCGTCTGGCTGCTGGTGGTGATCTAGTTTTTGCCCTGGGTAATGGTTGCATAGTATGTTTGTTTTGTAATAAGTCATCAAACTGTTCACTTATGTGCATCTTTCTGACTCTAGGCTGTTTTTAAAATCAAGTTTATTAACAAAAACTATAAAAAAATCTTGATTTCTATTTTTAGGAATCAAATTTTATTCAGAATATCAAAGATGAACTAGAGTGATTTGAAAAATATGTTTTAATAGCATATTGGTATCATAACAAGAGCAGAGGGAAATTGTAAAAGAACAAAATAAGGAAATGAGACTGACTAAATTAAAAGAACAGACGTAGTTCTGTAAGAGAAAGCTATGATCCTCAAAGACACAAGGGACAGAAAAGAGGGAAAAATAGGATATTAAAATCCGGTATAAATTGGAAAAAGAGGGGAAAAAAGAGGAAACATACCCAAGAATAAATTCTTTTAAAGAGGGGACTAGAAAAGTCAGGGGAAGGTTAGATTTTAGTTTTTACTCATCAGAAAGTATGAATTTGTCCCAGAGAAATTTAACAGAGGAATAAGGTGAAGATCATGGAGAGCAAACTGGGATGACTTCCAGTGGAAAGATTAAGGAGATTAACGTAAAGTGGTCTCTTGAATTTGCAAACACCCTCCCTCATATTCCCCATAAAAGTAACCATGTTAAATATAGAGAAATTGCTACACCACATGGTTGTAGATTGGGGACAAGGTAGCTTGAAGGATCAATGTAAAATTCTCAAAGAATATCCAAATGAGTTTCAAGGTAGCAGTTATGGCAGGTGACTCTGCAGATACTAGCCGTTGCCTTTTGGAACATCCTTAAATGTGGAATCTAAGAGGAGGCACACAAACGATGAGGTTTATCTGCCAGCAGCCTGATAGGTTAAAAATAGATCAAGTTGGGTTACATCTTGGTTGGATGCGAGAAAGCCTGGGTGGATGACTCTGAAGTGATGGTGGATAAAAATTACATAAACAGGTGCTCTGGGAAGACATAGAACTTGCTGATTCCATAACTGTCAGGATATGAGTGTCCACATTTTCTGAAAGATGAAATCTAAAGTACTGTATTTGAAAAACAGAATATATTCACCAGAATGCAAAGGGAGAGACACAGAAAAGAAGGCTCTCAAAATCAACAAGCAACATTGGCTTTACTTGTGGTAGGGTAGGAGAGACTCAACTAAGAAGATGGACCTGTTACAAACTCAGCTGAAAAGCATGACAGTGGTGTATTAGAATCACCACAGGAATTTAAAAATATTGAGGCTTGGGGCTCACCACAAACCAGTGTAACCAGGGTATCTGGTGAGTATAATGTGTGCTAGGTGGAGGACCACTAGAACAGGAGGTCAGAAGAGGTTAGTACTTAATTAGGACTCTGCTTAGGGGCAAATGGGAAATGTTTCATTCCTCACTAAGTACTAGGGGTCACAGACTTCAGAGGCATCAGTAGATGCTTCAGATAACAATGCTACTGGATGGTTATTTTGCAGCTAAAAAAAAATTTGATATATGGAAAAACTTTCCTTAGGCGGTGGGTTTACAGGCATAAGCAATTCCACAGCTAGAGGTAGTGGCAACAGCACAGGAACACGTGAAGGCTCTATCAAGAGACACAGGCCACACACAGTTGCAGAGCCAGGAAGCTGACAGTACAGGCTCGGAGGGAAATTAGGAAGTTTTAAATAAGTTAGATGTGGGGGAAGGGTGGAAAGTAAGGCTTCAAATAAGGCTTGCTGCCTGGGTTTACTACTATGGCAAATGTCTGTGCAAAAAGACAAGGCTTTCTCAAATGCCGTAATCTGAGAGAGGAGATGTTATACCCAGGTGGATTTTCTTCTAGAAATAAACATAATTAGCCTCTGGACAAGAAGTTTATTTCCCTTTCAAGTTCACGGGACATGGATTTTGATAGTGGGCAGCAGAGACCGATGACATCTGGGTTGAAACTAAGGAGGTTGGGGTTTAAGGAGCTCCAACAGCTTCCACTTGAGAAGAGCTCTTCAGTGGGTAGCCAGGCCGGTTTCTCTTCGAGAAAGAAGGTGAAATGAACATTCAGAGATGAGGTTGAGGATAGAGAAACTATTGCTGATGAGAGAAAGGAATTTTAGGGGAAACTTGTGAAAATTGAGTGTTTCTTGACAGATAAACTTGGAGATTTAAGTGAGATAATTATTGCGGTGCGTGAGCTGTAGAGCGCACGGCAGGACATTAGCATCTCTGGCTTCTGCACTAAATGCCATTGCACCTTAGCTGAAACCCGCTGGGAGGATCAGGTAAGGACCAAGGGCTTGATTCAGATTAGGTGACCTATATAGCTGTGAGGGGATAAGCGTCTGGGAATTAAGACAGCCTAAGGAATGTGGGGTGGCTTGGGCTTTCAGTGATGGGACTGCATTAACCAGGGCTATAAGACATGATGGCATTCGTCTTAAAAGTCTCTCAAAAATCCTCAACAAAATACTAGCTAACAGACTCCAACAGCACATTAAAAAAATCATACACCATGATCAAGTGGGATTTATCCCTGGGATGCAAGGATTCTTCAATATACGCAAATCAATCAACGTGATACATCATATCAACAACTTGAAGGATAAAAACCATATGATCATCTCAATAGATGCAGAAAAAGCTTTTGACAAAGTTCAACATCCATTTATGATAAAAGCTCTCCAGAAAATGGGCATAGAAGGAAATTACCTCCACATAATAAAAACCATATATGAAAAACCAAAAGCCAACATTGTTCTCAATGGGGAAAAACTGGAAGAATTCCCTCTAAGAACAGGAACAAGACAAGGGTGTCCACTCTCACCACTATTATTCAACATAGTTTTGGAAGTTTTAGCCACAGCAATCAGAGAAGAAAAAGAAATAAAAGGAATACAAATTGGAAAAGAAGAAGTAAAATTGTCACTCTTTGCAGATGACATGATATTATATATAGAAAACCCTAAAGACTCTACCAGAAAACTGCTAGCACTCATTGATGAGTTTAGTAAAATAGCAGGATACAAAATTAATGCACAGAAATCTCTTGCATTCCTATACACGAACAATGGAAGAACAGAAAGAGAAATTAAGGAAACTCTCCCATTCACCATTGCAACCAAAAGAATAAAATACCTAGGGATAAACCTGCCTAAGGAGGCAAAAGATCTGTATGCAGAAAACTTTAAGACATTGATGAAAGAAATCAAAGACGACACAAACAAATGGAGGGACATACCATGTTCCTGGATTGGAAGAATCAACATCGTGAAAATGACTGTACTACCCAAAGCAATTTACAGATTCAGTGCAATCCTGATCAAATTACCAATGGCATTTTTCACAGAACTAGAGCAAGAAATCTTACGATTTGTATGGAAACGCAAAAGACCCTGAATAGCCAAAGCAATCTTGAGAAGGAAAAATGGAGTTGGTGGAATCAGGCTTCCTGACTTCAAACTATACTCCAAGGCCATAGTTATCAAGATAGTATGGTACTGGCACAAAAATAGAAAGGAAGATCAATGGAATAGAATAGAGAACTCAGAAGTAAGCCCAAACACATATGGGCACCTTATCTTTGACAAAGGAGGCACGAGTATACAATGCAGAAAAGACAGCCTCTTCAATAAGTGGTGCTGGGAAAATTGGACAGCAACATGTAAAAGAATGAAATTAGAACACTTCCTAACACCATACACAAACATAAACTCCAAATGGATTAAAGACCTACATGTAAGGCCAGACACTATAAAACTCCTCGAGGAAAACATAGGCAGAACACTCTATGACATCCATCAAAGCAAGATCCTTTTTGACCCACCTCCTAGAATCATGGAAATAAAATCAAGAATAAACAAATGGGACCTCATGAAACTTAAAAGCTTTTGCACAGCGAAAGAAACCATAAACAAGACTAAAAGGCAGCCCTCAGAATGGGAAAAAATAATTGCCTATGAAACAACGGACAAAGGATTAACCTCCAAAATATACAAGCAGCTCATGCAGCTTCATACCAAAAAAGCAAATAACCCAATCCACAAATGGGCAGAAGACCTAAATAGACATTTCTCCAAAGAAGACATACAGATGGCCAACAAACCCATGAAAAGATGCTCAACATCATTAATCATCAGAGCAATGCAAGTCAAAGCCACAATGAGGTATCACCTCACACCAATCAGAATGGCCATCATCACAAAATCTGGAAACAGCAAATGTTGGAGAGGGTGTGGAGAAAAGGGAACTCTCCTGCACTGCTGGTGGGAATGTAAGTGGGTACAGCCACTATGGAAAACAATTTGGAGGTTCCTTCAAAAACTACAAATAGAACTACCCTATGATCCAGTCATCCCACTCCTGGGCATATACCCAAAGAAAACCATAATCCCAAAAGAAACTTGTACCATAATGTTTATTGCAGCACTATTTACAATAGCCAGGACATGGAAGCAACCTAAATGCCCATCAACAAATGAATGGATACAGAAGATGTGGCATATATACACAATGGAATATTACTCAGCTATAAAAAGGGATGAGATGGAGCTATATGTCATGAGGTGGATAGAACTACAATCTGTCATACAGAGTGAAGTAAGTCAGAAAGAGAAGGACAAATATTGTATGCTAACTCACATATATGGAATCTAAAAATGGTACTGATGAACTCAGTGACAAGAACAAGGACGCAGATACAGAGAATGGACTGGAGAACTCGAGGTATGGGAGGGGGCGGGGGGTGAAGGGGAAACTGAGACGAAGCGAGAGAGTAGCACAGACATATATATACTACCAACTGTAAAATAGATAGTCAGTGGGAAGTTGTATAACAAAGGGAGTCCAACTCAAGGATGGAAGATGCCTTAGAGGACTGGGGCGGGGAGGGTGGGGGGACTCGAGGAGGGGGGAGTCAAGGGAGGGAGGGAATACGGGGATATGTGTATAAAAACAGATGATTGAACTTGGTGTACCCCCCCCCCCCCCCAAAAAAAAATTCTCTCAGGAAGATATAGGTGGTCAGATCTAATTACATTATCCTTTGAGAGATTGTTTCTTAAGCAATTGCACTGGTGAAGCAGGGGCTGGGGTGTGTAGTGACTTCACCGGGACTATGTGGAGCTCTGGGTCCCTTATAATTGTGATGGCAGTGCTGAGGTAAGGGAGCAAGGTCTTATGCGGAACACTTAGAGCTCTGTGTTTCCTCCTCCCAACCAAGTCCTATGTGGACAATTTCAAGGTCAGGAATACGCCTTGGATCCTAAGAAAGGGATTTGGGGCTGATGGAGGCTTATTGTTACTGGGAGGAAACCTAATTCCTTACATCAACCAAGTGAATAGAAAACTATGTGATTACATCAATGAATGTCGAAAACACACAATAAAACCTGGCGACTATTTCTTATCTGAAGCCCTACGTAAACAGGAAGAGAACAAGTTAATTTGGCCCCAACAGTAAATAACAAAATAAGTGATACAATAGTAAGCTATTTACATAAAAATCAGAAAAAATATTGGGGTACTCACTTTCATCCCCACATAAACATTTTAAAAGAGGTTTTAGCTAATGCAATAAGGAGTGAAACAATGTAAATATTAGATCACTTTATCTCTATTTCAGATGACAAAAATCCAAAGGATTTTCTTAAAAATTACTAAAACAAAGAAAATTTGGCAGATTGGCTAGATAAAAAAAAATCAATGCACAAAAATCTATAGAAATTTTTTGGATTGGTAAGAAGTATTTAAAAATGAAAACAGAAAGAGATCTTATTTGAAGTAGCGATAAAAGAAATTTAACAAGCAAGGTATTTCCTATTTGAAAAAAATTAAAAATGTTATTAGAGGATGCTATATAAAGTCTAAACTAATATAGAGACATAATGTGTGTTCCCAGGGGAAAGAAGTACCATTATAAAAATATTAAATTTCATAAATATATTGGCTCGATCAGAATTCCAGTGGAGAGGAATTTTCATTTACTGGGATGAGCTAAAATGAAGTAAAATTTCGTATCAAAGTATTATTGTCTGGAATTAGCTATGCCAATTTGAAAAAGAAGAGCCTAGAGTACTTGATTTACTGGCTATTAACTGCTACCATAATTCAGTAATTTGACTGTTCAAGGTAGTGTAATTGCTATAACCAGCAACCTTCAAATTTTAGCAGCCAACACAATTAGTTTATACACTTGTAACAGGTGGTGAGGGTGGAAGGCTCTTTCCCAGCAGTCAGTCAGGGATATGCTATATCAGTCAGGAAACTGAAACTGTACCAGTAATTTGAACAAGGACAATTTAAATTAGAGATCTAGTAACTAGGGGGATTAACTGCTAAGGTATAGAGAGAACTCTAAAGAATAGAGGAATAGCCGATCTGAGGAGCAGTCACTACCTTGAGGACTGAGGCAGAGTACCTAAGGAAGGAGTAAACTTGGGAGAGCCTCTGCTCCCCATCCCCAAGGCTGAATCAGAGCTCTCTGGAGAGGTTGTGGCCCTTTGGAAGGTGGGAAGGTCTGCTGAGATGTCGCGGGCTGGGGCTGGCCACCAGGAGTGCCCGCTGTGCTGGCAAGACTCACGGAGAAGCTGCCTGCTCGGGCACCAGGGAAACTGCTGCCATGTGCTGCAGCCCTCAGCAGAAAAACCCACCTTGGAACCAGGATGAGAAGCTCCTTCAACATAGTGTCCTTCTGACATCTGCTGACAAGCTTAACCTTGTGCCAACCTGACAAGGACGTATTCGTTTATAAGATCTGGCTCCAGGGTGGCAAAGCAGGGCAAAGTGGGGTAGATTTGGCGCTGAGAGGCAATACATTGATCAACCAGCACACCTGTGTTTCTTCTTGTGGCTCTTCCTTCCTTCTGAGAGTCTTCACTCATGCACTGATTGGTGAAAAATGGAGAAGTCCCACTTTTTCTAAGCTTCCTTGGTGAGTAGTCACTAATCATGTGGCCTCACCTAAATGCAAGAAGAATGAGAAATGTTGTCTAGTGCTGTACCCAGGAAGATGAGGAAAACACGGATACTGATGAGCAGTTGCCATCTCTACCCCAGTATAATCAAAGCAATATGTTGCTGGCCTAGGAGAAGACGACTGGACCAGGCAAATCTAATTAGAGGACAGATAAGTGCATATTAAATAGGTCAGTTCCACAGTCAGAAATAAATATACGTATTGGCTCTTTGAAAATCTAGCTTATAATAAGAAATAAAAGCTCCATTATATAAAGGCATTTATATAAGGATGTTTATTACAGAATTCTTTTGTAGTGATTTACAAACACATATACAAGCAAAATACCCCATGAATGTCCAAGTTGAATCAGTTGTGGTATATTATATTAGATAATATATTTTTGTAATTTAAAATGAATTAGATGCACATTTTATGAGCTGGAGGACCATTTGTAATGTGTTAAATGGGAAATGTGATGGATTTGGTACAGTTCCATTTTTGTGCAAAAAAAAAAATCTAAGAATCCTATGTATGTGTATACTTGTAATATTTGTATGACCCAGGAGAAGAAATGCTAACATTGGCTACCCAGGGTGGGGGTAGAAGGAGAAGGAGGAAAAACAGGAACTCTCTGTGCATCTTAGATTATTTCATTAGATACTGTTAGCATGAATTTCTTTTCTAAGATAAAATAATAAAGTGTGAAGTAAAAGAGTAAACTTTATCTGTGTTACACACCAAATAAACAAATGTCTTAGGTCTGGAAATCTAGACGACAGCAAGCTGCCTCTTCCAAAATATTGACAGACACAGATTTGAACTGGTTACTTGGCTTGCTCATACTTCGTCTTACAACACCTCTCCACCTGCCTATCTCTGAACACGTGCAAGAGAGAACTGATCTTAGTTGGATGACATTGCAGACATAGTACCATTTGGGTGATAACTCTTTTTAGCTGAAAGAATGTGTCAGTATATGTATACTGAAGGTGTGGGAAGGCAGTTTGGGTATAATGAGAGTGTAAGTTTCTCTATATCCAGTGTGTAATATTCAGATTATACTAATATTTAGTAATTATATATACATATATTATTTATATGTGAAACATTGACACATAAAAAGAGGTAGAAAGATTCAGTTTAATAATTAAAAACACAAAAGGTAGTATGTTTGCTTGGAATGATCAGTGCTTCTCATATGTTTCCCCTAAGATGTTCCTAGAGGAAAATGGACACGTAAACACAGTAATGGGGAGAAATTCAGCATAAAGGGCCCTCTTCATGCAAGACATTTGTTTGAAATTTCATGATTTCTCTATTTAATTAAATTCACGTAAATTTAAAGTTTTAGATTATATACAAGTTAAATCACTTAATTCATCTCTGATTCCACCCCCACCTCACTGCCCCAGCCAGGTAAGATATTCAGGAAAATGCACAATGTTTATCTTGTGACTTTAAATAGCCCAGAAAAACAACTCAGGTACCCCTGAGGGCAAATGTATCTCTCCTGCAAAGGGAGAAATACCTGGAACCAAGGGGTCATCATCAAATAATCAAAGAAAGGAGATATCTGCTTTACTCTTAGAGGTGTTCCTTAAGGAATAAGAGACTCTCTCCTAGGTTGCATTTGTAACAGAGGCTGGATGCCCACCAATCTCCTGTCCTCTTCTGGGCAGGCGATGCTATGTTTAGCAGCTTCCCTTGCAGGCAGATTGGAACCATGGGATCAGGGTCTGGTCCATGGAATGTTCTTGAAAGTGCTGAACTCCATTTCTAGGCCTTGCCACAAATGTCCCACATGATTTTTCTCACTCAACATTTTGCTGTTTGAATGCATAGGAGCTTGTGGGTGACTCTGGGGAAGCTTGGTAGATAGTGATGCAATGAGATAAAAGGAATGAGGGCTCTGAATAACCATGTGAAAGGGTACAAAGTGAACACCTTGTATTGAGCCACTGAGATTATCCTAATATATGTGTATTATATGCATATGCGTGTGTGTGTGTGCGCGTGTGTGTGTGTAATCTTACAGCAATCTTTATAGTAGCCCTAAAAACATAGTTTTATAGATGAAGAAACTAAGAAACTAAGTACTTGTTCAGTTCTTCATAGTTAGTGGTAGAACTAGAATTTAAATTTAGTTCTTTCTGATTCTTACATAATGAACGATTCTTACATACGAAAATAGGCTACCAGTGGGATTTCAAGTGATCAAGGATTCTTTTTATATTTAAATTTGCTATTAGAAACACTCATTGGAAAGGGAGTTCAACTCGAGGATGGATGATGCCTTAGAGCACTGGGACGGGGAGGGTGGGGGGGAGTCGAGGGAGGGAGGGAATATGGGGGTATGTGTATAAAAACAGATGATTGACCTTGGTGTACCCCCCCAAAAATAATAATAAATAAAATTACTTTGTTGCCACCAGCAAAAAAAAAAAAAAAAAAAAAGAAACACTCATTGGGAAATTTGGTTTGTGTACTGAGACCAGCTTTTAAAAGGGGGGTTCAAATTTACAGGTATAAATGGATTTTCTTATCATGCTCCCATATGTTGATTAAAACTATCTTCTGGCTAGAAGAAGCTAGATTTTTAAAATTGATTCTTTAAATTGTGGTGAAATATGCATAGCATAAAATGGATCATTTTAACCATTTTTAAGTGCATAGTTTAGTGGCATTAAGTACATTTACATTGTTCTGCAACCTCCACCCCATTCATCCAGAACTTTTTTCATTTTCCCAAACTGAAACTCCTTACCCATTAAGCAATAACTACCCAGTTCTCTTCCCCAGTCCGTGCAAACCACCATTCCACTTTCTGTCTCTATAAATTTGACTGCTCTAGGTACCGCATCTGTGTAGTATCATAGAGTATGGGTCCTTTTTTGACTGGCTATTTCACTTAGCATAATGTCTTCAAGGTTTATCCATTTTTAAAGTATGTGCCAGAATTCCCTTCCTTAAGGCTGCATAATATTCCATTGTATGTATATACTATATTTTGTTTATCTGTTCATCCACTGATTGGCATTAGGGTTGCTTCCACCTTTTGGCTGTTGCGGATAATGCTGCTGTGAACAGGGATGGGCAAATACCTGTTGAAGTAGCTGCTTTTAATTCTCTGAGTAAATGCCCAGAAGTGGAATTGCCAGATCATGTGGCAATTCTATTTTTAACTTTTTGAGGAATCTCCGCTCTGTTTTCCATAGCAGCTGCATCATTTTATATTCCAACCAGCAGTGCACAAGGGCTCCAATGTTTCCACTTCCTTACCAACATGTGTTATTTTTTGTTTTTTTGGATCATAGCCATCCTGATGAGTGAAATGGTATCTATTGTGGCTTTGATTTGCATTTTTCTTAAGGAAGAGTGATGTTGAGCGTCTTTTGATCTGCTTATTGATCCTTTGTATATCTTGTTTGGAGAAATGTCTGTTCAACTCTTTTGGCCATTTTTTAATTGGGTCGTTTGTTGTTTTGTTGTTGAGTTGTAGGAGTTCATTATAAATTCTGGATATGAACTCCTTATCAGATATGTGATTTGCAAATATTTTCTCCCATTCAGTGTATTGCCTTTTCATGCTGTTGAAAATGTCCTTTGATGCTTTGTCATTTATCAAATATCATTTGATGATCAAAAGTTTTTAATTTTGATAAAGTCCAGTTTATTTTTTTCTTTTGTTGCCTGTGCCTGGTGTCACATCCAAGAAATCATTGCCACATCCAATGTCATGAAGTTCTTCCCTGTTTTCTTCTATGCAGCTAGGTCTTTGATCCATGTTGAGTTCATTTTTGTATATGGTGTAAGGTACAGGTCCAACTTCATTCTTTTGCGTGTGGATATCCTGTTTTTCCAGCACCATTTGTTGAAAAGGTTATCCTCTTATGAAATAAAATGATGTCAGTTCATACAGAAAAAAAAAAGGAAGTCAAGTCATCATTATTAGGGGCTTTACAAACAACAAATTTACATCAATCTTATAAAGATAAATGTTTTTTAATTTTAATATTTTATGGCTGGTGAGGAAGAAGTAAGAACTAATAAAATTTTTTTCACATGTCACATTTCAGATACTGTATATACTATCTCATTTAATCCTCATAAACCTGTATATAAGTGGCCAAAATAGAATTTGAACCCAGGTCTAACTCCAAAATTTTGTTCACCCCACTATAGCATGGGAACAGTTTTTAACATTATTTAGGTATAAGGAGGAAACAAACTGTTAAACTCATTTGATTTATTTATTTATTTATTTATTTTAAATTTTAATATTATTTTATTTAACCTAATATGTACTAAACTCATTCTAAATATGAGGTGTATTTCTAAAATACAACAAATCAATTCCTTTTTGGGAGTTATGCGAGGTTTGGAGATCTCTGTGTTAAAGCCATGCTTTCCAAATGGCTGCAATATTTAAAATGTAGAGCACTTGCTTATTTTTCCCCATCTCATATTACTTTGTGACCCTCTTTCTATTCCAATACATCATTGATAATAGCACTAAACTGGAACTAAAGGGAGAAAGAGAAGCTGAAAGTGCAGTGTTCTGAGTTAAAGGTGGGTTAAATACAGGCCTTTCACTTGAAGTAGCTGACGGGGCTTCAGAAGTACAGTCTTCAAGACTGCCAAGTGATCTACTCTCAATATATCCCTTGGTTTATCTTCAGCTCTTCAGGCACTAGCCAGTATTTATGGGCAAACCAAAACAAAATGAGTGTTCTTGATTTTTCAAGTATGGATACATTTAGATGATTCTTTGAAATTTGTTCTTATCAGTGTCCATTGATAAAAATTTTTAAGAGAAAAAGCAACTTGAGTAAAGATTTTGGGATCAGCCTTTTTCTGAGTGTAGCATTTATGTCAGCCTAAAGGGAAGAAATTGTTCGGAGGCTTGTCTTAAAAGGCTAGATAGGAACACGGTGCCATTTGGTGCTAGGCCCCTCTGACAGATTTACTGCCTGCTTGGAGCTGAGGCCGCAGCGTGATGGAAGTGGCAGGTGAGGGCTGCAGAGAAGAGGATTCCCATGCTCCGTGCATGTGTGTAACTGGCAACATCCAGGGTCATGGGGGGGCAGGCCTGTGTTTACAGTCAGGATTTGTGTGTGTGTGTGTGTGTGTGTGTGTGTGTATGTATGGAGGGGGGCAGTTATTTTTCTCTTATCCCTCACAGCAAGGAACCCATTCTCGTTGCTTGGTTAGTTAGTACACATTCCCACATGGCCAAACCAAAGATGAGCACTCGTGCTTTAGAGCACTCGAGCATAATCATGTGATGTTTATGTCTTACAAAAGTTCTGTAGCATGAAAAAAAAAATCACAACTGCCAAAAAACTAAACTAAGCTGTTTGCCCCCCATGTTAAATAAAAGGCACTAGATGTAAACTAATGGCGATTAGGGCATGGACATGATGTCTCTCCTTTCTGTAAGTAGCACTGATAATAAAGTATAATATATATGCAGAATTTCAAACTCAGTTCATAATGAATCACACTTCACTTTTTTGAAGTAATTATTAGAGATCTACTACTGACGTACAATCATGCCACCTAAATTTATTAGAAATTGTAAGTGCATCCTGTCCCGAGGAAAAAGTGAGCATTTAAAGAAGTGGAACTGCGGAGTCAAGGGAATCTCTTGGACGCAGGGATTGTATGTAAGTGTAGAGAGACCGAAATTGGAGCTAACTTGCTAGGCTAAGGAGAATTCTGCACAATAGTGCTGGAAAGCATTTCCTTCAGCATGTGTTGACATCCTAAGAGGCTCCACACACTATTGACTTCCCTTTAAAAATATTTCAAGCCAGTTAATTAGGGAGCATCTCCACTGCCATCCACTATTAAAACACATCTTCAATATTTAAAATAGGTAATTTGGTATCTAAATCTGTAGTTAATTTTTGGAAGATAAAAATACATTCAGTATTTTAAATTGGTAGCTTTGTATAGTCAGAGTAGCTGGTAACTATTTGTCCCAGTGCCTTTATTTTAATATCAGTTGTCAATCCTGTAGAGCATCCACCAGGTCTCATTCCCTTCTGAACCTGAGTACCAAGCCTGAAGCTTGGATCCTGTCCCATAGGTGCTTAGTGGGTGTGTATCAAATCTTAGTGTATTTCAAAGGAAACTTCTCAGGCATTCATGCCAATGCGTTTTGTTCTTTCGCGTCCTGGACTCCCAATGCCATTCTCACTTTGTGGCCCACTTAAAATATTTGTTTGCTTTGATGTGCCCGGAGAAGCAGCAGAACTGACTTTGCCTACTTTGATAGGTGGGCGTGTTTGTGGTGGAGACAGTTTTGAAATCATCTGATGATGATATTGAGCTGCTGCCAAAGTATTACAAGTTGATGAGTTATGAGGAAACTCCTAGACACAGAGGAAAAGACCTAGACACAGAGCTTTTAGGGAAACTACATTAATCTATCTCTTGTTTAGTACTTATAGTAAAATGCAAAAAGCACTAATATAGCACTTTTCACACTATATTGTAGTTATCTGTTTATAAGTCTGTCTCTTTTTTACAAATTTTAAGTATGGTTGAATTACTGAATTATTTAATTAATTTGAGTCTGTCTCTCTTCGTAGTGTGTCAGGTTCACAAAGTCAGGTAACATGTCTGATTTATCCTCCTCTAGTGTTTAGTGCTTGTACTTACCAGATCCTTAATAATTATTAATTAAACTAGTAGAACAAATGAGTGCAAACAAAACCTTCTTACAGTGCATACTGGAAAACCATATATATGTGCATGTATAGCTTTACTTACATATTATATATGTATAATTTTATATATTTATATATATTTTAATTTAGTATGCATATATGATATTGGTGTATTTTTTTCCTGTTTGGCATATAGTAGAATAATATTCAGTGATGGGCTTGTTTAAGATTTAAATGAAGAGAAATTCAAGATTAACTGTCCCATAGTTTTGAGAGTTTGTAAGACTGATGTACAGTAAAATGCCACAAAGATTTTATAGCGCACTGTTTTTAGTGGTTCTTGGGATGTTTATTCTCTATGGAAATACTGTTGCTTCCAGATTTTGAAAAAGGAATTGAAAAAAATCTTATTCATGGAGAATGACTTCACTATTCATGAAGGGAGAATGGAACTTACCTTAATGTGAGAAGAAGGCTCAAACCGTCTTATGTTTTATTTTTCATGGGAGCTAGCAGTGTATGGCATCATTGTACCAGCCTCTTCTTCCCCCCACATACACAAGTGCAAAAAGAACCCGAAACTTAACACACAGTAAGAGAGTGTAGGTGATCTGACTAGGATATTCCTGCTCCTTAACAGGCTGCCCGTTCCTAAAAAAGGAGTTAAGCTTGTTTGAGCATGTTTCTTTCAGAACCTGAGGAAATGGGATGGAACATGGTCAGGGAACTTGTCATGGACCTGGGGGGCAAAGAGCCCCCCTATTTTATTGCACTATTTCAGCTGTGTTGATGCTTTATCCCTTTGTCCTGAGCAAACTTGTTATACATTTCCTGAGATGTTTTTTCTTATCACATTACATTAGATCATTTTTCATTATCAAATAGTTTATTTCAGACTTCATCAGAGTTACAAGTTGCTTATTTTATCCATGTTAGGGATAAGTTGAATGGAATGTTCATAATGTATACAGTTGGAATCACAACAGGCACTTTTTGCTGAAACTGTAAATTATTTCTGCATTTGAGCAATAAAATGTAAATATTTTGTAATAAGCATAGGTACCTGTTAAATTTTGGAATTCAATACAATAGCTGCCAGTAATTTAAAGTCTTAACTGTTATTAAATACTACATAGAGCCGTTCTGTGATTGTACATACAGTTTCTACATATATAAACTGTAATCAGGGCTTCCCTGGTGGTGCAGTGGTTAAGAATCCACCTGCAAATGCGGGGGACACGGGTTCGAGCCCTGGGCTGGGAAGATCCCACAAGCCGCAGAGAAACTAAAAGCCTGTGCGCCACAACTACTGAGCCTACACTCTAGAGCCTGTGAGCCACAACTATTGAGCCCATGTGCCACAACTACTGAAGCCCATGAGCCTAGAGCCTGTGCTCTGTGACAAGAGAAGCCACCTCAATGAGAAGCCCAAGCATCACAATGAAGGGTAGCCCCTGCTCTCCGCAACTAGAGAAAGCCCATGCACAGCAATAAAGACCCAATGCAGCCAATAAATAAATAAATAGGTAAATAAATAAATAAACTTATTTAAAAAAAAAGAAAGAGACTGTAATCATATTGCATTAAAGGGAGTTCTAGGTGGGTTTTGAAAATGGGAATTCAGTCCGCTGTAGTTCAGAGCTGTTCACAGGTCCTCCATTCCCCTTCCCCATGAAGAGGAACTAGTTTGCAAGTCCATTTTTTGTCCTTAATTATGTCAGTGATCAATATCAATTTTCCAGCAAGATATAAAACAAAGGTGCTAGATAGCTTCCTCCACAAGAGGGCAGACAGCAGTATCAAGCAGTATCAGCAGTATTTCATCTTGTGGAACTCAAAACCACAGCCACAGAAAGATAGAGAAAATGAAAAAGCAGAGGACTTTGTACCAGATGAAGGGACAGGATAAAATGCCAGAAAAACAACTAAATGAAGAGGAGATAGGCACCCTTCCAAAAAAAGAATTCGGAATAATGATGGTGAAGATGATCCAGGACTTTGAGAAAAGACTGGATGAAAAGATTGAAAAGTTGCAAGAAAAGTTTACCAAAGACCTAGAAGAATTAAAGAGCAAACAATCAGATATGCAACACAATAACTGAAATGAAAAATACACTAGAAGGAACCAATAGCAGGTTAACTGAGGCAGAAGGGCAAATAAGTGACCTGGAAGACAGAATGGTGATAATCACTGATGTGGAAAAGAATAAGGAGAAAAGAATGAAAAGAACTGAAGACAGTCTAAGAGACCTCTGGGACAATGTTAAATGCACCAACATTCGCATTATAGGGGTCTCAGAAGGAGAAGAGAGAGAGAAAGGACCTGAGAAAATATTGGACAAGATTATAGTTGAAAACTTCAGTAACATAGGAAAGGAAATAGCTACCCAAGTCCAGGAAGCGCAGGGAGTCCCAGGCAGGATAAACCCAAGGAGAAACACACCAAGATATATAGTAGGCAAATTGACAAAAATTAAAGACAGAGAAATGTTATTAAAAGCAACAAGGGAAAAACGACAAATAACATACAAGGGAACTCACATAAGGGTAACAGCTGATTTCTCAGCAGAAACTCTGCAAGCCAGAAGGGAGTGGCATGATATATTTCAAGTGATGAAAGGGAAGAACCTACAACCAAGAATACTCTAGCCAGCAAGGATCTCATTCAGATTTGATGGAGAAATCAAAAGTTTTACAGACAACCAACAGCTAAGAGAATTCCGCACCACCAAACCAGCCCTACAACAAATGCTAAAGGAACTTCTCTAAGCGGGAAACATAAGAAAAGGACCTACAGCAACAACAACAAAACAATTAAGAACATGGTAATAGGAACATACATATCGATAATTACCTTGAATGTAAATGGACTAAATGCAGCAACCAAAAGACACAGACTGGCTGAATGGATACATAAACAAGACCCATATGTATGCTGTCTACAAGAGACCCACTTCAGACCTAGGGACACATATAGACTGAACGTGAGGGGATGGAAAAAGATATTCCATGCAAATGGAGATCAAAAGAAAGCTGGAGTAGCAATACTCATATCAGATCAAATAGACTTTAAAATAAAAAATGTTACAAGAGACAAGAAAGGACATTACATAAAGATCAAGGGATCCATCCAAGAAGAGGAGGTAACGATTATAAATATATATGCACCCAATATAGGAACACCTCAATACATAAGGCAAATTCTAACAACTATGAAAGAGGAAATGCAAGGCAGAAACTTAGAGACAGGTGTAGAGAACAAACACATGGACACCAAGTGGGGAAAGCGGGGAGGGTTGGGGGGGAATGAACTGGGAGATTGGGATATCAAATTGTACACTCTAAATATATGCTGTTTATTGTCTGTTAACTGTATCTCAATAAAAGTTCTAAAAAAAAAAAATGCCAAAAACAAAAAAACAAAAAAACAAGACCCGTATATATACTGTCTACAAGAGACCCACTACAGACCTAGGGACACATACAGACGGAAAGTGAGGGGATGGAAAAAGATATTCCATGCAAATGGAAATCAAAAGAAAGCTGGAGTAGCGATACTCATATCAGATAAAATAGACTTTAAAATAAAAAATGTTACAAGAGACAAGAAAGGACATTACATAAAGATCAAGGGATCCATCCAAGAAGAGGAGATAACAATTATAAATATATATGCATCCAATATAGGAACACCTCAATACATAAGGCAAATGCTAACAACTATGAAAGAGGAAATGCAAGGCAGAAATAGAGACACAGATGTAGAAGAACAAACATATGGACACCAAGTGGGGAAAGTGGGGAGGATTGGGGGGGAATGAATTGGGAGATTGGGATATCAAATTGTACACTCTAAATATATGCTGTTTATTATCTGTTAACTGTATCTCAATAGAAGTTCTTAAAAAGAAAAAAAAAACAAAAACAAAGGTAAATGAGGACTCCCCTCTATGTCTGTTTATTAGAAAGATTTTGAGAGAGCTATTGAACAGTTTGTTGGGAAAGGCCTTAAAAATTTTTGCCTGTGATTTGAGATGCATATATTTCAGCAAAATCATATGTATCCATACTGTGAGCATAGTGGCATGTAGTATCACTTTCATTTTCCGTCATGCTAGGTGGTGATGTCATAAAGAATGCTGTCTAATTCTCAGTACTATCTGATTTATAGTTTACTATGCACAAATCTCCCGTAGCATTTTTCTAATAAGCCATAAGGTTAATAAGAAAGCTCACTCAGGAGCTGATACCAGGTTCTGGACCAGAGCATGTCCTAATCACTTGGCTTTTACCAGGAGATCTGCAGCAGAAATGTATTGATATGGTACCATGTCTTAATGGAGGAAAAAATGAATTTCAGACTGTCAATAAAATGCCTTATGATTTTCATGTTGCAGGATAATAATTTGGGGTAAAATTGAGCCAAGTAAAGCAATTCTTCTTGATACAGACTTGAGCCTTGAGGGTATTTTAAAGAGATATGGGACACAGTCATGAGTAGATCACTTTCACTGAATTTCCTTGTCTAAGATTCACTTAGGAAGGCCAAGTGTGTTATTTTGAGGGGCATTTGAAGACGGTGGTAACTTTAACATTACCATGGAAGGCTATGTGTGTAAATACTACAAATAATAATTCTGTTTATTAAAGTACCATATTTTCTGGCTTTCTTTAAAATAGGTTTCACAGAGAGTTACATTTTCCACAGAGCCCTTAAAATAAGTTATAAGTTTTTGAATTTTGTCCAAAGAGCAGTCTCAAGACTATAATTTTTGTATTTTTATATTTAATAGTAGTGAACTAGATGAGAGGGAATGGAACTACAATTTGCTGTTACTACCAAATCTTAACATCCCTTGATTCGTTTCGTGTAAAGTATACTACTATTTACCAAATATTTCTATTAAATACTGAGTTCAGATTGTTATGGGTCAAAACTTCACTGAAGAAACAAGTTGATTAGTAGGATTTAAAAAGCAAAAACAAGAATGAAATCAAATTCCCAAAAAGGGGAAGTGATCTCTACTAGAAAGGCAGCCTTTTGAGACTTGACTAAGAGTTGGGTGTTTGAGGCTCTCTGCTCTTTCCGTTTGTTGAGCACAGCAGTGCGCTGGTTGGAAAAAAAAGTCTCACCACAGCACGTACATGCCTCCTGTGGTAATCCCTGCAATGATCAGAGAAGCTTCTGCTTACTATAGTGGCAGGCCATGTTCAGCCTTATTGCAGTCTTATGCAATGGGTTGTATTTTATTTCAGAAAACGTATTGTTCGTGAACTATTTACTAGCTACTTTGGCACTTATTACTATAGTAATGTTGGTCACTTATATTTGTGTAGTATTTTAGAGCAGTTGTCCTCCCAGTCTGGCCCCTGGTCCAGCAGCAGCATCACATGGGAACTTGTCAGCAGTGCAAATTCTCAGGCCCCACCCATGACCTACTGCATCAGAAACTCTGGGGGTGGGACCTGGTCATCTGTTTTAACCAACCCACCAGGTGATACTGATGCATACTAAAGTTTGACAACTACTGGCCTATAGTTTTCAAAGTGTTTTCATTTTGGTATTAGACAGTAGGGCACTGATTTTGTTTTACAGGGGAATCTAAAGCTTAGGGAAGTTGATTGATTTGCTCAAGTTCACTCAAATCTAAGTGACAAGATTTGGCCTTACCATATTCTTTTTGCTTCAAGTCTTACTATTCTTTCCAAGCCATGCCCTGCTCCCACTTGTCAAAGTGACTCAAATTATGAGAACTGGGGATTGGGGAATAGACCCAGGCTCTTGCCACACAATTTTGTGATGGTGAATGTTGTCTGGATTTTAGGAGTAACTAATTTAAGGGGCAAGATTATTTTACTTCCCTTCAGTGGGCAGGCAAGAAATGTGAATTTAGCTTAGCTGTGATTCCTGTCAAGTCCAGGGAATCAAGTTATGGTCCGGGAGACGCCAGACTGGAGATGCTAGTTCTCTAGGGAAGTGCCCACCACACTGGCCATGTTATTTATTACCACATCCAGGATTTTCTCATTGCAGTGATGATAGGGTGTAAGGGGCATTTATGGCTCCATACTTAAACTGGGTGATGGGGCACAGTGTGGAGTATTAAAATGGGGAGATTTAATTTATGATATACAACATTTATTTGGAAAAACTGATTATAATTTGCTTTCTTTGCTGATACCAATTCAAAAACAATCCTGAGAAATTCTAATTATAGCTGTTTCCCCAGTTATTCTCTCCTTTTGATTTCTTTTAAGGAAAGAAAACCTTAAACAATAAGGAGAAATGTAATCAAATTCCTCTCCTTGTAAGCCATCAACTGGTATAAAAGTGCTTCAGAAAAAATTTGCATTATGCCGACATACTGTTCCCTCACTATTTTGCCTCCATAATATATATCTTAAAATGTGAAATACCTGAGTTTCTGAAAAATATTATTTTGGAATGAAAGTAGAGGACCAACTTTACTCAATTTTAAGTCACAAAGTATTTGATTAACATTTTAGTCAGATGTAGTTTTCTCCCATTTCCTATTTTGTAACTTCAAACCTAATTTCAGAAAAAAGTATAATAATCTGGAAAAGAAGAACATTTTCTTATTTGTTCATTCTTTGTATGTGATATTCAAAATAATAAAAATAATTATGGTATAATTTAGTATAGTGCTTTAAAATTTTTAAATAATTTCCATCTACATATTTTTGTTTAATTCTCAAAATAAAAGTGTGATTTAATTTTTATTATGTCTTATTTGATAGATGAAGATACTGGGGTTTAGGGAAGCGAGGTGAATTTTCAACACTGTGTAGCAAGTCAGGCCTTCTGACTTGAAATCCTGTTCACTTTCCATCAGACTGAACTTGCCACAAAGGACACAATGAGGTGTGCTTATGGGCTCTAACTAATGGGAAAATTTTACTGGTAAATATGTAAGGAATTTCTTTCCATTATGATAAAATTTTATTTAAAAAATTATAAAATAATCTGTTTAAAAAACTATAGTATCTTTTTCCATTTTGTCCTTGAAGTAGAGTAACTATTTTGTGGATAACCTTGCTAATATTCACAATCCTTGTAATTTGAAAATTGTGATCATTTAGTCAAAGTAATTTGCTTCTAATGTGAGTTCAGGGATTTCCCTGGCTGTCTGGTGGTTAGGACTCTGCGCTCCACTGCAGTTTTGTCCCTGGTTGGGTAACTAAAGCTGAGCAGCAGCTTTAAAAAAAAATGATTTAAAGTAAGTTCATATTTAAAAAATATCACAATAGAATAAATAACTGTCAAAATTTATTTCTTCCCTAATATGTTTCATTTTATCTTCTTTTCTTCCTTCCTATATTCCTACCTTCCTTCCATATTCCACAAATTAGCATTTTGAATTTCAGGGACAATTATGAAAAGTTGAAAACTCTAAAATTTGTCCCATTTTTAATATTTTTGGAATTCTGGTTTGGTTTTCTCATATAACTGGCAAAGAGGAAGCAATACCACTATTTGACCAGAGAGATTTCCTGGTATCCAAGACTGGTGGCCTCACTCCATGTTGGTAGAATCTTGGATTGCTGAGTTTTAATGAAACTCATAAAAGTCTAAAAATTAATCAAAGGGATGTCTGGCTTATGCAGAAAAATTTAAAAAACCCTATGCCATGATTTTGCATTTTATTGAGAACAGTGAATCCTTGATCTGTTGCCAGGATCGGTTATGGAAACAGCTTTAAAAAAAAACTTCAGGGGAAAAAAATGTGTGTTAGTTGAATTAAGCTGCTACTCAGGTAACCTTTGGCTTTGAATGCTGCTGCTTCTGGCACAGCCAGGTTAGGGGAAAGGGTTAGCAATATTGGGACTGGCAAGCTGGATATTGCCACGTATCCCTTTAGTCTGATGTCTTGTGTCTATCAGCGATCTCTTTGGAGTGCTGCTAAAAGACCACTTTCCATAACCCCCAAAAGAACTATTTATAGCAGTATGTCACATGGGATTATCTCACTATTTTCTTAAGGCATTGAAACATAATTAATTATCCCAGACTGGCCTGATTCTTTCTATTCTAAGACACTTAAAAGAGTTTGTTTTTTTTTTTTTTTAAATCTTTATTGGAGTATAATTGCTTTACAGTATTGTGTTAGTTTCTGCTGTACAACACAGTGAATCAGCTATATGTATACATATATCCCCATATCCCCTTCTTCTTGAGCCTCCCTCACAGCCTCCCTATCTCACCCCTTTAGGTCTTTACAAAGCATCAAGCTGATCTCCCTGTGCTCTGTAGTAGCTTCCCATAGCCATCTGTTTTACATTTGATAGTGTATATATGTCGATGCTACTTTCTCACTACGTCCCAGCTTCCCTGCCCGCCCCCCACCTCCCCCACTGGTGTCCTCCAGTCCATTCTCTATGTCTGCATCTCTATTCCTGCCCTGCCACTAGGTTCATCAGTACCATTTGTCTAGATTCCACATATATGCGTTAGCATATGGTATTTGTTTTTTCTCTTTCTGATTAATAGCCAGGACATGGAAGCAACCTAAATGTCCACTAACAGATGAATGGATAAAGAAGATGTGGTACATATATACAATGGAATATTACTCAGCCATAAAAAGGAATGAAATTGAAGAAGAGTTTTGTTTTTATTCATGCCCTGAGTGTTATCCAGCTCATTTGACTACCAGCTGGCCAAGAGGAAACAGAGACAAGTGTGACACCTCAGTTGTCAAGAATATAAAAGCTTGGTGACTTTAATTTGAAGCTCTGAATGTGTGTGTGTGACACATTATCTGTGAAATGGATATGTTTCTTTTCTCCAAGTCATTGGTTTTCCTTTCTCATAGGGAGTTTTTGTGGTAGGTGATGTTGCCCCCCAAATAGCACAAGCATTATTTGTTGGTCCCACATGCTCTTCCATATCCTTGTTAGCCCCCATCAAAAAGTGAGGTCTATTTTCCCCTTCTCTTGAAACTAGAAAAGCTTTTGTGAGACTCTCTATAAAATGCAGCTGAGTGATATGGCTTCAGAGTATGTGACTTCTCAAGTGAGGTCATGAGAATGGTAAGGCTTCCTTCTGGCTCTCTCTTTTGGGACTCTTGTTCTTGGAAATTAAATACCATGTTTTAAAGAAGCCAGGCAACTGCACGGAAAAGACCTGTCTAGGTGTTCAGGCCACAGCTCCAGCTGAGTGCCCAGCCAACAGCCAACATCAACCACCGAATATGTGAATGAAGGGGTCTTTGGAGGATTTCTAGACCCCAGCCTTCCTGCCACCCTATTTGATGCTAAGTGAATAAAAATGAACTATCTCCACTGGGCCCTGCCTACATTGCAGATTCATGAGAAAATGAGTATTTGGGTGATTTGTTAGGTAGCAATAGAGAAATGGAAGAGGGCATGCTCCAGAAAACAATTTACACAGCATTTCAATAATTACAAAACGAGAAAAGAATCTGTTGCACATATACAGAATACTTCTGAATGCCAGACTTCCTAAGTGTTTAAAATTCTACCGGAAAATTATATATTCAACAGGGGAAGGAAAAATCACCATCTCGCGACATCCTTTTTTCACTATGTCCCAGCTTCCCTGCCCGCCCCCCACCTCCCCCACTGGTGTCCTCCAGTCCGTTCTCTACATCTGCTCACCAATGCCCAGCAGCATCTTAAACATGTTCACCACTTCCACTTCCAAAATCTCATTTCCACCAGTCCTTTTTGGATTTCCTATAAGTCCATGTTTGTGGCTGAGATAAGAAACAGTATTTCCAAGAAGATGATTTATTCTGTGATGTTCTTTCTGGAAGATCAGCACTAAAAATTCTGGATGTAGATCTGAGCTAAAATGGACTGAGAGGACAACCTAACTGAAACAAAGTAGCCTTTTCAGATGCCACTAAATTATTTAAACCAATCAGCTAAGCAATTTAGTTGATTAGATGGCTTTATTTTTCTTCTAATGTAAAAAGTTTGGACTTCCTAGATGGCGTAGTGGTTAAGAATCCACCTGCCAATGCAGGGGACACGGGTTTGAGCCCTGCTCTGGGAAGATTCCACATGCCACGGAGCAACTAAGCCCGTGCGCCACAACGATTGAGCCTGTGCTCTAGAGCCCATGAGCCACAACTGTTGAGCCCATGTGCCGCAACTATTGAAGCCCACGCGCCTAGGGCCTGTGCTCCACAAGAGAAGCCACTACAATGAGGAGCCCATGCACCACAATGAAGAGTAGCCCCTGCTCTCAGCAACTAGAGAAAGCCCGTGTGCAGCAACGAAGACCCAATGCAGCCAATTAATTAAAAAAAAAAAAAGTTTATCAGTGGGTGAACATCTATCACAATAGGGATTAATGATTGTGAGGATTGAGAGTTAATTTATTTAAAGCACTCGGAGTAGTTCCCGCACCAGAGTAAACACTACTTGTATATGTATATATTATAATTATGATTATGGCTGTCAAATCTGTTATTATTCAAATAGTAAAGTGATGCTTACTTGTGATTCCCTACTATGGGTCAGGAGAGAATTAAAAAACAAAGTAGTACACTTTTCAGGTAATTAGAAAATAATTCCATAAATTTTCAAAGTAAATGAGAAACAGTTTAGAGAGATGGTTTCTTTAGAGTTGTGAAGTCCTCGTTTTCTCTCAGCCCTGGGGGCACTGCTGGCAGTAAGACAGAATTTCTAGAAGCACCAAAAGAGTCTTTGTAGCCGATGATGGGATAAACAGGAACCTTCTAAATTTGGGCAGTTTTTGTTGCTCATTTAATTCCTGTGTTGCAGTGCCCTGAGAGTCTGTGACTCCCCTAATCCCACCCCTTAAATCAGAGAAGCTCTGTACAAGTTAGGGAACAGTCCATAAGACCATTCTGATACCAGCTGCATAACTTGGGGGTTCAAAGACCACCCTCAGGTTTGCTAGTCCACCAGGAGGATTCACAGAATTCACTGAAAACTATTATACTCACAGTTACAGTTACAGGGAAAGGATACAGGTGAAAAGTCAGCCAAGGGAAGAGATTCATGGGGCAGAATTCAGGAAAGTTCCCAACAAGGACCTTCTGGTTATCCTTTCCTCATGCAGTCACGGACAATGTTGCTCTTCTGGCAGTGATGTGTGGCAATACACATGGAGTCCTGGCAGCTAGGAAAGTTCACTTGAGGCTCGTGTCCTAGTTTTTATTGGGGTTTCATTGTGAAGTCGACTGCCTGAGTGTCTGACCATTAGTCTCCAGCCCCTCTAGAGGTGGTGGCCCAAAGTCCCATTATAAGTCACATCATTAGAATGTCTGGTGTGGGGCAAAGCCCCCAAGTTAACAAAGACACTCTTCCTAGAGATCATCTCCCAGGAGACAAGGGGAAAGGGACAGACCTCTCTTTGGTAAGGTTAATTCTTTTCTACATACTCTGAAATTGAACTCTCTTAGGTTACTGAATATCTGATCCATTTCTTTCCCCTTGCTCCCTGGTAAGGAAATGAGTTGGTCCTGATCACCTAAGAGGTGTCACAAAATATGTGTCTTATTGCCTCCTCTTAAATAGTTGTCAGGTTTTGGTGATAACGTCCCATGTTTTATCAGTAAGGGAATGATGGAAGTGTGCAGCAGCTTGGGTTCAGCTTTTCAGCACAGATTTGTAAGGTAAACGTTCTGGTTCTCATGCAGAAACCTGAGGCCCAACACAGTCATTAAACTAGAGAGTGTCTTTTTGTCTTCTGTATATTACACTAGGCTTGTCCTTATGCATCAGTACTGCTTTCTTTTCTTTCCCTAAACATTATCATCTTCTCTGCTCTTCCCACCACTGGTTTAGAGGGTACAAATCTTGATTAGAAAAAATACATCCAAAAATATATATATATATATATATTTGCTAGAACGGGTTTGGTGAATGACTTGACTCAAAATTATTAGTATTGAATTATTTGAACTGAAAGTTTTTGCTTTATCTTCTTCCACTCACTCATTCATTCAGAGTTGATTACTCTCCTGTGATGTGCCAGGTTACCGATAAGAATGCCAGGTTACACAAGTATGAATGCAATATACTCCCTCCCTACAGTGGGGAACTTTGCAAAAATACGCATGACCTTTCTTCCTTTAGTGTCTGCTCTCTACTTTCCTGTGTTCTGTTAGTGTTTTCGGATGGGGAAGAAAGTGCCTGGAAAGTGAATGTGTGTATACAAAGAAGTCTCTATATGATTCACTCAGCTCCTCTCCAACTACCATTAAGAACTGCTGTTAGAATTTTACAGTGTAAAGGTGGGGAGGCAGAGATAAATAGTCACAAAGTCACAACCCTCCAGGTGAAATGTTAATAGGAATATGCTGAAAATGTTACTAAAAGCATTAAAATGTTTGGCTAACATTGTCAGAGTGAAGAGACAACACAGAGAAATGGCTTTGTTAGTTTTGCCAGTAGACCACAGATTTTCAGGAAGACTAATTTAAAAGAGAATTGAAAGGAGAGAAAGATGTATTCAGTTATTTTTAAAGTTTACACTTTTTGTTGTTGTTGCTGTTCCTGTGAGTGGATGCTTGCCAGGCACTTGGCCTGGGTCATTTTCATGATTAAATTGAATGGTGAGTTACTGACAAGGATGGCTGATCTAACCCTAGGCTGATGGATAGTTTCAGAGAATAAAATTAGGTGGCTTCACAACCGTAGAAATTTAAAAACTGCAATTGTTAATTGTCTGACACCATTCATAGGCATTTTACTGTAAGTAGAAAAATAAGACTTTTTTCTTTTTCATTAAAGAGAAATCTATATAGATGTAGCCTGGAGAGGATGAAAGTGTCGGTTTTTACATTTAAGGATTTGTGCTTTATGAGCCTTGATACGTTAATGCTTCCTCTGGGGCTCTTCTGGATGAGCACATTGCACAGGTGGCCCATTGAATTTATAGACACAATAACTGAGCGGGAGAAATAAGAGGCTGGAGCATTTGTGGCACATGGGATGCAGCTGGCCTGGCCACTTAACAGCCGACATAAGTTTTATGTGACACAGCCACTTTACTGAAACACAGGAGACACTCTTTTTTCCTGGGACCCCAACCTGCTGCTTTTTTCACTCTTCCCTTCCTCCAGCACAGATCATGGAAAACCCTGAGAGCTGCTTTGTCAAACTCTGAAATGAGCAAATTAATTTATAATAATTTATGAAGTTCTGGAGCTCCTTGAAATGAACATCTGTTAAATCCAACTTCACTTTGTAACATTCTAAAACTGGATGAGTTAAACAGTTCAGGGGCTTGGAAACTTGAAAAAATTAAAGTGCCCGTGTCTAGAGTAAGTTTGAAAAAGCCAGAGAACTGCAAAGTAAAACGATTATTTTATCATCTAAATTATAAACACCACTTGGGGGTGAGAAATAGGATGCTTTGAGCAGAATATCCTCAAGACCATTGGGATATCTGTTGCCAAATACTGTTGAGAATAAAAAAGAAAAAATTATACATAATCCCCCCGCCCCACAAACACACACACTCCAAAATTGAAAAGACATATAATTAGTTATGGGCAAATACTTCTAAAGATTCCTAGCCAGTTTAATCTGTTAGTGCCATACTCAACATGGAGGTACTTTAGGGGACCACTTTTACGTAAGGGGTATAGGCTCTGGAAAGAAAGATGAAAACATGAGAGAAAGGGAATGAAGTAGAGAAAAAGTAAGATATGAAGTAAATGTAAAAGAAATAGGGAATGATAGAGACAAAAGAGGCAGAACTACTGTTTTTCCTTACTTTTGCACATTATTTGCAGGCAAAAGAATTTATTAAAATACTAAATTATGTTTTGCTTTTCCTCTATTATTTTTTTCCCCGGGTTCAAACTTGTAGCCAGACTAGTACCCTCAGGAAAACAAAAGTAGGACTTATTTGAAACAACCCATGTTTTGGGATTTTGTTTTTTAGAAGCTTGAACTCTTTGAGGAAAGAGAGCTGGGAGCAGGGACATTACTTGAGGCTGGGGTGGGCCTGGAAACTCCCCAGCTGGGAGGTAGAGAGTCCTTGGAGGGCAGTGCCTGCAGATGGGCTCTAGAGGCGGGCCCTTAGCCTCTGGCTGTGTGAACTTGGACAGGGGACATCTCTACACCAACCAGTTCAGGGAGAAGTCCAGAGAAGTCTTCCTCATTTACTGACCTTGCATGGGATTTCTGGACCATTTACAGTACCTGTATGGTGTAAGGGAATCCCCCCAATAATGACCGAGGGAAAATTCCCTGCCTTCAAATGGGATGAGGGCTCAGATTAGGGTTTTTAGTGTCACGTTCCTGTCTGCTACGTTTGTTTTGTGGACTTGGACTCTCTTTCTTCAGTAACTCCAAGTCCACCTTACTCACTTTCTGCTGTCTCATTTCTAGCAGAAAAAAATTATTCACAGATATTTTTAATCTATATACACGTATACATTCAGTTATTTTTAACCTGCCTTTTTCCACAAAGGATTTTAGACAGTGTAGAGAATTTGCTTCAGAATATTATCAATTCAGTCATAATCTGTTTTCCACATTGAACAATAAAATATAGCTAAAAAAAATCATGGACCAACTGGTTTGAAACAAGAGCTAAATTTAAATGTATCCATGTGATATTTTCATAAGTTAATGTAATATAGCAGTTAATGAACTTCAGCTCAGAGGCCAGGCATACCTGAGATTCAATCACAGCTTTTCTTAATAGTATAATATCGGGCAGGTTAATTTATTTTTAACTCAGTTGTATAGGGTTGTCGTGAGGATTGACTGAAATGTGGAGTAAAGACTTGAACAGTGCCTGGCACAGAGTTGATGTCTAATATTTAATAATAGTAGCTGATTTGCTTGCCATTAAAGAGTCCTGCTTTCAAGAACTTAGGGTATATCCATGTGAGGCAAACAACTGTAGGTTCATAGCAAGTCACGATCCTTGGTTCATTTAGGTTAGACTCTGGAAGTAGCAATCGATTGCACTAAATTATTAACATAGTTTTTCCAGCTTTCCTTGTTCCTTTTTTGTATTTGTGTGTTTGTGTTTGCCTGTGTGCATGTGCACATGTGCCCACATTGATTCACTTAAAAAACCTAAAGCTACTTAATCTCAGTAGTTTAGTGGTTGCTGATGTTATCACACTGGCCTCATAAGCATTGTGCACCAATTTAAAAACTAACCAATTCAGGCTACATAGAATCTATGACAGCATTAGATATTGCATTTTTAGAGTATTTTTAAAGCAAAACATGACTTATGCTGATAGAAATAATTTTTCTTAAGGGGCATCCTATAAAGGGTAATGCTTACTTGTTCTGTGGGGTGTTTTTTAAAATATAGTCTTGATTTGAATAGTAATATAGCTTCAACCTCATATTTATGAGAAAAGGTATATTCACTTGAGAATGTATTATAACTCATAAAAATGATTAGATAAGAATAATTAAACATGTACAATAGAGTAAGAAATGTACACTATTAATTTAGTGTGACCATAGAGTTCACAAAATATGAATAACCAACAGGGTTATTTGGTGCTTCCTCACTAAAGATGGGTGGAACTCTTGGCCAGATGGGGCTGGCAGTATGGGCTCTTCATTGA
Source organism: Hippopotamus amphibius kiboko (assembly GCF_030028045.1). Taxonomy (NCBI): domain Eukaryota; kingdom Metazoa; phylum Chordata; class Mammalia; order Artiodactyla; family Hippopotamidae; genus Hippopotamus; species Hippopotamus amphibius. The sequence goes on from NC_080198.1 coordinate 83,116,079, forward strand.
CTGGTCTGCATTGGAAGGTTTCTTTCCTTATCATAAAAATGGAACACAAATTGTGGAGAATTCTGTTTCTCCTCCTGCAGGTGTTTAAAAGTCTGTCTTTAAGCTTCTCTCTTTGCTTCCTGTTACCTTCCAGACTAGGCAAAGGTTGCGTGATAAGGAGATTTGCTCTGATGACACATGCTGTCGGTGAAACATCTTCAGTTTACCCTGGAAATAATGACTCTCCTTGAGCCAGTTTGTTTTCCGTCTCCTGGAGTTCAAGGCAGAGGTGGGAGGGACTCAGCATGTTCTAGGTCAGGTTTTTACTGAAAAAGATTGTTATTTTTTCTTGGAAAAGTCATGAAGGGAAAAGAAGGAAAGGGATGCAAAGTCACAGAGTAAATTGTTTCAGTTATAGATTGCCTCAAATGTTTCCTTGTGGCAGCAGAATGAATGACTCAAAAGGTCAACATCCAGTAGATTTTTAATGAGTTTTACTAATCTAGGTAATATAGTATTCTATTAGTGGGAATATCTGATTGCAAAGAACCATTCATTGATTAGCTCTGCTTAAAAAAGAGAGTTTAGTCATTAGCAGATTCAAATAATAGTTTTTTTTTATTTCTAAGAATTTATCACAAAATAAGAGTATATTGCATAGATTTGACCACCTCAACTTGATTACTATAGTTTTATAATATGTTTCACTAGCTGATAGAATAGATTTCCCAATATCATTCTTTTCTAAAAATGTCAATTACTATGTATTCATTCAGAAAATCTGTAACTGTTTGTCAGATTCCATCACCTTCACCATAAGCTATATTTTTATTTAAATTCCATTAAATATACAAATAAATATAGGAGAACTAAATCTGTACAATTTTGAATTTTTCATTTAAGAATATTGAATTATTTTTTAACTGTAAGGAAGTATGTGATATCAAATGATGTTCAATTTCATGTTTGTATTTTGGGCCCATTTTTATGCCTGTCAAGATAGTTTTTCATCTTGTTTGAAGCCATTCATCTAACATATAAGGATATAACCTAATTGGCTTAGCTTCAAAATTTTTGATGAGGATGCCTTTAGACTTTCAGCAAAATATTGTTAAAGGTGTTAGCAGGACAGAGCCATGTACACAAGCCTGTACTAAATTTAATGGCATGAATTTATGATCTATTTAAGAAGTTGAAGTAATCTCTGTTTAACATAAAAACTATATTTTTAAAATAGAATTTGACATATTTTAACATAAATTAAAAAATTATTTAAAATCATTCAGGAAGTCTGAAGATCTTTATTGTCTCTATATCATCATGTATATGCTATACAAAAGTATTGATTATTGAGGTTTATGGTTGGCAGAATGCCCAATAATCAAGTTTTACTTCCTAAATACAGCATGAAATATCACTTCTCCCCCACAAACAAACTCCACATTCCTCTGCTGCCTTTTCAAAATCTCACCCTTGCACAAAGGCTCTAATCAAATCCGTCCTATGTGTCTGTTCCTGCTTGTCCTGTTTGTCCAATATTTGGCACAATTGCTGAAGCAGTGGCTGTCAACTTTGACTACTTATTAAGGATCCCTTACGTTTTGCCATGAGGAAGGGCTAAGCAAGCACTCTCTTACCCTCAACTTTGAATGTGGTGTTCAGCGCAGCCCTGATAGTGCACCAGCTTGCCTTTTGCTCAGCTTACTCCACGTGGATCCCACGATTACGAGTGTGTAGTACCCGTACTATCCAAAATGAAATCTTGCCCTGAACATCAGGCCAATATGGGCCCAGCCCTCCCTAACCCTGTATTTCTGAGAACTTGAATTCTCTGCTTAACACGTGCTCACACCGGCTGAGGCATTGCCTCACTCTGTCTTCTACTCCCCCCCAGCCCCACCGTCTGTGACATTACTTGGCTACAGACAGGTATCGCCACCTTCCACATTCCCATCATTATGACCCTGCCTTCTCGAATGCATTTTGTGTATTGTCAGTTTGAGTGGAACCCTCACTCATGAGTCTCGCCTTAGGCATTTAGTTTGGATTGTTGGTAATTACCTTGGGTCCAACTGCAGTCTCATTTCACTATTTACAAACTCAAAATTACCCCAGTTCCAAATACCTGCTTTTTCCTGGCAGTCTACTTACGGTTCAGGTAGCTTCAGACATTTTCTTTAAGACTATGAAGATCATGAAATTATCGTGCCTTCCTGGACAGTTCTAGTTTAATTATTAAATTTTTAATGCAGTTTTCAATTCAATTTTCAACACCAAAAGGGCAGAAAGCAATATTCCTTATTGTAGTAACTGTATCTTTTGGGAAAAGATCCAGGTACATAATTTGTTAACTTCTAGTATATTTATAGGGTCAAAGCATGGATTATTTGAAATAGGACCTGACATGGTGTTCTGAATACTATAGTTGTTGTATTTCTAGCACAGTTTCTTGCATATAGTGTTCAAAATTTCTTTCTTGGTTAATATGTATGAATGGTATATGAAATACATTGTTACAAGAAGCATTTTTTCAGATGGTTTAAAATCATAATTATTATTTGCAGGACACTTTTGAATGAATTCCTCTGTTGAAAAATTTCTGAAAATTCCTAGCATATTGTGTCAGGCAGACCTTTCTCACTCTGTGCATAGAATAGTCTTTTCAGTACAGCACCTGAAGGGGTCACTCATGCACAGGACAAATTCTACTCTCAGTGGCATAGACTCTTGATTTGAATAGTAAAATGTCTTTGAGTGGTGTAGAAACATTTTGTGTCACTTCTGAGGGACAGAGCAGTTGAATTCTTTCTGGAAATAAAGATTATTTCCTAATGAGTAAATTGAAATGTAGGAGTTTAAGGGATAGTCTTCTTGTCAATTCTGAAAAGTTTTCTTTCCTTGACATTTTCCTAGAAGCTTGTTCTAAGGATAAGAATGAAACCCAGAGCACATAAGCATTAGAGAGATTAGACTTTCAAAGGCTTTGAAAGAAATAAGGACAAGGTTGTTTTTTTTTTTTTTCTTTAGATTTTTACCTTCTGTTTTTTCATGGAGAAAGAATTTTTTAGCAGCAGGAACAGAAAGGGTTGTAATTGCATAGCGTATATTTTTCTAAATAGAAATTTAGTTGTATTTTTGTTAGAAATACAACTCAAGAAAGTATCCCTTTGCTTCGTGGTTTATTACTGATTTCAAGCGAGGCAAGAATACATGAAAACAAGCAGCTCTTGGCAATTAGGTATTGCTGTGATAAAATATTTCATAATGCTGAGATTTTTTTACCTTTAAAAAGTGGGATTAATTTCATACAAAAGGAGATTACCTTAGGAATTCTGTCACTTGTATAATTGTTGTATGCCTAATTTATTATTTTTTAAAAATTGTGTGCCTAAAAGTCCTAGTGCTGTGAATATATGATAAAAACTCTCACTGCTTTTGAAATACGTAAAGCCCATCTGTGATTGCAAATTGGGTAGAAACTCCAATTTTTCTACATCGTCTCTACATAGGTTCTTTATTTCTAAATTTAAATTAAGGTTGACATCTTAGTTTTATTGAGAAAAGTATGGTCACATTTCTAGATTTCTTATGTCGGATACTTGTATTTTTTTAAAGCGAGTGATACTCATTGATTACCCAGAAAGTTTCTTTATGCTTTGTTAATTTGATAGACCAGGCAATTTATTAGGTGTTTCCTGTTTTTAACTGTAGTCTGATTCCGAAGGAAATGAGCAGTGTCTGTGGCACAGCAGATGAGTCTGTGTCTGATGAGAGCCATGTGGGCCAAACTCTCATTTTTCATAAGTGCTGTCATTTTACAGATGTATGACCTTTTCTTCTTTCTTCAGAGGAGGAGGGACTGGGGGAAGAAGATAATACACAGGGTTCATTTGAGAAACTCTTGTAGGCAGATACACAAATCATGTCATGTAAACCAGAACAGGCTAAGGAAACCTCACATCTCTTTTCCGAAGACAATAACAGATAGGACAGAGAAAGATGGAGTCAAAGATGATTAGGAAAACAGGAATGGTTAATGGATAACAGCAACGTGGCGCCAAGCTGTTCATTCCATGTCATAAAGATATGAAGCCACACAAACAGAGGCCAGGTAAAAGGTCTCTGAATGCATATCCAATCAATGCAGATGTAGATTTGTGCTTTGAGACTATTTGATGGGGAATAGTATGAAGCGTGGAGAAGTTACTCATAGCAAAAATTAAGCCCTTCCCTCCTTAGAAGTTGCAGCACACGCAGGGCCGCTTCACGTTTGTGTGGTGTGACCTGTGCCGTCACAGGACTTGGCACTCAGTTTAATGCTCAGTTGCCCCATATTTTCATTTTGCACTGGGTCCCGCAAATTATGTAGCCAGTCCTGAGCATGCCTGATGCATTTTAGACCTGTATTTCTTGTGTTTTTAGTACATGACACTCTCACTTCTAAATTCTGAAACCATAGGTTCACATGGTCCTTGAAACCAAGGGTGGTTTGAATGGCCATCATGCTGGTCAGTAGGGAGAGATCTCTTAGGCTCTTTTCATACTTAATATCTGACCTGACTTTACTTGCGCTAGGCCCCGGGGTCTTTATTTAAGCAAGGCCAAATTTGATGGACAGTTGAGATCATACCTGGAAGACTTTTTACGCGGTCACTCATGTTTAAGATAGGATGAAGAAAAAATTTATTCTTAGATTGTGTTCCTAAGTGGAGAGCTTATTATGTTCTCTAAACTGGATCAACACATGCACACAAACATAAACACACACACACATCTGGGAATAAGTTTAGTGATAAATATAAATTATTTTAAAGTCACAGTTTTATTTTATAACATGAAAACAGACTGGAATCAAGCCTAAAATTTTCATACATATGAAGAGATGCACCTTCATGCTATCTCCTTATGAAAATAAATATTGCATCATCTTCATTTGGAATAAATTCTCTGTAATATACAATATTATAAATAATATATTATCACACATTAAAGTGTTCATGGAGAAAACTGTTAGTTTTTACTTCACTCTTGTTAAACTGTTTTCTTATATTGAGCTAGTTTCTTTTTTGTAAGCATTTAAACTAGATCTGGCAGTGAGCCCTCTTGCTATATTGTGAAGTAAGTTTCTCATTTTATTTTGCACATCTTTTTTGTTCACTTTGATACTTTGTCCTGGATAGGCTAACCTCATGAGATCTGAGTGGAGCGAATGAAAGCCCAGTGAATTATCTCATGTGGGGTTTATTTGACTTCATTATTGAAGGGGATTTTCTAATCTGAGCTGCTCAGGACAGCCTCCACCTCACGTCCACTATCAACTGCAATGGGAGCCTTTCCTTATCCTCCTGTCTCTGATGCAGAAGTTAATGGTTATTTTGGGGGCAACTGCACAGGAAGAATCTCTTTTACGTTAGTTGATCTTTTTCAGAAAGAAGATAGCATGCTATGCAGCTACACAGATTGTATCCAATGATAAATGTGAAGAGCTACTCTGATATCAATTAAATCAACTTTATACATCCATCTTAAAGAACATTCAATCAATCTAAATGCTTTCCTGCAGTGTCCAAGCAGACCATTAAATGACAGTTGCCAGGCAATTTTTATTTTAAAAATCAATTCCATACTAAGTTGAGTTATATGGCAAAAACATCGAATATATTACACAGTTTTTTAAAAAGACCCTTCCTCCCAGCCTAAACTGTTAATTATTGCACAGTCAAGGCTGCAATTAAAGGCTGGAGATGTGTCTAGTGAGATAACAGAGGGAGGAAACCAAGGCCACAGTCTCTGTGGGGCAGTTACATCACAGTTGATAGCTCTCTCATGGATGCTGTTGTGTTTGTTCCTTAGCAGAGTGAATGTCCTAGTCAATAGATACATAGAAATAAAGAGCAATTGAGATGTACATTGTCCTGATTATTGGAAAGGAATACACTGTGTGAAAGGCCTGAGAGATTCTCTTCTATCCAAACATCTCAAGCTCAATCTCTTTAGTTAATTTCTCGGGAAAATGTCATTGACTGAAATATAACTATCTAATCACTTATTTATTCTAAGATAAGGGACTGTAAATTCACTTAAGATAGACATAGCAATTATTTTAAGAAACAGGATTTCCTCATAAGACTTAATTTATCAGGCAGAATAGAGCTAAGACTATAGAAAGATATTTAAGGGCAATGATAATTATCTTATATGGTATCCTTTTATTTCCATTACAAAACTTACCATTACAAAGCTCTAAGGTGACTCTGGTTTGTTTCAGGCATTGTTTTGAAATCCTTTCCATTGCTTATAAAAGATTTGTTCCTTTAATTTTCATCTTCTCTACTTCAATTTAAAAAATCACCTGTTGCTAAAAATAAATTTTTCTTCTCTTTACTTTCTCTAAACCATTCTTGTCATAATCATCTGAAGCCAAGGCATTTGAAACTGGATAAATCAATCCTTTAATTCATTTTTCATGTTTCTTTTGAATTGTCTCTCACTTATCTAATCTCCTTGAAGAATCTCCATTGTATGTTTATCTTAGATACACTTACACATATCTTTCAGCAAAGCTGTCCATCTTGAGACAGGGGACACTGATTAAAATCTATCCAGAAATTCAGCTTTATTCTTTGAATAGTTACTGTATTATAATATAGCTTCTATACTTGACATTAGAAATAATATATTTTCATCCATTTGTTGAAATCTCCATGAAATATATAAAGAACTACAGTGGTAAATATATCATGCTGTTGTTGTTAATTGAGTCTCAAATTAGGTCAAAAAGATATTTAACATTTTTTGATAAATATAACTATCATAACTACATACTTATGTGGTCTTACAATTTCAGGGAAACAATTTTCCTTACCGTAAAGATAGAAGATAGCCTAAGAGAAGTAAGACATAGCTACAAAATAAAGTGCTGAGTGGGTATAGGTTGGGAGAAGTTGGGGCTTGTGCTTAACTTTCTGCTTGTAATATTTCACTATGATTTAGTGATGTTGAGACGCTAAATAATGTTTTCCCTTTTACTAGTTCATAATAAATACAAATAATTTAAAAAAGCAGCCATGGAAGTTGAATGAAAGGGTTTCATGTGAATCTAAAAACCCTATCTGTAAGCATTACAGTAGAATTGATCCTTCCTAAGATTTTAACCTTTTTAATTAGATCTAATGTGCATATATATAGATTTATGTGAAGCCTGAAAACACTGGGCTCTCCTTCCAGGGTAGAATCTTCTTGAACCATTTTAATATGACTCATTTAATCTTTCATTTATATAGGATCTTCAGAAAGGCCTGCAGATCCCAATTTAAGGCTTAAATTGCTACCCACACAGATTCTGAGTATTAGGAAGCTCAGTATTATCATTGTGATAGAGCATATTCCAGCTCTTCCTTCTGAACAAATGCAGTGACACAATCTAATGGGATGTTGAGAGCCTCCATTTTGTGAAATAACTACTGTGCAGCAATTTTAAGTTGAAATAGTGTAGCAAACTTTGTGCACTGCTCAGCAGTGTTTGTAATCTATAATTTTTAGGCTCTTTGTGCAGGAATTAAAAACAAAATGCAAATAGTATGTCTGTTTTACTTAACTCAAGCAACATGCAAATTAGAAAGTAAAATTTTAGGAACCGGTCAATCAAAAAAATCCTGTGATTAAACAACTTTTTGATAAGCTTTCAGAGACCCCCCCCCCCCCCACCATATTCTTTCTCTTTTGGCACAGTTGTTTTCTTCCTTCTTAGGCCTAAGGGGTTTCATTTGCATTTTATTTGCATTTTGTTCTTAATGGGAAAAAAAGAGAAAGCAAGGCAATAAGAGAAAGAAAGAAAAAAACAGTTCCAGATATCTAGCAGTAACCAATTCCTTGGTGTTAGCCTGTGCTTTTGAATATTTTATAATTTATAAACTGAAAACACATTATGCTCTGCTTTTCAAACAGGCCTTGTCACATGCCTTTCCTAAACCTTTTAAGACATAAGGCTTGTGACTGGGATAAAAAAATATGCATTCTTTATTTCTACATATCTCCTGCGGTGTTACACTGTGGGAAGGGAGGCATAGAGGAGGTTAGAAGGAGGTTTGAAGTGCTTGCTAATCATTTACAGAGGCAAAACTGATTTTTCACTTGTGACTTTTATTGAAAAAAAATGTTGATACTTTAAAAACATCTAGAAAGTGTATGCTTGTTAAAGAAGTCCTCTTCCTGACTTCTTAATCATCATCTGGACACATATTTTGAGAGATGCTACTGAGAAATTTGTTGAACCTCATTGAATTAAGGTCAACTCATCAATTCTTAACAGGAATATAAGTTGAAACTGATTGCTAATAGCTTCTGGAATGTAAAAGAAATGCTGACCTTTAGTCTAGATGTCAATGGAAGCAAAGTCAAGAGCCAAAGAGTTTTGGTAAGAAATTTATACATTGCTGATAAGAAGTGGAAATTGTCTCTGTGTTGCGTATGCAGGAATCCAGAGGTGGTGTTTCTAGTTCTGCTCTTATAAGACCAGAACTGGTCATTTAACCTTCCTGTCTTTTATTTGCTTTGCATGCCCGAGAATTTATGTTGGAATACTGCTTTTATGGAGAGAAAATGAAAGCTGTATTAATGTAGCATATTAACCGATTGCTGCATGTATAATATAAATGATTTCAATTTGCTAAAAGAAAAATCCCAAGTTAGCTGAAGACCAGATCTGGAAACACAGGGAACACTGAAGAGAAGGGTAGAGGCTGGCTGTTCTTTGCAAAGGGTGGCCATGTGCCATGCGGCTTCCAGACAACTGCCCAAGAGCCAGGCAGTGCAGGGATCCTGTAAAACTTCAGCCCTTGAATTCTGCAGCGATAAGGCAGGCTCTCTGGATTAACAACCCTGTCAAGGGTAACCCTCTGAAGTGCTTATTTGTTTAGACGAAGAAGCTCATTCATCATCAGGGAGTGATAGGAATGGGGGCTCTCTGACACTATATCTGAAGGCTACCTGGATGTATGGGCTCTTTTTGGCACCATGAAAAGGAAGAGAAGGAGAAAAGACACTGTTGCTATTCAGTTTCAACATAGTATTAAAGTGAAATGTACTATACGTGTTCAAAAATGCCATTTTTTAAGATGCCAATTTTATCCCTTTTCATTATAAACCTCTTTGGGGAAAAATTTATCTTAAATAACAATCAGAGATGACAAGTATAGTTATGGTGTTGACTAATGTAAAACAAAAAAAAACCCAAAGAAAAAAGTAACATTTCTGTAAAATATGAAATTAGAATTGCAACTTGACTTTTATTTACTTTATTATTAGATTCTTTGAAACCTATTTTATCAATCAATCTTCTAGTCACATATGTGGATCTGATATTTATTTACTACAATAAATAGATTATAAGCCCCAATAAATTTTAAAAACGCTGTAGCTGAAATAGTGACTTTAAGAAGTTTTGGAATAATTTCAGATTTTTTTAATAATCTAGAATTTATAATGTTATAAAAATGGAAAAAACTCAGAAGCATATATTATCTGAGGAAATGAATAACAATGATTGATGTACAAATTGAATGACTTGAGTATAAATAAGAATAGGATTACTTGCTAGGTAGGGGAAATTTTAGGTACTATACTTATTATTTATGATTGACAAAACTAAATTCTGTGATTTTTGCGTGTACATGTAACTGATAAGGAGATTTCAGTTTTATTTAAAATAGAAATGACATGCATATATTGCAGTTACTAATATGAACTTATATATGTAATTCACAAATACTATATAGTGATATATATCATAAGCAAGAGTACTTGTGTATATAGATGGAACCTATAAAATATAAAGCATATCTGTACATTCTAACGTAACTATAATTTACTCAGTATTATTTGCTAATAATTTTCTCTCTCTTTATAACATTTCTGCAAGTAGATACTGTGATCTTAGTTTAATAGGTGAAGAAAGTAAAGTTTAAGGAGGTTAAATAACATGTCTTAAGGCCACACAGCTAGTATGTGACAGAAACAGGGTTTGAAGGCAGATCCACTTAGGTTCAAAGCCCTTGCCATTTACTTGTAGTCATGTTGCCTCCATTTTAATATATCTACATGTGTCTATCTGGGAATATCACTCCTATTTCTGATAATGCTGTGTATATTGCTTTTCGCCAAAGATTTAGATGCCCTCCTGGCTACAAAGGGAAAACCAAAGCGGTACAAATGCAGTTGATACTTGTTGCCTTCTAAGAATCAAAGCTGATGTAAATAAGTAAATGTTGGAAGAAAGCAGGCTGACATAAAAAAAAAAATGTGCTCTAGGCAGTGTGTTTCTGATATAATCTCACTGCTCATTCTGTCGACTCCACTCCTTCCCAGCCCTCCGCTTTTCTATCAGATCTGACTTCCCAGGAACTTCCTTCCATTTTCTCTGATTTCTCAAGGTCTTGATGTTTCCTAAGTGACTATGGGTAAAAACAGATTATCTTATTAACTTAGTTAATGTGGTGGTACCTGATTTTGAGAACTGTAATAATAATAATACTAATAAGAATAAACAATAATAAGGACTACCAAAACCATTTACCCACATGCACATCTCAATAATGAGGACTGAAATTACCTATCAGCCCCTTCTACTTAAACAACCCCCTCCCCCCAAATATACATCTACCTTAACATGACTGCTATTTCACGAGACTTTTGTCCAGGCAAATGATTTCATTGTTCATTATGAGTACTTCCCTAAAGACTGACCAGATCTTCAGTGGCAAGAATCAAAACACAGGGCTGGACAGTTGTCTCCTAATCTTTAATTTTAATCAAGCCCCCTAACTGAAAAACCCACAATAAACCAAGCTTTTAATTCTCAACAAATTTTGAACGCAAGATTAAATTTTCTCCCTTCAAGACACAGTCGAAGCTCTGCCGAGGTTGTCTTTTCCCTCACTGAGGTAAGCAATAAAGTCAGCTCTGTCTTACTGACAGTTTGTGATATTAAAATTTGGGGAGGTAGCATTTGAGAATAATAGCAACCAATATTTACGTAGCACGTATTACATGCTGGGTATTGTACACACACACACACACACACACACACACACACACACACACACACACACACAATTTAATCCTGATAACAACTCTAGGAGGTAGACATTCATATTATCCTCATATTATACATGAGGGAACTGGGGCCCAAAGAGGTGTTAAGTAGTTTGTCCAGACGACACAGTTTCTTAAGTGGCCTTCTAAACTGCCTCTTATAGTATACCACACCAAAGAAATGCCTTTAACAACTGTTAAAGTGAAGCTTATGGAACTGTGATAGCAAACTAAGATGGTTGTTAACTGGCTGTTAGCTTCAAGTATGACTAGCTGTTATCGTTGTGCATAGGTGGTACCAGCCTTGCATATGAGCAAGTCGGATTGAAGGAATTAGTGTGGCGTATAACTGAGGCAGGAAAATTGTTTTAGTGTCTGAGTGCAGTATGATTAGCATAGATAGCAGTCTTCAACAGGTGGTTTCTCACACCAGTTCTGTCTACAATTGCATAAGAGTCTTATATCCACCAGGCAATGCTGGTATGCTCTCCTTTAACTAAGAGAGGACTTACTCATGGGAAAATGAATAGAGGCGCAGAAGAAAAGAAGCTACAGATAAAAAGCTCACAACTTCATGCTCTTGAGTTACAGATCACACTCACCACTGCAGCATCCATTGTCATCATGATTCATTAATAGCAGGATGGCTGTGTTAAATCTTTTCTTGTTAGTCTGTCAGTTCTCTATCAGTGAACTTCTAGGTAAATGACACTGGTTCCATTCCCTCCACCACTGTCTCTCTCTTACGCTGTGTTCTCTGACAGGACAGTCATCCCCTGCTATCAGAATTCATCAAGTTCCTGGATTGGATAGCAGAAGACACCTGTATGTTTCTTGGTCTATTTTCTCACACAAAGTAGCCTTTCCATCTTTTCATCTTGACTCTTGCTTTTCATGGTGCTATCACAATTTTGCATTAGGTTTCTTTAGGTGCTGACTAGGTTGATGTATGTTTTGTGAACTCATCATGTAGGCTTCTGTTGAATTGCTGTTTGATAAAATGTTGCCTGAGAATGACACTCCTGGGACCATTTAGTTTCCTGAAAACTAAGAGGAAAGAGTTCTGATACGTTTTAGGAATTAGTACAAAAGAAAATATAGGACAAACTATAATGCATTTAAATATTTCTTAAATTATTTATCCTCCATGGTTGTCAAGTGAACTACCTCAATAGATTTCTATTGTTTCTATTTTATACATACATATATGTGTAATATATATATATATATCCAAATATCCTGATACACAGTAGCACACTCCTCTTTCTAAAATAACTCCCATGTTCAAACTCTTACTTTACCTTCCTTCATCTACAAATAAAATTTGACATGTGTTCTGGAGCTCAAAGCCCATATCTCTGCTTGTCATGCTCTCTTGCTGTAGTTTATAGAACAGGGGACCTTAAACGTTAATGTGGGTAAGAACCACTTAGAGATCTAGTTAAAATACAGGGTCTGATTCAGTAGGTCTAGGGTGTGAGAGGCCCAAGGTGCTGCTGCTCTCACAAGCTCACAAGTGATGCAGATGACGCTGACCCCTGAACCGCACTTTGGAGCAGGGATGCTCTAGTTTCTAGAGCCTTGTTACCTTAGCAAACGGCTATTTTTTTTCTACTCATCACCCCTTTTAACAGTCTTAGGTTTTTCTGCCCACTTATTTTTGTCTATGCTCTCGCACATATTCCTCTCTTCTCTGAGATTTGTTTTATCTACAGAAATATAAATGAACCTGATAATTTTTTACAGGTACAGGCCACCTTTTTAAAAACCACATCTCAGTGCCCTTGAAGGAGAAACCCTTGTTCTCCAATTTCCCGAGCAAACGTATTTCTTTGAATCACGCCCTTGCACTGTCAAGAATTCTGAGCACATGTAAAGACTGCATGCTTCTTTGAATGTGGCCATGCCACACAGTGACACCGTGTAAGTCACTGAAGGAACAGGCACAGGTTGGGGATACAGTCTTTGGTCGAGAGAAATAACACTTCCTATAAAAATCCTGATTGAGAAATGTATCGTAAATGTGCCTTTTTCTACTAAGGAAAACACTGCAGTCTCAGGATGGACAAATCAAATAATTCTGGCGTTTAAGAAATAAGGCGCCAGACAGACCATCCTCACTGGTTCTGTAAATAAGAAATTCTCCCGATGTCTGCTGTGACTCTTCTGAACGTGTGCACTTCTTCCATGTGATTTGGGAGTGATTGCCTTAATATTCAGTGACCCCCTAGAAAGTGCTAATTAATACATGGAAGAGTCAAGAAATATTTACACTTTTGGTGTCCCGGTGCCTTGTCCGCATGGACCGTGGGCTGCAGGTCCTGGAGCGGTATGGTTTGAGCCGCAGTTAATCCCGGTGCTGAGTGCGGGCTCATCCGCACCGGGGCTGATAAAGCTCTCGGCCTCACAGTAAGGACTTCCTGACAGAGCTGCCGCTTTCTTTCCCAGAGTGAAACCCTCTGCTCACCTGGTTAAGCTGCCTAATCCTAAATCGGCTTTTAAATTGTCATTTAACAGCTCTGAGGCCCTCCAGCAGGATTCTGTGCAAATCCCGAGGTAAATGAGGCCTAGGCTAAGTGACAGGGAACCAACAAAAGATTTAAAAGTGGACAGCAAATTCTTTACCTAAACTGTGTTTTAATTTCTTTTATCTGCGAATTAAGGTCACATCTCACTTCAAATGATGATGTGTGGCCTTTAGACTTTGTACGATGCTACATGACTATTTAAAAATCAGGTAATGAAACAAAAGCAGCATTTTCTATTATTTTTTTCATTTTTAAAAAATATTTGCTGATGACACTATATAGCTTTTACAATTCTAACTTCTGCTTGAGGCTAGGTATTCTTGCTTCTCATTTATCTGTTGAACAATACACAGTTTTGAAAATTTGTGTTTTGTTATGAAAAGAAGCGTGTCCTTTTGAACATATTCTCCTCACTCATGTAATGACATAAAAGTAATATTAGTGCTCCTATAAGAAGTTCACAGATTTAAAATGCAAATTTCTATTTATCCATCAATGTTCTGATTCAGTAGTTCTAGAATGAAGCTGGGGATCTGTTTTTTTTTTTTTCAAACTCTCCAGGTCATTTTGATGCACATTTAAAATTATATTTCTTATTGAAGAAAGTTTCCTTTTTAATTTAAAATTTTCGTTTATGAAATAAAAGAGTAAATGACAGTCAAATAAGGCTCAGTGCAGGGGAGGGCATTGTAGTGCTGCCTCAGTGGCAGAAGGAGTGACACAGATGGCTGGTGGACCACCACCCCTAGTGGCTCCACTGCACACAACTGGGGCTTGGTGGGAGCAGATCAGCGTGGAAAGATTCAAGGGAAGAGGGCAACTGGGAGTTCTGATGACTGATTTTGAAAGGAGGGAATGATTTGGGTGGAGGCCACATGGTTTAACTTACAATGAACCTGCAGGTTTTGAAAATTGCATGCTGGATTTCCTCAGAAACATACATCAATCTCAGGGAACAGGAGGCTCTGCTCTTTGGTATGCAATCTTCTGGGAGTTTTTTCTCATTCAGTGCAAATACATAGAAAATATACATTGGAATTGAGAATTAAAAAATGCAGAGAAATAAAAAAAAAAAGCTTTCAATAATTTAATAAAAAGCACCTGGGCAAATGTGAGCTCTAGTCACATTCTATTTAAATTATGAAGCCTTTGAATTTACTTTTAAGAGTATAAACACAGTGTTCCTTGGCATTGTCTCTGTCTCTATTTTTTTTTTTTTTAACCTGCATGTAAAGCAACTATACTCCAATAAAAATTAAAAACAAACAAAACAAACAAACCACAAAAAACCCCCTGCACGTCATTTCAGAATGAAGTGGTAGCAATTATTCTCAGGGACCCAAGCAAACAGTAGCCCTGAAATAGGAAGAATGACTCATGGTACAAGGGTGAAATTGGGTTTGGCACTCAAAGCTCAGTCTTATGCATTTGTCTTTTCCAATCACAATTATACAGGAAAAAAAAAAAAGAAATTTGAACACCCAGAGTTATAAAAGTATTTTTTTGCTTTTTTTTGGAATTAATAAAATACACAAAATCTCTGGTTTGTCTTGTAGGAAGTTTAGCAAGTTTCTAGGATTAAATGGCTTTCCTCTTCTGCGAAAGGTCTGATGTAAACCCTTGTGGCAAGGCTTAAAGTCTTAAGGCTGTTAGAAGTTTCCATCAGTCAGTCTGTATGTCAGTGGATAAAGTCACTTATGATCTAACCTATTTATTGCTCTCTAGAAAAATGCATCAAACTACAGAAGTGTTTTTTTAATAATAAAGGAGGGCTGGGGAAATAAAGGCTTGTCAAATGATAAAATGTGTTTTCTCACTGCAACATTTTGGAGCAACATATTACCACAATGCTTTTCTAAGTAATTTTAAGTTTTGTATTTGATGAAGTGGTGAACAAAAGAGATTAGGTGTCTTTGGTAATTTATCTTTGGTTAGTTCCAAAAACTGAAATTATCTCTCACTTCCATGGTTAGAAAAGTTTGTGTTCCCTGTACAGTCTTCTTGAAATAGTTGATTTTGAACATTTAATAACAGAAAAATTAAGTGAAAGGATATAAAAGTTTTTACTTTTTTCCACTGTGTTCTCTTTTAGTTAATTTGATGTGCACTTTAAATACTTGAAATATCTGTGTTTCATGGATACCATATATTATGTACAGGGGGATGTGTGCAATGCTGTTAGTCAACAATTATATGACACTACATGCTGAATTGTGTACTATGCTCAGTGAAATGTTAGCAAGGGGGCAGGCAAGGGTAGAATGCAGATAAAATACCACATCTGGCCTTGGCCTTGGCCCTGCAGGGGTTTATGTAGTATATTTGAAAACACATGAGTATAGATCTTAATAAGCTTGATTGAAGGCATGAGAGTATACATACGCTTTGCATGCTGGTGAATTTTTAATAGGCTGCTGTATAGTTCATGTCAAGAAGTTCACCAAAGGAATTTGCTAATGATTTAACAATGTTGTTGAAATTACTGGGTTACTTTTCAGTCTGGTTAGACTGGCAAACTTCCTATGAAGCATTTTAATTATCACATTCAGTTCCAATAATGGGGTTCCCAAAAGAGTGTCAGGTTCTCTTTTGTTATCCTGTTCTTGTTGTTGCTTCCAAAGTCATAGTACATTTATCAGATATTCTCACAAGCCAATTATGACTATAAAAATTAGTTAATATGTATCTAAGGAGAATTTTGACATTTTCCTTCAGTTTAAACAACTGTGTCTCAGAACTGATTCAGTCTATGTCTGCATGGCCAGGCAGATAAATGCTAATATTATTCATATTTCCAAGAGTTATAACTAAGTTTTTGACTTGAAAATATGTTGAGATAAAGTCTGATTGTGGGCTTTAGAATAATAAAAGTATAATAATACAAGTTTTTGTATATGAGCAAAGGGTAACAGAAAAATGAGAAACTTGGCTTTTCTAGTGGAATGTACCAATTTGAAGAAATTCCAACCCTTTTGACAAATACAAAACAGAAATATGGTGGGTTTTGCAAGATTAAAATTTTGTTAAGCCAAATCCTGAAAAAATTCAGTTACTGTTTCAGTCTGGAACTTTAGGAAGGTCATCCACTCTGATCGGGCCACTTGGATACTATAAAAGTGGCCAGCGCTTCTTAGGAGAGAGGCTTATTCATAGGTAGCATCTGGTTCAACATTTGCTTCATTATATTACCATTTTTTTTTCTTTTAAACCTGGTATTAATTTCCTGCTGTTACTTTCTATCTCAGTTTAGATGATTCTTGGACTTGGAATATTGCATCTGCCTTCTTCCTTCCCTCCTCTCAAACCTCCAACCCAGATGTCAAAAAACATTTTATTTGAATATAGAAAAGCTCATTTACTTTTTCTTTAAAAGGAGCTTTGGTAAAAATGTAAAGTACAGGGAAAAAAAGAAAATAAAATCTTATTCAAAATTGATCAAAAAGTTTTAAATATTAGTGAAGTGTAGAAGTCACCTTAAAGCTTAAAAAAATTAAGCACTAAATGTTAGCCCACATTCTAAACAATAGAATAACTTACTATCCTATCATAGTACGTGAGAGACATTTCCTCATTTAGTTTTTAAACAACTCTTTGACAATAGATCTTGCCATAGATGCCAGTCATTTCAGTCTTATGACTTGACTTGATGGTTTAGGGGGTCAGGAGTGCATCTCATCTCATCATGTTTGTAGTCCAAGAAAACAAGCCAATAAAAGTTAGCTTGGTTAATTTTTTGTAGCTGATACTGTTAGTAGAATGTAGAGTATATTGTTTTCGGGAGGAGGACAAAATCATGGTAGATAGAAAACAAATATTAAACTCCCATGGCATGAAAACAAGCAAAACCAAACATTAATCAATCACATAGGAAGATATCTTCATGAAATAGCCCTGAGCAAGCATAACTTTGCTTTGCTTTGGAAAAGGGTGGACTGCCTTGTTTATGGTAATATGTCCTTGTTAATTTGCTTAAAACTTTTACCCTAATATTTTCCCAGTACTTTTAATTTTAATCAGTAATATTTAAATGAAACATTTTTTGGGGATAGAGTAATTACTGAAGCTTTAAAATATATTTGGTTTATGCTAAAGTGTATAAAATATGTGGGAGGGCATTGGATCTTTACTAACATCAAAACCTGAATACCTATGACTGAAGAGATTGTTTCTAAGATTTTATTCTAATAAACTCACCAACAAATATTTCACAGACCAAACTAGGATTTCATCTGTTTATTGTTATTTACCATAAAATTGGCTTTTGGTTAAAACAGCTGAGTTGCTACAAAGAATATTACAAAAAAAAAACAAACAGCCTTTAAAATGTGTTAATGATTGTCAAAGAATATTCTTGTGTGCTTTGGCTGTCTGCAGGAAGAAAGATACCTTGACTTTGAAGTTTCATTAATCATTTTCCTCAATAAAATTTTGTTAATATAATGCCAAGTAGAAGCAACAAGTGTTTTAAAGTTTCCTACCTAAATGCCATTGATATAATTTTAAAAATTAGAACCTTCCAATGATGAAGTGTCCTATAGATAGTTTCCTTTTTTCCTCTAAAATAACAAGAATTAGTAGAGAATTAGGATCTAAACACACATCTTACTATATCTATAACTTTGGTGAGGAAAGTACCTGATTTCCAGCCCCAACTTTCTTTATTTTGAAAAGGGAACTAATAATAATATATAATATTTATTAACTGCTTATTCTGTGTCAAATACTGTTTTAAGTCCTTTATTGACTTCTCACAACAATAGTGTGAAGTCAGTATGTTATTACTTCCATTTTATAGATGAGGAAACTGAGACAAGCAAAGGGAAGTAGTTTGTCACACAATTAATAAATGGCAGAGCCAGTATTTGAACCCAGGAAATACTAGTTCAATAGATGTACATGTATTTTTAATCATTTAACCCTTTTGCATTAGAGTTATTCTAAGCACGTATTAAGGATCAGGATAGATGCTCCTATAAGTAAGAGATGCTTCATATTTATATATAGCTTCAGAAAAATCTATCTGCTTCCATAATTTTCTTTAGCTTTTTAGGCTTATAATGAGATATAATATTAATCCTGGTGAATTTTAAAGATGTGTAACAATTGAGATCCTTCCCAATTAAACTATATTTCAAGTTTATTTTCATTTGGCATAATTTATTTTAAGTGTTCAGATTCTGGACCTACATTAATATGTGTAGAAATAGTCAACAGAAAATAAAGGATGTTGGAAAGGAAAAGAAAATATGAATTTATGAACTTAGTTGTGAATTGTATAGAAGGATATTAATACCTAACTGATGCCAGTCTTCCTTGGGTTCACATAAAAGCAGGTAGATGTTAACATTAGGCATGCATGGTTGTCAGTTAAGTGCCAGATATTAAGATGTTGATTTAATAGCTTTTTATTGAGCACCATATGGAAATACAATTTTTGAAGTCTCGGTCATGGATACTTTATAATATATTGCATTTTTATAGGGGAATAACACTACATTCTACCTTAAATTATTAAGCTTCTTCTGATACAAAATTATATTGGGAAGAAATTGCTTAGTACACACAGATGAGATTGATGAATACAGAAATTCTTGTTAGAATGTTCTGTCATTTTTAGAATTCACACACACACATGAGTGAGAGAAAATCTGTGAGACTGAGAAAATAAAACATGGAGAAATTGAAGAAGATAAAAAAGCCTTTAAAACTTCCTTTTTTGTGAAAACCCATTTTCCCACATGGTGATCTTTTAAGAAGGTTAACTAGTGTTACATTCTTCAAACAATAACTCAAAGAATAATATCCTAATATAAACCATCGCCCAAAATGCATTCTGTTTGATCTTGTCTGACCTCTGTTGCTAAAGTGGATATATTTTTTCTGACATTTATGGATGATAAATTATAGTAAGGATAAGAAATTTAAACTATTTAGGGGAATACCTATTTAAATTTTGAAATAGGCAAACACTTGCTTCCTTATTTAAAAATAGTGTCATATTTTCATTCCCCTTTTCTGATTGTTTGCCTGATCTTTCTGGTTCCCAGTGTTCTCGGGATACGTACAATTCCATTACTACCTATGAAGGATCTTTTTTTTAATTGTGATAAAATATACATAACATAAAATTTCCCATTTTAACCATTTTTAAGTGTACGTTAGTGGCATTAAGTACTTTAACACTGTTGTGTAAGTGTCACCACTATTTCTACAACTTTTTCATCATCCCAAACAGAAACATTGGTATAAAAGTATCTGTTTGAATCCCTGCCTTCATTTCTTTTGGGTATATACCTAGGAGTTGAATTGCTAGATCATATGGAAATTCTATGCATAACTTTTAGAAAAATCATCAAACTGTTTTCCACAGGAGCTGTAGTATTTTATATTTCCACCAACAATGCGCAAGGGTTCCAATCTCTCCACTTCTGCATCAACACTTATTCTCTGTTTGTTTGTTTTTGATACTAGTCATTCTAATTGATGTGAAGTGGTATCTCATTGTGGTTTTGATTTGCGTTTCCCTAATTACTAGAGATGTTGCTTGTGAAGGACTTAAGTGGTTTGACCAAACTAATAAGCTTTCCGAGAGCCGTGCTGATATTCACCTGTCACAGCTTCTCAAATTATCGAAAATCAAAACTTTTTTCTTAAAACTTTCATCAGCACAGGAAGGGCTAACTATATGGGAGGCAACAGAAGTGACATAAAAATATGATTTATAAGTAAGCAGAGACTAAGTTTAAATCCACTCCCTTACTTGCTCGCAGTAAGTTCTCGGGCAAGTTTTTACAAAATAGAAACAATTACTGCTTATGGGATATGAGGCTTACATGGAACTATGCACCTGTATTTGTTCTCTGCAACATCCCCAGCACTTATAATAACATTGCCTGGTATATTGTAGGTACTTAATAAGTATTTGCTAAATGAATAAATGAATAGTGCTTTAACATTACGCAGTTAATTATTTCCTTTTTAAAAAAATATTTATTTATTTTGGCTGCGTTGGCTCTTTGTTGCTGCATGCGGGCTTTCTCTAGTTGTGGCAAGCAGGGGCTACTCTTCATTGCGGTGCCTGGGCTTCTCATTGTGGCAGCTTCTCTTGTTGCGGAGTATGGGCTCTAGGCAAGTGGGCTTTAGTAGTTGTGGCTCGCGGGCTCTAGAGTGCAGGCTCAGTAGTTGTGGCACATGGGCTTAGTTGCTCTGGGCATGTGGGATCATCCTGGACCTGGGATTGAACCAGTGTCACCTGCATTGGCAGGCAGATTCTTAACCACTGCGCCACCAGGGAAGTCCCATCAATTAATTATTTCTTACTAGATAAGAAGCATAAGCCCTTCTATTTAAACAAATTTAAATGGCATATTTCAATTTGTTTATTTTTATGACTAAGTATAGCAAGTGTATGTATAATATATTTATATATGCACACATATATTATCAAAATATATCTCAGATGATTATATAGCTCAGAAAAATTTCAAATTTATAGTGCAATACTAAATTTCAAAACTTTTCATAGAACCAAATACTGACAACTGAAAAAAAAAACTATAGAACCTACTTCAATTCATACTGCTTAAATTTTAAAATGATTTAGGATATTCCTTAAATAACAATTTGATTGTTTTCCAGTAATCTAGGCAATGTGTATGCTAATAAGATTTACAGGCATCCCCTACTTTTCTAAAGTTTGTATTATGCCACTTTGCCTTTATGGGAGACCTTCATCAGTACCTGTTTTCCATAGCGGAAAGAAATCGGAAGAGTATTTTCATTTTTATAAAAAAAAAACCAAAAATAGCGTTTGGCCTTTGTTTTACAATGAGCTATTAGAGAGGCAGCAGACACCCCTGTAGTGAGAGTGGCACCAAATGGCACCAAGCTCCATCCCCAGGATCTACGTTCAGCATCTCAGTATCAAACCACAATAGCTTTCACCTGTGTCTGTGAGCATCTGTGATTTTTCTCAATTTATTTTGTGCATCTATTAGCAAGATGTGTTCTAAGGTACTGTTTCTTTGCTTTACTCCAGTCTAGCTTATGAAAGGTTGCATGGGAATGTCCTACTTTTGGATATCAGGGGAAACCTGTACTAAAATGTTTTGGGGGAATATCTAAGTGAATTGATTTGGGAATTGTGATCTCAGTATATACTATCCATTCTTATAAAGTGAATTGTTTAAATGTCTGCACAAGTAATATACAGAGACAGGCTCGATCCCTACCTTTTCCCTTGATTTTTCAGGTATTTTTAGCGATTCCTTTGGTATTTGTTTGATTTTACAGTTTGTGTTGTTTTAAAGCCGGAGTAAGCAGAGTGTCTTTGTACTGTATCATGAAAATGAGGTATTGAGGTTATTATTGTGTGAATCCTATTTGTGTCTTCTCAACAACAAAAAAATTGTATTTCACCAAAATCAATTCATGCAAACTTAGAGGGAAACTTTCCAAATGAAATGAATGAATCCTAAATCTGAAGCTTTACTTTCTCCCATCTCAGTATGTTCACATGGGATATTGGAATTCTTCCATTTTAGAATGATATTACTGAGATATTTATCAACCTGGGTGAGGCCCCAAAGCTCATGAAATGTAAAAAAAAAAAAAAATCTTAATTTGTTAGTCAAAGTATCTCTGAAAACGTGTCTCAATATATGGAAACAGAAATAAAATCTCCAAACTTGTTGAAGTTTGCACATTTCTGGTGCAGATTGGTGGCAGGAAATGTGATTATAGAGCATAGGATTTAAAAGTTAGCTGAGACATGCTACCATTCAAGGCTGCCTCCATGGGCATCTGATCTGTGCAGCTGCATAGAGTCCTGCACTTGGGTCTTGAACTTGGTTTCATGCTCTACTATAACTGTCTAGAAAGTCTTCATCCTTTTTAAACAAGAGTCCTCACATTTTTATTTTGCACTGGGGCTCATAAATTATGTAACCCTTCCTGCTGGAATTTTACTAAGGGCAAGTATCTCAAGTTGACAATAACCCACATCATGAATGATAACTAATTCCTATTTAGTTAATGGAGTGTGAAGTAGACCAAATGTAATATGATAACTACAAACTCTAGGTAAAATGGAAAGCACTCACTTAAGTTTTTAGAATCTTTAAAATCACAATTTTGCAAACTTAGTAGCAAATTTTTCTAAATTTATGTCAGTAGAGGAAAAATATTGATGGAAATAATGTTCTTTTTTCCTTTAAAAAAAACTGAATATATTTCAACACATCTGTTTCTGTGGTTCCCATGGAATCCAGAAATCCAGTAGCACATGTAAAAGAAGACAGAAATAACTAAATTTACTTCATTTATGTTCTTTTAGATAAAGCATCTCATAAACTGTTAATATGGCTGAAGAAATGCCATGAGGATATGGTGTTCCTACAAAAGCAAAGACAACAGGCAATCAGTTTTTAGCTGTGAGAGGGAGTGAAAAAAAATTAGGAAGTTGAGACTATTTTCCCCCATAAGCTTCTTAAGGAAAAAAACAGCAACATTAATTTGGTTACTCTGGAAAAAAAATATCACATACTCATTGTCATCTTGAAGTAGTTATGTGACCCAAAACATGTACTGACTTATCACTACCTGAACAAAATAGTTGTCTAAACCATTTAAGAAATCTAAGGTGGAGGGGACCACTGTTAGTGTTGCGTGAATTCAGCTTACATCGTTGACATCTGATGAAATATGTCTTTTAATAGTGGTTGACTTTTGGATGTTGAATAAGAGCATGTAAGCAACCCAGTAACCCCTATAGAGCAAGGAAGAATGCAAATAATGTCCAGCCTCCTGTTTATCCCCATCAATATGTTCCTAGATATCAACGCGTAAGTCAGAATGGTCCTAGAAAGTCACGTGCTCTCTAGAGAAGCTTGACTGCAAAAGAACTGAATACAAATGAGAAGAAAAGAAGGAGGGGAGGGAAGGAAGGAAAGGAGGGAAGGTAAGAAAGTAAAAGGAAATTTTCTGTGTACACATAGGCTATGGAATTAATGGGAGTAAGAGGATTAGATTTTTAGTATTATAGTATAGAAAGGAATTTTAAAAATTTACTGTTAATTCCTAGAGCTGACTATGGTCTTCTCCAAACTTATAGACTGAAGAGCTAAAAATGAATATAGAGGGCAATTCCACACAAAGATTGCTGAGTGAGGGGGATATAAAGGGTCATGCAGTCCTCCTCTGGTCTTAAACCTAAAGACAACCACAGTTCTCTGTGTCAGGGACGAGGGCACAATATTCTTATTTTATATTGTTGAGTGTCTTTGGCTCTATTTTTTTTCACATCTCTATTGGAGTATAATAGCTTTACACTGTTGTGCCAGTTTCTGCTGTACAACAAAGTGAATCAGCTGTATTTATACATATATCCCCACATCCCCTCCCTCTTGAGCCTCCCTCCCAACCTCCCTTTCCCACCCCTCTAGGTCATCACAAAGCATCGAGATATCTGTTTTACATTTGGTAGTGTATACATGTCAATGCTACTCTCTCACTTTGTCCCAGCTTCCCCTCCCCTCCACACCCTGTCAAGTCCATTCTCTACGTCTGCGTCTTTATTCCTGCCCTGCCACTGGATTCACCAGTACTTTTTTTGTTGTTTGTTTTTTGTTTTTTTAAGATTCCATTTATATGTGTTAGCATTCAGTTTTTGTTTTTCTCTTTCTGACTTCACTCTGTACGACAGACTCTAGGTCCATCCACCTCACTACAAATAACTCAGTTGCATTCCTTTTTCTGGCTGTTTGGCTCTATTTTTAAAGGTAAAAATTTTCATTCAGTGAGTCAGTGATAAACCCCGAACTGATACCTACAATTACAGAGCAATAATGGTGCTTCTCACATACAGTAAGAAACACATACATGACTTGTTCAGTGAAAAAAATATTATGTCTCAAAGCTTTTAAATATTTTTAAAATATGAAGTGACTATAAAGTTAAGGGATTGTAAAAAAAGATTGCACAAAAGGAGAAAACAGTATTTGTGCTAAGTAAACAAGAAGAAGATACTTTCCTAAGACTCTTTTCTGAGTATGTGTTTGGATAGAGGTAGGAGAGTGGTATGAGTCTCTGTCAGTATTGGAATAACTCAAGGAGATAAACAAAAGTTATCTGAACAAACAAGTTATAATTCTATTCCATGATGACATTTATAGGAACAGTCATTTTTTTCCCAAGCTGATAGAATATCAAGCAATATATAAACATTGAAATAAATTGCATATTCTAGATATATGTGAAAGGGAAAGGCATCATAGGATAATCAGGCACATATGCATCACACATAGTTTCTTTCTGAGCTATAACCCTGTCTTTTTTTTTCCGTTGGGAAGATACATCTGTTTCTTCTCCCTCATTTGATATGATCCAGTAAAGTCCAAGCTTTGGAACTGCTTGCCTGGGACATCAATGATTACTGGATTTCTCAGCACATAAATCTCACTCCAGTCCTTGTTGGGCAGATATTAGTAATGAGGTAACTTAGCCTATGGCATCTTCTGCCCTTTGCTTCTCTCCACCAGGAGACTCTTTGTAACCTGCCACTCCAACACTGTCAAGACTGATGTCAATTGTTTTCCCAGATCAGCATGGTGGAGAAATATACACTGCTTAAAGAAAAACAGAAAAGCCTGCGGTGGTTTATAGTATTTCCAAATATCCACACTGCAAATATGCAATTTCAAAACGTGATGCCCCAGAAGACTCAACTGGAACCTGGAAGCCAAGTCTCTGCCATTAGTATCTGCGTGGACTCCTCCCCCCACACACACCCTTTTTTTCTTTACTTGCTACGTCTTCCTTCCTCAGAAAGTTTTACACACTAATAACTCTCTTCAACATTTGCGTAAATGTATTTTTAAAAGTTCTAGTTTAGTGTTAGAACGTGCACCAGCTTTGCCAACAAGGCATGAGCACCAGTTATTTGAGGGTGAATTCTCCTATTGGAAGGTTA
This sequence comes from Hippopotamus amphibius kiboko, assembly GCF_030028045.1. Taxonomy (NCBI): domain Eukaryota; kingdom Metazoa; phylum Chordata; class Mammalia; order Artiodactyla; family Hippopotamidae; genus Hippopotamus; species Hippopotamus amphibius. Next base: position 83,141,645 of record NC_080198.1, read on the forward strand.
TTGTCTTTTTGGTTGGTGCACTGGGAGTGAAGTTGTTTTTGTCTGTGTTGCTGAGTTGACTAAAAAGGATTGAATGAACAGGCATACATAAAAAACTGCCTATGTAAGAGTGTTATTGAGTGTACATATTTGATTGCGTTTTACACATTGTGTTTTAGACTTCCAGCACAGCCATGGGTATGCCCCTTATGCAGCTCCACAGGACTCCTCACTTAGCTGGGCCTCCCGTTGGCTACTGCTACCTTGAAATTCTTAATAAGTTTTAATAAGTTTTGGAAAAGGAACCTAGGGTATTCATTCTGCCTGGGCCTCACAAATTATGTAACTGGTCTTGACTTGCAATAAAAATTTCTTTCAGATTCTAGGTGTGAAGGTATATTGATGCTGGTAGGGAGAGCTGGTTCATTGTCCATGAGAACATACCTGAGACTCAATAAATTGTTGGTTTAGACAGAACCTGATCTTGAAAGAAGACTGTAGGTGTCTGATGCTTGTGAAAGATTGTTTATAAAGAAAACCATATACATGTTTCCATTCACTTTGATTGTAAAAACAAGGATTTGCTCTTATGGACCATTCTGTCAGTGGACAAGTTGAAATCCTTTGGCGAGGAAGAGTTTAAATTAAGGAGCTTGCCTTGTTCTTCATCAGTGCTCTAGGATCTGCCTTGTAGTTTTTCTTACATACTTCAGTTTGAATAAATAAAACAATTTATTCTAGCTCCATAAAAAATTAAAATTTAGCATAGGTTTGAAGCCCCAGCTGCCATGCTTTCTGGCCCAATTTAAGATTGGGCTAACTCGTTTTTTAAGCATGAACAGTGAAATTTTATTTCACTTAACCTCATAGCATTGTATAAAATGCAGTTTCCAGTTGAGGTATTCACTTACCTATGTTTTTTTCCATGAATTTGTGTGCAGTATTTGTGAAATTTAGAACTTTTTTTCCCTGCGCTATCTACCTGAAACCATCATCTCTTCTGAATATCAGAGGATCTTGTTATTGTCTATTCATTTGTCATGACTTTGCGTTGGATGGTGGTAGCAAGGGCTGGCCAAGAGATGGCCAGGGTAAGAACCCAAACACACCTGGTGAGGTTGCAGGGATTTGAATATGGAAGTGGAAAAATGTCAGTTATTTTCAGGTTGTCATTATTGGTCTAAAAGTTTTTAACTAGTCATCTAAAAATTAAAAATGATCAACATGAGAAAGAAAGAGGTGAGGTGCAAGTACCATTGAAGAAATAATCAAATTTAGTCTGAGACTCAGAATGTCTATTTAAGGAAGTCCAAAATAGGTAATCAGTAGAGTTCTGAGTGGATAGGTAGCCAGCATCGAGGAGAACCAATAGTAGTGTTTAGGACCAACTCATGGAATGGCTGCATCAGGGGCAAGAAATTCTTTCCAGTAGGGATTGAGATAATCAGAAGTAAATTCCGCTACTAGAAGAGATGGAGAAATGGGAACCAATTATTGAGGAAACAACAAAGAATCTAGCTAATAGGGTTCTGTAGCCCCCAGATAGATTGTCCCAAAACTGAAATAGGACACTACTAATATAGGGATTATGAAAAAGTAAAATTTGCTGTATCAATACATTGTAATGTGTTGCTGATGCTCGTAAAATTTCTCTAGAAGCCTCTTGAGCACACGCCGAAGCTGGGGGGCATCTGCTGGAGCCACAGACTTTTATCATCTAGTTCCTATCCATTTACTCTTTGATAAAATGTAGTACTATTTAAGAAAAAAAAAGGTGGTAGGCTATTCAAGGAAGTAAGGTAATATGTTTACATAATTACAATGATGGCTTCCTCCTTCTGTTCAATGAATACTTTTGGGGGAAGTTATGTTTGCTTTTATAGTTGGCCTGTGAGTTATGATTGTAAAGTCTTCTAGAAAAACAGAGATCATATTTAAACCCTGATCATGGGCACAGTGATGGATTTAATCTCTGACTACAATAAAGCCAGGCATTTTGACATTTTATTGTGGTAACAGGAGTGTTTGGCTTTGTTTTTGCAGACTGGCATGGTGCCATTACTTTATAACCTCCTGAAATAACACTTTTAATACCCCTGCCTCCTTCCAGTACTCTTGCACTGATTCAAGGCTGAGAAGCAGTGGCCCAGTGCCAGCTCTAATTAAGCACTAAGACACTCCAGGCAGTATATTTCTAGGGATTATTGCATGCCTGCCTTAAGTAAGTCACTACTCAAGGAGGGCAATCATCCTTTAGAAAATGCATTCCCTGAAGTGACTTATTACCATTTGGAAGGGGAACTTTTATAAGCTAGAAAGAAGAAAGAGGGGAGGAGAGGTGTTTCCCATACACTGGATGGCATTCCCTGTGTGTGGCTGTCTTTGAAAGGGGGAAGGGATATTCACATTATAGTCAGCAATGAGACATTCTGTCTAGATCAGATCCAACCAAGGGACACATGCTTGCCCAGTTGTCCTCTCACTGCAGGTCAGTACACACAATGGATGTGATTGTTAATCTGAGGTATTTTTGCCTGTTAGGTGAAAGTTTCTTCACCAGACAATTTTAAAAGGAACATTACTCCTTTTTTGTCTTGAGTTTAAAAAAGACAAGAGATACAAAATGGATTTTGATGAATTGAAGACAGTCAAATGCTTTAGTTTTCATATGTATAAGAGTCATGTGGTATGGAGTACTGGTTATGAAGCCAAACTCTCAAGCCAGACTGCTGGGTTTGAATAGCCAGCCTTGACACTGGTTAGCCGTTTGCCACTGAGAAAGTTACTGTAATTCTCTATCCTTCATTTTTCTCTTCTGTAAAATGTATATAATAAGCATACCTACCTTATAGGTTGTTTTACAGATTAAATGGGTTGACATATGTAAAGCAGTTAAATAATGTCTGGCACGTAGCAAGGCAAAAGGGTATCTCCTGGCTTTTTGAAAATATTTATTACATTTAAGTTTATCAGTGGTACTCAAAGGATGCTGGTTAGGGAGTCAGAATTACTCTATCTTGGTTTTAACTGTGTAACTTGGGAAAAGTTGCCATCTTTAGTTTCAACTTCTGTGTCTATAAAATGATCAAAAATTTAGGCAGCCTCTAAGACAGCCCTAATGATAGCTGTCTCTGATATTCATACCCTACGTCATCCCCTCCCCTTGAGTGTGGGCTGGACTGAGAAGTTCCTTCTGAGATCAGGTCGTAGAGATGGTAGCTTTTGTCCTGGACGCCCTTCCTAGTGCTCTCAGAGCACCAGCTGCCGTGTCTTAGGGATACATTTAGGCAGCTTACACAGAGTCCTGTGTAGTGAGGACCCACAGTCAGCCCACAGCAACGTGAATGAACCTGAAAGTAGATGCCTAACCCTTGACAAGTCTGAGAGGATTAGAGTCACAGCTGACAGCTTGATTGCAACCTCAGGAGAGATGCTGAACCCACTAAGCTAAGTAGTACCCACATCCCTCCTTACAGAGACTGAGGTGATAAACATTTCTTGGTTTTAGCCACTAAGTTTTGAGGTAATTTGTCATGCAGCAATCGATAACTAATACAGCCAATAAGCTAATGTATGTGGAAGGTACTGGATGAGCACAGACTGTTTGTAAAATTGAGGCATTAATGTCGTTAATAGTTGCCTTAAAGAAAGTAAGTAATATATGCAAAAAGGACAGGTAAATTATATGACTTTATTTTTTTGCTTCATACACATTCATATCATTCGTTAACAGCAACAACAAAATATCTCGAGAGCACCTTCTTTGTTCCAGGCACCATTATAGGATAATGGTAATATAGCAGCAAAAAAAAGACAAAAAAACAAAACACCAGCAAAACAGACAAATATCCTTGTCCTTTTGAAGCTTACATGTGGGTAAATAAATAAAAGACAGGGAATATTAGATTTTGGTAAGTGCTTATAAAACTTAAGCAAGAAAGAGGATAGGGAGTGCTTATATACCGGTTAGATTGTGTGTGTGTGTTTACAGTTTTAAAAACATTGCAAAAGATTGCCTAGGAAAAGACTCCTTGCGAAAGTAATATTTAAGTCAAGATTTAAAAGAGCAGAAGGAGCAAGCCATGAGGACATTAAGGGAAAGATGTTCCAGGCAGAGTCAGTAGCAGGTGCTGAGGTCCGGAGGCTGGGGCTTTCTGGGCCTTTAAGAACGTCAGGAGATGGGGTAGAAGGGGTATAGGGAGTCAGTGCAGGTTCCTATAGGCCATTTAAAAACATAAGCTTAACTCTGAGTAAGAACAGAAATCACAGGGGGTTCTGAGTGGATGTTAGCATGATCTGATTATGGTTTTGCAGAATTTTTGGCTGCTGTTGGAGAATAGGCTTGAGATGGGGCTTGATATAGACAAGAGTGGCAGTGGAGGCCAGTTATTGACTCTAGGTTAAGTGAGCTAGTAAAACATGTTTTGCCTTTGTGGTAATTAGGAAAAAGATGATCTAAAATTTCCTTTCATTTATAAATATGCTATTAACTTCACTAAATTCTCATGAGAAAGGCAGTATATTTAAGTATTAAGATGGAAATAAGAAATGATATTTTACTCATGCTACTTGATAATACCTAGCCTTAGGAATAATATTATAAATGTGCATCTAACTAACTCCTAAATGATTCCGCTACATGTATATATATATACACATACACTCACACACACACACACGTGTATGTGTGTATACAGGTGTATATATATTAGTTGCAAAGAGTAATACATCTGAATGTATGTATACATACATACACACATGCAATGAGAGACAACATGTAAATATGACAAAATGTTAGCAATTATTAAACCCAGGTAAGGATGTATGGGTGCTGATTTACTACTCTTGCAAATTTTTTGTAGGTCTAAAAACTTTCAGAATAAAATATTAGAGGAAAATGCATCAGGATTTCATATTTGCTCAAAATTGATATTTTCACTAAATATATAAAAATACCATGATAAAAATTGAGTCCCTCACTTGGGTGTTTATATACTAGTTAGACTAATCTAAACACTATACAGTTAAATCAAATTATGAATGCTGGGGGCTCTGGCCATCTTTTACCGGATTATTTTGTAATTTTACACTCTTAAATACTTGCAAGAAACCTCACTTACTTGCTAAAATAATTAAATACTTCAGAAAATTTGCTAAGGGGGAGTGGGTAGATTTAATAGTGTCGTGTTGCAAATAAATGACTCACTGGTCTCATGTGCAGTGCTTAAAGAAATGATTCCATTTGCAAATCTTAGACAAGATGCATTGATTGTATCAGAAACACGTAGCCAACTAAACAATCAGTGTGGATAATAATGCTTTAGTAGTTTGATGCATGAAAATTGTTATTGGTCTGCTACCACTAGTTCTATCATGATTCTATTTATTCTTGTTTTTTGTCTATCAAATATAGTGTGGAAACATTTAAAAATGGTTATTTCAGTTTTATTGAAAAAAATGAAAGTAAATGGAATAGATAGATTGTAAAGGAACAAAACAGAAGATATTTATTTTAGGTCACAAAAAATGTAAACTTTTTATCACAAAATAAATTGAAGCAACATACTTTTTTTTGCTATGATAAACCAAAAGTTGTAGTAAGCGCACTCCTTTATTATCCTATATTTTATTTCTCTAACAGTACCACTAAAAAAAATTATGTCAAATTTCTACAGACTGTATTAGTCATGAGAATAGCTTTAGATTTAATTCCCAAGATATTCTTGGCAATAGCCAAGTCTGATAGGTATCTACAGCAAATCGTGTTAATCTTTTAGCAATAAAAAACAAACATAAACAAACCAGGCTGCTTGTAAATACACAAAATCTGTAAAATTTTATAGAATTTATAAAAAGGAAGCCAATTCTATTTATACTCAGCCTATTGCCACCTTTACTATGTTGAGAGAAGTAAATTATGGTACGTTTCTTTCTATGTCTGGTCCTTCATAAAAGTGATACATGAATATGGTTTACGTTCTTGGAATGGATCTTTCTATCAACAATGATGGAGAGCAAGTGGAAAATTGTTTTTCCATTTCCTATGAAAGCACACAGAGTCCAGCTGAATTTTGGGGCCAAGACAGGTGAGACAATTTTACTTTTGTAAAAACTACAGGTGAGAACTAATGTACAGTACGATCAAGTTGAAATGTTGCAGTTTTAATGTTAGTCAAGAATAACAAAATTTGCCGCCAAAGTCTCCTAGAGAGGAATTCAAGGTTATAATCTTTTGTTGTTGTTGTTGCTGCTGCTAATGATCTCATTGAACCCCTTTGGGGGTGGGGGGAATGTTCTTTTTATTTTAGATTTCACAGACATATTATTTTCTCCTATAGTACAATTAAGGCCTAAAATATATCTTTTACTTGAACTAATTTACCTTTATGAAAGAACTTTTCCTTATTCTTCTAATTCTACAAATGAACGTTTTGTGGTAGCTCACCATCAGGTTTGGCCCCCGCGCCCCAATAATATCACTGTTTGACGGGCGTTTTCCCACGTGAGCACTCGTCATCCTATGGCGCTCACCATTTCCTCAGGCAGCCCATGCAATACTGAATAGTGTCGAATGGGGAAATTGCTAGGGCTTATTTTAAGAGTAAATCGTTGGCCACATGTGAATGGCAAATGCTACAGAGTAGCAAGTATCTCCAGGAATCAGGTAGAGTAAATAGCCTCTCAACACTAAAGTAACCATGTTTGGGATTCTCTTTAAGCTCAACTAGGCCAAATAATTGAGATACAAACCTTTCTGTACTTATATATCTGTATTACTGAATAGACGATATTCTTCAGACGTGAGAACTATAAATCTGTTTCAGTATATTCTTCACCTTATTACTTCTCTGCCTTCTGTCTCTAATATTCTCTTTAACAGTAGATTCTCTTTAACAAAGGTCTTTACTTCATCTATCATTGAAATTCTAGAATTTGAATCTGCCAGTTTTCCTGGTCTCTTGATGAATTTATTTCTATATAACGCCAAGAATAGTGATGTATGCTTCTGAATGAAATACATTTATGAAGTACAGTCTTTCAAGTTATATGTTGTTCAAAATAGGAAACAAGTATTCTTGGGGCTGGTTACTTATTTACTGTGATGCCAGGGTGATGGAAAAGCTCTAAGATAAATGATTGGAACCCATATTAGAATTCTATTGCTGTGTAACACATCACCAACAACATAGCAAACTTAAAGTCATATCCATTTATTAGCTCACAATTATGTAGGTTGGATATCTGGGTATGAAATGGTTGGATTCTTTGCTCAGGGTTTCACCAGCCAAAATCAAATGTTGGTGGGGGCTGTGCTTCCTATTTGGGCCTCAAAGTATTCTTCCAAGCTCAGGGGCTGTTGGAAGAATTTAATTCCTTGTGTTTGTCAGACTGAGGTCCCCATTTGCTCAGCTGGGACCCACTCAGCTCGGAGAGTCTGCCTGCATTCCCTACCTGATGCTCTCTTCATCTTCCAGCCATCAATGGTACATTGGATCCTTTTTGTGCTTTAAGTCTCTCATCTCCTCTTCTATAACTGAAGAAGGAGACAACTTTCTGCTTTTAAAAGGCTCATGTGATGAGGATAGGCCCACCCAAATAACCTCCCTGTTTTAAGATCAGTTGATCTGGGACCTTAATTACATCTGCAAAATCCCTTTACAGTACTGTCTAGATTAGTGTTTCAACAATTGTGTACACCAGGGAGAGCAGATTCTTGGGGGAGGGTTTTTCTTAGAATTTTATCTGGTATAGAAGTTGATTCTTAAACTGTCTTGATTATGAATCATGTCAACTTCCAGTAAATTCTTTTTAATACATTTATTAATCTGAAATCAGTAGCTGTGCCTTTGTCACCTCATTCCATGATTTTGAGTCAGCTGTTAAAATGTTACTTCTCTTTCTGTAGGAAAAAATAATTTGCTTCGAGACATCTTTCTAGTTGCAGGTACACACAGAACTGACATGCCTATTCGAAGGGAAAAATGAAATTAAATTCTATAGATATTAAAGTTCAGTTATCACATATTTTTCAATGTCACAGTTGTTTAGATACCAGGTGGAGATGGAGATGTTGAGTGAACTGGGGACGGAGCAGTCTACATCTCTGATGTGAGGGCTAGTGGTGAGCTGCGGGGATGTGGATAAGGAATGGCAAGGTAAGGGTTATAGAAAGCTTTGTTAATTTGTGACAGGAAGTTGTAGAAGATACTGTTTAGTTACTTAAGATTGAACCATATTAAAGAGTGGCTGATATTTCCATCTTTTGATTTTGGCATCATGTTGGATTTGTTCTTTCCTTTTCTATCCTATACCCACTGTCCTCACTGAAGCCTCATCACCTAATGATTGGATTACCACTATAGCCTCTTTCCTCACTCCTCTCTCCCCAGACTTTTCTCCTTTCATTCAGCCTACATGTGGTTGCTAAATCAATCCTCCTAAAACGTGGCTGTCATCACATTAGTCCCTTGATATGGCAAGCAGAACGGAGCAGAGGGAGATAAACTGGGAGACAGGAGACCTAGACTCTGATCCTGGCTGGGCCACTGCCAGCTGGGTGACTTTGGGTGTGTCCGTCTCCTACTCTTCATTTTCTTCTAGGCAAAATAAAACTAGTGGAGTCGTAAAGTTCCCTATAGTTCTAAAATCCCATATACTTGTGATAAAAAATCTGCAGTCTTTTCGATGAGTTTATACAAAATCTGACCTTCCCCTGCATCCCTTCCTCACCTGAGTGACCCACACGTTCTCAGCCCTCCCTCCTATGGTAATTATAAAACCTGTGGGCAGTGAGAGTTAATCCTCTGAAATATTACATGTGCCCATTCGGATTGGCTCATCCTTGTGAAGTTTTCCCAGATGTCTTCACATCTTCGGAGCTCACACCTTTATCTCACAGCTTAGCTCCTTCTTATGGAGCATATAAATAATGATGACAATAATATTAGCTAAAATTTATCACTTATCAAGTAATATCACTTCTTGATCTATATCACTTCTTGTTTTCCCTATCTCGTTTAGTCATTCGCAAGGTACTGTTATTATTCCTGCTTTACAGGTAAAGAAACCAAGGCATAGAGAGGATAATACATTTTCCAGAAGTTATCCTACTGGTAGATAGTAGAGTCCTAGTTCCTAACCAAATCTGCCAACTCCTGAATCCATATTCTTAACCACCAGATCATACCATTGATGGTGTTGTTTCTGTTTCGTCCTTTGTTGTCTTGCAAATTAAAGTATGTTGTCAGAAATGCTATCTAGTACTTCTTGTTGAATACTGCACAAACGTGTTATGTGACAGGTATACACATAATATAAGTTCTCAGTAAGAAAATAAGTGATAAATAGAGATTAGGCAGCATTTCATCAGGGCTGGGCAGTTTCTAATTGGGTTGTTAAAAATAATGTGTTATATCTATATGTCTTCATGAGGAAAGTTGATAATAAGATGTTATTAATGTAAAAGAATATTGTGATAAAACAATATGTATATTTATATATTTTTAAAACTTTAAGACAATGTTTTTATATCTGTACATCTTAAATTAGAAATTAAAAGAAGCCTATAAATTAATGTGTGTATACTTATAAAATTACGTTTAAATTAACATGAAAAAGAAGTGACCAAGCTATACACTAAATTTTTAATATTGGGTGCTTTTGATGAATGAGATTGAATGGAAGGAAACAGAGGCTTAACTTTTCTTTATACCTTTTATTGTTTGTATTAACACAGGGGACATGTAAAATTTTTAGAATTTGATAACAGAGTAGAAAAAATAAAATTTGAAACTTGGAGCTTAAATGATTTTTTATTTCATTTGGAATTTTTAAAAGAATATTCTTTCCTAAAAATATTTATTTTCATTTCGTGTTTATCATGTACTTGGCTGATTTTTAGCAAGTTGAAGGTGAATTTTTATTACTATTTATTATGAGAAGAATATTATATTGTAGTAAGTGGAAGAATAGAGAATTCTTTGGCATGTTTCTGCGGCATAGCTTGTCTGAACTTTATACTAACTGTAAGGTTAACATTCAGGGTTGTGAACTTTAACTTCCAAATTCAGTCAAACATCCTCTTCTTAAAAGTGTAGGAACTGAGATTGTTGTTGATTTATTCATCACATGAAAGATTTGCTGTTAGTCCGTTAATTAATACAAAAGAGTAGTCATATGAAAGTATTTCTCAATCCTTTTACCTATCATTTTTCACTGAAAGAATGCCAGAAAGCCAGTATTTGAGGACAAGAGCTAAAATTTTGAGATGCAGTATTCTCAAACACTGGCTGTGAGATCCCTATAATTAGCATGACCCTTGGAGAACGTCACTGGGCATTTGATGAAACAGGGCATGAACTCTGTCCTACCACCCAGGGGGGTCTGTAATACTACCCAGAATGACGCCTGGGAATTTTAAACTACCCGATAGTTCTTATCTAAGAAACTCAGGGAGAAAGGCATTTGTACACCCTAATGACTTCTGTTAGCAGATTTATGCCACTTAGATCAATACATTTCCCCCTTGCTACCCCCTAAACTCTACTTCCTAGCCTAAAAAAAAAGTGAGAGAAAAAAGGGAGATGTGCCTGATCTCAGTTTTCATAACTGAAAAAAAACCATATGATATGATAATAATTTTCTGGAAAACCACTCTAGTTCATATTCTTTGTTACAATATTTTTAAACATGCCTAGAGATATACAAACATGCAAACACACAGAAAGCAACTGACTTTCTTTGCAGAACTAATTGCATATTTTAAGAAAACAAATAGAATTAAATTGAAACAATAGACCAAACAATGAGATACTTTATTAAAAACATGTCAATCAGAAGTCATTATTCCCTCATAAAGAGCTTTTCTAAATGGTCATTGTTTTAGTAATTATAAGACCATTATCCTTCTTCTTACATCAGTCTTGATGTAAAGATCAATGAAAAGAATAAATGTCTCTTTTATAAAGATAAATACTGTTGGAGAACGGATGTTTTAAAAAAAATTGCCTATTATAACCAAGGGTTTGCTCTTTGATTAAAAGTATCTCTAAAACAAATAACCTGCATGCGTATATGTGTGTGTAACTAATGCAATTAATCTTCATGCTAGATTAACTTGATAAAATATTGACCTAATTTGGGATTAAAAGATTACGAGTAACATTTTGCGCTGAAGGCTGCAACATGCCTCATGTCAACGCAGTAATGACAGAATTAACCTCCCAAGCCCTCTTCAATTGGGGCATTTCTGTGCTGCTACTTGAGCAGTGTTTAGATGACCTACAATGACTGGTGCACAAAAGGCCCAGTGATGCTATTTTCTCAGCCAGCTGAGCTGCCTCTGGATTCAGAACCCTGCAAAGGGAAAACACATTCAAAAGACATTCTAGAAACATCTAGCTTCTGCTTGTCAAATGTTTTAATTTACTAGTAAAACAAGTTGTCTGGAACTACTTAAAACATTTTTATTTTAAATACAAAAATGCTATTTGTAAACGTGGTATAATTGCTTACAAGTGTCAGACATTTTGCCATTAAATGTAAAGACTTGAAGGTAGAAAAAAATTTCCCTGTTGTTTCATTCTCTTTCTGCAATTTTGCTTATAGTTTTCTAACAATTAATGAAGAATTCCTACTGGGGGGTTGTATGGATAGAGATAGTGGTGTCTGACTCCTTTTTCTCATTGGGCTAATTGTATATATATAAAATTCCTAACCCTCAATTGCCCTTGGCAATTAGGGATGAGGTTGCATAACAAATGAAATACATAGAAGATTAAAAGGGATTTTTTAAAATAAAAAAGCAATTAGAGAGAAAGAAAAGTAGCATTAGTGCAACTTCTAATTATTAAGTAAAATAGAATAAAATGGGCTAATGAAAACCTTACATTCTTGAATTGATCATATCTTCTTTTAATAGAGTTCCTAATTATCTGGATCCTGATTTCCCTTATTTGTATAAATATACCAACTATGTGCACGGAACAGGGATTGGAAAATCTCAATTCTATCACTTGCGAATTAGTTAAACTTGATATATGTGAAAATGTGAAAGAAGACTATCTCAGGCTGGACCGGCCTTATATGATGGAACATAAAAATGATGCTCATGTTTGAACTTGGTGTACCCCCCCAAAAATAATAAATAAATAAATAAAATAAAAAAAAAATGATGCTCATGGGGGCTTTGAAGAGTTATATAGTTCGTCTTTATTATATCAAATATGAACTAATATCTGATCTTTCTACCATTAGAGCTTCCTTCTGGATTTCAGCAATCAAAACTCTTCATGTGGAGAACACATACAGTATGATTTTTTCTCAAGTTCTATAACACACGGTGGATCCTCCTTACAGGAGTGACTTCCAGAGGAGCATTTTGAGTCATGTTATGACCAAGATAAGAAAACCATTGTCAGTATATTTTAGGAGTACATTTCAAAAAGAAATAAATATCATTTGATGAGTTTTCTATGGAAAGCAGTATGTTAATTTGGAATATGAGAGGCAATAAAGTATACAAGCCACATTATGACTCATTCTTTATTGCTTTTTCCTAAAAGTGGAAAATTCCTATCATCAATTAAGGCTATATATTAGTGTATATATATATTTATAAATATTTATGTATTCATATGTATTTATAAATATATATATTTGTATATATTTATATATGAATATATATATATAACATACTGGTAGTTCAATAGATGTGTGTATATGTACCTAAAAATACCTCAAAAATATTTATTACGAGGGCTTCTGATTCATATGGATGGAGGGCTGCAGAGACTGCTCTTTCAGCAGTTTCATTTTCAGCAATTTCTTGCCTGCTATTCTTTCTGTATCCTTACTCATTTCCTCTCCTTGTTTAGTGGTGTTTTCATTCATAAGTAACTCAAAACCTTTTTGGAGTCTACGTGACTCTGCCATTTTATCTCTGCAGATATTTAGCACTTTGAACCAGTCTTCATTGTTTTTCGTTGTTTTTAGTATATAGAAACTCAGAATAAAAAGGAAAAATAACAGAAGAAATTGCTATTTTCTCAGATTCCATTAGTCCAATCCATTGAATTCGGTATATATGGCATCTTATACTTAAGATGTTTTTGTAGATAAAAAGACTTTTAGCTACTCTTGTCTTTCAGCAGGTCAGAAACAAAGGGTAAAAAAGATTGTAATCTTTCTGTCAATGAGTGAAATTGTCTCCACAAAATGATTAGTACTTACAGTAATAAAAGAATAGCCAAGCACAAAATTGTAACTTGTACAAGGCACAGAAGTACTAATGTATTCCAAAGAAAAGAACAGAAATTTTGTTTTTTTTTCTGACAGAACTGTTTCCTTTATACTATTAATATTATTCAGTTTAGCAGAATTTATTAGATAAGTGTTCCATAACATTTGTGCTGGTTTCATACAAAAAAGAGCAAGAACTGTGCTAAATGCAAATTGACTTGACCTGTTTATGAATTCGTGATTCTAGACTAAGACCTTTTTAAAACTCTTTTTATTTTTCTTCAGTTTCCTGGTGTGTCATTATCTAAATTCTTCTAGTATTTCAATGACTCTTACTACTTTCTTTCCTTTCCTGGATCCTTCTTTTTTGAACATACCCCTGCTTATTCTGTTTTAGGTCCATTTCATTTCTCTTTGGTTGAACTCATTCTCTTGACTGCAACTACCAAATTTAAACCAATAGACTCAATAATTAAACTTGGTTATTTTTAAGGAGTGGTATTATGGAAAACATTCTAATCTCTAAAATATTTAATTTGATATTTGATTTTTTGCAAATAATTTTTAATTTTTAAAATTAAAAGTAATGAAAGTCTTTGTATGTCAGCTTTGAGTGACTTAACTGGTAGCTGAGGTCTTAGATCTTTTTCAGCAGAAACTGGAAGTTGCACTTCTTTATTTTTCCCTCCCTCTGAGTCAGAGTGTAGTTTAAGGCACCTAACTCATTACCACATTTCCAGGGGCCTTCAAAGTGGGTCCCAGGGTGTTCCCATCAATTCACCGTCACTTTGAGGGTCTTGTCATTCTCTGCATCATTTCTGCATGTATAGGTTCCCCTGCTGCCTTATGATGTCTCCCTTGGAGATTTGTTGCTTTATACACTTACAAGTTATTTCACTGTTATTTATTTTTAAAATCTGATTTGTAAGTTCCTTGAAGTCTACAAACTGTAGTGAGAGTAATGATGGTAAAACATAAGCCAGATAACTTCTCTGTTCTCAAACACCTTCAATATTTTGCCAGTTGAGCTGAATAAAAAATTAAGATCATTCACGTGTTTACAATCTTTAATCTACTTTTAGGTGTATTCCCCAAGGAATTGAAAGCAGGGTTTACAGTAGCATTATTCCAGTAGTTGAAAGGTGAAATCAAGCCAAAAGACCATCAGCACATTGTACATTTATAAATGGTTAAAATGGTAAATTTTATGTTTTATATGTTTACCACAAAAAAAATGCCCTGGAAAAATATTTTTAAATATAACAAAAGTCACATAAGCAGCTACTTGTCATGTGTCTGCATATGACTCTCAAATTATGTCTCCAGGCCTGAATTACGTTTTGATAATTCTTTTCTTCTGCTCTATCTTCTGGAAATGTAAATTCTAAAACCTACTTGTAGGAATAAGTAGGAACAAAAGGAAAATAGAGTTATGGGTAAAAAGAAATCAAAGGTGGGAGTTCAGTAATTGAAGTTCAAAGCATTTGTGTGTTGTCTCTGTGGAGCCCTGGGCTAGGTGTTTTCATTCATTCATCCACTTGATTCAAAGTGCCAGTCCTTTTTCAGGTTCTAGGGTCCAGCAGTAAATGTGACAGACAAGATCTCTAACCTAATGGGTCATCTCGCATACTAGCAAGTGCCATGAAGGAAGATAAAGCAAGAGAAGTTAATAGAGTATGTGTGTGTGTGTGTGTGTGTGTGTGTGTGTGTGTGTATGCGCACACACACTTGTAAGATGGGATGGTGATAGAGAAAGAGAAGTGAAGAAAAAAGAATCATGGTTGTTTGTGTAACTTATCTCTTTACTACATACTAGTGCTGTAGATTCTCATGATCGTGGTGATCAGTTTAAAATCCAGTGAGAACCACATTAAGGAGAATCACGTACACACACACACACACACACACACACACACACACACACACACACAGTTTTTCCCTTTACTTGGGTCTTTGAAAACACGACTTGGATTATGTACCTTTGGAAGAATGATAAAACATATATCAATTCGTGTATGTGCATTGCATTATTTTAACTTCCTACACCTGTTACTATGGTGCTCTGCCAAGTCTCTTTTAGGAATGTTGGCAAAAGGAAAAATATTTCCTCACCGTGTATGTGTATGTTTTCCTAAGTAGGTTCCCCTTTTCTATGATTCATTCTATGAGCTATTTATTGCTATTGCCTTTTTTTGTACAGTAGAGACTGAGTTTATTGAGTTTATTGTGGTTAGAGTATATTCCTTTTTTTTTTTAAACTTTGTATACCTCACAATGCTTTCTTCAGTGTCTAAAACACAATGTTTTCTCAGTAAATATTTCTCAGATTGAACTGAATCCATGATTTGAAGGTTTAGTTTTGCATGTTGGGGATGGTTGGAATTTCATGGTTGTGTTTTTATTTTAAAGAGATCTTAATATTTTGTCTTCCTTTGGAACTATTATAATTATAAAAGGTAGTACTTTTGGAGCGTGCCAGCCTACACAGTTTAAAAGCTAAAAGACATGGCCTGTGGAAAGTTTGTTGACTTCCTGCTCATTTGTTATTGTGAAGGAGCAGAGCTGTCCCCTAACTTGAAAGTGTCTTATTCTGCCTTTTTCAAAGGTGGGTGCAGGGGTGTATTTGGATGTCAGATTCTCACATTTTTATTTTTTGTACTCTGGGAGAAATTCCAGATGAGGCTCTGAAAACATTCTGGTCAAAGAATAGATCACTCTACAAGCCCCTGTCTTAATGGTAACTTCTTTCTGCAGTTATGTCCCCTTAAAAAGTTTTTTCAGGGACTGAATAGTTTTATTTATTGAATTGGACAGGAAATGATTTGAGATCACTCATATTCTTCCATGTAATTGTTTCAAAATCTCTATAGCAGAAATTTTGGAAGGCATTTCTGGATGCATTCATCAAACTTCGTATTTTATAACTATTTTGAAAGTCAATAAATTTTCCTCTAATACCACCAGTTAGAACAAAAAACATGCCTATTCCTTGAATGCCAGCATGCCCCAGCATTTTGCCTTTAGCCCTCCTACTCCATGGGCCATCTCACACACTACCCAAATTTTAAAAATTCCTACTATTTGTGCCAGTAGTGCCCATCTTCTAGTTTCATTTGTCTCCTCTCAGTCCCTAGGTTCCTCCTCTTCTCTCATTCTTTCCCCCAGGCTGGACTCTGTGACTGGTTTCCCGAATTAGTCTCTTAGCAACATCCTTGATTGTTGTGTATGCCTAGTCATCGACTACCTACAAAATCCCTACGATGGATTGTTGCCATGACCCACTTTCTCTGCCCCCAGGTCCAGGCAGCTGAACCAACCAAAGAATAATCACGTAAACTTGGACATTGTCCGTTGTAAAAATATGGTCCCCAATTTGACCAGGCACTGTAACATGGTCCCCTATTTCAATATATTTTCCCAATCTTTTCAAAGAATAATTTAAACATCTGTCACATTTCTCATGTAACTTGTTCAGCCTTTTCCTCTTGCCAGCTACAGACCTCAATTTATTGAGAAAGCTGTGCACATCACAACTGTGTTGCAGACTCTCATTATAACTTGTCTTTCTACCTACAAGCTGTCTACGTCCAGGCCAATCTTAAATGTTTTTTTTGCCTAAAGCCCTAAGATGTGTCCATCCACCCTATCCTTTGTTCCATAATCTCTCCATTTCACTGCACTTTATTCCACTTTTCAGGGCCCCAACCCTGAAAACTTCAAACTCATCCTTTCTAAAGATTCCTTTCCATGAGCCTCTAGGGATGCTCAAATCTCTCCCATTGTAATAAAATGTCAGTTAACCCTGGGGTCCTGCTAGTTATTATTCATTTTTTCTTCTCCTTTTCTCATCTAAATTTTACAAAAGAGCAGTCGTCACTTTCTGTCTTTAATTTTTCAGTTCTCTGAAATGTGATTTCATCCCTAACCACTATATTGAAACTTCTTTTTTTAAGGTAACATATATTTCAGTTTTCTGAACCCAACAACTATTTTTCATCCTTTTTTAAAAATGGATGTATAGTTGATTTACAATGTTGTATTAATTTCTGCTGTACAGCAAAGTGACTCTGTTATACACATATATACATTCTTTTTAATGTTCTATTCTGTTTATATTTTATTCATTTTGCATCCTTATATTACTAGAATGGACACTGGATATAAAAAGACATAATTATTGAATTGCTTTGACTTTCAGTTGGATTTTATTTTATGCTAGAAAACACAATTTAAATATCTCTACAATTTGATGTTCTTATTTAGGTTTGCAAAGATATAAAACAACAAGATTTTTAAAGATACACAACAATAGATCATCTACAACAAAGACTATAAAACTAATCAGTCCAGGGAAACTATGGATTCTATAGAATTTCAGGAGAAGCTATTGTCGTTTTTGAAAAGAAGAGTAATGAAGTAATGTTATGCCTTTGATCCATGAGTAAATAGTGATCTGGTTTAAGGGGCTAAGAGACTCTTCAAATCAGTCATGGTTTTGGTTGCTCTTTGCACCCCTTCATCTTTTTTCATTGATTGTTTATAATTTACCCAAGCCCATAACATATATGAGTTTCATAGTCATGGACAAGACAATTCTTTGACCTAAAATATTTGGTAGTCTTCTTACCTTTGAGAAAATGGGAAAGGCTAGGGACCTGGGTGAAATTCTACACCGTAGATGGCTTCATAGGAATGACTTAATTGCCACCCACATAGTATCTGTAAAATCTCTTCTTCCTCAGCCAGTCTTTTAACATATTTAAAATTGTAAATATTTGGAATCTTTATATAACTTTAAACTATAGCCCATTTGTTTGTTTGCACACTGACTTATCTATGTACATAATATGAATGGCAGTTAAATAGTTCTCTTATTCTGCAACATCCTTTGAGGATGATGTTTTCCATAAGATTCTTTTATATTTGAAAATGTTTTCTAGGTAGTTATATTATTCATAGAGTTATTTTTATTACTATTTCACTATTTAAAATATGTTTTATCTTCTATTATTGCTTATATTTCTTGAGAAAAAGGAAAAACCAAAGTGTTTCCACTTTCACAACTGAATTCATCACATGCTTGTCTTGAGATTTAAAAAAAAAAAATCCAGTACTGTGAAACTTGCCGCTCAGGGTGCTATAGCATAGAGCCCTATTTCCCCTTGGTTTAAAGATGGGAAGAAAAATTGATGTCTTCAGCTGTGGGGAAACAGAGTGGACTCCCAACCAATGGCAGCTTTCTCTGTTAAACTAGTGTTCAAACAAATAGTATCATTTCCTTTGTATACTACAATATGAAAATAATCAAGAAGTACTGCTTTTCAGTAAGGCAGAATTTATCTTGAAGATAATTGTGGGGAAAAACACAATCCTGATATTTCTTTATGCAGCTATTTAGATTACTGTACAATAATAAAATGCAAATTACTTTTAATTTGGAACCAAGATTTCAAAATAGTTTTAATGGTTATTGACTGGTAATAAAAAGCTATATATTTACATGGGCAAGTAGTTGGATGCTCACTGTTAAAAATGAGAATAATTATATCAACAATTGCCTTTTTTGAATAATACATTGTGTAATGATGGTCTATAGTTGAACTGCCTTATAAGTAAACACAAGTTTGAAAGTATGTTTATACATATAGACTGATTTAATTGCCTCTAATTTTAAAAAATCACATAGCTTTAGTTCCACAAAAGACTTTTTAGTTTATTTTAATGTGAAATTACCATTTGAGTGTATGGTTTTAGTCATTATTACTCTTTTATGCTTTGTGTATTAACATTATCCAATAGAGCCACATTATGCAAAATAAAATTTCTAACAGGCATTTTTTGCTTTGTGTTGATTGGAGTTAATTCAATATTTTTTGTATCAAATATGCTTTTATTGCTTTATTTGTCTATTCATTAACTATATATTGACTGCCTGCTGTGGGTCAGATGCAGTGAGATGTCAAAACAGTGGGAATTTTTCTCAAGCTCAAAGTGTTGATTTGGGTTCCTTCTCTTTGTAATAATATACACGAAAGTACCCAGTCTGAGTTTATTCTGAGGAATTGGGACTTAATTTATACTGCTTCTTGTGGAGAAGAAAGCAAACTCTTCCATGTCAGAAAAGAGAGAATTTGTTATTGAAATCACAAAGGAGAGCATAAGAATCCTGCTCTGTTACTGTTAGGGTCTATGAATACTAGCTCCTTGCACCCGTAAAACTTCATTTTTGAAATTATTATTAAGTAATATTCATAATTTAGGCATCATCCAAAACATCTGGCCAGCCTAATTTTTGCTATTTTAGAAACAAATATATTTCTTAGTTTCAACTTAGTCTAAGAGAATCTTTTCTGATGATACAGTAACTTTCACTTTAAGAAACTTGTAAGGAAAAAAAAAAAACCCAAATTATTTCAGAACATTAGATTTGTTAGTAAATAGAAATTGAGTAACCACAATGATTTCACAACTACTTTTTAAGAATTTTAGTAACTCCTATAATGGAAAGATGTAACCCCTCCCATAGAGACCTAAATTTGTCTTTATTACATGTACTTGGGTATTCACATCTATTAACTATCTCAGTTCTTGGAACTGATGCTCAAGGCCTTTATGAAAAAAAAAAGCATATTTTATCATCATAATAAACATTGTTAATACTATCCTGATTACTGTCATGATTATTTACTTATTTTGGGCTTTAAATTTCATTAAGTAATACCATTGTCTTAGAAATTTATTACAGAGGGAAGAAAGCAAATGCATGTCATTTGGCCATCTCACCAATGTCAAAGTTTCCTTTCATCCTGGGGGTGGGGTAGGGGGAAGGTATGGGGGGAGCCAGAGCAGTGTTAGGAGAATAAAGCTCTGTCTTTCTTGGAGGTGGGGGTATTATATTATGAATCCAATTTCATATCTATCTTGTCATCTGTCACTAGACAGAAGAGATATAGGACAGTGGCAAACTCATGTTAAAAAGGCTGTCTTGGGACAACAAAGAGAAAAGTTAATGGACATGGATTTACAAATTATTAATGATTTTTCTTGTCGTTTCTTGAAAAATGAAAGCTATGCACGCTGCCTCTCTCCCCAAACAGATTGCATTTTATTTCTCTGCAGTTTGTCCATCAGCCTTCACTCTGACAACATAATCCAGAACTAATCCAGAGCATTCAGTTTTCCTTGTTGGCTCTCAGGCAGCCTGCTTAGACAAATCCTGCTACCTGTCAGCCCTCCTGTGGGTGCCAAACCGGCTGCCGGGTTAACCCCTGGGGAAGCAGGAAGACCTGCTGATTTAACCCCAACTTCCCTTCCTGTAATCCACAGTAAATAGGGAGGATGTGAACAGGCTAACTCTTTTAATCAGTCCTGGATCCCTTGAAATCTGTTTCATATACAGCTTTAAGAACTCAGGTTATGAACATCCTGATGTAAAATCACGTGGAAGTTCCTCCAAAATGTGGGCCGTAAAGAAGCAATGGATCAGATACACTGAAAGGTCTTAATCTCCTAAAGTAGTCTATGGAACTGTATACACCACTCTCCCGAGCCACATCATGGCTTGTAAATACTTCCTAATTGTCAGGATGAGGTCAAAACTGATTTAAGGGCAAAAAAAAAGGGGGGGGGATAGCCATTTGGTTATTATAAAGACTCAGACTTTGCTAATTTCTAATGCACTTGCCATAATGTACCTTCTCTTTATCCCCGGCCTCCCCGATGCATGTCTGTGCACACACGTTAATTCTTGTTGCATGACAGTGAATTTGGATATTGTTTACATGTCGGTCTCAAATGATTCCAATATGAGCAAATAACTAGACAAAGTTTTCAAATGAGTAAATATAAATGAATGTTGCATGGCATTTAAATGACTCACATTAAATTGTTCAGGAATAAAAATGGAGCACATTGAAGTAAAAAGCCTTTTAAAAATACTCACTTTTTATTCAAAAAGAATAACACGCCACTTTCTTCTTGTTGGAATTCAGGGCACATCAGTCTATATGCTCCTGCAGCATCAATAATCCACAGCAGGAAAAACTTCCATGAACACAGCGTTCCAAGGCACACTTAAAAGTTCCACTAAGTTTAGCCTTCTGAGAAATGTAATAAAACTTCAGTCAGCTCTTTCAGTATTAGCAAGCTGAGGCATCCAGGTTAACAGGGAGAAGGGAAGCATAGACCACTCCCCAGGGAGAGGAGCAGACCTCTACCTCGAACAAGTGGTGGGATTCTAATGAGGACCTTTACTTTTCCTCCATTTAATTGCAGGCTTTTCTTTAAGAGCAAGAAAGACAAGGTTTGCCCCCTCCCTACTTATTTCCTCCCACAGAGCAGAAGATGACAGATGAGGAAGGTTGGTTGTGCAAAACACCCAAGGTATGGTTCAGTGAAGTGTGAGGGCTCTTGTACACATATAAACATACACGCCACTCACCTGATGGTTTCTGACCTAAACAGTTTTGAAATCAAAAATTTTATCCTTTTCAATCAATGTGATGATGGATGTCTTTTTGTATAAAGAGTCATATCTTAAAATTTATGCAGTAGAAATGAAAACAAGCGTTTTGTTTTTTGGATACTTAACAGGATTTTAAAGGAAATCTTTTACTTTTTTCTATTTAACAGTTAATATATGTTTATATTTATTTGCAAATGAAGATTCAGTTTTTTTCAAACTTTTTTTTGGTTTGTTTTTGTGAGCATCCTCTTCACCTCTCTCTTTCCATGATCCATGTTCTTTCTTTCCTTTTGCTCCTTTAAATTCCTATTTGTTTTATTGGTGGTAAAGTTTACTACAGTGTCAGACCGTAATTTATCACGAAGCAGCTGACTTCCATAGTTAAGAAGAGAACAGGGATTAATTGTCAAACAACACCATGTAAGATAAAGCTTGTTTTAAAGCAGAGCAATTCCTTTATGTTCTGTTTGGCAAGTAGGAAATTATTAAGCTGAAATTTGGAAATAAAATTTGAAATCAGAAAGACAAATGAAATTGAAAAATTTGGCCACTGGAGTAAAAGTCTTCAAAAGTGTCATATAAGACTGTATTGATCACTATTAAAAATGTGTTTGAAAGACACCTTTATTACAACATTGACTCTAAGTTCTATGATAACATGCACTGGGGCTATAATCTTAGGATTGTCGAAGGATGATAATTGAGTCATTCACTCTGAACCAGAGGCCAAGAAATAAGAACTTGGGTAGAGGGAGGTGGGTGGACAGGGTGGGGTTAGAGGAAAGCCAGTTGATCTGGGATGCAACTCTGAGGGGAAGAAAAAATGGCACAAAAGAGAAGATGGAGTGAACCTTCTGGGAGAAAAGGAACTTAAGGACTCTATGTAAATGAGTAGAGAAGAGAAGGGATATAGAGAATAAAAAGAGAAAAAAGAGGCAGGAAAAAGGTCTGTGACAACAGGTTTACATTTGGATAGACTACATGTTTTCTGAAACAGTCACATAACTTTTAGAAAATAGTTTTAGCAATGCAATCTTGGTGCCACATTTAAATCATTAGAAATTTTAAAGACACGTAACTTAGCACATGTATGCCAAATATAAGAAAAATCCCTGGGTAGTTATACCAAGGCACAGAGGTTAAGAACATGAACTGTAGAGCTGGGCTGGCTAGATTTGAGACTCAGTTCCATCACTGACTACTTAGGTAGGCAGGGAGGTACTTATTTTCTATGTTTCATTCTCCTGTAAAATGGGAACTACCTATACCATAATGTTGCTGTTCAGATTGTTTGAAATAATATATATGTAGCATTTAAGACAGAGCCTGGCCTAGGAGAATGAGCTTGAGGCAGTGTAGCAATAACTCCAGAGTACAGATGCACTTAAACCACATTTAAATTTCCAGGGGAAGCTGAGACGAAGCGAGAGAGTAGCACAGACATATATATACTACCAACTGTAAAATAGTCAGTGGGAAGTCGTTGTATAACAAATGGAGTCCAACTCGAGGATGGAAGATGCCTTAGAGGACTGGGGTGGGGAGGGTGGGGGGGACTCGAGGCGGGGAGAGTCAAGGAAGGGAGGGAATACGGGGATATGTGTATAAAAACAGATGATTGAACTTGGTGTACCCCCCCAAAAATAATAAATATATAAATAAAATTTAAAAAAAAATTTCCAGGGTTAGAACTTTATAGTCAGGAATCATAGATTGATATTTTGTTAATGAAAATATTGAGTCGTTTAAGGTTCATATTGGATGGAATATTTAGAATCTCTATATCAGAATTTTACCCAGAGCTTTAGAGCTTTAGAAAAGCTCAAATCCTTTGGGATACTGAGTAAATTGATTTTAAAACACTCATATACTACTTTGACCTGAGATTTTTCAGGGCTTAAGTTGACCTACTTCTTGTTTGTATTTGACTTATTTACTCAGTGAAGAACACACTATTTTCAGAACGGTTGTAAGTAAAGTGCCAGGATGCATCGTTAAAGCTATATATTAAATAGAAATACAAAAAAATCTATAGCCACACTGAGAAACGCAGCTTCATGGGTTTCTATTTGGTTTTTATGATATAAGGCAACTTCAGCTTGAGCAGTCATGCTTTTTAAAATACATTGACTGCTATACAGTTGATCGATATGTTGTAAACAAATGCTGAAAATGTTAGGTCATTTTTGATCATCTTTCCTTTCTAAAGTACCAGCTGTAAGACGCTATCTGGTTATCGATGATGTTTCTTATCAGCTCTGCACATTATGGTATGTTTGTAGTCGGTACATAATCTAAACTGTACTGGCCTAATTCATTGACCTTTGAAATCTGGGTCTAAATGGCAGTAAAACAAGAAGACTGATCACACTTAAAGAAGTCTTTAACTTGGTCTGTCTGGTGAAATTTGAAATGATCACAGCTTCGAAAGTAAACCAGATAGTACAATTTACCCGAGGAAAAAAAATAGTGTTTCAAATTGATGGATGCAAATAGAATTTGAACTTTTGAGTTTTCAAGTCGATTATTTTTTCAGAAAAGAACTATACTCATTTATTAGAACTGATATGAAACCAATCTCTGTCAGAATTTTGCCTCTTCTTTCAGTCAAGGGATAACAGGATAACCCTAGAATGGTCTTTGAATAAAATGTGGCTAATTTTAATTTGGGATGAACTATCTCAGAAACTTAAAGTTTCTGAGGTTTCGGCTTTTAGAATGAAAATTTGTCTGATGCTTGGAACACATATGATTCAGTGAACACATAAATCTTTTTACTAAATGAATTCAAAGTTCATATTTAAAAAATAAAAATAATCACAAATTAAAAACAGAAGCGAGGAAAAACTAAATTAAGTAGAGCCGATGAACTGATGGGAATCTTTAATGAACAGATTTCTACATTCTTAACCAGCTCCCAGCATTTAGACACATATCCAATTTTGCTTTTCTAATGAGCATACAGTACTCATATGTAACAGGCTTCTAAAACTTGTCCTAACATTATTACTTCTATTACCTAAAAGTATTATTTTGTATAGATGCATAATAAATATTTAACCAGTCTTCTTTGAAGGGTAAGATTGTTTTCAAGTTTTTATTATTTTGACCTTTCAGATGCATGATATCTTTGCATCATTTCACACTTATTATTTTCTTATGACACATTCTTAGGGGTGAAATGAATAGGTTAGATAGTATCCATGTTTAAACTTCAATATATATATATACTACATGACCTTTTTTTAAAAAATTTATTAATTTATTTATTGGCTGTGTTGGGTCTTTGATGCTACACACAGGCTTTCTCTAGTTGTGGTGAGCAGGGCATGGGCTCTAGGCGCGTGGGCTTCAGTAGTTGCAGCACATGGACTCAATAGTTGTGGCTCATGGGCTCTAGAGCCCAGGCTCAGTAGTTGTGGCTCACGGGCTTAGTTGTTCTGCAGCGTGTGATATCTTCCTGGAGCAGGGATCGAACCAGTGTCCCCTGCATTGGCCAGTGGATTCTTAACCACTGTGCCACCTAGAAAGTCCCTACATGACCTTTTAAAAAGTGTATTAATTTATACTTTAACTTCCTTTGCACCTTGTTGTCAGCTTCCACATTCTGTTACACAAATTATTTTTATTCTTTTTTATTGTTTTCTAATCTGACAGACAAAAAAAGAGATATATTATTTTATTTGCACTTGTTTCACTATGAGAGTGAACAGCTTTTCAAGTTTGTTGGCCATTTTATTACTTTTTTGTCTGCTCTGTTTTTTGCTGTTGCCCACTTTTCTAATGAGTGATGAAACTTTTTCTTAATTATTTTTGAGACCTTCTTATATAGTAAATATATTTCTGCTTCACTTATACGTGAAATAAATATATACGAATTTAGATAGTAAATATCGTTTCACTCTATATTACAAGTGTTTCCCCTTTTTGTATTTCATTTGTTACTGTGTTTTTGGTTACGAGGTTTATTGCATTATACCCAGAGAATATGGCCTTTAAAACTTCTGCTTTTTGGATTCTCTTGCAGTTTTCTTTGTGACTTAATGTATATTATTTTTTTAAATAAATATTTCATGAATACTTAGAAAAGAAAATATGTTCTCTGTTAGTTATGGATTGAATCTAACA
Source organism: Hippopotamus amphibius kiboko (assembly GCF_030028045.1). Classification (NCBI taxonomy): domain Eukaryota; kingdom Metazoa; phylum Chordata; class Mammalia; order Artiodactyla; family Hippopotamidae; genus Hippopotamus; species Hippopotamus amphibius. Next base: position 83,167,455 of record NC_080198.1, read on the forward strand.
CAGTAATCTTACATTATTAAGATAGTCTATACTTTATTCCCTTTTTATTTATTTAATCTGATTGAGTGTTTAATTCCTCCCACTACAATTATATATCTAAAACTTATCAAAAGACTAAAAAATTTCTAACAATATTTGCATTGCACATTTTGATACCATTAATTACCGAAAGTTTATCTCTGTTATGCTTTTATTTAGGAAGGATTGTACTACTTTTATATTAAAATAACCATGAGGCAAATGTACTATTTTTCCTTAAATTATTTTTTTTATTAATATTGTTTGCTAGATCTATCGCATCTCTTTGTTGTTACGCATCTTGTCTCATTCTGATAATTGGTTATTTGTATATACTCTTTTTCATTTATAGAATTCTGTCCCTTTTATTGTTAATTCTGTCCCTAGTCTTAGTTACTTTAATGCCAGTACCATTTTGGTTTATAATTCACTATTCTGTTATTTTAAATATTTTATTCCTCCTGATTGGGATCTCACACACTGTATTATGAATCCTGAAATTGGCACTTGTTAGCTGTGTGATTTTGCGCAAGCTACTTAAACTCTCTGAGCTTTTTTCCCATGTGCAAAATTCAAACAATAGCATCTACCTCATTAAGTCAGAGTTAAAAGTAGAAACTATTATAATGTGTTTAATAGAATGTTGTAGCAGAGTGGTTGCTTTAATAATAAGCTTCTCTTGATATTATTAATGTTATATGAAATAATTATAATGCTTTAAGTTAAATGCTTGGTTCATTTATTTTTATTTCATAATTACCCTTAAGGCTATGCATTTGTCTCCGTTAATTGTGGTTATGTCTCATAAGTGTTGAAATGCAGTGTTCCCAAGTTTATTATTTCCTGAATTGCTTACTGTGGCTTTTAACATTTATTATTTAACTCAATAATGATTTAGAGGAACTTTAAAAAGATTCCAATAGAGCTCTCTTTCACTTAAAACTTAGTAGCACAGACATATATATACTACCAACTGTAAAATAGTCAGTGGGAAGTTGTTGTATAACAAAGGGAGTCCAACTCGAGGATGGAAGATGCCTTAGAGGACTGGGGCAGGGAGGGTGGGGGGGACTCGAGGGGAGGGAGTCAAGGAAGGGAGGGAATACGGGGATATGTGTATAAAAACAGATGATTGAACCTGATGTACCCCCCCCCAAAAAAAAAATTAAAAAAAAAAAAAAAAAGAAATAGTGAAAAAAAAAAAAAACTTGTTATTAATTTTCCATTTTTGTTGTATTGTCAGATAGAGATAATGGGGTGTATGCAGTCTCTGAAGTTGAGGGTTTATTGAGATTTTCTTATGGTTTAATATGTATATTTGTGTATATATGTAAATATGTTATGTAAATCACTCATGATATACATATACGTATTATAATACTTTGAAAATGTCCAATGGATATTTGAAGAAAAAGTAAATTTAGGCTCTGTAGGGTATGCAGTTATATAATATCATCTAATTTCCTTTGTCCTTTTATATTATTTATGTATTTGCTTTATTATGTATTTAAAAAGAAATAAAGTTTCCCACAGTAATTATTCATGACATTTCTTATTATATTTATGAAACTTTCCTTACCTTATCTCAAAACAGTGTTTGCTTCATGTTATTAAGGTGAACTTAAAATTATGTTGTGATTTTTTTTTATTGAAGTATATTTGATTTACAATATTGTGTTAGTTTCAGGTGTACAGAAAAGTTATTCAATTTTATATATGTATTTTTTTCAGATTATTTTCCATTATAGGTTATTACAATAATTGAATATAGTTCCCTATGCTATGCAATAAATCCTTTTTGCTTATCTATTTTATATTTAGTAGTTTGTATCTGTTAATCCCATATTCCTAATTTATCCCCGCCCCCATCTCCCTTTCCCCCTTGGTAACCATAGATTTATTTTCTGTATCTGTGGGTCTGTTTCTGTTTTATAAATAAATTCATTTATATTATTTTTTAAGTGAATATCATGTAATATTTGTCTTTCTCTGACTTACTCACTTAGTATGATCTTGTCTAGGTGCATCTATATTGCTGCAAACGGCAATATTTCATTATTTTTTATGGCTGAGTAATATTGCATTGTGTACATATGCCACATCTTCTTAAATCATTCATCTGTTGATGGACATTTGGGTTGTTTCCATGTCTTGGCTATTGTGAATCGTGCTTCTGTGAACATAGTGGTGCATGCATCTTTTTGAATTAGAGTTTTAATTGTTTCTGAATATATGCTCAGGAGTGGGATTGCTGGATCATATGGTAGCTCTATTTTTAGTATTTTAAGGAACTTCCATACTATTTTCCATGGTGGCTGCATCAATTTACATTCCCACCAACAATGTACAAGGGTTTCATTTTCTGCACCCTCTCCAGCATTTATTTCTGTAGACTTTTTGATGATAGCCATTCTGACTGGTGCGAGGTGATAACTCATTGTGGTTTTGATTTGCATTTTTCTAATAACAATGTTGAGCATCTTTTCATGTGCCTGTTGGCCAGCTGTATGTCTTCTTTGGAGGAAATGTCTATTTAGGTCTTCTGCCCATTTTTTTTTTTTTGATTGAGTTGTTTGTTTTGATATTGAGTCATATGAGCTGTTTGTATATTTTGGATATTAACCCCTTGTCACTTGCATTGTATGCAAATATTTTCTCCCATTCCGGAGGCTGTCTTTTTGTTTTGTTGATGGTTTCCTTTTCTGTGCATAAGTTGTGATTTTAAAAGGTAGATTTTATAGTTAAAGAAACTTGTTGCTCTTCTGATAACTTGTATGGACTTCCTGGCCTTTTCTCTCTTTAGAACAGGGTTCTTGATTCATTTTATTTTCAGTTTTATGTCCCAATGACAAATTCTAAGATAACTGAAAAATTCTACTCTATATCCTGTTGCATTAGATTTAGGTAGTGCTACAAATTTTTTTTTTCTTTGTTTTTTTTTGGATATACTATGAGATTTTGAGACAGACTGTTTCAGAGTAAATGAGATACAAAAACAAAACAAAACAAACAAACAAACAAGAAACTTGAAACTATAGGTGGGTTTGTTTCTTTTTCTTTTTCTTTTCTTAGAAATAATTTTTTTAAAGATTTTTTTGATGTGGACCATTTTTAAAGTCTTTATTGAATTTGTTATAATATTGCTTTTGTTTTATATTTTGGTTTTTTGGCCAGGGGGCATGTGGGGTCTTAGCTCCCTGAACAGGTATCGAACCCACACCCCCTGCATTGGAAGGAGAAGTCCCACTCACTGGACCACCAGGGAAGTCCTTGGATTTGTTTCTTTTTAAAACTGAAAACCACAACAAAACTCTGTACTAAGAGAATGAGATATTGTGGACCTAAGGAAAAAAGTGGGAAACAAGATTTATGCAGTTATGAAAACGTCCCCTCATTTTAGTTAAAATAGAGCTTTCTCCAAATTAATTCTATTCATATCTTTTATGAGCCACTCCAAGTCCATACATCCATTCATTTATTATTAATTTATCAAATCATTCATTCATTTATCTAAATGCATTCATCTACAAGAAGCAAGATATTATGAGTTATGCATGTAGTCTGTGGAGTATTTAAAGATTATGACAGTGACTTTGCACTTCTAAAATTTGTCATATACTGGGGAGACAACAGGTTGTCACAATTAAGTAAATACTGATGTGGAGAAATTTTTATTTTCTTAGCAGCTGGTATAAAACTTCATCTTATGAAGAACCTCCTGCCATCCATGCCTCCCAATGGTGTTTTGATGATAATTAGATCAGGAGCCTCCAATGTCCACCTATCATCTGGTACCCAGGCTTTGTAAGGATGAGAAAGCCCTCTGCCTAGTGGACAGAGGGCTGCGTCCACTCTGGTTGGCTGAGCACTCACTGTGCAGGGAAAGCGTAAGAAGATAAGAATGCCTGAGGCAGACCAGCTGAGACAGGGACTTAAGGAAGACAGGAAATAGCTAATAGAGATTTAAAATGCTTTTTAAAATGTTTGTTGAGGATTGTAATGTAAAATACTTGTCCTACAAGTTATAAATTTCTCTGTAAAAGAAACTTTGTTTCTCATTAATTAATTATTAATTTGTCAAGTAGGCTTTTTGTTAAATGTTAAAAAGTATAATTTTGCATACAAGTTGGTGCAAGGTGAAAAGAGAAATGGTTGCATAGATTTTGAAAATCAAAGGAGAAAAGGAAAGCTGAAGTTTGGATAATAGCAAATCAGAATTTTTGATGTGGCATAACTTATCCACAAAATTACACCTCCCCCCATAGAAGTTTAGAAAAATAAAATATTCACCACTGTATAAATAGAAGATCCATGGAGACAGTGGCATATAAAATGGGTTTCTTTGGAAATTAGGTGTGATCATTAGGGAGATATGAGGACATTTTCAGTGGGAAGAAGGAGATGGGTAGATTTGGGAAAGTAGACATCAGATGTGTTCAGAGAAAGGGGAGTATTTCAGTTTGTTCAGACCTTAAAGACAATATGGGAGAGTTGTAAAAACAAATGTTGAATGTGCATAAATGAAAAGACTTCATGTGTTCCTAAATGTTACATTAATTACCAAATATGATAGTAATATGCTCCTTCCCAAATTACCAGGTATATTAAAGGTAATTCTTATGAAAACCTAAGGTTTGTTTTAATAAACAAAATGGTACTAAAATTTATCTAGAATAATAAACATATGAAAATATATTCAGAAAAATGCAGTGATGAATCCCAAACTACAGATGAATAACAAGCATTTTAGTAGTGATGTTGAGAATAGGCAGACCCATGTGCTAGGATTCTTTGAAATGGACTGATTGGGGTAAATAAACCATTGGAGTTGAATTGTGAAGGGTAGAATTTTTCGATAAATAGTATTGTCAAAGTGGCCATTTTGAAAAAAAGATAACCTAAGCCCTTTAATAGAATATTTCACGTCTTATATTAAAAACTCAAGTCAAATAGTTAAAAAATATAGAAACACTTAAAATTGAATCGAATGTAATAACTATCAAACTTCTCTTTTGGAGAGAAAGATTGTCAAATTGTAGAAGCAACTGAAGTCCTCACAGATTTGAATGTCTATCGTTGACATAAATAGGATTGATATAGACAAATAGGGTGTAAATAAAGGAGACTTAATTCCGTAGGGATTTGGAGGAAGGAGAGTCTGTTTTGAATTGCAGCAGTTGAGGAAATCACATCAGGACCAAAAGTGGTCCTGAAGGGGGAAGGAAAGGATTTGTCTAGAAGAGGGGACGTGGGCAGGAGGGTGAGTTGAAGTGATCTGGAGCTGTGGAAGACATTTTCAGGACAGAGCGATTCTCCTGGCCTGTAGGAAACAGAGTGTGCTGTTGGGAACAACTGAGAGGCCAGATTAAGAAAGGCTGATTTGAGAATCAGTCCCAGGAGGGTGCACTGATGAGATGAAACCATTTGCAAGGTGTTGTGGAAAATGAGGCATGACATAAAAACGGGGAGAAACTTGCTTTATTCTTGTTTTTAATGATTTTCTTTCTATTTGCTTACATGATGTTTTGCCTTTTCAATATAAATCTCCAGAGAGGAAAAGCCAAAACTTTCTTTACAGGAAAATCTCTTTGTGACCCCTTGTTCTGAGCGGGAAAGGTGCAGTATACCACAGAAGTTAAATCAACATTGGACCTAAATGTCAGGAGGAGAGCAAGCACTTGGCATAATTGTTTTGTGCCGTTTATTTCTGATTGAACACATTTTCAACTGATGATTCCAGCATTATACAAGATGAGGTTTGTCTTGCTACACCTTGTATTTCTAAAACAGCTAGAGATTCTCAAGTGCAATGAAATACGGGGTAATACTTGGTATTTACTACTTTTGATGATTATAGTGCTTTAATCTCACCTCCTTTGCCCTTTTATTGATTATTCTGGCTCTAGGTCTGAGAACTCAACTTACTTTTAACAGCTGTAGTGCAACAAAATTGTGAGGATATCTGGCATGAATTTTTATAGGAAAATTTGCTAGATTCTAGAAATGAACAATCAAATGGTATATAGCTATGTGTAGAAATATAATACCTAAACTATTAATTTATACACATCTTATTTACTCTTTAAAACAATCTAGGGAGGTAGGGACTCATGTTACATATGAGGAAACTGAGGCTTATAGTGGTTAATTAACTTGCCAGGAGCACAGAATTGGCCAGTGGCAGAGCTTGGACTTGAACCCAGGCAGTACAGCTCCAAATCCCAGGCTCTTAGCCACTGCATCAGGTGGTGTCTGCCATTCACCGTGTGTTGAATCCTCCTTATTTGTCAAGATTCAGTTAAATCTCACCTTCTCTCAGAAGACTTTTCCAATCCCTCACCTGGATTTACTCCCTATGCTCTTTAGGCTCTCAGTAAATTTTACTTGTACTTTGACTATAGCACATGTCATACCACAGTTTAATCCATCTTATAGTTTTAAAACAACGATTGTAAATTGCAAACTAAATTGAGCTGATAAACTATTTTGATGTACTGGCACAGTGTTTTAAAAGTAATTTGTTTTGAATGCCTTCGCATGGGGCATGCACTCTACAGCTATTTAGAGTTCCTGCCACTCCCTAATGTCTTACATTTAGCTAGTTCCTGAATCTGTGTTTCCTGCCTGTGCTTTCAAAGGTTTGCAGCGGAACTCTGTGGCTTGTGTATTTTAGTTGACCCTCTGCCTGTTCTCCCATCCACTCCTCCTCTATCACCCCTCCCCCCACCGCACCACTAGATTAAAACCTCTCTGAAGTCAGACCCTATGTTTTATTCATCTGTTTATTTCCATCACCACATGCCCCAGTGCCTGGCATATCAGTAACATTAAATAAAAGCTGACTTTTAAAATCTCTTAACCTGTTTTTCTCAATGCTTAGGATTATATAAAACTTTTATAAAAATAGAATTGCTCTCATTAAATCCTTCCAAGAAATTTTTGAAAGGACATTATGACCATTAATCTTGACATACATCATTTTAAAATAGCTTAAATGACACTTGTAAATCATTCCCTTAGAACTTGCTTTTGTTAAAAAAACACAAAAACAAATCAAGGAGAACGTTTTCCCTCAACAAAAATGTTTAAATTTAGTCAAATGTCTAATAATAATCTCACCGAATAGCTATTTATGGAGCAATATTTCTTTTTTTCAGAGCACTTTATGAGTCTAGCTATAGTCATAATGGTTGAAAGTCATTATTTCCTGTCTGACAGCATGGTATTTTCCTCACCTATAGTAACACTCCACTTGGAAAACCTACTAATACCACTCCGTTACCTGTAAGTTAAAAATCCAGTCAAATCTTCTAAGAGCTCATGCAATAATTTTCACATTTTTGTTTCTTTATTGGAGCCCAATAAATGTGAAAGTTGATAACATCACCCCAACTCCCTTGTTTTCATATGAGAGGCAGAATCAGAAAAGATTATGTTATATTGTGTATCATTATTTTTTTTTAGCCCTGGAATCAATTATTTGCAACATTCTAACAATAATTCTGTTCTGAAGTAAATTTATTTAGTCGATTATGTTTGTGATCCAGTTGTACTCGAATGTAAAACTATCTCAGTTAAACTAAATATGTTTTGAATGTGTTACTTCTAATAATCTATTATTTGGTTCAGATTATTATTTAGTTATTGGACAAGAACTGAATGTTTCAAAATATGAGGAGGACAATACCGTGGAATAGAAGAAATGGAAAATATATGCACTACGGTTGCATATGGGCAGTAATGTTTAGTCCAATCTTATCACTTAATGTGGACTCAAGAATATTTTTGCATGTTGATTAGTAACATCCACATGCAGTTTCTGGTGCTACCAGCTCTATTTGCTGTAAACATTTCCTAAGATATTCCTCAAAAGATGACCTCACTTCTGTGGGAAATGTAGCAAAGGGTTTTAGTTCTAAAGGGAGGAAATGCAAATTCATAAGGCCTGTACCTTGCACATACTCTTATCAGTTTGAGTTTAAATAAGGTCCATTGCACTGTATTTATGGATAGAGATGGATCATAATTTTTCCCTAAAATCTTGGGGCAAACCATTTAAAAAATATGAAATTAAAGCTGCACAGTGATTGAGTGACTGTCATGCATGGCTAGAAGCCGTAACCACTCCAGCCTTTGGAATATACTGCGATTGGTGTTCATGTGGATGACATTTTAATATTATGCTGGAGCTTAATTATAAAGGATTATTAGCAGATCATAAGAGGACTATTCTGAAATAGGGTCGTGCAGAGTGGAACGTTATTAGCTGGCTAGTCTTCAAGTCGTACCTTCTTCCCAGGTTGGCACCTTTCGCTGGGTTTAGAAGAGCTACCAGTTTTTTTCTCCCCCTGACATTTTTTAGCAAAAAATCTGTCTCTTGCAGTATTTTTGGTTTGAATTGTTTGTTGTGTGATTATTTGGTTGGTAGGATTGCTCCTATTCGTGCTCTATGATCCTTAGAAAGGGAACTTCATAATGTGATCCCTCAAAAGCTACTTGTGGACTTAACTGTATCAGCTAACAAGTATGTTTGATAAAAGATGAGCAAGATACAGGATAAGCACATCTCTATTTTATTTCTTTGGCAAAGATAAAAGCGAAATAAATGAATTTTTTAAATCACTTGGAATCCCCATTTAAACTTGTAAAACCTCACGTTAAAACTGCAATGAGGCAAAGAATCAGTGCTGCCTGTTCTGCTTTTCAACAGGTGATAGGAGTAGCCAGGCCTAAGCAACTCTGTCTTTTATAATGTGGGTGCAGCATTGTCTTAAAATAGTGCTTATGTTGACTTTTGTCATGTTAACTGTGGGAACTTTGGGGGAAATACATTTAGGTACTTGAAGACTATAAGTTAAAAGATAAGGCCAACTGATATTGTGAACAGCGTGCCTGAGAGGTAAATTGCATGGAGAAACTAAACATGACAGGCTCAGATAAAACACTTATTATGATTAATACCAGAAGTAGTAACGAGCTCTTTTCTTTCTGCAGCCCCAGGAAACCTCACTTTTACCTGATAATGCTTATGGCTCCGGCTCACTCACCCAATGCCCCACACTTTCTTAATGGCCGGTTACTAAATCTGTGAAACATCAGGACTCTAGGAATTCTCGTTTCTCTGATTTTCACCTTTCTTTAGAAGATTTACAAATCGTTACTGTCAGATTCCCACATCAAGTGCTTAAAGGAGGTAGGCCAGAGGTCTGATATTCACTGAAACAAACCAAGATTTAATATCATTTGTTTCCTTAAACATAGTTGGATGTCATCGCTGCTGGTTCTTAGAGTTTGTACAGGAATATATCAAAGCAGTTTTCCTTGAGTTATTGCCGCAAGGAACAAATGAGGTAGACTACTCAAATAAATATTTGGGAACTTATTTTGGGCAGATATGAGCAGCAGCAAGAGATGCAAACTCACAGCATGAATAACATCCACAGAAGGCAGACTCATTTGCTTTTATTTATATTATGCATACGGACATCTACATCTTCTTAGAACTAGAGTTCTGAAGTTGGGAGAAAATTAAAGCTCTTGTAATCTGACCCACTATAGTTCTACTGCATTCTTGACGTTTTCACCTATAAGAAGGCCATTATCACTTGAGGAAACACCTTGATTTTCTAAACAGTTTTACTCTTATTCAGTTCTAATTAGTATTGATCTGACATCTGTCGCTTTATAACTTTGGCCTGCTTGTTTTAGTTTGGCATCTTGGCAATGTTCAGAAAAAGTAGAATTCTTCTTTGACAAGGCAATTCTTCAAAACCTATCACAATTTCTCAAAGGCATGTCTCATATTTGCAAAAAATTTCTAGTACCTTCAACCATTCCTACAATGACTTTGGACAACTTATTTCTTTAAGAACGTGCATCATTATTCTAATATCCCACTTAAAATATAGCGTTCAAAGTGCAATGGAAACTGTACTTTATCTAATGAACTCTAAATTGTACATTACTTTTTGTGTTGTTATTTCTTAGTTGATTCACATACAGTCAAATAGAGAGTCATCAAAGAAGCTGTGAAGCTTTTTTAAAAAACATATATTAAGACCTGCTGCTGTTAAAAGAAGCCTCCATTTGAGTTGTTGATTTTTTGATAAAATTATGACTAGGACTTTAAAATTAATCTTGTTAGTATGGTCCGAACATTCCAACCTATTGGGAACTTATTTAGTCTTCCCTCCAAGTTCATATTAGTGCATAAATTGTCTTTGGTTTTAAATGTAATCTTTATATAATCTAATCAAGTACATATTATACTTCTTGGCACGTTATCAGGCATTAAGTAAATATTATGTGCAAGCTGCATGAGAATAAGGACACCTTATTGGTCTTTTTATATCTTTAGCTCTTAGGAAAGCACTGGTACCTTGGCACACATAAGCACTCGATACATACTCATTGAATAAATGAATAAATGAACAGATGAAGGAAAACATGTAACATCATTAACATCTGAATGTGGAAACTCACACAAACAGTGTTGCAGGTAGAAGGAGCTCTAGAAAGTAGATGTGAGTGTGATCTCTCCCATTTCCAGCGATGTTAAATTCACTTGAACGATGATAGTCCAGAGAGATGGTTAACATCAGAAATGTCAAAGAGGAGGTTGTTGGTGTTTTACTCTGTTTCTTTTCACTCAGTCATGGCATGGAAGAGGTCTTAACTCTCTTCATAGTTTCCCCTGGCTCAGGAGTAGTAGGAAAATTCCTACTTAGCCAGCTGAGGATGGAAGTTTCAGGGAGAGCTGACACACACTAGACCACTTTATTTGGGTTCCACCAGCTTTCCATTTATACCCTCCTTCTCTTCCAGGATTCAGTCCAGGACACCACACTGCATATTTTGTAGAATGTCTTTCAGTGTGGGTTTGTCAGATGTTTTCATCATGATTACACTGAGATTTCATTCTATTTTAGTATAAACATTTTAAAATGTTTCTTGGCAATTTTGTATGTGTTCGGTATCACTACCTTGCCCCACAGTGGCTTATTTCTTCCTCCTTATATATATATATATTTTCTTTCCTTAGTTGCAATAAATGCATTAATTAATGCCCAATCAACCAACCGAACAAAACAACAAAACAGCATGCAACTCCCTACTCCCCCTTCCACAATTATTTTTATGTTCCTAACATTTTCAGAAAACTCAGTTCTGTTTGGGTTTCAGCTCTTTTGCATTTGGTATTGAGGGTCCTGGGTCATGAAAGGCCCCTTCCGACGTATGTACACAGTAACTCCTGGACACGCAGAGAAATTTCTTTAGCTGTATCTGGTATAAAGTTTACTTTTACACCTATATATAATTTTTATGGGCTTTTATCTTCTTTGGTCATGTATTGTTTTAGAATTTCTAGTTTTATCTACCTTTTAGTCAACATAAGAATATACCATTTTAGAGACTAGAACGCATCATTTACTAGAGTCAGCATTTCTTTTTTTCAGTTGGGTGAGTTCTGAGGTGAGAATTCCTCTTTGCCAACATCCTGGCCAATTTCACTTGTTGTCTTGCTCTTCATTATACTCATTTCTTTATTCACCAAATATCTCTTGGGTAGCTGCTGTGCATATAGTATGTGCTAAGAGGTATCGGGATACAAAAAATGAATCAACCGTGTATCATACCCAGAAAACTTACCATCTGCAAAGGGAGATTAGATATATGCAAAAATAAACTGTTCAGCATGATGGATACTTTCATCATCAGTAAATACAGAACCTTGTATTGATAAAACTTGTAATGGATGTAGAGTTCATTGAAAACTGTGATGAAGGTCATGTTTGAGGTTGGCTGTGAAGTCCTTGGACCCAGAGGAAGGAAATGGCATTCTCGTTCAAAGCAGCAAAGGCTCAAAAGAATCATAGGGGTTTAAAATGTGTCGTTTATTCAGAGAACAACAGATTGTTTATTTTGGCTGGATTGTAGGGTGAATAAAAAGAAGTAACTAGAAAACAGTTTGCAAAGATATGTTGGGATCAGACGAATGGTACGTCTTACTGTTTAGGCTAAGAATTTGGGGTTTTGTATTGATGATATTGGAGAAATATTGAAGATTTTGACCTGGAAAGTGTCACAATCAGAAGCCAAGATGGATTAGCAAATGGAGACTCTAGAGTCTGGAAAAGAGTTGGAATGTTTTTTTGGGAGGTAGAAACCATGAGACTTATGGTTTAGTTTGGGACATTTAGGTTAGGTAGCGATGAGTTTCAGAAGCGAAAAGCTGTTCCTGGGTTGTAAAGTAGGGGATGGGTTCAAGAGAGAAGAGGGAAGAATTATCAACAAACTGATATGCAGCCATTATATAACAATATGGGCATAATGTTGTTACAGTATTGAAATATTGGTTGATAAATACTCCTTCCTTGAGACACCCAAGTGTCCCCTGATTCACTGGGTTCTTGCACCTCTCTCCAGGTCCAGGACACACACAATTCAACAGCTACAGGAGTAACTGCTGAAGCGTAGAGGGCCCCTAGGACCTGACTGCTTTGGGCCTGACAGTATTGCTTATGAAGTAGTTTGAATATCACGCTCAATATGAGGATTTAGTAAAATTAAGTTCAAAATATTATTTCTCCACTCTTGCCTCCTTAGCTTTCTGAGAAATGAAATTATCAACACGTCAAAGCAAAGCAAGGCAAGGCAGGGATTTATCAGATGGTTTGCTTTTATTTTTTTTTTTAAGTTCTGTATTGGAATATAATTGCTTTACACTCTTGTGCCAGTTTTTGAGGTACACCAAAGTGAATCAGCTGTATTTATACATATATCCCTATATCCCCTCCCTCCCGTGACTCCCTGCCACCCTCCCTGTCCTGGCCCTCTAAGGTATCACCTGTCATCGAGTTGATCTCCCTTTGTTACACAGCAACTTCCCACTAGATACCTATTTTACAGTTGGTAGTGTATATATGTCTATGCTACTCTCTCACTTCGTCCCAGCTTCCTCTTCACCCCCCACCCCCCCAATCCTGTGTCCTCCAGTCCATTCTCTGCATCTGCATCCTTATTCTTGCCCTGTCACTGGGTTCATCAGTACCATTTTTTTTTTTTAAGATTTCATATATATGAGTTAGCATACAGTATTTGTTTTTCTCTTTCTGGCTTACTTCACTCTGTATGACAGGCTCTAGGTCTATCCACCTCATTACTTATAGCTCCATTTCATTCCTTTTTATGGTTCAGTAATATTCCATTGTATATATGTGCCACATCTTCTTTATCCATTCATCTGTTGATGGGCATTTAGGTTGCTTCCATGTCCTGGCTATTGTAAAGAGTGCTGCAATCAACATTATGGTACATGTTTCTTTTTGGATTATGGTTTTCTCAGGGTATATGCCCAGGAGTGGGATAACTGGGTCATATGGTAGTTCTATTTTTAGTTTTTTAAGCAACCTCCACACGTTTTTCCATAGTGGCTGTACCAACTTACATTCCCACCAACAGTGCAGGAGAGTTCCCTTTTCTCCACACCCTCTCCAACATTTATTGTTTCTAGATGTTTTGATGATGGCCATTCTGACTGGTGTGAGGTGATACCTCATTGTGACTTTGACTTGCATTTCTCTAATAATTAGTGATGTTGAGCATCTTTTCATGTGTTTGTTGGCCATCTGTATGTCTTCTTTGGAGAAATGTCTATTTAGGCCTTCCGCCCATTTGTGGTTTGGGTTATTTACTTTTTTGGTATTAAGCTGCATGAACTGCTTGTATATTTTGGAGATTAATCCTTTGTCTGTTGCTTCGTTGGCAAGTATTTTCTCCCATTCTGAGGGTTGTCTTCTTGTCTTGTTTATGGTTTCTTTCGCTGTGCAAAAGCTTTTCAGTTTCATGAGGTCCCATTTGTTTATTCTTGATTTTATTTCCATTATTCTAGGAGGTGGGTCAAAAAGGATCTTGCTTTGATGTATGTCATAGAGTGTTCTGCCTATGTTTTCCTCTAGGAGTTTTATAGTGTCCGGCCTTACCTTTAGGTCTTTAATCTATTTTGAGTTTATTTTTGTGTATGGTGTTAGGAAGTGTTCTAATTTCATTCTTTTACATGTTGCTGTCCAATTTTCCCAGCACCACTTATTGAAGAGGCTGTCTTTTTTCCATTGTACATTCTTGCCTCCTTTGTCAAAGATAAGGTGCCCATATGTGCTTGGGTTTACTTCTGAGTTCTCTATTCTATTCCATTGATCTTCCTTTCTATTTTTGTGCCAGTACCATACTGTCTTGATCACTGTGGCCTTGTAGTATAGCTTAAAGTCAGGAAACCTAATTCCACCAACTCTGTCTTTCCTTCTCAAGATTGCTTTGGCTATTCGGGGTCTTTTGCATTTCCATACAAATTGTAAGATTTCTTGTTCTAGTCTGTGAAAAATGCCATTGGTAATTTGATAGAGATTGCGTTGAATCTGTAAATTGCTTTGGGTAATATAGTTATTTTCACAATGTTGATTCTTCCAATCCAAGAACATTGTATGTCTCTCCATCTGTTTGTATCATCTTTGATTTCTTTCATTAGTGTCTTATAGTTTTCTGCATACATATCTTTTGCTTCCTTAGGCAGGTTTATTCCTAGGTATTTTATTCTTTTTGTTGCAATGGTAAACGGGAGAGTTTCCTTAATTTCTCTTTCTGCTTTTTCGTTGTTAGTGTATAGGAATGCAAGAGATTTCTGTGCATTAATTTTGTATCCTGCTACTTTACTAAATTCATCAATGAGTGCTAGCAGTTTTCTGGTAGAGTCTTTAGGGTTTTCTATGTATAATATCATGTCATCTGCAAAGAGCAACAATTTTACTTCTTCTTTTCCAATTTGTATTCCTTTTATTTCATTTTCTTCTCTGATTGCTGTGGTTAACACTTCCAAAACTATGTTGAATAATAATGGCGAGAGTGGGCACCCTTGTCTTGTTCCTGTTCTAAGAGGTAATTCTTTCAGTTTTTCACCATTTAGAACAATGTTGGCTTTTGGTTTCTCATCTATGGCTTTTATTATGTTGAGGTAATTTCCTTCTATGCCCATTTTCTGGAGAGTTTTTATTATAAATGGATGTTGAATTTTGTCTGCATCTGTTGAGATTATCATATGGTTTTTATCCTTCAATTTGTTGGTTAATATATCACCTTGATTGCTTTGCATATATTGAAGAATCCTTGCATTCCAGGGATAAACCCCACTTGATCATGGTGTATGATCTTTTTAATGTGCTGTTGGTTTCTGTTAGCTAGTATTTTGCTGAGGATTTTTGCATCTATATTCATCAGTGTAGATGGTCTGCTTTTAGCGTAGTGAGACTTCCAGATGACATCCAGAGGTTGACATTTTAAATCATAAATTTATCATGCTGTGTGTCAGCTTTGTAATTGCAATCAGGAAAAATATCAGTCATGTGTTCTATCCAATCAGCTCTGTTGAGAACTGTAGTAGATTAGTCACCATAATAGTAAAAATTTATGTACTAGATGTGATGTCCTTTTGTCTTTGAATAGGAAATTCTAGAAAACAAAATCAAAATTATCATAATGATTACAGCTTAAAAATTTAATTAGCTACATTATTTGTTGCTAGTTTATTTGTTAAATTATCAGAAGATACTAACTGGACTAAAAAACCAAACTACATAGACTAAAAACCAAACACTGTAATTTTTTTCTGCTTGTTTGAATACTCTTAAACATATTTGTTATTCTCTTTGGGTCCCAGTTGTTCCTGTGAAATATGAGTGGTTATTACCTATTAGATCAATGCAGAAAAGAGTACGAGTAGAAGAGGAAAGTAGGAAGCCATAATGATTCAATAGGGTCTTGGCTCTACTGTTTAAATCCACTAGGAAGTGTTTGTGTTCTGAAAATAACGTGTATTAAATTTACATATGCCTCACTACGTATGGAATCTCCAATTCTAGTTTATTCTTCCATGGAGGGCCAATGCAACACATTTGAAAGCAGTATGCATAAGAAAAAGCCTACTTCTGAAGTGATGCATGTAAGAGTAAGCCATAGTTTTTGAATTAACTCATCATTCGTGTTTTATGAAAGCTATATCTAAAAAGCTTTTAAAATAATTTTATTTATTTGCAAGAGACAAATGAAATTATTTTCATTTTAAAGGAATGTAGTATAGACGTATGATTGTCCTATTTTAGTTTCATTCAATTTTTAAAAATATATTAAATTTCTATCATGTTCAAGACACAAGCCTGAACACTTCAGAGAAAATGAAGATGGGTAAGACTTCCTATGTGAGAGTAATACAGGAAAAGGAGAAATATACAAATAGCTTTAGTATTAGATAGATGTGAAAAGATCTTGAGATACACACATACAAAAATACACTGGGGTTCAAGAAGAAGAAGTTCCATACATTTAGGGAAATGATGCAAACAACTTCCAACATGTTTTGAACAATTATTTTGTGCCAGGCATTGAGCTATGTAATACTTCACAGGGATTATCTCATTTACTTTTGACAATATTTTCATGAGATAGGTACATATTGCTGTTTTATAAGTGGGGAAACTGAATCTTGGAGAAATAAAGTAACTTCCCGAAGGTTGCCAGTATGGTAAGCAGAGGATTCAAACTTAGAAAATATGATTTCAAATCCCAAGTTCTTTACCAGTTTATTCTCTTACCTTGGTTAGAGTTTAAAGAGATGCTATACCTGAGCAGTCAGGGTCCATGACTCTATACGTATTAAGGATTTTCACATATCAGGCCTGTCACTTGTGCAAACCATCTGAATAAAACAAAGCATATTAGAAAAATAAAATATTGATTTATTTGCCTATTTATTTTCATATCAGAAATAAGCTTTAGAGGTATTGGCAGTTCACTGGTAGGTCTAGAATAAAAATAAGATTTCCTAGCATTTATTTTTATTAAGCTAAAGCTCCAGAAATCTAAAAGACAGAATGACTCTGAAGATCATTTTCATGAGATTGGACTGGACAGTAAAATGCACTACTTTATATGTCTCAGTAAAAGTGTTATTAAATGCCACATATATGACATTGTAAGGAGGAAGCTTGAGGTAGTTTGGATTTCTTTTCTCTATAAAAGTCATAAATTATGGTACATTTAAAAATAACACAGAACCAACTTATGTGAAAGAGGTATAAATATAGCAATTCATCAACTCTTTTGTGTGAGTTGATTTGCAATTAAAGGGAAAGTAACTTAATTTGAAAAATAACTATTTCTAGAAAAATAATAAGAAAAAGCTCATTAATATAAAAACCTTCCTTACACTGTGTTAATAAGAAAGAAGAAAAATAGTTTAATTTCCAGTTACTGAAAATTGTTAATACATTTCTGTAATGATTATTAATTGAGTATTGTCTGTATGCCAGGAACTATTTTAGGTACTGGAAGCAGAATAGCAAACAATACATACAAAGTCTCTGCCCTCCTGAAGTATAAAGGAATAGGTAAATGTCAATGAATATAAATAAGTAAATAAATAACAATCATGCCAAGTGGTGGTAAATGCTATGAAAAAACTAAATGAGAGGTAAGGGGAATGAAGAGTGACTTTTTCAAATATATGGAGGGGGCGGGTCTTGAAATTCTAAGCTGACACGTGATCATGCTATTTTTTGCTCCCATGTCTTCACACATTCCATGATAAGATACTGTGACTAGAGGACAAGAGGAGCCATTTGCCTTTGGGGCACGGGATTGTGTGATTTCACGGTTATTTTGTCACTAACACTGTCAGATTTGGTTGTGTCTAGATTAAGTGAGCTGTATAGTGCGTTAAAACCATCCGTTTTTCTTGTAGTGGAGATATTTATAAATTTATTAGTCCATTAGTTCTTAGGGGGAGTACTAAAATGTTACTGTCCAGAGAAAACACTTTATTTTAAGCAACAGCAGGAGATAGGGGGATTGATAAGTAGACTCATCAGTCAGAAAGAAACTTGCGGGAAAAAGTAAACAGAGACATAGGATAATTGTTAATAAAAGTTTGAAATAATTTAGTTAATGTCTGTATATATTTAGGACTAACTTCAGATTTCTGATAGCAAGAGATTTCCTGTGACCATTGTCAATTTAAACATGTTGATTTACTATTTCCCTTTGAAAGGTGTTAATACCGGAATCCATGAAATCTGTAGAATATGGATATATCAGCATATATGTACACAGATAGTGAAAGACTTTCTAATGGAGATGTTGCAGGTCAAAAAGAGCAAGAGAGAAAGATCAGACTTTACAGGAAAGATAGGATTATTTTGGGGGGTGGGGTGGGCATAGAGCCACCTGGATGGAAGGATAGAATAGCTTTTTTATGGCAGAAATATTTTAGAAGTTGGTATTTATTTAAGGAATGAAATATACAATTTCTGATTTCCCCTCTTCTTCCTTACAACAGAGTACATCAGTTAAAGGAAAAAATGAAGAAAAAATAGTAGAATTATGAAGGATAGTGCCTTATATCAAGTTGTTGACCAGATGTTGGACACCTAAATGGGCAGTGATTTGTGACACTCTTGGTGACAGGAAACCTCACAGAGGTCTCGGCTCTCTCCTCATGGGTTGTCTCACCCAAGAGCTCTTAGATAATTGGTGGGCAACCTACATGAACAAGAGCCAAAGCAGGAAAAAAAGAAAAACCCAACAAACTATTTCAGGTTGAGTTTTTAAAATAAATTAATTTTTTCATAAAATAAAAATAAATTAATTTTCTCATAAAATACAATATCTGCAACTACGTGAGTTTCATTTTATTATTAAATCTTAATACTTTAAAATAAAATTTCAGAAATGACAAAATATCAGATTATAATAAAGCACTTTTAGAAAGAAAACTGTAATATGCTTAGAAAGCTGGATTGTTTTTCTTTGATTTTGTAAGCTAATTGCTTGCAAAAAAAGTCTTATTTCAAGATACTTCTCATCACTGTACTCTTTAAAATAAGAAACATCTTGATTGCAAATGAAACAAAAATTTGTTTAATATATAAGCTATTCCCCAAACCACATAATTGAAATAAAATTTTCATCAACTACTTTTGTCTTCTGGGCAGTGCTGCAGGGTATACATTTTACTTAGAAAGTAACCATGTCAACATCAGTTGCTTGATTGAGCTAATTTGCAGCTACAGCTGTGTGATGGGTACATCTAAGCCTAGCATTCCTGCTCCTCACCCAGCTAGTCCAGTGGAACAGTGGTCTCCAAAGTGGGCGCGCATCTCCTGGAGTGTATGATGATTCAGTGGGGTGAGAGAGGACAAATTATAAATCCCACTTAGGTTGGTTTTTTCTTCCAAATGGGAAAAAAATGAAATCTGATAATATATAATATGTGTTCTGACACTTTGACTCTCCTTATATCTGATCTCTGCTTGAAGTATTTTCAAGGAAGAGTGGGTGTTTTCACAGTAGCACCCTTGCCTGTTCATTCACTCTTGGCTTATTGTGAGGTACTGTAGTTTATGTGTGACAAGGTGTCATTGATTTCATTATGATAAAACCAAGGCTTTTAAATACCAGTATCTTTAGTATTATGTGGGATGATATGAACATCTTTTGTGCCACACAGAAATTCATTGGTTACCTCCTGAATTGTCTGAGTTACGCACATTTCTTTTTTAAAATTAAAGTGATCCAATTTTCCCAACATTTTCTGTGATACCTAAATGGGTGTTACCAAAATGATATACAAGATATAACTGATGGTTTAAATACTGCTTAAGAGATTGAGTGCTTTTCAAAATAAATTTGTGATTTTGGAGAAAGTCTTGAAATTTTGATTTTGAAAATTTTCACTCATTGTGTAATTTTATTGTCAAAAATATGGTTATCACCTATAAAAACTTTCAGAATATCACATTTGTTAACTTTTTAAGTTTGGAAGGAGAAGTTTCAAACTTCTTTAAAAGTCTTATTTTTGTGAGGTATCCCTTTTAGCTCTGACTGCCATTACAGTCAAATATCCATTAAACTTAATTGTAAAGAAACATAGTCAGTAACATGTTTCTAAGTAAAAATTATCATTAATCAAGATTCTTGTGAGAGCAAAAGCCTGTAAGTACTGTTAATAAATATATAAAATGCTATATGTAGTTTCACCTATAGCTCATTATTGTTTTAATTTCTATTTTGTTTATATTTAGATTTGCATATTTGTGCAATTTAAATATACTCAAACTTTTGAATAATTTGTTGAGGTGACATTCATGCAACATAAGTTAATCATTTTAAAGTGAACTGTACAGTGGCATTTACTACATTTGCAGTGTGTTGTGCAAACATCACCTCTATCTAGTCCTAAAACATTTCTGTCACTCCAGAGTAAAACCCATTAAACAGTTTCTCCCCATTCTTCCATTCCCGCAGCCCCTGGCAACCACCAGGATGCATTCTGTCTCTACAGACCTATCTATTCTGAATATTTCATATAAATGAAATCATATAATATATGACATTTTGTGGCTGGCCCCTTTTACTCAGAATAATGTTTTGGAGGTTTATTCGCCTTGCAGTACATATCAGTATCTTGTTCCGTTTTATGGCTGAATAATAATTCCATTGAATATATGTATCACAATTTGTTTATCCAACCCACCACTGATGGACATTTGGGCTGTTTCTGCCTTTTGGCTGTTGCAAATAGTCCTGCCCTGAGCATTTGTGTGTGAGTATCTGTTTGAGTGCCTATTTTCAATTTTGTGGGGCATAGACTTAGGATTGGAATTGCAGGATCATATGGTAACTCTATGTGAACTTTGTGAGGAACAGCCAAACTGTTTTCCACAGCGGCTACATCATTTTACATTCCCACCAGCAATGTATAAGGGCTCTGATTTCAATAAGTATACATTAAAAATAAGTAAAGATACTTGTATTAGTGGCGTCTACTCAAACGTTCTTTACTGAACTAGGAATGAAAATCTGAAATATCTGGACCCACTCCAGGGACAGCACTCTGGCCCCATGTGAGGCGAGTGTATGATTATGGTATGTTTGGAGGATGGGATAGGCCTGGAACACGGTGGTAGCGGAAGCTGGGTCTGACCCTCTTTGGCCTCAGCTTCTCCAACTGTAAATGAGAAGTTTCTGAAAAGAGATTGTAGGCGATCCCTAGGAGCTCAGTAGGCCACTGGTTGTTCGCTATTCCTCAGGCTCTTTCCTGATGAGCATTTACGTTTTATACCCGAGAGAAGTGGAAACAAGTCACAGCTCAACGTCTTATAAACTCTGAGAAAAGTATATGTACTCTTTGCTTCTCTCTCTCTCAGTACACTGGTCGGTGTTGCAGTTATCTTACTATAGGTACCTTCGTGGCTAATGCAGCCTCTTTTCGTTAGGGCACCGTGGAATAACAGTCATCATAACAATATAGAGAAGCTACCTTGTATAAAGCAAATGATGCAAAGATGCTCTTACTTAAGTCTCATTAGAACCCTGAGTAGGCAGGCATTACAATCAACCTCTCCTTCACACAGAAGAGATTTGAAACTGATAGATGTTAACAAACTTGCCTAAAGAACAAAATGGAAGAGCCTGGATTAGAATCCAGAGTCACCTGATCTCAAGATAACTGCTCTTTTCGTTGCACTTTTGCTGGAGAGAAAAATTGTTTTCATGTTTCTTCTGAATGTTTCACCCAGTCATTTTACCCAGCAGTTCCCTGCCTTGGCTTGATTTAGATTTATTGCACATAGGGCACTGCTGAATTGTAAAACATCACTAGGCCTGTGATTCTTTTCTAAAAATCCTTGATAGTAATGCCTAAGCTAATGTTAGGCAACCTAAGGAGATTTCGTCCCTCTACACGCCTCCCCTGAGGAAGGCGGGTGAGGATTTGCTTATTGCTTTTTATTTAAATGCATTCTCCTATAAATCTGTACATTTATTTCTGGTCCAGAAAAACAGAGATGCTGTAAACCAGTACGTCTCAGGAGCCTAAGCCCAAATCCCAATACTAATCTTTCTGTATTGTAAAGAACCATATTCCTATTACATAACCACCCTACATTCCCATCATGCATTCACTCAAAGAATTTGCAAAGATCAGGAAACCCAGTGGGCAGCTCTAGAATTACAAATTGAAGGGAAGAACAGTAAACCCTGCTGCAGGATCATCTTGATAGAGAAAAGTGTCAGAGCAGTGAGAAGACCACAGGTTCGGGCTTTAGAGTTCTGAGCACGAAGTTTTAACATTATGGTTGTCGAGGACACCTATGCATTGTTATTTACCACACATGTCACTAAATAAGCATGGTGCTCATTGTTTGTAAGATTCAAAACTAACATGGTTAAGGAGAAAACTATTTTTCAGGAATGTAGTAAGTTAGACAATGGGCTCCCAATACCAGTGAACTTACTTATCGAGTCACCATGATAACTAGTTAGCAATTGTATTTTCTCGTATTGGATGTGAGTTTCTGAAAACAAAGACCACATATTACTTGTCGTGTCATCTCTGGTACCCAGCACCATACCTGACAGATAGGAGTTACTCAGTAAAAGTATGAGGAAGTAATGCATAAAAGAAGCAAAGATAAAATTGTCCCTTAAGGCAAAAGGATTTTATTATGCATGTTTTGGTGATTTTGCTTTAGATTTAGATTTTTAATACATAGGAGAACTTCGCAGAATGGTACAAATGAAACTGTACATTTTTAACTCTAAGAAGGAGACTCTAGAAAAATGGACGATGTGCGTAAGTGACACTTCTGCTGGCCACCTTCCTTCTGGTGGCTTCTCAGGTCCACTCTCGCCCTCCCCCCGGCTCTCCACCTACCTTCTGGCCTGAAGTGGACTGCAGTAATGGGTTCTCTGGCCTCTGGCTTCTGGTTAGAATAGACCAAGGCAATCACAAGTAAGAGGGTAAGAGGAGAGTGAGTCAGGTTATGTATTTTCTTTACTCCATCCCCACTGGGTCACTGTAGGCTGACTCTGTGCCTTTTTCAGGTGGACTCTGGCTGCGGGGTCCCATCGCTGCTCCTTCGGCTCACCCCTTCTGGCCTCTGGGGTGTATGTGCTGCAGAGGCAGTAATCAATGGCGTTGAGGCTTGTTTTCTTAATTTTCACTAATACATTTATCATTTTTGAAGCGTAATAATATAATTCACTAGGAACTCTTTAAATTTCTCTGTTATTTACAGTTCTTCCAGAAAAAGAACACAGTTACTGCTGATCCAAAACCCTCAAATACGCATTTCACCTTTACATGTCCTTTCAAGGCAATGTTTTAAATGTAAGGTTTCTTTGAGATTACAGTAACTCTCAGTAGGACAGACTGCATTATTTCTTACATAATTCTATTCTTTGCTGCCCAAATGAAGTGGATACATAATATAATTACTCTGAAGCCAAAGTTATTAATTTTAGTTAGAAATTCAAGATCATAGGGTCTGTAGTCAAACTGCCTGGGTTCCCAATCCCGACTCTGCCACTTAGCTGACATTTCTAGAAGTTTACTTAAGTGCCTCAGTTTTCTCATTCATAATATGTAAGTTACAACAACACATTTATCGTGTATTGGGAAGGCTGAGTGCTTTACACTCAGTGCCTGGCAAGGGGAAAACACCTGGTATGTGTTCTTTGCTATTATTTTTTGTAGCCGCTTCCTCGTCATCATCAGGGAGTGTCAGTTATCTATAATCTGCTAAGAAATCCAGTTTTTAAATATTTCAGTTGTTTCTATGGAAATATTTCTAAAATCCATCCCATTCTTTCCTGTGTTTTTTAAAGACTACCTTGTCGTGGTTCATATTAATAGATATTGTTATTGATTTACGACACCGTTAGTAGGTTCATTTTAGTAGATATCATTATTGATTTATGATACCATTAGTAGATATTAAAATGTTTTGTTTGGTTCAGTTTTTCGCTAAATGCCAAAAAGAGAGGGAAATTTCTCTCTAACCAAGAAAGTGTTAAGTAGCAATTCTAAAAACATTTCCGGGTTGTCCATGAATTATACGGTCAATAAGTGCCATGGGATTGCTGTGGATTTGAGTCATTAAAGAAGGCTTCATAGGTGGGATTTCAGCTAGACCTGGAAAAATGGACTTGTTTTTACTAATCCTCAGATGAAGTGAATCCGTTTACATGGTAGGCTCAGGCAGGTTCAGGTGAGCGCCCTTCAGCAGTCACCTGGGGATGAGGCTATCACGCAGGAGAAGTGGAGGCTAGGAGAGCTTCCTAACAGTATCAAGCACAAACTGTATGGCCTCAGACCCTGTCTTTGGGATTTGGATCCAGAACTTTTTTTGTTTTTGTTTTTAATTTTTATTTACTTTATTCTATTCTATTTTATTTTATTGTGGCTGCATTGGGCCTTTGTTGCTGTGCGCAGGCTTTCTCTAGTTGCGACCAGTGGGGGCTACTCTTGGTTGTGGCGCACGGGCTTCTCACTGCAGTGGCTTCCCTGGTTGTGGAGCATGGACTCTAGGCGCACAGGCTTCAGTAGTTGCAGCACATGGGCTCAGCAGTTGTGGCTTGTGGGCTCTAGAGGGCAGGCTCAGTAGTTGTGGCGCTCAGGCTTAGTTGCTCCACAACATGTGGGATCTTCCCAGACCAGGGCTTGAGCCTGTGTCCCCAGCATTGGCAGGCGGATTCTTAACCACTGCGCCACCAGGGAAGCCCCTGGATCAAGAATTTTAAGTGTATGTCCTGGGCATCAAATTTTCCCTCCAAAAAGCAAGTGCCTTCGTTTTCTCCCATCACAGAAGGCAGTGCTATAATGCACTGGAGAAAAAAGAGAGGAACTAACACAAGATACATAAACTTATGTTTCAGGCATGTCAAACAAGCCTTAGAATTATTAACTCACAGGATGGTGTCTTAGTTCTCTGCTTTGCCTCTATATACTTGAAGTGAATCATGTGTTTAAGAGGGAAGCGATGTTAAGATGACTCTGCCTTGTTAAAAAATTTCTGTTCCTTAAAGAGCAGAAAAGAGGAGTTGCGCTAAAAATCTGAATGTGAAATGAGCTTCACAAAAAATTCAGTGACTTGTTGGGGTGGGGGTGGGGGGAAGGCGCAGAGTCCAAAATGGAAAAAGAGGAGAGAAGGGCAGTGGAAGATCAAAGTAGCAGGGGAAGCCGAGAGCTGGAAGAGCAGAGTCTGCCCCTTCAGTTGGGTGCAAGTGCAGCCAAACAGCTTTGCACTTTGATGATGATGATGAAGGATTATAAACCTCCTATGGCACTTTTGGAGAAACTCTGAAAATTGTTTTTTCTAAATTCAGGTTAGGTTGACTGTAAGAAGATTTAACGTGTCTGTATTAAAAAGGCTTTCAGGGATATGAGGATTTTAAAGCACTTGAAATAATCCCTGCAGAGCAGGCAAGAAAATAATATCTTTTGTAGATCTTAATCGAGTAAAAGAGATTATTAAGGAATCACATATAATAGATGTAGTTCAACTTATTACATTTATACTAAAATTATTTGCCTAACAAAATTAAGCAATGCTTCATTAAGGTAGCCTTATTTACATAAACTTCAAGTATTTGATATAAATACTATTTTTCTCAGCATATCTGTGGCTTACAGTTTTTAAGAATGTCATTTTATATTTGAAATCAATATATATGTCTCCCTTATTTTCCCCCTCCACTTGTGTAGAAATGCAGAATAACGTGAGAGTCAAGAGTTTGGTCATGGAGTCCGGGAGATCTAGATTTACATTTTCACATTTAACCTTGGGCTACTTATTCCACATGTGTCTTTCAAGTTTTTATCCTTCTCTGAGTCTCAGTTTCCTGATTAGTAAGTGGAGGTTACTAATACATACCTTATTGTTTTGGTGAAAATCCAATGTGGTAACATATGTAAGATGCTTAGCACAGAATATAGCACATAAATATTGTGGAATATATAAAAGCTAATACTTTTTTATTCTCCAGATGAGATTTTTATGATAATTATCTGTACAGTTTATACTATGCATTTACTGTGCAAGCAATTTTATATTTATTTTCTTACTTTCAAACTTGCAGTTTGGCAAAATTAATAATAATTATTATTTTTAATACAGAAAATATTGTACTGTGTACAGATAATAAAATTGATCCTCAGAGATTTTAAGTCATCTGCAACTACTAAATAGAAGAATTGAAGATATGAAATTAGGTCATCTAATTCCAAGTAGCTAAGACTGTTTCTCTCCCAAGTGGTGTACAGAGTGATCAGTATGAGAAATGAGAAGAAAGAGAGTGATTTTTAAAAATTTTAAAATGGTGTCATCTTTTGTAGCTCATTTCCTTGATTCTGTTGTCCTGTGGCTAAAATATCTGGTTCTCACCTCAAAGGGATCAGTGACAGTGGCAGGGAGAAATATGCGTGCGTTGAATGTGTAGGAACGTACACGAGGCATCTTCATTGTATCACTTTAAGGAATGCGACACTTCACTGTTGCCCAGAGAGTTCTTAAAACATGGGCCATACCATATAAAATATAATTTAAATGAGCTGTCCAGTCCCGCTGAGATAAGCAAATGGCTGTAGGGATTTTAGCCAGCTTAGACGGTGAAGCCAGGACACTTTATCGGCCTCATTTATATCTTTGAAGGGAACTGTGGAATAGGATTTTATTTGGCTTCATTTTTACTGGCAGGAGGAAAAAAAAAAAGAAAAGAAACATTATCAGTTCAAAAGGGTTTTTTTCAAATCTTAAGGATTAACCAGCAAAGAAAAAAAAAACAAAAAAAAAAAACGCTTTTATTAAAACTTCTTCACTTTAACCATCTATAAAGCATTGATCTGAACTATAGATTCCGAAAGGTTTTAAATTAAGTAGCAGAATCATTCCTCTTTACAAAATCAACCATTCAGGGCATCAAACTCTAAACTCCTTGGGAAAAATAATGCTGTATTTTTTGGTTGAGTATTTCTTTTTAAAAAAAAAATATTAATTTATTTGCTTATTTGGCTGCATCTTAGTTGTGGCATGTGAACTCTTAGTTGCGACAAGTGGGATCTAGTTCCCTGACCAGGGATCGAACCCAGGACCCTGCACTGGGAGCACAGAATCCCAGCCACTGGACTGCCAAGGAAGTCCCAGGTTGAGTATTTCTATACTGAGAACAAGAGTAGAAGTTATGCCATCAGTTAGGAAGAAAAATGCCAGTTTTTACTTTGAGTGCATGTTGCCACCTATCCTTTATTTTCCCATCTGCCTTGTATATTTATTATTATCATTAATTTTAGAAAAGATGGAATAAATGCTTCATTATTTTATTTAGCAGTTTTCACAATGAGTTAGTTCTCTAGCCTTCTCAAGTGACCAATGCATATGAATTTAAACAGGCAGTTTGTTGCAGTTGTTACCCTTATGGATGCTTATATTGTCCCATTTTTGGTCATTGAAAGCCTCTCTTGGCTCCTGAGTCCTTCAGACATGCCCTCGGTGGTTTTTGATAAGCTCTCTTACTCTTGTGCCAGGCTTACCCCATACATTTCCCACTCCAGGAATCAGCCATTTCTTCAAGCAGCCCTGCTTTCTGTCTAGCGGGCAAAAGCTTTTAGAGACAGCAATCAAGTGTTAGAGAAAGTGAACACTTTTGTGTCAGATCTATTAGCATAGCTTATGTAAATAACTTTGTTGTAATTAATTATAGTTCCATACCAAACTAGAGTAATTTAGATCAATAGTTTTCAATTATTTTTGGTTGTGCTAACCTATAAGAAAAATATTCTTATGATACACTCATTATAGGTATGTTCATTTATGAACTATATGCAAGTATTATTTTATTAACATACATCATAAAAAGATAGCTAAAAACAGAAATAGGCGCAGGGTATCTTCTAGTCCAGAGAACACTGATCTAGACTAGGAAGGTCAAACATTACTATAGTTGACATAATACTTTACTCTTTTACCTGACTGGGGGATAATTTTCTGTCAGTTTTGAGAATTAAATTAAATTAAATTTAGATTTAGAGATGATTTCATTATTAAACAAGTAATAACATCAAAAAATGTTTGAGATTTAGAAGAAGCAAATTCTGAATGCTCCTGTTCAACGTTCTCTTTTGACTTATATGCTCACTGAAACTCCTTGGTCTGGTTGGTGCTTTAACTGTTTTGCTCAAGTCCTTGCTGGCAGATAATAAGAAGCCATTAACCTGTTAATCTCTATTTAATTGGCACTGTTGAATACATAAATAGAATCCTCTCACCCTTCAAATGCTAGGTAAGCCTTCTGATGGAATCAGTTGTTTTAATGGTCCTGGGAGTTTAATAAAAAACTACTTGATCAGAATTAAAGTTTGATTTTGGAGAATACTGAATTTCCATTTATGATGAGAGATGGAAGGCCTGTGGAAGGTGGTGTTTGGGGTTTTATCTTAAGCTGGCTTCTATTCCATTATAATAATAATATTTAATCTCATTGCCTGGGTGTGTGCTATAAACTATTAGGTGAACAACAACAAAAAATTTGTTTTTCTTTATTTGGTTTTGAAGCACATACCATGTCACTGTTCAGAAACAGGTTATGTAGTTCACGTTGAAAGATGCATACTCTTTATATCAAATATAAAATATACTTATTATGGTTAAGAATCATCTTTGCTATATTTTAAAATAATTATACTGGAGTAATTATGGAGCTAATAAGCATCATTTTCATTTTGTCCATGAGTTTCTTTTTGCTGTGTAGTCCAGGGTTGGGAAATCGTAAAGAACCAAATAATAAATATTTAATTTTTGGTTTTAGAAGCCATATGGTCTCTATTGCAACTACTAAACTGCTGTTGTAGCATGAAAGCAGCCATAGACAATACATTAATGAGTGACCTACACTGTGCTCAAATTAAACTTTATTTATGGACACTAAAATTTGAATTTCATATAATTTTCACTGTCATAAAATGTTTTTCTTCTTTTAATTTTTTTTCCAACCATTTAGAAATGTAAAAACCATTTAATAGATAAATAGTCAGTGGGCTAAATTTAACCTATGGGCCTGGTATAGTCTATGGGACACAGTACACAGACTGGATTTTCTACATGGTTATTAATTTAAGAGAGCCAAGTGCAGCTGGTATTTTAATCCTTTAAAGTATGGGAGCTTCTTGCAATACTGATCACTTGATGGTCAAGTTCAAATGTC
The DNA here is from genome assembly GCF_030028045.1 of Hippopotamus amphibius kiboko. Lineage (NCBI taxonomy): Eukaryota > Metazoa > Chordata > Mammalia > Artiodactyla > Hippopotamidae > Hippopotamus > Hippopotamus amphibius. The sequence goes on from NC_080198.1 coordinate 83,196,558, forward strand.
TAAAGATTTTAGGAAGTAGAGAATTTGATATCCTTCTAACTTCAACTGTATTATTAATCTTTTTTTCTATAATTTCCTTGTCTTAAAGGGGCTCTTTACTTACGTGTATTAACTGAATTATAAGATTAGAGTCATGCATGGAAATCAGTTAAAATGATCAGCAAGGATAATTTTATTTTTTCCCCAGGCATGAAATAAACTTAAACAGATCATTTCCTGAAATCTATAGCAATAACGAACAGTTTAATAGCACTTTTATTCTTGCTTACTCTAGTTTGTCCCTGTCGACACCTTGTGAGGCAGGTGTGATTATTATTCCATTTTTCAGAGGAGGAAATTTTAGGAGAAATTCTAAAAATTTCTAAGACAGTGGAACCAGGACTTGAACTACTTCTGTTTGAATTCCTAAGCCTGGTCTCCTTACCATAGTTACGTGTAAGTGTGTCCATGTACACACACATTCATACCCATGTATATATAACCAATGTATTTGCCAATTTAAAATTTTACCTACCTTTTATTTATTTGAAAAGAAATCAGAAAACACTGCAGAGAATTATTCTATACATTTGAAATAGGCAATTTAAGATAACTGTCATTTCTTTAGTGATTTTAAGAACATCTCAGAATTTCATACATATAATTCAGAATCTTGAGTCAATATTTGTCATCATCAATGCTGAAACTAGGATCCTCAGAGTTTACTTAAAACAGAAACAACGACATTTATTTATCATTCCTCTCCGGTACGTCTTCCAGTTTAGAAGGAATTTATTTGGAGAAAAACCTAGCAGTGTAGAGATAGAGCCAATTAGATCAGATAAAAGGGAAACTGAGAAAAGTGAAATAAAAATATTTGCTTCTTTCCTCCAATAATTCAGTGGCATCATACTAGGAAATTATTTGATAAGGCTAAGTTCCTAATTTTATACTGATTTAAGGGAAATTAATTGTTTTAAACTTTATATTGCTATGAAATACAATAGCAACATTGTAAGTAATGCTTTATGGAACAGTTTTGAAACTGAGCTATGACACTTTAGTGGGTCATGAAATCAATACAGCAAATGTGGTCAGCTTAAAAATGATAAATTAAAAAAATGTGAGAGTATATTGCACTAAATAAGGATCAGTATTGTTTTGCGAGACTCCAGCTGTGGATGTTTGATTGTGTCTCTGTGAATGTGCTCTCTGGGGACTAATTGGAAAAAAATTTCTTACTGTGAATGGTGGCCCAAATCCATGGAAGCTCTGCTTTACACTGGTTGTAACTCCCTTTCACTTTTGTTGCGTGCAGTTGTCCCAATTCAAACTCAGTCTCCAGCACTAATTACTAGTAAGTGACCAAGAACTTGATTTAGAGTGTATTTGATTTAAACTATGCTTGCCTTCTTTTGCCGTTGGTTCATTTAGCTGTACTAAGCAAGAACATTACAGATACAGAAGTTTGGACAAAGTTGTTTTAATGATAGTCTGAAAACATGGGCAGATGTTTGAGGAGTCATAGGGATGAAGAGGGGAAATAGAAAGAGGTACAAAAACACACATAGATATGAATCAGAAACCATCTCACAAAAGTTTAGGGCTTTTACTAACTTGAAGAATATGTAGATTATGGACAGAAAAAAGCTATCTTTACTAAAAGACAAATATGAACTAAATACAGTTTTCAAGGGCAACCCATTTATTTCTGTGCGAAACACTAAACCAATTGTTTCAAGACTTTTGGTTTTTAGAGATAGTAAAAATAAAATCAGGCTTGGCGGGGGGCAGTCAGGCAGCATAGTCTTGACAGTTTTATTTCATCAAGATAAAGGACAAAGTTAAACAACTACTATCATTTATTAACATCTTTTGATTATTTAAAGGGCATTTTAACAATGAAAAAGCAAAAATTACAAGAAATGAATAATTTTATTTTAATTCACTGTGTTGTCCTTTATTTCCTTTTTTCTCATTTCACCAAAATCTGAAGAAAACTTAGTTTTTTTTGGTAACCACTATTGTAAATTTCTTTCCAATACTGTGAAAAGGATGTGCCTGCCATTCTATGTTTCTATTCAAATGAGGAAACACAAAACCTTAGGAACATGTGGAAATGCTAAATTAAAGCTATACATTAATTGGCTTTCCAACATCCAAGGAAAAGGATGGTTCTCAAGTAGATAAGTATTTGAAGAGAGAAGCAGGCATAGTCAAACACAGAGTGATGGGTGGCTTGTTGATTCTCTGTTGGCTGTGGTACTCTTTTTTTTTTTTTCTTTTTAATTTTAATGGGTGCCTAGATACTTTCCAGTATCTATTTTTTGGCCATGGTTTCATTGAAATGTTCGACTCCTAAAAAGTTATAAATCATAGTAGGTACCTTAAAAAATCTCATTTATGATGTATTTTGTGTTCTATGAAATCATCTATAAATTTGCCTGTCATCAACTCAAAATAACTGACATAATTAGGATTGTCTAAACATTGAAAACTATTGTTTTTTCCTAAATCATTTTTATAATCTTCTTGATTATCATTCTCACATATACTGAAGGAAGTGATTTCAGAATTAGGTGCTTCACATTAGTATTTGCTTTGGTATATTAAATCATTCAAAACATTTCCTCTGGTCTGCCTTCTTTCTTCACCCAATTATCTTTGGAGTTAATACCTCTTACAGAGTTTTACATCTTTTGCTTTCAACCTTTAACTTGGAAGATATTATTCTACGAAAAACATAAAAATGCATTTCACATTCATTTATTATCGTTAGAAACAGTACATAAAACATTCAGCAACCATATGTCAGCAGTAGCACCGTTATTCTTCGGATCCTTTCTTTAAGTCTTTGGATTCTTTAAAAAACCAATAAGGGAACTTTTTGATGAATATTATCCTGGCTTTCAGCAAAATCACATGTGTATTCTCTCTAAAGACTGCAGTTCCCACCATATGGATTCCATAATCCTGAGCAGCTGCCCAAGTAGGACGGTGCTGTCCTTGCCAACCCCACTCACGTGTGTTGAGAGCTGTGCACCAAGTTCTTCTAGCATGCTAAAATGTCCTTGTTCCATACTCACCACCTCGCTAGATCATCCATAGTTCACAGGCATCTCTTTCTAGATCCTTCAAAGATCTGTGCCTGTCTTCTTCTCTCAGTAACTGAAGGGGTTGCAGAGTGGAATGCTGGGAAAGTTTGTGCTGCAGATATTTCAATGTGACTATTATTTGGAGAAAATTCTGCCCCCAGACTTTTAGCAATTGTACCAAACCTAGCTCAGTCATTGGCAATTGTCACTATTACACTGTTCTTACATTGTTAGTGGTAGATTAGGAAGAAAGCCTCGGAAGGCAAACCACAAGTTCATTTGTTCTTTCAGCTTTATAAGTGGCTTTTAATATATAGTCTATCTTAATTTAAATCCAAATAGAATCAAGTTGCAGATCACCTTTCTTCCCTTTTCACATTCATGCTACAAAGATATTCTTAGAGGGAAGATGATTAGGTCTTGATCTTGTCACTGACTATCTTAATGGTGTTTGAAGTTGAGAAGTCACTCAGAGATTGTGAATGAGAGCAGGTCGAGAGCAGGTCTGACAGCTTATGCAACTGCAAGGAAAGAGTAATTTATGAAAGTTATGATCACATGCTCTTTCTTCTTCCACCCCAATTGAAAATCAGTCATCTTTCATTTCTTTTTCTTGTATACAATCACGCAAATCCTAACTTTTGTTCTCTAAGGAATCAATATGGTCTCAATGGAGTATAGGAATTTGGGGATATTTTAAGGACAAGAAGTCTTAAAAAGCATATTTAAAAATCATTATAAAAACTTTGTAAAAAAATCATTACATTATTTTGAAAATAGGAAGGTTAAGAATGGCAAGACAGGACTTCGCTGGTGATGCAGTGGTTAAGAATCACCTGCCAGTGCAGGGGACACGGGTTCAAGCCCTGGTCCAGGAAGATCCCACATGCCACGGAGCAGCTAAGCCCGTGCACCACAAATAGAACCTGCACTCTACACCCCGTGTTCCACAACAAGAGAAGCTAACACACTGAGAAGCCCAAGCACCACAATGAAGAGTAGCCCCCGTTCGCCACAACTAGAGAAAGCCCACAGCCAGCAATGAAGACCTAACACAGCCAAAATTAATTAAATAAATAAATAAATAAATAAATAAATAAATAAATAAAAACTCTTAAAAAATAAATTAAAGGCAAAATCCTCATTATCCACAAGTGAACAGTCAATTGTGGGGAAAAAAATGGCAAGATATAGTATATTGACCTTAGGCAGGTAAATTATGTCTCTTGATTGTTTAGTCAGGTTGATTAATGTCTCTGAAGAGTGTTCATTAGTTAAAACATTTTTAAATAAAAATTGTACAGTTGATTTATCAATTGATCCACCAAGAGTTTACTGAGTACCTATATGCCAGACTCTACGATGGTCCTAGGGATACATAGGTGAATAAGAAGTAGCCCCTTCCAATAACTTCCAGTGATAGATGGATATTAGATATTATCCAAGTGTTTGTTATGGGGGCATAACTCAATCATGGAGGCTTAAAAATTAAGGGAGTTTATCTTACTTTTGGAATTTCCTGGGATCGCTTCCCTTTGCCAGTGGCTACTCTTTGACCTTCCTCTTTTTCGGCGTCAAATTGTCTTCATTAAATGTAATGAGGTACTGGTCTGTCTCAACACCAGCCAAAAATGTCATGCTGTGGAAAATGTTGCGAAAATAATGCTGGCCTAGAGGCCCATCACTTCACCTTTCTATGTCGAATTGCTCAGACATAAGAGATAATATTTTCCTAATTCATGGAGTGTTTATATGGATCAAATGAGATATTATGTAAAAAAAATACAAACACTGTGTACTATACAAAAAGGGGTTTTATTTTATCCTATTTTAATTTATTTATTTATTTACGTTTTTTGGTTTCCATTTTTTTCAGCTCTTTATTGGAGTATAATTGCTTTACACTGTTGTGCCAGTTTCTGCTATGCAACAAAGTGAATCAGCTGCATTTATACATGTATCCCCATATCCCCTCCCTCCCATCCTCCCTAGCCCACTCCTCTAGGTCATCACCAATCATCGAGTCAAAAAGGGGTTTTAATTTCAGACTATTAAGCAAGATTATAAAATCTTAGAAAATAGAGAATTTGGTTTGTGAAACTTTATCAGGGAAGGAAATAGTTCTGAACATTATTTTGACTTTCCTTTTATGTGAAAAATAAGCACAGGGTGTTTATCAGTATGAATTTGAGGATTTTAGTATTAATGTTGTTAAAAAATCTTTGTGCTTCACATTTTACCATTTTATTCTAGATGGAAAAATTCCCTAGTTTTTCTGCACATGTACAGTTTACATTCAAGTGAAAGGAACTACTATTCCAGTATACCAAGTTTATCATTGCAAAGGCTTTATGATATTGTGGAAGCAACATTCAACTAAGAATTAAAAACCTAATTTAGAGTTCTTAATCTACAATTATTTGTGTTATCCTGCCTGAGGTTTGGCTTACTCTTCTGGAGAAAATAGGGATAATAATTACTGTTCTATTTACTTTATTAACTAGTTAGGAAGAAAAATTGAGTAAAGCCCGAAATGCCATATACAGTTGGTCCTCTGTATCCCTGGATCCTATGGCTGTGGGTTCAACCAACCTCAGAGTGAAGATATTTGGGAAAAAAAAAAAAAAAAAGGACAATTCCAGTAAGTTCCAAAAAGCAAAACTTGAGTTTGCCCTGTGCCAGCAACTATTTACATAGCATTTACATTGTAATTTGTATTATAAGTAATCTAGAGATGATTTAAAGTATACGGGAGGATGTGCTTAGGTTATATGCAAATACTACATCATTTTATATAAGAGACTTGAGCATCTGCAGATTTTGGTATCCTTGGGTGGGGTCCTAGAACCAAACCCAGGGGGATACTGAGGGATGACTGTAGATATAAGCATATGTTGCACTGAGAGAGTTAAAATTGTAGTAAAGGCAGCTTTTCTGAAATGTGGAATTCCTTCTAGCAATAAGGAGCTGTCCTGGCACTTTTCTTTGTGGGAGTTATTTGTGAAGAAATTATAGCCATGGATTTCATTGCCTTTTCATGAGGCCTAGGAGGCAATAACCTTTGTGAGAAGCTCATAGATAGGTCTACCTGAGGACGGAAATACTGCCAAAGAAGCTAGTATTTAGCCGTCTACTGGGAATTTTCAAGCTACACAATACTCCACATTTTAAAATGTCATTTATTTATTTATTTTAAATGAATTAAATGTGAACATGGCATATGCACATGCACTGGGTCAGAGACACATGGACTTTTTTCATAGAGTCACAAATTGTGGCTCTAGATGTTTGGAGAACATATTTGAACAATAACATTTTGTAAGGTATCAGAAAAAGATGAAGTTAGAAATGATCTTATATAGCTATAGCTGTATTCTTTGGTGTAAAGCAATTGCATGATGTATGTTAAGAGAAGCATTATAGTCCGTATGGTAACAGTGCCATAAATGTAATTTCATGGAATTAATAAGTCTTTGAATGGCTGATCCCTACAAAATGTAAAACCAAAACAATTTCTCTTTTCAAAGAAGGTAGTGGATCCTAACCAGTGCTATGAATCTCCATAAAAGGAAACTAAACCAACTTCTAGTCCTCTCTACTGGAACCCTGTTTTAAATTAATGATGCATTTATTATTTGAAATAATCATGTGAAGTCATTAATTTTCTCATTGTTGGTCTCGTTCTCTCTATCCATCATACCTAGAAGGATATCAGGTTTTTTAGGAGGAATTCCTTTATTACTTGTTGAATGACTGAATGAAAAAATCAACTATCACACAACATCGATCTAACCTAGGATAGGTTTTTTTATATATAAATTTATTTTTATTTATTGGCAGCATTGGGTCTTTGTTGCTATGTGTGGGCTTCCTCTAGTTGCCACTAGCAGGAGCTACTCTTTATTGCGGTGCTTGGGCTTCACATTGCGGTGGCTTCTTTTGTTGGGAAAACAGGGTGTAGGCCTTGGGCTTCAGTAGTTGTGGAGCATGGGCTCATTAGTTGTGGCTCATGGGCTCTAGAGACACCTATGATAGGTTTAACAGCCTCCATGTTAGAATATTTACTTGTGTTTACAACTCTTCTGTTTGTTGTAAAGTTTTTGAGTAAAGAGACGCTAATTGATATATCTTTATATTGTCATACAATCCTTAGCATAGAGCTTTGTACTTGGTAAAATCTAATAAAATGGTTGTTAAATACATGGATACAAGTACGTTTGTTTCAGTGTAATCTGGGCATCTCACTTGGTATGTGAACATATAAAAGAGAGATAAAATGTTAGTTAAATACACTTCATCATTATTCCTTTTTAAAAGATGCTTTTTCTCTAAGCAAAATTTAACTGAAATTGACTTGTAAAAAATGATACTCAAAATACTTTGAAAATTTAAGTATCATTTTTTATAAATTTCATATTTTATATAAATATTTCCGTTCCAGACATTTGGACTTAAAATCATTTATTAAGTTTATTATATAGTTTATTAATTTCTATGTATAGACACAATATAGGAGTGGAAATTCTGAGAAGCAGCGACCAGGTGACTGATAATGAAAATGATACTGTAAGACGGAGCTGGGGATTATGCATAGCATGTTCTGATTTTCTGTATCTCCTCTCAGATTTCTCCAGCAGTCTAATTTCAATTTCACATGTTCACACACTGTCATTTGGAACTTAATGAGCACTACAGACTTTGTTGAAATGAATAATCCCCCAAAACATCCAAATATTTCTTCTACTCTATATAACTATCAGCTTAAATCTAAATTGTTTTCTTTTTTAGAGGCATGTTATTCAACAAACAGTGTAATGGTCACATTTTTTAATGGTATATTTTCCAGTTGATAATATAAGATAGTTTAAGAAGCACATGTAATTCTTAGTTGGGTGGTAGTGTTTTACCATCATGATGCTATGATAGGTGAGGGAAAGATCAACAATCCCAAATTATACTAAATGACTACATAGTGGAAAAAGTTACATTTTCCTTCTTAAGGCCTCCAAAAGAAAATTGTGAAATATCAAGACAGTAAGGAAAATAGCTGTAATGATTTAACAGGGAAACTTTAAATAGCTGGTGAGGGGAAAAAGTAGTTTTAGGATCAGAAAATTAAAAAATCTGTAGTATAAATGTGTGTGTATATGCCCTTATGGAGGGCAGAGAAGAAGCAACCCTAAAATGTGATTAAGACATTTTCTTAATTGCTTTATGATTTTAAAGAATTGTGTTGTAAATCTAATCTAAGTGATTTTAAGCTTAGCCAACACTCAGCTACTTTCAAGGAAAGGAAAGAAGTAGAATGAGAAGTTTCCAAATTAGAAGATATGGTTAAATAGTTTCAGGTCCTTTAGAAAATCCTGTTCCAGTCTTTCACATAAAGCTCAGTATTTAAACAAAGGGTAGTTTCTCTCTTACTGACCCTCCTTTGGCCACTTCCTCATTCATTTAATTTTTTATCTAGAAGATGGTAGATTTTGGTGTTTTCTTTAGAGAACTTGGAATATGAGCATTGTACATGGTAGAAGATGATAAATTACCTTGTTAAGTGACCTTCTTTTTGATAAATTAACTCATGTTGGTAAGTAAACAGTGAGTCATTTTTTTTCTTCTGAAGCCATTGTGAGATCCAAGATCCCAAGGAGCCTAATTTCATGTAGTAATCAATTTCAAAGATTGTGAGAGGGTGATGACAGAAACTACCAGGCAATTTGATTCATCAGGGCTTAACACAATGGTGGGGTTTCTTGGCTTTTTTCCAACTCTCTTAAATTTGTTTTTCTTAAAACTAGAAAATAGTTTAGAAAACCTGCATATATTACATTTCTATTTATGCATTAACTCTGGAGTAGGACTATCATTTTTTTTTTCTACATAAATCTTGTATTTCTATGTAATGGATATCTCAATGTTATTTCTATGAAGTGAATGTTTCTTTCATGATTAGTTTTTCCACTGTTATGTTGCACTAATTTTGTTTCTGGATTCTTTAATCATCTATACATCAAGAAATCTGGCTTCTTTGCTTTCATCTTTGACTCTTTTTCAATCTTACAATTTCTTTTCAATACAGCAGCCATGATGACCCTTAAAATTTAAGAAAGATCATATGACTCCTCTGCTAAAAAAAACCCCAATGGCTTCCCTTAAAAGTATCTGCAAGGCCCTATTATTATCAATATAATTTTGATACTGATATTTAGAGTTAACTGAAGCTTCCTTTTTTGGCTGCTACATGGCCAGTTTCTGAAATAACTCATATGTGCCTCAAAGAATGTGTATTCTGGGAGAGGTGGGATCAAGATGGCAGAGTAGGAAGATCATGAGCTCACCTCCTCCCATGAACACACCAAAACTACAACCTCATACAGAACAACTCTCTCTGAGAATGACCTAAGGACTAGTAGAACAGCTTTTCTACAATTAAGGATATAAAGGGAAAAAAAAAAACACCAAAATGCATGGGAAGGGGAGATAAGTGATCTAGTCAGGACCTACATCCCAGGTGGGCCCAAAAGAGGAAGGGGATATCACAAACTGAGAGTTCCTTCCTAAGGAGTGAGGGATTTGAATCCCACATTGGGCACCCCAATCCTGGGAAGCAGCACTTGGAAGAGGAGCTCCCTTAACTCGTTTTGAAAAATAGCAGGGCTTATTATGACTTGGAAAGTCAGAGGATGGTAGGAAATTAAGGCTCTGCTTTTAAAATCTCATGCACATAAATTTACTCATTCCAGGTTCTAATGTAGAAGCAGCAGGTTGAAAAGTGCCTGGGGCTCCAGATGGCCTGCTAAGACCACACCAGCATGCCCCCTTAGCCCACACTCAGCTCTGGCTCCAACCACCCTTCCAAAGTGGTGGCCCCGGTAGGCCCTGGGAGAAGCCCTGGACTAGGAAAGGCTCTGGCTCCAGTCACTCCCCCTACCCCTCTGCCAAAATGAAGCTTCTAGTATGCCTGTGGAAAAGCCCTGGCCCACCTCAGGTTCCAGCCCCCCCACTCCCCCCATGCAGCTCCTGGTACATGCCAGGCTCTGTATTCAGCCCACCTTGCCAAGGTGCTGGCCTGGCACACCTGGAAAAAGCCCTAGCCCATGCTTGCTTCAGCTCCCATCCTCTCAGCCAAAGCACCAGGCACATGCAGTTTGCAAAATAATAAAATGGCAATAAGTACATACCGATCAATACTCACTTTAAATGTAAATGGACTAAAAGCCCCAATCAAAGGACAGGTGGTGGCTGAATGGATTCTTTTTTTTTTTTAAAGACCTATCTATATGCTACCTATAAGAGACTCACTTCAGAGCTAAAGACATACACAGACTGAAAGTGAAAGATTGGAAAAGGATATTCCATGCAAATGGAAACAGAAAGAAAGCTGGGTTAGCATCACTCATATCGGGCAAAATAGACTTTGAAACAAAGACTATAACAAAAGACAAAGAAGAGAATTCCATAATAATAAAGGGATCAATCCAAGAAGATGATATAACATTTGTAAACATACATGCATCTAACATGGAAGCACCTAAATATATAAAGCAAATATTATCAGACATAAAGGGAGAAATTGATAATGATAAATTAATAGTAGGGGACGTTCACTTATATTAATGAATAGATTTCCAGACATAAAATCAATAAGGAAACATTGGTCTTAAATAACACATTAGATCAGATAGATTAATAGACAACTATAGAACATTGCAACCCAAAACACATTTTTTTCAAGTGCACATGGAACCTTCTCCAGGGTAGATCACATGCTAGGTCACAAAACAAATCTCAATAAATTTAATGAGTGAAATCATATCAGGATCTTTACCAACAACAACAGTATGAAACTAGAAATCAATTACGGGAAGAAAACTGGAAAAAACACAAACACATGGAAACCAAACACATGCTACTGAAAAACCAATGGGTCATGAAGAAATCAAAGAGGAAATTAAAAAATACTTTGAGAAGAATGAAATTAGAAACACAGTTTTCCAAACTCAGTGGGAAGCAACAACAGCAGTCCTAAGAGGGAAGTATATAGTGATACAGGCCTACCTCAGAAATAAGAAAAATTTCAAATAAATAACTTAACTTTGCACACAAAGGAATTAGAAAAAGAAGAACAAACAAGGCCCAAAGTTCGAAGAAGTAAGGAAATAATAAAGATCAGAGTGGAAATAAACGAAATAGAGACCCCAAAATGGAAAAGATCAATTTAACTAAGAGCTGCTTTGTTTTTTTTTTTTAAAGATAAATGAAATTGATAAACCTTTAGTCAGACTCATCAAGAAAAAACAGGGCCCAAATTAATAAAATTAGAAAAGAGTCTTTATAGCCAATATCACAAAATACAGAGAATCATAATAGAATTTTACAAACAATTACTTGTCAACAGAGTAGACAACCTAGAAGAAATGAATAAATTTCTAGAAACATACAATATTCCAAGACTGAAACAGGAAAGAACAGAAAATCTGAACATACTGATTACAAGTAATGAAATTAAATCATTAATGAAAAACTTCCAACAAGCAAAAGTGCAGGATCAGCCAACTTCACAGGGGAATTCTACCAAATATTAAAGGGTTAATGTGTATCCTTTTCAAACTGTTACAAAAAATCAGAGAGTAGAGAACATTTCAGACTCATTCTATGTTGTCAGCATTACTCTGATACCAAAACCAAAGACACAGTGAAAAGGAAAATTACAGGCCAGTATTCCTGATGAACACAGATGTGAAAATCTTCAACAAAGCATTAGCAAATCAAATCCAAGAATACACTGAAAGGATCATAAATCACTATTAAGTGGAATTTATTCCAGAGATTTAAGGATGGTTCAATATTTGTAAATCAATAAACATGACACATCACATTAACAAAACAAAGGATAAAAATCACATAATTTTCTCAATAGTTGCAGAAAAAGCACTTGGCAAAATTCAACATTCATTCATGATAGAAACTCTCAACAAAGTTGGTATAGAGGGAACATATTTCAACATGATAAAGGCCATTTATGACAACCCTACAACTAACATGATACTGAAAGATGAAAAGCTGAAAGCTTTTCTTCTAAGATCAGGAAGAAGGCAAGGATGCCCATTCTTGCTACTTTTTATTCAACATAGTATTGAAATTTCTAGCAACAGCCATAAGACAAAAAAAAATTAGAAACAATAAATTAATTTAGTAAATTTGCAGGATACAAACAAGAAATCTGTTGCATTTCTACACACTAATAATGAATTATTAGAGAAATCAAAGAGAAAATCTCATTTACAATTGTATTAAAAGAATAAAATATCTAGAAATAAATTTAACCAAAGAAGTGAACGAACTGTACTTTGAAAACTATAAGACATTGATGGTAGAAATTGAAGATGACAAAAATAAATGGAAAGATATTCCATGTACATGGATTGGAAGAATTAATATGTAAAGATATTCAATCTACAGATTCAGTGCAATCCTGATCAAAACACCAAAGATTTTTTTTTCACACAACTAGAAAAAATAATTCTAAAATTCGTATGGAAACGCAAAAGATCACAAATAGACAAAGCAGTATTAAGAAAGATAAACAAAGCTGGAGGCATTATGTTCCCTGATTTCAAACTATACTATGAAGGTATAGTAATCAAAACTTTGTGGTACTTGTACAGAAACAGGCATATAGATCAATGAAACAGAATAGAGAGCCCAGAAATAAACCCACACTTATATGGTCAATTAATCTACAACAAAGGAGGCAAGAATATACAATGGGGAAAATACAGTTTCTTCAGTAAGTAGTGTTGGGAAAACTGGACAGCTACATATAACAAAATGAAACTAGATTAATTTTCACACCATATAAAAAAGTAAACTTAAAAATGGATTAAAAACAAATGTAAGACCTGAAACCATAAAACTCCTAGAAGATTATATAGGTAGTATACTCTTTGAAATTGGTCTTAATATTTTTTTCAATCTGTCTCCCCAGGCAAGGGCAACAAAACAATAAATAAACAAACAAGACCACATCAAACTAAAAAGCTTTTGTATAGAGAGGAAATCATTGACAAAATTAAAAAAAAACCTGTTGAATGGGAAAAGATATTTGCAGATGATATGTCTTATAAGGGGTTAATGTCCAAAATATATAAAGAACTCATACAATTCAATATCAAAAAAGTAAACAATCTTATGAAAAAATGGGCAAAGGACCTAAATAAACATTTTTCCAAATAGGATATATAGATGGTCAACAGGTACATGAAAAGATGCTCAACATATCAGGGAAATGCAAATCAAAACCACAGTGAGATATCACTTCACACCTGTCAGAATGGCTATTACCAGAAAGACAAGAAATAAAAAGTGTTGGTGAGAATGTGGAGAAAAGACAACCCTTGTGCACTGTTACTGGGAATGTAAATTGGTGCAGCCACAGTATAAAACAATATGGAGGTTCCTCAAATAATTATAAAGGTGAACTACCATATGATCCAGAAATTCCCCTACTGGGTATTTATCCAAAAAAAGAAAAAAACAAAACAAAACACTAATTTGAAAATATATATGCACCCCTATGTTCATTGCAGCATCATTTGCAATAGCCAAGATATGGAAGTAATCTAAATGTCCATGGACAGATGAATAGATAAAAAAGATGTGATGTATGTATACAATGGACTATTACTCAACCATCAGAAAATAATGAAATCTTGACAACCTAGAGGGTATTATGCTAAGTGAAATAAGTCAGGCAGAGAACGACACTGTATATTTTCACTTGCATATGGAATCTAAAAAATAAAACAAATGAAGAAATATAATAAAACAGAAACAGAGTCGCAGGTACAGAGGAAAAACTAGTGGTTCCCAGAGAGTCAAAGTTAAGAGGATGGTCAAAATGTTGACTAAGATTAAGAGGTACAAATTAACAGTTATAAAATAAATGTCACAGGAATGTAAACCACAGCACATGGAAAATAGTTAATAATATTATAATAACTTTGTATGGTGTGTAATCTGTAAAAATATTGGAGCACTATGTTGTATGCCTGAAACTACTATAGTATTGTAAGTTAACTATACATCAATAAAAAATAACATGTATTCTATATCTATTTGGTGCATGGTTCTACATATATATGTTATATCAAGGTTGTTGATTGTGTTGTTTAAATCTGCATCTTTGCTAATATATATTCTAGGTGTTTGATCTATCAGTTTCAGAGCTCAGTATGTGAAATTCTCCTAAGGTATTATGGATTTTTCAATTTCTCTGTTTTATTTTTACCTTAAAGAGTTTGAGGCTATATTTTTAGAAACATTCCTACTTATGATTGTTATATCCTCATAGGCCGTTGTTTCTTTTATCAATGAATAACATCACCTTTTCTCCCTATTGATCATTTTTGTGTTTTATTAATATCTCTATAGAAGCATTATTTTGATAAATTTTTCTCCTCATTATTTTATGTGAATATTTCTTTGTCATTATGTTTTAAACTTATCAGTAAATATAGTGATATTGCAGGTAATCAAATCTCAGAATTCTACTTCAATAAGTGTGTTTAATTGATTTTTATTGCACATAATTGCTAATATGTTTGATTTTAGTTGTCATCTTACACTGTATTTTTCCTGGATTTTTATTGATTGCTGTTTTCCTTTCTTTTTGTGAATTGGTCCCCTCCACCCCATACATATTATTTTGAAGTTTAAACAGCCTGTGTCTATATATTGTGTTCCTACTTCCACATTTAACCAAACAATGCTAAAAATCAACCAATATCTTAATCTTCCACCTGATTTTATTACTTTATTTAAGCAGCTTAATAATACTTATTTTAACGTCATTTTCAGAATGTCTTACAGTTTTGAAGGTGAGATCTCGTTTTTCTTGAATCTAGACTCTCACGTGATGTGTTTCCCTCTCTTGTTATTTAAACATTTTAATTGTATATTCTTCAATGAAAATTGACGACTGATGAGAGTTCAATGCATGGTATAAGTTGTAGAGGCAGCAGTTTTCCCCTGAAGTTTATTTCTGTCATGTCCCTACAGGTTTAACTGATCAATTCTTTTGTTTGTTTCTTGACACAGATTTCTGTGCCTTATGAGTAAGTGTGAATGCATGTTTCACACTTTTTGTACACGGTGGATATTCTTTTTCAACTCATGAACCAGAGTATGTGGCCTACATCTGTGTTACATTTCCAGGCCAAGGTGCAAGTTTTTTTTTTCTAGTTCACTAACTCTGGTTATCTATTTATGGAAGAGACAACTCCTCTCTGGTTCCTGGATTTATGGATAAACTCTGGCTTCCTACCTTGTACAAAATCTGTAGCGTTGGCTGTCATCCTTACTTGTTCATGAAAACCCCAACCTCTACTTATATATGTGATACTGAAATCCTGTGTACTTAATCTTATGTAGTTTAGAATACGTATGTGTCTGTCTATATATCTGTCTACCTATCTATCTATCTAGCTAGCTATAAATCACCTGTGAGTATTGATACTTAGAATTTTGTCCTTATATAGACCAAAAGACCTTTTGGTCTTGTATGGCATTTTGTCAGCACAACTACAAATCCTGATTTCCTTATTCTTGCCTCATATAATTACATTTTATTTTTCATTAATTACATTTAAGCATTTTTTCCTATCTCAAAGTTTTTGGAGGCAGAATATTATATACATATTTACAGGGGATGTTGATACCTATTAATAAGGTTGGTTTTTAAATGTATAGCCACTAGAATTCTGATGAGTTCCAGGTGATTAGGAAGACCCCTTCCCACACCCCCCAGCGCGCGCGCACGCGCGCGCACACACACACACACACACACACACACACACACACACACAAAGTATAAGGGTAAACGAAGTTCCAAACAATTAGACAAAGATGTAAATTCTTATTGAAATAATAAATTCACACAGAGCAGGAATTCATAAGACAAAAATCACCTGAGCTTCTCTTGATTCAGAGTAATGACCATGAATTATAACCACCAGATCTGAAGTGCTCACTTCTCATCTCTTTATACTCACCATTTGGAGAGCCTTCATTAGAAGACCAGGTGTGTCTATTTCAGGGAACGTTTACAATTATTGGATTTTCCTGGCTCTTGCACCACACTCAGTGTTAGCACAACCAAATGCTTACTTGAGAAGGTATACAAATCTGTGCACTGATGTTTTGAATAATTTCTTAGCCTTCACCTTTCCCTGTCTTGGAAAGCCTGTTTCTCCACAGATCACCATTAATTCTGATTTTATTATGATTTTATCTGGATAGTTCTGGTAATGAGTTTGGTCCAAATCCATTATCCTGTAGTATAATTCAATCAGCAAACACTTATTGAGCACTGGCTATCTTGCAGTCAGAATGTAGGTGCTGGGGAAGTAGTAGAACATCAGACATCATTCCTATCTCAGGTGGAACTCATGATCTAGTAAGTTCACGTGGTTGTGTGTTTTTCTCTCTTGTTTTTATTGTTGTTGTTATTATTATTATTGCTCTAGTTTTCTACAAATAGTTACAATGATATTTGTATTGATAAAAAAATAAAATCTAGACCTGGAAGGTGACGGGATGGGTGTTTCTGAGTGGGCGTCGCGGGCGGGTCCATTTGCTTCAGCCCACCCCTCCTGTGGTTCATTTGTTGAGAAAAGTTGGTGTCGTTTAGTCGGTGGGAAAGTCTTCAAGTTTCCTCACGGTCAAGATTACGCTCGATTTGAGGCCAAAATCCATGACCTACGGGAGCAGATGATGAACCACAGCATGAGCTCCGGGTCCGGGTCCCTGCGAACCAATCAGAAACGCTCCCTCTATGTCAGTTAACTCCTGAGTAAGATCCATCATCAGTCAACTATAACATGCACCTCTTCATAGCATAAGCCTCCTGTGTTCCTCCCAAAATATACTTCATTGGTGCTGACTATACTTAAAACAACAACAACAAAAAGCAGAAAGCTGTACACTTACAAACTGTAAAAACATTAAATTTGAAATATCCAGTTCTTTCTTAAAAATAATTAATCATATTTCTTTGAGGATTTTATGTCATGTTAAAGCGTTGATTACTATTTTTTCATAAAATCTAGGAAGATCTTCCTAATTCCAATTGGAAACTATTCCTCGTTCCACTATGATTCAATTAAAAAGAATGATGACTAATAAAAATAATAATAATAATAATGTAAGTATTAACAGCCAAAGAGGGGAGTGATGCCCACTTAATGGTGAAAATGAATCCAGGTACCAGTGGAGGAACCATGCCCATCCTCACTGTATTCTCTGTCCCTCAGGATCTATTCTGACTCCCACCTAGGGTCATACCCTCCTGATCTGAAATTTTACTGCCTTTTCTTGACAGGAGGTGCATGTTATAGACATTAATTTATATACTTGGATTGACTTGTCCTGTTGGTTCCACTTTGGCTATAAAGTTATCTTTTGTGTGTATTAGGTAGGCACAGCAGGGCCAAGAAGGGAGCAGGATTCCAGAAGGCGGCAGGTTCTCGAAGGCCTTGATTTGCTGGCCTCTCTGACAAGCATAGAGTCCCTTCTTATTCCAGGGAGTTCCAGTACCTCTGAAGCCCTGAGATTTAAAATAAAATTTTAAAAAATCAGAATAACCATGTCACAAATTTGTTAAACTGCATTTTGGAAGATTATTTTGATACGTTTCTGTGTAATCTGTGAAGGGAACTATTGAGAACCACCCTAGAACATCTTGCAGTGATGTCACAAATATGATGGAAAGTAGCTGTTTCTGTTCTTACTTGTGTTGTATTACTGGTCTTTGTGATATAAAATATTTTCTAATCTGGAAATGTTTTGGTCTTGGGTAGCAAATTAGGAAAAGCCAGTTAAGTTAGTAGGTTAGAGATAAATCAGCTAATAAAAATGGAATGGCTATATAGAATAAAACTGGAAGGAAAAATTACCATATTGTTGGTATCTTGTTAAGAAATAGAATGAATAAAAATGTCAATGTACTAGAAGGAGTTTGTGGAAAATATGCTGGTAATAGCTTAGTCCTTTTAATTAAGTGGTGAGTTGTGGAAGATTAGGAAAATTAAATGAAGTGATATGATGCTATTGTTTAAAACTAATAGACTTATTTGAAATAGTAGTGTTACTCAGAATCAGACCTTTATTCTCTAAAATGGTAAATAAAACTATAACATACAAAAGAGATGAAGACAAGGTAATAAAGAATGTTATCTTGTTAAAAAAAATAAAATAAAATCTAGATAAAGGCTGGTAGACTCACTCTTCTGCAGTGGTCAGACCATGCACAACTCATAATGCTCAATTGGGGTATTATTCTTTAAGGGAGATATAGACAGTCATTTATTCAGAAATGACTATGATGTTGGGGAGATTTGAAACCATGTCATGTGAAAATTTGATTAAAATATTGGAGAAATAAAATTCTTCATAATAAAGTTGGTAAGTCTTGTATTCACCAATCCCATGATCTCTTTTCACATAACATAATGACATTGAGAGTAAAAAGTCTGTCATCTTCTATTTCTGTCAATGTGAATGTCATATTAACTATTTTACCAGAGCCAGGCACATGGCTCTAGTACATTTACTAGTTTGCTGCAGGCTCTCAATGCCTAAAAGTAGGAATCAGGCCCCTCTCCTGTTTATTATTCACCAAATTCCAATGCCAATGGTGGCTCAAGTCTTGTTTACATAAAAGGATGCTAAAGCTACCATTGTATACTAGAGAAGGCCTTTCACATTTGTTTCTGGGCAAATTCAAATGTGAATGGTCTTTAATTTATTTATTTATCAAGGAATAAATTATAGCTTTTCACACTGAGAATAAACTCTTTCCATCTGTCTCTTCTCAAAATTGTGTTGTGCCACGCATGGGGCTTTAGTGAGCCATGGATAGAGTCACATTTCTTTCTGCTAACTGAAACAAGCTTGTAGAAAGTTAACCATCATAAAGTTAAATATTTGTTATGGGTCCTACAAATGGAAAATATGAACATGAAATTAGTTTTCTTTTTCTTGAAAATATGATCTATCTGTAAAATGGTAGGGCACCAATATTAAATGATTTCGGTGCATGATAAATTCATAGCTCTCTACATCAATTTGGGGAAAGAGGGGATAAAAAAAATTGGGAATCTGGCCTGTTATCAAATTTAAATCGTTACCAGACAAGATCATGCTAAAGCCCAAATACTGTGGTTTGGGACCATCTGAATCAATTTCAGATTATCCTTGGGCAACATCAGACAGGTTTAGATTCATTGACTTCATATAAGAAATTACTTTTTGCTTGTACTAGTTCCATCTGTTCTAAGCTGCAATGAACACATCTCACTTGCATCTGCAACCCCAGGAAAGGTGTCTCACAGGTGCACATGGGGCCACTTGCTGGTAGAACATCACTGAAATTCCTTTCCAGCTCTAGTTTTAGATTTAACCCCTTTCTCAGAGAATTGAAGAGAGAAGCAGAGTGGAAAGAAAAGAATGCTTTATTCCGCAAAGTCAAAGAAACATATTCATATTCTTTCCTTCCTTTTTCCCCTGAAGTATATAAAATTGCATAGACCATTTTATACTCTAGTTCAAGGTTAACTTCAAAACATCTTTGGACACATCTTATGTCCTCTTGGGTATGTCATTTCAGTACAGTAATATTTATGCCAGTTCTAGTGAAGAAAATGAAGAGTGTTTTGCACACCAGCTGTAAGATGTAAAGTCTGAGACACTCCAGCTTTTTTCAGAAGCCTCTCTTTCAATGAAAACTATTCATGAGGTCTCATCCTTTCTCCCCTCACTGCCCTTTTTCCTCTTCCCACTACCACCTTCCAAAAAAGTTTGCATATTGACATACTGTAAAAATATGTTTTTTTAAGAACTTTTATTGAGATACAGGTAACATACAATAAACTGCATATATTTAGAGTGTACAATTTGGTAAAATATATGTTTTTAATCACAATACATTTAGAAGTCCTTGATTTGCAGGTAGTACTTGGTATGTATTGAGCACCTAGGCCATAATGGAATGTAATTGACATATTGGAAACCAAAAAAAAAAAATGTGCATTCTCCCTCAGAATTATATCTTCTACTTTGTAAAAGCACCTTTCTATTACCGAAAGATTAGGAATGTCTTAAAGTTTTTTTTCTTCTGAAGCAATACAGAAGTATATGTTTTCTATTTAATGTGCACTTGTATATTTCACACAAAGTTTTAATTTCCAATAAGCCTATATATTCATGTATAGTCTAAGAAAAATAGGGCAAAACGTTCCCAGTTTTGAAATCTCTTTTCCTTTGTTTTCATTCTCATAATGGCAACTTCATTTCATTTTCATTTTCTTATTTGCTCCCGTTTCTCTCTCCCTGTAGTGACACAGGGCTTGACAGACACAGAATGCAATTCCCAGCTTCCCTTCCTGATGGGTGTGGGCATGTGGAGGTCGTATGCTCTAGCCAGTGGGCTGAAAGCAGACATGTTCTATGGCAGCTTTTGGGAAAAAATTTTTAAGAGATGAATATAGTTTTGACCTCCTTTTTTTCTTCTCTCATTTTGCTACCATCTTGGACCAGAAGCATGAGGACACCCCTAAGAGTATTAGAGTAGTGGCTAGAGAGACCCCAGAGAGTTGCATTGTAGCACAACTCCACTGGGCAAAAATTCACCCTGTAGCATTTATGAATAGTGCCCCTGGAGTTGGGTAATGTAGCAGCTTTAGGAGCTGGGTCCCTGAGGACTTTGTGGGGCAGTCATCATACCAGTCCCCTTACCCCCAGAATTCATGTGTGTGCAAAACAAGCTTCTTGTTAGGGCCACTGTGAATTTAAATTTCAGTGTTAGTTGTAGTTGAATCTAATAGTGTTTTATATACTCTTTATCTGAAATAATTTTACGGGCTAGTTGGAAAATGAATATGCATAGATAAGATGATATAAAACAATGGCCAAGTTATTGTGACACCAAGTATAAATATACAGTTTTATTTTCACATATTAGTGGAGGCTATCAGATCTTCTACACCTTAGGAAACACACACGAGGTGAGAATTTCAAAACAAATGACCTAAAAGCAAAAATTAAAGTATGTTGGTGATGGAAGGCAGATGAAGAGACTAGAATAAAGGGATTGAATTGGACAATAATGAGATGTGAGGTGGGTGACACATGAGAAACTGAGATACAGATACCAGAATGGGTACTGACTATAATGAGGAAATACATAGGACTGGTATTTTGCTGGTGAGATCATGAGTTGATTTTTTTAACTTACATTTCAAGAGTGATTAATGTAGGTATATTTTCTCATTAAAGGAGTTAAAATCACCAGCTTGTAGATGTTAGTGATTTTGTCTTTCATTATTTTGTAATTTTCCAAAAAGGTCTTGTATTACCTTTATAGTAAGAAAAAATACATGAATGTCCTTAAAATGTCATTAACTTTTTTTCAGTGAAATTTCAGACTCATTTATATCATGAAGAATTTGAACCATTTACTTTGAGTCTTCAGAAAGATTTAATTTCAAGAGATTATATGATAGCCTGGTAATTTCCCATTGTAGTTCATGGCTACATTTAAAATTTCCCGCTGTTGGGAAAGTCTTCCATATATTTAAGTCAAATCATGTGGTTTTAGGTCAGTTTTTCTTGATTGTCCCTTACTATAGATGCTGTTTCATGTCCCATGAAAGCAGAAACAATCATCATTTTAAAAAGGAATGCAATTTCACCATAGTAAACATAACACCTTTACATTATAGAGTTTTATGCCACTTACATTACGCTACAATATGTGTATTTCACTTAATTTTTATGACAATTTGTGACAGAAGTATTCTTATTATCCAAGTAATAGCTTAATATCACCTCTCCTGGAAACTGCTGAATTGAGAATTGAACCCAGCTCTTATAATGTCAAATCCAGGGGGCTGTGTGTGTGAATCAAATTTCTATGACATGTGAAACCTAAATTATAAAATTTTAGGAGCCTTCCTTATGAAAAATAACACAGCATTAAAAACAAAATTAGATTCAAAAGTAATTATTTAGATTAAGGAAAGATATAAGAAGTAAACTTTTTTTAAAAAGTTAACAAATGTAATGGACATCTCAAAATCCATATAAAAATGTAGTATTTTTATTAATTGTCTGCCCAATGTCTATAAACACTATATCCTGAAGTTTTTCATAGGGAATATCCTGCAAAATTTTTTAATAACCTCTTCATATGACAGTGATTTTGTAATTTTTTAATGTAGAGCAGTAATCCAGTCTATCTTCTAGAATAGATGATGGAAATTACTTTTTTTTTTTAATTGATGGATCTGAAAACTTGCAGCTTCACAAATAATGTAATGTCAAGTAAATTTCTAGGTTTATTTTCAAATTTGGGAAACTATCAACTTTCACGTATGAGCTGTAAGATTTCATGGCTTTGCAGTAACATGGATGGACGTAGAGATTTTCATACTAAGTGAAGTAAGACCGAGAAAGCCAAATATCACTTATACATGGAATATAAAAAAATGATAGAAATGAACTTATTTACAAAACAGAAATAGATTCACAGACATTGAAAACAAACTTAGGGTTACCAAAGGGAAAATGAGGGGAAGGATAAATTAGGAGTTTGGGATAAACAGATACATACTACTATATATATAATAAATAAACAACAAGGACCTAGTGTATAGCACAGGGAACTATATTCAATATCTTGTAATAACCTATAATGGAAAAAAATCTGAAAAAGAATATATATATATATATATATATATATATATATACATATATATATGGCTGAATCACTTTGCTGTATACCTGAAACTAACACAACATTGTAAATCAACTATATTCCAATTAAAAAAAAGATTTCATGGCATTTCAAAGTTACTTATGTAGTAAGTAATCTTAAAAACTCTTGAATTAACCAGTTTTTTCTTTACTATGTCCTTATTGTAAAGGCTTATTGTGAGTTTTGTGTTATTTTGTTTCTTTCTCTCTTTCTCCCTTCATTTCTTTCTTTCCTTCTTTCTTTCTTCCTTTCTTTCTTTTTCTTTCTTTCTTCCTTCCTTCCTTTCTTTTTCTTTCTTTCTTTCTTTCTTTCTTTCTTTCTTTCTTTCTTTCTTTCTTTCTTTCTTTCTTTCTTTCTTTCTTTCTTTCTTTTTTCTTTCTTTTCTGCTGTCCACATACTTCTAGTTCTAGGCCTTCAAAGAGATATTCATATCATGATATTGCCTTTGGCTCTGTCAGTGTTTGGTAGGAGGACTGTGGGAGCCATTCTGTGACTAGCAGTAACTTAACTATACACAGAAATCACTGCAAACCCCTAAACTATACTCCAATAAGTCTAATGTTTCTCCGAATAATTTCCCTTTAGCTGAATCTCAAAAATGTCCTTGGCTATTTTGTTGTCACCCCAAAAGAGGGATGGAAATGGAGGGAAAGTTGGAGTAGAAGAAAACATATTTCTTAACAAAATTCAGCTAAAATGTTTAAGAATATTTTGCAAAACCACATAACCTTCAGGGTCTTGGAAGGGGCTAGTAAAGTGAAGAACACTCAAGTTTTAATAGCTTTCCAGCAAACCTGACTCTGTGCAGTGCTACCATTTTAAAGACGTAGCTTTTGTATCTAAAATTGAAATGCTTGACTCTCCATTGTTGGATAAAAGTGTAAAATCAGACTTACGGCAGGTTATTTTTAAATCCAAATTTCATATGTAATTTGTCAGCTGGCTGGCCATTCTTTATGGGCCTTATTTATGTATGAGTTGTTATTTGTTTTATCATGGTCTACACAACACCCACAGTTTGCAATGTATTGGGATGATTTGTTGGTTGTTAATACTTTCCAATAGTTAATGGTCATAGTATGTTACTGAAACTTAAAGTTTTAGTAACATCTTCCTCGTCACCTTATAAAGTGTGCCAAAAAGGAACCTTGTGGTTACTTATTTTGTTTTTGTTTTTTTGTTTTTTTTTCCTATTCTCTTTTTACTTAGGCTGGATTATTTTGCAATGGGCAGACAAAACTGTTGGTGGGTGGCCTGCATGTAGTATAAATTTCTGTTGGTAAATATGTAGTACTGAAACCATCATATTATCATATTAGTGTTCACTAAATTGAATGTGTTATATGTTGCAAGTCCGTATATACACTCACTACATTCATATTTTCCTTTGCCTAAAACAACGTTGCATATTTTGGTAGCTAAATTCTAAAAGAACTAATATTGCATTTTGACATAATGTCCTGCTTCTTTGTTTATTGGAGATACCAGCTGTATTACTCTTCTTGGATAGTTCAGCATATGAATAAAAAGATATTTTCTTGATTGAACTTCTCATCTCAATATTTATTGCAAGCTGTGCTTGACAAGAGTACAATGAGGTTAAAAATTCTCCACATTAGGCTGGTACCATGACCCCAAATTTCACACATTTTTTATGCTGAAAAAGAAACATGGTTTTCCTGGGCATAGTTTATAATACTTGGTGATGATATATGATAAGGGCTGGGTGTTTATATTACCTGTGTCAGGATTCCCTTATGTCTATAATTAACATGTTCGCCAAACATCATAGAATTCCCTGATGAATGTACTCAGCCTTTTAACTGAGTGACCCAAATACCCAATGTTGTATTTTAATCTCCATCTGACTGCTACATTCACTTTTTCCAAACATTTTATTTAGCATTTATCACACTCGGTGCCCTCCCATTCCTTTCATCCTTCTTGTTTTATTGATGAATAATGAGTGTGTTAACACTACTTATCTTGACTCGGGCAAATGAAGAGTGACTTGCCGAAGAGCCTCTAGCCTGAATCAACTGTATGATTTCTGTGTGTTTGCTTCCAGTTTTAAGCTATGATTGCTTACACCTAACAGTAGCTATAAAATACACATTTATGGGGAAGGCTCTAATCTCATAGTCAACGAAAGTAATCTTATTCTGTGATATGACTATAAATGAAATCACACTTGACAGTGGCTAGTCTGATGCCCATGTAAAACCAAACGGGTTTAAGACACAAGGAAATTCAAAAGAGATAGCTCAATAGGCATCTTACCTCTGTTAGCCAAATTTCCACCCCCTCCCCCCAAATTTAGTCATTGTATGGTGAACATTCTTAAAATATATTTGTTCTCACAATTTTAACAGGTTAGCCACCTCTGTGAAAAATATTTTTCCTAGAGAGATAGATGATATATCTATAATGGAGGTGAAAAAACAAATTCATAGGGATATGATAAACCATATCAGCATAGGAAAAAGGAGCATTGAGAGAGAACCTCCAAGTGACAGTCTTTTTTTTCTGAGAATGCTGAGTGATAAAAGGTAGGTGTCACATATACACCTATATTTATACACATATAAAGAGTTGTCATATACACAAATACCAAAGTTTATGTAAAAGGGTTATGGTAGATACACCATTCTCTCTTTCTCTCTCTCCATATATATGTATATATGTGTATATATATGTATATGTATATGTACATGTGTAGATATATCAGAATACATGTATAAATACATGTATAAATATGTATACATATATAAATAACCAAATAGCATACATTATTCTAAAATAATTTTATATGAAATAGGCAGCCAATACTGATTCTTTAATTTGAAGCAAGCACTGTAATCTCAATATGTATACAAAATGTATACATATGTATATATATCACATGTATATATTTGCATATACATATATATGCAGATATGCATCCTTCATCAGAAAAAGCCAAACTTTTACAACATACCTGTCTGACCAAGCCTCAGCTCTGGTAACCAGCGCTTTAATACTTTTTAAGTCCAGCACATTCTTGAAATTGCTGGATTCATGTCTTACGAGAAAAAGAGATTGTTCTTGCATCTTATCTTTTAAATCTTTCTGCTGCATTGATTCTTCCTGAATAAGATTCCAACTCAGAGACATGTTTTTGAGTTTTATCTTCTATTTACAAACTCCAGACTGTCAGTCTGCTTAGTCACATGGGTTGATGTTTAGTTATCATCAAAGATTTTACTGAAGCAGATTCAGCCACGCCTTCTTCTATTTTCTGGTATTACTTGCACATCTGTTCATAGTAGAAACTACTAAATGAAATGAGAAGGCATTTTCATGAATTAACTTTGTCTTATTTTTAATATTGTGTGTCTTTAAGTCTGTAATGTTTTGTGTGGCTTTTGCTGTTTTAACATCATAATTCTATTTCCTCTCTGAGAGACAATAAAAATTCATGCAAAATATATAAAGCAGAAACATGAGAAAGTGAGAAAACTCCACACTTACTGAGACAATAACTTGTTCTGCTTATGGTATGTTTTCCTAAATAAGATGTTTGCTCCTTACATATTCATGAGACTTTTGAAGGGGTGTCATTAAAAGTAAGAAGGAGTGGGTACAATGTAACTTGGGCGCTATTTGTATTGGGGAAGTGGTGTGATGTGTTTGGGTAGAAAATCAGTTCTCTTCCATAAATGAAAACTTTCTTATCACCTCTGGAAGCCACAGCTCTAGCCTATGCCATTAATTTGCATCAAAGGATCTGTGCTATATTTGTATGGCATGAAGGTATCTGTAAGTGTATGAGTCCTTCAAAATGAAAATTCTCAATATACTTTCTTTTAGCTTTAGGTCCAGAGGGGGAAAAATATTTTGAATTTAAAACACTAGAAATATCATTTCATAACACTTTTATAATTCCTTTATAAACCTTCTAGTTCTCCTAAATTCTATTCCAATTCATCCTTTTGCAAACTTGCAGAAAACTTTTAGTACTCTTGTTGAGGCAATTGAAATGTTATTAATCATGTGAATCCCTCAGATGGCTATTTCAGATTTTTCTGAGTCCCTTGGTCAATGTTATAAATCTAATTTGGGCTGAACATTGGGTGTTATGTGGTCAAAATATGTGCAAGGCCAGGGTGGAGTCGGCTTTCCCACTTTTCAGTTGTTTAACTGGAGGGAGGTAACTTTGGCCCCCTGAACAGACTCACTTCGAAAATAGACATGATAGTGTCTCATTGGCAGGTTGGTTGAGAGAATGAGATAATACATGTGTGTTATCCTATATATGTAATTTGGGGATTTTTATAT
Source organism: Hippopotamus amphibius kiboko (assembly GCF_030028045.1). Classification (NCBI taxonomy): domain Eukaryota; kingdom Metazoa; phylum Chordata; class Mammalia; order Artiodactyla; family Hippopotamidae; genus Hippopotamus; species Hippopotamus amphibius. The sequence goes on from NC_080198.1 coordinate 83,223,759, forward strand.
ACTAATAGTTTTAAGGCATCGTCATTATTGTCAATAAGTAGGTAATAACTCAATCCTGGCTACACTCTCCTGTCTCGAAAGAGTGAATGTAAGTAACTGTATGAGCAAATGTCCAGCTGGACCCTCTGCAACAGGGACTGAGAACACAGTGGGGAGATAGAATTTTTATAATCAAAGGAGCACCTCACATATATTAGGCTCACAGCTGGTGAAGAAACAGTACTGATAGATGCTGACGTTTAGGCTTTTGCTTTAAGGGATTAAATTGGAAAGACAGGTGCATTCAGATAAGAAGAGCCATTCCTGCTGGACAGGTCATGATGACCATAAATCTGTTTCTACTTCATCAATTCATGTTGAAAATTATTATTAGTGCTAATAGGTCCATAAAAACTGTTCAGAATATTTCAAGGAGGCCAAGTACAGCTGTTTGGCACACCACAGGTATTGATGATAAAAATGTTTGGTAGTTACCAATATAAAACAGCAGTACTGCATTGAGCTTAAGTACCCCTCTTTCATATGGCAGAACTGTAAATCTTTCATGGGAGTCATATTATGTAACATCGCCTGAAATCAAACACTAGCAATTTTTTAAAGGTAATAAACTATTGGGTAAGTAGGTTGTTTTTATTGTCTTTTCGATCTCTCATCCTAGAGCTTGGGTGATAATTTAAAATACAGAGAGACACTTTAGCAGAGTCTTTGAAATCAATTTGTAATTTCAGCACTGTATTATACGATTAATCCTAAAAGCAGTACAACCTTTTGAATGACTTTGAAATATCCTTCACTTCAAAAACAAAGAAGAAGAAAGAGGAAAAAATAACGCCAGAAAGAAATGAAAAACCAGTAACAGAGAGAGAAAAATAATGGTTTTATTTATTTACATAATTATGTATAGGATGATAAAATATTTCAATGAATGTTACTGTTCAGCCAACGTGAAATATATGGATTTAATATATGGAAATTTTCTTAAGGTATGTCTGTAAAAATAACAAAATGTTTTAGATATGTTAAGTGAATTTTGTCATACAATAATTTAAACCTATTTATGAATTTGCAAAATTTGCTATAAACATTTACTTCTTGCTTTTGTTGTCCTTTATAGATGCCTTTCAATGATCAGATAACTTCAGATGGGGTTTTTGGCAGGGATGGTATTTATTTCTTCTTTTCTAAGTACAGTACAGTATCGTTAGAACTTGTTAGTCCTTTCTTTCTCTTGAGTAACATGAATGGCTGATGTTTATCTAAACATAAGTGCTGCATAAGAAAAATAAGCAAAACTCTTCCACAAGAAACACTTTTGGGGGGTCAGATAGTCACTTATGTCAATAATAGCATTATTAAACAAAATTTCTGTACACATCAGTGTCTTAGGAGTGACAAGAAATATAAGTATGGACAACACTGAGCTTTACCTAGTAGACGGATATAACAATTAAATAACTGGCTAAGCACAACACTTATCTCCTGGGTGCTTATAGATGAAGAGTAATTTGTAAGATTAGGCAGGAAAAGCTTTAGTATCTTTATTTGCCTGTGTATTTTAACATGACTCAGAAATTTCCATGTGCCAGAATGTTTTTCAAAAGCTTTCACGTGATAAAAGGCAAAAGAAAGGTACAAAGTTTATGAAAGCTCAGAGAATCCAGTGATCACATCTTGATGGTGGAAAGCCTCAGAACCGCTTCTTGGGCCAGACGCTGAGCTCCAGACTTCTATACCTTAATTTGTGTCTGAAATGGAAGTCTTGGAGTTTTCTCCCATATACGGAGCTTCTCACAGCAACATCTTCTGAGTTGCTCAAGTCCCAAACTTAAGGAGGTACCCTTTTTACTCTTCCTGTGCCTCCACCAGCATCAACCATCCAATCCCTGACCAAGTCTCTACAGTTCTTGCCATCACTGCTGCCACCCATCCATACTGACATCTTCTCTTTTCCAGAGCTCAAACAGTCATCCTGCTTATTAGGACCTTTTAATGGCTTTCCTTTTCTCTTAGAAAACCCTCACCTGGGCTATTTGCACAATCTCTTCTCATCCTTCACATTTCAGCTAAGATGCCATGTGATCAGAGAAGCTTCTTCCCCAGTTACTCTCTCTCTTAACCTCCTGTGTTTCTCTTTATAACATTGTCCAAAATCTGTATTATCTTATCTAATTCATCTAGTCTCTCACACTAGAATATAAGGTTCTTTGAGGATGAAGAACTTGCCTATCATTTTTCCCATTGTATATTTAGTGTCTACCAAGTGCTGGACATATGATAAGTGATCAATAAATAATTATTGAGTGAAAAATACATATACATATGTTTGGGGCCATGGTACTTGCTGGAGAAAGTCAGAATACAGATCACATCATGAATATATGAAAAAAGATGCTTAGGTATGAGAAACAGAAGAATCCAATTTCCCTTGACTACAATTAAAGTGCACGAAGTAGAGTAAGAAGAAATGGAGCATAAACAGTGAGTCTGGGACAGCTTATTGAATCTTAAGTGCAAGGGAATATAGCTTGTACTTAATTTGTACATCAATAGGGAGATTGTAGTTCTCTTCAGTTCATGAAACATGTGAAGAGACAGTAAGTCATAATGACAGAGAGGGTAGAGAAAAGATCAGAACCCTGATATCTTTAAACAGAACATCGCCCATGAGATGTATGAACTATCAGTGGAAGGATGGTTCCTGCACTAGTAGGACCTGTGGGGACCCCACTGCCTACGAAAGGGGATAGTGTACTAAATGGCTGAGATCTTTCCTACCCAAGAACCAGGAGAGCAGTAATTAGAGCCCGTGGAGAAGAGCGGCTCCCTCTTGGTGTTTTAGGATAGAACTGAAGGCAAACATATCATCCAACTGCTAACTGACAGGAACAGAGGCAGCCCCACTTCCCATCAGCAATGAGTTTGCTATGTCTGTAAACTCTGTGACAGCTTACTCTTAGCTTCCCTGGTACAGACAGCTCTCAGGGAAGACCATATAGAGTGGTCCTGCAGCAAGGGACATAGAGAAACTTCTGAATCTCTTCCTGCAATATGAAAGCCAAAGCAGCTTGAAAGATGATTTGGGTCTGCTCTCTGCCTTACCACACTGTGCAGCCATTTTAACTTTGCAGCAAGTTTCCAAACAGAAAAGGCAGTTCACCTAGAAGGACACTTAAGGGAGAGAGGAAGAATAAGCAGAACCTCTGAAAGAAAATCAGGAAGGCCTTTTTGATTTTTCCATAGTAACATTCAGTGCCAGAAAACAGGTGGGCATGGTTGGCAATTTTTTTTTTTTTTTGTCTGCATTGGGTCTTTGTTGCCGCCTGCGGGCTTTCTCTCTGGTTGCGGCAAGTGGGGGCTACTCTTCATTGCAGTGCACAGGCTTCTCACTGTGGTGGCTTCTCTTGTTGCAGAGCATGGGCTCTAGGCGTGCGGGCTTCAGTAGTTGCAGCTTCTAGGCTCAGTAGTTGTGGCTCGCGGGCTCTAGAGCGCAGGCTCAGTAGTTGTGGCTCACAGGCTTAGTTGCTCCACGGCATGTGGGATCTTCCCAGACCAGGGATCAAACCCTTTTCTCCCGCATTGGCAGGAGGATTCTTAACAACTGTGCCACAAGGGAAGTCCAGATGGCAATTTTAATAGGAACAATAGAAAAGTAAGGGAATCTAATGAGATTCAAATGCAGCATTAAAAAAAAAACCTTGGAATTAAAATTAGCAACTTGTTTTTAAATTCAAAATTTCAGTAGATAAATTCAGGGATGGTTGCTTTTAACTTTATCTCTTAAATGATTGAGTTTTGCCATTGAAACTTTTTTCTTTTATCAGTAATGACTTACAGCTGCTGCATTTCCTGATTTTTTTTTCCCCCACGTTTAAAAGTATCTGTCTGCTGCCTTTTTACTTGAGTAACTGCTTGACTGAGTCTTACATTCTTGCATCACACTTGTCCACATTGTGCAACTGTTTTCTGGCACTGCATATCTCTATGGAGAAATCTGAGGCCTGCTTGATTTTTCCATCCATATAAGTGAATTGCTTTCTCTATCTGAAAGCTTGAATAATTCTTTCTTAATCCTTGACATTCTATGGCTAAACTAGGACTGAACAGTCTGTCTCAAATTTTTCTGTGTGGTCCTCAAGGTGCAGATTCATTTTTTTTTCATTTCAGGTTCATGTAAATAACATCAAACATGTGTTCTGGTCCATTTGCTGGGTTTTCTACTTCATCTTGTTCATCTTGGTCTTTCATGTATTTTATCCTCTCTTTAATTTCCTTATGATCTTGAGCTTGCTCATCCTGCATTTGTATTGATTATCTCAAGACTTTTATTTATGCCAGTTAACTTTTGAATCATATATATTTTGATCATTCTGCTTCTAATTTATTATTAATTCTGCAATAAAATTGTTTTGCTCTCAATTTGATTTTTCAATAGGCACATTTTTCAATGTGTCTGTTCTAGACATTAACATCTCAGTTCCGATATCTTATTAAATTTAATTCATGTTCCCCCCAAAAATTTTTAATTCATGTTCTCGCTGTGTATTTTAGAGTATGAATATCTTAGTCCATTTGGACTACCATAACAAAAATACCGTTGTCTGGGTGACTTATAAATAATAAAAAATTTGTTTTTCCCAGTCCTTGGAGGCTCGGAGGTCTAAAATCAAGGCCCCTGCAGACTCAGTACCTGGTGAGAGCCCACTTCCTGATTCATAGATGGTCATCTTCTTGCTATGTCCTCACATACTAGAAGGGAACAGGAAAGCTTTCAGAGGTCTCTTTTTTATTTATTTATTTATTTATTTATTTATTTATTTATTTATTATTTTTTGGGGGTACACCAAGTTCAATCATCTGTTTTTATACACATTTCCCCAAATTCCCTCCCTCCCTTGACTCCCCCGCCCCGAGTCTCCCCCACCCTCCCCGTCCCAGTCCTCTAAGGCATCTTCCATCCTCGAGTTGAACTCCCTTTGTTATACAACAACTTCCCATTGGCTATCTATTTTACAGTTGGTACTATATATATGTCTGTGCTACGCTCTTGCTTTGTCTCAGCTTCCCCTTCACCCCCCGCCCCCTCCCAAACAGAGGTCTCTTTTATAAGCACACTAATCTAATGCATGAGGCCTCTGCCCTCATGACCTGATCACTTCCTGAAGATCCTGCCTCCAAACACCATCACGTTGGGGATTGGATTTCAGCATATAATTTTGGGAGGACACAAAGAAACATTCAGTCCATAGCAACAAAGGAATGAAGGATAAGCTTCTGTTCACTGATTTATATTTTCCTCCAGATTGGGTTCTTTATCTTTGAATAGTTTCATCTTTTCTTTGTGCTGAGGAGAAGTAGAAAAGGTTGCTGGAGGGAAACTGAAGAATAAACAGAGGGACTGATTGGAATATACTTCATTTACAAAATGGTATGATAGCCAGGACTATCCCCCATGGGAATAAAATATAGCTATCAGAAGAAGAGTCAGTGACATCGCTTATTTTCCAACAACCATTTCCACTTCTTTTCAGTAAAAGGAAGAAAAAAATAAGGTAACTCACTTGATTTTTTAAAGTCCATATTCAGGAGTATTAATAAAGAATCTCAGAATTTGTTGACATCAACAAGGGACTTGAGGATTAGAATTTGATGTGTTTCATATCTCTCCTGTATTCTAGAATTTTCTGTTTCCTTGCATGATTAAACATCAAATTATTTATTCCATTTTCTTTGATTTATTGAATCTGGAATTTTTTACCCTATTTTATTATTTTGTATTTTTGCAAGCCACTTAAATATTTGGGGAGTGAAATTATTCATTGTAATGTTAATCAGCTAAGAGAAAAAAATAATGTCTATAAAGAGATTAAATTACTTATGCATTTGTATATATGCACTTATAACTTGATTACTGAATACTTAGAAAAATTCAAATAACATCTTGCAAAAAATACTAAAATTATTAAATGACTTTGGTAAATAAAAATAAACACATACAGTACAATAGGTTTCATCTGTACTATCAACAATTAACTAAAATGAAATTATAAAAATACCATGCATATTATTGATAAAACCTTCAAAAGTCTTTGAAATTAACCAGAAAGCTATTAATAAAGATACAAAATATTTTAAAGTAATAACTTTATAAGTGAACAAGTGAAAGAGCAGAATATGTTATGAGATGGAAAGCAATATCAGAGACAATCATTACTTCCATAATTAACATATACATTAAATGCAATTGAATTAGAATCCCAATGGTTATTCTGTTCAGAATTGGCTAAACTAATATTAAGGTTTTAGACAAGATTAGGTAAATTAGATCGGGTGAAGGTTATTTAAAAACTGATTGGGAACTTATTTTAAAGATATTAAAATATAACACGGAGCTACTCAGATCATACTAGTATGGTATTGGCATAAAATAAAGAAATAGATCAGTGGAACAAAGAAGAGTTCTGGTATAAATTTTATTATATAAAGAACCTTAAATTATAAATGCATTTTTTCAATTCAGTGGGAAATATATGGGATATATAATTAATAGTGTCAATACAACTGGTTCAATATTTGGAAGAAAATAAAATAGCGAATTTGCCTCATATCATGTACAAAAATAAATTCTGAATAGAATAAAATATATAAAAATAAAATGAGATATACAACAATATTTTTATTATCTAGTGGTTCAAAAGACTTTTTAAACTAAGGTAATCTATGCAGAAAATTTTTGCATTTATCTTTTAAATTTTCAGAAGAAATATAATCTCAAAAATTTTTATAGATTAAAAAAATAACTTTCAAAGCATCTGATGGATAAAATCTTAATACCTAGGTTTGCAAAAGCTTCTACTACTTGAAAATAAACACTCATAACCGTATAGTAAAATGGGCAAAAAAATATGGGATTGAGTTATAAGTAGATGGCTAACAAATACTATATGAAAATATACTTACTTTCAGATAAATTTATTTTGAATTATTCTGATGGAATTTCTTGTGAAAAGCATAATACCTAATAATTGCCGATAAAATACCTATGAACTAAGATTTAGAACTAAGAATTAACTTTTCTATCAATACTTTGACACTGTGATGGAATAAAAATCCAGATGTTGACGTTGGATTTTTGTTTTTGTTTTTACAAATTCTCTATGTTGACTAATTAGCTAAGCTAGTGCTGAACATTTTAGGACCTAGAGAATGCGTTTCTAATAATTCTCTTCATACCATGTCAAATAATCATACCTTGAGTGACCAATCTTTTGTGGTGAAATCACTTTTTTCATATTTCATTGTACTTTGTTTTCTTATGTATTTCTTTCTTTTGAAATTTTCTCACTTATACTATCTCTTCTCGTAGGCTTTACTTCACCTTTTTATCCTAATTAATGACATAATCTTAAAAAATCATTCAAAAGCATATGGAAGATGGAAGGATGCAGAATGAAGAGAACTTGTTCTCTGCGTCTGTTGTAGTGTGATTTGGCCTGAAGAAGTGTTCTCAGTACCTTCCCACTGCTGATAGGTTTGATGAAGGGCCTCTGTGAGGGTCCCCTGTTTGTGTCCCAATAATATTCCAGCAAACCCTTGATTTACTGACAAGAGAAATGAGGCACAAAACCAGTGTGAGAACTCAGATTCTTAATATCAGCTCAAAAAAAAATTTTGTTTTCTATACTAGCTATTTCTAAATATATATATATATTTCTTAGCAACCCATTTTTATCACTATAGATAATGTTTAAAAATCAGTAGGAATTTTGAAAAACCTTTTTTCATGGTAAATAAGAAATGGTTTTAAATAAATACAATCTTTTATCAGTGTATTATTAAAGATTTTAATATAGAGCATTTTCATTCAACCCTTAATAGTATTTATAATATAAAACATGTTTTCATTTAACAAATAAAATCAGTTAGACTTACTTTAATTAAATTATGTAAGAAAAATAAGGTTGCTTACCAATCAATTTGAAAATAACCTAATATTTCACATTTGGTTTGGGAACATTTAAAATAAAATTTAACTACAGTTTACAGAATCAAAATAGGAAAAAAAATGCTTACATAAAAATGTTAGTTTTTTCTTCTTCTTTAACAAAATTAAATCATTTACATAACCTTTTTTTTCCTATTTGAGGAGATAAAACATTTTAGGCTGTAATTTCACTTGAAAGCTTTTCTCCATAAATATGACATTGCTGATATGGGTATGCTTTTATTCCTCAGAAGTGAAAAACCAAATTGGAAATAATTGTCATAAATTTTTTAAGCAATAGATTTATTTTATAAAATAAGAGGCATCTTGATGTACAATATAAGATTGTTGATCATAGGGTACTAGTGAAGCTCATCTTGAAATGAGTTTGTAGGGTCATTACCCAGGCTCTGTGGCAGAGACAAGTGATATCCACAGTTTTCCACTGATTTCCTTCCATTTCTTAGCCTCTTTGCAAGTAGGCAAGGCATATGACTATTTTTTGCCAATGAGCATTTTGTGAGGAGAAAATGGTACATGTTATTCTGGGCCAATGCTGTGAAAGACACGTGATTCTCCAGTTTTTTTCTCTTCCCTTTCTTGGTGACCAACAAGGTCAGATCTCCAAATGGTACAACTGCAAGGCAGGGACACCTCTTCTGTCTCTGTCATCCTGGTCCTTGAGTGACTGCTTTTAACAGAGAAACTCTGTTTCCCCTGTGATGTTGTGATTTATAAGAAATATGTATTTGATTTTTGGCCATGTTTTTGGCACAGAGATCCTAAAATCCATGGAATTTCCTGTGATGAGAGCAACAAAGCCATCTTTTGTTACGTTAATGAGAAGACTTTTTGGACCTAAGGATGGGGGCTGGTTGCCAGGAGAGCATGATTGGTGTCTGAAGTGGATGTTTTCGGGTGGGGACAGGGCGGGGCAGTCTTGTAGGACTGAGCCCTTAACCTGTGGAATTTAATGCTGTCTCCAGTTAGATAGTGACAGAATTGATTTAAATTATAGGACACTCAGCTGGTGTGTAAGAATTGCTTGGTGGTATGGGAAAACCTTCCATATTGGAATTGGTGTGGCTAGAACCCCGACCCACCAACCCCCCTCCCCTCATCCAATGCTGGATGTATTCTGTGAATGAACACGAGAAACATTTATTTATGAGAAGTTGGGATTGTTGCCACAGCATAACCTATCTAATTTAAACAACTACAAACTCTTCATTACGTTGTAATTATATTTAAATAAAGGTCCAATCTGGATTCAAAATAAATAATTGTATTATGACTAAGGACAAAAATGATTTGCAACATAATGGTCAAAACATCATAGTGACTTTTGATTTAGCTGAGAGATTAAGGTGTTGAGTGACTGAGGCTAAATATATTCGTTTCATCTTCATTTCTTCCATCCATATTCAGTGTACCCAAGAAGATTGCACATTCTCACTATCTAATTAATTCATAAAAATAGAAACTAAAATAATATGGTATTTACCACCTTCATTGACATGAATCTTTGGAAACACCATGATGCTTTCTATAAAATATTCAGAAGACGTTTCCAAAAGCTCAATCCCAAAGGCATCTTTGAAATCAGCAGGGCTATTGGAATATGTGTGTGGCATCTTGTGTTGGGGAAGATAGACGTTAAAGAAGTAAATTCCCATTGCTTTTATGACTTGTCATATCTAATCACAAAGATATATAATGTCTACTTTGATGATATATTAAAACAATGTATTTGGTAGGAATCACTTCAAACTAACTCAGGAAGAAAGGAATTTAGTAGAATTACATGATAGCCAAGCCACTTGCAAAGCATGGATGTATTGAGCCTCAGAAACAACTATAACAGAATATAATCTGGATGCTAACAAAACTTTCTGTCTCTCATCTTTGCTCTTCTTTGGGCACCTATTTTCTTCTTTCCTAATATAGATTTGTTTTCTCCCTGTAGGAAAAGAGCATTGATAGTAAAAACTATGGCTTTTCATCTGTCATTCTTACGTGACTGTGGATAGACCAAGCCAACTTTCTTGGCCCCGTATCCAAAAATTCCAAGAAAAGAGCTCATTTGCCCAGCTGGCAACAGAGACCTATACCCTCTCCTATTAACTATAGATTTTCAAATTGATTTTCCTTCTGTCTTGAGGTTCTTGTTTGTCCACTTATGTTTGAAAATGAAAGAAAAGTAATAATTTCAGAGAGCTCAAGTGTGTTTTCTTTCTTTTGTGTAGGTGGGTGTGTTCCTAATGGACTCTCCCCTAAATGGGAGGCTGGTCTGGGAATTCTGGATACTCGGGTAGAATTGGCTGGCTAACAGGCTTCATGCTGTGGTATACAGTGGGAGAGCAGAATTGTTGACTGAGAATCCCTTTAAAAAAAGCAGAATTATCAAGGTTTTCTTCAGGCACCAATATCCAGTCTTGGATCTCCCCAGGGTGATGGCTCAATTATCCAATAGAGAAGACCAATTGTTTGTCAGTAAAGCTACATGAGTAGGAGTGGATACTAAGAAGTCAACTGATATAACTGTTTCATAAATAGATCTTCATTTAAGCCCCATGGTTTAGCCCTGATTCTTATACAATTTTTGCATTAATTTTCTCTTTTTTCTTTTTTTTTTTAAATTGCCAAGATGGAAGAGCCTCTCCAAGAATCTTGAAAGAGTAGCTTCTACTTTCACTGCAAGTCCCTTATTCAGATGGTCTTGGTTGAAGTTTCCCCTAGTCTGTTTTATCCTTCAACACAATTACATCTACTTTTCATTTTTTTAGAAATGTGTTAATATCTTAACTCATATCTACTGACCATGAATTTGATCTAGGGTTTATAATCAAAATATTTAAAACCCATATGGCATAGGAAAATGAGACAAGGAACTAATACCGGTATTGAACAATTATGACAGTGGACTGAGTGACAGGTAGGTTTATTCCTTTTTATTCTGTGCTGTTACTATTGGGAGAGAGGAAGTATGATAAAGGCATACCAATTCAACTTTAGAATAATTTATACATTTTTTTCTCAGTCACCTGCTTCATATTTGCATTGTGTGATGCAAAAAAAGCAACTCAAAGTTAGAGACGGCATTCTAAAAGTAAGTTTCTGACTGTTGATCCTATTTTCTCTTTAGTTCTTTCTAAACTTTTAAATTTTATGTATCTAATGGAAAAGCATACTATTAGACTAACATGGCTTTAATAAAATTAAAATTTAGACATGGCTAAAACTGAGGGAGGACATCACATCATAAACTGTAAGCTCTGATGCTCATTTTTTTCAGTAAATGTGCATTTTAAGGGGAAATAAGTACATATGTTTCCAATTCACTTATCTTTAAATCATTAAATTAGTCTCATTCAGAAGCGAGGCTTTAGTATTTTAAAATTGCATATAATCCTTTCTGGGCAAAGTCGGAAGTAAATGCTATTTTTATTGAAGGCTACTAGAGCAATTTCTCTTGCTGCTTATCATTATAAAGACGAACTGCTTGGGAGTTAATTTTTAACTTATTATATTAGCAGCTGTAACTAGCGTTTTTTCCTTGTGGAGAGAAATTTTTTTTTCAGAAAAGACATTCACTCGTCTGAATGGGTAGATGACAGTCCCAGAAACAGGGAGAATGTTTTCATGCACCAAAACATCAGAATTCAGGGGTCAGCTGAACATGAGTTGCAGAGAAGACTTGCTTGGTTTCTAAAAGGGAGGAAGCGTGAGAAGGGAGTAGAAGGGGAAAGAAAAGAGAAGAACTAGAAAAATGGTGGAAAGTTGCATGCCATGTGATAAGACTTCACTGTGTGCCCCTCTGAAGTCTTCAGTAATATCAAAAAGGATTGCTTTCTTGTGCACATTAACAGGTCTATGCAATGACAGACAAAACAGCTGATGGGAATAAGCAAGGCAAAAAAACAGGTGGAGCAAGGGACAACAGTCCCCTAGTAATTAGCTGAAGTCTGGAACAAGACTTAAAACTTCCAGAGATCAAAGAAAACTGACAGAGTGCTACCAGAGGTCCCTGGCTTATATATCAGCTATACATGTATATTCAATAATTAAACGCAAATACTTTAGGAGTTTACTGTGTAAGTATCTTAAAGTCCCTGAGACCAGGTTATGTTAAGGGTGTATCAATATAATATATCTTTTTTAGTAAACTCCAGTTGTTCCTATTTATTTATTATGTAGAGTTTAAAAATCTTTTATTTTTGTCTTCCTCAAATTTTACAACCTTTTCTTAAACACATGAAGTGTACAGAGAGATCTTAACCTCTGGGAATATGTAACCTGTTGTGGGTTATTTTATCTAATTGTTATTGAGGAAATTTATACTATCTTAAAAAGGTAGATTCTTAGTTATTTTTCTTTAACAAACTCAGTAGATAATCATGACTTTATAGGGGTTAAATAAATGAATGAAATCATATTTTACTTCTTCTCAAGTTTTATTCTAATATTGATAATTCTAGTCAACCCTTCCCCCAAATATAATGCTACAAACCAAACACAGATGGCATTCAATGACATGCGATAGATGTAGAGAGGTAAATATTCCACAAGTATTTATTGGATGTCTCTATGTTCCTTGCACTTTCTAAGCACTAAGAATAAAGCAGCAAATAAAACAGACCTACATGCCCATCCTTATGGAGCTTATATTCTAGTGAGGGGAGATAGGCAATAAACATAGTAAATAATGAAGTATGTAACAGATTGTGAGAAGTTCTAAGGAGAAAAATGAAAATGGAGAAAGAGGATACAGAGGGATGTGGGGCTTGAAAATTTATTTAAAAAATTTTTATTTTATATTGGAGCATAGTTGATTAACAATGTTGTGTTAGTTTCAGGTCTACAGCAAAGTGCTTCAACTATACATATACATGTGTCTGTTCTTTTTAAAATTCTTTTCCCATTTAGGTTACTACAGAATATTGAGCAGTGTTCCCTGGGTTATCCAGTAGGACTTGTTGGTTATCTATTGTAAATATAGCAGTATGTACCTGTCAATCCCAAACTCCCAATCAATCCCCACTCCCCTACCCCCCATTATAGAGAATGTGACATTTCAGTAGAGCCCTGAAAGAGCCATGAAGGAGTGACCCATGTGAACATTTGGGATACCAGCAAACAGAGTGCAGATGCCCTGAGGGGGAGCCTGGCCACAGTGTTGGAGAAGCAGCAAAGTGTCCGGTGTCACTGGAGTGAAGAGCAGCAGGAAGTGATGGCTAGCTTTTGCAGTCTCGTAGACCACTATAATGGATTTAGTTGTTCCCCACCACCACCTTGGGAAGGAACACCATTGAAAAGTTTTTCAGTATAAGGTTGTTGTAATCTGAAGTGTTTTAAAAAGAATCATTCTGGCTGCTCTGTTAAGAAAATATTTAGAGACTTCCCTGGTGGTGCAGTGGTTGAGAATCTGCCTGCCAATGCAGGGGTTTTGATCCCTGGGCCAGGAAGATCCCACATACTGCGGAGCAGCTAAGCCTGTGCACCACAGCTACCGAGTCTGCGCTCTAGAGCCTGTGAGCCACAACTGTGGAGCCCGAGCACCTAGAGCCTGTGTTCCACAACAAGAGAAGCCACCGCAATGAGAAGCCCATACACCAAAACAAAGAGTAGCCCCTACTTGCCACAACTAGAGAAAGCCTGCACACAGCAATGAAGAGCCCTTCAAAAAAATTTAAAGGGGAAACAGTGAAAGGCTAAAGACTAATTAAGATGTGAATGCAAAAATTTTTGTAAGGACATACACTGGCTTAGACCAGAGGAGAAGAGGTGGTAAGGAGTGGTTGGACTTGAGTGTTACGCACACAGGATCTGTTCAGGAATTGGATGTAAAATGAGAGAGAATCAACAAAGACCCTCGGGTGGTGTTGCTAAAGGTTGGGAATGTTGCGAAAGAGTGGATTTGCTTGGGTGATCTGCAGTTCACTTTTGCTCCTTTTGAGTACCTTATCTCCACTAGATATCCAAGTGGAGATGCCAAGCAGATTCAGTGTTACCCGGTATTTTGTGTGTATGTAATTACATATTTACCAAATCCTAATGAGCCAAAAACTATGGAAAGTCCTATTTGCAGCTGATGAAATATGTTTTCTCATCAGATGTCAAGCTATTTTTGCTGCCTTTGTTGTCTACACTGTAAGGACACTGGTTTCTACTTGATTCCCTAAAGTGCTTAATTCACCATTTCTTCTGTAGAGGTGGATGTAAGTAATCTTTTACAGAAAAAAGGCCATGAATAACAACAGAAAGTTCCTCATATTCTCACCTGATTTTCAGGAGGTCAACAAGAAATCCAAAGAGAGAAAGAGACAGGAATGTGAAATTAGCAAACGTCCAAAAAAAGAAGAAAAAATCAAAGGAGACTGATTCTTTCACTGAGAGTAATAGAGAGTAAATAAATGTTTGTGACTATCAAGGACCTTTTGTATTAAAGGGGGTGAAAACAAGCTGCTTGTTTCTGGTGATATTATTAGCAGAACACTTCCTCTGAAAGTCTTGCTAGTTAAGGCTGTAAAAGGAGCAACAGATAAGCTGGAGTGCTCACAACTTAGCAACAGCTTGGAAAGTATTGTCAATAAATGCTCCAGTTTGAAACGGGGCCAAGTGATAGGATGTGATAATATTATACAATTGAAGCAGCACTTCAGTATCTAATCTTGGGATTAGAGAAGATCTGGGGGTTCACACCACTGAAGCCATGTCAGGATGGAATTTATAGCTCTTCTCCATTGATATTAATAACAGCCGCAGATTAGTGGAGGCAGACTTTGATACAGTTTACGGCAACATGTCTATGATAAAGTGTGGAAACTTGCTCTTTATACCAGGAGGAAAAAAAAAGACCCACCTCCCAAAAGCATTGTAATAGGAACAAAAGCATCTGGTTCCCACTATCACCATGTTTTGTATAAATGTTTCCAAAGATCTAGTTCCTTGATAATGGCTCTTGGTAAATTCATTTAAGAAACATTTGGCCCTACACCAGCATTTCCCTACACAACAATGACTTTACACGTGAGAGAGTCATTCGCCCACCCAGCCTTTCATGGTTAGCATAATATTGAGATAATTTGCATTTAGTTCATAGTAGGCAAACAGGAGATCCCATGGACGTATGTTACCACTTCACAAACAGCTGACCAAGAAGCCAGGAGGGAAGTAAGGAGGTGACCATGAGAGGAAGAAAAGGATGAGAGAAGGGGAGCGAGGAGAGGAATGGAGTGTGAGGGAGAAGACAAATTGGAAACAGAAGCTTGAATGGGAAACTGCCATTTTAGAAAGTAATCTTTTGAATTCTGTTTCTTAAGTCGTGCCTAGAAGCTGTCCAAACTACAGCCAAATAATAAGATTATGTCTGATTCCCCATCCTAGCACTGTCAGCCTTGGTTAGTGTGATGTCTATAATGCATTTGGTGTGGTTACTTTTTGTTTTGTAGCAGCAGCAGGAATCCTCTACATTAGACATAAATTGTTTACAGGTTTTTTTTTCATTGCCGAATTTGCATGGAAATTTCAAAGTGAACATTTATACTTCATAAATGGTTCTTTTTTTTTTCAACCCAACTGACAGATATAACTACTCCAACAGAAATGAAAATCACTACACACAACCAATAATTCTCTTTCATAATAGTTACAGGAGACTTCATGTTTTATGGTAATTTTATATAGGCATGAGAGAAACTGCTCATTTTTCTGCTAAAAGTATACCACTCACTGTTTTAATAATGTTAATTAATAATAATAGTAACCAAGACCAACAAAAAATAAGTTTACACTTGGAAAGCTTGATTTGATGCCTCCTTTTTTTTTTAAGATGATTTTCTGTCCTTTTTTTTCATTTTATCTCAGGAAATATTTACTTATGGATTCAACACACATAGATATCAGAAGAAAATAGATTTATGGCTAAGGCATATGACATTGACATTAATTTTTCAGCTAAATTTCACTCTTTTTAATTTTTTTCCATTGGGGACAAAATCTTTTTTATCCTTTTGTTTCCTAAGAATGTTAACAGGACTAGTTAGTAAATGTTGGTGATTTCCAAATGATCTATCCTTCACAATGTTGCTACTACTAGTAGTTCTAATAGTTGTTGGCTTGATAGGACCATAAAGGAATAATTAGCTCATTTTATGGGCCTTATTCTTAGCAATGGGAAATTAAGTCTAAATCCTGTGTTGGATATGGAGAATATAAAGTCCACACTACTGATAGAAAAAAAGTTTTAAGATATATGCTTTGATTTCTATCCTAGGTCCTTAAGCAATTTTTCTTTTAAAATTTTTCTTTAAAGTAGTTACACTCACATCTGGATGTACACTCACAAACTGAGATTGCTTACGCTGCCTTAAGTCAGATGAGGTGGCAAATAGAAGTAATGTCAGTTATTTTTGTTGTTATCCTTAATATTGTACAAAACACATTTTGATAAAAAAAAAAAAAAAGAGAGAGCAGTGAGAAACATAAAATGAATCAAGAGAGAAAATCTTCCTGGCATTATTGTACTTGGTCACTGTCTTCAGTGCAAATTTTAATTATCATCTCAAGTGTTCTGGCAGAATTTTGTCATGAATTAGCTTTGAACATTTCACTCTTCTGAAACAAAGACTCTTGGACTTCAGTCTTCTAGCCCTGTAAATCTGCAGTGTTTCTTTTTTTGTCAACAAGCGTGCAGAAAATCTTAAAAAGACACATTTATTTCATTTATGAGAAATTAAATCCAGATTTAAAGCTCTTCTCTCACCCACTACTGTTGGCTCCTTTCAGAATGAGTCTGTGGTGGTGCTGGGCCCCAGGAAGCATTGTAACATGTGTTGGCAATCTTGCAAACCAAATTTAGAGTCCCTTAGATTCAATATCAGGATATTTATTAGGAGTAATGCTTGCCTTGAGCTCTTTCTGTGCGTTGATGTTAAGCCACTGGCGGTGCTTCTACGGTGAGTTTTCTTGTTTATCCCTGATGCTGTTTAATGCAAAGCTAATCCACTTCCTAGGACATCCCACTGAGGACAAGTCACTCTATTAATAGCTAGCAGTCTTGACTGTGATTTCCAGCTGGGATATAGAACTAGGGTCCATATTGTCCCGGCAGCTTTCGTTTATACAAATCAAAATTGTCTTGAGATAACAGGAAAAAGATAAAATGGAAGAGTAGTTTTCTCTTGTTATTTTTGACGTCTTGCTGCACTTTGTTTTAAATGTACTTAATTTGTTCTGAATTGCTCTTTGAAACAGTTCCTACTATTTTTAGTACAGAGCCAATCATAATTCAAAAACTGCAAAACAGAAGACCTTAGTTGCTTAACAATATTGATTTACTTATTCCACTTAATGTGCTTAATGTGCTGATACATGTTTAACAACTGGCTCTCCAGAAAAGACAAACAAAAATGCAAAACACACTTTGTATTATTTACCAGTTTCCAGGGTATGGATTCTCCCACCATGATCATTGCCAATCTAACAGCCTGAGGTCCACTGGCTTTTAATATTCCTAAAAAGTTAGCAACAGGCTCTGGCAATGGCTGAATCCCACACACAACTGGAAAAATACTGTGTTATGGATGTGTCTTCTATGTTAGTAAGTACAGTCCTCTAATTAAATGGCTGGAAATTATGCTAACCTTCAAGAGAACATAACAACACTCTCTACGAGAATAGATTGATTGGAATGACCAGCTCTTTGAGTTACATCATAAAATCCTGGAATTTGTGAGCTAGGAGGACTCTTGAGAACCTCTGGTTCCATATATCCATGCTGAAGAAACTGAGACTCAGAGAAGAGAGAGTCATTATTGCAAGGTTGTAATGGCAGTAATAGGACTCATACTACATCTGCTGGGCCTCGGCTCAGTGTTCTTTCCATTAATTATTTTCATTGCTTAATTAATGGCTCATAGAGATGATTTTGAGTTGCCTGTGTTTTCCTTGGCCTTGAGAGAGATGGTTTACTGCTAAATTGTTATAATCAATTGTTAAACCTCAGGAGGGTTAAGGCATGAGCCAATAAATGATTTCTCATTTCTTTAGTGAGTATAAATAATGATTGAGCAATCTATAGTAAATCCTGCAGAAAGAAAATGTGCCCTTATAACTATAATGTTTCTATTTTATCACTTCAGAGTCCAGCCAAATATGCAAACGAATGGCATCTTTTAATCCAGAGTTTTGATCTTTCATAACTTTTAACTAGAAACCCATTCTCATGTTTGTGCTATAAAGCCCCTAGCAGGTATATATGCCTTTAGCTGTTATTACCCTGTATAAATCTTCTACTAAAAGATTACTAGATTATTTAACCTCCAAGTTAGTTTTCAACATGATACTTCTCTGTTTAAAATGAACAACAAAAAAAGTCGCTGCCTTTCATCTAACCCGATAAATCCAAAGGCCTTTCCCTCAAGCCCTGATGGCAAGGATCAAACATTGTTTGCTTATCAATATCCTTAGTGTCACCACAGTGCCTGGCCCTAGCCCACATGAGTAGTCATGTATTGTCTTATGTACGCGTACATTCTCTGTACGTGGGAGCTAAGATCCTCACTTTACATCTGGAGAAATAAATGCAAGTAACTTTCCCAAGGACTCATAGCCATTTACTAGCAATGCCTGGATTTGAACTCATCTTTTCAGACTGTACTTTAACCACCACACAGTGCGACTTTGTTGAATACTTTTGACAGCCCTTACCTAGCATGGAATGTTCTCCACAGTGTGGTACAAGCCCATCTCCCTGTTTTCTCTCTCTAAGCCTCTGGATGAAGTCTTGATTTCAGGCATCCTAGTCCTCTCATTATGATCCAAATGGGCTCCAAAAATCTTCTGTCTTTGCCAAAACTGTTTCCCTTGCCCTTGTCATTTGAATTTCCCTTCTTTACCCTCAAAAACGTCCTAACCTTTCTTTCAGGCTGTTAACCATCTTGGCTTCTCCTTCTCAGAGTGTGCTCTCTTTTCGTGAACTCTATACCTTGCTTTGTACTGCTGGTTGTCTTTTCTGCATGTCAGGCCTCCCCAGGCACTTGGAATGGGGACAATGCATTACACGTCCTTATGTTATCCTTATGTAATCTGTACAGTGCCAGAACAAGTTTTATGTTTATTCAGTAGATGTTGATGATAGTTTTATTTGTCAATTATGCAGATCTTTGTAGGCATTTCACTGCACCTAGAAAGTGAAATATTGGGCGTTTCAAAATGCCTTTGACAAGTTGAATGATGTCTGATAGAGACAGCAAAGGATTCACCCGTGAGGAGAACTGTCCTAAGGACAGAGACTGAACACTTCTGAGTGAGGCAACAGTAGCAGAAAAATAATGGGATTAGAGTGGATAACAAGCTAAATGGGAATCAGCAGTGTGCCTTTACGCACCGTGCGTAAATAAAAGCACAGCAGGCAAGAGGTCCCTGCTAATCCTTTTACTAGATTTTGCATAGGCCAAGCTTTCTTAGGAATAATTCACCGGATTCTGAATTGTTCTCTTTCCACTGAAGTGATGAGGAAGGGACTGTAACAGTAGGGATTTAGATGATATATTAGAAAGATAATAGAAAAGAAAGGAAGCATAAAATTCATTCAGCTTTCTGCCCTTTGAAAATCATTTAACCCACAGCCATGATTTTGCAAAGAACTCCTCTCAAACCAAACCAGAGTGGGTGTTAGACTTGTCTCCAGTCTCTTTGCAGTTCAAAAATCTCTGTTGTCAACACTGTTTTGGCTCTATAAACCTGATGATCAGGAACTTCCACACAAGACTGAATCTCAAACTGTATTGCCATACTGCATTCTCTGTCCAGAGGATGGGTTCATTTGCAAGCAAGCGCCAGCCCTGGGGGCCTACAGAGCTCCTGGCTTAAGTCTGTGTTTACATATACCTTAAGGAAATCCTTGTACCTTTGCCTTTGAATTGCTAAATCAAACTGTTTTTAGCCCTCCTGAAGCTTGTGCACTTAATGAAAATGATTTAGTGTGGAAAGGTGACCCTTTTAGTCCTATGAGGAAGCCTGGTTGAGTTGCGTGATGGTGATGATTAAGTATTTTGGATGCTTGTGAATTTCTGAAGTTTCACTTCTAGTATGACTTGTTCTTTCGTATAGTACTGTAACAAATATGTGACTAACCTTTATGGATTTGGCGACATTAGAAGCATTTTACACTCATGCTCTCGGATAACAATCTTTTGAAGTGGTATTATTATATTTATTTTAGTAGATGAGGAAACAGAATTTAAGTACCTATCCTATGAGAAACAGCTAATAATGTCTGACATTATGCTCCTTCTAATGTGTAATTGAGCCACACATAAACTTTCTCTTTGACCAGGTCAGTGGATTTGATCGTAAATGATCTGATTTTTTTCACAAGTTAAGACTTGTAGCAAAAACTTTCAGCAAAGAAATATGTGTCACGTGCTCACGTGGATAAGTAGAAGGAGTCTAAACAAGACAAAAATAAGATGAGCTACAATGTGTCTTGTACTTTTATAAAATAGAAAATGGGAGGTGTTAATAAAAGTGCTAATAAAGCATCTCTATTAAGGAGGTCTTTGTTAGGGAAAAACAGCATAAAGTTACAGTGAGGAGTAGTTTTAGGAATCACATCTAGTAATTCAAATTTATAAACCTTTGAATTCCATAGTACTGTTTTTATTATTAGCATCCTTACTACCATAGGTGGTATTTTTTATTTACCTTGTCATCATTTCCTGTTTCCATTAATGCTCTGGAGTTTTCTTGAAGTGCTGATCATTTCACTCCAATAGGCCTAATGGTGGAGTAACTTTACACTAACCCTCCTTAAAGGGCTGTGCTTTGACATACTAATTTTTCACAGGCCAAAGCTGCAGCCTGCTAAAAGGAAATGCATTCCTTCCAGGCTCCAATGGTGGATTCAAGCTCAGATGACCCTTTGACATGTTACAGGCATTGACAAGGTGCTGTCCCCTCTCTGGACACAATCTAAACATTGATCCCAATGAACAGGGGAGAACCCTAGATAAGCAGGGAAAATGTGTTTATAGACATTTTCAGGTCATTCAAGCTATATTACTCAAGGCTAAATACTTATACTTTTAGAGAGTAGGCGGTGGGGTTGGGGGTGGGGAGGATTTCTACCAAACCCAGCTAAATATTTTTAAAATCCTTTAGGTACTTTATTAGGTTAGTTAGATGCAAAGCATATCTGTTCCCTGTTAGGTGGTGATGAGGCTTATACTGACGGCGATGGGATAACATTAGGTTGTAGCAAATAAAATTCTCCTTTCACTTAGATACTTTGGCAACTTTTAAAGAAATAAGCATTAGTGTAAAAGATGCTTCAGAGAACATAGACTGCGCTAGAGAGTTGCTTTGGATATGTTTAAAAATTCTAAATCATTTTTGAAATAAAGGGCTATAATGATTCTTATGTTAATATAAGGATTTAATGCTTTATATTCCTGTGCTGACAACTATGGTCTAACTGTTTATACATCTGGAGAACTGCAGTTCTTAATAATCTCAGCCTCAGTAAGTATTTGCTTATTCTGATGGCTTTATAGGTTCAAAATTCCAGGTAAAATATAAATTTTCTAATATAAAAAAATAGCTATGTACATATGAACATATGTTTGTTTTATAGAATTTATTTTAGAGAGCTTAGCAGTGAGCCAGAAACTTTTCCTAGAATGTAACTTCCATTAGGATGAGGATTTTTGTCTCCTTAGGTTTTTTTTTTATCCCTAATGCCTGACATATGGTTGATGCTTAGTAAATATTTTTAAATGAATGAAAATTCACTCAAGGAGTATTTATTCAACACAGTGTAGGAAGGAGTTTGCCTGGCATGAAGACTTGCATGGCTGGGCAGTGGGTGTAATCTTATTGTGAATGTGGATACATGAGACCCTCTTAGATAGATACTATTGTACAATCAAATCATATGAGTAACATTCCACCTTCATCAGGCAAACTTTTGATTATAATTGACTTCCCACGTTGATTGACTACAGGTTAAAACCACCATAATGCGAGGAAACCATTGTCTAGTGTTGTTACTTTGAAAATCACTATTCTTATTATAAGATAGTGAACTAACATTGGTACTATAGTCAGCTACTTCTAGAACTTGGTAATGTTAGTCTGTTCCTGGGAGACAGTCCATATATAGAGTTGTGTGATATACTAAATACTGCATAAGGATACAAAAATATATATACTCCTGTTCTTTAAAGAGGAAATCAGATTGAGGCACAAGTGAGGCTTAATCCTAAGTAAACCATCTACTGTAAATACGTGTCAGTGCATTTATGTGATGCAAAATGTGTATATGTGAGCCAAGGAAGAATAGAAGTAAAATAGAGAAAGGCTTTCTGGAAAAAGAAAATGAAAATAGATTGGCCTCTAAGAAAGAGGAGAATATCACAGGTAGTGAAAATGCTGTGGATAGAAGTTGTTAAACTGGAAGAAGGAGGTTACATGCAGGATAAGTCAGGTAGCTTTGCTTAAACATAGCAAAGAGTCTGTGTTAGGAAAAATCAGATATGAGGTAGATGTGACAGATAGAGTAAACAAGAACATATTATCAAATAGAGGACAATGGATAGAGAAACTTAAATAGCATCTGTGATCACAAAGATTTTGAAGATTCATATGTAGTTTTATAACTAAATATTAGGTGCTCTGGTTATTTGTTGCTGCATAACAAACCACTTACCCATGAGATGGTTTAAAATAGCAACATTTAATTATTTTTCACGTTTCTGTTGATTGACTAAGGCTCAGCTGGATGACTCTTCTGCTGGTTTTCACTTGGGGACCAAATGGTGGCCATGACCAGAACATCATAGATGGCTTCCAGTGCCTTGGGAGGGATGGCTGGACAGTTGTGTTCAAATGGCATGATCAGATGGCTAGGCCTCTTTATATCTTTATAGAGTCTCCTTTGTCGCACTCTTTCTTTGTGGTCTTTCCGCATGGTATCTCTATATGGTTTTCTCTATCAGGTTAGCTGGACCTCTTACAAGGTGGCTCAAAGCCTCCCAAAAGTGCATGAGAAGATGCTGCCAGGCCTTTTTTAAGGCTTAGGTCCAAAATAGAATGGTGTGTCACTTCTACCATATTTCTATTGGTTGAAGGCCATCACAGTATTCAATGTGGAAGCAGATGACACAAAGATATGAATAGGTGCATCGCTTATTACTCATTGGGAGCCACCTTTGGAAACTAATTATTACAGTAGGTGATTTCAAGTCATCCTTCTCATCAGCATCATCACGACTGCAGCAACAACACAGATACACTATTTATCAGGCCCTTATTATATGCTAGGCACTATTCTTAACACTTAACCTGTATTTATTTATATCTGGAGGAAAGCAATATTATTATCTGAATTTTATAGATGAGAAAAATGAGACCCAGAGAAATTAACTTGCTCAAGATTATATAGCTTGTAATTTGAACCCAAGCAATCATACTTCAGAGCCTGTACTAGTGAGTGCAACACTGCATTGCTTCTCTCATAAAGGTGTAAAATTCCATATGTAAATCTCTCTCTATATAGCATCTGAAAGTCTCTGCTAAATAACAAAGTGTCAGAAAACATTTAAAAATAACATGACAGCCCTGAAGATTTTTACCACTATTCCCAAAATGCTTCAATTTAGCTCAGCAGATTCAGCTCCATTTGATGTGCAAAGAGTATGATATTAAATGTCAAGGTTGATTTTGCCAAAGTTGAAGGGTTCTGATGTTGCCCAATTTCAGGAAGTGATGCGCTTTGTAGGTTATGTGAGTGAAATCCCCTGGAGATGTGAAGTGTGCCGTTGACCACGTGGACCACAATATGCATGTGATCCCTAGCATTGTTCAATGTGACCAATATTTCAAATTGACAGTCTATTACTTCAGACCTGGCATTTTAGGCTAAAATTTACCAAATCAACATCTAGGTAGCCATCTTTTTTTTTTTTTTTGGTAGTTTTGTTACTGATGTCTTTGTTTATACTAATGTATGATACAGAAATTATAAAGATATTTCTTCATCGAAGTATATACATTGCGCTTTGATTGTTTGATCTGCTTAGCGTCAAGAGCTCTGGACTTTGAGCCAGAGAAAGGGGGGTTAAGCCCAGGCATTCTGTTATTAGTTGTGCTACTAAATAATCCCTTGATTCCTCTAAATTTGAATATAGCTGGGTAACCATGTCATTTGGTGCCACCAACATGTTTCCCCATCTATAAAACAGGGATGATAATCCTTAGTTTCAAAGTTCTGTGAAGCTGAAATGAATATGCAAAGATTTGTATGCTAAATAGTTTCATATAAATTTATACAAATACAAGGTAGTGTTAATGATAATTGAGAAAAAAATATAGCTGAATTGATGTTTTATAGTAATTGACAGAAACCACTTCAATTATATCAACTGATTAGCGTAGTGATTGCTCTGGCATAGTGTATATATTAAAATAGCCTAAAAAGTTTCAGAAAAAAGGAAATTTTCTTTGAAAACAAACTTTACTCAGTTAATCTCAGCTATTCAAAATGTCTTTATTAGTTTATGATGGTTTTCTTTAATTTCCATAGGGCGTCTATTACGTGCCAGGCGTTATACTTGGCTAGCACTGGCCAAGAGAGCTTTCTGTGATGACAGAAATATTTTACATCTGCACTGTCTAGTAGAACAGTTATCTGCCACATGTGTCTATTGAGAGCTTGAGATGTGGCTTTGGCAACTGATGAACTGAATTTTTAATTTAATGTAATTTAAATTAATTTAAATTTAAATGTAAGTAACCATATATGTATGGCAGCTACTGTGCTGAATGATTCAGCACTAGACATTGCATCATTGTATCCCACCGTCCTTCATCTCCTGATTGTCTTTTGGGAAAGCGTGCACTAGGAGTCATTCATCTGTTAGTAGTGATAGATCTTGTTTATCCTTCCTCTTTGACTTGATGCTTTTTTAGTTAAGGGCCCATTTTTAAGGCTGCTAACAAATGTTACTGAGGCCACCTGACCTAAAGGAGTACTGGCAATTACGGCTCTCTCTAGGCATGGGGGGCTCATGAATTTCAGCCGGATTCTCCTCAAATGCCAGCCAATATAACAAAAAAATAAGACTAACTGGATGCTCAATCCCCTAATCATAGTTTGAGGGAAAAAAAGAAATAATATACGATGGGTAGCAAAGGAGCCACTCTAATAAGGACCCAGCATTAGAGTGGGAAGAACTCAGTGGCTTCTTGTATCTTACATGGTTTAATTTTTTAGCTTTGGAAAAATTCAAAATTCATTTTGTTATGCTCTTTTCATTTAATTTTTAAACTCTAGGAAAATTCAATCCATATGTTTCTGATCAGTGTAGACATAACTCATTGAAATGTGTTTGGTAAGAGTTGTTTTGAAGAGATTCCAGAAATCCTGTGCGTCTTTTGAATCAGGAGAAAGACTGCATCAGTTTTACATAAAACTCCCATCTGGCCAGAGGTGCTTTAGCAGGCAGTCCGGCCATCCACCAGGCCAGTTGAGCACTGAGGCAATTCCCCTCCTCCATAGCTAATATACAAATATAAGAGTATTTATATAGAATACCATATAGAATATGTTATCTCTCTGTATATACAATACAGGACTCAAAAGGGTCTGAGAATCACCTAGCTCTCTCCTGTCGGTGTTAAAAATGAGGAAGCTGTGGCTCAGAGAGCAACAGCAGTTTGTGCAAGGCCTTCAGTGTGGTTTATGATAGAGCTGGAACTCTGGCCACATGGTTGCTGACCGTGGATGGTTTTCGACATAGCAGACAGTCCCTTTTGCAGTCTTTAAAAGTCAGAGTAGTGGTGGATAGAAAACTACCTTAAAGTACCTTAGAAAGGTACCTTAATTACTTTGGTGTTATTAAGAACATCTTTGGTAATAACTGTAAATGGAAAATAACATTAAAATTTTTTATAAAAAATAAAAAAAAAATTAAAAAAAGAACATGCAAAGACACTTGTAATTTTATATAATTTTTCCTCGAATGATACATGATTTATTAATGTAATGATTCAATGAAATATGTGTGTATGTCCAAGTTATTGTCAAAAGAAAAATTATATTTTAATTGACATAAAAGTAGAGACGCTTCTTATACTGAACATCTCATGGAAAATTCCTCTTGGCAGCCAGCTATTTTTCAACCAAAGTTAAATGAAAATAAGAGAAAAGATTTTGCCTAATCACTTTTCAGAGGAAAAGAAGTGGAGCCATATGCTATATGATTTGTTAACATAGAAGCTTATGGGGTGATATGATATAATCCAAGGGATGAATTGTGATTCAGTTCACACCTGACGCTATGAGATCTGAAGGCTTTTTTGGGGTTTTGTTCTAGGGATTTTAGAGAAGAGGTGTCACTTAAACTCTTAAGTGCTATCAGTTTGTCTGGGGAATGTCTGTCTGAAGGAATCTTCCTGTCTCTAAATTCTTGTCTGTTGCTGTCATCAGTTCAATAGCATTATAGCTCCCCTCTAAAAATTTATAAGCTAGCAAAGGCTGACGCTGGGAAGATAAAAAACGCTCATTGTGTTATCTATCATTTGCCTGCTTCGGAGATGTTTATACATGAAGGCTTTTTGTACAGCGGCTACTCAAGCTCCTGACAATTTACAAATGCCATCCTAGATAGATTAAAAAAATTAACCTTAAGTAGACTGAGGGTTTGGGGAATGAGGATGGGAGGTTTTGGGTACAGCCTCTCTGTGTGTTTGATTCATGGGGTAAGAATCTGAGTATTGGGAGATCATCGTTCCGGTCCACAATCTTCTACTCGATCTGTGACTCTGAACAAGTCATTTAATCTCCTGTGCTCATTCTAGTTTCTCAGTTTTTAAAGAGGAGAGGGAAATTCCACAAAAATTAAAGTGCTATTAATAATTATCAATATAATACATTAGAAACTATAACACCATTTGTTAAAGATCAGATGTTGTTACAAGGAAAAGTTTAAGTTTAATCTTATGCAGGAAGGCTGGTTGAAAATTAAAAAATGAGGCTCCCAATAGTTTCAGAATACAAAAACAGAAGGAACCAAAGACACTACAGATAGAATTAAGGTTAAGAAAAAAGGCCTCACAAAGGAGCGATGGGAATAGGAAAGGCTACTATGGTGGAAAACATCTTAAAGTAATAATAAAAGCGGGCATATTTTCTTTAATTTAAATTTAAAATATGTGATATTTGGGGAAAGAAGAAAAGATGAGTATAACAGAAATGTTATAGATATTAAAAATTGTATAAATTATCATAAATATACTAAGTAAATTTTCTCTTTGATGACTTCAATGAGATGTAAAACTCTTTAAAGAAATATATTTACTAATATTAATGATATAATCAAACGTACAGAGATTATATTTATAATTTTGTGGTTGTAATAAATCATGTTAAAATTGATGAATTTAGAGATTATTTGAGGGTTTTAAATTTTTCATGATAGATGTACCTAGTAGGCCAGCTTCAATTCAAATATATCTCCTCATTTATACATCTTGTTAAATATTCATGTTATTTTCACATGCTAGTGAACTGCTTTTTCACCTCTGGTAATTTTATTACCATGATTGGATTTGCTATAACCTCAACTCTAAGGAAGAAAATAAAGACTTCAATAATGTCAAGTAAAATAGCATGCCTGTAACGTACTATTATTGTTTCATAGTCACATTTAATGATAATTATTCTTTGGAGCACTTTGCATCATGTGGTTTCTGTAGAGCTACGTGTGATTTAGTGACAATGGATTTCTTTTTAATGATTACAGATTTAAAGGATTACTGAACCCTTCAGATTTTAAAACAACAGAATACCCAAGAAGATTTTATTTTCAACTCTTGTTTACTTCCTAAATCATGCATTAATGTGATGTTTGGAAAATGAGCTAAATATTCCAGTGCTAAACTGGAGCCATCTAGAATGTGAGTTAGAAAAGTGAAAACAAATTGCCCACGTGTCTTGGAAATGATGTGTTATACACAAATGCATTTATAAATAAAACATATTAAAAATGGGTGTGTGATGTGGATGTACATCTGGTTAGGAAATAAACCTGTTTTTTGCATGCATGGCATGAACTTATGTAGAGTAAAAGGGTTAATGTGTGTAAAATACATAGTGCACTGCCAAGTACACAAATAAGAGCTACACAGTGTTTGCCACCACCACTTTCACCATCACCATCATCATTGTTTATTCACTCTCCTTCCTTCTGGTCTCTGACCTGTAAACTAAACAGATTCCTAGCTCACATATTTCAAGAACTGTCTTAAAACTATTCTTAGTTCTTTTTTCCTTTCACTGTTCCACACAGGCAGGAGACAATGTTGAGCCCGAAACAGCTGAATCCTTCTCTTCCTCTAGAATTAGGGGGAGCTGAAGGAGAGAAAAACTCACCTCTGCTATTTAGAATGCCAGCTTTTGAAACTGAGCCTGAGGATTTCAGCAATCTCTAGTCAACTAGTTTCTCTGTCTCTCAGAGGGGACATTTCTAGCATTATTCCCTCCTTCAGACCTCTATCCCAACTTGATCTTCCCTCTTTTAGCAAATGGCCTCATCTCAGTCTTTGCTGTAGAGGAAGCAAAGTGATTAGACTCATATGCACGCGTGCACACACGTGGTTAAAACCTGCCAACTTCTCTCATCAATGGCTCGAAAGAAGCTCTGTCTTCGCCCAGCCCAGTTTTTTTACCTTTCTTTTCTGCCTCAGGTAACAGAGGGCTCATATTCTTTCCTGGGCTCTCCCTTGCTATGCTCTTCTCAAGGTCTGTTTCATTTTCCCCCTAAATCTTGCTCTGTCATTCTCTATCTAGGATATTCAAAAATATGTCCCTTTTCCCTTTCGTTTTTTTCCTCTCAGACACTAAAAAAAAGACTATTCTCAACTTAAAAAAAATTAAAAATCCTTTCTCTCAAGGTAATCCAGTTCTTCACTGTCAGCTCTTTCATAAAAACCTGAAATTTTTGCTTATCCTGCTTCACTTCCCATTGATCTTCACCCTCACTCTACTGTCTCCAAAAGGCTAATCATGCAGCAGAGATTTTCTACTTGCCTGATCAATGGCCTCTGGTTGCTATTACCCCGATTAATCTCTCCGCAGTGTTTGGTACTGATGGATGCTTCTGCTTGCTTGCTTGCTTGCTTGCTTTCTCTCTCTCTTTCTTTCTTTTTTTCTTTCTTTCTTTCTCTTTCTTTCTTTCTTTCTTTCTTTCTTTCTTTCTTTCTTTCTTTCTTTCTTTCTTTCTTTCTTTCTTTCTTTCTTTCTTGTTTCTTTCTTTCTTCCTTCTTTCTTTCTTTCTTTCTTTCTTTCTTTCTTTCTTTCTTTCTTTCTTTTTCTTTCTTTTTCTTGTTTCTTTCTTTCTTTCTTCCTTCTTCTTTCTTTCTTTCTTTCTTCCTTTCTTTTTCTTTCTTTCTTTCTTTCTTTCTTTCTTTCTTTCTTTCTTTCTTATACATCTTTATTGGAGTATAATTGCTTTACAATATTGTGTTAGTTTCTTCTGTACAACAAAATGAATCAGCTATATTTATACATATATCCCCATATCCCCTTCTTCTTGAGCCTCCCTCCCACCCTCCCTATCCCAACCCTAAGTCATCACAAAGCACCAAGCTGATCTCCCTGTGCTATGCAGCAGCTTCCCACTAGCTATCTGTTTTACATTTGGTAGTGTATATATGTCAATGCTACTCTCTCACTACATCCCAGCCTCCACCCCCCTCCCCCACTGTGTCCTCAAGTCCATTCTCTATGTCTGTGTCTTTATTCCTGCCCTGCCACTAGGTTCATCAGTACCATTTTTCTAGATTTCATATATATGCATTAGCATACGGTATTTGTTTTTCTCTCTCTGACCTACTTCACTCTGTATGACAGACTCCAGGTCCATCCACCTCATTACAAATAACTCAATTTCGTTCCTTTTGATGGCTGAGTAATGTTCCGTTTTGTATATGTGCCACATCTTTATCCATTCATCTATCGATGGACATTTAGGTTGCTTCCATGTACTGGTGTTGTGAATAGTGCTGCAATGAACATTGTGGTACATGTATCTTTTTGAATTATGGTTTTCTCAGGGTATATGCCCAGGAGTGGAATTGCTGGGTCATATGGTAGTTCTATTTTTAGTTTTTTAAGGAATCTCCATACTGTTCTCTGTAGTGGCTATATCAGTTTACATTCCCACCAACAGTGCAGGAGGGTTCCCTTTTCTCCACACCCTCTCCAGCATTTATTGTTTCTAGATGTTTTTGATGATGGTCATTCTGACTGGTGTGAGGTGTTACCTCATTTTGGTTTTGATTTGCATTTCTCTAGTGATTAGTGATGTTGAGCATCTTTTCATGTGTTTGTTGGCAATCTGTATGTCTTCTTTGGAGAAATGTCTATTTAGTTCCTCTTCCCATTTGTGGATTGGTTTTTTTTTTTTTTTTAGCTTCTGCTTTCTTAAAGTCACTTTCCTCGGGATACTGTAACTTTCTTCCTTGCAGTGTCTGCTGCCCTTTTTTTGACCTCTCTGTTATAATGTCCTTATCTCCTGTAGTACTTCCTTTTCTTGCATCTGTCCCTTATATGGAACCAGTTTCCCAAATGTCCTTCTTTAGCTTTCTCTTGTTACTTCCCATTCTCTCTCCATGAGGGATCTTGTTTCCTTCCTTTACTCTGGTGGCCTGAACTCTTACACATTTTATATAGGAGATGAAAGTCTTGCATACATTTTACATACATTGTGTATACTTACAATATGCATCATAAATATATGTGGAAGTACTGTGAACTCCAGCCATCTGTCTACCAATGACCTATCTTCTCTCTATCATTGTTTCTCACTCTATTCCCTCTCTTGAACTACAGACACACTACTTACTGGCAATATGACCTGAATATCTTGAAGACTTCTGTCTTGTCATTGCTATTAGTATCCATTAATCCATCAAATTCTGTCAATTCTGTTTCTAGAAGGCCTATTATATCCACCCCTCCCAGATTCATTCATACTCCCAGTTTGAAAGTTCAGACTTCCTCCATTTCTTATTTGGACTATTTGAGTAATCTTGCCGTGTTTTAGTTTTTAATTTATTTTTGTTTTTGTTTATTCTGGAGCCACCAACTCCAAATAATTTTTTACCTTTCTAACTTAATTATTTTGCTAAAAAGTCAGAGACAATTAATATGACTCTTTTAGTAAAAACCTAACCTGATTCTATTTTTTTTTCTCTAGGATAAAAGCTAATTTTTTTAGCATGGCATCCAGAGAGTTCTCCAAAAACTGGCTTTAACCTGCATTTCCAGCTTTATCACTGTCATTTCCCTGTGCACACAAACATTGAGTACACAGGACTATGAAATTCCTTCCGTCCGCTGTCTCATCTCTAGGTTGAGTCTGATCTTTTTGCCAAAATGCATTCTCTTACCCTTATCTATAAGTTGCGTGGATAAAACATTAGAATAGTGCACATAGTAATCAATAAATGTTGAGTTTTTTTAAATCACATTTTGTTATTTTTCCCTAGTTTTAATAAACGCAGTGCTACCTCCTCTATTCTGTCTGCTCTGATTCTGCCGAGTTGGAATTCATCACTTTTTCCTCAATCTCCCATAGTACTTAATACTCTACACTACTTATGGATAGTTGCTTATTTGTGTGCCTTTCTCACTAAAGAATACAGACTGGAGTCAGAAGAACTCAGGTTCAAACTTAGCTTTACCATTTGCCAGCTTGGTGACTTTTCAGTCTACTTCGCTAAGACATGTACCGAGCATAACAACAGCACCTAATTTGACATTTAATGAATGTTTGTTCTTGTCCTGTTTCCCCTTCTCCCTCTCCTTTTATTCTCTATCATCTATCACAGTGTGAATAGTAAATGCTCAATTATTATATTGCTGTTGAACTGAATTGAAGAAAATTTATAGGAGGACCAACTCAGGTATCTTCTCTAGTAAGGCTTCAAGATTTAAGAAATCAGAATATTCACCTGATAGAATTTTGGAATTGTTAGCTCCATTCTAACTAACACATGGCAACTTTGCCTTGTTAATTATAATGACAGCATTATTGGGCACTGTCAGGATCAGTGTCAAACACTTTTATGCATCATTCATTTCATCCACACATTAACCTCACAAAGTAGGTGCTATGATCACATCTAGGGCCCTATGAAGAGCAGACAGTACAATTGGAATGTAAAACTAGGTAGTCTGACTTGAGTTAAGACCCTAATCTACTGTATTACATTAGCATCATGTCTGTTTCTGACTCAGTTCTCTCACTTCCTGTGTATCAGTTGATTAATTATAAAGGAAAGTATTAGCAAGCCGAGATTGACTATTTTGCAGAACTGGAAATACAGCCCCAGAGAGATGAAATTTGAATATTGAAACGTGAGGCTGATGGTAGGATTTGAAGGCACAATGGGATCAATGTCTAATAATCAAGAAGAACTTGGGCCATCAGAATAGTAAACCAAAGAGCAAGAAAAAGTATTCCATTGACCCATATACATACCACTCAACCCCAGTCCAATGGAAAATTTCCTCGTGTGCCTTGTGAAAAAGATGTGAATCAATGAGTCATTTACCACTGTATACCTATAGGACTTAATTCTGGTCCACTGGGTAGACAACCATGCATGATGACTCTAAAAGAAATGTGTGCTTCATGTGCTCTGCTTTGGGCAGAAAGATACATTTCCTTTCTTTATTTAAATAACGTGTAGTTAAATAAATATAAAATAATTTCTGAGTTTAGTGGTAGAATATTCTTCTTGCTGTAACAAAAACTGAATTTCAGAATATCAAAAGTTATGTGAAGAAAGTCGAGCATAATATGGGAATGTACAAATATTTCTCTCTGAGTCTGAAGAAAATGAGATTTTAGAAACAATATTTTTCTTTTTATATAATCTATTTACAATGCTTATATGTGCCATTTTGAAAAAAATAGAGTGCACGTTAAAAATAAGATGCACTCAGTTAAATTGTTGAATGCTGTGTAATTTTCCCCTAAATGAGATGTTGGACTTAATCTACCAATAGAATAGGTCATTCATACTCAAAAGCCCATGTCCAGATAGCAAAGAGGAATAGTTATTTAAGCATGAAAAGCATAGCTTATGGAGGATGATAGGGCAAAGGAAAGATTATAAAGGCTTTAAAATGTTTGTAAGGAAGAAAATAGAGGACAAAGCTCAAAATTTCAGAAAACCGGGAAGATGCTGCTACACATAGGGTGTTTTTACACACAGGGTGTTTTTGTTTCTTGGTTTAAATATGAGATAATTACCTTGGATTTTAAGCATTACTAGAATCTTAGGATCTTTTAATGTGTTTTTCTCAAATAATGCTTTGCTCTCTGTCCTTTGTAACTCTAGAATGCCAGGTGTCAGTTCGAATTGTAAACCCTCTTTACTCCAGTTTTCAAGTTGTTTTTTTTTTTTTTTCTCTTCTAAGACATTGCTAGTGTTTATGAACTCTTGTAATGCATGCCCACTTGGCTTTCTTTGAGAAGTAAACTGTTTATATGTGAAAGTTTTCATTGTTTATACCCCTCTTCACCAAAATGGACAAACGTGGCCTAAGCTGGCATTTCACCTTCAGGAAACAGACTTAGGATGGCAATCATGTTATACTAGAAAAGTTAGGGAAGAATGACCACTTACTAAGAAATCTATAAGTGACAATTGTCATCCATCACTTTCTCTATTATAAGATTTTCCTATTTGAGGGAAAGCTGAAAGGAACTCTTTATATTCTCAGGCTCCTTTAAACTGGAGAGTATAGTTTGGACCTTGTTAAAAATTTGAGACCAATTTTGCTTTAGTTTGTGAAATAATGAAGTGAGGGTACTTCTATATCTACGTTTGTGTGGATACTGCAGCTACTACATTGAGATCTGAAGATACTCGTAGATGCTTTGACCCATGAAAGTGTCACTAGAGTTTAATGTTTCTGATACTTTTGTCCAAAAGATGGTATAATTGAATACAGAATCACTGTTATATGATGGCATTGTTCTGTCTAATTTCAAAAATACCCTACCCTTAAACAAGCTACGCCAACACAGAAATTGGCAATGTTTTCTATTACATGCTTTTTGTGAAAGAAAAAACATATCTTCCATCAGTCAGGAAATACTGATATTTGCATTATTTATTGAAACAAAATTTATAGCGTTAATTTAAAACTGACAGTCAGTTCAGGTTTGCTAACCTGAATGAGGAAAGCTGTAATCATAACCTTTTGAAAAATCAGGGTTTCATTAGAATTTCAAAGTGATTAAAATGTTGTAAGTTTAGAGTTAAGAAAAATAAGATTTCCTAAGAAAATATGTCTACTGTTTTCTACATCTTTGTTAGAAAAATTTAGGAAATAGTGCAGTAAGTGGATGCCACACACAGTGCTTCCTCTTAGGAGACAGCCAGATCGCCTACCTTGTTTTCATAGCCTTCTGTACCTTGATGGCCAAGGGCACCATTTTCCCTGTTTGGAATTTGTACGGTCAAATAATTTAAAATGTGTCTTTGCTGATTTTCCCTTCAGCAAATTAAAGCTAACAGACTTTAACAGTAACATTCCAATAAAAACTAAACAGTAGAAAATATCTGGCCATAGGTAATACTGTTCAGTACATATTCATGTGAAACTATATTGATGTCTCTTTATCCAGCAACGAAGAAAGAGGTATTTCATGCACTGTCTTTTCCTAACCACTCAAGCTTACCCCTTTGTGTGCCAAACCATCTTATCTGTTTATTTTCTACTATTCTGAATTGTTTTTATAAACTACATTATGCATTTCCATGCTGTTTAACACACACGCTATAGCACTATATTTAACCTTTTCCTGATTACCTATGTTCATCATATTGAGTGAACACCCATTCCTATGTAGTAATAGATCTCAGTGATCTTTTTCTGTCACCTTTTTTAATGTCAGCCTGTTAATTGTCACTTCATTGCTGTCCGCATAACTGACTCTAAATTTCTAGGCCCACATCCCAGATTTCCATTCTATTTGTTATAATCTTTTGAGAGCTGGGAAGCCATGTAACAAAGCTTGAAGAGATTTCTTAATAAAAAAGAAATGCAAATTTATTAATAGAAATAAGAATAATAGTGGTACAGAGATGTAATATACGGCATAAGGAATTTGGTCAAAATATTGTAATAACTTTAGGGACAGATGATTACTAAATTTAGGGTGACCATTTTGTAATGTATGCAGATGTCAGATCACTTATGTAATATACCTGAAACTAATATATTATCATATATAAACTATATTTCAATTAAAAAAGTGATTCAGATAGGAAATATTAAGTTTCATGATTAACATTTGATCTAATATCCTTTGAACGTTTTCCTATGCATCTAAAATTTAAAAATTTTCAAGTTAATAAATCTCTGAAGGAAGGTAAAAAGATCACACTTCACTGAAACTGTTGCTTTGACTTGGGCCATGTTGTCAGGATTGGTCAGCAGGGTGGGCAGGAAGGGTCGAACCAAGAAAACCTTCAGTTCCCTCCATGAGTGCGACCATTTTTGAACGTCAGTGAGCAATTGGTAACAGCAAGAGCAAACACAGTGAAAGAAGTCATTCTGAATGTGGTAGTCAGGCAAGACTGGTGAGTTGGTTTGTTTTCAGAGTCAGAGCCAGAGATAAATATATCATGAATTCTGTATAAATGCTTTTTTTCCCTCTTAATTGTAAATACTTATGTAACTTATAGTTCTTAGGATCCTTCTGTTTTGAGGAAAAAAACCTGGATTCTTTATCCAGTGTGCAAAGGCACAAAAATACCCCCCCCCCCCAGGTTTATTGAGATATTGTTGACACAGAGCACTGTGTAAGTTTAAGGCATACAACAGGATTATTTGGCATACGTATATATTGTGAAATGACTACCAGGGTAGGGTTGGTAAACGTCTACCACTTCATCTAAGAAAATTTTTTCATTTGATAAATAAGCTGCAAATTCGTGTAAACAGGAACAATCATCAACAGAAAGACACTGGAACTCACCAAAAAACACACCCCACATCCAGAGACAAAGGAGAAGCCACAATGAGGTGGTAGGAGGGGCACAATTGCATTAAAATCAAATCCCATAAATGCTGGGTGGGTGACTCACAAACTGGAGAACAGTTTTACTGCAGAAGTCCACCCACTAAAGTTAGGGTTCTGAGCCCCACATCAGGCTTCCCAACCTGGGAGTCCAGCAACGGGAGGAGGAATCCCCAGAGAATCAGACTCTGAAAGCCAGCGGGATTTGATTGCAGGACCTCCACAGGACTGGGGGAAACAGAGACTCCACTCTTGGAGGGCACACAAAAAAATGTGCTCACCAGGACCCAGGGGGAAGGAGCAGTGACCCCATAGGAGACTGAATCAGACTTACCTGCTGGTGTTGGAGGGTTGCCTGCAGAGGTGGGGGGCAGCTGTGGCTCA
The DNA here is from genome assembly GCF_030028045.1 of Hippopotamus amphibius kiboko. NCBI lineage: Eukaryota > Metazoa > Chordata > Mammalia > Artiodactyla > Hippopotamidae > Hippopotamus > Hippopotamus amphibius. Next base: position 83,260,230 of record NC_080198.1, read on the forward strand.
CCAAGGAGACAGGGGCACTGGCAGCAGGGGTTCTGGGAAGTGCTCATTGGTGTGAGCCCGCCCAGAATCTGCCATTAGCCCCACCAAAGAGCCTGTAAGCACCAGTGCTAGGTAGCCTCAGGCCAAACAACCAACAAGGTGTGAACATAGCCCCACCCATTAGCAGACAAGCAGATTAAAGTTTTACTGAGCTCCGCCCACCCAGCCCTACCCACCATCAGTTCCTCCCATCAGGAAGCAGCCACCAGCCTCCTAGATAGCTTCCTCCACAAGAGGGCAGACAGCAGTATCAAGCAGTATCAGCAGTATTTCGTCTTATGGAACTGAAAACCACAGCCACAGAAAGATAGAGAAAATGAAAAAGCAGAGGACTTTGTACCAGATGAAGGAACAGGATAAAACCCCAGAAAAACAACTAAATGAAGAGGAGATAGGCACCCTTACAGAAAAAGAATTCAGAATGATAGTGAAGGTGATCAGAACTTTGAAAAAAGACTGGATGCAAAGATCAAAAAGTTTACCAAAGACCTAGAAGAATTAAAGAGCAAACAAACAGAGATATGCAACACAATAACAGAAATGAAAAATACACTAGAAAGAACCAATAGCAGATTAACTGAGGCAGAAGGGCGAATAAGTGACCTGGAAGACAGAATGGTGAAAATCACTGATGCCGAAAAGAATAAGGAAAAAAGAATGAAAAGAATTGAAGACAGCCTAAGATACCTCTGGGACAGTGTTAAACACACCTACATTCACATTATAGGGGTCCCAGAAGTAGATGAGAGAGAGAAAGGACCTGAGAAAATATTGGAAGAGATTCTAATTGAAAATTTCCCTAACATGGGAAAGGAAATTGCTACCCAAGTCCAGGAAGTGCAGAGAGTCCCAGGCAGGATAGACCCACGGAGAAACACGCCAAGACATGTAGTAGTCAAATTGACAAAAATTAAAGACAGAGAAATGTTATTAAAAGCAATAAGGGAAAAACGGCAAATAACATACAAGGGAACTCGCGTAAGGGTAACAGCTGATTTCTCAGCAGAAACTCTGCAAGCCAGAAGGGAGTGGCATGATATATTTCAAGTGATGAAAGGGAAGAACCTACAACCAAGAATACTCTACCCAGCAAGGATCTCATTCAGATTCGAGGGAGAAATCAAAAGCTTTACAGACAAGCAACAGCTAAGAGAATTCAGCACCACCAAACCAGCCATACAACAAATGCTAAAGGAACTTCTCTAAACAGGAAACACAAGAGAAGAAAAGGACCTACAAAAACAAAAATAAAAAAAACAATTAAGAAAATGGTAATAGGAACATACATATTGATAATTACCTTGAATGTAAATGGACTAAATGCAGCAACCAAAAGACACAGACTGGCTGAATGGATACAAAAAAAAGATCCTTAGATATGCTGTCTACAAGAGACCCATCTCAGACCTAGGGACACATACAGACAAAGTGAGGGGATGGAAAAAGATATTCCATGCAAATGAAAATCAAAAGAAAGCTGGAGTAGTGATACTTATATCAGATAAAATAGAGTTTAAAATAAAAAATGTTACAAGAGACAAAAAAGGACATTACATAAAGATCAAGGATCAATCCAAGAAGAGGAGTTAACAATTATAAATATATATGCACACAATATAGGAGCACCTCAATACATAAGGCAAATGCTAACAACTATGAAAGAGGAAATGCAAGGCAGAAATAGAGACACAGGTGTAGAGAATAAACACATGGACACCAAGTGGGGAAAGCGGGGAGGGTTGGGGGGGAATGAATTGGGAGATTGGGATACCAAATTGTACACTCTAAATATATGCTTATTGTCTGTTAACTGTATCTCAATAAAAGTTCTTAAAAAAATTTGTGAAAACATAATTCTTTTGGAGAACTATATTAAGCTTTCATTTAAAAAAAATTTTTTTTATTTTTTTGGCTGCGTTGGGTCTTCGTTGCTGCTCGTAGGCTTTCCCTAGTTGCAGCAAGTGGGGGCTACTCTTCCTTGCAGTGCGCAGGCTTCTCATGGCCGTGACTTCTCTTGTTGCGGAGCACAGGCTCCAGGCATGTGGGCTTCAGCAGTTACAGCACATGGGCTCAGTAGTTGTGGCATGCAGGCCCTAGAGAGTGCAGGCTTCAGCAGTTGTGGTGCGTGGGCTCAGTAGTTGCCGCACGCAAGCTCAAGGGCATGCGGGCCTTGGTAGTTGTAGTGAGCAGACTCTGTAGTAGTGGTGCAGGGGCTTAGGTGCTCCGTGGCATGTGGGATCTTCCCAGACCAGGGATCAAACCTATGTCCCCTGCATTGGCAGGTGGATTCTTAACCACTGTGCCACCAGGGAAGTCTAAACATATCATTTATGACAGTGCAGAATACTACTGATAAATATGGATCAGAAACAGAGCTTTAAATAATAAATATACATTTCTGGACTTAAAGATGACATTTAATGACGGCACTGACATAACCGTGCCTTTATTATTTTTAAAGTTTTTCAAGAATCAGATTACATGTATGACGGATTCATAAAATTCTGGAATTGGGAGGGCCATTAGAAGTCTTCTAGGCTAGTATTTTCCATAATTCCATTGATACTGTTCTTTGAAATGCTGCTACTATACACACACACACATACACACACACGCACACGTTCTTTTGTCAAATAACTTAGGAAACATTGCAAAGTGTATTTCCCATCTCGGAGATTCATGATGCATATCAGAATTGAAAAATTATAATAAATCCCGCAGTAAGCAAAATCTATTTAATAGTGTTTTAAATACGCATTTCTCAAGTGTGTTTGGACACTGGACAGTTGGATTGTGTAGGATTTAAAATCTTACATGGAACAGCTTGTGGGAAATGCTGATCTCATCTTAATCCCTTATTTTGCTTACAGAGAATTTGGCTGAGAGAAGGTCTGTGAGAGTTGGTAATAGCAAACCCAGAACCAAAATCTAGATTCTGTGACTACCATGCCGCTGCTCTGCACACATCCCATCTGTCTTTCCCTTTGCGTCTCTTGTCTTCTACCTGCCTAATTCTATACTCATATTTTTCATTGCATCCAAATTCCTTTTTCCTCCCCTCTGGCATCTCTACCCTTTGAAACTTCCTCCACACTCACTCTTGGGACACCTCATCCACTCACAGCTTCATTTGTCGCCTCTACGTTTTATCTGCTCCATGCCCAGCTCCCGTCCTGCCTTCTCACCAAAGTGTCACTTCAGAGTCACCAGGCACCTGTTGGATTCATTTACTTGTATATCTTGCCTTCACTTTGAACTCAGCATGTCCAAAACCAAATTCATTTTTCTAGCAAACTGTCCTTTTAAACTTCTGTCTTTCTGGCAATAAAATTCTCCTAGTCTTGAAGGTCTTTTTAGAAGTAGTTATGTATTTAGAAGTATTTATGTCTTTTGTTATTTAGATCCAGTCAGATCTTAATTTCTCAAAGTATTTTTTTTCTCTTAAAATCATCCTGATTCACCCTCTCTTCTTTGTCCATTCTGCATTTTCATTTATACCTGCAATACTATAAAGTCTTGTCTCTTACACCAGTCTCTTCCATTTTGTCATAATTTACATATAAGTCCCAGGTTATTCACTCAAAAGCAAGTTTAATCTTGTTACTTCCCTGCCCAAGAGCCTTCCACGTGTTAATATTTTTTGATGTTCATGTCTATTTTAGGGCCTCTATAACTTGGCCTCATGCAGTTCGGCCAGCAAACATGACATCGTGGGGGATACTACGTTGTTGCAGGTCTCTTGCTCTCTCTGATGATGGAGCATGAACTGTCAATAGGAACAGGCTGGTGAGGTGATGTGGTGATAACTGGACACCTGGACTTGATTCAGGTAGAAGATTGCATCATAGGGGTTTTATTTAATATGCTGTCATCATAGTTGTGAGCAGTGAAAAATGGGGAAATTAGTAGAGTGTGGTTTTTTGTCTTTCCCCTCATGGCCGTGCTTCTCACTTGCAGCGAAAGTGATGGGTGAGTGTCCCTGAGTTACTGAATTCCTTACAGTCCAGTGAAGACCGGTTAGAAGGAAGGGGGAAAATAAAGGGAGGATATATAATGTTTATTATTTCTTTTTGAGGGAGCCTAAGAAGATGGAGTCTGTTTGATTGACACAGACAGGCATTCCAAGTCAGGATTCAGTGAGAATGAAAATCATGGCCAGGTCTCCATTTGGGTGTAATCTCGTGCAGTGCTCTTTCAAAGGTCTGCTCCAAATGACATTATAGTCATTCCCTTGCGTTAGCTCACTACATCTCATCAGTTCAATCAAATATGTGCTCAGATCGCCCAAGTCTTAGAAGGAGTAAAACATCTAGTTCATGTACTTTGCTGAGGTGGGGAGTGCTGCCTGAGGAAGCTGTTACCTTCCATAGCTTTACCCAGGATCCCTCTCTCTGAGGACCGATTTCTTTCTTTGTCTGCCGGGAACCAGGGAACATTGGTTTCAGAGCCTCTTCTCATTTGATTTGTCATGATAGGGTGTTTGGTAGAATTTTCTTAGATATATGAAGTGGTTTTGCATGCTGATTGAACAAAGTACCAAATGTTAGAAGAATGATCAAAAATGTGGTGTAGGTCTTCCTAGGTGGTGTAGTGGTTGAGAATCCGCCTGCCAATGCAGAGGATACGGGTTTGAGCCCTGCTCCGGCAAGATCCCACGTACTGCGGAGCAACTAAGCCTGTGCGCCGCAACTACTGAGCCTGCACCTTAGAGCCCATTAGCCACAACTGTTGAGCCCACATGCAACAACTACTGAAGCCCATACGCCTAGAGCCCGTGCTCCACAACAAGAGAAGCCACAGCAATGGGGAACCCGTGCACCACAACAAAGAGCAGTCCCCGCTTGCTGCAACTAGAGAAAGCCCATGTGCAGCAACAAAGACCCACCATAGCCAATAAATAAGTAAATAAATAATAAATAAATTTATAAAAAAATATGGTGTGGGCAACCTGGTGTGAATATGTGGAAAGAAATCAGTGCCTTTTCAACATGTGTGAAAGAGGTGTAGAAAACTAGCATGAGTTCTTTTTGTTGGTTCAGAAATTGAAGACACTCTTGAGATCCTGTTCTGAAAACATCAGTCTCGTTAGTTCTTTTCAGATGTGAGAACAGATGATTAATACTTTCAAGCCCTTAAGTTTGGGGGTTCAGTCTGGCAAGATGATTAATTTTCCCATATACAGATGATTTTCTCATTTAGAGAAGTTATCTCAGTTTATATATTTTGATGTTTTATGTTATGATATTTTTTAAAAAGTCAAGTGCTTGATAAAAAACAGATTTCTTCTTTACATGGTGGAGACAGAAAAAAAGCATAAACATCACTCCCTTGCTGGTACAGATAACAAAAATTGACAGTGGGAGTAGAGAAGAGACTATTTGACTCCATTTTGTGGATTTTCTGGAAAGAAGCACTTTTAAATAAATCACTTTATCGGGATTGAGCAGAATTGTCAGTCTCTAGGCTTCAAGAATAAGAAAAGAGCACTTGTAAAGTTATTTACTAACAGAATTGTAGATGAAGGCAACTGAACCCGCAGCATTTTATCCTAAGTGCCATCCTTCTCCCCCTCTCCTCCTTTCAGACCTCACCCCCTTGTGCTCTCCCCTTCCTCAGGTCCCTCAGTTCCTCCTTGTCACATATGCATTTAATAGATATAAGCTTTCTAAAATTTTTGATGTTTTATGTTTGCAGAACTATTTGGGAAAAGTGAAAAATTATTCTCTCAAGATTCCCTCCTATACCAGTAGTGCATAATCCCCGCCAGGTACACCTGTCCACCACCCCCTCTACAAAAAAAAAAAAAAAAAGAAAAAAAAGAAAAAAGAGATAAACACTAGTTCCACATTTCCTGTTGTTGGGAGTTGACACTCAAATTCATGATTTCATTAAATACAATTGTTGCATGGAGAGAAAAAGTAAACTACTCTTCAACCACAATAATAAAAGAAAGTTGGATGCTGGAGCAAACTTTACATGTTTATTTATTATTTATATTTATTTATTTATTTTTAAAGTTCTTTTTCTAGTTTTAAACTTATTTATTTATTTATTTATTGGCAGCATTAGGTCTTCATTGTTGCACACAGGCTTTCTCTAGTTGCAGCAAGCAGTGTGGCGGGGGGAGGGCTACTCTTCATTGTGGTGCATGGGCTCCTCATTGCAGTGGCTTCTCTTGTTGCAGAGTATGGGCTGTAGGTGCATGGGCTTCAGTAGTTGTGGCACAGGGGCTCAATAGTTGTGGCTCACGGGCTCTAGAGCACAGGCTCAGTAGTTGAGGTGCATGGGCTTAGTTGCTCCGTGGCATGTGGGATCTTCCTGGAGCAGGGCTTGAACACATGTCCCCTGCATTGACAGGCAGATTCTTACCACCTAGGAAGTCCCTACATGTATATTTAAAACAAGTAGCCTGCACACATAAAGACAGAACACTGGGCTATTATGCACTACCTGAATGTCCGTTAGGAGGAAAACAAGTTGCCCATAAAAGGTAGTAGATGCTGTGAGGGTGGGAGGGACCACTTGCTCCCTGTGCAGCAGTGTGAGATTTTCTACCATGATAATTGCTCTTATTTTCGGCTTTCTGCTGCAGCTAAGAAGGGAGCAGCTTATCTTGGCCTGTATGCATTTAGATGGTGGGTGATACCAAATCCAATTATCCTCAGCTGCATGACCACCAAAGCTGTTTTCATCTGTGAGTGATTCCTCATAGCCAAGAGCAGGGGCAACAGGAGAAAACTCCTTTCTAAAAGGCAGGAGGGAATGGTGGTGGGGGGAGGAAACTGAAGGAGAGAGCGTAACAAGGGGGCTAATGTATTAAAGCAAAAGGAAACAGAATAGGAGAGCAGAGAATGAGGCTGATGGTGAGCTAGCATTGAATGAGAGGATTTCGAAGCCGACATCAATTACAAATACCTTTTACACAAGGCCATGCCACAGCCTGCTGGGCTGATCAAAAGCTTTTAGTTATAAGCTAAACATTTTCATTGGTCTCAAAATGGATTTCACAAAATTTTTTACATTTGTGATTCTCAACTAGACAGCGCTGGAGTCACATGAAAACTTTTCATCAGTGCTGATGCTCAGGTTCCAGCCCAAATCAATTAAGTCAAACTCTTTTTTTGATGTTTAAAAAGATCCTAGGCAAATCTAATGTGCAGTCAGGATTGAGGACCACTCAGGGAGGAGACACAAAACACAGTGCTAAAGTCCTCAGTGTGCAGAATTTTTCAGGCAATTACATTTGCAATATTGGGCTGAAATAAATGAAGAGCTCTCCTCCATTAAGTTTATTTCTTATCTGTGTACTCCATTTTGCCCTGAATTTCCCCCCCAGCTTTATTAAGGTATAATTGCTAAATAAAATTGTAAGATGTTTGAAGTGTACATTGTGGTGATCTGATGTATGTATAATTGTGACAGGATTCCCCATCTAGTTAATTTATACATCCATTTATGTATTTCTTTATTGGTGAGAACATTTAAGTTCTATTTATTTATGCATTTATTTATTTTTTGGTGAAAACATTTAAGTTCTATTCTCTTCGCAAAATTCAATTATAAATACAATATCCACTATCGTCACTATGTTTTGCACTAGATCCTTAGACCTTATTCATTTTATAGCTGAAAGTTTGTACCCTTTCCTGAATTTTGTTTACACAAAGTCTTAAATGGCTCCCACAGATCAGACCACATTCTTCAATAGCCATGTTTTCAAATATGCCAGTGAGATCAGCAGACAGAAATGTTTGGGAAATGCTATGCTTTGGGGTGTTTTCAGAGCCTTTACTATGTGTATTGGTGTGTGTGTACTTACTATATGCTAATGTGAATTTTTAATCTCCAGGGAGGTTTTATATATATATATATATATATACACACACAGTGTTTCCTAAACTTATTTGATCAAAGAGCTAGTTTGCAAAGCGCGTGAGTGTCTATCTAGTTTTGTATTCCACAAAACATACTGTGGAGAATATCTGTTTAGTCTCCACCACCCTCCCCCAGCACCCTCCCTCCCACATTCCTATCCCATAGCTTCTGACTGGCAAGAGTTAAGCTGGTTCTCATTATAATTCTGAATATCAGTAAAACATTGCCATAGTAAGATTTATATAAATATATATTCTTTACAGCTTCTAAATGAATGTAGTCTTTGCCCAGTGGGCTTTTGGTAGTCCTCTAAAGCCACAAAGTACACACCTTGTTTCTTTGATGTTAAGTCCCCCAAAGTCATAAAATTTGACCACTGCTAGCTCTTTAGTGGGAGCCAATATTCCTTTACAGTAAAGATTTTTGGGTGTTAAAAATTTCCCATTAGTATACTACTGTACTCTGGTTTCTATTGAGAAAGTCTGCAATGCATTGCACCCATCCTACAGATGTTAACCTTGGGACTGGGTAATGGGCAAATGTATATGTGGACTCTCAGATCACAGCAAGGAGAGTGTTTGGTTATGTACAGGGAGGTCAAAACTGCTCACTGTAGTAGAGCTTAAATTCTACGATGACCGATACCTATGGACAGAGATAATCAATCACTCACTTGGCTTATTTCTTGGTTAATCTCTGCCTTCTTTGTTTCCTCACATCCTTACCAACTGTTTCCTCATTTCTCTTTGTTTACTCTGCCTGTTTTTTTTTTTCTTTATAGTTGCCATATCTTTCTGTTTTGCAATTAAATCTTTATGATTTAGTTCCATTTCATGATCTAACAAGTTAAATATACCTAATGGCCAAATAGTTGCCTATTAATTTAGCTATACTCACTGCAAGAGGTTTTCTGAAACAAAACTATAAGAGTTTAAAGTTATTTAAGCTTGGCTTTTGCAAATATGAAGGCCAAATTGTTTCTACAGAATGACTTAGGAACTTTAGTACATTATGATTATATTTTAATTATTAAGATTTTGGGGTTATTTTAATGCAGAACAAAGCTGTACAAATAATGACATCATAATTCTGAACAAATTTTTCTCAAGGAAAGTTGTAGAGAGATTAAAAAAAAGTGGAGTTTTAAAAATCTGTTTAGACATTTTTCTTGGACACTATTTAGGCTTTTCTTTGAGATTACAGATACTTTCCAAATACCAAGCCTGATAAGACAGCTTCTTGAGGCCCCCCAAAAATTGGTAAGTTTTATTACCCTTCAGGGTCTTTTCGTCCTTTCATCTTTGTAAGGTGAATAAATTGTTTTCTATGCAGCATTCAATCTGTAGATCTTTTCTCTAGAGACTCAAATCTTCTTTTGCTCTTTGTACCCGTATTTTAAAAATCCTATGATATTTTCCAGAAGGGTAGGCTTTGAATATAGTCTCAATGGACTCAAACGTTAGGAATCTAAATAAAAATCAGAGAAGTTAAGAATCTTTGCTTATCTCATTGGTGAATAGTTGTTTGGTGGGATAGTAATGTACTCCCTTGAATTTATAAAGTCCTTTATATTCTGAAGAGAAATTTTAAATCAATCATCTTATGAGAATCTGTCCTTGTGCACAGAACATAACTAGTTCTGGCAACCATTATTGCTGAAGGTTACCTCCATTCATGGAAAGGATCGCGAGACAATCACAACCAGAATTCACGTTTTGAATACTAGTTTTTTCTTTTCAGATGCAGAGTCATTCTTATGACTTACTTAAAGAGCAATAATGTGAAAGAACAAGGAAGGATTAATAGAAGTAAGGAATGAAAAGAAAGGGGCAAAGCATCCTTATATCTTAGCCTTTGGGTGAATAAAAGGTTTTGGAAAATGGAAATGAAATGGTCTTGAAAATGAGCCAAAGAAATATTCTAAGATAAGAAAAAATAATAATATAGAGAAGTTCATAATGAAATCTTGTTCAGTGGTGCTCTCATCAACACGTTTCTTCAGATCCTTAATATCAATGCTTTCTTTCCCTCTCTTTCCTTTCTCTTCCTTTTACAATCTTCCCACCCCTTCTCCTCTTCCTTTCCTCCTTACTTTTTCATGTTTATGATGTGAAGTTGATTAAGACAGAAAGTTTAAAATTGCTATGTGTATGGAGTATTAATAATATTTTTAAACTAAAATTAAGAATGTCATATGGCTATTAACTTAATGCTAATCTTATCAAAAAAGAGACCTGGAAAGATGTTTTTCCTCTTATATGTAATATCCCACAATGCCAGCAATAAGTCCATTAAGCAATAGCTATTATCAGAAAATAATTCAAGAAGAAATTGATAAGTGCCTGATAACTTTCCTGGATAGCAAATCCCATTCTCTTGGATAACAGATCCCAACTGGGCCGAAACAATTTTTCAAGTTCCAGAGCAAGCACGGTAAGGAGAGAATGCCTACATTTCATTCTCATAGACTGTAGCATGCTCTATGGCCCTTTATTTCTGTTATACTTTGGAAAGGGCTTTGGATCAAAGATGTAACCCCTATTGGCTATTAGATGTTTAAAAAAATGTGAGTAGAATGCCCTCTACCCTGACATATTATTTCTTTGTCCCTCCTCCTCTCCTCCCCATTCTGGCTCATTAAATGTATTAATGGGAAGGCTGTGTTAATCCAGTATGTACATTTTCCATGATATCAAAAGTCCTTGGAGTTAGTTTGATTATATTAGAAAATGTATTTCCATAAAGAGAGTTTTGTTGCTATTGGTGTGTCCTCTGATTTTCACTTGAGTGATGAAACAGGCTTAGGCGTTTCACTTGTATGAATAAATTAGAAAGGATAGATTTAATAAGGTTAGGAGCATAATATTTGGCAAATATGGTATCTGGGATAGCCTCTTTACCTCTTTCAGCAGAAAACACTAAGTGATTTTTTCATAATTTACTGACCACAGCTGGATGATTCCATTTATCATGTGTAGAGTAGGGATTTTGAATTACACAAGGTAGGCATACGTTTTGTGTGTAGAGAGAAAGCTGTATGTCAGGATTCAAAGATTCATAGACTTAAAGAATCTCATGTTTGGGATGTTTAAAGACCCTTACCTCAAGCTTCTATTTAATGCTCAAATCAACTCAAATTCCAATAGCTACCATCCGCCAGACTCTGTAATATATACTTGAGACACGTGCTCACATTTAATCTTCCTATCAGGTATGGATTGTTGAAAAAGAAATTGCAGTTCCAGGAAGTTAAGTAGCTTTCCCAAAGATACAGAGCTAAGAATTGAATTCAGGATTTGAACTTCTACCTCAATGATTCCATAAATGATGTTCTTTACATTGCTGCCAGGTTATTTGAGCCTATTAGACAACTTACATGGAAGAATCTGAGAAGACTATGCTTTCTGGTCAGCCAAATTCAGATTAATCTGTTCTGTGACTGTAGCTGGGGGCAGTTTCTCTCTTAATACCTCAGACATCAAGCCCAAGCCTCCATAAATATTTTCTATATGACACTGAGGATGCTAGGACTTATATTTCTAGATCCAAATCGATTTTTCTTCTCTCACTCTGAAGAGGGGAACCATCTCTGTAAAAGAGAATGTTACCTGAAGGAGGAGAAATATCAAATTGCCTTCAAAACATGGACAACTTGAGATACAGTATTTATCTCTCACCACAAGAAGCAAATATTCATACTTTGGAAACAACCCACAGTTGATCTGTACCAGTTCTTCATATGGGACTCTATATTCGTAGTGCCTCAGGTCCTATGTCCCGACACTCAATTGCTCTGGGCATCAGGTTCTTCACTAGTATAACTGAAATAGAACACATCTCACATATCTTAAAGATTGCTTTGAAAAGTTTAGTATTAACCTACAGGGATTTATTATTAGATTGCAAATCTTGGCCCTTTCCATTTTAAAGCTTGTATTTAATATTTATTGAGCAAGCACTTGCTAAGTGCTGGGAACTGCTCTAAGCATCTTACATGTCCTATCTCACTTGACCCTTATAACAACCTTACTACACATGTACTGTTTTTACCTTTATTTTATATATAAGGAATCTATTATAGAGAGACGTTAAATACTGTGCTGTTGCTAGTAAGTGGGAGAGCCAGAATTCAAACTTGAGCAGTCAGAAACCAGACAGAAACTGAAGAGGTATGCAGGAGTGGTACAGGAGAAGTCCTTTGCATAGGTATTAATGGTTCTTCCACTTGGCACTAGACTGGGGGCAAGATCTCAAAGCAGAAAGAGTAACCAAAAGAAAAAATAGTTTTGGAAAGAGTTAGCATGAATATAGTTATCCAGGCCGTTTCCCCTAAAGGGATGTCTCTCCCAAGTAAACTGTGGAGTTTTCCACCTTGTCCTACCGCCAAAGTTCCAACCAAAAAATCTATATGACTAATGACAATGCAAGAGGCAAAGAGCAGCTTTATTTGCAGATTCCAGATGGAGTTTATGATGTTGTCAGAGAGAAAATCATGACTTACAGCCTCTGTAGAGTCAGTATGGATGCTTTTCTGAGACATGATATATGTGGAATGCTACAGCATGATTTGGGTTTTTAAATATGTTACTGTGTTTTAAAAATTTAGCAGAGCTTTTGAGATAGAAAACTGTAATAATAAACATTTCTCAATTATAGTTATATGATTAAATCATAATGATAGGATCAACAGCTCTGGAGTCAGACCTGGGCTTAAATATTGGTTTAGGCTATACAATTTGGGCATTTTTTTAAAAAAAAACCATTTTGTACCTCAGTTGCTTTATCTGGATAAGGGGGATAATAACCTTTAGTATCATTTGGAATTAAATGAATGACTACAGCTTAAGCATTTAAAACAATGCTTGGTACACAGGAAGTAATTCAATCCAGTTAGCTCTTAAAATTCCACTTCAAATTCCTTTGGATGATGTTACATTGGAGGAAGATAAATATTTTGACTCTACACCCCTCTTTAGTTTTCACTTAATTTATGGTGACTCTGTGTAAGTTTCCCCGTTAACTTATCTAATACCTGTTATATTTAGTTATACATCTATGCCACTTCTTCATGTTTAGTATCAGGTACATTCATGAGACGGTTCCTTTGTTCCTTTGTTGAAAGGAATACTCCTTTCAAGGGATAGAACGTTTTCTACAAATAATATATTCAAAATACCAAACTGAGTATTTTCTAACAGGATTAACTTTAATGGACATTTCTGGAAAAAAGGTTCTTTCCCCATTCCTTTCGATAGTAATTGGATATGGGAAGCTTACAAGGCAAACTCTAGTGTCAAGAGTGACTGAGTTTTATCCTTGCTTACTCATAGTTAGTTTGTTTTGGAAAATTTCTTTTCTTCTTTTTTCTTTTCCTCAGCAATCACTTTTCTTTTTTTTTTTTTTTTAAGAACTTTCATTGAGATACAGTTATACAATAAACTGCATATATTTAGAGTGTACAATTTGGTATCCCATTCTCCTAATTCATTCCCCCCAACCCTCCCCGCTTTCCCCACTTGGTGACCATATGTTTGTTCTCGGCATCTGTGTCTCTATTTCTACCTTGCAAACTGGTTAATTTGTACCATTTTTCTATAGTCCGCATATATGTGTTAATATACGATATTTGTTTTTCTCTTTCTGACTCACTTCACTCTGTATGACAGTCTCTGGGTCCATCCATGTCTCTACAAATGTCCCAGTTTCATTGCTTTTTACAGCGGAGTAATATTCCATTGCATATATGTACCACATCTTTTTTATCCATTCATCAGTTGATGGACATTTAGGTTGCTTCCATGTCCTGGCTATTGTAACTAGTGCTGCAATGAACATTGGAGTGCATGTGTCTTTTTGAATTATGGTGCCCTCTGGGTATATGCCCAGCAGTGGGATAGCTAGGTCATATGTTAACTCTAGTTTTAGTTTTGCAAAGAACCTCCATACTGTTCTTCATTGTGGCTGTATCAATTTACATTCCCACTAGCAATGCAAGAGCGTTCCCTTTTCTCCACACCCTCTCCAGCATTTACTGTGTGTAGATTTTCTGACGATGCCCGTTCTAACTGGTGTGAGGTGATACCTCATTGTAGTTTTGATTTGTGTTTCTCTAATAATCAGTGATGAGCAGCTTTTCATGTGCCTCTTGGCCATCCGTATGTCTTCTTTGGAGAAATGCCTATTTAGGTCTTCTGCCCATTTTTTGATTGGGTTGTTTGTTTTTTTGATATGGAGCTGGATGAACTGTTTATATATTTTGGAGATTAATCCTTTGTTTGCTGATTTGTTTGCACATATTTTCTCCCATTCTGAGGGTTGTCTTTTCATCTTGCTTATAGTTTCTTTTGCTGTGCAGAAGCTTTGAAGTTTCATTAGGTCCCGCTTCTTTATTTTTGTTTTTATTTCCATTACTCTAGGGGGTGGGTCAAAAAAGATCTTGCTGTGATTTATGTCGAAGAGTGTTCTTCCTGTGTTTTCCTCTAGGAGTTTTATAGTGTCTGGCCTTACATTTAGGTCTTTAATCCATTTTGAGTTTATTGTTGCGTATGGTGTTAGGGAGTGTTCTAATTTCATTCTTTTGCATGTAGCTGTCCCGTTTTCACAGCACCACTTATTGAAGAGGCTGCCTTTTCTCCATTGTATATCCTTGCCTCCTTTGTCATAGATTAGCTGACCATAGTTTATCTCTGGGCTTTCTATCCTATTCCATTGATCTGTATTTCTGTTTTTGTGCCAGTATCATGCTATCTTGATCACTGTAGCCTTGTAGTATAGCCTGAAGTCAGGAAGCCTGATTCCACCAACTCTGTCTTTCCTTCTCAAGATTGCTTTGGCTATTCGGGGTCTTTTGCATTTCCATACAAATCATAAAATTTCTTGTTCTAGTTCTATGAAAAATGCCATTGGTAATTTGATAGGGATTGCATTGAATCTGTAAATTGTTTTGGGTAGTATAGTCATTTTCCCAATGTTGATTCTTCCAATCCAAGAACATGGTATGTCCCTCCATCTGTTTGTGTCTTCTTTGATTTCTTTCATTAGTGTCTTACAGTTTTCTGAGTACAGGTCTCTTACTTCCTTGGTTAGGTTTATTCTTAGGTATTTTATTCTTTTTGTTGCAATGGTGAATGGGATTGTTTCCTTAATTTCTCTTTCGGATCTTTCATTGTTAGTGTATAGAAATGCAAGAGATTTCTGTGTGTTAATTTTGTATCCTCCAACTTTACCAAATTCATTGATTAGCTCAAGTAGTTTTCTGGTGGCATCTTTAGGATTTTCTTTGTGTAGTATCATGTCATCTGTGAACAGTGACAGTTTTACTTCCTCTTTTCTAATTTGAAGTCCTTTTACTTCTTTTTCTTCTCTGATTTCTGTGTCAAGGACTTCCAAAACTATGTTGAATAGTAGTGGGGAGAGTGGACATCCTTGTCTTGTTCCTGATCTTAGAGGGAATGCTCTCAGTTTTTCACCATTGAGAATGATGTTTGCTGTGGGTTTGTCATATATGGCCTTTATTATGTTGAGGTAAGTTCCCTCTATGCCCACCTTCTGGAGAGTTTTTATCATAAATGGGTGTTGAATTTTGTCAAAAGCTTTTTCTGCATCTATTGAAATGATCATGTGGTTTTTATCTTTCTATTTGTTAATGTGGTGTATCACATTGATTGATTTGTGTGTATTGAAGAATCCTTGCATTCCAGGGATAAACCCCACTTGATTATGGTGTATGATCCTTTTAATGTGTTGTTGGATTCTGTTGGCTAGTATTTTGTTGAGGATTTTTGCATCTAAATTCATCAGTGATATTGGTCTGTAATTTTCTTTTTTTGTGGTATCTATGTCTGGTTTTGGTATCATGGTGATGGTGGCCTCATAAAATGAGTTTGGGAGTGTTCCTTCCTCTACAATTTTTTGGAAGAGCTTGAGAAGGATGGGTGTTAGCTCTTCTCTAAATGTTTGATAAAATTCACCTGTGAATCCATCTGGTCCTGGACTTTTGTTTGTTGGGAGATTTTTAATCACAGTTTCGATTTCATTACTTGTGATTGGTCTGTTCATGGTTTCTATTTCTTCCTGATTCAGTCTTGGAAGGTTGTACCTTTCTAAGAATCTGTCCATTTCATCCAGGTTGTCCATTTTATTGGCATGTACTTGCTTGTAGTTGGAAAATTTCTTAACCACGGTTACCAAATTTTAATTCCCCATCTGATTAATCTGTACCTACTTAATATATACATCAAATATAAACCTTCATTTAAAGTTGATTGTGATAACTAGTATATATTTTCATGTATTTTTGTCTTAATTCTTAATCAGTTGAGATTTTAAGTGTTAGAAAGAGCTAAGAGTAATGAGAAGGATGTCGTAGTGAGATTAAATTCCTGCGCTACAATTTACAAGATAGTAAGAACCATGAAGTTTGAAAAGTATTGTAAAATATATAGATTTTTTATTATAAATTTCAAAAACTACAGTCACAAATGCCCAAAGATGTGTCACTCTCTATTCTTACCTCCCTAAACAAGAAAAGTGTAAGCATTTTGCACCAAACAGTATGAATTTATGATAATGAGTATGGACTACAAATACGGGATTGTACCACTTGCTTTCAGGAAGACATGCAGACACATGGGTGTGCACAACGCAAGGATTATGTTAAATGTAAAGAACTCTTTCATAGCCTTCTGCTCTTTTTTTCCATAAATTCAAGCCTTAAGATTTCTTTTGATTGAGGGCCACTGTTTCAAAGAGGAGATAGTATAACAAGGCTAAGGCTAGTTAAGAGCAAGGGCTTTGACACCAGAAAGAAGAGGCTTCTAGTGTCAGCCCTTTTCATGGACCAGCTGTGTGGCCTTGGTCAATTTTATTGCTTCTCTAAGCTTAGATATTCTCACCCGTGAGTCAGGATTTCTAATAGTACTCAGCTCATTGACTTGCAGTGAGGACTACGGGAGACGATGCACTTAAAAGCATAGAACACACAACTAATTGTAATGATTTGAATCTTTGCCTATTAAACTATCCTTCTGTATAAAACACAAATTAGATAGTCTGTGTAATGTATGGTTTATCCAGTAGAATCAGGCTGGACTGAGGCATGTTCTTTTAAGGCCCTGAAAGCAACTCAAAATCTTAGGGCCATTGACAGCCCAAGGTGTAGGGCCTATTCCCACCCCACCTTCTTTCAGATCAAACAAAATAGAAAGAACAAATGGAACAGCCTTTCAGGTAATAACCTCAGGTGCAGATAAAAAGCTTTTCAGATTCAGGGCTCTCCAAGGAGGTACGATAGAGCAGAGGCTTCTCCAGAAAGCTGGTGATTGGGCATGGATGGTATACAGCTTACTCTAGGTGGAGGCCAGCAAGTGGTGGGGGAGGGAATATGAGGAGAAGGGGGTTGAGAATTAACACAAGCTAGAACCTCTGGTTAATAGGACTCTCCCAAAGTTTCTAAGCAGCCAAGACCCTTGCTGGAAAATTGTGGAACAGATTTCACTCAGATACACAACCTGCTCTATCTTGCTTAGCTCAAGTAGAGAAGACAAGGCATAATCATGGGACAGGATAGGTTAGGAGGGACCATCTGTTAGTCATCTTTGTACCTTCAAGATAATATCTGGCACTAGGAGAGTTTCAGACACAGAATAGTCAGAAATTATAGCATTGTTTGGAATGGGTTACTTCTTGCCTCAGCTCTGCTGCTACTGACTGTATAGATTTAGAGGTGTTTTAACTTTTAGTTTCCTTATGGCAAAAATGGGACTGACAATAAATTCTACCTTGAAATCTTCCTTTGGTGATAAAATGAGATAATACATGTGAATTCTCTTGGCAAACTCTAAGTTGCTATCAAATATTAGGATGAAAGATAAGAGCTGTTTTCATACTGTTATTTCTCAAGTAACTTCAGGCACTAAGATTTTAGTGTTAATCGTCTCAGTTTTCTCAATGGCATTTTTCTAGTGAATGGAACGTAACTTTTAAGGATAAGCATTTTCCCTGTGTAATTCAGCCAATGTTATTTCTTAGTTAAAAAAAAATGTGGCTCACAAACATTTTTGTTCTTACTGAACTAGATCTCATGCAAGAAAGTTTGTTCATTTGCTGTAAGGTTTATTGCCTCTTGGTTGGCCTAATTTATGAATTTAAGCCTTTTATGCAGACTTCTGTGTGGGCTACGTCTGCACATCACAAGGTAAATAGTATGACTTTCTGCTGTGTCTATGTTAGGGTTGGTTAATTGCTTTAACACACAATATCAAAATTTTAGTGGCTTCACATAATAAAGTGTATTTTTCTCTCTTGTAACAGTTCAACATGGATGCTCCAAGTCAGAAAGTTTTTCTGGTGGTTTTCCTCTAAGTGGTGATTCAGGGACTAAGACTCCTTCTATTGTGTGGCTCTAATATCACCTAAGGCCTTGGAGTCATCTCCAAGGAAATAGAAAGAGCATGGACATTCGCTGGTGAGAGGGTTTATTGGCTGGACCTGGGAGGGGTTTGGCATATGTGACTTCCACCCGTATCCCATTGGTCAGAACTTGGTCATGTGGTTCCACCTAATGGAAATGAGTCTTGAAAATGTGGTCTAACTGCATGTTCAAGAGAAAAAGCAAAAGGGCTATATCTGTCTCTGCTACAAGGGTATTTCTAAATTTCCGTATGTACATTTCAGTGAATCTTATGATTGTATCTCTGTGTAATGTTAATTTAAAAAGTGAATGATCTAGTAGTCTCTGAATCTCCTTTTTGTGCATATGTGTGGCATAAAAACCTAGCTAAACACTGTTTTAGTACACAAAAATTGCTTCCACTTTTCTTAGCAAAATTTGCTTATATTTTATTATTCTTAAGATGTATATCTATATATCTATATATAATATATATCCACTTTTTAATCTATTTTTAAATTGGGAAATCTTTGTTAGATGTGAAAATATATATTTCTTTTTCAAACTGAATCACTTTCCTTCAATTTTTCTGACATATTTCCCCAATGCAAAACATAATCTTGCAAGTTGTCACTCCTAAAAAAAGTAATTTTCAGTAAAGTTACTTGTCAATTTTAATTCAAGTGTTAAGTTTAAATACTTCAATTTACATTTGCTTACTTTATACAGTATCTTGGAAGCCAAAATAGCCTAAAGCATGGGATGTCATATGTTCCTTGAAGGCACACTAGACTTCAGGGGATAATCTTACTAAGTAGTGCTTTGAATAAAAATAATTAGGTTATAAATAATGATTATTTTTGTAAATATTTAAAAAAAACCTCTCCATCGTGTTCAGCACTCAGGTTCATCACATCCAGAGATGCATCGATGCTTAAAGAGCTTACTGTTAGAATAAAGATTAGAGTAGACCTAAAATTTGTACCAAAAGAAAATGAGAAATAAATATGATAAATATCCTAAGCTCTGAAAGACATTTAGAAAAAAATATGAGAGTTCAGAGAAAGCACACAGCTTGCTTGTAGTTGTGAGAGAAATCAGGGGCTGCTTTGAAGAAAAAATATCATTTTAATTAGTTCTTGAAGATACACTTGATGACAAAAATAAGGAAAGATAATTTTCTCCAGAGGAATAATTTACATACAAAATTAGAGAGGAAAAACTTGAGAATAGGTGGTATATAAGAAACAACATTGTAAAACCTGTCCCCCACATAGGGGGCAGAGGAGATTATGAGCTAATAGGGTTGTGCAAGGAGATGAGGATGGGTGAGCTTGGAATCAGTGGCAAAATCACCATAGGCGTAATTCAGTGAGAAAAGATGTTGTATTCTTGCCAGAGAATATCGAAAGAGAAAGAATATTGAGCGCCTTTAGATTAAGTTTGAATGCTAGTGGTCACCTGTATAGGTGTACCCCACTTTCCAAAAGTTTGCTTTACACTACTTTGCTTTTAAAAAAGACCTACATCAGTGCCTGTTTTCCATAACGGAAAGAAATCTGAAGAGGATTTTAGCTTTCAAGAAGAAAAAGGTAAAAAGAGAAAATCATACCCCCCAAGCAGTGAGGGTAGCACTGCCAAGCTGTTTCTCTTGGAACTATACTCAACATCTTAGCATCAAGGCTCCTAGCTTTGAACTGTGTCTATGAACGTCTGTGCTTTATCTCAATTTATTTTGTGCATCCGTTTGCAAGATGTATCCTAAGGTAACTGCTTCTTCGCTTTATGCCATTTTAGTTTACTAAAGGTTCCATAGAAACACTTTATTTTTGAATAGCAGAGAAAACCTATATTATCAAGTATTTGTCACAGTCTTGGTCCCTTTAGTATTTGAAGGTTAGTGAACCCTACCCTATATTACTCTATGCTAAAAAAGAGCAAGAATGTTATTTATTTGAAAACATGACCAATACGTCAATCCCAAACTGAGAATCTGGAAAGGAAGATGAAGGAAAGCTTCAGAAAGATTTGTCAGTGAAAAAAAAATTTAATGAGATTTAAAATCCATAAACCTTCAGCAGTGAGTTATTCACAATTAAAAAATTTCAACATTTTTCTATAACATCTTGTTCTGTCTTGGCTAGATTAACTGTGCTGTAGCTTTATTTTTACTCATGTATTCCAGTAGCATTTTAGAAAAGAATGTGATAAATGTCATAGCGATGTTATCTGTTGTAAAACGAAAGTGTAAATTAAAAAGGACAGCGCGCTGCTTCACCCCCAGGACCTGGGACCATGCCTAACTTATCAAAGCTACAGAACATTTATTTGTCTGATGAACAAATAAATGTTTAATCTGAATCAAAAGTACACACAGTTTAATTCCTTTTCTGCATTCCAGAAGTGTGAATAAATATTTGTGAAATTAAACTTTTCTGAACATTTGGAGTTTCAGTATTACTCTTCTTGTATTGTTGAAAGCTTTTAAAAGAAATATAGATGTTATAGTGTTCAAGCTAAAAATGCGAATTTTATGGCTGTTACTTACCTTTATTCTTTAAAATGTTACTGGCATCAGAAGAAGTAAATAGATAGATGAAACTGGACACGTTTTACAAGGTCAGTGCGAACATACAACTAATTAATACTCATTCATCTTCAGCCCATGTTTACCTCTCCCCTGCCCAACCCCCAGCTCCCAACACAGATGTATAGTACTAATCTTCCAAATTAGATTAGTGATCAATATGTTTAATTGTTTATATGAACACAAATACAAGGAAACTACTCAAGAAACTTTCCTCTTTTATGTTGTATCATTCCTGATGGGCTTGGTTAAGTTAGATGTTCATGTTACAGAGCAAACCAAAAGGAAAAATTGCTTGTTTTCATTTAAGTTGAACCATAAGTTTTTCTTTCTTAATGTGGAGGACATTAATATCCTGCTAACTTTTTCTTAAATAAAAAGTATATTTTTTGCAAGTTAATGCAGTGTGTACACATACAACATTTATATTTCACCATTAGAATTCACCATTCTAAGTATCTTTTAAGTACAATTTGATAGTAATGTCATAAATATAGACCAAAAATGCTTAATATCAAAATGACTACTCCATTCAGTCTGAAGTGGAAGCAAAACATCAAATAGACTCTTTGGCATTCAGTGTCTGGTTTATTTTCTATAGATGGGCCCTTTCAGTAGTCAGTTGATCATGACAAAATATTAATGAAGGAAATGATTTTCAACCTTCTTATACTTTCAAATCGCAGTGCAATAGTGCTTGTCTACATGGGATTTAAATATAATGGGAAAGTTAAATGAGAAGTGGTTTCCAAAGTGGACTTCATCAGTGTCTTATTTGCAAGTGATTACATAGTATTATAACATGTAATATTATTACACAATATTATATGGAATATCTAGAGATTTGTTGGTTCTCAGTAGAAATAATGAAGGATTTCTTATTTATATTTAATACTTACATATTTACAATAAAATTGAAAGTAGTTTTATTACCAATCAGTCTGAATTAAAAGATACCTTCTTTTGAAGTATTCTTCGAAGAAATTAGAAAGCAAGCAGAAATTGAAATAGCTTTCAGTAAGTGGGAATTTATTAACCACATCATTCAGTGAGTACAAACCCTGATCCAAAACCCTTTTAAATGGATTCTTTTACCCACTGTAAAACTATTTTACATTAGAATGATATACCTGCATTATTGTCACATGGATGTCATAGTTTATATATTACATATTCAGATTCTGGAAGATAGGAGTTACAGGGTTATGGAGAAACTATTGTGACAACTCAGTAATGTTACAAATTCTAGAGGAGTGGGATTTTCCACAGAAATTTGTTTGATTTTTCAAACTCAAACTTCGTGAAAAGAAATGTAAGTCATATATTTATTTTTTAATTGGAAGAAATTATAATTTATTTTATTTAGAAAATTCTTTTACACCCTTTATGATGTCTGGTAATAACACACATTAAGATCCAGTTTGGAATTCAGTGCTTGCAAATTTCTTTCTGAAATCTGAACTTTTAACCAGTGACTCCAGCAGAGGGCACCATGCCTAATTTCCAACCTGGAAGTCTGTCTTCTCCAGACTGCCTTTGGTTTCCTTAAGTCATGCAGGGGCTCCCTCTGCTGTCCTTTTAGACCAGAAAACAGAAAGATGTCAATGCATTGACCCCAAACCTTACAAATTTTGTGCAACTATATTCCAAAGATAATTGCGTAATGTTGTGATTGTAGATCTAGTCAACTTCACCACCCACAGGATTACAAGAAAAGATAGCAAACAAGTTAAGTAAGGCTTAGTTAAATACCTCTGTAAATAAATGCTGGCAAATGTTACTTCTAAGATGACTAGGTAGGCAAATAAAAAATTCAAATAGTACTTGCATGTGATATACTAAGAGGGGAGAATGACACATGGACATTGAACCTTGATTAACTGTGATGAATTAAAACATCAAAATACCTGGATAAATGTCTCTGAGTGCATAAATGTGTATGTATATATTTGTGCAAGTGCAGTGTGGATGTGTGTGGATATATGTGTGCGGTGTGCATGAGTGAGTGTTTATGCATGTGCATATGTGTGCTTGTGTGTGTATGTGTGTCTGTATACGAGGTGAAAAAGAGAGGGACAGGGGAAAGGGATACTACATACTTGACCCTTGTAACTACTTTTGATCCAAGTTATTTTTCATTGGTTTTTTGATTTGTATTTTCATTTTAAATGAAGCCAGAGAATAGATTTTGGCAAACTCTTAGTTTGTCCACTCATCTAACAGAATAAAAATAAATGAGGTCGTTTGTTCTGCACTTGAAAAAAGAATACATATTGAAGCAATTGTCTTGATAGCTGTTTTCTTTTCTCAAATCATTTTCAAACTAAATTGCAGGATAATTGCCAAAAAAGGTCTTTCTTGTCTTGCTAGATACTGAATTCTGTCCAATTTCTGTAGCGAAGCAATTAACAAATTAATGAAATAACATCAATTTTGATTTCAGGCGAGTATTCTAATTCTTTGCTTTCCTACATGGATTTGCCTTAATTTTATTTCTCAATAAATGAAATAGTGTAGGCCTCTTATACCTCAGGCCAAATACAGGCCACAGTTTCAACCAAAATTATGACTATTCTATTAAAATGCACCAGATTCTTTTTCATTATAAATTTTAAGACATGGAATGTTCAAGCTTTAATATCACAATAATGATAGAGCTCCTTCTATTAATTGGCCAGGTGAGTTTTTAAATTGTTTATAATAAATACTTATTATCTATGGTCTATTAATTGAATGGATAAATTATAAGACAGAAAAGAGAAATGGTTGTGTGCAATATAGTAAGAAACATATATTGTCGGATCTATTGGGCTACTCCAAATTCTATAAATAGTGAAGTTCTTGTGGGAGGAAACCAATGTCTTGAGTACTTTTTGTAATATTTCTCTTGTGAAGTTTGGAATAACATGTGTGATGCTGTCTGGCTACATGAAGTTGCCATCTTGAATATAGGCGTCTTTTACACCTTTGACACTACTATATTTGTGCAGTGGTTCTGAGACCAAAATTTAGGAAAAATTAGAAAACTATCACCACTAAAATATTTTGGTTTCATTTTTACGATCATATAACTCCATAGGCAAAGACCATTTCCAAACAAACACAATGAAACCATAATGTAATAGGAAATGGAGCTTAAAGTTTGGGTAATTAACACTTTAGTTAAGTTAGTCCATTTGCCTCATGATTGTTTCAGGTTTGGGGGACTGGCTGAAGTGCAGAATAAAATGTTAAACTTTAATTAGTAATGCAATTTTAGGTGGACCAAAAGTGAATCCTTTTTGATATTTTAGCATAGATCTTTGGGTGTGGGAAATTGCAAGGGGTAGATTTTACTCTTCCAATTTGGAATAATGTTAGCTAGAAAATTATATTTTTGAAAATTAATTTTCCTTATTTCATATTTATTTTAGTCCTAAAGTAGTGCGGAAAATTTAGATCACTATCTTACCTTTAATATCCCCCTAGTTGTTCTTAAAATTGAAGAACAATTGGGAAGACCTTATCATCTTGGTTGTGTAATTCCTATGTCCTGTCCTTACCTGTTGCTTGTCTTTAAAACCAATTGATGATGTGAAAATCTCATGCCAAATTATTTTATTTAATATTATGACTAAAATTACATTTTGTTCAGAAATAAGAAACCCTGTGTTTTACTTAGAGTCCAATAAAGTGTTGCTATAGAACAGATCATTCTATTTAGGTATACATAAAAATTTTAGGTGACTTTATGTTAAAAGGTTTGCCCAGATATACTTATCAGAAAGGTAGGATTTGGCATGTTTACGGTTGTATGAATTTTTTTTCTTTAGTATTGCTGCCATTAAAAAGAAAAAAATGACTCAGCTTCACACAACAGCCTTCTTGCTGTAACTAATCCCTCCAGATCAGACTGAGCTGTTCAGGCTGTGCTTCCTGCCTGAACCCGCTTAAGTGAACTGAAGGCAGAACAAAAACAAAATGAAAATTCGGCAAAGATTCTTTTCATTATTTTTTAGGAATTCCAGAACTTGTCAAATTATTTGAACTTCAAAGTAGTTCTCTGTCTCTTTATCATTGTCTGTGTATAAAATCCTAGTCATTGTCTTCATAAAAGAGGGCACAGGTCTTTTCAGGGAGCTTTTCAAATAACCTCTGCATATCTCAGCAATGAGAAGGCACAAAGGCATTGCAGCCATGTAAAACCAGAGCAAGTCAAACTCTTCTTGAAATAAGAGTTCCTACAAAAATATGAAATCTCAGGGCATTTTGTTTTTTAAGGAAGGCCTATAAAATAATCTGCTTAAAATGTGAGGGTTTTTTCCCCGTCCCTATTTTTTAAAGATAAGGGGAATTAGAACTACCGATAAGTCATAAGGATCAAAGTGGGTTGGTTTGGTTATCTGTTGTAAGGTTTTATTTGAATCTTTTACAAAAGATTATAGGTTAAGTCTTGTTGGGTCTCTGTTCTGCAACTCTAAGCTGTGTGTTATTTATAATATTTTAACAGGGATTAGTGGAAGGGGGTAAAGTGATAAACTTCCACATTTAAGTACTTTTTCTGGCAAATTTTAGTTAAAATATCACAGACTGTATTTGCACAGATGGAATGCACTGATAGAACATCAGTCTACCAGTGACTCACAAGTCCAGGTCTCCCTTGTGGACATTTGTCCATGGAAGATATTTCACAATAGGAAACCTTCTAGACAATGTGCCCATCTGCTCTGATTATTAATATTCCTAGTTCTCACATGGACCACCATGATTTCACCGCTGGTATAATAAGAATTTTTAGAAAGTTGGACTAAAAAATGTTCAAGAATTATGTGACTCCACCATTTTGTAATTCTAAATCTCCTGGAAGATATCTTCAACCGCCACATTCTTCAGGGTAATATGTTACCTTTAAAGACTGTCAGTCTAGAAAGATGGACTGTAGAACTTTCCTCCTTACTATAACATGATTTTCAGTTCTATAATAAACACATGTACTTCGTACCAAAGAAATTCATTCTATATACATTTCAGTTTTTTCTCCAAGATGATCCCTCTCTAACAAAATTTTCTGAGTCATGTTTTTACTTTAATTTTCCACTCTAGCTACATTTGGGTGGTGCCCACATCAGCTAATTTCTAGTGGCAATTTAAATTTTATCTTCCCTATCTTTGGAAGCTGAAACCATTGTGAAGGAATTCTTTTTGTGAGTGCTTCAGGCTGGGTGTTTTTGTTTCCCATAGAGGTATGTTATCTGTTGCTCAACTGGTAGACTCTGATCTATGAGAATAACAGAGCTCTGTAGTTCATGAGTATAACCAGGGTCACATAATCACAAAGGATTCTTCATACTATCCACTGGTTATCTGTACATCCACATACATGGCTTTGAGATTTTCTGTCGGTTATAATCCATCTGAACATCAACCCAGTCATCTCTGTATTATTTATATTCTCCTTGCCCCACATATAACTTTCTATAGTTGACAACAAATATGGACATCTCAAAAATATGTGCAAATGCACATCAGTGTTTTAGGGACTAAGGAAAAAGGGAAAACAAGAGTCTAACATCCTGGAGATGAAGAACTAAGCACACAAAATGTGCCCAATGATTATTTGTTGCAGAAATGAATGAGTAGGAAAATTGTAAATGTGAGGGCAAGATTAAAAGGCAGAATGTATAGTTTGTCTTTTGGTATCTGAGTAATCTAACGCACACACAGTGGTAAACCTAATAAAATCATATATATATTTTTTTAAAGTTTTTCTCTCTAGACAAGAAGCATGGATGTTAAGGGGAGATTATGAAGTAAGTTGTTCCACCTGGTATGCTCCACCTTCGGGAGTGTTTTTTCTTTTAATTCCTAAAAAGGTGTGTGGATAGTATTCTCTAGAATTCCAATGAGAGAATATACTGTTAAGGGAAATGAAAAAAAAATTTCTCATCAGTTTTCTAATGACCCAGTTTGTCAAATAATGTGTCAGTTGTGAAGTTCTTAATAATAACTTCTTAAAGTTCAACATTCAGAACCTGGAAAGTGTTTATTTTCTAAATAGAAAAAAGAAGTGGAAAATCCCTGGCTCACATGTCGCTTTAGATCAGTGTAAGAACTGTCATAGAATGTCTGCTAGTCCCACTTTCTTCCAGTGAAAGGTTTGCTGTGTGGAGCAAAGGACTATTTATCTTCCTTGATATCAACCACAAAATTTAGAAACAGAAAAAAAGACACCCTAGTTTCTATGACTCACCTTTTGTTACTCTGCCACCTGTAAATTCATATAAACTTTAAAACTGTCATTTTCAGGATATTTTCCAGCCTTAGAGTATGATTAAGATATTCCTACTTATACCTGTGTATTCACTCCCACGTACACACATAACACAACATGGAGGGAGTGTATCTCTGGGTGTGTACAAATATATATTCATATATTATTAATGCCTTTTTCATATCCAGGGTTACTGAACATATTTCTCCGTGAATGTGCACAAACTCACAAGTGTGTGCTATTGCAGACATACCCACACCCACACTCTCCCAATTGTCATCTTTGGCCCTGCACATTACTGTTTCCCCATCTTCATGGCCTCAAGCATAAACATACCTTTCCTCCCCTCTTTACTGATTTACTCTTTGTCAGATAAACACAATCTGTGACCATGACCTGCCTTCTTATCCTGTCTTTCTTTTCCAACCAAAGGAACTGTGACTGCCTGAGCTCCCTATCAGGGGAAAATATCATTTATCAGTGGTAAAGTTTGGGACTCGGATAAGGGAAACTGACACTTCTGTGCAGTCCAGTGAATCTCTGGAGCCATCAGATGTTACCCTGCATGTTTTAAGCCTGATGACCTCTCCCACCATGTAAAGATTATAATGTTTCTTTCCTCAGTAAACTTAAATGAAAACCTACTATTTGAGAAAGAATATCATTTCTCCTGAACAATCAAATCAATACCAGTTCTCTAGTTTCAATAGTTACAATAAGTGCGTATTTCTCATGCTTTATTCATAAAGGTATCCCTTTATGCAAATAAGTTTAGAGGCTTGCTGAAATCCAACTGGGGCAACCTCTGTCTGTAAGAACATTGGCAAGTCAAGGTTTTCACACAGAGATCATGTGCACATTTTGCTTGCATTATATTAAATTAATAATTGAGAAATATGGTTGAAAAAATATATACCATTGGCAACCACAAATGTCTATATTACAGAGTATGTGGTTGGGCTGAAAGCTATTGCATGCAAAGAATGCCCGGCACCAACTTGCTCTTCTGAACACCATGACAGTATGAATTATCATATATTAGAGCAAAAAATATGACCGTTAAATCAAAAGGGATAAGTGTAACTTTTGCAGTCTAAGAAAGGTCTGACATTTTGGCTTTTATATCATTGACTAGAAAAAAATACCTTAACTATTGGCGTTAACCATGTTTCACTAGCAGGATGTCTGTTTTGTTAGAGTTAATTGTTCAGCACACTACTTTGCATGCCTTTCTTTGAGTCTCCTCATTTTTAGTATGAATTTCTAGTATAACAACCCCACTGCTCTCCTAAGTTTCTGGCTTTTATACTAAAATGTTTTTTTGTGCTCTAATTATTGGTACTTGCAACAACACCATAAGGGAAATATTTCAATGTCAATTTCTTCAGCACCAGAATCCCACAATGAGTTAGATACTTCATTTTTCTACACCGTACCACAAAGAGTGGCAAACCAAGGGAAGGTCACAGGAATTTCTTTTAGACAGCACATCCATTAGTTGTCCATTTTATTAGTTTCCAGTATTACATAGTAAAGCATCCCAAGTGGATTCCAAATGTGCAGCAAATTTGTACAAACGTACCATATTTTTTTCCAGGCTGTGCTCACCACATCTTTCCCTTCCTGCCTAGCAATATGTTGCCATGCTATAAAAGCCCTAATGCCCATTTTCAACGATTAGCTGTACATCAGCATTACCACCACAAATCCACAAGTTTCACATCAAGCATTAAATGGGATGAATATTGATCTGCTAAAGAGGATTTATTTATTTCTAGCTCTATCCAAAGATCAACTGCTAGCAGCTTTGGGGGGATCTGTGAAGCTCTCACAGCACAAAGCTACTGCATACATGACACTGGACTTGACATTTCAGTTCTGGAAGAAAACCAAACAGTAAATTCAGTGCAATAATCCTAGATAAATGAGATGATCACTGGAAAAGCTGAGATAGTTAAGTGGTCTATCAGAGAAGTCCAACGGATGGTATTGAACAGTTGCTACATTGAATCCTCACTCATGTCAATATGGTCCAAAGCACCATCATATCAGATGCCAATATAATCACATTAAAACAACCTCTACCTCCTGCTTTGATTTCTCTCCCTGTGTATTTTGCTGGACTTACAAGTAATGGTGGATAATACACAATGTGATGAAAGCTGTAGCCTAAAGGGTATGAACAACAATTGTTTTGAGTATGTGTAAGCTGCATTATAATGTAGCATGACATATATGAAATACATTAAATCGAGTTATGCTATATAGCATGTGGGTTGCAGCTCCATATTCTTACTGACAGCACAAGGGACGAAGGGGCAGATCTTCAGTTTTAAGAAAACAAGAGAGATCAAATTCTGTCATAAATATTCTAAAACTTGTGGAGTTCCCTCTTTCCCCCTAATTTGGAAGAACTGTTCTCCTGTATATCATTCAAGTGCTATAATCACCTTAAAACTCACAGGCGAATATTGGCTGAACCAAGCGAATATTCGGCTTTTGCATAAGTTCAGCATTGCTGAGAGAGGTGTCCTTTAACATTAGGGTAACCAAAAACTTTACTTCTATCCATGTGAGCATTTAAAAATGCCCACCCCCGCCTGGTAAATCTTGATTACCGGAAAATGTGGACATTTGCATTCATTCAGCTTATTTAATAGAATTAGGCTAAACAACCGTTTATTTAAATTTTTTCTCGTCATCAAAAAATGCATAAATTAAATAAATCAAAACAAACTTTGTGTGTGTGTCTGTAAACAGGAAAAATGCTACCATTAATTATCTTGGTCCAAATCATTACAAATTCAGTAAGATCAATGCTATACATACAAAAATAATTTCTAATTTAGGTTGACGTAGTAAAAACGGTTATTTATGTGTCTTTTTATATCATTTCATATATTTAAAACACATCAACTGGAACATTGTCCATTTTACTTTGTCTTGTAGAGACACCACCTTAAAGGGAAGTGTTTTATAAGTCCGTAGAGGTTGAGGGAAAAAAGAGAGAGAGAAAAAAATCTTAGCTTTTCTTGAAACGCTATTATAATGTTTTGCTGTTTGATTGTTTACATTTGTTTTAATTATTAAACTTGTCAAACCGTGGAGTGAGAGTCTAAGCACTTGAAGAAATGAAAAAAAAAATTTAAAAAAGAAAGAAAGTAAGAAATGGAATGGGTCAAGGTTTTGCAGTTCTAAAATACCAGAAGCAGTATCTCAATTTGTAACTTTACCCTTTTGGAAAAAAATACTTCTATATTAATCATAATGTTTCTGGAAGCTGAATAATTGTGCTTTGTTGTGGATATTTGAAACTTTTGGTAGCAGATGTCTTTGGAAAAGGTACCACTTAGCTTAATTAGGGTTTGCCTGCAAACCTGAGGGTCTAGGTTGTCCAGGCCAAATGATGTTTATTAGTTTAAACAGTGTCATTGGAAGACAGAGAAACTAGGATAAACATTGCATACTCATTCTTTTCACTCTGATTGTGGAGTTCATTATAATTCATGTCAGTCACCCAGAAAATAAGGATCATATAGAATAATTTTTTAAAGATTAAAAATATATGCAAATTGCATGAAAGAGTAGTTTGGGGTTAGTTTCTGAGGTTTTTCCAATTACTCATTTTGAAGATCTTTTAAAAACTGAAAATTCTGAGCTTTTAAATTTTTTTTTTAAGGAAAACAAAGTTCTTAGTAACAATATTATGTACCATCTGATAGTTTCTTTTCAGGGGATGAATTTTCCACATTCCTGAATCACATACCTTATGGGAAAGAAAACAGTATGCCACCTTAAAGGAAAATGGTGGGGGGAGGATATGACACAAAATTGTCTCTGTATGTAGGGCATTTCTCAAACCATTGATCCTAGAAACTGCAAGAGTCTTGAGAGTTTCAAGGCATCCATGAATTCATAAGCTACGGAACTGTGTTGTTAGTACAACCTCTGAGTCATACTTTTCAAAGTTCCCTGCACATGAGAACAACTGATTCTCTTGGGTCCTTTGACCTGTCCTTCTCAATGTTTCATCTTCCTACTCAGCGTCTCTTCTTCAGCAGTTTTTGTGGGATAATACTCAATATACATTAAAAATATCCATACAAATCAGAGACTTGCGGTGATTAAGAATCTTTAATGTCGACAAGCCAGTTATCTCTTTTATGCTTAAAGTCATCAGTAGATACACAGTGGTCATCCAACAAATGTTTTTCTTGTGTATGTGTTAAACTAAATTGAAAACCCTTTTCTGGGTTTTCTTAAAAAGGACTGTAATTGAATCTGTCTTATTATTATTACTAGATTTTTAAGAGGAAATCAAGCTATTTAAAAACTTAGGAAATGTATTCATGGACGGCTTAAACAAGAATTTAAAAATTACATACATTAAGTAATCTACATCCTTGAGATTCTAAAATTGTTTTACGTGTGTCTCAGTAGATATGATTCTAGTATAACCTAGAGCAGTCATATGAGAGCTAAGACTGCAGAATATTTGCCTCATTCTTCTTGGACATAATGCTGTTACTGAACAATAACTCCTTTCTTCAGAAACACTTCATAACATATGCCACACTGAAGTGGACTGTGATGCTTGCGGTCAGAGGAACATGGCAAGATTTCAGATAGGAAGGAAAGCATCCGTCTCTCCCCCACTTTTAAAAAATATGATCAGTCACACCTTTTCCCTTTCTGTTGAATGTGGAAGACAGTATCCTTTCTCTTTGTGTGTGTGTGTTGTTGCAGGTAAACCAAGGCCATTTAGGTAATATGCTACTTTTGTCTTGATTGTTTATGCCAGCTGGGAGCAAACATGTAAGAAAGGTGCTAAAGGCAAGCTTTCAGTCATTGTACAGAGGCCTGGACTAGAACCTCGAGTTGAAGTACTTAGTTAATCAAATGTCCCAATCTAAAAAGAGTGTGGAAGCACTATTTTGTAGTAGCTTATTTCAGAGACAGATCTGCTTAGATCTCTGCTACCGTTTTTCCAATTTCCTACCAAGAGTAAATTGGTTTCGCTCACATTGTGGCTCTTTCTCACGTTTCAGTTGGTCTTACCAAAGAAAATGGCTCAATGCTGCGGCCGTGATTTGGAGAATACCAGTCCCTTGATTTGGACAACAGGTTTTTATTTCTTCTCATCTATTGTTCTGGATGCTTTTTCTCCTTTTTATAAACAGACTAGAACAAAGGACTATTGTTCTTAACATGCACTGCATGTGCTGGTAACATATACGGAAAAACATAACAGGAAGGGTTTTCTTTTCCAGTAACATATTATACGACTGCCTAACAAAAGTGCTAGCGGCATGAAATGATGCAATAAACCTCTCTAACAGTAGCTGATTTGTATGCAACAATGACCATAAGGGTAACTCTTCAGCAAACCTGAATCTCATATATAATGCATAGCAGTTAATAAATCATAGTAAAATCAGATGGCTGAGAGCCAACAATACCTAACTAGTAGTGGAAAGGGGTGGAAAGATTTATAGAGAGACAGATTCTGTCTGGATTTTGCTTTTAAGATGCTCACCAACTGCAGTGGAGTATCTTACGTGGCTTCTAACTAGACGAGTATTCTGTTGATTCATTCCATCTTTTTTTTTTTTCCCCTGAGGGTCTTTTGCAGAAAGCAGCTACCCTTTTCCTTCTACCACCAGGTGGAGTGTTTTCTACTAAACATTTAAGGTTTTACACTTCAGAACCAATACAAAGCTTACAGGGCAAAAATGTTCCTTTTGAACATCTAGTT
Organism: Hippopotamus amphibius kiboko; assembly: GCF_030028045.1. Lineage (NCBI taxonomy): Eukaryota > Metazoa > Chordata > Mammalia > Artiodactyla > Hippopotamidae > Hippopotamus > Hippopotamus amphibius. Next base: position 83,293,126 of record NC_080198.1, read on the forward strand.
AATAAGTTTTTAGTAAGGTGTTTCCCTCAATCAAATTCATGAGGATAAATATACTTTGTAACTTCTGTTCAAAAATCTTTTTCTTTTAAATAGCATTTCACATGACCTTGACAGAGAAGCAGGGTTGGAGTTTTGCTTTATAGTTCCTGAACAAAGTGTTCTTAGATGTGCTCGTCGTATCTCACTGCCACGTTTTGTTGGCTGTAGCCTGTGAATCTTAAAAATGCAGAATTTGCAAATTTGTCACATGTCAAGAAAAGGAATATTGAAGACAACATGTGCCATCCAGATCTGAGAGAAGCATTCGCTTCAAATCTGTTTCTGGTTATTAGTAGGTCTTGGCCAATTTCCTGCGCTGACATGCACTATTGAGATGTGTGGCAAACATGTCACCTTAGAGTTAGAAACATTTGAACCTGCTGAATTATGACCTTTTACAAATTCTTAACATTAAAAAAAAATGAAGATAAATTGCTGACAGAGTGGGTTGTAGAAATTGTTAATGCCTCTGTTTGCCTACATAATTTTCTATCCTGTGCAGACTCAAGTTTTTATTTTAAATTGTTTTACATTTACTGCTGGACTTTGATGAATTGTGGAAAAGAGATCGTCTTCCTGAATACTATGTTATAATACTAACATAAATACTTTCACTATTAAGCAATGTACATTATAGTGCCTTTTTTTAATGATGTCTATTGGAGGTAATAATGGATGAAAGATGGAGCATATAACAACCTAGTTTTTGTTTTTTTTCTCTTGTCCAGTGCATTAGAATTATTTGCCTTCAATTATGATAGCCACAAGATGGCAGTAATTCCTTATTAAATGGTCAGTCGCCTCTGCCCTGGGTTACAGGGTAGTGACTGACTCCTCCTTAGAGAGAGTTAGGAAAAGTAAGAGAAGAATCTCCTGGGGTAAGGGTGAAAATAAATTAGTGCAAGCATTAGAAATCATGGGAGTGGTCTGAAGTAGAGTGAAATATGTTTTATCCTGATGTGTTTTGGTTTTCAGGTGGCAGAAATGTCAGGCAAAATTTAAGTGAATTAGTGTGTTGTCCATCCGAATCATCTTCTTGAAGGCAATATTGTAAAATGACTACTTTGGAATAGTTTTATTTCTAGTTTTATTTCTCTGTACAATAATTAATTTCCCAGTGACTGTAGAGACTTAGGCTTGTTTTGGCAGGTTTAATTCTAAGCTCTCATGTGATAACACTGCAGAAGTACACAGTGATTGTTGGCAATAGAGATGTTTCACTGAAAAAACATCCATATGTCCCTGAGATAAAACACTAATTCAGAACAAAATAACTGGAGACAAAAATACATAAAGTGACCAATGCCTGCCCCAGAACACTTCAAGAATTCAGAACAGTCCATATTTCAAAGTACTAGTGGTGTGAGTGTAGACAGTAAAGCAAATCTGAAAATAGTGCATTTTTCTGTTTATTCTCTAAAAATGGTTCTAGTTGATGAAGAGGGTGAGCTTTATCTTTGTAAATGTCAGCCAATATGGATAAGGTATTTAGAAATTGGAGATTTGGAACAAATATAATCAATAAGAATATTTTTAAAATTATGTAAATCAGGTATAACTGCATAATAGCAAAAAAGCCAGAGGAAGCAATGTGTCAGAAAGTCATTTGTCGCAGAGATCTAAAAGGCTACATATGGCAAATGTCTGAAAAATACAAAATAAAATGACTATTTTTAATATCCAATGAATTGGATTAAGTTTTACACATTTAATGGAAAGGAATTTTATTCATTTTGGCCAGGTGTGTGCGAAGCCTATTTCAACTCTATTTTGTGTAAATAATCTCTGATTTTCTGCTCTATATTATAATTCTGATTGTAGCGTTTCAGGATTATGGTGGGTTTTCTTTGTGTCTATGCTTGAAAAGGGAAGAGTCAAGAGAGCTGTATGGATAGTTCAACCTTAAAATGTTATTACTGGTAATATCTGAATCATTAGAACAAAAGCATGTTTAGAAAAATAATGCTTAACATTTTGGCTCAATTTGTTTGTATTGTATATTTTGCTAGCATAGATCTACTGACTGAGAAAAATGCTTATTTCTAGTCTTCCTTATTCTGAATTACCTAAAATGACCATTTGTAAGAGCAGTTTAATGAATTTAGTTGAATTTCTTATTTTAAATATATAGGCAGAAGCTAAATTTAGTTGCTCTAAATATATGATATTTAATGTATGTTTACAGTTGCCTCCATGCATATCGAAACCATTAGAGCATTGCCTCATTTAAGCCAGGGTTAAAGCAGATGTATATAATCATAGCAGGAGGACTGGGGATTTTGGTCACATTTTATTCGTGTGGATAAACTGTGTTTGAAGTAGAGAGACCATATTTAGAGAAAGAAAGAGAAGAAGAGGGTGGTTGAGCAAACCTGTTTCTTTTATCTGTCTGTTTATAAGCTTTGATTTATTCATGATATAACAATATTGTAGAACATAACTTTGAAAATTCTGTACTAGAAACATAAATTTCTCCTGAGAAGTGGACACTTCTGAAGCTGTGAAACTTTTAAACAGGAGAGACTAGACTTCTAATCTAGCTTTTTTTCCCCTCAAAAATCCTTCTAAGTTACAATTTTCAAGGCTTTTAAAAATATGAGTAGACTTAACTTGGCAGACGATGAATATTCTCTAGTCAACTAGTAAATTATGTTCAAAATTATTACTTATTATGACATAAAGAAACTTAATAGCATATATATTTGCATAGCCAACACTTGCACTTGAGTATTAGCAGCAAAATGCAATCTTGTTAAGCAATCATTTTTTAATAGAAAATAGGCAGGATTATGGCTGAATGCGACATCTCTTGTTTGTGTCTCATCTCTCAGCAACAATTTGGCATCCATCTGCAGACACAAGAGCCTTTTGGGGAGCTCTATAGTCCATCATCGTATGCTGAGGAATCTTGCCCCCCCATATGTTCAGTAATAGTTATACAGACCCTTGGTCCCAGCTGTGGGCCCTGCAGTGATTCATGAACTAGCTCCATTCTCTCTGTGCTTCAGTCTGGAAGCCGCTGGAAAAGACTGTCTTGGACAACCACCCACAGATGAGAGAGCCTTTGTGGAAGTTCAGGTTTCCATTGCAGAAATTACAGCACACTGTTAGAACAAGTAAAAGAATGAGTTTAGATGCATTGGAGAGAACAGTTAGTAATGACTGGAGGAGATGCTGCTACTTCAAATACAAGGACAGCAACACAAAATTTCAAGGAATATGAAAAATCAAGGAAACAATACACCACCAAAGGAAAACAATAATCTTTTGGTAACTGATCCAAAAGACATGGAGACCTGCGATTTACCTGTTAAAGAATTCAAAATAGTTGTTTTATGAAAACTCAATGAGGGGACTTCCCTGGCGGTCCAGTGGTTAAGACTTCGCCTTCCAATGTAGGGGGTGTGGGTTTGATTCCTGGTCAGGGGGCTAAGATCCCGCATGCCTCGGGGCCAAAAAAACCAAGACATAAAACAGAAGCAATATTATAACTAATTCAATAAAGACTTTAAAAATGGTCCACATCAAAAAAATCTTAAAAAACAAGAACAAAAACTCAATGGGATATGGGAAAATATAGAAATCTCACCAAAAAAAAAAAAAAGTGCTAAATATGTGACATCCTGGATGTGTTAATTAACTAGATGGGGGGAGTTCTTTCTCAATGTATACATATATTAAATCACCATGATGTACACTTTAAATATTTTACAATTTTATATGTCAATTATACCTCAATAAAGCTGAATTTTTTTAATTAAAAAATCGAAATACAGAAAAACAATTCAACAAAATCAGGAAAATAATACACAGATAAAATGAGAAGTTTAACAAAGAGGTAGAAATAAAAAAAGGAATCAAACAGAAATTCTAGAGCTGAAGAACATAGTGCGTGAAATGAAAAGTACGATAGAAGGCATCAAAGATAGAATGAATCAATCAGAAGAAAGGATCTGTTAGTTAGAAGACAGGAACTTTGATATTATCCAGCCAGAGAACAAAGAAAAAAATGAAGAAAGTCTATATGATCCACCTAATACCAGAAAAAGAAACCATTTGCAAATTATTGGAGTTCCAGAAGGAGAAAAGAGGAGGAAGAAATATAAAGAAATAATGGTTTATTATTTCTTTAAATAAACTTTTAATTATAAGAAGAATAAATCCTGAGGATCCGATGTGTAGTGTGGTGACTGCAGTTAATAATGCAGTGTTGTATACTTGAAAGTTGCTGAGAGTGGATCTTAAGCATTCTCACCACACACACGTACATACACAAGAGTTAACTATGTTAACTGTGTGAGGTGATGGATGTGTTAATTATCTTTTTTTATCCCATTTATTTGTTTATTCTTTTTTTATTAACTTTTATTTGAATATAGTTGCTTTCCAATGTTGTGTTAGTTTCTGCTGTAGAGCAAAGTGAATCCATTATATATATATATATCTCCCCTCTTTTTAGATTTCCTTCCCATTTAGGTCACCACATAGCATTGAGTAGAGCTCCCTGTGCTGTGCAGCACTGGGAGCTCTACTCATTAGTCATCTATTTTATACATAGTACTGTATATATGAAAATCCCAATCTCCCAATTCATCCCACCCCCCACCTCCCCCCTTGGTATCCATAAGTTTGTTCTCCACATCTATACCTCTATTTCTGCTTTGCAAATAAGTTCATCTGTACCATTCTTCTAGATTCCACACATAAGCAATATTATATGATATTTGTTTTTCTCTTTCTGACTTACTTTACTCTGTGTGACAGTCTCTAGGTCTATCCAAGTCTCTACAAATGGCACTATTTCATTCCTTTTTATGGCTGAATAATATCCCACTGTATATATGTACCACATCTCCTCTATCCACTCCTCTGTTTAATTATCTTGATCTTGGTAATCATTCTACAGTGAATATGTGTATGAAATCATCACATTGTATTCTTTAAATATGTATAATTACATTTTTCAGTTATTCCACAATAACGTTTTTTAAAAGTACATTTTTCTGGCCATAAAATTTAACAAATTTAACAAATTTCAACTAAAGTGAATATTATTACATATTGCATAAGATTTTCCAAAAATACAGTATTAGAGAAAATATGTATTTGGGGAATTTTCTCATGGGAAACTCTTTTTTCTAAGACGAGAAAAAATTTCAAATTATTAGATATTTTACTGAAATTATTTAATTTTTCTCTGTTGGATTATATGTCCATATAAATATGTGCTGACCCCCAAATATACACTCATACCTATACATGTATGATATTAGAATACACTTTTTGTGATGTCCTTATTTACGTGGCATGCATTTTCAGAAATTCTTATCCAAGTGAAGGGATGAAGTAAAAACAAGCAAACAAAATTATTCTTGTACTCTGACTCATCTGTTTTCTTTTTTTCCCAGTAGTTCTCTAACCTGTCCTTAGAATAGGAAAATCATCACCACTTGAAGTACACACATGTATATACATACGTACACATTCACACAAACCTGAAGAGAATTATGTGGATTAGATAGAGCTTGCTTAATTTTAGTATCTTGTATAATGAGTTATTTTCAGTTTATAGAATAAACTCAGTAAAATTAACTATCTGTTTTGTGGTAAGATACTGGTTTGAAGGATTTAATTACAGCTAGTTAGAATAATGTTTTCAGGCAAGTTCCATCCTTTATTTATTCATTCACTCTCATCTCCTGTCTTCATTAATCTTCAAATGAGTAGGCATTGAGTGTGAAACCCTGGGAAGACAATCAACCAGGTACTGAGGATGTGATGTATACCAGACAGATCTCCCCCTCTCCTCATTTATTCACTCAATAAATATTTATCAAGCACGTTCTATATATACTCTCATCTACGAACTTAAGCTATACCAGTGAACAAAATACAAAAGGTTACTGACTTTGTAGAGCATTCATTCTAATTATAGAAGACAAACAGCAAGTAATAGATGTGATTAATAAGTAAGTTATATAGAATGATATTGGGTAGTAAGAGCCAAGAGGAAAAATTAAAAAAAAAAAGGGCAAGATAAGGGACATTGGAAATATGGGCATAGGAGTGCAGTCTGCAGTATTAAATAAAGATGTCAAGGTAGGCTTTATTAGTTCAGGAATTAGTGGGGAAAGCATTAACATAATTGTAGAAATAATAATCATTATAGTAACTACTCAGGAGGCAAAGCACAGGGCACTGTGAGAGTGTTCATAGCCTGGAAGGTCAGGGAGGGCTTCCGTAAGTAATTGACATTTAAGCTGAGACTTGAAGGATGAGACCTAAGGTGACCTTGAGTTTTATTGTTTAGCACACTGGTCTTCCACACCATCTTAGAGTATTCTGTGGCAGTAAGTAATGGTTACTGAAAGTATCACCTGACTGGTTGCTTCTTGCAAGAAGTCAGCATTATAGTGTTAGTTTTGTAACACAAAAGAGAAAACAAATGAAATCCCAACTCTTCGAATGCAGTTCTCCAAAAGCCATGTAGTATAGTCTGGATAACTTTGAGGCTTGGATTTGTGTTGGATTGTTGCCAGGCAGATTTGGGAGACGTTTTCTGCTTGCCATATAAAGGCTGCTTTATCCCTGTTCTCACTGGGCTGACATCAAGGGAGGGATTTGTAGGTGCTACATAGGTTCTTGAGGGGAAGGTCAAGAAGGAAGGAAGCTGGTGAACTGAAGGAATCATTACTAAAATGAATCATTCTTTTCCCCCACACTCTGGCTTTTATCAGAGACTAATGATCAAGCAGATCATCATTCCAACTTTACTGTAACCCATTCTCACCCTCAAACTTCCCCTCCTTATGGTAAGATGTTTAAAGAACAGAAATTGAAACAATATTCTACGCCACGAAACAGTGCACATATTTCCTTGAAGATACTGGGTAGGATAGGTGTGATGAATTCTCAAGCTTTCAGGTTCCACGTATAAATAAAAACCTTTGGAAATGGGTAACGTTTCAACAGAAATAGACACAGGTTTCCAGACTAAATAAGAGAGGAAACCATCTAGAACAAGTGTGGTAAAAAGGTCCAGGAAGCACTAAGAATTTTACAGGGATCTAATATGGAAGTGAGTAAGGTCACCAAAATAAAGATGGAGAAGGAAGTTGGAGAAAACCAACAAGGGGTTTGTTGTGGAAGAAGGAGTTTTTTTTTTTTTTAACTTTTTGGCCATGCCACATGGCATGTGGGATCTTAGTTCCCCGAGGGATTGAACCTGTGCCCCTTGCATTGGAAGCGTGGAGTCTTAACCACTGGACCACCAGGGAATTCCTAAGAAGGAGATTATTTAATCCCCCCCAGAAACATCTGATATAAAATGCTTCTTTCTTCCTCTGTTCCATCTATCATCCTTTTCTCTTCAGTGCATTTCTTTTCCTTTGTCCTTTTCTAGTAGGAAGGAGTAAGAAGAAGCTAAAAGTTGTCAGCTGATGATTTAAGTGGGTTAAATGAAAGAGACTGGGTACATCAGGATATAGTGACATTGGCTGCTGTCTAACACATCTGCATTCCATCCAGAAGGCTAATGACCTGCAGAAGCCACAGGAGAACTGCTACTAACTAGGTGGCAGGTAGACTAGCCACCTAGTTAGTAGCAGTTCCAGCCACCTAAGTAGTAGTGCGAAACACAGTTCCTTCTCAGCCTCAAATGCATTCTTTTCTAAATCTCTCTACCATACCCTATATCCTCTCTCCTAAATTTTCATGTTCTCAATATACTTTCTGTTTTGAATGATAGGGCCACCATTCACTATCTCTGTGACTTTGGATATATTGTTTCATTTCTCTGGATCTCTATTTAAAATGTGAACGTGAATCTCACTTTAAAATATGAATGAGTACCTAAGTAATGAAAGTATTGTGGGAATTAAATAAAATAATCTAAATAATACCCTTGCATGGTACTAAATGCTTCAAAAATGTTAACTGCTGTTATTACTATGATCATCATTTATTTATGTTGCATGTTGTCTATTTGAAATTCAAAGCATGCACTTAATTGTGTATCAGGAACAGTGTTAGAGGATGCAGAGGTGATCAAGACACAACCCCTAGGCTCAAAAATACCTTAGCGTAATGCAGGAATGTTGCAGTAGAATGCAGTAATTTCTTTAATAGATGAAGTCACAGGACATTGGGAATACAGAGTAAGAACTCCTAAATAGGCCTGATTCGCTCCATGCCTGTCTTGTTCACCTATCCAGTCTCTTCTTGTGCTATTCTCCAAGATATTACTTTTTCGTTATTTCTCATCTGGGGCCTTTAAATGGATCTCACTTTTATTGGAATTCCCTTTTCCTTATCTCCACAAGTCCCCTAACTCCCCACACACAAACATTGCAAACTTATCTCATACCTCAAGTTCCCAAGGAGGGATTTTCTCTTCTCTGATCAACAATAGTTGATCATTTTCCCATTGCACCACAGTTAGTAATAGTCTGCTATTATTCTATGTTACAAATTAGATTGCAATTATTTGCTTACCTCATTGTGTCTCCCCCCCACTAGATGGAAAACTCCTTAAAAATGGATCTTAGTCCTTATTTATTCTTGCATACTTGAATAGCACAAAACCTGCTACATGGTAAGCTTTTGATGATGCTTCAAAATTAACTGAAAATTGAAATTACTCTCCCTTGAAATACTCCATGCTTTATAAGTGACCTGTTCTTATCTTACTGTACCCCAGTTCAGAGCTCCCATTTCTTGATAGTGAGCTCTCGTTTTATTAATTGTTACTATGTATTAATGACTAACAAGATTTCTCATTATAGAGTATGCAGATATTGAAACCCAATCCATTCCCGAAAAATGTGTTTAGAGAGTGGGAACCTACATGCCATTGTTTCAAATGAGAACTATCAATGCACTTAAAGCCCTAAAACACTCAGCTTCTTACATGATAATATCTCATAGTTTTATGCATAATATAAAACATATAAATGACCTATTACCAAAATTAACACAATAAACTCATTAATGCATGTTTTGTGTAATATACAGTAATACTATATAGGATTAGATATGAATTATGTTTTACTTCTACCTTGCAATAAACAAGGAATCAAATAAATGATTTAATCACCATTTTCAAATAACTTTTTAAATTTTCAGCTTGTGTACAATACAGTCATTTCTGGATCTCTTAAGGCAACGGGTTTTGTTTTCAGCTACAGCGACGGCTGTATCTGTGCTCTTCCCAGATCCCCTCTGCTAGTGGGAGTATCTGCTGCCGACAGTCGTGACTGTACCCCTCCCTGGGAATTGCCAGAGGTCACAGAGGACCAATTGACCAATCCCTTACCAGGTTATACCCTTTTCCAGAGTTCAGCCTGTGTCTAGTCACTGGCTGATATGGGAATAAAAAAGTCTGGACCACTTGGTTCAGTTTGAGACAACTCTGAATGATCATCTCAGCGCCAGAGGCTGCAGGATTGGTTGAAACCTCAGTTTTTCAAAACACTGTGTACTTTCGTCCACCATTAGTGGTGAACCAAGATGGAATACTGAAAAGGACATTGCATTAGCTGGTGAGGTCTGAGAAGAATGGTAATTATTATTAGGCATATGAAGTTGCAAGGCTGTTGTAGAGCACTGAGAGGGATAATGACAGGCCTGGGCTGATTAATCACCAATTTGTAAAAGCCAGAGAGCTTCCTTGGCAGCACTGAAGGAAACTTGCGTCCTTTGTGGCTAGGGGCAGAAAGAATGAAGGACCAGACTAAGGATTTAATTCTAAGAGTAATGGAGCTTCAGAAAAGGTTGAATACTTAGCCTCGGCATGCCTCCTGTGTTAAGCACAGGGCCCTAATAGGGAAAAAAACGGAATCTTGAGACTTTAAAGGGGGACTCTGGGTAGAGAACCTTGAACTGTTGAGAACCTTGAACTCCCAATACTCTTTAATCTGCTGGGCCTGTAGAGTGACCCCTCTGTAAGAATCCCCTATTTGAAGACCAGGGAAGAGGCCTCCGCTGAGGCAGATGCCTTATAAGACAACACTTGGCCCGCCTTTCCTGGCCACAGGGGAAAGCTCAGCATAGCTCAACTGGGGATGTTCTGGGCCTAGTAAAGGAGGAGTGGGACTCTTGCCAAAGGAGCTGCAATGTGTGGTTAACATATATCAGCAGGAATCAAGGGACTTGGACCTGAGGGTGCTGGATCAAGGCCAGAGATACAAACTTGAATAGGGAGAGTTTATCTATATGGAAACACTCTCCTGTGGAAGAGGATTTAACCCCCAGGCATGAACCTTAAGTATGGTGTTAACAAGTAGCTAAAATGGCTCTCGGAAGGTTGGGATGGATTGGAGGGGCCCTTAAGCAAACAGTGGCTCACACTAACTGAAGTAGAAAGGCTGGCACTACTTTAGCAGATGCCGGAGGGTAGGCTCAATAGACTCAAAGGGGTGGGCATGGTGTAGTGGGTCTACCATCTAAGACTGGAACTTCCCTCTAGCTGGATATATTGTGTGAAAGAGCTCAGAAGACACTTTCTAACATAAGTGGTAAGGAATATGCTGATGAGAGTGGTACCAGCATCATTGATAAGCTCAGTGGTTGCTGACTGTACTCTGTAGCCAGGGCTGATGGTAGGAGTTGTTGTATAACTGAGTTGCTTGATAGCAGCAGGGATAATGATATCTTGAAATCTTAGAATTCATGACAGTGAATGAAGTAGTGGTGTTTAAACATCAGAAACAAGGTGGGCGCTATTATCTTAATGAGAGGTAAGATTGGAGTGGTAGCCATAGAATTATAGAGACAGTTAAGAGAGCACAGTGTCTCTAGAGGCAGGGTATATGGGCAGCCAAAAAATGGATTGGTTTAATTTATTCATTCAGAATAAATCAAGACTGGATGATCAGGATGCTGAAGGGAGTCACCTCAACAAAATGTGCCCTGCCAAGTTTCTCTACTTGAGCCAGTTCTCAGACCTAGAGCTCACTGACTGAAGGAACGTTTCCTATGAAGAAGGGTCCAGCAAGAAGTACTGTAGAGGTGAAAGCCAAGTGGAAATGGAACCATCTATCTACGATCATCAGTACTGCATCCCATGGGGAGAGGACAGTTTCATGCTTCCTCAAAAATAAAAGAATCTCAAACTTAAACAGGGTGGTGATCTCTGTTCTGTCTTTAAGTTATCAGTCTGGTACTTATTTCTCAACTGGGATCATGGTAGATGACAGCGGACTAACACAAATCCAATCAGGTAGTAGCTGCCATTGTCACTGTTGTGCCTAATGTGGTATTTTTGCCAAATCATATTAACATAGTTTCTGGCATGTAGTGTGTGACCATTTATTTGGCAAATGCTTTCTTTGTTATATTTATTTAGAGGAGAATCAAGAGGAATTTGCACTCACATGGGATAAACAGAAGTAATATACATTAAGATCTTGCCCCAGGGCTCTGTTAACTCTGAAATCCTCTGTCATATAGTGCAAAGGGTATTGGATCATCTGGAAATTTTGAAGAATCAAACATTGGTCCACAATACTTATGACACCTTACTAACTTAATCAAATAAGCAAGAAATGACAGGTATGTTGGAAATCTTAGTAAGAAACAAGTTCTTCAGAGCATGGAAGATGACTTCACAAAGATTCAGGAACCTGTATTGATGAAGTTTTTCCTGACCAATGGTCTTGTGAATACCAGGCTATCTACAAAATAAAGGACAAACTATCATACCTTTTTCCTTCCACCATTAGAGAAGCACAATACTTAACATCCCTTTCTGGGTTTGAGGAATAATATTCTATACTTGAGAATACTGCTCCAAGCCATGTACTGCGGGCCACAAAAGTTTGTCAACTTTGGTTGGGGCTGAGAGTAGGAAAGTGTTCTGTAGTAGGTTCAAAATGCGATGCAAGCAGGCCTACAACTTGGACCACATAACTTGTAAGAGGCTATGGTAGTTAAGGTATCTGTACAGGAAAAAGACATCATGTAGAGTTTATGGCAAGCCTCAATATGAAAATCACAATGTAGACTTACAGGTTCTAGAAGAAGGTCATACCATCTGCAACAGAGAACTAAAAATCATTTGAAAAATAACTCCTGGAATTTGTCCATGGTATATCAAGGGACCATGTAATCATAATTGCTCATTGTAAACTGGGTTTGTTCAGACTTACCAAGTCATTAGAAATCCATTGTAAGATAGGAATGGTACAGGATCAAGCATAAACCTGGTCAGCAACACAAGTGATTTTCATGAGCAAGCGGCTCCAACTGCCATGCCATTTTCCACTGTCACATCAGCACCTCTCTTAGCCGCAAGCTGTGGGCACAACATTCTTTTTGACCAGCTAATGGAGGAGGAAAATGGATGAGGAAGCTTCCCAACTGGCTGGACTTTGTATGTCAATGAGCTAATGGTATAATGCAAGCTTCCTCAAGGGTACTTCCCAAGGGGAATGCAATAAGAGGAAATTTTCCCAATGGGCAGAACTTTGGGCTGTGTATCTCATCATCTATTTGGTGGAGAAGCGACCTGAGGTAAAAATATACACGGAATTATAGGCAGTTGTGAGTGGCCTGGATGATTGGTTAGTCTTAAAGGGGAAAAATTCAAAGATTGTGCTCACGGAAGTCTAGTATGTTGATATACATTTAGGAATAGATAATATGAAGATTTTCGTATTATCCCCCAGAGATTATCCACCATAGAAGAGACACTAAACAACTAAGTGGAAGAATGCTTCAGCAAGTTTTATTTTTATTTTTTAAGTACAGTTGATTTACAATAGTATATTAGTTTCAGAGGTAAAGCATAGTGATTCTATATTTTTATAGATTATACTACATTTAAAGTTATTACAAAATAATGGCTATATTTCCCTGTGCTGTACAACATGTTCTTGTTGCTTATCTATTTTATACATAGCAGTTTGTATCTTTTAACCCCATACCCCTATCTTGCCCCTCCCTCTTTCCTTTGCCCACTGGTATCCACTAGTTTGTTTTCTATATCTGTAAGTCTGTTTCTATTTTGTTATATACATTCATTTTATTTTTCAGATTCCACATATATGTGATATCATACAGTATTTGTCTTCCTCTGCCTGACTTATGTCACTAAGTGTAATACTCTCCAGGTCCAACCATGTTGTTGCAAATGGCAGAATTTCATTCTTTTTTATGGCCAAGTAATGTTCCATTATTTATATACACGTATACTCCACATCTTCTTTACCCATTCATCTGATGTTTGACACTTAGGTTGCTTCCAACTTTGGCTATTGTAAATAGTGCTGCTATGAACATTGGGGTGCATGTGTCTTTTCGAATTAGAGTTTTTATTTATTTCAGATATATACCCAGGAGTGGAATTGCTGAGTCATATGGTAGATCTATTTTTAGTTTTTTGAGGAACCTCCATACCTTTTTCCATAGTGGTTACACCAATGTACACTCCCATGAACAATGTACCAGTGTTCCCTTTTCTCCACATCTTTGCCAACATTTGTTATTTGTAGACTTTTTATGCCAAAAAAAAAAAAAAATCCCATTTAAAATTGCATCAAAAAGAATAAAATACCTAGAAATAAACTTAATCATGGAGGTAAAAGTCCTATACTCTGAAACCTATAAAACCTTGGATGAAGGAAATAGAAGATGATACAAAGAAATGGAAAGGGGTCCTATTTTCTTGCATTGGAAGAATTAATATTGTTAAAATGTCCATACTACCCAAAGCAATCCACTGATTTAATACAATCTCTATGAAACTACCCATGACATTTTTCATGGAGCTAGAGTGAATAATCCTAAAATTTGTATGGAACGACAAAAGACTCCGAACTGTCAAAGTAATCTTAAGAAAAAAAGGAACAAAACTGGAGGTACTACACTCTCTGACTTCAGACTATACTACAAAGCCACAGTAATCAAAACAGCATGGTACTGGCACAAGAACAGACACACAGATTAATGGCACTGAATAGAGAACCGAGAAGTAAACCTGCACACCTATGGTCAATTAATCTGTGACAGAGGAGGCAAGAGTATACAATGGAGAAAAGACAATCTCTTCAATATGTGGTGCTGGGAAAACTGGACAGCTACATGTAAAATAATGAGATTAGAACATTTTCTCACACCATATACCGAAAATAAACTCAAAATGGATTAAAGGTTTAACTGCAAGGCCTGAAACCATAAAACTCCTAGAAGGCAATATAGGCAGAACACTCTTTGACATAATTTGTAGCAATATTTTTTTTGGAACAGTCTTCTAAGTCAAAAGAAACAAAAGCAAAAATAAACAAATGGGACCTAATTAAACTTAAAAACTTTTTCACAGCAAAAGAAACCATTAGTAAAACAAAAAGCCTACGGGATGGGAGATAATATTTGCAAATTATATGACCCATAAAGAGTTAATACCCAAAATATATAAACAGCTCGTACAACTCAATATCCAAACAAAACAAAACAAAAGAAAAAACGAACAAACAGTTTGATTTAAAAATGGGCAGAAGACAGGAATAGAGATTTTTCCAAAGAAGACATGCAGATGGCTAACAGGAACATGAAAAGATGCTCAGTGTCACTAATTATTAGAGAAATACAAATCAAAACCACAATGAGATATCAAATCACACCTGTCAGAATGGTTATCATCAAAAAGTCTACAAATAACAAGTTTTATTAGTGACTTTTTGTTTTTGTCCTCTCCAGCATTGGAATAGGGGTACATGAATGAGGAAGCCAGGTGGCAAGGAGGGAGACTATATATGCATATACACAATATCATGGGCTTCCAATCAGACCAGTTGAACTACTTCCACTGTCAAATGTCTAATCTGTCAACAACAGAGATTAATAGTGTGACCCCGAAATGGTGCTATCCCCCAAGAAAGCCAACCAGCCACTGTGGCTAGCTGTGTGTTAACACTGGACCCTTTAGACTTTGGAATGGGTAGCAATTCATCTTGGCTGAAACTGACACATATTCTGGGTATGTGATTGTTCGTCATGATAATAAAATGTTGACCAGCAACGTTAGTGGAGGATTTATAGAGTGTTTGATCTACTAACTTGAGACTTCACATATTACCATCTCAGACTATAAGGAACCAATTATAACATGGTGTGATAAGTATAAGACTGAAATATATGTGGATATGTGGATATATCTATCATTAAATGTTACAACTATCTAGATTTTACTCTTCTGTTTCATTTCATGTCCTCCCATTCTGCTTAGATACTTTTATCCCTAACTGTGGATTCAACCTCCACCTTTTTATGTGCATATGACTTCCAAATGCATATTTCTAATTCTGACTTCACCTCTGAAAGCTAGAATCATATTCACAGCTGCCTCCTGGATGTATTTACCAGCAGGCTACTTACATAATTGACATGCTCAAACTTGTTTTCCCTTTGAATCAGTCCTGTCTCTATCCCCCTGGGTGAATAGCAGAGCCATCTCCAGCAGGCCAGGCCAAATTCTTAAAGATTCCAATTCTCTAACAGTTCCTGCACTTTTTTTTTGCCTTAAGGAAATTTAACAAGCATAAAAAAGTGTCCCCTACCTCTGCCCAGCAATGTTTCAGTATTTCTCAGATACTTTTATGCCTTCAACATCATAAATACACAGGCAGATAATTTGCACAGTAACATTATTCATATATATTTCTAATAACAGGAATATTTCCTCCTCTTTTGATCATGTAGAAGGCAGATGAGAATTGCTTAAATTTCTTATGTATTTTTTTATAAAACTAGTCACAATTTAGCATTCTACCATAGATGAAAATATTCATATTTATAATCTATTTTCCAGTTGTCGTACTAAAATTTTGAGACCACTCCTAGACACAATCTCAACTCTGTGCAATTTTCCTGTGCTGTCCCTTTTTATTATTTTATATTAGCAACTAACTACTGATGACCATTGTATGAAAATATTACAGCAGATTTCATTAGTGGGTTTTAAACTAAATCACAAGTGACACAGGATAAAGTCAGAAATATTTCTAGTGCTGAGTTGAATGGATATTGTTTCTGTATACTTTTATACCCAATAGTCCTACATAGATATAAATTAAATTGAGCTAACATAATTTGTTCTTTATATTGTCACTTTATCATCTGTATTTATCATCTTTTATGCATGGCTTTTTATTTTGGCTAGTTTGTTCCAATATCTTTCCAGGTCTAAAAATCAAGCTGACTGACACATTACCTTTTGTTGTCTTGCCCATTAAGAAATGGAAAATGATATAAAAATGCTTTGTGTCCAGTAGACACTTCCCTAACCAAATATCAGTAATATTTAAATATTACTTTAATAAGTTGTACATCTTGAGATGAGAGAAACAATAATTATTGCAATCCCTATGGATTATACTATTCTAAAACTCTTGTAGAGTTTATTGAATGAGACTATGTTCACTGCCTATCTACTGTGGTCTATAGTTGCTTTTGAACTATTAATAATGCCTTTGCCATCATTGCAACCATTGACCAACATTCTTCATTACCATGTCATGAAATGTGGTTTCTGGTCCTTAATCATTCTCTGCATCATTTACATCCCTGCAAAAGAACTTAAAGTAATTGCAAGGTACACTTACATCACATTAAATCATTTTAATTACACGTGAATAGTCTTTAATGGTTGATAATATTATAAAAATTTTATATTGATTTATGTTGAAATGCTTAATTCCTGTTGGAATATGATTATATTTGTAGTTAAGCAAAATGACAAGGCCAATTTATTATATTACTAAATTCGGACCTTGCAATTTAGAGTTAAATAATTTTATATTTATTCATTTGTTTCTTCAACAAATGTATGTTCATGCCTGACTGTATACTAGGACCTTGTGCTAGGCACTGCACAAGGGGAACAGGGTTCCTGTGTTCATAGAGCTTACCAGCGAGGTCTAGAAGGCTCAGGGACAATTAAGTAAGCAATTAGAATGAAATACGCTATATGTTTGATAGAATATGATGACTACTATTCATATCTTTCTGTAGTCTGAAATCAATATTAAAATAAGTTGCTGGCTAAATTCCAGTGAAATAGTATTTTGTTTTAACTTAGTTCTCAACTGATAGATAACTTTAGATAATCTCAAAAAAAAAGATCTACATTCTTTTCTTTTTTCTGTATCATATCCATTTCCTATAATGGTAGAAATGTTTCAGGAGCATCTTTCATCTTATATTTTGTCTCTTGGTATATATTTTTGAAATGGGCTTTCACATAAGGTTACCATACTATGTAATTGCTACTAAATCATTCATTCACAATCCAATTCAAAAGATGTCTCCTTTAGAATTCCTTCTTTGTCATCCAGAGAACCTTCTTAATTCTATAAGCTCACCTCTGTGTAAATGTCATTTGTATAATCTATTGTGACTTATGTATACATTTGCCATAATTGTTTCTTTTAACCTTCAAAGGCAAAAACTGAATTTCTTGTCTAGTCTTTGCACATTCCTTAAATTTGGATCAAGTGCTGAAATGTATGACTGCAGTACAATAATTGCCAGATGGTGAAAAATTCCCATGAGGTCTAGAATTGCTCCCAGATCAGTTTGCCAGTTAATGACATCACTGACATTTGCTTATGATGTTCTATATTACAGGTTTGGGACCAGTGAGTTTTTCCCATTTTTAAAATTTCCTCTGCTTTTCTGTAAATTTCGTGAAGGCAGAGACAATGTCCTTCAGATTTATAACATCTAACACAGTGCTCTCCACATATAAGGCACTTGATAAATATCCGTAACTTAATTAATCAAACAATATTGTATTAGTCAGCTGGGGCTGCCATAACAAAATACCATAGACTGGGTGGCTTAAACAACAGAAATGTATTTTCTCACAGTTTTGAGGCTGGAAGTCTGAGAACAGGGTGCCAGCATAGTTGGTTTCTAGTGAGGGCTCTCTTCCTGGCTTGTAGGTGGCTGCCTTTCCCCTGTATCCTCACATGGCAGAGAAAGGAAACGATATTTCTTCCTTTTCTTATGAGGACACAAGCCCTACGGGATTAGGACCCCAACCTTATGACCTCATGTAACCGTACCACTTCCTCACAGGCCCCATCTCTAAATACGTTCTCTTTGGGGATTAGGGCTCCAATATATGAACTGGGGGGTGGGACACAAGCATTTCGTCCATAACAATCATTAATACAATCTTTAGAAACATATAGTGCATATTTGAACTTGCTATCATGTACACCATAGATCAACTATGGAAGTAAGTACCAGTCTTGTTTCTTCATTGAGTTAATAGCAATTTGGAAAAAACAATTACAGTGGTTTATATATGCATGTATAAAAAGGTCTTATTTCCTTTCTCTAATGAGTAATAGTTTTCAGAATTTCTCCTGCATCCTTTTTTTGGGGGGCGGAGGGGGGCAGGGGCATCTTTAAATAATCTCAAATTTGAGACAGGATCACTCTCAGTTCTGCCTTTCTCTAACCCCTATATCTAACTAGTCCAGTAAACTTACTTCCTACTTGCCTCCTGAATTTCTCTTCCCTGTGTGTATCCATGGCCATTGTCTCAGTTCAAGGACTTCATTTTTATTTGATCTAGAGATTGATGTGAACGATGCTAGGCTGGTCACCCTGGCTTGAGGGAGGTGATGAGCTGAGTGGGAGAAAGTTGACCCTGGAGTCAGCTGACTGGCTTGAATGCCCAGTTCTGCCTCTCAGTGTCTATGACACCTTTTCAAATAAGGAAAATTCTTTCCTTAGGTAACATTAATTATATTAAATGTGATTCAGTAGTTATTAAATGAAATAATATCCTTATATAGTAGGCTCTTAAGAAGTTATCATTCTTCCCTTCCTTTTTCTAGTCTCTGTTTTCTCCTATATTCTCCCCCAAGGAGAAATCCCTTGAAAGCCCATATTTGTACATGTTGTTCTCCTGCCTGAATTCTATTATTGACTCCCCCAAAACCTACAGGAAAAATCCCAAGCACCTTAGGGTATTATTCAAGGGCATTAAAGATCTGAAGCCAGCCCCCCTCCTTCAGGTCAGACACTTCAGCTAGCCTTGTCTATCATCTGCAGTCCTTAAGGCACACTAAGCCATATTTCATGGAGCTTTGTATATATTCTTATCACTTGAATTAAGTATTTGCTACTGTATTGTTATGGTGTACGTCTCTGTCTCCTGTATTGACTCAGCCCCTTGCTATCTTCCCCGCTATTGCTGCAAATAGGCCTACTTCACTAACTCTCAAGGTTCTTTCATTTTTTCTTTCAGCAAACATATTCCTTGAGGTTTTGCTATATTCTAGACATGATGCGGAGAAATGAAAAAGACAGGGTTCAAGTCCATGCAAACTCTTGGTAATATTAGGGAGGATAATTTTATAGACAGTAAACTGATGCACAGAAAAGTCAAGCAGCTTACCCAAGCTCTCACACTTACTGTGCTGTAGAGTTCAGACTACAAATCAGATCATCTAACCCCTAAGCGAGAATTATTTCTACTTCACCAAGTAAATTTTGGAGCATAATAAATAGAATGGCAAAATTAAATACTTTTGATCGGGTCCTAATATCTCATATTGGTAAACACTGTACAAACCTTTATGTTAGTTACTCATCATATTTGCTGACTCACGTAATATCACAAACAATAGTTGCTCATAAGTTATATGACGTGGATAGTGGGAGAGCAAACCATGCAGGGAAAAAAAGGTGATATCTTGGTAGTTTAGAAATGTAAGAAATATACCATTAGTACTTGGGAGGAAATAGTGAGATTTTATAGCAATATGCATAAAAGCCCTTGGTAATTTCAAGGAAAAATAATGTATGTTTATATAAATTAATTCAGCAGACACTTATTGAGCACCAGCTGTGTGTCATATACTCTCCTATAAACTTTTAATAAGACACGTTTCTATCATAAGCAACTATACCAGTGAACACAGAACCTCAGTGCAATGTGTTAGATGTTTAAACAGGCTTGTTAGTGTGGTGCTTTATGAATAACAAAGATGCATTCTCCGAGGAGGTGCCACCTCACCTTTAGTAAAAGATGAGTAGGCTTTCAACAGGCAGAAAAAGGTATATCAGTAAATTAGTTTTAAAAAAAAGTATATCTGTATAATTTACAAGGACTAGCATGTGCCAAAATGTGGCCTCATCATCATGTTATAATCAGATAACTTACTGTGGAACGAATATGTCCCAGTAATGCTGCGTATGTTTTTTTAAAAAATTTGCTTTTATGTATACTAGGAAGTAGTTTTGAAACTTTCTATATGCTTTTAAGTGTCATGTATATTTTTTAGATTTTTTTTGTGTGTACTTTGAATAGGGTTTGCAAATTTTACAATTGCTTTTAGAAATCCGTCTAACTTAAAAATTCTTACCAGTATTCTCTTACCATGTATAATTGTGTCTATACTTTGTTTTAAGAATCCATTCATGTGTAAAACTGTCTTATGCTAAGGTCTTTTTAGAATATTAGAACTAGATCATGTAACTTTGACAATCAGAACTGAAGCTACGGTTAAAAATATATACAAGTGCATGGAAGATTTAGGGGCAAGGTTAGAATCAGGCTCAGAAAAAAATGAAACAAAAATGCTAAAAATTCATAGCTTATAAAAACTGGAGTAGTAGAAGAAGAGGTTTTAAAAATGATGGGTTAAATCACTGATAATAAAACCCCTGGATCAAAAGTATTAAAGGCACAGACAAAACAATTGCTAGGCTATCCCACAGTACAAAAACATTACAAATAAATAACAAAGAAATATGTTAGACTATTTGACTGTAAAGGTCATTTCATTTCACTCAGTTTGTCACTTCAATTTATTTTCAGCCAATTTGTTTGCAACTAATCTGTATGAACCGGATGATTACATGTATTGAGAATGTGATTAGACTAATGCTAGTATCAGGTATTAAATGTAATGCTAAGAAAAGAATCTTATTCCCAAGCTGGAGGGAGTGAAGATTTTTCCAGGACCTGTAAAAACCAAAGTATTTTACTCTATTTTTAACCAAACCAGAATTTTTTAGGAGATGGTTTAACTCCAGTTAACTTCAATTACCTAACTGTCACAACATGCCATCAAAATTTCCAAGTTATTACACATATTTTTACTTATTCCTCACAATTGTTTGAGGAATGTAGGAATTTTATTAATTTATTTTATGGATGAAAATATTGAGACACAGAGGTTGTTTAGTGGTAAGAGTCATCTTAAATCCCAGTTTCTGGTGCTTTTCTTACTCTACCATGTATAATCATATCTGTATTTTACTTGTTTTAATAATTATCTCATATGTCAAAATGCCTTACCTTAAGGACTTTTTAATATAAGTAGATATTCTTGGATATTTTCCAAGACTTGCCTGTTTTGTATTGGATTCCCCTGCAATTGACGTGTGTTATATTTTTGTAAAAAAGAGTTGCCACGCTATTTTCTCAAATAATATTATTGTCAAAAGTGTATTTAAATACACACTAGATTTCTATTGCAAATGGCAAAGATCCATGCCCAGTGTTTCAATAAAAAGGAAAGTTATAAAATGATAAAAACTAGAGTATTTTATATACAGTATTATCTGGCTCTTACTTAGAATGGCTTACAAAAAGTAATGGGCTACATTGTCCATCTAGGGTCTTAGGCATTGCATTTCTTACATAAGCAAACTTCAAAAAATTTTAAAAAAGAGTAATCTGGGTCGGTCACCAGGTTAGTAAAATGAATGCTGTGCAATTTAAGAGTTTAATAGATAGATTATAGTGTTAGCAG
Source organism: Hippopotamus amphibius kiboko (assembly GCF_030028045.1). NCBI lineage: Eukaryota > Metazoa > Chordata > Mammalia > Artiodactyla > Hippopotamidae > Hippopotamus > Hippopotamus amphibius. The sequence continues at coordinate 83,314,938 of NC_080198.1, forward strand.
ATTGTGTTAATTTATTTATTTACCATCTTTAATGAATAAAAATGTACAGTCTTTTCAAATATTAAATAATGTTTAAATGTACCTTTAATTGTATTTTTGTTTGTGTTGCTTCTAGAATTTTATGTAAACACTATCTACATTTTCTTTTTTATGACTTGTCATTCACCTGTTCTAAAATTTAATAAAAAAGAAAAAAAGGGAGGGAGAAAAAGAAAAGGCAAAGTAAAAGACTCAGGGTATTTAGACAGTGAACAGTGTTTAAAAGCCCACCCATGAAGCAAATTGTTGTTGGTTTAAATAATAGGCAAGTAAATGACTAGCAGTTTGGGACCTTTTACAGCAGAACAATGCAGGGTTGCGCTGAGGGAATTAGTCTCTGAAAGCAAGCTGGCCCCATTACTAGTAATTATAGTTAATCAGCAACAATTGTCTTGACCAAGATACAGATCAACACTGAGCACTAACCGAACAGGACTAATGAAGGTAATGGAGGATGAAGAAGCCTGATTGAATTTAGCAAGGCATCGAATAACCTGAACTTTTTAGTCTCAGTTCACTCTCCACCTGTTCTTTTAGTCCAGAGGGCACTAGCTTTCTTCAAATCAAGGGACCACGACTGTATTTATCAGCATAGACATTGAAAGGTGGTTAATGTTTAGCACAATTAGTGATTTTTATTTACAAGCCCACACTGCATTAATATGGTGGCACTGTCTTTTAATCCTTGTTACTCAGAATGTGGTTTGAAGACCAACCAAACTGGCATCCCTGTGGAAGTTATATAGACTCTCAGGCCCCATTACAGACCTACTGAACCAGAAATGCTGATACTTAAGCCGAGGGATGCCTTGGACCCAATTGCTATGTTGTCTCACATTAGCTATCCAGGTACAGGTTCTCAGAGAAGGACAAGTGGTAATAATTTGCACTCCAGTCTATAATAAAAGAAATGTATTTGAGAAGAAAAAGTCATTTTTTTCCCCCAGCGTTTCTTTAATTCAAGACAGCATTAATACTCACAAAAGGAGAGGTAAAAGATCTCTTCTGGGAAGAAAGAGCCTATGTAAACAGTGGATACAACACGAATTATATTGTATTGTATTATATTATACTAGAAACATTTTATTTGTGTTGCAATACTCTCTTGCATGAAGCCAATGCACTTCACTCAGAGAATAATTTATTTTCATAGCTCCAGTAGGTAACCAGTATCATCATTCCTCTTTCATTCAATGTGGAAAAAACATCTGAATCCTGAGAAACTTAGGTGATTTGGGCAACTCATTCAGTGGACGTTTTGAGAACAAAAAATAAAAACATTTTATTCCTGGCCATTCCAGTCGGTGTACTATATTTGGTGAATGTCAAGGTCTGTTCTAATGTATCAGCCGCTAACCTTCACTTGATGAATTTAATACCAGATTATTGAATTGCATACATTTTAGCTTTGGCCTTGTGGATCTCAGGTATACAAATTGTACGTTTAAATTAATTTTGATGAGTGTTCTTAATGACGCCAAGATATTTATGTGTTTATTCCGATAAATGCAAACACAAAAGGAAGGGAGAAGTTGAGCTCACGCATATTAAGACTTGGCTGTGATCTGGTTACTTTACAGTTGTGATCTCGTTTTTTTCTGACCGCAACCCTATGAAGAACATACTATCCTCATTTTTTCCCACATGGAAACTGAGGCTAAGAAAGGCTAAGTAAGTAATTTACCTAATGCAGTAAGTGGAAGAGGCTGAATGCAAATCATGTCTGCTTGGCAGGAAAATGATCTCTCTGTTTACTGCATCAAACTTATTCACTCGTCTTGGTTGATGAGGATTTCTGTGCATATCGCATACCTCTGGACTGTGATTATTCGTTATTCAGGAAGAACTAAAAAGAGTACCAGAAGTCTTCATTACAAACAGAACAGTCTTTTGCCCCATACCTTCTGTACTCTTCTTTCCTTCTGCCATAGTCAAATATTTCAAAGTCTCAAATCGTCTTCTTCTTGCTCTTATACCCAAATGTCTATATAATGTTATTACCCATTACTCTTTTTTTGTTTTTGGCTCTGTTGGGTCTTCTTTGCTGTGTGGGGGCTTTCTTTAGTTGCAGAGAGCGGGGGCTACTCTTTATTATGGTGGGCAGGCTTCTCAGTGCAGTGGCTTCTCTCGTAGAGCACAGGCTGTAGGTGTGCGGGCTTCAGTAGTTGCAGCACACAGGCTCAGTAGTTGTGGCACGTGGGCTTAGTTGCTCAACGGCACGTGGGATCTTCCCAGACCAGGGATCGAACCCATGTCCCCTGCATTGGTGGGTGGATTCTTAACCATTGTGCCACCAGGGAAGTCCCTACTGATTACTTATTAAACCAATTTTAGACATGGCCCAATTGACTTTACATTTTGATAAAGACTTAGCCCTTTTTGTAGTTTTCACCTTTCCCTAACAATTTTTTCCTGAGGTTAAAGTTCACTTTGTTTATTTAATTTGTTAAATTTCCTTGGCCCTCCATGCTCTTATAAAGCCTGATCATTTTCTCTAAAGTTCTGGTGCAGAGAATTATGATCCCAGGGCCTCTCTTTCCTCTCTCCAGTGCTGGATTCCTTGCTTTCTGGATCTGATGTTTCTCTCTTTCTTGTCTGACCCACCATGTTGCTAAAATACAATAGTTTCCCAAAAAATGATTTTGGGGAGGTACGTATTCTGAATCTCTGCCTTGTCTGAAAATGTCATCCTTCAGTTGATAGTCCAGATGGTGTTCTACTTATATATTGCTGTATAACACAACATCCTGAAATCTACTGATGTAACATAACCATTTTATTATATTCACAAATTTTGTGGGGCAGGAATTTGGGCAGGGCACAGAGAGAGGGTGTCTTAGCTCCACGATGTCTAGGGCTTGGGCTGGGAAGACTTAAGTGGCTGGGACAGAGTCAAATGGCCATGCTGGCCTCATTTGGAGCGGCTTCATTTACAGAGTTGGCACTAGGTTGGGTTCAGCTGAGATCACAGACTGTTGTGCCTGCACGTGACCTCTCCGGGAGGCTTAGCTCCCTCGTGGCACTGGCAAACCCAAGATCTTAAAAATCATGTTTTAAAACCACCACAGCCAATGTAAAATTCTAGGTTTAAAAATCACTTTGCTCCTTTGGAATCTGAAGCCATTTAGTGGGAATATCTAATCTAGAAACTAACAATTTTCAATTTTATCCTTTTTTTTTTTGCATTTTCTTTTGTAATTTTTGCATTTTGATTTTCACTTTAATTTCTGAAATTTCTATTGGTTAGTATAATGGCTTTTCTGACTTGATCAGTTTTTGTATCTTTCCCCTCCAACCTCCATCTTTTTATTTTGTTCAACTTCCTAGATTTTCTTAACTTCACTTTATAATTTGAAAAATTCTATTAAGAATTTAAAAAAACTTTATACTGTTTTTTAAATGTTACTTTCCACTTATACTTCTTACAAAATCTTGGCTATGTGCCCTGTCTTGTACAATACATTCTTGAACCTATCTTACACCCAAAAGTTTGTAACTCGCATATCCCTACTCTTAATTTCTGTTTGTAATATGAGGGGCTCTCTTTTGTTCTCTGATTAACTTTGTCCCTAGCATTCTATTTCTGGGTCATAGATTCAGTATCTTCTCCTACTTATCTGACAATATTAACTATGATGATAATGATTGATTTTTGTTTGCTACCTGCATTATCTTTGTTTCATGTAAATTATTTTGTTTTTCATTTGTTTTAGTCTTTGTGTTTGACCCTGAAGAATTTCCTCAAAGTCCTGGTAATCCTCATGAAAGATGCCGAAAATTAGTATTTATGTAGGTTTTTAATAATTTGGTTTCACCACTCTCTTGTATTAGAAGTATACAGCTAGATATGTGTTCTAGGAGCAACAGGGAATAAGGGATGTAAAACGCCTAAAAACTCATATGCAGATTTTATTTAATCCCATTGCTTTTATTCTAGTATCTGACTCCTCTGCACTGTTCCCTGTATGTCTCTAGTTCAGTTTTTCCAGCAAGTAAGGTCATAGTACTTTCCAAGATTTAGAACATTAATAACAATGGGTACAGAGATCTACCATCTAACTTCTCTTAATTAAGGCTTTCTACCAACCTCCTCTTTGGAACTCCTACCTAACCCTGGCTTTTTATATTATTTAGTTCTTCCAAGAACTAAGGCTTTTGCGAGTTCAAGGTAGATTGGCTCAACTTCTCATTATTATTCCCATCTATTTAAATTGCAGCTTAGTCTACTCTGCTTATGTAAGTTACCTCTCCTAGGTCTACTTTTCAGCTTCAGAATAATGAATTGAGTCTTTATCTGCCTATAGTCATCTCTCTCATTTTCTTTATCCTTTTGGTTTATGTCTTTCCTTTTTCATGTACTGTTATTTCAATATGTTTTTTGGAGGCAGTAGAAGATAAACACAATTTACTCTTTGGGGGAGTCTAAATTTATAATAAACAAATTGCAAATCTCATAGGCTTAACACAATAAAGGTCGATTCCTACCCACATCACAGTCTGTGGGTGGGGGGGAGGGTTGCAAGGGTTTACTTTCCATCATGTGCTGACTTGGGAATCCAGCCACCTTTCAACTTGATGCACCACCATCCCCACCCTAGGACCTCGGCAGCCTCCTGGATCCTCTTCATATTAGAGAAAGAGAGACCATACAGGATAGGGTGGAGGTAACTCCAGACCGAGGAGTTACATATCACATCTGTCCACATGCTATGACTAAATTCAAGTGAAGGGTGGAAGTGTAATTTGGCTGTATCTTGTGAAGAAAAGGAAGTAAGTTTGATGAGCATCCAACTTATCTCTGCTGAACACATATTTTCTATCTGTCATTAAATCAGAAATCTCTAATATATACTCTAGAAAATGTACTCATCAAAACATAGGAAAAGATAGTTTAATTTCTATAATGTCTACTCATAATTTATCATATAGGATATATGTGCAAAATCTGATTTATGATAACCAACAGATTGTTGAAAACTTGGAATAAAACTAAGAAATCTGTAATTGGGAAAGAGAAATCTAATGTTAATTTCAAATCACTTGAACATAATTTTCTCATCTATAAAACAGAAGTGGTTCTCGGTACCCGTCTACTTGAATATACTTTTTGAAGAATATTGAAATAATTTTCTATTTAGGGTATTGCCTGAGTGTCCTGGAAGAAAGATACCATGGAAATATAAAAGAACAAAACATTTATTAAGGGGAGAAATTTCGAAACACACAAAATTTGTTTTTTTGTTGATTTGTTTTTAAATTATTGGCTCTACTACCAAAACTTTGAACTGGGTATTCAGATGGTTATTTCACCTGCCATTTCATCTATAGCTGGTTCTCCAGCTTTAATTGATTTTAGATTTTAATGTCAGGTACTATAATTAATTAATTTTTTCTAGATAAGTGGGTTTGATTGACTGTATATCTTATTGAGGAGCTCATTCTGCAAACAAACACTAGAGGCTCATTTTTTAAAACCCTCGTCTATACACGTCTGGCTACAGAAGTTTTGTATCAGGTAACCAAAGTTAATAATCTGTTCACATGAATAACCTTTTTAAATGACATACTTTTCTTGTACACCACGAACAGCTTTCCACTTAGTGCCAATATCACTCCTTGACAGTAAGTTGAATGTTCTGATAAACGACAAGCCTTTTTCACTTGTAAGTTCTCAAATTATTCCAGAAAAGAAAGGCCAATGACAGAAGAGAATAGATATGTGGAAACCTATCTTACTCCTTACAGAGATGGGTTCTGCAGGCATAGCCAAACAGAGTTTGCTGCATATAAATATTTTAAAGTTTTTATCATTAAATTTATATACATTTTGTATTATACTGCATAATGTATTTTTGTTTAACTTAAAATATTATTTTCCCTCAAAAACTGTCCAATTAAATATATGCTTAAGGACATGCTTTTCTTTTTTCTTTTTTTTTTTTCTTTTTTCTTTCCCTTCTGTGGCCATACTTTGTATTTCTAAACCAGCTTGGAAAAAACAATAGTGAAAAGATGTTACAAATATCAGAGTTCCCTTCCCCACGTTGGTGAGGGGTGGTAAAAACCTATGGTTTTTCACTTCAAGTTTATATAAATAAGTTTGCTATTTCAGTAGAATTTCACACAGTTAGTGACTTGTAAAAAGCTTAGACAGTAACCCAGTTATTTGTCTTATCTTCCCTTTATATCAACTGGAACAGCATTTTTTCAGATTTTTTTCTCTCTATACTAGTTGAGATCACAATTAAATACTATATAAATTTGTAGAATACTTCTCAGATATGCAAGCAGATAGATAAAAGTTAATTGGCTAATCACATAGGCTCTGCATTATGTGGGATGTTGAAAAATGCCTGTATTTCTAATATTACAATTGCATCATTGTCTTTACAAGAAAAGGTGATAGAGTTGAAATCATATCTTTTAATCTCAAACTATAGGTCATATTCTACTAGATAAGATGTCATGAGTTTAAATATCAGCTCTCAAAGAACAAAATATTAGGATAATAATGAGTCCAACTAAAGAAATATTTGCAGAAATTTGTTGAACACATGAAATGTATAGACTTTCATCTTAAATTTTCCTCTGGCAGCTCAAAAATTGGGCCCATCTGCTTATGGATTCTCCATTATCCTTTTTCAAACTTCCCTTTTACTTAAAAATATTTTCGTTCTGAAAGATGCTTCATCAGTATTTTTTTTTTTGCCACTATTTTCCCAGTTCCTTCCCAAAGTTTTCAATTATATACTCCTTTTTTAGTATCTCCTTTCAAAATATTTCTTACTCCTGTCTTATTTATGCCATATCTTCCTCCTTAAGAAATAACAGATCAATTTTTAGACTGAATCCTATGAAATTGCTGATAATTGACTCTCTTTTGATCTACAAAGTGACAGTTTCATATGGTTCGATCTACATGTGATAACTCTATCCTACAAGGTATTTCCTTCCATTTAATGCCAAGTTTTTGAAACATGGTATTTAATTTCTTTAAATTAAATACACTATTATTTCCTAATCTCTTGTATCTCCAATCTACCTCATCTGTATCCAAAGGCCATCGACACTCCTGAGTTGTCAAATTGAGTTTACCTCTTCTGAATTCTCTTTCTCTTTGCTCTTTACACCTTTTGAACACATTGCCATTGCTTAGGAAACATCTAATCCCTCTGATGCTTTAATATCCTGGCAGTCCTTCTACCTTTCTGACCTGTCTTGTTTCCTTCTTCCCATGGCTCTTCTTCTTGCTTTATTTTAGTTATGGGTCTTTCCTATGTCAGTCTTTGGACCCAATTTCTTCTGACTTTAATTCTTTGGAGACTTCCACCCACACTCATTGTATTGAGGAATGTAATGGGGTGTTTTGTCTCCCCCCAGATTCGTTTTTTGAAGCCCTACCCACCAGTACCTCAGAATGTTACTGAATTTGGAGGTGATGAAGTTAACACGAGACCATTAGGATAGCCCTAATCCAATCTGACTGGGGTCCATTTAAAAAAAAAGCAGGAAAGGACCCACAAAGTGACCCAGGGGTTATACATGCACAGAGGAATGACAGAATGAGAACACAGTGAGAAGGCAGCCACCTGCAAGCCAAGGAGAGAGACCTCAGAAGACTCCAAAGTTGCCAACACCTTGATCTTGGACTTTCAGCCTTCAGAACTATGAGAAAATACATTTCTGTTGTTTAACCCACCCTATCTGTAGTATTTTGTTATGGCAGCCCTAGCAAATTAAACAATGATCTATATGTTCCCCACTTATATTTTTCTGTGGAATAGAGTCCTGGCAGATATTTTGTAATAAACAAATGCTGGTCAAATACATTTGGGAAACTTTATAGGTATGAATCCACTCTACTGAGATTTGTAGTGCACACAGGATATTAAAGACAGCTATTCTGGCGTAAGGAAATTTTTCCCTCATGCTTCTCAAATCTATACTTATATGGTCATGACAATTTTCTCTTTTTATATCTTCCTCAGTACCTCATAACATCACATGGAATATACTTTGGAAAATGCTAGTCTATATCTCTTATTCTAATCTCAAACCATATTTCCAGGTATTTATTGCTATCTGCCTATACATTTGTACCTGTATATCATTGTCTCTTGAAATCTTATTCATTTTATTTCCTGAATTTCCACTAGTTCAGTTCCTCTATCATCCAAGCTCAGATCCTATGCCATTTCTGACTTAGTCTTCTGTTTCCCATCGTGAACTAGGTATAAAGTCCTTGCAATTATTCTCTATGTATTGATTCCTTTGTATCATTCTAGAGGGACTCTATCATGATATAACTGGTTTATTTTTATAGGTCCCTAAATGATCTTCCTCTCTTAGTTGCTCTTTCTCTATGGTAAACCATACCATGTGACTCAAATTCCTCAATATGTTCATTCCCAAAACTACTTTTACTGGAACACCCTACTGATCCAAAACCTCTTGCTAGTCTTCATCGTCACTGGTTATCACAAACTCCCTTGCCTAACATTTAAGGCCCCTTTGAATCTGATTACGACTTATATTTTTCTATATTACTCTTCCATTAGTGCTCTCTGATCTGTCCGGGATCATCTGAGACTAATTTATCTGAGTTCAATGAACATTTGCTGAGTATCAGTTGGATTGAGAGTTCAGGAATATCTACTGTGAGTCAAATACTTTGGTAGTTCTGCAAGTGCTACGTACTCTCTACCTTACCTCAACTTTGGACATTTTTGCCTTCCCAACAATGGCATGTAATTTAACAGTCATTGTGACTCATTCATTCATCTCACAATTACTGAATATTTACTATTTGGTTAAGTCACTGGAGATACAGAGGTAAATAAAAGCTCCAAGTAGGACAGAAAGACAAATAAAAAGAAAATAAATGCGTATTTTAGACATCCATATATATTACCAAAAAAAATACTTTACTGTGATAGAGAGTGACGTCTGGAGAGAAGAAAATGATAAGCTGAGACATGAAGACTGAGAAGGAACATTGCTGGGAAAATCAAGAGTAAGAGAATTGCTGCCGGGGGAATGACTGCAGAGGTTCTGAGGCATGGTAAAGCCTAAATGTTTATAAAATAAACCAAATTATGAACAACTGAGTTGAATTATTCTAGTATTAATGACTAATGATTATGCCTATATTTCTTTTTTTTTTCTTTCGATCTTTATTGGAGTATAATAGCTTTACACTGTTGTGCCAGTTTCCGCTATAGACAACAAAGTGAATCAGCTGTATTTATACATATGTCCCCATATCCCCTCCCTTTTGAGCCTCTCTCCCACCCTCCCTGTCCTACCCGTCTAGGTCATCATCAATCACCAAGCTGATCTCCCTGTGTTATGCAGTTGCTTCCCACTAGTTATCTATTTTACATTTGATAGTGTATAAATTTTAATGCTACTCTTTAACTTTGTCTCAGCTTCTCCTCCCTCCCCGCCCCCCACCATGTCCTCAATCCATTCTCTACATCTACATCTTTATTGCCCTGTCACTGGGTTCATCAGTACCATTTTTCTAGATTCCATATATATGTGTTAGCATATGGTATTTGTTTCTCTCTTTCTGACTTACTTTACTCTGTATGACAGATTTTAGGTCCATCCATCTCACTACAAATAACTCAATTTCATTCCTTTTTATGGCTGAGTAATATTCCATTGTATATATGTGCCACATCATCTTTATCCATTCATTTGTCAATGGACATTTAGGTTGCTTCTATGTCCTGGCGATTGTAAATAATGCTGCAATGAACATTGTGGTACATGCAGCTTTTTGAATTATGGTTTTCTCCAGGTATATGCCCAGTCGTGGGATTGCTGGGTCATATGGTAGCTCTAATTTAGTTTTTTGAGGAACCTCCATACTGTTTTCCATAGCATCTGTATCACTTTACAGTCCCACCAGCAGTGCAGGAGGGTTCCCTTTTCTAATTAGCATGCCTTTTATCTCTGACTGTCATTAAATCCTCCTGTTTACTGCAAGGCAAGACCAAGTCTTATCTATAAGGTCTTCACATCAATGTCTTCCATAGTAGACTATCACTCTAATTTTTTAGCATACATCTGACTGCCCATTGTGTACAATATAAATAATTTTTTGGTATGGGTATCTAATACTTGTGCTAGTTAGTATTTTTAACAATGTATATATCTTTGCTTTATTATTACATTGTAAATTCCTTAATAGAAAATAATTCTTTATAAATTTTTCAAACACCCAATAACTCCCTATCAGAGTATGATTGGACATAAAAGCTGTTTTTGTGTACCTTACTTTCTAGAGCAGAAAAAGCTGAAAGTAAATACGGTATACAGGTTGTATAAAATTTAAGGTGGCATACAGTGACTGAGATTAGAGTTCATATTTGAATCTTGAAGCTCTTGAGCAGTGAAACAGATCATGTGGTATTCTGCTAATTCAGTCTACAGAAAATATAAAAATGAGATCACACATTAAGCTATTCCAAGAAAATAGTTCATATTATATGATTACCAGTTATGGTGACTACATGGTGAAAAAGAGAAGCCGATAGTCAAGATCCCAGGACTGTGCATGAATCTTTGACCCACATTCTGCAGCGGCTTCAGTCACTTCCAAATGACCCTCAGGGAATGTGTGCACAGGGCAGATCAGACAAAATCTCTCTTGATTTCTGACCAGGCTTTGATACCAACTCCTGTGTGATTTCCAGGTAAACTTTACCAGACCACCTATGAGTCACAAGATTCCTCTTTAGCTCAATGTGTAGACAAAATACTATCCTTGTCACATCCTCCCAACCTCTCTAATTTTGGCGTTAAAAGGCTTAACACCAGTAGTTTTGATTGAGTCAAAGAAGCAACAAGGAAAAATTAATCTGAGCCGGGGGCAGGGTGGGGGGGGAGCAACAAGTAAAAGAAAGAAAACTTCTAAAGTCTGGAGCAGAGTGTACCTAAACTTTTAAATCCAGTTCATCCCCAGGGCAAGGGTGGAGGTTGGAGGAGAATGAAATGTGAGATGGACCCTTTTCAAGAGGAAGTCAGCAATGGGTTCTTTTTATTGCATAAGTCATGTGATATTATTGAGAGGAAATTATTCACAGGAGAGTAAAGGGAGTGAAAGAGAAAACTGTGGAGTCACAGGAGATATCACTTGTAAAAGCTCACCTAGGACCATGCTCTACCTCAGGGTGTCTCTTTCACCTCTGACCCCAATAGAGCCTGTAAACAACCAATCATGAGGCTGTAGAGTAGAATGTACCATCTCAGATGCAATCATTGCTACTTGCCTACAGTGTAAATTAACTTCTAATGCTTAAGAGAGTTAGAGTGTGAGTTTAATCTTATTCCTTCGCTGGCTGGCTGAGGGTGTTGACTGATTACTTCTTGCTGTAGAGTGGGGTTAATAATCGTATTTCCTCATAGTGATGATGTCAGCATTATATGAAAACACTGCCTAATATCTGAGTGCTCAACAATTTGCTATCATTATCATTATACCTTGCTTCTTTATACAAAATATAACAAAATGTATAATATGGAATTATATAATTTAATATTTATCTTCCAAGTACTAAGAAGAACAGTTTTAGCTTGCGATTCAGATGTCCTGTATTAGTAAAGATAATTGCATTTGTTTAGAAGTTGTTTGAATATTTTCTTAAATGTCAAAGACCTTTTGAATTCCTGAAGCATGGATCAAAAGGATTTGATATAATATCTAATTTTATAGCAAAGGAAAAATTAGCTAAAATTTACTCTCAATTTAACACGATGGTATCATCTATCTTCTATTACCAAAAGTGAATAGTTACTGAAAGTAGCTAGTAATGAAAAGAAATGTTTAAAAAGAGGTGTTCCTGAAATATAAGCACCAATGCTGGTGTACCGGTTATTTAATTCAGGAAATCTGTGTGGGCTCATTTGAAATATTAGCTAAGAAGAGTTCATTTTGCAGAATAAGCACAAGTAGAAACCAAAGCAGCAATTAATTAGGTTTCCCATCTTAAGAATAATAAAAAGAATTGATAATCATAATACTTTTTTGTGAGGATTTATTTACGTGTCAGTCTTGATATCTGAAATGCTGCTGCCTAAGTAATTTCAAGCTTGAGTAAAGATGTAACAGATAAAACCTGATTTAGGGCTTATGGATATATTGGAAATAGTTGACTTTTGGAGTAAATACTAAATTATTAAATATTAATATAAATTTAATATAAAATATATTATATTAAATTTATATTATAATTTTTATATATAATTTAATATAAAATATTAAATATCATGCCATTTGTTTTCCTCATTTCTGTGTTCTTAGATTCCTCTCAATTTCCCTTCTATTTTGTGTGCTTCTCTTTCCCCCTACTCAGAAGAGGGAGAGCAGATTTTGGACTCAGGTTGTGAGCTGAAGAGTAATGCCACCTCACTTCAGGTCTATGTCTATGATACTGGACATCTAGAAAATAAGAAAAAGTTTACTTTTCTTAAAAATAAATATTGCTCATAGCCATTTGCCAAATTTTTCTCGTGAAATTTTTAAGGTGACTTGTTCAGTCTTGGGGGTAACACACTTAATTTCAGTCTTTACACATGTGAACTGCTAGAATTATAGTGTGAGGATAGTACTACGGTATATTTTACTATAGTTTTTAAACATTGTAAGAGATACAGTAGACACACATTTTTAAAAAGTAATAACTTTTACTTAAAACACACCATATTTTCAGGCTTCCTAGGTGGTGCAGTGGTTGAGAATCTGCCTGCCAGTGCAGGGGACATGGGTTCTATCCCTGCTCCATGAAGATCCCACATGCTGTGGAGCAACTAAGCCTGTTAGCCACAACTATTGAGCCTGCTCTTTAGAGCCTGTGAGCCACAACTATTGAGCCCATATGCTGCAACTACTGAAACCTACGTGCCTACAGCCCATGCTCCTCAACAAAAGAAGCCACAGCAATGAGGAGCCCATGCACCGCAATGAAGAGTAGCCCCTACTCACCGCAAGTAAAGAAAGCCCGTGCACAGCAAAAAAAGACCCAACACGGCCAATAAACTAATAATAAAAAAAAAAAACAACCCCCCCCAAAAAAAACCACACCAAATTCTCAACTGATGTAAATGCTTTAGTTGTATTCAATTTTTAGATTATTACAGTAATTCTATGTGGATACTTAGAAAGAGGCATAAACTTGCCCAAGTTCTGTATGAACTAAATTCAAAATCTGCATCCTGGTACTCTGGCTTCAGAGGTTGTAGCCAGCTCAGCTCTGAAATTCCAGTCATGTTGTGACAGTTTTGAAAGACAGTTGGTCTAAGAGACAAAAATGTCCACAAAGTAGGCAAGGAAGTGACTGTTTTCTCCTATTAATGTAGATCTAGGGTATAGAATAACACAGCTAGTAGAAGTAGGCACAAGACGTAGTGAAATGCCATCAGCTAGTTTCATGAGACATACTGTAGGAAAGGGAACAGAATAACTTTAGCTCATCTTGAGACGGAAGTTATTTTTAATTGCAGTTCCATAATCTCAATATCTTGGAATAATTTCAGGCACATGTTCCGACAAGGGCTCATTTCTTTTTACATGGGCAAGGTCGTCTGAGGGATTGACAGAAATGAAACGGAGACACGCTATTTTTTTCCCTCACACAACTTTACTTTTAATTCTAGGCCAAAGCTATGCATCTTGCCTCTCCTAGGTTTGAATTTAGTATTTTTTTTCCCTCTCTAACACTGACTCACAGTCCTAGCAGTGGCACAGTCAGATTGGTATAGATACAAAATCTTTAGACAAGCACAGAGTATATGTAAATATCCACTTTTCACATGCATGCAAAAGGCAGTATGTCATTTAAGGAAAAAAAAATTAGGTATTATTAAGCAACAATTTTAGATGAGTGATCCACATATTAAAAACGGGCCAAATTCTTTTCCTGCTAAGTAGAAGTTGAGTTAAACCAGTTTCCTAACACCTAGTTGTGAATATAATGCATACCACGCACTATTCACGATTTCTAAAAGGAGAAATCCTTTTGTGCCTTTATTAATTGGCATAAAAGAGTTATAAGAAGGGGTAGTTGCATGAATATAAGAAGCGCAGAGGCAGAGTGGCCAAGGGAGGAGCGGGTTCTGAAAAGAAAGACGTGGCTCAAACTGCCAGGTAGCAAAGTCAGATGAGGACATGCTTCCCGAGCCCTGTGCGGTGTGTACACCACTCTTCTTATCGGTGGATGTCACCTGAGTAGTTCATCAAGTGTTTGCTGATGATGGCTATGGCACTGCCCTTCATGAGGGTTATTTTTTCTTTTTCTTTCTTCTTTCTCCCTTCCTTCCTTCTTTTTTTCTTACTCTCCTTCCTCCCTCCCTTCCTTCCTTCCTTCCTTCCATTATGGTTGGTTTACAATGTTATACTAGTTTCAGGTGTACAGCATAGTGATTCAGTATTTATACACTTTATATTCCATTAAAAGTTATTACAAGATAATGACTGTATTTCTCTGTGCTATACAATATATCCTTGTTGTTTATCTATTTTGTACCTAGTAGTTTGTATCTCTTAATCCCATACCCCTAACATGCCCTTCCCCCCTTCTCTTTCCTCTCTAGTGACCACTAGTTTGTTTTCTATATCCCTGAATCTGTTTCTGTTTTGCTATATACATTCACTTGTGTTATCTTTTGGATTGCACATACAAGTGATAACATATAGTATTTGTTTTTCTCTGTCTGATTTATTTCACTCAGCATAACATTTTCTAGGTCCATCCACATGGCTGCAAATGGCAAAATCTCATTCTTCTTTATGGCTGAGTAATATTTTGTTATATATATTATAGGTAGATAGAAGGATAGATAAATATTACATTTCTTTATACATTCATCTGTTGATAACACTGGGATAGCTTCCATATCTTGGCTATTGCAAATACTGCTGCTATGAAGCTTGGGGTGCATGTATCTTTCTGAATTAGTGTTTTCATTCTTTTTCTGGCTATATACCCAGGAGTGGAATTGCTGGGTCATATGGTAGTTCTATTTTCAGCTTTTTGAGGAACCTCTATACTGTTTTCCACAGTGGCTGCACCAACTTACATTCCCACCAACAGTGTGCAAGGGTTCTCTTTTCTCCACATCCTCCTCAACATTTGTTATTTGTAGACTTTTTGATGATAGCCATTCTGACAGGTGTGAGGTGATATCTCATTGAATTGATTTGCATTTAATTTGTACTTCCCTAATAATGTTAAGCATCTTTTCATGGGCCTGTTAGCCATCTGTGTCTTCTTTGGAAAAATTCCTGACCAGGTCTTCTGACCATTTTTTTATTGGGTTTTGTTGTTGTTGTTGTTGCTATTTTTATATTGAGTTGTATGAACTGTTTATATATTTTGGGTATTAACCCCTTGTTGGTCATACTATTTGCAAATATTTCTCCCATTCCTTAGGTTGTCTTCGTGTTTTGTTGATGGTTTCCTTTTTCTATGTCAAAGCTTTTAAGTTTAAATAGGTCTAATTTGTTTATTTTTGCTCTTGTTTCTTTTGACTTAGGAGACTCATCCAAAAAAAAAAGTGATTTATGTCAAAGAGTCTTCTGCCTATGTTGTTTTCTAGGAGTTTTATGATTTGAGGTCTTACAGTTAGGTCTTTAATCCATTTTGTAGCTGTGCAGTTTGCCAGCACTACATATTGAAGAGACTGTCTTTTCTCCATTGTATATTCTTGCCTCCTTTGTCATATATTAATTGATCATAGGTTGCATGGGTTTATTTCTGGGCTCGTCTGTTCCATTGACCTAGGTGTTTGCTCTTGTGCCAGTGTCATGCTCTTTTGATTACAGTGGCTTTGTAATATTGTCTGAAGTCAGGGAGTGTTCTTTGTTTCTCAAGATTACTTTGGCAATTTGAGGTCTTTTGTGGTTCCATATAAATTTTAGGATTATTTATTCTGGTTTTGTGAAAAGTGTCACGGAGATTTTGATAGGGATTGCACTAAATCTGTAGATTATGTTGGGTAGTATGAACATTTTAACAATATTAATTATTCCAATCCAAGATCATGGGGTATCTTTCCATTTTTTGGTATCATCTTTAATTTCCTTCATCAGTGTTTTAAAGTTTTCAAAGTATAGATTCTCCACCTTCTTATTTAAGTTTATTCCTAGGTATTTTATTCTTTATTATGTGATTTTAGTTGGGATTTTTTCTTTACATTCCCTTTCTGATATTTCATTATTTGTATATAGGAAAGTGGCAGATTTCTATGTATTAATCTTGTATCCTGCAACTTTCATCTATTAGATGTCTTAGGACAGGGCCATGTAATGGATGACTTCCAAGTTTCTGTCCTGCATCTGTGTGGATAAGGTGCCATTAATGGTCTGAAGAACTGGATGAGAAGCCTCTTGGATAGAGATAGATTGTAGATACTTAGTGACATGAAATCAAAGGCAATGTTTCTGATGTTTAATTCCTTCGGGGATATTTATTCCATAAACTCCACTACAGATAAAACCTTCTGGTAGGTGTTGTCTCTGATGAAAATATGTTCAACACATGATTGCTATTCAGGATCTTCTAGCAGGATCACTACAGGATATAATTTTTTTTGTTATGTTAGACAAATATTTATCTAAGTACCAAGCCCATTTCTGAAACAGCCTATCCAGGACTCAGTTTTCTCAGTTTTTCTCAATTGTAAAATAAAATGATTATACACAAAATGCAGTCAATCCACCATTAACTTCTGTGTTACCTGGGAACTTGTTAAAAGTGCAGAATCTTAAGCCCCACCTCAGACCTACTGAATCAGAATCCACAATTTTGCCAGTTCTCCAGATAATTAGGATGCACGTTACATTTTGAGAATTGCTGTGTTAGAAGATCTTCCACGTCCCAAACTCTGTATTTATAGAGCTGAGTCACCCCCTTCCCTTGTGGGAAACCTATATGGGTTTTGATCATCTCTGTCAATACACGTTAGTGGTAGACTCTGGAGAACTATTGGTGTAATTAACACATCAACTCTGAAAACCAGTCAGAAGGTATGTAGGAGAACTGGCATTATCTAGATAGGAAAAGGAGGTACTGTATTTTATCTCTTATATGGTTAAAACTTGCTGGCAAAATACACATCCTAGAATTAGTCTATAGGGACTTTTAGTTAGGCTTCATGTTTTCATTTATCCTCTTCGGGACAAAAACTTTTAAACCTTGCTAAATTGGAACTGTAATCAATTTTACTGCCAATAACCCAGAGTTGGTACTAGGGTAATTGGTAAGTACTATATTATATAACTAATAATCCACAATACACAATAATTAGATATCAAAATAAATATTATTATTTATTACTTATGAGCATGCAGTGTTGGCAATTACATTTACAAATAAAAGCTGATTCACATGTGTGTTTAGACAAGAAAACTAAAGATACAGATTAAAGAAAGCCTTTAGAGTGTGAAAAGTCAAAATCGTGTTATTAAATTTATGGTTTTATCAACAATTTATTACATATTTTTAAGAGAATATATCAAATGAATAAATACAATCATACTTTAAACTTACAGTAATAAAATAGTTTTATTTTATTTTTCAAGCACATGCAAATTAAATATATAACCTATTTACTTTTAATTGTATGTATATTAAGAAACTGATAAAAATCCAAATTTAAAAACCATGTAATTCATGGATAATTATTTCCTTTGTAAAGAATTTTCACATTTTAGAAAGACTAACTTGAGTGTTTTGGGTTGCTGAATCTCATTTCCTGCTTTGAAAATATTGTTCAACTTAAATTAAATTTACACAAGTATTTTAAAAACACACCTACTGTAAAAATTGAGACTTATAAGTAGTATAAGAATCTTAGATCATTTAATATCTGTTCCTTAACAGGTAGCATGAGGCTAATTTCTAAATATTTACATTTTTCTTTTAATTGAATCTTAGGCTTTTTCACAGGCATGAGTTGCTTACCCAAATAAATGTTAAATTCCTAAAAATGAAAAGTGTGTTTTTTCCTCTTATTTCTTCAACAGAGCACATCATTAATTGAGATAGAACAGGTAGCAATTAATGACATTAATTAACTATACTGTAAAGAAATAATTTTGCCTTATTTTTATACTAATTATTTGGAGAAATTTTGATATTCTGGAATTAAAAAGCATTTGAGTAATTTCTCTTTAGTCTTAAGGTCTTGTAAAACCTATTTTTCTACTGGCAAGTTTTGTGCATGTTATTATAAAAGGAAAATTTCAAATGTAGCCTTTTATTTTTTGATTTAGTTCCATTCACTCAAAACGCAGACAAAAGCAAAATATTTCTAGTTCTAACACTGAATCCAGAGGTTTCTTAGCACAGTCTTTGTGTAGTTCTTTCTTTTATTCTTCTACCTTTTTTTTTTCTTATAGACATGAATGGAGATACTTAAATCAATTTTTATGTGTTCATACATGCCTAATACTTCTCTCCTTTATTAACGTACTAGTAAGTGCTCTAATCCTTGAAATGGATTGGGGGTTCAAGCTGTCTTTGGTTTCACTCTAGTTCTCCTTGGCAACCACAGAGAAAAACTTACAAGACTCCAGATAAATTAGGATGCCAAAGAGTACAGTTAATAATTACTTGTTATCATATTAATAAGTCACTCTCTCTCTTTTTTTCTTTCCCTCTAATACCACACTCTATGCTGGATACAATTTTTCTAATTTAAGAGGGGATATACAGTGCTACTTACCAGGGTAAATATTTTAAAATCTTAATGCCATAGGGCATTAAACTAAGTCCTATTATTTTTATCTCCCATCATAGGAAAAAAATCTATAAGTATATATGATGGTAGAAGAAGGAATGGGTGTTACGAGTGGTGTGATGAAGCTTCTGGGTGCCAGGATCAATAATAGAAGGGGAAACAAATTAGAGTTATGATTTGCAAATTGGATCTAACATTTTAAAGATGACTTGAGTCAATGTAGAGTCAGAATAAGAAAACCAACCCCCCAATCAAATAGAATTATTACAGTGATAACAAATTTTAAGGGAATACATCTTTTATTCTATTTTATTTTAAAAAATATGCTTGTAGAGTATTAAATATCTCTTCTCAACGATTTCCAAATTATTTAATTTTAAGAAATAAATTTAAATAAAAAAATATGTTCTCACTTTGTATAATGTTCCAACTCATGACTGAAGCATTTTGAAACATTTAGCTATAACCAAAAGGGTTAGAAATATTCTTGCTCATATTTTTCCTGATGTAACCTTATAGTTCAGTACAGTAGCTAATGTAAAGTGAGTATTCTCTTATAAAAGTTTATATTTTAGTTTGAAATCTAGCACCATTGAATATTTTCTAGAAGAGTTTATTTTCAAATAAAAACATTATATTTGATATAGGTTTGAAATTTTAAAGTTTATTTTTCTTTGAATGTAGATCCAAATTAACATGTTATTGCATACCTGTTTTTGAATACTAAAATTATAAATCTACATTGAAACCATATCCATTATACATTAGAAGATTTATGACTTTCTAAACACAAAATATGTGTCTGAGAAAACCAGTATTTAATTCTATATTAGTAAACTGATTTGGGCATAAAGTTCTAGCCGTACCCAAAGGTCTTTTACTCTAAAGGAAATTCAAGAATTTTGAAGCTGGACCTACAGAAAAAAAATCATGAGTAAGATATTAGTAGAAAGTAAGTGTACTTACCACAAATATATCTCTAAAAAAGGAAATAATAAATTATGAAAAGTACATTTTACTTGATATGTATACTATTCCATTCTGATGCTGAAGTTATATATTTGGGAAAATGCTTCAGAATCTTACTGCTTAAAAAGGATGTTACTATAAAAGAAGTTCAGGAGGCCACTGCATTGGGAATTGGGAATAGCTAAGAGACTCTCTTTCTGAAATTTGTTCACTTTTCAGTCACCTGAAGTTTCCAGTAGAAGATTTTCCCTAAGCTCAAATATATACTGTTGAATTAGATGTAATTAACGTGGAAATATGTCAGGTTGATAAGAAATATTTAGTGGAAGAAATCTAGCAGATTTTCAATCTTGAAAAGAAAAAATATTATATACAATATTTATTGTTTCATGGTATTTCTCTTACTTTTTAATATTTTATAAACACATTCTTCTTTATCTGGCATACTTTTAAATGTGTGAAAAAGAACTTTACAGAATATCTGGGAACTTCTTTTTGCTATCTTGTCCTTCTCAGTGGTATATTTTACTTGAACCGTTGTTTTACTTGGAAATTTTTTTTCAAAAAGCTTATATCTTATCTGTGTTTATCTTTTTTTTCCCAAAATATATTATTAAAAAAGGAAGAGGGAAAAATTTTAGAGTCAATTAACTATCCCCTTATAGCTAGTGGTTCTAAATTTTCTGAAGTAAAATTCAAAATTAAGGCATAATAATCTCCTAAAGGATTTCCTTGAGACAACCCTTATGTTGAATGCAACTGCAGTGTTTTGTTATTTCCTCCTTCTGTTAGAGAAAAAGTCTGCTTTTCCATGTAGAGTTTTATTTGGTTTTCATCACAAAATCTCACTTTTTTACTATCCTGCTGCATGCTCCTCTGTGTCCTCTAGAGCACAATTTCTATGAGAGGGTAATAATTTAAAACAGATTTAGAAACAATGATTATCACACAATATATCCATAGAATTACAAAACGAATAGATTTAATTTTGGTATTTTAATAAAATATATGTGTGACATACTGTGATTTTAATCCTTTTGTGTTTGTGAATAGAAATCTAAAGCATTTGTGGTAGTGGCAAGATAGAGAAAGACATGAGATTACTGGATAAATTTGTTCACTCTGTTAAAAAATTTTGTTGATGAGTGGTTTCTTTATATCACACATTGATTTCATTAGCATAAGAAGCAGAATCACAGGAATCAAAAGAAATATTATTAAATTAAAGATGCTATGTGACCAAATTTCAAATACACATACCACACACACACACGCGCGCAGAGGCTAGTTTTCAATCTTTCTTAGAATAAAGATGCACAGTTTTCAATGTCTCTTGGGTGGGGACAGGCGCAGGATGGAGAAGGTGGGGATGTTTTGGTTTGTATTCTATATAACATCTGGATTTTTCTGCAAATCGAGACAAGTTTCCCAAATCATTTCACATTCCTGTGTCAACTCACTATCACATATTTTCTCTTAAAGCTCTGATGGTAAGTCCTGGAAATCCTAGCAAGAATTTTCCTCAGCAGTGTGACACACTTTATGCTTCTAACTCTTGAGGAATAAGAACTGTTTTATGTACTATGCTCTTGGATTAATAAAATCTTTCAAAAGTTAGCATGATAAATAGAGTTGTTTTATTCCAAATGTGTTGCCCAAGTAATTATATACCATAACAATAATAATCCAGAAAAGTGATTCAGGAAAGGCCAAGAGTAATAAGGTCAGTTTTGCTTCTGCCATCAATAGGGGTATCTATTTTAAATTAACTTCAGCCATTCAATGAAAAGCTACGTACTATGTCTCAACTTATTCAACATAACAATAGTAAGTAGAGAAAGTGATCACCAACATTAGTCCCTGGAGTCTATAGAAAGAATTCCCTTTTAACCTGATGACCCAAACAAGTCCGCACTATGATTCAGATGACAGAACATTCACTTTAATACTCATAACTATAGGTTTGGAGAGCAGTTTGTAATTAAGGGGCAGGTGATTGAGAATCACTGATAAATCCAAACAACCCCCATCATTCAAAACCTAGTGGTATGGAAGCCATTTAAACAAATAACCTCTAACTGCTCTTAATTGATGTGCAAGTGTATAATTTATAGTATTTTCCTCTGGACCTGCTCAACCAAAGCACTCATTTCCTGTCCAGTAATGTGTTTGGTGCGAGATTTAAGACATTTGTGAAATATATCCTACCATTGATATCGAACATGTTGGCTGGCATTTCATAACTGATCCCAGCCAATGATAAGGAAAAAGAAAACTTCTGGTTTTGGATCAAGTTTCCCATATCTAGCTTTAAGTGTTCTGTCTGAAATGATTTGTGAAACAAGAAGGGAAT
Organism: Hippopotamus amphibius kiboko; assembly: GCF_030028045.1. NCBI lineage: Eukaryota > Metazoa > Chordata > Mammalia > Artiodactyla > Hippopotamidae > Hippopotamus > Hippopotamus amphibius. Next base: position 83,337,046 of record NC_080198.1, read on the forward strand.
ACATAAATGATTAAATGAATAAATATTTTTGTCTTGAATATTACTAGTTCCCTCTCTCTCTCAACTAACAGAAAAAGTTTACCTAAAAGTTTTTGTATCCCTTACTTTCATCTATTTACGTCATCAAAATTCATACCACATGAAACTGAGTAATTATTGCGTAGAAACTTGCTCTCTTTTAGTTGATTCTTTCCTTCATTCTTTCTCCTGAGATGTTCCCTTTTATTTCTCCCTTTGTTATCATTTGGCAAATAGCTTGATGATATGTCAACATTTTTTAAGGTTTTACAAAAAATTTAGTGAACGATTCATAGATTAAAGCATTACATACCACAGTGAATGTTTTCCCAGGTAGCTAGCTCCATTCTTTCTAAAACACTGAAGGATGATTCTGTATCATGCTTAAGAGAACACAATTAGTGTAGAGATGGTTCTGGGCTCTCAGTTTCCTCATAAGATTGAAAGTAAAAGAAAAAAGAGTGACCAGGTATAAGACTTGGATCATTCACTACCAATGTACTGATTTAAAAAGAATAAAAAAGAAAAACTAAGAAGATACTGAATGTTTAAAGTTTAACCGTAAATTTTAAACAATCAACAATTAATAACAGAACGAATATAAAGTAGGAAGGCAATAGCAGTGTTCAAAATCTTCTGTTTTCTTACTTCCAAGCTTGTCTCACTATGGAGAAACATTAGCTCCATACTTGTTGAAGACACAATCCCTAGATTTAAAAGAGATGTTTTTGTTTTTTAATCAGCTTAAAGCTTCACAGCTTGCCACACCCTGGGAAGGAAAAGTAGCCCCTAGTTTTCCCATCAATCTGAAAGAATTAGGATGATGGCATTATTGTGGTAGAAACATCACCTGCCAGTTTAAATACACATTTTGGTAAACCTTTCCCATAAGTATGGATTTAACTAGTCAATTAGCAAATGAAGTCACGCTGTTTGCTCTAGTCTCATGTCATTTCACCAGCGATTCCATTGGTCTTTAATTAGTATTTTCTTCCTTTTTTGGTTTTCCAAGTATGGGTATATTGCGGGCTATAACAATACTTATATTTCTGAGTTAATATGTTAAGTAAAGTCATGTGAATAAGAAAAATACAATAAATAAAATATGAGAACAAAAGCACAAGACGATTAAGAATATGTGATTATGTTAAATGGACACGTAAAAACATATTATGCACCATATACTAAAATTACATAAAGGCTGAGTGTATAATTTCCATTCCTGAGGTTATTTTATTTCCATTTCCCCACCCTCTTCAAACACACAGTTATTTACTATCATAATAAAATATTTTGTCCATGAGATGTAATATTTAAGTAATTTTATAAAAAGAAAGTCTAAACATAATGATACCTAATTTGTTTCTACCTACCTAGATATACCAAAAGCAATGTTCTTTGATTTTATTACAGAAAGGGGGAAAAAAAAGAATTTTTTAAAGATAATCCTTAAAAAGGAAAATATCCTTAACATCTAGCATTTGAGATAGTACTATCTCAGTAGTTTTTAGGGCTCTTGAGAATCAAATCTGAATGTCATATTTACCTACTAGCTGTAAAGTATATTGAAATAGGTACCAAGCGAGGGCAAAAACCCACGAATATCACGGCAAGGGGGCTACACGTGGTAGCAGGTCGATGCATTAACCTTTTGCCTCATGGCACCTGAGGTTAAAGTGTGCTGTAAACCAAGGATGAAGTGATTGTGGTATCTCAGTTCCAAACCAGTTGATATTTGCCCACATCTTTGAAAACCAGCAATTGAAATATCACAAACTGACTGTGGCTGTGTGAGTTACACATTAGAAAGGAAGGGGAAGATAGTTCTTTCAGGGTCTGGGCTTTTGGGAGGAAGTGTGAAGAGATGTGCAAAGGAGTAACTAACCTGTGAGTAGTGTTAACTGGGAGAGGGGGTGTCGGAAGGCTGATTTAGTCATGGTGAACAAACAGTGGTCCAGATCCTCTTGTTCTCAAGGACTCTAACAATACTGTCTAACTTGTATTTATTTCAGTTGGGATACTTCTTCTAGTCATACTGATAACAGAGTTTCCCTTCTAAACTTAAGAGCACTGGGCTAGGGGAGCAGGGGACAATGTTCCTGCCATAGTAATGGCAGAAACTATATCACAAGTATGTTACCTCACCTATAAAAATGGGCACAAATATTATTTTTCTTCAATGAAAAGAAACCTGCTGTGTAGGCCAGATGACCTTCTTAGGTCTCTGACAGATCCACACTGTATGATTCCTATGATTCAGACCAAATTGGTATTTGATATAAATGGTAAATTGCTTATTTCATTCAGAAGCGTTAAAGCATATGAAAACTTTTTATTAATTATAAAAATTAAAATTTATAAGCTCTTAAAACTTACGAAGATTCATCTGGGTTCAAAATATTTCAGTTACCATAATTTTGAAAAACAACTGTCTGTATATAAATATAATGTTGTATTAAAGTCTATTTCTTACACATAGCACATTAAATAGCAAATGATAATATTTCCTATAGTTTCAGAAAATAAAAACTTTCAAAATACTGCATATTAAAATATAGTTTAATTTGCCTATAATTAGTAAAATAAAACATAATTTTGTCTTATTCTTTTTTGACATCAGCTAATACTTAAAACATCCCTGCTTTTCCAGAATGAAATGTGAGGCCAATTCAGCTCATCTTCAATATTGCAGAAGAAATATTGTGAAACAAATCAGGGGTAAATAAGAAGCCCCATACTTAGTACTGACTGATTTATAATATAATGTTCCCAAATGTAATTGTTAGACCTAATTTCCTCAACTCTTCTTGGGGCTGAGGATGGAAAGAATTTTATTCTTGTTGGATTGTGCCTTCATTTTTCCCCTACAAAAGATATGGATTGAAGATATGTATTTATCTTTTCTCCTTCCTAAAATACCACCTAAACTCACCAAATTAGGTGAAAACGTTTATTAACCATCATTAACAAAGGAATGGTAGAATATAACATAAATTTTAAGAAATTTTGTGAAAATGTAGAGATGATTCAAGAATTGCAATTGACTCGAGAGCAAAGGGAGTTCCAGCCTAAGTGATGTCTGACTAGAAAGAGGCATTGAACTAGAAATAAGCAATCAGGTTAAAGTCTACAGACAGCAGGGCCTTCAGTTCCCTTTCTCCGCTCATATTGACCTACCCACACATCCACACACAGCAAGCCAGACCTTTATTCTCTGAGAATTTGGGACAAGGTATGGCTGAAGGCAGGGGTGAGGCACAGAGCTGACACCAGGGGATTAGATGAAAGCTTGAATGCTGACTAATCAGAATCTCTAGTCTGCTCTCTCCCTGCCTTGTTCCCAGGACAGCATCCAGGCATATATTCCGTGAGGCAAAAAGGAATGGAGCTCCTGAGAGACAATATCTAGACAGATTGAGGTTGGGGGACCCCGGTGTAGACCTAACCATCGAACAATGTACAGAGAAGGGCCTGGGTCAACAACTGCCCTTTCTCCCTTACAGAGAATTTCAGTCAGCTTCACTTAATTACAGACAAGAGACCAAATCTGGAGATATTTAAGGAAAGCCTTCTAAACAAAGAGACTGAAACAAATGGGGGCGGCGGGGGGGGGGGGGGATAAACAGAGACATTGCAGAAAGGAGAAAGGACAATATAAAAATTAAATTGTAAAAATAAGCAACCGGATAAAAGACAAGAGTTGTACTAATAGGAGGAAAACCCAGGAAGCTATAAGAAAAAGAATAAAGCACCCTTCCCCTGCCCAAAAAAGAAGTCTTAGAAATTAAAAATATAAAAATTGAAATTAAGAAGAAATAAATAGAAGGTCCAGAAGATAAGGTAGAAGAACTATCCTAGAAAGTAGAACAAAAAGACACAGATATAAAAATTAGGAAACGAGCTATTAAAGAAAACTTAGAGGATCAATTCCTGTGGCCCAAGTCTGATTAACAGAGACTCTGGAAAAGATGGGAAGAATGAAGAAATGAGGCTAAAGGATCCTGAAATCAGGATAGTGGCCAAGGATTGCTCACAGAAGCCTCAGAGCAGTGGGCGTGTAGAGGCAGCCACTTAGGTTAGAGCAGAAAGAGAGCCTGGGATGGGGAGGACATCTAGATTAAAACACACACATAAGTTGATACATTATCTGATGTATAATTGAGTCTTCGAGAAATTATTGTAAGAAATATGATGGGTTTTGGAGTATATGGGAAAAGCAGATATCTAGAAAACCAAGTAAATGAAAAAAACTCTGAAAAATAATTGCAGGAGAAAGAAACTGTAATTCATGGTATGTTACTTGGCTCTGCCATAGGCAGTAGTGATAGTTAAAAAAATTTTTTTAATTATGAAATAAGCACATTGGCAAGATAGAGAAAAGCAGAAGTGATGATGAGGTAAAAGTTTTAAAACCTTAACTACTATAACAAGAAGTCAATGAATCCTCCCTAAAATTAGAAGTGCACACACAGGACTTCCCTGGTGCCACAGTGGTTAAGAATCCACTTGCCAATGCAGGGGACACGAGTTCAATCCCTGGTCCAGGAAGATCCCACATGCCACGGAGCAACTAAGCCCGTGTGCCACAACTACTGAACCCACGTGCCACAACTACTGAAACCTGCACACCTAAAGCCCATGCTCCACAACAAGAGAAGCCACTGCAATGAGAAGCCTGGGCACCGCAATGAAGAGTAGCCCCTGTTTGCCACAACTAGAGAGAGCATGCACTCAGCAGCAAAGACCCAACACAGCCAATTAATTTAAAAAAAAAAAAGTACACACAAATACACACACACAGTGGCTACAAGAGTGGAAATGCAAATACTCACTATATATGATTGCTACAGTCAATCAAAAGTTGAAACTATGATAATTATGTTTTTTCCTGAAAAAAATTATACTTTGATTAATAGAAAAAAATGCCTAACCCAATACCCATCCTCTGATGGCCCCAGTACAGACTTTGTACACTCTTCTGCAATGAGGGAGTTTCTGTGATGCAGAGATTGGAGACCCATGGGAAGTCTGATTCCCTATTTTTGTTTTGAGTGTTTATTCTTAGGTAGAAGTTGTCCTCAAAGCAGCTTTATAATCTGTTAAAAGCGCCTTAATCTTGATTATTGAAATTTCGGTTAAATATTTTATTTCTTACATAGAAAGAATTAGCAATTATAGGTCATTTAATTAGTAATGTCAAGACGAAATGAAATACAGTATATAGCACTAGATGTTTTATGTTCACAAAGATTTATCATTCATTTTGGAACATTCCTGAGCCTTACATTCAAGGTCAATATCAGAATACATTTATCTTTAACACAAATGAAAGTGTGTGGCCCATCATACCTTAGGAACATCCACACAACAAGATAATAAAAGTTGTGTACTCCTGGTTAAGCATATATGACATTATTCTCAGATGAGTTATTATCTTTTGACCTGAGAGAAATCTTGACTCAAAGCTTAAGTTGAAAAAATGTAAGTAGATTGTGTTGAACAAAATGACTAGTGTAACGTGCTATTTTCTCACCATTACAATTTTTTCTACAGAATTTAATTTTTTCTAAGGGAAAGGAAGGAATAGCAATGTGCAGATGACAACAAGGTTCATGAGGAAAAGAAAACTTGATTTGCCATGTTCCCTGCTGGGCTAAGCGGCTAGCACTGTCCTAAGCACATAGTATATATTCAAATGAATATGAATAGATTATAAAACAAATAAACACTTTCATGGTTGTGGGGGCTCAGAATGGTGTCTAGTTCTAGTTCTTACCAGTGGGTTTATATTGGATCTGTAACTAAGGTTCAAGGGCCCTAGTTGCACCAACTATAACATAGAGATACTCAGTTTTCTCTCTGAACTTTAGAGAGTATAAATTAAATTCTTATTTTTAAATTTATTTTGAAAATGATAAAACACTATATAAAATACAAGTTGCTCTCACTTTGTATCCTAGCACAGACTGTAAAAGTGATTGTGCATCCTAAAACGTTATAAAGTGATTTTTACTAATCAATGAGAAAAAATTAAAATTGCTGCATATCTTTAAAAATTTTGTGAAAAAATTAAAATTTATCTTACTGTCATTTATAAATGTATAGGGAAGTAAAAAACAATAAAACTAACATTTCTTTAGTATACTATAATTCAGAGCATTAGAATAAATGAGAATTAAACTGTTTTATGTCTGTTAAAAAAATTATTAAGAATACATTGAACACTGCTTGCCTTTTCATCATATAAGTTACTGTGTGGACCAAGCATCTTTCTATGCCTTGGTGAACTGTCATATTCCTTTCTAAGTCTGGATCAGCTTCCAGCATTTTATCCTTTGCACTTTCAATGCCATGAAATATCTCTGGGGGTTGCATTAATGGGAAGTTTTTGAGAGTAATATTTCCTCTGGGACATTGTCCTCACAACCACTTTTCTTATGTATGTCAATACATTAGCCTTTACTAAATCCTTTTGGCTGCTCAACTAGAGTCTCTTGCATGGCATCAATGCCAGCATTCACACAGCCAGCTATTTCTTTTATACCTCTGTGTCTACTTGATTCAAATTTCATTTCCAGCATTATCAGGTTTTTTTTTCCTTGCTATACTTTTATCTTTATTAACCAATTCCTTCTTTTGATTACCCATTTTTATAAAATGGCATGTGTGTTTGTTCATCTTTATTAACCAATTCCTTCTTTTGATTATCCATTTTTGTAAAATGGCATGTGGGTTTGTCACTGAGAGACAAGGAGGCAGCCTAGGCACACACTTTGCTGTCTGTGTGTGAATTGAAAACAGATACACAGTGACCCGGCCCTGGCAGACTTGAAAAAAAGTGATTTAATTGCTCACTGACTGTGATGGGTATCTGCTATTAAATAGTGATTTGTATACTGAAGAGCGAGGAGTGAAACTTATACTTTTTACAGTTACTCAAAGTTAATACACTGGGGTAATTGAAATTTGAGCTGTGTTGTAGAACAACTGGTGTTATTTAGCTAAACTGTGATAACTGAAATTCACGCATGTTGGAACCATACAAAGTGAGGACTGGGTTTTTATTGTACCTATAACTACCTGTTACCTTGACATTTTTTGATAGAAGGATGGAACTTTTTTCCAGTAAATCATGTTTATTCACTATTTGGATGATAATCAGGAATAGGTTTGTAACTCAAGGGATTAACATTTTTTATTAATACGTGAAATGGATTTCAAGGTAAATGGATTTCAACTATATTCAAATTCTGAAAGCATTAAAATATAAAATTTTTCCTTTAGTGGACCAAAGTTTATTTTAATCCTTTTTAATTTATCACAATATAGACAGTATATGCACATTTAGCAAATTAGAGTATGATAGGAAAAAGTTTCAATGTTGTCAATGCTGTGCCTATAGTTTTGCCACTCTTGCAGTACAGAGAATTCTCCTTTCTAAAATTCAGGGGAAAAAAGTCAGTTACTTAAAGTAAAATTAGCCCTTTAAATCTTCCTTTAGAAAAAGCGACAAGTGGTCTCTGTTGATTCGTGGGTCTTGTTCAGATTGTGCTATATAATTAGGTTTTAAGGAAGAATCTGAAGTTATTAAATGGCATGAAAATGATGCTGATGCAGTAGAAAAGGAAGTTAAACAACAGTAATGGCAGGGGGCGTTGGCAGAAATTAATTTAAACTAGTGCATTGGCACTAGGTTTGTAAGTTACGAGCTTTTTTAGTGGGAGAGCTCATTTTTAGTGGGAGAACCGCATCTCTGACTTTGCAAGTTCTCTTCTTTCAAATGCTGCAGACCACTGCAAAGGAATATAATGGGACTTCGCAAATCTTAGTTACTCCATATAGGGATGTTAGGTTTCCTTTGTGGTAAAATATGTGAAACTGCTCCAATTAGGAATAGGCTCGCTTTGCATTTAATGGTTCTTTTCAGTACCAAAGACTAGGCGTTCTCTCTCATTTTCTATTTTCATGATATTCTCATACTATGCCTTTGTGAATACTCTTGCTATGTGATTCACTTCACAGTGACTCTTGTGTAACCATTTTGTCATTTCTTTGGCGCAGAGTCCCTAAATTGACATATGTATTTAAAAGTTTTCAACCCCTTCTTCTCACACACATTTTTCCAAAGGGAGTCTTTGTAACCATCACATACATATTGGTATATTCATGAAATACTAGTATTTAAATCTACTTTTGAGAGCTCCATGTATAAATCAACCATATTTTCTTGGGCCATTTGAGAATTCAGGCACTTTCTTTGCATCAGAGGTTTAAGATTATTTGTCAAAAATGAAATTCAAATTAATTATTTTTCTATTTGTTTTACCATCTACTGCTGTCACCAAAACAAAGTCATTCCTTATGTGAGGTAAACAATAGGATGACATTTCACCATTTAATACTCAAAATCTCTAAGGAATACTCTCCTAGAACAGGTGTAAACCCTGATATTGAAAAAATAATACATATTTTAAAATCTAACCCCCTGCCATAAATAGCTTCTTCCCACCCCTCAACAAGTATGACTCTTGTTTGTATCCTGGAAAAAAAATGATTATCTATTTCATGTTGAAAAATTAGAAGGAAATACTTGCTAATGTATTTTTATAAATATTCTATATTTTGTCAGAATCAAAACAATGAATCAACTGACACATGCCATTAGAGGCTATAGCAGCTATGAAAAGTTAGGAATCTAGTGGATTTTTTAAAATACATCTTTACTGGAGTATAATTGCTTTACAATGTTGTGTTACTTTCTACTGTACAATAAAGTGAATCAGCTATATTTATACACATATCCCCATATCCCCTCCCTCTTGAGCCTCCCTCCCACCTCCCCATCCCACCCCTCTAGATCATCACAAAGCACCAAGCTGATCTCCCTGTGCTATACAGCAGCTTCCCACTAGCCATCTATTTTACAATTGGTAGTGTATATATGTCAATGCTACTCTCTCATATGTCTCATCCTCCCCTTACCCTCCATGTCCTCAAGTCTGTTCTCTACTTCAGTGGATAATGACTTTTTGAAAGGACAAAATTGAATATATTGTAATTCATTTTTTTCCCTTTAAGATTAGTATGCACGGTAGTTTCCCCCCAACTCAAGACCTGAGAAATGCAAGGAAGTTAGTGCTCAGACTAAGAATATCTTGGTAAGTCTTCCTTTGTAACTTTGTAACTCACACAAAGGAAGCAGACCTTTTTAATGACTCAATCAGACTATAATTATTTCAGAATCACAATTACAACAGACAATTTCAGAACTGTGTTCTTATACTACTTAAAGACAAGAAATGCGAAGCTGTGCACACTATCTTTGGAATTTACATATTTTGACTGGAGGTGCTCTACTCTACAGTGTCATGACTCCAAATAAGTGATGTCGAGAGCAATCTGAATTGATAGAGATTCTTTTAGGTAAGAAATAATATACTAATACTTATTCTGTTTTTCCCTTTCGTAGAATATTCTTTCCAAATGACTTGAGAACTTTTATGTAATTCTTCCTTTTAGAATCACAACATCCTTGAGTAGAAAAGAAGAGCATATTTGGAAATAAATTTTTTTTTCCTCAATGTACTTTGCATTAAAGAGGATAATAATGTTGACTTAAAAAAATGCACAATGTGACGGTCGTGAGTTAAGTTTTATTTGGGGCAAAATGAGGACTGCAGCCTGGGATACAGCATTTCAGATAGCTCTGAGAAACTGTTCCAAAGAGGTAGCGGGGGAAGGTCAGTATATATGTGATTTTGGTGAAGGGGAAGTACATGCCATTGAGAACATATTTTTTTGCAGAAGGTTTCTGCTAGTCACAAGGAGCAGTCATCAGCATGAAGGATTTTAGTGCTTTTATAGATATGAGGAGATACAAGAACTGGGCTCATAAAATCGGCTTCTGAAAATATCTACCTGAAGACCTTGTTCTGCCAATTTGTCCCAGAGCACAGAGTGCCTCATTTCAGCTCTTCACCCTGAACTCCTTTCAGGGGATGTTGAAAATCAGCAGCTGCAGCAGCACATGATTTAAGCTTGTATAGGTAGTTGGCAAGTGCCAGTGGCAAGTGCCAATTTGTTGTTGACAAAGATAATGGTTAAATCTAATCATGGCTGAATTCACTTTAGTTTGCTAGTTACCTGCATTGTGCTTTCTGATGTAAACTCTGTAATAACGACTGGACATCTTGTACTGACACGATAACTTTTTTTTAGTATCTCGACCAAATGTGTTCTTTGAGGAACAGAATTGTTTGACTCCTTTTGCCTTAGCGACAACCAATTATATCAGACAGCTGATTGCATTAAAACATTACAAAAGAGGAAGACAAATTATTATTATTTATGTCGTTAACAGATGCTAATCTATTAAATATATACACTAATTTTGACTTTTGTTTCTTCTTGGGAAATTACTGCATGCAAATTTGTAGCTATAACTTAGTCATTTGCTTGTTTTTAATCCATAGAATGAAAAAGGAAAGTAAGCAATATTACATACTCTAAAATATATGGCAGGCAATAATTTCGTTGTGAAAGTCTTTTCTTCTTTTACTTATTTTTTTATTCCCTTCTATTCTTATTCTTTTCTCCTGTAGCAGCAACATTCTATTATGTTTGTAGTGTATCTTTTTACTAATATTGCTATTATTTTGTTTCATATATTTTACAGCATGTAAATGATATGCGCAATAAATCTTTCAATGTTATTTCATATATATTTCATCCATTGCATCTAACTGCTCTGTGACACAGTGATTCACCACATTTTGCTTTCCACTGATGAATATCTAACTTGCATCTGTCTCTCTGCTACAGCAACCTTGCTGTAAAGAACACCTTGATAAATGTCCCTATTACAGACTTCTGTGACAGGTTCTTTAGGATGTTATCCCAGGAGCAGAATTTGGATTATCTATCTATGAATTCTTAATTTGACTAAACTCTACCATCTAAATTGCACTTCAAAATGATTGCACCAGCTTACAATGCCACTGATATCTTTTTCAGGGCTTTTAGACTTTTCACTTTCTCTAGAAATTAACTATTCATTTACTTTCCATTTTACCAGTAGGGCTATTATCTTCTTATTGATTTGTGAATTCTAAATAAGAGTTCTTTGTTAATTTTAAATATTGCAAATTTCTTCTCCCCCGATCTGTTATTTGTGTATTAATTTTATTTGTCATCCATTTTTTAGAAGACATCTTAATTTGCTTTAATCAAATTCATCAAACTTTTTGCCTCAGGCTTTTGTGTTGTTGTTGTTTTTTTTTAATGATAAAGCATTTCAACCCTATAAAACAAGATATCCTTAATTACTGTTATGATTTTACAAATGCTGGGTAACATTTGTCCTGTTTGTATTTTTGTAACAGTTTGTATAAAATGGCAATTAATGGCTCCTTGAACATTTATTAAAACTCACCCTTAAGCAATCCAAAGCTGTTTTAATACTATGATCTCAAAATTGACTTTATAGCAACATATGATAAAATTCATTATAGCACTTCTTTAAAGCACTTTAGGAATAAATGACTATTGTATATCAACATCATACTCAGTGGAACAAGACTAAGAGGGTGTGGTACTTAGTCTCCAACCATCGCTCCCTAAAATTCTTTTCCAATTCCTTACATAATGATTGCTCTTCACATGGAGTCAAAGCTTCATTCCCCTTCTCTTAAGGCTCAGCTGCTTTTGTGGCTGATTTTGGATTCAGCCAGTGTTTATCTGGAACTTCTGAGCCCAGTACTTAAGAGTACTGTTTTCACTTCCAGCCTCATGAAATGCTCTTTCTTGGAATCTAGCTACCATGCTATGAGAAAGATTAAGAAGTCATGTGAAGAGGGTAAAATCAAGAAATAAGACCCTCAGCCAATAGCTCCAGGTGGTTTCTCAAGCATCTGTCAACCTTCTGAATGAGGCCATTTTAGAGAGTCCAGCCATCCAGAGCTCCAGCAGACTCAATGTGAAGCAGAATTGTCCAGTCAAATCCAAGAATCGTGAATATTTATAAAATTGTTGTTTCAAGCCAACACGTTTTAGGATGATTTTTTTTATGTGGCATAGGTAATCAAAATAAGAATAAAAAACTAAGCAGATATGCCTGATAATACTATTTTTACTTGAATTTCTAGACATCTCAGTAAAGATAATACAGATATAGGAAATAAAGTATTAGAGAGAAAGAAACAAAATATCAATATTTGGAGATGATTTTTGCATATCTAAATGAATGCAGCCTAATAAAAATCAAAATTTTGAAATTTATGTAAAATTGTGGATCTTCAAGAGGCAATGAAAAGCATTAGATATGATATATATTCGGGTAAATATAAAATACAGTTTTTATTCTCAATTTTATTAAAATTCAGAGGACTATTCAAAGCAAAAATTGCAATGGTGCCTTGTGAGATTTATAATCTCTACATGTACATATGTGAGAAATATAGCAGAAAGGATGGGAGGTAAATGGGTTCCCTGATTACAAGTTTTCTACATTTTACATAAGTGGTACAATATCAATTCTAGGTAGAACATGAAAAATTAAAGATTCATATTAAAATCCCCAGATCAACAATAACAAAACAACAATAAAAGTAATGCAAGCAGGTAGTTAAAAAGCCAAAAGATAAATTCTAAAAAATATAGTCTAAAAAATATTTAAATACTCAAAAAAAAGAAAAAAAAAGCCTGGAAGGAGAAACAAGGGAACAAAAAAAACAAAGATAATAGACAGAAAAAAAAAATTCAATGGTAGCCCTAAGTTCAATCATGTCAATAATTAAACTAAATGTTAATGGAATAAATATGCTGCTAAAAATGCAAAGATTGTTAGAGTGATTGAAAAAACGAGCCCAACTCCAGACTGTCTACCGAGATGAACTTCAAATATAAAGTCACAGATCTCAAAAAAGTGGATGGAAAAAGTTATATAAAGAGTAAACATAGGAAGTCTGGAGAGGCTATATTAATATAAGATAAAATAGATTTCAAAATAAAAGCATTACCAGAGATAAATAGCAATATCTTATAATGATAAATCTGTTAACCCATTAGGAAGACAGAGCAATTACAAATGTGTATGCACCTAATAATAGAACCTCAAAATATGTAAATCAAAAACTGACAGAAGTAAATGGAGTAGTCAATTTCACAGTCATGGTTGAAGACATTTTTTAACACCTCTTTCTCAGCAATTGAGAGAAGAGTAGGACCTTAATCAGTGAATACATAAAAGATCAGTAAAATACTATCAATCACCAAGATCTATTTATATTTATAGCTGGCTACACTCAGAATACACATTCTTTTCACTTGCGTGTGGTACAGTCAGCAAGTTAGAACATGCATTGAGCCATAAAACAAATCTCAATAAATTTATAATAAAACCAGGCAGAGCATAGTGTCTGACCACAATGGAATAAAATTATAAATCAATAGCAATAAGATATCTAGGAAACACTAAATATTTGGAAATTAAACAACAAACTTCCAAACCATCTAAGGATCAAAAGACAATCACAAGGTAAATTAGAAAATAATATAAAATGAATAATAAAAATTCAACAAATCAAAATTTGTACAGCTAAAGCAGTACTTATAGGAAAATTGAAAGCTCTAGATTTATTAGTAAATAAGAAAGTCTGAAAGGCCTGAGGTTACACCTTAAGAAGATAGAAAAAGAATAGCAAAAGAAGAAAATAAACAGAGGAATAAATATCTATATAGGAAAAACTCCCCCATTCCTTACTTTATAACATGCAAAATAAATCTGTGAGTGATTATAGATTTAAATATAAAAGCTCAAAGTGTTAAACTTTTAGAGAAAAATGTAAGAGACTATCTTTGGTACCAGTTGATAGGCAATGTTTTATTAGTGCAGAGAGGCAATAAACATAAAAGAAAAATCAGTAACTTAGACTTCACCAAAATTAAGAACTTTTGCTCATCAAAAGTCACTGTTAAGAAAATGAATAGACTAGCTTTAGATAGAGAGAAAATATTCTCAAGATATATATCTGACAAATGACTGGTATTAAGACATAATGAATTCCTAATATTCAAAAATTGAAATGCCAAATAGCCCAATTAAACATGAACAAAATATTTGAACAGATGCTCACAAAATAAACTTATCAGTGGTCACAAAAGATATGAAAATGTGTTCAATATTGATAGTGGCTTTGTTTATTATAGCCCAAGCTAGAAATAGCCTACTTGTTGATCATAGGGAAAATGGATAAAGACACAGTGGTATATTCATGCAATGGAATATTTACTCAATAAAAAGGAACACACTGGTAACAGCCTAGATGAAACTCCAAAATATTACACAGAGTGAAAGTCTTACATAAAGACTACATATTGTATGAATTCATTTATATTAAGATCCAGAACAGGCAAAACTAATCTGTGATGGAAAAATCAGAACAGTAATTGCCTCAGAGTAAAGGATGAAGGAGTGGGGGTTGACTGGGAAGAAGCACAAGGAAAGTTTTGAGAGTGATGACAATTCTCTATATTTTTAGAGGGGTTTTGATTACCCAAGTATATACATTTGTCAAGCTCCCATGATTAAGATTTGTGCATTTCATTGTAAACTTTATATGAAAATACTTTAAGCAAATATTAAAGCCTGAGTGATGATATGCACACTGAAGTATTCATTGGCAAGTGAACAGAGGTTTGCAATGTATTTGAAATGCATTAAAATGAGACAAATTAATAGATAGGTGAAGGGGTGGTTCTAACAAATGCAGTAACATGGTAGAATCTAAGGGATGGATATATGGTGTTCACTGTAAAATTCTTTTAACTTTGTTGTATGCTTGAAAATTTTTATAATAAATTGTTGGGGAAAAATATAGAATGGAGGAAATTCTTATACATTGTTGGTTAAATCTAAATTCATACAACTTTTTTCTAAAATAATCGGTGGAGATATTTAGAATATTCATACTTTGATGTAATAAGTAAACATCAAAAAATAGTCCAATAGGAAATGATAAAAACACTAAAAATATGCATGCTCATAATGACTCTTTAGGAAAAAATTAAATGCCTAATTTTAAAAATAGTTAAGTAATTTTTAATAAACTTATTTTGGAGTTGTTTTAGGTATACAGAAAAGCTGTAAAGATAGTAGAGAGTTCCCATATAACCTGCACTCAGTTTCTCCTGATCATATTGATAATATTTTACATCACTCTGGTACATATGTCACAACTAATATACCAAGAAAATAAAATGTATAATTCATTCAGATTTTTTTAGTTTTAACCTACTTTATTGGATGAACTATTTTACAATCATTAAAATGATTTTAAGGAGTTTTGAACAACATAGTAAAATTCTTGTGATACAATATTAGGGGAAAACTCAACATGATTACCATTAGTTAAAGCATAAAAAAATGGTAATCATTTTTTGTCCTCCTTTTTCCTTCTCTACCCTTCCTCTGTCCCATATTTCCTCCATCCCTTTCCTCTTTCCTCCCTTCCCTCCCTCCCTCTCCCTCTCTTCATCTCTCTCTTTCTTAATTTAAATATTTAAATGCATAAAATATGCATTTTTATATTTTGAAATGGAGGAAAAAGTGAAGCTCTAGCTAAACTACATTAAAGATAACTTTTTAAAGTTGAAGTATAAACCTTGATACAAACCAAGATCTAAAGAGTAAGTCAACAACCTATTGCCAAAAAAGAAAATTATTTAAAATAACTGTCCTATACGTTTTCCCAACCCAGTGATACTAATGCAAAATATTGTAATGGACTTCACCTGGCACAAAACCCCACAAAATGTGTTACAACATAAGAAAACAGAATGCAGGCTGACACGTAATGACACCCATCAGAATGTTGGAGGAAACTGGAAACAGATACTGTGTTGGGGAGTAATGGCTGTTCTTATGTTATATGGTGTGATTTGAAGAGGTTACCCCAAATGGGATGTGTAGCTCTTTTGCCCCAGGATCATGACTGCCGTACTCATGATTTATATAAACATGTGGCATTCTACAACATTCCCTCTCCATAAAAATCATCCTTAGCCAGCTGGGCGATGTTAACTAGGAGATAATCATAAACATCTGGTTAGTTTACATACATGTTGCCTTTATCCCCAGATTTTCACTAAATGAAGTATCTGTCCACTTTCATACACATTATTTTCATTTTTTAAAAATTTTCTTAAAAAAGGAAAGGAAAATGTTTCTTTTTAATATTTTTAGCCTCAATACTTTTTGTTTGCTTATTTCTTGGACCAACTCTTAGAATTTAACAAAACTTGTTTTGCTTGAAATACATAGCCTTTTTCTTAACATTATATGAAAATCTCTGACATTTTCTATTTGACTTAGCGATAATTTTTTCACTTGTAAATAATGGCCCGTGACATAGCATTCTATTATAGAAAATAGTTTTCAAATCAGTCATGTAAAATTTTATTTTTCAGGAATACAACTAAAATGCCTTGTATAACATTAGGTACTTAATTTATGAATGATAGCAAACACTCCCCACCTAATTATCATTTATACATTTATTAGCTATTTTCCCTCTCTGTCTCTCTCTCTTTCCCCCCATCTCCCCTTTGTTTCCCTTGAATTCATCTGCAGCATTTTGCTAACCATTACATCTTTCATGTAATTTTTCTCATACTAAGATACTTCCTAAAATTGATGAATATCTAATTAAGGAGTTTATCTCTTTTGTTTGTTTTTAACCACACCTGTAAGGGGGAACATACTATTATGAAAGCTGGAAAAATCTGAACATCAGAAATATTTTCTCCTTGAAATTCTTAAATTCTGATTTGATTCACATTGTGTAACACAAATTCCTAAAAGAATAGTACACACCAGGGGGATAGGTTTGCTCTTAGCTCAGGCTGCAGAATCTCCATGATCCACACATCGACATTCATCTTTAGTAAAGATCTTGACATGATCGCCCATGTGATCTTTTTACTCATTTCCATTCTTTCCTCTGTCCTTTCCAATTAATTATCAAAGTTCCACACAAAACATTCCTAGCAGAAAACTTTACCTAAACTTCTCCTCAGCTTGCCTCTCCATTTATGCCATGAGCCAGGTTGACTTTTGTTTTTTGTTTTGCTTTTGTGTGTGCTCTCCGTTTTAACTTTCCAGCTAGATTTTAAATGGCTTGAGAGCACAGGCTGTTTTCTACTGATAAAATATCCCGCAACAAAAAGCTGCTTCATAAAACTCATGGGCCAGTGTTATAATGGGCTACATATTGATATATAAGCTCTTGTCTTTTCTCTAAGGACACTGTATTTAAGCTAATATTATTTTATTCAGCTTCCAACTTACTATCATAGCAGTCACTATACTCACTAGGCAGTCATAGAGCTGACTTTAATGTATCAGAATTGGGTTTAATATTTTCACAAAGCAGTGGAATAATAACCCTTTGAAGTTGTATGGTAAATTTTAAAGGATTATAAACTACTTCACAAATGTTATATATACCATAGTTTTCTAAGAGAATTTGCAACTAAAATTTGCAGTATTTGGGAAAAAAAGGGGGGAAAGTTGATTAATATCTCCACTTCCGAGGGAATGGTTAGCACCAAATACTGCGCTAAACATTTTTCATGTATTATCATATTCCATCCTATCATTGGCTATTATCTGTTTTACAGATAAGGAAACTTTAGCTGAGGAACTTAAGCGAATTGTCTAAGGTTATTTGGCAAAGAATTGCCTGAGTCATAGCTTGAACCCATGCCTGTTTGAGTCCAGTTCTTGTACCCAGTCTGCATAAAGAAAATATAAACTTAAAACTCAAATTCCAAATATCTATATGGTAGTTGCACATGAATTTTCATTCTCATGTGTTACCACTGTGGTTTATTTATACTCCCAATGCAATGTTAAATATCCAGGGTTCCTTGCCAGCCTAGGATTTTTCTGTTACAAAATTTCTATGGATTTTTATTAGAATTATTTTTCAAAAAGAATCCTAAGGCTATTCCTTAGAGATGACACCCAATAATAGGCAAATTGCAAAGTCACTTGACAGTTGTGGTGCACCTTCCTATATTATATAGAACAGCTGTCTAAGAACACTTTGGCAATCTTAAATTTGATATTCTTCCTGTCAAAACTGAACAAGGCTGCTCTACCTCTAAATTCATCTAAAATACATTTAGTACATATGTCCAAAGGGAATCCATAAGAACTCTGAAAGTATGGAATGAATTTTGTCTTGCACTATTTTTATAAGGTAACACTGTATGTTCATGGTGGCTGAATGTGCAGATTGAAGCAGAAGTATTTTATTTTCTTGGTAGGGCAGTGGAATAGTTAACAAGTTTATCTTTCTGGCTCTGTAGTGTATACCTCCAAAACTCTATTGCGATTAATCTTTAAGCTTACATTGTACACCATGAATTCCAGGGTTGAGAAAGAGAGAAGGGGATGGGCAATGGGAAATAGAAGGAAAAACAGTGGATGGAAGAGGAAGCAGGGCTGAAAGAGTAAAAAAAAAAAAAAAGCCTCAATTTTTCCCAAAATGGGAAAAATTCTCCTACAGAACATCCAGAGTGCTATCTTAATCAAATGCAGACTATAGCACTATACTATTCTATTTCAGAAAGGTAATAGTTGTACATTACTTCGAAGCTGTGATTTCATGGAATTTAATTGGTAGTTTTTCCTCAGAATCTTTGTACTCTATGAAAGTTCCTCAAGGAACAGGTGATTAGTAGGAGAGATTAGACATGGATTGAGATGACTACAATGAAAGGCAGAAAATATTGTTATACAGCAGGTACACAACTGTTGTAAATGAAAAGTCAAGTAAAGTTCATGAGAGGAGAAGATTTTTGAAATAAACCTCAAAGAATCGATGGAATTTACCTAGGGATGTGTGCAATGGAAAGGTAGTTCAGGCACGGGAAATACAGTTGGATGGTGTCCAGAGATAGTTAACACTTGGGCACATTTGGTAATTAGCAGACTTTAGGGTAAGACTGGAAAGATGGAGTTAAGTCATGATGATGTGTGTGCCTGCAGAACTGCCCCTGAAGAGACTCTGTCGTAGACTGTCTTCCTTTTGTTTACACTGCAGAAGAAGATTGTCAGGATAGGCATGTCACTCATATCCCTTTCCCCATATAGTAAGTGCACATGAAGGTAAGGACAAAAGAAAGTGAAATCTAACATCTGTCTTCTGCCTAAAAGGATGGAACTCTGATCAGCAGATGAAGAGCAGTTGCTTGAAGGGGCATTTAGAAAGGTGATTATTCAGCAGTCCCACGCAGCCTTCCCAGTATCTCTGCTGACGTAAAGGGAGGGCCACCAGAGCACACTTCTGGTCCTGATTTGAAATTCTCAGGACATGAGAGGGCCGAGGGAAACAAGAAGGATACTGCGGCCCCAGCCTCCTGACGTTCTCAGCTTCTCTCCAAGACTCTCACCAAAGTAGCCAGGAAAAGTAGCCAGCCAGCGTCCTGAGCCCTGAGCCTCTTCCAGACTTCTCCACTCCCCTCACTGAAAAGTTAATATCTCACAGATATAATCACATTACCCCTTTTTATGTTACCATTCACAGCCTCGTCTGCCCATCTTGAGCCTGTGATCATAAGTGGGGGAACCTCTCTCAGCATCTCTGAATAGTCAGTGATGTGACCCATAAATGTTGGAAGTACAAATATTGAATATTTGTGCCGCTGTGTGGCCTCGGCAAACCTCAATTTTCTAATATGTAAAATGGAGACAAGATAAATATTTATTGTATGGGCTGGTGGTGAATGATAAATAAACCCATATGTGTAAAGCTGTTAACACATGGCCTAGACCATATTAAGTGCTCAGTAAGTTAGTTGTGTGTGTGTGTGTGTGTGTGTGTGTGTGTGTTTCTGATGTTAGAGGAGCAGGGGGTGGAGGGAAGGCCGATGGTTCAAGGTTCAAACTGAGGTAGTACGATTAATCAAAAAATTGAATTTGAGATGGGAAGATCTTTAGAGTAGGGTTGGGGGAGGAAGGTAGATGTACAGAAGAAAAGTGTGGTTTCGGTCTTGCTGCATTTTAGATAGTGTTGCATTTTTAGATGTTGGCAGGACAACCTAGTGGAGATGCCTCGCAAACAATTATGAATGTAGCTGGGACTGAATTTGAGAAACTCTATACAGAATGTGTGTTTTTATTTTTTAGGATAGGGAATTGGTAGAAGAGAAAAGACATCTAAATACAAAATGAGTTAAAAAGGAAGAAAACTTTTTAAAAGGAGAAATAAATATCAAAATAGTGACAGAAATAAAGAGAAAGGAAATCTTAAAAGAGGAAATAGGTATTAGGGTGAAATGTTGCATGGAGATAAAGTCAATAAAGTGGAAATAAAACTGAAGTAAACCCAAAATTTATTTGTCAGTAAGTTTACAATACAGTTCTAGTAAGTTAACAATTGTGTTCCAAAGTTATCTACATAAAATAGATTTTTAAAATACACACTTTTAAACATTGGATCATGACTCTAGGGCTCCTTTTCAGAAAATTACTAAAAAAATTTCAGTTTTAAAAATATGTCACACATTCCTGTCTATTATCATTCACATGAATCCCAGTTATTTGGAGACCTGCCTACTAAAAACTGATTTACGTAATCGTTCAATGATTTTTGGATGGATTTCTGCCTCTGTGTTGAACAGATTCTGTTTAATATTTAATCAGTAACCACTAGAATTGAATCTTCACCTTCAAGGAACTTAGAAGCAGCTTGAAATCTAGTTGGAGAGAGAGAGACACATGAAGAGATCGTCTCAATACAGTAAAGAAGTAAGTTTAGTGAATGAAAGATGAGTGGGTGCTGTGGGAGCACCTAGAAGGTGCACTCAGTCCTGTCTCAGTTCTTAAAGAAGGCAATGCCTAATCCAATCTTAAAAGATGCTTAGAATTTTGCTGGATAAAGAAAGGGGAAACTGTGTTCCCAATACATGGGAGAGAATGAATCCGATCTCAAAGGCTTAGATCAGTGTATAATGTAGAGGGAACCAAGAGTAAAAGTCCACCTAAAATATACTTTCTCGTTATCACAAGATAATGACCAAAAGCTTATTTGACGGAAAAATGTTTGTCAAGTAGAACATTTGGTTTGCATTTTTTAGCGATAAATTCTATCATTGGGATTTGGGTATGCATATATGAGAAGCCGCTGATTTTCAAGAAAGCTGTCAAAGCCTGTTTCTTGTAATTAGTTATAACTTAGAAAAATTCCCATATATAATTTTAAATCATATTGCAGGTATACTATTTACTAGCTTCTCCTGGAAGAAATGAAGATAATGAAGTGTATGAAATGGTTGTGAATGGAGCAGGAGATGATAAACCAATCAAAACAGTAGAGAAAGAAGAAAAGAGATTTCTTTTTTTCCCAAAATGCATCATAATGACACCTGTTGCCCAAATTTAACCAGGAAATTAATTTCTTCATGTAGAATATTTGATTATAGATGCTAGTAATATAAACTTTTTGAGAGTTTTACATTTTCTCATTGCAACTTATTTTAAAGAAGAAAATAATTTGAGTCTATTTTTTTATTTTTTAAGAACTTTTATTGAGATATAATTGACATACAATAGACTGCATATATTTATTTATTTACTTTTATTTTTTAAGAACTTTTATTGAGATACAATGGACACAATAAATTGCATATATTTAAAGTGTACAATTTGATATTTTCTTATTAGTAATGTATATATGGCAATCCCAAACTCCCAATTCATCCCTGCCCCCACTTTGGTGTCCATATGTTTGTTCTTTACATCTGTGTCTATATTTTGCCTTGCAAACTGGTTGATCCGTACCAGTATTCTAGATCCCGCATATATGCGTTAGTATACGATATTTGTTTTTCTCTTTCTGACACACTTCACTCTGTATGACAGTCTCTAGGTCCATCCATGTCTCTACAAATGTCCCAGTTTCATTGCTTTTTAAAGCTGAGTAATATTCCATTGTATATATGTACCACATCTTCCTTATCCATTCATCTGTCAATGGACGTTTAGGTTGCTTCCCATGACCTGGCTATTGTAAATAGTGCTACAATGAACACTGGGGTGCATGTGTCTTTTCAAACTATGGTTTTCTCTGGGTATATGCCCAGCAGTGGCATTTGCTGGGTCATATGGTAGTTCTATTTTTATTTTTTCAAGGAACCGCCATACTGTTCTCCATAGTGGCTGTATCAATTTACATTCCCACCAACAGTATAAGAGGGTTCCCTTTTCTCCATACCCTCTCCAGCATTTACTGTTTGTAGATTTTCTGATGATGCCCATTCTAACTGGTGTGAGGTGACCTCATTGTAGTTTTAACTTGTATTTCTCTAATAATTAGTGATGTTGAGCAGTTTTTCATGTGCCTCTTGGCTATCTGCATGTCTTCTTTGGAGAAATGCCTTTTTAGGTCTTCTGCCCATTTTTTGGATTGGGTTTTTTTTTTTTTTTTTTTGGATATTGCACTGCATGAACTGTTTATATATTTTGGAGAAGAATCCTTTGTCTGTTGATTCATTTGCAAATATTTTCTCCCATTCTGAGGGTTGTCTTTTTGTCTTGCTTATCGTTTCCTTTGCTGTGCAGAAGCTTTGAAGTTTCATTAGGTCCCACTTATTTATTTTTGTTTTTATTTCCATTACTCTGGGAGGTGAGTCAAAAAAGATCTTGCTGTGATTTATGTCAAAGAGTGTTTTTCCTATGTTTTCCTCTAGGAGTTTTATATTGTCTGGCCTTACGTTTAGGACTTTAATCCATTTTGAGTTTATTTTTGTGTATGGTGTTAGGGAGTGTCCTAATTTCATTCTTTTCTGTGTAGCTGTCCAGTTTTCCCAGCACCACTTATTGAAGAGGCTGCCTTTTCTCCATTGTATATCCTTGCCTCCTTTGTCATAGGTTAGTTGACCATAGTTTATCTCTGTTCCATTGATCTATATTTCTGTTTTTGTGCCAGTACCATATTGTCTTGATTTGAATCTATTTTTGACAATGTGGTAGTTACACATAAGCCTCTTGATTTCTTATTCAATCAGTGGCAAATGTGACAGCAACATTCCAGTAGTAGAAGAAAGCACAAATGTTAGCTTATTAATATTTTTGAGTAGTGAGATTCATTTCTTTGATTCATCCATACACTTCTTTCATTCATTCATTCAACAAATAGTTCTAGAGCACCTCCTATGTGCTCAATAGAGATTCATAGATGAATAGGAGAGATCTTTCCTTTTCTTAGTTAGTCAATGTTCTCTAATGACCCAAATCCTCCCATTTCACCCTGGAAAACCTTCAGGTTGGTGTGCATCACAGGTTATAAAGGACAAAATAAGCCTGGCACATATTTCTTTAGAATCTGAAGGACATCAAGAAATCTCTGCAACTATAATCAAACTGTCAAGTCAGGGAAGGTTGAAGTTCTCTGCCATTTCAGAGAGCACATAAAACTCAATCAGGGAACTCAAAACCACTGACCAGTCCAAAACCAAAAAGAATCCTCTAGAGCAACATCAGAAAACTTTTTCCATAAAGGATCAGATAATAAATATTTTTGACTTTGTGAGTCATACAGTATCCATAGAAATTATTTTACTCTGCTGTTCAGCGTAAATGTAGCTTATAGACAGTATGCAAACAAATGAAAATGACTGTATTTTCATAAAAAGTTATTTACACAGGCAAGCTGTGAGCCAAATGAGACTTTTGAAATTTAAATTTAAAGAAATTAAAGTTAGATAAAAATAAAAGCTCAGTTTCTCAGTCCCACTAGCCATCTTTCAGGTACTTAAAAGCTACACATGACTCATGGCTAACATATTGGATGCCACAGATTATAGAACATTTTTGGCATTACAGAAAGTACTACTAGACAACATTGCTCTAGCTTTTCTTATAACACCTGACTATTCTATTCTGGCTATAGAGAGATAAGGAAGAGGGGCTGGGCTTAATCTTCTTGAGAAGATCAAGAGAAATAGGGCTAAAATTTGGCTATGTGGCTAGGAACGTTTAAGAAGAAAAAAATATGCGTGTGTGTGTGTGTGTGTGTGTATACTTATATGTATAATGCATATGTATATCCATCCAGTAGGGCTTCACTATATTAACACAGTTACCCACACCCTGAGAATCAGTGTATTAAGACATTTATACTTTTATCAATTGTAATGTATTAACCCACACAGTATTACATTAGTAAAAATTGACATCAGTGACTGAGTAGCTAGGAATGCTATATGTATCCTACTACAAAGTTAATTTCTCAGTGTACATAATCTTTTCCTTACTAAAGATTACTAAACAAGTCAGGGACCTTAATATTTTCATTTATTTCTGCTGGCTTTTGTTAGTCAGTGAGACAAAGCCTACGTAAATTTTTTTTCCAGGTTCAAGCATTTGTCAAGAAAGCATTATAAAATAGTTCAAGTCTTCTAGACAAATAGATAAATCTTCTAGATAAATATAAGTTAAGGAAAGAGTACACTTGGCTCTAAAGCTGGTAAGAAATCAAAGACCAATCTAATGGTGCAATGAAAGAAAATGAACAAACATTAGATGACTTCGTTTTGATTTAAACTATACTTGAAGGATTCTAATGATTAGATTAAATTAATTGAGTTTGAAATTTGAATACAATGAAGGACAATGTCAGTGTGTTCCTGAGAAAGATGATTCAAAAAATGAATCTTCCTTAGTCATTTCTGAATAACTTGGAAATTATCACATGTAATGATAATTGGCAAAATCTGTGGTTCTTAGTCTAATGTTTCATGACAGTTTCTTTCAGAAGTGTTAATAATTACTTTAAGAATTTTTCTTGGCAAAGATTTACATGCTCCAGCCACCAGCACTTTCTATGTTAGGCATTTTGTTTTGTATCTTTCTCTGGTATTGTGGTTTTTGATGACACTTTCCATCATTTAAAAACTGTGTGAAAGAAGTTCCTTCTAATAGTAGATACTTACTTTGCTATTGCTTTCATTAATTATATATTTAAGTTGCAGTTTGCATTTTCTAGAAATAACCAGGAGCATCTATTTAATATCTGTATGCATTTTATGATTTGATTTTCTTCCCCCCTCTTTTTTTAAGTGAAGTATAGTTGACTTAAAATATTACATTAGTTTCAGGTATACAACACAGTGATTCGATGCCTTTTAATATTAAGTAGTACTGGGAAAATGAGTTATATTTCAGTAAGATCGTTTATGTTGATGGTTTTGAGTATTTAGAATAAAACTTTCTACTTCTAATTTCTAGAAATAGAAACCTGTCCTGCAGCACACTTATCGGTGGGTTTCAACTTGAAGGCAGATCAGTAAGGACCTCGGCATGTCCTCCCACTGCTGTTAATAACCTAGATATACAGGTGCATATGGGACTTTTGTGTTCCACCAAAGTAGAACAGAGAGGCAGATAAGAGATCATAAAAGGAAAAGCACAGTTCATTGCAGAAATTGAGTTTATCTACCACTGAAAGGCCCTGCTAACCACAAGGGGATTTAAGCCAAATGTCCAAAGGAGTCTCAAAATGTCGAACCTGATACTTAAACCACGAGCCATTCTCTTGTGTTTATCCAATGTGCTTCTTACACTGACCCCTGGATATTAGAAGGACCCTGTGCCCTTGTGGGAGCCTTTCCACATGCTTCCATCATTAAATGAGTTTGTTCAGCTCTGACTCCAATTGTGATAGTAAACAGTATTTCCCACGTTAAAAAGTGAGATGAACTCCGGGTGGACATCGTCTGCACACTTAATGTCTCCAGTGGTTTTCCAGTTTGGGAAGGGAAGGAGTATGAATGTTATAAGAACTTACAGATGTGTTGGACATAATGTTTTAAAACTCTCTTGCTCATCATTTTCATAGCACGTTTTATTTTACTGGTGCCCTTTGATTTTAGCAAACTCTCTGGAGCCTATTTTGTAGGGGTTTTCATTTGTTTTCTCTTTAAAAATCATTTCTTCCAGGAGAAATTCTCAAACACGTGAAAAATTTGTATTCAATTCAAGCTCCAAGCCTTGTGTGGCACAACACTTAAGAGACCACTCGGAAGCCTCAGGCCCTGAAAATGCTGCGGGCCGCTTGCTTAACTAGATTGGCTACATGAAGCATGTTACACCTGTGCTCTGCCGTCTGCGCTGATTGCCTTTTAGCTTCTGAGTGCAATTCAAGGTGATCATTTTAATCTCTAAGGCCCTGTATGGCCTGGGACCCAGTTATCTGATAAATTGCCTCTTTCCCTGGGCCTGGCAATTAATATCAGCCAGAGTGCTGCTGCTAACAGTTCCCTGTTCTTCAACTGAGGAACCAAAGGCAGGAGGGTGAGTGAGTTTGTATGCAGGATGTGCACATGGAGCGTGTAAGACCCACTTCACTGGGACTTCCTAGCACTTTTCAGGTAAGCAAGCATGTATAAACATGGGGTCAAAGTTTCTAACTGGCAGTCTAACCATTTTGATAATTAGCTTTAAAATGATCCTCAGCACTTCACTTATACATTTCCTTTTTTAATACGGTTAACATTTTGCTTTGATATCCTTAATTCTTCTATGGATGGGTGGCACTTTTTAAGGTAAAAGTCCCTTTTAAAAGTAGACGTAGGGACTTCCCTGGTGGTGCAGTGGTTAAGAATCCGCCTGTCAATGCAGGGGACATAGATTCAAGCCCTGGTCCAGGAAGATCCCACATGCTGCAGAGCAGCTAAGCCTGTGCACCACAACTACTAAGCCTGCTCTGTAGAGCCCGCAAGCCACAACTATTGAGCCCATGTGCCACAACTACTGAAGCCCACGCACCTAGAGCCCGTGCTCTGCAACAAGAGGAGCCACTGCAATGAGAAGCCTGTGCACCACAACGAAGAGTAGCTCCCGCTTGCCGCAACTAGAGAAAGCCCGTGTACAGCAAGGAAGACCCAATGCAGCCAATAAATAAATAAATTTATAAAAAATAAAGCAAAATATCACTTAAATTCTCAGGAACATAAATTGTGATTGAATTGAATGGACAGATGAAGTATTCCCAGAAGAAACACACTCATTCAATAAACATTTATTGAAGTTTCAGTATGTGCCAGTTACTTTTTTAAGCACTAAGGGACAGATACAAAAGGAGCTTATATAATAAAAGAGATATATCACTATTTAAGGATAACTGGTACTTAATTCAATGTTTGCTGCTTTCCTTGCACACACAATTAGAAACAGTACTTGATGAAATTAGTGGTATTTTCTAGTCTCACATGCTATAATGCATACAATTCTTTTTTTTTAATAAATTATTTATTTATTTATTTATTTTATTGGTTGTGTTGGGTCTTCATTGCTGCACACAGGCTTTCTCTAGTTGCGGTGAGTGGGGGCTACTCTTCGTTGTGGTACATGGGCTTCTCACTGCGGTGGCCTTTCTTGTTGCAGAGCACGGGCTCTAGGTGCGTGGGCTTCAGTAGATGCGGCACATGGGCTCAATAGTTGTGGCTCATGGGCTCTAGAGCACACAGGCTCAATAGTTTTGACGCACGGGCTTAGTTGCTCCACAGCATGTGGTATCTTCCTGGGGCAGGTCTCGAACCCGTGTCCCCTGCATTGGCAGGCGGATTCTTACCCACTGTGCCACCTAGGAAGTCCAATATAATACATACAATTCTAAACACTGCTATGAATGGGCATTATTTGACATTGGGTTTTAAGATTACACATGAGTTAGAGATATTGGTTCAAATATGTCCAATTCTAATTACCTTCACAAAAAGGAATGCATTAAAAGGATGTGAATAACTTACAGAATCAGAGCAAAAGCAAATAGTCTATCTTAGGAAGAATAGGAATCTGGGGAAATCCCAGGATCTAGGAAAAGTCTACAGGAAACTCTTTCAGGACACTTCTCAAAAAGAATCCATTTCAACTGTTTCAGTCATTACATCACCCTACTCAAAATTCAGTTATCAGGGAGTGAGGCAAGAGGAAAAATATAAATATTAACTACTGATTGCAGAATCAAGATGAGTCTGTCCTTTTAAAATTTGGCAGATGGAAGCATCCTCTGATAGGTTTCATATTTTTCTACTTGTGTCATGGCAACTCGCTCTACTTATTCCCAACTGTAGGCTGAGCTGCAACCTAACCTTTGGAGTAAATTTTGTCTCTAGTTTAGGAGGGTATTGAATTTCTTACTCAGTATTCTGACCTTGCTGCCATGGTCCCCATAATTGGATTTCTGCATCAAATACAAGTTCTCAGTAACAGTCTTCTGCTCCAGCGCCACGTCTCCCTGTGATTAGAGATCTTACCATTATTATTGAACCTCCTTCACTCTCCCAGTCTTCTTGTAGCACCTCTATTAATGGTCTAATTGATCTCTATTAATTGATTATCTTACTTTGCTTGAAGGACAGCATGGAATTGAGCTCTGCTTCGACTTTGGTTAGTAGTCCTTACCACCATGTCCCCTTCTTCTGCTTCTCCCAACTCCTACCGATTCCAAGGAAAAAAATTTGATTTTAAATCCAGTCTTTGGACTTGCAATGGCAGATTATTTTTTGTATATAGTTCTTACTGTCATATATGTATTTAATTGCCAAAGGCTTTACTAGTCCATTAACATCTTCCCGGACATACCGTTCTTGTCTTCCTTGGTATGACTTTCTCTTTTCTGCCCAAGTACCAGTTATGATACTTTTAAAATAATGAACTCAAGCTTTCCTTTATGCACTCATTAGTTAAATCAATAAGTTCTTAATAGGCATCTCTACATGGATATACACCTTTTAGTAATGAAAACGATGAAGTCAAACCTTTCAATTGTGTATAGTCTAATGGAAGAAAAACAAACACGTTAAACATGGAGGCTACAACAGTACAAAGTTATATATAATTTAGTGCTGAAAGAAGAGTTACAAAAACAAATGCTACAGAGATTTAGAGAAGAGAGGATGTTCTATGGACATACTCAGAGAGGGAGGGACGAGATGAGATTTGATCTTGAAGCAAAAGTGAGGATAGAACCTGGATAATTGGTTTAGAAAGAATAAGTGGGAGGGCTTCCTGAACAAATATTTACATTAAAGAGTTTATTTGGTCTGTTCAGAGGACAATCATCAAATTGACTAGACTCAAGAACTGACTCATTGGAGAACAATTGGGAGATAAATTTGCAAACAGAAAATGGCATCAGAGATTGGGATTGCCATATATACATTACTAATAAGAAAAAAAATTCAAATTGTACACTTCAAATATATGCAGTTTATTGTGTCAATTACATCTCAATAAATTTCTTAAAAAAAGAATGTAAATGATGGCGTCAGATTGTGAAGGCTGTGTCCTTTGAATTTCTTTCTAAAGGCAGAAAAAGCCATGACAGCTTTTGAACAAGGCAAAATTATGATTTACTATGTAACTCTTTTTTTTTTTCTTTTGGAAAAGTTTGGCATTGGAGAGTAGAAGGCAAAAGAAAGCCAAGCAGATAGTTTTTGTTTTGTTTTCATATGCAAGATTGACATGAACTGTGCAATTTTAACAATGTTTATTTCTGATTATTAAAAAAAAGCTAAATAAATGTAGAAAATATATAAAAGTAGGAAGAAAAAAAATCTAACACCATTTATATTCTTAGAGCTCAGAGATAGCTCTTGTTAATAAATGCATTTTTCAATTCAATTTTTTTATAATTTACAAAATTGGGATAGTTTTTTATATAAAGTTATTTGTCTTTGCTGTTGCATCGTAAGTATCTTATTTTATTTTTGGTTTTGAGATATTTAACCCCTTTATCTGTAACTGTCCATTTCTTCTATGAATATAAAACTTTTATCAATATCTAGGAATCTCCTTACCACACATCCTCTTCATCCGGGATTCTATTTTCCTTCTTGCTTTTGTTTATATTTGTAGCATTATTAAATCTGAGTATAATAGTTCAGTTTACCAGTGCCTGTTAAAATCCAATAGGACCACTGAACTGCATACTTTAAAACAGTGAATTTTATGGTATATGAATTTTATCTCAATAAAGCTGCTGTTAAAAAAAAATCCAGTAGACTTTGTTTTAAATCTATTCTTGTTGCATCAATTTTATTTTCTTTATAAAATAAAATATTTATAAATAAGAAAATTTCTACAAAAAATTTCAATTGCGTTGGAGCTCTTAAAACTTAAGTTTTTCTCAGACTCATGTCTTTTTGTTTTCAATGTAAAAAGGAAGAGATTACCGAATGGTTTCTGAAAACCTTTTCTCCTGGGATCATGCAATTTGAATGTACGTTCTCCTAGTAATGCATGTACTAAAGTTGAGATCAGAAGAAAACATTCTGTTCACATGCTGTGTGACTCTTAAAATCTTTTATTTCTCTTTGGAGATTCATTTCTGCAAAAAGGGAGGACTTTCCTTATAAAACATTCCTGGTTTTTATCAGTTCTCTATTTGAGTTTACATTGCTCGAGAGGTACCTGCCTCAAAGAATGATGATAAATACTCATAAACGTTATTAAGCCACTGTTAAAGTCAAAAACACCTATAACGTGACAAGAAACTAAGTTTATGAATGACTGCTAGAAAACAAAGTAGAATATGTAAAATATGTATCTTTTGGAGTAATTTCCTAGAATTATGTAATTTCTTAACTGTTATTACTCCAAATCATATAATCCATAGTTTGAAATAATGTTTCAAGTTCATTTAATATTAAGATGTTCAATTTTTCTTTTTCTAGAGAGAAGTTACTTTTTAATTCCTGTAAGGTCGTAGGGAACAAAGAAAATATTGAACAAGGAACTATGTTCCTTAGACGTTCAAAGATGAGACATTCTTTAAATACAATGGGATGTTTGATTTTTCAAGAGATCTTAGAGACTATTGAATCAATGCTTTGTTTTAGAGATGAGATTACTAAAGTCTAGAAATCAGAGTACAGACACCTGGGATTCTCACGTCAGCTACTGTACTTTTCACTATATCATGCTGCTTAAGCTTCAGATTTAAAATTAATTTTAATGGATTAATTTCCAAACTTTAATCTTCGTGAAAGGAATGTATGCTCTTAAAAACAGTGCTATTAAAAGAATTTAAATTTTCATAAAAAATGATTTTACAAGTGATACTGAAACTGTATCAGGTCCACAGGCACCTGTTCCTGTCTGACAAGAGTAATAGTTGGGTGGTCCCAGGCATCCAGCCTCATGATAATCAGGTGATTATCACGTGAACATCAGTGCACAACGATGGTTTTATAAACTCTTTGATTATTTAAATTTATCTCATCTGCTAGGCAAGTTATCAAATATCAACTATTGCAGTTTATTAAAATTTTCTAATTATAAAATTGACAATAAGATCTTACCTACTTTAAAAAATAATCTTTGAGTGGCAAGATCTTAGTTTGTTTCACATGGTAGTTGTTTGCTCTTTACTCTATTTCATTGATATTCAGACTACATGGTAATGTACACATATGTATTTATGCACATATATATGAATATATATGTGAACATATGAATACTATTAGTAGTGCTGGTATTGTGAAATGACATGTAGGATATTTTTAAGTTGGAATTCCTAGTGTAACCTAGGAAATCCAGTTTCCCTGGAAAAATTTGTTTCACAATGGCATAAAACTATGAAGATTTTCTGGTTAACCAAAAATTATTAATTTCCATACATGGAATTAATTTACGAACATGAAAGTTGAATCTGTTTACAATCAATTTAAATAATTTTTAAGGAAATTATATCATTTCAGAAATATTAAAACATGTGGTTATCATTATTTTTATTTTAATTTAATGACTCTCCTCTAGAACTTCTCTCTTCTAAAAGTAATTATTTATTTGGACCTCCTCTTCTCTACCTTTCCTATTCTCATTTCTACCTCCTTCACTTTCTGTTATAGCATGACCTTTTATTGTGATTAGATCTTCTGTTGTAACTAGAATTGCTTTCCTTCAAGTCTATAGGATGATTCTGATAACTGAAAATAAATTAAAAAGTTTAAAATATAATAATATAAAAATTATATTTATGTCAGAAAATTGTTTATTTGATTAGGCCCCTTGAATAGGAAATGTAACCCACTGACTGCTAAGACACATGACATCTTTGTTTAGCTTATATTTGGCCCGTGGTGTTATTATATATTTTTTTTCCTCCCTTGAATTTCTAATTATCTTTCTTTTCTCCTGTTTATACAAAGCAGATTTAGCTTTATCTTGTCATTGTGAACACAGACCTTCTTAATTATACTAGATGCTAATTGGGATCCCCTTTTTTTCTGGGGACCTTTATTTCAGAGCCTCTGATTTTCTCCTTTAACACATATGGCACATTTATTTTCTAGACCTGCTGCAACCTATCATTTATATCTTACATACTGGGAGTCAGGAAGTATTATCTGTAATGATGGATCAAGAAATCAAGGTTTGAATACATTATTTAAGGTAATGCATACTAAAATAAGAAACGAAAGAAGTAAAAAGTATCTGTATACTTTTTTTTTAGGAGAAAGGATATAGTGGTGTAAGGTAATATCAATATTTTCTATTGAGGTGAAACTACTGATAATATCTAAATGTATGTTTTTAGAAATTAAGGTATAAGCATACTTCTTTGAATTATTTAAAAAAACATCAAAGAAGAAAAAACTAGGAATGGTTCAACATAGTTTTGTCTAGGGAAAAGACTGAGAGTATGGAAGAGAGACTTTTACTATTTTTATTTAAACATCCATATTTTGTAACTTTGTTACCATCAGTCTATTTACTCTTATAATAAGAACAAAACATGACCACTTTAGAAAGGAAAAAAATTGTCAGACCTGAAATTAAAATGTCTAAAATTAGTTAAAATTTATTAGCAAATGAGAGAATAAATATTTTAAAAATGAAAGTCCATATTGCTTTACATTAAAAAGTGTTTATTGAGGGCCACCCATGGGACTGGAACTATACTTAATGTTGGAGATACAACAGGAAACAATAAAAATGTGTCCTTTTCCTCAGAGCTATAGTAGTTTAGACAAAGACAAGTAAAGAGGCATAATGGCGACTCTGAGGTAAAAAAGTACTCTGAAAATACTTAAGAGGATGATAAACCCAGATTTGAGAAGGCGAGAAACCTTCACAAGAACAGGACATCTAACCTAAAGGCTGTAGAAAGACAGATGGCACTCAGAATAACAACTCTCACATACTTCCATCCTTACCTCAATTTGCTGTCTTGTCTAATTTTGTCAACTAAGTAAAAGAAAAATTTTTTTTTCTCCCCCAAATAACACAAAACCAACAAAACACACACACAAGCAAACACATTTTTTAAAGAAGCCTTCTGATTTTACACTGGAGACCAAGCTGATTTACCAACCGAAGGCATCAGATTGTGATTCCATGTAGGTGCAACCCATGAAATGTTATAGTGCTACATCCACACCCTATTTGTGCTTTCCAACAGAAACAATACTATTGACCATAATAATGATGTGTAGCAAACTACCACAAATTTTCAGCCATCTACAATAGTCAGCACTTATTTAGGTGTTTATCTGGAGAGTTGGGATCAGCTGCTCTGCACCTGGCACAGCTGCGTGACTCCACTAATCTCAGCCGACCTTGCTCAAGAGCTTTGAGGCTCTGGCCGGAGCTCAGATGATCTAGACTGGTCTCTGTGCGAGCAGTTTCGCTAGGCTCCGTGTATTTCTCACACTACTTCCGGAGCCAGCAAGCTAGCCCAGGCTAGCTTGTATGTAAGTTGATGGCAGGGATCTTGGAAAGAGAAATGAAATATGTGAAGACTCTCAAGGCCTAGGCTCAGAGCTGACGTAACATCAGGTCTGTCTTGTTCTGTTGACCAAAGCAAATCTTGTGAGCCAACTGGAAGCCAAGAAACAGGAAAATATACTCTATCCTTCAGCAGGAGAATCTGCAAAGTCACAGAGCACAGAGCGTAGACAGGGGGAAGGTTAAAGAATTGAAGCAGCTGATGTAAGTATACAGATACTAAAATATAGACTAATTATAAGAATGTCCAATAAACTATTTCCACTAGACCCACTCCACAGCTTTTTTGAAATAACACACTTCATAATATTTTCAGAAACCCTTGTTTTTCTGGAGGTCCTAAGCATGTGCTATGTCAGCCTACTAGATTATCCTGCCCTGCCACCCTTAGAAGATTTTAATTTCAACTGATTCTATATAATTAAATATACCAATAATCATAAATATGATTTGACTCCCAAGCAAAACAAATAAAAGAATAATATTAAATATAATATCAGAGGTGTACTAATAAGAAGAGTATTTACTGACCTTATATCAGAAGATTTTTGTGGTATGACTTTTTAAAAGTCACATTGATTATCAACTTCTTGTCTATAAATATAACGTGATAATACTTACTGGTGAGTGTGACTTAGAAAAATAAAATAAGCCACCTAATAGAATTCCTGGTAGATAGCAGATTTAAGTAGGTGTTTGTTGTGGCTGTACTTAGAGCTCCAGTTTTGTGGAATTCAGAGCAAATTACTTAGGCCCTCTTAGCTTCATTTTTCTACTCTGTAAAACTGAGATAATAATACCTGTTTTAGAAGTTATGAGAATTATATTAGTTAATCTATGAAAGAGTTAGAAGAGTGCCTAGATATGGTGAACATATAGTCAACAAGAATAATTAGCAACTTCTTGGAGTACAAATCTTGAATAAGTTTCTTGCATAGTGTTAAGTTGCTTTTATGAAAGTTATTAAAACATACAAAATTATTTATTGTTTTGTTACTCAAAAAAAGTTATTCAGTATATTGTGCCCATGTTAGGGAGTGAATTGTTTAATGAAAAATAAAAGAGTTAATAGAAGTTCCCTATACATGCTTTTATTCTAGATGCAGAGAAAAGAGGTGTATGTTTGAAACATAAACTAAAAGGCAGGCATGCAATTCTAAATTGGTAGTTTTTTAAAAAATTTCTCTAGAAATTAAAGAAGAGAGAAGATGAATAGCCAGAAAGAGACTAGACGGGGCTAGAACTGTAAATGTGAACTGGGGTAAATATTCCTGGGTGAAAGGACATTCCAAATGGGGAAATAGTAGCCTTGAGCTCAAGAAGCAGTGAGGAGACCAGACTGAAAAAACAAACAAACAAACAAACAGAAAAGATAAAGAACTTTTGCTTAGGTTGAAATGGTACATGAATTGAGAAGGAAAAGGTGGGGCCAGATTCAGGGGAATTTTGAATATCAAAAATTTGAATATCATATATAAACCTAAACATAAATCAATTTACTTTGTTTTTAAAAATATTTGATCATTATTCTTTGTATCCATAGACCTAATATATGTGTAATAAATGAAGTAACTAACATTGCAATAACTTTCTTAACACATATAACACTATAAAACTATAAAAATGTTTGAACATTAGTGGGGCATCAAGACTAATTTTCTTTTGAATCAGTCATTTAGTTTCCCCTTTGATAACCACTTGAACTCTGCTTGACTTCAGAATAACCATTTAGAGAGCCAAATTTAGTGTTTGATTTCTCACAGTTGTAACTTGTTATATTTTTGTGAATCTGTTACAATAATAAAGGAAAGGAAGGAGAGCGGTTCATTGAGATCATGTGGGAGAACTAATGCAGAATCACTGGTTTAGAAAGCCTAAGCTGGTGGTGGTAGAGAAAATAAGCTGGAGTAAAGGAAGAATAAATCTGAGTATATGAGAGGGGCTTGGTAAGACTGAATGAAGGACCGGTAGACAGAGGGTAGTTTACTAATTTTGGTTCACAGGTATGAAAGTTAAGAGCTAGCATTTACAAAGTTATTTCTAAAATTCTCTACTATTTTAATCACTAATCAATTAATCTTATAATAAATGTTTCTTGTTTGTGTATTTTGTGCCTAGGGCTTTGATGGACAATGTGTACATTGTCCTAGACCTCAAGAAATATGCAATCAGTTTGGAATTTGTGGGTGAAGTAACTAATCACGAAGTGAAATGTTAAATTCTTGGGTACTGATGCTGAGTGCCATAGTAATTCCTAGAAGGGGGAAATCTGTGTGATCAGAATAGATAATTTTTGGAGAGAGTAAAACTTTATATGTATGTTAACAGATACTTAAGACACAAATGTGTGGAAAAGAAAGGAGAGGGATTCATGATGGAGAAGATTAAACAAACACAGAGATGTAGGAGTGATCAGGATGTGCTCCACTTTCAGAAGGAACTTGTCTAAATGTAAAGGCATAAACATACTGAATGAGTCCATTGAAGTCAGAAAATGCAGGGATTGAAAACCAGTCAAGAGACTTTGGGTCTAAGGTTGAAGACGAGAGAGTTGTGGTAGCATGAGGAAGACAGTGTTAAGACAGGTCAGTCTGGTTGTGGCGGGCAGACTAATTTGAAAGAGAGAATTGGGTGGCAGAGAGAGAATTAAGAGGATATTTATTTAATCAAGGTAAAGGGGATGTCTAGACCACAGAGGAAGGCGAGAAATACAAAGGGAGATATTTTAAATGAAAAAAGGAAAGAAATCATCAAAGCCCAAAAGACAAGAAGCGCCATACCAACATGAAGAGAACTCAGATGACTGGGTGGTGGATCAAACCTGGAAAAGATGAAAATGAGGTTCAGTGACAATATGCAGTGCTGGAGGCAACTACTGGACATCTAAATAGACCAAAAAAAAAAAAAAAATTAGAGATCAGGGCTTAAAGTGGAGATGAGTGGCCAGTGCTGGAATTAGAGGTTCCAGAGCCAACCAAATAAGACTGGATAGTGGATGCCATATAACTAGCTTTATTTACTTTTTACCTATTTATTTATATTCCATTTTAGATGATAAAACCTTACTTATTAAGGCACATTAAGTAAGTAGTAAATTTTTTTGAATTTAAAACAGCCATTCCATATTACTATATTATTTCAGAATATGCATACAAGAAGGCACAGGGAAAGAAAACAATTCTCAAATGTTGAACACAACCTTAACTGATATTTTTTTCTGTTAAATGTTAAAAGAGCTAACATTTGTATTGCTGCAGTTCTAAGTAATTTGTATATATTAACCTATTTTATTCCTACAACAACCCTGAAACATAAATATTGTTATCTCTGTTTTTATAGATATGGAAACAGAAACCTAAAGAATTTAAGTGACTTGACCAAAGTCTCTCAGCAATTAAGTGACAAAGCTGGGATTCCACCCCAAGTAGTCGGGAAGCATTCTGTTGTCTTATTGTCACCACTATACTTTTTCTGGAGCAACGATTAATGGTGAAATTTTATGTCATTTCTTGTATATTAATATTACCTTAGTTGTATCAAGATGGAGAAAGATTAGTCTCAGTTAGACAAGATTTGGGTTGTATCTAGAACTCCAGAATATTTATTTTTTCAATTTTGTTCCACACACGGCCCATACAGTGACCAGTATATCACAAGATATTGTGTAACCTCAAGTATGTAAAAATTGGAACTCTCAAATGATCACCAAATAAAATATCATTTTGCAATTAGACCCTGTTCTAAACTGTCTTTAAACTGCAAATATATTTATCATTTTATGTTATAAAATGTTATGTAGATAACATAGACAAAAACACAAAATTCTGTATAGTAAGACAACAGTAAAAGAAATCCCTACAATAGAACCTTGAATAAAATCAACTACTGATGTTCATGTTTCTAGATTGGTTTTGAGCAAGAGTTTTAGCTCTTTATTTATATTTGTTTTTAAAATTCCAGTGGGACCACATGCTATTCTATTTATTTTTTAAGTTAACACTATTCATTGAAGAGAAAATAAAAAGTCTAGGAAGATCATTTCAATGCATTGTTTTATCAGTTCCTTAAGCATAGAGGGCTGTTTTGTCTCAGAACAACTGCAGGGCACTGTTTGTAATTATGGAGGCATCTCAGAATCACAGCCACCAAGAGAGAAAGCTCTGTGATCTGGCTGTGACTGGGAAAGATACAGTGCTTCAGTGAAAATTCAGCACCCTTTAAAACTCGAAATATTCTGAGTTTTGAACTAATCGTGAATTTTAGAGGAAGAGGAGAGTTGCTTCATTTTGAAATGACGTTCTATTTTTTGAAAAGTATAGGTTAAAGCATTTTTATATAGAAGTATTTTGTAATGGGTGACTCTTGCAAACACCATTTTGATGGGTAAGGTGTAAATGAATGAGACCATATAGATTAAATTCCCTTTGAAATGCTCAAGGGTTTAAATAACTAGAGGATATGTGATTGGCCCACATCATTTGGGGTTTTATTGACTTCAAAGCCTTCAAAAGTGGAATTGAGCTTCTCAGGCCACTGGAATGCTGCTGTTGATCCTATGATGATATCTGATGTGAAACCCCAAGAAAATATCTTTATTTTTTACAATATAATTATTTTTGCATTCAGTTAGTAATAGATGATAGAAGTCAAGTCAAGGAAACATTTCCTCCTGATATTTTTTTTGACAAAATTCTATGCTAGTTTTATCTGGTTATCAACATAACTAATTTCTTTTTGCATGTATTGTTAAACTCTGCTTCTCAATTAGAATTAACTTGCTTTTCCAGAATTTGGTTAGAGTCAAGGGTGATGAGGTCCATGGGGAAGTGTGCAGGTGGAGAACCAGGAAATTATACCCTTGAGAAGCTCTGGGGTTTTTAATCATTGAGATCTAACCCATAATGACTGATGAAAACATTCTGCTCCTCACTAGTGACTTGCAGATGGTGGAACTAGTACAAACTCATTTTCCCTTCTTTCTTCCTTAAATTAGCAAACATATGCATGTATATATGTGTGTAGGAATAGGGGATTGAAACAGCTAGCAAAAAATCTTATTCGTCTTATTCATGACACCTAGTATCAGACTAAGGTGCTAGGTGTGATTTTTCCATGCAAAGAATTATCCTACAAAATCCTTTCAGCATAGAAATTAAATCAAAACCTATGCTCTCCCATTTGCTACCCTCCCAAACTGCACACACACACACACACACACACACACACACACACACACACACACACACACACACACACATATTTTCCCCAATTTTTAGTAATGTTCATTAATATTAGTTTGGTGACTGACACAACTAGCTTTCCCTCACATATAATATATACAGGTAATATGTATTTGCAGTGTATATGCCTATATGAAAACACACACACACACACACATGCCTGAGAAAGGATGATATCAGACAAAAAATAAAACACAAAATTATGAATCACAAATGACATTTAGTCTGTTATCATATTATGATTTGTAAGGTGCTTTGTGCACACAGCTGTTGATGGAAGAGATGCAGACCTGGTAAGCTGAGAAAAGTCAGAGAGATCTTTCCTGTATTTCCCCCACACTATGTAATCTGTGTTTACATAATTCATTTTTGTTTGAGAGGAGCAGTGACTCCCATCCTTTCTCCTTTTTCTCATTGGTTTAAAAAAATCTTAAGGTCTTTTTAATTAACTAGAAAATTTAGCTCATTTGAATTTAAGATTGTATTATCATATTAGCAGTGAAATGATTACAGTAATGCTAAAATAGAGGTAATGCACATAAAATTTTATTTTTGCTTCATTGCAAAATAAAGCAAAAATATGAATTCTTCACATTAATAAATATGTTGTTTGGTTTATCTTCTAAAATAAAGAATTAGTCTGTCTGTGGGAGAGAACACTGGAATGTAGTTTCTAACTCTTAATATAGTTGGTCACTTGCTTTGGGGGAGGTTGTAGTTAACCAAAGTTAGCATGATTATTAAGGAATATTTGGATTTTTTTGTTTAGTTAGGACAGCATAAGTAGATTGACGGTTATGACTAATTGTATAATTTATTATATAACCTATGTGAATTAATATTTCTTAAAAATTTCAATGTATGCTATATGTAAAATATACACATATTACAGGTATAAGTAATTCAATTAAAATTATCTTTAATATGACAATTCATATTATTATACAAGAAAGTGATTTAAATAATTCTGTTTGTATTATATAAACATCTGTGTATGTGTGTATATGTGTGTATATAAATATACACTGGAACAAAGGTCAAAGAAAACATGAAGGTAAACTATAATTTTGTACATGCATAGCTGTATTATGAAGGTAAAGTACAAATTTACTTATATATTATATATTACTTGCATGTTAAATATTATTATTTAATAATAATGTAGACATATAACCATAAAAATATGCCAATAGCATTTTGCAAATTACTTCAGAAATTACCATCTGCAAATATATCTTTACGATTATAAATATGTTAGGTATACAAATGGATAAAATCCTTTTAGCCATCTTACCTCTGTTTTCAGTATTTTAAATCAAACTGTTAAATACCCACTGGTTTTAACGTATTTGTATACATGTTCAAACTTTTTCTGCTCTGTATACTCTTGAAGAAATAGTTACTGCCTCATAGGAAATGCACCCATCAAATATTACCTGCAACCTGTGCTAGAATATGTTATATTTGAGATGTCTGTCCATTTATGCTTCCTCTCTGTTCTCTCCTGTGTTTATTTCTGAATATATATTCATTTGAAATCTACTTTCATTCTCTTACTTTTTACTCTGGAAAGTTGTCCTCTCTCTCCAGTCGCTTTATAGGAGGGTGTGAATGGGAAGATGTTGTCCTAAAAGGACAGCTTAGCAGTCCTGGGCATGTCCTGGGGGCTAATGGTCCAGACTGACCCGACGTGTACAGTGTTCCCCTGTCTCCCATTTCCATTCTCACACTACAGTTAATCTGGCACATTCATGGTTGTTTGATCAGCTGGATAAAATGATCTTGATACTTAGCAGTCTGAGCATCCTTTGGGTGGCTCTTAACTGTCCCTGAGAACATTGTGCATGTACCAGATCCTAGTGACTGTTCCCAAGATACATTTCTAATCAAAATATAATACAAATGTTTAGATGGCTGTTACAGTATAACAAAAGATTTCATTACTTGCTTGGCTTCATTCCTTTTTTTTTTTTTTTCCTTCAGTGCAACCTCTAATCTCATAAAATAACTGTCTGCAATTGAATTTCTTATGTCTTTGCTATTTAACTACACAAAAGGTCTTTGCAAATGTACAAATTTCTCACGGTCTAAGTATTTTGTAAGAAGGGAAATTTCTGATTTATTCTCCTGTATTTTTAGTAAAGAAGGTCAGATTGGTTGTATTTAGCAGAGGAGTATGCCGTACTTTGGAATACATGTGGAGTTTGAACCTATCAGGAGACTGATAATTTCTGAGCATTGCCAAAAATCATGGTGTGAATCATATGACTAAAGAAATATATATTATTAAGGAAATGTATCCAAAAAAAGAGGTGTTTTAAAAATTCATTTTGGCATTGCTGATAGTTTTTTTTGTTTTTTTGTTTTTTTTTTTTTGAATAACCAGTAGTTCAGAGCCCTGAGCATTAAAGGGCATCAGATTTAATCAGATCTCTAGGATGTGGGTGAAAGAGATGCAGAATCACAGAATTCATGAGTTTGCCTGGGGCTTTGAATATAACAAATCATCCTCACTTCTCAAAGTATCTGGATTGCTTTAACTTCTTGTCCTGGGTCTTTCTGTGTCACAGCAGACCATTGCAAGGGCCAATAACCCAGCATCCCTGGCCAGTTTCTTTGTTTAGAGCCCCATCTGGTTATAAAACCTCTCTTATTCCTTGGAGATAGACCAGAACCATGGGTCCAATTTACATGCGTTAGGTGGCACAAGTGCCTCTTCAGTTGCATGGTCTCCCTAAGCTGCAACCGATTAAGTGTGTGGTTTATTTACTTTGCAACGACCTAGTAACAGCAGCACATGTCCTCCTGACCACATGGTTTGATTGCCATCATGGCCTTCCAACAGGGCTCCCAGCAGGGCTTCTGCAGTGCTCACAGCTTGTGTGGAATGCAGCAGCACAGCCCTTAGTGATGTGAGTATCCAAGATCGGATTTCGTTGTCTCTCCTCCCCAGTTTGGTTTGGGCTGCTTATGTGGTGGGTTGACTGTCAGTTGGCTTTGCAGATTTTTAATGAGGAGCAAATATTGTTTTTGAGTGACACAGCTGAGGAGCAGGGGACTGGTGGAAGATGTTGTTTCGTGCAGAAATGATGGCAGGATCAGGCATAACAGCTGGTAAGGCTGCACTTAACTGTGAAAAAAAAAGTGTCTACTAACTGGAAAACTCAGTTGTGTTGGTGAAGTTTCAGTCAACAGCTCTGATTTGAAAGTCATAGGTATTGCAAATTACTGAATTTGGAGTTACTGTTTCTAAGAATCTAAAAGAATCCTGTGCAGTAAACCATGATATTAGTATTTCCTTAGCATCTCTAGATGCTAGGTTAGATTTGGAGGTTTTGTCATATTATCATTAAGGTAAACCATTTATGTTTCCATCCATTTCTTTTCTTATTTCACCAATGAGTATTTGTTAAGGACTCACTATTTGCCCTTCAGATGATAGGAAATTTAATTAAACACAGCCCCTATCCTTCAACACTTTGCAATCTTGCAAGTGAGGAAAAACATCTGTAAATAACTATGCAAAATGATATGGCATATAAAGTATTAGGGAATTCAGCTGAGGGAAGGGATTCTTTTCTATCTAGAAGGGTTAGAAAAAGCCTAAAGATAGAGATAATATCTGAGCTTAGCTTTGAATGATGAACAAAATTTAGAAACAGACAGGAAAAATAACAACTCAATTGAGGAAAGACAAAGGAAAAATACCAGATGTAAATAGTTGTGTATTTTTATTGAAATGTACAAGGTGAGCATCGGGAGATAAGATTCCGGAGGTGAATAAGAGATATATCTTGGTGAATCTTAAAAGCTAGTTGAAAAAAAATCTGTTTTATTTTAAACAATGAGATGTTGTAAAACATTTTTAAACAGAGATTTAGGGGATTGATCTGTAGAAAACTGTAGCTATTTATTAATCTTGGTATAAATGCTGCTTATTACTGAATATGTTTTTATTTTGCCTTTACATATTTAGGCATATAAGAAAATTGTAAAAAAATTTTGTCACTACCAAAAAGGAATTTAAGGTAACATGGACAAAAATGATAATGAAATTTACATTTTTTGTGCATTTATACAAAACTTTTGCTAAGTGAATAAATACTACAAGGAAGACGTGGTGAGGTAGACAGCTAATGAGGAAATGAGAACATGTGATCTAGTATAATTTCTGCTGCTCAATATAGGAATTTAGTTCCTTTGTTTGTAAAATGACGGTGATGATATAGATGATATAGATATAGATATAGATATATAGATACACACACACGTCCTTCCAAGTTTGTTTGAGTTTAAGATTTCAGAGAAATGTTTAAGCTTTGTAAGAAAAGGTACTATCTTTAATCATTTTCAAGTACTTCAGAGAAAACAATTATTCATATATTAAGGATCTGTCATTTAGAAATCATTTTTATCTCTTCATTTGTCCCAGTGTACAGGAATCAGCCAGGTAACACTTTGTTAATCAATATCCAGGTAACAGTTTTTCAGAGTAAACAGCTGCATTTGTCTAAAGAATTTACTCTAATTCACAGCTGCCATCATACAGGCGGGGTGTCTCTTCGCAAGTTGCTGTGGGTGTCATGCTCTTCCCTGAAAGTGAAGGCAGCATTCACGGATGCGTAAAAT
The DNA here is from genome assembly GCF_030028045.1 of Hippopotamus amphibius kiboko. Lineage (NCBI taxonomy): Eukaryota > Metazoa > Chordata > Mammalia > Artiodactyla > Hippopotamidae > Hippopotamus > Hippopotamus amphibius. The sequence continues at coordinate 83,380,729 of NC_080198.1, forward strand.
ACTCGAGAAGTTGAGAAAATGTCATAAAATCACTCATTGCTTTTTAGGGAGGCAAGACTTTAGTCTTATGTTTATTAGAAAAAGAGTGGGTCATTAAACTCCATGACACTAATTCTAGCATTCTACTTGGAAACATGTATTTAAATGGGATTCAGAGAGGAAAACACAATCTGTTGAACTTTATTAAAAGCCTGTGAGCTATTACAGTTTTTGTAGTGACTGAAAAGTACTAGGAAAGAACAAAACTACAAGCTCTAAATCTGCCTTGCTAGATCTCATTTTCTGTTGTCTAGACCAGCCTTTGAGCATTTACTATTGGGTACATATGAAATTCAGTGACAACAATATCAGTAACTTTAAATTTAAAAATCATTAAAAATTTTTGGTGTTTTGATTTAAAATAGCCTTTCACTATTTGATTTTATATAACCACTCCTTAATTTCTCTAATATCTATAAAGGCACAAAAATATAAAAATTCACAATTTTGTAAATTAAGCTGGAAAATCAACTTAATGTGAACATTTAGAAGGAATCATTCCTAAAAACTAACTACAAGGTCTTTTTGGATTAGAGCAGCAGTTCTCAACTAGAGGAAATTTTGCTGCCCTTCCTTCCCTCTCACCAAGGGGACATTTGGCAATGTCTGGAGATATTGTCATCCTTCCCATCTCGGGGAGTGGAAGAGGTGTGCTCCTGGCATCTAGTGAGTAGAGGCTAGAGACGTTGCTAAATACCCTTCAGTGCGCAGGAGGTCTTCAACAACAAACAATTACCTAATTCAAAATGTCAATAGTGCCAAGATAGAGAAACCTTGGATTAGAGAAGAAATGGGAATAACTGGTCTTTCCATACACATAGCCTGTATTTCTGAAATTAGATAGGCATTCTTGGTCCTCCCCCACTTAGATACCTGAATCAAGAATATAAAATCTAAATCAACTAGGAGAAATAAAGAAAATTTACACTGAGAATTAACTATAGTAATAACATGGAAGCCAGAAAAGTGGATTGATATCTTTACCATGGTGAGAGACACAACTGTCAATCTAGAATACAATACATAACAAACATCTCTTTAGACAGGACAAGAACGACTCAAAGATATTTTTGAATAAACAAAATTGAAAGTTTATAACTGACAATATCTCGTTAAAGGAAATATTTAATGATATATGTAATGCATCTTTAATGTTCCCAGATGATAGTCTGAAAAGCAAGAACAAATAAAGAAAAAAAAGGTGATAAAAATGTTAATGTAAATACATTTTGATTTTTTAAACTAATAATGATATTAACTGTAGCTTAAAATTAATTAAATTACAAGATAGTAGTGAATATACATAGCGAGGAGATGTTTGTTTACAAGAGAGGTGAATAAACTGATTAACTTTATAAATTTATTTATTTATTTATTGGCTGAGTTGGGTCATCGTTGCTGCACGCAGGCTTTCTCTAGTTGTGGCTAGTGGGACTACTCTTTGTTGTGTTGCCAGAGCTTCACATTGCGGTGGCTTCTCTTGTGGAGCACGGGCTCTAGGCACACAGGCTTCTGTAGCTGTGGCATGTGGGCTCAATAGTTGTGGCTCACAGGCTTTAGAGTGCAGGCTCAGTAGTTGTGGTGCATGGGCTTAGTTGCTCTGTGGCATGTGAGATCTTCCCAGATCAGGGCTTGAACCCGTGTCCCCTGCATTGGCAGGCACATTCTTAACCATTGTGCCACCAAGGAAGTCCTAAACTGATTAACTTTAAACCTGAATGAGTTTAATTAAAATTTTGCTGTCTATTGAAACTTCTAAAAGAAGAATAATGGAGTACATAACTTCTAGAAAGCTTATGTAATGATAATTATTACAAGATAGATTTTATGTAAGCATTTCTAATGGTAAAGAGAGTCAAGAATAATGATAAAAAGGTCAATTTACCAGGGTGATATAAAAGTTTTAATCTTCTATGCAATGAAGAACAGTCTTAAATAAAGCAAAAATGACAGCACTACAAAGAAAAACACACAATCCACAATCATAGTGGAAGATTTTAAAAACAATCAAACCCAGATCAAGCAGGCAAAAATATCAATAACACTGTAGAAGCTTTAATCAACACAGTTAGCTTTAAGTAACTTACACAAAAATTTTCATTCAATAACTACGAAGCACATATTACTTTCAAATACATACTGTACTAAGTTTTGAACACATAATAGGCTATAAAGTAAGACTCAAATAACATGGCAATCATATTCTCTAAACACAAAGCAGTTAAGTTAAAATTAAACAACAACAACAAAAAAACCATAAACAAAGCCAAATAGAAACAAGCCATGTTTAGAAATTTAGAAACATACTTTAAAACAACTTATAGATGAAAGAATACTCATATTGGAAATGAAACATTTTTAGAATGGAATAGTAATAAAAAGCCTACTTTTCAAAACTTATGGCACACAGGTGAAGTACTCAAAAAAAAATATGTATATATATACCATGAATCCATAAAACAGAAAGAGAGAAAGCCTTAACTTTAATGTACTAAGGAGCCATCTTAAGACTTAGAAACAGAAAAACAACAGAATCACCTCAGCCAAATAAATTAGGAGGAAATAAATTATAAGGATGAAACAAATAAAACAAATTACTGAAAGCTAATATACAATGAAAAGGCTGAAAAAAAAACAAGTGTAGAAGCTTGAAAAAAGTACTAAAGTTGACAAACTTCTGGTAAGATTGATCAAGACATGAAGAATAAAGATGTAAATAAGTGACTTTAGGAAAGGAAAAGGGAACATAACCACAGCTGTAGATGTAAAGAGCCATGTAGTTTATGTGGTAACAAATCCAGATTCCATAGTCAGATTGAGTGCATTTAAATCCAAGTTTCACAATTCATTAACATATGATCATAGTCAAGTTTATTAGTCTTTCTTTGCTTTACTTACACCATCTACAAAAATGTGAAATAATAGGATCTATCTCAATGAATGGTGTCAGGATTAAAAAAGAAATATATGGTAGTAGCTTCCTACTAGCCATCTATTTTACATTTCGTAGTGTGTATGTCAATGCTACTCTCTCACTACGTCCCAGCTTCCCCCCCCCCGGTGTCCTTAAGTCCGTTATCTACTTCTGCATCTCTATTCCTACCCTGCCACTAGGTTCATCAGTACCATTTTTCTAGTTTCCATATATATGCATTAGCATACGGTATTTGTTTTTCTCTTTCTGGCTTACTTCACTCTGTATGACAGATGCTAGGTTCATCTACCTCACTACAAATAACTCAATTTCGTTCCTTTTTATGGCTGAGTAATATTCCATTGTACATATGTGCCACATCTTCTTTACCTATTCATCTGTCGATGGACATTTAGCTTGCTGCCATGTCCTGGCTATTGTAAATAATGCTGCAATGAACATTGGAAGCTACTACAGAGCACAGGGCGATCAGCTTGGTGCTTTGTGAAGACCTAAAGGGGTGGGGTAGGGAGGTTGGGAAGGAGGCTCAAGAGGGAGGGGATATAGGATATATGTATACATGTGGCTGATTCACTTTGTTGTACAGCAAAAACTGACACAATACTGTAAAGCAATTATACTCCAATAAAGATTTAAAAAAAAAAAGAAATATATGGTAAGCAGAGCAACATAGCAAGTAGTAAATGCTGTATAAACATTTTATTATTTTTATTATATATAATTATATAAGCATATTATTATCATTATCATTGTTTTTACTAGGACAGCTTTGTGTAAGTAAAATGTAAAAAAGTAAAATGGTTAAATTCCTAGAAAAATATAATTTATCAAAACTCACTTGGGAAATAGACCTGCATAAAATCTTTCCATAAAGAGCATTCAGATTCAGATAATTTCACCAATAGATTCTACCAAATATTCCATAATTAAATTAATCCAGTCTGAGACAAAATATTTCAGATTACAGAAAAATGGAAACATTCCTTAATCTCTTTGTCAACTTAGTCTAACCTTGATACTGATATGGATAACATAAACAAGGAAAATTAGAAACTATAGTCACTTGGGAACAGATGAAAAAATTCTAAATAAAACAACAAATAGAGTCCAGCATTATGTAAAAACGATAATATATCATGACCAACTTGGAGTTACTCCAGGGATACAAGTATGGTTTAACAATAGAAACATTTCCAATCATAATGCACTATAATAGCTGTTTAAAGTGAGAAAAATTTCTTGTTGTCATTGAAGACCAATTGTTTAATAATAAAATCAAACATCTATGATTTCAAAGCAAAGAAACTTAGCGAACGATGCAAGGAAATGTCCTCATCCCTATGAGTAGGATATACAAAAGAAAAGCTGTAACAAGCAGAAAGATCAATTGGAAAGACTGAATGTACTCCTCTTAATAGAGCAACAGGACAAGAATGACTGTTATCAGCCCTTCAGTTCAGCATTTTACTAAAAGTCTTAGTTTAAGAAGGCATGAAATAATTAAAAATTTAAAAATTGTATAGGTAAAAACAAAAAGGTCAATACTGAAAACTTGAAGAATATCAATAGCAAACATGCTGAAGCTGAATCTTGCCTCTGTACCCAGACACCAAATTAATTCTCGGAGACAGAGTTTTGGGTAGAGTAGAAAACAATAGCTTTATTGCTTTGCCAAGCAAAGAGGGCCACAGTGGGCTAATGCCCTCAAAACTGTGTGCCCCAACCTGGAAGGGGTAGTGAGAAATTTTATAGTAATGGTTCAAAGAGGGTGTGATCAGCTTGTGTACATACTTCTGGCTGGTTGGTGGTGAGGTAAGTGTGAATCAGCATCATCCACCTTCTGGTTCCAACAGGTCTGGAGTCTACTTGCTTGTGGGCACCATACCTTCAACTTTTCACACTTTTGATCTGTAAAACTGTTCAAAGATATTGTTATGTATATCCCTTGAGGGGGAACCAAGACCCTGCCCCAAGGCAATAGTACAACTATTATTTCTTGACTATTCCTCTCTTATCTCTGCATCTCCTCCCTTCCCTAATTAACAACTGTTTGAACCTGCCCATTGGAACTCAGGGAAGGTTATGGAGGCTGAATGAAGCCTATTTCCTGTAATCGAGAAATGGGGGACAGAGAAAGGCTTTTGTGCCCAGGAGCCCCACAGGGTCCTGCTTGGTATCAATGCTTTATACAAAGCAGTATACAAAAAGCTATTTTAATACATAAACCACAAAGGATTATAAAATGTATTAATGTACTATTCATAATAGTATCAAAATGAATAGAATACTTAAGAAAAAAATCTCAAAGAAGTATGGAAAACTTTTTGAGAAAATCATAAAAACTTATCAAAAGTAATAATATCTAAGTAAATTAGATGTAAATAATATCTAAGTAATGAGGAGAGACCATATTCTTAAAACGTAAGTCTCAAAATTGTAGTTGTCATGTCTTCCCTACATGACTTCCCTAAGTTATAGCATCAATTCATTAATAATAACAATTTTAATATTTGTATATTTGTTTATAGTATTTGGTAAATTGAATTCCTCATTTATATGAAAAAGTGATGGGACAAGAATAATTAAAATAGGAGACCAAGGTTGGGTGGGATAGGAACTGTCTTATCTGATATCAAAAATTATTATAAAGCTCTGGAAACTAAGAAAATATGGTGTGAGTGCCTGGAAAGACAAGTCTATAAAAAGAACAAAATAGAAAGTCTACTACCTGAAAATGTGGTAAATGATGAGGCTGACACTGCAGAACCTTGGAGAAAGGATGGACAGCTCAATAAATGGTGCTGGAACAACTGATTTGCTTATTAGCCATATTTAGCCTTCATTTGCATGAAAAGAAATTGGACTCTACCTCACACCATATACATAGATCAGTGCCAGATGAAAGAATAAGCTATAAAACTTTTAGAAATAATATGGGAAAATATTTTTGTGATCTTGACAATAGAGAAGGACTTTATGACTTTATAGGAAGTCATAAATCATAAAAGAAAAGTGGTAAATTCAACTCTATGAATTTGGCTTCTTTTCATTAAAAAATGATATAAAGTGTTACAGAGAAGAGCTAAATCAAACTCCATGTTGGATCTGTTTCTTTGACTTTAACCTTTGCTTTTGATTGCTCTTGTTATTATACTCATACATAATGGTGGCCTGCCTCAGAGAATCCTGCCCACCTGTGAAAGGCTGCAGAAAATAAGAAATTAACCCATCCCCTCACTGAGGCTAGTCATTCCCAGAGATGTTTTGCAAGACTGATGGCCCTTTTACTTTACTTCCCAGCTGCCTCTCCCTCTCTGATTCTATAAAAGAAACCGCATTCAGACCCCAAGAGGCTGGTTTTTTGGAGACACTAGTCTGCCATCTTCTCAGTCTACTGGCTTTCTGAATAAAGTTGTATTCCTTGCCTCAACTCCTTATCTCTGATTCATTGCCCTGTTGTGCAGTTAGCAGAGTGAGCTTGGGCTCAGTAACAAAAGTAATGGTGGTGGCAGGGGTGAGGGGTGAGCAAGCCACACAAATCACAAATGGAGAGAAGATACTTGCAACACTCAAATCCCATAAGGTTTAGTATCCTGGAAATTTAAACAATGGCATGAATAGATAAGAATAACAAATATGTATAAACAAACAGAAAAATGGGCAAAAGAAATGATGGAGCATTTTACAGAAAAGAAAATGCAAATGACCCGTAAACAGTTGAGAAGGTGATCAACTTCACTTGTAAACAGGAAACTATGAGGATGAAAAGAAATGAGAAGTTGCCTGGTGGGGGGGGGGGGGGGGGCGGGGGGTGATTTTTTTTTTTTTTTTTATCATGACTTCTGCCACAAAAGCAATCCACCCAGACAAGTATGAACTTGGGACTGGAGGCCTTTGAGCATTTTGGGGAGAAATGAGAAATTAAGGAAGAGTAGAGGATAAAAATCCTGAGTAAATGAGATAGCAGGAGGGAAAGCAAAGTTCCTATGGGCACTAGCCCTCCCATTTGAGTATCAATTACTTTCTGTTACTGTATGGACTGATTACAGATAGAAGTTGGACTTTGTAAATTGGAGAGTTAAAAGTTTTTATATCTATTGTTCTTTGATTTATGAAACCCAGCAGGACCCTGCGGGGCCTTCCCAGGGACAGACACCACCACAACCCTCAACAGTGTCCCAGACTTGCCACTTGTTTGTAGAAAAGTTTTAGCCTCCTAGGACTTCCCCCAAGTTCCAAAGAGCAGATTTAACCAGAGAAGTGAGAAAATGTAGAAACAAAGCACTCAACAAGACAAGATAATAATAGTTTAGCCATAAAACAAATTCAAACACTTTTAGTTCCTCCTCAGGGGCTAGAGATATTATCCCAAGTCATATCTTTGAATTGTTTTGCAGATACTAAAATCCCCAGCAGATGGAAGAAGTTAACTGCATGCTGACCACCAACACACAGATCCCAGATGGGTTAGAACCAGAAGGTTGATGGTTGAGGTTCCCAAGGCATCACCCTGTTACCTACCTCACCATTAATTGTGCAGGAGCTGATCACACAACCTGTGGCCCTCTCCCTCCCACTGTCAATAAAATCCCTTCCCTAAAAGCCATTGAGGAGTTTGGGTCTTTTGAGCATGAGCTGCCCATTCTCTTTGCTTGGCCCTGCAATAGACTCTGATCTCCCCTTCACCACAATCTGATGTCCATAGATTGGCTTTGCTGCGCATCAGGCAGACTGACCCAAATTTGGTTCAGTAATATTCATAGTTGCAGTCTTTTAAAAATTACACTATTTCTTTATATTCTCTAAATCTTGATCTTCTAGCTGACCAACTTTAGTTTCTTATTCAATAACCTCCATGAAACTATCCCTGATGATGAATTCTACAGGCTTAGGCAATCTCTCTCAGCTAATATACTACACATCCCATCAACTTATTAAAACTCCTCAGCAATTTCATGTGCTTCTCAATGTCACATTCTGGATTTCTACATGATAACCTCATACCCAAGATATTTTTGATGCCTCTTTCCATGACCCCTTCATTTCAGTCATTTAATCAACCAGTGTTTATTGATTCCTTAATATGTATCTAGGATAAAAGAAACACAAATAACACTACTTCTCCACCCTTTTGGAGCTTACAGCAAAAGCTGGAAAGACAAAGAATTACATCAGTGATGATGCTAGCGTGTGCTGAGTGAAAGGATAAAGCTCCTCAGGGATATGTGGGGGCACAGTCTTCTAAACTAGAATAAGGAGTCAGGAGAGATTTCTTCAGCTTGTAGAGCCTTTGCTTGTGAGGGGATTTAAATTTAGAACAGACTAATAAATTGGTAACAAGTGGCAGAAACTTGAAATAAACCCTGGTTAAATAAGAAGGGGACTGTGTTGACTCACATGAATGACAAAGCCAAGGGTAAAACTCACTTTCAACCAAATAATAAATCAAGAATCTGTCATTTTCCATACCTTTGTTTTCTTTCTCTTCGTTTTCTTTTTTCTATTGGCTTAATTGTTCAGGCAAACTCTGTCTTATGGAGCAAAATGGACTCCGGCAGCCCACACTTCCATCGTAGCAGATCACAACCCCAGAGGTAAGATTATGTTTTCTTTTCAGTGCACCTAGTAAAAGCTCTGAGCTTGTTGCTTGTTGGTGTAAATTGCATGCATATCTAGTTTTTACCCACTCACCAGAGGAAAGGAGTATGAAGCTGGGAGCACATGCTCAGGCTTAGCGTTTGGGTGGTGTGTATGTGGAGGCCTGGATTAACCACATTTGAGCCACATGAATGAAGAGAGAGAGGCATTGTTTCCCAAAGGCAAATTGAAGTTTGTTTTCAGAGAGGAACAGATGCTGGACAGGGGGAAAAAAAAAGGCCTCCCAAAATAAAAAGACCAAAAAAACAAGCACAACAGGTATCTACTGTGGAGGAAGGTAGAAAAATAATTCTACACAAAGAAATAAGTATATGACAGTAGTCATGGAAACATTGCATAATTGTGGGGAGCAATAGTAGTTGAAAATGTTTGGAGCCAAGATTCCGAAGTGGTGGTGAGGTTAGGAGGATTGTTTGGTGGAAGTATCTGAAAAAGTTGCCTTTTGTGAACATTTCCTGCTTTCTCATCACCTGGGCGTGCATGCTGGTACTGATTGTGAACTGGCTAGCCTGGTAACATGGTCTGCAACCTCCTTTCTAGTTCAAGGGAAGGATTTGAAAGCTGCTTCAGTTTTGCTGCTCTTCAGGAATGCCCAGATGGGTGCTACTTTTTCTCATTTGTTATTTAAATCCTGAGAACAGAATTACCCTCCCTACCATGGATCTCAATATACAAAAAGTAATAAGGAAAAGTATTTCAGTTATTTAAAAATAGTCTGCACATTTTTTTTTTTCTGTGTTTGACTTTTGGAAAAACAGTACACGTTATTGTCTGAATATGGTATTTGTCACCCTAGCATACCACATATTCACAGATTAATGCTTTCACTATAAATCAAACGTTTCTTAGTATTTTTCAGATTTGGTCTTTGCCTTGTAACATAGTCATGTCTGTACATTTCTGTCTTTGATCTTGAACCTTAAGAAGACAAGATAAACGTCTTTTCCAAAATTTTTTTGTTTTTTTTTTTGTGAAAGCTAATAAATTTCTTGGCCACAATCTGTTCTCGATAAATTTTGTTTGGATTGGGTTAAAATGAATTTTATCCTTCAAAAATTTTATGAAGTAAATTGTCATTACCAAGCCTGATGTACAAACTCCCACAATATAGTGATGATTGTATTTCTGTCTTTCTGTCTTTTTCTTATTGACATATAATTGTCTATTTTCAAAATACAAGAAATTTGTGATCACATAGTATTGGACTGAAGAGAAAGATGACCACTGAAAATGTTAATAGATTGAAAAAGAGAGAGAGAGAGAGGGAGAGAAGTGGTAGAAAACACTTCCACAAATTTGCAGCCACAGGAGAAATTAGAAAATAAAAGCTTAGGGAAAAAACAAAATATGGGGTAAAGAAAAATGGAATTCTGATAGCAGCATCCTACGTACTTCTGACTCATATTCCAAAGGTTAGAGAACTGATACATGTTCATCATAATGATGAACATGTTGTTAAAACCAAATAATTTTAAATTCAGGACTTGGCTTTTTTAAATTCAGAATAGCTGAAGTTTTTCTCATTGTAGCACCAAAACTTTGAAAGCTGGAACCTACTGTTATATAATTTTATTTAAAATGTTAACTTATGTCCTTATTTTAAAAACATGTACCATAGAGCCTCATTTTGTATTGGATTTGTTTGTAAGGTAAAAAGTTATAAGGCAAAAATTAATATGATCAAAATTATTCTTGAAAGTCCATTACGTTGAACATAAAGAGCAGTATATGTGGCAAAATATATATTTCTATTGACGAGTAATTTACTATCTCTTCCAAATGTCAAGCCATAAGTTTGAAGTGGCTTCTCGGTGTATTTAGAGTTCATGTTACACAAAAATACTTTTATTTAAAGTTTATGTTATACAAAAAACAAACGAAAAACTGAAATGCACATCATGAGAAACCCACACTGCAAGAGACACAAGAGGCAGGACAAATGTAACGGATTGAAGGAATGGCAAATTTATCTCTTTCATCTAACCTTTACCCTTGGATATAGACTCATTTAGTAGACTGTCAGGCAGAATAGTCGGCGTTATTTAAAGTTTATCTTTATCTGTATTTCTCTATTTCCTAAAATCAGATAGTTGCATTCATGTAAGTGCAAACATAGTGAGAAAACCTGTATATCATTTATACATACATCAAATAACAAATATCATTTAATATTTTTCGATGATCCAGACAAAGTCATGGTTGTAAAGAACACGTGAATATTTGGACTTACTCCTTGACCTTCCCTCTCTTCTTTATCTACTCTCTCTCCTTGGCGACGTCACACAATTTTTCCTTCTCTATGTCATTTGGCTTTAACTCTCTTCTTCCAAGGGTCAGCATAAAAGAACTGCGGAAGTCATTCTTGACTCTATTTTTCTCTCACATCACAGATCCAATCTGTCAAGAAACCCCAAGGGCCCAACCTTCAAAATGTACCCAGAATTCAACTACTTTTCACAGTCTTCACAGTTAATCAATCTTGTCGAAGCAATTTGTGTATTGTCTTTAATTAATTTATCTATTTAAATTTTTTTTTTGCCTTCTGCTGACAATCAATTGACATTCAGTGCCACTAGTAATATATAGCAACTCTTTACCTTTTTTATTTCTTGCAACTGATATCACTAAGCTTATTAGAATTGAATGTAACATAAGAGTAAACAGACTCTGAAGAGAAATGTGAAATTCTTGTATAAATAGAAAAAAATTTTTATACAAAATAAATGAGTTACAAGGATGAAATGTGCAGTGTGGGGAATAGTCAATAATAATGTCATATCTTTGTGTGGTGACAGAGGGTAAGTGGACTAATCGTGGCGATCATTGTGTGATGTATGGAGATAAAAAGAGGTCATATTTGTGGTTACCAGAGGTGGGGGTAGGGGAGGGAGAATTGGATGAAGATGCTCAAAATGTACAAGCTGTTAGTTATAAATAAGTACTAGGGATGTAATATACAGCACAATTAATATAATTAACACTGCTGTATGTTATATATGAAAATTGTTAAGAGAGTAAGTCCTAAGAGTTCTCATCACAACGAAAAAATAGTTTCTTCCTCTTTAATTTTGTATCTATAAAAGATGATGGGTATTCACTAAATGTGTTGTGATAAGCATTTCATGAGGTATGTAAGTTGTCATTATGCTGTACACCTTAAACGTACCCCATGCTGAATGTCAATTGTATCTCAATGAAACTAGATGGAAAAAACTTGTAAATGCGTAGATTTGTGAATTTCTTTTGGATTCTTATCGGACGTTTCTGCTTACATTCTGGTTTCTGTTTCCTTTTCAGATGTTTGGTGTGCTCAGATAGGTGTGTCCTGATGAAATTCATTTCCTTGATCAAATAAGGATCCTTAAATTTGGGTCTTTTCTCAGATTATTGATGGATCAACTTGGAAAATGTTTTCACTCTGACGGATCTTTATCACTTTATGAATTTTCCCTCAATAAAACACCATTCCTTGTTTCAAACAGGTTTTATACTGTCAACTTTTCCTTTAGTTGCTTGAGTTTGCTTTTTCAAATTTCAGGTGTTTAAAAGATACCTAAGTTTAACATTAAGCGGCACGTTATCTACAAAGAAAAAGTAATCAGAAACTCTGGAACCACTTCTGCAAATGAATAAAGAAAATTTGAACCTGTTAATGTCTCAAGGTCAAATTTTATGATTTTTTTATTTAAAGAAATAATTGAATATGTCTCCAGATAGATTAATTTGCTGGACAAAGCAATGCTTTTCCCGGTAAGCAGTGAAGTAGAAAAAAATTTTTGAAAAAGATCAGAACTGGACAAAGTTACTTTATCAGATTAAAATGAGTTCACTCGATCATTCTATTCTTCCTTTTGAAAATATGAACACTAATCATATACATTGACATTACATTAAATTATAATTAATTAATGGGGTTAATATTATTGTTTTTAAGACAAGTTTAAATTTAAAATATGCTCAATCTGAAATTTTGTTTTTTGAAGATGCACATCAAAAAAACATTTTGTATGGTCAATATCTCAACATATATGACTCTAGTTTTGACTCTTTTACAGACATGCATTTAATCATTCTCAGCTTCCTTATCTGATAATGAATTGGATTCCAAGAGCATCTTTTGCCATAAACTGTGATTCAACTTTTTCATATAATGCCCAAACACCGAGTTTTTCATTGAGATTAAGATCGTTTCTTAAAGGAGAACAGGCATATTACCAATGGTGGAAGCTAGCACTTGGATTATCGAGTAGGATGATATGAAAAACAATATTATGGAAAAATATTTGTGTGAGTATTTTAACATAATCTTATCTGTGTTTAGAGATCACATGAACATCAACCAATGTAGATTCTCCAGAACATAATTTTTAAAGCTGAAAATCAATTAGATGTGAAAATTACAGAAAGTCCTTTTGTAACAGGGTACTTTTCAAAGTTTGACTGTTAAAGATCAATGATGTATAGACAGAGACTTATACAAGATTACTGCTATCAGCTTCTGAAATGCATGTAACACAGTCTAAGACTGTGTTGAGGATCAATGAATCTGTCCATCTTGCATATCTGCCCTGCTGGAGAGAGCAGCGGTCAGAGCAGTGGAGAGATCACAGTTGCTGAGCAACGGTTCCATCACAGACAGGCTCTTTGCTTTGCTTTGGTGCAAAGACAAGGAATATATGTATTTTTATGCACAATAAAACAAGTCTATCATTGAACAGAAGACTAGCAATAGCGAAGAATCCTATGGTACAGTGTGAAGATTACAATTATTGATCTTTAGAGAAAACACATTTAGTAGTACCAATGTGAAAGGAGATAATTTGACTGTGAATTTTACTCACCCTGCATCCATAGGTGATTGCTCTGTATGCAGAAAGGGACCAAAATTAGACTACTAAATTTTTCCTTAGAGTCTAAGTGATGATATCTTCCCTTTCCTAACCTGTTCATCAGACTGTGTACAGCGAAAAGATCACACATGTGGTAGTTTTGGGATGATTCAAATCACTTTTCAATTTGAAAGCACATTATGGTTTCTGTTAAATAGGGGCATGGATAGTTGGGAATGCTCTGGATTAATGTCTAATTTACTCTATTTGCCTTTCTTCTTATAACTGGACAACTACTTGTAGTCTCATAATTTTTGAATCATCACCCATGAGTCTTAGGTCTTTAGAATGAGCTTCCTGAGTCCTTGTTATTAGTTAGCAAATTTAAAGAACGGGGTACATTGGCCAAATCTCCATATGCAAACCAAGTGGAAATTAAATGATCTAATGTAACAAAGGAACAAAATGAAATTATTTCTCGCAGTATCCTTTGTTTGTCTATTCTTAACCACCATCTTAGAGAAGTGTAAATTAAAAGTCGAAATGATTTATTTCAGAAACTAAATAAATAGAGCACACTGCTGCTTTTTCATTTCATTGTGTACCTTCACTTCTGGTATTTTTTTCCTCCCTCTGAAAGCGCTATTTCAACAAAACCATGTAAATGTCTATAATTGCGAGAGAAAATGTTAATATAACATTTACACAGTTCAACAGCTTCAAAGCTGTTTCATTGACTATGCTTAAAAGGAAACACACACAGAGGCCCCAGGTCCACATAAATGCTAGTTTAGTGGGACATTTGGTGACAGAGCCTTGAAAACAGAAACAAAAAGGAAGGGAAATCAAACAGCCCCATCTTCCAGCCTAATTCAAGCCATTTAGAAGCTCTGTGCTTAAGCCTAGGATTACCAGTGATACTATCTACATTGGCTTTGCTGTTCAGGAAGAAATGTCCCTCTTATTAAAGGAAAAAGGAGAAAAAGAAAGGAGGAAAAAAGAAAATAGTTTAAAGCCAAGTAATTCAGGCTTGCATAAATCTTTAATGGGTTCTGTCTTCATGTGATTGGCTGTACATCCTTTCCTCTGCCCAAGGGAAACACTATATGTCTTAGAGGAGAATAATAGTAACTCCATCTTGTGTGTTATACGATATCTTCAAGTAATCCCGAGGATTTTGGCTTTGTCTGCTGTAAACAAAAGGCCACCCATACATAATGTGTCTGGGTTATTCCAGACTCCTCACCTTAGCAGGTGACACCCGTAAGATGGACGTGGGCAACTAAGCCCATATGTAGCTGGAGGCAGTTTTGCTCCCAGGACAACTCGGAAAATGTAAAAACAAATAGCGTATTTCTCTTCTTATAAGAACAAAGTGTGATCAGCACCCTGCAGTTGTGTCAATTTTCTGGGCTTTTCTCAGGAGTAAGAATGAAATGCCAGATAATATGCTTTGCTTTGTGAGCTGATGAAGAAAATACCATGCCATAGATTCATTCGTTGAGAATGTGCGAATGATTCAAAGCCCTCTATGTCAAAGCACAAAAACAAAAGAGAAATTAAGGAATAAAAGTATCCATCATTTACATGTTAAGATTTTACTAAAGAGTAATAAAAGTTACATAGAAAAGTCTATTTTATTATCATTCTTTTTTGTTTTTCTGAGGATGTGCTTACTGAGTTAGGTTCTGAACAGATAAGCTTCCTAAGTGATGGATTTATTCGCTCAACAAATGTATACCTATTACGTGTAAGAGACTTTCTTCCACTCTGACAATATAAGAAAGCTTTGACTTTTAGATGGACTTACCACACAGGCTAATGTGGTAAAATTTTAAATCTGAAAGAGTCAGACCTGAATCTGCTTAATTTCTTTATCACCTCTGATGCAGTACCAATTCTCAGCAATTCTATGCTTACTAATTACAGTGCATATAAATAAGCATGCCTTTTTTTTGTGTACAATTTCCTTTTTTTTCTTATTAGTCATCTATTTTATACATATAATGCATATATGTCAGTCCCAATCATTTCACTACTCATTTCAACAGTATCAATAAATAGAGAGAATTTCTAAGTTGATTGGCTAAAATCAATCATTTAAAAAGCTAAATCTTATAGTAAAGAGTATTATGAAAAAAGGCCAAAACATAATTTCTGTTCTTCTTCAGTAAAATCACAAATTGTTTGCAGGATACATTTAATTTTATGCACACATGCATGTTTATTTTTATTTTAAATTCCCAGGAAAGTTTTTGTGTAAGGTAAAAAATAAATATGCATTGTCAAATACCAATTTCTCAGCGAAAAGGCAAATTACAGTTTTGAGCCAATGAATCGATGTATTGTAACAAAAGACATGATGTTCATCCACAAACACATATAATAATTCTAATATTGAAAGTTGCTGCAATCTGTAATATATGGTGGCAAATATACTAACTGAAAAAGCAAGTGGTTGGTAAGAGAGAAAACAGACTCACAGAGATACTATTATTGTTATTTTTTAAAAAATGTTTATTTATTTTATTGGGTTGCACCTGGTCTTAGTTGCGGCCAGTGGGCTCCTTAGTTGTGGCATGAGAACTCTTAGTTGGGGCATGCATGTGGGATCTAGTCCCCTGACCAGGGATCGAACTCTTGTCCCCTGCATTAGACGGTGGATCCTCAACCACTGGACCACCAGGGAAGTCCCTATTATTGGTATTTTTAACATGGATTTAAAGCATCCATTTCACAATATTTCTAAGCAGGGTTCATAGCTTGATACTGTGCTTTCTTAGTTACAAGAGTTACTCGTGTATTGTTTGATTTGTTCTTAGACTACACATCATGAACTAACAGAACAAAAGTCCACTTAATTCTTCAACAGATCAAGTTGTTGTTTGATTTTGCTCAATCTCCCGTAGGTAAGCTTCACAAAAATAAATTAAAAAACCCCCAAATTGGAGTAGGACATCAAAATGGCCCAACCATATTACAATTTTATGACTAACATGTTAATGTATTTTACATGAGTACTAATCATATGTGAAAATATATAGAAACTCTATCACATGTCAGTTATTCAGTGGCAACTTAATGCTTCAAATTTTAGCCATTCAGTACTTAATGAGAGATGTTTAAACAATTAGAAATTCAGTATATATACACTAGGTCTTCTGACTTCTTTAACTGATCATTAACTTCTTAAAAAACAATGTGATAAATATTATATGGTTTTATTATGTGAGTTTATTAATATTTTAGTGTATTAAAATCTTTTTATTCTGTTATCATCTTACTTTTCTTAATTAAGGTAAATTGGCCTCAGCATTCACTCTGAGTAACTAGCTTAAGAAGATGGGATTTGACATCTGTAGTCACATCTATAGTGAACGTACTGTTTTTCTGATTGAGAAATATGCTTCTTAAATATATATTTTTGGAGGCATAGGTATGGCCTAATGCCTTGCTTAAAGCTTCAGTGTGATCCATGTTCTCCTAGACTCTGCTGTCACCCCCTCAGTCGTACCTCACTACAAACCATCTTTGCATTCATTTCTATTTTCTGTCTATATTGCTGTCTAGGACTTAGTTTTATACAGTTTACAAAGGGTGCCCACTCATCCAAGTGTAATTTATAAATATATTTTAAGCATTATTTTTGTGGTTTTAATCATAAATAAAAATGAAATGATACTTAAACCAAAACACTCACTTGCCCTACATGTGTATTCTATACAAGGAGAACTTGAATTACTATTATATGAAGTAAAGAAGGGACATTTGATCAATGAGAAATTGGGAAACTATTATGTCTTCACTCTGAAAAGTAGATCTGGAAGACACTAAACAGAAAGTAAAGATATGAATCCATTTTATTGTAAGTTATTTCAATAAAGTTAATATATGAATAGTAAAAGCAATGCATTTTAGTATTATTAGCTTTGACTTTGGAACAGGATATTGGGCATAATTCACATATTTCTCTACATCACTCTTTCACTGAGATAACTAAAAGAATAATGTCTACTATTCATTAAAAACCTAATATTTCCCAGACAGTCTTTCAGACATGATGATTAAAACAAATATTATAATGTATTGACTAATTACTATCATTGATGGATATTAAGAATAATATTAGCTGCTGTAACAAACAATATTTGAGATTTCAAGCACATAACACAATAGGGATTTATTTTTTCTCACATCGCAGTTCGATATACAGGTGCCTGGTTAGTGGGTGGCTTTTTGTGTTTATGCAGGCTTTCAAGCTCCTAAAAACTAAAGGCTCCAATAATTCTCTAGGCTAGGATCTCTTACTGCTCTGCACCTAGCCAGGGAAAGGGGACGGAGAGAATGAAGAAGGACACTAGTTTTCTTAAAAGCCTTTACCATGTCTGCTCTTGCCGTGTTGCAAGATCTAGTGCCAGGATCTCATTGGATGTGAGGCATCCCTAAACTAGTGCTCCTGGCTGATAGCTGCCTCCCAGAGACAGTTTCACACTATGGATATATGAAGCAGACAGCTATCTGCCTCTGGCACATAAGGTATAGTGCTGGGAACTTTATATTCACTGTATATTTTATACTCTTACACATAATTTGAACTTGGGATTATTATTATTATTTCTTATTTTACAAAAGAGTAAACTGAGTCTCAGAGAAGTTAACTGTTTGCTCAAGTAGAACTTTGAACCCAGGTCTAACAACAACCAAAAAAAAATCACGCTCAATAATTGTGATATGCATTATCAAACTATAATGCATATAATTACTGCCAATACTACTACTACTAATATTAATTGAATTTGAATTCTTTTTATGTATTGCACACTATTCTAAAAGCTACTCAGTGACTCCTTGAGTCTGAACAAAACCTCGGTCCTCACTGACTGGCACCCTCTCTTCCTGCATTTGCCACCATTGATTTCTATCGAATAGCATATCAACCACTTGTGAAGCAGAACACTAATGACTTTTTATGACTTTGCAAACACAAGTGTGGCACCTGTTGTAAGCACAGTGGAAACTCAAATATGCCACCTCTCTCCTCCCTGGTCCTGCAGCCTGCTTGGCACACTGGTGTCGGCCAGCGCAAGTTCATTAGCAACTTCACAGGCACCTCGTCCTTCCACAGAGGCAGAAACCTTACCCACAGTCACAGCTCCAGACCTGGAGAAGATCTTAAAGGCAGTTTGGTGTCCACATCCAGCAAATATAAGTTCCTCATAATAATTTCTGGGTAAATATTTCCAGTAATGGAACTTACCACCTCACAAGATGACCTACAGGTTTTAACTGGTAGAAAATGCTTAGAATCATAGTTATAGAAATCTGTCTAAGTGTAGCCTACACATTTTTCTCCTGTGCTAGCCTCACACATTGAGATCTATGAGATCAATTTCCAAATTTTGTATCTGTGAAAGCGGAGACCATGAGTGTTCAGGAGACCAGTTTGCCAAAGATTCCATAGCTGGTATCTCTGCAACCTCAATTCTGTCCCTGCCCTTGGAATTACTCAAAGAATTCTAATTTCTTATCTACATGACAGATTATGTGTACTTGAAAACAATTATTTTGTTTTCCTTAATTCTTCTCTTCTCCAAGATAAACAATTTTATTTTCTCCTAATTTCAGACATAAAATCTTTTCAGGTATTAATGATTTGGAAAGTTTTTGTTTGTTCATGTTTCATAAACACCCTTCCCCATAACCCTGGACTCCATATGAGTTCTGACCAGTGCAAGATACAGAAGAAATAATTTCAATTTATTGCTTGGCTCTCTGCTTCTGTTAATTAAATAAGATTAAGTGTTTTTTTTTTAAGTCTAAATTTCCTGGATGCCTGCTCATGGTGAAGTTCCATATTACTTTTCCTCTGTCCTCTTTATTTCCTGAAAAATGACATCCAGAGACATAGATTCATGTTAGATGGCAAAACTGTGGATAGTGGTATTGTCTTCCATAAAGAGACATATAATATCTTGTTTTCTGGTCTGTTTTTTTTTTTAGTATAGTAATTTGTTGCTGCTCAATGCCTGGTTCATTAATTTATTGCAGGTTTAAAAATGATTGTTTTCTAATTCTGTCAGCCAGAATAATTCCATAATGAGAAGCTTCCTCTCACCCACTATCTGGTTAACCAGTGATACAATTCATATAGAAAAATTAATATAAGAAATGGGCTTTTTTTCAATTAATTTATTCTGTTTTAAAGATAATCGCTTGCCTATCATACTCAGAAGGTTACCAGCTTGTTTTTATTTTTAACATATTTAATGAGTTTCACTCCATTGTAATCCTTATCCATATTGAGCTCAGAATATTTTATCTTTGGCCAGTGAGCACCTCTTCAACTTGGCTCTTGAATCCATTTGACAAGAATTTAGTAAACTTTGATACTTGCCTTGCTATCTGTTATGCAAAATATTCCACACTCATCTTGTGTATTTTGTGTTCCAGAGGTATAATCAATCATGTCTCTAAAAGTTCTGGTTTCTTTGAATGAATCATGCGATTTAGACACAATTTAGAAATGTTCATTGCTACTGGATTTTTCATTGTTTCTAGACCTTTTCAGCGAACAGAATAGTAAATATATATTTATGTTTCTTTATAGTGATATGTTTAAAGACTATCTTCTGAGTTATATTATATTTCTAATTTAAATTGAGGACTTCAGAGATTTTATTTAAAATATTTAATTATATCTTTACTTCCTTTTATCTATACCAAGAACTTCTATAACTAAAATATCCCATAACTATTTGCACATACAACAATTCCAGAATAATTATGTTAATGCCAGCACCATCAATTATGATTACTGTAAAGGGTTAAAATTTTTGCATACGCTCTACCCTTTCTCTCCTATTATTTTTGTATGTTTGTTTTCAATCAGTATTGACAGATTATATAGCCATTACGCTCTATAATTTCTGCCTTTTAGTTCTCAGCTAGTGTTAGTTATACAAGTAACTACGTAGCTGAGGCCCACCATCAGTATTTAGCTCTATGTGTCTCTAGACATTTTGGTTGTCTGTAGCACATTTTTTAGTAGACTCCTTGAGAAGAACTTACAAGAAACTATTCCCTGAATTCTTGCATATTGATAGTAGTTTGTCTCTGCCTTCTGACTGAAAGTAAATTTTGATAATATAAAATATTTAACTCACGTTATCTTTCCTTGAGCATCTTATATATGACTCTATTTTCTTCAGGCATAAGGCATTGCTGTCAAGTGTTTGATGATGCTCTACATTGCATGCCATGAGGGAAATGCTAATGAAAAGAACAATGAGGTACCACTACACACCTACTAGAATGACCAAAATACAGAACACTGACAACATCAAATGCTGGTGAGGATGTGGAGCAACAGGAAGGCTCATTTGCTGCTGGTAGGAATGCAAAGTGTTGCAGTCACCTTGGAACATAGTTTGACATTTTCTTACAAAACTGAAAATGCTGTTACTATATGATCCAGTAATCACATTCTTTTTAAACTCAAAGGAGTTTAAAATTTGTGTCCACACAAAAACCTGTGTGGATGTTTATAACAGCTTCATCCATAATTGTCAGGCTTTGAAAGCAGCCAAGATGTCCTTCAGCAGGTAAATGAATAAATAAGCTGTGGTGCATCAGGACAATGGAATATTACTCAGCACCAGAAAGACGAAGCCATTAAGATAGGTGGAAGAACCTTAAATGCACATTGCTAAGTGAAAGAAGCTAACCTGAGGAAGCTACATACTGTGTGATTTCAACTACATGACATTCAGACAAAGACAAAACTATGGAGGCAGTAAAAGATCAGTGTTTACATTCTAGTGGTTGGTGGGAGGGATGGATAGGTAGAGCATAGTATATTTGGGGGAGGTGAAACTACTGTGTTTTTTTTTTTTTCCTGAGGTAACTGGTTTGTAACATTATGTAAGTTTCATGTGTACAAAATTATAGTTCAACTCCTGTATACACTGCAGTGTGCTCACCATCAAATATTTAGTTTCCATCTCTTACCATACAGTTGACATTTCATCCTCCTTTCCATCTGCCCTCTGGTAACATTTACTCTATTCTCTGTATCTATGTGTTTGTTTTTGTTTGGTTTGGTTTGTTCATTTGGTTTCTTTGCCTGTTTGTTTTTTTATGTTCCATGTATGAGCAAAATCATATATTTGTCTTTCTCCATCTGACCTATTTCACTTAGCTTAATATCCTCAGGGTCCATCTATGTTGCTGCACATGGCAAGATTTCATCTTTTTATGACTGAATAGTATTCCACTATATCACATCGTTTTTTATCCATGCATTTAGGTTGCTTCCATATCTTGGCAATGGTAAATAATGCTGCAATTAATATATGGGTGCAATATCTTTTTGAATTAATGTTTTCGTGTTCTTCAGATAAATACCCAGAAGTGAAATGTCTGGATTACATGGTGGTTCTATTCTTAATTTTTTGAGGAATCTCCATACTGTTTTCCATAGTGGCTGCATCAATTTATATTCCTACCAACAGTGTCTGAGGGTTCCCTTTTCTCCACATCCTCTCCAACACTTATTTCTTGTCTCTAGCCATTCTAATTGGTATGAGGTGATTTTTGATTTAACAGCACGATATTGGCATCAAAACAGATGCATAGGTCAATGGAACAGAACTGAAAGCCCAGAAATAAATCCACACATTTATGGACAATAAATATATGATAAAGGAGCAAAGAACATACAATGAAGAAATGATAGTCTCTTCACTAAATGATGTTGGGAGTATAGACAACCACATGAAAAAAGTTAAATTACACCACTATCTCACACCACACACACAAATCAACTCAAAATTGATTAAAAACTTGGATGTGAGACCGGAAGCCATAAAACTTTTAGAAGAAAACATGTACAGTATGCTCTTTGACGTTGGTCTCAGCATTCTCTCAGGCTAGAGAAACAAAGGCAAAACTAAATGGGACTAAACTAAAAAGTTTAATTAAACTATATTAAACTAAAAAGCTTCTGCATAGTGAAGGAAGCCATCAACAAAATGAAAAGACAACCTATCAAAAGGGAGAAGATATTTGCAAATCATATATCCAATAGGGGTTAATATACAAGATACATAAAGAACCCACACAACCTAACAAGAACAACAAAATTTTTTTTTAAATCAGCAGAGGAGCTGAGTAGACATTTTTCCAAAGAAGACATACAGATGGTCAATAGGGACATAAAAAGACGTTGAATGTCACTTCTTTTTTAAGAAACTTAAAAATTTCTACTTTCCCCCTATATATTTCTCATAAGGCATTGTTTGTTTTTCTTAAAATATGTTTCTGTGTTCCTTCTTGTTTATTTTTTATTCCTTAAGGGACTTTTTTCTCATTTATTTCTAACTATATTTGCAGTTTTATTACCTCATTTGTGAGGTTTATTTAATGCTGATCTATACCATACTTTCATCTCTTTTACTATTTTCTTAATGTCTGCAGTGCACTAAAGATGGCTACAAGTTCTTTGACACTCCTCTAGTTGATTCTAGGAGTGATGGTAAGGTCTACTTTCCCTTCCTGCCTTGTTTGAGCCCCAAACCATTACGTAAGATGTTGTACGATCCTGAGACCTGTGAAAAATTTAAGCCACGTAGACAGGATCTTAAGGATGAGATTCCTTTAGGAAACAGCACCAAAGAACATTAAGGTGCTGGATGTGTGTGTGAATGAAGAAGCTGTCTTGGAACTGCATCCTATAGCCCCAGTTGCTCTAGCTGATGCCACACGGATCAGAGACAAACTGTCCAGACAATCTTTTCCCAAATCCCTGACCCATGAAATCATGGGCAATGTAAAATGATTGTTTTGAGCCACTATATTTTAGGATAATTTGTTACCTGTCAATAGATAGCCAAAACAATTTCTTTTAGCTCCTTTTGAAATAGTATATTGCAATTTTGACCTTTTTGTAAAAAAAAAAATCCGGTTCTTTTTCATTGACTGTAGGAATTATTACTCTGTTCCTGATACTCATTTTTTAAATTTTTAAATAATACCTT
This sequence comes from Hippopotamus amphibius kiboko, assembly GCF_030028045.1. NCBI lineage: Eukaryota > Metazoa > Chordata > Mammalia > Artiodactyla > Hippopotamidae > Hippopotamus > Hippopotamus amphibius. Next base: position 83,404,224 of record NC_080198.1, read on the forward strand.
TGTATGAGATTTGACCTCAATATTCTACTGTTTTTCCGTTTTACATTAATTTCATTTTCCTGATAGGTTCCCAAAGCTTTTCTAACTCTACAGAGCTTCCTCTTCTGCTGTTTTTATGCCGTATTAAAATATCTGGCAGATTTTTTTTTTTTTTTTAAGATGTCCTGGTTCTATTCTCTTACCTCACTTTTTCCTGGATCCTTTCGTTGCTTTGTCTTTGCTTTTCTTTTCTGCTCAGTTTTGATTCCACTCTTGGCGCTTTCTCTTAAATGTGATGCCTTCTCCTGTAAGGAAGCCCTGGGGGGTCAGTTTCAAAATTCGCGGGGGCAAACTGCGACAGCTCCTTCGGACTGGACCCCTTGCACTTAGCAGGATCAAAGAGGACAAACCCCACTCCGTTTCAGTTTCAGTGGCCCACCATGCTGTCCATTTATTTCCAGTTATTAACTGTTTGTTGGATCTTTGGGGCTCTCCTGCTCCAGGTCTGCCCGGCACCCTCTTGACTTCCTCTGCTTTCTCCTTCACAGACACTGCTAACAACGGATCTTGGAACTGTTGATGGTTCGTTCTTTCACACTTTTGTTTTGAGGGAGGTACTTTGTCACCTCGTTTTTCGTAAATATTGTCCGAGTGCTGTCAGTTTTACTCTTTAGTTAATCTTTCTGTTTTCACATGGGAGTCAGGAAGATCCCCAAACTGCTGCCACCACCTCCACCATCTTCCCATAATCCACACATAATACACTAAATAGTAAAATTACGTGCTGGTTTTCCCAAATAAAAGTGTTTAAAAAAACAGTCTATATTGCTTATACAAGAGATCCCATTGTTCTGAAAGTTTATTCCCCACACATAGACATAATTCTCCTGCATTTAAATTTGACCCAAAAGTAATATACAAATATAATAAACAGCAGTTAAGCATCTAATTAACTATAATTTTATTTGTCTTAGAATTTAGAAGAGTTTTTGCAAGAAAGATTAGAATGAGTCTTGTAAAATAAATTGTATAAGGAGCTGTGTGCTATTGCTGTCTTTTTTTTACCTTGAGGGAACGATTTGTGTCATTTACTCAGAGCTGCAACCAAGTACTACAGTAACTAGATAGCACAAGTTTGTGTTGAGGATGATGAAATTCTGTCAATAAAGACACACTTATTAAGTAGAGGTGATCTAATATTTTTTCTTTTAATTAGCAAGCATTTATTGACCAATTACTGTGTGTAACTCTTTATACCCAACATAATGAAAATTTAAAAGAATGACAGAATCTTTATCTTCAAGCACATCACAAACTGATAAATGAAATTAACATTTATGTAATTACCAATAATATAATTGAGGGTGACGATTTGAAACCTTGTTCAGTGTTTATAAAAACATCTCCATCAAACACAGCACAGCTACATGATAATGGAATGGAAAAGCATTAAAATGACCAACTTAGATTGATTCTAAATTTATTTAATCAATGTGCACATTTGGATAAAATATTAAAGAATTTAGATACTCTATGCCTCAGTGTTTTCATTTATCAAATAGAAGTTCTCACAGTTTTGAAGAGATATCATTTTATACTTCTATGTCTTCCTGGTAAATACCTAAGACATAAGTATACCCTGACTAATCTTAAGCTACTGATTTCGTGTGCAGTAATTGACAGAAAGTGTGCAAATCAGGCTGGACTTCTCATGTGTTTTCCTGTATATGCCTATGCTTGGAAGCACACATTTTCTATTTGGATAATAAGTGGATTTTTAAACTTTCTAGTTTAAGGTCCATTTGTATCACAATCACCATCTTGGAAAGTTAATGCTTATTTGAATTTACAAATTCCTTCTGTAATCCTTCCTCTTGATTTTTATTCCATTAATTATTGAGTCATTTGACTTTATGTAGTTACCTTATTAACCAGGTACACTATATCCAAAGGACCTAGAATTCTCATACTAACAATATCTTCTGCCATGAGTGCTTCAATCTGTGACCTGACCAGTGATCTTGGAAGCATAAGGGATAAAAAGAGAGCACCCTTGATTAAATCAATCATTTAATCAACAAGTATTAAGAGCTGTGAGAGAGATACAAAAAAGAAGATAATCACCTCTGCTATCAAAGAGCTTATAGTCTTGTTAGAAATGTAATACAGGCAAGAGGCAATTAGAGAATAAGACAGTATATAATGAAGTGTTTAATTGGGGTGTGGGTGCAACCTCAGATTCTTTTGCTGTAAACTAAAGAGCTAGACAAGATGGGCTTTAAAATCACTTTCAGGAGTACAATCTCTGAAAAGGAGAATGAGAGGACATTGATGGAGGTAAAGCCTTGAAGAAGTAATTTATCTCTTTGCCGACTATGTTTCTTTTCTCCATCCCACTCCCATGTCACTCTGAATATTGAGGAAATCTCCTCTTTATAAAGTCTTCACTCAGGGGTATAATGTAATTGATCACACCTCATGATTACAAACAAACTCGTTTTGGCAGACAAATATGCCATCAATTAAAATAGAATAATAAACACCTAAAGAAAACACCAGTGCCTAAAATTCTTTAATGTAATTAATTTTGCTGAATGTAGACATAAATATTTTCAATGAAAGCAAAAGTTCTAAAATACTAAAACAGTGCCTGGTTGGGTTTGAATCTCAGTTAGAAGAGAGGCGGGTTACCCATGTTATGCAGATAAAGTAGTTAGTACAATTGTCATCTGAGATGCCTGGAGAGAAGGGCACATGGAACGTCTGGCATCGCACATCACGTGACTGCTTCAATCGACCATCATGGAAAAATGATGACTTAGGGCATCTGCTTCTAAATATTCTGTTGAGTTTAAAGAATAAATTAAAATGCAGCATTTTAAATTCTCAGATTGAGATGACATCAAAAGACCATGATCATCCTCAGATGTCCTAAAAGGACCATCACTTTATTGTCTCTAGTTAAAATTGCCTAAATAGACTGTCCAGTCTGACTCTTAAGTTGCTGAATTGCAACTTAGGTTATATTCCAAACCTCCCCGAGGTTCTTGTAAATTTTAGAGCATTTAATGGGAAAGAGTCAGACCCCCAAATTGGAAAAGGGACATTATAAGGATTCAAAAAACCCTCAGTATCTAATACTGCAACCCATGCTAGGACACTGCCCATGCTTTGCTTGAATATCTCATAAATACCCCAGCTAATAACAAACATCAGTTTTTCTGAAATCCCTTTCAAGGTCTCCAATCTCAGTCACTCACCTAATTGTGACTGACACTGTGTTAGAAAGTGGTGAGGAGGAGCAGGGACAGAAAGAGGGTCAACTCTTGAAGTCTCCCTTCTACTCCCAGATCATCAGTTTCTTTAGCTCCTAGCCCAGGTCTGCATGTTCTATCAGGGCATTTGTTCATTGTTATTCTCTCTGCTAAGCCATGGATGATGACAAAGTTAGTCATGTGTTAAGTCCAATGTCAACAGCTACTCCAGAACTTGTCTCTTCATTGAAGCACATCAACCCAATCTCCAGCACCAGCCATGGAACAATTATCTGGCAAGGTCAGGTTCTCTGTCCCAAGAAGCAGTGAATGCCAAAGCAATTGGTTTTCCTCTCTCAGTGACAGTAGTATAACTCTACTGCGTTACTCCAGTGTGTCACTTGTCTGGTTATTTGTCATAATTTACTCTGCAGGGACCGCAGTCGCCTCACCATTGCGTAGGGTATTATGCAGGCCCATTCTGTTGATGTCCGTGGGCTGATAGGAGCTGATGGGCAGGAAATAACTACGATCTATGTGTCTACATGAGACGCATGCAAGAGGGTGAGAGTTGCGTGCTGCAAAAATCCAGTGACGCTTGTAGAGATCCAGTTGTGTGCAGTATGTAAAGTAATCTCCTCAAATGTAAAAGAACCTTTGCCAGACTTTACATTAACTAGCATCGGAGAAAAAGGCATAATGCTTGTTGGGCTTCTTTAGATTTAGAGGCAATGTAAACCATACTTGTGGGTGTTTTTATAATCCATTCACTGAGTATTCCTTGAGGCTGCCAACTTTGAGCCTGTCCCAGAGAAGAAAAGACTCTTCAGCTTGTCCAGGCTGCAGTGGAAGCAGCTTTCTCCATTGGGCTTGTGCAGTGCAGCATGTATAATGATGCTTGAAGATTAGATGAGTACATGAAGACTCTGGCAGTGCTAGGTAGTCACAGCCCAGGCTTCTCAGATTTTGGAGCAAAGCTTTTTGTGGTCAGAATTGTTCTGCTGGCAGCCTACTGGAATATATTGAACACCTGGGACACTGAGTGACCATGTGTCCTGGGCTCCTCATCATTTACCAGGTGTTCTTATCACAAAGCCATGGGGTTGGAAATAAACAGTAATAGTCCATCATCAAGTTGATATACTTTGTACAAGATCAACCTCAAGTACTTTCTAAAAATCACAAATAAGTTGCCGGGGAAGGTGTTATACTCACGTGGTACCTATTTTTGCCGCATTGCCATCCTTCCCTTCCCTTCTACCTCTGGCCTCGTGGAGAATCCCATAAAAGCAGTCTTCCAGTTCACAGATCATGCAGGATGATATGCTTTCCCCAACTAGCAGTAGATGGTTCCAGAACTATAGCTGTATTCAGAATTGGGCTCTAAGGGTAAATCTTCTTAGCAGGCAGAACCTTTAGCAACAGTTCTCTAGAAGGAGACGTGGCCAGAGACTCTTCACTGCCTAATATTTTGGCCAGGAGGTCAGGTGGAAGATTAGTGACAAGGAAAATCGAAGAATTTTCTTAATCAGATTACTGCTGCACATCACAGGCAGGGAATACACCATCTCCATCCCAGGGAGCCTCGGGGTACTGGCTAGTACCCTTGGACTATGCCATATCAACCTCTGCAGGCAGATTCTTCAGGAAGGACAGTGTGTGTTACTCTTCCCTGGAAAGGACAGTGACCAGCTGGGTGTTATGGCTGAGAGCAAAGGGAACGTGGACTGGGTACTAGAAGAAAGGATTTATCATATTCCAGCTCTGAATTCATTGCCATTTACATAAATAAGGACTGTTGTCAGTATCCACAGTGTATACATTTATACAGAAAACACACACGCACAAAGCTCCTTGCAATAACAGTATTCCAGATGTAATAAGATTGCCTACGGACTTGCACCTTCCACCCAGTCCCTGCTTTCAAATGGAGTGGAGAGAGTTCTTTTCTTCTGTGTGTGTGGAGGGGTGAGACACAGGGGTGGAAAGGTGAGGCCCAGTGAAGGAGTAGCCAGCAGCTCCATCTCAGGGAGCTTAGGGGTGGAGGGTGAGTCCCTCTATATCCCGTGTCCTCTGGCCCAACACACTATATCAGGATGGCTAGAATCCCTACCAACATCCTAAAAATCACAGTCAGGGACGTGGCACACATTCTGCCCATTGATATTTAAGGCAGAAGATACGTCTACTACCAGGGGGTTCCTAACAGAGAGGGGCCAGAATATATTTGGTTTGCAGAGGTGAACCCCTATCTAAGTTGCAATGCAGGTTCACACCAGTCGATTCATAGATTTCATATGACCCCACATTTTATGTGACTGAATTTTTGAAGCGCACTTATTCCTCCTCTTTCCCCCCTCTTTTATGTAGTGTATGACTATGGCTGCTAAGTTTATTTATTCAGTACATATTACAAGGTAATAAGGCAGGACTCAATTAGTAAAAAAAAAGAACTTATCAGAGATAAATGCAGTAATAGAACTTTGTGTCCACCCTTTAAGAGGGGGTGGGGCAATTTCATTTCTGTTCCTGGTACTTGTGTGATGGATGGAGAATGTGGTTATTTTCCTTGTTGCTGCTGAGCTTGTGTATGATAAGAAGGGTATATATGGAAGTTAGGGGACAAAGGACTGGACTGTTGACCTCCCTTGTCATGCTGTTCTGTATTGGAGGAAAAGCTAAATGTCATATTTGCTAGGCTCCCTTTATGGTAGGTCCTGGATGTGACTAGGTCCTCCAAACCAATGCAATCACCTGCGACTGAAAGCCAAAGTGAGGCAGAGGCAGTGCTTCTGAAATACCAATTGTGTCTGCATACAAGCAGTATCAGAAAGGCATTTGATTTTTGGAGAAACATTAGCCATGCATTAGTGTCTCGTCAAGCTGGTGGGTATGGAGAGTCAGGCTCCAGGAATCCACTGGTTGGAATGAGTCATATTAGGCATGGCCTGGTCCTGGAGCTGGTAGAGATAGCCGTTCACCTATTCAATTCACTCAACAAATACTTATTGAGCACCTATCCAATGCCAGACACTCTTCCTGGCCCATGGGGTGTCCATGAACAGAGCACCTTCTGCTCTCTGCTCTTGTGGAGCTTCCCTGCCATCAGTGGTTTCCTGGTCTCGTGGCTTATGATTATTTCCTTCACAGGGGCAGTGACAGGGAGCTCTTGGCCAGGCAGTTCCTGATTGGAGGAACAAACAGCAGTTCCTTTGTGGCCTGGCTCTTGGTCTGACTCTGGACGTCATTTCAGAAAGCCCAATTGAAAGGCTTTCCTCAGTCCTCCTAGAGATTTATAACTTAAATAACACCTTATATTAAATTCCTTCTTGCTCAGGCTATTTAGAGAGAGTATGTTCTCAGCAAAGGGACCCTGACCAATACCAACTACCTTAGAGTGCCCATTCATTCCCACTTTGGCCACCTTGAAAGACCCACACATTCTTTACTGTCTACCAGCTAACATGTCACCTCGGGTTCTCTGACCCCTCTGGTTGTCTGTCCCCCATGCAATTAATTGCTGTTTCCTCTGGCTGCCATAGCACCATAGCAATTTGTAAATGTTTCCTTTGCAGGGTTTATCAAGCTGTAGGACTTGATTTCCTCTCTTGCTCTCCTCCTGTTGCCCACACAACACACAAGACAGGGACTGGGTCTTATTTACTTTGTGCCTTTGATACCTGAGAGTGTTGGGCAAACAAGTCACTCGTGTTTCACTTACTCATATATTCATGAAGGAATCACAAATTTCCTTATTACAAAAATGTTTTTAACTGCATTTATACCCGTCTTTTCCATATAGATTTATTTATACCATTTTAAATATTATAGAAGAAATTATCATTGGATTTTTAGGTTTAGAAATAACATCAGAAATTAGGTAGTCCAGGCTTTTTCTTCAGGTCAGAACAATTTGGTGTCTCATTCCATGTTTAGTGTTCTTTTGCTTTATTCTACAGTTACTGATAAGAGATTAGCCTGACCTTGATCAGGTTTGTAATTTCAGTGAAAACATGTATTGTCTTTGAAGCTCCTCAGGGCTCCCCAGGCTTTGCAGGTGAGAGGGTAATTGGCCGTTGAAGAGCTTCTCGGAGTTCCCTCAAAAGTGCATTTATGGGCCTGGAAATGCAGAGGCGAGGTGTTCTCCATTTAGAGCAAGTGCTTTTGTCAACAAATAGGTTCACGGACACTAGATAAACTGTCAAATATTTGATTCTGATTCCATAAATTATATATCGCTCTCTTCTGCATTATAGTTTTCTTCTGTAAGGTACACAGTGATTCTAAAATAGGAATGCATGTGCTATTATTTATAAAATTGGAGTGCAAACTAGTCAAGTCATCAACAATGTGTTAAAAGAGCCGTTTGTACAGATTTGTCTTCCAGCACTTAAGCTATTTTATTGTAAGCATGTCCTTCCATCTCTCCCAGGAGACTGGACCTCGTGAGAACAAACCTCACATCTTCACGTTAGTAGGTTTAATTCCTGACAAGGTGCTTGGCATAGGCTATATGTTTTATGCTTGTTCACAAAAGTTCTTGGACAGAAATATGTTATCTGCAAGACAACAAAACGACTAAATTTGCCAAATCAAATGACGTGAAACCAATTTCTTTTATTTCCCTTAGACTGAGTTTATTTTTTGTAGAAATAGATAGGTGTTTCCCACTAATTTGTGGATCATCATCTATTTCACTTTAACAAGTTTCTAGAGGCCTTTCCAATATTTCAAGGAAGAGGAGAATTTTGTATTCTCTGTATTAGTTTTTGCAAAGGCTGCTCAGTTCTCTTCTCCACATTGCTCCACGTAGCGTGGAGTATCTAGAGTACAGGCCGCTGAGCACTTTGAAATGACCCCAATTAACAAACTTGACAACTACTTCAACAAATATCATCAAAGCGGAAAAGGTCCTTTTCTGAGTGGTACTTCTGAGAAGTGTGAACTCATCGTGGAAAATATACATAATCACTTACAAACGAATCATCTTGAAAATGAGTCCTACACAAGTTAGATATCAAACACTGTGGGTCTGACAGAGCACACACTTGTGACCTCTAATGAGTGTAATATGACCCCGTTCATGGTGGCAGCCGTGGTTGACGGCAGGTGCTGGGAATGAAGACCAATGACTAGGAAATACAGTTGTTCAGGAGGACTTTCAAGTGAAGCTCATGACGATGATTCCTGCGTGCTTTAGAACAGGAGGAGAGAGCTGTAAGGACATTTCTTGATCTAAATTCAAAGACATTGCAAACTTTAGTGACATAATGAAAAACAGGAATCAAATTTAGTACTTGGGTACGTAGCTCAATCTTTTCATCTTATTTCCCGAGTGAGTTGAAGCATAGACAATAGGTCATTTGTGGATGAATTCTAGATATTCCAGGGAATAATACACCTTTTACTTCTCAGACCAGCAAAAGTAAAAAGACAATAAGAATTCTTTTTCCGCAAGAAGCTCACCTCGATTACAAATACATATTGCCCATTAATAAGAGCCTCCATACACTTTAACATCATATTGAAGAACTAGGTCTTACAAGCAATTAATGTGTTAACTTGATTAATTAATGCAGAGAATATTCACGATTTTCCGCCTTGGAAGAGACTGATTCTGTCATTGCTTTAATAGAACTCTGCTGGAAATCAAACACCATTTTTATTCTAGGGAATGATTACTGTGTCTTGTTTAATTCTCCCCTAACAAATGTCAGCACTAATGTATTACAGATTATTCAGTCAATTTGATGGTTCCAGGTGAAAGAAAGGAACACAAATCTCTTCTTTTAGTGTAAAAAGGGTCAGCTGGATGACTTCCCCTGCAGGAGCCGAGATGAGGCTTGACATGAATCAATCAAGAAGGCTCAGTTTTACAGTTATAGTGCCTAATGCCTAAACATGAGCGGACGGGTGGAAATTAGCACCCGATTATGAGCATACATGATCTTCCCCTGGAAGACAATAATATTGGCATTAAGCTTCTCAAGAGGGAAGATGCTGCTGGTTTTTAATATGTCTTAAATTATGTCAGGAAAAACACTGGAACATCACACAAAAGCCACAGTCAGTGTCTATTGCTATCTCATAAAGCTGGAGATCTTTACAACAATATTGACACAGGAGCTGGCAAGCAAATGTCAGCCAATATAACATATGAAATACTTAACGTAACCAATTTTCAGCTGTCAATCAGCAGGGAATAATGACTGATGCAAGGAATCAATACACCACAATTGAATTCCAGCTCACAAACTTGTTTCGTTCTGTGCTATAAAAGACTGTCAAATGTCACACCCCAAGAGATGCAACAGGATTCCAAAGATTTATTTATTTCAAGCTCTGAAGTCTATTAGCAATAGTGCTCCTTTGCTATTGGAAATAGAGCTTCGGTGACATTAAATTTTCAGAAATGACAACTCTTGTTTTTGACAAATTAATGATAGGACTTTCTTAGTCCCATATTTATTTATTTTTTGCCAACATGAAGTACAATTATACTCAGCCAATTCCTGGGATTTCAGAAAGCAAATATTTGACATAACTTGTCAAGTAAACTGCTCACAGAGCCAACCTTTCTTAAACAAGTTGTCCTATACGTTGTAAATAAATGGAAATTGCATATGACAAACCTTAAGCTTATGTTAAATCCAAACTTTAATAGTATGCAAATGTTTAATAACAAATTAAATCTATAAATTTAATCTTCCTTGAATGACAATATTAAATTCTACTTCGCTGTATGGTTAACTTTTCGGAAAAAAAATAATGAATCCATGTGAAAAAAACAAAACAAAACAAAACTGTGTTATCCAGAACACCAGGAACTTATTTTATCTTATTGTATAGCAGCAATTTTAAAGTCGATAGTCTGAACCGATTTTTAAAAAGGTATTCCAGTATTAATTAAGCATTTTTGAAATGTAACTTTGATATGATGGAATAATTCCAGAGATGCTTGTTATAAACATAGAAAAAAATAAAGCATAGAAAATTGCTATCTACCCTTTCCTAGCTATTCCAAGAACATTTTTTTTCTTTTCAGCCCTATTATTTTATATTTTACTAAATATTCTTCCTGAATCAAAGAATAAAAACATAAATTGTTAATTTAATGAAAGAAAGAACAATATGTCAATGGTGATCCCCTAGCAAGCATTCTTTTTCCCTTTAGGGCCAAGGAAAATATGAGTCACATACTCCTCTGAGGAAAATGAAGCATTAAGCTACTTACCCCTCAAGATCCAGTTATACATAGCAGACATGTAGCAGTTTTTCACATCACCAATGGCTGTAAAGACAGGACAAAGTGAAAGCCTGCTACTCTTTGGGCAGGAGCTCATGGAGGCATCTGCTAAAGGGGCACAATTATCACCAGCACTCTTATTTGGTCAAACTCTTGCCTGTGGCCCTTTTCTCAGCTTTTTTTTACACAGAGCGCCAGTATGGTGGGCTCATATATTGGGAGAACTCAGCACCCTGCAAGAGCTTATGCCTAGGGTAGATTTTATGATCTCACATCAACTCCATTATTGAGTTGATCTGACTTAGTATGAAATATTTTAAAGAAAATTATTTTCCCCAGATGTATTTGGCATAAAAAAAAAAAGATAAAACCCAAATAGAACATGTTGAGAATCTGTTTGTTTATGAACAGAGCAGCAAGAAGCCTACATTGTTTATAAATGGGAATAAAAAAAATACTGTTAAGGCAGAGTTACTCATGTGGTTGAGTGGGCTGATTAAACTCAGAGAGAACATCTTGGGCAGAGCTGCTGTATCCTTCATTTGTTCTTCACTGAAAATGATAACATTGAACTGTAAAAGTTGAGATTGAAAAGCCACTAGTGTGTTGTCTAATTTCAACTGCAGAAGCTGCTGTGCTCTCTTGGTGACTTTATGAGGGAATAAGATTATAGGTCACCAAGAGCTTCTTTATTTCCCACCTGTAGCTTCTAACAACATTTTATTAAGGATTTTCCCATCTTCTTTCTCTGACCTATAGGGGTTGAAATCCTAACAGCTATTACAGGACCTTGACCAAATGGTATTAACATAGATTAGTGACTGTGAAATGAAGCAGCTTTTTATCAGAGCTCTATTTATGGGTGGCTACTAATATTTTTACTGTGCTAATAAGATAAACATAGTATATCATTATGTAAATAAAAAAGAGCCCTTAATACAATGGAACACTTAGAGCTTCATGTTTGCTTCCCAGAGATTCACACCAAGCTATTGTTATTTGAAGGTTTAATGTTAATTTGTAAAACAAACATGTCGGAGAGTCGTCCATAAATACCTTCTTGACAGGCGGTTGCTTCCTGGCTTGTTTAGATGGTTTTTTAATTGCTCGCTCACTGACTAGATCTCCAAAATAAGAACTAAGGGGAGAATTTTAAGTTCATATAGGTATAGCATACACTCTTATTGGAAGATATAAATTCTTGTTTTCAAGAATTGTTTTTGAGACAAGATGTATGCTTTCTTGCCTGGATAGTTTTGAAGAGTAATGAGATGATATTTGCAGGCCACTTGGAGAGCTAGGAAAGGTGCTAAGTACCCAGTACTATCATTGGTCTTCACTTAGAGATATACTTTAACTGAATAAATGTAAACACAATAGAACAAGAACACCCTGTTCACCACTCTGCTAGACTGAAAATTGGAGGCAACACATGGGTCATTGGAATGTCTGAGGTTTATATATTCCTGTATTCCTTTATGCCAAAGCCAATGCTGCTTTTTTTTCTTTTTCAAAGAAACAATGTATTTTCCAGACATTATCTCATTAATTCTAAATCATTTTCGTTCCAGACACAGTCAGGTTAGACTATCTCGAGGTTTTTTAGGCTCTTAGGTTTAATTTCTAAAATTGTTGACAAACTTTTACTACTATTAGGCAAATTGATTGTCGAGTACACTTTATTTTTTGCTGCTAGTAAAATGTGAGAAAAAAAAAATAAAGTTCCATTTGTTCTGCAGTCAAATGGAGGATTTGAGAACACTCTGACAATAATTGTGTTTATACGAAACAGATCAAAAAGAGTCAATCTGGTGTTTTCAGCTGTCTTAATGACAAAAATCAGATTGTCTGCACAGCTGATTCAATCAATAGTGGAGAAATCGGTTGATATGGCAAAGAGTGATTGGAAAGAAAACCAGTGGATTCAGTACAGTCCTGGCCCGTTTATCTAAGAACCAAACGTCTAATGTGTTATTTGCATTGAGGCGTTCCTCTGCTCTGCATTTGTCCTTGTGAATGTATATATATAAGTCTAATAGAGAAACAAACATACATTGCCTAGGATGTCCTTGATTATTAAAATGGATCAGATTGAAAAGCCACCAAAATTTGGCCAAAACTTAGCTTTTTAAAATTTGGATTATGTGTTATTAGAAAAATTCATTAGGTAAGAAGGGTAAGAACTAAATAATGACATTAGGGACATGTTTAAAAGGCATGTATTTAACATAAAAGGAGATGAATATTCAAAACTAAGTTGATTTTATTTTAGATACTTTCTCTAGCCTCTCTTTGTCCTCTTCTTTTTTTATATAATATAATCCTTATAGGAAAATCCCGTATTCAAATCTGTGCATCTTCTTAGGGTGTAACACGATTGAAATGCAGATGTCAAACTGGGTAAACCCAGTGTTATGGGTTGAACTGTGTCCCCACAAAAGATGTTGAAGTCACAACCCGCAGTTCAGGTGAAGGTGACCTTATTTGAATATAGGGGTTTTTGCAGATGATCTAGTTAAGATGAGGTCATTAGAATAGGGCATAATCCAATATGATTGTGTCCTTAATAAGAGAAGGGGAATTTGGACACAGCTACCCACAAAAGGAGAACACTTTGTGAACGTGAAAGCAGAGATCACGTGATGTGTCCACAAGCCAAGGAACACCAAAGACTGCCAGCAAGTCACCAAAGGCTAGGGGAGAAGCATGAAACAGATTCCCCCTCCCTCAGAAAGAACCAACCCTGCCAACACCTTGGTCTCAAACTTCTACCCTCAGTATTATGAGACAATAAAGTTTGGTTGTTTAAGCCATCCAGTTTGTAGTACTTGTTATGGCAGTTTTAGCAAACCAATACCCCCAGTAATCATGGACCAGTATACATTATCAAACCTTTACTTTTACTTTTTATCCTTTGATTTATGATAAAAAGACAAAAGAATAAAGTCATCTGAGGATCTTCAAGTCTGCTGTGAATTGCATCTTTCCCTGAACATATGTCTGGGGCGATGATGTAGTCCCAGTCCTGCTTGAGAGTGTGACATAGAGGGTCAGAAATTACACAACATTCTAGGTCTTGTGCGGAACAAGACTTTACATATCCTTGGGCAGTATTCTACGAGTGTCCTTCGAGGAAGAGAGAGCAAAAATTTCTTCCTTGAGACTTGACATTGGAAATATAGCTCTTTCTTAGCTGCTTTATCAAAATGGAACCAAAATTCTCACCAAAATGCAGTGGCAAAACTAACTGAGTCAAATTAGTCAGAAAGCCTGCATGGGAAAGACATAGCCCCATTAGTACCCTCTACAAGGAAACTGGGCCATCTGAGTCAGAATTACTTTAGAAGACAAGATAGCACAATGACCTTGTGTTTGTGTCGGAAAACGAGCCCCTTTGACTGTTAAGTACCTGATGCCAGTGCCTTGATGGAATCGATTTATTGCTCACCAAAAAATATTTTTCCTCCAACACTAAATACACAATTTGAAATTAAACTGACTGACCAAAAAAGGAAAATATACAGTGGACTCCCTAGATGAAAGGAATATTCTTATAGGTTAATATTTTTTCAGTCTTACTGTAGGAACACTACATAAGCACAGATTTATTTAATAGGCCCATTTCCCTCATATTTGGTTATTATTTTGAGATCAGACCTCCCAATGAATTTGTACATTATTAAACACTGGGGAAAATGTGAAATCTGTTGCTATGTAAGAAATATTCTAAAGCCTCTCTCTCTCTCTCTCCCCCCTCCCTCCCTCTCTTCCTTCCTTCCTTCCCTCTTTCCCCTTCCCCTCCCCACCCCACCCCCACTTTATTTCTAAGTAGCCCTCTGTCACAGGTGAGACGTCTTGGGATAGCACAATAAACTTGGAAAAACAATGACATCAGCGAAAGAAGAAGGACAGCACTTTCAGTCCTCTGATTGGTAGTCTGATATAATTACCCTTCAAACCAAACTTCCTGTCCATATACTTAGCATGCAATATATATTGGGTTTAAAATGATACTTTCAAAGCCCCTTTGCAATGCCAAGAGTACCATTATGTAGCCTATTCTCTTTATTAAAAGATAATACTAAAAGGTTATGTACAGGCAAAAGATTAAATTGTTTAAAGTAAAAATATGGGTCCTTTACAATTGAATTCTTGCCTGCATTTTATAAAACTAAAATGAGTTTATTTTGCTAAGTCAAGCAGTAAAAAGAAGGAAATACTTCTCTTTTACAGCCATGTACCTCTAAAACCACTGTCCAGGAATTTTCCAGCACTAACATTTTTGGTCTGCAGAGACCAAAAATATGCAGATAAAGTTAGTCCCAGCAAAGATTCCACAATGTAACCAAGCTTTCTTTACATACACAGGGAAAATCAAGCTCATAGATTTAATTCAGATTTCAAAAAATGTGGCCTCATAAAACTGTCATTCAGAGATCAGTAAGGGCTCTGCTTTATCTGCTTAGTGGTGGATATTAACAGCTCCTCTGGGCAGACAATGGTCAACATAGTAATTAGCCAGAAAACTGTGACCACTTGCACTGGGTTCTTTTTCCTATGAAAATATTGATACTTCATGAGGTTTTATCTGATGCATGGTGACTTACTAAGACGTGAAAGAAATCAGAAAAAACCTTGAAATCAGGAGGTACAACAAAATTAGAGACTTGCCCACATTCCAATAGGTATTTATTAAGTACTTAGAAGATATTCCAAAATTTTTCTATAAGCCACAGAAATTTCTCCTCCTTTACCAAACACAGAATTGTCGTAAAACCCAGTAAACTTCATTTTGAAATGTCGCGTTCCAAAGAGAGCATCTCAATGTTTGGCGAATATTCTAGTCGGCTATTGAAGAGTCTTTGGTTTGGGCTCCTTGAATGACAGTAGTCAGATGACGTTGATGGACTGTCTGGGTTGGTTTGCCTTGTTGGGAGTAATATCTGATTAATTTACAACATAGCATTTATATATTGCCCCAAAACAATCTTTTTTACCTCATGTATTCTTTCTATCTTTATTGGAGTATAATTGCTTTACAGTATCGTGTTAGTTTCTGCTGTACAACAGAATGAATCAACTGTATGTATACATATATTTCCATATCCCCTCCCTCTAGAGCCTCCCTCCCAACCTCCCTATCCCACGCCTTTAGGTCTTCACAAAGCATCAAGCTGATCTCCCTGTGCTCTGTAGCATCTTCCCACTAGCTATCTACTTTACATTTGGTAATGTGTATATGTCTGCTACCTCTCACTACGTCCCAGCTTCCCCGCCCTCCTCCCTCCCTGGTGTCCTCAAATCCATTCTCTCTGTCTGCATCTCTATTCCTGCCCTGCCACTAGGTTCATCAGTACCATTTGTCTAGATTCCATATATATGCATTAGCGTATGGTATTTGTTTTTCTCTTTCTGATTTACTTCACTCTGTATGACATAGTCTAGGTTCATCACGTGTTTTTAAAGAAAGTTGTCATATCAGTCACAAGTTATATATGATTAAAAGCAATCATAATTCATTTAGAAAAAAAGAGTCACCAAATTTAGGTATCACCTGCCAATTTTGCTCATTTAAAAATCCTCTTTATTGTATGCTAACTCATATACACGGAATCTAAAAAAAAATGGTACTGATGAACCCAGTGACAAGACAAGAATAAGGATGCAGATGCAGAGAATGGACTGGAGGACATGAGGTTGGGGGGGGCAGGGGGTGAAGGGGAAGCTGGGACGAAGTGAGAGAGTAGCATAGACATATATATACTACCAACTGTAAAATAGCCAGTGGGAAGTTGCTGTATAACAAAGGGAGATCAACTCAATGATGGGTGATGCCTTAGAGGGCTGGGAAGTGGAGGGTGGGGGGGAGTCACGGGAGGGAGGGAATATGGGGATATGTGTATAAATACAGATGATTGACTTTGGTGTACCTCAAAAACTGGTACAAGAGTGTAAAGAATTATATTCCAATAAAAAAAAAGTGGAAAAAAAATCCTCTTTAGCAATATTACAATTAAATACCATTTATTATTTTTCATGTTAATAAATTCTAGATAGCAGTAAAACTTCTCTGTTTTATATATATGATGATATCATGAACCTTGATTTCTTCTGTTGTGTAAAAGTATTATAAAGATATTTAAAACCAAAGAGTCTTAGACTTTCAGATTTTAGAGGTCAGAACTTTCTCATTTTAAAAAGTGGGACTGGGAAAGAACCAGGAACAATGTAGTTGCTAACTTATTTTGCCAAGGTTAAGGACATTATTTTTTAAAAAATGTGTCCCATATCACTACTGTTTTAGAAAAGAGTCACTTTATTACAGCAAAAAATTAGGAAAGCAGATTCTTGGACTAAAAGGTTTTTCACAAGACAGAATAGTCGACAACTTTACCACAATATACATAAGAATCTTGTCTTATTTTCCTCATTTTGTCCTCAACTTATGAAGACTTGCTCAAAGCCATCCCTGGTCTAAGAACTGGTACCTGGGAGCCACAGCATCTCATTTCCTTAAGGGGAGAAAGAAAATGAAACATAAATTCTACACTTTAGAAAAGACTTGTTCTGAATTAAGGATGCCTGCTTTAACTCTTTGGCTAGCTGGCCATCCATTCACAGTTATAATACTTGGATTATTTGAACAGACAAACTTCTCACACTTTCTTTCCTTGAAGGAGCAAGAAAATGTACATGGCTGTTCTAGATGTGTCTATTCAGACTTGGGACGTAGGCTGGCTGCCCCCTGGAAAAATGGTTTGTATTTTTAGGAAAGAGCAAAGAAGAACATGTTGACTATAGTAGATAATCTTCAAAATCTCTCAGCTTTACCTTCATATATTTACTTTGATTTTGGGAGCCCCCAAAAATGAATCCCCCACTAGTGACAGTCCTTGGATGAGTGATGCCCCAAAACTTCTAAAATTATTTTGCATTTTTTTCTTTTAATTTTTAAGATGATGTGAACTAAAACTTGTATTTATTTTAGACTAAAAATACAATAGATAATTTCTCTGGTTGCCATAGTCAGGAAAAAACATGAATATACTTTTCTTTTTATAGAGTTTCTTTCTCCTGTTAGGGGAGAAATAAAAAGAGTAAGATGTATGTATTTTGTATTTTTCCATTTTAGTTTTTCTTTTATTATACTTCTGAAATAAAATAGGATAAATGTGTGAGATGTGTTTTTACACTTACTGTCCTAATGTAAAGTGTAATAGGAGTTTAGTACTTAAAATGATGAACTATAATTTAAGAAATGTTGATTCCATAGCTTATACGTTGACACCTTTCTTTCTAAAATTCCAAAATAAACTTTAACAGCATTAAAATTACCTGATTTTTTTCCTCACTCAAATTTTAAAATAATATATAAAATAGTATAAAATTAATGAAATCCATAAAACACAGGATTTGTAGCATTGCATCTAAAATTCAGAATCCTACCAAATTTGTGCTATTAAAAATGTTCTTTATCTCAAGCAAACCTTTGGCAAAACTGTTTCAGAAAATGCAGAGTGACAGGATGAATTTTCTCCTTCTTTCAAATCATGTTACTTTTGTGGTTTCCGTCAAGACCTAAGCGTTATTCCTTCAATGTGGCAATAAAGAACAGTAGCATTTATTCAGTGGAGAAACTGTTTTCTTTTTAATATTCAACTCATAAAACTATGTAAAGAGATGATAGAAGTTTGACAAACTAATTAGAACTAAGATATTTTAAGTTGAAGGCGGAAAAACTCTAACATGCGTGTGTTACTGGGTCATAAATTTTTCAGACACAAGTAAAAGGAGTTATACGAATACAGTTCAATGGCAGTGATGTTGAAACTCTTCTTACCCCTCAGATAACATGATAAATGAGGGATAGCTACTAGAAGTATCTTATCACATATTTTGTAATATCATGGGTCTTTCAAAGGATAATGTACTAGATCTGTAAGAAAAAATATAGCAGTGATATTTAGCACTCTTCGAGAGACCTTCAATCCAAGAAGAAAAGACATTTTATGAACTCTGAAGCTCATTAATCTTCATAAGGTACTGCTGAGTTAGGTGGCAAATGTTACTCTTCTCAGTTCATAGACGACTGAACTGAAGCACCAAGAGGTTAACTGATTTTTCCAATTCACAAAGCAAGTCACAGCACAAAGGGAGGTCACATAGAATTCTTGACTGTTGGTTCACATGGGGCTCTACTCTTTGGAAAAATACTTTATTAAATAAGCACTTATTGATTATAATTTACCGGGTAATTGCCATTTTGCAGTTGTCCAACTATTTTGCTCATGACACAATTATCGCTCTCTAAAAGGACAAAACTCTCAGATTTACCCCAAAACTATAATAATTTGGATCATTGCAGGTGAATAATCAAAGGAAAAATTCCAGACTGCTTTTAGCCTAGTGAAACTATTAAAAATATATGAATATTTTGAAAAAATTGAGTTTGTTTTCAGCAATAAGTAAAATAAACATGACATTTAATGCACCCTCTATGAGAAAGTCTTCAAATGTAATATATGGGAGAAAGTTACATGCCTTTTTACTTATTGTCGCTAATGCAAAAGCAAAAGTATAACTGATTTTTTTCAAAATTAGGGGTGGTAGAAAAAGGTAGGAATTCTACTTAAAAGAACATATTTGCTGTGATATTATAAAGCTAAGTGATGGGTATATAGGGGTTCCTTTTTATTATTTTTCTACTATTGTATACATTTTAAATTCTCTGTGGTAAAATATTAAAGTATTTAGAACAGCTTATAGAACATGTAAAAATTATTATTATTCAAAGTAAAAATTGAAGGATACACCTTTAACAGTGGACATAAATTTGATGTGTCTGACCAGTGATCTAGAGTGTTATTTAATACCAAAAGCTATTCAGATGAATAGAGTTCCCAAGTTGTAAATGTTGAAAGATGATCTCATATGTCAGCTTTTTTTTTTAATGACAAAATAGAAAGAAGTAAAATAGCTTGTTCAACATTAAATAGTCAGTGTGGGCCTAGAGAATTCTTTAATTATGTTTGTGGGAATGTGGGGACCCTGTTGGCTGTATAGTTTCAGACAAGAGTAGGCTGTCTGAACAAATCCCAACATCCTCATTTACACAGATAAAAGTGAAATTTTAATCAGTTCAATTATGTCAAAAAATTAGGATAAAGAGAAGAGAAAGGGAGACAAGAAGAAGGAAGGAAGGGAGAAAAAAAAGGAGAGAAGAAAGGGTGGGAGGTAGAGAAGAACCCAGTGTCTTATGCTGGACAGCAGGGAGAGTTCATAAACTTTATCCTTCATCTTTTCTTCTCTCTTCTTTCCCATCTCCTTATGTTTCCTGTTTATCACTTGAACTGTTGTAATGGTATACTTATGAATTCTTTCACTCTCTGTTTCCTCTAGCTTCAGTCTATTTCACACACACTGCTAGAGTCACTTTTCTAAATGCAATTCTGATCATATTAAGTCCCTTACTCACAAACTTTCAAAGGTCTTCTATTTTCCACCAAATTAGGGGAAAAAAAATCTCACCTGGGAATCAAAAATCCTTCACAGTATGACGACTACCTACTTTTCCAGCTGCATTTCTAATTCTTCTACCACTTGATATTCCATGTTTTAACCAAACTTAACCTACTTATTTCCTGTATATGACTGAGCTCTCAAGTCACGCATATATGCATAGACAAGTCCATATTGGGCATCTGCCAATTTAAGTGCCTGGGATGACATGTTTTCTTATCCTTTTGCCACAGCTTTTGCCTTTTGTTCCTTGGACTTCGTAACTGGTTCTGATTCTCAGTCCACAGAAGTGATGAGAGATGTCTCATTAGTAGATATGGAACAGGGAACTCTCTCATTTCCTGGTAATCTTCGCTTTGTTTCCTCTGCTAAGCCTACTTTTGAAACAACTAGAAATCCATCATTTTTGTTCATTGCAAGTACAGCCATCTTCTTTAAGTAACAGTATTTCAGGTTTTTTGCTTTGGGGAATGAACTCCCCCCTACTCTCAGTTCATGGGATGATAAAACAAGGAGGCATATAATGTGGAATTCATTGACTTAACGTACACAGGGGAAGGCAGTGATGGTCACTATTTTGGTCATGTGGTCAAATGGTAATGTCTTTACCATGGAACACAGATAGTAAGACAACTAAGGTTAGAATTTAGGGAACTGGTAGAAAAAATTCCGAGGCCCCTTCTCTCTGTAAATAAATATATCTTTATGGCTTAGAGCCTGGTAATATTGATGCTTGGATGATCAAAAAATTAAAAAATGAGTCCCAGGCTTTAGTTAGTTTCAACAAAGTTGGGAAGATGGGAATAAAAGTGTGAAATTATACTGGGACTTGGAGAAAGCCCCCCCCACATTTTCCTACAATGTATTTCCCCTTCCAATCAAAGGAAACCATTGGCACTATTGTAAAGAGACATATATTGAAATACAGCCTCGTGTAAAGGGGCAAATTAATTACCAACACATTTCATGCTGTGGTTGTACATGGTCTGAGGCTAGGGACAAGCAGAAAGGGCTCAGACCTTAGACACTGAGACCCTCACACTGCTAGGATCTAGATTCAAGAATTATGATACTGCAAGATCTCTGTCTTAGTTACTAGTTTATGCAATTGGATGAATGCAAGTAGAGAGAAAGTCCACAAACATTTGGAAAATTGTGTTATCTGGGAAACCCCATTTTGATTTTCCTTTCCAATATTATCTCCATACCCCAAATTCCATATCTTTGGGGTGGGGCCAGTTCAATATTTAGTTTCCAGTTCAGACGCCTGATTGACTCAGATCTGGTCAATCAAATTTCCACATTGCCTTGACCTCAGCGATTGTGTCACAGATGGATACATGACCCAGAGAGGTCAATAATATGAGAGGTAAAAATTCTTCTTCTGTCATGGTTGATAAACTAGAAGAACTTAAGTTTAGAGTTTCTGGATGCCACTTAGAAAATTTTGCTTGAAGTGAAATCAACACAGTAAAGTAGATCTGAGATTCTGGGAAATGGAAAAAGCTTAAGAACTGAAAATATTGTTTGAACTTGTGAATTATCCATACATGAAGACAATTCTACTCATGAACTTTTATATGAGCGAATATATTTCCTTTTTCAATTATGTCAATTTAGATTCTGTCTCCAATAATAGAAATACAATAATTACTACATAAACAGAATTGAACTGAATTAAATTGAATTGAGATTGTTTCCATTGCCACAACTCAGCAGATTAAAAAGACTCATCCATTTGATTGAAGATACACCTAACAAAACTTAATTATAGATTCTAGTCTGGGATATTAGTAGCCCTTGATAATCTTTTCTAATTCCCTCTCTAATACTTAAGAAGCAACAAAATTAGTGAACTCAAAATGACACTGAAAATTAGCACTGAATATTATTCTAGTGCCAGAATCTGGGAAGAGTTTCTACTAGCAGCAGAGTTGATAGAACAAACTGAAAAACACCAGTCATGATGCACCACAGAATAAAAACAATCCCTATTACCTGAAAGTGAATGGAAATATTTGTCACCCACTATTTCCTATTTCTGAAAAACAGGTTCTAAACTAACTTGAAAACTCTAGAGGCATCTTCTATACTGCCTCTGTTCCTCTATTTCCTTATTCTTCAACCCTACACATCCCTGTTAGTGTATTCTCTGTGAGTAAATGTTCTATAGGTAGAAAGTTAGATGGAATACCAAAGATTTGTTGTCAACCTGAGTTCTAGGAAGTAGGATACAAGAAACTGTCATCTCAGGATATCATAACTTCACAAGATACGTGCCTACCAAGGTCAAATTTGGAATAGGAGTTGTGTGTTTCTGCTTTATTTCCAGCTTTAGATCTAAAAATATTAAACATGCACAGAGAATGAATGTGGATAAGATTCCATACTTGATTGACTAACACATTTATGTGTATTTGAATTTAATGTTCTCATTAATGAGATTTCCTCTAGTTTTAGAATAAGTAAAAAAGAAATAATACACCATGATAAAAATAAGGCATGGCCGATTAGAAGACTAAGAGAAGGAAAAGACCTCACAAAATGAAATGCCACAGACTGTAGGAATATTTTATAAAATTGTCATCCTCTATGTACAAAAAAGAATCTATGGTTCTTTGATATGGAAAGAAAAAACAAAAGGAAAAGTTGGATAAAACTAAAAACAACACCATGTTGTAAAAAAGTTTACTGAAACTAAGTAGGATTACACGAAAACTAAAAATTTAATAGCAATATAAAAGTATTACTAGAAAAATTAAAGAATAGGATTTCTGCTTTTCTAAGTTTTGGCTGACCTCTCAATCTTTGACATTAGATTTTTCTAATACTGTTTTTTTTTCTTTTCAATTCAGAGCTACTGAATAATGGATCACGGAAGGAAAAGTTGAAGCAGGAGTTTGACAAGTATGAGGAGAGGATGATGACATCTCTGTTGTATGTAAACCAAGATTTCTACTGATTGAGAGTCTTAGTTCAATCTTAGTGGGTTATATGTTCCCCTGAAGGATAAAGACCTCAAAGAGAAATAAGTGGGAATTGATTTCTATTATTGTATCTGACTTGCTTTTGGGGGAAAAAAAATCAACACCAAATTCATAGAACCAAAGAGTGGAATGGTGATTGCCATAGGCAGAGGGGACAGGAAAATGGGGAGTTACTAGTCAGAGGGCATAAGGTTTCAGTTAATCATGATGAATAAGCTCTAGAGATATGCTGGGTACATTGTAGCCACGGTCAACAACAATGTACTGTATACCTAATTTTTTCAGAAGGTAGATCTTATGTTAAGTGTTCTTACCACAATAAGATAACAAGGGAACATTTTTTTAAAGAGAAGAGTGTTGAGGAAAAAAAGACAAAAGTACCTGGAACAAGAGGGACTTAATACATAATTGAACGTAACTGTCTTTTGTTACAATTGAGTTTTATAGACTGAATAGGCAAAATTTCAAAATTAATAAATCTCAATCCCAAACAGACTTACCAGAAATGAGACAGGAGAAAAACTGAAAGGTACATTGTCGGTAATGAGTTAAAATTAAGGAATCAAGAGAGGGGGTGGCAAATATTATAGTAAGAGTTATGATGATGTGCGTTAAATTAGTAGTGGGATTAAGTCAAGATATTCATTAGATATTTATTCTTAAAAGTGTTTAAAAATTTTTAGATATAAGCCTAAAAACAGAATGGATAATGGAAAAATAAAATGTTAATAATGATAGTCCTATTCCTAATGCCACCCGCCCCCCCCCCCCCCCAAACTTGGAAACTGAAGGAAGGTGGTGACAAGATATGGGAAGAGTACAGATAAATTAGTATTGTCTCAAATTATACAATTCCTTCTTGATTTCAATAAATAAATTTTTAAAAATATTCTTTAAAAATAAAATGACTAGTAGAGTTTCTAAAAATTAAAAGTATATTTCTGAAAGTGCTAAAGATTTAAGAAGATGGAAAAGCAAAGGAGTCAAAAACAAACAAAAAGCAAGAAAACATTAAAATAAAATTTTAATGACATTAGAATGCTGCATTATTTAGTAAAGCAAGCAGGCTGTGAAAATAAATATATGGTATAGACTCAATTGTTAAACTTAAGAAGAAACATCTAAAATGTTAGTGGTGGTTGTATTTGGCAGTCAAATTATAAATTGTTTTTTTGTATGTGATTGTCTTTGTTTTATGCATGGAGTACAAAATTACTTTTGTAATCAAAAGATAAGCTTTATTTTTGAAAACGAGCAGAAACAAATGTGGCCACCAATGTAGACTAATTCTAGATTGTGTAGCAGAGAAACAGAGTTGAGGAAATTTGAGAAGAACTTAAGTGTTCTAAGCAAGAATTTAGAAGTATATAAAAAGATGTATGTATTTGCGGGGCAAGAAAGAGGAGAAGTTTAGCTTATATTTGCAGCTGTGTTTTTCTGAATTTAAACACTGCTCCTGGGAGTACAACTTAAATGAAGAGAAAAGCATGATTGACCTTAATAAAATAATAGAGTTTATAAAGTCTATCTTCTGATTGCATCAATTCCTTTTGCTTTTTGTTCTTATGCTATATCCGATACACTTGGGCACCCAATGGCCAAAAGCCCATGAGAGACATTAAGCAGCAAAGAAAAATAGAGCCCTAATCACAGTATAATTAAAAAGAGTGTTAAAATATAATAGAAGGTGAGCAATTTCAACAAGAATTGGATTTTTCCAATCTACCTTCTTTTGGAAATATCATATATTGAATTATTAAGAAAAAAAATTCCTGCCTTTGCTTTGCCAGTGCCTTGACAAGTATCTAAGAATCAAAACTACACGTTTCATATTTCTTCCCACACCAAAATATCTTTTACATGATTCATTTATAAGCTTTAACATTTAAGTAACTGATCAAATGTTTCAACCAGGCCTTACCAAGAGTAATGTCAGTTAATAATGCTCAGTGTCTTAAATTAGATTAATTTGCATCTTTGGGTAGGAGGGGAGTAATTTTGGAGAAACTAAAGCTTTCTCATCCTTACTGTGTTTTGGCCTAAAGCTTATGAGTCACACAGAGTAAGCAATTCTCTCTGCCCCTTTTTCCTTTCTTTGTTCATATGAAGCCAGTGAAGTTTATGGATTCCTTTTGAAAAGAATTATCAAAGTCATTCCAAAGATGGGCATATAGAGGTCAGTGTTTGGGGGCTGGCATAAAGTAACTTTCTTTTGCTACTATCTGTTCCACAGGGCTCCGTCTATGGAGAGCATTCGTATCTTCTGCTAGGTATAGGACTTCTTGCAATTTACTTAATCTTTCTAAAATAAAGGAATTAGACTATATTTCTTCATTTGTTCATTTAATCTTTCCACAAACTTTTATTTAGTGCTAAGTATGTGTCAGCCATTTGCTAAGAGGTGAGGATATAAATAGGAATAAAACAAATTTCTACCCTCATGGATTTTATGGTCCAGTGGTGTATGATTTCAAAAAGTCTTTATATTCCACCATTTATGCTTCTATTTGCTCTCCTACAAATGAGTTAGAGGGTGTTCAGGGAGAAATTGGAAAGGCAGGTGAGATACCTACTGGAATTTGCCATGGATGTCATCTCTTCCTGTCAGTCCTTTACGGAATAACTCCAAGAATTACAAAAGCAAAATCTGGCCAAAAGGGAGCTCTGTCTGCCTCCAGGGGTCAGTCTCTCCTTGAAAATCCTCCTCCGAATCGCCTAAAGCCACTTCTAAGGATCGCAGACTCTCAGGTAGGAAGAAGCCTTCAAGAATTTTATTTGCATAGAGACACCAGTTTTAAGTTTTCTTTCAAACGTGAACTGAATCTCAAGCAAGTCTCTCCCTTTGATTGAGATAGAGGGGCTTGTGAGGGTGTGTGTGATTTGTACGTTTACATGAACTTTCATATGTCTTTGAAACCCAGACAAAGATTTTTGCCTTAGGCCACTAAGGGAGTGAATATCACAAAAGGGATTAGCATGCTGTACTTCATAGCATCACATCTCGTATTGGGGTATTAGATTATACTTTTAATTTAAATAACTTCACATATGTCCAATTCAAGTCCAAATCATGAAGGCACATGACTGAAAAGAGAAACAAGATGGACTTTAATTTGAAGTGAATCTACTAGGATTGTGTATTTGGAAGACAGCACAAACTCGCATGTTCAGTACAAACATTCTAACCCTACTAAGAGACGCTGCACAACCACAGGTGCATGCCATTTAAGATCTGCCTGCTGCTTCTTGTCCTGAAAACTCACTCAGCAGTTAGCAAAATGAAAGCATTTTCTTTCTGGAATTTTGACTTTTGAGGCGGGAATTTAATTTGCAAAACTGCCTGCAACTAATTAGAAGGAGTAGTCACTGTTGGTTTGAAATGGGTTATCTCTGAGAGAATCACACTTCAGATTGTCAAACAAGCGTTTATATTCTGATTTTGAAAAAGCACCTCCCCCCATTGTAAATGCCTTCTCTGTTCAGCCGATTGATGCTCATTCAAATTAATGGAATCTGAAACCTGAAGCCACACAACTGAAGATGATTGGTACTCCAAGGTTAGTTTCATACATAGCTGCTTTATATTAGAGTATTTTTGAAAGGATTCTTATTCCTTTTTCCATGATCGTCTCATTTCTTTTGCTTCTGACCACTCTTTCTATGGTGTAATATACAACCAAAGAAGTGATGATTTACGTTTAGTGAATAAATTTAAAATATTTTTTAGTTCACCAGACATGTATTTATGTTGAGCATTTTCACCAAGACTCTTCACAGTTAATTTCATGTTTGTAATCTATTAACAGTTGTGTCATAATTGGAGGAGATATAGCTATGATCCCGCCAACTTTCAAGCAAAGTTCTATATGCCTGAATCTTAGAACTTTTTAAGGCAAACTAATTTTTACAAGTTTAATTAAAAATTTAAATTTCACCTCATTTAAATACTTACGTGGACTTCATTTCCATCCATTGATCAACTTGAATTAGTTTGGTTAGCCTAATTATAATAAAATAGGTCTACTCCCATTTCTCATCTTTAGCTTGAGTGTTGATAACAGGAAGTGTTTACAATATGACTGTTTCTATACCCAATATTCAAATCTTTCTTTTTAAATAAGTCAACTAACTATTGTATGAACTGAAGGATCAAGAAATAATAAAGAGGAAAGGAATTTGATGTTTTAAATATAAATATCATTAAGCTA
Source organism: Hippopotamus amphibius kiboko (assembly GCF_030028045.1). Lineage (NCBI taxonomy): Eukaryota > Metazoa > Chordata > Mammalia > Artiodactyla > Hippopotamidae > Hippopotamus > Hippopotamus amphibius. The sequence goes on from NC_080198.1 coordinate 83,431,417, forward strand.
CTGCTCATTAAATGTAGTGGTACTATAAACAAAAAATTTTTTTCCTGAATTTGAATGGGGATAAGTGATAAAAATAATTAAATGAATTTCAGCAATATAAGACTGAACAGAGGCAGCATACTGTATTTTGATGCCTTATTAATGACAGTAAGCTCAGAAAGAATTTTATAATTTAATTCTTCGATTGAAACTATTAGTTTACACCAAATGAATGCATGTATTGCCTTTACTTAAGTTTTGAATTTTTGAAGAGATTTAAATGCTTGGAAATATAGAAAAGGACTACCACTGCTTAATTTTCTTAAATTATCAGAAGCCTAATTTGTAATCACAAATGACCAGTGATGTTAAACAAATCTACATAATATAATGATGTTTAGAAATATCACTCTGAAGTGAAAGTAAAATATAAATTTATTTGTATTTATATGTTTACTTGCATATATATTTTTTGTTATATTTTGCTGGGTTTGGAGCTGGTTAGGCATTATTATTTTGGGGGGGGGTCTCATAGGTAGGCATTATCTTTTAAGAACGATATCCTGAACTTAGAAATAGTACTAATAACATTCTGGAAATATTTGCTGTGATTCATCTATCTAGATCATGTCACAACGTGCGTATTGCTTAAAAGAAAAATAAATGTGCCTCATATAGGAATATACCTGAAATAGAATATTGTGCTAAAAAATAAAGAGCATTCAGAGAGAATGGATGATTACAACTTGCATGGCAGAAATAGGTATTGAAGAAGAAATGTGAAATATATAAGGAAGATATTTAAAGCTCAAATGCATTTTGAACACACAGAAATGGGCCTCTCCATCAATACTTAAATTTTGTTTTCTGGCAATGTGTTGCTCCCATAAATAACATTGATAGTTGACTTAGCTAATTTATGGGTTAACCTAGGTCATTCTCATTAATTTACCAAAAGCTTTAAAGCCATTAGCAGCGCTTCCCTTTGATCATTTCTTAAGTTTGCCCCAAGATTCTTTTCTGAAAACTGTTAGTTTACCGCTCCCATTTTTTATGATATAATCCTCAATCTTTCACTCATGTTGTGTGTTCTTTAGGTGTTGATCTGAGCCCCCCTAAATCACTTCAGTTTTCCTTAATGGGCCAGGATTAAGAGTTTCTAACTTGAACACACACTTAGGTGCTTTTTCATGTACGTTCCCTGTTGCCTTCTATGCCAAGGGCAATGTGGAGCAAATGACAGCCTTAAAGATTCATATTTTTTATATCTTTGGAAATCACTATTGGGAAAATTGAGGAAAAAATGACAATTGCTTGGGGGCATAACCCATAAGAAGCAAAATACTCACATCTACCTCATAAAAAAATATCCTGCAGATTTTGCTATCAGTTAGAGAAAGTTTGGCTAACTTTTCTTACCAGGGGTTTACAAAAATAAAAAAAAAAAGATTTACATCTTGGAATGTGTTCCTGACTCAGAGGAGGGCACAGTCAGTGATTTCACTGGGCAACACCAAACATAAGCATACCATTGGGGGGCGGGGATTATACTTACTTTGCACATTATGCCTGACGACATCTATTCTATTTGCTATATCTCAATGCTTAAAGAATGACAAGTTCAATGCAAAATCTCTAAGCTGATACCAAGACATACACCATAATCTTTCAATAATCTCTGCAACCGTAATCATGGATCAAAACAGAAAGGTGCGATAATGGTATGGAATGGGCATGGATATCTGAGTTAAGGGAGATCTGTGTTCAGATTTCAGTTCTTCCACGTAACCTCTTTCTGTCTCTGTTCATCTGTAATACGGGGTTGTGATACCTATTCTGTGTGTTGAGCTTACTTCATTGGAAATTATATATATATAAATATATATAAATATACAGATATAAAATATAGATATAAATATATATAAAATTATATATATATAGTGTGTGTATTTTTGTATATATATATAGTGTCTGGCACAATTCCTAGTACTCAGGGAATATGCATTATATTTATATCCATAACCCCTTATACCATGACCAGCAACTCCAGCTTTGGGCTAAAATGGAAATATCTTTTAATATTTCTGACCATTACAGGCCATTGGCGCCTGGAGAGTACATTTAAAGACACAGATCACAAGAGGTTGTATTGTATCTGGTGATCTTGAATGGATCCATTCTTTCCATGGCTAAGGACGATGGATTCACCTAAGCTAGGTTTACTGAGTGGAGGTGTGACAGGAAAGCCTGCATTGTGAATACAGAGAGTTTTCAAAAAGTATTGTGTACTATTTTCTTTATTGGAGGATCTTGGTTTTAACTGTAAATACATGAGGAGACCGTACTACAATGGTAGTTCCCCAAAAGAGTATATATTCATCTGCTATTCTCTCTTCTCATGGGTTGGCGATGTTTTTTTCTAGTTACTAATTTCCCTCTTGGAGTGAAAATAGAATATTCTAAAAGATTTAGTACAACCTAGAACCTTAGAGAATTTTATATTTCACTGAGGCCCATAACAAATGATTAATATATGTTCAGGTGTTTCGAGTTTTTGGAATTAGCCCAGGCAAGGAGGACTGTCCTTTTATTAATTGCAGACTAAAAAATATCATGGCGATTTCTACTCTCCTAACTTGAAACCCAGGATTGTTCAGAACCTGATACACAGCAGAAATAAGAGTTAAAGACACTCCATAAAGAGGCTGCATCTGTAATTGTGAGTGTCTTGACCACCCCTCAAACTGTGTTTTCCTACTCTATAGTTTAGGGTGGGAGAAGTGGTTACCAAATATGATAGGGTTTTCATACCTTAGGTCGAATTTGTATGACATGATGCCTAAGCTAAGCAGAATATTCTCAAAGTGATTTGATCAGAGCAGAGTTCAGTGGGACTAATTTTACTAAATTTTGTTCTGCATATTCTGCTTCTATCAATTTGTTCTATAATTGCCTTAGGTTTTTGTTTGTCTGTTTGTTTTATATCTTCTGCGTATTATGGTGATCAGATCTTTACCCTCTCTGCCTTACAAACTTTCTTTGTAGCCAATAACATTATCCAAAGTCTATATAGGTCTTTAATACAAAAAGTCTAACATAAAAAATAAGTAAATATGCAAAGAGAGAAGACAATATGATTAATAATCAGAAGAAAATCAAATACTAAAAGCTGGTTCACACGACCTAGGTATTCAGGTTAGAAGAAATGGAGGTAAATATAGAAAAAAAATAGGTAAAAGCATGAAAACTTTTCAGTAGAGAATCAAAGTGTATGAAAACAAAAATAATAAACTAGAATTCAATTGAAAACTACAAGATCTAGTGTTAGAATTCAGGGTTTTGATTTGTATAAAGTAAGAATTTAAAAGCAGATCAGACAGAGCAGAGCACAAGCCTAGCGAATTATAATGGGAAGAACTATGTTGGGAGAGTGGTTTTACTTACTTGGAAGCTCACAAGCTAGCCCGTTACTGTTTCATGGATGCTGGCAGAAGACAGAAGACCCTTGAGTCAGAGACAAAGAACTTTACTACTCACAGCCCAACACGCTATGTGAACTTCATGTTTGTACCAGTTCCTGATGCTCACCAAGTACACAGAGTAATGCAGGGGGGCCCACAAGGATACCTACACCCAACCACGCAATGCCACCTTGTGCTTTAGGAGACAAACACTGATCTGACAGCAAGCAGAAATAACTTTGATCTTTGTCCAGGGGGAGATGGTATCTCAGTCCTAAAGACTGCTCATTGCAAACACAACCCAAGGAACTGCCCCAGATAAAGCGTAGTCAGGCTCTTACATTCTTGGCCTATCAAGCAGGAACATGCAGGGATGCTCAGGTCCCACGGTGGAAATGTGGAAATGTGAAAGAAAATGAAGCACCAGAAAGGGTAAATAAATAGCGTGGGTAAATATAACTAAATATAATCTCAGCAAAACAATAATTTTAATAGTTTATAAATTCTAAAATATAAGTAGAACTAAAAGACATAACAAAATGTAAAAGATGCAAAGGAGAAAACACTTGAAGTTTTCTAAGACTTCAATATTTCTGTTTTGTCAGAAAACTAATGAATGTTTTTTATTTTTCTGTTGGTATAACAGTATAATCTCTAGGGTCAAGGCTAAAAGAATTTATTAGTAACAGATTACTAGAAGCCACTGAAAATTTGGATGGCTTGTTACGGAGCGCAGTAAGCCTTAACACACAGAGGTACACGAGAAAAGTATGGAATATGTTACTAATTGGAAAAAAAATTCTTAGCATAAAATAAATGGAGGAATTATTGTGTAATTATTATTAACATAGAAGTGGAAGAATAAGTGTCTGATGCTGGACAAGAAATTATAAAGAAATTAGAGGAGGGACTTCACTGGTGGCACAGTGGTTAAGACTCCACACTCCCAACGTAGGGGGTCTGGGTTCAATCCTTGGTCAGGGAACTAGATCCCACATGCATGCCACAACCAAGAGTTCACGTGCCACAACTAAGAAGCCTGCCTGCGGCAACTAAGACCTGTTGCAACCAAATAAATAAAGTAAATAAATAAATATTAAAAAAAAGAAATTAGAGGATAGACGTGAGTGGCATCTCATCAATAGGAAATTATACATAATTCCATGTGTAAAACATAGTTTAAGAAGAAATTGAGAATAAACTATTTTTATAATTATTGTCAACGAAGAATAAAATACAATTAAGCAAGCTATGGAACACGGGAGAAAAAGCAGGTATGGTGTGATTAAGTAATTTTGACTTGGCTTTATAATCATAGAATCAAAAATTTAATGGGCACCTTGAAAATCATTTAAGTCCCAAAGTTAACCCCGTGGGATAGCTATCTGGTCTCTTCTTAACAGCTCCAGTGCCAGAAAGCTCATCATGCCCCAGACATCTCATGTTTTCTTCCAACAGTTCTGATAATTTCAAAAGAGTTTCTTGTTTTGCCTCCCTGAAACTTTCTCCTCTGATTCCACCTAGAGTGAACACACCTATTTAGAAGAGGTAGTACGTCCTTCCACATGGTTCAGAATATAACCTTCCATTCTCCATCATCTTGTCCTCTTTCTTATCAATTCAATACACATTAAGTTCCACCAGAACTTATCAAATTGTCTTGTAGTATTCTGTTTACATTGTGTCTCTGTAGGTAGGGTTTAAGTTTGTTGAGGGCCAGGATCGGGTCTGTATCCAAGATGCACCCTTGTAGTTGACACGGATATGTTACACAGTAGATGCTCAGTGAAAGGTTTGCTCAGTATAGCAGGTGAATATTGAAGACTTTTAATAGCCAACTAGTTGGCACAGGAATCAGTTTGGGTGCAATCAAAACAGAGAAACTCTACAGTAATTAGAATAAGAAAGTTTAATATTAAGAATTTTTAACTATAACAGGGGATTGGAGCAACAAGGTATTGGTATGAAATAACGGAAGAAAACTTGAAAGACTGTAGACATACGCAGCTACAAGGAACAGCCACTACCCTCAAGGCTGAGATAGAGTACCCAAGGGAGATGCCCTGACTCTTCTTCAGGGCTTCAGTCCACGCCATGCTGCACAGAGCATAGCCATCCCCACTGATGACAGGGCAGTCACTGTGATGCCACGCTGGCGGAACTTGCAAGAAATCCACTATCTGGGGTCCTGGCGAAAGCTATTCACAGCAAGATGTCTCATCTGAGGCATTCTGCTACGAAAGCCTCCAAGGTGAGGACGGAATGCCAAGGGCAGCTCCTGGCTTCTAGGCTGCTGGTTAACATGCACAGCTGGAGCCAGACATTGGAGAGCTGGGAATGCTGCAGGATCCTGGTGCTGAAGAAATCAAGCACGCCGCAGGAGACTGGAGAGAAAGCAAACCAGAACTGGAAAGCAAAACCTTTACTTCCTGAAATGACCCTCCAGCACCTTGCATTGACAAAGCTTCAGTGCCAGATGACAATGGAAAAAGTATTTTTATGGGCCCAGATGTATTGTCACAGAGCATCAAAAAGGGTGAATTTGGGCCTGAGAGGCAATAAATTGATAAACCACACAACAACCACATGCATCACAATCATGATGAGATGCACTGCACCTGCCAATCAAAAGGTAATTGTGTTGGTATTGTGAAGCATGACCCAACAGCAAATCAGTTCTCTACAGCATTAAGTAATTGTTCATTTACATCACTTAACCCCAGTTCTCTTAACAAAGTTACAGCATTTTCATTAAAAAAATGATTTAGAACATTCATTACTCCTAAGTCCTTCACATTTCCTCTCATCGCTTTGTAGTCTTTAGAGATTATTCCTGTATCCCTTCCGGTAGGGATGCCAATCCATTAGCGGTTACCAACATTAGTAAACCTTGTCAGGATTTATACCACAGCACATAACAGAATATTTTAGAAAGGGAGCTCAATTCCATACAGGTCAACATATAGCGGCTTCTGTGCTGCCCAGCAGGATGTGTTGGCCATCCTAATGTATGTCTTCAACTCAGGGTTAGTGACAAGTAGTCATTTACTTGCTAAAACGTCCTCCATGCTCTTCTGTACTTCTCCTAAGGGTCTGGCTTTATCGTCTGTGAGACAATCCACATATGATTAATCACAAATTAGTTTAAAGAGGCAGAATTTTTTTCTCTGTCTCTCTTCTCTGTATGTTGTTCCTGTTAGCAAAATAAATCTGGCATTTGTTTTAATTCTCTTCAATTTTATGTTTTCTTTTGATTAAGTTTTTTCTAGTCTAGGTAGAAAAATATAGCATACCCAATATAAAATATAAGGGCATTCGCCTGTTCTTCTAAATCACTTGTTTAGGAAGAAGACATTAAATATTTTGTGTAGGTTTAGCGTGAAATGCTTCAGTTCAGACAGTTTTGTACATGTGTATATTTTCATCTACATATTATTACAAATTCTAAAAATGAAACATATAGTCTCCCAAAGAAATTTCTTACTGGGAGAAAGCAGATTTTGGCCATGAACCTCCTTCACTGACTTTCAGGGAATTTAGGTACGTTTCTTAAGCAGACACTGTTCTTTGGATTTAGAAAGTGAGTGCAAAAAAGAGATTAATCTTCATAGATGTTCATTTTGAATACATTTTTCAGATACTTCTCAGGCTGTCATTTTGTGTCTTTAAAAGTGCCCAATTATCTTGATAATTGGCAAAATGAAACACTAACACTTTACTGCTGATGAAAGACAAGCAGCCAATTAAGGTTTTGGATGTGATGCGAAACAGGCTTATTTTGCGTTGCCAGTTCACGTATGTCTGAGACACAATTTGTGTTGTTCTGAACATGGGCTTAATTTGTCAAATGTTTTGGACCATTACACTAAGACCTGGAAAATATCTACAAATATCTTGGTTTTGCTACTCATCAAAAATTTTGAGTTATGTATTTGGGGAGGTACAATATTGTTCTCTTTATAGATTTTATATGTGAGAGGTGAAAGTTCATGAATTACATGATAGTCTTTTTACAAGTTTGTTGCAACTTAAAAAAATGTTTTTAATGAAGAGTAAATGAACTTTCCAATTCTTGTTAGTTGTTCTTTTGTTTCCAATTCTTGGCATTCATTAGCAAAGATAAAATAATTTCTTTTTTTTGGTCAACATTCAGAGTCCTATTATCCTGAGAACAGCTGCTGCGAGACTGTTTAAAAGTCTTCAACTAGTTAAGATTATATATATATATAATGGCTGTGTCATTCAAGACTTTCCATTCATAATTTATATTCTTTGAGCCTCAACCAATGCCCAACTCTCAGCCAGTCCCTGAGGATAATATTTAGTTTGACTCAGAGTAGCCTAACACACATATTGTCAGGTATATGTTTTGCTAATCAAATTTGCACTTCTAATCTAGAGGACTCAAGGGATAAATTTCTTACCCTCTATTTTACTTAGCTTACAACCCCATGGGCAAGAACAATTTCCATTATCTGAATTTTGTTCATGATTAAGCTACAGCAGGAAGAGTAAAGAGCAGAAAAGAAAATGCTCTTTTGCTAATGCGTTATAATATACAATTATGTTTAAAAGGCCCCCTTTAAGCAATCATCATTCTATGATGAATATTACTCATGGCATGCACACATTGTAAAAATTATTTACCCTACAGTTTCAACTTAAAAATCTTGAATGTTATTGTTTTCTGTTTTCAGCCATTATGAAGCCAAATGCATTTCTTCCGAATTTGTTCATTTTCCTATTAATCACAGCTTTATTTCCTGATTTGAAAAATAAATATTAAATTATGTAAGATCTGATTCATCTATTTTAACTAATCTTGTTTAGAGTTCTAATGTAAAAATTGATGTGGTCATGATCTCAGATTATTCTAAAACAACACCAAGGACATTATTGAGTATTTTTTGGCAGGCACAAAATTTCATGTCTACTGAATTCTCAAATAGCAATTCAAAGATAATATCCATGTAAATTTGTTCCCTTTGCTAATGATAAAGTTAAATGCTCGTCAGAATCTGCCCCTACCCAAAACTTATGCAACTAATAGCTGATTTTCCCTTTATATTTACTGATTCAATGTCTTTAAACACACTTACATTTTAATGTATATGAATACATTAATAATTATACAATCTTGATTTCTATTCTAATTATTTTAGTCTTAGGTAATTTATTTTATTTTATTTTTGCCTTCATTAATATGCTTTTAGAATAGTTTTTATATCGCTTCTTGGTCTTGTGGCTAAGATCAAGTGTAGAATAGTTTTTACAGTGGCTTTTCTTTTATAATTTTTAATAATTTTCTAATTTTGACATTTCTCCATTCTTTTTTCTTTCTCTGCTGCTTTTTAAGTTTACTGAAAGTAACACACTTCTGGGGTCCTCAGCAAATTCAACTGCCTCTGCTTACTTCTAGATGTTCATTTCAGCTGTTAAATTGTACTCTGTTGCTCTAGGACAGATAATTTTTCTTTGATGACAATAAGATTCACTCAGACAACTTAGTTTATTTTTTCAGCTGTTCTTTCGTAATAATTTTAATAAAGCTGTGAAATGATTCTAGTTCAAGGAAGCGGCTAACCCAAGAACAATAGTGTACCAAAAATGCTTTTGTCTGCTTTCTCAGATGGGTGCTATCACTGAGAAGGCTTTCGTTTCAGCCAGGATGACGAAGATAAAGCATGAGCTCTGTGACTATGAACTCCCTTTGGATAATGCTTCGTGACATATGGAAAATGTTTCCTGACTTAGGAAAACTAATATCAGGACAGAACTTACTAAAAGGCTTGGGTCACTGGGGTGAAAGAAGCATTAACACAATTCTTAAGTACAGTCTTTAAATCAGAAATATCCTACTAATGAAAGAAGTATAATTATTTTACCTTCTCTGAGTTTTAAGAAACTGTAAGCAAAATAAAGATATAACCATATACCTAGTAGTTAATGGGCAATTTTTAAATAAATAATTCTACTTTCTTGAAAAACAAGTACATGACTTTAAATGATAATAAAGAATACTCTGCATAGATATTTTTGATTTTTTAAATGGAAAGTGTTTTAAAATTTGTTTTTATAAATGAGAAGTTTTAATTAGATTATTTCATTAAGTAAAAAACTGTAGCATGTTTTCAAATGACATCAAATAAAAAAATGTAATGGTGGGAATTCCCTGGCAAGTCAGTGGTTAGGACTTTGCACTTTCACTGCTGTGGCCTGGGTTCAGTCCCTGCTTAGGGAACTAAGACCTCGCAAGCTATGCAATGTGGCAAAAAAGAAAAAAAGTTAATGGCTGTTGGAGTTGATATATGCTGTACACTAGTGTCACTAAAATCAGGGTTATTAACAAGACATCAGCTAGTAATTCATTTAAAATTCTTGGGCCCCTATGTCACAAAGTCGAGGTCACTGCCACTAGGTAGTTGCAGTGCCTTAATTAGTCCCCAGAGCTGTTTCTCCAGCCAGGAAATTTGACATGTTGGGAAGTAAAACGACATTCAGATTTATTTTCCATGTTTGCAAATGCGGAGCTTATCACGGACTTAACCAGCCATCATCACTGTCTGTAACACATCTCATGCAGATTTCTCTTCAAATGATTGACAATTAAATCTAAAGTGCCTTCAGAATGACAATCTCAAATACTGGGTTATCTACAAGATTGCTTTACTAGGACAGCTTCAAGGAAGTAATAGTGTGGCTAGACCTCTAAACCCTTTGCAAGCATTGGACCTTTTTTTTTGGTTTTTCTTTCCACTATACTTTTCTAGTTAATTCTAATTTAGTTTTATTTATTTCCTTACCTAACAATCCTAGTCAGCATCAGCACTGAAAGCATCTTGCAAACATTAATTAAAGACGTCCAAGTTACTGGCTCTGGGTTTTCTCAGAAAAATTCTGGAGATTTTTAGAATTTCTGGAAAAAATTCTGTTTCAGACTATCGACAAAGTTCCCCAGGTGGTATAGGTGCCAATAGTCTTCAGCGGAGGGTCATCTAAGTTACCTGAGAGACGGAAGGAGGAACACCACCTAAGAAGGAATATTTTACCCCAAGATGACCCCAAACTTTACAATTCTTCTCACAGAAAAGAACAAAGCTACTCCGTGCAACTGTTGGTTATAAACTAGGCAGTTTTTTTTTTATGAAACTATGGTAACATTGAAACCCTGACTCCAGACCAAGGCAGCTCAATTCAGGGGAGTTAACATCTTACTTCAGGATTTCATTGCCATACCAACTTTCAATTGATGGTCACTAAAATAAAGGCTCAACATTTGATTATATCAATTTCATATTTCTTCTTGTTTAATACCTGTTTTATCCACTTATTTTACACACATGCACACACACACACACACACACACACACACACACCACACACATGTACATTTCCCCTCCTCTTCTTTTTCCTTATACTCACATAAAGTATTTTGACTTTGATCTTTGCTTCCTTCTCTCCTATACTTAGACAATTTTTAAATGTTCCTTTTGAGATCTGTCTTCAAATAGATAGTAGATAGATAGATGATAAATAGATAGATGATGCTGTCTGGCAACTTCTCTTTTTAAGTTAATTTTTATTGGAGTATAATTGCTTTACAATGTTGTGTTAGTTTCTACTGTACAGCAAAATAAATCTGCTATACATATATCCCCTCTTTTTTGGATTTCCGTCTTGTAACTTCTTTATATTTCTCCCCACATTGTTAATAACTAAGCAAGGTTAGGCTATCTAGGTACGCAAATTTTTAGCAGACGGTATCACTATCTCTGATGGTGTATGCTATAAGGGTAAGAACATAAGATGTGGAATAACAAAACTTGGTATTTGATTTTAACACTTGCTTGCTCTGTGACCTTAATGATGTCATGTAATCTCTTAGGGATAAGTATTTTCTATATGTGAGTGAGGAGTAATTGTTTCTGTTCTACGTGTCTAAAAGGGCCACTGAAGAAAATAAATGCGAGTAGCACTTTTCACACTGCTTAAAGGTGAAGGATCAGGCAGAGTATATGCACATGTGTATGTATGTTTTTATTCTGGTACACCCCAGACTATACTTTTGTAAAATACAATTCATGAAAGTTAGTTATTCTCAATATTTTTTAAAAAAAGAAAGAGAACTCAAAATGTACAAAATTCAAGTCACTTCTTTTTAATCATTAGATTTAACTGGCATACAATTTCTCTGTTGAATTGCCATAAAAGTTTGTAAACATTTACTCAATTTTTGTACTTAGTTCATTGGAGACTAAAAGCAAACAGTTATGGTTATTCTTTTCTGTTTGAACCATTTAATAGATAATCCATATGGTTATTTGCTTAAGTAAGTCTGTGGTAGCTTTTTATTACTAAACAGGGCTTGTTTACCTCACAAATTTTTAAATATGCAAATATGCACAACATAAAACAGTTTCAACCCTGAAGACTACTCTTAATAGGCTATTGACTTCATCTCTCATTCCAATTTGAGATCTTAAACTTAGCTGTCATGTAAGTTCTGTATGTGTAAAAGCCTCAAAATGAAAGGAGCAAAGAAACACTATGAAAAATGAAACTCATAAACAATTAAGTATGTCTAATATGATAAAGGAAAGATTGTAATTATGCTCCCCCAAATGTCAAATTTGTAATCACCTTGTATCTGCTACTTTGAGTTTTCTACATAAGACTCCACTACACCTGGCTGTTTTCAACTAATAGGATGATACACGATAAAATTTAATCCACTAGTTTTATTTTAAGACTCTGCATCTAAACATGAACCTGTAATTTGGATTATATGTACATGCCAATTGTTTTTAAGGGGTCATATGAGTGCCTTATTGCAACAATATAAGCCGTTATGGGAGTGAGGTGTGAGATATTTTCATAGAACTAAAGGGAATCTGGGCAAAAGACCAATGCTGCTTTCTTAGGAAAAACAGCGTACTGTGATAATAATAATATCCTAATGAGGAAATTGACTCCTTCAATTCATTTTTTTCTAAAATAGACATTTTGTAAAATACCACGGGATTCTATGGACCCAAATGCTATAGCCTATGGTGGGTTAATATTTCCTTCTAAGGGAGTGTGCTTGTCCCTATGCCTTGTTTTGTGCAACTTTTAATCTACATTCATGCAACTTTTGGAGTCAATGAAAATAAAGCACAAAATAATATATTTAAAACTTGAAATAACTCAGAGATAGATATTATTTTTTAGTATTTTAGTAGTTTTAAATATGAGGTCAAGTCCATCCCATCAAGTCTCCAGCTCGTCTGTGACAGAGTAGAATCCTGAGTAGAATTCTGTCTGAAGTAGCCTCCTTAAACACTATGCCACATGGTGCCCATGTAATCACAATACTATCTTGAATTTACACAGCAAATTTCTCTAAAGAATTCAGAGAAAATTTCTATTATTCTCTTTATCCTTTCTGTTAAGATTTCAAGGAGTTTGAGATTTCCATTAGATAAGCAACAAAGACTAAATTAGGCTAACTCTGAAAATGGAGAAATAGTGATATGGTTATGTAAAGTGATTTGCTCAAGGTTGAAAAGCAAATCAATAAGAGAGCTAGAACCACAATGTTTTATAGTTTTCCTGTTTTACAGTTTTTCATTGGCATATCTCTTACTAGTTCTTTTCTTTCATAGAAGCTAAATTGTTGCAAACAAATTAGATTATTTTTAAAGGATTTGTTATACAGCATGCTGGGAAAGTTAAAACATATAAAAAGGTCGGGGAAATAAACACTCTTTTGTACCATTTAAAAATCAGGGATAGATATAGGTATAAAGTTACCGTTTGAGTATCTCCAAGACCACACACAATCTGCCATGCATTACACATAGCAGATTGTTAATCAGTGCTTGCAGAATAAATTCATACATGAAGGTGGTCTAGTAATAAAAAATAATATTTACATAAAATAAAATAAATTGTCATGTTTAAAATTAGCCACTCATTTGTTTGTGTACAATACGTAGCAGGCAATAAATTAGTTACTCTGAACACAAGGCTCATTTCATGCTCTCAATGAGCTTATAGTCATGCCAGAGGAACACACAATAAAAAGCCAATTTATTCATAGACTATAAAGTCCTGTGACCTAGGTAAGCACAGGCCCCCTAGTGGGATGTCCATAGGGTCCTGGAGGAAGCAAAGTCTGGGGGATGTTTGGCTTTCTAGAAAGAAGTAAGTGTGTGTACAGCCCAGAAGAGAGCAGTAGAGGCGGTGATTTACTGTGCAGGGAATACAAAGTTTGAGAAATACTTGTACCTCATGGACACATGGACACTGAGAATCTTGGCATTTTAATGAACTAACAGACCTTGAAGAAAATGTTGAGAATTTTAGTATAGGTGCAGTTCGTGGCAGATGTGGTGTGCTGGCATGCCAACACCATCCCTACCTTCTTCTGGTGGATATCCCCAGATTCCAAAGCCGGGAAGGATGGGAAGTGTATCTATTTAGAGTCCTTCAAAGGTGGAACTCAGGCTAAAAATTAGATCCCACCAGGTTGAACTTGCATGAGATTGTAAAGACTGAACTAAAGGACGATATTCCCACTGCTTCAGTGGGTGCTGCCAACAAGCATGATCTGGGAGAGACTGGGTATCCTTGCTTGAGCGTTCAAGTGTCTAGTCATTAGCTCAGTGGGTGTCCAGGGGCATTGGTAGCTAGGCTGGCGGAACTTCCCGAACCCAGGAGAATAGCTCTGGCAGAGCCCTCCTGAGCACATTTCTCCCACAGCCGCCCCATGCCCCATCCTCTTGAAGACTGTAGGCAGGGTCCCCTGGTGCTGGGGTTCTGGGAGTCTTTCCTGGGGGTCTTGTGGAAATTCCATTCCTCCAGCATTGTAGAAGCATGTTCTTACTCTAAATCCCTGTCTACTTTCAGTAGCTAGAGTTTATTTTTTGAAACTGGCCAGATGCTTAGTTGAACATGGTTTCATGAACGTAAGAACTAAATGAATCTGTCGCCGTTCTGTAGGAAATTTTGATTTATACATTTTGATTGTTCCCAAACATATCACATTCTAAGTCAGAGATACAAAGCAAACTATGCGCTCCTCGAGGGAAAGACTGATATCTCATTACCTCTGGTGTCCCCCATTTTATATGGCATCTAACCTATATAGATACTTATGAAATGACTGCTGATTGGGTAAACTAATCAAATAATTTCATCAATTTACCCAGCTTTACTTCTAATTGTATGGTTTGGGGGGGGGTGGGGGGTGAAGGGGAAGCTGAGACGAAGCGAGAGAGTAGCACAGACATATATATACTACCAACTGGAAAATAGATAGCCAGTGGGAAGTTGCTGTATAACAAAGGGAGTCCAACTCGAGGATGGAAGATGCCTTAGAGGACTGGGGCGGGGAGGGTGGGGGGGACTCGAGGGAGGGAGGGAATATGGGGATATGTGTATAAAAACAGATGATTGAACGTGGTGTACCCCCCCAAAAATAATAAATAAATAAATAAAATTAAAAGAAAAAAAAGAATACTGATTGGTATAAGTTAATTATAGCTGAGACTATTTAGGGTTTTTCATATTCAAGTTAGTAGACTTTTACCTTTAAATTTTCTTGATTTTCTGTTTAACAAATTGACTAGTTAATTCTCTTAAGTTGTGATATATACACTAAACAACAACAATTTAGGCCGTATAAAAGGCAGTTATTCCAGCCAAACCATGAAGAGGACTAAAGAAGGTTCAATAGAAGGTTGAAAATGTAGAGACACTTGCATATGAATTTATACAAAGCTAGATTTGAGTTCTAAAAGCCTTAGATAATGATTACAAGGTAATTTCATCAGAATATTGGCCAAAATGATGACATTTTGTCTTCTCTCGTCCTCTTGATTAGCAACATGAAGTAAAACTGTTTAAGAGGTACCAATTTTATTTTATTAAATCACCACTAGTCTGAGTAACGAATAAACTATTCAGGACACTCAGCCAAGATTATTTCTATTCATTCTTGATTATGATTATATTATAAATAAAACATAATATAAAAACAGAAAATGAAGCATACAGGACAGCACAGTTCATATTATAATTACGATGGTATCATGGATGAGTGACAGGCATACAATTTTCTGCCCAAAAGAAACCTCTATACATGACTCAAGATATAAATATCAAACTAAGATCTAAATTGTACCTGTAGATTCACTATCTGGGCTTCAATCTCTTTTCTTTACTAACTTACTCATAACCAAAGTCATATAAATAAAACAAGACACTCTAGGCCTTCAGTGAGAAATGGGGCTAAAAAGAGCACTGCTAAGCTCTTTTTCTTTCTCCATAACTCTCCCTTTATTCTCCACAGAAGTCTCAACTGACACCTTGGCTAGTTTCAACATAGTTTCCTGTGGGCACATAACTAACAGCAGCAGCAAAGCCAGCTCCTCAGGTCAGGCCTCACATTTGCTTTGCTGGGCATGACGTGCTTAAGAAACTAACACTAACAAAATCACAGCCAGTGAGCTGCTTTCATCTCATACCCAGGGGGTCTGGGCTCATTACATGTTTGATGGGGAAAAAGTATATTGATGGAAATACATGGGCACTTTGGGGAGAAAAATGTCAAGGGCAGTGATATGAAGGGGATTTAAATAATGGAAAACACTCTGTCTCTCCATTCATTGACCATTCTGACAGCTTGAGACAAAGAGAGCAGATAGTAACATGGAGAATTGGTTCGCCCTGGGAGACTTCTTGGGGATGTGGGTAGAACTGGTTGAATCTTGCTTATTGGTTGATGAAAATTATTTGATAATGCTGCACTTTTGTGGTTCTAGCACTTCTATTATGTATCCTCTTTCAACAACATCTCCACCTCTTAAACTTTATTGATGTTTGTACATTATAGAATGACTTGAATTAATACAAAGAAGTTGGATGCATGGCATTTTCCAGGTGATATGAACTGGCAAGGTCTAGTGAGTCAACCGAAGGTTTTGATTCATGGAGTGATATTAGTAGCCTAGGATCTCTCTAAATGAAAAGTAGATTAACAACTGAAGTATGCATATAAAGACTAAGGGAGAAGAAGTGGGGTGAGGGTGACCCACCCCTTCATCACAGGGCCAGAAGTTTGAATTACCACATTATAGACAAATCAATGTGCAAAGATGAGATAGCTTCCTTTAGTCAAATCAGATAAGACATAGAGGCATAGCAGGTAAGGAAACAGATTCCAAAGCATCAACAGGCCCTACCGAATAGCTGTAATCATATGTCAAAGATATCATAATACCAATTGTTGGTATGATAGTCCAGTGTCAATACAATTAATTGAAATGTGAAAAATGTCATTTGTTTTGTCCACATGATGTCAAAGTGTCTCTGTCAGTTTCTCATGAATTATGGTAAATACCTCTTTAAACTATAGACTTTCCAGTCTGTTTCATATAAATAAAATTTTATGAGACTTAGAAAGTCTTGAAATTATTCCATCACCTTTAGAAAAACAAGTATTTTTTGCTTCAGAAATATTCATAGAAACATAATTATTTTGTCTGCCCCTTAATCATGTTTGGTCTAAGATGAAAATACACATGAATAAACAAAAATTTCTCCTCTAAGTCTTTCATATTTAATGTTATGCTTCAACCATATTTTAATACACTTTTAAGGTTTCTCTGATAAGGGGTCCATCTTAGAGCAGACCCACCTGTTTGTCAGATATTATCATTTTATTTTCCTGATTCAGATGAAATGCTGTTCACAAGATTCAATTTCTAAAATAGCCTTTCAGCAAAAGGTTGGAACCATTTATATATCTTATCTTGGGTCCATTGCACTGTATATGTAATTTATACGTGCATTTGTTAGGTGGAGTCCAGCAAAAGGAGGAAAAAAGAGAAAGCTTTAAATGGACGATTTTCAGGTCCATCCTTTCCTTGAAAGCAATATGGGGAGGGATACTAGTCTCTCCGTGAGATTGCATTATGATCTAGTGACCCTGAAAATAGGGTCAGGAGGAGTTCTCCCTGCTAACTGGAAAACTAATCAATATAATTCAATATAGGGACTGGTGTCCCCAAATCACATAACTTCTCTCCTTTTCTGTCCCTTTCCACTACCAATCTTAAGACGCCAGCCTCCTCCACCTCCTGGTTTTCCCCGCATGGCTCATATACTCATAGTGATGCACATAAGCAAATCCTCACCCAAAATTGTAAGAATCCTCTGCTATTGGTTAGGTGTATACAGATCCAGGACTTTCAGCTGAATGTAATATTCATAGTCGACTTGTTCGGCCTGAGATTTATTTGTTGGAAATGAGATTTAATCTACTTAAAACAATAACTTGGGAATGTAGCTTGTGTTTCAAGGTCAAATAAATGTATAGAACTTTACTTTTCCCTAATAGATTGATGTTATTGCTGATACCAAAACCCAGTTATTTAGATGTGTAGCAGGTTATCAGATATCTGAGAAACTTCTCTGTGGACTGGTCTGCATTTGATTCAGATCAGGTACAGTTACTGAGAAAGAGAGCAAGACAAAGGGTAAAAGGTCACTGGTGACTAATTTTCTGAAAACTAGCAGCTGTGTAAGTAATAGAACATTTATTGCCTTTCGATGTTGTCCCGGCAATGAGCTAGAAAATCCATAAGAATTCCCAGCCCCAGCCTTTATTAAGGCATAGCCTTGGATTAGTTTAATGTGCAATTTAAAGTCACTGCCTGCCAATACTTTGCTTACCTTTCTTAAGTAGGGGCATTTTCTACCCCCACTTCCCCAATCAAGTTGTCAAAAAGATTAAAAAAAAAAAGAGGTGGCTTTTTAAAATCATTTGAGAATCTTTTTCCAATCTAAGGTATGCATTTATTTCTTCTTATATAGTATAGATTTTGGTAAAATGACCAACCCCACGCGAGGCTCTAATTAGTCACATAAATTCACAAACATGGAAGGTAAGGCCTGTTTCCTTTGTGCCCATCTGCTAGCTGCCCAGGTCTACCAGGCC
Organism: Hippopotamus amphibius kiboko; assembly: GCF_030028045.1. Taxonomy (NCBI): domain Eukaryota; kingdom Metazoa; phylum Chordata; class Mammalia; order Artiodactyla; family Hippopotamidae; genus Hippopotamus; species Hippopotamus amphibius. The sequence continues at coordinate 83,449,840 of NC_080198.1, forward strand.
TTACTATTCCAGTGCTTATAAAACATTTAGGTATCCATGGACTGTTTTATTTAATATTTTAAAGTATAATTACAATACTGAAGTAATTTTTAAGACTCAAAATGTTTTTAAACTAGAGAAATTTTAAATATTTATAAAAGAATGAGTCTTAACAGTAACACTATCAGATAAGCAGATAAGAAAGAAAACTAACAGTATTTGATGCTGAGAAGTGTGTATATTTTATCTCTGAATCCACCAAGCAACTTCATAAAGTAGGTTGCATTATCATCTTTTTAAGGATGAGCAAGCTGTAATTCTGGAAGTTTAGTAAACTAGCCAAAGTATCAGAACTAAAAGAATTAGTCAATTTTGCTGTAACCCGAATATCCCTAATTCTTTTTACATGACTCTACACTGTCTTCCAGAAGTATGTTGTGGGTCAGAAAATCCTTCAGGCTTCTGATAATGCCTCATTAAACTAGATCTTTTCAAACCTCTGAAGCATGTTTAAAAATGCCAACCAGAGATAGGATTAAGATGGCGGAGTAGGAGGACGTGAGCTCACTCCCTCTTGCAAGAGCACCAGAATTACAACTAACTGCTGAACAATCATCAACAGAAAGACACTGGAACTCACCAAAAAAGACATCCACATCCAGAGACAAAGGAGAAGCCACAATGAGATGGTAGGAGGGGAGCAATCGCGTTAAAATCAAACCCCATAAATGCTGGGTGGGTGTCTCATAAACAGGAGAACAGCTATACTGCAGAAGTCCACCCACTAAAGTGAGGGTTCTGAGCCCCACATCAGGCTTCCCAACCTGGGAGGCCAGCCACGGGAGGAGGAATCCCCAGAGAATCAGACTTTGAAAGCCAGTGGGGTTTGATTGCAGTTCCGCCACAGGACTGGGGGAAACAGAGACTCCACTCTTGGAGGGCACACAAAAAATAGTGTGCTCACCAGGACCCAGGGGAAGGAGCAGTGACCCCATAGGAGACTGAAACAGATCTACCTGCTGGTGCTGGGGAGTTGCCTGCAGAGGTGGGGGCAGCTGTGGCTCACCAAGGAGACAGGGGCACTGGCAGCAGGGGTTCTGGGAAGTGCTCATTGGCGTGAGCCCTCCCAGAGTCCACCATTAGACCCAGCAAAGAGCCTGTAAGCTCCAGTGCTAAGTAGCCTCAGGCCAAACAACCAACAAGGTGGGAACACAGCCCCACCCATTAGCAGACAAGCAGTTTAAAGTTTTACTGAGCTCTGCCCACCAAATTGGATTAAAGTCTTACTGAGCTCTGCCCACCCAGCCCTACCCACCATCAGTCCCTCCCATCAGGAAGCACCCCCAAGCCTCCTAGATAGCTTCCTCCACAAGATGGCAGACAGCAGACAAGCCTTATCAGCAGTATTTCATCTTATGGAACTGAAAACCACAGCCACAGAAAGATAGAGAAAATGAAAAAGCAGAGGACTTTGTACCAGATGAAGGGACAGGATAAAACCCCAGAAAAACAACTAAATGAAGAGGAGGTAGGCACCCTTCCAGAAAAAGAATTCAGAATAATGATGGTGAAGATGATCCAAGACTTTGAAAAAAGACTGGATGCAAAGATCAAAAAGTTTACCAAAGACCTAGAAGAATTAAAGAGCAAACAAACAGAGATATGCAACACAATAACTGAAATGAAAAATACACTAGAAGGAACCAACAGCAGATTAACTGGGGCAGAAGGGCAAATAAGTGAGCTGGAAGACAGAATGGTGAAAATCACTGATGCAGAAAAGAATAAGGAAAAAAGAATGAAAAGAACTAAAGACAGCCTAAGATACCTCTGGGACAATGTTAAATGCGCCAACATTCGCATTATAGGGGTCCCAGAAGGAGATGAGAGAGAGAAAGGACCTGAGAAAATATTGGAAGAGATTATAGTTGAAAACTTCCCTAACATGGGAAAGGAAATAGCCACCCAAGTCCAGGAAGTGCAGAGAGTCCCAGGCAGGATAAATCCAAGGAGAAACATGCCAAGACACATAGTAGTCAAACTGACAAAAATTAAAGACAGAGAATTGTTATTAAAAGCAATAAGGGAAAAACGACAAATAACATACAAGGGAACTCGCGTAAGGGTAACAGCTGATTTCTCAGCAGAAACTCTGCAAGCCAAAAGGGAGTGGCATGATATATTTCAAGTGATGACAGGGAAGAATCTACAACCAAGAATACTCTAGCCAGCAAGGATCTCATTCAGATTTGATGGAGAAATCAAAAGCTTAACAGACAAGCAACAGCTAAGAGAATTCCGCACCACCAAACCAGCCCTACTACAAATGCTAAAGGAACTTCTCTAAGTGGGAAACATAAGAGAAGAAAAGGACCTACAGAAACAAAAACAAAACAATTAAGAAAATGGTAATAGGAACATACATATTGATAATTACCTTGAATGTAAATGGACTAAATGCACCAAGCAAAAGACATAGACTGGCTGAATGTATTCAAAACCAAGACCCATATACATGCTGTCTACAAGAGACCCACTTCAGACCTAGGGACACATACAGAAGGAACGTGAGGGGGTGGAAAAAGATATTCCATGCAAATGAAAATCAAAAGAAAGCTGGAGTAGCAATAGTCATATCAGATAAAATAGACTTTAAAATAAAAAATGTTACAAGAGACAAGAAAGGACACTACATAAAGATCGAGGGGTCAATCCAAGACGAAGAGATAACAATTATAAATATATATGCACCCAATATAAGAGCATCTCAATACATAAGGCAAATGCTAACAACTATGAAAGAGGAAATGCAAGGCAGAAATAGAGACACAGATGTAGAGAACAAACACATGGACACCAAGTGGGGAAAGCAGGGAGGGTTGGGGGGGATCAACTGGGAGATTGGCATACCAAGCTGTACACTCTAAATATATGCTGTTTATTGTCTGTTAACTGTATCTCAATAAAAGTTCTTAAAAAGAAAAAAAAAATGCCAACCAATTTTTTCAAGTACTTAAAACAATGCTGAGTCTAACTTCAGAGAAAGTAAAAAGAAAGTTTTATAAATAGAGGGTTTATAAAGGAAGTTTATTTTCTTGGGTCATTAACCCAAGAAAATGAGGATCAGGGCATGAATGCAGGTATCAAATGAAGAAGAAAAACAAACAAATAAAATTATGCTAGTGCTTCTTTGCTGCTTTTTCCTGATAGAAGTTATTGTTAAATAGTGTTAATTTTTTTAAGGTCAAATATTTTTAAAACAATACTTCAGTGTTAGATTATTATCCTGGTATTTGTTTTGCCTTAATCCTGAAAATAACAGTGGGATAGGAATCTGATTTTAACGGTATTGGTATCCTTGTTACCTCCTATAGTTCTTGACACATAGAATGTGCTTCATGTCCAGGACTCTGTGTAATGGCCAATGAAATACATACTCACACCAAAGTCTTCATACATTTGGAAGATGTAATACAGAATATTAAGATAGAACAGAACTGTTCATCCCTTAGTTTGGATGGAGGTACCAATAAAATAGATATCAGATATTAAAGTAAGAAACATTTCCAGTATAGGCTTTGCAAAACAAATATTTTAGAGCTGAGTGGGGTGGAGGGGGACTCTATCTGAAACAATTTAAGCCTAATTATGGGGTCTTCCTTAGGAAGACTCAAAGAGCTAGATAAATGAGTTAAGCAAGACAGTATTTGTGACTTAAAGTGAAGGCAATGCTGTCTGACATTTAAAAGCTGGACATTTGGAGCAGTGACAAAGGAAGATTAAACCCTCTTGACTCTCAATCCCAGTGGATTGGTTAATATTAGAATACTGTCCCTGCTAGGTTATTTTTTTGACCACATTTACCAATGGCTCAAGTAAGAAAAAAGAGTGTTTCTCTCATTTCAGCCTGGAGGGAAGCAGTTCATCTCTGCTCTTCAAGGACGTCCTGTCTACTAGCACGGCATTTTTAATGGTGCATTTTGGGATGACTTGTATCTGCTTTCTTATACTCTCAGTGGGGTGTGGGGGGGGGTGGTAAAACAAATAAAACATAATGGGAATTCAGATAATGAGAAAACTTTTGCTGCATCAGAAAATATTTAGTGGGCTGAATAACATTTTAGTTAGCTTTAAAGTTTGTGTAGATGTTCCTCTGGCTGGAGGAACAGTGGGGAATCCAGGAGGTAGTAACAGCATGACAAGACTTCATGGAAATAGAGAAGTAGATAAATGCAATACTGACTTGAGGAAGACAAGTCTCTCTGGCTTGCCTACAAAAGTTATCTGTTCGTAAACTATGTTCCAGCTAACTTAAAAAAAAAATCTATTCTACTGTTGATGGGTATTTGGATAGTTTCCAGCTTTTGACTAATGCATAGAGTGCTGCTGTGAACATCTGAGTATATGTCCTTAGGTAAATGTATGTACACATTTCTGATGGGTCTAAACCTGAGAATAGCTAGGTCATGGAATACAGCTATGTTCCACTTTACTAGATATATTTATTGACCATTTTGGTATTCTCTTTAGTAGAGTGTATAGTTAGAATTTTGCCCATTTTTTAAATCGCCTTTCATGTTTGCTTTTCTTCCTGTTGACTTATAGGAGTAGTCCATTGTCAGAGGATTCCTAAAAATTATCTTAGAGAGACTGTAAAAGCCATGGGACCTGCTTGAAATTATGCACATGTTTGGGAAAGAAAGTGTCAACATAGTGAGTTCAACAGGGAATGTCAAGAAAGATTTTATTTCATGACTGAATCTTATTAAGACCAATTCATTTAATAAAATAGTTATCCTTGAACATGTTTTATCTTTATACTAAATATTTATGTATATATACATATTTTATTTATTTACCAAACTGAGATTGTGTTATATACATCAATTTCGTTTGCACTTAATTTATCTTATTTTACAGACATCTTTCCAGGTAAGCACACAGATCTGCTTCACTATTGTAAATATTTGATGGTCTAGCTTTATCATAATTCACGCAATCATTCTTTTCCTGATGGGAATTTAGGTTGTTGCCAGTTTTTATCTTCACAATGTTGCTATAAGTATTCTTGTACCTATATCCCTATATATGAATGTATATGTACATGTGTGTATATATATCTATGTATATATATATGTGTACATGAAGAATGTTTATAGCAGCAATGTATTTTGCTGTTGTTGTTGTTAATTGATATAGATTAAATTCCCAAAGTCAGGCTGCTTTATCAAAATTTGTATCAGTGATGAGGCCCTTGGCACAGACACAGTATATAAGTATTGTAGCTCTGGGAGCTCACTTAGCCTCTTATATATTATTAAAAGAATAGACTGAATAGCTCTCATAATGATCAGTTCTCACGCACTTTCTGATTTTCCTCCACATGCTCATTATTTATACTTGTCTATGTTTGAAAAGCCCTTTGTGATTGAGCTAAACAGGACTCTTAGCAGGGCTGAAGGTGCGTGGTTTCCCTGCACATTAGGAATGCATTAAGTGTGGTCTGGCAACAAATTTACTCTTCTTAAATGATTTCTAGGTGAAACATAACATAATGACAACAGGTTGCATTTGCTTCTGAGTTGACAGCTGGTTCAGACTGGTGCTGGCTAGAGAATTCACCTTGGAATCAGCCCACATCTACTCACTAGGATTAAAAAAAAATTCAGTCAAAATACTGCATTTAAAAAATCTGTGTTACTCAATCTTTAGACATTTCAAATTTAATGTGTATAAGATTTAACATAAATTACTTAATGGGCATATCCCATAGATATTTCTATTTCTGCCTTCCTTTCTTTCTATACAATTTTGATGTGATGAAGGAAAAATTGTAACACAAGATATTTAGAATTTTTAAGTAGCTCTCCGTTGAACTCCAGACCAACGTACGGGTGATCTGCCCCCATTCCTCCTATGTCTGTCTATTCCTCCAGTAGCATCTTCCACCAAATCTTCATTTACTTCTGGTGGTTGTGGCACACTGGTCTTCATTTAGCTTCTTGAACACACCAAACTCTTTGGGTTCAGGGCCTTTGCATACACTATTTCCACCCTTGGAAAGCTCTCCTCCTTCCTATCTCTCTAAACTCCTTCCATCTGATTAATTCCTACTCATCTTTCATATCTTGACTCAGACATTATTTCCAAGGGAGGCTTTCCTAAACTGCCTAAACTAAGCCAACTTCCTGTCATGCTCTTTCAATACATGTTGACCCTTTTCTCATTAATACTTATCTCAGGTTATAATAATAACAATTACATGTGTGATTATTTGCTTTATAGCTATTTCCCACATTGGTCCATAAGCTCACGAGAGGTTTCTATTTTTTTCTTATTAATATATCCCAGTAACTTAGTACAGCGTCTCTCCTATGGTAAGAATTCAATAAATATTTGCAGAAAAAATAGAATATATTTAGATTTTCTTTGGTCCTCCTAGATCCATTTTGAGATAATGTGATCTTCTAAATGGAATATGCAATGAGGGAATTAATGTAGATTTTGTGTTGGCAAGTGCTCTTTAAAAAAATAAGGCAACAATAGAATATAAGTTTGTATCAAAATGAAATAGGAAAACACTGATATCAGAAAGGTCACTCACATGAATGAAAAACCCTACTTACAACTTAGTTTCTCAGGGATGTTCTAGATGACGGCTAAAGGTAACATATAGAGGGGCCCACCAACATTTCACTGGGCTTCCTGAACTTGACATTGATTAGGATATCTTAGGTGAAGGCTTGGGATACATAGAAATCCTATAGCAGCTAGATAGAGAAAGTCCTTCTAAATGTTTTAGTACACATGTTTATATTTCGGACATGGGAAGAAGCTTGGTTGACTGGAGGAAATAAATGCGGGTAGAGTGCACTGAACAAGACAGGCTGTGATGTTAGAGGTAGCAGAGTCTAGACCACCTGGAGGCGGTAGCCCATTGTAAGAATTTAGAATTTTCCCCATAAGTCCTAGAAAACCATTAAAGATTTTAAAATGAGAAGTACATAATAAGACATTTTTCAAAGATCTTCAGTTGCTTTATGAGAATAAGCAATGATTCATTCAAGGAAGCTTGTTGAGAAGCTTTTTTGGGTTTTCAAGGTGAAAGATGATGGTGGACAGGGCTCATGTGGTCACAGTAAATATATAGAGAAATATATATATTTGAGAGGAAAATATCAAGGATGAATCTTAAATTTATACCTTGAGGAAGTGAGTAGATTAAGTAACTGACACCATTTGTAGCAATGAAAGTGACTCAAGAAGAAATAAGATTATGGGAAAGTCAAGAGTAGATTCTGGATAAGATACTGTTAGACATCTAAGAGGAGGTATGGCCATGAGACACAGATGAGCAATCTAGATTGGAGATACAAAGGTAAGTAACACCCATATCTGAACATCATTCAGAATAATGGAGCCACATAGGAGACTGGGAAGGGGTTGCCAATGTATTGGGAGGGAAGGTGAGAAAATATGGCGCCACTAGGCAGGAATGGCCATGCTTGGCAAATTCTGGTAAGTAAAAAGTAAGATGGAAATAGAAAAAAAAATTGTGTTATTTTATTTTGGATCTTGTCTTAGTCAGCCTGGGCTACCATAACAGAATACTATAGACTGAGTGACAGATAAAACAGAAATTTATTTCTCAAAGTTCTAGAGCCTAGAAGTCCATGATTTCAGTGCTGTTCCTTGTGAAAACTCTCTTCGTGGCTTTCAGAGGGTTGTGTTCTCACTGCAGCCTTACATGGCTGAGGGATTATCTCTCTTGTGTCTCTTTTATAAGGATACTAAAATTTCATGCATGGGGACTCTTCCCACGTGAGCTAATTACTTCCCCCAAACCCCACCTCCAAAACCATAGCATGGAGGATTAGAGTTTCAATATATGGATTTTGGGAAGACACATTCAATCCATAGCAGACCTGGTAATCTAGATATCATGGATCATTTTCAACTGAATGGCAGTGCTCAGAAGAGGATTGTTCAATTATTCTCATTGAAATAAGCTGAATATTCCAGGCATACACTTTACAGTTGCAGTTTTAAATTTTTCAGTGTATAATGCCATACTCAACTTGCTATATTATTTTAGCATTTAACTGAAAAAATTGTTGTCAATGATTAAAAATCATATTTCACATAAAAATGCTACTGGGAAAAAAATACTATCTGGCAACTGTGTGTCCATGTTTTTGCATGGCAGTAACGAGCTGGAGCTGAGTAGCTCGCTGTTTATCCTGTTGGATGGTTGCCTCTGCTTCCAATTTACTACAGTCCCAAGTACTCCATGTCATTTTGCACCACCACCTGCTTCATGTCACCTTCCCATCTGCATTGCTGCAAGCAACTTAAGGGAACAACTACGTGCCCTCTTTTTTCTACTCCAAAATGCCTAACACAGGATGTCATACAGAACGCATAATAAAGTTCTGTTAAATCAAGTTGACTCAGGTTTTATAAAACTGAGTAGCTTTAAGAAGACATTGGGGAATTCCCTGGTGGCGCAGTGGTTAAGAATCTGCCTCCCAGTGTAGGGGCCACGGGTTTGATCCCTGGTCCAGGAAGATCCCACATGCCACAGAGCAATTAAGCCCCGGTGCCGCAACTACTGAGCCTGAGCTCTAGGGCCCGTGAGCCACAACTGCTGAAGCCCACAAGCCTAGAGCCCATACTCCGCAACAAAGGAAGCCACCTAGATGAGAAGCCCGCACACCACAACGAAGAGTAGCCCCCACTCTCTGTAACTAGAGAAAGCCCACACACAGCAAAAAAGACCCAATGCAACCAATAAAATTAATTAATTAATTAATTAAAAAAAGGAGACATTGGTAAACTCACAAAAATAATTTTTAAGGGAGCTTCAAGGAAATAGTAACTTTAGTTTTGTCCACATTTGAGTTGGCCATTTTTACTCTTACATATAACTCACTACACAATTCAAATTGTGTATTTTATTTACTTATTATTTCAATCTGTGATCATATATGATACGGTTAATATTTTGAAAATATTCTTTTGCTTTTAAGTAATTTCTAGTTTGTAAATTTGTCATTGGTGTACAGCATGAGCGATACAATTTCCAAAGTTTGTATCAAATTTTTGTTCCTTCTTATCCTGATAGACAATAGGAGCAAATTTAGTGACTTGAGAGAGTGAGATGGATTCTATGCTTGAGGACCAGAAAGACATGTGGTACCAACATGCATCAGGCAAGAAAGAGGACTTTTGTGTAGCCCATCCTAGTAATGTAATTGATGGGCAGAAGACAGATTCCCACTGCCAACCTCCTACCACATATGTCTTGAATTTGCTCCTACATTGTGGAAAGAGCATGTATATTTATATCTCTTTCACAAGTACTCTAAGAGCTAGAAATTAAAACACACGATACTAGCTTAGTCCTTATCACCATTTTCTTTAATGCATATTCTGTCCTTCTTTTAAACTTGACCAGTTAGTCGTTGACAACCTCTTATACATAAACCATCTTGGAATGTAATCAGTAACTCTCACACTAGTGTGAATCACATTGTTATTCTCTTGACACCTAACAGCAATATATCTCAATGCCCACTGGAGTGGGATGCGAAGGCCCAACCCAGAGACCTGAACCATCATAGCGCAGAAAAGATGAGATGCCAGAAGACTTCAACTAAAGAGAAGCAGAGAAAGAGATGGATGGGCAGCAAGGGCCAAAGCGATTATTGCAAATTTCTGTCTGGGTTTGTACACCCCTATGCTAGAGAACCATCACCTAAAGTCTCTCCTCCTTAACTATTGTTCATGATTAATCTGTTTCTTTCACATGGAAAATCCAGATGTATTTGTTTCCTTTTTAGATCTGATATGTATTACAGCTTGTATAAATGAACTAATTTCCTATTTCTATAGAGACACCTACATACTAAGATGTGATCCAAAAAGCGTCTGTGTGTGTGTGTGCACGTGTGTGCAATTTCACCTTAAATGGTCGAGTATAGGTGGGATTTTGACAACCTACTCTTGTTCTACAGATAATGGTTTGAGTACAATTTGCTTCACATGTGCTATCAATTTTTCAATTCTGATATTGAGATAGACTTAAGAAACATATAAAGCAAACCAACCCTGCAAATAAAAAAATTCCCACATAACATTTTAAAATGGGCAAAGAGCATACACTGACAATTTACAAGAGAAGAACCCTACAGGATTAATAAATATATCACCCAATCTCATTAGTAAATAAGCAGCATTATGGCCAACAGATTTAAAAGTCTGACAATACTCAATATTGTTAAAATGTAGGAAAAAACAGTTTCATACTCGGTGGAAGTGAAAATTGTTACAACAAATTTGGAGATTGATTTGCATTTTCTGGTAAAACTGAGAATTTGCATCTCTTAAGACACAGCAATTCCACACTTCAGTCAATACCCTAGAGATAGGTTTACTCTTAGAACTATAGACAAGGAAATAAGCAAGAATGTTTATAATGGCCTTGTTTATAATAGCACAAAATTGGAAGCAACTTAATATTCATCAACTGGAAAACTGATTAGTAAATGTGGTATATTCACACAACTAGATGTGTTTCAACAGTGAAAATGAATAGACTTTGTGGCAGACTAATCTCTCAAGGATAGTGTTGAATGATAAAATAAGTTGTGAACATTTTTTAAAATGCCAGGCTATGACACATGTTTTTCCTAGATATAAACATATGTAGTCAAAGTTTCAAAAACATGCAAAGAATTAATGCAATTTCTCTAGATGGTTTATCTTCAGGGAAAGGGGGATAAGGGAATACAAGAAAGACTTCAAGTTTACTGTAACACTTTATTAAAATTTTTTGACTCAAATTTTTAGGAATTTCTAATAGATAAACCATAGATAGACTGTGTTGGCAATATTTAGTCTCTGTAACTTTCTTTATGTGTAAAATACTGCCAAACACAAGTATTGTAGAGAGTATTTTCCATGCAGACCTAACGTTTCCATGACATGACGCACAAGTGTCTGTTATAGCCGTCCTCATGTTCCGTTACAGTATATCTCCTTAGGACATTATCGACTCAAGCTTAGGACTATTTTTTATACAGCTTTTTAAAATAATGTCTGTGAATTTATTGCCTCAATAATTGTTATTGAATGACTACAACAACTTTATTATAATATTAGAAACAGAGGCTGAAAAATTACACATAAAATTAATAGTATACTGGTCAATATTATAGTAAAGAGATTATGAAGAGAACTGTGTCTCTACATGACGGTTTTCTCGTTTTCCCAGCCTCCATCTCAATCATAGGATGTTATTTCATTACACTGACTCTTGCTGATGGTATAAGATGACTTCACAAAACATCATGTATTCGGTGCACATGTGTAAATTAACTATGCAATGTAGTTCATAGTCATGGCTGTAAATGAATAAGCAAACATTTTAATTGAATTTTGTATTTATATTTTCTCTGAACAAGGCCAATATTTTAGGAGTAGTAAGAAATTAAGGAGTCCTTCAATCACTTTATTCTTAAAAATTTTCTTTTTTATTGAAGTATAATTGATTTCCAATGTTGTGTTAGTTTCTAATCAAGCATTTTACTCTTTATGTCTACATGTAAAATTAAGTTGTGGGCACAATAAACCATTCATATCAATTAACCCTTTTATAGTCTACATTTCATGTGTATCACTTTTTGAATCATCATAAAACAACTTGTGACAAGCACCTCTAGTTAGATTTCAGTTTTTTATGGTCAGATAAATATTTTGTTATGGTTAACCAGCAGTGAGTTTTGAGTTTTTAAATCAAAAGAAAAAGATTGACCATTATTACTGACTTAAAGACAACAACATCATTCCAGAAAATAAAAACTAAAACGGTTCTCGTGTAAACACTTGATACACCGGAGTACATACCCTGAGAATGTGAATTGGCTGAGAGTGCCCTTCCACAGTCTGAAGGGTGCTCACCACCACTCTCCATGACCCACCATGCATTGTTACCATTGGCCTTGATAACTGCCAGATGTTCTAATAAAGCTCAAGCGCTTAGAAGCAAACGTGGATCAGCAGTATTCCCGGATAACCCAGGAGCAGAGCAGATGAGCAGTGTTCCCACAGGTGCTGCCATAATATGATCTTTGTAAACATATTCAATTAGAAACATCAGATTTAAAAAATGTGTTTGCTAAACTGGGAACTAATCCTGAGACTGAAAACATGATTTTCAAAGAGTAGAATATCTTCTTCAAGTAAAATGTTAAGAGAAAGATCAATATGTAAATGGATTAATTTAAAGCTACACAAATATAAATGGAGGGTAGCAGACCACCTTCTTACCAGACAGTGACATAGCCTTTCTCAATCTTTATGATTCAAAGAAGCAGGTTTATAAATCACTGGCCCAAAGGTTCTGTTTCTGATAATGGTGGAAAAGCTTTATTGGACTAATTCTCCCACAAAAAATAATTATAAACTCTGGATAAAATATAAAAACAACTTTTTGAAGGTATCAAAACCTGGAAGAAACTGTATTCCGTTTAACCCTTAAAAGAAGAAAACCACAGTGCATGAGACATACGATGTACAAGGCTTTCTCTGTGAGGTACTTCACGACACACATAAATGAATCAGAACAGAAAGCCACAGTTTTATTGGCCATAGAAGTGAGAGGAGATGTTTGCAACTGCAAAAGCAGTTAGAAATCAAAGAAGGAAAATCTAGATACAATGAACTTACAGAGGAAATAGCTCCAAAATGTAAGTATAAGTTTACTTCAAATCCATGGCTTCCCCCTAAATTATGTTCACTTGGGCAAAAACCCAAGAAGTCCAAAGGGACTAACCAGATTTTTCAGAAACTGACTACCATAAAGGAAACAGAATTTGAAGTGTGAATTCTGCAATGTTACAGAAGCTTGTTTGGTAAGCTTTCTGTTGAAAACTGGGCAGGGTTATACTCTAAATGTAAAAACTACACCCCAGAAATAGAGGATTTTCCCTAGGACTATGATCAAAACCCAAGATCCAATTAACAAAGTATAAAACCAATATCAACAAGTTTAAGGCCATGTACCAGTAATTAACTGCCTGTTAGAACAAGATTCTTCAGAGAACAAGAGCTTAATCAAGAATCTCTACAATGTATCACCCACAATTTCTTATACATTATTAATGTCCTGTGTTTGTTGCAGGGCCAAGTGGTAAAGCCAGGCAAGAATCATGGGATTGCAAATACATGAAATGTAGCCAATATTCCATTCACGAATCACTCAGTATATTGTACACAATTAGCACACAACACAACAGAGTTTAGTTAAAGTAGGTAGAAAAGAGAGTAACAAACCACTCCAAGGAGAAATCCAGGAATGAGGCATCTCAGCAGGAGCAGTGGTCTCCAGTCTGGCAACTTGTCCTGCAAAAGCATGAGTATGATGTCACCTTCTGTTCTGACAGAGTGACCAGCAGTGTCTGTCCAGAATAGCCTTCAGCAACCTGGAGTGGAGTCTTCCAGCAAAGAGCCTTCACATCGCTTGGCTCAGCAGTTTCATTGTAAGGAATCTGCCAGTAGGGTTAATGGTTATGTCCCAGGAGATCTTGTCTTTATCAGTTACTCTGTCTGTGCCAGTGAAGTCTTTTTACAAACATTGCCAAATTCCTTACCTAAAATAACACTCCTAATTTATCACTCACACATAGTCTTATACTGGGCATTTCAAAACAACTAATATGCAAGTTCACATTGGCCACTTTAACTCCATTTTGAACTATTTAGCATAGCTTAAATTCTATGAGTTTCACACAAGATGAGTAGAAATAATAACACAAAAGAAATTACATCATCATAATATACAACAAAACAGAAATATGTGAACCATAGTCAACAAAAAAACCAGTTAATAGAAACAAACCTACAAACATCCCAAATATTGGAATTGACAGCTAAAGATTTTTAAATATTTGAAATATTTTATATTTTATAAAACAGAGAGTAAAAAATGGTTAAAATTGGTAAAAAGATGAAGATTGTCAGGATACATTTGGAAACTATAAACAAGAAACAAATGAAAATTACTAAACTGAAAAACACAATATATGAAATAAAAAGTGATGGGATTGGCAGCACATTGAAAAGAACAGAAGAAAGGATCAATAAACTTGAAGACAGAATAACAAAAATCACACAGACTGAAGCACAGAAAGATAAAAAGATTATTAAGCTAGAGTCTCAATCAATTACTTGTGAGATAATATACATTTATTTTCTAACATTTGTGTAACTGGTGTCCTAGGAGTTAAGAAGAGAGAGAATGATGCAGAAAATGTATTTCAATAAATATGGACCAAAATGTTTCACATTTGGTAAAAACATCATCCCAAGGATCCAAGTATCTAGATAAGACACAGTAGGATAAATATGAAGAACACCCCAGCTCAACACACTGTAGTCAAATTGCTAAAAATAAAAGATGAGGATATAAAACTTAAGAGCGGCCAGAAGAAAAGGACAAATTAAATAAAGGGAAACACATCATAAAATTATTGTTGACCTCTGACATATTTAAAATGCAGAAAAAAAAGAACCTAACAGCATAGGATTGTTTACCGTGAAAAAAATACCTTCAAAAAATTGATGTGGAATAAGGAATTTTCAGTATTCAGGTGAAAACTGAAGGAAATTGTCAGCCACACATATACATGACAAAATAAGGGAAAGGATATCCTTTAGATAGAAGAAAATGACACCAAAAGTGAGGCCATACAGGGCGAGCAGTGGCACCCGGCAGGTCTTTGGCTCGGAGCCTGAGTCTTGTGCCTCTTGCCAGTGTGGCCTCCTGCCTGAGACACTGGTGGGCTCCAACCTCTGGGAGCTGGTCCAGAAGTGCTGAGGGCCCCTACCTTTGCCCCAAAGTCAGCTGGGGAACAGGTGCTACCCTGCAGGAGCTGGCAATGGGTGGAGGGCCCCAGTGGATGAGGTGCGTGACACCCAGAAACTCCAACCAAAGAGTGACAGCAAGAAAGGAGTTGATCTCCACAATTTTCCCAGAGTCAAGAAAGTGTATCCTGGATTGGGATGTTTCAAGATGGCCGAGTAAGAGGATGTGCGCTCACTCCCTCTTGCAAGAGCACCAGAAGTACAACTAACTGCTGAACAACCATCAACAGAAAGACACTGGAACTCACCAAAAATGACTCCCCACATCAAGAGACAAAGGAGAAGCCACAATGAGATGGTAGGAGGGGCGCAATCGCATTAAAATCAAATCCCATAAATGCTGGGTGGCTGACTCACAAACTGGAGAACAGTAATACCACAGAAGTCCACCCACTAAAGTGAGGGTTCTGAGCCCCACCTCAGGCTTCCCAACCTGGGGGGTCTGGCAACGGGATTTGATTGCAGGACCTCCACAGGACTGGGGGAAACAGAGACTACACTCTTGGAGGGCACACACAAAAATGTGTGCTCAACAGGACCCAGGGAGAAGGAGCAGTGACCCCATAGGAGACTGAACCAGACCTACCTGCTGGTGTTGGAGGGTTGCCTGCAGAGGTGGGGGGCAGCTGTGGCTCACTGAGGGGACAGCAACACTGGCGGCAGGGGTTCTGGGAAGTTCTCATTGGTGTGAGCCCTCCCAGAGTCTGCCATTAGCCCCACCAAAGAGCCTGTCAGCTGCATTACTGGGTAGCCTCAGGCCAAACAACCAACAAGGTGGGAACACAGCCCCACCTGTTGGCAGACAAGCTGATTAAAATTTTACTGAGCTCTGCCCACCAAATCAAATCAAAGTTTTATTGAACTCTGCCCAGCCAGCCCTACCCACCATCAGTCCCTCCCATCAGTAAGCACCCACCAGCCTCCTAGATAGCTTCCTCCACAAGAGGGCAGACAGAGGTATCAAGCTGTATCATCAGTATTTCCTTCTGTGGACCTGAAGGCCACAGCCACAGAAAGATAGAGAAAATGAAAAAGCAGAGGACTTTGTACCAGATGAAGGGACAGGATAAAAACCCAGAAAAACAACTAAGTGAAGAGGAGGTAGGCACCCTTACAGAAAAAGAATTCAGAATAATGATGGTGATGATGATCCAGGACTTTGAAAAAAGACTGGATGCAAAGATTGAAAAGTTGCAAGAAAAGTTGACCAAAGACCTAGAAGAATTAAAGAACAAACAAATGGAGATATGCAACACAATAACTGAAATGAAAAATACACTAGAAGGAACCAACAGCAGATTAACTGGGGCAGAAGGGCGAATAAGTGACCTGGAAGACAGAATGGTGATCATCACTGATGCAGAAAAGAATAAAGAAAGAAGAATGAAAAGAAATGAAGACAGCCTAAGAGACCTCTGGGACAATGTTAAACACACCAACATTTGCATTATAGAGGTCCCAGAAGGAGATGAGAGAGAGAAAGGACCTGAGAAAATATTGGAAGAGATTATAGTTGAAAACTTCCCTAACATGGGAAAGGAATTAGCTACCCAAGTCCAGAAAGTGCAGAGTCCCAGGCAGGATAAATCCAAGGAGAAACACGCCAAGACACACAGTAGTCAAACTGACAAAAGTTAAAGACAGAGAAATGATATTAAAAGCAATAAGGGAAAAATGACAAATAACATACAAGGGAACTCCCATCAGGTTAACAGCTGATTTCTCAGCAGAAACTCTGCCAGCCAGATGGGAGTGGCACGCTATATTTCAAGTGATGAAAGGGAAGAACCTACAACCAAGAATACTCTAGCCAGCAAGGATCTCATTCAGATTTGATGGAGAAATCAAAAGCTTAACAGACAAGCAACAGCTAAGAGGATTCCGCACCACCAAACCAGCCCTACAACAAATGCTAAAGGAACTTTTCTAAGTGGGAATCATAAGAGAAGAAAAGGACCTACAAAAACAAAAACAAAACAATTAAGAAAATGGTAATAGGAACATACATATTGATAATTACCTTGAATGTAAATGGACTAAATGCACCAACCAAAAGAAATAGACTGGCTGAATGGATACAAAAACAAGACCCGTATATATGCTGTCTAAAAGAGACCCACTTCAGACCTAAGGACATATACAGACTGAAAGTGAGGGGATGGAAAAAGATATTCCATGCAAATGGAAATCAAAAGAAAGCTGGAACAGCCATATTCATATCAGATAAAATAGACTTTAAAATAAAAAATGTTACAAGAGACAAGAAAGGACATTACATAAAGATTGAGGAATCCATCCAAGAAGAAGAGATAACAAGTATAAATATATATGCACCCAATATAGGAGCACCTCAATACATAAGGCAAATGCTAACAACTATGAAAGAGGAAATCGACAGTAACACAGTAATAGTGGGCAACTTTAACACCCTACTTACTCAATGGAGAGATCATCCAGATAGACAATTAAACAGGAGACATGAGCTTTAAATGACACAATAAACCAGCTTGATTTAATATATATCTATAGGACATTCCATCCAAAAACAGCAGATAATACATTCTTCCCAAGTGCACATGGAATATTCTCCAGGATAAATCACATTTTGGGTCACAAATCAAGCCTTGTTAAGTTTAAGAAAATTGAAATAATATCAAGTATCTTTTTTGACCACAATGCTATGAGATTAGAAATCAATTACAGGAAAAAAACTGTAAAAAACACAAACACATGGAGGCTAAACAATATGCTACTAAATAACCAAGAAATCACTGAAGAAATCAAAGAGGAAATCAAAAAATACCTAGAGACAAATGACAATGAAAACACAACAATGCAAAAACTATGGGATGCAGCAAAAGCAGTTCTAAGAGGGAAGTTTGTAGCAATAAAATCCTACCTCAAGAAACAAGAAATATCCCAAATAATCTAACCTTACACCTAAAGAAACTAGAGGAAGAAGAGCAAACAACACCAAAAGTTAGTAGAAGGAGAGAAATCATAAAGATCAGAGCAGAAATAAATGAAATAGAAACAAAGAAAACAATAGCAAAAATCAATAAAACTAAAAGCTGATTCTTTTAGAAGATAAATAAAGTTGATAAACCTCTAGCAAGACTCATCGAGAAAAAGAGGGAGAGGACTCAAATCAATAAAATTAGAAATGAAGCAGAAGAAGTTACAATGGACACCACAGGGAAAAAAAGCACCATAAGCCACTACTACAAGCAACTATATGCAAATAGAATGGATTACCTGGATGAAACGGACAGATTCATAGAGAGGTATAAACTTCGAAGACTGAATCAGGAAGAAATAGAAAATATGAACAGACCAATCACAAGGAATGAAATTGAAACTGTGATTAAAAATCTCCCAACAAACAGAAGTCCTGGACCAGATGGATTCACAGGTGAATTTTATCAAACATTTAGAGAAGAGGTAACACATCCTTCTCAAACTCTTCCAAAACATTGCAGAGGAAGGAACACTTCCAAACTCATTTTATGAGGCCACCATCACCCTGATACCAAAACCAGACAAAGACACTACAGAAAAAGAAAATGGCAGACCAATATCACTAATGAATTTAGATGCAAAAATCCTCCACAAAATTCTAGCCAACAGAATCCAACAACACATTAAAAGGATCATCCACCATGATCAAGTGGGGTTTATCCCTGGAATGCATGGATTCTTCAATATACACAAATCAATCAATGTCATACACCATGTTAACAAATTGAAGGATAAAAAAACACATGATCATCTCAAAAGATGCAGAAAAAGCTTTTGACAAAATTCAACACCTATTTATGATAAAAAAAATAAAGCTCTCCATAAGGTGGGCATAGTGGGAACCTACGTCAACATAATAAAGGCCATATACAACAAACCCACAGCAAACATCATTCTCAGTGGTGAAAAACTGCAAGCATTCCCTCTAAGATCAGGAATAAGACAAGGATGTCCACTCTTGCCAGTATTATTCAACATAGTTTTGGACGTTCTTTCCACATAAATCAGAGAAGAAAAAGGAGTAAAAGGAATTCAAACTGGAAAATAAGTAAAACTGTCACTGTTTGCAGATGACATGATACTATACATAGAAAATTCTAAAGATGCCACCAGAAAATTACTTGAAGTAATCAATGAATTCCATAAAGTTGCAGGATACAAAATGAACACACAGAAGTCTCTTGCATTTCTATACACTAACAATGAAAGATCAGAAAGAGAACTTAAGAAAATAATCCCATTCACCATTGCAACAAAAAGAATAAAATACCTAGGAATAAACCTAACCAAGGAGGTCAAAGACCTATACTCAGAAAACTGTAACACACTAATGAAAGAAATCAAAGACGACAAAAACAGATGGAGAAATATACCATGTTCTTTGATTGGAAGAATCAACATTGGGAAAATTATTGTGCTACCCAAAACAATTTACAGGTGTGATGCAATCCTTATCAAATTACCAAGGGCATTTTTCATAGAAGTAGAATAAGAAATTTTACGATTTGTATGGGAACGCAAAGGACCCCAAATAGCCAAAGCAATCTTGAGAAGGAAAGCTGGAGTTGGTGGAATCAGGCCTCCTGACTTCAAACTATACTGCAAGGCTACAGTGATCAAGACAGTATGGTACTGGCACAAAAACAAAAATATATAGATCAGTGGAACAGGACAGAAAGCCCAGAGATAAACTATGGTCAATTACTCTATGACAAAGGATGCAAGGATATACAATGGAGAAAAGGCAGCCTCTTCAACAAGTGGTGCTGGGAAAACTGGACAGCTACATGTAAAAGAATGAGATTAGAACACTCCCTAACACCATACACAAAAATAAACTCAAAATGGATTAAAGACCTAAATGTAAGGCCAGGCACTATAAAACTCCTAGAGGAAAACATAGGAAGAACACTCTTCGACAT
This sequence comes from Hippopotamus amphibius kiboko, assembly GCF_030028045.1. Taxonomy (NCBI): domain Eukaryota; kingdom Metazoa; phylum Chordata; class Mammalia; order Artiodactyla; family Hippopotamidae; genus Hippopotamus; species Hippopotamus amphibius. The sequence continues at coordinate 83,469,684 of NC_080198.1, forward strand.
AAATCACAGTGAGATCTTTTTTGATCCACCCCCTGGAATAATGGAAATAAAAACAGAAATAAATAAATGGAACTAATGAAACTTCCGAGCTGCTGCACAGCAAAGGAAACTATAAGCAAGACGAAAAGACAACCCTCAGAATGGGAGAAAATATTTGCAAATGAATCAACAGACAAAGGATTCATCTCCAAAATATATAAACAGTTCATCCAGCTCAATATCAAAAAAACAAACAACCCAATCAAAAAATGGGCAGAAAACCTGAATAGGCATTTCTCCAAAGAAAACATACGGATGGCCAAGAGGCACATGAAAAGCTGCTCACCATCACTAATTATTAGATAAATGTAAATCAAAACTACAATGAGTTATCGTCTCGCACCAGTGAGAATGGGCATCATCAGAAAATCTACAAAGAGTAAACAGTGGACAGGGTATGGAAAAAAGGCAACTCTTTTGCACTGTTGGTGGGAATGTAAATTGATACAGCCAGTATGGAGGACAGTATGGAGGTTCTTTGCAAAACTAAAAATAGAGTTACCACATGACCCAGGAATCCCACTACTGGGCATATACCCAGAGAACACCATAATTCAGAAAGACACGTGCACCCCAATGTTCATTGCAGCACTATTTACAACAGCCAGGACATGGAAGCAACCTAAATGTCCACCAACAGATGAATGGATTAAAAAGATGTGGTACATATATACAGTGGAATATTACTCAGCTGTAAAAAACAATGAAACTGGGACATTTGTAGAGACATGGATGGACCCAGAGACTGTCATACAGAGTGAAGTGAGTCAGAAAGAGAAAAACAAATATCATGTATTAACACACATATGTGGAATATAGAAAAATGGTACAAATCTAATTTGCAGGGCAGAAATAGAGACACAGATGTAGAGAATAAACATATGGACACCAAATGGGGAAAGCGGGGAGGGTTGGGGGGGAATGAATTGGGAGATTGGGATTGCCATATATACATTACTAATAAGAAAAAAAATTCAAAATTGTACACTCTAAATATATGCAGTTTATTGTATGTTAACTGTATCTCAGTAAAAGTTCTTTAAAAAATAAATAAAAAATAAGAAAATAAAAATAGAAAAAAAGAAGAAAATGACAACATATGGAAAACTGGATTTATTAGAAAAAATAAGTTTACTACAAATAATAATAAATATCCCCTTTCCAATTTTCTTTTAAAAACTCAATTGCCTATATAAAGCAAACATGTAACAAAGCATATGGAGTATATAACATGTAGAGAAATAGAATAAATGACAATAGCAACATAAAAAATGGAAACCTGTGAAAGGGAAATATAGTACTGCTGTCTTAAGTTTCATATATCAAAGATTTGGTGTTATTATTAAAATATAATACTGTGAAAAATTAGAATTCAGAGTACAATTTATAAAAAAGTCACTAAAGATAATACAAAGAGATATAGTTAGAGAGGTAATAGAAAAATTTAAATGGAATATCAAAAAATACTCAATTAATCCAAAAGAAGACAGGAAGGAAAGAACAACAACAACAAAAAGAATGAAGAGGACAAATGAAAAGAATATTTATAAGAGAGATATTTTAAATTTAAGGAAACCACCAAATAAATTAAGAGGATATAAAAAGATTTATCCACAAAAGCAATAAACTTGTGAAAGATGAGTTGCCTATATTTATATCAGAGATAGCAGTATTGAAGAAAACGTATATAATCAGAAAAGATCACTTTATAATTAATAAATAACCTATTCTTCAATAAGACATAATACTTCTAAATGTGCATATACCTAATCACCATGCTTCAGAGTACATAAAACAAAAATTTAAAGAACTAAATAAAAACATAGAGAAATCTACAATGATGCAGATTTTAATTTCTGTCACCCAGATATTATTAGAATAAGAAGACAGAAAATAAATAGAAGATTTGAATAAAATATTAATCAACTGGAATTAATTGATGTTTATAGACTTAATATTAAAAAGAAAACAGAACTGTGTAAGAATGTTTATGGCAGATTAGGCTTAGTCATCGAAACTCAAAAGCAAGTCAAAACTCTAAGGAAATAAGGGGATAGGAGGGCATATAATACACTCAATATTGCTAAGTTGCTCATCTTTTCCAAAATTATCTATAAATTCAACACCATCTCAAACAGCAGGTCATTTTTTTCTGGTAAAAAAATGACAATCTGATTCAAAGATTTATATGAAAAGGCAAAAGAACATAAATATCACAAGTAACTTTGAAAAAGGACAAAAAATTGGATGAGTTATAGTGTTTAGAAGAGTTTTAAGCCACAATAAACCAGCATGTGCAGTATTGGCCAAAGGAGAGTCAAGAAGATCAGTCGAACATAATACAGAGTCTAGAGGTAAATCCACATATATGTGGTCAATTGACTTTAACTCAAAATAATTTAATTTGAAAAAGATACTTTTTTGAAACAAATGGTGTTGGAACCACTGAATGTCTCTATGTAAAAAATGTCTCTATGTAAAACAAGACCCACAATGTCTCTATGTAAAACAAGACCCACTGAATGTCTCATACCTCACTAAAAAATTAATTTGTGGTAGATCAGAGAAAGCTAAACCATACATCTTCCAGGGGAAAAACAGGGAAGAATATCTTAACAAATAGCAAATATTTCTTAAGACACAAAAGCTGTAACAATTTAGAAAACAAATGCAAGTTATTGAAATTAAAAACCTATGCTCTCATAAAAACTCAACCAGAGAAATGAAATGGTATGCCATAGATTTAGGGAAAACAATCTCAGTAATTATATTTATCAAATTACCTCTATCCAGAATACATACAGACCCCCTACAATTCAATAAAAAATTTAAAAAACCATAAATTTAATGTTAGTAAAGTACATGAACAGACTCTTTTCCCAAGAGGTATACAAGTGGCTAATAAGCATATGAAAAGATCTTCCATGTAAGTGACCATGAAGGAATGCAAATTAAAATCACAATCTGAAGACTAAACTAAAAAGATTGGCAATATCAAATGTTCATCAGGTTGGGGAGAAACTGGGATACTTAAAATATTGGGAAGAGAATGTGAAATGTACAACTTTGGAAAAATATGATGGTTCCTTGTAAAACTAAGCATATATCTACTGACTATTCCATTACTAGATACTGCTCAAAACAAATGAAAACTTTGGTGCATAAAAGTCCCTGTACAGGAATGTTTACAATAATGTTGTTTATAATGTCAAAAATTGAAAAGACTCAAGTACCTATTAAATAAGGGAATGGATTAACCAACTGTGCTATATCCATATGATGCAATACATTCGGCAATGAAAAAGATCAGACTCTTGATACATCCAATAGTATAGTGAATCTCACATGTTATGTTAAGCAAAAGAAGCCATACATAAAATTATGTACTGTATAATTCTATCAGGTAAATTTCTAGGAGAGGCAAGCTTCAGCTATGATGACAGAAATCAGAAGAGTGATATCCTATTGAGGTGTATGAGAATTAACTGGAAAGCTCTGGAGGGTATCACCAGGAGTGATACAAATATTATTTATCTTAATAAGGATAGAGATCTAATAAGTGCACACATTTATCAAAAATTCATGAAGTAAACACTTACCATTGGTGCATTTTGTTGGGATTCAGTCATACCCAATTTAAAAAATATTAATTCAAAAGAAAATAGCACTGGACCAAGCACCACACTTCACCCCTTTGTGGACCCTCCCTGGCTTCTACTTTTTCAGTGTCTAGCAAGAAAAACACAAGAAGAGTTTAAAGTGCTTAGAAGTTCAAAGTTCTGAAAGGGACAAAGTCCAAAATTAAGAAGTTACCCCAATGGCCAATGCGAGCTTTCTGATATAATATGTTTTACAATAACTCTTAATCTTTTTTTTTCCCCTGAAAGGTCCACTTTTAAACATTTGATGTTTGTACCTTAAGCAGAAAGCAATAGAGAGAAGATCCACTTTTTTCAAATAGAATTCCAGTTGCTGAAACCACTGGAATGATATTCAGAAGGAATGAAACTGCCACAAGGTGAGGGCTGGGAATACCATCGTGTGGTTCTTGAAGTCTTCCTCCTTGTTTGTCAAATAGGACGTCTCTTGGGGAGACTGGGGTAAATGAACTGAATTGTACTACTAATAATTTATGAAATTCAGTCTTATTAGTAATAGTATTTTTACATCCATTATCTTCAGACTTACAATAACTAAATGAAGTCAATTTTAGAGTCTCTATTTTAAGAATGGAGAAACTAAGGTAGCAGTTATGTGATTTATTTCATCAATGAAAGAACTAGGACTATACATTAACATTAACACTATTTTTACCTGTACAAACTATATGCCACAATTTTGTGAGGCACCCATCCTTTACAACCCTAGAAGCTTCACGTATCTAGAAATTGCCTAGTAGAAAAACTCAACAGATCGTTGTACTTAGAAATTGTTCTCAGGGATCTAAATTCAATAATAAAGCTTTTCAAGATCTGCCACCCAAACCTAAAAATATTTTTCCTTAGTTTAAAAATGTATGCTCAAGATGGAGGAGTAGGAGGACATGCACTCACTCCCTCTTGCAAGAGCACTGGAATTACAACTAACTGCTGAACAATCATCAACAGAAAGACACTGGAACTCACCAAAAAAGACACCCCACATCCAGAGACAAAGGAGAAGTCACAATGAGATGGTAGGAGAGGCACAATCGCGTTAAAATCAAATCCCATAAATGCTGGTGACTCACAAACTGGAGAACAGTTATACCACAGAAGTCCACCCACTAAAGTTAGGGTTCTGAGACCCACCTCAGGCTTCCCAACCTGGGAGTCCAGCAACAGGAGGAGGAATCCCCAGAGAATCAGACTTTGAAAGCCAGTGGGATTTGATTGCAGTTCCGCCACAGGACTGGGGGAAACAGAGACTCCACTCTTGGAGGGCACACAAAAAAATGGGCTCATCAGGACCCAGGGGGAAGGAACAGTGACCCCATAGGAGACCGAACCAGACCTACCTGCTGGTGTTGGAGGGTTGCCTGCGGAGGTGGGGGGCAGCTGTGGCTCACTGAGGAGACAGGGGCACTGGCAGCAGGGGTTCTGGGAAGTGCTCATTGGTGTGAGCCCTCCCAGAGTCCACCATTAGCCCCACCAAAGAGCCTGTGGGCTCCAGCACTAGGTGGCCTCAGGCCAAACAACCAACAAGGTGTGAACATAGCCCCACCCATTAGCAGACAAGCAGATTAAAGTTTTACTGAGCTCCACCCACCCAGCCCTACCCACCATCAGTCCCTCCCATCAGGAAGCACCCCCAAGTCTCCTACATAGCTTCCTCCACAAGAGGGCAGACAGCAGACAAGCCTTACCAGCAGTTTTTCATCTTATGGAACTGAAAACCACAGCCACAGAAAGATAGAGAAAATGAAAAAGCAGAGGACTTTGTACCAGATGAAGGGACAGGATAAAACACCAGAAAAACAACTAAGTGAAGAGGAGGTAGGCACCCTTCCAGAAAAAGAATTCAGAATAATGATGGTGAAGATGATCCAAGACTTTGAAAAAAGACTGGATGCAAAGATCAAAAAGTTTACCAAAGACCTAGAAGAATTAAAGAGCAAACAAATGGAGATATGCAACACAATAACTGAAATGAAAAATACACTAGAAGGAACCAACAGCAGATTAACTGGGGCAGAAGGGCGAATAAGTGACCTGGAAGACAGAATGGTGAAAATCACTGATGCCGAAAAGAATAAGGAAAAAAGAATGAAAAGAACTAAAGACAGCCTAAGATACCTCTGGGACAATGTTAAATGTGCCAACATTCGCATTATAGGGGTCCCAGAAGGAGAAGAGAGAGATAGGACCTGAGAAAATATTGGAAGAGATTATAGTTGAAAACTTCCCTAACATGGGAAAGGAAATAGCCACCCAAGTCCAGGAAGTGCAGAGAGTCCCAGGCAGGATAAATCCAAGGAGAAACATGCCAAGACACATAGTAGTCAAACTGACAAAAATTAAAGACAGAGAATTGTTATTAAAAGCAATAAGGGAAAAATGACAAATAACATACAAGGGAACTCCCATAAGGGTGACAGCTGATTTCTCAGCAGAAACTCTGCAAGCCAGAAGGGAGTGGCATGATATATTTCAAGTGATGAAAGGGAAGAACCTACAACCAAGAGTACTCTAGCCAGCAAGGATCTCATTCAGATTTGATGGAGAAATCAAAAGCTTAACAGGCAAGCAACAGCTAAGAGAATTCCGCACCACCAAACCAGCCCTACAACAAATGCTAAAGGAACTTCTTTAAGTGGGAAACATAAGAGAAGAAAAGGACCTACAGAAACAAAAACAAAACAATTAAGAAAATGGTAATAGGAACATACATATTGATAATTACCTTGAATGTAAATGGACTAAATGCACCAAGCAAAAGACATAGACTGGCTGAATGGATTCAAAATCAAGACCCATATACATGCTGTCTACAAGAGACCCACTTCAGACCTAGGGACACATGCAGAAGGAACATGAGGGGATGGAAAAAGATATTCCATGCAAATGGAAATCAAAAGAAAGCTGGAGTAGCAATAGTCATATCAGATAAAATAGACTTTAAAATAAAAAATGTTACAAGAGACAAGAAAGGACATTACATAAAGATCAAGGGATCCATCCAAAAAGAGGAGATAACAATTATAAATATATATGCACCCAATATAGGAGCACCTCAATACATAAGGCAAATGCTAACACTATGAGAGAGGAAATGCAAGGCAGAAATAGAGACACAGATGTAGAGAACAAACACATGGACACCAAGTGGGGAAAGCGGGGAGGGTTGAGGGGGAATGAATTGGGAGATTGAAATACTAAATTATACACTCTAAATATATGCTGTTTATTGTCTGTTAACTGTATCTCAATAAAGGTTCTTAAAAAAAAAATGTATGCTCAGGGCTTCCTCAGTGGAGCAGTGGTTAAGAATCTGCCTGCCAATGCAGGGGACATGGGTTCAATCCCTGCTCCAGGAAGATCTCACATGCAGTGGAGCAACTAAGCCCATGAGCCACAACTATTGAGGCCATGTGCTGCAACTACTGAAGCCCACGTGCCTACAGCCTGTGCTCCTCAACAAGAGAAGCCTCAGCAATGAGGAGCCTGCGCACCTCAATGAAGAGTAGCCCCCACTCACCGCAACTATAGAAAGCCCACGCGCAGCAAAAAAAGACCGAACATAGCCAATAATAAAATACATAAATTTATTTAAAAAATGTATGCTCAGCATTTTTATGTGACACTGTATAAATTAACACGTTCTGAATTAGTTTCATGAGTATTTCTCCTTTATAAAGAAATCATTTTGCCACTTTATTTCTCATTGATCCATTCATCCATTGAGCACGGAATCCCCTGGATTTAAGATCCTTAAGCAAAATTAGAGCACCGAGGGAGAAAAAGATGGCGGCGAAGTAGAGAGACGTGGAGTGCATCCCTCTCCACAGATGCATTGGGAATGCACGGAAGGACGCAGTCATTCCCACAGAGAACCAGCTGAACACCAGCAGACGGCCTCGGACACCGGAAAGGGCTGCGGAGAACCTGACATAGCCGACTGAATATTCGTCTACTCCAATACTTGGACATTAGTCTGAGGCTTGGACAGTCTTCTATAAACACCTCTATCACCAGGACAAGCAACCCCAAAAGCTTGGACAACCATGAGGAAACAAAGAAACACCATGCAGGCAAAGGAGCAGGAAAAAAACCCACAAGACCAAATAAATGAGGAGGAAATAGGAAAAATGCCTGAAAAAGAATTTAGAGTAATGATAGTAAAAATGATACAAAATCTCGATAACAAATTAGAGAAAGTACAAGAAACAGTTCATAAGAACTCAGAAAAACAAACAGCAATGGATAACAAAATACCTGAAATTAAAAATACTCTAGATGCTCTAACCAGCAGAATGACTGAGGCAGAAGAACGAATAAGTGAGTTGGAAGATAGAATGGAAGAAATAAATGCCACAGAGCAGGAAAAAGAAAAAAAAATAAAAAGACTAGAAGACAGCCTCAGAGACCTCAGTGATAACCTTAAACGTACCAACATTCGAATTATAGGCATCCCAGAAGAAGAAGAAAACAAGAAAGGGTCTGTGAAAATATTTGAAGAGGTTCTAGTGGAAAACTTCCCCAACATGGGAAAGGAAATAATTCACCAAGTCCAAGAAGCACAGAGAGTCCCATACAGAATAAACCCAAGGAGAAATACACCAAGACACATATTAATCAAACTAACGACAATTCAACACAAAGAAAAAATATTAAAAGCAGCAAGAGAAAAGCAACAAACAACATATAAGGGAAAACCCATCAGGATAACAGCTGACCTTTCTACAGAAACTCTGCAGGCCAGAAGGGAATGGCAGGATATACTGAAAGTCCTGAAAGAGAGAAACCTACAGCCAAGAATACTTTACCCAGCAAGAATCTCATTCAGATTTGAGGGAGAAATCAAAAGCTTTCCAGACAAGCAAAAGTTAAGAGAATTCAGCACCACCAAACCAGCCTTACAACAAGTGCTAAAGGAACTTCTCTAAGTAGGAAACACAAGAAAAGGAAAACACCTACAAATACAAACCCAAAACAATTAAGAAAATGGTCATTGGAACACACATGTCAATAATCACTTTAAATGTAAATGGATTAAATGCTCCAACCAAAAGACACAGACTGGCTGAATGGATACAAAAACAAGACCCTTCTATATGCTGCCTACAAGAAACCCACTTCAGACCAAGGGATACATATAGACTGAAAGTGAAGGGATGGAAAAAGATATTGCATGCAAATGGAAGTCAAAAGAAAGCTGGAGTAGCAATACTCATATCAGACAAATTAGACTTGAAAGTAAAGACTATTAAAAGAGACAAGGAAGGGCACTACATAATGATCAAGGGATCCATCCAAGAAGAACATATCACAATGGTAAATATCTATGCCCCCAATATAGGAGCACCTCAATACATAAGGCAAATGCTAACAGCTATAAAAGGGGACATCGACAGGAACACAATTATAGTGGGAGACTTGAACACCCCACTTACATCAATGGACAGATCATCCAAACAGAAAATAAATAAAGACACACAAGCTTTAAATGACACATTAGACCATCTCGACTTAATTGATATTTATAGGACATTCCATCCAAAAACGACAGACTACACTTTCTTCTCAAGTGCACACGGAACATTTTCCAGGATAGATCACATCTTGGGTCACAAATCAAACCTCAACAAATTCAAGAAAATTGAAATCATATCAAGCATCTTCTCAGACCACAACGCCATGAGACTAGATATCAATTACAGGAAAAAAACTGCAAAAAATACAAACACATGGAGGCTAAACAATTCACTATTAAACAACCAAGGAATCACTACAGAAATCAAAGAGGAAATCAAAAAGTATCTAGAAACAAATGACAATGAAAACACAACAACCCAAAACCTATGGGACGCAGCAAAAGCAGTTCTAAGAGGGAAGTTTATAGCAATACAGTCCTACCTTAAGAAACAAGAAAATGATCGAATAAACAACCTAACCTTACACCTCAAACAACTAGAGAAAGAAGAACAAAGAAACCCCAAAATGAGCAGAAGGAAAGAAATCGTAAAGATCAGAGCAGAAATAAATGAAAAAGAAAGGAAAGAAACCATAAGAAAAATAAATAAAACTAAAAGCTGGTTCTTTGAGAAGATTAACAAAATTGATAAACCATTAGCCAGACTCATCAAGAAAAAAAGAGAGAAGATGCAAATCAACAGAATTAGAAATGAAAAAGGAGAAGTCACAACGGACACCTCAGAAATACAAAAGATCATGAGAGACTACTACAAGCAACTATATGCCAATCAATTGGATAACCTGGAAGAAATGGATACATTCTTAGAAAAATACAATCTTCCAAGACTGAACCAGGAAGAAATAGAAACCATGAACAGACCAATCACAAGGAATGAAATTGAGGCAGTGATTAAAAATCTCCCAACACACAAAAGCCCAGGACCAGATGGATTCACAGGCGAATTCTATCAAACATTTCGAGAAGAGTTAACACCTATCCTTCTCAAACTCTTCCAAAATATTGCAGAAGGCGGAGCACTCCCAAACTCATTCTATGAGGCTACCATCACCCTGATACCAAAACCAGGCAAAGATGTCACAAAAAAAGAAAACTACAGACCAATATCACTGATGAATATAGATGCAAAAATCCTCAACAAAATACTAGCTAACAGGATCCAACAGCACATTAAAAAAATCATACACCACGATCAAGTGGGGTTTATCCCTGGGATGCAAGGATTCTTCAATATATGCAAATCAATCAACGTGATACATCATATCAACAAATTGAAGGATAAAAACCATATGATCATTTCAATAGATGCAGAAAAAGCTTTTGACAAAGTTCAACATCCATTTATGATAAAAGCTCTCCAGAAAATGGGCATAGAAGGAAATTACCTCAACATCATAAAAGCCATATATGACAAACCAAAAGCCAACATTGTTCTCAATGGAGAAAAACTGGAAGAATTCCCTCTAAGAACAGGAACAAGACAAGGGTGTCCACTCTCACTACTGTTATTCAACATAGTTTTGGAAATGTTAGCCACAGCAATCAGAGAAGAAAAAGAAATTAAAGGAATCCAAATTGGAAAAGAAGAAGTAAAATTATCATTCTTTGCAGATGACATGATACTATATATAGAAAACCCTAAAGACTCTACCAGAAAACTGCTAGCACTCATTGATGAGTTGAGTAAAGTAGCAGGATACAAAATTAATGCACAGAAATCTCTTGCATTCCTATACACTAACAACGGAAGAGCAGAAAGAGAAATTAAGGAAACTCTCCCATTCACCATTGCAACCAAAAGAATAAAATACCTAGGAATAAACCTGCCTAAGGAGGCAAAAGATCTGTATGCAGAAAACTTTAAGACATTGATGAAAGAAATCAAAGATGACATAAACAGATGGAGGGACATACCATGTTCCTGGATTGGAAGAATCAACATCGTGAAAATGACTGTACTACCCAAAGCAATTTACAGATTTAATGCAATCCCGATCAGATTACCAATGGCATTTTTCACAGAACTAGAGCAAGAAATCTTACGATTTGTATGGAAACGCAAAAGACCCCGAATAGCCAAAGCAATCTTGAGAAGGAAAAATGGAGTTGGTGGAATCCGGCTTCCTGACTTCAAACTATACTCCAAGGCCATAGTGATCAAGACAGTATGGTACTGGCACAAAAATAGAAAGGAAGATCAATGTAACAGAATAGAGAACTCAGAAGTAAGCCCAAACACATATGGGCACCTTATCTTTGACAAAGGAGGCACGCGTATACAATGGAAAAAAGACAGCCTCTTCAATAAGTGGTGCTGGGAAAATTGGACAGCAACATGTAAAAGAATGAAATTAGAACACTTCCTAACACCATACACAAAAATAAACTCCAAATGGATTAAAGACCTACATGTAAGGCCAGACACTATCAAACTCCTAGAGGAAAACATAGGCAGAACACTCTTTGACATACATCAAAGCAACATCCTTTTTGACCCACCTCCTAGAATCAGGGAAATAAAATCAAGAATAAACGAATGGGACCTCATGAAACTTAAAAGCTTTTGCACAGCAAAAGAAACCATAAACAAGACTAAAAGGCAACCCTCAGAATGGGAAAAAATAATTGCCTATGAAACAACGGACAAAGGATTAACCTCCAAAATATACAAGCAGCTCATGCAGCTTCATACCAAAAAAGCAAATAACCCAATCCACAAATGGGCAGAAGACCTAAATAGACATTTCTCCAAAGAAGACATACAGATGGCCAACAAACACATGAAAAGATGCTCAACATCACTTATCATCAGAGAAATGCAAGTCAAAGCCACAATGAGGTATCACCTCACACCAGTCAGGATGGCCATCATCAAAAAATCTAGAAACGATAAGTGTTGGAGAGGGTGTGGAGAAAAGGGAACTCTCCTGCACTGTTGGTGGGACTGTAAGTTGGTACAGCCACTATGGAAAACAATTTGGAGGTTCCTTCAAAAACTACAAATAGAACTACCATATGATCCAGTAATCCCACTCCTGGGCATATACCCAAAGAAAACCATAATCCCAAAAGAAACTTGTACCATAATGTTTATTGCAGCACTCTTTACAATAGCCAGGACATGGAAGCAACCTAAATGCCCATCAACAAATGAATGGATACAGAAGATGTGGCATATATATACAATGGAATATTACTCAGCTATAAAAAGGGATGAGATGGAGCTATATGTAATGAGGTGGATAGAACTACAATCTGTCATACAGAGTGAAGTAAGTCAGAAAGAGAAAGACAAATATTGTATGCTAACTCACATATACGGAATCTAAAAATGGTACTGATGAACTCAGTGACAAGAACAGGGAAGCAGATACAGAGAATGGACTGGAGAACTCGAGGTATGGGAGGGGGTGGGGGGTGAAGGGGAAACTGAGAAGAAGCAGGAGAGTAGTACAGACATATATATACTACCAACTGTAAAATAGTCAGTGGGAAGTTGTTGTATAACAAAGGGAGTCCAACTCGAGGATGGAAGATGCCTTAGAGGACTGGGGCAGGGAGGGTGGGGGGGAATCGAGGGGGGGGCGTCAAGGAAGGGAGGGCATATGGGGATATGTGTATAAAAACAGTTGATTGAACCTGGTGTACCCCCCAAAAAAAAAAAAAAAAAAAAAATTAGAGCACCAACATAGAACACCACAAATACTCTTATGGGTTGAGTCATGTGCCCTGAAAAAAAGATAGGTTGAAATCCTAAACCCAATTATCTGAGAACTTGACCTTATTTGAAAATAAGATTGTTGCAGCTCTAATTAGTCAAGATGATGTCATACTTAGTGGAGTAAACCCCTAATCCAGTATGACTGAAATCCCTATAAGAAGACAGCCACATGAAGACAAAGGCACACAGGAGAACGTCACGTAATGATGAAGCAGAGATTATAGTGATTCAGCTGAGAGCCAAGGGACAACAAAGGTGGCTGGATTACTTTTCTATTGTTTTGTTTTTAATGAAGTTGTAACTTCTGATTACATTAAAACTTGAAAATTTTTTCCTGCTTTGTTTTTGCCCTTAGTAAACTAATTATCAGATATAATACAAGATTTCTTTTGCTTCTGAAAAACTTTTGCAAGAGCTCACCTGTAGAAAGTCTACCCAGCTCTCTTTCCATTAAGCATTTATTCTTTGAGTAAGGAGATTCCAGGGGTCCAGTAGATTTTTCAAAACTTTAATTTTAATCACTCATCTTTGCATATTTTCATTGCTGAGAAAATTCATCAGTTAACATTTTCTTAGCCCTGCACAGTCTCGTGATGATGTTATGAACTTCTGACCATTGAGTGGAGTCAGTTATTTGGCAAATCTGCTTAGGATCTGTTTTCACAACGTGGAACTTATTTCACACCACCTTTCTTGCTCAGGTTTGCACTGAAGCTTCCCTCCCCTTGGGCAAGAGTAACAGTGTTATGACACTGGCTTCAATAAGCAACTTTTTATGGTGTCTAATCACGTGCAAATGTGTTAAAATTGGTAGTTTTTAGCAAACAGTTATGGAACATATTACCGTAAGGCATTTGTTCATGGCGTGACAATGATTGGCCCTTGGCCACTTAAATGTTTTATTTAATAATGTGGGAATTTCAGTGTGTTTTCCTTTCATTATTTTTAACTTGAAAACAGAAACAGAAAGCCCCTTCTTTCAAGTTAAAACTTTACCGCCTACAGTCTGTCAAAAGCAATAAAAAATAAGCATCTGGATTTTGGAGAGGGGCTTTTGCAAGATGTTAATTTAATAGACTGGCATATTTCATGCATGCTTTTTATATTTTGTATGCTTGAAGTCATCTCTTCAGTGACCACCCAGGAATGATAGACTTATTTTCGAGATAGTGCACCGAAGAGCAAAAAACCTTGTCCAAATAGTAATGCAAATACTGGATTCAGCTTAATTTCCTTCCACTTAACACAGTGCTTGAAATGTCAGCTAGCTATCAACGTACATTAAAAAAAAAAGGACATAATTTTTTAAGATCAAGTTTTGCTTTCTCACAAACTGCACTAATTTTTACTTCCCTCTCTCCATGCTATTTCACAGAGATGGTTCTCTATAAAATATTGAAATATAAGATGTCCTGCAGATACTCTATAAAGTGGATTTTCAAATAATTGCTGAAAATAATCTTATGTTTTCAAAAACTATAATTTTTAATCAAAATGGAATACTGTAATATTCTGCATGATGTCTGTAAGGGCAGATCACCATATATTTTAATGTTTACTGAACTCAAAGAATAAAAATATTCTTTATTTTCAACACAGCTTAGTGCTGTTATTTAGTATCCAAAATGCATCTTTCAGCCTGACTTCAGAGACCTTTCATGAGATTTAGCTCTTAAGTTTAGACTTAGCTTCCACTCTATTAAAAATCATGATTAAATATAAGAAACCAAACTTAAGTTTTAGTATGCATATAAGACTTGCTTAATTTCAGATTTTGAGAAGTCTGTTATACATTATGAATAAGAATAAAATACCAAATTGTACACTTTAAATATATGGAGTTTATTGTATGTCAATTATATCTCAATAAAAGTTCTAAAAAATATCCCTCCCTTTACAAATACAAAAAAGAAATGTTTTCAATGTACAATTTATACTTAGCACAAGTTTGTTTTGGTAGTATGCAAATTCATTTACCTAACTAAGCTATCAATCCAAAAGGAACAAATGGGAAAGAAAACCTTCACATTGAGGCTATTTGGTTTCAAGACTGGTGTACTTAGAGGTTTTGATGTAATTAAATGTGTATGTGTGTGTGTGTGCGCGCGCACATGTGTGTGTGTGCGCGCGCACATGTGTGTGTGTGTGTGCACATCTAGGGGAGGAAGATGATGAGATGAGTTGTAATTATTAGACTGGAGAAGCTGAACACATCCAGAACTCCACATGCAGATCAGCTGTTGGTAGCCTCTGTATTACAGGACTGATGAATTTTTAATTCAAACTTTGTTTCTGTCTTTAGAAATCCCTAGTTCCTAGTTTTCTTCCTACATTGATAATAAGAGCAGCACTTATCTGATAGGATTATGGTCTTTCCATCATTAAGGGCAAACTGTGAGCTCTAATGCCCCAAAGAAAGAGGAAATGCCCCTTTTAGAGACGAGGAGAGACTATAAGACCTTGAGTAGCACAGAAAGAAGAAATAAAGAGTCAAGAGGAATTAGGTGCTAGCATTTTATTCCCATCCCACCTTGGACTAACTTTGAAGGTGGATGCCATTGAACCATCCAAATAGGTAGGGGGTGATCTTGAGAACAATGGAGCTAGTGTCCACTTCCCTAGGCAAATATGTGAAAAAAGGTAAGCGGCTAGAAGAAGCCCAACTCCAGTTTTGTACACAACCAACAAGGTAAATGACCAGTAGCATAGTGCTGACAATGGGAGGTGAGCCTGACACAGAACTTCTGGCTCTCCATGGCCTTTGGAAGGTTAGCTGGGGTGCAGAAATCTCAGTGAGCTTCCTCAAAGGGATGCACAATTGTAAGGTTGGCTGGGGGACCAACAGAAGCAAGGTGCGTGGACAAAGAGGCCATGGTGATCAGGGACTTTGAAACTTGGTGTGAGCAGCCAAGGCTGTGAACATGAGCAGTTAACAGCATGAAACCCCAAGAGAGCAAATGCGACTAGTGTCTCCTTAATGAACACCAGAGCAAGGGCAGGAAGAAATGAGCTGCAGAGATTAGTACAGCGAAAAAGCCATTGTGCAGAAAGGGCGTCTTTCTACTCAACAGCCAGAAAGTCATACAATTTTCCATCCAACCATATGTCACCTACAGAGAATCAGTGCACATGGGTATGTGAGGGAGAAGAGGGAAATTCCAAAAACTAAACATTTCCCCCCAAAATACTGGAACTTTTGAATGGACTATTAAAGTGGAAAAACCTACTGTTATTAGCAAGTAAATTTTATCCCCATCTATCTGTCTCTTCCAGCCCAGCAGCACGGGAAATAGTGAGGAAATTAGATCAGTTGTAGAAAATAAAGAAGCTATATTTATTTTCCATCTGTGGAGCAGAATTAAAATATGCAACGCTGATACATGTATGTGAGTCTTTCAATCATCTGTGTGTGTATGTAAAATGGAAACTAATAGAACCTATTATTTTCTATTTATAAAATATCTTTATAAATAGTATAAATAGTAAAATAGTTTTTCCATGTCTAGTTTTATGTCTATATGATCATATATTAAATGTGCCATAACTTATTCTCTTTTATTACATAGTCATATTATTTACTTTTTTGTTTTATAAATGTGAACATTCTAAAATCAGCATTTTTTGAAAGCTAAATTAGATGGTAATATTTCACAATGTAAAAGGATTAGATGCATAAAAGTTTCTTAATTAAAATAATGGTTAGGGACTTTCCTGGTGGTCCAGTGGTAAAGAATCTGCCTTCCAATGCAGGGGATGCAGGTTCGATCCCTGGTTGGGGAATTAAGATCCCACTTGCCACAGGGCAACTAAGCCCGCCACAACTACTGACCTCCCGCACCTCAACTAGAGCCTGTGTGCTGCAAACTAAAGAGCCCAGGTGCTCTGGAGTCTGTGCACCACAACTAGAGAAGAGAAAACCTGCATGCCACAACTAGAGAGAAGTCTGCACACCACAACAAAAGATCCCATGTGCCGCAACTAAGACCCAGTGCAGCCAAAAGTAAATAAATAAATGAAAAACAAATAAAATTTAAAAATATTTACAAAAGTAAAATAATGGTTCATATTTTAGCATCATCAGATTTGCATAGGATCCCACTATTACACTGTCCTCCAGATCCTTGCCCAGGAATGCCTTAAATGAAAACATCCTTTCAGAACTTTAGAAAGTAGTTTCATTGAACAGTATCCAGAATAGACATGGATTATAGTGACTTCACTCTAATAGCAGAAATACTTTTCTACTAAAGATACATTTTAGCAATAAAGAGGATGGAATGTTGAAAGTAAGGTGCTGGTCATTATCAGAAGAAGGAAAGGATGTTAGGATGTTTAACGGCAAAAGTGGAAGAGTTGCTATCATTTCCAGTGAGCATAGTTAGGGCGATTCTCAGATCAGGTTTCTAATAGCTAAAAGAAGGGAAGAATGGCTAAGTCGGGGAAAACTTGTTTATATATACATAATTTCTATGCATCAGTTTCAAAGAGGAGATGTCTTTCGCACACTTGTTTTCCTGCCTTTTCTTTTACTACATTGTGTATCAACTGTCTTAATTTACCCCAGAGATAGTCGGTGGCCACATGGGAAGCATTGCTTTGATTCATGCACTTTAATTCTCATTAAAGCAATTGTAAGTTTGGTTGTGGCACATTGCTTTGAAAGCAGTTGGGATGGTGGGGGACAATGAGAGAGTGTGTAAAAGAAACAACTGGTTCATATTCTGGGAACACTGCCAGCGTTTGATTCAAAACCAGAACAAGTGCTGGCTGTCAGCTGAATCTGTGCTTAAAATAAAAGGAGGCACATAAGAGCCTAGATTAACAGGAAGGAGAAACAATCTGATGCTGAAATCTTAGTACAAGTAGCTGAAAATGGTGGGTGCTATCCCTACATATTTTGTGGCTTTTAATATGATTGCAGAAGACTTAGCTGATAAAATAGGATATAGGATTTCCCAATCCCAAGTGCCCTATGAAATGTTTAATTGATAGTATCTATGAAAACTGAATTTATGAAAACCAAGAAGGATCACAAATAAAATTATCATAAAACTTGTAAAACAAATTCAGAAATGGGTGCCAAGCCATGTCTCATATTAATTCACTGCATACAAAATCGATGAATTGTAGGTGGTCAGTAACTATATTTTAAAAATTTGCTATAACCTCGTTAATTCTGATGTTTGAGACTTAAGACATGAGCTGGGCTCAGGTTCTCTTATATACTCTTCAGTAAGAAATCAGTTTGCTACACCAATTAATTTTACTGTAAGCAAGTCTGTAAAGGGAGTAATTAATTCACACAAGAGGACAATAAATTATTTTTAACATTTTGCATAATATGTAACAGATGATAATTACATATATAAATTTGAGATGATATAAAATATAGATGAGATGATATAAAATTGAGATGATAATTACAAATCACTATATAGATTCATGAAAACATACACCTTACCATAGCTTGCTAGATTATTTGGGTCGTTAAGTGTATATACTTGGAAATAATAGATATGTATTCTTTAAGGAAAAATTTATTGAGGTATAACTGACATATAACATTATACTAGTTTCAGGTGTACAATATAAAGATTCACTATATGTATATGTTGTGAAATGATCACCACAATGTCTAGTTTCCATCTATCACCACACACAGTTACAATTTTTTTTTCTTGTGATAAGAATTTGTAAGATCTATTCTTTAAGACACTTCCAAATACATAATACAGCATTGTTAACTACAGTCTCCGTTCTGTACACTACATCCTTAGGACTTTTTGTTTTATTACGGGAAGTTTGTAAGTTTTGACCACCTTCACCCATTTCTTTTAAAATATTATGTAAATCAACTTCTCTGATTTAGATGGCATCCCCCACTAAGTCCCAGCTACTAAAGATTTACAGTGTCAGTTAAAAGATACCTGCCTTATTTGATTTCACAGACTTTCAATGGTACAGTGAAGAGAAACCACTTTGAGCCCTTTATTACCAAAGAAAGCAACGAGAAGAGTCACCCCTACTTATTCTTCAGTGATTCACGTATTCAATGATTTAAACTAGCTTGTGGGTGGGTGGGAAATCCCACACAATTCAGCCATCACAAAGTTGACCAAGATGCAGAATTGCTTTGTACTGTTCTGCTTTAAATAAATACAGATAATTAAATAAACCTTTGCAGCAGTAGAATAAAGCATAAATCCAAACTTTGCCCAGCCTAAGGCTGCCTTGGCCACTAGCCAGGAGCCAGAGGGCCAGGGCTAATTTGCATAAAATTGAACAGATTGCTGCAGCTGCCGTCCTTATTAATACCGAGGCGTAATCATAATCAGGAGACATTCCATCCATGGCACAGCCACCTCCTGTGCAGAGCCACCCATTGCTTTGTGGGACCTATAGACACCGATATGTGATCCCACTTTAAAGAGAAAGCAATTCCTAAAAAAAAAAAAACAAAAAACCAGAAAAAAAAAGAACAATACTTTTTTCGATTAAAAAAAAGTCCCCAGCTCTTTCACTGAGTAGACTTACCAAGTGTCTTGGTCCTTTGAGTTATCAGTGTAAAACAGTGCAGATATTTCTGTACATTGTCATTACTTGGCTAAAATCAGTGTGTAGAAATTAGTGAAACTGTTGATTTCAGATTTTCTTCAAAGGGATTGTGGTGAACTTTTCGCAACTTCATTGTTTTTACACGTCTGCAAAATATTATTTATGATACAGTGACTGCTACCAGTTGCTGATGATGTCACACTTGGCTTTTTACATTCTGTCACCCAGATTTCAACTGCAGGAAACCCTACACGGCAGTGAAATGCAGAGAGATGTCAAAAAGCATGTGCTATGACTTATCACGCCTCAAACATGCTGAGAACACAGACACTATGTAATGCCTGATAGAGCGCTTTTGCATCAGGATATCAACAGCTCTCTCTTTGTCAGAACTACCAAATGAATCGGAAGATTGCTGTTCTACAGTTTCTCAGTCAGAAGGGCTGTCAGCAGCTTCATAAGGGCCATCTGGGGAAAACAAACTCTTGGCCCACAGAAAGATGACGTAACAGACAAGGAGCACTGGCAAGGACGGGGTGGATTATATTAAAAACTTATCATATTTGTTAGCTAACTGCGGATGGCAGCGGTGGAGCGTACCAAAAAAAAAGTTTTTATGGTGCTCTGAAAAATCCCATGAGTTTGCCACACGGGAACACATCTTGAGCTCATCTATTGATTTGGACACCCTAGAAGTAGAGTATGGTCTTCCTCTGATCATGTAATATGTACCAGTATAGTAAAAGAAACTCTAAATACCCATCTAGCACCAAATTTTGTTGGTAAAGTTTTAAAATTTGGTAAACATTCTTTCCCCATCCCTACTATTTGAGCATGTTTGATTTTATGGTTAGGATTATATGTTTATCACCATGGAATTCCCAGTGTGCAGCGGGCTATATCTCTATGCTAATCCCTAAACCAAGGATAAGGGATTTTTTTTAGCCCTTCTCAAACAAATGATTAAAATATAAATACATAATCCATATCGTATTAGAAATAAAATATCATATATATATTTTTTCTCTTTCCACTCAACATCATTCTTTCCTGTGTCTTCTATTATCTAATTCTTAAATTTACATCCCTAGTTCTAAATCCCACTTTTTTATTCCTTATGCATATTTCTATTTTTGTGCTGAAATTTCCCCATGAATATCATGGAAAGACATCACATGTGGGATGATCTCCCAAAGCTCTACCTTGAATTCCAAAGACATCTCCATTTTTTAAGTTTTTGCCTTAATCCTCTGCATTTGAGCCTGTCCAAATCCCCATGGTCTTTGCTCTGGGTGTCAATAAAAATGAGCTCAAATATTATATCTCCACTTACAGTCACTCGCTTATCTGTGATGTGCTTCCGACTTGATTATATTTCTCTCTGTCGTGTGCCCACTACTCTTTGGATTCATCAGCTTGAACTTTGAAGCTGAAACTCAAAAACTTTCTGAAGATTATAAGACGTGCTTTTACTGTTGGCCTCCGCCTTGCCAGGTGCCTGGGGATAGGGAAACACAACATAGTTTTAGCTCAGATCCTAGGACTTTCAAGAGGGAAGCCTCTTATCATATAAAGAGAAGGTGAACGATCTGCAGAGGGATGAAGGTCAAGCAACTGTTAAACTACAGTATTAGCATTGGAACTTGGTTCTGATTTTTAAAAAATATATTAAAGTGCTCTTGCAGCCATTTATCAATGTGTCTTTATTCACTTCTTTGGGTCTGCTCTGCTTTTTGTCTTTGTTGTTTATTTTCTACTCTAATTCTCCCTTCAGGAACTATGTGCAGTTAAAATGGTGAGATAAACTTGGGGATAATTCCCACTCAGGACAGAGTTCCCACTCTGAGACGTTTGAAGTGTGACTCCAAATAAATGCATAACCATGTCAGCAATTTAGGCTTGTGATTAATGTAGAGAATCCCATTGGTTTACACAAGTCCTATAGATATTTTTCACTTAAGGGTTTGAGCCCAATCTGATCCAGTAACAAGTCATAACTTTAGCTGGTCTTGTTTTTTTGTTTGCCTACTTCCATCAGAAAATGTGAGAGTGTGATGGAAATCTTGCCAAGTGGTCTATACAGATTCAAAGAGCTGGCAATTCTCATATTAGAAATATTCATCAGAGCTAGATGATCGCTTGATCATTACAAAATCAAGATGGTGTTTTGCTTAGACCTTCCCCAAAATACAACCTACTTTTCTTCACAGCAACCAAATTAACAAACTCATGAGAGTGGATTCCAGTCCCCCAGGTGACCTTGTAGCCATAGTCATCTTCTGCCCTTTCTTCAACTCCCATACCTATGGAAGCACTATGGATTTCATTTCTGAAATTTGATCATTAACAATTTTTTATTATCTGAATTATTGCAATAGATGCCTAATTATTCTTCTGGCCTGCAACCCATTTTCTGAAAACCTCAACCTTCCACTAAGAATAGGACGTTCTTCCTAAAATACAAATTTTCACACTTGCCAAGTCAAAGACCTTTGAAATCCCCTACTACCAACAATATTAATTTTGAAGTACTTGGGAAGATAGTCAAGCAACTATATGATCTGATTTTAGCCAACTTTTTCAGCACGAGCTTATCTTTTTTGTGACCTCTGTTCAGATAATGAGACAGTTTGCTGTTACCTGAACACAACTCTGTGTCTCTTTATCCTTTGCACTTACACCTGCCTCAGGCTATTACCTCCCCTCTTTGTCTAGTTGTCAATATTTATCAAGTATACATATCACTCAGTGTAGACATTACATATCCCTCCCTGATTTGATAATTAATCATTCTTTAATGTGCTAAAGGTAGAGTTCCACGTTGATGGGGGGTTTTGTGCTAAGAGTTACCTAGTCTAAACCCTCATTGTGCAAGTGAGGAAACATTCTGTGAACAGTAGGTTGTTGAGATCAGACAGCTCACAGTTCATATCATATGCACTCAGATGCACTTATCACATCATAGTTTATGGTAAAGTTAAATAACTATAAATTTGAAATCACTTAAACACCCAGGCTTATACTTCACTGACTCATTAGTCCCTGCTGCATGACTTCAGGGCTTCAAGTCACTCCCAACCCACAGAGTCTCTCCAGTTATCTCATGAGTTCATGGCAGGTGGGTGGGACTCTGTGTGCTGTGCAGCACACTTAAACCTTTAAGCTCTCCTGTCTGTCCATGCAGATGTACCATGTCAGCTTGTTAACAGGTCTAACCTCTGAGAGAGCCGAGTCTAGGGCTTCCCCACTATATGCAGCCTATCCCATTTGGGTCCACTGAATGGACAGAGTCCTAATATTCCAAGGTAAAAGACATTGACTCTCCCTAACTTTGGATCATAACTTTATATCTGTGATTTCAAGCAACATTACTTTGTCTTAAACTCTCTAAGTTTCTCAAAAATATTCCCTCTGGCTTCTTTCTGTATTCTTCATTTCCACAGGACTCAAAATCAGCCCCTGGTAATCAACAAGTAAGCTGCCTTCCATTGCTTTATTTTTCAACAGGTAATCAACAAGTAAGCTGCCTTCCATTGCTTTATTTTTCTCTGTCCCCCAGGCATTTGTGTATCAATATTTCTTTCGCCCCCATCTGGTCAAAAAATAAGTCCTCAAGCATATCAACTCATATAGATAGACACCTAGAGCACTGTAGCTGGGCATGTTTCTTGGAGAAAGAGTGTTTCATACCTGGTCTCCTTCACAAAACTGCGAGTTAAACGTGGGTCATGGCCGTGTCATATTCACCTTTGTATTCCCCAAGGCACCTTGAGAATGAATGGCAGATAGTTGGAGCTGAACAAATATTTGTAGTTTGAATGAGGAACAAACAAAACAATATTATAGATTCTAAAGGTAAGTTATCTAATATAAAGCACTGGATTATCTCATAGGAATAATGCAATGTTTTAAATTAAACAGGTTTTGTGAAGTAACCACATGTAAAACTCCAATACCCCTACAAAAAAGGCACATACTGACTAAGTGGTAAGTGACCTAGAATAATGTTTTTCATCATTCTGGTTTATTCCTTGATTTAACCATGACTTAATAAATTCCAGTCCTCCTATATGTGTAAAACAAATCTAAAATATTAATTATAACATTGGTCTTCTGGGGATATATTCTTTGTCTAAAATACCCTCAAAATCCATTTCTTCCATATACTATTTTGCCTTGATTTCTTTTTTCTTAATGTTATTTTTTTCCATTTTCTTTTAACGTTATTTCTCTCTTTAACATCCTGTGTGGTTCTTTCTGCATCAAGAAAAGAGTGTTGGGAATGAACATGCCAAATATTTTCCATTCTATGATTTAAAATAACGTTTGTTACAAGAAAGGTGTTTTAAGTGCCTGTGGTCTATGGTTATAAATTTGCACCTGCTTGCCCTTAAACCATTCTGCAAAAAAAGTAAGTAAATCCTCAGAAGGCCCTTTCCTCAGTCTCTTCATTCATTTTAAACAAGGACAAGAACTCGGTAAGTATTCTGTGGCTCACCAAACCTCTCTGAATGCCAAGAGGGGCCTCTGGCTCAAGTCTGCATTTCCTTCTATTAAAAAGGTGAACTGCAAAATAGATTCTGAAAAGTTAATCCTTATAATTTAAGCTCTTATTTGTTCCACATGAACTAACTTCCAGATTGTTACTGAAACAAATTTTCTTTTATTTGTGTATTCAAATAAGTATGATTCACTTAAAAAGCAGGCCCATTGAACCACATTTGCATATCCTAATTAGTTTAGCATGTTCATTTTCCATTCACATGTTTTTCAAATAAATGCTTTTGAAGAATAGTAAAACTTAACTAACATCTGAGGCTGCAAGTTCACAAAAAGAAAAAAAGAGAAGAAACTGACATACATATTAGCTTAAAAAAAAGGCAAGAATTTCAATGTGTGGCACAGAGGATGTGGATTTGATTCCTGTTTCATAATGGAGGCTTGATTTGCTTTCAGTGGGTACCAGGATGTGGGTGGCTTCAAGCTAGCTCATTTGCGTATTTGTATAACCAACACAGGGTAGAAATCAAAGTAATATTCTAAGACTCTAACGTGTATTAAGAATTTACCAATTTTTGAGGAAATTTTTTTTGTAGTCTAAAATAAGCTAAGGATAAAAAGTTAAGATACATCAGTAAGAAACCACTAGGAGAGAATGCTATCTGTCAAAAGAAAACACCAAATTCTGAAACGTTCTATCACAAATATAGGTACACATTTTATATCTTATGGAAATACATGCCATTGATTTGGAAGAAATTTCTCTACATGGAACATGGTCTGGGATTGGCTTTCAGTAAAGGAAAGAGATGGCGGAAAAAAGCTTCTGTGTCACAAGCATGGTTTCAAATATACAATTATCTACCTAAATTGATTTAAATCCCACTCATTTCTAAAAATTAAAAAAAAAAAGCATGATGTCAGTTATGTTTCTTAGCCCTGTTACACAGCATTATGTTGCTGAACTCAGATTCTTATGTGACAGTTCATGGGGAACTCTGGAAATTGTTGTGACTTAAACCCACCCACTTAGCCACTTTTATATCTTCTTCCCCTCACTTATAAGAAGTATGGGATACGGGGATATGTGTACAAATACAGATGATTGACCTTGGTGTACCTCAAAAACTGGTACAAGAGTGTAAAGCAATTATATTCCAATAAAAAAAAAGAAGAAGTATGGGAAACATACTCCTTACCTTTTCATTCCAGTCTAGGTCATAGATCAAATCTGGGGATCTCCTGCTCACATATTTCTTTCCACTCACTAGAACTGCATCTATAGATTTGAGTACTTAGTTAATTTAACACACCTATCTAATCTGAAATAGTTAATAATACGTTCCTAATCCTTGATTCCAGAAAGCAGTTTTCCCCAGAAGGCTATGCTACACTATCCCTCATTTAAAAGACAAAAGCAGGAAAGTCATTGTAAAAATCCTACGAAAGCTATTTTGTGTCGAGTATTTGATTGTTCTATTGGCTATTTTAAACTGTAAAGGTAGTCAACAAATGAAATCAATGACACAGATTCACATCATATAGTGTCCTAGGTATTAGGGATGAAAAACTCTGAGTTACATAGCCTTGGAGTGTCCTCGAGGACACTTTGCTAGTCTCCGTCCAAGACTGCACAGGTGACTTACTACATCTGGAAGAGCAATTCTACTCAATAGCAAGAATCATCTTGGCTTTGGAAGACAGAAAGGAAGGTTTGAGATTAGAGAAGACTCACTTTCCCTTTAGGATTAGAGTGAATCGGGTAGACCCAACACTAATAAGAAATCATCTAGAGTCATAGATTCATAAATAAATCACAAATACATATTTAGTGAAACTTTTTTTTCACAATCAAAAGCAAACCTACCTGAAAAATACACAGGTGATATTTTGTCTTGTTTGTGCAAGTCCACTCTCATATTTTATTGTATGTACTAGAATGTTTAAAAACACAAAAAAAGAGAGATACCCAAAACTCCAACAAAAATATGTTTTAGTATGGAATGGATGACATATGTTTAAAATGGTGTCACAGCCACACATTTCTTATTTTATTTGCATTTCCTAGAACTAGAGGAATGTTGAAAAAATTGGGACGTTAGCTAAGAGGGGACAAGTGGAAGAGTATCTGTGCTCCAGCTGAAAAGAGTATAAGCCGTGTCATGTTGGAGACGGTTTCCAACTCTCTGTCACTTTCTTATGTGAGAAATGAAGTCGAGGTGCCTGGCAGTTCTTGTCAACAATATGTCCAGGCGGTGACTATACGATGCTGTGGCAGCAGGGCTTTCAAACAAAAACACCAGAACCTGCAAAGTACGTGTCTGTGATTAGTACCTGATGCTATGCACCGTGGATGCCCCAGCTCATGTTTTTAATGGAATATCTTCTGTATAAAGCTAATGATGCTTCCTTCTCTGTTCATCACATCAGTGTGGAAAAGATCATATGGCTGCAATCAATTCTTCAGCATGAAAAAGTTTGTTTCTTCCCTTTCCAGATCCAGCAACAAAGACACATGAAATGAAACGCTATTTTTGCCTAGCTCTAGACATCAACTTTCACAACAAACAAAAATAATATATACACATTGAGGAGTATAACAGAAATGCTTAGAGCGCCTTGATTCAAAATAGCAAGAATTATGCCACTTCACTCCCACAATTTAGAATCCTTCCAGAAAGATTATAAATTTTAACAAGAGAAACTATAATCTCTAGTAATAGCTTCTCTTTAATTTATTTTCCAAATGAACACCAGATGCATCCTTCCCATTCTACTCCCAAACATATATACCCTAATTGTACAGTACTAGCTATAAGAACATGTACTTTGGTTCTGTATAGAGCATATTTAGTTATGTCATACCCACAAGGTACTTACCTGATTGGCAGTCTTGATTGTGTTTCTCAATAAATCATATAGCTCTGAAGCAAGACTGTTACTTGGTAAAACCATTTATGAAAAGAACAGCTGATTTATAAAGCATGATGAGGAAACTCATGGGAAAAACTTATTTCTTATCAATGTTTTGAACAGTGTGTGTGTGTATGTGTGTTTTGGCGTATGTAGATGGTATATTAGGTTCATAGGCTCTGCATATGTTTTTTACATATCATATTTAGTACTTACTAATTTGTAGTGTTTATACAAACACCAGTAAGAAATAGTGAATGATGTGAATTTCAAGATATTGAAAAGGCAGTATTATTTATTTCAATGAGGCAGTGTTTCTGTCAATGAAGCACTGTCTGATTTCTGATGAATACAAAAATTAAACAAACAAAAGCATACATATCTTTCCTCAAGGAATTTACAATCCATCAAAAGAAGCAAACATGTAGAAACAATTATTGGACATCACATGCCCTCTTTGCTCTGCTTAGTCTAAAACTCAAATCCGTGTCTGTAGATAGGAAACATACAGGACTTGAGGGCTTGAGCTTTACTTCTGACTTCTTTTTATTTTTCTTCCACTTCATATTCTTTATTTTCTAATGTTTTCTTTTTACATGTTTCTGTGAGGTACCTTAAATCCTCTTTGAATCAACAAATAAAATTGACAAAATATGCAGGGGATTATTAAATATAAAAATTCACATAATTAAAGCTATGTTTGAGGGAGATAATTCCAGCAACATTGGGGAATATGGACTAGAAACGAGAGACAGGAGACATTTGGAATGTTATTGTTATGGTCTGGATTAAAGACAATGTAACTTGGGGAAAAGGCAATGAAACTAGAGAGATGTTTAGAAAGTAGTTTCTGCAGGGCTCACTGATCATTTGCATATAAAACCTACATGAGAAGGAAACGGGAGAAATCAAAGGTATCCATTCAGTTTCCTAAGTGACTTGGCAAATATCTTCTTAGAATAGACAAGGAATGCTGGAATAGGAGGCATGGGTGCCAGAGCATAGCAAGATAAGGAGCTCATTTTTAGACAGTGGAATGTGAGTGCTTGCAGGACTTCAGGTAGAGGTATCTGAAAATAATTGGAAATCCAGATTAGTAGGTTAGGAATATAGTTAAGGACCAGTAGAGAGGTTTACATCAACAAAGGAGAAAAAGAAACTGGAACAGAATCCTGATGACAATAGCAGCATTTAAGGGCTGGGCAGAGAGCGAGGTGATAGTGAAAAAGTCTGAGAAAAAGATATAAATAAAGTGAACAATGGGAAGATGTGTCAACAGGAGAGAGAACTGGACCTCTAAAAGGCAGCAACCGTGTTTTCTTGTGTATCTCCGATGTTTATCACAGGGTTGGAAAAATAACAGGAGCTCAAACTATTTGATGAATGATAAAAAAGGGATAAAAACTTCAAACACAAAGCAAAGTTTAGTGAAGAAATGATTATGAAGAAAATGTTGGCTTAGCAATTAATGTGTTAGTAACTTTCGTAAGAACAAATTGGAAGTGTATGACAGGGTGACGATGTATAAGAGAAATATATGGAGACAGGAAAATGTGAGGAGACTTTCAGTTGGGCGACAAGGGCAGAGATGCCTGAACAATTAAACAATGTTGCAGTGCTTTTTGAGGATAACGACATTGATATATAAACTAAAAGAAAAAAATTTTAAAAATATAAAAGCCAGATGCAAGCAACTTTAAGGCCAAAGTGGGTATTGAGAATTGAGGGTAGGGGAGTTGATGGGGAGCATGTAGGATATGCATAGTGGAAAAAGTGCTGGACAGGAAATCAGTAGGCCCAGGGTCTGATTCTGGACCTGTAAGAAACTAACTGCAGAATCTTCAGGAAAATAATCTTTCTAAGCTCTTCTGTATAATGAAGAGTTTGGATTAGAAGGGAAGTTCTTGCTCTGGGGAACATAGATATGCACTTTCAGCCCTATCTCTGTAATTCTTGGATTCCATGGTTAGGGGGAGAGAAAAGAGGTGTTATATATAAAGACTCTGATAATCAAAGGATTTAGAGACATTTCTATTCAACCCACACAAAAAAGATTGCATGTGCCTTTCAATCAGGAATAGAAATAAAGAAAAGGTGATATATTTATCAGATGTGATGGACAAAAAGTAAGAGTAATAGGCTGAAGCCCGTTTGGTTCAATCTCCTATCCCTTCTGCTAAGGCAGAATATAATCATAGTCCAGAGACATCCTCTCAGAAGCAGCATGGTGAGGATAATGGATGCAAAGTCATGTGACCCTGATTGTCCGATGAATTTATTGCTCTGCCAAGGCTCTTGTGGGGAAAAAAAATCAAAGGAATCCAGCTGAGTCTCAGGGTAGCCTTTAAATGGGTCCCAACTTGGTTAGTTCCCTAGGATGCTGTTTCTACCCTCTGCTTACTCCTTGTGCTAGTAGTTTGGAGCTGGTCCTCAAAGCTCCTTTTCCCCGCCCCGGGTGTTACCTCAGATGCAAGAAACTTCATGCTGGTGGCTTATTTACACATCAGACAGATTAATTAAAAGTGGGGACCTTACTGTGATTGGCTCAACTGTTCTATCATGCCCAAGGAGACAAAGTTTCATAATACCAGAAATTAAAACATTTTGCAGAGTCTTGCTGATTAATACAACATGTTAAACTTTTGCTTTTTTTTTTTTAAAGTGAGGTAGTTTTGGTTCATCTAAAACAGACACTTGCTATCTTTTCTTTATCTTTCAATGTGAGATAACCACAAACAGCCTTTAGAAATATCCTTTGCAAGGGGATGCAGGCCAGACAATTGTGTGATGTGGCCCAAACACTGGCTGGAAGCCAAGGAACTTGCACCTTGATGTTCAACAGGGGAAAAAAGTGATTTTTCCAAAGGTATAAAGATGACTAAATTTGGGAGGCCCCAGGACTGATGGTGGAAGCTGACTGCATATGACTGCAGCATAAGAATAGTATTTTTTTTTTTACTTTTTAAATATATTTATCTTTAAAAATTTTCCTTTGAAATAAGGACACATCGTAACAAGGATATCTGGAAGGGATTATTTCATGTTTTAAATGTGTGCGTGGAACTTTGAGTGATGGATGATACCTGTGAGTCACTTCAGTTGTACAGAGATTGTATCTGAGAATTTTCTTATCTTATATTATAGAAAGTCTCCTTGGATAATGTTGATACACCCCCTGCATAAGATGAGAAAATGGTGTCACCAAAAATTTAGAGTAAAATAGTGTTTCTCAAACTTGTTTTCATCATTGCCCTTAAGGAGCCTTTTTAGACATTTTCAAATCTCCCTCTGCCTGGCATTTAATAACACAAATACACTATATTTCTGTTTATGTATTTAAGATTTTCACAGCTTTGAGGATAATATTGCTCTTTTTAAAATGTTTGAAGTAGCTAGCACCTAGACACACAGCTTTTGATGTATAAATAATTTCCCCTTTAAACCTGTGTAGTTTTATCAAAAGATAAAACTACAACCTATATTGGAGTGTGGTGAATACTCTGTTTTCCTATAAAGCCTTTACTTTGGATCCTTTTTAAAACATGTTATGGACTTAACTCTTTGCTTTCTCCCTGACTGTAAATACTTGCGGAAGAGCAGCAACCCAGTTAGAGAAGAAAGTCAAGTGCAGAAGGAAAGCTGCCCTTGCAACTAGAAGCTCCATATAGGATGCAAACTCTTCTTACTGAATCCTTGCTACGGATTGCCAGAAATCCGAAATTATTAAATCCAAATTATCAAGTTTTGTATATGTAAATAACATATGTATTAATGTATATTTTATTCATTTTTAAAGTGTTGATTTGGGACCAGACCATGTACTGGAGGCACAGAGGGTAACGTCATGAAACACTTGCCCTTGTAGGTGCTCACATTATGTCAGAACCTGATGTGAAAACAAATCATTTTAACCTGGTCATAGAGTAGCAGGAAGAGTAAAGTGGGCAACTTGGCATGAGGTGACACTTGAGCCAGCTGTCTAGGAAGAGAGAGAGTCAGGAAAGCAAATTAGGGAGAAAGAGCAGACCAGCAGTAAGAAAGGGCTTATTGTTTACTTTTAGGGGATGAGAGAGATATAAACATAAGAAGGACAGAAAAAAATCTGATGAAAAAAAGATTGAAACTTACAACATAAGGCGTAATAATAGAATAGCATATGTGGAGGGAAAAAAACAACACTTACCTAATAGGATTCTGGAATTCAGTTTCCAGTATGTCTTTGCCAATTTTTTACAATTTGTTTTTTACTGTGGTGAAAATACACATAAAATTTACCATTCAGATGGTTTTAAGTATACAGTTTGGTGGTACTAAGTATATTCATATTATTGTGCAAACCCCACCATCCATCTCCAGAACTCTTTTTAACTTGCAAAACTGAAAGTATATACCCATTAAACAATAACTTCTCATTTTCCTGCCCACCCCCTGCCCCATCCCCTGCTCCTGGCAACCACCGTTCTATTTTCTGTTTCTATGATATGATTACTCTAAGTACTTCATATAAGTGTAATCATACAGTATTTGTCTTTTGTGATTGACATTTCACTTAGTATAAATCCTCAAGGTTCATCCATGTTGAAGCATGTATTGAAATTTCCTCCCCTCTTAAGGTTGAATACTATTTTCTACAATGTATATACTACAATTTTCTTGTCCATTAATTCACCAATACACATGAATTGCTTCAACCTTTGTGATATTGTGAATAATGCTCCTAGGAACTTGAGTGTACAAATATCTGTTTGATACTCCACTTTCAATGCTTTTGGTATATACAAAGTAGAATTGCTGGATATTATGACATTTCTATATCTAGTTTTTTGAAGACAGATCCTACTGTTTTCAACATCTGCACCATCTTACATTCCTGTCAGAAATCACAAAAATTCCAGTTTCTCCATATCCTCACCAATACTTGTTATTTTCTGGTTTTTGTTTCTATTTTGATAGTAGCTATACTATTGGGTTTGAAAGGGTATCTCATTGCCATTTTGTTTTACGTTTCCCTAATGATTAGTGATGTTGAGCATATTTTCATGTGGTTATCGGCCATTATTTATGTTCTTTGGAGTAATGTCTATGCAAGTCCTTTGCCATTTTTTAATCAATTTGCTTATTTTTTGTTGTTGAGTTTTAGGTGTTCTCTATATATTGGGGACATTAACTCCTTATCAGATACATGATTTACAAATATTACTCCCTTCTATAGGTTGCCCTTTTACTCTGTTTTTATTAGTTTCTATTTTCTAATTTCCTTTATGATTCCTTCTTTTATCCAGTAGTTATTTGAGTGTGTTTTTTAATAGCTACAAATTTATGGATTTTTCAGTTTCCTTTCTGTTATTGATTTCTAAAATCATCCCACTGGGGTTGGAGAAATACTTTGTATGATATCAATTTTTTTAATCTATTTGAGACTTTATTAGTGGATTAACTTATGATCTATTTAGAAGACGTCACATGTTTACCTGAGAGGAATATGTATTTGATTATTGCTGGGTAGAGTGTTCTGCATATGTCTGCTAGATCTAGTTGGTTTATTGTGTTGCTCAAGACTTTTATTTCCTTACTTATCTTCTATCCATGACTGGGAGTTGACTATTGCAGTTTCCAATTATTAGTGTAAAATTGTCTTTTTCCTTTTAGTTCTACCAAGTTTTGCTTCATATATTTTGAGGGTCTTTGTGTAAATGTTTAATATTGTTATATATTTTTACTGTATTGAATCTTTTATTTACATATAATGTCCTTCTTTGTCTTGTGCTATTTGTGTTCTTTATGCCTTTGTAGTTTTTATGTCCCTAATTTCCTGCATTACTCTTTACTTTTGTGTTTAGCTGATTTTTTTGTAGTGTAATGTTTCAATTTCATTCTCATTTCCTTTTGTGTATATTCTATAGCTATTTCCTTTCTGGTTACCTCTTTACATCCTAGTTGTAACGCTCTAATTGAATTTATACCATCTTAAATAAAATAACAAAGAAAATTATATAGAAGAGAAAATATGGGGTTACAGTTATTGTAATTTTCAGCTCCAGAATTTCTTTTTGGTTTCTTTTCAGGTTTTATATCATTTTATCAATATTTGCATTTTGTTCATACGTTGCTTTCTTGACTTTGTCTATGTCATCCATTAGTTCTTCAGGCATCTTTAAGTCTTCGTTATTTTTCAGATGCAGAGTCTGAGGGTACTGACACTTACTAAAGTCAGTTTTCTTTATCTGTAAAACAGGGATGACAAAATAATCCTCAATGGGCTGTTTTTGAACATTTAGGAATTCCAAGAGATATTTAATATGAATTATTGATGAATATTTAAATGTATGTCTGTGCATACACTACCATATCTTGACTTTTTTTCAAGATGATGCTCTTGACAGTGATCATAATCCAGAAAGATGCATTGGACTAAAGAGGCAATTGTCAATAATCTTTTTGTGACTACCACCACATTCAGATATGCTCTTGCTATACATAAAGAAGTCTAGATTTTCAGATTTTTCTACAAGACAGATGATTTTCTGAGAATTCACCTTCAAACAAAACTTTCCTTTCAAGTTGCTTGCTAAGGCAGACTTCGAAATGTGTGCTCTGTATGAAAGTGTGGCCAGTGTCAGCCACCACAGTAAGAATTAAGCTCTGTTTTCCTTTTGTTCCACTAAGCAGTGACCCAAGCATGTTGTATTAACTCCTGTAGAAAGATCAGGAGTATCCAGTCCCTAGCTGACGAATGCATTATTCCCTTGCCTGTTTGTGGTTTTAAACAATATGCCAAATTGAACTGTGTGGGCACTTGCCATTGTGCCCATCATCATGAATTGCTTACCTGTTTAGAATTATTGAGAGTTTAATTTTATGTTTATTAAATTTTGGCCTCTCGCTCGAGTCTCATATCGAGGGCCTGATTGAGATGAGGAGGTAACAAGGAAGGCATTTTAAATGGTGCAGCAGAAGCCACAATTAACAAAATGAGTCCAAAGTAAGTTATGCTGATAGTTGTTACTCTAATGCTTGGATTAGCAGCAGTGACTTCACTTTAAAAACTTAAAGGCAAAAGATATGTAAACATGAAATATATATGTTTATTCTTATGCACATTTTTTCCCCTTGTTACCCTCCAGCTGGCAGAGGTTATAATGTGTAGGCTTTCCTGGCATAAGACAGCTGTTGGATATGCCTCAGTGTGGAGTGCTATTTTACCGTCTACAGCAAGAATATTAAAACCAATCTTTTTGCTATAAATGGTTCTTGATAAAGGTACATTAATCAAGACAGTGACTAAATTGTTCTATAAAACTGCATTATTTCTTTACTTTAAAAAAATCAGATACTTTTAAAAATGTTTTATGTAATATATATGAGGAATATAAAATAAATAATATAATATATAGTCTAGCATACAATGTAAATAGTATATAGAATGTAAATAACGGCTAAAAAAATCTGAAAAAGTAAATATGAAATGAACTGATATGAAGTTGAGCGAATATCAAAATCAACATACACTTTACCTCTTTAATCTTCTGAAATATTTAGTTTATCATTTTAAAATGCACTCCTATTTTAAAGATTTAATATGAAATATTATTTTCCATAATTTTAAATATATATTTTTAAAGTACAAGGTATTGCACCATGTACAATGTAACTCACCTCACTTTTAAAACAATTTGTAGCACCTTACAGAAGAATATACACATAACAGGATAAAGAAAAAAATAAGGACATTAGGAAGCAGGAAAAATAATGATGGAAAAAGTAAGTAAAATAAAGGGCAAGGTTACTACATGTATATTGAAAGACATTTCTGTTTATCTGCCTGTGAACATCCTATAGACCAAAATAAAGAATAAAACACTACCAGTTGTGAAAATCAGTGTAAATGGAATTAAAATATGACAAAGGATCTATAGAGTAACTTTTCTGAGTGTTGAGGCCATAAATATGTCACCGAGTGAAATAATGATCTTAAGCTGAACACCATTTTTATAAAAGAACTGCAATACATTTTAAGAGTTCATAGATCTGTCTCTTGAAATAGTCCTCAGTCTCCCAAAGTATAATAGATTAAAACTAATTCCATGAGGAGATCCAGATAAGAGTAGTTAGACAGTTGCATGATGATCCATTTTAGTCAAAAGATGATATATCTAGTACAGAGGATGGAGGGTGGAGAGCAGGAATTAGCAGCAAAATTAGTTTTTTGAATAAAACTTTGCAAGGATTCTTTGTTTATTATAGCCAAGAGATCTTAACTAGCACAATCATGAAGGCAAACATTATATTTTAGTAGTGATCTCACAATAAAAACTTGACTACTTACTATAACTGCATTTAGTGTCGAGGCATGATAACAAAGCCTTTTTCAGTTGAAACAAAAGTCTCATTACAAACTAATTTTTTAAGGTATTTTATGGCTAAAATTTTTTTCTTTAAACAAAATTTATTGATATATTTATTTTCCTTATTTTCAATGTCTGTCCCTAACCATTTGCTATGCCTAGTGATACAAGTATTCCCTTGAAAAAAATACGAGATAAAACAATATTTTTTAAAATGTTTTTTTTCATTCAATATGTTCTCCTTATCCTCCTCCTTTTCTGACTTCAATTTTATTGCCCATTTGGGATTTATTTCCTCAGAGAGAAATGGCAGAGTAGAAAGCAGAAATAACCTCAAAGTCACTATTTTAAATCTCCAAACCTTAATGGCATTAAAGTCATTATGCTAGTTGTCTTCGAGGCAATATAAAAAAAATCAAACCAAGCAAAGAAACAAAGCAATCAAAAAACAGTGTAAGTAATGGAGTACCTCTAAGGGAAAAGAAGGAAGTTAATGGAAGAAGAAATTTCTTCTGAGATGGTGTATATATATATATATATATATACACAAAAAATATATATATAAAATAAATAGTATATATAATAGAGGTGGTGGAGTAGGCAAAATCTGAAATTCTTTAACCAGTTTCTGCTTCTGTATTTTTAGGATTAAGTTATCTGACAGAACCATTAGATGCACAAATTTGGACAGCAATTTAGATAACAAATTCTAACAGCCAGCTCCTAAGCCCATTTGATCAGGTTATAAAGTCTCCAGAACCTTTTTACACATCCCATGGGTAAGTAGTGGGAACAGTGGCTCTACTTAACTCAGATGGCCACGTAATTTATCATCCAAACTGGGACACTTATGAAAGTGAAAAAAAGATGCTACTAATAATCACACCAGGAAAACTGATGTTATAGGACGTTTCACACAAACTGAGATGTCTGTTCACACCTACTTTTAACAAAAATGAAAAAAAAAAAAAAGGAAAGTTAAATTTGGCAAGGGAAGTACTCATATTCTGTGATAAGAATTCTTGTTTTAATATAATATTTTGACTTTTTTTTCAACTCGGAAATCAGACCTAGATTAATAGCTTCCTTCAGATATGTGATTTCAAATTATTTCCAGATTTAATTTTCCTTGTGGGAACAAATAATATGTAACATGATAAACATATAGTATTAAAATCTGTCCCCAATAATTTAAGACAACATCATTCCAAAAACTGGAGAGAATGTGCTGTAGGGAATTTGGTTTTTGTCTTTCAAAGACAAAATGGGTAAAGAAAAACATAATCTCTAACATATTGTGGCAAATGAGTGAAAAATGAAGGAGAGAACTCAAAGTCCAAGGAACAGTTTTATGGAAAGAATGTGGATGTTATTTTATCCCATGCTTACTGTTTGAACTTTGAATTTAGTGCAAACTTCTTGAAGGTTTTTAATTTCACGATATGTAACATAAATTTCCTTAAATCTAGGATGTAGGTCATAGTTTTAATGCATTTTTAAAAAGTGAATTAGTGCAATATTATGAAGTTTAAATTGATCAATTCGATAGATAGAAAGAGAGATATATAAGTATATACTATATGATAAAGGTAATACAAATCAATAAATGTTACCATATATTGTAATTTACTTATGAACAAAATTTCCTTTTAAATCTTTTGTATGCGTCATTTTTAATGACTGTCTAACCCTTCATTGTTTCCATGTGCTATAGGTTATTAAATTTGATTTTATCCAAATATGTCCTGCAGACACATTAGTGCATAAGGTGTTCTGGAAAAAAGAGGAGGAGATATATTCTGTGGTTACATACATTTGGAAAAATAATGTAGTATATCCTTTTCTTAAGGATTCATGGGATACAAATTAACTTATCCATGTAGTTGGGCATGAAGAGATCTTCTAAATTTTCTCAAATTTAGAAACCCAGACTCTCTTAAACTTATAACAACTCTTTGTCTCATGTAAGCACTTTTAATGTCCTATAGAATTAATAATTTCATGGGAACACGTCAGGTAGCACTAATTTTTAAAACTCTCTGTAATTGAATGTTCAGTCAGTTTTCTATTATCTTTAAGGAGCCAGTATTCACATTTTATGGTATTTATGGTATCCTTAAAATGGTAAGGATAGGTAGCTAACGATGTTATAATGTTAGTAATGATTTACTAAGAATATATTAAATCTGGAGATGTAAGAGTGGGCAAATTGATTTTCCAATTTTCTTCTAGCTGTAATAGTCTATGATTTGTCCTATTATTTTTAGCTGCAATGGAAGAGGTAATTTTAAAGGATCATATATCCTTAAGGAATATATATTGAGATATACAAATATTTTTTTTCTTACTGGTTATTTCATTATTTTAATTATCAGTGAGGAAAGAATTGAATTTTATAGTTTATATGTAATTATGATTAAATTAGTTAATATTAAAATTCCATGTTTTGTCAAGATACTAAGTTGACCTAAAATATTTATATACATAGAGCAATTTAGACTTAGATCTTGATGTAGAAATATATTTATCTCTACTTCAAAACCAATTAAGATATTTTGGAAACCACAAATAGTTCTAAAAGGAGTTTACATTGAAATCTGAGAAATGTCATGGGTCTTATCTCTAAAACAGAAGAAATCCCTGGATGAAGAAGTCAAACTATTTTTTTTTAAGCCTTAACAATTGAAAAATTACTTTTCAGTGAATTCAGGAAATATGGTGCTTCAGCTTTAGAATTACATATTTCTTTGATCATAAATTATTGTAAGTACACTTTTAGTTGATTGTGTGGGTAAATTGGTTTGCTTTTGTGGTTCCTGAGTGACGGAAAATAGGGTAGATATTTGGGTTCTTCTCGGCTACATTTTGTTTTTTAAAATGAAACTAACGAAGGTGAGAGGTAAAACAAAAATTGACCCTTTAAATACCACAGAAACCTGTATAATTTTTCATGTTTTTGAGGATCTAGTAACATTTCATGAATTTCTGATTTTTCAGTGTTATTTAGATTTTCAAATGAGTCCTTTAATTAATTACATTTCCTGTTATGACAGTTTTGGTCTTGCATTCTTTAGTTTGGTTTATTTACATTTATAACCTCTATACTGTACTGTTTAGTTTATGTGGTCTAAAACCTGTCAAGTTTCTCTGATATTAATGCTCTAATTGTATCAAAAAGATTTACTTTTAAAAAATTATTTTGTATAACAAAAGTTTTCTCCATAATTAAGCTAATAAATATTATTGTGCCTCTACACTCTGCTTGGTTATCATGTGGATTATTTTATAAGAAAATTCTCATTCAAAGTGGCTCAGACATTGTACATTCTTTTCATAGAAATATTTCCTTCCTGCATTAATATATAGCTACTTCTAGGTTGAAAGGAAATAACTGTTCAAAAGTGCAAAGCTGCTGATCTACAAGGCCAATCTCTATTTCTTTCCAGATCAGATGCCTTTTGTATGGAAGTCACATTTTCATTATCTTTTTTTTCTATTAATCTCATGTAGAATTCCATCTCAGACTCATGTTTCTTAAATAGAATGAGCAGGTAGGGTTATATTAGCAATCTGAAGACTTGCACATATACATTATAGATAATATTTCAGAAAGATGAAAATTTCTGCTCTCATAGAATGCTTCTCACATCTATTAGTGGTCTCATCATGGCACTTTTCCCCTCCCTCACAAATGTTATGTTTATATAACTTTATATATCTTCAAGAATCTTGTTTTTGGTATGAGTACTATGCGCAAATTAATCAAATGTGAAATATTTACAATATTATTTATGACATTTTTTGCTGCTTAAAAGTGAGATGTTTGAACAAGACACTCCAATATCAAATGCTTTCTTCCCTGCGCCTCTTGGTAAACCTATATATGTCACAGCAGTTGTTTTCCTCTGACCAAATAATGTTAGTCAGTCAAATTGTATAGAACTAACTTTCCAGCTCAGATGTTCAGAAGGATATTTTATAAATCATGCTTTAGATATTTTCTCTGCTTCAATAACAGGTTATAGAGGAAAATCATTTTAAGTAGTTGCAAAATAGTTGTGTTATGTTATATACTTATAGAACTGGGAGCAAAATTCTTAAACTAAAATCCTGGCTATATTACTTATGTCTTATTATCACATGTGATCTTAAGCAAGTGCTGAACCTCTTTAATGTACATTTTCTCATCTAAAATAAAGTTAAAATATGGAATTGAGAATTTTGCAGCCTATAGAAGGCAACTGGATACCTACTTCATAGTTTTACTCTAATGAGTATTAAAGGATACAATCATATAAAATACAAATTAGAGTGTTTGCTACATAGCAAACACTATGAATGTGATAGCTATTAATTAACATCATTTCTCTTTTACCGGAAATCTTCAAAATATATCCAAACTACGAATATAAATTCCTCTTTTAGACTTGATTTTTCCTTGGTTAGTAATTATGAAAGTATGCTGTAACAGAACACTGATAGTCCTTGACTTGAATTGAATATAAATTGAATACTAGAAGTCTTCTTTCAACTTGCAAAAAAACCATAAAAGCATTAGAATTTCTCAATTATTTTTTGTGCATATTTTACTCTTAAACCTATTTCATTTCTTAGGGCTTGATTGTTAGTAATATTTAACAGATGAATAAATAAACGAAGGAGTGGCAAAAACTAATAGGAAATTTGCAGAACATCTGAAAACATCTGAACATTCTTAGTTAAAGCTTTCCCCTCTGTTTACATGTAGTTGCTTGAATTTTATGGTCCACATTGATAATAACCATACCTTTGCTAGAAAATTATTCCTTGTTCATTCAGTGGAGATATACACATTTTATATGTCCTTCTGCCTAGTGCCTGGAAGAGAACAGTATTTGGAAAATAGTAAGTACTCAATATATATCTATTGAATGAAAGAGTAAATAACTGAATGCTTTTAAGAACTATACTCTCCTGATACTTGCAAACTTGTCTAAGATGCAATGTAGGATGGTAGGGCAACTTTGCAGATGTATTGTAATCATAGACAGGGACCGCCAGCCTTATCTAAGAGTGCACTAATGAGAAACAATCTGAGTTTCAAACCTGGGGGTGGGGAGCAGAGCAGAGTTTTAAGAACTCAGGCTTGAATTAATTAATTTAAGTAATATTGTCTTTCTTTCCATTGCTAAATGAAATTAATATTATACTTTATAGAATTATTATACGTTATTATATGTTATAGGTTTTTAAGATTAAATGAGTTAATGTGTTAAAACATATAGATCAGTACTTAGCACATATGAAGCATTCTTTTAATAGTAACAATTATTAATGTTACTACTATATATTCAACACTTTAGACTTACTTGGTTAATACTGTGAAATTATTTAGCCTATTAAAATATGACATAGTCAAACACAGTTTAAATTCTGACAGAAAAGTGAAATTATTAGTATTTGTAGGAATACCCATTTGTCTTAGTTCATTCAGGCTACTATAACAAAACACCACAGACCAGGTGGCTTATAAACA
The DNA here is from genome assembly GCF_030028045.1 of Hippopotamus amphibius kiboko. Classification (NCBI taxonomy): domain Eukaryota; kingdom Metazoa; phylum Chordata; class Mammalia; order Artiodactyla; family Hippopotamidae; genus Hippopotamus; species Hippopotamus amphibius. The sequence goes on from NC_080198.1 coordinate 83,510,404, forward strand.
ACAGAAATTTACTTCTCACAATTCTGGAGGCTGGAAGTCCAGGATCCAAGTGCCAGCATGGTTGGGTGAAGACCCTCTTCCAGGTTGCAGACTTCTTGTATTTTCATGTGATGGAAAGGCCTTGAGGTATCTGTGGAATCTCTTTTATAAGAGCACTAATCACATTCATGAGGGCTACATTCTCATGATCTAATCACCCTGGAAAGCACCCCCCCCACCCCCAACTACTAATATCATCACCTTTGAAGGTCAGTATTTCGCATATAAATTCTTGGAAGACACAAATCTTCAGACCACAGCACTATTGGATGGTGGGCTTGAAAAACCACAAATTCTGTGATGCATATGATACTTGTACAAGTGAATTTGCATCTCAAGTTGTACAGTCATCAGTCTTTTGGAACTCAGTTGTATCCATAGTGGCACAGCCATTTGGATAATTTCATTTTTGTATTCTCAATGATTTCCCTCTGCTTCTTGGTTCAATGCTTTATTTTATTTCATTTTTGAACACTTTTAAATGCTAAGAAGGCGAGGAAAGATGGCGGCGAAGTAGAGAGACGTGGAGTGCATCCCTCTCCACAGATGCATTGGGAATGCACAGAAGGACGCAGTCATTCCCACAGAGAACCAGCTGAACACCAGCAGACGGCCTCGGACACCAGAAAGGGCTGCGGGGAGCCCGACATAGCCGGTAGGGAGGCATCTACGAGGGCTCAAAGAGGGTGAAGCGGCGGAGCTGTGGCAGACGTGAGGGAGTGAGAAACATACAGAGGGACCGCAGCGCAGCTCAGCGTTCTCGGACCGAGACATCGATCCGCGGCTGAACGGAGGGTCCAGGAGCGGGAGCGTGGGAACCGGACAGCTGGTTCAGGGTGAGAAACATTGTTGCCGGTAGGGTGACGGACCGAGAGGACAGGAGGGAGGAGGTCCGCGGAGAGGAGTGCCCGTCCCTGAGAGCTGCCCGGCCATGATGGCGGCTGGAGGCTGCAGGCTCCCGGGCGGGGGGGAGGAGCCACGCGCATAGCCTCGCCCTCTCTTTCGGTGCCTCTGCAACAGGCAGTGGAGAGACGCCCTGCGGGCCACCTAAGGCGCTCAGGGATAACAAGCACCCTCAGGCACTCGGGCGGGGCTAGATTAAAACTCCTTGCAACGCCAGCAGCAGGGAGGCTGCCTAGAGAAAAAAAAAAAACCAGCATCAAAAAGAAAAAACCCCGAGAGAGGCCCAACTATAAGACTTTCTGTGTACGCCTGAGCCACCAGCGCCCTCTGCAACAGGCACCTCCAAGCCTGACTGAAACAACAGTGCGCCACTGCTCACTCACTCCCAGGAGAAGGAGCCACTATTGTACACTCTCCCTCCCCACACACCGAGGCTTACAGACGAACAATAAAGGAACCTCTGCTGGTCACAGAATAACACACACACACAAAAAAAACTCAAGGCAAGGAGAAGGACACTTACAGCTGAGACGCTAAGGAAACAGAAATAGTATCTGAGGCTTGGACAGTCTTCTATAAACACCTCTATCACCAGGACAAGCAACCCCAAAAGCTTGGACAACCATGAGGAAACAAAGAAACCCCATGCAGGCAAAGGAGCAGGAAAAAACCCCACAAGACCAAATAAATGAGGAGGAAATAGGAAAAATGCCTGAAAAAGAATTTAGACTAATGATAGTAAAAATGATACAAAATCTCGATAACAAAATAGAGAAAGTACAAGAAACAGTTCATAAGAACTCAGAAAAACAAACAGCAATGGATAACAAAATAACTGAAATTAAAAATACTCTAGATGCTATAACTAGCAGAATGACTGAGGCAGAAAAACGAATAAGTGAGTTGGAAGATAGAATGGGAGAAATAAATGCCACAGAGCAGGAAAAAGAAAAAAAAATAAAAAGACTAGAAGACAGCCTCAGAGACCTCAGTGATAACCTTAAACGTACCAACATTTGAATTATAGGCATTCCAGAAGAAGAAGAAAACAAGAAAGGGTCTGAGAAAATATTTGAAGAGGTTATAGTGGAAAACTTCCCCAACATGGGAAAGGAAATAATGAACCAAGTCCAAGAAGCACAGAGAGTCCCACACAGAATAAACCCAAGGAGAAATACACCAAGACACATATTAATCAAACTAACGACAATTCAACACAAAGAAAAAATATTAAAAGCAGCAAGAGAAAAGCAACAAACAACATATAAGGGAAAACCCATCAGGATAACAGCTGACCTTTCTACAGAAACTCTGCAGGCCAGAAGGGAATGGCAGGATATACTGAAAGTCCTGAAAGAGAGAAACCTACAGCCAAGAATACTCTACACAGCAAGAATCTCATTCAGATTTGAGGGAGAAATCAAAAGCTTTCCAGACAAGCAAAAGTTAAGAGAATTCAGCACCACCAAACCAGCCTTACAACAAGTGCTAAAGGAACTTCTCTAAGTAGGAAACACAAGAGAAGGAAAACACCTACAAATACAAACCCAAAACAATTAAGAAAATGGTCATTGGAACACACATGTCAATAATCACTTTAAATGTAAATGGATTAAATGCTCCAACCAAAAGACACAGACTGGCTGAATGGATACAAAAACAAGACCCTTCTATATGCTGCCTACAAGAAACCCACTTCAGACCAAGGGATACATATAGACTGAAAGTGAAGGGATGGAAAAAGATATTCCATGCAAATGGAAGTCAAAAGAAAGCTGGAGTAGCAATACTCATATCAGACAAATTAGACTTGAAAGTAAAGACTATTAAAAGAGACAAGGAAGGGCACTACATAATGATCAAGGGATCCATCCAAGAAGAACATATCACAATGGTAAATATCTATGCCCCCAATATAGGAGCACCTCAATACATAAGGCAAATGCTAACAGCTATAAAAGGGGACATCGACAGGAACACAATAATAGTGGGAGACTTGAACACCCCACTTACATCAATGGACAGATCATCCAAACAGAAAATAAAGACACACAAGCTTTAAATGACACATTAGACCATCTTGACTTAATTGATATTTATAGGACATTGCATCCAAAAACGACAGACTACACTTTCTTCTCAAGTGCACATGGAACATTTTCCAGGATAGATCACATCTTGGGTCACAAATCAAACCTCAGCAAATTCAAGAAAATTGAAATCATATCAAGCATTTTCTCTGACCACAACGCCATGAGACTAGATATCAATTACAGGAAAAAAACTGCAAAAAATACAAACACATGGAGGCTAAACAATTCACTCTTAAACAACCAAGGAATCACTACAGAAATCAAAGGGGAAATCAAAAAATACCTAGAAACAAATGACAATGAAAACACAACAACCCAAAACCTATGGGACGCAGCAAAAGCAGTTCTAAGAGGGAAGTTGATAGCAATACAGTCCTACCTTAAGAAACAAGAAAATGATCGAATAAACAACCTAACCTTACACCTCAAACAACTAGAGAAAGAAGAACAAAGAAACCCCAAAGTGAGCAGAAGGAAAGAAATCGTAAAGATCAGAGCAGAAATAAATGAAAAAGAAAGGAAAGAAACCATAAGAAAAATAAATGAAACTAAAAGCTGGTTCTTTGAGAAGATTAACAAAATTGATAAACCATTAGCCAGACTCATCAAGAAAAAAAGGGAGAAGATGCAAATCAACAGAATTAGAAATGAAAAAGGAGAAGTCACAACGGACACCTCAGAAATACAAAAGATCATGAGAGACTACTACAAGCAACTATATGCCAATCAATTGGATAACCTGGAAGAAATGGATACATTCTTAGAAAAATACAATCTTCCAAGACTGAACCAGGAAGAAATAGAAACCATGAACAGACCAATCACAAGTACAGAAATTGAGGCAGTGATTAAAAATCTCCCAACACACAAAAGCCCAGGACCAGATGGATTCACAGGCGAATTCTATCAAACATTTCGGGAAGAGTTAACACCTATCCTTCTCAAACTCTTCCAAAATATTGCAGAAGGCGGAGCTCTCCCAAACTCATTCTACGAGGCTACCATCACCCTGATACCAAAACCAGGCAAAGATGTCACAAAAAAAGAAAACTACAGACCAATATCACTGATGAATATAGATGCAAAAATCCTCAACAAAATACTAGCTAACAGACTGCAACAGCACATTAAAAAAATCATACACCACGATCAAGTGGGGTTTATCCCTGGGATGCAAGGATTCTTCAATATACACAAATCAATCAACGTGATACATCATATCAACAAATTGAAGGATAAAAACCATATGATCATCTCAATAGATGCAGAAAAAGCTTTTGACAAAGTTCAACATCCATTTATGATAAAAGCTCTCCAGAAAATGGGCATAGAAGGAAATTACCTCAACATCATAAAAGCCATATATGACAAACCAAAAGCCAACATTGTTCTCAATGGAGAAAAGCTGGAAGAATTCCCTCTAAGAACAGGAACAAGACAAGGGTGTCCACTCTCACCATTATTATTCAACATAGTTTTGGAAGTGTTAGCCACAGCAATCAGAGAAGAAAAAGAAATTAAAGGAATCCAAATTGGAAAAGAAGAAGTAAAATTGTCACTCTTTGCAGATGACATGATATTATATATAGAAAACCCTAAAGACTCTACCAGAAAACTGCTAGCACTCATTGATGAGTTTAGTAAAGTAGCAGGATACAAAATTAATGCACAGAAATCTCTTGCATTCCTATACACTAACAACGGAAGAGCAGAAAGAGAAATTAAGGAAACTCTCCCATTCACCATTGCAACCAAAAGAATAAAATACCTAGGAATAAACCTGCCTAAGGAGGCAAAAGATCTGTATGCAGAAAACTTTAAGACATTGATGAAAGAAATCAAAGATGACACAAACAGATGGAGGGACATACCATGTTCCTGGATTGGAAGAATCAACATTGTGAAAATGACTGTACTACCCAAAGCAATTTACAGATTCAATGCAATCCCGATCAAATTACCAATGGCATTTTTCACAGAACTAGAGCAAGAAATCTTACGATTTGTATGGAAATGCAAAAGACCCCGAATAGCCAAAGCAATCTTGAGAAGGAAAAATGGAGTTGGTGGAATCAGGCTTCCTGACTTCAAACTATACTACAAGGCCATAGTGATCAAGACAGTATGGTACTGGCACAAAAATAGAAAGGAAGATCAATGGAATAGAATAGAGAACTCAGAAGTAAGCCCAAACACATATGGGCACCTTATCTTTGACAAAGGAGGCACGCGTATACAATGGAAAAAAGACAGCCTCTTCAATAAGTGGTGCTGGGAAAATTGGACAGCAACATGTAAAAGAATGAAATTAGAACACTTCCTAACACCATACACAAAAATAAACTCCAAATGGATTAAAGACCTACATGTAAGGCCAGACACTCTAAAACTCCTAGAGGAAAACATAGGCAGAACACTCTTTGACATACATCAAAGCAACATCCTTTTTGACCCACCTCCTAGAATCATGGAAATAAAATCAAGAATAAATGAATGGGACCTCATGAAACTTAAAAGCTTTTGCACAGTGAAAGAAACCATAAACAAGACTAAAAGGCAACCCTCAGAATGGGAAAAAATAATTGCCTATGAAACAACGGACAAAGGATTAACCTCCAAAATATACAAGCAGCTCATGCAGCTTCATACCAAAAAAGCAAATAACCCAATCCACAAATGGGCAGAAGACCTAAATAGACATTTCTCCAAAGAAGACATACAGATGGCCAACAAACACATGAAAAGATTCTCAACATCACTCATCATCAGAGAAATGCAAGTCAAAGCCACAATGAGGTATCACCTCACACCGATCAGAATGGCCATCATCACAAAGTCTGGAAACAACAAATGTTGGAGAGGGTGTGGAGAAAAGGGAACCTCTCCTGCACTGTTGGTGGGACTGTAAGTTGGTACAGCCACTATGGAAAATAATTTGGAGGTTCCTTAAAAAACTACAAATAGAACTACCATATGATCCAGTAATCCCACTCCTGGGCATATACCCAAAGAAAACCATAATCCCAAAAGAAACTTGTACCATAATGTTTATTGCAGCACTCTTTACAATAGCCAGGACATGGAAGCAACCTAAATGCCCATCAACAAATGAATGGATACAGAAGATGTGGCATATATATACAATGGAATATTACTCAGCTATAAAAAGGGATGAGATGGAGCTATATGTAATGAGGTGGATAGAACTACAATCTGTCATACATAGTGAAGTAAGTCAGAAAGAGAAGGACAAATATTGTATGCTAACTCACATATATGGAATCTAAAAATGGTACTGATGAACTCAGTGACAAGAACAAGGAAGCAGATACAGAGAATGGACTGGAGAACTCGAGGTACTGGAGGGGGCGGGGGGTGAAGGGGAAATTGAGAAGAAGCGAGAGAGTAGCACAGACATATATATATACTACCAACTGTAAAATAGTCAGTTGTTGTATAACAAAGGGAGTCCAACTCGAGGATGGAAGATGCCTTAGAGGACTGGGGCAGGGAGGGTGGGGGGGACTCGAGGGGGGGCATCATGAAAGGGAGGGCATATGGGGATATGTGTATAAAAACAGTTGATTGAACCTGGTGTACCCCCCAAAAAAATAAATAAATAAATAAAAAATGCTAAGAAAATTGGAATAGAACATATCATTTTCTCTCAAATCCAAGCTTTTGGATTTTTATCTAGGTTTTAAAGTGAAAGTATGGACAGATGACAATAAATAGCTGTTACTCAGCTTGCTATCTCACACAGCATTGCATGTGCACTCTGTGTAGTATTTCCTATTACCTAAAGCACAGATATTACAGGTCCTGCTACTAAAAGTATTCAGTTTGCAGACATGAATGCTTTATTCATGAAAAAATGAAAAGAGGAGTAGAGGAACATTGCAAGTTAGGATATTAGTAAACAGGTGTGCTGTTCAAAATGACTCAAATGAGTTTGGCGAGTGTACTAGTGGGTAATGGTAGGATAGTTTTGGAAGGAAAATTAGACAAAAAATGGCAGAAATATGAAGTACATCTGATATTTTTTAAAGTAGAATCATATAAAGAAGAATCAAAATTTTCCCCTAGATTTCTATGTTAAGGCTCTAAATTTCTGGTTTGTACTTTCTTCAGGATAAAAAATAGCTGTTAACCCACACATAAATTATCTCTGTGACTTCTGCCCAGAACTACATGGAATAATTCAATTCCCTAGTATTCAGTTCCTCCTGTGTCTGCACCTGGGTTAGACACTGAGGATAAAAGATGACTAAGACTGCAAAAGACAATGTTTACAGAATGAGACAACAAGCTTCAGGCTGGGAGGAAATATTTGCAAAAGACAAATCTCATAAAATACTGTTTTATCCCAAATGTACAAAGAACTCTTAAAATTCAACAATCAATAAATAATCCAATTAGAAAAATGGACTAAAGACCTCCAACAGACCTCATCAAAGAAAATATAAATATGGCAAAATAAGCACATAAAAAGATATTCCATATTCTATGTCATGAGGGAAATGAAAATTAAACCTAGAAGATACCACTATACACCTATTAGAACAGCCATAATCCAGAACACTGACATCACCAAATGCTGGTGAAGAAGTGGAGCAAGAGGAACTCTCATTCATTGTTGGTGGGAATACAAAATGGTATAGCCACTTTGGGAAACTGTTTAGAAATTTTTAACAAAGCTAGACATAGTCCTACCATATGATCCAGAAGTTGAACTCAATATTTATGCAAAGGGGTTGGAAATTTACATCCACACAAAAACCTGCATGCAGGTGTTTATAGCAGCTTCATTCATAATTGCCCGAACTTGGAAACAATCAAGATGTCCCTCAGTAAGTGACTGGGTAAATGAACTGTGGTACATCCAGACAATGGAATATTATTCAGCACTAAAAATAAATGAGCTATCAAGCCATGAAAAGACATAGAGGAAACTTAAATGCACATTGCTAAGTAAAAGAAGCCAGTCTGAAAAGGCTGCATACTGTTTGATTCCAATCATAAGACATTCTGGAAAAGATAAAACTTTGGAGATAATAAAAATGTCAGTGGTTGCTAAGGCTGAGGGGAGAGAGAGGTACACTGGTTGAGTGCAGAAGATTTTTTTTAATTTATTAATTTATTTATTTATTGGCTGTGTTGGGTCTTTGTTGCTACACATGGGCTTTGTCTAGTTGTGGCAAGTGGGGGCTCTTCTTCGTTGTGGTGCATGGGCTCCTCATTGCCGTGGCTTCTCTTGTTGCAGAGCACACGCTCCAGTCGTGTGGGCTTCAGTAGTTGCGGCACATAGGCTCAATAGCTGTGGCTTGGGCTTAGTTGCTCTGTGGCATGTGGGATCTTCCTGGGGCAGGGATCGAACCCATGTTCCCTGCATTGGCAGGTGGATTCTTAACCACTGCACCACCTAGGAAGTCCAGAGTACAGAAGATTTTTAGGGCAGTGAAATTACTGTGTATGATAACTATAATTGTGGATACATTTGTGTAAACCCATAGAATGGACAACACCAAGAGTGAACCCCAATGTAAAGTCAGGGCTCTGGATGATAATGATGTGTCAGTGTAGGTTCATCAGCGGTAACAAATGTAGCACTCTGATGAGGGATCCTGATGATGAGGGAGGCTGTGTGGGAATAGGGGCAGGGAGTGTACAGGAAATCTCTGTACCTACTGCTCAATTTTGCCATAAACTTCAAACTGCTGTAAAAATAAAATAAATTAATAAAAATTAGTAAAAATTAAATGATGAGCAATGTATAGTCTTCAACTTTGAGGAGCTTCCCATTATATAGTGGAAAGAGCACTGATTCTGGAGCCAGCTCTGGGCATTAGTTCTATTTCCATAACTGTCTTGTAGGATCTTCTATAAATCATTTAATCTCTCTGAGAATTTTTCAGTATAATCCAATACATCATCATCATCATATCTATCATCATCACCTTAATTCAATCCCTCCACCATTTTTTTCCTAATTGGACAATTTGCAGTTATTCCATTTACATGCCTCCTGCACTCAAATTCATTTTACACCCCACTGCCAGAGCAATTCTAAGCACCACTCTTCTGTTTAAATCCTTTAATAGCACCCCATATCTTCGGTATCAATATAATCTCTGTGGCACATTCTTAAAAGTCCTTTAGGATCTGGCCACTGCGCTCTTAGCTTTCCCCACTTTATGATGGTGCTCCAGGCATCCTGAATTCCTTCCTTACATATCCTGGACCATGCCATGCCCTTTCATGTGCCTGAATCTGGGCACACGTGCATTCCTTTGTCTGAAATACCCCATTGTATTTTTTCTTCAAACCCTCCTTTACCGAAAAACTCCCCAAAGGAGTTTTGAAAGACTTCTTTGACCCCAGGAATCCAAATTACTTGGCCTTCTTTTGCCTCTAGGCAGAGGATTTTTCACACTGTGTTTTCAAAATGTATTCTGGACTAATTCAGCTATCTGCCTTTTCATCGCCCGCACCCAAATGGCTAATCACGGCTGGAGAAAAATCACACAACCAAGTCTAAAGGTTTCACTTTGAGTTTATATTCAGTAGCCTCACATGGTCAGTCTTTCAACATAGCCTAGAAGTCCAAAAGCTCAATTACGTTTCTCTAGAAAGGTTGTTTTTCCTCTTACAGTGATAACTATTAATTAAATTTTTTCTTCTATTCCAACTTTTATTTTTTTTTTTAGGTTTGAAAACTTTCTAAGTAGTTGTGTTTTTTTTGGAGTATACTTGATTTATAACGTTGTGTTAGTTTCAAGCGTACAACAAAGTGATTCAGTTATGTATATACACATATCTATTCTTTATTCAGATTTTTTTCCCATATACGTAATTAAGGAATATTGAGTAGAGTTCCCGGTGCTATATGGTAGGTCCTTGCTGATTATCTATTTTTTTTTTTTTTGCATAACACTTTGATATGTTTAATGATCATCGATGACCAATAAAGGGAGAGATTTCTGAGCATCATCCACGATACCTCTCCCCTCTCTTTTTTTTTTTTTTAACATCTTTTATTGAGATACAGTTAGACAATAAACAGCATATATTTAGAGTGTACAATTTGGTATCCCAATCTCCCAATTCATTCCCCTCCAGCCCTCCCCACTTTCCCCAATTGGTGTCCATATGTTTGTTCTCTACTTCTATTTCTGCCTTGCATTTCCTCTTTCATAGTTGTTAGCATTTGCCTTATGTATTGAGGTGCTCCTATATTGGGTGCATATATATTTATAATTGTTATCTCCTCTTCTTAGATGGATCCCTTGATCTTTATGTAATGTCCTTTCTTGTCTCTTGTAACATTTTTTATTTTAAAGTCTATTTGATCTGATATGAGTATTGCTACTCCAGCTTTCTTTTGATTTTCATTTGCATGGAATATCTTTTTCCATCCTCTCACTTTCAGTCTGTATGTGTCCCTAGGTCTGAAGTGGGTCTCTTGTAGGCAGCATATATATGAGTCTTGTTTTTGTATCCATTCAGCCAGTCTGTGACTTCTGGTTGGTGCATTCAGTCCATTTACCTTCAAGGTAATTGTCGACATGTATATTCCTATTACCATTTTCTTAATTGTTTTGTTGTTGTTTTTATAGGTCCTTTTCTTCTCTTATGTTTCCCACTTAGAGAAGTTCCTTTAGCATTTGTTGTAGGGCTGGTTTGGTGGTGCGGAATTCTCTTAGCTGTTGCTTGTCTGGAAAGCTTTTGATTTCTCCATCGAATCTGAATGAGATCCTCATTGGGTAGAGTATTCTTGGTTGTAGGTTCTTCCCTTTCATCACTTGAAATATATCCTGCCACACCCTTCTGGCTTTCACAGTTTCTGCTGAGAAATCAGCTGTTAACCTGATGGGAGTTCCCTTGTATGTTATTTGTTGTTTTTCCCTTGTTGCTTTTAATAATATTTCTCTGTCTTTAATTTTTGTCAGTTTGACTACCATGTGTCTTGGCATGTTTCTCCTTGGGTTTATCCTGCCTGGGACTCTCTGTGCTTCTTGGACTTGGGTAGCTATTTCCTTTCCCATGTTAGGGAAGTTTTCAACTATAATCTCTTCCAATATTTTCTCAGGTCCTTTCTCTCTCTCTTCTGTTTCTGGGACCCCTATAATGCAAATGTTGGTACGTTTAACATTGTCCCAGAGGTATCTTAGGCTGTCTTCAGTTCTTTTCATTCTTTTTTCCTTATTCTTTTCTGCATCAGTGATGATCACCATTCTGTCTTCCAGGTCACTTATTTGCCCTTCTGCCTCAGTTAATCTGCTATTGGTTCCTTCTAGTGCATTTTTCATTTCAGTTATTGTGTTGCATAGCTCTGTTTGTTTGCTCTTTAATTCTTCTAGGTCTTTGGTAAACTTTTAGATCTTTGCATCCAGTCTTTTTTCAAAGTCCTGGATCATCTTCACCATCATTATTCTGAATTCTTTTTCTGGAAGGGTTCCTATCTCCTCTTCATTTAGTTGTTTTTCTGGGGCTTTATCCTGTCCCTTCATCTGGTACAAAGTCCTCTGCTTTTTCATTTTCTCTATCTTTCTGTGGCTGTGGTTTTCAGTTCCATAAGACGAAATACTGCTGATACTGCTTGATTCTGCTGTCTGCCCTCTTGTGGAGGAAGCTATCTAGGAGCCTCCTGTGTGCTTCCTCATGGGAGGGACTGATGCTGGGTAGGGTTTGGGTGGGTGGAGCTCAGTAAAGCTTTAATCTGCTTGTCTGCTAATGCGTGGGGCTGTGTTCACACCTTGTTGGTTGTTTGGCCTGAGGCCACCTAGTGCTGGAGCCCACAGGCTCTTTGGTGGGGCTAATGGCGGACTCTGGGAGGGCTCACACCAATAAGCAATTCCCAAAACCCCTGCTGCCAGTGCCCCTGCCTCTTCGGTGAGCCACAGCTGTCCCCCCACCTCTGCAGGCAACCCTCCAACACCAGCAGGTAGGTCTGGTTCAGTCTCCTATGGGGTCACTGCTCCTTCCCCCTGGGTCCTGGTGAGCACATTTTTTTGCGTGCCCTCCAAGAGTGGAGTCTCTGTTTCCCCCAGTCCTGTGGAGGTCCTGCAATCAAATCCCGCTGGCTTTCAGAGTCTGATTCTCTGGGGATTCCTCCTCCCGTGGCTGGCCTCCCAGGTTGGGAAGCCTGATGTGGGTCTCAGAACCCTAACTTTAGTGGGTGGACTTCTGCAGTATAACTGTTCTCCAGTTTGTGAGTCACCCATGCAGCATTTATGGGATTTGATTTTAATGAGATTGCGCCCCTCCTACCGTCTCATTGTGGCTTCTCCTTTGTCTCTGGATGTGGGATGTCTTTTTTGGTGAGTTCCAGTGTCTTTCTGTTGATGATTGTTCAGTAGTTAGTTGTAATTCTGGTGCTCTTGCAAGAGGGAGTGAGCTCACGTCCTCCTACTCTGCCATCTTAATCCTCTTTGCTGATTATCTATTTTATATATAGTAATGTGTATATGTTAATCCCAGACTCCTAATTTATCCCTCCCTGCCACCTTTCCCCTTTGGTAACCATAAGTTTGTTTTCTAAGTCTGTGAGTCTGTTTCTGTTTTGTAAATAAGATCATTTGTATTATTTTTTCAAATTTCACATATAAGTGATATCATATTATATTTATCTACTCCAACATCTTAAACCTCCTGTATTCCTCTCACTAGCTTTGTACTTCATAGAGACTATAGAGGCTCCAAGACTCTTGTATTAAAATCTAGTTCTCCACTTAGGCTTGAGTCCTTGATCTCAAGGACTTTATTCCTTCTTCTCTTTTTAATAGTACATTTTCTTGCCCATCTCTCCCACTAATCTGAACCCTTAGTGTGTAGATGCAATTTCTTTTGTCTATGTGTCCCTGACATATATTACTTGAGAATGTATTATATAATTGATTTATAATAGATTCTGATAATACAATTATTGATTTCAAGGACTACTGATGGAAGAAAGATAGATGTTTAACCAATAAAAATAAAATAAAGTTTAATATGGTCTGTGTTAAAGGTTGGGTCAGGAAAATCTTGTTCTTTTTTTTGGAGTTAGTGTGGACAAGAAAATATATTATTTTTTAAATTTTACTTTATTGGAATATTAATGTACTTATTTATAAAACAGGAACATACTCACAGATTTCAAAAACAAACTTTCAGTTACCAAAGGGGAAATTTGGTGGGGGGAGGGATAAATTAGGAGCTTGGGATTATCATATACATGCTACTATGTATAAAATAGATAACGAACAAGGACCTACTTACTGTATAGCGCAGGAAACTGTAATCAATATTCTGTACTGACCTATGTGGGTAAAGAATCTGAAAAATAATGAGTATATGTATATGTATAACTGAATCACTTTGCTATACACCTAAAACTAACACAACATTTACACTGTAAATCAACAAATTCCAAAAAATGAAATCTTGTTCTTAAATTAACATGTAAGCTGAAATCTTAGCGATGCCTTGGAGTTACCTAGAAGCAGAATTGTGTGGTTCCATGAGAGGGAACAGTATGTACAAATGTCTAGAGGCCCTTAGGGTGTATTAATTATTCAAGGAATTGAAAGAATCAACATAATCTATATGTTTCAGGAGGGATTGAAGTAGAGTATTAAGGTGGTGAGAACTCCAAAGACTACTTAGGGAATTTAGATTTTTATCTAAGATCAATGAGAACTCATTTAAGGATTTTAGGCATAGACTAACATACTCAGAATTCATTTTTGAAAAATCACTTTTATTGCAAGGGCTGAATTGCTTGTATCAGATCAAAAGTGATGTAGGTACATCTGATGGCAGTTTATTACAATAATGTGGGCTAAAGATAATGACTCATCAGTATGGAACCGAGATTCTTTGACATATAGAGGGCAACAGAAGCCATGAAGTCGAGCAGATAGTCTAAGGAGAGGACAATGATAAGATATTTAGGACCATACTATGTGGGAGAGTCAAGAGAAATTTGGAAAGTAAACTGAGAAGGGGCAAATAAAGATGGGAGAGTATCTTATCAGGAGAGTAGATGCTACTGAATCCTAGAGAAGATATTTCAAGAACAAAAGATTGACAGGCTCATATGGCTTCAAGAGAATTCATAAGACCCCAAAGGAAGTGATTTTACATAGAGAGGTGGTCAAAAGTCTAAATTCTCGAACACACCAATACACAAAGTTCAAGAAAATGTGGAGAACCAGCATCTTTCAGGGATGTCAACTTATTGGACACCAACTCTACGTTGAGTTGTAGGTGTAGACATTTACAAAAGGAAGATAAGATATTCAACATCGTCTTGGTTTTCTGAGAATAAACAGGATACTAGTTGTGAAAATTACTTGTTATGATTATTATAGGTCTTTTGCATACTTGGTGTTACAAAGCTTATTGGTATTACTTTACTGATGAAGAGAACACTTAATTTCCTAAGAAATAATGTTTAAAAACACAGTGTGTTTTTAAAAGTCTTGTTTTATTTTTCAATGTACTAAATTACCCTTAAGGTAAATGAATCTTTTTTTTTCAATTATGGAGAGCCTTTGAATTCTGAAAACAAATGAACCACTTTGAAACTTATAAAATGTTTAAATAATGGCTTTTGGTTTGCTATACAGAACATAAGAATTAGTTTTGGCCTTACTCAAAAATGGAATAAAAATGATCAGATAAGAAAGCTTCAACAACATAGTCATGATGTGAATGTTTATTAATAAATATACCTAAGAGATGACACTTTAGTAATAAATAATATATACTAAAATTCCCTCTATCTGTAGTAGGAATAGGTAAATAAATTCTGTGTCTGTGTTGCTAACAATCACTTAATGGGCAGAGCCTTTTCCAACTAACAGTTTCATATGCATTTGGTGACTACAGTGCAAGATTAGGGTATCTTTTAGCATGCTGACTTAATGCTGTGCCTGAATGGTCAGGCTTAGCAGAAAATGCTACTAACTCATACATCTATGGTTTATATGTAATTAGAGCAATGCCAACCAGATGCCCTAGAGATTCTTGAGCCAAGCAAGTTACAGGACAGAAAGCTGAGGCAAAAAAAGGTGAAAGACATCAGAGGGGCCCTTAAGGAAGTCACTCCAGTTTCATAAGCACTAACATTTCAGCGTGAACATTTCTAAAATGTATATTTCCTAGGCCATTTGGAGCCAATACAAAGATGTGGTAGGTTTCAAAACCCCATTCAAGGGGAGAAAAGACATTTTGCCAATTACATCAAGTTTTTACTAGTTTTGCACAGCTTTAATTTAGGCCAGCCGAATGTAACACCATGCTAATCCTATATACCCACTATATTAAAGTCACTGAAAAAATAATTGCTTCTAAAACACATTAATATAAATGACCAATTTAGCAAACAGCTGAATACCATATTTCTTTTTTCTTCTACAGTAAGGGTTGCTTTACCACAAACATCTTGGAAGAACATGGGTTCTCCCGTCTGCTACAAATTAATGTGAATCAGATCCTAGTAGTCATATTGCCTTTTGTCTATTCTGGGTGCATAAAACATACAATCCAAAGAGAAGGTAAATAGGATGCCCCGCCGTCCTCTGTATGCTAAGAAGCTCTCCCTGTTAAATAGACTGCAGTGCACCCTGGGAAATGTTGGATCTGTGCCTGCGGTTCTATTTGTTCAAGTAGCTCATCTTGAAAGCCTGCCCAACCTCAGCTGTAGACTTGGAAGATACAAAGCAAGCAATTTGGATTTTCCAAATCATCAGTCCCTGCAAAGGCAGGAAGGAGTCCAGTAATGACAAAGACTCCTCTAATTCTTAAGTAACTAACTCCCATGAGGCAGGGATCATCGGAAGAAGCTCAGCTTCTTCTGCAAGCTCATTTGTGCATGTGTGTGCGTGTGTGTGTGTGTGTTGTCGTCATCTCCATAAGGGTGACTGAAAAACGCTTGTTATCATTTCCAGCATCTGTGCCAACTGCTGCCTCTCCAATACACACTTCCAGATTTTGTGTCACAGCTGTGGTGAAGCTAGCAATTGGCATGGCAGGAGATTCCCCCTGGCTGGTACTGCATAAAGCTTCCAGTACCAGTGCTAAGAGTTCAAAGCCTTCCACAAAAGTAAATTTTCACAGGCAACGCCATGATGTATTCAAACGGGTGTAACAACAAGTGAAAATCTGGTCCATCCTATATGGATGTATGGCGACATCTGAAATAAAGCCACCACAAACACACACACACACACATCGTTGCTTTGGAGTAATATGTCAAGAAATATTTATTTTGTGGGATTTATATTTATATTTGGAAACTGTAACAGAGATTTGTTAGGTACAATCTTTCTATATCAAAATATGTTAATCTCAGAAAAATTTCCACCACCATTTAGTAGGATAACTAAGGATGTTCTTTAGTTCTAAGATTTCATAGATGTGATTGGAGTCTGGATTAGTAAGAAAAAAATAGATTTGCCTACTGTGTGTTATAACATATATCAAAGGTATGTTAAATTATTTTACAATAGATGTTTGAATAAGGATATTAATGATTTTTAGGTGTTTCGAGAAAATATTTTTAAAAGCCAGCAAACTTTTATTTTGTGTGTGGACTGTATTCAAATTATTATTCAGCATGAACCCAGAGTATATGAAACAAACAAACAAGTTTTCTCTGTTCTATTATTTTTACTCTTCCCTTACTTAAGAAATGTGTTTGGATTTGCATACAGTGAATAAGAAAATTGATGGATACACTGAAGAAAAGTTGTTACAATTGAGCTATTAATCAATTTCAAATATGTACACTGACTGTCAGTGCAAAGTATTTTGTTATACGTCAGGTGAGTTAAGAGAAATCAAACATATATCTGGCCCTCAAGCAGCTTAAAATCTAGATGTAGTAGAAAATAAGCACATAAATTATTACGCAGGAAAGGTTCAGAATTTTGAGGGTGGCCAATTTATTTTTTTGAAAGATTATAGATTTTATAGTCATAATTACCATGTCCAAATCACATTCTGTGACTATGTAATTGTAGGAAAGCTGGTAGGCATTTATCATCAAAAGAATAGCCCTTTCTCTGGTTTTGTGTAAATGCCCTTCTTGTGATTTATAATATACAGCCTTGCAATCTTAGGAAACTTGTGTCTCTAGTCACTGGGGTGGGTACATGACCTAGTTGGGGCCAAAAAGAATAATTTCCTGATAATTTTTTCTAAATTGAATGGATAGGATTCCTTTTTTATAGGCAAGACACCACAAAGTTTAGAATCATAGCCACTTAAAAATCTCAGTTGTGAATGTATAGGGATAGCTAGCATGAACAAAATAAGCCAGTATTTAGAAAGAAGGAATGAGAGGATTCTGACAATATGCAGGTCCCTACATACAGTTATTTCTAAGCTAGTTTTCTTAAACCTTTCACAAAGTTTAGCAAATGTGACCAATTAAGTCACTTTTTTCCCCATTAAGTTTGTTTGAGTTATGTTTCTGCCACATCTACTCAAAGGATTTTGACTAATATAGGCAAATTACTTGTATGTTCTGATTATAATAGGTTATGTTTTATTTTTTAATTATTACTTGAATAAAACACACACACATTTTTTAACTTGAAAAAAAACCTGCTGGCAAAGAAAAAGACAGAACACATAATTCCCAAATAGCTGCTGTGAAACAAATTCAATAGAATAAACAAAATCCATGTATCAAAATACAAAGGATAATAAGGAAACACAGAGCAAGAAGAAAAGTCAGAAATTATATAACAAGATGATATTGGTAAGACCAAACACAAGCATTTTAACTTAAATGCTAGTCAGCAAAAATCTAACAGAGAAAAATTTAACTTGGGCAAAAATACCAAAATCCCACTACTATATTCTATTTATGTTAAAGGCATCCAATATATAAGGTGATTAAAATACATGCATTTACCTCCCTAATGAAATTTATTTTTATTGAATGGACTAAGAAATATAAAATTTCTTTTCAAAGAAAATTTTTACATTGGTTATGAAAAATGGAAAATAATACCATTAATGTGTCAGAAACTTCAATGTCGGAAAGAAAGGATGAGACTGAGGGCTATAGCAATTATATCCTGTCTGAGAAGCAAGCACATGTTTTCACAGTGTGAACCTCCCAGGACTTTCAGAGTAGTAGGCAGCACTTTGTGCTGAGGTAGTTGGAGGACATTAAAAAATGCTCAAGGATTCACAAAATATACTAATACTACTCATATAACCCTCTTGAAAAAGTAGGCCAGAGAAAAGCTTAAATCATAATTAAGAAGGCAAGGAAGAAGAATGCAATGGAGTCCCAATAGAGTGGTACCTTAACGACTTGTTACCAAGTCCATGCTCCTACACCTGGCTGCAGGACAGGTCAATAAATCAGGAGACCAGGCGTTGGGGCAAGGAAATGAGACTTTATCCCAAAAGCCAATAAAAGATAGCAGACTAGTGTATTGTCCCAAAGAACCATCTTACCCAGGTTTAGAATTCAGGCTTCTTTTATACTAAAAGGGGAGGAGGTTGTGGCAGGCTGTTGCAAACTTCTTTGTCCTGGCGAGATCCCAGAGGGGATGTGATAATCCTTTATTCTTGCAGCTGTCCATGTAGTTCTATTCAAGATATTCCTGTGAATCACCAAGACAAATGATATTCTCTGTTCTGCAACTTTTTATCTCTGTTTGAATGAAAAGTGCTATACCTTTAAAGGTCAAGCCTGGGAAGCAGAACCTTGAGAAAGGACTATTATGTTTATTTCAGGCCATAGGCAATATTCCTTTACAAATGTGCAGAGCCAGCATGACTAAGCACAAGCAACAGAGCACAAAGGTTAGAACTAAAGGAATAGATCCCTTATGGAGTCAGGTTTGCTCCTCTCTGCTACAAGCTCACAGCAATTCCCCCCTTTCTCTGCAATGGCCCTGAGACATAGACAGGTATTCCAAGACTCTCCTGTGTGTTTTGTAATTCTAACCCCTTTGGTCATGTGATAGTCACCTGACTCAATTTAGACAAAATGTAGCATTTGAACTGGAACTATCAAAAGGAAGACTCCCACCCTCTATAGCAGCCAAAGTCCTTAAATAGGTTCAGATGTGTTGATGGTATTGGTCTATCCTCTTTGGTGAAAGCCAGTCTTTGGTATTCAAGAATACAGATAATCCAAAAAAAGGATAGAAAAAAGTGAGGGTCCTAGTTGCCTCTAAGTTGCTATAGATATTCACTTGCCTTATGCTGACTAAGGCATAAGCAGCCAGTGCTAGCAGTTACGATAGTTTCTTCCCATGTATTTTATAATTGGAGGCATCATCATCATCCTTCTGGTAATAGGTACACAAGAAATAGTATAGCAAATCATCCTATGCTGCATAATAAAGATTTCTGTCTTTTCAGCCTAAGATTTCATACCAAAAATGTGTTCAATGTACATTGTCATTTGAAATTCAAGATTTCCCTTTCTCTTTTTGCCCCTTGGCATGGTAAAGGTGACAGGCCCAGGAACTCCCCCATATCATAATCATTTCATCATCAATTTTCTGGGAAAAAGGAAAAAGTGAGAAAAGAAAAAAAGAAGATAGAAGAGGAGAACAAAAAGAGAGAAGACAAGAGTAGCAGAAACTATATAAGAAAAAAACCCATAGAATGACTTAAATAGAATCTTTTACTATTAGTAGGTATAAGCCATGATAGACAATATATGCAGGTAGTTTTGAGCATTTATTCAAAACTGCTTGTTAAATATTCTTTATTTGTTTCTTTTTTATGAACACTAGCATCATTAACTTTTGTTACAGGAAACTTTGAGATGAACTCAAATGGGTTTAATAGTGTGTGTACAAATGAAATATCTCTCACACTGGTAATATATTTGTCTTTCAAAAGCTGGCTATCAGTACCAGATAATTCAAATACATTTATACTAGTCACTGAGACTTTCAAAATTTTTTTCAGAAAAGTTCGTGTGAATAATTTTCATAGGACTGTATTTTGTACCATTGTTATTTTTTTTGGATTTTGCAAGATTCCTCTCATAAAAGACACCTGCTCATTTGAATCATTGCACCTATTAGTTTTAATTCCCTCAACCCACCTCCAATAACTTTCTGGTAATTTGTAGCCATTTTTAAACCAATTTTGACAGGGAGAGTATTTACATATACACACAAACTCACACACACACACACACCCCGAAATAGTGATTTATATAATAACTATAGAAATCTTCAAGGCAAGTATTCAAGTATTTTGTAAATTAAAACATTTCATTCTCAATTTGATTTATATCACTACAGATAATCACAGCCATTTTCTTGTTGGGTAGAACCCAATAAGATCTCTAAGTATGATAAACATCTTTTCTTTGCCAAAATGTAAGCAGGCTGACCAGGTGTGAGCCTTCGGTTAGGATGGGGCCAGGGCCAGTAATTTATTGTTCATTTCCTGTGGTACGTAGTGAAGGAGGAGGATGTCAAGAATGCTGCCTTATTTGTGGCATGGGGCAGTTCTAAGTTATGGAATACTGAAGAAAGAGAAGTTGTGGAAGAGAAGGTGTTTAAGAATATAAAGTTAGTTAAGTATCTGAGATATTTGGCAAGCTGCATTCATTTAGTTTACTGAGTCCCTACTGAGTATATAATCACATGTAAAAGAATTCATTTCACTGTCTTGAAAAAAGCCATGAACTTGTCTACCTGAGTTCTGCTCTTGACTCCTTGGGTGACACTGTGTTAAATCTTAACTCTTTTTTTAAGACACATTTTTATATGTATCTTGCAACCTATTAGATTTGAGGTCAATTCAAATAGACCTACACAGGGACATATTTCTCTATTTGCCCAAATATTTTTTACACACAAAATAGGGATGAAAAGAAGCACGGAAGTGAAAACAATTCACAAATTCTAGATAAATGGGAATGGGAGGAGCTGAACCAAATATTGGTTTTCATGAGAAAGACATGGAGAACAAATATTTCCAAGGTAATTCATCTGATTTGCCAAATCCTAGCTATAAAATAATAAAATGCAATTATAGCCAAACGAGGAGTTAAAAGTTTATAAAATGACTATGTAGTATGAGAGTGAGAGCTTGAGTAGCTGGGTTCAGATCCTGGCTCTATGACTAATTATAGTTTTGTGACCTTCAGGATGGAGCCTGACATCTCTGTCTCTCTTATTCTCATCTGTGAAATGAGGACAAAAATTGTACCTTCTTCATAGGGTTGTTTTGAAGATAAAAGAAAATAACACACATAAAGTGCTTACAACAGCACGTGGAAAGTACTCAAAAAGCTGAGAATACATTTATCATTTAGATATTTGCAATGATAACCACGCATTGTATTGTTAAGAGGTATTTGGCTCAGTAATAATTGTGTTATACTTAGCCAACGATACTCATATTGCTTTAATTAATGTGTACATAATGATTAATAAGTTTGTACATGATTCGAACATAATGATACAGAAATAAATGTAATTTAACCAAAGCACAAATGAAAAAGGTCTTGATCATCAGGCAGTCTATTATAAATATTTAACATCTGACCGACCAGAGCATATGCCAAGCACTTCATCATAGGATGGCAAATGGCTGATAGGCTCCTGCCCATAGTTAATGAAAGAGACTGAACTGTAAATGAAGAGATCTGTGATGAAAAACAGAAATGAACAGAAGAGTAATCAAAGTGAAGTGTGTGTGTGTGTATGTGTACATATGCACAGATATACATATACGTACAGGTATTATGAATTTTAAGTGTTACGCAAGTTCCTTGGTATCCTGACCAAAGTGCCTGAAGTGCACCAGAAATCAAATAAACAGCTCAGCTCTCCAAATCACCTTCAGTTCCTTCAGCACTCCAGGCTCCTTCCCCCTCATGGCCTTCACATATGCTGTGTTTCACCCAAAATAATGTCTGCTCATCTCTCAAAACTCACTTCAAATGCCTCTTCCTAAAGGAAGTCTCCTCTGATCTCTAATCCCCAAAGCCCAAAACTCCCCCAGAAATTCCTCTGCTGAGATCAGCACCTTATAAAGCACCCTTTCCTAAGGATACTTTTGATACCATGGACACTCTGCTTCTTGTTGAAGGAAGTGCGATGATGGAATTTCAGTGGCTGCATGTTAGCAAGGCTACAGAGTACTCTGAAGAGGGAAACTTGCTGAGTCCATAATGCATAAGTTAAACTTCACATCTGATTTTAAACTTTATAATATGATACAATATAACATCTCTCCCGCCACCTGCTTTTGCAAATAAAGCTTAATTGCCATGTTCATTTGTTTATGCATTATTTATAGCTGCTTTCATGTGATAATAGCAGAGGTGAATATTTATGACAGAGTCCACCATGTGGTCCTTGAAGCCTAAAATGTTTGCCAGCTGGACCTTTACAGAAGAAAGTTGCAAACCCCTTCCTTAAGCCATCATACAAACTCTGCGGATCTTTGACTTAAACTGAGAAAGTAAAGTCTTGAGTTTATCATGTTCTTTCTGAGAACTCAAGGGTGCAGACAGAAGCAACCATGTCACTGGAGTGTTTGAGGAATTCATTTTCACCATTGTAGCAACCACCCGGTTTACCAAAGCCGTGCTATCATTAGGTACTTACTTCATCTCTGATAGTCACATACAATAATGTTTTAATTTTTTTTTGCCACAATATGCCATAGGATGTCATTATCACATTTCCATTCATAATGGAATGCATTCAAACCCAATTAAGCAAAAGGTCCCAAAGTTCAATCAAGGTTTAGTTTTCCTGGGATAGCTCTTAGACCTACGTGATATATCAGTCAGGGTCTCATTAAAGCAAAAAAAAATGACTAGGTATTTTTGACTGGATACCTACACTAAGCCAATTTCACATTTTTGGTTCTCTTATTTTCAACCTCTAACTCTTGTTATCAAATTCTGCATCAATTAGGATTGTGTTTGGCTGCTTGTAATATGCATCTCTACTAAACAATGGCTTAAACTCATTGGAGGGTTATTTTTCTCATAAAATAAAGAACCCAGAGAGAGGCAGCCAAGGGCTCATATACTAGTTCCCTGATGCCATCAGGAATCCAGGCTGCTTCTAGCTGTTTGTCATCCATTGAACTGCCTTACTGAGATTTTTAAGCTTGAGGCGAGTTCACAGACATGAGCTTCATGAATCATGTCTACATTCCAGTAGGAGAAAGAGGGAGACTAAAGAACAAAATGTCTGTGTGTGTGTGTGTGTGTGTGTGTGTGTTTGCTAAGTCTAACTTTCCATGTTATAAAGTTTCACCAAATGTTTCACTCAGCAACTTGTGCTCATACCTCTTTGGCTAGGACTATATATCATAGCTGCTTCTTAGTGCAAGGAAGACTGGGGAAATTGCTACCCTAGACAAAATCAAAGTTCTTATAGTAATAAGGAAGGAAATGTCTCATGTCCTAACTACTATTTCCTCTCTTATTCACCACAATTCGTCTCCACTCAGCAGAGTAAGCTTTCTAAAGGAAAATCTTATCATATCAGTCCTCTTATAAAGCTCTTCAGTACAATCCTATTGAAATTAGTATTAAAAAAGTTCAAAATCCTTCCCATAGCTGTCAGACATTATGTACACTGTCCCCTGGTTTCATTCCCAAGACTCATTTCATGTCCTATTTCTTACCCTCCATGCTTCAGTCACGTGGGCCTCCTGTGATTCATTTAGGTGAGCTTGGCCTGGGATAGTCTTGCCCTCACTCTTCATCTGAATAACTTCTCATTTTTGAGATATTTATTTTAATATCATTTACTTAGAGATGGTCTGCAGCTTCCCAAATTAAACCAACTCCCTATTTCAATCTCTTATGATTCTCTTTCTTATTTATAGCACTTGCAAAAATGTGTTATCATATGCTTCTTATTTTATGCCTGAAAAAAACTTAAGAGAATCTTGTTTCTATCTCCTAAGAATCTAACAGATGAAGAAGGGAATCACTTGTACAACTAGTCTTTTATATAAGTTTTCAACACACACACACATACACCCACACAGCATAACTTAGAGCTTGCCTTAGAAGGCTAGAACACTGTGAGATCTTTATTCCCCTTAAATCAATACAGAAGCAGGAGATCAGACCCCTTTCCTGTAGTCCTTTCTAGTTGTCCCTGATTCTGTGATCTGTGAGCCAGCCATTTTTCTTCTCCTGATGGTCTGCTTTCCATTATAAAATATCTGTCCGCACTGGGAAGCGATGTTCAAACAGGGTACACCCATTGGTCTTCTTGCTCAGTTCTGTGCCTGCATAATTTACAAGGTTGGTGTGAATCACAGTTGAGCTGTGTTTTTGTTGCCCTGAATCCTTTCTCAACTTTGTAGCCCTTTATAAAGATAAATTTGAAACATTTAAAAATCTTCTCTAGAGATTTCTTTTTTGACTAAGCTACAGCTCTACTTTTTGAGGGTCTACTTCAACTGACTACTGCTGTGAGGTTAAGTGCAATTTTCACCAAAGGTTTTCTGGTATATAAATCCTCTCTGCTACATAGGTGAGAAGCAGTACATAGTGAATAAATGATCTATGATTTCATGATATTTTTCTAATGGAGTACTGGCCAGAGGAGTAGAGATTGAGTTGAATCATGTAAAGATCTTTTATTGACTCTATAATTTCTGAGCCATCGTACCCCATTTTATGTCCCCAGAGAGGAAGAAAAGGAACAAAAGAAATCCTAACAATAAGAATATATTCATTGATCTATTTTCTATTTTAAAAATGGTAATAATAAAACTCTAATTTTATAAAATTGTATAAATTTATCAAAAAATATTAAATAGTTGGGTACATGTTAAAGAAAAACTCATGGCTGTGTATCCTGCACATAAACATCATGCTTAAGGCATCTTGGAATTATAAATTAGACTCTATAACTGTTAGCATTAACCTATTCTGCACTGGTGAAACCACAATATTTGTATGTTTTTATTACAGTGCCTATAACATATTACCTAGTGAAATATGTAAATTTTATTTGTTTTGTTTTTTTGGCATGTCTGTCTTCCCAACTAGATTACACAGTCTTTGAGCACAGGGACATAATGGTCACTAAAATTTTTATTGAATTTTTAAAAGTCATTTTAGAGCAACTTATATTTAATTAATGTATTATGACATATCTTTTTCTTAGATAGACATACTATTAAAAATACTTCATAAATTATAAGTGACACTGACTACCTATTCACTTAATACTTTATTCATATAAAAATATAGAGCAATGATTCTTTAAATCTTGTAAGTCTGCCAAGTACTAAATGTTCTATTAAAATACTAAATAAAGTATAAAACATTCTAGTAAATTTTCAAATATAGGGGCAAATATTGGATGGGGAATTTGATCAACAAATGAGAAGCTATGCATTGGTACAGTAATTGATATATTGCAAATTTCTTAGGTTTTCTTTCTCTTTAGGAAGTTTTTGAAAGTATTTCTAGTGTAAATAAAGAGTGGACACATCAAGAAGCTCCCTCAGGGACTTCCCTGGTGGTGCAGTGGTTACAAATCTGCCTGCCAATGCAGGGGATACGGGTTCAAGCCCTGGTCTGGGAAGATCCCACATGCCATGGAGCAGCTAAGCCCGTGTGCCACAACTGCTGAGCCTGTGCTCTAGAGCCCACGAGCCACAATTAATGAAACCCACATGCTCTAGGCCCATGCTCCACAGCAAGAGAAGCCACCGCAATGATTAGCCCGTGTACCGCAACAAAGTGTAGCCCTTGCTCGTTGCAACTAGAGAAAGCCCGTGCACAGTAACAAAAAAAAAAAGCTCCCCAAAAGTCCTCATTTATGCTCCAGAAATATTGACTTTAATGTTCATTTCTCCCACAAACTTGTTCTTGCTTGTTACCATGGACAGAAGTTTGTGAGGGTAAAACTTTTCTTTTTCCTCTCTAAGAACAGTTTGGTTTCATATTAAGTACATTTGTTAATGGTGTGATATACATTTTAAAATTGAAAATATTAAAATTAACACATAGGAGGTAAGATTAATATTAAACTTGGTGGCACAATTTTTAATTTAAAAAAAACCTCACGAATCCACATTCCCCCCAAAAATATTCTTAGCTATCCTAAATCAAAGACATGAATGGAAATCTGTTTACACTACTATGTGAAAATATTTACACATTCAATTTAATATCACATATTTTCTTACCATTCTCACTTTGGAGAGGAAAAATAAAATACTTCCACTGGTTTCCTGATTTTTCCATTTTTCTAACCAACTCTCTTTCTCACACACCCATAATTCAAACTAACCTAATTTTCACATGTGATAAATGTAACAGATTGCAAAGGTTCATAATCATTAAAATATGGATATTAAAACATAAGTATGCCCCTTGTTGTACTTGAGAGTAAAAATGACAGCAAGTCATAATTCATCCATCACCCAGCCTGTATCACCATATTGCTCCACAGAGATCACTGCTAGCATTGGCATAATTTCCTTGACATACTAGAGAAACTACATATTATTCATCCATCCACACTACATTAATATATAAAAATGGAAACAGGTAGACAGCTAAAACCAAAAGTAAACATTGTTAGAAGAGCATATTTATTGACCTGATAAACCAGCTCAGTCATTGTGGATGCACTGGTATACCTTATTATGAAATTGTTGCTAAATGGTTAAAAATAGCATTTATGAGGAAGCTTAAAATAACATATTTATCAGCTTCTTAAAATATTTTAACAGCCTTCACTTCTTTTCAGATCCATGTGCGTACTAAATGAAATAATAAAATGAATGAAATCAGTATGTTGATGTATTTGAGAAAAATCAGTAGCCATAGAGAAGTTTGTCCCTAGAGAAATGGGTGAAGTGTTTCTGAGAATGAGAGGGGCATAGCGTATTGGTCTGCCATTCAAAACAGCAGAGGCCAGAAGGTGAAATATCTATCAGAATTTGCTATTTTGAGTTTTCTTACCCATGTACAATAGCAATTCAATAATTTAATTATTTATATTCTCTAACAATTTATAAATAAATCCCATTGTCTTTTGTGTCCAATATGTGCATGCTAGACACTTATAAAGCAGTAATAATTTTAAGGACACAGTGTGTGTGTGTCCCATTATGGGGAAAGGGGAAGTTGCAGATTACTGGCAGATGAGAGTGGGCTCAGAAATCTACACTCTGGGGTGGAATTATTTGCCCACAAGCATCATCAGGCTGTGGAGAGCTGGGAGAAAATCGCTTCTCATGACTTCATTCCTTACTTTTCAGGAGAATTGCCTTTATCTTCAACTTAATTTTAAAAATCATAATTTACGTCATTTAAAAAATAAAAGTCAACCAGAACCCAAGAACACTTTGGACCCAAATGCAGTAGCATTAGTATGTAAAACTGAGAGTACTGGGGGACATACTAGGTGTTCATGTAATTAGTATAATTGAGATTTAAGTTGGATCTGCCCGTTATTAATTGTATGATATTCGACAGGTCATGTGCCCTCCCCAGCATTCATGCTTCTTGCCTGGAAGTGAGAGGTCAGAATTCTCCATCATCTCCCTCATATGGGCCTGCGAGATTCTGGATGACACGGGCTCTGTTCATTCACAGTGAATAGGAAAGGCTTTCAGTAAAGGATGAAATAAGTTCTTGATTCTAAAGTATTCACCTTAGCCTTTTGATATAAATAATTACATGGAGCCATTGAGAATTCAGTGTTCTTTGTGATATGTTCCTTTTGAAATTATTTAATCTCAATGCTGTTTTGTATGCCACTTAATCTCTTAGGTAGGTCTGAGACCTATTTAGACTTAAGCTTTCACTGACTGCAAGATTCTATAATAAGTTTTGTTTATAAGGACAAGGTCCACTTGGTCAGTAATAGACTGTTAGTTTTCTGACAGGGACCTTTTCTTTGTTTTGAGAGCAATGGGAAAGGAATATTTGTTCAGTTCCAGCAGACCTAACACACAATCTATTTCTGGCTTTGTGGCCCGGGCCTACCCTCACCTCTTCTGTAAATGTCATAAGAATTTGAGTACCTAAAGTTTTGTTTGTTTTGTTTTCCCTTTATAATAGACTAAAGTAAGAAATTTCCTTATGATTAAAATGTTCACATTGATTTTATTAATCTTTAATTTCTAACCCAAGTATCGCAAAACCCTCTGCAGCAACAACGCCTCTTGTTGTAACAGTTCTTGACCCATCCTGTACAATACAATTGTGAAATTACGCAACTGCTACGAGATGAGATACTGACTTTCTTTAGTTTCGATAATGATTGTTCTAATAGCCATTTATATCTTTAAAGTCTCAGGAAAAATAGATTTTTATGAGAGCAGGATAGAATAAATTCTTACTGAATGTAATGGTTTCCATCATCATCTTAAGAGCTACCATTTTTAGCACATTGTATCTGAGACTCTATGCTGGGTGTTTTATACTCATTCTCTTATCTAATTCTCATTAAATACCCCATACAAGGTATTATAATCCCCCCAAATGAAATTATTCTAATACTTTAAACGGGTAGATCAACATGTTCTCATATAGAGTTTACGTGTGACAAGTCCACTGTCTCAACTTATTTCTAGAACAAAGGAACCATAAATAAATGAAACATGAAGAATGTGCCTAATTATTTAAGTGATTAGGTTATACTACTGACGTGTTTAAAACATTTTTAATAACTTAATGAATGAATCCTTACATACTTCAGAGAGGACCCTTATCATAATTCCATTTCTTTTGACCACGATGACCCCCAACACCTATAATAAAAATAATGAGTTTTCCCATTTTAGGTGTCATTATTTCCCCCAAAGAAAAATTCTTAGAGACAGGTGACTTTTCACACTTTAAACCCTTGCAATAAATACGAAGAATCCGATCGTATGCCTTTTCCTGAGCTACTGAATTACTAACCCTGTCGTCTGCTATGTAAAACAATTTTCTGAATAAACGTGTACTGTGTATGTGCATACACAAATTCTCTACTGCGTTAGTGAATTTTAAAGTAATAGCTCTACCACTGACTATTGAAAGGAAAAGCTTCCACATTTTGACCTCACTCCCACGCGTCTGCATGTGATGGTGCCTGAACTGGTAAATCCAGGACGTCAGAGGAAGGTACAGGTGACAGGCCTTTAAATTCAAGTACAAGGCATGGGAAAAGAGCTATGAGCTCTTTTGACTATGTTGGCAGTGATTCTGATGGACTTTGCAGGAGGTGCCTTTCCTACCTCATTGTCTACTCTGCACAAAGGTGATGACTTCTGCATCTCTAAAACTAAAGGATAGGTGGATTTGGTCTAACAGTGTTTTCTTTCTCTGGTGGAGAATTATACAATTGTATTAGAGGGGACTTAACCTTTGCATGAGGTTTCATCTAGGTAACATTATGTTCTGTATAACAAGTAACAAGAATGCATGAGAAATAACTAACTCAAATGACTAGATTTATTATTTGTTTCTTAAGTAATATGTTTGTTCCTTAGGAGATGTCTGTATTATCATCATTTCTATCCTGAAATGAAGCAGATAAACATTGCAGTCATAGTAATTGTGTATTCTAGGCAAGGTCCATCTACCAAAACACATACACATTTTTAAGGATACAAATGAAGCATGTTTAAGGCTCACGTAATAACCGAATCCGAATGTCCAGCCCAGTCCTCTCTCCTGTGCACCAGACTTGTAATTAAACTTGTCATCTTCTCCCGAATATCTCCAAATTCCCTTAAATTTAATATGACTTAAAAAAACAAATCTACTCTCTCTACCAGCACTGCCTTCAGGTTATCTAGAAGTAGAACTTCTAATTTTCTAAAGAACCAACAAAGATCCCCCTTTTTATCCTGGACCTATGAGGCAGCCACTTTTCTGAGGATGGAGGATAATAGAATACAGATGGTCTGGTTTCATTTGGTTTGGTTTGGTTGTTATTGCTCCTGTGGTTGTTTCTTGGAAAGGTTCTGAAGCTCTAAAGGAGCTTTAAACTTCCTGTGCCTAGGAGTTTAAAGTCACTAAAGAATGGTCAAGCCATTTTGTGTTAGAGCCAAGCAGTAGTTATTGAACACTTATTATTATAAAGTACTATAAAATAAGTGCTTACAGCACGAAAGTGATTGAGAAAGTTACTGCTTATAAAAAGCTCTCAGTCTAGGAGAAGAGGCAGATCTATAAGAAAGAAATTAACATAGCTTAAAGGTGCCGTGGATGAGGATGGCTTCTGAATCAAAAATCTTGGATAATACCTTGACTCACCCAAATGAATATATTAAAAGAAGTAGGTCCTAAATTGGTTCTAATTTCTTTAAAAACCTATCAAGTAGATTCATTTAAAAATGGGTTTGATGTTATCCATTTAATTCTATACTTAGTATTTTTCAGTTTTCACAATTGCACTGAGAATAAGTAATGTTTAGCTAATAACTGCATGGTTAGTTATAAGATTTGGGAATTGAATTCAGAAATCCCTCAAAAATCCTGGACTCTTGTAAAATATTCAGCCTGTCATTCTTAATATTTTCTGCAGCATCTCTGGTGTAAGATAATAACTACTTTCTAAAAGAATTTCAGAAGTCCAATTGATTGTCTCCACAATTCATTGATGTGAATCATTGAGAAGCAAAATAAATAATTTCAGGAACAGAAAGTTTCTCATTACTTGCGTTCAAGTAAGTTCTGTAGTAGATAATTTTAGTAAATCCTAAGAAATGTCAGATGCAACTGAACTAAAACCATTACTGCCTAAAAGACCTAAGCATCTCAGTGTTTTCTACTACTTAGACATAGGAGATACATTTGAAGTTAATGGCTGACACAATAATGATTAGTATAGCTACAAAAAGTGTGACACTTTTTAAGTGTCCACTTTGTATTAATTTCAAGTGTTTATAAAGCATTTTAGGATAAGAAAAAATCAAAATGAAAGTACAATACTGCCATAGATATCTCCATGAGTATTTTTCCAGCATCAGCTTTGCTCGTGAGCTTTGTGCTATACCTCCTGAATACAGATAAAATGTGCAGCCTTGTCACACCACACACTGTGACATTCACTTACCGCAGAGTACCAGTAAGAAAATATGAAAATTAATTTCTTAAGAATATGCTTCTGCTTAAAACTATTTAAACTTTATCAAGAAATCTTTGTTTCTAAATAAAGAAGCAAAAATTCAATTAAGAACAGAGGCCTAACATGTGACTACGATTTACATGATTAAGCAGTGATAACATACTGTTCTGCATTTAATTCCCACACACAGTATTGAACCAAATGTGAAACTGATACTTTGGTGACATTAAATATCCATAGCTTTGAAATGTGCTGCTATTTAATTACTACCAAAGCCATGTGCCTGAGAGTTTTTATTCCTCCTTCTCATGAGGCTCTCGATATGGTGCTAAGACAAGGGCACTGCAGTGATACAACACTGGGAAAGACAGTGCAATAATTAAAAACCTCATGCATACTATCAAAAAGTTGGCCACATTAACAGAAATGAAAATGATCTCTGTGTTCTGACTCAATACCGAGACTCAGAGCTCACATCCAAAATTGTGTTGTTAGCAATATGACAGGTTCCAAATCCTGAGCCTAACTGAACGCACATTTAAATCATTACCATCACTCTTCTACTCAAAACAGAAAGGAATGTATGATTAAGTTGATAACTATGTCAGGAATTAACCAACTCCGAGAATAATTTTCATTTGGCATCCCCCACGCTTTTTTAGACTTCATGTTGAACATAGCTAAACTGCTTTTTTCTATCCAAAGCAC
This sequence comes from Hippopotamus amphibius kiboko, assembly GCF_030028045.1. Classification (NCBI taxonomy): domain Eukaryota; kingdom Metazoa; phylum Chordata; class Mammalia; order Artiodactyla; family Hippopotamidae; genus Hippopotamus; species Hippopotamus amphibius. The sequence continues at coordinate 83,542,199 of NC_080198.1, forward strand.
CACAGAGCAAACGTATGTAAGCAAAATTATTTAAGTGGAGAATATGATTTCTCTTGTCAGTGTGTCACAGGGATGAAAGAGAAGGAAGAAAGAGTGGGGTTAGGCCTGTTGACCAGATTGCTTTCCCATATTGACAATTAGGCCAGGACTTTCCTGGTGGTGCAGTGATTAAGATCCCCCTGCCATTGCAAGGGACATGGGTTCAATCCCTGGGCCGGGAAGATCCCACATGCCACAGAGCAACTAAGCCCGTGTGCCACAACTATTGAGCCTGTGTTCTAGAGCCCGCAAACCACAACTATTGAGCCCATGTGCCACAAATACTGAAGCCCATGCGCCTAGAGTCCGTGCTCTGCAGCAAGAGAAGCCACCACAATGAGAAACTCACGGACCGCAACTAACAGTAGACCCGCTTGCCACAACTCGAGAGAGCCTGTGCACAGCAACGAAGACCAAATGCATCCATAAATAAATAAATAAATAATAAATCTTAAGAAAAATCCAAAAACAAAAAACCCCAGCTAGACCACTTAGAATCAACTTTTTTGACCAACTTCCAAGCCTGAAAATGCTCAGGTCTTTAGGACATGTCTTTTAGTTGCTGCTGTTATTATCGAAAAATATCTCCTCCTTTCGCTGTGTGATAGTAGCAATAATGAATGATCTCTGCCCAATTTTAAAAAATATAGAAAATTATAAAGACAAAGTTGAAATCATCTGTGAGGTCACCACTCAAAGAAAACCGCTAATAAACTGTGGCATGAATCTTTTCAGACTCTCCACTTCTCACCCAGGGCCCCCACCCAGCCCTCATATGCTACGGACCCAATGTCCCCAAGCCTTCACTCTGCTAAGCTTGGGAGCTTTTGCTAAAAGTCTTATGAGCAGCAAAAGGTGAAGCAAGGATAAGAAGTCTTTGTCCAGGATTTTGAAGGATTTCTGAATTTAAATCTCAAATCTTATAACTGAACATGCAGTGATTAGCTAAACATTTCTTACTCTCAGTGCCAATGTAAAAGCTGAAAATACTAAGTGTAGAATTAAGTGAATAATATCAAACCCATTTTCAGAGGAATCTACTTGATATGAGTCTAAAGAAACTGTAACTCACTTTGTGCCATAAAAGCTAAAAATATCTCATTTTAACTATGTATCAGGCAAGGTATAATGAGAAAGTTAAGTTCATTAACTCCATGAAAACCATACTGAGACAAAATTTAAAATGTTTTCTTTGGAAATCTTAACAGACATGTGTCTTATTATCTGTCGGCAAGCGGGAAGTTGAGAATTCACCAATGGCTTGGAGCACTTGGGAAAATTTAAACATGTTTACAATTTCAAGCCAGGACAACTGGGCATTATAGTTGCTGTTTTTATATTTTATAAAATCATTGAACGAATATTTTTGTAGGTGCTCTGTATCCCTCTATTTGGGTGAGCTGGTATAGATCCTAAAGAGCCCTGAACATTTATGGATTATTCTATAGTGTGAGTGTACTACTGTTTATTCTATTCCTTTATCCACAGGTATTCACTCTCAGTATTTTGCGTCTAGAAAAATGTTGGTGTAAAAATTAACTTGGCCATCAGCATTGCATAAGAGTAACCTTATCCCTGCATTTTCACTAGCAGTAGTTATCTTTTAAATTTTTCTCAAACGGATAAGTGTAAAGTACAATTTTGTCCTTAAATTGTGGTTCCTTCCTTAATAGAAATTTTAAATATTTTCCAAATGTTTCTGGCCATTGTATTTGCTCCTTGATGATTTTTATGTCTTTATAAGACATTTTGTTCGGCCCTTTTGGGAGTGACCCTTAATATCCTGTCATTTTTCACAACATCTCTTTCTTGCTGTTAATGTGTTTGTTAGTGGTCTTTCTATGGACATAAATGTGTTCTTACATTGTAAATATTTCCCCTATGTATAGTTAATCAGCGGACTATTTTGCTAAAATTTATGTTTCATTTCTTAGCTAGAAATAGCTATCTTTCTATATATAGCTATTCATCTGTATGCATTTCTTTTTGCATTTAAAAACATGTCTTTTCTGTAATTATTGACACAATAGGGGAATCTTTTCCCATTATTCTTCTTTAATTTCTCAATATTTTCTATTTTTTTTTCCATTTTTTTACATGAATTGAGAAATATTTTTTACTACCTCTGATTTTTCTGGAACTTTAGTTGGGATTATATTAAACCTAAGAATCAATTATGGGAGGAATGAATATATTTACCTTTACCTTTATTCCCACATTCCCATTGATAGAGGACTTCCTAATATGATGTACAAATTGATAAAATGGTTAAGTGAATTATGAATGATCCACTACATGTAATTTTGTTTTGCACTAAAAATGTTTCCTGGACATTTTAATGATATAGGAAATTGCTCAGAATATAATCATATTGCAACAATTTGATTTAAATCTTGGGAATAAAAAGTGTATACTCACATATGAACATAATTTAAAAAACTAATAAAGGCATCCTCCTAAATGACATGTTATTTTTATTAATTTTTAATATTTTCAATATAGTAATAATTAGGAAAAAGCAAAATCTTAAAAACTTTAAAGAATCTCTTAATTCTTTCTCTTCAGAAATGCAATAAATCTTTCCATCAAATTAACCCATAGTTTTATATCTTTCAGAAAGAACTTAGTGTTCTTATAACCTTGAATATTATTCCTACTTTAGATTATTTTCATATTTTGTGTTATTTCAACTTAATCTTATGTTTTTCCATTTTATGTTTTAACTAATAAATAAGAAACTGTTTCAGAGTGCCTATATATCTATATAGTCACCTTCTTTAAGAAAAACAATTTCTTACATTTTATTACCTTACCAAATTCTTCTTAGGACTTTTAAATTGATTCAATTGTCTTCTCTAAGTGTACCCTATTAACTTATAATTGTGAAAATCACTCCTCTTCCTCTTTCTGGTTCTAGCTTTATTCCAATGATTAGAATTTGGCATTACCTTGTATTTATTAGCTGGTATTACTTATACATTTATTTGTCCTCTTGACACAATTTCAATGCAGTGTATCTGTCATTACCCCATATTTTACAATGCTATATAGGGGACTGTTAAGTTCCGCAGTATAAATGTGAGTTTCTACTACTTATTATGGTTTTTCTAAATATTTGTTATATATAATTTGATGTTCCTGGTCAATCATTCAGTATATATAAATATGTGTGTGTGTGTGTGTGTATGTATTGTTATATTTATTGTAGGTTATACTTATAAAATATATTTATTTTAACACACCATATACACAGTAAATTGCATAAATTATGTGTGCATAGGTAAATACCTTTTTACACACATACTGTGTAATCAACTTCCGCATCAAGATATAGAACAGTTCTAACACACAGAAGGCTCCTGTGCCTCTTCCAAGTCAACAGTTTGTACCCCTAAAGGTAATCACTATTTGCCTTCACGATGGATTAGTTTTGCCAGTTCCTAACCTTCAAATGCATGAAATAAAAGAGTATGTACTAACAATCATTTCCTACTTTTTTCTTGCCAAAGGGACCAAATAAAGTATGCCCCATCTAGATTTTTGCCAAGAAAACCATTGGGTTAATGACATTATTTTATAGATAAAAACATCTGAGAAGCATGCTGAGAGCTGAGTGGAGATGGTATTCCTAGTTCAGTTCTGAAAATACAGTTTAGTCAATTCAATCTATGATGCTTTATGTGGCATACAGTAGCCTGGAAAAGTTAATATATCACCCAACACTTAATTATTATAAACAGTGCTTGAACAGAGGAAAATGCCACCAGAAAAGACATACAGATTTGATTATTGTTGGAGCTAAATACATATATTCACTCTTCAGTAAATGAAATAAAAAATCAGCAAGGAAGGCCTAAATCACAAAGAGCTACAATGTAATGCAAACTTCAAATTTGCACATTCCATCATTAGGGCAGAGTATCCCATTTTGCAGAGAGAACTAGAGTAAAATCTCTCAGCTCTGATAGGTTTTAAAGGATCATTCAATTGGACCAAAATAAATTATAACTTTATTCCGCCATTAAAGCCTCTGACTTACTTAGGACTTAACCCTTTCTATCATCTATTGCTATGAGATCGTTATTCTCGATTACCTTGCTCAAATCATTTGTCTTTCTAAATATTATGGATAATTACTCAAAGGTGCCCTTTTTCTGCCCTTTTATTTCCAGTAAGTCAGCTGTAATTACCAAGCAGTTTCCTGTCTGCCACATCACTGCAATAGACCTTGATCAGGCTATATAGTTAATCTTAGCCATAATGACAGAACTTGTAATATTCTAAAATCAAATCCATTTTACAGCTCATTTTAAGGCTCCAGGGTTAGTTGTAACAGTGATAGCTCCTGTGTGATGAGATTAATATATCTTTTACTAAACATGTAGAACATTTGTTCAGCTAAGTTTTGCCAGAGATTTTAATATTGTTCACAACTTCAATGACTAAAATAGAAATAATAAGAAATGCTATTCATATTTGAACTATGTCAGCTCTGAATGGTGTAGGATACACACACATACACATTCACATCATGAAGGCTTCAGTTTTAATTCATTTCACATTAATCTGCCAAAGCATATCTTCATATTGATTTCATGACACTTAATGACTAAGAGCCTTAGTTTCTTTTTTCCTTCCCTTTATTGGTCATTCAGTGAAAGAAAAAAAGTTATCAGAAACACTATGCCAAAGGAATAATAATAATTGAGGACAGCTGAAGAGCAAGGGCAAACTACGTTATTTAATTATTTAATGACTACATTATTTAATGTAGCTTCCTTTATAAGAAGACATTCGAAAACCTATAAAGTATCCAGTTACAACTATTATTTGAATTTGTATATGTAACTTCAGTTCTGTAAGTTAATGTAAGCAATTGGTCTATTTTCTTCATAAGATTCGAAAATACAAAATGTGAAGTTAGGTCTTACTTATTCTTATATTAATGATTATGATATATCCCAATTCAACTTATGGTTCCTTATTTATAGTTTGACTTTTACCTTAGCACTCATATCTAAATAAAAGAGCACAAGTTAAAAACAATAGATTTGTATGGGGTCTTCTCTGGACCTTAATGAATTAATATGAAGTAGTTAATGAATTAACTATGTGACTATAAATAATTGATCAAATCTGCGTCTTTAACCTTCCTCTATTAATTGGTGGTAATAATACCCATCTAAATCCATTTATTATGAAAATGAAATGGTCAGGACTTCCCTGGTGGCGTGGTGGTTAAGAATCCGCCTGCCAAGGCAGGGGACACGGTTCAATCCCTGGCCCTGGAAGATCAAACAAGCCACGGAGCAACCAAGCCCGTGAGCCACAACTACTAAAGCCCACACACCTAGAGCTTGTGCTCCGCAGCAAGAGAAGCCACTGCAATGAGAAGCCTGTGCACCACAACGAAGAGTAGTCCCCGCTCACCACAGCACAGAAAGCCCGCGGGCAGCAACGAAGACCCAACATTGCTAAAAATCAATCAATCAATCAATCAACAAACAAACAAATAATAAATGTTTTTTAAAAGGTGAAATGATCAACCAATATGAAAGGGCTTTGTCAAGGGAAAAGCCTTCAAATGTGAGGTATTATTAAATAAAGGTTGTTTTCTTCCTCACTGTAGTGTGGACCCAGTCAGCCCTTTGCCTTTCAATCCCATCTGCCTAAAGGAAAGAAATCTCCAGTCTCTATGCTTTTCTTGACTCTACTCTGTCAGGAAGGCCTTTTCTCTTCTTCACAATCCAAACTCTTTCTATTCTTCAAGACTCATTTTAACTGCCACTGCATTCACATCTCTCCTAATTTTTGCTGTCTGTGATGACCTTTTTTATCTTGGAATTTATGTAAGTTTAACTTTTTGGTTTATCTGTATTTTCTGAACCATCCATATACCGAACAAATATAATCATAAAATAATTTTTGTCTCCCATTGTTCTTTTTTTTAAATTTTTATTTTATATTGGAGTCCAGTTGATTTACAAAGTTGTGTTAGTTTCAGGTGCACAATAAAGTGATTCAGGTATGCATATACATATGTCTGTTATTTTTCAGATTCTTTTCCCATATAGGTTATTACAAAGTATTGAGTAGAGTTCTCTGTGCTGTACAGTAGGTTCCTGCTGATCATCTATTTTATATATAGTAATGTGTATGTGCTAACCCCAGCCTCCTAATTTATTTCTTCTGTGTGTGTTGATCTCTTTTACTATATACCTACTGCCTTATGTCCTGTCGAAAATAAAGGTATCTGTTTTTTCCGAATAACATCAATGTTTTTTATTCTAATTACAATGAGAAAGACTGATTTTAGGGTTCCATGTTCACTATACTTCATCTTTCATTCAAATATTGCAGAAAAAAATTAGCAAACTTTAATAAATAGTAATAGAAACTATTCAAAATGGTACACAAAAGAACTAGAAAAGAAATAGTATCATTGAGCTGTGGGGCAATTTCAAGTGATGGAATATATGTGTAATTAGAGTCCCCAAGAGAGGGGAGATTAGGGGACTAAAAATTTTTGAAGTAGTAGTAGATAAAATTTTCCAAAGTGATGGAAATTATAGACACACAGATTCAAGAAACTCAAAAAACCCCAAGCACAAGAAACCTGAAGAAAACTACACCACAACACATCATATCAAATTACTTAAAATCACTACTAAAATGAAAAACAAAAGGAAGAGGAACCAGAGAAAAAAGATACATTATGTAAAGGGAATAAAGATAAAGAAGGCAGCAAATTGCTCAGCGCAAACAGCAAGTCATAGAACAATGATATCTTTAAAGTACTGGGGAAAAAAAGCCAAAACTATCAACCTAGAATTCTTTACCCAGCAAATATGTCTTTCAAAAACAAAAGCAAAATAAAAACTTATTCAAATGTACAAATGTTAAATAAATTTATCAGTAGCAGATCACCTCTGTAAGAAAAATTAAAGGAAGTCATTCAGACAGAAAGTGATGCCTGATGGATGCCTATGTCTACATAAAGGAATCGTATCATAAGGAAATGATAACAATATGGGTAACTATAAATAATTTTGTTTGTATTATCTCAAAATGTGTCAAAGACCTAAATGCAAAACTTAAACTTAATTCTATAATGCCTCTAGAAGAAAATATAGGATTAAATATTTATGACCTTGAGTTAGACAAAATTTCTTAGATACCACTCTAAGAGTATGATCCATAAGAGAAAAAACTGACAAATTTGACTTCATCAAAACTGAAAATATCTGCTCTTTGAAGGATACAATTAAAGAAATGAAAAGATAAGCCACAGTCTGGTAGAAAATATTTGCAAAATCTAATAAGGATTTGTCTCCAGAATTTATAAAGAATTTCAAAACTCAATACTAAGAAAACATAGAACCCAATTTAAAAAAATGGACAAAAGATTTAAATAGACACTTCACTAAAGATAGTTTGTGAATCACAAATAAATACATGATAAGATAGTCGACATCATCAGTATTTGAGAAATATAAATTAAAACCAAAAGTGCCTAGCCCAATGCTGGGCTTGAAATATGAATGTTTTTGGTAAATCACTCAAAAGTACAATAAGAATATTGAAAGTTAGGACCAAATGTTTTCCAACCCTTATTTTGAACAATCCCAGTGTATCTCCTATTAGTCATAGAGATACAAAAATATCAACTCTAAAAATTAAAAATTTTAGCTTAATAAATAAATGACAAAAGGCATTCTTAGTAGTGGGCAGGGAAATGTTGAAAATTTTATAATAGAGAGGTAGTGAACCATCATGATAGGCAAAGGTGGCAGGTAATATAAATGTTTCCATCTAATACTTATTGTGTTGCATGGTCTGATGTGGAATATCATAGGATTCCCAGCTGCCATCTGCCCAAGGATATCACTGAATACAGGCATAACAGCATTCTTCACCCAGTGAGTCTAGGCCACTTGCTATCATCCCTTATGGACACTAGTATCCTTTTCCCAGACAGAGAATGTGGGAGACAAGCAACACCTCCAATAACTTTGATATTAAGAACATCTTTATATTTAACTATTGACTTTCCGATTTGGTCTTAAGGAAGTAATATCTTTACCTCACTTAGTTTAATCAGACAAGCATGATTCTCAAAGAGTGGAAATAGAGGAAATGTTAGTTCTGAAACTGAGTCTTTAAGCCACCAAGTAGCAGTTTAAAACTCTGCTCTCCTTTTTTCTCCTTTGTGGTCGACTGAAGATGCCCTTGGTCACTGAGATGGACACTGAGGGGAGTAAAGAAAGCAGACAGAAAAGAGAACACATAAAATTAAGAGATGTAAGAGCAAGGAAAACTGGAATTAAATATTATACTAGATTCACTTTTAACAATATATCACAATGTTATGTAATCAAAGATATATTTTATAAAGAAAGAAAAGTGTTTAAAAGAGATCCGATTCCATTTAAGACTTAGGTATGCGATATTGAGGAGAGAAGTTCGAAAACAAATGTTATTTTCCACTGTCAGCAGAAACCATAAAAAGGCAGCACCCAGCTGGAGGGAAACTCGTCCTCTCCTGGCAAGCTGGAGAAGCTACCTGAAGTGTGAAGATTTTGGCTAAAACCCTGGAGAGGGCATTCTGCAATAAACAACTTGATACCACTTTATCTTGTCATACGACCCTGAAACTCTTCACAATAATTTGAAAATATGCTCCTCTGCTTTGTACACAGGCAAAGCTCCCACTAGTGTCTGCATAAGAACAGGATCAAGCGTGCTGTGTCTAAGTGGAAGAGCCCTGGTCACCCAGGCAGCTCTCTAGCTTCGATTGTTGTATTAGCTCTAATTCTTCCAGGAAATCTTTAAAAAAGAAAATGCAAACACCACAACAGCTGGAGGAAACAGTCGAGTCCTTGGATCATTTCTAGGCAGTGTTTCACCTTAATGTTTTTGGAAGTTAACTAGAAACAAATCAAAACAGTCAATGCATATATATATATGTATATATATGTATATATATATATGTATATATATGTATATATATATATATAGAGAGAGAGGGAAATATGCACATATGCACATATGCACATATTAATATATATATTGAGTTAGCCGAAAATTCATTCGGGTTTTTCCACAACATCTTACAGAAAAATCTGAATGAACTCTTTGGCCAACTCAATACACATACACATATCTGCATGCATTCTGTGATTAAAATGATTATTTTGGCCTTCATATTTAAAAGTACTCTAGAACACATTTAACATTTAACTATGTTAATGCAGACATTATTTCCTAGTGATAGAGTTTCTACTTAAAAGTTATCTATTGCTGATTAAAGAACACTTCACATAGATAGCTAAATATAAATATTGTATGATAATAATTATTCTTTGGCTCTGTCACAGCACATTTGAATAGAAAATATTCCAGTGATTAAACTTTTTTGTCCTGAAATGTTATGCACCAAAGTAAACATGGTGGTTATTTGTAATTGTGACAGTATGAGTTTCTTTTGTTTTAATTGTTTAATTTTGATTAGGGTCTCCTCTTTTCCTACAATCATCATGATTTTGCTATTGCATTACATTTTAAAATTATTTTAATTTTAATCTTTAAAAACACAAACCCCTTGTGCTGAATAACTTCTATTTGCCCCTCCAGACCCAGTCTCCAAAACTCCTTCCCACCTTCCTCTGTGCCCAGGAGGCTGATACACGCAGAGTGCATGGGCCGGCTTCACTGTCATCTGGCGATCAGCTTAAGTTTGGTCAGTGAGAAGTAGCAGAAGATCACAGCAATAATGAAAGTCAACATTAATTCATGATTCTAAAATTGTAAGCTAGGAATGAAAAGTTTGTAATTACTTTTAGTAACGAAGTCATAGATTTATATATTTCCTGCTTTTCTAAATTTACTTAGTATATTTTTAAAGAATTTAGCCATTTCATTTAAATTATTAAATATATCTGTGTAGCTTTTTAAGGCATGTAAGTCTGTAGGAATCGTTTCTCTCTTTATTGTTCTTAATCTTGGTTCATTTTTTCTCTCTTTTTCTTCTTTATTAGTTTGGTAAAATAGTAAAATTTCCCTTGAGATTAAAATAAGACAAAGATGGAAGTTAACATCACATCTCTTCATCATTTTGCTAAAGGTCCTATTAAGAGCAATTGTACTATTTACTTACTTATGTGCACTATATTTCTCAGTGCTTCCACCCATAAAAGTCAAAATGAACACAAACGTATTAGGACAAGTAATTTATGACAAAGGAACAAAGAACACACAATGGAGAAGGAATTGTCTCTTCAATAAATGGTGCTGGAAAAACTGGACAGACATGCAAAAGAATGAAACGACACCACTATCTCACATCACATACAAAAGTTAACTCAAAATAGATTAGTCTTTTTTTTTCTTTAAGATCTTTTATTGAGATACAACTGACATACAATAAACTGCATATATTAAAAGTGTGCAATTTGATATTATTTTTCTTATTAGTAATGTATATATGGCAATCCCAATCTCCCAATTCATTCCCCACCAACACTCCCCCTGCTTTCCCCACTTGGTGTCCATATGTTTGTTCTCTACATCTGTCTCTATTTCTGCCTTGCAAACCAGTTGATTTGTACCATTTTTCTATATTCTGCATATATGTGTTAACATATTATATTTGTTTTTCTCTTTCTGACTCACTTCACTCTGTATGACAGTCTCTAGGTCCATCCATGTCTCCACAAATGTCCCAGTTTCATTGCTTTTTAAAGCTGAGTAATATTCCATTGTATATTGTACCACATATTCTTTATCCATTCATCTGTTGATGGACATTTAGGTTGCTTCCATGTCCTGGCTATTTTGCTGCAATGAACATTGGAGTGCATCTGTCTTTTTGAATTATGGTTTTCTCTGGGTATATGCCCAGTAGTGGGATTGTTGGGTCAGATGGTAACTATTTTTAGTTTTGCAAGGAACCTCCATACTGTTCTCCATAGTGGCTGTATCAATTTACATTCCCACCAATAGTGCAAGAGGGTTGCCTTTTCTCCACACCCTCTCCAGCATTTACTGTTTGTAGATTTTCTGATGATGCCCATTCTAACTGGTGTGAGGTGATACCTCATTGTAGTTTTGATTTGTGTTTCTCTAATAATCAGTTATGTTGAGCAGCTTTTCATATGCCTCTTGGCCATCCATATGTCTTCTTTGGAGAAATGCCTCTTTAGGTCTTCTGCCCATTTTTTGATTGGGTTGCTTGTTTTTTTGATATTGAGCAGGATGAACTGTTTATATATTTCAGAGATTAATCCTTTGTCTGTTGATTCATTTGCAAATATTTTCTCCCATTCTGAGGGTTGTCTTTTTGTCTTGCTTATCGTTTCCTTTGCTGTGCAGAAGCTTTTAAGTTTTATTAGGTTCCACTTTTATATTTTTGTTTTTATTTCCATTACTCTAGGAGGTGGGTCAAAAAAGATCTTGCTGTGATTTATGTCGAAGAGTGTTCTTCCTATGTTTTCCTCTATGAGTTTTATAGTGTCTGGACTTATATTTATATCTTTAATCCATTTTGAGTTTATTGTTGTGTATGGTGTTAGGGAGTGTTCTAATTTCATTCTTTTGCATGTATCTGCCCAGTTTTCCCAGCACCACTTATTGAGGAGGCTGCCGCTTCCCCATTGTATATCCTTGCCTCCTTTGTCATAGGTTAGATGACCATAGTTTACCTCTGGGCTTTCAATCCTGTTCTGTTGATCTATATATCTGTTTTTGTGCCAGTACCATATTGTCTTGATTACTGTAGTTTTTAGTATAGTCTGAAGTCAGGGAGTCTGATTTCTCCAGCTCCATTTTTTTCCCTCAAGATTTCTTTGGCTATTCGGGGTCTTTTGTATCTCCATACAAATTTTAGGATTTTTTGGTCTAGTTCTGTAAAACATGCCAGTCATAATTTGATAGAGATTGCATTGAATTCATAAATTGCTTTGGGTAGTATAGTCATTTCCACAATGTTGATTCTCCCAATCCAAAAACATGGTATGTATCTCCATCTGTTTGTGTCGTCTTTGATTTCTTTCATTCGTGTGTTATAGTTTTCTGAGTACAGGTTTTTGACCTCTTTGGTTAGGTTTATTCCTAGGTATTTTATTCTTTTTGTTGCAGTGGTGAATGGGATTATTTCCTTAATTTCTCTTTCCTATCTTTCATTGTTAGTGAATAGAAATGCAAGAGATTTCTGTGTGTTCATTTTGTATCCTGCAATTTTACCAAATTCATTGATTAGCTTGAGTAGTTTTCTGGTAGCATCTTTAGGATTTTCTATGTATAGTATCATGTCATCTGCAAACAGTGACACTTTTGCTTCTTTTCTGGTTTGGATTCCTTTTGTTTCTTTTTCTTCTCTGATTGCTGTGGCAAGGACTTTCAAAACTATGTTGAATAGTAGTGGTGAGAGTGGACATCCTTGTCTTGTTCCTGATCTTAGAGGGAATGCTTTCAATTTTTCACCATTGAGAATGATGTTTGCTGTGGGTTTGTCATATATGGCCTTTACTATGTTGAGGTAGGTTCCCTCAATGCCCACTTTCTGGAGAGTTTTTATCATCAATGAGTGTTGAATTTTGTCAAAAGCTTTTTCTGCATCTATTGAGATGATCATGTGGTTTTTATCCTTCAATTTGTTAATATGGTGTATCACATTGATTGATTCGCATATATTGAAGAATCCTTGCATTTCAGGGATAAACCCCACTTGATCATGGTGTATGATCCTTTTAATGTGTTGTTGGATTCTGTTTGCTAGTATTTTGTTGAGGATTTTTGCATGTAAATTCATCAGTGTTATTGGTCTGCAATTTTTTTTTGTAGTGTCTTTGTCTGGTTTTGGTATCAGGGTAATGGTGGCCTCATAGAATGAGTTTGGGAGTATTCCTTCCTCTGCAATTTTTTGGAAGAGCTTGAGAAGGATGGGTGTTAGCTCTTCTCTAAATGTTTGATAAAATTCACCTGTGAATCCATCTGGTCCTGGACTTTTGTCTGTTGGAAGATTTGTAATCACAGTTTCAATTTCATTACTTGTGATTGGTCTGTTCATATTTTCTATTTCTTCCTCATTCAGTCTTAGAAGTCTATACTTTTCTAAGAATCTGTCCATTTCATCCAGGTTGTCCATTTTATTGGCATATAATTGCTTGTAGCAGTCTCTTATGGTGCTTTTTATTTCTGTGGTGTCCGTTGTAACTTCTCCTGCTTCATTTCTAATTTTATTGATTTCAGTCCTTTCCCTCTTTTTCTTGATGAGTCTTGCTAGAGGTTTATCAACTTTATTTATCTTCTCAAAGAACCAGCTTTTAGTTTTATTGATTTTTGCTATTGTTTTCTTTCTTTCTATTTCATTTATTTCTGCTCTGATCTTTATGATTTCTCTCCATCTACTAACTTTGGATTTTCTTTGCTCTTCTTTCTCTAGTTTCTTTAGGTGTAAGGCTAGATTGTTTAGTTGGGATTTTTCTTGTTTCTTGAGGTGAGATTGTGTTGCTATAAAGTTCCATCTTAGAACTGCTTTTGCTGCATCCCATAGCTTTTGGATCATTGTGTTTTCATTGTCATTTGTCTCTAGATTTTTTTCATTTCCTCTTTGATTTCTTCAGTGATCTCTTGGTTATTTAGTAGCATATTGTTTAGCCTCCATGTGTTTGTGTTTTTTACAGTCTTTTTCCTGTAATTGATTTCTAATCTCATAGTATTGTGGTCAGAAAAGATGCCTGATACAATTTCAATTTTCTTAAAATTTTCCGAGGCTTGATTTGTGACCCAAAAGGTGATCTATCCTGGAGAATGTTCCATGTGCACTTGAGAAGAAAGTCTAATCTGCTGTTTTTAGATGGAATATCCTATAGATATCCATTAAATCTAGCTGGTTTATTGTGTGATTTAAAGCTCATGTCTCCTTAATAATTGTCTATCTGGATGATCTGTCCATTGGTGTAAGTGATGTGTTAAAGTCCCCCACTATTATTGTGTTATTGAGGTGCCCCTATATTGGGTGCATATATATTTATAATTGTTATCTCCTCTTCCTGGATTGATCCCTTGATCATGATGTAGTGTCCTTTCTTGTCTCTTATAACATTATTTATTTTAAAGTCTATTTTATCTGACATGAGTATTGCTACTCCAGCTTTCTTTTTGTTTGTTTTGATTTCCATTTGCATAGAATATCTTTTTCCATCCCCTCACTTTCAGTCTGTATGTGTCTGTAGGTCTGAAGTGGGTCTCTTGTAGACAGCATATATATGGGTCTTGTTTTTGTATCCATTCAGCCAGTCTATTTCTTTTGGTTGGTGCATTTAGTCCATTTACATTCAAGGTAATTATCAATATGTTTGTTCCTATTACCAGTTTCTTAATTGTCTTGTTTTGTTCCTATTACCAGTTTCTTTATTGTTTTTGTAGGGCCTTTTCTTCTGTTATATTTCCCGCTTAGAGAATTTCCCTTAACATTTGTTGTAGGGCTGGTTTGGTGGTGCAGAATTCTCTTAGCTGTTGCTTATCTGTAAAGCTTTGGATTTTTCTGTTGAATCTGAATGAGATTCTTGCTGGGTAGAGTATTCTTGGTTGTAGGTTCTTCCCTTTTATTGTTTAAAGTATATCGTGCCACCCCCTTCTGGCTTGCACAGTTTCTGCTGAAAAATCAGCTATTACCCTTATGCGAGTTCCCTTGTATGTTGTTTGTCATTTTTCCCTTGTTGTTTTTAATAATTTTTCTTTGTCTTTGATTTTTGTCAGTTTGACTACTATGTGTCTTGGTGTGTTTCTCCTTGGGTTTATCCTGCCTGGGACTCTCTGCACTTCCTGGACTTGGGTGGCTATTTCCTTTCCCATGTTAGGGAGGTTTTCAACTATAATCTCTTCCAATATTTTCTCGGGTCCTTTCTCTCTCTCTTCGCTTTCTGGGACCCCTATAATATGAATGTTGCCACATTTAACATTGTCCCAGAGGTATCTTAGACTGTCTTCAGTTCTTTTCATTCTTTTTTCTTTATTCTTTTCTGCATCAGTGATTTTCATCATTCTGTCTTCCAGCTCACTTATTCGCCCTTCTGCCTCAGTTAATCTGCTGTTGGTTCCTTCTAGTGTATTTTTCATTTCAGTTATTGTGTTGCTCATCTCTGTTTGTTCTTTAAATCTTCTAGGTCTTGGTTAAACTTTTCTTGCATCTTTTTGATCTTTGCATCCAGTCTTTTCTCAAAGTCCTGGATCATCTTTACCATCATTATTCTGAATTCTTTTCCTGGGAGGATGCCTATCTCCACTTCATTTAGTTGTTTTTCTGGGGTTTTATCTTGTCCCTTTATCTGGTACAACATCCTCTGCCTTTTCATTTTCTGTATCTTTCTGTGGCTGTGATTTTCAGTTCCACAGAAGGAAATACTGCTGATACTGCTTGATACTGCTTGATACTGTTGTCTTCCCTCTTGTGGAGGAAGCTACCTAAGAGGTTTGTGCATGCTTCCTGATGGGAGCAACTGATGGTGGGTAGGGCTGGGTGGGCAGAGCTCAGTAAAACTTTAATCCTCTTGTCTGCCAATGGGTGGGGCTGTGTTCCCACCTTGTTGGTTGTTTGGCCTGAGGCTACCCAGCACTGGAGCTTACAGGCTCTTTGGTGGGGCTAATGGTGGACTCTGGGAGGGCTCATGCCAATGAGCACTTCCCAGAACCCCTGCTGCCAGTGTCCCTGTCCCCTCAGTGAGCCACAACTGCCCCCCACCTCTGCAGGCAACCCTCCAACACCAGCAGGTAGGTCTGGTTCAGTCTCCTATGGGGTCACTGCTCCTTCTCCCTGGGTCCTATTGAGCACACATTTTTGTGTGTGCCCTCCAAGAGTGGAGTCTCTGTTTCCCCCAGTCCTGTGGAGGTCCTGCAATCAAATCCCACTGGCTTTCAAAGTCTGATTCTCTGAGGATTACTCCTCCCATTGCCATACCCTCAGGTTGGGAAGCCTGACATGGGGCTCAGAACCCTCACTTTAGTGGGTGGACTTCTGTGGCATAACTGTTCTTGTTTGTGAGTCGCCCACCCAGCAGTTATGGGATTTGCGTTTATCACGATTGCACCCCTCCTACCATCTCACTGCAGCTTCTCCTTGTCTCTGGATGTGGGGTGTCCTTTTTGGTGAGTTCCAGCATCCTTCTGCTGATGATTGTTCAGTAGTTAGTTGTAATTCCAGTGCTCTTGCAAGAGGGAGTGAGCACATGTCCTTCTGCTTTGCCATCGTGAACCATCTCCTAGTTTCCACCTTGTCTTTCTTTACCTAATACAGCATCTAACCAAATTTTAGCTCATTTAGTTTGCTAGATAAATCTAACCACCACTATCTCCTGCCCAATCCATTTTAGAGTTGATTTGGATCTCTAGATTAGAGAATTGAATGTGAGACATTAAGCCATAGATTTCTTAGCAGAAAACATAGGCAGTTACCTCACTGTCACCTTAGTGATATTTATGTGGAACTGACTCCAAAGGCAAATAAAAATGAAAATAAACAAATGAGACTTCATCAAACTAAAAAACTTCTGTACAGCAAGGGAAACAATGATCAAAATGGACAGTCAACCTACTGAATGGGAGGAGTTTTTTACAAATCACATATCCAATAAGGGGTAATTACATATCCAAAATATATAAAGAACTCAAACAACTCAACAACAACAAAACAATCAACTCAATTAAAAAATGGGCCAAATTTCTAAGTAGACATTTTTCCAAAGAAGACACAAATAGCCAACAAGCACATGAAAAGATGTTCAACATCACTAATTAGGAAAATACAATCCCCAAACATCAATGAAATACCACCTCACACCTGTTAGAATGACTATTATTGACGAGACAAAAAATAAGAAATGTTGGTGAAGATGTGGAAAAAAGGCAATCCTTTTGTAAACTGTTGGTAGGACTGTAAATTGATGAGGACACTCTGGAAAACAGTGTGGAGATTGCTCAAAAAAACCTAAAAATAAACCTACCATTTGACCCAGCTATTCCACTCCTGGGTATTTATCCACAGACCATGGAAACACTAATTCAAATACATGCACCCTTATGTTTGTTGCAGCATTTTTTCCAGTAGTATGTGTATACACATATAAATGGAATACTACTTAGCCATAAAAAAGGATGAAATCCTGTTATTTGTGACAACACAGATGGACCTTGAAGTTATTATGTTAAGTGAAGTAAGTCAGATGGAGAAAGACAAATCTTATATGGTTTCACTCATAGGTGGATTCTAAAAAAAACAACAAAAAAAGAAAAACAAAACAAAGCAAAAACAAACTCATAGATATGGAGAGCAGATTAGTTGTTACCAGAGTGGAAGGGGGTTGGGATGTGAGCAAAAATGGGTGAAGGGAGTCAACTTTATGGTGCTGTATGGCAGCTAGAATTGTCATGATCACTTTGTAGTGTATGCAGATGTCCAGCAATAACACTGTACCCCGACATTTATATAGTGAAAATTTTAATTAAAAAAAATGAATATGTAGGCAGATTTTAAAAAGATAGCTATAAGCAGATAGATACAACAAGTCATATTTCTTACTGAAGCTCTCTCTTTTGCCCTCAGGATATTCTCTCAGAAACTTTGCATTCTTTTACCATATTGGGGGATGGAAGAGGTGAGACCCTTAAGTGAAGATTGCCATCGCTCCTGTACAACACATCTAGTTTAGCACATCCCAACGTGAACCCAGATACTCTGTTTCTAATGCCATAATTTAGGTTTAATAGATGTGTATAAGATACAGAAAGACATGAAGTCATACTGTGTTTTGTTCATGTCTTGAATAAAGAGGGCTCTGCTGGGTACCTAAATATTGATTTGTGTTTTATTTTATATCTCTTGCCAGGGTATCTTATTGAGATTCAGGATGGCTGAGAGGTATGTCTTTCTTTGTAGAGTGTGAAAGGGGTAACTGAAAAAAATGTGAGAAAGGTGAACCTGCAAAATGCTTCAATTCCAAGCTTGTCCTACAGCAGATCAGCTTCAAAAAAGAGCGAGTATGGTAGGGGAGGATTTAAAAAGTTGACTTCCTCAATACCATCCATGTCCTCACAGCACATAAAGGTCTTTCTGAACCTCCAGAAGGATGAGTAATCCAGTTTAAATGCTGCAGACTGAGTCCCAGCAGATCCTCAGATATAGCTTCCAATGAAGTCTCTGCCCCTTTAACCTGACCCAAAGTTGGACTAGGTATTTTAAGTCCTACCTAGGGAAATTTTAAAATTCATCTAGACTCTATATATTTAATACAACAGCATTCTTGACCCCGTTTGTTCAGTTTCATATAAAGTTTCACTAAAACTCCAGTCATCTTTAAGATTAGAACCTCCCTAGTTTGGAAGAGAAATGAATGAAAGAAATAGAACAGGTTTTTGAATTAATAAATGTAACTACAGTTTATGTTCCTTTTTATTCTTCCAAACAATGAGCTGGATATGTTTGTAAGCCCAGAGGGGAAAAAAAAAGTTTCTTAAAAAAACAAAGTTTAGGAGCTCTCTATAATGGCTCTCCATCTTGAAATCCAAATAACAGAGGTCAAGGTTAGCATTCGAAAGAGAAAGAAATGTATTCCTCTTCCAAATGAGAAGATGAAAGAACTGGTATAGAAAGAAGCATATGCGAGTAGAAAGGCATATTTGTGAGTGGATTATTTGAGATGATTTTGAATACAAAAGTCAGCAGTCTTTATTTGCATGGATGTTTTAAAAACAGCATCCATTGATACATTTGCTAAACTACGTGATTCTTGGGTCTGCGACACCTTTTCAGAAACTATTCATATAGTCAGGGGAATTTACTAAGCTTTGTAATTAGGACTGATTTAATATCGCTATATAGGTAGACTCTGTTCTAAAATAACCCCCAATTATTCAGTACTTCTTTCTAGCAATTGTGGTTATTTATCTAAAGCATTTTTTAAAGGGACATGCCTGCCTTAAAAATGGTCAGGGTGGCAGCTCTTTACTAAGCATACAGTTTAGTTTTTATGCATTAGTCAATATATTACAAATTTGTACCTGAAAATACTTCTTTCTACACACACACGCGCGCACACACACACACACAGTTTGAGCAAGATTTGTTTTCTTGACTGTAAAATACTGCCTAATTGCTCTCTAAAGGCATTGCAATAATTTAAGTTCTATGAGCCCCCATGTCCCGCCCCCTTTTGCCAACACTTAATGTTAGCAGTCTTGGTACTGTTGATCTGAGAAGTATGAAACTTCATGTTGTATTATTTTCATATTAATTGATTTGGTTGCTATTGAGGTTGAATGTATTTTTTATCCAATTGTCCACTTGGTTTTCTCCTCTGAATTTCCTATTCATATTCTCTTCATATTTTCAATGAGTTGTTCAACAATTCCGTAATGATTCGTAGAAATTCTGTGACTATTCTGCACGCCAATTCTTTGTAAATTTTATGGGATGCAAGTATCATTTTCCAATTCACAAATTGTGGATTTATTTCTATTTATATATTTATTTATATTTATGCTACAATGTCATTCATTTCCTCTGATCACTCATTCACTTTTCTAATTCTTTCTTTAGATAACCCTGGTCTCTTTTTAAACACTTCAATTGACATTTCTGTTTCACTGGGTAACTTTTTCACTTCTATAATTATAATTTCTATTTCCTTCCCTGCCGCAACCAAATCTTTTTTTTTCATAGTGTCTCCATTTCCTTGAGATAATCCCTTATATCCTAAACTGTACAAGTCCACAATTTTACATTTGTTCTGCCAGGCATCACTGCCCAGAGGCCACTTTTGTTGTTGTTACTCTTTATTTCTTACTTGGAATATGTGAGTGGAATAGTTCTCATGGGAGACCTTTTCCTTGCCACAAGTATTTTTGTAGCTACCTGATGCTCCAAATTTTATGCAGGGTCTTCAGCTACACTTTGTCATGCTATGACAATTCCACATAACCTGTTTCTTTCATTGCCTGAGGATAAAAATTCAAGCCTCTTTAAGTTTGATTACGCTACCTATCCCTACCCCACCAGCAGAGGGCAGCATTAACATCAGCTCAGGTGCTTATACTTTGAATTTGGGGTTCTTCACTTTTGGAAATAGGATATATTCAGATAGACACACACACACACACACACACACACACACACATGCACACACACAAGTATATACATTAACCTCAGGTATACAATTAAAATAACCCCAATATTTTATTCATTTGGCATATTTTTTATTTATTTTTATTTTAATTTTTTTTTTCATTTGGCATATTTAAAGTGGGTGAAATATCATATTATGTTAGCCTGCTCTCTGGTTTCTTGCTTGTTTTTTATTAGTTTTTCCCAGAGCTATGGATTTTCCTTATTTAGCTATTACGCTCATGGTGGGGACAGACACATGTACATGCACTCAGTCATTTCAGATGAATACATGTGTCAGAAATTGGCTTCAGAAAATGGAAGCAAAAAGAGGTTTTTTTGTCCTTCAACAATTGGTATGAATGAGGAGAGTGCATTATGGTCACCTTCAGAACAGAGAATCAGTCAATCAACTAGCACACTTATTGAGTGTTCGACTTCAAATAAATCCCAACTTTAGGAACAGTGTTCATGAATTCCTAATACATCACCCTTACTATTTGTATATAAGTTTTATAGGCCAAAAGACATTTAACAAATGCTATTTTCTCATGAATACCCTCACTATCTTTAATTTGAACTTACCAAAGATGTCAAAGTGACAATAATATATTTGTGATTTTGAAATGATTATTCACAAGCCACAAATCAGAAAGAAATTAGCATAATTAGCATAAAGCAGTGTTTTGGTGCTAAGTGGTACTATTTTGCTTTAATTCAGCAAAAAAATTAAAATTTAGTACATAACATAGATCATGCTAAAAATATAAATAGCTTTTAAAATAACTGCTAACAAGCAAATTAGCTACTGAAAGGATTGGCAGCAGATCAATAATGACAGTAAAACTACAGAGTTCTTGCTGATCTCATATTGTCTGTGAATGCAAACTGTAAAAGAGGTCCCCACAGGCCTCCAACAATAACCTACAAAGAATGAGACACAAAGGGTATCGAGCATAAAGATGGTTCAATTTCCCAAGACAGCCAGCTCTTGTCACATCAAACCACCTATTAGTCACAAACTCATACAACTAAGAATTCTCTGGCCTCCTGAGATCACCTGTCATCTTGAAAGAGATAATACCAATGAAAGGCACCAGTTTCTTCTGTAACATATTTAGTTTATTGTTTTCAATAGATCAAGCAATTTATGATGTTGCTATTACATATAAATAAGGTGCTGTACTCTTAAATTGGAAAATGACATTAATGTGTCAGTAAATGGAAAAGGAAAGGTAAACAAAATAAATGTGGAAATATAGTAATATACCCCAAAGGACACACATCCGCCTTTATTTCATATATCTTTATATCATTTAGAAGTATCCAAAAAGGTGTTAATCAAACAATAAAATAAAGCGTAAGAAATTTAAGTTTTCACAGAATAACTAAAAAGTAGCTCCTCTAATCTCCCTATTCGATGGATATAAAAAAATGAGGTTTAATGAATTTAAATAGATTGGGTGACACAATAGTTTAATAGTAATATAGGGACAGGATTCTCAAGTCAATGTCTGAATACCTTTCAGAACTATTCTGTATGCACATAACCCTAAAACATTTCCTGTAAAGGAAGAGTTATATATAGGCCATATGGTGCAACAGGAAAAGCAACAAATTTGTTTGTAAATTGTTATCTTTATAAATGAGTATTGAGGGGCTATAATCTGTCAAGTTGCAAGCTAATTGCTGAGGTTCTAAAGATGATATGCAACCTCAAGAATTATATATCTAATGGGAGACTGTAGACAGGTATTTCAGTTGGGAAATAATTGGGGTTCGTGATGGCTCTGTGCACAGGTACTGTTTGAATACAGAAGAGAGACATCTAAATTTTACTGCAAAATTGTGAGGATTCTAAAGGCTTTCCAGAGAATAAAATTCTTGAATTAAGTTTGAAATACAGCAGGAGAGAGCTCGAGAGAAAGTAAAGGGGCTAATGGTATTCCAACAAGAGACCACAGCAGAAATGAAGGGAGAGAGGAATTAGAGAAGGAGGTCGGGGTAGGTTGGCAGGTGCAATGCAGAGAATTAAAGGCCTTGTGGATCAGGCTTAGTACTTTCAGGGTTTTTTTTTCTCTATGATATGAAAATAGTCTAAGATTTTCAGTTAAAAGATCACTCTGCAAGCAGTGTGGAGGGTAAACTGACAGATAGTGAGAGTAGAATCAGAAAGAAACTCTAAAAGGTTAGTGCAAGAGGCCACAGGCCTTGTCAATGGGTAGAATGGACAGGAAGGGCTGGATTAAAAAAGCGATGTGTGAAAAATGGGGTCTACAGAACTTGGTTGCTATGGGGTTTGAGAGAGATGTCTAGAGTCGTAACCAGGTTTCTGTCTTGGTTTCTCAAAAAGTAAGGAAGTACAATTAAAAGAGAATGTTTCAGGGTAAGAAAAGGGAATATTTCTTTTAATTAAGGGCATGTTGCATTTAAGACAGCAATAGGACATCCAAGTGGAAATGTTGCACAGTTAATGGGGTGTAATTGAATTTAGGTAGCAAAGATTTGGGAGTCGTCAGTGCATAGTGCATAGGAAGATCTGAAGTCACATGTTTAGATAAAGAGAAAGTATTAGGATAAGAAAGCAAAGGTTTAAGGAAAGACTTCTAGGGCATCCAAACTTTTAAAAAGAAAGCAAAGAAAAGAGGACCCAAGAAAGGGACTATGGAGTTAACAGAGAAACAGGAAGAAGATTAAAAAAACAAAAGATTAGCATCATAGGAACCAAGGTAGAAGAGTTTTTAAAAGAGGAAGCACTCCTTAGCCTCAATGCTGTAGAAAGGTCAAGTTGGAGAATATAAAAGTGTCCAATAAATCATTTTAATTTAAAGGCCATTGGCAACCTTAGTGAGAAGAATTTTAATGTAGCCTCTAGGTGAAATTGATTAAATTAAAGAGTAACGAGGAGATAGAGAATTGGAAGGTGCATGTATAGATTGCATTTCCAAGAAACTTATTTGTGAATGAGTGTAATAATTATTATTACTATATGGTTAAGCCTTTTGAGTGTTACCATGTGCCAGGCTCTGTGCCAAGCCCTCTGTAGTAACTAAGCCATTGAATCATTAAAAATCTATAAAATATTACTATCCTCACTTTACACTGACAAAACTGAGGCCTTTAAAGTTTAACTAATGTGCCTGAACTCCCAGAGTTAATAACATCCTTCACCACTATTCTGACATCCACTAACAGTTGAAGAGATTTACATCTAGAAATAGAAACAATAGATTGAGAAAAGGCATTTTTCTTTAATATATAGATGAGGTGATCATGTTTCTACACTGATGGAAAGGACCAGGGTTAAGAGGAAAGCTGAAAACAAAACTGAATGAAAGAAATCTTAGGGAAGACCAGAGCTCATAGGGTCTATTACATAGTTGGAGGGACCATCCTCGTGTAAGAGATAAAAATGCACCTTTCAGGAGAGCAGGGCTGAGAGAGATATATGATTATATGACTACTTAATATTGTAAAACTTCAGTTTTCTCAACTAGAAAAGGGGGATGGCAATAATTGCTCTACAAATTTCATTTGGATTTTATGAAGAAAAATAAAATAAGAGAAGCTGAAGGATTTAAGCGGGACCATGCAGTTCAAAGGGTGGGTCTAGCTGCAGTCTGCAGGCATGCATGTGTGTATATTAGAATATAGGAGCAATCCTGAATAGAGGTGGATCATTAGTAAACCTGACCCATCCATGACACAGTTATGGTTTCTAGGTACAACCTGTCTCCAATCACTCATAACCTTTCCTTCTCCCCTGTCTTCTTCTCTCCCCTTTTTGGAGCTCCCTTTCTGTAGCAAACATTGCAGATCTTCTTGCTCCCCATCCTGCTCTAGAGCATTCCCACAGCTCTCTTGTCTCTACACATCCTTAACTCCCTGTCTTCGGTTACACAGAAAGTGTCTCCTGATCCTTCCTTAGAAAAAAGAGTTGGCGTCTCATTCTAAAAATTACTCTGTGTCCTAGACTTCATCCCTAAGGACTTGGAGTAAACAACAGGCAAGCAAAACTGAGGTGCAGTCCTGCTTCTAGTGCATGTTTAAGCACGCGACTTGGGACAATACTTTAACCCTATTAAATTTGAAAGTCCTCATTTGTAAACTGAGGATACTTCCAATTCATAACAATATTGGTTGAGGCAGAAGTTGGGTATTATATGTGGAAGTGTGTGAAGAGTGTTC
This sequence comes from Hippopotamus amphibius kiboko, assembly GCF_030028045.1. Lineage (NCBI taxonomy): Eukaryota > Metazoa > Chordata > Mammalia > Artiodactyla > Hippopotamidae > Hippopotamus > Hippopotamus amphibius. The sequence continues at coordinate 83,566,581 of NC_080198.1, forward strand.
TTATTCTGTTTCCTAATCCTTGAGTTTAGATATTTTTTCCTACAGTATCTTTTTATCCCTTAGTTTTCCACTCTTTTTTTAATATATTTATTTATTTATTTTTATTTATTGGCTGCGTTGGGTCTTTGTTACTTCACCTGGCATTCTCTAGTTGCGGAGAGCAAGGGCTACTCTTCGTTGCAGTGCACAGGCTTCTCATTGCGGTGGTTTCTCTTGTTGTGGAACACGGGCTCTAGGCACACGGGCTTCAGTAGTTGTAGCACGCGGGCTCAGTAGTTGAGACACATAGGCTTAGTTGCTCCATGGCATGTGGGATCTTCCTGGACCAGGGATCTAACCCATGTCACCTGCATTGGCAGGTGGATTATTAACCACTGCACCATCAGGGAAGTCCCAGTTTTCCACTCTTTAATGTCTTCTTGTTTTAAAAACTATCACCGTGCTTTTAGCTTCTTTCTCTTTTTTCTCTTCTTCTACATACAGTCTTTATCTAACTACTTGAATAAATTGTTTATATGGCCAATCTTCACTCACATAGCATTTTCACATCTACCCCTCCCCCCAAATTAAATCTTCTGTAGACCTCAGCAGAAGGCAGGCAACATAAGAGGTGCTTGTTGGATTAATGAATGAGTAAAGAACGTGTGTTTACAAGTTCATTTTATAAACACTTCAGTAAACTATATCTTGATTACAAAATCAATAAGCTAAGCCACACATTTGGTTTATACAAATGAAAACACAAAATGGCTTATTATATCAATATCAGTAAATTCAGATGTCAGCTATGGCAGAACAAAGATCATCGCTATAATGGCCCAGCATTTTACACTTTGCTAGTTACATTGATTTGGTTCAGAATACAGGTTAGTGCTGGATCTGGAAGAGACATTAGGACGTAGCTGAAAAGAGACAAGCAGGAAAGGGAAAAAAGGAAGTCTGCTATTCCACCTCTCACTGAGTAATTGCCATTCCTCTTTTATGATTCTTATTCATCAAAATGGATTGAAGCAATTTTATTTATTCTGGTTTTTTAATCATTACTCATTAAAAACCATTGTTCTTTTAGAAAATGATGCAATAAGTGATTTTGGCTTTCAATACAACATAATAAGGTCGACTGATTGCCAGAATCCCATTTGAGGGCAGTGTTTACTAGTTTTACTTATTTCTGTATTCCACGAGTTTTCATCTCTCCATTACTCACAGAAAGGAGAGTGTAGAAGCAAGCACTTCAAGAACCTTACAGGAACTTCTGCAGCATGCACAGTGCACGCTTCCCTGGATACACCCAGAAGACTATTTTCCTAGTATACATCCCTATATGACTCAATCATTATTCCCGGATCAAGTAATATATACATTGGCATATGCTGTGACTTGAGAAGTGCCAGAAATTACCCGCCCCCCATACCAATAACTCGTTCACCACCTTAATTTCTGAAACATGTTAATGACATATGAATTATCCTCATGAGAGGATAGTCAAAATGCAGTTTGATTGCTTGATTAAATCTTTTACCCATTCAGTATTGAGTGCCTATCTGGTGCTTACACGATCTAACCAAATAGACAGGAGAAAAATTAAATAACAATTCACAGCAGTCTATAATTAGGGAACAAACAGAATCATATATAGCAGGGGTATGGTTCAGGAAATACTGTCATTGTAGCTATAAGCAGTGATAGAAGAAGTAATCCGAACTGCACTTTGATCTGTCTGGGGAAATATCATGAAGGATGCAGGACGTGCACAGGATCTTGATACATGGGTAGCATTTGAATAAGCTGTGGGCATGAGAAAGACATTCCCAATGGAGAAACAGCGTAGGTATGTGTGCAGCTTGGAATGAACAGGGTGTGAACAGTCACGCTAGGGTCAAAGACCAGCATCCTGGACCAATGAGAGATAATGCTAAACATACACACAAATTTTGGAATATCTAGTCAAAGAACTTAAATGGTAAGACATAGACAATGGAATAGAGGCTTGGGTAGATGAATGATAAAGCTCATTAAGCAGATCTAATGCCTGTTTATACAGATTTTAGAGAAAGAGTTACAAAGGCCATCTAATAAGAATAAAACTTTGAATCAAGATATTTTTAAAGCTTCCTTAAGAATACTCCTTATAGGCTCTATACTGATAAAAGTTACTAGTAATGTGTTGTACATACGGTTTTATTATCATGTTATAAAACTGTTCCTGAGGGGAAAGAAATTATTGACTGCATACCTTTTATACAGGAGGATTTCTACATACACATTTCTTCTGTTCCAGTAACAACAGGTAAGCTTCATGAAGTTAGAAGTTAGTCTGTCTGGTTAATGGCTCTCGTCCCATCTCCCAGAACTTTACTTGGCATATGGAAGTGATTCCATAAATATATATTGAATGAAGAGTTAATATTGGAACAAATAGTAAGATCACTATCTTATGGATAAGAAAGCTGACATTTTTACAGAGTTTAAATTCATGCCAACTTGACTCTAAAATTTGCCCTCTTTATTTGGAAGTTAAATGAGTGACAGAGTCAGAATTAAGATTATGAATCTGCAACCCCTATCCCCTCCAGCTCTCTGGCTCAGTAACAGCTCAGGATATAAAGAGATCATTCAGTATGACCTTTACATCTTAGCAGGGCGGAGGGAGAAAAAATGATGTCCCGTTTCTCTTCTGTCTATCTGCCTATCATCTATCTATCTATCATCTATCTGTCTATCATCTATCTATCATCTATCATCTATCTTCTATCTACCTATCTCTCAGATCTCCATCATATCTTTCGTATGTTGTGAGACTGTCAGATGGAATTGGGTTCCTCCCTCCCAGGTCCCGTGGGCTCTGGCCAGGTCCTGAATCCCTGACTGTAATTGTGAACAATGCAGCCTCTAGACTGAAGGGAATGAAGAGAAGACCCTCGCCCCTCCTTTTCTTCAGAGTAACAATATTTCCACAATTCAGTTGTTCAGATGAAAAGTTTGCATGGGTTTTTATGTTAACCATTAGAAGTGTGTTTTTCAAAGCTGTCAATATTCTTTTTTCTCTCTTTATTTAACTTGTACAGCAGCAGAAAAATAAATCAGAATTACTTGTTTTTGTGATTTGCTTATACTTTCTACTGTTAAAATAAACCTATATTCAATTCAAAAACTTAAAAGATAACTGTAGCTGTTGATTATGGTTTTTAAAAGACTTTTAGTAATGTAACCAGCTTTTAAATGGGTGTTTGTATCTGTGTGACAGAGAGACACAGAGAGACAGAGACAGAGACAAAGACAGAGACTGCAGATAGAAAGGTGGCAACAGAGGAGCACAGGAGTAATGAAAATGCAAATCCTTCCTGACCCACCACTGACTTGGGGAAGTCTTCAGCGGCTTGGCTGGCCTCAGAGTCTATTTGATGTGGCTCTTTCAACCCTTATATGTGTTTACATAGCTGAATCCACTGGGCTCTTTTTCCAAACCATATTTTTTAAAGGTCTGTTTCAACTAACAGTTTGGATCACTATCCCAACTGAGATTCACCAATTATGTTGGCAATATCTTGGTAAAAGTAAGGAAATCACTGTATTTAGCAGAATATTAAAATTAGTATTTTTATTTGGCAAGTACAGAAATTATTTTATTTTCGAATTAATCATAGCTTAAGTACACATCACCAACTGGATTGAAAAAAAAAGTTTAAAGCAAGATTTAATCAAATGAATCTCATAGAATCCTCTGGTTCTCTTTTACAGTGCTTATCAATAGTTTAGTGTATTAATCATGCAATTTTCATTTAATGTCTACTTTTCCCCCCTTATAATTCCATGAGGACAAGGTCTCTGATGTCTATCTCAGCAATATACCCTACTTCTATATAGTGCCTAGCAAATAGTAGCTAAGTATTGAATAATTATGTGTTGGCTGAGAAGTGACTGACCCTTGAGAGCTTACTATGTTTTTAGTACTCTACTGGGGGTAGAAACAGTACCAAACAACCTAATCGGTTCAATTAAAATGCTGTAAATGTTCAGATGAGTACAACAACTTATTCAAAAAAGAGCATAGCTTTTGTGATGGTTTATTTGAGCAGACATGACCAATATGTGTGACTTCAGTTAAGAAAACTTCGGAGGACTTCCCCGGTGGTCCAGCAGTGCTTCCAATGCAGGGGGCCGGGGTTCGATCCCTGGTCAAGGAACTAGATCCCGTATGTCACAGCTAAGACCCAGCACAGTAATTCATTTTTTTAAATTAATCTTAAGCAACCTAAATGCCCATCAACAAATGAATGGATACAGAAGATGTGGCATATATATACAATGGAATATTACTCAGCTATAAAAAGGGATGAGATGGAGCTATATGTAATGAGGTGGATAGAACTACAATCTGTCATACAGAGTGAAGTAAGTCAGAAAGAGAAGGACAAATATTGTATGCTAACTCACATATACGGAATCTAAAAATGGTACTGATGAACTCAGTGACAAGAACAAGGAAGCAGATACAGAGAATGGACTGGAGAACTCGAGGTACTGGAGGGGGCGGGGGGTGAAGGGGAAACTGAGAAGAAGCGAGAGAGTAGCACAGACATATATATACTACCAACTGTAAAATAGTCAGTGGGAAGTTGCTGTATAACAAAGGGAGTCCAACTCACGGATGGAAGATGCCTTAGAGGACTGGGGCAGGGAGGGTGGGGGGGACTCGAGGGGGGGGCGTCAAGGAAGGGAGGGAATATGGGGATATGTGTATAAAAACAGTTGATTGAACCTGGTGTACCCCCCCAAAAAAAAATAATAATAATAAAAAAAAAAAACTATGCGCAAAATAAAAAAAAAAAAAGAAAAAAAAGAAAACTTTGGGATTCCTCTCAGTTTATGAACTATGACATCAATCAATCTGTATGACCATCATGTACAATAGTCTCTGTTAAGGACAAATCTGAGGTTACTTTAACTTTGGAAGTTTCCAGATAAAGCAACTCAATTTCCCACCATATTTTAAAGATTAGTAGCCATGGACTACAAGCTTCTTGAGGTCAGAGATTTTAAGTTTCTTGAAGTTTCCACTACAGTGTTAGCTCCGTGGTTTATACATAGGAGACAATAAAATATGTCAGTCAGCATGAAGACACTTTACAGTACATGGAGATTGTGCCACATATGTGTCCACTATTGCATGAACAGCCCTGGGCACTTAAATGACCTGCATTTTTTGTGAAGCAAATATTATTTCATAATGAGGTGATTGGGACACAAGTTCCAACAGATACTGGGAAGGAAGCAAGGGCTATAGTTACATAGTTCCTTTAGTACAAATCCATGGTCCCTTTTCCTGTCCTTGTTACATGGAAGATAAATTCAAAATCAAAAGCAATAGTAAACAAGGCTGTCAGGAATGCCTCTAGATTCTAGAGAAAAAAGTAAAACAGAGAAATGTGTTCCAAAAAGGAAGACAATCAGAACAGAAACCAAAACTAGAAGAGCACTCCACACAGAAAGAAAAACTGTTTGCCTATTTTAGTTCCCATTCCTAGTTCTTGACTGATTTATTTTCTCGAACTTGTCTCACATTAGCAGTCTTTCTCCTCATTGGGTACTTTTCTTCAACTCCTGCTAGAAATTGGAGCCTAATAATAGATACAGTATTTTCCAGTTCCACTATGCTAAACGCAGCAGAAGTACTGATCATTGCCTCTTCAAATTCATTTATTCACTTGGCAAATGTATACTGTCTGCTCACTATGTGCCAAATACCGTTCCATGTGTTGAGGATGCAGTGATAAACTGAACAAAAAGATCTGCCTTCACAGAGTCTAGTAAATGTGATCTTTGACAGCAAGAGCTAGGTGCCAAGCGAAATGCTTCATGCCAATTTTTTCAATTAATCCTTCAATTCTTTGAAATAAGCACTGATATTATGCACATTTTACAGATGAGGAAACTGAGCTTTGATGACTAAAGCTACTTGCAAAGATTGCGTAGCTTGTAAACATCAGAATCAGGAACCCAATCCAGTCAGCCTCCAGAGGACTCACCTGAAACAGCACTCTGCTTTGCTCCTTACATATTTGAGAGTGAGTGTAAAAACAAGTCCTTTACTTTGCCTAATCTCAGAGCACCTGACTCTCTGGTTTGAGCTCTATAGCTCTATGAAGCTAACTCATAGCTTCCTTCTTTAAGAATGAAATTTGGGATAAAAGGCTCATTTCCTCATCAAAGAGCCTCTTTAGTAGTTCACTGACACTTGCCCAAGCAATTACGGAAGAAAGTTAGAATTGAAAACAAGGGGAACGTGCTTTCAGAACAGCATGGTTACTAAATGATTGAAAAAATATAAAGGCCAAAAATTTTTATAGCTACTTGACAGCTGTTTTAAATCAGAACTAAACATGGAGGGAAATGAAAATACTTTATATTTTCAACTTCCATTGGCAATCTGTTATAATAACTGAATGATAGATGAACAAGTCATCCACAGTAAATATAAACATCATCATCAGTTATTATTAAAAACATGCTCCAGGTAAACAAAAGTTAAGTTTATCTTAATATATCAAAGTTTAAAAATTCTTATAAATAAGAATGTAACTTGATTTGGATGAATCATTAAGCTTTGTGTAATATAATAGGCATCCCTCTGCTTTCTATCTTCCATTGCCAAAGTCCCCACCATCAGAGCAGCTACTGTTTTAGTCTCCATTGTCTTTGTCTCCAGCACTATTCTTCTCTTTTTGTATTTATACCACTGCTCCTAAGACAAAATTTTGTCTCTGGACCCCATAAGTCTTCCAATGCCTTCTAAGATGGGCTCCTGAAGTTCATATTACCATCACCAACAGCCTCCTCCCAGCCAGTTTTCTCTCTCTCCATCAGCAGATAAAGTTCTACACTCCTTCAAAGGATCATCAGCCACAAAATTCTGACCCACTAGAAGCAGTCCCTAAGGCCCCCATCAAAATGTACAAACTTCAAAATAAGAATAACAAGGTAGGTCACACCAAACAAAAAGCAATTCAAACATCCTAATCTTTGTGTTTCAGCGAGGAAAGAAGAAGAGCAAGGTTTACTCCAAACATGACAATAAAGGATATTTTCCTTAAGAATTAGGTAAATGCCACAAATTATTCCATAAGAGGTACGTGTGTTTCCTTTGCATTTTCTAACTAGCCACATGCCTCCTTCTCCATGCAAATCAGACATTGGGAAAACAAAACCAACAAAAATCAAAGTGGCCTTTGTGTGGATAGAGCCTTAGTCTATCTAGTTTATAAGCTTGGACCCAAGGGATGTTATCTCAGATGCCTCTAGAACGAAATGGAATTAGCAATTACACAGATCTTCTCCACTAGAATTGCATTAAAAATAATTTAACATACTTGTTACGTATACTTTAATCATATTATCCCATAAGTAACGAGCCACCGATCTCAAAGGTCAGTATATAATTACAATGCGTGCACAAGGGGGAATACAGACCTAGACGTTGGAATGTAATGTTGCCTCTATAATTCTTTTTTCCTTCCTTTCTTACACAGTTCATTTGAAGAAGCTAGCTTCTTACCTCCCTTTGTCGAAATTATGAATGAGAATGAATGCTATAGATCTGGCATGTTGCTTGAAATATAACAAAAATACATTGTCTTCACATACAAGGATAATATCATTAAATATCTTTGTTGTTACTGTTTTAAATCTAGCATACATGAAAGTCTACCATGGAATGGAGACTCTCAATTAACCATACATGTGTATATTTAACTCATGACCTTTCCCAGAGATGCAAAAATAAATGTATGGTTTTTTTTTTTCAACAATCTTGGTTGTGTGTTCCCATAGCAAACTGAACTTCACCTTCACAGATTTTATCAGAGTTAGATTCTGTACTTCTAGAGCATGGAATGGGAAAATGTCCTCTCTGTTACTTATCTATCCAGGAGTCTATTATTGGAACTTATACCAACTAAGCAAGAAAAGGATATTGCAGCCCTATGTTGTTCCCCTTGTTCAAGAAATTATTCATACATGTCCCTTTATAGTATATAAGAAGCTCTATTATTGTGCACAGAGAGCCAGAGATGATGTGATAAAAATAGAGTCTCACTTAGGCTTTGGCTCTTTGGTCTACAACACAGAGAAAGGATGATGGTATATATATACGTATCCTGATGCCACTACCTTCTATGTGAATCTACTTTGAACACCAAAGGGAAAAATGCCAAGTGCCCTTCTACCAAAGCAACATTAACAAAAGTAAATCAATACCTCTTACTCCAAAAATGGAAGCAGCAATATGCCTAGCTTCCAAAGTTTAGTGAGAAGAAAACAGGGGAAAACCTACCACTTACTGACTGAGTTTTACGGTGAAGAATTCTAGGCACTCACATATTGGTAATCTGATAAACAATTCCCTCACGTATATTTTCTCAACATGCTGATAATTCTACCCCAAACTCCCTTAAACTGTGCCTTTTAATACTTTAATACTTTGTGCATAAACGATTTGCCTTTTACTTCTAAAGCTCTGATCTTTTCCAAATTAAATATATCTCTAATCTTATATTCCTCAAAAAATATGTTTTTTTATGTTTAAAGAAATAGATGATAGATAGAACACTAATAAAAAACAAACAAAAATTCAGATGTTACACTAGGGATGATTATTAAAAAAATTTAGAACCTTGAGTAGAAACTTTTTTTATGGTTTTTTTCTTTGAAAAGAAGAGAAGAATCCCAACCAATCAGAAAATTAAATTATTACAAAATTATGCCTTTCTCCCTATCTCCTGAGTACATTGCCTTAATGATAGAGTGGCTACAGTAAAATATGTTTTCTGGCCTTCACTCTAATTGAGATCATATTTTGCACTCGTTGTGTGTCTTTCACATACATTACATATATGTGGGTATCATCATGCTTTATAATATAAAGAAATAGCCTATGCAGTAGTCCAATTAATATTTAAACGCCTGAGGGTGGGGTGGGGTTTTTTTATTCTTGTTGTCGTTTCTCTTGTCCTTTTGAGTATCTGGCAGCTTGTTGCTCTATAACATGACCATTTTCAGCTGTCTTATATCAATGTTAGTTATCCCAATGGTTTTAGCTGCGGTGAGTCTCTGTTTGCTTAAGTTGCCTGTTACCACTCCCTAAACATTATCAAAGGGCTACTCTTCCCAGGCATGAACTTTAATGCTTGCAAATGTAACACACTAAGTGGCCATGATGAGTTCAAGACAGGATCCCCTTTTCTATGTTTTGCAAGTAAGCAAAACATGAGGTTGATAAGATCATGGTTCTCTCAATTTTCTTGGCATTTCCATCTACCTTTTCCTCCTCTCTCATGCCAATAACTAGTTCCCATGGCTAAATTTTTCATTTGTACACTTATTCTAGACATTTCCTCCATCAGTGATCTCATTCTCTCAATTGTATCTTAAATCAGTCTTTTACTAGATCTCCTCCTCCATCTATAAACATAGTCAAGCTTCCACATCCTAGGAAAGAAAATGATACTTTTTACCAGCCACCATTGTATATCCTTGCCTGAACTATTACAGAGGCTTCCAACTTTCCCCCTCTTCTTCCAGTCATACTCCCTGCAATACAGTCTTCATACAACAATCACAGTGATCTTTTAAAACTATCAATTATATGATTAGTTCCTTTGCTCCAAATCCTCTTGATAATCTTTCCTGATTTTTTCACATCCTCCCCTCTGGGTCAGGTGCCCCCACTTTGTGCTTTTATAATATCCATGTATACTTCTATTATGCTAGGCAGCAATAATCCCTTGTGTCTTTCCTCCATTAAAATCCTTTAATTCAAGTTACAGTATACGATCTGTTTTTGTATCCACAATGCCTAACAATAATAGGTGCTTAATAAATATTTCCTCATCAATGAAAGAATAAAGGAATATATTCTGAAACTGAAGAGCTCACATTTTTCCTTTATCAGAACCATCTGAGTGTTACAGTTACACGCTCTCTCTCCTTCCTTAGTGTTCTCCATCCTAAATTTAGCTTTCCATGTCTTTCACATTTCAAGCCATGATAGCAAATGAGAGTCAGTCTCCAAAGAAAGACAAAGATTGTCCACGGGGAAAGAAATCTTGGGCTTGGAATCAAAAGACCTGGATCAAGTCTTTCAGGATTTTCCCAGTATGAACCTTTGGTTAAGTCACTTGCTTTCTTAGTTTCTTCATCTTAAAATGAATTTATGGACTCGTTATACGAGTTAAAGGATAATATTTGAGAAAACACTTTGTAATATGTCAACTTCTACAGAAATAATGCATGTAAGGGTTTATAATTTAGGCAGAAGACATCATTCTAACAGCATCAACTATTTTAATTTATTTAATACAATGGCTTTTAAAAGGTGACATGTCCCCATCTAATGGGGACATCTGTATATCCCTATTTTGCAGATGAGTACATTGAGGCACAGGAATCTTATATGAGGCACTTATGAAAACACAGCAAATAAGTGACAGAGCCAGTTTGATCCTAGGAGATGTGACCCTAGATTCTGAGTTCCTAACCTCTATCAAACCAAAAAAAAAAAAAAAAAAAAAGCAAACAAAACAAACAACAACAACAAAAAAAAAACAACTCAACTCAACCAAACAGAATTTCAAGAGAAAGAAAGCCCTGAAGCATCATGGAATGACCATAACCTACCTCATTGTCCAGTAGGCATACCATCATTGAAAAATATTTTAAGGAAGGACAGGAAGGTTGAGGTTACTTAAAGGATAATTCTTCTTTTCATACTTCCCCTGTGTTCTCTGGCCTCCTCTTTTCCCACATCAAATCTCCCTGGCTTTTGCCCCTTGCAGTTTATAGAGATATTGGAGCCAAAGGTGAATGGTAGGGCTGCAGCCTACAGATGGCTGCCAAAAGCCTGGGCCGGCAGGCAGCCCGAATCCTGGCAAACCCTGAAGATGCATCCCAGGGCACTGCAGGCATTATCCAGAAGCACAAGAAGAAAAGACAAGTGTGGCAGAAACTCATCAAAGAGAGGGACAGATCATCTCAAACCTTGGAAACAATTGTGTGTAGTCTTTTCTTGATACTCACCCCAGTGATGAATTCAGAACAACATTCAGTTTGCAGGTTTCACTGACCCAGGAGCACAGCATTTGTATAAAGGTAAGAGTGAAGAGACTTCTTAATTAGGCAGCTTCTCAGAGACCAAGGAATAATCTGCTATTATCGAGTGTTTTTCTTAAATGGCAGAGAGATATTTAGAGCCTAGTGCTGATTTATAAACTTAGCACCTCATAAACTCAAGGACAAAGCAGCCAAGACATTGGAAAGGAGTTTTGGATAATCATTTGGATTAAATTAGTAAATTTTGCAGTAGCTTCAATATGACAGTCTGAAGAAAAATAAATTCATATTTATTATAAATTTGCAGGTTAGCAAATGCAACACAATGGTTGATAATTCAAATAAAGAAATTAAAAGCAAGAGTTATGGGGGGAGAGAAGAGAATTAATGAAGCATGCCTCAAAATGATATGCTGTAGTGTTCACTAAACAACTTTATTCTGACATTAAAAAAAAAGAGCTAAGATCTATGGCCATTTTTAATGACTGCATCAAGAAACAATTAAAACTGCTCACTGGAATTTTTGTACTTGCTCCACAATGTAGGGGTAAATACAGGTCTTAAAGGCTCTAGGAGGAAAGGGAAGAAGGGAATGCAAAAGTAAGGAGTATTACTTAATTTTAAGTCTGAAACAAAATTCAATTTGAAAAATAAAATTTCCATTGTCTTAGCTGTAATTTCTCGGTATAAAACAAATAAACAACAAAAAAGTTAAATGCATTAAAATACATGTCATTTAGAGCTTATTAATAGCAAATATTATAATGCATATTTTGATAACTGTTTATGACATGTTAATTTTAAGTCAATTTTGGTTTTAAAATTTGGGAAAAAGTAATTGCCAAATATGTGTATCATTTTTTTAACCCAAATCACTCAAGGGGAAAGAAATAAACAGGAATTGCCCCAATGTTTTCCCTTCCTTGATATAATCTTTAAAATAGATTCTCTTTGCTATGCTTTATTTCTTGGATATATATACTCTACTCAATGCAAAATAATTCTTCTAAATAAATCTTATTTTTCAGTACTTTGTAAGAAAAGCAGCTGTGGTTTCCTCTCCAACATTACATGGTAAAAAGTTGGGTTACGGTCATATAAAAGATGGTCAGAAATTCTAAAGCAGATCATTAAAAATACATTGAAAGAAGCAATGATAAGATAAAATAGTGTCAAAGCTTGTTACAGTGAACAAAATTTTAAAGGCATGAGGGTAATGAAAACGATTTCAAGAAGCGTAGTCATTAAATACTCCACTATTATAGTAACCTAAATAAATAATGAAGTATATATTATCTTGAACCTTTTCTATATCAAGGATCCAAATCAACATTGACAACTGAACATGATGAGTATCAGTCTGAGTTTTGCCACAGCTAACAAGCCAAATTGATGCAGATCAAAACACCTTTTTCATGTCAGGAATAGAGCTTGGTTGTCAAAAAAGCATAGTGATGAGTGACCGTGGGGAGAGATCCCAGCAATAATCAATCGCCAATCAGTCATGGAAAGTGCTTATTCTGCTCTTATACGAGCCTCTTCATTACTCGCTGTGCACCGATCTCAGGAGAGAGAAGATAAAGGTTCCTTTCAATGAATAAAGCAATAGTTTCTACACAGAGAAATGGAAAGAAACACAACCTAGATTGGGTTTAGAAATCACTTTTGTTTTTCTTTTAATGGTTTCTGGTTTTATTTTTTTCCATTTAAAAAGATAACTTTTTAAAAATTGGAAATAGAAACAACCAAAATGGTGCTAGAATTTGCTTTCCTCAGAAGGGGTAATTCAGCATTTCCTTAAACAAATATCATGTCAGAGATCTAAAGCTGAACAGTAGAAACTGATTAATTGAAGTGAATATGTTCTCTTTAAATATATACATATATATATTAGAATATTTGTGTATATGGTGAATGGAGTGATGGTAGATGGCAGCAATATCTTAGGAATATTAAAAGGTTAATCAAAATATTAGTTTCAGGTAAAGGTTACATAGTTAAATTAAATGCGTACGGTTCATAAATGTAACTGCTAAAGCAGAACACTCAAGTGGCTTGAATTTACAGATGCTTTTTTTTGGATATTAAAATTCTGTTCTCTTGGGATCTGTACATAATAACATTGAATCCTACCAGAGGCAAAAAAAAGAAAAAGAGTTATTTCTTCTCTTTTGCCTGTTTATTTTTGAAGCAGATGCATTCTCTTTTCCTTAAGTGAGTCCACAACCACTTTGGCACCTACCCTGAGCTGCTCAGCATAACTAAATGCTTATGGTAGGAAAGCTGGTCAGGGAAATGATTTTGAACGTATTTTCATAGTGGAAAACAGGTTTGCCAAAATAGTTTGACTTTATGAAAGGGGAGAACAGCTGTATTTGGTTTATAATAAATCTTTCACAAATCAGTAAAAGCAAATAGACAGCACAACTGCAACCCATAAAAGTGGAAAATATTAAACAACAGGCAGTGAAGTTGTTAAACTTTCCCACAGACACTGCAGGTTTGAAAAAAAGAAAAAAAGCATGTAGAAAATCCACACATGCAACTCACATGAAAAAGTGGATGGAATCACATCAGAAGGGGGATGGAATTATTGCTGATCAGAGGAAAAATCCTGTTAAGGTGACTTTTCTAGGCATCAGGATGAAGGTGTCCACGGCAGTTTCCTCCTCCTATTACGGAATGTTAGTGCAGAATAATTACTTGCTTGCCCAAAATGACAGGACACTGACCCTGCAGACTTATTGAATTCTCATTGCCTGCCTCCAGGCCATGTCGGGGGTTATTCAATTTTGCCTGAGGAGGACAATCTATTATGAGAGATGAGTTAAGAAGGCATCCTCCTTGATTGCCCACCAAAACCATTATCGCAGCACAGAGAGGGCATCAGCAGGGAGTGGACAGACAAGACGACACTGATCTCGATTACCCAGGGACAAGATACAATTTACATTACTTGAAGCCACAGGACAGAGGGCAATCAGCCCTGGGAATCGGGCGGCAGCCCTAGAGTGAACAGGTATTAACAGCAGAGCTGCATCTGAGCTACTTGCTTATGCTAGTGGTGACCTTTAGCCTGACAAGGTAGTAACTGATTGGTTTGATCTGTAATTATGTAAATCATTTTACATTGAGAAACAGAATTGTTCTCAAAAATGAGAAGCAAAAACCAGAATGCTAAAATGTGAAAATCTATGGATCATACTGACATCGTCATATCTGTCTTAGATTTTCTGTGCTAAGGCAGTTTCACAGCCACAGCAGTTATTTTGACTCAGGGAACTTGTTGCAACCAAAATTGTCTACCAGTAGGGAAAACAACAGCTTCAATTCTACCATGGCTGCAATCCCTATAGCCTACAGTGGTTCCTTCTCTTATTTTTTTTTCTTTTTCCAAAGTTCTGGGTAATGAATGAAAGTATATCCTTTAAGTATAAGGCCCCAGTGTGCAATGTGCCTGGAGTGGTGTTGTAAAATTTTGATTTGAGACTCTGCTCGATAAGCCAATTTTATGGGGTTAATGATAACATATAAAAAAATGGAGTAATGCTTTCTCTTAGACTTGATTGTTAACTAAACCTTACTGGATCCCAATATCCTGTTAAACTGTTGTACTAAATTGGAAAATCATACACTATTTTTATTTCAGTCAATGAGAAATGCTTTATTACATGTTTTAAAAAAATGATTTAATTGAGAAAAAGAAATGTTTACATATTTTCTGAGAATTATAAGGGTCAGGGACTATGGTAGGTGTTTCTAAATATAATGATATGTTCAATTTAGCATATTGGAATAATAGTATGCTCCAAAGACCTAGTAATGGGTAGGTTTTTCTAATCTTGGGAGTTCCCGTCAGCACAGATAAAATTCCGATAGAAACAATGGTTCTCATTTTCTAGATAATTATATAAGAATCCATGGGAAACTGCTTCAAATATGAAAAATAACCCATGTTATTTCAGAATTCTCCTGTTATGCTATTAGTATATCTGCAGAAGCTGAAAAGCAAATAACCTCTCATTCCCCCATGAACACTGATTAATTAGGGCATGAAACGAGGGTGATTTGTGAGAGAGCTTTGCAAAACAAAAGCTTTGTGTGATTTTATGCTTGAATCCTATTCCGAATCAGGCTAGCAACTAAAGAAAAAATATAAAGTGGTTTATATTAAACCACTGACTTAAAAATTAGAATGTGTTAGAAAAGTTTAAAAATAACTGTTAGCCCCTCTTTTCAAGCTAGAATTTCTTTCTTTTTTTTTTTTTTAGAATTTCTTAGATAATCAAAATGTTTTGTTTGAGGTCAATTGCACCGTAAACACAAAATGATATGTCCTAAATTCTGTATCCAAGACATATGTCACTTACTTCAAATAGTTCATGAAATTGATATCAAAAAAAAAAAAGTTACCACTAAGTTTGGCACATAGTAGGCACTGAAATAATTTATTGATTGACTGATTACATAAAACACAGATTTTTAGCAAGCATTGGGTTAATGATCACAGAATATTAACATGTGTAAGTTCCCCACATTTTACAATCAAGAAGATTAACCACCTCATGTTAAGCTTGCAGGGGATGTACAATTTAGGAGTTTAGAGCAAGTTTCTGGAGTTAGACTTTCTGGACTGGAATCATACTGTGTAGCTTTGAGCAACTTGCTTACTCTCTCTGTGCTTCATTTTTCTCATGCACAATCTAAGGATAATAATAGTACTTACCACATAGTGTTGTTGTACAGATTAATTGAGCTAATACACTCATAAGAGACATTTATTAGGTACTTAGTACAAATTATGCTCTTAGTAAAGATTAGAATTTACTGTTAAGTGTAAAGCCAAAGGTCATTCAGTTGGGTGACGGCAGGACATCAATTAAAAACCAGGCTACTCTTTTATTAAAACACATTATCACCTCTCTTGTGGGGCTTTTTGTGTTAATTGCATCAATTTTGTATGTTAAGTTTAGAAAAAGTAGAAAATTCAAATGAACACAACATATATATTTTTTGAAATCATCCATAATCCCAACACCAAGAAAGAAGCAGAATCATATGCTTTACCAAATAGATTTATTTGTTTATATATGATGTGTATATATTAAAACTCTGCCATATACTATAAATGAGGTCTAAAATTTTCAATTATATAAAATGTAGATAGATTTTACTGTGAGATTAATGAAAAGACAGGGTAATGAACCTGCATAGCTAGCTATCTAAATAGGAGAACGGAGTGTGCGGTCATCAACCAAGAATCACAGAAACTTTAGCACAGGTTTTACTTTAGGCCCACACGTGTATGTGTGCGTGCATTTTTTATGCATATGAAATCATGCTCTGATTCATACAGTTTAGCTAGTCACTTCTTCTGTTAACAATAGATTACAAGCATCATTCTATACCAAAACTATATCACACCAATTAAAATCTCTGGCTCTGAACTCAAACAAATCTGGTTTCCATTGTTAACTCTGACACTTACTAGCTGTGTGTACCTGAGCAAGTTACTAAGCCTCTATTTTTCATCTGTGAGAAAAGGACATTAGTCATCCCTATCCAACAGATTCTAGTAAATATTAAACAGAATAATTCATATTAAGCACATAGCACAGAGGCATGACATTTAATTTTATTAATCCAAAAATATTAGTTTTTTAAAAAAATTTTATCACTATTATAATTTGAAATGCTTGACTGGTGATCCATTTTGTGGCTAGAACATAATTATCCAGACTTTAGACATTTAGAGTTTTTCTGTCTCTTCTTTCATTGCTATTATTAAAAATGTTATCAACTTATATATACATTTTGCCATTTTTCAGATTCTCCCCTAAGAGTCAGTTACTAAAAGCAAAAGTTCCTGGGTCAGAGTATACGCATTTAAAATAAAAAAAACTTCTTATTGTATTTTGAAATTACTCTCAGAGAAATTATAATTATTCCATTTCTAGCAACATTATGTGAGAGTCCCATTTCCATATTGTCAGTTTTTCTAAACTGAGATGCAATCGACACAGTGTAAATTGCAAATTCTTAACCATACAGCTGCATAGGTTTTTACATATGTAGACATCTATGTAACAAAAACCCAGAACAATATACAGAATACCTCCAGCACCCCAGAAGGATTCCCCGTGCCTCTCTCCAGTCAATACCTCCCAACTCAGACCTAAATTCTATTCTGTCTTCTACAACTAAAAGCCTAGCTGTTTCTTTTCTTAATTTTTTGCTTCTTCTTGAACTTAAGTGAAATCACACAATATAGTTCTTTTGTGTATGCCATCTTGTGCTCAGAACAATGTTTTTGAGCTTCATCCCGCTGTGTACCAGCGGTTTCTTCTTTTTAGTGTACTCGTCTTCTATGTAAACATACTTCAATGTGTTTATTAATTTTCTTATGTTGGACACTCAGATTGTTCCCAGTTTGGAGATACAAAGAATAAAACTGCTGTCAACAGTCATGTATGTGTACATATATCATTTGGTGGATCTACACCCTCACTTTCTTAAAAATTCATCTTTTAATGGAATTGCTTTTTCATTAGGGTAGACATTAGCTTTGGTAGATACTATCAGTTTTCCAAAATGCTTAAAACAATTTATATTCTCATCAGCAAGCTTTGAGAATTCTAGCTGCTCCACATCTTTACCAAAAATTGATATCATGTCTTTTCTATTTTAATCATTTTGATGGGTATATATCTCGTGTATTTAATTTGCATTTCTCTGCTGAATCATGGCATTAAGCACTTTCAAAAATATGTTTTTTAGCCACTTTGTATAATTACTTATTCAAAACTTTGTCCATTATTAATTAGGTTGTCTTTTTCTTATTTACTTGTAGGAGTTTTTTTATATAATGTAGATATAAGGACTTTGTCAGATATATACATTATGAAGTACATTTTCCTAGTTTGTGGCTTATGTTTATTTTTTTAGTAATGTCTTTTGATGGTAGAAGTTATTAATTTCAATAAAAAGGGCATATTCATACAGAGAGAATATCTGAACAATTTGTGTATATATTAAAGTACAATGTGCTTCTTAGCAAGGTCTAAGGATTTAAGGTCAATATAGCTGATTTACTTCATTGTACAGCAAAAACTGGCACAACAGTGTAAAGCAATTATACTCCAATAAAGA
Source organism: Hippopotamus amphibius kiboko (assembly GCF_030028045.1). Taxonomy (NCBI): domain Eukaryota; kingdom Metazoa; phylum Chordata; class Mammalia; order Artiodactyla; family Hippopotamidae; genus Hippopotamus; species Hippopotamus amphibius. The sequence continues at coordinate 83,584,836 of NC_080198.1, forward strand.
GCTTAAAAAAAAAGAAAAATCAAAAGAATTTCTGTATATGAGAAAAGAATTTGAAATTTAAATTGAGAAGACAATGTCAATTACAAAAGTCTCAAAAATACCAAATAATTAGGAATAAATATAAAGAAGAACGTGGAAGCCTTTACAATAAAAACTGAACCATATTGGTCAAATTAAATATCTAAATAAATGGAGAACTATAACGTTTTAATTGAATTGGAAGATCCAATATTGTTAATGTATTGATTTTCCAAAGTTGATTTTGATTTTTTTATTTAGATTCAATAAAATTTAAAAAAAAATCACAGCAGAAATATTTGTTAAAACAGATAAACTGATTTTAAAAATCATTTGGAAATGCCAAGGATTTAGAATAGACAAGCCAATCGTTAAAACAAACTATAAAATTTCAATAGTCATGATAGAGCCATAATAATTATATCAGTGTGATATTGGCATAAAGGTAGATGAATAGACCAAGATAATGGAACAAAGAACCAAAATGTGAACAGGTACATATGTGTTCACCTGATTTGTGGCAAAGTCATCAACATCATTCAAAGAGAAAAAAATTTCAATATATCATTCTGAAGCAATAGGATATTCATAAGAAAAAAAAAACCAGCCTTGATCTCTACCTCACATATACAAAAATTTAATTGGAGATTAAGGTTTTTTTTCCTTATGACTATCCTATTTCTAATTTAATACATGAAAATGATGTCTTAGTGATACTTCTATTTGCATATCTTTGAATACTAATATAGTTTAACTTAAATTTGCTGCTTACTTATATTTTTTTCTTTATGATATCCGCCTTTAGATTTTTTTCTTATTTTTCTATTAAGGTATTCATTAATTTCATAAAAATACTCTAAGGGTAAGTCTACTAACCCCTTTTTATTATATATGTTATTAATTCATAGCATGGTAGTCTTGACTTGTAAAATTAATAGATTCATTTTATTTAGGCAGATTTATTAATATTTTTCCTTTATGCCTAATGCTGTGAGTACATGCTTAGACATCCTTCTTTCAATGTAATGAAGTACATATTTCCATATTTTTTGGTTTTATTTTATACATTTAAATATCATCCAGTAAATATTAATGTTGCTATTTTGTTAGAATGATTGCTTTCACTTTATTTTTAAGCAATGGTTATCCTGTTGTCTCAATATCATTTATTGAATGGTTGGTAAATCTTTCCACTTTTTTGATAGGCCATCTTCACACACCTCTAAAATTGTATGTATTCTTGTATCTATTTTGGACTTTATTCTTTTTTTTGATCTGTATGTTTTCACCTATGACAGTAAACCTACATGAAATACTATTTATAGTTTGAAGGGGACAGAGAGAATTGCATCTAGCATTGGTTAGAGCTTAAAAGAGCAATGTTATAAAATTGATAACAGCATCAGTCCTTGTGTTGTGCCTGACCAAAGCCTCCAGAAACGGTTAGAAGGATCGGGTGACCAACACACACAAGAAAGAAAGAAAATCCAAAGTCATCCTTCCTGTAGAACAACTTTTTAGCAGCAACATGACCACAAGAGACAATAGTTAGCATGTTAACAATAGTTGATAGGTAGGAAAGTTTTCCTGTGGGCTTCTATTGTCTTGATTCAGCCAAGAAACATAGGTAGATGCTATACCTGGTTGGTCCTTTGCTACACAAACAAAATAAAACAAAAATATATCCCTAGTTTGTGTTTTTTATATCGCAGACATTATTGTGATTCACAGAGCAATACTGACTAGGTCAAAGTATGGATAGATATCTTCATATCTCAAAATGAACATTGGTAATATTTGAAACTCCAATGGTCTAGAATAATGCATGAATCTTTTGCTACTGCTTCTCAAGAAAGGCAGAAGGGAAGAAGATAAAGGTAATTAAAGCAGAGATTAAAGATACTTCCATACATCTAATTAGAAATTTTACTTATGGTTTTAAATATGTGGAGGGTATAAGAAGGATAAAAACTAACAAGTAATGTATTCCTGAATGGCAGGAAAAGAAGGAACTCCTTCAGTCTTGAAAAGGTTTTTTGTGATGCTAACAGAAATATATTACATATTGGGTGGTAAATATACAGAATTCTGTATTTCATTATGTGATTCCAGGTGCTAAATACACATGGGTTCTATGACTTTAAAATTTTTAAAGTTAAATATACGGAATAGATTTGGAAGTGGAATATGGAAATGTTATTCTAAGCCCTCTGAAACCAACAACTGGGAGAAAAAAATTTTGCTTCCTTCAAAATATTCCCTGATACAATCAGCAAGAAAGAGAACACTGAGATGAGAGGCACCTTTAGTCTGACAATCTAAGCACATCTCCTCATTGTCCCATTCATTTTTATAAGTTATTGCTTTTTGTGGAACAAGAGAGCAGATGCTACCCTATTCAAATCCCACTTTAAACTGCAGAGTTAGTTTTATATTCCCTACAGAAGGATTATAGAAAAGTATTCCAAGTTAGCTCTCTACGAAGTGTCTGTAAATGTGTGAAAAAGAACAACCCTCTGGTTCTACATACTATAATTCTAGGGTACATATGCTTACCGTTATTTAACATATTCACCTATTCATTTATTTGTTCAACAATCACTGTGGAGCTCTAGGTATATAAACTGGGCAAGGCTTGGAGCTATCAAATGCCTTTAGATTCAGAACTACTCTGCAAGAGTTTACAGTCTAGTGTCTAGTGACCAACAAAAATGAAACAATTTGGTAACTAAGATAATGGGCTGACTAGGCACAGGAAAAGGAAAAATGAACACCACCTGGGAAGGGGATAATTACAAATGGTCTTGTAACCAAAAAGATGAGGACTTTGTATCCTAGTTTTGTCACTAAATAGCTATGTGACTGAGGGCACTGATAATCAACTTACTCCTCTGTAAAGTATCTCTTTACTAATAACTACCTCATAGGAGGGACTATATGAGTGGACTATGATGAAAACATCATATGAGTGAAGGATCTTTTTATCAGTGGAGGCTGAACTCAGTTTCCATTCACTCCACTTTTAAAACAATTTGACATTTTCTTTATTTTACTCTGACAACCCTAAACTGCCTTTTTTTTAAAAAAAAATTATCTTTATTGGCGTGTAACTGCTTTACAGTATTGTGTTAGTTTCTGCTGTACAACAAAGTGAATCAGCTATATGTATACATATATCTCCATACTCCTCCCTATTGAGCCTCCATTCCAACCTCCCTATCCTATCCCTTTAGGTCTTCACAAAGCATCAAGCTGATCTCCCTGTGCTCTGTAGCAGCTTCCCAGTAGCTATCTATTTTACATTTGGTAGTGTGAGTCAAAGCTACTCTCTCACTACGTCCCAGCTTCCCCTCCCTGGGTATCCTATACACCAAACTGCCTTTTGAGTATCTAAGTGAACCATTCATACCGAGGCTATCAGTGGCATAGCAGGCCAATCAAACATTCCATTTATGTAGTCTTAGCATCTTTGTGTGTTCAGTAGAGTTTGATAAATTGTTTGACTCTTTAATTGTCAACTTCCTCTACTTTCTTATAAAAATGTTTAAACATGGGGAAAAAAATGAAAGTCCCAGGAAAGCACTACTCAGAAGAAGCCTAACTCTCATAAAATTATTGTAATTTAGGCAAATTTAGGAATCATTAGGAATGACAAAGAAGTTGATCTTTAATCTCGAATCAAAAACTTTTCTGCAAATTTGATATCTTATAAATATGTTTGGGATGCACCACAGACAGTGGGAAACTACCTGTCATTGCAGGAAGAGTTAAAGATGATTCTATGATTTGATCATGAGTACGGGCATGCCATTTTAAAAAGAAGAGGAGAATCTCCCAGACAGAGGAAATGTGGGCAAAAGCTTAAAGGCATGAGTACGTGTCACACATCAATAGAGTCGTGAGAAGTTCCATGTACTCAGAACATGGGCATCACAGATGGAAGAGAAGAACATTAGAGAGGGAATGGATGAAGTTCATGAAGAACTTTTGTGTCAGAGTAAGGAGTTAGATTATAACTTGGGTACATTTGAAGAAATGAGAAAACAGGACCATTTCATGGTTAGGATTTTGCAAGGACACTTTCTTAAGTATATTTTTACTAATAACTACCAGATAGGAGTTGTATACAGGGGATATGAATAGGGGGTAGGTAGACCCAGGAAGAGAAGAGAAAGAAATGGTTATAAATCCATACTTGGGAGAGTAATTTTAGAATGGTAATTTTATTTTTTTAATTAATTAATTAACTTTATTTATTTATTTTGGGGGTCTTCATTGCTGTGCACAGGCTTTTTCTAGTTGCGGTGAGTGAAGGCTGCTCTTTATTGCGGTGAGCAGCTTCTCATTGCGGTGGCTTCTCTTGTTGTGGAGCATGGGCTCTAGGCGCATGGGCTTCAGTAGTTGTGACACATGGCCTCAGTAGTTGTGGTGCACGGGCTTAGTGGCTCTGCAGCATGTGGATCTTCCCAGCCCAGGGATAGAACGCATGTCCCCTGCATTGGCAGGCGGATTCTTAACCACTGCGCCAGCAGGGAAGTCCTAGAATGTTAACTTTAGAAGGGAATTTATAATTTTATACAGGAAGACTTGATGTGTTTGGGCTATCAGTATATGCCCAAAGGTTAGCATGGTACCTGATTCATACTAAGCACTTAGAAATTATAGCATGAATATAGAAAAGAGTTTACAAACAAGTGGTTGCAGCTTATCTTTGGAACTAAGGCCTGGAGATATCATTTTATTACTTTTGCTGTGAACTGAATTCCTTGACTGTGTTACTAGGGCTTTCTCCCACACAATTACAATAAGATGCTTTGGATACATATTACCATAACTTTTATAAATATATTAAGACCCTTGTCTTAAAGTAAAGAAAGTTAAAGATTTCCATTCCTAAATCATGAGTTTAAGAAACATGTATTTTTTAAATGTTTAAAATTATACCCACTTCTTTAAGGGTATAATTTCCTTGTACCCAACTAGTGGATATTTGGTTAAAGAATATTTATCAAGATCTTAAAAGGGCACAGAAATCCACAAAACTAATACTATGGAAACTTCCACGCATTGTTTCAGAATAATTCTCACTCATCTTATGATTTGGGACCAGTGATTTAACTTCCCTGAGTTTCACTTTCCTCTTCCCTTTGTCAGAAGAGACTAGCTTTATTAATTAGTTAATATTGGCAAAAATTATTAATATGTGAAGATACAAATTATTATTGTTTTATTTTTCTCTTTCTAGTTTTACATTTCCAGAATAAAATTTAGTTTGATTAATTTTGGAAATTGTGAAATTAAACCTTATTTTTTAGCTATTATTTATTTAGCTCCCATGATGGGCCAAATAGTGTACTAAAGTTGTAAAAGCATTATTTTATTTACCAAAAACACTCAGGTAAGTAATATCCCCATTGTATAGAATGGGAAACTGAGGTATAAAGAGATTAGTAATCTGCTCAAGGTTACACAACTGTAAGTAAAGAAATTTGGAACCTGTGCTCAAAGCTCATATATTAAAGTAGCTACTGTTAATGTCTGATAGTCTATATCAATCATAAACATTAATGAATCTGCTGTTTCTCATAATCTCTAGAGATTAAAGTTTAGCTAATCAATGTGTTTTATTCCTAACAATCACACATCACATAGGTAATATCCAATCACCTATTGTTTCTTCGCTAAATTTGTTAGCTCTCTGCATAAATCCCCTGCAAAACGTGTTTAGTAAAATAAGTACAATAATGTAAAGTAAGTCTTGTTTAGTAAAATAAATCAGGTATCTTTATGGGTTCTATTATTTCCAAATCATAAAATAAATTTTATTATTGCAAATACCAACTCCATTAATATTTCATTGCTCGAGGCTTATCAACAGATATGCTTGTTGATTATTACATAAATCAATACACGTAAATATTATTCATTTGACATCTCTATATAGTGACTTTCTATTTTAAAGAGTCTGAAATAGTCCTTGGTTCAGGGGTTTTAAGGACTAAAACATTGAAATTCCCACCACTTGTTTTAGCATATGCCAATGACACTCTTTTATTTTTATCTTTTGTATCTCGAACCAAAAGACTTTCCCAGATATTACCATTATTAAATGGCAAAACATCTTTTTCTATTTTTTAGATTTCTTATACAATTCTTCTTCTTCAGATTTAATTTCCTCTTCGTCTTCTTTATAGAGTGTATTTCACCTACCAGTTTTGACATTCCAGTTAAGGCAATGTTATCTTTCTATTTTTATTATGCTCAATAGGTCATATTCTCCATCATTTAGACACATGTCCAGCTAAGCTTTTTAATTTCCCATTTACTTTGTAGTTACTTATAGACAATTAGGTCCAGTATGTTAATATTACTTATCGCTTATCTTATATTTCATCTTCGCTTGTAGAACTCCCTTTTCTCTCCATTGTGCATGTTGAGATTATTTGGGCTAAGCAAAAGATCCTCCTTTAATACCCAATTTAAAGCCAACTTAATGAGCCCTGCCAGTTCTGAACACAACAGGGAGTTTGGTATCCCATCTGGTTAAGTGGAGACTACAATAACTTCCATGATGAGGACATCTGTTTAGACAAATCAGAGTTCCATAAATCCAAAACTCGCCTTCCTGTACCACTAACACACCCATCATTTGGGCTTTATCTTTACTCTCTTCCTTCATGATAGCAAAGTCTTCAAGATGACTCTCTTTCTTCAATTCCCTTAACTAAACACTTTGATAGTTACAAAATAAAGCATAAAAAAGCTGAAATCATCTAGTTCAGGTTTGCTCTTTTTGCCCCACTGTGTTTATTTGTGTCAAGTACATTTAGAAAGTGATAAACATATAGACTCTGATGGTCATAGCAATAAAATCCCCAACATTTATACAGGGTTCGCTGTATAAAAGGCACTTCACTAGGCCATCTATGTGCAGTTCTTCCTTTAAGCCTGATTTTAATCTCAGGAGGAAAGAAAATGAGCATTTTGATTATCTAACATCCATTCCATTCCACATCAATTGTGCAGCAAGCAAGGACATAGTCAGTAAATATATACTATAAAAAAACTCCACACATAAAAAAATTCCTGCCCTCATGAAATTTCCATTCTCCCATTCTCCTGACACCTGACCTACCTGTGGAAGCCTGAGCTATTCTCATATACGAGCCAAGAAATGTCCTCATATTACCTAGTTCAATGTTACTGGCACAGTTTTACAGTGAAAACAACGTTTGTACTTTAGTTACATAGATGTCGGAAAATAAACCTTAGGTATGAATACCTAACCAAAACAAACAACACAAAAACATACCCTTCTATTTATGATAATTCAACTCAGCAACTACTTTTAGGACCTTTCACACACCAGATGTTGTGATAATCTCTGAAAATACAAACAGAGTGAAACACATGCCTGCATTTTCAAGCAGAATACATACAGGAGAGACTGGAAAGTAATAAATGCCTCTAAAATAAGTAAAAGTAAGTAAAAATATTTATCTCATGAATATTATTCATTAGAAAAAGCCTTAGTCTCTCTCTCTCTCTGACCTTACTTAACCTCTATGTTACACACCATTTTATTGTTTAGAAAACCATACATCTTGTATAGAAGAAAGACTTGCTTATTGGAGTAAAAAGTGATTCTTTATAGCAACAGGAGAAGCAATCTTTTAAAAGAAAACCCACAAAGTTAAAAAAAAAAGTTAATGGAGATATATAGCATAGAGGCCAACACATTATCAATACAATAAAACCTAAGGAAACTACTATATTATAACACATTGCATGATTAGTGATCATAATAATTTCAAGTGATAAAATAGAGTGAAATTATGATCAGTGCATTGCATTTGTGAAGTCACAAAAGTATACAGTGCATTTTAAATACATTTCAATTTAAATGAATCCCGTCTTTTTGAAGGGTTTAGCTTAAAGGTGTTAATCATCAGTTATTCAGTAAAATTAGCCATGCTGCATGTAAGATAAGCTTATTTTTGTAAGTTAAATAATCTTAATAATTGCACTCATTTTCCAATGGCATCATGCAACTTTGGAATCTTCACCTCATTTCCCTTCCCCACTGATTCGTAGGTATTTCCCAGGAGAGCTTCAAGAGTAACCTGGGTCTTAAAACTTTTACACCAATCAATGCTTTTTGAAATTAAAAACCAATTCTTTATTCTTGTCCACATGTATATTCTTCCTCACACTTGTATCCCTTTTACTGACAGGTTTATAGAAAGAGTTCGCTCTACTTACTCTTTCCAGTTTTTAACCTACAACTCCATTCTGCGCCTACTTCACTCTGGCTTCAAACCATCTTATAAAGGCAATAAGTGACTTCTATATTTTTTTCAATTCTCATCACATTTTAACTTTCAGCAGTATTCTACATGGCTGACCCTGTCCTTAAAATAGCCTATTCCCATGGCTTTTGAGATATAATCACCTCTCTGGCTGTTATCTTCCTTGCCATGCTCATCCTCCTCTCTTTGTCTCTTGCATGTCAAATTCCTTAAGCCTACGATCTAACCCATCTCTACCTCTCATTTTACACTCTCTTCTCAAATGATCTCATTCAACTATACCGAGATGATCTATGAAATTTAACTCCAGGTCAGGCTCCTCCTCTGAGCTTCTGACTCTTAAGTTTTCCTGACTGTTTAACATCTCTTCTTGACTATCTCAAAAGTATCACAAGTTTAATATAACCAACCCTATATTCATGATGTTTTCATTGCCTCATTTTTCTAACCAATGAATCACCTCACTGTCCGTCCAGTTATAGTAGCCAAAAAACTAGGACTATTTTCGAATATTTTCCTCTCCTTCAATCCCCTAAACAACCCATCAATAGAGTCTGTCAATTTTTTCCATGTCCTGCCCCTCTCCACCCCACTCTGCCCTGTCCCGCTGCCACCATAGGCCAAGCTGTCATCATCTCTTGCCTAAACTGTTTCATTCTACTAATCTGTTTACCTCTAATTTATCTCCCTCCATCCATTCTGGTTCCCTTCTTACCCATCCTCCACAGAACAACCAAAGCAATCTATTCTAGAAGGAAATCAACTAATACAGCCTTCTTGCTTAAAATTTTCCAATGCTTTCCCATTGCTCGCAGGTAGTCACGACTCAGCACGACCTACAAGGACTCACACGGTCTGGGTTGCTAGCTCACTCCCAACTTACCTCGAATCATTACCATCTCTCTTCTTCCTGCTCCAGTCATATTAACTCTTGCTCACCATTGTGTATATTCACTGTGGCTTGTTCTGTCACAGTGCTTTCATTTATGCTGTTCCCTCAGACTGGCACACCATTTCTTCCCCATTTTACCTAGCTAACTCCTGTTGAACCTTCAGATCTCAACCCAAGTGTCGCTTTCTTAAGAAAAAACTTCTTTGACGTCTTTGAAAAGATCAAATCCCCATACAATGTAATATCACTCTATCTGCCCCTGTTGGTAATGTGAGTGTCCGATTATCTTTATGTGTCCCACTAACTAAGTATAGGGACTGTAACTGTTTCACCTCACTGTTTAATCCAAAGAAGCAATACAGTGCCTAGAGTAGAGTGTCCGTTCAATAACAAGGATTGAATGAATAAATGAGTGACTAACTTCAATCTCTTGCTTAGTCTGAATAAATAAATGCTTTCTTTGGGACTCCACCAGTGCCCAATTTTCAACATCCTCTTCCTTTTCAGATATTTTAAACGACAGCATATCTTAAATAATTTTAAGCTCTAACAATTGAGAAAAAACGAATTTATTCGATTATATCTTCTTCATATTTCTTTTCACCTTTAATCATTTTTAATGTTTTTTAATTGTGGTAAAAGTCACATATAAAACATACTATTTTAACCATATTTAACTGTAAAGTTCAGTGGCACTAAGTACATTCACACTGTTGTTCAACTTTCACCATCATCCATCTCCCAGATTTCACCTTCCTAAACTGAAACTCTGTTCCCATTAAACACTAACTCCCCATTCTCCCTCCCCACACCTGCACCCCTCAGCCCCTGGCATCTACCAATGTACTTTCTGATGCTATGAATTTGACTATTCTAGGTACCTCATATAAGTGGAATCAAACAGTATTTGTCTGCACCTAATGTATACTGGAATGCATTTTTAAGGTTAACTTAATATATGTCCTGTGAACAGATTGTAACTTCTTTTTTCCCCCTGTGCTATACAGGAGGCCCTCACCAGCCACCTACTTCATACATAGTAATGAACATACATCAATCCCAATCTCCCAATCCATCCCACCCCTCTCTTCCTACTTGGTTTTCATGACATTTGTTCTCTTTGTCTGTGTTTCTATTTCCACTTTGCAAATAGGTTCACCTGTACCATTTTTCTAAATTCCACATATATGCATTAATAATATTTTTCTCTTTCTGACTTACTTCACTCTGTATGACAGTCTTTAGGTGCATCCATGTCTCTGCAATGGCACAATTTCATTCCTTTTTATGACAGAGTAATATTCCCTTGCATATGTGTACCATATCTTCTTTATCCATTCCTCTGTTGATGGACATTTAGGTTGCTTCCATGTCCTGGCTATTGTAAACAGTGCTGCAATGAACATTGGGGGTGTTTGTATCTTTTGGAGTTATTGTTTTTTCTGAGTATTGCTGGGTCACATTTAATCTTGATTTTAGAAATTTATACTTTCAGAAGCTTCTATTCATGCACTGTCTTGTATTAAATAAATAATATTTTTGACACATAAATTGTATCTCTTAAGTGATTTGCCTAATATTATACAACTAAATGTGGTAGATCTATGTCTAGAATGCTACTTTCCTACATTCAATACAGTTTTGTTTCCACCTTGTGGGCAGCTATGAATAACCCATTTAAGGAGAGAGTAGGTCATAAGAATTGCAGATAATTCCTCTAAAATATTACATAGGTCAATTTACTCTTTTCACCATCCACTCTTTTTCACTTATGGGAAGCATGAAGGTTACCATTGTCTACTAGATTTAGCTCAGGTATATTGTGCCCCCAAGAAATTTGGCAAAATACTTTTGTGGCTTCATGAAAAGTTATGTTCAGTCTTCATGTCGGGTATAGTTTTCTATTCTGTGGTAGTGGTACTGCAGGTCTTTGTCTACTTTTTAAGCATAGGAGAAAAATAGAAAATACTGGCTTAGAGTATGACTTCTGAAAATTTTCTGATTCTTTGTCTATACCTTACCTCATTGATCTGATTCCTCAGAGAAACGATAGCCAAGAAAGAATCGTTCAAATTCGCGGATTTATATTTCTTTTCTCAAACACAGATATTTTTAGTTAAAAGTTTAATTGTTTTGATAGAAATGTTTCTAAACTATAGCATATACTTTCTGGTTTTAATAAACTATATTTTTCAAAATGGAACAAAGTTTTGGTAAATGTTATCATTATGAAAATCACAATGATCCCATACATGGGAAAAAAAGTGCATGGTGCTTTGCACTTTTTAAATGCTCTTTTTAGTACTTTTGTTGCAATATGATGTAGCTCACAATGCTCTCAGATGGCATTGACATAGGAAGGGTATTTAGCCCTGACAGGATATAGACTTGAATCATTATGGACTTTGAGACTATTATAAAAATTATGTTCAAAGCATGCCAGTTTTGAATAATATCGGGAGGGAGTCCATGTCTGGAGTGACACATGAAGAATTTCCAAACGTGTGGCCACCCCTCTATTTCTTGTTTTTCTTTCAGTCATTGCTCTTATTTCTTATGTACTGTTTTCTCCACTTTTGTTGTAGTATGTCAGCATCCACTTTTTGCCTCTGAGTCACTGAAGAACAAAACTCAGGGTTTCCAGGTTAAACTAAATAACCAAATTCTGTGTATTTTCCCTTAGTGGTAACAATTTTTATAAGGATACTACAGTTGGAGGCAAATTTTAGGCATCGAAACAAATCCATTCCCCAGTGATGAGAATGAGATATTAATATCGAATACTGTCTCATTTGATAATACTATCGAATTCTATCTCATTTGATAATACTATCCAATGAGATATTACTACGCTGTATATTCACTCACACAAGAAATATGTATGGGTAGTGTATCATAAATGCCTTAAGTCATTACCCTTTGACCGTATACAAATCAAATTTAGTATTTTATTCATTAAAAATATTGGCAGATATATTCCAAATATAAACTTATATCATATATCTGCTGTCTTTATGTATCCTCCTTCAATCCCAGTTCCCTGAGAATCATTGGTCATCTATAAACCAAAGTTTCTGTTTGATTAGATAGTGAGACATTAGGTGCACCATCAAGAATGGACAGGATTTCAAAGGGTAGGATGGTGGCAGATAAACTTCTTCATGATGGGACCAAGGCCCAAAGGAATAAAGTGCTGGCTGTGTTTATTCAATAAATGGTTTGGCTAGAATGCAGGTTACAAAAAAATAATTTTATCATTTAAATCATTTCTCACTATATCATCTAAGTTTTTTTCTTCTATGTTTTAATGCTTGTTTTATTGACATGTAATGATAGTCACTTGTTTAAGTGTATAAGTCAATGATTTTTGGTGTATTTATAGAGTACAGCTGTCATCACAATGAAATTTTAAATTTATATTACCACAATGTAATTTTGGAACTCTTCGAAGTTGTCATATGAATACTTTTTTTTAAAGTGATTTAAGATAGAACACAACTTTTAAGGAGAAAAATGACCCTACAACATTATTTCTAAGTGTATAAAATAGCATTGGAATATAGATCCAGACTAAGTTAGTAACTAATTTTCTACTTTTTAAGAAAAGCACTAAAATGAGTAGTTTGAATTTAAAGTACTTTAATATCAACTGTGAAAGATGTAAGGCCACGATTATCAAAATTATCATCCTACCATTCTTTTGTATAAATTAGATGTGACATAAACTCTAAATGGTTTCCTTTAGATTTTAAGACTAGGGGTAAACACCAACCAATGAGTCCCTCATTTGAAGCTTAGTGTCTTATGCCTGATAAGGGTGTAAGAGTATTTACATGACCAAAGTACTGGGAAGTGAAAACTTCGAGAAAAATGGCGGGGAAAAGTTGGTATACTTAACCCCACAGGTGGGCAGGTTGATTTGAAAATGCTAGGCTTATCAGAGATCTGGCAGTATTCTTCTAACATTACAACCCCCAAATCAGTGGCAGTATATTGAGAGATGAGATTGTACATCATTTAAGTTTGCTCTTCCCAGATTCCAGTAACATTCTCACTTGCCAAAATGGAGACAGTTTCCAAAAAAGTGAATATTTTGGAAACTTAATTGACATGGATCTCATTTATATCCAAATCATTAAGAAAAATAGGTCATATACTCTGACTGCAAAACCCTTTTGCACATCTACTCCCAGAATTCATGCTAATAATGTCCATTGTTAAGGTCACCTCATTCTTCTCAAGACTTTGGTAATAGTTCTACATCATTCTCTATGCCCATTTTTTAAATTTTAAAAGTAGTTTTATTACAGTATAACTGATGCTCAATAATGATACATATTTGAAGTGTACAATTTTGACAGATGTATACACCTGCAAAATAAAAATAATGTATCTACTACCCCTGAACGTTTCCTATGCCCCTCTTTAATCCTTCACTATCACCCTTACCTGTCACCCTCACCTTTGCCCTTGGAATCAGGCAATTACTGATCTACTTCCTATCACTATAGATTACTTTGCATTTTCTAGAATCTTAAATAAATGGAATCATACAGTATGCATTCTTTTTTGTTTAGCTTCTTTCCTTTTTATTGATGAGGAGTGTTTATTTGGGGATATAACAGAAATGGATCGATATATCATCTGTTCATCTGTTTCGTTGTTTGTTTGTTGTTTGTTCCCTATACCCATTTTAAAGCCAATACAGGGATATGGATGCCTTAGTTTTACAGGTCTGCACGTATTTGTGTCTGCCCGTGCCTTATGAATGCCCAACTTATTGTATCTCAAATTTGGCTGCACAATGGAATCACCTGCAGAACTTTAGCCATCACTGGTACCTAGGGTCTCATCCTAGAGATTCTAATTTTATTAGTACAAAGATTTTTAATAGCTCTCCTGGTGATTCTAACAAGCTGCAAAGTTTGAGAACCACTGCTTTAAACTACTTCTGAAAATTATGTTCATGTTCTATGACTGTTACTAAGAACTAATTCTGCTGTGAATGCAACAGTGAACACGTGTAGGAATATATATATTCTTAGTCTGAAAATGAGAGACAAGAGCTTCCTGAAGCAACAGCAGTCTTTGCCAGAGGGACTGATACACTTTCCATTTCAAAATGTTTCCTCCTTGACCTTTTGCTGTCGACCAGATGCTTCATTATTTCTTATTATGAGTTTTACAGAATCAGATGAGTGCTATTTGCATTGGCCTCTATCACTTCCTGGTTAGGGGCAGATTAAAATCCCTATATTACCTTTAGAAGAATTTCTCTGTTGGCACCAGTTATATTCAGGAGACCTTTTAAAAGTAAACAAGAAAACCCTTCTTAATATAATCTATTTTGGAGGATGGGATTTGTGGCTGATTGCATTCACATTATTATTTAAAATTAATGCAAAAGAGAGAAAAGACACAAAATATAAAATATTAAGGAAAACAAATATGACATTAAAATAAATATGTGAATTTGGGGATTCATTTATTCTGATTTACTTAACAATTTTATTTGAGAAGATCATTTAAAAATACTTTTAAGCTGTTGAATTTGAAGTTTTTCTGAAGTGTCTTCTTTTTTTTTCTGCCAGCAGAATTCTCTGAGGCAAATCGAGTGAAATATTTTGCTGGAGGGGATACTTTACTTCCAAGAAGCATTCCTTTGCATCATGAAATATATCAAGGAAAGAAAAAAGAAATCAAAGACAATGCTAAAATTTGTGGCAGGCAAAAACATTTAATATTAATATGGTCCTGAGATCACTTAACTGTCCTATAGATTAAATCAAGATTTTTTAAATATCTCTGTTAATTATTCAAGTACTAAAACATGCACCCACATAGTTTTCACTTCTTTCATTTAAATATTCGTTGTTTTTCCCTTTGATGGCATGTCAAGGGAAGAGAATGCCCTTTACTACTTATCTCAGACATCTGCTGCTAAGGAAACTTCTGTTAATTATACTGACATATCTAACCTGTGAGGATTTTTTTTTAAGATGAGCTGGAGACTAAAAAGTAAAAAGAAAATAAAAGAGGAACTACATTTAAATCATTTCATAACTGCATGGTATGTCTAGGTCATTTTCCCATTTATAACTTGGTCCATTTTCATACATTGAGTCTCTTTAACAATTTAAGGTCTAAATATTCAGAACATGCTTTATAAGCAATTGGGAGGCAAGGGAGATATATCAAATCTAAGAATGTTCTTTGTGTGTTTGAGACTCTCCTCCTAATAGACTGTGTATGTGATTTGATTTTATTTTTATTTTTTTGGCACAGTTATTACCACATGTCCTTAATAGTGTCCTGCATCGTTATGTTAAGGAGGTTCTTGCCTGAAGGAAAAGAGAAGATTTATTCCTATGAGATTTTCTTAGATATTGTGTGGATTGTAGATGTCATAGTTTTACATTTATTGAAATTGTCTTTCCCCTTGGGTCTTAAGAAAATGTGCCTAAAGCTATTACCGCATCTATCGACTCTGTGGGATTTCATGAACGTGGCTCTTCGTCCCAAGTGGTTCAAAAATGACCTTTATGAGCCAAAGTTCAAGCTGAGTGAAGGTCCTGAGATGGAGATTAGAGGCCTGTCAGTTGCCTGGAAGGATAAAAGTGTAAAATCATATGTGATGCTCAGTTCAGTCACATCAAACACTAAGAAATGTTTACTGAATGAACTACACCATCCCTAATCACGCTTTTCCCTTAAGTATCCACGTGATCATGGGCCCCAAACACGGAGAGAAGTTGCAAACGCAGAGCTCCTAATAAGTATGCGCCAGTTACAGCAGGCATGTGCATGCACTTTAATTTCTTCCAGCAGTTATTGTTACTGTTCAAATGAATTTAACTTGTTAGAAACTCTCCATCCCATTCCTCCACTTCTTTCAATTAACTTTTCAAAATTAAGAGAGAACGATCTGAGGCATCCTAGACCTTATTAAATATAATGGGAAAAACAAAGCAAAATACATGCTTACGAGAGAAAAATACGAGCATTTTCTGAACCGTGGTGCTTTTAAAGAACAAGGTCCCTTTGTGCACAATTCTATGGTATCTAATTCACTCCCATGACTTAGATAAAAAGGAGTTTAAGTGACAAATGCAAAGTAGGAAAGTGTGAACGTAAGACGTAATTTCTGGAGGTCCGATATTATTCTGCTGCAGACACCACTCTCACTGAAAATGAATTAACCTGCAATGGAAATTCTCAGTAGGAGTACAACCCATCCCCCTTTTTACCCACCACCGTGCTACCATATCTTGCTTGTGTACTTTTAATTTGCCATATCATGGTTGTATACTTTCACTCCCTGAATAGCTGAAGACATATTGCATGCCACACTGATGCATCATTTGGAAAACAAATTGGCACTAATCGGCTTGTTATATTTACATAATGCAATATTATATGTGTTTGGCTATTTGAGACTTATACATCTTTGTTGGAAAAAGAATAAGTTAAGCTAATGAATTATTTGGGATAGTAACCAAACTATTGAAAAAGCAATACTAAGAAAAAAAAAAAAAAGCTAAACTCATAAATCTGAACCCTGGAAGTCCTTTTATTTAAACAGCTGCATATTTTTATTAGCTACTGAAAGCTAGTTTTACTGTAGTATTGCCCATGATGTGTTGGAGGTCTAAATGTTTCAATGCATTGTTCTTTCCATGAAATAACTGTCAGATTATAATTGGATTCAGTATTGCCTTAAAGCACATGTTTCCTTATTATTAGTTCTTTTTTTTAATGCTTACACAGAGAACTGATTTCCCTAAGTTATAATTTGAATAACTCTTGGTATTCACAAATTCCAAATTGTGTAACATCATAAAATAATCTAATTAAAAAAGCAAAGACTTCTATTTTACATAATGTATTCGACAACCAACAACTGAAAACTCCTGTGATTTTTTATCTGTAAGGGAATTTTTATTATTATATAGACAATAGCTTAATTAAAGTTGATCTCTCTCTATTTTATATCTTTACAGATAGAGACTTGGAAGAATAATGCTTAAAATTTCTACGACTAATATATCCATCTCTACCACCTTGAAATGGTTCTATTTTTAAGTGGAGGAAAGATTGTTCAAAATCTTTGTTATCTAAAACTAAATTATAAACAAGAATTAAATATCTAGAATGCATAAGCTATTTAGAGCATTCCGCCTTTTCCATCAAAGTATAAGTTTGTGACTCATGTCCTCTCTTTCAAAAAGATCATAGATTTAAACAATATATGGACTTTCTTCCTAATAGTCAAGACAATTATTGTCAAAAATACATTTTAAAAATATGTGATGTGATGAATGTTTATAGAATTATTTCTGTTTTGACAAACCATAAAGTTACAACTTGAGGAATGTTATTATAAATCCTTCCAGCCTAAAGATCAGAGAAAAACCCCCTCCTACTTCTTGCAGGGAGAGGGGAAAAGTAATCATTTTCAAAATATGCCCAGGACTCTTTGTTTTCCTTAACAAGGCCTGCACTCAAAGGAAACTGGTGTTTTCAAAAAACCTAACTGATCTGGAGAAAAGGAAATACCCAGCTCCAGCTCTTCTAACCTTCAATGTGGAACAAGAGACTGAAAGACTGAGACCTAATCATAGGACTATTGGGTGTGTTCCCTGCCCCACACCTCACTCAGAGTACTAAAGCTAAAATAACTACAAGCCTCAGCTCCTGAGGGTTCCCTAAGGTGTCTTTAGAGAAACCTAAAGACAAAAGTGAAGACAAAAACAGGGACACTAGAGGAAATTTTAGCCTGTGACACCACAACTAAAGCAAATAGTAAGCACTGTCTAACTGTCAGCCACATAACCAAAACCAACCACTAGAGGCCTATTTACCTCAGTTTCTCTTTCCTGATACATTGTGTCCAACTTTCAATAAAAATTTACAAGTCATGATAAAAGGCAAAAAACAGAGTCTGAAGAGACAAAGCAAACATCAGAACTAGACTCATATATAGCAGAGATTTTGAAATTTTCAGACTGGGAATTTAATATGCTAATGAAAAAAGTGGACTGTGGCAAGAGCAGATGGGTAATTTAAGTGAAGGATGGAAACTCTAAGAAAAAACCAAAAGGAAGGACTTCCCTGATGGTGCAGTGGTTAAGAATCTGCCTTGCAGGGGACATGGATTTGATCCCTGGCCTGGGAAGATCCCACATGCTGTGGAGCAACTAAGCCCGTGCACTACAACTACTGAATCTCTGCTCTAGAGCTTGCAAGCCACAACTACTGAGCCTACGTGTCACAGCTACTGAAGCCTGCATGCCTAGAGCCCATGCTCTGCAACAAGAGAAGCTGCTGCAATGAGAAGCCTGTGCAACTCAATGAAGAGTAGCCCCTGTTCTCCACAACTAGAGAAAGCCTGTGTGAAGCAACAAAGACCCAAAACAGCCAATAAATAAATAAATAAATTTATTTATTTATTTTTTTAAAAAAGAACCAAAAAGAAAAGATAGATATCAAAATCACTGTTACAGAAATGGAGAATGCCTTTAATGGGGCTCACCTGTAGATTGGATGTGGCCAAAGAAAGAGTCAGTGAGTCTGAAGGTATATCAATAGAAAGTTCCTAAACTGAAAAACAGAAAGAAGAATGGAGAACAAAAACAACAACAACAATAGAATAGAATATCCAAAAACTGTGTTACAATTACAAAAGTTGTAACATACACCTAATAGGAACACCAGAAGGAGAAAGAAAAAGAGTAAGGAGAAGAAATATTTGAAGTAATAATAACTAAAAATTTTCCAAAATTAATGACAGACACCAAACCACATATCCAGATGGACACCAAGCAGGATAATACCAAAAAATCTGTCCCTAGGCAAATGGATTAAACTGCAGAAAATCAAAAATAAAGAGAAAATCTTGGAAGAAGCTAAAGAAAAAAAATCTGTAAAGAAAAAGATTTATATCGGATTTCTTTTTAGAAATTATGCAAGTATGAAGAAAATGAAACAAAATACTTAAAATTTGATAAGAGAAAACATCAACTGAGATTATGTATTCAGTGAAATTACCTATCAAAAGCAAAGGAGAAATACTTTCTCAAACAAACTAAAATTCAGGGAATTTGTCACCAGTAGATCTGCCTTAAGAAATGTTAAAAGAAGTTCTGCAGAGAAGGGGAAAATGACGTAGGTCAGGAACTCATATCTACATAGAGAAAGGAAGAGTGTTAGAGAAGAAATACATAAATATTAAAACAAACAAACCAAAAAAAATGGGCAAAAGATTTAAATAGGCATATCACAAAAGAAAATATTCAAATGGTCCATAAACATAAGAAAAAGTGCTTAACATCATTAGTTAACAAAGATGTGCAAATTAAACAATAATGGGATGCCACCACATAATTCCCCACCCAGCCACCCCTTAGCAAAAACTAAAAGACAAAAATTATCAAGTGGTGGTAATGATGTAGAGCAACTGGAGTTCTACACTGCTGAGGAAATTGAATCTGGTACATTCACTTTGAAAAACGATCTGACAGCATCTACAAAAACTGACCATATCTGCTACATTCGACGGCTCTGTAATCCTCTCTTAAGAATATACACGACAGAAATGCAAATGTAAGTTCACCACAAAGCATGTTAAAGAATGTTTATAGCAACAACTGTTTGCACTATTCAAAACCTAGAAATGTCCCTCTTCAATAGACACAAAGGTATAGCTACACAATGGAATACTCTAAGGTAAAAAGAATGTACTTTATATAACAGAATGATATGAGTGAATTTCAAGTGTAATGCTGAGCAGAAGAAGCCAGATACAAGAGAGTGTGTACTGAATAAGTCAGTTGCGTCAAGGTCAAAAAAAGGCAAAACTAATCGATAGTATTTAAAGTCAGCCCCTGAGAGTCTTAACTGGAATTCCAGGGACTTTGGAGAGAGTAGTTTGGAAATTACTAGTTTATAGGGTAAATGGGAAGTGCCCCCCACATCTGCTTGATCATTTGGATTCTCAAAGGAGCTTGTTCATATGTATAGGACCCATTAAGACTTACTAATCAGAATGTCTGTGGTCATGGTGAAGGCTTGGATATCTATATGTCTAATCAACAGTCCTGATCATGTGTATGCTGAGGCAAGTCTGGAAAATGCTGCTCTGAAAGCTCTCTTAGAGCAGTGGTTCTCAGATTTCAATGGGCAGAGTCAGTGGCGTGCTTCTTTCAAAGGCTCATGGTAGAGCCCCATTCCATAAAATCTAAATCAGTTCTTGTAGGGTAGACTCCAGGAAATATGAATGAACATTATTCTGGGAAACACACCTTAGAAGTTATATGATCACAGCCAAGGAAAGTCAGATCCTAAGAGGTTGAAGAACTACATAAGGTCATAACGCTATGGTGGGACCAGGAATGGAACTAAAGTCTCCTGACTAATAGTTCAAGACTCCTTGTACAACACCCCTCTCTATCCATGGCTACCCATTTCTAGTCTTTTGATTGGAGACTGAACACATGCTATGTGTTCTCTGATTTAACTTCATCAGGAATCTGTTACAAAATCAAATTTCGCATTACACCTCAAACTACATAGAGACAAGAACAGAGAAATGGCAAAACTCTTTAGACAATTAGAAAATCTATCCCTTTCAGAGACACTCTATAGATTATCCATTTTCCTCTTCCTCCTCTTTTGCTGCCACAAGCAGAAAGCCTTCTGTGTGGTATTTTGCTTTCTATGTTGTAAGAAATAAGTAGATAAAGTTTATAAACTCACTGGGACACAGGTCAAAGGTGGAGTGGCCCTTAAAGATAGATCATTAGTGTACATATTATTTATTTTTGAAAGGAAATCCATAAAAGAAAATTCTCCCTCATTCCCAACAGGGATTTTTAGGTTCATCAAAATCAGTCATGGAGGTTATACCTACTGAAATGATGGACAAAAATATTTGTTGTATTAGAATTCTGCTACATCACATAATTAAGCGATCTATGCTTTTCTTTTAAAAATATTTTTCCAAGATGCAGAGGGTCATAACAATAAACATATACTATCAAAACTAATGTGAAAAAAATAAAGGAAATACCTATGTTGGTGAGCTGTCGAGGAACTGGAGCTCTCATGCATTGCAGGTGGAAGTATAAATTAGTACAAACACTTTGTACAATTTTAACTGTACAATTAGTTTTAAACGTATGCATACCTTATGATGTACAAATTCAGCTCTAGGTAAATGCCCAGTAGAAATGCATATATGTGTTTACCAAAATAACGTGGATAAGATATTCATAGCAACACTATTCCTATCAGTCCTAAGCTGGAAATCATCCAAATGTCCACTAGTAAAATGGATAAATATACTCTCTTACAGTCATGTAAGAGTGTAAGTCTGGCATGAGAGAATATACGGCTTATGATTCCATTTACATTAAATTCAAGAACAGTCAAAACTAATCTGCATTGTTCAAAGACAAGATAGGCATTACCCTTGGGGGGATAATGACTGCAAAGGGGCCCCGGGAGGCTCCTGGGTGCTGGTAATGTTCTGTTTCTGGACCTGAGTGCTGGCTACAGAGATCTTCAGTTTGTAAAAACTCAAGCTGTTATACACTTCTGAGTTGTGCATTTCTGTGTATGTATATCATGCTTTGAAAAGTTACTTTTAAAAGGCAAATAATACACATGTACAGTGTACTACAAGTGAAGGTCTTACAAATGCATTGCTGAGATACTTGCTTCTACATAATCAAGGCTTCTCTGGGCCTTGATTCTCTCTGAATATCTGCCTTGTCTCTGGAAGGTCAGTTGGGATACACATCCATGCTTGTAACAGCAGAACGTTGGGCTTGAGAATCAGATAGATGTTGGTGCAAACCCCTGTTGGGTCTCTTCTTAGATTTGTGATCTTGAGGATGTTAAGCAATTTATTTGAACTTTCTTTTCCTTGTGTGTAAAATAAGGATAATATCACTGACCCTGTAGTAACCCTGAGAGGGTGAATTGAAATTATTGAAATACTTAGTATATGTCTGACAGAATTGGTGCTGCAAATTGTAGTTATTTTGACACGGAGATGCTTATGGAAATATTTCTGTCTACTTGCTAATCTCTGCCCTCAGTGAATACATTTACCTCAATTAGCCATCCCTGACTTGTGTGAGGGGTGTTTCTTGATGTTCCCATACTGATACTCAATATTCAGACTTCCCAGCAGTTTTCAAACCCTCATGTGTTTTGGCATCTATGTGGAAAAATGCAATGTTTTTGTCTCTGAGTTTTTTTCCTTTCCAGTTACCTCCCTTTGCATTTACATTTTCAAAATTGTTTACAGTGCTAAACTTTTGCTTAGAGTCACCACTAATGAAATTACTGTTCTCTGGGAATCAAAAACCCTCTTCCTAATGGTGCTGCCTGATCTAATGCTTCATAAACACGCTGTTGCCTCTGAAGAGAAAGAGCGTGAATTGCCCAGCACATGGAATCACCTCTTACTCAGGGGTCTCAGCTGCATATTTGTTTAACCTGGTTCACCTCAAATACTGTGTGCATTTCTACCGTCACCTAAATGACCTTTCCTATTTTTTTTTCACTTTTCATTTGTATTTTTAGAGTGCTTCTCAAACATTCACTGCCAAACCTCCTGGCTGCCAATAAAATAGGTCAATGTTATTAGCCCCATTTTACAGATGAGGTTAAGAGTTCTCAGAGGTTACAAGTGAGTTAGTGGGAAGGGAGCTGGCAATTGACATTTTCTTGGATCTACAATTTTATGTTATACAGGTTCCAGGGCTACAGGGAGAACGTTCCCTGCTCTGTGAAGAACAAACCAGAATGGCTGAGGGTAACACTTGACTAAATCAGAAACTTTTCCTGAACACATTTTGTTATAACGGCATCTGCAGTATTACATTTCTAAGACAATTGTATTTTTAATGTTTTACTACCTGTAATTTTACAACTAAAATATCTGCTGATCGATCTATATCCACCTCCCCATCACATATCTAGCTACCATTCTCTCTCTAAATATTTGTCACTTTTAAATTACAGAATACTCATTCAATAGAATCTTAAAATTCCTAAAAGCTAATTATTGGAAATTCTTTACAGTTATAAAGTGGTAACATAAATAAGGAAGGCTATTAGTTC
Organism: Hippopotamus amphibius kiboko; assembly: GCF_030028045.1. Taxonomy (NCBI): domain Eukaryota; kingdom Metazoa; phylum Chordata; class Mammalia; order Artiodactyla; family Hippopotamidae; genus Hippopotamus; species Hippopotamus amphibius. Next base: position 83,608,185 of record NC_080198.1, read on the forward strand.
TGACTAGATTTTACTAAACTTCTGGGAAGAGGAAGGAGAGACTGTGGAAAAACAATTCAGCTTTCCCCACCCTCCCGAAGGTGGCAGTTTCCCAGGCTGTCTCTCCCCCTCTTTCCACCCCAATTCCAGGTCATGGAGGGGACCTCAGTTACAGGGAATGGGGTCACTGTATGTCAATATGGAGAACATTGCTTGTTATTGGGATTTTTTCTGAATTAACAGTTGTGTTTCATTTAGTTATGTGCTTATTTAAAGATGTTCAGTTGAATGTGGTGATTTCAAGCCTTGTAGTTTGAATGGAAGATCATGAACATGGAGCAAGAACTAATTTAATGTTTTTATTTGAAGCTGCCTCAGGTATCCACTATAATAATAAATGTTTCAAAAATCTCTGTCAGAATCTTTGCCCTCCAGATATGCAAATTAATTAATTAAGTGTGAGGTAATAATGTCATGATCTGATGACAAAGCTCTGGAAAACCCAGCATGTAATGTAAAGATAGATTGTGTTTCTATGTAAAATAAAATAAAATAAGGGTGTGTGTGTGTGTGTGTGTGTGTATGAGAGAGAGAGAGAGAGATGTGGGGGAGGGGTGGTAGAAAGAGAGAAAAGAATACATGGCAATATATTTTAAAGTAAAAAATTATTTAAATATAAATTTTGAGTTAGTGTCAAATGTGAAGTGATGGAAACATGTAGATCTTTAAGAAACATGATTTAATGTAGATTTATAGGCATGAAAATAATAAATAAATAACCTTCCTAAAATTGGTACACCAAATTTTTATAAAAATAGATTTGTGTAATTAGTACGATGCTATGAAAGCATTTGAAGGGAACTCACACAGACATTACAGTATATTAATACTTACATACATTAACTATTATATGTATTAGTGCCAAAAAACTAAAAATATAAATAAAAGAAGTTTGTTTCAACCTATCTCCATTAAAATGCTATCATGTTTCTTTAAATATTAAATTGAATATATGTGCTTTAAGAAGATTATGGGAAAACAGTTTCTTAGCGTATAACTTTTTCTTAAAAACTACATTTTATAATATATATACTTAAAGGAAACTTTCTGAAGATTTTTAAACTTGTAATTCAACAATAGTTGGCAGATTTGCTTTGGGCTTAACCTAGGCCAGGATAAGCTGTGCTAACTCTTTCATCATATGTTTTCAGTTCTAATAAAAATGCCTTTTTCTTCATTCAGAAGTCTTGCTGCTTATGCAGAGTCCTTTTGTATTTATATTATGATGGAAGTGATCATTTTACCTCTTTCTTCCACCTCAATGAATCCTCTTAGTTTATTCATTCTAATTTTTATAGAGGCATAAAATATTCTCTAGATTAATGCCAATAGACTCCTTCCTTTTGATAGTGTGAATTTGGGAAAAAATCCATTAAAAAATAAGTGATATGCAAGGAAAGCTGTGGGAAACCAAATGCACTTTTCCTTATTATTTTGTCTTTTATAATATTATAACAATTTCTAGTCATGCTAAATGTGTTTTCTAATTTCTCTAGATGCTGGTGATTCTTTTAATTACTTTTTAAAAGCAAAACTCTATGTCATCAATTTTGTGGAATCTGCTTATCATTGGGCATTAAAATATGGATATTTCCCTGTGGGTCTTTCTTCAGGTTACTGCTGAAAGTGGCCATCATTTCTAATAATATTGATAAATTTATATTCCATTAAAATTAAACCTTTGCTTTCTTCTGAGATTTAAGCACTAAAGGCTAAAAAGATTGTAAAATGTGAGTTACCAGGACATATTCTTGAAGTGTCAGGCAATGACTCAAGTATGACAAATCAGAGATGTAGATGTAATATTTAGGTTGGTGTTTCAAGAGAATGAACTGACACGGAAACCAATTGGTATGTAGACAGCAGTCCACGCAGTTGAAGATTCAGAATTCCATGAAGAACTGTCTGTATTAGTTTGCCAGACTGCCATAGCAAAGTCCTATAAACTGGGTAGCTTAAAACAACAGAAATTGGCTTAGAGTTCTGGTCACTAGAATCAATACTGAGGTGTCGAGGACCAAGGCCATGCTTCATGTGAAACCTGTAGGAAAGTTCTTCCTTGCCTCTCCGGATTTGCTGGCTTCTTTAGCATGGCTTTCCGTGGCTTGTAGATGCATCATTCCAATCCTTGATCTCCACATGCTGCTTTCCTGTGTCTCTTCACATCACCTTCCCTCTGTGTGTCTCCTTGTCCAAATTTCCTATTTTTTATAAGAACACCTGTTTTACTAGTCTCAGGCCCACGAAGACCTCCTCTCAACTTGATTACCTCTGTAAAGTCCCTATTTCCAAATAAGGTCACATCCTGAGATACAGGGGCTTAGGACTTCAACATATCTTTTTAGGGGGAACAATTTAGCCCATAACCCTTTCAATGAAATGGACAGAACATCCAAACCTTCACGAGAAGTGACTACATAGAGTAGGACAAGGTGAAAGGTAGCAAGAATCCTGGGGAAAAGGATGAGAGCTGAGGTTCAATATGTAGTGGTGGAAGCAAGGTTTCACGAGCTGAGCCAGGAGGAGCAGATGGCAGCAACATTGTAGACCAGCTATCCCCACAAGGAAGCAAGTTTTTAAAGACACATAATGCACTTGGTCAGGACACAATCCTCTCATTTCAGTGAGCAATATTATTATGGTACATTGAACATGTCCACAAATTTCTTGCAGCTTCTCCTGACAGGAGGGAGAGTTAATTTCCCTGGGACTCGAATCTGAGTTGGCCTTATTGCTTCCCAATAGGCTGCAGCAGAAATAACACTGTCTGAGTTCCAGAGCCTAAACCTCAAGAGCCCTTGGAGCATCTACCTTCTTTTTCTTGGAAAATGCCCAGGAACTGCCATGGGAGGAAATCAGTTTAGCCTACTGGAGGATGAAAGACCCTATAAAGAAGAATGAGAGGGGCTTCCTAGGTGGCGCAGTGGTTGGGAGTCTGCCTGCCAATGCAGGGGACACAGGTTCAATCCCTGCTCCAGGAAGATCCCACATGCCACAGAGCAACTAAGCCCGTGTGCCAAAAAAACAAAACAAAAACAAACAAGAAGTATGAGATATCCTACAAAATAGAACCAACTACTGAACATGAGTGAGGCCATCTTGAACCTTACTGTGCAAGCAACCTGCAGGTAAATGCAGTCACAAGAGTGAGTATAAGAAAAACCAGCAGAGAACCCTCTCAGCAGCCCACAAAATCATAAGGAATAATGTTTGTGATAATAAATATATATATATTCATAAGGAATAACAAATCTGTGATAATAAATATATATTTATTTTAATATATACAGAAAAGTTTTTATCAGATTAAAAGGAAAAACAAAATAAAGGAATAACTTGAATTAAAAGTAGGGGAGATAGGGACGTCACTGGTGGCACAGTGGTTGAGAATCTGCCTGCCAATGCAGGGGACATGGGTTCAATCCCTGGTCTGGGAAGATCCCACATGCTGTGGAGCAACTAAGCCCATGAGCCACAACTACTGAAGCCGACATGCCTAGAGCCCGTGCTCCACAACAAGAGAAGCCACTGCACTGAGAAGTCTGTGCACCACAATGAAGAGTAGCCCCTGTTTGGCACAACTAAAGAAAGCCCACACACAGCAATGAAGACCCAATGCAGCCAATAAATAATGAAAAAAAATTTTTTAAAGTAGAGGAGATAAAGGGAAGAAAAATATTGGTAGTGTCATAAAATGGAACCAGGAATGAAACCCCTAAAATATTCATACCATAAAGTACTACTGGTGGACCGCAAATCTGGCTCTAAGCTTTCTGTCAGTGAGAAAATAGAATCCTGGTCAGTTACACAGTTTGCAAGAAATATAAGATAAAATCAGAACAGTTGTTAGGAGAAGCAAAATTATTGCTGTTACTAATATGCTACAGAAATTTCTCCCCATGGTCCTCATAAAACCAGCACCATATAATATACTGGCTTATGCCCTCAAGCACACTTTTAGAGTAGGCACAATGACAAGCTTCAGAGTGTTGTTGGCATTATTCTAAAAACATTTCAGCAAAGGCAATTCTATGAGGGTCAATACGATACCATCCAGGTGTGCAGCTGTCCTCTGATTTGACCGAATCTAGTGGTAGATTTTAAGTGTGGAATAATGGATGGTTTCATCTCTTAAGTAATCCTTTCTATATACTGCTTCCGTCTGCAGATCTTTTGCTAGATATTGGGAAGCAATGCATTTGAAATTATGCTTTTTGACAAGCACTCAGAATTCAGATTGTTTATATTCACAGTTAAATATGGACCTACACATTTTAACCAACAGTTGATTTGGTGGGGGGTTTCCATCCCTCATTAAAAAAAAAAAAAAAAAAAAGACCACAGAAGAACCTATACCTAAATTAAAGGCCAATTCTTCTGTACTCAAAGATTAACTAATGGAGAACCCATAGCCTGTTCCAAAATTCTCAGAGAAACACTGTTTAATATATAGACAACTGAGGCCACAAAATAATAGCCTGGACATGTGTTTTAGCTTATATGGTGATTCTTAACTTCCAGGTAATCTCAATAAAGCACCCAGACAATGATCAATTTTGAGCTCTTCTAATAAATAATATTTTGAATTTTTGCTCGATCTGAAATTCTATTAAGGTTTTAGTTCTGCAAAGAAATTTAGAGATCACTTAATCCAATATGATATTTAATAGATAATGAACTTGCATCAAAAGAGGTAAAATCACTTTCACAAGATTTCACTTTCACAAGCAAAAGGGAAAACCCAAGTCTTTCTTCACGTCTTTCATTGGCTGCTCTGTTTGTGGACATGTTTGCATGGCCTCAGCAATTCTAAGGAAACCCTGTTGCATCCAACCCATTGTCACCAAAACTGGTCTTCAAGGAGGGAAATTCAGTACTTCAATTCATATTTTTCCTTTTCTTTCCTTTCACATCTGGATATCATATCACAATAAAGTTAATGTGATTTTCACAGCTTACCGTCTCATTACCTGGAGTAAACAGATCATTGCATCATAATATTGCTCTGAGTTCAATCACATGAAGAAATATGACAATCTGATAAAATGCTTCATTCAGTTAACAGGAGGAAAAAAAACATTCTCCCGACCCTCAGCCAACAACATATTATTGCAATGACATACCAAGTCAAGATGTGCAAGATGAAAAATTATTTGATTAGCTGCTGTACTGTGAGAACTTAAACCTATGAGAGCTGCCATGTCCAAGCCAGTGTGGCTCACGCTATATGTCTTGCCGCACTCCTCTGGGACCCTCGGTAACAAAAGCTACCATCTTGCCGTCACTGTCACTTCAAGTATTCAGTCTCTAAAGCTCTGTTTGTTGTTTCATTCTGTTCTATGTCTCCCCTAGGAACACCTTCATTTTAATATAAATAGAGCGTTTCATCATGCGATGGCAAAGAACCATGGAAGGTACAATGATTCTCAATATTACTGGACACCCTGCATACAGATGTATTCCAAAAGAGGACTGAAACAACAAAAAGAAAAAGAAAAAAAACCAAATTTAATAAAAGGGCATCAATATTATTTATCTGCACATAATGCAAACCATATGTCTATAAGAATCAAGAGTAAAAACCATAGGCAAAGCTGTAATACTTGTGTTTGTGGCTATTGCCAGAATATAGGAAGTGGCTATTTAACAGATCCTATAGCTCCTATCCATGTCTTTAAATATCAGATTACTTTCATTGTCTTGCCTAGAATGAGGGTCACCTTTGAATCCCTAGTAATTTTTTTAATATACTAGCATTTCTTTGAATGTAAGACAGTTAAAAATATTTTATGAGAGATGTTCTGAGACATAAAAAAATTAAGTGTAATCCTGGCTTGCCTCGTCTAGATTGACTGGAGGGGAGGGGACAATCATAAACTAAGGTGACTGGAGCAAAGTGTTTTCTTCTCTCTGGGCCTGTCCTTCATGAGACTTCCGGGATGTCTCATCAGCCTTCCTATATCTTCCGACAATCTCTTGGGCCAGTGTTTCTTTCATTGTTATTCCTTCTCTGTGACTTATTTTTTCCTCAAATTGTTGTTAATTTATTTGCTTGATCAATAATTGTCCTGGAAAAAATTAGTGAACCAGCTTGGCACTGTTCCTGTCACAGTATCCACACCGCAACCCTGGAGGAGCAGTAGACAGAAGTAAACATCTGGAAAGACAAGACCATCATACACAAAAGGCATGCTTTACAAAGATCCTGAATCAGCTCCTGAATCAAAAGTTAGACCAAGCAAGTACCTTCACTGTCTCCTACCTTAGAGGTAACTTGATGTCTATTTAAAGCCTTTCTTCTCCTCTTACCCCAAAGTTGAGTATCTTATATTTCATTTTGGTTTTTGGTTAGAAAAATTAAATTAGCCTTACATTCCAGTATCTTCTCACCATTTCTCTCAACAGGAGTGCCGGTGGTGTGACCTCATGACCAACGATTCCAAAGTTTTGGGTAAGTCCTAGGCTTTCCCTAGAGGTACTAAAATGCTAGTGGTTATCATTCAAACTAAATTGTGTTTTGTCAGATTTTTAAAATATTTGGTATCTCTATTGTCCAAAGCATGTATAATTCAGTTTAATTACCATTTCCCAACACACATATACATACACACTCAAAAATCCTGTATGACTCGTTGATTTTTTAACAGTGCTTTTCTGCTTATTTGGAAAAGAATAGTTTAACATTTTTCTCTTTCCCTTCTACCTACCATGACATTTTAAATAGAAGGGAAAAAAATGTATCACATATCCTTCTTTATTTATGTTGTACTTTAAGCCAGTCAGTGTAAAAGTCTAGGGAGAAAAGCAATGTGGAGTCTAGCAATTTTGCTTTGCTTTGTTTAAACAGGTATTAACAGAGTCCAAAATGGTAGAGCAGAAGACAGCGGAGATAAGTATTATTTATAGAATGCTGACAGTATTGCAAAATTATTTTCTTTAGTTTTCACCTGGATACTTCTGAAGAAAATTTGATTGTATTATGCTAGACTTAAACCACATAACTGGTCATAGGAGGAGCCAGTGCTCACATCCAGATTCTATAATTCTAGAGCCTGTGGTTTTTCTACTATACTACACTTAACCCCACAAAACAAGAAATGAATCATAACTCTTTCTCCTTAAACATTTAAAAAAAATTAACAGAATTGAGTAAAACTTAGCATAGAATATGGTCAATTGTTTACTCCATATTATGTATTTTGTAAGCTACCACTTCTTCCTCAGCAGGAATAGATGCTTTTGAGTCCAACTCCCTCTGAGGTTTCCAGTTTAAAACAATCCTTTATCTTTCTACCTATATGACAACATTCTTATAATAATTTTATTAGATATCATATGTGGTATAATAGAAAACATAGGAGAAGAATCAAGATGGCAGAGTAGGAGGACATGCGCTCACTCCCTCTTGCAAGAGCACCGGAATTACAACTAACTGCTGAACAACAATCGACAGAAAGACACTGGAACTCACCAAAAAAAAACCACCTCACATCCAGAGACAAAGGAGAAGCCGCAATGAGACGGTAGGAGGGGCGCAATTGCGTTAAAATCAAATCCCATAAATGCTGGGTGGGTGACTCACAAGCTGGAGAACAGTTATACCACAGAAGTCCTGAGGGTTCTGAGCCCCACATCAGGCTTCCTAACCTGGCGGTCCAGCAATGGGAGGAGGAATCCCCAGAGAATCAGACTTTGAAAGCCAGCGGGATTTGATTGCAGGACCTCCACAGGTCTGGGGGAAAAGGAAACTCCACTCTTGGAGGGCAAAAAAAAAGTGTGCTCACCAGGACCCAGGGGGAAGGAGCAGTGACCCCATAGGAGACTGAACCAGACCTACCTGCTGGTGTTGGAGGGTTGCCTGCAGAGGTGGGGGGCAGCTGTGGCTCACCAAGGAGACAGGGGCACTGGCAGCAGGGGTTCTGAGAAGTGCTCACTGGTGTGAGCCCTTCCAGAGTCCACCATTAGCTCCACCAAAGAGCCTGTAAGCTCCAGGGCTGGGTCGCCTCAGGCCAAAGGACCACCAGGGTGGGAACACAGCTCCACCCATTGGCAGACAAACAGATTAAAGTGTCACTGAGCTCCACCCACTAAATCGGATTAAAGTTTTACTGAGCTCCACCCACTCAGCCCAACCCACCATCAGAGTCCCTCCCATCAGGAAGCACCCACCAGGCTCCTAGACAGCTTCCTCCACAAGAGGGCAGACAGCAGAATCAAGCAGTATCAGCAATATTTCATCTTGTGGAACTGAAAATCACAGCCACAGAAAGACAGAGAAAATGAAAAGGCAAAAGACTTTGTACCAGATGAAGAGACCAGAAAAAGCACCAGAAAAATAACTAAATGAAGAGGAGATAGGCACTATTCCAGAAAGAGAATTCAGAATAATGATGGTGAAGATGATCCAGGACTTTGGAAAAAGATTGGATGCAAAGATCGAAAAGTTGCAAGAAAAGTTTATGAAAGACCTAGAAGAATTAAAGAACAAACAAACAGAGATATGCAACACAATAACTGAAATGAAAGATACACTGGAAGGAACCAATAGCAGATTAACTGAGGCAGAAGGACGAATAAGTGACCTGGAAGACAGAATGGTGATAATCACGGATGTGGAAAAGAATAAAGAAAAAAGAATGAAAAGAACTGAACACAGCCGAAGAGACCTCTGGGACAATGTTAAACGCACCAATATTCACATTATAGGGGTCCCAGAAGGAGAAGAGAGAGAGAAAGGACCTGAGAAAATATTGGAAGAGATTATAGTTGAAAACTTCCCTAACATGGGAAAGGAAATAGCTACCCAGTCCAGGAAGTGCAGAGAGTCCCAGGCAGGATAAATCCGAGAAACATGCCAAGACATATAGCAGTCAAATTGACAAAAATTAAACACAGAGAAAATTTATTAAAAGCAACAAGGGAAAAACAACAAATACCATACAAGGGAACTCCCATCAGATTAACAGCTGATTTCTCAGCAGAAACTCTGTAAGCCAGAAGGGACTGGCACGATATATTTAAAGTGATGAAAGGGAAGAGCCTACAACCAAGGATACTCTACCCAGCAAGGATCTCATTCAGATTTGATAGAGAAATCAAAAGCTTTACAGACAAGCAACAGCTAAGAGAATTCAGCACCACCAAACCAGCCCTACTACAAATGCTAAAGGAACTTCTCTAAGCAGGAAACATGAGAAGAAAAGGACCTACAAAAACAAACCCAAAACAATTAAGAAAATGGTAATAGGAACATACATATAGATAACCACCTTGAATGTAAATGGACTAAATGCACCAACCAAAAGACACAGACTGGCTGAATGGATACAAAAACAAGACCCATATATATGCTGTCTACAAGAGACCCACTTCAGACCTAGGGACACATACAGACTGAAAGTGAGGGGATGGAAAAAGATATTCCATGCAAATGGAAATCAAAAGAAAGCTGGAGTAGCGATACTCATATCAGATAAAATAGACTTTAAAATAAAAAATGTTACAAGAGACAAGAAAGGACACTACATAAAGATTGAGGGATCAATCCAAGAAGGAGAGATAACAATTATAAATATATATGCACCCAATATAGGAGCACCTCAATACATAAGGCAAATGCTAACAACTATGAAGAGGAAATCAACAGTAACACAATCACAGTGGGGGACTTTAACACCCCACTTACACCAATGGACAGATCATCCAGACAGAAAATTAATAAGGAAACACAAGCTTTAAATGACACAATAAATCAGCTGGATTTAATAGTTATCTATCGGACATTATATCCAAAAACAGCAGATTACACATTCTTCTTAAGTGCACATGGGACATTCTCCAGGATAGATCACATTTTGGGTCATAAATCAAACCTTGGTAAATTCAAGAAAATTGAAATTGTATCAAGCTTCTTTTCTGACCACAATGCTCTGAGATTAGAAATCAATTACAGGAAAAAAACTGTAAAAAACACAAACACATGGAGGCTAAACAATATGCTACTAAATAACTAACAGATCACTGAAGAAATCAAAGAGGAAATCAAAAAATACCTAGAGACAAATGACAATGAAAACACAACGATCCAAAACCTACGGGATGCAGCAAAGGCAGTTCTAAGAGGGAAGATTATAGCGATACAATCCTACCTCAAGAAACAAGAAAAATCCCAAATAAACAATCTAACCTTACAACTAAAGAAACTAGAGAAACAAGAGCTAACAAAACCCCAAGTTAGCAGATGGAGAGAAATAATAAAGATCAGAGCAGAAATATATGAAAAAGAGACAAAGAAAACAATAGCAAAAATCAATAAAACTAAAAGCTGGTTCTTTGAGAAGATAAATAAAATCGATAAACCTCTAGCAAGACTCATCAAGAAAAAGAGGGAGAGGACTCAAATCAATAAAATTAGAAAGGAAACAGGAGAAGTTACAACGGACACCACAGAAATAAAAAGCACCATAAGAGATTACTACAAGCAACTATATGCCAATAAAATGGACAACCTGGATGAAATGGACAGATTCTCAGAAAAGTATAACCTTCCAAGACTGAATGAGGAAGAAATAGAAAATATGAACAGACCAATCACAAGTAATGAAATTGAAACTGTGATTAAAAATTTCCCAACAAACAAAAGTCCAGGACCAGATGGATTCACAGGTGAATTTTATCAAACATTTAGAGAAGAGCTAACACCCATCCTTCTCAAACTCTTCCAAAACATTGCAGAGGAAATAACACTCCCAAATTCATTTTACGAAGCCACCATCACCCTGATACCAAAACCAGACAAAGATACTACAAAAAAAGAAAATGGCAGACCAATATCACTGATGAATTTACATGCAAAAATCCTCAACAAAATACTAGCCAACAGAATCCAACAACACATTAAAAGGATCATCCACCATGATCAAGTGGGGTTTATCCCTGGAATGCAAGGATTCTTCAATATACACAAATCAATCAATGTGATACACCGCATTAACAAACTGAAGGATAAAAGCCACATGATCATCTCAATAGATGCAGAAAAAGCTTTTGACAAAATTCAACACCCATTGATGATAAAAACTCTCCAGAAGGTGGGCATAGAGGGAACCTACCTCAACATAGTCAAGGCCATATATGACAAACCCACAGCAAACATCATTCTCAATGGTGAAAAACTGAGAGCATTCCCTCTAAGATCAGGAGCAAGACAAGGATGTCCACTCTCCCCACTACTATTGAACATAGTTTTGGAAGTCCTTGCCACAGCAATCAGAGAAGAAAAAGAAATCAAAGGAATTCAAATTGGAAAAGAAGAAGTAAAACTGTCACTGTTTGCAGATGACATGATACTATACATAGAAAATCCTAAAGATGCTACCAGAAAACTACTCGAGCTAATCAATGAATTTGGTAAATTTGCAGGATACAAAATTAACACACAGAAATCTCTTGCATTTCTATACACCAACAATGAAAGATCAGAAAGAGAAATTAAGGAAACAATCCCATTCACCATTGCACCAAAAAGAATAAAATACCTAGGAATAAACCTAACCAAGGAGGTCAAAGACCTGTACTCAGAAAACTATAACACACTAATGAAAGAAATCAAAGAGGACACAAACAGATGGAGGGACATACCATGTTCTTGGATTGGAAGAATCAACATTGGGAAAATGACTATACTACCCAAAGCATTTTACAGACTCAATGCAATCCTGATCAAATTACCAATGGCATTTTTCACAGAACTAGAACAAGAAATTTTATGATTTGTATGGAAACGCAAAAGACCCCGAATAGCCGATGCAATCTTGAGAAGGAAAGTCGGAGTTGGTGGAATCAGGCTTCCTGACTTCAGGCTATAGTATAAGGCTACAGTGATCAAGATAGCATGGTACTGGCACAAAAACAGAAATATAGATGAATGGAACAGAATAGAAAGCCCAGAGATAAACTATGGTCAGCTAATCTATGACAAAGGAGGCAAGGATATACAATGGAGAAGCGGCAGCCTCCTCAATAAGTGGTGCTGGGAAAACTGGACAGCTACAGGTAAAAGAATGAAATTAGAACACTTCCTAGCACCATACACAAAAATAAACTCCAAATGGATAAAAGACGTAAACAAAAGGCCAGACAGTATAAAACTCCTGGAGGAAAACATAGGAAGAACACTCTTCGATGTAAATAACAGCAAGATCTTTTTTAATCCACCCCCTAGAATAATGGAAACAAAAACAAAAATAAATAAGTGGGACCTAATGAAACTTCAAAGCTTCTGCACAGCATAGGAAACTATAAGCAAGATGAAAAGACAACCCTCAGAATGGGAAAAAATATTTGCAAATGAATCAACAGACAAAGGATTAATTTCCAAAATATATAAACAGTTCATCCAACTCAATATCAAAAAAATAAACAACCCAATCAAAAAATGGGCAGAAGACCTAAAGAGGCATTTCTCCAAAGAAGACATATGGATGGCCAAGAAGCACATGAAAAGCTGCTCAACATCACTAATTATTAGAGAAATGCAAATCAAAACTACAATGAGGTATCACCTCACACCGGTTATAATGGGCATCATCAGAAAATCTACACACAGTAAATGCTGGAGAGGGTGTGGAGAAAAAGGAACGCTCTTGCATTGCTGGTGGGAATGTAAATTGATACAGCCACTATGGAAAACAGTATGGAATTTCCTTGCAAAACTAAAAATAGTACTACCATATGACCCAGCAATCCCACTACTGGGCATATACCCAGAGAACACCATAATTCAAAAAGACATATGCACTCCAATGTTCATTGCAGCACTGTTTACAGTAGCCAGGACATGGAAGCAACCTAAATGTCCATCAAGAGATGAATGGATAAAGAAGATGTGGTACATACATACAATGGAATATTACTCAGCTGTAAAAAGCAATGAAACTGGGACATTTGTAGAGACATGGATGAACCTAGAGACTGTCATAAAGAGTGAAGTGAGTCAGAAAGAGAAAAACAAATATCGTATATTAACACATATATGTGGACTATAGAAAAATGGTACAAATCAACCGGTTTGCAAGGCAGAAATAGAGACACAGATGTAGAGAACAAACATATGGACACCAAGTAGGGAAAGTGGGGAGAGTTGCGGGGGGCAATGAATTGGGAGACTGGGATATCAAATTGTACACTCTAAATATATGCAGTTTATTGTAAAAAATAAAAAAAATAAAAATTAAAAAAAAAAAGAAAACATAGCTAGAATATTTTTTAACTCTTCTCATCTAAAGGTAGAATCCTTTTATCTGGGCTGGCCTTGTGACTTGCTTTGAACAGTAGAATGTGGCAGAATGGAGGATTCTAGAGCCTTAGCATCAGAGGTCCTGAATTATGAGACCACATGGAGAAAGAGCCCCAGCCAAGAGGCTGCATCAAGGCCTCAGATATGCACTGAGGTCATTCAGACACACCAGCCCCAGTGGAGCTGCCAAATGATAGCTGCTGCGGGGCTGCAGGCAAGATCAACAGAAGAATTAGTCAGCTCAACCCAGCCAACCTGTAGAACTGCGGAAAATAATAAATCATTGCTATTTTAAATAGCTAGTCTTTGTGGTTGTTTTTTACGTAGCAAAAATTAACTGACATAAATTGGTAAAGAAAAGGACTTTGGTATATAGTAGGCACTCAATAAACGTTAGCTCTGATCTTTTATTTCTCTATTTGCTGTTGCTGTACAAATAAATTGTAATTATTTATTGATTTAAAACAACATAAATGTTTATCTGATCTGTGGAATACCATCAAATAGACTCAGTAAACATGGCTGGCATATAAATAGACTAAAAGGTTTAGACATTTTTATTTGTAACATAGATGTGATTTTATAATGTGAACATAGGCAGTATGTGCAATTTATAACTATCCTAGTCAGGGAGGAGGAGAGAAAAAGTGTGTTAGATGAGAAAAAATAATGGGGTGAAAGAGTTGATGCTATCAGAGAGAGCAATTTTGTTTGACAGATTCAAAGTTCATACATGGAAATATGTGACAAATAAAAAATGCAAAAAAAAAATGAGATCTGTTATAGCTAAAAATAACTTGAGATTTTTTTTTATTGTTAAACAAAATGGAGTATATTTTCTCCAAACTATTCCACGAAGGTAGTTCCTGGAAATACAGGAAGAAGGAAAAGAGGAAAGAAAATAGACAAGAGAAAAAGGCAGGAAGAAAGAGTAAAAGTTGATCTGTTCCTCCGGGAACACTGTCCCTCTGTCTGAATGTTGAACTAAAGTGCCTCTGTTCAGCCCACCAGCAGACAATCTGCCCTGCCCACCTGTGTGAATGGCTGAAATTAACATACCCCTCACTGAGGCTGGTTATTCCCAGAGATCTTTTTGTAAGACTGATGACCCTTTAACTTTACTTCCCCACAGCCCCTCCCTCTCTGGTTCTATAAAACAAACTAGCATCCAGACCCCAATGAGATGTTTTTTGAGGATACGTTAGTCTGCCATCTTCTCAGTTTGCTGGCTTTCTGAATAAAGTCGTATTCCTTGCCTAAAATAAATAAATAAATAAAAAAGATGATCTGTTCCATTCCACAGTCTCCTATCCAATTAGGAAATGCTGTATCTTATATTGACCTTCTTCTGGTAAAGTCATACCTAGGATACTAAACCCTGGGAAGTCTCTCATGAGGAAAACCTACTTAACTTTATTAAAGACAAGGGTTTTCAAATTTAGTGCATAAGAGAAATTTTTATTGTTATAACTATTAACATACTCAAGGATGCACACTAGGGCACTATTCTTCAAACTGCAGTTCATGAAACCATTACTAGTTTGTGAAATCAATTTAGTTAGTGTGGTCTTCAGGACCATCACTTCAAAAACATGAAATAAAATAGGTTCAAATTGAATAGAACAGACCAGAGCGTAATACACATAGAAAAGCTACATTTTGTTTCATGAAATGTTTCTTTCTGTTGTGTGTGTGTGTGTGTGTGTGTGTGTGTGTGTATGAATACGTATGCATATATGCATGTAATTGGCTGTATAGTAAAAGTATTTTTATGAATCAGGATCAAAAAATTTTATGATATTTCTAATTTTTAAATGAATGATACTTTAAAAGTCATCAGGTGATGCCATGAATAGTTTTTTCAAGGAAATAAAATGTCTTTAATGTGTATTAAAAATCGGAAAAAATATAAATTATGTGATTAATTAAATTCTTGAATATATAGTACCATTCTTTCAGTTATGAAAGTTAGATATCAACTTAGAAACTTTTCAGTATCGTAGAATTTAATTATTTTATTATTAACATTAACAGCCTGAATGTTGAATGTTAAAAAATGTAATGTTTCTAAATTTCACTTTTTTACAAACTGTTAACTTTGTTCAGTGATTGATATCATGAATCACCTATATCTATTATTTAGTTATTATTGTTACTCTATATCATCGATTGCTCAATATTTGCTTAGAAGATGGCTGGTATTACCCTAAGCAATTTACATACACCATTTATTTTAATGGTCAACAATCCTATGTGATTATGGTTATTCATAGCCACATTTTACCCCTTGTGCGCACTGCGACTGAGATCATGTAACATGCCCAAAATCACTGCAAGGAGAGCGGGAAGCTGAATATCAAACTTAGATATTTACCATTAGGCATCATTAGGAATGCTCGTTTACTTGAACAGGAATCAAATAACATTGTCATTTCAAACACGCCATTATAATTAAGCTAAACTAAGTCTCAAAATCATTGTGAACGGGACTCACAGTCGTATAAGTTTTGTGTCTGATCCTATGATTCAGACAGATCATCGTCAATTAAATAATTTTTTTCTGAGACTCCAAAGTGACCCTCATATTAGTCTACTGATTTGATAATTCTTTTTCACCAGGTCTGAAATGTCCCTGAACAACACCCATCCCCATGTCTCCCAGGTCTATGCTACCCCTGTGACCCTAGCACCACAGAGCAGAGTAGATAAAATGATCAAGAGTTTGTGGGGAGAGAGTGTTATAAGGGGAAGTATTACATAAAGTTCCTTGAAATATATTGCCAGCATGGAGAGGCTTTGTCAAAGTCGACATGAAGCCCAGTCTTTTAAAAGCAAATGGTCTAAATGGAGAACTGGAAAGCTGGCCATAGAATTTATAATTAGAAAATTTCAAAACAATACATTTAAAATGTGAAAAAGTGTGGCAAGGCATAAGGAGGATTTATATTGAAAAAGAAGTACAAATAGCTCTCAAACATCTGGAAAGGGGGCTCACTTCATTGATAATAAAAAATTCAGGTTAAAATTATATTACACTAAAATACCATTTTCACTTATCAGATTGGCAAAAATCCAAAAGTTGGACAAGCATTCTTGGTAAGACTTTCATACATGGTTCATACACTTCTGGAAGGAGTATGAAATGGAAAAAAAAAATCTCATGGAGATCAATTGGGAAATATTTATCAAAATAACAATTGCATTTACTCTGATTCAACTATGTCACTTCTGGAAATGTACTGAGAGACATACTTGCACATGAGAAAACAATATATGTATAAATTATTCATTAAAGCATCACTTCTTATGGCTAAAGATTGGAAACAACTTAAGTGGTATTAATATAGTAACCTGGTTAAAATAAGTAATTGTGCCTCTATACAGTGGGATACTTTGCCCTTATTTTTAAAATGTCACTTTATGAACACTGAGATGGAAAGATCACTAGGACATATTTTTAAAACAATATATTACAAAGTGAAAGAAATACTAAGGAATAAATTAATACTTTCAAATGGAAGCCAAAGAATTCTACCAAGAACAGCTTGTTCTTTTTCATCAAATATACTTTATCCAGAAATGAAAATGAGACAATATACTAATTACACAACTAGATTTTCACTCATCTTTTATTCTAGAAGCTGTAAGCATATTCCAAACCTTTGCAAATTACTGATAGTCAATTACAGGTACATATACTTCAAATATTTAACTAATAAGTCCACTAGTTGTACTTGTGTATTATCAATGAAACTCTTGTATGCTGTCATTTCTTTTACATTTCTGATGTGGCATGAATTGGACTGCCAAATGAGAATTTCTTTTTACATATTCTTGTCACCAAAACTCTCCTCATACAAACTGCCAGAGCAGTCTACAACTCATAATAACTTGAATACAAATGTGTTTCACCTAGACTAGAAGTGAAATGATTAAGTAAATTATTACTTTAAGGATTTAGAAATATGAAAGACTAACATCTGATCACATTACTATTGTTATTGGTATGTGCTTCTTTCAGAATCATTTCAGCTATTCTGGGAGCTTCATCAATCCTGGAAATAAAATAATAACTATCATTCCAAATTCAGAATAAAGAATTCCAGTTACAAATCATGTGAACAACTTAATATATTACTTCAGGGTTTCAAATTTCCATCATGATTTGTATCTATTAACTGAAAGATAATGGATTTGAGGCAAACCTACCATGATGTCAATCCCTTCTGCTATAATATTTGCAGTATAAGATGAATGTGTCCTTGGAATTATAAAATCTCTCTTTTAATCAATCTTCCTTACTATAATTTTCCTTGAAAACAAAAATGAATATATTCATGTGATTTAGAATTCATCTTGATAATAATTATAGTCTTGCTTATTTCATGATGGTTCAGTGATGCTCTCATTGTTGGCAGAAGACAATACCTCGGACTAAACTCAGTAATCATGACATTTTCTCAGTGTCCTTCAATGAAGGTACCCTGCAGTCTGGTATTTCTCATTTTTAGATTATAACACTATACACGCATCTTGATTATAAGGAATGTCCTATTCCAGTTAGGAATTCACAAAAGGTAATCATGAAGCACTTATGATGAAAGTCATTAGCTCCAGAATATTTTCTAGATATGTTCATAAGGTTGTCTTATGTGTAAGACAATGTGAGAACTCCCTCAAAAGTTTAGACTTAGCAATAGGCACGGGGACAAAAGAAGCCTATGAAAACAAGCAGATTAAAGTATTCATTTTGTCTTCTTTTGCACTGTTTAGAGCAAATTCCTTTTGTCAGAATCTTAGATCAGGAAACGTAATTGCCATAATAAAGCCTATGAGAAACATAAAAGTTCTTGGATTTTCCATTATGTATGTGTTGCCTGGTAAAATAATGTGACTTTATAATTTTTCAGATCTGATAAAATTTATGTCAAAATTACTTTAATCAGGTTCATTGGAATTTGTATGACCCTAATTTTTTAGCATAACTGGAGCAGTTTTTATAGCTATAGTACACGCATTTAGAATAGTGCCTGGTTCAAAGCACATAGTCAAAGACATTAATGAATAATAGTATTAATGTCAGAATAGCAGCTTTGCATTTAGTAGGCAATGCAATGAAGGGACTAGTCAGGAGAGGCTGGAACTAAGGAGCTGGAAAGTAGGTGCACCCACTGTTGTGAGTCACATACGTGAGAATGATGTAGCAATCATTGGAGGAAAGCACGGGAGTCAGACACACTGGAGTTCAAATCCTGATTCCCCCCAGTTCACCAAAGATGTAGGAGTACAATAAATTGAGGGGAAGCTTTGAATTAAGTTATCTTGTAATTTGAGTGTTGTAACAAAGATCAAATCATACCCTGCTTGGGTAACATCTTGTTTGGAACTAAAAAACTCTTAAAAACTAAGCACGTAATAGAAAATGCATACAGAGGCAGCAAAGATCCCAAGGGCAATAAAACCATCTGTTATTAGTGATAGTTTCTAAATACTGCAGTTAGGACCTATATCCCCAGAAGTTCCATTGATATCATATTTAAGCTATACTTGGTATCAAACTGTGTGATAGGACATAAACTGCAAAATCCAAGGGGAGTGGCAAATTCTCAGCAGGGAATTGTTATTCCTTGTAACAAATTGTTTCTGGTCTGGAAATACACAGAAAATAAATGGCAAGAAGCAACTGTCTAGAAATTGGATAACCATAACAGGCCAGATAATCAGACACATTTTCAAAGCCAAGTTGAGAAAATAATCTCAAAAGTGGGTGGCTCCTTCGGACTTCCCTGGTGGTGCAGTGGTTAAGAATCCGCCTGCGGATGCAGGGGATACGGGTTTGAGCCCTGATCTGGGAAGATCCCACATGCCGTGGAGCAGTTGAACTGAGCCCGTGCATCACAACTACTGAGCCTGCCCTCTAGAGCCCTCGAGTCACAACTATTGAGTCCATGTGCCACAACTACTGAAGCCCGTGTGCCACAACTGCTGAAGCCCGTGTGCCTAGATCCTGTGCTCTGTAACAAGAGAAGCCACTGCAATGAGAAGCCCACGCACCACAATGAAGGCTAGCCCCCACTTGCCACAACTAGAAAGCCTGCACACAGCAATGAAGACCCAACACAGTCAATAAATAAATAAATTTATTAAAAGAAAAGAAAAAGTGGGTGGCTGCATGATTCAATGGAAAGTGCACCAAATAGAGTGACAAAAGATCTTGACTCTCCTGACCATCACTCATTAGCTGTGTAACATTAAACAAATCTCCCAACTCAATGTACAGAACAATGCCTACCACGTGGTAGGCACTCAATAGTAGTGGATTGATTGAATTAATAAATAATTCTCCCTTCTAGGGTATGAATTTTCTCAACTTTAAAGTCAATGATCATACCAGCACAATTTACAATAGCCAAGACATGGAAGTAACCTAAATGTCCATGGACAGATGAATGGGTAAAGAAGATGTGGTACACATATACAATGGGATATTACTCAGCCATGAAAAAGAATGAAATAATGCCATTTGCAGCAACATGGATGGACCTAGAGATTATCATATTTAGTGAAGTAAGTCAGATAGAGAAATACAAATATCATATGATATCGCTTATATGTGGAATCTAAAAAATGATACAAATGAACTCATTTACAAAACAGAAATAGACCCACAGTCGTAAAAATAAACTTAAGGTTACCAAAGGAAAAATGGGGGGAGGGATAAATTAAGAGTTTGGGATATAATGGAAAAGAATCTAAAAAAGGAGATATATATATCCAAATCACTTTTCTGTATACCTGAAACTAACACATCATAAATTAACTATATTTCAACAAAAATTTTTTTAAAAAAATTAAAAAAGTAATAAACAGAAAAATTACCTTAAAAAAAAGTCATATGGTCGTATTAAATGACAATTAATGTAACCTCTAGCCCAAACTGTTCCCAAATCTACATGGCTAGAGGTTTCTCAGACATCATAAGGCCCAGATACCACTATTTCAGAGCACTAAAGCCAGAGAGATGGAAACTCATTTTGCACAAACGTGTTTGGCCAAAGAGAACACAATAAAAAATAGGTCCAAATTGTGTGAACTGCCACCCAGCAAAGACTTGTTTTTGTCTTATTGCTGAGCATTGAAGATGGCTTCTTATTTATTGGTCTTTGCAGGCACATTACGTGAGGCCAGCCTTAAAGCCTCAATTGCATAATTTTGAAAAATAGGAACTTAGGAACCTGCTTCTAGTAAAATAAGAGCAAAACTTTAAGTGTTCATGTGTTTTTATTTTTCTTCACTTTATTTGGATAGTTCATGTATCAACCTGGCTTTCATTCCCTCTCCTTTGAAACCATAATATTTATTTTCGTTGAAATCATTTTCTGCTTGGTATGAAAATATACTTTAGTAAGCATTAATACTCGTTAGGGGTTAAGTTTTAATGAAATTTTAAGGCAAAAAAGTCTTAAATCCAGCATGATTCACTTCAAAAGCATAGGTCAAATTTCACACTCCTCAGGGAAATCTTTTTCCCACCATTCCTTCCTTTACTCCTTAAGTATTCTGACCTTCCATTAAAATTGTAATATTAGGTGCCACCTAAACAAATAGCTTTTTCCTAGCCTCTATCTAGTCTCTTTCCTTCTCTTACTTCTTCCCTCACCTTCCTTCCCATCTCCACCACCCTATCTTCATCACTTTGTCCTTTCATTCTTTTTTCAAGATTCTAAGAATGCAGGATTTCTGGAGCCCAACTGCCTGGGGTCAAAATTAAATCCAACATTTAGTGGATGAGTGACCTTGAGAAAGTTACTTAAACTCTCTACAGCTCAGTTTCTACATTGGCAATTGAGAATATGTACGAATGGTACCCACCTCAAAAGGCTGTTGTAAAGATTCAGTGACTTAATATATTTAGAATATTCAAATCATTATGCTGTAGCCCTTCAACTTACACAGTGCAGTATGCCAATTGCATTTCAATAAAACCGGAAAAAATATGTTTACCATATTTAAAGTCATGCTTAAACCATACCAAGTTCACAATGGATGTCTACTATTATTGTTGCTATTATTTTACAAATGTTTACTTGGCTCCCCAGGCACCTTGTTCCACTCAAGATACCACAGAGTCTCTCTTTCAAACATCTTGGGTGTTCTTGAACTACTTGCCACCTTTCTTGCCTCAGGTCATATCCATACATATATTCAGATGATCAAGAAACCGTATAAGCGTAATCTACCTCCACCCACTCCCTCACCCACCCGCACCCTATCCTGCTTGATTGTCTTAGGAGAAGGGAAAGCATGCTCTACATCTGCCTTCAACAATAAACCTGCAAGGAAATAGCTATAACTCACAGCCATGTATCTATTTGTGGCTCTGTTTCTTTATATCACCTGTGTTAAAATATCACAATATTTCAGCTGTTAATTGAAGCACTCTGGCGTCTTGAGTTATTTTTATAGTCAACTTGAGATGACATGTGATAGTTCAGATTAATGGAAGCTGTGAGTCAGAAATTCTGTCTCTAGTTATGGTTATAACTTTTAACATGTGCTAACATGTGATATCTGTAGATCACGTGACCTGTAGTTATTTCTAAAGTGGGTATTTGAAACACCGAACTTTTGTCATGGTAACACTTTGTGCTAAATGAAAGCAACACTTTAGTCTCTCGTAATTTTTTTCTGGTACCACATGTCTTAATAAAAAGCAGTCATTCTAATGTTTTTCAGATGTCTTCAGCAAACCCAAGGGTATTTAAAATGAGCACATACCAGGTGAAATAGGTTTATCAACCCTTACAAGATTATTTATAAAATGCTGATCATGAGTGAGAAAACAAAGAAAATTGATTTGTAGGAAAGAAAGTCCAACTACTTTTAAAGTTCCTCCAATATGGAAGGAATAGATTCTGTCTAAGTCTCTGAAGCATTCAGGAGACCAATGCACAGTTAGTGTGAAGGCTCTAAGAAGGCAGCCTGGAGATCCTTTTAAGTGATGTGAGCAGTGAAGCTCGTAAAATGGGGCTAATTAGCTGTTTGATGTACTTGACAGAGGAAGATGTATGCAAGCAGAGAGAAAAGACTGCAAACACAGATATCCCTGATTGCATTATTTTCCAAAACTTTAATTAATTTCTTGAGGACTATCTTTTCCATAATTTAAAATGGTTTAAAAAATGTACAACTAACAGGTTCAAAGTGTTTCTTTAGCTAATCACTTGCACTGCAGGAGGCTGAAAATTATAGAGCACATTTTATACACTTTTCAAGCTGTCCAAGAATTCCTTTTACAGGCTCTGGCTTTCATTCTCCCCCTGTTTGCAGACTGGCATTGAGAAATGTGTGGCTTGACGTCACTGGTATGCTGTCCGAAGCCCAAAAAGCCATCCCTCTGCCCTTCGTGGCAGGGAAGGTGTAAGTGCCTTTTGGCATGAAAATGTTCTCTTGGTACATGGGTGTTACAAGAGATAAAAACTGGATACCGGTTATGGGCTCAGTGAAAAAAATACACTTTTCCATAGCTTAAAATACAAATGAGTCTTTCATCTAGGATTGCAAGTTTCTGTAAAATACAGCTCATAAGGAAAAGAAGTTTGAATACCAACTGGGGACAACTTTCTGAATAAAAATTGTGATGGCAGTTTATACACAGCAGCAATCAAAACATAAATATGCAAATAGATGAGTCGTTTCCATTTCTTTTAGCTATCCAAATATAAATTATAAATTTTGCTAACTTTGCTTATTTTCTCCTAGTGAGTAATTTTTGTGTGTGAAGTTTTATAAGAAAGTCATACTTTAAAAGCATTCTGCTACTATTTTCAGGAAAAAGCAAACTTAAGGACTATTAATTTTAAAAAAAGAAAGAATCCACTGAGATTTGTAAGCATGATAACTCTGTCTTATTCTCATAGAGGGCATAGCGTTATTAGAGAGTAATCCAAATTTGCAAAGTTTACTTAGTAGCCAAAAATGGTATTGAAAGGGACTTATATCAGCGGCAACTAAGATACTTGCCAAAATCACGGATGATGCAAATTCCATGAGCTTTTCAATCTCTACGCTGATTTTAGGTGTAAGTATCCACAGGAAAATTCACTCATTCATTTAATAAATATTTATTGAAGACTTACTATGTGTGCCAGTTACTGATGATACAGCAGGAAAGTAAACAGACAAAACTTCCTTCAAGGAGCTCCCATGCTTGTGGGAGTGGGGAGTTTAAACAAACAATATAAATAAGTAACGTAAATGTTGTGTTAGAAGGCCCTCAGAGGGAAGAGAACAGAGCCCGCAGTGTGGGGGCTAGTGGCCCACTGGTGTTTACATGGAAAGGGATGGGGAGATTTTAAGCAGAAGAGTAACAGAATCTAACTTGCATTTTATGACTCACTCTGGCTGCCGTGTTGAGATTGTTTTAAAGTGGAGCGAGAGTGGAAATGAGGAGAGCACTTTGGAGGTTTTACAGTGATCTGAGTAAGATACAGTGGTGGCTTGGGCCACCACTGCCTTGGAGCTCCATGGACAGCTACAAGCAAACAAATGGTTACAATCCTGGGGGCTGTGTAAGGGCAGGCATACAATGCTTTCCTTCTGCGCTTTGATCTTACACTTTATCATCTTCTTCTGGACCAGACTCCATCAATTATCCCAGCCTATCAATCTCTCCCACTCTATGCCTTCTTTCCCAAACAGGCCCAAGCCTCTCTCATTAAAAAAAAGAAAAAAAAAATTTCCTTTAGCCTTGGTAAGTGTCAGAGAAGAGGTGATGTTTGAGTTGAGACTTAGAGAATGAGTAAGAGTTTAGCAGGCAGATAAAGAAGCTGAATCCGGGTGAAGGCAACCACAGCAGGTAGCATGCCATGTCCTGAGGCTCGAAGAGGCAGACACTCAGGGAACTGTGAGTAGTTTGGTGTTGCTGCAGTGTCCTGGGGAGGGAGAGGGAGGATGGGCAGTTTGAGAAGCAGGTTACCGTGTGCCATTGATGCTGATCTCAAGAGTTTGGTGCTGCACTTTACACTATAGTGTAGGGTGATGAAGATGGCTCCCACTGGCAAAGAAGGAGGAAGGTGTTGCCCTGAGAACCTCACTTCACATCAGAGCAGAGGAGGGTAGAGAACTGACCCCATCAGGGGTCAGGTGCCCAATAACAGCAGCGCCTTCTTAGGGGGGCATCATGTAGAATTGGAATCTTTGAGAAGAGGCCCCACTGAGTGGGAGAGAGAAGCCTATTCACTAAGAGGGAGAATTTGTGTTTAGGGATTGGTCTGCCCAGAGCACTTCAGGGGTGGCCTGCTGGCCAGAGCTGGGGCTCCCCTCACAAAAATAACCCACTAATCCTTTTAAAAGCTGCACCAAAAGCCAATAACACAGGTATTTCAAACATAGCTTTGGGGCCTAAATTCAAATTATAATTTTACAAAGAGGCATTGGACTACTTTCGGGGACATTCTGGTGTCCAAAGAAAGCAATTCTGCTTAATAAAATAGTATTTTCTTAGGGCATCCTAAGCTCTAACACAAAGGATTTTCCAAAGGCCCCGGTGAGAAATGTGGGGAGACAATGAGAAATTCTAAACTAAAAAAAGAGTAACAACACGACTAGATGTGTGTTTTAGAAAGAAGCCTCTGGAAGCAAGGTACAGGTGGATTAGATAGCCAAGAGGCCAATTATGTTGAGACCAATATGGGAGCTTTTGCAATCCTTCAGTGACAGAACTGATGGAGACTTAAAAATGTAATGGGCCAGCTCAGACACATATATCATTTTCATATAAATGCAGGCCATAGGTAAGGAAACATTTGGAAATAAACTTTGGAAGAGGGGAACATAACAGTGGGAAATCCTGCTAGCAGTGAACCTCCTTAATAGTGAGAGGCTGAGGACATTAAAGTAGCAATTTACTTGATAAACAATTGATATCTGGAAGGCTAGTGACAGCCTTGTTGCCAGGAGAGCATGGTTACAGTCTCAGCCTGTGACTTTAAAAACTTCACTGGGGGAAAAATTACAGTCGGGCAAGCAGCAGCAGGGCATGGCCTACGGCACAATATGCCGATAACTAAGTCCCAGGGAAAACTGATTTGTGGCTTCTGAGCACATGCGTTGAGAGCCTCTGCTATTGACTAGCTGTGGTTCATCGGGATGTAGATCTATCTTGGCTAACAAGAAAGCGCTAGAGGTCTGCATTTAGCCACTGAGCCCGTCTCCAGAGACTGTGTGCGGCTGTCTTTACCTTCCTACCAATCAACACATCAAAAGCTGCAGAATATATTTTCACTTTCAAAAAATGCAAACTGCAAGCGAGATAAAGTTGCCAAACGAGACTTGAAACGCGGTGAATGATTACAGCCCGGCTCCAGATATGAAGAATAAATCATGTGTGCCCAGCCAGAATTTTCTTACATGCGTCAACAAGAAAGATAACTGAGTGTCTGTATCCACAGGACATCCACACCATATTAATTTGACTAGAAAGGATTAAAACCATTTACCCTGGATTTCTGACTTGAATAATTGTAAGCAGCATACTTGCGCAGCATCTCTCAGTGAAGATAGCTGGTTAGAAAGAAGTGATTAGAATACGCATCTTAGTAACCCCCAAATAATTACTTGGCATGGGCTTTTCGCTCAAGCCATATAGAGCAAGGCAAGAGTACATTTCCTTTTTCATTTAATTTCAGCACTTCCTTCCCTTCCTGGAGGTTTGAGATTCCACTGAAATAGATTTTGCATCTTTAAATGTTTTCTCAAATTATCTGCTCTTTTGACATGGATTCTAATATCACCAAGACCTTTCCTCCCAGATGTTTTCCAGGAAGACTTACTTACAAAAGGTCATTGCTGTTTCCCAGCTTTCAAGGATCATTTAGTTTTGGCACTCTTGGTTTGGGACGTGCGCAGGTGCATGAAAAAGAGAGAAGGTTACCCTTTGGTAAGCTCTAGTTAATTCTCTAAAATGAGTGAAAGGTCACGCTGAGGAGGTAGGCTCCTTTTGCATTTGAAGTAAAAGCCAGTGCTTTAGTTTTAAATTCCAGGTGGCCCAGTAAGGACTGGAATGCATGGTTTGGACTGCTTACCTTTCAGTTACCTCTTAAGGGAGATACCACCTTGATTCACTGAACAAACTAACTCACACCGGCTCTTTGGGGGGTGTTAGCAAGACAGGTGCTGGATTGGCTCTAGGTGCTGTCAGCTCCCTTGTTGGGAGTTCTGCCTGGGAGGGATTCTCTGGCTCCAAAACTCCCTGCCTCAGAAGTATCTCCTCATGGCATTTCTTCCCAACTGCATGGAAAGATTATGTTATCTTACCAGTGCCTGTATCTAGTACATTGCTGGTATATCAATACTAGAACTGCTGGCCTGATGTACCAAAGGGTCTTTTATTGTCTCCCACTTTTAAAAAGGTAAACATTACAATTAACTTTAAACTAAGTAAATGTGATTGTGTGGTGCAGAAACAAACAAAAATCTATGCCAGAATAAAAATCATAGACAAACATAACATACCAGTTTCAAACCTGAACTTTGATTCTAAAAGTTTTTCAATTCACTTTCACCTACCTTCATATTGCAACATAAGTGCCAGGTCTCATTTCAACACTTTTATTAAGAAAATCGACGTTAATTGCTTTCAAGCCCATTCATTCCACACAGGTTCTTAAAAAGCTTAAAAGAATGTCTATTTTCACATGAAGGACTAGACAACACATAAACTAAACTTGCAAGACATGCCATTTTACATACCTTTGTAACATCCGGATTAGACTATGACAGTGCCTACCTCCTGGGGCGATTTTTAAAGACCACCCAGGAAATTCAGCCACTGCAGAATGTAGCAGCACTCTGCTGACTTAGAAAGGGAGACCGTTTCAATCGTGTCTACGCTATAACAGCCACTCATTTATTTAGAGCACAATAAAAGATCTGCGAGACGAAATTTGAGTATTTGGCTTCTTTAGAATGTAGATTCTTGGAGGAACACTTTTACATCCTCTCTCACAGGCCAATATGTTGCTTCTAAAGCAGATCTTGATCCAGTTTTGTGTACGTCAACAAAAGCAGCTCAAGAGCCTCAACAAGGATCTTATTTACTCTGATGCCGTACCTAAATAAAAGTAAAATCCTTAGAGTTAAGCATAAGCCTAATTGCCTAAATAAGCACATTTATTTATTTATTAATTTAAGTAAGTAAAATATTTAAACCTTACTAAGATGTATGATAGGGGTTTCTAAAGGTAGTAACACCCATATAGATGTTTTATGTGTAGCTTAGCAAGAGTCAAAGGTCAGTGGGTTTGAATAGAAAGTAAACTTTTACTTACATTCCTCTAATAAACAGATCACCTAGTCTGTAAGTTTTTGTATTCTAATCTTTGTTCTCTTCTCTGAGACATCATTTCCTCTGCCCAGTGATAGTTGAGGACTAGGCTCTGGACTAGGAAGCAGGGGACTGGTCTCTTTTAATTTGTTGGCATATCAATTAGAGATTGCCTCACTAACCCCACTGGACTCTTAGTAAAATTCCAGTACTGTGTCTTCAAGACATGGCTCCTCAGACATCAAAATGCAATTATATCATGTGCAATTATAGTGCCACACCCAACAACAAGGCCACCCACAGTCAGCATTTCTCATTTATTTGGGGATAAGTTTAGATAAAAGTTAATTTACAAATTGGGACTTAATCTTATTTATATAGTAGAAAAACACATTTTTTTATCTACAATTAAAAACAAACTTATGGTAACCAAAGGGGAAAGGGGTGATAAATTAGGAAGTTGGGATTAACATACACACACTACTATAGATGATGATAGATAGATAGATAGATAGATAGATGATAGATAGATGATAGTTAGATAACCAACAAGGACCTACTGTATAGCAGAGGGAACCCTACTCAACATTTTGTAAAAACCTATAAGGGAAAAGAATCTGAAAAAGAATAGATATGTATATGTATAACTGAATCCTTTTGCTGTAGAACTGAAACTAACACAACATTGTAAATCAACTATATTCCAATAAAAACATTAAATTAAAAAAATCAAAGAAAACAAGGCCAAAAAATCAACTTAATCGTTAAAAGTCATCATTGTCCTTTGAGATATTTTTTAAAGTAAAATGTGCATAATGGTTTAGAGGTAGGAGTTTTGTTTGAGGAGGAGTAAGTTTTTGCTGTGAAGTATCAGGAGAAGGATTTGTCTTATGCTATGTAAGAGGCGTGTGAGGAAACAAGTCTCTTTGATACATGAGCCAATGAGTTACAGTCTTTCTTTTTGTTCTCTTAGACTTGAAGACAGGACTAGATTTAGTTTATTGATGGTAATGACTCAGTTACTCTTCTGTGTTCACCAGGCAACTTGTAAACAATAAGAGTAAAATTGTTTGAAGGAAGGCAGTTTACTGTATTCTTCAGAATATATGGAAATTATCTGAAGAACTTCAAGATGGTTAATAACTGGAAATATTAAAACACATGGAAAACAAAGTATGCGCTTTTTTAATGTCCATTTAGAGGTGTGAAAACATCTTACAACTTATTCAGTGCATCTTTCTTCAAGGCATGCGGTGCCATGCTGCCCTCGGCCAGGGTGACCAGACAATTTCAGACAAACCAGAACCTCTGAGAGTGAGAGGAGGAGCTGTGAGGTCCTGAGGACACATTAAACCAGCACTGCCCCAGGCAAACTTACAATCAGTCCATCTACAAATAACTTCTCGACTCCCCCAAACATAACCCTTTCCCATTGTAAATAATTCATTTCATTTTCATGTTAAACTTATAAACGATTCGATATGCCACTCTACACCAACTAACAATCTTCACGTCAACAAAACAAACTCCCGAATCTGTGTTTTCTCATATTTGTGTGTCATCATTAATAAATATTTTGATTCTGGAAGACAGTAAATAGCTGTGCAGTTGAATCTACTTTTTATAATTTATAATACGCCTTTTTAGATTTAAAAATATATTTCAGAAACATTGTCCGTGCCTATAGTAGCCCCAGAAATTACAAATAAAATGATGTAACAAAAGAAATACCCGTTTCTGAATTTTAACCAATAATAAAGGCAATTTTCAGTCATTTAACTGTGACTAATTAGATCACACATCATAACTTGAGCAACTGTGTGTGTGTGGCTGTGTGCCATGCGTCTGTGAGTCTGTGTTTGTTGCGGGGTAAGCACATGCAAGAGATAAAATTCATTCAGCTTTCCTTTGAGTACATTTTAAAGGCAAATGTAACAGGTTTTCTGCTTTACTGCTTATTTTGAGTGTGAGTGCTAATTCATTTAAGACGTTTTACATATATGCAAGTAAGCTGATATAATGGAAGGAGCCTGAGCTTTGAACTGCAATAGACTTGAACTTGAATCCCAGTGCCATCACTTACTTTTATGACCTTGAGCAAATTGCTAAAATTCTAATTCTCATGTTTTCAGTTTGTAAAGTGGACACTGAAATACCTGTTGTAAGGGTTGTTTAGAAGCGGGGCAACACTTAGCACAGTGCCTGGCCCACAGTAGGCACTTACTAAGTAATTATTTCACATTACCCAGTTTTAGAAAGAGAATAAAGTAAAATATACTATGCTAAACAAAATTTTACTTTACTCAAATGATTCAGAGGCCTTTTCAAGGTCTTACCGTTTTTGGCAAACCATTGCTATCACCATTCACGTTTAATATACCGTAGTTTTGAGTTCTACCTTTAAGAAATACGATTTTAAGAAAGAATGCATGAAAAGTCTTATTTCATTGTTTAGTAGTTTGAGATAATTGCATTGTAAACAAAGAAAGAGAAGATTCAATTTCTTAAAAAATACAAGCCTTTCTTTTTAGTTTTGTAGTCAATAAAATTCTGAATTGGGGCTCCTTAGAAATGTGTTACAAACATTTGTATTATCTTAAGCAAATTAAAAATTCTTTTCTGAGCCTCAGTTTCCCCATATGTAAAATGAAGGCTTGAAACAGGTAATCTTATAGGCCCTTTCTAGCAATGTTATCTTTATTGCTTTTCCTTTTAAGAAACAAACAAGAAAAAAAATCAAAATTATTATTTCATAGGTCCTCAAAAGGCAACTATTTCTGCTGCTTGCTAGTGACAACAGGGAAATAACCAGGAGCTGAAGCACAGCTGATAAAAGGGTATCATTTACCATCTGTATTTTTTCTATGAAATTGTGGTGGAAGGGATAGAATTTGGGGGAGGAACATGAACAATAGTGGGTTTGCCTGACTGAAAAAAAAAAGAAAAGAAAGGAAGAAAGAAAGAAAACCACCATTAATCAAAATGGCCCTGACTAAAACTTCTTGAGAGAAGACTTATCTCGCACCTTCTTGGTCAAAAAATTAAAGGTCGCCAGTACAACCTTTCCCACATGTGCTGCATTCCTCCCCTGCTCAAATCCTGCCTTTCGTGCTGAATTCAAAACTCTTCAGGAAATGACCTATGTTGTAAAAGGAAGATAGGGTTCGATTTTGCCCTCATTTCCTGCAGAAAATATTCAGATGTTCATCTAGGAAAAATATATATATAACATTCGGCCCTAAAAAAAAGAAAATACGGGTTTGAGAAAAAAAAAAAAGCCCTTATTCAATCACAAACACATTGCAGTCAGTAGCTGGGCTTCAGACTACAAATCATAGTGAAAGCCAGCTTCTATCTATCTATGTAACCCATAAAATGCCTTTTTAACTCAATATTGTTAGGAACATTCCAGTCTAGATTTGAAAGGATTTCCCTATTATTTTCGACCCAAAAGATTTAAGTATTAAATAATGACCCCCAAAATAGATACCGCCTTGTTTGTTAAGGAGACCTGTCTTACACTTTCCTAACATTATAGCCAGATTTCACGGTTACAGGAAAACAAAACACACATAATGGAGTGGTTATTAATTCAATAAATCCAGCAGCGCTCATGCTCTGGGCAAAAGGCAAAGTTAAAAGCAGCTGTTCATTGACGACATGTGGGACATGGCCAGGGTGAGGTAGCTGCTTCAGCACGTCATCCACCACTTTTAAGGCTGACTGCACTCAATTTCTTAGACAATCTACACACCATTTTCAGTTCTGTACCTCCATAATTTATCACAACAATACCTCAAGCACACAGATTGGAGGGGGAAAATGAAAGCAATTTACAGTATCGAGATGAAAGTAGCTGGGTGGATAGGGAAGACCTACTATGTAAATCATATCCACAACTTCAAGGAATGTTGACATAATATTCTGGAATTAATTTTTTCCAGCATTCCTATGTAGGTCACACAAAGGTAAATCTAGTTTCTCCTCCCTACCTCTTATATCTGGAGTTGTTTATCAATATGTTAAAGAGGAAATTGATTTTACCTCTCCCTTCTACAAGGACAATAAGAACCTTATGTATAAAACTCACCAATAACAATGAAAGGAATCAGTTGAAACACTAGCGTGCAATCTTTATGTATGTCTCCCAGTTAAAGGTCATGGACGATAGCAATAAAAAAAAAAAAGGCAGAAGCACAGACATATAAGGGAAAGCAATCTGTTTGAAACAGTAGTCTGGATTATTGTGGACTAATCTCATTACGTCCTCTTTTAAAATATGTCCCTAAACTCTGTCTTGGATTCACATAGGTAAACCACGTTGAGGACAAATAGCTTAATATAGAACGGTTTGAGAAATGAAAATTGTATATCATGCTATAATGTGTATTTCTTGTGTGTGTGTGGGACTGTTTCTTTAATGAAAATAGTATGCTGATACGTTCATCAAAAACTAGGTAATTAGTGGGACTTGCCTGGTGGTGCAGTGGTTAAGAATTGGCCTGCCAATGCAGGGGACACGGGTTCAATCCCTTGCCCCGGAAGATCCCACATGCCTTGGAGCAATTAAACCATGCAATACGACTACTGAGTCTGCACTCTAGAGCCCACAAGCCACAACTACTGAGCCTGTGTGCTGCAACCACTGAAGCCATAGTGCCTAGAGCCTGTGCTCTGCAACAAGAGAAGCCACTGAGAGAAACCCATATACCACAACGAAGAGTAACCCCCGCTCTTCACAACTAGAGAAAGCTCACGCGCAGCAATGAACACCCAACACAGCCAATAAATAAATTAAAAAAAACAAAACAACAACCAAACAAAAAACTAGGCAATTAATTATTTCAAGCTCCTTCCCCACACCCCTTTTATTCTTCTCCGGGTTGATTGAAGCAAGACAAGGACAAGCAGTTACAGGGTGTTGAGAAATATTTCAAGAAAGTATCTCAGGACAAAAGTTAATAAACAAAAACCAGAACACTCTAGGAATCTTCAGAAATACTCTGAAGTATTTGATTTCCTGAAGGCATGCAAGCCAGGGGATCGGCCCTTTAGTTTAGATAGTGAAGGGAGAGTAGACCCTTAAAACTGAAAAACTTGTCAGCATACTCATTTGAGAGATTTCTTTTTCTGTAAATTAAATAAATAAAATAATTTCTAGTTTTTTATCTGAAGCAAAAAAATTAATGTATTTATTGTAGATCATTTGGAAAATTAAAAACCCAGGAGTCACTCTGAACCTCCATCTCTAGCTCTCATTCTGTTATCTGTTGTTTGCTATGTGAATTTTACATGTAAATGTACAAGTTCTTTCATATCTTGATTCACCTTTTTCATATAAATGTGTAAGAACTATTTTATATTGAAGATGTTAAAATTTTGTATATCATATGTATGCTAAATATCTCCCCTTTTTTTCTATTTGCATTCACTGTTCTACTAAGGGCTTGACGAATATTATTTATTCCTCAGAAAAAACCCATGTGGTGCTTACTGTGTAATAGTCATAATAATAGTAATAAGGACAATTATTATCATTATACTTTACAGATCAGAAAATTGAGGCATGTAGAGGTTAAGCACCTTGCCCAAGGTCATGCTTAATAAATGGCAGAACAGTTTTATAAAATCCGGATGTGACTTTTTCAAAGTCTTGAACTCTGGGTATATTATCATTACAGGTGTTTTTAATTTTCATGTTTTTATCTGTTTTATGAATTTTTTTCTTTTCACCATGCTTAGAAAGACCTTCTTCACCCTGTGATCAAATTAAAAGTCATCTCTATTTTTCTTCTAGTTCTTTTATTTCTTCCTTTACATTTTATCCCTTTATCTACTTGCAATGTATTTTAGAATATGGCATGAGACATCTTTGTTTTTCTAACTATGTAGTTAGCCAACTAATCTAGGATCACATTTAATAATCCCATGTTTTCCTTGGTGCTTGGAAAAGCTGATTTATCAACATTAGTGGTTTTATGTTTTGGCTATACTGCTTTAATTGTGTGATAAGGTCTAACAGGGTGTTACCCATATGTTTTCAAACATTTTTGCTTATAACTCACCATTTATTTTTTCATATAAACTTCACAAAAGAAGTTCTGAAATATGTTAGAAACATACTCAAGGTTTGGGGGAAAAAGTGCATTAAGCTTATAAATAAATTTGAGGAAAATATCTATTTTCAGGACCAAAGATTAACCTGAATGATAAGATGACTCAATTATTTTTGTTTGTTGGTTTTGTTATGGTTTTGGTGTGAATCTTTAAAACCTTTGGAAGGCTAAATAAATTTTATTTTCTATCTCACTTTGCTAACTGGTTTATCACCCAAAGCAAAGAATTTATGAGTTTAAGCAGAATTGATTTATCCTGATTTGATATGACCCTCTGTTTTTCACTAAAAGATATTATTTCTAATACATTTAATAATTTTAGACTTTAACAAAGATTTTACCATTTGTTACAAGTACAACAATGACAACTTATTTTAAGAGTTACCTGTGGAATTTTTCTCATAAGTGAACATTATGGCCACTTATTTATTCACTCAAATTATTGTTAGGAACCTATGTCTCAGGAATAGTGTTTGTTTGTAGGTTAAAAAGGAAAGAATGATTATAATATCAAATATTAATTAAGTTCAGAATATGTGGTAGACATCATTCTGAGTTTTATTCATTTAATTCACTAAATAGCCCAGTTATTATTATTAGCCCCAGTTTACAGACGAATGATTTCTTTACTTTCCCTTGTCCATACGGCTTATAAGTGGTAGGGCTCTAGGATGTTAATCCATGGCATTGGGACACCAGAGCCCTCGCTGTTACCCTCTGTGCTATCTCTGCTGTCTGGAGCTTCACAATTCAGTGTAAAAGACTAAAATGCAAAGTTACAGTTTCAACTATGTGATGCATACCAGCTATGATAGAATTATGATAGACACAGAAGGGAAGTGCTTAACGACCTGGGAAAGTCAGGAAAGACTTGATGGATGAACTAACTATGAACTACGTTTTGAAGGATCAGTAGAGGTTCCCTAGAAGCACAAGGGAAAATGGGCTATTTTAGCCAGCAAGCAAAGGTAAAGGTAGGAAGGAGAAAAAAGCACAGCTCCTCTGGGGACAGCCAGAGCACAGAGCCCTTGTGAGAGCTCAGGAGATGGAATGGGAAACCTGGATAACACAGTTGCTCCAGGACCCTTGAGCCCCATCAGGACTCTTGGTTGGTTGTGGGAAGGTCTGAACTCACATTCATTTTGTCACCCAGCTGGAAAGTGTCTTATATAGCAGTTCCCAGTACTTAACTATGACATCTATTTCTTTAGAAAAATTATATAATGTTCATAATGAGGCAGTGGCAAGATGGGCAATTGGAGAAAAGAATGAATCTCTATAAATTCATCTCTTGATGATTCTAGAGTTGTCAAGATAATTAAAATGATACCACTGACTAAGTACTTTCACACATACTGTATAATTTCATCATCATTGTAATGCTGAGAGTGGGGACTCAGTCATCTCCATCTTATCAGTAAAGACACTGACTTGAAAATTATGAGAGACTTACTCAGAACTAGAAGTTACCTTAATTAGAATGGAACACATGTCATCTTGTAAACTATTTTAGCAACTCCTAGGCCAGATAACACTAATTCTTATAGTGAAACTGTGGAAAATAAGGAGCAAAGAAAATACAGCTTATGTTAGCTGGCCTTTATACCTCCTCAGGATTCATCACCACAGTGAGCTCAGGTACTATAAGCACACCAGGAAAAACCAATACCGTCTGAAAATTCCCCAAAGCATTTGTTGACCTACAAGCATTTTGTTGAATTGAAGTGTCAGGTCTTTTAGCTAACATGTTTTTTCATTTCCAAAATTGTGACATTTCACATTTCAATCTATAGAGAAACGATAGATTTTATTTAAGTAAAGCAATATTGAACCTCTAGCTAGATTTATTCTGCTGCTTGGGAGATACAGACAGAAACTTGCATTTACAATTTCTCTCTGAAACTTACGATTTAAATACTTTCCAGTTTGCTGCTGCTTTTCAGAAATACCTTTAGCATCTCACATATCTAGTTAAGACAGATATTTGAAATACTTTCTTAAACATTTTATAATTAAATTACTTTATGTATACGTGCAGGTTTGAGAAAAATACGTATATTTGTTAAGTTTAGATAGATTTGCTGGATAGCTCATAAGTTATTTTTAGGTGTTTAAGTCTTATCCTATAGAAAATTCCACTGGGGATTACAAAAAAAGAAGTTAATACAGGGACTTCTCTGGTGGTCCAGTGAATAAGACTCAGAGCTCCCAATGCAGGGGGCCTGGGTTCGATACCTGGTTCAGGAACTAGATTCTGCATGCCGCAACTAAGTAGCTCACATGGCGCAACGAAGATCCTGCATGCAGCAACAAAGACCCTGTGCAGACTAAATAAATAAATAAATATTTTTAAAAATGTGAATACCTTTAAAAAAAAAAGTTAACGCGTTGCTTGCTGAAAGTTTTAGTTTATTCAAACAGTTTGTCACCATTCTGTAAGTTAACTAAAGGAGTACTGTTTTGCAGATAGTGGGAGTCAGGGGTCAGAGGAGGAAGCAAGAAACTATCAGGGTGTGATTGTATCCCCAACAGCAACACACGGCAACACTCACACAGCGCTTACTGTGAGCCAGGTTTTGTTCTCAGCGCTTTACTTAGGACAGGACATTTAATCCTGATAATAACCTAATGAGGCAGTTATTGTCATTGCACCTATCAGGAGATAGAAGCTGAGATGTTAAGTGATTTGCCAAAGGTCTTTGCCAGCTAGTTCATGATGAAGTTAAGATACAGACTCAAACAATACTCTACTCTGGCTTCAGATCAGTAATATAAACAAGGTGAATATTAAAGTAAAGCTTAAAATGCTATTTTGTAAAATTTTCTAACATCTTCTGAGGCTAGATAATTGACTGAAGACTTCTGCTTTTGGAAGATACAGAGACTAAGTCATAAACTAGACCCAAACAATAACATTTGGGTCACTTAAAGAAAAATCTTCTATGTAATGGAAACGAAGCTCTAACCAGCCACCTAATTACTAACCAAAGAAAACTATCCATGGCAAAATTGGATAAGAAGTCAAGGTTGCCCTATGGCTGAAAGCAATTATGACAAACAGAAAGAATTTATTTAAATTATTACTGGTGAAGTAGCTTTTCTAAGTAGCAGGACGTAGGGTATTTAAAATTCATTTCATGTCATCGTTTAATTACTAATGAATTTGCTTTCTTGAGAGTCTGATGACAAAGATCACACCCATCTAATGTCAGTGGAAGGATTAGTCATTGAATTAGTTAATTAAGAATATTACAAAATCAATTTAAATTTTATGATTAGTCTCAGTGTGCAACTTTTTTTATAAGCTCCTCTCCCCTCTTCAAAAATGTTTTTTGGGTAAAGACAAACCAAGTTTAATCCTAATAATATGTTTAGGTTCTGATTCTTAGACTAAACTTTAAAGTCATTTGTTGTTATTTAGCATTTTTCTGAGGATCAGGGCCCTTATAATTACATATGTGTTATATTCCTAACTGAATTGTTTTAGCTGTCAATTAATTGTAAGTACTAAATACTGTAATTATTCTTAGAGAATAGGTGAGTTTTTTCTCACATACATGAGACTATATAAAAGTTTATTTTTTTATTTTTTAGGTACAAAGAGTCCCAGGATTAAAATTCAAGGAAATGAAGGAAAGGTACTTTTCATATGTTACTTCAGTTCTAGAGTTATCTTCATTTCTCTAGTAAACTGGGATATAAAACTTCCACTTTGTTATCCCTCATATAAAAAGAGATGACAGCTGTTAGGCAACTTCAAGTGTTTTCTGCTTTCTTCTTCTTAAGGGTGAGTTGGATCTTTGTCATAGAAGAGATACTTTACTGAAGATTCTTGAACACATGGAAAGATGTGTTATTCTTATTGAATGCCACCTTTTTTTGCCCCTTATACATATGATAAGGCCAAATTTTGTGCAGCCTTAAAGAAAAAAAGGCATGTATTGATGCCTAAATAAAAATTAATCACTACCTAGGTGAATTCTTCTGAAGCTGACCATTGTGGCGCCTCAAAATGTTGAGATGACTTTAGAAGATTCATATTGTACATTTCAAAAATTTATAGTAAGTTAATAATACAATGAGCATTAACAGTTTGAAGAAATAATTTTATGTTATGTAAAATCTTTATCTTATATTTTTATCTTTTTTTATCACAAGGATGTAAATATAAGGGATCTTGCCGCCTGTCTTCCAGACTAAAACATGCCCCTATTTGCCTAAAATTCATCTATACCAGATATCTCCTTTGCAAAGCAAATTAGGATGAAATTAGAAAATTAGGTTTTATGAACTCTTATGGCATGTAAACAAATAAACCAGGTTTTAGCGTGAGAGAGTAATCATTTGGGATATATAGCTGAAGATTAAAATCTCCAATAAGCAGAAATTAATTATTTGATGAAAACACAATTCTGAATTGACACCTTATCAGTCTTATCAAATCAGGTTGCCTTTCTCTTGACACAAGATCAAACTGTATTAGTCTGGATTCTCCAGAGAAACAGAACCAATAGGAGATAGAGATAGAGATGTAGTTAGAGATAGAGATAAATATATATACACATGGACATATATATGTGTACACACACACGTATATACATGTAAATAGAAGTTTATTATAAGGAATTGGCTCACGCAGTTATGGAGGCTGAGAAATCCCAAGACCTGCAGTGGACAAACCAGAGAAACAGAAGAGCCAATAGTGTAGTTCCAGTCAAGTCTGAAGCCTGAGAACCAGAAGAGCCCATGGTGTAAGTTCCAGTCCAAGCCTAAATTTAAAAGCAAATGAAGAATGAAGTTCAAAGACAAGCAGAGAGGGTGAATCCTCTCTTACTCAGCCTTTTTGTTCTATTTAGGGTTTTAACAGATTGAATGAGGCCCGCCCACATTGAGGAGGGCAATGGCTTTACTCAAATTCAAATGTTCATCTCATCCAGAAACACCTAGGCAGACACACCCAAAATAGTGTTTGACCAAATACTTGGGCACCCCATGGCCCAGTCACGTTGACACCTAAAATTAGCCATCACAAAAGTTTATGCTTACAAGGTAATGTGCACATAAAGCCACACACTTAAATGGACATCACATTTACTCTCTTAGCTTGTGCAATGGTATGTGGAGAGAGTAAAAGGAACTTGTCAGTTAGGTCTTTGCTTATAAAGCTTAATGAGATGGTGTGAGCCATCTGTAAATAGGATCTGGTCAAAATTGGGAGGTTTGGTCCACCGGTCATATTTGCACATCATTCATGGAGGTAAAAAAATCACGGAACCATATTTACTCACAAGATACTAGCTGGAATAACTATTTGGTGTTCTACAGGAAGATGCAAAAGACTTTAAATTTATTATTCATTGCTTTATTGTAAGTAAAAAAAGTATTTTCTGAGTGCTGACCAAGGCCAAACCATATAGGAAGTGCTAAGCATTAAGAGGTGTAACAGTTAGCAAGACTTTTAAAGTTGAATTTGCTACGAAACTGAAGCTTTGAGCTGTGGAGAAGTTGAAACAGGAGGATGATGGGGAGAGGAAGTCTAATCATCATTGACTTGATTTTTGTTTATATTTTTATATGAAAATATATAGCACAGGTGAAAGAAGGTGAACACCCATCCTCTCATCACCTAGATTCTATCATTAAAACTCAGTAATCTCAGGGTTCTTGGTCCTGGGTTTGTTTTGTTGTTTTGTTTTGTTTTAATTTTTATTTATTTATTTTTATTTATTGGCTGTGTTGGGTCTTTGTCGCTGCGCACAGGCTTTCTGTAGTTGTGGAGAGTGGGGGCTACTCTTCATTGTGGTCCGCAGGCTTCTTATTGCGGTGGCTTCTATTGTTGTGGAGCACGGGCTCTAGGCTCACGGGCTTCAGCAGTTGTGGTCCGTGGCCTCAGTAATGGCAGTGCACAGGCTTAGTTGCTCCATGGCATGTAGGATCTTCATGGACCAGGGCTTGAACCCGTGTCCCCTACACTGACAGGCAGATTCTTAACCACGGCACCATCAGGGAAGCCCTGGTCCTGGGTGGTTTTTTTTTTTGCTAGTGAATCACATTTTCCTGTTTCTTCATAGAGTACTTTAGGATTGTATCTCACATTGTGAATGTTATGCTGTGAATCCATGGATTTTATTATAGTCCTCCAAAAGCTGTAGATGTTGTTGTCTCAACAAGCAATGCATTTGGTTGGACTCCAGCTGCAAACTCCACCTCAGGCAGCAGCTCCAATCTCATTTCAGTTCAAGCTTTAGCTGGGTTCCTTGGCATCTGTTCTGTGTAAGGGTAGTTCCATCGTCAGCCAGAGGCTTAGGGAGAGTTTAGCTGCAGAATATGGGACATCCTCTCTCCTTTCCAGGATTGTACTCACACTTTCCAGTGACTCTTTTGCCCCAAATACTGTCTTGTTAGTCTTTAGATCCCAAGGACTGCGAGATTTCTTTGGAGTTTTAGTCACCCTAGCTGGTGGCAATTTCAGCCTATCCTCAAGCTAAAAACTATAAAAAATGGAAAACTCATCCTGTGCTCCTCCCTTCTTCCAGATTTCAACTACCCTACAGAAACTACCTGTTTTCCATTCTCTCTCTAGGGCCTTCAGGCTGTGTTTTTGTTTTTGTATTTGTGTAGAGCGTACAGGTGTTATTTGCAAGGACATTTTGCCCATTATGCAATCATGTGACTAACCTGGAAGGAGGAATCACATTCATTGACTCTTGGTCAAAGCACAGTCTTGGAAACTGTTAGAAAATATTGTGGCCAGAGACAGACACAGTAGGTAGAAAAACAAATTGAAAACTCTTACCACGCCCAGCATTGTAAATCAACTACACTTCAATAAAATTAAAAAGAAAGACAGAAAGGAAAAAACCTATTACTACAGAAGGCTGAAGACAGTGTGGATTATACTTGGACTATAGCAGTGGGGAAGTGGACCTTTTCAGTCATTATAAAGGAAAACATAACATGCCTCAAAAATAAATTAGGTATGGGTACTTGAACATAAATAAATGTAAACATAAAGTTGAGGGCTCTCCCAATTCTGTTTTTCTTGAAGAGTTGGTAAGGATTTGGGGGCTAACATAACAACCTATGTTTCTCAGGCAACCCATGTATCTATTATCTGCAACCACAAGACACTAAGCTTTGCTGCTATAGGGATGGTCTGCTTTGTTCACCTCTGTGTTTCCAGTGCATAGTGCAACACTGCTTACATAGTTAGTGCTCAATAAATAGTTGTTTGATCACTCAATAAATGAGGAATGAATGTATAATGGAAAAAACAGATTCTGAAGTGGAAAAGTTTACATTTGAACCCTAGTTCCACCAATGACAGTTTGTGAAAACTGAAACATTTTAGTTAACTTATGCCTTAGTTGTATTATCTATAACATGGGGATAATAATATTATGCTTATTTCAATGGCTTGTGAAGTCGAATGACCTAACTCAAAACAAAATAAAAATGGACTTTTGTTTTCACTATTAATCAAACATTTCTACTAGCGATATCTTAAGCATAAAACTTGCATTTATATAGGAACATATATCCAATGAATATCTTCCTGATGAAGAGTCATGGCTTGTTTTGTTAGAAACCTCATGAGTAAACCATTCAATCTATCAGTCAATAAGACTGGTACCAGAACAATGCAATCTATTTAGAAATATTTAAATAGGCTATTGAATTCTAGACCACTGAAGAAAATCTTTCCAGACCCCGGGAAAACATTTGCTTGATTTGATTCAATAAACCATGGAGACAAATAACTCTTACTTTGCCTCAGTTACATGAATAGAAACTCAGGAGTAATGTGAGTAATACCAATCTTGATATAAAATACCGATGGAAGATTATTTATTAGGAAGCTTATCTATCCTGTTAGGATTATCCATAACTCATCTGATTTATCTAATTAGCTAATGTAATCCTTACAAGAGAAAGGTACTATTATTGCTGTTGTTGTTATTTTATATGTGAGAAAATTGAGGATGAGAGGGGTTTTGCCCCAAATCATAAACCATTAATCAGGAGAGCAGTGATTGAATTCAACAGTGTTTGCTTCCAAATCATACCTGTTCTTCACTAGAACACAGTCTCATTCAATGGAAGACATGAGACAAAGTTTAATCCAATATTAAATATGAAGAAGAAAACCCGGCATTTTATTTGTTTTATTGGCATCTTTCCAACGGCATAAATCCTAATGAACATTTGAAATATAATTATATCAGTTTTATTTGGTAGCCCCCCAAATGGTTAAGTTTCTATACTTTAAGAAAATAAGCTGTACAAACTGTCTTTAGATTAGTGGTTTTTATTTAGTCTAATATTGTGTTGTTGATTGTGTTTTGGAATTCTATTATTGACTGTGATTCACCAAAAAGCATTTATTTTGGGGACATCTTCTCCCTTCCAAATTTAAAGATTTTTCATAAAGCCATATGAATCAGACAGTGGAACAGCTTGTTTTTATGAAGTGATCTGCTCTACTAACATCTCTAATCTTTGCTTTCTTCAAAAGTTGTATTCTATCAATCCCGAACTACAGGCATGAGAGTACGATGCAATAACGTGTTACCATATGTACTGGAAAATAGCATATTTTAACTTATAACCTTCAAAAATATAAAATTAGAAAGAAGAAATTTTTCTTGATCTAAAATTTTCAAGAAGTTGAAGAGAAAAAGAAATTGAAAAGAAGGAAAAAAATTATTTTTCAATAATCTCCAAAAGAAATCATACTGTATGTCTGTCTTGCTGGCTTTCTTTGTTCTGCAATTGATTTATCAATATCCTTATTTTGTTAAAGGAAATGTTGGAAACTTGACTATGAAATATTTCAAATGCCACTAAGCTTTTATTTGGGTATTGACTACAGCTCTTAAAATGAGGTTTGATTCCATTTGACAATTTATCATAGCAGCACCTATTCAGGGAAATAGGCTTATAATATCATTTTACTTATTTTCTACATAATAGAGACCTGGAAAATGTGCAATATTTCTAATTTAAATCACTGAAACATTACTATGTATATGAACATTTAAATGTTGTAAAAAATTTCATCAATCCTATCTTTAATAATAAAAACATAGAAAATTTTAGAGTAGGGTATACATGGCTAATAAAACTGTTTTTTTTCTGAAATATTGCAAGTGTGCCTAAAAATACCTAAGCTAATAGAGTTCCTAGGAAAAAAAATCATAAATAAAGACTAAGTCAAAAGCCATGTTGTGTTACCACCAACTCCAGCAGATACCTGTGGATCAGATTATTACAATGAAGACATTTCAAAGTTGAAACATAAAATTTTTATCTCCAAATTTATATACAACTTAAAATTTCAAAACAATTATAAGATTTTTTAATTAAATAAGTTTATCTTTGAATTTCAAGAGAATTAGTAAATATTATTTAAAGATTTATTATTTTGCATTCTAACTCCTAGAAGTAAAATTAAGGATTTTTTAATTTACTCTTATGTAAAAATTTTAAATTCTACTCTATGTTCACCCTTGAAGTAATTTATATTTACAGTTATAGATACAGCAGTGCATTTATAGA
The DNA here is from genome assembly GCF_030028045.1 of Hippopotamus amphibius kiboko. Lineage (NCBI taxonomy): Eukaryota > Metazoa > Chordata > Mammalia > Artiodactyla > Hippopotamidae > Hippopotamus > Hippopotamus amphibius. The sequence continues at coordinate 83,651,521 of NC_080198.1, forward strand.
CCCAATAGCAAAATCATTCTACATTGTTTCAATAATGAATCAGCCAAAGATTTCCTCAAAGTGCTCAAAATTTTAAGTAAAAAATGAAAATTATAAAACAAATGTGAAATATACAAATATGGACATACTGACAGATAGTTAGAAATAAAATATGTAGATATCTCCATACCTAGGTGTTTATCTATTTGTCTCTATGTCTGTTTGCTGATTAAAGAATCCCAGAAATAAACACAATGGGAATTATCAGTGGTTATAGTTGAATGGTGAGATTAGGTCTGTATTTTGTTTTCTACATATTCTAATTTTTCTGTGAGCAACATACACTCATTTTGCATAGGAAGACATAATTTTAAAATTTATCTTATTATGAGATTGCTGCAGTGAACACTCTCTTATTTGCAATCACATTCCCTTGTGTCTACAGCATGAGTCATGAAGTAAACCAAATGTCATGGCTGAAATCACAGTGAAAAAGTCTTCTGTAAATACCTCTATCATTTTTCTAATATTATTGTGGGAGAAGAAAAAGGAAAGAAAGCATATGTTTAACAATGTCCAAAAAGTGAAAGAATATATTGCAGAAGAAAGAAAAATTGAGAGGAGAAGAGAACCATTGATTAGGTGTTATGTGTCCGTCTCTGCAAGTGATTTTAGTCAACATTCTGTCAACACTCAAACCAGGTCTAAGGATTGGCAGGAGAGTGGGAATTTCATGTTAGTTGAACTGGAGAATTCTAACAAGTCATTTATCTCAAAAAGGCTAATATAACAAATTCTATTGCTCCATTGGGCAAATAGAGTCATTTAATACAGATGGTGCAGATTGTAGTGTTGGAAGCTGGAGAATAAGGGAATTCATTCTGCTCTTCACACCCTCTAAAATGGCATCCCTTAAAAATGAGCAGTAGTAAGATAGAAATTTCTTGTAACCAGATACTGGCTTAAATGTTTTTCTACATTCCAGTTTTCCCACAGTTGAGGCCATTCCTCATCTTTCAGGATCTAAGATGTGGTTCAGCTTCTAAGATGCTGCTTATGAAAACTAGTTTCTTTGCTCCTGTCATCTTTCAATGCCATAACTTGAAGATATGACATCAAGCATCAAAGTAGCAGGTGGCCAAAAAACTAAAATACACACAATTGAAATACTACAATGCATACAGAGTAGTTTTTCTGAGTCAGAATTACTATGTGCAATATTACTGAGTGCAATAAAATCCTGATTAAAGGCAGATTAAAATCAAATCTGGGTTTTCACCAAAAGTGTTAGCAAATGTTTCAGATTTATGAAAGGCATGAAGAATTAACCAACGTTCACCATGTATCAACTACTCAGTGTACTCCTAAGATAATCACTGTCTTAAATTAAATATTTATTATTCAGAAACTTTATTTTTTATAGCTCAATGATCCCTAAAGAATAGTGCCTTTTTTTATATACATTTATGATATTTATATAAGTGGTCTTATAAGCACCCTTCTGCTACTTTTTTCTTTTAATCTCTGAATTTAATCTCTGAAATTTATAATTAGTGAATGAATTTAGTCCATTTGTATTGATGGAATTTTATTATTATTATTTCTGCTATTTTGATATGTGCTTCTAGGTATCCTATTTTTCTATACATTTTTTGGCATTCTTTTGGATTAAATTTTTAAATTTCATTCCCCAAATTATTTAGAAATTGTATACTTCTAAACTCTTTAGTTAGTGGTTTAGTGGTTACCCTTAACTTCTATTATGCACACTTAAAATATAAGAATCTTAAACCATTATAAAAGCAATTACAGTCTACATTCTTACATATTATTGTTTTACTTATTATTTTATTTTGCCATCTTTTGTTATCTTCCCCCATATTATTCATTATTATTATGTCATATAGTCAATGTTTGCTCAAATTTACCCACATGTTTACCTACATCTTTCCTTGCTATTCCTCTTTGCATCTCAGGATTTCTTCCAAAAATCATTTTTCTTTTTCTTAAATAATGTATTTCAAGCATTCTTTTAGAATGGTTGGATGGTGACAAACTTTCTATTTTCAATTTGTCCATAATTATATTTTTTATCCTTCTTAAGTGATGTGATGAATTATTTTACCTCAAAATACTTTATATACTATTCATTAGGTTGGGGTTCCTATTGCTGCTCTAAAAATTCTGCTTTTATTCTAATGGCATTCTTCTGTAAATAATGTGTCTTTTCTCTCAACTTTTACTATTTTCTCTTTGTTTCAGTAGATATTTAGTGAATTACTACCATGGGCTAAGTATGTGCATCAACCATGGGGAAAAAAGATGAAGACGGTAGCATTCCTGCCTTCAAAGAACTCACAGTGTAGTGATGGACATGTACGTAAGGTTATAATACAGTGAGCAGTGATACAGGCATGCCCCGCACGCTGAGATTTCATCTCTGGAAATCCTCAGGTAAGAACTACACGAAGGTGATGAAACAACAGCTTTTGTTCACACTAAACTCCCTGGTTTTCAGAGTCTTTCTAACTTAGAGCCATGGGAGATTTCCTTAACTTTCTCATAAGCCCAAATATTCCTCTAAAATATTATTGTATTTTATCCAGCATTTCTAAGTGCCGTTATGTGGAGGGTTTTTCAGAGGAGCTAATTCGCTGCAGTGCCAAAATGGAAGTCTTAGTGTAACCAAACTGGGGGTCAGGCTGCTTGCCACTCAAGAGCCAATAAGGAAGCAAGGTTGGTGGAAAGGAAAGTTTGCTGTATTTCAGAGGCCATCAACTGGGGCGGTAGGGGGCGGGGTGGAGAAACTCCTGTCCAAAGGCCGACCCCACCCCACTGACAATCAGTGGGTAAGAGCTTTTTTATAGATGCAGGCAGGGGGTTACATGCAGAAACAGCACAGTTTCTGACAGTCATCTTGAAATTAGTCATGCAGTGGTCTGATCAACATCTTGATTATTTTAAGTACAGTTAGTCCTCAGTTCCAGGGTCAGTTTGTTCCCATTTCTTGGAGGTCAGTTCTCAGACTTGTGCCAGCTTATGTCATGACTTCAGTCTGGTCATCATGTAGTGAACTTCTTCCAGCTGGTGGGGGTTTCAGTATCTATAAGACAGCTCATAGGATATGGCTCAGAATATTATCTATAATCCTTGAGAAGGAACTAAAGGTCCTTGACTTTAGTCTTGTTGGACTGTTTTCCTTTGTTTCTGCATTTTTTTCACTTCTCTGGTTAAACTTATTCTTTGGCTGAAGTTTACTACAGACAAAAGGCAGGCTGAGGATATGGGGGACAAGGACCACAGAGTCTGCTCTGTTTCACTATTCTTTAACTTTTGAAGTCTACCACTTGTATCAGCTATGACAACTTTAAAAAGAATGTTTTATTGCTTATAATTTTTACTAACTAAAAGTAAATTATAAATAATAATCAGATGTTATTAAAATATTATGGACTCCAAAATAGCTAAAAATCCAACCTGTAAACTTGATAAGATTAAATACTTTACCATCCCCAAATATTATAACATATATGACATTTTATTCTATTAAGAAGTAAAATGAAAAAGGCAGCTGAGACTTCTGGTTTCTGGATCTACATGTAAGGAGCTTTTGAGTTGCTATTCTATCCTAACAAGTAAAGAAAATTAGACCCCCCCCCCCAAATTAACATCTTCTTTGATCTGTAAGAGGTGGGGAGCCCAGGGCAAAATGCTGCCTACAAGATTAGAGAGACAGAGAGGTGAATACAAAAAGCCATGGTTTACTGGAGCAGAGATTGATGAGCTCACCTGCCACAGGTACCAGTGACAGGATAGGAACACCTGAACTGTAATTGAGAAATTGCTGGAGGTTTATTGTGAAAAACTATGAGAGTTAAAAACTCCAGGGGTACCCATTCATGAGGGGGTCTCACAACATTGTGAGATTTGCCCACAGGAGCTCAATCAGGCTCCACAGTAAATATGAAAAAGATCCTCTCAGTCTTCTGGCAAGGGGAGGGGATAAGAAATCATTTTGAAATATGCCTGAACACTCTGTTCTTCTTAACAAAATCTGCCCTTAGTTAACTAGAGTCTAATCTGCTGGAGTATTATCAGAGCCTAACTGACCTGGGGGAAGGGAAATACACCACTGAATAACAACTGAATAACATTTCAAAACAGAAAGCACCAGACCCAGATGAGTTCACTGGCAAAATCTACCAAATATTTAAGGAAGACATTATACCAATTCTCTATAATCTCTTTCAGAGGATAGAAGCAGAGACAATGCATCCTAACTCATTCTATGCGGCCAGCATTACTTTAATACCAAACCCAGCCAAAGACATTACAAGAAAACTACAGACCAATATAGCTCATAAACATAGATGCAAAAATCCTTAACAAAATATTAGCAAATCTAATGCAATGTAGACAGAGAATTGTATACTATAATCAAGTGGGATTTATTACTGGTATGCAAGGTTGGTTCAACATTTCGAAATCAATTAATGTAACCTATCACATCAACAAGCTAAAGAAGAAAAATCACATGATCATATTAAAACATCTGTTCTTTATAACAGAAGCCTACTCTATAGACGAAAGGCTTTACCAGAGTCTAATTCCATCTGGGGAAAGACATTTTTCGTCACTCCAGCTCCCTCTGGCCTTCCTGTGTCACCTGGAGGCAGGGGGTGGAAAGGGTGGGAAGTAGAGAAACACTTGTGAACACTACAACCTAGAGCCATAGGCCCACTAAAAGACTGAGATGAAGTTGGAAGATTATAGAACGCATTCCCTCCATCACATTTTATCACCACCAACAGGGATCCAGTATAATGTCAGTAAATTAGGGCTGAAAGAGGTGCAAGACTCAGACTCTGACTAAGGAAGAGTTCTCAGGGAAGCTCAAACACAATGGGGAGACAAGAACAAGGACACTAGAGGGATTTAAAACCTCTGGCACATAAACATTAAATGTAGCAAACATTATACACAGCCTAATTCCTAATTAAATTAACACAAATCCTCTCACTAAAGTCCCATGACTTCAGTTCTTTTTACCTGATACAACATGTCTGGTTTTTAACGAAAAGCTACATACAAGCCATGCCAAAAAGCAATTAAAAACACAGCTGAAGAGATCAAGCAAGCATCAGAGCCAAACTCAGGTGTAACACTATATGGATTTATCAGACAGTGAATTTAAAAAAAAAAAACAAAATCTGCAAATGATATGTTAAGGACCCTAATAGAAAAAGTAGACAAAACATGCAAGGACAGATGGGTAATACAAACAGAACGCGGAAACTGTAAGGAAGACTCTTCATGACTCAGGATTTGGCAATGGATTCTTAGGTTTGACACCAAAAATACAAGCAATAAAAGAAAAAGACAGGAAAATTGAACTTCCTTAAAGTGAGAAACTTTTTTTTATTCAAAGGACTTTACAATTTGAAAAGACAGCTTACAGAATGGGAAAAATATTTGCAAGCCAACAATATAAATATCTGTTAAGACTTTTATATCTAGAATATATAACAATCTCTTACAACTCAACAGCAAAGACCAACAACTCAATTAAAAAATGGGCAAAGGACTTGGTTAGACATTTTTCCAAAGAAGATATATAACTGTCAACAAGTACATGGAAAGTTGTTCAAAATCACTGGTCAATGAGGAAATACAAATCAGAATTGCAATGATTTATCACTTCATGTCCACCAGGATGGCTTTAATCAAAAAATGGAAAATAACAAGTGTCAGCAAGAATATGGAGAAATAAGAACCCTTGTACGTTGCAGGTAAGAATGTGAAATGACGCAGACACTGTGTAAGCAGTTTAGCAGTTCTTCAAAAAGTTAAACATAGAATTATCATATGACCCAGCAATTCTGCTCCTAGATACATACCCAAGAGAAGTAAAAACACGAAGAAACTTGTACGTAAAGGTTTATAGCAGCATTAGCGGCATCTCTCAATATATTGTACTTCACAGATACTGTATTTTTTACAAATTAAAGTTTTGTGGCAATCCTGCATCGAGCAAGTCTACAGGTGTCACTTTTCCGACAGCATTTGCCCACTTCATGTCTCTGTCATATTTTGATAATTCTCACAATATTTCAAACTTTTCATTCCTATTATATTTGTTATGGCAATCTAGGATCAGTGATCTTTGATGTCACAACTATCACTGGCTAAAGTCTCAGGTGATAGTTGGCATTTTTTGCAATAAAGTATTTTTTAAATTAAGGTATATGCATTATTTTTTAGACATAATGCTGTTGCATATCTAATAGACTACAGTAGAGTGTAAACATAACTTTTACATGCCAAATATTGCCAAAAAATTAATGTGACTTGCGTTACTGAGATATTTTCTTTTATTGCAGTGGTCTGGAACTCAACCTGCCTATATTCATAATAGCCAAATGGTGGAAACAACCCAAATATCCATCAGCAGATAACTGGATACACAAATTGTGTTACATAAAACAGTGAAATATTATTCAGCCATAAAAAGGAATGAAGTACTGATACAGGCTACACCTTGATTGAACCTCAAAAACATTATGTTAAATGAAAGAAAACATGCACAAGAGCCTTATATTCTGTTATACCGTTTACAGGATATATTCAGAACAGGCAAATCCACAGGAAAGGAAAGCAGATTAGTGGCCATCAAGGCATGAGGGCAAGGGGAAAGGGGAGTGATTTCTTAGTTGGTATGGAGTGTTTTCAAAAAGTTTGAAACTAGAGAGAGTTGGTGATTGCACAGCATTGTGAATACATTAAATGCTATAACTATGTACAGTAAAATGACAATATATTGGGTTATTATAGTGTATGTTTAAGTTAAATGAATGACAATAATATCATAAAGTACAGGAGAGAGGAACTGGAAATAACCTGTTTTAAAGCCATCACTACATACAGCTCTAATGAATGTCATCACAACGTTAAGAGAAACCACTTATTCCCTGCACCTTAGATAAATAGCAACAGTGCTGGGCTTCACATTTTTGTTCTTTATTCAAATGTCAATTCAGTTCTTAAAACATCTCTGAATCATACCAAGCCCTCCTAATTTTAGAACAGAAGGTTTCCGCAAGTCTGACAAGAGCAAAACTTTTGGGAGAGAAAGACAGTTCAGAGTAATTGGAAGAATAAAATCAATTTCCAATTTCAAGGCAAAATTATTAGCAACCTCCTTTTGTGCCAAAATTGATTAAACAACTAGCAGATTTGTAGCTCTTTTTTTTTTTCCTGAAAGAGAGAAGTAAAAGAAAAAAATAGGAAAGAGAGAAAAAGAATAATATGGTATGGCACATGGGCCCTGCTTTTGAAGAATTTAGGACTTAAGGAAAACAGTGTTGCGCCCTGTAGGAAATCCCTGTCAAGAGTGGGGAGAGGCTGCTGCAGGGAAGAAAGTGGCTGAGTGTTTAGCTGTCCTCATCCTTTGTACACAGAGCTGGGTGGCATTTAGGAGGAGGATTCCGCCTTCTTGTGATCCAGCAAAGCGAAGATAGGAAACTGCTTGGTACACTGACAGACTGATTTGTTTAAAGGAAGACCCTTCCTCCGGGAGAAGGAAGGGCAGCCTCCTCCTGTCCATCTCAGACTTTAAGATAAGATGGAGCTTGCAGGTGAAAATTGGAGTTCTCTTTTGTTTTTCTAATCTACAGGATGCAATACAGGAAAACTGCTCTCTCAAACTGAGAAGAGAAAGGCTGTTATCATTTTGCTTCTTCTCAAGAGCTCTGCTAGGTCTTTGTGATTACTGCAGACACTCTTACCCAGCTCAGTCAAGGCCAGTCATTGGTCAGTCAGTCACAAAAAAGCTGTGACAGAAGAAAACAGGTATAATATAGAAAGAAATACACAACCTTAAACATGTTCTTTTAACGAGGTATTATGTTGTGTATTCCTTCCGCTCATGTAGGTCTGTGCCTCTTTTTTCTGAGGAAGTCCCTTGATTGGAGTTTTGTAGTTTTTTCAGCATTAATCACACCCCTGGTGCATGTATTATTATATCCAGGTTTGATTCTTCGAAGCAGAGCGTAGACTTAAATACATTACAAAGCAACCCAAATGTAAAACCTAAACAGGACTTTTCATTCTCCCCTTCTATCTTTTAGTAGGTTTGCTAATATCTAATTCTGTAGTGATCCTTTAAATGTGATTCATATTAATATTAACTTTCAAGTTGCTGTGGGTGCACGTGTGTGTGTATGCTCTCTTGCACACATTTTCTGTTATTTATTATTGACGCAGAGACAATAAAATGTAATGCCTAGCCATAATCAATAAATTCCGAGAAATGTGAGACAATATAGAATCCATAAAAGTAGAATAGAATACTATACAAAAAATAACTTTCAGAGAACAATAACACTTATTGAATTTAAAAAGTAAGAGGAACTAGTGGTTGAGAAATAGATTTGAGGAAATCCTGTGGTGGAGGGGGTGGTGGGAATAGAAAGACCAAGACTGAGTTGGAAAGTTGTAGAAAATTAGAGAGTTAATCCAGGAAAAGATCATATTTGGCTAATTCTTGCCTAACAGGTCTTATGTAAGAACAAAACACACACACACACACAAGGCTGTGGCAGCCTTGTGACTATGAAGAGGACTTGTGAAATAGTGCACATCATTCTAGGAGGACCAAGTGAGCATCTCGACATTTCCTAGCAGCCACCTGAATGTCTGTATGTGTGTGTTATTTCTTTTAACAGTCAGTTTTTACAGAAAGCTGTGTTTAGTCTTCTTTCTGGAGGGTGTAAACGTTCTGTAAGCCCAGGAGTGGGAAGGGAACTGGGGTCAGCATAATGTGGGTACCATTGGGTAAATCTTACCTTCGGCTTGCCCACAGCAGTGTCTGTCACCCCTGAATACAGAACGGGTCTATTTCAGTATCTCTATGATGCGAACTTCCAGTCCTCTGCCTATTTCAGAAGAAAGTAATTGCCTGGATGCATAATGGATGAAGAAGTTTCTGCGGTTGCAATCTTCTTTGTACAGACTTGAAAGTCTTGAAACGTGTCCTTCTGTTTTCCGCCCCATCTCTTCACACTCGCTCCCAGAATGATCTGGTATCTAAAATTTTGGCACAGTTTTGTGGTATAAGTTGTACTGCTTTCTTATTGGCGTCCCTGTATGATGCCTTGAATTTTAACTTGTAAGTTAGTTACCACACGTCCATCTAAATGAATTATCTGTTATTATCTCCTTTCCCATCCTATTTATCCTTATGGGCTTGTAACGTGTAGTCCTTTTCCATCATGGAGTTTTAGGAAAGAGTGTAGATAAACATGTGTGTTCAATTACTCCTATGTATCAGGTAGGATTCAACTTAATTCTCATAGAAGCAAACGTCTTTGTTCACTCACATGTAATTGGTTTATTTCATGTTTAATTAAATTATGGAATTAGAATAACAAATACAATCAGCGTAAAGATATTTGGTGGACAAAAAACATTTGGGGATGTATAACTCACTCCATAGGAGAGACTAGGTACAGATCCTCTTAGTCCTTGTTCTTTACAAAGAGGGAGAGAGAGCTTTGGTTAATTCACAAAAGAGATGCAAAGGTTAGCTAACCAAGTGGTAGTTTTAAATAGACCTTCACTTGTGCTTAAAAAGCTCCAGTGACACCATATTTGAAGAGATGTTTCTAACTCCTCAAGGACCAAAAGAAATTTTGACTTCATTTTGTAAGATAATAATAAAAGACATTGGATATTTACAGTTCTAACTACTGCACAAATTAAACACACCTGGGTAGGAAGGCTAATTGCTCCTAACCACTATTCCAATTTACTGGATTACCAATGTATTCCAGGGACCATTTGAATATAGTGGTAATTAATATTCTAGCCATTAATTTTTTTCTTCCATGACTATTTAAGAAATATTCTAAGCACATGTGGCCTAGTTCATGGCTGTCAAGTCAGGGATACAAGTGCTGATTGAGATAATTCTATTCAAAGAACTTTCCCTTGGACAATTTTGAATCCTAGAGCCAATCCAGAACCAGATCATAACAATTTGCTCCCTCCCTGAAACAATTACACAGAAAAGCAATCCATCTTTTCCTTTGTATTTACTTGTTCCACTCTATTATTTTCACCTCAATCGTTCCCTATTCTCTGTCATATAACAAACATATTCCTCTCCTATTCCTCACACTCCTGAGCATCCAAAATATGGTAGTAGACCTTACTACAAAACAAGGGGACATCTAGGATTTCCCTGATGGCACAGTAGCTAAGAATCTGCCTGCCAATGCAGGGGACACAGCTTCAATCCCTGGGCTGGGAAGATCCCACTTGCCACGGAGCAAATAAGCCCATGTGCCACAGCTACTGAGCTTGCATTCTACAGCCCGGGAGCCACAACTACTGAAGCCCATGTGCCTAGAGCCTGTGCTCTGCAACAAGAGAAGTCACCACAGTGAGGAGCCCACATACTGCAACAAAGAGTAGCCCCAACTTGCCACAACTAGAGAAAGCCCGCATGCAGCAACGAAGACCCAATGCAGCCAGTTAATTAATTAATTTTAAAAAAGATGATGTCTGTACTGAGTATAAATCCTGATTCAGATTTTTGTTTATATCTCACCTTATTCTATAAAGGAATTTCATGCTTCTGCTAAAGATCTCGCCAGAGAAACAGGATATAGAATATATATATAGTGGATATATGGATATTCCTGTATCCATATATATATATGCAGAGAAACAGGAAACAGAATATATGTATATATATGCAGAGAGAGAGAGGAAGTTTATAAAGGATTAGCTTACACTCTTATGGAGGCTGAGAGGTCCCACAATCTGTTGTCTGCAGGCAGGAAAGCCAGCGGTTTGGTCCTGAGAACCGGACGGTCAATGGCATGAGACCCAGCCCGAGGTCAGGAGAAGGCTGATGTCTCAGCTCAACAGTCAGGTAGAGTAAATGAATCCCCTCTTCCTCTGCCTTTTCGTTCTCTTCAGGTCTTCAACAGATTGACTGAATGATGTCCACCCAGTTTAGGGACAGCAATCTGCTTTACTCAGTCTACCAATTCAAATATGAATATCAGATAGAAACAACCTCACAGACACACCCAGAAATTATGTTTAATCTGGGCACTCCATGTCTTTGACAAGGTGAGAACTAAATTAAGCATCACAGATATGTATTTGAAGTGCTATATCTGTGTGTGTATACGTATGTGTGTTACACACACTTAAATAATATTTTTTCAAGCATACAATGGAGGAACAGAATGGGTAGTACATCAAAAGATTTTTGTAAGATTTTTAATTTTGAAAATTAGATTTTAATATAATCTGTTTTTAAAAGGACACATGAATTGCAAAATGCAGTCTTCTAAAACTGCAAAGTTAAGGATCACAGTTTTGTTTTAAATAATTTATATATATATAGATATATAAAATATGTATATTCCCACCCCCCACCTCCACTCCCCGCCACCGGCCGGCTAGGGTATGTAACCACCTGTAGTATTTGTGGGTGGTTTTTAGTGATAAGATCAGAACATTTTATTTGTAAACCATGATGATTATCAGATAATATGTATGTGTGTTTAAAAAAATTACAAATAAAAGAACATAATTTCTTCTTAGAGAACTAAATTGAAATACACACTTTTATAAACATGATTATTAGTAAATATACAATTATCTATTAAGCTGTTGTAACTCATCTTGTGGTTTCCAATAAACAACACATGGAAGTTTCATGGAATTATGCATTCTGTTAGCTGATGGTCGAAAAGTTTCTAGTGCCAGAAATATACTGAATGGTCTTATGTCCCGTTTACAAAATATGGCAATATCGTTTGTTATTACTCAGTAGAGAAATTCCAGATGTATTAATAAGTGAACATTTTCTATGGCCATGATTTGAATAACATACAACATGTTAGACTTAGTAAGTTTTTGTAACACTGTGAAAACACATTATTGTCCATGAAATAACAAACCATTACATATTTATTATGTTCAACAATTAGGCACAAAAGTTATATGTGAAGCTGCAAGATTATAAAAATAGAAACATAAAATGAAATATACACATCCACAGATATATATCCATATGTGTGTCTCTCTTTCTGTGTATGTGTATCTATACATAACTGTGTGTATCATTGTGTGGTAGTACTCACTCTTGGCCCACAATCCTATATAATGCCTAAATGCATGTGATACTTTCTTTTGTTCTGCTGATTGAACTAAACCACATTTACATTGAAGCAAGTTTTAAATGTTTTAGCTTTAAAATATTTGAAATAATGTTTCAAATAAGCAGAGGTTAAATAAGTTTATTAGCCAGAACTCTTTCTGTTTTTGTATTTTTGAAATTATAGTCTATATCTTGAATTTTAAAAAGTGGCTCCTGTATCACATATGTCAAAAATGACCATAACTTGCGTACGTAATTTATGCATGATTTTTACTATGCATTCCAATGAATCAAAACATTCTCCTGTTTCATTTAACACTACTCTTTTGGTCTTTCTAAGACTCTAAATTTTAATTCCAGATGTACTGATGGCATTGGCTCAAATACACAGGGTAAAGCACAAGGAAGCAATACAGAGAACCTTCCACTAATGGAGAAACAGTCTTCCTAGTTACGTTCTGCTCTTATAGAGCAAGCCAGAAAACATCACTCACTCTGCTAAGCTTTTAAGAGAAATCACAGCAAATGAGATTTGGATTTCCAATTGATAAAAAAATAGGTGTAATAAATCAAAATTAAGCCTAAATATTAGAAATTATCAAAATTAAGCCTAAATATATTAGACCAATTGTTTTTGAAGCTCAAAATGCTAGATTTCTAGCCCTGTATTTTTATATTTCCATCTTTATCACATACACAATTTGACTATCTCTGTACTTGCTTATTTCTTTCAGATACTTGAGGATCAGTGAGAGCTAAGGGGGGGGGGTGAGGAGTAGGAGCACAGGGAAAGGATTCAAAATATTCAAAAAAGTAATCTCTAAATGTTAGGTGATTACTCGGTAGACCACTCCTCTGAAAAATGCTCTTAATTATATACTATGAACACTTGGAATTCCACCTTTAGTAATATAGCCTCAACCTGCCAAACAAGGAACATAAACAGATATGTCAAAATAGTATGCAGAAACTAGAGTGCTGAAGATTTTCAGCATTAACAGTAAAAGAGGTAATGAATGATTTGGGAGGTTATTCCCCACATCCCTGAAACATCAGATACTGTAGCATCAAAAGTGATTTTTATAATGTGAATGAGTTACATAGTTACATAGGGTCTCCATTACATGACATCCATAAGTCACAGGAAATAGAAATACATCTGTTCAGTACTAATATTAGTCAACAGCTAAGAATGGGCATGTTTTCAAAGCCATGAGTTGGTGTGACCAGTAGACTCTGAAAGGAAAGTACTTTTTGTACTTTGTGTTACATAGTTAAGTTGATTGGCTTCAGAAATACTATCTTGCAGGGTCCACAGTTTCTGGCAGGTGTCCCAGTAACCCATTCCCTAACTGCTTTCACAAATCTAAAACAATGCATCAATCACTCCTCATGACAGGACTTTGCCAAATACAGTGACTTTGCCAAATACAGTGACTTGACTTGCATGGTGCTTGAATTTCAGATCTAATACTTAAAAAATCATTAGCTCCTTACAAAAGCCAAGGAGATGAGACATCAAACTGGTGTCATATTGGCACAAATGAAAAAAAGAAAGGAGAGAGTAGTAGCGTGGTTATATTTGTAGGTTAGTTGAAGCAATGGCCATAGACTTTTTAAAAATGGTGACAATGGGAGTAGTTATGATTAAAAACTCTGGTGGTTACAGGGGAAGATGTACAGAACACTGTAGATCTAATTATGGCTACTCCATTAATTTAGTCAGACAGCCAGACATTTCTTTGAAACCACCAATCTAGTTTTTTACACTTTGAATTGACTAGTATCTTGTTATAGAGAAACAACCTATATGTGGAACTCCAAATAAAGCAGAATTTGCAATACAAATTTTAAAATATAATTTTAATTTATATCCCAGTGTTCTTAAATTCCCATATATTAAGTGTGTTGGTTTTGATTGTGAACATTTGGAATAAATTAACATGTTTGATTATAAAGGGGCTGAATACGATTTAGGAACATAGCCAGTGCTAACTAAACCTCCACCGTTTACTGCTTATGTCTTAGTTTCCTTATCTAAAAAATGGGATGAGAAGGGTAACACCTACTTGACAGGAGTTTCATGAGGATTAAGAAAGTCAATGTCTAAAGGCAGTTTAGATGAACTCTACCACATAGTCTCCACTCTATTGGTTATTACCTGTTACTAAGCCCAACATCATCACCCAGTTTCTTTCACATAGAGCATATTCTAACAATTGATGAGAAAAGGTTAAGATAGTAACAAGCTAGTCCTTCTTAAATATCAGTATCCACCAACATCACAGACTTATTTAGAGAAAAGTCTTTATGTCCAGTCCATAGTATATGATAGGTTCCCCATATTTTGCGCATGTCTCACAGTGTGGAAAAATAAACACTAAAATAAGGATCCATGTCTAGATTATAGAACATTGACTTTGAAATCAGACAGAGTTGAGTTCAAATTCTGTCATTGACAATAACTGGAGAAATTAGGCTATACGGGAGTAAAAAATGACTTCCAAAACTCAGTGGCTTACAATAGCATTAGTTTATTTTTTGATTAGACCACATACTGGTGTCCAGGTCACTTACCCATAAGACCCCCGCTAACAGAGCATCTTTTATTGACAACATTGCCAGTTATTGTGGCAAGGTCAAAAGGAGTATGGCAAAACCAACGCTAGTTCTTAAAAATTCAGCTCAGAAGAGACTCATGTCATTGACAAGCAAATCACATATCTACACCTGAGTTCAACAGCACTAAGCAATAGAGGAAAGGGCCACAGATATTAGTGAACAGGAATCAGGTTTACCAAAATATCTGTATGATCCTAGATTTGTCAGTTATTTTTTTTTAGTCTCACTTGCTGTATCTGGAAAATTGAAAGTAATGAGGCTGACCCAGAAGATTTACAATGCATAGAGGGTCTGGCAAATGATGGGTACTTAGTAAGTATGATTCCCTTTGTCCTGCCTTGGCCCGTTCTCTACCTCTAAGTTTGGCAGGTAACTTTGGGTAATAATTTAAAAGCTTTAATTTGTTTCCTCATTGATTCAAAAAGTTATGGACTAAGTAACTTCCAAGCCTCAAACAACACTCCAGTGCTATTAGTCTATGAATCACATGCAGTGTCTTGATCGAAATGACAGCCAAGGACTTATAGGGAATCTCCTTTGTAAAGGGAGAGTCAGGACTTCAAAGATAGGGACAATATTGAGAGATCTGTGATTTCTAATTTTTACTGTGGTAGGCTGAATAATGCCACTCCCACCCTAACACACACACTAGATACATCATATTCTAATCTTTGGAACCTCTAAGAATCACCTTATAAAGCAAAAAGGGATTTGGAGATGTGATTAAATTAAAGATCTTGAGATGGGAAGACTATACTGGATTACCTGGATGAATGTGATGTAATCACAAAGGCACTTATAAAAGGAAGTCAAGAAGAGTACCAATCAGAGGAGGAGATATGACAGATGCAATAGATTGGAGTGACATGCCCAGAACACAAAGAATTCGAGCAGCCTCTAGAAGTTGGAAGAGTCAATGAAAGAGATTCTTTTCAGGAGTCTCCAGCCCTGCCTATACCTTGATTTTAGCAACTAAGACTCATTTCAGATTCTGACTTCCAGAACTGTAAGAGAATAGATTTGTGTTTTTAAGTCCCAAGTTTGTGGTAATTTGTTGCAACAGTAATAGAAAACCAGCACATATGCCAAACTGAAGAAAAATTACTTCTGAACTTGAAGATATTTGCACTGCTTCAAATCGTTGAAAGCTTACAAAATTTCTTAAGTAGATATACTTTATAAAAAGTAAAGAGTTTGTATAAAAATTGATTGCTTCTTAACTTTTTGAGCTTTTGCTTATTTTTTTTACATCAAAGTTAAAGAATAGAGGTAGAAATAAAAGAAACCAAGTTTAACCTCTAACTCACTTTTAATCATGATCTTGTATAACTTGTTTAACCTTTGAGTTTCTTTTCATCTTTCTATTCCCATGTTGATATTAACAAGTCAAATACTAGAGGACTCAAGATAAAGGGTACTATTGTCACATTGCCAAGAGACTATGACTAAAATAGTCAAATATAAAATCAACAAGTCCACAAAATATTTCACCAACCTGACCACAAATACCAAGTCACCTTCCACCTCCCACACTCTTGCTATTCTCCATCTCCTAAGCAAAAGAAAAATAGTTTCACAGCAACATATACTCTTAATTTAACTACTTATAATGATTCCCATAAAAACCCCAAAAAAGTAGCAAGAAGGAGACAATACCTGTTAAAATTCCATCTGCCCACCTGATTGTGTTTTCTTTTAACCAACAGGGCCAATCAGTAAAAGCCATATGTATTTTAATTTACTAAGCCAAACAGTAAGCTGATATGAAGATATAATTTTTGAACAAATGCTTTTATTAAAATAACTATTCTAGAGCTAAGCAAATAGATTCATATAAATTTAATCAAAATATCACTGCATTTATTGTCTAGTGTTGTTATAACAAATTACAAACTTAGTGACTTCACACAATTTATTACTTTACAGCTCAGTAGGTCAGAAGTCCGACAGGGATCTCTTGGGGTCAAAATCAAGGTATTGGCAGGGCTGTGGTCCTTTTGGGGGAAGAATCTATTTCCTTAGCCTTTCCAGCTTCCAGGGGCCTCCTACACTCATTGGCTCGTGGCATCTTTCCTCCATCATCGAAAACAGCAATGCCACATCTCTCTGATCCTTCTTCCTCTGTCACATCTCTATCCATAGCTGGGAAAGATTCTTCACTTTTAAAAAATATGTATGATTATGTTGGGTCCACCAGATATCCAAGAAATCTCTTCATCTCAAAGTCTTTACCTTTAATCACATCTGCAATGTTCCTTTTGCTATATTAGGTAACATATACACAAGTTCCAGGAATTAGGGCTTGGATATATTTGGGGGTCATTATTCTGCCTGTCACACTCAAACACACACACACACACTAGACTTGAACTCCATGGGAGAGTGATGTACATAGACACATATTGACCACAAACCCAACACATTTAATCAAACGTAAAGGGCAGATGTACCAGTTGTTTTGTGTAACTTGATTAAATAAAACCAAGTCTCCTATCATAATAGGCTATTCTTTAGTTTGTTATTTAGGCAATTATCTTCCTTTCTCAGTACTTTACGTCAGGAGTGGAACAAAAGTTGGGGAAAGGAATGTTGTCAAATCTAATAGACAATCAATATGAATTGTAAATTTCCCTGTCTCTGAGAGAATAGAAACAAGGCAGAAGCAAGGTGAAAGTTACCAGACATGTTGCCATAAACAGACTCAAATGCCCAGAGCTTCATTCATTCAATTAATAAATATTGTGTTGCTGAGAAGCTCCTGAGAAACACTGTGCTAAGTTACTGGAAGTTACTAGAAACAGAATAGATGAGAAAGGTAGATAATGTCCTTGCCTGCATGTTCCTCACAGTCTAGCAGGAGAGGCAGACGTTAAAGAAATAATTCCACAGGATGAGGTCATGGGCTGGACTCAGTTATATGTGAAATCTCTAAGTGGATATCTAAAGCCATGAAAGTAAAGAATAAGCGTTTTCCTGATTGATCTCTTTGTTTCAAATGCTTACCTACTCTAATTTCAAGCACATTATGGCGATTTCAAAAACGTTAACTGATGGTGGTGAGATTTGACTTCTCGAAGATTTGTACGAGATTGATACTAGATTCATATTAGAAGCGTAACTAAAACTCAGTAACTTTAGCTACAAAGCATCAAATAATGTTAACTGCATGCCAACATGAAATCACTTTTATAGTATAGGATTTGTTATCATCACGTAGTATTTTAGCCAAGACTAATACTGGGCCTTGAGATATGGAAAGAGCTCTCGTTTCTGTGGTATGCCATGGTCTGAGGCCTGTCCATCCTGTGGAACACCACCAATTAGGATGACAGGCCATACTCTTGCCAGCATAGCTAATCATGCCTTTACATTAAATCATAACCCTCTACTTTGCACTGGCAAGAGAAAATGAAGGAGCAAAAGAAAATATTGGGAAAGTTCTTTTTTATATACATAGACGTTTTTACCAATCTAACTATGCTTTTAAGAGTTTCACTCACAGTTCCTCTAGTCTTCTTACCGAAAGCTATGTCCTGGTAATAAATTCATTTATATCTCTATCTCTCTTGGTCTTGGTCGCTTTCTCTCTGTCTCTATATGTGTGTGTGTATATATATGTATTTATATGTATACATATTATATATAAAAATTTCAATATAATCAAACTCATACTACACAGTAGTTTGCAACTCCTTGTTTAAAAACATCATAATCCTCTACCAATGGTGTGAAATATATTTTGGAAACATCATAAAGTGGCTAAAATAGTCTATCATCCAGATTTAACTGTAAATCATTCTTTTTTTCCTTTATTTCTGGAAGTTAGTTTGCTACCTTTTGTTATTACAAATAAGGCTCTGATGAACATTCCCTCGCAAAAATCTTTGTGTGTGTCTCTTCTTTTACCTTTATGATAAATTTCTGGAAATGTAATTATGGATCCAAGAATATAAACATTTCATTACACACTAGACAAAATATTCTCCAGAAAGTTTATACCAATGCATACTCTTACCAGCCTATATTCCATTTCACTTTCTTAACCAAAATTTTTGCCAGTGGATTTCTTTTAATTGTTTATTTTTAATCTTTGCCGTTTCATGGGAGGTATGAATGCATAGACTCTAAGATAGCCCACAATGATTCCTGCCCTCAGCTATTCACGCTCTTGTGGGATCATCTCCCCTTGAGTTGGGCAAGATTCCTGATTTACTTCTATTTAATGGAATGTCGTAGGAGCAAGAGGATGCCACTTCCAAAATTAGGTTACAAAAAGACAGTAGTTTCCATCTCGGACTCTCTCCCCCAAACCTCCTGTGGAAAGCTGCCAGTTGTGAATAGCCCCATGAAAAGATGCACATGGCAAGGAACTGATACCTCTGGCCAAGAGCCAGGGAGAACCAGAGGTCTCCCAACAGTCACGAGTGGTATTAAGATCAGATTCTCCCCTAGTCAAACTAGAGAATTAGAGATGACTCCAGCTTAAATGATAACCCCATTGCAACCTTGTAAGAGATTCTGACCTAGAGGAACCAAAGCACACCTGGATTCCTCACCCACAGAAAATGTGAGGTAATAAAAGTTTGTTATTTAAGCCACTAAGTTTTGGAATAGTTGATTGCACAGCACTAGATAACTAAAACAAAAAGGAGTGGTATTTTGTAGTTAATCTAATTTAACATTGATGAGATGGAGTTTTATTTTTCAGAAATTTATGATGTGTTTTTGTATTTTATCCCTCTCTCTGTTTTTTTGTTTTGTTTTGTTTTGCAATTTTCCTATGGGGACTATTCCTTTTATTTTTAAGAGTTCTTTATATTTCAGAATTCCACTTCTTTGCCTGTTATATATATTGCTAATGTTTTTCCAAGTTACTACTTGTCCTTTTATTATGCTTAGGGTGTTTTAAATATAAATAATTTTTAAACTGTTGTCAAAACTATCTTTTATTTTTCAGTAGAATCATTTCTTTGCTTAGAAAGTGTGTAATAAAGCCCTAATTGCTAATTAATATTACATATTTTATACCCTGCCACTTAATGAGTGCCCTTATTAGTTCTAATAACTTATCAGCTAACCCTCTTGGGTTTTCTAAAAATACAATCATATAATCTGCTAATAACAATGGATTTGTATCTTCCTGAGAGTATAGCTTTTATATCTGCTC
Source organism: Hippopotamus amphibius kiboko (assembly GCF_030028045.1). Classification (NCBI taxonomy): domain Eukaryota; kingdom Metazoa; phylum Chordata; class Mammalia; order Artiodactyla; family Hippopotamidae; genus Hippopotamus; species Hippopotamus amphibius. The sequence goes on from NC_080198.1 coordinate 83,671,467, forward strand.
TTGTGTTGTTTTCTTGTCAAGAGTTTTCAGAAAAAGTTAAATCATTAATAGTAATAACGACCACCTTTGTCCTTCATTATGTAGTTTAAGATAATGGGCATAGAGGATCACCTTTAAGTGAAATGGTTTATTTAATCCTGAGATACAAACAATTGTGAAGTTACACCTTAGAATCAACAAAATACGATAGATAATATTTTATATTCAGGAAGTTGCTTTACTTTCTATTCCTAATATACTAATAATTTATATTAGTTTTATGTATTGAATCAATTGAAGTGACCATGTGGTGCCTTTCCCTTGACTCTGTGAAATGCACTGCTAAGTTACATGACTTCTACCAAGACAAACATTCTGCCTTTAGGTTGAGCCCTGGTGACTGTTTTATCTAAATGTCTATTTCCTATCATTATAAGGTTCGATCTTCTCTCTTTCTGCATATGAGGGAGAATTTAATTGTTTCATGAGGACAAATAAGTATTTTAAAGTGAATCATTAAAAAGCACATGGAATATTACTCAGCCATTAAAAAGAATGAAATAATGCCATTTGCAGCAACATGGATGGACTTGGAGATTATCTTACTAAGTGAAGTAAGTCAGACAGAGAATAACAAATATCACATGATATCACTTACATGTGGAATCTAAAAAAATGATACAAACTTAATTACCCAACAGAAAAAGACAAGATTTAGAGAAAGAACATACAGTTACCAGAGGGGAAGTGTGGGAGGGTCAGACAGATTGGGAGTTTGGGATTGACGTATACACACTGCTGTATTTAAAATAGATAACCAACAACGTCGTACTGTATAGCACAGGGAACTCCACTCAGTACTCTGTAATAACCTAAATAGGAAAAGAATTTGAAAAAGAATAGATACATGTATATGCATAACTGAATCACTCTGCTGTACACCTGAAACTAACACAACATTGTTAATCAACTCTACTCCAATATAAAATAAAATTTTTAAAAGATTTAAAAAAAAGAAATCTTTCCCTAAAATAAAAAAAAGCACAATATTGCATTTTAATTCTACTCCTATGGACTGATAACTCCATAGGAGAGGGAGACTGTGGTGAGGGAGACTATGGTGCCAACCATACCAGCCAAGGGCTGTTTCTGCCCTGAGTACATTTAATAGGTTGCTATCCAATATATAATAGTGCTGCTGTCATTCTGCCCATGTAATCTCATCCTCACTGACCATCAGATCTTCCCTTCACAGCTGTGAGAGCTGTTGCTGGTGGTCCTAGTGCCCAGACTTTTCATCTGCCCCGGTAATGCCACCTTCCAAGAACCACACCAAAAGCTGTTACCTGGTCTCCCCAGTTCGTCCTGCTTTGGGGTTTCCCCAGCAGCCATTATCTCTATGCACTTTCTTCTCTCTCAAAAAGCCTCAAGTCTTTCAGCTAAGGAGTCAAGGCTCAGAGGAAGGGAATACCATGGAGTGTTCAACAGGATTCAGGGCTTATGGTAACTTGGGCTCAAAGATGATCATTGTACAGAGGCCTCGGGACTATTATGGATCAGCTTTATTATCAACCTAACTATTCATTATAGCTTTTTTTTCTTATGAGAAAACAGAAGCTTGCTGACCATTTGAACACTGTTTATTCATAAGTTTCAGGCTGTTTGTACCAGTCTAGGAGTCGTTCGCTATTACAGTGCATTAAACTGGGAGTTCTTCAAGCTCTGCTGATACTGTGTGTACGAACCCAGGCAAGGCTGTCACTTCTCTCTGGACTTCTGCAATCTCATCTGGCTTGACCTTTGTACTGTGCCTTCTCTCTTTCCCATGAGGCAGTCCTAATAGATTATTGGCTACAGCGTGTCCTCAAAGCCTTTGTTCCAAAGCTGTGAAGCAGGTAAATGTTTACTAACTTCAACCTCCCCTTTCCATAAATTTTCTCTCAGTTGTGTCCCTTATCTTCCTTCCCTTGTCTGGGAACCTAATAACTTCACATTCATTCTCTTTCTTCCTTAGCAAATTCATTTATGTTGAAATACAAATGAATGACAAAAATTTTAAACATAACTTCTCGGGGATATTTGCAATGAAATAGTGTTTTGAAAATTAAGGGGAAAATATGAGTTCTAGTGACAATAAATCAGGCAGGCAAGATGTCTAAATATAGTGGCAATTAGGCCTGCTACGTCAACTAACTCACAGGGCAAGGCTGGTTGGAGACATACGTCTATAGGTGGGAGAACACACAATGACAACACAATTCCTCAGGCTCGTAGCAGTCACAGGCAATTGAGTAAGCACCAGGAGACATTCTTCTCTTTTGCTCTTCTTCCATACAACAATACAAGCACATTTTCTTGAAGAGCGAGAGCTGTAGGTTTTCCACCATTATCTGGAAAAAGAAAAAAAAAGAAAGACAACTTTGTGTTCTTCCAAAATCAAGCACACAATGTGTTTACAAATATTTTAGAACGACTTATTGAAGGTTATTCAATTTTAATATATATATTTTTAATATAAAGAAGAATCTAGCACTCTGACCAAACTCATCTGTAAATTCTAAAAAGATAACTCTACTTTGAATACCTGGTGAAAAATCTGCCGGGTTAATTATTCTGTTTACCAGGAAAGAATAATTATCTGGAAACTAGTACACCCTTATCCAAGAGCACCACGTGACCCTTTCTTCTTTCCCTTCAGTCTTCGCACAAATGTCCTCTTCTCTGTGAGGCTCTCTCTAACATTTTCATCTTAAACACTGATCCACCATGCCCCGTTCCTCACCCTCTCACCATACATTTTTCTTCATTGCATTTGCCACTTTTTCATTTATTAAACTTATTTTCTCCCTCTGCTCACAAAAATCTAAGGTTCATGAAGAGAGGGAGTTTGTTTTGTTCACTGCCATAGTCACAGCCAACAGACCACTGTTTGGCACTTATCAGGCCCTTGGTAAAACATTAGTTGCATAAATTAATGACATTAAGAAACGTGAAAATATGGAGCAAGTGCCTAAATGTGAGTGGTGAATGCTTAACAAATATTTATGGTCTTTGGAAAATAAATTTTGTACAAATATGTATTGAAGTCATTAATGTAACTAGAATACGTATGTGGAACATTTATAGGATATTATGTTTTTATGTTTATCAAAGTACAACAAGTATCAGATGGAGTTAATTTGGACTTCAATGAAGGTTAACAATATACTGATATATTAGAGTGATATTTATTAAAATATACTTTATAAAAATATACAAACTAACCTTGTGGAACTTCGATTATTCCAAGTAAGCTAAGTATGTTTAAAAAAACCATACTCCGTATTATCTTTTTACATGGTATTAGTTATTTTCTTAACTATTTAGCAACAATAAAAGTGGCATTATATAATTTTACTCAGAAGAGAAATAAACAACGATTACAAATTATTAAAATGTTGCTTCAAACACTAACTAAAATTCAGTTGTCATAAAGTAGAAATGCCTTTCAATTTAGGTAATGTTTTCACATGATAATTGCAAAAATATTTTGTATTCTATTTTCTATAATCAAAGCAAACCAATTTAGCCATTCAAAAATTAAGAATATTAAATTTCTGAGATTTATTGGGAGAAATAGATGAAACTCCAAATATTTTCCTTTCAATTAAATAAAAATGGCTGGATTTTGTATCATGTTGTAAAAGCCTTTTTGGATCTTTTTACCCATACTTCAAAAAAACTACTTTTTAACTCCACAATAACATTTAGAAAAGCCTAACTTTATTTTCAAAATACTTGATAGAAAACTAGATCTATGAATACTGTGAATTACCTTAAAGAATCACATTTAAAATAGAGTTTCTATGTTAAAACAGTGCAAAACAAGCTCAATTACAAATATGCCCTTTGATTTTTATGTTAATATGTGGCTGCATACTTTATACCAGAGTTTTAGCAGATTCCAAATCCATGCTTATTACAACAAGAAGAGATGCCACAAAGGTCACAGGAAATATTTTTTCCATGCAGACCATTGGAAGGCATGTTAATGTGAAGCCCAGATATTGTGAAAGTATGATACTCTGACGTGCAGCACGGGCCCAGGAACGCCTGTTAGTTGTGGCGGGCTGCAGTCGTGCACAAGTGCTTACAGCTGCAGTGACATGGTGCTAAGCGTGTTTTAAGACTAGTCCCAGTTGAGCGGCATCTTATCCAACCAGAAACAATCCCACAATCCAGCTCTTTTTAAGTGATCATCCTTGTATCATAACAGATTAAGGTTGCAGCTACTTTGGATTATGTTTAATCTAACCTTTATCCATTCACATCTTCACCTGAAACTTACAAGGACCAAGAGTCAATTGCCAGGGCATAATTCACAATGACACTGATCTTTCCTTCCTCACTCTAATTATCTGGATTAAGAATAACATTTTTGAGTAATTATTTTCACATTGGATAAACATTAAGCTTTCCTGGATTTATCTGAGCTTTTTCCTAACATGAAATAGATCCAACCAGGCTTATAAGAACATAACTGACAGCAGTGACAGCTTAATCAAGGCAACCCTAAACAACTAAAACAATAAGGAAATGTTTATTTCCCATTGTTTAGGATATTCAAGACTCAGAAGCCTGACAAATTTAGGGGCAAAAAGAATCCTACACATACATTTGCAATGCTCTAACTTTCTTCTTTCCTTATAATGATTCAGTAATCCTCAAGTAAATGCAAACTCTGCAAACACTGAGAACTGTGCTGATGATATAAAATTGACTATACTGATACCAGCCATGAAAACTAAATTATTTTCATAGCCAACATATTGTCCTAAAAAGAAAGAACATGTTACAGTAAAATCAATGCACTGAAATTATAATTAGGGTGAATCAAGTACTTGCTGTATTATGTCTGATGGCTATTTTTGATCATTTTGAATTGTCCCTCCAAGATTGCACACAATCCCTAAAATTGCTATCACAAACAGGCTAGAAAAATCTTCCAAGCTTGTCTTTGAAACTATCTAAGCTCATATACAATTACACACTAAAATCACATCACAAAACCCAATTACACTTTGGCTTTGCAGATCCACAGATAACCTCTTAAAGAGCAAACTCCCTCACTGTGTCGACCTCTGACCTCAAGCTCTTTTTCCAATCTTCAGCAGCAGTGCTGTACGTTTCTTAGCCATTCTAGGAGCCCAAACTCTGAATGGCTAAAAAGGGCTGCAGGACTTTTGAAGGGTGCCATCTACCACCAGCTTAAGATGAAGGTTAATATTGCTGATGTTTTATTCTTGCTTTTAAATATCTTACATACTGTTCGATTACTTACACATAACCAAACACTTTAAAGGGAGGAATTTCTGTTATGTACACCTGCCTTCATTTTAATGATTTAATCATCCCTAGGCAGTAATGTTATTTTGCTTCAAGAAAACAAAGGAAAAAAGAGAGGTCATTGACTATTTTAATGGAACTGAAAAAACACTTCATAAAAACAAAAAGATTCTAAGCAAATTCCAAGCCTGCATTTACAGTGAGAATAAGAAGTAGAGAAGTGAGCTGGCTCTTACAGCAGCATCTCTCCAAAGTCTGTGATTACATGTCTGTCAATCCAAGTTTGGAGCATAATCATGGAGTACATGATTTTTCATGGAACAAAGAAGGAATCTAAATTCATACCAACTCTTCTCCACAGTTCCTGAAGGAAACCACCCAAAAGGAAAAGACGGACCAGTTGTTTACAGCATTTTCTCTGAGTTAATAAATGACACAAAATAATAAATAAAAAGAGGTGAATAAAGCATCATCTAACACCAAATGTGAGAGAAATCATTGCTGGCTCTTCTTCAGGTTTCATGTTGTTATGACTTGAGTTGTCTGTTCAATGTGCCCTTAAGTTTGCTCACCCACATAATAGCAATCATGAGGTCATGGCGTGTCTGAAGTTCAATGGCATTTGGAAGTCATCTGCTCTAACTTCCCAAGCCTTTTTCTCTGTCGAGTATGATGATGGGTAAATGCCCCTTAAAGTCACTGTTCATACCATCCCAAGCAATATGCCAAGTGCGTGTGTGTAGCGAAGTCAAAGATTTTTTTTTGCAGTTGTCTTCCTTCTCAAAGGCAATAATTCGGTTCTGAAGGCAGCATCCAAGGTACAAACAAAATATAGTTGTCTTAAGATATAACTTAGGTCCTATTTAGCAGCAGCCCATTTCATAATTAATTCCTTGGAGGCATTGCTTTGACATGTAGGATATCCTTCTGTTCGTTCCCTCAATCAGGGAACTCGTTCCCAGAATGAGTCAGGAAAATATTGAGGCCTCAAAATGCAGTGAATTTTGAAAAATACTTGGGTAGAGGAACAATATGCTAGAGAACAAAGAATGACACAGAGTTAACATTGTAAAGATTCAATGAACATCCTTAGATGATTACAGACATCTTATGAATAAGCACAAACATTTGAATTCCTATTTGACCACTGTAAGATAGGGAAAAAAACTTGAAATTAAAGTCCTATCTTTTCCCTAGAATGATATTATATCCTTTCCACTTCAGAAGACTTTCCTTAAAATTAGAATGCATGGTTATTTATTCCTTTATCCTATCAGGTTAGCTGATAAGCTCTATGAGACCAGGAACTATATTCTTAATGCTTAGTTAGCTCATTTTATAGTGACTAGTCAAATGAATGAAACTGTAAGAGCCCTCAACTACATGACCTAAGATGATCTGCAATAACTCTAATTACTAATAGTCCAAATACCATCTCTATAAACTAAAATCATTGAAAATCCTTTCCATATTCCTCCATAGCCCTTATGTAATGGAGAAAAGAAGTTTCTAATGATTTTGCATTCCTAAAGACTTCTGGTGGGTGAAAGAGAAATAACCGGAGACATAAGATTATTGAAATCTGAAAAGACCAAAATATATTCTAGTGCCTGAAAATATCCTGAATTGAAAATGTAATAAAAAATTTTTAGGAAAGAAAATAAATTAGGTGTTCGGTGGAAGAAAGTGTGAAATCTCTAACTGCTGACCGTGCTTTATAAACATTTACATTATCCTGGAACTATTCATACTTTCGGACTTCCTGAACACCATATAATTTTACCCATTGTTGTATAAATTGCCTTCCTCATATAAGTGTTGCACAAGTCATGTAAAGTATGTGTTCTTGACAATCTGGACAATTCCTTTTTGACAGTGCTTAGAGGCTGAGGCTGTATGAGAGCCCCAGACGGTTTTTGGGTGAAGGATAGAAAAAGTGATATAATTGATTTGGTGCTAGTTGAGATGCCCTAAATGTTCAGTTTCAGCTTTTACCTAATCCATCGATTCCACCTTTTTTATTTCTACTTTTTTTTAAGCAACCCCACCAGGGATTGGGGTTATTTGTCTAGTATTCTAAAAATGTCTTGGAAGTTTTGCTAGGGAAACAGCTCCTTTAGAGCTTTTCTCTACTGTTAAATTGCTAAGGCTATTTGACATAGATGTTTAGAGTCTCTAGAAGGCTTCACCAAGATACTCGCCAAGTCCCTAGGTAAGCTTCCCAAGTAGCCTTTTATGAATTGCTCTGGATGAATACTTTAGGTTTCTTCTAAAAATATGGGAAATCATTCCCAAAGCAAACTTTCAAATTGGTATTCAAGAGTTCACACATTCAGAGGTATGGACATAGAAACTATATTTATAAACAGTTCATCAATGTAAACAGAGTAACTTGGAGGTATGAGACTTGCTATGTTTTAATTTAGTTTGACTTCATTTGCACATCATATGATTTGATTTGGTTAAATCTGGCTTGGCTTTGTTGGCTTTGTTGGTGTCACTGGTTTTGGAGAGGCAAACTGAGGATGCAGGGAAGAGGGCGTTACTTTGAGTAGAATAGTCAGTGCCTTGAGGATTTACTAGAACTCCCAGACAATAAAAACAAAAATGTTGATACACATGGTTCTTTAAGACTCATCAAACTAAAATATGGAAGTGTTTAAAAGGGTGATGAATATACACAATCAACACTGTAGTTCGTGAGGGTAGAAGGGATTAGAGAGGTTAGTGTAAGTTCGTGAAATACTTGGAATCTTACTTAACTATGTGCTGTTTAAATAGTTAATCATTGAACATGCTACCTAAGTACTCTTTTTATCTTATAAAGTATATAAAAATGTATACCAATCACAATAGGGAGATAAAATGTATATACAAATATCCAGAAGCCATATTTTTTCATTAAAAGTATCAGTAAATGATACAAATTAAGTATTAAGGGAGTCCATTGGGAGAGAACAATCATTCTCAGCCTGTGATAAAGTTACAGAAAAAAATTTTTGAGCTGGATCTTCACTTCCTTACCTTCTCCCTTTCACTCCTCATTCTGCTGCATTCTGGCCTATGCCTTAGCAACCTAACATTCCAACAAACACTCACTAATACTAACTGCCAAATCGAACTGATACTTCTCTTTGTTCAGTCTGCTAATGTATTCTGTAGCATTTGAATCTATAGATTACCCCCTCCTTATAGACTTTCTTCCTTCAATTTAGATGACACTAAATAAGCTAGTTTGCCTCCACTTCTTTGAAAATAATCCTTCTTTGTTCCCTTTCCTGACTCCTGTCCTTCTGTTTACCGCTTAAGTGTAGATATTTTCAATGGGTTTCATATGTGTATCCTCTTCCCTTCACTTTTTTGGAGTCATCTGCTAGATTGAACACTCCCAGATATTTCTGTTTCTTCCTGACCTCTATCACTTTCAGGCTGCTTTGCTTTTTCTTACAGCATCCTCTCAGTTTATAATAGTTTGCATCTCTTCTTCCTCCTGGAATTCTATTCATCTTTTAAGGTTCTGATCAAATGCTATCTTCTCTATGAAATCTTATCTGTTTCTTCTAGTCATGATAAATTGTTTCCATCTCTGCATTTTCTTACAAATTTACTCGCTCTCCTACTATAGTACTGTTCTTTCAGAGTAGGTATAATGACTATCGCACTAAAGATGGCTCTTACCGAGAGTGAATTGAATTATTGTCAAAGTCCTGGATTTTTTTTTTTCGAAAGGGATTCTCTGAACCTATTGAAATTGTATGTGAAATATGCATAGTTCTAATCACATTCTCAAAGGTGATAAACACTCCTCAGCCTATCAAGAACAAATGAGACACTGAACTTTGTACATTAATTTGACTGCTGGTCTTTGCCACTCATGGTTTACATACATATTTATGCTGTAGGGGAGTAAAATTTCCCAGCCCAGAGAGGCTCTTTGGCGTGTGTATCATTGCTAGTTGAAAATAATCAGGGCCCAAAAGACTCAGGAAGAAACTTTGACCTTCCTCCTAACTGCCTAAAAGAATGCAAAGAGAGGACCTGTTCCAGGAAGGGTGCTATCACCACAGATAACTCTAGTATGAACTAGGTGTGGGACAGGGAGGACCCTGCTTGTTAAAATTTCTCTCTGTGTCCCATTAACTCTGCATGACCCAGCAAACATTTGCCTTTCCATCTTCATGTGAATTGTCTTCCTCCCCTTTGAAGTCCCAAACCACTTCCCCCAACGCCTTTTGTCTTCAGCTGAAGATGCTATTTAAGGTGAAGGGTTCAGCATTTTGGTGAGTTAATCAGTTTTCCTAGGTCTCTCCCATAAGTATATGTTATTAAACTTTGATTTTCTCCTGTTAATCTGTCTCATATCAATTGAATTCTTAGACCTGCCAGAAGAACCTAGAAGGGTAGAGGAAAATTTCTTTCTTCCTGACAACACATTTTTTAGAAAAATGGGGTTGTCATACACACATTACTAATGAGGAAAAAAAATCAAATTTTACACTTTAAATATATGCAGTTTATTGTATGTTAATTATATCTCAATAAAAGTTCTTAAAAAAAATTTAGGGGTTGCCTTAGTGTTTATGACAATTTTTTAAATAATCAAAGTCCACCTTCAAATAACACCATATCACTTCATGTGTAATCCAAGTACCTTATACCATTATTCCCAATTCCTCTCCCATCCCTTGTCACATTGCTGCAATTTATTTCACTTAACTATATGCTATAAGCACCCATGACATTGGTATTATATTATAATTATATAAACAGTGTAGCTTTAGATTAATTAAGAATAAGAAAAAATAGAATACTTTACTTCATTTATTCCTTCTCTGATGCTCTTCGCTTCTCTGTGTAGATCCGACATCTGACATCATTTTTCCTTCTACCTGAAGAACTCCTTTCAACATGTCTTGCAGGGCCAGGCTTCTGGCAATCAGTTTCCTCGATTTTTGTTTGTGTGAGAAAGTATTTCTCCTTCACTTTTTAAAAATTAATTAATTTATTTATTTATTTATTGTCCGTGTTGGGTCTTCGTTGCTCCACACGGGCTTTCCCTAGTTGCAGCAAACCGGGGCTACTCTTTGCGGTGCGCAGGGCTCCTCGTTGCCGTGGTTTCTCTTGTTGCCGAGCACAGGCTTTAGGTGCATGGGCTTCAGTAGTTGCGGGACATGGGCTCAATAGTTGTGGCTCACAGGCTCTAAAACGCAGGCTCAATAGTTGTGGTGCATGGGCTTAGTTGCTCCGTGGCATGTGGGACATTCCTGGAGCAGGGATTGAACCCGTGTCCCCAGCATTGGCAGGCAGATTCTTGACCACTTCGCCACCTAGGAAGCCCCTCTCCTTCACTTTTGATAGATAATTTCACTTGTTTGTAGGATTTTAAGTTAGTTGAGTTTTTTCATTAATTTTGGGAAATTCTCAGCCATTATTATTTCGATATTCTGCTCCATTCTCTCTTCTTCTGCTATTCCAATTACAGCTTCTGAAATTGTCCCAAAGTTGTTGGATGTTCTGTTCTCCTTATGTTAACTCTTTTTGCTCTTTACATTTCATTTTGAGGAGTTTCTACTGGCCAATATTCACGCTCATTGCTTCTTTTCTCTGCTGTGTCCAGTCTACTGATGAGCCCGTCAAAGACATTCTTGCCTCTTGTCTACTTTTCCAGTTAGAATCCTTAATATATTAACTACAGTAACTTTAAATCTCTATCTCGTAATTCTAACATCTGTATCATACCAAGTCTGGTTTTGGTGCTTATTTTGTCTCTTCATACCCTTCACACTCTTCAGAGTGTGGGGTTTTTTGGCATGTCTTGTAGTTTCTTGCTTTGTTGGCTTGTTTGTTTGGTTGTGAAAGCCCAGGCATGTTGTATTGAGTGGTGGGAACTAAGTGAATAGGCCTTTAGTGGGAGGATATGTGTTAATCTGCCTAGGAGTTGGGTTGTGTTTGGTGTGGGCTATTGTAACTACCAGAGGCTGCAAATTCCTAGAGTGTCCTTATTTTTGTTTCACCTATTGACTTAGGACTTCCTCTGAACGCCTCTCTGGGACTGTCTGTGTCTGGCAGATCTTTTAACTGTAATAGCTGTTATTACACTTGCAGTCTTGCTGGTGTAGTGACAGGCTTGGGGAAGGGAAAGGCAGTCTTAATCTTTCAATTAATTCTCAGCTTTTAATAGGGCCCAGGTTGAGGCATCCCATTTGTTCGCATCCCATTAATACGAATAATGAAAAATGATTTGTTTTAATCTGTAATAAACTGATTTATTGGGCAGTGACTCTGCTATACTAGAGTTATATTAAATTTTTAACTCTGTTCCTCAAACACATATTAGGAAATAATCTCCCAAATAAGTATTTAGCTTTGCATCAGATATAAAGGAGACTCTGGGTGCTGTAGTTAGATTATTTGCAGGCAGACAGCTGTTATTCCAACTGATATAATATGCTCATTATTGAGAAAATGTTCACCACATTATACTTTTTAGTGATTAATGTACATTTTATAGAGGACATGTTCTGTGTATAGTGAATAAATAACTTTTAAAAAAATTTCCAAAATTTTATATTTGCACCGCTTCTCTTACAACAAAAACAATAAATAACTTTTACAGTATTAAAAAAAAAGTTTTTCTGACTCTCCTACAGAAGTGTAACTTTACCCCTTCTGCCTACTCCTTTCTTAGTTGCAGTGTTCCCAGTCTATTTCCTTGAAGCCCCTTTTCCCCCTTGACGCTACTTCTAACCACTATCCTTAGGTGAGACAGGAAAGCCCGAAGGGACTGGATAGGGAGGAATTCCATGTTCCCAGCTGGAATAAGGTTTCAGAATTGCACTCAGGTGAAGTCTTCTTCCCTGGACTTTAGGCATTTGTAACCGAGAAGCCCTGAGTGCGTTTCCCAGTGGTTACTCTTCCCTTTCCCCTACCTTGGTCATGAGGACATTTTTCTAGGATGCTCACTGTGAGAACCTGGAAGCTCTCTTACAGCTTTTGGAGGGAAGGTCCACAGTAGTGTGTGCCACTCCCAAGGACGGTTGCCCCCCAGGGACTTCTCAGTCTTATGCTCGTCCATAGTCAGCCTCCAACAAGTCATCAAAATTGCCCATTTAGTGTTTCCATCCCGTTGGCTTTAGTAGATTCTATTCCAGGTAAACAGGTCTTGGTTGCTCAATCCCTCTGATGTTCCTGCCTCACCAGCTTTGGGGCAATGGTTTGCCTCCAACCTCAGCTTACTGGTGAGCCCAGAAAAGTCATTGATCTTTAGTCTATTCAACTTTTTCTTTTTGTAACAATGGAAATGACTTCTAAGTTTCTTAACATGTCAGAACTGAAACTGGACATCTCCCTAATGTATATTTTTAATTTTACATTTATCTTCATGAGAGAAATTGGTTCATAATTTTCTCTTTTTGTAATGAACTTGTTAGTAGTTGATATCAAAATTACCTTGGCTTTGAGAAAAGAGCTGGGATTTGTTTCCTCTTTTTTTTTTTTTTTTTTGGAAATTTGTATAAAATTGGATATTTCTTTCTTAAATGTTTGGAAGAATTCATTGTATTTGTGGAAGTTTAATTTAATATACACATTTTCTATATTTTTGGTGAGGTTAAAATTTTCATTTGTTTCAAGAACGCTTATTGAAGCATTTTTATGATGATGGCCTAAAATTTCTCTCAGATAATCCCCACATCTGGTTCATCTCATTATTTTTGTCTATTGACTGTCTTTTCTCATCACCCCAAAATATACCTCTTTGTCACAAGGATTATTTTGAGCTGATTGTTTTTAACAAAAAGAGGACACAGGAGAAGCTCTATAAAAAGTAAAATTTATCATTTTGTAAGGGAAATTTACATTTATAATGGAAATCTCCATTTGTTAGCGTGTGACTCTCTCTGTACCAGGAAGAGAAGGATGACTCTAAATCTCAAGAAACTCTTATCAGTGGAGAAGATGCCAGACGTAAATCTGCATAACAACCTTTCTGTATTTTTCCTGGTCACCTCCTGTAACTGGGCATCTCCCAACATCTTTCTTTTTTCTCTAGCTGAAGATGATATTTAAGGTGGTGGCATGTGCCATTTCTGGGACGTTTACTAAGGTTTACTAGGTATTCCCATGTTTAGTTGAGATATACATGTTAATAAACTTCTGTGTGTTTTTCTGTTGTTAATCTTTCTTTTATTATGGGGGTGGGGGGGTTCTCAGCCAAGAACCTAGATGGTAGAGGGAAAATTATTTCCCCTTCCATATTGGTATAAGGAGTGATTTCAATTACATTCTGGACATTTTGGGTATTATGCTGGGAGACTCTGGTCCCCTGTATAGGTCCTGGCCTACTTTTGTGGATTGCAGTTTCAATGACAATCTCGTTTTCAGAGCTATATCTCTGCTGCCCTTGCATCCCCAACAGGCTCCCTTTCAATCTCTGCTGGTGCAGCCAGGGGAGGAAAGGGACATGAACCTGGGCCACTACCGGTGGGGGTGGGGGAGGGGGAAGGGAATGTGTCAGCATCCATCTCGTCTGGGTCTAGAGCCCAAGAACTGAGCTACTAGTCTGTCTGGGATTCTTATGATATTGGTAATGCCTACTGAGAAGATGCTTCCTCCCCATTTTCCATGCCCCAAAAGTGACCTCCCTTCTCATTTAGAGAAGATGCTTATTATTCTCTGCCTCCCAGCATCAGTCTTCATCCAATTCTCCAAAATGTGTTCTAAAACCTTTTCCTTAACTCACTGTACTAGAGAATCAGCTACAATGGAGAATCTCACTAAAAACTACAGAAGATCTATGAAGTATAGGACTCTTGCCTGTCACAAAAATGGAAATAATAAAGACCTTTGTTCCTCCTCCCCTTCCAGGAGTGGCCACAAGCCCACTCTGGTATAGTTTACCTCCATCCAGAACTTTTTTGTGTGAATGGGACCCCTGACCAACAGCAACCCCATCTCATAAAAATGCTGACTACCAAAAAAAGAAAGCAGGGCTCAGAAAGGGAAGCTCTTACCCCAGAAAAATTTTATAAAAGACCCTTGGTGGCTTACTCACTTCAATACAAGGCTATAAAAAGACATATGTAACTTCAAGGCTGGGGATTGTGCAGTCTCTTTTCTTCCTGTATGCAGAACATTAATGGGGAAAAGACAGCACCTTATTTTTAAATTTGAGTCAGTGGTTTTATTTATAAGATTAGATACTATAGATATAATTATATATTATATATAAGTTATATATGTCTTATACATCCTTTTAATATAAATGCTAGTATATTCTGCATCCTGGTTTGAACTTTGCTTTTTATATTATCACTATATCATGGAGATGATTCCTTGGCATCATATATAGATCTCTATTATTTTGTGGCACAGGGTATAGAAGTGCAGTGTTCATTTGTAACATAACTGGTCAGATTTGTCCCCTGCAAATGGACATTGAGGTGATTTCTTGTATTTTTCCTATTGTAAATATTGCTGGAGGATGTACAAATACATGTGCAAATGTCTGTAGGATAATTGGTAACAATAGAATTATATTATTAGTATTATTATTAGTGTTTGTTCAACCTTTACCCCTTCTTTGATTGGAAACATCATAAATACAGAAGAAAAAAATTTCTTTTAGAAAAGCCCAACTTCTATCATCACTAAAGAAGCTTTATCATTCAAGAGTATAAGAAAGCCCCTATATGCTGAACAGCATTAAAAATTAAATTAGATACATAACAAATTGGTCTTTTAAAATAAGAACAAATTTTTGAAACTATCCTTGATTTTATTTGGATCATATTTACAAGTTAATTATTTATTTTTTAGTTCCCTAATGTTATAAATCTTCTAGTTAAAACTTTTCAAATGGATGACACTCTACATGTGTTGGTTTCCCAAAGCTCCTCTTACCAAACATTTGTTGCTATTCTATCATTCTGAGACTTCTGTTAAACCGTTCCATGGGTTTACATGAAGATGGCTTGGTCATCCAGAAAATTCACCTCAGGAAGTTGTAAAACCCTTATCATGTTTCAGTTATTAGGAATTCCAAATTGGAATTAATCTTCCTCAGGCTTTCAAGAAGTTCTTCCTATCATGGAAATAAATTTGAAATCAACCTTTTCTTCATGTCCACCTGCCATCTTTATAAAAGTCAAAACCATATGTGCTTGGTCTTTGAAGTACAATTTTGTTTCCTCTAATGATATCCTTCACATAACGGCATTATTTTCCACTAGCCCTGACTTCCCATTGCCCAACGAGAGCCAAATTCAGCAGAAGAATGACAAATGTGTGTGCAGATGGGTGATGCTGGGGTAACAAATGACCACAGCCTATGAAGTTCGAACACGAAAAATGTCAACAGAAAGTGCCCAGAGAAAATGGCATGCAAAATGGGCCAATATGGACTAAATGTTTAGGGCAATTTCTGGTTTGAATTACAAAATCATTTTCTCCTAGATGAAATGTTTTGTGGAACAGAAGATCTATTGTTTATTTGTTTAAAACATATGTCAAGGCCTTTTACCAAGTAATTGTGATTAATGTATGCTGATTCATTACAATGTACAATCAATGAAACTTCATTTTTGTGAGTAAAATATAGGTTTCACTGAGCTGAACAAATACAAGTTCTAATTCACAAATCACGAAGTCTTAACCATCATCTTATTGCTAAAACCTTTGTGCTAAGTAAATGTTTATCTCATTTTAACTCAGAGATATCAAAAATAGAAAGCTTTTACCCTGCTAATATCAGCTGATGGAAAGTTTAACATGTGAGGTAGAGTCCTACAGAACACAGGATGGGTGCTAGTCTTCAGGGGGGAAAAAAACTTGGGTCAAATAAAAAGGAGGCCATTTTGAGGGATTAATGATATAGCTCTCAGATAGTTGAATGTAAAAAACATATGGAACAGAAAATCAAAAGGAAAGCTGCTCCATTTTTCAATCACACGTCACAAAGGTAAGCCCAGAATGCTTTAAAGCCTATCAGTTATGGTGCCTCGTTTTCTGCATACCAACCCTTATAATCTTGTCATTCGGGAATCCTGGAAATATTTTTGAAAGATTGAAATGTGCAGTTTTCTTCCATGTTCATTATTCACGATGTGTTCAAAGTATTGCATCTGCTCTTGTTAGAGAACTTCACATATAAAGTATTGTTTTAACCAATTGCACTGTATGTTGTTTGGGTCTCAAAAGCCTTAAGCAGTCAGATGCTGTGAGAAAATTCCTTTTTGAAAAATTTATGTAATAAACCTTGGATGGAAAAAGTCTGGTCTACAGCACCTCAACCGGAGTGCCAAAGCACATTATTGTTGCACAGACAGGTAACAGTTTTCCCCAAGAAGCTGAAGAGGGGCAGTACCAGGAGCAGGTAGACTCTGGACCAGCAGCCCCCACCAGGAATGGGCTCCTTCATTTAACTCTCTTTGATGGGGTCTCTCCAGCTGAGCAGAGTCTGACGGCACAGCACTGTCTTGTCCCGGCAAGCCTGCACAGAGAGTCACACTCACACTTGCCGTTCCACAAAAATGTGCACAGCCCACCCACCAAAGTGCTGGCCCCTAATGACACTTACTTCAGCAGCCACGGCAAGATGTGTCCTGTGAGCTGCTAGAGGAGTTTGCATTCCTTACCTTTAACGGGAGCAGCCTGACGCCTAAGGAACAGTTCCTTGGACTGGCGAGTGGCTAGTGCTGGAGAGGCTGGGCAAGAATCATGAAAAGAGAAGTTCTATGCAAAATGTATCAAATATTTTTATTGTTGTCAAACTGGATGACTATTCTAAAAAGGCACAGGCATTCTACAAATTAGAATTTTGTCATTTGGCATGATTAAGTGGACTGGATTCAAAATTAATTCAAAATTTTTCAATAACCAACATTCTCATTCATCAAGAAAATGCAAATGACAACCATAGTGAGATATTACTCCACATTTACCAGAATGGCTAACATTTAAAAAGATCCATAATATTAAGTATTGGCAGGGATGTGGAGCCCTTTGGTCTCTCATACGCAGCTGGTGGGAACGAGAAATGGTACAGCCACTACAGAAATTTGTTTGATAGCTTCAGAAATTAAATCCACACTTGCCATATACCCAGTCATTCCATTCTTAAGTATTTATTTACTCAAGAGAAATGGAAACATACATCCACACGAAGATTTATACACGAATGTTCATAGTAGCTTTACTCACAATAGCCCCCAAATGGAAACAATCCAAATGCCATCAACAGGGAAATGGATACAGAAAATATACACTATATAGCCATACAATGAAATGCTACTCAGTGATAAAAAGGAACTACTGAAACACACAACTACATGGATGAATTTCAAAAGCAATATGCTAAATGAAAGGTCCAGACTGAAAGGGGTGCATTCAATATGTTTCCATTGATATAAAATACAAACTAGTCTATAGGTACAAAATGCAGATCAATGGTTGCTTCTGGCCCTTAGCAAACCAAGAG
Source organism: Hippopotamus amphibius kiboko (assembly GCF_030028045.1). Lineage (NCBI taxonomy): Eukaryota > Metazoa > Chordata > Mammalia > Artiodactyla > Hippopotamidae > Hippopotamus > Hippopotamus amphibius. The sequence goes on from NC_080198.1 coordinate 83,689,246, forward strand.
ATGGACTACAAAGGGGCACAGGAAGTCTTTGAAGATGATGGAAATATACTGTCTCTTAATCACGATGGAGGGCCATGGATATATACAACTGTCAAAACTCAAAAGTTTATACTTTAAATTGATGCAGTCAATGTACATGTTATTCCTCAATAACATATTTCGAGGCTCTCTTGTTAGGTGCATACACATTAAGACTTGTTGTATCTTCTTGAAAAATTGATCCCATTTATTATCTAATGGCCCTTTTTATCCATGATAAGTTTCCTTGCTCTGAAGTCTTCTCTGAAATTAGTATAACTACTGCTACTTTTTTTTATTAGTATTAGCATAACATATTTCTCCATCCTTTTATTTTTAATCTATATGTATCTTTGTATTTAAAATGGATCTTTCATAGAAAACATATGGTTGGGTATGTGTTTTGTTCTACTCTGATATTCTCTGTCCTTTATTTGGTATTTTTAGATCATTGATGTTTAAAGTTATGATTGATACAGTTAAATTAATATCTACCATGTTTGTTACTGTTTTCTATTCATTGCCCTTGTTCTTTGTTCCTGTTTTGTCCTCTACTCTTTTTCTGCCTCTTGTGGTTTCCACTGAGCATTTTATGTTATTACATTTTCTTTCCTCTCTTAGCTTGTCAATTATATTTCTTTTCTTAATTTTTTCAGTGATTGCCCTAGACTTTGCAGTGTGCATTTGCAACTAATCCATGTGTAATTTCAAATAACTCTATACAGCTTCACATACAGGCTTAGATAACAATAGATAACCTTACAGTAACAAAGTATTCCTAATTCTTCTCTCTTGTCCTTTGTATCATTGCTGTCATTCATTTCACTTATATATAATCATATATAATTGAATACTTTGTTGCTGATGACTACTTTGAACAAAGTGTCATCTGTTAGAGCAATTATGAATAAAAAAAATAAAATTATTTTCCCTTCACTTATTCCTTCTCCAGTGCTCTTCCTTTCTTTATGCAGATCTGAGTTTCTGACTGATATCACTTCCCTTCTCTCTAAAGAAATTCTTTTAACATTTCTTGCAAGTCAGGCCTATTCTTGAGGCAGCAAATTCCCTCAACTTTTGTTTGTTTAAGAAACTTTATTTCTCCTTTACTTTTGAAGCATAAGTTTGCAGGATATAGAATTCTAGGCTGGTGGTTTTTTTTCTCTCAACTCTTTAAATATTTCACTCCACCCTCTTCTTGTTTGCATGCTTTCTAAAGAGAAATCAGGTATGATTACCTCTGCTCCTTTACAGGTAAGATGTTTTCCTTAGGCTTCTTCCAGGTTCTTTCTTAATCTTTAATTTTCTGCAGTTTCAATATGATATGCTCCGATGTAGTTTTGTTTTATTTTGTTTGGCGTTTATCGTACTTGATTTCTCTGGGCTTCCTGGGTCTGTGTTTTGTTGTCTGACATTAATTTGGGGAAAGTTTCAGGCATTATTGTTTCAAATATTTCTTTCTGTTCCTTTCTCTCTTCTCCTTCTGGAATTCCCATTATGTTTATGTTACACCTTTTGCAGTTTTCCCACAGTTCTTGGATATTCTGTTCTTTTAAATTTTTTCCAGTCTTATTTCTTGTTACCTTCAGTTTTGAAAGTTTCTTTTAATATATCCTCAAGCTCGGAGATTATTTCCTCATCTGTGTCTATTCTACTAATGAGCTCATCAAAGGCATTCTTCATTTCTTTTACAGTGTTTCTGATCTCTAACATTTATTTTTGATTCTTTCTTAGAATTTCCATTTCTCTGCTTACATTACCTACACGTTCTTGCATGCTGTCCAGTTTTTTTATTCAATTCCTTAGCAGATTAATTTTTTCAAATACTAGGATTTGATCATTTCAATTTTGAATGTCATATCTGACTCTGGTTCTGGTGATAGTCTGCATCTTTAAACTACGATTTTTGTTTTTTAGTATGCCTTGTAATTTTTTTCTTGTTAATGGAACATGATGCACTAAGTAAAAGAAACTAAAGTAAATAGGTCTTTAATGATGTAGTGGTAATGCATGAGAGGAAAGGAAGCATTCTACAGTCCTGTGACTTGATTGCAGTCTTTTAAAGAGCCTGTGTCCCTAGACTGTGAACTTCACAGTATTTCTCAATCCTCTAGATATCCTCTTCCCTTTAAGTGGGACAGGATGTCTAGAGGAGTTTGGAATTTCAATGTTAGCTTAAAATCAACACACAGAAACCTGAAGTTATCCTCTTCTTCATCTTAGGACCAGCTCTTTCTTTTGATAATTAATTGTGACATATTTCTAGTCACTGGAAATTGAAAACTTGAAGGTAACATTCTTTTTTCTTGTTTCCCTCAATTTCCAATAACTAAGATTTAGAAGATTTCGTAATGATTCTGGCATGTTTATTTCCATTCAAACTGCTTCCCATCCAGTCCCTTTCTACTGCTGTTCTAGCCAAGTCCTAGCCAATACAGGTCTGACAGTGACTACATCATGCTTTCCCCCAGCAGTCCTCCAGCTTGGTGTCCCTACAGAATCAATCACCTGGGAAGATTTTAGAAATAATGATTCCTGATACCATCCACAAAGAGTTTTATTTAATAAGTTTAGAGCAGCCTCAGCACAGGAAGTTTTTTAAAGCTCCTCAGATGGTTTCAATGGGTTGAGAACTATGCCTTTATTTTATTTTATCTCCACCATTCTCAACTAGTTTTTTTGCTTGAAAGACCCTTAGTTCTCACCTCTGCCTGTCTAAATTTTGACTGTTCTTTAAGATTTTGCTTAAATTCTGCTACTTAATTGGCCATTCGCTTAGCACCCTGCATTGAAGTTGTCTATTAATATGAATTTTCTTTATCTTTCCAGCGAGATGACATAGTCTTAAAGAATAAGGACCAAAATATGGGCTAAATATGAGCTTCCCATCCTTCTCACAATGTCTAATATAGTAATGATGATGATGTGTTCTATAATACAGAAGGAAAAAATATATATACATCAATTGGAAGGAAAAAAATATAATGTTCCTCAGGATTATGATAGAATTTCTAAACTTTATTGATTTCTAAATTATGTGTTCTTGAAAAAATGCTGATTCATATTATAAAGCATTGTGAGACCAGTACTAACTAGTACTAACATTAAATATCTTAATCATTCTGATGATTTTTTAAAAGCTATAATATAAACACCCTAGACAAACATAAGCCGTTTGCATTAATGTTACATCCTCAGCCCTTAATTAAATGGTGCATTTGGCAAATGTGCTTTTTTTCCTATCAAAGTAAATAAAAAGGATGCTTTCAAGATCTAAGACCACAACATTTCAGAACTACTAATAAAAAAAAATGCAAACAAATGCATAGAAATGAAACTTTGAGTTGCATTTTAAGATAATAAAGCAGTGTTATAATTAGATTATAATGTATCACAACTCATACAATTTTTATTATTCCCCAGCTGTCCATTGGCTTGTAGCACAAAAAAATAAACAAATGGAATCTTTATATACTTTTTCTTCAAAAAACCACAACTTAGAAGCTGAGTAATTTTTTACAAGAATATGTCAAATTTCACCTAAGCTATATAAAAACATCAGTGCTTAATACAAATAAAACCCATTATATTCAACTCTTGGATAAGAAATATTACCAAAAAGTTTGAGGTATAGAAGAATTTCCTATTTCTAACCATTGCGAAGCTTAAGTGACATGGTAACCACAGGTGGGGCAGAATTTAAGTAACTTATATACACATCTAGATAATCTATTTAATATAAAGAAAATTGACTTATATCCCAAACCTTCATTTAATAAACAATTATTGAGCCTTCAAAATGTTTAACAAAGCACTGAACAAGACATTTTAAGGTATACAAAACAGTTATCACACACAATCCCAGGCTTTAGAAGTGTAATACCTACAAGGCGAAATAATATTTAAAAAATATATACAACTATCTGCAGTAGGTGTTAAGGTGATAAGGATCATGAGAAAAGTATGCTTAAATTATGCAGTATCTTAAAAATCAGAGAGATTGTTTGCAATGAAGTATATCAGCTAGCTGAGTGTCAAGAAACCTGGGTCCCAATTACTGATGCAATAAAAAGCTAGTGTGTTTCATTTGAAATGTAGCAATTTCTCCCTTGTTCATAGTCTCTGTCTATAAATTTTCTTAAATAGGCCCCTATCTTTGGTATAGAAATGTGGCAATAAATGCTTTGTCAGTTGTATTAATTGTGATGCTAGCTGCTGAAACAAACCCCCAAATCACAGTGGCTTCCCCCAATGGCAGTGTATGGCTTATTTATATGAAGTCCGAAAAGGATGTTGCTGATCAGTGGAAAGCAATTCAGACATTCAGCTTCAACGGTCTTTTATTTGTAGCTCTGTTATTTGTAATATACATCTCCCAAAGTCATGCTGGGAGCTACCGCCATTCCAAACAGCCAGAAAGGAAAGGAACTAGGCAGTGCACCTATAAGAGGTTCTTATGAGCCAGCCTGCAAGGTTCATCATTTGTGTATTAGCTAAAACTCAGTCACATGACAACACCAAATTCCACAGAAAGCCATCTGTACCACTGTTACGGTCAACGTTTATATGTCCAACGTTTATATGTTTATATGTCCAAGAGTATGGCTTGTGAAAATTTCAAATTTTTTCTTGACACCACAAACTTGTCTTATAGAACTGAGTTTTTGATTATTGGAATATCAATTGTTATCCCCACCTCCCAAACTGTTCTGAGAAAGTGTACTGTCCATAGGAAGTATTGCTACCATTACTACGCTGTGAGTATAACCACACTTTTCTGGACTCCAGATATGAGTGTGTATTAGAGATGCTCTGTTCTCTCCCCTTCCTCAATGTCCCCAGCATCTTCACCAGTCAGTCACTCAAACACGTAGTGAGTGCCTATGTGCCGGCAACCACTGGGGACAGAACTCTAACTGCTCTTCATGCACTACATTAGTTAGCTATTTTCTGGACCTAGTTGATCCTGCTAGTCTAATCCTGCTGGTCTTTAAAACTCAAATTTCAAGGAACATTTTTAGTTCTTCCCCCAAAGAGTTACTCTGTTAGTTGCTAAACAAAGAGAATTGGCAAAAGTATCCACCTCCAGGAACTAAACTTGCAAAATTTTTAATGTAATGCTTCCTGAGTTCCTCTTCAAGGGCTTGGGGGAAAATATATTGAAAACTGTCTGCCTATTTTGGCCATGGTACAAGTCATGCTCTCATACAGGAGCCTTTTCTGTAGGAGACTACATTTTTCAGCTAGTTTTCAGTTGCTATTTGAACCATCAACAGTTTAACATGAAAATGTTAACAAATACCTTTTTGCAACTGGATTATCCCTCATTGCGCATGTGAAATATTAGAATTTAAAAGTATTGTGTTAATTAGACTTGGATTATTTCTGCGTACTCAGTGGTAGGATAGGCCTGAAAGCAAATGTCTCTTAATCCAATCAGCTGTGGCCTTTATAAATGGTGGGAAGATCAAAGTGACTCAAATGTCTATGTCTTTGTAGAACATAAGTGCCACAGCTGATGTCAGATCAAAAGAATATTTTCACCTCACTTCTGCATTTCTTCATGTAGAAATAGCTTCATTATGATTAGAAACTTAGCATCGTTTTAGTTCTTAGCCTGAATTTTAAACATTGAACTTAGAATCCAAAAGTTAAATGTACTGAGAATATAAAGAAATCACATTTTTTTAAGCTCTGTTTTGGAATATAATTGCTTTACACTCTTGTACCAGTTTTTGAGGTACACCAAAGTAAATCAGCTGTATTTATACATATATCCCCATATCCCCTCCCTCCCGCGATTCCCTCCCACCCTCCCTGTCCTGGCCCTCTAAGGCATCACCCATCATCGAGTTGATCTCCCTTTGTTATATAGCAACTTCCCACTGGCTGTTTTACAGTTGGTAGTGTATCTATGTCTGTGTTACTCTCTCACTTCGTCCCATCTTCCCCTTCGCCCCCCACCGCTCCCCAACCCCTGTCCTCCAGTCCATTCTCTGCATCTGCATCCTTAAAGAAATCACATTTTATAGCAAGCACAGTATTTCTAAATTTTACAATAATAACCCCGTTTTTTCCCATTGCATGTGCTAACAGTCAATGATGACATTTATCTTGAAATTTTATTTATTTATTTATATTTTTTTAAGTCCCAAGGTCCTTGCTTGCATGACTTTTTTTTTTTTTTTTTTTTTTTTGACGTTCATTTATTTTTGGCTGTGTTGGCTCTTCCTTGCCGCATGCGGGTTTTTTCTGGTTGTGGCGAGCGGGGGCTACTCCTCATTGTGGTGCGCGGGCTTCTCACTGCTGTGGCTTCTTTTGTTGTGCAGCATGGGCTCTAGGTGCGCGGGATCAGTACTTGTGGCATTTGGGCACAGTAGTTGTGGTGCACAGACTTAGTTGCTCCGCGGCATGTGGGATCTTCCCGGACCAGGAGTAGAACCTGTGTCCCCTGCATTGGCAGGCAGGTTCTTAACTACTGTGCCACCAGGGAAGTCCTTAAATTTCTTTTATGACCATCCATGGAATATTATCTGCACACTCACACACTTAATGCTATTCTCAGAATCACCAAGCCAAAGGAGGTTTATATAAATTGTTCCTTAGTCACATTCACACTATACCTGAAACTTGTCAGTCTCTCTTAATGACAAAACTCTCTGGGTAAGTACCATCCATAAGACACATTGGTAGATTACAATAGTGTTTAACAGTTACCAACAAAATAGCTTCAAATAGAGAGTCTGTCTGGTTAACATGAGTCACACCCCTCAGAGTTGAAAGTACATCTATAACTTAAAAACACAAGCAGTGGTTACTGGTTACTTCCAATTTATTAATTTCATATCTTTACTTCATATGGACATTGGCTGTCACAATTCTTTTCATTCTCTGCAGATTGGTATTACCTGAAAATTTCACATTCCAATCTCCAAGTTTGATAAAAACATTAAATATTAGGAGATCTAGCTCTGACCTTTGCAGCTTAGTAGCTTAATGTAAGATAAAGGCCCTCAAGATAACCATCAATTATAGGATACACTGAATTATATTTTTAAACATCTTCATTAAGTATAATTGCACATGAATTATATACTTTGATAAGTTATAACATAATTATGAAATTATCCCTAAAATGAAGGAGATGAACATATCCACTGATCCCAAAATTTTCCTCACGCCATTTATAATCCCTCCACACCTCCCTATCCTCCTTCTGAAGTAACCACTTCTGTTGTCTGTCAGTATGACATTGAATAATTTTTTTAATTATTAAAAAATATGCTCTTTCAAAAACTTTGATCATCCATTATTTTGTTTCAAAATTCAAGCAAAACCTAAGATACATTGTAATCTTCGTGACATTGCAGGTCTCATCAAAATCAAATACCTAAAAGATAGCCAAAGAAATACAAAACGTTAAAAGTTGAAATAGAAACAGAGATCTTCTCTTTGACAAGCAGCTGTACTTCTCACAGAGTTGTCTAAAGTAGAGTGCAAGCTTTTGGTATCAATTCAGGGCTGGGATGAATCATCTCTATCCCTTTCCTACATTTTATCCTCCAAATTAATGAGTGTAGATATTACTTTTAAACTTCTTGGGAAGGAGGTTTTTCCCAGCTAACTAACCTATCAGTTACTAATCTGGTTTTATATTTAATGCTAAAAATCCAACAGTTTCCTCTTCTCTAAGACATTACCTTACTAACATATAGTTTACTTTACATAATTTTCACTATAAAAACAATACTCATTATGGGATATCTGGAAAGAGAGTAAGAAAGAAGAAGAAAGAAATGAAAAGTTAAGTTACTCAGATACTTCTGACCTAGAAACAACCCTCATAATGTTTGAATATATTGTCTTTCCTTTGCTCAAACTTTTGCTTTTGGATTCTAACAGGAATTCCATACTACATGACTCTGTCTTAGAAGGAAATAAAATTGATTCTATTGACTTATTCTTTATAAATTATAGATATAGAAATTAGCTTAAATTTTCTAATATTTATTATTTATAAGAAGTCCTTGGGACTTCCCTGGGGGTTAAGAATCCACCTGTCAATGAAGGGGACATGGGTTCGATCCCTGCCCCAGGAAGATACCACATGCCACGGAGCAACTAAGCCTGTGCACCACAACTATTGAGCCTGCGCTCTAGAGCCCGTGAGCCACAGCTATTGAGCCCATGTGCCACAACTACTGAAGCCCACGTGCCTAGAGCCTGTGCTCTGCAACAAGAGAAGCTACCACAACGAGGAGCCTACGCACCACAATGAAGAGTAGCCCCCGCTCTCTGCAACTAGAGAAAGCCCATGTGCAGCAACGAAGACCCAACACAGCCAATTAATTAATTAATTAATTAATTTTTTAAAAAAAGAATCTGCCTGCCAATGCAGGGGAAATGGGTTTGATCCCTGGTCTGGGAAGATACCACATGCAGTGGAACAACTAAGCCGGTGCCCCGCAACTACTACAACTACTGAGCCTGCATGCTGCAACTACTGAAGCCTGTGCACCTAGAGCCCATGCTCCGCAACAAGAGAAACCATCGCACTGAGAAGCCCACGAAGCTCTCGCACTGCAACGAAGAGTAGCCCCCACTCACCACAACTAGAGAAAGCCAACACAGCCAATAAATAAATTAATTAATTTTAAAAAGTCCTTTATTTATGTCTTTTCTCATTCTCTATAATCAATGTTTTAAAAGATACTCCTTATAAGAGAAGCAACAATTCTAGACATTTCCTTCAAAAACTTGCAAAATATTAAATAGATGTACTATCTTGAATATATCCATGGTAGTCATTAGTGCTGTTCCCCAAATATTTCTGGCTCTTCACCTTTGGGAAAAATGGTTGGGGTGCACTTCCTGGACCCTTTGTCATCGAGAACCACATGACTAGGTCTGACCAATAAGCTGTGAACAAAGTGACACATTTTCTTTCTAGGCCAAGCTATTAAATTATTTATAGGAAGGCTTCCAGAGTTTCTTTCCCCCTGCTACTGGAACCAGCAATGTTCCTGATATTGCTGTTCTGCCAGCCTGAGTTCCAAAAAGACACTTAGAAAAGAGCCCACAATCAATGCACAATGGACTGTTGCACAGTTTGTTTGCTTTTTTTTTTTTTTTTTTTTGGTAATTCACAGAGGATTGTCTCTTGATTACAGCATTATATCCTAGCCTATCCTAAATTATTTCCCATCTACCTTTCTAATTTTTATTGCACCAGTTCCTAGTTTATTACAGTCTGACTCTTCCCGTTAGTAACTAATACTCTGAATACAGCTAATTTTCTTATAAAGGTCTTAAAATAACTATGACTGCAGTTGTGTAGTGGGCATTCAAGAAGAAAAGATGTAGTTATTTCTGATGGTTTTAAGCTCGGTAATAAAAAGAAAGTAAAAGTTGGAATCAGGAGCATCCCTAAGGTATACAAATAATTATTGTGGCATCCTTATATTTAGAAGAAAATTAATGTGAGATGAGGTATGGTGATTTATGTTTGAAGATTCAGAATAACAGATAGAGAAGAGGAATACCGATACAATTTTCCAATCAGTGCATATGAAAATTCTTTATTCTGGATGGAAATGAGTGGGTCTCCCAAAATCAGCATGTCAGCACCATCTGGCAGCCCATCTTTGTGCAATCCCATGAAAAAATTCCATGTCAGTCCACAGGAGCAATCCACTCACCAGGATGCCCTTTTAGACATGGGACTGGCCGTGTGACCCCTGACAACTCCTTGCTCATGAGTCTTAGAACTTTTATGGGCATCTGATGTGAAGCACAGGGGAGTGTTAGCAATTAGAGAGCAGCCTCAAGGGGAGAAACAGGAAACAGGAACAGGGTTCAGGACATGGGAGTGCCCCCTCCCCTCCCAGACAAGCCCTCAGTTCTGGCCAGTCCCAGGCACCAGAGGGGATCTTGGACCATTTTGAGGAAGGCACTCAATCCACCCTTGTGGGCCCACAAGATTGATAAGATGTGTCTATGCCTTGAGAAGATGATTATCCAGGAAGAGAAGCCAACTTGAAAATTCTATAAAGTGGCAAGTGCTCCTTTAAAGATAAATTGCTTTGTCATGCAAGACCAAAATCTACAACCTTGATGGAGTTCCCACATAAACACACAAACACAGCATCACCACCATGCCCTCTGATAGACACTCACATTGATATTTTTGAGATTCTTCCTGAGGACACACCAAAGCTAGACAGTTAATTCTTCTCCTACCACTGTCCATTCAATAGCACGGACCAGAGCCATTGTTTTTGGAATTTTACTGTGAGTAAGAATCATCCTCAGAATATCCAGTATCAGAGCCCAGGCAACTTTCAATATCTGAGAAATACTTTCAAGTAGTTTCCAGGGACCACAGCTTAAGAAACCACACAACTGGGGACAACGCATAAGCATGCTCATCTCTTCTGACATAAAGAATTTTGTTAACATGGAAGCATGATGTGGAATTCTGCAGGTGTTGTTGTTGAATGTAAAAATTTAACGATTGTTTGTACTTTGTGGTTATTGGACCCTTTGTGACTGGGAGAGAGGGCAAGGCTCAGAACCAGAGTTCTTTTTAGTAGTAACAAATGATCTTCCCAAAAATTGTTCTAAGGGCTTTATATATAATAACTCATTTAGAGATAACCTTTCATTTAATTTTTACAACTCCAAGAGGTAGATACATTATTAGTACCATTAACACACACAGGAACTGGGGAACTGAGAGTATAAGTAACCTTGTCCATGTCACATAGCTAGTAGGTGGAGAGCTGGAAATCCAAACTAGACATTTCCACACTAGTGTCCGTGTTCCTATTGCATTGCACCACTATTGAGAACATAAGGGAGATGCCAGCTCCTAGAAATAAACACTGGGAGTGGCCTCGGCATATTCCACAGTATCCCAGCAAACAGGAGAGCACAAAAGTTATAATATAGCCATCTATTTTAGATACCTAGCTACATTGAAGCAGCAGATTTCAATTTGGTTACATATTACAATAATCTGAGAAGCTTTTAAAAAATTCCAGTGTCCCAGCTCCACCATGAACAAATAAAATCATAATGTCTGAGGGTGAAGCCCAGCATAAGTATTTGTAAAAGTTCCCCCAGGTAATTGTAGTGTGACACTATTGCATTGGAGAGTTAAAAACATGTATTTACTTAAAATTTAAAAACATACACATGTTTTTGCAGATGGTCTCCTTTTGCTTTGCTTTAAGAGAATGAAAGTAAATTTACTAGATATTCCACAACTAGTTCGTGGAGTGTTGTGCATTGGACTGAATTTCAATCATACTCAATTACCAATATATTCATGGTTATAACTTTATTCATAGTTTTATTTGTGTCTTCATTAAAAAGCACTTGGTGATAATGGTCTGACAAACCAGTTGTTTAGAATAACAATTAATTAGTAGGATGACAGTAATGGATGTGTTAATTAACACATTGTGGTAATCATTTCACAATGCATATGTCTATCAAATCATCAAGTTGTATACCTTAAATATATGCTGTCCTATTTGTCAGTTATACCTCAATAAAGCTGGAAAAATTGGTATGCTGACGATTCGGTCATCCAGAAGCCATTCTATCCTGATTTACTAATTCTGGATAGCTTCCCTTTATTCAAAGGTAAACTGTCATTATTTCAGAACGCACGTACGTCTGCCGGATGAAATGCCAGATTTCTCCACATTCGCTTCTTGGATCCAATCCATCTGAGTAGCTGGGGTCCTTCATCTATACCTGACACTTTTAAAGCTTTGTATGAAACATCTGTTTTCCATTTTCAAAATGTCGACTTGTCCATCTTGAATGGGCATTGGGTAAAGTAGACAAATCCCGCTTTGTCTAAAGAACCCATCTTGATTGTTATGCCAAAACCATATTTGCTCCATTAATCAGAGCCCTTAACAACGCATCAGCGAAGGCAGTGGGCAGTGGGTAATCCTCGGGTGCAATCTATGCTAACCACTCCAAAGAGTGCTGAGTAGTGGACAATAAAATGTGTTTTCTCTCCCAAAGTTGTGTCTTTCTACTACATCTTGTTTTGTACTCTACTAAAAGTTAAGTATTACAGTCACAAAAGAGGTCCAGGGAGATTTAAAAATAATGGGCATTGATCCTGTTACCCCGCCATGCCTCCTTCCCCGTAGAAACACTGCTCTTTGTACTCAGCTAAGCTGATAGACTTATGCGTTTCCCATCCAAAGCCCAAGCATAGGAGCTGCAGCCCCGAGGAATCTTATAACCAAAGAGATTTCCATAGAATAATATTTAGGATACTAGACCCTCAACTCAGTTCTGAGCCTAACTACCCTCTTTCCCCTTTTCCCCACCGCCAATACGTGGAGACTTGGAGCTTTCTGAGAGGTAATGGGGAAGAACTGCACTGCTTAGAACCGAACTGCACTGCTGCCAAGGCAGTCTCCTCAGTGGTAAAATCTTTCTTCGCCACCCTCAATCAGAGCGGTAGTCCCTGGCCCTAACCTTGCTGTGAGGTAGGTGAAAGGAATCGAGAATGGTACCCCTCTACCAGAAACTGAAGTCAAATGCCTATGCATCCTGGGAGTAATGGGTCTGGCCTCTCTTCTGCAGTCCATGCCTTCAGGGTTCCTGTTACATTACATGACGATGTAGGTCTTGGTCATTTTCCAATGTCCCCAGTGCCCTGAAACTGGGAAGATTTACAAATGATCAGTCCTTTAGGCCAATAAGCCACATGTACAAGCTGGCCTTAACTTTAAAAAGTGGTGGCTCCAATGCTTTTCTTTCTTTCTTTCTTTTTTTTTTCCTGCTTTCTTTCTTTTTTCATTTTTCTTTTTTTTTTCCCTCCAGCTCTGCCTTTCTGTTTGGCCGTCAGCATGATCTCGTTAAGGCTGAGTGACCCGGGCCTGACTGAGGCTGCTCCTGCACTTGGTGCGCTGCTACTGTTTCCTCTCCCAAGACATCTGCTTCAGCACTGCTTCAGATAATACTTCATTATGTCCTGGAAATGTTTCTTACCACTTTGTGTGCCGTTGTGTGTCATTTGCTTTGAAGTTAAGGTGAGTCTTATGTGATGATATGATATATACAACAGAGGCTACCTAAAAATTATGGTTTACTGAATAAAAAAAATTTGTAAGATCCCCTTTTCATTTGTTATATTGAAAATAGCAGAACTCCAGTCTTCCTTTAGTGTAGGCAGTTTGCTTGGAGATTGAAGGGAGAAGGATGAGAATATTTTTACCTAATGCTGTGGATCAGAGCTTTAAGGGGGGTGAAGGAATACTCATGCAGCTGGATAAGTGATGGGCTTACTTAGTATTTATGGCTCTTCAAAATAGCTGACAAAATTCTGGAAATGCCTGTATAACAAGCACTTAAGTTATTAGAAAAAAATCTGTTTCACATTCTACAGTATAACTTTGAGCGTGCATCTATCGAGGCTCTCTCAGGCCTTAAACTACCTAGTTATATAGGGGTTGTATGCATGGTTCTTAGTTCTATAAATAATTGGCATTGTGCAAATATTTAGACTTTATAATAGTTAATGTTTAAAGTATATTTATTGTCTACCTATTCAATGCGGCGGGCTAAACACATGGCATGGATTTGATCATTAAATTCACAGAAAATCACCCAATGAGTTAATCATGTCACTTTTTCTACATTTTGCAGACAGGGAAACTGAAGAATTGACAAGATAAGTAACTTACTTGCCTAAAGATCACAAAATCAGCCAAGGAATCAGCATCGAACTCAGGCAGTTGCAGCTAGAGAACATTCTGTTAACCATAGACCATGGAAGTCACATTTACAGAAGTCCGCGAAGGTGGGAGATCCATTCTTGGGTCAGGTGGCATTTGAGATTAGCAATGGGATGGTGACTGTTTTTCCTGGCAATCTCCATTTTCTTCTATCCAGCTTCCAATTCTGTCAGAGTCCTTTGAGACGTTGACCACCTTACAAAGCTAATTATTCATTAGAAACAGAGGGGGAAATGAGGAAAAAACCATACTAGCTCTGCTTCTGTGCTAGGCCAACTTTCAACAGATTTCTAGCACACAGCTATTGAACTCTGAGTTTAGATGAAAGAAACTTCTACATGCCAGAGGCTATTTGCCACTAAGGAGCTACAAATCTAGGGGTCCTGAAATACCTTTGTCCACAAAAATGAAAATAGTCACTAACTAGTTGTGTTTAGTCATTTGACCTTTATCCTGTTCATTTAAATACTTGAGTGCCGACTTTGAGACTATATCATAGTGCTTTTTAAAAGTTCAAAATTCACTATAAGGAACAAGTATTATTATTTAATCAGAGAAAATTTTATTTTAGAATGTCTGATGGAATTTTTTAAGATTTTTCATAATTTTAGTCAAATAATATCTTTTGTGGATTCCTTATCAGACTAATATTTTAGTAATGACATGTGGAATATTACCTGATGAAAATATTTTTCTAACTATGTAGTCTATGTTCCATCATTTTTTTTTTCACTACAGGGTAGGAGCCTAGCAGACTTGATATTTCCTATTTCTGGAGCAAAATTGTATATAGAAGAAATAACTTTCAAGTCATTTTTATCCCCAAAGTGGTTCTGCTCTAGCTATGATAATATATATAGTGCAATAATTCTCCATTAGAAGATGACATCTACTTGAAAGGTCTCTTGTTAGCTGAGTGTTTCTTTTATTGAGTTATTGGTCCTATTTTCCCAGTAGTGAGAAAAGGAAGAACTGAAGGGGGGAAATGAAGGTAGAATTCAACTTGAGACTGACCAAGGAGACAATAAAGACATCAGGAAAACGTCAAGACAGCTTTCGGATTTCAAATTCCAAAGTAGTATCCCCATAAAGTATTAAACCTCAGTCATAAACCACTCATGATATCTTCCATCGTCTGTAACTTTGAGAAAGTATAAACAAAGACGGTAAAGATGACATGTCAAAAGTGACTTTGAATCAACTACCATATGCAGTTGATGTTCAGAATGGATATGAACTTTAAAATATCCCCAAACTCATGACTACCACCATGTCCTATTTTCCCATCAAATGCTCTAAAGGATACATTTCATTGAAAAATTTGTGTTAGACATCTTTGACTCAATTTGGACTTTTCATACTGAAAGCATGAGAAAACCCAATATCAAAAAAACTAGAAAATGAAGAAAATTAATCTGCTCTTGGGACTGAAAAGTTTAGAGCTTC
The DNA here is from genome assembly GCF_030028045.1 of Hippopotamus amphibius kiboko. Lineage (NCBI taxonomy): Eukaryota > Metazoa > Chordata > Mammalia > Artiodactyla > Hippopotamidae > Hippopotamus > Hippopotamus amphibius. The sequence goes on from NC_080198.1 coordinate 83,704,479, forward strand.
CCACAGCAGCTTGAATGAGGGTATCAGGACCTGAGTGTTCTTTCTGTCCTTCCCTCCCTCCTCTGCTAATCCCAGCCCCACCTGTCTACTCTACCCCTCACTCATCAAAAAATCTGCTTATATTAGTTTGAAGAGATCACTGACTTATGTGAGAATTAATTACCATGTGATGACCAAGTGCTGATTTTGAGAGCATGTAGAAAAATCACATAGCCCAGAACTGGTGGACTCATGCAAGAAAGTATCTTTTGAATTGAAGGTTAAAAAAAACATGGATTTTAATTAAATTTTCTTTAATTTTGTTAATCTGATCAGTGAAATACTAGTATCTTAGTTATTTCTCTAATTCTGAGATCATGGTAAAAAGTTTAAAAATACAAAATAGAGAAAAAAGTTAAATTCCCCCTCCACTTTGCCCAATCTGCCCTTCTCCAAAGAAATAATTACTGTTAATACTCCTGTTAATAATCTTGCAGATTTCATATGTTTACATTGTAATCAACTCTTATATAATAAATATATATATATTTAGGAGTATATGTACCTGTATGGGTATGTAAATATATAAATATATGAATATATGTGTATATATATATGCAAAAATAGCTGTATATGCATTTATATATCTGACGTATGAATATTTATGATTGAATGTTTGTGTGTTTATAATACAGAGAGGAAGAAGAGAGAGTGAGAGTGAACTTAGGTAGTTTTATTATAATTAAATAAGTCATACAGTATACATGGCTTTGCATCTTCGTTTTTTTCATATAATAATCGGAGAAACTCAGAGGTTTCTCCAAATCAGGAAATTTTTGTTGTTGTTTGCCTGTTTTCTTTTATTGCTGTAAAAACAAAAAAAAAAACCAGAAGCATAATAATTCAAGGAATGATTATACCAAAATTTATTTATCCATTCCTCTTAGTTTTGTGTTTTAAAATCAGTGATGCAGTGATTCTTTTCATGTAAGTCTTTATAAACGTGCAAATAGATCTGTTGAATGTTTTTATACATAGAATTGCTGAATTGATATATACCTTTTAAATATTGACATACTGTGCTTCTAATTTATATACAAAAAGTTAGATATTATCATTTGATTTTTCTCAATTTAATTATTTTAGAGATTTCTGCTTTTTTTCATGTCTGTTAACTAGTGGATTTGAGTACTTTTTAACTAGTTATTTGAATATTGTTTCTTCTTTTATTTTCTTATTTTGCTTTGCTTACTTTGAATTGGAGTTTTTGTATTTTTCATATTAATTTTAGAGGTGCTTGCTTTTACGTATTATAGTTACTAATCCTAAACAAAATTAAAAGATAAATTTTTTATAGAGTTTATCATGTAATTTTGTGAGGTAAGTTTGTCACTGTACACAGGTATTTATTTTTACGTGGGCATATCTTTTGATTTTTTTCTTTGTGGCTTCATGTTTTTGTGTTTTGCTTAGGTAATATTCCTAATCTTGCCTTTTTAGGCAAGATTGAAAAGATAGTCCCTCATTCTCCTCTCTAATATTTTGTGTATTTATTTTTATATTGAGAGTTCTCATTTAGTTAATTGATGCAAAATATTTTTCATTTTTTTATCTTTATTGGAGTATAATTGCTTTACAGTATTCTGCTAGTTTCTGGTGTGCAACAAAATGAATCAGCTCTATGTATATATATATACCCCTATATTCCCTCCCTCTTGAGCCTCCCTCCCAACCTCCCTATCCCACCACTTTAGGTCTTCACAGAGCATCAAGCTGATCTCCCTGTGCTCTTTAGCAGCTTCCCACTAGCTCTCTGTTTTACATTTGGTAGTGTGTATATGTCAATGCTACTCTCTCAATATGTCCCAGCTTCCCCTCCCTCCCCTTCCCACCCCACTCACCTCCATGTCCTCAAGTCCATAAGTCTGCATCTCTTTTCCTGCCCTGCCACTAGGTTACCTAACACCATACACAAAAATAAACTCATAATGGGTTAAAGATCATTATTTTTTATATAACATGTCATTATGGTCTTGCTATCTTTTGTAGCAAAATATTTATTTAGCAGTGTTGTTTCTTTCTAGTTTTTAAATACAAATTATTCTTGATATTTAAGTTTTGTTAAATTCCATTTCTTTGATTCTAAAACAAAATTGTACAGTACATTGAAAAATATAAACACCAAGTCACTAAAAAATACAAATTAGCTAATAAAATAATTTCAGAAATCTGATTTTAGAAATCTAAAATAAATTCCTGATAAAGATATATGACTTTCTGTATGATAAGATTATCGAGACTTTAGATATCTTATTCTAAAATAACATTTAAAAAATTTTGAATATATCTATATATCAACTTTCAGTTAAATTACTATTTTATTAAATGATGGCTACATAAAATTTTTAATATAACATCAAGAAATGGAGTATGATTATTTTCCTATTTTATATATGTTGATTTATTCTTAAGTGAATACTACCTCATTATATATCTTTACTGACAAAACTTTTGTTATATCTATTTTTATTATAATGTATATTTTATTCCATCTATTTATCTGTTTACCTATCATCTATTGTCATCACCTGTCTATTTATTTTGCCAGATGTCCTATCCGAATTGTCACACTCCTCTCAGCCATGTTTTTTCCCAAATGCTAAAATTCTTTCATTTTGTTCCTGAAGATTTTCCTACAGAATTCTTTATTCTTTTGCTTTGGTCAAGACTCTTTGCTTGTTAGACCTCTGACAAAGGTCACTCTGGGACTTTCTCTCACCATCTTTCTACGTGATCCTCTACTTCTTACACCCCAGTCTTCCTCTTCCTTAATTTTCTATCCTATTTTGTTGAGTGCACTTCCATAAGAATGTATTTTTCTATAGAAGAGTGACTTTGGTAAATGGCTGTAGATCTCTTTAGTGAAGAATCAGTAGAATTACTGCTGTCTCTACTGGCTGTGGCATTGCAGTATCTTTTCCAGCATGTCCTGGCCTCCTCTATAATGGGCTCTGGATCACTGAGGACTTGTCCTGCGTGAAGGTTGACTAAACCCACTCCATGGGCTTTCTGATTACCATTGGCATCATATCTCTCAAATGCAAGATATTATATATTAGCTAATCTCTGTGATTTTATTTTCATTCTTTTTTTCTGCCTAATTTTTTTTAATTTCCTTCATTCTCCTGACATTTGTTCCCTTTGTGTTAATGATTCATAAATTAAAAGCTTATTTTACTTCTACTAATAGCTTCCTATAGATTAATTTTTTTCTTTAATATACTTTAGCATACTATACCTTTCCACACTATCTTCTTCTCGCACATTTCCCAGTATACTCCATATAATTTAGAATTTATCACCGGCTTATCAGAATAAAAATTATAATTTTGACCTTATATATTTTTCTTTCAAAAATTATTTCCACTTCTTAAAATATTTATAACCTCACGAACAACAGTTTTTTTTTGAAAACTATATTTTGCTGACTTCATTGCTGCTTTTATAGTCTTTTAACACCAATCACCCATATTTGACATTTTAAATTTTAATTTATATCTCAGGCAACTGTAATTTGTCTTGGGGTAATTTTTTCAAAGATATATTATTGGTTTGCAATATCAGGAATATCTCTGTTTTCTTTGTACATGAACAATTAAAATAACATTTCTACACTTTGAATCTGCAGATAAGCTTGAGGTTAAATTAGGAAACTTTATTATTTATTTAAATAGTGCTTATGTTCTATCTCTACTTTTTTATTCTGTTCCTTTTTTCTTTTTGTTGTTGTTGGAATACTCCTTATAAGTATTTTTTTAATTATCTTTTTGGGGTTCCTATTATATATGTATCATACTTCCTGAATCTCTTTTTCCTCCCTCTCTATCTCTCTCTTTATCTCACTCATCACTTTTTTTCTGTACAGTGGGAGGATTAATTGGTTCACTTTCTATGTTGTCAGTTCTATTTTTGCAAGTTTCTAGTGTCCTCACTACAGCCTCCAGCATGGTTTATAATTCTACACGTGTACCAGACAAAGATACTACAAAAAAAGAAAATTACAGACCAATATCACTGATGAATTTAGATGCAAAAACCTTCAACAAAATACTAGCAAACAGAATCCAACAACACATTAAAAGGATCATCCACCATGATCAAGTGGGATTTATCCCAGGGATGCAAGTATTCTTCAATATATGCAAATCAATCAATGTGATACACCATATTGACAAATTGAAGAATAAAAGCCATATGATCATTTCAATAGATGCAGAAAAAGCTTTTGACAAAATTCAACACCCATTTATGATAAAAACTCTCCAGAAAGTGGGCCTAGAGGGAACCTACCTCAACATAGTAAAGGCCATATATGACAAACCCACAGCAAACATCATTCTCAATGGTGAAAAACTGGAAGCACTCCCTCTAAGATCAGGAACAAGACAAGGATGTCCACTCTCCCCACTACTATTCAACATAGTTTTGGAAGTCCTTGCCACAGCAATCAGAGAAGAAAAAGAAATCAAAGGAATTCAAATTGGAAAAGAAGAAGTAAAACTGTCACTGTTTGCAGATGACATGATACTATACATAGAAAATCCTAAAGATGCCACTAGAAAACTGCTTGAGAGAATCAATGAATTTGGTAAATTTGCAGGATACAAAATTAACACACAGAAATCTCATGCATTCCTATACACTAGCATCCAAAGACCAGAAAGAGAAATTAAGGAAACAATCCCATTCACCATTGCAACAAAAAGAATAAAATATCTAGGAATAAACCTAACTAAGGAGGTAAAAGACCTGTACTCAGAAAACTATAAAACACTGATGAAAGAAATCAAAGATGACGCAAACAGATGGAGAGATATACCATGTTCTTGGATTGGAAGAATCAACACTGTGAAAACGACTATAGTACCCAAAGCAATCTACAAATTCAATGCAATCCCGATCAAATTACCAATGGCATTTTTTACAGAACTAGAATAAAAAATCCTAAAATTTGTATGGAGACACAAAGGACCCCAAATAGCCAAAGCAATGTTGAGGGAAAAAAATGGAGCTGGAGGAATCAGACTCCCTGACTTCAGACTATACTAAAAAGCTACAGTAATCAAGACAATATGGTACTGGCACAAAAACAGAAATACAGAACAATGGAGCAGGATAGAAAGCCCAGAGATAAACTATGGTCAACTAACCTATGACAAAGGAGGCAAGGATATACAATGGAGAAAAGACAGCCTCTTCAATAAGTGGTGCTGGGAAAATGGGACAGCTACATGTAAAAGAATGAAATTAGAACACTCCCTAACACCATACACAAAAGCAATCTCAAAATGGATTAAAGACCTCAATGTAAGGCCAGACGGTATAAAACTCCTAGAGGAAAACATAGGCAGAACACTCTTTGACATAAATCACAGCAAGATCTTTTTTGTCCCACCTCTTAGAGTAATGGAAATAAAAACAAAAATAAATAAGTGGGACCTAATGAAACTTCAAAGCTTCTGCACAGCAAAGGAAACTATAAGCAAGATAAAAAGACAACACTCAGAATGGGAGAAAATATTTGCAAACGATCAACAAAGGATTAATCTCCAAAATACATAAACAGTTCATGCAGTTCAATATCAAAAAAACAAACAACCCAATCAAAAAATGGGCAGAAGACCTAAAGAGGCATTTCTCCAAAGAAGACATATGGATAGCCAAGAGGCACATGAAAAGCTGCTCAATATCACTAATTATTAGAGAAATGAAAATTAAAACTACAATGAGGTATCACCTCACACCAGTTAGAATGGGCATCATCAGAAAATCTACAAACAGTAAATGCTGGAGATGGTGTGGAGAAAAGGGAACCCTCTTGCACTATTGGTGGGAATGTGAATTGATACAGCCACTATGGAGAACAGTGTGGAGGTTCCTTGAACAACTAAAAATAGAATTACTGTATGACCCAGCAATCCCACTACTGGGCATATACCCAGAGAAAACCATGCTTCAAAAAGACACATGCACCCCAATGTTCATTGCAGCACTATTTACAATAGCCAGGTCATGGAAGCAACCTAAATGTCCACCAACAGTTGAATGGATAAAGAAGATATGGTACATATATACAATGGAATATTACTCAGCCATAAAAAGGAATGAAATTGGGACATTTGTAGAGACATGGATAGACCTAGAGACTGTCATACAGTGAAGTAAGTCAGAAAGAGAAAAACAAATATCGTATATTAACACATATATGCGAAATATAGAAAAATGGTACAGATCCACTGGTTTGCAAGATAGAAATAGAGACACAGATGTAGAGAACAAGCATATGGACACCAAGGGGGGAAAGTAGGGGTGGAGATGAGATGAACTGGGAGGTTGGGATTGCCATATATACATTCCTAATAGAAAAAAAAAAACCATCAAATTGTACACTTTAAATATATGCAGTTCACTGTAAAAAAAAATAAATAAAAATTAAAAAAAAAAATTAAACCAGGAAAAAAAATGCTACAAATGTGTGTTTTTATCACTATACAGCCTTTAGCAATTGATATTCTTCTTTCATCAAACGTCAGTTTTAGTTTCATAAATGTGTTGTTCCCTTGAATACTTTGGTGTACAATTTCTGATTCCTGTATCTTTTGATAGCTCAAGTACTTTTTCTCTGTTGTTGTGAAAAATTTCTGCTTGTCTCATTCTGGTCCTCAGAAGGAAGAAGCTTAAAAGACAGTTCCTGGTATTGTTTTCTGCCCCCTTTAGAGGAAGCGTGACAAGTTTCTGCTAGGAGCAACAACCTACTTTGAAAAGGATCCCATGCAAAAATTTTCTGTTCCTCTGACTTCTTCTTCAAACTCCACTAAGGTTTCAGTTTGCAGGTGTCTGGTGCAAATGGAGACTTCAGCAGTGGGCCAACTTCATGCCCCTCCCCGCCTCTGTTTGTTCTCTAATCTCATCACTGTGAGTTAGAAGATACATTAACCTTTGTCAATATGTCATCCATGAATGTCCATGCTGCTCTTCTACAGTAATGAGGATTTCCAAAAGATTCTCAATGTCCTTTTCAATATCTCCATACTTATCCTACCTTAATTGAAGTTTCTCAGAGCTTTTAAGATACAAAACTTTCATTCTTTCAAAAATCATGTTTTTGAGAGCAGAAGGAATGACAGAAACAGATAAGTCTTGAATTCTGAGAATCATATATCCTAATGGGAAGGAGTCAGATAATAAACAAATGAATGTGTAAATGTATATCATAACAGATAGTGAGAAATGTTAGATAGATACAGCAAGATCAAGAACAGTGGAAGAGGCAAGTAACACACTCTTTCTGAATGTCATGCTGATTTAGATCTCCCCTTCCAACAAAAGACCTTTTTGTCTACTGAATTTCTAATTTCTTTGGGAATCTAGTGGTATAGGGGAAACGATGGTGGCAGGGTGGCGGGAGGAGTTGAGTGCTTCTATTCACAAGATCTCCTTGTCCTGAAGTCTTCCTCTTTCTCCTTTTACCTACAGACTCTAATTTATGATTCTACTTATATATATATTTCACTTGGTTTTCAAACCCAGTCTAGATCTAGATCCCTGACCTAGATTTCCATTTGTCTAGCCATTACCACAGTGATATATGCACCTCAGACTATTCTTGTTTAAATAAACTGCATCTTCCTCTCAAAACCAATTCCTCCTTCTGCATTCCATAGAGATCAGTGTTATCGTAATGCCCAGAGTTGTTCAGGTTTTAAACACTGAGTCTTCAATTCCTTTCTTCCCCTCTGCTTCCTAAATTCAGTCTCTAATCCTTATCCATTTAGATTACAAGAAATTGTTCATCAGTTCCTTCATTTCCAATCACGTGGCTGCTGACTAATTCACTCCAACTATTCAAAAGCAGCTGATTGCATTTCCTGACCACTGTCTCTTTCTTCTCCATCCATCCTAAGTACTGAAGACAGCATTATCAGCCTAAGACACATGTATAATATATAATAACATCACTCTCTGGCTTCAGTGGCCCCCAACACATTATTTTTAAATCAGGAAGTGAGTTAGGTATTTTTCTGTATTTAAAGTACATTTAATTGGATATGTCGGATTCCATTCTCTTTATGTCTTTAAAAACATGAAATGACTTATGAAGTCAGGAAGATGGTCTAACTCTAGCACTAACACACAAAACTATAATTTTCGACATTTTAAAATCTTACAATGTGAAAAATTGTTTAATTGTTATTCTTTAGACTTGGCTGTGTTCTCCTTCCCTGGTGAGGGCTGTAATCTTGTAGAGACTGAAGCTTATAGCTTCTATTGGCTTTGAGTTAAAGGAGTGATATAAAGTTCAAAACCATTTTCTTAGAGGAAAATAATTGCATTTGTCTTATATTTGGCTAACGTCAAATGACTTAAGTTATATAGCTCAACCGTGTCCAAGTGGGGCAAAGAAACTCTCTAGTATAATTTTTGGGTGGAAATATGTTTTTGAGGAAATTATGACCTACTGAAATATGAAAAACTATAATCATCATGTCTCCTATTTATGGTATTACCTATATAGCTATAAATAAATAAGGATATCCCAATTATTTCAACTACCATAGGAATGCAAATAACTTTGCAGTGAAAAGAAGCAACTTTTTAATAAAGTACAACATGCCTATACATCATTTGGACAGAAAAAAGAATAACCTTTAAACAGTGAAATTCCACAAGCAGATAGGTAAGTAAAATGATCACAATCAGAGAGGAACACAGGTCAAATAAAGTACATGTACGCACTAAATTTCCTTGTCTTTTGGAGATGACTTGTAAAGAGGGGACAATCAAACTACCAAGATAATTACCGGGGACATTGCCTTTACTCTTCATTTTAAAAGATCACGTAATATTTAAGGACTACCTGTGGCTAGAATCTATTCACCTTTTTAAAATAACCATTGCAGCCTAGGGCAGAAAATAAGGAATAAAAGTAGTGAGACACAGTGCCATGGTGGGTGAATTTTTATCACCAGTATTGCTGTTAGTTACTGAGAGACGTGTGAGGAATTTTGGAAAGCATACATGTAGGGTGCTGGTGTTACACCTTCAAAATTCCCAGAGAACATTTTCCTCCCAGCACCATACTTGTCTTGCCAAGATTTTCAAAGGAAACCCATATCTTATGTCTTCTCTAAGACTGCACTGTAGAAATAGCAAAAGGTAAGCACAAAAAACTTTTTTAAAAGGTAGGGAGAGTACCTGGGAATGACTCATCCCTTGGGCAGCATATCTGAAGTGTTTGTAAAACACAACTCTGGAGAACTCATCCTCCAGCTTCTTTTTTTCTTTCTCTTCGTATTTTCACACAATCTTCCGATAAGCCACCTCAGAAGCCGACCCAATAGGATGACTACTAACCCAAAGGGTTATACCTCAGCAAGCAACCTGTGTCAGGTTCCACAAAATGATATACATTTAAAGTTTTTGTGACAGTAACATCTTGTGACTTTATGTTTTCAGTACTGGGTGTCTCAACTCAGCAAGTGACTTCGTTTCCCTCACCCACACAAAAATGTAAACAGATATTATAGTTTTGGAGAAACTTCCCTGGCATTTCCTTTCTGCTCTTTCAACTACAGTCCTGCCTCCATGTGCCAAAGGCAGGCTGGTTCCAACAAAGCATCCTTGCAAATGCACAGGCAAAACTATCAACAATGCTATTGTCTTTAGAACATGTGCAGAAAAAGAGCTGACATTTGACATACAAGGTAAGCCCAACAAAGTATTCAGAAGATTATGCTTTCCTGCTATAATAATCCACTAACTTCTTGTTGTTAGTTCTTAATCCAGTATCATGTCTAGACTGTTTCTTCCATACCTCCAACAAAGCTTTGGGAAAAATAAAATTGTATCTTCACATGCTCCTATACCCTTCAGCTATTGTTGCCGGTCAAGATGTGGAAATAGCACATTGCATTCTGCCTTTGGAGTTGGACTTTTTGTCTTTCTAGGACCTTGGCAGTCTGCTACGAGTATAATAACAGACAAGAAACACAGGTACTTGAGGTTTTTTTTACTAGATTAATTCAATCTTCTTTTGAAACAAGTATTAAGTAAACAGTAAGAGGATATTACTGTAACTTCTGGAAAGTATTAGTGCAATATAACCAATACATAAATGATGATATTCTGACTATATTAAAAAGAGCATGTTTGAAAACTTAAATGTGTCTAACTATACTCTAAATAAAGAAAATATACTCTAAAATAAAATAAAATAAATTTCTTTAATTCAGAGCATTTATTATTAGAATAGACAAGGCATTCAAAAAGTGAGGAGGCATTTAAATGTGATGGTGAGAAGCTGTTCCCTTTGCTCCCAACTTTTCTACTCTCAAATCAATTTACTACAGCCCTCAGGACAAAAAAAAAAGTCTTGCTGCCTTTTAAGTTAGGGCAGCCTTGAATATGAGACAAAGAAAATTGATGCAGAATAATTTGCAATTTCCTGAAAAATGACTCCCATGAGGTTTAAAGTCATCCAGAACTGCAAAACTGATCCCACAGATCAAATAAATATGAGAACATTTCAGTCTTTAACTAAATCATGTTGGCCTTTCATTCCAATAAACATCCAAATGGATGCTTGCAAACTAGAGGAATTTTAAATAATTTTTCATGGGAGCAATGTTTTAATAATCTTTTTTTTTCTACCATGTTTTCATTAGCTTTTGAACTGTGATCATTTAAGAGAAAGAAACAAAGTTAAGAACCATGAAAGATAGATATTTATCAATCTGTCAAAACGTATATTTGAAAACTTGCTATCTGTCTATACATGATCTCAATCCTAGGGAATGTGACAAGTTGGAGAGAGAAGACTAATTATCTCTTTAGTGATCTGTGAACAATGCAAAATAATATGTTATTAAATATACTCATTTGGGGTGTCAACTATTGTTATTCTTGGATGAGAAAGGTAAAAGAGGCTGGAGAGCTCAGAGGAAAAGAGGTGAAATTGGACTGCATTTGAGTGCAAGTGGTAAAGAAGAAGAGCCCAGCCCTCTAGGAGCAGGGAAGTCACAAGCTGAATAACTAAAGTGAACAGGGGCTTGGAATATGGACATGCGTGTTTGGGGAGGGGGAATTAGTAAATATCGCTGCTTAAGTTGTGGACTAGGGCACGGGAATGGTAAGAATAGCCTTTATTGAGCACTATTGGATGCCACAGACATACTACTGTGGATGGAACCTGGCATTTATCATGCTTTTTCCATGTACCAAGCACCTACTATATTGGTCAGTGTAATATACAAAGTGGAAAATAAGTTGAAAATGAATCAGATTATGGAGGACCTTCAAATATATTGGCCCATATCATGGATCACATAAAAATAAGTTTCTCTTACCTGCCCTCTGAGGCAGACTCATGCATTTGTCCATTGATGCATTCATTCATTCCTTCAGCCATTCAGTCATTGGAAATAGAAGGGTAAATATTATATTACTTCTGCCCTCAGGCTCTCCCTTCCTTCTTCCCCCACTCAGCTAAGTGAAGAAAATAAACTGGCAAACAGACATTAAGTGCCATGTGTTTAGGGCTATGTGAGAAGTATATGGAGTCAAGTGATCTGGCTTATTTGTTCAAATTGGCTAGATGATACAGTCATTTCAAGATTAAGTGATGTTACCAAATGTAAAACAGATAGCTAGTGGGAAGCTGCTGCATAGCACAGGGAGACGAACTCAGTGCTTTGTGACAACCTACAGGGGTGGGATAGGGAGGGTGGGAGGGAGGCTCAAGAGGGAGGGGTTATGGGGATATATGTATACATATAGCTGATTCACTTTGTTGTACAGCAGAAATTAACACAACATTGTAAAGCAATTATACTCCAATAAAGATGTATTTTAAAAAAAGATAAAGAAAATAGAAAATACATAGAGTAGAAAATCTAAAAATCACCCAAATCCTCTATCCCAGGGATAAATTTAAAAAAAAAAGATTAAGTGATGAATCTTGATCACAAAGGTGCTCTAACTCCCTGCATCTCACAAGGAAGTATAGATTTCTGAAAATTCTATACCAGAGGCATTGGAGCCATGTGAGGTTAAGTTGCTCTTTCAACAAATATTTGTGTAGCACCAACTATACGGCACTCACTGCTCCAGGCTCTGTGGGTTCTTCCTGCCCTCCAGTGACTAGATGTTGGGGCAGGAATCAGATGCTAAACAATCAATTAATCAATGCAGTACATATTACAATATCAGAATACATGTGATTCATTTTAGATTCTCACTTTCAGCAAAAGAAAAAAATCAAGGTAAGAATTCAACTGGTATTGAATACAAAGTATTCCTTTTATATGAAATCAACCTCAGGCATATAGTGGAGTGGAATTCAAAATTCATATGAATGTTTTAGATAAAATACAAGATCTCAAAGTAACTTTGTTCTTATAACTGACCACTCAGGACTCTGCCTCAGAACACTGTTGATAAAGTTCTCTCTTTTGCTCTGAAGGCTACCTTATTGCAAAAGTTAACATAAGGCTGCTCAGATTTAATGGATTTATTTTGCTACTGTTTGGATGGACTGTCAGGTATTGGCAAAGAATAAATGTCTTTTAGATGTCTCATAGATATAATTTATGAGAAAATTTTTGTATCATAAATGTAGTTTTCCTCCAAAAGAAGTTCAGTGTTAGTTTCCTCAAACCATTTCTTCCTAAAGAATGCATACGTTTAAGTCATCATCCATCTCTCGTAAATTTGCAAATAAAAAGATTTTATTAATAATTAAGCATTATATATCGCAATTTGGACTGTAGCCTTTGCCATTCCAACTGCATCTTGTCTATGATCTGTGAAGGAGGTGAGGAGAATCAGGGATTGGGCTCCGGGGTGGGGGGGAGGATCTTCATTACTGGGAGGATGCCAGAAGAGATCCAGTGCAGCTGTCTTTAACACCTGTCCTCTTTTCAAAAGCAGGGGGTGGCATTCTTATAGAGAAACCAGAGAAATATGGATTAGAGGAAACTACGAAAAGATGGATAGCCTATTGTTTCTGATCTTTGGGGCAGCAGGATAATTGCTAATAGACCAATGCCATGTTTAAAAAAAAAAACGTACATTATACACTGTTCCCTCTACCATATAATTCAATGATGTGTTGTAAATTAGAAACACAATCCAAAAGATAATCAAACAATTATTAAACATGTTCATGTGCAACAAACTAATGAGTGATTATAAAGACCATTGAAGAGAGATATTAATACAGAACGGCTTTTATTGTGTTGGAAAAATTGCTTGAAATCAGAGATGAAATAATCCTATGAAGGAATAATCTGTTCACGTTAACACGAGAGGAGGTTTAATAGTACCAGAGGCTGTGGTGTTACAGATTGTGGGCAATAAACTTAGAGGGATTAACAAAAATCTATTTCCAATAAAGGCAGAGATTTTAATGCAATTAGATTTTAAGAGGAATGCAAAAAGAAAGAAGCCACTTTTATGGTTTTGAGTTGCTCCATCTTGACCTCCTTGGGTTGTATTCTGTTTTGGATATCATATATTTGAAAAGAAAGACACACTGGAGTGAGTTCAAAGGAAAGCAACTGAACTGATAAAAGGTTTGGAAATCGGGCAGACCTGTGCACGAGGGCATGTTCAAGCTAGAGGAGAGATGATTGAAGGAGAGACATGTTAATTGCCTACAAGCATTTAGAGAGATGTTACCGGGAGAGAAAGGACAAGATCATATGAATCATTAGGAAAAGAGCAGGAAGCCATCAGCTTAGAATATTCATGGGAATTGCCTGGAGTAACTTCTTTATTTTGCACTTGAGGCAATTGATGTAGCTTTGTGACTTGACATCGTTCAAGTTCAAGTACATAGGGACAAATGGCATGTACTTTTAGGCCCGAGGGCACAAAGAGACCACAAATCAATGTCCCTGAGTCAAATCTAGTTAAAAAAGAAATTTGCAACCTTTGCCTTTTGAGATGAGTAGCCTGAAGTGACTTGTGAGACCCCAGTGCCATTTCAGACACCTCAGCCAGAGTAAGTTTCAGTCCATTAGGGAGAGTCTGGGGGGGGGGGGGGGGGAGGGGTAGGGAAACTAATTTTCCTATTAAGCAAAGGGATAACTTGAAGTTGAATTAATGTTTTTATGAAAAAGATCTTTACGTACAGGTATTTCTAGAACATACTGGCTAACTCTGACCACTAAGTAAGAAACAATTCCCTCTCACAATATAACATTCCCTACTTTCCTCTCACCTATTTTCAATGGCTCCGCCTCCAAGCAGGCATTTGGTGGTGCAGGGGCAAGAAACAGAGGGAGTTTAAAATTGTTATAATTAAGGTCGGATTAGTCGTCAGACTGCCCAGCAACCCAAAGGCTGAGCAGCATTTTTGATGTTTGAAGGAAGTGTGTAATGTTGGATTAAGCTACAAGAAACCAAGCACTTTTTCCTCCAACTAGGCTTTGATGTCTGGGGTGGAGCGGGTCTCTTGCTGTTTGCAGTTGCCTCCGCGCATTTCTGACAGGGTGCTCCGGGTTCTAATCCGTTGTAGCGGAGTCCTTGAACCAAGTGAAACTGGCACTCATTCTTATTAATGGGTTCCCCTGGATTGCTTTTTTGTTGTTTCTCGCTGCTCTGATTTTTCTCACTTTCACATTTCCTAGTGACTGTGATTGATCTAATGTCATCTCTTTGTTTCCACTTTTTTTCAAAGCATGAAAATTTCCCTGCCAGGTGGATATTCCCCAATTCTCACAACTAGACTTATGATTTTTTTTTTTTTTAAATGAGAGTGATTCTGAACGGTGAGAACTCATAACTCATTTGAATGGAAAACAGTTGGGGGGTTGCCACACTTCATTGTACTTGATTGTTGACACTGGTGGCAGCTGTTACTGCCAATCCATCTTCAACCAACTGTGAGCATGTCAAGATCACACACAGACACACACACACACATATTCCTCTTCCATTAGGTTAATGGAGTTTGGGGAATACTAGAGTATCATTTCTAAACTCTTTCTCCAATAACGTGTAGTAAAATCTGGGTTGATTTTTATTTTTCCTGCTATCACTTCCCATTCCCATAATCTTAACCATGATAGCTATTAGCATATTGCATTAATTCAAATTAAGAACAAAAAAAATGAGGCAGACACAGCCATAAGCTTTTAAAAAAAGAACCGTGATAAAATCATGAATTCCAGGGGAATCAGTTTGCCCTATTTATTCAATCAGCAAAAGCAGAAGTTTCTATTTTTGTATGCTCCACTGGGTCGCTATAATTTCAAATTCAAGAGGGTGTTATATTGATCAAGTTATGCTCTTGTTTCCTTTTAACTAAGAGACTCAGTGCACACACTGGGCCAGTGCTTATTAAAATAGTTATAGCAAATTAATCAAACTTATGCTGATAACCTGAATTTCAGGTTCCAATAGGATTTGAGAATACATATATCAGAGTCTGAAAAGATTTTATTATCTTACAAAGATGGATAGTTTCTTTCTGCCCTGCCGCACTGACACAGCTGCCATGAAGACCTTAGATAGTTCTCTCCGTTAAGCAGTGAGTCCATTACATCACCCTCCTCAAATAACGTCACAAAGAATCCAAATGACGATGGTAAAGGACCATCATTCATGCATAAACCATTTATGTGTGACCTCTTCTCTGAACTCTGTCTCCGAAAGAGGTGAGTCTCTTCTATGAAATTATAAATACTAAATAAAACGTACATGTAAAAAGTGCCATCTCAGGAACAGTGTGATAGGCCAAATACAAACCCATCTATGTACATTGAGATTATTGTCAATACATGAGCATTGTCGTGTGGCTGAGAAAAAGAAGAAGCGAGGGAGACAGAGTTCCGTTCTTCCATTAGGAGCGTTAGGAAACTCACCAATCGCCATATATCCTAGCTACGTAACATGTGCCATGGAGAGAATACTCATGAAAAGCAAGCTGTGAACTGAGATTGTTTTCACAAATTAAAAAATTTTTGGAATATTCTTTCATCCACTATCATACTGGCTTTGGAGATGTTAAAGGATCACAGAATTATAGAAAGAAAACTTAGTTCTTTTCTTACCTATTTTTTGCCATTCATTTTCTGAAAGAACTGTGAAAAAAATAAATAACAATAACAAATGAAGCTACACTACCACACAGAATTTTTCGTGCCTAATTAATGGGGAGATTTTTAGTAAAATGAAAAATTTTGTGGGTTTTTTTAGATTTATTGAATTTTATTATTTTTTTTATTTTTTTGGCTGTATTGGGTCTTCGTTGCTGCACACGGGCTTTCTCTAGTTGCGGAGAGCAGGGGCTACTCTTTGTTGCGGTGTGCGGTCTTCTTATTGCAGTGGCTCCTGTTGTGAAGCACGGGCTCTAGGCATGTAGGCTTCAGTAGTTGCAGCATGCGGGCTCAGTAGTTGTGGCTCGCAGGCTCTAGAGTGCAGGCTCAGTAGGTGTGGTGCATGGACTTATCTGCTCCATGGGCTTAGTCGCTCCGCAGCATGGGGGATCTTCCTGGACCAGGGCTCGAACCTGTGCCAGCTGCATTGGCAGGTGGATTCTTAACCACTGCACCAGTGGGAAGCCTGAAAAATTTTTGTGTTTGTTGATTCCAGCTACCTCTCATAATAAATGCCAGATTGTAAGTCACATTGCAAGTCATTTTATTCCCTTCTCTTTTTTTTCTAAAGGTGCCAAATGATAAATAAACCATATAGGCTTGAATATGTATGTGTACACATGCTCTTCATAACTGCTCAGTTTTGTAAAAACAGCTTTTGCGACAAGTTAATTACAAACTGGTGGAGAAAGTGAGTGGGAAATGAACTAAAGAAGCACAGAAACCATTTCTGCCATCTCGTTTAGCAATAGTTATTTCTCTCTTTTTTTTCTCTTTAAAGACTCTTTCTTATATGTTTTAAAGAAATTGCTTTGGAGATGCAAGCACTGGTAAAAATTGAAAGTGATTAGACATCTTATTTGTATTTTAAAGTGTTTTCTACAAAGATGAATTAACTAAGAGGAATTGAAATGCTCAGGCTTAATAATCTGAACTTAAATTTAGAATTAATAAATATTCAAAACCAGTTAAAGAATACTTGTAAAATGTTCAGCTCTTGGAATTTCTCATTCTCAATTTTTGTAATAGTCATTCTTTATCATATTTCCATGATTTCAATATGAACATGCAAATAAATAGCCACAATTTTAAGTAAAATATAAACAAAACATGTACTGTCTCCACATGCATAATGCTATGTTTATAAAAATACATTTACCCATTTTTCTCATAACAATAAGATCTCAGTTTTATAGAAGATGAACCAGAACAATAAACAGCAAAGTTAGATAAACAGTAGTATTCACACACACTACTATACGAGGGTCAGTCAAAAATTATCCGCACTCTGGCTATAGAATTTACAGAAATTTTAATAAAACCTGAGTGCGAATAATTTTTGATTCACCTTCGTATATAAGATAGATAACCAACAAGGACCTACTGTATAGCACAGGGAACTCTACTCAATATTCTGTGATAGCCTATATGAGAAAAGAATCTGGAAAAGAATGAATATATGTATATGTATATATGAATCACTTTGCTGTACATCTGAAACTAACACAGCATTGTAAATCAACTATACTCCACTAAAATTTAAAAAAATTCTTTCCAAAAAACAAACAGTAGGATTTGATTTTCCTGTTTCATTTCTCAGCCCATCCAACAGATAGGTATTAAAACCTACAAATAGGTATTGAAGGTGACACTATTCAAGTGACTGTGGGAAAGGCAATGATGAACAAGCAGAGCACTTGCCCTCACAGGCTTTGCTGTCTAATGGTTCATTTTCCATCTTTACTGCCCTAAACGCAGGCTCTTCAAGAAAGGCAAGATAGGACAATGTAACTCAATGTATTCACATTCTCTGAGCTCAAAACATTTTTTTTCCCTCCAATTTAGGTGAGGTCAGACCTTCTCTAGGGAAGAACTAGATCAGGGTTTCAGAATCAATGAAATGAACTCAGGGGAAAAAAAATGATATGGGTCTTTCCATATCACAGAGGAAATTCCCAGGAGAGATCAGGTGCCCAGCATAGCCCAGAAATAATACGTCCTGAGTAGGGCTGCTTCAGGCCATGGGGGAACCCACAGGTAATTCTCACCCAAAGTAAGCCTTCTCTGGCATCCTGTCTTACTTGGGAGAAAAGAATGTTATAAAATTACTGGTAAACATGAACTATAGTATTGCTGTTAGAAGCAAAAGAATGAACAGATAATGCCATGATTCACTGAATGAACAATAAGAGGATGTAAGATGTAAATAAACCCCAAGAGTATTTTCTGCCAAAGATGTAAAGATGCGCAGATTCCTGCATTAAAGTAAGATAGCTTAGTCCCCTGAATTCATTTAGTAACTCTTGGATTTCAAGCTATTATCTGGTATTATAAAAATAACTCCTTCCCTCTTTTCTCATTGCCAAGAACCTGCCTGCTTTCTTTAAAGAAGTAAAATTGCAGACAATCAAGGGATTTTATCGTTTTCCACTGTCCTGGTTTAGAACAGTTTCATTAGCAAAATCATCATAGAAACCTACTTGTGTATTTTGTTTCTACCATAAAAGAGCTGTTGTCCCCTCTGTGTTTTGTTTTACATGCTCACTTCTTAGGTTTAATGAATTCGTTTTTAATTATTTCCAATTTAGCACTCCAAAATTACTCCAACTAATGGTTCATTTTCAGTCTTTTATTCATTCTATAGATAGTAAAAGTAATCTTCATTCCATGTATCTTTGCATGCTACTTTTGATTTCCTGTGGCTACCTAAAGAAGTTCTGCGCACATAAATATACAGAAAAATATTTTAATACGGTATAAATAAAAATGGAGGAGCAGTCCTTAAATCTCCTTATTTTGAAACATTTTTTAGGTTCAGCTGCCTTTCTGAGTCAGGAGGAACAATAAGAAAATCTAGAAAGATATATGAATTTAATGAAAGGCAGGAAATCTAAACATGTTTTATCCAAAAATGTAAGTTATTTACCCAAAAGTGTATTATCTACACTTTTTAAAAGAGCTGAACCAAAGCTTTCCTCACAATAGCAAAGTATGTTCTATATCACCCAAAAGTAAAAGAGCAATACAGATTAGTTTTTAAGTGTTTAATTACATTTCAATGCTTTAATAATTAGTAGTCTGTCTTTGGAACTCATGCTACTTTAATATAGAACAGAAAAAAATCAATAATTAGAAGAATCAATTTCCCAATCAACATAGATAAGGGTCTACATTTTATAAAACAAAGGTAATAAATCCTGTTTTCAAAAGTACTGATTTTATGATTTATTTATTAGGATTCCAGAGCCATTTGAGCATTTGGGAAACTTTTCCTTGTTAGGGAAACGAATTTATTGGTTAAATGTTTGTTTTAAAAAATTGGGGGTCAGTGGGTGTGTGAAATAGGTGATGGGGATTAAGAGATACAAACTTCCCGTTGAATAATAAATGAGCCATGGGGATGTAATACACAGCATGAGGAATACGGTCAGTGACACTGTCATAACTTTATTTGGGGATAAACGGTTACTAGACTTGCAGTGGTGATCATCTCATAATGCATACAGATGTCAATCATTATGCAGTACACCTGAAACTAAAAAAAAGAAAAAGAAAAAGGATGTTTTAAATTTATACATGCATTTGAAAACATGTAAGGTAATTTACCTAAGTTTGGAAATGTGACTGATTTTAAAAAGGGGAATTCAGTGCTTTCAGTTTGAGTTAATGAATTTTAATCAAAGGGCCCCCTGAAAGATAACTGTCCTACTTTTACATAAAAAATATATTTTTAAAATAGAATAAGATTTGTAAAATTGAACTTAAATGCTAAAGCAAAACTGAACTTTTTAATATAAACCATTAGGTAAGTATTATAGGTTTTATTTTTCCCCTTCTACTCACAAAAACACCTTGAGACACTGAGAGAAAACCCTCCTAAAAGTTAGAAAACATTGACTAGAAACTTTTTTCTTCAGATCCACTTGGGAATTTTTAAACCTGCCTTCTCTGCAAAGCCTTGATGAAGATCCAGCAGAATGAGTTGTTTCCTCTTTGTATTTCCATATTTCTTGGGATAGCATGTGAGAAGGTACACAGGTTAAGAGGACAAGTTTTAAAATTAGACAATCTAGTAACAAATCCTGGATGTCACTTACTAGCTGTGTGGTCTTGGACAAGTTATTCAACAGCTCTAAGTCGCTGTTTCCTTAGCGATAAAATAGTATGATGATGCCCATCACTTAAATTAAACAATATAGGCAAAATGTTTAGTTCAATGGTTGCTATTGCTTTGACCTTTTGGCACTGTTTGTAGCTCTGATTTGAAGCATATCTGCTTAGTGTTAATAATAACAGTAACAAAAATAGGTAATACTTTTGTAGTGCTTAGTCAAGGCCAGCCATTTTTCTAAGCATTTTGTGTATGTCAATTCATTTAATTCTCAATGACAGCCCCAGGAGATAAATTTATAATTCCCATTTTACATGAGAAGAAACAAAGACCCCCCCCCCCAAATGTTAAGTAACTGGTCCCAGTTCACCAAGCTGGCCCTTGGTAGAGAAGGCATTTAATCCAGGCAGTCTGACTCTAGAGTCCATGCTTTTAACTGCTATGATAGACTGCCCCCCTTTGAAAATAATTTGGCACGTCCTTATCATACATACGAAAGACTAAGATGGAATTGTTCTTGAGTAGTTCACCGTATAGCAAGGAAGACAAACATCTATACATAAATTGTCAACACACCAATGAAGGCAAGTCTTGGATCAATTTTCTTTCTCCTTCCACTGCTTCCTTCTAGGGAACTCTACTCAATACTCTGTAATGACCTATATGGGAAAAGAATCTAAAAAAGAGTGGATATATGTATATGTATAACTGATTCACTTTGCTACACAGCAGAAACTAACACAACATTGTAAATCAACTATACTCCAATAAATTTTTTTTTTAATGTCAACTTAAGTCTACTATCCACTGGGCTGGCATTCACTTTGTTGTACAGCAAAAACTGGCGCAACAGTGTAAAGCAATTATATTCCAATAAAGAGCTTAAAAAAAAAAGGCATGTCATGAAACCAATGAGAGAAGCTTCTGAGTGAAGGATGGCATGACCACAGATCTTCCAAAGCAAATCATCAGAGACTCAGCCGCACCATAAAAGATAGATTCAGGTACAGACTTTTCTGAGTGGACTAGTTCTCCAGGGTTTCCACCAATTGTTGGAGTCCCTAAATATTTATGCTGCTTCAGAAAATAGGGCCTCTGCCAGGTAGAGGGATCAGTGAAAAAGAAAAGCAATTTCTGAGTACAAATCCACCACCACCACCACCACCACCAAAAAAAAAAGGAAGATATGAGACTTTTTAGATTGATTCAGAGATATGCTTACCTAAGGAAATGCTCATTTCCACTACTCCAGAAAGCCATCTGACTCACAATACAGCGGTAATGCCAGAAGTACTGGGGGAGTTATATTTCTCATTGCGCTTTGACTAATGCCAATGGGAAGATTTTGGACTAAGTCTATGTGTGGTTGAATCCATTCCACTGCTGGGCTTTTAAGACACAAAAGTATTAGATGTTAAAGAAACATGTTACCGATATACCTTTCTCCCCCTCAACGCTTATGCTACTCTATATTCTTCAATGAAATAACCAATCTCAGGGTCATTGTCAACTTCAGGAGAAATGTTTTACTTAAACAATCAGGAGCCTTCCTTTCCTTCATCCAGAAGTAACCCAGCTTCTGACTGGTTCTGCAATATGTGGGTGAGGGAAACAGCTACTGTTATGTGAACCTCACTAAGACATCCGTACTTGCTCTCCTTCTAGTCATCTGGTACAGATTGAGATGTGTTTGAAGTTATTCCTTTGTGTCTTTGTTTTAATACCCACATTATGCATGGAGTCATTCTTCCAGAATAAGTAGCTTCATTTGTGTTACTTGTGTAGCTGTGTTCATTTTGCCTACCAGTTGTTGTCTATTGCTGTTTGACAACCTACCCCAAACTTAGTGACTTAAAGCAAAAATTATTTTATAATCTCTCATGGTTCTGTAGATTAATTGGAGCCAGCTGAGCAATTTTTCTGTTGACCTTTCTGGAATCTCACACGCAATTGCAGTCAGGGTTAGTCACTGGAGATGTTCAGCTGAGGTGCTAGACACTAGGATGCCTGAGCCTCTCTCCCAGTCCATGGTGTCAAGCCCTCTTCTCCATGTGTATACTCTTCTTGCATGAAGGTCCATTGATCCCCCATAGAACAAAAGCCTTCGTAAGGCTTGGGACTGAAACTGGGTTAACATCACTCTATCCGAGCCTTTAGGTCAACGCAGGTTTAATGGGTGAGAAGAGTGACTCTTGATGGAGAGTGTGAGAAAGAATTTGTGGCTATCTTCCATCTCTCTGGCAACAAATCATTTACATTCCTCCACAAATATATATACCTCTTCATAAGGCCATCACAAGTCCCATCCCATTACAAAATCAGTCTTTTTTTTATTATTAGGAGGATTTTTTTTTTCCTGGCCACCTCACACCATTCAGAATCCTAGTTCCCTGACCAGGGATCAAACCTGCCCCCTCCCTGCAGTGGAAGCTCAGAGTCTCAACCACTGGACTATCAAGGAAGTCCCTAGGATCAGTCTTAAAGTCTAAGATCACTTCATTTAAATCAGATTCACATGTCAATGAGAGTCCTCATGTGGTACCTCTCTCAATCTGAACACCTGTTTCACCCTATAACATACCAAACATGCAGTGGAGATACATAGTCTGGTAGAGCTGCAGTTGACTGTCTCATTTAAAAAGGGGTGGAGAAATGGCAGGCAAATAACAGTATCTAGTCTACAGAAATTCTGAAATACAGCTCAGTAAATGTTACCAGTTCTCTGATCAAGACCCACTCTCTAAGCCCTGTGATGGTTCTCACTAGTTTTCCCTGCCACTCTCTGGGCTTTTGGTTCTACTCTTTCAATCAGCCTTCATTCTGACAAGCAATGGCCCATGCATGTTTGCAAGTTAGTACCTTTTCATGTCGGTTTCCTGTTTGTAAGAATTGGGACCACGGAACCTCCTTTGTTTGGAACTATATTCATTCCTTTTAGTCCAAACAATTATAATATCTTCCAAAACACTATGGACTTCCTGTGTATCAAATTGTACTATAATCTGTCGGACAACTAGAAAAACCAAAAATCTCTTCGAGAGGTTCTTCTTCTCCTTGGGCTGAGAGTCAAGGTGCTGTGAGAAAACATACTCAAGGTTCTTAGAAACCCAGTTTTCTACCATAAAGGGTTAAGAGGTGGGCCATTAAGATTCTTAGAAGCCTTTTTGTTTAGCTCCATGCAGCAAGCTATGGCCCATGAACCAAATCCTTCACAGCCTGTTTTTATTAGGCCTGCAAGCAAGCTAATAGCTTTCAAATTTTTAAAGGATTGTAAAAACAACAACAAATAAACAGTACACTGAAAACTACCAAACATTGTTGCAATAAATTAAAGAAGTCCTAAATAAATGGAATGGCATCTTGTGTTCATGGATTGGAAGACTTAATATTGTTGGGGAGGTAATACTACTCAAAGTGATCTACAGATTCCATTTAATCCCAATCAAAATCCCAAACAGCCTTTTTGGCAGAAATGGGAAAGCTCATCCTAAAATTATAAGCACTCCCAAATAGCCGGTATATCTATGTATCTATCTATCCCATGACCTGCCATCTGCAAGCTGAAGACCCATGAAATCTAGTGGTATAGTTCCAGTCCAAGTCTTGAGGCCTGAGAACCAGGAGTGCCAATGCCTGAGGGTCTGAGAAGACAAATGCCCCAGCTCATACTGTCAAACTGAAAAAGAGAATTCTCCCTTCCTCTACCTTTTTGTTCTCTTCAGATCCTCAGTGGAGTACATGATGCCCACCCATACTTGGGAGAACAATCTGCTTTCCTTGATGTACCAGTTCTAATCTCTTTTGAAAACACCTCATAGACACACCCAGAAATAGTGTTTAACCTTGTATGTCATCTTATATGTTTAAGATATCTGGGCATCCCTTGGCCCAACCAAGTTGATACATAAAAATGACCATGACACTGACATTTTGCAACTTCAAACTTACTATACACCTACAGTATTCAAAGCAGCGTGTACTGCATAAGGATAGCCATAAAAATCAGTGAAATAGAATTGAGAGGCTAGAAACAAACCCATACATCTATGGTTAATTGATTTTCAACAAGGGTTCCAATACCATTCCAAGGGGAAAGAATGATCTCTTCAACTAATGGTGCTGAGACAAATGGATGACCACATACAAAAGAATGAAGTTAAACTCCCAATCCACGCTATAGATAAAAATTAACTCAAAATGGATCAAAAATACATATATGAACTAAAACTATAAAACTCTTACAAGAAAACACAGGAATAAATCTTACTGACTTTGGGTTTGGCAGAGCTTTCTTAGATATGACATCAAAAAGAAAAGTAACAAAAGAAAAATAGGTAAGTTGGACCTCATCAAAATTTAAAACATTTGTGCATCAAAGCACACTATTAATAGGTGAAAATTACAACCCACAGAATGAGAAAAAAATATTTGCAAATTATAAATCTAATAAAAGCTTAATATCCAGAATGTAGAAAGAACTCAACACTAAAAATACAAGCAATCCAATTTAGAAATGGGTAAAGGACTTGAATACATATTTTACTAAAGAAAATTTATGGATGGCAGAAAGCACATTAAAATTAAATCCAGCATTGTTAGTCATTAGGGAAATACAAATCAAAACCACAATAAGATAACACTCTACACCCTTTACAATGGTTTTAATTTTTTTTAAATAAATAAATAAAACCAGAAAGTAGCAAGTGCTCGTGAGGACCTGGAGAAATTAGAAAACTTGTACATTGCTGATGGGAATGTAAAATGGTGCAGTCACAATAGAAAACAGTTTAGCAGCCCATCAGTATATTAAACAGAATTGCATGAGTCAGCAATTTCTACTCCTGCATAGGTACCCAAAGGAATTAAAAAGAAGAATTCAAAGAAAAATTTGTACTTGAATGCTCATAGCAGCATTGTTCACAATAGCCAAAAGGTGAAACAACCCAAACATCCATGAAATGATGAATGGATAAACAGAATGTGATACATCCATACATTGAAATGTTTATTATTCGGCTATAAAAAGGAATAAAACACTGATACACGCTACAACGTACAAGGGATGAACCTTGAAAGCATTATGTTAAGCAGAAGAAGGGAGACACAAAAGGCCACATGTTGTATGATTTCATTTATATAAAATGTTCAGAAAAAGGAATCCACAGTCAGAAAGCAGTCAGAAAGCGGTTGTCAGAGGCAGGGAGGAGTAGATGGGAAGTGACTGCCTAATGAGTGTGGGTTTTCCTTTTGGGGTGATACAAATATTCTGTAACTAGATAGTGGTAACGGCCACACAACACTGTGTGCTAAATGTCACTAATGACAAATTTTATGTTCTGTGTATTATGCTATAATAAACAAACAAAGAATATGGGACATTGGACCTTATGTAACCTGCAAAACCTATATATAATATTTGCTACCTGGCCCTTTACAGAAAAACTTTGCCAACCCATAGTCTACCTGAGAGGGTCTACCAAGCACACTGTGAATATTTTTGAGGTCTTACCAAAGAATCTTTAACTATTTACTCTGAAACAATATTTCACTGGTAGCACTCTAACTTTTATGCTTAGCTTGAAGCCATTTCTTCCTTTGAGAGTCCTTTGTTGGATCCATGAGAATCTGGATAAGACAAACAGTTTTATTTTTAATCTAGCAAGTAACTGTCTCAGAAGTGTTCCCTCTAGTTTTACATGAGAACTGAACAGTTTTTTCTTTTGTTCATATTTCTTGTTTCTAAATCTTAAAATGCACAACCAAAAGAAGTCAGCTGACATTTTTGACGTAGATTTTACTAAGAATCTTTTTAAGATCCTTTCAGTTTCCCTCACAACTGGTGGCAAAGTAAATGCCATATGTGTGAGTGTGTGTGTGTGTGCGTGCGCGCCTCACCCCCCTTCCAGGCTGACTGGTCCAGCTAGACACATGACTTTGTAGTTGAAGTCAGATAGTGGTTGGGATAGATATACAAGATAACTTCTCTCACACATCTGCTACCTTGTCTAGAATGTCAGAACAGCAGGGTGCTGGATGGGCATCTCTCTCTCTCTCTCTCCCCCTCTGTCTCTCTCTTGTCTCTTCACATAACTAGCGTGAGCTTTCTCAGAGCACAGTGGCTCAGTGCATCAACCTTCTTACATGGCAGCATGCTTCCCTCAGAATGAGCACTCTACCCAATCCGTTTGAAAATTGCAAGAACTTCTTATGACCTAGCCTCGGAAGTCATGCAGTCTTTTGCACAAAAGTCTAATGATCAAAAGCAAGTGACAGACTCTAGATCCATCCACCTCACTACAAATGACTCAATTTCATTCCTTTTTATGGCTGAGTAATATTCCACAGTGGCAGGCCGGACTAGAGATGCAGATGTAGAGAACAGACAGACTTGAGGACACGGGGTGGGGGGAAGGGTAGGCTGGGAAGAAGTGAGAGAGTAGCATTGACATGCATACACTACCATGTGTAAAACAGATAGCTGGTGGGAAGCTGCTGTATAACACAGGGAGATCATCTTAGTGCTTTGTGATGACCTAGAGGGGTGAGATGGGGAAGGTGGGAGGGAGGCTCAAAGAGAGAGGATATATGTATACATATAGCTGATTCGCTTTGTTATATAGCAGAAACTAACACAACATTGTAAAGCAATTATAGTCCAATAAAGATGTTAAAAAGGAAAAAAAGCAAGTGACAGGGCAAGCCCAGATTCAAGGTGAAGAGACTACTCCTTGGCATGAAATCTGGTAGTTATGGTTCACTGAGGAAGGAAGCATCTATGGAGACCAGCTACCATATTCACCTACAAATTTAATTGGAATTCTAAATCATGAGTATGCTTTCTTTAATAAGATAAAAGATTTTTGTGAGAAAATAAATAAATAATCTACAGTGAGAAGTCCAATAATAGGCATTTAAGAAAATGTTCAATGGCCACATGAGGTAAGAAGGGACTAGTTCTGCCCCAGAGAAATTAAAGAAAGGTTTTATAGGCATGTCAGAATCTGGCCTGGGTTTTGTAGAGTGACCATGCATTTATTTTATAGAGAGAGAAAGGGAAATGTTTCCATAGGCAGAAGGAACAGCATAAACTCACACTGAGATGAGGAAGCACACGATATAGCCAACATATGTGTACTCCAACATATTTGAGGGCCAAGACAAGGCTAATAAAGTAGATGGGGAACCTCCACAAAAAAGGACCCTGTGGACATACACGTCTGGGAAATTACATGTATTTTCCTATGCTCTCTTAGTAGCTCCCAATGCACCTTAGAATACTAAGGGTTCTGAGTGGTCTTTCAATGAGGAAATCCATTTAACTCCAAGAAACTTTCCAATTTATTTGAATAGTGAACGTTTTTTGGATACAACAGTCACAGATCACTCCACAATCCTTTATTTTATGAAACACCCTTGGGGAGCGGTTTAGGGCTCTAAGGCAAGCGCGAGAGATGCAAAGATTTTCATTATAGAGAAAAACTCTGGTACTATTTTGGATGGCTTTAAAGGGAACAAGAATGGAATGAAGGAGACTAGCTAGGATATCAGAAAAAATTGAGACCTGAATGAAGAAAGTAACAGTGGAAATGAGAATGAGGGCAAAAAGCATATCATCTTTAATAATTCTGAGTGACCTCTTGGATAGAAATATGAGTATTGCAGTTCCCATGATAGGATGTTACGATCATTCTTCCTAATGGACGTATTACCCAATTATGTAGCTGTATCATTTTGTATTACTTGAACCAAAGGATTAAAATGAAATTTAAAAAAGTATATATCACATATAACCTGTCTACACTACATTGAGCTTATTGTTAGATCAGGCCAAAGGACTGGCGAAAATGAATTATCTACTTCCTATTGCCAATAAAATGAAGCATAGCTGTTACTTGAGGCATTTTTTTAAGGCAAATTTTGTTTTTCTGTGACTCCTAAATTTGAACAGAAATTTATCACATAGTCTTTTGCTCAGGGGGAGTTGAACTACAGAATGAATAGTGTCTTAAAGACTTATTTTGCAGAAGATGCAAGCATTCTTTTTCAGGTTTTCTTTTTCCTATATATGTGAAGTTTAAAGCACACACTAAAATGTTCTTCTACAGAGGTTTTACATTATGGTTTTCAGGAGCTGGGTTACATGACATTCTATAAGGAAAAGGTGGCCTTATTAATGTCTATATCTTTAGAAACTGAGGGTGCAACTG
Organism: Hippopotamus amphibius kiboko; assembly: GCF_030028045.1. NCBI lineage: Eukaryota > Metazoa > Chordata > Mammalia > Artiodactyla > Hippopotamidae > Hippopotamus > Hippopotamus amphibius. The sequence goes on from NC_080198.1 coordinate 83,732,936, forward strand.
AGAAACAAAATCTGGAACAAGTTAAGAGCAACACATACGTTGGGGCTTAGAAAAAAAAAAAAAAACAGACACAAACCTGCTGGCCCAATTTCAGAAACCATGGGCAATTATTTGCAGATGCATGTAAAGTTTACTAAGCTCCCGTGTTGTTCCTCTGACATTATTCTACGGGCTCAACACCTGTGGACATTTGCACACACATCTTTTACAGTCATTTTCTGTGGGGGAGAAGAAAACTTCCATGGGAAAGGAAGCTCAGCTGAGAGGAGGCAGAGGAAAATAGTTTGATCACTGTGCTGCTCAGACACAAAGTCATTTATTTAAACCTTTGTAAAACCTTGCTTCCAAGAGCCAGATACATTACATAGTTTGCATTATGCCGTCTATCTATATTTACAATGGAATTACATAATTCAAACTTCTTCACACTGCTAAGATAAAAACAGTGGTCATAATGTAGACATTCTATTATTATAATTACAAAAAGCCCCGTGTTATAGTTTTAAAGGCCGTTATGATAGCATCGTTAAGATTTTGGTAGAAATTACCATAACTGTTGTATCCAGATATAGAGAGGCTAAATAGACACGAGTGGGTATGCACGTCAAAATAAAGTTTCAGAACTATCTACACCACAACTCCTTATTTTCCTGCTCTGTTGCTAATAACAATGACGAGAATGGCAAAGCGTTCCTCAAAGAAAAGTCCCATGACATTGAGTGTAAATAAGATAATGCCCATCAAATATTTTTCACCTACCTAGCACACAATAAATAACCAGTAACAATTAACTTATACATTTGAAAATTAAAAAAAAAAAAAAAGGGCAGAAAATGAGAAGTTTTTGTCACAAGATGAAAAATACCAGTACAGAGAAGAACTTTGTTCACCTGTTAAACAACTAAATGACTGGTGTGTTTATGTTTAAACCCAAAATGTTATAAACAATTTTGATTCCACTATCATGTAACTAATCATTTTGTGTGCACGCAAAGATCCAGCTACGAGGATGTTTATGTAATCATTTTTATCATAGAAAAACTTGGAAACCTCCTAATGTCCAATAATAGGACACTAGGGGAATAAACATGGTCTATTCCAACCAAGCAGTATAGCATAACCACTTAGATTATCATTATTTTAGAAGACTAGTTAAATGTCATGGGAAAAAAGTATTCATTATATACTCCGGTAAAAAAAAAAAATTACAAAATAAGGGTATTGCGTGAGGGTGAGTCAAAAATTATCCCTACTCCAGTTATATTAAAACATCTGTATATTCTACAGCCAGAGTGCAGATAATTTTTGACTCCTCCTTATATAATGTTATTTTTACAACAACAATGTGAGTATAGAGGTTACTAAAAAATTGTATGCTACAACATTAAAGGTATGACTTAAAAGTAAGCAAAATTTTACATGATTTTCATTTTCTACTCTTTGCTGATTCAATATTTTGAAAAAGCTCTTCAGGGTATGTACATCATTCTTGTAACATAAACACAAAAACTTTTAAAAAGAAAAACATTAATGTAGTCTTTGAATACTATTTGATCTTCCCAGAAAAAAGGAAGCTGTAGAAGAGCGAAACATAAATTACAGTTCTTTAAAATCAACATTCGAAAGCATAACTTAGACTCATATTTAAATGGGCAAATAACATAAGTTATTTTCTCTCAGTCTCCATTGCCCATTCTTGCTTAAACCCTCCTATTCACTGGCCCTAGACTTTCCATTATCCAATTATTTGGCGGATTTTATGGAATTTTCCTTCTCTGTCCCAAAGCCACCAATGGCTCCCTGTCATTTACCACATTGGAATCAAAATTCTGCTCCTGGATCTCAATCCTTCTAGCCATCCAAATGCTCTTCCTTAAAACTAACTACCTTCTTCAGGCTAATTGCCTTACTGGTTTCTGAACATACACCATGTGTGACTTCCTGCTTTTTCTCTCCCTCTCCTCTATCTAATTTCAAGCCTTTCTTTAAGGTTCATTTCAAGCTCTATTTCTTCCAAACAACTCCTCCTTCTTAGTCCAAACTCATCCCCAAATTCCCTTCTTACAAACCAACTCTACTATGTGTCCTAGTACACACGTATGTGCTTTCTGTATTACCTGTTTCCTGTGTGTAGTCCACCTCATGTGACTGTAATTTCCTAGAAGGAACTGAGAATATCCTATTTTTCCTATAATTTATGCAATATATTTCATTATATTAGGTATATGATAGGTACTCAATAAACATTTGTTGATAGATTAACAGGTATAAGATTTGTGTATTCTTATACTATCAGTAAATGGTTTACATTTTGAATGGCTAGTTTGCCTTTGTCCATTTATACCAATGCTAAAAAGCTAACCTTGGGACTTCCTAGGTGGCACAGTGGTTAAGAATCCACCTACCAATGCAGGGGACATGGGTTCAATCCCTGCCACAGGAAGATACCACATGCCATGGAGCAACAAAGCCCATGTGCCACAACTGCTGAGCCTGTGCTCTAGAGCCCGTGAGCCACAACTATTGAGCCCATGTGCCACAACTACTGAAGCCCACGCACCTAGAGCCCATGCTCCGCAACAAGAGAAGCCACCACAATGAAGAGTAGCCCCCGCTTGCCGTAACTAGAGAAAGCCCATGCACAACAACAAAGACCCAACACAGCCAATAAATTAATTAATTAATTAATTTTAAAAAACTAACCTTGACTAAGAAGAGATGCTGATATATGTATTTTATTATCATAAAACATACTGGGATGAAAAATTAGAAACAGAATGAGAGCTATTATATTCTCACACTGCTTATATATCATCATCTTATCATAACATTTAAAAAAACAGATATTCTGGGATAGAAATAATAGGTAAACTTCACTGAAGATCTTAATGACGAATCATAAAAATGCAGTGACAAAATGATGAGGAAGGTGAGCCATCTTTCTCCAAGCACAACAAGCTTAAAATACATATGTCAAAGCTACTGACGTAACAGATCAGTATCACATTTTGCATTTTAACCAAAATGTGATCCTCAGCAAAGCCTAATATAATAAATGGAAAGTCAGTGTCATTTCTTTTGGTGGAGAAGCAGAACAATGGTAGTTCATTTGGAGACAGGAAAGAAATGATCTCATGACGAGATCAAATAACTACTAGGTATTATCTCTCACTATTGTTTAACTGCAGCGTCACCTTTATACAATGCCATTATTGCACACGCTGTCTTCGTGGTCCTAAGTTTGAAATCACAAAATCAGTGGTTGTCAGACCACAAAAGGTTGGAATCATTGGCTTAAGCATCCAGAGCTGTGTTTCTTATCCAGAACAACTACTATGATTAGAACACTGGGTTTGAAATTGGGGGAATAAAATTTTTCATGAGAGATTACTTATAACTAAGTAACTTCTATTTGATGAGGCTATTTCGATGTCAAAACAGTCTTGGTATCTGCTTACACCTAAAACTTTAAGGGCTTTATATGTGGAATCTAAACTAAACTCACAGAACAGAGAATAGATTGGTGGTTGCCAGAGATGGAGGGCAGGGGCTGGAGGAAATGGTTGAAGGTGCTCAAAAGTTACAGACTTCCGGTTATAAGATAAATAAGTTCTGGGGATGTAATGTACAACATGACTGTAGTTAACAATACTGAATTGTGTATTTAAAAGTTGCTAAGAGTAGATCTTAAAAGTTCTCATCAGAAGAAAAAAAATTGTAGCTACGTGAGGTGATGGATGTTAATGAAACATTGTAGGGATCCAATATATGCACGTACCAAATCATTATGCTGTACACCTTAAACTAATGCAAAATTTTATATCAATTGTATCTCAATAAAACTTCAGGAAAAATAAAACCTTGAAGCTAGAAGGCCCATAAAAGCAAAGAATATTAAAATGTCATTAAAACATGGATTACCTTTGATTTTTTTTCCTGAAAAATTTACTCAGAGCAAATGTGAAGAATTGCACTTATCCATGTTCAACCTGAAACAGCTTATGTTTAAACAACGTTCCATCAAAGTTACTGTATTAAAGGAAACAACAAATGTGAGATAAAATGCCCTGGGCTCCTTTAAAGAATGTTGTCGATTTCTTCTTTAGTCTTTCACCAACCAGATACATCTACAAAGATACACAAGGCTTTGGGGAATTTGACTTCTGCAGCCTTTGCTAGGGTCCTGGAGGACTTGGGAGGAATTCTAAATAAACAGTCTTTCAGCTCAACCTAACCACGAAGTGCTTACAAGCCCCTCTTCCCCTACCTCTAAGTGGGCATTACTAGTTCACCAGCAGCCTACACCCATCAATACACAGGAGTCTTGGATTATCAGAAACCAGATCCTGTGGGGATGAGTAAACACCAATCAACAGCCCCATTAGCTCCCAGAGGTCTCCATACTTTGTTTATAGTAAATAGTGAGACAACCAGCACCCAGAGGCCTGGTCCTTCTGAATTTTTTATTCCATTTAGATGTTGTATGTCTGCCTTTTTTATAGCATTTTTTCTGTGCTGCACTCTCTCTGCTTTATATTTTTAAATAATAACTCATCTCATTTTTTTCTTTTTAATAAAACAAGGGAAAATTTGAAGGTAAATATCTGTGACCTTTCTTAAAACGACTGCTTTCTGAATTGTATTTAACCATCTGCAGGTAAGTACTGACGTGCAGAGGCAGAAAATGAAGATGCCTTAATTTTTCTCCAAGACTCTAAGACTAGTGCTCGTGTAGGAGTGATTAGTCATGGGACCTCTTTTCCAATTTAAGGCAGAGACATCTCGATTTATTATTCATCTAGAGCTGTATTTGAAATGCAGGTGTTTCAGGCCGCAGGCTCTTCTAGTGGATGCAGCTGGCCTCATTCTTTACTGCTGCCCGCGGATAACGACACATAGGAGAGCTGGGCCAAGTTTTGGATGGTGCTGCTTCACTCTGGGAGTGGGTAATAAACGAAGTGCATTAACACGACCAAGAGACGCACTGGCCACCCTGGGGGCAAGCTCACCAAGCCGGATCAGAGACCTGAGTCTCTCCTAGGGTTGAGAGTTCAATAGCTTAGTTATGGCTCTAGAGAAGAAGTCATATTTATTTGTAGGAGCCACTCTGTGAATCTCAAGGGGGAAAGTGTAGGTCAGCAGTTTTCTTTTGCGAAGTGGATGTAATCATGTTTTGGGGTTTGATTGCCACTCATTTGGTTTTAGTCAGTCACTTCCTTACATCTTACCCCATGTTTATGAAAGAGTACACAGGTTTATTTTGCAAAATTTTTAGACATTTATATATAGAGAGAGAAATATTTCTAAATTTAACATATTTTTACATTAGCAATATTGTGTGCTATCATATATTCTCAGTGCAAAACTCAAGAGCCAATTTAGAGGTCTAAATGATCCCTCATGATATGCATGTGACATGTGTAGAAAGAAAAACCCTGTCATTATGTGAAAAGTTAGCCTGATGCTCAAGGAAAAAATGTGTTATTATAGTCTACCCAGAAAATAAATTACACATAGAAGTGGCTGAGAATTCAAATATTAGAAAATAATCAGAAAAAAGGGTTGTCAACCTCAAATTTAACATTTTAATCTTGTAGTATGAAACTAACATTGCAACCATTTCCCAATAACTGTTAATGATACAATCTAAAGCCTAGCTCTTAGTTGGCATTAAGTGCGGGAGCAGGTAAATGTGACATAAGTCCCTGGAGAGTCGGTCACTCAGTCTACCGCATGGCTGCTGTAAGGGCCACCACCTCCTCCCCTGTTTACTATGATTAAATCTGCCTGAGGATTTAGGACTGAGGTACTTCCTAAGAGTTAAAATGAAACGAGAAAAAAATAAAGTCTAGTCTACAAGGCAGAGGTCCCAATGTTTCTTAGCTGAGACATTTTTACTCCCCTCACTGACTTAGACCACCGGCCTTCCATTCCTTCCCTGAGAGTCTCAGATCAATATGATAGATAAAGGTAAAGCTTAAGGTAAACGATTACCCTATAAGCTGATGGGAATTGTAATTTCAGTATATAGCAAACACTACAGGGTACAGTAAGCTTACAAGCATAAAAAATTCATCACTTATTTCCAGTGATTGATTTGTATTCTGGTTTAATTAGCCATGAAAGAGTCCATTTTTTTAAAAGCTTTCCTTTACTTTTCGTTTTTATTTCCTTTTACCACTGCCTGCTGTAGAAGCTAGTCCCCAGCTGTCAAGTTAAGGAAATTTAAAGGTAGACACTAAATAAAAACATTACCAATCGTGAATGCATTTTCATATATCACCCATGGATCTCAAGCTGGGATTTATAATTATATTTCTGGAAGGGTGTCTTATGTTTATAAATAATATTATTTTAATTCCAATACCATCATTTACAAACATAATCTGTAAAAACAGCTCTATTAGCCTCCCAACAGACAGATGTCTTAAGGTATCCGCTAAACCTACAGTCTTTGTTGATCGATTCTTAGTAACCAATATAAGTGACTTTAAGAGGAATATACGTTCATAGAACTTGGGAAAGAATGAAAGCCTGACCCATAGAGTAGATGGGGGTCAGCGTGGGATAAGGGATTGGGGATGAGGGACTGATGGAAAGGATGATTTGGTTACTAAAATAACAAACTCACAAATGCATTCAGAAATGCACCAAGAGTGTCCATGTTTATTTTAACTAGCCACCACAAAAAAGGAAAAGTCAGGACAATAGTGAAGGCCAGCTGTTGTTTTTCTTGAAGAGGTCCCAGCTCTGTATGCTGAGGAACTCTACTCGAGATGGCCTGGCTGAGACAAATGTTCTGTCCACACTTTAAATGGCAGCTGGTTATTAAATGACTCCCAATAGAGTGAACACTTGCTATTGACAATAAGGTAATATAAGGACCGTGCAGAGCAATCAGGATGGGAATGTGAATGAAAAATCTTTAATCTGAAATTACAGCTGTCAGAGTTATATTATAAAACATGAAAGTTGCATCTGCAGTTCGAATTAATGTGTCCCCAAAGCCAAGTTTCTCATAAACTGCATCTTGCAGATACATATTTTATAAATAGACTACCAGTCTTCTATAAATCAAAGAGAACTGTGGCCTATATTAAGGAATTAAAAGGGGTCATCTCTCTTGGCATTGGTATTTGTTGAGCAGTATTGGGGGAGGTGGGGGTGCAGTGTGAAATGAACATTGATTTCCAAAGTCTGGCAAGGAGGTTAGAAGTATTAGCCCTGCACAGAAATATCCACTGATTCCAGCACCACATACAAATGACTTTAAGTTATATTTTGTAATAAACTGTGAAGGAGAAAAAACAGGGATTATGACATAATATAAACAAGTGAAATGGCCTTCCTGGCAAATTTACCAACAGAATGTAAATTTTGGTTGTTGGGTAGTTTATTTAAAAAACTGATATAACCTCTCTGGGGGCGATCACATACTTTTAAAAACAGTCATAGTCTTAACAAGATAATTTTACATCAGAGATACATAAAAATCCGTATTAGTAATGCCACATAAACACATAAAATTGAAGGCCTGGAAACATTACTAGAGATCATCTAGTCCAGGAACTCGTTTGTTAAAATCTGGTGCATTTTTTAAATAAACATGTCAAATACCAAACAGCATTTATATTTTAAATCTCTGAAAACATTAAGCATTTGGTCTCACAGAGGCTGAAATCCCTTTCTTGTATTTGAGAATGTATCTCACTTAAAAGACAGAGATGACTGTAATGAACTAGGTGCTACTTTTATTGCTAACATCTGAGGCATCGTGGTGAGTCGCTGATGCTTCTGTGGTTTAAAAAAAAAAATAAAACCATTCCTCTTTTACCAGCTACTTAATATAACAGATCTTCTTTAAAAGAAAGAAATGATAGGTGAATAAATAGCAGCATCACACCTGCAAGGCTAATACTGGTCCCTTCTGGCATTATTAACCCCGGGAAATGTATGTCTGCTATGAAATAATAGAGAAGACATATTTATTAAAGTCTAAAAATAAACTCTTAAGAAGTGATGACCTATTTTGCCTGAGTAGTAATTGTTGGCCCACAGAGGGAACTATATTTTAATTCATCTATTGCACAATTAATGTTAAAAAGAAAAATCAAGTGGATAAACAATGTATATAAGTTAATAACTTCTTTCGCGATCATTTTGTAGAAGACAAGCTAGATACACCTAATACAAACCTTCCTCCATTTCCGAGGAGAGAAACTGCCAAAGATTGCTGAGCAGGCAATAGTAGGGTCTGGGGATGCAGACACCTAACTGAAAGCATGGATTCACTCTTTACCTCTTGGGTTTGCAGACTGGATAGTTGCTTCGATCACTAGATGCTACTGGATTTTTGAGTGGTATCAACTGCTGAAAATCCTTTCTCTGTTTCACAGTCATTTTATGGCCTTGTCGCATTTCTCCAGACCTTAGCCTCAGTTCCCCACACCTCTGTGACCTCCATACTAGTTACTGCAGGGAGCTTTGCCTACATCTCTTTTGGACGATCACCCGGAAGCTTCCACCATTGGTGCAAAATGCAGCAGCTCAACTACTTAAGAATTTGGGCTAATAAGAAAGCAGAAGACACAGTTCAAGCCCAGAATCTTATATGCAAAGACCTCAGAGTGGATCTATTAGCACAAGAGTTCTCAAATGAAGTTCTGAACTATAATTCCAAGTCCTAGCTCATGATCTGACATTGGATCTAATAGCCTGTCCACTGAATGTGCAGGTGAGACGACTTTTGTAAGCTGTGTATTGTGATAACTTTGAATGTAAAAAAAATCACTTTTATATTAATAGAATTATTCAAAATGAAAATTTCGTTGTGAATATTTTATACTTACAGTAATACACTTTGACTCCTAGAAGTCCAAGAGTGACTCCAACTACAAAAGATATCAATCTTAGGGCAGGAATCTAGCTATGAAAGGGTGAGAATTGCTTTTCTCATATTCAGGAGCTCTTCAAAGAAAAGAGAAAGAAAAGGGTAAGAAGACAACCTAGGGAAGACAGCAAAAACAATGAGTGGAACTGGGAGATTATATATGTGTATAAGAAACCTGTGAACCAATTCTACGGTACAAAATGCTTCCCAGATCTGCCAGCCACCTGAAACTAGAGTGACTAAATACCATTGGCCATGGTGCACAGACCTTAGGCTCCAAACAGGTATTCAAGAAATACAGAGGAGTGTTTCACGTCTGCTCTTTGGAACTGTGGGAGAAAACGTAAGGGAAGAAAAGAATATTTAGAACACCGGACACTTGGAGTTTGGCTACCAGATTAGGCGTGCTTTGCCACGTTTGCAAAGGACAGATTAGAGGAAAAGAAAGAGATCATCTAATATAGAGCTGCCATTTTTAATGATGTCACAAAATAGCATTAAAATAAACAAAAATAAAACCTACCATATACCCTCATCGTCTTTTTATAAACAAAAGAGCATTTGGTATTTTAATTCACCAAATTAAGAACATAATATCAGAACAAAGCTGTCTTCTTCCCAAAGGGAGTAAACATATTTCCTCTCTTCCTCCAAAAAGGATTCATTAAAATATGAATACAGAAAAGTGACAACATAAGAATATACACTATAACACTGCATTCAGTGTAAATATTTTCTTAGGAAAGTCTAATTTGTACCATATATTATGTGATGTGATATAAAGTGAAGTCCAAAAGAAATTTTGTTGTATCAATGTCTAAAATAGAGCTCTATAAGGCCACGGTATTCAAGACACAAACCAGAGTTTTAAAATCATTTCATGACTTAACCTATAACATCTGAGAGAACAGAAGGTCAAAAGGATTACAGCTCTCAAACCTTCCATGCATGTCTGGGCTGATGAGGGAGAAAGTAGCCCAGGGAGGCAAGTTTCTGAGGGGCCGGATTAATAAGGCTTCTGTGGGGCCCAGAGAACTGACCATCTGGCAAGAAATACTCAGGAGTCTGAGAGGGGTCTAAGAAGCACCTCAGACTGAGTGAAATGAACATTGATGAAACTTTAAATTAAGATAATTTAAATGTCTTAGTCACCTAAATAATATTGAAAGAGTGTGAGAGAAGGCCAACCTATATCCAAAATATGCAAATTCATTTGGGTTTATCTACCCTTCTGGATACTGAGACTACACTGATCATTGATGTTTAGGGAAGTAATTTGTAATTAGAGTAACCATATGTTGTAAATTCAAATTGGTAGTGAAATAACTAAATGTAATTTCCCCAAAGGAAGTATTAAAATATGCTGTTAGTTTTAAAGTTATAAAATGGAAAAAATTCAAAAATGAAGAAAATTTCCTTCACAAAACTTTTCAATGGAAAACTGAATTTCAGTCGTTCTTTTTGATATTATTTATGAGTTATTTACACTTAATTATGAGGAATGTCTTTCCTACTTTTTTTCTTTAATATACCACACTTGGTTGACAAATGCTTTGTGAGGCTATCCTAGCAGAAACCATTGTGGTTTGAGGGTTTTCTTGTCATCTTGTATTAGAGAAAGTGACGCTGAATCATATACACTTAAATCAAAAAGCAACAAACGTGTTAGTAATGAAAATGTCCCATAGTAAGTAATCATCATGATGCCACTAAAGGAAAACAAGACCTTTTATTTACTTAACACATTTTGCTATGTTCCATAGAGAAAGAACGCTTTTACCAAACACTGTTGAATTGAAATCCTGCCCATCCAATTTCACCTTCATATGGATTTTAACACTGATTATAGTATTACTATAAATATAAAAGTAAATACTATTTTCTCCATGAAAATGAATTTCCATTAGACACAAGGGACATCATTCTTATAATTGGTATAGATCCAAGGGAATCAAATCATGTTCACCAGGATGGAAAACTACAAAAAAAAAAAAAAAAAATTCATGATCTCAGTAGTTATACTACTGACAAACTTTGTAACATATGAACAGAGAGAGCTATGTCTTCCATGTTACAAACCAAGCCATGCATTGCATGTTGTAGAACTGTAAAAAATACAAATAAAAAACTCAAAACTTGAAAGTGGGAAAATTGAGTAGCCAGTGGACGAGAAATGTTCCTTCATTTCTGAGAGTCAAAGAGTTATGAAAGCTAATGGATGGCTGAAACTATATGAGAAGGTTTGAGCCCAAAACCTGCTGTGAAGGATTGTAATCAAAAGGAGGTGAGAGCCATCTGCCATTGGGAACCCGAGAAGTTATGCCGAGAACAAACAATGAGGAAGATGAAAACAGGGGTGTTAAGCAAATATTTGTATATGGAACAATTCACCAATCTACACCTCCAATTGGCAGAATTTGAAAATTCAGTCTATCTCCTCTAGGTGAAATTCCCTGGGGATTCTTCTCTGACGAGTTTGAATGAACTGCTTGGGTTAAGTGGAGGTTTCTAGTGTGAAACTTACTTCCAGGAATAAAACCTTCTTTATTTTGGCTTTTGAGAGACCTGAGACCTGATAGCTGTTCTCTGTTCACTGAACTTAAAACTAAGCCTGCCAGTCAATAATCTATAGCCGTACACCGAGCTGTTTACGTATTTGCAGAGGAAATGCATGCTAACTTACGAATACTTCTCTTTTAAATATAAACAGACAACCAAGAGTTTTCAGACAAATAAGAAAAAGATGGAAGAGAAAGATCTAAATAATTTAACAGAAAAAAACCTTAAAATGAACAGGTAGTTCAAGAATAAAAGTGAACTTTTAAAGAATTATAATTAACACATTCATGGAAGTTCAAGAAAACATTACGCCCATGATAAAAGAATATGATGTTACACAAAAGAAACTACACAATTACAGAGAAAGCCTGTGGAGCATGAGAATACGGTCTCTAAAATTAATATTTTCAATTAAAAGACAAGGAAATGAAGTCAAGGAATTATCCAAGATTGTAGAGAAAAACGCAAAGATACTAAATATGAAAGAAAAAACACAAATGAAGGGCCAATTATGAAGGGTCAGTTCAGGATTTCTAGCACACTATTAATGGATACAGAAAAAGCCGGAAATTCTCAAAGAAATATAGAAATGTAAAAACAATTGGTTTTTGAGCAATGGGGACATCATCAATGACTTGCATTTAATAGGTTATTTCTAGCTTCAGTAGCAAATAGACTATACAGACGTGAAAGTAGAAACAAGGAGACCACTAAAGGAACTGAAAGCATCCAGGTAGGAGATGATGATACCTCGGAAGTGGAGCTAGTGAGAAGTGGTCAGATTCTAAACAAAACTTAAAGGTAAAATCAACAGAATTGTGTTAGATGTGGGTGTGAGGAAAAATAAAGGCAACATCAAGAAAGGCTCAAAATTTTTTGATCCAAGCAACTAGGTGAATGAAATTCTAGTTTACTGAGATGGAGAGTACTGCAGAAGGAATGGGTCTTGCCATGGAATCTGGGGACAAATGTGTAATTTGGATTGGACGTATTAGATGTGAAGTTCATATCAGATATCCAATTGGATAGACTGAAGTACTGAGATATCAGAGTTAAGTTCCAGGGAGATGATTCTAGCAATAGTGAATAAATGACATTTAAAGCTAAGGCACTGGATGAGTTCACCAAAGACTGAGTATATAGAGATAATAGGAAAGGTCCATAGATCCGGCCCTGAAGCACTCCTGTGTTAAGATGTGAAGAAGATGAAAAGTAACAAGCCGAGAAGGAGCATCTAGCGAGGTAGAAGGATTACCAAAAGAGAGTGGTATGCCAGAAGTCAAGTGCATTTCAAGGAGGAGGGAGTCATCATCTGCATCAAAACGTGCTTCGAAGTAAGTGAAATAAGGACTTAAAAGTGATCATTGGATTTTGCAGCCTGGAGCTCTTTGGTGACATGACAAAAGCTGTTCCTGAGGTGATAGGGGCGAAACCAGAATAAAGTGTGTTTAAGAGAGGATGGGAAAGGGAGTAGAGGGAGATTTTCTAGAAAAGTTAGCACAGAACTGCAGAGGTGTTTAGAAGTGGGTTCAAACAAAGATCTTTTATGATGGGTGATATTGTAGCATATTTGTATCATATTGGGAATATTCCTGTGGAAGGGGATAATTTGATTCAGGATTGAGAAGGCAACTACAGAAACAATGTCCTTGAACCAGGAAGGGAAAAACAATGCACAAAAGAGGGGCTAGTCTTACATAGTGCAAAGACAATTCAGAGGAAGGCAAGATGTATATGGCCAGCTGTGTGCAGGTAGGTAGATTAGTGCAAAAGCACACCGAAGTTGCTTTTTTTGTTTCCTTTTTTTTTTTCCAGTGAAATAAAAAGAAAAGAAAAGGAAAGCAGAAGAAAAAGTGGGGGAGGTTAGATAGGAGGTAAAAAGATGTTAAAACATCCTGTAGGAGAGGAGTACAACTCCTAAGGAGACAAAGGAGGCTTATAAGGCAGCACGAAGAGCATACTTGAGGTTAGTGGTTATGAACTTAAAGACAGACATGGGAAATTGATCACGTGCCTTTCTTCAGCTCTAGTCAGCTGCTTGGGCATCTGCACAGTGGGTGAAGAGCTTATCTTTACAGGCTTTTAGTTTTGCAAGTCTTTTGTTGAAACTCGACCTCTGTTCACTGGTACCGAACAGAAACACAGAGACAGAGTTTGGGGTGAAGTAGAAAAGAGGAGCTTTTATTACTTTGCCACGCAAAGGGGGCCACAACAGGCTAATGCCCTCAAGACTGTGTGTTCTGACCTGGAGGAGTAGTGAGGAGTGTTATAGTGTTCCAGGAGCAGGGCCTGATCAGCTCATGGACATTTCTCAGATTGGTTGGCATCAAGGGGAAGTTTCAAGCATCATCAACATTCTGATTTCAACCAGTCTAGGGTCTATGTTCTTGTGGTCAGAAGTTTTCATCTGGTGGGGGTCTGCTTCCTATAAAAACAGCTTAGGAAAGTGTGTCAGGCCTTTAGCTATATCTTTCAGGGACCTGGGAGTTTGGTGATTCTGCCATGTGGCAGAATTATTGTCTAAATTGTTACCAGTTCCCTAGCCCAACAGCTATTCTTTGTTCCTGCGTCTTCACATTTCCTGATCGTTAACTCTTGAGTCAGCATTTTACTTCAAAAGATAAGGACACAGGGATTTGTACACAGTTTCAAGGCCAATATAAAGGCAGGCAAGATGAGCCAATGAGCTGAAGTGGTAGGCAAGGGAGTCATTATAATGATAGAGCGCGTACAAGGGACAACATGTGATACTTGTCTTTCTCTGTCTGACTTACTTCACTCAGTATGACAACTTATATGTGGAATCTAAAAAAAAAAGTTACAAAGGAACTTATTTACAAAATGGAAATTGAGTCACAGATATAAAAAAACAAACTTATGGTTACTGGTGGGGGGAAAGGAGGAGGACAAATTGGGAGACTGGGATTGACATATACACACTAGTATATACAAAATAGATAACTAATAAGGACCTGCTGTATAGCACAGGGAACTCTATGCAATAGTCTGTAATGATCTATATGGGAAAAGAATCAAAAAAAGAGTGGATATATGTATATGTACAACTGATTCACCTTGCTGTACAGCAGAAACTAACACAACATAGTAAATCAAATATACCCCAATAAAAATTAAAGATAAAATAAAATACAAATGCTAAGCTGGATAGGGAGGCAAGTGAGGATACAAGGAATGGGATGGACAATGAAAAAGCAGAGAATTAGGAAGAAGGGAATTTCAGAGTAAGGATGCTACAGAGAGAGAGACGGAAAAGAGACAGAGGATGGGATGGGGTGGGGTAGGAGGAGAAAGCAGGCAATGACTTGAGATTGGAGTGCTTGAAATTGAAATGGAAATTGAAATGTCGAGGTCTAAGAAGTGGCTAGAGTGACTAAGGTGGGGTAGAAGGCAAACTCCTGAGGCATGAGGAGGTCAAGGACCTGGGGAGTTAGGCTACTGGAAGGATTTGTCTGCATTGGAATCACCAACATTTATACACTTGTAAACAGAAGAGGGTGGTCTACTTTGAACATGAATTTTGGATGTCAGTGTTGATGAAAAAGAGAAGACTGGTGCTGAATTCTAGAGACACATTCTAGCGCTACAGAACTATTCTCTGATAAAGGGCAAAAAGATTTCATTACTTCCATGTGATTATATGCTTCTCACCAAGCAAATGTCAAACAACAAATTCAAAGTCTAGGTACTTTCAAGTCTCCGCTTTGCCCTGAATAAAGGTGCTACAAGCAGTTAGGACCCTGGAAATTGCTGTCTTCTTCTATAAATAAATGAATTAGCATTCTCAATCACATGTTAATGGCTATGACTATAACCCCTTTTGATCTCTCAGCCAATACATGATAAACCCTAATTTTCTAACATCAAAAATGAGAGTCTGACTCAGAATTGTGGTAAATATCCTGAGGCTGTCAGCAAACAAACAAACAAACAAAAACTTCCAAAGAAGATTTGGAACTCTTCCTTTTTTTTTTTTTTTCTTTCGTGAAAATGAGTGCTATAATTTCCATATACTACATACATAATATAGTCTTCAGTAGTGCCAGTTAAATGCGTGGCACTTTATTTTTACAATATAATTTTGACAATGTAGTCATGGAGTGTTTTTTACTACACGCTGTACTTTCGGAGGCCACATTAAAAAAAAGAGAAGAATTATTTGATTTACTACCAGAAAACTGAATCAACCGATAATTAAAATAGACTTCTCTAAATGGAAATATTTATCTTAATTTCACTTTCTATAACATGTTTGTATCCCTCACAGTGACTACAATGGAACATATGTTAAGTATTTATTCATTGATTCCTCATGACATATTTTTAAATATTTTATTTTAGAGGCATGGGGTTTATATGCTGGATCAAACAAACAAACAAAGACACTGAGGTTATTCTAAGGGACAAATGAGGTAAATAAGATTTTAAAACAATACTAGAAGAAATATCAATGGGCATACAAATATTTTCTGAACTTCAGTACAGACATCATGTCAATGACAGTCTATGTCAGTCAACTTAGGTAAATAATGTGATAACAAAAACCCTAAAAAGTCCCAGTGACTTACAAAATAAAGGTTATTTTTTACTCACATTACATGTCCATTTGGGATCAAGAATGATATATCTCCTACATTTCTTTGTTCCTTACCTGAAGGAATTTCTGTTAGGACAAATGGGAAAGATAGCACAGAGGAACCACACAAGAATCCTTAAAACTTTCGTTTAGAAATATCATGTAATTTCTACTTATATTTTCTTTGGTCAGGGAAACAGGGGCTGGGAAGTATGGTCTTCCTACAGGGAAAGGCCGCACAGTGATTCCTTAGAAATGTCCGATATTGTTAATATTTTAAAAAGCTAATGTTCATTTACCAGAGACAAAACACCTAGCTGCAGTTATTTCAGGAGTATATAGGATCGCTTCAAGACCCAAGGGGGAGTCCCATTCCAGGTGTAAGGCAGGGAGAGAGGGCAGTTGTAGATCTCTTGCTGAACGGAACTGTGCTTGAGGTATATGGAATATATAGTACGTATGTGACTGTCCTTCATTTTTTGCTATTTACTTATTCTTGGGCTGTTTGCCTCTTAACTCGCAATCAGATCCTGTGTGAACAGTAGGTGATCCAGCTCTGACCCCCTTCTGGCTCAGCACAGCATTCTGGCAATCATACATTTCCAGCCATCGCTCTCTCATCACTTCTTTCCAAGTCCTTTAATCCACACCGCTCTGCTCTGCTCAAGGAGTCCCAGGACTGTAGCCTCTGCATCCTGCACGCACCTGTACCACATCTGCCCACATCCACTCAGTCCAAATCCCAGGCCTGGCGCTGCCCCTCAAATTTGATCAATGCCACTGCTGTCTACTGCTGACCACCGATATTTTACAAATAAAATGTGAAGAAACGAATTATTAAGCAAAGCCATTTCTGGTAAATAAGATAAAAAAAATCTCGAAACATAAGGTCCAAAGGGATGAACACTAATTTCCTATGTAGTAACAAGTTTGGAAACCACTGTTCCTTGAGTTTATTACCAGGAGGAGGCCTCTATGGACTGTGTGATCAGGGAAGAGCATGACAAGAAGCACATGCTAAGTAGGATTTAAAAGAGTGAAACAGAAACTTAAATCATCATGCTTATTTAGCAACTTTTAAAAAATGTAAATAAAAATATACATAATTACCACAGACATCACATAAACCTGATTTTTTTGTTTGTTTTTTCACATATACTTTAAATTTGCTTATTTTTACCTGAAACATTTATAGATCCAAAGCATCAAATTGTAACATAGTTACTATTAATAATAGCTTTGGCATAACGGTAAACTGTATTAGTTTACTTCCAGGTTTAAAAAGAAGTCAAGTATGAATAACACAAATTAAACATGCATATAATACATGTTCTTAATAATAAGGAAAGACAAACAGTAAATAAATACCAATTTGGTCACATCTTCAGCATCACATCTTTACAAAACATGTTATTCTTTCTTTGATTATAAGACTGCCCAACTGTTTTGTTTTAGGTTTAGGATGAAAAAGCCGTAGTGTGGGTTTTGGATAAAAGATCCTACCTATTTAGGCTTCTGGCTCTGCCCATCACAGAAAGGGGCTCAGAATTAAAGACAAATCTCTCCCATTTCTCCCCTTCTCTCTTAGGCCAAGTGGTTGAATCTAAACACGACGGCCCTTCATGAAGCTACATTTGAGGGCAGCATCTTAGGCAGCTGATCTTGCTTTTTTGCAAAAATGGGAGACTTTGTTTACAATCTTCTTGTTTAGAGGCAATAAGTAATTTTTCCTGCCTAACATATGAGAGCCTATTTTACATAATCTTTTCCAACTTTCCTTAGAGCACCCTCCAGGGATCAGCAATTCAGGTTAGCTAGTGAGTTTTTGTCCTCAGCTATTTTCTTTTTAAATGGGCTGGTCTTGACGGCTCAGCCCCTAGCTGGTTCCAGCAGCCCCCAGATAACACTGATCGTGCATGTTGAGGCTCCTTCCTGAAGGGACAGTGACAGAAGATTCTAAAGCTGTTGTGTGATCAAGGTGCTGAGCTTTTCAGTGGTGTTGCTTCAGTTTTCCATGTGGGACTCCCTCCAGGAAAAAAAAAAGTTTAAGCATTGAAATTGCAATCCCCATTCTTGTTTTAAGGTTTGAAATGGAAGGGAAAGGGGGTTAATTTTTCATATGAATTAAAGATGACTCTAACAATACGTTTCTTTACAAGGCTAATAAACAGGAAAAGGCAAGTGATCAAGATGTAACCATAATTATTACTAGATTTACTTCAGACTGCTACTTACAGCTACAAGACACTATCATTACAGGCAATCCTTTTTAATGTCAACATCAATTTAAAATTACTCAGGATTTTTCAATAAGTGGTCTAAGCTTATTTGAGTTTAAAATGACATCATAAAAGTAGTGACATTTTTTTACCATTCAATAACAATAATAATAGTAAGATTAAAATGTCTACTAGTCTCAAGCTATTCTTTGCATAGCTACTAACGGCAAAAAACCACATAGTAGACCAATAATTATAAATGCAAAATTAATTTCAGATTAAAAGTAAAGATCAAATTATGAAGGAAGTCTGCGGTGTTTTGCTGAGTGCTGATTGGAATAAGATACAAGTAATTTCTAAAGATTAGCAGAATATTCATTATTGCCCACTAATAGTAAATACACATTAATGCACTCCATACTCTATGCTTTGACGGAACTGCTTTCCTTTGAGATAACTTACTCGTCAAGCAGCATAACCACAAAAAGATGCCAACGGTGTAATTTTCCACAGTTCACTTAATTTACTAACCTACAAACACATTCAAATCAAGATCACCTGAAAGTTCAAAATTATAGGGATATGAACAACTCACATTGCTTATTTACTCAAATATTTTTGTTCTTATTTTCCATTGCTCTAACTGCAGTCCTCTGCTGTTGAAAAAATACTTACGCCAATGGAACACACCCAGTAACTAAATTCACATATAAAAACTGTGGAAAGGTAAAACTATGATATACTTATATCAATCGCTACATATCAAGGGTGACACTTAGATATTGATGGCAAAAGGTCAGATTTTGGAGGCCAGGATTCAAACTTTGGCTCTACACTGTATTAGCACAGTTTAAGAGTCAAGAGCACAGATTCTGGGGCCAGAATGCCTGGTTTTAAAGCCTGGTTCTGTCACTTACTAGATGTGTGACTTTGGGAAAGTAACTTAATACTTCCGGGCCTTGATTTAATTATCTGTAAAAATGACAATAATTACAGTACCTACCTCATAGGATTGTTTGGGGTTAAAATTTAATTGATATACATTAGACACTTACTACCAGGCTCACAGTGGATGCTATGCAAGAGCTCGCTTTATCATTGTATTATTATTATCATGATTATTAATAGATGACTGACTTTTATGAAAGTTGTTTAACCTCATCAAAATCTGTGGGATAATAACAGCCTCCACCTCACAGTGTTGTGATGGGGATTGAAAGACATAAATCAAGTCAAACCCTTGGCAAAGTCCCAACCATGTAGGACTAAGTACTCAAGATTCACTGGTAATTTTCAGGAGCTGGTCTTTGGGATTTCTCACTTCTCTAGTAGAAGGACTATAAAGAATCCCTCAGTAGCAGGACTCTCATTAACCTTCTAATTTTCTCTAACTCTTCCCCCTACCCTTACATAGGGAGAGATAATAAGCTAGAAAAGACTGAATTACTGTGCAAATACAGACATACCTCATTTTATTGTGCTTTGATTTTTTAAACTTCGCAGATATTGTGTTTTCTACAAATTGAAGGTTTCTGGCAATCTGGGTCAAGCAACTCTATTGGCACCATTTTTCCAACATCGTTTGCTCACTTCATATCTCTGTGCCACATTTGGGTAATTCTTGAAATTTTTCAGACTTTTTCATTATTATTATATCTGTTATGCAGATCTGTGATCAGTGATCTCGATGGTACTATTGTAATTGTTTTGGTATGCCACAAACCACACGCAAACTTAATTGATAAATATGTGTGTTCTGACTGCCCCACTGACCAGCCATTTCCTGTGTCTTTCTCTCTTCTGGGGCCTCCCTATTCCCTGAGACACAACAATTTTGAAATTCGGCTACTTAGTAACCCTACAATGGCCACTAAGGTTTCAATTGAAAGAAAGAGTCACACAACCCTCACTTTAAATCAAAAACTAGGAATGATTAAGCTTAGTGAGGAAGACATGTCAAAAGCCAAGACAGGCCAAAAACTAAACCTCTTGCCCCACACAGCCAAGTTATGAATGCAGAGAAAAAGTTCTTGAAGGACATTATAAGTGCTACCCCAGTGAACACACAAGTGATGTAAGAAAGCCAAACAACCTTACTGAAGGTATAGAGAAAGCTTTAGTGGTCTGGATAGAAGATCCAACCAGCTACAATATTAAGCCAAAGCCTAATCCAGAGCAAGGCCCTTACGGTCCTCAATTCTGTGAAGGCTGAGAAAGGTGATGAAGTTACAGAGGAAACATTTGAAGATTGGTTCATGAGGTTTATGGAAAAAAGCTAAAAGTACAAGATGTAGTAGCAAGTGCTGATATAGAAGCTGCAGCATGTTATCTGGAATATCTAGCCAAGATAATTAATGAAAGTGGCCACACTAAACTACAGATTTTCAATGTAGACTAAACACCCTTCTATTGGAAGAACATGCCATCTAGGACTTTCATAGCTAGAGAGGAGAAGTCAATACCTGACTTCAAAGCTTCAAGGGACAGTTTGACTGTCTTGTTAGGGGCTAATGCAGCTGGTGACTGTAAGTTGAAGCCAATGCTCATTCACTATTCCAAAAATCCTAGGGCCCTTACCAGTTATGCTAAATCTATTATGTTCGTGCTTTACAAATGGGACAACAAAGCCTGGATGACAGTACATCTGTTTACATCATGGCTTACTGAATATTTTAAGCCCACTGTTAATACCTACTGCTCAGAAAAAGAAGCTTCCTTTCAAACTATTACTGTTCATTGACAATGTACCTGGTTACCCAAGAGCTCTGGTGGAGATGCACAGTGAAATTAATGTTGTTTTCATGCCTGCTAAGACAATATCCATTCTTCAGCCATGGATCAAGGAGCAATTTTAAATTTCAAGTCTTATTATTTAAGAAATACATTTTGTAAGGCTATAGCTGCCATAGATAGTGATTCCTCTGATGGATCTGGGCAAAGTCAATTGGAAGCCTTTTGGAAAGGATTCACCAGTGTAGATGCCAGTAAGAAAATCTGTAATTCATGGGAAGAGATCAAATGTCAGCATTAACAGGAGTTTGGAAGAAGTTGATTTCAAGCTTCATGGGTGACTTTAGGGGTTCAAGATTTCAGCAGAGGACTTCCTAGGAGGCGCAGTGGTAAAGAGTCCACCTGCCAATGCAGGGAACATGGGTTCGAGCCCTGCCCTGGGAAGATTCCACATGCCACGGAGCAGCTAAGCCTGTGCGCCACAACTGTTGAGTCTGTGCTCTAGAGCCCGTGCAGCACAACTACTGACCCCATGTGCCGCAACTATTGAAGCTCATGCACCTACGGGCCGTGCTCCACAACAAGAGAGGCCACTGCAATGAGGAGCCTGCGCACCACAATGAAGAGTAGCCCCCGCTCGCAGCAACTAGAGAAAGCCCGTGTGCAGCAACAAAGACCCAATGCAGCCAATAAATAAATTAAATAAATAAATAAATTTATAAAAAAAAAGATTTCAGCAGAGATGCAGAGAATGTACTGGAGGACACAGAGTTGGGGGGCAAGGGGCGATGGGGAAGCTAGGGCAAAGTGAGAGAGTAGCATAGACATATTTACACTACCAACTGTGGAATAGATAGCTAGTGGGAAGTTGCTGTATGGCAAAGGGAGATCAACTCAATGATGGGTGATGCCTTGGAGGACCAGGACGGGGAGGGTGGGAGCGAGTCGCGGGAGGGAGGGTATATGGGGATATATGTATAAATACAGCTGATTCACTTTGGTGTACCTCAAAAGCTGGTACAAGAGTGTAAAGCAATTATATTCCAATAGAGAGCTTATAAAAAAAAAGATTTCGGCAGAGGAAGTAGCTGAAGATGCGGTGGAAGTTGTAAGAGAACTAGAATTAGTAGTGGAGCCTGAAGAAGTGACTGAATTGCTGTAATCTCATAATAAAACTATGAGTGAGGAGTTATTCCTTGTGGATGAGGAAAGTGGTTTCTTGAGGTGGAATCTACTCCTGGTAAAGATGCTATGAAGCTTGTTGAAACAACAACAAAGGATTTAGAATATTTTATAAACTTAATTGATAAAGTAGCTACAAGTTTTGAAAGGATCGACTCCAATTTTGAAAGAAGTTCTACATGGGTAAAATGCAATCAGACTGCATTGCATGCTACAGAGAAATAGTTCATGAAAGGAAGAGTCCATTGATGTGGCAAACTTCACTGTTGTCATATTTTAAGAAATTGCCACAGTCACCCCAACCTTCAGCAACCACCACCCTGATCAGTCAGCAGCCATGGACATCGAGGCAAGACCCTCCACCAGCAAAAAGATGACAATTCGCTGAAGGCTCAGATGATGGTTAGCAGTTTTTAGCAATATAGTATTTTTCAAACTAAGGTATGTACTTTGGTTTTTTAGATATAATGCTATTATACACTTAATAGACTCCAGTGTAGTGTAAACATAACTTTTATATGCACTGGGAAAAATTTATTTAACTTGTCTTATTGCAATTTTTGCATTATTACGGTGGTCTGGAACCAAACCCGAAATATCTCCAAGGTATGCTCATAGGAGAAGAAGAATATAAAAGGACCTTCTCCAGTTGCAGCAGCCTCTGAAAAGGTGGATAAGATAGAGTGTGTCATTCTACTGGGTGTTGATAAATCTGGCTTGACATCATAGATTAAAGATGTTTCTCAACCCATCTATGGACCATTTTCAAAACAAATGTGCTTCACAGTGACAACAAAACTGACTAGAAATGTGCAAAACTGACTAGACACCTTAGTATAGGCACTGAATCTGATAGGGGTTACTGAGAGGCTTTGTATACAAGTATTAAGGGAAATGGTGGTGCTACTGACAGAAACTGAGAAATCAGGAATACAATCTTGTGTTCAGAGGAAAACATTCATTTTGATTTTAGAAAAGCTGAATTTGAGATGATGGCAGAGTATCTAATGATAGGAAGCTAGTGATGAAACAATTATGTAAGAAAAAGGTCAAGGTTTTAAATGTATATTTGGGAGTAGTCATGAAATAGTAATTGCTCCAATTCTAAAAAGACTACCAAGTTATATGTCAGATACATTATTCTAAGTAATATTTATCATTCTGAAGTGAGTGGTAGAAACCTTTCCTTATTTGGTTACATTTTGGTACACCACATGTACAAAGAGGTACAAAGAGGTATCACAGAATAATTGTTCCTACATTTCTGGCCCTGAGACCAGCTTCCAACTTGTCAGTCTCTGGAACTGTGCACATCTATTACAAACCATCTGCTGATGGTCTGCGTCGGAATCAGTTATGTGACTGCATAAGACTTGGAAGCCCATCACATTCACATGGACCCTGAACTGCTCTTTAATTTGCCTTTCTGTGCTTCACTTTCTCTTTAGTGCTGCTGTATAACGCAGTTCGCCATTAACCAGATGTCATTTTACACCCAAGAGATGATCATACTTCACAGCTTACTAAACTGATTTCCGTATTTAGTTCACATAAAACTCGAGATGATTCTGGACCCAAGATACTGGTAAATGCAAGATCATTTTTGGTCACCAAGATTTATGCAAAGAGGAAGAAAAAATGTAACTTGACTTTAAGGCCAGTACTCAGACCAAAGATAGAATGAAAATTAAGAGAAATGAAAAAAAAAAAAACCTACCATCAAATTAGAAGGCATCAGTTCTTGATTTTTGATTCAAGTCCACCTTTTTACATCAAGGAATGCAACAAATCATATTTTGATATTATGTATTTACGAAAACACATTTTGAGTTTTCATATTTTAAGGGAAATATTCAAATAAAATTCCCAGCTATGAAAAAATTATGTCCTCTTCCCACATGATTTAAAGATATCATGGGACTTCAAGTTAATATATTCATGGAAAAGACCTGGGCAAAATGGCCCATAATGACAAATTGCATAATTTTAATTAGTCTTAAAAAATTCAAGCCCTCAGTTTGACGTTATTTTTAGTAGAATTTCAAGTTATTTACATATATAGATATAAATATTGATGGTCTAATTTGCTAAAACTAACCCGTGTTTTGAAAATTATGCTTTCTCTTGACTATTTTTCATTATTTTAGAGCAAAGGTTCTCAAACTCTAACGTGCCAAAGAAAAACTAGAGATATCTCTAAATCCTTAAAGAGGCTTATACAATGATTCTGGATGAAAACCCAGGAATCTGAATTTTCCAGAAATATATCAAGTAATTCTAAGGCATGAAATCTTCAGATATCCCTTTGAAAAGGTGTTCTAGATCATTCTAGAGATCTTTAAAAACCAGAGTGAATGATATAACACCATGGCATTATTCCTATGAATGGCTGCTTTAGAAAGAATCAAAGCATATCTTCATAAATATAAATAAATGTTGTAATAGTCTCACACAGATGCTTCTACCAAATGGTATAGAGATATGTATCCAATTCAGAGAGTTTTAACTTTGGGACTCCTTGCACTCACGTAAGTTTCACATCAATAATGGCCATGAAGAAATAATCTGTTGTGGTAGAGTTCTTAAGTTCTACTAATGTTTGTTGAGCAGTACTCTGTTATGAACAACAAAAATGCTATATGCTATCAAACAAAACAAAACAGAATCTCCAGTGCTGCCCATCAAAAGATACTAAGCACTACTTCAGAGCTGAAATTCTTTGAGAAAAGCTGTGGGTGGGGAGGGGAAAGGGGATATTGAGTTGGAGAGGATAGAATCAAGGAGTGTGGTTTGAAGAACTCTCTTCTTTTTTCCCATTTTCCTTCACCTCAATCTCCCCTCTGTAAAAATGTAATTTTTTATGGAAAACTTTACAACACACTAAGTAAAGAGGTGTCCTGGGCCTTCTTTAGTACTGAAAACTGATCTATAAGAGATAAGCTTGTCTTAGATGAATATTTAGAAACCAATTTTAAGAACTCTTACGTACAAACAGTATTTTTTTGTCCGGATAGCTTTATTTTGGAAGGCAATTGCTCTGGACACTTTCTCCAAGCAAGCACAACAAAAGCCTTAAATAGTTTATGTGTGATTTTACTGCGAACAGAACTAATCTTACAAAATTATTATTGTTTCAATTAAATGCAAGAAAATACTGCATAAAACTAAATTGCCAAGAAAATCAATTACCAATAAACCGACAGCATATTTGTATTATAATTCGTCCTTTAAATAATCAAATGTTCTTCCATAAGCTTTAGCTTATTTCCCCAAAAGGGTTGACATGGCATTTTGCCTTGTATTTGAAAGCTATCTTTTGCTGTTAATTTGCATTAAACAAACAACAAAAAGACAAGAAAATCAAAGGAAGTACCCCTATATAGTTCTCCCACACATCTTGAGCTGTGTGAGCAAGCAGTTAAAACATGCAAATCCAGTTTGGAGGAAATTCGACATCTCTATTATAGATGAAAGGTAAACAAAGCAGATGAAGGATTAGTGCAATTCCAAATTTAAGATATTGCTCTCAGTGACTTATAATAAAGTGGTGTTGCATACGGTGGCATGTTTTAGATGACATTTCAATTGTACGAGCAATTTGCATTCTATCTGACATTAAATAACGTTCTTAGTATTATGAATTCCAGCAGCATCCTCATCTCCACAGCATAAAGATATGAACTATGAGGCACATCTTAATGAAGGGAGTAAGTTTTCCTGTCAATCTGAAATGTGAGACAAGGCAGTACCTGGGCTAAACCGCCAGCAACATTATTGTGAGTTGCCCACTCCTGGCATAGTACAAATCTTCAGCTAAGGCATTCTTCTTATTAAATAAAGATCTATAACTGAACACATGTATCTGTAATATCACTACAATCCAAAGAAAATTAAAAGACAGATTATGTCCAGGATATTACATGCACCACCACAGAGCACTGCTAGAATCTGGTATGGTCTTGTTGCTAAGATACCTGGCTAATGCCACGGAAACGAGCCCCTCTTACTAATCTAGTACAATCCATGCATGCTTCCACATATTTTGGCAGGAGAAAGTAGGAGTCCACTGACAATGGTTTGGGATATTACTAGCCGGTGTTCCTGAATTTATACATTTTTTATCTCTTTCTGGTAAGCTTCAACAATCTTAGTGAAATAAGAAATGTAACACTCTGTTAATGGCATTTGGTTGCTTTATGCCATTTAAAACAAGTAAGATTACTTTTTATCCTTCTGCATAGTCAATAAAAGTTGCTTAAAAAGGTAATTATTTAAGTGCCGTTGGTTGCAAAATTGTGATGCTCCCCAAAATGATTTCCCTTAATCTTTGTGATTTATACTGTTATATGCACATAAATGACTAACTGCATTTTCTCTCTCTATTGCTTTTTTCAAGGAGAGTGCAATATACCAGTTTCACTGGCTGCACACTGAATAAGAAATCAGGACGCTAAAATGAAATACTTTTATCACAAATGACTTGCAAACCTATGATGCACAAAGCTGGTTTGCAGTGCTAAATGTTTCCCAAGATTTTCCTTTTCTTCATTTAAGAAAAATACATACCTAGAGAGAAGATTAAAAGCTGTTTCATGCATGACAATAATGCACAACATTCTAAAATGAAAAAGACTTTGAGGCTTTCCTTGCACGGAATGCAAATGTGCTTTTCACCTCCAGGTGTCATTTTTTTTCTTTTTTTGAAACAATCTGGGTTTGTTAAAACAAACTAAGCAAAGATTCCTGCTAAGAAATCAAACCATTTTTTTTAATGTAAGTGTGTCCCTTCTCTGCAGTGCAATATGATCTTCGGAGCATCGGTGACGGTAGTTCCATTGCGCTCAAGTTATGATGGCAATAACTTTTGCAGATGTTCATAGCTGTCAAATATTATTCACTAAAATGTCAGAAGATGTGATAAAAAGTTAAACCAGAAAAATTATTCTAAAGTAATTGGTTCAAGTCAAGAAGGCAAGGGAAGGTCAAACATTAATTCCTATCCATAAACAGTGAATGAACCATAGAGAAATCACAGTCGTATTGATTTTTGAGGAGGAAACAATTGTATACTGTGTTGGTAGCACACAGAGAAAGTGGCTGCTTGTACATGTACTGGTGTGCAAATTTAGAGTTGCATATCAAAGCTGCTCGGTGATTTAAACAAAAGTTTTGCTTCAGATTTACTGGATTTTGGACTCAGATTTGCTTTCTTATCAAAAGAGACTTAGCCCATCTTGCTGATCATAAATTATACCTCGATTACCTTAAGTGTGCGTTACTCAGACTCGTCTCTGTTTTCCACTCCATGGATTCACAAGGTCATGTGGAAGGGTTATTTGACCAGAAACCATGGGGACTTCATGGATTTAGAATTCCATTTGCAACATTATCACAACAGCTCATCATGGTAGCCACCCTTATTAGTGCCAAAAACAAATATCACAACGACCATTGTGTACCAGAGAACATCTAGAAAATGTATACACAGGTTTCGGTTTGGGATTCATATGCTTCCTCTATTGTGAGCCCCTGGGGACATTGTTGCCATGAAAATTATTTCTAAATTACTGCCTAAGAGCAGTATACAAGGGTAACTGTATTATAAAACAGGAGACTGTCCATGACAGAGAAGAAATAAATCAATAACAGGTGCGAGTATCTCAGAAACTGTTACTTCAACATAAATTGTCCCTGTAAGAAGGACAGAAAAATGTTTTTACAAACCTTTCACTTTTTTCAATTCTCACTGGAATCCCATGTCAGAAGAGAAAATGGCTGTTTGCTTAGAATAAAGTGTCTTAGCCATCCTCGTGGACCTGACAGTAATGGCAAAGGAGGGTGCGATCAATATCCATCTTCTTCATTCCTGAAGTAATAACTTGCAATAGGAAAATCTATTTACTTTTACTTACCTTTATTTTATTTCATTTTGCTTTAAAGAAGTTCATTCCAGAGGGAGGGTTTACCTTGCAAACAGCAGTTAACAAACTGATGATTTAACTAAAGACTCTGGGCCAGGAGGGGCGTTACCATCACTGTACCTGTGTGTTAATGTTAAGAAGAAACACATTTTTTTGGATTCTAAATTTGTGATTCAAATTAACCGTCCCTAAAAGCCTTTCAGGGCTCACAGCTGCTTATCTGGAACATATATCAACCAGGTCAATCAGAAGCAAGGGTCAGCATTCACATTCTTATATGTAAGGCTTCTTGGATATTTCACATTCCATTTGCAGAAGACACTGTATGCTACTGTACAAAGTCAGATATCACTGGATAAGGATTTTAAAAGGAAACCTCAAAAATCTTTCTCAGAAAGTCCTGGAGTTTCATACCTCGTATAAAAACTATCGTTAGGAAAGATCATGCATTCTCCGTCTAGATCTACAACAGAGAAGGAGGTTTCACCACAAATTGTCACAACACCATTATTTTAAATTGCACTTCAAAATGAAGTGCTCAACATATATGAGTATAAGCACTGAAATAAAACATTTTTCAATGTTTGAAACATTTCCTCTTCTCTTTATTTCTTCTATCTCCCTTTCATCCCTGTAGCTGTTTCATAATTATGATAGATTTTTTTTTTCTATTGAGCTAGAATTGGTTTAAAAATTATGGTTTCTTTGTTTCCTAAAGCCATTTATTTTACAGATTATCTTTTCCAAAGGGATGAGAATCGAGATTTGATATATCAGACATATAATCGCATTTGACAATTCTTATCAGTGACTCCATTGAGTGATTTTTATGCTAATAATTTTTACTTTTGAAACTGTAAGTAAAAGCCACTGCAATTTGATATGTGTAAAAATTATTGTAATCGTCTTTATAGAACTCTGGAATTAACATTCTGAAAAACAAATATTTTTTATCAAGATTTAGACTACAATTTTTTCTTTAATTTCTCTGAACCAGAAAAGAAATTAAAAATTATTCACATACAGTAATTTCAGACCAACTCTGAACATTAGATAACCTTTTCATACTGGAAATGGTTGCTCAAAAACATTGATATTAAATATCAATAGCAACTTAAAGTTTGACAATAACAGGAAAGAACTAAATAGCAACCTGAGACTACTAATCCTCATTGTGAATTTTTAAGTTAATAATTGGTAATTAATTTTAAATCAAAAGGAGTAATAAAAACCCATTTCTGAATTCTAGGTTCATACATAAATCTCAGAACACTCACTGTGTATACTTGTAACTAAGAAAGGAGATCACTGGTATTAAATCCTGCTTAAATCAACGGCAAGATGGGAAATAAATTAGAGGCAGTACTCTCCTTAGAATTTCTAAGAAAACATATATTAACATAGATGTAATATAGCAAGAGAATTAATTGCAACTAAAGTAAAATATACAGAATGAAAAGGATGAATTACATTTCACTTCTAATATTGAAGCATTCATTACTAAGAGGATACCAGTGAAGAAAAAAAATGCATGTATGCTTTACTCATTTTATATTTGCACCAGACGTAGAGGATCACATTTTACATGGAGGTGATCAGGCTTTCTCTCTGATGAACTTCTCTGTAAGCATTTTCATGTGTATGCACGTGTATCAGGAAAATAATACATGAGAAAGCTTTGTATATTGTTGAAACACAAAGGACAGATATTCCATTTAAGTAGGGACCCCAATAAATCTAAAGAAAAGCCATTGACAATTTTATAAAAAAATAGTTTCACTTGTTAAAAGGCACCAGGGGATTAGGAAAAATATTCAAGGTCTTAAAGGTTTTAGAAAGCTTTTTGTTGTTGTTGTTCTCAGCGATAGTAATTTTTATTCATTGGTTTGTACTTGCAACATATTTTGTGGTAGAATTTCATCCACTATTTCATGTTGTATATGTTGACATGAATATATGCCTCAAAAAGTAATTATATTTATTTTAACAGAATCACTATCTATAATAAACATATATAATAATATACATAATGAAACATATGCTCTTGAAAGAAGTCTTTTGATAGGATTAGTCCTATAAGGAATAGGCATTATTGAAAATGCAAGCAAATATTTGGGAAAGATATAAAATTTTAAAAATCATAAATTTTTAAATCTAAAATTTAAGGCTAGTGAGTGCTGTTACCTACCCCTTAAACAATACTCTTCTAATATTCCAGTTAAAATTGAGTATCTGCAAATGCAGTTGCATTACCAATAAGTAATCAAATCATGTTTGTTAAGTAAGTAAAAAAAGAGAATGTAACTATGTACTTAATAATATTTTCAGCCCTGAGGCCTACAAGAAGGCAAATACATTCCTCTCACCTGTTCGCTTGGTTGTATAAAACTAGAACTCTTAAAATCTTGAATATTTTGATGATTGTATAATTGAGTAGAATCTCAGTCCCAATGTGTGAAATGCACTGCGTTTGTGAGTTGAGGTTCTTTTCTTCCTGTGAAGGACTGTAAACAACCCGATAGGAATAGTGTACTAGGCTGAGGCCTGCAGGAGGAGGCAGGACAAAGACACTCACAAAGGCCACAACCTCTACACACATTTTACAAAATGCAGATTCAGAAAATCACACTTTATTTGGAGAAGCTACATTAAAGAGTTCTCAGTTGGAAGTTATTATTATGCAGAAAACTTCAGATCATCCTTTTTTATAAATGATATCAAATGAAATGCTCCATCTTTTAAAATAGCTTTTAAAATAGCCATTAACAATAAATATTCAGGGGAGTCTAGAAAGCTGTAGCTATTACAGAGCCATAAAGCCCATAGGAGCAGCTTGATAAATATTTGTTTCTGATATGTTCCGTTTCATATATATATATACACACACGCACACACGTTGTTTATGCGTGTGTGTGTGCACATCTGTGTACATGTCTGTCTGTGTGTATCACAATTACACAACTAGGGCTGCATGATTGCAGACGAACATGGATCACACTCTATATTACTCCACTGGATCATTTTATAGATTGTTCTCCCCAGTTCCTTATTTCCTAAGGTTTTAAAGAAGTGACTATTTGCATGGTTTATGCCCACCTTTTAGATCCCAACAAAAGACATGGCCATAATTAGGCATTTGAAGCCATGATCATACACACAGGGTTGTACCAAACAATATGGGCACAAAGGCAACTTGGCTTGCTCAGATTTTACCAGGCACCTCTATGGCTGCATTAGTTGCTTTTATTTTTTTGCTAGACAGATGTACCTCATCTCTATTTTAGAAACCTCTCGAGCTTTATACCCGAATTCCCTCAAATCTGGACCCCAAATGAAGAAAATTGGTTTGCATACACACTCAAAATTGTTCAATAGTTGATTAAAGCTTTGGTGCTGCAAGAGTAATAGACTTGCAACAATAGAGTTACTAATCTGTGTGAAGTAGCTGCACACATATGCCTCTTTTTATTCGACATGACTTAGCAGTCGTAAAGTCTTAAATATCACAGTCATTGATGTTCATCTAAATCACTACTTTCCATCACTTAGCGCATTACTTTGATATGGCCATATTTATTTAAAAGGCTGTGTGTATGTGTGTGCGTTGAATTTCTGAATTTCTAAATTCAACAGCATCAATGACTTTTTTTTTTTTTTTTTACAGAAAAATACAACTCTACCTAGTTCAAAATCATAGATAGAGACAATTGTAGCAATGTAAAGCAGCCAGCAAATGAAGGGGTAAATAGTACAGGGTAGCTACATTAGTCTTCCCTTCTTACATGCAGGAGCTCAAAACATGCTGTTGGACACAGTGCTTTATTGGAAGAGGTTTCACACATGCATTTTTAATCAGGATTATATTTCACAGAGATCTGTCACCACTCACAAGTGCAGCCGGCCGGTCCTCCTTGAAATGTATCAGCTCTCAGTCTCAGCCCTGAACTAGTTTTTCTTTGTACAAATCTGGGCTTGGTGATCCACAAGGTGGTGTTTTTCTTAAAAGGAAAAAAAAATAATCCCTTAGAATTGCTTAAGACCCTCATACACATTGTTTTTAGTTCAAACATACAACTGCTTTTACCTGGAACTGTCTTCTAAGTCACTCTCTCCGCCAAGTTAAGAGTCTAAACATTTGGCTTTAAGGTATTTGCTAAACCGAGAAGATCTAGTAAGTGGTTATTTTATATTCAATTATTTGCATAAAATTTTATGTTGAGTTAATCTTACATTTTTATTCTATTCTTGACCTATTGCATTATTAATCTATTCTCTTCTATAATGATGATTAAGATGACATAATAAGCAAAATATAACGAAAAAATGTTTATGAGTATCTCTCTCCAATGTGCTTCAAATATTAGACATATTATGTGACCATACTATAAATGTATGCTCTTATCTATGTGCATAAGGTATCTTAGAGAAATTTATAAATGCAGAGAAACAAAAATCTTTGTGTGTGTGTATATATATATATCCCTAACACTGCCTAAGCTAACAAAATGGATATAAAAGCCAAAAGAAGAGGTTAAAGATCATAGTTACTATTGAAATAAATTTGAAATTATAATTATTAACTATATTGTAATGATATTTTAGAATGCCTATATTTTGAAAACTTTACCTTATTAATAACAACACACACTCTCAAGTATTCAAATTAATAGAGGAATAGAGAAGATTCTTTTTAAAAAGCCTAAGTTTGCATATGGCATGTTTGATGTCTAACATATACCAAATCTCTGTTTAAGCGCACCCAACACTTCACACCTCTAGTGACTAAAACTTGTCTCAAAATTCATTTCAAAGAGTGTGTAGTGGAAATTTTTTTTAGTTTCAAAAATCTCTAATATTTGTGAAAATGGAAAAGAGGAAAGCCTGTTTAAAATCTGGCAGTAGATTGGGAACTCCTGTGTATCAGCGTATGTCCAGAAGAATAGGCCAACAGCAATCGCACGGGAACATTGATGTGAAGTAACCATATCTATATGTTGTCAAGCAACTGGTCATAAAAGCACTGAATAAAAGGGCATTTGAAATTGGATAGTTCTGAAAATACCACAGTTGATTTTTTATATTCTCTGACAGTTAAGAACAAAAAGACTTTCAGAACAAAGATTTTAGACACTCCCTGTGATATCTGACTTCCCTGAAGTTGGTGCTTAAGATTACCAAAAGTCTGGAACTCCCTAAAAAAAAAAGTCACTATTAAGCCATTTGATTCTCAGTTGCTTCATATTCATAAAATTACTATATTACTCTCCATCATCATCATAAACACTGTACATTTGAACATCTGTCAAAGCATTTAAAAACCCAGAGCTTACATCTACACAACAGGGATGAAGAAAGGCAGCCTAGAATATTACAGAGTCCTGTTCAGAAGCATCACATTTTTAATAATTAAGGCTTTATTTAATTTTACCACAGTCAGAAGTTTTGGGAAATAAATTTCAAAATTCAATTCTATCTAGTTAGTGGCACGAATACCAATGACTCAAAATTTTCAGGAGCTTAAAAGATAAAATTGTCTTTCAGATCCAAATTGTTGCCTGGTTTAAGTACAAGGGAAAAAGAAGGTATTAAAGCAATCATACTTTTTTTATCCATTGCTTTAGCATTTGGTTAACAAGGAATCTGTGGCTTTAGAGTTGCTTAGCCAACAGCCTTGTCAGAACATTTATATTCCCCAAATGGTTTCATGTTTCCAAAGTGAAATTTTAGAGGGTATTAGTTTAAAATATTTCTCTCTCTATTTAGGAAAATCTCTCTCTGTCGTCTGGGGGAAAAGAAGACTTTATAAATGACTTTTCCCTTGGCAAATAGTAATGTTTAAGATGCATGATAAGGAATAAAGGTAGTAAAATGAAATCATTTAAAACATGACATAAAAAATAAAATTCACGCAACCTAAGAGGGTGTCATTACAGAAGATTGATCAACAATATAAAGTTTTGCATTTTTCGTAAGAAGTACAAACCTAAACTTCCTAGATCTTATTGAATACTGAAAGATGTTAATTCTTGCGTGTTTATAATTGTTTTTTAATATATACCATGATCTTTAAAGCATATTTAATTTATATACACACATTTACTTGCAATCATTCTGAAGCCAAAATATCTGTATTTGAGTCTTCCTTTTACAACTTGTGCCTAATTCCTGAAATGGCATTTCCTCATCTGAAAAGTTGGGATTAATTCTGTCTCGATTCACCTGTCTCACAAGTTTGTGACAATAAGAGATAATTACTCTCACCATGATCAGAACACTTTTTTGTGTTTCTGAAGCATATGGACTCCCTATTTGATAAATTCGATCTCAAAGGAATGAGGTCGGTATCTCCCTATTACATTTCCCTATTTTTTAACGTGTCACCAGAAAATAATATATGTATTTATTCATATGTCTGTTCATGGTCTCCCTTTCATAGAATGGGAGATCTATACGGGCAATGACTTTGTCTTTTTCATCACTGTATCCCCAGTGCCTGAATCAATATCTGGTACATCAAAGATGCGCCAATATTTGTTGCTGATTCAATTATATAAAAGCTATGTGTTCAAATAAACATGTAAGAATATAGGCTTCTGCCACCTTGCCCCAGCAGACCCATAAGCCAATGGATCTGTCAGGGGTAGGTGATATGACAATCTGATCAATAAACATAACTAAGTATAAGCCTTTCCATTCATAAGTAGTTTTCCATTGACAAAAGGCTTTTCCATGTTCTACATGACCTGTTACTCTTAACAGCAGGTATACAAATCTGTATTATTCTGTCTATGTAGGGCACCACTAATGTCATTGTTCACATCAGAGACCACACTATTCACTGTGTCTCATCCCCCTTTTACCTTTTTACCTACTTTGTTTCTGTAATTGTCCCTTCCTCTCCATCATGATTCCCACCAGCACACATTTTGTAATGTTACCCGTCCAAAAACAAGATTTCTTTTAATCCACCATCATCTGCAGCTACCACTCCACTTCTCTACAACTCTTTCCAATCTTTTCTCAATCCCATTCCCAAGGATTGTCCATTGGTTCTCCCTCCTTCCAATCTTCCCATTCCCCCATCAACTGACTTCTGTCAAGTTTTCAACTCTGCCGTTTCACTGAAACCCCTTTCATCAAAGTCACCAATGATGTTCACATTTACAAAGCCAATGGCATTCAGTCAGTCATCATCTAACTTAATCTCTTAGCGGCATTTAACAACTAACTAATCACATTCACCTTTTTTGAGGCATTTTTTTTTAAATTTGGCTTTTAGGAAATCACTGCACATATTTTCTCAGCCTCCATTGATGGATACATCTCCTTTCCTGTTCTCTAACTACTGGAGTAAGCCAAGCTCAGCTCTTTAACCTCTTCTCTTCTCTACCTCCCTGTTCCCTACATGGTCAACTGCAATTCTGTGGCTTAAAATACCAACTATTAACTCATGACTCCCTAAATAGAGATGAGGTACATCTTCTATTCTATGTCTTCTCTAACTCCACCCATATACCTCAAGCAGCATGTTTAATAGGCATCTCAAACTTAATATAACAAAAACAACTCGATTTTCCCCTCAAATCTGTTCTTTCTGTGATCTCTTGTATCCTAGTAAATGATACCAATATTCTGCCAATTACTCTTGAAAACAAGCAAGTATATAAACAAACAAACTTGGGAATCATCCTTGACTTCTATTTTGCATATCTTGCATCTTTCCATCAGCAAATTCTAACAGCTCCATCTTCAAATTATAACCAGAGTCCAATCATGTCTCATCATATCTCAGGCCTGAACTACTAGTATAACTTCAAACTATTCATTTGGCTCCCACTTTTTTCTCCTTATGAGCTATCTATGTTTAGAACCCAAATCAAATTATATCACTTATTGGAACCATCCAATGTCTTTCCATCACATTTAGAATACAACCTAAAGACCCAAGGTTCTACATCATCTACCCTTCAGCCTCACTTTCCTAGTTTTTATCTCCTATCCCTTTTCCCATATCCTCTTTGGGCTTCTGCTCTTCCTCAAGGCTGCTGATCACACTCTTGCTTAAGTCTTTATATTTACTTTTCCTTCTGCATGAAATACACTTTACTAAATATTCTTATGGCATCTCCCTCAATTCATTTGGTCTCAGCTCAAAGCCATTATTAACTATTTATTTTCTGATACTAAAATGTAAATTCTATGAGGGCCAAGATTGTTTCTGACATTTTCCCTTGTGTTTCCCTTACACCTAGTATAGAGCCTGACATAGAGTATGGTCTCCATATTTTTGGAAGGATGGAAGGAAGGAAGAAAAGAAGGAAGGGAGGAAAAAAAGAAGGAAAACAGGGAGGAACTAGAAGAGGGAAGGAAGAATTAAGATGATTTGGAGGCTGATTTTTTTTCAGTTATGTAATTATGAAGATAACTCTAATGAACTAAACATTATCTGTACTATTACAGATAAATTAAATGGATGGAACTGGATGGAGTACAAATAGAAAACATATTTTTTTTGTTGCAGCACTGTCTCCAAGATGCTCTTCCAAATCTCTTACCATGGCTGTTTCCAGTGTACGCCAGTAGCTATCCAGGCATTTCCAGCTAAAAAAAATAATCATTTTGGACCAGTATAAAAGGAATAAAAATACTCACTCAAGCTGCATTTGAGGCTCTTCCTCATTAATAAGATATTAGTACCTCTAAATATATAATATATATGTGCAAAGTAACTAAACTTGTATTTTTAAATCACATTTAAATGAATTATGAGAAGATGTTAAGGGTATATCTAAGTTTAGTAAATCATTCAGTTGACATATAAATAATATTACAAAGTGAATTCAAATAGGCTTGAACATAAAACCTGTGGAAATAATGACTTAGAGGGCCAGGGTAGGGAGGGTGGGAGGGAGTCGCGGGAGGGTGGGGATACGTGTATAAATACAGCTGACTCATTTTGGTGTACCTCAAAAATTGGCACAGCACTGTAAAGCAACTATATTCCAATAAAGAGCATTAAAAAAAAAAAACCACCTGTGGAGGGACAGCAAAAATTCATGATTTAGTACAAGGTTCCAAAGAAGAAAGTTTGTAAGTGTTGTAGGAACTGAAATTAGATCTCTACTCATTCAACAGCTCCCTAGTTATCTGGAATGATGCGTTTCATGTTAATTCAGTTCTCTGATAATACTACGTAATTGTCAGGTAAAACAGAGACATTATGGCAGGGATACCTGCAGTGATTAGACATTATGGTAATTTTTTAAAATTTTTAATTGAAAATTTTAAATATCAAAACAATAATTTATTTAGGACAATAATTTCATTTACAGAAGCAGCACATAATCACTTACACAGAAAGAGAATTCTGAGATACACCATTTCTGATAGTGTTGGTGCTCAGATATTAAATGAAGCTGACTGCATTTTTTAGGGGAAAAGCAAATATGATTAATAATTTTATCTTTTATGTTATCATATGGCAAAAATGTGAAGTTCAGTATTTTAGTTGTTTCCCACTTACTAAAGAATAAAGTTTAAACTCTTTGTTTTTTCCTTTTGCAAACTTCTACAGCCTGCCAACTTTCCCAGTCTTTTCTTTTATTCTTGCCCTGTCATATCTGCTCCAGCTGGACACCAGCTTTGTCATTCTTTCTCAGTTTTTTGCTCTGTGTTTTTCTACTCCACTAACGCCTCTCTAAGGAAACGCCTTTTCCTATACCTCCCTATCAAAACTCATATGACCCTTTAAGGTTAAGTTTAAAAAAGATTTTCCATATGGACACCAAGTGGGGAAAGCTGGGGGGGAGGGGGCGGGGATGAATTGGGAGATTGGGATTGCCATATATACGTTGCTAATAAGAAAAAAATATCAAATTGTACACTTTACATATATGCAGTTTATTGTAAAAACAATTGTACATTGCTTGCTTGTGAAAAGATAAACAAATAAAAAAATTTTTAAAAGTAAAAAAGATTTTCCCTCTATACACTGGCCATCTCAGCTGAGGGTGTAACCACACCTTTCTTAAGATGTGTATTGTTTTATCATCCATTTTTCTCTAAGCACTTACTGTCCTCTATTGCAATCTTTTGTGAACATATCTTCCCCATGAAAAACGATGGCCTAGAGATCTCGAGATGAAATGTTGTCACGTACTAATTAGATGTCCCACAGTATCTATAGGACCATAGATGTGCGTGTGTTTGTGTGAATGTGTGCAAGTGTATGTACATGTGTGTGTGTATTTCTATTCATTTATCCAATATATATAAAATATGCTCCTATCTGACCCCCATGCCAGTCACTATCATAGGCTACTAGGCACTGGAGAAAAGTTAGTGAAATAATTGACAATCCTTAGTCTAATGTTGTTTATACTTAATGAGGAATATAGACAAATGGGTGATTTAAATTCAGTGAAAAAAAATGCCATGTACGGAGTTCTGTGGGAGTGAATGGAAGGAGCAGCTTACCTAGACTTGAAGAAAGAGAGAAAGCGATATGGAAGAGGAATTAAATTATAGGTTGGAGGCATCAAAGTGAAGAGGAAAGAAACAGTTCTAGATAGATGAAAAGGCAAAAGAGAAGATTCTGATTAAAGACAGTCTGTATTACTCAAAGGATTGAAATGTACGTAGTGTGGCCAGAATAAGAAGAGTGGCAGATGAGGGAGGGCTAAGGGCGCCACCTCAGTAAGAAGGGAATGTTGCAGGACAGATGAAGTGGTCATTGGTGTCACATGCTGCCAAGAGAAGAAAGAAGAAAAAGACTGAGAAGTGCCTATTGGAGAAAGAGTGGGAAAAATGGGATCTAGGGCACAGATGGAGGAAAGGGACCTAGTTAGGTGTCAACTTCCATTTTAAGGAAAGGGAAAAAAGGAAAGAATAAATGTAGATGCACATAAAAGTCTAGCTTGGCTGGAAGGAAATGGAAGAACTCATATATTCTCTGTATGATCACCGCTTTAATATCTTCACTCTAACTTCTTAGAGACAATGCCATATTCGATTCCAAGACTGCTATTGAGTAGACCCCGAACATTCTGATGACTTCCCATTTGAGCTAAAAAGAACAAGTAAGGAAGAAATCAAACTACATCTTGTTGGAGTCTGGGACAAAGTAACTGTGACAGAAAGGCTGTCCCGCTAGCTCCAACCCCCCCCCAACACACCCCCCCACACAGAGGCCTCAGGTGTCATTTAATACGAACCTCAAGACAGCTTAGCAAACTCCAATCCAACCTAGCACAATATTGCTATTCACATGTTCCTATCCATGGACTGGCTGCAGTCTAAGATGCTCTACTAATGGTCAACTATATTTTTGTGGTCAGAATGAAAGGTTGTGAAAGCAGGATTAGGGATTAACAGTCCAGGGGTTCTTCACATTCACGTGCACGAGTCACCTAGGGAATTTGCTAACGTGTATATTCCCTGCCCCCTCCTCCACCACACATTCTGATTTAAGCAAACCTATGGCAGGGCCCTGATACTTTCACTTTTTATAGTCAGCCCATGTGATTCAAGTGTAGGTGTTTCAGTCTTAAGCAAGGTCTAGTAATAAAGAACAGAAAAAGGTGGAAAGAAACCAGGCCAATTCATCCAAACATTCAGCTCACCCTTCTAGGTCCTAGGCTAGGTTCTACTTCACATTATGGAAAAGTAGAAGGGAAAAAAAATAGACACTGCAGACCAAAGTAGCAGGGCCAATAGACCAGTAATCATAGCAGGTTAAAGAAAAAGAAAACTAACCTACAATATATAGCAATAACAATGAAAAGTTTTTGTAGCACACTTGGGGAAAGGAGCAATATTATAATACTTTAATGAACATATGGAGACAAAGAATTCCACAAATATATATGATAATATCTATAGCAACACCCAAAACAGTAAAATCAAGGAATTTGTTTGGTAACACTTATATCCTAAAATAGCTGAAAATGACATTTATTAGAGATTTTTAGAAACAAAATATAGTCTCTTCTGTTTGGAATAATATAGACTAGTCTATCTAAAAAGAGAACTAACTAATCTCCAGTAGCACTCTATAAACTATGAATGATAAAAAATAAATATTTAATTTTTAAATTACCAAATAATACAGAAAGCTGATTTTTTCTCATGTCTTCTAAGAATAAATAGCTACAAAACTAGCATCTAGAATCAAGTCTACGCCTGTTTTAAGTCAACAAGCAAGTAGTCATGAGTATATTTACATCATAAATGCCACAGACATTCTATTTTGGTAAAAACATAAAACTTATCTTTTCCTGCAAAGCACTTTATGGAAAGATAAAAACATACTTCTGCCGTGTTCCTAAATCTCTCTATACTAATTTTATTCTCATTTTCTTTTCATCACCATCGATATCAACCTCATCGACTCATTAAAAAACACTATTAATACCTGAGCTGGGAACTGTGCTGAGGAGCATACAAAGTGCTCTGAGCTTCCAGATTAAACAAGTAATTATACAAATGGCCTTTAGTGCACGTTTATCAGCATAAAATCTGCATGAGAAGGAAATAGCCAAGGAAGCCAAAGTTATACATTTCTAAACACAAATACATCACCTGAGTTAAAAAGAAGAGGCTTAATGAAAATAAACAGAGCTTTAAAAGAGAGTTTGAAAGCCTGAATGCAGCTTAGGACAAGTTATGACTTTTCGATATCACATAGGCATTACATCAAAAATGACTACACTCTTACCAAATGAACGGGGCCACCTTGAAATAAGCCTCTCTCTTTAAGAAACATATTTTAAGTGGGAAAGTTAGCATCATTTCCACAAACATCAAAATCCTGAACATTCTCTGTACTGTGTTCCCTGCACTGCATTTACCCTATAAACTAGGAATTATAAGAAATAAATATTTAATTTTTAAATTACCAAATAACACAGAAAGAATATTCTCCTGTCTTCTAAGAATAAATAGCTACAAAACTTCATTTTTCTAGGAAGGTTCTGTGAACAGGGAGAAAAAGAGAATATAGTGAAATCCTGAAATGTGTAAACTTTACCCTTGGGAATTCAGACCATGTCAAAAATAGACTCTGAAAAGCAAAATGATAATAATAATGGAAAAGAATAAGAAGAATATGTATGTATAACTGAATCACTTTGCTGTACAGCAGAAATTAACACAACATTGTAAATCAACTACACTTCAACGCTTTTAAAATTTTTTAAAAATAATAATAAATAATAATGATAAACTTTACAGGCCAGTGCAATTCATCTTCCACCTTGACGCAGGTGTGGAGAGCCTGTCACTGGGACTCCATGTAGGTGAAAGTTTATAGAAGAGAAATGGGGCAAACATACCCGAGTATCAGAGATCCTAATGAACATCTAGTCCAATGGTCCAGAACACCCTTCCACCTAAGATACCTTTTGGTTTACTCTCCCACCACCACCACCAAATTCCTATGTTGCCCTCCGCAGCTAGTCAGACTTGATTAGCAAAAGACCACACATAAAGATTGACAATAGAGAATGCATACAACCTAGATTACCCCAGTCACCAAAATTCTAATGTCTACGTTGTCTTTATCCCATGCAGCTTTATGACAAGAAAATGTACAATTTCCATGATGCTTTTTGAAATGCTCTCTATACCCAATGTGATAAAGATTTTACCTTTGTGTGTAATGCAAATATCTGCATTCTGGGTTCTAATCAAAGAACACAGTTAGTGATTGCACCACTGGTTTTCAGAAGTCTGGAATTCTGAAATCGAAAATGCTCTTTTTTTTTAATGCAAAAATGCTCACTTTGTGTGTGTGGTACTATTCCTTTTGGTGTTTAAAAATTGCCTCAAATCAGAATAATTTATGCTTAAGATATACTTAGAGAATTAAAGCTGCTTAAGAGTTGAACAAAGCTGCAGTCATTTTGAAAGTATTCCGACCACTTCCCATTAGGTTTAAAACTCTTCCAAGGTGTGTTATGCTCATTTTAACTATCTTTTCTTGGCTTACTAGTGTTTATTAGTCATTTGGATTTTCTCCAGAACTGGTTTAGGCACATATCTTCCAGAAGATCCTGATAGAATCATAATAGAATCGGAGGAAGGGAGGAAGAATTTTCTAGAGAATGAAAAATAGCCGGGTAGGAAAATTAGAGGATGAGAGTGGAGGAAAGAATGGGCAGGGTGCTAGCAGTGCCAATTCCCTGCCCTTCCTTTGATCTAGATTTCTTTCTCTCCCTTTGCCATTTTTTC
This sequence comes from Hippopotamus amphibius kiboko, assembly GCF_030028045.1. Classification (NCBI taxonomy): domain Eukaryota; kingdom Metazoa; phylum Chordata; class Mammalia; order Artiodactyla; family Hippopotamidae; genus Hippopotamus; species Hippopotamus amphibius. Next base: position 83,775,260 of record NC_080198.1, read on the forward strand.
TTCCAGGCAGGGCCAGCTCTATTCTCTAAGGTCCTTGCTACTTTCCTCTGGGATAATATAATTGAATCAGGACCTTTCCCCTAGTTCAGTGGGACCTCACACCTGGCACCTGCCTCTCTCTCCAGTGGAGCAATATCTAAAGATAGAGTGTAGTCAAAGTTGGTAAACATCTCTTCCTTTAGAAACAAAGGGAAAACAAAATATTGGAATTTAATACTGACAATCAGTATTGCACTTTCGCTCCAATATTGCAGCCACTAAATATAAAATTAAATTCTCCCATGTTCAATTCCTCTCCTGGAACATTACCAGAACAATATGTTGCCCAACCATTCTTTTTCATTTTTCCACCCATTTTCATAGTTCTAAAAGCCTAAATTCTTTCCTTGGATTAAGTCAGAAAGCACTTCCTTCACACAGATGTTGTACTTTGCATTATTTGCTCTTACTGAATTGTGTTTTCATGCTCTGTCCTGGGTTTCCATTGAGGATCTTCAAAAGAAGTAGTTACTTAAATAATCATGATATTCTATGGAAATATACATAAGTGGTAAACTGTAAAAGCCTGCCTAGGAACGAAGCACCCTAACTTCCGCATAGTGATTACCTTCGAGGAAGGAGGTGGGGGAAAGTGAATGGAAAAGAAGTGCAAATATATCCGTAATGTTTTATCTCTTCATTAAAGGAGAGATTTTAAAAAAAAACATATTTGGAAATATATGAGAAATATGTCAAGTCTGGGAACTGAATTATATTTTCTATAACGCTTTTCTATATATTTGGAATTTGGAATCCAAAACTTAAACATATGAAGAAAACCATACAAAACTCCTTGAATTTATTTGAGGAAGTAACTGAAAATATTGTTCTCTAGCAGCACTTCCCAAGCTTTAATGTGTATGTAAATCACCTGGGGATCCTGTCAAAATGTGGATTTGACTTTAGTAATTCGGGATGGGATCCAAAATTTCACATGTCTAACAAGCTCCTGTTGATACTGGCCCAAGAACCACAATTTGAGTAGCAAATATTCACAGAACACAAGTTTTACTTTTTGCTGAATGCATGAAAAAATTTTCTCAGTTTCAGGAAAAGCTATGCTGAGCCTCAGTAGCTGGTTGACCCTTCCCTTGTAAATGTTGTAAATTTTGTTTCCCTCTTGACCTTTACCACTAGGAAGTTCACAGATAAATCTGTTACCTATCCTGGGAACTGCACAGGACTATATGGCACACAATTTTATGAACTAATTTACTCTGATTTTTTTTATTCCAACCCATGTTTTCTTCTGTCATATTTCTTATCCCTATACATTTTATTCCATTCTTAAATACCTCTCTTGATAAACTGCTTCAGATCTTCTCAGCAATGAGGTTTGGCATATTTAAGTTCTGAAGGAGCTCACAGTCTTGAGGGGAAGAGTGACACACTCAAAATTTAGGTGGGGTGAGTAGATCTGCATAGGATCTATGGGATGGAGCCGGAACTTGGCATGAGAGCACCTGGAATGTTACTATTATCACCCTTATCATTAATATTCATAGTCACATTAATGATAGCAACCACTGATTGAATGTCCACCAGATGGCCAATACTGGCTGGGTATATTCTCTCACTCACCTCCTTTATCATTTATCACATGTAATCCTACCTAAAAAGTTTGTGAAGCTCATATTATCATTGAATTTTTAAAAGCTGATCAAGATTATTTATGCACTATATCAGGGCAAATCCAGGTTTAAAAACCATGCGTGGTTGACACCAAGAACCATGTACTCATGGGTAAACATGATGCTTCCGCAGGCTTCACAGAGGAAAAAAATACTTAACCTGAGATTTAAAGGCTAAGAAAGGAAGTTCAACATTTCCAAGCAGACTAAGCAGAGATGGAGAGGACGGAGGGTGAACTTATTTCAGATGAAGGGAACAGCATGAGCAAACATGGAGAGATGTGAAAATGCAGGATGTATTTAGGGATTGGCAAGAGGTTCAGAGCAGCTGCATCCTGGGCCCTGTACTGGGGAGAAAAGCAGAAGAGGCAGGGGTCAGACTCCAAAGAGACTTGTATACCTTGCAAAGGCACTCTGTAAGCAATGGAAAAACAGAGAAAGATGTTAGGCAAGAAGGTGAGAAGATTAGGTTTTTTTTAATATCACTTTCATGGTGGTGTAGAAGATGGATTAGAAAAGAGCAAGGTGGAGGGAGATGACTTAGAAGGATGGGCCGACGACTTTGAGAAAGGGTCTTATTTGAAAGGTTTTCAGAAAGTAGATTCTTTAAGGCTTGGAATCACTTAAATATGCAGAATGAGGAAAAGAGAAAGGCTGGGATTTAATCCATTACCCATATACCAGGCTTGATAAACTGAATAGATAGTGATAAGAGGCCGAGTGGGATAGGTCAAGGTGGATATGGGACATCAGTCGGAATGTGGATGTGCAGGGCTGGAGCCAGAAGAGAGAGATGAGGCATCAATTGTGCAGTCCTTGAAGCTACAAGAGTGAAAGGCATTACTCAGCCGGAAAGCATACAATAGGGGAAAGATCCAAAGAAACAGCAATATTTAAGACAAACTGAAAAAGGAAAGATGGAAAAATGCACTGAGAAAGAGCAGAATAGTTGAAGAAGATCTGAAGAAAATAACAGCACAGAAACCACATGTGGGTAGAGTTTAAAGAAGAAAAATTCAGTAATATTAAATACATAGAGACCAAATAGGATAATGATTAAAAGTTTTCTCTGATTCTAAAATTGTAGTGTAATCCTCACCTTAAATAAGATTCAGCAAAGTAGTGGAAAGACTTCAGTGTGCAAAGATGATGACATGGAGATAGCAAGGGCAGACTACACTTTGAAGAATCTCGGCTACAAAGGCAAAAATCTAGGGTGACCCCAGTAGCATTCCTGGTATAGGAGTAAAGACTCTTGATCTTTATATTAATCCAGGACTGATGGTCTGCAAAGTGTCTTTGATGAGATAATAAGGCTGGAGAGTGAGAGTAAAAGGTAATTATAATAATATTGTTGAAGTGTTGTTCTTAAGGTCTAAGGCAAGTAGGATAACAGTAAACCCAGCATCAACAGACAAGGAGAAAAGTGAAGAGTTGAAGGAAGATAGTGATTTCATGAAGTCAGAAAACAAGCAAAGTGGAAGAAAGATTCTGGGAGAGAGAGATGATGATGTGTTACTCTAAAAACAGAGATGGAGATTTGACAATGGGATGATGTTCAAGAAATCACAAAATCTAACGCGGAGCTAGGTTGCTTTTGTGAGGTCAAGATGGAGGTACTGACCGCCATGAGTTGCAAGAACTCTGAGGAGGGATCTCTCAAGGGTTTTTCACACAAACACTGTTATCCCTCAAGACTGGAGGAGTTGAGGTCCAGGGAAGGGCTGAGTCACCTGCTAAAGTTTTTGTTTGTGGGAATGAAATTTGTGGAAAACCCCAACAAGGGGAAACAGAGCATCTATTAACAGACATGGGTTCTCATTTATTACTATGGGGATGAAAGTAGAAATCTCCCGCAAGGAAACAGTAGGGAGAGATCAGAATAGTGCTGGCTTCTTGCAGGTCTATATAAAATGGGCCATGGAAGAATAAGCAGCCTCTGCTTTTACCATTATAAATAGAGCGATATTCTGCAGCGTGAGATGACAGGAAGTAGGTGTTCTGTGATGCGCTTGTTATCAAGTTATTGCCCTCAGCTTCAAAACCCCACTTCTACATTCTGTTTTGTGATTCTGGGGGGCTGGGGCTCAGCAAACTACAGTTAGGCTTTGCCAGTTGTTCCCCGTTAAGTTCCGACATTAGGGGACACCAGAGGGAAACGGAGGCCAGAAGAGGGAAAGAGGACTTGGTCCTTCCTGTCTCTCTAGCATGACCTCAGCAATCCTTCTTCAACCTGGCAGTGGATTTTAATCCCAGTAGCAGAAGGTGACTGCAATTTGAAGTCTTCCCATAGTTCCAGTCCAGCCTCATCCTTCTGCTCAGGGACACCACTTCCGGCCAGCCAGAGTCCCCTGAAGAGGTTTAATTCCACCTTTGCATGGCTCCTCTTCCAAGCTTCTAAATTGTAATCCCAACCTCTTAATATAATTCACTTGACTGCACGTTCATATAATTTCATTTTGAGTAATTATTTTTATTTTTAATAAATTATTTTCAATAAATTTTTTTAATAAATTATTTTTGATAAATGTGAAAAATACCTGAGTTGCCTCAAAAATTTCTTGAAACTTCAGAAATTATTTCAAACAGAAAAATGCATAGAATATGAGTGTAAAGAATTTTTAACATGTTGCTATATTTGTCATTTTTAAAGGAGAATATATTACAAATAGAGTTAAAGCCCCTTTGAATCTACCACAGATTACATTTCCCTCTTTTCCTCCCTCTATAGGTTAATCAGTATTCTGAAGTTGAGTGTATACATTGCACATCCTTTTGCTTTTACTATGTATATATTTATCTATAAATAATATATAATGTTTTTGTTTTTCAAGCATTATAAAATGATATACTCTATGATTCTGCAACTTACATTTTCACTATTAGGCTTTCTAGTTTTCTACCTGTTGATACATGTACCTCTATATCATTTATCCCAACTGATTGGTAGTATTCTGTTGCATGATTATATCACAGTTTATTTAGCCAATGGTCATTGATGGAAATTTAAGATATTCCATTTTTTCCTATTGCAAAGAGTGCTGGAACAAACATCTTCGTATATTTCCTTGTATACAGTAGCAAAGTAGAGAATTTTTTTGATCTTCTAATCACCATCTCTGTTTTCTAACTTTTTTTTGAAAGTATGTGCACTCTCCAATTTACTAAAATGCCAAATATTCTGTAAGGTTATTGTTCCAAATTACATTCACACAAGCAGTGCATAAAAGTTCCCACTTCTTCATGTCCTCATCAACACTCTATATTTTCCTTTTAATTTCTGCCAACCTGATAGATACTAATAATATTTTATCATTGCTGTAAACTACATTTCATGCCTCTAAGCATCTTTTCATCTTTTTTTTGCTTCATAAGTTTGCCCCTCCCAAGAAGCCCATGTTCTTATTCTTTGCCCATTTTTCTATTGGGCTACAGGTCTTCTCCTTCTTGATTTGTAGAAATTCTTTATATATGTTGTATGTTAACCTTTTATCACCTATATACCATACAAATATCTCCTCCCAGATTTACTTTTTCTCCTATTTTATAGAATCCTTTGATATGCAGAATTTTTTATTACTTAATGTAATCAAATATATCAACCTTTTTCTTATTGTGTGTGGGTTTCTCCATTTTTTTTTTTTTTTTTTGGTCTTCTTCTGCCCTGATATTGTATTTTCTCCAATATTTTCTCCTAACAGATTTAAACCTTTGCTTTTCACGTTGATATTAATTCATCACAAATTTTATGTTATTTTTTTCCATGTGTCTAAACTACTTGCCCTACTGTCATTTTTTGAGTAATACATTATTTTGAATAATATATCAAAATATCATGAAGCAGCCCCTGTTCTAGCCCAAGTCTCCGTTTATGAAGGAGTCTCTGTCTAAGCGCTTCATTCTGGTCAATTTGTCTACTATTTCAGTAACACTTTATCTTGATCACTATACCTAATGGCACCAATACTTCCTTTTGCTTAATCTTCAGAAAGTGTCTTGGTTATTCTTTGTCCTTTTCTTTCCGGTATGAATTTTAGGATCAGTTTGTAAGCTTCCCACAGAACCCAATTGGAATTTCGAACGAAATTAAATCTTCAAAGCTCCTAAACAGACATATTCTCAACTCATTCTCCCAACCAAGCCAAAATTTCTAAATGATGTGTGTGTGTGTGCACATGTGTGTGTGTGTGTGTGTGTTTGGTTTGTTCATTTACTTATTTTTAAGATTGTCAACATCCATTTTTCCGTCGATAGCACTTCATAGCCCTTGGCACGGTGACCGGCACACAAGGCTTGCTTAGTGCTTTGGTGATTTTGATCATAAAGAAGAGGAGAAAAACAAGAAGAAGGGCATGGTGAATAGAGAAAAAAGAAAAGACGCCAATATTTTCTTTACCTGAACTTGCAGTCTTTTCTCCAGTCATGATCTTTCTTCCTTCCAACTCACCCGTCTTTTATTTACATAAAATCGGGCTTTATTACACAGGTCAGAGCAGTGATGAAACTGGCTTCTCTGCTCTTGCCCTGTGTTTTTAGTTAACTTGTGTGAAGTTCTGTGATGACATAAAATTCTTTAAATTGACTCTGCTACTGTTTTTGGAAGATATGCATAGAAATATGTAAAGAATTTCCGTTTCAGAAACAGTTCAATAGAATAAGTCCCAAAAAATGAATATCCAATTATGAACAGTACAAAATGACCAAGAAAGGAAAGATTCTCAAAAGAACACTATTTTAAGTATTTTGGTTAGTTGAAATATCTCCTAACCACAATCTGAATTTTTCAATGCATATATCACAAAGGTTTCTTAGAAACTAGGCTTATATTTTGCTTTGCTGTAATTTTAATTTTTTGATCTTTATCCAAAATCCATCCCTAACTAAAAATTATTTTTAAGAAAAAGACTTTAAAATAAATACATATTAAAATAATAAGGTATTTAACCAAATTATCAACTGTAAAATGTAAAAAAAAATTTAAATTCCACTAACTTAACCCAGGGAAAAATTTTCATAGTGTATAATATAAATGCTTGTACAATTAAGAAGTGTTCATTTGATTTCTAAAATTATATTTGTTTACTTTCATCTGTGAATCTGTACTGCTCTTTAAAATTGTATGATCTTTTGTTGAAACAGAAAACAAATCTTGCAAAGATATTGTTGTTATTACTGATAGCTAAAATAGTTTGTAATTGAGAAGTTGGGTAAGAATTATTATGGTGTAAATGGGTGTCAACCAGAAAAACAAATGACTAAAGTATTACCTGTTTTCCCCCTACCCCCTACCCCAAACAAACCCTAGGATACATTGTATGGGACCATTTCCAAGAGGCAATGTTCATTCTACTAAACATCTCCCACAGTATGTAGCTACTGGTACCTCAGGACAGATTGAAGAAAGGGAAAGGGAAACAGGAAAAGGGGCAGACAGCTGGATTAGACTGTACTGTGTATATTAGTGATGGGTAGACTTCAAAAGACTTAGAGGTTCATTTTGGACAGGTGCCCAGAGATTCGAGGGCTTACCCAAAACCTTCCATAACTTCTGATTTTAAAATTGAGCTAGAATTCCTTTGAGACCAGGCTTTTTTCATACTCATAGTCCTTACAATAAATTTAAGTTAAGAAATTGGAAACTTTAGGAATCCTGAAAAATGAGATACTTATTTTAAGTAGATAACTAACAAAGTTAATCTGTTCTAAAGTTTTCGAGAAAAACTGCAAACAATATGTGTTTTTCCTAGGAGAGAGAGAAATTTCTTAGCAACACTGTTATTTGAATCCAGTTTGAAACAATATTAGCAATAAAACTTTTGAACCAGATTTTGGGGGACAGGTTAACTCCTAGTGTGCATTCTAATTCACCTGTGAAGATTGGTATAAGTGCCTAACTGGTGTGATTCTTCCTCCCTGACTCCCTTTGAGTGGTAGCCTGAGAGACAGGCAGGAGGACTGGGAGAGTTGACAGGGAATTTGTCTGTCACTCTAATTGCAGGAACTCCTTTTAACTGGGCAGTGAGAGTTACCCTTCAAAGAGTATGATTATTCTTTGGTCTAATTATCATGTGTCTCATTAAATGTGTCTCTCAAATGGCTCATATAAGATTTATTATTATTCACGAAGCCCACTATGTAAAAAGTTACTTTTGCAAGAGGTCAAAAATTATTTTTTAGGACAAAGAAAAAAATTCTGGTATTATCTTTGAACCACAATCAATTACTCCTGTGTTTGTTAGCATGATTCTGAGTCGGGCATGGTTTTATTCTTCTCTAGAAAAGACAAGTTGGAATATGGACTGAATGTGCAGTGATGGACAGTTTTCAGTGTGGTCACCACAAGACTCTTTTTAACAGAACTTATGCAGCAATCATGGAGAAGGACTGTTTTCCTGACTTGATTTATGAAAATGTAGCTTCCTATACTTTATGTCATATGACAGGTGCTCCAGTCTCTAGGATACTGCCTTCGACTCTCCAGTAGGTATAGCTAACAATGACTCCAACAGAATTAAACACATTAAAAGGAAAACAGCATCTTACACAATTTTACTTCCAAAGGCTTTTAAGCAGTTACAGCTAGAGAACAACTAACTATATTTAAATAGTTCAGAGTTTCTCCATCTTTGGAAAGCTAGTATCACAAAAATATTTGATGTCCGTGCAGATTTTACTTGAAAACATACAGTTCCTGCCAAAATAGCAGTAGCTTATTTAGATCTGCATGCTCTCCTCTAATAAAAGTGTAAAAATTAGTAACAGTTGTTCCATGTCAATCGCATGCTGAAAGTGGAGCCTCAGCAGATATGAAAACTCGAATAAGACCTACGTCTCTTTATAGTTCTAGGATTTTTCTAAAGCAGACCTCATTTGATATTTCAAGCCATTTTGAACTAAGACAGCACTTGTAATTTGAACTATTTTGTATCATTCTGCCCCTACTTTTTAAAGCTTCTCTAATCACTCTTCTCTTATTACTTACTTGATTTTTGAATTCATTCTTCGTAATACAATAAATCCTCTAAGAAGAAAACCACAGTCAATGGTATCTATTAATTCTGCTAATTATTCATGATATATACCAAATAGGAACAGGAATGACAAGCAGAAATTAATTTCATTGTTAATTTAATTCAACATACAATCGAAAAATTTTTTTCCCTAAACATTATCCCAGACCATTTATATACAGTAGTAAAATCAACAAATTTTAGCTTCATACACTATCTTCTACCCCAGATTCAGAGCCTATGAATAGTTGAGAGTTAATGTGAAAGGAAAAAAAGACACAAAAGTTATATATTCTCCTCCAAACTATTGACACTGTGCACCTAAGATATTCACACTTCTGTCGGTTAATCATCTTTGGAACATCTAGTATGTTCAGTGTTTACCTTTAGAGCCTATCATGAGACAATATAAGTTGGACTATTCATACATTTTAAAATAATAAAGGAAAGCAAAGTAGTCCTCATTCAAAATATTAGATTTTCACTGTACCACTCAGACACTTTGAAATAGTGTTTATGGTAATATGTCAATAATCCCTACAAATTTTAAAAAATTTTTGAGCAGTTTTAACACATGTTCACTCAAAGAAATCAATGCTTCCAACCCCACTGACTCATCCAGCACAAAGAAGCTCGTAGGCTCTCTCCGACAGAGAAATGGAAAGGAGTTTGAAAAGGCATGTGATAAATTACAGAGAAATAAAAGATTAGAACCTCATACTCTTACCCAAAAAGCCCTCAAAACAAGGAATATCATGGTATATATTTGCTTTGAGTTGTAAGACGCACTAAAAAAATTCAGTTATGTGTATCTGGAAAAATTTTTCCTAAAAGAGACCACCACATTGAAATAATCAGTTGAGAAGCATCAGAAGCTATACCCTCTAAATCAGTATTTAATGTATCGAACAACTTTCAAAACTCACAGGCACAATGTACTTATTAAAGAACATAACCATATAAACTGCTTTGGAAATTGTGTATTGACAAGTTCGTAATTTCGTACCTCTATATATTTAAATTAAGACTTCGATAAATAAACCAGTAAATGCATTTATTATTAAAAAGAAATTTCTTTAACAATTCAAATCAACTTATTAAAAAATATAATAAAAGACTTTTTGTACTTTAGTATGCAAGAATTAGATTGCTTGACCTCTCTTTTAATGACTTAATTAGCTGTACTACAGCCCAGCTGGGCCTCTGCTGACAACATAGCTAGATATTTCAATCAAGCAGTGTTATGGAGAATAAGTAATAAATGCTACCTTGTCGCCATACAGTCCCAAACCATAGTGCATGCTGGTAATGCTAAATTTGATCAGTATGCCTTATATTTCAATTAGTCGTGGTCTGAATCACTAAAACTGTGTAATGTGTATGAATTCCTGATATCAGATACAGAGCCACAGGCTCCCACAGTTAGAAGTCATTGAGTTTGCTTTTATTAGCAGCCAATTAATGGCAAAAATCTGCATCGCTTTTAAAATTTATAACCTCTATTCCAGCTGCATCCACGGCTCATGCTCTACAGTATACAATCAGATGCATATCACTGTCGCAAGACAAACAGCTGCAAACTGTATTCTGTCTGCAGAAGTAAAAAATCCTTTCATACAGAAGCTTTTTTTAACCTCTTAGAAGTTCTTTTCAAAGCCCAGCAGCACCAGTCACTTTGCGACAATGAGCGATTTAATACAGAGAGAAAGAAATCTACACCAAGGTAACCTCTTGGGATGTGCTAGGTTTTCAAACGAAGTGAAACCCTACCACTCCGGCACCACACAAGGGCAAGCAAAGCCACTTCTCCTGACCAAGGCTAAGAAAATATAAACATATAAAACCTGACCCTCATACCAAGTTAACCCATTGAAGTCTGTTCACTGATTAAAACAGAGTGGCATTACACAAGTTTATTATTAAGTAACTTACATAAAATTTTGGCATTCAAATTCAACCCTTAGATGCTTTGCTAATAAAACATCTGTGGAGATCACATTCCCCATCAAGAAGCAGTTTGTTGCATACCTCAAAATTTCTAGGCATTATTTTTAGGAACCAGACTCTTTCTGACACATGATAAGACAGGAAATTTAGAAGTGATCAGATTTAGTAACAAAGCATAATTGCTTTCTGTATTGCTAATGCTGTACTTTCAAGATTATTAAGGGAATAGTTCAGCTTTATGGTACTACATATTTTGAGTTACTTTAGACGTACAATTCTGTGAGCTCTGAAATACTTTGATATCTGACAATTAAAATGTCATTTGGGAGAAATAAAACAGAGTTTCTTCCTTTGACCTTTTATGAAATACTATTAAATTTTCCAAATACATTATATATTTATTTATTTATCTATATTTTGTGTATTATATATGCTCATAATTGTGCATACTTACATAGCCCTATATTTATATAACATAGGGTCATGTAGATATAAGAATTTACCTGGAAAATGAGGAGCATGAAAAAGTACTCACCAACTCTAATACATGGCTATAAAAATGTTGTACTAGGATAATACAAACTGCTGCCATGGCTAGTTAAAGACAATAAAATCCTATTTTACAAAATTCAACCGCTAATAACCAGCATTCTTTCTAACTGCTTAAATACTGCAATAAGACTTATAATGCCACTGTGAAATCACAAGCTAGTACTTCAAAGGTGTTGTATCTGTTACAAATTTAATCTTCACTGCTTTGTCACAACTGATTTCATCCCAGCGGCTTGGAGATGCAGCATAGCAACATTCCTGTTGTCCTAGACAACCTGAACCAAACTGTTAAGTACCTGTCTGATGCCCAAGAATGGTCATAGTGATATTGCCTTATGGAAACGCCAACAACCACCCTGAAAATGTGCCCTTAGTTTGCTCCAGTTAATAGAAGAGGAAAAGTATGCTTTACAATGTTAACAAATTGTAGATGTTTTAATGACAGAGACAGAAATTCTGTGCTGTATTTCATTAATAGCACAGTGTTAGGTTCATTGTACTTAAAATATTACACTTCCAATAATACTTTATGTTAGTACATTTTACCATTATGTAATGTGAGTGAGTGTAGATTTGAATCTCTCATGTGCTTTTTTTCCTACATGAGAAAATATATTATTTCATTAAGTATTGTGGATCTTAGAAAACTAATATCCGGGGGTTTCTGTTTAAATACTGAATGCTTTTGTCTTTGAGATGACAGGTTCAGTGTTTCTGCTTCTTCCTGGGTGTACAGTGACACACAGGCTGCAGTAGGAGCACAGGGTATCCATGTGAACAACTACCAATTTGTGTCTGTGAAGTTGCCTAGGAAAGAAGGGCATTCAGATCTCCTTGCATATTGGAGTTTAATTATAAAGCATAAGGTTACATTTGACTCAGAGTGATGGTAAAAATTTTTACCTCTCAGGGACAATTTTAGGTCTGTCAACTGGCATCTGGATTTAGTATTCGTATGCAGTGTGTCAAAGTATGTAAATATACAAGTACCCATTTCCCATAAGAACACCACGTTATTGTTAGACCAGACAGCATTTTGTATTTGAAATCTTTTAAAATTGCTAACCCATTGCTCTTCTCATGGAAGGGTCTTAACGACTTCATTTGTCTGTACTATTTAAATAATACTAGAAAGTATTTCTCAATGAATATTTAATTACCGAGTACTATGGTTTAAATCTACCATCGAAGAAAAACAAAAGCATAGGGAATTCTATTTATTATATATCTCAGGAAGCTACTGAGATGTCTAAAGTTTTAACTAAAGATCACTATTCTCTATGGAATTCACATCATCATTAAAATGTCTATATTAAACATGGTATAAATATGATCAGAATGTCTTCAGTGAATTTAATAGCTTAAGTGATGACACAAGGTAATTTCAAAAAAGAGAACCCTATTTTGTTTATATTAATCCCTCGCATAAAATAAAATATGAATGAATCATAGTTAGTACAAGGATATGAAAACTAGTGTGCTGGCAAATTAAGCAAAAACAGAACATACTGATTATAAATATTCTATCCTTATTAGGAAAGAATTACATTATGTCGAGCAGAGTTTTTTTATTCCTATAGATAATGCCACTTAAAATGGTTTAATTCCAAACTAAAATTGATGTAAGTTTAAACGCATCCTTTAACTAGCATGGTAGGGACACCATTAAACATATATTAAGTTGCCCATATGCAATTCACACTTGTGACTTTTCTCTGCCATTCATGAATTATGCAATTATCCCTAACTCATGGAAATGAAAGTGCATTAACTGCCCACTGTCATGTATTGTCTCTTTCCCTGTCCTTGTGCACACATTTCCACGGTTCATTATTCATGGGTGCATCTATGCAAGTGTAAATGTGCACATATAATATGGAAATAGTCACCCATGGATAAATAGCAACTAGATACTTGTTTTGTGAAGCTATATGTACTTCATTCCAAAAAACAAATTTTACAAGAAACACCTCTAGCCTTGTTATGGATGCCATGGTAAACAAAACAGATGCCATCATTATAAAGCAAATGAGGGATTTCTTCACACAGGAGAGGCTGAAGATGTTGGTCCCTAAACCTGAAACAGAGCCCTGACATCTTTAACAATTCTTTTTCTAGCTTTCTCTCCCATTAAATCAATTCTTTTTGTTATTGATTGAAATCTCACTGGAACACTATTCTAAAAATACTGTACTTTGGGTTTCTTGTTCTTACCTTTCTTCCATCCGTGTTAAGATATAATTATAATGACAGACTTTCACTCCTAGAGAAGACAAATGTTGAAATAAATAGTTCTGGAGAAATAAACATATGGTGTTTCTTCTGTTGAATGATATGGTCATGTGCATTACTGCAAATTCTGAAATGAGCATTCTAACAATTTGCCCCTGTTGGGATATATTCTTCAAGAAGTTTCTCTGATTTTCGTCGAGTGAGCACTAGTGAGCCCTCAGGTGCAATATTAGTGGTACAAGGAATCAGGATGTTTCCTTCTGATTTACATTATTTCTAACATAAGCAGGATTGTCCCTATTCAAGTAATTCTTTGTGAAATAGAATGAATTTTATCAGATACTCAGAATTTTAATTTGTGTGATAAAGCGTCTTAAAAATGTTGCTTCAAACAATAAAGGCAGTATTTCACACTTAACAAAGTAAAATATTTTTCCCACAGTATAGATTTTAATTTTATTACAAATAGTCAAATGTCCATGTCCAGAATTTCTTTAAAAGGTTATTTCAGCAAGACAGCTCATTCAGTGTAAATTATACCTCTATAAAATTAATTGGAACATTTTTTGGTAGAAAAACAATTATTCTATAATCATCTATGAACATTCTTTGTTAAATATTATTTAAAATTAAAATTGAAATAATATGGGCTCATAAATAGATTTTATTGGCATCTTTATTGTACACTAAAGATGAATTACTTAACATCACACTAGCTATAATGTTTTTTTCTGAAAAAAATACAACTTTTATTCACAATCCTAAATGCTTCTCTTTTTGATTATTTGATTCTTTTCCAAAGCAAATTTAAAACCAACCATCTTTGTTATGCCTTTATATTTAGAAGACGCTTACACAATTTTCACTAAATATTTTTAAATATTTTAAGTCAGTTAAATTACACTTTAAATTCTGCTGTATTTCTCAATTTACAAATAAACTTCATGCTTCAAAAGTTGTATAGATATTGATAATATATAAGGATTCCACTAATTTTAATTAGACACAATATGACTGAAAAACTAAAAAGAAAAATGCCAGTAAGTACAAGATCAATTTCAAAATCAGAAAGACAATAAAAATAAACAGGTGAAAATATTCCACATTTCCATTTGTATTATTTAGAAAATACTTTTCTCCATAGGAGAAACTTTTCAAAAGGTCTAATTACTGCTAAACTATAACAGAAATAAAATGTGTTCATCTCTAACAGGCTATATATTTTTATGCATAGAAGTTGCAATTCACAGAAATATTTTAACCAAGGCAATGAATATACCCAAGAATAATTTAGGATAAGTGAAAGTTTTTGTTGCTATTCAGTATATTCACTTATATCACAAATAAGGTGTGACCAGTAGAAGGCACTGTTACAATAAATATACATATAGCTGCTCATTTACAAACTGGTTGAAAATTCTGATGAGAGTTTTACTAAGTTTTTGCAGCGCAAATCTTCTTTTCATGCAGACGGTAAGTTATAAATGTGTCCTATAAATGTGAGGAAAAAACTCGTATAACTTTTTTTGTATAATTTTAATTTATATTTCAGCCCATACACAATTTTTTATTACCCTCATTTTTAACTTACTTAATTCACAAAGGAATTATGTGGTCACACTTACCATTTTTAACACTGCGTTTAAGGAATGTTGCTCTCAAGAGAGAACTCAGACCCTGCTGAAGAGCTAGACTTAGATGCGCATAGACCTGGCTTGAAAACAAGCTTCTGGTTTCCTTCTTATTAACCTTTAGAGGTTTGATCATAATTTGCTAGTACATGCGGGCATGGTCTTTTAATGGAACTGCTTGGATGTATGAAAATACCTCTAATTAAATCTCTGTCAAACATCCTGCTAACAATGTTGTTTAGTTTATATGCGTATACAAAATCTCTTGAATGCCTCTCCAAGTTTACAAAATCCATGTTAAAGGAGCCAGCATTGCAAAAAAATGTTACAGCATATGTTTGGATTTTTGTATTTCAGAGTCCTGACTACTTTATCTGAATTACAGATTTAGAGCTTTGTTATGTGTGATAGTTATGATAATATGATCACTAAAGGCACAGAGACAGGGAGACTCAAATCCCTTTGAAAATCCCTTTCTCTATTTCCTACAGCTGCTGCAGGAGTTTAATATCTGATAGAATGATGAAAAAGAACAGGCCGAACTCCAGTTTTAATAAAAATTTTAACAGGTCTACATATAGTTATGAAAAATGTTATTTGCAATGCCGATTTTTAATAAAATTTTCTTAAACCAAAGAAAAAATCCCCAAGGGGAACCTGATATGAATGTGTTTTTCATATGTACTATTTAAGGCTCTTTAAAGGTTATGAAAGTGACTGATAAAATAAGTTCTATTCTATACAACACAAACCTGAATGCACTTGCACTTTTGCATTTTAATCAAATAAATAAGCAAAGCTTTTGTTCTGTATATTGGGTCAGAAACAAATATGATCATATTGCAGTCAATTTTTATTGTTAGCAATAAAAACTCATTAAATAGCTGCATTTTTAAACAAATTGAAGCCCTGTTAACACACATCAAAGCATTCTATAATCTGTGAAAGTGTGATGCCAAGAAATAATATATTTTCATAAAATTATTTTGCTCCTTTGGCATTTTGAATTTGAGAAATTACATAAGATTTGAAAACATTTATTTCTATGAGAGAAAAGAAATCCGTTAAGTATGGAAAAAAATGAAATTTAATTGAATCCAGGAACTTCAGAACTTCTGAAGAATCTCTTTGTAAAGTAAAAACATACTAAACGGAGAGTCTTATCCTCAGCGACCTGCCCTGGTACACTGTGCTGTGAATACCTGCTCTCCAGGATCAAACTACCTGGAAAATAAAGTAGTGAGACAATAAGCCCCTGCCCCCAGAAGTGTTGCTATGTCCACAGAAAATAAAAACAAGGTGTTTATAGGAGCTCAGAAAGAAACTTTAACTTACTGAGCTAAACTGAAGCAGCTGTAAAATGGGAAGGCTTTAGAACTGCCAATCTGCTAAACACAAACAACAGGTTCGTTTTAATCTTTAAAACGCGTAGATTGACATTATGACTATTTAAAGCCACTGCATTCGAGTGAGGCACTGAGGTCTCACAATCCTGTCCTTGTGATTGTTTCTGCAACTTTGTGAGTACTAAGGAAGACTTTTTAATACCATTCACCATGTGTAATATCTTTACCTTTTTTTAACATGATAGGCTTTTGAATGAAAACTGGCTATACTAATCCTAGATAACCATCCTATTTTTTACAGAGGAGCATGCAAAATGCAACTCTAATGTACAGTCTATACTGTAACCCTAAATAAATATTCACTTTCAAAAACATTAAATTTATTATGCACTGAAATGAGGAAAGTAAAACATTATCTACTTTATTACTGAGAATTGTGAGGTTGGACTATTTGGGCCGTATTCTAAACGTTTTGGCCCCTTTATACAATTTATAATAGGAAACTGAAAACTGTTGGTTCATGCCATATTCGTAATCCTGCTACATAAGAATACTTTAGATGACTTTTGCGATTCTAAAACCAAATCAAAGTTGTGGACCTAACTTGTTTACTTGATAGTTCCCTATATTTTTGGTTAAAAGACATTTTTTGAGTGAGATGGGGGGGCAGTGACCTTAATCAGGGGGATTTGAAAAAAATTGGTGGAATCAAGGTAACAAGAATGAATGAAAGAATAATTTATTGCTGTGACCATTTTCTCCCTTGATTTCTGTATTGGGATTATAGTGGATTATCTCCAGCGAGATCCTATTTTTCAGGTCCTTGTAGATACCCTTGATATTACACAAATTGGAGAGCAAATTTCTGAGATTGTATCTGAAATGCAAACATTTGCTTATAAAATTTATGATTGCACGGAAGATGGGGGAAAACACACACCATGAAAATAATGCTATAGCACTAATATCTTAGATTCCCACTTAAAGTATTTTTATGCCATTTTAAGAAAGACAGTTGGATGTTTCATAAAAGTACTTGCTTTCAATTATAAACTAAATTCCCGAGCTGCTAGCTTAAACATGCTTTGATGAATTTCACATTTTAAAATACCATAAGATTTTATAAAATAAAAACTGGAGATCTTTTAGTTTTTCCAGGAAATCTCCAAGTACTAAATAGTCTTAGAAAATAAAAATCATCTTATTTTAAAATATGTAGTCAAGCCTTTAACGGAAGATCTAGCAAAAAATTTATTCTAACCACTCCATATGGCCTTCAAGCAACATGGATCTACTGTGTACCAAAATATGTAACTAGATAGGCATATTTTTATTCTCCTGAAAGATGTTGATATTAGTTTAAAAGATTTAATTTTACTCCCGTAGAACAAGGAACTACATTCTACTACCAAGCCCCCCACCAAAAAATAAAATTTTAGTCAAATACAGATTAATAAAATCATTAACTTTAATTGGACACCATATAGAATTTATGAAATAGTTACATTCAATGTTAAATAATTCAGTATTTTAACAAAATTCTGCATTTTTCCTCCAAATTTTACTAAAATGTTTAGCTAGTGCACTTTGGGTATCAGGTTCATACAGCCCCTGAATAAAACTGTCTATATGTATGTGAAGAAACAAGATGTGTTTCCTTTCCCTCATAGATATAGTAGTTTGTCATTTTAATTTATATCTATATGATCTAAAGGATTTAAAAATGCAGCACTTTGGGGAAAAAAATAATTACCTGAAAAGTTTAGGTTGTTATTTTTATTGTATAGGAAGTAGATACAAATATTAAATACTATCTAAAATTATTTCATTGCTTAACATTCATGGTTTCCATAGAAACCACTTCAGGTTTTTCTAAGCCACAGTGACTCTAACCATTGGTCTTTATAAAAGCTTTTGTACAACAGATCAGTGATTGCTTCCCCACCTAAAACTTGATGGTGAAATAAATTACAAATGATATATATATTTAGGGTTCAATTTCACAACATTTTTAAGAATAAGCATATTTATATGAATACAAAGAGACATGCGAAGAGAGGGAAGGAATAAATTCCTCAAATAATACTGATTTTATTTTATTCTGAAATATAAAGTAACATTTCTGTATATCTTCACAACAAATTATCATGAATTATAGGAATACATTATTGCATATTAAGCAGTCCCCTTTTGAATTTCCTCATTGGCCTTGATCTGTCCTGAGAATTCTGTTTTGTTATTAATTATATTTTTCTTACCTCATCAAATATGTTCTTAAATCTTGGTAGAATTTTCTTCAAGATGTTCAAAGAGCAGGAGTACCTGAAAGATCAATTTTCTTTGTTTTCATATTCTAAAATAATACCTCCAGATAGCCTTGCTTTAAGAAAGGCAGATAACTTGGAAAACAGATAAATTAGGATGTGATTATTCACATCACAAAAGAATTCACAGATGGCTTCCTGTAAATAGAGAGCTCCCTATGTAAGTGTTTGTTTACAGATCATTAGCTACTTGACAAAGAGGCTATGGGGCAAAATATTAGAGCTCAAATGCTGGGAGACACTGCCAATTGGAGATCAATCAAAAAGGAGGAAAATAAAGCACCCATAGAACCAGCAATGTCAAACAGAAAATGTCATTTACTTTAAATTTATGTATACACTTCTTGCACATATTTACTTCCTATGTATACAAACACACACATACACACACAATATATAAGCTTATGTGTACATAATAAATGTGTGTATACATAGACTCAGACACACACACATATATATATATATATACCTGAAGAAGCAACTTTAACATAGAGTAAGATTACCTACAAACAAGCTGAATCTCTTTAGTTTATTTTAGAGATTTCAAAAGTGATTCACAGTCTTTTAAATGTATATAGTGTTAAAGTACTTCCAGTCATAGAATATATGAAATTTCTACTTTTCAGGCTTTATAGCAGAGTAATTGTCACACACCTAATTTAGTCCAAAGGGATTGTATTCTTCTTACCACAACAAACTTAGCAAATTCTTACTGTATACAAGGCATTTTGCTAAACACTAAAGAAAAAACAAAGCATTACTCATTATAGAGGCAAAATGTGTTTTTTTTCTAAATGTGGTCATTAATATATTGAGATTTGCTATCAGAAAATATTAAATTATAAAGGATTATTTACAAAAATAATATCTTTGTTTTGAGCTTGAAGATCATAAATGGGTCCTAAACCAGTAAAGGGATGTTCTTATCAATCAAGGGAGTAAATGTAGACTTCTAGAAAGTTTTGTCTTCCATCGAAGTTCCTTCTCTTATTAAATTTTGCAAGAAAAGTACATATTTGGAAGAGAAGAATAAAAATGAAAATACCTAAGTTTGTACTAAAAATCCTCTTGGTTTATTGTTAAGGCAAGCATTGTCTTTCATTTATTAACTGTTAATGCCGATCTTTTGAGGATTATCGAATAAATATTAAAATTTTACTGAAGATTTAATAGCAAATAAGTTTTAAAGTTTAGGATTTCTTAGGTGCATTTACCCTTAGAAAGACAAGTCCTAAGAAGTGAGACTTTTTTTGCAGTGATTGAGATCTTACTTAGCTACCCTCAATCTCCAGTTCAA
Organism: Hippopotamus amphibius kiboko; assembly: GCF_030028045.1. Classification (NCBI taxonomy): domain Eukaryota; kingdom Metazoa; phylum Chordata; class Mammalia; order Artiodactyla; family Hippopotamidae; genus Hippopotamus; species Hippopotamus amphibius. Next base: position 83,795,269 of record NC_080198.1, read on the forward strand.
TACAATTCCAGAAGTATACATTGATGGCACCCTGCATGCTTAATACTGGGCCAGACAGCTGGTCAATAAAACACATACAGATTGTGCTTTCCAGGATTTTACCCATATTAGCTCATATTTTACCCTATCTGATAATTATTCACTCTTTAAATTGTATTCTGATAACAAACTTAGAAACCTTGTTAGATTTCCAAAACAAGTTCTGAAACTCTTAGTGCTTTATTTTATAACAAACTTTGATCTTAGGACCCAAGTTTTATTTAGGGCTCTTAAACCAGTCTAGATAAACTAGGAAAAAAGCAAACTTTTAATGCACCATTAATTTTAAAGTATTTTAAATGAATTTTCCACTGACTTTCTAGAAATAAATTTAAATTGCTGACCTATCTTATTTAGAGGAAAAAATCATATCCAGCATAGAAGAGTTACTCCTTCTTCCAAGTGAGTAACTGGACTTTTAAAAAAAAATTGCTTTGAAATCTAAGTCATGATACTTCGTGTGGATTTGGGGAGGAGGGGTTAAAGAATACAGCAAAGTTGTGCAGAAAAGTGTTAAAGGGAGAAAAGAAAAACAAGTTTCTTATTACAGCTAAATCATTTCAGAAAAAAAAAGATGAATTTGGCACTAACCACTAAGTCAAAGTATAATGCCATAGAAAGACAATATAAGACAAACACGTATTAAAGGTGGCACACTTCAAAGCCAGAAAACAATTCAAAACATTCTTAATCTTTCTTATTACTCTTTTGGAGTAGTTTCCTTTATTTCAACACCATTCGATCTCAACATTCCATCACAATCCCAGCCTTCAATACAAGTAACAGTGTGTGTCACTAAATTCAAAATATACATTGTATGTTTAACTACTAAGAAATCACAAACTCTATAAATCATATAAATATTACAAATATGGATTTTTTAACATTGTTAGTCAACTATGTTCCAATATTAAAATTTTTTTTTAAATTTGATTTTAAAGAAATTTTATTTTAGGCATTAATTTCACAATAATAAAATCAATCATGTTCTCGGCACGTAAATCAACTGTGCATTGCATCTAAATACATTTGTTCCCCATCCTAATTCCCAGGCATACACATGTAGAGTATTGATATATCTTGAATATCTGGAAAGCACTTAAGTTGGGATGACAAGTGCAATAAAAAGAAAAAAAAATTGACACAAGGATTTGCCTTTTTAAGACATGGGTAACTAGTCTAGTTAGATTTCATGTGAGATTAAAATAAACAGTTTAGTACTCATTTAAAAAAATAAGCAACATATCAGGGGACACAGACTATTTTGGTTCCTTTTGGTTTTGCTGTTTGTTTTAGTATAAAATTGCAATGACTGCTTTACACAATATAGCATTCTAGAATCTCACAATTAATACTGAAGATTCTGGGTTCTCCTGAGAGCTTTATTCCTGGGAAAGCTCTGAACTTCATTAACTGGGTACATGTACCTGTGGGAAGAGAAAATTTCCCAGGAACTGCAAGCTCGTATCTCCATGCTCTCCTGCTAGAGCCTGCAAATGCTGGGTATTTTGGGTGGTAGCTCAAAACTACTAAAATAATTTGGTAAAGAAGTTATTTATTCTTTGACATATTGGCAAATAAATGTTTTACAAGAGCAGCTCTAAAGATGTAAAGAAGTTTATTTAATTTCTTAATTTCATGAATAAAAAAATACTGACCTCCAATACATAGTACCCTGTTTAAGAGAATTTACAATTGATATTTTGAAAAGATATATTTATTGTTTACAAAAACAAAAGCATTTCAAATAGTTTAAAATTATGTAATGCATATGGTTGAAATAGGACTCATTGAAAAAGGGTATAAAATAAAATATTTTCAAATAAATTATGAAACTTTTAAAAATAAACATGACATTTATAAAGTAAGAGTATTTATTTCTCTGAAAAATTATTTCCAACAGGCTTGTTTGAACCATCTTCTTCATTACATTGTACAAAATAAATCATGTTATCAAGTGTACTTCTTTCCAGTTCCTACCTGAGGATCAACTTCAAAAAGTGATAATACATCGCTTATGAACAGAGGAAAGTATTTGTTATTTTGGTACCAGTCTTGGTCTATGTGACATCAGAACAGCTGAGTTTTGTTCTAAACCATTCTTTAAAAGCAATATAGGCTATGTTAAAATTTGTGTGCCTCTGAATAGTTGACAAAAGCAGTGAGAAACTGACCATCAACTTAGTGACAATTAATATCAGCAATTATGATAGGTTTTTCTAAAGAATACATTTCTATTCTTTAAAATATGCCTTTTTCTTGTCTATTCAGTACAAGTAAACAGAGGATAATGCATTTTACTTAAGAAAGTTAGTGGTGGCATTATTTGTTTTTTAATCAATACATCAAGAATCAAAAAGAAAAAAAAAAGGAAATTCCCTGGCCGTCCAGTGTTTAGGACCCAGTGCTTCATCGCTGAGGGCCCAGATTTGATCTCTGGTTGGGGGAACTAGGATCCCACAGACCACACAGTCAGTGGGAAAAAAATCAGATGAATATTGATGTTTATTTTGGAAAAAAAACCCAAAAAATTGTAGATGATTACTTCAATTAACTTAAGAAATTTATATTTAGGAGAACTTTCCAGAGTATGCTATTCCTGATTTAAAGATAAAATTCCATCATACCAAAAAGGATGATAGTAAGTATCTCTAAAGTTTAGCTAATAAACCACTAGTTTTTAAACAGCATGATAATATACTTATTTTAAAAGACGTAAAAGACATATTTGATAAACTAAGAAATTTGTATAACATCATCATGATGTAACTTTTTCCTAAAAATATTACCTGTTTTTATTCCAGTATATCCAGTGTTTTGATGAAAATACCTTCGTGGATATTTTGAATATTAAACTTTGGATCCTCCTTAGGAAAACATCTGCAATGCAATTTAAATAGCTATTCAGTATCTGAGAAAATTTGTCCTTACTAATCATTAAGGACACGCTGATGTCAACTGTTTCAATATTTAAACAGGTGTCAGCAAAATAATTTGATCTTTAAAACAATGGCTGGAATGGAAAGGTCTAGATATTTAAGTGCTTCAAAATTACTGCAATTCCATGTGTAAACTTGAAATGTCTTATTTTGGAAATCTTTCCTGAAAATGAAGCACTCTTAGAGGGGTAAGCCAAGTCAGGATCAAATAGAAGAAACCACAATATTCAATGTGACTGAGCTTGGTTATTACACATTATGGGATTTTTTTTTTTCTGTGTACAGCGATGTGAAAACTGGTAACTACAACAAGCCCTGCAACACTATCTGTCAACAGGAGGCAGAATCATTCCCATCAAAGCAGAATTAAAAGATGAGCTTTTCAAGTTTGATTGACTGATGGATGGATTAGATAGGAGATAGATGATAGATGAGATAGATAATAAATGATAAATATAGATAGATGATAGATATAGATAGATAGATGATAGAGATATGAAAATATGTTTAGGGTTCTCTAATGTCAAGCCATTGTGTTCTTTTTAATTGCCTTTATTTTCTTTTTCCTTGAGGAAACTATTATCTTCTTCATCACACCTTCTTTCCAAGTTTTAGCAATAGGAGAAGAGAAGAAAATGGGCCAAACCCAGAGACAGGTGTCTGAAACAATGGACCACTGCCTAATACTTGAAAACAAAGGAAGAGAGATGTTTTTTGGTAAGAGATCTCAACGAGATTTAAGCCCTGACTAAGGCTACATCGATCACAAATCGTTGTTGGCTCACAGAATTTTCACCTTTAAACTAATTATGGAATCCTCCCACAAACTCATTTGTTTTTCATGTATCTCAACTCTAAAGAATAGTATTACTTCATGTAGATTATAAATGTTTTTTGGAAATGAATCTTGACAAAGTATTCAGAAAAATGACTAAAAATTTCACCAACTGTTCTTTTTTAAAAATCCCAACTCTCAAATATGGGGGAAAAAACTTGAAATATGCTATGTATTGGTACATTAATACTTTGAATCTAGTTTATCTATCCTTTTTTTTAAATTGGCTTTTCTCATAGACCTGCTAAGGCCTTGAGAAAACAAATGCTATTGTCATAGCATGGCGCATTGACTGACCTATATAAATTCATTTTACAGCATCAATTTTTTTTTATCAGCATCATCACCATGATTTGAAACTGAATATTGCCTTGGGGAAATATCTTCAGAGACATGCTTACAACAAATATTCTTGAACAGTATATTCGTATGTTTAAGAAAGATCGTTAATATGAAAGGTAAAATATCAACCAGCAAGCTATAACGTTCTTGCTTTTCCATCTTGAAATAAGTGAACCAATTAGAACTAAAAGTCAGCAGGAAAATTATGATGCCAAGAGATTCTGCTAAGAAGTTTATGAAACTCAAAATCTCTCAGCGTTACTGTGTTAAATACATAAACACTGGATTACTGTGAAGGAAAAATATGTGCTGTGAGAAATCAAGGTTGGCCATATAAAATGGTGAAATATTTACACAAATCATATCCTCATTCTGTGTGTGTTTTTATTGTAAGACGATGATAATTCTTTTGCCAATATTTTTTTCTAAACATTTGAGATTAAGAAACACTTGGATTCATTGATGAATATCCTTCTACATATTGCCATGAAAAATGATTAGAATTAGTACAAAATTTATATCAGGAAATTTATTATGTCCTATAATGTGAAACTAAATTACTTTTCCTTTGTGTACCAAAATGGAAGATTATAGACATGAACCTGACACCAAACACTTGATTTTGAAGAAGCGAATATATGATAATTTAGATATAATAATTTAAATTATAATACATTTTGGATTATAAGTTTTACATACTTATATAAAATATAATGGCACACTAGTTGAATATCAGGCATTCTTAAGACACAAGTCAAAAAACACGTACAGAATATTTATATTATCTGTTCCCCTCTACATATGAGACTACATCGGATATGCATACCTTGGGGTTGCACATATCCTTTTCTCTTGCTTCTCTATCCTCCCAAGGAAGCATCTTAGGACTTACAAATTATATAAGTAGTGTTTCATAGTGAATACTTTACCCTGTTTTAGCAATAAGCTTCTACAAATAGATAATATATAGGATCAATAAAATGCTAAAGTAAAAGCACATTTAAAATATATTCTTATATAATGAATTGTAGAGTCAAAATTGAGTGTATGTTTACATATCTTAAGTCTTTCATGTCACACAGCATAGAACTATTTGTTTGCATGGTTCATTGTTCCATATATTTAAAGACACTGTTAATCAAATTCTCTCTTAAAGTCGAACTGTGTAGAGACCTTGACTGCCTTGGCTAGCCAAAAGGTCTGATTCATAATTACCCATATGCACATCATAAGTAGCAAAAAATTCATTTAAAAAATTTTTCAGAAGCCATGTCCCCTATATTTCAGTAACAGTTACACTTAACATTCATTTCAGAAATTTTTGATTTGAAAGATAGCATTTTTGTCATTGTAAATGTATTTAATAAAATGTTCAAGTATTTATCACATATGTATAATTTAATGCAATATTTTCCTTCAGAAAAGCAATTCATGCTTTTCTTTTGTGTCACTAAAAATCTTTATAATTTAATCTTATCTTCAGAGTCTGACTGTATTACAGTGGTGTTGAACTTTAACTCCTTATGCTTGATGAATCACCACTTATATGCCACTTTTCATCTTCAAAGCTCTTTATAAAAATTAATTAATGGCAGCCAATTGCATTTCCAGGGAAGAAAAAGATATACTTAAATGGTATCTATACAAAAAATAGCCAATATATTTATAGAACAAGTGCTATACCATTTAAATCGAGCCCCAAGACCCTAGAAGTCATTCATCTTTGGTACACTATAAATAGTAGTATTTAGTTATTACAGCTTAAAGAAACATAGAGGTCATCTACCCCAAATCATCTTTATATTTTCCAGATGAAGAAAATGAGGGCCTAAAAGATAAGGGATTGACCCAAGATAACACAATGAATTGGTAACAAAGCAAAATTGTTTTACTACTAATAAGTTATTCCTAAAATTATTAAAATCTAACAATATGCCAGGCACTGTATCAAGCATATCACCTGGGTTATTGTTTCATCCTCCAAACACCTTATGGTAATAAAATTATCCCACTTATTATTCCCTATAATTTTAAAATGGTGAATTACTAAAGTATGAGGATAAGAACTGAAATACTGAAATTTTCTTGAACACAAATAATAATCTAATAATAAGAAAACACGTAGTCATTTTTCACTTTATAAATATGTTACTTTTGTCTCTGTTCCTATTCAATTACTTAACTAAAATCTAGAATATACAATTTAGCAATAACATCCCGAGAGATGGTATTTTTAACATATTTTTTAACCATGAACATTAGTTTTTTAAATTATAATTTTCCATTTCATTGCAAAGATGAATGTTTCCGTAAACAATAATCATGAAATCTAAGTAATTTAAGTAACAAAGACATTGATGACGCAGTAATCCTCAAGTAGTTTTTTTAAAAAAAGCTCTTTATTGGAATATAATTGCTTTACACTGTTGTGCCAGTTTTTGCTGTACAACAAAGTGAATCATCTGTATTTATACATATATCCCCATATCCCCTCCCTCCCGCAACTCCCTCCCACCCTCCCTATCCCATCCCTCTAAGTCATCACCCATCATCAAGTTGATCTCCCTGTTTTATGCAGCAGTTTCCTACTAGCTATCTGTTTTACATTTGGTAGTGCATATATGTCAGTGCTATTCTCTTGCTGGCAACAAAGCAGTATTCATAATCATTTTATTTTTTTCAGTGAAAATAAATCCCTTGCATGTAAATGTTTATTTTCTTTATTCTATTTTGGACTGCAGATATTTCTTGCCATCAAAGTAGTCTTCACCAAAGGAAAACAATAGAAGCTTTAACTTTTCTGGTGCTAAAAATTCCTGAACTCAACAGACCCTTCTATAGACAAATTTGCTGAGCTTTTCTTGCCTTTCAATGAACCTATGACGGAATATAACAGAATTCAGTGTAGAAAAGGTTATGTCAGCAGAAAGTGACATATATACCTTTATCCCTTAAAGAACAGGCTACACTGTAAAAACATGACACTATATATTCTTTTAATATTTTTATTGAAGTATAGTTGATTTACAATGTCATGTTAGTTTCAGGTGTGCAGCACATAGATTCAGTTATACACACACACACACACGTTATCACAAAATACTGTGTAGAATTCCCTGTGCTATACAGTAGGTCCTCGTTAGTTATCTATTTTATATGTAGTAATGTGTATATGTTCATCCCAACCTCCTAACCAAGAAAATATCTGCAATTCATTTAATGATAGTAATAATAACTCTCATCAATAATTCCAGAAATACCAAATCCTCCTGAAACAAGACAAACGATATGTTAAAACAAAGTAGAAAAAAGTAATTACCCATCGGTTGGCAAATTACTGCCTTGATGGTATTCATATAGTCTCTCTACAGAATTAATAGTCAAAATTATCAAACAAAAATAATTGAATTTATCTAATAAAACCTATTTTATTTATGGTGAATGAATATTTTTCTTCATTTTTCAAACAGTTCTGTTTTTTCTATTGTATTCTTCCCTTTACCAATAGTGATGGAAAATAGTTTTTTCATACTAAGGAATATGCATATATTTTAGGCCTAAAATTTTGTTTATACATTAGCTTTGATGTATTTTTTTTCTGAAATCACCAATCAGCATAAGGAAATTAACTACTGACTTTGAGAACCACATGATGTTTACATTGGTATGAACCACATTATTACGGAATATGCAAAATAAAATCTAGAGTCCCTGTATATGAAATCATTCTTTGAAGGCCCAACAACAAAACTAATTTAAAGCAACCATAATAGAGAGTATTTTTAAACAAACCCTTTTATATGACATGAAACTCATTCAGTTAGTTTTCTTGTTATTCAGTTTTATTATTTATTTCATAATTTCATACCCACTTCATAAATACATTTTACATTTTTACATTTTTAGAAATGATATCTAACCAATCCTAAAGTTTCCTCCTTCTTTCTTTTTCTCTTCCTTCCTCTCTTTCTTTTATTTTGGTAAAAGAAAAATAAAAGAAAAATACTCAATTGTTTTCCTAAATAGTTAGGTCATTTCTCCCTTTTTCATGGATATCTGACCAAATTACCTCTTGGTCACCATCTATTTAGAATATAACTTTCCGTGGGATAAGCTTCTTAACTACATAACACCAGGTCACTGGAAACAACTGCAGAAACAATCTGAAATCTGAAAAGTTTTTCTAAGCTCTCCTTATATAAGTCCAAATTTTTTTAACATAGGTTTAATGATGCAAAGTGATGACTAAATTTTCTCTGAGTCAAGAGGAAAGAGTAATTATCAGGGGTCCTTTTTATAATCAGCACTTTATTTCAAAGCTCTAAGATTTCCCTGAGACATTAAAGGAAAGAAAAAAGGACATCATAACTGTAGCATAACTGGTTAATAAGATGCTAAGCACTGGGATAAGCCTTTCTGTAGTATTATATTTAGTCCATGCTGTAGCAGATCATGACGTCGGTAGATCCCAAGCATAATTCCCCTCTTCCCTATAAGAGGATTATACATTCCGGCCTATTGTCATGTGACTTAAAGTATCTTCTTGCAAGAGGGGTGCACTTTCCTGTCCCACTGACATCAAGTTTGGCCATGTGACTTGCTCTGGCTGGTAACGTGAACAGTGTGGTAGCGTGCGGGTTCTAAGCAGAAGCTTTACTAAGCATTGTTTCTGCCAGCTCTCTCTCTCTCTCCCTCTGCCATGAAAATATGTCCCACATAGGAGCAGCTCCTTTAGTCTAGACTCCAGAATGAGAGAATACAAAAGTCAACATGTAAAGAGAACGAGACGTTCTCTACTGTAAATCACTCAGATTTGAGGATTCTTTCTTACAGTAACATAACCTCAGAAAAGCTGACTGATATGTATGCTGTACAAGATTAGTGACATTATACTCATTTTATAGGGAAGGAAACTGAGGCTCAAGGAGGTTAAGCATTTTTTTCCTAAAAATTTGAGGTTCAGAGTTTGCAAGTAAAAATTCTTTTGAGAGGGACTATCTGTGCCTTGGTTTTCTCATGTGAAAAAAAAAGGGAATTCTTATCTCTTAGAGTTATATATAGAGTTGTTTTGGGGATTAAATGAGTTAATACATGTAAAATACTCAGAACAATGCCTAGCAATAAATATTAATCATTGTTTTCATTACTATCATTGGTTAGGTTTTCTTTGCTTTCAAAAAATCTAACAATATATAAGGGTTATTGTATTATAAAACTGTTCCAGTGACAGTTTTATAATACAATAAAACTGGTAAACTAACTTTTAAAACAATTTTATTGAAGTATAGCTGATTTACAATGTATGTTAACTTTTACTGTACAGCAAAGTGATTCAGTTATACATGTGTGTATATATAGACATATATATATATTCTTTTTCATATTCTTTTCCATAATGGTTTATCACAGGATATTGAATATAGTTCCCTGTGCTATACAGTAGGACCTTGCTATTTATCCATCCTATATATAATAGTTTGCATCAGTTAATCCCAAACCCCCAATTTTTCCCTCCCCTATGATCCCTCCCCCTTGGCAACCACAAGTCTGTTCTCTATATCTGTAAGTCTGTTTTTGTTTCGTAGATATGTTGATTTGTGTCATATTTTAGATTCCACATATAAATGATATCATATGGTATTTGTCTTTCTCTTTCTGACTTGCTTCACATAGTATGATAATCTCTAGGTCCATCCATGTTGCTACATGTAAACCATTTTTTAAAGAAGACAATGGCCATTGACGTTAAAAATGTAAACTACTATTATGAATATACCAAAAAACTGCAAATAATATTCTTTAAAAATCTAGGCCAATCACTGTAGTTAATCAGATGATAGAAATTTATATATGCAAAGAAACAGTCAAGAATCTCCAGCTCGGTGCTAATAGAACTTTCTATATACTAGAAATGTTCTATATCTGTACTATCCACCCATAGTCACTAGCTACATGTGGCTATTAAGTACTTGAAATGTGGCTAGTGAAACAGAAGAACTGATTTTTAAGTTTTATTCAATTTTAATTGTTTGTATTTATATAGTCACATGCATCTAGTGGCTACCATATTGGAGAGCTCAACTCTAGACTCTAGTCTACATATTGGAAATCTTGAGAGCAATGAACTACTCTAATATTCACATTAGGGCAATGGAAACTTCCCATGAAATAAGAAAGCTTGAGGAGGACAAAGTCTAAGCAATAGAATGTTTAGGTGATTGCTGAATAACATAAAGGATCATTTGTACATTATAATGAATTTGTCATAGACTGGTATTCTGTATGCTGTCAATAGCAATTAAGCCAATAAAATAAAGGTGGCCATGATGGCACTATTTTCATGAAACAAAGTTCCTTAGGGGAGCAAAAAACCATTATGATAACATAGCAACAGACCTCCTGGAGCTAGGAATTCCAGTTTCAAAACCTGATTAATGAAAAGCAACACTGTTTTAAGTATCATCTCCGGTGATACCTTCCTAGCCCAAACTATAATCAGTTCTCAAACTGGACCATTTCAATAGCTTGAAAATTGGTGTCTTAATTTCTGCTCTTATCCCATCAATTTCATATGCAGCATTGCTCTCTGTCAGATTAAGATGTTCAAATCACAAATCTTCTCATGTCATACTCTGCTTGAGAGCCATCAATGTCTTATCATTACTGTTAGAAGAAACTCCAATCTTGACTATGACCTATCAATTTCAGTATGATCTGGTTTTTTCTCAGCGCACACCCTCATCTGATGCCCCTCTCTCCCTTCATTTACAACATTCGACATATGCTATACGAGATTAGTGACATTATACTCATTTAGTAGGGAAGGAAACTGAGGCTTAGTTCCATGAGACATCAAATTCTTTCCTTCCCCAGGGCCTCTACACCTGCTGCCCCTTCTTCCAAGGTATTCTTTTCACCCCTTTCTCTTCTGTTAGTTTAGTTAGCTCCTGCTTATCCTTTATGCCTTAGCTTACACATCCTACCACAGAGAGGTCTTCCTCGATCACCACTTTTTTTCTACTTCTCTTTCAACACCCTGCACATTTCCCATGTATCCCCTAAACCAATTGGTGATTCTGTGTTCATTTGCATAACCTCTCTCCCACACGACACTCTACACTCAATGAAACTAGGAAGTATAACTTGCTCTATTTCTGCTTTGTTAATCACTTCATTTTCAGCACTTAGCACACTCAATAAATGTGCATTGAATGACTGAATGAATGAACTTCCTCTTGTCTTGACTACGTCTTGTTTCCCTAAGGTACTTATAACCGCACCCCTCCCCCTCCCCCAGCATCCTCAGTCTTTCTGTCTACACTGGCTTTTCCCTCAGGTTTCAAGCATGCAGTTTCCTCCACTTGATCAGCCTTTTACTGTAGTGCACCTCCTGTCTTTACTACAAACTACCTCCTGTTAGGATGCCACTCCTTGTTCTCATAGCCATGTTTCTACAACCAAATGCCAATTTCCCAAATTTTCTATTTCTTCTCCATCCATTCACAACTTGCTCCTTTCAGCTTTGCTTTCTGCCCCATAATACATAAAAATTACAATTTCAAATTTTAACAGTTTCCTTTAGTTGCCAAAGAAAATAGCATTTTCTGTAATGGAAATCACCCAGAATCTCATCATGTTAGGAATTGACAGTTTTCCATTTTTTTTCTATTTACTTTCAGTTCTTATACATGCATTCATACAGTTGTAAGTAATGAGTTTTTATACTCCAGTATCAAAAGTTGCTACATTATCAATGTCACTTTTATATACAAGGATACCCATTTTTCTGATGTGTTGATCTACTATTCTCCTATAATTAGACTTGTATGAGTTTTCACTTTCTCATTATTTAAAAAAATTGGGGAAGAATATCTTCATCAACTTAATATTTCCCTTTTTAAGATTCTATCCTTAAAATAAATTTTAAGCGTATGGATCAAATCAAAGGATATGACAATATTTATTGTTCGTGAAATGTACTGTCAGATTGCCTTATAAAATATACCATAAATTTTCACTGCAAACTGTTATAATATGGACAAACTAGCTTCACCATATTTTTCCAGTGAGCTTTCCTCAGTCCTAACTCTTCTTAATCTCTGTATTGATTTATTTTGTCTTCCCACTTTGAAAACGCCTCCTCACTTCACACTACGTCATCATGGCTCTTTCTCAGTTTCCTTAGCTTCCTCTACCACAGTCCTCTTTTCTCCTCAGCCTTACATCTTTTCTTACCTCTCTCCCTGCAGAGTCCCTTCTCCTAACTGCATCTTCACTTATGGCCTCAAATATTTATTATAAAGGTGAATCTTGGGAAGTTTTGCAATAATTGTTTTGCTTTATTATTGTTTGTTTGCTTTAAGTGTCTACAGGGAGAGCTTCAATTTTTTAAAACAACTTAAAATTAATTAGGGGTGAATTGTAACTAGAAGTGAAACTAGGGATGCTAAAGCTAAACATAAGAAAGGTGGAGTTAATAAAATAATGTGATCTTAATTGACGGATAAGTGCCGTACGACTAGGGAGGAAGAACTTCAAAATTTTTTTGACACATAATTAAAGAACATATAAAAACAATCTCTGAAATTAGGATATACCATTTGAACTCAGTTCACTAATGTGATATATATGAAAAAAATGCAAAATCCCTTTCCTTTCATAGTGAACAAATTTTGCCTCACCCTGCAAAACAAAGTAACTTAAAGGGGAGAGAAAGGAAACTACTGGAACAAAGATGGGTAGATAAATGCAATGCAATGGATGCTGTTCAAAGGTTAAGATTTGAGAAGAAGGAGGAAGCCTGGGGCTATAGAGTAGTTAAGTCATAGAGACCAAACTCAGGGGAAAGGGGGCTACAGGTTCTAGAACCACATGCCCACTCATCTTTACAGCACATTCAACCTGGAGTGATTTTAAAACATGCCAGATCATAGTTCCCAACCTCCAAGCAGATTCATTCTCTAGAATATGAATACACACACACACACACACACACACCCTATGTAACTAGTAAGGTCTATAGCAGTAAAGTTAGCCCAGAGCAGAGAGGAGAGTTGGATCTCTGCCAGCCCAAATCACATGAAAGGCAAGGCTCCAGGGAAGGTAGATGCTATTAAGGGCCTTGCAGAGGGTCTTGGTCTGCACACAGAGGAAGCATGAGACAGATGTTCAATCAGAATCCTAAACCAGAAAGAGAGAGTGCAGAAGCAAAGGAAATGGAGTCAGCTTTTTACTCTGTTATACACTCTGAATATCACTCCATGATCCATGAGATTTCCCTGCATCTCACCCAAAACTAACTTTTCCTGGCCTAGCTTGAGTCTGTTTCTGCTCCTTGTAATCAAACAATTCCTAAGAAGGATACAAACCAGCAACTTTCATTCACTGAAATATTTTATAGAAAAATATATCACACTATCAAAGAATATTTATGATTGGAAAATGCTTATGATGCAATTGAGAAAAAGTCAAGTATGATTTCAAAAGTGTTTAAAATGCATGTGGGTGTGTACACATGCACACACTCACTTGGAGACCTAGACCATAGTGCAAGAATGGTGATTCCACAGCACAACAGTTAACAGGCATGTTTCCACAGGGGTCACACCATTACTGGCAGTTATGGCATCTATTTTGTTTATATTTTTAACTAAAAACTAAACAATCATTTAAATATTTTATGCCTTGCGCTGTGGAAAGTATTGAGAGACTGAAAATGTGCAGACACTGGAAGACCAAATTTGTATGTTTATGATTGTCACTCAGTTTATCACTCCACTGAACACTGCCTGCCACTGTGCTGATTTTGAACATCACACAGTTTTAAATTATGCTTATTCTGTCATCTATATTTTAATGTATATCTACAATGGACCATTAGTTAAATACAGGCAACCCAAGAAACACTGATGTTAGAATGTAAGTTAATGAGAAACAAATAGATCAAAGAGAGATGCAGAGAGAGAGAAAGAGGTAATATTTCAAATTTGCATCAAGATGATTTCCACAAGATCCATATGTAAAATTCATCTGATCAAGATTGTGTTTCCAAAACAGAGAAAATATTGTGATGATTAAGTCAAGTTGACTTTCATTTATTAGGAATTAAGACTGCCCATCCCCACATTTTTTTCCCCAAATTGTACTTGGACAAATTCTGAAACTTTCTTCCCTTATGTCATCATTTGGAGTCAAGCATGAAAATTATTTTTTAAAAAATGGATTCGTTGCAAAAGGCAACACATGCAAACATTAGGTAATGAAAAAATGTTTTGTCTATTTTCAATATCATACACACAGATTTCAATCTGTATTTTAATGTATATTTGGCCTCAAAACTATTAGGTTATTTAAATATTTATTTGTCAACAAAACATATTTGTTCTTACACAATTGAAGTAAGTTAAAGAACATGTTTCACTTGGGCCACATTGCTTAAGCCAAGTGTCATGTTTTTTCTCTTTTAAAAGAAGGAATTAAATAAGGTGATCTTTTAAGGTCCCTTGCTGCTCTAAAATGCCTTAATTATGAAGAAATAAGACAGATCCAGTGAATTCCTACTTGCCCATATCCCAGATATAACTATATGTATGAGTGTATCTTCCCAAACGCTTTCTCTGTGGTATAAAGAAAATGATCTATGTCTGAGGATGACAGATAACTTTTACCCATCGATGAATCACAAAGAGATCACGGAAAATTCAATGCAAAATCTTTGCTGTATTGTGCAGATTGCAAAATGATTTAAATTAATATTATTTAATTATTATTTTTAACAGAATTTTACATATGCACAAAGTGTGAAACAGCACTGAGAAAACAAAGCAAAATAAGAAAGGCAAGCTCTTGCTCTTCTTTTTTCAAAGTCTGCATCCCTGAAGGAACCCCTCTCAACTCTTTTAGTTAATTCTTTTGTCAAATACCTTCCTATCTCTAAATGATATTCTCTTCTTACTCTGTTTTTTCAGCTATAGGCGTTATTTATTGATTTCTCACTTGGGAAATTATGATTTAGCTCTTTTTTTTTTTTTTTACTAGCAATATCTCTTCCTCACCTAACACGCCACAGATACTCCTCCCTGTGCTCCAACATCTCAAAATTTTACACCACAATAATGGGTGGAAAACTTCTCTGGGTTTACATTGTGACTCTGTAAAACTGTATCCACAGCTAAAATCTTTGTACACTGTGATTTCTTTTACTTTTCTGCATGATAGTCTAGCTTCCTTGGGGCTCATGATTGTCTTATTTTTAATTTGCCTAGTTTTTTTCAGTACCTTTTCAGTACTTCTGATTAATTAAAATCCAAACTTTCTATCAATTATCTTGGTGGTCAGGAGCATTACATATTCATCTCTTTTAAGAAAGCACTCCTTTCTGACCAGATCCCATCTGGACCAAAAGTTCTCACACATAGTTCACAGCCATGACCTTGATCGCTCTCTTGGATTGCATCCCCTGTTTCCCGGATCATACACTAAATATAGGTAGATGATGAAAAGACATAGATAGGTATAGATGAGGATTATAGATATCATGTTACACCTTCTGTGGATAAAAGGTGACAACAATAAAAAATGAGCTACTCTGTAAAGTAGCCCATCATTTTGATACTCAGTGGGTAAATGTTCACTTTTGACCATTTTTTAAAGTGCTAACAGAAGAAATTTACTTCTTAATCATATAAAAAGATACCTTTTTTTAATTTGGGGGAGTGGATTTTATTATAACTAATTTGAAATTCTAACTACAATATTATATAAAATAGAATAATAATACTGATAACTCTTTTTTTCTTCTAGGTACATTTGGATGTTTAAAACCTTAAAACTTTGTATAGCTTCTTATTCAATAATAAGCATAATTCCTGCTCAAGGCAGTATATTGTGTTTCCAGGAGTAGAACCTACACTAGTTTTAACACCACCCAACACAAGAAAAAACTAGGCAAAAAATTGGCAACCACGATATCTAAATAGAAGATCTAATTTTTTTAGTTCCTACAGTCCGTTGAAAAATGGGTATATAGTATTCAGTGCTAGAATTATGCAAGATAGTCCTTTAGGTTTTTCAAAACACCTTGACACATATCATTTGTCATTATAATAACTCTGCAAAATATGTCAAAACTCTATAACTATAGCTATCTCCATCTTATAGATGAGAAAGCTGATTCACAGAAAGAATAACTTACCCATGGTGTCACAGTGAGCCACTGTCAAAACTGGCATCAGGATCCATGGTTCTTGATAGCTAGGCCTGTAACCCTGTTATTGCTCTTACAATGACTATTTGTGCAACTATCTATACACACATACTCGTTTTCCTTTTTTTTTATTTTTCTCTAACTCGCTCATTCTGCTCAATCCCACCTTCCTATACACCTAGGCACAACCTTATACCCCATTCACTATCCCCAGGGAACCAATTTTAACAGTTATCTTTCCACACATTACTCCATGCTGATAGAAATACTGACATATGCATTCATGCGCCCACTCACCCACCCAAACACACCCATAGGTATCCAGGAGAATTTGACATCATTAGGTTTACAAAATGAGGTTATATTATAAATGCTTCTGTGAAGTTTGCTTTCACAGTTAATATACTTTGGAAATTCCTCCAAATCAATTCACTTTTAGTGGCTGTGTAGTATTTCAAGGTATTGATCTGCCACTGTTTTTCAACCATTCCTCCATTTATGGGCATTCCCTTAATTGTTCATTTTTTATTACCTTGAAGCCATGATGCCCCATTTGTGGGCTATTAATATTTGCAGTCATTAGTATTTTAAAGACAATATTGGTTCTGAATCCAAATTAATCTTGATAAATTATAATAGTCTCCATAGAGTTATAAAAGAACTCAAGAGTCTTTATGTTTGGCAAATGTAGCATTTACTATTTTACTATTTTTTCAGAATTTCTTAAACTTTAGGAAATAAGGAAATTAATCATTTGGAATGAAATATATGACTGTATATAACCTAATGCTTAAGTATGTGGACCTGGGCTACATGTGTACATGTGTGGGCTACGATATATTAGCAGCTGTAGACCAAAAATTTGTGTCCCTCCAAAATTCATATGTTGAAACCTAATCCACAATGTGATGGCATTAGGATTTGAGGCCTTTGGAAGGCACTTTATTAGTGCCCTTATAAGAGAGATCCCAGAGAGCTCCCTCACCCCTTCAGTTGTGAGAGTATAGTAAGAAGGTGGCCATCTATGAACCAAGTTGCCAACCCTCTTTAGACATCAAGACTGCCAATCCTTTGAGCTTGGACTTCCTGGACTCTGGGAGTGTGAAAAATAAATTTCTGTTCTTTATAATCTACCTAGTCTATGGTATTTTATTAGAGCAGCCCACACAGACTGAGACACTAGCAAGGTGACCTAGGACCAATTTCTTAAGCTTTCTGTGCTTCAAACTGAGGATAACATTTTTTTCCTCATAGGACTGTGGACAGAAAGGTAAATGTAACTTTAGTACATGCAAGCTATGGAGAATCATGCCCAAGACACAGTAAACCCTCAATGAGTAAGTGATAATCGTTGCCAGTGTTATTGATGATTCCATTGTAAGTACCTCAATTTTTATGTGCCATTTTTAGCTAAAGAAAATTCCAGCAAAATTGCTTACCATTGTTTAGAGTGACTAGAGATATTTTTCAAAGTCTCCTCTAATTTTATGCGCTGGGAAAGAACTTTCAACATTCAAAATAGCTTATAATTAAAAGTCCATAAAATGGCTTCCCTTACAGCTTCATGAAGAAAAGTGAAATTCCCAAAGAGGTTGTAAGTTTTCAGCACTCACACTAGAAATCGAGAAATAGTCATAAGTACTTCCTTGACAGGTTGGCTGTGGCTGCCAACAGCCCAAGGAGCAGACATGTTGTTTATACGAGTTGCCATCCAGCAAATGGAAATTCAGCTGGAGGACTGTTCTTTTCTGTCCCTGAATTTCATATGTTTCAGGATAATAGTTGCTTTGAATATATGAAGCCACTGCTAGAACGTGTAATTCAATAAAATAGTTCAAACATTTGCATGACAAGTGTAGTAAAAGAAATTCCAGTAAGGAAGAAAAAAAATCTTTTTTGAGGTTGACCGTCTAGAATTTGCCAACTTTTAAAAATGTGCGGTGAACAAAAGACATATCGAATTCCATACCACTAATGAGAAGAAACTTGCGATTCAATAACTGAGTTGAATAAAATATTTCTTCCATATATAAAGTAATGAAGTCATCCAAGATACATCTTTCAAGCCCCACAGCAAGAACACACAAAAATTTGGACAACGCCATGGTTCTTTTTTTCCCATGGTACTTGAATGTCCTTTCTATGTGCCTTTCTGTGTGCTCAAGAAGTATTACTCAAACTTGATAATGTGTTTTTAGTTGGAAGCTTTTCAGACACAGAGAAGGGCAGGCACTGATCACCAATCAAGATTCTCAGGTTCAAGCTCACTGCCTCTCACTTAGCACTCTGTCTGCCAACCAGAAAATAATTTGTTTGAGCCACTAGGGCTTACAGTTATTTATCCTTTATCCTTGATTTTTCAGCGAGGCCCCACCACCACCAGTGACCCTTACTAAAAGCAGATAGCACTGGAGAAGGACAAAATTCTGATGCTGTGCTTACTTTTAGCAACTGTAGTAAAGCTTTTCCAGGGCTGGCCCTTGATCCAGCAGCTCATGTAGGCTCAGCATTCGGCAGTGCAAGTCCGCTTTAATCTAATTCTCACTTCATTTTCCCCCCGGCTTTCTCTTTAGGACAAGTCTCAGGGAAGAAAAGAAAAAAAAGGAAGAAAAAAGAAAGAAAGAAAGAAAGAAAGAAAGAAAGAAAGAAAGAAAGAAAGAAAGAAAGAAAGAAAGAAAGAAAGAAAGAAAGAAAGAAAGAAAGAAAGAAAGAAAGAGAAAAAAATGAAGTCACGGGCTTGGCGTGTCATAATACAAAAATACACTGCTAATTACCGCGGTTGTAATTCTTGATCCAGCCAAAAGGCAGGCACACAATTATTTTACTGGGGGCAGTCTCTGTTTAACCCCTGCTTCGTTTCGCTACCTCTTCAGCACGTACCCTCTTCTTCAACAGCCGTTATCTCCTGATGGTAATAACTGACTCGCTGCCCAAGAAAAAGAATCCCATGGGAAGCATCCAGGTAAGGAGCTCCTGAGCCGATGCCCCAAACGGGTCTGGGATGGATCGTGACTTATCAGGAATAAAACAAGGAGACTCCACAGATTTCATTCGGGCTTTATAAGAGACTTAATGATGTTTAGAATCACAGAAGTGGACATAAGATGATGGAAATTTGGTTCCTTTTCAGCCAAATGAGCTTTTCTAAAATCCGTAAATGTTTTAGGTCTTCTTCATGTTACAGCTAATTTTTTTTTGAATGGACACATGGCATTTGGTTCAGAAGAGTTGATACTGCACTTGGGAGAGTCCTTCACGTGTGTTCAATCTATTTATATATTTTATATGAATTTATGATCCATTACAAGGAAATGCCACTATCAACCATAACAAAGCATGATGTTAATGATTTGCTGAATAAGAAACACCTACTAAGTGTAATTTTTACTGTGATTTAGCAGGAAAGTGTATTAGGGACTATTTTTACATTTAAATTGTCCATGCTTGAAATTGAACAGAGAAGGACAAATATCATATGATATCACTTATTTGTGGCATCTTAAAAAATGATATAGATGAACTTATTTACAAAACAGAAATAGACTCACAGGCATAGAAAGCAAACTTATGGTTACCAAAGGGGAAAGGGGTTGGGGGGATAAATTAGGAATTTGGGATTAACAGATACATGCCACTATATATAAAATAAATAAACAACAAGGACCTAGTATATAGCACAGGGAACTATATTCAATATCTTGTAATAACTTACAATGGAAAATAATCTAAAAAAGAATAACTATATAACATATATATGTACATGTATATCTATAACTGAATCATTTTGCTGTACACCTGAAACATTATAAATCAGCTATATTTCAATTAAAAATAAATTTAAAAAACAGGCAATGCCTGTTCTATCTGATTTATCCAAAGATTTTTTTTAAAATAATCTTCTCTTTGAGTTAAGAATTATCTGAATTGCCATATGAGTAGAAGTGAGGGGGCAAGAAAAATCCTCCAAATACAGCATATCTCTGTTTATACATATATATGTATATGTACATGTGTGTATATATATATATATATTTTTAGAAAGAGATATAGATGTATATATCAGAAATAAACCTATGTTGCCTCCACCTTGGTCCAAGGCACCACCATCTTGGGCCTAACTTAATATCATGGTCTCACAGCTTCTACCCTGGCCACTCTGTCTAGTCTCAACACAAGGCAAGGTGTGGAATTTGCAGGAACCAGTGAACACTCAAAAAGCAGGAAAAAAGCACCATTGGAGATATGAAAATATAATTTTTTTCCTTTCCTTCATGGTCCTTCTCTTTCAAGTTGTCATGGTGTTCTGTTAGTTTTCTGTTTGCTTTGCTTTTGTTTGTTTTTGAATTTAATATCATGCTTCTGGGGAAACATACTTGCTGGGTGACTATAAGCCCTCACAGTTCAAAGGGGCCAGAAGAGGAGATTTTATGAAACCTATAAAAGCACCCACAGGCGAGATTGCAGAATGCAGACAGCTGCGTGCTGGAGGATGGAGAGACCAAGGAGCAAAAGACCAGGAGAGGAGAGGAGCAGAGCTGTTGAGTCATATATTCCATCTGGCATTCTGCTTTCTGAACTGAGATTTTGCTTATGATTTAAAGTAACTACCACACTTTCTTTTACTTAAGGGTTAGGGTTAGAATTAGGGTTAGGGTGACCCAAAAAGTCATAGAATCTGCCAGAGTTCACGTCTAAAAACTGGGATAATTAGAGAAATCAAAAATCATGTTCCAACTACATCTTACAAGTCATGATTATTTATGGCTGATTGCCTGTGATTATCTGATGCTTAGAAAGGAATGCAGCATAATGGAAAAAACAAGGACTTCCAAATCCAATAGACTAACGTTCAAATCCTTGCTCTACCTTAATTACTTATACAACTTTAGACAATCCATTTAGCTACAGCTTTCACTTTCCTTCTCAGTAAAATGGTGAATCTGAAACTATGACTCATACTTAGTTATTCCTTCCGTATCTAGCGCAGTGTCTGAAATAAAATAGAGATTGCATAAGTAAATATTTATACATTTATAAGTGAAAGAAAAAATAAGTGAAAGAATGAAACTAAAATAAGAAGACTGAACCTGGCTTCCCCATCCATAAATATTAATGATTTTAATTGCTTGCTGTGGCCGTAGATAGATAAGTAAGTAGGTAGGTAAGATGGATGGAGCAAATAGACTCCAAAAATAACTAAAAGCAACTATAAATTTTAGCCAAATTTTAAAAACGCCAAAACATCTTAAATAAAAAAAAGGTAACACTACTCAAAGATGTGTAAGGGCCATTATATACTAAGGAATCTGTCATGAGTACTCATCTCCTAATCTTTTTCTTCCTGTAAACTGAGAAAAGTCCATATTCATGTAATTTCAAAACCTTAGAGATTCGGTTTTCTATAGATTGTAAACGTAGTCTGAAAAACAGTGAAAATGATTAAACCCCTAGAAAGTAATTATTAAAGAGAAAGATTCATTTTCCGTAGATAAGAAATGGCTTTTTGAAAACATGATGTCTTCATAAAGGTGAAAGCATTTGGAATAGGATAGATAACGATTTTTATTATATAACTTTATTACAGAACTTTTATGACTAAAAAATTGTATTACCAGACTTTACCTGGAAACATTTAAGAATATGTTTGCATATTCAAATGCCCACAGAGTTGGGTGAGGATCCCCAGTGAGTGCATTAGTAGGAAAAAGCACTAAGGAATGGTCCGAATCACTGTAAACCAGAAAATGCATTCCTTCCCTACACAGTCAGCTGCAAAGGAGCTCTGGATAATTGTACCCTGGGGGAACTTGAGTCCATATTTCCTAGAACTTCCCATTTTTTAGAAGAATCCTGAAATTAAAAACTTTATCTGAAATTTCTCAAGTTTTAAATATTAGCAATAAAAAAAAATCAAAATAGAAACCCACTTGTGTGGGTGGCCAAACAAAACAAGCTTTGTCCTGAGTATGGCCGAAGCTCTTAAAGTTGTTGCTTTATTTCATTTGT
This sequence comes from Hippopotamus amphibius kiboko, assembly GCF_030028045.1. Lineage (NCBI taxonomy): Eukaryota > Metazoa > Chordata > Mammalia > Artiodactyla > Hippopotamidae > Hippopotamus > Hippopotamus amphibius. The sequence goes on from NC_080198.1 coordinate 83,817,635, forward strand.
TTTCAGTTAAATATTAGTGGTGTCCAAAGGGGAGAGAGTTTAAAATAATCATTCACAAGTCTATTTCCAACCATCATGTTAGATTTTCAAAGATATTTGTACAGAGAACATCACTGATAAATGAACATTTTCCTTCCTTCTTTCTCTCTCTCTGTTTCTCTTCTTTTTTCTTTTTTTTCACTAGTTGGCTTTTGTTCCAAGTTCCTGCTAATTTCAATGCTGGTAAACTTGGTTCCATCAAAAGTGTGCCTAGAGGATCATTAATCCTTTGAGCTCAAGGCTTCCACAGTCTGCCCCTTTGCTTCCTTTCCTTTATGATTATACCCTGATCTTGGCCCTGTAGGGAGATAAGTAGGAAATAAACAAGGAAGACAAACTCAACCAAATCAAGAGGATGTCCTGAATAAGTTTCTCACTACATATTCTTTTTTATTAGAGTGTCACCTAATCATGAGTGTGTGTGTGTGTGTGTGTGTGTTTCTGTGAGTGTTAAAGGGAGAGATGAGAAAATCTGGGCAGAAGAGGGACACATTCATGGCCCATCCAAAACACTAGCCCCATGGAGAGATGAAATACCAACCACTGGCCCTCAGAGAGAAAGAATAAAAAAGAAAGAGAGATAAGCCTTTTCCCCAATTTTATCAATTCTGTTTAAATCTTTTTGTTTCTCTTACAGAAACCCTCTGTCATTAAGATCACCCCTTGAGTCTTTGATTCATATCAGAGCTCCTCTTCTTGAAGGATGTCTTTGGAACAAGAAGAGGAGAAAAGAAAGAAAGAGCTTTGGATGCTACCTAATGATCTGGGCAATGTTAGGCATAGTAACTGTCACTGTGAAGATCCCTAGAATGTTAGACCAGCTAGCTAGAGGGGTCACCACCACCACCACATCCCCACCAGCAGCTCAATCAGGTAAGAGAGGACATCTACTGTCTAAATGTGCCCCCTTCTGAGGTGCCAGATGTACCAGGCATTCTCTTGAGGACACTGCCATCCTGTGATTCCATCCCAGCAGTATTCCCCACATGTAACACTTCCCCACTTATAGTATTTGCTTTTCTTAGTCCTTTGAAAAAATTATATAGGGAAAGCATTGCACGTTTGCAATTAAATGGGTTTGCAAGAGATTTATTCAGAGGCAAATGTGAAATGATGTTCATGTACTATGATTGTATATTCACTAAAACAACACCCATACACATTCCCCAAAAAGAAAAAAAAAAGTACTTTCTAGAATGAAAACCAAGATTCTTCATTAATAGAGTATTGTAGACAAAGTAGACTGAACTTTTGGAAAAAGGGGGTAAAGTGTAAGAAAATAAAGCAAAGGGGATGACACATGATTTTTTTCATTTAAGTTAAAATGCCTTTGCTTCTGAATTAAGCACAAAGAAATTTCAGATCAGAAAAAAGGCACAAAGAAATTTTTTAGATCAGAAAAAAGGTTGTGTGCTGCTTAGTTTACTTCCTTATAAGTATGTAACTGATAAATGTTTGCTGGTTAATTTCTGGAAGCGAGCATTATACTAGATAATCTACTATAGAGAGAACTTGTAAAATATGGCTCTTTCCCACAAAACGCTTACAATCTAGTTAGGGCAATAAGAACAAGTCATGAATCATAAACTTTTTAGAGCCAATGAAAGATCAGCAGGAAATTCCAGAGTGGCTGGGTCCTAGAGTTACAGAGCTAGTAGAAAATGGGGCTAGAACCCAGCCTCTTCAACCCTGAGGCCTTCTTCTGTAAGTGTGGTATAAAATTATCCATGCTATGAATTGGAAAAGTTCAGTTTCATGGAGAAATAGAGCTTTTGTTAGGTCTTAAAGGATTTATCAGAGGCTCATATCCTGAGGGGTGGGGATAGGGACAAAAATGACATCAGATCTTTGGATGCCCTAAGATTGCACGCAAAATTTTAAGTATAATTGAGTTTTCTGGAAAATGATTGTTGCTTTTATCAAAGCCTCAAAGGAGGTCTTGATGCAAAAAAGAAAAAACTTAAGAATTTTAAAGCAGAGAACTGTAGACAGATGTGAGAAGGGAAGACGAGTCACTTGACATTGACAACAGCAATAAGAGCAAGAGGACACAAAAGAGCAGAGCACATCGTAAGTGTTGAGGGGCAAGAAAAGTTAAGTTCACTAGAGAGAGGCCAGATTATAGAGGGTCTGCAAAGTCCAGAGGGGGAGGTTAGTATCAGTGAAGTAGAAAATCTCCAATCAGTTCAATTCTCCTATTAGTATAAGCCTGTACATACCTGACAACTTTGATAACTAAAGGGAGATGTTCTGAATGCATTAGGTGTGAAAGAGACTCTGATACACACAGTTTTCACCCTACCGCAACATGATTACCTACAGGCTTCAGCAAGTCATTTCTTTATGTTTCAGTTTAATAATTTTAATTTCTACATTGCCCTCAGAGTGCAACCAACACAAAAACATGCCTGGTCCTACAAACCAAATTAGTAGAGAATCAAGTTATAAAGCATGGGTCTGCCTCTGTACACAAGTGTAAACTACTCCTATTTAAATAGGCTAGAGATGAGATGGTCTATGTGCTGACACCAGTTTCAGGACAAGCGCTCCTGGGGAAACATTTCAGTACCATTTACTTGCCATCTATTTAAATATTTAGTAAATTAATTCTTTTCCCCCACTAACAGCTAATAATTCACCTAGGAATGAGCTTTCTTGTTTGACTTAGAGGGTTTCCCTCCCACTGATCCCCCACCCTGCCTTTGGCCAAGTTCTGGTTAACGCAGGGCTCTTCCACACTGCTTCAACAATGACATGCCCTGACTACCATGTTTGCTGACAAATGTCAATCAAAGTGTCTCAGAGCTATCCCACCCTGTCAGCCATCATCTGAACCACACTTTCCCAGGAACGCCTAAGCATGGCATCTTTGTTCTGTTTTCAGATAAACAGATCCAATTCCTCAACAAACAGACTGCTACAGTCCTTTTGATAACAGTGTAATAATTCAAAACAAATGATTCTCGGCTTTGATGATAGCACTTTTATGGGTCATGAAGAAATCCTCCCACCAACATCTGTTTGATTTTATCTACTTGAACTTTATCCTCCAGTTGAAGATTTATAAGCTGAAATCATCCCAGCCTATTAAAGTCAAACTAATGTTCAAGCACTAAGCGGAGAATGAAAGTGCATTTCCTAGCCATCTACCTTTTGAAAAGCTGTTGGGAGCAAAAGAATATCAAGAGTTTGGAGGATTTTGTGTTTGGCTGAATCTGAGACAAGTCTCCGAAGGCAGGGACCTTAGGAATCCAATTTATGCATTTTAGGAAAAGTAAGTTATTTACAGAATTGTTATTTTAAAAGACAACTTGAATATAGAGGTTGTTTACATTAAAGTCTGTTTTCTTAGTAAAACCCCTTAGTAAAACCCCTACGGGTCAGGAAAATGCAATCCAGATTTTTCTCTCTCTTTTTTTCCTCTTCCTTAATTTCCTTATAGATTACAAATTTTTAAATGACAGCTCAAATATACTTTAAACTCATTACCCCCAAACACAAAAGATGTCAGTGATTTTAATTTGATGAATGGAAAGGCAAGGGTGCAATAGACCGGGAGTCAGGAATCCTGAGTTCAGATCACAAATCCTCCATTAGCTCACTAATTCAGTCAAGCAAGAGCCAGGTCCGGGTGTGTGTATGTGTGTATACACTTGTGCATGTGTGTTGTGGGGGAGGAGCATGCAAGCTTGAAAGCACTTCGCTCTATGAACTTAAAACTTTCTTTCTCAATGTGTGGAGTGAAGATCACACTTATTTTCTGGTTTTACCCACTTTCAACTTTACCCACCTCTCATTTCTTTGCTTTCCTTCCAGATTTTTAGATGTGTTCATCTCCTCTCTCCTCTCTTCTCCTCACTCTCTTTTTCTCTCTTCTTGAACACTTGGCAGTCTACCTGGACTCCTTCTCCATCCAGTAGTCACGGACTGGTACTATGAGTGAGTGCGGAACAGGTTTTACAAACTAATTCACATACTTAATTTCAAATTAGCAATATTTTGGATGCAACTAGAAAAAAACTCTGAAAGAACTTTTTAAAGTATTAAATCTTCCTTCATTTTACAGGTAAGGATACTGTGACACAAGTAGTCAATAACTTAACCAAAGATATGGATAGATCATTTATTCATTCAATAAATATTTATGAAGTAAGTATTAGGCACCCAGCATATTACCAAGTACTAGAAACATACTGATAAAGAAACATAGATTCTGTTTCCAATCTTATAAAATGTATAGTCTCTAGTGGGGAGGGAGGTGAGAAGTAACTGCTATTACTATAGTAATTAACCACACCAACATATTTAAGAGTGCTACCAAGACAAGTGCCACATAGAGGGCAATGAAAATCTCAAAGTAGGAAATTTAATGATGTAAGGGATGATTTCTCTGAGGAACTGATGCAAGCTGAGACCTGAAAAATGAGCTGGAATTCACAAGGCAAAGAAGAGAAAGAAGAGTGTCCCAAACAGAGGGAAAGCCAGTGCAAAAGCCCTGTGGCAGCCAAAATGCGAGTGACCAAAAGATAGGTGATTTCATTTGGCTTCAACAGAGAAAGAAGAATGGGCAACGGGAAGCTGGAGGGGTCAGTAGCAGACAGCACGTGGTGGTGCCTTCCAGTACTGTCTAAGATCCCTCCCCACCCTCCATTTATCTGAAGATTAATAGAGTTTTATGCAGGGAAGTGGAGGTAGATGTACATTTTGAATTTACATTTACATTTGCTGTAGTGTGCCCACGGAGTGATTATTCACAGACCAATCAGAAGACATGAGCCCAGGCAAGAGACAATGGCATCCTGGACTAGGGGGGAGGCAGCAGAGATGGAGATAAACTGGCAGATTGGAAATATTACAGGGGTAACATCCACAGGATCAGTGATGGATTGAATGGGGGGGGTGGGGTTAAAAAGATGAGGGTGTAAAGGACAACTTTGAGGTTTCTGAGCTACAGCACTGGGTGGATGCTAGTGCTGTTGCTGAGATAGGAAACACTGAACGATGACCGGGTCTGAGAGGAGATCATGAGTTCAGTCTCACACAGGCTGATTTTGAGGTGTCTTTGAAACATCCAAGAGAGGATGTCAAGTCAGTACAAGAACCAGATCTGGACTCTAAGACTTCTAGGTCTTTCCAGTAAACTCCTACAGCTATTACACCATGTTCATTCCCAGAATAACTGTATGTCTTCTTTGGTTTTAGTCTGTTTATAGGTTACAACGCTCAGGATAAATGATGGGTAATATGGGTCAACTGATGATGAACTTTAGGGCTTAAATAAAGCATAGTGTTTGCTTAGGCCAGTAATTCTTTAAAAACATTAATAAGAAACATAACACTTAAGTAGGCTGCATTTTGGGGAAATGATTTAGCGAATTTGCTGCAGAACTTGGAATTAATCACTGGTAACTGGCAAAAAATTCAAGTGATCTGATTTCTATCTTTCAGTAATTAAATTATTTATTCAACGGCTCCTAGAAATGGGACCTTTAGCAAATAAATTGCACATGTTGGCATCTACGTTTTTTTTACACGCATAGCTCATCTGTCAAAATAACTAATATTCAAATATTAAAATTGCATTTACAGATTTAGGAATTCCTGTTATATTTGGTAGAAGATACCAAATCTAAATCTAAACTGCCACATACCACTACAAAGCCATTCAACTATTTTGACCCTGGTTTCCTTTTACATTAAAATAAAGTTTTTTTCATAATTATTAAAGACCTAAAGATCATGTCATTAAAGCTGTGTGCTCCTGGGATGCACTCGCCACTTAACATCAGTGTCTGGCACTAATAATCACCAGACACATCTCTTATCAGAGTTGCTGACTCTCTGCTATCTAGTATTTATTGGAAAAATATGAACATGTGTCATTCTTAAAATTTAAATTCTCCTCACATTGTTGAAGAGAAATCAATATATACTGTCATAGATACAATTTTGGGGAGGGTCAGATATTATATATAATATATACATACACGACTGTCTGATTTCATTTTGCCCTAAATAGCATCTGAGGCTCTTTACACGAAAAGTCTTTTGCCACCAGAGGAGGAGATGAGCCTGAAGATTAGCACAGGCTCTGATCCTTGTCAGTGCACCCTGCCCCCTTTTGAGGAAAACCCTTGTAAAAAAGCTCTGTCTCTCTAAATTACAAACATGCTCATATACACTTATGGTTTACAGCAAATAAAACTTCTGGGGTCAAACCTAAAACAAAATTTATGATGACTGGAAAAATACAGAAGAAAGGAATAAGTTACACACAAATAGTATAGATCAGTGCCCCCAAGAATATGACTAAAACCAAAATTTTAAGGGGCCTTATGTTGATTTATTACCTTTCTTTATTGTTACCTGAGAGCAATTTATTTAACCTTAATGTGCTTCAGGTTTCCAAATTCTAAAATGTAAGTAATATTGTGGTTGTCAGCCCAACCAACAATATTACATTTATTTTCAATTTCCCTTCCCCATGAAGTTTTATGCAAAGTTTTATGCTTTCTCGTGGGTCAGCAGTGAACAAGAACAAAAAAGCAATCCTCTTCCTAGGGAAATGCCTTTGTGTCTTCACACACTTGAGAGGAAGCAGGGAGAGGAAGACTCCCTGCTCTCAGATTTTTTTTTTAACCTCTAAAATAAATTTTAGCCTCAATTTGTGAAGATTCAATTAGTTTAGGGTTCTGACCTACTTGGATTAGTCTAGTTGATGTTTACTGTGGGCGTTTCTCAATCAGTGCTACTTCATAAGCTGCAAATGCTTGCCCTGAGCAGTGAGGGAACCAGGGCTAGAGAGCATTCTGGGTATCAGGGACAATCTCAAACGTTGAACTTGATGTTTAATCCCAGTTTGATAGTATAGACATAATATCAACTTGAAATCAACTTGAAAGAGAACATTTATCTGATGAACTTTCAAAGTAGCAGAAATTTAAGTGGCACTTTTCTCCTCTCACCTAACAAGTTCTAGCCTGCATTCGACTGAGAAAAAGGATTTTTATGGAAAATGAATTCAGTAATACGTGTGGATCAACAACACAAGCCTAGATTTAACACACCTTCCCTCTGAATTTACTTAGTGTGAGATTTACCAGATGAATGTAAAGAATTCCCAAATTGAGTGCATCTGATCTGAACAGTTCTGAGGAAACTTTTAAAAATAGCTGATTTCAGAAGCCAGAATATTTTTATTTATATTTATTTATTTGCATGTGGTTTGGCTTAATAGTTCACTACTCTTTCGTATTTATACCCCTGACTTCCCAAGCAATGAACTAAGCTACTTCATTAATACATAAAGGAAGGTTTTGAGTGCTCTTGAAACTTTGTCTATAAGAATTTTTATAACAGCTTCAAGTTCTATGTTTTATATATATATCAATTATAATTTTTGCTGGACAATACAGGAGATGAAATAAGAAATGCAAGAAAGAATAGAAGGATTCTTTGGAATGCAGGTGCTACTATTAAAGGTTTGGGTTTTTATGACTCCCTTTGGCCCTTTTTATTATAGATATTTTGATCTGAAGTCTTTCTTCTCAGAATAAATTCCCCAAACCAATTTAGTGACTACCCACAAAAGTAGACATTATTTTTGAGCTTTTCTTCAATCTTGCTTCAGCTGAGTAAGCATGAAAATCATCTTAAATGGATAGGCTGTTTACATGCTGGTGATTCACCAATTCTGTTTTTTACTGAGTGGTCAGACTAGTCCCAGGGACAGGTTTGAATGAATCCATCAGTCCACTTGACTTGACATGTATAATAATAAAAATGCCGCATGATGGGCTGAGGTTAAGGAGGCAAGCCATGGCTTTGGAACCAAGTCCTTTTCCATGCAAAATTCTCTTGACCACCTGGAATTTGAACTCATGACCTTGGCCTCAAGAACAGTATTTTCTAACAAAGTGAGCAGCTCAGATTAATTATATAAATATTCACCCAGTATCAAGCAAGTGTGTGTTCGTGTGTGTGTATGTAAATATACAAATCCTTAAAATTCTTGTATTGAAAAGGACTGTTTGGCCATATTCTTTTACTCTGAAGATTTTCTGTGCAGAAATCATTTTAACAACAACGATAACAAAAGAGAGGAGCAGAATTGCTGTTCTGATATAATTACTCTTTCATTCATGCTCTCTCATGTCCTGTGGATTTGCTTTAAATCTGCTAGACTTGTGAGGGCTAATGTCTAAATGAGATACATGGAGAAACAAAAACACGTAGTCACATGTTGCATAGTCCATCACTGCCTTCAAACCTTTGGAACAGGATGAATATTTTTTTCTTTTTATTCTTAAAAGTATAATTCGTTTGAAAACCAAAGTCTTAAACAGAAGTGTCCATCTTTTAGTATATAGCAATATTACAAATATGTCTGAAGTTAAATGAATACATGAGTATTAACTGCAAACTCAATAAGCATAGAAATTGCAAGACTTGGTCTGAAACAGTATGTGGTCCTCTATATAATGAAAATACCGTTTAGACCAAAACCTGAAATAGTATCTTTCCTCATCTGAACTAACAATATGGTTTCTGAAAAGTTGCCACAGATGGAAAAAAATGCGTAATGACAGCAATAAATAACACAAATATCTGTTGCTAATATCCTATATGGAGCAGTATGAAACACTGACATCACTTAGAGGTTTACCAACCTTATTACTCTACTCTGTCATGCTTTATTTGTCAACTGAGAGTACTTAAAACTTTCTACATATTTTTCTTATCTACATGCCTATCCTCAAGTATAATATTTATGGAACGTGCAGTATATATTACATATAATTAATGGCATTATCATTTTGTTCAAACATTCCACTCATGAAGCAGCTTTATTCATTATACGAATTATTTAAATTTTTTATTAGCATTTTCCAGAAGAATCTCTGAACGTCACGGAATTTTAGATTCAAATCAGAGAGTGTTGGATTTTTGCATATGTTCAGGATATTCTCTCTCCAGGGCAATACAGTAGCAAAACCACACTGGGCTTCAAGTCAAGAGACCTGAGCCCTAGGACTTGCTTGGCCATTTCCTGCTTGCGTCATCACTGAGTTTATGTAAAGCGCAGTAAATGATGTCCCTACGCACTACATGAGCTCTGAACCAAATAAAAGAGCTATAGACTTCAAGCAGAAGGAGGGCAAAATACCGCTTTCCTTACTCATAAGGTTGCTATTAGAGAATGTGACATATACCTGCAGACAAATAGGCTTCCTAGGTCTAAACCTCTGAATAGGACAGTTTACCCACCCACTGACAGACAGCTGGACAATTATAAGCCTCTCCAAGTGGAGACTGCTTCTCTAAGCTGTGGCATTAAGAAGGAGAGCAAAATGTGTGCTTTCTGTGCATCGGAAGATTCTGAAAGGAGAGAACGGAAGAGGCTCCACACCCCCTCGCCCCCATTGAATCTGGGACTGGCTTTGGTCAATAGAGTGTTATAGACGGAATATTATACGTTCTGAACCTAGACCCCAATTTGTACCGCATTTCCATTCTTGCCCTCTTTCAGTGTTGCCACCATGTAGTGAAACCCAGGCCAGAACTTCAGAAGCAGCCCCTGAGCGGCAGGCCACCCCTCTCCAGGACTGTCCGATAGGCACCCTTGGCCTGGAACATTCCTCTTTATGGAAGCCTGGTGCTGGGTCGTTCCCTGGCCCCAGATTCTTCTTCCTTTTTAGGAGAAGCTTTCCTCTGTTGTGGGCACGCAGTGAACTTCCTTGCATTGCTTAAGCATGTGCCTCATATGGCACCTGGCCAGCCCCATCATTACATCTGTCCCCCCCCCCGCCCGGCCGGAAGGGAGCAGGGTCTTTGCCTGCAGCGAGAGATGGGTGGCGCAGCCCCTGCCCTGTGTGGGCTATCGGGAGGGACCCGCTGGCTGTGCAAGTGAGGCGCACGCTGTAGATGGCCGCAGAGCAAGTGGAGTTTGGTCCAACCAGTGGCTTGTGTGTGGAATCATTCTAGGGGAGTCCGAACCCCTTACAAGAAGCAGCGGGGCATGGACTGTGGGTGAGCACGGTGATGATGTTTGCCATCTCATGCATTGGCAACCCTCACCTGGGACTGGTAGCTAGACTTTCCTTCTCTACAACCAGCCTTTTTGAGATGAGAGACCAAGGGGAGAGAGAGAATCTCAGCAGACAGTCAGCACCAAGCCCCAGGCATGTGACTGAGGCCATTTTAGACCATTCAGCCCCAGCCTATCCATCCTCTGACTATAACAGCATGAAGGACTCCAGCAAGACCAATAGAAGAACCGTCCAGCTGAAACCAGGACAATTTGTTAGCCTTAAATTTTTTTAAGCACATAAAATGGTGATTGTCCTCAAGTCATTAAATTGTGGAATAGTTTACCCAGTAAGATACAGAAATGTGCACTGAAAATAGGGTGTTACCATTAAGAAAAATGCCTAAAGTATGTGGCAGTGACTTCGGGTTTGGGTGGAAAGCAAAAGACAGAAAACAAGAGGAACTTCATGGAGGCTATAAAGGTAGTGAAGAAACTGCTATTAGGAGACTGGGAAAATAGGCCACCTCTATTTTACAGTGACAGAACCACCAGCAAACATATGACTGCAGTAACTTAGAAGACAGAAAACATACCGGTAGTGGGTGAGATGGTGGTCCACCAAAAAAGATATGTCCATATTCTAAACCCCAAAATCTATGAATGTGACTTTATTTAGGAAAAGGGTCCTTGCAGATAGAAGCCAATGATCTGGAGATGATTAAGGGGAAGGAATGTGAAAAATCACATTGCAGTGGTAAGGGTCCTTACTAGAGAAGAGCAGAAGGCATGTGAAGATGGAGGCAAAGCCTGGAGTTCTGAGGCTACAAGTCAAATTGTGCCTGGAGCCCCCAGAAGCTGCAAGAGCCAAGGAAGTGTCCTTCCCTAGAGCCTTTGGAGGGAGGATGGCCAGGCTGCCACCTTGAGTTCAGACATCTGGCCTCCAGAACTGTGAAAGAATGATATTTTGTTGTTTTAAACCACCAAGGAAACTAATACAGCAGCTAACCCCCTCAAGTGGGCGGGTAGAGCAAAGCCGGAAGTAAGGCACCAAAAGAAGTCGCCTCCCAGTGGAAGGAACACCCAAGAGAGGGAAAGAAGTGCTATCTCACGACAGAAACAAGTCATAGACCACCTTCCACATTTGCTCCCACGTCTTTAAAGTTATGAATTGGAATTTTGCTTCTCTAACTCCCTAGTGTCAGTTTTAAAATTCTGTGGTCCTAGAATTTAAATCAGTTACCTAGGTTACATTTGTAAATTCCTTTACGTAAGTGCACATCTTTTAAAACAGTTCTTTCAAATTTATATTTTTAGTAACTTTTAGTTGCTCTCTACCTGAACATTTCTGTTCATTCTAGCCAGCTCTTTGCTTTTAGATAAAAATATGAAAACACAATGGGATGTGAGCAGTTTCATAATTAATCAGTATAATTCCTCTTCCAATTCATCTATTGCATTTCAGAATTTCCCTTTTAAGCATTCCACAATAATATTCAATGACAATGACTTTTTATGACTGTAAGTTCATTGCCAAAGAGCAGAACCAAAACTTAAGGATTATTTTGTACTTTACCCACGTAAAATAAAATGCAATTATATTGGAAGGAGATATAGCCATGATTCTAACACTTTAGTAAAAGTTTACTATGTGTACGTGTTCTAAGGGTTAATGTACTCACAACAGCCTTATGAAGTAGGTAGATTCCGTTATCACATTCATTCTGCAAAGAAGTTAAATGAGTTTCTGTGGACCCACAAACAAGAGGCAGCAGACCTGGAGTCCAAGGCTAAGTGTCAGACTCAAGAGCCTATATTCTTAAGCGCTATGCCATACCTCTCTATATCCAAATACATAGCAGTTTATACAAGTATAAATGCATAAAAAGGGGAAGGATATTATTGAGAAACACTAGAACTTTCTATTTCCCTTTTCACTGCTCTGTTTCTCACTCCCTTTTTCCCATCCCAGACATTTTGGAGTGGGGAGAAGACCATTAGTGAGAATAAATAAATATAAATGAAGGCGTATATTTGAGCAGTTTTGTATATAGGGCTGCATTCATTAAGAGGCGACACTTCCCTTTGAATTATTTAATTGGCAAAGAATGCCCTGTGTGACTGTAAGTTTTGAAAAAATAACCCAAAACAAATTATTTCAATCTTTGAATAGTTAAGAAAACTCCTGACCAAGTTGTATATAATACATAAATATGTTTGTAGTGTTGCCATTGGGCTCCTGTGTGGGAAGGACAGTCTGTATATTAAACTGAATTTCAAACAATCAACTCCAGAGTCTTCATCAAGGACCCTGTACCAGACAGAAAGAACACAAAGACGTGTCCTCCATCTTAACTGGTTCCACCTTGCTTGTAGAATACGTGAGTACCAGTCTTTGCAAGCCCACAGAGGAATATCTAACTTGATGGTACCAGTTACATATTAATCGATGTTTAAAAATTAAATCATATTTTCCTATTAACTAAAATTCTCATTTCAAAAGTTCTTATTTGTTTCTAATTCATCAATATTTGCAAGAGCTTGATAGACATTCCTACAGCCACTGGTCTTTGTAATGTGTAGTTAATGGCCTGTAAAATATTTAAAATCACTAGGGAACTGTCTGTTCAAAGAGGAACAGTTTTACAACACCCATAATCAGCCCCCTTTAATTGACTAGCAGGAGGCGCGGCAGGGAACACACCAGGAGACAGGAAATCTTCACTGTCAGAATGCCCCACGTGGCTCTCCCGGACACCTGTTTTCACACAGGTAAAGTGAGAGGGTTGGACAACCTGATCTCTCTTTCATCAAATTAGATATTCTGCCTTGAACATGTGAATTTCTACTTATCTTCTTTTCTTAAAGCAAGGCACACTTGTATTCATTGTTACCTTCAGGCTTTTTATGCTTTATATCAGATCTTCGCTGCCATAAATAACATTTATATTTCTCTTGTTCCCTCCACTCCCACCTCATTTCAATGCTTTCTATTGCACTATTTCTACTGCCAGGAATTGCCAGTAAGTGATAGTTTTTCTCCTGGATTTATGAACCACTAATACAAACTATTATAGGAACTATTTATCTGTAAAATCCAGGGGTCAAATTTAAAATGAAATATGCATTTTAGCTCATGATATGTAAATCAGGAACATGAAAAAAGGATCATAAACAAATAATTAAGGAAACTATAAACAAACTTTTACACAGTAACTAAAAGCTAAATTCTAACAGCTGAGAATAGCATTTTATATCATCTCTAAAACCTAAATTTAAGGAAGTTAACATTTTGGTAGACAGTGAAACTCATCTAGCATCATCACTGCAACATCCTGACCTTCTCGGGAGCGTGCATTAGTTCCCAAAGCTCTCCCTGCTCCAACCTTTACCACTTGACAATCAATTCTCAACAAAGAAATCATATTTCCTCTTAAAAACTTGTCAGGTTGTGTCACTTCCTGGGAATCTGAATCAGAATAAAAGTCAAGGTTATGGCAAAGGCCTATAAGTTCTACAGGACAAGCTGCTAAGTCAACTTGGACTTCTCTCCTTCCACTCTGCCCTTACCCACTCCTCCCCTAGTACTGCCTTCCTTTCTGCTCCTCGGGTAAACCTGGACACACGCCCTCCTTAGGACATTTGCATCTGTTGTTACCTCTGTCTGGGACAGTCTTCCTCCAGATAACCTCATGGCTCACTCTCTTACCACCTTCAAGTCATTCCCAATGTCAAATCACATCATTCCAGTTAGACTTCCTTGGACAACCTATTTGAAATGTCATCCACCCTCTGCCTCTCCCTGATCCTGCTCTGTTCTTTCTGTCTTGTAAAATTTCTCATCCTCTAACATATCGTATAATTGACATTTATCCTGTCGTGTCTATTTTTTGTCCACACACTCATCCTCTACTAGAATATCGTCCCCACAAGATCAGGGGACTGTTTCCCTGTTGGGTTATTCCAAGTGCCTAAAACAGGACCAAGTGCATCATATGTGCTCAATAAGTAAGTATTTAGTGCATGAATGTCCTGAGTCCCCCCACTGGCAGCTATCTTCTGTATCACTGCTCTGCCGGGCTTTTTTCCACCTGTACCCGCCGCCGCTCACAGCCCCCGAAACTAGTGGCCTGCAGCCTCCCTTGACAGAATGCTGCTCGCTCCAACAGGCTGAGGAAGGTGGGAGCCAACCTCCCTTCACTGCCCCGAGTCTTCATTCCTATCACCTTCACAGAGGGCTGGATAAAGTATCACAACTTACCAAGTGTGGAGGCCAACTGAGGCGAATCACAGCAGAATAAAGGCAGGACGTTAAAACACTGTATTTTATGGGCCTATTTCTATAGGCCAAAGCAAGAGCACCATAAATTTTAAATCATTCCCCGAAGAAGGCTCTCAGTCGACATGCCCCAGCCGCTACCCTTGCACACCTGCCATCAGGACTATGCAGGAGAAAGAGTGCTGCGTCACACCTGCGGAGCCCAACCCTTCGCCAACTTCCTTTTAGGCAACTCCCACCTCCTGCTCCTGGGATTTCATCTTTCCCTTGCAGGTCTCTTTCTCCCTCTACTAGATAGTCTGTGTGACAAAATAGTCCCTCTAAGTACGTTTCCCGAAGTCTAAATGGAGCTGACACTGCACTGCGGCAGGATCTACCGGGAGCTTCCAGTAGAGGGCTTAGCCCACCAGCACAGTTTCCTCGAATATTTCCTCACCTGGGCGAGGCACACAATGAAGGTTCCCCTGCTCATCCGGCAGGTGACACTGAATAAAATGAGTGCAGGGGAGGGTCCCCCCATGCACAAACAGCCTCACAGACACACATCACCCAGAGAAAACATTTATGCTCAGAAACAGTCATCTATATTAAGGAAGAACAAGTCTCTAAATGCAAAATACCCTACGCACATCCTCCCCACAAAGGTAATAAGGCTACTCTTCCCATTTGCTTGCTTTCATTTCCAGGCTGTGTTTGCCATCTACGTGAATAAGCAAACAGGGGCCCAGAAGTTACACTATCAAAGACCTAATCAAAACTCCAAAAATCTCTGTAAGCACAAGGGAGATAGCATGAGCATTTACAGTTCTGTGATGAAAATCAAGGTCTCTGGAGTCAGAATTTGGTAAAGAAGAATTATACTTACAAACTATATACACGATGTCACCCATCAACTTGGGGAGGCTTGACAAATCTAACTTTAGTAATTTGAGAGAAACCTTAATAGATGAGGGAGGTATGCTAGAAATCAGAGAACCCCGAGTGGAATGGGACAGGGCAGACCACCAAATAAAAATGTGCCTGGCTGGCTGGAAGTAAGAGAGAACATAACCCTTGAAGACCCCAACAGTCTAGTGAGTTTCAAATTAAAAAACCAAGCAACATGAATGATTTCAAAACCAAACTACATTAGAGAACCATCTGAGGTTGTCATCACTAATCCTGATGGTGGTACTCCAATTTGAAAGACTGAAACCAGACCTAGTATATAGAGCAGTTTTCCATGATCATAATGCACATGTTTAAATAATTAGGAAATAAAATAAAATAGTACCTCGGCATGGAGAGAGATCTGTCACTAATTCAGATGACTGACTCCATTAGTTGCAAAGACCTCAGGAGAAAAAAATACAAACCAGAAAAGTAATTGACTCCTACTAGAAATACTTATAAAATCACAAATGGCAACCCCCCCCCACACACATGTCATGCACACACATGCACACACAAATAATCTCAAACAAACATAAGTTCATCAGCTTGTATTGCAGAGAATCCAATCCAGTGAATTGTGTAAAGGTAGATTGCTGCCTGTTCACACTTCCTTAAGATTCTGGGCTCATGGATTATGTTTTGTAAATCAGTTAACTTACTAGCCAGAGATTAAGGTAAATTCTTCTAAGGACTAAAAGTTGACTTAAAGCATTAAGAAGGATTAATGTTTAGCTGTGGAGAAGCTAAAGCACTAGGATAGCATGTTTACGCAGTGCTGTAGATCACAATTAATCCAAAATTAGTATAAAAGATCAACAGCAACCCCTTTTGCATGCCAGCTTGGCTTAGCCCTAAAACTCACGACTTACTGTGGGGGCATTCAGTGAGCAGAGTTCCTCCCCGCCTGTCCTCATAGGTCTAATGGTTTCAGAGCAAAACATGCATTTGAAATGTTAAGCTTATGTGCCCTTTGCTTTAAGGAAATAAATGCAGAAGTCAGTCGTCTAGATATCTGTCTACCTTTTATCAATATGGCAAATCTATTAAAGTTGCTGGGCTGCTGGCATTAAACAACACCAAATTTAATTTTCTAATTGATACAACAGAAATACTATTTTTAAAAACACGATTATTCAGCCTTACATCAGCAAAGCAAATTGTAAAAGATGTGACCTTTTAGATGTATAAAATGCCTGTTAGTTAGAAATCCACAAAAGATTTATTTCTTTTTTGTATATGAAATATGACTATTGAAAAGACTCCACACAATTTAACTTACAAGTTTATGTGTAGTTTTGCTCCAAGTATTTACTAAAAATAATTTTAAGAGTTTATTTCTCTCCCATGGAAATATGTTTTCATTAAACATGTGAAAACTTTCTTTAAAAAATGTATCAGAACAGGATTAAATTGTCTAATTACAAATGTGTATTTTTGTCATTTCTCCCAGCACACTTTCATTTTCTTTTCAGAATCTTTTTTGATAGTTTAACTTGATAAAAATTTGTTTTAAATATGATAAAATTTTAGATTATTTTTGACAGAAAACATGCAAATTACTCATATAGAAGAGGAAAATATCTTTACTCAAAAACACAATTTGCAAATTGTTCATATCATACTAGTTTAATCAAAGAACATAGAAGATATGTATCAAAGTTGTACTATATTCTTCACAAAAAAACTTTAGATTTTTTGGAAACTCCTCATAAATATTCCCAAACGGAGAAAGGGTCTCTTTTCTGGATGCCCATTTGTGAGTCATAACTAGGAATGAATTACCCCAGAGGGACATTATTACATGTGGTGGTTACCTTCACTCGCCGTTATTGAGCAGCTACCACAAACAGTACGTTCTCTTATCCAAACCTCACAGCGTATCTGCGGGGTAGGTAATAATTAGACCTGGCTTTATATGTTAAGGACGATCCTGAAGTTCAGAGAAGCTAAAACAAGACAAAAAAAAAAACAGATAAAAAACACCCCACTTCAGAACTTTCAAATTCTAAGTGGCACAGTTCAAGTATTAAAGAAGGCATTTGATTCCAAACCCAGTTCTCTTCATATATTGTTTTCAAATCCAAGCTATACTGTCAAATATTTTAAATCTATTTTATATCCTAAATACTGAATATTTTCAGTAAGTATTTTAATAAAAATATCACTTGAGATTCAAATAGTTAAATAAAATTGGAAGAAACTAAACTACGCTATAACTTTGAAATTTTGTCCTGAATTTAGTAGGTTAAAGGATTAAAAAGAGATTTTTTAAATTTTTTTTTCTGTTTAGGATTTCAGGTCACCTGCAAATGTATAGAGGCTAAATGAAATTTTTTATTTATGTCTGAATTTAATTCCAGGTTTGTGGCTCTTCAAATTATGTGTTGAAATGTAAAATAAAATAAAGCATCCTAAGACGGTGATGTTGAGATAACAGTAATTTGAGGGGAAATGTTAGACCATCTTTAATACAACAAAGCAAAAGAAACTCTAAGTGACTGAAAATTTAAGTATTTTTTAAAGTACATAATAAAATGAGTATAATATAATATTTATCAGGTATGTTAAGGAATTAAAGTTTTCTCAACGTTAAAGCAAAATAAGAGTACAAAGGAAAAGACGGTCAGCTATGAATATTTAAAACACAAAGTTTTCTGTGTGTTTTTCATTTCCTCCTTAAAATAAGAAAATATGTGCATTCATGGGCCAAGATTGAATAAAAATATATGATTTCTACTATTCCATCAAGGACATTCTTGAGCGCCACTGGCATTTTTCTCTTTGACTGCTAGTGGGTGGTGATGAGCTGGGGCTACCAGTGCAGCACGAAGCCCCTGCCTTGGCTCATCGGAAGGGGCCAGTCAGCTCACTCACTTCATCACTGCTTTTGCAACTGTCAATACAGCAAAGAATAAACAAATAATATCTCAGTATTATTATTAAAATGTTGTTGACCTTACTGACCCCCTGCAAGTGTTCTGAGGCTAAAAACATGATGATAAGGAATTATCTCAAGGAAAAGCAAATGATTCAATGCGTGAACTGAACTAGCCATAGTACAGGGAGCACCATTTTTCCTCAAAGAACAACGGATAAGCTATGGTTATTCCGATTTGGATACTCTGCTATCACTATCTTGGGGGAAAGTGAACACAGGAACCCTATAACTCCAAGGAAAATAATTCTCAGCTTTTGTTCCCAATGACAAAATTCAAGCTCTCACGTGAAGAGATGTGACGTTTAAAACACTTGTATTCAGTGATCTGAGTTTGACTGCTTCCCAGTGCCTGAGCACTGTTCTGATGAGATGGGTGATGACATTAATGCTGTGGGGTTTAGGGGAAGAGTGGTTTTCTTTATGCAACTGTGTCAACCATTTAGAGTCCAGGACTTCCCTGAGTGATTAGAAATGAAAGAGTCTCCTGCCAGCCTTGAGTAAACACTCATGTTGTGTCCTCCCTATGTATGGAAGAGTCACACAGCAAGAAAAGGAAACAGCCTCTAGTTGCCAAGAGCCAGCAAAAAAATGGGGATTTCGGTCCAACAGCTACAAGGAACTCAATTCTGCCAACAACCAGGGAGCTTGGAAGAAGATCTCGAGCCTGAGATAACAGAGTCCTGGCCACATCTTGGTCTAGCCTGGGAAGAACCTGAAGCAAGGACCCCAACAATGCATTCCCTGACTCTTGTGAGATCAGATATTCATGTTGTTTTAAGATACTAAATTTGTGGTGATTTCTTGCACAACACTAGATAACCAATGCAAGGGGCTAGGAAGAGCCCCTGTGGTTCTAATTGACTTGTCAGGAAAAACAGAACTGGCACAGAAAAATTTCAGAAAGAATTTCCATCCATTTGATCTAAAATACATATGCCTCTGTAATAAAAATGAGGTACTTGCCTATTCCCTGGCCTCCTCCAAAAAAATTCAAGGTCCTAGATTTAGAGTGACAAGTGTTTCTTAACTGACCACCTTCTGTCACAAGTAGAATTAGACAAATTAAATACTATTCTTCCACTGTTACCACAGTTGCTTTTATAAAGTGGTTTATGTGAATCACAATATAGGACACCTGCAGGTCATGGTACTTTTGGTGTGTTAGAGAATAAATAAATATATATGGGTATGCATACACATATTTTAAATTCAAACTTATGGAGGTTTAAAGTATACTTTCTGTAGAATTCTTATACTTACATAGTACACATAAGTGTTAGACAATATCTAATGTTAACTCATTAATCCTCACACAAAAGCTGTGAAGGAGGGTTTCTCTGGTGATGCAGCGGTTAAGAATCAACCTGCCAATGCAGGGGACATGGGTTCGATCCCTGAGCCAGGAAGATCCCATATGCCTCAGAGCCACTAAGCCCATGCACCACAACTACTGAGCACACGTACTACAACTACTAAAGCCCGCATGCCTAGAGCCTGTGCTCTGAAACAAGAGAAGCCACTGAACTGAGAAGCCCGCACATCACAATGAAGAGTAGCCTCCGCTCACCACAACTAGAGAAAGCAACGAAGACCCAAAGCAGCCAATAAATAAAATAAAATAATTAATTAATAATAATAAATCTTTTTAAAAAAAGCTGTGAAGGAGTACTTGAATTTGAAAGTAATCTCACCCACTTTACTATATAATTCTGATTTGATAAAAGAAAGGGGAAATGCATATTTTAAAATCATTAATATATTTTTATATTTTGTCATTTTATCAACATAATTTCACAGGTATAATAACCAATGAATTATTAGTTTAATTTTCAAGGTGAGAAAGATAAAGAAGTTATATTTGCAATTTGCATTCGATATCATTATTACTATTCTTGTCAATCTAGACATATACTAAAATTAAAGACATTACAAATCTTCAAGACTGAGAAAAACTGTAAAAATCAGGTCGATAATTTAGCATGATTTAGCAGAAAAAATCTTTTTTTCTCTCTCTCTCTTCATTTTTTTCTTTTTCTTTCTGTTTTTTCTTTTTAAGCCAGCCAGTTCTGCTTCAGAGCCCAGAGCTTTTCCAGTCTTTATCTTATTTGATTTCTCTGTAATATGAAGCTGCTGAACAAATTCCTCATTCTTGAAGTGCCCTCTTCCCTTGGATTCCATGACACCATGCGCTTCTGGATACCCTGTAGCTCCCTATCTGGGGGATTCATCCTCTTCTGCTAATGTATGGAGTATCGATCTCCCTCAGACTTTCATACTTGGACCTCTGTCTTCACACTGCACATCCTTCCAAATGCTGGGCTGATTCCCAAAACCCTGTCTTTCAGATTCTATCCCCACATCACCTCCTAAACATTTGCATATGATGTCTCACAAGAGTGCCAAACTCAAATTTGAACACATCTGCCTCTCAAAATCCAAACCACCTCTTTTTTTTCCTCCTGCTCCCCCTTCCTTCTCTTTTCTTTCTTCTCTTTTCTTGTACTATGAGTTACCTAGACCATGTCATTTAAAGCTCGTAAAATTCTGATTTATAAACGAACAAAACAAACACTTTTCCCACCACCTTCCTCCTTTGACCTAAGTTGAAATTCCCCTTATGTTGCAACATTGAATGAGACATAACTCACTTACACTTTCAGATACAAACATATTTATTGAATACCTACATTCAATAAATGCCTGAAGACTTGATTCATTATTTTCATAAGTTCAAAATCAAGTGGGATGTATAAAATCGCAGTATGTTAGATGGGCTTGTTCAGTCTAGTAATATGAATTAGCAACAGTAAGTAGTCTTATCACCATTTTAAAATTGATGAATCTGAATCCCAGAAAATACAATGGTTTACCCAAAATGGAACAGTCATAAATTTGCAGAGCCAATCCAGGAAATACTTTCTTCTTCATCTACCTTCCTCTCCATCCCTGGTCTCATATTTTTAAGAAGAAAAATTTGTATTGAACTGTACTTCTGGTACTCGTGAGACAGGAGCAGGTGCTAGACTTTTTCTATAAGTACAAAAGCATTAATATATTAGCAAGATTTATTTGACTGCATGGTCAGCAGAGAGCAAAGGCTTCAAGAGCCAGGGCCCAGGACAGGTGATTTTTAATGGAAAAGAAACAAGGAACACTGGTCAGGCCAAAAAGGATCAGATCTGAAGTCTCAGGAGAGTCCTCTGAGCAGCTTCGAGGCAGTTTGAGTGGGCTGGAAATCTGAGAGTGACAGGATAAGATAAAAACAAGTGTGCGAGGGGTCTAAGGAGTAGATCACAGCTCAAGACAAACTGAGACCTCTTCATTTTCCAAGGGATAATTCCCTAGTACGTTACTTGAGGTGGCTTCGTACCCCTGACATACATCATGGGAGCAGTTCCAAAATCTCTGTCACAAGGAACGAATTCATTGAGCAATCTTCAGAATCCCCCGTGACCTAGAAAATCTCAAAATTCCATAAAAACAAATCTCTGAGCCGTGTATATCTAATTCATCTCCAATTTTATCAATTTCCCCAAAGCAAAATTCCATATATCGGGTGGCCTAAAGATGAAATGTGTGCTATTGAAAAAGAAATCTGTGATTTTGCGAGTAATGCAATCATTCTAAACCACGTTTTTGCTCATGAAGCCGTATTTGCAGGAACTGAATATGTATTGAACATTTTCTAAATCAAATAGTCCTGCTCAGGAATCTTTGAACTACCTGTTTACCACCTGCCATCCCATATCTTCTTATCTTCTTGTCCAAAACTTACCTTATTTCACACACGGCTTGCACTCTTTGCCGCATCAACTAAACAAAACTATTTACTAACCACTTCCAATTTTCTTCCAGTTCAATGTAAACCTCTTCTAAGCAATACCTATGTACGAATAGATACTCATTTTAAAAATCAATCTTTCCAAACTAATTTCTCTTCGCTCCTATAACCCCAACTATTCTGAGAGTCTGCATGTATTTTCACCATTTCTTCCTCCAAGATTTTTACACCTAGGCAAACATCTTTATTAGAGTTGTAAATTTTTTCCTGAAAATTGTGATTATGACACTTGAGTCCTACAGAGAGACTGCTGAGGTTCAGATCCTGCCCCCTAAACTTTGAGCTCTGTGAACCTAGCTCCTTACCCCCCTGGTGTCTGAATGTCTTTCTCTGTGTAACAGAGACAGTAAATGATACTGCCTACCTCACAGGGTTATTTTGTGGATTAAATAAGACACTGTACCTAGAGATCTTAGAACATAAGTGCACAGAGTAAACACTGATTAGAGGTGTTCTTCAGTAGTCGTAGCTGTCACCATAATTGTCACAGAAAAAGGGGACTTTGGAATGAGGTGACTCCTGGTTCCCGGGCTGTGCCACTAATTAGCTTTATGACCTTTAACAAGTTGCTTAGTATATCTGAATCTGGTTTCATTATCTTTAAATTTGAGTTAATAGTACCATAATAAAGTTATTGGGAAGATAAAACAAATTAATGTGGGTATAATTCTTCACACGGTACCTGGCATACTATACATGTTATAAAATAATACTTATAGAGCATTCCCAAGTAAAGATTAAGAGAACTCACTTTAATGAAAAATAACTCAATTCAACAAATATTCTGCTCCCTAGCCATCTAGTCCATTCACCCAGCTAACTCTTAGTCATTTTTCAAACATCAGCCCCAAAGTCACTTTGTAAAGCACTTGGTAGCTTGGAAGAGGTCCTCAAGTTTCAGAAAGGATTACAGCCCAACAGAGACCTTGACTGCCACCTTGACCATACCCCAGTCTAGGTTAGGTGCAAATGCTATATGTGCCCCCATAGCACCTTGCACTGACATTAACCATTCACACTACTTGTCGTTACTTTTCAATCCATACTCACTCTGCTAAGCTAATAATTCAAGTGAGATAGAGACCACATCTGAATTGTAGGCTACTGTAACTCCGGGTATGAGGACAGTGCACAGAGTATAGCTTCAAACATAAAGTGAATCAATAAGTGAAAGTTAGGAGCTAAGATGAGTATTGCTTGAAGAAGTCGCAACAAACCACCAAGGAGGTTTAAAGGAAGGAAAGATTCTATCCACATGAGGCTGTCATATAGGGAACTTGACAAGAGAAAAGGCATTTAAGAAGGTCCTGAATGTCAAATGGGACTTTGTTATACAGATATTGAAGAAGGCCATGTAGATAGAGGGAACAGCACTCTTGGAATCTCAGAGAGAGAGTCCTCAATAAACAGCACCCCCTTCTCCACCTATGTTTGAGCAAGTTGAGAAGTAAAACAAAAAATAAGCTAAAATATGGACTTTACTATTGATAGATGCCATGTTGAAGGGTGCAGCTTAGTTCAAGAGCCAAATGTACCTGCTAATGGAATGCCAGAGTCAGGCAGGCTGACCCAGACGATGGCAGAAACCCAAAACCTGTGCCCTGGCACCGAAAACACCCTAATTCAGCAGGTAGATCCCAATTAAAGAATGGCAGAGATATGCCGAGCATTCCCAAGCATTCTACTCAAATGTGTTCATCAGAAAAATTGTGCCAGCCTCCCAGGGATAGAGAAGGAGCAGAGAGAAAGAGACAAATATGGTGCTGAGGGACAAATCTCTCCTCATGGAAACCAGAAATGAAGGAAGGCATTCTTTTCCAATAAGAATAATCAAAGGGCCCTGGGCATATATCCAGAGAAAACCGTAATTCAAAATGATACATGGATGCCAATGTTCATTGCAGCATTATTTACAATAGCCAGGACATGGAAGCAACCTAAATATCCATCAACAGAGGAATGGATAAAGAAGATATGGTACATATATACAATGGAATATTACTCAGGTCTAAAAAAGAAAGAAATAATGCCATTTGCAGCAACATAGATGGACCTAGAGGTTGTCATACTGAGTGACATAAGTCAGAGAAAGACAAATATCATATGATAATGCTTATATGAGGAAGCTAAAAAAATGGTGCAAATGAACTTATTTACAAAACAGAAATAGAGTCACAGATATAGAAAACAAACCTACAGTTACCAAGGGGGGGACGTGGCGGGGGATAAATTGGGAGACTGGGATTGACATATACAAAATAAATAACTAATAAGGACCTACTGTATAGCACAGGGAACCCTTCTTAATATTCTGTAATGACCTATATGGGAAAAGAACCTAAGAAAGAGTGGATATATGTATATGTATAACTGATTCACTTTGCTATACAGCAGAAAGTAACACAACACTGTAAATCAACTATATTCCAATAAAAAAAATTTTCTAAAGGGTATATGGAGGACTTCCTAGGTGGCGCAGTGGGTGGGAGTCTGCCTGCCAATGCAGGGGACACGGATTCAAGCCCTGTCCCAGGAAGATCCCACAAGCCACAGATCAACTAAGCCCATGAGCCACAACTATTGAGTCCATGTGCCACAACTACTGAAGCACGTGCTCTGCAACGGGAGGAGCCACCGCAATGAGAAGCCCACGCACCACAACGAAGGGTAGCCCCCGCTTGCTGCAACTAGAGAAAGCCTGTGTGCAGCTATGAAGACCCAACACAGCCAATAAAATAAATAAATAAATAAATAAATGTATTAAAAAAAAGTTAAACACATTAAAGAAAAAGGGTATATGGAAATGATCATGAAGTTCAAGTTGTTAGGGTACAAGACATTTGAAAGGACATATTAGGGGACAAGTTTGAAATAATGGGTCAGGGCTTTGGAAAGTGCTCCAATTGATACAATGAAATATTTCTACATAATTTTTAAGAAGTATACAGCCATTTGGAAATTTCTAGGAAGAATAGTATGTGATCCAAGCTTCTCAGAAGGACAGCATATTGCAACAGTGAGAACCATGGAGTTAGGCTGGCACTAGACTGCTGGGTTTCTCATCTTTTTTTTTTTTTTTTCCCTTATCTGCCAAAGAAAAGTATTGGGCAATAGCAAAAACACTAACTTTGAGTTAGGCACATCTGCATTCAATTCTCTATTCTATCACTTATTAGAACTAAAATCTCAGAAAAGCTACTTAATCATTCTGAGACTCAGCTTTATTATCATTATATCTACATTGCTAGGTTGCTATTAAATGAAATAATTATGTAAAGTGCCTAGCAGCTACCAGATGCTCAGTTAATGGTTACTATTATTTTTATTATTATTGAGTAATCTCACAGAATACATGTCCTCCGAGAATATGAACGAAAGATTTTCATCTCGTACATAACTGTTTTAAGGCATAGAATAGCGCTACATCATAGAAGTGACTTGATGAAAATCAATTTGAGTTTACAATCAGGAAGATGAGTCAGATTGCCTGTTCCTTCAACAGATCTCTGGTTGCAGAGGAGTGTTAATAGTTTTAGAATCTTGTGTATAGTACTATTTTATCTAGTTACTTTTAAAGTTATCTGTAAATAATTTTCTAAATATAATACAGATCATAGATCTGAGAACTGAAAGATCCACTACATTTAAGTTTTAAGGGAAGAGAAAATCCTGCATATTCTGCCCAGATATGTCACTATTTACTAAATATAGCATTTTTCTCTTTTTAAAAATATATGACAACTAGCTCAAGTTTTTAGCAAATGGTATTCAAAGGAACATCACGGTGCTTTACATTAAGTCCATATCATTTTATAATTTGGTATTAAAACAAGAAGACATTGTGAAAGGGGGGAGCATTTGTAAATTGATTTCTCTTTAGACAAAGCTGAAAAACATCTTTTTAGTTGCAAGGAGCAGCACAACAGAACCTGCTGTAATCATATACAGATGATGGGAATTTGTCTAATGTTTTATGGTGAATCATTGATGAGGCCAGCAGAAGGAAAATTTGTAGAAATAAAATCACCTTGACAGTAGAGTACCAGGGTCAAAAAGCAAAGTCAAGTCAATGTTCTTAGCTTTAATAAAAACAGTATGATCTGTCATCAACACAGCATTTTTACACTCGTGGACAATGCACTCTGAGATCTCCTGCTGGGTTTCATTTGATTTTTACCAAAACCAACAAAGGACAACTTATAGCTGGTGATTCATTGTGACAGGAGAAAGCCATAAAGATACACATGTTTAGATCCTTGTAAATAAACAGTCTCCAGTGTGATTTTTCAATACAAAGGACGTTATCCAGGCTGTAGAGGAAAAACTACTGGGTTTTCTAAATTATGAATCCATGTCTGAAGATTAAGAAAAAACAATTATTTTGCATGTCATTGCCACGCATTTCAGGCTGTTCTCCAACTGGGCTGAATGTAGTCTTTAGGTAAGAAATCAAAATGCAAGCTTCCTGATGAGACGGAGTAGTGCCATGTAGTCTCCACAACAATACTGCCTGATAGCAAAGCCAAACAAACAGAATGATTAATAATTAAACACAAAGATTAAGGAGATTGTCACTGGGGTTCTACCTAAGAAATGGTGCAAACTCAGTAACAAGCCCCCGTTCTTCATCTCTAGATAGTTTTCTTTCCTAATCGAATGAGATAAAATACAGAATGAGAAAGCAAATTTTTAAAAATAGTTTTTAATTGTGTCACGCTTGCTATAATTTTCTCAAAAAGAAGTTTCAATTAAACCAAATTAATCAGAATGGGTAGCATATTATTTCTTGATAACTGTTACCTCATTGCATCAAATTTGTGTCCTCTTGAAATGTTTATTCTCTTATTTTTGAAGTTATGTACTAAAGTCCTAAATATTATGACTGATTTACACTGTAAGATGTATGGTTTATAAAATGATACTTAATATCCACCTAATATCTAAGATATTGTGTAAATTAAAATAAATGATGACAAAATATATTTATTTGGGAAATAATATTAATAAAACATCTCACTTGTGTTAACTGTGCTTTTTGGTATAGATGTAAAACTAAAATGAAATGAATTACTATCCACTTCATAAATTAGATCATTGCAGCTCCATTCTGAAGCTTACATGTTAAAAGCTGTGGCCCTGAGTAAAATAATGAAAAGGAGAAAACTGATTAGACAAAAAAAGAATCAATCATTTTAAACTGCTGGCCATATCTATATTATTTCCATGAGTCTTTCATTTCATTATTTCTCATTTAGCAACTGAAGGCAGAAGCATGTCGGCAACCATGTTTGCTATAGAAATAACTGGACTGGATTTAGCAGTGTGCTAAAACAGGACGTCCTAAGATCATTGGCATTAATAAAAGACCTACAGCTTTTAAAAATGAGATGCTGGACTACACAATGTATTTACCCTCTGAAAAAGTGAATTCTTCCTGGTCAAGTTTCAAGTGCATCAACTTGAGTAATGTAACACAAATCCCCTCCCCCTTATTTGTAAAAAGATCCCAACAGTCTACATTGAATCATCTTAGTGCCACTTTGAGAGAATTAAAGATATATTGTCTTATTTTTTTTTCTTTTTTTTTGTCTTTTGGTTTCGCTTTTCAGGAAAAAAAGGAGTGATGAGATAATAAAATGAAAAATTTCAGAAGCAAACTGATGTTTCTTCATCTGGTTAACGTGAAAGGATTTTTCCCCCTAGCACATCAGAAAGTAATTTACTTAAAGGAGAGATAGTTATGATAAAACTCAATTTAAACAAGGTGGTTCAAGATTTGATAAGATATGGAAGACCTAGTTATTTATATTAAACTCTAAATTCTCAGTTCAGTTAACCTTTTATATCATCATAATACTTTACAAGAGCTGTAGGACAATGTCATTTGACAGTGATCACTAAGATATTTTGCAACAGTTATTTTTAAATGTTCGAATGCCTAAAGATTTAAAAAAAAAAAAAAGTATCCGCTGGGTTCTTTGACTTTATTTTCGACACCTCTCCTGTACTCCAAGTCATTTCTTCTCTCCTTGCAGAGTCTCTCAGGTTCCTGGTCTCCTGGACTCACATTCCTATTGCTCCCGCTCTCATTTGGTGAGATGCTCATCAAGTTATCTTTACACAAAAGCCTTGAAGTTGGCCTTCCTACCTAGAACCCTTCCTCTTCCAGTCTACCCACATCTCAGTAAGATCAAATCTTCCTAAAATACCACTTTAATTGTCTCGCATCTCCTCTCTAGGAATCATTGATTGACTGTTCACTTATGTTCTGAGAGAATGCAAATCTGCCCCTGCAAATCTGCACATCATGGAGAAGAGCCATTAATACTGGCAGGCTACCTGCCTGACAGAGTCTAACACTCCCACTTCTCACCAAGCTGACCAAATTCTGCAGCTTCCCAGAGGACAGATATACCACCTTCTCTGTTTCTTTGGCCAGGATCTTCCTTTTGCTGAAAGGCCTCCCCCTTCTTCCCTCTTCACTTCATCTTTAAGGCTCACCTTCTCCTTGAAAACTTCTTAAAAGCCCCAACCAACATAGTTATAGGAATCCCTTTTTTATTCTTTCCCTGTTTAAAGATGACAATAATTACTATTACAGCCAGTGCCACCATTTACTGATTCTTTCTATGCGCAAGGCACCCTGGTAAGCATGTTATATTAAAATAATGTATATTATTTTACGTAATTCTCATGAAAATCCTATGAAGGATGAGTAACTTGAAGATCAAAGAATTTAACAAACTTTCCTTTTTGTCTGGACCAGAAAGCAAGAGAGCTGGGATTTGAAATCACAAGTGTCTGACTCAAAACCATTATTCTTAACAAATATCAAATATTATTTTCATGTATTTCTTTTATATGCATCACATGGCTATCTTGCAGGCAAAGATTTTGGAAATCTTCCACAAAAACCCTGTTGATTACTGAAACTCTACATGTAGTGTTATTCAAATATATAAGCAGTATTTCTGACTCTCCTTTATTGCTTCATCCTCTTTCCTGTCATCTGTTTATCTCTGTGGTTAGCAATTAAGTGGATTAGTGTGATTTTAAACAAGAGCCAAAACTAGAAATCAAATGTGTTATGATGACTCTGGCCTAGAGATATGTAAAATAGGAAGGAGACAAGTGAATATTAAAGAGTTAGGACACAAACAAATATAGATCAGTTCTTTCTAGTTCTTAGAAATATACCGAGCAGACAGAAAAATGAACAGAGTAACTAGAGTCATGTGGGTTTTAAGAAATATTTCACTGCAAGAAAGTTTAAGCAGAAGATGCATACGTGCATTTATCTTTTATGGATGCTTTCTAAAATCTATGTCCAGTTAAATACTGTCAAGTGCAATATTAAGATGTACTGCCAGCTCAGCGAGGACGCGGTTAACCCCATGCCTAGCCATCCAGATCATATTGAATCATGGTGTGCCCAGTGTACAGCAGGCCCTGCACTGGGTGCCTGGTGAACAGCAGTGACAGAGCCAGCCACAGACCCCAGTGGCATCTAGCTTTTCAGCTTCCCAAATCAACTGAAGTCCCACCTGCTACACGAAATCTTCCTTAGTAACGCTTATTGGAAGTGATTTCTTCTCCCTCTGAAATCTCCTAAAATACTCTTAAATCTTATAGCACTTAGCACTGTATTTCAAAGCACAGACAGGGACTTCCCTGGTGGCACAGTGATTGAGAGTCTGCCTACCAACGCATGGCACACGGGTTTGAGCCCTGGTCCAGGAAGATCCCACATACCATGGAGCAACTAAGCCCATGCACCACAGTTACAGAGCCTGCACTCTAGAGCCCATGAGCCACAACTACTGAGCCCGTGTGCCACAACTACTGAAGCCCGTGTGCCTAGAGCCTGTGCTCCGCAACAGGAGAAGCCACTGCAATGAGAAACCCGTGCACCACAAAGAAGATTAGCCCCCGCTCAACATAACTAGAGAAAGCCTGTGCACAGCAAAGAAGACCCAATACAGCCAAAAATAAAATAAATAAATAAATAAATAATAAAATAAATCTTTTTTTAAAAATCTTAAAAAATAACAATAAAAGCACAGGCTTTGGAGCCAGATTGCTAGGTTTGAACCCACGTCTTGCACTTACTAGCTCTGCGTCTTTGAGCAAGTTACTTAATCTCTCTGTGCCTCATGAGGAAGATAATAGTTTTGGCATCATATAGTTGTTGTGAGGATTAAACGAATTAATACTCTAAAGCACTCGGAGCATTCCAGGCACACACTAAGGACTCAATAACTGTTAGCTGCCCCGAGGCTAGTCATTCCAGGAGATGTTTTGCAAGACTGATAATCCTTTTACTTTACTTCCCAGCCCCTCCCTCTCTGATTCTATAAAACAAACTGGCATCCAGAGCCCAATAAGATGGTTTTTTGAAGACACTAGTCTGCCATCTTCACAGTTTGCCGGCTTTCTGAATAAAGTCGTATTCCTTGCCTCAAAAAAAAAAAAAAAAAAAAAAAAACTTTTCGCTGTTTTTGTATAATTATTGCCACCTCCCACTACCACCACCACCAGCATCATCCCTGGGCGCCCGTCTTATATATTCTTGTGCATTAATTAGTTTTACATGTGTTCCGGGAAACTCTTCTCATGGATGAACCATGATCTTCGTTCTATCTTCATATTGAGACTGACACTGTGTTTCACAATCAATACTGTTTATGGACAGCCATTGTATGCAGACACTTGCTCTATATAGTCAAACGCATGAAAAACCTTGCCACTCATTTCTTTAGAAGATGGCAAAAAAGATCTCATTTTTTTCTACGAAGAGAACTCTGATTTAAGTCTCAAGAGACTATTTCTTTCCTATCAAAATCATAGTATGGTGCCCATTAACTCTGCAGGAAGTTTTGCCAATAAACTCTAAAAGATCATACTCTACGATGGACACAATTTTGAGAAGCAGGAGAAGAGGCAAAGAGCTTGATAAATACAACGCTACCAGTAAAAACTCAAAGAATATTCTCTATAAACATTAAGGCAAGATGTGAGAGAAAGGATCTCAGATAAATCATTTCAAATATAGAGTCAATTGCTTTGCTTTCAATCCCCTTGAAAGGAAAAACGATTATGCTTTTTAGCTGTCAGAGGAAAACTCTAGGGTAATTCATAAGGCATTATATTAACACATATAAAACAAAATGAAAAACAGCTTCACGGTATGACCTTACACTTGAACAAAATCTGGAGCAAGTGTATTGTAGGCCAGATTAATACCCAGTTTACCAGGCAAATAAATTCCACAGTGAGTCACCCTCCTGCTTCTTTATTCTGCCTATGAGGAAATCACAGCTCTAGTTTTAAATAGAGTATAGATATTTCAAAACAAAATAGAGGCAACTACTCCAAGCAAAGACACAATTTTTTCTTTCTTTATTAAGTTTTGGGTTTTTTTTTTTTTAAGGAAAGATTCACAAACTACAGGAGAGATTAGAACAGCACTTAAGAGACAGGATATAAAATAGTGTAGTGATGTTACTGTTACCTGCGTATATTTTAAGTACAATATATTGAACAATATCGTACACAAAAAGGAAGTGTATTTACTACAGAGGAGACAGTCGGCTGGGGCTCTTCTAAAGCAGATATTTCAGAGTTTACTTTCACATGGGTTTTCACTTTTTGACCTGCTCTTGACCTGGGTAATTCTTGCAGACCAGTGAGTTTAACAAGGCCTGGGATCTATTAAAAGAGTGGTAGCCTGCCTTTTACTGAGTAGCACGCTGATGGTTTAAAGTAAATGTTATGGTTTGTCACAGGAACCAATTTGGTTACCGTTTGTTCTTCCTGCCCCCGCCTGCTGATATTTTTGCAAGTGTTTTCTATTCTTTAAATTCTATAGAGAAATCTGCATGCTGTTATTTTAAACTTCAGCATCTCTCTTTTTTTTAGCAATTCGTATTTTAAAACTGGGCAGTGTACCCAAAGTTTCCTTTGTGTACTCCTTGGTAGAACTTGAACTCATACTGCACGAACATGAAGCCCATTATCTTTCAGTGCAAAATAATTATCAAGTCACTCTCACATTTCACTAGGTTTTAAAATCCTGTGAATACAAGCATTGACCTGTGTTTGACAGGGGAAAAAATGAGATCCACATTGATTACAAAGTAAAAGAAATGATTTTTCAATGTTTTCATTTATATATCATGTTATTAATGAACTAGATGAGGGCGGGGGGCTTCATAAATCTTGCTTGATAGTCCTATAAGGATAATTAAACATAAAAGTGATTTCTCACTACTTTTTTCTAATATCAGTTAATTCAGGATCAATCTGAGAGATGAAGTTAACAACATACCAAGTGTGTGGCAAAAAAGAAAATATAAGGAAAAATTAGTTGGCTCGAGTTTGCCAAAGAACGTAAGCTGGTTTTGACATGAATGTAGAGGAAGCTTAAACCAGGCACTGGAGGGAGTCTTTCTTTTCCCCTGTGCAGCATTAAGGACAAAGATTCTATGCACTGTGTAAATTCTCTGACTTATGTCTTTTTGGATACTTTCTTTTTATTCTCCTCAAATAAAGATATACAGTGCTATATACCAATTCTTCCAAGTATTATTACTGAAAAGGGTTACCACTACTTCTATTATAAATCTTTGTTTATCATTGCAAAATAGTCCCATTATTGTGATGACTGAACCAAAAAGAGAGGGGCAGAGGTGAAATTGAGTAACAGTCTCACACTACACTATTGATACCCATAAAACATCAAAATTACCAACACATAGGTACATGTAGTTAATATTTACCATATATATTATTCAAAATAAAATATTTAAATAATGCAGAGGTAATTCTGTTGCAAAAGTGTTTACACTTCTACTAGTATCTAAGTGCTTTTATTTACTCCTCACATCAACCCTGTATAGTAGATACCATTATTTTCAATTTGACAAGAACATCTTTGAAGTTCAAAGAAGTTAAGAGACTTGACCAAGGTCACAGAGTTAGTTAAGCCACAGATGGGGATTCCAAGTGCTATTTGTGTAACGACTAGACCTTATGCATTTCCCCCAACACATCACCACCTCCCAAAAGCAAGGATGGTGAAGATGAGTGAAACAGAAAGTATTGTTTAGAAACATAACCTAAAACTAATGTAGGCGCACCATTTAGCCATTTTTTTTTTTGTAAATTATGCTGATTAGGGACTATTGAAAACATTCTGTACTAAGTACTGATGTGAAAAAGTTATCGTTTAATAAAGCATACAAATTTAAAATCCATTCAAAGGGCATTATCTAAGTAGAACTAATTAACTAGAAACATGGACCTTTTACTGTCATTTATAATAAAAGAAAGAAAAACATGATGTTTGGGGAAGAAATGTGATTGGCTGGAAATTCCTCAGCAGTCACATGATGGATGTCCGCTATGTGACAGGCTCTGTGCTACCTTTGATGATGCAAAGCTGAAGGATGGGACCCCTGCATGGGCAATGATATCACATAAATAATTGCAAAGTGGGGTGAGAAGGGATTTAAAGGAGGTTTGAAGAAAATTTACAAAGTAAGAAATGCTCAATTCTCCTTAAAATGTCAGGGAAGGCTACAAGGAAGAAGAGCAGCATCAAGCGGACATTCAGGGATGAGGGAGCCTTAAAACAGAACAAGAAGCTGGTCAAGGAATTAGCACCACTAGGAAATGGAAGCAGAGAACGGGACGACACACCAGACTCCACTGTGATTCTTCAAAATCTCTGCACATTGAAAACACCTGGGGAATATTTTTAAATTCTAGTGCCCCAAGCCTTAGCCAGACAGTCAATCTATAAAGATGCTAAGATACTTTTGGAAACCAATGAAGCTAAAGATTGACAAAGAAATGAATCAGATATCCCATACTAAAACAGAAAGGAAACAAATATTAACATGGCCCCATACAAGGACTGTAGGAAATTTCTTGAAGCATTTTATATTGCTTTTTTAAATGTAGAAATACATTATATATGCTCTTTTGTATGTATGATCTGTTTCATGATAAAAAAAAGAACTGAATTGTCTTATGTTATTGGTTGCCATTACAAATGTGATCCAGTATCAGCTCTTTCTCATTTTATTCACTCAGACTTTATTGAATTCTCACCATGCAATCTCTTCCAGCAGGAGAAAATGGTATTTAAATTAAAACAGTTAAGACAACTCTCAGGGCATCCTCCCAAGGAATACCCTGGACAATTGTAAGGTAGTACCCCAAAATCCATCAATGGCCAGCGCAAGTAGGTTGACACTTTTTTATGATGATGTCATGAGCATATGCCAGCTACGTCCATAGGAGTAAACAATTGTTATAGTAAAACATATCTGTGTAGAAAGAAGCAAATTGAAAAGATATGAAGCACATCATCTTATGTATTACAAGAAATGGTAACCACAGAACTAAAAAATAAAATTATAGCAAAGAAATGCAAAATAAGGGTTAGAACTCAGGACTAACAAGTCTTTGCTTCTGGCAGCATTGAGAAGACAAGATAAATAATTCTTTACTAAACACTGAGCAGAAAAAAGCACAACATGTATAGTTAACAGGGGTGCAAATGGCAAATGATATATTCTCTGCAGACAGAACCAGAGCTGTGAGGTTAAAATATGTAAGAAAAAGCAGCACAGGAAGCATATGTATATTTTAATATGAAGGAAAATTTAATTATCCATAATAATTAAAGACCAAGCAGAATAATAATCAAGAGTCCAAAATGAAATTCTGCTGCCCTCTCTCCACAGCCAAATTGGATTTTGAAAAACAATTAAGTTTTTTTTTTCCAGTGGAGAGGAGAATGACAACGAAGTCATTTTTATCTGAAGTAAATTTGGAGATGATAGAAAAGAATATTTGACCTGCTGATTTTCCAAATTTCAATCAACATTAATATGAGGTGTGCGAGCATATCTGTAGGCAGAGTTCAGCCTGCAGCAAGGAACATGCACTTGGAAGGGACTGAACCACATCTGGGTTCATATGTAATGCTATAATGACGCACTATAATATAAAGCAATGATATCTAAGCTTATTTTGAAAATAAAATATTATTCGTTGGAACGTAAAACTGATCTCATATAGTATAACTACAACTACTAGAGAGACCCAAAATAATAGGGAAAACTTGTTGGAAAATAAGATAATGCTTGAGCCATTAGTACAGGAATTGCTGACCAGAACTGAATAATGAGATTATATAGCCCAACACGGTTGTTCATCTATAAATTCTAACGTTTTCAGTGATTTACTCTACTTATCCAAGAAAAATAATATGAAAAGATCAAACTGAAAAAAAACTACGAGTAACCAATTCACTTTGATATCTATATCTTTGTTAATAAAAACAATATCCAAGGTCTACTTCTTTTCAAGGGGCTCAAAAACTTTAGAAGAAGTGACAGTCCTCTTAAATTTTTATTGAGCTACATGAGTTAGAATGAATAATGTCCATTTCAGAGGTAGGTAAGTGAGGCCCAGTTGTACTAAATGACCAGCTCCAAATCATATAATAAGAGAAAACTGTCGTCTGTAAAGCATACGGGAATATAAAAATGTGAATTGCAAACCATGTATCATTAACGTGGACTCAGGTTCCAATCTAGAAAGAGATTGGAATGAGTAAATATGATTAGGCTGGGAATAGTGAGAATAAGAAAAAAGAGCATGTAAACACAATTACAAATATTTTAAACTGCAATGTTATCTATAAAAGAAAAAGTTTGAAAGCAAGGATCAAGATGCATTTGAAGAAGAAAAATTCTGTCTATACAGAAGAATAACATCCTTATTAGTGTACTTCAGAGTAAGCTGTGTTTTTGCAAGAATGCGTGGAAAAGCTCACATTATGAAAAGATCCAAATCAGATAGACCAGACTATGAACTGTTCAATGTCCTTCATGTCATCATGTCTTATATTTAATCAAACACAAATAGCAACCACAAGTTCTACATGGTATTCCTTAGAATGATCAGGGCAGGCAATAAGGCCCATAAACATTTGGTTTGCTCTCTCCTCCCCAGATCACATGTGTGTGCACCAGTGCCCATACGCACACGTGTGTGAGCACGCGCACACACACTATCTTGCCTTCTCCCTTATTAAACAAGTAAAAAATAGCTATGTTTAATGGTTTCATTTTCCAACATTCAATAAAGAAACATAAGTATCTAATCTTGTCCACTGATGTAAATAAAACTAAAGATTCCAAAAAGTGAATTCTAAGAATCACTCATACTTCCCTGACCAGAGCATTGAATGTCAGGAAATACAGGAAAAATTCTGTTCCTCTGTTAGCTCAGGTTAACTCAAATACTGTGTGTGTGTGTGTGTGTGTGTGTGTGTGTGTGTGTGTGTGTGTGTGTTTTACAATGCTGTTATTAGAGGACAGAATATTCTGTCATATAAAAGCATGTTCTGTCAAACATGCTTTTAGCTAGTTAGTTAGGAAATGATTTGACTCACAGTGTAGCTCTGTAAATAAACTATGCTATGAATGATAGGGAGAGCACTGCTGATGCTAAATTCTAATTAGAGTTAAATTCTAATTAGAATTAAATAGGGCACATTGCTTCGTTTAATCACAACTTCTCCAATTATAAACCCAGATGAAAGGTATTATTTTTATGTACTGATTATTTAGGAAATTACCCAGTTGTGTTATAATTGTCATTACATTTTTAAAATTTTACTTTTAATATTATCCCTGAAATGCTTTGAAGTGGATTCATATTATAAACCCATTTTTTTCTGAGAGAGCTGGCATACAAAGATGCTGGATAACTCACCAAGGATCACACCTCTGAGAACTAAAATGACTGAAAATAGCTTTAAAAGAATACAAGGTTATATAAACATAATGACATTAATAGATTATAAAGAAAAAAAGGTGGAGGCATGAAAAAAATATTAACGTATCTACCTCAGTGTTTCATTAAAAAAAAACTTGGAAAACTTTTGAATGGAATATAATATGAACGTTTATAGAGAAAAAGCTACATATGTAAATACAGATAAGGATGCTTCTATGGATTTATAGGAGAATGGAGAATGCAAAAGTTTTCTAGAAGAGACTGTTGTTGCACTGAGTTTGTTTAAATCCCTCCTGAACCACCTTATCCTTAAGAAAAAATAAAACTAAAGACATTTTCTAGAGTTCATATAACCCCAGTTAGGTAAGTATCAATCCTGAAAGGCACTGTTGCATTTTCTAGACAGGGAGTTTCTAAGATAGTAGCTTTCTTAGAAAATGTACTACAGACATTAAATTCAACTAATCATGGTAAGATGTTCCCTTTGGCTATTCTGAGTCCTATGTGATGCTTGTCCTGGAAAATTCAGTCTCTGCATGGCACTCACTCAAAATCATGAATATGGGCAACATTAGTAATGCTACAAATAAGAATGTATAGATAGAGATATTTATAAATATAGATTACAGAAAGAGTGAATATATAAAGCAGGAACCGGCTTACACTGATGCCCTATCCTTCCCCGACATCTCCTCTCTCTCCCCTCTTGCTAACACAAAGGGCCCAAGTCTCACCTATGTCACAGAGGGAAGAGCATTCTTTAAGTATACTTTCCCTTTGTGCTATTATTCTATTTAATATCCTTATTAGCACAAACAATGGTTTATAACAATACAGCTGGTTTTTCACTCACCACTCACTCTTTTTTAAAAAACTTTTATTTTATATTGGAGTATGGTTGATTCATAATGCTGTGGTAGTTTCGGGAGTAGAGCAAAGTGATTCAGTTACACATATACATATATCCATTCTTGTTCAGATTCATTTCCCATATAGGTTATTATAGAGTATTGAGTAGCATTCCCTGTGCTATACAGTA
The DNA here is from genome assembly GCF_030028045.1 of Hippopotamus amphibius kiboko. Taxonomy (NCBI): domain Eukaryota; kingdom Metazoa; phylum Chordata; class Mammalia; order Artiodactyla; family Hippopotamidae; genus Hippopotamus; species Hippopotamus amphibius. The sequence continues at coordinate 83,855,548 of NC_080198.1, forward strand.
GGTCCTTGTTGTTTATCTATTTTATATACAGTAGTGTATATATGTTAATCCCAACCTCCTAATTTATCCCTCTCCCCAACTTTATCCTTTGGTAATCATAAGTTTGGTTTCTAAGTCTGTGAGGTGTTTCTGTTTTGTAAATAAGTTCATTTGTATCATTTTGTTAGATTCCACATATTAGTGATATCATATACTATTTGTCCTTCTCTGTCTGACTTACTTCACTTAGTATGATAACCTCTAGGTCCATCCATATTGCTGCAAATGGCATTATTTCATTCTTTTTAGGGCTAAGTAATATTCCATTGTACATACGTACCACATCTTCTTTATCCACTCCTCTATTGATGGACATTTAGGTTGCTTCCTTGTCCTGGCTTTTGCAAATAGTGCTTCAGTGAACATTGGGGTGCATGTATCTTTTTGAATTATGGTTTTCTCCAGATATATGCCTGGGGTAGGCACTCACTCTTTAATCGCCGTAAAAAGCTAATGACTCTGCTTCTTCCCATCATTCCATCAACCAATCATCTTCTGACTTTTTGGTCTCTTGGACATTCTTTGTAGTCCTCTTGAAACTCACTTGTCTTTGCTGTCATTATCCTACTTAGAATCTTCTACCCTCTGGCTGATCTTCACTGGTCCCCTTGTTGATGCTGTTACCAGACCTGCCTCCAGAAGATGAACGTAATTTTGAGACAACCACTGTGCACCCAAATATCCTGTAAGGCTTGTGAAAACGCAGATTGCTGGGCCCCAATCCCAAAGCTTTTGATTCAGCAGCGGCCTGATCATTCATTTCTAACAAGTCCCAGGTAACGCTGATACTGTTCAGGGGACCATACATTGAAAAACACTGCCCTGAGGCTTAGGTCTACCTTTTTTTCTCTTACATACTCTTATTCAGAACTTTATTCACTCCGATGATTTTTAACTCTCACTTCTCATACATAACGCTTAAACTGCTATCTCCAATCCTAACCACCAGCTACTAAGCTTCATTATCACGTATCTCATTTGCATTTCCACTTGACTGACCTTCCACCACCTTGAACTTAATACATACTACCTAGCTAGTCATCTTTCTTCAGAAAACAGTTCTTCCTCTGGATTTTCTCCTCCTTGCCCTGTGAGTTGGACCATGGTGTCGTCCCAGTCATCCAGGTTCAGCACTGCCATATTTTTCTTCCCCTGTCTCATGAATTTTGTGTCTCTTGACTCCCCTTTTTTGCTGTTACTTTGCCATGTCATTGTAGGTGTGCATTACTTCACACCTGGGCTTTGGAAATCACTTACTTTATCTTCCTGCCCCAAACACCCTCCCCACATATATATTACTGTCAGATTAATCTCCCTCAAATACTACTTTGTAAACTTTGATAGTTTCCCATTGTCATTGGGGTGCAACTTTTTAATTGACATGGGCTACAAATGGATTACAGATGTGCTAGTATATCCATTTCTGGAGCCCTGGGGACATCCAGCCTGTCCTGGGACAGCCAGGCCTCAAAGAGCCAGAGCCTGAGTCACCTCCACCTCTCATCACTTTTGTACCCACCACCCCCTCCAGCCATTTCAAGTCTTCTCCTCTTTTTCCCCAAGATGCCTTTTAAATATTTTCATATTCTACGTGTGCCATGAAGAGAAAGTTGTTGGCAACTATTGATTTACAAAATAATGTCCACATTCCTTGATCTAGTATTAGGGATGTCAATACATATAATAAGAGGCATGTCTTAGCCAAAACCAATGACACCATGTGCAGTGCCTTCCTGTGAAACTTGGTAACTTCATTCCACAGATTGAATTTAACTCTATTCTCTGATTTAAAAAAAAGATACACCCCTTCCTTCAAGTCCCAGCTCAAGATGCTCCCTTCAGCTATGGTGCATCCAAAGTGTAGTGATCATCTACTATTTTCCAGGGTAGAATCTGGTGGAGAATCAGAATAGGAGATAGGGTTCCATACTGTTTACAATCCCTATCTCACCTTCCCTGTATTCCTGTGGTAATTCTTAGGCACCTATCAATAGCTTAGCTATGTTGTATTGTTTGTCTTCTTGTCATCATACTCAAACATTTATTGACCATCTATCAAAAGAAAAACATCGCTAAGAAACAAATTTTTTGGCATTTCTATTATGTGTTGGTTACTGCACTACATGGTAAGGATAGAAGCAATTTAAACGAAAGCTTAAACAATTGTAATGGAAGGTTAAAGGCAAAAGAGAAATTAAAACTTGCAAAACAATGTGAAAAGTGCTATAATAAGGGACTCCTGGAAAAGAATAACTATCCCTTTGTTTCTTGCCAGAGAAATCAACATCTAAGCAGTCAGAATAGTATTTGCATGGGCTTGTAGACTAGAAAAATGGCATAACATTTATGCTTAACCCTAGGTAGTTGTGTGTAATTTGAGCAGAATGAAAGAGAAAGTGTGTGTGTGTGTGTGTGTGTGTGTGTGTATGTGTGTGTGTGTTTGGGTGGAGGGTGAAGGGGTAGCTGTTGGCAGGAAAGATATTGAAGGGATAGATGCCTCACTAAAATGTTGAACCATGTTACTGGAGAGTTTTAAGCAGAGAATAACACTTAGATAAATATGACTTTTGTAAAAAGTAGCACTGTGTGCAGCATGGAAAATATATCAGAGGCAGGAAAACTCATAGAATTAAAACAAATTAGGGAGGCCATTGCTAGTATTCAGGTGAGAGAGAGTGATGTCTTAATCCCAGTGCTGACAGTAAAGATGGAGAAAAGGAAAGATATTTGAAAGACATTAGGTAAAAGCCATGAGACATGGTGTTTGAATATATGTATATTTGGGATGAAGTAGGGGAAAAATTAAAGGCAATACACCAAGCTCAGGTCCAGAGTTGGCCTTATTCAGAAAGACAGCTGGACCTGAAAAGCAGAGGGTGGGCCCAGAAAGCAGCATAGACAGGGCAGTAAGAATGTCAAATCTTCCACTTTCCCATCACAAAGGGAGTGATGACCTGAAGAGAGTGAGTGCAGAGCTGGTGTGGGGATAAGTGCAGATAATCTGAGGAGGATGCATTTGCTCCTGGGGAGAATGAGAGAGAATTAAAAGGAAATGAACAAGGTGGTCAGGAAGCCCCGAGTGAGCATGGGGCTGAGGCTGACAGTGCAGAGGCTGCCCTCCTCAGTGGTGCTCAGGGGCCTGGCCGAGACAGCAGAGGAGGCATTGGCTGAGGGTTCTGGTCACAGAGAGGCAGAAAACACTTCCCTTACTCACCAACTTTCCATCTAGTTTGTGTATCTGTTGAAGATAACTTTTGCATTAAAAAGAAAAGCTGTACGTTGATTGAAATGGGAAAAGATCCAAGAAAATGTTTTGTGGGGGAAAGTGGGACAAGGAGATTTTAAAGTATGTTACAAAAAGGTGAAAGTTAACTTAAAAAAATAATCTCCTGGGTTTGGTGAATGTGAGGTTGCTGGTGGCTTTGGCAAGAGTAATTTCAGTGAGGGTGATCTTAATGGATGACAGATAACACGAGGTGGGGGGTGAGGGATGGGGGGGGTGAAATAGCCTCTGAGAGTCAAGATCTCGTGAAAGGCAGAATAACATATCAGATAAAAGCACAAACTCTGGAGCCTGGCTGCCTGGGTTCACTTCCGACTTTATCTTTTTCACTGTTTAACGTTGGGTAAGTTACTTAACCTTTCTGTGCCTCAGTTTCCTCTTCTGTGTGATATTTTAGTACCATTATTATTAATAGCACTATTATGAGGCTTAGATAAGTGGATATATGTCAAGCACTATAGAACCATGGCACCCAGGGGGCACCGAGATCTCTCTACCCCTTTGCATCACCAGTACGCATTCCAGAGCCATGGGCGAACAAAGTCAGTAACACAGCAGTGATGAAAGTTGAATCATCTGCTTCATTTCAGGAAAAAGAAGGAACAAAGTCGGCACTCGAGAACCATTATCTGTAAGATTTATGTCCTTTTCACTTGAACACTATTTTCATATCATGTTCACAAAACTTCAACGCAGAATACTACTCTTCCCAGTTTACGAATAAGACTGCTTGATTAGCTTATTTACCCCAGGAACCAGAATCTTGATGCCATGTTTCAACTATCAAATAAGGAAAAGATTTCCACAATAATTTATTAAAATCATAATTAACCCCAAAAGTGTATAAAATTTAAATTAAAACACTTTCATTCAGAAGTTTTAAAAAAAAATGTGGCCAAAATAAAGGGGTTATTTTCCCTAATAAGAAAAATTTCAATAGCATAAGCATTTGGGGTCACTTTCTCTGAAAGTCTCTTGGGCTCTCCTTCTGATGGCAGCATCGCTTCCACCGCTTCTACAACAAGCGCTCACACAACAGGTTCAAGAAGGAAAGAAGAGGAGTTTCTTCCACATCACATCTAATCAGAGTAGACATTTTTCCCTGTAAGCCTTCAGCACACTTTCTCTTATATCTCATCATCCCGAAAGGGACACCACGATCACCACTAGACCAGCCATTCCAAAAGGGAATGGAATTACTGTAATAGTTTAGACCAACTGTCATCTACCTCATATGACTGGGCACACCTTCTGCGAGTGTACTGTGGCCTTTAGCTGGGAAGAAGATGGGAAAACAATAGTGTTTGGCACATAACTGATGAGGGACATAAATACTATATGCCAGGTAAGTACTAGGTAAGTACTAGGGTTCAACAACAAACAAAATATCATCCTCATCCTTAATTTCCAAGATCAGAATAATCTCAGATTTTCTACTCCAATAGGGATATCTGTGACACCAAATAGTCATAGAAGTTCATTTATCTTTTACTAATTAAACATTATTTTAAAGTTTTAAATGACACACGTCATTCATATAATTATTTTTGCCTTTGATGTCATTAATTTATTAACTAAAATTATGATGTCCTAAACCTTTCAATATAAGATCAAACAATTCTAAAAAAACCAAAATTCTAAGCTCTTTGACGTTGGATATACTAATTTACACAAGGAAAATTGTAATTTTCTTTATATTCACAAGAAAATTCCAGATAGTTTTATAATATTTTGTTATTACTATAGGCTAAACTTTCTCTTCTATAAATCTAAGAAATTTTCAAGGTCAAGGCTTATCTTTTATTTTCAATCATCAGCATATAGCCTAGTGCCCACTCTATAAATGATTATTGAATAAAATAATAAGTGAAAGCATATCCTTTTAAATTATATTTCTAGTTACATTTTCTCTGTCTTTTTTTCCCTGATTTGTTTGCAGTGACTTTTTTTTAAAGGCTTTTCACTTGATTTCACTTTTAGCTTTGGTTTGTTTTTGTTTTAGGCGAAGCAGCAATTCTTACATTTTGATTAAAAATGTCTCTCTTGTCCTTCTCTTCCTGTGCCTCCACTACAGTGGCTATTAAACTTAAAACTTAAATATACATGTGTGACCATCATGTCACCTCCCTAAATTGTATTCTTACAACAGAAAGTACACATCATCTCAAATTGATGTTTCCATCTCAACTGACTCATTTGGCAGGAGTAACAACTATAATTTGCCAGCAGGTTGACATAGTGAAGCATAGGCTGGGCTGACAGCAGAGGATCTTTCATCGGTTGTGATCTACAACACATGCGCATTACAGGGTGCCAGGAGTAGATCAGAGGATGTCATAGTGAAAAACAAGAAGAGGAAATCTTCCCTGCTTCTCAGGACTTGTTAGCATAAAAAGCACAATGGTGCACCACCATCTACCTTTCCATGGAAAAGTTATGAAGGTCGGCCCAGGCTTGAAAATGAATTTGTTGTTCCCACCAAGTGAGTCACTGTAAATAGGAACATTAATTTATTTAAACAAATATGCCTCAACTTCACAGTGAAAAAAGTACTACTAAAAATCTTAAGAATGCATGGCTGTGTAAGTGCTTCCTGTAGTCTGCTATAGTTAGGGATGTATATGATTCCATGAGAACTCCACTTGCCTGAGATATTTTTAAGCATGTTTTATTTAGAGCAAAGCAATTTCCAAGTAAAAAAACCAATAACAACAGGAGAAATATGGAAAAACATTCCATATTTCCTTTGTGGAATATACCATAATATACTATATATACCCAAATATACCATAACTCCTTTGTTATTGGTATTTTTACTTGGAAAAATTTAGATGAATCCTTCAACTTTCTCCTCATATGCATCTCACAAGATGTGTGAAGTTTAGAGGTCTAAAGACTATTTGCTTTGTGTAACTAATTTTCTCAAATGTATTTCTCTTTTTGTTCTCACACATCAGTCTAAATTTCTAAATTTCCTTGTCATCATCACCATCATCTCTCTACCGAAGGAGAATTCATTCTGTGCGTACCATATGCTTCATCACCTGTCCCACCCCCTCAGATATCCAACAGCATCCCCTACTTCTCTCTCTTATACAAGCCTGCTGCTAACCCACTATTCTCTTGGCTACCCATCTCTAGATCTTCACTCACCAGACTTACATGCTATACCCTCTTCTGTCTCTAGAACCTACCATCCAAACCCTTCCAGTTTTTCAAGGTTCATTTCAAAGCCTAGTTAGTCCACAAAACCCTTCTAAATTAATAACAGTTTTATTACAGAATAATAGTAAATTATCTTCATTGCTTCCGGTTGTTGAAATATCACCTTAGCCAAAATCCACAACTAGATTCTAGAATAAGAAGGCGGCAACAAAATCAGGTCTTGAGATACTAGGAAGAGTCATGGTACACATGGAAAACTGTCAGTTGAGTTCAAAGTCATAATGATACTGGAGTTAATATGCGCCACTCAAATGCCCACCACCCAATCAACAATCAGCTGAGTAGAGTATCTCTAGGTACCTGCTGACATGTTCAAACAGGTACATGTTTACAGCTTCTACTTCTCTGTTGTATAATCAGAGGTGTGGCCATTGGAGTGGCCATTGTGCTTCCTTTCAGAGAGTTAAACAATGGTTTACATTTCCTGAAAATTTAACGTGTGAGGCACTATGAGGTATTTTGCATGCATGCTTTCCTTTCATATTTAAGCCAAGCCAATGAACAAAACATTGTTACCACCTTCATTTTACAGATAAGAGGTAGATTCACTTACCAACATCACTTAGAAAGGAGGAGTGGAGCCAAGACTCAGGGCCAGACTCTCTGCCTGAGCCCTTCACCACTGTCCTCTGCTCTGGGTTCCTATTCCTCCTCATCCTTCATATTTTTGCTACAGTTGTTTGCCCCTCCTTCATCCTTTCTAAACTGACAGTTCTATTTCACAAAACATTCAGATCTGAAAGTCCTAAAAAGGATCAAGCAGTTTCCAATGAAATTATTATCTTCTGTCATTTTCCTTTGAAATATCAGGGACTAATAAACTGCATTGGTATTTGGAGGGAAATGATGAAATAGGCCAAGTGCTCTTTTGTGGAAATATCCCCACTCTCATGTCAGCTCTCAGAACATCCTTCTGACCACACAGAGACCCACCATGGCATACCCCTGAGCAAAGTGCTTGAGATATTGGGTAAAATTTGAACCTATCACACACTGGAAACACATTATTAATAATCAGAAGACCCTACAGTTGTGAGGTGCTTCATAGATGAGAGAGCATTTTTAGTCATTGCTTCAATATTCATAGTAAGATGATCTCTCAGAAGTTGAGAGAGATCTGTGCTATGTCCATTTTTAAATTCCCCAGCTTATCCAAGTAAATAAATCACAAACTAAGGTTTTAAAACTAATACATTCTAAACATTCAATAGCACAGATTTCCACTTTTAACATGCACACAACCAATGCCAAAATATAATTGTGCTGTTTGTAAAATAATTCATGAATTTTAAAAATATCTTCATGGAGTGCTATAGATGATATGGTTTGGAAATGGAACTCATGTTTGAAATTGTAGGATTAATCATGTATTCTGTGATAGAGACTGCCAGCTGTCCCCTAAACTCTGTTCTTCTCTGATTGATACAACTGATGGAATTGTAGCTGAACAAGGCTTTTGTTATGGTCTGAAAGTTTGTGTCCTCCCAAAATTCTTATGTTGGAAACCTAATGCCCCATGGGACAGTATTAGGAGGTAGGGCCTTTGGGAAGTGATTAGGTCATGAAGGTGGAACATTCGTGAATGGGAGTAGTGCTTTTATAAAAGAGACCACCAGAGAGATCCCTCCCCAATTCTGCCAGGTGAAGACACAGCAAAAAAAAATGTGCCATCTATGAACTGGAAAGCCCTCACCAAACACCCAATTTGCTGTGCCATTATGCTGGACTTCCCAGTTTCTAGAGTTGTAAGAAATGAATTTCTGTTGTTTATAAGCTACTTACTCTGTGGTGTTTTGTTATAGTAGCCCAAATGGACTAAGAGAGCTTTCCACTTACATATTTCCCATCTTCCCTCTCAATAAACGTGACCATGCAACTAAGTTCCCTCCAAAGGAATGGGAGAGGAAATGATGCTTGCCCCACCGGGAAGAAGGTCTTACAACCATGAATGTACTTCATGCTCTCTCTTTCCTTCCCACAGTTGGAACTCATTGTGATCTAGCCTCAGCCATGGAAAACTGTAGGGCACTAGGAAATGACACAGAAACATGATGGAAAGAACCAGATTCCTGAATGACATCATACATCAAAGCAGCACACCTGAGACTGCTATATCAGAAAGAAAAAACAAATATGTCTCATCTTTTAACCACAACTATTGTTGAGTCTCTTTACTACAAACTAACGTTATACAAAGTAATATGTGTTCTCTGAATTCTGTCAATATATTCTTGTGAGTGAGTGGAAATAATTATTTTGGATATCAAAAAGTTTCAATGTGAAATCTTTTGAGAAAGTGAACTCTGAATTCAACAGTCTTGCTGCCTCATCTCTCACTCCCACCATAGCCCCAAAACCCATGTGATGGACCTTACAAAGTTATCCTAAAAGCTAGTTATTTTTGTCTTCTTACACATAAGAGGAAGGCGAGGGGGAGGAGAAAAGATGGCAGCAAAGTAGAGGGATGTGGAGTGCATCCCTCTCCACAGATGCATTGGGAATGCATGGAAGGACGCAGTAATTCCCACAGAGAACCAGCTGAACACCAGCAGACGGCCTCGGACACCAGAAAGGACCGTGGGGAGCCCGACATAGCCACTAAGTTTTTGGTAGTACGGACAATATATCTTTCATACTTTCCTTTCATCCCTATCTTTTATACATTTCTATTCCTTTCTTTTTATTTGCATATTTCCAACAACATTACGCTCTTCTGTTCCCCTTTCTTCCAGCCTTTTTAAGTTTATTTTATCTTAACATACTTAAAAGCAACACTATCGGTCTGTTCAGACTCCTTGCTCTATTCTCCAGATGACGCACTGCCTTGGTATTTAATATTAGGCTTTTGTCTTTATCTTAGTTCTTAGTACAGTTGTCTAATTACATTCTGAGAATCTCCATTCTCTTTGGTGGTAATCTGGCTCTTTTCTATATTTGATCCTAGCTTACAAAATCTCCCTGGATTAATGTTTGTATGTGTAAGGTGTTATTTGTTTGTTTGCTTTTGCTTTTGTCTCTGATTTGTTCTGTTTCAGTTGTCCATTTCTGTTGGGTTTCTCTTTGAATATCTAATAGCGCACTGGGGTTCTGTCAGGTCTTTCTAGAGCCTTATGTCCTAATGGATTCAGTAATTGTGTGTCTTATACGTGTATGTGTTTCCTAGATTTAATATTTGTTTAATCCAATATTTGGACATTAGTCTGAGGCTTGGACTGTCTTCTACAAACACCTCTATCGCCAGGACAAGCAACCCCAAAAGTTTGGACAACCATGAGGAAACAAAGAAACACCATGCAGGCAAAGAGCAGGAAAAAAACCCACAAGACCAAATAAATGAGGAGGAAATAGGAAAAATGCCTGAAAAAGAATTTAGAGTAATGATAGAAAAAATGATACAAAATCTCGATAACAAAATAGAGAAACTACAAGAAACAGTTCATAAGAACTCAGAAAAACAAACAGCAATGGATAACAAAAAAACTGAAATTAAAAATACTCTAGATGCTATAACCAGCAGAATGACTGAGGCAGAAGAACGAATAAGTGAGTTGGAAGATAGAATGGGGGAAATAAACGCCACAGAGCAAGAAAGAGAAAAAAGAATAAAAAGAATAGAAGACAGTCTCAGAGACCTCAGGGATAACATTAAGCATACCAATATTCGAATTATAGGCATCCCAGAAGAAGAAGAAAACAAGAAAGGGTCTGAGAAAATATTTGAAGAGGTTATAGTGGAAAACTTCCCCAACATGGGAAAGGAAATAATTAACCAAGTCCAAGAAGCACAGAGAGTCCCATACAGAATAAACCCAAGGAGAAATACACCAAGACACATATTAATCAAACTAACAACAATTAAACACAAAGAAAAAATATTAAAAGCAGCAAGAGAAAAGCAACAAACAACATATAAGGGAAAACCCATCAGGATAACAGCTGACCTTTCTACAGAAACTCTGCAGGCCAGAAGGGAATGGCAGGATATACTGAAGTCCTGAAAGAGAGAAACCTACAGCCAAGAATACTCTACCCAGCAAGAATCTCATTCAGATTTGAGGGAGAAATCAAAAGCTTTCCAGACAAGCAAAAGTTAAAAGAATTCAGAACCACCAAACCAGCCTTACAACAAGTGCTAAAGGAATTTCTCTAAGTAGGAAACACAAGAGAAGGAAAGCACCTACAAATACAAACCCAAAACAATTCAGAAAATGGTAATTGGAACACACATGTCAATAATCACTTTAAATGTCAATGGATTAAATGCTCCAACCAAAAGACACAGACTGGCTGAATGGATACAAAAACAAGACCCTTCTATATGCTGCCTACAAGAAACCCACTTCAGACCAAGGGATACATATAGACTGAAAGTAAAGGGAAGGAAAAAGATATTCCATGCAAATGGAAGTCAAACGAAAGCTGGAGTAGCAATCCTCATATCAGACACATTACACTTTAAAGTAAAGAGTATTACAAGAGACAAGGAAGGACACTACATAATGATCAAGGGATCCATTCAAGAAGAACATATCACAATGGTAAATATCTATGCCCCCAATATAGGGGCACCTCAATACATAAGGCAAATGCTAACAGCTATAAAAGGGGACATCGACAGTAACACAATAATAGTGGGAGACTTGAACACCCCACTTACATCAATGGAGAGATCATCCAAACAGAAAATAAATAAAGACACACAAGCTTTAAATGACACAGTAGACCATCTCGACTTCATGGATATTTATAGGACATTCCATCCAAAAACGACAGAATACTCGTTCTTCTCAAGTGCACACGGAACATTTTCCAGGATAGATCACATCTTGGGTCACAAATCAAACCTCAGCAAATTCAAGAAAATTGAAATCATATCAAGCATCTTCTCAGACCACAACGCCATGAGACTAGATATCAATTACAGGAAAAAAACCGCAAAAAATACAAACACATGGAGGCTAAACAATTCACTCTTAAACAACCAAGGAATCACTAAAGAAATCAAAGAGGAAATCAAAAAATATCTAGAAACAAATGACAATGAAAACACAACAACCCAAAACCTATGGGATGCAGCAAAAGCAGTTCTAAGAGGGAAGTTTATAGCAATACAGTCCTACCTTAAGAAACAAGAAAATGATCGAATAAACAACCTAACCTTACACCTCAAACAACTAGAGAAAGAAGAACAAAGAAACCCCAAAGGGAGCAGAAGGAAAGAAATCATAAAGATCAGAGCAGAAATAAATGAAAAATAAAGGAAGGAAACCATAGCAAAAATAAACAAAACTAAAAGCTGGTTCTTTGAGAAGATAAACAAAATTGATAACCCATTAGCCAGACTCATCAAGAAAAAAAGGGAGAAGATGCAAATCAACAGAATTAGAAATGAAAAAGGAGAAGTCACAACGGACACCTCAGAAATACAAAAGATCATGAGAGACTACTACAAGCAACTATATGCCAATTAACTGGATAACCTGGAAGAAATGGATACATTCTTAGAAAAATACAATCTTCCAAGACTGAACCAGGAAGAAATAGAAACCATGAACAGACCAATCACAAGTACAGAAATTGAGGCAGTGATTAAAAATCTCCCAACACACAAAAGCCCAGGACCAGATGGGTTCACGGGTGAATTCTATCAAACATTTCGAGAAGAGCTAACACCTATCCTTCTCAAACTCTTCCAAAATATTGCAGAAGGAGGAACACTCCCAAACTCATTCTACGAGGCTACCATCACCCTGATCCCAAAACCAGGCAAAGATGTCACAAAAAAAGAAAACTACAGACCAATATCACTGATGAATATAGATGCAAAAATCCTTAACAAAATACTAGCTAACAGACTCCAACAGCACATTAAAAAAATCATACACCATGATCAAGTGGGGTTTATCCCTGGGATGCAAGGATTCTTCAATATACGAAATCAATCAATGTGATACATCATATCAACAACTTGAAGGATAAAAACCATATGATCATTTCAATAGATGCAGAAAAAGCTTTTGACAAAGTTCAACATCCATTTATGATAAAAGCTCTCCAGAAAATGGGCATAGAAGGCAATTACCTCAACATAATAAAAGCCATATATGAAAAACCAAAAGCCAACATCGTTCTCAATGGGGAAAAACTGGAAGAATTCCCTCTAAGAACAGGAACAAGACAAGGGTGTCCACTCTCACCATTATTATTCAACATAGTTTTAGAAGTGTTAGCCACAGCAATCAGAGAAGAAAAAGAAATAAAAGGAATCCAAATTGGAAAAGAAGTCAAATTGTCACTCTTTGCAGATGACATGATATTATATATAGAAAACCCTAAAGACTCTACCAGAAAACTGCTAGCACTCATTGATGAGTTTCGTAAAGTAGCAGGATACAAAATTAATGCACAGAAATCTCTCACATTCCTATACACTAACAATGGAAGAGCAGAAAGAGAAATTAAGGAAACTCTCCCATTCACCATTGCAACAAAAAGAATAAAATACCTAGGAATAAACCTGCCTAAGGAGGCAAAAGACCTGTATGCAGAAAACTTTAAGACATTGATGAAAGAAATCAATGACGACACAAACAGATGGAGGGACATACCATGTTCCTGGATTGGAAGAATCAACATTGTGAAAATGACTGTACTACCCAAAGCAATTTACAGATTCAATGCAATCCTGATCAAATTACCAATGGCATTTTTCACAGAACTAGAACAAGAAATCTTATGATTTGTATGGAAACACAAAAGACCCCGAATAGCCAAAGCAATCTTGAGAAGGAAAAATGGAGTTGGTGGAATCAGCCTTCCTGACTTCAAACTATACTCCAAGGCCATAGTGATCAAGACAGTATGGTACTGGCACAAAAATAGAAAGGAAGATCAATGGAATAGAATAGAGAACTCAGAAGTAAGCCCAAACACATATGGGCACCTTATCTTTGACAAAGGAGGCACGAGTATACAATGGAAAAAAGACAGCCTCTTCAATAAGTGGTGCTGGGAAAATTGGACAGCTACATGTAAAAGAATGAAATTAGAACACTTCCTAACACCATACACAAAAATAAACTCCAAATGGATTCAAGACCTACATGTAAGGCCAGACACTATAAAACTCCTAGAGGAAAACATAGGCAGAACACTCTATGACATACATCAAAGCAAGATCCTTTTTGACCCACCTCCTAGAATCATGGAAATAAAATCAAGAATAAACAAATGGGACCTCATGAAACTTAAAAGCTTTTGCACAGTGAAAGAAATCATAAACAAGACTAGAAGGCAACCCTCAGAATGGGAAAAAATAATTGCCTATGAAACAACGGACAAAGGATTAATCTCCAAAATATACAAGCAGCTCATGCAGCTTAATACCAATAAAGCAAATAACCCAATCCACAAATGGGCAGAAGACCTAAATAGACATGTCTCCAAAGAAGACATAGAGATGGCCAACACACACATGAAAAGATGCTCAACATCACTCATCATCAGAGAAATGCAAGTCAAAGCCACATTGAGGTATCACCTCACACCGGTCAGAATGGCCATCATCACAAAATCTGGAAACAACAAATGTTGGAGAGGGTGTGGAGAAAAGGGAACTCTCCTGCACTGTTGGTGGGACTGTAAGTTGGTACAGCCACTATGGAAAACAGTTTGGAGGTTCCTTCAAAAACTACAAATAGAACTTCCATATGATCCAGTAATCCCACTTCTGGGCATATACCCAAAGAAAGCCATAATCCCAAAAGAAACTTGTACCATAATGTTTATTGCAGCACTATTTACAATAGCCAGGACATGGAAGCAACCGAAATGCCCATCAACAAATGAATGGATGAAGAAGATGTGGCATATATATACAATGGAATATTACACAGCTATAAAAAGGGATGAGATGGAGCTATATGTAATGAGGTGGATAGAACTACAATCTGTCATACAGAGTGAAGTAAGTCAGAAAGAGAAGGACAAATATTGTATGCTAACTCACATATACGGAATCTAAAAATGGTACGGATGAACTCAGTGACAAGAACAAGGATGCAGATACAGAGAATGGACTGGAGAACTCGAGGTATGGGAAGGGGCGGGGGGGTGAAGGGGAAACTGAGACGAAGCGAGAGAGTAGCACAGACATATATATACTACCAACTGTAAAATAGATAGTCAGTGGGAAGTTGTTGTATAACAAAGGGAGTCCAACTTGAGGATGAAAGATGCCTTAGAGGACTGGGGAGGGGAGGGTGGGGGGGACTCGAGGAGGGGGGAGTCAAGGAAGGGAGGGAATATGGGGATATGTGTATAAAAACAGATGATTGAACTTGGTGTATCCCCAAAAAAAATAATTAAAAAAAAAAAAGAGGAAGGTGAAAATCAAGATGTAACTTAACCAAGGTAATCTAACCAGATTTTCAACTCAGGTACTTTGGTTCTAAATCCATGGCCACGTTCCACTCTATTTCTGCCAAAATCAGGATTGTCTAGAGATTCTTGTGTGAAGACACAATTTTATTGTCTAAAATTTCTTAACAGTACAATCTGTTTTCAAATGAAAATTAGCAGAAGCAACTATTTGAGTATTAGAGTGTGTTTTCATCTATCTTCCATTTAATGGATAAATAATAGTTTAGACATTTAGACATGAAGAGGAGAAAAAAGATGCCAACAATATTTAATAAATTGAAAACAGTCCATCTTACAATAAACAATTGATCCATACTTTAAATATTATATACATCCTTAATCCAAATCCAAATCATTATCATAAGTCAAGGACAGCATAAAAATGACAGCTATCTAAAGTAATTTTATAGGCATTAGTAAGGGAAATTTGACCACAAGAATGAAAAGCAGGAAACACCTTCTTCAAACTTACATGTCCTCCCTCATAGGTCAGGCTTACACATAATATAGGAAAGAGGCTTTTGTGTCTATATGACAAGAGACTACAAGGATGACATGAGCTGGAAATGGACCTCCCACGGACCTCAAGCAGTAGAGAGTATCTCTTACATGTCCACTCAGGAGCAAGGTCGGGACCACGGATACCTGGCCAAAGTGTGTCCAATTTCTTGCCCCTCAAAATCACATATGTTGTTAGAAACTACAAGACTTCCTAAAATGTTAATAAGAAATACAGATAATGGCAATATTATTCATAACTTCTACTTACACAAATACTTCAGCTTTTCCTTTCCCTCTCTTTCCATCAAAAATATCAGAAATTAGGCTATAACAGGTATCTCTTAGAACATTGCCCTTTGCTAAAGCATTACAATCTAGTTTCTGATAATACATGATATTACCCTAGCTAATAATATACTTGAATTCAATAGTAGACATTGTCTAAACTTCAACAAGTACAGAAAATGTCAGAAGGTGTGGCAATCTCGTGGAAATATTTTAGCTGATTGATCTTCCCAGGCATTTCCTATCATTCCAGTTAGCCAATATATATCCTTCCAAATATAGTAGTAATGCTTACAAGAATGGTTCCAAGCATCATTTTAAACATAAAATATTAATATTTCTTTTTTACATTTGTATTTATTGGCACTTTAAAGATTTCCATTTTTTTTCTCACTTTGTCTTATTGGCAAGAAGAGTTGTAAATAAAGGAAAAGCAGAATCTCAGGACTAAAATCTGACTAGTAAGAAATAACCCGAACTGGGAACACAACTAGGAATTAACTGAGTGTCTATTCTGTGCCAGGCTTTATGCACAGAAGACATGCATGATTTCAGGTGATTATCAACAAGAGCAGAGGTAAGTTTTATCCTTCCATCCATTTGATAAATGAGAATTCAGATTCAAAAGATGTCTTCGTCATGGATTATCAGACAGCAAATGGTGAAGTAGGGTTAGAATTTAGATCTGTTTGATTCCAAAATTAATGCTTTCTTTAAAACTTTAGGAAAAACTAACTACATGTTTTTTTAAACTCATAAAAAGTTGTATTTTTTTTTTTAATGTTGGTATAGTCAGATATGTATCCTATAATTTCCAAGCAGGTTTTGTTCTTTTCTTTCCCCTCCACTCCCCCCACTCTGCCCCATGCCACTGCCACCTTTTTTTAAGTTCAGATAAAAAGTAGGTAAGAGCCCAGAAACAAACATACTACAAGAGACTGTGGCCCCAAGAATGCCCCAAGTATGAAAGAAAATAAAAAGACATTTAGAGAAATCAATCAAGTTACGAGAGAGTTCTCAGATGAGCTCAGATTTCAAAAGGACATATGTAAGAGCTGGAAGTTAAAGCACAAAAGCGAAGATAAACTGGAAAAAGGAGGAGCTTACATCTGTTAGATGAGTGTAACAAGGTCTTAAACCTGAATTCACTGAGGCTTAGAAGGAATTCCAGTCATCAATAGGATTTTTGAAACTGTTAAAAGGAAACCCCCAAGAGGAAGCAAAATGCCAACTGTTTATGAAAGGTGCTTCATATTTACAGAAAACAAAGAGACAAAAGACTTATCCAATGCCTGTTTTGCCTCCATCTTCTCCACTAAGGGGAGGATAGTCTGAATCACAATCCTCAGAAAAGGAGGTACCTTTTGTAATCAGTGGCTCTTAGTCTTCCTCTGGTTTCCATCTAACTGCAATATCCACAGGGATGTTAGGTACCTGATAACCCTTCCTGCTGTTAAACATTCCTCACTAATGACCTTCCCTGTACCCCTCTTCAATAAAGCCCACTCTGCCGCCAGTTCAGAACTGAAAGCACAAACTCCAGTAGCCTCCTCTGACCATGGACTTTCTTTTTGCAATTCCCTTTGTCCCACAGCACTTATACTTTGAACTTATCAAGACCAAAAACCTCTCAACTTTATATATTTATGGCCACCCCCTCTTGGTTTTACTCCCTATCATACCAAGACTCTGTACTTCCTCACCTCAGCAACTCTCACCCAGCTCATCAAATCCCAACCTTGGATCCACCCAATCTTATACTTTCTCCATTTCTATAACCAAGTTATTGAGCACAGCTGGAAAAAAAAAAATCAAAACAATCTTTAGATGAATACCACCACAACGTTGTGGTTTTAAATCTTAAAAAAGACTTTCAATATTTAGTGGCAATTATTTTTTACGTCTCTGGTCAGCTCTCTCTCTTGTTTCTAAGATTTTAGAATTTATTTATTTATTTATTTTTTATTTATTTTTAGCTGTGTTGGGTCTTCATTACAGTGCGTGGGCTTCTTATTGTGTTGGCCTCTCCCATTGCAGAGCATGGGCTCTAGGTGCGCGGGCTTCAGTAGTTGTGGCACATGGGCTCAGTAGCTGTGGCTCACGGGCTCCTGAGCACAGGCTAAGTAGTTGTGGTGCACAGGCTCAGTTGCTCCTCAGCAAGTGGGATCTTCCCAGACCAGAGCTCGAACCCATGTCCCCTGCATTGGCAGGAGGATTCTTAACCACGGTGCCACTGGGGAAGTCCCCAGAATTTCTTGACTCTCCTTAAATCCCTTTCATACCTTGACTCCTGTTGTATCCAGAAAATGACACAGCCCTTCAGTTCACAAAGAAAAAAGGAGCCATGAGCAATAAAAGCTCTGAAATTCGATGCCCTCCTACCTACAGTTAACAACCTCAAGAACCATCCTTGCATTATACTCTTCCTTTGCCCAAGCCTACCTTCTCATGAGACCTACGTCTCTTCTCTGTTGCAGTAAATAACTGCAGCACTGGGCTCCAATGGTTCATATTTCTCAGCACTCACACCTTTTCACCGTGATTCTGGGCTTGGCCATGTGACATGCTGTAGCCAATGGGACAAGGGCAAATGTGATGTAAACTGAGCTTTGGAAAGAGCTTGTGCATTGAAGTTTGCCTTTTCTTGCTGCTCTTGGAAAACATAGGACCATCACTAAATGAATAATCCCAGGCTAGCCTACTTAAAAGTAGTAAAACCTTAGCCCAGCCTTAGGATGATGAAAGACACGTGGCCTGGCCATTGCCCCGGCTGACGCTGAGCCAGCTGCCAGACCAAAGAAGCCATTATTCCACCCAGGCAGGCCACCAGCAGATTTCAGAGATCATCTCAGCCAGCTCAAACCAAGAGAACTGCCCGGCCAACCCACAGATTTTTGAGAAATAATAAACATATATTGATTTTTTAAATAAATTTATTTATTTATTTTATTGGCTGTGTTGGGTCTTCATTGTTGCACACGGGCTTTCTCTAGTTGCCGCAAGAGGGGGCTACTCTTCATTGTGGTGCGTGGGCTTATCATTGCGGCGGCCTCTCTTGTTGCAGAGCACGGGCTCTAGGCACATAGGCTTCAGTAGTTGCAGCACATGGTCTCAATAGTTGTGGCGCACGGGCTTAGTTGCTCCGCTGCATGTGGTATCTTCCTGGGGCAGGGATTGAACCTGTGTCCCCTGCATTGGCAGGCAGATTCTTACCCACTGCGCCACCTAGGAAGTCCCAAACGTATGTTGATTTTTGAGAAATAATAAATGTATATTGATTTAAGCCACAAGGGTTTTGGGTGATTTGTTATGTGGCAAAAACTAATTGATCTTTTCTCCATCAGGTGTATCTTCTGACTCCTGTATATTTCATCTTCCTCCTTTTCATCAGCGTAGAAACGCCTTGAGGTTTCTCCTAACTTAAACCACCGTCTTTGCTCCCAAGGGCAAGCTACTTCATAACCAAACTTTTTCAAAGAGGTGTCTATTTTCCTCACTTACTGTTCAGATCTTAACACTGAAATCTGACTTTTGCAGCCACCATTCCAATGAAACTGCTTTTAAAATTAGCAATGAACTTGCTAACTCCAGTGAACACTTTTCAGTGTTTATTTTTACTTGACCTATTTTTCACATATGTACATTTGCAATATTGGACTTTCTGTTTATAATAACCTCATCCCCTTGTCCTCCTGAAAATTCCTAGTCATACTTTAGGACTCAATTCAAGTATCATTATTAATTCGTTTTAGAAATTTCACAGACTACTTTCTCTGCATTACCAGAACACACAAGTAAACTTTCACTTGTCACAGATACTCTGCTACCTCTTTGTTTGCTTGTCAGCCTTACCTTAGGTTTATTTGATCCTTAAAGCATAGCGTTTAGCGTGGAGAGGGTCAACACATGGTGAGTTTTTTGTTTCATTTCTTTAACAATCAACATTCAAAATCTCCCCAACAGAAATAAGAAAAATGAAATTTAATGGAGATAAACATAGTGGCCTCGATTTAATTCAAAAACATTAATTTCCAAGCATATTCTACTAGACTTCTATTTTCATGATAGTTTTAGCAAACAAAGACTGCGGAGATTATTTGACATTGAGCTCAAATTTACCCAAAAATATAACAATAGATTTTTTTAAGTAATAAAAATTTAGGCTAGCAGAATGAAAGCATAGTACCCCCTTCAGGAGAGGTTTTCATCCATTGTAAAAATCACATCTGTTCACTTTCTGAAAACCTCCCTTTCCGAGAGATAGCAACAGTTAGGGATCTGAACACCATGTAATTTGGGGAAAGGTGAAAAAAATAGAGGACATTTATCTTGATAAAGAGAAGACTAAAGGGAGACAAGATGGCAGTTTGGTGTTTTTTTTGTTTCTTTGGGGGTTTTTTCGGCTGCACCATGCAGCTTGCGGGATCTTAGTTCCCAGACCAGGAATCGAACCTGTGCCCCCTGCAGTGGAAGCGCAGGGTCTTAACCACTGGACCACCAGAGAAGTCCCCATGATGGCAGTTTTTAAAATGTGAAATGCTAGTGCATGGAGCAGGATTAAGTACCATGACTTCAAAGAACAGAATTAGGGCCCATATGAAGATACAGAAAGGGAAATTCCCTTCAGGAGAAAGAAAAATGATTTACCAATAAAAAATAGTTCAAGAATCAAATTGGCTGCCTCACAGCGAAGAGAGCACTCACTCATCGGATACGTGTCCAGGGGAGGCTAACTAGCTATCTGTCGGCCTCTGTGATCCCTTCCAGAGATGGTTTTTCACATTGGGAAGATTTTGCTGGCTTACAATTCTGTAGCTGCGTCATGCAATAGCTTATTTACAGGAGGGTTTCCTTGTCGGTATTGTTGTTTTTCTTCATTTTCTCTTCATCTGACTTATTTTACCTCCCGTAGAGCAGCACTAAATCTATTTGTCTAGCACTTACTGGAGCTACACTGCAATATCTCTTTGGAACACTATCCTCTGAAATGTTTTGAAGTTGTGCCAGCTGAGGCTGTAGGCATCACTGTCACTTCCTTTTAGTGCTTTCATTCTATCTCTGCTCTTGGAACAGTCCCAGCAGAGACAAAGCTGACTTCTTTTACAAACAAAATCAACATCAGGCTTTCTCTTGATTCAACACAACAAAACCAGAGGTAGCTGTAACTCCAGAGCTACTGTTTCCAGTATGAGTGTACTCGTCAGCAACATTTCCTTCCCAGGGACTCTGAAAGACCCTATAACTTTACTAGGTGGATGATTATGTTCTTTGAAGAGCAGTGCTTCATTTTTGCTGTGTCTTTCAGGGGAGAAGGGAGGCATGAGAGAAAATATAGTTTTGACCCAGGTAGAGTCGAAGTTCAATTATAAACTCCGTGGCTCCTTCCTAGGATAGAAAAGCCTGAAGATGAAATTAAGGTAAAGGTGCAAATATTCTTTAGACTAAGAATAAGCAAGCAACCAAATGGATTGATTTTAGTTTCACTTTCTTTCTAGGACCTTACCCACTCCCTGCGGAAGACCTAATACTTCATGAAATGCAAAGACACTGCATCATCCTTGCAGATGTATGAAATAATGGGGTATGTGTGGGGTGGGGGGGGGTATGAGACTGAAGCATGATAAATTGAAAGAAACATTTTTCCTGCACAGTGAATTGTGATGGTGAGGATGATGTACTAGTAAAGACGGCATTTGTTCTTCAAGATTTCCTTTTGACCTCTTAGGAAATCTTAGACAAATTAGTTCTTAAGGCGTTACTGTAAGTGGCCATATTACTTTAGGTTTCCTGCCAAGTGTGCTAAGTATTTCATGGCTTCTTAAATATCAGAAGTTGTACCAGGACAACATGCAGCTACCAAAGAACTGAAGAGTAAATATAGCAGAAGATAGGAGTAAACAGGGCAGAAGGTACTTTTACAGTTCAGGTTGAAGTGTACAGATTGTGATAACCTAGAGGTTAGGAATCATATCTACTCCTCTTTCGACAGTCCAGAGCCTGGACACAGAGTAGGTCCTCAATACTGTTTTCTAGAAGGTGTGTTTATTCAATTCAAAAAAGGTTTGATCTACACCACAAGAAAGAGCAGGGAATTTCAAATTCCTTTAGATGGAATTCATAGTTCCTAGGGACTTTTAAGAGTTCTGGTTTTAAAGTCTACAGTTCTGCCAAATGAGGCTATTGGTGATTCAGGGCAGAGATAGAAGTCATCAAATATGCCAGAAATAATATTTAAATCATATGCAGTTATTTAAAGGATCTTCAGATCATGCAGCTGTAAAGTCTGGACTGTGCTCTTTAAGAACTGCGAGAGTCTGGGTATTAGGAAGCTATTTGGAGTTATCACTAAGGATAAGGTGCAAGCCTTCTTTCTACAAATCACTCACAAGCAAGCAATTGGTACAAAACTTGTTGAAATTGTCTTTTAGAAACAATTAAGCATAGAAGCACATTAATAGAGGTTTCCTTACAACTGAAAGAAATCCCCTTCCCTGCTGTTGCTATTGATCCAAGGAACTTAGAAAATACTGAAACATTGATTTAAGCCTCATCATGGTAAGAAATGCCTAATGGGTCACGGGACTTTCTATCATAATACACAATTGCACCTGGATGCAGCCCATACCTTTCAGAGTGTAACCCTTCTTCTGATCACTATCTTTCCTACTCCTCAAGTGCCTACAATGTGTGAGGGCCAGATCCTACCCCTATCAGTCTGTTTGATCATTCATTCTTCTCTGTGTGCAATAAAATTTATTGAGAGTCTGCCAAAGTAAGGCATTGTGCTCAGGGTTGATGCTACTGTTGTATCTGAAACAAAAAACATTCCTACCTTTAAAAAGCTGCCATTTGATCAGAAGAGAAAAGCACTGAACCATATACTAAGCAATTAATTATTTAATTTTAGGCAGATGAGTTCTATAACGGAAAAATGAGAGCTAAAATCCAAAGTACTGACTGTGTGTAGGGAATCTGTAAGGGCTTTCCTGATGAAATGATGTTTTGCCTGAGATCTGAAGCATGACAGTAGTTTGGAATTTATTTCTGCTGTTGGGTCTGAGATAAGATAAGGGTAACTTGTTCTGAGTCCCCCTTTTAAGATTTGAATTTCCAAGTCTGTGAAAAATGTTCTATAATTTTTCCTAATCCCTCCTTCTATGATTAAACTGGGACTTTTTCCCTTTCTTCTCTCTTCTTTCCAAGATATGGAAGGATGGAATAGCAGAAAAAGGAATGCAGGGAGAGAATTATTTCAGTTCTATTTTTTTTAATCTATGAATCAGTAACTACATTTTATTATAGCTAAACAGATACAAAACATGGTAGTTTTAGCAGGCAGGCCACAATAGCCATTCAAAGCCTGGGCCATTCCCCAGAGAGTTGGTATGTAATAATATGGTGATGATTCCAGTGAGAGCCTAAATTAGGATACAGACAAGTCTGGGCCTCTGTGTGACCTGTGGATTGGCCTCCAGAGCAGAACAGCATGAGCTGATAGTTCCGGGTTTCACATGAGACAGTCTCTGGGGATGACCAGAAACAACCAAGTGCAATTTGGGGAGGGGCTTAAGGTCCTTGTGCAGCAGGCAGGGGAACACTATAAGTTGGGGTGTTAGCATTAAGGGGCCCATGAGTACCCACAGGCAGATGTGGCACGTGGCATCTTGGGTTACAATAGGCAGGGGAGGGAACTGGTCCAGAGTTCAGGCTTCACTCACACCTTTATTAGCTGTGTGACCTGGGGCAGGTTCATTTACTCCTCCAAACCTAACATTGGTCATCTGTAAACGAGGATAATAATAATAATAATAATAATAATAATAATAATAATAATTGGGAGTCACAGGGGTGATGTAGGGATTGGTGAAATTATACATATCAGAAAGCTAAAGCTGAAACTTATACAATGTTGTATGTCAATTATATCTCAAATTTTTTTAAAGGCTAAAATACTACCTGGAACTTGATTTATGACTACTATTAGCAGTATTTTTTATTACGGTCAATTTAGCCAGGATTTGCTGGACGTCTTAAAATATAAAATAAAATAAGACCTCCAAGTTTTGTACCCGGCATCTCCCACTGCCTTGTTATTTTGACAAAACCACCAGTTTCAGGCTAAATTGCAAATATTATGTCACTTTCCTGCTGAAAATTCACCAAGGTTCCCTATCACTCCCTTCTTTGCATGGCATCAAAGGCCCTTTTAAATGCCAATTTCAATTTACTTGTCCATCACTCTCTTTCAAGCAGTCTATATTCCAGCCATGTCAGCAAATTTACCATTTCCCAGATGAACTCTATAATTTCAAGCTTCCGTGCTTTGGCATCTGCTGTTACTCCTGCCTGTAAGGCTTCTTTTCATCCTACACTTCCCCAAACTCTGCGGTCCAATCTGGCGAATTTCTACTTCTCTGTCAATGGTTTGTCCATTTACCATGATGTCTGTGTAGCTGTCTCTGACATTTCTAAGCATAGTTAATCATAACCGCCTTAGCATTTTGAATCTATGAGCACCTACTTCATCAATGTTTTAGTCTTTTCTGTATTTGTTCATCCCCCACACTAGAGAGTAAAATTCTGGAATACAGAGGATCTATCATTGGTGTTTAATATATATTTCCTAAAATGTATGCTTAGGTTCTTATGCAGTGATCTCTGATGTCATCTTGTTTGAAATTAATATGCAAGCTGTACATCCACAGCTACCTTCGAGACTATGAAATCACCTTGTTTGAACTATTTCTGGGCTTGAAGACTATCATTTTTCTCAATCAGGAATTCTAGAGTTTTTCCCTAATTTTAAGAAATTGTGGATTGTGGTAATTTAAAAAAATAAGGCAGGCAAAAGGAAACAGAGGTCTCACTTTCAAGAATTAGGTCCTAGTATAAATATAGTTTATGTTTTATAAACTGCAAAGAATTACACAAATGGGTATTTATCTATCGTCAACTCCCAGCAGTAGATAAGAATCTTAGGCAAGTAAAGCTAAGGCATTTGGGAGAATAGCTCCTTTGGATCAAAAGCCAGAGGCAGACCCTCAGATTTCTTTATGTCGGAGGCCGCCAGTTACAGGAATTCCCAAAAGAAGTGAAACTCTCCACACCTACAGTTCAGTGCAATCAACTCTGCATTCCTTCATTCATTCAGCAAATATTTACAGGGCACCTCCTCTGTTCCAGTCTCTGTTTTTAGGTCCTGCAGATGCATCAGGAAACAAAATAGAAGAAGTCCCTGCTATTAAGAAGCTTATACTTGGGTAATTTTATGTAAGGAGAAAACATTAAGATTGAGGCACAGATTTCTTTTAAGACAAATTTCTTTCCTTACACCAAAAATGGGTCATTCTATTGATATAAATGATCCTCCTTACCTTGCCCATCTAGGTCCGGTACAATAAGATCATAAAACCCCAGTTCTTAAGAAACTGCCATTTATATGTTGGAAAGTGAAGTGAGCCAACAGGCTTGGCAGAAATCCCAGTTTTAGAACCACCTGGATCCTTCCACATGTTAATGAAGTTTTATACCAAGCTCTTCCTCATCTTGTTCCATGACTTATTTCTACTCAGTCTTGAAACAAGAAATTCATCACAATGCTAGCCATGTGGTTATGTTAAAAGGGGGTATTATCCTAAAAAGTTCAAATTTTAACTAATCATCAGTAACAATGATTCTTTTTATGAACTTATTGTGGTTGTAAATATTTTCTATTCTTCAGAAGGAACATAAGAATATCATTTCCAAATGATATTCTTAACATTGAAGTTTTTTAAGGTACAATTAATTTTGAATTTTTACATTTCCCTTAGCTTGTTATAAAAATTCACCTATGACATGAAAACATAAACTTTATAGAAACCATTTATGATAGAGATTAAAGATGAATTGTAAGGAATTGAATTATGATTGTAGGAAACATAAAAATACTTAACTATTTCCTGTTACACAAATAAATTACACTATATTATTGGGATATAAAAACACAGTGCTGAAATTTATTTCTAGTGTTACTCATCTTTTCCTATATAGTTTAGCACAGGAATATATACGAATTCCAAGTGTTTCTATGACAGTTTTGTTTTATAATGGCAACAACAGCCACAAAATGCTTTTAGAAAAATGGTAATATTTTCAACTCAAATAATTTTACACATTCGGAAAAGCCAATAGAGCAATTTATCAGGCATGTAAAAGAAGCAGTTTGCTTTTTCCTTATGTGAGAACTATTTGGTTTTATCCCAATTCAATTACTATGTTACTTAAGGGCAGAAGAGAAGTTCTGGAAAAGTGAAAGGAAATTAAAAGGGCAATAGAGTAATTGTGTGGCATACCCCTTCTAAAAAGAACTGTTTTTCAAAAACAGCATTTCAGAAGATCCGTTTAGATTTTAAAATAATGAAAAAGGCAAAAATCCAAACGAAATGGATAACCAAAAATAGCAAAATTTTAAAAAACATTTAATGGCTCAACTATTTTCAACAAGTTTCTGTTGACTCAAAACTTTTATTTCAGGTAAGCTTAAGATTTAACCATCTAGAAATAGGACTTCTGACTAATTTGTGCTTTTAGTGGAATATAAATCACATTAGCACTATGTTGCTTTCAGATCTGTGAAATCATAAAGGAGATACATTTTACAAAAAAAATTAAGATGTGTGTATGTATATATTTTTTGTATATAAATCTCCTACTTAAAATCACTAGTTTATAATGTACTGGTTTCAAAATAACAGTGATCCTAAACCTGCTTAATTTAATGACTTTCTTTTTTTTTTGGTCTTGAGATCTGTTTATGTTCAGGGTAAATTTCAGGTACTATTTGAATAATAAGAATAATAATAGAGATTTTTAAGTATGGGAATATTACTCATTATCTCCCCAAAATAAATATATGAATAACACTAGCAGAGAAAATAGCACAAATGTGAAACTAAGAAAATTCATGTTTTCTTGGGTTTATATTCTTATATCAAAATTATCATGTAGAGCAACAATTCATAATTCTCCTAGATTCTTATTTGTTTCTCATATTCATTACTTACTGCTATACCACTAGATATCAGGTTAATACCAAGCTTTTCTGAAATATGAAAGGTATTATTATTGCTAGGTATGCAGTTGGACCTTGGATTTATTTAGCTTTCTTTTCATTTGCACCTCATAAATTTTTCTCATCTCATAAAGTTCTAAGTTATGTTAACATTTTATATACAATTTCACTTTAAGCAGAAAAAGTTGATAAATTACAAATTATGAGAAAAAAATGTCTATGAGGAAAAGTACAAAACTAAACATCAGGTCAGAAAAGGGCAAATATAAACATTAGGATTTATAGGTTTAGCAAATAAAAATGCAAGACCTCAAGTTAAACTTGACTTTCAAATAACTGTTAAACACTTTTAGCATAATTATATCCCATGCAATATTTGGGACATAACTTATGCCAGATGATTATCTATTTATTGCTCATCTAAAATTTAAATCTAACTAAATGTCTTGTATTTTTATCTGGTTAGCCTAATAAAGGTAAATTTATAAGTATCGCTGTATGATTTATCACAGTTTCGTCTGTTTTACACCAACAGATTTCCATGTAACAAAGTCAAAATTCACACATTTAAGAGCTATGACTTTCTACTGGTCTCAGGGAATGTTGCACCTTCTAAATTTACTAAATATGGTTTTCCCTTTTATTCAGGGATAAAGCTCTTAAAAGGGATCAGTCAGCAGCTTTTACACTTCTGGCATAGCAGCAAGAACATGTTAACTGTCATGTATTAAGGGATTAACATATGTGAGCCAGGAGATGTGCTAAATTCTGTACATCCATTCCCTCCTTTAATCCTTGTAACAGCCCTCTGAGGTAAGTGCTATTATTATCACCATTTCACAGATGAGGAAACTGAGCTAGGAGAGGTCAGGTAACTTGATTAAGGTTGCACAGTGAGTCAGTGGAGAAGTTGAACCTGAAACTCAGACTAGCCCGACTGTGTCAGTCCCCATAGTGCTGTGTGGCCTTTTCTCTCCCAGTTAGGAAAGAGGCAGCCACACGTGCACCCCTTACCCCCGCCCTGCACCACTCCCATTCCCTTAAAAATGTGTTATTTAAGGATGGCCAGATCCCACGTGACCCCAATTGGGTGCACCACCTCTACTACCATAAGAAGGCATGCCGGGTATCCCCAAACACCCCCAAGATGGTAAACATGATATGTGGGCACAGAGAGAGGAGGATGGAAGGATTTTCCATTTGATTCCAAACCAGCCAGTTTGCTTCATCATTCTACTCTTTATCAGTAGACTCTTGTTTTAGAATATCTTATTCGTAATAATAATATTGCCACATTTTTGCACTCGATACAATTGAGTACTTGATATTTGAAACGGCCTCCTTGTTCATACGTTTATAAGACTGAGGACAGTTTTTCTGAAGATCTAAAGATCGGGCCTTGAAGGCGAGCTGACAAAATCACTTTGTGTTCCATGTTCAGTAATCTGCACATCTCGTTTTTTCCCAGAAATTCACCAGTGCACAATAAGGGGTCAATAGCCAGTGGCTGGAGTTGGCACAAATGCCATAAGGTTGGAGCAAGGACATACCAGGCTCCCTAAGTACTTCACACAAGGCTGCCAAAGGATTAGCTGGATGTTCCAATGCCAGGTTCACTTAACAGGAACATGGCAAGTTGTGGATGCTAATTGGTTCTCACAAGTATTTTGGGTGATATAAAAATACAAGTGCAGGAAATAGAATTTTCCCATGGAATGTGACCCATTCCTGTAAATACAGTGCATTTTAAAGATTTTAATGTATGAAAAATGTTAATTTGGGACAGGAGATTTTCAAATGTATACTACTCTCCCCTCCATGCTACAAGGCTTCTACAAGTACAACAATTAAAATAAATCCAGAGTAACTGAATAATTTTGTACACCCATTCCTTTTTCTCCATCTTGTAAATTCATAGCTTTGTCCCATGATCACCTGCCTGAATTATAGCTTGTTTTCATTTTGACATCTCTTTTCACACATTTTATGTATATATATGCATGCGTGTGCATATGTGTATACATATATCAAAGGGATTTAATTTTCATTTTTAGTCTATGCTATCATTCCTGGATTGAGTATACACCATTCAAAATTATAGATTTTTATATCCCTGAAACTCAGAAAATGGCATCATTGGACTACTACATAATAGCTCTCAAATGCACACAGACCCCACCACCTAGGGTCTATGGGCATCAAGGCATAGGTTTGAGAGAAGGTGGAGAATAAAAGGAAGGGCAAAGAGAAATGAGAGTGTACAAGGAGAGAAGTAAGTGTATTCACCAGCCGGGCTCTACCTCCAAATACCCTTTCTAGCAACTAGACAACAGGTACCTTTATTAAAGTAGCCAAAAGACTCTGGTAACTATGTAACTCTCACATAATATGCTCTGCCAGGTGCTAGTCTAAGCTCTTTACAAATCCTAACACATTTCATCCTCCTAACAACCTTATGACAAATTATAATTTACCTCATTTTATCTACCTTAATCTTTCTTTCTGACAAAGTTTCTCAGCTAATCTAAAAAAATAAAGCCTCGTTTTCTTTTAATTATTTCCAAAGCAAGTATTTCAGAAATACCCTTTCCCTCCCCACACCTGTGGCCGCACAGAAGATAGCTAACATGTTAGCCCTGTAAGTCCCTTCATTGAAAAGATCTCTGGGAGGCAACTAAAGTCACAGAATCTGCCTGTGGACTGCGGGTTTTGGTCCTGGGAGCTGAACCTCGCCTCCTGAATGGGAAGTCAGGATGCCATTAGGGGGGAAATCCTTCCCTACAGCAGCTGTGCCAATAATTCACCTGTACGTACATAGTGGGAGTCAAGCATGGCAAGCATTCAGAATATGAAAATAACACAATCCTTTTTAAAAAAGAGAAACATTTGCTCTGAAAACCAAAAAGAAATTAAGTAGTTTTAGTACATTACAATAGTGCTGACCAGTCTATTGGTACTAATATTTGACAATGTGATTTAATACTGACCAATATCACAGCTATATGGAGAGTAATGATCCACATATGATAAATTACACACATTTCATAATTAGTTTGGTTTGTCTCATGATCCAGTAAACACCAAGAACTGAAACAGATTATAATATTTGACCCGCTAATACCGTGTTGCCAGAAGTAATAATTGTAACTGTCAATATGCCTGTTAGATTTACCTTCACATGACCATTAACACTTTGTCTCAGTTTTCAAGCTTTCTTTGTTAACTACTAGTTAGACTTTGAGAGCTTTCAACACAAGTAATTGCTGCGATTTGCAAGTGATGATAGAACAGGTCACTGATTTTCCCCGTCACCCAAAGCAATCTTACTACAGAATGAAGGTACAGTTTTGCAAACTACCTGTTTTCAGAGTACATAAATAAGAGACTGGTAAATGTCTACACACTGTAATATATTACAGTATATGTTATGTTATGTTATGTTTTGTTATGTTATGTTATATACACTAACTACAAAGTTTTCTTTTCCTTTGTTACATGATTTGTAGCTTTTTATTTAGCTCTTGAAATTTACTCTGAATTATATTTTTCTAAGATTATATTTCAATGATTTGCATTTGGAATATCAGTAAATTCAAGAAGCACCTGGTTACAGGTGGCACTGAACTAAATGTTATGTTAATAGAAAGCTAATGGCATGATTTCTAACCAGCAAGAATATTCTATAGTAGACAGCCTCATGAAGACCCATGAACCAAAATTAATGTGATCAAATAAAATATTAAGAGAATGGCTATGCTCTTGGCACTCTTCAAAGCATATTACATACAGTAAAGTATTTAATCCTCACAACAACACAATGAGGTTGGTACTATTAATTTCCCTATTTACAGATGAAGAAATAAAGGCAAACATAGTAAATAGCAGAGGATTCAAATCCTGGTGTCCATGCTTTTAACCTTTACACTACTGCCTCTTGCCCGTGAATTCACGCACTGTCACTAGTGCGTGTCTAGCATGAGGCCGCAGAAAAATACTAAATTAGCCAAGAATGAGTTCCACTTTTAGATTATATGGTTAATCTAAGAAAATTTTTAAAAAGACTAGATGTGGGGTATTATGGGTTGTATACATGTTTAGGTACTTGGGCATTAGAAACATTTTAAGAATAAGGAGCTCTTCTTAGAGGAAGCCAACAAATGGCAAGTAGAACAGAAAGATTAAGTTGTTACATCTGAGTATTGGTGAAAGTGAGGCATGATGGTGTAGGTCTTTACAGTACAATACACAGTGCGGATCTTGGATTTGCTCCAGGAATAATGGGAAGTTATGTGTTAAGTAGGGTCATGACATAGTGAAAAGGAGCAGCAGCAAGAGTTAACAGCTACATTCAAATTAAATGGGGTGCTGGCAAACTTAACAGAATGTTGAAAATTAAGGATGCTAATTCTTTCCTGGGTTCCCTATTATTTTATCACTGGAGTAATTAATAGAAGAATCAGGTCCATACATTGGATTAGAAGAAAGAAAAAATCAGAAAGGACAAACCTTATTTGGTAAGACAGTAGTAGTAGCAGTGGTGGTAATAGTAAAATAATAATTTATTTGAAAATATACGCAGGGAATAATTTACACAACTGCTTCTTCATAAATACCAATAATTTTTGAATTCTGAAAAATACAAATGGCCAATCAGTGATTACTAGTGATTTATAACAGTAATTTTCAAGCAATAACTTGCATCAAAATTACCTGAATGGCTTGTTAAAACACAGATTGCCAAGTCCCTCCCCTGGAGATTCTGAGCTGATAGGTCAGGCCTTGGGCCTGAAAGTTTGTATGTCTAACAAGTTCTCTGGGTAATGCTGATGATTCTGATTCAGGGACCACAGTTTGAGAACCACTGGTCTAATAACATCAGATTAAGTATTTTAAAGTATCCTAAATAGTCCACTTAAGATACCACATTGGTGTACTGTGTTTATAAATCAGAACATAATACAAACAAATGAGATAATTTAAGAAAAAAAATGTGTTAATTAGATGCAACTGTCATTTTTTAAAGTACACAGGAGAGAAGAATGTGTTAAAAGACACTACAGAGATGTAATCAGCAAATTCAGACTCTATAGGAAAAATATGTAGTTTCTTGAACAAATAAACTACAGGGAGGAAAAAGAGAAAAAGAGGTAGAAAAGAAAGCCTGTCAATTAAAAAGGTATTAAAGGACATATTAACCAACTGTGATGTGTGGACGGTTTTTTATCCCAATTCAAAAAATAAAAAACTGTAAAAACATTATGATTTTTTATGACACAATTGAACATTTAGGGACATTAGGATTGCCATATATACATTACTAATAACAAAAAAAATCAAATTGTACACTTTAAATATATGCAATTTATTGTATGTCAATTATATCTCAATAAAAGTTCTTTAAAAAATTGAACATTTAAACAATGCCTAAGTATTTAATGATATTAAGAATTACTGCTAATATATATATGATAATGACCTTGTGGTCATGTTCAAAATACACTTATCCTTTAGGGATAATTCGTAAAATATTTACGAATAAAATAGTGTCTGGGATTTCCTTCAAAATAATACGTCTATGGATAATTTTCTAAGTCACGTTTACTTTTTAAATTTTTCTTCTATTTTCATCTTATAGTACTAAATTTTCCAGAGGTCAGTATGCTTCCCAAACTTCATGAGAAAAAAGAATGGTGGAAAAGTGACACTATGGCTTCCAATAGATACCTAGTAACATAAGAAGAAAATAAATACCAGTCAAACAGAAAATACTCAGGGAGGAGAGCCACTAAAAAGTCGAAAAGATTCAAATATAAAACAAGAAACTTTTGAAATGAAAATGGTCAAAAAACTTGCTAATTTGGAATACACAGTTAACTTAGAAAAGCAGGAAGTGGATCTCTGTCCCTTGATCTTCTCCATCTCCCATCATGTTATCAGAGTCGACTTGTTCCGTGGTATTCAGACATTCTATGGAATTAAAGTTCTTTGTCTACACCAAAAAACACACCAGAGAACACAAAGAGAATTACGAGTTATCAGATCCATCCGCAAATAACAGCATTCCAAAATACCACAAGTAGAGAGCTCTTGAGAAATCTTTCATTCTTCCAAACCCCACATGTAACAGACTGCCCTGCTAATTAAGTGAGACAGATGCTGCATCTGGCCAGAGAAGGGGACACATAGCATGAACAGCCAGAAGAACTACTACAAAGTGCTCAAGGTAAACAAGCTACTTCCTTCTTCCTTCTTCCTAAGCGTACCTTGGAAGCACGCAACTTACTTGCCTAAAACATACGTTGCCCATAACTTGGGCTACTTTAGTCTAGAAAAAAGGGGGGGGGGTATGTTTTGTTTTTAATAACAGCAACTGTCAGAATTACACTATATGCTAGTTTGATGTAGGAGCTTAGGGGAAATAAATCAATCATATTTATGAACTGTAACTGTATAAATAGGCTTTATTACACCCTGATCTTAGATAATACTGTCATTTGTCATTATGTTATTGCAGAGTTACAGCACATTAAAGCAGAGAGAGAAATGATATTTTGCTATTTTCAATAGGCAGGAAACTGAGGCAACAGAAGAAAAAGTGAATTGCCTATGATTTTGTAGCAAGTCGAAAATTCAGCTACAAAACTATCTTTTTGTATTATGGAAAAACAAATTTTTGTTAATGATTTCTGTGATTCATGCTTTTCAATGTCATTTAAACACATAAAATAGAGGCTTGTTTGATGCCAGGCACTGTACAAGTTGATTCTGAAGACATGAACACCAACCAATATCATAATAACTGATATTTATTAAGTGCTAACTACATGTGAAGCATTATATTAACTAATTTGTTTCTCATAAAACCTCTGCTACATAAGTGTCATTTTCACTTCTGTTTTACAGATAAGGAGACTTAAGCACAGAGATGCCTAGGGTCACACAGGTGGTAAATGGCAGAGGCAATGCAAAAGGATAAATTAGTCGTGGAATATAAAATTGAATGTGTGATCTTGGGCCTTTGCGTACAAAATAGGAGATTTCAGTCCAAAAGAGGAAACTAACATGTAAACAATCATCAATAATACTTACAAAGGAAACGAACTTGAGATGGGACCAAGGATCTGGCAGTATTTGATAGTGGATATTTAACTGTTCAAATAAAAGCTCTCTTTTCATATCGAACAACTTTTCTGCAGGATATATCCCTTTAATGCCTCCATCAAGTGCTATTGGAGGCTGAGGTGCCCGCAGGGATGAGGAAGACACAGTAGCTGCCACCGGTCCAGGGGGTCTGTATACGCTCGGCTGACTGGGCTGACAGAGGCTTACAGTTGAGAAATTAGAAGTATATTTGTGTGACATGCTTTTCTAAATTATTTTTTTCAGATCAAGTATGTTTTACTCTTTCACTATCCCTCACATAGACTTATAATTGTTATGTGAGGTAACCACTTTTTGATTTATGTTAGCAAATGCTGGCTGCAAATAGTCCTGGATTTCATAGAGTTGTGCCTGTGCTCTATTCTCTTTATCTTTCAATGCTACAGAGAAAGACATGTTTAAGTCACCTTAAAATAAGATTTTTGTGTATAATAAGTAACATTTTAAAAATATAAAATATAAAAATTAATTATAAGTATTTTCATTATAACGTGTTCTCTTAGGGCTCAACATACTATAACAACTCTATCACCAAACATTAATAGATTTTGGGAATGATTCAGGACATGGAATTAATACTGAATTTTGCCCACTGAAGTTGAAACTTTGAGTGACTCTACACTGAAGGCCATAAATTTATCCTTCCTTCAAGCATGCCAACCATTTGTACTTTCCTGAAGATATTCACAGCCTTCTTAGAGAACATATAGCATCTCAACATGAATACCAATCAGTTCACAAGCACAGTTATAACCTAAGACTCAAGATTCAACTCAGAGCCTGTTTATCTCCAAGGTCAAGAGTATAAGGTGTTGGCATGGAAAGTAATTCCAATGTGCTTTCCACCTTGGAAGATATCCAAATATTGGTTCAATTCTAAGCTATTCAAACTGAGGGAAGTCCCAGTTTTCCCATGCATTGAAAACATTCTCTATTTTACAGATTGGTCTGAGCTGAGACTAGTAGATTTAGGAAATTCTGAACTCAACACAAAAGACAGAAAAATATTTATGGAATAACTGCTATGAGTAGAGCTGTCCGTATCTTAACACACCTGTGTGGGTCTCAGAGACCAAAATTGGGGCACAGGAATGGGCATAGCCCTGATGTCCCAACATACACTGCTTAGGTCACATTCAGGACATCCTGTAGAAAATGAGTTTATAGACACCAAAAGTATGAAAGCTGTATTTCTGGAAAATACTTTAACTACCTGCTGTCATTGTTTGATAGTAATGAAGTAAATGAAATTGCTTGGCAATTATAAGAGGCTGTAAAACTGTCTGGGCTACTGTTTTCGACAGCATGAAATAGGTCCATCTATTCCTTCCACGCATTCAAAGGTGTAATTTATTGCAGTACTCGTGTTTGCGCTTAGACTTTTTCGATGCATTTTGTGGGCATTATCCAGTATCCCATCAAAAGAACAGTGGCTGGTGTTATACTAACTCCACCTTTTTAGTAGTTTTCCTCCTTTGGCAAGGCTGTGCCTCTTTTAAATATATCTCATTTTAGCATAGAGAGTCAAATCTCATAAAAGTAAGAATATCTGACTCGATAAATCTGCTCAAAGCCTTTCACTGAAGTGGGAATTCTCTGCTTCTGAGAAATTGAAAGATTTAATGAATATATTCTTGTTATATTGTGACATCTCATTTTTCCCTCTCATAAATACTTGTCAGGTTGATGGTTTCCCACCCATTGGCCGGGAATGGCATTGCGCTCGCTGCCATTGAAAGCGCTCCAACCCAGTTTAATTTCTCTCACAAGGAGAGTTGACAAAAGATCACAGCCACTAAGCCCTGGAATTACCCTAGATATTGCCCTCTGTGCTCTGCAAATGAAATCCTACAGAAGACCCTTTGGAAAAGAAGAACATGATGGTTAACACTCAGAAATCCATTTTGCACAGGGCAGCATTCGTACACACAGAAGTGCGGAATGACAGGCAGAGCTGCCAGTTCCTCGATGAGAAAAGTCAGATGCTTGGTGCTACACACACACACACACACACACACACACACACACACACGCTGTCCCGCGCAGACGCACGCACCCTTCCCCCTGCAGCTCAGAGCCCCCAGCTCCCTTCTCTCACCCACCTCTCTCCCTCTCTCTCTCTTGTTCTCTTTCTCCCATGCCCTTGATTGACTACCAGGTCAGATAAGAAATTAAGACCAGTGAAATCAGAACCAGACCGCACCTGTCCCTTCTGCAGCCAGAAGAGAACTGAAATAAAGCACTTATGAAACTGCTGTGATCATAACCTTCAAAACACTGAACTCCTCCCAGCTGTTGGCTTTCTCAACCAAAGGTTCCACAATAGAGACGCTGGCACCAGGGCCTGAAAAATCTATTTGTATCAGAATGCTGTCATTTTGGGACAGGGCAAAGCATTGCAAACTGTAAAGTTCCCTTTATAGCTACAAAGATTCTGAAAATAGATGTTGCCCTACTGATTTAGACTTGCTAATAAGAGGATCAGTTTGCTTCTATTTAAAATGATTCATTTGCTGTGAGAGAAAAATGATAGTAAGCAGAGATAAATACTTGGAAATGTGAACAACGCTTGCTATCGGTCTTCATTCAGAGGACGTGGGCACTTTTTTCTATTTCTTACAACCAAACTATTGACATTTGTAAGCAGCTACTGGATCATTTGCAATAAAACTGGGCTCTCAGATAGAATTGTGAGTTACTCATTACCAGCAGCCAACGAACAAGGAAGGGAACGATTTATGTGCACAGTGGCCCATCCTATGTGCCTGAATGTACCTCGCTAGCTATGTGTAGTGAGAACAGTTTCAGTGATATTTTTCAATACTTTACTAGATGACAAAGAGTTAATTTTTTTTAAACTAAACAATTTCTACTTAGTTCAAATTATAACATAAAATAACACACTACTAATTTCGAGAGAGAAAGGTTTCTACTCTGGAAACTTCATACTGATCATTTTAATGGCATGAAAGCATTTCTTACTGAATTGCTTCACTAATATAAACTTTATTATCACACAGGGAAATCAGCTCGGTGATGGGTGATGACTTACAGGGGTGGGACAGGGAGGGTGGGAGGGAGTCATGCGAGGGAGGGGATATGGGGATATATGTATACATGCAGCTGATTCACTTTGTTGTACAGCAAAAACTGGCACAACGGTGTAAAGCAATTGTATTCCAATAAAGAGCTTGAAAAAATAAAATAAACTTTATTATCATTCTCAATCACATATTTCATTTCTTAGCAATGACTAGCAACATTTAATTGAATGCAACTGAGATATCATGTAATTAAATGTAAGGAGCCCTGTGAACAATACATATTCCTGTATTCATCATACTTGCCCACAATTTAGAAAAAAAATTCTATGTTGTCACATTGCCATAGCAATTGCACATGGAAATTAATTTGTTAAAGTTGTACAAGAGACTAAAGGTAAAAACATTCAAAAGCTATTTTAGCCAGATGCTAAGTCCTCTCACATTTGCATGCGATGTTACAAATATACATATACACAAGGGTGGAGCCAAGAAATAGAAAAAGTTTGTAAATATTTATACACAAGAGAATATACACTATGCTCGTATACATACTACTTCTAATCTCCTTCTTCTAATGATTTATTTTATACTGTCTCATTAGACGCAACTTTTCAGCTGTACTATTTTTCTTTTGAAATAGTAGACTGTTTACACGAGTGCTTCAAAGATATTTATGTAATTAGGGTTCTATTTCTACATTGGCTTTTAAATCCAAGTTCCTCTTGTTTTGGAATGTCATGTGCCCACAAATAAGCAGCAGAGTGTGGCGCTGCGAGCTGAGCCTTCCACGCGGGGCAGGGCGGGTGGTGGTTAAGCAGAGAGACTCCGGAACCAAAACACTGGGTTTGGAATTCTGGCTCCTTCACCTACAAGCTTCTCCTTTCCTCCGTGTACCCATCTTGAAATAAAGAGGATAACGGCACCTACGTCACAGAGGTGTTGTGAAGATGAGTAAGTTAATGTTTGTACAGTGGTTACAATAGTACCTGGCACAGAGTAAATGCCAAATGAATATTTGTTTAAAATAAGCCTTCTCAACTATTACTACATATATTCTAGCATGCATATTCTGATACATATCTAGTAAGAGAGCTTTCAAGTATATATCTGTGTAGGTTTTTTATTTTCTGTTTGAAAGGAATTGCAAATTGGTATAACAACAATAATAATTTTTAAAAACATCAACAACAGCATATATTAAGTGTTTACTATGGCCAGGAACAATTCTAAGCACCATCTCATATAATCCTCCCGACTCACCTATGAGAGAGGTACTGCCATTATTTCTACTTTACAGATGAAGAAACTGAAATTTAGCAGACATTACATAATTTACTCAGCTCTCCAAAATTTTAAGTACCAAACCAGGACTTGAGAGGAAACCTACCTGAGTCCAAGACCCGAACCCAAACAGCTTCTGCCTCCTTCAATAAAAGATTATTCAATGCCTCGGTTTTTCTTGGGCCATCATTTCTTTGTACTTTGATAACTGAACTAGTTATCTCAAGCCCTTCTTTTGTACCGCCATTGGCTTATATTGGTTAAATCTCATTATCTGAAAAATAAAGCAGTTGATGCCAGGCCCCTGGGGATGGTTTCTAAACTTTTAGCCACACTTGAGCTTGTTTCAAGCTGGGATGGAAAGAATGCAGGACTGAGGATCACAAAATCAGGATCTCAGCCCTGATTTTACCACTAACTATTTGTGTAACCTTAAACAAGAAACTGAATGACTCTGACCATGGAAGTTTATGGTGACACAGTTACTCATGTCTTTGCACTGGCTATTACTTATTAAATAAATTGAAATAGAAAATAGTTTTTGCTGTTGAAGAAAAATATTTTCTTGAACCTAAAAATATGGAACTAAAATCACTCTTTGACTTCTCCATAGAGTAAGATCACTTTAAAAGTTAATTTTTTAACACATGCCTACATCTGATACCCTTCCTAACACAATAAAATTCAGAGCACTTGGCTTCTCACAATTTAAGAGGGCACTGGTTAACATCCAAAACATGTTATTAAAAGAGTATTTTTTCCTGGTCTGTTTTCAAGGAAGAAGAAAAGTTTGATATTTTCTTACATACCGTTACAAGAAGTTTGATGGCATTCAACTGGGTTAAATTGACCAAAGGAATGTCCGTGTGTGTGTGTATGTGTGTTTTGCTTTCTCTCCATTACAAGCATTTTTACAGGTCAGTGTGCCCCAGTACTTCTCTAATACTGAGAAAAAGAAGTCAAATACTGTTGGAAAAGGAGAGACTGGGTTAGTAGATAGAGACTAGATTCCTATGTTTGGCTTCTGTGAACAGTCACAGAACCATCGGCTGGACATTCCATTAAAAGTCCAAACGGCAGGCATAGCAGAGAAGGCAACAGAGTGGACGGGTGGACAGAAAGGACGTTCGAAAGCTTTATTAGCACAAGTGGGAGCACAGTACATGTCTAGGGCCCGAGAGAAATGACACAAAGGGACCATATGCCACTGCAGCGGTGTGTCCAGGACTGTTTGTGCGGGCGCTCGCCTTTCTGCAACTGCCACCGGGGGTTATGCCTCTAGTTTCAAAATGTCTTGAGCAAATGTTGAAAACATTTTTTTAATAATAAAAGAGCAGATGACAAAAAGAATTCACTGAGAGTTTTGCAAGAATAAGGACTAGCTCAGAGGGGATAAAGGCAGCTGATGAAACTGTGAAGTCCAAACAAATTATCTGAACATTCAGATAGTCAGCCCCTGCTGGTGGCAGGGAAAGTGGGCTGGAAGATTGTATTTGACTTTACATATTGAATCTTTCATATTCAAGAAGCAAAGATTTTTAATTGTTATATAGCACATAGAATCACTGTTACTGATATATGAAATACCCACATGTATAGAAATATAAGCATCATATATGCTTATCTAAATATTTACCACTCAGCAGATTAGATTTTTGGTCCCCTCAAAGACCCCAGGAATATTTCTGTATTAGAAAATACCAGTTCTCACAAAATTTGAAAGTATTCTTTTAATATCATAAATGTTGTTATTTGTCTTGGCAAAGTATTAAATTAGGAACTATAGTTTTAACTCACAAACTATGAGTTGGTAATTGGCATCTTATGGTATTGGGTCTCCAAGACTTACAAAGAACACTTGGGTCACAAACACAAACTGTCATTCAATAACAATTCCACACATTTGTAAATTACTTTGTAGGTTTTGAAACTCTCAAAAACCATACTTGGTGATTCTGAGAATCAGAGAGCCACATAAGTCCTAGACCTCTCTATAAAACAATGACTCTTTAAAATGGATGATTTTCTTTTCTGCCCAAATAAATATTACAACAGAATTTTTCTACAAAATGTAGTATTAATATGTTTATAAACCACTTCACCGCAGGGCAGCCATCTTGAAAAAAATTATGTTAAATTGACTGGGATCTATATTAACATCATTCTCCCACTGATTATTATTATAAGCAATACAATTTAAGTTAAAAAATATAAATTGCAACTCAATACAAGAAACTTTCATTTTTGTTTTTCATGACATTCCAGAAATGCTGAGGTGAAAAAAATTTATAATGTCGTTTATCTCATATTAAAAGTGTGCTGATGTAACTACTACAATAAAATCCACATAGTGATCTTATCTTATGAAAACATACAAATCTCTGTCCTTTATATTAGAAAAGTGCACTCACATTTCCTTGCTAAAAAACCTATTGTCTGTAGGATTTATAACCAAATAAATGTGTATTTATACATGTAATAGGTTGTATCCTAATAAATATATTCTTTATAACAATCAATATTGGAGCCCTAAAATCAATTTGATGAAAAAATGACCATTCCCTTCCTTGCAGACTAAAGTACCTCACATCCCCCAGGAGCCGCCTCCCAGGTAAGTCAATAGGAGCGCCACATGGGACCTGAGAGGAGAATTTTGCCCTGTAAGTGTAATCCATTTATTGGTTTATGGACCAAAAAACCTCTCGGGAGTGTTCCAAACTCATATGCTTTCCTTGCGTGATGGGTTTTGCACTTGGATTTCTTATTTAATTGAAAGATGTGTAAAAACTTATATATAAATAGAGTTCCCTATCGGTTACACATTTCAAGAGTATCTCAAGAGTATAAATTATTCCATCAAGGGGTTGGAATAAATTATACTCAATAATTGGAATCAATTTTCCCTAGAGTAAGCACAAAAAAATTCCCATTAACATGGATAAAGGATGCATATAAAGCATGAGATGAAAATATAATATCACCTACAAATTAGCTTTGTATTCCTGAATAGCTAGAGAAGTAGCACAGTGAGATAAGCCCGCTCGTATTGAACTATATCCTTTCTGGGTAAATTCCCCACTGCATTTGGATGTGGCACAATGTCAGTGGGTCAACTGCAGAAAAGAGAATACACAAGCATAGGTGGACAATCACTGTTTTGTGTTTAGCTCCTAATAAATAGCAGTGGCATTGCCTGGCTCATACCTACCTTATAGTAAGTCTGTGAAGACTGAAGAGTTATTATATGAAAAATACATCCCAATCCTTTGAAGAAAGAAAAGGTTAAGCTCACCAACTTGAACACCAGTAGCAGCAGTGATCATGTATTGGGGAACTTAATATATCCCAGATACTGTGCTAAACATTATCTTTAAGCCATTTGGTTTGAGACAATGTAGCAAAATGGCTAAGCACACCATTTTGGTCTCCACAGGAACCTCATAGGGCTCAAATATCAGTGTTATTACTTTCTAGCTGAATAACCTTATGCAACTGACAACCTCTCTGAGACTCAATGTAAAATGATGGTGACAGTGGCACTACCCTTACAGGACTGTTGTGACAATTAAATGTGTTAGTTTATATGAAGCACTTAGAACAGTGCAAGGCACATAACAAATGTTCACTGTTAAAACTATTGTCATGAATTTAAAGGGAAACAGAGCATAGCTGTACATACCCCTGTAATCAACAGTGTGTTTGTGGTAAGGGTCCCAAAAAGAGTCTATTCTGCACAATGACCATGGGAGGTCCCATTGGTCAAGTTGGAGGGCTGAACATGTGTAAAAGTCTTCCTAAGCCTCCCAGAAAGAATGCAGATTAAAGCTGGTAACTAGTTACCTGGACTAGGTTGCTTTACTAAATAATGGAAAAAAGTAAAAAAGAGTAAAACAATGGCCATCCTTTAGCCTCTGTTGTAGAATGCATCGCTCTTCATCAATAG
The DNA here is from genome assembly GCF_030028045.1 of Hippopotamus amphibius kiboko. Lineage (NCBI taxonomy): Eukaryota > Metazoa > Chordata > Mammalia > Artiodactyla > Hippopotamidae > Hippopotamus > Hippopotamus amphibius. The sequence goes on from NC_080198.1 coordinate 83,897,784, forward strand.
CTAATTTCTCTTCCAGCAGGAGGATTATACATCCCCATCATGTTGCAGTCAAATTTGGCCACCTGACTTGCTTTGGCCAATGAAATACGGACAGAAGCGATATAGTGTCACTTCTGGGTAGAAGCTTCAATAGCCCTGTAGTAGCACCAAGTTACCTTTTCCCTTTCGTGGTTCTGGCCAGTGTTCTAAGCTGATGTCTGGATGGAGGGAAAATGATGCTGCAGAGATGTTAGGTCACCCATGATAGACATAAACTTTGAACCAGAGATGTACTGTCTTTTATTGTAAGCTTCTGACATTTGGAGGTTGCTTGTTACTTCAACACAAACTAGCCTATTATGACTGACACAAAGCTAGGACAGGGTCCTAAGTGACTGAGGAAACTCACCCTAAGGTGATGAGAACCAGGATGCAATTCGTGAGAATTACCCACTGCAGGGGAATAACCTGGTCAATGTCACCAGCCTTGGGAATGGCCAAGTCAGCATCATGCATGACAAGAAGAATAATTTCAAAACACAACCCTCAACTATTAGAGAACAATTAGGCAATAACTAGGACCCCACACTTACATGGGGAGCCAGAGAAGGCAGCGATCCAGGGGCAGAGAGACTGAATGTCCTTTCAGAGGAAACCATGTACCTCTCGTCACCTCTTTGAGTTGGTAAGAATTTGAGGGGCAGGTGTCCCACAGACTCCCCTGGTGGAGGTCCAATCTATTTTTATTCCTACTTCTAATGTAATTCAAGCCCATTTTTCATACCATCCTCTTAATCCCTGATGTTAGCCAAACTAGAATGGCTTGAGAAGTGAAGTTACATATAAAAACAAATATCTGAAAAGATGTCCACAAAATAAATAGCCAACAAATATGAGTAGAGCATCTGCAGGGTGCAAGGCACTGTGGGAGGCACCACAGCTTCACAATGAACTGCTAAGATCCAACCCCTCCTTCAAAGAATATTAGGAACGGAGCCTTTCCTATGCACTAAGCCTTTGGCTGGGTATTCCACATGAGTTATCACCAAAGTCCTCAGAACAACAGAGGTGGGTTCTACTATTATCCCCATTTTAGAGGTGAGAAGGTTAGGCTTGGGAGGTGGATGGAATTACTCGTGTGAGGTCCTACGACAAGAAGAGGGTCAAGACAGGATTTGAATTCTGGAATTTTGACTGCAGAAGCTGAGGTCATAACCACTACCTGATAGTTTATAACCTGATGGGCTATTCAAAGAAACTTTATTGTGGTCGGGGAACAAAAGCATTGACAAAGATAAATTTCAGCTGCAGTTATAGTCATAAGGTAGATGATGATTAATTGACAAATGATTGGCAAAAGGCAGTGAAGTGGAAAGGTGGATTCACAGAAAGAAGATAGCCTCAGTCACTTTTGTGGTCTGAAGAAACTTCATATGGGAAGAGGGCTCTAACAAGGGTTGGTAAGAATGAGATAGGTAGTCATTCCAGAAAACATAAGAAAAAACCAAAACCCTAGTAACTAGATACCACTGAGGAAAGACCACCAAAAAACCCCACTACCAATAAAAAGCAGAGCAAGTCTTTCATCCCAGCTTCAAATACGATTTCACTGCTAGCGTCCTTCATGTATTTCTTGATTCTAAAGCTGAGAAAAAAGAAAGCAGAAACTTCAAAAGACCTTTTCGACATTTATTTCTTTGCTCTAAACACAGCTGTAACATTATCAAGATTTCATTCTTAAAGAGACTAATCTCTCTGGCATAGGCAGCACTGGCTGGGTAACCAAGTCTGCTCTTGTATTTATCTTCCTATTTAAGAGACAGCTGTGGATTTTAGAAACCCTGTTTCTGGGAAACAGTTCCAATTTAGTTCACTTGCCACTCAGACAAGGAAACCAAGGTCCAGCCAGGCTGTGACAGTGCCTGAGGTCACACAGCAAGTGCAGCCTCTCATATCTTCAAATTCCTAAGGACAGTGGTGGCTGGGGCAGCTGTGGATTCCTGGCTCCCGCAGAGAACCAGGATAGCTAACAGTGCTGAAAGAAACAGAGAGCAATACAGGGATTGAAAGAGACTGGAAAAGAAATGATTAAACACAAAAATGAAAACTGCTTTCAGCCCCAAGTATACTATGCACTGAACTTCAGAAATTTCCTGGAATTCTGAAACCTCCATCTTATACATTATAGGAAATGTCACTGCCTGCATAGTTTAGATTTTTTACTCTATGTCAGAAGAGAATATGAGATTCTCCCCAAGTCTAATGAAAGTGCAATAGCCCTCTTTAGGACCTCAGTCAATTTTATAAATCAACATAAATCTTTTACCCCTTCCACACTCATTGATCACTTAATTCTATATGGATTGCAAATCATATTATTTCACCTAGTTAATTTGAAAGACAAAATTTTTAAAGATGTTCCAGTGAAAGTAAAACTCCTTTAGAATGTACATGATTATGGACCAATTAAATCATGGCTTTTGTTTTAGAGCAGTGATGCACCAAAATAAAGTCACACAGAGAGACATGCTGAGTTGATGTCCGAGGTTCTGCTCTTAAAGCTCTTAGAGAAATGTCTGGAATTATAAGTGCCTCAAGCAACTTTCAGGGCCTACTCTGCTATCATTCTCCGTTTAATAGAATAATTGCTGGTTTGATGATGCTGGGAACAGCATTACCATTCCCAAAGCAATGACAAAATTTTGGAGTCAGAAAACATTTCCAAAGACATTTTAGAATTCTTTTTTTTTTATTATTAATTTTTTAATCTCTCTACCTCTTAGCACTTAGTGGAGTGAAGGGGGGGAAGAAGAAATTCCCCTCTGCTTACCAGTTGATTATGCTCACTAAAACAAAGAAAGTGTCAAATAGCTGGGGAAATGTAATGATATTTTGAGTTTAGATGATTTACATATGGTGGTAGCATTGCTGTATTAGCTTTAGGTTAATGACTGCTTTGAAAAAAATTCTATCTTCTAAACCAAACCAAAGTTATTTTTTGCTGAGTTTTTGAACCTAAACAGCCTGAAGCAAACAAAAAATGAGACAAAAAAGGCTTAGAGAAAATCGTTTTTGTCTCATATTTCATGAATCTCATCTTAATCTGGGATTCTACTAACAGAAGTTGAATCAAATAAAATAATTAAAAGTAGACCTGCTCATCATATACAGAAGAAATTCTATGAATCATAAAAAATGTTCCCAATTTATGATCCATGAAGCCCTCCTAGACTATTCTAATCACTCTGAACCATTTAAATATAATCATTATTAAAGTATTAAAGCATAAAATCTCTCCATTAAAAATGTGCTGGGATTACTTAATAGTCTAACAACCATAGGAAACTCCACATTTCTATGCTGGTTGTAAACAGAGTGGTGCTTCTTCAGAACTATAACATGATTCAGAACATTTCAAGACCTTTTTTTATGGCATGGTTAACCAGAAAATCCATTTAAAATTTGAAGTTTAAAAATAAAAAGATATAAATCCCATGTTTTTCTTTGTATTTTGTAAATTTTATTGCATCAGTCAAAAAATGTGACTGGGGTAGTAAAATGTAACTGTTGCTCAGTGCAATGGTATGTGTTTGAAATACAACCCATTTGCTCTTCATTCATTTTGCCTTCATAGTTGGCAACATTACAAAATTTTTTCTATAAAATGTTCTTTGTTGTCCTGTTATCATATTCATATAATTTCTTTATTTTATCTTTCTTGATAAAATATTTTCCACCCATGTCTGCTTTTTATCACTTTACAACTTACTGCCACATGCCCTTTTCTCTTGGCAAGGTTTATGAAGTGTCTTGGCTAAGAAAACACTTGAACTGGCTTATCAACGGGCAATTGTCGCTTAGGACTTGAGTGACCACAAGGCATTATCTGAGGGTCACTACTGGACTATCTTCCCTCTTTCTCTAGCAACATGTTTTATGATCACCTTGAGGAAGCAAACCAGATATTTTTTTCCATAATTTGCAACATAACAACTGACTGGGTATTCATTAGCGTCCTCTATCTGCCTCGTGTGTAGATTTTCCATAAATCACAAACACATAGGGCATTCCTTGCTTCTGTCTGTGCCAGCCAGAGCATCAGAGTACAGGGAGGACACTGTGGCAGCTGAACAAGTTGAGCATTTAAATACCCCACTCATCCCTGGTTTTGGCTTCCTTGCATTCATCTAGCTGTTTATGGACACCCAAAATCTCCAAAAGCTGTTTTCCTTGGCTGTGAATTGGACTCTATAAAGTGTGTCTTAGTAAGAGTATTGTATTCCTGTCCTTTAGAACCTAGCCAGGTACTTTTCAGCTCTGGCAGCTTTTCTGATGCCTGCACTGGCAGGGCTTTTTTCCTTTACAATTACTGACAACACACAGCTCCCCGCACTCCGCTTGACAAAGTCATCTTTGCACTTTGTTAACATGACTTTAAAGCACAGTCACTGTCTTCCCCCAAATAGCTTATGTTTGTTTAGCATTGGAAGCCCGTGGATTATGACTCCTGTTAATAAGGGAAATAGCAAAACATGTCAATTTATTCATTTAAAAAAACAAAAAGGTCCCCATTAGACCTTCATAAAAACGAATTGCTCTGATGAGCGATGGTAGGCACTACCCTAGGCAGTTTGCGGAGCACAAAAAAAGAAATTATATGATCCCTGTCATTAAAGCGCATTGTTAGAAAACTCCAGACATGTGCTGGTAAGATAACTGGAGAATCTTATATAACAAAGCAGTTGAGGGGAATGCGTGATGCACCGTCAACTGAATGTATAATAGTAAAAAAGAAATTCATTTCCGTTTAGAGAAAAGGTACATGTCTTTTCAACCGAAAGAGGATCCATAGAGGAAAAATTTGGTAAACATCACAATGATCACAGGGTTTGGAAAACAAAACGATCTGATTAAACAAAATTTTCCCTGTACCTATTTTTGTCGACACCAGCATATATTAGTCTTATTAGTCTTAGCTTATAATAATCCTAACAAGCATTCAGCACTTATTATAGCCAGCTTGACATTCAGTCTTAGATTGCCTTCAGAAAGCAAAGCCTGACACAAAAGTTCATGGGTTGCTATTTTATGAATGAATGCAATCCCAGGGAGCAACAGTGAGGGACAAAGGCAAGGAGGTAGTCACCTCTGAGTGAAACTGATGGCTTAACCCTACAGCATCATCCTCCCAAAAGTTTGCATCTTAGGACAGTATTTCCAGAAGCACAAAGGGGAGAGATTTTATCCTAGCCGCCATCTTTCAGTTGTCAAAGATAGCCCCAGAACTCTTTACTTCCCCCACGTTTCTGGGCTGCACATGTGCGGGCCCTGAGCAGTGTCCCATAGCTCCCCCCTCCTCAGCATCAAGAGGAAAAACCCAGGGCAGGCAGCAAATGTACTTTGTGCAGGCATTGGGGAGGCACTGTCAAGGTGCACCTGTGTGAAGCTGATTCCTTTCCAGCCGCTGCAGCTGCACAGGACTGATCACAGCTGGGACAGGAAGAAGGTGAGCTGGGAGCGGAGGGATCTGAAGTGGTACCTGGAAGCGTCTGATCACACTCATCACTTCATTTAATTCTCCCATCAGTAACATAGTGTAGGTGCACTTACACCCCATTTTACACGTGAGGAAACAGAGACTCAAGGAGCCTAAGAAGCTCACATAAAAGCTATTAGCAACCTGTAATTAAGAAAGTTTAAGCCCATTCTATTGTAATCAATTGGTTGATTCAGCCAGGACAATACATTGTGTTTCCCATAAACATAAGTGTAAAAAACATAAACATATGATCTCATTTAGTGAAAAGAGAAATTCTTAACCTGAGCTTCCAAATTATCACATGCTAAAACATGAGCAGACACCAACCTCCTGCCCCTCCACGCACACCCACCTCACTTCTAATAATTCAGGACAGACATAAATTCTAAAGAGATGTGTGTCTCTCTGAGACTGATGGAACACAAACAAAATAAAACACTCTTCTGTTCAAATAAAGACCTTAATGGCAAGGGTAACCTTGTGTGGCACAAAGATAGGTGTGGAGGACAGGAAGAGAAGGAGAATTACAAGTTGAAGGAATAACAGACTAGACACAAAGCATCGTCAATCAGGGTCATATATTGCAAGTTACCTGTGCATTCTTGGAGGGCAGGAGCAGGTCTCTTTCATTGTCATGGCCCCATTTCCCAGCTGAGTACCGGGTACCTAGTTGGTGCTCATTCATTTATTCTTTCAGTCAATAAATGTTTATTATTAAATAAATAAATAAATAAATGTTTATTGAGAACCCCCTATAAGTCAGGCACTGTTCTATGGACTGCAATACAACATCAAACAGAGCTGACAAATTTCTTGCCTTCATGGAGTTTTACAGCCAAATGAGAGCAGATGTTCAAACTACAAAAATATATAAGCTAATTTCACGGGGTGATGTGTTAATAAGCAAAGAAAGTAAGTATTTGGTAAGCTAAACTGAATTACAGAATTAAGGTAGAAGGGAGTATAGAATTTTTATCTGAATGAGACAAAAAGAGGCTTAGAATACTCACTAGTGTATATGTTTTAAGACATTAAAGAAAGGGAATAAGTGGTTCAACTTCTCTGAGCTGTTGTCTCATTATCTGTACAATGAGGATAAAATCAACTTCATAAGATTTTTAAGGATGAAAGAGATACTATATGTGAGATTATTTTCTAAAATACAGAAACAAGGGACTTCCTAGGTGGTGCAGTGGTTAAGAATCTGCCTGCCAACGAAGGGGACATGGGTTCTATCCCTGCTCCAGGAAGATCCCACATGCCACGGAGCAGCTAAGCCTGTGCGCCACAACTATTGAGCCTGTGCTCTAGAGCCCATGAGCCACAACTATTGAGCCCATGTGCCACAACTACTGAGCCTGTGCTCTAGAGCCCATGAGCCACAACTATTGAGCCCATGTGCCACAACTACTGAAGCCCACGTGCCTAGAGCCCATGCTCCACAACAGGAGAAGCCACAGCAATGAGGAGCCCGTGCACCACAATGAAGAGTAGCCCCCTTTTGTCGCCAACTAGAGAAAGCCCGTGTGCAGCAATGAAGACCCAATGCAGCCAATAAATAAATAAATAAATTTATTTTTAAAAAAGTAATAAAATAAAATACAAAAACAAGTATTAGCTGTTGTTATGACTCTGGTATCGTATCCATCTTTTACTCTTAAAACATGAATTTGTCACTTTATAGCTTTGTAAAAGCCACAGACATGTGAGCATACACACATGCACACATGCACTTTTTTCAGAGGAATATTCTCTCATTTCACAAACAAATTAACTTCTCTCTCATCATGGATCCATTTGAGAAAATTTTTAGAAGAGAGAGAAAAAAATTGAGCAAATATTTCTGCAAAGGAATGTAACCAGCTGTCAAACAACACATTGTTGAGGAAGTTATTTCAGCAAAATCAACCCATCCCATTCACGCATCTCGATTATTTGAAGGGTGAAAATGTCACATAACCAACAAGACCTTGAGAGAACTTGAGGAACATATTCAACTGTCTTACGGCTTTAGTCACATCTGTTTTCTTATGAGGTTCCGTAAGACAAAGAGATAAATAGCACTCACAAATGACAGATGTTTTTATGTTTTATTATCTGTTAAAGGTTTATATATATTTTTAAGAGAGAAAAGGATGTACTAAAAGTCAAAAGTTTGGCTTTACAGACACTTAACAGCATCTGTCTAGAAAAGAAGAGAAATTTGAGTCAGAATTTGAGATTTGCAAAACAATATTTTGCTCTGTGTGGTGCAATTAATAGGTAAATCACTGCATTAATACTCAAAATGCAGCAACCTCTGTTGCCAATATAACTTCCATTTTATAACTGAAGTTTCTTGGGAGAAGTGGCATACATTCTAGGCGCAATTTAGCAGTGTGAAAACTCGTTAATAATGGACCGCTCTTAATCTGGGGCCCTTAATCCTACTTAAAGTGTTTTTATTATGAGAAGTGATTAAGTGCAGAGCACTTGCTACATTCACAACATAGTAATTATTTGAATTCAAGTCACTAAAACTGAAATTTATATGTTGAAGGATGGCACGGACCTGATCATCCAAGTTTACAACTTCAAATACCATACATATTTGCTATGGTGCACACTTAGTAATTCAACAAATGATTGCCTTCTCCTTTATTTTCCAGGCTCAGCTCAAACATGAAAAGGAAATTTGACCTGCATTTCATGACCAGCTCTGTTAACAATTTTGTCATGGTACCTGCATCCTAGTTCGACCCAAATGTAATATTTGACCAGCGCCAGATGCCACAGCCTCAGTTTCATTAGCATGAAAAGGCATGAATGGCAGTTGTTAACAGAGACTGTTTAAATAACTATATTTGTATAGTTTTTTTCTTTTTTTTTCAAATCTGTGTCTTACTCTAGAAAAGATTTGAGGCAGAGCTAATATAAATCATATCAACCGAAAAATTCAACATATGTGAAAAGTACTCCATTCCCTGATACGGTCAATATGGAATAATTTATGTTTGTGAACAGCATTTGCTAAGAAAAATTACAATTAGATGTCATTGTTAGATTCTCTTTTTACTTGTTTCTTGTGTAATTTGCCCATTTGATCTCATAAGAGCTTATGCACCTAATTTAACACTGAATTATATGTAAAGAACTTTCATATACATTTGTCAGAACTGTCTATGGATAATAGAAAAGCATTAACAATAAGCTCACTGCTACCAACACCACCACAATCCCACATCTTTCCAAGAACTTGGAAACAAGTTTGCATTCCGGGAGAGAGAGTGTATAATAAATATAAAATGGATTGGAGAGGAGTTGGCCAAAACAATTTGATTGTAACCTAGTTTGAGTATTACACCTAAACGGGAAAAATGTCAGTCAAATAGGAGTTAGGTCAGTCATGAGGCCTAGGATAAAAAGAGGCACAGATGTAGATACATGCCTATTATAGGATTATAATCTAACCTCCTCTCATGCTTTCTATTTCTTAAATAACATGATCAGATAGCTCATGAACAGGTATTCAGTAAAAAATAATTCAGTTGCACTTTATTCACTGTAAAATAACGCACTGGTATTCTGCTTCTGCATGTTAGTCTTCTGTGAGCTTTGTTAGCATGAATCAGGATCACTGAACTTGACCTGCTCTAGACCAATGAAGTTTCTAAGTCAATTAGGAAGGGGACAGACTAAGACCTAACCACTTTTGCAGGCTCTTGGGAAACAGTCAATTTTTTTCTTGGTGAAAATCTAACTTCACTCAATTTTTCATGCAAACTTCTATAGTGATAGAAAGAAGTTGAAGCCTCTGAAATGTCCTATACTTTATACTTATTAATCCCAGATTATTTTCAGTAAAATTGTTTCACAACTTAAGGTTCCTGAAGTTTTAGGACAGGAAACCTAGAAGAGAGGGTTGTTGAAATAACAACTAAAGCCTAGTCGCTAGAGCCAGAGTCCTCCAGCATAGCATGGTGACCATGTGTCAGGGGAGACATGGCATTTTATATTCCTCTCAAATCAACCCACATCTCCCCCAAAAGTCTACTTTCCCTGCATGGTGTGCAACTGTGAAGACAATAATAGTGACAACAGGGATCATGACAGCTAATATCTGTGGGTCTCTGATATGTGCCAATCACCTTGAAAAGCTTCACATATATTTCATATACATTTAACAAATACATGTATTTATAGTCATTGAATCTTTGCAATAATCCTATGATATAGGTATTATAATCTCTCCCATTTGTAAGTAAGAAAATTAAAATTTTGACTTCTTCAGTAGTTTACCCATTATTATACAGCTAATAAATGATGAGGCTGGAATTTTAGCCCAATTCTTTCCAAATCCATAAACCATGCACTTGACCAGTAACCTATGTATTGCCACCAAGTACGTCTAAACTGTTCTTGAGCCTATTGATAATACTTCTTATTGGAAGATTCTTTTTTAAAAAATTTTTATTTATTCATTTATTTACTTTTATTTATTTTTATTTATTGGCTGCATTGGGTCTTTTTTGCTGTGCGCGAACTTTCTGTAGTTGCAGAGAGCAGGGGCTACCCTTCATTGCAGTGCACAGGCTTCTTATTGCTCTGGCTTCTCTTGTTGCAGAGCATGGGCTCTAGGCACGTGGGGTCTTCCATAGTTGCAGAACATGGGCTCAGTAATTGTGGCTTGAGGGCTCTAGAGGGCAGGCTCAGTAGCAGTGGCACACGGGCTTAGTTGCTCTGCGGCACATGGGATCTCCCTGGACCAGGGCTCGAACCCATGTCCCCTGCATTGGCAGGCGGATTCTTAACCACTGCTCTACCAGGGAAGCCCCCATTGGGGTTTGTTTTTGTAACCATTGCATAAATACTATTTCATATAATAGCATTACATAATAGTATTATATAAATAGTATAAATACTATTTCTGTTTACTTATCTTGAAATTTCCTCCTTCGGAAACATGCCCTAATTTTAAAGTTTTGGAAATACTAACTGCATATACCTACACATGAGAATAATATTTACTCTTATCCTCTTTTTTTTTCCCCAGACTGAAAGCTTCACCTGTTTAGTTTCACTATAGGCAGCCTCTTCTGAACTATTCCTGGCTCTTTGCTGGGTTTTTAGTCTGTTCTCACAAATACATTAGTGACAACAGCAAAAAGCACTGAGCACTGCACATGCAGACACATCTGATTTTGAACAATGTTTTTTCTAATATATAAGAAAAATGTGAAACTGAGGAAAGCTGCAAGTGGATGGATGCTTTCCTGAAATGTTTATAAGGTCATCAATGTAGAAGAGGGATTTGTTTTGTTTTGTAGATCACCCCAGAATAGAACAATAACTGTTTGGAAAGGAGATATTTCCACTCAGAATCAGGAAATTATTTGTGATATTGAGAACCCGACAGATTAGGCTCTAAGGAACTGAGTGCTGGAGGCCTTGTACAAGTCTTAAAATCAAGAGGCTACACTGTCTTCAAGGCCTGTTCAACTCGAATATTCCATATTTCTTTTTGATGACATGCAGCTTCTTCCAAGTTTAAAAACCCAATGGTTGATGTCTTTATATATTTTTAGAATAACCGCTGCACCTTATTGAATAAACTTGGTCTGGAAAAAAATGATTCTTCTTGAACTATTAACTGCCAACAGCTTAAATAATAGGGCTAACTCCAGTAATGCAAAACAATTATTCTTCTGGGGTCTACACTGAGTAGCCTTGTGGAAAAGAACCACGTTTTCTTTCATCCAACCTGTCAATTACTGATTGGATTATTGTTCTATTGCTTTTTATGAGCTAATGTTAGTATCTGGGGATAAAAAGAATTTTTAAAAACATGGTCCTTCTCTTAAGGACCTCAAGAAATTTGACAAGGAAGGTATATAAACAACTATACTGAAGGTGACAAATGCAATAATAAAGGTATGCATAAAATTCCACAAGAGCCCAGAAGATGGAACAATGTCTTTACGTCTATTTAACATGAGGCTATCTTGATATAAGAAAATTGATTAAAAGGAAAATTAAGAGTTCCCTGGCGGTCCACTGGTTAGGACTTGGAACTTTCACTGCTGTGGCCCAGGTTCAGTCCCTGGTTGGGGAAAATGAGATCCTACAAGCTGCACTGTGCAGCAGGAAAAAAAAAAAAAAAGGGAAACAAGCCAATTTTTGTTATTGCTTTCCTTTTTTTACATACTGCCTCCTCTTCCTCTTCTCTTCAACAACTGTTTCTTTTATTACAGGTCCTGACTTCATTGTATAACTTTATATTGCCCCACATAATAATAATCACATTCTAAGGAAGAATTTTACATGCTTTTAAATTTCTTCTTTCCCTTTCAAGCAATTAGTTTTCAAAAGCATTTTTAATTTTGAATTCAGAAATATTGCCAATATGCTTTTATAATACAGATATATAAGCTCTCTATTCCTGGGAACTGAAGTTTTATTCTTTTTTTTTAATATATAAATTTATTTATTTATTTATTTATATTATTTTATTGGCTGTGTTGGGTCTTTGTTGCTGTGAGTGGGCTTTCTTTTTAGTTGCGGTGAGTGGAAGCTACTCTTCGTTGTGATGCACGGGCTTCCTCATTGCCGTGGCTTCTCTTGTTGCGGAGCACGGGCTCTAGGTGCATGGGCTTCAGTAGTTGCAGCACACGGGCTCAATAGTTGTGGCTCACGGGCTCGAAAGCACAGGCTCAATAGTTGTGGCGCACAGGCTTAGTTGCTCTGCGGCACGCGGGATCTTCCTGGAGCAGGGATCGAACCCATGTCCCCTGCATTGGCAGGTGGATTCTCAACCACTGCGCCACCTAGGGAGCCCTGAAGTTTTATTCTTAAATGTGTTATTTATGTATGACAATAACAATGTCCCTCTGATAAGATGGCACAAGTTTGACTTGAAATTATTTTGAATTTCTACACTTTAGTGAGGTTTTCTTTCCACATTTTTGTTGATTAGGTCTTTTGTTCCCTTTTCTTTATCTTTTCCACATGGGTGGAAGGTGAGAAGTCAAGGTTTGGGGTGTAATCCACAACCAAGGAGCAGGAACGAACAGGCCCACAGCCACATAACCAACATGCTCTAATGAACAGAGCTGACCAAATTCAAGAGTGGCTCAGAACAGATTTCATCATAATAAGCATTTCCAGTTTCAGACCGAATAACAAAGTTCTCTCAGACTCTTGGGTTAGTGTCATGTTTATCAAACATGCCTGATCAGAAGAATCACCCAATGGCATTCAATTGATAGACCTCGATCCTAAAAAGTCAGACTAAATAGATCAGGGGTGGGATCTGAAAATATTTTATTTTAACAAAAATATAAAATTATCCTAACAACCAGACAAATTTAAGACAGCTTTAACATATCACCATAAGTCATTGTCATCTACTACATATTTAACTTACAGACTTCATGATATAATTCACTAATGATTTAATCCAATCCATGACTCTTCCTGACAGCAAACACTCAGTGTACTAAAGACATTCCAAAATAAATGATGTGTACCTTTCTATATGTTCTGTTTTAAGAAAAATTGTTATGGAAGAACATAAACAAGGGAGAATTATTTACACCACTGTATACAAATCCAAAGAAAGGAATGGAAACATTACACCAAAAAATGAAAAGAAATAACAAAATATGCATTCGCCACAAACTTTAAACCCAACACTAATTGGATATACTCAGAGTTATACTCTTTTTCTCTGACCCACACTCACAGTTTGTTGTTTGTAGCTACAGCAATTCAGACCTTGTAGCTGCTGAGCACATAAACATTCAAACAAACTTTTCCAGCACTTTCCACGTATCTAGAATGCCTCATTCTCAAATCAGGATTCCTCCATTTCTTGTCAAATCAAAACATTCCCAGGTTGCAGTCCTCTTATTTTTGGAGACCTTACCCCATACTACATCAAACATATTAAGATGATGCCTCGATCACATTAAATATAATTTTTCTATAAATACTTTTTTAAGTGTTATAATCTGCCTTTTGATATTATTTGGCCACAAAAAACTAATTTAAGTCACAGCTGGCTACGATTTCTCAATAGTTACCATGAACATTTTAGGATTCTTCAAAAGGGGAAAATGTGTCACCTGCAAGTCATTTTCAAATGTAAGAACTTTAATAAATAATAAAATTAAAAAGTAATAAATGGCAGGTATTTTATTGAATAATTAATCTCAATTTTGTAATTTCTTCTATTTAGAATCAAATGAAGTTTTTTTTTTTTTTTAGATATTGAACAATTAACTGGTCTCTGAAAAGGTTGGAGGCCCTGTATTCTATCCCTATAAGGCTTCCTGGCCCTGCCCCATCTAAGACTATGAAATAAATCAACTCATCTAGTGTTCCTCCTTTCACTGACCCATGCCCATTCCAGAAATTCTTCACCTTTGGAATAAACAAAATAATGCTCCTGGGGAGATCAGATTTGATCATCTGAGAACAGATTTGAGAGAGGATTTTGAGAGCATCATTTATGTCCAGAAATGGTTAACAAATTTTTATAGTTTTATTTGGGGGTCTGTTGCTCTTTTCCGAACTTTATAAAATTATTCTAGATAGTTAGGCCTTCCTGCTGGTCTCATATGTCATGATGTGTCAGTTCCATTGCCGAGGAACTACACTTAGAAGGTGACAAAGAGAAGCCAGTATGAATATAATCAGTCACTGAAATTAACTTGCTAACTTACCTTCTCAAATGATAGATATATATATTTGTGAGCCTGTTAGGACTCTGGTCCTTCTTGCTTCTGTGCACGATTAACTTTTTAAAACAAAGCATTGAATACTGCTCAAACGCATATCTAAGAGAAACAGTTCATTGTCAATATGAACTAAGAATTACCATGTTGGAGGACTAGGAATGAACTGCCTCTCAATTCCTGAGTTGGATAAAGAATTGTATTTTTCTCATTATTAGTTTGATAACAACAGATCTAGAAATAATATAGAAATAACATCAGCAAAAGTCTCCTTTCTCAACATTTGTGTCTGAGTTGGCAGCATAAATGCTGACAATCTTACGTGCAATCCTGCTCTGCTAAAATCTGCAGACTTAACTGTGTTTAAGTAGTTCAGATAAGCTTTGAATAAGCATCTGAATTTCTGGGTGCTTATGGAAAATGAACCAAATTCCTCTCCTTTTCAGATTCACTTATGTCTGATTCTAATGCATTCATGTAGGAATAATAGAAGGTCTTGCTTTACATATCTAAGCTTACCATTAATATTAAACAATGAATTTAATGTTGTCAGTCATGTGGTACTTCATTCATTCCAGTGAGCAGGAATCTTTTGTGTTTATTTTATTTCCAGCCAGTAAAATGCTACGCTATTTGCTTTCTTAAAACAACTGCTATCTTTCTCTGGGGAATTGAGGCATTTCATGGAAAAGTTCAATCACAATTCCAAAAGACTAAATGATATAAAAACCATAAAATCACACATGGAGTCAGGATGCAGTAATGTAACAGCAGAGGAGGCTGCTGGTGACAGGCTTTGTTTTCCTGATCTAGTTAAAACCTAGCTACTGCTTCCATTTGTTTATATATTGGATTCCTGTTAACACTGATTATATGCTGTTACTTTCCTTTACCAAATTAAATTTGCAAGTTGAAAAGTAGCACACCGCTAGAAACATTTGCTTTCTCATAAATGATTTGTTTGCAATTAGAATAAATTGTCACTTACCTGGTGAGCATATGTGGTTCGTGAGTTCAAAGGACACATTTCTAGAGAAGCTGTTTTCTGAGTCCCTAGAAAAACGTATATGGTCTCCTTTCTAAACAATCAAAAAATAAGGCTGCTCACATAGCTAAGTTGACCAACAGTAAGTAATAGTTTAAAACAAATTTTAAAACCAGAATTTTTTAAACTCTAAATATGTTTGCCACTTAAAAAAAAGAAGAACCAAAAAATCGAATAATACTTTTTAACCTCCTACTATCTGCCAGGCAATTTTGCTTCTACCCACACTCCTTCATTTCATTCTCACAACTTTTTGAAGGATGCCGTGTTAGGGAACCTATGACTGAAACTGGCCGCCTTGGCCAGGCACGATAATAACCGATACTAACCACTGGCATGAGTTGTCTCACAACAGGAGGCCCTACTAGGAACACACTGCTGCCACTGAAAACTAAATGGAGAATTCAGGAGGAGCCAAAACGAGGGAGCCCACCTCCCAGAAACCCTCACACCAGAATCCATCTTGGCTGAGAGATGCTTGCGCCACCAGGAAGGACCCTGAGTCAGGGTGATTGGCCAGAGACAACCCGGAAACTAACCCCATCACCATAAAACTAGAGACTGCGAGCCATGTGGCAGAGCAGTTCTCCTGGATCCCCTTACCCTGCTGCTCTCCACCTGGGCGCCCCTTCCCAATAAAGTCTTTTGCTTTGTCAGTAGATGTGTCTTCTAGGACAATTCATTTCTAAGTGTTAGACAAGAGCCCACTCTCGGGCCCTGGAAGAGGTCCCCCAACTCCAGTAACAGTAGTATGTCTCCTCCCTTTTTTATCAGGGAGGAAACCTAGGTACAACGTAACCGTGGGTAAACTGCCCAAGATCACACGGGCATTAAACAACTGACCTGGGATTTGAATCTGACCTCTATCATTTAAAAGACATTGCTCATTTACTAATTATGATCTCAACACAAGATAATAAATAAACTTGTTTATCACAAACTCACGTCCCACTTTCTGCAGCTCTACCTGGTGTCAAAGTTCACAAAGATTTTTCCTTCTGCCATCAGTGAACTTAGATCCCTTAACCTCTTTACTTCTCAATGTCCTCATCTATAACATGGGGACTTGCATAACCACTTCAGCAGGCTACGGCAAGGATTACATAGGATGACATACGTGGAGTGCCTAGCAGACCATTCACCACATACTCAGAACTGTTTTCCTTTGCTTCCTTGTAACTCTATCTGCCACCCACCAAACAAGGGAAAGGTCTAGCTGGCCTTTCTAATTTTCCTTTTTTAAATGTGTACTTCCTCAGCATCCTCTTGAGGAGAAATAGAAAGGCATTCTTTCCTGCTGCAAAATGATGTCACAGAAACGTAGGAAACTTCTTAATCTGCTTTTACCAAATTGAACATTTTCACTTTATTAATTCACTAATTAACAATCACTCTTCTGAATAAAAGCTTAATTATATAAAAGAAAGTATACCTGGCACATAAACGGCCTATTTATAATGCAGGATTCTTTGTTTAAGTGCCTTGGCTTATTTTTAAAAAGGTGTATGCAGAAACAACCACTTTTAAAATATTTTAACTGTGAACTTTACAAAAATTTTTAAGCGGAGATACAGAGTGTTTTCATCACAGAATCTAATAGCCAAAATTTTATGTTTACACAAAAAGTAAATTAATAGTTTACTGAATTTTATTTTTAAAGACTTTTGTTTAATACATGAATTTAATTTCATTGCTTAATTGACAAGCCAAGCAAATGCTACAAGATATGCTAGAACTCCAGTTTAGAGAGGACATGGAGGCTTTGCTATTTTCAACATCTTCGAGTATAGTAGTAACTAAACAACCACATCAACTGTCTTGCCTAGCATGTGGTTACATACAAAAAAAAAAAAAGTGTCTATACATGCATTTGATTGCTACTGACCACCTTAAGGATAAATATTATACCCTTTTATAGATTAAGAAGCTGAGGCCCCCAGAGGGTAGGTGGCTGGCTCAAGGTTACATAATCAGCAGATATAAGAAACGGGAATTAAATCAGGTCTTCTGTTTCTAAATCCCTTACTATTTCCAGCACATACACTAAAAGTAAAACAAGAAGCCATAAGCTATGCCAAGTCATTATTTTCATTGACATCCAATAGTAACAAATTAATAATAATAAATGTATTTAATTTATTATTTATTTATAGACTTAATTATTTAATGTTATTAAATAGACTAATAATCATCAATTGTTACCTTAACTGAGTAGAATAATTTTAAGTCAATTAACTTAATGACAGAAAATATAAAGGAAATTCATGAGACCTCTTCTCTTTTTTTCTTAATTCTTGCTTAAAATTTTATCTTAGGCAGTCCAGAAGTTGTTATTCCCTGTTTGAAGTTTTGAGACCTTTTTCATTTGAGTAATTAAAATGAAATTATTTGGGGGTAATATGTCAACAACATCAGCTTGATTTTCAACTCGTTACCATCAACTCTAAAAATCCTCTCTAACCAGGATGTTCTACCTCCCAGCTCCCCTCAACCCTTTGTTTGTTCACATGTCTCTGTGAATTTCCTCAAAGCCCTCTCCCCTCCCTCCTCCCCTGAGTGTCCACTCCCTGGTTTCTCTCTCTCCCCACCCCATCCTCATTGTTCATGACTGATCATGTATGTTCTTACCTCTAGAGCACTTCATTGCTTGCACCCATAAAACTCTGCTGTGCCTTCCAGAAGATCACCAAACTCAAATTAGTGTTATTATCTGTGCAGAGAAATGAGTGCCTCTGAGGAAATCATACCACCCACTACGTTCATAATATCTCACCTTAGCAAAGCCTGAAACACCAGCTACCAAAACTTTTACTTGACTGATCACTCATCTTCATCTCATTTCCTCCAGGCACAGCAGATGAGTCCCACTGAGACTCTTGCATCATACCTGCCCCCCAGTGTCCCTGAAACCTTACTCTATGAGCCATCATCATCCTAAAAATAGGGTGGATAGATAGATAGACGATAGATAGATAGAATGCACTCGATTCTCAGTTCCCTTCAGAGTACAGTATACTCTCCCATCTTTGCTACTTAACTTTTAAGAGTGACTGTACTCTTCTTTTTTTTATAATTTTATTTATTTATTTATTTATTTATTATTTACTGGCTGCGTTGGGTCTTCATTGCTGCACGTGGGCTTTCTGTAGTTGTGGAGAGCAGGGGCTACTCTTCATTGTGGTGTGCAGGCTCCTTATTGTGGTGGCTTCTCTTGTTGGGGAGCATGGGCTCTAGGCATGTGGCTTCAGTAGTTGTGGCTCTTGCGCTCTAGAGCACAGGCTCAGTAGTTGTGGTGCACGGACTTAGTTGCTCCGTGGCATGTGGGATCTTCTTAGACCAGGGATCGAACCCATGTGCCCTGCATTGACAGGCAGATTCTTAACCACCACACCACCAGGGAAGCCCAAGAGTAACTGTACTCTTAAACGTTCTGTCTTCATTACTCATTTCCAAGTCAATTCTCAACCCATGTAAAGCTGCTTTCTGTCTCCACTTCATCCCCACTCCAGAAAATCTTCAATGACTTTCTTTGTTGCCAAATTAGTGGATACTTTTTAATATCATTGTTTAATTGGCACTGTCAATTATTCCCTCCTTGGAAAACTGCCCTTCTGTGATTTCTAAGATTTTGAGTAATCCCGCACTTTTCGCTTTTTTTTAATCGACCTTCTCTCTTCACTACTGAAACATTTGTGTTTCTCAGAGTTCTGTCATCATCTCACTGGTGTACTCATTTTAAATTCTTTCCCTGATTGACCTCATTTATTCTGGTGGTTTCAACTAATGCCAATGACTCCCGATCTCTCTCTCTCTCTCACACACACATACATGTCCATAGATATCCCCAACCAGCCCAGCTGTCTTCCCCAAGCTTCAGAATCACATATTTAACTGGCTGCTGGAGATCTCTACCTATATATTTTATATACATATGAACTCAACACATTTAA
Source organism: Hippopotamus amphibius kiboko (assembly GCF_030028045.1). Lineage (NCBI taxonomy): Eukaryota > Metazoa > Chordata > Mammalia > Artiodactyla > Hippopotamidae > Hippopotamus > Hippopotamus amphibius. The sequence goes on from NC_080198.1 coordinate 83,917,011, forward strand.
AACTGAATTTTTTATCCTCAAATCAGTACTCCATCCATTAAGACCCCTAAATTAGAAACCCCAAACTTATCCTTGACTCTTTCCACTATACGTATCTAATCATACATAAAGTTGTGCTAATTTTACTCAATAAAATTTTTCTCCTCCACTGCTCCAGACTAGCAACACATACTGATTCAATGGGATTGCTAAGGCTCTCCAATCCAACATTGTCGCCAAATGGTCCATCATCTGAAAATACCTTATGCACAATACCCAGGTCACTTCCCTGCCTAAATCCTTCATGGCTCCCATGGCCTTCAAAGAATCAAGGCTTGTTCTCTGCAACTTCTCCAACCTCATCTCCCAAAGTTTATTGAACTCAAGCGTATACCCAGGCTTGGTAGGACCTAAGGCACCTATAATTTGGGGAAAGAACCTTCTTTAAGAAAGAGGAAACAAAATTAGATACGACAGTAAAAGTTTCTCTTGAGTAAAAAAAGAAATCACAATGAAGGTTGAAGCCTGAAAATACAGGTCCCTTTCCTGGAGATCTCAAGGCAATTAAGCAGAAATGTCTACACAGAAATGATTCCATTTTTTTGTGACATCTTTGCCTGGTTTTGGTATCAGGGTGATGGTGGCCTCGTAGAATGAGTTTGGGAGTGTTCCGCCTTCTGCAATATTTTGGAAGAGTTTGAGAAGGATAGGTGTTAGCTCTTCTCTAAATGTTTGATAGAATTCGCCCATGAATCCATCTGGTCCTGGGCTTTTGTGTGTTGGGAGATTTTTAATCACTGCCTCAATTTATGTACTTGTGATTGGTCTTTTCATAGTTTCTATATCTTCCTGGTTCAGTCTTGAAAGATTGTATTTTTCTAAGAATTTATCCATTTCTTCCAGGTTATCCAATTTATTGGCATATAGTTTTTTGCAGAAGTCTCTCATGATCTTTTGTATTTCTGCGGTGTCCGTTGTTACTTATCCTTTTTCATTTCTAATTCTGTTGATTTGCATCTTCTCCCTTTTTTTCTTGATGAGTCTGGCCAATGGTTTATCAATTTTGTTAATCTTCTCAAAGAACCAGCTTTTAGTTTTATTAATTTTTGCTATTGCTTCCTTCCTTTCTTTTTCATTTATTTCTGATCTGATCTTTATGATTTCTTTCCTTCTACTCACTTTGGGGTTTCTTTGTTCTTCTTTTTCTAATTGTTTTAGGTGTACAGTTAGGTTGTTTGTTCGATAATTTTCTTGTTTCTTAAGGTAGGAGTGTATTGCTATAAACTTCCCTCTTAGAACTGCTTTTGCTATGTCCCATGGGTTTTGGGTTGTTGTGTTTTCATTGTCGTTTGTTTCTAGATATTTTTTGATTTCGCCTTTGATTTCTTTAGTGATTTCTTGGTTGTTTAATTACAGGCCAATATCACTGATGAATATAGATGCAGAAATCCACAACAAAATACTAGCTAACAGAATCCAACAGCACATTAAAAAGATCATACACCATGATCAAGTGGGGTTTATCCCTGGGATGCAAGGATTCTTCAATAAATGCAAATCAATCAATGTGATACATCATATCAACAAATTGAAGGATAAAAACCATATGATCATCTCAATAGATGCAGAAAAAGCTTTTGACAAAGTTCAACATCCATTTACGATAAAAGCTCTGCAGAAAATGGGCATAGAAGGAAATTACCTCAACATAATAAAAGCCATATATGAAAAACCAAAAGCCAACATCGTTCTCAATGGGGAAAAACTGGAAGAATTCCCTCTAAGAACAGGAACAAGACAAGGGTGTCCACTCTCACCATTATTATTCAACATAGTTTTAGAAGTTTTAGCCACAGCAATCAGAGAAGAAAAAGAAATAAAAGGAATCCAAATTGGAAAAGAAGAAATAAAATTGTCACTCTTTGCAGATGACATGATATTATATATAGAAAACCCTAAAGACTCTACCAGAAAACTGCTAGCACTCATTGATGAGTTTAGTAAAGTAGCAGGATACAAAATTAATGCACAGAAATCTCTTGCATCCCTATACACTAACAACGGAAGAGCAGAAAGAGAAATTAAGGAAACTCTCCCATTCACCATTGCAACAAAAAGAATAAAATACCTAGGAATAAACCTGTTTAAGGAGGCAAAAGATTTGTATGCAGAAAACTTTAAGACATTGATGAAAGAAATCAAAGACGACACAAACAGATGGAGAGACATACCATGTTCCTGGATTGGAAGAATCAACATCGTGAAAATGACTGTACTACCCAAAGCAATTTACAGATTCAATGCAATCCCTATCAAATTACCAATGGCATTTTTCACAGAACTAGAGCAAGAAATCTTACGATTAGTATGGAAATGCAAAAGACCCCGAATAGCCAAAGCAATCTTGAGAAGGAAAAATGGAGTTGGTGGAATCAGGCTTCCTGACTTCAAACTATACTCCAAGGCCATAGTGATCAAGACAGTATGGTACTGGCACAAAAATAGAAAGGAAGATCAATGGAAGAGAATAGAGAACTCAGAAGTAAGCCCAAACACATATGGGCACCTTATCTTTGACAAAGGCGGCACGAGTATACAATGGAAAAAAGACAGCCTCTTCAATAAGTGGTGCTGGGAAAATTGGACAGCAACATGTAAAAGAATGAAATTAGAACACTTCCTAACACCATACACAAACATAAACTCCAAATGGATTCAAGACCTACATGTAAGGCCAAACACTTTAAAACTCCTAGAGGAAAACATAGGCAGAACACTCTATGACATCCATCAAGCAAGATCCTTTTTGACCCACCTCCTAGAATCATGGAAATAAAATCAAGAATAAACAAATGGGACCTCATGAAACTTAAAAGCTTTTGCACAGTGAAAGAAACCATAAACAAGACTAGAAGGCAACCCTCAGAATGGGAAAAAATAGTTGCCTATGAAACAACAGACAAAGGATTAACCTCCAAAATATACAAGCAGCTCATGAAGCTTAATACCATAAAAGCAAATAACCCAATCCACAAATGGGCAGAAGACCTAAATATACATTTCTCCAAAGAAGACATACAGATGACCAACAAACACATGAAAAGATGCTCAACATCACTCATCATCAGAGAAATGCAAGTCAAAGCCACAATGAGGTATCACCTCACACCAGTCAGAATGGCCATCATCACAAAATCTGGAAACAACAAATGTTGGAGAGGGTGTGGTGAAAAGGGAACTCTCCTGCACTGTTGATGGGACTGTAAGTTGGTACAGCCACTATGGAAAACAATTTGGAGATTCCTTCAAAAACTAGAAATAGAACTACCATATGATCCAGTAATCCCACTACTGGGCATATACCCAAAGAAAACCATAATCCCAAAAGAAACTTGTACTATAATGTTTATTGCAGCACTATTTACAATAGCCAGGACATGGAAGCAACCGAAATGCCCATCAACAAATGAATGGATAAAGAAGATGTGGCATATATACACAATGGAATATTACTCAGCTATAAGAAGGGATGAGATGGAGCTATATGTCATGAGGTGGATAGAACTACAATCTGTCATACAGAGTGAAGTAAGTCAGAAAGAGAAAGACAAATATTGTATGCTAACTCACATATACGGAATCTAAAAATGGTACTGATGAACTCAGTGACAAGAACAAGGACGCAGATGCAGAGAATGGACTGGAGAACTCGAGGTATGGGAGGGGGCGGGGGGTGAAGGGGAAACTGAAACGAAGCGAGAGAGTAGCACAGACACATATATATACTACCAACTGTAAAATAGATAGTCAGTGGGAAGTTGTTGTATAACAAAGGGAGTCCAACTTGAGGATGGAAGATGCCTTAGAGGACTGGGGCAGGGAGGGTGGGGGGGACTCAAGGGAGGGTGGGGGAGGGAGTCAAGGAAGGGAGGGAATACGGGGATATGTGTATAAAAACAGATGATTGAACTTGGTGTACCCCCCCCAAAAAAAAAAAAAAAAAGACAGTATGGTAGTGGCACAAAAATAGAAAGGAAGATCAATGGAATAGAATAGAGAACTCAGAAGTAAGCCCAAACACATATGGGCACCTTATCTTTGACAAAGGAGGCACGAGTATACAATGGAAAAAAGACAGCCTCTTCAATAAGTGGTGCTGGGAAAATTGGACAGCAACATGTAAAAGAATGAAATTAGAACACTTCCTAACACCATACACAAAAATAAACTCCAAGTGGATTCAAGACCTACATGTAAGGCCAAACACTTTAAAACTCCTAGAGGAAAACATAGGCAGAACACTCTATGACATCCATCAAGCAAGATCCTTTTTGACCCACCTCCTAGAATCATGGAAATAAAATCAAGAATAAACAAATGGGACCTCATGAAACTTAAAAGCTTTTGCACAGCGAAAGAAACCATAAACAAAACTAGAAGGCAACCCTCAGAATGGGAAAAAATAGTTGCCTATGAAACAACAGACAAAGGATTAATCTCCAAAATATACAAGCAGCTCATGAAGCTTAATACCAATAAAGCAAATAACCCAATCCACAAATGGGCGGAAGACCTAAATAGACATGTCTCCAAAGAAGACATAGAGATGGCCAACAAACACATGAAAAGATGCTCAACATCACTCATCATCGGAGAAATGCAAGTCAAAGCCACAATGAGGTATCACCTCACACCAGTCAGAATGGCCATCATCACAAAATCTGGAAACAACAAATGTTGGAGAGGGTGTGGTGAAAAGGGAACTCTCCTGCACTGTTGGTGGGAATATAAATTGGTACAGCCACTATGGAAAACAGTTTGGAGGTTCCTTAAAAAACTGCAAATAGAACTACCATATGATCCAGTAATCCCACTACTGGGCATATACCCAAAGAAAACCATAATCCCAAAAGAAACTTGTACTATAATGTTTATTGCAGCACTATTTACAATAGCCAGGACATGGAAGCAACCGAAATGCCCATCAACAAATGAATGGATAAAGAAGATGTGGCATATATATACAATGGAATATTACTCAGCTATAAAAAGGGATGAGATGGAGCTATATGTCATGAGGTGGATAGACCTAGAGTCTGTCATACAGAGTGAAGTAAGTCAGAAAGAGAAAGACAAATATTGTATGCTAACTCACATATACGGAATCTAAAAATGGTACTGATGAACTCAGTGACAAGAACAAGGACGCAGATGCAGAGAATGGACTGGAGAACTCGAGGTTTGGGGGGGCGGGGGGTGAAGGGGAAGCTGAGACGAAGCGCGAGAGTAGCACAGACACATATATACTACCAACTGTTAAATAGATAGTCAGTGGGAAGTTGTTGTATAACAAAGGGAGTCCAACTTGAGGATGGAAGATGCCTTAGAGGACTGGGATGCAGAAGGTGGGTGGGACTAGAGGGAGGGTGGGGGAGGGAGTCAAGGAAGGGAGGGAATACGGGGATATGTGTATAAAAACAGATGATTGAACTTGGTGTACCCCCCAAAAAATAATAAATTAAAAAAAATACTTAAAATAAACAATGTTTTATGATAGAAAAAAAAAAAAAAACAGATGATTGAACTTGGTGTACCCCCCCCAAAAAACAAACAAAAAAAGAAATCAGCACACACACACACACACACACACACAAAGAAATGATTCCAGATCACATCCTGGCCTCTTCTTCCCACTGAAAACCTCCACAACCCCCAGAAATCATCAGGGACTGTAGTAAAAGATCCTAAAGGCTGAGCTTCCCTAGCTTTCTCATAAATTCTGTTCTACTTGCACTTTAAGTTCCAACAAGCTAAACTATGTTCCAAACACAACCCAGGCAGTTTGTGGCCTCTTGGCCTTTGCTTATGCATTAAAGTCACTTGCCTATTCCATGCTCTGCCTTCCCCTCTCAGCCTCCAACCATCCGTCTTGTGTGCATAATTCCTGATTATTGTTCAACATCCAGCTCAAGTGTTGCCTGGTTCACCTGTACCGGGAGACTCCCCTTCTCACAGCTCTCTTAATACCAAGAGCAACTCTCGCCTAACATTTGCAGAGTCCGGAGCAAGAGTACAATGGAAGCCCACTGGCTGTATACCCAAATATCTAAAGGCTAAAAATCCAAGCTGACAAACTGTCAAATAAAATAGATTGTCCTCCTGCCACGAGAAATATATCTTCTAGATGTCTGGGTTCAAAGTTAGAATTTTTCAACTCCTTGTAGTTCTGAGCCAGAACTTGCCACACTGGGAGAGCATTCTCAGCCCCAGCATCACATCCATCTCATCTTAACCAACTCTCTTCCCAGACTTCCTTCCACATGGCAATAGCTTCACATGTGCACATGTCGACAGCCCAGCTCTGTCCTAGCTCCGTCTGTCACCCCTACAAACAGCTATCCCAGCACCACCCTTTGGGGCTAGGGGTGTACATCAGGGGCACAGTTCAGGGGGTGGACTCAGGAAAGAGGAGAGCACAGAGAATTCCAGCTCCAGGGCGTGGTCTAGAAGGGGAGGCAGACTCTGGTGATCACGTTTCCTTGATTCTCCAAACTCTCCACCCCATGGGGAGGGACAAGCCAAAGGAGAATGCAGAGTGAGAATCTCTAAAGCACACAGGCCAGGGCAGGAACCTCTTGCCTGGGTCCAAGCAGATATTGTTTATATGAGCAGAAACTGTTTTTTAAGCCATTGTTGCCAGTGAACCATAAATGCCTAAAATAAATATGAATAAACGAATAGATAAAGGAAGAAAGAAAAGAAGAAAAACATAAATCTGGGGCTGGAGAGCCTATAAAATTATCCCCATCAGGCTCACTACTGATTTCTAGATTCTGTTCACAGAGAAGACTTTCCATCAGGAGACAAGGCTTCTTTAAGTGCATTTCCCTAGAGGCCAATTAAAAATGCAGTGATTTTAAATATCTAGGTGGCATCCAGCAACATGCCTTTTCACAAGTTCACCCGTGATTCTGATGTACGCTGACCAGGGGTTTAAAAGTACAAATACTGTTTGAGGTAACACCAAGAATCATCTTCAAAATGAAGTATAATCATCTCTCAGTCAATAAATACTGTTGCCTGGTAGCAGATTCTTCGCTGATTCAGGAGTGAGAGAGAGAGAGTCTGCCTGATGTAGAGTAGGAAGGAACAAGGGGAGGGGAGGATGAAAAAGGTAAAAGCGGGAGATAATGAAACTACACCTCTTTTTAAAGAAATGAAAGCACAGCACCTAACACATTAACTGGTAGCAAGTAACTGCTCAAAATGTGGTAGGTTAGAAGAGGAAAATAACTTTCAAAGGGCTCTCAGCTCTATTCACAGTTGGACCTGTTTCTCTCCAGCTGGGCAAAGGCAAATACAAACCGTACAGTGAGGTATTTTTGTCGTATACAGCTGCAATGTCTGCTACCACACTTCAAAAACCTTCAAGTAGGGTTTTTAAAACCGTGTTATTGTTATGAAAGAATTTTGTTCCCAGAGAATTCTTTAATCAAAGGATCACCGAAAGGACCTTACTACCAAACAATTTGTAGGTAGGATGAGCTCTGTACCAAGTCTGCAATGTTTCCTTCATGAAGTTTACAGAGAAGGACATCGCAACAACTGTGTGATGGAGTAGAAAGAAAAGGAACATTGGAATCCAAATCCTGGCTTTGAATACTATCTTGAAACCTTGGAAAGGTTGCTTATCTTTGCCTTAATTTTCTCAACTTTAAAATGTAGTTAATAATAAAATTGTCTATTTCACAAGGTTGTTCTTAGAGATTTAAATATAGGGGTTTATGTAAAGCACTTTCACAGCGCCTTACACTAAGGATGTTTGCTAAACTTTCCTTCACTTTATCTAAAATACAATAGTCATACGTACAGCACATCGCACAAGACAAAGATGCATTAAAATCAACCCTTCCCAATTTGACCTTCTAGCCAACGATCAATTAGATTTTTCTGTACTGGTATCAATGGTTCTCACACAACAAATACTTGTTTAATCATGATGTATTTCTTATTAAGTTGTACTTTGATAGCCTGTAAAACCCTGAGTTTCTCACATAAAACTGAGTACATTTACCAGTGGCTCCTATGTCAGACTGCTTCAATTAATCAACATAAATTATCACATTTAATTGTACTTACCCAAAGCAATAAATAAATGAGTGTTTGAATTGAAGTTAATTTGGGTTCAGACTTGGACTTGCCTAAGTTCACTAATTTTCTCACTGTGCACTAGGCTCCTACTAGATATAGAATGAATCTGTTCTTTTGAGTTAGATTTTGCATGAAGAGTTATTAAGCTAAGTAGTTGAAATATCAATCCAGTAATTAAATTCTCCTATATTCTTTTAAAATAATGCACAAACCCAAAACCAAGACATCAGGCATGGGAAACTGTATACAAATATATTTTCCAAAATTGTTTGAAAATTTGTAGCAGTTGTTCTCACACATGAAAACAATTTTTATAATACCAGTGTCACCACTGAGGATGATGGGATCAATGGTCTCGATGAATACAGCCTCAAAGTTCTTGACTGACTTTTAAATTCTTATTCAAATTCTTATTAACACTCCATATAACAGCTTCTCATTTTCTTCAGACTCTAGATCTAGAAATGCCTTCTTTTTTTTTCTGTGTGCATAAAATGCACCTAAACCTGGAATTTAGTATAAAAAAAAAAAAAGATAAGCTAGAAATCTAGAGACACAGGCCAACTCTTGGATTTAGTACTAAGCCCAAGTAAATAATTTAACCCTCTCCAACAATAGATATTATTAAAACTGCAATATTTACATCTGTATAACGCTATTTTGCATTTCATAACATTTTAATAATTAACACATTAAAATCAAGCAAAGAGAAAAAGAAAAGACCATGAGAAAAGCAACGGGACTTTCTGTCCATGTTTTCAACAGGCATTAACAGTAATGGATACTAACAAATCTTTCCCAACTGGACACACAGGCTTTGATTTATGCCTCATACAATTGGCTTGTGCTCCATTTCTTAGGGTCTTAGATGGTCACATCTTTACCTCAATTGGAAAAATCCATTCTGTAAGCTTTCACCCCCAGAGTGGTCAGGCTGCTGATATTATTTCTCAGAAGAGTTGTGTCAAATTGTTGGAAACCATTAAGTTAAACGATGATTAACTACCTTCAAATCATTGAGACAATCAGTTCTGTATAAATGAGACATTGTCAATTCTTCTCTTCTTAAAGTCATCCTCTACGGGTGAAAACAAGAGGAGAAATATTTTCTACTATAATCTCTCAAAGTTTAAAGAGTCAGTGCAGCTGGAAATGTCTCATAACTCTCTCCATTTTTTATACCATAAATGTGTCAAAAGCAAAAACTGAAGGGGCTCCTTTGGTGTCCATAACTCTGTGTCTGTTGTGCTCGTTCAATTAAAAGTTTATTTGTCCTTTATTTTTGTTGTTGTTAAAAATATCCAAAGAAAACAACATCTGTAAGCAACAAGGAGTGTAGTGTTTCTGTGAAATGAATCAGGGAGTCTTGACTACCGAGTTCCAGGAAATGCTGGGTTAAATTACCCTGGTCCATTAGGAACCGTGCTGTGTAGTAAAAGCAGCATTGCCCTCGAGTGCCGCTAACCCACTAACTATTATGTGACCTTTTATTGCAGTACTTCTTTACCTCACACTTCCATATCTTCACCCATAAAATGAGGAGACTAGAATGCAATATACTAAAAACTCTAACATCCAGTGAATGATCCTTTCTGGAAAACAAAATAATAAATTGATATCTGAGTTTTACTAGCTATACTGGTTTGTCCTCATTTGCTTGAAATCCCAGTGTACAACACATAGCTCTGGTTTCAAGTTTTTGACATTGACTTTTAATGTCAGCCACCCAACTTAAACTTGTAGACTAATCGAGTGTTTCTCTGAACAGGTGAGAAACCAAACTGATATTCAAATAATGTAGCAATCAACTAATCCTGTCTGGATTATGGTGCTATGCTTGTAGGACAAGAATATAAAAGAATTTTGTAGCACAAAAAAACAATTTCTAAAGAAAGGATAAAATCACATTTAAAGAAATCTTAACTGTTTTATTTTACCAAGGGTATGTTATTAATATTGAGTTCTTAATTATATAGTACAGGATTTTAAAATACTGTACATTTCAAAGTATTGAATTATAATTTACTTATAAAATTTAAGCTCAATTCTCCCATTATTCTGATAACACATACTGTCAGATGCAGGTAGTTTTGAGTAGCAAACACATTATGATGGAGACTGAAGAAAAATGGAATCTTTGCCTCTAACACAGCTCTTTAAACCAAACCACGTTGCGTGAATTGCAAGTAAGAATTGATTGTGTTCCCTCCCCTTTAATATAAATGGTCTTTTAATATAGACATTAAAAGAATAACCAACTTAAAATAAGCTGAATATCCATTATGAAATGATAGTATTGTGGCATGAAGCTATAATTATAGAGCATTAATTTTTATAAGCATTAATTTTTATACTTTCATGTACTTCAATATAATACTGTATTAATTAACGTAGAAGAAAATAAATAGACTTCACATGTGTTTTGTTTAGAACAGTAATTTTTTTAAAGTTCTAAAATAAAATGTCAAGGCTATTGTTTCTATTTTGTTCCCATTCATTTATGACTTTTTTCTTTTAAGATTGGGTAATGTGAACCTCACCATAGCCTTTCATTTAAAGTTTTGAAAAACTCTGGATTCTTTCTTTATCAGCAAATAAAGATAAGAGTAGCATGCTAAAAATGCCAATTTTACTTCTTGTCTTGAAAGGTGATAATGTGCTTTCCAAAGCAAATTTTCTTTTCTAAGTCCGAAGACTCAGTAATGTCACCTTAATAATCTTTTCATCTTGAATAGCACGATTCTTTGAAAATATTAATTACTGAACCATTCATGATATCATTTTGAAATTATGTTATACCACTCATAACACTTTAGCAAATTCAAAATGTTGTACAAAGAGAAATCAATATTATCAGAGGGCTATTGACCAAGAAAGATTTTTCAGAAACACCTCTATTCTAAGCCTGAGTACAACAAGCTTGAACACTAATTATGTACTGAAAACAACAAGCTTTATTTGGGTGGAGAAACATGTCATTAGTCATAGGTCCTCTGAGTGGAAAAATTTTAAGATACTTGAATCATGATATTTAAAAATAAATGCAGCTATCTATAATAAGTCCTTCATTTTAATCAGGTTTTTGGTACACTTAATTGATACATTCTTGTAGCAAATAACTATGTAATGGAAAGAGATGATTAAAAATGAGTAACATGCTTATTTTAAAACTCAACAATTTCTATTGATTTCATAGGAATAACAAATTTTAAATCATAAGCATTGTATTGTAAATAATATAAGGTTTTTGACTTTCCATTTATGCTTCAGAACCCTAACCACATTGTCTCACTTATTTGTAATCCATCAACCCAGGTGACAAATAGTCTTCTATATTTACCCACTCAGAATATACAAGAAGCATACTGTATTAGCAGCTGAAACTACAAACGCTACTGTCAATCAAATGGTCTGGCAGAGTACCATATTTCTTGTCACCAAGAGGCTTAAAGCAAAGAATCTGTGCCTAATTCTTTTAAACCTTATAGGTCAAAAGGTTTTAAAATTATTTTTGACACCATTTCTTTGCTTTGTCAACAGGCCTGAGTACTTTTTAGCTTGTAAAGGATATCAAAAACGACTCATTCTAACATCACAAATTTATAGGTTTTAAGACATCACTTTTCACAGTAACATAATTCTGCAGGCAGATTAGATGATTGCTATGTTGATATGATTTTGAAAACTGTGTCCTAAAAGCTTGGCTGCATAGTACATAGAACTGGGCCAAATGGCCAGTGGGCCCTCAGAGGTGTTTTTGGCTATGGTGAAGGCCATGGCCCTGGGGTAGGTAGTCCTTACTTAAGGGAATTGCAACTCCTGAAGGTATTAGGGATCCCTGAAGCCTATACTGAATCACATGGGAACATTTTAGCAGTTCTTTTGAATTAACTCCTCAAAGCCCAAATCACAAGAGTCCGTGCAACTTTTGATTAAAAATTAGAATCAATTTCTCCTTGTACAGGAACATTTGAATACACATCTTTCTCCCTTGAGCTTTTACTCCTCCCTTACTTGTTTGGTATTCAAGCCACTTCAATGCACCTTCTGGTCTTTTCTAAAACCTTTCCCATTTTTCTCCCCTTCTCAAATATGTCCTCCTTTCAATCCTATGAACTTAATTGTATCAGTGAACTTTCTCCTATTCAGATACACTTCTTTTCATTTGATTCCTGACACCCCTGCTGAGGTTATTTTTCTGCCCAACAGACCCTTTTGCTCAGAGTAGCTCAGAGAAAAGTCTTATCATTCTGTTAGCACACCACTCCTGGGAAGCAAAATCTATTCCTTGCCTCTTTTGTCTAATCTTCTCACTCTCATATCAGTAAACCATCTTCATGACTACATACCTTACACCTGATATGTCCTCTCCCTGCAAACTTAGTGACTCCACTTCCTTCTTTAAAGTCTCTTTCTTCATGAAGCTTTTCTTGACACACTGAAGAGCAATGACAAGCGCCTCCTGGCCTCACCCTGACCAAACATGAAATACTTTTCACGGCCTCTCTGTTACCACCCAAGAGTGATAGACAATGCTATTATCTGAGGTTTTCTTTCTTTCTTTTTCTTTCTTTCTTTCTTTCTTTCTTTCTTTCTTTCTTTCTTTCTTTCTTTCTTTCTTTCTTTCTTCCTCTTTCTTTCTTTCTTTCTTTCTTTCTTTCTTTCTTTCTTTCTTTCTTGCTTTCTTGCTTTCTTCTTTTTTTCTTTCTTTCCTTCTTTCCTTCTTCTTCCTTTCCTGTCTCTGTATGTCCTTATGCTGTGAAGTGTATTCTCATGTCAGTCCTTGGGCATGTGGTTGAGCAACTGTAGAGTCCAAGATATTACACAGGACGCAGCAATGCACCATACGCGTCGCTACCCAATTAACATTTGTATGATGATGTTGAGAACGCTTAGAATGATCAGGTTTCTTCAAACTCCACCTGACTTGAGGAGAATCATTCCTTCTTTTTCCACTTATAAGGAAGTTTGGGAGTACCACGTAGTCGATAAAGAGGAAGTGATTCAGAAAAGAATGATTGTAATATTCACTCATGTACTTAAACATAAGAGAGAGAAATCTTAAAATATTTAAGTACTCTAGTTAAAACAATTCATGTAATTACACAAACATATAATTACACAAATATATATGTTATACAATAAAAATAATCCCCCCAAATTACAGAATTAAGCATCTTCTCCAAAGAGGAGGAAACAGCTTGTAGTTGTCTTCAAACTCTCTCTCGTCCCAAACTTTCAACACTTGGGGAAACAATCACTATTATAGTAATGGTTGCTTTACAATGAATGTTTTATTTATTTATTTTATTTATTTATTGGCTACGCTGGGTCTTCGTTGCTGCACACGGGCTTTCTCTAGTTGCTGTGAGCAGGGGCTACTCTTCATTGTGGTGCACAGGCTCCTCATTGTAGTGGCTTCTCTAGTGGAGCATGGGCCCTAGGCGCATGGGCTTCAATAGTTGTGGCACATGGACTCTGCAGTTGTGGCTCACAGGCTCTAGAACACAGGCTCAATAGTTGTGGCGCATAGGCTTAGTTTCTCCGTGGCATGTAGAATCTTCCCGGGACAGGGCTCGAACCCGTGTCCCCTGCATTGGCAGGCAGACTCTTCACCACTGCACCATCTAGGAAGTCCATGAATGTTTTATTTTTAAAAATGCCATCCTCAATAAAAATTGAGCTTACTGAATCTATTGCATACTTCCCAAATCTCATGTTTTTTACGCATAGGTAATAGCGGTATACACTAAGACATTGCTTAGGTTTGTTGCTATTGTGAATATGTTATACAGTAAAGGATTCTGTGGTTTTTAAATTTCACCATGTTATATCCAAATGGCATTTTGCAAGCATTCATAAATTGGGGCTGTAATTGCTATTATAAATGAATAACAAATAATAAACATATTGTCCTGAAATGATTTTCAACTAGCTTTCCAATGTCTTTTATTTTTTTGTCCATATGGAAAGAATGTTATAATTACCAATATGTATACTATGATGATGTAGGGTGGGGTGGTCAATCTTATCTGCATTTGCCAATGAGCCATTTTTAATGATTTTGTTACTACAATTTTATTTCTAAAGCCTAAAATCTTGGGCAATTTTTGTTTCCTAGGTATTTGTCTCTTTATTTCCTTTCCTAGATTTTTTTTTAAAGAGAAAGAAAAGAAAAAAAGCACTCTATGCTTTAAAAATTTAAACTAAGCTCCCTTCCTAAATCTATGGCAAAACCCATGCCTTTCACATTTGCAAATAATTTTGGAATAGACTCTTCTATCACATTACTTGGAACTAAACAAAGCAGGGATTTTAACAGAAAAGGTCTGTAGACATATTACACATGGAAACATAAGGTCATTGTCTTATAAAAATTAATCTGCTTTTAAGAAATTTCCTGAGTATGGATGTTTCACATGGAATGTATAGATTGTTTTGTGATATGCATGTAGATACTAAAAACTATCCCTCAAAATGTAAAGTTTAGAATAAATCTATAAATGGCCCTGGTGCGGCTTCCTTGGCTTCAGGGGTGTTTCATATCTGTGGGACTCCAGGCCCAGTGTCATTTTGATACAGTTTTAGTGGGAACCTTTACAAAGCCATGCCTTGTGTTCAATTGCACCCTAGAGAGAATAGCATGATGATGAGGTTCTGGTGTACCATTTGCCCTTTTACATGGATATATTTTCCTACCAAGTCAAACAAATAGAACCTCATTGCTGGGTAAATGTTGAGTTGTATGTGAGCACTAGTGAGACAGCTTTTCCCACTTCCTCTCATCTTTCAGCTTTCAATTGCCCTGCTTTAAAATGAGGCAAACAGTTTATAGAGATAGAGTTGGCTTTAAAGACACTATTTATATTACAGAATCAGGATTTCTTTTTTAAAAAGATTACAATATAGTATTCCTAGCTTTCACAATAATGTAACTGAGATTATCACCTATTTGAAAAAATTCTCATTATGTCTTAGGCATAAAAAGAATTCAATAAATATGGAGCTTATTGAAGGGAAATCAGCATGTAACTATGAAATAGTAAGTTAATAAATAAAATCCAATGATAATTGACCATCATAAAATTAGCCAGTAATATACATGAACTACCATTTCAAGCCAACTTTCATGAAAAAGCATTTGCCATTCATCTTACATAGCAACTGCATGATTCATTTTATTCTCTCTGTACATTTATGTGATGAATTCTCATTACAGACGCTGAGAAGTTTGATATTCCACTTGTAAAAGACTGAAACTTGTTAAACTAATGTGTTCTTTAGATGGTTGTTTTTTCCTCCAGCTTCACTTTATTTCACTGTCATCCAGTTGTAGGCTAATCCAAGGTCAAAGAAAGAAGTTTCTTCTGAAAACCAGAAATGGCAACTCTGACTACTATGGAGTACATAGTTATAGATGTTATAATACATACTTCACTGAATAGGCCATCTCTTAGCTTAGAGCTGACAAAACACCATTGTACAGTGAGATTCAGTTCCCTTGCCATAGATTATACTGCGTTGATTCTGTTTTGCTTTTGGTCAAAAGCCAAAGCAATACATCTAGCAAGAAAAAAGCAATGCCGCTAATTAAAACAACATATTCAATCCCAACATATGCAAAAGGAAATAAATATTTAAATAAACATGGATTTGATAAAGACTGTCGTGATTAAAATTATACAAAACAAAATGAAGGAAGGCCTCAGAATAATGAATTCCCTCCCCAAAATCTCCCATCTTGATTGGGTTGAGAAAGTATTTAAATCACAGAATATTTAAAGATAAATAGGATAGTAAATATGAAATAACAAAATAAACAAAATAAAAAAAGGAATTCATACTATGAAATAATTTTTGTCTCAAAATAGGGTTCATTGACATATTCTTTTAAATATCTTTCCTATAAAATTAAAGTATAATTTTTAAAATTTTAATTACATTAATTTATGTTTTAATTAATTATTATATCATATATTTGTAAAGTCCTATATTAATTTATTGGACAAATGTTTACCTACTAGGTGCAGGGAACTGTGATAGGTGATAAAGTTAAAAGGATGAATAATACAGGTCTTTTCCCTTCCCTTAACAAAGCTAGCAGTTCAGTGAAAACTAACTGTGCAATGAGAGCACTAGAAAAAAACAAGTAAATAAAAAAGACAATTACCAGATATGATTAGAAAAAATTAACTGTGCTTGAAATAGATAATATTGGAAGAAATCTACTTTAGATAGCATGGTCCAGGAAGTGTCTAAAGAGGTGACATTAAAGCCAACCCCTGAAGGATGAGGAGGGTATGGTCATGCAAAAAACAGGGGAGAGAGATACAGTCAAAGGGACCAATGAATGCAGAAGTTTTGTGAAAGTTGAGCTCAGCATGGTCTAGGAACTGAAAAAAACATCAATGGTGTTAAATCTGAGAAAAACAACCTGAGATGGGGCTCAAGAAGGAAGAGGGGTTGCATTTATAGACTCTGGAAGAAGATGGGACTATGATGGTAGCAACTGGAGAGTGGATGGATTTAAGATATATTTTGAAGATAGAAGTAATAGGACAGAACTGCACTTTACAGAATGTAGAGAATGAGATCCAGAAAGGTTAAATGAGTTAGACAAAGTCATGTGGATAATGGCAGTACTGGTACAAAAATCCCAAGTATCCCAAATCACAGACCTAACTGCCTTGTACTTAACCAGTCGTTATAGTTTCTCACATCATGTTCTGTACTTACCATGCATTTATTGCAATATCTTCCTGAGAATCTAATCAAGATATATTTATGAGTATGTATATGTATATAAGTGAATGAATTGAGCATGAAGTTCTAATCTTAATAGATCATAACCTTTATCTTATCTAAGAATGTAATGATAGCTGAATTTTTATTACAGTGTTTTGGTCACAGATAACATTTGACAATACAATTGTATACCTCATGTTCTCAACAAGGACCTGATGGCGAGACTGCTACTTGTCCACCAAAAATCCTCTCTCTCCCTCATTTGGACATATAACTACCCAGCTAGGTTACATTTCCCAAGCTCTCTTATAGTTATGAATAGCCGTGTACTAAGTTCTCACCAATAGAACTGAACAGAAGTGATCTGTGACCCTTCTGGAACTGGCCCTTAAGGTCTTGAGCTTGCTTCTTCCATGTTCTTACTCCCTTGGCAACCAGCCTAAACAGGGATGTGGTGGTGATCCAGTATAGACTATACAGATGATGACAATGCCTTTGAACCTGTCAGAAAAAGGACTTTGAGAGAAATTGAGTCTTGAATGAACACGAGGAGTCATGTTGGAACTCTAATGTGAGAAAGAAAGAAAATTCCTAGTTTTTAAGCCACTGTATTATAGGATCTCTATATTTCAGCAGCCTAGCTTTATCCTAAATAATAACGACTCATAAATCTTTACGTCAGTGCAATTATACTCGCCATGTTGGAAGCAATCCTGAACCTTAATAAAGAGGAATATAAACAGTCAATCAAGTAGTTCACTGGCTTTCTATCTAAGTCTTATTTTCAAGATGTGTCGGTGGGAGTGGAGGTAATTCTGATACATTTATTCCCTGCTCCACCCCACCATGAACACACACAAACATTAGGATCCTTTGTTCCATGTGGCTTTCCTAGGCGAAGGGGGTAGTTCTCAAATCGCAATCCATAAGCCCCCACCACCACCTTGCATGCTTCAATCATTCACAGATCTGAAGGCACAACTGAGGAATATATTTATTAAGGCAGTCAATGCTTCGAAGACAGATCACTGAGCTGTGTGGGTAGGCTATGGGGTACCTTGGGCATAAGTTACTGTGTGGAAGGCATAGACTAGCATCAGTCCAGAGCCAGAACCATGACTCACAAGCATATGGATGGGATCAGTGTAGCAGATAAGTATGCAGCCACAGGGTGCGGAAGGCAACCAAGTCACCAATGTCATCATGTGCACGGACTTCAGTCTCTTCAAGGTTGACAACAGTTCTACCATTCAGAAGTGTGTCCTGAAGATAGCAATTTAGAACCATTGGTTATGGGTATTAATTCCGGGTTCAATCAGCTGCAGTCAGTGTAACAGGGTCACATGACAATTTTATAGCAGATGACAACTCTGGCTGCATTTCTCAGAAGGGTGATTTGGAGGCTGACGGGCAGTTAGTAATTCATACATTATCAAATAATAGTAGTAGTAGCAGTAAAGTGGTCACAATCACAATAACGATAATAAGAGCAAACATCTATTGAGCGCTGACCTAGTTCCGGGCATTGTGTCAGACACTTTTTATATACTATCTAACTTAATCTATAAAATTTTATTATTATCCCCATATCACAGCTGAAGAAACTGAAGCTTAGCAACATTAAGGAGTAGAACTTGTACTCAAACAGGCAATATAACTTGAAAGCTTCACATTTAACCATTACATTATACTGTGACCTTTATCCACCCAGATTTCAGTCATCCTAATATTTGTGTCCCCAGAGCATCTAGCATCTAATTATCTACATGCAGTAACACCTACACAACTGCCAGCTAATTAAAATAATGCAGTCAGGGTTTCCGCAGTTCATTCTCACTATTGCGGCACTTGAAAAAAATGTGCAAGGTATAAGTGTCAACAAGGTAAAACTTTGGGACAGCATTCCAGAGATATTCATAGGTTAACATCTTGTCTGCTAGTTGTGTCAATGCTCAGCTTCAATTGTAAGATATAAATGTAAAGAGTATGACAGCCTTGCCAATGCAGTTAAAGCAAACATCTCCACTCTTTGTAAGTTTCAGTTTCAGGTCATAGAAATAGAGCCTCCACCCTCTCTCTCCACAGAAATAATCACTGAAAAGGATGTTTCCGGTTTCTCTCTCTGACCCACTCCACGCTCCTATTCATTCCTATATTCAGGAGGATGGGTTAATCTAATTCACGTGAGCCTTCTACTCACTGGGTTCATTTACATGGGCAGGAGCCACTGTGCCTCAAAAGTAGGAACCAGGTCTCCACAGCTTCTCCTTTAATATCCAGCTCCCTCAGGAGCATATCCTTCCTGTTCTCTCATGTCTTGAGCTCAGGCCTGCAGCTACCTTGTCGTTCATGTCTCTGTGGGGTAAGAAGACCTGCTTTTGTGGTATCCCTTTGCCTCTCTGCTCTGCTTAGACCAAGCACGTGATTTCACCTTCCATCCTCTTCATACAACTGATTCAATATGGCTTCAGAGTCTGTTTTATAGGCCGCTGGAGCTCTACAGGCAAACCTGAATGTGTGGGTCCCAAAGTCAATGCAGGAAATCCCAAATGCAGCGTCAAGAGAGTCCTGGATTTTGAAATAGAGACTATTCAAATATGAACTTAAAAGTGCTGCTTTTGAAACATTTGATTATTTATGCGGCCCATGGGTCAGAACCTCTGAGTGGAGACAAGTAAGTACCGCCCCAAACCCACAACAACCTCTATAATCACTAAGGAAGAAGATTTGTAAAGTTCCCAAACTGAAAACTCAGAAAAACTTCCATAATCCATTGCTATATTAATTTCAGCCATTGTATCCTCCTCAAAATAAATCCACATCATACTGTTGACTATGAGATTCCAATTAAAAATAAGATACCTACTCTGGGTAAACTAATATTGAAATTTTTACCACAAACTAAAAAGTAGAATTAAAGAAAATCAGTTCTATTCATAGGTCAAATGTGTAAAAGTAAGAGATGGAAAAAGAGAGGGATGGAGATTTAATTTTCATTCTCTCTAATCCCCAGCAAGCTACTCTGAATCCCAACATTGCTAAATACAACAATACAGCAGGAGAAATAACGTTTTGGTATGATTTCTGTTGTTTCCAGAAAATACATACAAATTGAAAATGAAAATTCCTAAAGAATGCTGGCTTCCATACTGCATGGTACGCATTAAAAATATTTTAGGGGAAAAAAAAATATTTTAGGGGAAATTTGGATATTCAGTTTTAACTGTTCAAATGTGTTTTGCATATAGAAAGTGTTTGATAACTCTTTGCTGAATATTGAAGAAATGAACATCATGTGGTTTTATCCTTATACCTAATGCTGCATTAAACATTGCTGTATACAAGTATATGTTGGGGGTTTTCTTTTTGCTAAATTTTACTATTGCTGACTTGTACTATTACTTACATTCCCAACAACAATATATAAGGGTATGAATTCCCCTTCAAGCCTGGTAAAACTGAGATTTTTTTTAAACAATACAAGAGAAATTTGATTATATAAAACTTTTAAACTCCTATATGCCAAAAGTTGCAGTAACAAAGTTAAAAGATAACCAAGGAGCTAAAAGAAGATAATCTTAATACTTACAGTAAAGAGTTTATATTTTTCATTTCAAACAATCCAAATGAAATATAGGTGACCACAGGAATATGTAACTCACAGAATATTATATACATACCCCAACAAACACATGAAAATGTAGTCAATTTCCTTACAGTTTACAAAATACTAATTAAGACCTTAATAACTTTTTTACCTTTCAGAATGGAAAAAATTTAACAAATTGATTCAACCCTTTAGTGAAGAGTATGGGGAAATTTTACTCATACAATTTTCCTGGAAGCATTAACTGGTGTTTTTTGTTGTAGGGTAATTTCCAGTGTCTAGAAAAGATTCACATGTACAATACCCTACAACCCACCAATCTCACTTCTAAAGATCTGTATGAAAGAAATAACATGTAATACATGGTTAAAGAAAGTCAGAGAAACAGTGCTTTTAATAGTAAAAAAAAACAGAAAATACGGGAGGGTGGGCAGCAACTTAAAGTTCCATTATGAGGAGGGATTAAATAAATGAGAATACAACACTGTAATGGAATAATATTATTTGGGAGTCACAAATGTAAATGCTCCAGAGCCCTACACAGATATGATGATGAAGACTGGAGTGCACTTAATAGGAAGCAAAACATCTGCCACTAAAAAGAGTCCAATTCAATTTTTTTCAAGCACATGATGTGGCCCAAATCAAACAAATTCACCTGCAGATCATCTTCCCAGCAGATCTCTAGGCTTTGACATCTAAAGTAGAATGAAATGTACTGATGTAGAAAAAATAAGCATGGTATAGTTTTTTTTTTTTAAGATTTTTATTATTTATTTATTTTTATTTACTTTTGGCTACATCAGGTCTTAGTTGCCGCAAGTGAGATCTTCATCAAGGTATGCGGGATCTTTCATTGCAGTGCACAGGCTACTTCTCTAGTTGCAGTGTGCAGGCTTAGTTGCCCCACAGCATGTGGGATCTTACTTCCCTGGCCCGGGATGGAACCCGCATCCCCTGCATTGTAAGGTGGATTCTTTACCACTGGACCACCAGGGAAGTCCCAACCATAATATAGTTTTAGGGGAAAAAAAAGTTGCTGGACCAATGAATAGCATGATCACCTCTACACACAGACGTATATGTAGAAATATGTATACATAGGAATGTCTGTAAACACATCGGAAAAGGTTGAAAAGCATAGGTTAACAGTGGGCCACCTCTATGTGTAGAATTAATGAAGCAGAAGAAGGAGGCAGGCATGGCTTTCACTTCTAAGTTTATGTTGCCTCTTAAATTGTGTAATCCTTAGTTTTCACTTTTGTGGTCTTTAGTATTTTTCAGATAAATTTTTAAAATAGAATTAATCCACAGAAACTCACAAATAAAAGTGTCAGAAAAAATAATAGAATGATGTTTAGAGGGAAGTGACAAATTATAACTTCCTTAAATGTCAAAACTTTGGTTATTTCTAATTTGGAACATAACCTTTCATGATTAGTCAATCACCATCCAAGTATTACTTTCCAGAGAGAAAATGTTGTAATTAAAACACAAAATTAGCATATATATTCACACACTTAACTTGCCCTAAAAAAAAGATTTCAGATTCAGGAAGGGAGAAAAAGGAAAAATTAATAGTTTGGAAAGTTTTGACAAGGTTTTCCAATATTTAAGAAAGTTTAGTTCAATTCACCATCAAAGCTGACATATTTTTACTTATGTCACCAATTCACAGAATAGTTCTGTCTACTGGTAAAACTCTAAATTTGTGGTAGAATATCTTACATGATTATTTGGGGGTTAAAAAAAGAACACTGACAAGGCATTTCAGATTGGAAAGTAGTTGATTTTTTATCGTATTATGATGGCATACCTGAGGCTCAAATGTAGAATTTGTTATTTGTAATTCTTATTATTCACACGTGCACATGCTTGCTTTATTTGATACTTTATACTATTCCATCACTCCTTATGGTCAGGTTGAGTCTGAGGAAAGCATTACTATAAACATACAAAGTTTTCTTAAGAAGATAGAAGGTAGGATTGATTTTGTTCTTCCAAGAACTCTAGAATCTCCAGGCCCAAGCTATTTACACTGTTTGATGACATTCAGCCCCGTTGATGTGGGAACTAAGTATATCATTTACAGTCTCCTAAACTGGCTCTTAGGTTCAAAACTAAAACCAGCATCTCTCCTGTGACAACTTAGGGCACATAATGAGATATACTCTTTAAAGGGACCTAAATCATTAAGCAGCAAAGACCAAGTGTTTCAAGATTAGTTATTAAATTAATCATTCTAAAAATTAAATATTGAAATATAAAATGCTATGGCCAGTAATTTTATCTCAAACTCTGTAGAAAAGCACTCTTCTTATTCAGGTAAATTTCAAGCAGCTTTATAAATTACAGGGAAAACCTGTGCCTAGGAGTCCCAGGCATGCTGAGATCCACCTCTGGGGCAGTCATTGCAGACCCTTAAGTACTGAAATAGTCTGGGGTCACACAGGACTCAGTAAATGGAGGTTGATTTACTGACATTAACAAACAAATTAATGTACCATCAGAGAAACTCTTTTATTTTTGCTTTCGAGAGATTTCTCAAGCATGTTCAAATGTGAAAAAGACTAGATTTATTTTTCCTCTGTAGCTTTGCCTTAGTTTTCTGTCCCATGATTTCCCCAACAAAAAGCAAACTTGCACCCTCCTCTGAAATTCCATTTCTGCATTTCTGCTTCATCTCCCCCATGTATAGTTTGTGTACATTTAAGCATACATCCCATCACGATACTGCTCTGCTCAAAACCCTGAGATGACCCCTCTGCCCTCGCCCATACCATGCAAAGGAAAAGCCAAAGGCCCCAGTTCACTCTCTGACCTACATCTTAAATACTCTCCCTCCTCTCCTCACTTTACCAGACCCCAGGCTGTTCCTCACACACACATGACCTTGCCCTAACTCTCAATGACTCTGCAGAATTTTCTTAGAGAATAACCCCCCCCAAAAAAAAAGGTCTTCTAAGAAAAGGCACCCCCATGTAAATAGAACTTGGACATTGTTAACAGGGGAAGTCAAACCTGTCTGACGCTTTCTCTGTGGATGTCATGGAAGAGTCTAGTACTTCTCAACAAACTGTGTTAACCCAGTAATACCATCCTGCTAAATATAGCAGGCATTGCTTTAATTAGCAAACCTAGTCATAGGTAACAACAATAAACCAATTTTTTATATCTCTTTTAAATTTTATTTGTAATTGTGGTAAACTATATAGAGGATAAAATTTACCAGCTTAGCCATTTTGAAGTGTACAATTCAGTGGCATAAAGTACATTCACCTTGTACAATCATCATCATCCTTCTCTAGAATTTTTTCATCTTCCTAAATTGAAACTTTGTACCCACAAAATAATAACTCCTCACTCTCTCTTTCCTCGGCCCCTGGCATCCATCATTCTACTTTCTGTGTCCATGAATTTGACTACCTCATATAAGTGATACTGCCTCATATAAATGACATTATACTGTATTTGTCATTTTGTGACTGCTTATGTCATTAGCAGAATGTCCTCAAGCCTCACCCATGTCGTACCATGTGTCAGAATTTCCTCCCTTTTTAAGTCTGCATGATATTCCATTATATATACATATATATCTCATTTTGTTTATCTTTCAAGCAATGGACTCAGAGGTTGTTTACATCTTTTGCCTATTGGGAATAATGCTGCTATGAACATGGATGTATAAATATCTCTTGAAGACCCTCCTTTCAATTCTTTTGGGTAGGTACCCAGAAGCAGGTTTTCTGGATCCTATGGTAGTTCTGTTTTTCATTTTCTGAGGAACCTCCATGCTGTTTTCCATAGTGGCGGCACCGTTTTACATTCCCACCAACAGTGTACAAGGGTTCCAACTTCTCCACATCCTCATCAGCACCTGTTAGTTTTTATTTTTGTGAGAATAGCCATCCTAATGGGTATGAGGTGGTGGTAACAAGTCAATTTTTATAGCATAAAAAATATTTGAAAATTGATAGTCACTGCCATTACCTAAGTACCCAAGCTGATCATGTCTCAACAATTATCAGAACAGAATTTGGTTTTACAAAGATTAGATATTTTAGGCCTTAGCCTAATGTTCTAAAATATTTATTTTTTTACTGTGTGGAGGAAAATGCTAAGGACAAGTAAAAGACAAATGAAAAGGACAATGAGGGGAAGGAAAAATGGTGGTGAAGTAGAAGGATGTGGAATGCATCCTTCTCTACAGATGCATCAGGAATACATCAAAAGATGCAATAATTCCCAAAGAGAACCAGCTGAACACCAGCAGAAGACCTCGGACACCAGAAAGAACTGCAAAGATCCTGACATAACTGGGTAGGAGAGAGGGGGAAAAAAAAAAAAGGAAAAAGAAGAGGAGAAGAAAGGAAAGGGATGGGTCCCACACCCTGGGGCAGGGGGATCTGAAACAGAGGGGAGATTACTGAATTTGGGGAAACGTCCCTTATCTGATGGGGAAACCCCTTCTCCAATGGGGAATTTCCCTGGGTCAGAAGAGAGGCATTTGGGACTGTTCAAAGAGGGTGAAGCGGCTGATCTGTGGCAGACAGGAAAGAGTGAGAAACACACAAAGCGTTCACACCACAGCTCAGTGTGTCCAGACTGAGACGTTGGTTCACAGATGAACATGGGGTCTGGGAGCTGGAAGGTGGGAACCAGAGAACTGGTTCAGGGTGAGAAACATTGTTGGCAGTGGGGGGATGGACTGAGAGGATAGGAAGGAAGAAATCTGCAGCAGAGAAAGCCTACCGCGGAAAGTGGGGCAGCCATGGTGGTGGCTCAATACTGCTGACTCACAAGCAGGGGGAAGAAGACATGGGTGTAGCCTCTTTCTCAGCACCTGCAACTGACAAAGGAAGGACCCCTCTGGGCCTGGCTAATGTACTCAGGGGTAACAAAGGCCCCCAGGTGGGGCTGGCCTAGAGTGCCTGCAGCCGAGAGCCAAAAGTCTGCAAAGTGGCCCAGCTCTGGAGATATTCTGTTTACACCTGAGCCGCCAGCACCCTTCTGCAACAGGCACCACCACGGCCAACTGAGCTGCCGTGACCTAGGCAGGGCGCCACTGCTCATTCACTCCCAGGGGAAGGAGCCACTATTGTACCCTCTCTCTCCCCACACACCGGCACATACAGACGAACAACAAAGGAAGCTCTGCTGGTCGCAGAGTAACACGAAAAGCCCAAGGCAGGTAGAAGGACACTTACAGCTGAGACCCCAAGGAAACAGAAATATTATAATTAATTCTATTAATCTGGTCCATTCTGGGGTCAGTTCTAGGTTTTTTTGTGGTTTTCTATTATTATTATTAATTATGATCTTAGTCCTAAGGGATCTACACTTTTTGTAACATATTTTTTATTCTATTTTTATTTTTAGCCTTTTTTTATATTTCTATTTCTAGCTAAGTTTTTTGTAATGCTGACTGTATCTTTCCTACCTTCTTTTCATCCCTATCTTTTATACATTTCTATTTTTTTCTTTTTCTTTTCATATCTCCAGTCACACTATGCTCTTCTTTTGCCCTGTCTACTATCCTTTTTTAGTTTCTTTTATCTTAACATACTTAAAATCAGTATTATCACTCAGCTCTGTTTCCTTGCTTTATTCTCCAGATGATACACTGCTTTGGTTTTTATTATTAGGTTTGGTCTTCATCTTAGTTCTGATTATAATTGTCTGATTTTGTTTTGGGACTCTTCAGTCTGTCTGGTTGTACTCCTGTTCTTTATTATATTTGATACTAGCTTTCAAAATTTCCCTGGATATGTGTTTGTGTGTGTGTGGTTTTTTTTGTTGTTGTTGTTAATTAATTACAATCATAGTCTTAAGGGATCTACATGTATTTTAACATTTTTTATTCTTTTATTTTATATTTCTTCTATTTTTATATTTAGACTTTTTGCACATTTCTATTCCTACCTGTTTTTTGTAGTGCTAACTTCATCTCTCCTGCCTTCTTTCCTTCTCTATCTTTTATAAATTTCTATTTTTTTCTCTCTTTTCTTTTTATTTTCATATTTCCAGTCACACTATGCTCTTCTGCTGCCCTGTCTTCTATTCTTTTTTAGTTTCTTTTAACTGAATATACTTATAAGCAATATTATTGGTCTGCTCTCTTTCCTTGCTTTATTCTCCCGATGAGACACTGCTTTGGTTTTTATTATTAGGTTTTGTCTTTATCTTAGTTCTAAGTATAATTGTCTGATTTCACTCTGAGAAACTTCAGTCTGTCTGGTGGTACTCTTGCTCTTTATTATATTTGATCCTAGCTTTCAAAATCTCCCTGGATTTGTGTTCGTTTGTGTGGTGTTTTTTGTTTGTTTGTTTGTTTGTTTTTTGTTTTTGTTTTTTGGGGTTTTTTTTTTTTTTTTTGGTTTTGAATTCCTGTTGGTTTTCTCCTTGATTGTCTGATTGCATACTAGGGTTCTTCTGTCAGGTTCTTTCTGTCAGGCCTTATGTTCTATTGGACTCAGTATTTGTGTGTCTTGTACATGTATGTATTTCCTTGATTTAGTATTTGTTTGACTCAACACTCTGCCATTAGTCTGGGGCTTGGACAGTCTTCTTTAAACCCCTTTATTGCCAGGACAAGCAACCTCTGAAATCTGGACTACTCCATCAGAAGTCAACTAGGAGGCTCTGGGGAGGGAGCACTGAATCCAGGATGCTAGACTACTAGGGAGTCCTCAGAAACAGGGAAGATTAACTGCAGATAACTCTCACAGAGCCCTGTATCAGAGTCTAAGACCTGGCTTCATCTGACTGTCTGCAACTGCCAGTACTGGACACCTCACACCAAACTACAAACAAGACAGGAACACAAACCCACCCATCAGCACACAGACCACCTAAAGCCATATTAACCTCACAGATACCCTAAAACACACAACCTGACATGGCCCTGCTCATCAGAGAGAAAAGACACAGAGCCACACACCAGAAAGCAGACACCAGACCCCCCAACTAGGAAGCCTACTGAAGGCACTGGACAAACCCCACCACAGGGGGCAGAGGGCAGAAACAAGAGGAATTACTACTAGCCAGCATAGGCAAAGGAGACAGCAAATCCTATAAATTAGACAAAATGGGAAAACAAAGAAACACCAGGCAAAGGAGCAGGAAAAAAACACACAAGACCAAATAAATGAAGAGGAAATAGGAAAATTGCCTGAAAAAGAATTCAGAGTAATGATAGTAAAGATGGTCCAAAATCTTGACAACAAAATAGAGAAAATACAAGAAACAGTTAATAAGGACTCAGAAGAACTAAAGAGAAAACACTAATGGACAACAAAATAACCGAAATCAAAAATACTCTAGATGGCATAAACAGCAGAATAACTGAGGCAGAAGAACAAATAAGTGAGTTGGAAGATAGAAGGGGAGAAATAACTGCCACAGAGCAGGAAAGAGAAAAAAGAATAAAAAGAATGGAAGACACTCTCAGAGACCTTGGTGACAACATTAAGTGCACCAACATTCAAATCATAGGCATCCCTGAAGAAGAAGAAAAAAAGAAAGGGTCTGAGAAAATATTTCAAGAGGTTATAGTGGAAAACTTCCCCAACATGGGAAAGGAAATAATTCATCAAGTCCAAGAAGCACAGAGAGTCCCATACAGAATAAACCCACGGAGAAATACACTGAGGCACATATTAATCAAACTAATGACAATTAAACACAAAGAAAAAATATTAAAAGCAGCAAGAGAAAAGCAACAAATAACATATAAGGGAAAACCCATAAGGATAACAGCTGATCTTTCCGCAGAAACTCTGCAGGCCAGAAGGGAATGGCAGGATATACTGAAGTCCTGAAAGAGTAAAACCTACAGCTAAGAATACTCTACCCAGTAAGAATCTCATTCAGATTCGATGGAGAAATCAAAAGCTTTACAGACAAGCAAAAGTTAAGAGAATTCAGAACCACCAAACCAGCCTTACAACAAGTGCTAAAGGAACTTCTCTAAGTAGGAAACACAAGAGAAGGAAAACACCTACAAATACAAACCCAAAACAATTAAGAAAATGGTAATAGGAACACACATGTCAATAATCACCTTAAATGTAAATGGATTAAATGCTCCAACCAAAAGACACAGACTGGCTGAATGGATGCAAAAACAAGACCCTTCTATATGCTGCCTACAAGAAACCCACTTCAGGCCAAGGGATACATATAGACTGAAAGTAAAGGGAAGGAAAAAGATATTCCATGCAAATGGAAGTCAAAAGAAAGCTGGAGTAGCAATAGTCATATCAGACACATTACACTTTAAAGTAAAGAGTATTACAAGAGACAAGGAAGGAAACTATATAATGATCAAGGGATCCATCCAAGAAGAAGATATAACAATTGTAAATGTCTATGCACCCAACATAGGAGCACCTCAATACATAAGGCAAATGCTAACAGCCATAAAGGGGAAATCGACAGTAACACAATAATAGTAGGAGATTTTAACACCCCACTTACATCAATGGACAGATCATCCAAACAGAAAATAAATAAGGACACACAAGCTTTAAATGACACATTAGACCATCTCGACTTAATTGATATTTATAGGACAGTCCATCCAAAAATGACAGAATACACTTTCTTCTCAAGTGCACATGGAATATTTTCCAGGATAGATCACATCTTGGGTCACAAATCAAGCCTCAGTAAATTTAAGAAAATTGAAATCATATCAAGCATCTTCTCTGACCACAATGCCATGAGACTAGATAACAATTACAGGAAAAAATTGTAAAAAATACAAACACATGGAAGTTAAACAATATGCTATTAAACAACCAAGAAAACATTAAAGAAATCAAAGAGGAAATCAAAAAATATCTAGAAACAAATGAAAATGAAAACACAACAACCCAAAACCTATGGGATGCAGCAAAAGCAGTTCTAAGAGGGAAGTTTATAGCAATACAGTCCTACCTCAAGAAACAAGAAAATATTGAATAAACAACCTAACCTTACACCTAAAACAACTAAAGAAGAACAAAGAAACCCCAAAGTGAGCAGAAGGAAAGAAATCATAAAGATCAGAGCAGAAATAAATGAAAAAGAAATGAAGGAAACAATAGCAAAGATGAATGAAACTAAAAGTTGGTTCTTTGAGAAGATAAACAAAATTGATAACCCATTAGCCAGACTCATCAGGAATAAAAGAGAGAAGACGCAAATCAACAGAATTAGAAATGAAAAAGGAGAAGTAAAAACGGACACCACAGAAATACAAAAGATCATGAGAGACTACTACAAAAAACTATATGCCAATAAATTGGATAACCTGGAAGAAATGGATAAATTCTTAGAAAAGTGCAATCTTCCAAGACTGAACCAGGAAGAAACAGAAAATATGAACAGTCCAATCACAAGTACAGAAATTGAGACTGTGATTCAAAATCTCACAACAAACAAAAGACCAGAGACAGATGGCTTCACAGGCAAATTGTATCAAACATTTAGAGAAGATCTAACACCTATTCTTCTCAAACTCTTCCAAAATATAGCAGAAGGAGGAACACTCCCAAACTCATTCTACAAGGCCACCATCACCCTGATACTAAAACCAGGCAAAGATGTTGCAAAAAAAGAAAATTACAGGCCAATATCACTGATGAATATAGATGCAGAAATCCTCAACAAAATACTAGCAAACAGAATCCAACAGCACATTAAAAAGATCATACACCATGATCAAGTGGGGTTTATCCCTGAGATGCAAGGATTCTTCAATATACGAAATCAACCAAGGTGATACATCATATCAACAATTTGAAGGATTAAAACCATATGATAATCTCAATAGATGCAGAAAAGCTTTTGACAAAATTCAACATCCATTTATGATAAGAACTCTCCAGAAAATAGGCATAGAAGGAAATTACCTCGATATAATAAGAGCCATATATGACAAACCAAAAGGCAACATCATTCTAAACAGTGAAAAACTGAACGAATTCCCTCTAAGAACAGGAACAAGACAAGGGTGTCCACTTTCACCATTATTATTCAACATAGTTTTGGAATTTTTAGCCACAGCAATCAGAGAAGAAAAAGAAATAAAAGGAATCCAAATCAGAAAAGAAGTAAAATTGTCACTCTTTGCAGATGACATGATATTATACATAGAAAACCCTAAAGATTCTACCAGAAAACTGCTAGCACTAATTGATGAGTTTAGTAAAGTAGCAGGGTACAAAACTAATGCGCAGAAATCTCTTGCATTCCTATACATTAACAACGAAAGAGCAGAAAGAGAAATTAAGGAAACTCTCCCATTCACCATTGCAACAAAAAGAATAAAATACCTAGGAATAAACCTGCCTAAGGAGGCAAAAGACCTGTATGCAGAAAACTATAAGACACTGATGAAAGAAACCAAAGACGATACAAACAGATGGAGAGACATACCATGTTCTTGGATTGGAATAATCAACACTGTGAAAATGACTGTACTACCCAAAGCAATTTACAGATTCAACACAATCCCTATCAAATTACCAATGGCATTTTTCACAGAACTAGAACAAGAAATCTTACAATTCGTATGGAAACACAAAAGACCCTGAATAGCCAAAGCAATCTTGAGAAGGCAAGACAGAGTTGGTGGAATCAGACTTCCTGACTTCAAACTATACTCCAAGGCCACAGTGATCAAGACAGTATGGTACTGGCACAAAAATAGAAAGGAAGATCAATGGAAGAGAATAGAGAACTCAGAAGTAAGCCCAAACACATATGGGCACCTTATCTTTGACAAAGGAGGCACGAGTATACAATGGAAAAAAGACAGCCTCTTCAATAAGTGGTGCTGGGAAAATTGGACAGCAACATGTAAAAGAATGAAATTAGAACACTTCCTAACACCATACACAAAAATAAACTCCAAATGGATTCAAGACCTACATGGAAGGCCAGACACCATAAAACTCCTAGAGGAAAACATAGGCAGAACACTCTATGACATCCATCAAAGTAAGATCCTTTTTGACCTACCTCCTAGAATCATGGAAATAAAATCAAGAATAAACAAATGGGACCCCATGAAACTTAAAAGCTTTTGCACAGTGAAAGAAACCATAAACAAGACAAGAAGACAACCCTGAAAATGGGAGAAAATACTTGCCAATGAAGCAATGGACAAAGGATTAACCTCCAAAATATACAAGCAGCTCATGCAGCTTAATACCAAAAAAGCAAATAACCCAATCCACAAATGGGCAGAAGACCTAAATAGACATTTCTGCAAAGAAGACATGCAGAGGGCCAACAAACACATGGAAAGATGCTCAACATCACTAATCATTAGTGAAATGCAAGTCAAAGCCACAATGAGGTATCACCTCACACCGGTCAGAATGGCCATCATCAAAACATCTAGAAACAGTAAGTGTTGGAGAGGGTGTGGAGAAAAGGGAACTCTCCTGCACCGCTGGTAGGAATGTAAGTCGGTACAGCCACTATGGAAAACAGTTTGGAGGTTCCTTAAAAAATTAAAAATAGAACTACCATAGGATCCAGTAATCCCCCTACTGGGCATATACCTAGAGAAAACCATGATCCAGAGAGAAACATGTAACATAATGTTCATTGCAGCACTATTTACAATAGCCAAGACATGGAAGCAAACTAAATGCCCACCTGTTGAGGGATAAAGAAGATATGGCGCATATATACAATGGAATATTACTCAGCCATAAAAAGAATGAAATGGAGCTATATGTAATGAGGTGGATAGACCTACATTCTGTCATACAGAGTGAAGTAAGCCAGAAAGAGAAAAACAAATACTGTATGCTAACTCATATATAAGGAATCTAAAAAAAAAAAAAAAAATGGTTCTGATGAACTCAGTGACAGGGCAGAATAAGGATGCAGATGCATAGAATGGACTGGAGGACATGGGGTTGTGGGTGGGGGGGGCGAGGGGGAAGCCGGGAAGAAGTGAGAGAGTAGCATAGACATATAATCATGACCAACTGTAAAATAGATAGCTAGTGGGAAGTTGCTGTATAACAAAGGGAGATCAACTTGATGATGGGTGCTGCCTTAGAGGGCCAGGACAGGGAGAGTGGGAGAGAGTCGTGGGAGGGAGGGGATATAGAGATATATGTATAAATACAGCTGATTCACTTTATTGTACCTCAAAGGCTGTTATAAAAGTGTAAAACAATTATATTCCAATAAAGAGCTTAAAAAAAAGTACAATGAAAAAATAAACTTATAAATCTTTCAATGGTTTGAGACTGATAAAAAGCTCAGTCAAAATTCTAAAACACCAATTTGTCTCTTTGATTGGTTAAAAGTGAAAATTTAGTAACTTTATATCAGCTGTCTTGAGAGATTTTTTCTTTTGTATTTTTATTTTGCAACAAACTGAGGACTGTTACTCAACTGTAATAATTTGAATATTGCTGCTATTTTGAGGATTATTTTTAATATTTTAGTAGGTAGTTATTCTCCTTTTAACATGTATTGTCAAAAGTATTGCATACTTGAGAGTGATCTTATTACATTCTAGGACCAGCTTTTTTTTCCCCAAGAGTAATAGTCAATAATTGCATAATGCTAGTCAACAGAAAAACAGGATTCACTTAAGAGAATTTGTTTTTCAGTTAGCTTTGCAGGGACGCACTTATTCCACTGAGAATAGGTTACCTGCGCTGACATCCACTCAGAGAAGTAATAACTTGCCAAATCCTACTTATCAACGTGTACCCTTTTCTCAATTAATTCAAGATTTCCAGTTTGTTTACTTTCATCTCCAAAATAGCAACAACTTCCTTTAATATTTCAGACAGTCTGGCATTTAAGTAACTGATTGATGAATGTTCAATTGCACTCAGAAGGCAACAGCAGTTCTCATCATCCGTAATTCATTAGCATAGAATGGAAATGCCGTGCCAATCAAATTAAAGTTGCATGTGATAAGAGCTCTTTGTTATTGATTGAAATTCCCCCTGCCCCCCGCCCCCGCAACTGCTGTAACTGCATTTGATCGAAATAGGTTCTCTGCCTGCACCCAAATTGCTTTTCTTCCTTTTCCCTTCTCTGACGTGTCACATTCGTATTCTGTACCTAAGCAGCAATGGGCATAATTTCTCTGCCAATCTTGCTTTCAGCTGCCTGTTTTTGTTTTTCCCCTCTTTGTCTCTTTGCATTATTCATTCCTGGGCTCCAGCAAAATATTGGAATGTGTAGCACATGGCAACAGGAAGAAAACATATTCCTTCACAGAATTCATGTTGTGTGTATTTAAATGCTTTTGGCTTTAAGAAACTGCCATACCGAAATTAAAGCTATTTGCATATATACTAACCACTACCTACCAGATAGCATGATGCCTCTACGCGGATGGTAATCACTAAAACTCCATATCCGTGTTTTCAGAAAAGCATAAAAATGTGATTTATATACATTTTTTTGTTGTGCTTTTTTAAACAAGGGTTAAGTAACAAAATAAAACATGTCACATTTTGTTTATCCTTTTAGGCCTCACAGCCGAATATGTCTTTAGTCTGCAAACATTTAAAATTTGTAACTTCAACATTTCACCACAGAAGACATCTGAAGGTTATCCTCTTCCCTTTACTCTAATAAATTCTATAACTCAGAGCTTGATCAAAGCACTCCTCTCTTAACTCTAACAATGTAAAGAAAGAAAATTTTAAATTGAAGTCATTTAGAATTCCTCAGTAGTTAAAATGGTTTTCATAGAAACAATCAAACCTTCTTTAAAGTTGCAATTAATTCTTAGTTAGGGGAAAAATTCCATATGGAATAAAAATTCTCTTTGGAAATCATGTGTTTGCATTCCTGCTGTATGATTATTCTTACCACACCAGAAACTTCTTAATTAATTGCACTCTTCATGGCTACACTAAAACAGATGTAAATAAGTGCTTTTTATAACTATTAACTTTCACAACAGGCTTCCTCACAAGAACTGCAGAGTTGGATCTTGAGAGTCAGCTGAGGCTGTGGGCAGCTGAAGGCTACCTTGGCCGGGGATTCCCGCCTCATTCACATAGGCAGTTTGTTCAAAATCCAACAAATGGACAAAAAGACAAACGAAAAAGCTCAGGAATTGCCTGTGTTGAAAAACAAATTGGACGTACTTGTTGAGTTTTGTGTGGTGATTATATAATTAGTGCTGTGAGTTGGGGGAAACCACCCCTGCACTAGCTTGCTTTTCTTTTTCTTTTTTTTTTAAGTTGGCAAGAAAGCAAGACTACTGAGAACTTAAACCAATGAAAAACGTAACAGTGAGAGAAATTAGAGTAGTAAGAACTAATAAGAGCAAAATACAGGACAAGGTCTTGTAAGGAGTCCAAGAGGAGTTGACCTGGCCAGCTGCCAGTCCTTATTGATTTGAGGGATGGAATTCATTAAGGAGGGAGCACGTATGTGTCTTCTAGGAACTCCAGCGCATGGCACAGTGGAAGGGAAGGGAGCGAGCCCGTCTGCATGCACTCTAATAGCAGAGTATTAATTTCAAGTAGTCTTGTTAACATGCTTTTTGAGGCTGCTTGGACAAAAATAGCAAAAAATGTTACAACTACACAAATGTGCATCTTTTGTGCCCGACATTCTCTCATCGACATGTGTATGCCTCCTTGTAGTAGGTTTTTCATCATGAATTTACCTTTCTCCCCCAGGTTTATCAAGGTATAACTGACAGAGAAAATGGTAAGATATTTAAAGTGTACAATGTGATGTTCTGACATATGTATACATTGTAAAAGGACTCCCCCCATATCAAGTTCATTAATACACCCGTCACCTGGCAGAATCACTTTATTTTTTCTCTGGTGAGAACGTTGAAGTCCTCTTTTAGCAAATTTCATTCATACAATACAGTGTTATCAGCTCGAATCGCCACATTATACACGAGTCCTCAAACTTTCAGTTGTGAAGTTATTTTTAAATTAGCAGGTTACCCTGTAAACTGAGTGAATCCAAGAGGGAGATCTCCCATTAAGCCAGGGGGAGTGTCACGCAGCAAAAAGGAAATCTACAAGTGACCAGATGCAAATCAAACTGGAAACCTGGGCATTTTTGATAAACCCAGCTAAGTTTTCTTCTAGAGATAAGATTCTCTCACGGGAAAAGGAAGACCATGAGGTGCAATCAAGACATATCGACGAGAGTGACCAGATGAAGTTTCATCCGTGAGAAGTTAGGCCCTGTGCCATTAAAACAATTCACCCATGATTCCTCTCACAGGCCTTAGTCAGCATGTGCTTTTTCAGAAGACAGCGCCCCATTGCAACTCACGTGAGCTGTCTGATGGTGGTTCTGAGTCCTATTCAGCTTTGCCATCAAACAATAATACCGATAATAACAGCTACAAATTATTAAATGCCAAATACTATGTACTTTACATAATTATCCCTAATGCCCAAAACAATTCTGTAATCTGGGTATTCCCTCCATTTTTACAAATGAAACCTGGGGCTCAGAGAGGTTAAGTAACATGTTCAGAGTCACATAGCTAGTTATCATGGAGCCAGAATCCAAATTCAGAGCTGCCTGGCCCCAAAGGCTAGGCTCTGTTTACTATCCACTACTTCAGTGAGACCGCTTCACCCCATTCTCTAGGTAACAAGAGCAAACTCGGGATATCTCTGGGGTACCATACCCTCTCAACAGCCCTTCCCACATCTCCATTTTGCAAAGGTCTCTTGTTTTTCCTTAAGTAAAGCCAAAGGACAGTCTTTCTCTTTACAGCCGTCCATAAAATAAGATTAATCCAGCTTCACAGGATTTATAACTCTGATTTAAGGGATGGGACCAAAGTCCAGATACAGATGTGGAAATGATTATTCTTACACCTAGCATGTGTGAGGAGCTCTCTGTGAAGTGAAGGTGAAGGTTCACCTGTTTCTGTGACTTAAGGCATCCCACCTTTTACGTAGGTCTCCCGAGTTTACAGC
This sequence comes from Hippopotamus amphibius kiboko, assembly GCF_030028045.1. Taxonomy (NCBI): domain Eukaryota; kingdom Metazoa; phylum Chordata; class Mammalia; order Artiodactyla; family Hippopotamidae; genus Hippopotamus; species Hippopotamus amphibius. Next base: position 83,953,440 of record NC_080198.1, read on the forward strand.
CATAATTCCCAGTTTGAAGGCATATTGCTGCGTGCGCGCACACACACACACACACACACACACACGCTTCCGAAGTTTATCTATCTATTGGTCCTTTTTTTTTTCCAGACGCATGACACTGGAGGATTTAGAATATTACTGGTACTCAATAACTATTTATTATCATTAATTAGCTGAATGCCTCAAGAAAGGCTAATGAAAAGGAAAAAAGGAGTTTGGTTTAAGATACCATACGATTAGGCCTCCCTGCTGACATCCTCTTTTTGATTACAGAACTTGCCTTTTAGACTCACTGAGAAACTGCGTTCTCATTGCTGTTTCCTTTATCCAAACGGATCTCTCTGTTTAAAGAGAAAGGCTGTTAGAAGAAATTAGTATAAATTAGAATTAAACAGGAATTCCCCACATTGTATCAGATTCAAATCATGTAACTCAATCTTTAAATTGTCTTCCTTGGAGTTTTTCTCCTTCCTTCATTGTTTAGGGAGTAATTTCTCCCCAGATCTTTTAGTTCCTCATCTCCAACTTAGGAAAGGGAGGGCTGTTAAGAGCTGCTCTGCTGTCCTGGGATTTGTATCTAGAAGATTCCCTTTCACTATTTGATAGCCTCAGAGCTGAAACGGCTGTTACACACCACTCATCACCAGCAGTGTCAGAAGTTGTATCACATCTTCAAAAAGAAAGCTATTACGTTTTCAGTTAAAAATAACCATATTCTAAGTTTACCTATGCTTCCTGCACAACTCTTTAAAGCTAAAGTGAAAATATATCTTGAACCCGTGCTTAACATACTCAGTAATTCCTATCAGGTGTAAGACACCTTTGTTTTATTTCAAGAAGGCAGCAGCTTCCTAGCAGCGGCCAAAACCAGAAAGGTCTTAAGATTTGGCTTGGCTAGCATCCCGATGTGTTCTTCTAACCCCCAATAGATCTTTCTCCAGGAGAATATGCATCAAGCGCATTTACCTTAGTACAGTGGCTATTTGATTTGCTTAAAAGTAACAGTGTTCCAATTTATGTACTAAAGTGCAGCGGGAGACTTGTTCTAAGTGTTTGACACTTAGAACAATTATGGTAGATGGAAGGAGAGTTTTCTGGTACAGATGTTATGTGATGCTGAGGCTTCTTCTAGATCTAACAGTGTGGAAGAGGATTAGGGAGAGTAGAGCTACTCTTGATTTGTTCTTTAGGCTATAAAAATTACGTACGGGGCCTCTGAGAATTGACTTGATTTCCAAAGATCTAAAGAACAGAGGAAGACGTGACGATGGCCTTTTGTTTATAGAAGCAAACTTCGAGTCCTGAACGACTGTATGGGGGGTAGAACACAGTATGGTTTTAATTCTGCCCTGGATCCGAGTCTGAATAAAGTGGCCTGGCTCACCGCCAACACATTTTCTTTGGTTCAGAAGGTCCACTGAGCCTGGGCCAGAGAGGGCTCTGACCCTAGATATCTAAACAAGCAGGCCACGATGAAATGTATCAAATATCTCATATAAATTAAAAACGGATCGTGGTCTGTCTGGAAGAAATAACCTAGAATATCTTTTCGTAATTTTTCTTTCCCGTTGTCTTTATTTTAGACACCTTACTTCAAAGCAATGTGCCACAACTCTGTGCGCTTGCACATTGAACCTCGAAGTGTGCTTGTCTTTATATTATTTGCATGTTTCATTAATGTAAAGCAAATGTCTCAACTCCTTGGTAAATTTTAGATTGATTTATAAGAAATAGAGCATTATTTGGAAGGGGTTTGTAAATTCTATTTATAGTTACCCAACTGAACTAACAGACCTCAGCAAACAAATCATCATCCCATGACTAGAAGAGTGAGCATTTCGAGTGGATTTGTATCAAGTTGTTCATGAGAGCTAGAGCGGTGGCTTATTTCACTGGATTTTTGCTTCTTGAGACATGGAATCATGTACTGAATAAATCAAGTGCAAATGGCTTCGTCTTAGCCTGCAATGATCTACACTGGAAAGTAGCTCTGTCCTAGACACAATCACCAGGCTCCTGCAGGGTGGCCTAGGAGCCCAGAATAGGAGGGGGAACACCAGCCAACTCTGAAGGGCATCCCTATGTAAAGGATTCAGAACCTTTCCACCCATGTGAAAAGAAGGCATCGGGAGACAAAATACCTAGTCACATTTCAGGGTCCGCGTTACCTGGCCAGTAACCAGCCTTTTCCACGTGGTCTCTCCCAGACGGAGTCGTCTCTGGTATTATCTGCTATGCTTACAGGGCTTTGTGAAAGTCTCCAAATTGTAGGGCAGGCACCAATGTGACCCAGACAGGCAGTTTCTGTCCTCATGACATTTATAATTCAAAGGGCCTACGAGGAGACATCAGTAATCTCCCTAAACCATCAAACAAAGGAATAGGACAACTCGCCCAACAACCCTACCACGGTGAAAGGCAGCCAGGCAGTATAACCTGCTGAAGTTCTTCCCCAAAGTGGACCCAAGTTCAGAATAAAATGTGATGATCATTTCAGAACAGTAAATAGTATGTGAAAGCGAGAAAAGAAACCCTTGCACCTGCCTGACGTTCATCCACTTGAGTCACCACGACATTGGCACCTGCTCGTTAAAGAGAAATGAAATGATACAACTTGTAAGAGGCTCAGTGCCTGGTACATAGTGAGCACTCCATACACGCTGGCCCTGAGGTGGTGTCAGTAAGAAAATCAGAAGGAGGCTCGGAGTAGGAAGCATTATCCGTAAAAGAGGACATACATGTTTTTCAACTCATGTAAAATTAAGTTCTGGCACAACCAGACCAAACTGAGAACCTCCCAGAGATATACGGAGCCCTGAAAATACCTTTACAGCACAACAAGGACTTGTGGGGACTTTATAAGAAAGGATTAGGAACATTTGTTTATTTTTTAAAAGACTGCCCTATGGGGGCCTAGAGGGAGACATGAGGCTTATAGGTTTGGGCCGATCCTCCCCAAATTTGGGGCTTGTTTAATGGAAATCGTCTTGGATTTTAAGCTGGCTATTCCGGACTATTCCCTTAACTAAAACAAGACGGCCCCCTACCTTCGTTGAGAGATCTCAGAATCCCTGAAGTCTGGCAGCCTCCACTAAGCCAGCTGCTGTTTGCAGGATTCTGATGATCTGGGACTTCCCAGGTGTCAGAAGCAAACAATAGATCACAGCTGGCATTAATTGGCAGCACCCTGGTTGGCAGTCTCAGCAGAGAGAGGCCAAACACTGAACAGGCCACAGAGAGAGGACGCCCCTCACTCAGCTAATATTAATTGAAATGTCTTCGTGGAATGCTGTTTTGCACATTGCAATGAAAACAGTTTGTTTTTAGGATTTAAACATCCCTCCTCTGTGTTTGCAATCTGAACACTACAGCATGTGTTAAAACAAAAGATCCAGGGAGGCAAACTGACTATAAACAGAGTAGTTTGGGAGCTGGGGGGTGGGGAAGCTGTGTCTTTCTTTTGCAATTTTCAAGCTCAGTGAAGTGCACAGTTAGTGATATTGCGGCACAAGCAAGGAAAAAGAACGAGATGTTTAAACTTCAGAGGTTTTTTCACGGTGTGTGTTGTTGGTAAGAACCTTAGAAGAGGGAAAAAGTGATTTAAACCCATGAGTTTCCCCCTGGTACTGCCCTCTTAAAATCCTAGGCCATCATGCTAACTATTATCCTGGTTATCTAGGGCAAGCGTCTCAATCCATCTAGTTAAAAGATACCTAGGAATGTGATTCGCAGCCCGTAGTATAGATTAGTATGCTAACGTTGTTCTAAGGGTAGCATTGTTAAATAAGCCCGAGATATCTCTGGAATCAGACAGAGCACACTATGCCAGCCCCTGTGTATCATTTAGGATTATACACGGACTGTTAAGAAGACAGAACAATTGCCTCACATTTCTCTGTGTTGGTGTCATCCCCCCTTCGTATCTGGGAACAACACCCGTATCTTGTCCTCGGCTACTGACATTTGTCATAAATTCCAATTGACCTTTTGCCAGAAGAGCTTCGGGGTGATTTTTTTTTTTTTGTAATCTTTTCAGTCTTCAGCACGTAATGATTCATTTCGGAAGTATTTGGGGCCCAGCACTGTGCGAGATATTATAGGAGATGACCGAGAAGTGGGAAAATCGGTCCTTACTTGGAGAATCCAAAGATATCTTCCTGACACCAGTAGACACTCTGGAAGACAATGAAAACTTGCTGGTATGAACTGAAGACATCAGGGCTGAAGAGGTAAAAAAAAAAAAAAAAAAAAAAGGCAAAGATATCTGTGCAGTTTAGTCATCAAAGTCTTTATGTAGAACATAAATTTGAAACTGTGTTTTGAAGAAAATGTGGGATTTGGATGAGGAAAAGTATTTTGGATGAAAAAAAAGAAGCAGAAGGAAAAAATGACAAATAAGAAGGTCATAAGAAGAAAAACGAAAGTATGCTGACAAAGGGTACTCCCAGTTCTTTTACACAGCAGAGAAGAAGCAAAGCTGTGGTTATATTGGTTTATCCTCTAGATATTAGAATATCCCAGATTTTACAGATAGAAACATTTACACAAAACATAACATTGATAAGTAATTCTCCAAAAATTATGACTCTAGCCAGTGTTGATTGGTCACAACCATAGAACTGAACAAAGGCAATAAAAGCCCACCTGGGAGTAGTATCTGCTCAAGTCCTGGTCCGGCTTGAAGTTTTTGACCTGCAAGAACATGTCCCCAGTCCTTCTTGGGCACCTTTAAATCATTATTTCTTAGTGGGTGCAAACATCCCTTTAGTCCACCTTCACTTCTAGGTACTTTCTTCATTTCTTATCTCCTTTCACCCCCCCAATTTCCCCCTTCCATTCATATGCAAACGATGGAGTGGAAAACAGTTTCAGAACTTTTTTTTCTGTCTGAAAACAATCCTATTTCTTTTTTTTTTCAACTATTGAATGAAAGATTCTTTAAATTCCATAGTACTTTACAATTTTCAGAAGTTTCACACACATGATTTCATACAATCCCATAATAACCCTTCTCCCCCCGCCCCATATCACCCCTTCCCCGTTCCCTCTCCCTGCTGGTAACCACTAGTTTGTTCTCTATGTCTGTGAGTCAAAGCAATCCTGTTTCTAGTGTGTCATGTGAACATTAGTCTGCTAATACCTTGGACTCAGTTTGCATAAGTATAACACCTAAGAGCCAGTGTGCTGTGAGGAACAAATTCATATAGTTAAAAACATCTTGCTCAGTTTCAGTGGATAGACTGTCATGCAAAGAATGACAGCCACTACCTTAAAAAAAAAATAAGCTAGTGCGTCCATTGCTATCTGCTTCTCTTGATGTAGGAATGCAATTTTTATCTTAGGTTGAAAAAAAAATCCCCATTTAAATAAAAGTTCCAAGATGGGGTGAAACTTCACTCAGTCTTAATCTCAAGGAAAACTACATTATTTAGGACAACCCATTGTCTAGCCAATCACTCCCCCGTGATAATCCTTCCTACTTACTGAGTATCAGTCACAAGGGTGAGGGAATTTAAGATGAGTTTATTATTATAGTTTCTAACATTCAAAACTGGGAGCTAAACAAACACAAACAGTGGATGTTTAAAAGTTAAGAGTGTTGCTACAAACCACATTAATAACTGTCAATGCAATCTCTGGGGAATCAGGTTATAAACGGTTGATCCCTTTGATCATAGTTACGGTATCTAGCGGTAGAAACAAACTCACACATCACTCTATTAATGTGCTTAAAACCTACCAATCCAGCTGTTTACAAATGGGATCCAAAGGAAAGGATTCATTCAATACATTTGGGAAATGCTTTGAGATCTCTTGAAGAAAAGACAGATATGCAAAGCTTCTACATTTTCATGGGTGACTTGTTCTCCAGGATTTAAATACTGCAGTGGAGGACTGGGAAACCTTAATTTTCTTTTTCATTCTGTCTACACCCTGACGAGCTACCTCCGTGAACTTGGGCAAGTTCTTAAGCGTTCAGAGTTCACTACTTATGACCTAATAAACAAAAAGGTGTGAGAACCAGAGTAAAAATTGGAGCTTCAAGTCAATCAGAGAGATTTTGCTCGGGAATGGATCAGATTAAGGCAAGCTCTTACCAAACAAAGATAATACAGAAAGGAAATCATATAATTATAGAATTTTAAAGCCAGAAACAACCTCAGAGCTTATCGAGTCCCACCTGCTCATTTTGCAAATGATGGACTTGAAATCTGGAAAGAATAAATAAGATGCCCAAGGCCATCAGCCAAGTTGTACAGCCATGATGGGAATCCAGAAACTGAATCCACACACACACACACAGACACACACACACACACGCTAAAATGTTTAGGAGAAAGATTTCTCCATATGTAGATAATGTTTGTACGACAAGAAATTTACTGGCAAATACACACACTGTAATATAAATATATACACTATAATAAAGCCTTTTTCACTCTTGATTTCCCCTGAAGAGCTATTACTACAAAACTGGTTCCAGTCCCAAGGCAAACAAAACAAGACTTGTTCCTAGTGGGTGTGAGTCTCCTGCCCTCACGCTGGCTATGGAGAATCAAAAGAAAAGGATGAAGGAAGAAACCAAAAAAAAGAAAAAAGAAGATCATCACTATTACTAAGGGGACCCAGCCCAGAGACAAAATCACATAAACAGAATGTTATTGTATAATGGGTGAAATATTCCCCTATTTACTAATTTTGTCTTATAACAACTAGTATATTATTATTTTTTAAACAGGAGCACCTGTCCTTATAATTACTCAATGTGTTGCTGCTATAATTTATATTCTCATACTCTCCTTCATGATTAATATTATTCGCATTTGGAACTCTTCATGAAGTGTCTGCCTAAACCTCTATGGTTTTTTGGAAATACTGACACTTTCAGTCTACCACGTTTACAATCTGTCCTGAAATAAGCCATCTCTCAATTCTTTTTGCCTCTTTCTCCTCTTCTATCTTTTCCTGACCAGTCCCTCAGTGAAGAGATCTGCACTGGTAGTCTCTACTTTTTCTTGTTTACTCTTCCATGCTACAGCTTCAGTGGATCTCTGTTGAATCTATTTCACAACAACCTGCAAATCACCAAGTGCAAAGATCTCAGTTCTCATTCTCCTGGGTAGTTTGGCATCCAACTGCCTTCTTCTGGAAATTCATGACTCCCTTGATGCCACTTTCTACCAATCTCATCAACATTTTCTCAGTCTCTTGCTGGGTCCTCTTTTACCACTGACCCCTCCCCTCAGTCAATAACAATCTCATTCACCATCCAGATTTCATCTGCACCAGTGGTTCTCAACAGGTTTGCTGCCAGGAGCTATTAAGCAAGGTCTAGAGGCATTTAGGGGTTGTCACAACTGCAGGAGATGTTGGCTACTGGCACCTAGTGGGTAGAGGCCAGGAATTTTTCTAAACATCCTACAGTTCACAGGACAGCCTTCCAAAATGACGAATTAGCCAGTCCAAAATGTCAATAGTGAGAGGATAGGAAATCTTGATCTACACCTACCTGTTTATAGGCTAATCATTCGTATATAATTATCTACAGTCTACTTCCCTCAGCTAAATTTCAGACCTATTTTTGGTCCACCTTCCATATGTCTCCAGGAATCACCATTATTTGCCCCCAATCCTTCTCTTTTTTTTTTTAACCTCTCTCCCAGATAAAGACCTCACCCACTCCAAGGTTAGAATCATTTTCCAATCCCTCTCCACCAACCTACACAAGTTCACCACGTTCTATTTTATTTTATAGTCCAATAACCTCCCAGGTGATCTGGTCGATGCCAGCCTCTCCCCATTTCACTCCATTCTTTACACTCTAACAGCCATCATTCTACTACCAAAGTTCATCCTGTCCCTCTTTTACTTAAAAATCATTAGTGTCTCTTGCTGCCTAGAGGAGGAATTCTTAACCTGGATTCCAGGCTTGCAGGAAGGAAATGGAACAGGACTAGAGGAGATTCCCATATACCACCTAACATTATATTTAAAATTAAATATGTAGTACATTTTTCTGGAAACATATTAATGGCTTTTATTAGATTCCCATAGCAATGATTCTCAAACTTTTGCATACATCAAAATCTCCTAGAACACTTATTAAAACAGACTGCGGCCCCAGCATAGTTTTGTATTTAGTAGTCTGGATTTGGGACTGAGCATTTGCACTTCTAGCAAGTTCTCAGCTGATACCAATGCTGCTGATCTTGGGATCACACTGAGAAACACTGTTTTACACTGAAAACATCTGGAGATTTTGTGAAAAAATATAGAGGCCTAGGTCTCATTCCAATAGGTTCCATGGGGTGTGGCCTGGACTTCTGGATTATTTTTTAATCTCCTTAGGTGATTCTAATATGCAGTGAAGTTTGCAAACCATTGTTCTAAGGAGTCCATGACACGAAATAGGTAAAAATCCTAGAGGATAGATGAAACTTGCTTAGCATGGAAGCTCCTTCTCTGGCCTCTACCTGCCTTTCAGGCTCCTGTTTCCCGCTCAGTGCTCCAGGCCTCTCTCACTCCCTCCATTACTTCACTCTTGACCCTCTAATTAGTCACACCCTTGACAATCCCTTACACACATGGTGAACTTTCCTCCCGTATCCATTTTCTCAAATGCTTCCCTCTGCCAGCAATGCTCTTCCCCAAACAGTCTTTCCAGAAAATTCTACTCATCCTTCAAAATCAGCTAAAGTGTCCCCTGCTCTGACTTTCTCTAAACCCAAACCCAAGCACCACCAAGTCAGAATTATTACTCCCCACTTCATTTTCCCACAGCACTTTATTAAGACTTCTATCTTTTCACAATGCTTAAATTTCTTTTTTTTTTTTTTTTTTTGTATTGCTGTATCTCATTTGACTGTGAGATCCTGGAGGGCTGATAATGTCTGGTACCTTGTGCAGCACCTGACAGACCTGGCATCAATACAATGTACTGTTACTTCATTCACTCCTTCATTCAGGTAGGCAAAGGGACGTCTTTTGCCTAAACTCTTCCTGTTTGTTTCCCTAAACTTTTTCCACTTTAAAGGTTTTCTGATTTTAAGTAGCAAACACACTTTTAGACAGTGAAAGTCCTTTAAATGAACAGCAGTCTTCAGAACAGTTATGAAAATCAGAAAAGGAAGCCGTGCATGCAAGGCAGACTTCAACAGCTTTATCGACAACTATCATATTTCATCGAACGTATTCAAATACTTAAAGTTCTCACTGGTAAACCTGCAAATAACTACTTAAAAGAGGGTGTGCAGTGGGAGAAACTATAAAAATGTCAAGTTAGGAAAGCACTGATCTGTTCCTCTTCGTCTAATTGCTGCCCTATGTAACTTGATGGGAATTCTTGTAGTGAATTACATGGGTTGTGAATCCGGCCCAGGTGTGTTCCTGAGTCTCCTCAGCATGGTTTCCAATAAACTTTTTTATGATTTCTCTTCCCTGCCCTTCAAAGTAGTCACAGATAAATAAGTTACATTCTATACTTTAATTCAAAAAATTATATCGTACAGTATAAATCAAGTCTCTTATTTTGTGGTTTTAAATGAGGACGAATTTGGGGGGAAATTTTATCATAATTTCAAATTTCTACAAAAAGCTAGAAAGCCTGCTAATTGATATACTTTTTGTATCAGAATTTGGATGTGAATCAACCAAGAAGCATTTTTTAAAGGGTGACAGTAACTTTGATGGAATGTGATAAATTTTGGAGTCATTTTCTTTGTCAAAATCACAACTGAAAGCCGAAAAATTTCTTAGAATTTTAAATATTATAGTTGGGTTACTATTGCTTTTCATTCTAAATCTATTTTGAAGAGTTTGTCATTTTCCTGACTCTACAAATTGAACACAAGTTTTTTAAAACAAACTAAAAATATTACAGAAGATTTAAAAATATGTAAACCGCTCATCCCTTTGTCACCTTTAGCTTTTCTAGTTTTACAAACAGAACACAAACATTTGTTACTCAGAATTTCCACCAAAGTATACCAACACTATACATTTTACCTTTTCGTTTCCTGAGTTCCTTAATAGAATTATATGAATTAAGCAATTCTTATTTGACACAGTCATTTTTTTTAAGCTTAAATGTTTTCTTGCCTAGGCATAAATATCTAGAAATTAATTTTTCATTTCCTTTTTTATTTCTTTACCTCCTTAAGTGATATTATTTCTACCTATTTACTCCTCTTGTTAAGACTAAATGAGATACAAAGATTCAAATTTAAAGTTTCATGGAAACTTTTCTATTGTGTGTGTGTGTGCACACATGTGTGTGCTCCCAACCATATGAGAAATTTTAGTGAATTCTTAAGCACTGTCAATTTGAGTCATAGTATCACAGTTTTATAAAAATGCCACAATCTGATTACAGGTAGTGTAATTTTGATACTGGTTTCTCCAAACCAAAACTTCATACAACGTCCTTTTCTTTCACAACATGAATGAATCTGCAGTGAAAGAATGAGTCTTCTCTTTTTGACAGTTTTCTTTAATTGCAAAATTTCCTTGGATAAATGTAAGATCTGCAGTTAAAGCATCATCAACCTGACTTGAAGATAAGCACCAGTTTTTCCTATGTTCTTTTTTTTCCACATCCCCATCTCTTCCTTACCACCCCAAGGCACAAGAGGAATAAATTTAATTATTTAATTTAACAAATAAAATTACCTCACTGGGAACTTGCCATGACACGTCCTTAGGCGCCCTGTCTACCAAGACACCGCATATAGGTGAAAAGTTTTCAAATAAGATTCTTCTCTGGTATGTATACTAAATAGATTTTCTTGGACAAGGTCCCAAATGGACTCAGCTTACCCTGAGTTCCTAACAAGAGTGATTTAGTTATTTTTGTAGCAAGGATTCCATGTACTAGCAAAACTCACAATTGGTGAGTGGGTGGTCAGTATGATATGTTCTTTCAAGTTAAAAATAAATTTTCATCGGGGAGAGTGTTTTGACTATGTTGCTTATCTATGACAGCTTTATAGATAAAAGATTCCTCCTCTGGGCACCACTGAATACTAAATAAACCCACTCGGGAACAATTTAGTAGCAATAACCGTAGTTAGTAATCCACATTTAACTTCAGGAATTATATAGACCAACTGCCAAAAGTGTCGGTGGGACATTGTGCTAGCATTTTCTTGGCTTTGGAAAACCTAAAACAAACTTTACTTTTAATAACCGAGATAGTTTCAAATAGTCAAAAATGATCAATTTCATAGTGCACAATAATTCTAAGTGAAAATGCTTGATGCGCTATAAAATAATATAAAATATTTTGCATTCAATTTTAGAGCCTTAGTTTGTTCTTGAAAATTATTTTGATAACCAGTGAAATGTTGCCTCATATGAGATTCATTATTGCCAGAATCTAGACTCTTCAAAATACAGAAGGAGAAATAAATCTCAATAATTAAGAATAAAGCAGCCTCTCTTCAGTTACTTTTTCTTAATTAAAAAAATTAGACTGTAAGAGATCATGCTATTTAGAATGTTGGGAAATTCCAGAGTTTTACAAAATTGTGGAGGGGGATGTTTACTGAGACCCAGATGTGAACATTTTTATAGACAATTTCTTGGCAAAGGGAGAATATATCACAAATGAATACCTAGGGGCTTTTCTATTAGGACAGAGATTTTCTGTGGACAAGGTGTTAGTTATAAATTTATAATTCTTTGGGAGGCGAGACAGGATGAGAACAGTTAATAATGAAGTGCACTTAGCAGGGTATATAACATCCATCATTTGGCCAATGTCCATCAGCTTCAGCAAACCTCCTATGTTGACATTTTCTATATAAGTGATTACGAAACCCCTAAAATTGCAATGAATTTTGTTTTGTTTAATCTTTTGTTTCAAAGTCTTCATAGCTGGTTTTCTCTATGGTATTAAATACAATTAGTAACACAGTGGAATCAGATTCTAATATATTAACTAATGTGCTTTCTCCTCAGTAATGCTTTCTTAATCTGTGTCCCTTCCCTATTCAAAGACTTTGAGATATCCATTGCCTTAGGGTAGGGTTGATACTTTGGAGAAGAGAACAAAAGAGTGAAATCCTTGGCTTTGGAGTTTTAAAGACTGAGATCCAGGCCTAGGACAAAAAGATCTGGAATGATAGGCATTTCCAGTCAGAACCAGTTTTCCCTACCCACCGACCCCCCAGACTAGATAAAGTTTGCTGCAGGGAGGGAGAGAGGAGGAACATGCAAGATGAAACAATGGTGTGTTTGAGCTGCTCTGGTTGTCCCAACAAGAGGATGGTTGATAACGCTGGGGCCTCCAGATAGGGTTACAGAGCTGAGACGGGAAGGGCTCTGCGGGAGGGGGTCAGGGAGCCAGAGAGCTTTACCATGTATTCTCTGTCCCCAGCTTGGCCCAGGGAACACCAGAATAAAGATGGTGGTGTGGAAATTCTGGGCCAAAGGGTCCAAATTTCCCCATGGTCCCACCCAGAGAGGCTCAGGGGAAACAAGAAGTCTATCCTGCTCAGGAAGACGGGTTCAAAAGTCACTGAAAGAGTGAGAGCTGAGAGTATCTGAGAGAATGAAGACCATTCAGGTTTGACAAGAAGTCTAAGTAGATCAACAACCAGAGACCTGGTAAGATAGGGGTGTCTTGGTGAATGCCAGAAGGAAGACTACTACCACATCTTGGCACCATGTACGCCCCCTAGTTAACAGGTTCAACCCTGGGGATGCAGGTGGATATCCTCAATGTGCCAAACTCTCTAGGGAAACAATCTGGCAACAACAAGGGTTTCAGAGAAAACACTGTGACTGAGAAGTATTAACCCTACATTAAAGACAAGGCAAGAACAGTCACACCAAGGTTTGGATTCAGTTCTTTTGGATTCCAAAATCTGAGCCAACACACTTCACTAAAATAATAATGAGTCACTTACATATTATTCAATAAATAGTGTGGTGACAACTGCCTCATCATTTTGAAAAGAAAATTACTCCTTGTGTCAAAATAAGTTCCAGATGGATCAAAGATTTTGAATTACAAAATAAAAACCATAAAAGTGTTTAGAGAAAACATGGGGAAATACTTCTTTAATTTTGTAATGTGAAAGGCCTTCCTAAATATGACACAAAACTGAGAAACTGTTAAGGAAAATGCCAAAAAATATAAACAAAGCTAAAAGATCAATGACAAAAGCAGAGAAAAAATTTTTAACTATTTTGATAAAGAGCTAATTTTCTAATTTACGTAAAGTTTGTGCCAATTAGCAAGAAAAAAACCAAAGGGGGGAAAACTAACGGAAAATGCTCAATTAATGTAAATAGGCAATTCACAGATACAGAAAGAAAATTGCCAATAATCTACAAAAAGATTCTCAATCTGACTCAGTTAAAGAAATGCAAATCATGTATAAATTTTCATCTATCAGACTGACAAAATATTTTAAGTTTGATAATATCCGGTGTTAATGAAACTGTGGAGAGACAGGTTATGAGGAATTCTGACACTTTTGATGGGAGTTTTAACTGTTGTAAATTTTTTAGTGCAATTTAGTAAAAATGATGAAAATCCACAATGAATAAACATCCTTTGAGTAACATTCCCACTATGAGGAACTGACTCTACTGAAAAAATGATATTCCTGATGATTAAGGTGTCCTTTTTCGGCTTATGTAACCTACGAATAAGCAGGAAAATAACCCAAAGGCTTAAATGAGAGCATGGTAAAACATATCGTGATATCCTCATGAAACATTATGAGCCTTTTAGAAATGACATTATGCAGCCATTTAAAAAAAGTTCTATGGAATCAAAGAGAAGATCTTTAAGCCATTTGATTAAGTGAAAAATAAGGTATATATCAGCATTTATAGTACAATCCCATTTGCAAAGACTTTGAAAAAATGTATATGTAGACATACATGCACATATATAATATCTGCACTGATAGCTGCAATTAAATTTTTCTCCAAAAAATACATATGAAGCTTAAATGGTTACCTTTGAGGAAATCGTTGGGAACAGAAGTAGGGGCTTAAAAAAGAGAGGGTGAGTTTTAGTTCTCATAACTTTCTATACCTTTTGAGCATACATTATTTTTATTTTCATTTTTTAAAAGCAAACTTTTCTTTTAAAAAATCAAAGACACTAGAGTTGTTTTGCTTATCTTGGTTTAAAATTTGAAAATCACACTTCAGTAAGATGCACCTCTAGAGACACAGACAGCTGCAGCTGCCAAAGAGAGAATTTTGTCAGGCTTAGCATATTTCTAAATTACTGGTTTTGTTATTACAAATTCCTCATTTCAATTTCATATCCCAGATGACTTCCTTGAACCCTAACTCAAACTAACTTAAAATCTGAGTAAAAGTCTGTCATCTGGAGGTCTTCACTTATGGTTAGTCTGTAATCAAGTCAATCAGTGAAAAAGCATCGCATGATTTCTTTTTTTTAATATAAATTTATTGATTGATTGATTGATTGATTGATTTTTGGCTGCATTGGGTTTTCATTGCTGCGTGCAGACTTTCTCTTGTTGTGGCGAGTGGGGGCTACTCTTCGTTGCGGTGTAAGGGCTTCTCATTGCAGTGGCTTCTCTTGTTGCAGAGCACACAGGCGCATAGGCTTCAGTAATTGTGGTGCTCAGACTTCGTTGCTCCTCAGCATGTGGGATCTTCCTGGACCAGGGATTGAACCCATGTCCCCTACATTGGCTGGTGGATTTTTAACCACTGTGCCACCAGGAAGGTCCCTTCAGCATGATTTATAAGCCCCTTTTCCTAGTGTGTTGGCAAAAGGAATATGGAGAACCAAGACAGTGGCAAACATGCCACCTGCTTTTAGGCAAGCAGATCTATCTCACCTGTATGCTTCCCTTACGGGCACAGGCTAAGTCCCACCAGCCCTCCAGTCACAATGCTGATGCCACTTTCCCGGAGAGGCATTCCCTCACCACCCCTCTAAGGGCGCCTCCCACCCGCGCCCTCCTTCTTATTCTCTACCTTAGTTGCCTATCGATTTCCTTCTTGGCTTTTATGACAAATCGTAGTTATTTTTATTTATCCATGAAACTGTTTTTTGGTCTGTCTTCCTCATTGGAAAGCATGCTGCATGAGATCAGGATCCAAGCTGACTCCTAACACCCACCTAGTAAAATTCCCGCACCTGAGTACATGCTTATTATGTACACTAAAAATGTGAGTGTGTGTGTGAGAGAGAGAAAGAGAGAGAGAGAGAGAGAGAAAGCCTATACTATTAACAATAGCTAGGGGTTCTTTTTTTATAAATTTATTTATTTGTTTATTTATTTTTATTGGCTGCATTGGGTCTTTGTTGCTGTGCGTGGGCTTTCTCTATTTGCTGTGAGCAGGGCTTAGTGGCAGTGCACGTGCTTCTCATTGCAGTGGCTTCTTGTTGCAGAGCACGGGATCTAGGTGCGCGGGCTTCAGGAATTGTGGCTCATGGGCTCAACAGTTGGGGCACAGGGCTTAGTTTCTCTGCGGCATGTGGGATCTTCCTGGTCCAGGGATTGAACCCATGTCCCCTGCATTAGCAGGAGGATTCTTAGCCACTGAACCACCAAGGAAGTCCAATAGCTAGGTTTATTGAGTGAATACAACGTATGTAATATTCTAAGTATCTATATATTATATTCATGCCATACTTAAACAACTATATGAGATAAATCCTATTATTATCACTACATAAAAAATAAGTAACAGGACTAAAGTCATATGCAGCTAATACGGAAAAAATATATATATTAATATGTACATATCAGTCCCAAATATAGTATGTATATTATATATATGTAATTCACATTTGTATGTAAAGTACATAGCAGGGATTTGCTTTTTTAATTTTAGCTTCAGAAAGAAATAGGAACTCTACCCCCAGCAAACCATGAAAAGAAGCACCAAGTTAAAATATTCAATTCTATTTCTCCTTTAACGTGGAAGCAGGAAGCACTTTTCTAGTGAATAATGAGGGAGGACTTTCTTCTGTCTGTAACCTTTAGAAAAATATGTCAGTTCTTTCCAGAAATTCTAGAAACAGGTAGCTTCGCAGGGGCCACTGTGTGCACACTCTCATATTAATACAGAGGACACCAGTGAAGCCAAAAGCAGCCAGAGAGCCATTCTACTGCATGCAGATGTAATCGTCACTTCACTGTTTACATCTGCCATGTGGCTATATTATGTCAGCAGCAGCAGCAGCAGAAGCACCAAAAATAATTCTGAAGCCATAGTGCCTGGTGTTTTGAAAGACAGCATGAAAACCGATTCCCTTTACTTTATAAATTTTACTATGAAAGAAGGCTAGTATGGATAATACAAACATGTAGGACATTTTCTATGAAAGCTCACTAAGAATGGATTGAAGCAAAAGGATTAACACAAAAGAAAGATTAATTTACTTTGACAAATTATCTTACAATTCATGGCTGAATGCTTGTTCCTAAAGTCTTTCTTTTGTTTTCAATACCCATGGGTCAAAACTCTGCAAGATGATGTGCAGCCTAAAACAGACACAATAATGACAACAGTGTAGAGCTCTTTCTCTTACCCAGTGGCTTCATTCATACGAGCCAGAAAAATCATGCTAGCAACCCCCCTTTTTCAAAAACTATAGTTACCGATAGGACTCTGAAATCAATTTTCCATTAAAGTGTGTTTATGGATTTGAAACAACCAAAGAAAAGAACTTTAAGCAGAGCAAGTGAGCTACCATTTAAACTTTTCAATATTAGTGAGTAGAACATCATTACCAGTCAATCAAAATCGCTTTAGACCAATTGTTTTCAACTGGGAACAATTTTGCCCCTAAGGAACATCTGGAAATATCTGGAGATATTTTTAATTACCAGGACTTGAGTGTCGGGGAGCAGGGCATACTACTGGTCAAGTAGAGAACTGAATATTCATATGTAGAACTCAGGACTGGAGATATAAATTTGGGATTCGCCAGTGTATTATTAAATTTAGGGACTGAAACAGATTACTTCACATGAAAAAGAGAAAAAGTCACATAAGCTCCGCTCTAGATTGTATTTTTCAAAAATGGTCATGACAATATTTCCCATCCCACTTACTCACATGCAATGTGACTCTCTAAGTGGAGTCTACGTTCCCTCCCCTTGAATTTGGGTGGGCTTGTGAGTTACAACCAAACAAATGTAGTGGAAGTGATACCACATGACTTCCAAGACAAGGTCAGAAAAGGAGACTCAGTTTTCCTCCTTGTTATTTAGAAAACTTGAATTTGGAGCCATGGGCAATGATGCAAAAAATTTAACTGCCCCGTAGCTGCCCTTCTGTGAAGAAGCCAAGTCACATGGAGATGCCATGTAGAGCTCTCCAAACACCAATCTCAGTTTTCATTGGTGGGAATCTGAGCACTGCAACCAAGGGGCAAAGGTGAAGCTGGGTCCAGTGTGATGGCCTTTAGATTTCACATCCAGCTCTCAGTACCCTACTTAATGACCAGCCTCAGCATCTGGAAGGAAACCAAGAGAAACAATTTTCCCTCTAATTATTCAGTTAATAATTAGGAAAAAATACTTTTCGAAAATCACCAAAGTCATCATCCATACACCTAGTATTGCTTCCGTTTGCTTAGTGGTGGTGGGAACTCAAGGATAGGAAGGAGGTTGTGTCTGGTGCTAACCTGTCTTACTGTCTGCTCACAATGTTCTCCGCTCTTAAAAAAAAAATTATCATGACATATCTATGAAGAAAATAGATTCATCATTAGTGCTATGTTTTTCTGTCATCTACCTGTCTCTTTCATTACCCGTCTTTAAATTATAAAGTCTCAGGTGCAAAGATGTTAATCTGTTTTATGCATTTCTATATCACCTAGAGCTATTACAGATGATCAGCTATTACATGCTTTTGGATGCTCAGGAAATCTTTAAATCTTTACGATTACTTCAGATTATTTGATGTTTATAATTATTATAAGCACATTCTTCTACAATGCTACTAGCATGGGATGAGAAATAAATTTCATGGGCCAGGAAGGTGCCTATTCATCTCATTTCTGTTCTGCCATATATTACACTAAATTATGAAACTCTCACGAAAAAAATTCAAAGGAGAACCATGAGTAATGTTGTTTGCTGCTAAGCCCTTGGGAGGCAGCATTGCAGAGTTTCATGTTATTATAAATGTTACTTTGTTCACTTAGCTCTTTGATTTGGAATAATCACTTATGAATTATTTCTCTAAAATAGAAGATAAATAATTTAATAGTGCCTTTAAAGTTATTTATATCATGTATAAGATTACTGCTATCCAATTGTATGACAGCATTTATAAAAGAGCATTTAGAAAAAACCAACAGTACTCAAAGGAAGAAATTATTTCAGAAGTAATCATGAATCTCAAGCTTCTGTTTCAACTTCCCATATAAATTGAATTTAATAATGGCCATTATGGGTCTTATAACATTTTCACTTCCAGATGCATGAATACAAATAGGGGCAGTTTCAGAAAAATTATATTGGATGAAAAAAAATGCAATAAATTTTCAAAGAAAAAGCCAAACTTCAAGCAAAATGTAAAACTCATAAATAAAGAAAATAAATTCCAGGCTGTTAACGAGCTTGTTTCTTCAGCACATGAGGAGTTCGGAGAGTTATAGGAAAGTCTGATTGGTTGAAATTGCTAAAGTCCCACCAGCTTGTCCAAGCCTCACACCTTCACTACCCTCCCCCAAAATAATTCTTGTCACTATTCAGGTTGTTTAGGCAATATGAGATATAAAGCAAATAGGAGGAAAGGTTATAAGAAAATAAAAATGTAATTCCATCACCCCTCATTTGCTTTCCTCCCATTCTAAAAGTATTGTCATTTCTTCCAGGATGATGTTGGGAAATAAATGAGATCTGAACAATAACATTAATTTATGCTAATTACTTCAAAGGAAATGTGTTTGCTGAATGTGGCTACACACACACAAATAATAGCAACACAAGCTAAAAATTTTTCAGACCACAACTTAATACGAAAAATTTAATTTCTTTTTTAATTCAAATATACTTGACTTACAATATTATATTAATTTCAGGTGTACAACAGAGTGATTCAATATTTTTATAAATTATATACCATAAAAGGTTATTATAAAATATTGACTATATTTCCTGTGCTGTAGATTACATACCTGTGACTTATTTATTTTATAACTAGTAGTTTGTACAAAAACATTTGATCTCACATACATCTTCTTCATAGAAGTACAATTTGATGTTGTTGTTCTATTTCTTAATGCATAACATCAAAATATGCGTTCTTTGGTCCTCAAAGACAGTTACCAATACACAAAAGAAATTCAGAGAATTTGGATGAAAGTAGTTTTTATCTTGAATTATCAAAATAATTTCATTTCTCCATGATCCAATTCATATCAATAAAAAATTTAATTTATTGGCAATATATCACACTATACACTAACATGTATTGTTTAAACCATGGCCTCAGCTACAAGGCAGAAATTATAATTTTCAGAACCTGAAAAATTTCATCCTTTCAAAATATATTATTTCACTCATCATTATTATAATATAAAATATCTTAGATTTATGTAGTTAAGTGTTTTAGCATGTCCAAACAACTTATACATACATATATGTATATATTTTATTTCATTGGATAGTGGAAAACCCTTTCAAGAAGTAAAGGATCTTGCCCAACAACATGTAACGAGTTTTGAATGCTAACTGACAATAGGACCCAAGTATCCTGGCAACCAATCAGTATCCTTGCATTGACTGGTGGAAGTTGTCACCCTGCTAGGGGAGAGGTTAATTCTTCACTTTAATCAGTTTAATGATTTATCAGTCATGGTTTAATAATTTTAATAATTTAAAAAAATTGAATCTATAGGCTCCTGAGAACTTGAGAGGAAACTGATCACAAGAGAACAAGTTCCCATACCAGACACTACTACAGAATGAGCCCAAATGACAAGAAAGAGAAAATGTACTTATGTGCTTTACTTTTACAGGATCTTCAAGTTCCATTTTACAGAAACTTGTGCTCAACAAAAATTGTGTTTAACACCTATAAATTGACTACAGTGAAAATTTTTTCACATTTTTCAAAGGAAGGAGCTCTTGGAACACAGAGGGGTACTGGCAGATAGCATCTCTCGCGACTTTAGCAAGGCTTTCAACTCGGCCTTGCATGATAGAGTCATCAACGAACTGGAAACACAGTCTGGGTCACACAAATGATCCAGAGCTGCACAGTTAATAAGCGGTTATCACTGGCTCAGTGTCAACCGGGTGGGAAATGAATAGAAAATCCCAAATGTAAATTTGTTTAACATTTGCCATCAATGACCTAGAGAAATGGAGAGCTTATTTAAGTTTGCAGCTGGATAAGATAAATGCCTTTCTGGCAGTAAAAAATCTCAAAAATGAAGAGAAGGCGTACAGTAGAATCGGAATTTCATCTATCTTTGATTAATTGGGGAAAAAATAGTGGAAAAAATCAAGATCGATAGAACTAAGAGCAACCGAGTGTCTTTGAGAAAATGTGATTATAATAATATAGAATAAAAGATTATGGCAATTGCTTGACCTTTTGCTGTCTGCTTCCATAAGCCAAGTTCACAGTGGGTGCACGCATCCACCACACATGGACACACACACACACACACACAGTATGACAAAAAGAAATAGAATTCAGATGGAAAAAATTGTTATGGGTATCTAGCATTTTATATAGAAACTTTCCTTTCCTTTAGTCAGACTCAGAAACTTCTAGTGAAAGAGTACTTTCCTTAAGTAGTGTTGTCCTTGTCCTTGTGTGTATGTATTTAGCACAGGCTATGTGCTTTTTGGGGTTGTACCGTTTCTGGAGTAAAAGTATGAAAGGTAGGGGAGGACATTGTTACTTTTTCTTTTAAAAAGACATTTAAAACATTAAGTGATGAGGCCAATGTTATGCAGTGAATAAGGTATACAACATGTTAAAAATAAAATTAAAAATTTGTTTAATGATATGTTTATGCTTCTCACTTGGACAATTCTGCCTTCTCTATTCAGACTTATTCTAAGACGGATCTTTGAAAATAATGCAAAATATTTGAAAATAACAAACCTCAAGCCATGAAATAGAACAAGTGATAGAGAAAACTAATCACATCATGCTGAAAACTTTTCTCTTTAAATCTGCAAATGCTAATAAATGAAGAGCATTTCATTGTCTATTGGCCTAACTCCTTTTTCCTAAGAATTTCCACAAAGATTTTAGGTGAAAAATTCCTGTAAATTGTGTGTAGTATCAGTTGAGACCATGGTAATATCCTGCAGTTCAGATGGAAAGGGCAAACGATAACTTCTTTTATTTTTAAAAAATCAATTTTTGCTTATGGGTGGGATTTTGCTATTTGAAGAGGGAGAGCAAAAGGACAATAATTTTTTTTTTATCTCTATCAGTCTCTGTCACAAACTAGGAGAAATATAACTTTTCTCTAAAACAGCATTCTCTTTATTCCCTCATCCAACACAAAGACCAGCACTGTGGATGTGCAAGAGTTTAAGAAAACAATGCAGAATTGATTGTCATTATATTTAATCACTTGGAAGGAGGAGTTTATATTTGTACACGGTTTCCATGGATTAGCCTACTTAAAAATTCACCCACTTACTTAGAAGTACCATATGTAATCTGTGATGAAACATTCCTTTGTCTTTGACCTTTTACATACCCTCATTTAAAAATAGATCTTATATAATGCTCTGTGCATGTGTGTGTGTGTCTCTGTGTATGTGAGTGAAGATATATATGATCTTCCTTGACTTACCATAGGCTTATGTCCTGATAAACTTATCATAAATTGAAAATATTGTGTAAGTGGAAAATGCATTTAATACACAACCTACCAAAGATCATAGCTGGGCATAGCCTACCTTAAACATGCTCAGAACACTTACTTTAGCCTATAGTTGGGCAAAAACATCTAACACAAAGCCTATTTTATAATAAAGTGTTGAGTATTTCATGTAATTTATTGAATATTCTACCGAAGGTGAAAAAACAGAATAGTTGTATGGGGACAGAATGGCTGCAAGTGTAGGGGTTGTTTACCCTCATGATCACGTGACTGACTGGGAGCTGCAGCTGCCCTGCTCAGTATCACGAGAGAGTATCATACTGCAAATCACTACCCCAGGAAAAGATCCAAACTCAAAATTCGAAGTACAATTTTCATTTATTTATTTATTTATTTATTTATTGGCTGCATTGGGTCTTCGTTGCTGGACGCGGGCTTTCTCTAGTTGCTGTGAGCAGGGGCTACACTTCGTTGTGGTGCACAGGCTTCTCATTGCAGTAGCTTCTCTTGTTGCAGAGCACAGGCTCTAGGCGTGCTGCCTTCAGTAGTTGTGGCACGTAGGCTCAATACTTGTGGCTCATGGGCTCTAGAGCACAGGCTCAGCGGTTGTGGCGCACGGGCATAGTTGCTCCGCGGCACGTGGAGTCTTCCCGGACCAGGGATTGAACCCGTGTCCCCTGCATTGGCAGGCAGATTCTTAACTACTGCACCACCAGGGAAGTCCCGAAGTAGAATTTCTACAGAAAGTGTATTGCTTTCACACCATGGTAAAGTCAAAAAAAAAAAAAAATCATAAGTCAAACTACTGGAAGTCTAGGACAGTCTGTATATACTAAACACATATGTGAAAGACAGGGATATCCCTTCATAAGAATTTTGTTTTCTTTCACATAAGTAGCCAAGCTCTGACTCCAAATCTTTGGTTGGGAGTCCAGAATTTAAACTTAAAGAATTTTGGCTTTTAGTAGGAATTTAACTTGGGTTTTAGTATTTTATCTGTGTAGTTCCACAGAAGAAATTAAGTGATTTTAGGACAAATGCAACTCATGGAAATTTATTAATTTTCACTGATTATTTCATGACAAATTTTCAGGGAAGACAGCAATGAAAATGTGTAAATACTGGGATTATCCTGAATCTTCTTTCATTTATTTTATTGAAGGATTTGCAAAAGATAAATGTTGTGAAGTATTTTTAAGAAAGCATGAAATGCCATATCACATCACAATAATTTTCTGTCTCTCATCAAACTATAGAAATAGAGAAATTGTCACACGTGCTAAAAATATGGTCCATTCATTTTCATGCCAAAAGCAATCACCCATAAAACCAGCTTTGAATATTAAATAGATTACATCTCTTACTGCAATTCAGTTGATAACTCTGCCACCCTTGATTTTCCTAAGTGCTTTTTTAATCCATGTCTAGCTCTACGAATAGCAACAATTTATGGTAAAAAGTTATGCCGGATTATGACAAAGAAATTAAAATTTCTCTCACTCAGGTTTCAAACTGAGTCCCCTTTACCCTTTGTATTAGTTCAGTAAGGCCGCCATAACAAAGTACCAAAAAACAGGTAGTTTAGGGACTTCCTATGTGGCGCAGTGGTTAATAATCCGCCTGCCAATGAAGGGGACACGGGTTCAATCCCTGCTCCACGAAGATCCCACATACTGTGGAACAACTAAGCCCATGTGCCACAACTATTGAGCCTGTGCTTTAGAGCCCATGAGCCACAACTACTGCAGCCCACGCACCTAGAGCCTGTGCTCCAAAACAAGAGAAGTCACAGCCATGAGGAGCCCGCGCATCACAACGAAGAGCAGCCCCACTCGCCGCAACTAGAGAAAGCCTGTGCACAGCAACAAAGACCCAACACAGCCAATAAATAAATGAATTTATAAAAAGAAAACAAAACAAAAAAAATAATGGGTTATTTAAACAACAGAAATGTATGGTTTCACAGTTCTGGAGGCTAGAAGTCTGAGATCGAGGTGTCAGCAGGGCTGGTTCCTTGAGGGCTGTGAGGGAAGAATCTGTCCCAGGCCTCTTTCCTTGGCATGTTCATGGCCATCTTCTCTCTGTGCCTCTTCACATGGCCTTCTCCCTGTATGTGTTTGTCTCCAAATTTCCGCTTTTTATAATGATACCACTCATACTGGATTAGGGGCTACCCTAATGACCTCATTTTAACTGGATTACCTCGCTAAAGACCCTTTCTCCAAATAAGATCACGCTGAGGTACTGGGACTTAGGCCTTCAACATATGGATTTGGTAGGGAGGTACACAACTCAACACAAGACACCAGTGTAAAACTTTATGTAGAAAATTCTTTATGCAAAAAAAAAAAAATATATATATATATATATCTCATCTGAGTAAAGAAACAACATCAGAACACATCTCTGCGAGTAGGACCAACTTGGGTAAAACAAAAGCACTAGGTCTGTGTGTGCAAGCCCAACATCCAGATTCACTCAAGTTTGTACCGGAGTTTAAAAAAAAAAATCCTGTATCAAATGTGGCTTAAACAAAAAGGACATGTATTGGTTCCTGTAACTGAAAAGTCTAGGGGTAGGAGTGATTTGGGGTATGTCTGGATTCAAACCTCAGGCAATGTCATCAGCATGATATTTTTTCTATATTACTCAGCTCTGCTTTATCTTGTTGGCTTCATCCTTTCAGATTTAAGTTCTGCAGGAAGAAATTTTCCACAATCATCTGCAAAATTCTCTTGGTATCTTACTGTCTCAGACTGGGTCACGCGCTCAAACTAAGCATAGAGGTCCGGAAAAGGCAAAGCTGTGAGTTCAGTCTGAACTCACAAACCACACTCCTAGAATCAGTGGTGGCGAAAATCCTAACTGGGTAGACTAAAAATGGGAGAAAAGTTGATCCCTAAATAAACATCAAAATATGTTACCAGAGGTGGGGTAATTAGATAGGAGATGCCAAAATCAACAAATATTCACCACAGAGGCTCAAGTGACAAACCCAGAAGTCAGTGGGTCAATTTGGGAATAGTATTTCCTTACCTATATAAGACCTCCCTGGATTTAACAAATGAGTTTTAAGGACCTATCTCAGAATTCTGATATAATGTTGAATGTGTCTGTAAAATGTATATCAGCTAAACCTCTGATTTTGCACGCAAAAACCCATGCCTACCAAACATCTGCAGAAGATATCAAATAACTGAAAACAATGGCTTTGATTTATGGAGTGTAAATAACCAATGTGACTCAAGAATGCAGAGGACTATAGACAACGGCCAGAAGAGAATAAGCTTAAGTAAAACTAAGAAAAAAAATTTTTCCCAAGTGGCGTTTTTTTTCTTTTTGTCTCTTGAGTAGTAGAGTATCCAATCACTACATCCACTGAAGAGAAATCAATACTTTATTCTCCAATAGGCTAAGAAAAAGGCAACTCTGAAAAATGTTATTTGAAGGCTGAAGTTACTGAATCTATCTCCTCTCAGTTCATTAAGACAGTGTCACAGATTAATAGAAATAATATTTATGGGTCCACACTCTTTTAGACCAATTAAACGAGTATGATGAATTATTGGCTGCAGGTCTTTCATTTCAACTCTTATTGTTCCTATATTTGTTGAATCATATTTAAGACCTAGGATCTGGAACATAATCAAGAGAATATATGTGTATATAGCTTGTTGGTTAGAGATGAACTACTTTCGTTCTAGCAGATTTTGTGATGTTGTTCCT
This sequence comes from Hippopotamus amphibius kiboko, assembly GCF_030028045.1. NCBI lineage: Eukaryota > Metazoa > Chordata > Mammalia > Artiodactyla > Hippopotamidae > Hippopotamus > Hippopotamus amphibius. The sequence continues at coordinate 83,978,983 of NC_080198.1, forward strand.
TAGTATTTATAGTTTTTCACTTTAAGGTCAAACAAATAGATCTTCTAGGTTGTCACCATCTTTGAATTTGTCTGTCTTGCTTTTTTTTTTTTTTTTTTGCCCAAAGATGGAAGCAAGCTGTAAGCCTAAGAAGCATTACCAGCTTTATCGTTTTTAAGCAAGAAAATTGGTCTGCATTACATACAAACATATATCATTGAAAATTACATTTTTTTCTTCTCTCTTTTCTGGACTGCACACGTCTCTCCCTCCCTTGCACACCTCTCTCCCTCCCCTTCCTTTTTTTATCCATCAAAGAAGTTTCAAGAAGAGGAGAAAGGATTATATCAGGCAAAAGAACACTTTGGATCCTACCTAATATGAAATGATTTCCAGTTACCAAGTTCCCTCCAATACACACCAAAGAACCAGCTGAAAGTGGTTAGGAAGTGTCAGCAATTTTAAATGTGTTACTAATTATTTCTGTACCTCATCAACAACTCAGCACTTTTATTCTTGGTAACCATGACTCTTCATCCATTCATCATTTTGATTAACATTTTCTGTTGTGGTTATTTTCATGAGAAAATTGACCCCGAAAAGGTTTTGGGTCCTGGATGTTATTCAGAGACCCACCTTCCAGCCACTTCTCTCTATCGCCATATCCTGCAGGTGCTCACACTGATCTCTGAGTTCAGTGGGAGGGCTGGAGCGTGAGGACAGTGTTGCTGAAAATCTAAGTCCGGCTCTGACGAGGCTGTTTTACAATGTGTCTTATAAGAACTGTACTTTGAGTACTATACTCTGAAATCTTTTCAACACTACACAAATGTGGGAAATAGGTACGCATTACCATATATAGAGAGAGATTTTAATTCTACCATTTTTACCATAAAGTCAGGGACTCCCATTGTATTCCTAAAAGCCAAACAGGACAGTGCTTAGACCACAGGGTGCATTCATAAATACTTGTTTAATAAACAAATAAAAGACAGAAAAGATGTTGCCAGACATATAGATCAAATACGATAAGGAAATATTTCACTATCTATGACAATGAATCCCCTCTAGAAAGGATGAATTATGTTACTAGAAGGTCATTGCTTAATTGAGCATTTTGATGAATGTCTAAATATGAGTTTGAGAGTATAAGCCAAGAAACATTCAATCATTTTCCAAAATATTGGGGGACCCTGCAGTGGAGAGGTAACCTGGATGAAGGTGCTCAGTACAGAGGGAGAGAGAAAACCCTGGATGGCAGTAGAGCCCTGAGAAACTTGGGAGAACAAGCATCACTAACACGGAGCTTTATAATGGTTTGCTCAACAATATGTCATGGTATAAACCCATCTTCTGCCTTCCCTACAAAATATTCAGTAACATTTACATCTTTCACTAATATGAGGATAATCTTTCGGGAGAACTTGAGAAGTCTGCAATTTTCTTGCCTTGCTAGATACCTTGTCACCAAATTCTTCACCTTCTTTCTTCACCTGCTCACAAGAAAACAGGATTATGAAAGTGTCAATCTTTGGGTGGGAATTTTTCAGAAATCATAGAAAGACTGATGGCTACACAAGTCCTCTTTGAGACCAGGGGCACCATTCAACTCTATCTAGATCAGATGGTGCAGGGAAACCAAACTGTCATCGAGCTTCCATGCTGCCCACTCAGAGTGGAAGAATGGAAGCCTCAAAGGGATAGGACTAAGATGCTCTTTGAATATATTTTGCACTGTGTGGCTTTCAGTTCCCCACCAACTATCACCTGATTACCATCAGACAGCTCTGAATATGACACCTTTCATCTGACTAAGCTCCTAATAAGTTATCAGTATTTATGATTATTATGGTACCTAGCATTTATTAAGGTCATGCAATGTGACAGTAATGGTGCTAAGACTGAACAAGTGTTATCTCATTTATGGGTATTTATCTATAATATTCCCCATGACATAGGAAATATTATGCCTGGAACAGTGTAATTGATGTATAAACACTCTTTCAATGAATGAATTAATGCTGATAGCTAGGTACTAGCTAGCTACTCAGCCCTTAGTATGTGCCAGACATTGTTCTAAGCTCTTTCCATAAACTAAATCAGTGAATCCTTAATACAATCCCATGGGGTAGATAATATTATTATTCTTATTTTTATGGCTCAGAGAAGTTAAAGACTTGCCTATAGCCATACAGTCTGGCTCCAAATTCCACACTCTTAACCACACAGTCTTCCAAATGAATTATCTAAGGAAAATTTGGAGAAATTAAATAACTTATCCAAGCTCACCCGTCAAGTGAGAGCAGACATGGGACTCAAACTCAGGCCTGCCTGTCCTCAAAATCCACACTCTTAGGTTTTACATGCAAAAGAAACCAAAAGCTTTAATTAACTCATAACTAAGTGGGTTCTCAAGGATCAGAGTCCAAATCTTCTTCAAGTCCCTCACAAATCTTGGAGACTCTGGATAAAACTTGACAGCCTAGAAGAGGCACCAACTGGGCAGCCAGAAGAAGGGGGAGTCAGAAGTACTAGTAATAGAAGTCAAAGACAACCGCTAAAGGGAGCATTATTTTTGATTAAACAGGCATATGGCACCTAATCAGGGCTGGCTTCATGGGCTCACAACCAGTACAGTCACATGGGGCTCTGTGCACAGAAAAGCCTGGCACTTGGAATTTAATACTCTGTAGACTCTGCCTTGAAATGACAACCCAGGAAAACAGGACTTAGAGAAGTTAAATAACTTTATTAAAGTCATCCACCAATTGAGATCATTTGAATTTGCCTTTTGTAAGTGAAATCTGGTGGGGAAGTGGAGCATGCAAAAGGTCTTGGTGCCTCACTCGGGTGTGCACACCTCCTGTGTTCTCTCCACCTTCCCACCGACCCAGGATGGCTTCTTGATCACCTAGGCTCTGCCCAGCCTCCTCGTTCTTGATCTACACTGTGAGTACTAGCACCCTAGCCTTGAGGGAGGGAAGGCTCAAAATGCAGAGAGGGTTGGGGTTGGACATCCTAGAGCAAGCAGATCAAGGCAGTGACTCTCTCTACCCTGGACTGGCAGCAACACACAACATTTAGTGGACAACTTGGCATGAGTTCCTTCACCCACTCCCAAGTCAGGTATCAAGCACATCCTAGAACGAAGGTTGTGATCCATGCGGGGTCATCAGTCCACCATATATTGGGACATGAGCCCATAGAAAGGAGAGGTTGACCTCCCTGATCCCATCCGGAGCCCAGCATTTTCGTTTTGTACTAGGTAACTCAAATTATCTAATCGTACCACCTCACCCCACCCCACCAGATCAACATAGACCTTTAACTACATGGTTGGAAACTGACTTTCAACTCCATTATCACCTACCTTAGCGCTAAAATAGGTAGAAGAGTAGAAAAATAAATTTATAATTAGATCTGCAAATTAAAAGAGAGCAACCAGAATTCCATTATTTTACAACAGCCATATTTCCATGGTAATGCTTAATCTTGCTAGTTTATGTGAATATACAATTTGTTTTTACTCACTTTCAAAGTTCTTCAGAAAGATCTCTAAACTAGCAGTCAGGAAAAAATTGTTCTAGTCCCAATACTGCCATTAACTTGCTATGTGAGATTGAAGAAGTCTATTACTCCTCTGTCTTTCAGATTCTTTGACTATAAAATGAAATAGATTATGATTTCTGAGTTACTTCCAACTCTAAGGTCTACAGTTTTGATTCCTGCATTTTCACTCTTCAGATAACTCATACAAACTCAATAGCCACCCATAGGTTTATGTCTCAAAAGTTGTAGTAATAATTACAGTTGTTGGTACTTACCAGGATAAATGCATTATTTCCTTCAATCACCAAGATTTTTTAAGAAAAAAAAAACCTGGCTACTCTTGAATTCATTTCTGGATAAACAACTATTCATATTCTTATGTTTTTCCTTAAGTTAATTTTGGTAAATTAGATTTGTTTAGGAAGCAGTCAATTTTGCTAAATTTTCTAATTTTTTGCCATAAAATTGTTTGCAATATCCTCTTACGTGTTTATGTCTACAGCGCATGTAGTGATGTCCCCTATTCATTTCTGTGGTTGATTGTTTATGCCTTCTCTTTTCTTTTATTAATAAGTCTAGATGGAAGTTTACCAGTTTTATTTTACTAACTACTTTATGATTGTTCTCTATTTTTTCATTTTCTTAACAAAGCTAACAGAGTAGTTGGAAATAAAGAGATAAGGTCAAGGAGGTAGCAGTGGGAGGCAGGGGGTAAGTCCTGTAAGGACTTAGCATTCTAGTCTAAATGAAATAGAAAGCTATCATATGGTTTTGAGCAGAGGTGAGATATGATTTGACATATGGTGTAAAGGATTTTTTTGTTAGAAACACTATAATTAGGACACTGTAAAAATAGGTAGATCAATCAAGAGCATATTGTATTAATTCAATCAGGAGATGCTGATGTCTTCCATCAGGATAATAGCAGTAGAAGTGATAAAAAGAAAATAGATTTTGGATGTACTTTAGAGGTAGGGCCAACATAATTTACTGAAGTATTGGATGTGGAATATGAGAGTCAGAGAAAAGTCAAGGATTACACCTGAGCAACTGAAAAATGGAGTTGTCATCAACCAAGCAGCTTTGTTTTTTTGTTTGTTTGTTTGACAGTGTGAGGAGTTTCAGAAGCTCTGTTTTGAACACACTGATTTTGAAAAGTCTGTTAGATGTGTAAGTGGAAACGTTAAGTAGCCAATTGAAGAGAGATTGAGCTGAAGATATAAATGTGGGAGGCATTAACATACAGATATTATTTAAAGCTTTAAAATCAGATGACAACACAGTTCATCGAGGGAGTGAATGTAAAGAGAGAAAAGAAGAAAACTAAAGATGGAGTTCTAGGGCACTCTCCAACTCTAAAATGTGAGAAAGAGGAGAAGGAACCAGTGAAGAAGACAGAGAAGAATGGACCAGCAAAGCAGAAGGGAAATCAAGAGAATGTGATGTCCTGGAAGTCAAAGGCAGGTATATATTAAAAAGAAGGGAAAAATCAACTGTGTAAATATTACTGATGGGTCAAGGAAGATGAAGACTGAAAACAGACTTTTTGATTTAGCAGAATGGAGGTCATTGGTTACTTTGGTTGGGTGGAATGAAAGCCTGATTAATCAGCGTGGGTTACGAGAGAATGGGAGAAATGGAATTGAAGACAGGAGTATAGACAACTCCTTCAAGGAGCTTTGTTGCAAAGGGGGCAAAGAAAAGGTGGTAGATGGGAGGACAACTGGATCAATAATAGTTTGTTGTTGTTTTGTTGTTGTTTTAGATGGCAGAAATAACAGTATGTTTGTATGCTGTGGTGACTAATTCAGTAGAGCGCATATTTGATGTAAGAAGCAGAGAGGAGACGTTGCTGGAGCATTAAGTAGGTGAGAAGGGATAGCATCTCCTACACAAGTGAAGGGATGGGCTTTCAATAAAAGCACAGATATTTCATTGAAGTGGGAAGGCAGAATATGGGAATATAATTCTGATGAGCAGACATGGTGTTGGGAATCTGGGGACGTTCTCTTCTGATTGTTCTAAAGGTCTCATTAAAAAAGAAAAAAGATCCTATGCTAAGTTTGCAGATGGGGGGAAGAAGTGTTAGAATTTTGAAAAGAAAGAAAGGCATGAAAGAGTCATCTAGGCATGTGGGTGCGTGAATGGACCACCTACAGCCAGTACATTTGCTTGGTAACATTAAATGTAAAGTGATACCTGGTAGTGTTGGGAGTTGTGAATGGTAGTGGGTTTCGGGTTTTTTTCATCCCCTTACACTTTAGGAAAAGATAAGTTGACTTGAACAACCTTCTTTCGCCCTGGGAAAATTAACAGATGTTTGAAATGGTTTTAAAATATATTTTTTTAAGTTAAAAAACACCCTGGAAAATACCAAATATCTGTAACTTATCAATACCAACTTTTGATGTGATAAGTATACCTTAAACTTATGTGTGTTTAACTGGGTTACATAGGTTCTTATCTTTTGTTAAAATACATATACTCAGTGGACCAATATAATATTAAAGTATGTATATATTATATAAATATATATAGCTAAATCTCCAAAAAATGTTTTTTAAGTGATACCATTCAATGTGGTTGTGTGTCATGTTTTGCATCAACCGTGTTCAATGAAATCAGTACAAGTGGAGAGAAGCAGAAACTTGGATTTAACTATAGTTTCACCAAGCCAACTACAGTGAAGCCCAAGAGGGCAAAATTGTCAAGGGGATATACGAGTGATTTATATCAATTGCCCATGGAATTCAAGTGATTAAGGAGGAGAGTGACGACATCATGGGAATGCAGGACATTGAAATGTTGGTAGGAGCAATGGATTGGAGGTCACGGCAGCATAGAAGAATTGTATGTTTTGCTCTGAAAATTCCTTCATGCCTTGCCAACTTGTTTATGCTTTAAGAATTTCTTTAAAATTTATCCAGCATTTTTCAGTTGAGCGGTTTCTCCAAATGATCCTAGCCCATCTATCACCAGAAATAGAATCTCCTCTTAGCTTTTAAACTTGTATTTACTTATTTACTTATTTATTTATTTTTTCTTCCCCTCAAACATCCATCCAAATACAATAGTCTGCTGACTTCACTCTACCATTTCTTTCCCTCTCCATCACCCAATACAGGTATTCAGCAGCTCACATTAAGATTATTGCCACAGCCTCCTAATTAGTTTCTTTTTGAATCCATTTTATGGCTATTAGAATAAGGGTCTTTCCCCCCAATATTATTTTGCTTATTGGTTAGCATACAGACAACTGAACATTGAAGAATGAAATTATTTGCTATCTTCAATCTTCAAAACTCAGTCTGGTACATAATTATTTTTAAACATGAAAGTGTCCCCCATAGGCATTCTGATGTCTTTAATAGTTTGCATTGTGTGTTTTTCTTGCAAAAATGTGCATTGTTTGTTGTTTTTTACTGATTTCACTCAGAATTTTGAGTTTTGACTTTAAGATCCATCCAGGTTATTGAGTACAGATCTAGTCCATTGTTTCACATAGTTACTTAACACTTCACAGTGAGCAACTATGCACATTTTATCTATCACTTTCCAAGGGACAGACACCCCACTTGCCTGCTAGTCCCCACCACTATAAATGATACTGTACCATATGATCATTTCTTTAGCATACATACTATCCCCAGGACTAAAATTATTGGGTCATAGATGTAGATATAATCATATTTGGAGAGACGACTTTCAGAATGGCGATTATAGTTTACTTCTCACCGGAAGGTACGAGGGTCTCACATCCCTGACCGTACATGGCATCCTTCAGGTTGCCAACTTAATTGGTATAAAATGATATTGCTTTACTGTTTTATTTGGGTTTTTTCTGATTATAAATTAATTGAGCAACTCAATATATGTATTGGGCGTGAGGGTTTTCAATTTTGTACATTGCCTGTTCATATTCTTTATTTTCTGGCTGTCTTTTTCTTGTTAATTTACAACCATTCCTTACATATTCTGGACAGTTTTCTTTTTAAAATATTAATATCAAGAACATATGGATTATCCCATTCTGTTAGCTCTTAACTTTGCCCTTGGTATCCTTCATTAATCAAAAATCGTTAATTTTATATAGCCAAATTTATCAATATTTGCCTTAAACTTTGTCCTTTTGAAGTTTTAAGAAATAATTCCCTATCTCTAGCTCACAGGTATTTATTTACCTGTGCTTTCTTCTGTTAACTTTATAGTTTTACTCTTCACATCTAGAGTCTGCTTTTGAATACTTTGTTAGTTAGCAATCCAGTTTATTTTTCTATAACTGATAAACATAGTTTCCCGACAACACCTCCTATGTTCTTTTCCTCTCAGTTTGAGATGGCACCTTTATTCTAAATTAAGTGTACATGCACACTCACACATGATTCTCTCTGTGATTTCTATTCCAATTGGTCAATTTTCTTTGTTCTTATAACAATTTCTCATTTTCTGATAGAGTAAGCAAGGCACCCTCATCATACACAAACCCTTTATTCTTCTTAAATTTGACTTTGTGAACAGTGATTCTTCCTGGTACATGCAAAATACAGCTGCTATTTTGATTGGAATGATATTTATAGATTAATTCAAATTTATAGGTTAAGTCAAGAAGTGTGTGGTATTTTCACAATGTCAAATCATCCCAACCAGGAGCATGAAGTGTCAATTTATAAAGATCATCATTTAAGTCCTTTTATTACAGTCTCAAATTTTCCACACACAAAAAAAGGTTCTTGATTAAATTAATTTAGATACCTCATAGACCTTGTTGCTACTTTGAATTGTATTTTCTAGATTACATGTTGTCTCTCCACCAGCATCTCATTCAGTATTCTTAAGAAACAGACATTAACAGGTGTCTCAACTCCAGTACAGCTGATTTGAATACAGTAGAATGTTGCCCTGGCAGAATAGCTCAGCCTGGAAAATATGTCAGATTAATAGATCAACAAACTGTATTTGGAAAAATACACTTTATAGTTGTCGCATACACCTCTCGTTCCCTACATTTGGATGTGGACATCCAATGGTCCAGTGAAAGAGAAAAAAAACTCAAGTTTTAATTTTAAATAAGATATGATCATGTCTGTAGTCTAAGGAGAAGTAGCCATGGGAAAGAGAGAGTATAAAGACACCAAAATAGCATGAGGAAGTCTGAGGAGGAGAGAATGGAGGCTCGGAGGTAAAAAGGTGAAGTAAGTTCTTGAGAACAGGAGAGAAGAACTCTCTCACAGCTTCAGTTCACAGATGTTTACTGAATGTTAGCAACGCAACAGGCCCTGTACCCAATCCTGAAGGAATGGGGATCAAGAAGACAGTCACAATCTGTGTCCTCATGGAGCCTGGAAGATCATGGGCGAGCCAGACATTGAGCAAGTGAATATGAGAACATAAGCGGAGGTACAATCTTAGAGAGAAGTAGGGACATGTCCTCCTGTAAGATGGGCGGAGCAAGATGTTATGAGATTCTGAAGTAAGGTGAGGAAGGACTTTAGGGAAGTCATGGATCACAGCTTTTGGTCATCTCAAAACTAAAAAGTAAAGATATCTGCTAAGAATGAAGGAAACCAATTCATAACTGGTGCCATAGGAAGAGGGCAAATTTTAAATTACAATGCCAAGAACAAACATGGGTGAGCTGAAACAGGACCAGTTGAAACAGTAGAACATAACAGTGTGATCCCAGGACCTCATTCAAATTGTCTGGGATGCTTCTTAAATGTGTTTCCTACACAGGCCCTATCAGAGACCAACTAAACTAGAGTCCCTGGTGGTGGGCCAAGGAGCTATATTTTTATCAAGTTATTCAGGAAATTTCTGTGAACCCCAGATGTCAAGAAGCACTGATACAATTGGACTGATCCCTACTTGTTTTGAGTTTCTCTGTCAAGGTTCAGCAATAAATTTCATAATTTTAAATCCTTTATAAAGAATTTATATTTGATACTTTCAACTGAATCTTTAAGGTTATACTTTCCTTCCTTCACCCCAATATTGTATCTATTATTGTTTCTATATTTGTATAGAATGTATCTATTATTTGTTTTCTTTAAATTGTTGCAAATTAGAAGGAATAAGAAGCTAATTTTTTCATCAGTGGCTGTAAATGATTTCATGTTTACAAAGTATTTTTTTCTTTCCAAAGGGAAAAATACCTATTTTAGAAAGAGTAAAAAATGTATTCCATGAATGAAGATTGACAGGCACTACCAAATAGTATACTTTTTAAGTCTTAGCTACATTTATAGTTTTCAAATCTAGTTCTTTCTACATCCACATTTTCTTAATATCTACCTTCAAGTGAAATCTAGGAAACCGAAGTTTATTAAATTTAGGCTATACTAAGCAACTGACAGTTGAAAGTTAATTGAGTGCAGGAAACATCAAGAAAGAAAAGGTTAAGTCCCTAAATAAAATCCTCAAATTTCACAGTTTCACATGCCAAACAAAATAGATAATGTAGTAAAGATCTATAGGTAATATTCTCCTAGAAAATTATTGTTTCTAATGATTAATATCCACCTTTTCCTAAAGTAACATCTGTTATAAAAAAGTAAACAATCTGATATATAGGTATATATCAAATATAGATATACAGATATATTCCTATTGAAACATGAGTTCCAAAACTTTTATAAATTTGTTCATGTTGAAAGCGAGGGGAATTCAAAAGTTTGATAAAACTATTAAATAAAATTTATAGAAAACCTTGGTTCATTAAACTGTTCACCAAAATATTTTCTTTTTTTATTGTTGCACTCTAAACTTTAACTGCAATCATAATTTCTCTGGAATATACTACATATTCAAGGTTTATCATCACCAGTCAATCTAGAGTTCTTGAAAATAACACCCACTAAAAGAAATGGTCTTTAACATTTGCCATTAGGACATACTGCAAAAAAGTATTTCTGTAGAGCAGAATAATAGAGAAAACCATATTCTAATATTTTAATTTAAAGCTATATCATTCATTGTGAATAACTGTCATAGTACATCTACATATTAATTTGTCAAGGAATATATTTTAAATGATAGATTTTTTTTTTCTGGCAGCACGGCATGGCTTGCAGAATTTTAATTCCCTGACCAGAGATGGAACTCACACTGTCGGCAGTGAAAGCACAGAGTCCTAATCACTGGACAACAAAGGAATTCCCATAAATGATAGGTTTTCTAATATCCTAAAGGTATACTGGACTCTGGTCTCCCTAGACATAATTTATGTTGGTTTTTTAAACTACTTATAGCCAATCCAAAACTGAGAGACTTAAGTATCTAAAATAAAAATTTTAATCCTAAAGTTTCTCAAGAGATAGACCACAGCCACAAAGAATTTTTTCCTCTCAAGCTGCTTCTCTATAGATCAGCACTTCATAAATAAAAGAAAACATGTATAGCAGATTTAATCACTTTTATGTAATCATTCCAGTAAAATGAGTGATTATTTCTCATTCAGTGAGTCTCCTTGTCAATTCACTTGACAGACACAAACATTAAAGACCATAGGAATTATAAATTAACAATAACAGTTTATACTTAGTGTTCTTTACTATGTGTCAGGCATTGTCCTAATTAATCCTCTATTCTGTACACAGCAAGAGGAGTGGTCCTACTACTGCCCCAGTGGAATCATGCCTCTGTTCTGTTCAGACCCTACAATCACTTCCCAACTCACTCAGCCTAACAGTCAGCATCCTCCCTCTGGCCTACTAGGCCCTACACAATCTGTGCAAAGGATGTTCTCCTTTGCTGCCTCCTTGCCATTCTTCCAACGTGCCAGTCATAATCCGCTTTAGGGTCTTCTCAATTGCTGTCCCCTTTGCCTAGAAACACTCATATCCAGATATCTGCATGGTCGCCCCCCACTTCCTTCAGATCTTTATTCCTAGGTCACCTTCTCAGGAACATCTTCCCTGTCTGCCTTGTCTAAATTTGCATAACTCCCCCCAACACTGCCAATCGCCCTGCCTGCTTCATTTTTTGCTCGCGTACTTTATATTTTTCTTCCTTATTTTCTGTCTCCCCCCTAGAATATAAGTTCCACGAGGGCAGAGATTTTGTATGTTTTGTTCACTGCCATGGCCTCAGTGCCTAGAAAAGTATGTGGCACATAGTAGGTGCTCAGTAAACGTTTATTGAATTAATGAAAGAAGAAATTAAACTTTCCCACTTATTCGTGAAGCAAATAGAGGACCATGGGCTTGTGTAATGGAGAAATTTAAAGTATGGAAGCATTAAACATTAATAATAGGACAGCTTTGACAGAAGTCTCCTGCTTTAGCTACTACTTCTTACCAAAGTGAGAGCTCCGGGGGACGCCATCTCTTTTCTGTCCCTCGGTTCCTGACCCACTTTAGATGCTTAATAAATATTAGCTGCACACTCTTTGGCCCAATCTTCTAACTTTGTGACAGAGTTGCATTTCAGCTTTTGATGAATCTGTAACATTTTATAGCAACCCAATCACTCTCAAAACTGGATTTCTCTTCTCTGGTTTGACCAAATCTAGACTGGAATATTTCTTGACATAAAAATTACAAGGCTGAAAAGCGCAAAAACTGTGACTGTGCGCATAAATCAGCACCAAGAGCAGCCTCCTCACCCTTGCGGCATCTAAGTCATGGCAGTGGCCCAGGATCACAGCTCTCCACAAGAAGCTGACAAACGCAGAAGGTGGGCTGTGGCAACCCGCCCTCTGTGAGGGGCGGAGGGAGCACGTCTCGGGTCTTGTTGTCCGCATCAAACGCCACCTGCCCCCACTTTGTTCTGCCGTGCCTTTCTGTGTGCCCGCGCTGGCTCCACTCACCTTCACAGCCACCTGTTCGGGCTCAGCTGTGTTCCGTGACTGGTGATGGCCACAACTGGAGAATTCCAGTCCCTAGCCTGCCAAGGATGATGGAAAGTTTGGGGCTATCAATCAGTAGACTCCTAATAAGGACGCATTAAATATGCTTTAAAGAGTGCCCAGGCTGGTGTGCTGCCAGTGTTGTCACCATGCCTGCTGAGCATGGCACAGAGCAAAGTTTATGGGCTTTGGGGTTGGACAGACTTGAGTTCAAATTCCAGATCAGAGTTTTTTTAAATAGTTCATACTTCTTGAGAACTTACTATGTACAAGGCACTAAACCAAGCACTTCATACATGTAAATCAGTTGATACTCATATTATTATTCCCATTTTCACAGATGAGGAAACTGAGGCTTACTAATGTGCCCCAAGCCACAAAGCCAATAAATGGCAAAGCAGGGACTTGACCCCTAATTTTTCAAATCCATTCTCTCAACCACTGTTTTACACTATGTGGGTGTGAGAAAGGAAATTAACTTTATCAGCTCTTGAGAATTTAAATAAAAAAAAAAAGGCCATGAATACCTAAGAACATAATGACTGCTCATTAAATGTGAAAAGTCCATTTTTAAATGTGATGATATTTGAAGAGTTATGGTTAATTATTCTATGTGTTAATGGATTGCTTCACATATTTAAGGAAGAATTACTACTTTTATAGATATACACAAAAGTATTTACAGATGGAATGATATTATGTCCGAATTTGCTTCAAAATAATCCAGTGGGGTAGGGGATAGAGATGAAACAAGATTGTCGTGATAATTACTGAAGTTGTGGGACTTCCTAGGTGGCACAGTGGTTAAGAATCCGCCTGCCAATGCAGGGGACATGGGTTCAATCCCTGCTCCAGGAAGATCCCACATGCCTCGAAGCCACAACTATGAGCCTGTGCTCTAAAGCCCATGAGCCACAAATAGTGAGCCCATGTGCTGCAACTACGGAAGCCCCCACACCTAGAGCCCATGCTCCACAACAAGAGAAGCCGGAGCACCACAGTGAAGAGTAGCCCCACCCCCCACCCTGCTCTCTGAAACTAGAGAAAGCCTGTGAGCAGCAACGAAGCCCCGATGCAGCCAATAAATAAATAAATAATAAATAAATTTATTAAAAAAAAATTACTGAAGTTGTGATGAGTACACTGGGGATTATAGTTCTGTTCATTCTACTTTTATTCTATTTGGAGATAATAAAAAGTGTTTTTAACATACTGCCTTAAAATAATGTAAAGAAAAGTGTGTGTGTGTATGTGCATATACACAGAGAAAGAGGCTTGTTTTTCTAAAAAGAGTCTCTGTAAATGGGAAATAAGCCATTCTGTGTCTTATGAATGAAACTGATCTTTAGATATATGGTTTCTTAAATGAAAAGTTGTTCCAATATAAGGCAATGATTTATCTGTAGCCACATTTAAAAAGTGAAGCCTGCAGTACCATTAGTTATGTTGAAATTGCTCAAAATCAGAACTGTCTCCTCTGGAGTACATCCCTGGGTTTAAATGGTGACTAAATGAAGAAAGTAGGTGTTTTCTGCTTCACACGCAAAGCATTAAAATCTGATCAACTGCAATAAGCAGCTCTCCTTGCTGCGGGGGCGGCGTGAGAGTAGAGAACGAACTGCGGCAGGCGGAGTCATGGCAGGACAGGCATTTAGAAAGTTTCTTCCCCTTTTTGACTGAGTATTAGTTGAAAGAAGTGTCTCCGAAACTGTAACCAAAGGAGGCATTATGCTTCCAGAAAAATCACAAGGAAAAGTATTGCAAGCAACGGTAGTAGCTTTTGGATCAGGCTCTAAAGGAAAGGGTGGAGAGATTCAACCAGTTAGCGTGAAAGTTGGAGATAAAGTTCTTCTCCCAGAATATGGAGGCACCAAAGTAGTTCTAGACGACAAGGATTATTTCTTATTTAGAGATGGTGACATTCTTGGAAAATATGTCGACTGAAATATGTCTCTATTGAAGTGGCATCATGTGAAGCTGCCCATTCCACTGAAGTTCTGAAATCTTTCATCATGTAAATAATTCCATGTTTCTCTTTTGTAATAAACTAATGATATGCAAACTAATGACATCCAGTGTCTCTGAAATTTAGTTTTCACTGTACTGATATAAACATTTCCAAATAAAAATATATAAATGAAAAAAAAACTGCAATAAGCAGAAGTTTTGAGTTTTCTGGCCAATAATTTATTTTAAAGGTGCAAAATACTGGGAATATTTTCCCCCAAAACATCTTTGAGGATACTGAATTGGAAAAATATCAAGAAAGTATGAGTTTAATAATGGCAACAGAAGATTAAATTTCATTCATGCACTTCCTGTTTTTTTTTTTTTTTATAAAAACCTAAAAGCACATAATATGGGCTTTGTATTATTGGATTTTTCATCCAAAGAATTAAGTGATATTAGACACCCAAAATTTGCAAGAAGGCTCACTTGGTGAATTTACTAGGGATGCGACCTATGTCTTCAATTTTAATATGAAAATGTAAGCAGTTATTTGGAGATGGAAGATAAAACATCCATTCTAAGGAAAACAAAAACAACAGTAAAGTTCTATATGGTGAAGTGGACATCAGGTAGAAATTTAAGATATCAGTCCCCCAAACTTTTTATCTGTTAGGAAAATATTTGCTGGTCTTTGTTCTAGTCACCAGCAAGAAAGACACTGGTAGTGATCAAGTTTTCAATATTCTAAATTCTTCTTTGTTCGAAAAACAATTTGTTGTTTTAACATAAATAACTTATTCAACCATGACAAAAAGGGAGAAAATTAAGTTGCAGTCAATTAAGTAAATACTCAAAATTCTTTTGAGTATGTATCCATAGAGTCAGAATCTAAACTTTTGGCATAAAGGCAAGAATGACAACATCCAGTCTGTTCCATTCAATGTTTTTGGTAAGTCACAGTAAGAGAGAGCAATTTTCATTTTCTTCAGCCAGCATTTTTTAAAAGAGATGACACACATTCTTAAAAAAGAAATTTTGATCTCAGGGAAAAAATTCATTGTGAATTTTACAATTAAAAGTAACACATAAGGGAGAAAATGTATAGTCTTGAATAGCTATATTACTTATTCTTTATTTTCCCACCACAATAACCATCAACCAAACCAGAAAAAGAAAATTATAGTTCCCCAGAAAGAGTGTCAGACTTACAGATAGAAGCTCCAATTTTCAATCCCAGTTTTGTCTCATACCTGTGTAAGTTCACTAACCATCAGTTTCCTCATCTACAAAATGATGATAACGAGACTTCAGAGCTGGGAAAGTTAAACTTAAATTAAACATACAGTTAAAGACCTAAATGAAACAAAAGAAAATCCATAATTACTCTTCACATGTGTATATACATGCATATACATATATAAAAGAAAAACACTTATTAATGTGTGATCTAAAGACATGCATGTTTTATTTAGGGCACAGCACGTTGTATTTAGCAACAGGACCCTATGCTGTTCCTAATGGGAGCAGAGAGGAAGTGTTCTGTGGGAAAAGATGATCTTCCGGAGGACTTTTATCACATGAATTAAAGGTTACTTCATTAGTTTGGGCAAAATTTGTTTTAATATTTGTACCACTTAATCCTGATGATTTGCCTCATGCATTTCTACCAAATCAAACTTTGATTTTCATTTGGGGGTGTTCACGCGTTGATCATCTTTTCTTTGCTCAGTAAATCAAACAGCAGTCAAATCTTCATGCTTTGAGAATTATAGAGAGTCATTCTTTAAAAATGACACTCAAAGAAAGCTTATCCTGTAACACTGGTTTTTATTTTAGTGATAATTTTCTTCAAGCCGAAATCAAAGTCAGGTCTCTGTTTTCTTCTCTATCACGTTCTTTTCCTGTTGCCTGTAATTTAGTCTCTCAGAAACAAATAATTGAGACTAGAAAGGAAAAAGGAACAGAGAAAGATGGGAAAAAACAATTACAGTGTAAGATTGAAACATAAAGAAGAATTAATATGATAACTTAGAAATAGGAGGATTATAAGCAAAAATAAGTGATTTTAACATGACTAATCTTTATTATTAAGCAAAAATCTTGTGTTAAGTGAGAATTTAAAAACCTATTCTGTCAGTTTCATTAGTGTAATGGAAAAATCCAATAAAAGTGAAGTATCAATATTTTGCACAAAAATTCCTATAAATAAGAAATTTGGAACTTCAACTTGTCAGTATTTTAACGACCTTTTATTTTTTAATTCTACAACATATCTGGAATTTCACTAGGTCAATTTTTCTTAAAGTGTAACTTCATAAGCACTTGCATGAA
This sequence comes from Hippopotamus amphibius kiboko, assembly GCF_030028045.1. NCBI lineage: Eukaryota > Metazoa > Chordata > Mammalia > Artiodactyla > Hippopotamidae > Hippopotamus > Hippopotamus amphibius. Next base: position 83,995,637 of record NC_080198.1, read on the forward strand.
TTTGCACAGATGCTTGAAAATGTGCAATGAGACATTTCCACGATGCATTTAAATCACTTCTCTATCTGCCTGTTAAGATGACAGAATAAGACAATGACTCTTGATAGTCTCGATAAAAATTGAATAATGGTGTATTATTGACATCTTCATTCAATACACCCCTCCCACCTAGAAAAAAGATGCTTTCAGAAATGCATTTGGCAAACTTGATATTGTTCTTGTAGATCACGATGCTTTAGGAGCATGACTTCTCTGAGGAAACACTAGATCTTGTAACAGAAGTATCTTTAAATCTTTTAGATAGCCAGTCCACAGGGAAAGGTTTAAGAAAGGATCAAAGCTTGTCCTTTCAGCTTGAATTATTCCATTACAGCTGAATGTGACATAATTACAAAAGATGTTGGATGTGGAATCTCATCAGGATTATCTGACACTCATCTTTGTTGAAAAAGTCTCCCCAGCTGTTGCTCTGATCGCCCAAATGTGACAGGAGTACAGAGTACAAAAGTACTTGTAAGTGACCACTGCTTGGGGTGAGCTTAGTTTCCTTAGGCCATTTTGTGACTTTCCACAAATATCAATAGTATGGAAAAACAGAAAGCATTGTTCCAAATATAGTCCCATTTTCATCTGTAAAGCAGCTTAGAAAACATAAAAAAGCAGCAGCGGCGGTGGCGGCGGCAGCAGCGGTGCTAGTGAGGGGCTTATCTTTGGGCACATTTTTGTTCAGTGCAGCCGAACTCATTTAACTAAAAACATTTCAATCAGAAATGATCGTTTTGCACTCCTATGCAAGTGTGCGTGTGTTCTTATTTGTTTATACAATCTCATCTTAATTCAGCGCTCCCCTGTCTTGATGCCTGGTAATACCTTTGCTGGTGGAAATTCTTGTTATTGGGGATGACTCAGAAAGAGCGTTTATGACCCGCAAAATGAAATAAGCTGAATAAATATTTAATTTCCTACTATGTTTAACAACTTCTGGCCATCGGCAAATCACATTTAAAAATTTTAAAAGGTGTGTTTTGGGCAAGCATTTGCCAAAGTTTCTTTTTTAAATATCATTACAGGAGTTCAATTGTACGATATAACATCAAACATAAAATGTTGAATAATTACTCATTCCAAAGGATTTGAGAGAAGCAAAAAAAAAAAAACAACTTCTCTTTCCTTCCCTGTCATGGATTACATTTTCTTCATACATTATTAATGAAGTTAAACTACTAGTAACATGCCAAATGTGCTGCAGAGGAGATTTGAGCCTAATCCAGCACAAAACAGGCCCAGTCACATCATGATAGAAAAAAAGAACAAATGTCAACAGTTTCACACTGGGACTAGATTAAGCAGACCGTACTTACTGATTTCTTACACAGGGATTATCTCACTTTTAGTGCTATGAGAAGGAAGGCCACACTTCTCTTATATTAACACAGAATTGCACCTGAGGAAAAAAAAACATGGAGGGACGATGCTTTCCCACTCCCACTCAGCCCCGTGGCCATGGAATCTCGATTTATTAAATACCACAGACTTAAGCCATTGTTTGGATAATGGGCTACATAAAAATGTCTAATCGTGATATACAAGTATTAATACCTTAGAGATCAAATATAATATTGCTTCTCATTGAACTCTGATGAGATCGTGCTTAAAATAACTGGTGTTTATTGTTTACCCTTCTACTTGCTAGGTTCAAAAAGCTCCATGGCTTAGATCATGGCTGGATTCCTTACAGGCAATATTAATGTTGAAAGAGTTTAAGATTTTTTTCCCCTTTAATCTCTGGAGGCTAAGGCTTGCAGCCCTTACGTAAGCAAGCTCCATTGACTTCAGTGAGAGTTTAGCAGTTGCATAAATATCACAGGACCTGGCTCCCATTCTTCATTGTTAGTCTTGCTCAAAGGGTACATATTCACTGAAAGTGTAGTTTCCAGACTTTTGATTATCTGTGTAGACAAGATTATGTCTACTAGTCATGTCAAGAGCATGCACTATTAAATTAGGCTATGAAAAAAAATTAAATTTATTTATTCATTATACTTCAGAATACAGACATCACTGTGTCCTCAAAAAACTATGACTGCCATTGAATCCAAAGAGTGTTCCCATTGCTTCAATGTCCACAAAATTTTCTAATGCTTTTGTACTAAATCACTTCCCAAATGTACCTTTTTAAAAAACTTGATCCTTAGGAAATGTTTCAGGGAACTTAATCTCAAGAGGAATTTTATCTTCAGAGAAATTTTTTCTTAAGATGTACTTCCGTTTGGCTCATAAACTATTTGTTAATTTACCTTGGCTCTTATTCCAACTATTTAGTATAGTGGCTCAGAAACTAATTGTTCATTTAATGGGTGAAACACTTAGTCATTTGGGGATTTTTGCTTATATATGATACCAAACAATTGTTCATCATCTTCTTTGTATGCAATTCTGAAAGAACTGTCTAGAAAATTCTGGCAATAAAAAAAAAAGAATGAGTAAAAGAAGCTTGAGAAATAGAAAAAAGAATGGGTAAGTCCCATTAGCTTGACTTACCAAAATAGCAGGTACAATTTACAACCATACTCTCACTGTGGACCCCCAGAAAAAAAGAATAGGAAACCTTGGAGAGAAATTTTTTTCCAAGTTAACAAATATTTCCAAATTCTTTTCTCCACTAATTTTGATTTAAAATTTTTCTTTGATATGATTTTTTTTGGCAGTTCATAATTCTATCTATGCCTCTGGATGAGTATTCATTTTAAAAGAAAAAGTTGCACAAATCTTGCTAAAAAAGCAAATAATTAATCTCTGGTACACCTTGAATTCTACACTATATAGGGTCAGATACAGACATATCTGTTCAGAATCCTATTTCCATAAAACAAGAAACATTTAAAGCATAATCATAATTTATCTCATTTCTATCTACCAACACAATCAAATGGGTAACGGTGATGCTACCAGTGAGGTTCTGTGTGACTTTCTGTATCATGCAGCAAGTAGAAAAACAGAACACTTAAATCCAGGTCTTCTGACTACAGAAGACGTTTTTTCTTTCCTTTTTTCTTTCACATTAAGGCAAACATTCTGTTAATGTTGCTATATGTTAACCCAAAAAATAAAGTAAAAGAATTTCCAACCATTGGAAAGAACTTAGAAATATATTTGCATCCTCTTTCACTAATACTTGTTTTAGTGTTTCCAAAAGCATGCTACAGAGACCACTGTGGGCATGTGATAGGACTTTAGACAGTATCCAACCAATATTTTCATTTTAATAGTTTAATATTTATTTTTCAAGAAAACTTCTATTTATGGGAAATATTTTAGTTTTCTAATTTATAGTTGTAATTCAAAGATTCCATTCTAAGGATGTTAATTTAATTCTAAAAAGTGCTTCTCTCTAAAAATATTAATTATTATCATAAGTGGCACAAGACTATGGCAAAATATGAAGACAAAATGGGAATGACTGGGGTTTGGAAAATGCTGATTTGTGGATTCTTCCCTGTGACCGGGGTGAATACAAAGAAGAACAAGGCACGCTTGTTCTTGTGTGCTAACTTGCTAACTTCAGAAATGTGCAGTCGTGTGATAATTTTCACATACATTATGAGAAATTAACAGTGCTATTAGAAAAGAAGAAATATCTAAAATCAACAACCTAAGCTCCCACTTTAGGTGTCTGGAAGTATCTTGTCTGCTAGAATAAGGTCTTTCAGAAAATAGAAGCAGAGAGGATACTTCCAAATATAATACATTCTGAGGTCAGCATTACCCTAATACCAAAACCAGACAAAGACATAACCAGAAAGGAACACAATAGACCAATATTTCTCATGAGCATAAATGCAAAATTCTCAGCAAAATATTATCAAACTGAATTCAACAAAGACAGTGTTACGTACTTTCATCTGACTGATACACTTGTGAATACGTACAACTAACACAATGGAGGAATTTTAACTACTCTGATAATATATGTAGTAACAGGAGAGAGAAAGGGGAAATGTCTTCTGGTTGGAGGATGGGAAAACTTGCTTGGAAGGTGGCATTTATGAGGAATGGATCTGGACTTTGAAGGTCAGAGTATGGGAAGGGGAAGTCAAGTGGAAGAAATCTTGTGGATAAATTTCTGGAGGATAAGATAAAGGGCATGAGGTGGGAACAGTGTACAGGAGCACGGGCATTTGTAATGGAAACTAACACTGGAAAGATAAATTATGGCTGGATTGTAGAAGACCACAAATGCAAGCCCAGGATCCTGGACTTGATTTTGACAGCAGTATCTCTATTGCGCCTGAAATCTTTTCAGATAGAAAAAGTCACAATCAGAGCTGAACTCTAGACAGGTCAGGCTTACAGAGGTGCACTGAGGACAGAGGAAATAGGTGGAGGGTTTGCAATTTTCTGGTTAAGAAGAAATAAGGAGCTAAATTAAAACAGGGTCAGAGATGATGGAAGTGAACTGAGGAGAATGAGAAACATTTTTGTGGTATAGTTAACAAAACCTAGTCATTGATTAGATGTGGGAGAAAAGTGAGAGGCAGAATCTGAAGAACATGAATGAGTGAAAATGAAAATCCCATTGAGCCAGAGAGGTTTTGTGGAATGAGACAAATGGAGATGAAGACCTTGAATTTGAATTTTGCAAAGGGTTGCTATTAAGCTTTACCATGATTATAATATCAGGGTGAACTGATTCAGGGTACTTGCTCCTTAGATCAGGGAAATAACCATTTTGATTAGAAGGACACAGTATAAATTGTGCTAAGCTCCAAAATGATATAATAGAATAATATCTCATTAAGATTATACAATCTTAATTAAAAGAACGTGTAATTTCAAACAACTGTGCTGTTACAAAAGTGAGCAAACAACCTATTGTTCTCATATAAAAATATTTGGATGACCTAAAGTTACTTAATCCAACATGGAGAACATATGGTTCTCTATCTTTTGAATGATTTAGATATTGGTATAAAAAGAAGTAAATATTTGAGGAAAGTACACAACATTTCTTGAGATCAAGAATGGTGAACAAACTAAAAGTTTCCCAAACTTTAACTCAAATCCTTTTAGTATAATGATCTTATACTCTTCAGAAGGTAACACTGTATAGTTTTTGACTATATGCATTAATAACATGTAAACAGTCAAAAAGATAGTCAATTTTGAGGAATACACATTAGAAAATGAAAAGCCACAACGGATTACCTGCAAAACAAACCCAAGGTTAATGGCTAAACCAGGGCAACTGAGATGAATTTTCAGAAACTCAGACATCTAATATCTACACCCTCCAGAAAAACAATAATAATGGGCAAAGAAAGGCAAACAAATGAAGGCTCTAGCTTCCTCTTATCTCTCAATATATGGACTTAGCCCTCAGGACACCCACACCAGCTTTGCACTTCCTCAAATCAATGCTGTAAGCAAAATGGTATTTCCTCTTATCCTGTGTCCTGGCTCTTGAATGACTAAGTCTAAAGTTGTTTCTACAGAGTCTTCCTCTCAGCTTGAAGTCAAATCCCCTCTAAAGCATTAACAGCTAAAGTCTTGGTATTTAGTCCCAGAGATATTTGCTTTAGGGTGGGGGCTTCAAAGTTCAAAAGATAACTCTGGCAACTACTGTTAGGTTACTGCAAGTGCTGTGAAACACCATATTTTGTCTGTTTTTGCACACCATTTGATTTTCAGTACCTATCACAGAGCTTGGCATGCAGTAGCTTCTCAATTAATAATAACTAAACAGATAAATTAATTACTCTCTAATGATTTAATTTTAAGGACACTATCAAGGGCATTTGGGGCCTGAAGGGGCTGCTCTTCAAATCATACCTTACTCAAAAGTCCAGTCTAGATTGGGAACAGGAACACCTGGTACCAGCAGAGTATCATTAATACAAACTCACAGCTACCAAACAAGGAATTCAAGGTCAAGATAAATTAAAGAGTTCAACAATAACATTATTTGTGGAAAACAAGTATGAAGAAAATGTCTTTAAAGAGAAAAACAGGATAAACAAGAGAGAAACAGGGGAGGAAAAACCTTAAACTCCCTGTCTTTAGTTTAAAGAGGAAAACAGGTTTTCAGATGTGATCAGAGATATATAGGAGGTGGGGGAGGGATAAATTAGGAGTTTGGGATTAAAAGATGCACACTATTTTATATAAAATAGATAACCAACAAGGACTTACTGTATAGCACAGGGGACTATACTCAATATCTTGCACTGACTTTCAAAGGAAAAGAATCTAAAAAAGAATATGTATATACAGTTCACTTTGCTATACACCTGAAACTAACACAACATTGTAAATCAACTATATTTCAATAAAGATTTTTAAAGAACTATGTAGAGAGTTGTCCTTTGATGATTCTGCACTAATGCTATTTCTTGCATCTACAAAAATGGCCAGATGGATACACCCTACAGGCTTTTATACACATGTCCTGTTCCTGAATGAAGACTACCTTCACTGCCTCTATAGTCTATTGCTTAGGAAATCCTAACCTTAACCTTCTCATTGAACACGGTCTTTTTGCCTAAGTGGCAAGCAATAATAGCTATGGTATCCAGTCACTGTACCCAGAAAAGGTCAGCCTGTTCTTTGTCTCCAACAGGTGTACTGGACCCCTGAGTGTCCATCCTCATGTGACTGGCACCAGTACAATTAGCATGCTTTCAGGGATGCTTGCAGAGTGACTATGTTCTAATAGCTTACTGTAGCATTCTGTGTGACTGTATCTGTTAATAATACCATGGGAAATTAGTAGTCCTCTTTCCTAAGCATTTTCCTACCACTGACCATAAGCTGAGAAACAGAAACAAATATGCAGAGATAAAAATCCAAGCTGAACGCTGTAATAACCATACATTCAACTTCTCCTTGAAATGAGTTTTCCCTTTGAGTGTTTCCATGAGGGTTGAATCTGACAACTTTAGCTGACTACATCATTGTGCTAATGAGGTCAAAGTTGCTCTCAATTCAATTCCCACATAGTCCAATTAATTTTGATCTGTTCTATTACCAAGGTCCCAACCTAACTGTATTGCCTGGGTAACAAATAGGTGTAGTTCATGAAAAGGAGAACCAAGGAATAATGAATAATCATCCAATCATCATTCTATTGAAAAGTAACTTTCATTTTTTATATGGAGATTTGTGTATGGAATAAAATGAATATGTGACCTTACATGTGAAATTGGGTTCACCTGCTTATGTGTGCTCTGTTTAATAGCTCATCATTTGTAAATACTGAAGGTAGACTCAGAGTCTCTTAATGCTAAGTGAAAGTGACCAGTCCTTTTCACAAATGGACATCAATAAGAGCAAAGCTCAAAACATAAATATTAACAAATCATAAATATATAGAAGAAGATATACCAGTAAACCACATTCCTTTATATTCATAGGCGAATTTTACACAATCCAAAATTTTAGTTTCAGCCTGGCTACATGCTTCACATACCTTTGATGTCTTCAACTGGTGCATGCCCAGGAAATATAAATTCCTTTTAATCTTAGCCTAAAATAACCATAATTAAATATGGTGCCAAACTATGTTGGCTAAGTAAGGGTGACTTTAAGGATGATATGCAATAGTTTTTCCTAAAAGTAGTGCTTAAATTGTGATGATTCATAATTACTTCTACATGGTGCACAGGTGAACATTTTTCATTTCGATAGTGATGCCCTTGTTTTGTTATAAATAGAAAGATGCAACCTAAAACATCAAACCTTGATTTCCCAGGTGTTATTGTTAATATAAAGTTTAAAATACACACATATTAACAAAATTTATGCAGAAATACTGCAAAAATCTTGAAACTGGGGTGTGAATGAAGTTTTGGAAATGGATAAATGTTCTCAAAACAAAAGACCTGAAATAAAAGCTATGATATTGAAAAATATGTATTTAGAAATTGCATTCCTATTTTTACAAAAGGAAAAGTTGATCTCAGGAACATCAATTAATACAATTGATTTTTACTTATTATTTAGCATACAAAGCAGCTTCTATCACACCTTTTTACCTGTATGCCACCAAATCAGTTCACCACAGAATGGACACAAAACTCAAAGGAATCAACAGTGCACATGGAAAGAATTTTGACTATATTTTCTTTCCAGCAAAGAGAATAGCTATCTGCATGAAATCACCCACAGGATGACTCTTAAATGTACCCACCAGCTACAGTACCCACCAGCTACAGTTCTGGTCCACACACAGGTATTGGTTAAAAAAAAACAAGAAAAGAAAAAAAACAAAACCTCCACCTTGTAGGCTTTGCCTCATAAAATCCCAAGTAACTGCACTAGAAGAACACCCAGGTTCTCTGCCACAAAAGGGGCCTGTAATAAGTGGCCTAAAGCCAAAATATGGTTTAACTATCTGTCTTTTTTCACACCGTGCTCTTAGCTTAACATTTCAGGCATAAGAGAGATGTGAAAATGCTTCAAGATAGATAAAAGCTTGGCCTGCTGGAGAAATTCAAGAGGACTGTGTGATGGAAGACGGAGAGTGAGGGATGGGTACCCCGGGACGGTGCTCCACAGGGAGGCAGGGACAGGGTCACGCAAGCCCTGAAAGGCTACTGGAATGTGTTTAGATTTTAATCTGAGTGCAATAGGAAGTTACAGAAGAGTATGAAGCCAGAGAATGAAATGATCCTATTTTCATACATAAAGATATTTCTGGATACTGCATGGAGAATTACTGCAGGAGGTGAAAGGCCAGAGGGGCAGGGGAGAGATTGGTCAGAGGCTGTTCAATTCTTTCAGTAGTAAGTTACAGTGGCCTGGGCCAGAGTGGTAGCAAAGGAGATGGAGAGAATTGGATGGCAAGTAAGGTAGGAGAGGAACGCAGGCTGATTTCTAGACTTCCGGTGGATTTTATGGATGGTGAAAACCAGGATAGCGTGGGATCATAGAATCCAGGAGAGTTTCAACAGCAGGAAATGGTGAACAGTGTCAAATGCTACCCCGGGAGGAGTAAGGAGCGTCACCCAGCCCTTCGCAAGAGTAGTTTCAGCAGAACGGCAAAGGGCAGAGCCAGATTGCAGAAGGTCAAAGAACAAAAAGAAGATGAGGAAGCAAACACAGAGTGTATACACAGCACTTTTTTAAAGTTTGTTTATGCAATGGAGTTGGGTGGGGGAGGGGAATATGCAGTCAGGAGAGGTTTTTATTGCTTACTTTTGTGTTTTAAGATAAATTGGCTGGGGGCTTCCCTGATGGCGCAGTGGTTAAGAATCCGCCTGCCAATGCAGGGGACACAGGATCAGTCTCTGCTCCAGGAAGATCCCACATGCCTCGGAGCAACTATGCCTGTGTGCCACAACTACTGAGCCTGCACTCTAGATCCCACGAGCCACAACTGCTGAGCCCATGTGCCACAACTACAGAAGCCTGCGCACCTAGAACCCGTGCTCTGCAACAAGAGAAGCCACTGCAATGAGAAGCCCACACACGGCAACGAAGAGTAGCCCGAGCTCGCTGCAGCTAGAGAAAACTGGTGCACAGCAATGAAGACCCAATGCAGCCAAAAATAAAACAAATAATAAAATGAATTTTTTTAAAAAAAGTATCAAGGGGATTAAAGAAAAAAGATTTGGAGGGAAAATACTTGGAGATTTAAAAAAAAAAAAAAAAGATAAATTGGCTGAATGGATTGGGGGTTGTTGTTGCTGCCCCAGTCTTCCCAGTACATTCATTTCCGCTTTCTGGATCTGGTCCTCACTCACACTCACAAGCATCCAGTTCATCTACAAGCAGATAATCTTCTCTAGAGAAAACACAAGACCCATCAATAAACATCTACTTGACCTCCCCACTTCGCAGTATATTTTCCAGATAGATTATTTGGTTAATTGAAAAGAATTTCAATTTTTAATTTATTTGACAAATTAAGTTGATTTATATTGAAAAATCAGTTTACTTATTATCGGAAACTTCTCTCACCAAAGTAAAGTATCTTCCCACCATATTTTAGGTTAGAAATAGACCAAGGAATTAAGAAAAGATTAATAAGGCCTTTGTTTTAGTCAAATGCACTGTTTTAGTTTGCCAGGACTGTTGTAACAAAGTACTACAAACTGGGTCACACTAGAAATCTATTGTCTCAACTTTCTGGAGGCCAGGAAGTCTGAGATCAAGGTGTCAGCATGATTAACAGCTTCTGAAGATTGTGAGAGAAACTGCCCCATGCCTCTCTCTTAGCTTCTGGTGCTTTGTGCCTGTCTTTGGTGTTCTTTGCCTTGAAGATGCTTCATCAGTTCTCTGCCTTCATGCTCACATAATACTCTCCCTGTGTGTGGGTATCTGTGTTCAAACTTCCCCCTTTTATCAGATCCAGTCATTTTGGATTATGGCCCACCATAATAACCTCACATTAGTTTGATTACCTTTAAAAAGACCTTATTTCCAAATGAGGTCACATTCTCAGGGACTGAAGCTTAGAACTTCTATGAATCTTTTTGGGAGGACACAATTCAACCCAAAAAAATGTACTAAATCAAAAATAATCTTTCTTTTTCTTAGTGAAAGGGGAAAAATCACTCTTTGTGAGAGATACCTTTAGATTCATGGCATTTGCCCTGTTTTTGATCCTGTAGTCCTTATTCAGGCAGACTTGTATATGTTCAAGAACGAAAAGATGTACACTATTGGGAGCAAAACCTCACAGGTGTTATTTTTGTGGTTTGAAATTCAGAATAACTAATCATAATCTTCATTTTGCAAATGATAACTTATAATAATGGCTTTCTTAAAGTATGAACAGTTTTTGAATAGACAGGTATTTTATTTTCATGATATATGTAGTTCTCTGGAATTTGGGGTTGAATTGTACAGAGATCTAAATGTAACAAAGATGAACCATTTTCTCATGGTAACATCCTGGTAATGAATTCTTTATTGTGTAGAGAAGCTATTTTTTATTCTATCAGAAAGCTTTGTAATTAATTTGTTCAAAAATAAAAAAAAAAAAGGTGAAGTTTCATACAAGGGCCACGATGCTTTGAAGCAGGAAGCATGGGAGAAGAAGGATTGAGCCTGAGAGCCTAAAGAGAGGAAAAAGGGAAAAGCCAAGCAGCTGGATGTAAACCTGGGCTCTGTGCCAAGAACTGGTCCTATAAGGAGCCCCCAGAGGTAAGAATCACAAAGGGACTTTTCAGGTCTAATATTTATTGTTAATCATTTTCTAGGCTGTATATTATCTCCCTTCATAACCTCAGACCTTCAGTAAAAGTCCATATATACAAGCTTGGGTCAGTGGAACTTTGGGTGAGTACAGGAATTGAGGTGTCCAGCATGTGACAACAGAGTGCAGAAAAGTAACAGTAGCACAAAGATAAGGTGTAGATTGGGGGTTGAGAGTTTGGTGAAAATAGGTGATTAGCCAGAGGTGACCAAACACAGCATAAACTTCACCAAAAAACTCTAAACATATTGTAAGGGATGATGTGATTCCCTCCATTCTTTAGATAGGGTCCATGTCACTTTTATTTATCTCTGAAAGTAAGCTGGAGGACTCTGGGGATATCTAGGCAGCTGACACTTGACCTACCTAAGCGTAACAGTGTCCAGTTTCTGGCACCTAATGGGATCTGAATAAATCTTGGTGGTGGTGGTTGTTTTTTGGGTGTTTTTGTTTTGGTTTTTTGGTTTTTTGTGTTTTTTTTTTTTAATTTAACAATCCTGCAGAAATACAGAATGGGAAAAATTTCACTTACAAGTAGTTTACATGAAAAAGATTAAGGGATTTTTGTTGGTGAAAAGATCAATATTAGTCAACAATGTTCCCCAAGAAAATAATGAAATCTTGAGCTGCATTAATAGAAGTAGAGTTTCCAGAAGCAGGGAAATGTTATCTTCATTGAATCTTCCTGAGTTTAATCATATTTATGTTCAGTTCTGAACACTTAAAAAAGACATTGACAAAAGGGAATAAACATAGATGAGGGCAACGAGGAGAGTGATGGATCTGGAAGCCATGTCAAATATAAAACAAGTAGAGATATTTTCGTATGTTAACCTTAAAATGAAAAGAAGCCTTAGAAAATACATAACATTTGTTCACATATTTGTAGAGTTATCATATAGAAGAGTGTGGTAGGAAGAATAACGGTCCCCCAAAAAGTCTACATCCTAATCCTCGTAAACATGTTACCTTACATGGCAAAAGTGACTTTGCAGATATGATTAAGGATCTTGAAATAGGGAGATTATCCTGAATTATCCAGATGGGTCTAATGTCATCACAAGATTTCTTAAAAGGTGGAAGAGGAAGACACAAGATCAGAGTGAGAGAAGGAGAGTTGACTACAAAAGCAAAGGTCGGAGTGAGGTGGGGCCATGAGCTAAGGAATGTGGGCAGCCTCTAGAAGCTAGAAAAGGCAAGGAAATGGATTCTGTCTCAAAGCCTCCAGAAGGAACACAGCTCTGCCAGCCCATTTTATACTTCTGACCTCCAGAACTGTAAAATAATGAATTTGTGTTGTTTTAAATCACTAAATTTGTGGTCATTTTTCTTACAGCAGCAATAGGAAACTGGAAAGAGGTAAACAGTCTAAATAGTGCTAAATAGCAGAAAGAATACAAGTAGATGAGAGTCACGGGATAAAGTTTCGGTTCAATGCAAAATCCCAGTCTAACAGCACCAGAGGTGGAAAAGATTGACCTGTACAGAGCCTTGTACATGGACGTTAATCACCAACACTAAGTGTCCATGAGTCAGGGCAAACCTTGGGTCCAGAAGGACATGTCTGCTCCAGCCAGACATAGGAATGAGAAAGTAAGACAGAAAAAACAGGGAATGAAAAATATTAACACATTCCTGGGAGACTGAAAGCAAATGGATGAGTGCCCATTAGTATATCAACTGATTCATGTGACTGTGGGGTATTGGGAGGTATAGATTGATGGATAAATCTCTGTATTTGGAAAAACTCTCAGTAGACACATAGAAAACTAAACAAACTAAACAAAAAACATTTTTTATTTAAGGAAATAGTAATTCCAGAGGAAAATACTGTTCATGACAGGATGCACTATCATAGTACATGACTAGTTCACTTAGGTGAACAGTATCTACAAAGCCATAATAATGACAATGCTGAATAGTGACTTAACCAAAACTGTGATGAATATCAGGAAAGGAAGTGTGGGGTAGTTGTAAAAAGTTAAGTCCTCAACAAGGACCAGACAGGGCATCCCTATTGCCTGTGAAATTGGTGCAAAAAATGAGCTGCATTAAACATTAAAGTCCAGCTGGACCCACATATATCAGGGAAAAATAAATCAGAACTCAAAGCCAGAATCTGAGCTTCTAGTACTAGGACCACCATCAGGGAGAGAAACATGTTTTCCTAACCACAAAAAACTGGGAATTGGTTTTCCAGAATCTTCTCTTAAAGAAGAGGCATGAAAAACTTAGGGAAGCAAAGGACCTTGCAGCATGTGCACAGCAAATTTTAACTCTCCATCCATTTCAAGTAAGCCCATCCATTTCATCACTCCAGATTTCCTTCCAAAATGGAAAGCATCCATTCACCTTTCTCTAAGCTACTAAGAAAACAGCCTATGTGTATACTTTTCCCTATGAAGTCTATAGAAATCACTGGTCTGTTTCTTACCAGAAGAACTGTCAGAGGTCTGAGGAGTCCAACCAGGACAAGGTAAGGTAGGGTATGATGTGACATTTTCAAATAGGTGAGTGAAAGGGAGCAAGGAACTGAGAAGGAAGCAAAGGAGAAGAAAGGGAGGGGTAGAGTTCACCTAAGTGAATGCAGAAGAAGAGAAACAGGAGAAAGAAATTTATCAATAGGACGGTCTGCAGGAAATCTTGCATTCATGTGTCTTTTGACTCTCAGCTTCTTTATTTTGATATAAAATTTCCCTTGTTTCTTTTTTATTTTGTGTTGAGATGACATAGGAATTCCTTATTGTGCACTAAAGTGACATTTAAAATTCCTTACTTATATAAATAAGTCTACTAAAGATTTATACCAACACCACTTGATTACTTTGCAATAAATTACTTTTGTAATATGATTAAGGTTGGGTGTTTCTTTTTCTCAAATGTTCTGTGTTTCATAGGCAGTAGAGTCCTAAGGATATACCACCTTTTACTAAACTGATTTCTGAAAGACAATAGATTCATAGAGGTTGAGATATATGGGATTAATATCTATTCTTGATCATTGACCGCTTTCTTTGTAATTCAGTTTTGGAAGAAAATGCACCACTGCCCAAACCAAGAGATTTGAATACTTCTTCCAATTTTAACACTATTCTTATAGGCAAAATGCTATAAAATAGAAAGGATCTTGGGTAAAGAAAAGAGAACTAGACTTTTGCAGGTCCCAAGTTATATCCAAATCGGTCTTTGTAGTGCATTTGGTATAAAGAGATCTTTTTGTTATCAAATCACACCTTTTCGGGAACATAAGTGATATATGGAGATGGAAAACTCACATGTAGTTTCAGTACAGGGATAGATATTTAAAACAAAAGCATATCTCTATATTGCTTTCCATTTTGGTTAAACCATCCATTTCTTATCTTAAGTCCCTAATTTAGATCTCTTCAGAATGATTGATGTTCTATTTTTGTTCTCTAAAAGCAGCTGAAATTAGGAGGTTCAAATTTAGTCTAGTCTCCCAATCTTGACAAAGCACCTGGAAACAAGTGGCCTTTCAATATGTGCTATTGAAATGAATTGAAAAAAAAAAAAAGAGTAGTAAATCCAAAAAAAAAAAAAAGAGTAGTAAAATACCAAAACCTGAAAGGGAATCATTTTGCCAATCTCGCTACTTTAAAAAAAATGAAGAAAGTTTTCAATATCGAAAAGCGCACCTGTCAAAGTGAATTTACTGCAGCTAAAGAAGACAGACAAATTTAACCTCTTAAGTCTTTCCTACCTTGTTCCTGTGAGGGAATTTTTTAATTAAAGAAAATGGTAAAAAAAAAAATCAGTTACAGGAAACCAAAATTACAAACACATTTTATCTCATGAATAAAGCAATTTAATATTAATAATATTGTGAAGTAAAATTTAAAAGGAATTTAAAATAAAAAAAAGAACAGATTAAATATTCCAACTAGTCTCTAAAATGTTATCCCAAGGAATAAACAACTGAATGGAAATAGCAAGTGATTAAAAGCTAGAAAATGGAAGCACTTACTAGCTAGAATTGCTTAATTAACAATACCTCATTACCTCCTTCCTGTCATATGAGGTCACACTAACCTAAAAGACAACTGTGTCAGACATTGGATATTTTATTCCTGACCCATTAAAAACTATTAGCCAAAATACATATCACTAGTTGAAAAAGAGAAAATCTAGGCAAATGTAATTAAAATGACTTTATTATTTTTAACTGCACATTCATTATAAATTTTAAAACTGCCACCTAGTTTACCCACATAAGACACTATTTTGGCATTTCAAATTAAAAAAATATATTAACCTTCGTTAAATTGGAAATTACACATGCAGTAGAAAGACCACCCATGCCAGCCCTGGGAATTGATACCTTTCTGATCTGTTTTACATGTGTGTGATGAAGGATGCAGTTCAGCTGTTGTCCTGATTTCATTCTTGGATGTCTTCCCCTTGGGCAGCATAGTGACTGTTTTCCACTGGTTATTCATGTGTTGTATTGATTGACACCCTGAACTAAATTATTAGATCCTTTTTAAATACATGGGTTTCCTGTGGAAAAAAATAACTTTTAGAGACTACGAGTAATGTGTTTTCTACAGTTAATATATATGCTTCACAGTGAATGAAATAAGCTTTCTTTTGTAAAGACATCTATACAAAAACTCAGGGATGCAAGCTAGGCTTCAGTATCTGATGTAATTATCTTTTTGACAATTACGTGTAATAATAGTCACCAAACTCAGCCTAAGTTAACTATATATGCTCCTTTTTTTTAATACTATTTGTCTCTATATTCTGGAACATGTTATAAATGCTTCTGTAATTGTTCTTGTGCCAAAGGAGCTAGTTTTTCTCCCAATATCTGGTTCTCTTCTTCATGGACATGGAAAGACTATATTTCAGAGCCTTCCTTGTTTCTAGATATATCTAGGTAGCTACACTTTCATTCAATGAACAAGTGTCATACAACATTGTGGGGGACCATCCTTAAATGATAGGTAATGCATACTCTTTAACCTTTTTGTTTTCTCTTCCTCCTTACTGCTAGCTAGCATATGGACATGATGACTGGAGCTGGAGCATCTATCTGGAGCCATGGGGTGACCTTGGTAATGGAGCTACATATGAAAGAGCAATCCCATAGAAGGTGCTGGATCCCTGAGGACTTTGTGGAACAGACTTACATATCAGCATTAAACTACTTATCTATAAAACCTTTCCCTACCCAAGAAATAAATTTTAGTTTTATTTAAGACACTATATTTTGGGTCTCTGTTACTCTCAGTAAAATCTAATCTTAAATAATAATGTCCAATGGCAATAGAGAACTAAAGAAAGAAATGACTTAACCGTGGAGCTTTAAATGCCCTTTCTTTAAGAAGATGTGTATGCCTAAAAATCTTTTCATTTAGAGAATGATAGTGTAAGAGTAGCAAATATAATAGCTACTATTATTGAGGGAGAGGAAAACCGATGCATAGGAAAACTGAGATTCAGAAAGATTATGTAACATACACAAAGTCTCATGATCAGTAAGAGGTCAAGATAAAGAAGACTAGACCAAAGAAATTAAATCACCAGGTCAGATGGTCCACGGTACCACATCTGCCATAATCCTCAGAGAATAGAGTGCCACACAGTATTTCTCAGACACACCCCTACTCTGCTGATGGATACTGAGGTAAGCAGGGTGGCATTGCTCTTTCCTCTGAGATTAAAATGATGTTGCTTACAGGTTAGTTCCCACCAGTTCAGTAGAGTCTCCATCCCCGAGAGATATTCATAAAATATTACTGCTTACTTCCTGAAGCTAGCAGTTGCAAATAATTTTTCTCTGCCACAGAACAAAAATTAAACTACAATCCTTAAAATGTTTTGCATTTTGCAATTCACAAAGAGAATTCTTATGAAATAACTTGTTTCACCCACAGTCACCTTATAATACATGCAAAACAGGTATGATCCCCATCTTAAAGATGCAAAAAATTAAACATCAGAGAAATTAAGTGACTTAAGCAATGCCACATAGTTATTAAAAGATGGGGCCAAAATTCAAAATGCATCTTTACATGTTTATTATTCCTTCGAGCACATCAAAGGAGTTCCATGACTTTTGAAACCATTCTTTATCTCATCAATAAATCCAAAGCAATGATCATGCATATTGATACCATACCTAGGACTAGATTCCCCCCAAACAAAAACTAATCTCTATAGTTAATCAAGAGGTTCTGGAAGTTTCATTATCTCTTTCAGGTTAATAAGATGGTAATCAATGCATCACAATTTCAAATAGCTTTAAATCAGTCCTGGGGATTAGCATTAATTTTGCATTCAGTCACCTTGGTTATATAACATTGGGGGGAAACCGTGAAAACATCTTGCAATCAATGAATATCCAAATTTGGAAAATAAAACATAAAACCCTAGAGCTGGAGAAATTCTTGGGCATCATCTAGTACAGCTCCCTCACCAATGGGAAAAGTTATCCTGCAGTATTAGGTTTGCTAGAAGTCATACTACTGGTGAAAATAAGGACAAGAATTGGAACCCAGATCTCTTGGGTCTAAGTTTTGTGTTGTTTGTACAACAACTTGCTACTTCCTAACACATATTTGGCAAGCAAGTTGACGGAGCAATTATTCTTACACTAAGAGGATTTCTCAGGTATGTTTTCTATCTTTCTTTCTTTGGGTCTCTCTTTCTCTCTCTCTCCCTCTTTTTTTTAGATGTTTTCTTTCAATAAAGAGCTCTATTATTACATTTAGGATGTGCTTCAATTTACAACAATTAATGTTGAATAGTACTTTTTATAGGCTGGTAAGACTCATGTTATATGGGATTGAAGCTGGAGAATGGGATCCCTCTGTAGCCAGTCATGAGTTAACGACGCAATTAACCACCATATTCATGACACAAAGATAATGGAACAAAAAATGAAATGCTTAGATTTGCTAAGTCACTGTCAAGTTCACTTCAGCTGTCCACACGAAACCTAAGGTTCTGAGGTTATATGACTGACATTGTTTTACAGTTTGTAATTGCCTGTACAGTCCTCTCAGTATCCTTGGGGGACTGGTTTCAGGACCCCCAAGGATATAAAAATCTGTTGATGCTCGAGTCTCGTATAAAAAATGATGTAGTATCTGCATATAACCTACACACATCCTTCTGTATATTTTAAATCACCTTTAGATTACTTATAATACCTAATACAATGTAAATGCTATATAAATAGTTGCCAGCATGTGTGGTAAATTCTAGCTTTGCCTTTGGGAACTTTCTGGAATTTTTTTTCTTTTTAGAATATTTTTGCTCTGCAGTTATTTAAACCCAAGGATTCAAAATTTGCAGATACGGAGGGCCAACTGTATACATGTAATTCACACACCTTACCAGTTAAGGGTTCTCTCCACAAACATCACTGAGTGTGTACGTCTCATGTAACCAACATCAATGGTTACATGAGACATTTGAATGAAGACAGGGCTTAAACCTCATACCCTGAAACTTCTCAGCCCCACTCCCACCCTGATCCCTGCCACTGGTAAAAATATATATTTTTAAACTGAACTGTATATTTATTTCAAATCTGTTTTTACACCACCATCGTCTTATTCTTAAGCCCCATATCTCGATTCCTCACACTGGCAATTCATGTGAAACATGTTCAAATTGATGATGTGTAAAACAACAAAACACAGGCTGCTCTTTCTCCAGAGAAGATAAGACTGAGAGTCAGTTGACAAATAAGAGAAATCAAGAAATATTAAGCCAAAAAACACTAAGTCACCTTTCCTATCAGCATTTAAATGGTACTGCAGGATATGGATTCTTTGGGGGGGGGGGGGGAGGAGGGGGCGTTGAAGGGAAAGGCAAGGGAATTGGCTTATTTTACTAGTAACTGGTACTCTAAAAATTAATTAAGTAATTAAAAAATAAATACAATCCTTTTCTTCACCAATTGACTTGGCCATATCCTGTTTTGTGATATAAACACCACCTCCTCTGCTTTACAGAAACGGTAGTATCCTGTTGCAGCTTAGCATATGAGAAAGACAAAAGTTATTTTGTGCATATCTACAACTTATGTCTGACCTGGTTAGAATTGTATACACAAACATTTTTCTAAATGACCTAGCTGTGTTCCTGATCTTGCTTGAGCAAGGTATAGGCTATGTATAGAGCAGTAAGGAATAGCCACTCACTCAAGTTCCTAGATTCACAATTCCTTTAAAATATAGCTTAAAGGTGAAGTTACCTACCTTGGCTTATTTACTAAAAATTCTTAGTCTAAATTCTCTGAAATGTGATTGTAGGAAAAATCTTACACCACATTACTTTGGAATTCATGGTGACTAGTCATGACATTGATAATTGGGTTCCTTTGCTGTTTTACATCATGTGCCTACTATTATCATACACTGTGCAAGATGCTTGAGAAACAAAATTTAGCAGATATGGCCTTGTTCACACAGAGCATAAATCCCAGTGGGGGATTACAATCATAGGCAGATAAACAAATGAGTAAATAAAATGATTGCAGATTTGAGAAGTGTAATATAAAAATTAATGACTTGAAACAGGAGAATGACATGATTCTCTTTTCTCAGAAATCACTCTGGCTTCTTGAAGAATGAAATGGAAAATGAAAATGAAGCAAGAAATTAGAAAGATCTGTTCCAAGGTGGTCTTCTAAGAGAGAGATGAATTGATGAATTTGTGGTATAGTATAGAAGTTGAGGATAGAGAACCTTCTGATGGACTGAATGTTAATGATAAAGGGTCAACTTATCAAGAATGGTACCCAAGATTTTAGCTTGTGACTCTTAGGTACTAGTATCGTTCACTGAGAAAGGGGCCAAGAAGGAAGTATAAATTTCTGGGGAAATATAGCCAGTTCTATTCCAAATAGATTAATTTGAAATTCCCTGTGGAACTCAGTATAATAAAGATGGTAACTAAGTATTTAAATATATGGGTCTCAATTTCAGAAGCAAATCCTGGGTTAGAGATGGAAAATAGAAAGTCATCAACATATGATAACAATGAAGCCATAGGAGTAGATCCAATTAATTCAGGAGAAACATGCAAATGAAAAGAGAAATGATGCTAAGACAAAACATCACTGTTTAAAGAACACACCAAGAAAAGGAAAGCTGCAAGACACTGAGAAGAAGTAGCAAGGGAATCCAGAAAGAAAACCAGATTTCTAGATTAAGGATCTAGAGGATGATTGCATTATTACTGAGATACGGAAGATTGAAGAGGGTTATTGGGTGGGGAGGGATTGGAAATCAATAATTGTGTTAGCCATGCTAAGTTTAAGATGCCTGTGATCCCTCCAATTAGAGACATCAAGAAGATAGTTTGAATATTTTGAGTCTATAACTCAGAGGAAAAGTCTGGAGAGACGATACAAACGTGAAAAGTTCTAATGTGTGTTATTGGGAGTCATGAAGTTGGGGGAGATCACCTTTGGGGAAAATATAAAAAAGAATGAAGACTAGATTAAGCCCTGTAGATCTCCAACATTTAGAGGTTGAGTCAAGAAGAGCAAGTAAAGGAGATATAGACTGAATTGCTAATAAGGCAAGAAGAAAGGCAGAAGAGTGTGACACCATAGAAGCTAAGACTGAAAAATGTTTCCAAAAGAAGAAAATGATCAACTCTGCTGAATGCCGCCAGGGCGTCAGGTGAGATGAGAACAGAAACCTATACACCAAATCTGATCAATTTCAGTGATGTGGTAGAGATGCAAGCCAGATTCGAGTGGCTTGAAAACTGAATAGAAGGTAAGAAAGGGTGAGAGCACATGTAGACTACTTTTTAAGTAATGTGGCCAGGGAGTGTGACAGAGAAATGAAGCCATAGATTCATGGTTGGGGGAGATGTGGAGTAAATGCGTTTTTTTTTTTTCTTTAAGAAGAAAGATATTATAGCATATTTTTATTCTGATGAAAATAATCCAGTAGAAAGAAATTCACAATGTAAAAGATAAAGGGAGGGCCAAAGTGTTTTAAAGGACAAGAAGGAATGAGATCCCAAGCAAAATTGGAGAGATTGGCCTTTAGTGAAAGAATTGACTCTCTTTCCACATTTCTCTAAGGAAGAAAGAGATACAGGTTATTTATAGATTTAGCAATGAGAGTTCTCCAGTGACTCTAATGTTTCTCAGTGATGTATGAGATGAGGTCTTCTGCTGAGAATGGGGTAGAGAAGGGGGGAAGGGTAATGAGACCTCTGAGGAGCAAGTAGATAGATACAATAATCATCCTGCAGAGTAGAAAAGTAAACTTAGCACTGTAACTAGGATAACAACTTTTGATATATATTAATGTGCCTTTCTCTTTTGCATTTCCATGGACGTGACCATCTCTCTACTCAGAGGCATCCATCTACAGGGGAGTTGGAGAGTAGGTGTCAAGGGGCATAGGAGGGTGGAGACGAGTACAATTATAACAGGAAGAGAAAGAAAGCACCTAACGTTCAATTGCTTCCCTAGCAATACCACAAATTTGAAAAAATAGGCTTTATCAAGAGAAAAGGGATTTTCTAAATTCCTTAAACTCTCAATAATGTATCAAAAGTCAGTCTGGCTGACTTGACCATCAAGTTTATTATCAATAGAGAAAACTCAAGATAGGGGACAGGAAAAGTCACTGCAACATGGGAAGAAGAGAAGCCCAGTTGATGCAGCCCTGGAGGAGTATGGAAAGGAGAAGAGGAAAAGGTAAAGCAAGTTCTTTTTCTTTCCTCCAGCTCAGCATTGGATCACAGTAGTGGTAGGTGCAGGAACATTCTGAAAAGTAGAGAGGCAATGAAGAACATTAAAGATAGCAGACTACTTCTCCAGGCAGAGCCTAGGGACACATACCACAGGCACAAGTCCCTCATTTGTTTCAGCATCGTGTTCAATTTGCATGAAACGAAGAGCACACATATTGCTACTGGTTTCTTAAAGCCTGTGTGGAATATGTGTGGATATAAAGGTGCTGAGAGGACTGATTGATCAGAGGAGACCTGGTACCATAAAAAAAGAGACCTCAAAGCGTGAGATCTGGGCAACCAGATCATTCGCTAAGACAATAGATTTCACAAGCAGATGCACACACAGTACCTCCGAAATGCCACAAGTGATCAAACGTACCTCCATGGGTTCCAGTGCAAAGGGCCAAGGAACAATACAGATAAAACATCTCTCCTGCCCAGGAAAGACATCAGAGATCTAGAGTTTGAGTCTAAAGTGTCCTTGCACTCTATCATAAAATCAAATAAGCTGTTCCATATATCTCGAAATTATCATGAAAAGGAGCTAGAGAAAGCGAAGAGATTTGAAAGACTAAGTACCCAATTGTTGCCTGAAGTAATGAAATCTGAAATTGAGATTCCATTGATTAAATTTTATAACTAAGTTTCCCCTACCTTACTCTCTCATCTCCCCAGCTTTTGCCTCTGCTACTAAGTCAGTGAGACCTGGGAGGGGGAGATCATATGAATTACAAAAAATAAATAATCCTTTTAATTTTTTTCAAATCAAAGCAACCGTGTGTAAAGTTTTGACCCAACTATAGCAGGAAAAATCACAAAATTTCTGGATTGTGTTTGGACCCATTTGAAGTTTGAGATCAAGAATTTAAAATTGAATGTCAGCTTCACTGTGTGAATATTTTTCCCCAGTGTTCAAGGAAAGAGGATGGTTGGGTTCAATCAGGGTTGAGCTTTTGCCAGTCAAATGTGAAGAAGGAAAAGAGGGGCAAGGGAATTTTAGGGCATTAGCAAGGGAGTGATAATGATGATGGACCATGACATCATGCTAGACAAGAAAGGAAATGGAAAGGAAATAAAGAGGGAGGGAACTGATGGATAGGGCATGAAGGGTCGATGGACTGGAGGTCTCCGTGACATTGAGGAATTGTTGCAGTGAGTGTATTAGAGCCACTGAACTGGGAAAATAAGTGGTGGGAGTCAGAGAATGGGATATTTAAAGATTTTAAAGGCGATGATGGTATCATTCACAATATCGTGTATGTGTATAACTTACCAAGCACACTGACCTACATAATTGATTTATTTAGCTATCCTTACCTACAGAGAAAGGGAAATTTAATAAAGCAACTAAAATTTCAGAAAACTGTTTATATTTAAGAGGAAAATCTACATTCAAGTACACTAGGGAACTTTAGAAACAACCATGTAAATCTAAACACTTAAATACTAATTACAAATCCATCATTTCTTTTCACTGATACAAGTCTCTTAAAAGACTAAACCACTATTTTTATCCAATTATTTAGCTGGTTAATTAGCTGATTAGTTAGTGAGAGTTATTCTACTAGTTTGTTTACATTTTTAAAAAATAGAACTACTTTTGTTTTTCTATGTTTTCAATTTAGATATTTTCATTGAACTAAGCCAAATTTAAAATTTTTAATCCAAATAGCTAGATTTAAGGATATCAGATTGCACCACTGAAAGTTCTACTATACTTAAGCACAATGATCAAATATTCTAAATTTCCCCACCATACCAACTGACCAGCAAAAGTCAGTTCATCACATAAACAGAGATTAAGCACCCTCTACACTTAGGCTTTTTCCCCTTCCGTATCCATTTCAGTTTCTGACAGTTTTTTCCATATCACCACAAAACGCAAACATTTCATGTTCGTAAAAAGGAAATACTCTTACAATATTTCTCTATTTGAAATCTGAGACATTCAGAAGCTGATCAACAGAACAATTCTATATTTCCACTGTTAAAAGTGAAAATAACATTTTAAAATGAGCAAAATTAAATCAACCTTTAAAATGAGCAAAATTAATGTAAAAATGTATTCATATGATTCAAATCTTAAAATAATGTTTTAGTTTGAAACATATAGTAAAATGATGACAGCATCATCTTTTTAACTAACATTAAATCAAAGGGTCACCGCGTTGAGGACAAAGGCCTGATCTGGTCTTCTCAACTCTGCTAAGCCGGCACAGTACTCAGAAATGATTTGAATTTGAATACGTTTAGGCAGGACAGGCCACTCTGAAATTCCCACAGTACTCCCCACTCTTTGTTTTCAACCGGTAACTTTGTTCCCTGCCAATAAATGATTTTTAATGGGTGACCTCTGGTCTATGTCACTCTCTCTGTTTTGTAGAGTCAGTTTAAACTGTCTTGTTTATTTTCATTTTTTAAATATTAAGCGACCTTAGGTTTTTACATTTAAGCTGCCAGTTTTCATTTTTAAAGTGTCTAAAATGCTTCCATCTCTGCTAGCGACAGTCTGACCTGAATTCCTTAAGTAAAAACATTATTGCCAAAGATTTGAGAAGACAAGATAACTCGTGAGTGTTTTCCAGTCTCAACCACAAAGAAGTTAACCCATTTTTGCTAACATTTGAAAATATATGTGTATAATTTTCTTAGATTCCAGTTCCTTGATGCATAATTCAAACTTCACATGAGGTTCAGGGTGTAGTAATTAGCAGTAGGCTGCTTACATTTGCCAATATATTTGTACAAACATATGTTGGCACTCAGTTCCATATCAGCTACACATCAAAGAAGGGCGCTGCGGAGGAATTATTCCACCTCAGGGCTGGATTAGTGTCTCTGCCTGAAATAGGCCTCATTTAAGTGTATGGTTTGGGGGAAATTAAAGAACCTGCACGGCCTGAGTACTGGAGTGACTCCATTAACAAAAAGCCGTGCTGAATATTCCTGCCATTCTTTTTCCGTTGCTGCTGCTATGATCCTGCGGCAAGTCGTAACCTCTTTTATCTTCAGTTTGCCAGTCTGCAGAAGGCAGACCATGTAATTCTCTCCCAAGCACCTCACAGGAGGACGGGCGTGGCAAGCATCCTCCTGTTAGGAAAGTCGGTGCTTCCTTCTGCTAATATCCTTTTTCAGGTACGCACAAGCCTTCCCCTCGCCTCTCTCCACAGCCTCCATAGCTCACTATAAAGATGAAAGCCCCGAGCCCCCAAGACAGCCGAAAACAGGAACCAAAGACAGAAAAATCTCCCTAATCTCACCTCCCAAGAAAGACTGGCTTTCTCTTCATTGCTGTGAATTTTAATAGCACTACTGCCAAAATGAGTTCATATATTTTACAGGAAAACTAAATAAAGTTAATAACATTAAGGCTGACCATGTACAAGTTTCCGTCTGTGTTTCCCTGAATTCAATCCTCCACAACAACCCTGTAGGGTACCTATGACTATCCTCATTTTGCATATGAGGCAATAGAATTAGACATTAAGTAATTTACCCAAGGTCACACCACTAAGGCACAAAGCCAAAATTTTAACTCAACCCTAATTCCAAAGCCAGGTAACTTAACTGTTCTCCCAGAGCTGAGGACTGAGGAAAAATCAGCACAAACTGATCAAGGAGAGACTGTCAGGAATGTGATGGGACCGTTACTCCAAAGGTGGGAAAGCCAACTGTTACATTTTCAGAAATCTTGTGACAGTGATTATTAAAACTTAAACTGCATAAAATATAGTTGTGTAATTAAATAAATTATATTAAAAACAAAGGTAAGACATACTCAAAACTGTTTACGTGGCAAGTGATCAATACAATTGCAGAAAGACCTCCTAAGGGACAGGTAAGTCGTACTCCCAAGAGATTTGTGTTCATAAGGAAACCCTGGGAGTGCAAATTTTAAAAGCCTAGATTTTAGTTATCAATTGCTGCCCAAGAAACTACCTCAAAACTTAGTAGATTAAACAATACCCATTTTATTATATCTCATAATTTTTTAAGTTAGGAAAGCCAGCAGCGATAGGCTGGATGATTTGTTTGCTCTATGTATTGTCAACTAAAGTGGCAGGTGGGCTGTTCTGAGGGTCCTAGATGACTTCACTCACATGTCTGGTGCCTTGCCAGAACGGGCTAGAAGGCTGAGCTCAGATGGGACTGTAGACTGGAGTACCTACACATGCCACTCACCACAGCTGTCGCAAGGTAGTTAAATTTCTTATATGAAATTCAAGACACCCAGAAAAATTGTTCCAAGAGATGGGAAGTGGAGGATCTAAGGCCTGGACCCTGAAGCTGTTACAGCATCTCCTTTGCCCGTAATGTAGCCTGCCCAGACTCGAGGGGAGGGGACCTAGACCCCACCATATGATGGAGGAGAATCAAATAATTGTTACCACTTTTCATCTATCACCAATCAATTATCATTGTTTCTTTTATCTGTGTCATATTTTTAAAATTTTTATTATTCAGAGATATTGCTGAAAATACTTATAGGTGAAATGACATGATATCGGGATGTAAGAAAAAGAGGATCAAAGTATAAATAAATTAACGTTGGCCACAAGGTGATAATGTCAAAGCTGGATGATGGCTAAATGGGGGTTCATTACTCTATTTATATATGTTTGAACTTCTCTGAATTGAAAAATCTATTTCAGTGTCAACCAAGGAAAAAGCATGAATCTAGTTGCATACACCAAACACTGGGAAGACTTAGAGAACATGCAAAACACAGCTCCTTAAAAACTGCTCCTTGGAGAAAAGGCTGATTTTTAGGACTGGCACAGAAAATATGCAAAATGAGCCTGCGGCATTTTATAGCGGCAGGAAGTAAGGAAGTGCTCAAAACGAACACAGAGATAGAGGCATGTCAAAGGGACACAGGAGCCAATGTGAAGAGCTCCTGATGGCCAAAGGTAGAACATTTTAAGAAACAAAGTAAAGTAGTATTAGATTATCACCCGGAGTTCAAAATAAATATTCATGTCTATACTGACATAAATAAATAAGTAAATAAGTAAATAAATGGGGAGAATGAGTAAACCTCTCAGCAGAAGAATGCCAAATAATTTATGTAGATACTCCACCCTGAAGAGGTGGAATGTAATTCCCCATTCCTGGGTCATACCATGACGTGGGTAAAGCTATATACCTCTAAACGCTTATAATTTCTTACTTTGTGCTGTTAATCTCCTTTAGATGAGCTCTGTTTATACTGACTTCCTCCCAAACAGCACAGTATGGAAAAGAGGGAAAAAATCAGTAATTTTACAGCAGACAAACCTGACAAACTACCTCAACCAAGTGATTAAGCTTAATATCAACACTGACAAGTCATGTTGATAGTATGTATCCTTGATATGATGTGATGAAAATGGCACTTTTCCTCCGTAGTCATCGTCCCCAAAACTCAGAGTCCCAGACTAATCATAAGAAACACATCAGACAAATTCCCACCGAGGAACATTCTACAAAATATCTGACCAGTGTGCCCCAAAATTGTCAAGGTCATCAAAAACAAGAAAAGTCTGAAAAACTGACACAGTTAAGAGAAGTCTACAGAAACGTGGTGACTAAATGTAATCTAGTATCTTAGATGCGATCCTGGAATAAAGACAATTAGGTGAAATAAGAAAATCTAAATATAGTATGGAGTTTAGCTAATACTTCTGTGTTAATATTGGTTCATTAATTAAAGCAAATATACCATACTAATGTAAGATGTTAATAATAGATAAAACAGGGTGTGGGATATATGGGAATTGTCTGTACGATCTTTACAATTTCCCTGTAAATCTAAAACTAGCCTAAAATAAAGTTTATTTTAAAGAATTATAAACTGCTTCTGCAGCCTTGATGGAAATCTGACAAGATCTAGAGCTTTGAAGTAGTTTTTCTAGTCCATGTGGAAGAGACTTGGAAGTAGCAACAGAAACCTGCACTTTAACCCACCCTAGCCTACTGCCAAATCTGGTTATTAGATGAGAGAAGATAACATCAAGAGAGAGACATCACTTGATGAAAGAGTTAGCTTCTTTCCCTACCTAATACACTCCTTTCTGTGGGTGCATTTCTGCCCTACAGCACAAAGAAAGAACCAAGATCTAACACTGCCTGAAAGACAGCAGAGGTACTGAGGATAGTGTCAATTACAAACCAAAAAAATATTCAGCAGGGATAAAGAAATGCATCCATCTTCCAAAAATATCAAAAGGAGTTTCATAGACTCCAAGAAAATCTGGATTGACATCTTTCTTGACACCCTGAAAAGAATTAAGTTTTTGGTAAGTATAAAGATTCATTTTAAAGAGGTCTTAACAATGTCACATATCCTCTCAAATAGGTCCACCTGGGAGTTTGCTCAGGTCTAGGAGGAAAAGGTCAAGTAGTATACCCTCTTGCCCCTACAGCAGTTCTCACACTCTAGACATGTAAGTGTGTCGTAACGACGGGGTCAATTCTTCTTCTCATTCTTGTAATTATGAAAAGATCTTAGAAAATCAGAGCATTCTCCTTCTTTACTGTACCTTTGATGAACAGCTGTAGGTATCCCTGCTAACCATCTGACTCTGGTGTCCTGTCAAAATAAACCTGCCTCTGGTGCTGAAATTATTTTTGGCTACCATCGAGAGGAGTTCCAACTGCCAGTAGAGTCATCCCTGCAGGAGTCCAGGAGAAATCAACACCCAAGTCTAGTCCCAGGCTCACATCTTGAAGATCACACCTCTCAAGGGTGCCATAACCACTTGTATGTCCTACTTGTGTGTGACAGTTATGGTGTCCTCCTGAGAACACTGCTCTGAATAACATTCATCTGCTGCAAAGGGAAGCTGAAGTTTGCCTACTGGTTCACTAGGCCTAGGGCTTGCACGCTCACTAGACTTGGAGTTTATGGAGTTTTCAGATTCTATCTGCATCGTACCACGACATAGATTAGGCTACAGAACTCAACCAAAAACCCTTGTAATTTCTCTTCGTTGGTGTTGATAATTTTCCTTTAATACAATTCACACACACAAAAAGACTCTGTGTGAAAATTAAGTTAAACTCCTTATAGAATCAACCATCTGTTATTAGTATCAATGGAGGAATGTAGTGACAGGTACTTTAAATGTCCTATCCACAATATTATATAAATTTTGTGAAATAAGCATTATTGTCTCAGTGACATAATATTAAAATGTTTTTATTATCTAAGTGCACACCCAATGAATTGTTCAGAAACATAGAAACATCTTGGGTTGACTGAACGATGATACCTCACATTAAGTACCATATTTACTTTTCACCATGTGCAGAGAAGCCAGAGTCTCCTTTGCGGGGAAACAGTCAAGAGTAATTCTGACTCATCAAAAATGACCAGCCAGGCATTCGTGGGAGGGGTAAGTCACCGTCCCTGAAAAAGTAGTGCAAAGAAAAGCACACCCATAAATTTTAAACATAGCTTTAACACCTAAATTCAATTTGTTGTAGTTTAATTAAGTTGTAGCAGCCAGCCATCTGCAGGCTTTAACAACTTTAGAGACTAGTCCAGTGACCAAAGAAAGTCTCTTGTAAAGTGGCATTTAACTGGGAGCCCCCAGGCCACTCAAGAATATATTGTCTCAGAAAACACTCACTGAGGCAGACATGAAATGAAATCTGAAGAAATGGTCTCTCAAAGGCAGGATGCAACAGGAACAAGGAAAAAAACTTGCAGACATAGGACCATAAGATTGACTACAGATAATCTCCATTTACCACTTTGATGAAATCTTAATTATGCTTTATTTACTAAAGAGGGGATGGATTGAGTATAAAACATAGAGATGTATCTAATTGATATTTTATAAGTATTTGTTTTAGAACAACACAGTAAGTGGGCATCTACCAGTTAATTGAATCAGTAAAAGAAATTTTACTAATCCAAATGAATGACTTTTCTTCAATGTAAACTTTTACATGAGTGATAATTAATTATTAACTGATCTTCCAGAAATGTTTGTAGTATTTAAGGAAAAAAATCCCTTTGGAAAGTTTTCAGTCTTAGCAAGAAGGTGGTCGGTTGGACATTTATATTTCCTGTCTCTAGTAGCAACTTCAGTTATTTGGAGAAGGTGGTTTTGCTGGTAGAGAATCACAACAATTTTCTTACCTTTCCTCTGCTTTTAAGCATTTCGTTTACATAGTTCACACTCTGAAGGCAGGCAAGAAAAGACAGAGAAGATATAATTCATATTAATATCTTTTGATACTTAAAATATTCATGCTATATCCTAAACTTTCTAAAACCTGTCCCAAGTTACTAAAAAAGTAAGAAAAAAACCTTTTAGTCTGTCCCTGTTATATTTTCATTGTAAGGTACCTAATGTTTACAACTATGCTTAAGATATTTACATAATGTATTTAATTATTGGTTTCTATTTTTATAAATGCTATGCACAGTTGCATTTTAAATTATAGCCACTGATACTATTTTTCAGTGCAAAATTCAACCTCTGTTAATTTCACAAACTTGTATATGTTTTGTGACTATCTTTTTCTCTTATCATTGGAGTTGGAAGCTAAATAAAATGAAATGATAGTTTCATTTTTAAAAAGTGATCATCTTAAGCAGGACTTAACTGATCTTCAGTGCTAAGACTGCTGAATATGTGCTGAAACATACCAAAAATATTCTTGAAATCCTTCGCTCCACATGAAGTTAAAAGAAGAAACTTCTTAATGCCAGTGACTCGGACATGATGTCACCGGGAACAGGAGGTATGAAACAAGGAAGGACAGTAAGGAGTGGGGAGGGACACACAAAAAGGTCGGAATGGGGAAGGAAAATAAACTTTTCCTACTTCCTATTTCTGTATAGGTCCAGGCCTGTCCTTAAATGAGTGTTCAGCCAATAATGCTGAGAAATGTAAGTTCCTATTTTGCCATCACCACATCACATTCTTAAATCATTTAATTCTTCTCTATTTTGACAACAAACCGGTCCTCATTTTCCCATCACATAATCCCATACCACTTGAGTCTCAGATCTGCCTATGAAATACTCAACAGAAATGTAAACCAAACCACATTTGGAAGATTTCTCCCAGACCCTAACCACCTTCAACCCATGACATTTACTGGCCTCGTAGAAAGCAGGGGTATCATGTGGTCTTAACTGTCAGTCAGTCATCCGAGAATCAAGCCAAAGATCTAAATCGTGGGACTTGTTCATTGCTGTTTTTACATGTAAATCAAAAGTCAGCAACCATTTTCAATTTAAAAAATTACATCTGGGATTGTCAAGATGTGTGCCATGTTTCAGTTGAGGGCAATTTGGAATGGTTAGATTGGAGAGCAATCAAATAGAACTTGGTAAATGGAAACACTGGTGGATTTTTAGCTCATGAAATTCTCCCACAGATCAAGGCTGCTGAACTGAAGAAATACTCAGGCAGGTAGACCAGGGTGAGCTCCATCACAAGGTCAGCAGTTGCCCTGCAGCTAAAACCAGCCAGCCACAGCCTGGAGGGGAAGACAGATCGCAGCTTCAAAAAGTCTGGGCTCCCAAGGTCCTGGTCATTGATGAGAAGGATCTGGGGGAGAGGAAATGTCACCAGTCTGGGCTCAGATGACCTGGATTCCAGGCACGATTGGCCACTAGTGCTCTGTGGATCCTTGGATAAATTGTCAGTTGGATTTCCTTACTTTCTCACCAAACTACTACTCATTTCCCTGTTGGAAGCTACACGTTTCCAGCCTAATGAGGCTTTTTTTTTAACGTGCTACACCCATGTTCCAAGGTTGTAACAAACCTGCATGTGTAAAAACGTCTTGCCAGTCTGCACACACTCATTTTTAAAACTCTAGTTCAGATAACTACATATCTAACCTTTCAATTACTTCAGGACATTTCATGAATAAAGGCTGTAAAATTTACATTGCAAAATTTCACTTAATAAATGTTTCCCAACAAATCTAACCTCTTGAAAAGCTTTCGTGAAAGGTCACTAATCACTAATCGACCATCAACCTTTGAAAAATTGTACAGTGATTAGAACTGCATTTTGAATATAATCCAAACATGATTGTGGAGAAACATCTTCATTTCTTCTTAGCCCTCAGCACTAATTTTCCCATGTAATTGGTTCTTTTAGAATCCCGAGAGACTATATTTAAACGGTTGTACTGACAATTTTTAAAAGATGCTTAATTAAGTGAGTGGGATTTTTTTTTCCTTGGGAAAAATCCTCAGCCCATATCTAGATCTTGTTTAAAACCTTGGTATTTTAAGGATTCTTTCAAGGTGTTTGAAGTATTCTTAATAGTTACTCAATTGCTATAAAACCCAATTTCTATTCTTCTAATCTCTATAATCAAATCTTTACTTTCAGGACTTGCTATTAAGCCTCCATTTTAGGATTATCAAACCAGATATTCATCTTCTATGACTTGTTACCATCAATTTGAAGGTGGTGAGAATTTCGCACATACTTACTGTGGATGTGCTTCTTACTCAAGAATAAAATGTGCGCTAAGTTTCCTGTAATGTTATTGGGAAAGCACTTATGGAGAGCTGAAAACCTGGCAGATAACTTGGTGGGTACAATGCACAAATGTGCACCACTAAGCCTGCAGAGGAATAAAGTGTATGATACACACCCTCTGAGAATAGTGGGTGAACTGATTATATCGAATGCCAGTAGAATCCGTCTTTGAATTCTAGGACTAAAGAAGGAGCCACACATAAAGAAAAGCCTGAAGAAATCAAATACAAGTTCAGAGGATAAATACAATAATAACAGTTGTATAACAATGTGATTGTACGTAGTGCCATTGAACTGTACACTTAAAAATGGTTGGAACGGTACATTTTATATGTTTGACCACAAAATAACAACAATAATAATAACAGCAAATACAAGTGTGCTTCCTGCACCAAGTGCTTCCTGTGAATTATCCACTTGATCTTCAAAGCTGCACTTTGAGGACCCGCTGGTATTATCTTCTGTTGAAGGAAACCCAAAGACGGCAAAAATAAAGTAACTTTTCCAAGAGCTAATAAAGTAACTTCTCCAAGTAGGTTCTCACAGAATGGGTACGTGATAAAGGCCTGTTGAACCCAAGGATTCCGAGTTAAGGTTCTGCAGTTCTTAACTGTATCCATTATGATTCCCCCAGATGTGAAGGAAAATAGACATAATTATAGGGAAAGAGGGGCTACTGAAAAATAGAACCATCTCAAAATTTTAGTCAAAACAAAAAGACAGCTGGCTCAGTGACACCAATAATGTGAAGTGGGGAGGAGAACAGTCAGTTATGTTTATTTCTTCATCTAGGCAATACATAATTGGATGTCTACTAGGTGCCAGTTCCAAGCACTGGGAATCTTATGTGAACGAGGATAGAATGTGCATTCTAGTAGGTTTAAAAAAGTAAATAAATTAATAAAGTAATTGCAAGTGTAATTACTTGCACTTACAACATTGATGGCAAGCAAGTGACTAGTATTAGGGAGATTGCTTTAGCCTGGGTGGGGGCGTTTCCTAAACTTGGCACTCTAAACCAGGCCAGATAATTCTCTGTGTGTGTGTTGTGGGGGTGAGAAGGGGTGGGGGCAGGGGCTGTCACATGCATTGTAGGATATGTAGCAGCATTCTAGCCTCTTCCCATTAGATGCCAGGAGCACAACCGCTCCTCTCAAGTTATGACAAACAAAATTGCCCAATGTCCCTTGAGGAACAAAATCAACCCAGTTAAGAACCACAGGCTTAAGGGATCATAGGAGGTCTTCTCCGAAGAGGTGATGTCTGACCTGAGGCCAAATGACACGATAGGGACAGCCATGCAAGATCTGGGGACTCAGCATCTGGGATCAAGGCAAAGGGATGGCTAAGGGCAAACACTCTAAGATGGGGAAAGGAATCAGAAAGAAGACTGGGGTGGCTAAAGCCTCGTGAGGTGTGTCAAGAGTGGTAGGAGCAGGTATAATACAGGCAGACAAAGGTCAGATCCCAGCAATCCCAAAGGTAACGAAGTTCTTTTTTTTTTTTTTTTTTTTTTTTGAGTTCTT
This sequence comes from Hippopotamus amphibius kiboko, assembly GCF_030028045.1. Lineage (NCBI taxonomy): Eukaryota > Metazoa > Chordata > Mammalia > Artiodactyla > Hippopotamidae > Hippopotamus > Hippopotamus amphibius. The sequence goes on from NC_080198.1 coordinate 84,029,602, forward strand.
TTAAGAGTTTTAGTTTATCAGGAAAAATTGGGGTCAAGGAGGATTTTTTTTTTTAACTCTAAGATAGAGGATTAAAGACAGTATTGTCAAAAAAAAAAAGATACTTTCCTATTTTCTTTGAAATTCTTAAAAGGGTTTGGTTAGCATTTATCACAAACTACCACCTATCTGGGATGCAACTGTTAACCTCTGTATTGCCAGTTGTTTCTTCATTCATTATGCAAATGTTTACTGAGGGCCTACTAAGTCCTAGACACTGTTTTAGGCACTTGGATACATCAGTGAACAACAATAGCAAGGTGAGCCTGCCCTCTTGGATCTTATTTTCTAATTGGAGGAGACAGATAAACAATAGATACAATGGAAAGTAGTTATACAGTGTGTAGAAGATGAGGGCTCTGCCCCCCAAAAAATAAAGCAGGATGAAAGGATAGACATCACAGTGGGGACACATAGAAGTTTGGAAGGATGAAAATATAATAAATTCATCACGTTAGGCAAACCGTTAATGCATTTCCAGACATTTCCATTTATTCTTTCATTATCACTAGACTATCTGCAAAATCAAATATTATACTTTTTGTCTTCCACCCTCATGAACGGACTTGTGAACTGACTGAAAGACACCTGAAAATGTGAACAAAGCCCAACCATCCACCTGTGGTGAAACTCAGGGTACCCCAGAAGGGACACGCAACAAAAGATAAGGGAAACTCTCGGAGTCATTTTCATTTGGGACCTCAAATATATGAATATATCACCACCAGTATGAATTCAAATCAGGACTGATGAAAGGAAGCACCCAAAAATCTGTCAAGTAATCGCTCATTCAAGTAATCTGTAAATGTGTGTAATGCCATCCCAGGCCGAGTATAAATTTCCCTTTTGCTTTATTACTAAAAAAGAATGTAACCAAGTTCAAGCTAAAAATCAGTGGCAATTTTGGGTGTAGATCATAGTAAATACACTCCCTACAACTGACTTTTATCAAATGACATTCCAAATAGTAAGATGGGAAGAAGTTAAAATTCCCTCTGATATGACAAGACTAAGAAGAATGTACAGGTTTCCTACAGTCACTGTAAGAAATTACCACAGACTTGGTGGCTTGAAACAGCAGAAATTTATTCTCTTACAGTTTTGGAAGGCAGAAGTCTAAAGTCAGTTTCACTGGGCTGATATCAAGGTGTCCACAGGGCCACATGGCCTCTCAGAGCTCGAGGGGAGAATCTGCTCCTTGCCTCTTCCAGCTTCTGGTGCTTGCCAGCATTCCTGCGGAGTGATTCCTACCGCATCTCTCCATCTCTACCTCAGTCTCCACATTACCTTTTCTTCAGTGTGTACTGATCGCCCTCTGCTTCTCTCATAAGGACATTTGTGATGGGGTTTGGGGCCCACTCAGAGAATCTAGGACAATCGCCTCATTTCAAGACCCTTAACTAATCACATCTGCAAAAACAATTTTTCCAAAAGGTAACATGTACATGTTCTAGGGATTAGGACGTGAATATCCTTTGGGGGGACCATTTCTCAATTTACCATAATGAACAATGTTCTCTTACTGGGAGGTAAGGGGGAAACAAAATTAAAGCATTTGGGAAAAATTCCTGTTCTCACATATGCATTACAATTCATCACCAAATATCACTTAAGCAGCAAGCGCTTCTCAGAATGTCAAGCATTTCCTATCCTTACAAATGAATTGGAAGTGTTAAATAAATGTAGATGACAACATATCAAACATTCCATGACATTAATAGGTTTAACTCTCATTGACTTGAAAAAAAATTCCTATAGGTTCCAGGCATGGTCTTTTAGTTTAAAGGAGAATATTATTACAACAAAATGAATTGTTTTATTACTATTGGGATATGCTTTATCTTCCAGCGCTCATAGAATTGGGTATCAATTTTGATCTTTCAGTACAAGTCAACATTAAGAAACCAGTTTTATCACTCTATTTTTTATACTAGTAGTTCAAGTTTGCTAAGAAAGCTAATTCTGAGTCCACACTCAAATACTAACCATCACATAATACGGAGTTCTGTTCCTCTTAGGATTGAAAAAGCCACAAGAGATTACTCCTTCTCTAACAACAACGACAACAACAAAAAACAGATAACCTACAAATCACAACTCTTCTTGAGCCCAGGGGAAAGCTGAAGTCACACGACAATCAGATGAACTATGTTTGAAAGAGTGATAAGCCCCTCTGAAGAGAAATGGGATGCATGAACTGTTCCATCTTTGGCAGAGTAGGGAAGGGAAAAAGCATCTGCCAATGTAAAAGTAGATAACAAAAAAAAAATTTTTACAAATTTCTACAGGTCAACTGTGTGCTAAAAAGACGCTTTAAACTGCTAGGGAGATCCAGACCCAAGGAGTGCACGCATTCACTCTCCAGCTCTTTTCCATGACTCTCCACTGATTGCTCATGGTGAAGATAGGAGCACGACAGAGGATTTGAGAGAGCCCTCCTTGGTAAAGCAAAGGCATGAAGCCCTGCCTGCCTCTCAGATCCTTCTTCCATATGAAGCAAAACCCTAAGGCTCTGAGAGAGTTGCAGAGCAGCCACCCTCCCAGGCAAAGATCCTCTGCTTCTGGGGGAAGGCAGAAGCAAAAGCCTTCCCCCCGAGAAGACAGAAAACTACACACCTTCATTCCCAGGCAAAGGCACATGCTACTGATCAGACCAGATAGAAATTTGGGTTTTCAAAGAAATGAAAAGAATCAAAACAGAAAGAATTAGGATAAGTATGAAAAACATTTTTCTTATTTTTAATCATTTTAAAAGGTAATTGTCTAAAGCAAAAACAGGAGCAATGCATTCTAGAAGGTATAACATGAACAGAAATAAAATTTATGACAATAGCACAGTATAGGAGGGAAGAAATAAAGGTATACTATTATAAGGTTCTTACACTGCATGTGAAGTATCATAACATGTAAAGATACACTCTGATTAGTAGGATGTATACACGTAAACTCTAGAGGAACCTCGAAAACAAAAAAGAATATGTGTAATAAGCCAATATTAGTTGTGTCAAAATAGAATCATAAAAAATACTCAATGCAAAAGCAAGGAGAAAAAAGAAACAAAGAACAGATAGGAACTATAAAATACAAAGAGCAAGACAGTAGATTTAAGTTCAGGCTTACTGATGATTGCGTTAAATGGAAATAGTCTACACGTTACAAATAAAAGGCAGAGATTGTCACATTTGGATTTTAAAAAACAAGACCAAACGATATGCAGTAAAGGAACCACACTTATTAAAAGTAAAAGAATGGGAAGAGCTATGTACACACTAATTGAAAGAATGCTGGAGCAGTTATACTAGTAAGTCAAAGTTGATTTCCGTACGAGAAATATTACCAAGATAAAGGGGAGCCTGCTGAAAGGTTAAAATACATCAAGAAGAAATAACAACACTGAACGCGCAGGTACTTAATTACAGAGCTTTAAATACATAGGCAAAAAGTGATAGGACTGAAAGAAGGAATAGAAAAATCCACAAGTATGGTTAGAGATTTCAAAAATCCTCTCTCAGTAATGTTATAGAATTAGCAGACAAAAAACCAGTAAGGATATAAAATTTTGAACAACACCATCAACTAACTCCACCCAACAGCAGTAGAAAATACATTTTTTAAACCACAATAGATTATAATTGGCCGTGAAACAAATCTCAACACATTTGAGAGAATTGAAATCATATAAAGTATGGCCTTTGACCAAATGAAATATGACATGCAGATTTCAAGGCCAATAGGGAGCTCTAAGAAAGGCTGATTTTCATCCATTCTGTCAGAAAAAGTTGAAAAAGTTTCCATGAAGGAACTGGTATCTAATGTACAATTTTGATAAGTTGGAGGGACGTTGCTTCACACTGAGAAAAGAATGTGAACCAAAGAGAGCAGGAAAGCACAGTCATGAAAGGTGTTCCACTTTATTGGGGAAATACAAGGTAAAACCATGATGCAAATGGTGGGCTGTTTTTTTTTTTTTTTTTTTTTTGGCCTCACCTGCAGAATCTAGCTGAGTGGTTGGTACCTAATTCAACAAGAAACTGGCAGTCCTTAAGATGATATAAGCATGTGTTTCACCTGCCAGCAGAGCAAGAGAGAAAACTAGAGTTGAAGAGGCTATTACAATAGTCTAGGCAAGAAGCAGTAAATTTCTCAGCAAGGATACCAGCAGTAAAAAAGAAAAAAAAAGTGAAATTTTGGGGTGGTTGTGGGACTGGCAAGAATAAAAAGAGGTTCTCAAGAAACATGATGGGGTTTTGATTTGGGGCAACTAGGAGGATGGTGATGCCATTACAAACTTGTTTTAGGGACTTCCCCGGTGGCACAGTGATTAAGAATCCACCTCTCAATGCAGGGGACACAGGTTCGATCCCTGGTCTGAGAAGATGCCATGTGCCGCCACAGAGCAACTAAGCCCTCGCACCACAACTACTGAGCCCACATGCTGCAACTACTGAAGCCTGTGCACCTAGAGCCCGTGCTCTGCAACAAGAGAAGCCACAGCATTGAGAAGCCCACGCACTGCAACAAAGAGTAGCCCCCACTCTCTGCAACTAGAGAAAGTCCATGTGCAGCAACGAAGACCCAACACAGCCAATAAATAAATAAATAAATAAATAAATAAATGTATTCCCCCAAAATTTTAAACTTTAAAATAAAATTAAGAAAAAACCTTATTTTAAAAAGTTATATATCGATATGTAACATATAAACTTGAAGGAGAATCTGGTGGAAAGAGATAAAGAGAGATGATGAGCTGGGTTTTAAAGATGTATTTTTTTGAACACTCCCAACCCATGCGAAGAAGACTGGGGAGAGAAGAAAGCGTTTCGCAATTGGAGATGAATCTGGGACTAGAAATCTGAATTTAGAGTCATCTGTTTGGAGGTAGAAGAAAATGTAGAGAAAGAAGAGAAAAATGTCATGAATGGGACTTGGGTTTGTCTACATTTAAGGAGAAAGGTAATGAATTAACAAAGTAGACAGGCAAGGATTGTCCAGCACTAGGGATTTTCCATCAGACAAAAAGTTTTTATTATTATTACATTGTACACTCAAATATGAGCACTTCAGCTATTGCTCTACACAAACAAAAATAAAAACTCATTTCCTTTGCTGCTATACAACAGACTATTAAGATATTATTATGATTCATAAATTCAGTTCCATGACATACCAAGTACATGGTCAGAATACGTTCTACTTGAAAATTTTAAATCGCTTTGCCATATATCATCTTTACATACAAGTTTAGCAGAATGATATTTTCTTTTAAATATCACTTAAGATCACTCAATTACGAGAGCAGAAGGAGAGGCCCCTTCAGTAATAGTGTTGTTGAATATTGGAATGAAAATCCTTGAGCTCCTTGTCTTATGAAATAAGTCTTTTTGTGTGCATAAAATATAGTTCAACATTAAGCATTTTCTACAAAATGGGGGACAAATCCCAGAGTAATCTTCATACAAAGTTATTTTAGGTGCTTAATGCCTGTAAAATTATGGTCGCGTCTGGTCCTAAAGTTGAGAGTCTTTCAACATTTCATCATAAACCCCGTTTTTCAGGGGCTTATAATGCAACTATAGAAATTTGCTTCGGGATGAAATTTGGAATACCCAATTTCAATCTGATCTAGCTATAACCAGTTGAAATAAAGACCAAAAAGTTTGCATTATCTCTTTCCACCTTTGGGTCTCTGTGGTTTTCAGTTTAAAGAAACACTCCCAGCCATTTCCACCAATTTCTCATTTTTCAAAAATCTTGATCTTTGGAATTTTTTAAATATAGCAAAAAAGAATGAAAAGGAAATTTAATGAGTAATTAGTGTCTCAGGAGAAGGATAAAGAGTTATTGAATCTTTCATAGCCAACTCACCCTCCAAAATCCAGGTAAGGTCAGCAGATATTGAAACTCATTACAGCATAATGACATTTATTTTCAGTGAAGAGCTTTTGTTGAATGAGAATAGAATACCTAATCGAGACCTATAGCATAGAAAGACATGGGGAAAAAATTAACCATAAACAGTTCACTATACGGTGTGGTAATAGTCTAGATTTTTTTTTTAATGTAAAAAAAAATGCAAAGCACTACTCTGAAACAATGGCAGTAGCTTATATCTCAAATATTTATTTGTTTCCTTACACATATAATAAACTGCCCTAATGAGAAGATGTATTGGGTTAGTGGATATAAAGATATTTAAATATAAAAAATTACAAACTATTGTTATAATATTAAGTGCTGGAGAAGGTATGCAGAATAGGGTGTTTTTAACAACCTGAGAGTTAATATATTTCCCTAGAACCTACATAACTATTTGACAAAATAAGAAGCAACAAATATGGGACTTCCCTGGTGGTGCAGTGGGTAAGAATCCGCCTGCCAATGCAGGGGACACAGGTTCGAGCATTGCCCCAGGATGATCCCACATGCCACAGAGCAACTAAGCCCATGTGCCACAACTATTGAGCTTGTGCTCTAGAGCCCGTGAGCCAAAACTATTGAGCCCATGTGCCACAGCTATTGAAGCCCACACACCTAGAGCCCGTGCTCCACAACAAGAAAGGCCACCGCAATGAGAAGCCTATGCACCACAGCAAGAGTAGCCCCCGCTCGCCACAACTAGAGAAAGCCCGTGTGCAGCAACGAAGACCCAACACAGCCAATAAAATAAATAAATAAATAAATAAATAAATTTATTTATTTTTTAAAAAAGCTACAAATGTGCTCATTATTTGCTTTGGCTATTCTTTTTTATTTTTTCTTTTCTTTTTCTTTTTTTTTAGTGCTTGGGCTTAGTTGCTCCATGGCATGTGGGATTTCCTGGAGCAGGGATCAAAACTGTGTCCCCTGCATTGGCAGGCGGACTTCCAACCACTGTGCCACCTAGGAAGTCTCTACTTTGGCTATTCTTATACTCCGATTAAGCACAGCCATATATCTTCAGAGCAATCCTTCTTCATTTACAAGTTGCCGAGTGTCTCCTATCTTTTGCATACTCCACCTTAGTTGATCACACACACCATCACAATACCACCTAAAGTAACATAAAGTGGTCCCCTCATGTCTGGCAAAGAGCAGGGACTCAAAACCACCCCCTGTTGCCCTTGCACTTCTTCCCTCCTTCCCACTGTCAAGGACATTCATGCCATACAACACATCTTCAAACTCTATGTGCACTTTTGACTGTTTTTCATAAAGACATCGGGGCCAGATCTGATAGTTTTAAGGTCAAAATACAAAAAAAAAAAAGAGAGAGAGAGAGAGAATCAGGCATGAGAGCTAAGGTGTATAAACTGACAGGTAATAAGTTTTGTTGAAAGGTAACAAGACAAAAACCATTCCAGATTTTAATCTCCATTCTGCTACTCGCCAGCTGTTCTTAACCTGTCTGAGCCTGAGTCGTCTCATGTGCAAAATAAAAACATTGGATCAAGAGATTTCTAAGATCCTTTCTGACTCTAAAGTCCTGAAATTCTTGTGGAAAGAAGTATTTAGTCCAGTTAGGTAAATTTTTCTATAATATCATTAAGCCCAATTAAACTCACACAGGTAACAGTTTTCTCCCCCAAAAGCATTTTACTTTTTATTCCCAAACAGGATAAGGTATAGGAAAAATCAGACTTGCTCCTGAAGTTTGACGTTCACTAATTTGCAGGTTAGAGGACTCCCTTTCCAACAATAGACAGCTGAGCCTTTGACCATTGCCTCGCTGCACCAACAAACGCATAGGAGAAAATAAGGACAGAGATCCTTGCTGAAATCCTTCATTCTTGTAGATTTGAAACTAACTCATTGGAAAATCCAGTGGCTTTTGTGGGTTAGCTGTGCATGTGAAATGCAAGTTTGTTAAGAACTTAAATCAATATTCATGATTTGATGTCAGCCAGATTTCCTTTCCTTTCCATCCCCCAGTGAAGTACTATCAAAGAAGGGTTATAAAGATGAGAGAAGGGAGAAAAAGAACCTCTGTACATTTGAATTAATCTTCAGCTCATTGTGAAAATGTACAAGGTATTTTAAGGTGCCAGAGTCTGAGGGTGCTAAGACAATTGGCCACTCAACTTGCTTATTCCAGTAGCTATTCAACTAGAGTATGGTAAAAATTAAAAGACAAACAATTAGGACTTCCTAGGTGGTGCAGTGGTTAAGAATCCACCTGCCAATGAGGGGACACGGGTTCAATCCCTTCTCCAGGAAGATCCCACATGCCGTGGTACAACTAAGTTCGTGTGCCACAACTGTTGAGCCTGTGCTCTAGAGCCCATGTGCCACAACTACTGAAGCCCGCATGCCTAGAGCCCATGCTCCACAACAAGAGAAGCCACAGCAGTGAGGAGCCCTCACACAACAGCGAAGAGTAACCCCGCTTACCGCAACTAGAGAAAGCCCGTGTGCAGCAATGAAGACCCAACACAGCCAATAAATGAATAAATAAATAAATTTTTTTTAAAATAAAGGGGATTGTTTAAAAAAAAGACACAATTAATACAGATCCAGACCTTTCCCACCTTCAGAACTATGTCAGACCATACTACGTCAGAATCTCTGTCTTTTCTCTATACGTAAGAGCTGCTATCAGTGGCTCTGGGAACCCATGACCCTGCTCCTATTCTGCCAAATAACTGAGTTAGTTTGGGGTTTCACCTTCACACCAGGGAGGAAGGATGTTCCCTAAAGTGCTGCAATAGCTCCAAGTAGAAGACAAAAGCAAAGATACTACAGCAACATGTAAAGGATCAGGCATTTTCAGAGAGTGGGAGCATCAGATTCCACAGAAACCTCTGACTCTCCTCTCAGTGGAGGCTCATTTTGGAGACTCTGCAGTGTGAGCAAAGATCCCAGGCAACGGTAGGGCCCTAGAGGACATGGCAATTCTTTACGAAGCAGCTTGGACGTCAGGAAGTATAATTTCAATTTTGCATCACAGTACAGTACTGAACACACTCTAAGTACTGAAAACAGAGGGAATTTAATGCAAGGAATTGGTTACACAGGCAATGGAATTGCTGACAGACCAATCTGGAGAAAGTGTAACAACCCAGAAATCAGCAAAAGCAGGAAGCCATGCTCTGTGCTGCAGGAACAAAAGAAGGAAGCAGTGTTATCAGAGGCCAGAGAATGGTGTCACCCAAAAGAAGCTGGAATCACTGCAGCCTGTGCAGCAGGGGCTGGAGTCACAGAGGAAAAAATGCAGAAAATACACTGGTTGCTTCCTTCCTCCCGCCCTTCAATCTCCCACCACTGCCTCCTCTTGCCCAAACCCAGAAGGAAGATAGTTATGTGGGAGCCTGAGAGGCAGCCTGCTGGGATCAGCTTCTCTGAGGCATAGAGCAGAGCTAAGGAAGGACGAGGAATAGATCTGGATCTGCTGCACAGCAGTCAAGGACCAGAATGAGGATTTTCATCCCCTCATTAACTTCCATACAAAATGAGCACCTGCTACGGGCCAGGCAATGCTCCCTGGGGCAGTTACAACCAATGAAATAAGCCCCAAAGAAGTTAAGATGCTTTGGAAGGGACAGATACCAAAGCACATAATTACACGCTGCATGTGAGAACTGATAAGATACAGGAGAACTCAGAGGAGGGAGTGGCAGTCTGGGGAACCGTGCTTTTTATATAGTAAGTCTGTTCTTTTAATTCCCTCAGGAACCATGTTAAAATGGGGTATCTCTGGTTGGAAACGCAGACTGTGTATTCTTATTGCAGAATCTCTTCTCTTAAAAACCCATAAAAGGGTCCTCCAGAAATTATTGTTGCTCTTTTATTTCTTGTTCCCCATGATCAAATGACTTCTGTCATCGTTGAGGGATTTTGACTGTCTCTGGAAAATGATGGCTAGAGTAACCCAACCAAAATGAATATTGCGGTCAGGAGGCCATTAAACTGGAAAGACACAGCCAAAAGCGCCCTGGTAGAGTACGAGCGGGGGTGAGGGGAATGAGAACAAATTCCGCCTCTGCAAATGTAAGGAGATTTTCCAGTAAAGCGACAATAATTTAATTACCAAAATGCTTCTGATACTGCTACCCATGAAATCTTTTTTGGCAAAAGGACTGACAGAATAAGTAGTGCAGGCTAAGTGATTACTGATAGGTTTGAATTAGAGCCAGATTAAAGGTACTATACTGGCTTTCCGTGTAGGGTGCTTGAAGCAGCGGCCAAATGTTCAAGCCTGAACCCTCTCACTAGCGTAGAATCCAAGGCCACCATGTTCTTTCAAGGCACATTAACGAGTTTTAAGTTAGTGGGCTGAACACCGGCATTTTTCTCTCCTGATTTATTTACCATTAGGACAAAATATTAACATGAGTCTGATTGATTTCTATGGCAAAAATCAAATGTTAACCGCAATCATACTAGATGATGTAACTACAGAATGACCATTTTTAAAGAGCAAATCGTACTCACCATAAAGAGTCACAGTATCGTTTCACATCTTCATCGCCCCACTGTGCTTTGTATTTTATAGCCAAGGTCTTAACAGCCCTTGAAGGCTGATAAACACCTTGTGTTTAATAGCAGACTAAGAATGCAATCATCATTAAGTGATTTTTAAGCCTGGGTGTGGCTGCATTGATATCAATTCGTTCCTTTTTTTCTTTTTAATGATGCTTTGTATTTTATTGGGAGCCATCCAGATTTTTATTTAAAACAGAAATGCTAGGGGAAAAAAACTGAAAAAAAGAAGAAAAAAACTACACAGTTTCTGTTCTGGGCCATTAATTTTTCAGTCAGATCTAACTATCATTTAATTGGTTCCTGATGCTAAAACTTGGATTCCACTTTAAACGCTTGAAACTAGAGCATATAGAATAATTTGTTATGCTGAGCTATTCATCCCAAATGTCCAGGGAAAATAAACCAATCTCAAAATAAAACTGGGCTACCTTCTGTGATGACACAAAATTAATAATATAGTCTAAGAAATAAACCTGGTGTCTGTTTGCCCAAAAAAAAATCATTAGAGTTTCCATGATGAAGTAATATTTAATTTGTATTAATGTTTAATGTAAAAGGAGTTCTCTTAACTGAAAAAACAAAAATTCTGTGGACACAAAAACCTTGAGAAACTCTACCTGACTTAACAAGACTCAAACTCACAATTTAAATCTGCTTTTCTTGGGTATGTAAATGAGTTTTTAGTACTTCTTATTTCTTTTCATAGATCAATTAAAATTAGTTCTGGTACTATTTACTCTTATACTTAATTTCTAGAGAGAAATTTCAACTTTCCAAAGATTTCAAGGCAGTATGCATTGTTACTTTACAACTTGAAATCTAAAAGAGGAAAATATGACTTTCATAAGAATAGGAAAAAAATTTATTGGATAGCTTAATTTAACCAGCAAAGTGGCTTGGAAGATCCGCATTGTAGGTAGGTTTCTGTTCACACCAAACAGAGTCAATTTGTAATCTGGCTCAACTAACCATCTCAGAAAAACAACCTCTGAACAGGAATTCCACACATGCAGATAAGCACTAGTGAAAATCCTTGTGAAATAACTGCTAGTTCAGCATGAACCCAGTGCAATTTGGTAACCAGTCCTCTGGAGAGATGCTTGATTAGTTAGATAATTGCTCTAGCCTGAATGCAGCCCTAGAGGTGCTCAAATCCAAAATTCTTTGGATCTTTTTAAGGATAGGTTGTATGTCCTCAGCTACTGACCATGCAACAATGCTATGTTTCTGCAGCTTCAATAATCACAAAGTCTTTTGTAAATCGAGTTATCTTTACCCCCTGAAATGAAGTTTAAAGACAGCAAAGCTAAGTCATTTTCTAGTAGTTGAAACTGCAAGAGAAAAAGGAGGCATGTGATACACAATTTATTTAATTTAGGGAAGGTAGGGCATAAAGTTTCCTTGTCTTCTGAAAATATTTTAGAAATATATTAATAAGATTCATCCTGTTGTCACTTTAACTCCAATCCCCAACCAATGCTTTCATCCAGACACAAAGTACCAACTATAGATGTATTTTTACAATTTTTTTCTCCTAATCAACTTCTGATGAGTTGTTTCCAGTTGTTTCTTTTCTATTAGTTTTTTTTGTTTGTTTGTTTGTTTGTGGGGGTTTTTCTGGCCACACCACACGGCATGTGGGATCGTAGTTCCCTGACCAGGGATCAAACCCGCGGCCGCCGCACTGGAAGCAAGAAGTCCTAACCACTGGACCACCAGGGAAGTCCCTTTTTTCTATTAGTTTTGAGTAGCGGTATCAGAAGCACTTAGCAGTATCAGAATTTTTTGTCAATTTTATCATTAAATTATCATCACCTTCCTGGAAAATCTCCTTATGTTCCCAAACTCTGAATGTGTTCTCCTTCCCCTTGCCCCTTACTTGTCTTGTGGTCTGTGAAGGTACTTGTAGCTGTGTGGTTTTCCAGCCTCATGGCCTCCCCACCAACACATCAGGGTATTTGTGTTGATTTGACTATTTTTCCTGGTTTTCCTTGCTAGCAACAGCTTCCACTGGCAAAATGGCTCACCAGCATCACGATATAGGCTGACTTCGTGCCAAGAATTTTTCATCTTTCCTCCCCCAAAACCTCTTCCACTCCAGTGTTACCCAGCTCCAAGAACAGTGCTGGGTCACAAGACTGGCTATACTTGGAGACGCCTCTTGCTCCTTCAGCCCCCACATTGATCCATCCATCCTATATGCGGACCCCAAACGTGCCACAGGTTCATCTCCTCATTTTCACCCTTTGCCCATTGCCTTGGCTGAGGCCTTTATAAACGTTTGCCTGGACTATTGCAATACTCCTTTACTGTTTCTCTCCAACCCCTCTCTTCCTTTCCCCTGAGACTTTAACCCTCCAACCAGGCAGGTCCCTCCACTTAGAAAAGTCATCAATGGCTCCAAATGCCTACAGTCGAAAGTCTAAACTCCTCAGCAGACCTTACTTCTGGGCCCCATCTCTGGCCAATATCCATATTTATTCCAATTTGCATTTCCCTGAACATCTCATCTTCTTTTTATCTTTGAGTTCTCTGCTTCTTCTCCATGGGATAGCTTTCCCATTTCACCTTGTAAAATCTGCCTAGAGAATTCTTTTCAGATTCAGGTTCTTCTACCTCCTCTAGGGAGCCTCCCACCTCCAAGCCCTGGCAGTAGAGCTTTCCCTGGTCTTCCTTCCTGGGCACTATTCCACCCTCTCGAGGACACTCACCCACTGCCAGGGAACTAACAGTGTAGGAAGAGTTGTGTGTTTCCTGAGAGCTGGGATTTTTTTTCTTATCAGTTTTTAAATTCCTGGCATCTAATGCAAGTCCTGAGAATCTGGAGAGAGGAGGCAGTAGAGGAAGGAAAGGAAGAAGAGAGAAAGAGAAGAAAGAAGAGAGGAAAGAAGGAAGAACGGAAGAAACAAAGAAAAGGAAGGAGTCAGGGGGATAAAACAACTTAAACACCCTTATTAAAGACTTTTAGCCAATTTAGATAACAAACTACTGAAAAAATAGCATAGTAAAATGTACAAAGCAGACACTAACACAACATTGTAAATCAACTATGCTCCAATAAAATTTTTTTTTAAAAAGTACAAAGAAAGAAACATATCCTTAGCCTATACTTGGAAGCCTGTGGATGAAGCCTGAAAAAGATCTGAAACATAGTACAGTCCTTTCTAACATAACTGAGTCATATGTTGATTGGTTTCTGAAACCAATAGTATCTAAAAGTAAAGAAAATAATGAATGCCAGAACAGTGTGTGGGGGTGGATTTTTCTCCAAAATACACCCTAGAGATTGAAAAGGGAGAGGAAGAGGATAAAGGCTGACTAGACTGTGAGTGGAGCCAAAAAATCACCTTTCCCCCCCTTCAATAGGCATCAAAGAAAGGAAAGAGGGGGTTGTGCATTAGTAGAAAAAAATCAACCACTCTGATTAAATGTTACATATTTTTTACTCACTCAAATTTCAGAAGTGGGGGGAGGGCCCGAAGGATGTGTTTTTACTAATGATTAATCTCCGTCTATCTGTGTTTTTCAACCTGGTGACATTGTTGAACTTGGGGGAGGGGAGAAAAGAATTAAAGTAGCAAAAAGTAAGTTTTCTCTGATTCTACTGGAACATTACCCTTAATGAAGTTTTCCCTTGGTTGTTCACTTTTACAAACCCATGGAGATCCCTGCTTCAAAGGGTTTTTCTTTTATGACTTGGCACCTAAACATTCTTCTTTGACTTATATGAAGAATCATCAAATAAAGGAAGTTACAGGACAACATTATCATCCCCAAAGCAATTTGTAATGGATAAGGCATCCTAAGTTTTGTCTGGTTAAAAAAAAAAGTAATGCTTCTGAGATGATCATTTGTTAAAATATTTGAGAAAGATATGAATGTCTTTTTCTAAAGGAGTCTGCTCTTCCTATATGGTGGCTTAAAAAAAAAAAAAGCCTACAGACACAGCAGGAATAAATAATTGTCAGTGATTTATTTACATAGCCTGAAGTGTATGGTTCTGAACAAGATATTCCCCAGAGCCGCAGCAGCAAGCCTGACACAGCACCAGACCCGTTCCAAGCTCCCAGACTGCTTCTCTACAGACGTTTGCCTCTGTTCTCCATGTTCTATTTCCTGCTCCAAGGTCAGCAACTTATTTCATTTACTTTTTCCTCTAACCCTTATGCCTTTCCTATGAAGCTAAACCTCTAAGGTCTCAATTTCAGTGATATGGGTGAGACTGAATTAGTGCCGTTTAAACACCAGTCAGTCCAAACACTAATCTCTGTTTTGTCCCTGACATACTGCCTGTCCCAAACAAGCAATCCATTCATTCATTCATTCATTCATTCAGCATCCATGTAATGAGAGACTACTGTATGCCTGGTGCGGTACTGAGTACCAAGGTACAAAGCTTAACACCTGCTACTCTTCAGTGCGAACCCATGACAATACAGAGTAACAAGTGCTATAAAAGAGGGAAAAAGAAAATAAGGATGCAGAGAGGGAGGAGCAACCAACACTAGCTCCTTTCTTCAAGGGAAACAGAAGCTTGCCTTCAAAAGAGAGTAACTATACCTAACCCCAGATATAAATGCCTATAATTCCGACGTGCCATTGGTTTAACGCTTATACTTCTGAAGACCTGGGTCTGTAGGATCATTTTCTACAGACAAACGAAGAAGTAACTTGAAGGAATTATCTAGATACCTGTTTGGGGGGGTCAGGGGGGAGGGGATTGCCTAGGAATAAGGGTAAACGTATATGAATTATTGAGAGATGTGCTTAAAGTGTCTATGGAAATGTAATCCAAGTTCACACCTGTGGTCGAGAATTAACAAAACACCTTCACCGGAGGCCAGCAAGAGCAAATTCACAGAGACCTATCCTAACTTACAGTGATGTAAGATTTAATGATTTTCAAGGCGCTTTTATCCTATCACCATGCACCTCAGGGTTCCTCACAGAGTGAGTATATTGAGGCACTCAGGGAAAATATTAAAATCTCATCTGACCAGGAAAATTGAGACTCAGAGAGCCCTGCTAGTACTTTGGATGAGTTCTCCAGTCTTCCGAGTCCTGAGTCCTCTTCCACCGAGACACTGCCTTTTACACTTCACTGTGTGAAGCAACAGAGCAGAGACAGTAAAATCTCAATTTAAAAACAGTTTCTGGGGTCAGATCAATCAGACAGATGTAATTGCATCATGTAGATGTGATACAAATAAATTTGATTTCTAATGCTCCCATGCCCATTCAATAACTAGAGTGGATTCTTTGCCAAGCTAGATATCACAGTGAGAAAGAATAAACTTTGGAAAACAAGAGTAGAAGCAGAGCATATTTGTTGAAACCTTAGAGGTTTTGGAGGTCAGTACCTCCTACTACAGGTTAAGGAAGACTCAGGGGATCAGGAGGATGAAAAATATCAGTCTTGGGAGTGATTGTGAAATCCACGCAAGACCATAGATTTTTGCCTTGTAAATCTACTCATTCTCTCCAAAAACCTGGGGATGGTTTTTCCTTGGTTAGCAGGAAAAAACACGCATGTGGACTAGGATTCAGCTCTACCCACCACTGAACAGGAAGAGATGTCGCCCCAGTGGAAGTCTCTGGTGGGGATGAGGAGGAAGTGAGTAAGCTCAGCTGCATTGAAAGTTATTGAATCTGCTACTGGACCCTGAGGCTTGGGCACTGCACCACTGGAAAGACTACGCCTCTTGATTTCCTGGTATATTGGTTGGCTTTTGTAGTAGACAGACCTACGCTAACAGTATCTTAGACAAGATGGACATTTATTTCTCTCTCAAGTGTCAGTCCACGCGATCAAGCAGGTGTGGCCATTCCATGGTGCCAAGAGCCCACGCTCCTTCTAGTTTGCTGCTCAGTCACAGCTGCTCCAGCTTGTCCTCCCACCACCCTGCAGCCAGCAGAGAGAGGAGGAGAAGAAGGAAAAGGCACGTTCTCTCCCTTTAAGGACACAGTCTCGAAGCTGCACATAACACTCTTGTTAATATCTTACTGGCTAGAACACTATCACCTGTGCACACCTAGCTGCACAGGCGGCCCAGCTAAAAATTCTGCTACTACAGAAACAAGAGAGAGCAGATGTCAGAAGACAACCAGCTGTTTTAGCCTCAGATCCAGCCCTGGAGAGGTCATTTCAAACAAAGCTTCCCCTTCTTTGCTCAACTGAACTGCGACTCTTTTCTCGCACTTTGCGGTAATAATGAGGCTCTTGCTCCACCTGAACTGCAACCCCATTTCTGAGCCACTGTGTCACCAGCCACTCCTAGAAAGAGGAGACACATGCTCAAAATTTGCTTACAAAGACTCTGCTCCAGAGCAACTAGCCTCATGAATATATTACTGATATTTTTTAAGCACTTGCTCTTGAGACAAGTGGAAGCACTATTTGTAATTAAAAGAAACATTACCTTTATTAGGGAAATATCAATCCATGAGAAAAAAATGGTCTCTGCCCCCTATTGAGAAATCATGTACTTTTTGGCATGCTAACAATATTGTATCACTTTAATACTTGGGAGATATGAAAAGATGATGAAACTGTTACTGTCTTGTTTAATGATAGTTTGAAAGTGACAGTTAAGAGCACATTTCCCAATTCTTTCTCCATTTACCTATCTTAAGCCGTCACTACATTAATAAAGGGAGAGGACACTAAATCTGAGGTTGAAATGAATCATACCCAGTTCTAATCAAAACTGGGTTGAATGTATGCATGGAATTTATTTGGATAAATATTACTCACAGCAAGGATACCGAGAAAGACATCCCATACGACAGGAAATTTGAGGTTCTCACCACTGTCCAGAACATGTATCCATACCATCCAGTAGCTATGTGACATTGCAAGGGCACTGCCAAACATCTCGTATATGGCAACATTAATTATGGGTTTGGAAGCCAGTTAGAAAATCCCTACATTGAGTTTATTTGAGGGATTAACAATGTAAATTGCAAAAGAAGAGAGAGACTCCTCTACAATGTAACACACTACAAACAGCCATCCAGAAACATATTTCATCAACTGTAAGATCCCCTTGGCAGGCCATCTCCCAAGGGTAAGCTGCAACATCTGTAACATCTCCAACTCTGGAAGAAAGATGACATACTCTGAATCCTAGAGGAACTGTATTTTCCCCTTCCAATAAAAAGCATCATGCGAGAGCACGGGCCTTTTCAGCTTTACTACCACTGCCAAACCACCACCCCCCCCATCTCTCTTCCTGCAAATGCTTACACTATCACACAGACATACACACACACGCACACACACGGACACACACAGCAATTCCTATGAAGAACATAATTTCTAATAAGAAGAATAATTACATTGCTCATTGATACTTTTTGGAGTCAAATAATTAAAGCTATCAGATCAGTCGGGTCGTTAGAATCTTTACCTTTTACCTTTTCACTGGAAAATGAGAAAGGCATCTGTGGCAGAGAATGGAAGCTGTTTACCCTCAATATTCTTCTTGGGAACAAAACCCAGATTTTTCACTTGAGCATATTGCCCCCGAAAATAGAGATTATGTTTCCTAGCCTCCTTTCAGCTAGGTGTGACCATAAGACAAAGTTCTGCCCAGTGAGCAGAACTGAGGTTAAGTGGGTGATTTCCAGCAAGCCCACTGAAAGCACCTGACTGACACGAGAGAGTTTTGTCATCCTGCCTTCCCTCCTCCCGCTTTGCAACATGGATATGATGCCTGGAGCTGTCATGCACAGATGGCCCAAGCAGCAATCTTGGACCATGAGGTGATTTTGAGAATGCCTAGGCTAATATTTAGTCAAGAGAGGTCAAGGTGCTGTAACAAAAAAATCCAGACTTGGTGATTAGAAAATGGATTACTTCTCTCTTGTGTAATGGATCGAAGTGAGGGCTTTGGCAATGGGCAGTTTTGCTCCAAACAGCCAAGGACTTGGTCTCACGGTGACTCTGTCATCTTTGTTGTGTGGCTTCCAAGGTTACTCTAGCTATCACCGTCCAGACAAAGCCAGAATGGGGAAGGGTGGAAAGCCAGGATCAGAGACTTCCTCTTAGGCAAGTGAGGAGATAGCTGCCAGTACCACTTCTCCTCACTTTTCATTGGCAAGACCTCCATCACATGGCCACTCCAGCTCCAAGAGAAACTAGGAAATTCAGTGTCTACCTGGACAGCCACATCTCAGCTACAATTCTATGCGTATCGAAGAAGAAGAGAAACAGATTTTAATGAACAGATGCCAGACTCTGGACAGAGGATAAGGCAGAGCGATAGGAGTCTGGGCCTGGATGGTGCTTTGGGGCTGTACTTCATGCTGACAACATCTACATTTCTCTTATCTAAGAGAAAAATCAACTTTTATGTTAAGCCATTCTATTTTCGAGTGTTTTCTTTCTTTGCACTCAAACATAATCCTAAATGGGACAAATTATCAGATTTTACCTTTAAACATAAGAACACTTGGTTTATGAGTTTAAAATACATAACGTTCAATTAAACAATTGTATTTAAATTATAAAGGATTACCCTAAAAGACATTGGAGATCATAGCTGTAATTTAGAGTTACATTTAAAATGGAACTTTTTCTTGTCTTCTCTTGTATTACTCTTTTATTGTGCAATACACCATGTGATTTCTCTGTGGCTGAAATATTAATATTGGTGTAAAAACTAAAGTTTATTTCAAAAAGTAAAACAAATTCTAGACTTAGCAATTATCTCATAGATGACACTTTTTTAATCCAGATAAATTAATATATCATCTACTCAATTCTCCATTTCCAAATTATGATTTTAAAAACAGGAAGAGAGAGTAGCACAGACATATGTATACTACCAACTGTAAAATAGATAGTCAGTGGGAAGTTGTTGTATAACAAAGGGAGTCCAACTCGAGGATGGAAGATGCCTTAGAGGACTGGGGCGGGGAGGGTGGGGGGGACTCGAGTGGGGGGGGAGTCAA
Source organism: Hippopotamus amphibius kiboko (assembly GCF_030028045.1). NCBI lineage: Eukaryota > Metazoa > Chordata > Mammalia > Artiodactyla > Hippopotamidae > Hippopotamus > Hippopotamus amphibius. The sequence continues at coordinate 84,049,054 of NC_080198.1, forward strand.
GGAAGGGAGGGAATACAGGGATATGTGTATAAAAACAGATGATTGAACTTGGTGTACCCCCAAAAAATAATAAATAAAAAATAAATTAATTAATTAAAAAAATAAAAACAGGAAGAATCAACTTACCTAATTGATAAAATTTTCTATGAACTAAAAAAGTTGAAAGTAATATATAAATTTCCCATGTAGAAACACTTATTAAGTAATTTCAAATGATATGGTTCATTTGGTAATGTATAATTCTTTTCTTGAGATTGGTAAAAAAAAAAAAAAAAGCATTCAAATCCAAGGGAATCTTCTGCAACTTTGAAACAGTTTTTAGCTGAGTTTGGGGTTTTTGCTTGTTTCTGATTTTTTGAAATTCATGGTCTCACATATCTTGAATGAGGTCTCTACATTTGTTCTAACCATATTTTGCAAAGAAGTACTTGTATACATAAAACTTTCATTTGTGGGATCATGAGTTCTCAATAAATAAAAACTCATGAAATCAGATTCTCCTCAATGCCTCAGTCAGCATACTAACCCTTTTAAGTGATTACAGCTGCATTTAGCACCTCTCACTACAGCAATGTAAAATTGAAATGAGTTAGAAATCTGCTTAACTTCAATGGAGATTTTTAACTATGGGAACTAGAAGACACAGGTTCTGGTCTTACTGACCAAACCTCAGCTCTCTGATCTTGAACATGTCCCTTAAATGCTATGACCTCATTTTTCTGATTTATTAAAGCAAACATTCAAATCAAACAATCTCCATAATTTTGTTCTACTCTACCCATTGTTTTCCCAGTTCTAAAATTCCCCTGACTCTGTGACTACAAGGCCAAACTTGTAGCAGGGACAGCAAATGGCCTAACCGCATAATAAACGTCCTCATGGCATGGGAGTAGGCCGTGTATTAGTCAGAAATGGTTACATGATTGTGTAAGTCATGAGGCTGTAGTTTTCATCCTCCGTGACAACTTTTAGTAACACTGATAGTTACCTTTACGGGGAGTTGATTATTTGCCAGGCACTGTGCCAAGTGAATTACACACAATATCTCAGCTAATCCTCCTGAAAACTCCATGAGGGCAGTGATATTATCCCCATTGCACAGATGAGGACTCAGAGGCTTCGAGCAATTAAATCATTTGCCAGAGCCACACAGAGAGCAGACTAGAACCCAGGGCTGCCTGGCTCCTGCACACGGGCTCCCCAGGCCCTGAGGAGACGGTGGCGGATCAGGTCTTCCCGGAGAATGGTTCTCTTGACCCCACTCTTGGGCCTGCCATGTGAGTCACCCATATTTAATGACACCATGAAATCTCCAAGGTAAACAATCTTTGCGTCCCTCCTGACTCCATTCCTTCCTTCTCCTAGTAATAGATGCGAACGTTAATTGAGCACTTGCCACAGAGCTCTGCTCTTTAAATAGATTGTCTCATTTCATCTTCACAACAATCACTGAGATAATTAATTAAATAAAATGATTTACTCCATTCTACGGGGGAGGACACTGAGGTAGAGACAAGGTGAGTACATGGCCCAAGCTACCCAGCTAAGAAGTGAAAAATCAATGTTTGAATCTAGTTCTAATTCCAAAGGAAATAAAAATGTATAAAGTCTGGTAACGTTCTAAATTCCCATGTATTGAACTTTTACAATGTGCTGGGCCCTGTGCTGATGCTTCACCTAAGCCATCACATTTAATCCTATAAGATGGGTATTACTGCTGTTGATGTCATTTTTCAGATCACAAAGCCCAGGCAGTCTTGGTAAGTCATGAAAGAAAGTCCAGCAGAGGCTGAAGAGCAGGATCGTTACAAGATCAGGTTGTCACATCAAACAGGTCGCTGGTCAGAACCACTAGGTTGTGTGCTTTCAACAAATGACTTGATCACCCTCTGCCTCAGTTTCCCTTATGTGTGAAATGGGTGTGTTATGAAGATTATATGTGATATTATATGTGAAGCATTTGAAAGTCTCTGACACAGAGTAAGAGCTATATAGCTGTTAAGGCAAAATAAATAAAAGTCCAGACTTTGCCTTTTAATAATGAAGTTGCTTTCTCTCTCTGTGCCACAGTTTTGTCATTTGCAAAATATAAATAATAACAGTACCTACCTTGTACCTAATAGGTATATGAGTAGATGAGTGGATACGCATTAGAGTAGTGCATGGCAGATACGTGTTCAATAAATGCTAGCTTTCCTTGTTGTTGCTGCTAGGATTATACCATTATCGTCATTTTGATCCTTTTCCCAGGCACCTAAAAAATCCTCCTCTGCCTCAGGAGCAATCAAGCCAGTCCTGCCTGCACCCTTTTTCCTCAAAGGAGCAGAAGTGGTGCCTTAGGTGGTCAGCAGTTTGGATCATTTCAGGTGAGGGATGCACGTAGGTCAGAGAAAGCTTTTCCCCCAGAACTCACCCCCAGGAGGGCAGGAATGATTCTCAGTATCAAGGCATGAAAGGTACTCACCATACCATGCAAATAAGCACGTAATTATACCCTGTCTTGAAATGTTTTCTAAGAATGCGCCTGAATTGCGTGACCACAAAGCTTTCAGGACAGGGACTTGACATCCACTGTTTTGATGACTCCCGCAGCACCAGGATGTAGTCCCAAGTATTGACTGATTGGCTGGCTGACTGATTGATAGAACAATTGGCCCTCCCGGCCGCCTAGCTGAGAGCACAGACAGCCCTGCTCCCAAGAGGTGGGATTGCAAGAAGTTTCCACGCTTCCAGAGCCTGACCGTCTGGGTTTGAAGCCTGCCTCTTCCATTTTCCGGTTAGGTGAATTTAGGCAATTTACCTCACTTCTTTGTGTCTTAAAAATCTCTAAAAAAGGAATCAGAATAATCTCTATTCTGAGGATTAATTGAATCAATCATGTAAGTGGGTAGAAAAGTATCTGGATACAATAAATGCTCAATGGACGTTAGCATTATTGACTGGCTAACTTAAAGTAGTCTGGGTTTTCCAGCCCCTTCACAGTCATATCGTGTGTCCCTACATGAATGTAGAACAGAAGAGATCTTCCCTCCTTTCGTGGGTATAGGCTGTCCATCCAGCAGGGAGAAAGTTTCCCACAGCAGCTGTGCCCTGCCCATCACTCCGTCAGCGAGTGTGTGCCAAACGTACATACCTCCATGAATCATTTTGGCTGTTAAGAATCACTCACCAACATGACCTTCTCTTTTCTTTTGGAGCCATGCTAATAAGACTATTTCACTTGCCACCCACACATACATACACATGCAAAAAACAAATTGTTTAATCTTGTAACAGTTACATTATATAGACTTCTCTTTGGGTACTAAGAAGAATATCTGTTCTTTCTTTCCTTTATTCTGTTAATAAACATTCACTGAGTGTCCCACTAGCTAGACACAGGGCTAGGCACTGCAGTAATAACAGTGAAAATCCAGTTTTAGACCAGAGTTTATAATCGGAAGGGGTGGGGGGGGAGGGGCTGAGGAGGTGGAGTAGAAAAAGAGGTAAACAGGCAAACACACAACCGTGTGGTAAGTAATCAGTGAGTCTCAGGAGCGGGGTCAGGGGGTGGGTTTTCAAAAATCAGGCAGCAAACCAAAAATCAGAGGTTCGAAGAAGGCTTCCCAAGAGAAAGTAGCACCTAAGCAGAGACCTTAAGCTAAGGTATGTTGATTCTCACAATTATTTCATTATGTGGGTGGAGAAACTGAGGCCAAAGACCCGATCTAAAGCTGTGAAAATGTTTGAGAGTCTCAGGAATAAACCACGGTCCTGTAGACTTGGCGTTCTTCACTTCCACTATCCCACCATGCTCCCTCCCTTCAAAAGATCTAAACATTTTAAGTTTATGAGTCTGACAACTTCAATGGCATTCCTAACCCGGGCTGTAAAATTCTAGCCCTGCCACCACAGAGCTGTTTTTTTCTGAATTTCACAAACTTAGAGATAACACTGACTCTAGTTTTCTGACCAGAAACAGTAATGGAGCCCAGGACCCCGGTTTATATTTGAAGGCTAACTTTACAACTACAAAAAAAAAGCTGTTGCCTGTGAAATCCAGGCTTGGGTGGGGGGGTGGGGAGGAGCAGGAGGGGGTAGGGATCTTGAGGGTAGAGGAAAGGAGCTTTCTCTGAGAATTCCTGCTTTGGGAAAGCTAGAAATTTCTAATCATTTTGTAAAGCTTGCATTTCCTCTCAAAGTTGTTTCTGGAGAATTTTGTTTGTATCAGCACAAGAAAATATCATGTCATAGCATTACCTATATAATAACAAAAATGCTCTGTCTTTTCAGAAATACTTTGTGTGAAAATTTTAAGTAGCTATGATGTAATAATTTCTCATTTGATATTGACTATTTAGAAAAAATAAAGAGGTAGGATCAACCTGTTAGCTTTGCAAGCAGGGAGGGTTGGGGGGAATGAATTGGGAGATTGGGATTGCCGTATATACATTACTAATAAGAAAAAAGATACCAAATTGTACACTCTAAATATGTGCAGTTTATTGTATGTTAACTATATCTCAATAAAAGTTCTTAAAAAAATAAAATAAAATAAAATAAAATAAAATTGGATGGAGTAAAAAAAAAAGTTAGCTTTGCATAAAGGCATCACCACATAACCTACCTCACAAAATAATTTATAATGTAAGATTATAAGTAAGGTTTTTCCTACATTTTACATGTATGCATATATCTACCCTCTTGGCTCTGATAATATTGTACAAGCATTCATTAACCAAGGAACTTTATATGTCATGGTAAAACTTGCTCAACCAAAATATTCAGTGATGTCCCTTGCCAAGCAGATGAAGGCTACTGCTCTCACAGCCAAATCTGGCTCACTTCCATTTTCACAATCATCTAATTTGACAAATGAGACATCCCTACTCCCACCCCAATTCATTCAGTCAGACTGATCCTACTCTGTGAGCCCAAGTTTATAACAAAACAGAGAAATTATTATTAGAAGAGAGAAAGATGTTATTTTGGCATAATTATCACCAGTAACTTGAGGCGTGCCAATGTTAAGTTAATAAAGGTTATTTATAAAGCATGAGTTACCACAGTACTGTTAGGAATAAATAAAACTCAGGACTTTCATTCCTAATTTCAGCTAACAACTCTTTCCCAACCGAAAGAAAGAATTACCTCTGAAGTTCTGGAAAAGGAATAGTGTCAACAGGCTATATTTTGCATTCTTTATTGAAAGAATATTCGAGAAATGAAATGGGATAATAATCAGATGTTAACTCCAACAAGAAAGAAGGCATTTATGTCAACTTTTGTTTCCATCATCTGATTGTAAACACTCAATCAGATGTAGACTGTAGAGCTGAATATAGGCCAAAGAAGGCTGTAGGCCAAAGTGCACGGGAAGTACAGAGAGAGCTTGAGGCTAGAAAGCACCTTCCCTCAGGGTAATTCTTTTGACTTAGTACTTTACAGTGTACAAAGTTTGTTTTAATTTGACCAGCACTCATCAAGTGCCTTCTGTGTGCTCGCATGTCTTAGGAGCTCTTGTGTCAGTGGCCAGCAAGGAGATCAACGTCCTGTCCCTGCCATTTTATTTAATCCTTGCAACAAACTCACAAGGGGTAGATATTATCCCTATTTTATGGTTAAGAAAAGTGAAGTTTAACAGGATTAAATCATTTTCCTACCATCACAGATCCATTAGGCTGAGATAGCAGTAAGACTCCGAACTCTGTCATGACTTCCAGAGCAGTGCCCTATAAAATAAATCACCCCACCCCCAGGGGGTGCCCTTGAGCTCTCTTATGGCCATTCTTACAGCTTTTCCTGTTTATACCACCTACTGTCTGGAGGACAGTCCAGCAGTCAGCCAACTGACCTTTGAACAAAAGGTTGAAAAAAGGTAGAAGGCTCAGAAATGAGACGACGGTGGGATGGAAGGAGGCGATGTAAAGAAAAGGGGGTAAGACCCCAGTCTCAACCCTTCTCTCCTCCCCACATCTGAATTAGGAGGAAACTGTCATTATTTTAAAGTAGCTGCTAATTGTGATGTGAATGTAACACTTATTTTTTAAATAAGTTTGGCTTCCACCAAATTTTATAGTTGCTCAAAAAAAAAGTTTAGCTCATTATAGCAGAGGGCAAACGTTACTCCTCGATTCAAAATCACTGACTATTCAGGCAAAATCATCCAGTAACAAATCCCATGCTAGTGATTAATCTTTAGGCTGTGGTTCCCAGCACCAGCTGAACATTATCGTCCCCTGGAGAGTTTTTCATTATCATTTCCCTAGCACCCGCCCCAGACTAATCAAATCCCAAGGCCTAGGGATGGAGCCCCAGCTTGAAGCTCTGCAGGTGATTGTGCTGTGCACCAGAGCTGGATAGCCTCTGCCTTTCAGTGGTTCTCAAAGTGTGGTCCTGGAGACCCGCAGCAGCAGCATTGCCTGGGGACTAGGTAGAGACGCGGAGTCTCAGACCCCACCCCAGTTCTACTAAAGCAAACACTCTGCAGAGGAGGCCCAGCCAGCTGTGTCTTAAGAAGCTCCCAGGTAATTCTGGCACATGCTCAAGTTTGCGATCCATTGCCTTAGAATATTTTGTTAGTCCAAGAGCTATGATCGTTCTAGTTAAACATCCAAAACAGCTCCTAAGCCATTTCATTTCCTAACATTCAAGGCTAAGCTACTTGAAAAACATCCTTTGCATTAAAAAAAAAGAAAAAAGAAAAAAGTGAGTTGCAGTAAATAAATTCAAACTAAAAGATGTAGGGGGAAAAAAACCCTATCATTTAGTTCCCCTTTTCTGAATTTTCCCCCTATTTTTCATTGATTTTTTTTTTTTTTTTTTATCCTTCTGTTCCCAGTGATCAAATGTTGACGTTTTCCCAGTGCTGGCCTTGACGTAAATGAGTTGCCTTTCTCTTTAATTGCATGAGACACATGTGAGCACAGAAATATGAGTTACAGATTTACATGTATTAATCTTTTTGAGAGGAGCATTCTCCAAGTAGCATGCAAGCCGCACGTGACAGTGCTGGGTGCCACAGGCAGGCATAAGTTGTTTACATTAGCAAATACATTTCAACAAAAACACATGTTGGCAGTTAGCACTCTCTCAGCTCCTCACACAAGCCATTCTGTGGGGAGCTAGGCTTTGTCAGAAGAATTCGAATTTGAAAAGTTTCTTTTCATATTTGGCTCCTAACAACCATCTGAAGATCTCAAAACATTTTGGATGTGTTAGCTTTTCAATCCTCCATACAATACAAGCAGGTAACGTGACCAATCCAAAAACCATAGAAAAGTAAGAAACTGAGAGCCCTGCAGGCCACCATTTGAGTGAATATCTTAATGGGAACATGTTTTGAAGAAAGGCATGGGGGAAACGTTATTCAGAAGCCAACAAAAACGGCCCATGTTGTGGAAATGGGGACATCAACAGTCCAGATGGGTGCAATTCTGATGAGCTGACGGAGGTCATTAAAGTGACACGGGCTGACAAGCAACTAAGCCACCTCCAGAAGGAAGGACTAATACTCAGCTCAAGGGGCCAACCTATTGGTACAAAACGGAAATACTTCTATATTGATTGGTAAATAGGTGATGCTCTGAGCCCCAACAGTGTCATCTCCCTGCCCTGGGCACCCCCGACACAGCCCCTAGGCCCTCCTGCCCTCCCCCTCCTCGTCCTCATCGTGCAGCTGCAGAGGTGGTGCCCGGCAGAGCAGGGCGCTCCTGGGCCCTGCAGCGATCTCTTCCGATGGCCATGCCCACCCCATAGAGTCTGCTGAGTGTTTGGAATGTCAGCCCTGCATCCATCTAGGCCTCAAAAATGACTCAAAAAGGAATGAAATACATTTCAGGTGATTTAACACACTACTAAGATATTTACCATCTTAGTTTTGCATCAATAAATTTCTGTTCTGAAATGAAATGCCCTGAAACACATGCACATTTTAAAAAGCAGGAGTAGACTCCTGCAGGTGAGACCCTGTTTCTAAGAGTAGCATTCACCTTGGCAGTGGCCACAGTGGTCATGGTGGTCGCAGTCGTGGCCATGGTTGCGTTGACTGTCCCCAGCCTTGCTTCTCTGGTCGCACCCTTCGCCTAACCAGAGAGAACCAGGGGCCACCAGACTGCAGGTTCTTCTTCCCTCAGAGTAAGTATTTAAGGGAGCATGCGGTGGTGGTGGGGGGTTAGATGGAACACACATAAAAATCACAGACGTTAGCGTTTGAATGTAAAAACTTTCACAGTCTCTTTTTTCACACATATTTCAAAGCATTTAGTTCGGCTACATTGAAAGAAAGTTATTCCCCAGGCAAGTGTGTGACGGTCTGTCAATGAACGGCAGTGCAGATTCATAAGCCAGGAGTGTCCCCCCATCTGACCATCCTCCCCCTTCTCTTTCAAGCCTTTTTGGCTAATCAAGAAAGAGAGGAAGGCTTGAAGAAGCATGTAACACCTTGCAGTGCAGCACAGCGTATAAACTCCAGCTTGACGGTCTGAAGCAGGCTCAGCCACAGTCACAGCCTCTAAAAACTTTTTTCAAGCCCCCACCTTTGAAACCTGCTTATTCAGTTTTGCTGTTGTCAGATCCACACCCACCAGTTCTCTCCAGGTCTGCGTTTTCATCCCCTGCCAACTCCCTTAGCTGACGGCTCTACCAGTTCCTTTACTTCCTGTTCCGCCCTTGACCCCAGTGTCCCATGGCGTTGTGCCCTGCAAGCTCAGGACAGTCCTGCCCACATACCCAGCCCCTGGTCCTGGAAGCCCACCCTGAGCAGCGCTCCCCTCCCCCGCCCCTGCCTGGACCACTGCTTGATGGCAGGGAAGAAAAGGGGCCAGGTTTTGTCCACATCAGTAGGACATTTTCACACAGGGAGTTGCTGACCTCCGGATCATTCACTCCCCACCACCTTGTACTGATATTTAATCAGCTAACTACCTCTAAGCATTAGCTCTTTACAAGTTACCTTCTCAGGGCTTTGGAATCTGTGCTTTATCAGGGCTTAAATTATTAATAACAGTGGTGAGTCAGAATAAACATGAAAAAGACATTTTAAGATCTATAAAGAAAAAAAAAGATTCAAATAAATGTGAATATCTATAGTTTGCAGAAAGAAAAAAAAACAAAGATAAAAAGCAGTCCACTTCATATACCTTTCTTATGTAGCTGCTTAATAAAGAATTTCTATTCAAAGTAAGTCCCAAAGGCATGCATCCTATGGAAAGTTCCATTTCCCTTTTTTAGGTTATTCATTTTTAAGAAATTCTCAAAAATGATATTAATTTGGTGTCCAAGACTTTGCTTTAGCCCTGAGTCCTCTCATCCAAATTCTGATGAGGTTTACTATGTAAAGAGGATTAACTTTAACATTTAATTTAAGCACTCGAAGGATTATATTATCCATAAATGTCAGTAAATAAGTATTATCTTTATCCTTTGGTATACAAGATGTAACACTCTTGTACCACATTTGTTTTTCAATAACTTGGCAAGTTATTGTGGGGTGGGGCTTTTTAAGGAACTGGTGTGTGACCAACAGAGCAGGAAAAAGATCCACCTGGCTCTTAAATGTCTTCATTTTCTCCCACTTCCTCCAGCCTTGTGTAACTTCTGGTTTTTAGTTAATCAGCCCCACAGCAATATTGCTAACTTTTCCCAGAAGTAGACAACTTTGTTTTCAAACATATGTATACAGATTATAGTATTTCAAGTACCTTCTATATACAAATCCCTGCTGCTGAGAAAGACACTAAATTAGATCTACCTTAGCAGCAGGAATATTCAGTCTAAAAAGCTATGCTTATCAATTTGTTCTTTACCACAAATATTTTCGTTTTGCTTCTTCCTAGTTTTATTATCCCATTCCTGGTTATCATGACTCTGCTAAAGATCTGATTATAAATTCATCAAAACTAGCACTCTCGAGAAATTACCTATATAATTAGACCACTAGCCTAAATCTCATCTCTACTAAATTATGGTCCAAAGATAAGAAAGAAAGCATTAAGATTTCCAACATCACCCAGAATCTTATTTTCTTTATCTATCAATTATTTCACTTTGCAGTTATAGTATAATACAAACATCAGGCTTTTACTTCACTTATAAAATGCTTCCAGTGACCTTAAGTAGAAGTATATCTACAAAATCAGATAGCATGTTAAAGATGCTGCAAGGCAAAGAATTGGAATACCTAAAAGTAAAAGCAGCAAGAAAAAAAAACAGCCAGTGTTCACTTTCCCAATGTCCCAAATCAAAATGTTCACTTTTGAAAACAGCAAAACATAAAGACCTTTTCTCCATGAATTATCTTTGAAAGATTTCAGTCAGCTCCCCATAGTATATTAATAGTAATAGCTACCATTAATTACAGCATGGCATCAGCCACCTTTTCTAAGTGTATTATTTGTGCTTCCTCCTTCCGCCCCCTTCTGCCCCCTCACTCCTGTCTCCCTAAGATTGAGCTCCTTTATTATGTCTCGTTATTTAACAGGGGCAGCACTTAAGCTTTTGCCTCAGTCTGTCTACTTTCTGGGAAACCTTGGTATATCACTTAAGGATTCCTGAATAACACAACTGTAGGATCTCAGTGGCATATGACAAGTAGTATTTAATTTTGACTCAAAGATTTGCCAGGCGACGGGCGGTGGCAGCTTCACTTCAGGCTGGGGCTGCGGAGGTGGCTCTGCCCGTAGCTGTGGGTCTGCCTGGGCTTAGCTGCTTGCTCTCGGGCTGGGCTCCAGTCAGCTCTGCCTGGATGCATGTATTCACCAGGGAACTCAGACTGAAGGAGCAGCAGCTATCGAGGGAAGTTCTTTTCATATCAGTGGCACAGATGCAAGATGGCAACACGGTGGCATAAGCACCTTTCCAGCCCCTGCTCATGCCACATCAGCTAATATCTCATAGACCAAAGCCAGACACATGACTGAGTCCAAGTAGAGAGAAACTAACTGCACGATTACAGAGCAAAGGGTGCGGGTATAGGGAGAGGTGAAGCAATTAGGCTGATGATTCAATCTACCCTACCCGGCTAAAACACTTGTAACACTTGTAGCATTCTTGTAACAAATTTGAAAGGTTATCTCTAACAGATGAAGAAATAACCATCCCAAGAGATAAAGGAACTTTCCCGAAGTCACAGTGATGACAGAGCCAGGATGCTAACACAAGTCAAGCTATCAGACTCAAAAGTCTATTTATTCAGAACTTGCAAGTGAGTGGCCACTGTGTGCCAGGAAGGATGTTAAAGTATTGGAAGTACCGAAGTGAATAACAAGTGTCATTCTGACCCTCAAAGAGCTTATGGGATGTGGCAAGACATACAAGCAAGTACAATACAATTAGCTAATTGCTATAGTGGACGTGTGGGCAAGCTTAGTGGGAATGTGGGAGACAGGCCCCCTTAGGCTGAACTCTTGGGACAGTCAGAAGAGTCCTCATTGTCCACGTTTCTCAGAGCATCCTCCTCTTTTCTTAGCACAGCATGTTTCCTGCCTAACTGTGATGTTCGTTCCTCCAGAACACGTGCATAGTTAGAGCCAAGAATTTCCTGCATGGTAACATCTGATTGTGTAGGAATGCCTTGGGCTCTATTTATGGGAAGATAGAAATGTGGATTTTCCGTCTCCAACTGACATCAGTTTCTTGAATAAGTAACAAAAGATAAAGTAGACCTTTCTGACACACTTTCTCCTTTTCCCAGAATTTACTTGAGTTATTCTTTTTAAATCCAGTGTATAATGCTGTTAATTCAATCTAATTTCAATTTATGACAAGGCATTTTTATATTTGACTACACAAAATATGCTGTGGATATTTATGTCAAGATAACTTACCAAATATTATGATTTGTAATTTTATATTTCTTCCTTCCAATCATTGTCATCTTTGTTCAGAATGCTTAGAATGAAATTATTAATAGCAATAAAAAGACGATATAGAAAAAGATACTATTAGTTACCACCCAGAATCTGCACCAGTGATTCTCTCCTTGGCTACATATCAGAATCACAATTTATAAAAATACTGATGTTCAGGCCACATCTCAGACCAAATAAATCAGAACTTCTGGATGGTCTGGACATCATCATTTTATAAAAGCTACTTAGGTAATTTTCATGACCAGCCAGAATTGAGAAACATTGTTCTTCTTATACCATCAACCTAGATTTTTCTTTTTATTACAACTGCATTTATTTCCTTAGTTTGTCTAAAGTTGCAATTTGAGCTATTAAGGTATATCCAGTATCCTCACTAAAAACGTTGTTTTCATTCATTCATTCAACAAACATTTGCTGAGTGCCTGCTGTGTCCCAGGTACTGAGCTGTATTACAGAGGGGAGGTAAAGAGTACAGAACAAGAGCTATAGTCCCTTCCTCTAAGGAGATTTTGAAGCAAAAAGCAAATATTTAACAAGTAAACAAAGACTATTTAAAAAGTAAACCAAACTATTAAAAATTATAAGTGCCACAAAGTAAAAGCTTATCTGAGGGCATTATATGTAAGCTGAGACTTAAAGGAGAAACAGGAGTTCACCAGACAAACAGCTGGGAAAGGAGGGTTCCAGGTAGAGGGAACAGCATGTGAGAGAGTAGGCTCACTCAGGGAACTGAAAAACCATGCCTGTGGATGGTGCAACCTGGGATGGGAGAGAGGGGCCAGGCAGAGAGGCAGGGGCCACATCACTAGATCCTTAACATTATGTTTAAAAATAATAATAACATGTATTATATCCTTTGTATGTGTGTGTGAGTGTGACTGGCTCCATGTATTAAGCATCATGTTTTTCAACTGTTTTCACATATTGTTGTATGTAGTTATAGATCACTCATTCCCATGCTATATCTTGTTTTGTTGTGTGAATGCACAATTTATTTATCCACTCTACTGTTAATGTGCATTCGGGTAGTTTCCAGTCTGGGGATATTTCCTAAACTGCTGCTGTTCTTGTACAACTTTTTGTTTGTCTGAAGCTTTGTTTTTGTTGTTGTTGAAGTGTACTTGATTTACAATGTTGTGGAGAAAGTGGGGAGGGATAAATTTAGAAGTTTGGGATTAACATGTACACACTACCCTACATAAAATAGATAATCAACAAGGACCTAGCACAGACAACACTACTCAGTATTTTGTAATAACCTATAAAGGAAAAGAATCTGAAAAAAGAATATATATATATATATATATATATATACAAAATCACTTTGCTGAGAAATTAGGTATTATATTCTAATAGATACTAAATACAACAGGAAGCCATTCAGGTAGTGGGGAAAGAAGAGGGAGAGGTATGGGATCCAATTCATCACAGTTAACAAGGGAACGGGTCCTCCTCCCTTACCCTCCAGGTGACATTTTGAGAGTAGAATGCTCATAAACTAGTGAGTCTCTAGTTGGTGGCATAATAAAGTGTTTATGAAAGTAAAGCACATATTTATAAATCACACACACACACACACACACACACACCCCCCCAGAGCACCTAACTAAGGTTCATCCCTACCAGTGGCAAATCCTTATTGGCATGTCAATATTCAGCTACCCTATTTCTTTTAATAACTGATTCTTAATATAGTGTTTGCCCTCCTGCAAAATTGATAAGTGGTACTTATAGCCATTGTTTTACTACCAAAGCTAATTTCTGTTTTTTGTTACTATAGAACCTGAGTTCCTTCTGAAGAGAGTGAAATACTTCATCCATTTGCCCAGGAAAGGCAGTATCATTTTAAGCAAAAACTGTTAATTTGATTTTCATGGATGAACATTAGCCAGTTGATAAATCTTCAAAGAGACACTTATACCAACATATAAGTACAATGGATTTCTGATGTGCTAATAGGAAAAATCCCAGCAAGATAAATACACTCTGGGAGAAAATGACTTTTTTCTAAATGACAGATTAATGGTTTTAATGACTTCTTTCAAGTCTAGCATAAACACAATGTCCAAGAAGAAATCATCACATTTGTGTTTAAATTTCATTTTATGACTTAGATGAATCTCCAATTTGTTCATTTAAAAAAATAAGTGTTACATTCATCATGTAATGTTATAAACCAGTGGTCCCTCGATAAAAAATAAAATTTAATTAAAAAAAAATTTTTAAATCGTTATCCTTTCTATTAAATTCTCAGGGTTGTAATAACAAATCCTACAAACTTAGCAACTTAAAACAACAAAAGTGCCTCCTCTCACGCTAGCAGCAGACTCTAGGGGAAAATCCTTCCTTGCCTCTTCCCACTTCCAGTGGCTCATGGCTTTCCTTGTCCTGTGGCAGCATAACTCTGGTCTCTGCCTCTCTCTGTACCTGGCCCTCCTCCCTGTGTCTCTGTGTCTCAAGTCTCTCTCTCTTTTCTCTTATAAGGACACATCATGGAATTTAGGGCTCAACCTAATCCAAAATGATCTCATCTCAAGATCCTTAATTATATCTACAAAAACCCTAGTTTCAAATAAGGTCACAGTCACAGGAATTGGGGGTAGGACTTGGATATATCTTTTGAGGGGACACAGTTCAACCCATTACACCTTTGTAAGCTTCATAGTTAATATTATGATTGGCTGCAAATGAGAGAAATCTCAAAATAAAATAGCTTAAACAAGAAAAGTTTATTTTTCTGTCAAGGCAAATCTCAAGTACAGAGGACAATGTTGATACAGCTCTCCAAGTTGTCAAGGACCCAAACTACTTTTATCTTATTAGTAAGAGGATGGCCTTGAGCCCTAACCTTACCTCATGGACAAATATAACTGCTCTATCTCCAGCCATCACTTCTGTATCCCAGCAATCTGGAAGAAAAAAAAGAAGAAGAATATATCCTCTTCCTTCAGCAAAACTTCCTAGAAATGTTTCACATTACTACCATTTACATCCCATTGACCAGAATTCAGTCAAGAGAAAACCTAGTTGCAAGAGAAGCTGGGAATTATAGTTTTTATTTTGGGCAGCCATTTGCCCAGCTAAAATTCAAGAATTCTATTACTGAAGAAGTAGAAAATAATACTGAAGGACAACTAAACATCTCTACTCCAATAGCAAAACAATCAAGATTGTTTTCTAGAACTGAATACTATGGGACTTCCCTGGTGGTCCAGTGGTAAAGAATCCACCTTCCAATGCAGGGGATGTGCGTTCGATCCCTGGTCAGGGAACTAAGGTCCCACATGCCGTGGGGCAACTAAGCCCACACACCACAACTACTGAGTTCGCACCTCAATGAGAGAGCCCACGTGCCGCAAACTGTGGAGCCCACGTGCTCTGGAACCCATGAGCCACAATTACAGAGCCCATGCACCCTGGAGCCTGCATGCCACAACTAGAGAGAAGCCTGCATGCCGCAATGAAAGATCCCCCATGCCTCAACGAAGATCCTGTGTGCTGCAAATAAGACCCAATGCAGCCAATACGTAAATAAATAAATTTTTTTTAAAAAAGAACTGAATATTGTGAATTGCTAAGTTCTAAAGAATCAATGCCTTCATAGAACTTGAGTTTAATCTCTGAAATATCTACACTTTTACAATAGTTTTCCTTCACTGTTTTTTATTTCTTTAGTACTATTTGTTTATTTGGTCTCCATACACAACTGTAATGTCTCTACCAAATGCACCAATGAAAAAGTTATTATATTTATTGACTCTTACAAAATCTTATCAATACCCTTGATTGCTAAGCTATTATTAAGGTAATATCCCACTATATCTTATCATTGCGGTTACTCTAAAAAAATGACATAAAAGAAAGGTGCCACAAAGGCAATGGAGTATGATATGAGTAATAGGGGATTGCATCTAGAAGAAGGAAACAAATAGACTTGGAGGGGAAAAAACAAAAACAAAAAAACAGAGAAGCAGCAGCAGCTTCCCTTTCAGCACGAAATGAGCAGTCCACGTCACGAAAGGCGGCAAAAGAACAACCATCCTAAAACAAGAGAAACGTAAGGCCAGTGTAGGTAGTGATCAGAAGGCACCTCAGCTGAGCTGATGGAACAAAGACATGCTTCAGGAGTTGCTATAATGATAACTTTCAGAGTCAATTACAGACCATAACACTGATTAGAGGAGATATCTTAATACAACATGAAGGCGATAGGAAAGGAAACTCAGCTCTCGGAAATAGAGCTTATAGGAATGAGACCAGGAAACAAGCTCCCAAAGCCAGCTACTGTAGTAGGTGGGCCCAACTCCCTCCTAGAGACCAGAAAGCTAAGAAAAAGAAATCCAGAAATGAAAAAAGACCTGGGCAGAAGGGTGATAGACTGTCAGATGGCTTTATCAAGGATAGATTCAGAAAACCCTTGTCAGATACTGCCGATCACAACTGCAGAATACAATATCCTCTGGAACTCTGCCCTAAGGAGCAGGCAAGCAGAAGACATCTGCCAAAGAGTAAGTAGGGGAAACAGGTCTTAATACCTTGATAGGTGAAGTTCCAGCACAACCTGCTGGTGACATCAACAACAGTGAGGACAAGTCCCAGTGAGGTAAGAACGGACAACTACTTTCTAAAATATATGTATATTTGTGATTTAAGTACCACATTAATTTCTTTGTCAACCCACATCTGAGGACTCCAGTAAATCCTAAAAACAAGATTGTTTCCGTGATAAAATCCACAGCTAACTCATTCTCGGCCTTCTATTTTTCTCTTTCTAGTCATACATCTTCTATTCTTAACAATGGAGCCATTCTTTATAACACCATTGAGTATAATTAAACAGATAATCCTCTTATTCTGAACCACGATTTAAAAATGAGCAAATCCAAATCTCCCATTAATAAACCAATAAAGGGAAGTCCTCTGAATTCAGGGACTGGCGGAAGAATTCATGTGTTTCCAAAATTGTAAACAATGAATTTTTTTTTTCAATGTCATAGAGTTGGCAGAGTCACAGTCTCCTAGACACTAACAACAACAACAAAAAGTAGCACAAGTATTACTCCAACTATTACTCAAAGTAGTAGAAACAGTAGACAGAAAGCTGGCATCTGTCACTGGATCAGATACCCATCATCTGACCAACTATAAGTCAGATGATTTTTTTTTTTACCTCCCAGAGTGTCCTTTTTCTTTTTTTCACATCTGTTGTAATCCTCTACAAACACCATAGATAAAACATATAAGGAAACAGATGTGAGGGCACTTTGTGCAGTATACAGTAATATGTAGATGCAAGATATTCGTACTCCTAGAAGCATGAACACTTTCCTCTAAAGGAGTATTTTGCTCACTCTGACTCACTATGGGACCAGCGTAATTGCCTGAGTGTTGAGAGGATTTTGTTTTATGTTCATTGTTACCTAGTTCGTGTCCCCATCTCATCTTTGAGGTCTTTATCTTGATTCTTCGATTTGTTTGCTGAATTTTCATTTTGCTTGCTCAAGAATAAAAATCTTCTGTTTATGATCCCTCCGCTGTATGATTTTTCTCGTTCTGCAGTATGGAATGGTTGGTGTATCCTTAAAGGCTCTGTCAGGGGAGCACGTGGGTTTGAAGAAGTGACTTCTGATGTTCTTTCGTTGCTGATTGACATATAAAGTTTTAGAAAGACAAGAGAACAAGTTAGTTCCGTGAATTGAACTCTGCCTTCAAACACTGGGAAGAACTTGAGGTATCTGCTTAGACACAGATTTTTTCCCTTAAGCAAGACTCCATCCACTCTGGCTTAAGTTTTCCCTAACAATAACCATGTTGGTGTTTTCAAGGGACTTTAACAAATAAGAAGTATTGAACCAATCAGAAGACAAAAGAGTCAGCTAATAAGCAAAAATATCAACTTTATTCCAGATATGGACTAGGTCAGAGGACTTAGCTTACTGTGAGAACCAAAACTGACCTGTTTACTCCTGACCCTCAGCCTAGTTCTCAGAACAGCCCACCTGAGGAAAAGTTTGAGACCACAAGGCAGACACACTTACCCAACTCACTGTATCCATTTCTCTGAGTGGAGAGTCAAAAAGAAAGACAAAACATTTCCTCCTGCTAGTGGACTCTTAATAGACTAGCTCCCCACAATCAAGGAAACTGGAATAATGGCTGTCACTAGGCAAACACATCACCAAGAGAAGTAAGAAACTGGTCAAAAGGTTGGGAGTACATAGGGGTGATCCTGCCTCATAGAGGTCGGGAAACAGAAATTTCTCTCTAATAAATAATAATAGCTGACATTTACTGAGTTCTCACTGCATGGCACGCAGTGCTCTAAAAGCTTTACCCAGATTAACTCAATTCACCCTCACAAACAAGCTTATGAGGAAAGTACCATTATCATCTCCACTTTCCAGATGAGGAAACTGAGGCACAAAAAGGTTATGTAATTGAATGAAAGAAAAGAAAATTGTATCCAAGTAGAAGGCTCAACAGCAAGCAAAGCAACATTAAATCACTTATAGAATATATGAGAAAGTCCAGCCACGATGGAAGAGTTTCTTTTCTTGTATACTTAGGGTTTCTTCTCCCAATACTCCTGGGGATATACCTAGACATAGCGCTGCTCATGAACTGGGCTGGCCTTGGCGGAGTATGACAGGAAGGACAGGAGGAATGTTCCTCTCTCTCCAAATGTCTCCCTCTTAGGCCGGTGTGGAATCTGCATGAAATCCCCACGGACTTCTCTCCTTAGGTTAAGATCCAAGATCAGTGGTAACAGACAGATGTTATTAAAGCAGAGTAACAATGAGTTATAATCACTCTCACCTCCTTGCAACAAATTAATTTGAAGGTGGGAGTTAGGCCTAAGAAGAGAGCCCTGAGGAAATGAGACAGAAGTTGGAGAAGGATTAGCACAAGGCAAGGGGAGTGGCCCAGTGAGAAGGGCTCACAGGTATCCAGGAAGCAGTGTGAGGGCACCTAGGTCTGCAAGAGGGTGAGCACAGAACAGGGAATAGTCTCTGCCTCTCTCACTCCTTTACTTTATTTGACCTGATGTTCTTTTGGGGATTTTTTTTAAAATTTATTATTATTATTATTACTATTATTATTATTATTTTCGCTGTGTTGGGTCTTAGTTGCAGTATGTGGGATCTTTTGCTGTGGTGCAAGGGCTCTTCGCTGCAACATGTGGGCTTTTGTCCAGTTGTGGCACATGGGCTTCTCTCTAGTTGTGGCGTGAGGGTTTTCTCTTCTCTAGTTGTGGCGCACAGGCTCTGGGGCACGTGGGCTCTGTAGTTTGTGGCACACAGGCTCTGTAGTTGAGGCGCACGGGCTCAGTAGTTGTGGTGGGCGAGCTTAGTTGCCGTGTGTCATCTGGGATCTTAGTTCCCCAATCAGGGATCAAACCTGCATCCCCTACATTGCAGGACGAATTCTTTACCACTGGACCACCAGGGAAATCCCTGGGGATTTTTTTTTTTAAATAAAAATCTCTGTTATTTGCCAAAAGGTCATTATTGCCTGTCTGTATCACAACAAAAACACTCATCTGTCCCTGAAGCTCTTCAACTGTCCACTCCCATCAGCACACACACACCTCCCTTAGTGTGTGTAAAGTCAGGAATAATAGAAAGGATGTTGTTTATATAACATCAGTGCTAGAATATCAGTTCTTCCCCCATGTATTTCCTGTGGCTGCTATAACAAATTATCACAGACTGGGTGGCTGAACACAGAAATTTATTCTCTCACAGTTTGGGAGGCCAGAAGTCAGATATCAAGGCATTGGCAGGGCTGCACCTTCTCCAGAGGCTTTAGGGAAGAATCTTTCCTTGCCTCTTCCAGCTTCTGGTGGGTGTCTGCACTTCCTGGCTTCCTTGGCTTGTGGCCGCACCACCCCAATCTCTGTCTCCATCTTCACCTCATCTTCTCCTCTGTCTTCTCTTCAGCCAGTCTCAAGTCTCCCTCTGCCTTTCTGTCATAAAGACACTTGCCATTGGATCTAGCTAGGGTCTACCCACCTAATCCAGGATGATCTCATCATCTCAAGATCTTTAACTTAATTACAGCTTCAAAGGCCTTTTTTCCAAATCAATTGATGTTCACAGATTCCAGAGATTAGGATGTGCATATATATATATATATATATATATATATATATATGACCATCATTCAACTATACTCCATCAGAAAGACAAGTGAGAAAAAGTGGGAATATATCATGGAGCTGTACACTGTTTTAGAACTCACCTCATCAAGAAAAATGCTAAAATGAGAAGCTGTATAGTGATGCTCTGAAGAGCATGCCAGGAAAGAGCACTGGGTATCTGTCCCAAGAATGCTGATAAGCATGCATGTGATCTTGGATGATTCTCTTATCCTTCCAGGGCCTCAGTTTTCTTATCTATAAATGAGGGATTGCTCAAATGTTCTTTGAGTACTCTTCCAACCTCAACATCTTATGATTCTACAGAAAATTCCATGCATATCTTAAAACCCAGCATGCCCACAGTTAGAAAACAGACAAAAGTAATGTTATCATAGCTAGTCTTTCAATCAGCAAACGCTGTCGAATGCCTTCTTTTTGCCATAAGAAGGAAGGGTATATCAGTAAATAACTGCATTGGTAAATAAGCTATTACATTAACTAGAACAATCCCCAGAATCTCTGTGTGATGCTAAAATTAACAAGCCCCCACAAAATTAAACTGTTTTATACAAAGTCTATCCTGTCGAAAAGAAGAAAAAGAAGGAGGAGGAAAAGAAGAAAGAAACCCGGCATAATTAATCTGAGGCAGAGCTGCCTAGGTGCCACTGGGGACACCTGATTTTGTTCTGTGCTGGGGGTCATTGTGCTGGAAAGGAAAGTGTATGAGTTCTGCATTTAGTTCAATCTGAGATAGATTCCAATTCTGTGAGATCTTGAACAATTCACTTAACCTTCCAGAATCTGTTTGCTCATGGGGAAAATGGGGAAATCCATAAGAATGCATATTCCACTGGAGAATAGTGAGGCCCCAATTCAAGAAGCTATGGAAGGCATTTAGTGGCAGCTGCCAGGCATGTTTTGTTTCCTTCTGTTTGCCTTGCCCAGGAGAAAGTAAACAGATCAGAACTTAAACAAAGTTGTAAAGTGTTTAAAGTTCACTTTTCACCTGCTTTCCTGTACTTTTCTTTTCCCTCTTGTTGGTAACCCTTCCAGGCAAGGAACTATTCATTTACAGTTGTTTACAGGTTAAACTGAAATTATTCATACCAAAATGTTGCCTGAAGCAGATTTGCAATTATTTTGTCTCTAACTGTAGAATGTATGTCAAAGAATATTTGGATAGAAACAAAAAGATGACAGAAGATCAGGGTGGGAGCAGAGAAGTTGATTTTGAAGTCCCTTGAATTGAAACTGGGCCCTCTTCCAGACTCCGAAGAGGAATCTCATTAGACATTTGGGAAGTGCGTGCAAAAACTGAACGCAATGGTACGTAGACTCTTCTGTTTCTCACCAAAGCCAGGCTGAAAGCTAGACTCTCACTCTAATCTGCTACTAGAGGTGATTTAAATAAAATAATGACAGCGCATATTCTTAAGAATGAGAAGCCTATTCCATTGTCACATTCACCTTCCCCTAATTTACATATTGTGACCACTTCCTAAGGCCCCAAGATATCAAGATGCATAATGAATGTTTTCTGAAATAATTTTTGTTTTGTTAATATTTGATGATTTTTCTTCATGCCCAAGCCCTCCCCACAGCTGTTATCCAAGAAAATACCCCCATGGCTCCTAACTATAATTACAAAGTTCCCCAAAAGTAGATGTGCTAAAATTATATTCTTCATAAACAGAGGCAGTTGAAGTGAGTGTGTACATTTGAACTCTGGAGTCAGACAGGCCTGGGTATGCATCCCAGCTTGTAATTCCTTGCTCACTCTGTTTTTTGAGAACTTGGGAAAATTACTGTCCCTCTTTGCCTTAGTTTTCTCATCTGCAAAATGGGAACAAGGTTAGTATAATAGATTTAACTAACAGACCCAAGATGGGCAATAACAGACCCAAGATGGGCAATTTGACTTGAGTGAAACATAAAATTTAAAAAGAAAATTTTTAATTCAAAAGAAATGAACCAGGCTGCCAACATTTCAGCCCAATTCAATCATTATTACCAAAATTGCCAGATAGGTCCTTTTCAGCCCTGATTATTTTCTTCACAAGGGAAGTTTGTCAGTTTGATTTGTTTATTCTTCCATTCCACAACAGCAATGGTTGACATCAAGGAATTGTGCTAGGAACACAGATTTTAATAATATTTAGTCTATGGCCTCCCAAAGCTTACATACATGTACTGTGCTGCATTAATCATGCAAGTAGGCTAGATAATCATTTAGAAATTTAGCTAATTTCATGTTTTTCATGTTTATAATGGAAATAGTTATATTCATTCCTTATTTCTCAAGATTATTGGTAAAATTAAAGAACTTGTTGAATAAGATCTTTAAATCTTTGACTAAACAGCCTATGAAGTATATGGTTTATTTTGATTATTTTTATTTTGACACTGCAGTAGAATTAAAGCAATTTTGAGGACAATAAATATATAGACAATTGATACAAATATAGAAATTTTGGTGGGAGGGGGTCGCGGGAGGGAGGGGATATGGTGATATATGTATAAACACAGTAGATTCACTTTGGTGTACAGCAAAACTGGCACAACAGTGTAAAGCAATTATATTCCAATAAAGAGCTTTAAAAAAAATAAAAATAAAAAAAATTTTAAAAAAGAAATATAGAAATTTTGACTAACCTGATGAGCTCCCAGAACTATCAATTGGATTCATTTATTTGTCTCCATCTACTTATCTACCTATTTATTTGTTCCCTGTTGCAAAAATTAAGCTGAAGCAGCACAACTAGCTCAGGTAGGCAGCATTTAGGAGCCTGACCCAGGTTACTACATGTATACTTGAAAGAAAATAAAACAGCCTTTCTTTTGAAATATTCTTTAATTTTAACTTTCTCTAATGGGCCCTGTCATTCTACCTGGCATTTTTTGTTGTTGTTTTTCTGTTTTTTAATAAGATCACCTGCTTAGCAAGCTGTAGCCAAATCACTTAGGAGTTTTCTCTTCATTATGGCAGAGGATAACAAATCAGATTTCTAATTTCTTTTCATATAAGTAAATTTTAAAAGTAAATAGCTGGGAGGGAGTTGGGGGAGGGAGTCGCGGGGGGGAGGGGATATGGGGATATATTTATAAATACAGCTGATTCACTTTGGTGTACCTCAAAAGCTGGTACAAGAGTGTAAAGCAATTATTTTCCAATAAAGAGCTTGAAAAAAAATAAATAGCAAAAGATACTGAATATAATCTAGAACATAACATTCTTCGGGAGAAATAAATTTTTTAAATTCAAAATTTGTTGTACTTTCAATACAGTTTCAATACAATACAATAATTAGTCACCTCTTTTGATATTGAGTGTTAGAATGAATGAAAGGGGATTATTTTTACCTTCCCAGGGCCAAAACAATCTAGTGATTGAAACCGCACATGATACATCATCTAAAAATATTTTAACATATCACTTTATACTACTAAGACCATGTCACTTATTTTTTTTTAATTGACCTGAGACAAGGAGCTTTTCATTAACTCTCACCAATATTATTCCAAAGAAAAGTCAGCTTCAGATTAAAGCCATATATTTTTTAATTATATGTAACTGTGCCAAGGTGTTCTTGGGGAAGAAAAATAAAAAGCTCCCTTATAACCCTTACTAAGAATCTTACTATGGGGACTTTACTCTTATTTAATTTAACAGTCAATCCTTTATTAAATATATTCTAACTAGCTATTACCATTATAGGAAAATCACCTCTATGAATGAAGAGATTAGGGATAGGAAAGGCAGAGAGTCTGAACTGGATTGCTTGTTTTTTTACAATTCATCAATACTTCACAATGCTTTGTAAAAATATAATGCATTATTTTTACATTTAAGCATTATCCCATACTGAATGAAGTATGCTGTTAAATTTTGTGCTAGATCTTAAACAAGGGCTACATGAGCTCACTAGGGAATGAAACAACATCTTTGATAAATAAATTGTAAGTGATATAAAAGAATTTATATTTGAGTTCTATAAATGAGTCAAAGCGTTTTCCCATTTTGATTATTATTTATCTTATTCTTTGTTTTTGTTGTCAAAATTATAAGCAGATAGGACTTACAGGAAATGTTGATATATAATGTATGTATATATGTGCATAAATATTTATACACACATTTATACAGGGTGGCCTATTTAAAACTATAATGCTTTACATGGACCTCCTATTGGGAATATTTAAACACATTCATTTCTCTACATATAGACTACAGAGTATAGACAGGGAGAATATATTTATAATCATGAGACTATTTTAAACTGTTTTTTAATTAAAGGGGGTGGAAAATTAAATAAAACAAAATTTTATCATAAATTTTAATTGTTTTACTTCTAAGTAGGACAGAGAGATCTGATTTAGCTTTCTTAAATGTTTTAAGACAGCTTATTTGTCAAAAAAAAGGAAAAAAATTCTGAAGAGGATAAAAAACCTCAAAAAAATCCATAGTTCAAAATAATAATGAAAACCACAGTCAATGCCTTCAAAATAATAATGAAAACCACAGTCAATGACTTTCAAAACTATGAGATATTTTTCAGCTCAACAGTAACGCTTATCAACTAAACCTAATCATAATAAAAAAATATGTGGCTGTTATACCACAGTCCCCTTGATTATCTGTTGTTTTGAAGATCCAGAATAACATCACTTTCATGGTTTTCAGATATCTGCTTATCACCTGAGGTAGGAAATCACACATAATGAATCAATTAAAATCCATGAATTTTATCCAGATCAGTAATTCATTCTATTTTTGATATGATATATTTTTTTAAATTTTACAAAGACAGGTTGGTTTTTGTTGTTTTCTCCCAACTCTTTGACTCCACATATCATGTCTTTGCCTTTCACTATCTACAGGCTGTAGCCAGGCCTGCATAGCCCAATGATGCAATAAGTAATAAACAGAAAACAGAAGCAGATTCCTAGGGGGGCAGCAAAGATTCCTGCACATGGTAACAGAGGAGAAGGAACCTTGAAGTCTCCACTGCTTCTACCTCAGCATCCTTCCTCAAGCACCTCTGTCCTGGAAGACTCCTCATTCTACATGGGTTATGCTACCTAAAAACTTGGAACTTCTGGGATGTATCCTCTTTTTGAAGAACTCTCCTAAATATCCCTACCTGTGTAAGATTCAGATGTGCTGCTTTAGTGGTAAAGCAAAGTGAGAACCTGGTCCAAATTCTCATCCTCGACTTTCTTCAAATCCTGGGAGCCCTCTGAGGTTGGGACTAGCTCAGATACTGGACTATAGCTCTTCGGTTAGATAATCCTTTTCAGTTAGGTAATCCTTGAAAGGACCTGGAAATAATGTACTTTCCTACTTTCTTCAAACCTCCAAAATATATGTTTAAAGGAAAAAACTATAGCAGCAACATTTAAACTAGATTACAATATTCCTTACAACACAAAAAAATGTGTAACAAAATGGTTAAGGAAGTGAGAATTTAACTTCATCCAAAACTAGAAGTAAACTTTCAATTTAAAAATGCAATACTATTTAAATTTATTCTGGGAAACAAAAGACTCAGAAAGAGTCTCCTAAAGTCAATCTGCAAACCAGTCAACTCTTAACATTCTCTCATCTTTCCCCAACCTGGCATTTTATGACATCTGTTTAACCATCTCTCTTTTCTCTCCTTTTTCTGTGATCATTTGCATATAATTAAAAGATTTGGTAAGACTTTTTATACTCAGCTTATGCCCATTAGAGATCTAGAAACACATTTTTATCATCTAGAACTCAGCTTAACAAATGACCACGAAATGAATCTACCAAATTAACTGAATCATCTTGTTGAACCACAGTTCTAGATTCTGCCTCTGCTTTTTTCTCATTTTAGT
Organism: Hippopotamus amphibius kiboko; assembly: GCF_030028045.1. Taxonomy (NCBI): domain Eukaryota; kingdom Metazoa; phylum Chordata; class Mammalia; order Artiodactyla; family Hippopotamidae; genus Hippopotamus; species Hippopotamus amphibius. The sequence goes on from NC_080198.1 coordinate 84,074,905, forward strand.
TGTGTTGAGCCATTTCTTTCCCTTTCCTGACTTTTTTCTCTCTCTTCCATATATTCTTGTGGATTTGGAAAGGGTGGAGGATGAGGAAAGGGTATATGATTTATGTACTCTTTCTAAAATATAAGAAAGCAATAAATAAACGTGTCAAGATAAAAAGCATTATTTTCATTTTCATTGACTTTTGTAGACCCTAGTTGATTTCTGTAAATCAGGAACCAGTAGAATGACATTAATGCTTTGGGAAAAGAAGAATGAGTTGTCAACTGTGGCAAAAAGAATAAAGAACTGAGAGGATACAGCTTCAACCCCTACAATTCACAGCTGCTCTCCTGTAAGAGAGGAAGATAATACAAAATGCTTTCAGTGAATGCATCTCTAAGAGTAAAGAATACATAATTCAGAAGAGAATAAGGAGAGCAAATATCAAAAAAGAAAAGGACTAAGAATCTTATTGCTTTTGGTTTATAAATTACATTCAGGAAAAAGAACTTCCCCCCCAAATTTTGGAATATGTGGATTTAAAAAAAAGAACATTTATACCCAGATCAAGACAATGCATGGAAAATCAAACTTGTTCCAGGATTACTCCAACATTTTCTTTCAGGAAATTTAAATATTTTTAAGTGAATCAGTGACTTCAGTATCTTGAAGTCAGGCTTGGGAAACAAAAGTAAATACAGTTGTGACAAAACACACATCTAAACAAAAAGGCAGTTGTTATAATGTCATGAGTGACATGAACAAAATGGTCAACATCCTCCCAAGAGGCAGCTTAAATAGCAAACGTGCTAATAAGTGGAGGTGGTCCCCTCGTGACAGAAGGTGTGGTATGTGTACGATTCCCAGATAAGAACAAAATCACGGCGTTTCAACAGTGGCAGCTCTGTTAGTTACATGTGATATTTGAAAAATATGACAACCATCTCAATCCGCTCAAGTAGCACTCACGGTAAGGGTGAAATTTTATCAACACTGGTTAACTTATGGTGTATTAAAAAACCAGCAAGGAGATAAATGGATGGATTAAAAGATAAACTACTCACAGGCAGACAAACAGAAGGACAGATAGAGTTACAATCAAACGTGTACTTTACTCAGAAAGATAATAACTAGCCCCAAGAAGTGACGTGTCTGCTAAGAAAGTCTTGAATGCAGAATTTTCTGACTTTGTCTTTAATTTAGTTCTTCGAACACCGTGCTGCATAAGCAGGGGTACCTCTCTAAAAGTCTCTATGACACAGTTCTCCATCTGTTAAATGAAGCTAATAATATTTTCACATCGTTTTTTGAGGGTAAAAAACATATGAAATATTTGGAAGAGTCTGGAAAAACTGCCCTCTATTCATTGGAGCTATGTGACATGACATCATTCCCTTCAGACAGATATGCAGTGTATATGTGAAATTATGAAGCCTCCAAATGCATTACCAAGGGACCTTAAAGGGCTCTTTGCTGAAAAGGGTAACTGGCTATCTTTCTGGGAGTAATTTAAACATAGGCTGAGGGAGGAGGCAATCCTCTAGATCCTGTCTACTTCTTACATTCTTTGGATCCTAATTTCTCTTCCTTGTTTAGGGGGGGAAAATACTATAAGACCCACAGGATAGAGATGGAAAATGAGACTGTGCTCAAAGTTTTCATTCAAAAATACCATGGCATTGGGACTTCCTAGGTGGCATAGTGGTTAAGAATTCACCTGCCAATGCAGGGGACATGGGTTCAATCCCTGCTTCAGGAAGATCCCACATGCTGAAGAGCAACTAAGCCCATGTGCCACAACTACTGGGGCTGTGTGCCACAGCTACTGAAGCCTGTGTGCCTATAGCCTGTGCTCCACAACAAGAGAAGCCACCGCAATGAGAAGGTATCCCATGCACCACAATGAAGACTAGCCCCTGCTCACCACAACTAGAGAAAGTCTGTGTGCAACAAAAAAGACAATTAATTAAAAATTAATTAATTAAAATACTATGGCATTTACAGGAGATAGTCTATATTCCTGCCACAGCACAAGTTGAGATCCCCCTTGAAATGAACTCACATACCACTTTTCTTTACGTGAGTGTACTCTTCATGTTTCCTTATTCTACACACATCACAAAGGAATAAGAGAATTTTTGCTAGAAAACAGGGAACCAGATTGATTCTTCCATTTTTTTGCTTCTCTGTTCTTCATAAAATTGGGAATTCATACATACACTTATATTTATCTACCTCCTCTGAAAAAGGCCCAAATGGAGCCAATGTTGGCTCATTTTTGACAAAGGGACAAACTTGAATTGGAAATAATCTTTGGGATCAGTAGCTAGCCCGAGGTGATGAAATGGACCTGGTAGAAGGCTCCCTGGCTTTCTCTCCTGGCTGACATTCTACCAACAACTGGTCCAGTGTTGCTCCCCCAAGACTGTGTCCTTGGGATCATTACCTCTCCCTGTCATTTGCCTCCTTCTTCAGCACAGGAAGTCATCTCACTTAAAATTTCAAATGACTTCACTACAATGATGGAGATTCTAGGATGCAAACTAGACAGAGGGAGGAAGGATAGGTAAAATTTCATTTCTCCTTTGAGCCTGGCACAGTTTAGCACAATAACGAGATTCCTAACAGGTTTTTCTAGATTTCACTCCCCACTCAACTTGCATGTTCCTGTAACGTGGATGTTCTTATTACTAAGTCCTTACTTGCATCTCTCTTTGGTTCTAGGATAAAACTACTCAAACCTCAATTTAGATATTTTATCCTCCCTTGGAATCTCTGGGAAAGAGTTCTTATAAACTAGATTCCTAGATCTTTTAGGCTCAGGCCAACCTGACCCTCTGAGCATTAATTTTCCCACTATTCACAAACATCCCTGAACGTCTCTTTCCTGGAACGACCTGCCCGGGACAAATGCTGGAGCTTGGCTTTCCTGCTGTCTCTTATTCAGTCAGTTCTCCTTTCTTCCTTTCTAGCACTTCAGACATTTCTGACTTTCTCCATCCCTAGGTAATATATTTGCTTTTCTTGTCTCTGCAGTTTCCTTTTGTTTTTTGAAGTGCTCCATATGGAAGTTCTATATTTCTTTCCCTCAGAGGCTTCTGACCTTCCAGTTATGGTTACCACCAGTTTAGTGTACTAGTTAACATTTGGGACTTTGGAGATAGACAAATCTAGATTCAAATTCCCACTGTGCCACTTACTGCCTAAGCTATCTGAAGTAATTTCCTACTCACTCTGCACTTCAGTGCTTAGAAACTCCTGCTCTTACCAGGTGTGTGACCTTGGGCCAATGATACAATCACTCCAAATCTCACTGTCCTCATTTGTAAAATGACAGTACCTACCTTACGAGACTGGTGTGAAAAAAAATGTGATGATCAATACAATGGCAAAATAAACTAATCACTCTATAAATATTAGCTACTACCATTACTACCAATTCAAAATATCAGACCCATTCAGTATACACCAGGTTTCCTGACTTCACTTTGTTCTCAATACAAATGCTATTATTTCTCAGACTCGAAATTTATCAGACCTCATTAGCCACAGGCTTTTTCTCACGGTCCACATGAAGTTTAGAGTAGAGAGCTGGGGGAGCCAGAAGCATTGCCAGACTTTTAACACAGTCACTGCTACTTAAACACGTCTGAATTTGAGTTCTGGTGAGAGCTCACTTGTCCCATCTCTCCTGTATGCTAGAGCTTACTAACAGAGCAACTTTCACCTAAATGCATCAGAACCTAAATGTTGAGATTATGATAGTAAGAATGAGAGTTAAAAAACGTACAAAACATCATTGAACCAGAGACCTATAAAACAGCATAGTGAAGACCACAGCAAGGGGTAGGAATCTACACACACACCAAGTGCTTTGGGATCCCTCAGTGAGGAACTCAGTGCTCCAATTAAAAAGAAAATCAGGGGACTTCCCTGGTTGCCCAGTGGTTAAGAATCTGCCTGCTAATGCAGGGGACACAGTTTTGATTCCTGGTCCGGAAAGATCCCACATGCCAAGGAGCAACTAAGCCTGTGCACTACAACTACTGAGCCTGAGCTCTGGAGCCTGCGAGCCACAACTACTGAGCCCATGTGCTGCACCTACTGAAGCCTGTGTGCCTAGAGCCTGTGCTCTGCAGCAAGAGAAGCCACCACACTGAGAAGCCCATGCATTGCAACAAAGAGGAGCCCCCACTCCCCACAACCAGAAAAAGCCCGTGCACAGTAATGAAGACCCAGCGCAGCCAAAGTAAATAAATAAATAAATTAATTAATTAATTAATAAACTTTTTAAAAGCGAGAGAGAAAATTAGGGTGGGAGATCTGACCACTACATCAGTCACTTCACTGAACTCATTGTTTCTGCTGAAGTGGCTGACAACTCCAATGTCCCCTTCTTCCTTCATTGCTCTAAAGGCCACTCCTCCAGAAATGGGAACCTGTCAAAGAGAATATCGTCTGTGAGAAAAGCTGTTCCTGTTGCTACAAACACTTGCTAGAAATTCCAAGAAAGTTTACAAGGTCCATTTGTAGGATGACTTTGAGTAAGGCAGATGCATTTCAAGTATCAATTATTATACCAAAAAAAGATCTTACTTTTTATATTTTGTTGTCTGTGGTGGTGGTGGTGGTAGGGGACACAACCTGCTCCTCAAAAAAGTAAGAGAAATATATACAGTAATACAAATTATTATTCCAACAATCAAAATGCAAGTTCTGAAGGAAGTGAAAATTGAGCGCTCTGTATATCAAACTAAAGATTTCTATTATTTGAAAATCAAGATTATACTGACAAAAAAATCTATTTCAAAATCAGCATAGTAATTGAACTCGCCCTACCATGAAGATAGATTCAGACAATGAAGTGAAGGCTAGTAAGAACTAAAAAACACTAGCAGATAGTCTAAAAAGAGCTCATGCAAACAATATTATACCCCTGAGCTTATCGAAACTGTCAACTCAAGGGTTTACTCCCCAGCTCGGCATGTTGCTATGGTGTTACTTTCTAAAGCTGTTATCAGAAATTAAAAGAAATTCTGTATAGCTACTTTGGGGAACTCAGATTGGTCGATGTTCATAAAATATATAAGGCAGTTTGTGTCTTATTTATTCCCACTATTATAAATGAAATTAAACCACTGAAGGTTGTAGACTTTGTGGGTCTTCCTTTCACTGATGAGCCCAAGGTATTTCTCCTCTTTAATACCAGTAACCACGTTGCCATATTTTTCCTAATTCTGTATATACTGAAACTAGGTGGTTAAGAACAAAACCCAGAAATGTAATGAAATGATCCTGAAATTATTCCTTTTACTGTGGCTTTACCGGCTGCTCCACACTGCAGGTTCCTGTGGGTCTCCTGCTTGGAATGATTCAATGTAGATGATAACCAGAGTTGACTGAGGAATTCTGAAATAGGGGATTCTGATTCCTAATGCAATCTATATACCAATCTACTTTTTATTTACAGTTTGGTAAAGCTTGTAGGTGGAGATGTTGCTTTCACGTTTGCACAATTGTTCAAACTGCTTTGAAAGAGGAATGAATGAGAGTGAGAGAGAAAGAGAGACAGAGAGAGAGGTATCCAAGTTCAAATCAGGCAGGCATTTCAGATTTCAAGAGACAACTGAAAAGGGAACATCTGTTAGATCCCCTGGGTTTGAGGGCAGTATGTGTAAATCTTCATATCTCTGAGTCTGTGCACATAGCAGAGAGGGTGGAGCCTTCCAGCCTCAAATCTAAAAAGACTGAGAGATTTTGGAAGGCCCACATGTGCCAAAGGTCAGAGGGATCAATATACAGACCCTACCATGGGGGGGAAGGGCAGAGGGGAAGATTCGAATAGAAAACCGCTGCACAAGGAAAGCCAATGAGAGGTAAGGAAGTTCCTGAATAATTAAAAAGTTCAGAGTAAGGAAACTCAGTTGCCACCAGGGAAGGAGGTGGGATGGGGCATTTTTAAAAAAAAGCAGTTGATGTGGTAATTAAGAATTTGGTGAGAGCCTGGGCAGGTCACCTCCTTTCTCAGATCAGAGCCCCATCAGAAATTCTTTCAAGTGTCCTTCTGCGTCGCCAAAGATGACAACAGCAAATCAATAAGTGCTTGAAATGAAAGGGGATGTTGGCGAGCCCCCAGGCTACAGATTTCCAGCCGCCAGCCTTTTCTGAACTCCTAGCGTGCCTTTGCACCGCCTCTCTTAAGAAGAGCTACCTTTTATTCCTATTCTCAGGACGAAGGTAAGTGCTCAGTTAGCATATCTATTAAATGTCGGCTCTATTTCCAGCTCTCGGATCCGGCGGAGAAAGCGCTGCCTCCGCTCGCCAGCCGGAGGCAGGAGGAGAGAAGCAGGCTGGCCAGGCCGCCGGCGGGGCCACACACCTCCCTGGCTGGCCCAGCTTCTCCCAGGATTGAGCGCTTCTGGCTCAGAGCTGGAAGGTCCCACCAGAGCAAAGGAGCCGAGCGACCGCGGCCTCCGGAGCGCTTCTTCCACTTCATTTATTTACAAACAAGCACAAAATCATTAACAACAGAGAAGGGCCAGTGCTCCAAAATTAAAGCTTGGGATCACCGGAAACTCCGTTCTGAGTTCCAGACCTTGGTCTGTTACCCTTCCGATACTCATCCCTCCCCTACTATGTCTTGATGTAACAATCTTTCCAGAGCCCAACATCACCAGACGTTTTAATTAGCTAATTCATTAGTGAGTCAATACAGACATTTATATATTCTTTTAGCTCAAGTGGTTAAGTACTAATTTCGAAATGATTATAAAACACCAGAATAGGCAACGCATAGTAATTTTAATTTATATGCAAATCAATGGGTTCATCTTAAATGCCTTTAAAAAAAAGAAAAAGAAAAAAAAAACAATTATTGTATTGTAGCATCGGAGGAACGGATCAAACCGCCTGAACAGACAATTCCAAAACAAGACCTGGACTGGGAAGAAAATTTAGAACAGCCAACAAATCAATAATGTTTGAGGCAGTTAAACATCTCTAGCCATTGGTATTTACATACTCGCTTGTTGTCAGATAAGAAGCTGGGGAAATTGCTTGCCAGGGTTGAAATCATAATCCAGAGTGAAGAAAGTAAATGGTAGCATGCAGCCCGTCACAGGCGGGCTTGAAAATAATACTGTACCTTTCCCAAATCCTAACTCTTGGGTGAGAGGGAGTTGGCAGAGGTCGCCCCACATGTGTCCTCGGTTTTGTCCCGCTCGCATCACAAACTGCCATGTCCTCCCTGAGCGTCACAATTCAATTCTTATTCTAACAGTTCTGTCACTTGTTTCAAAATATTAAAGGGAGGGGCATAATTCAGAATCTCACAAAAATTTTCTGAACCCATGTAGCCAGCCCCACTCTTCCCCTGCTAATTTATTTGGGGGGGGGTTGGTGCTATGTTTAATTCTCTGTGTCCCTCACACATTAAATCCGACCATGAAAAAAACAGAAGGAACGGCTTGGGGAAATGGTCCAGTGTACTGGTTTACTGGAAGAGTATCATCTTTAGACATAATTCAACATTTTGGAAACGTAAAAAAGGATACATACTTCCGGGAAAAAAATTTTTTAAGATATTCTAGAACAGTGAGTCTCCCCAGGCCATCGGCTCCAGAGTTGTTTATGTGAAAGTGTAACATCCTTGAAATTCACTGATACATAAGGTTAGTGTCTCCCCACCCCCGGCTCCCAGCCAGGCGATCTGGCCCTTAAGGAGCTGGTACCTTTGATGCTACCATCTTGTTTACATCTGCAGGGCAGAGAATTGCTTGCTTTGCTTGGACGCTCCCTCCACCCCCTTCTAATTTGAAGTAATCGGAATCTAAATACAATCGCCACGGCCCACTCTTCCGTTTCTGCTCTGACGAGGGAAAAACCTGAAATCCACGTCTTAAATCAGCTCGCTGGTTTGCAGCCCCGCAGCACCCTGCCTCTCCGCTGCATGCCTAATGTATTCCCCGGTGCTTCTGGGCATTAATTAGTTGTTTAATAGGAGTATGACTAAAAATGTAAAAGAAGGATTAGGAGCGTGAAACGTATGTCCAGCTCCTTCCACACCCTCGAGGAGGGAATGAGAATCATTCTGTATCTTCTATTTCTCCAGGAGCCATTTGCATTTCCCACCAGCTGCTCACTTCAGCTGCACTGGCGCTGGGCGAGGCGAGGACCCAAAAGCTCGGCGCGGTGTCTGCGGCGGCCGGGACTGGTGTTAACCAGCCCCTGGCTGGCGAGACTCCAGACACAAGGCGGGCGAGGGCAATGTGAGCTTCTCGGAGCCCCTCCATCCCAGCCCTGGGTTGCAAACCTCTGAATCCTGAAAGGGGGAGGGGGTAGCACGCACATATCTGCGTGTCTCTCCAGCGCAGTCCCTTTCTCTTTCCCTTGTCTCTCCGCGCGTCTCTGAATCTTCCTGTCTCTGCTTTTCTCACCCTTTTCCCACTTTTCCGTGAGATTCCCCATCCTCGCCTCCAGAAGAAGGCGAGGCTGTTCTGCTTTGAGCGTCTCTTAATCTCTATAAAATGAAAAGAAAAGAAGGAGGGAGACATTTCACCCATAAATCAGGGGGCTGGGGAGGCAGCAAAGATCTTTGATGGGCAGAGACGACGAAAATGTCTTTCTTGGACTACATTATGTGGTAGGCTGTGACCTTAGATTTCAGTCGTTGGACTTGAAGAAATTTGATTTTCTTGCCTCAGCAAGATTTCAGAAACCAGAAATAGAAATTCTGAGAGACAGAGGGGAAATAAAAGTAAAAACAGTACGTGGGCACTTTCCCCTCTATTTCTCTCCCCTTAAATAAAACTGTCTTGAATTTCCGCCGGTAAAGAGAGAAAGTTTGAGTTTTCACGGATGTTACGTGGAGGTTAGAAATGGCTTAAAAATGTAGACCTCTCGTCAGTTTTCTTCGTGGCTGAAGAGGCTAACCCGTTCCATAAAATGAGTCCATCTGTCGACTGTTAGCTATTTCAAAGTGAAGGGATTTAGCACTCAAAACAAATTGAGCAAGTTTGTTTGCCTGTTTTTACTGCTAACCCAAATGAATTCAAAACACGGAGTAATTCAAGAAAACACATAACATGTTCCAGACAGCCCCCAAATGTAGGGAAAGCCCAGCACCTATATGGTGACCTGGGTTATTTTAAATGCCAGGCTTTCAAAAATGTATATATTTCACACACGTTCTCCCAATGTCATTATATTTTCTTCAAATTATGAGATTTGGTATATTGATTTAGGAAAAGCAATACAACTTTTAGAGGGGACTTTATCCTCTCTTGAGGACCAAACGGGTGGGGGGCGGGAGGAGACTCTCTAAGGGCAGGCCTGGCTGAATTTTGCTCCTATGCAGCAAATAATATTGGTGGGAATACGGAACTGGGAGCTATGGCTGTTTTCAGACACTTTCCAAAAATATACATTAACAGGATGCCCTTGAGATTGAAAGAACTTTGTCCAATATGCCTGGCAGAAGCCTTCGCACCTGGTCTTCCAGGCGAATTGTATTTAAAGTCCTTTCACTCAAAGGCAGGACAGAGCAAAAATTTGCTACCAAAACACAAGCCCTTGATGGAATCAAAAATAGGAAAATCAGGGTTTACAAGTAGGGCACACTTTGGGGCGGGGGTAAGGGGGGTGGGGGATGACCCCTCTAACTTCACATGTTCTTCGATTTTTAGGAGCAAACGTTGATTTGAGGGGAGCTTCCTTTCCCACCCCCACTACCATCCCTTGCAATTTAATACCATGCTCGCCAGGAACCTTAACCTCGTCATTTTAAAAAATGAGATAGCCGTGACCCGGAGTGAACTTGTTGAGTGTAGGTACAGCAGAGGAAATTCTAGACTCTGTGAGCACCCGAGCCTTGTCCAGCGCAATCCCCTCGTGCACACCGGTCAGCACGCGGCCATGGCCACCTGCGCGCCGACCCGGGTGCTGAGTGCCTGGTCCACCCGCCTTGACCTCGGGCGTGGGTCCGGGGCGACGATGCTGGCCCAGGCATCCCGGCCTTCCCCGACTGACTAGCCTTGTTCACTCCCTTGTAGCTGCCTCCCTCCTCCCCTCCTCCCAAACCCAGTCACCCCACCGACCCCCGTCCATCCCACTTTTCCAGATTTCTCCTCATCCTCTCTCACCCCACCCCGCCTACCTTCACTCCAGCCTCCTTGTCTCCCCCGCAATCCCTGGTTTCTATGACCTCTTTCCTCAACCCCGCAGGCCTGAAAGAAGGTCACACACAGGCACATTCAAACTCACACCCCACAAGCCTCGCCCCCAAACAAGCCCATGCACAACTGTCCTTTGTTCCATTTCTTGGGCCACTTTCTCTATCCCTTCCTCCCTGCCCGTCTGGGTTCCCCCCCCCCCCCACCCGGCCAAGAGTACGTTTCCGTCTCCCCGAAGCCCTTGCCCTCCCCCTCTGATTTATTAGAGCTCCCGGTTTGGAGCAGATTCCTTTTTCTTCTCCTCCTTCCCATCCTCCCTTCTTGTCCTCCTTCCCACAGTGGGAGTGCTTGCGCCCGCTGCTTGGTCTGCTCCTGTCTAAGCGCCCTGCCCGGCTGCCTCTCCTTGCTTCGCTCTTCCCGGCTCCTTCTCCGGCTCCCGACTCCGCGGCTCGCCGGCCTCCACCTCCCTCCCCTGCCCCGTTTCCCGTCGCCCCTGCTGGCTCCCCCCCGCGCTCGCCCGCGCGCAGCCCTCGCTCCTTGATCGCCCGCCGCGCTGCCGGCTCGGCCGCCCGCCCGCCACTGTGCAGTGGAGTTTGGTGGAATCTCTGCTGACGTCACGTCACTCCCCACACGGAGTCGGAGCTAAGGGAAGAGAGAGGGATGAGAGCGAGGGAGGGGAGAGAGAGTGCGAGAGCGAGCGAGAAAGCTGGAGAAGAGCAGAAAGAAACTGCCAGGGACAGCTAGATTCCGGAGCCCACTGCGCGCCCTTGGACCCCCTCGGAACTTGGCACCCTCGGGAGCCCCGCAGTCCTCTCGGTCCGGCTTTCGGGCGCTTGCGGTGCAGCCCGCGCCTCGGTTCGCTGGAAATCTCTCCGGGACGCGGCGGGACGCGGAGACAGCAGCTCTCTGCCGGTAGCCGGTAAGTGGAGGCCCTCTCTCCCGCAGGGATGTGAGATAATGCGAGTTTGGAAATTTGTTCCACTTTGGAGAATCTTCGCCGTAGGTGATTTGTGGCTCTTGGGGCTGCCTCTCCCCCTAGGTAACGCAGTTGGCAAACAGACCTTGCAGAGCCCTGTTCCTTTCGTCCCCAGTCAGACACTAACAATCTACGGGGTGCTGAAGTCGAGTGGGAAGCGAGACCGTGGCTGGCATTTAAAAGGAGGTATCTTCCCTTAAATCTTGGTGCCAACACTGCAGGGACAAATCCTCAGACTGAGGATTAGCATTCTCAAGATAAAGGGCCGGGTACAAAGTTTCAGCTACTGGAAGATTAGCCCCCTTCCCATTGTTACCAATTGGAAAAAAGATTCCATCTTAACTGGCAGTTAGTGACCTCTCAGGCCCAAGCGAATTACCTGGGAGCCAGGCCTGAATGCCAAGCTCACACAATTACTTCGGATTATAAATCCTTTAAATTGATTACCAGTCAACTCCAATCTTGCACTTCGGGAGATACATTTTAAATGGGTGCAGGGGAGAGGACTGTTCTCCAACCGTTCAGTAAGAAAAAAATTATGATTCTAAATCTGAGGAATATATTCCTCTTTTTATTACAATTTAATGATTTTACTTTCCTAAGCAGTTTAGAAATCAAACCATCATAGGGCAGTGTGATTTTTACTCTTTTTTTAATTTGTGCAAGTAACATGTCTTACTAAACTAAATTTTAAAAAAACTTTTAGTATCATGAATTAAAATAATATAGGCATTCATATGTTCTAAAATATTTTATGAAAAATTAATTTGATTTAGAGAGATTTGGTTGCATTCTTTTTAGGCCATTAGTAAGAATTAAAGATGCTTTTAGTATTGTTTTGGAGGAAATCCATCTAAAAATTCAAATACCAGTTATGTCAAGGAAACAAAGCACTTAAGCAATATAGATTGAGGATTTTTGCTCATGTAACATAAAGTAAGCATACAAGGTTTCAATAATCAAACTTTCCCTAAAAACGAAATAGCTACTTCATTTATGGAATGTTTTGCTCTACCTCAGAAAAACTACACTTAAATTATTCAGGTGCTTTGTTCCTCAAGTTGAGCATGTTTGTCCTCAAGTGTTCCTAAAGCATCAATATTAACTGGTTTAAAAGAAGGCTTTAACTGCTAAAATACAGAACTGTGTTAAGCAGTATTTTAATTTCCTTAAATGCTTACCCACTGCAAATTAATTTACTGACTAATCTCACTAATTTAGTTCATTTAAAACATATGTTCTTGCCATGTTTATTTTTAAACTTTCCATTAAGGATTTTGTTATAAGGGAACAATGTGAATGGAAAAGGGGGAAAATGTGAAAGGATGTTGAATTATTAGGACTATATTACATTCCTGCAATTTCATCTTCTGGCAATCAGCAGAAATTATTTTTAAGCAAATTGTTTATTTCTTAGGGCTTGCCTGCCTGCCTTAGCCAGTGTGGTTCAGGGTGCTCCCATGAGCGGTGTCCTGCTTTTTAGTGAGCTCACAATAGAAAACTCAAGTTGGCCAAAACAAGATTGCCTGGCATGTCAAGCAGGACATGAACTTTTGGGGTGAGAACAACTTCCCAACAGGAAAAGTTGCTCATCTTAATTTGTGAGATTAGCCATTGAAACTAGTCTCTAAATCCAGCAGCCAAATTTGTCTTGTAAGACTTGCCTTGACAGGGCAAGTTTAAGAATCAGCAGGCGGGAATTGGAGGTCTCTTGTAAAAAATCACCTCCCCCAGTTATTTAGACTGAATTCATCTAGTAGGCCTGGTCATTATATGAAGCCAAACAACAACAACAACAAAAATGCAGGTCTCAGGACTCACATTGACTGCAAAATAAATCCCCAAGTCACAAGGACATGTAGGAGTGAGGTGAGGAACACGCCTTGACCTTCTTTTCAATCTTTAGAGAGGGAGGGGTTCTTGAAGATTTGTTTTGTATTGCTTTGTTTGGTCTTCAGCACTGAAGCTTGGGAGTGGGGGGAGAATGTGTAATAATTGACCAACTTTACACTGAGCGACCCGATCTTTTTCTTTTGTATATTAGACTATTTTAAAAAATAAAAACTATTTGCAGTGACCATCTGCAAAAGCTCTGACTACCGGCTAACAATGCAGCTAGTTCAGAAGTTAAAAAAAAAAAAAAAAAGATTATCGAAATGATGATGACATGCAAATTTCCCCTGAAATTATCATAAGTAAACATTTGAAGTCTGGACTAATAAAATCCCAGCTGTGTTACTTCATATCGAGTTAGTAGAAAGCTGTGATAATGAATTTTGTAATATCCCACGAACAGACATCTCAATCAGGGACTAATCCTGTGATTTCGCTGCAGAATCACTAAATCTGGAGCCGCCAAACTGCTACTTCTGGGCCCCGGGGCCCGCAAGGATCGGCAGAGCCGCTGCCCGCGTCCACGCTGGCGGGTGGGGGAACAGCCTGGCGGTCCCCATACCCTTGGATCTCCACGCCTCCCCGTAGGCAGCGACCTTGGCCGGAGGCCCCTGGGCCCCGACTCCTTCCAGGAGAGGCCGAGGAGCCGGAAAATGCGACTCAGGCCAGAGCCAGACAGCATCCCCCCCCCCCAGCTCCTTGCCCAGCCTCTGCCCCCTCAAACACCCGGGCAACGCCCGCCCCCAGCCCTAGCCCCAGCCCTGGACCCGAGCGCGGTGGGCCCTCCCGCCGCCGGCGTACCCTGGTTATCGTGGAACGAGGCAGGCGCCAAGATCCAAGGGGCCTGAGGAGCTGGGACCTTCTTTCTTTTCTTCTGTCTTTAAAGCAGCCGCGGCTCTTCTACCCACCCCGACAGAGCCCCTCGCCACCCACCTCTCCCGGTTTGCCTGTGGCGGAGAAGGGGGCGCGCGTTAAACGCTCGGCTCGCTGCGTTGTGGTTGGAAATTTGAAAAAGATTTGGTTTGCTGGGGAGGAGAAGGGGGAGACCTGGAGGAGCCGTTCTCTCAGAGCTGTTTCTCTGTCCTTGGCGGGCAGTAAACCCTCCGAGGACGTTGGCCCCGCTCTCCTCAATCTCACTCACTCCACCCCGTTCCCCTGGTCTGCGACCTTAAATCATACTTTAGGGTAAATAAATGGCTGGGTGAGTATCTCCAGGGGGAAGTGTGGCTAAATATGGAAAAGTGGCTCCTGATGGATGAGAGGCGCGAAGCCAGCTCCCTCCTGGAGCGCCCTAGGCCTTGGAGTCCTGTTCGTTTCAGAATTACAGAAAATCGAGGGGAACTGCTATCTAGGACAGGAACAAGTTGACTCTGACGCTCTATAAACGTTTACTGAGCTTCAGCTAACGGACAAGCACTGTGCTGGCCTTCGGACACAACTCCCCAAGGAGAAAGTCCTCCTCGCTCATCCCCAGATTTTCTATCTGCTAAGGTTGTCCTCGTGTTCAGACGGGCTTTTAACCCCTGACATAGACTCTCTTCTGAGTAGTTCCACAGCCTAGGTTCCCAGAACACGGTGGCTCTATCGGCCAAGAATCCCTGCACCCATTCGCTGCAACTCTAGAGGGAGATTCCCCCACCCCTCTTTGGTAAACATTCAGAAGTCCTGGACCGGGGGCAGGGGTGGGGATGGGACTGGGCTGCCAGAGCCTGTCAGGTCTGAGAAACACGCCTGAAACCTAGCACAGCCTAAGCGCCTAATAGCTAGAGTTGAAGTCGTCTGCCCCACAGGTAGCCTCCTTTGAGTTCTGCGCGCTCGCCCGCTGCTTCTCACAACCCTCCTTCCCTTCTGTTTTGCAGATAACGGGGAATGGAGACCAACTGCCGCAAACTAGTGTCGGCGTGTGTGCAATTAGGTAAGAGTCGTTTCTTCCGCCAGGGTCACCCGACGGGAGACCGCGCCACGCGAGGGCGGCGAGAGGGCACTGGTCCCGTGGCGAGGCCGCACGAGGGGCGCATCCCGGCGGGGCGGCCAGAGCAGGAAAGAAACCAGAACCTGGACGCCGGTGGCCTCTCCCAGTGGGGGGCTGTGGATAGGGAGGGAGCCTCTCGCCGCGTCTCGAAGCCGCGGGCCTCCTCCTCCCGGCGGGAGCTGCTGGCAGCCGGGGAGGCGCGGAGAGAGAACGCCGCCCTGCTCCGCGTTGCCAGAGGGTCCGGGAGACGCGGGTGCCCTCCGCTCTTTGCTCTAACTGGGTCTTTGCTCTTTGTCCCTTTCTCCTCCGCCCTGCCTCCCTGTCCCACCCCCCACGACCCCCGCTACTTTCCGCCACCATCCGGGGCGTCTCTCTCCCGGCACGTGGGGCGGGCGCGCGTGGCCCAGGCGTGCAGCCGGCGGCCGTTGAATGCCTCTTCTCCAAAGACTCCGAAATCAAAAAGGTCGAGTTCACGGACTCTCCCGAGAGCCGGAAAGAGGCGGCCAGCAGCAAGCTCTTCCCGCGGCAGCATCCCGGCGCCAATGGTAAGGCCGGGAGCGAGGCGCAGGCCGCGCGCTGGGCACCCGCCTCGGGGCCTCTGGGCTCGGGTGAGGCGCACGCAGGAGAGGCTGCCAGATGGGGCGCGCCTGCTCGGAACTTAGACTGTTGGCCTCGGTTGGGACAGGAAGCAGCCGTCCAAGGAACGTTAATTCCTTTCCCCAAATTATACTGCACTCCTGAGACCCATCACCTCTCCCTCTCCCTCTCGCTCTCTCCTGATGATCTCCTGATGTGTGGCCTGATCTATGCACACCCCAACGTACCTCCGTGCCTCCGGCTGGGGTGGAAAAGTGGTCCAACAGCGACCTCTGTCGCTCACCACGTCCCACTGCACGCAGCAGCAGCGGGGCCCACCCGGTCCCGGCGGCCCTCGGCCGCGCCCCTCCCAGGCTTGTGGGTGCGGGGTTTACCGCGGAAGGCCAGAGCGCGAGGCTTGGGTTGGCGTAGCTTGGCCCCGGCGGCCAGGTGGAGGAGCTGACAGCAGCGCTGCAGAGCCCGAGGGCAGCGACTGCGCACAGCAGACGAGGGTGGAATGGAGTGTGTACCCCTGTGGACACGAGCCTACCTGCTGTGCTGGCTGCAGGGTCTCTGGTTTTGGTGGTGTGGTTGGTTGTCTGGTTTGACTCTGGACGAGTCAAGGGGCATTGCTGCTCAAAGTCTGCAGGCTTGTGTAAAACTTAAAACGTCTCCTACGCACAGACCTTGTTGAATTGAAACGTGTCTTTTAAGTGTGTGTGAGAGAGAGACGGAGACTGAGAGAGAGACCGAGAGGGGATGAGAAAACAACCTTTCTTTTGGAATACAGGAAAAAGTCAAATGTACCGTTCGTCTATTCTCCCTGTTTTCCAGGCTGCTTAATAAATAAGTGCCTATCCTTAGGAGGTTGTTGACCTTTGATAATGTGAGGAGATAAAGCCCCCCACAGTCCTCGGCCCCTAACTCCTTCTTTCCGGATTAAAGTGTAAGGATACAAATGTAATGTGTGCTAGAGGAGGGTGAATTGGGACCCCCGCCAAGTAAACCAACCATATTACCAAGAAGAAAACAAAGGCCCCCGCATTGGGCTTCCCAGTGCATCTGAGAGAAAAGCATCATTTGTTGGACTAAAACGTCTACAGTGGTGTGGAGCAGAACGGCCTCGACACCGCGCAATATCGCTAGTCCTCCTGCTGGGCGAGTTAAACGCTCACTTGTCCGGGATTAACCCCATGGGGTTAAATGGGGCCAGGCAGAGATAACGTCGGGTGATTTCTGTCATTAAGATTGTGTTAAATTCTTCTTCTGTTTGATAATCGGTCGTAAAAATAAATTATTACACCGGAGTATGTTTGGGATATGGTTAAAAATCAAGAGCAGCGGTGACTCCCGGGGAAAATGCTTTGTGCGGGTTTAGCCCTGGCTCCGGCCAGGCTAGGGAGCTCCCCAGTCTTGCTTCGCACCGCATGGGCTGGCCGCCGCCCAGCCCAGGCAGACATTTCTCGCTGCGCCGGGAGCCGAGAGATGCAAAGGATCTCCTCCTACCCCCACCCCACACCCACCCTCACCCCCATCCAGCTTCTTCTTGACCCCAGGAATGGTTTCTGAGGACAGGTAGCTTCCACGAGCGCTTAGGACCCCTTGGAGGAGAAGCCTGAGGTGGGATGGGGGCTTCCTAGGTGGGCAAGAAGCGGCGGAGAGCCGGGAGTCCTGTCCGCTCCTGTCACCGTCCCGGCAGGCGCTCCTGGGCATTCGCTTTTGATAATTAGCAAATAAATGATTGTTTTCAGGCCCGGGTTCTTTTAGTGCAGGGAAGGGCTCTTCCCCACGCAGCCAATAGTCTGTTTTCTACCCTTTGGACGGAAGAGGAAAATTGCTGCCCAAACATGTTTAATGCCATTAATTAAGAAGAGACACGTAATAGGAAAAATGCTGAAAATCTTGATTTTATTGGCTTTTAGGGAATAGGCTAGACCAAAAATTTCACACACGAGTGGGCAAAGCTATAGTATCACTGAAGGAAGGTCGCCAGAGTCCCCTTTGCTGAATATAAGTAAATTTAACTTATGGACTATGCAAACTCCTAGCCACAGCCTACATTTTTAAAAAAAAAGAAAAAGAAAGAAAAGAAACAAAGATTTTTTCCTCCTTAACTTTTTTTACAATTTTTATTTGCTTTTAAAAAGGAAAAAAAAATGTTTGCAATGGCCTGCGACATGGGAAAAGGGCCATGATGTTCTATTATTGGCACTCCCATCCCCTCATCTCCCCAAAACACGGTGTCCTCGTTGAAGACTGAAAACGTTTTGAGTTGACAGCCTCCATCTCTGGGAGGCCCGGGCTCTGCGTCCCATTCCCAAGGGAGTCCCCATAGCTTGATACCCATTGGGATGACCTACAGCATAACTCGAACCCCGAAATGGACAGGGAGTAGGCTGAAGACCCCCTAAAGCCAGGGGTTTGAGAGAGGGTGGAGAGAGGAGTGGCGAGGTGTGGCAGGTGAAGAGAGGAAGAGTTGACAAGTTAAACAGTGTCCTCAGACAGAAGGGGCAGAGGCCTGCTTAGAACGTCCCCCTAAAACAGAGGTCCTTGGCTTTTCCTCGCTTTGGGTGTCCCAAAAGGAGCCTCCGTTTGGAGGAACTCAAAAAGCTGTCCTGACCTTCAGGAAGAGGATGGGATGATCCTCCCCTGTCAATAACCTTTAAAGTTTCGGGGCTGTGACTCTGGATTCCGGGCTGTAATCGAAAGAGCTGCCGCCCATCGTTCCTGGCACCTGGCTTCGCGACCGAACCTGGGGCGGGTACCTTCGCCGGGCCTCCCCCAGCGACGCCGTTAATTTTTAAATCGTTTTGGCAAAGTGGCAGCGCTGACAGTGTTCGACCCGGGCTGCCGGCACACGCAGACTTCCTTCCCTAGGGACAGGGATTCCAAGGCCCTAGCCGCGACACACACCGTCTCCCGCAGCAGCAGCAGCAGGGTCCCTTTCTTCAGAGCACCCGGGCTAACCCCCGCCGCCTTGGCGGCCGCAGAGCCCCATCCCTTCAATTACCAAATGCTTGCCATGGATTCCTAATGTCCCCCCCCCCCCCCAAGCAAATCGCTTGGTTTCCCTTCGCCGTTACTAAGCGACTTTAATGCTAACGAGAAGACCCGCGAAAGCAGCCCAATCCACCTCCAGCAAAACGCAAAACATGTGCTGCGTGGGGCGGCGGTTGGGCCTGAGCGTGGTCTGAAAGAAGGGGGATGCTTGGAAGGGTGCAGGGCTCTTAGTGCGAAGAGGGGGCAGGGGACCCGGGCGTGCCGGAGGGGCGTGAGGTCTCAGGAAGCGCGGGGCTGGGGAAGGAGAGAATTCCGTCTTTTTTCTACCCACATCCCACCCCACGCCAAATCTGCAGTTTATGAGCAGAAGCTGTCTCTCCTTGCTGTGTGGGTTTTTCTGCCCCCAGAGGGGAAATTGTCCAAGAGTAGTCAGTCCCAGCGGATTCCCGCCCGCACAGTAGTCTTTACAGGTCGCGTTCCTGCGTACAGACTCGGTGCGCGCTCGAAGTTTCGCAAGGCTGGTTCGGCTGTTATCCCGCACCGCCCGCTGTTAATATATGCAGCAGTTGTTAGAGCGACTCGGGGGAAAAGGAAATGTATAACGAAAGCTTATTCGTGAGCAGGAATATACTAATGGAACAATCTGATGTCTTCTTAATCCTATGTAAAAAGCTTTGTCGTCTTCCTAATATTGACTGAATGGGTAATTAATGGCTCTTCATCTAGGCGAATACCCTGTAATCCAAAGATAGGCAAAAGACAACAAGCCCAAGGTAGAAGACAAAAGGCCCAACTGCGGCCGCCACCCTCCTCCCTCCCACCCCCCCACCCAGGGTCTTCAAATGGGAAAGTTTCCTCTCAGGAGAAAAAGGCAAGAATGGGAGAATATACATGCCTTTCTTGGGCTAGCCTTAACCGCAGAACTTGGCCACCCAGCTCAAGTCTCCACTACAACGTCTTTCCCACACCAGTCCTTCCTATGTGTTTCTTTCTTCTCAGTTCCTCTAGAAAGTCTCCCCCATTGTGGCCCTGACCAGCACCTTTTCCCCCAAGGCACCCATCTTTCATTTAGGGAAGTGGTGGATAACAGAGGGCCAACATCAAGGTCTTCAGAAGGCTCAGCCAAAGGATTGAGCTCCTTTCTGATCCAGACGGAGACTCCTTTCTTTTACAACCTAAGGCAGACAGTCTGTGAGCACTAAGGTGGTTGGGAGGGGAGGGAAGAAATTAATAGGAGAGCGAGCAGGCAAAATTATGTATATGTTAAAGAGCGATCAGGAGTGATGGAGTCAACTTCATTGTGAGGATCTGACATGAAGAGTGCCCAAGATTCTCCCAGCATGTTTTTAACAGGCTGACATTTTAATTTAAACCTTTAGAAGTAATATATTACTTGGGTTACTACAATGAGGTGGGTTCCTTTTTTTTTTTTTTGTCAGCTGACAGCTTTTAAAATATTATTTCGCTAGGGAAATAAAAGCTTCATCTCAGATTATAGGTGGGTATTTTTGGATTTATGTGATTTATGGTCACCATGACAACTAATGCTGAATGTTAGCTACCAGCATGTCTGGGAGAGGGAAGACAGAAAGAAGGGGAGCAAGAAAAATAGAAAAGGAGACGGACATGAGCTGAAGAGGGAAAACAGAGAAAAGAGGAAGAGAGAGAAGCATTTCAATCCACTTTTTTTTTTAAGTAACTTTAGTTAGTCCCTTGTCATGTCTATCTCTCAGGACCTAGATATTGATGTTTATCACATTTCTCTATCTCTCTTAACCCCATACACAAATATATCATTCTCTTTATTTTACTTTTCCACTACTAGTTGCGTTGGGCTCTTAAATGAGTGCCTAATAAACCTGTGGCCCTAACAGGCTGATGTGACAAGGCATTACAACACATGAGTTTCGTGACTGCAGCAGTCCTCCCACCTCCCCAGCCTCTTCCAATGTCTCGATCTTCTCTCCACCCACCAGTGAAGTGAAGAGAACTGCCCCCCAGCCAGTTACCCCAAACTTGAAGCGATTGTGTGGGAAACAGAAACATGGTACCATTTGCAGGAATCCAGAAAGAGTGGGTGTTGCTCAGTACCTCTACAAACTTCTGACTCCAAAAAGACTCCGCCACTTTTTACAGACCAGCACTTTTTTGCTCCATTTAGGGAATGCGGGGAGGGGGGAAATCAGCCACAGTAAAGCCTTTAATTTTGGGGTGCTTCGGTTTCATGGCTGGGGGTGGGAGGACGGGGGGTGGAGGGGGGCAGCGAAGGGGCCCTTTCTGCTTGATTTGTGTGCGGAGAAAAGCTAGGCAGGGGAAGGAGGGGAGACAGAGCCACTTCTCAGGGCAAGGTGCAAGGTCTCCCTCTGACCTCTGCGCCTTACACCGCCGCGCGTGTGCGCGCGCGCGCGCGCGCGCACACACACACACACACACACACACACACACACACACGAGTCAGCCTCTCACGTGCCTCTGACCTGAGTCCGGGAGGGTCTTGTCCTTGAGCTGGCCTGAACAGGAGCAAGACTCCCACCCACTACGGCCTGACAGCGCAAGGAGACACCTAATTGAACTATCTTCCAAGTGAGCTTTGAGGACAGATTATTTTCCCCCCCAAAGTCGTGAGTCACTTGGTTAGGGCCCAGTTCATATCCCGGCCCGCCGCCGAAGCCGAGAGTTTGGCGACGCTACCCAACCCATCTCGCTGCGATGGCCAGAGGGCCTTTGTGCAACTAACCTTAAAGAGTGTGAAATTGAATAAGACCGTAATACTGGTAATCGGTGGCAAATGCCAGCTCAAAACACGCCTGACCTCGTGTCACACATTTCCCTCCTCAAGGGTCTTTCTTTGAAAGAATAAGCAAGAAAACCCGATTGAGATGATCCCTGATGTCTTCTGAGTGGAAAACCCAAACTCGCACTGGGCTTCCTGTCCTTTCCCCACCGCAGCCCTGCAGCAACTCCAGCTTCCCTGAACCAACTATGCTAATTTTTTTCACTGAATTGACAATTTCTGTGATGGAGGCTGAAGTCATAGTAATTTCTAGAACCAGTCAAAGAAGAGTGGGGGAGGGGAGAGTAACAGTAGTTCCGAACTCAAAATACCTAAGATTGCCTTATTTCCAACTCCTTCATTATCTATATTGCCTATACCTTTGCACCCACAAGTTTTTTTGTAGATTAAATCTGACAGCTGCCCACCACCACTAGAATTTTAACTGAAAAATGTTTTTTGGTTCTCCACTACACACTTGTTTTTCCTCATCTAGACTTTTCATGTTGAAGCACTCCTACCACCCATGGAGTGAACCCTGTTGGGCCTGGAAAGGGTGTCACCCAATCTCAGAGTGTGTGAAATGATTAGATTAGGAGAAAGTTGAAACTCTGGCTAGAAAAATGCAAAGAAATACCACCCTGGCTCAGCTGGGGTTTTTTTTTTGGGGGGGGAGGGGGAATATATTATGTATGTGTATTTCTATCTATAGACAGATATATGTATACATATATATGATTTTGTTTTTACTTAACCAGAGTTCTTCGAATAATTTATCTTTATTTTCCACTTGACTTTACAGTGGATCGATACAGTTTAAGATTCCTTATCTTTTTAGGCTTTCAGGCTGATCACCGGCATTTCCAACATCTCCCACCCTTTGGCACTGTGAGGAGCTATCACTTGCCCTTGGATTTTTCACCCACTTTGGAGGCTGGTTTAGGTCCTTCATACATGTGTATTTGCCTTGAGGAAAGTTCTGTTAGTCAACAGAGCTAAGGAGCTTAAATCAAAATTCCATGGGTTTAATGAGAGATGGGCTTAGAAATCTACAAGGCTCTGTGGAGCTTCTCAGCTCTCCTGAGTAAGAAGTTTTGAAAACCACCCAGAGCCTCCACCAAAAATTGCAGCGCCAGGGTTTGAATCTTGAAGAGACAAGGAAGAACGTATCCTCACTATGGAGGAGACTCTTTCATTCTTTTATGCAATGGAGTTTCTTTGTGATATGAAGGCTTGAGTGTGTGGTATTGTGGGGATTGCAGCTATGCTGAGGTTTAAGAGAAGATACTAGAATATGATTAGTAAACACATTGGGCAGAAAAGAGCTAGACTGATATTGACTTAGTTATAGGTCATTGGCTGGCAGTGCAATGGGAGGAAATATTTACTTTACACATATACTTTATGATCTTGGGGGAATTAGAGGAAATTCAATAAGAAAATGGCTAGAAACATTTGAAACCCTTATTTAAAAGACTTAAGCAAATTAGAGTCTTATCAGATTAAAAACCACTACAAATGTAAGAGCATTGTCTTTGGTGAAACACTGGGGGGTCTGAGAAGGAGATTCTCCACCAAATCTCGGGGATAAAATGCTTCATTTAAGCACCAGATAATGAGCAGAATGTAAATTAATTTAACCTTCTTTACCAACAGGCTGCTTATGTAATATGTATAATTTAGTGATAAGATTTCAGGGCCTAATATAGCTGGATGTATGAGCCTCAGCTAATGCAGACCTGTCACATGGGGATGTGATCTGCTCCGAGCAGGTGTGTGTATGCATGCAATGGGGTTAACTGGAATAAAAGGTTAAAACCAGAAATGCTGATTTAAAGCTTCCTGTGAAGAAAGTTCCTCCTTGTAGCTAAATTCTTCTTAAAGTGGGATGATACTTTGGGGAGAAACAGAAGAATTCTCATTTGGTTCTTTGGACTACTCTCAAGCTTGTGTAAAATGGGGGAGGAGTTGCAAATGGGGGTGGGCAGGGCAAAGGAGAGACCCATAGGTTACAAACATATTTGTAGTCTGCCTCATCCACTCTGCCTCTAGACTGAATAAGTTTCCCAATCTTGGGAACAAGGACAAGGAGGGAGTTTTCTGAAGATAGCTCATACTGGCGTTGCAAATCATTGACTGTAATGTCAAACAAATACACATTCAGGGATGATAACACTAACTCCACAATAAAGCAATCGTCAATGCAGAAACGCAGGGGAGATTAGTTTGTGCTCTCCAGCTGACCTAAGCCAGAGGACAAAAGGACTTTCACAAATTATTTTGAATGATATCTTTGGATTTCTTTCTTTAATTTCTTTGGAAATAGAACTGTAAAGATTTAGATGTCCCCAAAGGTGTGTTTTCCTTTTGTTTTAAATAAACGAACAAGGCTTTGCTTTTCCTTGCTGAATGTTCTCCTAGGCTTTTGCCTTTTGCCCACAACCTACTGTCTCTGCCTGCTTGGACTCCAGTTCAAGACAGCCTTGAGCTCCCTAGCAATAGAAAATGACTTAAAAATTATCCTTGAAATTGGTTATTTGGCAGCATTCTTAATTTTATGAAAATTCATTAAAGCATATTTTATATATAATTATCTCAAGGTTGTTGATTCTACAGGCTTTATGGGTTTGAATCTGATTGGTAATAAAGTAAACAAGAGAGTCGAATTTAAAGTGTGGCTCTCTCTCGGGTTAGGACGAGCTTAATACAGTGTATAAGGAATTTGAAAGCTCTAGGATATGTGTCTTAATCAACGTTAAGTAGAATGGATAAGCTTTCAGCATTTTGAAAATGCTGGGTTAGGGTTTCTATTCTATTGTGTGTTTTCTGTCTGGGGACTAATAAGCATTACAGAGAACGTGATCTGAGGCGACTTTTTATTCTTGTATAAATCCAGAGTGAACCACCAAACAGTTGTTCGTTTAAAGTCAAAGTAGTTTTCTTTTGACGGATCCATTTGCTTCTCGATTTCTAATTTATTAACCTCTCTTCTCAGGGCTCTGTCTCCTTTGCAATTAAAGCTTCTTCAGATTAGCGCCGCAGCATTCACTGGACAGGCTGTTTGGAAAATTTAAAATCGGAGAGATGATTTGTTGGTGTTTTGAAATTTTTCTGGTTTTAAGCAGCATGTCTCCTCTCCATACGGGGGAGAAAAACACCTCTCTGTAGGAAATTAATGTAGTGAGACACAAAAGGAAGGGGGGTGGGGAGGGCTGGGTGCCTTGTTGATCCTTGCATCTCTCAGCCTTCGATCTTTTCGCCTTTTTCTGACGAGCCTTTTACTCCCAGCCTCATCTTTCCACCTCCCCACCAGAACTAAAAGCCGGATCATCTTTGACCGGGCCAGAGCAGAATTCCCGGGAGCCGGCGGGTGTAGACTCTGCGGGCACAGCGAGGTATTAGCCCGGCCCCGCACAGCTGATAGGTGCAGACAAGACTGTCCCTCTGTCGGGGCTCGGGGGCTCCTGATTGGTGCGGAGCCACGTCACTCCAGCCGGCGAAAGATCTGGGAGGAGGCGGAGGCGGGGAGGGTTGGGGAGGGCCGCGGCCCAGTGACGTCTCGGCACCAGGAAGCCCGCCTCTGGTTTTAAGATGTTAGGCCAACAGGGAAGCTTGGAGCCGCAGAGCTGGTGCGTCTCTCGCCTGGGTGCTGGGAGCTGAGCTGCGGCGAGGCCGGGCTCGAGCTCGACGGCCCGAGGGAGTGTGCGTGTGCGCACCGCGGAGGGTGCGCCCGGAGGCCCGCGCCGCTGCCGCTGCCGCGGGAGATCTAATATCAGCTACCTGTCCCTGTCACTCTTGACACTTCGCTGTCAGGGCTGCCGCGCGGGGGGCGGGCAGAGCGCAAAAGGCGTTAGCTTTCCTTATTGGAGGGGTAATTGCGAGAGGGAGGGAGGGAAGAAAGGGGTCTTTGCCCACTCTTGTTTCGCTTTGGAGCTTGGACGCCTGCTCCCCAAAGACGCTCCGAACCGAGCTCTCCTACCCACATCCCCATGTCTCCATTGGCCCGCTGACTTTCGGCCGCCGGACCGTTTCGCTTGAGCCTGCCGAAGGGGACGGGGGCGGCTCGGCTCGAGGACTCCGCGGGGGTTGTGTTCCCTGCTTTGCCCGCGGCGGCCACCGCGAGGAAACTCCGCGCCTGGAGCGGGAAGCGGAGCAGGCGGCGGCAGCGGCGGCGGCTACGGGGCTTCGGTCGGGCGGCGGCCCGGGACTCGTAGGGCGGCGCGCTCCTTCGTCCATGAACTGCATGAAAGGCCCGCTGCACTTGGAGCACCGAGCAGCAGGGACCAAGCTGTTGGCCGCCTCCTCGTCCTCCTCCTGTCACCATCCCCAGCCGCTGGCCATGGCTTCGGTCTTGGCGCCCGGTCAGACCCGCTCCCTGGACTCTTCCAAGCACAGGCTGGAGGTGCACACCATCTCTGACACCTCCAGCCCCGAGACCACAGGTAAGGCGCCGCGCGGCCCCCCCGGCCGCTCGGCCCTTCTCGCCCCCGAGGAAGTCGGCCCCTCCTGGGGGAGGCGTGGGGGGAGTGGTCGTTCAGTCCGCTCCCCTCAGAACTTCCGGAGCCAGGGTTGTGTTGACCCCGGGTCCCCTTCGCTCTTCCTCGACCGCCCGGCTGGGGTGGCGCGAACCACGCGGGCCGTTCTGCCGTCCTGCCTATTCCGATCCTGACCTCCTTTCTGTTTTCTGGGTCACAAAAATCCCAGCATCTCCATTCGAGGACCTTCAGAGGCCGCTCCCTCAACACCCCCCCCCCCGCCTCCCCCCCCGCCCCGCCGCGGTCCCTGTTCTGCTCAGGGCTTTCAGCTCCCGAGAAGCTCCGCTTGTTAGAAAAATATTTGTGAAACTACGTCTCAGAAGAAAAATATTTGTGAAACTACGTCTCAGAATTCTGAACCCTTCTAAAGGGCAGAGGAACTTGGTTGCCTCGCCGAATCCCAAAGCCAACTTTTCCTAGCCTTCCGAAACTGCATCGAAATCTGAGCTTTCTAAGAGGGGATTCTATATAAAACGCGTGCGTGTGGGTATCCCGGGAGATCTGGTGTGTCCGCGCATAAGTGTATAAAATATACTTGAAAGCACAGGCTATAAAAATGGATGTGCCGTCGCGGTGAGATAAACATGTAAATAAAACGTGCGGCGCTGGGGGAGGGGAGGCGATGGGGCGCGCACACCCACACTCACGTTTGCACACCCCGCAGGCGCAGCGCTTTACGTGGCCTGGAGCGGCCGCTCACACACTCCTCCCCCGCCAGGCAGCCCAGCTCTGCCCCGGCCTCTGCCGTCTGGTCCAGTTGGCGATCGCGGGTAGCAGGTGGGCATGCTGACCGGGACCTCTGTGTGTTTCGTTTTCAGAGAAAGATAAGAGCCAGCAGGGAAAGAATGAGGACGTGGGCGCCGAAGACCCGTCCAAGAAGAAGAGGCAACGGCGGCAGCGGACTCACTTCACCAGCCAGCAGCTGCAGGAACTGGAGGCCACTTTCCAGAGGAACCGTTACCCGGACATGTCCACGCGCGAAGAAATCGCCGTGTGGACCAACCTTACGGAAGCTCGAGTCCGGGTAGGAGCCCGCACGGAGCCTGGGAGGGCTAACAGGGAGGGCGTTGCAGGGATGCCGGCCCTGTAAGACCCGGAGGGAGTGTGGAAGGCGGCGCCATCCGGGAGGGCTCGGTGGGTGCCTTTGCAAAGGCAGACGGCCTCACGGCGGCCCCAGTTGCGAGGCTACAGCTCCCCCTTCCGAGACCGGCCGCGGGCCTTGGTGCAAGCGCCCGGAAGGGCTTCGGCTCACCGCCCCACCACACTGCGCGCTCCCACGCGGGCCGCGTGCATCCCCCTGCACAGGGCATTGTGTTCCTGGCTTGCATTCGCCAGACGAGCGCTAATAAAATCTCTCCCGGGCCAGGAGCCGAGGACAGGCTCCAACCTGCGCGCCTTTAACAAGGAAAACCCGCCTGAGACACGCAAGGGTTGGCCCTCCCTGGAAAACTTTCGCGCCGGACCCAGCCCGGCCTTTTCTCTACGCTGCTCGCCCTCCTTACGGTCTTTGCGGGTTTTCTGCCATTCACGTATCTCCCACACCCTATGCCCTGGTTTTGTGATCTGCGGAAACAGTTTTAATACACGACTGCTATCCTGCCAGTCCTCTTAGAAAGAAAAGAAAAGACTTTTCGGTTTGGCGTATTTATCTTTTCTCAGGAAACTGTTACTCACACCCTTCCTCCCAATTATATTAGTTTTATTAAAGAACGGGCTTACCTTTGTTGCAAATCTGTACTTTACGGATTGGCAAAAATGAACTTAAATTACTCGGTAGCAATATCCTGGTTTGTGCTGGTCGGCGGATTTGTTAGGATTCTGGAAGCAGAAAACACACATAGCAGGATCCAAAGGCTTTGCTTTAAAAAAAAAAAATGCTCTGGATATTAAAAGAGCCGCCAGTTAGAGCTGAGAACACAGTGTATAGCAATAATGATGAAATAAGACCAAGATGTGCTCCCAAAGCAGAGAGAAGGAAGGCACTCTCTGAGTGGCATCTGTGTAGGGGATGAGGCAATGCTAGTGGATAAAGGAGCCAGGTGAAGTTGGAAATGGTTTTAGTTTAACAGCGCAGAGTTACTGCTCAGGCCCGGGCCAGGTGGTTTTTTGCACAAGGTCAGTTTTTCGTAGCTCTCTTGCGCATCTGGGGATCGGGCCTTGCACGTACTCTTCTCGCCTGGGCAAAGTTTAGGCGGCCCAGGGTAGAAATGGCAAGTAATCAAAACGAAAACACAATCTGTGGGGTCTCCAGAATCCTTCGGAAAATCCTCCCCCACCCGCTCCGGCTTTTCAGCGGTCCGGTCCCTCCCAAGTCTGCTGCCGCCGCAGCGCTGGACTCTCGCTCCCTCCGACAACCTCCTTCCAGGCCCGCTGCTTGTCCAGCCAAGTGGAGAGTGAGGCGTGCTTTTTATAGCTGTCTGGTGCAAAGAGGAAGGGGGATAAAAAGGAAATCGAGAATGAAAGGGGAAAAGGAGGAGGAAAAAAAAAAGCGGATTAGGCGGCTGGGCCTGGCTGAGATGTGTAATGTGAAACATCACCGGTGTCAGCTCGGAAATCTCGGGCCAGGCCTCGCTCCAATACACAAAAGCCGCCGTCTGGGGCGACGGGCGGGCCCGATGTGGATTGAGAACGGGGTTGCGTCTGGGCCACCGGACACGGGTGGGGGCTGGTCGGGCTGGGCGGCCGCCCGCAAAGCCCAGCAACTAGGCCGGGCCCGGCGGGAGCAGCGCCGGGCGCGCGGGCCTGGCCTGGGGTGGGCGGAGGGTGTGAAGGAGCGGAGCGAAGGGAGGGGAAGGCTGCAGAGCGACTCGTCCAGGGTTCCCGGAGATTTACACGCCAAGCTCGCCGAGTTTAATGAGCTGTCGGGGAGGTGGTCTTCGGCTTTTTATTTGGTTATTTTGCTCGGCGAGGAAGGGGGTCGCGGCCTGGCGCCTGTTGAGGGCGCACGTTCCGTGGAGCAGGGGGCGGCAGTGGAGATTCGAGAGGGGAGGAGGAGTGGGAGAGAGCGCGGGCCTCCCAACCCCTGTCCTCATCACTGAGTCTGTGGCTTTGGAATGCAAGCAAGTTTGCAAGGTGGCGGGGGAAGGGTTGGGCGGAAAGCCCGCTGCTCCGCGTTTATTTTGCAGTAAGTGCTTTTGGACCCTGCGGAGGACCTGGGTTAGTGAACAAGCCACCCGCAGGCCGCCAGTTGGTGGGCTGGGGTTTATGGCGCAACTCAGAGTCCGGGCTCGCAGGCCTGAACCGGCCTGGCCCCCCTCCTTGGGACGGGGCTCTGGCAGCTTGGAGCGCAGGGCACTGGGGGTGGGGAAAATTGTGGCGGTGAGGGTGTGCGGGTGTGTGTCGGAGGGAGGTGGTCGCTGGTGCTTTCCTTGATCTCGGTTTCTTTAATCCGAACTATGGCATCTGTTTGCTCCCTTGCCTTCCACCGCCAGGTTTGGTTCAAAAATCGCCGGGCCAAATGGAGAAAGCGGGAGCGCAACCAGCAGGCCGAGCTGTGCAAGAATGGCTTTGGGCCGCAGTTCAACGGGCTTATGCAGCCCTACGACGACATGTACCCGGGCTATTCGTACAACAACTGGGCCGCCAAGGGCCTCACGTCGGCCTCCCTGTCCACCAAGAGCTTCCCTTTCTTCAACTCTATGAACGTCAACCCCCTGTCGTCCCAGAGCATGTTCTCCCCACCCAACTCCATCTCGTCCATGAGCATGTCGTCCAGCATGGTACCTTCAGCGGTGACCGGCGTCCCGGGCTCCAGCCTCAACAGCCTGAATAACTTGAACAACCTGAGCAGCCCGTCGCTGAATTCCGCGGTGCCCACGCCCGCCTGCCCTTACGCGCCGCCGACTCCTCCGTACGTTTATAGGGACACATGTAACTCGAGCCTGGCCAGCCTGAGACTGAAAGCAAAGCAGCACTCCAGCTTCGGCTACGCCAGTGTGCAGAACCCGGCGTCCAACCTGAGTGCTTGCCAGTACGCCGTGGACCGGCCCGTGTGAGCTGCGCCCGCTGCGCCGGGATCCTAGGACCGTGCCGGATGGGGCAGCTCTGCCCTTGAAAGACTGGGAATTACGCTAGAAGGTCGTGGGCACTAAAGAAAGGGAGAGAGAGCGAAGATATAGAGAGAAAAGGAAACCACTGAATTAAAGAGAGCTCCTTTGATTTCAAAGGAATTTCCTCAGTGTCTGACATCTTTCACTAAAAGTATTTCCAACAGTTGCAAGGATACACACAAATGTTTGACTGGATATGACATTTTAACATTACTATAAGCTTGTTATTTTTTAAGTTTAGCATCGTTAACATTAAAATGACTGAAAGGATGTATATATATCGAAATGTCAAATTAATTTTATAAAAAGCAGTTGTTAGTAATATCACAACAGTGTTTTTAAAGGTTAGGCTTTAAAATAAAGCATGTTATACAGAAGCGATTAGGATTTTTCGCTTGCGAGCAAAGGAATGTATATACTAAATGCCACACTGTATGTTTCTAACATATTATTATTATAAAAAATGTGTGAATATCAGTTTTAGAATAGTTTCTCTGGTGGATGCAATGATGTTTCTGAAACTGCTATGTACAACCTACCCTGTGTATAACATTTCGTACAATATTATTGTTTTACTTTTCAGCAAATATGAAAAAAAATGTGTTTTATTTCATGGGAGTAAAATATACTGCATACAAATTGGTCTGGATTCTTTCTGCCCTCCTCTGTTGCCTGGCCAGGGTTTCTCAGTCACTGCTTCCTAAACAAACCAGTTCCCTCTGCCTGCCTAGTTAAATACACAAGGCAGCAGTACTTATTTAAATTTGGTAGAAATAAATTATAGTCATTCATCAGAAACTAAAAAGAAAACAGAGGCACTCTTAAAAAAAAAAAGGCTGCAAAGTCTGGTCTTGTCTCCCAGATTTTTCTTTGGCTTAAACCCAGAGGATTCCATTATTGCTAGCAAATAATATGAGGGAGAGAAGAAAGGGGAAAGAAATTTAGAAAGTATGTTAGCTTGGAATGACTCTCAAGTTTACTCCTTTGGGAAGGGGGGACCTACACATCCAGTAAATTGTTCTGAAGAAGTATGTGTGTATGTATACACGTACAGTTTATATACATTCCTCTCATGAGGAATACCTCTACAAGTTTACAAGGAAACACCTCCAGTTCAAAATATTTAAGCCTCCACGTTTATCTTTCAGGCTTAAGTAGAGAGATTCTTCATGTTATATTACATTACTATTTCCAAATCCTTTTGAGACATTAAAAGAAACAAAAGACCATTTCTAATAACCATAGCCCTTTAGTTTCTCAAAGAGCCCAGGGGTTGAGAGGTTAGAGTGGAGTTTCCTGAGTCTTGTCGAGCAATATGTAGTTGAGGCAAAGGTCATGCTCTCCGTGTTTTGTTTTAAATAATATTGACCCATTAATTCTAAAGCTTCTTGTTCCTGAAATTATACAGGATTATAGTTTGCAAACTGCGGGACAATGAGGCAAATCAAGATGAATTACAGCCCTGGCCCTCCCTCCCATCCTCTGACATCTAAAGGGGGAATGAGTTCGGTGTGAGGATTTAAAAGAACGTTAAGCACTCACTCCTCCTTTGTTGGTGGTTTTCAGCTTTTTTTTTTTTTTAATGTGAAATTTGATTTTGTAACAAATTGTAGCAAATACGACTTAGTCCTAAAGAATACATCACCTTGGATCAAGGGAGGTCGGTGTGTTGGGGGTGAGTGTGGGGGGAAGTTCTGAGGTCTTTTGCTATTCGGGTCACCGCCCCTCCTCCCCCTGCGGTAGGCCAGGACAAACATCACCCTGGGGAATCGGGAGCGAGAAGTAGCCGCCGGTTTTCTGGAGCCGAGAAAACCTGTGTTTTTGCGCTTAGGTTGCTTTTATCTGACTGAAACTTTACCTATAAGCTTCTGGAGCTCAGACACTGAGTCTTTGTTCTGCATGGGACTGCTGCTGCCACTTAGGAGATCGCAGATAATGTCCCCTATTTAAGATTAGTGCTTAACGCACATTAACTTTCTTTTTTAAGCTCTGCCTCGGACCTGCGGAGGGAATCACGCGGCAGTGGAGGGCAGATAAAAGCCCTTTGGACGCGGGTCACCTCCGTCCTTGTTCACTTGAGAGCAGTGGAGAGGAAAACGGTCCCCACGGGCGGACTTTGGCTTCTGGAGCCGCGGGGCTAGTCTGTCCGGGCCTCCCAGAGCCTCAGCTGGGCTTGGGGGGAGGGGCGGCGGGGGAGGGGACTGGCAGAGGGGATTTGGGGGTGGGGGCTGGAAGCTCTAATGAGACCTGCTGGGAGGATTTGCGTCTGCAGGCCCAAGAATGACTTGGGAGCGCTGGGTGCAGGAGGTGGATCTCGGCCTAGTTTGCTTGCTGAAATAGAACTCTGTTTCAAGGAAATCAATCAATCTGCAGGAAACAAAAATGGAAGTCGAGGTTTGGGAAGAGTTGTCACTTCCCCGACTTGAGTGGTGCGGGCTGGGGGCGGAGACTCGGGACTGATGAGAGGCCCTTTCTCCCACCTCAGCTCTTTCCCAGGACTTCCAGAAGGGAGAATTACCCTCCTCACCTCCCTTTCCCACACCCATCCTCGTTCTCCCTTCGGCCCCTTTCCGCACCTCCTTTTCCCTTCAAGTGAGAAAAGCCTAGCTCCCCAGCCAGTGGAGTCGGTTCCCTCGCCCCTCCCGCTCCCACGCGGGTCCCCCCTCCAGCCATCGGCTACTGCCACCACCTCGGTGCCACTCAATCGATTTTTGCTGCATGTCAACACATTACCGGTGAGTGTGAGGGTATTTTTCTCTCCTTCTCTAGGTCTCTTAATGATTTCTGAGCTAGTTGTGTATTAAAGTGCTTAAAGGAACCTTTAAGGTAATCTATAGCGTGAACACCAACCTTCTCCGCTTGGGATCAAAGATGGCGAGCGGGGAGGTCGGGGGCCCCCAGGAGCCTAGGCATCCCAGGCCTTCAGCCCTCGCCGCCCACCTCTGTGCCCCAGAGGCTGGGGTGGGGGCAGGAACCCCGCACAGATAATTCGCGGTCCAAGGGCTTTTCCTCCCCGCCCCCCTCACCTGTTACTCTAATCCTTTCTCCGATCTGTTCTCGTTTTTTGACTTAAAATTTTTAAGACCCGAAACTCTTGCTTCCCCTAATACTGCATTCAAACTTGCGGAGACCTGGGGAAAGGTAGATATGACCCTCGTTCATCTCAATTTCCTCCCAGTTCCTAAATCTGAGTTTTACTGCCCACAGCATGATTAGAAATTTAATTTTTAAAAATATGTTGGGCAGCCTGGGCCCTGTAGGCGGTTTGATTAGGGGGCAAATCCTCCTCTTCTCCTCCAGGCCTTTTTCTTTCTCCCACCCCCACCATCTTCCTGTGAGGTGCTGAAACCCGGGAGTTCCTTTAGCAGTGCAACCAAAAAAAAAAAAAAAAATTTAATTAATGGGAAAAAATAAAGAGCGTCTTAAAAGTCCCAATATTCCTCGAAAGCCCTATAAATTAACCCTATGAAGAGCGGAGAGTCTGTTAAGGCGAGTCTATAAAAATCTGGCGCGATCTCGAAGGACAGCCCTCCCCCCTCCCACCCCTGCCGAGAATGTGACCAAACAAAGGTCTGTGCTGCAATCCACATCCTAATCCACGGACGCCCTCGCCGCCGTCGCCAGGGCTCCCCAGCCTCCGGCCGCTCACAGACGCTGCAACCTTGGGAGTCCCCGGCTCGCCCACTTAAATTTTTGAGAGAGGAATGAAAAAAAAGAAAAGAAAAAAAGGTGTAATCAGATCAGAGGTCTTTAGGAATATAGAGTCCCTATTGATTGTCTTATAAAACCCCATTGCAAGCTGCAGTTGATCTAAGCACACGAGGAAGCCAGACTGAGGAAAGAGAGGTCTGGAAGTAAACGGGAAAAATTTCTTATAGCAGATTTTCAGGAGGAAATTTTAAAAACTATCCTTCCTCTCCTAGCCTCCCTAATCTGACAATTGCATTTTAGCTGAACTTGAGAAAAGGATAATTGAAGATTTTTTTTTAAAAATGGGTTAAGTAGAAACCCTATTTTAGACACATTACTAATTTACTTTTTCAGGTTTTTACTTTGATCTTGAAAGTTTATCACCGGCCCCACCCCACCCCTCAAAAGGAGGCCTTCTCATTGTTGACTTTCTATCTGAAAAGATAGAAAACAGAATTTATTGTGTGTGGGATGCACAACTCCATTCACTTCTGTGCTGAGTATTTTAGGCATTTTATGCAAATGTTGATTTTAGATATTGTTTGAAGATTAGAGAAGGCCTGGAAGGAATAAAATATCCCATTAAAGATGTATTTAATTCTACTTAAATTACCTTTAAAAATCATTGCTACTCCTGTTGTAACAATGAATTGTTAACAGTTCAATGGCAGTTGTAGAAAACAGGAGATATTGGAAACTAAAATTACTCAGCCAAAGAAGGACTAAAAGAACCATTTACTTTTAAAAGAGAAAAAATTTTAAACATTTAATGAATATATGGTAAAGGTATTTTCTTTTAGGGGGTTGTGTGGGGGACAGCATTTTTTTTCTTCTCCGAAGGGCTAAGAGAAGTTCAGATTCACTGGGCCCTCCCTGAGCAGGGTATGTGTCTGCATCCCCTGACTTTGGTGGGTCTTGCCAGTTCTCCTATTCTATTTTTCCTGCAAAAATGTTTAAGGTGTTCTCCCCACCCCTTGCTTTCTTTTTTCTCCCCCTATCTTTCCCCACTTTTGTTTTCTTTATCCACTCCAAAGTGGGGTTTTTATTTGCCTGCTTGTTTTCTATCAGCTTAGAAAATGGTCCTCTGATGCTGTGACCTGTTGTACCGGGACTAAGGCTTGGTTGGGGTGGTTTCCTTAGAGCTCCGAGACTCCCTCTACCAATGCTTCCTCTGTCGAGAAGCAGCAAACTCTTTCTGACTTCACCAACAGCTTGCAGCAGCGCGGGACCCCCCCCCCCCCCCCCCGCCACCCGCACGCAGTCCTGGGCAGGAAACTTTAACCTCGTCCCTTTGAGGAGATGAGACCTAAAGCCGTTTCCGCTCTTCCCGAGAAGTCAGTGAAGGAGCATATGAAATGTGACTTGGAACCCCAATGAGTGGCAACCCAGTTCTTGGGCGCTTTCCCCCGTTCTGTTAGTGCCAACAGTCCCCCTCAACTTTGCTTCTCTGGGTGGGTATCTGGGTGGGGTTACTGCACCTAGTTGAAGCTTGGTGGCATCTTTCTCGGTCCTCTCGGATGAACTGGGAGGGTCTTCTCTAGTGTCACTTTACGCGGCCGCCTGTGTTGGATGGACCGCGAGTCGGACTGATTCACCCCGCTGCGTGTGGGCAGCAGAGGAAGGGAGCGTTGCTGTGGGCAGAGGTGGAGACCCTGCAGGCTGTCCCCAGCGCCACAGAAGGGGATTTGCCTGCCTGAGCCCAAGGCGACAGACGACAGGTCACTTTGTTAGAAAATAAGATAATATCAAATAAAAGAAAGTAAAATAAAACCCTTCTTATGTGGGCGCTGGGCCTCGGGCGATGTTCATTCACAGGGCTCTCCTCACCTCAACGCCTCCACCCCTGCCTAAAATCCGTGAAATCGTAGGAGCCACTCTTATCTGATGAGGCAGGGCCTTGTTTGTCAGTTTCTCTGACAGCGGGGGGGAAAAAAAATCCTGGCTGCAAATTCTGAGCTGCTGCTCCCGGCGCGAAGCTCCCCTCCCAGCCGGGAGCCTCCTTCCCCGTGCAACCTCGCCAGCCTGTCAACAGCCCAGCGCCAGGGGATGCAGCCTGGACAGCTGACCGAGGCCTTCTGGACCCTGGATTCCGCGCGGCCAGGAGGCCCAGCCCTTAGGAGGACCGCGGTGCCGCCGCTCCACCTGAACGTGCCCCCAAGGGCGACATCGCCTTGGGCCTCACTGGCTGCCCGCACTGTAGCTTGGGCACGACCGTGTCCTACCACTTTCTATTGACCGCAACAGTTGCTTTATCTTAACGTTCATTTTTTTGGCCGGCGACGTGGGAGAAGGACGGTGGCAAGACGTGCAGCCTCGCATGACCCTGACGGTATTTTCAGAGGCACCCGGAAAAGCGGCGGCCCAAAGGGCAACCTACGCACCTCCGGGCACTCCTCTCGGGTCCCCGCGCTGCTGTTTTCACGTCCCTCCGGGCAATGAAACCGGAATTTAATCCGCAGCTGTCGCCGCGCGCCCACCTCCCGCCTCCCGCGGCGCCCCCAGCCCGCCGCCCCGGGCGAGGGTCGGAGCCGGGAGGCCAGGGCGCCGCAGCCCGCTCTCCGAGTCCCGTAGGGCCGAAGCCCCCGCCCTCGCGCCCGCCGCCCCAGCACGCGCCGCTCCGGGCCTGGGCGGCGGCGTCGTGGGCGGTCTGGGCCCGGCCAGGGCGCGGCCTCCCGGCTGCGCCTCCTGGGACGCGCGCTGGGCCCGGGCCGCGGATCCACCCGCTTCTCTGCCCTCTCTGAGTCGGCCTAGGGAGGCCCGGGCCGGAGGAGCCCCCTGCCACATCCCCCTCACCCTCTCTCGGGCTGCTGCGCCTTCACTCCCGAGCGGCCGTATACCTTGAATGGGTCATCCCTGCCTGCCTCCCTCGAGCTGCCTCTCGAAGCCCCGGGGTTGAACATTAACCAGCCGGAGCTATAGAGTGGGGTAAAACGTTACATATAAAAATGAATCATCCATCCGATCCTGGGAGAGAGGACCTATAGTGAGCTCTGCGCCCAGAGCTGCCCCACCCATGCCCTCGGCCCGATGCACCGACCCTTCTGGCGGCCACTTCCCAAGGACCGCTGCCGGCGGCCGAGGTCCAGTAGGGGTGGGAGGGTTCGGGGTTCTCGGAGCAGCCTTTCTCCTTGAGGAGTCTGATGTTTAGGTCTTCTAACACAAGCGAATGTCCTTTCCTCTCACACTGGAGGTACACAGAAAGGTCTGGAACAGCTTTTTCTCTCTTCCAAAGGTTAGTGTGAGCAGCTGCAGTTCCAAGAGGAGACGCAGCCCACAGAGTCGAGAACCCAGGCTAAGATGTCGATTCCGGGATCGGCCGCCAGGCCTGGCGCTCCAGGTAGACCCTGGGAGGCAGGGCTGGGTGGGTAGGTAGAGGAGCGGGAGCCTGACGGCAGTGGAGGCGCGCGGTGGGCGGCACAAGGGGCGCAGGTCCTGGTCCTGAGGCTGAGACCGCGTGCTAGCCCTGGCCGAGATCCGGCTGAAATTCCAGGTCCAGGTCCCACCCCAACCCGCACTCTCCTGGACTTTGCCGCTTTCCTGCTCAGATCTATTTGTTTCTTTAAACACAAATAATAGAAAGTTTCAGTGGTGCTTCAGCACTGACTTATGTGCTAGACCCATGTGCCCAGTCAAATGTACAGAACTTATGAAAAGATAACAGAGCTGGAGAAGTAGTACACCTCCTGAGTTCTTGTGGCCTCACCTGGAAACATTAGCAAATCCCTGAATGGGAAGGTGATTTCCTCTTTCTCTCTCTCTCTCTCTCTCTCTCTCCTCCCTCCTCTTTCCCTCTCTCCATTTGAGGAAAGAGATAAAGTAAGTGCAAACACAAGAAAGATGTGATGTTACAAGAGCTTTCAGAATTGCCAAACAACATGCAGAACAATTGTTCTACCTCTTAAGATTGGTTTATTTCTATGCAAAATAGCTGCTTTACTCAAAATAGAGTGCCTGACCCATAACAACCTCTCAGTAAATATTATTTGAACAGTAACCCCACCCCAACCTTACCTCTGATCTGTTCATTGAAGCAGCATGACTTTTACTGAGAGCATTCACCCACATCTTTGTATTTAGGTGTGTAGTAAAGTGGCTGTGGTGGTGTGGATGTCTGGGGTGAACTCTGCATTGTTCCATTATTCTCATGGTCATGGCTTAGCTTCTTCAAAGGCCACTGCTTCTCCTCCACTGTGCTCACAGTGATCCAGAGAGTTTCAGGGGATAGGGGGAGGGTGGCAACTGAGACACTGGAGAACAAGGTTTTTCAGAGAATCAGAAGGGATAAAGCATGTGGTAAGTACTCTGTATGTGTATTATTAGCTGGACATTAATCAGTTCCGGAAGAAATGGCTTTGAATTTAAGATGTATTTACAGGATATCCATCGCTTCATTAGTGTCACTGCTTTAACTTCAGTGCACACAAAATTCTATGTGATTCCCATAGAGCAATACAGCCCGTTTGTCATCACCCAGCTTTGTGTTACCCCTCTTCCCCAAGAAAAAGAGAATTGACTCAAATGTTCTACCAGTTAGCTCCTCAGAGAGAATGAACACATCAAAGCAAATACATTTTAGGAGGTATGAATCACACTCAGTTGCCCTCCAGTGACTTACTTAGAGACACAGAGAAACATAGGTGGATAAAGAGCATTTACTTTTAAAGGTGTGTGTGGTTGGAGAAAGAGCTATTATAAAGGGTATTTCAGTGTTCACTCAAACTGTCTTCTCCCCCACCAAATTACCATGTTATCTGACACCCTCAATCTATTTGTGTCCTGGGTAACAGACAGTTTGACCAAGAGGTCATAGACTACAGGGCTTGGGTGATTGGAAACAAGTTTGACAAGAAAGGAATCTGGGTGGGGTGCCACAGTGGAGGTGGAGAGAGGATGAGGCCACAGTGGCTGGAGCAGCCTGGCAGCCCCAAGTCTCTGTTGGACCTTGCATTCATATGCAATGCCTTGTCAGAGAACAGGAGAGTAGGAAGAGCTATCAATACAGCTTCGTGGATGGGAGAAACTTCAGTACCTCTCCACATCCCTTTTCTATACCTTCTCTTTATTTCCTGCCTTCTTAATGTTCTCCTTTTTGCCCTTGTCCCATCTCAGGAGCCTCTCCCCAGAATTCCAGCTGCTCCTGTATTATCCTGTGCTTGCTCCCTCTTTAGAATTAAGGCTTCAGATTGCTCGTAGT
Source organism: Hippopotamus amphibius kiboko (assembly GCF_030028045.1). Classification (NCBI taxonomy): domain Eukaryota; kingdom Metazoa; phylum Chordata; class Mammalia; order Artiodactyla; family Hippopotamidae; genus Hippopotamus; species Hippopotamus amphibius. Next base: position 84,113,711 of record NC_080198.1, read on the forward strand.
GTTTACTCTTCCAGACAGGAAACATTTTATCCAGTCGAGAGTCTACCTGTAAACCATTTGTATTCATAAATATGGAGTGCTTATATGAACAACAAAGGTTTCAGGACCAATGGGTAAGGCATGTAATATAGGAATCTGTCTTTTCATAGCAACAGAGGGACAGTGTATGTTCTTTTGAAAAGCCCCATTGCATGCTGGGTATCCCAGAAGGGTCAGTGAGCACACTCCTTTCATCCCTTAGCATGATCACTGCCAAAGTGGTAAATCTCAGTTCAATTTACTATTCTGTTTCGAAGCTCCTTCTCTGCCTGAAACTACCACCTATGGATTTGCACACATAGTCAAAATTATGTGTTCCAGATCACAGATATAATCCTGTGTAGTTTACGTTCTAATGTGAGTTCCTTTCTGAATCTTTCCATATAAAAGTATTTTTCTTTATTATATCCTACTGTTATTATCTTAGCAGTATTTTGTGGTGATTTTTCTTCCTTTTATGGTTGGAAAACACCATTATTGTCATTCTGTAACTTTCAGATTAGAACTCAATGGAAAGACTTCTTCCTCCCAGAAGAGCTGCTCCATTTCCACCCTCCTTTGAGTCCTTCATTTTTTATTTCTTCCAACATCTCTCTTAGAGGTAAGTCTGAATCTCACATCTCTCTCCCTTTCTACTTTTTAAATTTCATTGTTCCCATACCTGAAAACTATCTTTTTTAAAATTTTTCATTGTAGTATGTATATGTTTATCCCAAACTCCTAATTTATCCACCCCCACTTTCCCCTTTGGTAGCCATAAGTTTGTTTTCTAAGTCTGGGGGTCTATTTCTGCTTTGTAAATAAGTTCATTTGTATCTTTTTTTTTTAGATTTCACATATAAGTGATATCATATGATATTTGTCTTTCTCTCTCTAGCTTACTTCACTTAGTATGATAATCTCTAGGTCCAACCATGTTACTGCAAATGGCATTATTTCATGCTTTTTATGGCTGAGTAATATTCCATTGTAAAAAACTATCTTTTGCCTATATTATGCCTTTGTCAATTACCATGTGGGATGTTTTAGTATGAGTTAAGATTTGGGGGGTCATTTTCTTTTAAGCTTTTTATGGGAGCATGGCATAATACTTGGTAAATAGTGGATGTTCAATAAATGCCAGTGGATCAAACAGTATAATTAAACCTTTGTTCACAAAAAAATCAAAGTTTGAAGGCATTAAAATATATTGAATTGGCATAAATTAAATCTCAGATCAATTCTAGTTAATTCCTAATCTTTTCTCAACAAATCAGACATGTAAAAGGATTCTATAGAAAAAATTTCTTCTTAATTTTTTTATCATCACTACCATTATCTTTATGTTAGCATTTTTATAATGATGAATCATATCATTCATCATTTTTCATCAGGGCTCATATACTATACATATTTTAATGTTTCTTAATATATCTTTATTAAAATAAAGATTTATAAATATATATAGCTTAGGGCATGTGTGTGGTGAGGGAGACAGAATGGAAGGGTGGGGGTGTGTGTGTGTGTGTGTGTAGAGGGCGTGGAGACACAAAGATGACTGAATTTTCCAGCTTATAATGTCAAACCCAGGATCATTTTACTAGTTAAGAGATTATGATTTCCAACTCTCACAATTATTTTACACTTTTAACCAGTTTCACTATTCACAATATACAGTAAAATACGTGCATCAAAATATACTTGGACTAAGTTGTTTTTTCACTTTTATAGTTAGAGACAAGGAAACTTGAGAAGAATGTTAGTCAACCCCAAAGCAACAAAAAACTGTTAACCCAATTAGATGTTAAAGTCATAAGTTAAACAAACCACAGTTATTTTTTATCTCTGCTAATTGTTGCCCAGTAAGCTTCAAATATTTTTTATTGATTTACTGGTGGCAAAATATTCCTTAGATCACTTACCTCATCCACTCCCACCTTCTAGCTGCTACCATAAGTAATAATATCACTATACCAATGGGAGAGTGGCATTACTTTTGATGAGACACCCATGAAGCACTTAATTATTCTTATTATACCAGAAAAAAGTGTTTTGCCTTATCATGGCAAATAAATGAACAAACAAATACATATATGAACAAACAAGTAAATGTAGGGATTGGAATGGTAGGGAGTTACAGTGAAGAGGTTTTGCAGTGCCCATAGAGCTTTCAAAGACCCCAGTCTCTACTGAAGAATCACTAGCCCTGGCCTGGGTGTTTCTTAGAAGGCACTCTAGGGAGGGTTAGATGACTGGGGAGTCAAAAAATCAAGGGGGAGGATGATTGGGAACTTAGAAAATGTGAAAGAGTAGACAAATATCTTTGATTGGCTCAGGCACTATAATCATCATTTAAAAAATTATATACACGCTCATAAAACAATTGGCCAATATCATTTCCTTAGCGCTCTACACATATTTTTACCATTCTGTTTTGACCTTATTTTATATATAACCTTTTCTAAATGTGGCTCTAGAGTGATACAGAAGACCTGATTTATTGAGTACTTTCTATAAGTCAGTGAGCTTTTCATATATTATCTCAATCAGTTCTCACAACAACCCTATAAAGTAGGTACTATTACTTCCTTATTTGACTGATGAGAAAACTTATGTTCAGAAGTAACTTGCCTCAGGCTACCCGGTTAATGAGTGGCAGCGTTGAGCCTACAATAGGACTCAAATCAGACACAAATTGACAACAGGCTCATTCTCTCAACCACTAAGCAAACTGCCACTGTGAAAGAATTTAATCTTCTGCATCACTTTCTGTTGATGTGATTAGAAAATGCCATTCATAAAAGGCACATATATGAAAGAAATATATGAAAAGTGCTATAAGAATAATATTGCTTAGTTTTTGAGATGAAGTGTTTGAAAAAACAATGATAATAGTGACTAAGCCAATCAAAGATAAAGTTCTTCGCTTTTCACGTGTTTCAAGGCACATTTCTTAGACTAAAGAAAAAGACACGACTTCTTAAGATATTTTGAAATGTGACATTTAGATATGCCAGGAAAAGAAGCAAGCTCTTGCTGATATTAAAGAAAGGATACACACACAAAGAGACATCAGTTGGCATATGATCAAGTGTTTTTTTCCTTGGTCTTGTTCATTACAACTTGTGGCACTCCCATTGTCCTTTTTTGAGGCTGACTCTAGATTTCAGCTTAGACATCCTTACTCTGGAAAAGGCTTCCCTACATTTTGGCACTGAATTAGGTCAAGGTTCCCCTCCTGTGTGCTCCCACAGCCATATCAAAGCACATAACACACTTTCATGAATTTAACACTTTTGAAGATTATAGGCCAGTTATTTTGAAGAATGTCTCAACTTGTTTTGCATGTGCATGATATTTTCATGTAATAAGGTTCAGATTGCATACCTTCTATGATATTCAGGAATATCACAGAAGTGATGATGTGTTCTTAAGCACACAATGTCCACTTAGACAGTATTTGGTGATGTTATACTGATCACTTGATTAAGGTGGTATCTGTTAGCATCTCTATTGTATTATTACAGTTTTCCCCACTGTAGTTAGTATTTCACCAGCAGCTTTATGGTGAGGAAGTGAAGCCTCCTTTCAACAGCCATGTGTATGAGCCTGGAAGCAGATTCTTCAGCTCATCGAATGTCTGCAGCCCTGGCAACAACTTGACTGCAATCTAAGCTACTTCCAGATTCTTGACCCTCAAAACTGTGTGAGATAATAAATATTTATTGTTTTAAGATGCTAACTTTTGGAGTATTTTATTATATTGCAATAGATAACTAAGACACATTATATCTACCTCCCAACTTCTGAAAGTTTTTGTCATTTCATCTGTCCATCTCCTTCTTTGCACTTAGGGGTTTATTCTTTTTTTTCCTTTCTTGCTGCCATTTTAATTGCATTTGGGGGAAAATAAAGATAAACAAATGTATTCAATTCTCCACATTTTATCAGAAGTCCAAGGAAGTGAATTGTAAGTACAGATTTGAAGGAAGGAAAGAGTAGGACTTAATGATGCTGTATAAGAAAAACATATGAGACAGAAGAAATATGAGATAAATATTGAGGCAGAAAAATACTTTTATAGAAAATAATAGGCAACTAAAAATATTTTAACTTCATATTTAGTAAATATAATTCTGATTTTTAAATATATTATTTTTAAGAATAATTTTTTGATCTATTCAGCATTTCACTCCTTATTCTGGAAACAAAACTGTCTTCCTTTTGGAGGAACTTCTCTTCTCTTTACTCAAACTCTGCCAGGCTTCCAATTACAGAACTGGTCTTTCTATTCATAAGAGGAGGCATATGACCTAACACTGGTATCTTTGGTCCTTCCCTGAGAATTTTCAAATGAGATTTAACGAAGAGAAGTAGTCCTTTTCATGATGAAGAGATGAAATGTCAAAAGCCAGGTTCTTCAGGACAGAAGGTTGCAGTGTCTAGTAAGACAGAAAGCTGACTCAGAGGAGCTCGAATGAGAGCTGGCTGGATAGATTCTAGCCGCATCCCTGTTCCTGTGATTCTGGAGATCCAGCTAGATCCATGCCCTTCCTGAGATTTTGCTGCTCAGGTCACTATATTTCTTGTTTTGCCCCTGGTAGTTCAAATTTGGTTTCTGTTACTTGCAACCTAAGGAGTTCTTCCTTCAGTAGGGTTCCCTCCCACCCCTGTACATAGTCTTCTCCCCTGAGGAGAGCAGAAGAAAGTGCCTTTGGAGCCGCGATTTGAGATTGCCTTTTGAGGTCTTCAGGGGCTCCAGTGTAAGTTGAAAATCTCATCTTCTAGTGGCCTTTGGCTAACATGCCCAGGAAGAATTGAGGGGGTGAAGGAGAGTTATGTACATAAACACACGCACACACACACCTGTCCAGCTTTTTTGCCAACACAATAATATTTATTGAAGGTCTATTATATTTCAGGCACTTTCACAAACATCTGTTCTGCATTAGTCTAAGAACCTAGATTTTCAGACTGTTCCTAATTATAGATGAGATAACACCTTTAATATAAAAGATGTTAAATATTAGTCTTTATGAAATGGGAAAGTTATAAGCAAAGACTCAATCTGTGCACCTTTCTATACCTTCTCCAGGTTTAACCACCATTTGGATGTCTCTTTTGCTTTCATAAAAAGAAGGTTATCCCAAGAAACTTGAAATAAGATTTCAAATGCAAATGTTATTTCAGCATTACTATTCGAATGACTTGTTTCTAAAGACATTTTGAAAAAGACTATAAAAAATGAACAAAAAATCCAAATTAAACTATAACTAAATAGCGTGACTTGCCTTGAAATTCTAGCTTTATTCATGTAAGTTTGTGTCCTCCAAAGAAGCGGACTGAAACAAGTCAGCCCAAATCTATATAAACAGAATTAAGTTTGGGAGAGCTGCAGTGTTAAAGGCATTAATTCCAACTTTGATTATTACTTTGAAACTTGGACAAGTAGTGTTTGTCCAGTAATTTCTCATGTGTTTCTCCCCGTCAGTCTTCCTGGGAGAAAATAGTTATGACAGCTTAGAGCTTTCTTCTGAAGAAATTTCCACACTGGCAAAGGTACCAACTTTTCACTTTCGCCATGGGTGGTCCAGCACAGAAATTCCCCAGTGGCTGAGATTCTGGAGCCTGGCTGGGCCTCCCATAAGCTACAGTGTTTAAACATTTTTATATGTAACTTAAGATATGAACTGTTATCATTAAGACTGGGTAATTAGATTTTTCCCATTGGAAAATTGTAAGGAATTCCCAGCATATTCTGTAGAGTTGAGACTATAAGTGGGTGTCAAAACTTAAATTTCTTCTTGCTCACTTTTAAAAAAAATGTAGCTACTTGATTCCTTATTTTGCGTCTCCATTTTTTATCCTGTATTCTATACCTTTCTAATGTTTTTTCCTAATTGTTAAATGTACACATATTTAAAATATAACTCATAAGATGTTTTGTTTTCTAAATAATTTATTTAATAAAAGTTACTAAACACTGTCGTAAGACCCTGTGTTAGAAACAATAGAGGATAGGAAGCTAATAATCACTTATTAAGATAAGTGTTCTATATCCCATTACCTCATTTAATTATGATAAACAATCCATGAAATGGGCACTGCTATTCCCATTTTACAGATGAGGAAACTGAGTTACCAAGAGATTAATTTGCCTAAAATCACCTAACCAGAAACTAGTAAAACTGAATTTAATTCTGGGATTGTTTGATTTCCAAAGGTTTTTCTCTTAGCTACACTATACTGTGTTTCCACTCATTAACCCAAACCAATTTATAATACTTACTCAACTCATACCATGATGGTTCCAACTCAGAAACAACCACTGGTAAGTAATGCAGACGTGCTAACTACTACACATAGAATGATACAAACTATGTAGGTAGAAAGTTTAAGGTATACAAGAAGAGATAAATCATGGAAGCATATAACTGAAACCTAAGTTCGAATTCAGTAAGTACCCTTAGGAATGATACAAAGTACCTTGGACTTTCAGAAAAGAGTGAGCATACTTCTGGTTGGGAGGATTAAGACATCATGTTTGAGATTTCTTTTGATTTTGACTTTGAAAGATGAACAGGGTTTTATTAGAAGTGGAGGGACAGCATTTCAGGCAGAAGAAAAAGCATGATAAAGACTTAATAGTAGCTGTGGGACGAGTTTGGTGAACCAAGAATAATCCAGCCTGGGGAAGTAGTGGAAGATAAAACTGAGATACTAAACTGTGGCTAGAATGTGGCAGTCATTGAGAGCTAGACTAAGAAGTTTGGAGTTCACTGTGCAGGCACTGAATAGATGGGAGTGAGGTTTTTGTGCAGTATAATGAATGGATAGATGCTGTGTTTAGTAAGTTGATGTGGCAGGGATGTGCAACCAGATTGCAACAAGAAGTAAACTAGATGGTTTAAACTGAGGTATAATAGAAAAGAGGAGATAGAGCTGAGAAAGGCAGCCAGAAAACTACACTGAATGAGAAGGTTTAGGGAAGGGACGAGTTCAAATAAACTTCAAGTGTCTGAATTTTAAACTTCAGTTATTCTGACTGAATGATGATGCCATTAGCAGAAATATGGAAATGACATTCATCTGAAGAGTGATTTCTTAAGTTGAGTGAACAAGAAAAGGAATCATGGCAAGGCAGATAGGAAGAAATACAGTTTTGGAATCCCAACGTCAGGAAGTCCAGATTTTTCTGGTACAAAATTCCTCAACTGACATGTTCAACCAAGACTGATTTTACTGAGAGATCAAGTTGGTGGCAACCTATTACGATTTGTAAGGCAGCCAAAAGCGTGCCAAAGACTTTTCATTTATTTGTCAACTGTACCAGAAAATCCACACCATTATATAGCCTGATATGGATTCAGGATTCGACCACAAAAGGTCCCTAAATGTCATTAGATTGTCCAACTTTTTTTAAAAATCAAAAATAGTAATACTTTGATAGAGCTTGAAAAAGATTCCCATCTTGGAATACTGGGTGCAGACTTTGGTGGGGTGTTGGTAAAGGCAAGAGGAATTGGGTACTTGAGGGAGGGGAATTCATGACCTCTCAATAATTTATTAACCAATTAAAAACTATTTTTTAAGGATCAACTGGGCATAGGGCATCTTGTTAAGTACCGTGGGAGAAAGCGACAATGTCAAATTGTTTCTTTTCTTAAGGAGTTTAGTGGGCAATGGATAATGAATCTATCTTACCTCATAATTTTGCCAAGGGCTAGTATTTTGTGTACATTCCTAGCAAAAAATTTACATGTTTTGGGTTTCCAAATTAGAAAATTTTAAACATTGTAATCGTTAGTACTCATTTCTTGAGGGTTTTGTCTAATTCATCAGTCTTTCAAAATATATTAGAGTTCCTGATGAAGTTGGAGGTGCCCACTGTTTAGCATACTATATCATCATGGTGCACGGGAAAATGGGATCCCTCTTTATAGAAAATTAATGTATGTGTTATTTCTAAAATGGTGCAGGGGAAGATGTATGTACTTATTTTATCAACTTCAAAAGTATAAATAGGCCTAGAGGCACAAGTGTTCAGCAAAGATTTTTATCAATAACTTGCACTTTTAAAATTCCATAATATAACACACATCAATAATTCAAAGCTGGGGAGTATTGTTGATATGAAGAATTAACATTCAAAAAGATCTGAATAGGCTGAAATATAGAATTGAAACTACAATTGGAAATTAATGATAGATATGGGTAATTTTTACATTAAAATAATCAATAAATACCCAAAGTGATGAAGTTGGCTTAACAGAAACTCCTTAAAACTAAATTATCAGGGATTTTAGTGGATAAAGTAGCCAGTCTTCATGATGACCCCAATTATTCCGGGCTCCTATAATTCACATCTTGCAATCCCCTTTCGGAATGAATAAGGTTAACCTATGTAGCTAATAGGACTTGTGGAAATGATAATATGTGGCTTCCAAGGCTGGAGCATAAAAGATACAGCAGCTTCTGCTTTGCTTTCTTTTGGATCACTTTCTCTGGGGAAGAAGTAACTGCCATATCACGAGGACACTCTGGCAACCTTATGAAAAAATAACTCCGTGCGATAGGGAACTGGGGCTGTGTGCCAACACCCAGCATGAACTTTCCAGCCATGTGAGGGAGCATCTCTGAAGCAGAACCTACAGCCCCAGTCAAACTTTCAGATGGCTACAACCGCAGCCACTCTCTTGACTCCAACCTCATGATAAACTCTGAACTAAGACCACTTAGCTAAGGTGCTCCCAAATTCCTGACTCATGGAAACTGAGATGTTAAACTGAGATATTGTTTTCAGCCACTGAATTTTGCAGTAATTGGCTACCCATTAATAGGTAATTGGAAGTAGGTTGCTGCCATAACAAATCCTAAAAATGAGGGAGAGGCATTGTAATTAGGCAGTGGCAGAAACTAAAAGAGTGTTGAAGAAAGCATCCGTGGAAGTTGAAAATATCTTGAACAGACTGTTATTATAAGCCTGTCAGCTTTTGAGGAGACTGCTAGTGAGGAAAATGTTATTAGAAACTGGAAGAAAGAGGATATTTTTAATTCAGTGGCAAAAGGTTGAGCAACAATGTCCCTCCCCTGCAGTGATGAGGAAACTGGAAAATGAACCTAATAAAATGGATGATCTAGTTAAGGGATTTTTAGTTAGAGTGTTCAAGGTGCTGCTTGATTTCTTCTTGCTGTTCATGGTCAAAGGAGAGAGGGAGAAGATAAGCTAAAGGAAGGATTGTTAAACTGAAAAAAACAAACAAACAAACAAACAAAAAAAACCCGCAAGGCTTGTTAGTCTTGAAAATTGCCAGCCTCTCAAGATGGGAAATAATGCAAAAACAAAGAAATGGCTTCTGAGCAAAGATCAAATCCAGGCACTGTCAGGCAATCAGAGCATAAAAATGAAGCTGAGGATATGATTGTAAAATCCTTTGCTAAGATCTTAGAAATATCTAAGATTATGACTCACAAGAGCCAGTCAGTCAGACAGAGCTTCTAGGAAGCTTAAGGGTACTGTCCCTCAGTAATCTCAGTAGAAACCCTAAGAAGATAAGGAATTATCTCAAAACAGATTTGTAGGTGTGGCTTTTGTATAATGGAGTAAACCCCAGTAAGATTCACAGGAGATCCACAAAATTTTAAAAAGTATTTCATTGTTAGAAACATCAGCTTCGACTGAAAGGAACAGAGATAGAACAAAAGGAAAAGAGCCTTTGGACACATAGGCAGGAAACAGACTGAGAAAACACAGCTTCAAAGCTAGGCTACCTGAGCCCTCGAGCCACAACTATGGAAGCCCGCATGCCTAGAGCCGGTGCTCGGCAACAAGAGAAGCCATCACAATGAGAAGCCCGTGCACCACCACGAAGAGTAGCCCTCTCTCGCCGCAACTAGAGAAAGCCCGCATGCAGCAGTGAAGACCCAACACAGCCAATAAATAAATAAATTTATTAAACAAAAAACAAACCTAGGCTCCCTTTCATGGAAAAATAAGTTAACTCAGAAGGCAGAAACCAAGAGCTTAAAGGTCAGAGCCAAGAGTCATGGAAAATCATTCCCAAGAAGCAGTAGGAATAAGTTCTAGTGAAAGAATTTCTAATATTTGCCTAGCTGGACTACAGAATTACTATGGACCAGTGACTCCTATATTCCTCTTGCTTTTTGCCCTTCGAACAGGAATGTGTATAATGGTTATCCTATTCCTCCTGTATCATTGTATGTCAGGTGTGTGTGTCGAGGTGGTGGGGGGTTGTTGGGTGGACAGATATCTTACCGTTTTAATTCCCAGGTCTTCAGGTCAAAGAACTATTCTCAAGGAGCTGTGCTTAACGAAGCATACCCAGAAAGCTTCATCCACTTCTGGGCCCAGTTGGGATGACAAGATTCTAGACTTTGAGATGCTGCTGTAATGGGATGAAATTTTTGGTGGCCTTGAGAAGGTGTGAGGGAGATGTCAATGAAAGACCAAGGATGGACTCCAGGGTCCTTCTTTGACATCTCCAACATGGCCCCCACATAATTCTTGCTTCCTGTTATTCATGTCCCTGTGTAGTACCCCCCTTCCACACTGGAAAGGCCTGACTTGTGTAACCAGTAGTATATTATGGAAATGACAGAATGTGGCTACCAAGACTAGGACATAAAGGTTATTGTGGCTTCCGCCTTGCTCTCTCTTGGATCACTCAGTCTGGGGGAAGTCAGAAATCAGGTCATTTAATGAGGCCACTCAAGCAACCCTAAAGACAGATCCATGTGGTAAGGAACTGAGCCAGAATGAACTTGACTGCCATATAAATGGGCCATCTTAGAAGTAGATTCTTTAGCCCCAGTCAAGCTTTCAGAGGACTGTAGATCTAGCTGAGATTTTAACTGTAATCTCATGAGAGACATTAAACCAGGATTACCCAGCTAAATTGCTCTCAAATTTCTGAGCCACAGAAATTGTGAAAGACAATAAGTGTTCACTGTTGTTTTCAGCCAGTCAATGTTGGGGTAATCTTTATGAAGCAGCAGATAACTAAAACAATGAACTATAATCTTATTATGAGGTAATAGTTGAAATGACTGCTTAAAAATATTTTTTGTTTTTCAATTATATCAGTTGAACAAAGTCCCACATCGGCTATGGTAACAGTTCACTTCTAGACATATCAATTTAAGATAGTGTATATAGTTTGAGTCGTATACTTTGAAAGACATTGGCAACACATTGAGAGCACTGAAGGACTATCAGGATAGTGAAGACAAAATATAACATGAAGAGTATGTGAAAACAACTAGTGATTTGTGCTTAAGAACACCTGGTGACACTTTCACTAGGCTTAGGGGTGACATGGCATCTGTACATGTGTTTAAAGCATCAGCACAAGAAACATGTAATAGATATAGCCTGCATATCCTATGTTTCTTAAAAGGGAGGAAAAAGAAGAAAAGGCTAAAAGTTATAGAATAGTAGATTTTAAATACAGAGAAGCATTTTTTTGATGCTTCCAATTCTCTAACAAAAGAATAATTTCTTCATTGAGTGAGCTGAAACATGGGCTAGATTATCACCTATAAAAAATGTAGTACAGAAAAATCCTGGATTAGGATGTTCGATAAACTTTGCAAAATGTCTTCAAGCCTGCTTTCTGATCTGATCTAGATACATTTATTCAGTTGCCTGCAATAAATAGCAGACTTATAGGAACTCCTTCACACAAACCTCCAAAGTCTTGTAGAAGTTTCATCACAGGTCACACAGTGGACATTGTGCACATCCATGGAATGTGATTAGTGCTTTCCCAATTACATGAGAATATAGAAACAAAGCAGAGAGACAAGTACAGAAAGAAGATAGCTCCCATTATCCTAATTCATTCTGAAGGTTAAAAAAAAAAACTTCTCTGGGATAAATGTATTTTCTGAAGTTAAGATTCAGATTCAGTTTTGACCTCATTTTACAGCAGAACATTGTGGATTAGATTGATTTATAAGATTTAAAGTCAACTTGCATATCACAAAGTACAAAGAAGGTAAGCATAAATCATTTTCTCCACTGGGAGTTATTTCATTATCTACTGTTTGAGGAACATCTAGAGGATCCATTATGTGCCATATTTGTAAGTGTTAAGCTTTCAGTCAACTAAGCAAAGTTATATAATTGTTGATGACAGAGTTGGAAAAAGATCTGATGATTCTTAATTCTTAATGTAATACAATTTTGGGGTTTCTTAAGAGCTATATTATGTTTTCTAGAGTAATAAAAATAAAAACTACACAGGAGGCACAAACTACTATGTAAAAAGTAAATAGGCTACAAGCATATATTGTATGGCACAGGGATTTTAGCCAATATTTCATAACTTTAAATGGAGTATAATCTATAAAAATATTGAATTGCTATCTTGTACACCTGAAACTAATATAATGTTGTAAATCAACTATACTTAAACAAAACAAAACAAAACAAAAATACACAGAAGATGAGTTGATGTCCTCATCCTTAAAAAATATCTTAGGAATTATTGCTAGGAAAATATTTACAATTATAAAAACAACAATATGTCTGCAACACTTTATTTACTAGATAATTTTATCTAATGTAATAATAAACATACATGTGGTAAACAAAATTATACTCTTTTCCAATTGTCTCTGAAGTTATTAAAGAATCTTTTCTCAGTTTTACCATCTATAAATTGGGATTGATATTTATGTAGAACATATATGAATGTTATGGAAACTGATTTGTTATCTACTGTGCTTTGAAGAGGAAGACTGCTAATTGTTAAATACTTTTTAAAAAAAGTTTCATTTCTCAAATTTATTAAGACAGTGATCATATGTTCACTGAATAATGCATATTAAAATGCCAACCTTAAGTCTAAAGTAAACATTTTTTTGATGTTACACAGGCTCAGTGTCCTGAGCTCTTCCCAGGGAATGTAAAAGCCCATTCTTAGGTTGCTGTCTTAGAAAAAGCTCATGTTCAACATCTTTTCTTATCATTGATCCTCCAGGCTAAGCCTCCCAAGTTATTTTTCCGTCATCATTATTTTTATTTTATATTACCAGTATAGATTAAGTAGAAAAATATATAAGGCAAAGTATTCATAAATATATCAACATTTGAACATAGATACTTGCCTTTCAAAATCTTAGTTAATATGCCAAGATTTTTAGATTGTAGTTCAAAGTTCTTAAGTTCTTTGCTTTATAACTAAGGGGGGATGTCTGCTTTTTGCACTTCTTACGAAACATTTCTAGCCTATGAGCCTTCACTAGTCCTTGGGATCCACTGGGATTAACATTTATAAACTGCAAATACACAAAAAGCAAAGGACCAAGGCTTTCCAAAAGGTATAAATTTGTTTTTGTGGTGGTAAATGAGGCAATGTTAACTATCATTAAGAAGAATGGAGAACCCTCATTTTCAACATATATTGCAATTAAATGCAGTTTCTTTAAAAACTGAATTGGTCTGGGTTTAGAATCTAGCAAATGTATAAGAAAGTTTATTTCTGAAATGATAGAAAGTACCCACTTTTCATATTGGATGTCTACTTATATGTGATAATGTTAAATATTTAAAATACTGACAAATGAATGTATTTAGTTCCCTTCTTAAATAGGCTGAGGGCTTTATAATTCGAAAGGCATGGTTAACCTATGTTTGAAGATTTAGTTTTAGGGACATTATAATATAAACTAACTAAAATGTTGCATGTCTTTGAATATGTAGTATAATTTTTTCATTGCTACGTATTTATTTCCTATAACGGAAGCTAAGCTCATATAATTTTTATTTTATTTTTTTAAATCTTTTTTTATTTTTTTCCTTTTTTTTTGGTCATGCCGCACGGCATGTGGGATCTTAGTTCTCTGACCAGGAATCGAACCTGTGCCCTCTGTAGTGAAAGTCCAGAATCCTAACCACTGAATCACCAGGGAATTCCCTATAACTTTTAAAAGAAAAATTTAAAATGTAGAATGAATGGATTTCTATTTTCTCAACTGTCTATATAAATCATATGCCAATATCAAAATATCTGATTGTTACTGGCATAAAGAATATTTATGAAAGTTTAATATCCTTTTAAGTCACAGCTTAAAGTAAATTTTCAGTGTTTGACTTAAAATTAATTCATCCTCAACCTGTGTAATCCTTAGCCCTAATACATTAATTACAGTTCTTCCTTTGTGGCTCTGATATTTACAGTTTAATTCATAGTAAGATAATATTTGAAGTAACACTATCAGTGCAACAAAGGACATGCATCTTCATATTTTAGGATATAATTTCAGAGACTTTGATACATTATTATAGCTCATAAAAGCCTCAGTGCATTAAAACAACACTGAAGAAATAAATACATACTATTTTAGATGGTATAATGGAAAAGAAGAGAGAGTCAGTGTGGAATACACTGACCATTACCAGGGATTCACGGGTCACCTATCCTTTTTATTCATTTTTAAGTAAAAACAAAACCATCAATTCAATAGCACAAGTATTCAGATTGCATTTCCTTAAAAAGCGTTTTGGGAATGCAGTTTGGAGAACATCTGGCCCATCGACATGCAAATAAATACTAGTAAATACTTGACTTGGAGTTGCTAAAATTGACCACTTATATTCTAAACATGTCACATATATTGGAAGACTCTAAAACTTTTCTTTAGCTCTGAGATCTTATGGTAGTTTTCCACTGATTTAAAAAAAAAAAAAGGCAGAAATGCCACTCCTTTCAGTAAAGGATTTGAGGGAACTTTTTAAGTACATAGGGTTTTTTTTTTTAAACATAAATGTAATTAAATTATTGGGGAAATTTTATCTTAAAAAGAAACACTAAATTATGAGCTAAACTGGATCTTACATATCTTTGTATCCTCAGATCCTAACAGTATCTAACACCAGGTAATTCACTCAATAGGAATTGAATGAATTATTTTACAAATGAAATAAAATAATCATTTAAAATATTTAGCATCCTTAGTATTATTAAGTTTGGCATTAATTCAATGATAGCAACTCAGTTTATTTTGTTTTCAAGGGCTAAATCTGTGTCATTAAACATTAACATTTTATACGTAATTTAAAACTTTATACAGTTAGGCACAGTTGTATAAATACTATTTATTAACTCATATTAATTTTAAATTAATATGGAATTAATAAATGTTTTTCTGGTTAAAATCCTAAGCATGAAATATATCAAATAGGATGCAAATATAAATGAATTGTTGGTGTCAAGTCATAAATAGCTAAAAAATAGAAATGTATAACAGAAATGTGAATAGGTCTGAACACCTGTCACCTATTGCTAACTATTTTTGTTTAATTGCATCAGGAATTTATTTGCATTTATTCCAGACATTTGGAAACTAACTATTGTTACTGTGATTGCTGTTGAACTTTTCGTGGGTTAGATGCCATGCCAATTTTAATAGGCAGTAATTTTTTGTCTAAAAGTATGAACATGTGAAAATTAAAACAAAATGGAAATGCTGACAGATGTTCAGCTTGAATATTACTACCTTGGACTTACCCATCTTGTGTTTTCAAGTTCTCTTTTCTCCTCAGATGCTTTAAGAAAACCTCTAAACAGCTCTTGAAATGACAGTACATCTTCATTGAGATCTCCTTCTTGAAGCCACGTATTTTTATTCTCAAATTAGGTTAAATGTCCAGGTCCACTTTAGGAGTACTGAATATATAATAAGTAATACTAATTTACTAAAAAGAATTGCTCCCTCTAGTGAATTCACAATATTACTTCAATTTGTGGCCCGGCTGCACTGAGTAATTTAATAAATGATATAAATGATGATGTATATTGGGTTGATGATAGTGGTCTGGCCTGCTTTTGTGGTATTAAATTTTAATGTTTTCTGTCCTTGAACATAAGGAACTTTCATGATTGATTAGAGCCGCTTGCTGGATACTTCAGAACACTACATTAAAAAGCCCTGCATTGAAAAAATAATTTAACACATTTGGTACCAAGTTATTTCCAGGGCTATGACCATGTTAACTTCAGCAAAGCAAAGAGGGTGATTTAAAGCAATTGCCCTAAAAGTTGAATTATGGTAGAATAAGTTTACCTGGAAATCTAATTCTAAATATAATGCCTGTCTTTGCTCTGGTTACCTTATACCTCAGAAAAATCAGCCATTTTTAACCTTATTCCTCGCTCCTAGTCAGAAATACTGTGCAACTAATGATACAGATATAAAAATATTTGACATTCTTTGGAGTTTTATTTACATTTCTATTACAATACCTGAATATAAAGTAAAACACTGGAGCTGCTGTGAAAGGAAGAGTGCTATTTAATTCTCAATTTGTTAAGGCAAGACCTGGCCTTCAAATAATTCATTGTAAACCACAGGAAGGAGAAATTAAAATTCAGAAGTCATCTAGGTGATTACATTTATACAACTAATTAATTTAAATGTGATAATAATAATAGAGCAAAACAAAACGAAATCAGTCAGGAGGTTCCATTTTCCTTCAAAGCAGGATTCCATTTTCTGGGGAATTCGAATTACCTGGATAATTATTTTTGTACTTGACCTCTTTTTTACTGTGTAATTTCAGTTAATAAAGCAGATGGTATGGATTACCAATCCTATCAAGTTAGCTTTTCTATATCAATAATAATAGAGTAACTCCATCAAGTTTTCTGTCGTGTTCACTTTCCAAGTGCTTAGCAAATACCAATTCGTCATCGCAGCACTCCCATGAGGAGGTAGGAATTTTTAATAAATAAAATACATTCTAGATTGATTTATTTGAAAGCGCCTGTGGAAGACAAACAGAGACACTCAAAATTAAATGATTATATTAATTATATGAAAGAAGGTAATATTATTTTATGACTCACTCTCCCTGGAAGTCATTTCAGAAGGAGCTCACGGGAACAAGGGGCCTGTCAAGGGTTTACAAGTTCTGTCTCCACTCTCCTTTCCCTAGGCAAGGAACAGTTAGCAACTTTTCCTTGGAGACGCGACTGGGTCCGCGCCTAGGTGCAACCCTGCTGTCGCGAACTCGCGCGGCCGGCGCCTCCCGGGGTTCCCCGGACCCCCAGGAGCAGAAGCCCCGCCCCCAACGCCGGCGTGCGCCCGCCGGCCCCCTCCCCCCCCCCCCCCGGGCAGCTCGCCAGCGGGGCGAGGCGGGGATTCCGGTGCCCGCCGCCTCTTGAGGTAGGTCCTGCTCAGGGCTTCAGTCACCTCTGCCTTTCTCGAGCCTTCCTCCCTCCCGTCCAAGGCCAAGCGCGCCATTTAGTGTGAAGAGCCTGCAGCTCCGTCCTCGCCCCCGGGCCTCTCTGCGCGCACGTCTTGCTCCTCGCTCCGAGGTGGAGCGGCGCTCTGAGCGCGAGCGGGAGCTGGAGGCCGGCGGTCCTGCGCGCGAGGCCCGCCCCGGGGCTGGTGGGCGGCGGAGGGTGAGGCGCGGCTCGGGCCTCGCCAGCCTGCGCCCCTGGGGGCGTCGCGACCCCCGGCGCGGCCGGGCCGGGAGGGAGCTGAGCGGGCGGTGCTCTGGGGTCCAGCGAAAGGGAAGGGTATCCACTCACCAGGAGGGCGGCCGGGGCTCGCGGCCTTCGCCGTCCTACACGTCCCCAGACGGCGGGGCCTGATTACAAGTCGAGGGAGGCGACCGTACGTCAAACCGCGCGGAGAGTGGCTGCCGTCTCCCTCGGCGCCCGCAGTTCGTGTCACAGCTCTCAGCGACTTTCCCGATTCCCTGGCGCTGTCCTTTGTGGAAGCTTAAAGAATGTCTGCCCCTGGACGTTCATACAGCTTTCTGGTTGTGCCTGTGTGGAGCGTTGAACGTTGTTTGCACCAAAGCAGTTGAGCTGTATCGTTACAGGCAACCCTCACATCCCAGCACCACACGTTGAGTGGCGATGAGTGTCCAAGGGTGGCACTGGTGTCTTTGTAGTAGGAACTGATAAGGAGGAACACTTTATTTACTTATTTAATTTCATAAAGAGTGAGAAATCAAGGGTTTGGATGAGGATGTAAGAATTCAGAGGAGGGAGAAAGGCAGGGGTATAAAAGAAGAAAACATTTATTTGGTATATACCCAGCCTTTCGCTTGCACTGCCCGAGAAAAGGGCCCCCTTTGAAAAGACGAAATGAGAGTCAGGAAACTTCATCGTTTCTCAGATGGAGAAGATATTTCTAGTCTCCTCAGAGTGTTTCAGCTTTTCATCACCCTTGATTTAGGGAGATAGGCTAAGTAAGAATGGGACTTAAGTTGGACCTCATTTCATCAAGCCTATCTGTCTTCATTGAGCTTTTGTTAGCCCTTTTGTTCCTTACAATTAAATACGGCACCGCCCCCCACCACCCACCGTGGTTCAGATCTAGCCCATTCAGTTACTAGCCTATCTCTGGCTACAAAGAATTTGAGTTGGTTTTTAAAACTACACGTACAGAAAAGAATACAAATAAAATGTAACTGTTAAGAACACTCCAAGTGGGGGTGAAATTATTATTTGCTTAAGTTGATTAGCATATTTGGCTCCGAGCTTCTCCAGTTTCCTTAGATGAAATGTATTGTACTTTCTGCTCAGAGTGAATAGTATAAGAACTAGAAGGCATTTTGGTTTCTGCAAGGCCATTCTGTAAAATCCTTAACCTGCCGCTAGAGGCTGCTCTTAATTCTTAATATGTGAGGACTAATCTAGAGAAAACAGCTTTTTTTCCCCACAGTCAGTAAGGAACAAGAAATTACTACTTTGGAAATTGTATTGCTTTGCTATTCACATGTTGATGTCTGTTTCCCACTAATAGTTCTTTCTTTTAAAAAATTGATATTATTATCACATATTTTGGAGCTCATATCAATTCTGTTTGATGTTAGGTTGTTGGTATCCAAATAGAAGATGAAGGCACTCTTACTTTTGGCTTATACTTTGTATTTCAGCATGGTATGTAGGCCTGGGATGCTTTTGGTTGCAGTTACTAAATTTCCTTTTTTGCAATTAGAAAGAAAACTCACTTTTTATTAAGGCACAAATCATGACCAGAATGCTTTGTGTCTGTCATTTTTCTTATTAACCATTAGAGTTAATTAAGTGGTTATTCTCTTTTACCTGCTGTCTTTTTTAAATAAAATAAGGGATATTCAGAAAGGATTTTTCAAATAGGCAAAATATAATTAGATCTCAAATAAGCAAAGACTGAATGAGTACAAGGTGAAGATTTATGAAAAGTTCTAACAGCTGAGACTTTATTCCTCATCAAAGGCATACTGCATTCAAAATATTTTAATTTCTGACAAGTGATATCCACCGTTGTAGTGTCATATGGCAAAGTATTAATTTTGCAACATGAGACTTAAACATTCAGCTTTCTACATGATATACAAGACCTGCCCTTTTTGGCCTCCAGGTCTCATTGCAACTTGCAAAGGAGATGGGTTTTAGCATTTACTGAGCTCCTGCTATATGCCAATTACTGTGCTAGGTGTTGAATGTACAGTTATTTCATTTTATCCTGACAGCAGTCTTACGGAGCAGATATTAGCACCTTTTTAAAGTGAGGAAATAGGCTTAGTGAAATTAAAAGTAACTTGTTCAGGATCCAACAGCTATCAAGGGGTGAAGCTGAGATCAAATCTGATCTGGTTGATGGCAAAGCCCTTCCTCTTTCTAATTCATCATGCAAAAAGAAGATTAGCAAGAACAAGGGTGCGGAGTCATTCCTACATTTGATAAATAGTTCTTGAATTTTATTTTCATTAGCTGAATTCCATACTTAGATTTCCTTCATTTTTTTTGATTGCCCCTTTTCTGTGTCAGGATCCCATCCAGGATACAAAATTACATTTGTTACATGTTCTTGAGGCACCTCTTGGTTGTAACAATTTCTCAGACTTTTATTGTTTTTGATGCCTTTGACAGTTCTGGGTACTGGTCAGGCATTTTGTAGAACGTCCCTCAGCTGCAATTTGCCCCATGTTTTCCTCATGATTAGATTAGGGTTATAGAATTGGGGAGAATGACCAGAGAGGTGAAATGCCATCTCATTACATCATATCAAAGGTACACAGTATCAGTATGATTTATCACTGATGTTGGCATGGAACACCTGGCTGAGGTAGTGTTTGACAGGGTCTCCACCTTAAAGTTGCCCTTTTTCTCCCTTTCCATGCTGTACTCTTTAGAAGGAAGTCACTGTGCATAGCCTGCACTTAAGGAGAGGGAAGCTATGCTCCACCTTCTTGAGGGCAGAGTATCTACATCAATTCTATGGATTTCTGTACAGGAGATTTGTGGATTCTTCCCCAGTTATTAATTTATTGTCATTTATTTTATGTCACTGTGGACTCATGGATATTTATTTTATACCTTGGGTTATAATTCAATACTACTTCATCTGTCAGTTAGTCCAGCTTTGGCCATTGGGAGATCTTTCAGTTGCTTTCTGTGTCTCTTTCTTTCACATACCCCCATGATTGTGAGGTGTTTTGTTTTGCTTTGTTTTGTTTTTGAGCACTTCCTTACTTTCTTCCTTACTTCCTTACTCATCTTGTATACTTCCTGCCCTAGTCCCCAAATCAGCCAATTTTCCAAGGAGTCCTGGTTCTTTTCTTGAAGAACAGTATTAGAAATCAAGATATGGGTGCTATATGTGGTCAGTACTACTGGGGTGTTGTTGCTCCTAGTCTTTGTCAGTTGACAGAACAAGGGAGGACGTGTGTGTATACTAACCTCTCTATATACACATATCTATAAATATCTCTATATGCAACTATCTGTCTCTATGTTAAGCTAAACATGAGTTCATACTGATGCCTCAAACTCTAATCCATTACCACATGGATCATTCTAGCCTCCTTCCGTTACTTATCTGTAACGTCTCATTCCCATAGTGCAAAACCTGACTCTCACCATCTGCCATCCATTTGCTTAATTTTTCAATTCCACCAGATATGCATAGCAATGTCAGAATTGTTAACCAGAACTCCTATGGGAAACAGCTTTATCAACTAAAATACAGTGCTTATATGTAGTTTCTGCTGCCCTTAGTCTTATAGATGCCACTCATTTTCACAGTTACAGAGGTCAGCACTTTTCCCTCCACCCTATTCGGTGAGGTTGTAAATCAATTTGTAATAAGTTAGATTTTCTTGGTCACATTCTGTATTCAATCTGTGATCCTCTGACCTCCTAAATGATTTTTTTCTAATTTGTACACATTAATGTTTATTCTTTGTGCTGTAAAGTCTTGTGGGATTTGAGATATAAAATTGTAAGAGATATAAAATTTTCAGATACAGATTTTGGAGGCATCTGTATATATATGACAGTTAAAGTCATGCAGGCATGGAGCTCCAAGGGTAACATGTAGAATAAAAAATAGGAAGGAGTACAGAACCTGGGAAACATCAACACTTAAGGGGCAGGTGGAGGAAGAGAAACCAGAAAAAGAGAATGAGAAAGAATGGTCAGAGATGTATGAGAGAGAGAGAGAGCTCTAAGGAAGCCTGGGGAGGAGAATGTCAGGAAGGAGAACGTTAGGGGTTGAATTGTGTCACCCCCAAAATTCATATGTTTAAATCCTAACCCCCAGTACCTCAGAACGTGATCTTATTTGGAGATAGGGTCTTTGCAGAGGTAATCAAGTTAAAGTGAGATCTTTAGGGTGGGCCTAATCCAATGACTGGTGTCCTTATAAATAGGGGAAATTTAGACACAGAGATACACACACAGGGAGAGTGCCATGTGAACATGAAGATAGCTCTCTAAGTCATCGAGAGGCTTGGGAAAGATCCTTCCCCCACAGCCCTCAGAAGTAAACAACCCTGCAGACACCTTGATTTCAGACTTTAGCCTTCAAAACTGTGGGACAACAAATTTCTGTGTTTAAGCCCCAGTTTGTAGTACTTTGTTATGACAGCTTTAGTATACTAATATAGAAGGATTGGTCAGTTATTTTGGTTGTCAATGATTGTTCAGGTAAGATAAGAAATGAAAACATGCCCATTGACTTAGCAAGAACCATTTCAGATACAAAAATCATAATGTGGTGGATTGAGGAGTGAATAGTAGGTGACCAAGTGGAGACTAGTCATAGGTTTTTGCTTTGAATAAGCGTGGTTATGCAGGGAAGGAAGACAGTTTGTTGAGGCTCTCACCACTTCAAACTTCCCACTTAATTGTACTTGATTCTCTTGCTACTTCTAATCACCTTACATTTTTAAAAAATCAAATTAATATTTCTAATTCTGTACTTTCAGTATATTATTTCTCTGTTCAAAACAATTTAGTGGTTCTGTCATGACTTTGTTAAATTAACATTTGTTAAGTAGAGCACAGGATGCTGGATGGTGAGTCATGGTACAACAGACCAGTAGAAGAATTGAAAGAGAGGAGTATATTACTCACAGGTCCTGAAGGAAATACAAGAAGTGTTTTAAGGGGCTGTGTGGGGAAGTCAAGGCAGAGTGCAGACAGACAGAGCAATAGGAATTAGGGAACATGCTTTCGTTAGGGTCTATGGGTGGCGTGCTTTGGGGTGCCCTGGACTACTGGCCAATACAGACTAAAAAAGCAGGGTTTTAGTAAGTTCCATGGGGGTCTTATCTAAGGAACACACAAGGGGAATTTGTTTATGACTTTGTGGGTTGTTATCTAGGGTGTGTGCTTGCATGAGGAACTTGTGTCAGTTTAAGGTCCCTCTAGGCCACTTGGCCACACGAAATGATGCTGAGGCAGCAATACCATGGAGCAGTTTAGCTGAACTCTTGACAGTTTCCTTAATTGCCTATGGGATAAAGGCCTCAGGTTAACTTTCAATATTTCACATATTCCGGATCCTACTACATCAATTCAGGTTTGTGATCCTACCTTGTGGTCCTAGTTCCTTCCTCTCTTCTACATTATATCAAGTTTTTTAAATAACATTGGCCTTTTCCCCCCAACTGTGTTGTGTCCCTCTAGCTATATATGTTAGTCATCCTGCAAGATAAAGTTTAAGCCCTGATTCAGTTAGGACTTGGCCAGTTCTTTAAATTAATGTAAGGCTGACTTTTGTTATTAAACTATCAGTTGAAAGCTAACAATTTATATCTATTTACTAATATATATTTAAAGATGTATCTTCGGAAGCAAATTTTAGAAAATTAGGGATATTTATGAATAATGCTAGTCAAACAATCCTAATTTTATCTAAAAACCCCACATAGTACATTGGTTAGCTGATGTGGTTGAGCAAATATAGTTTTGTGCAGCCTTGGGAGGGACTCCATGTTGGTGTCAAGTTTCAGTCCATCAACAATTTATATGCCTCTTTCCTGCTAGCTGAATTCTCAGCCAACCGGGAGACAAATAAGGAGTTATTACAGATAAAGACTAGGTTGGAAGACATAGCTTAGTGGGCAGTAAAAATAACAAACCCAAAGAATTAGGTAGACTCACTACTGTGCCACAATCTCCTGGGCAGCTTCATGTCCATTTCCCCTACTCCACAGGGAGCCTTTATTGCTAAGTTTTCTTTATTTCTGAAAACATATCAGAACATACACTCTCTGAACAAGTAGACTCGTAGTAGAGGAAAGAAGTGTGAATTGACCCAAGTATGCCCAAACTATGAGGGGAGAAGTGAGTAAAGGGACAGAGAAGGGTCCTGCTCCTAAGTGTGAGGAGAGGAGTAAAGAGGCAGAGAAGGGTCAGTACTTTTGCTCCATTAAAGGGTACCTCTGCATTGAAGGACACATTAGGTGTTGGAAATACATTTATTCCTAACATTTGGAGAGGAAGAAAAGGGATTTTTTAAAAAAATATTTATTTATTTGGCTGCTCCAGGTCTTAGTTGGGCACTCATGATCTCCGTTGGTGAGTGCAGGATCTTTAGTTGCAGCATAAGGGATCTAATTCCCTGACCAGGGATTGAACCTTGGCCCCCTGCATTGGGAACTCGGAGTCCTAATCACTGGACCACCAAGGAAGTCCTGAAAAGGAATTATCGCCAGAGAAGTTTCCTAGGGACTCATAGCACTTGCATCAATAGTCTGGAAAACTTCAAGAAAGAATCTTTCTCTTCTACTATCTCTGAAATAATCCAAAGAACACCCTAATTCTTGAGTTTACTTTGTGGAAGCTACACCCTTAACTTAATATTTGTAATTTCCTGTTTATCAACACTGTCTGGTTTGAAAAAGACTGGCAGTTAACAGAACAAGCACAACTAAAACTATGGCCATATCTGTAAGGTGTATATGAAATCGAAGTGTGCACATTGGATCTTGTATACTTAAATCTTGTTCCTTATTGCTTCAAAATAAAGACCCTCCTTCCCCAATACCAACAAAAAATATGAAAATAAGAACATCCATGTGAGAAAATCTGAGGATGGCAGTCAGAACCAGAATTTAGGGTAAATTCTGGGGCAGTATTACATGAAGCATGAATTTGGTGAATGAATCTCATGTTACTCTGTTCTGTTCTCAAATTATAACTGCACGTTTGATTTAAAAGTTTAAGCTAAACTTTGATAATTTATGTACAGTCATTAAGCTTAGCTGGATGCAGAGTGTAGCCTATCACTTTATATTTAAAAGGAAAAAAAACACAAAAACCCATAGCCCTTTATTTACCGCAGATTATGCGTGTGTTGATTTACCAGGAATTTTGTCTAAATTTTTTATAGCTTCCTTCTTGATAAACTTCAACTTTAGACTTTTCCGAAAAATCAGAGCCTTGACTCTCCTTATTATCATGTTGTGAATAAATCTTTTAGGAACAGCATACATTTATTTGAGCTTTTGTTGATTCTTTTACCTAGACCTTTAATTCCTTGGATAGGAATCATTTGCACCACTCAGAGATAATCATTGTCATAATGTTGACATAGATCCTTCCAATTATAATACATCTTCAATTTATCTTGAAGTGTGGATTGCAAAGGTATATTGATTAAAATTATAGATTTATGATACTTTATCAAGAGTTGTTTTATTTTTTCCCCTAAGGGAAGATGGCTGAGGAGGAAGCTTAGCACTATTTTCTTTAAATCTTTTCCAGGCTAAAACAACTGGAGCCATGCTCTGCATCCTATAATTTGGGGACCTTAATAATTAGCCTATGTGTTAGATAGATGCAGAATTATTTATCTGGGAAAATCTTACCTTTGTGCAATGGTTCTACTTTTGGAGTGGAAGTCTATTCAGACAGCTGCTTCTCAACTTTCATAAGAATGTCAACATTTCCCTCAGTTCATCTGACTGTTAAAGTAGCAAGAGAGAATATCTTTACTCAGACTTACTACTATTTTGATAAGACATCAAAACTCAGTTGAAAATAGTATTTTTGAGAAGTTATCTGAAGAATATATGGTTAATTTCATTTGTTTGGAAGTCTTAAAATTTAACTTTTAAATTTAACAGATATCAGCTGTATATTTGGACACTGTTATTTTGGTTTCCTGTAGAATTGTTTTAATTGAGAGTTGACTTTTGATCTCAAAAAGCACAGTTTACGTGGAATAGTGGGGATGAAAGCCCAACTAGACAACTCTTTTCTTTTTGTCTTTTATTCTCTGATAAAATCTTGGATATAACAAATGCTCTATAATATCAGTTGAATGAATAAATGAATATCTCTAAATATTTATCTAAAAGGGATCCCTAATAGTGGAATTGCTAGTCTGATGGCATACCCATTTAAAATCTGATAGTTTCTGCTAAATTCTCCTCTAAAAAACCATGGACAACTCTTCAGAGAAATTTTGCAGTAAGTAGAGGAGAAATCTGGAAAGAGAAATAGTGTTAAGAGATTTTTTTTTTTTTAATTTTGGGAAATAACAGCATGGTTCTCTGCTGATGCAAAGAATCCAGTAGGTAAGGAAACACTGACAGTATAAAAGAGAGAACATAGATTTACTAGTGCAATGCTTTGAGAAGTTAACAAAGATGAGACTAGTGCATTGGCCTTAGCTAGGAGCTCAGTCATAATGGAAGAGAAGGCGGGGCCTATGGGAGTGAACATTGGTATCTTATTCTAGTGTATGGGAACATCATAATTTATCTAACAAGTTTAGTAACTGCTGTAGGTTTCTCACTTTCAGGAGCTGTGCAGTGAAAATCCTTTCAACTTTTTATACCATGTGAATATCTTTATACAGCATCTTAAGGGTAAATCTCTAGAAATTGTATTGCTGGGTCATAGGAAAAGCATATTTAAAATTGTAAAATATGTTGCCAAATTCCCATTTAAAACACTGTTCCAATCCACACTGCTACTAGCAGTGGTGACAGGGCTATTTCCCCATCCCCTCAACAGTGAATTTTACCAATCTCTTTAGTTTTGGTTGAGCAGCTAAAAAATGGTATTCTCTGTTTTGATTTTATGTATTTAGGGATATTCTTTCTCTTTTATCAATTCCTGGGTGATTTTTAAAAACATCTTATTGAGACATGATATACATACCATAAAATTCACCCATATAAAGTGTACAATTAAATGATTTTCAAGGTTCATATATGTTATATTATGTATCAGAATTTCAATCATTTTCCATAATATTCCATTACAGGTATATACCATTTTTTAAATCCATTCATAATTTGATTTGTTTCATTTTTGACTATTATGAATAATGCTGCTATAAATATTTGCATACAACTTTTTGTGTTGGCATATGTTTTCATTTTTCTTGGATATATACCTTGGAGTAAAATTGCTGGGTTGTATGTCTAATATTCTGGAGAACTGCCAAACTTTCCCAAAGCAGCTGCAGCATTCTAAATTCCTAGTAGTAATGTAGGTTCCAATTTCTCCATATCCTTGCCAACAGTTGTTATTGTCTGTCTTTTTTATTATTGCCATCCTAGTGGGTGTGAAGTGGTGTCTCATCGTGGTTTTAATTTGCATTTCACTAGTGGTTGATAATGTTGATTATCTTTTCATGTGCTTTTGGATATTTGTTTATCTTTAGAGAAATATCTATTCAAATCTTTTGCCCATTTTTTAATTGGGTCATTTGTCTTTTTATTATTGAATTGTAAGAGTTCTTTATGTATTCTGTATACCAGTCCTTAATCAATATTTGATTTACAAATATTTTCTTCCGTACTGTGGGTTGTCTTATCACTTTCTTGATAGTATCATTTGTAGCACTAAAATTTTTAATTTTGATATGGTCTAACTTATCTATTTTTTTTTCTTTTGTGACTTATGCTTTTGGTGTCATGTCTAAGAAATCATTGCCTAATCCAAGATTATAAAGACTTGCTTTTTTTTTTTTTTTTAGCAGTTTTGTAGTTTTAGCTTTTAGGTCTATGATGCATTTTGAGTTAATTTTTGTGTGTGATGTAAGAAAGTGGTCCAACTTCATTTTTTTACACGTGGATATCCAGTTATCCCAGCACCATTCATCGAAAAGACTGTTTTCTCCATTGTATTGTCTTGTCAAAAACCAAATGACTATATGTGTAAGCATTTATTTCTGGACTCTCAATTCTATTTCATTGACTTATATGTCTGTCCTTATGACAGTATCACATTGTATTGATTACTGTAGCTGTGTAGTAAATTTTAAATTTGAGAAATGTGAGTTCTACAGCTTTGTTCTTACTTTGAAGATTCTTTTGTTTATTCTGTGTTCATTTCAATATGCATTTTATGATCAGGTTTTCAGTTTCTGCAAAACAGCAAGCTGGGATTTCTTAGGAATCATGTTGACTCTGTAGATCATTTTGGGGAGTATTGCCATTTTCACAATATTAAGTCTTCCAATCTATGAACCTGAGATGTTTTTCCATCTATTTAGATCTTCGATTTTTTAATGGTGTTTCCTAGCTTTAGGTCTACAAGTCTTGGACTTCTTTTGTTAAATTTATTTTTTATTTTTATTTTTTAAATTAATTTTTATTGGAGTATAGTTGCTTTACAATGTTGTGTTAGTTTCTACTGTACAGCAAAGTGAATCAGCTATACGTATACATATATCCCCTCTTTTCTGGATTTCCTTCCCATTTAGGTCACCACAGAGCACAGAGTAGAGTTCCCTGTGCTATACAGTAGGTTCTCTTTAGTTATGTGTTTTCTACATAGTATCAATAGTGAATATATGTCACTCCCAATCTCTTGTTAAATTTATTCCTAAGTATTTTATCCTTTTAGATGGCCTTGGAATGTAATTAATTTTAATTCATTGTCTTATTTTTCATTGCGAGTGTATAAAAATACAATTAATTTTTATGTATATACCTTATATCCTGCAACTGCTGAATTCATTTAGTGGTAATCGTGTGTGTGGGGGGGGGGGTGTGGGGGGGTGTTCCTTAGGATTTTCTATGTGTATGATCATGTCATCTGATAATAGAGATCATTTTCTTTTTTCCTTTTTCCAATTTGGATGTCTTTTATTTCCTTTTCTTACTTAATTTCCCTTGCAAGAACTTCTACTACAATGCTAAGTAAAGTTACAAGCAAGAACATCCTTGTCCTGTTGTTGATCTTAGGGACGAAGCATTCAGTCCTTTACCTGTATGTGTGATGTTAGCTATTGTTTCATAGACGAGGACGTTCCCTTCTATTCCTAGCTTGTTGAGTGGTTTATCACGAGAGGGTGCTGGATTTTGTCAAATGCTTCTTCTGCACCATGGGGATGATCATGTGGTTTTTGTCCTTATTCCATCAACATGGTATGTCACATTGATTGATTTTCATATGTCAAAACAGTCTTGCATTCTTGGATAAATTCCACTTGGCATTTGGTCATGGTCTTTAATCATTTTTCTTTGTTGCTAGATTTAGTTTGCTAGTATTTTGTTTAGGATCTTTGTGTATGTATTCAAAAGGGATGCTGACCTGTAGTTTTGGGGATTTTTTTTCTATGTCTTTGCCTGGTTTTGGTATCAGAGTGCTAATGACCTTGTAGAATGAATTGAGAAGTGTTCCTTTCTCTTCTATTTTTTGCAAGTTTGTGAAGGATTGGTGCTATTTTTTCTTTTAACGTTTGGTAGAATTCATTAAGGAAGCCATCTAGTCCTGGGCTTTCCTTTGTGGGAATTTTTTTTTTTTTAATTACTAAATCAGTCTCTTTGGTTGTTATAAGTCTGTTCAGATTGTCTGTTTCTTCTTGCATCAGTTTGATAGTTTGTGTTTTTCTGGGAATTTGTTTATTTCATCTAAGTTATCTAATTTGTTGGTATATGGTTATGCGTAGAATTCTCTTTAATTCTTTTTATCTTTGTAAGTTTGGTAGTGATGCCACCTCTTTCATTCCCAATTTCAGTAGTTTAAGTCTTCTCCCTTTTTTCTTGGTCACTCTAGCTAAAGGTTTGTCAATTTTGCTGTGATTTTCAAAGAACCAATTTTGGTTTCATTGATTTCATTGTGAAATTCAGGCTAACAGAGCAGCTTCTATCTGGAACATTGCTGGATCTAGTGGCAGAAGAATAATGGAGAACATGGCAAACCATGTGCTGACTCTGGACATTTCTGCCTGAAATTGACACACATCACTTTCACTCATATTTCACCAGCCAAAGCAAGTCTAGCACCACCCATGCTAGACTTCAGTGGGGTGATAGAATGGAATTCCTTCCAGGGAGGGACAGTGACTATTAATGAATAATAACATAGTCTGACACACTGCCTTTCCTTAGTGCCTTCAGTTGCTTAGGTTTGGTTGTTCCTTAACCCAATTTTATTTTATTCTCCAAACCGGTGTCTTTGGGGACTAGGAGATATCATAATAGTAACAATAGTAGCATCTAATGTTAATTGAGTGATTATCATTTCCCATACATGCATCCTCTACATGCATTTTTACATTTAATCCTCACAACAGTCCAGTGAGGTAGTGATTATTTTTATCCCCACTTTATAGATGAGGAAACTGAACAATAGAGAGATTAGAGGCAAGTAGTTGAAATTCAAACTCAGGTCACTTTAATTTTAAAACACATGTTTCTACTTTAATATGTGGTTAAGAACTTAGATCCTGGTGATAAATTGACTAAGTTCAAATCCTAGCTCATACCAGATACTGGGTTTTTTTTGGCATTGGGCAAGTTTTGTGACTTCTCTGTCTCAGTTTCTCCATCTATAAAATAGGGATATTAACAGTACCTACCTCATGGGGTTTTTGTAAAGTTTAAATATAGAAATTGATGTATGTGCAGTGCTTGTGTTTAGAACGGGGCTTGGTATATAGAGGAGTTTGCTATTAGTATTAGTGCTACTATCACTATTATTATTTAACAAAGTTTTGGAAAGCTCATTGTTTATTATACTCTTCTTCAGTCTGTTCCCTGCTTAGTCTCAATCCCCTTTGAGAATTACCAGATTCTTATATTTCTTGATTTTTGTTCCCACGATGTTTTTATCTATTTTTGGACAAACACGTCACCAACATGGAGGGTAAACTGTAGGAGTACCATTGCCTTCAACCCAGCTGTATATCTCTGCTTCCCAGAACTTCCCTGCCTGTCACTTTTATATTCATAGTTTATTATTTAAACTCCTGGTTTATATTTATGTGGATGCACAGCAGTGATCTGCAATATAGGAATAAACTGCCTAGAGGGAGGCAGTAATTACTGCTGGCCCTGCTTCTTGCTACATGACTTTGCTGACCATTTCTTCCAGTTAATTCTTTAAAGTTGATGATTTACTGTGGTTTAATTTTGGATACAACATACTAAATTTTTTCCCTGTAAAAATCATGACACAACCAAGAAAGCACAATAGCAAACTGTTCTTGGCATAGATCTGTCTGTTGGTCATCAGCCTTTTAAAAACCAGATACTGTTTGAGAAGGCCTGATTGGCTAATGGAGTTATAATGAAGTGTGCACAGCTCTTTTTCATGTGGGGTAAAGAGAACTAAGCAATTAATTCTCAGTTTTAGTGCCTAAAGTGGAATGAAACAGAATTGACTTGTAGGCAGGTTGGAATCTGTTTCATTTACCATCCCCCTCAAATTTATATTTTTCTTTTAAGAATTTATTACATAAAGCAGAAGGGAAACCATCCCACTTCTTTATTTGTCCACTTGAAACAATACATAGACTTCAAGTGTTGGTTTTGATTGTGGTCAATTTGAAGTTAGGGTGTTAATCCCCATGAGGATAGAGGATTTTTTTTTCCTGATGATTTATGATTTAATGTGTTTTTTCTCCTGCAGTAATTTAAAATAATATTTTAAAAGTGTTAGCCTGAAAATTTCTTCTGTCTTTTTTCCCCGTCTGCATTTGAATTTGCCAGTTTAGCCATGTGGATTGAAAAGTGATAATGAAGAGACAGCAATGGGAAAGTTTACAAAATTTGAGTCCTTGATTAGGACACATTTTTATGTAAAGTCAAAACCAAGATTTTAATTGTTCCCATGTGCTTCAGTTATCATCAAACCAATCTTAAATTATACTTCTGAAGGTTCCAGATAAATTTCGATTTTCTAAATATAGCAGACTGGAACATAGCAATTTACCATCTTTTCTGCCTATTGGACTGGTATTGTGGATCTACTAGGCGTCAAGTGCTATATTAAACATGTTCTTGCCACCAGCTTCTACAAAATTGATGTCTTTAATCAAGTCATGAATATAGATTTGATCAGTGCTATTCTGTATGGATTAGGATCTAAGGGTTTATGAGTAAAAGTTATATATAAGAAGATATATCCTCAGATATGCAGAATCATGTTGGAGACATCCATGGGTTTCCTCATTGTCACACTTAGATCACTAGGTTAGGTCAAAGCTAAATTCTAATTCCATTTAGTTTTATGGAATAATCAGCCTTCTCTCTTTCCTGACCAGTTTCCAATTATTTAGCCCTTTCCTCTAAAATCCATGGAGCAGAGTTAAGCACTGTCTTCCCTCTAATTTCATAGCTTATTTGAAGGAGCTTTGTAGGGAATGGAACAAGATGACAGAGTACCAAGCATGAAAAAAGACTGGGTTCTTGAATCTTATTTGCCTCCTGCTAAATTATTTGGGGATGCTGCAGTCATTATTATTTGAGAGTAAAGTGACCCTGGAAAACAATGTATTTTTTCAAGGTAATCATTCAGATTTATTTTTAAAAGGAGAGGAGAGTTCTTTTGTTGATTTTATAAGAACAAAGGCAACACTCAGGCATTTCTTTGGCTAATTCATGCAATCCTTGAGTAAAATTTAAGCCCGGGTTACTTTGATAGGATTTAAAGGAGTAAAACATATGTGAATACAATGATATTAGATCTGTGTAATTCTGAATAATAAAATAAAGATTAAGATGATAATATTGGTCCCTCAAGTACTGGTATTTAAACTTTAAAAATCAATCAAGGGAGAAGATTAAGTGGTGTTTCTTTGGTACTAAAAATGTAAAGCTAAGACCAAATTGTTCTATTTTCACAGATTTAAGATACAAAGAATGATATTTAAAGACATTAAAATGGCTATTAAATTCTCCTCAGTTTGTAAAGAATCTCCTGTGAAGTACACTTAGAAGAAATCCCTGAGTACATTAACTACTCTATTGGTATCTTCCTTCATAAACAAAGAGGAACAATTTAAAAGCTTTGCAAGACATAGAAACACAGTACTTAGCAAAAGCAGTATCTATGTATAAGACTCCTTCCATGGTGCTTGTAAATTAGGCCACCAAATATTTAACAGAAGAAACAATAGAGTCACAAAATTAAAATATGATATTTGAACACATCAACCGTTCAAATTAAAAAACCAGTCTCTTATGGTGTCTCTGTTTTGTTTTAACCACTCGATATTGTTTTTCACTGTTTCCAGCACTTGCTCCCTAGGTTTTTCTCCTGCTCCAGCATCCGGATATCTTTTGAAAAAGCTCTCCATCTATAAAAGAGAAGGAAATAATTAAGAAAGTAATTTTAAGCCTAATTATTCTTTGAGGATTTTATTTACACTCTGGATTTGTTTTCTTCTCTGAACATTCAGTGTCACTGAACAACCCTGAGATAAACTTTGTGGTGCATCATTTAGATTGAGCTCATCTCTCAGATTAGCAATCATTACCCATGGCTTTTGGACTCCTGGCAGCATGTCATGCAAAAGAGGCCCTGATGTATCGGGGAAGGAGAGCAGCACACTGGTGCTGGCATGCTCTTTCTGCTTCTTCAGGTTTCTCAATTTTCTGCATGTTCCCCAAGGTGTTCCCTGGAAAATCCGGTCTGTGGAATGATGGCTTTGCTTAGCCTTTCATTCCTGGAGTCTGGAGTATTTTAATATACTTTCAGTTCACTTCTTGAAGGCTCATCAAAAAATCTCTGTTAAACTTGGTTCATTTTCCCTCTTCCCTCCAAAACCCTCCCCCAAACTCAACCATAGTAGTATTTGCTATTTACAAAAATAAGAATTATTTTGCTTCTTAACACAGAGGCATGTAACATTCCAATGTCTCATACACATACTGAAAATTCATACTGTCTCTATTTGTCCAACATTAATGAACATCCCCTACCTCCCTGGGAACTGAGATATTTGAAATCTGAAAGATTGGGCTTAGTTTTGAAATTCCAAAAAAAACTATGAATTCAGAAAGGAATCAAAGCTTGACCAGCTTATCCCAGGATTACATTTACCTGGAAATGGGAGACTTTCATGCTTTGGTAAACCGAATGGTCTCACGGAGCCTTCTAACCCTCCCAAGGCCTCACCTTTCTCAACTTTTAAACTTTGTTTATTTCTTGGTTGTTTGAATTTTTTTTCAGTTTAGAAAAAAATAGGTGTACATTTAATTATATATAAGAATTATTTCTTTTTCCTTGTCTTCTGGGATCTGAATAGGGAAAATATCATTTCTACTTGAAAAAAAAAATTAATTCTGTTCCTTCCTTGACAAGTATAGAGGAATTTATCTTCATACCTGCCAGAGTTGTAGTTCAGTGTTGAATGGCTCTGCTATAGTAACAATCCGGCCAAGGTTTCTGTTATTGAGTGTGTATCTGAAGAGCAATTTAGGGGAGGGAAAGCGTATATAAGTGCCCAGAACTTTCAATATTTTCCCTAGATGCAGACATATTTTTTTTTTATTCTGAGTGTTTTTTAAAAAGTAATTTTCAAAGTACAGTAAGTACAAAACACAGTAAATAAACATATTTAATTTAAGATAATTCTATTCAGCAGAAATTCTCAGCAAATTCTGCACTTCTTTTTGTAGACAGATCCACACCACTTTCCCAGAGATGGCAGATTGCTTGTTATATTCCCCAAATCTGTTCTCCTTTTTTCCTGCACATGTGAGAACTACAGTCAGATGACATTTCTCAGCCTTCCTCATAGCTAGGTGCAGACAGGTGACCCAGTTCTCATCAGTGGAACATGAACAAAAGTGATATGTTCAACTTCCGTCTCCTTGCTTAAGTAAAGGGAAATTGCTTGCCTTGGACCTTCTTCTTTTTTTTTTTTTTTCCTCCCCTTCCTCCAAGCTGCAACCACACAGATAGAATAAGGTCAGACCACCTTAACAACTTGGAATGCTTACTTCAGGAGACCAACCTGAATGAGAAATAATTACTTATATCCTTTAAGCTGCTGCATTTCTGTGTTTCTGTTACAGCAGAATAGCTCTATTACCTTTATCCTAGCTAATACTCTATGTGTCTTCCTGCAGGTACAGGAATTTGAATATAGGCTATTTATTCTGCCTTCAAAAAGTTTTATTAGCTACTTACATATTTAGGGTTTTGATCTATATCAGCCTGCTAAGCAAAGATACTTGAAGCTGAGTGTAAAGATAGCACTCTAGAGATAATGTTCTTTTCCTATCCTTTTTGCATTTTCTTGCTTAAAGAGCAAGAATCAGACATTTTCTTAAAGACCAAAATATGGATCATTGTGATACAGGTAAAAATTTCATCCCAATTAATCACAGTGTAAGAAAAACAATCACAAGAATTAGGTATAAACCTTGAACTGTTGGAATATTGGGGAAGGATAAAGGAAAATATATTAATACATAAAGAGGTAAACAAACAGTAGGAGAAATTTTACATTTAAAATTTATCACAATAAAGCAGAAATCATGAAGATAAAAACTAATAAAGTTTATCACATACACATAAAAATTTATACTGAAGAAAAACTGCCATAAAATTAAAAGTAAAAATTTATTATTTTGTTGT
The DNA here is from genome assembly GCF_030028045.1 of Hippopotamus amphibius kiboko. Lineage (NCBI taxonomy): Eukaryota > Metazoa > Chordata > Mammalia > Artiodactyla > Hippopotamidae > Hippopotamus > Hippopotamus amphibius. The sequence goes on from NC_080198.1 coordinate 84,148,816, forward strand.
AGAAAGAGCAAATATTTTCACTCTATAAAGAACCCTTACAAATTGGAAATATGCCAACATGAAATCAGCAAAGGAACGAATCAGCTGTTTGCAAAAGAAATATAAAGAGAAAATGTACCAATGGAACCAGATGAAATGTTCTAATAATTATCCATAATTTCAGTATACGAGGTCCATTGCTCACTCTTATCACAGACACCATTGAATTAAAATCCATTATGTCTTTCGTCTTTCTTCTCTTAGAAGTAGGAGGCAAGCAATTTCCCTTTACTTACTGTCATCAGTCATCCAAAGTGTAAGACTCTCGCGCATCTTTGCTCAACACTGTCCCTATAACGTGTGTACCTCCTTGCCTCTGTCTTAGCTGTCTACAGCTGCCCAACCTTTCAAACCCTCCACCCGGCCATCTGGAACTACCCCTTTACAGAGAATACTACTTATTTGGAGAATGTTTATTTTCCCACATCCTTCATAGCACCAGGTCAGAAAGGGAATTGGTATGGTCATGCTCCCCATTGTGGGTTCCAAACCATTATTCCTTCACTTTCTTTTTAAGAACCTCTGTTCCTTAAGGTTGTTCCCCTTCATCTCATTTATGGTACACTTTGGCACTTGACTCCTAGTTGTCCTTCTACTCCAGGCCATGATTTCAAGGTCCACATAGATGAAGATATAACAGCTTAGGTCCTTAGTTTCTTGATCTCCTCATTTCCAGTGATATTTTCTCCACTCTGCTCCAGCCACCAGTTCCCATCATCATACCTTGTGATCATTCATAAGTACTCTGCTTCTAAAATTATTAATTTATGCATGCTCCATGGCATAATTTACTGTTCACTTTCCACTATGACCATTCTTTGACTTTATCTGGATTTCTGGCCCATTGACCATCCCAACCCCTACTTTCTTCTGGATCATCAGCTCTTCCTTTGCTTTCACTTATTTCCTTATATAGTTTAGATTCCATGGTCTACCATTTTCAATAACATTTTGCCTAAGCCCTAAACTCCCTTATATTTCATTAATTTGTGTCTAGCAAAAACTCCAGCTTTGGAGGAAATTAACTGCTCGTTTCCTCTGTTTGTACCAGGTGGACACATTCTGTCAAGGGAGGTCACCCAACTTTCCCCATATTGTTTCACTATAAATTCATGGATATCAATCTTAAATGGGCTCTCCACATTGACAATCCTACATTATCCTGGCCAACTCATTCTCTTCCTCTTTGAATTGTTTTTCAAATGTTTTCACTCTCTTACAACCCCTAAACTCTCTCCTTCTTCCTTCCCTCCTCAGATGATCTTATCTTCTAATTCACAGAGAAAATACCTAGTAACCTCTACATCGTTTAGTTCAGCAGTCCCCAACATTTTTGGCAGCAGGGACCGGTTTTGTAGAAGACAATTTTTCCACGGAGTGGGGGGTGGGAGGGTGGGGGAGGTTGATGAGGGATGGTTCAGGCAGTAATGAGAGCAACGGGAAAGGATGATGGGGAGTGGCAGATGAAGCTTCGCCTGCCTGTCCCCACCTGCCTGCTGACCTCCTGGTGTGTGGCCTGGTTCCTAACAGGCTGCGCACTGGTACCAGGGGTTGGGGACCCCTGTTTTAGCTTACAAACATACAAATATACCTATTTTCCTTCTATTATCTGTGCTTTATCTGTGGTTTTATTTTCCTATCTATTATCTGTGGTTCCTGTTTCTCCCTCACTTTCTCAAAAACTTTAATTTTTAAAAAGATCTTTTTTCTGTCTTATTTATTAAATCTCTCATTCTTCACTGGATCTGTCTCATCAGCTTTTAACTATATTAAACATATTAAAATATCTTCCATATAAAAAAGGAAGAATCTTCTCCCTTGATCTAGCATCACTCTCTTAATATCTTCTCTTACCTCCCCATTCATAGTCAAACTTTTCAAGAGACCTCTCTACATTTCTTGTCTCCATTGTCTCCCTACTGACTGTTTATTGATTTACTTCAATTTGAATTCTTCCTCCATCACTCCACTGAAAAACTCTTTCTAGAGTTACCAATACATTTATTGAGCATTTTTATTCTTGAATTTACTCAAAACTTAAGCAGTGTTTGGCAAGGGACTATAACTTCCTTGAAACAATCTCCATTTTAACATCTCAAAAGAGACTCAAAGGCATATATATATAGCTGAACTCATTGTCTTTCTGCAAACCTTATCTTTTCTAGAAATCTAGACATTTTATTCTTGTCACCTCACTTGCCTCCCATTTCTGATCTACCAAATTCTAAATGTTCTTATCTTTTCATTTTCACCATTACATCTATAGTACGTTTACCACAATCTTTTGCTGGGACTACTCCAATAGCTCTATAATTTCTTTCCCCAAGTTTGCTCTGGCCCCCATCTAGGTCTGTGCTTTACTTTACCACCAGAGCTTTCTTTTCAAAGTAAAATTGATCATTTTACTTTCTTACTTAAAATCCTGTAGTGACTTATCATTGCTCTTAGAACAAAAGCCCAAATCTTAATGTGACCCTGAAAAGCTTAGCCCTTATCTTTCCTCTTTTCTCATAGTAGGCATTCAACCAGGAAAGCTTCGCCTCCTGTTCATCTAATTCACTCCTGTCCTTCCTTCAGAATGCAGCTCCATCATCACTGCCTTAGGGAAGCCCTTAATCTCCACCTTCTCTTGACTTGGTCAGTTTCCCCATCACCCTCAGGATGCCCTGAACCTCTTCTGTTTATAGTTATTACAGTGTTAAGTATACTACATGCATTTGTGTGGTTCTTTACTTAATATTGATCTTCATCATTAGACTCTAAGCTCCACTAGGCCAGAGAACCAGATCTAGTTCTCTTTGTATACTGTTGTACCTTCAGTACAAGCACTGTGCCTAGCACATAGTAAATACAATATTTACTGGATGAAAGAATTATAATTTAAGATACCAGTTTTCATGTACTCAATTAGCAAGAATATTTTTAAATGACAGCACTGAGTGTTGGCAAGGCTTGGAAAAATAGGCAAAGTTAATAGTAAATTTTGTTCTGGGTGACAGTTTTGCAATGTCAATCAGAAATTCTAAAAATGGACACATCCTTTAACATAGCAGTATTACTTCCAGTATTATTTGTATCCTAAAGAAATTGTCAAGGATGTTCAAAGAGAACAAAGAGGTTCAGTTTCAAAAATGTTCATCAATACATTATTTATACCGTGAAAAGTTTGGAACAATTTTATTATCCAACAGATGGAGAGTGGCTAAATAAACTAAGATGTATCTACACATTGAAATATGACTGAGAATTAAAAATAACGTTGAAGATGCATACTTAAAGACATGAAAAGATATCCACAATCTAGGACAGTGTAAAAAGAAAGCAGGTTAAAAAACCATATGTCTAATATAATTTCCTTTCTGTAAATAAATAAAGAGCCATAGAAAAATGACTCAAGGAAAAACAGCAATGTGACAACAGGTGTTATTTTTAGGTGGTGGGATTATGGGTGATTTTTGTATCCTTATTTTTGCTTATCTGCATTTTGTGGAAAACAGTACACACCCATTTTATTGGGTTGGCCAAAAGGTTCATTCGGTTTTTCCATGAGATGGCCCTAGTAGGGCTTAGTTGTCTTTAACTTCATTCGAAACAACTTTGTTAGATTGTATTGTGATAGCTGTCATATCAGTGTGCATTTAAAAAAAAGCTTATCAAAATTGGTGAATTTTTGTGTAGCCATTTTAATATTGAAGATGGAAGAAAAAAGCAACATTCTCAGCATATTATGCTTTATTATCTCAAGAAAGGTAAAAATGCAACTGAATTGCAAGAAAAGGTTTCTTCAGTATATGGAGAAGGTGCTGTGACTGACTGAACATGCCAAAAGTGGTTTGCGTTTTGTGCTGGAGATTTCTCGGTGGATGTTGCTCCACGGTCGGCAGACCAGTTGAAGTTGACAGCGATCAAATTGAGACACTGAGAACAATCAGTGTTATATACCATGAGGGAGATAGCTGACATACTCAAAATGTCCAAATCAATCGTTGAAAATCATTTGCACCAGCTTGGTTATGTGAATCGCTTTGATGTTTGGGTTCCACATAGGCAAACAAAACCTTCTTAAACATATTTCCACGTGTGATTCTCTACTGAAACGTAATGAGAAGGTTCTGTTTTTAAAACAAATTGTGACAGGTGATGAAAGGTGGATACTGTACAATAATGTGGAACAGAAAAGATTGTGGGGCAAACTAAATGAACCACTACCAACCACACCAAAGGCCAGTCTTCATCCAAAGAAGGTGATGTTGTGTATATAGTGGGATTGGAAGGGAGTTCTCTATTATGAGCTCCTTCTGGAAAACCAAATGATTAATTCCAGCAAGTGTTGCTCCCAATTAGGCCAAATGAAAGTAGCTCTTGACAAAAAGCATCCAGAATTAGTCAACAGAAAATGTATAATCTTCCATCAAGATAACACAAGGCTGCATGTTTCTTTGATGACCAGGATAAAACTGTTACAGCTTGGCTGTGAAGTTCTGATTCATTAGCCATATTCACCACACATTGCACCTTCGGATTTTCATTTATTTCGGTCTTTACAAAATTCTCTTAATGGCAAAAAAATTCAGTTCCATGGAAGACTGTAAAAGGCACCTGGAACAGTTCTTTGCTCAAAAAGATAAAAAGTTTTGGGAAGATAGAATTATGAAGTTGCCTGAAAAATGGCAGAAGGTGGTGGAACAAAACAGTGAATACATTGTTCAATAAAGTTCTTGGTGAAAATGAAAAATGTGACTTTTATTTTTACTTAAAAATTGATAGAACCTTTTGGCCAACCCAATATAATAAGAAAATTGAGATAGTAAAAAAGGAGGTCACACTTAAGTTCCTGTAATGATATTTTACAGATTCAAAGAAAGTCTGTTATTACAGGTAAGAAAACAGTTTTTCCAGTGACTTTCTATAATTTCTATAATATTCATCTTCTGTTTTGTTTTGTGACTAGAAATTAAAGAATATATTTAGAAACTAGCAGTGAATAGATTGAATAAAAACTGCAACTACCTGTATAAATACCAGAAATATAAAAACAAAACATGTTCATTCCAAGAAACAAGTATCATTTAAAGTGTACCATTTAAGGGGAAATATGCTGTTTATTTGTCATCTTAATTTTAAAACTAAGGACTTAATTATATCTTAAATATTTTGAAAAATAATTATATAAGAATCATCTTCTTGGACTTAATATTTACATAAGTACTATTATGTTCTCTAGAAGAAATGGTTCCAATGCATGTAAAACTTTTTAAGTGCTTATTAAATTATTTTGTTTATGAGGTAGTGTTTAAATGATTTCAGTCATGTCCCACTGACTTAATTTTTCATTCATAGTAATAAATTAAAATCAAACTTTATCACACCACACTGCATTGGCTTATTGAGTTTATTTAACTTCACAGTTTCATGTAAGAGTTTAATGGAATAAACAAAAGCAAATAACTTCTGAAGTATCTTTGGAACATTGTGGTTAAGTCTCAAGCTGGAAAGAACACTAGTAGTGTGACCATCAGCTGTCATAAAAATCACATAACAAAAGCTTTATAAAAAAGCAGCTTATTTATTTTAAGATGACAATAAATTGTTCGGAAACAGAGGCAGTAAAACCACTTATTCTGAAACCTGGAAAACATTTAAGAGTTTGAAATACTTGGCTAAAGCTTGGCTCATTTCTGTTTAATTTGTGTTATCCGATTTTAATGGGGGAAATTATATTTTTTCAAACTAACCATAATTAATATTGCAGTTTTTTGTGTCCAACATTTGGTTATTATATAATCTTATGTTCTGGCTATTTGAAATGATATCTTTTGAGAATTAGATCATTAGACTGTGAAGAAATATTAAAAGTCTTGGGTTTTGGAACTAGCGCTGGAAATAGTTCATCAGTTTATTTTTCCTGAAAAAAATTCAACATTAGGTCTAACAGATTTATTTTCAGGCCAACTGTTTATGATTTTTATAACAATATAACACCTGGTTTTTTCCTACTTCTTAATTTTTTAAGAGGTATAACAATGAACTAATTTTTAAAAATGAAATATGCATTATTTGAAATAAATCACGAGAGCTATTCAAATAAGCCTTGAAAAATATTCTGTTTAATAAACAAGAAGGAAATGCCCACTTTATTATGCAAAATAGAAATTATTTAGTTATGTTTTCACAATAATAATAAGCATTGTTCATCTACATAGATTTCTTAACAGTGTGTATAAAAAATGTTTTGTAGACTTTTTGATTAAAACAAAATACACAGTGTGTGTCATTAGGCATTTATCTTTCAAAAAGGAAAGTACTACCTTGCATAATATGAGCTATTACCTCCAGATAGCAACATGTTCTCAAATAGGTAGATTTATTAATTCTAAACCAAATATTTTATTGAAACAATTATAAGCAGATGAACAGAGAGCATCATATACGCACCACACACAAGCACTCCAATCTTCATAGAAATGGATGAGCAGTTACACTCAATTGTTGCAAGTATACAAAAGGCAAAAATTTATCACAAATAGGCAATAGCAATGTAGGGTGTCTTCATTGAGAGCTAGAGATACAATTTGGATCTCAGAAGGATAAGAAATGTGAATGAACATAATGGCACATTGGTTAATTGTAGGGTAGAAAAGATGATAGAAATAAAAGTTATCTTTGCAGTTAGTATTTTTGATAAGGTGGTCTTTATGCACTCAGTAGTGCTGAAGGGAAGACAGGAGAGATTAGGAGGGGATGACAGAGGCCATTTCTTGGTGTGGGGATTACAGATGGTATAGGTCTTTGATCTATGTTTACATATTTGTTTGGGACATATAATGTATATTTTATACTCTGTCAAAGAAGTATCTTTATAGTGGAAATGAGCATTAAATTTAGAGGGTCAGGACTAAGAGTAGCAATATTTCTTTCATATGGGGCTGAAGAAATAAGAAATTTAGGAAAGCATCTCTTTAGCTGATTTGCCCATCTCTTGTCCTTGCTACTTATTTTAAAACTGCTATTGCCCAGGATATATAGTTTGTGTTTAGGAAGGGAGAAATTGGGAGGTCAGGATTGACATATATACACCACTGATACTATGTATAAAATAGATAACTAATGAAAACATACTGTGTAGCACAGGGAACTCTGCTTAATGCACCGTGGTGACCTAAATAGGAAGGAAGTCCATAAAAGATGGGATATATGTATACATATAGCTGATTCATTTTGCTGTACAGTAGAAACTAACACAACATTGTAAAACAACTATACTCAAAAATTAATTAAAAAGAAATTTTCAGAATGCCTAAAGCTTAATTATCTGGTTAAGGGAGGCAAAATTATCCATATGATGTGAACTCAGTCTAGGAATTCTCACTTAGTTTTCATTAAAAATTGAGAATGAAATATGTGCCTGGCATTATGCTAGGTGCTAGCACAACAGGCAGAATTATGTTAACTTGTTTTAACCAAACTAAATGCAATTTAGGCATCTTTGCAGATTTCAGAGTTCTGTTGACCAGCTGGAAACACTGCTTTCCAGAAAAGGAATTATGCTTAAAATTAACTAGTATATTGCTTCCCTGGAAGGAGAATACCATGATCCTTACCTCTGATAATATGCCATTTCAGATATTGTATAGATGTCAGAGAAAGCACAGAAAAGAGGAAAAAGAAAGAACTTGTAGTTGGTATCAGACAAAGAGAACAACAGACCATTATCTGATCATCCCACCTGTCGACTAGATATTCCCAGTTGAGCTGAATCCAATTCCAGGCCATAGTCTTCCCATAGCTGTTATATGAGATGTATCGAATGACTGTAAACACATCCTGAGTTTTAATAAGGTTTGAGTCCTTGAGCAAATCCAAATACCTAAGAGAAGCCAAACACAAAAACAATTCAAAATGAACCTTTAGTGTTCACCCTTAGCTAAATTCCAACAGAACATAGCTTTCATTCCAGTAATTCAATTCTTGAGTCACCAACTGACAGAGTTAATTATATAAGACATATGATTAAACACAATTTACTATTTTCTAAAATATTTAACTAGTTTTAAAGAACAACCTCTGATTTTGAGGACTAGTGAAATGTAAACTATAGGAACATTTAAATTGTTTTGGAAGTACTAAAAACAATTAAAAAACACAATTTTGGGACTTCCCTGATGGTGCAGTGGTTAAGACTCCATGCTCCCAATGCAGGGGGCCCGGGTTGATCCCTGGTCAGGGAACTAGATCCCACATGCATGCTGCAACTAAGAGTTCACGTGCTGCAACTAAGGAGCTTATGAATTGCAACTAAGGAGCCACCTGCTGTAACTAAGACCTGGCACAACCAAATAAATAAATAAATATTTTTTTAAAACCCCACAATTTTAACTATTAAAAATAGAAGCACTTCATCCATTTACCTCTTATTCCGTTAAACTAAAAAAAAGGAACCAGTAAATTAAAGTCTTTATATTCTTATTTTACATAGGGTTACAGTTAAATCTTATTTGCGCTTCCCTAGATAGTGAAAAACAACTTTCTAATGTAACCTGTATGGTTAGACTAGTTGGCTATAATTATATTATAATGCAAATAAGTCCAAGATAAATTAAGTGACTAAATCAATAGGTTTTTTATTAAATTTATGCCATGGCTGTACTCAGAGGGAATATCTGAACATGCTCTAGTAAACTTCCAGAAACTGCACTGGAGTGGTGGGCTCCTGAATTTTGTACAATTTATCTTTTATCCTCTAGTTCACAAGAGTAAGGCATCTAAGTACTTAATAATTTTCTCGTCATATACAATTAGCACAATGCCATCAAAGTATTGAATCAATATGATGTTTTTTGTGGAATGTCAAGATGATCAAGTTCTTGATAAATTACCTTAGAGCAGAGAGGAGGAGAATTCACATAGAGCCCTGAGGTGAAATAGGGAAAGTGTGTTGTTGGCCCTGCTAAGTAAAAGGAAACTGTTTCTGGTAGTCCTTACGAATTGGTTATTGCATTGTAATTCACTATTTATATTCTTCCTCTCCCAGGAACCTATAAGTTTCTCAAGGATAGATATCATTCTTGGTCATTTTTATTCCCATAATCTATATACCTATACATAGAAAGGACATCATTAAGTCTTGGTTAAATGAATGAAGTAAATAACTCAGAAACCGTAACTAAGCAAAAACTGAAAAAGGCAGAAGCTAGTTGATTTGGGACATAGGTGTGGAGTGGGAGAACATTCATAGGTGGGCTTCAGGCAGTCTTTGTACCTTCTGAGGGGAATATAAATACCTTTTGTGTGTGTGTCTATGCATGTTGTGGCAGACACTCCTCTGCTGACAGAGACCAATTTTGTTCTGGGCTTGGATCAAGGTATCCTTGATTCTAGAGAAGGTAAACTGCTACCCATCCTTAGAGTATCATGATTGGCCCAAATCAGCCAAAGGAATTCAAGTTCATTCTAGTCAACAAATGATCAAGTGATATATTCAGAGTATAACCCAGAAGGATCAAGGGTGACTAGTTCTAGATTATGAGGGGAAGTAGAGATAATTGACCACATCATAAAACACAGAGCCTTGTGAGGAGGAGCTCTTTTGCTCCTGTCCTTCTTCCATTGAACATATTTGTGTGAAGGCAAAATGCTTGGAGCTCTGGAAGTCATAAGATTTCCAACATATTGAGGATGGCAGAAAAAAAGAGAAAGAGCCGAGGTCTTGGATGAAAACGTGGAACCACTATGCACAACTGTAAACTAGCTATGTCCAGAATTTTTTATATGAGATTACATGTCTTTATTTTTTAAGCCACTCCTAAATGGTTATTTTGTTTTTTTGCCAGGAAGATAATTATTTACTAGATTTTCTTGGAAACATATCATCCTTTAATTAGCATTTTAAAGACTGTGACATATAAACTATCAAGTACCATTCACATGATTTTTTAAAAAGTTCCAATTTACCTTGACAAAAGAGTAACATCCTTCACTGATGCTAATCCATACAGTAGCTTTTCCTTTTCTTGAGCTAATGAAGTTTTCTGGTATTGCTCAAGAGTGTAGTTCCATGAAGTCTCATTGCCAGAGTTCTGCATTCCATACCGATATACCAGAAGCCTGAGATTTACAGGAAGACTAGAAGAAGAAACAGTGTTTCAGAGATTTTAATTCCTCACTTCTCAGTTTAAAGTCTTCCAGAAATGAAAACATGATGAACAGTCACCTTACGGTCCCAGTTAGCCACTCCTGAAATAACTGGGAAGCATTGTTCAAGGCATCACTGTCTCCCATCTTGCACGCGAACCCTAATACAGAGGCACGGAGTAATCTAAGAAAACAAACACACACAGAGCTGGGGCCTTGAGCACTTTTCAGCATGTCTTAACATACACAAACAAATATTAAATGAATATTAATTTTTAAAAAGGTAAAAAATAACTTTATGAGGTGGTCTCCATAATCGTTCCATCCCAGAGAATCTGCAATGGGCTTCACTTGATCTCGGAAGTATTTCTGAAATAAAAGGACCATGCACAATGAATAATAATTTAGCAGTAGTCTCACGTTTATTATAATCTTTAGTTCCCTGTGGTAATCTTTTCGCTTACTAATTCAGAGAACTTTGGGCTTGTCCTAGGAAAGGGGTGTATTCAAGTTTTTATCACATTGCACTTTTACTTCAGCCTTGATCATAAGAACATCCTGGATCACTCTCTAATATTTTACAGAACTTTGGGTAAGCCCCTTAAAACCAGCACTTCTTAGTTAACATTTGTAATAAATAGAATAACACCTGACATACTGTGCTAAGCAAAATTGCTCAAGCATTGATGAAATAAAAACTAATATTTGTAATATTGCCTTAGGATTTACAAAGGATATTTATGTGATTCTCACTATCCTATTACCATAGGCAGCCAAGAACTGACATTCCTATTGTACAAAGGAAACAAAGACTCACAAATGTGAAAACATTTGTCCAAGTTCTTTCATAGAGTGGAAGAGCTAGAGCTTGGAATCCAGAATTTGTTTAAAATTACAAGTGTCCTGCCAAAGTGCTACAGAAATCACAAAGCCAAGAAAAGTATTTAGAATGACTATCTTATAATAAAATCTCAATGTGGAAATAGCAGTAAGAATAAGGAAAATGATGTCATATTTTGATGAGAATAAATTCATTTTAACATAGATAAATCCATTAAAAATAGGATCTAGTTTGTATCTATGGTTTAAAAAATGTTTATTTAAAATAAAATATTAACTATTGTATTCCTTCTAACACTAAAATACACCTTTAAGTGGTTTACTGAACCAGAAATACTGATATATTTCAAGTTGAAAAAAAAGAGCTTCTCTCCGATTTGATTAGTTAAGTCATTATAATTTCCTTTGATTTCACTTGGTAGGCAAGATATACTTTTGTGTTTCCCAGGAGCTCCTTCTCTCAGAAATCTTCCTTTTCTGCTAATGGCTAAATGTGTACTTTCATAAGATATAGCATTAGCATTACCTCAATCATAGGGTATAGCTCTTTATCATCTTCAAACATGCTAATAATATAGGTTACAGCTGAAATGACTCTCTGCCATGGTAAAAATTCCTCTTCCATTTTGAGATACTTGGTCAAGTTCAGAGCCTCCTTATAATTTAGAAGTTGAGCTCTAAGAAAGAAAGAAAAAAAAAAGTCCACGGTAAATTAAAAACCATAGACTAGTTTCCTTTGACTGAAAGTACTAATATGGGGATCATACACTTCAATGTTAATGAGAATCCTTCCATTAAACAATTAAGAAAATGCATTACTGTTAAGGCCCAATCAAAGAGTTTTGTTCACATTGATGTGTTAGTGCTTTCACATGTTCAGTAATAAAGGGGGAGACAGAACATTAAGGTGTGCATTTGAAAACCTGCTATGGCAGAATTTTAGATAACACAAAAGCCATTTAGGTGCACAGTTAATTTTGACAAATAGAAACTTTTAAATTTTAGGTTCACAACTGATTGTAATATACAAATGCACCATTATAAATGTATCTTATTGAATTTTTTTACATTTGATATGAATAGGAAATGTAACATTACTCGTGAATCATGAATGCTTAAAACATTCCACTTGAACTTATATCTCCCATTAAAACGTCTCCTTTTTTATACATTTCCCAATAATATTCATAAATAAAAATGGATGTCATTCCTCAAAAAAATGTGAAGTTACTATTGGCATTTCAAAGTTTAAAAAGTTCGATTTCTTTCTCCTTGGAAAAGTTTCTAGAACCTTTTGAAATAATATTCTCAGAAATCTGTTATGCCTCAAATTTTAGCCTAGGTTTTGGAAATGGGAATCCTGTCTTTCCAAATTTTTACATTTTGAAAGTTTAAATTAAAGAATAAACTTTATATTATTGAGTAAGTAATACTGATGCATCGAGTGCTAGTATGTTTGAGATCATTTTTTTGGTGAATGATGAACAATGTAATCATACCTTGATTTCTCCCCTGAGAGTTGATAAGAAGATACGCTGGTATTGGAGAGCTAGATAGGAATAAACACTTTTGGCATCATATGATTTGTACTAATGTGATATGATACAGAGTTTGTTTTCAGTTCAGAGAGCTGATTTCTCCTATTTTCTCAGTTCCTGATCTTCACAGTCCTTCTCAAAGAAGCTCAGGATAAACATAGTGTCTTATCAAACATGGTGTTTGAATGGGACATTAGAAATGGTTGAGAGAGGTGGTTAGGTGGATAGAACTGACCCCATCTCTTGTTCTTCAGCCTTCAGATGGTATGGAGACTTTTTTTTTTTTAATTGGCTGCATTGGGTCTTTGTTGCTGCATGTGGGCTTTCTGTAGTTGCAGAGAGCAGGGGCTACTCTTCATTGCAGTGGGCCGGCTTCTTACTCTGGTGGCTTCTCTTGTTGCAGAGCACGGGCTCTAAGTGTGTGGGCTTCAGTAGTTGTGGCACGTAGGCTCAATAGTTGTGGCTCGCGGGCTCTAGAGTGCAGGCTCAGTAGTTGTGGTGCACGAGCTTAGTTGCTCTGCGGCACGTGGGATCTTCCTGGACCAGGGCTCGAACCCATGTCTCCTGCATTGACAGGTGGATTCTTAACCACCAGGGAAGCCCAGTATGGTGACTTTTGAAAACTTCCCTTATGTCTGGTCTCTTGATGTTTACGTACTAATTAAATTCAGATTTCTGGCTTAAAACAGTCTCCTTGCAATCAGCTGGATCCCTTTTGGGGTTTTTCCCCATTCCCCTACTTCTCCCTTCTTTAAAAGGCAGTCCTCGATAGGGTGGAAAAAGTTGCATTTCTAGCCCTGTGTTGTGCTCTGGTCAGCTCTGTGAGCGCCTGTAAAATGGTAAATCTGGTGTACCTAGAGGTCTGTATCTTGGCATGGCTGATGTTCACTTTGTGGTCTTGATTTGCTAACCCGGCCCTCACCTTGGATATCACTGGAGCCAGTGCACCTTGAAGCCTGACTGAAAGTCTGTTTGGATCATTAGCTTAGGTTGCCTTTGAAGCCATCCTCTCTGCCATTCTTCCCTCGCCTGGGAACTTCAGCCCCCTCCTGTGTGCTTGCTGGCCAGCACTGTCTGCTTTCCCTTGTGCTGTTCCTCACCCACTCTCTTTGGCACACAGTGGGTGCAGGGTGCCATATAAGCTATTGAAAAGGTAAAAAATCTACTGTAACAGGTAGACAAAAAAAGGATTCTTTCTGTCTCAGTTTTGGCAAGGCCTCTAAACCGAGCCCCTTGGCCTCCAAAGTAAGTGGCAAGCCCATCAAATCAGGACTGGCATGGTCAAGAACAAGTTTTTGTGACCCTTAGCTCACAGACCATTACCAGCCTGCGAAGGAGATTGAAGTGGCTAAGGGGGAGAGGGAGACATTTTAGAAGAGGGTTTTTGGAGGATTCCATCTGTGGACTGTGAATGCTCTCCTCCCACAGGGGACAGGTGGGTATAGGATGCTTTTCCCCTCACGTGAAGCCTATAAAAGAAGCTTTAATGGAACCACTTGAAGAGTTTTATCTGTGTACTCTGGAGCTTGGGGGCACAGTGGCCTGGTGTCTGATACCCCAAAACATCTAAAGGATGAGAGACCATGGTTGCTACTGCTCTGACAACAGAGTGAAGAGATAGGACTGCATGAGGTGGCCAATCCTTCCAGACTTTGTCAGGGGAAAGGGTATGTGAATACTTCCTATAAACCAGATGTGGCTCAGAGGTTTTCACTTCCTCAGCTCAAGGAACTGCAGGAGAAAGACCCTTGGCCATGGAATGGGTGTGGATGGCACATATTCCGTGAAAGCACCACACAAGGAAAAGAATCAGTGCTAAACATCTACAAAGTTCAGAGAGAACCAAAAGTAGACCGCATGTCAGGATCTTTCTTTCCTTTATCTGCCTTCCTTCTGCTCTCCTTCCCTTAATACTCTGAGGGGATCAGAGGCAGCGTGGTGAGAAGTAGAAGTTCCACGCAGAAAAAAGGAGAAGAAATCAAGCACCTTGTTCCCATTGCGGGGGGCTGGCCTGAAACTAGCCTGAGATGGGGGCTAGGGGAAACTTTAATTGAAGTTGAAAACTTGAGGCTTTTACTGGGCAGGGCATATAGTTGAACTGAGTCTGTAATGGGGACTCAGAAGTGACTGGGTGAATTTTTACTCCTTATCTTCAAAAAATATGCCCAGCTGGATATCCCATTCAGGGCGGTAAGCGTACTAGCGCCTCAGATTTGGGGGCAGGGAAATCAAGAATATATTTATTTTTAAATCTGCCCTTTTAGTCTTGCTGATGAAACAATAGTTACATTTTTTTTTTTTGAGTAGAACTGTGTAAATTCTAATCTAACCACATGTACTTACCTTTCTAACTACCCATTTCTGCTTTTCTCTAAAGTTTCAGAGTGATTTGGACCTAACTCTAACCAACATAGCTGGGGTCTGTTTCTCTTTGAGTCCCTTTTTCCTCATGTGTTGCAGAAGGAAATTGAGTGATAGCTCCATAGCTCAGGCAATATTTCAGGTGATAGCTAAGGTATTTTCTGGATTGGTTGCTATATGATTCTACATGTTTTTTGGCTTTCAAATTTGTTTCACTTTCTTCCTTTCTGAAGCTCTTCAAAATTTTTTGGGGCTTGCAAGGATTCTTCAATATACACAAATCAATCAATGTGATACACCATATTAACAAATTGAAGAATAAAAACCATATGATCATCTCAATAGATGCAGAAAAAATTCAACACCCATTTGTGATAAAAACTCTCCAGAAAGTGGGCATAGATGGAACCTACCTCAACATTATAAAGGCCACTTACGACAAACCCACAGCAAACATCATTCTCAATGGTGAAAAATTGAAAGCATTCCCTCTAAGATCAGGAACAAGACAAGGATGTCCACTCTCGCCACTACTATTCAACATAGTTTTGGAAGTCCTTGCCACAGCAATCAGAGAAGAAAAAGAAATAAAAGGAATCCAAATTGGAAAAGAAGTAAAACTGTCACTGTTTGGAGATGCCATGATATTATACATAGAAAAATCCTAAAGATGCCACCAGAAAACTACTAATCAATGAACTTGGTAAAGTTGCAAGATACAAAATTAACACACAGAGATCTCTTGCATTCCTATACACTAACAACGAAAGATCAGAAAGAGAAATTAAGGAAACAATCCCATTCACCATTGCAACAAAAAGAATAAAATACCTAGGAATGAACCTGCCTAAAGAGGTATAAGACCTGTACCAGAAAACTATAAGACACTCATGAAAGAAATCAAAGACGACACAAACAGATGGAGAGATATACCATGTTCTTGGATTGGAAGAATCAACATTGTGAAAATGACTATACTACCCATAGCCATCTACAGATTCAATGCAATCCCTATCAGATTACCAATGGCATTTTTTACAGAACTGGAACAAACAATCCTAAAATTTGTATGGAGATACAAAAGACCCTGAATAGTCAGAGCAGTCCTGAGGGAAAAAAACGGTGCTGGAGGAAGCAGACTCCCTGGCTTCAAACTATACTACAAAACCACAGTAATCAAGACAATTCAGGACTTCCTAGGTGGCACAGTGGTTAAGAATCCACCTGCCAATGCAGGGGACACGGGTTCGATCCCTGCCCCAGGAAGATACCACAGACACTGAGCAACTAAGCCTGTGTGCCACAATTATTGAGCCCATGTGCTGCAACTACTGAAGCCCACGTGCCTAGAGCCCGTGCTCCACAACAAGAGAAGCCATCACAATGAGGAACCCATGCACCACAATGAAGAGTAGCCCCCACTCGCTGCAACTAGGGAAAGCCTGTGTGCAGCAACAAAGACCCAAAACAGCCAATATAAATTAATTAATTAATTTAAAAAAAAGACAATATGGTACTGGCAGAAAAACAGAGATATAGATCAATGGAACAGGATAGAAAGCCCAGAGATAAACTATGATCAAGTAATCTATGACAAAGGAGGCAAGGATATACAATGGAGAAAAGACAGCCTCTTCAATAAGTGGTGCTGGGAAAACTGGACAGTTACATGTAAAAGAATGAAATTAGAACACTCTCTAACACCATACACAAAAATAAACTCAAAATGGATTAAAGACCTAAATGTAAGGCCAGACACTATAAAACTCTTAGAGGAAAACATAGGAAGAACACTCTTTGGCATAAATCACAGCAAGATCTTTTTTGACCCACCTCCTAGAGTAGTGGAAATAAAAACAAAAAATAAACAAGTGGGACCTAATGAAACTTAAAAGCTTTTGCACAGCGAAGGAAACTATAAGCAAGACGAAAAGACAACCCTCAGAATGGGAGAAAATATTTGCAAACGAATCAACAAAGGATTAATCTCCAAAATATATAAACAGTTCATGCAGCTCAATATTAAGAAAACAAACAACCCAATCAAAAAATGGGCAGAAGACCTAAATAGGCACTTCTCCAAAGAAGATATATAGATGGCCAAGAGGCACATGAAAAACTTCCCAACATCACTAGCTATTAGAGAAATGCAAATCAAAACTACAATGAGGTATCACCTCACACCAGTCAGAATGGGCATCATCAGAAAAATCTACAAACAGTAAATGCTGGAGAGGGTGTGGAGAAAAGGGAACCCTCTTGCACTGTTGGAGGGAATGTAAATTGATACAGCCACTGCGGAGAACAGTATGGAGGTTCCTTGAAAAACTAAAAATACAATTACCATATGACCCAGCAATCCCACTCCTGGGCATATACCCAGAGAACACCATAATTCAAAAAGACACGTGCACTCCAGTGTTCATTGCAGCACTGTTCACCCATAGCCAGGTCATGGAAGCAACCTAAATGTCCATCAGCAGATGAACGGATACAGAAGACATGGTACATACATACAATGGAATATTAGCCATAAAAAGGAACGAAATTGGGACATTTGTAGAGACATGGATGGACCTAGAGACTGTCATACAAAGTGAAGTAAGTCAGAAAGAGAGAAACAAATACCATATATTATTGCATATATGCAGAATCTAGAAAAATGGTACAGATCCACTAGTTTGCAAGACAGAAATAGAGACAGAGATGTAGAGAACAAACATACAGGCACCAAGGGGGGATAGTGGGGGGCGGGAGTTTGGGGTGGAATGAATTGGGAGATTGGGATTGCCATATATACATTACTAATAAGAAAAAAATATCAAATTGTGCACATTAAATATATGCAGTTTACTGTATATCAAAAAAACATAAATAAAATTATAAAAAAAGTTTTTATGGGGCTATGGCCAAGGAGCTGAGCAAATGTGAGAAAGTTGTTCAGTTGTGTGAGTTACCTGCTTTGTACACAGGTCCTCAGAGAAAGCTGTTCAAAGGCTTTCACTTCTTAAAGCAAAAGAACTGTCTGCTTTGTGTTGTGATGGAAATTAAACTATAAAGATATTACAGCTTTGTGTAATTTCTAACAGCCAAGATTATAAGCTTTGGAAACTGTCATGATGTATTCACAGGAGAGTTTTCCTGAAAAAAAAAAAAATACACATGGCCCTATTATGTTTTAAAATGTTTATTTTTTATTTTTTTATTTTTTGGCTGCGCCACACAGCTTTCGGGTTCTTAGTTCCTCGACCAGAGCTTGAACCTGAGCCCTTAGCAGTGAAAGGATGGAGTCCTAACCACTGGATCGCCAGGGAATTCCCTAAAGTGTTGATCATTTTCTTTCACCACTTAATTTACCCAGTCTACACAGTGCCAGGTACAGAGTAGGTGCTCAATAAATATTTATTAAATGAATGATTGCATACCATAGCATAATGAAAATAATTAATCTGTTACATATCCAAGAGATTAAACTTTGAGATTCACCAAAGAGAATCAAGTTGTCTGTCACCTACAAAGGGAATCTAGATTGCAAATTCAGAAGAGCTTTTCTAATGTTTCTTTGCTGCTACTAATCAATGGTGAATGCATTTTGGTCAAGTAATACAATCTGTTGAGCACTTCCTAAAGACCAAACAATGTTTGGTATCCTTTATGTGCATTATTTCATTTATTCCTCACAAGAGTCTTATAAGGCCATCTCCATTTTGCTAATAAGGAAACTAAAGCAGAGACAGGTCAAGAAACTTTCTCGAGGTTATACAGAACCAGGATTTTAATATGGTTTGAGAGCTCTTTTTTTAACCTTATAAATTCCCTCCTTAAAAATGTCACAAGGTTTTCTTATTTCCAGTATGCTATCTAGGGAGTCCGTGTAAAGTAGTTCTCCCATGCCTTTAGTGCTGTTATACTATCCTGCCAGCCATGTATTCAGCTCATATTTAATGAGCATCTACTAGGGGCCAGGCACAGTTAGGAGCTGGGGATAAAATGAATAGGAACATGATCTAGTTGCCTACCTTCATGAAACGTATAGTTTGGTGGGTGAGAGGGATAATTAATAAGCAATGACAATATAATATCGGAAATACAGGGACCCATAAAAGGGACACCCAACCCAGGCAGAGGGGCCACGAGGCTTCCTGAGGAACTAGCGTCTCATTCTCAGTACATTGCTTATGTCTAAAATGAGGCCACCACGAAGCCAGCAAACCAAGTTGGCTGTGTCCCTAATTCCTACAAAAGTGCCAGAAATTCAAAAAAGACTTGTTGAATTACCAGTGTTAGACTACCTGAAAAAAAAAATCTCAAAGGTACTATGGCTACTACTCTTAAATTACCCCAATCTATGTTGATTATTTTTTTCAAAATGTAGGGCTTTTTTCCCTAAGTGTAAGTTACCTTCAGGCCATGAAAAAAAATTCAAGTTTCCTAGACAGTACCTTAATTCTGATCAACCCTACAGCACCATGTCTCATTCTTCTTATCCCAGTGACCCGAATAAGATTTGACAGCTCAAGCCATAAAATCTTACAATGGGCTTGGGCTCACAGAGATGAGTTAATGAAACACATTGTTTGTCTTTTTATTAAATCCAATGACAGTGCACTTTTGAGCATTTGCGAGTGTCACTCCTAATTAGTGCAAGGATTCTGATTAGACAAACCCCACCCAGAGTCAATAGGGTAGGTGAATTTTTGTGTATGTTGAGAGCTGATATCAGTATTTTAGCTATAAGGCTCATATTAGTTTTAAAAAAGAAAGTTATGGAAAAGAATCATGTCAAAAATAGTGGCTTTGGATATTTTAAACTATAAATTAATACTTAAACTTTGTTGTAATTCATTTAGAAAAAGATTTATGACAAGATCCACGGTATTTTAAATGACTGAATCTCATTCCAAAACCCACCTTGCCAAGGCAAAAGCGTCATCAATAATACTTGCACGATCAGCAGAAGAAAAGTCCTGGGAAGAGAAAGAAAACAAGATAAGAAACAAATCTTAAAGCAAAACGTGTTGAAAAATTAATATCATTAAGATGCTGTTCTTAGAAAAAAGATAAAACAATTCACAACCATTGCTACTCTTACCTTGTGGTTGAGGGAAAGACTGGTAGCTATCCATCCCCAGGTTGATACTTCATAATTTACACGATAAAACCCAATATGATCTGGGTTTATTTTGAGAAAAGCGTTTTCACTAGGATTAGCAGAGTTCAAAGTGATTCCTGTGGTAGTAAATAAACACTAATGAGAAACATGTTTGCACATACTGTAAACACAGAGAAATTAGACCCAGAGGGTAAAAGAAAAGAAAAGAAATATTAGCTCAAGGAGTCAAGTTTGATTTGGATCCAGAGCCCCAAAGCCTAATTCTTATTTAGTTGCCTAACTTTAACATGTCACTGTAATGCATGAGCTGAAAAAGCAATAAGTAATGTAAATAAGTGTCCTATAATTTGTGACATTATTTCTTACTGGCAGAAGCTTGTCACATGGGTAAAATAATTTTGTGCTTGTCAATCCTTCGATAAATAAAAAAACAATGCTTAAAGACAGAGAGGTCCATGCCCTTTGGGGGTAATCCATATATTCTTAATCATGACGGATTAATTACAAAAGAACATTCACTGGAGCCTGGGGAAGGGATAAAAATGTAAACATTTAAAAAGAATACTTTGTTTTTTAGAATCAACATTCAAATTGATGGAAATGGTGATTGCTAAGCAGAACAATGATTTGAGGGTCAGTAACGCTTTTAAAATGTCAAGAAGGTTTGCAATAGGACTAAAATCCAAATACAAAATTCTTGATTTTGTAGTTCATTTCATACTCGTTCTCCCAATTTTATTTATCTTTGTAAAGTCTTCTACTTCGGTATTTCAATTGTTTACATCAATATTTTTTCATCAGTGGATTTACCAAATTAACTTTCTTTCTAAAGTAGCATTCAGAATTTACATAGGGCTCTAGGATGTAGATTTGGGAGGCTTAACATTGAAGGAACAAAGATTTATGTTTTAAATAAAAACTACTCACTTAAAATAATAGCTATGCTCTGATATGACCAGTGTTTGTTAGCATTACTCCTATACTTTTTGACTCGTATACTCTTTTGTGTGGACAATATGCAATTTAAAAAATGATGTGGGAATACTTAGTATATTTAAATAATTTCAAATAGTTTAATGTAGTGATAATGTGGGATGTGATATTGGAAAATAGGAGATGAGGCTGGAAGTAAAAGTGGGGCTTCAGTGTGAAGAGCCACATGCTATGTTAAGAGTCCATCTTCTGAGAGATGGTAAGAATAGAGAAGATTTTTAAGCAGGGAAATTGCATGCTCAAGCCTGTGTCTGGAAAGATAATTTTGATGGTGGTATGGGGAGGAGATATTGGAAGGAGATTCTAGAGTCTACTTTAATAATCTAGGGCAAGAGAGAATGAGGGCTTACACTAATGTGGAGCTGATGAAAATAGGTGATGTATTCAAGAGACACATCACCGGTAAAATCAACACCATCCTTTTTCTGACTTGATGTGGACAGTTAGAGGAGGGGAAAATAGCTTGCATTATTGGATGAATAATGGTGTTGCCATTACAGAATAGAGGAAGATGAATCAGTTTGGGAGGAAAGATGATTTAAATTTTGGAAGTGTTCACAAGGTTTGGAAGATATCCAGGACACAGTAGTTTTTCATAATATATGAGTAAACTCTTCAACAAGACAATAAGTTTCTTTAGGAACGTTCAGAGTAGGTTCTTGACAAATTGTAAACCTTTACCTCACTCATGTAGTATTTATCTTTCTTTGTCATTCTCCCATGGACAGGTTGTTGAAAGGAAGCTAATCTTTTGGCATCCATATACTTTGAATGTTTGCATCAGGAGGAGAGCCTCTTGCTAAGCACAGAGCCATATGTTACAGAAGAAAGAGCATGAACTTTCGAGTCTGACAGATCTGGGATAAAATCATTGCTCTATGACTTACTAGCTGTGTGATCTTGGCCAAATCACTTGACCTCTCTGTGTCTCAGTTCACCATGAAGGAAATAGGGATAAAAATCCCTCACAGGACTGTTGTGAAGATTAAATAAGATAACATAGGTAAAGTGTTGGTCACATAGTTATGTGTCCAACAGATGGTAGCTATCCCCATTATTATGAAAGGGGATATGCTGCTAGTTCTATAAATAGCAAAGCAAATATAAATAACATTGAGAAGTTCCTGGCAATCCATCTAAATACTGCAGTATTTGAGTGTGCTTTATATATACCTAGTTAAGCCTGTCTAGAGTTACTGTGATTTTTCTCACTTTATAGATGAGGAAGCTGAGATCCAGGAAGTCGGTAGTTACCAGACTTTCCAAGTTCATGCTACTCTCGGAACAGTTGTCAACAACAAAATACTGTTGGGTTGTTTAGTTACATAATGAAGTAAGTAAGACTAAAATATTGATGCCTACTCCAGGTGGTATATAGAAGTAAGGGTGCATGTTTCATTCTGTTTCTCCAATTACTATTAAGATTTTTCTGATTATAGCAGTAGTATGTGTTCTTTATAGCTCCAAATATGTATTTGGAAAATACAAAAAGAGTATTATGAAGAATGCAAAAATTACCCGCCACCAGTTGACATGTTTTTATCACGTGTGTGTGTATGTGTCTTCCATATATATGTACATACGAACACACAATACACGTGATGGAAACTTACTGTGTTTTATTAATCCTTTTCCTTTGAAATTATATTGTAAACACTGCAGTTTCATTTTCTATATATGAAGATGTAAAAGTAAAGGCCACATAGTACTCTATCATTCAATTTATAAATTGTTTTGTGCTGCTTCTTGCTAGTTTTACATATAAAAGTGATGAATGAGTTCTTTCTGGGTAGGGGCTTTTTCTAGAAAAATTTTTTCCTTCTATTATTTGTCTGATAATTATCTTTTCAAAATTTCATCCAAAGGCTAGTTTCAACTCAGATTTCAATAGCAAAGCGTGTATAATAGTTCTTTAATAGACTATATAAATAATTATAACAAACTTCAGTCAACTTAAACAGCTTGTAATAGCCTGAAATTTCTAGAGAAGGAAACATTTTTCTTTGGTGACATAAATACTGTGTTACATCGATCCTTTAAGCAAATTATTTTTCTGTGTAAAATGACAGTTTATATCTATCTTATTAAATTTGTGTATCACTTAATAGTAAAACAGTGAAATATACAAGAGGAGTATTTTTTGACTAATGACACAAATTACATTTGGAAGCCTAAAAATTTCAAGTAGGATGCACTGTCCTAATTTGGGGGGACTTCCCTAGTGGTCTAGTGATTAAGACTTTGCCTTCCAGTGCAGGGGGTGCGGATTCAATCCCTGGTCGGGGAGCTAAGATCCCACATGCCTCATGGCCAAAAAATCAAAACATAAAACAGAAGCAATATTATAACAAATTCAATAAAGACTTTAGAAATGGTCCACATCAAAAAAAAATCTTAAAAAAAAAAATTCCATTAGTATTCTGAATAGTTACAGTTGGGAAAAAAAAAGAATTTGAGGTCAAGAAGAAAAGTTCAATCTCTGAAATGAAGACTAACATGGTCCATTATAAAAATGGATTGGTTATCCATTTGTGACAATGTTTTCAACAAATCATTTATTCAAGGAAATATTAATCATTGTGTTAGTAATAATTATAGAGTTCCATCTAAATCTCAGCAGGTAGCCTAGAGAATCTCCCTGAATAGAAAGATGGAGGATTAATATGTAATGTATAATAAGCAGGAATCGGGAAAAAATGCAACGTGACTACCATGATGAAGGATTATCATAGGCAATGGTTTTGGCGATTGGGAACAAATAATTGCAAAGGAGAGTTGGATAGTGAAGATCTGTTGATGTGTCCCTAGTCTGTCTAGGGAAGCAGGTGCCCAACTTAGCTGGTACATGTGTCCAGATCATTTGACAGATCTACTCTTATAGAGAACAGTGTACACGGGGAAACCTGTTGGTTGTTTACCACACTGTTCCCTTTTCCTCCTGGGTGCACAGCTAGACTATATTTCTCAGCCTCCCTTGCAGTTAGGTGGCAACATATGATTGACACCGAGACATAAACTGTGGGCAGAAATAATAGATGCGCTTCTAGGTCTGGTGCCTCCAATTATCTTCCTCTGTCTTCTGATCAGATGCAAAAGATCCAGCAGAGAAGTCCAAGATTGGGTTGGGGGGGAGGGAGGAGGTGGAGCCATAAGAAAGAAAAAGACAGGAATTCTAAGTCATTGTCTGAGAGTGAGCTACCTAGGAGAGATGGCGGGTCAGGAGCACCTCCACTGGACTGAGCATGAATAAGATGTTTTTATTGCATTGAACCACTACTGATAGCCTCGAAATGCAATAATTAGACTCACCTGGTTAATGCAATATGCAAAGCTATGACAGCTTGATGACATCTTTAAAATACTTGATATACCTCAACTCTCTCTTTACCCTTATTAAGTAAACTTTCTTCCTGGAAGAGATAGCTAATTAGCTGAAGTGAATATTCTGGTTCATCTTGGCCAGTATGTTTTATTTGTATAAATTAACAAATTGGCATTCTTATATGTATGGTTCATGTCAATAAGTCTTCCAAGACTTGGTTGACTAGAGCTGAATTAAACAAAGGAGAGCTTCTGAATCTGACCAGAGCTGAATTAAACAAAGGAGAGCTTCTGAATCTGCAAAACTGAATCGATAATGATTCAGTCAAATTCAAACATTCCATGAGGCGCAGCTTGGAGGAATGAAGAAAGTTCCCTTTCTCTCTTTCTCTTTCTCTTTCTTCCTCTCCCTCCCTCCCTCTCTCTTTCTGTCTTTGCCATTAAATTCAAAAGTCTATGCCCATCGTTATTTTGATATGAAATATTTAAATATAACTACCATCAAATTTTAGTAATAGCTTATTTATGATAGTCAGAATTTGTTTATCTAAACCATCTAGAATGCATCCTCAATCTGAAAGAGTTATGAAAAGTTGTCACAAAGTCTATTCCACCTCCTATGCCCTAAACTATCTTCTAGACTCTATGTGCTTATGAATCCCAATTTTTAATATTATGTTTTATCAAGATTGGTTGTCTGATATGTGATAATCTACAAGTCTTCTAAATGTTAGAAAGCAGCAGATTAAAAACAAAAAGGTGGTATACTACTAAATGTAGATGCACTGACAATAGCCAAAATAGTAGCTGATGCTAAAGATAGAGGCATTACTATACACAGGCAATCTCTAGAAGCACAGCAGTCTGCAGACAAACAAGCCTTCATTAAGCAAGGACTCACTGAACCCTCAGTAAGTCTTAGGATATACACAGCACCTTGTTGGGAATAGGGTGAGCAGGAAACAAGGAGTATGATGTGTAGTTCATATCTTCAAAGAGCTTATAATTTACTTAAAAAAGAAAAGACAGAGCATATGAATCTTAAATAACAATGCTGCTGCTTAAAATCTAAGGAATAACACTAATAAGGTTTGATGACACTAATAGCATAAAATATACTCTCAACAATACGAGGAGAGATTATTCAGGGTAGGTTAGAATAGCCAGAGAAGCATCTCAGATGGAGATCCTCTTCTTTTGTTATAAAGTACAAGTTTAGTTATTTTCATGTTTAAAACATTGTATGAAACACAAATGTAAATAAAAGACCTTAGGGAGGGACTTCCCTGGTGGCACATTGGTTAAGAATCCGCCTGCCAATGCAGGGAACGTGGGTTCAAGCCCTGGTCCGGGAGGATCCCACATGCCGCAGAGCAACTAAGCCCGTGCACCACAACTAATGAGCCTGTGCTCTAGAGCCCA
This sequence comes from Hippopotamus amphibius kiboko, assembly GCF_030028045.1. Classification (NCBI taxonomy): domain Eukaryota; kingdom Metazoa; phylum Chordata; class Mammalia; order Artiodactyla; family Hippopotamidae; genus Hippopotamus; species Hippopotamus amphibius. Next base: position 84,174,574 of record NC_080198.1, read on the forward strand.
CTAGCCACAACTACTGAAGCCTGCTCGCCTAGGGTCCGTGCTCTGCAGCTAGAGAAGCCACTACAATGAGAAGCCCAGACGTTGCAACAAAGAGTAACACCCCCCCCACTCCCCCCCCCACCCCCCACCCCCGCCCAGCTAGAGAAAGCCAGGCACTCAACAACAAACCCCCAACGCAGCCAATAAAATTTTAAAAAAAATAAATAAATAAAAGACTTTAGGGGGAAGTCCCACTATTGCCTGGGAAATTTCTAACTGATGAATCACCGAAGAAACTGAGAAGAGGGAGGTGTGGGGCTGGTAACCTGAGCTGGTTGCCCATTCAGTACATTCAGGACGTGTTGTCATCTGTGCTCTGAGCTGAGAGCTGAAGATGTCCCCAAACAGGAAACAGGAACTTATTGCATAGCCTAAAAATGGAGCAGGCACTTTGAAGTGGGAAGAGATGTCTAGTTTGCTTCTGGCTAAGTGACCAGTCATGATTCTGAAGTTGCAGATAAAGATAGGTTTGTCATCAAAGCTTTGTGGATATTAGAGCCACTTCATTCATTCATTCATTCATTCATTCAATAAACAATTACTAGGTACCTGCTGGAGATATGAAACAACCACACAACAACAAAAAATAAGCTCTATTTCTCAAGGAATATTCTACAGGGAGGGGAGAGACAGATAAAGTCAATAGTTACACAGCAAAAAAGGTGTCTTAAATGTAATGACGGAGGGATAGAGGTTGCCCTGAGAGCCCTTTGCTTTCTCACTTTCATACTAGCATTTTCTGCCCGTAGCACTACTTCAATCTACACTTGGTCAATCCTGTCACCCACTTAAACTCCATCTCTAGCCCCGCTAACTCTCAGACTAGGTGTCCCTTTCTTTAGTAATTTTCCTCAACCGCTAAATCTCTGCTGGTGCTTCTCCTGTGAGTGCCTTTGGCTGTCACCACACCAGGCCCTCATGACACGGTATTATATTTGCCTGCTGACTCGTCCGTACCCTCCCTAGACAGTAAGTGCCACGAGGTAAGGATTGTGGGTTTTATTTTTTTTTTCCCTCAGCATTATCTCCACACCTACCCCTGTGTCTGGCCCATAATTTAGTTCTCAGTAAATACTTGTTTGAAAGAATTAATTAATAATTTAATTAATTAAGGACTAAATTCATTATTCAAACATTCTGTCTAATAAGTACATTATATATATAAGAAAAAATGTTTATTGTTAACTCCTGGAATCTATTTTATGAAGCACTAGAATAAGCTTTAGTTATCTGGAATATTTACTTTTATGGAAACCTCCTTTCATGAAAATGCTGGGTAGATTGTGTTAGTGTAGATAAATTATTCATGCTTTTAAACTTGTAAACAACAAATCAAGCAGCTTCCCAGACATTCCTCCAACCCTCAGTTAACCAATGGTGACCAATGGGGAAAACATGTAGTGATATTTAAACCAAATCCACTGAAAACTCCCAAGGGAATCCTAGCCTCATTATGCCTTTTATCGGTGCTATTGCACATTTTTTAAACTGTGGTTTTTTTTCTGTCTTCTCCATTTTCCTTTGGCTTGAGTAATGTGCTTGAGTAAGAAAATGGTCAGAAGACAGATCACAAAAGATAGAGCTTGGTACTCAGACACAAAATTATCCTGTATAAAATACTAAGACAAAATGGCATCGATCTGGGTATTCTAGAAGAATTCAGGAGAAATGCTGACTACATCAATTAAAGTTAGTGTAAACGACCAGGAGAAAGTTTTGTTACAAAGGCAACAGGAAGGGGTCTTACCTCGACTCTAGCAAAGCTGGTAGAGTTTATAATGAAAATTAAAAATCACAAAACTATTTATAATAAAAGTAAAAAAACCCAAAGCTGAAAAAACTGTATTGGGGCCACATATAACCTTGTACACAAATGTTTACAGTAATATTATTCCTAACAGTCAAAGGCAGAAACAATCCACATCCCCATCAACTGAAGAACAGATAAACAAAAGCATTATATCAATATGATGTGAATATAATTTGGCAATAAAAAGGAATGAAGTACTGATACACACTATGACATGGATGAACTTGAAAACATTATGCTAGGTGAAAGAAGCCAACCACAAAATGCTACATATATCATTCCATTTATATGAAATGTCCAAAGTAACCAAATCTATGCAGATAGAAAGTGGATTAGTGGTTGCTTAGCACTGAAGTTATAGGAGAATAGAGAAGTTGATAGCCAAAGGGTATGGAGTTTCTTTTTGAGGTGATTGGAATGCTCTAAAATTGACTGTGTTGATAGTCACACCTACCTGTGAATGTAATAAAAACCACTGGACTGTGCACTTTAAATGGGGGAATTTCATAGTATATGAATTATATCTCAATAAACCTTTTTTCAAAAAAATCTATTGGCATTAGGGTAAAGACTTACTTGCTAGAGGAAATTAGTTACTATTTTAGAATATTTTGCAGAAGCAAATAGGCATATTTAAATTGAGGGTAGGTGATCTACTTTCATCCCTGAGAAGCCATGGGTGAAAGTCCATGCCGAATGCTATTCTGAAACCAAGTCCTCATGGGAAGGGATGAAGAGTCTCGATTGTCTTAGATAAGAAATGACTTTGAAACACAAAACAAGCACAATAGAAAAAGTATAAAAAGCAGAATTCTCCTGGGATGGTTGCTAAAAGCTGCCTTATTATTTTTTCAGCAATCTATAGTAGAGGACAGGTGGTAAAGTCACCTTGTTTTTATATATCTCTAAAATTTTTTAAGAAAGGAAAAGACAAATCAGTGAAGATAGAATACAGAGATACATTTCTAATTGATTTAAATGAGCAGAACAGTCACAGCTGAATTTTAACACAGGCAAGTGCCAAGTCTTTCACTTAGGGAGATGGATGGATGGATAGAGATATAAATAGCACCTTGAGCTACTGGTAACAACTTGACAACTTAGAAAAAATGATTTGGAGTCATTAAAGATTCTGATGTCGTGCTGGTTTGAAAAAATGATAGGTCTGATTTAATGGCAGCATTTTAAGAATCCGACTTGTTACATAACATTTTAAGAAATTCAGTGTCTTATCTCATATTTAAAAAGAAGGAAGGAAGAGAGAAGGAACAAAGCAAGGAAGGAAAAAAAGAAGGGAGGAAAGAGAGGAAAGAAAGGAAGAAAATCGATAGATTGATCTTCCTGTGGGGGGTGTATGGTCCTTCTTTCAATATGGGTATTTAGTATTGCATCAGTCATGGTAAATCATTACAAAGAATTTCTTAAGGTAAAGTTCTCATTAGTATAGGTAAGGATTTTGGCTCATCACTTAATTAAAGAGGTTTCTTTTAGCTGAAATTTGCACACTAAGTTCCAGCTTTATTGTTGTTTCTTTACACTTATATTCACTTAATGTAGCACATTAATTCAAAGAAGAAATAAATCAATTGATGATATTTACCTCCCGTTTCTGACCTATTGTAGAATGTAATATTTGATTTATTATCTTCAGTCCATTTAACTGGAATATTCCATGTGTATCTAAAGATTTTTTAAAAAGAAAAAAATTTAACTTGTATTATTTAGAAAATAAAAACATTTCTGAAGTAAAAATAGACAAGCATAAAAAGCAATAGACAAACATATTTTCCTCATGAGCGATTGTCCAGTGTATAGTATACAGTTAATACAGTTAATGCAATACTCTTGTATAGCAAAGATAGGCTATGTAATTGCTTTCAATTTACGTAAATCTCTAAAATTTGGAACTTTGTATCAAAACTTAGCTGAGGATGAAGAAGATTATTTCAATAAAATGCCTTGAGGCTTTGAAATAAAGATATTGCATAAATATTACACATATAAAATTGAGCATTCACGTACATACTTGCACACACTAATATGCTACAGTTTCTGTCAAGGAATATGATGCAGTTTTAGAATTCAGAAGACAATCTTAAAATGCTGTGAAGGAAATAACACATTTTAGAAATTATGTTGAAAAGACACCACTACCATCATCCCTTAAAGCTTCTCATGCTCTTTAAAAATCTCCTGCTTAGAACCATGTGAACCGTGTGTTGCAAAGAAAAATCACCAGGCAAGCATATTTCAGGAGGTTTTGGTGTTCTTTTTAACTTCTTAAGTATTTTCTCATGGAGCAGGGGGAGGAGGTTAGCTTTGTACTTTGATACAATATATACTTAACGCTTTAGTCTTGAAATCTCATAAAAGAGGTCTTAAGTGTCTTTTTGATTGTTCTCATATCATATCTTACCAGTCAGAAAACACACAAGATCTAGAAAAAAGATGAATCTGTGTTTGGGTTTAGGTTTCAACTCTAAGTTGGCCTTGTTTTTCTTCATCTGTGATCATTTAAGTCCCTAACAGAGAATGGGGGAATGATGTTTCTCCCTTTCAAGATATAATAAAATTTATGTAATTCAGGGAGAATATATATTTGCCATCTATGTGAAAGAAGTAATCCTTTGTTGTATAACTAGTGAAATGTTTTATAGATTGAGCTTTTACTAGCTCTCTTGAAGGATTTTATTGCAGTGGAAATTTCTGGCTATAAGTTTCATAGAACCAATATATAAATTGTTTCTTGAATCCTATAGGAGACATTGTCAGTGCTCCACCCTTATCCCCTTGACTCTCTGTCATTTTTGTACACCCTGGATTCCAATGTGCTTTCCCTGCCAACAGCCAGCACCTGGGTCTCTGTGTCAGAGGACTGCCCTCCGGCTGCCTGAGCAAGGAAAGCCAGAAGTTCCTGGAAATTTACATCCTTGGATGCAGCCCTTAGCCAATGATGGACGGGCATGAAAATGTTCTTTGCCCCATCTGGCAGGGCCACGGTGAAGCACTGTCTGTAGAAATTCCCTGCAGGGTGGTTACCCTGGACAGGACCTGCTTGATGCTGCACCTTTGCTACTTTGATATCCCACTTCCCAATCCCCACCAGCCATTCCTAGACTTCCTAATGAGTCACTTTCACTAGAATGATCACCTCGGGGTCTGATTTTAGCGAAGCCAACCTAAGAACAATCCTCTGTAGCTTCTTGACAAAGAAATAAGCATTTTTTTTAAAGTCACATCTTGCCTACAGATTTCACTCTTTTACTGCTATGCTGATTTCATGTTGCCATGTAGACTAACATTTCATTCCTCCTCACCTTTCCCCAGTGCCAACCTGACCAAAACAACACAGTGTGCAGTGTCTGGATACCCTGTGTGCACAGTCAGAGTTTCACATTTCCACTATCCCCTCTAAGACACAGTCTCTGGGACTAGGCTGTGCCTAAGAGCAGGCACAAGATATACTACTAAGGTCATGTAAAAATATTACTCTGAGGTCTGTAACAGCATCATAAGACAAAAAGGATGAAAAGAGGCTCAACATCACTAATCATTAGAGAAATGCAAGTCAAAGCCACAATGAGGTATCACCTCACACCGGTCAGAATGGCCATCATCAAAAAATCTGAAAACAGTAAATGCTGGAGAGGGTGTGGAGAAAAGGGAACCCTCCTGCACTGTTGGTGGGAATGTAAATTGGTACAGCCACTATGGAAAACAGTATGGAGGTTCCTTAAAAAACTAAAAATAGAACTACCATATGACCCAGCAGTCCCACTCCTGGGCATCTACCCTGAGAAAACCATAATCCAAAAAGAAGCATGTACCACAATGTTCATTGCAGCACTATTTACAACAGCCAGGACATGGAAGCAACATAAATGCCCATCAACAGATGAATGGATAAAGAAGATGTGGTACATATATACAATGGAATATTACTCAGCCATGAAAAGGAATGAAATTGAGTTATTTGTAGTGAGGTGGATGGACCTAGAGTCTTCATATAGAGCGAAGTAAGCCAGAAAGAGAATAACAAATACCATATGCTAACACATATGTATGGAATCTAAAAAAATGGTACTGATGAACCCAGTGACAGGGCAAGAATAAAGATGCAGATGTAGAGAACAGACTTGAGGACACAGGATGGAGGGCAAAGGGGAAGCTGGGATGAAGTGAGAGAATAACATTGACGTATATACACTACCATGACATATACACTACCAAATGTAAAATAGCTGGTGGGAAGCTGCTGCATAACACAAGGAGATCAACTCGATAATGGGTGATGACTTAAAGGATTGAGGTAGGGAGCGTGGGAAGGATTTGTGGGAGGGAGGAGATATGGGGATATATGTATAAATACAGCTGATTCACTTTGTTGTACAGCAAAAACTGGCGCAATAGTGTAAAGGAATTAAATTCCAATAAAGAGCTTAAAACAAGCAAACAAACAAACAAAAGGATAGAGGGTTGAGGCTATATAATTTTATAGTTTTGGAACCACTTACAGGATCTAATCTGAGTAAAATAATAGATTTGAGAGCACAAAATGTCAAGAAATAGAAATTACATAAGTGAAATGATAGTTTTCTATGTGTTATTGAAAATTTAAGAGTATCAGATTTCATTTTTAAAGGCATAATTCACTTTTTTAGTATCTAACAATATGACAGTTTCTGGCAGTATAAATATGGCCAATTTAATTTTCACTAAGGAAACTGACTTTGCCCCAGCATGGCATACCTACTGCCATTCTTTCACCGGTTTACATTGACTGGACTGCTAAAGGCACGTAAACTTGTCCCATAGAGAATTCTCTCTCATGGAGACGTGAAACTGGCACATTTCTAAGCGATGGTTGAGGCCATAGTATAAAAACATTAACTTACACACGTGTGGGCCATTTAGATTATAAAAAGTTTCTGGTCAGTAAGAATTCCCTGATGTTGCAATATTTAAGCAGTGAGAAAAGGGAAGAGGCCATTTAGTTTATAGTGCAACTTAACATTGTCTACCAGATAGGAAGATACCTGAACGGAGAGTAGGTAAGCGCTGGGGTTGGAGAAAAAAACTAATTCCTTTCTGAGGGCATTAGGCATATATTATGATCTAAGTTTTTAATCAAATGGAAAAATAAGGGATATCACTTTTTATATGACATCTTTTTCTCTCTTATTTGTTCAAGAGCCATTACAAATTTTTAAGAAATATCCTCAAGAGAATAGCTGTGTTTTCTAGGTTTATTTTCCTATGCATATATAATTTGTAACTTTTTTTAAAAAAAGGGAACAAATAGGGCTGCCTAGGTGGCGCAGTGGTTAAGAATTCGCCTGCCAATGCAGGGACACAGGTTCGATCCCTGATCCAGGAAGATCCCACATGCCACGGAGCAACTAGGCCCATGTGCCACAACTATTGAACCTGCGCTTGAGCCTGTGAGCCACAACTATTGAGCCCATGTGCTGCAACTACTGAAGCCCATGCGCCTAGAGCCTGTGCACTGCAACAAGAGAAGCCACAGCAAAGAGGAGCCTGTGCACCACAACGAAGAGTAGCCCCCACTCACAGCAACTAAAAGAAAGCCTGCGCACAGCAAAAAAAAAAGACCCAACACAGCCAATAAAATAAATAAATAAATAAATAAATAAATAAAGTAAATTTATTAAAAAGGGAACAAATAGATTGACTTTATGATAAATGATCACTAAAAATCATGCATCTATGAGTCTAAAATTTTTGTAAAGTATCTGAAGTTTGACACTAAAAAAAAATTAGAGAAAAGTGTAAATATTAATATGAGTCCATGTTCTAAATTTTGATGAATGCAATTTAAAGATTTATTGTAACTTTAAAAGTGATTTTAGACCTGTTGATATGTTTAGTTCCATTGGTAATAAAGTTTTTTGTTTGTGTGGAGAGGAATCCATAACCCAGGAGTCATTTTTAAAAATCCAATTCCACAGGTTTAAAAACAGTGTTGGCTGTGTCTTTTTTGGTTTAACAAATCAGTGGATATGAATGAGAGGAGGAAACAGCTACTGTGAGGCTTTCCCAATGGAAGTTTGTTTCTCAAGAAAGAAATATATTTTTAAAATTTTGTATGTGCAAAGACTATTAAATAGCCGTATTAAATATGACCAATCTGATTTGCTAGAACATAAAACAGTAACCATAAAAAAGCAATTTATGGTTAACAGAATGATCACAGAAATTATGTTGATTTATGTAACTGAATTATCACCTGATAACAAGTCAGATCTAAGTTTCAAATCATTCATATATTGTGAACAGGAAAGAGTGAAAAAAAAAAGTTTTCTCCATCATAATCTTTCCTCTCCAAAATAAAGAAGGATATACAGACACTCCCTGACTGATTTCATTGGGTCTAAGAACTGAAATTTCCCTTTGTTTTGGTGTGAACTATTAATTTTCAGAACCTGCATTCCAGCAAGATATCTAGTTTCTCTGAATTTCATTTACTGTGGGAGAGCTGAGTGTCGGAGGTTTCCAGGGGGAGAGGCTGGTAACAGGTTTCAACAAGGTGAGCACCATTGACTTCTGCAGTTCAGGCACCAACCAGTTTCTTAGAAGTAGCTAATTTAATAATTCTGAATGTTCCTTATTCTCGATGCCTTGGACAGAAAATGTTTGGCAATCTGAATTTTTGGAAACACCTGAGTGTGCTGTTCGTGTGACTTAATTCCAAAAGCCCTGAATTGAAAGCCAGAAAATAGGTCTGTTACCTACTGCATGAAGTATGTATCATAAAGTGGGTCTATAAAGATTTTTGAGTTCTCTAGAAATATGGGTATGACCCCTATAGAACAAGATGAGAACAGTATCCTAAGAGGAAATTGTTCTCTGCAAATTCATCCAATTCAGTTCCCTGCACACTGTTTATTCTTCAATTGGAAATTTCAGTTCAACTCAATCTTTGGAACATCTGCTACACACCCCTAGCCCTGGCCACTCTCCTAGTGCAGACCCCATCAACTCCATCATCTCTCAACTGGGTCACTCACTACGGTATCATCCTAACTGGTCTCCCTGCATCCACTCTTGTCGCTTTCTGATCTGTTCTTCATAGTGCAGCCAGAGGGGAACTTTGAAAAATGTAAACGTGATCCTCCCAGTTCTCTCCTTAACCTCTTTTGTTCAAAAGCTTTAACACGGTCTGCATGCCATGCATGCTTCAGTTCTTGGAGCCAGACTGCCTGCATTCTAACTGAGGATCCATAACTTACACTCTGTGCAACCTTGAATAAGTTAATCATTTCCTGCCTAAATTTCTCCATTATAAGTACTTAAAATAGTGCCAGCTACTTAGTAAATGCTCAATAAACATTGTATGTTGTAGGTATAATGCTCCTTTTTAATTTTAGAGCCTTCATACATGTTGTATTTTTTGTTTTGAAAACCCTGGCAGTCATCCCCCGACACCAATTTAAATATCACTTCCCCAAGAAAGAAAGTCTTCTGTAGCTCTTTCTACTCCACCGCACCTCCTGTCCCACAATTAATTCAGGCTCAGCATATCAGTGGACACATGGCAGGAGAAAATAATTACTGTGAAACTTCCAAATGGAAACTTGTTTCTAAAGAGAGAAATATTTAAACAATTTTAATATCCAACAGCTCTAGCAGTATTAAAATGGGCCAATCTAATTTGCTAGAACATGAAACAATAACTATAAAAGAATCAGTTCATAGTTATTAAATACTTCCTGAGACACCTTATTTACACCCTATAATTCTCCTTCCTCATGTTACCCTAACTGCTACTGAATAATTGATCTTGTAATGATTTATTATATGTGACTGTAAAATGAGGTCAATGAGACTATTTGAAAAGAAAGAGGGTGAAGGGTCTTTTCAGTGGAAATCAGGTAATGGAGATTAGAGGCCACCTGGAATGTGGTGGGTGCAAAATTCTCTCCACCCAAAGCAAGTGTTAAGAAGGTAAAAGACAGTTAAAATCGGCATGGGTGAAATTGGAATGGTGTCCAGGAGATCAATATGTTGCTCTCATTTAGCCAGGATTCTGTCTAGGAAGGGGCTCAGCTAGGTAATGGGGGTCTGAGATGACATCCCCAAAGTGGTATACCCAGGTTCCTGTGACCAGCCCCAGTGGCTAGGGGGTCCTGAGATTGTGATTCTGTTATCTTCAGTAGGGAGCAGTTGGCACCCAAGAAATGTATACAAAAATAACTAGTTAGTTATACAAAATTGGCTATATTATTAATACTTTTGTAAAAGTTGTATTCATACAAATGTGATAAATTTTGAAATCACCGGCTGCGTGGCACACATTTTGTCAGTTTTTACAATATTCAATATGTTTTAAAAATCTGGCAAATTAGAGGAAATAACATTTTGGATTTGTAATCTTAACCGAAATTCTAAGAATATCTTAACGAAGTAGTCATGTTTAAATGTCTAGAAAAGTCTGATTTTGGTGGGCTTTTTGTTGCTGTTGTTAATTTTATTGGAGTATAGCTGATTTACAATGTTGTGTTAGTTTCAGGTGTACAGCATAGTGATTCAGTTATACATATACATATATTCATCCTTTTTCAGATTCTTTTCCCACATAGGTTATTAAAGAATATTGAGTATAGCTTGCTATACAGTAGGCCCTTGTTGGTTATCTATTTTATATATGGTAGTGTGTGTATGTTAATCCTAAGCTCCTAATTTACCCCTCCCTCCCATGTTTCCCCTTTGGTAGCCATGTGTTTGTTTCTAAATCTGTGAGTTTGTTTCTGTTTGGTAAATAAGTTCATTTATATTATTTTTAAAATTCGATTCCACATATGAGTGACATCATATATTTGTCTTTCTCTGTCTGACTTACTTCACTTAGTACGATAATCTCTAGGTCCATCCATGTTGCTGCAAATGGCATTATTTCGTTCTTTTTCATGGGTAATATTCCATTATATGTATGTACCACACCTTCTTTATCCATTCCTCTGTCGATGGACATTTAGGTTGCTTCTATGTCTTAGCTATTGTAAATAGTGCTGCAATGAAGACTGGGGTATGCGTATCTTTTCAAATTATGGTTTTCTCCAGAATATGCCCAGGAGTGGGATTGCTGGATTATATGGTAGTACTATTTTTTGTTTTTTAAGGAACCTCCATACTGTTCTCCATAGTGGTTGTACCAATTTACATTCCCATCAACAGTGTAGGAGGGTTCCCTTTTCTCCACACCCTGTCCAGCATTTATTGTTTGTAGACTTTTCAATGCTGATCATCCTGACCAGTGTGAGGTGATACCTTTTTTTTAGTTTGATTTGATTTCTTTGATATTTAGTGATGTTGAGCAATCTTTTCATGTGCTAGAAAAGTCTGATTTTGTAAAGTTAAAGGTTTGATTCTTTTTTTTTCTTTTTTGGTTGTTAAGGTTTAATGTGTTTGAAAATGCCCAATAAATTTGATGTATTTATGAATTTTAATTTGTTAGTTTCATAAAAATGTATAGAAAGGTCTTTTTAAAAATTAGATTTATAAATCTGTCTTCAGGTGTTTGTATTTGAAATTATAAATGGAATTTAATAAAATTTTAAGTAGTGATGTTTAAAAGTTTCTTATAAATGATACATACAAAATAACTTGATTGAGTTTGTAGTTGCTGTTAAAATGTTCAGGAGAATTTCATTTATGCATCATAAATAAAAACATGCTTAATCAAAAACTAAGAAAACTGCTATTGAAAAGCCACAGTCTCCTCCACCCTTCCCACAGGCCAGCACCTCTCTCAGAAGCAGCCCCTTTTAAATGCTTCTGCTTTTAGTTCTTCTGATGTCTAATTCCGTAACTCTAAATGCCTCTATATTTTTCAGATAGTATTTATTAACTCACCCATGAGAGAGGGCAATTTAGTTCACTTATACTACTTTCTTTTTCATTCCCCCTTTAACAGTCAAATTATAGTAAAGCAAAATTATTATTATTAGACTTCCTATAGGTTCCTTTAAATAATATACTCATACTGCCTTTTCTTGTTTTATAAATTTTAGTATTGCTACTCGCTCCTAACTGTAGAATAAGGTTATCTTGTGCAGTGCTGGTAAATGCTTAACAACCGGTTCTCAGGGCAGGGATGGGGAGTGGAATGTAGCATTTGCTAACTTCCATTAACTCACATCATGACCAATTTAAAGCTACTGGAATTATGTCACTGAGTTTGGTTTAAAGCCAGCTTCAGTCTGCCACTGTATCCCGACACTTTCTTCCAACTTTTCTTCCCCTCCTACCTCCTTTCTTCTGTTAGCTTTTTTTTCTTGTTACAATGTTAAGACTGTTTATATTTACAATCTAACCCACCACTATAACAAAATATTAACATGTTATCTGTTGGTTGATTATAAAAGCTAAAAGGCAATAAATAACATATGAAATTATGCTGTATACATATTATTGGCAGAGAAGTGTATTGAAGGTGTATTTCCTTCTCAATAGTCTGATTTCATGGCCCTTGAGTCACTTAAATAAAAATTTCCCCTAACACCCTAACATAAGGGTAAAATAGACACCTTTTCCTTATACTTTATCAATGGCATAAAATCATTCTACCTGCTTCATATTTTTGTGGGATTTTTGGATCACAGTTTTTACATACAGCCTTGATTTTGTTTTTTTCTAATTTTTTTCTTTATAGTTGACCTAACTGATGGGCCTTCACTAATTCCCCAGTTTTGCCATCCTCCCATTACTCTCTTTTTCCAGTGGATCACCTAACTGAGCCCCAGTCAGCCTGTTCTTACAGCACTGTAAGCCCACTGGGTCGCTATTGGTCTGCATTTCCTTTCATGGCTCTCCTAGGTTGGATGAACTGTTTCCTGGATCCTATGTCGTCCTCTTTTTTTGATTTATTCTTTTTTTTTTTTTTCCTCTCCATGCTCTAATCCCCCTGGACTGTAGCCTTAGTAACTTTCTAAGAAGTGCTGTTTGGAAAGCATTTTCTAGGGCTGCATGTCAGAAAATGTCTTCACTGTGCTTTTACATTTGATTTAGGGAACTGGGTAGAGAATTAGAGGTTGAAAGTATTTTTTGCATCTACGTTTTAAATGATTGCTCCATTTTCTTCTTGTGTTCAGAGTTGTGAAGAAGTCTAATGCCACACTAACTCATGTACCCTTGTTTTATGAAATTTCATGAGGCTGTAGCTAGGTGTGTTTTGGGGTTTTGTTTATTTCCTTTTTGTACTGTATAGTTGTTGGGGCCTTTTAATCAGAGTTCTTGTGTCCTTTATTATTTCTTTGGTACAATTTGCCCCGTAAGTTTCTCTGTTTTCTTTTTTTGAGAGACTTCTATTAGTTGGGTGCTAGATTTTCCATATTTGTCTTCTCTTTCATATTTGCCAGTTTTATGTGTTTGTCCTGTACTTTTAGAGAATTCTCCAAATTTATTTCTAGTTTGTCTGTTAATTTTTTTGACAACCCAAAATTTAATCTTTTATAGCTCTTTTATATTCTCAGTTTGTCTTTTCAAAAATATTCGGCTCTTAGTTAATGGGTATAATAGCTTTTTTGATCTCAATATATTTCATAAATTTATTTTTTATTTCAATTATGTGTCTCATAGAGATGGGTTTCTTGTTTGTTCATGTGAGATTTTACCTTTTATGCTTTTAGATTTTTTTCATGTGTCTTATGATCCTTGATTGTTCATTCATATTTAAGAAAGAAGGACTAAATTGATTATTCTTGGTGTCTTGTATGTAACCCCTCTACTGTTGAGAAGGGAGGTATGTTTTTGCAACTGACTTCTCTGCTGAACAGGAAGTCTGACTAGAGGCTCTGTGTATGTATGAGGGGAGCTGGCAACTCAAGCCCATTCATCCTACAAATGCCACAAGGAGGAAAGCTTTACTCTGGGTGTCCCAACTAAATGGAAATTGTTAGTTCTCCACTGCTTTGGTCAATTTCTTTAGAAAAAAAGCCCTCTGGATTTTCACCTTGGGTCATTGCCAGACTTTTGAGAGCTCTGTGTGGAGTAAAGAACGGCAATCAGTGAAGGGAAAGTGGAAGGGGAGAGGTCTGGATGGCACAACTGTCCTGAGTCCAGACTTCAAATTAATTGCCCTATTTTCAGCCTCACTTCTCACTCCTGCCTTCCACTCTCAGTGCTGTCACTGAGCCCAGAGCCTGTCTAGGGATAGGGGAAATCAGCTTCCACCTCTACTGCAAGTCTCTATTTATCTGGCTGCATCTTCCTCGGTTTGTTTGGTTTTTTTCTGTATTTCTCCCTCTACTTTTCTTCATCTAGAATTCTATGATGCATTTAACCCTTCCTATTTTCTTTACTTCTCTGCGTTTATTTCTTTTAGTACTTCTGTTTCTTTATTCAGTGATTTCTAGGAAGAACAGGACTTGCACCCATGTGCTCAGTTCATCATTTGGAACTTGAAGACAACTGAGCTATTTCTGAATCCTTTGTTTCCCTAAAGACACTGTGCTTAAGAATCAAGTACTGAACAGCAAGGTCTAAGCGAATGGCCAGTATTTCCATCAAATTTCTGCTTTTCTCCTGAAATGCATTATAGATTCTTACCCAAAAACTGAATGTGGCTCGGAAGAATTAGCTGTCGTGTCCAACAGAAAGCGTTTCTGTGAGATCTTTCTCATATTTTCCACATTAAGTACAGGATAACCCATCTGATTGGTCCAGGTGTCCATTACTTCTTTCACTGGTAGATTACTTGCCTAAGATTTTTTTTTTTAAAAAAAAGAGAATAATCAATCAACAAATAAGGGGAAATAAAAAGATAGAATAATCAGATAAAGAAATGATTGATCAATCATTTGTTAACCAAAGAAATATTTGAGGATATACTCCTCCTTACCTCTTCAAGTGCTGCCCAAAAATCTGAAGTTTTGGCATTCTTAAATTTGTATTTTTTCAAGTAATTCTGCACGTGAAAGATAACAAGTATTTCATAAGTCAATGTTTGCTTTTTCCATACTTCCACAACATGAGCTGAACACTTCAACATATCTCATTCTAATGTATAATATAACAAATGTACCTAGAATTAAAATCAAATGATACTCTGTATGCAAAATATTTTGTAACCTATAAAAACACTGTACATAAGGCAAATGCTAACATCCATAAAAGGGGAAATCAACAGTAACACAATAATAGTAGGAGACTTTAACACCCCACTTATATCAATGGATAGATCATCCAAACAGAAAATAAATAAGGACACACAAGCTTTAAATGACACATTAGGCCATCTCAACTTAATTGATATTTATAGGACATTCCATCCAAAAACTACAGAATACACTTTCTTCTCAAGTGCACAAGGAACATTTTCCAGGATAGATCACATCCTGGGTCACAAATCAAGCCTCGGTAAATTCAAGAAAATTGAAATCATATCAAGCATCTTCTCTGACCAGAACACCATGAGACTAGATAACAATTACAGGAAAAAAACTGCAAAAAATACAAACACATGGAGGCTAAACAATACCCTATTAAGCAACCAAGAAATCATTAAAGAAATCAAAGAGGAAATCAAAAAATATCTAGAAGCAAATGACAATGAAAACACAACAACCCAAAACCTATGGGACACAGCAAAAGCAGTTCTAAGAGGGAAGTTTATAGCAGTACAGTCCTACCTTAAGAAACAAGAAAAATATCGAATAAACGACCTAACCTTACACCTAAAACAATTAGAGAAAGAAGAACAAAGAAACCCCAAAGTGAGCAGAAGGAAAGATATCATAAAGATCAGAGCAGAAGTAAATGAAAAAGAAAGGAAGGAAACAATAGCAAAAATTAATAAAATTAAAAGCTGGTTCTTTGAGAAGATAAACAAAATTGATAAACCATTAGCCAGACTCATCAGGGAAAAAGGGAGAAGACGCAAATCAACAGAATTAGAAATGAAAAACGAGAAGTAACAGTGGACACCACAGAAATACAAAAGATTGTTGCAAGACTACTACAAGCAACTGTATGCCAATAAGTTGGATAACCTGGAAGAAATGGATACATTCTTAGAAAAATACAATCTTCCAAGACTGAACCAGGAAGAAATAGAAAATATGAACAGACCAATCACAAGTACGGAAACGGAGACTGTGATTAAAAATCTCCGAACAAACAAAAGCCCAGGGACAGATGGCTTCACAGGCAAATTGTATCAAACATTTAGAGAAGAGCTAACACCTATCCTTCTCAAACTCTTCCAAAACATAGCAGAAGGAGGAACACTCCCAAACTCATTCTACGAGGCCACCATTATCCTGATACCAGAACTAGGCAAAGATGTCACAAAAAAAGAAAATTACAGGCCAATATCACTGATGACTATAGATGCAAAAATCCTCAACAAAATACTAGCTAACAGAATCCAACAGCACATTAAAAAAATCATACACCATGATCAAGTGGGGTTTATCCCTGGGATGCAAGGATTCTTCAATATACACAAATCAATCAACGTGATACATCATATCAACAAACTGAAGGATAAAAACCATATGATCATCTCAATAGATGCAGAAAAAGCTTTTGACAAAATTCAACATCCATTTATGATAAAAACTCTCCAGAAAATGGGCATAGAAGGAAATTACCTCAGCATAATAAAAGCCATATATGAGAAACCAACAGCCAACATTGTTCTAAATGGGGAAAAACTGAAAGAATTCCCTCTAAGAACAGGAACAAGACAAGGGTACCCAGTCTCACCATTATTATTCAACATAGTTTTGGAAGTTTTAGCCACAGCAATCAGAGAAAAAAATGAAATAAAAGGAATCCAAATTGGAAAAGAAGTAAAACTGTCACTATTTGCAGATGACATGATATTATACATAGAAAACCCTAAAGACTCTACCAGAAAACTGCTAGCACTAATTGATTAATTTAGTAAAGTAGCAGGATACAAAATTAATGCGCAGAAATCTCTTGCATTCCTATACACTAACAACGAAAGAGCAGAAAGAGAAATTAAGGAAACTCTCCCATTTACCATTGCAACAAAAAGAATAAAATACCTAGGAATAAACCTGCCTAAGGAGGCAAAAGATCTGTATGCAGAAAACTTTAAGACATTGATGAAAGAAATCAAAGATGACACAAACAGATGGAGGGACATACCATGTTCCTGGATTGGAAGAATCAACATAGTGAAAATGACTGTACTACCCAAAGCAATTTACAGATTCAATGCAATCCCTATCAAATTACCAATGGCATTTTTCACAGAACTAGAACAAGAAATCTTACGATTTGTATGGAAACGCAAAAGACCCCGAATAGCCAAAGCAATCTTGAGAAGGAAAAATGGAGTTGGTGGAATCAGGCTTCCTGACTTCAAACTATACTCCAAGGCCATAGTGATCAAGACAGTATGGTACTGGCACAAAAATAGAAAGGAAGATCAATGGAACAGAATAGAGAACTCAGAGGTAAGCCCAAGAACATATGCGTGCCTTATCTTTGACAAAGGAGGCACGAATATACAATGGAAAAAAGACAGCCTCTTCAGTAAGTGGTGCTGGGAAAATTGGACAGCAACATGTAAAAGAATGAAATTAGAACACTTCCTAACACCATACACAAAAATAAACTCCAAATGGATTAAAGACCTACATGTAAGGCCAGACACTATAAAACTCCTAGAGGAAAACATAGGCAGAACACTCTATGACATCCATCAAAGCAAGATCCTTTTTGACCCACCTCCTAGAATCATGGAAATAAAATCAAGAATAAACAAATGGGACCTAATGAACTTAAAAGCTTTTGCACAGTGAAAGAAACCATAAACAAGACAAGAAGACAACCCTCAAAATGGGAGAAAATACTTGCCAATGAAGCAACGGACAAAGGATTAATCTCCAAAATATACAAACAGCTCATGCAGCTTAATAACAAAAAAGCAAATAACCCAATGCACAAATGGGCGGAAGACCTAAATAGACATTTCTCCAAAGAAGACATACAGATGGCCAACAAACACATGAAAAGATGCTCAACATCACTCATCATCAGAGAAATGCAAGTCAAAGCCACAATGAGGTATCACCTCACACCGGTCAGAATGGCCATCATCAAAACATCTAGAAACAACAAATGTTGGAGAGGGTGTAGAGAAAAGGGAACTCTCCTGCACTGTTGGTGGGAATGTAAATTGGTACAGCCACTATGGAAAACAGTTTGGAGGTTCCTTAAAAAACTACAAATAGAACTACCATATGATCCAGTAATCCCACTATTGGGCATATAGCCAGAGAAAACCATAATCCAAAAATAAACATGTACCGTAATATTTATTGCAGCACTATTTGCAATAGCCAGGACATGGAAACAACCTAAATGCCCATCAACAGATGAATGGATAAAGAAGATGTGGCATATATATACAATGGAATATTACTCAGCTATAAAAAGGAATGAAATGCAGCTATATGTAATGAGGTGGCTAGACCTAGAGTCTGTCATACAGAGTGAAGTAAGCCAGAAAGAGAAAAACAAATACTGTATGCTAACTCATATATATGGAATCTTAAAAACAAAACAAAACATGGTACTGATGAACCCAGTGACAAGACAAGAATAAGGATGCAGATGTAGAGAACGGACTGGAGGACACAGGGTTGGTGGGGCGGGGGGCGAAGGGGAAGCTGGGACGAAATGAGAGAGTAGCACAGACATGTATATACTACCAACTGTAAAACAGATAGCCAGTGGGAATTTGCTGTATAACAAAGGGAGATCAACTCAATGATGGATGATGCCTTAGAGGGCCGGGACGGGGAGGGTGGGGGGGAATTGAGAGAGGGAGGGAATATGGGGATATGTGTATAAATACAGCTGATTGACTTTGGTGTACCTCAAAAACTGGTACAAGAGTGTAAAGCAATTATATTCCAATAAAGAGCTTAAAAAAAAACCACTGTACAAATAATGATTTATTGGTAAAGCCTGAGGAATATTTTTTCTTATTAATGAGATAATTCTATCTCTTTTTTAGTCTAATGGAATTGTGAACAGGTGAGGGAAAGAATTTAATTTTTTCAGGACAAGCAATATAAGATGCTTAAGGACAGTCAAGTATTCAGCAAGCAGTCAATTGTCCATAACATTTTTGATCCACTAGGAAAAAAGATCCATAATTCTATGATGTTCACTTACTGGTGTTAACCTGTCCAACACCAGCTGCATCCCCTACCTTTATTTACACCAGTAGTGTTTTCTCATTTCAGACACTAGATGACCCCATCACACATGAGTGATTGAAGTGATATGCAAAGATTAAACTGGTGAGCTTGGCTCTAAGCCAAGGCTCAGCAAACTTTTTCTGTAAAAAACTGTAAAGATTTTAAGTGTTGTGAGCCATATAGTCTCTGTCACAACTACTCAACTCTGCCCAAATAGCACAAAAGCAGCCATAGATAATATGTAAATGAATGAGAATGGCTGTCTTCCAATAAAACATTATTTATGCACACTGATATTTGAATTCCATACAACTTTCAGATGTCCTGAAATATTCTTCTTTTAATTTTTTCCAACTGTTTAAAAATGTAGAAGTGATTTTCATTGGCAGACCTTACAAAAATGGATTGTGGGCTGGATTTGGCCTGCAAACTGAAGCAGCAGTTTGTAGATTCCTGCTCTAAAGAAATGAATATACAGTCTTCTGAATAATAATGATCATGTTGATGATGATGATGGCTAAATCAGGGAACTTATTCACTTTAAAGAGTAAGTCTTCATTTTTCAAATATTTAAAAATTACAAATCTTTTAACTAGAAGGTGCTCCCTTTTGTCAGTTCTGGTCACAAAACCTCCCTATGTATGAGTTTTCAGGTATAATGTGATATCCTTAGAGAAAATTCCTAGACTTCTCCTAATCTCATAATTGGGCACTACTTGTAGTTCTCTAGGAAACCTTCCAGAATTTCTGCTGTATCACTCCTCTGTTATGCTCTAGAATTGTCCTGTTTTAAAATGTGGAAGTCTTTGATAGAAACAGAACCTTCTTAAGTGATCTTTGAACCTTCAATGAAAATAGCCAGTGGTTGATTTTGCTCATATCATTTTTCACTCTAAGTTGCTCTAATTGTCAGGAGGTGCTATACCTAAGTCCTGTTATCTTCTAAATGCCTCTTTATAGGCATAGAGAGACGAAACAGTATTATCAGGACTGCTCCAAGATGCCTGGGAGAGGCTTGAGGCCAGTTTGGAATGCTGCCTTCATATGTGTTCTTCTGTTGGATTCACTGCTCGGCACCTCCACTGGAGGGCAGGCAAAGGAAGGGAGAAGAAATGAGAGGCACATGTTATGTATCAGAGATCATTCATTCCTTCTTAGTAAAATAACTGGATGCTTGGAGGAGTAATAATTATAATCATAGCTGCCTGTTAATGATGATTTCTAGTGAATAGTATCTTCTTAAAATTAATTGAGAAGAGTTTCTTTGTATATTCAGTGTCTGGTACTTAGAAGCACCCACTCATGGAACTGAAAGGAACCTTAAATACTATTTTATACAATACTCACATTTTAGGCATGAAGGAAACTGGTGTCTACAGGGGTGAAGAGATTTGCCTGAGATTATGGCGAAGAGACTTCTGAATCCTGGATCAGTTTGTGTGGTTTTTGTCACTGTTGTTATTGTTCTTTAAATTGCAGTTTCTCGCTTCACCTGAGCTAGAGGCTTATTTGAGCAGTATATTAAAAGGAACTAATTTTATTTTGTCTAGATTAGTGCTTTTGAATATTCTATATCAAGAAATTTCCTTCCTATCTTGCATAGTCACGATGCAGTCATTTCAGTCAAAAGTTCACAATGACCTAGGTCCCCCCAATAATAGGCCCTCAGTTGGTATCAGTGAGCACAAAGGAAAGGAACAATGTTTCTATGACTAGTATCTCAGGAAGGGAAAGGACATTTTCCAGCTGAGCCATTCCTATCTCATCAGGGATACTACTGATTCCAGGAGAAAAAGAAAGAATAGATATAGTTCTCAGCTTCTATTTCATGACCATACCTTGTTATCAATTCTCCATAATTTAACATGCTTTTTTACATACAAGCACAGCCTGAAAGATTTCCCAGCTGATGGTTTTACTCTGAATGCCCCTCACTCTGCCCCTGCTTTGCTGTCTGAGATTGGGTTTGGGGTTAAGGTGATGAGCATGAAAGAGAACAGAGAGCTGGCCAACCCCAGCGTTAGCGCCACACCAGGTTCGCTAATGAAGAGTTACTTTTGGTGGAAAGTTAGTATTTGCAAGGGAACAGTCTTGGACAGGGTCACATGTCGTGGGGTTTAGGGGTGGCAATCATGGCATGATGATGAACCAAGGAGAGATACATTTGGATACTGGAATTATGTGAAAGAATGTTCCAGTTTGTTTGAGAGCTTATTGAGTGTGGCCTATATTGATCACATACTATTTTCAGATATTAGCTAGTGTGAAGATTGAAGGCAAAAAATGAGTGTTTCACTGTCTTTTGGTAAATTAATCCCATAGCACTATAATGATGTGAAAATTAGTATCTATTCATTCTAGTTCAGTTTCTAGCACCATCTGTAGTCGTAGTTAGGGTGGAGGAAGATGGTTTTAACTTAAGAAATAAAATGCAAGACTATTATTCAATTATTAGAATAGGTATTCTCTTTTAAAGACTCTTGGTATTTCTCAAAAAAAACTTAATATGAAAAATTATTTAATTTGAAGTCCATTTTGAAGATTCCAAGAATGTGTTATTCATCAGTTTAATTTAGAATGAAAACTATGCAAATGAAATTTTAATTTACTTTCAAAAACGAATTGTCTTTGTATATTTCTATATTCTATATTATTTATTAGAGACCATTCATTCATTCATTCATTCAAGAAGTGTTTTGTGGATCTTTAGAACATCTGTAATGCGTTCTACTAGACACGAGAGTATATGCAAAGATATAGAAGACACAGTTCCTCACCAAAGGTAGAGAAACTACCTTATAGTCAGAGAAGCTATGAAATTTGAGTCTGAAGCTGATGAAAAGTTTACAAGATATTCTAATGTACACTTAAGGACAAGCATATAGCTTCTCCTTTTCCACCTAATGTCCACACAGAATATTTTATTCATGGACAAAAGGAGTAAAATACACCAATGTGCTCCCTGAATATTTCCTAAATCCTGGTCTTATTTTTTACTTTTAATAGTCATCTAGGAATTTAAATATTGGGTAGACGGGGACATTTCCTTTTATGGTATTATGGAAAGTGCTAATTGCCACATGAGAAGACTTGGCGGTAGAGAGAGCTGTAGGAACGGTGGGCAGGCATTGTCCTGGGAAATCACATCCAAAGGAAGTACTGGTACCCTTTGGGAACGCTATTATGGTGCTGCTCTGACCTGTTTTCTATTTTACGGGTCAGACACTATGAGTACTGCTCTGCCTACTATCTAGGATGTTACAGTAGAGGGGAAGGAGATGGAAGAGAAAGAGTAGGAAGACAATTCCATCCCTAGGCTGCAATGGAGCCAACCTGCGGACAGGACCCTGCAGATATAAAACCCTGAGAGAACTGGCCTAGGCTCTGCTAGAAGAACAACAATGAAACTGAAACATCCACTGGAGGAATAAGCTTAAGTGGGATGTGTGAAATGCTTTAAGAAATTGATTCTTATTTCTCTTTCCAAAAAGAAGCAGGCCCTCTTTATTCACTGACTTTATCATAATACAAATGTGTATATTAACCACTTACAATCCAATAATAAAGTACTTAATAATAAGTACTTTTAAAAGCTGTAAAGGAAGAGTTTTATAGATAAATTTAAATTTTTATATTATGTTGGTATGGGCTGAATTGTATTCCCCCGAAATCCATACTTGGAAGCCCTAATCCCCAATGTGATGGTATCTGGAGATGAGAACTTTGGGAAGTTTAGCGTGAGGTTTAAATGAGATCATGAGGGTGGGAGCCTCATGATGGAATTAGTGTCCTTATAAGAAGAGGCATCAGAAAGTTCTCTCTCTCTCTGCCATGTGAGGACACAGCAAAAAGGTGACCATCCGGAAGCCAGAAAGAAAATTCTCACTAAAAACTGAATCTGCCAGCACCCCGGTCTTAGACTTCTTAGCCTCCAGAACTGTGAGAAAATAAATTTCTGTTGTTGTGCCACCCAATCTATGCTATTTTGTTGTGGCAGACTGAGCTAATACACATGTAAAGGGTATAAAAAATAACTAAGTAATCTGTTTAACTTCTCTGTGAAACTTTTGCTAAATGACAATTACAGATACTATGTAGATACTAAACTGGATGTGAAATCACCTTTTTGTGTTTTGCAAGATTATCTATCCCTGAGCAAGGAAAGCAAAAGTAAAAAGAGAATTGTCCTTAATTAATCACATATTTTAACATTCATCAGCCACATATCAGTGTAGTTTTTTAATAGTATTAAAAGTAATAAATCACACCTGACATCCTTTTTGAAATTTCTCTGGTGTAATCCAGTCTTCAAGCATTCTCAGAATGGAAGCTCCCTATGATGGAAAAGAATGACAAGTTAAACTGATAAAGGATATGTAAAAAACAAATACCCATGATCACTGTTGTGACTATTTCATGATCATATTTGTGAGATAATGTCCTCAAGATGATTCTGCTAAATTACATGGTCATCAATCTGTGATATTAGGATGAAAATACCACTTGGCACTGTATCTATGCTTCTAAAATAACTAAAAGGCAAGGAGAAATTGATAAAATGGCCATTGTTTCAGTAACTTGAGGTTCAGATAATTATTGCACTTCACCACATGAGCCAGTAGATGGGGCTTTCTTAATGAAAGAGAAACTTTGGAAAAAGTTTTAGGAAAGTCATGTTGGTTGATGAACAAGGAAAGCAATTTCAGGATAAAATTCTGGCTACTTCTTAAGTATATTGCACTATTTGGGAAAAATAATTATATTTAACAGAGGGGAGTAGACAGTTTAGGAATTAATCTGGTCAAAAGTTTGATATAGATATATAATTTAGGCATAAGATGCTTCTTTTCCAAAGTGTTTTATCTCATTTAGTTTTATTTAATCTGAAGAATCCGATGAATACCTCTGCTCTCTACTTGATTTTCATATACTATAATTAATTCTAAAATGCATTATTTATAGATTTAAAAATCAATTTTCAAGTAACTGACCATAAAAACATTGCTTTCCCATTTAAATTAGCAATTTTTACTGTAATTTATTAAAATATGTTATTTTTGTACGTGGTAGATGGCTAAAAGCTTAGAAACATGTATTTATTTCTGACTTAATACCTTAAACCCCATGGAATATCTAGGACTTAGGAAGAAGCTGATTTAATAAATATAAATGTCTCTATGTGAATTATTAGAATATACTACTATAAGTGGACTAGAAATTTTCCTTTTAACAGAAAGATAAAAAGAATCATTGACAATGTAAAAGAAAAGCAAATAAAGGAAACCAGAAAGAATGCCATGAGAATATATGAGAGGGAAAGTAAAAAATATGATTCCGTAAACTTCAAATGCTTATAGATTTTTTCATTCAAGCCAATTTTGTCTAGTACTCATTTTAATAATTATAATATTTTATCTTAAATAAAACTTTGGGTAACACCTAGAACAATAAAATGTATTAGTTTCCAGTGGCTTTTGAACAACTTAATATAGTGGGTAAGCCATAAGAGGCTGAGGTGGAAATTAATTTGAAAAATATGTAACATACAGGTATGGAATATGTTTAGAGGAGAAGCTACAGGAGAATTTGTGGGAGAAACTGGGTAGCATAAAGCTTTGGGTTATTATGGGTTTCAGCAACTTGTCATAAAATTTTAATGGATAAAAATGCCCCATCTATGACATGCTAACAAAGTCATCTTTAACTCATATCAAAATGGATGAAAGTAATTCCTTCAAATGGAATTGAATTTAAATGCTTACTGGAAACATTCTACTAAAACAGGTGTTCACGTGTATGGCATTTCTCATTGATCACATGGCAGAAAAAGATTTATTGTCTTTTAAAAGATTGAATCAAATAACTTTAAATTGGATGCTTAAAGTGTAAACGTTCAGCTACCAGAATGACAGCCGTCATAAACGAAAGTGAAAAGAGAAACTTTAAAAAATCTGATTCAGAATCCTGTGACAATGATCAGCATTGATCATTTCCACTGAAAATTACAAACTATTGAATATTCAGCACTTGGAATAGTTATATACTGTTTCCCAAAGCCTATTAACATAGTCTAACCATTCTTACCATTTTTAGGCATTTACTAAGAGAAAAGCCACTAAACAGGAAGACATTCAAAACAGTGTCATATTTTCCCCACCTTGCTATAGGAAATCCCATCAAAAACAGATGTTATTTCATCAGGAGTTGTCACAGTGACTACAATTGGGTGTGATGATATCAAAGAATCATCCTGTTGTACAGGTAATACATCTTCAAGTAGCATCTGATCACGCTGAAATGACAGAATGAACCAAAGAAACGTAGGACTTCCTTTATACTGGTTTATATGTCAAAATATCACTTACATAATACAAATTGGGGGGAAATAAATATAAATGACTCATATTATTTAAAACAAGTATTAGATGTTCAAATTAATCATATTTTGCACTGATTTTCCACACTGATTCCATTCCCTTTTCCTACTTATAATTCCTTTGACTTCACCCCTGTATGGCAGGCCAAGAAGACACAAGCATTTATAGATTCTGTTTCTGCTACTTCTGTGTGACTTTCAGACATGAGCCAAAGTTTTCAAGCCCTGTTTCCATATCTGTGCGATAGGAATGATGATATACCTCACAGATTTGTCTGAGACTTAAGTAAGGAAACATGTTGATTTGCCAAAAGTTGTTTTAGGGGTCTTTTTCCATCAACTAATCATTGGAATTTGGATGATTCATAATTAATTGAAGAAAACATTAACTGTTGCTTTAGTTCTAATAATTACCTTCTCATTCCCATCCTAGATTTTCTCAGCATAATAGAGTAGTTGAGAGGTCTAGCCCTATAGTCAAATTTCCTAGGTTCAAAGCTCAGTTACTCCACTTTCTAGACATGTAAGTTTAAGTAATTTCCCTCACCTATTAAATAGGAGTAATGATGGCAGCTCTTGTTTAGAAATGTGCAGAGGATTTAATGAGGTAATTCATGGCAAGCATTTGACATAGTACCTGGTGCAGAGTGAAACCCTAACACATTAGCTGCTATTATTATTTTGATTTTTAATCAATTAGATTCTGAAATCTAGTTCTATTAAATTACTACTAATAAAAAATCAAAACCTTTATTGGTCTTACTTAATCAAAAATATTTCCCAAAAGGAGCATGTTAACTCTTTCCAATTTTTTGAATTCCACTTATAATAGGCAAGGTACTACTGTCAAGTGATGACTGTCAATCAAGGTAACTTTGACTTCGATTTAATTTTTGTGCCCCTAAAATGCTTAGGTAAGAAGAAAGAATCTTATTCTCAATGTCAGGAAATTTGACTCTAGTGTTGGTTGTTCTACCAATTTTCTGACATTTAAAAGTTACATTACCTTCCTGGGCATCAGATTCTTTCACCTGTAAAATGAGACTCCACTATTGTGGTATTTATTAAGCTCTCTTACAATGTATCTTTGTTTAAGTGTCCCCTCCACCACCAGCCCCTAAATTAGGAACTTCTATAAGGGCAGGAAGTGTGTTTTATTCAGTCTTGGGTCCTCCATAGGGTTCACTGAATGAAGAATGAATGAATGGATAAAGAATGAATGAATTGGATAGTATGATTAAATTTCATTTAAGAACTGCATACAGTAAAACCTTGGTTTGCGAGCATAATTCATTCCGGACACACGCTTGTAATCCAAAGCACTTGTATATCAAGGCGAATTTCCCCATGAGAAATAACAGAAACTCAGATCATTTGTTCCACAACCCAAAAATATTCATATAAAAATGATTACAATACAGTAATATAATACAAAATAATAAAGAAAATACAAAATATAAAGAAAAATAAACTAACCTGCACTTACCTTTTAAAACCTTCGTGGCTGGTGTGAGGGAGACAAGAGAGAGGAGGATTATTGTGTAGGATGATTTTCACTATCGCTAACGGAATCACTGCTATCTATTGGCTCAATGGAATTTTTTTTTCTTCGTGCAACTTTAACAAGGAACATATCCTGTGACACTTGCTTTTGCCTCCTTTTGAGGATTTCGTGGAAATGTGACATTCCATTGTCATTAAACAGATTCATTGCTAGCACTGCTATAGCCATATTCAGGTGGTGCTTTTATACAAAATTTTGCACTGTTTCACACATTTTACACATCTCCCTAATCTCATTTGGAGTGAGGGATTCCTCCACCTTTTTCTCCTCCTCCTCTGCAGACAAGATCTCCTCCATAACCTCTTGCTGTTGCTTGCGATGCAGATCCATGAGTTCATCTCTGGTCAGCTCCACTGGCTCAGTTGTGATCATGTGACGTTCAGCATCACGTACTACTTGTATTGCAAGACATCGCTTGTTTATCAAGTTAAAATTTATTAGAAATGTTTGCTTGTCTTGCAGAACACTCGCAGAACAAGTTACAATCCAAGGTTTTGCTGTACTAGGGACTTCCTAGGTGGTGCAGTGGTTAAGAATCTGCCGGCCAATGCAGGGGACTCGGGTTCGATCCCTGTTCCAGGAAGATCCCATATGTTGCAGAGCAACTAAGCCCATGCGCCACAACTATTGAGCTGTGTGCTGCAACTACTGAAGCCTGTGCACCTAGAGCCTCTGCTGTGCAACAGGAGAAGCCACCACAATGAGGAGCCTGCACACCACAATGAAAAGTAGCCCCCACTTACCGCAACTAGAGAAAGCCCATGTGCAGCATCGAAGACCCAATGCAGCCAATAAATAAATAAATTTATAAAAAAAAACCTGCATACTAAATTCTTCTGCTATTTAATTGTTTTTGAAACACTAAAAATGGAATGTTAAAATATTATATATTACAGTATATTATATAAACAATACATCTTGATATAAGAAGAGTTACTTTATAGAAAATAAAGGACAATAATTTTTCATTTATATAGTTTAATTTCAATAAATTATGAAATCAGCAATTTTCAACATAGATGAATGGTCCTCAACTAGGGGACATTTTATCACTCAGGTGACAACTGGCAGTATGTAGAGACATTTTTCTCTCTCTCTCTTTTAGATTGAAGTATAGTTGACTTACAGTGTCATGCTAATTTCTGCTGTACAGCAAAGTGACTTGGTTATATATACATATACATTATTTTTTATATTCTTTTCCATTATGGTTTATCTCAGGAAATTGGATATAGTTCCCTGTGCTATACAGTAGGACCTTGTTGTTTATCCATTCTAAATATAATGGTTTGCATCTACCAACCCCAAACTCCCAGTCCATCCGGCTCCCTCCCTCCCTACCCCTTGGCAACCACAAGTCTGTTCTCTATGTCAGTGAGTCTGTTTCTGTTTTGTAGATAGGTTCATTCGTGCCATCTTTTAGGTTCCACATATAAGTGATATCATATGGTATCTTTCTCTTTCTGACTTTCTTCACTTAGTATGATAATTTCTAGGTGCATCCATGTTGCTGCAAATGGCATTATTTCATTCTTTTTCTATGGCTGAGTAATATTCCATTGTATATATGTACCACATTGTCTTTATCCATTCATCTTTCAATGAACATTTAGGTTGTTTCCATGTCTTGGCTATTGTGAATAGTGCTGCTCTGAACATAGGGGTGCATGTATCTCTTTGATTTATAGTTTTGTCCAGGTATACGCCCAGGAGTGGGATTGCTGGAACATATGGTAGTTTTGTTTTTAGTTTTCTGAGGAACATCCATATTGTTTTCCACAGTGGCTGCATCAACTTTCATTCCCACCAACAGTGTAGGAGGGTTCCCTTTTCTCCACACCTTGTGGAGACATTTTTTTTTTCACAACTTGGGTGGAGGGTTACTGGCATCTATTAGATACAGGCCAGGGATGCTGCTAAATATCCTACAATACACAGGACAGTCCCCACAATAAAGAATTATCCGGCCCAAATGACAATAGCTCCATCCTTGAAAAACTCTAATGTAGATTAAATTTTAAAGAAGCAGTTGTTGCAGATTAACTTTTTTCACTTTTATTTTGATCTTTCAGTTTTAATTTATGGACTAACTTATTCTCAAAGGATAATTTTGTGATATGAGAAAATAATAAGGATGTAATATCAAATACTAATTGAACTTTTTTCAATAATTGCAATTTTCATAATCTGAAAACATTTATTAGAAGTTAATCATTTAATTAATTTGATAACATGCATTACTTGATCCTTTTTTTTTTATTGGCTGCATTGGATCTTCATTACTGCATGCAGGCTTTCTCTAGTTCTGGCGAATGGGGGCTACTCTTTGTTGCAGTGTGCAGGCTTCTCATTACAGTGATGTTTCTTGTTGCTGAGCATGGGATGTAGTGTGCAGACTTCAGTAGCTGCGGCACATGGGCTCAATAGTTGTGGCTCGTAGGCTCTAGAGTGCATGGGCTTAGTTGCTCCGTGGCATGTGGGATCCTCCCGGCCCAGGGATCGAACCCGTGTCCCCTGCGTTAGCAGGCAGATTCTTAACCACTGCACCACCAGGGAAATCCATTGATCCATTTTTTTAAAGTTAGCTTTTTTGAAATTTTTTTAAGAACTTTTATTGAGATACAGTTAATATATAATAAACTGCATATATTTAGAGCATACAATTTGGTATCCCAATCTCCCAATTCATTCCCCCCCAATCCTCCCCACTTTCCCTGCTTGGTGTCCATATGTTTGTTCTCTACATCTGTGTCTCCATTTCCGCCTTGTAAACCAGTTGATTTGTACCATTTTTCTATAGTCCACATATATGTGTTAATATACGGTATGTTTTTCTCTTTCTGACTCACTTCACTCTGTATGACAGTCTCCAGGTCCATCCATGTCTCTACAAATGTCCCAGTTTCATTGCTTTTTACAGCTGAGTAATATTCCATTGTATATATGTACCACATCTTCTTTATCCATTCATCTGTTGATGGACATTTAGGTTGCTTCCATGTCCTGGCTATTGTAAATAGTGCTGCAATGAACATTGGAGTGCATGTGTCTTTTTGAATTATGGTGTTCTCTGGGTATATGCCCAGCAGTGGGATTGCTGGGTCATATGGTAATTCTATTCTTAGTTTTGCAAGGAACCTCCATACTGTTCTCTATAGTGGCTGTACCAATTTACATTCCCACCAACAGTGCAAGAGTGTTCCCTTTCCTCCACACCCTCTCCAGCATTTACTGTTCGTAGATTTTTTGAAATATAATTTACATTATTAAAATGTACCCTCTTAAAGTAGACAGTTTGATGAGTTTTGACAGATATAAACAATCCGCAACTACATTCATAGTCAAGATACGGAACAATTTCTTACCCCCCAAAGTTCCCTTGAATCCTTTTGCAGTCTATCTCCTCCTCTCAAATCAGTCCCTGACAACCAGTGATATATTTTTTATTCCTATAGTTTTGTCTTTTCTAGAATGTCAAATAAATGGACTCATTCAGTATGTAGTCATTCACAAATGCCTTTTTCCACATGGCAAATGCTTTAGAAGCTCACCCATAATATTGCCTTATCAGTAGTTTGCTCATTCGACTGTTGAGTAGTATTCTATTGTATCAATATACCACAACTTATTTCTAAATTTGAGTTGTTTCTAGCAGTTGGCTATTATGAACATCCCCATTATGTGCATTTACATGCAAGTCTTTGTGTGGACAAGTGTTTTCATGTCTCTTGGAGTAGAATTCCTGGATTATATGACAAATCTATGTTTAACTTATAAGAAGTGGCCACACTATTTTCCAGGGTGACTGTATCGTGTCTACCAGCAATCTGTGTGACTTGAAATTGTTCCACATATGTACCTACATTTGGTATTATCAATCTTTTAAACTTTAGATATTTGGGATGGTTAATTTTATGTTATAGTGATTGATGGGGCCATGGTGCTGAGGTATTTGGTCAAACATTATTGTGGGTGTTTCTTCGAGGGTATTTTGAAACAGATTTACATTTAAATTGGTGGACTTTGAGTTCACCCGTTTAACTTTTTCACTTTTAAAAGCAGGTTGTGAAAATTGCAGAGGCTTCAAGTATCTGACACTTTTCTTATCATGTCCAGTAGAGGGCAGTAGTCTACACAGTACACAGCCTTCTGAATGCTACTTTCACAAATCCACACACAAACTTTTATGTATACAAACTGATAAGAATACTCACACCATGTAAAAACAGATAAAAACAGATGCAGCTTTTTGGGGAAAATATCTGTAGAGTTCATAGAAGCTTTTGTTCCAGGCCCCTCAAAAACACAGTATAATAACAGTAATTACATGTACATTTTGGGATCTTTTAAGCTTAAGAGATAGAGAACAAAGTTCTTCTTTCATAGAGGAGAGAACTGACTCAGAGAGGATATGTAACTTGCTCAAGGTCACATTCCCTGTAACAAATCTAAGAAATGATGTGTGCAGGATTTCAACGAGACTCTCAAGTACTAAGTTTATGCACTTATCTCTTTACCATGTCATTTCAGCAAACTGTGTAAGGGAAGTCATTTATAAAATTAGGCTCAGACATTTTTCAAAGGGTTAGCACTACAGATTCTTTCTTGAACACAGAGTTGGCATTGTCTAAGCTGAATATTTTTTCCTGCCTTGGCACATGTTTTTGAATGACTCTACCAACCATATCCTCAGCTTGTGGAGGTCAGATGCCCTCTAGGGCCTAGGCATAGGCTCTGAGCAAGGTGTAGTTCAGTGGAGGCAGCTGCCTCTATCCCATTGTGCCAATGGAATTCCCAATTCAATACTGAACTTGGCCCCAAACTCAGAGCCATTGTCAGAGTCCAAAGGCTTCAATCAGTTTGACATGAGGAAAATAGACTTTGGAATTTAAGCGTTTAGGGCTCACCATTTGCCAGTCTTTTTCTGCATGGTCTACTCCCAGGAACTCAAAGAAGGAAGCAAATCCTTCATTTAGCCACAAGTCTTCCCACCATTCCATGGTCACAATATTTCCAAACCACTGAAATTATAAGCAATAAAGAGATAGTTAAATTCTCATGCCTTTGGTAGAGAGGCCTAGAAAATTTCAGTACATTCATTTGTTCGTGTAAATTTTGTCACTTGACACAAAAGTGGCAGATATCATACTTAGCATTTATTTCCTGCTTTATTTTTCCTGGTTTTTAAATGATCTAAATTCTCCTTAGTTTAGTCTTTATTTTGGTAGTACTGGGAATATTTAAAGTTATAGGAAGACCTCGTGTATTTACTGAAGGCAAAACAATGTGTCTTAAAAGTTTCTTTACGGTAAAATGTTTACTAGTATTAAGAAAGACTTTTAAGCAGGATTTGCTGGGTTGGCTATTTTTTATTTGCTAAGTTGTAACTACTTTCAATCATTCCTATGATCTTAAGCCATTTTTAATATAAGCTAAGTTGATGGTAAGATTCTATACCTGATGCACAAGTTCATGGGCAACCACAGCGGCCACCCTCTGTTGGTTGGATGAGGCTGATTCACCAGGGTCGTAAAGCAGGTTCGTTTCTCTGTAAGTGATGAGTCCCCAGTTCTCCATAGCCCCAGTGCCAAAATCTGGAATAGCGATTTCATCTATGGAAAAGGAGAGCCTAGTGAGAAATACATTCTTTCCATTTTGTTCATAACATTTCTTACCAAATTAAGTTCTTTAGATGAATGTTTTTTAAAAGGCTAAAAATAATTTCTCAGAGTGAAAAACAATCATCTATTTGTATAAACTTTTCAGTCTCTAATGCACTCAAAATTTCCACAGAAATTTTCCTGTTGGCTCCAGATATCAATGTGTCTTTTATTTTTTAATAAATATGCTCTTTTCAAGCACTCTATAATTTTAGGTCTTTTGTTCATTTCTGTATTTCATTTTTATTTGCTTTTTTCCCATGACTTTTCTTAGATAATACCGAGCTTCTGTTTTGGGGTATATGCTATAAGGAATAAGAGAATGAAGTTTTCAAATGAGGACTTAGAAGTACAGAGCTTCCAAGCATATAGAAATATATTTCTGTCCAAGGAAAGAGATTATTGGAGAATACAAAATTCCACTTTTTCCCTAATTCTGTACAATTTGAGGTCAACCTGATTCCCTGCTAATTGAATAGATTACCATCCACTTGTATGTATGTATTAAATTAGTTGAATCAACTTGCAGTTGACTATATTCTCTCTAAATTCTCTTCCAGGTCTAAAATGTTGAATTACATCTAGACATTCTATTCCTTATTTTTGCTGGACCTATAATCTTAGATATACTATCTGACAGGAAGAGCCAGTGTTGACCAATTCCATGTTAAATTCCAAAACAGAAGAGTTTGATTAGTGGACAGAATACAGCTTCTCCAATTAATGAACTATAATAAAAATGGAATTTATTTATTATTACATATAATTTAAATGAGGCACATAAATGAAAATAAATTAAATTTTCATCTAACATAAAGAAAAGGTCCTTTCTTTATGGTTAAAATAAAGATTCTTAAAGCTTTTTATAAAAAGAATGAAAATGGATACATCTTAAGTGGAGGTCAAAATTACAGCAGTAATTAGTGTAATTTTCATTCTTAGGTTTGGTTATTTTGTCACAAGAATACCTCTTAAAGTTTGGAGAAATATTCCCCCCAAGGGCCAATATTTTCTGTAATGTTACAGAGTGTAATTACCTAACCCTAGAACAAAAGGAATTTTTTAACCTCATTTCTTTGGCGAGTATTGACATTATAATTAATTAACTCTAGTGCATTTAATTTGGAGGGTGGATAACTGCAGAAAGCAATTTTAAGGTAGAGTCAATCCTGAAAGAGTTGCAAATGCATATAAAAGTATAAAGAGGAAGAAGGAATGGGGGCAGAGGGCGGAAGAAAAGGGAAGAGAGAAATAAACTTGTGAGATTTCTACTTCCCAGGTTATCATGGGTGGTACAAGAGAGAGAAAGAGAAAAAGACTTAATGTGATTAACATTTTATTAGATATTATTCTGATTTTGATGAAAAGTTGTTTCTCATCCTGTCTCCTGCTCTAATAGTTGTTATTAAGCAATCAAAACAAAACAAACCTGGAGCATCCACAAAGTTGCTTAGAGCCACAGCCATTCCCATGTAGAGAATTTAGCATTCCAGTTGCTTTGCATTGGCAATTTATTAAAGTAAGGGCAGAAACAGATATAAGTCAGTTGTTGGTTGGCTGGTTTTCTTGTTGCCTTCATTTCATTCCTACAGACATCTATATGGGGGTTACATTTAAATTTTTTGCTAGTACCACTCAAGCTTACTAATAAAGCATTTCTGCTATTGATAGAAGTGTCATATCCATACCATTTTGATTATAGCACTATTTTTATTTTAAAAAGAAAACATGTTAC
The DNA here is from genome assembly GCF_030028045.1 of Hippopotamus amphibius kiboko. Taxonomy (NCBI): domain Eukaryota; kingdom Metazoa; phylum Chordata; class Mammalia; order Artiodactyla; family Hippopotamidae; genus Hippopotamus; species Hippopotamus amphibius. The sequence goes on from NC_080198.1 coordinate 84,208,962, forward strand.
CCCTGTCCTTCATATTAGAAACAATACTTATGGTAGGAGCACCAGTTCATTTTAACTGCTGAAGAATCTAGAATTAGTCTTGTACAGCAATGGAAAGATTGGAAGTATATGGGACTCTGACAGCAGTATTTATCCCTATTATTTATTAACTTACTGATGGTAGGGAGGCATTGTAAGCTATCAGGATGGATACAAATTTTGATATCAACTGATCTAGGTTGTTCTTTCTGGCTCCATCATTATCAATGTCGGCAGTTTTATGTATATACTTTAATCTTTATTTGGAAATAAAATACTATACATTTATCAGGTAAGAACAGAGTATAGACACTATTCTTAGAGGAATCCAGAATGAATCTTTCAGCATCTAGTAAGTATTAGATGCATAATGTAGGCATATGATAAAAAGACTAAGGGATGACCATTAACTAATGATACTAAAGCTGGAGGAAATGAATTAACTTAGGTGAAAACAAAGGCAATATTAAAAATAAGAAAATAAAAAATGGTTCTCACCTAATTTGGGAAGAGAATACTCCATAGCAAAGTAGTCTTCAAAATAATCAAACACAGTCTTAGTTATGTCTGCAGCGTATTCAGCTGTGTGCTTTTGCTCTGGCTGGACATATATAGTGAGCTATTAAAAAAAAAACACAAAAATTCAGTGAAAATTCTTCATTTGATAAAACACAAAAACTATGATACATGACATAGTAGAAAGAAGGTGGGCTTTGGAGCCAGATAAGTCTAATTGGAATCCCAGGTCTGCATGGTCTTGCACAAATCACTTCACGTCTCTGAGACTCATGTGTAAAGGCAAAGAATACTGCATAACTCACTGAGTAATTTCAATGACTAGAAATAATGTAAGATACAATGGTTGGCATGGTGTGCAATATATTTTTTAAGTGTTATTACTTCTTTCTATCCAGAACATATATTGTCTTCTTAATATTTGTGTATCTGTACATCTATGTATATCTTTGAGGAAATAAAGCATGTGATTTTTTTTCTCATCTAAAGAACTCTTATATACATGTTTTCCATTTGTGCTTTTCTATCCATTGCTACCCAAATTACCCTTTTGATATTTTAACTATTCTACTCCCAGAGTCTAAAATACAATGATTCAAAATTTTACTGAGGGTGGCATCTTGAAAAGCTACATCTTGATAAGCTACATCTCTAAGTACCTAGGATATTATTTTATGCCATGACATAATTTATAAATCAAACCAAGTATAGACTTTTTACTCCCCAATTCTAAGCATGTATAACCCAGAGCAGCCAACACAATATGGAAGGAGAAAAACAATATTGGAAGGTTGATACTATCTAACTTCAAGACTTACTATAAAGCTACAGTAATCAAGACAATGTGGTATTAACAAAACAATAGAAAAATAGATCAGTACAAGACAACAGAGAGGCCAGAAATAGACCCACATTAATGTAATCAACTGATCTTTGACAAAGAAGTAAAGGCAATACAAGGGAGCAAAGACAGTATCTTCTACAAATTATGCTGGAATAACTAAACATCCATGTGCAAAAAAATTAATCTAGACACAGACCTTACACCCTTCACAAAATGTGAACTCAAATTGATTACATACCTAAACGTAAAACACAAAACTATAAAACTCTTGGAAGATAACATAGGAGAAAATCTAGATAGCTTTGGATATGAATATGACTTCTTAGCTTCACCACCAAAGGCATAATCTATGAAAGAAATAACTGATAAGCTGGACTTCATTAAAACTTTTGCTCTGAGAAAGGCAATGTCAAGAGAATGAGAAGATAAGCCACAGACTGGAAACAAATGTTTGTAGAAGGTCCATCTGATAAAAAGCTGTTATACAAAATATACAAAGAACTCTTAAAGCTCAACAAGAAAGCAAATAACCTGATTAAAAAATGGGCCAAAGACCTTAACAAGACGCCTCACCAAAGAAGATATACAGATGGCAAGTAAGTATATGAAAAGATGCTTCACATCATATGTCATCAAGGAGTTGCAAATTATAATAAAAATGAGATACCACTATACACCTACTAGAATGCCAAAATCCAAAACACTGACAGCACCAAATGCTGGTGAGGATGTGATTGCTGGTGAGAATGCAAAATGATACAGTCGCTTTGGAAGACAGTTTGGCAGTTTCTTACAAAACTAAACATATTGTTACCATATGGCCCAATAATTGTGCTCCTTTGTATTTACCCAAAGGAGTTTAAAACATGTCCTGCATGAGGATGTTTATAGCAGATTTATTCGTAATTGCCAAAACTTGGAAGCACCCATGATGTCTTTCTTGTACCACATAAACTGTGGACAATGGAATATTATACAGTGCTAAAAAAAGAAATAACCTATGAAACCATGAAAAACAGCGAGGAAACTTAAATGCATATTATTAATACTAAGTGAAAGAAACCAATCTGAAAGGGCTACATACTATATGATTCCAATTATATGACATTTTGGAAGAGTCAAAACTATGGAGAGAGTAAAGAGATCAGTGGGTGGCAGGCCAGGGTGTGAGGGGTGGAAAGATGAATAAGTAGAGCACAGAGGATTTTTATGGCAGTGAAAATACTCTGTATGATATAGTAATGATGGATATATGTCATTATACATTTGTCCAAATACATAGAATATACAACAGCAAGAGTGAACCCTAAGGTAAACTATGGACTTTGGGTATTATGATGTGTCAATATAGGTTCATCCTTGGTAACAGATGTATTATTGGAGGAGTGATTTAATAATGAGGAAGGCTATGCATGTGTGGGAGCAGGGGGGTTATATGAAATCTTTGTACCTTCCCCTCATTTTGTCTTAAACCTAAAACTGCTCTAAGAAAGAAGTCTTTTAAACAAAGTTCATGAGGGATTCAAATGAACTATACTTGTTTTTCTTAAGGCCTGATTCCAAAACCTCAAGTTAAAACAAAAGATACAGTCATCTGGTAAGTTTTAAGCCCATCTACCTAATCAGAGCAGGGGTCTCATCATTTTGATAAAGCAAAAAAGAAAGAGAAATTATGCCTACTTTCTTCCTTTATTATTATTCCAAATGCATTGCTAGTTTTGGTATTCTTTTAGCATACACTGTTAGCCATATTTTCTCAGAAGTGACGAGCAGTGGAAAGATCCAATCATTTAAAGGATGAGTTTCTAGAAAGCATCCCTTAAATTACCAGCGCTAACTCACTGTTGTCCCAATGGGTGATTGACATTGTTGCTTTACTTGCATAAGTAAAGATGTGTTTATCTTCATCTCCAAAGGCTACAAAATTCACTCGTTTATCACCTCATCTTTCTTTTAAATTTTGTTTTTGTTTATTTGTTTATTTATTTATTTTTGCTTTCCAGAAGAGGTGATACATTTCCTCACTGCCCTCCTGTTCTCTTTGTGAACCACATCCCTTTTCCAAGAAGCTAAGTGAAACTAAGGATCCAGTTGGTGGCCACTGAACAGAGCCAAGGTAATTGCCCCTTATCAAATCAAAACTATCACGTTCATATAGCATTGCCATGTCGTAAACTGAAATTCTCAGAATTTCTACCACATTTGTTCTCTTCTGTTAAAAACTTCAGAAAGGGTAGTTCCTCTTGACTCACTCTGCTGTTGTCTACACACCTGGTACTTTTGTGTTGCATGTAATATTTGGAGGGTGAAAGAGTGTTGAAAAGAGGAAGAAGAGATAACAGTGAGGTCTCCCTCCTTAGGTGAAGCAATAGGGAGGAGAAAGACTATGTGCTTTTTCTGCCAATGTGTTCTCATTACCCATGCTGGCAGATTGACTCTCTTCAGTAAGAATGCTTCTGAGACAATATAATCGGGTTTTTCTTACCCTCCATATTTCTGTTGTCGGCAGCAACAGGAATGCAGGGGCCTTAAATAGGATTGATGTTAATGTAAATTTGATCAAAATAAAAGCAATGCCTTCCTCTTTTGCTTCTAAGAAACTCAGTACCACAGAGAAGTGTGTTCTGTCTTTACAGTCTGGCCAGTCTGCAGATCACCTGTGATTGATGACCCTTATTTTAATGTGTCATCCATCATATTTTATGATCATTGCTTTGATCAACTGAGCTAAGCAATCACACAATATGTAGATACAGCCGGTTAACCTTGTAACATTATTAGCAAAAGCATATCTATGTGTCCTATCTGCCATATATCACAAACATTTTTATTTTAAAGATTACTTTCTATGGGCTTTGGTAGAAGTGGCTAACTCCCCTCCATCCATTTGCTAAGCCTCAGCACTTCTGTCCATGACAAATTTCAGTAAATTACTCCTGAACTGTCATTGCTTTGTAATAATTACTATCATTCTAGTTTACATGCTTGCTTTACTGAGCTGATTTTTTTAAAGCATGTGACTAGCCATATTGAAATAGCATGGGGTGAGGAAGGAGATATGCATGCATATTCTTTCTTCTTCTTATTTCCTAAAAAATCATATATGCCTTTATTATTCAAAGACTCTATTAAACATTAAATATAATGGTTTTATATAAGCTTTATAACTATAACTATATATATGTGAAGTTTGTAAGGCTTCAAGCACCTAACTTGAATGTATATATTTAATTTTTAAAGATACTATATTCCCTAAGTGAATTAAATTACCTAGATATACCACTGTTGGATACTATTTTTTTTAAATTGTTTATTTATTTATTTTGGCCACACTGCACAGCTTGTGGGATCTTAGCTTCCTGACCAGGGATTGAACCCGTGCCCCCTGCATTGGAAGTGTGGAGTCAATCACTGCACCGCCAGGGAGATCCCTGGATGCTATTAGTCATAACTCAAAGCACTGACTCTATTGAGCTAGTGTCAGATGTAAAATCTGTGCTTTCGGAAGCCTATATGCAGCTGATTATTCTTTCGGGAGGTGTCACACCTCTGCCTTATCACTGCTGTTGTTGTTGCCTTTCTCTTATCATACGGGAACCTACTGTAAATAATGCTTTTAGAGTTGTTAATATTGTCCTTTTAATTAAGGGTCTCCAGGAATTTGAGAGACGGAATTTAAGTCCACGAGAATTTATTCTAATTGGTTGCTGTCACTTCTTTTATGTGTAATCATTATGATTAATTATTAGCCTTACTGGGTACTTAAAAATTTCCAGGTAATGTGATAAGCACTTACCATGCAATGTCTCACTCTACACATCAATTCTATGAATCTGGCACTATTAGTAATAATAAACTATCATATTTTGCATCACTGATGATATCTTTACCCCAATCCTTTCATTAGCCCAGTTTCCACAATTATAAAGTCCAAAGAGTTCTAAAAATCAAAAGTTTTTTATATGTTCTAAGCAAACTAATTTGGCAGTATCATCTGACCTGAACTGATAGGAGCTTTTTTTAAAAAAATTTATTTTTCTCACTAAAAACTTTTGCTGCAGAAATATTACTGTTTAATGATAAGGTGCTGCCCCAGATCCCACTGTAGTTACTCAATAATACTCAACATGCGTACCATATTACCGTTCACAAATCTGAAAATTTTCTGAATTCCAACATACAACTAGTCACAAAGGTTTTAGATAAGGACTGTAGACTTCTATTTCAAATTTTAGAGTTTGAAGGGTTTTAGAAATAAACTTCCTCATTGTGTATGTTGTGTACGTGAGAAAAACACGTACATGAGAAAAATGCGTATGTGAGAAAAATGAAGTAAGACAAAAATGACACTAAACTTCTTGTATTGCTTCTTTTCTCTGCTCCTAAGAATGAAACCTGACTTTCCCTAGCTACAAAATAGAGATAACCACAGTACTTATCTGATTGTTTATGTGAGCAGTTAAAAAGCTAATGCATAAGCAATGCTTGACACGTGATAGTTTTATGTGTCCCGTGAAGAACGCTAGTATCGTTAGAGATAATACATTGAATGATTAACTTCTGTAATTTCCTTCGCCTGCACTTCCTTATATGTGGGTGATATCCACATTGTGGTATCCACATTACCATTAGGAATACTAGGAGGATGAAGGGGGAAAATAATAGTTAAGTTTTTGAAGTCCAGAAGAGGTTGTTTATGCCTGCACAATAAATTTGAAAGCCAAAACGTTTTGATTTGCAAGAGCCTGGCTGAAAAGGATTTTAGCAATAAAAGCAGAAGGCAAGGAAACAGGCAAACCACAGCATTTATGCTGTAACAACAGATTGGAAAGAGACTGGAGGGAGGTCCAGAGGGCTCTGTCTCAAACTAGTACCCCAGGAGAGGGGTACTAAGGTTGAAGAGGCAAGACTCAGGAAGGGTGCCTTAGAGTCTGAGATGAAGGCACTGAACTTGGAAAGACCATGTGAACAGAAAGGAATCAGATCGAACAGATGCTACCCACCACTACCACCATCACCCTAGTCAGAAGCCCAGCCAGTGCCTACAGGGTTCCCACCACCACCTGGCAGCCCTGCAGGTCTGCTATGCCCTGGGTCCATGTTGTCCTTGTCTGCTGAGCATCTTCCATTGACAACGGTGACCAAATATCCAGGTTTGTCCAGGAATGTCCCAGGAATGTAAGTCTGTTGCTTATCTTCTTACACCTCTTATTCTGGCGTAATTAATAACAACTTCTCTATTATTTATAGTTTATAAATGATAAAAATGTATGGTCACTCTCCCCATCAACAACAGTCTGCCTTTCCACTGCCGATCATCCAGCAGACTTAGCACCTGTTCATCTCTTGAGGTTTTTCCATCTTACCTAAACACTGTTCCAAATAGACACACCCCTTTGTATTGCCCAGGACCCTTGCAGGGCCCCCTAAAGCAGAATGTGAGATCTTTGGCACTCAAAAAGAATGGCATGATCAACAGAGACCTCAAGACACACTTGGGTGACACTGGACAGTGGTGACCACTTGTTTCACATCTCAATTGAAGTACAGATACCTTAGTATATTTTACTCCCTTCAGGGCTTAGCATCCTCCTTGTGCACATAGTATGTGCTCAATAAAGACTGATAAAACACTCTGATTGGAAGAACCCTCCGTTTTATTATCAGTGCTGATGTAGCCAGGATGAGCAAGAGAAAAGAACTTGATATTGTTTTTAATTCTTTAAGTGCATTTTTAAGGTGCATGGTTGGTATTACTGAATGCCATCAATGTGTTTAGTTTTATAAGTTTATGTTCTTCTATATATCTTCCAGCAGTAGACAGAAATTCGGTAGAAAATAATAGTGATACTTTGGGGGTTTTTTTTCAAGCTTTGTTTGTGACTGCTTTATGTGATATAGGAATGTGATATATTCTTCCTAAATTTTAGGTTGCCCCTTATCCATAGGTAAATTATTATAAATATGCACAACCTTGGCTTGAAGTTGGGGTGATTAAGGACTATAATTTTGCTGTGGCTTTCACGTTTCAAAATATGTTCAGAACTTTGAGTTGCCATGAGGTGCTGTTTGAGAAGAAACCCAGCATCATCACTTGGGTGACACAAGACTTTTGTTGGCAGCTTACTTCTCATTTAACTCAAAACCTGAGTTGTTTGATGCTTGGTGATTATCATTCCCGCAGTAGAATGTTTTGAAACAAATAAAACACATTTAAAAATCTAATTTACCTCACAGAATTTTATATTCTTTTTTATTAATGTTATTTTTGTAAACTTAAATAAAGAATAAGAATCATTAGTAACTTCTATGGCTTCCTGAATTAAATACATTCCTTCAGGGAAGATTAAGAGCACTTAATTGAGAATAGTCCCTCCAGTAAAGAAAGAAATTAAAAAACAAACTCATTGAAATGTTATAAAAATCAAACTCATTCTGAAAACTTAGCACCAAAAAAGACCACAAATAACAAATGTTGGTGAGAATGTGGAGAAAAGGTAACCCTTGTACACTGTTAGTGGGAATGTAAATTGGTGCAGCCACTATGGAAAACGGTATGGCGGTTACTCGAAAAAACTAAAAATAGAACTACCATATGATCCTGCAATTCCACTGCTGAGTATACATCCAAAGAAAACAAAAACATTAATTCAAAAAGAGACATGCACCGCAGTGTTCATAGTAGCATATTTACAATAGCCAAGTTATAGAAGCAAACTATGTGTCCATCAACAAACGAATGGAGAAGATGTGGTATGTGTGTATATATATATATATATATATACACACACACACAATGAAATACTACTCAGCCAAAAAGAATGAAATTTTGACATTTGCAACAACATGGATGGACTTGGAGTGTATTATGCTTAGTGAAATAAGTCAGACAGAGAGAGACAAACACTTTTTGATATCACATATATGTGGAATCTGAAAAATAGAACAGACTAGTGAATATAACAAAAAAGAAACAGACTCAAAGATATAGAGAACAAACTAGTGGTTACCAGTGGAGAGAGAGAAGTGGGGAGGAGCAAAATACAGGTAGGGGAGTAAGACGTACAAACAACTATGTATAAAATAAATAAGCTACGAGGACATATTGTACAGCCCAGGGAATATAGCCAATATTTTAAAATAACTATAAATAGAGTATAACCTTTAAAGTTGTGAATCACTGTGTTGCACATCTGAACCTGATATAATATTGTAAATCAACTATATCTCAATAAAAAAATGTGATGCAACTAACATTTAAAAAAGGAAATGTGCAGAGTTAAGTCTTTTGAGCTACCTTCCAGACTTGGTTACCCTTTTTCCTAACAATTTTTTAGAATTGGGTCCTCTAATCTTCATAAGCAACAAGGACATTTTAAGCTTTGTGAATGGTTCAAGTACTAATATCTGCTACTCCAGGTAAACAATTAAGAAGAACATAGGCCTTGATTCAGTATTTATTGATATAAAGGGATTCTTGTCAGAATGGTGAGTTCAGTCAGGGTATTATGGATTCTTGGATTGCACAGTATAATCTGACTATGAATAGCAGGCAATACATATACCAGAATAATACTGTCAGAAGCAGAGTGGATAAGAATAGGTTTTTTGTTTGTTTGTTTGTGTTTAATTGGCTGTGTTGGGTCTTCATTGCTGTGAGTCTTCATTGCTGCGTGGGCTTTCTCTAGTTGTGGCATGTGGGAGCTACTCTGCATTGCAGTAGGTGGGCTCCTCATTGCAATAGCTTCTCTTGTTGCAGAGTATGGGCTCTAGGCACATGAGCTTCAGTAGTTGCAGCACACAGGCTCAGTAGTTGTGGCTCTTGGGTTTAGTTGCGCCACGGCATGTGGGATCCTCCCGGCCCAGGGATCAAACCCATGTCCCCTGCATTGGCAGGTGGATTCTTAACCACTGTGCCACCAGGGAAGTCCAAGAATGGTTTTTTGATTCATGAAATTTCTACTAAAAATGTATTACACAAAAATTAACTAGCTTTTTTTTTTTTTTTTTTTAAGCTAAACAAGTAATATAGAGACTTTGGCTCTAGATCATGCAGTATTGATGCTTTAAAGTACCCCCACTGTTCCTACCAAACAGAAATGACAGTTGCAGTATAAAAGTGGAAAACCCACAAGATATGCCAGGGCTTCAAACAATATAAGCATCTCCATGGAGTTGATAAAAATACGAAGCAGTTAACAGAAACTAAAGCTATCGGCTTATTAGGCTCTGGTTTTTGAAAGAATTAGCAAGTTCCTGAGGGTAAGAGCCAGGTCATGCTTTGGAAATTATTTTTTTTTAACTCTGACTACTATTTCTGATTGTTTTCTCATAGTTTTCTGTTTTTATTTTATGATGATCATATCTCCTTGAACCTCTGAGTATAATAAAGTTTGTGTGTGTGAGAATGTTTGATTTCTTATGGCTTTTTTTGGTTTCCCTAACTATTACTATTTACTCACACTGTGCTTTTCTGCTTATTTGTCTTGGATTTTCTCTTTTTATGTTGCTTATTTTCCTCATATGCCTGTTTGTCTTAGATTGTCTGTTTAGCTCTAAGAATGTGATACTGTGAGACTGGTGTGGGTTCCTGCTGATGTTACTTTCAAGCAGATATAAGTAGTGTGGTTTTCCTGTAATTCTCTCTGGAGCAGGAAATTGTACTGCAGCATTTGTGCTTGGGTGCTAAGTGCTAGATTTCAATTTAGAGTGAATGGGTAGGGAGCCAGTCAAATGCCAAAGAGGTGGAATTTACCTTGAATTGACATTCACATAAATGCCTTAAGTTCTCCTGCAAGGGTCTGTTCAATTTTGAAGAAAAGAACCCCACAGGTTTTTGCAGGAGGGAAAACCCTGTCTTCTGTACATGCATTGAAGAGAGGAGCATCTCTTCCCTCCAGGGACTGGCAAAGAGGTAAAGATATTTTTCAGAATATCACATTTCAGAAGGTTTATCAGGGTACATTGTTTGAAAAGAATCTGGAATTTGAGGCTCCACCACTTGCCAGTTGGATGATCTTAAGCAAATTACTTAAACTCATTATTTCAATTTTCCCAATCTGTAAAATGGGAGTGATGTTTTCTTCCTTATAAAATTATATTGCAAAGATTATGATGTTATATATATATAATATGTAGCACAGAGGCAAACTAACCATTAGACAGCTTAGCAAGTATTTAGGGCATGAGCAAAATGGGGACCTCCAAAAAGAGAAAAATAATTAGGTAAAAATATTTAGTTTTTCAAAAGAAAATTATTAAGTTCATCATTTTGATTTTTAAAAAAGCTTATTTGTATTTCCTTACACGTTTAGAAAATGCTTTTTGATACTTTGTTGTTGTCCTATGTTGAATTACATATTGGAGTGACACCACAAACATCTCAGTGATTAGCTACTGGAAGGACATTCACCCATCTCTGGTTTCCTCCTCTCCCTCTGGTTTCCTCCTCTCCCTCTGGTCTCCATCTGGGACCCCACCCAAACACATATAACCAATCATTTTACTAAGTTGAACATGTTAAAATATTTAATACCTTTGTGCTGATATACTTAGGAGCTAGCTTTGGATTTACAGTGAATTTTCCCATTAAAATAATTCAAGGCTTTCCATTCCTATGGCTATTTTGTTTGTTTATTTTTCACGTGGGTCCTTTCAGCTTACATTTTCCTATATTGTTTAGTGTATCATCAAGCTCACAGACCCTACTGACTAACAGGCTTTTCTAGTCTGTTGTGGGGGGAAAAAAAAAAAACTATTCAAAAAAAGTAGAAAATCTCAATGCATAGGTGGTAGATTTTAAAAATATATAATGGTACTCACAGGTATCCCCCTATTTGATGTTCTCATTACAGAGTCAAATTGATGTACAGCAAAGCACACCAGATAAGTGCTCATAGGAACAGACTTCTGGAAAGTTGTTCGTTTCCATTTATCATCCACCGATTCTTCTTTCTTTTGAAAGCAAAAGATAGTCTTTTATTTATAAAAGATCAGTCATGGACAAGACAAACAAACAGTGACTCCAAACCTGGCTTTCCAATCAGAAGTCCTTTGTCAAAGCTTAGGGGTTAAAAGAAATTTTACCCCTAACTGGTGATGTTGAAAAGACTAGAGGAAAATTCATTTTATTTTTAGTACTGTGAAAGAATGATTAAATTATATACCGTATGAGATTTCTCAGGGAGCAATACAACTTTGTGATATAAGCTGGACAGGAATTTATCTTTCTATATTAAGCACACAATCCTGACCATAATATCTGAGCCGATGCTATGGCCCCTTAATGAAGAATAGGCTAGTGCTCAGTGCCTTGCACACAGGAGGAACTAAGCAGGTATTTGCTGATTTGACTATGTGCAAGAGGGCAATAGCTGTACCAGGCATAGCAGTATGTTGGGTTGTCTTTTCCATCTCTGGTTGTCTTCATCAGAGACCCAAGGTGTGGTCCCTAAAGTCACTGCCTTGATTACCATGGAGAGAGGGAAGGGTTACATTACTTGATGCAACTACTGACCCCACCTCTCTGGTTTTCTGTCCATGCCAGCTTTGCCTTCCTCTCTCAGCCAGTCACCAATCCTAATACTTCATCCATGAATACTCGCCTAATTCCTGCTACCCATTGTTTAAACATTTCCACATTCCCTGCAGCCACACAGTGAGTCACTCTACAGTGAAAACCTTTGAAAAGGATTAAGAGAGGGAGGCTAGGTTAGAACTTGATGTACCATTGACAAGGCAAGCGTGTTATGGTGTTACGTGCGCGTTCTTGTAGAGAAGAGTTGGAGTCCCAGCAAAGTTACTCTGTGATAAAAACCTAGTAGTAGTTTCTGTCTCCTAAGGACCCAGATTGTTCACCTTCTTTCAGGACTAGTTTCTGAAGCTAGGTGAAGGTGAAGAAGTATATACTCTGCAAAATGATAGGGTCATGTGGGGAAACCTTAAACAGAGGTTAGTAACGTTTGCATTCTTTCTCCTCCCACCTTCACTTTCTCTGTTCCATGCCAAAAAATTCTGATGGCATTTTACTCTGACCCAGTCTTCTAGATTAGTGTGTCATACTTTAAGTTTATCCTTTTCCCTTTCTTCTCCAATCAAAACCCAATTGCCCAGGTGTCTGACACCAGAAGAAAAGTTGATAAACTTACACTGACAGTTTACTTTTTAACCTTCTTAAAGCTTTTGTTTGCTTTTTTGAGGAATATTTGTAATTAAAGAGGATGAATTTCAGTGATGATATTTCAGATAACAGATCAGAAAGATGGGAGATGTAATGTAGGCACAGTGCTTTTCTGGTATCAGGTAGGTGACGATTATATCTAAGGATGAGCTTCACCCTTTAACATGTCAAAGGTATAAGGAATAATAAACCTCAACCTTGAGGTAATGACGCTTTAGTTAACTGCGTTACCCATTATGGGGATGAGGAGCAGGAACAGAGGAAAGACTCATGCTAATAATTATACAAACAGAACTTATCGTAGCCTATATTTTTTCACATTTAATGAGTACTTTTTGTTCACTAGAATACCTATGGGCATGGTGTTCCCTGGAGTTGGTAGTTATACTCCAGTATCACGATTTTTTTAGTAGCCCTATATTAAAAACTGGGTTTATATTCAACTGAAAACCAAGAATAGTGACTAGGCCCTTGAATATTTTAAAATCTGTAATTCCATTAGTTTGCCTTTAATTTGTCATGACTAGAGGATTCTTTAATGTAAGCAGAACCCAGCTGATATGTGTCTTCTGTATCTGTTCTTGCTTAGAAATCCCAGCATGGCGTTTTGACTGAACTGTGATATCTTGAGTTAAAGACATCTAGTACTCAAAGAAAAGAGATTGCCCGAATTTATTTTCTAGCCTCTAAATAAGCTATTAGAACACGTTTATTTTAGAATTCAATAGGTTCTTTCATAGCAAATCAGGTAATTTACCTGATATTTTAAACAGACTATCTGTAAAATTAAAAACATTTGAAATACTCACCTCCACTGGCATATTTGAAAGTGCCTTATATTCTTTGGGGTGGATGATAGATATTGTATAAGTTGCCTTTTTGTTGGGCTCATCAAAACAAGGGAAGGATTTCCTGGCATCTGTTGGTTCATGATCAGTGGCTGCTATGCTCCTTAGAAACAAACACACAAACAAAATATATGTTGCCTCTTCAGACAGCCCCTATGTTTCTATTCCTGAAAGAATCAACTATGTAATTATAACTATTGCATTCCTTAAAATGAGTTTCCATCCAGAAAACTATCAAATAGTTGTCAAAGTCTTTCCTGGAATTTTTAGGTTAACAAATAAAATTCAGAAACTGCTTCAGATATTTTACATGAATAGTTAAATATTTTGGTGCCATAACTAAAAATCTGTGAACTCTAAATGAGCAAAAATCAATCCAGTTTTGAGCTATCACTCTTTCCATCCTAAAGCCATCAAGTGACAAGTAGATAAACACAAAGCCAAACTCAAAGGCTTGCTTGTAACAGTCCTTGTGAGTGTGAACAGCTGTGTTCTGTCAGAGTAGAGGAGTATATTCCAGAGTCCACAGCTCCTGTCCCTAATAGCACATTCTTTCTTACTTATGTTACACCAGAGACAAAACCCTCAGTTTCATTTTCATGCAAAGGCAGTCCCTGAGCAATTTCCCAGTGAAGCAACCTTTGACCAGGATTAAAGCCCACTTTTGGAAAGAGACAGTATTCTTTTATGGCTCTAACTAGGCATATGCTTATTAAGCTAAAATGTTAATGTTTAATGTTTCCATCATTTCAAAGTGGAAATTTTTTTTCTGAGTAATTGCTAAAAAAAAATCAATGGATGTAAACTTTTTATATGTAGTTATGTTACAGTAAGATGTACATTTGCTCATTAGAAGAGTAAGCAGAGTAAAAAGTGTAAAAGAAAAGACATGTTGACTTATATTCATTAATAATTTGTGTAGGGAAAATATTTTGTCCTTCAGAATTCTCAGCGACTCAGGCAGGTATTTCATAAAGAATAACAATTAAATTGTTACATTGTTCATTCATCCAATAAATATTAATTGAATCCCTTCCTATACACACACATGCACACGTGCATATACACACACACACACACACACACACATACACTTAACATTTACTAGGCATTGTTCTAGGTGCTGAGGGAATAACAAAGAATAAATACATAGATAAATAAATAAGGGGAGTGATAAGAGCTATATAGAAAATCAAATAGGGAAAGTGACAGAGAATGACTCAGGAAAAGTGGTGAGCAATATTAAGTAGAGTAGTCAGGGACAATCTCTTGGAGTAGGTGATGGTTTGCTGAGATCTGAATGATGAGAAAAACCCAGACAGGTAAAGATTAAGGAAAATGTGTTTCCTTAACAAAGGGAACAGCAAGTGCAGAGTCTCTAAAGTGGAAAAGAATTTAATGTGGTTGAGGACCAAAAAGATGGCCTGTGTAGCTGAAATACAGTGAACTGGAGGGACTAAGGGGTCAGCAGAGGCCATGATAAGAGCCTGCATTTCATTTGGGTTCAGGGATGCATTATATACATTAATTCATCTAAAAAATATGTCATAGGTCAACATCCATATACATGAAATTAAAATGTTTTTGAATTTCTTTTAAAAACCCACTGGAAACAAAAATGACTTGTTAAAATCTCAGCCAAGAAAACTAATCTGTAAAAAATAAAACTGGAAAAGGGCTGTCTTTTGGGATACTGTTGACTGAGGGGGACAACTTTCTGGGATGATTGAAAATGCCTATACCTTATTATGTGTGTGATTAACAAAGATGTGTGCATTTGTCAAGATTCGTTGAATTGTTCCCATTAGATTTGTGCATTTAATGTATATAAATTTTACCTAAAAATAACTGTAAATCAACATTGAGCTCCAGTAAGTAGGTTTGGATTGTTTCAGTGGTATGAGTTAGCAGTTCAGAAACAATCTTCTCTGTATTCTGAGCTTGAGCAAATGAAAAAACAAATGAGGATAACAGAAGGCAGGTTTCTCACTGCTGGGGAAGAGAGTTACAAATTTTTAAAAAAAGGAAGACTAGACCTTGGTATTGAACTGTAATTGCAGGTTCAGTGTAAATTCAATGATTTTTTTCATATGTATATATGTAAATGGATATAAAATTACACAGAGACATATATTTCCTAGTTTTGTCTGCTGAACAGGACTAGAAGATATGACAAGCTTGTAGCAATGAGCACAGCTAGTTCCCCTTATCACTCTCCAGTAAAAGGAACCAGAACTCTTCATAAAAGTGGCTGATTCCAGTGCTGGATCAGAAAGGTCCAAAATGATCCTGGAACATCTTGCTTTGCCAAAAAGTAAGGAAGTTTTCAAAGAATCATAGGAATAAGTCAAAAGGACACAAAAGCCAGCTTGAGGGGACTACCCCTGGCCAGGTCTGAGGGAACTGAAACATCAAAATAAGTAATGGAATTATAAACTATTGATTAAAATAAGAATCCATGATAAAAATATGAATAAATAAATAAGTGGGAGAAGGAAAGCCCTTCTTTACAGTAGATTGCCTACGAATAATTTTAGGAGGAATGAGGCTTTAGAAAATCATCAGTGGATGCCAAAACAAAGTAGATGGAAATTTGTTGCGGAAAGGGGTATCTGAATAGTTTCAAAGACTTTCTCTGAAAATTACTTACAAAGAAAACAATTATACCTTTACAACTAAGAACACTGTTGGATACCACCTTAAGCAAGTAATCAAAGATAGCATCACTAATAATTATACAAACCAACATAATGTTTCTCCTGATGTGACTTCATGAGAGGGACTCAGTATCACTTCTGTGAAATTCCTGACAAAAATGCTTAACCTGCATTTTTAAATCATGAAGAAAATCAGACAAACTAAAACTGAGGGATATTCTCAAAATAACTGGCCTGTGCTCTTCAAAAATATCAAGGTTGTGAAAGACAAAGAAAGGCTAGGGACTGTTCCAGTTTAAAGGAGTCTAAAAAGGTATGACATTAAATGCAATGCATGAATCCAGACTGGATACTGGACTGGCAAAAAAAAAAATACTCAAAAGAACACTTTTAGGTTAACTGATGAAATTTGATTATGACTGTGGATTAGATGATTATATCAATGTTAAATGTTCTGATTATGATAAATGTACTGTGGCTATGTTAGAAAATGTCCCTGTACTTAAGAAATACATACTGAATGTGAGGAGGTAAAGGGAGACAATGTTTCAATGTACTCTAAAGGGAGAGAGAGAAATAGAGACATGGGGTTGCTGGGAGAGAGGAAATAGGACAAAATGTAAACAATTGGTAGTGTTCCTAGGAGTTCCTTGTATTGTTCTTGTAACTGTTCTGTTAAGTTTGAAATTATTTCAAAATAAAAAGTTACCCCAAAAGTCCCAGCCAAGAATTTATTCTTCAGTATTACTGATTACTTTTTGTGATAACAGTTTGGTCAATTGAAGTTCCTAACACATTTAGACTGTAGTGAATTACAAATACATCAGAATATAAAGAAACCTGTACACTTTCCCAGAGTACTAATGATTTATAATAAGATCCACCAAGCTCAAACCCCATGTTTAGTTAGCTGCTTTTTGCTCCTGAATTCTTCTGGATTCTTATTTTTTTCCCCAGGCAAAGGAAAAGGAAAAGTCACGCTCTACAAAAATGTTTCAGTCACCCTTAGAAATAAGCCAGATAACTATTGGGAATGTGTGTGTGTGTATGTGTTTATGCCTTCATGTGTGGGAGGTGAGGTGATGAGGGAGTAGAGTAATACTATATTCATTAGACAGAAACATCTGTACTGGAATAAAATTACTTTGTGTGTAAATAATATACAACTATGTATACAAAAACAACACCTGTCTATACACTGCTTACAGGACACTCATTTCAGAGCTAAAGACACACACAGACAAAGTGAGGGGATAGAAAAAGATATTTCATGCAAATGGAAATGTCAAGAAAGCTGGATAGCAATACTCACATGAACAAAGTAGACTTTAAAACAGAGTCTATAACAAAAGACAAAGAAAGGCATTTTATAATGATAAAGGGATCAGTACAAGAAGAGGATATAACATTCATTAACATATCTGAACCTATTATAGGAGCACTTAAATATATAAAGCAAATATTAACAGACAAAAAGGGAGAAATTGACAATAATAAAAGAATAGTAGGGGACTTGATCATACCACTTACATCAACAGACAGTCATCCAGATAGAATCATCAGATAGAAAACCAGTAAGAAATCAGTGGTCTTAAAGGACCCATTAGACCAGTTGGACTTAATATGTATCTACAGGACATTCCATCCAAAAACAGCAGAATATACATTCTTTTCAAGAGCACATGCAACATTCTCCAGGATAGATCATATGCTAGGCCACAAAACAAGTCTCAATAAATTTAAGAGGATAGAAATTATATCAAGCATTCTTTCTGACTACAGTGATATGAAACTAGAAATCATTTACAGGAAGAAAAATGGGAAAAACACAAACAGGTGGAGACTAAACAACATGCCACTAAAAAACCAGTGGGTCAGTCAAGAAATAAAAGAGGAGTTAAGCAAATACATTGAGATACATAAAAATAAAAACATAACTATTCAAAATTTATGGGATGCAGCAAAAGCAGTTCTAAGGGAGAAGTTTATAGCAACAGAGGCCTACCTGAAGAAACAAGAAAAGTCTCAAATAAACAACCTAAGCTACCAACTAAAAGCATTAGAAAAAGAGGAACAAACAGCCCAAAATCAGGTGAAAGAAAGAAATAATAAAGATCAGAAAGGAAATAGACAACAACAACAAAAAAAAATAGAAAAGATTGATAAAACCAAGAGCTGTTTTTTTTGGAAAGATAAACAAACTTTATAAGTGTTTAATCAGGCTCACCAAGAAAAAAGAGAGAGAATCCAAATTAGCAAAATAAGAAATGAAAGAGGAGAAAGTACAACCAATATAACAGAGATTTAAAAAAATAAGAGAATATTATGAATAAATTGGACAACCTAGAAGAAACTGATAAATTTCTAGAGACATACAGTCTTCCAAGACTGAATCAGGAAGAAATAGACAGTCTAAACAGACCAATCTAAAAAAAAAAAAAACTCCTAGCGAACAAAAGTCCAGGACCAGACAGTGTCACAGGGGAATTCTACCAAAAATATAGAGAAACACTAATATCTATCCTTCTGAAACTATTCTAAAAAAATTGAAGAAGAGGGCCACTCCAAATTCACTCCACAAGGTCACCATTACTCTGATACTGAAAATAGGCAAAAGCGCTACAAAAAAAGAAAATTACAAGCCAATATCTCTGATCAATATAGACACAAAAATCCTTAATGAAATATTAGCAAACTGAATTCAACAATACATAAAAAGGATCAGACACCATGATCAAGTAGGATTTATTCCAGGGATGCAATGATGGTTCAGGATCCACAAATCAATCAATATGATACACCACATTAACAACAGGAAAGATAAAAATCACATGATTATCTCAATAGATGTAGGAAAAACATTTGACAAAATTCAACATCCACTCATGATAAAAACTCTCATTGAAGTTGGTATAAAGGGAACTTATCTAAACATAATAAAGCTCATACATGACAAACCCACAGCTAACATCATACTCAGTGGTGGAGGGCTGAAAGCTTTTCTTCTAAAACCAGGAACAAGACAAGGATGCCCATTCTCATCAATTATTTACATAGTATTGGAGATCCTAGCCAAGCAGTCATACAAGAAGAAAAAATAAAAGACATCCAAATTGGAAAGAAAGAAGGAAAACTGTCACTATTTGCATGATACTATATATAGAAAACTCTAAAGTCTCCACTAAAAAAACTATTAGAACTAATAAATGAAGTCAGTAACTTTGCAAGATACATGATTAGTATACAGAAATCTGTTGCTTTTCTATGCACTACTAATGAACTATTAGAAAGAGAAAGCAAAAAAACAATCCTGTTTAAAATGACATCAAAAAAATAAAATAAAATAAAATAGCTAGGAATAAACTTAACCAAGGAGATAAGAGACCTACACTCTGAAAAGTATAAGACATTGATGAAGGAAATTGAAGGTGATACAAAGAAATGGAAAGATATCCTATGTTTATGGATTAGAAGAATTGATATGTTAAAATGTCCATACTACTCAAAGCAATCTACAGGTTTAATGCAATCCCTAACAAAATACTCATGACATTTTTCACAGAACTAGAAGAAATAATCCTGAAATTCATATGGAACCACAAAAGACCCCAATTTGCCAAAATAATCTTGAGAAAAGAGAACAAAGCTGGAGATATCACTCTCTGGCCTCAGACTATACTGCAAAGCTGTAGTAACCAAAACAGTATGATAATGGCACAAAATCAGACACATAGATCAATGGAACAGAATAGAGAGCCCAGAAATAAACATGTGGTTTATTTCTCACCTCAAAGAAGGCAAGAATATACAATGGGGAAAAGACAGTTTCTTTAATAAATGGTGCTCAGAAACCTGGACAGCTACATGTAAAAGGGTGAAATTAGAACCTTTTCCCATACCGTATATAAAAATAAACTCAAAATAAATTAAAGACCTAAATGTAAGACCAGAAATCGTAAAACTCCTAGAAGAAAACATAGGTAGAACACACTTTCACATAAATTGTAGCAATATTGTTTTACATTTTTTATATATTTTATATACATATTTTTATATCTGTCTCCTAAGGCATAGGAAACAAAACATAAACAAATGGGATCTAATTAAACTTAAAAGCTTTTCACAGCAAAGGAAATCATCAACAAAACAAAAAGACAACCTACTAAATGGGGAAAAGAATAGCAAATGGTATGACTGATAAGGGATTAATATCCATAATATATAAACAACTTATACAACTCAATACCAGAGAAATGTAAATCAAAACAATGAGATATCATTTCACACCTGTCAGAATGGCTATTATCAGAAAACACAAATATTAAATGTTGGTAAGGATGTGAAGAAAAGGGAACCCTGGCACACTGTTGGTGGGAATGTAAATTGGTACAGTCACTATGGAAAACAGTATGGAGTAGGGGTAGGGGATTAAGAGGTACAAACTATGTATAAAATAAATAAGCTACAAGGATATATTGAACAGCACAGGGAATATAGCCAATATTTTATACTAACTTTAAATGGATTATAATCTATAAAAGTATTGAATCCCTATGTTGTACACCTGAAACTAATATAATATTATAAATCAACTATACTTCAATTTTTTTAAAAGGCCATATTTGTATATGCTAAATTCCATCCAGTGTTACTAAAGTTTTCTAAATTTATGCAAATTTGAAAACCATTTTAGGTCACAACTTCTTTGGGGAGGTTTTATTCAGTGATTAAAACTTCTTTTTAAAATTAGATGAATCGTTTTGCAAATTAATGGAAAAAGCTTGGCTAATTGCATAGTATGTTCAGGAGTCACTCTTGGGTATGTCCTGAATAATTATAACGCCAGACAAATGTGCTGAGGTAAACCATTTTTCCATAGGGGCCTTTCTATGTCATGTTAATAAGTCACTTACTAGACCCAGTACATTAAAAATATAATTCTGTGTAGGTTGTTAATTTACAAAAGGGAAGACATTCTTCTTATCTGTGTGCATCAGATCAAGGTGACCTTAGAGAAAGCTGAAGAGAGAGGAAGTGATGATGCAAGCACTGCCCCGTTCACTCTGAATCAACTGTAAAAAAAAACAACTACTTGATTACCTCATAAATCATTTGGCACACTGTTTCCAATGAAGACTCTCAGGCTATGTCCAGCAGGTTAATACCTTGAGGCAGCAAAATAAACAGCAAGGTCTGGGTGAAAAACTTAAATGAAAGACTTCTGATGCAGACGAGGCAGCCTCAACTTGCAGACTTAGTAAAGGGTTCCAGAATTCAGCAGGGGAGCTCATCAGTGCAAGACAGCCCATCTAGATTATTCAGACTCCAACCTACTTTTATGGTGGTTTGAACGAGTTAATTATCTAAAGTTATTTTCCAATTGCTTCTTCTCTATGTAGAGGATACTCAAGGTCAAGGTAAATTTGTTTCCTTTCTTCAAAATAAATTACTACCCATCCTGCAACAAGTAAGCAAGGACCCCACCCCCCCCACCCCCACACACACACACTGCCAAGTTTATTCTTTATTGATAATGGGCATACTGATAGCTCGACATATCAATATAATGAACAAACTGACATACAGTTAAAATTTCAAGATCAAAACTACAAGTGAGTATACATATCTGTGAGGATACACTGCACACACATATATGCACACTTAATTGTGACCATCTCACTGATTTCTTTTCTGCCATGTTTCCACTTAACTCTTTTAGATCTTCACCACAAGCCCCAGCCTTGTGCTTCAGATTTAATTATCCAAATGCCTACTAGACATCTCTTCCTAGATGTCTGACAGGCATTCAACACATCTGCCACCAAACTCAGGACCTTCCCTTCTAAACCTGGTTCTTGCATGTCTAATATCAGTGAAAAGTGTGGGCTATCAGATCAGATTTCTAGAGCATCCTAGATCTATAACTTTATCTTCACTCTTCCCCATAGCCAATCAATCTGCAAATCCTGACTACATTACCTCCAAACTATTTTCTCCATTGTGTTCTCTTCTGTCTGTCTTGGATAGACTGACTGATCCTCACCCTCTTCTCTTTCCTAGATAACTGCAGTTTCTCTCATATACTCAGGTATAGATTTAGTTTCCTCCTCCCCACATAAATAGTAATTGGTTAACTCTTCCTTCATAGTGCCTGTCATTAATCATCCCTACTCTTTTCTTCCTATGTGTTTTCCAGAGTTATCACTAGCTAGCCTCTTCATGTAAACCTCTCCTACAAACGTATTTCTTCTCCCCATTCTGCTTTTTTAACTTAGTGCCTTTCCTGTTTGCCTGCTTTTACCATCTTGCTTGCCTTTGCCTATTGAAATTCCACCATTACATCAAAATTCAGCTTCAATCCCAGCAATGCTATAAAAACCCAGAAAACCCAAACCAGAAACCATCTGTCCCTCTTTTAAATTCTTGTAATTCCTGTCAATTCCAATGATTCTCAGCCCTTAAAGTATAAAGACTTCATTCCAAAGTCAAACAAAGATTTTACCTACTTCTCTTGCCTTTGATGAGATGGGGAGAAAAAGAACCAAGGGCAGTTTTCCATTCTGACTGAGTGGGAAGGTGGAGGTGTCATTGGTGGAAATTGGATTCCTCTATGGGAAAGAGACTGTGGTGACGCGGCACATCCTGCACATGCTGGAGGACACTAGTTGTGTGAGAGCCTATATGAGAATGTTTCTATATATTCATTCAATAATAGTTAAGTTCTCTCTGTGTGCTAGGTAGTGAACAAGAGAGACACAGGGATCCTACTCTCAGGGACCCACCCTACTCTCAGAAGATTCCGCAGTCTTATGCGGTTGGGAAACTGCATATTATGGCAGCTTCTAGAGGTTCATAATGACCATTATCATATAAAAGTCTCTGAAAAGTCCCACCATTTTAAAAAACATAATTTTGTGTTTAGTATTATTTCCCAAACAAATTTGGCCACAGGATCCCTCCCCTGCTTTTTTCTGGCTATATCTATTAATATCCCATGCAACTAGAACTCTGTGGAACAGATAATTAAGAAATGCTGTGTAAGAGCAATCCAAATGCAAGAAGGAAATGCCGAGCCTTGGAGAGAAGAGAATATACTTTGGAGATGTGAGTAGAGGGGAACAACTGGAAGTCCTACATAACTGTTGAGAAAGAGTGTTGACAGGGTTTGGTGGTGTGGGCAGGAAAACATTCCAAAGGTTCCAATCCTTCGAAGTAGTTTTCCTTAGACCCTAAGGAACAGACCAGAGAGTAGGAAAAGTGGCTGTTAAGTTTCCCAGGCTTTCTCCTCCTGAGCCTCACTGCAGCTCTGTCCCCAGTGAGATGATATGGTTATTATGGCTAGGGAAATCTAAACTGGCTCCACCTTTTTCTTCCAAGTCTCCATTTGCCTCTGAATTTTGAGGGAAAGAAGCTCAGATAGTTGTCTCCTCTCTGTGAAGTTTAAGTGTCGGTTGTATTTGCAGAAACCAAGTAATTGTGGTTACTATTGAGTGCACTAATGTTTAGTTTGCATTGTGGTTGTGACAGTAGTATCCCATACTTCACATACTCAATCCTGGAGTTAATTTCACAATAAGGCAGAAGAGTTGGAAAATATAATCTTGACAGTGTACATAAAATGTATTACTTTAATGGTATTTGAAGTTGTATGAGCATCAAATATTACAAAGTTCACTCTATAATGTGAAAAAATAGTGCTGTTCCCCCTGAAATTGTGGCCTTTCTCTGCACTCTGCAGATGAGACCCACTAGAGGCCTGCATTGTCAGAATGTTATTCACAGGCTTGAAAGAAAACAATGCATTTTCTCCTATGCTTGAAATATTTCATAAAAAGAAAAACAAAAAGTATTCCATTGAGCCTAAATGCGGTTATTGAGTATTTGCCAGAACTGTTCCAAAACCGTGTGTGTAGTGCAGAACTGGCTGCACGCTGTGTAATGTGAGCGCCTCAGCTGCTACCAATGAAAACAGATAAACTCAGGGACACTAGTCCTCCTTGGGAGCCTAACTGAGCATTGGCCTTCCTCCCCAACCTTGCTGTCACTTAGTATGTCTAAGTATTTTCTCAAATAAGACAGCTAAGTCTCAGAAGGTCAGCTCTCAAGTATATATTTTATCATACAATTAATTCATACAGTAAAATAATCCAAAGAGTCAGAATGAATAATATATATTTTAGCATATAGTAATTTTTTATACTTATAAAATACATGACAGAAACTTAATAATGGAACTGTGTTCCATATTTTTTGGCCTTCCTGTAGTGTATAGAATTTTATAAAGCATTTTGATGGCTTTACTCAGACGCAATTTCTGTTGTTTTCACGACCCAAGAAGCAGATTTAAACTTTTAGCAATAATTATTTCAAACTTTTGATGTATTTTCACTTTACACTAACAGATTTTTTAGCATCTCTTGAAGGTAGATATTCTTTAGATTATGATTCCTTTTCCTCTACCAAATTGCAAACACTTAAAAAAATCACGTTATCGTTAGTGAGGCTCAGAGAAATAGGTACTTTCGTTCATTGTTTGTGGAAATGTAGTTTGGGACATATTTTTGAAAGTCAGTTTGGAGACACACATATACATATGTGCATGCATGTGTGTTATATACGTGTAGATGTGTGTATATATACACACACATGCATGCACTCATGCAGATGTAGTTTGAGCCAATTTCCTAAGAATTTTCCAATAGAAATATTAGAAAATATTATCGCTAGTTTTGTTTATAAGGCTGTTCATTACATTTCATAGGTGTTTATAGGTAAAAAAGCAGGAGCAATTTAAGTGCCCAAGTCTAATGGGAAAGTTGAATGAATTACATTATATTCATACAATGCGCTATCATGTATGTATCCATTAAGTGATTTATGGAAGAATACCAAATTACATGTTAAAGTGTTGATATATTGTAAAGACATGTTACACAATACTAAATACAGCATAATAATGCCATGTTTATCTGTTTCCAGAAAAAATAACTAGAAGAATGTCTGCGTAAACACTAACAATTACTATACTTGGGTGATGGACTTATAGATGGATTTTTTTCTTATAATTTTCTGTTTCTCAAAGTTCCTGTCGTGAATGTCTTATTTGTGAAATAATTAACAAAGTATGTTACATGTTTCTTGACATGTTTGTACCCTTTGATGCAGCAATTCTATTTTTCAGACTATATCCTA
Organism: Hippopotamus amphibius kiboko; assembly: GCF_030028045.1. NCBI lineage: Eukaryota > Metazoa > Chordata > Mammalia > Artiodactyla > Hippopotamidae > Hippopotamus > Hippopotamus amphibius. The sequence continues at coordinate 84,234,216 of NC_080198.1, forward strand.
ACATAATGAAATAAACAGATACACACTTACAAATGTACTTAAAACTGTTCTTTCTGACTTGTTTATAGTAATAAAATATTGGAAGCTACTCAAATGTACAACATTAGGGAATTAGTTTAAAAAGAATTACTGCATTCATGCAGTGGAATATTGCACAATCTTTAAAATCAGATTCTTCAAAATATTTAATAAAGGGAAATGCTTACAATATATTCAGTTAAAAGGTATAAGGATAGAGAGATATGTAGACATAATATAATTACAATTTTGATTACCTAAAAAAAATTAGAATATACATTAGCATGTTAACCAGGGCTTACCACTGGGTGGTGAAATTATTTATAAGTTCTTTTGATTTTCCTTTTCATAATTGTCTATGCTTTCAATATTTATAATTTTTATAAACAGAAAAAATATGTAAACAATAAAGAAGCTTGTTTTTTGCTAGTATTATTAAGATATATGAACACGATCCCTCCAAATATTTTTTTCAAACTATCATTTCTACTGTTTTGTTGTACCACACAGTGAGATGAGAATGTTTAAATATTTTATTTTAGTCCCTGGGTCTCTCTGACAAACAATAGGAAGCATTTTGACCAAAAGATTTGCTTTGCTCTATAAATTGCTTAGAACAACATAGGAAAGGGATATTCAGAGGGCTGGCCTCAGATTCACTCTGAACAGTGACATAAGGTTTCTTTTTTTTTTTTTTTTTTTCCAGAGTCCATAATTTACATTAGGGTTCACTCTTGGTGTGATACATTCTATAGATTTGGACAAATGTATAATGACGTGTTCACCATTATGGTATCATACAGAGTATTTTCACTGCCCTAAAAATGCTCTGTTTGCCTATTCATTCCTCCCTCTCTCCCCCATAACCCCTGGCAACCACAGATTTTTTTTGCTGTTTCCATAGTTTTTCCCTTTCTAGAATGTCATATATTTGAAATTATACGGATATGCACGATTTCAGACTGGTTTTTTTCACTTAGCAATGTGCTTTTAAGTTCCCTCCATGTCTTCTCACAGCTTAATAGCTCGTTTCTTTTTAGTATTGAATAGTTATCTTATTTGTTCAGAATCTAAGTAGGCAAAGGTCAAAGTAGTTTCAAGTTCAGTGATACCTCAGGTGTAGCCTTCCCCTCTGATGCAAGGGCCACAGCCACAGAGTGAAGGTTTTTTGAGTTCATCGAGAGAGTTTCTGCCTTTGACATAGCTCTAGTAATAGCCTCTGATTGAGTGACAAGGTTAAGTAACCATTTGGCTAGACTCAGGGAATGCAAGTATTATGTACGTATACTTGGAGGGCTGGGGTGGGGGGTGGGGGTGGGGTGGATATTTTTATCTCCTTAATTGCTTAATATATCTTTTATGTCACAAAAGGCTTGGCATAACCATTACATATTGCATGATAGATAGTAAGCTCAAAGATTTATCCATGTGCTACCACTGATGCATAGACTCAGTGAGTATTTATTGAAAGCTTATCTGTAAAAACATGGTTCTGGCCATATGAGATAAAAAGACATAGTCCTACCTTCCTTCCTAAATGACAACACAAAGACAATTACGTAAATGTTACATGCTCTTTCATTGTTTCTTCTCCAATAAAACAGACAAAATTATAATTGATATTTACTGATATTCATTTAAATTTAGTGTGATATCATTTTAAAAGTTGAGTTTAAAATCATTGCCATATAGCCCAAGAATATCACCAGTGAAATATACGAAATACGTGTATTTTTAAAGTTTGAGGTAGTTTATGTAAATGTTAAGGATAGAATGTAGTATATTAAGATTTTTCCTGATGAAATAAAGGACTTATACTGATTTTTGGACTCCATGCAGCTCATTCAATACTTTCAAATTTTGTGATAGACTTTGAAAATACAACAGGGCAAGAATTTTTGTTTCCCAGATGAACAGGCAGAAGTGAAACCAAATTTAGATAAAGATCAGACCATCAAAATATCTGGAAGATGGAAAGTGAAAAGGGAAGGAAAAGAAATGGAAAGCAAATATACGAGCTTTGGAGAAATAAAGCAAAAAAAAATTTACTTGATTTGTCCTTTCTCCACGTATGTTGTTCTGTAAAACCCCACGAGCGAGCCATTTAGCCAGCCGGCAAACTCCATGCTCAAGTCGTAGGGACCCTCGACACCATTGGGTGCAAGCTCTTCTTCCGCCTCCACCACCACATACTCCTGCTTTTTGTATTCAAAGCACCGCCTGACTTTCACCTGCTCCCCAGAGGGCCTCCTCAGCACCGGGAGCTGGGTGATCCTCGTCTCCCGGAGATGCAACCACAGATACCGGGTGGGTGAGCTCACGTTGAGGCTGATGTTCACACTGCCCGTGTACGTGTCCTCCTCCATCAGGGGCTTCACCTCCAGGGAGTAGTGCACTGGGTTGATGAAGTCCGGCAGCCTGAAATCTTTCCAGCCTCCACTTTCATCTTCACTGGCAGGGCAGACCCCCTGGTCCTGTGGAGGGCTCGAAGTGGGAGGCAGGTGGGAAGGAGCCTGGGTTGTGCCCTGTTCTCCGTCGGTAGAATCACACGATCTGGTCAAGCCCACGGAAAGTCCTACTATTAGTCCGACACCCACCACCACCGCACAGATAATGGCCACATGTTTCGTTTTAATGCAGTATCTCTTAGAGACTTCTCCCTCCTCCAAGATCATTTTTGTTTCCAAAGTCAAATGTTACACATAAAAGGATGTTAAATTTAACATCAGCAGTCTTCCTTTTTCAATGGGAAGGAATTCCCTAGTTTGGCAGCCTGCTCTCGCCTTTCCCACACCTCTCCCTCTGGTTTCTTGCGTCTTTTCCTCTCCCTTCACGTTCCCACTAGCCACTCAAGGATGAATGTGGAAACAAGGGGGTGGGGTAAGGACGCCAGAAGAGGAGCTCAGCTGGAGGAAGAGGGCTGACGAGAATCTTGTCGCGGCTGCTCTTATAAACAACGCATCCCCCACTCCACCCCTCCTGCGCTGAAGTGAGTTAAATATAAAACAGGGCTTAGCTTATCAGCCAACGGGAGGATGGTCCTTTGCCAAAGCTCTGTCAGCAGCTTTCGGGGAGAGAGCGTTTGGGAAAGAGGTGTGCTTGCGATAGAAAAACTCAACCTTTGCCACCGAGTCTACGGCTTCTTCCTGTTGTGCGCACAATCTCTGTCTCCTAACCAAAGGGCTTCTTGAATTTCAGCTATTTGAAATTGGCAGCTACCTGCTTGCCAAATAAGCTGTGTTTTCTTTTCATTCTTTTTCCTTACGTTATGTAAACATTCAAACTATGCCTTTTGCCAAAGTCAGGTCCTGGCATTCAGTGCTTAGAGTGATACATAAACTCAAGGACCACTTAGGTACTCAGTAAATATTTGTTGAATTGGTGGATTAGTAAAACACGACCAGGTCACCCTAAATCAGTTCAGTTGATGCTGGATGAAAGAGAGAAGGAAACATAAAGAAAGTTAGTCAAAGCAGTAAGTACTGGAGCTGAAAAGTGTAAGAAGAAAGAAGAGACACAGAAAAGGAATGGGTTGGAAGGACAGAAGGACAAGGAAGATAAACTTGATAAACTTGTTAAGTTAGACAACTAGACTCTGCCTAAGTGATATTGAATTCTTTACCCTTGAATGTGGTAGATGACATTTGGAGCAGATTCCAAATGCAGAAGTCTGCTGTTGAAAGATCTGTTATCTGTCCAAACCTATTGCCTCTGAATGAAAAGGACAAGATGATAGAAATCACAATAATGACTTCCTTATTTATAAGTAGCTAAGATGTATACACCTAAGCCGTCTCTAATAGCAGCAGTGCAATCATAAATATAAAAAAATTGAGAGCTTTCTATATGCCAGGAACTATGCTAGATAATTTACAGAAGTTATCATTTAAGACTTACCAACTGCTCTGTAAGATTGATGCCCATTTTAGAGATGGGAAAACTGACATTCAAAGAGGTTAAGTCATTTGCTTAAGGTCACAGAATTGGGGTTTGAACTCAGGTTGTCTGCGTCCAAAATCCAAATATCTAACTGTCCTGCCTCTGTTCTCTGAAGATGAGAAATATTTAAGGGTTAAGTAACTGTGAAAACTTGGTCAGTATTTCCCAAAGTGCAACCCATGGATATTAAAAGATATACTTACAAAGCAGGTAATGCTGAGGTAGATAAGGTTAAGAATATTCTTTCACTACCTTCCATTCTTTCAGAGCCTCCAGATGGCATTCCCATCACACTGTGAATCTCCCCGATAGGATATACTATTGAGTGATTTCTACATTTAGTTGATGACAGAGCTTTGTCTGGTAAGGTGCCTTTTGAGGGTCTTGTGTTCCATGGAACACACTCTGAAAAATACTACTTTAAACTGTTCCAAATTATAAGCTAAACACATGGATAAAAAGAGAAGATTTTAAGAATGAAAGGGTCCATTTTGTTCTGTGCATTTCTATTGTTTTCTCATAAAATAGTAGTAGGAGAAATAAAACTGAAGGCAAGAGGGGTATATTTTTCTAAATCATAGGTTCATCTTGTTATTTATTAATTTCACATTCTGGAGCAATCCTAAACGTTTTAAATAATAGTGTGCTTAATTTTGGTAAGTCGACTTCCTGAATTTTAGCCTTGAAATCCCTTTTTTTATCAGAAATATCATCTGATGTTTCACTAAATGTTTCACATGTCAAACACTTTAATGTGCTCTCCATAAATTAAAAGGAAAATGTGGATCAAATTTATCTCAGCATAATGACTGAAAAAATGAAAAAGAAAAGCATTCAGAAGAATGTACATAAAATTACGTTAAACAGGAAGCATTTTTAAAAATTCTCAGCTAAGGCAAACATATATAAAACTCTTAAACTCAGTCTTGTCTAGAAAGACAGTAGTCTTATCACCAGGCCCCATGTTTGGGCTAAACTGAACAAAGAAGATTAGACCTTGGAGTAAGATAATAGACCATGCACTTAAGGGGGGTTGAGAATGGCCACCTGCTATCAAATATCTCTCCTGTTTTGCCTGAAGTTCTGCCATAAGGGCTTCATTATTTATTGATAAATGCGATTTTTGCTAGAAGAAATAAAATACCATAAATCCATGTATTGTGTGTGTGTATATGTGTGTGCATGTGTGCATAAATTTTTAGTCTAAGGCCCAGTTCTAACCCCAACATCTTATTAGTAGCAACCTAAAAGAGCAGCCTACATCCAGTGAAGGGCACCACATCTTATCTGTGTCAGCATATTAGGGTTGCCTGATGTAATAGAGGTAAAATGTCCAGCCAGGCAAGTGGGAGTAGCAGAGCCAGCATGTGCACTAAAACACATGTAAGGTTGGCATATTAGGGTTTACTAAATATAAAGCCCCAGCTTTAAAAATTGGTAACGCTGTGTGAACTATAAATTGGCACTTGCCATCTACCTCTACTACAAGGATTGAATTACACGTGCTGCTGCAGCTGCTGACCTTCCACATCCCCTGAAGGGAATTCAGGGTGGAGACCAGGAATCAGGCACTCTGTGCTCTGGAGGATGGGCAGAACAGGTCTTCAGATAGTCAGATGTTTTCAGGAGCTGATTTTATGGGCCCAACCCTTGCATCTCCTCATATCTAGAAAAACACTAAATCCCTATATGGTGACATCTGCTCCTTTGACTAGCAGAAACCGCCTACAAAAATATGTGTTTGATTGCATATACTTCTCCTTCATCAAGATTACATGCATACTAATCTTCCCCCCGCCTCTTTGGAAGAGTTTCTCAGAGCTATCTGAGATGCTGTCTCCCAGGCTGCAGTCCTCATTTTGCCCCAAGTAAACTCAACTTGCAACTCTCACATGTGCATTTTTTTTAAGTAGACAGCTGCACAGAAGAAGTGCCTGTTGTCGTTCTTCTCCCTGACACTGGAACATTGAGTCTGTGGCAGGAGGCTCTTGATCTTGAAAGCCCTTGTTTCAGATCCAATCCACAGTGAAGGTGAAGGCAGCCACTGACAGGACACACACACACACACACACACACACACACACACACACACACACACACGAGAGAGAATCTACTCCTATAACGAACCATTGTAGGCACTCACCTAGATTAAACAGTTTATATTGATTAATTTTGTGTTGAAAAGTCTACATTACATATAATGACATTGAAAAGGCTACCTCTGGTCAGTTTCCATTTAGGTTCAAGCCAGAGGAGTGAATGCATTCCCCCATAGCTTTTGACAATGTGTATTATCATCTTGTACCCCCAGAACAAATCCAATATCTCTCCCATATGTAACACTCAGTAAATGTTCATTGATTGTTTATTGAATAAACAAATAAATGGATAAATAAAAAAGAGGAAAAAGAGCACCAAGAATCCGGAATGGAAAGGGTTAATGGGCATACTATGCCAGAAATGTTGAGATAAAATAAACTCAGTTCAAATTCCAAGAATGACTGGAAAGAAGTTCTCTGGAGGTAAGGACTTGAAAATCATTCCTGATCTTGAGAAGATGAGGAACTTCTTGGCTGATTCCTTCCCATAGCAGGTAGATTGATGTAGGAGACCCACTATAATACTGAATACACAGTGTGTCCCTCCCTTTTTCACTTGGAGCTTCAGTTTAAAGCTCTTCTATTAAGTCTCAGGAATTACACATAACCCAGAGGCAACTGGGCCTTCATTGTACATGGGGTGCTATTGGCTCACCGAAGAACTAGGAGCACCTCCAGAAATGTTGTTAATAATTAACAGTATAGTATAATTATCTGACTGGCTCTTTACTGCTATTAGTTGATCAAAGCTGAATGGTTCAGGAAAAAAAAAAAACTGGCAAGCTAGAATCACAATGGAAGAAGCAGAATCTGCAGATTGGGCTTTATTATATAAGGAGCAGGAGAATCAGAACCAATTTCTTTCTATCTTGCCTCAAGGTGTCTGTTATCAACCATGTCGATTCTGTAAATCCCATGGGCAATCCAAGTAGTTCCAAACTTTAAAGATTTAGTTGGAATTTAAAAAGAGCAGTGCCATTGCATTTGACTTGGCTGACCATGCATTCTAAATCCATATTGGCCATGTTCATTGTGATCCTGGGCAATTATATTTTATTTTCTATTCATCGTCTTTTATTTGGCCTCAGCATCTATTTTAAAAGGTTCAATTGGTTTTAAAACTAAGTGATCTCGACTGACTTTTTCCAAGAGCTGAAAATAGCTGCAGATGTCAGGCAGAAGGTGTTCATCAGGCCACATCTAACTTTTGTTGGTTGGTAATGATGAATTGTCCAATGACTAGCACAAGAAGAACTACACAGTAGGTAAGACAAGGAAGAGAAGAGTGAGAAAGAGGGTCAAGAGTAAGGAAGAGGAGGGGAAGAAAAATTTTCAGAGAAACTGATGAGGAGAATAAACTTCCAAAACATAATTCAAAAAAAAAAAAATGAAACAATACGTTTATGTCATCTTTATTTTTGTTGTTGTTTCCAGACTGATTTGAGAATCCTTCTGCAGGGTTTTCTGGACCCACGGACTGTGCTCTTGGTATTCCCCACCCACATAGTCCATAGGCACTAGAGTTTCATAGGTCATAAGCAAGAATCACATTCCAGTTTCTCATTTGGATCGCTCTAGGGAGAATCGGTGCACTTTACCTACCTCTGAAAAAAGGCCTGTGGGCCACTATTCATTCATTCGCCCTTCAGTCATTCAGGAAATATTCATTCTTTCGGCCATTCAATGAATATATATTAACTCAATAAATATTTACTTTTCAATATTAACTCAATAAATATTTACTTTTCAACAAATATTTACTGGATAAGGAATTCTAGGATAAACTTAAAAGTGTGGACATTAAAAGAAATGTTAATAAGTACTCTTAAAGGCATGTGTGTAAACCCCTGCTGTGTTCTTAGAATGTATCAATAGAAGTTTTGAAAATATTCAGAAAAGCAAAGAAAATAAATTGAAAGGATTTTTATTATTTCTATAATTTTAAACTGCTTTTATATTGGGTTCCTTAATGTGCAATAATGCATTGGGAGACAGTGGCAGGACATAGAAACAGCTAGAGAAAAATAATAGTGATAATATAGTCTAGATTTCTGTTCTAAGAATTTCAAAATTATTTTTATCAATTTTCACAATGCCCTAAATAATTGCTCCGTATTCTGAGCTTTTAAAACTTCCTGAAGTGCTTAATTCATTCAATATTTCCTTTCAGCCATTTGTAGTGTCAAAATTCTTGGCAATATCTTCTTCTCTCTCTTCTCTCCTATCTGCAGAAGTCTGCAAAAATAATGTTGATGGAGAAAAAATATCTCACCCAAAGTCCTTTTATCCGATAAAGAATCCAAGTGAATTATACTAGTAATGATGATTTTGGATCACATTCCCCACAAAACTTCTAATAGATCCATTCTTCATCTTAGGGTAATATTAATTATTTCTTTCAGAGGAAAGAATTTTTATTTATTAGCACTGGCTGTTTGGTTTGAAAATTTCTTTATTACCACATTAATTTTAACAAATAAAGTTGTCTTTAATTTTCGTTTTTTTGGAAGTAAAGATTTTAGCTGCATTAAGATGACCCAAGACATCCATATGAGCAACAAGAATGTTATTTCTCTGTTGACGCTCTCTTTTCTTGTCACATCCTCTGTTTTTCATTTACTTTCTTAGTGTGCTTTTTTTCTTAAGCTGAAAAATTTCCCACCTAGAAGATATCCACACCCTAATCCCCGGAACCTGTGAATGTTGCCTTACATGGTTTAAAAAAAAAAAAAAAAAGTCTTTTTGATGTGATTGAATTAAGAATCTTGAGGAGGGGGGGATTATTATTATTTTTTTTTTTTACATTTATCACCTACTATGTGCCATGCACTTTTTTTTTTTTTGGGGGGGGGGTACACCAGGTTCAATCATCTGTTTTTATACACATATCCCCGTATTCCCTCCCTTCCTTGACTCCCCCCACCTCGAGTCCCCCCCACCCTCCCCGCCCCAGTCCTCTAAGGCATCTTCCATCCTCGAGTTGGGCTCCCTTTGCTATACAACAACTTCCCACTGACTGTTTTACAGTCGGTAGTATATATATGTCTGTGCTACTCTCTCGCTTCGTCTCAGTTTAGGGGGGGATTATTTTGGGATTATCAGGTACCAGGGTGGGTTTTATTTACTTATTTATTTATTTTTAAATTTTATTTATTTATTTATTGGCTGCTTTGGGTCTTTGTTGCTGCACACAGGCTTTCTCTAGTTGCGGCAAGCAGGGTCTACTCTTCATTGTGGTGCACGGGTTCCTCATTGCGGTGGCTTCTCTTGTTGTGGAGCAAGGGCTCTAGGTGCATGGGCTTCAGTAGTTGTGGCACATGGGCTCAATAGTTGTGGTGCACAGGCTCAGTTGCTCTAGGGCATGTGGGATCTTTCTGGAGCTGGGCTCGAACACGTGTGTCCTGCATTGGCAGGCAGATTCTTAACCACTGCGCCACCTAGGAAGTCCCCAGGGTGGGTTTTAAATGCAATCTCACATCATGTTATTATAAAAGGGACGCAGAGAGAGATTTTATGCACAGACACACAGGTGATGTGAAGACAGAGCAAAGAAAGATTTGAAGATGCTGGTCTTGAAGATTGTAGTGATGCAGCCACAAACTAAGGAATGGTGGCAGCTACTAGAAGCTGTGAGAGACAAGGACCAGATTCTTCCCAATAGCTTCTGGAGGAAGGGTAGCCATGCTGCCACTTTGATTTTGGCCCAGTGATATGGATTTTGGACTTCTGGCTTTCAAAAATGTGAGAGTATAAGTTTTTATTATTTTGAACTACGAAGCTTGTGGTAATTTGTTACAGCAGCCACAGGAAATTAATACAACAGTCTTTAGGTGTTCATTCAACAGACATTTAGAGAGAACCACAATGTTCCATATATTTCAACTGATGGAAAAGCACTTAATAATAACAGAAATGAAAACAGTCTCAGAGCAGAAGAGTTTTTCTCGAGTAGAGAGTTGGAATAAGAATGTTGACTTTTTGGACTCTCTTCTTTCATTCACTTCTGATTTTCTAGGGATACACTTCAGAATGTTTTTGTTCTTTGGAGGCATATAAAGCTCTTACTGAAGGTTTTAAAGGATTTTTATGCATTTATTTTCCAGTTGCCTTTACCATGGAATATTTGTTAAGAGGGTTGATAAGTTACTTCTTCAGCAAATAGGATGTATGTGTTTCCTTATAAACACTGTGACTCCTGGTAATTTCCTGGTGGTCCAGTGGTTGGGACTCGGTGCTTTCACTGCCGTGGGCCTGGGTTGGATCCCTGGTCAGGGAACTGAGATCTTGCAAGCAGCATGGCATGGCCAAAAAAAAAGAAGAAAACACTATGATTCCCACTGAATTTATCCGAATCATTTATTACATTTATATCGGGGGAAAATTTATGCTTACTTTTGATTTGGAAGCTTTAATTCTAGACGCTTTTTTTGTCAGTGATGTTGAAAATCCAGGGCAAATAATACTATTTCTTGTGGAAGTAGTAATTCCCTTCTGTCTTCTGAATGTGTTGCCTCATTTATTGCTGCTCTTGTCATTGATGGTAATCTGGTGAATTATTTAACTTCTGCATTTAGACACTTTCCTTTGATATCTTGATTTTTGTTAGCTTTTAAAGGGTTTTCAGATGACTTTTATTCTTTGTTTATCTGATCTTTTGCATCTGTGGCTAAGATATTTATATGCATATATTGCAAGGGTTAGCTTGATTGCTTAAAAACCTCTACTCAGGATCAGACACCTCTCCAAGTGTGAAATCATCAGGTACAGCCTACCATGGGTTGGAGCATATGAAAATTTTAGATGCCTTTGGAGAAAGAATTTATCTTGGTGTGTATAAGTCAGGGATGCTTTTAGTTCCAAGTAAGGAAAACTTAGCTAATTGTGACTTAATCTATAAAGACATCTAATGATCTCCCATAACAAGAATTCTGGAGGTAGGGAGTAGCATCATGGTACGGCAGCTCAATAATGTCATAAGGAAACTAATATGTGCCTATCTATTCATTCCATCACCTTTATTGTGGGGTCCCAAGCTGGTTGTCACAGCTATGGCTATGATAATCACTTTCAAAAGCAAGAAGTGGAGGGTGGAAGAGTAAGTGTTTTTCCCTTAAGAGTTCATTCCTTTTATCAGTGAAGAAAATAATTCCCCAGAAGTCCTCAGCAGGCTTCCCGTAACATTTCAGTCAGGAGTCCTGACTCACTTGGCCCTTCTGTGGCTTCACCTGGTGAAGAGGAATGTAATAGAAATGACTGACTTGAAACAACACTAATTTATCTCTAGAGCAGCACACATTGCTGGCACAAACTCAGGATATTTGTTGGCAAATAAGAAGGGAGAAATGGCTCAACAATAAAGACTGCCACCACATAGCAAGGAGCACAAGCACGGCCTGAATAGATCTTAATTTGTGGAGAGGGGAAGGACAAATCTGAAAAAAGCAGAGAGTGTGAGCTTCCCACTGTTTTCTACCTGCTGCCTCCATCCTCCCAGCATCTTAACTCTTTTTTGGTGGTGGTGATGGTGGTTTTTGTTTGTTTGTTTTTGGTTTTGTTTTGGCTCTCCTATTTCCTGTCTCCTGACAACTTGCTAAAATCATCTCTCCTGTTGCCGTAGCACTATGCAAAAATCTTCAGTGAGTCCCATTTACTGACAGGATCAAGTTCATGACATGGTAGTCGAAGCCTCAATTCCCTTAACTGCAGAAGGTTCCTGACATCTCAAAATGCTTTTTCAAATTTACCCCAAGCCAAACTGGTCTATTGGTTGTCTTGCAAACATACGTTACCCATCGCCATCATGATGCATTTGCTTGTGCCGATGCTCCTGCCTGGGTTTCCCTTTTTCCTTTCTCTTCACTTTTTAATCATTCTCAGGACCCAGCTTACCACTCTTCTCAAATAAACAAACCTCACTGATCAAGAAGGACCAAAATGGTCAATCCTTCTTTACCTCCTGTAAACACACTTGATTTCATTTATCATTTACTTTCAGTCTAATCCCAAAATGGCCAATTGTTCTGTGTATTAGTGAATGTATAACTGCCTAATCAAGCAGTACCAATATATCTGCTATGTTATTTATTTCTGACTCAGGCCATACCCAAATGGATACTTTTGTTAGTGAGCTCTCCTAGACAGCACTCCTGCAAGCAGTGAGTCAGGCATTTAGGCTCCTTCCATCTTGTGGCGTTGTCCTCTTCAGTATATGGCTCCAAGATTGTCACAGGAAGAGAAAAGAACAAGAGGAAGTCATACTGGATTTTTTATCACCTTGGCCTGGAAGTTACTTTCGCTTGTAACCATTGGCCAAAACTAGTCACATGACTCCTCATAAAAGCAAAGGGGCTGGGACAGGCAGTCAGCAACAACAACTCTAGCCTTCAGGAGAGAAGCACGTGTCTTTGGTGGTCAGGTAGCCATGACTGTCCCATGCTGGCCTCCCCTCAGTTTAGGATGAACTTTGCTTGTATGGTGCAGTGACTCAGAAGGAGAAGAAGGTGCTATATAGAAGAAAAATGCTGTGCTAGTTGCTATTATTTTTATCAAGTCCTAAGGCCATATCCAAGGCAAAGTGCCTTCTCTCTTCACACACCTATAAAAATTATTCACCTGCATGCTCATAGTTTATACTTATTTCTGTCACCACTGCTCTAAATAATTATTTTAACTTGATTTTTCCTGAACAGACTTGTACTGTGAGGGGGATGCACACAGAGTGATTTCCTCTGGGTCCCACACTGCTTCTAGGGATGGCTTAGGTACAGCAACTCCCTGTTTTATTTTCCGAAGGTCATTTTATTGGCACTTCAGAATACCATAGAAACAAATGTAAGTAAAGGTAATTGCATTCAGGTGGAAGGAAAGAAGAAGAAAATGGAATGAAAAAGAACCAAACTTCATGGCACATACCTGGTGCCAGAAGTCTTTACTTTGCTGTCTGTTTAATGCATCCAGCAATGCTGTGAGTTAGTTATGTGTCCCAGCTGCTACTAACCATACCATTCTGTCTCCAGAGCTAAGAGAAGGAATTTAGTACTATTTATGGGCTAGTCCGGATTTCTCCATGAATAATTTTGTCTTTTAGGTACATTATGGACTATCTAGATCTTTGCAGCTAGAGCCTAGGCAACAAATCATATTTATAATATCATTTTTAAGTAAAAATGTACTACGAGAGCCAACACATAAGACCTACTTATTTATCTGGTTGTCAGGCTTGTCGGGACACTGGGAGGGTCCCCTTTCCAACATGCACACTGTGTTGCATGGTGCCAAATTCATAGATGGTATCATGCAGGTAGAATGAGTGGTGAAGTAATAATTAGATAAGATTTAAGCTGAAAGAGAAACTGAGTTCCTCTTTTAATTATAAATTTAAAATTGAACTGTTTATATAACAGCATTTTCCCAGATTTTCTCTCTAAAATATTAACTGATTTTGATTATGATACCACATATAACTGTTTTAATTAGAATCTAATATAGGTTTATGGGAGAAAAAAAGAAAATGCACAAAATGTAATATGTGTCCTTACATTAAATAATAAAAGCAGACAACAAAATGATATATACAATATGAAACTCCTGTTGTAAAATATATACATACATAGAAAAGGACTGAAAAACATAAATCAAAGTGTTAAAAGCAGCGATTTTCTTTGGTGATATATAAAATTATGGGAAATTTCTTTTGCAATTTTGTCGTAATGTGCTTATCTTGTTTTGTGTAGAGTATTTTTCCTGAAGATATGTTATTTAGTATTTAGGAAAAAAACACACTTATACATAATGTTATACTGGGTCAAGTCTTTCATGGAAAAATCAAGTTGTTTATTTGCATCTGTTACTTCCCTGTGCTGTAATAATTGTCCTCCTAAATCTTGATCCATTAAGTTAAATAAACTAAGACAAGATGTTTACACTGTCTCTAGAAAGTACAAATCCATTTCCTGTCATCATTTCATATTTCCAGTTTATTAGGATAAGTTAAGTTATATGGTTCCCCTTTTTGCACTTTTCCATAAATCATGTTTTTTTATTGCTGACTTCCTATTTGTACTGAGATTTATACTATGTGTATTATCCACTTCCTTCCAATCTTCTTTTCCACATCTCACTCATCCCACCCATCCTGAGGCCCTCTTTTAGACATTATTAAACATTATTCCTTCCCTCGGAGATTGTGTTTTACAACATGGATTACAGGGCTGACAAATAACAAATATACCTTATTAAGCCTTTATTAAAGATATCTTGACATTCAGACACACACGTAGATAAAGCACAAGTTTCACATTTTTAAATTGGATTTTTTTCTTAAAGAAAAGCTGTATGAATGTTTATAGAGTTTACTTTTCCCGTTCTCATTCCCAAACAATATGATTTACACCACAGCCATAGTAATCTTTTAAAAATATAAGTCATATTACTTCTCTGCTTACAACTTTCAATGGCTTCCCAATGCAATTGAAACAACATTAAGACACTTCTCTATGGCCTGCAAGTACCTCCAAGCTATCTTTTCTCTTTATCCCCTAGGCTCCATTTTTCAAGAACTTTCTGTTCCTTAAACACTCTGGAGTGCCATTTTGGGGTTATTTCCTTACTTAAAACACATTTCCCCAACACCTTTGCAAGGCTGACTCCTTCTCACCATTCATGCCTCATCTCAAATGCCTGCTCCTCAGAGGGGGCCTCGCTGACTACCTTAGCTTCCTTATCAATGCCCTTCTCCCTCTTCTTTCCCATTCACTGCATCATAGTTCTCACAGCCTTCTCTCCACTAAGTTACTTCACTTAGTTTTTCATTAATGTGTACTGTCTGTCTTGCCAGCTTGCTCCACAGAGTAGGAACTTCTTCTTATATCCCTATTGCTGGAAGTGTGTTGGGCACATAGTAGGCACAAAATAAATATCTCTTGTTTGGGGATCTAAGCAAAAACTGGCTTTGAATAATGCACAGTACCTTGCCTTTTTTGCTCCTGAAAATAGCTGCAGGATCTGCAGCTCAGGGCATAAGGAGCACAACTTCCATCTCTGAGCAGAGAAAGTCCTTTCTCCCAGTTCCTTCAGCCTCTCTTTATCACCATTCTCAAACTGTCAGTGCCTCTTCCGGCCACCACCAAAGGGCAATTGTCCTGATTCCACTTTTACCTTCTGACTTTCACCAAGTTCCTGAAAACCCTTCTATTACTTTCTGTAATGGAAAATCGGTCTAAATCAATGAATCTCGCTGTTGTTCTTTGGTCCACAAAGGTGAAACTATAGTGCTATCATCAGCAGGGTGTGTGCTTTTAGTTGGATTGTCACTTATCTATCACACCCATGCCTTACCCATAAATCAGAGCATTTTTCTGCAAGGCTGATCAGTAGAACTTGGTATGAATCTGTTTTAGAACTTAGGTCAAAATGGGAATTATGGGAATTATGAGCATGGTTTCATTAGCGTTACAGCCTAAACAATTTTTCTAATTCATCTTAAAATTTTAATCAACCATAACATTTTAAAATAAAGACAAATATATCTTTCATAAGAACATGGGAATTTAGAGCTGCAATGCAATTTAGATATGATCTAGTTTATAGGTAAGAATGTTAAAACCCAAGGTGAGGCTAAGTAACCTTTCAAAGGTCACTAAGCCAGGTGAAGGCAGAGCCACGTTTAGACATTCTTTCTACTACATCTAATGAAAGTCAATATTTATTAGTTACAGGATTAACTATTTTGCAATATTTAACAATTTTTTTCTCATCATAATGCCTGGCACATAGAAGGCAATCAATAAAATCAGCAATACATGAACGAACCATTAACCTGAAGTTTTTAAAAACATTTTTGAGGGATTTGGCTTCAATTTGGAATAGTGATTGTAATGTCTTGTTGCTTTTCATTTATCTCTGTCTTTTGAGGTTGTAAAGCACAAGCATGACTATTATACACAAAGACAAACTATTAATTTACATGTTTATCTGACTCTCACATGTTTCATCTCACACACCTCTGCCTGATGAACACACTGCAGGATGTGTATCCATCTCTATTCATAATGCACGTACATAATTCCAATTCTTATGTGAATAGTATAGAAATGTTATTTTATTTACTTATTGGTAGTTATCTCTAAAAGGAAAATAAATTAAGGTGGAATTCCTGGATTTAATTATCAATACTTATTCTTCACATAGAAATGACTTTAAAGTATTTTGCACTGGAATAATAACAAAGATTTGCATTATAGTTGAAAAAAAATCTTTGAATCCTCTCTTTATGCACTCATAGTATTCAAAAATTTATATATAATAAAGTCATAGCATGATGAGAAAAAATCCTATTTGACATTAAAAGTGAGATGTTTTAGGAAAGAGGAAATGAAATAAAGACTTCCTGAAATTTCAATCTGAAGAGTAATTATAATGGTGACTATAACTTTATGAAATAAATTGCCAAACTTCATTCAAGATGTTTTGAAATTACACTTTATATATTTTTATTTTATTTTATTATTTTTTGGGGAACCTTTATTGAGATACAGCTAACATACAATAAACTGCATATATTTAGAGCGTACAGTTTGGTATCCCAGTCTTCCAATTTATTCCCCCGACCCTCCCCGCTTTCCCCACTTGGCGTCCATATGTTTGTTCTCTACATCTGTGTCTCTGTTTCCGCCTTGCAAACCGGTTGATTTGTACCGTTTTTCTATAGTCCACATATATGTGTTAATAGAGAGATGGATGGACCTAGAGACTGTCATACAGAGTGAAGTGAGTCAGAAAGAGAAAAACAAATACCGTATATTAATACACTTTATATTTTGAATATAGATTGAGCCAATTCAGGAAATGGTCCCATAATCCAAGAGAGTGTTTTGCTTTAAGTTATAAGCCATGCAATGGAGGGTTCATCTATTATGTTCTAAATGTAATGACCAGACTTCCTAGGTGGCGCAGTGGTTAAGAAGGTTAAGAATCTGCCTGCCAATGCAGGGGACACAGGTTTGATCCCTGTTCCAAGAAGATCCCACATGCCACGGAGCAACTAAGCCCATGCACCACAACTATTGAGCCTGCGCTCCAGTGCCTGTAAACCACAACTCTTGAGCCCATGTGCTGCAACTACTGAAGCCCGTGTGCCTAGAACCCATGCTCTGCAACAAGAGAAGCCACAGCAATGAGGAACCCGAGCACCACAATGAAGAGTAGCCCCTGCTCACTTGCCACAACTAGAGAAAGCTCGTGTGCAGCAACTAAGAACCAATGCAGTCAATAAATAAATAAATAAATAAATAAATTTAAAATAAATAAATGTAATGACCACTTTTCACTACTTTCACCTCCCTGGTTGCATGTACCTCTCTCTAACTTGCCCCAATTTACCTTTGTACTATAGGAGAGTGCACAACATTATATTTTCTTCATGGGTTTAATTGTTTTCATTTGTCCAATTCCATGAGTCTTAACTTTCACTAGCTCTATTTAACATTTCTCTTGATATATGTAGAACATTATTGCTTTTCTGTGTCCTGGGGAGAGGGAGGAGTAAATAGCACATTCCTTCTGCTTCATCGGCAAGCAGTTCCACACTCAGCAGTTTTCTAGCATCCAGTCCCTAAGATACTTCCACAGATAGCAAAAAAATGATGCTACCAATCTTGCATGAACATACACAGCAGTATTAAAACAACTTTGTCTCATTAGTCATGTTCACTGAATCAGGTAATGATCAGAATGATGGGAAATGCTTTGCATTGTTATGCACTCAATGAAACCATACCTGCCTTATGAACGATGTCTCTCCCTCCCCACCTTGGTGAAGTAAGGGTTTAGAAGCTATTTGTGGGACCACCACAGCTGGGGAGCCCAGGAGAAGCTGGGATTCAGTTGTCTCTAGGATGTAATGTTTCAGAGTTTCTACTGTGGGGAATGCTGAATTTTATAGTTGTTTCCACCTTCCCTTTCTTGAAACTTTCCTTTACCTTTGAAGGTGAGTCTGTGAAGTGAAAGTTATAACAAAATGAGTCATAATGAATCCTGTAGAGGAAAAAATTCAAAACCTCTTCATCGAAATCCTATTAAGCACAACATAAATCCCACTTCTTCCGTGAGACCTTCTTAAACCAACCCAGTTAGTGATTATACATCCCTCTGAACTTAAAAATATGATTGTTTTCTCTACCACTTATTTTATAACCCATGGCATTTATTCTATTGGCATTTCATATTGTTATTTACCTCTTATTTAATTTTCTTTCCCTTGTGTTACTCTTAATAAATATATGGCTTACTTTCCCACTAGGTAGTTCCTTGTCAGATACTTCTATATTCCTTGAAGCACCTAAAACTGTCGTTTTTGTGAAGTTATATTAAAAATTAAAAGATGAATTTATTTCCATGTGGGTGAGTGTAGGTTCTTGAAAAATACGATGTCTGCTTTAGATGGTAGCCTTTGTAAGAACTCAGGTGGGGAGTAAGGGTTTCTTAGGTTGGTGCATCCTCATGCATGGAAGGTAGAATAAGCTATCTTTCTCTGATGGTCTGTACAACCCTGCTCTGGAGAAACACGCAGGCTTCATGTAGGCATGTGCTGCGCTGCTTTGTGTCCACTTGAAGTATGGATAGTGAAATAAATCTGGCAAACGCGACCACAGATTTTCAGCAGGGGTGTTCTTATTAGCTTTATTCCACTCCTGAGCTAGCCTGCACTGTGTTCCCTTTTGTATTCCATGCCAGATCCACAAGTAAGCAGGCAGAATATGCAAAGTTCCAGAGCAGATGTATCTGCTATGTTTTTATATTCTATGAGGCATTCTCCTCCCTGTGGGTTGAATTGTTGAGAAGAGGTAGGTAGAATTTTAATTATGTGTGGGTAAACACTTTTCAAATATGGCATTTGAACCTAATGTGGAGATTTAGGACAGATTTGCATAAAAATCCCAAGGGCTGTATTGGTAAAAAAGAGATTGAGACCCCAACCAGAAGGCAAAACCAACCAGGTTTATCCCCCACCCCATGATCTCACTCATTTTTTGACAGAATGTGGATAATTTCAGTATTACATAATGTGCTATGCAAACACAGCTTTAAGTCCCTTCTTTCAATAAGAGTGCCATCTATAAACCTGTCTTGTTTAGACATTCTCAAAGTACCACTTCTGCAAATCATTGTCCTAAAGATGGAAAATTATTGAAATCTGTCTGATATTCAAAATTTGGTTGAACTTTCATTTATAGCCAGGATTGAATAACAGGGACCAAATTTATCCTTCCATCTGAAACTACAAAGAAAATGAAAATAATCCATGAAACATATGGTTTTCAGGACACCAAACATCAGGCAACATAAGACAGTTATCCTTGAAAGACAGGCAACAAATTAGATGAGTCCTACTTTTGCCCCAGCTTACTGCTTTAAAAGAGTTTCCAGGCTGTGGTGCAAATAGGAGGAACACAGGAGGAGCTAGCAGACTCCTTGAGTTGTGTAGGTGGAGCTGAGAATCCAGGGAGACAAAGGCAGCTAGAGTTCAAAAAAAGAGTAAGAGGAGGGAGAAATCCAGAGATATACAGAGTGTTCCTATGCAACAGTGTACTCATTAGTGTATGTATTTAAGGAAATTATCAGAGGCAAGGAAATACCCCAGAAGAATTAGAGGGAACAGTATGAGCACTCACACAGGGCTTGGTATAGTTCCTGTTCCAGCCATCCAGTTTGGAAAACCTCAGTGTGCCCAAGGTGTAGGATAGATTGTTCAGAAGAGTTTAGCCTCAGCAGTGGGAAAAAATTAACCAAACACTGAACATGGCTCTGGTCCCACCTGATAAATCTTAAAAGCAAGACCCAAAAGGATAAAAGTTTTTCCAACTATCTTAACTGTATCCCAGAACAAAGCTCAAGAATATTGATAAGAATACAAAAATATCCAACAATGAACATGATAAAATTCACAGTGTCTGACATCCAATGAAAGATTACAAGGCATGCAAAGAAACAGGAAATTAGAATCTCTAAATAGGTGAAGAATCAATCAATTGAAATCAGAATGGACACATATTAAAATTAGATAAAAACACTAAAACAATCATTATAACTGTATCCTGTCTGTTAAAAAAGTTAAATAGACATGGAAAAAATAAAAATAGCCAAATTGAACTTCTAGAGATAAAAACTATAGTGTCTGGGTTGAAAAATACACTGGATAAGATTAATAGTAGCTTAGACACTGCAGAAGGAAAGATTAGGGAATCTGAGGGCATGGAAATAGAAACTATCCAAAATTAATGGATCCATGTATTCTGACTGGGTCGAGGAAAGGCATGGAAGCTCCTAGGGAAAAAAGTTTACATGAGGGTAGAAAGAGACAGAATTGGTGAGCTGATTCTTGCTTTGAGTGTGTAGTCAAGGGGGAACTATGGTTTGGGGTCTGTGGGGGTGGCAGACACTAGAACCACTCCCAGATTAGTTATCCACCTTGGTGAGGTGTGGGGTAGGGAGCCTTTGTACTTAGGGTGGTCTCAGTGAATTAAAAACTGTCACGTTGGAGGCTCAGATCACTTTTACTGCTAGCATTTATGGCTGTGGTGATGTCTATCCTATCTTGTACCTGAAGAACCACTCTGGTGATTGCAGCAACCATCACCATGAAGGCAGCAATAACATGCTCCAATGTAGGCTGTGATGAATGGAGACTTTCCTTGGACTCTACAGGTTTCAGCTGCATTAACAGGCAGAAGCCACATACCGCATTCTGCACACTCAGCTTCTCATAGTCTTTGTGGAGTTCATCATTTCTCAGAGGGGATACAATCAGTTCTGGTTTTGTCTGCAAGCCGAAAGCAAACATGGCTGGTCTTTCACAACATGTAAGCATTTTGAGGGATTCTGGGATGTATCAAGGGAGGGAGAACCTAGTAAAGAAGAGACTGTGGTGTTCCTTTTAATGTGGGCATGAGTGTTATACCTTAAATTGCTCCTAAGGGATAGTTATTATGCTCCAAATTGAAACTTGAACACTCCAGTTACATAGGAGAAGTTGAGGTATATTTCTTAGCGCTTTATCTGCTAAAATGTTTCTAGAAAAAAGTACCCAAATAAAAAAGAACAAATAGTTTTATAATAGAGATTTTTGGGAATTCTGTCCAATTTAAATTTTGCCTTCAGATTCCACTAAACTTCATGTATTATTTTGCTTTGTTGTAAGTGACAAAAAAGGAAGTTATTGAGATGACTTTGTAACTCTTACCCAATTCCATAACCCCTTTTTATCTACTACCACTATTCTGAATGGTTATAGCTAATACATATGCAGATTTATTACGTGCCAAGTACTGTTCTACACGTTAACTCATTAAATACAGTTCACTGAAGTCTCAAATCTATGCTTCTCTGTTTTTAAAAAAGCCATCATTAGAATGTGAAACATTTCCTGTGGGAAAAATATGGGGTGTAGTACAAATAAATGCTGTCTGTATAAGACCTAACTCAATGTAGAATTAAAATTACTTATTTGCAGATTTCATGTGATAAAACTTTATTTGGATTGTCTTTTGCAAAAACCTTAGTATTCAGACATGCTTGCACTTGAATGTAATGATTTAGGGCCTGTTACACAAAAATAGTTGTAACTATATGTAAAGCCATGTAAAACATTAGATCTATAAAAATGCTTTTCCCTAAAGTTCATGAAAGAAATGAGAGTGACAAGAAGTGGTAGGAAGAGATTGTACTAATTTGAACAGAATTGCCCATACATGCAAAGCTCAAAAATTCCAATAGTTTACTTTCAAGTAAATCTATTTCCTGATATACAGTCTCTTCTGTTTCATTGCAATGGAAATGGTTTCCAACCATATTGTAAATAATAAAAAACGTTCTGTACTCCCCAATTGTGATTTATATAACTATATATAGATAATCCTGAAGTCCAAAGCAAAAATGTCAACTAGACTGTTCTTTTATTTGTTTTTTAAAAATACCAATCTCAATGTTTATTTTATACTCAAAGAATAGCTTTCTATGTGAATAATTCCAAAAGCATGAGAACTAAAAGTACTATAACTTAGAAAAAAAAGCTAATGTTTGAAAACTAATGTGTTTTGGTTCTTTGTAAATTGCATTTTTAAAAGAAATACCTCTTAACTGGGTGTTCTTAAATTACTATACTTTCAATAGCAAATGAGTTTTATTATTATAAAGCACTGAAAAATTAGAAGTAACATTTAAAAATATTTTAATTAAAAAATTTCTCAGGTAATTATATATTTTGCCTATTGCTAGTCTTTCTACACATACAGATCATGTTTAAAAAATCAGGCAACATAGTATTTCAGATTTAAAGTGAAAATAAGTATTCAATTCTGCATACTCCTCTTATAGTCCTCAATAGAGCCTATTAGTTAGATAATTGATTTAATGAGTAAAAAATAAATTATGATATGAGATATATTCCTTTGTTTAGTCCACTTAGATTCAACCCTAATGTACTGAGTGAATCTTTCTTTCCCTGAAAAGTGTATATAACATTAGGAAGAATAAAAAGCTAATTTTGTCCTGAGAAATAGCTTATTCACTCATGGAAATATGACCAAAGAAAAAGCAAACCCAAAAACCATAATTTTACTTGTCAATCACCTTTACTTTGAAATACTGATATAAACTGTTGCAAGATATTTTGCTTTAATCTTCAGGGGAAATAACATTGAAAATCACACTGAAGCAGCAAATTGTACTAAATAGGTAGTTCCCCAAAGTGGATTATTCCAAGTCTCCGTATCAAAAGAATTTTTTGAGAATATCAAGGTAGAAGTCAGCCTAATATTTTCCAGGAAAGGTCTTCTTTCCCTGTATATAAAAATATCACATCAGAATGAGAATCACTGGAAAAAATACTTTTTAAATTTATTGCTATTTTTATAACATGAATAACAGTGTTAATTACACAGGAATTTGATGCCAGTGTATTGACCTGGTCATACCTATTGACCAACACCAGACACTGGGTTTTAAAGATGTCATTATTGTGGGAAGCTCAGCTTAAATTTAATAGAACTTTGATCAATAGAATGAAGCAGAAGTGACAATGTGTGGCTTTAAGGGCTAAGTCTTTAAAATCCTTACAGGAGATAGAACTTCCATAAGGAAGTTTCTCTCTTCTCCAGAAAGAAGCTTAGCACATACTCTCCAAAAAAATAAAGTAATGATAAAACTGGATAAAAATTTTCAAAAACAATAATTTAAAGACTTTGGAAACTGACCAAAGACACACAACAATTTAAACAGTATTGATGCAGGAAAAATGACTGAACCACTATAAGAACAGTCAGAGTCTGTGGAGTTTTAGACTGGGTCTGCTTCCATTCTGCATTCCACACCCCGTCAGCTGCACCACACAGAGTCTACCAGAGTGGGGCACATTGTGAGAATAGGCAGCCTCAGTGCCTGAATGGGCTGATTGATTTGGAGCAGAATGCAAAAAAACACACGCCCAAGGGTATTGATAAAAATAATAATGTTCTCTGGCAAATATGCAGGGAGGCCAACATTGCAGTTAGTCTGAGATCACACTGGTTGGAACAAGTAACAGATCAGCAGATCAGCCAGAAATTTAACAAGGAGATCTGGGAAATGAGATAGCAATAGTGGGTCTTGATAAGCACCTACATATCCCTAGGGCTCAGGAATGTTGCATGTGTGCACAAGGACATGCATACACACAGGAGAGACTGGAAAACATTCAAGCTATCTAGTTATCATTGGCTGAACATGGGACCATGAGGCCTTATGCATGCAGAAAGTAAAATAAGGAGCAAACGTCTAAACTGACTGAAGTTTCAAAGCATTCCCCAGGCCACACATAGAGCCAGTGGCAAAGGGGAGAACCTTACTGACTCTAAGCAAAACCTCTGATCAATCATTAGCTGCCTACTGAGTTAGACTAAATCAGGGGAAATCCTAGGAAGCCAGATTTAAAAGTAAAGAATTAAAAAAAAAAAAAAGCTGAGACATCGGTGGCCACACACTGCAGGTATAACAGACTTCAAAGCTTTAGTCCAGGGAAGTCACTGAACAAACTAAAAAACAGCAGCAATACTTCCCAGAGGGAAGAAATCAGAATTGAAAGTTGCTGCAGTATATTCTCTAGTGTCCAATTTTCAACAGAATTTATGCAACAGCAAATAAATACATCTAAGAAAGTGTGACCCATTCACAGGGAAAAAATAAGCCAATGGGAACTATCTTGAGAAGGACCAGAGGCAAGACTTAGAAGATAAAGACTTCAAAGCAAAGCAACTATCTCAAGTATATTCAAAGAACTAATGAAAAGTATGATTAAAGAATTAAGGAACTTCCCTGGGGGTCCGGTGGTAAAGAATCTGCCTTCCAATGCAGGGGACGGGGGTTTGATCCCTGATAGGGGAACTAAGATCCCACATGCCGTGGGGCAACTAAGCCTACGCGTGCCACAACTAGTGAGTTCTCGTGCCTCAACTAGAGAGCCTGTGTGCTGCAATCTACAGAGCCCACATGCTCTGGAGCCTGTGCACCACAACTTGAGAAGAGAAAACCCGTATGCCACAACTAGAGAGATGCCTGCGTGCAGCAACGAAAGATCCTGCATACCTCAACGAAGATCCCACATGCTGTAACCAAGACCCATCACAGCCTAAATAAAGTAATTTAAATTTTTTTTAATGTTTTAGAAAAGAATTAAAAGAAGTATGATGTCAAGGACTTATCGAGAAGAGAATAGCAATCGAAAAGATAAATTATTTTTAAAAAGAAGCAAATGAAAAATCTGGAGTTGAAATATATAAAAACTTTAATGAAAAGTTTACTAGAGGATCTTGAAAGCAAATTTGAGCTGGCAGAAAGAAAGAACCAGACGCTAGATCAATACAGATGCTCCAATCTGAAGAAAAGGTAGAAAAAGGAATAAAGAAAAATGAACAGAGCCTTTGAGACCTGTGGGATACATTAAGCATACCCACATATGTGTAATGGGAGTCCCAGAAGGAGAGCAGAGAGAGAGAATAAACACAATTTTGAAAGAAATAATAGCGAAAATTTCTCAGATTTGATAGAAATCATTACTTTTCACATCCAAGAAGCTTAAAGAACTCCATGGGATAGACAGAAAGATTTCCACATCTAGAGATATTAAATTGCCAAAAGACAAAGAGAAAATCTTGAAAGCAGCAAGAGAAAAGCAACTCATCACGTACAAGGGAACCATATAATATTAATAGCTAACTTCTCATTAGAAAGAGTGGTGACCAAAAGGCAATGGCATAACATCTTCAAAATTCTGAAAGAAAAAAATCTCTCAATGAAAAATTATATCCAAAAGTGCCATGCCAAGTTTATAGGAGTCTGAGGCAAAGAAAAATGAGTAGTACCAATTCTGTCTTTAATTTTTTTATAAAGTGGCACTTCTAATCAATAAGAAAAGACTGATTATTCTATAAATGATATTCAGAATGCTGGATAATTTTTAAAAATTCTTATATGTAAATCAATTCCAGATGAATCAAATATTTAAACACATAAAGGAGAAAATTAGGCATCTTTGAAGAAATCATGAACTTCTCTTTCATTATTTTGGAATGAAGAAGGGTTTTCTTTTTGTTGCGATTGTTTCCTTTTTGTTTGTTATAATTTTATTTTTATTGAAGTATAGTTGATTTGCAATGTTTCAGGTGTACAGCAAAGTGATTCAGTTATATATATATATTCTTTCTCATATTATTTTATATTATAGGTTATTATACTGAATAAGATATTGAATATAGTTCCCTGTGCTATACAGTGAGTCCTTGTTGTTTATCAGTTTTATATATAATAGTCTGTATCTGTTAATGCCAAATTCCAAATTTATCCCTCACCGCATTTCCCCTTTGGTAACCATAAGTTTGTTTTTTTATGTGAGTCTGTTTTTGTTTTGTAAATAAATTCATTTGTATCATTTTTTATACTCCACATATAAGTGGTATCATGTGATATTTGACTTTCTCTTTCTGACTTATTTAGTATGATAATCTCTAGATAGGTGTGGGAAAAAGAGAACCCTCCTAACACTGTTGGTGGGAATGTAAATTGGTGCAGCCATTATGGAGAACAGTATGGAGGTTCTTTAAAAAACTAAAAATAGAGTTAGCATATGATCCTGCAATCCCACTCCTGGGCATATATCTGAAGAAAACTCTAACTTGAAAAGACACATGCGCCCCAATGTTCATAGCAGCACTATTTACGATAGCCAAGACATGGAAGCAACCTAAGTGTCCACTGACAGATGAATGGATAAAGAAGATGTGGTATATATATATACACAATGGAATATGAAGCCATAACAAAGAATGAAATAAAATTTTATATATTTTTCTCTTCATGGATTTTATAGCATCAATTTTGATTTTAAAATATTGCGTTAAAGCATATTTCTTATGCAGATGTAGAGAACGGACTTGAGGACACGGGGCGGCCGGGGTGGGGGTGGGGGGGTGAAGGGGAAGCTGGGATGAAGTGAAAGGGTAGCATGGACATATATACACTACCAACTGTCAAATAGATAGCTAGCAGGAAGTTGCTGAATAACACCTAGAGATAAACTCGATGATGGGTGATGACTTCGAGGGCCAGGATAGGGAGGGTGGGAGGGAGTGGCGGGAGAGAGAGGATACAGGGATATATGTATAAATACAACTGATTCACTTTGGTGTACCTCAAAAACTGGCACAACAGTGTAAAGCAATTATATTCCAATAAAAAGCTTTAAAATATATATATATATATTTCTTGATTACTGAGATTTTTGGTTTCTATTAACTTTTGTGCTCAAGGTGAGTGTCTGATTTGCCTCACCTTAGTTCCAGTCCTAACCACGAAAACTATGTTTTAAAAATGAAGGTGAAATAAAGACCTTCACAGATAAATAAAGACTAAGCATGTTTGTTGCTAATATACCTGCCTTACAAGAAATACTAAAAAAGCTGAAAGGAAAAACAGCAGATAGAAACTCAAAACTATATCAATAAATAAAGAACAGTGGTACTTACATAGGTAAATATATAAAAATAAGCATAAATATACTTTTTCCCTCTTTTCTTCTCTTACTTGTTTAAAATATAATTGCATGAAACTATAATTATAAAAATATATTGTTGGGCAAATAGCACATGAAGATCTAATATATATGACAATAATAGTTCAAAGTGGGATGGGAGATGGAGATGTATTCAAACAAGGAAATGAGATCAAACAGTAACTAAAATCCATAGACAGAAGTGAGCATCAGAAATGGTAAATATGTGAATTAATATAAAAGACTAGATGTTTCTCCTTTCTTCTCTTAACTTCTTTAAAAGAAATAAAAATGTACAAAGGAATAATTATGACTTATAAGCAACAGTAAATAGCACAGAGCAAGGGAGAGAGAATACAGTTACACTGAAACAAAATTTAACTTTTATTGTCATCCTCTTAGAACATTGCATTGTGACCATGACACAGGGATGATAAAAAGCTACATGGAGGGGCTTTTGGAAGACTTGTGTTTGGAAAATATCATCAGTTTGGAATAAAGAAAGAAAGACAATTCAAAATGAAGAGACCCTTGGTCCATCAGTTTTCTGAGTGCAGGAAGCAGAAATCCAGCTGAGAAAGCTACTCAGCTACAAACATAGATTTGTTTGTTTACTGACAAGGAAAGATGTCACAGAAAGCAGAGCAGATAGTCTAGAGAGCAGAGCCAAGGATAACTGAGAACAATGGATTAGGGAAATACCAATAAATTAATCTAGCTGGTTGTAGGAAATAAGGCCGATAAATAAAAATCAATAGTTTTTCTATATTCCAGCAATGCAAACTGAAAAATGAAAAGTACCATTCTCTAGCTTCCAAAGACGTTAAACACTTAGGGATAAATTTATCAAGATATGTGCAAGACCTGTACACTGAAAACTATAAAACTTTGTTGAGAGAAATTAATGAATTGCCAAACAAATGGATAGATATACCATGTTCACAGATTGGAAGATTCAATATTTTTAAGATGTCAGTTCTCTCATATTGATCTTGGGAGTCAGCTCAATCTCAGTCAAAATCCAAATGACTTTTTTTGGATAGAAATTCATGTCAGTTCAAAATGTAATGTAAAAACCCTAAAACCCATAAAAGCCAAAACAATTTTGAAAGAGAATCAGTAAAGTTTTGGAGAACTTAACACAACCTGATTTCAAGATTTGTTGTAAAGCTATAGTAACAAAAAAGGTGAGGTATTTATATAAGAATAGATATGTAGAACAATGAAAGAGAATGAGTACATCAGATATAAGTTCACATACATATGGACAATTAATTTTTGACAAAGATACTAAGGTAGGTATAGTTTTTCTGTTTTAAACAAGTAATACTGAAATATCTAGATAGAAGATACCAGTTTAATTGAAGAAAATGAATTTTGATCCACACTTCACTATATTAAAAAATTAACTTGAATTGATTAGAGACCTAAGTGAAAAATTAAAACTGTAAAACTCCTAGAAAAGGTTTCTTAGGACATACAAACAAGTATTAAATATAAAAGAGTTTATAAATTAGACTTTACTAAAAACCTCTGATCTTCAAAATATACCAAAAAGAATATGATAAAGCAAGCTATAGACTAGGAGGAATAAAATTAGAAAGAATTTGACTTTAGTAAATTTGAGGATTTGCATGTCCTATGATCCTGCAAGTTCATGCTTAAATATTATTCCCTAGAGAGACTTTTATATGCTCCTGGCTTATAAGTGTGTGTGTATGTGTGTGTGGAGGGGGGGTGCATAGGTTTATTTCCCTCTTAAAATTCCATTCCATCCCCACCTTCTACCCCCAACTTTCACCTACCAAACACACACGTGCACACACACGCACACAACTTTAATAGAATCTTCCTGTTTCTTTTTAGTCCTTCTTTCAGGGGTTAATGACCTTCTGCCCCCACCTGTCATGCTCATGCCTTCTAATCTCCAGGGGCCTTGAAGTGTGCCCTGCACAAAATCCTTTTGGCATGTGTGTGTGTTTGTGTGTGTGTGTGTACTTTATCTGCAATAGGAATGGGGATGTATGACAAAGAACAGCATTTACGGTGTGCTCCATGTATCACATGGTGAAACGTCCTTAAATTTGGCTTTACTGGACTTCTCAGTTAACTTCTCATAAATTTATTTCTGACGAACTGCACAGAGTTGACAACAGGAGAGACCATATCCCACAGCAAAACTAACTAGGGGGAGGTTCTGTCTCAGCAAGGAGGGGAGTCGCATTGGTAATGATATTTCGATGATCTGAGGGAAGTGGCTTCATTTACTTCTAACTTACATATATACACACATATATGAATATTCTACCTGCAACAGGAATATTATATATTTATATATAATAATTATATATAATATTAAGTTAATTGACTTTATTTGTAGAACGGTTTTGGGTTTACAGAAAAATAAGCAGAAAGTACTTAGAATTCCCATATACCCCATCATCCCCACCCCCAGTTTCCTCTATTATTAACATCTTGCATAAGTGTGGTATATTTGTAACAATCAATGAGCCAGTGTTGTTATTAATAATTTAAAAAAACATTTTATTGAGGTATAATTCACACACAATAAAATGCACACAAAATTTTACAAGTTTTCACATGTGAATATACCCATGGAACCATCACCAAAATCAAGATAATGAACATACCTATCACCCCCAAAAGTTTTCCCTTGTGACCTTTTATAATACATCCCCCCTCCTGCCTACCACCCCATTCCCAGTCAACCACTACTCTGCTATTGGTCTATAGATTAGCTTGCATTTTCTAGGATTTTTTTTTAATAATTGTTATTAATAATTAAAACCCGTAGTTTACATTGGGGTTCATTCTTTGTAAGTTTTATGGATTTTGACAAATATTTAATGACGTATCCACAATTACAATATCATACTGAATGATTTCACTGCCCTAAAAATCGTCTGTGCTCTTTATTCATCCCTCTTTCCCCCTCCTTCAGAACCCCTGAAAATCGCTAATCGTTTTACTGTCTCCACAGTTTTTCAATGTCATATAGTTGAAATTATACAGTATGTAGCCTTTTACAGTTTTGGCTTCTTTCATTTGGCAATATGCATTGAACAGAATTTTAAATGAAAACATGTGACTACAAAGTTTGTTGAAAAAGAAAGTAAATACCACTAAGTGTAATTTCATCATGAGGCCCCAAAACTGGTGATCAAATAAAAAAAAAAAAAATCTCTGCTTTTTAACTTGTTGCTGAGGCAGATAATTTTTTCTGTTCTTCTTAAGCCATTAGATTAATGTTTATGTTACTGCATCAAGTAAAAAGTGCTCTGTGAACAACCAATTTGGAGCTTCACTGCAGGTCTTTTGTGAGGTGCTCTATGTTAAGTTGCATATTCTATGCACATTTTCATGAACCAGTTATACTCCTGAGATAAAATCTCAATGATTTTCACAAATCATTGGTTGTCAGGATATTGGTTGCGAGGATTACATGAGAATGTGTGTGCCATGATTAAAGCAAAACCTACTTTATGGGGTAAATACGAGGATGAAATATAATAATACATCTTAAACATTCAGAACAATTCCTGACACATAGTGAGTGTTCAATAAATATTACCTGTTATTATTTTTGGCACAACTGCTGATTTCCCTTCCTCTATAAAGGCCATTGTGTAAGAAGGAGAGTGCACTTGAACGTTGATGGGGAAGCAGCAAGTTAATGAGGCAGAAGATCAATGGTTAAGAGCTCTGGCCATGGAGTAAGGTCATGTGGATTCAAAAGTCTAGTTTTGCTAGTTACTAGCTATTTCTTGAAGTTGCTTGATCTCTCTCTAAGGCTGACTTCCTCCTGTGTAACTGAAGAAACTAATAATTCCTATCTAAGTAGTTCTTCTTTGCCAGGGGACCTGACGTTGGGTCTGCTCTAAAGCACCATCATGAGAGGGTTACAGCCTGCACTCTGGACCATCTGGGTAAATCCTGGCCCCTTTGATTTTTAGGAAAATCACTTTATTTAGTCTTTCCTTGCTTCTGTTTCACCTTTGCATAATGAGTTAATAAATGATAACTTTGATAATTAGAAAAATGGAAAAAATATCCAAGAAAAGGAGATTTGGAGAAAATAGGCAAGGCATTTTGTGACAGAAACAAGCATTTTAGATGTTTTTTGTATTTCTGGAAAACCCTAAACCACTGGATGAGCGTAACTGGAATTTATTCTCGAGTAGCGATTGTGGTAGACAGTGGTCTACCATCATTGGACAGGAAACCAGTCTCCTTAAAACAGATCACTTAACCTCTCTGAGTTGCTCTCCATATAAAATAAATAAGGGACATGTGCCCTACTGACCCCTCAGAGGTTTTGTTAGATGATGTAGATTGTGTGTTACTTCAATATCAACTCAGTATGCATTGACCAGCGTC
Organism: Hippopotamus amphibius kiboko; assembly: GCF_030028045.1. Taxonomy (NCBI): domain Eukaryota; kingdom Metazoa; phylum Chordata; class Mammalia; order Artiodactyla; family Hippopotamidae; genus Hippopotamus; species Hippopotamus amphibius. The sequence goes on from NC_080198.1 coordinate 84,265,746, forward strand.
CTGGGTGCTATGGGTAAGAAGACCAATAAGGCAAGGTTTCTGTCCTCCCTGAGCTTATCCAGAAGAAGGAAATAAACACAACCATAATTATGTGTAATGAAGTGTCAAAGGTGTTCTCATGGAGGTTTGTACAGGACACAGCTTGGGCACAAATGAGAGCGATTGTCTCCACAATGACAATGAAGAATGACTCCTTGGAGGGGGTGACACCCAACTGAACTTGTGAACATGCTTGGCTTACCTCAGAGTGACATCCAATTGAAAATGAGCTGAGGTCCTAAGGTATCTCAGACACTTTTGGGTGTTAACATCCATGTTTGAACTTGGAGAAACTGGTTGAACAGCAAGGATCAATTTCAGAAGTACTAAGGCCCTGTGGTGAAAATTTAAAACAGTTTGGTTGATGAAATTTTATCATTTAATTCAGTGTTTATTTAAAGCACACTTCCCCACTAATAAATAGAAAGACTTATAGAATAAGAAAAACTATCATTTTGTAACCCCCAATGTAAAAATCAATTCAGATCATCGAGAATAGATGTTTCACCTTAAACAACAGGTGAAAGATTCTTGGAAAACACGATAGTCTCTCAGTTTTAAAGTATCAGCCCACAGATAACTTATTGATTACAAAGGGGCAAAATATGCCTTTATAATGGAGAGATCACCACATAAACCAGGTGATGGAGATTGGCACTGACACTAGTGGGATAGCCTGAAGTCCTATCTCCTGATGTTCTGTAATGGGAGGATATAGCATCACCTACAGTGTGTTCTTGCCAGAAATGTTCAACTTGAACCTAAACACAAGGAAACAGACAGATCCAGAATATGGAATGTTCTGCAGGACTCTTCAAATGATTTAATATTATAAACAGAGGAAGCAATTGTACAGATAAAAACTGAGGGAGTATAAACAGGCATAACAGCCAAATGAAATATATTAACCTTGATTAGATCCTGGACTGAAAAAGTAATCTAGCAGAAAGCACATGATGAAACAATTGAGGAAATTTGGATATGACTGCATGTTGAATATTTTATTGAACTAATGATGATTTTCTTAGGTGTGGTATTGGTGTGAAGTTGTGTAAAAGAATCACCTGTTCTTGAGACATGAAATATTTAGGAGTGAAGTGTCCTGATGTATGCAGTTTAATTTTGGATGGTTGAGAAAAGATTTGTGTGTGTATATAGGGGGAGGGGAGAAGGAGGGAAGAAAGATCAGGTGTGTCAAAAATGTTACTACTTATTTAATCTAGGTGAGGTTATATGGGTGCTTATTGTATATTGATCTTTGACATTTTTCAAAAACAAAATAAAACATACTTCTTATTTTAAAACAAGGTTTAAAGATAGTCCTAATATTATGTTCTGCTTATTAATGTGTATAAGTATACATATAGACATACATAGTTTAACAATACAAATCATTTGCTTTGCATTTTTTAAAAATATTTATTTATGTATTTAGTTGCGCCAGGTAGGCTCCTTAGTTGCAGCTTGCTGGCTCCTTAGTTACAGCTCACTGGCTCCTTAGTTGTGGGATGTGAACTCTTAGTTGAGGCATGCAACTAAGATAGGGATCTAGTTCCCTAAACAGGGATCAAACCCAGGCCACGTGCATTGGGAGAGTGGAGTCTTAACCACTGTGCCACTAGGGAAGTCCCCAGCTTTGCATGTTTTTAATACAGTGGAAAAATTACATTCTAGGCTTGTTAATAACGTCCAACATTAGGACAGCACATACTTGGTACAAAATAGTGTTCAATAACTGCATGAATGTATAATCCTGAAAGTTACTTATAGTATCAATCATACATTAATGTAATGTATAGTTACATTCAGTTCTGCACAAATCATATAATAAACTGAAAATGTATGATTAACACTGAGGAGACTGAAATTTACGTGTGTACCTAGATGTATACACAATTGTAATGTATAAGTTTTGCTGTCTTTACTACTTTATCACTTCTACTATCCTGCCCTTTTTCATGTGTTATGCAGAACTAGTGGTATAACTAGCGCAATTTCAACTAGTATAATTTGTTGAATTAACATATCCTATACCACAAATAACAGACATAAAAATACATACCATTCCTATGACTATCACATTGCTGAATACTATCTCAACTTAATAACTTAATTAAAACTTATTGCTTCAAAATGTGTAGACAGCCTCTATATTTTCTTATTCTTTTCTTAGACTGACAGTCTTTTGCAAAAGGAAATCCTGTCTTATCTATCTCTATTTCTCACTAGATCACGTTGCACTATGCTCTGCATAATACGGGCATAACATATTCCAGTAGTAGTAATAGCAGAGTAGTGATGGTAAGATAGGAAGACAATATTTATACTCAAAAAGTCTCAGAACACCTCAATAAATTGTTTTAACTCCCATTTTAACAGATGCTGCTTTGCACATGGTAGGCACCAGAAATACTTGTTTAATAAGGATTATTTATTATGAACTACCTTAGGACTTAAATTTAAGTTGATTTGATCAATCAGAAACACTTATTGAGCACATTCTGGGTGCCAGGCACTGTATTTGTCACTAAAGAAAAAAATAAAGTCCCTATCCTTGAATAGATAATAATACAGTATAGGGTAAAAGTATGAGGGTGAGTCAAAAATAATCTGCATTCTGGTTGTAGAATTCATAGAAGTTTTAATATAACTAGAGTGCAGATAATTTTTGACTCACCATCATATATAAGTGTATATCATGCAGTACAATTTGGCAAGTGTTGTGAATTTTCAGTGGTTTTGTGTAAATGCCAAAAGAAAACTCTACATATGTAGATAGTGTTCCCTTTCATTTTTTGAAAGTCATTTTCACTGGATGGACAGCTTTTATCTTTCAGCACTGTTATTAAGAGGTTGCTTTATTGTCCTTTTGTTATACAGTTTCTGACAAAGTCTGCTGTCATTCTTCTCTTTGTTATTCTCTGTGTAATAGCTTTTTTTCCCCCTCTAGTTGCCTTGAAATTTTTCTCTTTATTTTTTTTCAGCTGTTTGACTATGATGTGCTTCTGTGTGTGTTTGTGTGTGTGTGTGTGTATTTATCCTGCTCAGGGTTCTCTGTGCTTTTTAGGTTTGTGGGGTTTTGTCTTTCATTAATTTGGACATTATCTCTTTAAGTGATTCTTTCCTGTTCTCTCTCTCCTCCTTGTAGGAGTATACATCTTACATCTGTGTTAGACTGTTTGATGTCATCTCTTAGCTCTTGGATGCTCTTTTCTGTTTCACTACTCTATTTTGTCTTTGTGTTTAATTTTGGATAATTTTCATTTTTCTGTCTTCAAAGTCACTGATTCTTTCCTCAGCTGTGCTTATTAAAGGAATTCTTGATCTCTTATACCATGATTTTTTTCCACTTGGCATTTTTTATGGTTTCCATTTCCTTTCTGAAATTCTCCATCTGTTCATGCATGTTGCTCACATATATCACCATATACTTTAACAAATTATTTATAGTTATTTTAAAGCCCTTATGTGAAGTCCAACATCTAGGTCATTGTTTCTGGTTCTCTTGATTGATTTATCTCTTGACAATGTGTCATTTTTTTCCTTGCTTTTTTGTCTTATTTTTTTAAATGTATTGTGTACATTGTGTTGAAGAATAATAGACCTTGAGTTAAATAGTATCAGATCTATAAATAGTCACTCTTCTTCTGTTAGGTGATTAGCATGGGATATTGAATCAATCTAGTCAGTATTTTGTACATTATTGACTGGGAGATTTTTGCAGAAACTAATGACTATGGCCAGTGATTTGTTATGTAAGTGAATATTGAAACATCTGCGTTTGAGTAAATATCAACACCTTTTTTTGCACTTCATGTATTTATTTGAAACTTTGTGCATGCCTTACTAAAGCATTCTAATATTTCATTAGAGTGTGATAGGCAGTATAGCAGGCACCTCTGTGCAGGGGAACAGAACATCTTACAAATATGCTGTATTTCACTGCACTTTCCCCTGGAAGAGCAGACTCTACACTTTCTGGCAGCATTTTTTCTTTTTTTTAGTGCTGTGGATATTATTTCCTCTGAATATGTTCCTTTATTTTACCTGACAGTTGACAAGATGGATCTTTGCAGGGGGCTTCTTTAGAAATGCCACAAGAAGGACCAGTTGCCACTACATGCACCAGAATGGTGAAAATTTTACGGTAATAAACTTGCATTTATAATATACACAAGGTTGGAGCAAAAACCTAACAGAGCAAAATGTGAATGATAACAGCAGTCATAAGTTGTATAATGAACCCTTGATCAAGTTTAAGCTCTAACAGCTTCGCATGGTGATGGTAATTGTATCACTCTCTAAAAACGTGTTAATACATCTCTGTTAAGTAAATGGTTAAGCAAGATTTGGGTTTTGTTATTGTTGTTGTCACCCTCAGTGAAATCAGAGGCTTCAGATTCTTCCAACAGTGGGTTACAGTTACCTTGTCCTTTGTGTGGGGCCTGGGGTACGGAGGGCTTTTCTTGGTATTTCTTTTCTACCCTCAGCTTTTATTCACTCTTGCTCACCTGCCTTCGTCCATGGTCTTGCGCCTTTCCCAGTTGCTATTGCTTATTACTCAGTGGTGGACTTGTAGTGGGGGTAAGAGAAGTTCTTGTTTTTCCTGGTCCAGCCTCAGTCTCAGGCAGTGTGCCTAGCCTTCAAAAGTGTCTCCTTCTAACTATTCATTCCCTTTCCTTCTGTGGCAGCCAAACTCTGCCTTGAATCTATGATGGGTTTGGGGCAGGAGAAATATCTCTTCCCCTCCCCCAGCAGGAGTAAATCTTTACTTTTTTGTTGGTGCAAAATACTGGTCCAAGAGTGTTTCCTTCACATCCTACAGGGAAGATGTCTTTTGTTCCTACCGTCCCTACAGAAGCAATGGATCTGTGCCTAGTTGTTAGGGGCAGGAAGGAGGATTTCCTACCCAGCCCCCAGATGCTGGGGGAAGGGGTAAGAATGTCTGCTGTCCTTCCTCCAGCAGCTTAAGGCCTTTGCTTTTTATGAGAGGAGGGTCCACAGAAGCAGGCAGTGTTTTGTGCCTGTTCATCAGAGTCACCAGGTCACCACTGCAGTCCCGTGCCATTGAGGAGGCTTGTTCTCATCTCCTGCTCTGCCCTTACTCTTTCTCATAAGCATCTGGTCAAGGACTGTGCACAAGAGCATGCAAATGAGTGCAAACTTCCCTATATCTGGCACTTCTTATTATTCTAACATGATATGCTAACCCAGTCTCAGCCTTAGGGATTTGATAAATTTTTTCAGATTTCTTCTTACTCACTTCTATTACAGCCCCCTTTACCTCCGTGCTTTGCCAAAGATGAATTAGTTTGTGTATTGTTGTCTCTCAGAGGGATTTTCACTGTGGAGTTCAGTTCCCTTGGTTGCCTCCTTATCTCCACTCTCAAGAAAAGTTATGATTTTGTAGATAATTCTGTTTTTGTTGTTGGTGTTGTTATGGAATAACATTTCATTGTTGGTTTTAAAAATCAATACATTTGTTCCCTTTAATATACTCATCAATAAAATGAGGAAAGGTCATTTAAAAATTGGACACCTCTGTGGCTGGCTGACTAAAGTGGTTACTGAAATCTGAGAATTTGATTTCAGGATAAATAAATAGCTCAGTCATGTTGGGGCTGGTATTCACAAGGGGGAAGCTTTCTTCAGCTGTGGTTAGAAGTGTAGAGCATGTGAAGACCCCATTAGCATGTCTTTCTGGGATTCATAGAGAGAGAATATTGTTACTCATCCTTCCAGCCTACATACTTCATATAATCTAAGATCCTGATTTTCTACCAGGCATTATTGTGGTATTTTGGAGAATTACAAAGATGTCCTCTATTTGCTTTCTGTGGGTCCCAGCCGAAAGAGATGTCACACTGAAATAGGGTAGTTTAAGAAGAGGAGTTAATAAAGGGATGACTTACAAAGGCATAAGAAGTGTGTAGAGGAATTACCAGGGAGACTGCTGTACTGCAGTGCCAGTGACAGTAGGGCTCTGCTATCATCAAGGGCTGCAAGGGAGAGAAGAAGGAGCAGCTGGGGAAAATTTGAAGAAAAAGAGAGCTGTGTAGACAGGGCCACCCAGGTGGCATTGTGACCTTTGGTTTATGGGTACAGCTTGTCCCTGGTGACCCCAAAGGGAGGGAGCCAAGGGAATAAATACTTCAACTTCACTGTCCTTCTTTATCTACTGCCTGTGGGCTCTGTGCACGTTCCCGTCCGTGAGCGGTTATGCGCCCATACAGATGAGCGTCCCAGGGCACAGAGCAGGTGGGAAAGGTGGAGAGTGTATCTGGAGAGGCACATAAGGAGATCTCCCGCACATGTGGGGACTCTGGATGGGACAGGGACACTCTCTCTTGTTCAGTTTTTCTACTTTATTTTGTAAACAATAGCACTTTTCAATGCTTTCACTATTTCTTGGAAAAACTTTTAACAAGGTTTGTTTTGTTAACCAGATATTACTGGTTAAAGGATCTCTGTAACATTGTACCAGAGGACCTTCTTTAGAGTAGAATGAATGAATTATAGGAGACGGAAGTCACTGAATTAGGATGAACTAGTAAGTCACTAGTGACCAACTGACTATTCCTGAGCCCTTACTGGTTCAGTCTCTAAGTTGGCTGCAGGAGCCTCAATCTTCTCCCCTTAGTGCTTGTGAAGTCTTGAAAGGAGGACGTTATGGTAGGCAGCTGCCTGAATCAGGCTACAGTACAGTCAGGGTCTGCTTGTGAGTGACCTTCTCTGTCCTGTACCTCATTCTCTGTATCGCCCGGCTCAGGGTGGGGTGATTAGCATAAGTTTCAGAAAAATCAAAATGAGCTCCTCAGCAGGAAAGGCTGGAGACCCTGGGGAGGATCGATCAATATCTCTTGCTGAAGTCGGAGATAAAGGTAAGTTATTTTAAGCCAAACTTCTAGGTAGCCCTCGAGGCAAAGAGGCAGAGCCGCAAACAGCAACAGGCCCTGCCAAGAATGACTAAGCAAGGAACAAATCATGAAGGAAACTATTATGAGTCACAAGACAGATTCCACAGCCTTGCCTGTGCACCTGCACAATCAGCATGAACTTCTGAATATGAAAGATAAAGATATCAGCATGCGGAGGGGACAGGATGCCCAAAGATACAAAATGTTCCACCAATGGGTATATACAATCCATCTTGACAGAATTACCATCTCACCTTTTAACCAATCTCATTCTCACTTCACAGAACTGTTTTAATCAGTGGATATAAGAATCTGTGCTAGAAACACCTGAAATAGGGTAACAGAGCATATGATACAATGGAAATGTATCCATATTTGTTTTGCTCCATATACTTATATATTGCTTGAATCTTTTAATTAAAATTTTGTGTAGTATTTGTGTAATTAAGAATGAATGTTTCTATATCTCTACAAACAGTGCAGAGAATATGGTGGTTCTTAATACTGGTTATGCATCAGACTCCCCTGTTCTTATGGACTCAGTGTTTGTGTTCCCCCCAAATTCATACATTGAAACTCTACCCCCGCCCCCCAATATAATTAGATGAGCTAACTCTGGAGCCAGACTGCCTATCTTTGATTCCTGGCTCTGTCAAGTATTAGCTGTGTGATGTTAGGCCAGTTATCTAACCTCTGTGGGCCTCAGAATCTCTTCTGTAAAGTGGCAAATATGTAAAATAATAGTAATAGTACCTACCTCACAGGGTTGTTGTATTAAACACATTGTTTAGTAAAGGGCTCAGACTAGAGCCTGGCACATAATAGAGTGAGTACTTTATTCATTCCAAGTGTAAATCAGTCCAGCCTGACAGAGTGAGGGTCTGAGTTATAGGATGCAATTAAAGAAGCAAGCATGATTTTATTCTTTACCAGAACTCGTGGTGTACTGCTGACAAAAGAGGTAGGAGCCATTTTAATCATGGTCTCAGGTAGCAAATTTAAGATGTGCTAATTCCTTAGAGAGTTTGGCCTTGTTTATGAAACACCAAGAAGCCATGTTCAATTTCTGTTCTACAGAATTCTGTTTCAATCTCTTATCCTTAAACATCTAAGTCTTTTATTTCCTATCATTAAGTCCCTTGTTTCTACCTGCATCCCAGCTCTGACTGGGGTATAGAAAAATCAAAAGGGATGGTACAGAACCTCAGGGTCAGTAGAACGTGAGCTCATACCATTACATTCAGGGGGGTGATGTGATGGTAGGCATTCTATGAACGCAGACTTCATGGGAAAGTTGAATTTATATTGGGACTTAAAAAATGAGTAGCGTTTTGATTTATGATGATGGGCATTTTATGTAGAGAAACTGGCATGAGGTGAGAAATCCTGGGGCACTGAGTTAAAAGAGCCAATGAGGAGGGAAATATTGATAAATAAGGTTAGAAATGTTTTGGGTCACAGTTTCAGATGATAAACTTCTTTAAAATAGGAGATTGGTTCATCTTGAACTTGTTTTAAGCAGCTTCCAGGAGAGCTTCCTGAGAATCATGTGCATCAGTCCTGCAGCCTGAGGGGGCAGTGGGATCCTTCCAGAGGTTCTTGATATTCAGAGAGTATTTGGTGAAAGTTCCTGCAAACTTTGTGGTGCTGCAGGCTGAGATCGCCACTGACAGCCTCCCTGACCTTTGTTTCCTTCCAATCGTTGTGTAAGGCTCTAATTCCCTGCATTAAAAATACTCATACTTGGAATATATTGAGTGGCATCTATTTTCAGACCCAAACCCTGACTTCTTCAATAAATATTTGCAGAATAAATGAAAAACAAGTCAGTAGATATTCCACTTACGTTCATTGTTCAAGGGAAAATAAACTAACATCTATTATGAGTTGATTATGTGGCAGGCAATTTCCTGTGCATTATTTACCACCTCCCAATAATCTAGAGAGATCGGTATCAATGTCCCCATTTAATACATAGCAGAGAGTCAGACAGATACTCTGATTTACAAGCTACTAATTTTCCACTCTACGATGTTGCTGTTTCGTGTGTCAACTTCGTGTATGCCTTTGTGGACAATCACAAACAAATTCAAAAACCATTTGAACCCTAATATCAGCCAAATTTTTCAGGGCAGATCTTCCTGCTCAGAGCAATAAATCTTGAGTTTCTCCTAAATTATACCACTGAGTAGGCTATGTATAACTAATGGATGTGATTTAAGTATTTGAGTCCATTTTTCCTCAATTATTTAGATGCTTATTTATTGCTAAGAATGTGAAATAGCAAAGTTAGAATTGCTTTAAATATCTGAAATTTAGGGTGAGGTTGGTTTATATATTCAAAATAGAAGGACGCTGTACAATAAAAGACCAAGCAATATGCTTTGTCAGTTACAGTTTAATTACCCAATATCTATTGAGCTTCTTTGGAGCTTATCCAATAACTACTTCTTCTTGACCTTTATGGGACTGCTGAAGACTTTGATCCGAAATACAGTCACCTGAAATGCTTTTCAGCGATTTATTGTTCATTGCAAATTATTTAAAATATTTTATATTATGCAGTTTTATGTGTGCTTATAAACATTATAGTCATACCATAAATAGTTTTCTATATTTAACAATAATGTTCATGTGTTTGATTTAAACCACAAACAGATAAAATTATCAAAATTATAGTGGTAGAAAAATATGTAGTAATACAATGAATTTCAGAAAAATTTTATTCAAAAAGAGAATTAATGTTCATGAATTAATATTTAACATTTGCTAAAACATTGGCAATTCCACAAGGGATTATTTTTTTGACTTTGGTTATTCTTTTTGTATTAGTTTTGGATAACTAAAGGGTGCTTCCTTGAAATAAAAAAAAAAACTGCTTTTGTTTTACATGGCGAAGTTCTTATATTTGCAGATAAACAATTATGGCTCCGATTGGGTATGTGATTTTTAAATTTTTAATTCTGTTAGATGTTTGCTAAGACACAAAAATGTCAATTTAAATTTCCAGAGAAGTGATAAGTGTTTACTCAAAAGTATATCTTGTTTTATTACAATGATTCCAAATCTATTTTGAGCTTTCATTTACTTCAATTTTTTAAAAAGTTGATGTAACTTAGCAGTAAATTTTGGGTAGATAAAAGTCTTACGTTTAAAAACAATATGGTCAATTAAAATAACCTACCAGCAAAACATACAAAGATTCAGAATTTAAATCTTCAGAAAGAAAACAGATCACCTTGCCTTATCAGATTTTTCTTAAAGAATAATGCCATTTATAAAATGAAGAGAACACTAATTCTGTCTGCCTGTACTAAAGTAAAATAAGTTCAAGAAATGCTGCAATTATAGTTCTAAAGTTAACTGAACATTAACTTGGCCCAGAGTTTCGTGTGACATCCAACTTGAGGCTCTTTTAAATTGTTTCACCTTAGACTGAATCACAATTGATTGTTTCATCAATACATATAATTCAGATAGTTCTGAATAAGACTGGATCCTTAAGAGACCAAGATAATGAAATAAACACATCACATCCAGGTTTATAGATGAGGCAAAGAGCATTATTTACTTAGAAAGGGAAACCTTATCCCTTTCTGGTAGAGAAAAAGAAAGATTAAATAGAAAATAAAATCAGTAGTAAATTAAAAACAAAGCCATTTATACTAACTTGCTCATGAAAAAGAAGTCTGAGAAGACAGACCTGCTAGAAACACAGTGAACTCATGGAGGAAGGAGAATGTGGAAATATAAAAGTGTATTTTTCCTCCTCTCTGTTTATAATTCAGTCAGTTTATCATTAAAGGCCACTCTTAAAAAAAGTACAAGCTTTACAGTATATTTGCCTACTAGGTTCATTGACATATTACTCTTCTCTTTTTAGAAGAACAATACATGTTCATTACTAAAAAAAAAAAAAAGAAAGAAAAGAAGGAAATAGCAATCGGAGACAAGCAAAAGGAGAAAAACAGAAAATATCCATAATTCCACTTATAGATCATAATCTTCAATTTGGTGCACCTACTCTAATGTCTGTCCTTTTCTTTACCTTTTCATAAAAACCTTTCATTTCAAAATGCAGATATAAATATTCATTTTCACCATGAGCATGATCATACCAAGCATAATTTTTATAAAATTATGTTTTCTTCCATATAATCATTACATGAAGGCAGCAGAATGTTGAGAGGGACAGTTAGTTCAGGGTGAAGCCACAGGCTCTAGAGACAGACTGCCTGGCATTGTGTCCTGGCTCTGTTGCGTGCTAGCTGTGTGATCTTGGGCAAGTCCTTACCAGCTCTGGGTCTCAGCTCTGTCATCTGTAAAGTGGGGGTAATAATATTAATTACATTATTATATTAACTTTTTATATTACATGATATTATAACGATAAATAACTTAAGCTTTTGAAGTGCTTAGAACATTGTATGTAATAATCCTACATAAGTGAATATAGTTTACTTAATCAAAATCTCTTGATAGGCTTTTAAATTATTAGCACTTTTCTACTAATGTAGTCAATTTTTTAATGGATAGTTTTTTACATATGTCTTTGCACATTTGTCCAATTGTTCCTTGAGATAAATCCCTAGAAATATAATTGCTGTATCAAAAGATGTGCACCTTTTCAATTCAGTGGAAAAATTGCAAGAAAAAAATTGGCATGTTGTAAAGGATATGCCAATTTTCACTCCCTCTGAAAAGCAGTGATGAATCTAAATGTGATCATATGTTTGGAAATCTAGCTCACAAACTATAGTTTTCATAAGAACCACTGGGAGACTATTAAAATAGTAAATTCTCAAAACTAACAGAGGTTCAGCAGACCCAGGGTGAATTCTTGGAATCTGCATTTAAAAAAAAAATAAGCTTAGGTAATTCTGATGCAGAAGCCTGATGGACTGAGAAATACTGTATCTTCTCCTTGGCCGCTCTTCTGATACTAACTACAACCCCACTGACGTGATAGTCAGGTTCAGCGAAGACAGCGCCACAGGAGCTGGCCAGAAAATATATTTTACAGGCCAGCTATTTTACATTGTATTTTACAAGCCAACTAAAAAACGCATGGCTTTTTCTTTATATGGCACAAAAAGTTAACCCAAAAAAATTAGCACAAAAAATTTTGCTATTTTGCCAATTTGCCTGTTTCCATTAATGACAAATTGTTCAGTTATATCTCCATATCTTCTCGTACATAATGTTTCCAAAGTAAATCTCGTCATTCCAAGTGTAGTTTTTATTCCATGAATATGTCAAACTTCTTTATATCATGCCAAAGTACAAAACAGAGCAAAACAAAACCAATTTTCCAAGTGTGACATAAAGTCTGAAGTTAGCAGTTTGGGATGATTGGGCAAGCCTAAATGCTCAATTTTTGTGCATGTAAGCCTTTTTGGTGTGGGTGTGTACCGCGATTTATATTTTCTTAAGCTACCAGTCTAATTAGTTTGTTAGCTCCCCCTTCTCATAAAGGTTGGTTACAAAAGGTTGTGAGTACCAACATCAGGAACAGCTGTTGAGAAAAACAAGGCTCCCTGGGGATTTGTTAAAACTAGCTGAGCAAAAAGGAAAAGTTGGGGCAGAAAAAGCCACTCATTCAAATTAATAGAAACAATCTCACACCTTTTAACACTAGCACACTTATAAAATAGTCTAGGTGGAGGGTACCTTTATTTTAAAATGATACAGATAAATTTTAGAAACTGGGAAGTTGTTTTTAACAGTTTGCTTCTAAGCTAATCGTCCTGCTAAATGAGTAATATTTAAGGAATAATCACTGTTTTAGAACAACATTTCAAAGCTTTGCTTCATTTGATTACATGGGCTCTGTGATCTGATCTCAACCATTTTCTCAAAATGGGCTCCCTTCCCTCTGCCTCCACAAGGGCATGTTTCTCTTCCCCCATCCTTCGTATGCCTTTTGACTACCAGCCATAGCAAGTCTTTCCTTCTTCTCACTCCTGAACTCATGCTGTTTCTCTCTACTTCTTCATCAGTCGCCTTCCCGTGGATTCCCAACAAGATGGCTTCTAACCAATCCACTCCACTGAGAAACCAGCACTGTCAAAGGCCACAGAAAATTTCTCAAGAGCAAAATTCAATAACCTTTTACTCTCAAGTCTCATGCTTTAGATTTCCTGTTATAACTGACATTTTGTTACCAGAATTTTCTTGACATTATCTTCCCTTGATGCCAAGAGTTAGAAGCCGCTGGCCTGCTCAGTGCCCAGTTGGGCCCAAAGTTTTTTCTTCGTTTCTTTCTTTTTTTTTTTTTAATGCAAAAGTTGTATTTAGTCATTTTAGGCAAAGTTCACATGGTCCTCACCTGCCGCTTCACACATCACTGCCTCACCACAAAGACATCTACATTTATATCCATGGCACTACACTGTCATGATTCCCCTCTGACCTCTCTCTAATTCTACTCTTCCTCCTGAATATAATCTGTTACCCATCTAGTTCTTTTTGTGTCTTCATACTTACCCTCAGCATCATCACCCACTCTAATAATGTCAAGTATCTAAGTAATTGTCCTCACATTGACATTTTCTGCCTTTGCTGCCAAAATCCAGTTGTAGATTTCTAACTGATTTCTAAACATTTCCAATCAAATGCTCCACCATCATCTTTAATCTCAACGTGTTTAAAAGCAAATTCATTTTTTTTTACAACAGATTACCTTTTCCTTCTGCCTTTGATATTTTGGTTAGCAGTATTATTATTCTTGCAATTGTTCAAACTGAGACTCCGTCTTCTCTTGAATCCTCTTTGCTTACGCAGTGATGCCTCATTATTTACTAAATTTTATGAAAAAGGAAATTAAGGGTTAAGGCCCTAGTGTGAAGTCATCCAGCTGTTTAATGAAAATGTTCCTGGATAAAATCTAGGTTTCTCGATCGTTAGATTTAGTATTCTTTTCATTGAATCCGGCTGCCTTCATATTGAGAGAATTTACTAAAAGATTTCTAACCAAAGAAAATTTAGTAAGCAGTATTTTCCTGAATATCAACATAATTTTAGGATGCTGAGTTAATTCAACTTACAAAATCATTGAGCATTAAACTAAAAAGCTTTATATTCACTATCAGATTTACAAAGGAAAGATAAATTTTATTTTTAAAAAGTAGTTTTTGAAAATGTTCAATTTGAGTCTGAAGAGACCCCAAAAGTATAACGATGATGAGGATGGTGATTCTAGCTCACGTTCTCGATGATGGATTTCATTTAATCTTCACAGCAACCTTGTGTAATCTTTACAGCAACCCCAAGAGATATGTATGTATTGCTATTATCCCCATTTTATGGATAGGCAAGTGGAGGCTGAGGGATGTTAAGTAATTTGTACAAGGTCACATGGTTAAAAAGGTTGGCATCAGTGTTATAACCCAGGTCACTTGGCTTGGTTTCAAGTGAGTAGGCCTGTGTCAAATCTATTCCAGATAACTCTGGCCCTCTCAGAAATTCTGCCTTTTGAGGCATTGTTCCTTAAAGTTTTTCATGCCAGCACATCTTCTCAATAGCTTCCACTTTTAAATTACAGTGCTAATGTTTTTCATGGGTTGGAAGAAGCATGAAAGGGTTGAGTGCTTCTCTCCCAGGCATGCTGCAGGATACCTCAGAGAGCAGACCCTCTTTGTGCCCAAGGAGCTGTTGAAAATGTCTTGTTTGTTATTCCCAGTAGAGAGACCACTTCCCTGCTGAGACTATTAGCTCAGGAAATACGCCGTGAAGGGATCATGCATGTGAGGAGGGTAGCTGTGGACACTTGTAAAGCTCCTTTTTCCCTAGTATATTCTATTTTTCAGTTCATATACACCTGTCAGCTCAGGTGACGCCTTGTTCTTGAGCAGCGGTGCCAGCTGCCAGATCTGACAGCTCGTTTCACTTCTCATTTCTTTCTCACTTTCACCAGCTCATCTGGTTTCTTCCCTGTGTGTTCCTTTCCCCATCTCACAGCTACTAACCTATTGATAAAGAGGCTCTGCCTAAAACACTTCTCATCTTCCAGTCCATTAAGGGAAGTTCCCCAAAGTCTATAAATTACCATTACAGTCCAAATAAATAAATAAATAAATGTATATACATTTTTATTTTTTTAAGTGACTGTGAAAGTCAACACAGTATAGAGGATGGTAGGCTGAAGTAATGAATTTGCACACCTAGGTTATATTCTATCTGATAGTCACTTATGTACTCTGGGCCTCTGTTCCCTTATTTATAAAAAAGAGGGTTGACTTGATCTCTATAGTTCATCCTATCTGAGGAAATTTCTAATATTATTTATAGTAATAATAATAGTACCTAACACTTATTGAGCATTTTACCCTTTCCAGGTACGTCTAAAAGGATGTGCTAAGTGCATCTTTTTCATTATCTCATTTAATCTTCATGGGAACCTCACATGATAGGTACTAATATTAGTATTATCCTGCTTTTTAATTCAAGAAAATGAGGCCCAGAGGGATTAAATAACTTTCCTAATGTCACTCACTAGTGAGTGCTTTCCATTGGTATTGAGGCTATTCATAATTTGCCAGTTTTTGTCTCTTCCAGGCACTACTCAGATTTTATTTCCCCAGCCTCCTTGCCTCCCTTGAGGTTAAGCATGGCCGCGGAAGTTTCTGTGGTTGGTGAGATGTGTCAATTCTGAACAGAAGTTTGAGGAGTCAGTGTGAAATTTGCCATGGTTCTTTTTCCACCAGCCATCAATCTTTCGGATACTGACGTCAGCCCTGTCAACCTGGGTCCTGGAGCGGGGACAGTGCAGAGCAGAGACCCCAGCCAATCAACACTGGTCACACAGTGAGAGCGAAAAATAATTCTTTGTCTCTATTAGAGTTGTTTATCACAGCAGCCCAACTGGCCCATTCTGACTGATAAAGTGCTGAAGGCGTGAATTTTGACACTGGGTCTCACTGATTCTAAAACCCACAAGCTTAACCACTGTTATGGACTGAATTTTATCCCCCTAAAATTCATATGCTGAAGCCTTAACTCCCAGTACCTTGGCATGTGACCGTCTTTGGAGACGGGACCTTTTAAATGGTGATTAAGTTAAAATGAGGCCATTAGGATGGGCCCTAATCCAATATAACAGATGTCCTTATAGGAAGAGGAAATTTGAACATACAAAGAGACACCAAGTTTGCTGGTACACAGAGGAACGACCACGTGAGGACGTAGTGAGAAGGCAGCCATCTCCAAGCCAAGGAAAGAGGCCTCAGGAGAATCTAACCCTGCCGACACCTTGATCTTGAACTTCTGTCCTCCAGAACTGTGAGAAAATAGATTGCTGTTGTTTAAACCACCCAACCTGTGGTATTTTGTTATGGCAGCCCTGGCAAACTAACATAACCACTGTGCTCCATTTCCTCCTAAAAAGATAGTGCTTACTAATTACCAAGTCATCGAGACCCTAAGAAATAAAATAACTGTAATTTCAAATTTAATTCACATGTCGATCTATAGATTCTTCTATATAGTTTCCTTTAAAATAAAAAGTGATTCACCTAGAAGCCATACAAAGCACTGCTAACTTCATTTAGTATTGACATTTACCAGGTCTGTATATGAGTCCTAATATTTTTAAATGTATTTTTGCTAATGTCAAAGGGACTCCTTGGGCATCACACACGCCTGAAATTTTAGCAAATGCAGTTAGCATCCATGTAAACTAAAATTCAATAAGTAATGAAAGAATTTTTTACATTTTTTACATTTATGACGATTACCATAGCCTTGAATATCTTAATCCGTTGCTACTCTATATTTGGAATATACATTTCTTAAGATAAAATAATGATTTTAAAGCAAGCTATACTTTAACATCAGCAACAACTGAACAAAACTGAAGGTGACGTAATAGTTTCAACTATTTAGTACCATTTCTTTAAGAGTGTGATAATTCTTCACATCTTTCAGCCCCCTACATGATCAGAACTAGACATTCTCTGTATTCTACTGCCTGGAAGATACTGCTTTTTGTCCCAAAGAAATGCTTTGGTAAATAAGCACTAGAAGAAATGAAAATGGTAATAACCATTTTGCAGACGTAATTAAGGTTACTAATTGTCATGGGTTGAATTGTGCTCCCTAAAGAGATGTTGAAATCCTGACCCCCCAGCATCTATGAATGTGACCTTATTTGGAAATAGGGTCTTTGAAGATGATCAAGTCAAGAGAAGGTTGTTTGAGTGGGCCCTAACCAATATCACTTGTGTCCTTATAAAAAGGGGAAATTTTAGAAAGAGACAGGTATGCAGTGAGCAAGATGATGTGAAGACTCAAACAGAAAGCTACCAACAAGCCAAGAAATGCCTGAGGCTACCAGCAGCTAGGGAAGAGGCCTGGAAGAGATTCTCCCTCACAACCCTCAGAAGGGTCTATTTGAGAATTCTATAAATGATACATTTCTGTTGTTTAAACTACCCAGTTTCCAGTACTTTGTCATAGTAGCCCTAATAAATTAATGTACAAATCAGTTAACTCTGAGTTAAACAAAAGGCAGGTTATTGGGGTGGGCATAATCTAATCACACAAGTGCTTTAAAAGCAGAGAGTTTCCTTCATCAAAAGAGGAATACAGAGAGGTTCCAAGCATGAGAAGGATTTGATGTGCCCCTGCAGGCTCTGAGATGGAGGAAGCACATGGCAAGTAACTGAGGAAGGCCTCCGGAAGCTGAGAGCAGTCAGGCTGATGGTAGGCAAAAAAGGGAATTCAGCCCAGCAAGAAAACAAATTCTGCCAGCAGAATAAGCCCAAAAGCAGATTCTTTCCTAGAGCCTCCAGATATAAGAGCTGAGCCCAAACAGCACTTTTATCTTGGCCTTTGATTCCCTGAGCAGGAGAACCCAGTGGAGCCCATCCAGACTTCTCACCTATAGAACTATGGGATAATAAGTGGGTGTTGTCTTAAGCAGCTATTTGGGGGTAACCATTATGCAGCCACAGAAAGAGAATACACCATAGCTAGCAAATATTGAGTGTTTTCTTCACCAATCACTATTCCAAGTGTTTTATATTTTCTAAAAAATCACGGTATTGCTATGGAACTGTCATCGTCTCAAGGCAATAAAGATAAATTCACAGTGTGAAATTATGTGACATCTGAAGAAGAGAGCCATGTAACAGACAGAAAGTAAACAGAACACCCTATTCAAAAGAAAGCAGAACAATGGAACAGACAGAATGGGAATTTTAAATAAGTATAACTGAATAAGTATAATTTAATTTTGTAAGTATAATATAATTTTAAATAAATATAAAGATCAGTTAGAATGTTGGAAACATAAAGCAGGAACAGGCAATTATAACTTAAGAATATTCGGTATGAAAAAATATACAATTGTTGAGATAAAAACATAGTAATGGCAAAAAAAATCTTGCCTGCTCGCCCAATAGAAGACTTGAGCACCACTGTGCGGCCCCCTGTTAAGAGTGAATGGTCAAATGCATGGCCAGAACTTTTCAGAATCTTTTGAAACGCTAGAAAAGAGATGAGAAAAAATATCTTTAGTAGAGTATAATCTAAATTTTCTTACAAAATAATGTCTCAAGAATAGGGATTCTTAAAATGGGAATTAGGAAGCATTATATCCATCAATAATTTATTCCCCTCCCCCGCATAACCAGATATTCTGCTCTTTTTATGGAGGCTGAATAAGCCCATAAGTTTTATGGGAAAAATTCCCAGCCAAATTTTCGTCTTAGCCTTGTTCACAAACATGGCTGATTCGTACCTCGATTACTACATGAACTTGTGATTGCCACACCTCAGAAAAGATGTAACGGATCCAGTAAAGTCAAAGAGCAACTAAAACAATCAATCAGGTTTAAGCATTGACCCAAGAGCACAGCCTGGTAGCTTTGGGGCTATTCATTCTCAAGTGTCAAGCCTTGGCCAGTTTCAGGCATCTGGCTTCCTTCTCCCCACACAGCGCCTTTCCTAGAACTAGTCCTGAGGGTAAGAATAAGCCCAGAATCCAGCATCCCTGCAGCTGGCCTAACTCCTTCTCATTTGCTTCTCCTTCAGCTGAAGGAAAGCCCAGCCAAGCTCCAGGGCAGAATGTGCTTAGGGACCTGTCCGGGGCTGCAGTGACCTGGGAGCCAGAGAATAGAGTGCCACATATGATCAAAGTCAAAGCCAGGAGCTTGTTACAGAGCAAGCCAGCTCAAATGAAGGAGGCCAAGGTATCAATAAACGAGGAAGACTGAAAGGAAAGTGACTGGTGAATCAAGTAGGAAGTGGTCTGGAGGATTTCCACCAATAAAGTGCATATATTTGTGGAACCTTTTCTATAGACTGATAAGGCATTTAGAGGATGAATGCGCGGGACATGGAGTTTTGCCCCTGAACCACAGCTAAGGGGTTTCAACCTTACTACCTTTGATAAACTTTTCTGAAATTGATTCTTAACCTGCCTACAAAGGCAGGGTATCTCCTGTTCTTAGATTTCTCATCACGATGCTCCACCAGTTTCATTTGAAAGCTAAAACCATTTGCCATACATTTGGGACACAATGCTTTCTTTGCCTGTTCCCATCTCGGTGGGTGGGTTCGATATTGCTTGGCTATCACTAGGTCACCTCATCCTGTTGCAGTTAACTGGAATGTGCCAAAGACCAGAAATGTGATAGGAGCATCCAAGGATGGGATATGATGTCATTACTTTCTACAAATCGCGAAGGTTATGAATAGAGGCATAATTTGTCACATTCTGAATACAGACACTCTTGGAATCTCAAAAGTGGTCATTTAGATGAAATAAAGTACTATTTTTTTGCATAAAGTAATTATGTAAAAATTACTGGTAGAGATTTCATGAGTCAGTGGTAATGGCTCAATATTAAAAGAAATTTACAGCAGATCTGAGAAAATCCATGTATGAAATCTGCATAATAGATTACTAAGTGAAATTAAGGATTATCCTTAGCAATATGTGAGGTTTAATGTCCTCAAGGACAACCGTACATGGACTTTTGTTGACTTTTGGGGAGGAAGCGGGCATCTTAGTACCCATTTCCCCTTCCTAAGAGCACCCTTACTTCCTTTTGCAGAAATTACTTCTCCCGGATATAAGCAATCTTGGTACTGCTATAATCAGGATCTCTGCCTTCCCCTGGCCAAGGAGCATATAATTCCACCTTGGCTATAAGAATTTCTCTCTTGGGACTTTGAATTACAAGCAAGCTGAATTCAGATGACAACAGTAACAACTTTTGGAGCTTTTCATTCTCAAGTAGAGCCCAGGGTATGTCCTGCTGTCTAGATATCTGGGGCATATCTGGGGTCCTGTCTTGGTTCTTTGGTCCCACCCAGCTATGTAGCTTTCCATCCACTCTGTGAGTTACCCACCGCAAAAATCTTGTTGGTTCTTGTCAATTGCAACACCAGACCCTCAGTTGATATGCCCTCTGTGAAGTACAATAGAGTAACCACCCTGTCAGGGCACGGCTACAGGAATCACTAAGTTTGGAATCAAACAACCCTGAGGACTGACTGCTTTTCCACTGACTTGTCTTGCGATTCTGAAAAACTTGCTTAGCTTTGTGGAGCCTTAGCATCCCGACCTGCAGAACAAGGAATAAAATCTTCCTTCTAGGTTGTTGTTGGAATTGGGTGAGCACTTCTGTGAAAGTTCCTGGCATACAGAGAAAAAGCTTGTGAATTTCCATGTCAGAGTGGTCCGTTAATAATGAAAGATTTGGTATTAGTGATTTGGCCAATGATGACAGGATAGAGTGTTGTGCGATTATTAATATCACAGATTCTGTAAAGAAAGTTATACTTAATACTCAAAATGTCTGCTTCCCCTTATTACTGTGCTAGACAGAGATCAGAATTAGCAATTCATGGGTCTTTTAATTCTGGCAATATTTCTTCTTTGTTGGTAATAAAGGTGGTATAGAATTTCCCATATGAATATTTACAAACTAGATTGTCCTGGAGTTATATCATGTTTGCATGCTTATTACTTCAGTTCTTGGCAGATTTTAACTGCATCTCTGTTTACAATGAAATGAAATTCATTTGCTGCTTTATACAAATATTACTTTCAGTGTGAAATAAAAAATAGACAGCACCAGTTTACTGAAGAAAGAAATTTCATCCTGGGAAATAATAGCAGACAGAATTGGCTTTTTTCCAGAAACAACTAGAACCATGACTGAAGGGTTCTACTTTCTCTGCATCTCCAATGCTTTGTGTTAGTTAATATGCTGGGGAGGTTTCAAGTCATACATGAATTCTTGGTAGAATCCAGAAAAACAAGAAAACAACATGATACATGCTTCTGTAACTGAAGATTTTAAAATCTTGCATTGGTATAACAGTGAGTTTCTAAAATAAAATAACAATAAAAAGAAAATATCCTATAATGCACCCTACCACTCCCACCCCATCAAGGGGAAGGAAGGAGCACTGTGCAAAACATTAGTCTTCTTTGTGACCAGTCTAGACTGAGTGAGCACATTTATTTATGGAAATTTGTGTAAACTGTATAGTCCATGGGATCTTGCCAGCAGAGAAAAATGGTGGAAAAACCACTACTTTAAGGCAACATTTTTCAAAGAGTCACATGGGATCATTCTTCAACAAAATCGTCTTGAGACTGTAAAAAAGTGTGTATCTAGGATTTACCCTTGATTCCAGGAATCAGAATCTCTGTGGGTGAGACCGTAGAAGACTTTTCAGTTGAACTGATGTTTAAGAAACACTGACCTGGAGGCCTCAGAAATCTAATTCTTGCCCAACACAATTCACCTTCTAGTCAAGAAGAGAAAACAATTATAGATTCAGTTTTATGAGAGCTAAAACAAGAGAGAGAGAGAATTCTGACAGGAAATGTGAGAGGTTCTTATTAATGGCAAAAAAGAAAAAAAAATGTTATGTTTTGCCCCAATACCACATCTCTCTGGCCTAAACAGCCATTAACTGGCCCCTGGAATCCAGCATAGGACATTTTTTCCCCCGTAAACATTATTGGTCAGTATTGGAAGTTGAGTTATTAACCAACAATATAAAACTGGGAAATGTATCATAAAAATCAAGATGTCTAATCCTTCCTGAAAAATCAGATTGGCAACAGTCAGCTGTCACGGAGTATCAGCCACTCATCTTTAGACAAGCATTTGGAGTTCATTTTATACCGCCTCCAACATTCTCTTTTTCCCAACCAACCAAATACCAGGTAACATTTATCATTGAGCTTGTGCTGGTGCTTTTGTTGTTCAATTAAAGAAAGTTAAATGTTCTTATGTTGGGGGTTGTCAATTGTTGCCTGCCTGGCCCTGATGCTCAGGGGCATTTGAGTTTGAAAACATTCCAAGCAATGATGATGGAAACCCTAATCCCAGTAGTCCTGACCCCACCGTTTGCAAAAGCTAACCATATGAAGGTTCTTTATCATAAACATAGGCTTTCTATTTTGCAATAACTTTGCAAATAAACAGCAGTCTTTTTTAAATATCTTGGAGGACAATTCAGGAGAGACATTTGAATTCATAAACTCATCTGTTAATAGCAGAGAGAAAGAAAGAGAGAGAGAATAGGAGACTTACTCTGAAAATCTGGAATCCAGTACACTCAGTTCTGTGTCTATAGAGCCAAGCTGACATTGGCTACATAGACAATAGTATACCTCATTATTTAAGTAAGAAATGCATACCTAGGAAGTCTTAAAAGCAGACATATTATTGAAGTATAGTTGATTTACAATATGGTATTAGTTTCAGGTGTACAGCAAAGTGATTCGGTTATCTATACATTTTTTTCAGATTATTTTTCATTATAGGTTATTGAGATATTGAATGTGTTATATAGCAAATCCTTATTTACTTACAAATTGCTTATCTATTTTATGTATAGTAGTTTATATCTGTTAATCCTGTCCTCCTGATTTAACCCTCCCACCCTCCCTTTCCCCTTTGGTAACCTTGTTTGTTTTCTATGCCTGTGAGTGTGTTTCTGTTTTGTGAATAGATTCATTTGTGTTATTTTTTGCATTTCACATATAAGTCATATCTATAATATTTGTCTTTCTCTGTCTGACTTACTTCACTTAGTATGATATTCTCTAGGTCCATCCATGTTGCTGCAAATTGCAATATTTCATTCTTTATGGCTGAGTAATATTCCATTATATATATAAACATATACATATATAATGTGTGTGTGTGTGTGTGTGTGTGTGTGTGTGTATCACATCTTCTTAAACCAACCGTCTAATGATAGGCACTTGGGTTGTCTCTATATAAATAGTGCTTTGTAAATAGTGCTGCTATGAACATTGGGGTGCTTGTATCTATTTCAAATTAGAATTTTTGTCTTTTCTGGACATATGCTCAGGAGTGGAATTACTAGATCATAAGGTAGCTCTATTTTATTTTTAAGGAGCCTCCACATTACTTTCCACAGTGACCAATTTACATTTCCACCAACAGTGTAGGAGGATTTCCTTTTCTCCACACCCTCTCCATCATTTATTATTTGTAGGCTTTTTGATGACAGCTATTCTGACTGATGTGAGGTGGTACTTCATTGTAGTTTTGATTTGCATTTCTCTAATAATTAGCGATGTTAAACATCTTTTTCATGTGCCTTTTGGCCAGCTGTATGTCTTCTTTGGAGAAATTTCTGTTTAGGTCTTCTGCATGTTTTTTGAGTAAGTTGTTTATTTTCTTGATATTGAGTTGCATGAGCTGTTTATATATTTTGCATATTAACCCCTTGTTGGTCACATTGTTTGCAAATATTTCCTCCCATTCCATAGGTTGTCTTTTCATTTTGTTGATGGTTTCCTTTGCTACGCAAAAGCTTTTAAGTTTGATTAGGTCCCATGTGTTTATTTTTGCTTTTATTTCTTGGGAGACTGGTCTAAGAAAATATTACTACAATTTATGTCTGAGAATGTTTTGCCTATATTCTCTTCAAGGATTTTTATGATCTCATGTCTTATATTTAGGTCTTTAAGCCATTTTGAGTTTATTTTTTGTTTATGGTGTGAGGGAGTGTTCTAATTTCATTGATTTGCATGTAACTGTCCAGCTTCCCCAACATCACTTAAAAGCAAACTTTTTATAATCTATCAGCAAAACAGTTTACAGAGTATAGCACTTTACATTTTATAAAGTGATATCATAGTATTCCTTTCAGTTTCACACCGACCCTGAAAATATTGGTATTATTATATCACTTTGTAGACCAGGACTCTGCTGTTGGGTAAGTAACTGACTTATGTGAGTTCAAATAGGTACTAACCAGCAAAGCAGGAGTTTAAACATAGTTCTTTTGACCTAAATATATATTTCTCTCTATTACACAACAACCACCTTCCATTATAATTTCAGAAGTATATTCATATAAATCCAGAAGGAATGCAGCACCACAAATCATACTAGCCATCAGGAGAGCTCTCAAGTTTCAGGCACTTAGACCTTTATTTCCCCCAAATAAAATAGAGAAATGCAAGGATAGCTGACGAAGAACTCTTCTCCCTGTTTTTAAACTTTTTTTTTTTTTTTTTTTTAATTGGGATCTTCCTGGAGCAAGGATCGAACCCATGTCCCCTGCATTGGCAGGCGGATTCTCAAACACTGCGCCACCTAGGAAGCCCTCCCTGTTTTTAAAAGGTTTTAAAAGCAATGTTTTTTGTTTTTTGTGTTCTGGACAATTACCTAAGATATTTATGGTGGGCAGTGAAAGGTTATGAAAGAGCTTATGTCACAGTCAAGTTCACAGAAGACATTGAACAGGTAGAGTTCTATAGACATGACACATTAAAGCTGAAAGACATCCTAAAATTATTTGACCTGCTTCTCCTAAGTGAGGATGCAGAGTCTAGAGAAATGGCACCACTTCTTTTTTCATGTGTGGAGTCTTAACCACTGGACTGCCACAGAAGTCCCAGCACCACTTCTAAAGCTGCTTTGCAAACGCTAATCTCCTAGATGCTGAGTGCATATTTCTTAGTAGATTTAATTTTAAGAGTTTATCTTTTTTGTTCATGTTGTAACTGTGATCTTTTCCCTGTTTTGGAAGCTCTTCCTTTTATAATAATTGTTCTGTTAGCGTTTATATCTCTTCTGGTATCCATCTTTCTAAAAGAGTTATTAGTAATAGTATTGGCTTGGCCAAAAAGTTTGTTCGGGGTTTTCTGTAAGATGTTATGGAAAATCCCGAACGAAATTTTTAGCCAAATCAATAACAGGTACCTGTGAAACCACCACTTACTGAAACCAAAAGCTAGGGCCCTATCCATAACCTGCTACAAATAAGCACATAGTCCCCTCTATCCGATTTCTCAGCCTCATTTCACCCCAGGTAGCTATCATGCTAAATATCAGGTTCTTCCTTTCTTTCTTGCTTTCCTTGATACTTGGGTTTATTGCATCTACCTGTATTCCTAAAAAGTGGGTGTCTATGTGTCTGGAAACAATTTGGGTTCAGTATTCACTTTTCATTCTTTTACTCTTTTGGGCATTTCTTTTCATCCTCCTACCCCCAACAAAGATTTCTTCAAGTAATAATGTCTCTCTGTTTTCTCTCTAAAGACTCTTCCTGACAGACTTGATCGTATCCAGTTTCAAACTCCAGAAGTTTAACCTTTCCCTTTAGTTCTGATGATGCCATGTGTAGATTTCTAATCCCTCCCCACCTCTAATCGCATCATCTTAATTGCTTAATACTTGGACATTGTTCTTTATAGTCATAATTTTTTTAAGTTACTATAAATATACTATGAAGAAATTAGGGTTTGGCTAAGTGAAGATGCATAGTAGAGATAATATTTAAAGTGGAGAAAGAACTTCATGGAGAAGAGCCCCCATTCCAGGCACAGATAACAAAACTGAACTTTTACATTGGAGAGAATGAAATTTTTATCTTGTCTAAGCTAATATTATTCAAGGGCTTTCTGATGTTTGTAGCTGAATCTAATTATAACTAAAACATTGGTTTCTGGAGGCTATAAAATTATAATGGCCAACTAACATTAATTGGTCATTATGTTCCACGTTCAGGGCTAAGTGCTGAACATCTATTACCTCATTTAATCTTTACAACAACGTTCTGAGTTGGCTGCTATCATCATTTTCATTTTAGATGAGGCAACTGAAGTTTTTTTTTTTTTAAGTGCCTGATCCAAGTTCCTATAGTTGGTGAGTGGTTGAGCTGGGATTTCCAAACCCATTCTTTTTTTTTTTCCTTCTCATTTCTCCTTTATTGAAAAATCTTTCATCCACCCTTTAAAGATAATCAGTGAACATAGCTTTATTAAATATCTACTCCCTGAAAGGTGTAGAATGGGTGCAGCTAATGGAAAGCACTAAGGAAAAATCTCTGATTTAAAAACCTCAGTGTCTAGTGAGGAAGGTAAGATATGAACTAAAATACTTCAGTCTTTAGGATTAGGGCTTAGGTGGCTGCAACACAGAGGGTGGCTTGTCAGGCTCTATGAAGGGCCCTCAGGCTACCTGGGACCAGAGTACAGCCTCTCTCAGCCATGATGCCATAGCCTTCCTGCTGGACTGGCCTGCTGCCCTCACCTGTTCTTCAGTCTCTCCCATGTCTCTGCTCTAAGCTTGGAGAACTTAGTAACAGGTATATGTGGACCAGCCAAAAAAGAGAGGGAGTCTCCTAGTAGGTCTTAACCTCTTCAAGAGCAAGGGATCCAGGGAGTGTCCTTAGTGTTAAGCAAAAGACATGTGCCCCAAAGAAGCTTATAGATTAGATTAACTAGGCCAAGATAAAATGATTAAGGTAGCAGCCTACTCAATAGTCATTAGTTCATTTAAAATCCAATATGCAGCTTCCCTGGTGGCCCAGTGGTTAAGAATCTGCCTGCCGATGCAGGGGACACGGGTTCGAGCCCTGGTCCAGGAAGATCCCACATGCACCAGAGCAACTAAGCGCATGAGCCACAACTGCTGAGCCCACGCACCTACAGCCTGTGCTCTGCAACAAGAGAAGCCACCGCACTGAGAAGCCTACATACTGCAATGAAGAGTAGCCCCGACTCGCCACAACTACAGAAAACCCATGTGCAGCAACAAACACCCAACACAGCCAATAAAAATAAATAAATAAATAAATAAAATTATTTTAAAAATCCAATATATCTTCTATGCTTTGAAATATGTCTATCATCTCTCCTCGTCATTAATAGTAAAAGTTGGGTTCAGTGTAATTTTTATGACAACATTTTAAACATCCCAAATTTATTCTGGTTCTTTTGTATTTTCTATTATTTTTCTTTATTTTTTTTAAGAACTTTTATTGAGATACAGTTAACATATAATAAACTGCATATATTTAGAGTGTACTATTTGGTATCCCAATCTCCCAATTCATTCCCTCCCAACCCTCCCCGCTTTCCCCATTTTGTGTCCATATGTTTGTTCTCTACATCTGCGTCTCTATTTCTGCCTTGCAAACAGGTTGATTTGTACCATTTTTCTATAGTCCACATGTATGTATTAATATACGATATTTGTTTTTCTCTTTCTGACTCACTTCACTCTGTATGACAGTCTCCAGGTCCATCCATGTCTCTACAAATGTCCCAGTTTCATTGCTTTTTACAGCTGAGTAATATTCCATTGTATATATGTACCACATCTTCTTTATCCATTCATCTGTTGATGGACATTTAGGTTGCTTCCATGTCCTGGCTATTGTAAATAGTGCTGCAATGAACACTGGAGTGCATGTGTCTTGTTGAATTATGGTGTTCTCTGGGTGTATGCCCAGCAGTGGGATTGCCGGGTCATATGGTAGTTCTATTTTTAGTTTTGCAAGGAACCTCCATACTGTTCTCCATAGTGGCTATATCAATTTACATTCCCACCAACAGTGCAAGAGAGTTCCCTTTCCTCCACACCCTCTCCAGCATTTACTGTTTGTAAATTTTCTGATGATGCCCATTCTGACTGGTGTGAGGTGATACCTCATTGTCATTTTGATTTGCATTTCTCTAATAATTAGTGATGTTGAGCAGCTTTTCATGTGCCTCTTGGCCATCCATATGTCTTCTTTGGAGAAATGCCTATTTAGGTCTTCTGCCCATTTTTTGATCGAGTTGTTTGTTTTTTTGATATTGAGCTGCATGAACTGTTTATATATTTTGGAGATTAATCCTTTGTCTGTTGATTCGTTTGCAAATATTTTCTCCCATTCTGAAGGTTGTCTTTTCATCTTGCTTATAGTTTCCTTTGCTATGCAGAAGCTTTGAAGTTTCACTAGGTCCCACTTATTTATTTTTGTTTTTATTTCCATTACTCTAGGGGGTGGATCAAAAAAGTCTTGCTGTGATTTACATCAAAGAGTTTTCTTCCTATGTTTTCCTCTAAGAGTTTTATGGTGTCTGGCCTTATATTTATATCTTTAATCCATTTTGAGTTTATTTTTGTGTATGGTGTTAAGGAGTGTTCTAATTTCATTCTTTTACATGTAACTGTCCAGTTTTCCCAGCACCACTTGCTGAAGAGGCTGCCTTTTCTCCACTGTATATCCTTGCTTCCTTTGTCAGAGATTACTTGATCATAGTTTATCTCTGGGCTTTCTATCCTGTTCCATTGATCTATATTTCTGTTTTTGTGCCAGTACCATACTGTCTTGATCACTGTAGCCTTGTAGTATAGCCTGAAGTCAGGAAGCCTGATTCCCCCAACTCCGTCTTTCCTTCTCAAGATTGCTTTGGCTATTCAGGGTCTTTTGCGTTTCCATACAAATTGTAAAATTTCTTGTTCTAGTTCTGTGAAAAATGCCATTGGTAATTTGATCGGGACTGCATTGAATCTGTAAATTGCTTTGGGTAGTATAGTCATTTTCACAATGTTGATTCTTCCAATCCAAGAACATGGTATGTACCGCCATCAGTTTGTGTCATCTTTGATTTCTTTCATTAGTGTCTTATAGTTTTCTGATTACAGGTCTTTTACCTCCTTGGTTAGGTTTACTCCTAGCTATTTTATTCTTTTTTTTGCATTGGTGAATGGAATTGTTTCCTTAATTTCTCTTTCTGATCTTTCATTGTTAGTGTATAGAAATGCAAGAGATTTCTGTGTGTTAATTTTGTATCCTGAAACTTTACCACATTCGTTGATTAGCTCAAGTAGTTTTCTGGTGGCATCTTTAGGATTTTCTATGTATAGTATCATGTCATCTGTGAACAGTGACAGTTTTACTTCTTCTTTTCCAATTTGGATTCCTTTTATCTCTTTTTCTTCTCTGATTGCTGTGGCAAGGACTTCCAAAACTATGTTGAATAGTAGTGGGGAAAGTGGACATCCTTGTCTTGTTCCTGATCTTAGAGGGAATGCTTTCATTTTTTCACCGTTGAGAATGATGCCCAAACCCATTCTTAATTACTTCTCCATTCTGCTTTCCCTCACAGGTGCTTTGTAACACAACTATGATAATTATAAACCAATGATCTATAAACTGGCTTTATGACAAGACTTTTTAATTACTTTGTTTTAGTTACTGAAAGATCTGGTGAAAAAACAAAAAGCTGGCAACACAAGACCCAGGTTCCACCTTGGCAAGGATTTCTGTTCCTTACCCATGGGAACTCACAAAAGGTGCACACCTTGGGACCCTTCTAACTCATGTTTCAGATGTGAATAGCAGAATTTACCCTATTGTATCACATAAAGATGCTGTGAGGATTTGCCTCAGGGTTAAGACAAGCATTGAAGCACAATTTAAGTGACTGGATCCTTCTCTTTTCAATCCTTAATGTAGTTAAACCAGTTAGGAATTGCTTCTGGTTGTTGCAATGTGACCTGACTGATTAGGGCATTTTATTATTAGGAGGCTAAAAGGAGTTTCTTTCAGCTGAATCAGGCCCCTTTAAGAGCTTTCCAAGAAATGCCATGCAATGCCTTTCCTCGCATATCTCATTGATTGCCCAACCATAATGCAAGGTAAGTTTAGAAATGCTGTCATTTAGCTTGGTATGTGGCTGTCCCAAATATAGTCTGTTGCTAAGGAAAAGGAGGATAGAGCTGAATGCAACCAGCACTCTTGGCGTAGAAATAATCCACATGAGTAAAGCACACAGACTCTTTACTGTTACTCTGCTTATCCCAAGTCTAGATTCTCACAGGGAGTGGGGAGGATTTCAGCCAACATGCAGCACAGCAGGCTTTTATCTTTTAAAGGTCAGCATATCAGGCAGAGAAGAATAGAGGGTACAGATCCTAGAAGATGCTGAATGTCTGTCTCTAGCTTAGGAGAGGATAGGCTCCTCTAACTTGATTTCTTCATTAACTGAGGTGACAGCTCTGTCAGAGGGAGCTTTATTATTGGGTTGGCCAAAATGTTCATTCAGTTTTTTCCGTAAGGTGACTCTAGTAGCACCTAGTTGTCTTTAACCTCATTCGAAACAATTTTGTTAGATTATATTGTGACAGCTGTCATATCAGCATGTATTTTAAAAAAACTTATCAAAATTGGTGGATTTTTGTGTGGCCATTTTAATATTGAAGATGGAAGAAAAAAGCTACACTTTCGGCATATTATGCTTTATTATTTCAAGAAAGGTAAAAATGCAACTGAAACATGAAAAAGGATTTGTGCAATGTATGGAGAATGTACAGTGACTGATCGAATGTAGCAAAAGTGGTTTGTGAAGTTTCATGCTGGAAATTTCTCACTAGACGATGTTCTGTGGTCAGTTAAACCAGTTGAAATTGATAGCAATCAAATCGAGACATTAATTGAGAACAATTAACGTTATACCACACGGGAGATAGCCAACATACTCAAAATATCCAAATCAATCGTTAAGAATCATTTGCACCAGCTTAGTTATGTTAATCACTTTGATGTTTGGATTCCACATAAATTAAGCGAAAAAAAACCTTCTTGACCGTATTTCTGCATGTGATTTTGTACTGAAAAGTAACGAAAATGTTCTGTTTTTAAAGCAAATTGTGGTGGGCGATGAAAAGTGGATACTGTACAATAACATGGAATGAAAGAGTTAGTGGGGCCAGTGAAATGAACCAACCATCAACCACACCAAAGCCCTGTCTTCATCCAAAGAAGGTGATGTTGTGTATATGGTGGGATTGGAAAGGAGCCCTCTATTATGAGCTCCTTCCAGGAAACCAAATGATTAATTCCAGCAAGGACTGCTCCCAATTAGACCAACTGAAAGCAGCACTCAACGAAAAGCATCCAGAATTAGTCAACTGAAAACACATTATCTTCCATCAGGATAATGTAAGACCACATGTTTCTTTGATGACCAGGCAAAAATTTTTACAGCTTGACTGGGAAGTTCTGATCCATCCACCATATTCATGAAATATTGCACCTTCTGATTTCCATTTATTTCGGTCTTTACAAAATTCTCTTAATGGAAAAAATTTCAGTTCCCTGGAAGACTTTGAAAGGCACCTAGAACAGTTCTTTGCTCAAAAAGATAAAAAGTTTTGGGGAGATGGAATTATGAATTGCCTGAAAAATGGCAGAAGGTAGTGGAACAAGAGGGTGAATATATTGTTCAATAAAGATCCTGGTGAAAATGAAAAATATGTTTTCTATTTTCATTTAAAAACCAAAGGAACTTTTTGGCCAACCCAGTATATAGGCTCTGATGCTGCACTGGGAATCTGACACTTTCATTCTTTTTAGATGGCCCTATTGAAACCAACACAAGGCAAATACTTAGCATGTAAAGCCTTTTCTTTTTAAGCTGAAAAATTCCATATCAGTATTACAGTCATCTAAAAAGAAGTGATCTCTTACAGTTAATCAAGATCATTGCCTTTTAACATTCAGTTTCCATCAATACAAAATTGGAAAATTCAACTCGAAATCAGTAATTAATGATTATCAGTACTCTTTAATGATCTTCTGAAACCTACTACCTGGGGAAGTAGTAACAGAGGGCAAATAGTCCCTTCTAGTAGATCTTTCCAGTAATTACCTATTCCTGGAATGATGAAGAATATATTAAGAGTTTTGAAAATTTAAACATCTACGCAAATGCAAATTTAGATAATTAAAATAATAGAATTGCGTCAACAATGTAGGCTTATCAGTAGCTTTCGTAGGCTTTAACATTTTAGTTGAGATTAATTAAAAATTCCTCTAAAATCAGGCCTAACTTATACTGGACCATCAGTTAAGCACCTCTTCCAGTGTTCACCATCTTGGGACTAGGCATCAGCATTTTCCCAGTTGTGCAAGTCAGAAACAGAAGAGCAACCTAGATGCTTCCCCTTTCCTCACTCCCACCCCCATCCAGTTAGTCACTTTGTCCTAAGGATTCTGCCTGCCTGATATTAGTCAAACCTGCCCTGAACATTCCTTTTCCAGGCTACAGTTCTAGGTAGGACCCTGTTATCTTTTTTCTTGGCTATATTACAGCAAGAGTCTCTGAAGTGGTCTTCCTGCCAGCAGTTTCCATATATTCAATTCATTCAAATCCCCTAGAGTTCCAAAGATATTTCTAAGTTACAAATCTGGAAAACCCTGTAAGGCTCTACAGACTTTCTAGGTTAAAGGTCAAACTCTTGGTTTAGCATAGAAAGCCTTTTTTATTTTTTTTTAATAATTTTATTTATTTATTTATTGGCTGTGTTGGGTCTTCGTTGCTGCCACAGGGGCTTTCTCTAGCTGCAGAGAGCAGGGGCCACTCTTCGTTGTGGTGCACAGGCTTCTTATTGCAGTGGCTTCTCTTGTTGCAGAGCACAGGCTTTAGGAGCACAGGCTTCAATAGTTGTGGCACATGGGCTCAATAGTTGTGGCACATGGGCTCAGTAGTTGTGGCACCTGGGCTTAGTTGCTTCTCGGCATGTGGGATCTTCCTGGACCAGCACTCGAACCTGTGTCCCCTGAACTGGCAGGCGGACTCTTAACCACTGCACCACCAGGGAAGCCCCAGCATTGGAAGCCTTTTGATGTTTTGCCCTTGCCTGTCTCTCTAATCTTATTCCTGCAACACCTTTATATATACTCTCACTTAAACCTTACTGAAAAACTGGCTCCTCCCTACATGCCATACAATTTACTGCCTCCATGACATTTAAATGTGTTCCCTCTCAAATTCCTCTGGGATGCCCTTTCATTCTCCTTCACAATCTCTCTTGCATCGTCATCTTGTCCTTCCAAACTGCCCAGGTGTCAGCCCTCAGAGAAGCCTCCCTTCACTGTCTACCTCTGGCTGCCCACCCTCTGCTCCTGAATCACCGCCCAAGCTGTGATAAACAAGTCACTCTACTTGACCACTTAAAACTCTTTGATCTTTTTCTCTTTGGTATTCCTAGATCCTAGCACAGCATCTGTTATGGAAGGGTGATGAATCAAAGCTTGGTAGCAACATAAGGAAGAATTAATGAGTGTGGGATCTTGTGCAATTTACTCTTCTGTTGTCAGTCTTTGCAGCTACCCACAATAGCATACTCATACAGTCTACATCATGCCCACCCCTCTTCTCCTTTCTTACTGTTTGTAGACTAACACTGACAAGGAGAGAGACAAGAAGAGGTCCAATTCTCAATAGAACACATTCTCAGTGTCAGCAACCTCCTGGGGAAAAAAGTCAAGCACTTCTTATTAACCTCTGATTAGATTTACAAGGGAGAGCTTGAATAGGTACAGAAATTACCCAAGGCAAATGTGACCTCTCCCCATCTCACACTTATGGCAGAGATAACAAACTGATTAGAGCACTCTCTTCCCCTGAGGTCTCAGAAACTTTCTCATCCTAGTCCATGGGACAGACATTACTAACCAGTCAACATCTGCTATCCCTGAACTAGATTAACAGGTATAATTGACATAGAAAAATAAAAAGGTTGGGAATAAGAAGATTAACATATGAGTCCACCTAGACTATGATAGTGGCAGGTGCTTTTACTTCTGTTAATAGAATCAGTCCCCTGCTTATTCCGGGAAGTGCACTTCCCCACTCTAAACACACAGCTTAAATGGGTGCTGCTGTGTTCTTATAGTCAAGGGGCAGACACCAGATGGCAACTGACTCAATTATAATCCTTCTCTGTCATTTAAAAACTGAAGACTAGAGACTTCCCTGGTGAGCAGTGGTTAAGAGTCCACACTCCCAATGCAGGGTGCCAAGGTTCGATCCCTGGTCAGGGAACTAGATCCCACATGCACGCTGCAACTAAGAGTTCACATGCCACAGCTAAGACCCAGTGCAACCAAATAAATAGATAAATATTAAAAAACAAAAAAAATGAAGACTAGAGAAGTTATGGGTATGCCCCTCCCTAGTAAGTAAAATCAAGAAGCATGAGGTTCAGGAGCTGTTGGCTCCCATTTGTACTTCAAGGTTGAAGGACTGATCGACAACAGGAGAGAATCCCAGTGGGAGATGAAGGGCTATTAGTGATCAAAGCCCTAAGCCCCAGTCTCAGGCCAGCCCTTTTCACAGGTAGTGACATACCCTAGGATCTTTCCAATAATGCTTCTGTTTACCTTAAACTAATTTAAGTTAGTTCTCTGTCACTTCTAACCCAAAGAATTCTGACTAATTTAAAACTGCAATATCTAAGACCTTGGAATTCAGAGAACTTAGCAATACTTAGCCAAGAATTTGTGGCTTCTAAGGACTTCACAATAAACATCCTAAAATATTGGTAAATAATAATATCTACTCTTTGCTCCCAAAAGCCAATAAAACAACAACTGACATGTTGATGTTTTTATGTCTGATTTTTATGCACTGGAGGCATAGTCGGAAAAGCTGTGTGTTGGGAGTGTGGTTCCTTAGAGTCAATTGTAGTCCTGCCACTAATTTGTTGTGCAATCACTTAGGCCTGTGAGCCTTCAGCCATGCATGTTTTTAAAGTGAGCTCTAACAAAACTTCATTGGACAGAATTTTGAAAATATTTGGCATCATGCTAATAACTTTAGAATACGTTAATAAGAAAAAGATGAATATTCTAATAGAAAACAAAGGATGTGAACAAGCAATCCCCCAAATTATATAAATGGTGAATAAATCTTAAAATAGTCTCAACCACATTTATCTCTAAGGACATGCAAATTAAAACAACTTAGGTATAATGGTCTACCTATCATATTGCCAAAAGCTTAAAAGATACATAATATCTCATATTATCAAGGGTATTTGGGATTCAGAAATCTCATACCTTGGTCATACAAGCTTCCTGGAGGCAATCTGGAAATATATGGCAACATTTTATTGTGCATTCCCTTCAATCCAGCAATCCCACTGTGAGCAAGTTGGTCTAGGAAAATAATTCAACAAGTGTGTGCAGAGACGTTTGTCCAAGTCTTAGGTAAAGACCAAGAAGTGACCATTGGGTTTAAGAACATAGAGGTCATTGGCCAACTTAACAAGATTTGCTCAGTGAAATGATAGGACCACAATACTAATTGGAGCATGGATTCAGTAGGGAATGGATGGAGAGGAATTGGAGATATAAAGTTGTGACAACAATTTTGAGAAGCTTTGCTATAAAAGGGAGTAAGGAAATGGAGCTGTACCTGGAGGGAACTGTAAGGTTGAGAGAGGGTTTTTTTCTTTTTAGATGGTATAAGATAATAAAATATTAGTATGCTAATAGAAATGATCTAATTGAGGGGGAAAACTTGATGATACAGGAGAGGAGAGTGGTGATTACTGGAGAGATGAGAAGATGAGAGCTGAACTTGTAGATACCCAACTTTCACAGCCACACAGGCAGTTCATTCAAAGTGAGAGGAGACAAAGCAAAGCTCACGGGTGGAGGACAGGGAGGTTGGTAGATGTTGGAGTGGGAACATGTTTTGATTGTCTGGATATTTCCAGTGAAATCAGAAGCAAGGTTAGCAGCTGAAATTTAGGTTGGGGACCAAATATTGGAAGAATGAGGAAAGAATAAGAGGAGGAGAAAGAATTGTCTGGAGAGTGGAAGCATGAGTAGATTAGCAAATGTAATCGGGTCACTCAGGGGTTTCCTTCTTGTTTTGTAATAAGTGGACTTATTTTTATAAGCTTATCTCTGAAAACTGCTTTGGCTGAACTCTGTGGATATATAATGCCCCCACTATTAATTTCTGAACATTTTGTGAATTTCCTTGATTCACGCTTTTTGAAGTGTATTTTCAAATTTTTTAAAGACATGGTTTGTTAGATTTTTTGGTTTTGGATATCTTTTTGTTATTAATTCTAATGTTATTTCATCGTGCCAGTGAAAATTATTTATATAATTTCTGCTTTTGGAATTTTGTTGACATTTCCTTTGTGGCCCAATACATTGTCAAGGTTTAAAATGTTCTATGTATAGTTGAAAAAATGTGTATTAGGCTATTGGGTCAAGATAGTTAAGTTTAGCATTCAAATTTTTAACCATTTCTTATTTTTTTAGTCTACTAAGTCTATCAGTTTCTGAGAGAAGTATGTGTGTGATTGTGGATTTGTTCAATTATCCTTGTATTTCCATCAGCTTTTGCTTTATTTCAATACTGTGCATTTAGAGGTGTAAAAATCTCATAACTATTATTATCTTGTGGAAATGATTCTTTAATTATTATAAAATATTGCTTTTTTCCTTTTAATGCTTTTAACTTTGATTCTAATTGGTGTGATATGAAAATTTCTATACCTGTTTTTATGTTGTTATTATTATATTCACCTGATATATCTTTTGTTGATCCTTTATTTTCTACTTTTCAAAGTTTTTCATTGTGAAACTCTTTAATTACTCTAATCTGAGAGTGTATTTTATTGACAGTTTTGGACTTTTATAACCACTATGTTTTGTTTTTTCTCTGCTAGTCTTTCTTATTTTTTTCTCTTTACATACTTTTGTTGGATAGATTAATCTGTCTTTTATTTCACTCATGTATATAATATATTTAAAATACAAACATACTATGTCTATTCTTCTAGTGGTTAACCTTACTTATAAAACATTATAATTTGATTTTTGTCAAAATAATACTTTCACATAAATTTTTAAAATAGATGGTGCTAAAAATGTTATGAAGAAAATCAGAGATTCTCTGGAATTTTTCTTCATGGGTTTTACCACACCGCCTGAGATGGTGAGAGAGGGGCAGTTTGTGCTTCCAGGCAGACTATCTCAGGAGCAGACCATCAGGGCTCTTGGTTTCTCCTAGTGTGGCTGCCAGCAGTTCATGTGCTCTGTCCTGGGGCAGGCGCCTCTCCTGGTCACTGCTTGGCACAGCACCCAGCTGCTCCCACTCTGCTGTACGAGTCCTTCCCCTAACCATTTTCCCAGAGTTCCCTCCTACTCTTCATATTCTTTTCTTCTAAAACCACTCCCATCTTTGGCTGCAGTCCTCTGTTGCAAGTTTGGGGCTGGAGTTCCGCCCATCTACTTTCCATCTTTTAGGGATCTCTCACCTTCTAGTCCACAGAAAATAGCAAGCATCCTGTCTCATTTTCTAGCACTGTCAGAGACATTGTCCATTGTTGGGATGAATGGGAGGTGGGAACATGGGCTAAGTCCACCACATTGAGGTAAATGCCAAGTTTTCCTTTGCTCATTGGTGAAAATTTTACATGGCCCCATTTTGGACAAAAAAAAATTCTAACTTGCTCAATAGGATCAAATGAGAAGAGGAGACAAATTGGACTCTGAACTCCAAAATCTAGGAAAAGTCATGTCCTACCTGACATTTCAGTTTCTGCCTTTCCAAGACCCTCCTTTCCAAGTCCCTGCCCCACCAGCCCATATCCACTGTCCTTTCCAATTCTCATACCTGGCATGTCTTGAAGCAGGAGACATTTCAGTAGCTACTCTCTCTAACGGTGTGAGATTTGATGGACAAATCAATAAGCGGGTCAATGAATTTGGGAGATATCACTTAACAAAATCCAAGGGATAGTTATCTTTAATCTGAGAAGAACATGATTTTGACTTTAAATTGAGGATTGTGCTTCAAAGATTCTTGGTGTAGTAGAAGAAAGAACATGGCTTCTGGGGAAAATCAGAAAAGGGTTTGCTTCCTGGCATGGCTCTTACAAGCTAGCTTACTTTGGGTCAATTGCCTAACTAACCTCTTTGAGTCTCAATTTCTTAATCTGTAAAACTGGAATAAGAAAACCTTCCCTTAAATAAATACTACACCTACTCAATACACTCTAGCCCAAGCCACCATAATCTCTCACTGGAATATTGGAAAAATTCCTGAATGGTCTCCCAGCCTTCATTGCTGCTTCACCTCCAGTCTGTGTCCAGCCCAACAGACCCTCAGATCAAGCTATTCTCTGTGACTCTGAGCATTTCCTCCATCTCACCCAAAGTAAAATCCCAAGTCCTTACTATTACCGTTCTACCAGATCTGGTCCCTTGTTATGTTACTTCTCTAACCTCTTGTCCCATTACTCTCCCTTTTCTTTCTGCACACTAACCTCACAGGCTTCCTTGCTATCCTTCAAACATACCATGCAGCTTCCACCTCAGGGACCTTGGCATTGGCTCCGCTCTTGCCTGGGATGCACTTTTCCAGATATCCATGTGGCTTTCTTTACTCAAATGTCATTCTCTTAGGCCTCTCTTTGACACTCTGTCAAAAATTTTAGCCCTCCCCCCAGTACTTCTCCTGCATTGAATCTTCCTCTTAGCAGTTATCACTAGCTAACATATTATGTATTTTACTTACTTGTATTTGCTATTGTCTGTTTCTACAATGAGAATGGAAATTCCATAAGGACAGGGATTTTTAAAAAATTCTAATTGCTTTTATCCTAGCATAGTAGATGCTCGGTACATGTTAGCTAGAGATGGTGTTTGTAAAGCAAAACAGTATAGAGTAGTGGTTAAGAGTGAAGCTTCAGAAACTAGACTCTAGAGATTTCAATCTAGTTTTCATATTTACCAGGCATATAACCTTGGGCAAGTTACTTAACCTTCCTCGGCCTCAGTTTTATCATCTTTAATATGGAACTGGTACTAGTACCTATGCATGCAGTTGTTGGGAAGATTAAATGAGATAATAAAGTAAAGTGTTTAGAACAATGACTGATACATAGTAAGCCAACAATGAGATAGCTATTGTGATTGACACATCTAGTACACAGTAGATGTTTAGTTTAATGGTAGTTACAATCATTATTAAACTCAATCTCTAGGAGTCTGGGGGGCCTCAGAGAATAGCAGGTTTAAGAAGTGGATGATGCAGTTATCTGATTAGAACTAATAAAAGCTAAACTTGTGAGCTAACAGAGGAACTGTAGCTAAACTGGCTATCTCTAATTTAACTATGCATGTGCCGCTTATGCTGATAATATCTAATTCCAAACAGCTGATTAAGCACAATATGATTGAGGGAGAAATGACACCAATAGGACAAAGGGTCCAGGGCATGGTCACCAGGTTAGTGAACTTAGAAGGCTCACTTCATCTCTTAAGGAGCACAGAGTATATAATTAACCAGAGAGGAGCACAGCGGCCCTCTGAGAATCCCCTGAACAGTCCTGTCACAGCTGGAGGAGGAGGCAGGCACAGGATATTATTAACTGTCCCGTGAGCAAAGGTCCACAAAAGCAAACTTGTCCTGTATCAGCAAATTCCACTGCAGCGACAGAAGAGTAATTCCTGGAAGCAAAGGAGCTACTAAGCACGTGACTCCTAAACAGTGAGATGAGGGCAGTGCCGCCCCTTCATCCAATGACTTCCCCTCCTGATGCTGAGGTTTTGGGTTTCGGAGGGTTAGTGTAGATAATTCCTGGTGATAAAGTCCATAAGCCATTAGATACCCTAAAGGAATTATAAGCCTTTTTATTATTCTAGGATCATACTTATAAAATGGTGGCAGAATAATGAAAAAAAACCTTAAATGGGTTTATTTTTCCAATAAGTTTTACTGACCTGCTTTTGATTGATTAAGCTGGCTATTAATGTGGTGTTAAAGAGACACGATCTATATAGCATACGGAGTTA
The DNA here is from genome assembly GCF_030028045.1 of Hippopotamus amphibius kiboko. Taxonomy (NCBI): domain Eukaryota; kingdom Metazoa; phylum Chordata; class Mammalia; order Artiodactyla; family Hippopotamidae; genus Hippopotamus; species Hippopotamus amphibius. Next base: position 84,305,597 of record NC_080198.1, read on the forward strand.
TGAAGAAGAAAAGAAAAAGCCATGACTACATATTACTTGAGCCTCTGTGCAAAATGCCTCTGACGCAGGTGCCCAGGCTCACCCTCCAGAGCTCACCTGCCCTTCCCAAAGAGAGCGTCTTTGGGATCAATCTTGCCCCTGGACTGGAAGTAAACTCTAGTTCAGTTGTCAGCATCAGTGAATCTTCAAGCCAGACTGACTTGGTACCCTCTTTCTAACTGCCAAGATCTGCTTTGTTCCCTCCCATCTCTAACCTACTCCTTGTCTGCTTCCCTAGAGGCAGAGTTCCTATTTGGATGACAGCTCCTGCCTATCCTCCACTGAGATGAGAGGTTCCCCCTTAGCCCCCAAAGGGGACTGTCCTCTCTGTCTCCTTGTGAGAATCTCTGGATTCAGAGATTTCTAGATGCCCTGAGCCTATGTTCCAACCATCCATGGGACACTGCATTCCTCTCTATCAGACTTTGCTGATGCTGACAATTTGCCTAGACATCCACCCTAAGGCCCTTGTCCTCTCTTTCCAGCTAGAGTTTTTTCTACAGTCTGCAGCCCTTCCCTCCAGCTCCACTCCATTGGACTAGGTCTGGGTCTGGCGTCTTTCACTTGGCCTGATCATGTAGCAGGAATTTTCATGTGCATTCCCTCACTTTATATGCACAACTCTGTGATGCAGGTGTCCAGATTCTTATTTTAGAGTTCGGGAAATTGAGGCTCAGAGAGGTTAATTGTCTTGCCCATCTGAAGCCAAGAACAAGTGAAGAGCAGATCTTATAACCATACAGTAAAATATTATTCATCCATAAAAAGGCATGAAGTGCTGATACATGCTGCAGTGTGGATGAACCTGGAAAGCATTATGCTATGTGAAAGAAGCTAGACATAAAATGTCACATGTTGTGTGATTCCACTTATATGAAATACCAGAATAAGTAAACCCATAGAGACAGAACACAGAATGCCGGCTGCCAGAAACTACACTGAAAATGTTTTGGAACTGTATAGAAGTGGTGGTTGCACAATGCACTGAATGCACTAAATGTCACTGAATTGTTCACTTTAAAATGGTTATTTTTATGTTATATGAATTTCACCTCAATTTTATTTAAAAGCCAGTTCTTTTGATTTTTCAGAACTTGAGCTTCTTTCACCAAATTACTTGTTTGCCAAGTTTAAAAATAGAAAAATCATGATGATATTCTATGACATTTTCAAATTAGATATTCACATATTATTTTAATATATGAATCACCAAGAAAGATTTTAAATTTAAATAATATCATTATAAAAGTAAAACAGATATGTGAAAAAGTTCAAACATTGTAGATAGAAGAGTACAGATAATGATACAAGCTTACTGCCCAGCCACTCCACTCGCTCCTTAGAGATAAACATTAACAGTCACCTGTGTAAACTTCCAGAAGGTTTTCTGAGCATATGCATAACCACATAGTCCTGTCTTTGCTCTTTTTTTTTAAATTAACAATAGCTCGTAAAGAACTTTTATAAGAGAAAAATCTATCTAGCTCATAAATTCTAACAGTTGCATGATATTGCATTTTATGGAGCTATCATAAATTTAACTTCCCCCTCATCCTAATATTACTAGTACTTTTCTTCTCCATGTAGTCCTCTACTCTCATGTGTCATATTTAAAAGCCATTTGTATGTTTAAGCAATAACAATGATTTTCAAACTTTAGCGTGAGTAAGAATCACCTATGGAGCTTAGTAAAAATGAGAATTCCTGAGCCTTGTCCCTAGAGACTCTGATTTGGTATGTCTGGGGTGAGTCCAATAACTTACATTTTTTAATAAACACCCCAGGTTATTCTAATGCAAGTGGTTCCTAATCCTACTTTGAGTAATACTGAAACAAAATAAAGGACCTCATTTCATTCCAGCAAACCATTGTTGAGCTGTTGCTATGTTCTAAAATCTGTGTATATACTGGGAGTGCAAACACTAATAAAACAAGGCCCTTGCCTCTTGTGCCACTAGGTTGATAGTGCTTTGCTGCTTCTGGTGTCACTGCTATAGCAGTGACCCCAGAGGCATAAGCAGCAGCAATGGAAAAGTAAAGTAAACCAGCCAGTGCCACAACATGAGGAACACACAGGAGAGGTGCTTACAAGATGCTAGAGCTGGGAAAGGAAAGATTTACCTTGGGCAGAAATCAGGGGAGGCTTCGTGAAGGAGGTGACAACTGAGCAGTCAGTGGTGGATTAACAAGGGTTTTCCAAGGAGATGGAGCTTGAAGTTGTGTAAGCCAAAGCTGTTAGACAGAAGGAACATCATTTGAATAGTCATGGAAGTGAGAGAAAACAGAATGATCTTTGGCAGGGTCTACTGGAAAAAAGAAAAAGAAAAAGAAAGAAAGAATTGTCATATCTCTGAATGTGCCATGTTAAGGAGGTGACATTTATCTGTGGGTTATAGAAATCATGAACTATTCTGAGCAGAAAAGTAACATGGTCCATTTTAAAAATAATTGCATTTTAAAAATAATTGTGCTACAGTGTTAAAGATGGATTCAGGGGGTCCTAAAGCTGGAGCCAGGGACATTCATCTAGAGGTTTTCACAAAATCATGTCAAAATGATGATACTTAAAAAAGAAATCTGTAAAAGTACTAGAAGAAAATGTAAAATGATTTTCTTATGATTTTAAGTAGGGAAAATGCTCTTAAGTATGTTACAAAATTCAGAGGTCAGAAAAGAATGATAAATTGCATGACATAAAAATACAATGCTCTGACATCAGCATCATAGCAGCATCAGATGTTCCCTTTATCTCTCCTATTCAATCTACAACTTGTAAAACATCAGTAACCCAACAAAGGTGCCTCTGCCCAACACCCCAGGTTGCTGGAGAATCTCAAACATCTGTACATCTAAAGGTGGGTGGACTGGGACACATAGAGGAGGCAGAATCAGGAAAATAGCAGAGGTGGTGCCTGAGATCTTGGCTCCACCCCCACTGCTCACCCCCCACCATGGCAGCTGAGCCTGCAGTCCCAGAGAACCCAGTAGCAGTACAGGAGGCAGTGCACATGTCCCCAGCCTCCCCATTGCAGTGGCATCCATGGCCACAGGGAACTGGGCAACAGCAGCAGTGGGGCCTGTGACCCTGGTCCCTCCAGCCACAGAAGCACCTGTGACTCTGCCCACCCAACAGCAATGGCACCTGTGAACCCAACAACTCCAGTCATAGCAGAGGTGCTTGTGACCCTGACTTTCCCCCTCACCCCATGGCGGTAGTGCCCAGGACCCAGGCAACCCTGGGCAAAGTGGAGGCACCCACCATCCTTGTGCCCTACATGGCAACATCAGCAACAGCAGTGACACCAGCAGCAGCAAGGCACCAGCAGCCCTAGAGGCATAAGCAGCCACAGGAAGGACACAGGGTGACACCTCTGCTAGAGGCATCAGAGGGTGGAAAGTGCCTATTCTCAAATATAGCCAAAGGCAGCTCAGGTAAGAGAAACCAGAAATTTGTGCTGTAGCACCACCTACTGAAAATAAATGAAAAGTCTCTAATTACCAGTCTGTTGATAAGTTAGAATCAAGTAAGAAAAGCTTTACCTAAAGAAAGGGGCTTACTACTCCAAAGATGCCAGCAGAGAAACAACTCATGAAAGCACTATGAAAAACCACAGTAACATAGCATCACAGAAAGAAAATAACAGTTCTCCAGAAGCCAAACTTCAAGTCACAGTGATAGCAATCTGATAGAGAATTCAAGGTAAAAGAAACTATTTGTGAAAAAACTCAGTGGAGCTATAAGAAAACTCAGAAAAGTAGTTCAGTGAGCTCAAGAATATAATTAACGAACATAAGAAATGTCTTTGATATCTTACCAAAGAGATCAAAACTAAAAAAAGAACCAAACAGAAATTCTGGAGCTGAAGAACTCAATAAATGAGATGGAGAATGCATTAGAAAGCATTGGAAATAGAGCAGACCATATAGAAGAGAGCATTAGTGAGCTCAAAGACAGGAGAAAAATGAAAAAATTCTGTGAGGGCTATCCAACTCTTTTAGGAAGGGCAACATTAGGGTAATGGGTATCCCAGAAGGAGAAGAGAAGGAGAAGAGAGCAGAGAATTTATTTAAAGAAGTAATAGCTGAGAACTTCCCAAACCTGAGGAAGAAACTGGATGTTCACGTCCGTGAAGCTAAGAGAACGCATAATTATTTCAATGCAAAAAAGACCTCTCCAAGACACATTATATTAAAACTGTCAGAAGTCAATGACAAAAAAAAATTAAAGGCAGTCAAGGGAAAAAAAGCCTACAAAAGAACCACCTTTAGGCTACTTCTAAATAGCCTAAATTTCAGCATATTTCTCAGCAGAAACTCTACAGGCCAGGACAGAGTGGAATGACATACTCCAAATACTGAAAAATAAAAACTGTCAGCTAAGAATACTCTATCCAGCAAAGTTATCCTTCAGATATGAAGGAGAAATAAAGGCTTTCCCAAACAAACAAAAGCTGAAGAAATTCATCACCACCAGACCTGCCTTACAAGAAATGTTTAAAGTAGCTCTTCTACCTGAAACAAAGAGGCAAAACCATGCAAAATTTGAGTAAGGTGATATACAGACAGACAGAATCATAAAAATGCAAACCTAGATCAAAATAGGTTATTAAACAATTATAACATAAAGGTTAAAGGGAAAAAAGCAGTAAAAATAACTATAGCTACTTCAACTTAGTAATATAAAATGGGATAATTTGAGACAACCCAAACATAAAAGGGGAAAAGAAAAAGGACAGAACTGGTATAGGCAAATAGAGATAAGAGGCTATCCTCAGAAAAAGGACTGTTTTATCTATAAGATATTTTATACAAACCTTATGGAAACCACAAAATATAGATCCAGAGCAGAGACATGAAACAAAAAAAGAGAAAACAGAGGGAAACATCATAGAAAACTACCAAACTAAAATCACAGACCAAAAAACAAGGAAGAAGAAATATAGGAGATATAGAGCAACCAGAAAACAAAAGATAAAATGGCAGTACTAAGTCCTCATGTATCAATAATCAGTCTAAATGTAAATGTATTGAACTCAGCAATCAAAAGACACAGAGTGCTGGATGGATAAAAACACAAAACTCCATTATATGCTGCCTTCAACTCAACTCTGAAGACAAACAGACTCAAAATGAAGGGATAGAAGATGATATTCCAAGCAAATGGCAGCCAAAAGAAAGCAGATATGGCCATAATCATATCAGAAAAAAATGGACTTCAAGCCAAAAAAGGTAAAAAGAGACAAAGATAGACATTATATAATAATACAAGGGACAACTCATCAAGAAGCCATACAGTTATTAACATATATGCACATAACATAGGAGCATCAAAATATATAAAGCAAATATTAACAGACCTTAAGAGAGAAATTGACAGCAACACAATATTAGTAAGGGGCTTTAACACCTCACTTACATCAATGGATAGATTATCCAGACAGACAATCATAAAGGAAACAACAGCCTTAAATAAAACATTAGACCAGATGGACATAATAGATTTACATAGAACATTCCATCCACACACAGCAGAATATACATTCTTCTCAAGTACACATGAAACATTCTCTATGATAGCCATTATGTTAGGACACAAAATGAGTCTCAATAAATTTGAGACTGAAAATCATATCAAGGGAGAAGAAAGATGGCGGCGAAGTAGAAGGACGTGAAATGCATCCCTCTCCACAGATGCATCAGGAATATAGCAAAAGACACAATAATTCCCACAGAGAACCAGCTAAACACCAGCAAACAACCTAGGACACCAGAAAGGACTGCAAAGATCCCAACATAACTGGGTAGGACAGAAGGAGAAAAAGAAAAAAAAGGAGAAAGAGGAGGAGAAGAAAGGAAAGGGATGGGTCCCACACCCTGGGGCGAGGGGATCTGAAACAGGGGAGATTGCCAAATTCGGGGAAACGTCCCATATCTGATGGGGAAACCCCTTCTGCAAAGGGGAATTTCTCTGGGTCAGAAGGGAGGCATTTGGGACTGTTCAAAGAGGGTGAAGCAGCTGAGCTGTGGCAGACAGGTAAGAGGGAGAAACACATAGAGGGTCCACACCACAGCTCAGCATGTCCAGACTGAGACATTGGTTCACAGCTGAATAGGGGGTCTGGGAGCTGGAATGTGGGAACTGGGGAGCTGGAACGTGGGAACTGGGGAGCGGGAATATGGGAACCAGAGAACTGGTTCAGGGTGAGAAACATTGTTGGCAGTGGGGAGACAGACTGAGAGGACAGGAGGGAAGAAATCTGCAGCAGAGAGTGCCTACTGCAGAAGCTGGGCAGCCATGGTGGTGGCTGGATACTGCTGACTCACAAGCAGGGGGAGGAGCCGTGGGTGTAGCCTTTCTCTCAGCACCTGCAACGGACAAAGGAAGGACCCCTCTGGGCCTGGCTAACACACTCAGGGATAACAAAGGCCCTTGGGCGGGGCTGGCCTAGAGTGCCTGCAGCCGAGAGCCAAAAGTCCGCACAGTGGCCCAGCTCTGGAGACATTCTGTTTACACCTGAGCCACCAGCATCCCTCTGCAACAGGCATCACCATGGCCGACTGAGCTGCCGTGACCCAGGCAGGGTGCCCTGGCGAAGTCGTTGCAGGGGGGAGGAGCCGCATTTGGAGTCGCTCTCTTGGGCTGAGCCACCCAAGCCACCGTGACCCAGGCAGGACACCACTGCTCACTCATTCCCAGGGGAAGGAGCCACTATTGTACCCTCTCTCTCCCCACACATGAGTGCTTACAAATGAACAATAAAGGAAGCTCTGCTGGTCGCAGAGTAACACAAAAAGCCCAAGGTGGGTAGAAGGACACTTAGAGCTGAGACCCCAAGGAAACAGAAATATTATAATTAATTCTATTGATCTGGTCCATTCTGGGGTCAGTTCTAGTTTATTTTTTTTTAATTTTTTTAAATTTTATTAATTACAATCTTAGTCCTAAGGGATCTACACATTTTATAACATATTTTTTATTCTATTTTTTATTCTATTTTTATTTTTAGCCTTGTTATATATTTCTATTGCTAGCTAAGTTTTTGTAGTGCTGACTGTATCTCTCCCACCTTCTTTTCATCTCTATCTTTTATACATTTCTATTTCTTTCTTTTTCTTTTCATATTTCCAGTCACACTATGCTCTTCTGTTGCCCTGTCATCTATCCTTTTTTAGTTTATTTTATCTTAATATACTTATAAGCAATATTATCGGTCTTCTCTGTTTCCCTGCTTTATTCTCCAGATGACACACTGCTTTGGTTTTTATTATTGGGTTTTGTCTTTATCTTAGTTCCAAGTCTGATTTCATTCTGAGAATCTTCAGTCTGTCTGGTGGTACTTTTGCTCTTTATTATATTTGATCCTAGCTTTCAAAATCTCCTTGGATTTGTGTTTGTGTTTGGGGGGGGGAGGTTCTTGTTGTTGTTTTGTTTTATTTTGGGTTTGTTTTTGGTTTTTTTTTTTTTTTTTGGTTTTTTGTTTGTTTGTTTGTTTTTGAATTTCTGTTGGTTTTCTCTTTGATTGTCTGATGGCATACTGGGGTTCTTCTGTCAGGTCTTTCTAGTGCCTTATGTTCTATTGGATTGAGTATTTGTGTGTCTTATACATGTAAGTGTTTCCTTGACTTAGTATTTGTTTGACTCAACACTCTGCCATTAGTCTGGGGCTTGAACAGTCTTCTTTAAACCCCTTTAATGCCGGAACAAACAACCTCTGAGGTCTGGACAACTCCATCAGAAGTCAACTAGGAGGCTCTGGGGAGGGAGCACTGAATGCAGGTTGCTAGACTACTAGGGAGTCTTCAGACACAGGGAAGATTAACTGCAGAGAACTCTCATGGAGCCCTGTATCAGAGTCTAAGACTTGACTTCATCCGACTGTCTGCAACTGCCAGTGCTAGACACCTCACACCAAACTACAAACAAGACAGGAACGCAAACCCACCCATCAGCACACAGACTACCTAAAGCCATGTTAACCTCACAGATACCCTAAAACACACCACCTGACATGGCCCTGATCATCAGAGAGAAAAGACACAGAGCCACACACCAGAAAGAAGATACCAGACCCTCCCACCAGAAAGCCTACTCAAGACACTGGACAAACCCCACCACAGGCAGCAGAGGGCAGAAACAAGAGGAATTACTGCTAGGCAGCATAGGGAAAGGAGACAGCAAATCCAATAAATTAGACAGAATGAGAAAACAAAGAAACATCATGCAGGCAAAGGAGCAGGGAAAAAACCCACAAGACCAAATAAATGAAGAAGAAATAGGAAAATTGCCTGAAAAACAATTCAGAGTAATGATAGTAAAGATGGTCCAAAATCTCGATAACAAAATACGGAAAATACAAGAAACAGTTAATAAGGATTCAGAAGAACTAAAGAGCAAACAAACAGTAATGGACAACAAAATAACCAAAATTAAAAATACTCTAGATGGTATAAACAGCAGAATAACTAAGGCAGAAGAACGAATAAGTGAGTTGGAAGATAGAATGTGGGAAATAACTGCCACAGAGCAGGAAAGAGAAAAAAGAAGAAAAAGAATGGAAAACAGTCTCAGAGACCTTGGTGACAGCATTAAGCATACCAACATTTGAATCATAAGCATCCCAGAAGAAGAAGAAAAAAAGAAAGGGTCTGAGAAAATATTTCAAGAGGTTATAGTGGAAAAATTCCCCAACATGGGAAAGGAAATAATTAACCAAGTCCAAGAAGCACAGAGAGTCCCATACAGAACAAACCCAAGGAGAAATACACCAAGACACATATTAATCAAACTAATGAAAATTAAACACAAAGAAAAAATATTGAAAGCAGCAAGAGAAAAGCAACAAATAACATATAAGGGAAAACCCATAAGGATAACAGCTGATCTTTCTGTGGAAACTGCAGGCCAGAAGGGAATGGCAGAATATACTGAAAGTCCTGAAAGAGAAAAACATACAACCAAGGATACTCTACCCAGCAAGAATCTCATCCAGATTCGATGGAGAAATCAAAAGCTTTCCAGACAAGCAAAAGTTAAGAGAATTCAGCACCACCAAACAAGCCTTACAACAGTTGTTTAAGGAACTTTTCTAAATAGAAAACACAAGAGAAGGAAAAGACCTACAAAAACAAACCCACAACAATTAAGAAAATAGTAATAGGAACACACACATCAATAATCACCTTAAATGTAAATGGATTAAATGCTCCAACCAAAAGACACAGACTGGCTGAATGGGTACAAAAACAAGACCCTTCTATATGCTGCCTACAAGAAACCCACTTCAGACCAAGGGATACATATAGACTGAAAGTAAAGGGATGAAAAAAGATATTCCATGCAAATGGAAGTCTGAAGAAAGCTAGAGTAGCAATACTCATATCAGACAAATTAGACTTTAAAGTAAAGAGTATTACAAGAGACAAGGAAGGACACTACATAATGATCAAGGGATCCATCCAAGAAGAAGATGTAACAATTGTAAATATCTATGCACCCAACATAGGAGCACCTCAATACATAAGGCAAATGCTAACAGCCATAAAAGGGGAAATCAACAGTAACACAATAATAGGAGGAGACTTGAACACCCCACTTACATCAATGGAGAGATCATCCAAACAGAAAATAAATAAAGACACACAAGCTTTAAATGACACATTAGACCATCTCGACTTAATTGATATTTATAGCACATTCCATCCAAAAACTACAGAATACACTTTCTTCTCAAGTGCACATGGAATATTTTCCAGGATAGATCCCATCTTGGGTCACAAATCAAGCCTCGGTAAATTGAAGAAAATTGGAATTATATCAAGCATCTTCTCTAACTACAATGCCGTGAAACTAGATATCAATTACAGGAGAAAAACCTGTAAAAAATACAAACACATGGAGGCTAAACAATATGCTATTAAATAACCAAGAAATCACTAAAGAAATCAAAGAGGAAATCAGAAAATATCTAGAAACAAATGACAATGAAAACACAGCAACCCAAAACCTATGGGATGCAGCAAAAGCAGTTGTAAGAGGGAAGTTTATAGCAATACAGTCCTACCTCAAGAAACAAGAAAAATATCAAATAAACAACCTAAACTTACACCTAAAACAATTAGAGAAAAAAGAACAAAGAAACCCCAAAGTGAGCAGAAGGAAAGAAATCATAAAGATCAGAAATAAATGAAAAAGAAAGGAAGGAAACAATAGCAAAGATGAATGAAACTAAAAGCTGGTTCTTTGAGAAGATTAACAAAATTGATAAACCATTAGCTAGATTCATCAGGAAAAAAAGGGAGAAGATGCAAATCAACAGAATTAGAAATGAAAAAGGAGAAGTAACAATGGACACCACAGAAATACAAAAGATCATGCAAGACTACTACAAGCAACTATATGCCAATAAATTGGATAACCTGGAAGAAATGGATAAATTCTTAGAAAAGTACAATCTTCCAAGACTGAACCAGGAAGAAACAGAAAATATGAACAGTCCAATCACAAGTACAGAAATTGAGACTGTGATTAAAAATCTCCCAGCAAACAAAAGACCAGGGCCAGATGGCTTCACAGATGAATTCTATCAAACATTTAGAGAAGAGCTAACACCTATCCTTCTCAAACTCTTCCAAAATATAGCAGAAGGAGGAACACTCCCAAACTCATTCTATGAGGCCACCATCACCCTGATACCAAAACCAGGCAAAGATGTTACAAAAAAAGAAAATTACAGGCCAATATCACTGATGAATATAGATAAAAAATCCTCAACAAAATACTAGCTAATAGAATCCAACAGGACATTAAAAGATCATACACCATGATCAAGTGGGGTTTATCCCTGGGATGCAAGGATTCTTAAATATACACAAATCAATCAATGTGATACATCATATCAACAAATTGAAGGATAAAAACCACATGATAATCTCAATAGATGCAGAAAAAAAATTCAACATCCATTTATGATTAAAAAAACTCTCCAGAAAATGGGCATAGAAGGAAATTACCTCAGCATAATAAAAGCCATATATGAGAAAGCAAAAGCCAACATTGTTCTAAATGGTGAAAAACTGAAAGAATTCCCTCTAAGAACAGGAAAAAGACAAGGGTGTCCACTCTCACCATTATTATTCAATATAGTTTTGGAAGTTTTAGCCACAGCAATCAGAGAAAAAAATGAAATAAAAGGAATCCAAATCAGAAAAGAAGTAAAATTGTCACTCTTTGCAGATGACATGATATTATACATAGAAAATCCTGAAGACTCTACCAGAAAATTGCTAGCACTAATTGATGAATTTAGTAAAGTAGCAGGATAGAAAATTAATGCACAGAAATCTCTTGCATTCCTATACACTAACAATGAAAGAGCAGAAAGAGAAATTAAGGAAACTCTTCCATTTACCATTGCAACAAAAAGAATAAAATACCTAGGAATAAACCTGCCTAAGGAGGCAAAAGACCTGTATGCAGAAACCTATAAGACACTGGTGAAAGAAATCAAAGATGACACAAACAGATGGATAGACATACCATGTTCTTGGATTGGAGGAATCAACATTGTGAAAATGAGTATACTACACAAAACAATCTACAGATTCAGTGCAATCCCTATCACATTACCAATGGCATTTTTCACAGAACTAGAACAAGAAATCTTATGATTTGTATGGAAACACAAAAGACCCTGAATAGCCAAAGCAATCTTGAGAAGGAAAGACAGAGTTGGTGGAATCAGGCTTCCTGACTTCAAACTATACTCCAAGGCCACCATGATCAAGACAGTATGGTACTGGCACAAAAATAGAAAGGAAGATCAATGGAACAGAATAGAGAACCCAGAGGTAAACCCAAGCACATATGGGCACCTTATCTTTGACAAAGGAGGCACGAGTATACAATGGAAAAAAGACAGCCTCTTCAATAAGTGGTGCTGGGAAAATTGGACAGCAACATGTAAAAGAATGACATTAGAACACTTCCTAACACCATACACAAAAATAAACTCCAAATGGATTCAAGACCTACATGTAAGGCCAGACACTATAAAACTCCTAGAGGAAAACATAGGCAGAACACTCTATGACATCCATCAAAGCAAGATCTTTTTTGACCCACCTCCTAGAATAATGAAAATAAAATCAAGAATAAACAAATGGGACCTCATGAAACTTAAAAGCTTTTGCACAGTGAAAGAAACCATAAACAAGACAAGAAGACAACCCTCAGAATGGGAGAAAATACTTGCCAATGAAGCAACGGACAGAGGATTAATCTCCAAAATATACAAGCAGCTCATGCAGCTTAATACCAAAAAAGCAAATAACCCAATCCACAAATGGGCAGAAGACCTAAATAGACATTTCTCCAAAGAAGACATACAGAAGGCCAACAAACACATGAAAAGATGCTGAACATCACTAATCATTAGAGAAATGCAAGTCAAAGCCACAATGAGGTATCACCTCACACCAGTCAGAATAGCCATCATCAAAACATCTAGAAACAATAAATGTTGGAGAGGGTGTGGAGAAAAGGGAACTCTCCTGCACTGTTGGTGGGAATGTAAGTTGGTACAGCCACTATGGAAAACAGTTTGGAGGTTCCTTAAAAAACTAAAAATAGAACTATCATATGATCCAGTAATCCCCCTACTGGGCATATACCCAGAGAAAACCATAATCCCAAAAGAAACATGTACCATAATGTTCATTGCTGCACTATTTACAATAGCCAGGACATGGAAGCAACCTAAATGCCCATCAACAGATGAATGAATAAAGAAGATGTGGCATATATATACAATGGAATATTACTCAGCCATAAAAAGGAATGAAATGGAGCTATATGTAATGAGGTGGATAGACCTAGAGTCTGTCATACAGAGTGAAGTAAGCCAGAAAGAGAAAAACAAACACTGTATGCTAACTCATACATATGGAATCTAAAAAAAAAAAAAAATGGTTCTGATGAACCCAGTACAGGGCAGGAATAAGGATGCAGATGCAGAGAATGGACTGGAGGAAACAGGGTTGGGGGTGCAGGGGGCAAAGGGGAAGCTGGGGTGAAGTGAGAGAGTAGCATAGACATATATACACTACTAACTGTAAAATACATAGCTAGTGGGAAGTTGCTGTATAACAAAGGGAGATCAACTCAATGATGGGTGATGCCTTAGAGGGCCGGGACAGGGAGGGTGGGAGGGAGTCACGGGAGGGAGGGGTTATGGGGATATATGTATAAATACAGCTGATTCACTTTGGTGTACCTCAAAAGCTGGTATAAAAGTGTAAAGCAATTATATTCCAATAAAGAGCTTAAAAAAAAGAGAGGGAAAAGAAATTGGCAACCTCAAAACAAACAAATGAATATACAGTCCAGTATGATTTCATTTGGTTTAAATATATATGTATGTAGGGACTTCCCTGGTGGCACAGTAGTTAAGAATCTGCCTGTCAATGCAGGCGACACAGGTTTGATCCCTGATCCGGGAGGATCACACATGCCGAGGATCAACTAAGCCCATGTGCCACAACTAGTGAGCCTGTGCTCCACAACAAGAGAAGCCACCACACCGAGAAGCCTGCACACTGCAACGAAGACCCAACACAGCCAATAAATAAATAAATAAATAAATAAATAAATTTATTTTGAAAAGAATATATTAAATAAATAAAATAAAAATAAATATATATTTATGTACATATGTATGCTTATGCAGAGAAATTCTCTGGCAAGATAAGAATATGAACGTTGTCATAGTATAATTTTATTTATAATATGCATAGAAAATTTCTGGGAAGATGGAAAAGGTACTGTTAATAGTAATTTCCTCTGGAGGGCAAGGTTGAGTCAAGAAAGAATGTGGTCATCTTAATTTTTATTCTATATCATTCTGTATTATTGAAAGTTTTCTTCATATGCCTATATTGCTTTTATTACTAAAAATATATTTTAAAATGTTTCTTTATTAGTTATGTATATTTCTCTAGTCAATTTTCTTTTGGATTATTAGAGTTTCATTATTATTTCAGATTTATCTGTCATACTCATGAGATATATGTTTGCCTTTCTCTTTCCCTCTACCTGTTAGCCTTTGACTTTTTGTTGATATATACATGCATATATATGAGTATAAAATAATAGAGCTCAGTGAGAACTGTATTCACCATGTAACCAGACTCAGATCAAGAAACAAGCACTACCAGCACCTCTTACCCTTTTAATTTTATTTAGTTTTTGAAGAATAGTCTCCCTTGCTTTGGTTCTTAAACTTAGTGCTCTATTCCTTTGATAATTCTTTCTTTGCTTTGTGTATATAAAATTTTTCTTGATCTAGAGATAAAATGAATATTCTTCCATATTTTTGTCTAGTATTAGTAACGTTTTATTTTTTTACATTACTGTTTGCTGGAATTTGTGTAAAATGTCAATAAGAATTTCAATTAAATTGTTTTGCCAAATAGCTAATTTTAGAAAATCTTTTGTTCCTGGGAGAACAAAGCTGAGAGAATTTAACCAACTTCATCATCCTAAATACCCCATAGCACAAAAATCATGATTTTAGTTTAAGGAAAAGAGAAGGACCTCCCTGAAGTATTGATCATGGCTGCCCAGCAATGGAAAAAACAGCAGAAACACTTGTAATGATGTAAAATAATATGCATCCTTATGGTACAGTTTAAATGTGAATGGAACTTTGTACATACACATCTAGACATAGCTATACAGGTGTTCTGAGAAGGGCAGAAAGGGCTTTGGTTCAACATTATCACAACAATGTTAAGTAGAAGAGAAAATTGAAACAAGGGCACCGCCCAGACCATGGTGTATCAAAAGGGCAGCCTCTGATGTTTTCTGGGATAGAGACCACAAGATTATCCACAAACAATCTGGGAGAGAGTTAAAAGTTTGGCTCTTTATAGCAGATAAAATGGGGGAAGGGGAAATTATCACCTTTAACAAGATTAATTTTTAAATGTTTTTATATATATTTGAATTGTTAAATTGGTTTTGCTGAAACGGAATTTCACCCTTGAGATACTATTTGAATGTTGGTTTCAATAAAGGTTCTTGAAATTGTTAAAAAAAAAAAAAAAAGTTTGGCTCAATGAGGCAGTTTAGACACAAAGCACAACAAAAATGCACAAACAAGAAGTCAAAATCTGTATCATAATTCTTTTTCTGCTCCTTACAATTCAATGACCTTTAACAATCTAACTTTTCAAACTTGAATTTTCTCATCCCTAAAAGGGACGTGAAAATATCTGCCCTGCCTATTTCACAGAGCTTACCAAAGAATTAAGTAAACTGAAGATTTCAAAATGCTACATAAAGGATAGGATCACAGCACCGATGTGGGAGTCCTCTTTGCACCAGTTTCCCCATGCGCAAGAGGGTTGTACTTGACAGGCGAGTGGGAGGATGGTAGGTCAAGTGATAGATTCATCTGCCTAACAGGCTGCAGGATCAGAATTTCAGGAAATGAGAAGAGTCATTTGAGGACAGATTTGAAAATTTTGAGAACTTTATTTCTGTGCTTTCCTTCCCAATGGGAAGGGATCATTCTGAAGCTGTAGTGGAAAGAACATGGACTTTGGAGTCATGCCAAAATTCAAATCCTGGCTCTGCTCTTTTCTATGTGACATTAATCATGTTTATTAACCTCTTTCTAAACTTCATTTCCATCCTGTAAAATGGGGGAAAGGGCAATACTTTTTTCATAGAGTAGTAAGGACATGATGCCTAGCACAGCATAGGCACTTAACAGTCAGCTTCTGTAATTTCTGTTCATATCTTCCTCTACCTATTTATAAATAACAGATTTATTTTAATGTTAATAAATTAAATTTGATAAATATGAACTAGAGGTGCCTCTATGATGATCACCAGGATATTAATGTATCCCTCATACTCTAAAGCAGGGTTTCTCAACAGTAGCACTGGTGACATTGTGAGAGGGATCATGTTTTGTGAGGGCTGTCCTGTGCACTGCAGGATGTTTAGCAGTATCCCTAGTCTCTAGGCAGTAGATCCCAGTGGCATCCCCCCAGTTGTAACAACCAAAAATGTCTCCAGATACTGCCAAATGTCTCCTAGGGGAACAGTTGCCCCCAGTTGAGAACCACTGCTCTAGGAGACTTTCTGGGAAAAAGGAGGAAGAAGGAAATAGTTCTCTCAAGGACAGGGCAATGGGAAGAAGACAATCAGAGATTTGGGGTCAGCTACAAGTAAGGTTTTCAACAGGACCGTATAGAAGTGTTTTTCATTTAAGCTGAATATCTACTCAGTAGTAAGCTAATGTAAGGGATGAATTAGATGGTGTTCAGTTCAGCACAGAGCTTAAAAGTTTAGATTTGGGTAGTTTGGTTTGTCTAAATTAAAACCAGAAATAATTAGATACAGATAGGTCCTCTAATAGTACGGAAGACATTTTCTAAAAGGCGACGAGAATAGGTATGGTCTCTATCCTCATGTGTCTTAAACGAAGAGCTAGACCTTAAATAATGATCTTAATTAACGTAGAATTGCAAACAGAAATAGGTGTTCAAAGAAAGTTTCAGGAAGCTTTGAGTGAAGAGCAAGGGTGCTTAACACTTGCTCAGATACTAGTTTGGAAAACACGGTATGTGGCTCTTCCCTAGGGGGCTTTTTGCTATCCCTTGAGCCAAGTAGAAACATTTTCATTCAATTAAAAAATATTTATTGAAAGCCAAGTGATGAGTTGGATGTTGAAGATACAAAATTAAAAAGACATTGTCATTTTCCATACTCTGTCCCTCAGTGATCCCTTCCAATCCCAAGGCATTGAAAACCGTCTATAAACTGATGACTCCCCAGAGTATATTTCCACCTGGGATCTCTTCAATTGCCTTCACAGCAGGTGAGACTGCATTTTTAATAGAGAACTTTCTTTTCTTCCCCAACCTACTTCTCCCTCAGTCTTCTCTGTCTCAATCAATGGTAATGCCATCCATCATTTTGTTCAGGCCAAAACACTTGTAGTCATCCTTTATCCCCTTTTTTTCTCACAACCCATATCCAATCCATCAACAGGCTGTCATCCTTGCATTCAAAATACTTATAGAATCCCATCCACCTCTCATCACCCCCACTGCAGATGCCCTGGCCCAAGTCACCATTATTGCTTGCTTGGATTATTACCACAGCCTCATAACCGGTCTTCCATCTTCTGTCTGTGCCCCCTTGAGTCTATTTTCAACATAACACACAGAGAGAACCCTTTGAAAATATAGTCAGGTCAAAATATAAGTCAGGGTTCTGACTATAACCCTATGTGCTCCCAGGTGAGCTAACCTCCAGTTGTAATCAAAAGTGGGGTCCAGCTGCTCACCACTCAAAAGCCAATAAAGAGGCAAGGTTGGTGCAAAGGAAAGTTTGCTTTATGTTAGATGCCAGCAACCAGGGGAATGGGGGGAGCAAACACCTGTCCAAAGGCCAACTCACCCTACTGACAATCAGTGGGTAAGAGCTTTTATAGGCTGAGGACAGGGGCCACATGCAGAAAGAGCACAGTCAGCTCTGATAGTCATCTTGAAATTCATCATCAGCAGTCCAATTAGTGTCATCTTGATTGTTTTAAGTACAGTTAATCTTCAGTTCTAGGGCTGGTTTCTTTCCATTTCCTCGAGGCCAATTCTTGGAATTGTGCCAGCTTATGTCATGGCTGCTGTCTGGTCATCATGTGGTTAACTTCTTCCCCCTGGTGGGGGTTTCAGTATCTATAAGACAGCTCACAGCACATGGCTCAGAATATTATCCATAGCCCTTGAGGAGGAACTAAAGGTCCTTGACTTTAGTCTTATTGGACTGTTTTCCTTTGTTTCAGCATTGTTTTCACGTCTCTGATTAAAGTTATTCTTTGGCTAAAGTTTTTCCACAGACAGAAGGCAGGCAGAGGACGTGGGGGACAAGGACCACAAAGTCCTGCTCTGTTTCACAGTCACCTATGTGATTGCATCTATTTCTTCTCTGCCCTTTGCTTTTCTCTTGGTTCATATTCTCAAACCATACTGGCCTCCTTCCTGTCAGTCAGACATCAAGTCCCTTCTTGTTTCAGGGCCTGCACACTTGGTGTTCCTTCTTCCACAAATAATCTTTGTCTGTATTCCAAATACCGCACTCACTCACCTCTTTCAGATGTACTCAAATGTCACCTACTCAGGAAACCTTTCTCCTGGGGAAGCTAATCTAAATTTTCAACTCCCCTTCCCCTAACAATTTTAATTCCCTTTCCTTGATTTATTTTTCTCAAATATACTCTATATTTTATTTGTTAAATCTTGGTTTTTACCTGTCTCCTCTGGCTTGCAGATGATCTTCGCAGACCCTAGGCATTTTTGCTTTCATGAGCCTCTTCTTGCATCAAAAAAATATCAAAAATGGACCCTATTGGTAAAAAGACAAATGTAATCCAGGCTCAATTCCTTATTTTATATTCTTTTTCTTATGATTTTAAAAGAATTTAAAACGAACAATTTTGTGGGTCCTAGGCACTGTGTTTACTCTGCATAATAGTTAAGTCAGCCCTGGTATCCCCAAATAGAATGTAAACACCATAAGAACAGAAATGTTTTTCAGTATTGTTCAGTGCTATGTCTCCAACCCCTCAAGTAGTACCTGGCACGTAGTAGACACTCAATAAATACTTGTTGAATGAAATAATGAATGAATGCATGACCTTGGGATGCTTAGGCTTGTGGGGAATATGCCTTGCACATTCTTACCTTTCAGCAACATCAAACTACGGTTCATTAACCTTAAAGCACGGAGGCCTAAACATCACTAGTAAATGGCTTTTCGAGAAACTGTCATATTTTACTGAGTTTTGACCAAGCACAGAGCCAGCTGAGAGGACAAGCCTTCAGGGCAAGTGCACCATGCCCTTCACTCTGTAAATTCGATACAACCCTGAGGCTTCAGGCTTGTGAATAACATAAATTGGCTAAACCAGCTGATCTGAGAGTCCGTGGCATTCCCTAGACTCTGCTAATGGATATCAAGAGGACGCCTTCTTCAAGGCACCCCTCTCAGTTGTAGTCTTCTTACTCTCAACCCTTGAAACCACAAGTAGAGCTTTGGTAGCTGAGCAAGTGTTGACAAGTGTCAGTACGTCTAAACTGGCCTGCAGATATCTCATAGAGATTATTTCCTGAGTTTTGCTGGCCCTGTTGCCGAGTGTGCTCTGCTTCAGACAGTTTCATTTTAGAAGATGTTACCTTAAATGTCTGTGACATGAAGTGATGCTGCCTCATCAGTGAGGGCTTCTAAAAACATCCATCGCGTTCAATTGTGAAATGTCTTTAAAGGTCTCATTTCAAACTCTACATGTAAAGCAGTTCTTCAATCTGTCCCCAGAGAGGTTTCCCTAACCAGAGAGTTGAGGTTGAGGAGCAACAGCCCGCAATGTCCTCTCTAGGTTGTACACAATATATAATAAGTTAAAATCCTTTCACCTCCAAAATGACAAGTTTACCTGGTATGTTTATCTTGGGTGATGTTTATATGTTCTGTAAAATATGAGATATGCAGCAGGTTTCTTCCTTTCAAACTCTCATTTTGGTATGTAGCAAGGGTCCCAACCTAATTTATTCTATGTTTACCCCAGAATTCAGATGAAGTGAGCCATCATGAAAAAAGTATCAAGGCTCACAAGTTTCAAGAACAATGAGGAAGTTTCTAAAGGAAGAAAGGAATTGAAATTGGGCACATTTGTCCTGTATTTATTTTCTTCTCCCACCCCATAGACAAGAATAGAGGTTCATCTATTTTGTTCGCTGATGTGTTCCTAAAATCTAGAACAACATGTATACGTTGTAGGTGCTCAACAAATATTTGCTGAATAACTGAATGAACTGCATTTCTGTCCAGTCCCCACAGATTCCTTTGAATTGTAGCATGAAGGACCTACAGGAAAGAAAATATTAGAACTGTTGGGCAAACTCTCTGAAAGCACAATACAGCTGCTGCATTGGTGATAGAAGTTTGAACAGTGGCCAGGGACAGGGATGTTGGCTTCAAAAGATAGCACCCGTATACCAACATCAATGTTCTTGGCTTCAAGTGTGGCAGATATAAGCAAAAGTAATAGTTGACATTGGAGATCATGTCCTCAGTGGCCATTAGCAGGACATCTCCTGCTTTTCGTAGCGATGAGGGCCATCACCCTTGAGAAGCAGAGCTGAGAAGAGGAAAAAATTAATCCCACAGAGTAGCCAGGAAAACTAGTACATGACTCATGGACCCTAAGCGCCAAACTTCTTTATGTTCTAAGGCTGTTACTCTTAAAGCACCAGGGTCTGTCTTGACTTGGTTGTTGAACTTGAAAGTTGATTTGCCCTGCCCGTTTCTTCTTAAAACAGGATTCTAATTTTTGTGATAGAAGATGTTTTGTCATGGGTACTGGTAACATGAAACAAGCAAGTTTCAACAGTATTCTTTTATTGAGACAAAATTACTCTGGGCTAACCCTTCCCTGTGGCACTACTTCACATATTGTCAGAGACTCAAAAGAAACCAAACTGAACCACAATATGTTTTGACTTATAAACACCCCTGATGTCTCATACCCAGGTAACACGTGTATTTTCACAAGAACTATCTGGAAACAATGTCTATTTCTTTATTGTTTAAGCCCAAAGACAAATCTGAGAAAGAAATGAGTAGCCAGTCAGGAATGGACTATGGCTCAGTGATGAGCAGTTTGGGGAGGGGTCCTGAAATGGGCATCCTTCCGTGTGGCTGGCAGCGCACCACTCAACCTGTGTATGGAGGCAGTCCTAGGATTATAACCACTCGTGCCTTTTCTCTCTGCTCCCTGATACAACAAACTTTAGCCATGAATGAATCCAGTTATGACTTGAGAGCAACACAGTGACCTTCTTTCTTACTGAGAGAGTCTGAAGGATCCTTAGGAACTCGTCCTGGAGTAGAGCCAAATGTACAGGCCTTGGGATGAGAAGAAGAGCAGGCAGTGCAGCTGGAGAAGGCGCTCTAGGGAGGCTGCCACCTGGAGTGCTGTCCCTTTCATGAGCCTTTAACTTGCCTTTGGAGATAGGAGGACAATCTGGAGGATTAAAAAACAACATGGAGAAAATAATAACGACAACAAAGACGACAGAGGAACACTGTGACATAGAAGCCAAAGGATGCATGTGTTTTGAGAAGGAAACAATCAACAATGTAGAATGTGCTGAAAAGACACATAAGATGAGGCCTTAAATTGCCCAGTAAACTTAGAGATGTGGCAGTCCTGAGAAACCAGGTGCAGCAGAAATGGGTTGGTTGTCTTCCAATGTCCCTTCTCCCCTTTCTCTCTGGTAACAGAATTTTTAACTGGACACATGACACCCAGAATAAAAGCTCCATTTGCCAGCATCCCCCGCCCCCATCCCCGCAGCTAAGTGTGACCATGTGATTGATATAGAGCACTAAGATGTAAGTTAAAGTGTCTTGGGCCAGCTGCCAAGCACGTTCCTTAAAAGCCAGTTCACATATGTCTCTTGCCACTTACTTCTTCCCCCTTCCTGCATCCTGTTGCCTGAACTTGAAAATAATCATGCAAAATCAAGTTAGCTCATGAAGCCCACACCCAAGGCATAGCAGACCAGAAAGCTAGAAGCAGCCTTAAATTCTAGGGACTTTTGTGGAGCTGAGCTTCTTTACCAGCCTTGAATTCCCTACCCCCAGACCTTTGTGATAGAGAAAAATAAAACCCCATTTTACTTAAGCTACTGTGATAGCTATATCTAATCATTTCTGAAGCTATGATCAAGTAGGTGTCTCATACACCTCATGGCCAAAGCGTAATTCTGGGCCTTCTTCCCCCGAAGTCTGCTTCTCACATATTCTGCCCCATCTCAATTAATGACATTCCTATAAACCCAGTTGCTTAGGCCAAAAATTAAGCATCATCTTGATTTCTCTCACAGCTTAATTTAATCCACAAGAAGTCCTACCAGCAGTACCATCAGTGAACACCATGACTGCAACTAGTTCTCCCATTCCACCCCCACCTCTTTAGAATAGGCCATTGGAATTTCCCTCCCAGATCACTGCCACAGCTTTCTTTCTCGTCTTTATGCTTCTACCTTTCCCTCTGTTATCTATTTTCTATAAAAGATTTGAAATTAACTATTTAAAAACGTAAATCAGGTCATAACCAAATTCTCATCAGACCCATCCAGTTAGCTTTCCTTCATACTCTGAACAAAATTTTAAGTTCTTGCCATGGTCCACATAGACTTACACAATATGCCTCCCAATTTCATCTCTTACCTGTCTCCTTCTAGCTCACGCCATTGAGGTTATGTTGGTCCTCCTGCTGGTCCTTGAACATCCTACCTCATGAAGATATACACACACTTCTAAGCCTTGGGTTTTTGAAGAGCAGTTATCACATGCTAATTGCCATCCTTGTTTTGTCCTTATCTGTCAGCAAAAGTCTCACCACTTATCCCCAGAAGCCTCTCCTGTCTCAACTGCCTTTGTCAACAAGCTCTTAGAAATAAGTGAACAATAATAATTGTTAAGAGCTAATATTTGCTGAAAGCTTACTTTGTGTCAGAGGAGCTTACATATATTATTTATTTTATTAAATAGAGAATATCATCATTTCTATCTTCTGGATGAGGAAACTAAGAATTAAATAGGTTAGGTGCTGTGCAAAACATCAAGAGCTAGGGATGTCAACCCAGGTGTGTGTCCCCCTTGGACATCAATGTTAAATGTAACTCTGGTGTTCATGTACCAGTGACAAGAAAAATCAAACCGAGAGAAACCCTGCCTCTAGGAGTTCAACTCCAGAGAGGAGGAATTAGAGGGTTCATTTTTCATGGGAATGAATCATAACAAAAGTGGCAAGACTGAATAGAAGCCTCTGGAAAAAACAAAGGGAAACTATTTTTCTATCTCAGTGTGAACTGTCACCATCCTAAACTTACTTTATCTCACTTTTATCAGGCTCTAAGAGGACTGCCCCACTTCAGGTGGGCAATAAGATCAGATAAAGTGCCTCTGAAATATACTAAAAGAGCCTGGACACTAAACTAGTTGACTAAGATACAAATCTAAACCAAACATTGATACAGGGAAATTATGTTCTGCAAAAGTAGTTACTTCAACATTATGCTATGTAGTGATAAAAAGGAATGTGGAAATTGATCTATTAAAGATATATCTATAATCTATATCTATATCTATCTCCTATTGTTTCTGTTTCTCTGGAGAAGCCTGACTAACTGTGCCTAAACCAGCATCAGACACTATCCTAGGCACTGAGGCCTCCTCAGGTCTGAATTGCTCCAGATTGTCTTCAGTTAAAACCAGCTTCATTTAAACTTAATTTACCATGTTAGGCTCTGTAAAGGAAAACAACTGTCTTTAAAACAGTGATTTGCGGGGCTTCCCAGGTGGTGCAGTGGTTAAGAATCCGCCTGCAAATGCAGGGGACACAGGTTCGATCCCTGGTCTGGGAAGATCCCAAATGCCGAGGAGCAAACTAAGCCCATGTACCACAACAACTGAGCCTGCGCTCTGGAGCCAGCAAGCCACAACTATTGAGCCCATGTGCCACAACCACTGAAGCCTGCACGCCTAGAGCCTGTGCTCCGCAACAAGAGAAGCCACCAAAATGAGAAGCCTGTGCACCACAACGAAGAGTAGCCCTGGCCCTGCAACTAGAGAAAGCCCGCGTGCAGCAGCGAAGACCCAATGCAGCAAATAAATAAAATGTATTTTAAAAAATTAAAAAAAAAACAGTGGTTTGCTTTTGATTTGTAAAAATCACACATAACATTTGCACCCAGAATAATACTTTATAAATAGTAAGCATGCAGTACATATTTGTTAAACATTTATTAGACTACATAATTTATGGCATCAGTGGTTACCTAATGGCATCATATCCTAATTGCTAAGAAGAGAATGACTCCTGGAGAGCTTAACCTGGAAATCTGAAGTTAAAGTCAGGCCAAAACATCATATGTTATAGAGAAATGGTGGAATTACAGAAACTGGAGATCCAGAGTATAGCCACAGTTTTTTCCTTCTTGAAAAACAATTTTCTTCTGGAAAATCAATGTTTCAAAATACACTGCAATGCAAAGAGATTTATTGATGGCAACATTTTTTCTTCATAACTACAACACCTAATTATAGTTAACTTATAGCCATGATAGATTTGCTCCTATAAACTAACAAATACTAGTGTAAGGATTTATAACTGCTGAACCCAGTGCAGGATGGCTGATTTAAGGCATATGCATCCTAATGTGAATCATACAGGCCATTATCTCTAGCAGAGGTGGAGCTGAATGGTCAGGAATTGATTACAGTATTCCAAATGATGTCAGCTTTCTTTAATTATAGGATAGAAGTTGTTGAAGCAAAGATTGGTGCTTTGGTGGAACCAAAGGCTAAAAGACAAGGTCTCTAGTAATAAAATGAAAGTTCTCTCAAAAAAAAAGAAAACACTAGAGATCTAAGGAATAGAAAATTTCATGATATTTATTTCTAGGCCAAGTCCAACTAAACACATACCTGTGCTACCATTACAAAGCTACATGGTTTCCAGTTTAGAGGCTATACATGATACTCTTGGGGAAACAGCTTTGTCATTTAATTAGGCATTTAGTCAGTTAAGTGCAAGAAGTTGGGGGTTCTCTCCATTTCCAAATAATAAAAATATAAAAAGGCAATTGACACCTAATTTTAATATTTTAAAAATGCTTTCTTATTGAGTTCCCCTTACCCCTGCAGAAATTTTTTAACTGGGGAAAATATAAGAAATGACTGCTTTTAGACATTGGCAGCACAAAACTGTGCTTTCTAAAAGAGGGCATACAAAAACGATGAGCCTTACAATAAATCCCCAGCTTTCTGCCTAGAGGGACTTTCCAAGCTGGGGTACAAGGAGGTACAAGAGCTGAGCAGGCCATCCATGGAGTTCAAAGGCAAGACAAGTGCCTACCTGTATAGAGCAGTAGCTTCTACATCTGACTTCTCTTCTGCATTTCAAATCCCATTGCCTTGAGGCCCTTACGTTTTCTGGATTACTGATGTTTCTTCCCTAATCTTCTTCTTCCTTTCATTTTCACACCTAAAAATCTGTCCTTGAAATTTATACCAGACTGCTTTTCCTAAAAAATAAATTTAGTTGCAATTCTTCCAATTAAACGTATTCAGTGACTCCCTCTACCTTTGGGATTAATCGAAAATATTAGCACAGAACATAATTTTAGTGACCTCGGTTCCATTAATTTTCACCCCCACCTATCTACTCTGCCTTACTTTTCTACCCCCACAATATCTGACACTCCATTCCTACTGGTAGTTGCCTAAATAGGGCATTCTTCCACAAGTTCATGGCCAGTTTATGGCACACAAGGACCATGAAACATCCCACAGGACCCCGTACTTACAAGGGTTCTGCACTTGGTTTAGGGTTCTGCTGTCAGCATCTTGAAATTCTTAATAATTTTTTAGTAAGATGATTTTACTGGGCGCCACAAATTATGTAGCCAGTCTTTTCTAGCTTTATATCTGCTATTCTCTTTGATTGGGATTAACACACACACACACACATACCACTAGTACTGTGGAGAATGGGGTGATAAACTATAAGTGAAATGTAAAAAGCACTTGGATTTGAGTTTTGGCCCTATCAGATTTTAGGTCTTAACCTCTCTTAATTTGTTTCATTACCTGTAGGGGATTAAAATATCTTTTCTGCTTACTTTACAGGGCTGATAAAAGGATTGGCTTAGATAAGTATACAAGTTTTTAAACAGTAAAATACAGAGAAGGCTTTTAACTGTATCACCACATTTTAATTGGGTAACTTGTTTTACTTAATAACAACCAATCCCCATTTCTAGGGGGAAATATTATGATGTCAGAGCAAATAATTTTTTATACTCCAACAAAAACTGAGATTTAGATGTTTGATCTTATATAAGATCCTTATATAAAGTAAGTTTTAAGATGGCCTCCAAAGTAACATCTGCCTTTCACTATAACTTGGAGAATACCACAAATGGATCAAAACAATCACAAATTGTTACAGAATATAAAGGGAAAAGTTGAATTTGCAACCTGGTGAGTACACCCTTTCATTTGACCTTCCAGAAATTTCCTCTCAACAAAGTAACTCACGACAGCTTATCCTTCAAAAATTTCCCCAGAAATGGTCTGGGGGAATGACATAATATTCAAAAATACCTTATAAAGATATATATCTAGGGGTTGAAATTCAAATTTAAATAGATAGAGATCTCCTTAAAGCAAGAGTTATTGAATAGTATGGGATTCTTGAAGTGATATGAGTTTTTATAAATAAGATTTTGGTAAGAGGAGACTGGGAGAGAGAAGCTGTTTTTGGAATGCCGAAATCAGGATAGGTGCTTTCAAATACATTTTCATTAATCTTATCTTAGCATTTAATTTGAAAAATCTTAAAGGAAATAAACTTGGAAAAATAGGATATGAAAAGTAGAATTATTCTATTTTACTGGAGAAAGATGACTACAGATGCAAAAATCTTCAACAAAATACTAGCAGATTGAATTCAGTAGCATATTAACAGGATTACACATCCCGACTAAGTGGGGTTTATCCCAAGAAAGCAATATAATATGCCACATTAATAGAATGGAGGAGGGACTTCTCTGGCAGTCCAGTGGTTAAGACTCTGTGCTTCCGCTGCAGGGAGCACAGGTTCGATCCCTGGTCAGGGAACTAAGATCCCGCATGCCATGCACTGCAGTCAAAAAAAAAAAAAAAAGAATGGAGGAAAAAACACATGATCATTTCAATTCATGCAGAAAAAAAGTTTGACAAAATCTAACCCCATATAATGATAAAAGCAAACAAACTAGGAATAGAAGGAAACTTCCTCAACATGATAAAAGGCATTTGTGAAAGATTATAAGTAATATTATACTCAATGATGACTGAAAGTTTTCCCCCTAAAATCAAGAAAAAAACAAGAATACTACTTTTGCTACTTCTAGTCAATGTTGTGCTGAAAGTTCTAGCCAGATCAATTGGGGGGGGGGGGGGGGGAAGAGAAAGAAAACAGGAGCAATAGGTATCTAAATCAGAAAGGGAGAAATAAAAGTATCTCTGTTGTCAGATAACATGACTTTATATGCAGCAAGTCCTAAAGACTCCACAAAAAAAGTTATTAGATCTAATCAAATTCAGCAAAGTGGCAGAATATAAGATTGACACTGAATATCCAATTATATTCTATACACTAGCAATGAACAATCTGAAAATGAAATTAAGAAAGCAATTCCATTTATAACAGCATCAAAAAGAATGAAATACTTAAAAACAATTTACCAAGGAATTGAAAGACTTATACACTGAAAACTACAAAACATTGCTGAAGGAAATTAAAGAAAACCTAAATAAATGGAAAGACAGCCCATATTCATGGATTAGAGGACTTAATACTGTTAAGGTAGTAATAGTATCCAAGGTGATCAACAGATTGAATATAATCCCAATCAAATTCACAACAGCCTTTTTTACAGATATGGAAGAGTTCATCTTAAAATTTATATGGAATTTCAAAAGATTCCAAATAGCAAAAACAATCTCGAAAAAGTAAGGCAGGAGTATGTTGATAATGGAGGAGGCGATGCACATGTTGGGGCCAGGGGTGTATGGCATTATCTCTGTACCTTCCTCTAAATTTTTCTGTGAACCTAAAACTGCTCTTTTAAAAAATCTTTAAAAATAGAAAAGCAGGACTTCCTAGGTGGCACAGTGGGTAAGAATCTGCCTGCCAATTCAGGGGACACAGGTTCAAGCCCTGCCCCAGGAAGATACCACATGCCACGGAGCAACTAAGCCCGTGATCCACAACTATTAAGCCTGCGCTCTAGAGCCCGTGAGCCACAACTATTGAGCCCATGTGCCGCAACTACTGAAGCCCATGTGCCTAGAGCCCATGCTCTGCAACAAGAAAGGCCACTACAATGAGAAGCCCACGCACCACAACAAAGAGTAGCCCCTGCTCACTGCAACTAGAGAAAGCCCGGGTGCAGCAACAAAGACCCAACACAGCCAATAAAATAAATAAGTAAATAAATAAATAAATAAATTTATTAAAAAAAAGAAAAGAAAAGCAAAATTTAAGGACTCAAACTTTCTGATTGTCAAAACTTACTAAAAGGTACAGTAATCAAAACAGTGTAGGGACTTCCTGGGTGGCACAGTGGTTAAGAATCCACCTGTCTACTTCAGATTTTTAAATCATTATATCCTCAAAACAAACCTGTGAGATTCTTAGCACATATCCTTACTTTACAGATAAAGCAGTTGTCGCAAAAAAAAAAAAAGAATCCGCCAGTCAATGCAGGGGACACAGTTTCGATCCCTGGGCCAGGAAGATCCCACATGCTGCAGAGCAACTAAGCTCATGCACTGCAACTACTGAGCCTACACTCTAGAGCCCACGTGCTACAACTACTGAAGCCCATGTGCCTAGAGCCCCAAGCTATGCAACAAGAGAAGCCACTGCAGTTAGAAGCCCACCACAAGGAAGAGGAGCCCCCACTCACCACAACTAGAGAAAGCTTCCGAGCAGCAATGAAGACCCAATACAGCCAAAAATTAATTAATTAATTAATTAAATAAAATGTAAAAACAGTGGAATTACTATCTCTTAAAAATAAAAATAAAAAACCACTTAGGAGAAAATATAGGGTAAGTCTTCATGGCCTTGAATTTAGAAATAAATTCTTAATATGTCAACAAAAGTATAAGCAGCATCAACAAATAATACGTAAATTGGACTTCATCGAAATTTAAAACTTTAATATATTAGAAGACACTATCAAATAAGTGAACAGACAACATACAGAATAGGAGAAAACACTTGCAAATCCCATATCTCTTAAGGGTCTAATATTTAGAATAAAAAGACAACCCAGTTGAAAAAATGAACTAAGACTTAAATAGACATTTCTCCAAAGAATGGCCAACAAGCACATGAAAAGATAACTCGGCATT
Source organism: Hippopotamus amphibius kiboko (assembly GCF_030028045.1). Lineage (NCBI taxonomy): Eukaryota > Metazoa > Chordata > Mammalia > Artiodactyla > Hippopotamidae > Hippopotamus > Hippopotamus amphibius. The sequence continues at coordinate 84,334,680 of NC_080198.1, forward strand.
ATTAGTCTTTATGAAATGCAAATAAAAACTGCATTTCATACTCATCTGTACATCTATAGTTTTTTAAAAAGGAAAATAAGTGTTGGTGAAGATATATAGAAATTAGAACCCTCATATATTGCTGGTGGAAATGTAAAACAGTACAGCCACTAGGGGAAATGGTTGGCAGTTCTTCAAAAAGTTAAACATAATATTACTACATGACCTACTAATTCCACTCCTTAGTATAAGCCCAAAGAATTGAATGCAAGTATTCAAACCAAAACTTGTATGTGAATGTTCATGGCAGCACTATTCATATTTGGCAAAAGGTGGAAACAACCCAAATGTCTATCAACTGATGAATAGATGAACAAAATGTGGTGGAATATTATTCAGTGGAATATTATTCAGCCATAAAAGTAAATGAAGAGCTGAACTTGCTACAACATGGATGAACCTTGAAAACATTATGCTTAGTGAAAGAAGCCAGACAAGTTTATATACTGTATGATTCCATTTACATGAAATTCCCAGGACAGATAAATCCATAGAGACAGAAGACAGATTGTTTCCAGAGACCGGTGTAGGGAGGTTTGGGGAGTGACTGTTTAGTGGATATAGGGGTTTTCTTTATGGGTGATGAAAATGTTTTTGCACAACATTGTGAAGTAATAAATGCCGATGAATTGCACACTTTCTTTTAGTAAATTTTTTGTTTTGTTAGTTTTACTTCAATTTTTAAAAATTGAGGGAAGAGGATTCTACAACAGTAACACAAGGGGAACTATTTAAACTTTTCTGAGGAGGGAGGTGATAGGACCTGACTTCTAGGAAAATAGTTTTTGCCAGAGTGTGAAAGGTTTGTTGGATATTTCAACCACAGGCAGTGAGCAGCCTTTTATAATATTGTTTATAATCATGAAAGTGGTTCTGCGTTTGTGGAGCTGGCAGAATGGAATTAAGAGTAAGGGTGAAACTTCCCAATATATTCCTTTTCATATAATTTTGACTTTTGAAAATCATTCATTTAAACAAATATCTAAGTTTATACTTATCCTTCTGCCAAATACTATATGGGATAGCCTAAAATTCTAGTTGAAGAATCAGAGTAGTTCACAAAATGTTCAATGATAACAGAGGGGCGAAGATAAAAATCAGAAAGCAGTGAAGAGTCAAAAGAGAGTGAATGAATGACTTATCTATTCCAAAATTAAAAATAAAATTATATTGGATAAACTGAGCTTTATGAAAATATTCACTATATGGCCCTTCTTTATCCACTGTGCCTCAGGTCTCTGAAAATTTTACCTTAGACTAGTGTTAATCTCCAAATCTTTTACCTTCTCACCTCTTTTATGTCAACCTTTCTTCTGTTACCTAGGTTGATTCTAATCTCTTGTCATAGTGTGGCAATGAGTAAACATAAACTTGTATTATTCAAAAATGCACAGCTAGAACAAATTTCCCAAGGTGAGCTTGCTGTAATCTTGATAGATTCCCCAACTGCACTTCATCTAACAATTGAACCTTTTTTTCCTGGCCACAACAATGTAAAAAATATCTGTTTAAGCTATCAAAATTTGTGATGTTTTCCAAATGACAGGTAAGAAGTACCATCAAAGTGTAGTTTTGAATTGTGTTTTTCTTGTTGTGTTTAAATTGTCTTTTTTTTTCATATTTTAAAGGCCGTTTGTTAAGATTGATTTCCATATTATCTGTCATATCCTTTCACTGCCTTTCTAATTGATTTGATTGTTCTCTTCCTCAATACCTATGGGATTTTTACACATGAAGGACATTAACCCTTTGTCTCTGACATAAGTTGCAAATATTTTTTCCAAGTTTACCATTTGTTTTTTTACCTTTGCTGTGCGTGTTTCCTGCCATGCCCCTCAAAAATGATTTTTATGTAGTAGAGTTTATCTTTTTTTTCATTTCATAGATCCTGATTTTGAAGTCACAGTTAGAAAGGCTTTTTATGTAAGATAAATTTGCTTGTTTTCTCTGAGTACTTAGATGGCTTTATAAGCATATTTTATGAATATTTTATATATTGTAACTGTGGGTCCACTTGGAATTTATCCTCACTGTAAGATACAGATCCAAGTTTGTCATAGTCTAGGTAAGTCCCCAGTTGTGCCCCACTTTCTTTCCTAAAAGTCAAACTTTATCCCAGCTATTAAATAGGCTGAATAAATCTCCACATCTGTTTGCATCTGTTTCTGAGCTTTCTCTTTTATTACACTGGTCTGTCTACAGGTGGCTCCAGTACGGCCCAATTCTAAATATTGAGGTGTTACATTATGTATTAATACCTGATAAGGTTAGCCTCATGTTAATACTTTTCCTTTCCAGAGTTTTCCTGGCTGTTATTGTTGTTTTTTAATTTTTCCCTTGTGAACTTTAGAATCAACTTGTTTAGTTCCACAAAACAATATATTAATATTTTAATTGGAATTACATTAGATTTGTAAATTAACTTAGACAGAATGATGTCTTTATGATGTTGAATCATACTAGCCACACACATTTTGTGGCTTCTCAAAGGTTCAAATGTTCTCTTATTTTTTTCAGAAACATATTAAAGTTTCCCTCTCATGTGTTTTTTCCATTTCAAATTAAGTTTTTTCCTACATATTTTGTCTCTTGTGGCTACTGTAAATGAGGTTTTCTCCATCTTCAGAGTCTAATTGCTCGCTAATGAACACATGAAAACAGTTTATTACCACCTTATCCTGTTGTACATAGTGATTTTCTAGTTTTTGTCTCCATTTATATGGAAATTTTTCTTATTTACTAAAGCCTGGACTTATTTAGAGTAGCAATTAAATTCCAACACAATTTATCTTCCAGAAGACATTCTGACATGTTGTATATTTTCCCTCCATCTTCCAATCTAGCCACACTGGTTCACTCACTTTTTCTAACCACACCGCACACTTTTATGTTAATGTGGTTCGAGTCTTTTTTCCTTGTTTCCATTCCAGCCACCTAATAGTCAAATTTAATTATTAACATTGCCTCCATAAACCTCACTCTTTTATTTATCTAGAAATCATAGGTCCCTTCTCTGTTTTGCTATAGCATGTTGCATAGTTCTAGTCCATATCAGTGCGCCTTTATATTTTGGATGAATGCCTAGAGTACAATAAATATTGTTTGGAGTACATAGAATAGAGAGATAGGTAGTTAGATAAGAGAGAGGCAAATACATATCAGACATTTCAGACATTTCTGGACTTTAATGTTTCATAGGCTAATAACATTTCAAAGAAATAAATTGAGAACAACTATGAAGGTGATAGATTTTATTCTTCCGAAGTAGTATATTTAAATACTCTGTAATGGTCTATATGGGAAAAGAATCTAAAATAAAAAAGAATGGATATATGTACATGTATAACAGATTCACTTTGCTGTACACCTGAAACTAACACAACATTGTGAATAAACTATACTCCAATAAAAATTTTAAAAATAAAAAATATAAAAATAAAATTCCAAACAAAATGGAAAAACAAAAAACAAAAAAACACCATAGGGAATTCCCTGGAGGTCCAGTGGTTAGGAGTCTGTGCTCACTGCTGTGGGTTCAGTCCCTGGTCAAGGAACTAATATCCCATAAGCTGCGCCACACAACCAAAATAAATAAATGACAATTTTAAAAAATAAATAAAAACATCATAAAACTCCAGTCTTGAAAGGACCTATTAACCCCAAATTAGTAAGAAGGACATGAATCTTAGACTAATGCATAGACCTTTAAATTGGATAAACTGGAGAGGAGAATGGCTGCAGCAGAGTTTTGAATCTTCTCACTTTTCCTCCAGGAGCAATAAGAAGACAACATCAGCTGCACAAAAAGTACACACTGCATTCTCAGCAAAATGAATGACACAGAAATTCCAAATTACACTGAGGTGTGGTCAAAACATCAGAGACGTGAAGGACCTACCCACGAAGCAATGTTGGTGCAGTCGTAGTGTGGAGAAGAATGGGGCGCAAAGGGCCCTGGCAGTGGCTCATCTCAGACACTGACAGCAACATGTACTCTTAGAAAGTGAGGTCTTGCCCTGACAGGGAATGCCATGAGCAGGCCTGAGGTGGAATAGGGGGCACTGACTGGAGAAGGCAGTGGGGAAAAGAGCACAGAAGGGGCCCAGCAAGGACTGAGGTGACTAAACTGAGAGGACACCACTTTTTAAGAGAAAGAGTTATGTGGAAGGCAGATGCCAGGTTCTCATTAATAATAGCCAGGGAAGCTCAATGCTGGCAGTAGTCCTACTCTTATGAGAGCTAAAGAAGGTGGAGCATCGCAGTGTAACCATGTTTTTGCAGAAATAGTCCAACACTGAAGCATCAGAAGAGAGAGAATTTGAGCAGAGAAGTCTGGCAAATTACCCTGAATCCTCCCCTCACTCTGTAGGAATCTTGCTAATGGCTAGTCTGGAAACACCAGCATATTCAAACATGTGTAAGCACAACCTCCAGACAATTTAAAAAAACAAAAACAAAAACACTAAGAAAAAGTGTGAAAGAAAATTACCCCAAAAAATGTTGTCACAAAGCAAGTGAAAGTTATCACTCAAAATTCCTGCATCAATGGGGAGGAAACACCTTGACTTTGACTATTAAATTGACTAAGAACTGAACAAGAGAAAAAGAAGACTAAGATTTTATTGACATGAAAGTGCCTGGCATAGTCAGAAAAAAGTGAATGAACTGGTGAGGCTACTATAAGATGGAGGAAATTAATCATACACAGTGCCAGAAAATCTTCTGGAAGATAAGTCTGAAGAGCTTAGTTGCTACTCTAAAAGAGTCTGAGCTTAACTCAATAAGCAATGAAGGACCATTTAAAGTTTTGAGGTGAGCTGATTCAATCAGCTCAGTGTCATTGGAGGATATCTTTAGTTCTTTGAGTGAAGACAGATTGTAGAAGAGAGTGGACATTAGAAGATCAGTTAGGGAATCACTGTAAAATTTCGACTGATTTATGCATTCGTCACGTATTTATTGCATGTCTGTGATGTGCCAGGCACTGCCTCAGGGTTGTGGAAGTCACACCGAGTCCCTGCCCTCGGGTAGCTTACATTCTAGCAAAGTGAGACCATTAGCACAACAAATACACGCATACCATGTCAGGTGATTATATATACTATGAGGAAAAATACAGCCAGGCTAGGCAGCCACAGAAGACCCCTCAGATGAGGTGCCACTTGAGCTGAGACTTGAATGACGTGAACAAGTGAGCCCTGAGCCTAACTCTGAGAAGTGCTAGGACTTTGGCAGAAGTCAGAAACTAGGAGTGGGTGCAAAACCAAACCAGCCGGGGACTCTCTGTTACTTGAGATAGCACTTAAACACATATTGGTACAAACAGGACCAAAATGACAAGTCCTGGATGTGGACAGGTTAACTGTAGCAAGACACTAAGAAAGCAGAGGCTAGGAGACTGAACAACTGGGAAAACCTCAGTTACACCCAGGCAGACTTTTTCTTACAACACACTTGATTCACCTTTGCCTGATAAACATAAAGCTAAGAATTTTGTTCCCGGCAGTGAGCAGTCTGTTTTTTCACCACACATTAATAATAAGCCCAATTGCAGTAAAGAAACACACACACACACACACACACACACACACGAAGGGGGATGCTTTGGCAGCAAATGCCATAGGGGGAAAAGAGCCAGCATGCTGTTGTAGGAACATGCTGCTACAGCCCTTCTCAGCTTAAAAGGGATTCTTAAGCAGAGATGACCCTTTTAAAAATAATCTTCCCTCGTATGTTCCTCATAAAATGGTGCAGCTACTCTGGAAAATAGTTTGGCAGTTTCTTTAAAAACTAAACATGAACTTATCATACAACCCTGCAATTGCACCCTTGGGCATTTATCCCAGAAAAATAAACACTCATGCCCACACAGAAGTTGTTAATAGCAGTTTTATTTGTAACAGTTAAAAAGCAGAAACAAAATTTCCCTCAATAGATGAATGATTAAACAAATTATGACACAGCCATATCAGGCCGTATCTTTTGCTGGAATACTCAGCAATAAAATGACACAGACTAGGGACTTCCCTGGTGGTGCAGTGGTTAAGAATCATCCTTCCAAGGCAGGGGACATGGGTTTGAGCCCTGCTCCAGGAAGATCCCACATGCCGTGGAGCAACTAAGCCTGAGCACCACAACTACTGAGCCTGCGCTCTAGAGCCCACAAGCCGCAACTACTGAGCCCATGTGCTGCAACTACTGAAGCGCACATGCCTGGTGCCCGTGCTCTGCAACAAGAGAAGCCACCACAATGAGAAGCCACACACAAAGAGTAGCCCCCACTCACTGCAGCTAGAGAAAGCCCAAGCACAGCAACGAAGACCCAATGCAGCTAAATATAAAAAATAAATGTAATTAATTAAAAAACATGACACAGACTGTTGGTGCATACAACAGCTTAGATGGGACTCAAGGGCATTATGCTGAGTGAAAAATCCATCTCAGAAGGTCAGTACTATGTGATTCCATTTATGAGAGTGAGTCAAAAATTATCCGCACTCTGCCTATAGAATTTATTTTAATTAACTTTTAGAAAAGACAGATACATCATTTTTTGACATAATCTTGCTTTTCAATACATTTTGCCCATCTGTCAACAAGCTTTTGTATTCCCTCATTAAAAAATGTTTTAGACTGAGCTGTGAGCCACGAATGCACTGCAGTCTTCACTTCTTCATCAGAAGTGAATCTTTGTCCTCGTAGCAAGATCAGGACTGTAGGGAGGATGCTTTAACACCTCAAGAATAAGTTTTTGCAGTGTCAACAGTGTGGGCAGAAGTGTGTGGACGTGCATTGTCACACAAGATCACAACGCCCTTGGATATCAGTCCTCTGCGTTAATCCAAAGTTTAGACTTCAGCACAAAGTTTTCAAAACTTAAGTCTGTCGTGGATTATTTCATAGGCAGAGCCGTGGCTTATTTGCAAATGATTTGCCATATAATCCACTGTCACTTGTCTATTCAACAGAATCATTTCACATGTACGCTCAATGTTGTCATCAGCCATGGACATGGACGGGTGTCCAGCTCCTTTTTTTTTTTTTTTACCTTAATTAATCTTTTTTCTTTAAGAACTTTTATTGACATACAATTGACATACAATAAACTGCATATATCCAAAGTGTACAATTTGATTTTTTTTTCTTATTAGTAATGTATATATGGCAATCCCAATCTCCCAATTCATCCCCCCCAACCCCCCCACTTTCCCCACTTGGTGTCCATATGTTTGTTCTCCACATCTGTGTCTCTGTTTCTGCCTTGCAAACCAGTTGATTTGTACCATTTTTCTGTATTCTGCATATATGTGTTAATATACGATATTTGTTTTTCTCTTTCTGACCCGGCTCCTTCTTGATGGCTAACATTTGTGTGACTTTCCTTGAACTTCTCTATCCATTCATACACACTTCTTCACGACAAAACACTTTCTCCATACTGCATACAAAGTCTTCGATAAATAGGAGCACCAGGTACACCCTCAGACCACAAAAAACGAATCACTGCACGCTGCTCTTCTTTTCTGCAGATCAGAAGTGGGGCATCCATTTTTGCTCGCACCGCAGTTACAAATGAACTGATGTAACACATTCACACCTGCACAGCAGTGACTGGGGAGACAGTAGCCTCGAATGGAAAGTGTTGATAAGTCAGTGTGGCCAACAGAAGTTTTAATACAACGGGAGTGCGGATAATTTTTGGCTCACCCTCATATATAACATTCTATAAATAACAAACCTGTAGAAATAGAAAACAGATGAGTGGTTGCCAAGTGTTACGGATGCAGGGGAAGAACAGGAGAGTATGACTGTAAAGGCACCAGGGAGAGCTTTGTGATGATGGAATAGCTCTATATTTTGATTGCAGTGGTGATTATACAAATCTTCACATGTGGTCAAATGACATGAAACTACACAACACATTGTTACTAATGTCAGATTCCTGGTATTGATACTGTGCTATAATTCTGTCAATAGGTAACCATGGGGGGAAACTGGATGAAGGGTGCATGAGGCTCATCTGTTTTTGCAACTTTCTCTGAATCTATAATTATTTCAGCATAAAAAAATTTTAAGACTTTTAAAACCCTACTGAGGGTCTCTGGATCTAAGAAAAAAATATTTTCCACTTATTTCTGATCAGAGGAATTCTGATCAGAGTTGATTTTAATAAACACTAGTTTGCAAACTGGTCCCTGTACATGGAGGGGAAAGAGAGGCCAAAAAAAGAGTCAGGTCACTCCAGATTGGTAGATGGGAGTTTTTATAAGCAAGGGAACTTACTTCAGGGGCTTGTCTCGGGCATCCACAAGATGAGTAAATCTCTGCACCCACCTGCCAGAATCTTAAAAAATGGTATAGAGACCTTAACTGGGTTCAGTCACATACACAGTCCAGAGGAGCTCAACAACACCTTACTCTCGTCCTTGGAGTAAGCCCCACTGTGGGAATGTGGGAATGTGGGAATGTGGGATGGAGTGTGCGTCGCAAGGACAGGGGAGGGGGAGGAGGCTCTGAATGCCCCAGTTCAGCTTGAGGGACAACTGGCAGTCACATCCTCTCAACGATTACCTCCTCCAACACTAAAACGTAAACAGTAAAACAAAATGGTGTAGAATTTTAAATATACTCTAGAATAGCATAGATTTCAATCAGACATCATCTCTAACATAGACGTCTATGGCTTCCGAAAAAGATGGAGTCTGACCTTTTAATGGGCCCTGATTCAGGACAACTCAGGTCAATTTGGCTTTTGTCTAAACTGTCTGAGCAACTGCCTCATTCTTTTTATTCTTCTAGGTCAAAAAGGATCGGTAAGGTTTGCATTTCTGATCATTAAAGCTCAGACTAGTCCACATAGGCTAGCAGGAGCAATTTAGCTGTCTATATTGTCACTGTTAGCTGCTTCTTTTGAGTTGTTGGTAGTTGTAGAATGATCCTTGCTGTTTATTTCTCAACGAAAGGAAGTTGTCCCACTGTCATATATATTACTCATGGTTTGGGGCTGTTTGACATTTGGTTGTATTTAAAAGATATTTCACTGGACTAGTTCACTCTCGAAGCCTTATTCATGACATGCAACTCAAATGCCATTGTCTCCATCAAGTTGTCCCTGATCTTGCTCCCCACCCCATGCCCATTAGAATGCATTGATTTCCTTCCACATGCCTACAACACATGACTCTCAGCCCGCAGGTCATTTTGCCATGGATTATAGAATCTAATAATATCTGTGCTTCCACTGAATTTTAAGTTTTTGATTACAGCAGCCTAATCTCAACGTATCTACCATAGTTCTTATCACAAAAAAGTAGTAAAGAAATCTTGATTGAATTTAATTTATACAAATTATATGATAAATTTCTCCTGCTGAGAATTCAGGATCTGGGATTTGAGGGGTTCTCAACTGGCAAAATTAGGAAAGAAAATAAAACCTGCATTTCTAAGCTGCAAGCAAGGAAACTGGGTAATTTAGTTACAAAACTGTAAAGCAAGCATCTCCCATGTTCTTAGGGAAAAAGTAACTTGGACAAAATTTTAATTTGAATGCAGATATTCCAGACTGAGATCAGTGCATGATAAGCATTTAGCATGGTGCTAGGCACAGAGTTAGCACTCAATAAATGTTACCTACCACCTATTTCATCAATTTTAAGATGTACCGTTTAAAATTAATTTGTATTGGAGTAGAGTTGATTTAAAATGTTGTATTAGTTTCTGCTATACAGCAAAGTGAATCAGTTTATATGTATATATGTATATATATATCCACTCTTTTTTAGATTCTATCACCATATAGTTCATTACAGAGTATTGAGTAGAGTTCCCTGTGCTATATAGAAGGTTCTTATTAGCTATCTATCTTATATATACTAGTGTGTATATGTCAATCCCAATCTCCCAGTTTACCACCCCCTTTTTCCCCCTTGGTAACCATAAGTTTGTTTTCTACATCTGTGACTCTATTTCTGTTTTGTAAATAAGTTCATTTGTACCATTTTTTTTAGATTCCACATATAAACAATATCATATGATATTTGTCTTTCTGTCTGACTGACTTCACTCAGTATGACAATCTCTAGGTCCATCCATGTCGCTGCAAATGGCATTATTTTGTTCTTTTTTATGGCTGAGAAATAGTCCATTATATATATATACCACATAAAATGTACTTTTTTTTTCCATTTTAACCTGTAGAACCAGGATGCACCCTGCAATCCACAGTATCTTATAATCTCTGTCAGCCAGAGGCAGTCTTGGTGTAGGTGTTTAAAAATCTTTCCTTCATACCATTTGGAAAGAGCAAAAAGGCACCAACAGCAAAGTGTCTTAGGTTCAGTAAAATATGGATATTTTAATTGTGCATGGTTACAACCTATACTAGTACTTGGTACCTAGTAGGTGTGAATATGTGTTGAATAATAACTAGTATGATAACCTTTGGTTATGATGTAAATTTTAAGGTACTTTATAAATTGGAAATGTGCATGTAAGACAAGAGCTCCCTTCATTTGGTGATGTCTATACAGGTCAGTAGAATGTTACCCTTGTTCTATCTCATATTCAGACATTACCACTATCAATTATTTCAGGAAAGTTGTAAATGAGAAAGGCATTTTGCAAAATGCCACAAAGGCATTATGTGGTATTTTGCAAGTACATTCATTGGAGGGGCAAATACCTAAGTGCCACTGCAGACTGGTGCTCGTTGCCCTTCTCAGCACAGCTGATCTTGAGCCGTTTCCTAATTTCTTGTTAGGAAATGTTTTCCCTGAATTATTCATTACCAAAAGCAGTGCAGGTAACTTCATCTTAAAAAGCAATGTGAATTTCTTGGTTGCAGTAATGAAATAGACAAGACTTAAGTGAGATTTTAAAAGAATAGTGATAGAATAAAGGAATAAAAGTATCAGAAGGTTCCCCACCCCCCACCCCCCAAACCCAGTAGGGTATATTTATTTCCCAGGTTCTTTTTTTTTTTTTTGTCTTTTTTGAGTCCTAACCACTGGATAGCCAGGGAACTCCCTCACTGAGGCTTTTTAGAAATGACACAAAGAGAATTTTCTGTTTCATTTTCCAGAATGTAAGAGAATTGAGAAATCAATATATAAATATATACACAGAAAAAAAATCTTCCTCTGCAATTCATCCCTTCTACTTGACTAATGTCACTAACCATCATCCCATTACCCAGGCATTTAATCTTTCTCACCCTACAAGTCTAACCAGCCACTAAATTCTGGACATTCTGCCTGTGCAATATCACTGTCCTTCTCCATATTTCCACAGCGACTGCCAGTTTGAATTCTGGCTTTCCTTATCTGGCCCCAGTTATAACTGCCTTCCAGATCATTTTCTCTATTCCAGTCTCTCCTGTTCTGAGGCATTCCAAGCTGATAGAAACTGATTACCAATTTCACGCTCAGAAACCTTCAGAAGCTCCTTTTGCCACATCAATGGCTAACAGACATCTCAAATTCAATATGTCCAAAACTGTGGCCTTGGTCTTCTCCTCCAAACTCTCATTTCCTGTAATCTTTCCATATCAATCAGTGGTGGACATTCCAAAATCAACATGTTCAGCTGGCAGCTCCTGTTTTATGCTGCAAAACTCACTGCTGCCATAGTTTTCCCTGTCCTTCCAGTTAATTGGGGCAAAAATCTTGAAGTCTTTTTGACACCTCTTATTTGCACAATTAACATCCCATCCATCAAGAAAAAAAAAATCTGTTAGCTCTAATATTAAAATAGATATCCAGAATCCAGCTACTTCTCCATGCCTCCGTTGATAGCTGGCCTGAGCCACTATCGACTTCTCCTTCCATCGCTGCAGTAGCCCCTACCTTGTCTCCCACCTTCTACCCTTGGCACTCAAAAGTCTGCTATTCTCATCACAGGGCAGGTCCTTTAAAAAATATAAAACAGATTTGTTACCCCTTTGTCCAAAACCCAGCAATAGCACTATTTCCTATAATTTCCTATAATGGTCGACAAGGCCTCACATGATCTGCCCTCCGCCTCACCTTTCTGACTTCATCACCTGCCACTCTCCTCTTGCTCCCCCTGCAGCCATGCTGGCCTCCTTGCTGAGTTCTCCAAACAAGCCCAACATGCTCCCACCTTAAGGTCTTTGGATAGTCTATTCTCTGCATGGACTACTTTCCCCCCAGATATTTACCTGACTGTTTCGCTTACATCCTTCATATTTTTGTTTAAATTTCACCTTCTCAATGAATAAATATCCTTTTTAGAATCAAACCCTCTCTACTGCCCAGTACACTTGAGTCTCCTTACCATGTTCTACCTCTACTTTTTCACGGTGGCACTCACCACCTTCTAACATACTATACAACTTTCTCATTTCTTGTTTGTATTGTCTTTCTCCCTCTGCTACAATAGAAGCTGCACAGATACAGGAATCTTTGTCAATTTTGTTCAAGGATTACACTAAGCACTTACTACTTTTCTGAACATATTGTGATTACTAAATATTTTTTAAAGAACTTAATCAGTTAAATGCCAACCATTTAAGAATGGACATTCTGGACATGGTGAGAAAACATCCACACAAGTTCTAACCTCTTTTCCTGTCTTTATCACCTACTTCACTAATTTTCTACACGTCAATGAATAGGATACCCACCTTTAGGTAGTTTTCATGAGAATAAAATACTGCAGAAAAATATACTTCTGTAAAAAGCCTTTTTAACCCTAGCTCATTTGTCCAAATTACGACGCTAAAAAGGGGGACTATTTGAGGTGTCTTTCACAGTCACTTCCAGGGTGGTAGATTGCACAATTCCTAGGTGAAGGTGGAATAGCGCCACCTGCTGTCAGCCTGCTGATTTTGATGAAATGACTTCCTTGGGCCTTTCTGTAAGCAGTTTATTCTGTAGTATATTTTAATAGTTGCCTTCCTGAACTTTGTTCAGTTCTGTCTTTCATATTATCACACAATACTTTTTATCTGGCCATATAAATTTTTTATCTTCTTATACTATAAAAAACAAGTTTGTTTTGTAATTACCACCAAAAACGTTTGTCTAACTGATGCTGTGCAGTTAAAACATAGTATAAACAAGCAAATGATTCATTCATGGAAATGTAGAAAATTTCAGATCTCATCTCTGGGAAAATTAAGGAAAGTGTTAAGGTAGTAATTTAATTTTTCTGGTATATTAGTCATTTCACATTGTGAATAAAGAAAATTATCTCCTAGGGAAAATAACCTTCTTGTGTCCAGATTTTCAGAAATGCAAATGTCCCTGTCTTTTTCTCCACAAGTGAGCATTACATTGATCTCTTATCATAGAGTCTATTAAATAAAGGCAAGATTGGTGTATCTGACTCTAAATGTCATAAGTTCATCCAACAAATATTTATTGAGTGCCTACTGTGTGCCAGATTCTGTTATAGGTGAAGGTGATTCAACAGTCCAAAACTGACAAATTCCCTATCTTCAAGGAATTTACATTTCAGTTGTCGGTTGTCCGTTTGTTACTTAGCTGGTTTGGGAAGACTGACAATGCTTGCCCTCCTGGCCACTGATATTTAACTGAGAGGAAACAAACCATAAGCATAAATAAATAAAACAAATAGTATGTTGGATGATGTTATGGGTTGAATTGTGACCCCCTCGAAGTTCATATGTTGAAATCCTAACCCTCAGTACTTCATAATGTGACCATATTTGTAAATAGCATCACTGCAGATGTAGCTAGTTAAGATGAGGTCACAATGGAGCAGGATGGACCCTTAATCCAATATGACACATGTCTTCATAAAAAGGGGAAATTTGGACACAGACATGTACCCAAGTAGAGCACCATGTGAATGTAGCAGAAATCAGAGTGATGCACCTACAAGCCAAGGAACACCCAAGATTGCAAACAAACGGCCAGAAGCTAGGAGAGGGGCATGGAACAGATGCTCTCTTAAAACTCTCAAAAAGAATCGACTCTGCCAACAACTGGATCACAGACTTGTAGTCTCAGATATGTGAAGCAATACATTTCTGTTGTTCTAAGTCCCCCAGTTTTTGCTAATTTGTTGTGGCAACCCTAGGATGCTGAAGGAGGGAATAATGATAGTGTAGAGGTTGCAACTTAAAATACAGTGACCATGCAAGTCACTGACTAAGTGGGTTTGGGAGGGATGGTTCTTTTGGAATGATGAAAAGTGTTTGGAGCTAGTTAAAGGTGGTGGTTGCACAACATTGTGAATATACTAAATGCCATTAAATTTCACACTTTAAAATAGTTAATTTTTTAACCTTTTTTATGAAATACCTAGTGTGCTTTTTACCCATTATTCTTTATCACATTGTCCCTGATGCTCAATGTGCAGATATCACTTATGGCTGTAGCTCTAGCACTCCAGTCACTAGCTTGTCTTTTTTTCAACAGGCAAGGCTTTGTGTTATATTTATTTATTTTCCAGTTTGGACAGATTGGATGTAGTACATCTCTACCATCTTCATCAAAAACATACCAAATATGTACAATTATTGTATTAAAAATACAAAAGCGACACAGAGTCCACTAATGTCTTTCTGAAAGACATATAGGTACAAGTGGTATCAAAAGTGTGAGGAAATCACCAGCTAATTGTACATTCTACACTTGACACCAGAGAGTGAACTGACAGTCTATGTTGTTATCTGTTAATGCTCAGATAACATTTTGCAACTTGTGATCGCGCTAGATTGCTGTCTTTGTGTATGCACGTGAGGTCCACAACCTATATGGTAAAACTGATAAATAATGCACATTACCTTTAAATTTACAAATGCATAATTGACAGTGTGATATATAAACAAGTAACAAATGCTGATACAGAAGAGAATTATGAAATAAAGCACTGACATTGTTTGATACAGTGAAGAAAAAACGCTGAATAAACTTTTAAATTCAACTTTTAAAATTTGAAGCTATTTACATTTATCTACTGGTCAATATGATCAGCTGAATCTAAGGAGAAAAAAATCCAAGACCAGCAGTTCCTCACATTTGAGAACTACTCAGATTGGCAGCCTTCAATTTCTGGAGTCTGTACAAAAATAACACAAAAAAGAGTGGAGGGGTCATTTCAGTCATTAAAGGGTTAATAGCCACTGTGACCAGACAGTTGCCACACAGAGGCCTTCTCTATCCCCATTTTCCATTAAGCCACTTACGGGTTAGTCTTTGCTGACTGCCCCTCATTGCAAATGCTGGCATCTCTAACCAAGTTTTCGGTCTTTTGATACCAGTCACCATCTTGGATAAAGAAGATGGGAACTACTTCCTCAGCGATCCTGAAAAGGAACTTAGGCCTTTTAGTTTTTTGCAGAGCCTACCTGCCATCCCATCCCTGGATGGCAGTGTCCTGGACTCTGTTGTGAGAGAGAAGTAAACTGTCCTGTTTTTCTTTTCCACTTAGAGCAGCATCTAATTCCAACTAATACAATTTGGAATTGTTGCTGGAGATTTAACCCAACTCTTTATAGACAAGGAAACTGAGAATCAGAGACATCCAATGATATAGTCTGTGGGAAGACACTCAGGACCCTTTCTGAAACCTTGAAAATGTTAAAGCATGTGGGCCGAGCGATGGGATTCAGAATGTCCTGCTTGAGCAGTGGAGGAGCTGAGGGTGCGGGGCGTGGAGACTATGGGGGCATAGGCAGAGGACTGGCCCTCTCTGGGGGCGCAGCCCCTTTCTCACTGCATTCCTCGTAATCACCCTGTTTGGCCCTGGAGGATGGCTGGTTAGCCAGAGACGGGTAAGATTCCTCAGGGGAGGAACAACCTAAGACAGGCACCGTCGCAGAGGGGCCAACAGGGGTGGTGCATAGAGCCTTCCTTATATCACCGTGTTTGGCCCTGGAGGATGACTGGTTAGCCAGAGACGGGTAAGATTCCTCAAGGGAGGAACAACCTAAGACAGGCACTGTCGCAGAGGGGCCAACACGGGTGGGGCACAGACCCCTAATATCTGAGAGAGGTCTCCTGCCCCCAGGGCTGTTTTGCTCTCCACCCCAGCTCAAATCCACACCTGCTCAACTGGGACCCAGGAGGCAAACAAAGATCATTGCCCCAGTCATGTGAGGCCTTTGATTGTTTATGGGTGTAACCTGAGAATGTTAGCTGAAGAACTCAATAAAAGCAAGGTGGGATGAGTCAGCAGGGCTCTTGATCCAAGAGGTCTTGAGCCCCGCCCCCCCCCCCCCCACCATCCCACTTTTCTCTTCAGTCTGTGTCTGTGTCTTCTTCAAGCTTGCGGAACCCGTCACTCACCTCGAGTCGCCGAGCTGGTCTCGGCAATAGTCTACATAATTTTGTGTCTATAGCTGTACCTCAATAAATATTCGTTAATCTCCAGAGTTTTAGCCTGTGTACTAGCCACCCATACAAATTCTCAGTTTAGATTTTCTAGGAAAGAAAGCCCTAGAAGGAGGTGGTTACTTCTGTTATGGCTGAACCAGTCTCTCCATAAACTTTTCCCTTTGTTGATCCCCTTCTAGCCTTAGAGAGTAAAAGAAGTCCCGGAAATAGTGCCAGAGGACCAATAACCAATGTAAAGATTTTAAAAATAACTTGACAAGGCAAATTAATCATAATAATAGCTACCATTTATTAAACATGTCTCCGTCCCAGGCTCTGTGCTAAGAGTTTCACTAAGATTTCCTCATATAATCTTCACAACAAACCTATGAAGTATTATTGTTATCCTCATTTTTCATAAAAGGAAATTGAAGCTTCAAGAAATGGATTGACTGGACTTCCCTGGTGGCGCAGTGATTAAGAATCCACCTGCCAATGCAGGGGACACAGGTTCGATCCTTGGTCTGGGAAGATCCCACATGCTGCGGAGCAACTAAGCCCGTGCATCACAACTACTGAGCCCATGCACCACAGCTACTGAAGCCCGCACGCCTAGAGCCACTGCAACGAGAAGCCCGCACACTGCAAGGAAGAGTAGCGCCCCCACTTGCCGCAATTAGAAAAAGCTTACACGCAGCAACAAAGACCCAACGCAGCTAATTAATTAATTAATTTTACAAAATAGTTGGCAATTAAAAAAAAAGAAAGAAATGGGTTGACTTTCCCAAGTGTTCACAATAAGTAAATGGAGCATTACCTAGAACACATTAACCCAAGATTGATTGACACCAAGCACTATGGTCTTAAGTATTGTGAAAACAAACACGAAAGCAGATGTTGGCAAGTCACCACTTGTATATGCCATCGGACTGAAGCCTTTTTCTTTATAACCACACCTTTGCTGCTTGCTAATAGGAAGCTCAGCTTGGGCATGTTACACTCTATAAAATTATTTTCCTTCTGCTACGTAATGAATTTCCTTCTGTCATGTATGTACTCTTAATGCATAGTGTAAGGTGTACATTGTAGAAGATAGTGAAATTTTCCATTTATAAATACAGGAGCAACTATAGCATCTAACTAGAAATCTTTATTTAATTTGCGTATTTGTAGAAATGAGGAATGCATTACCTTATATCCATATTCCTACAGCTTTAATTTCTACTTGTAGAAGAGTTTTTTTTTTTTAGGAAAATGAAGGTTTCTCTCAATGAAGGTTACCTGCTCCCCTCTGTGCCCCATCATGCTTGATTCAGCTCCCTATTACACTCCTTCCTTCATTAGATCTGACTTTTCTACTCATATGACTATTTCCTTCAAGAGACTGACATGACAACATGGACATGTCTTTTGCTGTTATGAATCCTTAATACTTGAGTTAGTTCTTGGCACAAGTAGGTAGATAAATACTGATTGAGTGAATGAATGATCCAATGAAAGAAAATGGCATATTACTGCACAATTCTCTGGATAAAGTCACCTAATGACAAGTTTTAAAATAAAGAGTTTAGGGTAGTTTTATTATTTTAGAATATTGAGTTCAAAATTAATTTAATATATAAGCAAGAAATTGCAGAACACAAAAATTCTCCAAAGTTTTTTTTGCCATAACTAGGCTAGACGTTTTAACTATGTATTTTGAATTAGGCGTGCAAGACATGTTTGTACAAAAGACACCTTTTTTTTTTCATTAGATTTTAAGGGGTTTGATGGTTGTGAATTTTCTTTTCATGATATTCAGATATTCTCCCACATCAAAACCAAGTGAAAATTTCACTGAGCAAATAAATCATTACTTCTTTTACTGCTGTAAATTATACTACTTTTTAACCTTGCAAAAATGCCAGGTGTTGAATGATTTTGATCAAAACTAAACGTGTTAGCTAAGGTAGCTACCAATTGCCTCCTACAGATGGGCGTGTTTAACTTATGAAGGCAAGATGTGAACATGAGTATATATCCTTTCTCCTATTCAGCTCAACAATTATTCATATGATTCCTTGTATATTTTCAGAATGCTAGTCTTCAAGTTATTCTTCCAGGAATGGAATCTCTGAAATGCAATAGAAAGGGCTTTAAAATTGTAAGTGTAGTAATAAGCTATTCAGAGCGATAATACCATTGAGATGATTAGCTATTATATAGCTCCTTGTCTCCAATAATAAAATATGATTTTAAAAGAAATCTTTCTTCCCAGTTGAGTTCTGAAATTTTTTCTCCACTTGCCTATCTCTAGAATAGTATGTCTATAACCCTATCATTAAAAGAAAAGACTAACTACAGCGTGACACAGAATAACTTGAAAAACAAAAGAGACATTTCTACCTTTCATAAATACGTTTCTGTCATCTGAATGTCTCTGAACTCATGAACAAGATCGTGAGACTTCTACATCTATAGCAATTACTTATGTGTTTATTTTTTTTTTCACCATATTTTTCCTGATTTCTACTCACCCTGCTTTTACTCCACTTTTTTTTTTTTTACCTTTTTCTTGTCTTGTAGTAGACTAACTCCTGATACTTCTTCATCTTTGCTTCTGAAATACTCTGTAGCCATGTTGTCTAACAAATACGATGTGAGCCACGTATGTAAGTCTAAAGTTAAAATTGTTAAAATTAATTAGTGCATATATATTATTTCACAGTGTATCCAAAGTGTTATCAATTCAACATGTAATCAGTAACCATTTTACTTTGTTTTATTGTATTAAGACCCGAAATCTTGTGTGTATTTTACACTTACAGGACATCTCAATCTGAACCAGCCACCTGTCAATGCTTAATAGCTCCGTGTGGCTAGTGGTGGCCATATTGGACAATGTAAGTCTAACATTTACTCTCCTTTGTCAGCCTTAGGAAAACTAGGGTAATTTTAAAAATACCTACTTGGAAATGGAACAAAAAAAGAACAATAATTAACTGTCAATAAACATTACAGTTTTCTTAAGCTTGGGTTATCTATTCAGGAGTTATTCTACAGACAAGATCAAAGTCTTCATAACATGCCAATTATTGCACATCAAATCAACAAAATTGTTATGTGTTTCTAAAATCAGGAGTTCTAAATCACTACAGAGAGTGGTGAATGTATTCACTAGAAGATAGGATCTAAGAATTTTTCCCATTTTTAAAATTAACAATCCAGGACTTCCTAGGTGGTGCAGTGGTTAAGAATCCACCTGCCAATGCAGGGGACATGGGTTCTGAGTCCTGCTCCAGGAAGATCCCACATACCTCATAGCGACTAAGCTCGTGTGCCACAAGTATTGAGCCTGTGTGCCACAACTACCAAAGCCTGCATGCCTAGAGCCTGTGCTCCACAACAAGAGAAGCCACCACAATGAGGAGCCTGTACACCACAATGAAGAGTAGCCCTGCTCACCAAACTAGAGAAAGCCTGTGTGCAGCAACGAAGACCCAACACAGCCAATAAATAAATAAATAAATAAATAAATTTATTAAAAATAAAAATAAATAAGTAAAATTAACAATCCAAAGTCCTTCAGTTCACTATGGATAAAAATATGACACTGGCATAAATTGAAGAGAACATGACATCATTTAATAATTTTGACATCATCAGTTTTCTTATGAACATGATAAATCCCCCCAGTGACAGGATTATTCTTTACTCCATGAATGCAGAGTGAATAAAGGACAGAGACTGCTTATCATGCTCTGGATGGCCTCTACCTATAGCCAAACCATTGCATGTGCATGCCTTGACCACATGCAAACTTCTCTAAAACACTCAACTCGTGGCTGGCTAGGAAGATTATAGTTCTACTGCCAACATTCTAATTGGACTAATTTCAATGTAAATATTGGACCTATCTTATCCCCTCATTTTGGCTAGCTTCACAAAAAGAAAAAATAAACTATTGAAATAATTCAGTTCAGTGTTGAAAGAACTTATTTCAAACTGTCAGCACAATTGTTCAAAATGTTCCCCCACATAAATCAGTTTAAAGGAGCCTGTTTAAAAAGTGCCTCAATTGCCAGCAACTTGAAACAAAGAGAAGGATTTTTCTCCTTCCTTTTAGAAGCTATACTTTCAGTGGAGAAAAAT
This sequence comes from Hippopotamus amphibius kiboko, assembly GCF_030028045.1. Classification (NCBI taxonomy): domain Eukaryota; kingdom Metazoa; phylum Chordata; class Mammalia; order Artiodactyla; family Hippopotamidae; genus Hippopotamus; species Hippopotamus amphibius. The sequence goes on from NC_080198.1 coordinate 84,355,154, forward strand.
TATTCACACCATTTCTTTTTAGGTAAGATAGATTTGATTTAGATATAAATAATTTAAAACTTTAAATAATTCTATCATAATTCATTTTTATATCTTTGTTTTCTTTTTCTTTTTTCGGCTTTTGTGTGACATGCATATATGTATGTTTCAGGTGCACAGCATTGTAATTCAACATCTGTATATACTACAAAATGATTACCACCACAAGTCTAGTTGTCATCCTTCACCCTACAGTTGACCCCCCTCACACATTTCACCCACTCACCCCCCAGCCCTCTTCCCTCTGGTAAGCATTAGTGTGTTCTCTGTATTCATGAGTTCCTTTTTGTTTTATTTTGTTTGTTCCTTTGGTGTTTTTTTTTTATAATCCATATATTAGTGAAATCATATAGTATTTGTCTTTCTCCATCTGACTTATTTCACTTAGCATAATATCTTTAAGGTCTGTCTGTGTTATAAATGGCAGGATTTCATTTCTTATGGCTGAATAATATTCCATTATATATGTGTATGTATATATATAGTCTAATTTCATTCTTTTGTGTGTGGCTGTCCAGTTTTCCTAACACCCTTTATTAAAAACACTGTCCTTCTCCATAATATGTTCTTTACTGCTTTGTCATAAATTGTTGTTCTTGTATGTGTGGGTTTATATCTGGGCTTTCAATTTTGTTTCATTGACCTGTGTGACTGTTCATGTGCCAGAATATGTTGTTTTGATTACTATAGCTTTATAGTAATCAGGGAGCATGATACCTCCAAGCTTTGTTCTTCTTTTTCAAGATTCTTTTGGCTATTCAGGATCTTTTGTGGTTTCATACAAATGTTAGAATTATTCACTCTAGTTCTGTGAAATATGCCATTGGAATTTTGATAAAGATTGCATTGAATTTGTAGGTTGCTTTGGATAGTATGGACATTTTAACAATATTGAGTCTTCCAATCCATGACCAGGAAATTTCTTTCTATTTATTTGTGTCTTCTTCAGTTTCTTTCATCAATGTCTTGTAGTTTGCAGAGTACAGGTCTTTTGCCTCCTTGGTTAAATTTATTCCTAGGTATTTTATTCTTTTGATGCAATTGTAAATGGGATTTTAAAAAATTTCTTTTTCTGATAGTTTGTTTTTCCTGTATAGAAATGCCGTAGATTTCTGTATATATATTTTGTATCCTTTGACTTTACAGAATTCATTTATTATTTCTAAAGGCTTTTTGGTGGAGTCTTTAGGGTTTCTAGATATAGTGTCATGTCATCTACAAATAGTAACAATTTTATTTCTTCCTTTCTGATTTGGATGCCCTTTGTTTCTTTTTCTTGCCTAATTGTTCTGACTAGGACTTCCAATACTACGTTAAATAAAAGTGGTAAGAGTGGGCATCTATGTCGTGTTCCTTACCTTAGAGGAAAAGCTTTGAGCTTTTTCATCATTGATTATGATGTTAGCTATAGGTTTGTCATATATGACTTCATTGTGTTGAGTTACTGTCCCTCTAAATCCATTTTGTTGAGAGTTTTTGGATAAATGGATGTTGAATTTTGTCAAATATGTTTTCTGCATCTATTGAAATGATCATACAGCTTTCATACTTTGTTAATGTGATGTATCACATTGATTGATTTGCAGATATTGAACCATCCTTGCACCCCTGGAATAAATCTCCCTTAAGTATGGTGTATGATCCCTTTATTATATTGTTAGTTTTGGTTTGCTAATATTTCGTTGGGGATTTTTGCATCTGTGTTTATCAGAGATGTTGGTCTGTAATTTTCTTTTTTGTGTTACCCTTGCCTAGTTTTGATATTAGGGTAAAGGTGGCTTCATAAAATGAGTTAGGAAGTGTCCTCTCCTCTTCAATTTTTTGTAAGTTTGAGAAGGATAGGTATTAACTCTTCCTTAAATGTTTGGTAGAATTCCCCTGTGAAGCCTACCTGTGCTGGACTTTGTTTGTTGGGAGATTTTTGATTACTGTTTCAATCTCCTTGCTAGTAACCAATCTATTCAGATTTTCTATTTCTTCATGAGTCACACTTGGAAGAGTGTATGTTTCTAGGAATTAATCTATTTCTTCTAGGTTGTCCAATTTGTTGGTGTATAAGTGTTCATAGTAGTCGCTTATGATCCTTTGTATTTCTGTGGTGTCAGTTTTAACTTCTCCCCTTTCACCTCTCATTTTATTTGCATTCTGTCTCTTGGTTAGTTTAGATAAATATCGGTCAATTTTGTTCGCCTTTTCAAAGAACCAGCTCTTAGTTTTGTTAGTCTTTTCTTAGTTTCCTTTTAATTTATTTGCTCTGATCTTTATTACTTCCTTCTTTATAGTAATTTGGGGCTTTGTTTGTTCCCTTTCTGCATTTTTTTAGGTATAAGTAGATCATTTATTTGGGATTTTTCTTGTTCCTAGAGGTAGGTTGTATTGCTATGAACTTCTCTCTTACAGTGAAACAGAAGCATACTCACAGACAAAGAGGACAGACTTGTGACTGCCAAGGGTGAGGGGGATGGTGAAGGGTTGAAATGAGAATATGGGACTAGCAGATGCAAACTATTATATATAGAATAGATAAACAACAAAGTCCTATTGTATAGCACAGGGAACTAAATATATTTAATATCCTGTAATAAACAATAATGGAAAAGAATATGAAAAAGAATATATGTATATGTATATATACATATATATGTATAACTGAATCACTTTGCTTTACACCAGAAACTAACACAACATTGTAAATTAACTGTACTTCAATATAAATAAATATTTTTTAAAAAATTTTAAAGAACTGTTTTCACTGCATCCCGTAGACTTCTTATCATATTTCTGTTTTCCCTTGCTTCTATGTATTTTTTTATTTCTCCTTTGATTTCTTTGATGACTCATTGGTTTTTCAGTAGTATGTTTTTTAATCTCCACCTTTTTATGTTTTTTCCCATTTTTTTCTTGTGATTGACTTCTAGTTTCATACTTTTGTGGTTGGAGAAGATGTCTGGTATGATTTCAGTCTTCTTGAATATACTGATACTTGTTTTGTGACCTAACATGTGATTTATCCTGGAAAATGTTCCATGTGCTCTCGAGAAGAATGTGTACTCTGCTGCTTTTGGATAGAATGTTCTGTAGATACCTATTAAGCAATTGGGTCTGTTGTGTCATTTATGTCTGATGTTTCCCTGTTGATTTTCTGTCTTGATGATCTATCCATTGATGTAAATTGAATGTTAAAGTCCCCTACTTTTACTGCATTGCTTTCAATTTCTTCCTTTAAATCTGTTAATATTTGCTTTATATCTCTTGGTGCTCCTCTGCTGGATGCATATAAATTTATAAATGTTATTTCTTCTTGCTGGATTGACCCTTATATCATTATGCAATGCTCATCTTTGTCTTTTATTACAGTCTTTGTTTTTAATTCTATTTTTTCTCATAAGAGTATAGCTACTCCAGATTTCTTTTCATTTCCATGTTCATAGAATATATTTTTCCATCCTTTCACTTTCAGTCTGTATGTTCCCTTTCTTCTGAAGTAAGTATCTTAGAGGCAGCATATAGATTAATCTTTTTAAAATCCATTCAGGGACTTCCCTGGTGGTGCAGTGGTTAAGAATCCTCCTGCCAATGCAGGGCACATGGGTTCAATCCCTGGTCCAGGAAGATCCCACATACCGTGGAGCAGCTATGCCCATGCACCACAACTACTGAAGCCCACACACCTAGAGCCCATGATCCACAACAAGAGAAGCCACCACAATGAGAAGCCCATGCACCGCAAGGAAGAGTAGCCCCCACTCTCCACAACTAGAGAAAGCCCATGCACAGCAACAAAGACTCAGTGCAGCCAACAAAAATAAATAAATAAAATTAATTAAAAAAACAAAACAAAACAAAAACAAACTAACTAAATAAATAAAATCTATTCAGCCACTATATGTCTTTTGAATTTAGTCAATTAACACAAAGTAATTATTGATAGATATGTATGCATTGCCATTTTGTTAATTGTTTTCTGGCTGTTTTTTATAGTTCCTCTCTGTTTTGTCTTCTCTTCCTCTCTTCCCTTGTGTTTTAGTGGTTTTCTTTACTGTTATGTTTAGACTCCTTTCTCATTTTCTTTTTGTATTTACTTTAAGTTTTTTCTTTATGGTTACCATGAGGTTTACATACAACATCCTATGTAAACATTAGCCTGTTTTAAGTTGGTAGCTGCTTAAATTTGAACATATTTCAAAGCTTTATCTTTTTATAGTATAAAAATATACTTTTTATACTTGTTATACTTTTGATGACAAATTTTACATCCTTTTATTATATATATCTCTTAGCTAATTATTGTAATTTTAGTTATTTTTACTACTTGTGTCTTTTAACCTTCAAGCTTGCTTTATAAATAAGAGCTTGATCCGCTGCCTCTATTATGTACTTACCCTTTCCAGTGAGTTTTTTACTTTTGTATGTTTTCTAATTGTGCCATTTCTTTTCAACTTAAAGAAGTCCTTTTAATATTTCTTGTAGAGCTGGTTTAGTGGTGATGAAACCCTTTAGCTTTTGTTTGTCTGGGAAACACTTGATCTCTCCTTCAATTCTGAGTGATAACCTTGCTGGGTAGAGAATTCTTGTTTAGAAGTTTTTTTCTTTCATCACTTCGAATATGTCATGCCACTCCCTTCTATAAAGTTTCTGCTGAAAAACCTGCCAGTAGCTTTAAGGGTTTGTCTTGTATGTAACAAGTTTTTTGTTTTTTTCTCTTGCTGCTTTTAGAATTCTCTCTTTATTTTTGACTTTTTCCATTTTAATTATAATGTGTTTTGGTGTGTGTTTCTTTGTGTTCATCTTATTTGGAACTCTCTTGGTTTCCTGGACCAAATGTCTGTTTCCTTCCCCAGATTAGGGAAGTTTTCAGTCACTATTTCTTCAAATAATTTTTATGGCCCTTTCTCTCTTTTTCTGGGACTCCTATAATACAAATGTTACTCCACTTGATGTTGTTCCAAAGGTCCCTTACTTTTTAAAATTCTTTTTTCTTTTTGCTGCTCTGTCTGAGTGAGTGTCATTGTTTTATATTCCAGCCCACTGATTTGTTCTTCTACCTCATCTATTCTGATATTGAACCCCTGTAGTGTATTTTTCAGTTCAATTATAATTTCTGTTTGACACTTTCTTATATTTTTTTATCTCTTTGTTGAAGTTCTCATTGTGTCCATCCTTTCTTCTCCCAAGTTCTGTGAGCATCTTTATGACCAATACTTTGAACACTTTATCGGGTTGATTGCTTATCTCCATTTCATTTAGCTCTTTTGCTGAGGTTTTTGTCTTGTTCTTTTGATTGAAACATATTCCTCTGTCTCCTCATTTTGCCTAATACTCTGTGTTTGTTTCTGTGTATTAGGTATGTCAGCTTTGTCTCCCTGTTTTGAAGGACTGGCCTTATTTAAAGGTTGTCCTATGGGGCTCAGAAGTGTAATCCACCTGGCCATCAGAGCCAGGTGCTCAGAGGGTGTCCCCTATATGGTCTGTGTGTTCCCTACTGTTGTGGTGGAGCTGTGGCTGGCTGCAAGGTTTTGGTGGGTGGGACTATTACATAGCTGTGAGGCCCAGCTGAGGTGCAGCATGGGTGGGGCTCTCCATGGTAGGTGTTCACATGCGATAACAGGTTAGATAAAGAATTCCAAAATGGCACCTACACTTCCTACTCAAACTTTTTTTCTTCTATCTTTCCTTCACAGAGGTCATTCCTGAACCAAAGTTCTCCCCTGAATCAAAGCCTCCTCCAGCTTCCTCTCCATTCCCTCATAGGCATTTTCCCCAGTAAATAACTTGCACACTTAATTCCATTCTGGTGTTTTCTTCTCAGAGGAACCAAACTCATACAACATCATTCTTAACTTTTTTCTAGTCTTAAGGATATGTCCCTTCCTCCTCCTGCTCAAGGATAGCTCATTCAACAACACTGCTGACCACAACCCCTCCTGTCATTTCCAGGACATTGTTACTCCCTCATTCTTACTTACAATACTTCCATTTTTCTTCTTGGTATTTATGTTTTTCTCAACTAAACAGCAACTACTAAAACATATGCCCTGAGAACTAGACCCTTTCATTCTGGATTTGGTTAAGAAAGCAGAGCCACTTTAAAATTCCAGAAATAAAGGGTTTATTATAAGCATATGGATTTATCTGAAGGATAGAGGAACTGGGGGAGCAAACGTCAGGAATTCACCACCAAAGTTCAGAAAAAGTGAAACAGACACTGTTTACCACAATCTGAAGTACTGAGGCAACAGGTCATCTGTCTAAAGTTCATGTGAAACTTGGAATTTTCAAGTTTCTCTGAAAAGTTTTCATTAACTAATTTACTCCAAAGCAATGAAGCAGTGGTTCTCAAACGAACATAAAAAAGACTATGGATCTCATTCAAGTTTGGCATTAGTGAAATCTATGATCATATGATAACAAGAATCATATGATAACCAGAGTTATCAGGGTTTACAACCAACTAGAAAACTTGTGACAGTAAGGACTCTGGAAGCCTAGGTCATTTCAGCACCTCTCTCCATCTCTCTGCTCTCAGCACATTGTCCCTCATGACCAGGACTAAGTTTTACTAGAAATTCCAAAAATGAAAGAAAATAAACTACAAAACTATATTTTTCTTACCTAATTCAGAAAAATGTGAGAATGCTACCTTTGTTAGTACCACTTTTATCAGGTCCTCAAAAAAAATTGTGCAAAAAATATGATTTGTCATCACATATCTATAGCAATTAGGAAGGAAATGTTAGGTCTGTTGAATTGCAGGAACATGAGGTATTCATTCTGAGTCTTTACAAGAACCCAGGAGATCAGATTCTCTGGCAAGTGTTTAACCATCTTACTTCTAATGAAATATTTTTGTTATGTATGCTAACTATCCATTGAGCAGTTGCTTCATATTCGCTTCTAAGTAATTCCCCAGAAATTTATAAATATATGTTCGCTTTTCTCCCACCTATGTACACAGCATATAACCAGAGAGCTACTCAGAACTGTTAAAAACCCAAAGCAGGTAAAGCATGTCTGTTGTGCTGACTGTGGGCATCTCAAGAACCAATTGTATTGACAGCCATAGGCACTGAGGAGAATGCAATGCATATGTATAACAGGGCTATCACATCAGCTCAAGGACTGCAGCCTAAATATTACAAGTTAGCAGAAACTCAACTGAAATGTTTAAGAAGAGGAGAAGTTATCCGAGGAGCATGCATCTAGAAACGCAACTGAGCCAAAATTTTCTGGTTCATAGGATTCCTTTTTGGATGCAAACTATGCATTTGTGGAAGCTGAAAAAATCTGGAAGAATGTTGTTTTCAGTATCATAAACCTGGCTTGTTCACATATTCGCCAAATGACCTGGGGCAAAATAACTTCTGTAGCATCTCAGATTCCTCATTTGACTTTCAAAAATATCTATCTTAATTACTTCCAAGGGCTATTATGGAAATCAAAGGCAATCTTGTGTGTAAACTAAATACACACACATGCATACACACACTCAGATTAAAATAAAGGTAAAATAATTATTATTTCCTAAAGACTGTCTTGATTAAACCCTGAGAAAGTCAGATTCTTTCTGTTTCATAACATCATGTACTGATTAAGGTGGTAATATAATAATGTGTCCTTTCTCTTTTTATTAATTTATGTTCCTTCTCTTCTTCAAAACTCAGCTCAAAGCTTCTACAAGAAGCTTAAGAGGGTATACAGAAATATTCAAAGATGAAATGTCATTATATCTGCAACTTATTTTGAAATGTGGCAAAATGTTAAAAGAGGGAATCTAAGGGAAGGATGCTTATTAAACTATTTGTTTAATTTGTCTCCAAGTTAAAACACTTTCAAAATAAACAGTTGGTGGAGGAAGCAGAATACATCCTCTCTCACTTCTATCCTTCATACAAGCTGTTCTTTCTCCTAGAATAGTCTTTTCCTTCAGCCTCTTTGTTCAGAATTTATTACAGTGGTGAGTTTAGAGCCCTGGATCCTGATTCTGCCACATTCAAGGAGTTATGGGACCTCAGAAATATGATTTCATCTTTCTGAGCTTCAGTCTTCATATTTGTAAAACAAGAATTTTAATAGTATTGAGTCCAAAGGCATATAGTTGATAGTACCTAACTCATGAATTTACTTTAGAACTATGCAAAGTAGCTTCAGAAACATTTTGAGCTTCAAATTTCTTACTTGTAAATGAGGAGCAGTGACACCTCATAGGATTGTTGTGAAGATGAATAGAGATAATTAGGAAAATATTTTGCAAATCACAAAGTTCTATTATGATTAAAATTATTATTAATTTATGAATTTTAAGCACCTAATATCATACTAGCCACATGGTATGGGCTTAGAAATAATTATGGATGGGTTTTTGAATTTTAAATTTTTAGTAAAAAACTTTTTCTACAGTAACTTGTTAGATTGGACTGATGCTCTGTTCCCCTCAGCAGGCGTATACCATTTGTATGGTGTGAATTTGTTGTTCATGTACTAACATCTCCAGATGTTAACAGCATCTGTTGGGAGGAAATCCAATATTGGTCATTTGGGGGACCCTAATCCTCCTTTAACATTGTACAAGACCCCAAATATTTATATAATTTGGTAAAAGTGAAGAAGACCTTCTGATGTTCAGTCCATTATGATCACTGCTGAGATGCTCATTGTCCAAATCTACATGGTCCACGTGAAGATCAATGAGTCAGTTAACAGTGTCTACACCTTCTGAGCAAGTTTCACCACTGGGACCTTTGCCACCCAAATAAGGGAATACTGTGACTGCCTGGTCCCCAGGCATCCACACAGTCAACTCCATCAGGCCAGTGCTCTGATCATCACAAACCCGCTACCGCTCAGTCTTTCTAGTCTTGATAAATCGAAACCTCTCTCCAAGGTAAGCCCACATCCCTCTTACTCTGGCAAAACAAATGCTTCCTTTCCCTCCCCACTCAGTACACATTCAGTTAATATCAGTGGACCTGACACACTCGGAACTCAAAGAGCCGGCTGGACATCCACAAAGGCAATAAGGGAAGTCATCTTTGACTCTTTTTGTCCATTCCTCCACACCAACAACAAAGACACCAAGTAATTAATCAATAACTCATCCGTGACGGTGCAGAAAATTGCACTGACTCTTGCTAGGTCATCAGGATAAACTCTTCTCCAATTTTTTGATAAGCCCATGATATGACTTAAAATAGATCTGTCACACTGTAGTCTGCAGATGTAGTTTCAGATATCCATGTTCTCGGGTTGAAGAAATAGTGATTTAAAGCAAGCAAGTGATTATCTAAGCAAACAGATGACATAAGGACCCTGATGGGATTTCTCCTCTCTCCAGAATGTCTATTTCAAAAGTTCAAGAACTGATTTTTAAAATAGACTTGTGTCTTTCTTTCTAGTCATCTTATTGAAAGATTTTAAAATACCGGGGACTATTGAAACACTGAATACATTGTCTTAATAGAAAAAATGGTATAGAGTCTGCTGCACCAGATAATTAAATGTGAGTCTTTCTTTGGTTGTCATGTGTTCTTTTCCTAAGTCATCACTTTCATCATCCCTGGTACTACTGCAGTTAATTAAATTCTGTTAGCTAAAGATCTGGGAATGATAAAGTCAAAATTAAAGGAGAATCTCTGGTTTGCTGAGTTTGGACTATAAATACCTAAGATAGCAGATTTGAGGGGAAAGGGAGTCATTTTAATAGACATGAACATTTAAAAGCTAAACAAGGATAGAATCCATTTAGTTTCATTCATATATTACAAACAAGAAAAAAGAACCAAAGAGGTTTTTTGTCTGAGGTCACATATTAAAGTAGTTATTATTAAATTATTTGTTTCAATACAAAAACTTTTCCATGAATATGTCTAGAATGAGTGGACTGGTTCACTATCACCTTAGACTTGACAATTGGTATTTCCTACTCCTTTTTGGTTACTTTTAATTTAGAAAAAAAAAATGTACCTAATCCTTTGAGGATCTATTAAACTTAGTTTCCATGTTTTTAATTTGATTGCTGTCTTTTAGCTAAGCCTTACCTTTCTTAGTTTTATCCACGAGTAAGCCAACAGTGATTGGTCCCCTTAGGCTATGCTTCCATCCCATGCTCATTGAGATAAAGTCACAGTGCTTTATCACAACCCAACAAAACACAAACCTAATCCAAAAAGCATTCTCAATTAGTACAGAGTTTCCTAAATATTTATTTACAATTATCTCCTCTCCAGCACCCAGTGTTTCTCCCTTACAATCCAGTCATTAGATTCTTTTCTCCTGTTTTCATCCCAATGTAGCATCTCTATCAGTTTTACTCTTTTGTCTCTCAGTTTCAAACTAGCCCCTTTATCTTTGTAATGTTGGGACTGGGCTTCTATAAATACTTCTCCTCCGGTTTCCTTTTAGGTTTCACCAGCAGGAGAAACTAGAGAGAGATTAGAAGGCAGGAGGAGGGAGAAAGAATTCACCATTTCCCTTTTGTTTTCCATTGCTGCTTGTGTCACCCCAGTATGGCTCTTTACCCAAGTAGCACAGTTGGTTCCAGAAGCAGATGTTTCCAGTTTCCAGTTTTTTTCCACTTCTTGGATCCAGCCTTGTAATGAGGCCTCTCATGGAGGTAACCACTAGGCAAGCAGTTCTGAGGGCGCTCCCTCCAAGTTTTTTGAGAAGCCCAATCTTTTCTCTGTTTCCCCAGTACTAAAAATCAAGCTACTTCCTGAATTTATTATCTCTGTTTTATCAGTATTCCTTCCAATACCCATTTGACCGACCCCCTCCCACATTAAATTGTCTTTGTTAAAATAGTCATTGCAGTTTCTCTTTTCCTGATTGGACTCTGACTGACACGTTCTCAACATCCCTTCTGTTGAAAAGAAAGAGGTCTTTCGTCACACCTTTCTTGGATTTCAAAGTTCACTTAGCAGAATGTTAAGGGAGCACCTTCATTCACAATTTGTCAAATATATCCCTATTGAAGGCTATAGTTGGGAAAATGGCTTCAGCTGGCCCTTTTCTATTCCTTTTGTCTTTCGGTTTTAAATGATGCACATTAAAATTGTGCTCAAAGGGAATGAGATCAGGATAGTCTTGATCCCAAATATAGAAGCTGAATGCTCATCATCCTTTCATTGGCTGGCAGAAACTTCATCCAAACAGATGTCCTGGACCAATTTTTCCTTGAATCCTGGTCTTAAGTTCAGGATCTTAAAAAAGACTTATAGTCTCTCTCCGCCCCGGGTCGCCGCAGCCTCCGCCGCTTTCGGGCCTAGCAGCCTGAAGAGAAAAAAAAAAAGAGAAAAAGATAAAAAAAAAAAAAAAAAAAACCCGAAAACGCTTTAAAATCTTAAAAAAAAAAAAGAAAGAAAGAAAAAAAAAAAAGAGCGTCTCCTCCTCGGAGAACCCGCGGGGAAGTCACTTTTGCACGCTTCCGGCCGGCCCGCCGCCGCCGCACCTGGGCGTCCGTCGGTCCGCGTCCGTCGGCAGCCCCTCTTCCCCGGGCTGCTGTAATCTTAAACCGCCGGGAGCCCGAGGCCTATATTTATAGAGAAACGCGCGTCCCGGAGGCCGCCGTGGGCACCCCTGGGTCGCCTCTGGAAGAAATTTTGTCATTTTGGAGGGGAGCCCCCGTTTTCATTTTTTCCGTGTTTTGAAATTGGGAGCTCCAGACCGGGACAGCTGAGAATTGCAAACTCCCAGGGAGGGCCATATTGTTTTTCAAGAGCCTTTTGTCTGCGGTTTGGCAGTCTCGTCCGAGCCGTCCCCGAACTCCTCTCCGGCCCTCGGAGGCGACTCCAGCTTCTCCGAGCTTCACTGCCACCTGTGAGCCGCGGCTCGGGCCACGGCTCCGAGCGGAGCCCCCTTTGTCCTGTGTGGGCCCTCTAAGAAGTCCTCCTGGCGGGGCTCGGGGTGGTGGGGGCTGGGGAGATGAACGCTGCGGCCAGCAGCTACCCCATGGCCTCCCTGTACGTGGGTGACCTGCACTCGGACGTCACCGAGGCCATGCTGTACGAAAAGTTCAGTCCTGCGGGGCCTGTGCTGTCCATCCGGGTCTGCCGCGATATGATCACCCGCCGCTCTCTGGGCTATGCCTACGTCAACTTCCAGCAGCCGGCTGACGCTGAGCGGGCCTTGGATACCATGAACTTTGATGTGATTAAGGGAAAGCCAATCCGTATCATGTGGTCTCAGAGGGATCCCTCTTTGAGAAAATCTGGCGTGGGAAATGTCTTCATCAAGAACCTGGACAAATCTATAGATAACAAGGCACTTTATGATACTTTTTCTGCTTTTGGAAACATTCTGTCCTGCAAGGTGGTGTGTGATGAGAACGGCTCTAAGGGTTATGCCTTTGTCCACTTCGAGACCCAGGAGGCTGCCGACAAGGCCATCGAGAAGATGAACGGCATGCTCCTCAATGACCGCAAAGTGTTTGTGGGCAGATTCAAGTCTCGAAAAGAGCGGGAAGCTGAGCTTGGAGCCAAAGCCAAGGAATTCACAAATGTTTATATCAAAAACTTTGGGGAAGAGGTGGATGATGAGAGTCTGAAAGAGCTGTTCAGCCAGTTTGGTAAGACCCTAAGTGTCAAGGTGATGAGAGATCCCAGTGGGAAATCCAAAGGCTTTGGCTTTGTGAGTTACGAAAAACACGAGGATGCTAATAAGGCCGTGGAAGAGATGAACGGAAAAGAAATCAGTGGGAAAGTCATTTTCGTCGGCCGTGCACAGAAGAAAGTGGAACGGCAGGCTGAGTTAAAGCGAAAATTTGAACAGCTGAAACAGGAGAGAATTAGTCGCTATCAGGGGGTGAATCTCTACATTAAGAACTTGGATGACACAATTGATGATGAGAAGTTAAGGAAAGAGTTTTCTCCTTTTGGATCAATCACCAGTGCTAAGGTGATGCTGGAGGATGGGAGAAGCAAAGGGTTTGGCTTTGTCTGCTTCTCATCCCCTGAAGAGGCAACCAAAGCAGTCACGGAGATGAACGGACGCATCGTGGGCTCCAAGCCACTTTACGTCGCCCTGGCCCAGAGAAAGGAGGAGAGAAAGGCTCACCTGACCAACCAGTATATGCAGCGGGTGGCCGGGATGAGAGCGCTCCCCGCCAATGCCATCTTAAATCAGTTCCAGCCTGCAGCTGGGGGCTACTTTGTGCCAGCAGTTCCACAGGCTCAGGGAAGACCTCCATATTACACACCTAACCAGTTAGCACAGATGAGGCCTAATCCACGGTGGCAGCAAGGTGGGAGACCTCAAGGCTTCCAAGGAATGCCAAGTGCTATACGCCAGTCTGGGCCTCGTCCAGCTCTTCGCCATCTGGCTCCAACTGGGTCTGAGTGCCCGGACCGCTTGGCTATGGACTTTGGTGGGGCTGGTGCCGCCCAGCAAGGGCTGACTGACAGCTGCCAGTCTGGAGGTGTTCCCACAGCCGTGCAGAACTTAGCACCTCGTGCTGCCGTTGCTGCCGCTGCTCCTCGGGCTGTTGCACCTTACAAATATGCCTCCAGTGTCCGCAGCCCTCACCCTGCCATCCAGCCCCTGCAGGCACCCCAGCCTGCGGTCCACGTGCAGGGGCAGGAGCCACTGACCGCCTCCATGCTGGCTGCAGCACCCCCCCAGGAACAGAAGCAGATGCTGGGTGAACGTTTGTTCCCGCTTATCCAGACGATGCACTCAAACCTGGCTGGGAAGATTACGGGGATGCTGCTGGAGATTGACAACTCGGAGCTGCTGCACATGCTGGAATCCCCCGAGTCTCTCCGCTCCAAGGTGGATGAAGCTGTGGCGGTCCTACAGGCTCATCATGCCAAGAAAGAAGCTGCCCAGAAGGTGGGCGCTGTTGCTGCTGCTACCTCTTAGACAACGACAAACCGATTCAAAAGCCAAATAAACCCTCATGGAATTCAGCTCAAGGTTTGAAGACTTCCTTGCTTGTCCTATGGACCTCAACACCAAGAACCACAAATTGCAAATTTAATAGGTCATTTTGTATCAAAAGGTCAATTATGAAGCACCTAGAATTTTTCAATTAAAAGAATATATTCTCTGGGTTCTGATATGGCCCAGACAGTGTTAACTTTTTTTTTCTATTGTGGGTTTTGATTTTCCCCCCCCCCCAGGAATTGGTTTTATTTGATGTACCCAAGTCTTAAGTTTCTCAATAAAGAAAAAAATCGCCATTAAAAAAAAAAAAAAAAAAAAAGACTTATAGATGCAGGAAAGCCTTTCATCTGGGTAACTCAAAGGATCACAGATAGAAGCTCCCCCATAGGGAAGAAAAAGATATAACCCCAAAAGGCAGTTCAGGCTCTGACATTGTTTGAGGACAATTCTGTATGAATTAAAGGCTACAACCTGAAAATTACACAACCGTCTGCTACAGGCCAAATCATCCATTCTGAGCAGCCCAGGGAATGAAATGGAAAAGAAGAAGGTGATCTAAGACCCTTTAGTTCTAGAAAATTGTCCAACAGTTTTTGTTTTGTTTTTTTTAATTTATTGACTGTGTTGGGTTTTCGTTGCTGCGTGCGGGCTTTCTCTAGTTGGGGAGAGTGGGGCTACTCTTCATTGTGGGTGCATGGGCTTCTTATTGCAGTGGCTTCTCTTGTGTGGAGCACTGGCTCTAGGCATGTGGGCTTCAGTAGTTGTAGCACACGGGCTCTAGAGCATAGGCTCAGTAGTTGTGGCACATGGGCTTAGTTGCTCCGAGGCATGTGGGATCTTCCAGGACCAGGGCTCAAACCCATGTCCCCTGCATTGGCAGGCTGATTCTTAACCACTGCGCCACCTAGGAAGTCCCTGTCCAATAGTTTTGAACTTTCCAAAAGATAGTTTTGGAGGGGAAACACAATAAAGAATTTTTAAATAATTAGATATTTATTATTGATGTGAAAAATAGTTATGATTTGTATGAATTCCTAACTTAAAAATTACCATGTTGACAGCTTTTAAATTATTTTTCTTAGACTCATTTTTTCACTCTTCTACTTTTATGTTTGATAACTGACAACAAAACCTCACAGATGAATTATGATGCTTCATGAATCTTAATGACTTGACCTCCTAAATATTTTATTAACAGCTGCTTCATTTAGTAAAATTAATAAGAAAAAAGAAGCAGCTAATCAACTGCAGTACTCTGCATTTCATTTACATAAAGCAATTATGTATTAATTAGGTGTTCTGTATGTTTTTCTAAATGACAGCAATCATATTGTGCATTTTTTACATTTGATGACTGGTCTCTGGGAGGGGGGGGTTTAGTCAGTAGAAGAAAAAGACAGTAAAACAAAAGGTATGGACAAGCCAAAAAGTTACGATTAAAACTACTCTTCTTGAACAAATCCTTATATTAAGTATTTAATTTATTCATTTATTAAATTATGCTCACACTCACACTTATATCCAAAAAGAATTTGAGAACAACAAACAAAAATACACAAAATTAAATGAGGTAATGTAGATAAAGGGTTAAAGTGAAGGGGAGTCTGGGAGGAAGAGTAAAATAAAGCCAAAGTAAAGTTTACAAGAAATTCTTACATATCTGCCAAAGGTAAGGAGCAAGTTTGGCTCTGAATTTCCTAGCCACCAAAGCAAAGAAGGAAACTAATAAAATATATGAATAGAGTACACATTCAAATCCTGCCCATTACAGAGGACAAGCATAGCTTTTTCCTGGTATTACGGCTATTTTTCCCATTGTTCTTTATGAAGGGTTGATACTTGGGTATGTTGTAGATGATGTTCTCAACATCATCTTACAGTAAGTACACTACTGAGTGCTTATTGTGTCTCTTTGATTGAGTCTTATTGTGTGAAAACGAAAGTGTCATATCAAAGCTTATCTCAGTAAAAGTAGCCAGGAGTGAGACGGATACTCTAAGCAAAATCTCAGTGATGATCTGGCTTGAGTCAGGACAAGTAAAATTAAAAATACATAAAAGGATGAAGAGACAGCATATCCGAGTAGGCATGGATATCATTTCTCATAAAGAGTTTACTGAGAATTAGAACTTCTCTGGAATTAAAGATCATCAGGAATGATCAGAAGGTTTGGTTGACATTGCCTTGTTTAAAACAATGGGATGGATGAGAGGCTAGCCTGAATGGATGTAGAGATGGGCTGATGGAATTCTTGTGGATGGGGTCAGTATGTCCCTCAGAAAATGATTATAAGATTGTGCAACCAAAGACAAGTGAACTGACAAAGAACCCAAGTTTCATGTGACTATGTTAGCTAGAAACCTTCCAGAGCATGTTTTTCCAGTAGCCTATCAGGCCATAAAAACCAAAACAAAAATCTCAATAAGAGAACCATAAAATGGCTTCCACAGTTGCTCCTTGACCTTCCTTAATATGAGGAAGACACACAAATTTGTAGAATGTAAACCAATTAAATGACTGAAGATGTCTGCCCAAAATGCAATTTGGGGTTTAAGTTATTCGAGTTCACAGTAATTAGATAATATCCATTCATTCAACAATAATGGTTGACAATCTACTAGGTATCAGCAACTGTTCTAGACTTTGAGACAGAAATGCCAGCCTTCATGGGACTGAAATTCTTCTGGTGGCATACTGCAATAAACACATAAATAAGTAAAATAGAAGTGCTATGGAGAATACTAAAGCAGTGAAAGGGGATAGAAAGTTCCAGGGATTAAGGCAGGGTTGCGATTTTAGTAAGAATGTTCAAGGAAAGCCTTACTAATAATGAATGCTGGCTCCCCAAAATATCACTAAGACAACCTGCTGATAAGACAAGCTAAGCTTATTTATACCTATCTTGGTAAGAATGATCACAGAGTCTGAGCATATCAGAAGGGGGA
This sequence comes from Hippopotamus amphibius kiboko, assembly GCF_030028045.1. Classification (NCBI taxonomy): domain Eukaryota; kingdom Metazoa; phylum Chordata; class Mammalia; order Artiodactyla; family Hippopotamidae; genus Hippopotamus; species Hippopotamus amphibius. Next base: position 84,372,013 of record NC_080198.1, read on the forward strand.
AGGCAAATTTACGATATTTATTGAGATCCTGAGTCAGTTTAAGGCAAGTCTTTCGATGGCAGTGCTTAGTTAAGATTGCGTAGGATCATAGTTGGGTAGTTCGGGATTGGTGGTCACAGCAAGGTGAAAATGTTAAGGTGGTGTCTTCAAAGGCTCCTGGGTTCAAGCAATCTTGAGGTATAAGTTCTAATTTGATGGTTTCCATGAAGAGTTGATGGCCTTTCAGGAAGTTACTGGAATGAACAATAATGTTATTCACAACTTTCATCTTCCTTGCATGCATTTCCTAGAATAGTAAAGCTACATTGATGAAAACGAAAGAATAGTAAAGTCCTGTTAATATGTACAGCAAGCTATGTGGGTGGATATAATTTCGATTTTCAGTGAGAAAGGGAAGTTTGAGCTCATACCCAAAGGAGTGAGAGAGTGAGCCACGCCAATATTTGAGGAAGAAGGTTCCAAGCCAGGCCCACACACCCAATGTGTGCAGAGCCTGAAGCAAGTATATAAATGGGGGCCCACATATCATGTCTAAATATTTACACATTATAGATGAAGTTAGCAAACTCTTAAATAAAATGTTTTAGTGTTCTACTTTGATAAACTTCATAATGACAAAATTTAAAAACATATAAAACTGTTTTTTATATGCCTGAAAGATATCAAAGACACATGGTTTATTCATACTTGTGCATGTCTAGGTACTCTGTTGATGTTTGGATAAATAATACAATAAAGAAACACATACTTTATATAAATCACTATACATTTATTTCATAAAATTTCATTTCTTTGTCTTCATTTCAGCAAAGTCATGAAGTTGTTATAATAAAGATTTTCACATTTTTTTTTTCTAATGACTTCAGTGATCTAAGACACACTGTCCTATGTGGTAGCCACTAGCCTCTTGTGGTTGATTCTCAGACTTAATACAAAAGAAAATGTAAAATATCTCATTAATAATTTTTATGCTAAGTATATATTATATATTATATAGATTAATATATATTATATATATATAAGTGTTTTTTTGGCCACACCCCACAGCATTCAGGATCTTAGTTCCCTGACCAGGGATCAGACTTGTGCCCCCTGCAGTGAAAGCACAGAGTCTTAACCACTGATCACCAGGGAAGTCCCTTAATTATATTTTAAAACAATAATATTTTTAATGTATTGGTGAATAAAATACATTATCAGAATTAATTTCACCTGTTTGGTTTTGTTTTTTACTCTTTCAATGGGACTACTAGAAATTTTTTAATTATTTATGTGGCTCACATTATATTTCTATTAGATACTGGTACTCTAAAGAATTATAAAATAAAATGTCATTATAGTCAAAGTATACAAAACTTTAATATGTTATCATTAAAATGTAAATTAAACTAAAATGCAAACTTTTTATTATTTGCCATAGTTTTGGTAAAAATAACTATCTTCTAAAACATATACATTTATCTATTTAGGTTAAAAAGCAAGCTATAAGTAATAATGAATATCAAACTTTAAATCAAAATAATTTAGATAAAGCTTAATTTCTAATTATCTGAAAATTTATATCGTATTAAATGTTTAAAAAAGAAGTCTATTCACAATTCTAAAGTTTAATGTCCATCCCATTGCTCTTACGTCCTATCACAGTCCTTTCTCTTTTCCTTCATTGTCATGAAGGTCACTTTATTATGAGGAGGTCTATTCATTCCAACACTGTGCAATATGATTTTTGCCCATTTCACCCTATAGACATTATTCTCTCAAAGGTCTCAAATAAGTTTCTGTTAATCAAGTTGAGTGGCATCTTTGTGGCATTCTTACTATTCCTCCTTTCTGCAGCATTCAACTCTGTTGGACTTCCTCCCTTGAACATATCTCCCCAATTCGTAACACTGGATTTCCTTGTTTTCCTCCTACCTCTCCAACCATGTCATCCTTCACTAGCTCCACCTTTCAGGCCACCTTTAAATGATGGCATTTGGTGAAGTTCCCCTAAACACTTTTAAAATCTCACTATTCTAGAGAAGGCTTCAGCTACTATTTATTTGCAGTGACTCATAAACTGTACCTTACTAACAAGCTCTAATACAAATTTCTAATTCAACATTCCAAACCCTTTCTTTCTTGCTCCTGAAAATCCAGCTCTGCTTCTTGTATCCCCTGTTTAAACTAATGGCCAAGGAATCCCTCCAGGCACAGGCTCAAAGGCTAGTCTCCTGGAATTCCTCCCTTTCCCTTATTTCCCACACCTAATCAGTGGCCACACCCTGTCATCCTACCTCCCCAGTGATTCTGGAATCCTTTCCCATTCCCAGAGTTCAGATTCTCATTATGATAGCCTCCTAAATGGAATTATCATTTTAAACACCATGCCCAATTTGACAGGGTTAAAAATAGGGTATCTCTTCATTGCTTTCATTTAAATTTCTTGGCTTGCTAAGTATGTCAGACCCCTCTTCTAACCTGTCTCACATCTTCTCTGCCCACTTTTAACTCTAGTTTTTGCTGTGTGATTTGGCATTGAGCTAGTGCAATCCAACAGTACCCTGCTTCCCCTGCACAGTGTATTTCTCTCCTTCTGCTCTGGAACTTCTCTGGTGTCGCACTGAGAGATGCTATAGGAACCTACCAGTACATATACTGTAAACAAAAAGAACAAAAGTGTCTCTCATCATTCAGTTATACAGAGTTAAGTCACAATGCACTGCAGTTGCGTGGGACAGCTGCCCTGAAGGGAATTAAGGATGGGGGAGAAACAGGATGAAGCGTTCAGTATTTTGTATATATAGGCCCCTAGATAGTTAAGATGCGTATCTAATATTTTCCCATAGAAAAGCACTGAAATCATTAACTTGAGATATCTGGTTTTTTGTGATTAGCAGTAATCTCTTACCAAGATGTACGCTTGACTACATGTATTTCCCAGCCAAAAAAAAAAAATTAATATATATACTGGCTCCTCCCCTACCTCTTCGGAGCAGTCCCCTCATAGCCACTGAGAGGCTGTAGTCCACAGTAAGGTCCCTGAATAAAACTTAACTACAACTTTTACATTGTGTATTTTTCTTTCAGTCAACAAGTGCAAGAGCGTGAAACCCTGTGGGGCAGCCTTTTAACCAGTGGTTGCAGAAGCAAGTGGATTCAGCGCATAACAGGGAGAATAACCATATGGCCTAATCTAATCATACAAGCTCTTAAAAGCAGAGAACCTTCTCAAGCTGGTAGCAGGAGAGGAAGCAGAGAGGTGCCATAGTGATTTGAATTGTGTCTCCCCCCAAAATGTGTTCAGGTCCTAACTCCCAATGCCTGTAAACATGGTCTTATTTGGAAATAGGGTCTTTGCAGATGTAATCAAGTTCTCATGAGGTCATATTGGATTAGGGTGGGCCCTGAATCCAATGACTGTTCTCTTTATGAGAGAAAGGAGAGGGAAATTTGGATACAGAGACACAGGGAAGAAAATCATGTGATAACAGAGGCAGAGATTGGAGGGATGCAGCTACAAAGCAAGGAATGCTGAGGATTGCCAGCAACCCCCAGGAGCTAGGAAGAGACAAGAAAGGACGCTTCCCTAGAGTTTCAGAGGGAGCAAGGACCTATCAAAACCTTGACTTCAGACTTCTCAACACCAGTACCATGAGAGAATGAATTTCTATTGTTTTAAGCCACCCAGTTTGTGGTAATCTGTTACAGCAGTCCCAAGGAAACTAATATAGACTAAAAGCATGAGGACTCCACATGTAGCTGCCTGCATGAAAATGTAGAGGGGCCACATGGAAAGTGTGAGAAGGAACTAAATTCTACCAACGTCTTGGATGAGCTTGGCTGTAGATTCTTGCCCAGAACTTCCAGAGAAGAATGCAGCCCTGCCGACACTTTGGTTTCAGCCTCATGTGATCCCAAGCAGAGACTCCAGCCACACCCTGCCATGAGATAATGAACAGGTGTTGTTTTAAGCTGCTAAATTTGTGGTAACTTGTTATGAAACATAGAAACCTAATATACCGCAAAATTGAAAAACACGGAAGAAGCAAGACATTCAAATGCCCAAATCTAGCATAAATAAGAATTACTTCAGTATATGAATCATAAGAGATGGATTTGAAAGGGCCTTTTTCAAATTCAAGCTTCCCAAACCATCAAAGTTCATGAGTCCAATTATGGACGTAGAAGGGCTGGAACCCACTAAGTCTAAGCTAAACAGAAGAGGCAAGTAACTTGCCACCTGGCCCAAGATAACCATACTAAAAATGCTGGTGACAGTCAGAGAGAAGCTGACTATAACATCAAAGTATAAAACATGGCATTTATGATAAAATATAAGTAAAAGGAAGTATAAGTAAAATTTACGCTGAATTTAGCCCATATATTATATTCTACAAATATATACTTATATAAACTTTTATGTGATTTATAAAATTATATATATTATTTTAATTGTATATAAATCACATAAAAATTTATATATGTATACGTATGTACTGTGTGTGTATATATACACACACATTACATATATGTGTGTATATATATTATGTATATATATAATATATATATTTATACACACACACAGAGAAATTAACAAAACTTTCCTTAGAGGAATGGCCAGATGGACACTAGGGAAGCCCCATGCAACTGCAATGCCAATCTTGAAGTCTGGGATTTCAGGCTGGTGAATGATTAAATGAATGGCTATGTTATCAATGACTGGACTTGGTAACTGTGGTGGCTTTGTCATGGTCAGCTAGGTTAGGCTGAACTACATTTCCCAGAATTCGCTTGTCTGTTTTTTTTTCTGGTTAGGGTAGTCACAAGAGACATTCTCGTGGGAGGGTTGAAGGGCAGAAGTGAAGCAGCAGCCATTTTGCATTCCCCAGGCATCATCTCTGATTTGTCCGATCACTTGTTGGCGTGAGACTGTGGCAGGCCTGCAACTTCTCCACCTTCCCCAGGTCCTTCGCAGCTTTTCTGATTCCTAGGCTAGGTGTGTGGGATTAGCGCCAAACAAGGGACCCTGGCATCTGCTCAGGATCTGACATGGGTTTCAATCTGTTCTCAAGGGTCTCTGCTCATGCTTATGGCTCGTCCTTGCTTCTCCTCCCCTTTACTTTCATCTTCCCTTCCCAACTGCCTGCCCCAGGGGCTTCACAACTCCTGCATCAGACAGGAAGACAGCAGACAGGAAGACAGAGACTGCTTCATCGGCTCCCACAATTGTGTAAAGTCAAATCATAACACACATACATGTATACCCATGTTATATATATCCTAGAGTTTCTGCTTCTCTGATTGAACCCTGACTGATACAATAATCCACACCTATATCCTTCACATTTTTTCCTTATAACCATAGAGAAGAAAAACCTGAAGCTTTGAAATGCGGGAGTGCAAGTTGACTTAAGTTGCACTTAAGTTAGCGCTTGCACATATTTAATGTTAAAACTGCAAGAAAAATGCTTACACACTGATATCTTTACTTTTGGCATCCCCATTTGGCCATATCTCTCTGTCCTTTGATCCAATAAAATTTTCCTGACATTAATAATACTGCAAGAGATTTTCTTGATAATTTCAAATAGTTTGAAGTGTTTAGGGTGTATAGTCATGGCACGCAAAATGGAACATAAATATAGCAACAGCCAGGAAATTTATGAAGAAATTTTAAACTGAATAGGGTTGGCAAAAAGTAATTTTGAATAAAAGAGAAAAATAAACAGAATCATTATACCTTTTCATAGATGAGAAATATAGGCATATGTCTCTAAGACAATGAGCTATTCTTATAAATATACAACTCACTTATTTTGTCTTCATGATCATGAGTCTTATGTTAATGATTATGAAATATTGTTTTTGTTATATGGTAAGGCACATTCTATCTATATTTTAGCAACATATTTGATGCAAAATTAATAAAAGTTAAATTTCAAATATATATCATCAAGGTATTTATAAGTCGTATTCAATGATACGATCTATGATTATACTCTGCCTCTATTTGGGTAAATAACAACATGCTTAGGAAATATATCTTACTGAATTGTGACCCAAAAACTCGAGAAGCAAAAAATTCAGTGGAAAACACCTTTACCTTCTAGTTAAGGACAGAACTACATCATCTTTCTTTCTCAAAAACATATTAGGACAAATATAATTTTTTATTGAAGTATAGCTGATGTACAGTATCATATAAGTTACAGGTGTACAATATAATGATTCACAATTTTTAAAGGTTATCCATTTACAGTTATTATAAAATATTGGCTATATTGCCTGTGTTGTACAATATCTCCTTGTAGCTTATTTTTAAATGTAATAGTTTGTACCTCTAACACCCCTACCCTTATATTGCCCCTCCCCCCTCCCCTCTCCTCCTGGTGACCACTAGTTTGTTCTCTATATCTGTGACAGACAGACAGATATAATTTTAATCGCTAGAAATGTTATGAAAGAAGGGCCAACAACATCAGACATTTCTCCTTTAAAAAATATCTTTTGTCTTGCAGAAAGTAGTTTTAAGTTCAGCTTTTCCAGGAAGGATCAAATTAAGAGGTGATAACTAAAGTCACAAACCACAAATAATTATTCTATTCTTACCCAAGAAATTGACTGAAATAGTAAAGATAGTACGCATATCCCCCATGATCAGGAACAGAGGGAAAATATTTGAGCTAACTTAACAAAACACATGACCCACAAAAATTATCCCACACCCCTACACCACACATTTTCATTCACTGACTTTTCAGCAAAGTTTAAATTGTACCCTGAACAAGTTTCAGAATACTAGAATCAAGTTGCTAAAGATGAGAGGGTAGGTGTCTGTATGCTTGTAAGAAGATGGGAAGATATTTGAGAAAAATCATGCCTAGTTTCTTAGTTTTCTCGAGCAAAGAGATGACCTCTGCCGGGATCAACTCGGCGACTCGAGGTGAGTGACGGGTGCCGCAAGCTTGAAGAACACACAGACACAGACTGAAGAGAAAGATGGGACCGGGGGACTCAAGACCTCTAGGATCAAGAGCCTCGCTGATTGATCCCACGTTGCTTTTATTGAGTTCTCGGTATAGCCTAAGGGTCTGACACTCCCAGGTTAATCCCATAAACAATCAAAGCCCTCACATGACTGGGGGCAATGATCTTTGTTTGCCTCCTGGGTCCTGATTTGAGCTGGGTGTGGATTTGAGCTGGGCGTGGCATGGGTTTGAGCTGGGCGTGGAGAGCAAAGCAGCCCTGGGGGCAGGAGACCTCTCTCAGAAGGATTAAGGGTCTGTGCCCCACCCGTGTTGGCCCCTCTGCGACTGTGCCTGTCTTAGGTTGTTCCTCCCTTGCGGAATCTTACCCGTCTCTGGCTAACCAGTCATCCTCCAGGGCCAAACACGGTGATATAAGGAAGGCTCTATGCACCACCCCTGTTGGCCCCTCTGCGGCTGTGCCTGTCTTAGGTTGTTCCTCCTCTGAGGAATCTTACCCGTCTTTGGCTAACCAGCCATCCCTCAGGACCAAACAGGGTGATATTAGTCTCCACGCCCCGCACCCTCAGCTCCTCCACTGCTCAAGCAGGACATTCTGAATCCCATCGATCGGCCCACATACTTCAACATTTTCAATGTTTCAAAAAGGTTCCAGAATGTCTTCCCACATTTCCCCCTTTTTGTTTTCGTAGGAGAAGATAAGCCTGTAGGAGAAGATAAGCCTATTCCAGTTATTTTTCTGTCAATCCTTGGAGCGTTCCTCCTGTGCACCTGAGAACTAAACATAGGATAATTAAAAGACAACAAAAAGTATCAAAATGCTTAGGAGACTGCTATTCATGCCTTTTATCCAATCCAATGGATGCAATGCTTTTAATCCATCAGCTATTCTTTGTAAAGTAGCAAATTTGGTGTAGAGACTGCAAAAATCATATTGCATGCCAGTTATTTTAGTTTGTAATTGTTGTATGTCCAGTGTGACACCATCCGCTCCATATCCCAGCCGATGTGTCACTGGCATCATGGCCATTCCAGATTTGTAATGTTCTTATACTCAAGGGAAGTTTCCATATTTCTGTTTGAGCTCTGCCATTCTCTAATTGAGGCCAAGGAGGTATTAATCCAATCCTAAACCATAAAATTGGATAGGGCGAGTGCATGGCAATATTGGTATATGCCATCACAACCTTTTATAGGGATTGTAGGAGGAGTTTTTTTGGTGTAAACCATTAGAGACTGCATACCCCTTAGGGGACCAGTTTCATACTGTTCCATAGGAACCATTAAGTAGTATCACACCCTCCGTCCCACAGCAAACATCCCAAAGAATCTGATCTTGTCTGTTAGCCCATATCCGTTTTATTTTACACAAAGGTCTATCAGGGATGGCATTATTAGTAAACTTAGTCTCCAAAGCTCAAACCTGAAAACAAATGTACAAAGTTTATCCCCGGAGATTCTATATCCCATTCAAGATGGCGTTTCTTTGGAACGCTCATGATATGGCTTAATTCTCCGAGATGGAATCCACACAGGTTCCAGGCCTTGTCCTGGTGACACACAAGCAAACCCTCTTCCCCATGTGATTAACCTTCCTGATGACCAGATATTAGTCAATGGGTCCTGCCACCATATCAGCGGCTGTGCATCATTAAAATGAGTCACATTCTTAGACGAGGCTTGAAAATGCCTCTCAGCTGCTGTATCTGTAGCCTGTGCAGATACATTCAAAAAATTAATAGTAAATAAGGCTTTATTTAAAATTGTTTGTTGCCCTTGGGTGATTCCCCCTTTTTGTTTTTGGAGCATGTTTTTAAGTAGTTGGTTTGCTCTTTCAACTATTGCTTGTCCCTGGGGGTTGTAAGGAAGTCCTGTAGAATGTGATATAGACCACATATCAAGAAATTGTTGAAATGCTTTACTAATATAAGCAGGGCCATTATCTGTTTTAATGGCTTGTGGCAAACCCCATGACTGCAAAGCATGCATATAAATGCTTTTGCACATGCTTTGCAGTTTCACCAGACTGGGCAATAGCCCATATAAATTGAGAAAATGTATCAATGGTTACATGCACATAGGAGAGCTTACCAAAGGATGAGATGTGAGTAACATCCATTTGCCATAAAGAATTAGGGTGCAAGCCCCATGGGCTTACACCAGGTTCAGATTGCTGAGGATTATTAATAATTTGGCATGATGGACACGTTCTTAATATATCTTTGGCTTGATTCCATGTAATATCAAACTTCACTTTTAAGCCTTCAGCATTTACATGAGTTAATTGGTGGAAGTGTTGAGCTTCATCCAATACAGGTGCAACAGGTCTATCAGCAGCTCTGTTACCTGTTGCCAGAGGCCCAGGCAAAGTAGTATGGGCCCGAATATGGGTAATATAAAAAGGAGCGTTTCTAGAATGGACAACTCGTTGAAGTAATAGAAAAAGATCATAAAGAGGCTGTGGAATAGACTGCTTGATAGTAGCAGTTTCTATCATATTAGTGGCTTGAACCACATAGGCAGAATCAGATAAAATATTAACGGCCTGAGGTATGTCTTGCAAAGCACAGATAACTGCATATAATTCTGCTTGTTGAGCTGAAAAGTGAGGGACAGGGATTTGTCGTGTTTTAAATCCAGTATATCCCGCTCGGCCCTTATTAGAGCCATCAGTAAAAATTATAGAAGCATCTGGTATAGGATCAGATTTTGTTATTCGAGGTAGAATCCATTGAGTTCTCTTAAGAAACTGCAAAATGGGATTTTTCGGATAGTGATTATCAATTTTTCCAATATAATCAGCAAAGGCAATTTGCCAACTTACACAATTTTGGAAACAAGCCTGAATTTCTTTAGTAGTTAAATTAATAATTATATGTGAAGGGTCAGTTCCAATTAAATGCTTACTTCGAGTTCTTCCCTTCAGAACCAACTGAGTTGATAATTCTAAATAAGGTGACAAGGATTTTACCATAGTATTTGCTAAAAACAACCATTCCACAATTCCTTCATTTTGCATTAATATCCCCGTAGGTGAATGAGGAGAAGGTAATATAATTAATTGCAATGGCTGATTAACAGTTACTCTCTGTAATTGAGAAGAATGAATTTTATTTTCTACAAGTTTTAGTTCCTCTAAAGCAGCTGATGTTAAAGTTCTTGGACTATTTAATTTTGAATCCCCTTTTAACAAAGCAAATAGGTTAGACAATGCATAGGTGGGGATCCCTATGCATGGGCGAAGCCAATTAATATCTCCTAGGAGTTTTTGCAAATCATTAAGAGTTTGGATTTGATCTGACCTCAGTTCCACCTTTTGTGGTCTAATAGTTGTTCTATCAACTATTGTGCCCAAATATTGATATGGGCTATGCATTTGTACCTTTTCTGGAGCTATTTTAAGTCCTGCTCTATCAAGGCAAAGCTGCATGCTAATATACGCAGAAGTAAGCAAATCTTGATTAGGAGCAGCACACAAGATATCATCCATGTAATGGATAAGATAACAATTAGGAAATTCTAGTCGTACTGGTTCAAGGGCTTTAGCAACAAAATTCTGGCAAATAGTAGGGCTATTCAGCATGCCTTGAGGTAACACCTTCCATTGAAACCTTTTTCGAGGTTCTTTATTATTTAGTGCAGGCACAGAAAAAGCAAATTTTTCTTTATCTTTGGGATATAATGGAATGGTGAAAAAGCAGTCTTTCAGATCAATAACTATTAAAGGCCAATTGGCAGGGATCATATTAGGAGATGGGAGGCCTGGTTGTAAGGCCCCCATTGGTTGTATAACTGCATTGACTGCTCTGAGATCTGTTAATAAACACCATTTACCAGTTTTTTTCTTTATTGGAAATACTGGAGAGTTCCATGGGCTAAAAGATTCTTCAGTATGTCCTTTTTCTAACTGTTCAGTCACTAATTCTGTTAGAGCTTCTAACTTTTCTATGGTTAAAGGCCACTGCTCAACCCATACAGGTGTATCAGTTTTCCAGGTCAATGGGATTGGTGCTGGGGGAAGCAGTAAGCTTTTACGAACAGTGGCCACTAGTGAAAAGACTGATATCCAAGACCTTCTCTATTTGCATTACCTTCAGCTGGAATGGGAAATAGTTTCCCTTGATGATATTTACCAAAACCTAACCCTGGCTGATATCCTTGATTTATCAGCATTTCTTGACTTTGCATACTATAAGTATCTAACATTGGGATGTGGATTTCAGCCTTCCATTGTTGCAATAAATCCCTTCCCCATAAATTAATGGGAAGGTCTGCTATATAGGGTTGTAAGTGGGCTGGCTGCCCATCTGGGCCAATACAAGGCAATATTTTAGCACTTTGCTGCAAGCCATGAGCTCTACCTAAACCTACCACTGTAATGTCTGCGGGACAAGTAAGCCAGCGAGAAGGCCAATGATTACTGCTTATAATTGAAACATCAGCACCTGTGTCTATTAATCCTCTAAAAGCTTTCCCACTTATAATTACTGAGCACGTCGGGCGTGTTTCTAAAATTTTTTCAGAGAGGAAAACTCCAGCCTCTCCTGTGCTTCCAAAACCTTTCGTTCTCCTTACTTTTGTACTATTGCCAATCTTATAATATGGCAGAATAAGCAACTGTGCTATTCTATCACCTGGATGGGCTTTCCATGGAACCGAAGTTGATATCATCACTTTAATTTCTCCAGTATAGTCATTATCAATCACTCCAGTATGAATTCTAATTCCTTTTGATGTTAAACCAGACCTTCCTAGTATTAAGCCAATGGTTTCTTTTGGCAAAGGTCCAGTAATTCCTGTCCTGACCAATGTTGGAGTTTCTCCAGGCAGTATAATAGATTCTGCACAAGGAAGGTCTAAGGCTGCGCTGCCTGCTGTGGCTGGTGATAATTCCATGACACTGCGGAGTATTGGGCCATTTCTGCCTGTTTCTAGATCTGATAGGCTCCCTTTGGTTGCGGGGCTAGGAGTGAGCCCCGTTGATAGTTTCCCGACAAGGGGGTTCCATCCTTATGGAAGTTAGATTTACACTGGCTTGACCAGTGAAATCCTTTTCCACATCTTGGACAAAAGTCCAGGCTGTTTTTGCCCTTTGATTACATTATCTTGAAAATTAATAGCCCTTCTATCCACTCTCTTCCTACATTGTTTCTTTGTATGTCCTTGTTTACCACAGTTAAAGCATTTCCCTGGAAATTTGTTATTTATTTTCAGTCCAGCCATAGCTTGTGCCATCATTGTTGCTTTAAAGCTCTCAGTTCCCACTCCCTGACACTCTAATATAATCATTTAATGTTCCCTTTCCTTTCATAGGTCCAATGGCCTTCTTACAATCTGTATTCGCATTTTCAAAGGCCAATAATTGCAAAATAGTATCAGCAGCCTCAGCATTAGTGATCTGCCGCTTGATAGTCTCCTGTAATCTGGCAATAAATTCAGTATAGGGCTCTTTTGCCCCCTGCATGATCTTTTGAAAAGAGACAGGAGCTTGCCCTTTAGCTTCTATTTTCTCCCAGGCTCTTAAGCAACAACGTCTCACCTGTTCTATGGCCTGATCTTCCATCAGAATCTGGTCTTGAACTCTGCCCCAATTTCCACTACCTATCAATTGATCCAAGGAGATAGGAATCTGCCTTGCTTGATTCTGGTTTGCCATAGTTTCAGCATGATCACACCACCAGGTTTTGAATTGTAGAAATTCTCCCGGGGCTAGTACTGCACGAGCCAACATTGCCCAATCAGCTGGAATCAAACGAGAGCCTTCGGCTATTCCCTGTATGATACCTATGGTGAATGGAGAATTTACTCCATAATTTTGTACTGCTTGTTTTAATTCTTTCAATATTTTGAAGGGTATCGGCTCATGTACTGCCTCATAAATTCCATTGGGATTATTAGGATCCACTCCAGGTGCCACCCTTTCATGAATAGTTACTGGAAATGCCATTTGCATAGCTTCCAGATCTCCCTCTTGTCTAGCCTGCAAAATGCCCTTCTGTAAGGGTGATAAAACTGAGTGTCCTATAGACACAGGAAAGGCATAAGCTCCCCCAGGCGGCATTAAAGAGGGTGGAGGAGGGGGCAGTATAGGAAGTTCGCCCTCCTCCACAAGTGAGGGAGCCGAGGGTCTTAATCCCTCAGCCATTTGTATTCCCTTTTGTTTTTCAGTTTCGTTTGGCACCGCATACGCCCATTGGTCCTCTGACGGTCGGGCTTCTTCATCAAAGCTATCATTTGAGCCTTCAGGAGCCCATAGAGGCGCTAATAGAGGCTCTAATACTGACTTAATCAGAGACCACATTTGACCAAACAGAACCTGGTACGGGAGTCCCTTTAGAATGCAGTTTTTTAAGTTCGTTCCCAACCTTATCCCTAAGTACATAAACCCAGTGTTAGCCTAAAGAAGGAAACCACATACAGTATTCTCAACTATTTACAGAATTTCTAACAATTGACCTTCACTTGCTTTTTATAAGACCTTCACTTGCTTTTTACTCCACCTGCCCTTAGGAGCTGCCGTAACAGGCATACATCTGGTCGATATTAATCTGAACTTTATTTCCCATATTTTACCCCGAACACAGACTACCCAAGAGATTTACTTACTGGCAGGATTTTTTCAGAGGCCTCTTACTCTTCTCTTGGGGGCTTCACGGCACTTCCCAATTCTTTACTTTCATCAATTTCACTTTCCGTGAACCTTCGTCACTCAAGCCTTTAGAGCCCCACGTTGGGCGCCACTTGCCGGGATCAACTCGGCGACTCGAGGTGAGTGACGGGTGCCGCAAGCTTGAAGAACACACAGACACAGACTGAAGAGAAAGATGGGACCGGGGGACTCAAGACCTCTAGGATCAAGAGCCTCGCTGATTGATCCCACGTTGCTTTTATTGAGTTCTCGGTATAGCCTAAGGGTCTGACACTCCCAGGTTAATCCCATAAACAATCAAAGCCCTCACATGACTGGGGGCAATGATCTTTGTTTGCCTCCTGGGTCCTGATTTGAGCTGGGTGTGGATTTGAGCTGGGCGTGGCATGGGTTTGAGCTGGGCGTGGAGAGCAAAGCAGCCCTGGGGGCAGGAGACCTCTCTCAGAAGGATTAAGGGTCTGTGCCCCACCCGTGTTGGCCCCTCTGCGACTGTGCCTGTCTTAGGTTGTTCCTCCCTTGCGGAATCTTACCCGTCTCTGGCTAACCAGTCATCCTCCAGGGCCAAACACGGTGATATAAGGAAGGCTCTATGCACCACCCCTGTTGGCCCCTCTGCGGCTGTGCCTGTCTTAGGTTGTTCCTCCTCTGAGGAATCTTACCCGTCTTTGGCTAACCAGCCATCCCTCAGGACCAAACAGGGTGATATTAGTCTCCACGCCCCGCACCCTCAGCTCTTCCACTGCTCAAGCAGGACATTCTGAATCCCATCGATCGGCCCACATACTTCAACATTTTCAATGTTTCAAAAAGGTTCCAGAATGTCTTCCCACAGACCTCCTGAGAATGAAAGTGTTGGGTTAATGCTTGAGGAAATTTAGAATAGTCATTGAAGAGTAGAGTAGAGAATGCTGAATGTTGACAGGTGGTATGGAAAGCTCATAAGAATGGATGGAGATGATACATTTGTGATGGTGTCAATCCATGTGTCTCTCCAGCAGTACTCAGCTCTGCAAGTACAGGAGGATAGGGGAATTGAATAAATAGAATGAAATATATATTGCCATCCATGAATGCCAGCAGCTTTGTTTGTACAATTGGCATGAGGAACCAATTGAAATTCTTTAATCAGTGAATGGTACTGTGAGAGCAATTTCTGCAACGGGGTGTGAAATTGGGAGAAGTACATTAGTCTACACTAATGTACTGAGGACAGGAAAGGGGACAGAAGCAGTGTGAATGTAAAGAAGAGAATAGAGTCAAGCCACATGCTAAGAAAGTAAAATGATTTCTTGATTGATTGATCAAATGCAATGAAAAATGGAAGTGTCTAATATTTTGCACCAGGTTAATATGAAGAATTGAACAATGCATTTCCATTCTTTTCGGAAATGAATGTAAAGTAAAATTAGTCAATATCCTGGAGAAGCTGGAAGAAGAATCAGACATATTTTTGATTGTGCTGTTAGGAGGAAGGAGCCTTGAAACAAGTTATTTTGAGATGAGAGCAATGCGATGATTAATTTTATGTGTTGAATGGGTCACAGACTGCCCAGACATTTGGCCAAACATTTTTCTCAGTGTATCCATGCTAAAATTAGTATTTAAATTGCTAGACTATATATATATATATATACACACAGTTGACCCTTGAAGAGCACAGGTTTGAACAACACAGATTTGAAATATGCAGGTCTACATATGCGCAAATTTTTTTCAATAAATACTTCAATACTCCTGATCCAAAGTTGGTAGAGTCAGTGGATACAGAACCGTGGATATGGAAGGCCAACTATAAAGTTATATGCAGATTTTCAACTGGATGGAGGGTCAGTACACTTAACCCTCATGTTGTTTAAGGGTCAGCTGTATATCCTATTGGTTCATTTCTCTGAAGAATCTAATACACCTTGTATTTAATCTTCTAATCAGTTTGGCGAACGGAAGTCCAATGGGACTGGTTTGGGGGTCAAGGAAGCCATAGATTGAACGGGGATAACCTCAGGTGTACCCAGAAAATTATAAATAGTACTTATTATATGATTATTATGAAATTTAATGAGTAAAGTAAGTAAACTTTAAAAAATAGAAAATAAATCAGGACTTCTTAGGTGGCGCAATGGTTAAGAATTCACCTGCCACTGCAGGGGACATGGGTTCAGTCTCTGCCCCAGGAAGATACCACATGCCGTGGAGCAGCTAAGCCCATGCACCACAACTATTAAGCCTGCGCTCTAGAGCCCATGAGCCAAAACTGTTGAGCCCATGTGCCACAACTACTGAAGCCCATATGCCTGGAGCCCATGCTCTGCAATAAGAGAAGCCACCACAATGAGAAGACCGCGCACTGCAATGAAGAGTAGCCCCCACTCTCCACAACTACAGAAAATCTGTGTGCAGCAATGAAGACTCAACACAGCCAATAAAAATAAATAAATATAATGACATTTAAAAAAAATCAAATGAATAAGAACTCAAAAATGTTAGTATAACCACAACAACAACAATAATAATAGAACACTCCAGAGCAGTTTTACTCTCTGCTTAAGTAGTGACAACCAGAGCATTAAAGCATTCCCTTGGTGTACTTGCTACATTGGCATGAAGTCTGTGCTCACTGCGTAAGCCTGTATGACTCTATAAGTAATTCTTGCCTGAGCAATAGTCACCTCCGTGAGATCTATGAACAAGATCCATCACCTCAGTGGCCAGAGGTAACAGTATAGCACGGAAAACATTTCAAAAGCCTCAACAAACTAAATACGCAATGCTGTTCATCCACACTATCTCAGGCTCACTCTTCTAATCATTAATCAGCCTGAAAGTCAATGAACATTTAGTGATAAGAAAGGAAACTTCCCTTTCTTTTAGGGAAGAAGTCCTTTAGGCTTTAGGAAGAAGTCCAAGTTGAGGACTCCCAGCCTTGACTATCTAAAGGAAAGAAAAACAGAAATTTTAAGTATGACCTTTCTAAAAACTTTTTGTGAATAGGAAAAGGGAAAAATAACTTTCTAATATTTCTTGACCAGTATATTTTCAAAGGACTTTTATTCAGATTAATGTCAAAGCTTACATGTAATTAAGGGTCATTGCAAATATATATTCTTTAATTCCATAGTATTTCGTTGTGTTCACATTTTAAGAAATTGGCTCAGAGTTTGGGATTAATATGCAGTACAATATAATTTTTTAAAATTTAAATAAAGTCTGATTTTCAGAAATGAATTACTGGAATTAAGCAGGACATGCCTATCTATGCATAGGAAGTAAAATCAGAAAGAGAACTAGATTAGCACTCCTGCCCAGACAGAGGAGTCCTACCAACTTGAGCTCTCCTCTGAATTCATCCTTCCACATGGGTAAAGGGACAAGATAGTGGGTCCAGAGCCCCTTCTAGAATACACTCAGAGCTCCTGCAATCTGGAAAGTCCCTTCAAGCAGGAGGAAGAGCAGAGGGCAAAGAAGGATTCTGTCAGCAGAATCAGTCTCCTTTCAAAGAGCTTTCCAAGAATGCCATCCTCTCATCACTTCTGCTTATATCTCAGTTGTTAGAACTGTATCAGATGACACCTCTACCTGTGAGGGAGGCTGGAAATATAGCTGAGAGTATTGCCACAACAATAAACAAATAAACAAATAAACAAAAGTGCTTTTATGTTAAGGATAAAAGGGAGATTAGATTTAGTTAAGCAAATAGAATTGTCTGCCACAGATGGGATTATTTGTGGAGGAACTGTAATTTTCTCCCAAGCCAACATTCACCAGTGTTTTGTTTTGTTGCCTGTTAATAAGTTCAGTAGCAATTCAATGATCAATTAAAAGGAGAGAATATCTTGCTTACCCCTTTGTCAGGAAATTGTCAATGCTCCCAGGTATGAGAGGGAGTTCGGTCCTTTAGTACCTTGTGAATATTTCTACTTTCTTACTCTAGAAACATCTGAAATAATGTAGAATGGGCTGTTAATTCAATCTTAAAGTCACACTATATGCGACTCTCTATGTATATTCCACTGACATCCCAAATTACGCCTGACAGCCTTTGGTTCAAGAGGCAGACAACAAAAGAGAACAAGTGGGAGTTGTCAGTAGATATGAGAACTCAACAAATTTCTAGTGGCTGGAAAGAAGACAAACACAGCAGGGTCTTGCAGGGAAAAAAGAAGGGATTTCAGCAAGAAAGAAGGCCTCAGAGTTCACAGACTCTGAATGAGAACATCTGAAGTGGCCTGGAGTGGGATAAAGAAAAAATGCAGGCCAAAAGCAGAGGGCGTAAGTACAATTCTGACCATGGCAAAAATGCCCCAGTGATCCACAATCTGCCCTTTCCATCCTCACATATCCCTATCTCTATTCCTATGAGCACCAGTATTTTACTTACAGGGGGAAAAAACAGACACACAGCAACAGCAACAAAACATTAAGGCTTTAAAAAAATAATAATTGTAGCAATTTCCTGGGGAGAATTAGGGCTTCTAAGATGGGAGGAAGGTCACAGAATAAAGCCCTCCCCATTCTGGTATTTGGACCTTCTCTATGCCCCAATTAAAGTCTGCACTTGCAACAAGTAAAGTCTACTGAACTAAATATCCATCCATATACACAAAGACCACTGGGAAACCAACCTACCTACACCGCAACAGAGAAAACTCATGCTGGCTACTTAGAACAATCAAATTTAGCTGTGATAAATTTTCCAACCAAGTTCACCAGAAGGGATGCACAACATGGATCACATGAGAACGTAAGTCCAAAATGTGTGAAATCCCTGAACTTGGCCACCACCCTATAAATTTAAGATGATGAAGCTCCTCCAACTATCAGCCTATGCTTGTTCCAGAAATAAATTAATGCCCCTCTAAGTAGATCTCTCCCTCAATTTTACACTGAGAACTTAAAGTCCCAGAATAGATAACCAACGTTTTCCCCCGGCCTCCCCAAATTCTTATTCTTTTCTGACCCAACAGGAGGGGTCACACTCCAGGCCTGGGTTGCGTTTTATTCCTTCCTCAACAACTTGTACCAACTTCTGTATTTTTTTTAAGTGGGTCACATTGGGGTAGCACCAACATCAGTACCTGCAAAACTGGATCACTCCAACCCCAGTGGTTTCATAAGTCCCATTCTTACAAATGTCCACAGGACCAGCCCTTTACCCACTGAGCTTAGAAAACTTTGTGGAAATCTCTAGAACAAATGCAAGAACTAATGTTTAAATCTCAGCAGCTACCCACTGCCAATAGTATTTCTTAAGCCAAAGTGCATATTTCAAACATATGCTACAACCTAAAGCCACGTCATTGTTGCCAGCTGCAGGCTATAGCAGAGATAGTATTATGGAGTAGAAAGAGGTAGACTATGAAAAACTGTAAAAATATTCTTTTTATAGATAAATTAGGATGGACTATTTGAAAGATATCATTCTCCCAGCCAAGGGCAGCCTAAGGCCTGGAACCAAAGCAAGCCAAATGACCTACTTTGACCCTTATTCCCTAAGCACCTGAATCTCAGACTTCTCCAACCCAGAGGGAAAAGCTTGTCTAACAAAAAGCAGCAGTGGAGGAGTACTAAAAGACAGAACAAGAGAGCTGGGGGTTTTCCACAATACCCAGAGACTCACTCCTTCTTCCTCAGGCCAGAGGAACAATCTAGACCAGCTTACTTCACGAGCTGTCAGAAAAGAATGTCTACAGGATATCAGAGTCCAGCAAAGAGCTGATAGGAATCAAAGTGGTAGTTACCTGGGGGAGAAATTATTGACTTGGAAAGGGCACTAGGAAACTGCCAGAGTCATGGAAATGTTTCTATTTTGCTCTGGGTACTGACTGCATGTAGGCAAAAATTCTTCAAACTGTTCACTTAAGATGTGTGCATGTCACTGCATATAGATTATATCTCAAAAAAAAAAGGAAAGAAAAAAATTTTTAAAGAGAGACACACAGCCAAAGTTTTTTCCAATAAGAAACACCTCCAGACTTTCTTCATTTCTCCAGACTTCTGGAAGTGATAGATTCCAAAGAAAGAATTAAGGGGCAGCCAAAAAGAGGAAGACAATTACAGAGCAGAATCGTTTCCATTTCCCTTCAACTTCACAGCAAAGCAACTGGAACAGAGACAAAGAAATAACCAGGGTGCTTCCAATAGGAAGCAAACACCCTCACCCCCATGCATAACAACTTAGCTGTCTTGAAAGAGAATGCATCCCCAAGTCATCACCTGTATGTGCACTATGACTTTAAATCCCTTTCATGAAAACAGTGAGGGCTCCACTCCAGGGAAACCTAGACAAATAAAGCTGACAAGTGCAGAAGGGCTGTTCCAGCTCTTGAGTAACCTTCCCTGAAGGCACAGTTTCACAACTGTAGTTCAATGCACCTGATCTGCAGATTTATTCTCAGGGATATGCCAGATGATTTTCTTTTTAAGAGGGTTGCTACATTATTCAAATTGGGGGAAATAATACCTTTGAGGGAATCAGAACCAACAAAAAGAGCATATGAAAAAACTTTATTTGATATTTTAAAATATTAAAGCATGTTGTACCCCCATTCCCCAATATTTTCTTCTCCAGCTTCCCCTTTGCCTCCCCACACACAAACTACCCCCACTGTTCAGACAGCCAGATTGTTCTTTCTCCTTGACTAGGGGAAAAGATGTATCAGCAAATTAAAAGATTTAATTCTTAGATTTGGGATTTTAAAACTCCCTCAGGGGACTTCCTGGTGGTACAGTGGTTAGGAATCCACCTGCCAATGCAGGGGACACAGGTTCAACCCCTGGTCTGGGAAGATCCCACATGCCACGGAGCTACTAAGCCCGTGAGCCACAACTATTGAGCCCATGTGCTGCAACTACTGAAGCCCGAATGCCTAGAGCCCTTGCTCCGCAACAAGAGTAGCCACTGCAATGAGAAGCCCATGCACCATAATGAAGAGTAGCCCCCACTTGCCACAACTAGAGAAAGCCCATGCACAGCAAAGAAGACCCAATGCAGTCAATAAATAAATTAATTAATTAAAAATAAAAAAAAAAACAAAAAATAATTAAAATACAACTCCCTCTAGCTTATTAGCGCCAGGAGTCACCAGCCCACAGCACCACTACTGGGATGCTGAGGCTAAGCAGCTAGCCCGGTGGTATTACAACCTGACTCACCAGCAGGCCTGCTGCCTTAAAACCCCCTGAGCTTACAGCCACCCTGGGATGCAGCCCTGTTCACTAGAGGACCCAGTACCTGGCCTCACCCACCAGTTCACCAGCACTAGCCTTAGGACCCCTGGAGCACCTCAGCCAGCTGCCTCATGACCCAGCCCCAACCACCAGTGCCAAGCAGCCTTTGCACAAGGTAGGGCCAGGCAACCAACTAGACCAGGGGCCAGCCACACCTACCAGACCACCCACAGTAGTCAGCCTGTGACAACAGAAAAACCGATGCAGCTCAAATGGGGGCATCTCTAAAGCATATAGCTCTGGTGACCAGAGAGGAGTGCACTGCTGGGATTCAATAAGATGCCTCCTACAAAAAGCCACATCTCCAGGATTGGGAAACATAACCAACCTACCAAACACATGGAAATAAAAACAGCAAATTTGGAAAAATGAGATGACAAAAGAATATGTTCCAAATGAAAGAATAACATAAAGCCCCAGGAGAACTAAATGAAGTAGAGATAGTAATCTACCAGATAAAGAGTTCAAGGTAAGTATCATAAAGATGGTCAAAGAACTTGAGAGAAGACTGAATGAACAGAGTGAGAAGTTAGAAGTTTTTAACAACAATTAGAAATATAAGGAAGAACCAAACAGATATAAAGAATACAATAACTGAAATAGAAAATACATTAGAAGGAAAAAAAAAAAAACACTAGAAGGAATCACCAGGTTGATATCATTGGTGAACATAGATGCCAAAATTCTCAATAAAATATTAGCAAACTGACACTATAAGGATCATGCACAATGACTAAGTGGGATTCATCCCAGTAATGCAAAGAAGAGTCAATATCATTAAATCAATCAATGTGATACACCACTTTAACAAACTGAAGAATAAAAATCATGTGATTATCTCAATAGATGCACAAAAAGCTTTTGACAAAATTCAGCATCTATTTATGATTTAAAAAAAAAGAAACACTCAACAAAATGGATGTGGAGGGAACATACCTCAATATAATAAAGGTGATTTATGGCAAGCCCACAGCTAACATCATACTCAATGGTGAAAAGACAAAAGAATTTCCTCTAAGATTAGCAACAAGTGCCCACTCTTGCCACTTTCATTGAACATAAAACATGCTCTTCCATAGTATTGGAAGTCCTAGCCACAACAATAAGACAACAAAAAGAAATAAAAGAAATCCAAATTGCAAAAGAAGAAATAATACCTGTGACAGTTTGCAGATGACATGATACTATACAAAGAAAATCCTAAAAAAACCATTTGAGTTTAGTAAAGTTGCAGAATACAAAATTAACATACAGAAATCTGTTGCATTTCTATCCACTAACAATGAACTATCAGAAAGAGGAAATGAAGAAAGCAATCCCATTTACCATTGCATCAAAAAATAAAATAAAATATATAGGAATAAATCTAACCGAAGAGGTAAAAGACCTGTATGCAGAGAGCTATAAGACACTGATGAAAGAAACTGAAGACAACACAAACAGATGGAAAGATATACCATGTTCATGAATTGGAAGAATTAATGTTGTTAAAATGACCATAATACACAAAGCAATCCACAGATCTAATGCAATGCCTATCAAGATACCAATGGCATTTTTCACAGAATTAGAACAAATAATTCTAAAATTTGTATGGAAACACAAAACACTTTGAATAGACAAAACAATCTTGTGAAAGAAGAATAGAGCTGGAGGTATTATGCTACAAAGTAGCATACAGTTACAAAGTAACTGTAATCAAAACAGTTTGGTACTGGCATAAAATAGACACAAATATCAGTGGAACAGAATAGAGAGTCCAGAAATGAACCCTTCTTATATGGGCAATTAATCAATGACAAAGGAGGTAAGACTAACAGTGGGGAGAAAAAACAGCTTCTTCAATAAGTTGTCTTGGAAAACTAGACAGCTACATGCAGAAGAATCAAACTGGACTATTCTGCCACTCCATGTACAAAAATAAATTCAAGATGGAGTAAAGACTTAATAGTAAGACCTGAAACCATGAAACTTCTAGAAGAAAACATAGGCAGTAAGCTCTTTGATATCGATTTCAGTAATATTTTTTTGGATATGTCTCCTCAGGCAAGGGAAACAAAAGCAAAAATAAATAAATGGGACTACATCAAACTAAAAGACTTTTGCACAGCAAAAGAAGCTATCAAATAAAACAAAAAGGCCACCTACTGGATGGGAGAAGATACTTGCAAATGATACATCCAACAAAGAGTTAATACCCCAAAATACAAAGAACTCATAAAACTCAACATCAAAACAAAACAAATAAACAAACAATTTGATAGAAAATGGGCAGAGGATCTAAACAGACATTTTTCCAAAGACATACAGATGGCCAACAGGCACTGAAAAGGTACTCAACATCACTAATCATCAGGGAAAGGCAAACCAAAACCACAAGATTTCACCTCACACCCATCAGAATGACTATCGCCAAGAAGATAACAAATAATAAATGTTGGCGAGGACATGGGGAAAAGGAAACCCCTCCTACACTGTTGGTGGAAATGTAAATTGGTGCCGCCACTGTGGAAAACACCATGGATGTGCCTCAAAAAACTAAAACTAGAACTACCACATGACTCAGCAATTCCACTCCTGGGTATATACCTGAAAAAAACAAAAACACTAATTTAAAAAGATACATGCACCCCAATATTCATAGCAGCATTATTTACAACTGCCAAGATATGAAAGCAACCTAAGTGTCCATCAGCAGGTGGATGGATGGATAAAGAAGACGTAGTACGTATATACAATGGAAAACTACTCAGCCATAAAAAAAAAAGAAAAAAGCTTGTAATTTGCAGCAACATGAATGGTCTTGGAAGGGATTACTCTAAGTGAAATGAGTCAAACAGAAAAATACAAATACCTCATGATCTCACGTATATGTGGAATCTAGAACACAAAACAAAACAAACAAACAAAAAGCAAGACAAAATGAGAACAGACTCATAGATACAGAGAACAAACAGGTTGTTGCCAGAGGAAGACGGGTGGGAGGGGTGGGTGAAATAGGTGACAGGGATTAAGACATACAAACCTCCAGTTATAGAATAAATAAGTCACAGGGATGTAATATACATTATAAGGAATAAGATCAATAATACTGAAATAACTTCGTATGGGGACAGATGGTTACTAGACTTTCAGTGGTGATCATTTCATAATGTCTGCAAATGTCAAATCATTATGTAGTATACCTGAAACTAACATAATGTTATATGTCAACTATATGTCAATTAAAAAAAGAAACATTCAGAAGATAAGTGATCCTTAAACACAGGAGTTAAATACCAAGTGATATACTTGCATGAAACAAGAAATTCTAGATCTCCTTTGTCAAGATAGGTGAAATAGAGAGACCCTTTCAAACTTCTCAAGATAAACCCTAACAATTCCTTTTTCAAAGGCCATTTCTTTCACCCAAAGTGTTCTGCTGTGTGGAAGCCTGTTCAATAACGTTAGAAAACTGGGTCAGAGGCCAGTATTGGTTTTAGAAAGAGATGTTTGAACCTAGCAATTAAAAAAATAGCATAGTAAACATTTCCAGTACTGACATTGATATTTCTCCTCTATCTTTTTGTTTAAGCATGATTTTTTAGGTATAAAATAATGTTATCCCAATCTAGACTATTCTGAACCCAGAGTGAAAAAAAAAAGTCAAATAATTTCAACACCATAATGCAACAATTATAGTTTTTGCCTAATACCCTAAGTATTTTTTTCCACATCATTTTGAAATTTTGAGGATGAAATGTTCACTGTAGATGAACGAGTGCTTTATAGAGATGACTTGTTGTAAAACTCACCACCTCCTTAAATTTATTTATCTCATTTTAGTACAGATGAGAAGATAAAGCTGTAGGAAATTTTGAAGAAGCCGCCTCAGTATTGAAAGAGAAAACAGGTTCTTGTTAATGAGATTTGGGATAACTCTTGGTAAGGCCAAACCTCAAGCTTCCCAGTTGCAGTGAACCAGCTCAGTCCTGCTGTACTTAATTACGGTATTCTACTGTTGGAAGAAAATGAGAAAATAATCAAGTCCAAATTTACAAATCTAAAGGTTAAGAAACATTGCCTACTCCAGATCTGAACATATAGCCTCCTGAGTCCATGGGAGAAAGGAAAGGAGAAGAGAATTTGTCTGTGAATGACTCTTGGGAAATTCATTGTGCAGGCTTACCTTGCACAACAGTAAAAACCAACAGTAGATAGAACACAGTCTCCAATTAGTAGAGGAGGGAACTGAGATGGGAAAGAACAACATGGAAATAAATGGGCAAGCTCAATAACTCTCCTTCTTTTCCTATTTTTTTTTTCCAATTACACCACACTTTTTTTTTGCTCCACTTGAAGCACTGTTACCTATGTTTATGCTGATTGCCACAGGCCAAAAAGGACTTGTTCAGATTTCACTTCAATTAAGGAAAACAGCTTAATTTGAACACTTAAATATATAATCTCCCTGAAATAGCTCAATTTGTAAACTATACCTTCTCATCTGAAATTCTAAGGACCGCCTTAGTCAAATATATGGATAGATTTTAGTATTACGGGCATCCCCCACTTTTTGAAAGTTCGCTTTACACTATTTCACTTTTATGAAAGACCCACAGAAGTGTCAGTTTTTGCTAACCAAGAGAAATCCAGGGAGAGCAATCGATGATGGGTGATGACTTAGAGAGTTGGGATAGGGAGGGTGGGAGAGAGTCGCAGGAGGGAGGGCATAAAGGGATATATGTATAAATACAGCTGATTCACTTTGTTGTACAGCAAAAACTGGCACAACAGTGTAAAGCAATTATATTCCAATAAAGAGCTTAAAAAAAAAAGAAATCCAAAGATTTTCACTTTTACAGAAATAGGCAAAAAGCGAAAATGGCATTCAACATTGGTTTTGCAGGAGCTGTTTTAGCTGCAGTGCACACTCAGGACAGTGAGAGGGGCCCCGCCCAGCTCCTCCCCAGGAACTACACTCAGCATCTCAGCATCAAGCCACCATAGCTTTGAACTGTGTCTGCGAGCGTCTGTGCTCTTTTCTCAGTGTGTTCTATGTATCCGTTAGCAAGATGTGTCCTAAGGTAATTGCTTCTTTGATTTATGCCATTTCTGCTTACGAAAGGTTTCATAGGAACACTCCACTTTCAAATGGCAAGAGGAATTTGTATTGTTCGAAGTACCATGAATATTTTCCCACCATAAACATAACAGATGTTTATGTTTAAAAAAGGATATTTGAGGGAGTCAAGGGAGGGAGGGAATACGGGGATATGTGTATAAAAACATGATTGAACTTGGTGTACCCCCCCAAAAATAATAAATAAATAAATAAAATTTTAAAAGTAAAAATAAAATAAATAAAAAATAAAAAAGGATATTTGAGCATGAAACTCCAACCTTGATAATTAAAAAAAAAAAAATTTAGACATATCCAATGCACTCAAACGAAACTCAGTAGGAATGTCTGTTTCCATTTCCTTTTCTTACAATGACACAGTTCATGATAAGTCACACTCCCAGGACCTGGAATTTGAGAAGGGTTCACCTGCATAAACTTGAGCTCAACATCACCTTTATAATTTCCACCTAAAAGTGTTATATCTTTGGAGGCTTTGTTTTTTAGTTTTGTTCTGTTTTGTTGGTTTGGTTGGTTGGTTTTTTCTCATCTGTCACATGAATGTACAAGACAGTATTTGTTTCAACAAGATTGAAAACTTGTTTTGCAGTGTGACCACCTTCACCACTGCAGCCTCATTGTTGGTGGAATTACCCTGGTCTTCATACCTTGCAGTCTTGTCTGGTTCTCATTCCTCTCAAACTATCTCTGACTTGCTGTAAAACTTACTGCCTTCACTTCAACTGTGGTAGACAGCCTGAACAGCCCCTCTATAGCCCTCTCTAGAGCTGCATCTTTTGTCACAGGACTTTGCAGTTTCTCTCCTCACTAAAGCAAAGTATATTTCTCCTCCCACCCCTGACTTTGGGGCCAGCACGTGACTTGCTTAGACCTATGCAATGTTAGTGGATGGACATGTCCAAAGGCATGAAAATCACCTGAATGATTGTGCTGGCCCTCTTACACCTTGAAGAAGAACATGCCTAGGATAGCTTACTGGTCTCAAATTAGAAAGACAGGAGAAAGACTCCCAGCCCATCCCAGATGCATGAGCAAGCCTAGCTGAGACTAACAGAACCATCTACTTGAGTCCAGCCGGATCAGCTGAACCCCCGCTGGCCCATAAAAAATGCTGATTGTTGTATGCCACTGAGATTTTTGTAATTGTTAGTTACGCAGCATTATTGTGGCCATATTTACCTGATATAATACTCCTATACCATGGTATTAGATGTCTGTTGCTGCGTAAACTATCCCCAAACTTAATGGTTTAAAATGACAAACATTGCTTATCTTATTATTCTGTGGTCAAGAATTTGAAGAGGCTTAGCTGGGTGGTTCTGACTCAGAGTCTTTCATGCGATTGCAGTAAGGATGTTGGCAGGGGCTGCTGTCAGTCATCTGAAGGCTTAACAGGGCCTAGAAGACCTGATCCCAAGATGGCTCATTTAGAAGACTAACGACAAGGAGCCTTAGTTCCTTACATGCTATTGACAGGACACCTCAGGTCCTTGCCATGTGGACCTTTCTACAGGCTGCCTGAGTGTCTGCATGGCCTGGCAGGTAACTCCCCTCTGAGAGAGACACCACAAAGGAAGCCTCAATGCCTTTATGACGTTGTCTCCAAAACCATATACTTCCACTTCTGCTTTATCATATTCACTAGGAGAGAGTCACTAAGTCCAGACCATATTCAAGAAGAGAGATATTAAGCTTCACCTCTTAAGGGGAAGAATAGCTAAGGCTTCGAACATATTTAAAAACCACCACAGAACGTATTCTAACATATTATATCCCTTCCTCCTACATGCAACAAACACTCACTCCTTCCCAATGCTTCCGAAAGTCTCATCCCATTACAGCATCAGATCAAAGTTTAGAAACTTATCATTTAAATCAAGTTCAAGTGTAGAAGAGGCATTTTAGTTTTAGCGTCTTAAGTACAGCTCCTGGGGTCCAATTCCTTTCCACCCAAAGATCTGTGCACTAAAGGGGTAAGTTACCTGCACCCACTCCCATACCCAACTACAATGGTGAGACAATTGTTCAATAGGAGAAAAACCATAATCATCCTCCGATTTTCCAAAATATTTAGAAACATAACTTTTACAGTTTTTTTCTCATCAAATCTATAGGTGTGATGTTATTCCTATTTTACTAAAGAGTATATAGATTTATGAGTTCATATTTAGTGACAAAAAGATAACTCTTCATGAAAGGACAAAATGATCATAAAGAAAAATAAATAATCAAGTCACTGGAAACCTGGGTAAAGTTATTAGTTAATAGTAATGGTGGGAAACCCAGAATGCTTAGACTGTAAAAGGCTTAATTACTCTTATTATATTACTGCTATTAAAAAGACTTTCCAGATGAGCAGCTGTGAGCTATAAGAAGATATCTGTTTCTACTTTACTGGTATTATCTTCTAAAACAATGTTTTTATACTATGGAATTTCTACCTGGAATTCTTTTGAATTCTAGACTATCAATAGACCAGGTGTGAGACCAAGTATCATATTTTTAACTCATGTAGAAAGGTACACTGTTTTATATCCACTCAGTGTGCAAAAATGGTATGCAGGAAGAAAGAAATTGGAGAAGGATCTTTTAGCATTTGAGAATCAGGAAGGATCTTGATTCTATTAAATAAGTGTTTTATTTACACTAGGAGGTAAAAAGGCAAGATAGTATACATTTTATGTGGTTACAATTCTCCAGGTACAGAAATCCTTCTGAATCATATACATAACTTTGTACATACTCTGAATTGATAAAAGTATACTACCAAATCAAGTAAGTTCATAGAAATAGGTCTTTCATGTTAACCCCCCAAACAACATAGCCCCCTGTTTATTTCTCCACTGCTCTTGAATTTCTTTTCTCCTCTATGGATAGCAATTCTTGTACTTCATTTAAAACAACCTATGAAGACTAAAATCAGCTTAGTGAAAATTGAGATAATGGTAACTATGAAAAATGTTTGTGTTATATATGACCCAAAATAGTTAATATATAAAGATCTCTATAAATAACAAAGGCATAAGCTCAAAAGTCCACAATACTATTTCAATTACATTTCTTTTTTTTTTTGTCCCACATGAGTGTTCCTTTCCACCCATCCCACTCACCCACCCACCCATCCATCCATCCATCCATCCATCTACCTATCCATTACTTCAACAGATAGTCTTTACCTGGAGAATCCTTATTCAACTTTCAATATGATAGGAGATGCTATTATTGCCCCATTTACATCCCCTCGGCACCTGTGACTGTCAGACCACAGAAGTATGCCTCACTTGAGGGGCAGGCCATAAGTACTGATGAGTTAATACCTCAGGAAGCAACCCTCAATCAATGATGAAAAGAGCTGGTGGGTAAATACTACAACACCTCACTCCTCAGGTGGGACAACTGTGAGTAACATGGTTCACTATCTCTCAATGAGAGTTCCCTGTGGGATTGAGCCCTAATTTCTCTTTACAAACATTGTACTGGCTTCCTTCTCTTCCCTGACTCATTTCCCTTTCCCCTACCAGTGCTCCCTAAAATTACTTCTTAAATCCTTATCTCAGAGTTGGCTTCTGGGAGAGCCTGGACTAAGGAAAAGTCTACCTCAAGCTTTCCCTCCATGAATGAGAAGTCGTGCTCCCCTATGTGCTCTCAGAATACATATTTATATTATTTCCATAGCACGTTTCATTTGTTGGCTTGTATTTGAAAGGCTCTTCTCGCTCTCTCATTTTAGATTATAAACTTCTTGAGAACAAGAATCTTGTTTATCTATTGTTTATCCTACATTGATTGGCACATTTTTCCTATTAAATTTATCTTTTTATTTCTTTTCTATCTTTTCCATAAACTATCTACTTTTTTATTAATTTTTATTGGAGTAGAGTTACTTTCCAATGTTGCATTAGTTTCTGTTGTACTGCAAAGTGAATCAGCTATACGTATACATATATCCTCTCTTTTTTGGATTTCCTTCCCATTTAGGTGACCACAGAGCATTGAATAGAGTTCCCTGTGCTATACTGTAGATTCTTATTAGTTAACTATTTATACAGTAATCAAGACAGTATGATACTGACACAAAAACAGAAATATAGATCAATGGAACAGGATAGAAAGTCCAGAGATAAACCTACATACCTGTGGTCACCTAATCTATGACAAAGGAGGCAAGAATATACAATGGAGAAAAGACAGTCTCTTCAATAAGTGGTGCTGGGAAGACTGGACAGCTACATGTAAAAGGATAGTTATTTATTTTTTAATAAATTGATTGATTGATTGATTGACTGTCTTGGGTCTTCGTTCCTGCATGCGGGCTCACTCTAGTTGCGGAGAGTGGGGGCTACTCTTTGTTGCGGTCCCCCAGCTTCTCTTGTTGTGGAGCCCGGGCTCTAGGCATGCAGGCTTCAGTAGTTGTGGCACATGGGCTCAATAGTTGTGGGTCACAGGCTCTAGAGCGCAGGCTCTGTAGTTGTGGCACATGGGCTTAGTAGCTCTGCAGTATGTGGGATCTTCCCAGACCGGGGCTCGAACCCATTACCCCTGCATTGCCAGGGGGATTCTTAACCACTGCACCACCAGGGAAGACCCAGGATATCTATTTTTAAGAAATAAATTTTTAAGTCAACAGTGTCCTCTTTCCTTGAGCATATTCTTCTTCATCTTCTTCTCATCAGGGTGTGCTTATTGAGTATTTTTGGAAGCTTAACATAATCATATTTTGTGACTTTACTATGGGCATTTGTATTCTCTGGTTCTAATATTTGTCAATCAAATCTACCTTACTGATATGGTATTTAAGTATTTTATAGCCTTACTTATTTTTTTGTCCAATTGTTACATTTTTTAACTGAAGTTAACTAACATCTATCATCATTAATGTATTTCTGTCTAGTTCTCCTTTCTTCCTCCTAATCCTGGCTTAATGAATATTGTGGCTATTCTATTATATGCATGGATATTCACTACTTCTATATCTTCATGAAACTCTTTAGCATTATAAAGTACACGACTTTATAATTTCAGTTATATTTTGTCTTACATTAAGATCACAGTCCCTATTCTCTTTGTGTTCACATTTATCTGTTATAATTTTACTCACTGTTTTTAACCTTTCTAAATTACTTTTAGTAGGTGTGTTCATTGTATACAGCATTCAGTTGGATTTGATTTTGTGATCCAATCCGTTATTAGGTACTATAAACAACTTATTACTATTATGTCTTCCTAATGAATCAACCCTTTTATCCTTATGAAATATCTCTCTTAATTTCTGATAATACTCATTGTCTTGAAGCCTAACACAACCAATAGTAATATAAGCATTCCGTCTTTTGTATGCTTACTGCCTAAATAGTATACCTTTTTCTATGCATTTATTGTCAACCTATCTGTAGCTTTATGTTTACAGTGCATCTGCAGTACATGGCATATAGTCCAGTCTTGCTTTTTAATCCATTTGGAAAATCTCTGATTTTTAATTGGGGTGTTTTGACTAATAGCACTTAATATAATTATCAACATGGTAAGGTTTAGGTAGATCATTTTACTATGTTCTGTTTTTCCCTGCTGTTTTTTGTTTGGTTGCTTATTTTTCTGCTTCATGTTTCCTGCTCTCTTTAGAGTTGTTTGAATATTTTTTAGAATTCCATTTTAATCTATCTATGGACTTATAAACTCTATCTCTTTGCAATAATTTTTAGTGATTATAATAAAGATTACAATATACACCTTTAACATTTGTGGTAAATCTAGAGCTAATATTGTACTTGTAAAATATAGAAATCTTATAACCATATAGATCCACTTACAGCACCCTATTCTGTATTCTATAGTCATCATATGCATTACATCTGCATACATTATAAACTCCACATGGCAATGTTATAATTTTTGGTTTTAGCAGTATTATATATTTTAGGAATGTGAGATGAAAAAAATTGTGTATTTACTCAGATATCTATGATTTATTTATTTTCTTGCAAAACAGAAGGTCCAGAGGAAAGCATTCCCAGAATTGGTTCAGTGGCTTAACACAATCATCAAAGAGTAGAGTCTTTTTATCTTCCTATTTTGACATCCACATCCAATTGATTTAGACGCTTCCTGGACATACACCATGGCTGGCACATTTCAGGTATCATCCCTTGTAGATATACCAACATCCAGCTGAAGAAGGGTGTTTCTTCCAATACTTTCCAAGAAGCCCAGTAGGACTCATGCCGGGGCCTTTGAATAAGAAATGTAAGAATGTATCTGGCATTGTATTTTTAATCCTCTGTCATGGGAGAAAGGCTCTTTAATAAAGAAGAAAGGAAGAAGAATGGCTGTTGGGTAGGAAATCAACAGCCCCTGCCATATGCTCTTACATATATTTATTGGTAGTGGCTGCTGAGTGTTATATTTAGAAAAACTGAAGACTCAATTTAGAAGAATTGAAGACTGATCAATATGCAATGTCTGCCATGCATATGGGAAGGAAGAATGTTGGGAGTGTTTTTTATCCACTGGCCTAAAATGTGTCACAAAATTCTGGAACTTTTGCCTTCAAAACTTTATTGTCAAGCCCTCAGTGCTTTAGGATTCCACTGTCTGAATTTAAATTTTTGTTTGGTACACGCTACTTAAGATGCCCACCTGCCTCTAAAACTTCTGCTCTATATTGATGGTTAGCTTTCATATCCAATGTTAGGTCCAGCTAGATACAAATTTCATTTAATTATAAATTCTGAGCCCAGTCTTACCTGAACTGAACAATTACTAGCATCTCAACATAAATCTACATACAGTTGCCTTCCACTCTACCCTGCCCCGTACACCAGCTACCTAAAGAGTAAAATTTAGCATAAAGTAATTAATTGTTAATGCTGATGTTCCAAAAATTTTAATGAAGATTATTTGCAGTAGAGGAATCTTCTAGAGACCCTCAAATTACTCAGTATATTTCAAAGCCAATGCTGATTAAGACCATATTTGAAACTTCTCTGCTGTTTAGTAGGCTATAGAATATTTTTAATATTTAGTAAACTGGTCCACAGTATCCTAGAACAACCAGAAAACTGCAACATTTTTATCAGTTAATGCATTTAATGAAAGCCAACAATTACTATTTCACACATCAGCTGATAGTGCTTTAAATCAAATTAATGAAAAAGCTGTCTGAGCTTTGATAAACTCAACATTTGGATCGGCCTTAGCTGACCCATAACATCACACATAATATATAATAACGATAATACATATTTTCTTCTTTATTATGTGTTTTATTTTTTCTTGAGAATTCTTTTACCATATTTTTTTTAAATAAATTTATTTATTTATTTATTGGCTGTGTTGGGTCTTCACTGCTGCATGCAAGCTTTCTCTAGTTGTGGCGAGCGGGGGCTGCTCTTCGTTGTGGTGCACGGGCTCCTCAGTGCCATGGCTTCTCTTGTTGCGGAGCACGGGCTCTAGGCGCATGGGCTTCAATAGTTGTGATACACGGGCTCAATAGTTGTGGCTCACGGGCTTCATTGCTCCTCGGCATGTAGGATCTTCCTGGAGCAGGGATCGAACCTGTGTCCCCTGAATTGGCAGGCAGATTCTTAACCACTGCGCCTAGGAAGCCCTTACTATATGTTTTGGAGAAAAAAAAGCAAGGATTTTATTCCTTGAAAATTAGAATTTATATATCACATAATTACATCTTGTATTTTAATTGAAGCTTTGTAAATAAAAAGAATATTGGGGACATACTGTGGGAGGGAATGATGTCATTCCTAAAAATTAGGGCTAAGGTTGCAGAATCCTGAAATCGGATTGATCTCTATTCACTTCCACATCCCTTGACAGCTCTGTCAGTCAGTATTCAGTGAAACACAGACTCAAACCACTATAGTTGTTTTAAGTAGAAAGGAATTAAATACAGGGAATTAGGTCCTGACAAAATTTTTGGAATAACTCATGCAGAGGGCTCTAGGCGGAGTCTTTAAGAATGAATCTTAGAACATGACGAAGTGCATCTGCTGGAAGAGCTACTATCTCTGGGCCACCACTAGAATTACTGAATCGAGAGCACACCACTGCGGCTGTGACCCAGGAAGGGGATACTGGAACCAAGTCACTGCTGCTACTGCTGTGGCTGCCTCTGCCACACACGCATAGACATCCAGGATGCAGAATAGACCCTGGGAAACTGCTGCAGAAATATCTGCTAGCTACAGGAGCCAAAGGGGGCAGGAAAATGGCTTCCAGCTACCTTTGTAATACTTTGATTTATAAGAAATTTTTAATAAGAAATATATGTTCTTTGCCCGCATTCCTGACAGAGAGCTCCTAAAACCCTTGGAATTTCCTTAGTGATAAAAGTGATAAAGATAGCCTTATTATTCATAACAAGCCCCTTTCAATCACACCCAAGTTTATATTAATGAAGTGACTTTTGGTTAGCTTCAGGATGAAGGCTGGTTGCCAGGGGAACCAACCACATGATTAGAGAAACTATCAGCCCATCCCCCGACCTCCGTGGAGGAAAGGAGAAAGCTCCATGCCCTCCCCCCATACCTTGCCCTGTACAGCTCTTCCATCTGGCTGTCCCTAAGTTGAATCCTTTATGATAAACTAGTAATCTAGTAAGTAAAATATTTTCTTCAGTTCTTTGAGTCACTCTACATATTATTAAACCTAAGGAGGGGGTTGTCAGAACCTCCAATTTGTGGCAGGTGGGTCAAAAGCACAGGTGATAACTTGGACTTGTGATTGGCATCTAAACTGGCGAAGTGAGGTGGGGGAATCTTGTGGGACTAAGCCCTTAACCTGTGGGATCTGTTGCTATCTCCAGGTAGATAGTGTCAAAATTGAATTAAATTGTCGGATCCCCAGCTGGTGTCTACAGAGAATTGGAAAATTGCTCAGTATGGAAAAACCTACACATCTGGTATCAGAAATGAAGTACTGAGAATGAAGTGTACAGCAGGGAAAAACAGGTTTTCTTCACAACCTTCCTTCTTCCAAATGACTGCACCTAATAGGAACTTAATTTGCATCCAGAACAGATGCAAAGAAGAGTGGTCAAACATAGTTTTCAGTTTTGCAGTCTCAAGTTTATATAAAGGCATTCTGAAAGGAGAATGGAATGGACCCGAGCAGGCCATTCTTTAGTATCTATCATAGACACTGTGTCACAGACCTGATATATTTGTGCATTCTAAAATTATACAGTGCCAGAAAAATATGATGGAAGTTACCCTCTTTGGGAAATAAACTATTTTAAGTAAGTCTATTCTATTGAAAGCAGAGGAAATGCATGTAGTGTTACCTGGCAACTTTGAATATCAATGAAATGATTAAGCATACAGTTTCCATTTAC
Organism: Hippopotamus amphibius kiboko; assembly: GCF_030028045.1. Lineage (NCBI taxonomy): Eukaryota > Metazoa > Chordata > Mammalia > Artiodactyla > Hippopotamidae > Hippopotamus > Hippopotamus amphibius. The sequence goes on from NC_080198.1 coordinate 84,407,319, forward strand.
TCATGAGCTATGGCTACACATTGCCAAATTTTCAACTGTTTAATATTACAGGAAAAGAGAAAAAGAATCTGATGTGAGGACTCATTTGATCTCGAAAGTATTTCAAAACCTGTACTTCCCCCAAGTTTATGCATTCTTTCCAACCCCCGCTGCCCCAAAATCCAGGAAGAAAGAAAGGCACTCTGGCTTGTATCACATAAAATTGGAAAACTCTACAAATACTGAATAAAGTGCTGCAATGGGCTGAACAATGGCCACCCAAAGATATCAGGTCCTGATGCCTGGAACCTATCGATATTCCCTTATATGGAAAAACAAAAAGCCAAAAACCAAAACAAAAAAACAAAAAAAAAGTCTTTGCATATGTGATTGAATTAAGGATATTGATAGAGAGATTATCCATGTTTATCCAGGTGGGCCCTGAATGCAATCACATGTATCCTTATTAAAGAGGGGGCAGAGGGAGATTTAACACAGATATGTAGAGGAGAAAGTGATATGAAGATAGAGATTTGAAGATTTAGCCTCGAAGATTAGAGTGATGCTACCACAAACTAAGGAATGCCAGCAGCCATGAAAAGTTGGAAGAACTATGGAAGAGATTCTCCTCTGTAGCCTCCAAAGGGAACATGGCCCTGCTGACACCTTGATTTTGGCCCAGTGATACTGATTTGGGACTTCTGGCCTCTATGTCTGTGAGAAAATAGATTTCTGTTGTTTTAAGCCACGAAGTTGACAGTAATTTACTACAGCACCCACAGGACAAGAGTTTCACAAGTATTGAAATATCAGAGCCTAGTTAGCTTGGTTGCTTAAGGCAATTTTTCTCTATGGACATGTTGCCACCGAGCACTAGTGTATACCAGTTGCAGAGATGTGTGTGTGTCAGAGATCACACAAGACAGACCGTGACATAGCAGGGATTTAAACTTCAGTTGCCCTGATTCCAGAGGCTGTGCTTTCTCCGCTCTACCACACTGCTCCCTGAAAAGTGGGACAAAAGCTCGCTTCTGTCAGCCACTGGAGTCATTCTCCACTCCACTCCATTCCTAGTAGAAACACTGGTTTCTTCCTCAGTTTCTCCCTCTTCCTCATACCACACCTATTCAACAAGGAAGCCATTCCTACCCAAATTCAGTGACAGTTCTTGAATCCACTTCCTCCTGCCACCCCATTGCCACTACATTAGTTCATGCCTTTAATATCTCTTCCCTCATGGTAATAATTTACCAACTCTTTCCACTTACTTTCAACAGTTCCTTGTTACCTAAGGTATAAAGTCCAAGAGTGTAACATGACGCAAACAACTTTTCATTATCTGACCCCAAACTACTTCGCCAGCTTTATTTCTCCCCACACCCAGGATTTTAGTTACACGCTAAATTTTTTATTCTCCTCTCACATGCTAGGGCTTCACAAATGCATGGTTTTGTACATGCTATTCTTTCACTTGCCATTACTCTTACGCATCCTCCAAGATTCAGTGCAAATGTCACCTGTTTCATAAAGCCTTTCTTGATTTTCCCAGGCAACCCTAAATGCTCCTTTACAACATGTACTACAGAGCGTATACCAACTGGATCATGAATTCTTCAAGAGTAATGTATGAAATGTCATGGGCTTCACGTTCCGGTTCAGAGTCTCCAAAGTGGGAGACAGTTTGGTGTGCATAAAGTATTAAAACTTTAATTAACAAAAATTAATTTGTTTATATTTTCCTCTTGTTTTAAATTTTGATATTTTTAATATTTTATAAAATGAATATAATATGTACCGGTTATACCTCTATATAATTCTTTAAACAAGAAATGTATGAGTGGAGTAGTCACTAAATTTTTTTTTACTAATAGAAATGTGTGGGAAGACATTCAGGAGTCTTTCTGAAACCTTGAAAATGTTAAAGCATGTGGGCCGAGCGATGGGATTCAGAATGTCCTGCTTGAGCAGTGGAGGAGCTGAGGGTGCGGGGCGTGGAGACTATGGGGGCATAGGCAGAGGACTGGCCCTCTCTGGGGGTGCAGCCCCTTTCTCACTGCATTCCTCATATCACCCTGGTTGGCCCTGGAGGATGGCTGGTTAGCCAAAGATGGGTAAGATTCCTCAGGGGAGGAACAACCTAAGACAGGCACAGTCGCAGGGGGCCAACAGGGGTGGGGCACAGACCCTTAATCCTACTGAGAGAGGTCCCCTGCCCCCAGGGCTGTTTTGCTCTCCACGCCCAGCTCAAATCCACACCTGCTCAAATCAGACCCAGGAGGCAAACAAAGATCCTTGCCCCAGTCATGTGAGGTCTTTGATTGTTTATGGGATTAACCTGAGAAGTGTTAGCCAGGAAACAAATAAAAGCAACGTGTGATGAATCAGCAAGTCTCTTGATCCTAGAGGTCTTGAGTCCCCCGGTCCCATCTTTCTCTTCAGTCTGTGTCTGTGTTTTCTTCAAGCTTGTGGCACCCGTCACTCACCTCGAGTCGCCGAGCTGGTCTCGGCAGAAATGTATAATAAAATGTTTGGCAACCACTGGTCTTGCCTATTTGAGGAGATTTAATAACAAATCATCCAGATGCAGCAGATGAAACTCTTTATCTCCAAAAAACTGGTATCTAGAGCAGTTCTCCACACTTGGCAGATACTCTGTGAATATAAAATGAGCTAATAAGTAAACGAGGAATACATTTTTAGCATCCATGTTGTCATGGAAGAAATAAAACATAGTCTTTTGATCCTAAAGGGCTTGAATTATAATACCAAATTTCATACTTTACAGGTTTGTGTCTTTGGGTAAGTCATTCACCTCTTTGGACATCAAGATAATACAGCAGGGTGGTTTGTGAGAATTAAAAGAAATGATAAATGCAAGCTGCTTATCATATTGCTACATTAAGCATTCAGTAAGTTGAAGCTGTGTTTACAGTCCTGTGTGGTAGTAAGTCCAAACCAGAAGCCCCGTGTACCTTGTAGGTCCACCCTTACTTCTACTCAAATTATTTTGCCTTACAATCACCCAAGGAAAGTACCTCTGTCCTTAGATATGCATGAATCACGTGCATGAATTATGGGTACTTTAAAAGCCAGAGAAGATTCTTGTGAGTTCAGGGTCATTCATGCCACACTGCAAAACAGGTTTGCTGGATATTGGCAGAATTATTTCAAAACACCTCAGAAGAGAAACAAAATGAAGTCACCTTTCTTTAAGGGCTTAGACCTTTGTGGCTCTCTGAGCTCCTTTGGGCTGAAGGGTGGCATTGCTCCTGAATGACTTACAGGTGGGAAGGGGATGAGCCTCTTTTTCTAGTCATCGGGAGAGGGAAAGGCTCCTTGAGTAGAGGGTCATTGTCTCCTGTGTCCTGTGAGAGCACAGGTAGGTCCAACAGAACTTCACAATATCAGGGAGAGAAGACTTAGAGAGAAAAATTACTTTAAGCTGGTACGTCCTAAGTGAGATCAGAGCAACTGGGAGATTTGTTTCATAAAGTGCTAACCTGTGAGGTTCTTACAGGATTGCCTCTTCCCAGGCCCTCCGCAGATGGAATAGGAGGTTGTAGGGCAGGAACCTCTGGCAGATGCGTAGGGGATTGTGAGTCAGTGGAGAGTGCAGCTCAGGTGCCCACTGAGTCCCAGCAGGGCAAGACAGGAAAGGCAGAGAATCAAGCGCTACAAAGGAAAGAAGTAAGCAAAGGATGGACAGCCTTTGTGGGCTCTCCTGAGTTAAAGAGGAAACAGCCTCAGGGCTGCAACCCACCCATCAGCTCTTTAAAGAAGTTGGTAGCTTCTCTTCTTGATCCCCCAATACAGGAAAGCTTGTGTTCTGAACCTTCACCATCTCCATGGAGGTAATATCTGGGGTCTGCTCCTCCAGTTTGCCTTTCCCACAGTCAGCTCTTGGACACCACATTAGGGGTAGAAAAGGCTTGTCAGCCTAGTCTAACTTCAGTTTAGCTAATGGCACCATTCAGAACCGAAACAAGGGGACCACTTCACTCCTCGCTCTTCTTCCTTCCAAAGCGTCACAAGTCTTGAACATTTTACCTCAGTTTTTTTCTCAAGTTCATGCTCTCTTCACCACTTTGTCATGACCTTAACTAGCTTTCAGTATTATTCTCTTCAACCATAAAAAGCCCCAATCCAGTCTCTAATTTGCTCTCTCAGTGCTTTCTCAGAAATCCACATCTGATCCTATGACCCACCCCTCAGGCTGCTTTGGTGACTCCCCTCCTCTGAAAATTAATTTCTGGCCAATGTTTAAAAATCTTAACGTGTCATACACAATTCATATTAAAGTCTTGGCTGTTTTGTTTCTTAAAGAAATTAAAGTTCTGGCCAACACTGGCCTGTGTTCAAACAAGGCCACAGGTGGCCAGAGCTGCACAGCTGCTGCCTTCTTTAGATGAGACCTGCTTTTCAAGTTCAGCACAATCCCCACCATGCCTTATTGTCTTTCCACATGGTCAAGTGTCAGTTGCCATTAATCATCATTTCTGTGCTGTTGTTTTCTTTAAGTTAACAGGAAAGTGAAATATTCTTATGCCGGTGTTTCTGTTCAAATAGGGAAAGCAAAGATTGACTTGAAATAGAAATGCATTCAGTAACAAAAGATAGTAAATCTGACATTGTTTAAAGAAAAAAAAAGAAATTAAATAGGGTCATTTCCAATATGTTGAAATTTAATTTATACTCTAAAAAAAAAAGAAAAGAAATGAATTCACAAAATAATGAGAAAAAGTAGATTTCTTTAAGGAGTGAAGGCCATTTCAATTAATTTAATATGCAACACAAGGTGTGTCCAGGTCAATATAACACCATTTTTTAATAACCTGCTTATTTCATTCATTTGTTAGCGAAAACTGGCTTCTAAAGGCATTTGAGTTTTTGCCCCTGGCCTAAACAATGGAACCATAATAATCGCTTAACATGGCCGAAAAAGCCCTTCAACTTACCAGCTCTCGTTTTGTTCTGTCTCCACCTCATCACTGATACCCTTAATCCATTCTTTCCAGACATTGCTGTGCATGGAAATAATAATGACTACTGAGTCTTTTCTATCTACTAAAAATAGACAGGTGTAAAAATAGGCATGTTTCCCAAGGACATTCGTTTCCTAGTCACTAAGTGTTTCAGGAGCCGGAGGATATACCTAGAAAATCTAATGTGCAGTTTAAGAAGAATGTTTAATGTACACCTAGAATTCTATGCCTGATACTGTTCTAAGCTCTTTATACAACACCCTGAAAGATAGGTTCTGTCCATTCTGTGTCATAGTTGAGAATACTGAATCCTAAGAGTTGAGGAATCCCAGAAATAACATGGTTAGTGAGCTACTCAGGCAGGAATTGATTTCAGGTTTATCTTGTATCAATAATCTTGACCTCAGCTCTTCACCAAAAGCGTTCCTTGGTCTGCAATGCATTTCTCTACCATTATGTACAGTAAGTTTTTACCAATTCTCAGTGACTCAGCTCAAATATCTTCTGCTGCATAAAGTCATCCCTGAATCCACCTCCAAAGCCTCCACCTTTTTCAAATACAACATTCATCCCACAAATATTTATTGAGTTCCTATCTGAGATAATATGCATAAAGAGCTTAGAGCAGTGCCAGGCACATAGTAAGTGAAGGAGTAATCTCTTATAGCCCCTACTACCCATTGACACTGCATTGTAATTGTTTGCAATTATTTTACCTCTGATGGCACTCATATCTGGAAGGAAAGAAAAGTGATCAAAGAATGCTGGGCCCATTCATATGTAGGACAACAGAAAGTTATTTCACAAACTATAAGAAAACCAAAACCCCTTTCAGCAGAGTGTCAGAGGGTTTCATCTGTATGTGAACACCAAAGTCTGAATGAATAATGAAATGCTTTGAATGGGGTAATGCCCTAGAAAAGAATCTGGAGTGACCATTGAAAACAACAACTCATTAGAATAGAGAAAGAAAAGAGCAATAAATAAAAACCCAGTGGAGGACAAAATAAATAAGCTGTCTTGGGAGGGATCCATATGGAAGCATGATGTTCCAAAAAAATGCCAAGGGCAGAGTCACAGTGAGTCTAGTTTTGTACTTCTGTGAATTGAAGATTTTAAAAAATCTTATTGCATGAGAATTGTTGTAGGAATTAAACTAAAGGAGATAATCTATGTGAAAAGCTTTATTCCCTGCCTGTCATTTGATAGGTCCATCCAAAATGTTAATTCTCTCCTCCTCAACACTCCTCTTCTGAATGCTGGTATCCAGCGTGTCTTTTCTTTTTTTTTTTTTTTCCTTTTTGTAATAGTGTCATGGATATGTAATTCACATACCTTATAACTCACCCACTTAAAGTGTATAATTCAATGGTTTTTGGTATATTCACAGAGTTGTATAACCATCACTACAGTCAATAGAACATTTCCATCACCCCTCAAAAGAAACCCCATACCTTTTAGCTCTCACCCTGATACCTATGCTTCCCAGCACTATGTATCCATCAATCTAATTCAGTCTCTGTATATTATTGTGGACATTTTATATAGATAGAATCATATAATATGAGATATTTTGTGACTGGCTTCTAACACTCGGCATAGTATTTTCAAGATTCATCCATGTTATAGTGTATACTAGTATTTTATTCTTTTTTCTGACTGAATAAGATTCCATTGAAGGAAATATCGTATTTTGTTTATCTGTTCAGCAGTTAATGGACGTTTGTGTTGTTTCCACATTGGAATTATTATGAACAATGCTGTTATGAGTATTCATGTACAAGTTTTTCTTTGAACACTTTTTTCATGTCTCTTGGGTATTTACTCAATAACAGTGGAATTGCTCTATCAAACCAGCCTATTTTTTTTTAAGGATTTAGTTAGTTAGTTAGTTAGTTAGTTAGTTAAGGCTGTGTTGGGTCTTCGTTGCTACACGCAGGCTTTCTCTAGTTGTGGTGAGAGGGTGCAGGCTTCATTGAGGTGTGCAGGCTTCTCGATGTGGTGGCTTCTCTTGTTGCACAGCACAGGCTATAGGCACCCTGGCTTCAGTAGTTCTGATGTGTGGGCTCAGTAGTTGTGGCTCGCAGGCTCTAGAGCACAAACCCAGGAGTTGTGGCACACGGGCTTAGTTCCTCCATGGTATGTGGGACCTTCCCAGACCAAGAATTGAACCCATGTACCCTGCATTGGCAGACAGATTCTTAACCACTGTGCCAGGAGGGAAGTCCCCAGCCTACTGTTTTAAAAATCCATCCTCCACAGTGCTTTCTTGACTCTATAATTGTTCAAAATTGCAAAACATATTTCTCCTTAGTGGGCAAATTCCTCAGAAGCTCCTCATTATGTAAAGAATAAGGTCCAAATTCCTTAAAATCAAAATGACCCACAGGATCCATTAATATCTGGTTTTTGCATTTCTTCAAATAAGACATACAGATGGCCAAGAGGCACATGAAAAGATGCTCAACACCACTAATTATTAGAGAAATGCAAATCAAAACTGTAATGAGATATCACCTCATACCAGTCAGAATGGCCATCATCATGTCTACAAACAATAAATGCTGGAGAGAGTGTGAGAAAACAGGAATCCTCCTACACGATTGGTGGGAATGTAAATTGGTACAGCCACTACGGAGAACAGTATGGAGGTTCCTTAAAAAATGAAAAATAGAGCTACCATATGATCCAGCAATCCCACTCCTAGGCATATATCCAGAGAAAACCATAATTTGAAAAGATACATGCACCCCAATATCCACTGCAGCACTATTTACAAAAGCCAAGACATGGAGGCAACCTAAATGTCCATCAACAGAGGAATGGATAAAGAAGTTGTGGTACATATATACAATGGAATATTACTCAGCCATAAAAAAGAACAAAATAATGCCACTTGCAGCAACATGGATGGACCTAGAGATTGTCATACTGTGTAAAGTAAGTCAGACAGAGAATGACAAATATCAGATGATAGCGCTTATATATGGAATCTAATGTTACAAATGAACCTACTTATGAAACAGAAATAGAGTCACAGATGTAGAAAACAAACTTACGGTTACCAAGGAGGAAGGGGAGGGAGGGATAAATTGGGAGATTGAGATTGACGTATGCACACTACTATATATAAAATAGATAACTAATGAGGACCTAGTGTATAACACAAGGAACTCTACCCATTACTCTGTAATGACCTATATGGAAAAAGAATCTAAAAAAGAGTGGGTATATATATATATATATATAATTGATTCACTTTGATGTACACCTGCAACTAACACAACATTGTAAATCAACTATACTCCCATAAAAATTAAAAAAAAATAAAAGCACTAAACTAACAAAGATGAAAAATACATTTTTTTTTTTTTTTTTTTGGCACACAGGCTTAGTTGTTCCGCGGCATGTGGGATCTTCCTGGAGCTGGGATCGAACCTGTGACCTCTGCATTGGCAGGCGGATTCTTAACCACTGCGCCACCTAGGAAGCCCAAAGATGAAAAATAAAAACAAACAACAACAACAAAAGATTTGTCTTCTGGCCACCTTGCTAGTATATCTCCCAACATTCTGCCTCCTGCACTCAAGATTTAAAGGAAAATGAAATTCTCCAAGCATGGGCAAACACTTTGGTCAGATGTGGAATTGCAAGCCTGCTTCTGCCTCTCATCATTTTATCTAAACCTTGGGATCCTTAACTGTATTATAAAACCTGCACTGCAGAGTTGTTAATAAGGTTAAAGGAGATGTATGTACCAGTATGTAAAGTGTCTGGTACATTGTCTCTGGTCAGTAGTTGCTTTTCTATTATCATCATTATGATCATCACCATCATCACCATCGTCACCATCATCATCACCATCACCATCGTCATCACCATCATTACCATCACCATCATGATCACCATCATCACCATCGTCATCATCATCATCATTATCATCTTCTCCACGCCTTTGTGAGTGCTTTTCTTTCCAATTAGAAGTTAGAATGCCTTCCCACCTTTTCTGCAAAATGGATTCCTTCAGGTCTCAGCCCAGATGTCACCTACTCTACGCCAGAGAATAATTGCTTTTATTTTTCTTTATTTACCAAACATGTATGTGATGCTCACTCTGTTCCTGGTCCCTTTCACAAATCTTCATTAATAGTCCTATGAAGTAGGTACTGTTATTCTGTTTTTTTTTTTTTTTTTCTTTTTAAGATGAGAACATTGAGGCACAGAGAGAGAAATAATTTGCCCAGATAACCCACGTAGTAAGTGACAAACACAGAGTGTGTTAGCAGGCAGACCTTACAAGAGGTATCCTCCAACCAGTATTCTTTTTTAGTTTTTTTTTTTAACATTTTCTTTAATAATGTCATATTGATTTACAATAAAACTGGGGGGGGGGGGGTTGTCTTTCTTTTCTTAAAGAACGTGATGTTTGTGGACTCATGGATCTAAATACACCAAGTGGCCCTGGAGGTCATGGAAGTTTACAGGGTGGCAGCTGCTCTCACAGATCATAGCTGAAGCTCAGTTTACTGTTCTCTTGGTGGAAACTTTGCTATATCACGAGCACCAGTGATTTCCAGTACTTTCACAGTTCCTAAATGAACAGGCTCTGAGAACAAATACCTTTGCAGATGCCCTCAACCTCTCCAGGCCTCAGTATTTCCCCATTTCTAGCATGGAAGTGGCTGGCCTAGCTTGTCTTCTACACCTCTATCGTTCTACAGGGACTTGAGGAAAGGTCATAATATGAATATCATGCCTGTTATTGTCCCAGGCACTGTGCTAGTCACATTACATAGATTATCCATTTAATCCTTTTAGTGAATTTAATCCTCATTTTCAGAGAAGGAAATACAGGTAAGAGAGAATTGTGCAGCCCCATGATTGACAGGGCCCATGTAGAATTAAGGGGTTTCCCAAAGTGTAATAAGGAAGAATCTTTTTATCCTATTACAAGTTAATCAGAAAGGGATGTTGCCTATAAGCTTAAATCATACATAATGGCCCTGGGAATCCTGCCTCCCAAATAATGAGCATTAAGCTCAAATACTTTTTCCGACTCACAGGAAACATCCTGACTAGGCCCACCTGTGATTGGCTGCAGGAAGGAAGAAATGAACACATCCCCTCTAGAGTCTGGCTGGAATTGAGACTTGACCCCCTCCCCCTTTTAGTATAAAACAGGCCTGAATTCTAACTCAAGGAAGATGGTTCTTTGGCACACTAGTTCACCATCTTCTTTGTGTGCTGGCTTTCCAAATATAGTCGCTATTTCTTGCCCCAACAACTCATCTCTTGATTTATTGGCCTGTCTTTCAGAGAGCAGTAGGAGCTTGGACTCGATAACAAAAGTTCCCCAAAGTTGCAGTGGGATGCAGTTACTGAAAGAGAAGAGGCAAAGACAGCAAATGTCCACATCAATACAGAAAGAAATGAGCGCAGGCTCTGTTTTCCTGAATTTTCCTACCGATGCTGCAAACGATACCCCTTACGTCACTGATTTACTTATCTCCTCAAATCTTTCTCTGGCTTTGGAAAGTTTTGTGTGTTTACTTTCAAATCTCTTTTCAAGCCATTTTGCATCTCTTATTTATGTCTAATTCCCTGCTTATTACCTAATCTCCAATGTCCCTATTTTTTCTTCTTCCACATCCTGATTATAACTTCAGTTTTGAAAATTCAGTGATTATCGCTTCTCGGCCTTTTGGCTAAGATCAAGTGTAGAAAATTCAGTGATTGGAAAGTGCACCCACATTCAGGACACCCTATAAATCATTAGACTTTATAATGGTTATTATATGATATTAATCGAAAAAAGCATGGTTCACAGCTTCCAAAGCCTAAAGTGCGGGACTTCAAACAAAGAATCAGACATTAATAAATCAGCATGATTTTGGAAAACCCACGTTTGGGGAACTGTTTTACTCATTTGGCTCTTTGGAAACTCTTATTTAGTGGATAGTATTTTTTTTCAAGGTCATCTTATTTTCCAACTTGAAACATCCTCGAATCTCTTCCAAAGTTTTTTCTCCCAAGATACTTGAGTAAGTACAAGAGTTTTCTACATGGTCTAATTGAGAAAGACTCCAGGCTCAAAGGTGAATTGGTTGAGAGGAATCTGCAGGAGTGCCTGCAGCACTCAGAGCATGTGAACCATAGATGGTCAGGTGGGGGTGGGGCTGGCAGCCTGGCCATCTGCAGTGCGGCCCGTTTTCCAAACTCGCCTTCCCTCTTCCTCCTTTTCTTTTCTAAGAACCATAAAACATTACAGCTGGAGGACAGCTAACTAACCACATTGTCCAATAATCCTCATTCCACAGGAGGAAACTGAGGCCCCAAAAGGGGAAGGATTTGCCCAAAATTACCTGGTAAATTAATGCAGGGCTAGGAAAGAACTCAGACCTTCTGACAGTAGGTCTAGTGCTCTTCCCCTGTGCTATACTTTTCCCTTTCAAGATATTCTTCCTCTGACAGGAGATGAAATGAATTCTCCTGCCAGATCTTGCTTTGCCTGCATTTGAGGCTGCTAGGTCTTCCTCCCTCCATCCCTTTCCTCCCTTCGGCCCTCCCTCCCTCTCTCCCTTCCCTCCTTCCATTCTTTTCCTGCCTTGTTGTATGTAAAATATAGCAAAAGAATGCATAAAACACAATAAATCATAAAAACAAATAACAGAAGAAAAAATAAGAGTGAGATTATAAAATGGAGATGGGAATAAGGTTTAAAATGTGTATTATATTAAGCTAAAAACTTGCTACAAGTCCCAGATCTGCCTCCATGTTTTCTAAGAGTGAAGACATAATTCACATTATTCTTTATAATAGGTCAGTTACCTAGGATGACACAATTATTAATACTGAGACAAGATAGAAATACTCTTCAGTTCCCTTATAATCAAAATCTTTGAGGCGTTTTTGTTTCTGTTTTTGTTCCTTCAGGTTATTTGCTCTGGAACAGGCTGAAAAGATAGTCTTTAGGAGTTTAGTCGGTATTCACTGTCCTAGCCCAAGTCATAGGGTAGTAAACGCCCTCCTAAAACATATGAGAGTAACCTCTCTGCATGTCCAAAGGCTCAGTCATGGGCTACTGTCCTGTCACGTGCCTCTGACAGGTGAAAGTTGGATCATGGTAGGAAAGGGACTCACTGAGACTCAGGCCTTTTTAGTTTGGACCAATATTTATCAGAGGGATAGTAGGAGAGGGTCTGAGCGTTTCTTTGTAATTCAAGGAAGTTTATTCACCATTATATATTTCCATGCATCTCCTCTTTTCCACAAAAACAGATAATAAGGAGTAAATGCAATTTCCTAACAGCCAGGTCATTAATACATATATGGAGAGAGAGAGAGGGCAGAATCTTAATAATAATGTAAAAGTAACTCTAGGTTTTCCTTAACATGCAGGGTGCCCAATTGTCCTCCAGGGGTGCTTTGATCTTAATAGCAATAATGAGAAATTGCTTTCATTATCAAATAATATTCTTTAGGTTTTCATTTATATCTCAAATACATTTTTGTGCTACCAGATAATTCTGTGTGTTGAACATGCACAGGGGAATCTTATCAGAATACATGTGAATAAAGAAAACACAAGAGAGGTAGGAGCCCATTACTTCCTTGATCTCCTTTCCCAGACATGCCCCAAAGGCCAAGAAAAACTCATTCCCTGGACCTTCATTGTCCTTTGCTACTCCAAAAGTAAAAAGTCTTGGCTCACAAACTCAGAGGGCTTCAGGCAGAAATGAACTGCAGCGGGGAAGGCACACGCTCACAGTGTTGTAAAAACCCCAGAGTTAAACTGGACTTTTGAACACCTATTACATTCCCTTATTACATATTCTTAAATCAAATTTCTTCCTCTGAACTGTTGTGCACACTGCTCATTTAATTGAACTTTTGTAGGTATGTATTCTAGAATGTGAGTTTATTTTTACATAATTATTTGTGCATCTCTTATTTACACAAAATTTCGATATCTTCTATATTTCCCTCAATCCCCTCCAAGTATAATAAGGTGTTTTGGTCACTATGATGAGATGTTTTAGGACAGGTCTACTTAGGATGGTGTTTGAAGTGGCTCAGGTCCACCTCATCAGAGAAGGTACATGAGGAAATTATGACCTCCGTCTCTAAAGGAATTAACTGAATCAGAGTTCAAGGAAAAACAGGTTTGCCTACTTGAGGTCTGTCTTCCAGCTTAGAAATCTCTAGGTTTGTTGAAACAGCTATAGAACTCTGGGGTGATGTGGTTTTTTGTAGTCATTTGTTACAGCAGCCCTATGAAACTAAGATAGTCAAGAAATCATTATCCCTGACCTTAAGATCTATAATCTCCTACAAGGCAGAGCATGGCTAAGGGCTTAACAGCCGCGGTAACAAGCACTTCAAGAGTTTAGGAGGTGGGAGAGAGAGATCTTATTTGTGAATAGGTAAAGTCTCAAATAGGGAGTAGCTTGTGAATATCCAAAGAATGGACTGAATTCGACAGGGAGAAACGGGGGGTTTGGGAGAGAAGGGTATACCAAGCAGAGGGAATGATGGCACAAAGGAGCCAAAACTTAAGATGTTAAGAGGATGTGAAATGGTTCAGCTTGGTTAGACTCACCTGTGGAATAGAGGTCTAGACGATTAGGTTAAGTGTAAGATGGGCCCAGAAACAATGAATATATTTTAACATATTTCTGTACCAGAGAAATTTTGAGCTGGTATCATCCAGCCCAGTACTGTTATTTTATATATAGAAAAGGAAATGAAAGGATCAACATACTTTCCTCAAGATCTGATAGCCAGGTCTGGAATAGAGTCAGGACCAGATCTTTTGTTTAGCAGTCATTCATCTTTGCAATAAAGTTCTGTCTTTCAAATGCTCCTTCCTCTTTTCCGTCTTTCAAATGTTCCTTACCCTCTGACCTAATTTTGAAAATTTTACTACTAAATATCAATTAACTGTTATTTTTTGAGCCTCAGTTATTTATATTCAATATTAACTACCTACCTGGTTATGGTTTAGAAATACACACAATAAATCTTGTTATAAAAATTTCTAGTGGTGTTGCTGGGCACCCTCCCAACATTCCCTTGCATCTTTCCTAAGTTTCTATAGCCCCTCTGCAGGAAAAGAAAATCTAAGCAAATAGCCAGGTCTTAGTGTATGTTTTGTAATGTAAAATCAATGTAGACAAGGACACCACTTAAAATGTTTTATTTCTAATAGAAAAATAACCCATTATTTCACTACTCAGCTAACTCAGTTGACTTTTTTTAAATGAAATACAAATACGTCATAAAATTCAAATACTGTGGAAAAATAAACAGTAGGAACTCTCTTTAGTTGGCTCCCAGGTCTTTCCGCAAATATATACCTCACCAACAAATTGTCTTTCCCGAAAAAAAAAAAAGGGTACATTTGTAAATGTTTTTCTTAATGTATTGCTATACAACATATCTTGTGCCTTGTTTTTTAACTTTCCTTTCAAATACTTCTGGAAGCTCTTTGGGTATTGCAACCTACAGAACCATTTCTTTTTTTTTTTTGGCGCATGGGCTTAGTTGCTCCGTGGCATGTGGAATCTTCCCAGAGCAGGGCTCTAACCCATGTCTCCTGCCTTGGCAGGCGGATTCTTTACCACTGCACCACCTAGGAAGTCCCAGAACCATTTCTTTTTAAAAGTCTTTATAATATTCCATTATAAGGGTTAGCCCCCTATTATTTCCAGTGTTTTCTTATTACAAACAGTGCTGAACAACATCTTATACATATAACTAAAATGTCTTGTGAGTGTACCCACAGAGTAAGTTCCTAGGAGCGGAATTACTAGGAATTATCATGCTATTCCCCCCTAAAACTCCCTTAATATTTCCCCCACCCAACTGCAGTTAGAATCAAATTCATTTATCTTATCTTGATTTACCAGTCAGCCAAGACCTGGCGCCACCCCCCCACCCCCCACCCCCCACCCCTGCCAACCTGCCTCTCCAACCTATCAGTCACTCTTTCCTTACCACCTGGAGACACATCAGCCTTTCGTCCTCAGTCCTGCAAACTCATTCCTTACTCTAGGGCCTTTGTACTTGCTCTTCTTATAACAAAAGGTGGATGACTTTTTGTCACTGTGGTTTCAACTATTGACCTAAACCAAATAGACTGGTGGTTATTACTACAACAAAGATGGGTTTATTCCGGATCAACAGAGAATTGTAATTCTGGGTGTGCAACCATGGGAAACCACAGAGGAAGGGAAAGAGAATGCTCTTATAGAGGGGACAAGGACATGGGGAGGGCGTAGTTTAGAGAGCAGACAAGGAAGTGGGGAGGGCGTAATAAAGGAAGAGTCCATGGCTTTTCATTGCCTGAGTTGTTACCAGGAAAAAAGAGGAGTCTTTCTTCTTACTGCTGGGCTCTGCCATGGTATGTGGTGGCAGGGCAGGAGAGCTCCCCCTTCTGGTCTACCAACTCTATTTAATTGAGGTTTCCGTGTATTAATTTTTTACACAACTCATATAGTCACCTTCTCAGTGAAGCCTTTGGGGTTTACATGAACACTCCCATCTCTTCAGATGATGCTATTTAATTTCAATCTTAGGACACCACATTATATGAATTATTTTGTCTTCTCTGGAATGTGAGCTCCAAAAGAGCAGGAGTCCTGTCCCTCTTCTTCCCCTGACTCCCAAGAGCTCAGAAGAGCACAGGCTCATAGAATATCTGGTAAATGAATGGTCAAAGGATAAGTGTATTTAAAATAATTAAATAGGCTGCCAAATTGCTTTCTGGGTAAAGTCACTAGTTTCCATTACCACTGACAGTGTGTGTTCTGAATACCCTAAACCACACATAGTACTATCAAGAATCTACCATTTTTTACTATCAAGAATCTACCATTTTCTTGACTTTAAAGGTCGAGAAATAGGGACTTACCTCCCATTTTAAAGTAATTTTTCTTCAGACACTGTTGTTAAGAACAAATTGGATATTTGCTTTTAACATAACCCCAACTCCATCTTCAGAAAATAAACAGGTAATAACACACATTATTTGAATAAGAAACCCAGTAAGTAAATGAGAATTTCTCTTACTAGTTTAAAATTGATATGATGCCTAGTAAGAATGGTACTCATTTTAAAAATGGAATCCTTTTAAGGCAAAAGTAGGACTTCTGCGAGCAATATACAGCAAAACATTTGCTGTATTTTCTTACACTTGATTCCTTTCTCACTTCCCTCCTTTCTTTCACTTAATCACTTAACTTTACAAATATTTATTGACTACTCACAGGCCCACACATTTGCTAAAATCCTTCTCTCCTATCAGGCCACACCCACCTACCACCTGAAGACTACCAAATCTTCTCGCCTAGGCTTTACCTTCAAATTCATTCAGACTTGTACTGCAGAAGTCTCTTATATGACAACCCTTAAAGGGAGAGATGACGAAAGTCTGTACATGGAATGTGTGTGTGTGTATATATACATAGTTGTGCTGGATTTTTAAAACTCTTTATTATATAAAACTCTTTTTATTATACCCTCCTCATTTACAGAGATATTTTTCACAGTCACCACTTTTCAGTGGTTCCAAGCACCTGACTTTAAATGAAAATATCCTCTCTTTGGACTGCCTTGGAGGTGGAGAGGTGCAGAGAGAGAGAGAGAGAATTTTCTTCCTGGTCCTAATGTCCACTTAATTTTTAAAGCATAGGCTCCTTATTATTACTATATTTTAGGCTTACAATTACACGCATAGATTATCCGATGCCTCCATGTCTCATTTCACTTTTCCTAATTTGTGGGGAATGAGAGGAGGGATGGAAAGATTAAAAAAAAAAACTTTTCCCTCTGAGAAAAGAAAGAGGGGTGTATGAGGAAGCTGAGGTTAAAACATTGCTGTGAGACTAGGGGATCAGGAGGGGTCAATATTACTTTTAGCCCTCTCCTCAAACATGATTCTGTTCCATCTACCACCCGTACAGTAAATAAAGTGAATTTCTCATGCATACAAATAGTTTTTGCATTGGACCAGTTGGTCCAGTTCTCCTATCTGCTAACTTCCTTCACCCCCTTGTCTTAGTTCATTAACTCTACCCCTTCCCATACTCAAACCCTTCACCTAACCTCCCTCCCTCTTCTGGCTACTAGTCACTCTCGACTTTCTACTACCCTCGACCTCAGCATCCCCAGCCCGCACGAGATCGGGAAGCTCTGAGGACCAGGCCCCAGGTTAACATAAGTCAAAGCCAGAGGAGGTGAGTGACCTGGAGGGTGCGGCGGGAGCCAGAAGCCAGGAGCCAGGAGGTAGGAAGTGCGTTCCTTTCACGTGGGATTTCTGCGCAAATTTGACTGGAGTTATTGCGAGAGAGCTGGCAGGTTTACTATTTACCTCCAAGCTCGCCTTGGGGCTGCATTCGGTACTCGGAAACTTCATTCAAAAGCCAGGCTAGGCGGCCCACGAGGTCGGGGTTGGGGGTTGTGGATGACCTCGAGGCCACTTCCTCCCTCTCCGAGCCCTTCCTCCACTCCCTTAGTCACCTTCACATAAACAAAATTGCCCCTCCCCACCCCCACCACCGGGCTAGATAGGTCTCGCTTTCTCTCACTCTCTCTCGCAAAGGGTTAATTTGTCAGATCGCACGAGGGGGAGGAGATTTCCCCGTAGACAAGTAAAAAGGGTGATGGACAAACGTGCGGGCACTAAGACCGCAAGGCATTCATTTCCTCCTATGGTGGATGCGGACGCCGGGAGGAGGAGAGTCCCAGAGCTAGGAGCTGGGAGCAGAGGCACAGGCAATGCTCAACCCCGACTGTAGCTGAGAGAGGCCGGGGGAGACCGATTGCCGGAGACCGAGCGGCGAGGGGAAGACCTAGGGGGGTGGGTGGGGGAAGCAGACAGGAGAGCACTCGAAATCAAGCGCTTTACAGATCATTTTATTTTGTGTAGAGAACACGTAGCGACTCCGAAGATCAGCCCCAATGAACATGTCAGTGTTGACTTTACAAGAATATGAATTCGAAAAGCAATTCAACGAGAATGAAGCCATCCAGTGGATGCAGGAAAACTGGTAGGTGATGCTTCCGCGTGATACTGTTCCCGGGAGCCCTGCTGGTCTTCCCGGTGTGCCTTAATGTCGGTACTCCCTTTCTGGGGTGTGAATGGAGCGAGGAACCGAGCGGATCGCTGAGTTCCCGGGTCTGCATGAAGCGCGTGAGCCTGTGGGTGCCCCTGGGTGAACCGTGTCTACACATGCATCTTTAACATAGATTATATAACATAGAAGATATATGTGTACATAGAGTAGATGTCTGTGAGACAGGGAAGGCGGGAGAGATGCCACAGTCTCTACCTGTGCTACTCCTGGTTTTCCTCTAGATTTGGGTTTTCTTGCTTGGCTTCTCGCTGGCAGAGTGTGAAAGGCAGTGGAGGGAGGACCCAGTCTCCTGCTCCCTTTAACCCTCTCCCGACCGCCGTCCTCGCTCTCTGGTCCTCGCCCTCTCCCCATCCCTCCTGTCCTTCCTTTCTCCTTGCAGCTCTCCTACTTCACCGTTTTCCTCCTTGCTGCTCCCCAGCCGGATTCTCCTTTCCTGGACCCCTTTCCCCACGCGGATCTCTTTCCGGTTTCATAAAGAGAGGGAGGCGGGGAGTGGGGGAGGAGGGGACAATGAAAACTAATAAAAATGAATGAACCCGAGCGAGTGGAGCCACGCCATTATTAAGTTTGTTTTACGGAAACGCCTTTTGGACACACTCAGTTTTATTTCAGTGGGAAGCTGCTGATTGGAGTTGAAATACAGATTTAAAACCCCTGGGTCCGCAGAGTCCTTGGGGGCTCTTCCCCAGGCAAACTTCTAACCCGGGAAAGCATCTTTCGTGTTCACCGTGTTCCCTCCACCAGTCCTTTTGAAAATCCCTGTGTGGGAAGCGATCCTGTGTCACCTTGCAATATTTAACAGGGGAGGGCGTGTGTGCTCATCTCGCTTCTTCCCTGTAGACAGAGCTGCTGTGGCATTCTCTTACTCCCCCCCTTAACTCCAGGTCTGGCGATCAGTAAAGAGCAAGCACCCCCAAGCTGGGCAGTGGCTGGCAGCCTCCCAGGTGTTGGATGAGGCGGTTCAGCCGAGGGGGGCCTGCGGTAGCTGGGGGGATCCCGCCCGCCGCGTGCGCGAGCGCGTGCCCCTGGCGCCCTCACGACCTGCCTTCCCTCCCCCATCTCATCAATGGGAAACCGGAGATGCTGGCGCGCCAGGGGGCCGGGGCGGGTGGGTGCAACAGGGGAACCGGGGCATGGGGTTTCAACTTCTTTTTCTCCGGCCCCCAGAAGTCGCGACTAGTCTCGGGAGATCCGGCCGCCGCTCCCGCCTCTCTCCCGGAGGGCCCGCCCGGGACCAGCTGGCCATTTGCGGCCGCAGCCGGGCCCGCCGGGCCCGCCCCCTGCGCTGTGCGCGCCGGCTGGGCCCGGCCTGTTGGGGCGGGCGCGGCCGGCCCGCCGCACTCACACTCGCTGCGGCGTGGCTGGGGGCTTCCGCGGCCGCGGGGGCCGGAGGGCCGCAGCCGGAAGCCAGGAGGGGGACGCGATCCGCTCGGCAGGCCCGGACATGCGGCAGCACATGGGGCGCGGGGCCGGGGCCGAACCCGCCGAGGGTGGCTCCGGAAGACGGTTGTGCACCGGGAGGCTCGATCCTGTAGGAGTTTAGACATTGAAGACCTCGGCGCTCTGGGGAGCCAAGCCCCCTCGGGCCCCACCAAGGGGACCTTCTCCAGATGCACTTCCTCCTCCCGCGTCGGGGGCGGCGCTGAAGGCTGGGCGCGGGGCGGTGGCCCCGGGTGGCGAGCGCCGGGAGCGTGGCGAGCGCCGGGAGCGGCACGGCCGGCCAGCCGAGGTCTTTTCTGCGGCTGGTTGTCGTGTACGCTTGCCGCACAGCTCAGTCCATCTTCCTCTCCCGGTGGCCCTGTGCGCTCTGTGTTTTCTAACGTCCGCCCTGCGTCCAACTTGCTGCACCCTTGTTGAACCTGCTTCCCCTGGCGCCGGCTGCTCGGCTACATTCCCTGTGGGCCAGCCCCCCCTTGCACCTCCGCGGTGGATACTGCCTCTTACTCACTTGTTGCCTTTTCTCTGAGGCCACTTTCTGTGCCCCCTCCACCTCCAGGTACCATTTCCCGCCTCTTTTCTCCATTCACTCAACAAGTACACACTGAACCAGACAGGGCCTAGCTCTCTGGGGACTGAAAATGGCAAAAATGCGCCACTTTTATCTTCCCTTGTTGGGCTCTTGCCACTCTTTCCTCCTAGCTCTTTATCTGTACATTTCATCTGGCAGTATCTTTCCTGGCTTTTACTCACATGCATAAATATGTAAATGTGTCTGTGCTTCCCACTAGACACATCGTCTCTTCAGGGCATGGTTCCTGTCTCATTCCACTCTTGACTACACGGACCACTTCGAAGAGTGCATTGTACGTGGCAGATGCTGGGGAAAAGGCTTGTCTAGCGAGTTAAAATGATGATGGGTGTCCATTTTATTGCCAGCACTACCTGTTTAATACCTGAAGCTTAGCATACTTGGCCTCCCCTTGCGTTTTGAATACTATGTCACAGTCACACACTAGGGTTTCCCTTTCCTGACTTTTTCTCTCTTTGACCCTAATTGTCTTGCTTTCCGATTTTATCCCAGAGTGTGTGCATTTCTCTCAATATCCTTGGGTCCCAGTTTTATAAGCCTCCCCCAAAAACCTCAACAGCCAAAAAAGTCTTGAACCAGGTATATAAGAAAATGATGATTTCCTTTTCATTTCCCTTGTTAACAGGAGTAGGAACTCCATAGCCAAGGCTTGCACCATCTTGGGGGCAGGGGAAGTTTAGGAAACACAAGGTCTTGCCTTTCCCAGACGCATTAACTTAAAATGGCTTGAATAGCTTCTGGAGGAAAAACACAATGTTGTGAAGTTTCTACTCTGTTTTTTGACAAATCATTTTCAATTGTCCTTAAAAATCCCTTAGATATAGCCTCGAATGAAACTCAATTTAGAGAATTATAACTTATCTCTCAAAAATAAGTTACACTTACTGTCTTTTGAAGAATTGTGAGGAAGGGCAGGAGTGTTGTTTGGTCAGTATGCTGTCTGCACTACCTTTTGAGTATTTAAGAAGGCCTTTATTAAACTTATCCTATAATTCATATTCATTACCTTATTACATACTAGTGTGATGGGACCCTTTTTTTGGAGTGCTGTTTTTATAAACTAAAGGGTTCAACTGAGGCAAGTTTATCAAGTTAATTGCTGCTTAAACAATGATTAACCCTGTATTCATTGTTCTAGCCGCGGGATAAATACTACAGACCATTTTATTTTCTAGCAAATAGTTTCACGTATAATAGATTAGAAAAGCTATGGAAATGCAAAGTAATAAATATTATGCCTTTGAGAATCACCCTGAACCACATCTTGAAACTATATGTCAAGTTAAAAATATCCTGGATAATATTATCTGCTAATGAGAGTGTATTGCATGAGGTAGAGGAAAAACGCCTGTTTTTAGCTCCAACAGCATTTTTGAGTTGATTTTACACTGAAAAGCCCTTGTGATTTTACAGCATTGAAAATAGAGGCATTTTGTTCTTTTATGAGGTGTCTGGCCTTTACCTGTTATTTTCACGAATGGCTGACTTAATTTATAAGGGCTGCTAGCAAGGGAGCAAAATCGCCTAGTGATCGGTAAGGTGACATAAAATTCATTGAATGAGAAGAGCAGCTGGGCCCTGCCTTCTCTTTCAGCAGTCTGTCAGGTCTGCTAGCAGTGGTGGATGCTAGTTGCTCCAGTTGTAATTGTCTGGCCAATGATGATTATCTTCTGATGTCGGCTGACACGGTGTTCACCAATAGGAAAGCAGGAGGCCTGTGCTGACTGCTGTAACATTATGTATGTGAGGTGACGTCATCACAGGGCTTGCCTGGAACCTCACGAACCCCTCCCCCGCTCCGCTCTGGCATCCTCCACATCCAGCCTTTCAGTGCATTGTATATTTTTCTGACTTTTTCCCCTCCCTCCACTCGTGGTAATGGTTATAAGGGTTTTATCGTTTTTATCTTTTGACTTCTGTATTTTGGGGTCTATAAGATATTAGAACTAAATATTGTCTGGCTAAGGAAACTTTATCCACAAATTGGTTTTTACTAAAGAAAAACAGTAAAAGAAACACTTTATCAATAAAAGGAATTGTACATCTTTATGTTATTTCTTACATGTGAGGTTAGGAAGTAACATGTACAGTTTCAGTATGAAAAAAACATGAAAAGTATTATAAGCAAGTGTTAGATTTTTAGTCAAACTATAGCATCATAATGTCTATCAAGCTTTAGAATGCAGGCTGTTGTTTTTCCTGCAGTGACAGTTGCTTTGCATTGATCTTTAAAATCCTCCTTGTGACCTGTTACATGCTTTTGTAAGAAAAGTTACTGGAAAACAGTACAATCTGTGGTCATGAGACAGAAAAGGCCACAGTGTCTCATTTAATCAGTGACACAACAGCAAATACAAATTTGATCAGCTGTCTAGGAAACTACTGTGTCCACATTGTACTCAGTGTGTTGCTTGCCACTTATTTTAGACACAGTTCATATTAGCCTTAAGATTGAAAATCCTAAGCGTGAGAAGCTTAACATTTCATTCAGTAAACTTTAGAAAGCACTGAGATGTTGCCTAATATGTACTAGGTTAAGAATTAGAGCACTGAGAAAATGTATACAGAAGAAAATTGTGATTTATGTTATGATCCTGTAAAATAATGCAATGTGTAGGAACTGTAATCTGAGCTTTTATGTAGCTTTAAACGAACAATGCATATTCGTGCAGTCTTTGGTTTTTTAGGATTTCCAGGGATAATGCAAAATTATTTTATAATTATCCATCTCTGTATTTGCATTAGTCATAAATATTATGCATATGGTGGTAAAATGTTTACATAGGCCTTTTGTTAAATTGGGAGTAAATTTTGTGGTCTAGAGAAGGCTCCTTGGTGCTTTTAATGTTAGATAATAATTCTAAAAGTGTCAGGATCACATTGGAATTTAACTCAAAAGTCAATCCACTCCAGATCTAAGAGTTGCTTTGCATATTTCCTTTTAGGGAGAATCTGTTTAGTCAGTGGGAAAGTTTTTAGAGGGATGGAGACTTTGAAATACTTAGGAGAGCATAAAATAACCATCTAGCCTGTCTTAAGCCAACAAAGTAAAATGGAGTACAGCAAATCAATAATTCATCTTTGGTTCAATGATCTGGATATTTCAGGTCCAGTATTTTCTGAAATGAGTTATCCCAAAATTGTTGCCATGATTCACTTAATTGTTCATGTCTGGATACAGGTGAGCTGAGATGGCTTGTATTAATAGGAATCAGACAACAGTCCACAAACTTTGCCTTAGCTCTCTACCTTTATTCTTAGCTTCAAATCTGTCTGCTGCACTTACTTTCCATTTACCTTTGTTAGAAGAACACAGGCATTTACCTGGAAAAGTGTACCTCTGAAAAGTTACCTATACCGCAGATACTATTCCTATTGATAACCTAAGGAAATCTGAATGAAAATATAACATGGCTTTATTCCTTTATTTGTGTTCTGATTGTGTGTGTATACAGGCAGGTCCAGATGTGTAAAGTTGGCATAGTTACTCAGAGAACTTTAAAACATCAGCATCCTTAATTATATTTAATTTACAATAATTTTATTTTAGAGGTAGATTAATCCTTTTTTAGAAAAAGATTGCCCTGGAGTCAAAAATAGATTCGTAATTTTAAGTTCATTGAGCAAAAACCATCCCAAAGCACAGATCCTGGTACGTCATCTAAGTTCAAGCTTATAATTTTATAGTGATTCATTTCTGTACTGAGCACTCATGATTTTTAGTTATTAATCTTAGTATATTGGAATGACAGGTATTTTTAGAAACCCTTTTGTTTAGTCAGTCACCAACTATGAACTTTCTAAATTGTAGCTTTAAGCCTGTCTGCCCAAAATAACATACAAATGGAAAAGATTTACACTTATCTTTGCTGAGGTAAATAATTAGACACTGATTAGAATCAATTTTGGTGGATAGAAACTCATACAGTTTTCTAATGAGTTAATTCTCTTTCCTTTGGGATTTCATATTTTAGTTTTTTTCTTTCTAAAGGTTTTTTTGAGTTCCTAATTGTAATATGATAAGGAAAATATCATTGATATAATGAATTTTGGGTAGGGGGACCCCTACTGTTTTTAACCAAGTCTGTGATTGCATATTTTAAATATAATGTATATATAATATAGCATATATATAGTATATATGTGTGTGTGTATTACATAACTTTGTTTTCTTAAAGATAAATTTCAGATGTTTTAGCTCAACCCTTAATTTTATTAACATCCATCCTGGGACTTGCTTTGTTTTGTTTTTTTTAGTAATCCTTTGAATTCTGAGGCTGAATTTTTAAATTGACTGTTAACACTTAGTGGGCAGTACACAAAATCATTCTTTGAAGACTGACAAGATCAATGAAATGCATGTTTATCATTTATCTTTGTCAGGAGAGTATAGACATTTACTTAGAAAAAAATATGTTTATATATGTAAACACAAACGTATATATACATAAACATGTTAAAGTGCCTTTTTTAAAAAATGAAAACTGATACTCCATTAAAGACCATTTTTTGGGTAATTCCTGTTATTAGAAAAGCATCTTCCTTGGGAATTCCCTGATGGTCCAGTAGGACTCAGAGCTTTCACTGCCATGGGCCTGGGTTCAATCCCTGGTTGGGGAACTAAGATCCCACAAGCCACACAGCGTAGGGGGAAGAAAAAAGCATCTTCCTAATAAGCCAAATGTACTTCTCTGAAAATAGATCCTAATTTGACTATTTTGTCAATTGTTTAAAGCTAGTTAAATAATACAATTTTAGTGTCTTAAAACTGCAAAATTTGAACATTTAGTACTTGGATTTACCCCAATTATTAATAATTTTTAAAAAATCTTCAATATGGGTAATAGTAGGTGAAACCCTCAAGTTTTCCTGTCTTTTAGGCCCAATTGCCTGGCTCCTTCTATTTATAAAGGTGGTGTTAATACAATGTAAAAGTTTTTAAGATGCTAGACCTACTCCAACTGGTGTAATTGACTTTTTCAGGTGAAGTGGGTTCAGTG
This sequence comes from Hippopotamus amphibius kiboko, assembly GCF_030028045.1. Taxonomy (NCBI): domain Eukaryota; kingdom Metazoa; phylum Chordata; class Mammalia; order Artiodactyla; family Hippopotamidae; genus Hippopotamus; species Hippopotamus amphibius. The sequence goes on from NC_080198.1 coordinate 84,432,445, forward strand.
AAACTGAAAGCTTTGAAGTTGAGAATTTCATGATCTTGTTTTAGGAGGCTCAATGGGTTAAAAAAAAAAAAGTCTGATGAAAAGGTTTACTCCTGAAACTTTTTATTTTAATGTGTGAGACTTCTTCTCTTGAAGTCTAAGGATGCCTTAAGCATTTAAAAGCTGGTCTAGCAGTGGTGATCATTACAATGAGAGGGTAGGAAGCTCAATAAAAGGTTATTCTAAATATCATGGTCTGTAGTTTCTTCTCAATTTTATGACTTTGACATACATTTAATTTAAAGATCTTAGAAAGGAGGGTAGATTTTCTTTTCTTCATTCTGGAGTAATGATACTAATAGTTGATACATAGTTGTTTACTGATTGCAGGCATTCTTTTAAAATGTTTTATGTATGTTAATGGTTAAATCCTCTCAACCATCCTTTGATGTATTATCTTTTTGGTTTTACACAGCAGGAAATGAGGTGTAATGCGGTTAAACAAGTTGGAATTTGTATGTAGGGACAAAAAAAAAGAGAGAAATGGGCTCCAGCCTTGACTAAAGCTTGGTCGCCCAGGCCCCAATCATCCCCCTATTTGTATAAGAATAAATATTCAATTAATAAACTTATGCACTTGGAAACTTGGCAGCACTGTAAACAATGAAGGTAGCTGTGGTTTTAATCTAGGATCTCACAGTGTCTGTCTTCCGTTTTTCACTCGGTAGTTCCTGAACACTTAAGGCAAGAATAACTACAAAAAGCACTATTAATGTTATAATAAACATTGCACTATGCAGACATAAATACTTTAATCATTAAGAGTTATTATTTTCTGAATATTACTTGTTCAAAATCTATCAATACTTTTAATATTAATTGTAGAATATTAATTGTAGAAAGCCATGTCACCTTTAGTAATACTTCTATCATAAACTATTCCAGTTTTATCTCAAACAAGCCATGACACACGGATTTGCAACGTTTCTTACAAAGCATACTTTCTGTCCGCTTCTCTATGCCATGAGCCCTGTCCACTCAGCTCTAGGAGCTTCTATTTTTACCTGGTACTGCCCGTAGCCAGGCTTTTCTTCAGGCAGGTTTTGGTAGCTACTGGTAAATAGCCAACACCTGTTGACAGGGAAAAATAAATAAATATTATATATAATATACACACACACACATGCACATGGTTTGGAGATGTCTTTATTCTTTTTTTTTAATAAATTTATTTATTTATTGGTTGTGTTGGGTCTTCGTTGCTGTACATGGGCTTTCTCTAGTTGTGGTGAGCTGGGGCTACTCTTTGCAGTGCTCGGGCTTCTCATTGCCTTGGCTTCTCTTGTTGTGGAGCACGGGCTCTAGGCACATGGGCTCAGTAGTTGTGGCTCACGGGTTCTAGAGCACAAGCTCAGTAGTTGTAGCACACAGGCTTAGCTGTTCCACGGCATGTGGGATCTTCCCGGACCAGGGATCGAACCTGTGTCCCCTGCATTGGCAGTCGGATTCTTAACCACTGCACCACCTAGGAAGCCTCAAGACACCTTCATTCTTAAAGCTTAGCTCCTACAATGTGAAGAATTAAAGAGAAATATTTTTTGTTCCGTTTATTGGTTTTAAATCCTTCTCCTGATTTTAAAGTAAATATTATGGGACGAAAAACGAAAACACTAAAAAATATTCAGGAAAGAAAACACCTTTAATTCTTATCCAGAGGCAAGCACTATTATTTTGCCACATTTCCTTCAGCCTTGTTTCCAAGATTTTTATATACTCTAGATATTCAGCGCATGTCAGTGACAGATTGAGTTCTCTGTTACGTGCCAGGGACTGCTTTGGGCATTTTCATTCACCTACTGTCTCATTACAACTTTATATGTTGTTTTGTTTCCTCTTTACATTATAAATGTTTTTTAGTCACTAAAACCTCTCCATAAGTATAATTTTCAGTGGCTATTTAATATTGCATTGTTTTGACTTTTAGATAACCATTCCCTTACATGTTGAGTTGAACATGTTGTTTCTAATATTTTGCTATTAGAAATGGTCCTCTGGACGTTGTTGGAAGAGGTCATCAAGAGGATGTGGCCCCCAGCTGACAGCCAATCAAGGCTCCTCACCCCCTCCACTGCCCTTAGAATATACGTGTTGCCCGCCATTCCCACAGCCAGAGCCATTTCAGTGATGCAGCCTTGAGAGGGTAGTGTGTTATTGAGACCATCTGGATGGTATGCGGGGCTGAACCTCATTAAGGACAGGATACAAACTCTGAGTTCTGGAGGGCTGGAGGGAGGGTGCAGGAACTTACTCATCTTGCAGCCGCGCAAGACAAGCCCTGTAAGTAAATCCCCTTGCTTATTACCTACCAATCTGGAATGGCTGCCTTTTTCTTTGATCTCTTGCTGCCTTCCAGTGTAAGGGGGCCAGTTTCAAATTTTCACCGGGAACTCCTGGGATGCAAACCAACAGCTCTCCTTCTAGGCCTGGAGTTGGCACTGCAGTAGGCAGCCTGCACCCTCTTTGTGATGAGAGCACAGGTAAAGTTTGCCATGCTATTAGAGGTGTTTCATAACTAAGCTGTTTACTGATAAATACTTAACTCATCAGTATCCTGACCCACTGGGCCCTCATCAGCTGTAGAGTGATTCCCCTTTAAGACCTAGTGGCGTAGATACTTGAAATTTGTGATTTTAACACTAGCAGTTTTGACTTGGAGAATGATCCAATGGTCCAGGAAATGAAGCAGGTGTTTTGGTTTGGTTTGAGTTTGGGTTTTTTGCTGAAGTTAAATTTGAGAAGCATTCATTTGTCAAAGTAGTTATGTTTGCTTTCTTTTATTGTCTGGTAGGTAGGAAATCTTGGAGGTAGAAACTTACGTCCTTGTAAAAAAATGGCCCCACAAAGGAGTGCAACACTGGGTACTGACTATAAAAGTAAGAGAAGATTAAGAGGTTGAGGAACACTGTGATCCTTAATCAGAAAAAATAAGTGGTTTAATGGAATTTTCTAGGTTAAAGGAGTGTTCTTCAAACTTTTTTGCTGACATCAACCTAAAAGATGTTTGAAAAACTATGTACTGCCTTACACATTTAATATTTTTCTCTTTGTAAGTTGAAGTAAATTAATTTTTAGTAAATATTTCATGACTTGATAAGTTTATCTCTTTATTGAGTGATGCACAACAAATCTGAAATAAATGACATAACATTTTTATCCATGGTTTCGTTCATTGGTAGCTCCCCAAACAGTCCACATTCCACATCGATACATTTAAAAGACTCAGCTGTACTCATCCTATATTGTTTCTGGTTGTTCTGAATTCTGGACATCTCAACATTCAGAATATAGGGTCTAATCAGCAGGAAAGAAAAATGAAGATTATCGTTCTGCCTCACATCATTGTTCATTTTTACTTTGCTTTGGGGATGAGAAGGAGAGACATGGGTAGGCCGTCAAGTGTCTTAAACTATCTTTTCTTGACTGCGGAGAAAGTCATAGCTGGTAGCATTTTAGAATGTCATCTGCAGTCCACTGGTAATCCACATGGATACTTCTAAAAAATAAAAAATTAGAACTCTTATACTTTTGAACAATTAAATGTTACCTACTAGGAAACTCCTGAGAAATGTATTACAGCTTGCTAAAATTTGGCACTTATACATTAAAATGAGCAAGTCTATATTAGAAAGTACAGTGGGGGAGGGGGAGTCCTAATTTAGTATTCTGCTAAAAAGTCTGCCACATGGTGCTTTGGAACATTAGAAAGCTCCTATTGTACACGACATTCTGGAAATTTTAAGGATTCTCTGTTAGCCCTGAACCACCAGGTTTGTCTTGAGTCGTAGTTGGTTTTCAGTTACTGTTCCTGCATTCATATTTGCAGAAATATTTTTTTGGAACCTGTATTTTGTGATGACTGATACTGTTTGTGATTATACTGCTTTGGTTGGTACTTGGTTCTTCTCTCGTTCTTTGTGATTACTGGGTTCATTTTCTACTGACAAGAGGGTAGTTTGGGGTAAAAGAAAGTTTGAGGACCATACTCTATGTCCTCGCTCCTTAATCAGGTATTTGGGCTGGACTCACGTGGAGAGTTTCTTTTTCCTGAGAATACACATGCACAGGCTTTATCTCAGAGATTCAGAATTAACAGGTCCATGGAGGGGCCCAGGTACTGGAAAGATGTTCCCAGCTGATTCTGCCTTAGCGGGAGGGCCGCTGTGGCGAAGGCTGATTGCACCTCACATTCTTTGGGGCTGTCTTCTCAGATCATTGATTTCACAAACTGGATACCTCTTCCTCTTCTAGCCTCTTCTACCGTCTTCATTGGCTACACGGGACCAGGACATCACTCTGCCCCGCACCCTTCTCTCCCTCCTTACCTCTGATTCACTACCATGTCCTTTGTGATCTGGCCCTTAATTTCCTCTCAGTTCGTTTCCTCGGCCGTGGCCTCCTTCAGGCCCCCATTATGACTTTTTGTCTCCTGCCTCACTTTGCTACCTCCATCTCTCTCTTTTTTTTAAAATTTATTTATTTATTTATTTATTTTTGGCTGCGTTGGGTCTCTGTTGCTGCACGCGGGCTTTCTCTAACTGTGGCTAGCGGGGGCTACTCTTCAATGCGGTACGCGGACTTCTCATTGGGGTGGCTTCTCTTGTTGCGGAGCACGCGCTCTAGGCACTTTACCTCCATCTCTTGCCTTGCTTTCAGCGTTATCTAAGTCACAGGTCCCATCTTGTCACTCCTGTGGTTAAAACCTTCCATGGTTTCCCATTGTCTGTAGGATAAATCTGAATTCTTTTGCTTGATTTGAAGGCCATTCAAAATCTGGCTCCAGGTTATCCTCCTGGTGTTACCTATTGAAGTAGCCCTCCTCCCAGGCCTATTCAAATACAAATCCTTTCTCTTCCCCACCCATCAAAATCTGTTGTCCTTTCGTTGTGGAGTGCTGGCCCTGGGCTCATAAACAGATTAGTATTCTCTCTTCTGTGTTTGAAATCAGTGCCCATCGCAGAATTTGGCATATAGTTGCCCTCACTGTGTGTTGACTACATGAGTGCCGATATGCGTGAATACACACGGCTGTTTATTCACTCTCAGAGGTGTCTGATTTATAATCCAGGACCTCTTTGTAGTGTCCTTAAGTGAATTACTGGAGACTGTCTAGTGCCTTCTTGAAACAATAATAAAAATAATTTTTATTCATCTAATTTTCTTTTTAAGAGGAAAGATATTCATGTAGCACGACTGGTTTTTAGTGAACCCATGTTAACTGTTGGGGTTATTAGGCCTTTTCTAGGCGTCAAACCAACTACTCCAATCAGAAAGAAGTCAAAAGCTTGCCTAAAGTTGGGGGTGGGGTAGGGTGGGGTGGGGGGGTGGCGGAGCTGGGATTGTATGCACAATGGAAAAAAAAAATCGGGAAGAAAATAATATTGATACCAAAATGGTAAAAAGTAGTTGTATAAAGCGATGGTTATTATTTCTCTTATTGCTCTTCCAGTTTTCCATGATATTTTTATATTACATTCTGGGTATGTATGCATGGTGGGATTTTGCATATGGTCATATTTTTTCATTTTTTGTATTAACTATAGTGTACTTACTGTCTTCCTAGTAAAAGATCAGCTTCATTTTGTACTGGTGTATTATCTGATATAAGGTAATAAGCATTTTTTTTTAAACCAATGCACGTTTTAATAAACATTAAGCAACATAGTTAAACATAAAGGCATTTTGTGAGGACAGGGAACTGCACATTCTTATTTCAAATGAATACGCTTTCTCAGATTAAGGTAGAGGTGAGCCATACTGTTGATGTCACAATACATTTCCCTGTTTTTCTCCAGTTCTAAATTATATAGTTTAATTATCTTTTTTAGTAGGACAGGGTCCTGCTTTTTTAAGGGAGGGTGATAGACATTCATTTGACTTGAGCACGACAACGTTTACGTCTGGGTTTCAGGATTGTATCCAATAGAGCAAAGGTTCCCCAGGGACAATAGTCATCTAATCTAATAGCAATAAAAGATTAATCATAAACCTGTCTCTAGAGAGCAAAAAATGAATAAGATAATTGGCTCAGGGACCTCGTGGCACCTGGAAGCAGATGCTGCATACGTACCTGGGATACATCATTAACAAATACTCCAGCACTGCCGAATGCCTGGGAGATTGAGGCATCGAGTGCCTGGTTTAGAGGAGCTGGAAGGATTTTGTTATTCTCTGCGATGAAGGTTATAAAGGGCCAGTCTAGTCCAGAAGCCAGGCCGTGTGGAGCCAGAGAACCTGGTGTGTCTCATCTGGAAGGAAGTCCCAGGGATCTAGTTGGGAACCCAGTGACAGCTTTTTCAACGGACTGCTCTGCAGAGATCTTATCAGTTCTGGGCATTGCTTTGAACTCTCGCTTCTTCTGGACTTCCTCTTAGAGAGAAGAGAGAGACAAGGGATTGCAATGTGAGAACATGAGAAGTAGTGTTTAGTTTTTACAGTTAGCTGTGTCTAGGAAGACTCTCATTCCTTTTCCATACTAGTCTTTGCATTGTCTCAGCCAGCAAACAAAAGGGCACAGGAGCCGGGAAAGGGAGGGTGGAGGAGAATGGTTCCAAATCACACGGGATATAGTTTTAAAAAAATCTCTGTAATTGATTTAACAATGATCTTCTGGTTTTATCCTTCCTATAAATTTAGAAAAATTTCAGCTCTTAAGCTCCAGACAACTTAAATAAGTATTCTTTCTGGATACAAGAAAATAAGCAATAGGTTAGAAATATCCTAAAGGAGCAAAAAAGAAAATATTAAACATGAGGAAAATATTAGGTATATTGGACTCAATTTTTCTAAGATCATTACAAATACTATTTCCTCAAAAATAATATTTCTTGAAGTAAATTAAAAAATTTAACCTGCTAAATATTTATGACTTTCTTCTGTAACATCAGAAGAAAAGTTACGTTTATCTCTTTTTCAGGTAACTTTTTTAAGGGAAGGTTTTTCCTATTACAGAATTTTTTTTTTAACTTGAAAACTACCCTAAAATAAAGCATAAGAAATTATACATCGTTTCATATCCTAGAACAACACGTTTATGAGCCTAATACCAAAATTACAATTTACAAAGTGTGAAACATTCTGACCAGCACAATCTCTAAATATGCATATACAGTTCTGACCGGCAGAGAGTGAGGTCCATGTGATTGTAATTGACATTTTAAAACATTAAAACAGGAATTTTCACATTATAAACTTTTGATAAGTTTTTAAACATTCAAGCAGATTTTCACACAATTTAAATGCTTGATATATATTGACACTTTATTTTGAAAATAGGCTTCCATTTCAATGCTATATAATGTGAATATTATGATAATTTTAAAAATAAATCTTTATTAATTATTGGGCTTTTAAAAAAGTTGATCAAATGTTGATGCCAATCCTTCATTTAGTTCTGCTGAGAAAAGAAGTGGTCAACATTCTGTAACTGCTGTGTAGAATTGCATTGGGGGTATTTTATATGGATAATTCAGGCAAACCAGAGAGCTGGTTTTTTGAACTTGCATTATTACATAGAGAGAATAACACACAATGGGAAACTACATAGAATAAACTGGAAAAAAAAAAAAGGACTCTACCATGTTTTTGAGAATTGTAGCATGGCTAAGGAACAAAAAGCTAGGCCTCAGAAATCTACTGCGTCATCAGACTAAACTTTCTGTGGAGATTGTTTCTTCCCCACAAAGCATTTCATGTCCAGAGGCTCTTCTTTTCCCAGCCACGCTGAAGGGACCAGGGTATAGGGACTCAAGCTGATGAATTATGCTTGTCTTGCTTTCACACAGTGGAATATAGATTCTAACAAAAATTGGTGCAATTGGATACCCCTTTCAGGATTAAATTTTACTTAGTGGAAAGAATATATAGTCTCTTTTATGTTTATAGTGTATCTCATCTAGATGTGCTCTAAGAGATTTAAACTGTTTTCCTTAGGTAGTTACAATATAACAGCTCCAATTGTCTTGTTTATATGCAAAGTCTAGGACATTTGGAATGTAGTAGTTTTCCGAAGTATTGCTAATAAATTGTGTTTTCAGTGATTTGGGGCCAGATCATCAATAGCTTGCCAGTTGTCTTCGGTAGTTGGCTTAAATTGTTTTTTTTTCATGTGAAAATGAAAAGCAATACTCTTGTTTTCACATGAGTTCAGCTGAGTTTAAATATTTAATATTTCCACCCTATTTTCTGAAATTTATGTATGTATTGTTTTTCATCAAATTGTATGCACCTGGAGGCCTAGAATTAAGAGATATACATATAATCTTTACTTTTTTCTTAAGACTTTACTTATGTAGAGAAGTATTAGGATTCATCTTGATAAAGCAAAGATGGGTACTGTCACAGAAACATTTTTTAAAAGAATAAACTATCAATTGTAGTTTCTTCATTCAGTGGATAGGTCTGGTGCCAGTAACTTTGTTACATATTGTAGAAAGTTTAAAAACACAAATAAGCAAAAATAAGAAAGCAAATGTTACCTTGAGATAAACATTAACATTTTGGTGTAAATCTTTTTAAACATCTTTCTTGCCATCTCTCCATCTCTATGTTTTTAACAGTGTCTGTAGATTTTCTGATGATGCCCATTCTAAGCAGTGTAATGTTCTAGCTGACACTGGAAAAGCTTGAGGAGACATGTCCCTTTTCAATCAACATATTTTCTATCATTTCTAGAAGGAAAAAGAAAACCAGTAGCTTTAAAAGAGCAAAAGAACACAATAATTATCACTAAAATGGTTTTACGTTTGACCAATAGAATAAAAATGCAATAAATTTCAGATTATTTTCTTCATGGATTATGTCTTCTTTGGGTAATAACTCATCAGTTCGCTGTGCAGAACAAACCTGCCAATCAAGGAACTATGTTAAGATGCTTTTAACTGCAAGTGACACTATAATTAACTGTTGCTTAAAATGTAAAACATTTAAGGGTAAGTCTGATTAGAAGCCTCTGTAGTCTTTCAGTGATTTAATAATGTTCCAGCTTCTGTCGCAGTTTCTGTCTTGCCATCCTTAACGTATTTTCTTGGTGGTTCCAAGATGGCTGCCATTTCACCAAACATCTATCCTCACTCCAGCCTCCCAAGCAGAAGGGAAGGGGCATCAGCAAAGAAGCCTCCTATTAGTTCTCTTCTTTGCCCAGAAGATACCTCCAAGCCAACTGGCTTTTTTTTTTTTTAAGGTCTTTATTGGAATATAATTGCTTTACACTCTTGTACCAGCTTTTGAGGTACACCAAAGTGAATCAGCTGTATTTATACATATATCCCCATATCCCCTCCCTCCTGCTTTCCCTGTCCTGGCCCTCTAAGGCATCACGCATCATCGAGTTGATCTCCCTTTGTTATACAGCGACTTTCCACTAGCTATCTGTTTTACAGTTGGTAGTGTATATATGTCTATGCTACTCTCTCACTTCGTCCCAGCTTTCCCTTCACCCCCCACCCCCCCAACCCCATGTCCTTCAGTCCATTCTCTGCATCTGCATCCTTATTCTTGCCCTGTCACTGGGTTCATCAGTACCCTTTTTTTTTTTTTTTTTTTTTGTAAGATTCCGTACATATGAGTTAGCATACAGTATTTGTTTTTCTCTTTCTGGCTTACTTCACTCTGTATGACAGACTCTAGGTCTATCCACCTCATTGCATATAGCTCCATTTCATTCCTTTTTATGGCTGAGTCATATTCCATTGTATATATGTGCCACATCTTCTTTATCCATTCATCTGTTGATGGGTATTTAGGTTGCTTCCATGTCCTGGCGATTGTAAATAGTGCTGCAGTGAACATTATGGTACATGTTTCTTTTTGGATTATGGTTTTCTCTGGGTACCAACTTGCTTTTAATACGTTTATAAAAGGATTTGCTTCTATTATTGCTATAAGTTCGTCTCATAGGTCAGGCCTGGGTCACTTGCTTTGAGATGCTTATACCTTGTCTTTCAGGGCTGTGTGCCTTGCCCTCCAAACAATATCAGATGATTAAGTTTCCTGGTAGCAAAGGAAGGAATTGGGTTGGCTAGCTTATCCTCCACTGTGCTCGTAGTACAAGAACACACACTCTAAGAGGACAGAAAAGATTTAAATCTGCCTTGAAATTCATTTTGGTACATTTTACGTGACTCCACAAACAGCGTGGTCTTATTAAAAAGTGGACACATTGGCTTATTCATGCTGATGTTACATGTAAATTATTGTGTGAATTACTCCTTAATCTCTAAAGATAGAGCTGGAAATACTAACCTTCTAATGGAAGTGGAAGAATAATTCCTAAACAAAGTCCCAACAAAGGATTAAGAAAGAACAGTTCTACACATTGCATGATGTGAGAGTACTAAAACTTGACCCTACATTGACAAAGTGCTGGGATCACTGATATCAGAACGTATCACTCACCTTCAGTTGCTTGGTACATAAGCTCAATACAGATCTTCCCTAACCTTCCAAAGCATGGCACTACTTTGGAATAAGTAGTCATTATTGTCTCTGTTTGATCGCATAATACGTGCTAGTAATATCATACTGAGGGATTAGATGGTGACTCTAGGGCCATATTCTGCCAGGTTTGAAGCCTCATTCAGCCATTTACTATATCTGTAAACATGGGGAGGTTACATATCTTTTTTAAACCTTAGTTTCCTTATCTGTAAAATGTGGAAAATAATACCGACTTGATAGAGTTGTTGCCTTAATTAAACGAATTAACGTGTGTGAAGTATTCACTAATGCTATATGCTATATGTTTTAGGTATGTTATTATCATTGATGTTAAGTGTGTCAGTATTGAACATTTTACCCAATACGTTCACATTGTCTCATGGTTGCCTCCTTGCAACCCCCTGAGCTGGGAATTTTCATCCCCGTTTTATGGGTGAGAACATTATATACTTTTATGTCCCAAATCATGTTGTGAGTTCAACAGTGATTCAGTTTGTGTTTTTAGTTTAATTATAAATTTTACTTATAGTGTGAGCAGAAATTATAAAGTATGTGGAATTTACACATTCCTAGATTATATAGTCCATAAGATCACATTAGAAAGTATGAAGAAGAGAAAGGAATGTTTGGTTAATAGACAAGTATCCTTGCACTCAGTAGAAATAATTATGTTCATTCATTGCATTAATTTCTTGGGATTGATTTAGATGCTTAGATGCAGCAACTCTAGGGTGAGTAGAAATACAGGTAAAGGTCGTGGTATATTACATGATGGTTTCCTGTACTTTGACTATATTCTATACTTGTGAATTTTGCATCCATGACTAGTAAGTCTAACAGAGGGAAAGCAGATCCAGTCTGCTGAATATGTATCGACGGTAGTAATATCCAGCTCAGTGCAAGAGAGAACCTAAGGTCAATAGAAAATTCTCAGTGAGTCCAATCTGATTCAGTAGGGCCCTAGGCAAAAAGAGATACCATCTGGACCTTTAATGTTTTTGTTTTGATTTATGTTCAGAAGTAACAGCATTCATCATTAAGAAATATATTTAAAATGGCTGAACGGCTTTATATCCTGATATTTGAAATGGTTTTTATTTTCAGTTTGCATTGAAAGTAGTGTCATTTCACCTTATTTTTTGCCAAAGCATCTTGCAGAAGGACTAACCAGTTAACCAAGAAATTTTTTCTAGTTTAGCAAATTGTTTTGGCGGACTGCAGCTGTGGACTATTTAATAACAGGGTAAATTACATCATGATGGCCTCCTGCAGATCTAGAAATCAGGTAATGAGTGCATTCTCATCCAGTCTTTTTTTCTCTTTTTTTCTTTTTTAAAGGGAAAATTTTTCTATAATCAAAAGATATATCCATTGCAGAACAAAATGGAATTATAGTATGAGCCATTGTCCCTCTTTGCTGAGAATATTTTTTAAAATCCCGTTTTTATCAAAGATAGTTTACTCCATCAACCAAGATGCCTACGTCTAATAAAGGTTTAGATGATGATCAAGAGTCTTTTGAAATATTTCAGATGTGGATGCTGTAGGATGAGAAAATGACTGGTTGAGGCTATCATTAGGGGCATTAATGGAACCTGGAGTAGTTATTACCTTCCTGGGAATAGTGCTCAGAGAGCAAATTGGTCTGCTGGGATCACGTACTGCCTGCTTATGTGACAGCCTGCTCCTGGGCCTTGATAGCCTGAGTTCCTGTTTCCCTGTTTGTGTTCATTCTCACTCTTGACTAAGTCACACCCGGCAATTTGTGTTTTTGAGGCGGAGAAGCAGGTCAGAGGTGCCAGCTGAATACATAGATAAGCAGATGAAATCAGTGTATGAAACAGCATACTACTGTGTGACTCAGCACAGGGCTGCTGGAAGGTATCACCTGAATGTGTGAAAAGTCAGCATGGCTCCAAAGTCTCTTTTTTCCTCTTGTACTTAGGACCTGAAGAAAAGCAGGTTTCAGAGATCTGGGAGTGTTGGTTTTCATATGTTTCCCCTGCACTATATAGCATAAAGTTCAGATGTAAAGTCCCCATATTCCAGGGGACCTAGGTGCATTGTCTCACTGTAAAGACTAAAAAGCCCTTTGCAGAGTCCACAGTTAAAAAAAAAAAAATCAGCAGTAATTTTAAGTACTTTGGGACAATGCAAGTATTTATTTTGCAGGAATTGATTTCAAACCAAGCAAAGTCTGATCACATTTCTCAAGAAGAAAGGTAATCACTCACCTAAGCAACCCATATGAAGTATGGATTGTATTCCAGAAGGCTCTTCCTTTGCAGGGATGGATTGCTACTGTCTACCTCTGATCCACATTCTTTGTAGGAGGTACAGTTGATGCTCATTATTTGACTAGTTACGTTCTATAAAGTCACTGGAAACACTAAATTAGCAAATTCTGAATCATTGCTCCTAGAGGAAATGCAGGGTTAGGTTCCTGCAAGCCCCTGGTCATATTTTTGTCAGCCAATCAATCCACAATCTTGTTTTATGTGTTTCTGTTTAAAGACACCTTGTTACTATATTGTTGATTCATTAACATTAAACTCAGAGCCAACAGCACTATAACTCAGGCCTGAGTGAATCTTATGCAACACGTGAATTTCTCTGTAAAACACAGCCCAACCTTGTACTTAGGAGCACTAGACAGCGTTGCAGCACTGGGGGCCATTTTAAACAGTGAAATCACCAACAAAAAGCACAAAAATGCAGAAAATGTGACACTAAGTAGACTGTAAAAAAGGACACTTATTTACAGTATGAGAGTTGAAACAACAAGGCAGAGCATTGCCCTGTTTGACCTCAGCCTGGAACGCAAGCATCAGGCAGCTCAAATTAAATACCTCTCTGTGGATGACCACGCATGACCATGGAAGCACTGTGTGTTTAGTTTTGGGGGTGAAAAATAAATTTTAATGAGCAGGTGGATTTGCAATAATGAGGGTCAGCTGTATTCTGCTGTAGGCAGTAACATCCAAAGTTCAAGTGTTCACACTGTCCTGGACAACCCTAATTTATGATGGCAGCACTCACCTATGCCTAGCAGTGAAAATGCTTTTTCACAGAATGCTGAGAAGGCAAGTCTCTTCATACATATGGAGAACTTGTGTTTTCAGGTTTACATCACAAAGCATGACTTTAAAGCTGGAGATTTAAAATTTCATTAAAGGAGATAATTAAGGGGGAAAAAACCCAAAACTGTCATGGTTTTCTAAGGGAGAATCCAGAGAGAACTGGGGAGAGAAGGATGGATCATTGAAAACACACCTACACACACACACACACACACACACACACACAATGAATCCTTAGCAATTGCATTTATGAATGTGGAAGGTAATTGAATTGTGTTTGCTAGAAGTTGTGAGTAATACTTATTTGAAGACTTCTGGGCATTTATTAAGGATGTTAGCTAACAGTTATTGAGAGCCTATCCTGGGCCTAAGATGGACTTTGTGAACACTGACTCACTTAACCCTCCGTTTTACAAAATACACTTTGTGACGGGGCCTGCTCTGCAGCCAAGGAACCTCAGGCACAGAGAGGGTGAGTAACTCGCAAACGGTCCTACAGCTGGTCATCAGCAGAGATGCGTTCACAGCCAGGCAGGCTGGGTCCACCCACTAGGCTGTATTCCGTCTCCCACTTTGGCCTGCAACCCCAGCACTTACTGGGAACATCGCAGAAACCATTTCCAAAGGCAATATTTTAAGAGGGTAGGGATGGGTGGCAGACTGGGCTTCACTTTGTTAAGGAAGACCCAGGTCAACGGAAATATACTGTGTGAAATAGCAGTTTCCGAAACAATTGTGATCGTATCTTTTGGATTGGACTCTTATTCCAATAATTTACAGCAATGTATTGCTCATCTAACAAGCTAAAAATTCAGACAGAAAATGCTGATGCACTCTTGAAGAGTTTAATTTTTTTTTTTTTTTTGAGGATTCTCTTCTGTGTTCACTTATATTCTGGGCTCTCATCATATAGAGTTACAAAAGCAAAATTTGTACTGAAACATTAATCTTAACTACTAAACACTCCCTAACTGGACTTTCCACTTGGAATCAAGCACCAGATTTAGAATTTTGTGCCAAAAATACAAGAAAGAACTTCCTTAATTAGCCTGGTATTTGTCAGCACCTAAAGGCCTCAAAAAGTTTTATACATACCATGAAAACAGCCTTAAACATTGAAGTAGCCATTCTGTTCTTCTGCTGCTAAGAAAATAAGAACTCTACGTATATATTTTAAAAATAATGATGTCAGCAAGCTACTTGTATATCAAGAATAGACTGATGGAAAGGTCCTCTACCTGCGCCCTCCCCACCTCCCCCCAAAAAAACCAGGAAAACCTTTAATAGACACTTATATACCCATTAAAATTACATTACTAAGGAATATATCTTGACAATGTACATCATATATTGCTACAGGGATAAAACACCTGTCTACAAAACAGGCCAATTTGTAAAACACACACATTGTACACATGTGTACATACACACATATACACAGTTGGCGCTGTTTTAACTGTGTGTGTACCAAAATGCTAATCATGTTTGTCTTTCAAAGAGGGGATTGTGTTTTTACTCCAGGGAACCAAAAGCGTGTCTCAATGCACCTAATATTTTGCTACGGTAGAGACTTCCAGATGCCTTGGTCTTCAGCAGCTGTGCGCATTCAGGCTGATCAGTCTGTTCTTGGGTCAGGCCAGCTGGTAATTAGTAAAAGATCAGAGTGTGTGTGACATGCAGGAGACAGGCCAGAAGACAGAGAAGACAATGTCCTATGAGTGTTAGACCCTCTGTAAATATCTCAATCTATTTGAATTGCAGTCCATTCAGGAAGGCAACGTCCATGCAAAATACAGGTGCCTGCCATACAGCAGAGCAAATATTCAAGTGCTGGAATATAGGAATTATGGCAAATGAGAAAAGAAAATCACTATAATGGGATGTTTAGAAAAGCTCCGTGAAGGGGCAGGCGCCTTGGGAGCTTTTATTATAGTTGGACTGACACAAAGGAGAACTGGGAGTTTACTTTTAAGGTGGTAGCAAGAGAAAACTGCATGTTCTCTGATATGGCAGCCATGACTGTGTACAGAGGGCTGAGATTAAGAGGCAGTGTTCAGCTGCTCTCTGTTAGCCAGGACAAAAGTAGAAACACAAGAATTTAAGAGAGTTCTTGTTATCTGAAAAGAAGGACGGACATCTGGGCGTCTACTTATTGCTCAAGAGAGTTGGATGATTTTTCTGGCAGTAAGGTAAGGACAAACCAAGGTCCTAGACCAAAGACCTAGAGCAATCTTTGGAAGAAAGTAAGTGATACAGTGTCAAAGAACACTCTAGCCCAGAGGCCAGATTCACAGGGCCCAGGCCACTCCCTAATCTCACCAGATAGCAGGCTAGAATTCAGTCTCCAGGGGGATGGATAATGAATGCTGACAGTAGCTTCCCTGAAGATGGGCTCTGAGCCGGGCTTGGTTGATAAGCTGTCCCGGGAGCGCTGGGGCTCTGTGTCACTGACGGGAAGTGGCAGGTGCATTGCAAACCAGATCACTGGTTGGTAATTTGTTAGGAAGGTGGAGAAGCCTAATTGGTTGTCCTGCTCAGAGAAGACCACCCCTCCTGCCCACCTGCCCTGGTGGGCCAAACGGTGCAGGAGGACCACGTAGGATTGATTGTCCTCGGGAATTTATCTTGGCTTCTCTCCAGCGCATAGGTAAATGTTTGGTTTTCTTTTTTGAAGCACGCGTTACCTGGCAACCTTGTTTCATAAATCCGCCTGGTAATCCTGACAGGAATGCATTATAATTGTTATTTTATAATTGAGGAAACTGAGTCTCAAAGAGGTGATTAGCATACCTCTGCCCCACAGCGAGTGAGTGACTGACTTGGATACCTCTGCCCCACAGCGAGTGAGTGACTGACTTGGGATTAGAATTTGAGCATGCCTGGCACCTGAGACAGGAATCCATCCTCCTTCCAACCCACCACAGCCCCACATGTTAAGGAGAATGGCTAAAGCATGGACCTTCCATGTCTCTGATCTGGTCAAGCTGAGCTCATTCCTACCTATTCTGTTTCTTGCTTTGACATTAAAATGCAGGATTTGGTAAGCATCCTTAGTTGAGAGGAGACTCAGCCCTGCCTGACTGAGGTTTACTTGAGATTGTTGTGGGGAATGAAGTTGGATATATGCAGGTAGATTGGCAGCTTGGAAACCAGCCTGAGGAACTGGAGTAGGTCCAGTAGACAGGGAAAAAAAAAAACATGCAAATCAAGTTAGGAACATAATGCCCTCTTCTTTCACAAACTCAGATAATATTTAGGATGAGCTATATGCAATTGCCAATACTTTAAATATTTTGATCTATGAAATGATAGTATCATGGTTCAGCTAAAACAGGTTCCCTGGTATCGTTTTAATCACACCCACTTTCACCTGAGAGGATGTTGGAGAGGATATTGCCATTTTGAAAAATTGTTGTTTGTAGACACCAAGCAAACAATCTGTATTGCTTGTCCAACTGGTTAAAAGCCAGTTCTCTTTTTGCAGAATGAAGGTCAAACCTGCTGCACAAGTTTATATATATGATTAAGATAAACATTATAAAAGTTAAATGCGCAGAAAGGCCACACACTGCATTACTTTTCAGAAATCCTTCCTTTCGTCAAAAAGGAACAGCCTACCTGCCTGCCTTTCATCCTGTTTTCCGTTTTTCAGCAAATATTCATGGCATCTCTAGGGCAGACTTGTGATAGTGGAATTATCTAAAAGTGTTTACCTAGTGCCTGGGTCATAATACCCATGCTATAAATGCAATTTTCCTTTTCCCTTCGTAAAACCATGGCCTCAACTTTCCTTTCTGTGAATGTGTCATTAAAGAAGCAGCATATGAAAGCCTGGTACCTCTTTCTATTATTTTATTCTAATTTCATTCCTTTGTGGTAGAGAATATACCTTCTATGATTTCAGTCATTTAAAATAGTTTGAAATTTGCTTTATGGCCTAGCATATAGTCTATTCTGGGGATGCAGGCACACTGAGTTCCAGATCCACCTTTGCCACTTCATGGTTTGCTGAACTTGGACACATTCATTAATCTCCCTGGGCCTTCATTTCTCATTGTGAAACTGGGGTAATCAAATTGAGTTCTGGCCAGAATTAAACTAGACACGGTGTAAAAATTGCTTGCAAACATTCAGTATTTTATAAGCCATCCATAAAAGGTAGCTTTTACTAGCTTGTCTGTGAGCCACTTTTATTTTTGCCTGGCTCTCCACCTAACAACAGGGTTCCTAACCCAAGAGTTCTTTTTTGTTTGTTTTTGACTACTATATTTATTAACTATTTATAATTATTTTTGAAGTGATTGAAAACATGAGAGTAACTAAAAATAAAAAAATTGTTACAAAAAATAATAGTATACTATGTAAACACAAAAATCATATTTCACATATCAATTTTTGCCCCCAAAATCAAAATTTTCAATCTTGAAAATGGCCACACACATACAAATCATGATCAAATAATGAAAAAAAGTGGAAGCTTTTGTTGATCTACCAATAGGAATGTGCATTACAAAATCATAGAGCATCAGACCAACAATTCTTTTTAACTTCCCAGTGAGCATTCAGAAACATCGTGTCGCAGCTGTGCATGAAGCCTTTTCATTGCTCCCAAGTTGCCTATCCATTGACTCAAATTTCCCAACATGATATGCAAGATTCTTTGGAGTATGACCTGAACTCACCATTCTTGTCTTATAGTTCTCCCTTTTTTCTGTGAATAGCTTATGCCCATGGTAAACTGAAGCATTTCTTATGTCCCATGTGTATCCATACCATCCTTTTCCTTTTATTTCTGTCACCTGGAATATCTATCCCCTTTCCCTGCTTTGAAAACTTACCCAGAAAGCCCCACTTGATACTACCACCTTCATAGACACTTGGAAGTTTTTTGAAATGGTTTCAATCTTTGCCTTTAAACCCCGTAACTTCCATTTGATACTTGCATTTAAAGTCCCTAAACTCCTTTTTAGCTCTGGCAGATTTTCTCATGATAAAGTTATTTGTGACTTGTATTATCATCTTTGTAGCATTTTATACTAATTGATGATAAGATTTACCTTTCAATCAAGGCTGCTACAGTATACAAAAAAATCTGAGTCATTGTCCACAATTGATTCTGAAAGTGCTTCAAGAGTTGATTTGGGGAGTAGAAATAAAATTTAGTGAGTAAGAGAATTTGCAAATACAGAATCTGCAAAAATATTCTATTATCTAATTTTAGGTACACAAATGGTAGGATACAATACATAATGTTCTGTATCTTAATTTCATTTGACACTACAATTTAAACATATTTTATACACACTTACATATATTGTTTTTATTTCAGTGGAAAAGGAACTTCTGCATTGTATATTGTTGAAGCTGCATATAGTTTCATTATATGGGCATTTGTGTTGTTTCCAATCCTTTATTAGAGATACTGTATATCTGTACAATAAACATGGATCAAACTGCGATGGAAATGTCAATAGATATTGTCAAATTGCCCTCCATGATGGTGTACGTTAGACACTGCTACCACTATTATAAGAGGGGATGGCCTTTCACATATCAGCATTCTTTGCTGGTTGTAATGACTTGAATTATATTTTAATACCAATCTCGTATGTCAGAGGAACCATCTTACTAAGTTTTCCAATAAGGCATAAGAACCCTACTGAATAGAAAAGCAAGTTAAAACCTCAAAGGAGTCAGTGTGTGAGATATTCATGTTCCTTCCCTCTCTGTGTACCTATTTCCTAACCTTTTGATTTGGTACATGACTGACTGTATTAGGTTTTTCACATGAAGCCGTTTGTTATTTTCCACTCTAGTTATACTTTCTATGGAAAATAATGTTTCAAAAATCAGCACACATTGTAGCAACATATAGGCAACATGCATAATTTTAGTATTTTATTGTTGCAACAGCCTAGAGCAGATAATTTGAATGAATTTAAAATATCTGAAGCTTCACTACCATGAAGTTGATATACATTAAAGCTAGTTAAAGGGCATAGTCATGCAAATTATTCAATAAGATAGCATTTTTTATCTTTGCCTTCATGAAGTTTATATTTTAGTAGCAAGAGATAGATAATAAATAAGTGAACCATATATATTTCTGGTTTATATCTAGCGTGCCTGATGGTGATGTGTGCTATGGAGAAAAGCAAAGCAGGAAGGCCAGGATGGGGTTGGGGACAGTTGGAAGGTCCGGTTTGGCAGGGATGTTAGGAACGATAACATTTGAGTAAAGACTATAAGGAAGGTGAGCTATGCAGTTTCTGAAATGCCGAAATGAGGAAAGGGCCCAAGAAGAGGCTCCATCTGGCAGGAAAGAAGCATATCTGTCAAGGGGCCAGGGCAGCAGAAGCAGAGTGAGGGGACGAGTAAATGGAGAAGATTTCAGGCAGAGTCGAGAAGGAGCTAGGTTTTAAAATTTGATCACTGCCAGTGTATTGAGGGTATGGGAGAATAGACAGTCATATGTACTCTTGGTGGGACAATCAGTGACTACAATCTTGGAGAACTTCAGGCAATAACTGTCAAGACTTTTCAATGTGAATACATTTTGCCCATGACTGGGATTTCGTCCCTTGCATATATGTACAAAAAGACACAGGTGCAAGAATGTTCTTTGCAGCATTGTTTTTAATAGCAAATAATTGAAGGCAATATAAGTACTTTCCAATAGAGAACTAGTATAAGGAAGCATAGCACATTGAAGCCATGGAATATCACAGAACTGCAGAAAGAATGAGGTCAAGCTCCAAGTGCTGTGATGGGAAGATCCACTAGACACATTATTAAAGTGATAAAAACAATGGCATTTAATAGTGCATGCTCTGTGTGTGTGTTGGGGGGTGGGGGTATGTTTTGTGTGTATATGTTTGTGTGTTTGTGTATTTGTATTTAATAAATGGAACAGAGTAGTAAACAAACCCTTATTGTATTGTTTAAAAAAAGGATTTACATTTTATTTCAGTGTTTGCTTTAGGTACTAATTTCTCTCATTGTAAAAGAGGTCTTACAAATCAATAAGAAAGATAAGTAATAAAGTAGATAAAAACCATGAATAGAAAGTTCACAACAAAGGAAATGTTTCTTAACCATTTCTTTCAGGAGACATGAAAAAATACTTAAATGTACTCATAACTGAGGAAGAGTAGTAGAAAACAGCAATGAGATACCATTTTCATCTTTTAGATTATGAGAGATTAAAATTTTTGCACACTCTCAATGCTAGAGAGTGTGGGAAAATTTCTTGGTAGAAGGCTAGAAATTCCTGTACTTTTTGGAATCTGGTTTTGTTTTTTTGTTTTTAAGATTTATTTATTATTTTATTTATTTTTGGCTGCATTGGGTCTTCGTTGCTGCACGTGAGCTTTCTCTAGTTGTGGTGAGCGGGGGCTACTCTTCGTTGTGGTGTGCAGGTTTCTCAGTGCAGTGGCTTTGCTTGTTGTGGAGCACAGGCTCTAGGCATGTGGGCTTCAGTAGTTGCAGCATGCAGGCTCAGTAGTTGTGGCTCGAGGGCTCTAGAGCACAGGCTCAGCAGCTGTGGCGCATGGGCTTAGTTGCTTCGTGGCATGTGGAATCTTTGCAGAGCAGGGCTCGAACCCGTGTCCCTTGCATTGGCAGATGGATTCTTAACCACTGAGCCACCTAGGAAGTCCCTGGCAGGCAGATTCTTAACCACTGCGCCACCAGGGAAGTCCCTTGGAGTCAGTTTTGAGGGTAATTTTGCATTCTCTATGAGCTGTTAAAAAGACTGAGGTAGAGACCCCTGCTGATGTGAAAAGATCTCAAAGATACATTGCTGTAAGTGGAAAACATCAAGATGCACAGTAGTATTAAAAATGTGATTTAAAAAAAAAGTATATACGCATAGGGACTTCCCTAGTGGTCCAGTGATTAAGATGCTGTGCTTCCAATGCAGGGGGTGCATGTTCAATCCCTGGTCAGGGAACTAAGATCCTACATGACATGCTGTGCAGCCGAAAAAAAGTATATATGCATATATTAATACATATAAATATGCATAAAAATCTGAGAAGTAGAATTGTGAGTCAGTGGGAAAAGGAAGGAGACTTAGCTTTCATTTTGCACCCTTCCTGTATTACTTGACTTTCTTTTTTTAAACTCTGGGCATTTCTTATTTTTATAGTAAAAATTTAAATCTCACTTCTTTAAATTGAAAAATGTATCTTTTTTATATGATTAAGCAAAATAATTTAATCAATTTTAAATTGCCTTCATATATATTATTGACTGGCAATAAATTATAAATCCTGTGTATTATAAATCCCATGACAGTAGATTTGCCTGTCTTGCTCCCCTGGGTATGCTCTGGTACCTTGGCACGTAGTAGGGACTCCATGAAAGTTTACTGACTCAATGAATAAAGGAAAATAATTTTTAAATAAAGTGTTCAGTGTTCCAATACTAACATCATTCTGGCAGGTACATTATTGCCTCCATTTTATAGACAAAGGAGAGAAAAAACTGTTCAAATCACAATGTCAGTTGGAAGTGAATAGATAAAATAAAGCAATTGTGCAAAGTAAGTTTAGCATTAGAGCTGAGGCTAGGATTTTGTGAGTCATGACTAGTTTAACTTAGTGTATTATCCAACTTCTTTGACACTAACTGGAGAATGTTTGTCACATTTTGCCCTAGTTATTTTTTTTTTTACATATAAATTTATTGACTGTGCTGGGTCTTCATTGCTACACATGGGCTTTCTCTAGTTGTGGTGGGCGGGGGCTACTCTTCCTTGTGGTGCACGGGCTTCTCATTGCGGTGGCTTCTCTTGTTGCAGAGCATAGGCTCTAGGCACGTGAGCTTCAGTAGTTGTGTCACACAGGCTCAGTAGTTGTGGTGCATGGCCTTAGTTGTTCCATGGCATGTGGGATCTTCCTGGCCCAGGGATCAAACCCATGTCCCCTGCACTGGCAGGCGGATTCTTAACCACTACACCACCAAGGAAGTCCCTGTCCTAGTTCTTGATGAATGGTATTCCAGGATCCAGAAGGATGTTGAGAGTGTTTTTCTTCATCAGAGCTGTGTTTCTATCTCAGTAAACAGATCACAGTTGGAGAAAATGTGTAGGTTGATCCCATAGGTGGCACAAAATAAATTATATCGTTTGGTTTAAAATTTTTGTGATATTCAAAATGGGGTTACTTAAATTATGGACCATCTATACATTGGTCACTGTGTAGTCCTACATCTGTGTCTGTGGAGATGGATGAATATGTACTGACATGGAAAGATGTGCCCTTATATAATATAAAGTAAAATAGCAATGTATACTATGAATTTTCTTAATATAATATATATGTTAATAAAAGCACTAAATTGTAAATAAGTACAAGAAAACAATATAATAATTTTCTTAAGCTATATAGTAAAGCATAATTAACTGACTTGGCAAACTTAGTTTTCAGTGTAGTACATCCATGAACTTTGGATTACCTTTGTTTTTATGTATAAAGAAACTGAGTAATTACTGTTTAAATGTTTTGTCTAATCCTTCCTTTTCCTAGAAAAGGACTTATGATTAGATGTCAAAATATTAAGCACTGATCTCTGGTTCACTTCTTAACTTCATGAATATTTATTTCCTTCTTCCTTTCCTTTAAAAAATCTACTTAATTTAATGAAACAAAATGTCATTTAGGCTAATTCAACATGTATAACCCCATGGGGGTATTTTTATATCTTCCACAACAGATATATAATTCCTTGAGGTAGTTGGCACTCAGCAAATGCTTATTGAATTGCTGTTGGTTTTCTTTCTAAAGAAAGATAAAATATCTTTAAGAAATATATTACAAATCATGCAATCATCCCCACCAATACTGCGTAATATTGTTTGACATCTGGCTCTTTTTGCTACACACTGAATGTTCCAAGTTACTTTCCTATTATGCTTCAGTTAGCAGTAACTTAGGGGGGGAACAAGTGAGGCTGGTGTCAGGGAAGATGAAATGTTTGAGCCTTTCTCTCACGAACCTCTAACTCCTCCTGGGCTTTGGCCTTGCTGCAAAAAAGCCAGGGAGGCATGGCCTTTTGCTCTTGGACCATCCCCCTCTCCCAATCTTCCAAAAAACAGGTCCAAATGATGATTAGCCAATTTGTATAGGTTGTTACAAATCAGTTGAGTGAAGAAAGGGCATCTTTTACCAGTTTGGCCATGGCTTCCTGTAGCCACAAATATCCAGCCACAGGCTACCATATGAAAGAATTTTTTGAGGAATAATTTTGTGCTTTCAGTGTAGATGCTGTTTCATGATAGATTTTGTTTCAAGGCAGACATTTATTAATCAAATTCGTATTTAATTAACCAAGGAAGTATAAAACTAGCTGCTTAGAGAAACTAATTCAATTCTCCTGTCCTTTCCTGAAAATGAAGTATGTAATTTATCACACATGGAGCCCTTTTATTTCTCTCCATGAACACCAGGAAGATTTTAGACAGAGCACAGTCAGGCATGCAAGTGTCTTAGAAAAGCCCTTACTTTCATTACGCCCTCTGCATGGTTCTCTCTTTCAGGGACAATCACATCCTAATTCCAGGTCACTTGTTACCTAATCCTCTTTCCTAACATACCTCCCACTCTCGAAAACATTTTAACTTCCTGAATATTTAGATTTTACCGACTGTGGCAGATTAAATAACAACTACCCATCTCTTGCATTTTCAAGGTGGCTCAGATGGAATCTTCTTTTTCCAGTAGGTTCTGGTTTTCTTTTCTCTACCTCTTCTTGTTCTATCCTTTTTTTGAATCTTATTGAATAGATATTTAAAGAAAAGACAGCAGGCATATTTGGAGATATGCCCACTAAGTCACTATTCTTAAGAGAACATTTGTTCAATGTCTTTTTTTAGTGTTTGTGTGCTGTACTATTCCTGCACTGCTTTGTAGCCATTCTCATTATTTAGCATAGTTGGTTCTTAACATGACTTGCACTTCGCACATTGTAATCACCTGGGAAGCTTTTACAGTCACCCATGCAAAATCACCTTAGCATCTCTGGATGTGGAGGTTAGGGGGTTTAAAACCTTATGCTGGGAGATGAGGTAGTGAGAACCTGTGGTTTAGGAAGATATTGGAGACATGGAGGGCGGGAGGGGGTCCTGTTTATCTGCCCAAGTGATTCTGATTATTTAAAATCTGCCTGGAAAATGTAGCCATTCTGCCGTGGCACATTGAGCAATCTCTGGGTCTAGATATGAGTACATGAACCAAGACAACATAGGTCTCTCTTACTGTCTAAAAGAATGAAATTGTGTTAGAATAAAAATAACTATTCCAACAAATGTCTATAGCATAGTTAAATCCTGATCCTTGTACACGTTTTTACATTTTGATTGTGTAAAATAGTATCCAATTTGTAATAAAATGCATTTAAATAATTTCAGTAGATTTCAGAGTTATCTTTCTTGTTTTTTTCCATTATAAACAAAACTTTTTGCTAAAGATAGGAAAGTTTCCTATATTCTCAGGCTCCAGGGCTAAGCATTTTTGGTGCCTGTATTTTTAAATAATTTTTTAAATGATATGCCATGACTAGTAATGCACTAATAAATATGTGTGCCTAAATGTAAGAGGATTTCTAAAACCATGAAGTCATTAATCGGTGTATTAGGATTATGATTTAGTTCTAAACAAGCAATTATAATAATTTATCATCTGAAAACTTTTAAGAAGTAAAAGTTTTTGTCTATGTAAACAGGGTCAATATATACTTTTAAATTATGTTTTCAAGGAATTTTAAAAATATGTTACCAGTTGTGTCCAAAATTTGCTAAAATTTATTGGGGTTTATAAAGTAAATTAAGTGCCTATCATGTGCTTAAAATGTGTTATTCATTTAATTCTCAAAACAATGCTACCAGGAAGATATTCTTCATTTTACAGGTAAGGATGCTGGGCCTCAGTCACAGAATTAGTAGCTGCCCAAAGGGTAGGATTTTGACTCCGCCCTCTCCTTCTAGGCCTGTGTTGTTTCTACTTCTACCACATTTTTGGCTTTACAGCAGCCAGAATAACATTTCTCCTCCAAGGTTATTACAAATAAGGGACAGCTTCATAGCTGGAGAGCAGCGTAGCACGGGAGTCTCTGTCTTGGTCATTACTTTGCTGCTTCCCTTTTATTTCCATGCAGCTCCAAGCCCCCTCCTCCGCCCAGTGGTTGACAGTACAAGACAGAAGTTGGCAGCTGATAAGAAATTCAGGCAGTGTTTGGGTCTGATGACAGAGATAACCTAAAAAAATAACTGGAGGGAGGCAAACCAAATGTTAAACTTGACATTAAGAAATTGACACGGACGACACAGCGCCTGGGACTTTTTACGTTTCTTAACTTTTCTACATAAAAGAGGAATCGGTATTTTGAATAGACAAAGTCTGTGCCTTGGTATAAAATCGTGGTTGAAGAAAAATTATTTCTGTTTCATTGCAAATGAGGTGAAGAATGCTGTTAGGTCACTGGAGACAGCTAAGCCCTGTAAAGCTGCTTACTGTGCATTAAGAAACTACAAAGTAAGAAACAGCCCATTATTCCTTCTCTAGAGTTATTTCAGGAATGGCACTGGAAAGTTCAGTGGATCCTATTTTAAACAAAGATCTGTTAGTTTTGTTTAAATCTGTAAAATCATTCTTAAATTTTTCAAGATTATACTACTTTTCACTTCCTTTTTTACAAAGGAGCATAACATTTAAAGGTTTAATTTTTCAAAGCATCAAAAAGAAAACTGTCTTCTTTTTAAGAAAAAGATTTGCATGGAGGATAAAATGTGTCAACAGCTTATGAATCTTAAAGAAACAGTTATTTATTTTTTAATATTTTAATTTTAATTTTTTTTTTTTTTAATTTATTGGCTGTGTTGGGTCTTCGTTGCTGCATGCGGGCTTTCTCCAGTTGTGGAGAGCTGGGGCTACTCTTCATTGCGGTGCTTGGGCTTCTCAGTGCAGTGGCTTCTCTTGTTGTGGAGCATGGGCCCTAGGTGCGCAGGCTTCAGTAGTTGTGGCACACGGGCTCAATAGCTGTGGCTCGCAGGCTCTAGAGCGCAGGCTCAGTAGTTGTGGCATACGAGCTTAGTTGCTCAGTGGCATGTGGGATCTTCCCGGACCAGGGCTCGAAACCGTGTCCCCTGCATTGGCTGGAGGATTCTTAACCACTGTGCCACCAGCGAAGTCCAAAGAAGCATTTATTACACTTTATTTCCTTTATATGGCATCATTCACCTAACCACTCTTCTGGATTTTATATCAACAAATGAGTTTCTTTAAGAATTGCCACACTTACAGAGGATATTTTCTCTTGTTCTGCTATCATTAAACTTCATCCCACTGTCTAATAACTATCTATTAAATTATCCCACTCACTCTCAAGGTTTAAAGCATTCAGGAGAGATAGTTAGGTGGTAAATGCTGTCATACTGTTTCAAAGATAAATGTTTTGTGTGAGAGATTAAGGTCTTAAATAAGGTCTCAGAATTGACACCAGCCACCTACTTTGTACAGAATGGTATCATGTCCACAAATTTACCATAATTATAGTTTACTATTATTATTATTAAATTTGAAGTCTTATCCATGGCACCAGGAAATTTTCTTAACATACATTCTGTTTGTAATTTTCTTCATATCTGTCAGTGCCCTGACCACGTAAAAGACCCAGGCTGATCATGACATAAAAATGGGTATATCAGAGAAGTAGTTTATCAACTACTGTGTCCTCCCTGCTCTCTCAGAGGCCAGTGTCTTTATTTATGGACGGGTCACATAGGTTTAAGAGCCTCATTTTGAGAGAGAAAAAACTTGTCTTTGCCAATTTGAAAAGGCAAATTTTGGAGAACCAAGTGTTCGTTTTGAAATAAGGTTTCTAGGACAGTGCAGTAAGTGCTTTCCCCTTCTGCATCTAAAAATTTCTGAAATATTTTTAGCCATCTAACACACACACACAATATAGTGA
This sequence comes from Hippopotamus amphibius kiboko, assembly GCF_030028045.1. Classification (NCBI taxonomy): domain Eukaryota; kingdom Metazoa; phylum Chordata; class Mammalia; order Artiodactyla; family Hippopotamidae; genus Hippopotamus; species Hippopotamus amphibius. The sequence continues at coordinate 84,459,966 of NC_080198.1, forward strand.
CCTAGTTGTCATAATCCTCACTACTTACAAGTTTGCTCTGTGTTGACCAGCAGCATCACTGGGGAGCTTGCTGGAAATGCAGCACCTCAGGCTCCACCCCAGACCCACTGAATCAAAATCTGCTTTTTAACAAGATCTCCAGGTGTTTCATAGGTTCAAACATATGCAAAATTGAGAAGCTGATATCAGGAATCACTCACTGCCTGGAGGAAAAGCCAAACATGGCACTGGCTATATTTTCACTGAATAAATTATTTTTCTGTGCTTGAGAGAATCCTGCTCTTTTCTAGACAAGGGAGATCCTGAACTGGGTGGTTGAGAGGTGAGCTTTAGGCAGGTAAAGATTTTATAACCATAATAATGTGACAATAGCAGCTGTAAAATAATGCCAGGGAAATAATGGATGAGAATCCATTGTGACAGATGAGTTTTTTTCTCAGCAGTTTTCCTCTTTGAGGGTATCTTCAGTTAAAGATCTGCAAAGAGAAAGGTCCATAACAGGGATTGGGATGATGTAAAATGTGACCTTTCGGTAGTCTCTAAGGAAAACTGTTTCTTATCATAGTAATCCAAACAATATGAAGCTGTAAAAATATTTTTGGGGGGTGTGGTAGTGCCAAGAGCCAAAACAATAGGAGTCCACTATTTCGAATCGAATACTTCTCATGTGAATATTCATTTTACTGTAATCATGTATTAGATAAACCTCCCTTTTACCTCTAGGATTTCTCTACAGTTTAGAATTTAGAGATGTTCATATTTTCAGGTAATGACTTCTTATTGTTGACTGCTACAACTTCTCTAAGAAGATTAAAATTCATTAGCTGATGACTAAATGTGGCCAGCACAATCCATTAAGTTAATCTTCACAACACTCTTAGGCAACTAAGGGCTCATTATTTCCTTTTTGCTGATGAGGAAACTGAGAAACTAAGAGATGAAGTAATTTGCCAAAATCTGTACAGCTAGTAAGTGGCAGAAGCAAGTATTAAGTCCAGGATCTCTCATTCCAAAGTCTCTCCTCTTAATTATGACACTAGATTGCCTTCTAGACTTCATGGGCCAAGAGCACTGGCTCTTAGGGATGGGAAAGCATTTCAAATCTCGTTATTGCTCTACGTAGTAAAACCTTTTGGTAAATAATTACATATAAATCTTCGGACACACCCAAGCACCTGTCTTATCATTCACACCCAAATACTGGTCTCATGGGTGACTCATTACTATAATAATGGTATTGGAAGAACTCAAAACCTCTTTTCATGTGGAACTTTTGCAAATAAGAGGTATAGAAATTCAGCTAAGAATTTTAGTTTCATTTTAAAGATATATTTTATTTTTAAATTATCAATATATATTATTATCAAATAAGATTAAAGTGTAGAAAATGAAAGGCTCATACAGTGAATTAGTATCTAAAATCATTTAGATCATGTGAAGAATGATGTTTTAAGCATTCTGCTTTTGAAAATTTTTAAACATTTTTTTTAGCTTTTTAAAATACAAATTGGAAGACTTCTGAAAATATTTACTTAACTTTCCTTATTGTTGAGAAATCATCAGTTTTAGAAATTGGCTATTGGCGGGTGATGAGTGAGAGATTTCCTTTTGCCAGACAATACAGTGACATACAATAACATGGAAATTACCAGTATGTTTGGATATTTAGGAAGAATCATCAAAAACAAATCTAGATCAATCTATATAAGCAAAGAACACAAAACTTATGAGTTTAATTTTTGCTGCCTCTTATGTTTAAGTTTGGCAATTCAGGCAATGAGAATGTTGTATGAACTTGAGTGCATGTATTTTCAGGGTTATTTTGGAAGTGTATGGAATCAATGCAGAAAAGAAGAAACAGTTTCTACTCAGATTTTTACTTTTTAATAGCACAATTGCTCACTGGCTTCATGATGTGCTTGGTTTAAAGAAAAAAGTAAGAATTCAACTAAGAATGTGATTAGGAAGGTACTAAACTCTGGAAAATCTATAGGGAACAAATTCATTTATCAATTTTGGAGTGCTTATAACATGTTTTTCTATGTAGGTCTTTTCTAAGTGGAAATTTTTCTGTGTAGGCAGGTAAATGTCTAGTCTTAGGAAGACACTTTAATAGGGAAATAGCAGAAAGTGGTCCAGATAGAATTCAAAGCTATATCTGTTTTACTCCAAAATCTTCTGTTTCTAATAATTGTCTTTTTCTGTCTTGTCTTTGTCCTGATTTATGATCACAGATGTGGATAGACTGATCCACCTCTTTTCTAGAACCAAATCAGAAGGCTTTACTGTGGTAAACTGCTCAGCCTTGGTGACATCTTTCTCATCAGTGTCTAAGTAGGCGGCTGCCAGCCAGGATTCCCTTTGCCTGAACGTCCTGTATGTGTGGGTTTCTCACCTTACGGGATAGGTGTTGGGAATGCGTAGCTGGGAAACAGTCCTTTCTCGATGGCTTTTATTTTCCCTCTTTATCCCTCTTCATTCCCTCTTTATGTGGGGGGATGGATTATTTCTCTCCCTAGCTCGAAACCAAACTCTTTCCTTCTGAACCTTATTGGCATTTACTCTATACATACAAAACATGAAATAAGAGCGTGACATTTTTTGACCTTATCCACAGATTCAGGAGTGCCATTAAAGAATAATTGAACTAATGAAGTAATTGGGAGACTTGTATTACATCTTGTATATAAATAATATAATATAGTATAGTATAACATAGTATATATTTATAGAAAAAAATGTATTGTAGGGGACTTCCTAGGTGGCGCAGTGGTAAAGAGTCCGCCTGCCAATGCAGGGGACATGGGTTCAAGCCCTGCCCTGGGAAGATTCCACATGCCACGGAGCAACTAAGCCCGTGTGCCACAACTAAAAAAAAAAAAAAAAAAAAAAATGTATTGTAAAGATAAATGGAAAACAGCACTGGAATCTAGTTGGAACCACCTACACAGCTTCTCGCTATCTCTTCCCAGTTCCTCTGTCTGCCTGGTCTGCTGCCCAATCACACCTTTCCCCTCCACCTTGACGCCCCCCTCCCACCCACACTCCCCCTGCAGCTGGCATGGACCCTCATACATTGCAGCATGCTGGACACCAGCCTTCTAGGGGGAGGATTTTAACACACGCCTGGGAGCTGTGTTGAAAGCAACAGAGCAAGTCAGACCAAAAGGAGAGAGGGGACTGCCTAATGACAAGATAAGAAAGGTTTCAACAATTGACAGGTTCTGCCTTCTAAAATTAGTTCTTTTGAAGTGCTGGAATTTCCATCTTTACCAGTGTATTTCTTGGCAGACATCCTCTTGGTAGTGATTGCAGTTGTTCCATTTGGAATTAGTTCAGTTCTTCCTAAGCAAGGAGATGCTGTTTTAAAGACTTAGCTACAAATTGTGCTTTTGTTGGCGATGGTCACTCCTGGGCAACAACCAAGTGGGGTGACACTAACTGCATCCATCCTGGCTCACTATATGTCATTAAGATCCTTTCTGCAGATTAGGAATGGTGGAAGGTTGGAGAGAGAGCAGTGCCACAGCTGACTCTGGAGGCAGGACCTCTTGAGTCATCTGTACTCTCAGGGGTTCATCTCCCCACTGATGGTTATTCAGGTTCTCTTGGGGAAAAAAGGGTATTGATATAAAATGTTCTTGTTCATCATCCAAAAATTGGAAATGGACTAAGTATATATGATTTTAATGCCAGTATAATATTGTAGGTATATACTGTAAGCATCAAGCCAAGTTTATTGATTTACAGTGGAAGATAGTCTTTCCAGTATCTAAGATATTCATAACAACTCCCTGTGGCTCTCCATTTCTTGTAAACGTACCTACATAAGGATTATGGATTGGGGTGCAATCAAAATGCAGGGAACTATCTAATCTTGTGGATTATTTCACCTGTAATAGAAATGGACATACTGTGCATTACTAGTATTCGCAGATCATGGAGAATGCCCCTATATGACAGGTTAAGTATTTTGCTTTAAAATTGCTATGTTCAGTCTCTTGACAGTTTTTTTTCAAGACCACTCTTCTTGTGTTATGAAAGTCACTTATGTTCCTATTGTTATTGTTGTTTTCTTGATGGAAAACTAAACTTTCTGATACAGTTGTTGTTCAGACTTTAATGTGGATCCAAATCTCGCCTGAGGAATCCCGATCAAAGTGGACCCTTTTTTAGGAAGTCAGTCTGTAGAAAAACAGATTCTTAATCTTAGATGGAGCTGGTGGTGGTGGTGGTCACTACCCTTTGAGTAGCAAAGCTCTTAGTCATCCTGCGAAATGGCTGAGATTTCTTGGGGTGGGTTGTTTCTATGCAACCTAGTCCTTTTCTTCTGAGCTTGGTTTGAATTTACTCTATAAATGCAAAATATGAAATCAGAGCATTAAACTTTTTGACCTTATCCACAGATTCAGGGCTGCCATTAAAGAATAATTGAACTAATGAAGTAACTGGAAAACTCGTATTATATAACAATGTGTTATACTGCATAATATTATATTGTATTATATTTATAGAAACATTTATTGTAAAGATAAATGAAAAATGGCACTGGAGTCTAGTTTGCATGAAAATCTCACTTCTATTTATTTGAGCCTACCTGGATGAGATATGCTGTGTCTAGCAATGTCAAATGTTTTGTTTTTAATGATGTATCCTTATCAAATCCTGGGATTAGGAGTTTGATGTTCCTCACACAATACTATGGTCCAGCCTACAATAACTATTGACTTGCTAGGTACATAGTGCAGAGATAGGTTATTAATTAGCTTTTAATTGGTAGATTTAAGGGTCTAGGAAGTTGACAAAGGGATAAACCATTCTGTGTAGGCTAGGGGTGGAGGAGGGGAATATGTATGAAGGAGAATGAGCAAGTCATAATATTGATAATCTTTTTTAAAAGATTTAGCACGGGTATAATTAATAACTTTTTCAAAAGGTAAAACAACAATTTAAAGATGAGTTATGTTGAAGAATTCGTATGCGTAGTGTTGGTGATAACTGGAAAACGTGGCAACACAGCCAAAATCTCCCCGTCAAGTGATATGAAAAGGAATTAACTAGAAGTCAGCAATTATGTCTTTTACCTGTTCAGTATGAGTGAGAAACAAACCATGATCTATGTGAAGGAGGAAGGACCAGTCTGATTATAAAGAGAGCAAGCGTTCATTCTTACTGTTGGAGATTTGAACTCCCTGGTTATTAACTCATTTAACTATGTGTCCAAAAATTTCTGAGGCAGACCAAAAGAATAGACTGATTACATCAAATGGCAGTAATTCCACAGTTTAGACAGGCATAGATGGGAATGTAAGCAATGTTCATAAATTCTAGTTAGAATGGGAGCAAGATTGACCCTGTTAAATCCTGTTTAACAGGTCAGGCAAATTCCTATAACCCAAGACATTACTAACAGTTAGTGAGGGGCACGATGTCCTGGATGAAGTTCTTAGAGTGCAGAGATCCCAGAAACAAATGACATTTCTGCAGCTGGAAGATGGGCCAGCAGTCAGACATCAGACCACCCACCCATGTGTCTTATGCATTTTCAAGTGCCAGTTCTCGAGAGAGATGGAATGTCAGTCACGTGCTGCCAAATTTGTAGGAAAATTACAGCAGTCCTACCTCATCTGCAGGGGCCATGTTCCAAGACTCCCAGTGGATGCCTGAAAATGCAGATAGTACCAAACCCTATGTATACTACGTTTTTTCTTATACAAGCATTCATATGATAGAGTTTAATTTATAAATTAGGCACACTAAGGGATTTACAAGAATGACTAATAAAATCGAATAGTTATAACAATATACTGTAATAGAAGTTATGTGAATGTGGTCTCTCACACATATCTTAATGTACTATGCTCACCCTTGTGGTGATGTGAGATGATAAAATGCCTACATGATGAGATAAAGTAAAGTGAATGATGTAGACATTCTGAGGTAGCCCTGGGCTGCTACAGTATTGACCTTCTGATGATAGGTCAGAAGGAGGAGTATCTGCTTCGGGTGATCCTGAATCATGGAGCCATGACCATGATGTTGATGGTTGGGTGTTAGGAGTAGACCAAGTGGATGGCGGGGGATTCAGAGCAAGATGTGCTGGGATGGCACTGAAATGTCATCATGCTAACTCAGAATGGTGCGCACAACTTAAACTTCTGAATTGTCTATTTCTTGAATTTTCTACTTAATATTTTTGTAAAAAAACATATTTTGACCACATTTAACTGAAACTGTGGAAAGTGAAACTGCAGATAATGGGAGACTACTGTATTCGCACAGTGTGCATTACGGAGGACTTTGTTAAAAAGAAAAAACAAAAAAAAATACAGACTTTTTTACCTGGGTATAAAATTAGCAATGCAGTTAATACTCTTAAAACATAAGCATGGGGATCAGAAGCATTTTGATTTTTGGAGTCTAGTCTCAATGCTGTTAAACACAGGCCTGGGAAATAGTAAGAAGAGGGAAACTCAGCTGTGAAGCATGTGACAAGTTCCAGCGTCATCCTCTACACTTTACTTGGGTCTTGTGAGCTCCAAGCCAATTTTCTCATCTGTAAACTGATAAGATAACATCATTCAGATAGAGTGGGAGCACCCTTCACTTAGTGATGAGTTTTTAAAAAAAAAATAAAACAGCCATGCAAGAAATTTGCAGAAAATAGTTAAACTCACAGTCCAAACTATGTGCATACAACAGCTTCCTCTTTCTCTGGGGATGAAATTCTCCAGAGCAGGTAAGCTACTTCCCAGGTAAGTGAGTGTCGCCAGCTCTGTAATACTGTGTCACAACCCACTGAGAAGTTCATTCCCCACTTGCCCTAGCAGAAACAGTAATTCTGGGAATGTGATAACTTATTTTGTGATTAAAAAGTGTTTAAAAATAAAGTTGTGGAAGTATCCTTTGGAATATGAAAAATTCTTCTTTCTATTTCTATTAGAGAGAAGAGATACTCATTTCAGAATCAGTCATTTTGTGCTATCTGTATGACAAAGGAGGCTCCCACCAGTGAGGAGAGAGAAAAGTGCTTCTCTAATCTTACCAAGTTTCCATTTTGGTTGTCTGCCAACTCCACTGGACTATGGGAACACAAAGGGCACTGGCATTTGATGAAAGCTGGAAAGAGACCATAGTAGACCATAGTACCACCAGTAATAAGTGGGCAGACACGGACCGGTGACAGTCGTGGCTTACAGAGCACTTTCCCAGAGCCCTTGCCACCGCTGCTGCTGCTGCTGGTCGTTGAGTCACTGGAAAAAATGTGGGCCGTTTGGGGGCATGTTGCTAGTTCAGAAGTGGACAAAAGGAAGATGATGAGACGCGCAGGACCAACTTATGAAAAAGCTGGGACGCGTAGGTCCTGCAGCAGGGCTAAGCTATCTCTCTATATGCTAGTCATTCTCTTTCAGTGTACAGTCTCCCACACCAGCTGAATGTCTCATGTTTGTAAAGGTTTTTGCCTGAAATTCCAAAGCATCACAAAGTTCTTTTAGATTAACAAGACATGAATTAATACTATACTAGTAGAATTCAAATACTTCTGCAGGGATCAAAGTAGCTCTCCAGATAAGGACCAGTGCCCTCCACGTGGGTAATTATCAGTCATTTGTAGTGCCTCTTCACATCTTCCACGCCCTGCACTGCCCTTCTTCTGATCATCTGATAGACTCTTTTCTGAGTAGGTGGCCCCAGGGAAACACTGTTTCTGTTGTATTCTTCAGGTGCATTGTGAGTATCCTGCAGATGTGCTGGGGCTGAATATTAGAGTTACCTGGGCAGCTTTTTAAAAATACCAATGATCCTTACCCCAGACAAATCAGACTCTGTAGGAGGCAGTTCTCAAATACTGTATTTTTTAAACCTCTCTAGGGGATTCTCACATGCCCCCAGGGCTTAGAACCATGCAGCTTTCAAGAATTAGAAATGAGGGACTTCCCTGGCGGTCCAGGGGTTAAGACGCTGCACTCCCAATGTAGGGGACAGGAGTTCAATCCCTGGTCAGGGCAATAAGATCCCTCATGCCCGGAGATACAGCCAAATAAAATGAAATTATTAAAAAAAATTTTTTTAAGTAGGAATTAAAAATGACAAGTCAGTCATTCATTCATGTCTCAGGGTGAATCAGTTCCCATGGACAGAGTTTTTCCAGAACCAAGAAGTATGAGAATGAGTGAATGAGAAATTTTAATAGTGGTGAGCCTTAAAAAAAGCAAACATTTTAACAGTCTGTAAATTTTGGGACAACAGAACTTAAGTCAATATTTGTCCAGTCTAAATTGTAAGCTCTTCAACTGGTTGCAAACCACTTACAGAAAAAGAGCCTAAGGCTTTGCCTTCTTGGGACCAAGAGCGGGATATTGCTGTTATATACTCTCAGTAAGTTTTCGTTAAATGTCCCTTTACCTGTTAGTTGTTAAGATCCTAATAAAAGGTTATCTAAGAAACTTTAGAAGAACTAGTCACTCTGGAAGAGTTTACTCTGGTATTTTTATCGTGTCCCAGAGGTGACCTTTAGCACAGTATTATTTGTGTTTTTTTAAACTTTAGGTGCTTCTTGAAGACTAAGATATTCATTAAAAAATATTATCTTTGGTTGCAATTAACAAGTATTCACTGAAGGCACTTGGGCACCATGAACATGCTGAGTATCATCCAGATATTGCTAAGACTTTGAGTATCTGTTGATAACCTTAAGAATTCACACACAAAAATATTGTCTCTTGGTTGCACGTAAAAAGTGCTCAGCATTGAAGGCAAAAAAAAAAAAAATCCAAAAAAAATTAAAAAGAACTAGACCCTCAGAGTCAACGTTTGTGTTCTCTTTAGCAGAGTAAGTGGTAGAGATTGATACTTGAGTGCAGAAAAACGTAGAAGTGAGGAGCAGGAAACAGCTAATCATTGTCATTGCAGACATAAAGACAGTACAGGCTTCCTCTGGCTTTATCTTCCTGTGGAAAGAAAAAAGGGGGCGGTGTGGAGGGGAGACCCAACTTCTCCACCTTTCTGTGAAAGGCAAAGTCAAGTTTGGGGCTTATAGAACAGTGCTAGCCCTATCTCCACAGTGGCGTGGGGAATTAAGGACACAGGGAAAGCACTCACTGAGGGAAAGAGCACCTGAGTCAGCCCCACCTGTGGCAGCCAGGGACTAGGGGAGTCACAGGTAATTACCACATGCTAGGACTATAGGGATACCAAGCAAATGGGGGCGACGGAACCCTCGGAACCACCCCCGAAGGTGCTTAATATTAATTTAAGGGGCAGGTTAGGTCAGGTGTTCTGTCACAGAAGGGAAGCCCTGTCAAACACTTAGATATGACAAGACAGTTTGTAACCATTGGTAAGTTTGGAGATTCTTTGCCATGACAATGCAGCCACAGTAGAGACTGTTGCAGTTATGTCAAAGATTGTTACCTGCTGACTGACAGGTGTAGACAAAGGTGACTAGGAAAGGGGGCCAGAGTTAAAGCTGAAAAAAAATCTCAGACAAAGTTCACTTCCACTTAACATTCCTAAGTTAAAACACTGTTCATGGAGCTGGCACAGGGAGATCAGCTCGATGCTTTGTGACGACCTAAAGGGGTGGGATAGGGAGGGAGGGAGGGAGGCTCAAAAGAAGGGGGGGATGTGGGAATATATGTATACATATAGCTGATTCACTTTGCTGTACAGCAGAAACGAACATAATACTGTAAAGCAATTATACTCCAATGAAGATTTAAAACTTAAAAAAAAAAATCCTGGATTTATGTTTGGAATGAGGGCAGGAGACCAAGCATTAAAGTATGCTTTTCTTTAAAAAAAAAAAAAAAAATAGGAGTTGGGTCAACTATATAACCATTCTCTTCTTTGCTTCCAAATCACTTCCAAAAAGAGACAAAAGAGTTGACATATAAGAGGAAAAGTCCAGATCCGTCAGAGCAAAAGGAAAATTTTTATGTGCGTGGTTGTTCTCTAAAAATGTACCTGTGGGCCAAAAAGGAAAATAAAAAAGGTCATCTTTAACAAGCAAAAATACTTTGGAAAGAAGACAGATTTAAATAAGGGAAAATGTTACTGAGGTCACCATGATTATCTATACGTGTCTGCCCATCTCTGAAAAGTAAAATATTGACAGCCCAGAGCCCCAAGGGGATAAAAATGTATATTCAATTCTCATTCAAATAAAAATGCATTAGGCTTAGGTCCAGAGAACATTCTTGAATTTGATTTTTTTTTTTAGCTTCCTAAATTTAACCAGCTGAAATTCTTAAAACCAGGCTTTCATAAAAACAAAAATTTTTTTCATTTTGTTGGTTATTTTCTTAATTTAAAAAATATACACAAAAAGCAAGTCCCTATAATCTCACTTTTTTCCCCTAGAATTCATAAGTTAAGGTTTCCCTATCCTCTCACCTTGAGAGATTAATACCTTTTTTCCTTGAGAGAGAATACTTTTTTCTAGACTACTAGAGATATGTATCTGTATTTATCCATCCATGTATCTATATCAGTATCTATAATTATAATGATTTAACTTGATGCAAACCTTCATTAAAAAGATAGAAACTTGTGTCTTGGTTTAGGTAGCCTGCTAGGTCTTCGTTGTTCTTTGTAGCCTTTCTCTAGCGGCGGTGCACAGACTTCTCATTGCGGTGGCTTCTCTTGTTATGGAACATGGGCTCTAGGCTCGCAGGCTTCAGTAGTTGTAGCACGCGGGCTCAGTAGTTGTGGCTCGAGGGCTCTAGAGCACAGGCTCAGTAGCTGTGGTGCATGGGCTTAGTTACTTCGTGGCATGTGGGATCTTCACGTACAAGGGATTGAACCCGTGTCCCCTGCATCAGGTGGATTCTTAACCACTGCACCACCAGGGAAGTCCCATAGGTAGTCTATTGATATTATTATGTATTTAGCTTTATCTCCTTAATCTGTGATAGTTTCTGGATTATAAGGCAGTTAAGTGTAGTTGATTGAAGGCAGATGCTTGGGGAGCAGATGCCTTGAGGCAGTGTAAAGGACCAAAGAGCAGTTTAGGACTCCATCCTTATCTCAAAGCTTTCCCCACCCTGCCTGGTCCTGCCCACACAATGACCGTTTCTCAGCCCCTTACACAAACTAAACTCTAGTTTTCAGTCTTTCCAGTATGCAGTTCCTTCTCCCTGGAACGTCCTTCCATTATTCTCAAAGGCCAGCTCTTTCTCATTTATGTGATCCCAAATTATGTGCCAGCTCTACTGAGATATTCTCATTCTCCAACTAAAAGAACTTCCCACCCTCAAACATGGTCTCTCCCAGGATTCTTTTGTTTTCTTTCGAAACACACCATAGTGGGTTATTTTTTTTTCATCTATTGATTAGCATCTCTCTCCCCAACTCAACAGAATAAGCTCTGTGAGGCTCACAGAGGTGCCCATCTTTTTCAGTACTGTGTATCCTGCATTTCACATAGGGGCTGGCAGATAATTGGTGTCCAATAAGTATTTGTGGAATTGATGAACTGTATATATCGTTAGCACAAATCCACAAACATATAACTAGCTTGCTTTACAACCATGAGGTTGTAACGAAAGAGAAGGCTGCTGTTTGATTGCTTTTTATTAGTCATGTTTTACCAAATTAAAAGTTACTAGTAAATTTCTAGTAGTAGCTTTGTCAGTAGTAAATTACAGAGCATGCTGTGTTACTAAAATGGGTTACCACCCTTGAGAAACCCAAGCAGCAAGGGATAAGAATCTCTCCATGCATTTCTATAATGACTTGGCAGAAGCTGTGGGATGGAGGAAAGAATTGTACTCACTATAATCATAGATCTGCTACCTTTTAGTCATTTATTAGTAACTTCTTTCCTTAAGAGCCTTGAAGAGCCTCTGTTTTCTTACCTGTGAAAGGCAATCATTTTGTCTCATAGGAATAAGGTAGATGATAACGTGACATACAGTTAAAATCTGCCGTAACATAGAAATGGATCTGCCTGGTCTTGTTATTTTGAAATCAGTGAAAAGGGGAGCACAAGCAGCTGGCTGCCTAGGAATTCCAGGCATCTGTGAGCCCATTGCCAACTGCGTTAGTTCCACAAATTTGTTATTGTCTCAGAGTGGGTTGCCCAGGAATCTGTGTAATGCTAGTAAAAGTGTTTTGTGAATTGCAAAGTGCCAAATAAATTTATGGTGTCGTTACTATTATTATTATATGGTTAAAAAATAGATTCTATTAATAAATAAGAGAAATCTATGTATAGTGACTGTCAGCTTTTACCTTTTAAATTTAGATAGACTTACTAGAAGCATAAGCTTAACTGACGTGGATGTAATGAGATCTCCAGTAAGGTCCAAATCTCTTGTAAAAGCTTGGACAATGCCAATGCTTCATAATGTCAACTAGCAGGACCCTACAGGGTCTTCCCAGCCCCCACACCCTCTGCTTCAGCTCCTCTCTGAAGTACCAAGATAATAGCATCTGATACACATTTCCTGAGTTGTTTTACAGATGCTAAAACCACCACCAAGTGAAAGAAATGAACCACTTGATGACCATGAGCGCATAGCCCTCATACCTACTGGCACCTAAGGATTGCTATTGTTGACCCCTGTGACACCGCCCTGTTACCTCACCATCAGCCAATCAGAAAATTGTGCGTGAGCTGATCACTTACCCTCGAACACCCCTCCCTCATCTTCCTTTAAAAGTGCTTTGCTGAAACCCATGGGGAGCTCGGGCTTTTTGAGCGGTGGCTGCCCTGGACTCCTTGTTTGGCACCTCATAGTAAACACTGCACCTTCCTTCACAACAACCTGGGGTCAGTACATTGTTTTGACTGCACACAAGCAAGTGGACCCAAGTTTGGTTCAGTAACAAGTGTGAAAATGTCCTCCTCGCCAGGTAGTAGAGGTGAGTTTGTTTGTTCCATTTCAGATTGACTTTGCCCTCTGCTTTCCAACTTCCCCCCAAGAAATTAGTCACAGTGGTGAACTTTTTAAGAGGAAACAGCCGTGTACTGCAAAATCACTAAAGGCAACCAGCCAGTAATCCTGGTTTATAATCAACCAAGGTAGATTTAATCCAGGCTCAGAGTCAAGGAATCACTGAATTCTAGTGCTGGAAGGAACTAATATTAACCCAAAAGTTCTCTTGATTTTCAGTCTTCTAAGGAAATGAAAGATTAGTTTTATTATATTTCTTGACCTATAAATAATGCCAGACCATAAAATTTCCAAAGGTGCCGTTTTCTCTGCCAAACTTTCACCTGTGTACTTATTACTGTGGCGCCCTTGGCCTTTCAGCCAAGAAAGAAAGGGCGTAATTCTGCGTTTGTGTGAGTTCCACAGCTCTTTAAATGACAGTCCCAGAAGACTGGATATTTCTGTGACAAGGTTTTCTTTTCAGACCTTTGTTTCTTCTCCCGTCCCACCTTTTCCTTACCAACCCCACCCCACCCCCACCCACCCCTCGCTTATCTCTGCACTATTAGGGTGTAGGTGGACAGCGTGTGGTTGTTATTTAGCTCCTAATTTTGTTAATTTAGCCTTAAACAGCAGTTTTACAAATGAACTAACATTTGAGAACCTGAAACACAAAGGTGACATGAAACTCAGAAAACTACAGTTGACCTTTAGTCAACTACTTGGAGGATAAAAGAATGTTATTCAGGGAGGAAACTTGTTTAGTGTGGTTATTGGGTCCAGCTGGAATAATTAGAGTGTTACCGAGTCCAAGCTTGCTCTGCTCGCCACACAACAGGCCAGTGAATCGTAGACGAGGTGTTGAGGCAAGGAATACGGCCTCCCGGCAGACAGAGATGGCAAACTAGTGTCTCCAAAAAACCATCTTATCGGGGTCTGGATGTCAGTTTCTTTCATAGTTTCAGAGAGGGAGGGATGGGGAAGTAAAGTAAGAAGGGTAGAATAGAGAGGGAGAGGCTGTGAGGAAATAAAGTGAAAGGGTCATTAGTCTTGCAAAACTTCTCTGGTAGTTATTCTGGGTAAATAAGAAAATATTCACAAGACTTCCCTGGTGGTCCAGTGTTTAAGACTCTGCGCTTGCCCTGCAGGGCACACGGGTTCAATCCCTAGTCTCCTGGTCAGGGAACTAAGATCCTGCATACCGAGCTGCAAACTGATGGGAAGACTGCATCTTCAGTCTTTCATTCAGTTTATGAGGAAGTGCTGATGGCTCTTAATTTAGGTGAGTGTGTGTGTCTATCAATCAATGACATACATAATCAGTCCTAGCTTTGTTTATGGCAGGAAAAGCTTTCCTTATTACGACTTATGAAACCCCACAACTCAGATTGGGACTTGAACCAACGGTCTTTTATTTGAGATCACACACCTGATCTCAAGACTTAATGAAGCTCAGGTTCTTTACGTCTCCTTGCAGAAAGAATTCAGCAAGAGACAAAGTGATAAGTAAGAGTGGATTTATTTAGAGAGATACACATTCCATAGACAGAATGCGGTCCATCTCAAAAGGCGAGAATGGCCCCAGGAGAAACACACTCCACAGACAAGAGTGTGGGCCATCTCAGGAGGCGAGAGACCTTGAAATATGGGGGTGGTTAGTTTTTATGGGCTGCATAATTTGATAGGCTAATTAATGAGTGGGAGGATTAGTTCACCTATTTTGGAGAAGAGGTGCAGATTTCCAGGAACTGGGCCACCGCCTACTTTTGGCCTTTTACGGTCAACCTTGGAGCTGTCAGGGTGCCTGTGGGTGTGTCATTTAGCATATGCTAATGTATTATAATGAGTGTATAGTGAGGCTCAAGGTCTACTGGAAGTCAGATCTTCCACCATCTTGGACTTAATGCGTTCTAACCAGTTTGTCGAATCCTCAATGGCTGTGTCATTCTTTGAAAGGTTGTGCCCTGCCCTCTTCCCTCCTAGTTCACTTACACATTCCTCATGTCTTCAATAAGGCATTCAATATGAAGCAAACACTTTATTAAAAACAAACCTATTGTTGTGGGAATTCTACCCAGAACCATTAGCACAGCCTTTAACGTTACAATCAATTGAACTTAAATATAAAACTCAAGGCATTATAGTTATGTGTCTATTCCTACTGCAGGATTCCCAGCTCCAGAGAAAACATCTGAGGGCATTCATGACCTGTCAAAAAGCGAAATGGGAATCTGAGATACTTATATAGAAAATTGAGACCAAAATAACACTTGGAATTTCAAATATGAATCCTATGAGACAACATTAACAGAGAAACAAACAAGGGTTGAGCTACATTTTCTGAATGGGTACACCTCAGTCTGAATGTGCAGTCCCTGATCACTGCTTTGAGAAACCCACTATAGATATCTTTCACATTAACCCAGACTTAATCATCTGTATTATCATTAATCAATATAGTGATTAAATTAATATCCTAACAACATATCCAAGTTTAGAAGAAAAATTCATTTTTCAGCTAGACTCACTGTGTTACATCTAAATGAAGTTCTTCTTGTGGTATTAATGAAGGTAGAAATTAATTCTTTGAAAACCTCATACCAAATTATCGTCAGCTTTCCCTTTTCCCAGCTCCGCTGGATGATTCTAAGCAGATCTAATATGTTGACCCTCTGCTTATCTTTGAGGATCTTCTCGAAACATTAAATTGCCTCTGGTGCCCAGCGGGGATCAGACCTGTGCCGAGGATAGGAGGATTACTTTACTGTTCTTCCAGCTGACCTTGACTGAGGTGGATTACGAGAAGAGGAGGAAGGGAAGAGGATGTTGTTCTACTGCGGTCCCTCCACTGCTTGGCTTCTTTTCCAGTCATGCCTTTACCTGCTGCTGAGTTTATCCATTTTTAAATTTTGAATTTTTAGTGCCTTCCCTTCTTCCTTGGGCTACTACCCTGCTACCCTAAACTGTCCTTATACTGAGTTTCTTTACATGTGTTTCTGACTCCTCGGATTTGCTAATCCAGTTACAATTTTTGGCCTCCATGATGTTGACCTTGGCTTTGGAGTGAGGACAGTTTGATCCCAGAACACCACTGCTTACTAGTCGTGCAAGCTTCGGCAAGTTAGTTATTTCACCTTGCTGAGTTTCCTCATCTGTAGGTAGGGATGGTACACAAACCTATTGTAGCTGGTGCGGATATTGAAGGAGAAATCTACATCAAGTTCCTAGCACAGTGCCTGAAGAGTCCTAAGTAACCTGGACTCTGGTCACGTTCAAACATCTCATTTGTTTCACATCCCCAGATTATTTTCAGTGCTTCCTCGATAGCCTGAAGGTGATTCTCTCATCTTCACCCAGCCGTACATCCACATAATAAAGGGGTGTCCTGGGTTCTATTTTCCAGGTCTGTTCCTGGATATAAATGAAAGACCCTACATGTTTAGCCTGGAATTCAAGGCCCTGCTCAGTTCTGTCCCCAAGCTCCCTCTTCTGCCTTATCTCCCACATTGTTACCGTACGCAGGTTTGTGTGGCCCGTGTACTGCGAGGCCAAACAAACCAAAATAGAGAAAGGTTTATTGCAGGGCCAACCAAAGAGAAAAAATTCCCTCATGGTTTTGGGGGAGAAGTTTTTATAGGCAAAATTTGGGGGGAGGGCTGCAGGGTGACTTTCTAGCGATCGGTTGGTGGTGAGGTAATAGGGGTGGTCCAGGAATCTTATGCTCAGCCTGAAGTTACCATCTTTCACCTGGGGTGGGGGGGTGGAGGTGGTGAAGGGGGGCTTAATTCCTGCAGAGGAGCTCAGAGATATTATTATGCACATCCCTTGAGGAGGAACAAGGATCCTGCTTGAATAGCTGCACTGTGATTTCTTGACTGTTCCTCCTCTGTGTCTGTATTCCCTATTTCCCTTACTGGTAGCCATTTGATCTGCCTTTGGAACTCGGGGAAGGTCTAGGAGGCGGATGCCTTTATGCTGCAGATAAGAAATGGGGCACCCGGAAAGGCTTTTGTGCCCAGGAGCGCCCCACGGGGTCCTGCTCGGTTTCATCATTACTTTCAAATGTCCAACACATTTACCAAACTGGAATAGTCCTCACTCTCTGGATAAACACTGTCTAGCCCATGTTTCACACTGCTCCTTCATTCGGGAATGTCCCATTCCTGGTCTTCCCTGTTTCCTATCCTGCCGAGGTGCGAGTCCTACCAGAGGTCATGTTCTCTTTATAGCTTCGTAATCCCTCCATCAGCTGACCTAGCACAATTCCTTTTATGGCTTTCCTATGACCGACCGTGTTCTTTCATGTGTGATAGTCACTACTAACTAGTTAGTAGACTCCGAGGGCAGGAAGTGGTTTAATGCCTCTGTTGCCCACTGTGCTTAAAACGGGGCTTCGCAATTGGTAGGTCTCAGCGATGGAGTCCTGAAGGAAGGAATATATTGTGGGGAGCAGAACCAGATATCGATTGTGCAAATATATTCTGATTGTTTCAAACATTTATTTTCATATATTTCTATTCACTGTGCGAGAGGCCTTCCCTGCCCACCACAGTTGACAGAGCCCTGCCACTCCTGGCCCACTCGCTGTGCTTTAATTTTCCACATGACAATGTATCACTGTGACTGAGCTGTAGAGCCTCCAGTTAGTTTCTGTCTCCCTCTGGAATGTAGGCTTCATGAGCTCAACGGCTTCATCTTCTCGATACTTAGAATCTTCAGCAAGAACTCAGTATTTTCTGAACAAGTGAATGGATAACTGAAATAATCATAGGCTCTACTCTGCTAACGTATGGATAGCATCGGTTCTAATTTTCTAAAGGTATAAAAACAGGCTTTCTAATAACTCGTTTTTGAGGTTTAGATCTTAAGTTTTCAGAGCAATGTTAAGAAGTGGAAGCCCTTTCGGGAATGGTGTTGAGAGGCGTTCAACATGGTCGTGAGTTTGACACACCATCGTAGGCTATCCTGCGATACAGCCTCTCACAAAAATTGGCTGTCTCGAACCCCTGGTAGAATTACTTTTATACCAAGAAGGTTGAGAAAACCACCAAAATCCGTATGTGGCATGTGCTGAGGAGTTCATGCTATGAGACTGGAAAGTTCTTAGGAGGTTACCTAAACATGTCAGCAGGGCCTGTGGTGGGTCCACGTGTGATAAATAGGTCTGTGACAGGATCGAGCTCACTTTCCTTATTGAGGAGCAGAAAATCCTGGTCAAAGTGTGAAAGGCACAAGCTTAGAACCAGAAAGCGTTTTTTAAAAAAAAGCTTTTCTGCGTAATTAAAAACAACCCTAAAAGACTTGTCCTATTAAAAAAAGAAAAAAGTAACTATGCTAAATAACTGAGATGAGATTTCAAAAGTGTAGTCAGAGCCCAGAAACATTTTAGTTTAATTAAGAAGAGTTAAACTCACCAATCTTAATTTTCTTCTTTCAATACCAAAAGAGTATGTTGGGAAATAACTACTTCTCTCCAGCACAGGACTTCCCTCCCCAGGCAGATGTTGGAGTTAAGTCAAGGGTTACACGGAATAAAAGGTCAGAAGATGAAGAGGTGATGTTGCCACACCCTTTCCTCCCGTCCCCACTTTCATCTCAGGCTCCTGTGATCCTCTAAGCCCCATCTTCCTAAAGCATCTCACCCCACCTCTTTTTGCCCAAGTGTGATATCACGCAGTGCTTTGCATACAAATTCAATTCCTGTTCACAGCGTACAGAGTGTAGCATGTTGCAAGGAAATGGAAGTGCTTTTGCTATGCTTTCAAAGTAGGATGAGGCTGTCCTTGAGGTTTGAGGTTTATCTGTACTGCAGCTGGCACCCAGGGGACTTTAGTAAATATTTGAAGAAGTGAATGAACCATGCACAGAGGAGGCAGCCCAGAGGCCACTTCAGGTCAGCGTGGAACACTCTTTATCAACACTTCCCTGACTTGATAGCTCAGGACACTTGACCCTCTCTTTGCTTTGACCTTTTTTCCATGACCCTCCTTGGTTTTCCACTTATCTTTTGGCTGTCTCTTCTTATTCTTTCCTGCTTGTTTTTCACCTCCCCCTTAAATGGTGATAACACCCTCCCAGTTAGGCTCTACCCTGATCCTCAGAATATTCCCCTGGATGACCTCATCCAGGTTCGTGACTTCCACCATCACCATGCAAATGTGGGTGACTTCCAAATAGATATCTTTGGATATCAGATCAGCCCAGATATTTCTAAGTCCCACACCCTATGGGTCTCTTTCACTTTCTACCAGTAAGTCACACATTCTTATTAACTATCTATTAGTAAATACTAGAATACCACTTCTTTACCACCCACAAAACTAATACCAGCTACCAAGTCACACACACCAGAAACCTAAGAACCACCACCTACCCTCCCTTTTGCCTTTCTCCTGACATTAAATTAGTTACTAAGACCTACCTCCTCTGTTGAATTCATTTCAATTCACATAGGGAATGATTACTCTAATGGGTTACCATCTTCCAGATGATGTTCGTCTGGCTTCACCAGTTCTGGCTTCTTAATGAGAACTGCAGTTACCTGGGCTGTCCACCTCCATCAGGTTACACTACCCCAGGTGTCCGCCATGTGACCATGGCTGGGCGAACTTTCTAAAACACAATTTTTTAAAAAAGATTTATTTATTTTAATTTTGGTTGTGTTGCTTTTCCTCTGCTGTGCGCAGGCTTTCTCTAGCTGCAGAGAGCGGAGGCTGCTCTTTGTCGATGTGCGCAGGCTTCTCATTGAGGTGGCTTCTTGTTGTGGAGCTTGGGCTCTAGGTGCGTGGGCTTCAGTAGTTGCAACGTGAGAGCTCAGCAGTTGTGGCACGCGGGCTCTGGAGCACAGGCTCAATAGTTGTGGCCCACGGGCTTAGTTGCTCCGTGGCATGTGGGATCTTCCCCGACCAGGGATTGAACCTGTGTCCCCTCCATTAGCAGCTGAATTCTTACCCACTGCACCACCAGGGAAATCCCAGAGCTTTCTAAAAATTTTATTTAACTCTGCCCCTCCTGCCTCAAGCCTCAGTGGCCCCCTATGCCTTCAGGATCAAACGTTCAAACTAGTCCCATGTAGACAGAAAAGTTATTCAGGATACTACCTCCTAATTCTCCAACCTCATTTACTACTCTGGTGCCCTGGTCGGTCCAGACTCCTTGTCCAGTTTCCAACACACCTCACTGAGCACTTGTCCCCGCCGTGCTTCCTGCCTGAGCACCTTTTCTCCTGTTCTTTAGCTGTTCTACAATTTTAAAACTGATGCATTCTGCAAGAGAGTTTAGTTTCACTTCTGCCCTCCTTTTTATGCCTTCTCCTGTGCTCTTCATACCTCTCTGAATATTTGGAAGGAACTGGAAAATTGTTGTTTCCTTGTGTCTCTCACCAACCTGAGCAGTCTGAGGATTTTTATCTCCGGCATCTAGAACAGTATAGACCAGTGTTTCCCAAAGTGGGATCCCCAGGCCTTCCCATGTCAGAATCATTTAGCCATTGTCAATATTCACACCCTGGGGCCCTTCACTCCCCTGTAGGACCTAGAAAATCACAATTTCTGGGGTTTTTTTTTAAACAGAGTCCCCAGGTAATTTTTATGAGTATATGTATTCAACAAATATTTTTAACTGAACAAATCAGCAGGAGCCTTTGAGCATATTTTTTAATTCACATACACTGTAGTAACTTGGATTTGTTGCTGATAATTCTATAAAAACTCATCCTGTATATAAAAGAGCATTTAATTTCCTAGAGAAAAGTTTGCCTCTGTGTCATAAAATGAACTGGGGATTTGGAAGTCCTGTGGCCAACTCTAAACAATTTAATAAACAATTTGAACAGTTCAAATTAAATAATCCGCACAACTGGATTTAAGCAGCCCAGGTGACTCCTCTAGTTCTTTCGGTGAGCGCTTGGTCTCACCTCTCTGGAACTCAGTTTCTCTCTGTGCAAATTCAAACCACTGGGCATAGCTCCAGACGGCTTACAGGAGTTTGAAAATCATTATGGCAGATATGTTGTGTGTTTCATCATTTTCAGTTCAACGTCCAAGGTAGCCCCTATACATAATATGAAATCAGTGCTTAGGAGACTTCCTTAACTATAGAAGATTATTTATATACAAAGAGAGTAAAAAAACAGTGCAGCTGGAGCTTCTGTACATGACTGGGAGTGAGAAGTCTCCAGTGATCTTTTAAACTCACGTACTATCTCCTTGAACAGAAATATGTACTTACTGATGTTTATAGGCATTTAAGTGCCAATATAATACTCATGTACAAATCTAACTTTGCTGTCTTTGGTATTGTGCAAGGATTTATAGTCATGTGCATATAAACTAGTCTGAAAATCCTGGAGCCTGCCAGACACGTTGCACCTTTGAATAAGTATAGCTGTTGTGAACTTTAGCCCACATGTTTGCTTAAAGAGAACTATCCAATCCCTGGTGGCTGATGCTTTTGGCTGGTTTGTGCAGTGCTTATTGTGTAACTGTAATTCACCTCAAATTGCCCACAAAACATTTTGTCCTTCTGTTTTTCTGGATAGTCATTCCCTTGGGCCAAGGGAATGTCGATTCTGCTTTAGCATTCAGGACTTGGTCATTTTTAATACTTGACCAATCAAGTTCAACTAAGTGAGAGTAATTGTGGTCAAAATGCCTAGGCAGGATGTAGAGAGTTTTGGGGTTTTATCTTCCTGCTGTTTTTTGGTAACAACGCAATAGATCAGGTTGCCCAGTATTTTTTATAGAAGGAGACTTGACAAATGTCACTATATAAACATTTACATTTTGGAGGTAATGGCTTCCTGTTCCCACACATTATTAAATCACTGCAGCAGTCCATATATTTCAGTAGCAAAGAACTCTGTACATTATATTCAGAGAAGTTTGAATAGAAATTCAGGGTATTGATTAAGAGTATGTTGGGAACTAACAGAAAAATCAAAAAGAACCTTAACTAAGTATGGAGATTTCCTTGTTTCATTCAACAAAAGTCCAGAGCACGCCATCTGTTGACGAAGCAGCCCAGTGACGCCATCTGGAAACCAAGCTCATTTCATCTTTCTGTGCCTCCGACTTTCTCTCTCATGGGTATAAGATGGCTGCCACCAGGCATCCAGTCTCTGACAAGGCAGGAGAGAGAAGAGCAGGGGAGCGAAACCCCAAAACGTATGTCAGCTAAATCAAGCAAGCTTCCCTAGAAGTCCCATCTGTCCACTTCTACTTACACATCATTGCCAGAACTCTATCACATGACTACCCCTAGACCAATCACTGGAAGGGAGCCAGGGAGAAGGGTATTGCGATTGGCAGTGTAGTCATACCGCCATCCTTAGACAGCCTCCTTAAGGATCCAGTCCACTGAATCTAGGATTCCAACCAAAGGACATCTATGGAGCACATCGTTTACTATGTCCTGGTGTCGTGCCATCTCTTGAGAGACTTGGGGACTTTCCAGGAGATGACAGTGGGGACACTCTCCTGTCATCTGGTCAGAAGTGAGAACAATCCAGGATAGGTGTGCCTCACTTGAGAAAATACGTAATACAATAACAAGATTTGATCTTTACAAGTAATCATTAAATTTCTCTTCCGTAGGAAAGCTCCCTAAACTTTTTCAAAATACACTTTAGTTTATAACAATTTATACAGTTTTCTGGGAGTAAATCTGTTGCATAAAGCAAGATAAACCTGTGCTTTCAAAAGGTTTATTTTACCTTTGAGTCATGGATATACAGTTCATAACAGAATCTTGGTAATCAGTCACACACTGATTGTATTTTCACAAATGTGTTCCACATGAACTTAGCACTTTACAAGTTCTGCGTTGTTGGTCGGGAAGATGGTCGAGTGTTTTCTTAGTCTGAAACTGACATTATCGCGCACCGCTGGTTGACACAGGAGGGAGCATAACTTCACAGCTAAGATCACGATAAGCACCAAAACCAGGAGGACATACGACGCTTTGCTAGGTTCCCTATACTCACAGATGGGTAGAGTAAAAGTAATTGGCAGAAGTCGCTTGACTAACCTCATATACCCAGACATTGAACATTAGACCATATGATCAGCTCCTACGAAGTGACTCCCCAGCTGAGAATGTTCAGACTGGGGACCTCCGGTATCTGCATCGTACACTCCTGCCTTAGCCTCGGCTCCAAGCCCTGCCCTTATCTAAAACCTGTGCTACTCACTCAAGACTTACTCAAGCTCCTGCTTTGATCTTATCAGCGAGAAACCTCTGTGTATCACAAGCAAAAGCACGTTAACGTCATTCATTTAAACTCTTCAGTGGCTTCCTATTGCTCTTAGAATTAAAAAGAAATGTTTTAACACATAGTCTAGAAGAGCCCTGATAATCTTGTTTCTACATATTTCTTGGACCATCAACTCAAAACTCTCAAAACCTACTCTTAGGAGTTGACAGTCAAGCACACTATATTCCTTATAGTTGTTTGAATGTGCTTTTTCTCTTTTGCTTCAGTCTCTGCCCATGCTGCTTCCACTCACTTACTCCTCTTGTCTAAATCTGGGTGAGACTGCATCCTATAAGGAGTGTTTCCTTATTATCTATTCTTCCACTTTCCCATTCCCCTTTCTACTACCTCCCAAAGACTTTGAAGTCTCCAAGGTGCTGGGGAGTGTGTCTGTTTTGTTAACTCTCCTCAATGGCTTGCACACAGTCAGTGCTTGATAAATATTTACTGAATTGCAATATGAAAGAATGAGTGAATCAGAACTCTCCTTACTCTTAGCCCAGATAAACTCTTACGATAAGCCAAAAGGCTTTGTAAATTTTTATTAATTAGGAGGTAAATGAATATCTTTGATCTGTTATTAGACTAAACCATCGTCCTCCAAGCAATTCCCAAAAAAGTATATCTTTCAACTGAAGTAGCACATTACTTATGAAGAGAAAGTTCCTAGGTTTCAGTTATCTGTTTAAAGGGCAAAGAATTTTAGATTAATGTGTTTGTTAAATGCTCACAGAAATGAGAAACTTAGTGAGATGTAGGCTTACCTTCTCATCCTCTGAGTCCTAGAGCAGCTGCAGTGCAGTGTCCTGTCTCTGTTAACTCGGAGTACAAAAGATTGTCTGCCACTCTTCCTTTCTTTTAGTTCTCCTCTCTTGTCAAAGTCTCTGCTAGTTGCAATGCACCGATTTTTGGTTTTGTAAATGTGATATTAGCCGGAAGTTTATTTGATTGTAAGATGTAATGCACATCAAAATCAATTATATTTGTGTTATCTTTGAGGTAAGAAATCAAGGAACCCGGAGGGATGGTGGTGACTGAAGACCAGGAGCTCAATAATCACGATGATCTTGACGTAGATCAAGCTCAAGTCTGAAAGTCTCATGAGTCGTATTGAAGTGCAGACTTTCTTAGGGTTATTTTTTGTTCTTAGTCTGTTCAGGCTGCTATAACAAAATACCACAGACTGAGTTGCTTAAGTAACAAAGTTTTCTCACAATTCCGGAGGCTGGAAAGTCCCAGATCAGAACACTGGCAGATTCAGTGTCAGGAAAGGGCCTTCTCCTAGACAGTCGTCTTCTCTCTTTAACCTCACTCAGAGCTTTCTTTTATAAGGGGACTAACGTTACCTAATCCAAGCTCACTCTGCTTGCCGCATGACAGGCCAATGAATCGGAGACAAGGTGTTGAGGCAAGGAATATGACTTTATTCGGAAAGCTGGCAGACTGAGAAGATGGCAGACTAGTGTCTCCTAAAAACCATCTTATTGGGGTCTGGATGCCCGTTTCTTTTATGCAATCAGAGTGGGAGAGGTGGTGGGGAATTAAGTAAAAAGGCAGAAAGGCTGTGAGGAAGAAAAGGGCCATCGGTCTTGCAAACTATCTCAGGGAATGACCAGCCTCTGTGAAGGGATGTGTTAATTTCTTCTTTTCTGCAGCCATTCACAGGTGGGCAGGGCAGATTATCTCCCTGTGAGCTGAACAGAGGCACTTTAGTTTAATATTGAGGCAGAGGGGCAGGGTTCCCTGAGGCAGGCCATCATGTATGATTATAATAACACAAGCAGCAAAAAGCAAAGGTTAAAGTCAGAGATTAAAGAAACAGATTGAACATGGAGTCCGATTTAGCTCTTCCCTGTTACAAAAGTGCCTAGTTAGAAAATATATACCTGTATATGGATGTTAGAAGACCAGCACCTCTTAAGTCCGCATAAACTTATTCCATATTATCAGGAATCAAGTTAGAAGGTGAGAGAAAATTGGCATCTACTCTCCCACCACCTTCCATAGAAACACTTCTTTCAAAGGCCTCCCAAGCCACCAAAGGGGCTGTTACTGGAAATTCCAAGCCTCCCTCCTTTTTTTTTGGCACACGGGCTTAGTTGCTCCGTGGCATGTGGGATCTTCCTGGAGCTGGGATCGAACCCGTGACCTCTGCATTGTCAGGCGGATTCTTAACCACTGCGCCACCTAGGAAGCCCCTCTCCCTCCTTTTTTGATTCTGCCCTCCTCTCTCCCAACTCAGACTAGGATCTGACGTTTTTTGTTTAAGACTTTCACTTTGGCCAGGTTTCTCAGTCTCTATTTCTCACTCCCAGTCTCTAGCTCTCCTCTCTCACTCAAAGTAAAACTTATATTGTTTTTATTTTTTTATTATGAAAATAATAAGTATATCCTCTTTTAAAATATGTCGCATAAAAACACAAGTAGAAAATAAAACTTACCCATAAACCAACCATCTCAACATACCTTTTTAATAAGGAGTAAATAACGAAAATTAACTTTTAATCCATCCCTTTCTTTAGAGAGAACTAAATTCTATAAAGATGTGAAGATATCTTTCGTGACATTAGAAAGGATGAACTAGGGAAATACAGAGTTTTTTAAAAAGTAAGTTGTAAATTTTTGGCCTTTAAAGAAATAGCTATACCTTATATTTGAAGTGTTATGGTGACTTCCTAAAATTGGGATTAGGTTATAGTGTATATAGTGTTATTACTTGGTCGAAAATTTAAAACCTAACTGCAGCTCACTGAAGCTCTGGGATAAAAAGCCTAATTTTTTTTTTTAATGGAAATAGATAGTTGCTACAGTATATTTTAAAAGAAATTCACTTAGTTCCTTTTTTAGTTTTAAAGTCATATTTTATTCATTTTATTTGCCTCTTTTTCTAAAGTTTTGATTTCCATAGTACCATTGGGCTTTGCTTCTCATATGTAGGTTTAGAGAAATATACATTAAAAAGTCACTTGTGTCCTACATCCCCCTGCTGACTCAGGAAGAAAACTGAAAACTTATTTCCTTGTCCTTGTCAGGAATTATTATCCCTTTTTTTGTTACTTGGACCTAAAACCAGTTTGCCAGTGAAGCAGTGTGCTTGTAGAAAATCAAATTCTGTCTCTAGTTGGGGAATAATCCTGTCAGATTTTGAAGAACCAGCCTTTGATTTTGTATATCCAGGTTCGGGTTTGCAGGAGGAAATCCTGAAAGAACACTACACATCTTCTTTATGAGAAAGATTAAAGAAATTTATCTCTAGTGTCAAGCTACTTTAGATCTGTCTTAATTTAAGATTCTACCATGGTACCTCGTCATCTTTTGTCTACAGACTAATTTAATTCACAAGAGATCAGAAACTCAGAAGTTTGGGGATTTCTTAGGAACTCAGATTTACAATTATAATTACCCCCTAAGTAAAACGTTGTTTGCTTATACAAATTAATAAACTTTCTTTACGATAGTCTAGATACTTTTATGCTCATTCTTCCTGAATGATATTTATGACTATGCAAACATAGCTGTATTTATCTATAGATGAAAAGATACTGAAGGAAGCAGAATTATTGTTCAGATAAACACTTAGAGATACACACTCAAAGGATATCTCAGGGTACAGAAATTTCCAAAGGCAAAATTGGCAGAACCTGGTAAACGTAAACAAGGAAGACAGTTCTTGCCCGGGTTTTCTCTGCCTTACACAGCTTTTCTCAGAGTGGTTCACTTCCTTACTATAATATAAGTCTTTTGCTCAAATTTACCTTCTCAATGTGTCTGCCCGGATGACCTTATTTAAATTGTGGTGTGTCCCTCACTTCCTGCCGCATTTTCTCCTCATACTGCTTTACTTTCTCTTCTTTCCATCATATGTATAATTTTGTAACATACCTTATTATTTTCATTTTCTTATGTATTGTCTGTCTCCAGACGTGTAACCTCCATGAGCGCGGGCTTTTTTGTCTGTTTTGTTCACTGATGTATTCCCAGAGCCTAGAACTGTGCTTGGCACACGGTAGGTGCTTGATTAAGTACTTCTCGATTGAATAATCAGGGGTTCCAACTGGAGTTGGAAAAGAATATGGAAATTTTATTTCTCTGTGTGGCTATTTGTGCTGTCAAAATGTACAACTTTTCTTCCTTGGGGAAGCTATGAAGACCAGACATAAGTTTTCAGTATACATATGCCATATAAATTTCAGTGAATAAATTGTTGGATTTGGTCAATTTATACCCCACAGATTATCAAATTAATGAGAAAAAAAAAAAAAGGAGTCATCATCTTGACGTCCTTTAGGTAAAACCTCTGCCTGTTTGCTTTATCGTATGCAGTTATGGATAGGAATTCTTGACTTCAGTGCCCATGTACAGTCAGGCAAGCCTGCTTTTGCCCGTGGTCATATGGATGCCGTGTCTTTAATGAGAATATTATAGACTGATGGACCTCACAGTGGACCTATTCAAAGGGTTTGTAGGTGGGAGAAAGATTTAATTCTAAAAATAGAGGTTAGATTTCGGCATCACATGCTGCTCTTGAGATTAAAAATCTCATTGGAGCTACTTTGTACTGAGAACTGCTTGTCCAGTCTCTGCCGCTTGACTGTTCTGATGAGTGCAGCTCTAGCCCAGCTGCTCATTTCTCTGCCCCAAGCAGCCAGGAGGAGCCAAGTGAGGAGGAGATTGATGAGAAAAGGAGCCTCCCAAAGCCCTTTCTTAATTTCAGTCCTTTTTGACTTATGAGTAGACTCCCTTGGATGTTCCCTTTTTGCGTAAAGCTCTAAAGGACCTCATAGGCAAAAGGCAGGACTAGAGGTTGAAAACCAGTGACCTAGGATCATCAGCTGTTGTGGCCCAAAGCTCAAGGTGCACTAACGGTCAAATAGCTGATGGCTGTTTGCTCGTGATCAGTCAGGGTCACCCAAAGCCAGGTATGTAGAATTGAGGGCAGATTCTTGGTCAGTAGCTGGTTTGGAATAATCAGATTGTGCCACAGCTGTATCCTGCAGTTACCCTCTGAATGTCTGCTGACATCCAAGAAATGAGGCCAATTTTACAAATCTGGGTTAGATCTGACCTTTACCTTATGACCAAGTTTGCTTTCACCTCTCGCCACCAACGCAGAAGCAACATCACAGCACGGTTGTATCCACCCATGTGGCTGCATGGCCAATCTGATTTCAGCTCAGCCTTGCTGCAATCAACATTTTTGATTGTGAAAATGCTGTAAGTTGTGCAAAGAATGAGCATTGTACAATATTAATATCCTAACATTCCATGGGCCTTTTAACTGCAGTGTAAATCAGCCAAATGGTCAAATTCAACTCTTCCCTTTACTGGTAGCCTAGTAATTACATGACCATAAAAGGATCCGTTTTTTCCTCCCACCATAAATAGGTCAGGAGAAAAGAAGGGTATCTATCCATAACATTAAAAAATTTTTCTTTTTAGAAATACCTAATTTAGTAGCCTTATTTATAGCCATTTTTAATTGTTATTGTTTCTAAACATACTTTTAGGTGGACCAGTACTTTACAGCTCAGTTCAAGAGTGACCTCTGTGTGCCATCTAAGAAACTTATGTCCTGTGTCCTGTCTAGGACTTTTTATAAGAATAAAGGAGTCCGAATTATTGTTCCACAATGTTACCTCTCTTCATTCTCAAGCTGAGATAGCTGAATGAGGTGTTTTCATAAAAGCTCTTGTATATGACAAACTTGGACAGTGCAGTTTTGCTTGTTTATTCTTTTTAAAGTACTCACAAAAAGCTAATGTCAAATCCACAGATGTTCCCTTATCATGTGTGCCTTTAAAATGACTAAACAGGACTTGAAATACCTTTTACCACAGAGACCCAACCAGTCTGATTTTTGCCGTTTGAGTCTCTTCTTATAACGTCTATTTTTTTCCCCTGATAATAAGCAATTGCATTGGGTACCATGTATTGAGGACTTAAAATGTGGCAGATGCTGCCAGGTACAGTATTTTGATGATTTACCACACACCTGAGAAGGCGGTGTTATTTTACAGACCTATAAATTTATGTGTGAAGTATAAAGAATTAAGTGCTATAATAGGCAGGCAAAAGGTGTATAGAAAGTGCAGAGGTGATGAAGGAGGGGTTAATCCAGTTGACCTAGAAGCAGTCGGGGAATATCTTCACGAAGATATACAAAATGACAAGGATGGGTTGGAAGGGCATTCAAGGTAGTGAGAATGGCATGTGTAAAGAAAGACAAGGTGGGGCAAAGGGATGTGATGTCTTTTGCAAATCACAGTATGGCTGTAGCATAGGATGTTCCACAGGAAGGTATAGGACATGATTTCAGAGTAGACAGAGGTAAGATCATTTGAATCACATGAAAGCATTTAGACATAGTTTGGGCGACAACGTCAAGTCTATTAAAATTCCTCTAGAGCCTATAACTTATGGCATTAATGACATTCCTGTTTAAATAAATAGGGTAGTTGGAAAATATAAAGTACTTTCTTTGGATGATTTAATGTTTACATTTTCTTAGATACAGTCATGTACATGTTTCCTCAATAATTTTTCAATACTAAATTTTAGGATCTGAAAGCACAGGAATATGGCATGTCCTTTTGGACAGCTAGAACGACAGAGTAAATCAGCCCAAGTGGGAAGACACAAAGGCAGAAAATTATGTGTTATGCCAAAGATTACAAAGAAATCGCATGGAAAATTGTGTAATATGCCAAAGTACCTTCAACTATTAAGTGACCCAGGGAATGTGCCTGTTAGCATACAAAAAAAAGTAGGCAAACATCAGATTGGAAAAGGAGTCAGCTTCTAGCACGCAGTGGCTTTTTGAGATGTATTCTCTGGAGACTTTGACCTCTTAAGCAAGGGCACTATTTTTTAGTTTCTCTCCTTCAATTTAGTTCTCTCTATTAAAATCAATAGCCCTATGAATATGAGTTAAAGGAAGGAATACTTACTTGAAGAACAAGTGGATTCCAAGAGTAAGTGATTATTTATGTTTGTGAATGTCAGAAAGAATGATGGGGAGTTGGAAAAAGTGGTGGTACACCATTGTTGAAAGAACCAGCTCAGAAGTATATAACATTCTGGATAAGAACCCAATGTAGTGGTTAAGGGCACAGAACTGACACTGGCTGCCTGGGTTTAAATCTCAGCACTGTCACTTAAAGGCTCTGGATTCTTGTATAAGTTATTGTTTAACTTTGTTCCTTAGTTTCTTGGTCTGCAAAATGGATGTGCTCGTGGGTTCTCTGAAATATACAATGTCTCATTTACATAACAGGTCCCGGAAACACTAAGAACAGCGCCTAGAATGTATTAAGTGCTCAGTTAAACAGGTTATTATCACTTAGACCAAACTGAAAAACATCCTATTTTAGTGGTCTGGAGCAGTGCACAGCATTTCCAAGCCAGTGTTCAACTTTGTGTCTATTGTAGAGCAGTAAACTCATGTACTAGAGATTTACTGTAGATGCTCAGTAAATACTTTAAAATGTTATAGCATGTGGGCATCTAGAATTTCTCAGATTGGTTCAAAAATGCTTTAGACTGAAGGATGCATCTTGAATAAACACTTGCCAAATCTTATTGTTTTACTTTTTTGAGGGGGAGGGGTGCAGGACCTTTATGTCTAAACATAGCTACGTAAAAAATATTCTTCCAAATCTTGTAGCTAAGTTGGTCTTGACTAATAAGAAAAGAAAATAGTAAAAGCAAAGGCTGAGGTTTACTATCAGAGTGATGGCTATCAATACAGCTCTGCATGTCACCGTGAATAATCTCAAGGACACAGTGTCCCTCTTAATGCACATTCCCAAGGGGAATGCTCTTGGGAATATGGGAAGACACATTAACCTTCCAGCTTTCAAAGAAACCATGAGTCAGATACACACTCTTCTCCTTAAGCATTTTTACTTCCTTCTGAAACTGTCTGATTGAAGAAAAGGATGCTCTGGGCATTGCTATTTTAAGAATTTCTTTTCTCAGAACCCATGCTTGATAAATCCCAGCTGTACCTTAGTCATGTCTCAGGATTCACCTGCCATGAAAGTGAAGAAGAAATTATTCTTGTCTCACAACCTAGTAGTAAAAAGAAACTTTAGAAATGGAACAAATTCCCCTTTCAGTTTCTGGAGACATAGGAGCTGTGCTCTTGATTTCTGTGTTTGTCTGATACACCTTGAGATTTTTCTATTAAACATTTTCCCAAGAGGAATTTTTACCATAGTTCCTAGCTTTGATTCTAGTAACTAAAGGGGGTTAAAAAAAAAAAAAAAGCAAAGTGAAAGTCTCTGTGGGAACCGATGAAAACAGATATAAAGATAAAAAGCTCCTAAACCAACACTGGCCACTCTCTGGCAGGTTTCATTCTCGTTCCCCTTGCGGAAACTGATGACACACGCATAGTCGAGAGCAGCTTCCTGCCCAACTCTGTTCAGCTTGGTACACAATCACCAGAGGAGGGTCAGTGTCTCCCAACATGGCAGAAGTGCAGGGTACAAAAGGCCTGAGGGTGGCCAATAAAAATAATCAAATAATGTGCTCTAAGATTTAGAAAACAATGCAGTTGATTTTGCTCATTGCAATTGGCATCCTTGAGCCTATAACACCTACTTTTCTTGTATAGTTCTGAGATTTACGAAGCAGAGTTACTTTTAAAAAGCTTGCGTCACAGAAACCTTTCTTGTTATCAAATTGTCATACTTTGATTTATTAGAGATTGGCTAAGAACATGTAAGATCAATATTAGAGGTGTAGGTCGTGACAGTCTGGTGTATTTTTACAACGTCGCTTGCCTGGAGAGATTATAAAATGCAGTCTGAATGATCTTGGCAAGGGAAGCATCGCAACAGGTATACGGTTTGTAAGAACTGATCACTCCAGGCTTCACAGGGCAGCTGGACCATGATTCCATTGTAGGCAGAAATGAACCTAATTCTAGAATAGTGAAGGGAAATAGTCCTCCAAATTGATGGTTTTGTCTTATTTTCGATTTTAAATGAAACTGCTGATTTGAAACCAGGCGTTTACTCTGTTTACTCTGAGCTTGGAATTGGTTCGAAGCAATTCAGCCTGAGTGTATCTGAAAGCATAAATGATGTCATTTTAACCAATGGACATGTTTTTTGAAGCTGTATCACATTCAACACACACTCTCTTGTGTTTTCTGATTTCTCTTTTCTTAATCTCTTTCTTTATACTTCTCTTGTCCAGGGTTTCTCGACCTTGGCGCTGTTGACATTTGGGGTGATAATTCTTTGTTGTGAAGAGCTGTCCTGTGCAGCGTGCAGGCCCTCTACACACTTGATGTCAGTAGCCAGTCCTCCTCCAGTTGTGCGGATGTCTCCAGACATTGCCAGATATCCTCTGAGGGGCAAAATCATCACCCCCTCTGAGAACCACGGGGGTAGGTGAAAAGAAAAGAAGTCCACAGATATAGCCTTGGGAGCCCTCCAAACTGCCAAGATTTGGGAGATGAAGAAGGAGCCAGCAAAGGAGAATGAAAAAAAGAGCAGATGGTGAAGTTGGAGAAGAAATAAGAGAATATAGTGTCCCAGGAACCAAGCGAAGCTAGTGTCACAGAAAAGAGGGGGTTGCCATCTGTGTCACATGTTGCTGTTCAGTAGGCCTCTCGAGAGGAAGACTCCTTCTTTAGGGATTTAACACAAGAGTGATAAAGTATAGAACAAATGGGTTGCTGCAAACAGGAAAATGTGCTTGATGGAGCCTATAGCATATATTTTAAGATTGAAATTCAGAGGATGGCCACAAATCAAATAATCTCTGTTGTTGAAAAATAGTATAAATTGGCACTTTAGAACCTGTGACCATTGGGATAAATTGAATGCATACTAATAATTTCTAACAAACTGTATTTCAGTAGAAATCCTAAGCTTTGGTGCCGGGTCCATGCTAAGTCATATGTTACTAATACGAGTTCAAGTACTGGTATTTGTGAATTTATATATTTATGAGTGGCTTCTGGATAGTCCATAACAGTGGACTCTCAGCCCCTTGAATTCTAAAATGCTTTCTTGAGTTGGAGAGAAGAGACGCCTTTTCATCTAGTAAACCAAGATGAAAGGTGAAGGATTTGCAATCTGTCGGGGATTCCTCTCTATGTCACAATAGAAAAAGGGCTTTAGACCATCCTATTCTTCAGGGTAATTCATATGGGAAGATGAATAATAGTCCCTCCAAGCTGTCCATGCCTTCATCCCTGGAATTTGTAGCTATGTTACCTTCCAGAGCAAAAGAGACTGCAGATATGAGTAAGTTAAGGAATTTGAGATAAGGAGATTATTCTGGAATATCCGGGCAGGCCCCAAAAGGCAAGGAAACAAGATGTCCCCCAGAAGCTCCAGAAGGAATGCAGCCCTGGGAACACCTTGATTTTAACGCCACAAGACTCATTTCAGACTTCTGACCATCAGAACTATAAGATAATATATTCATGTTGTTTTAAACCACTAAATTTTGGGGAATTTGTTTCTGCAGCAGTGGAAAAGTAATACAATCCAATTCATAAGGCAGGTTTTCCTCATGACCAGCCTTCTCAAAGCTCGTGCCTATAGGCCTTATCTTAGGTCACTGAATGAGCACTCAGATTTTGAAGTAGCAGTGTGAATACCCTAATCAAAATCTTGGCATATTATTATTTTCAAGAGCAAGATGAAATAGTCTTTGCTTGGATAATTGGGTGCTATCTCATGGGTGAAAAAATGTCTGAAGCAATTTGTCATTGCTTCTTCTTCTCATTGCTAGTTTTTACTCAGGCTTCATTTCTTATGTAAATGTGATCTGGTGACCAAAAAAAAGTGTCCATGACTTACACCATGAACTAACTCATCATTGCTGAGCTGTTTTCTCCCTAATCCAGAAATAGTGTTTGGGGATATTTTCTCATTGCTTCCCCAATACCCTTTCAAAATTTACATCCAGGAGAAAATGAGTGCAATGGTATATTTAATCACCCAGTAGTTAGCATGAAAGTATGTAATTTTTTCCTTGATAGTATCTTCCATCTTCTTTAAAGTTGTCTGAAGCAATGAATGTCAACTAAAATTCTTTATAAATAAGAGGAGGTAGTTAACAGAACAGAAATGGATCATCTATCAGTTCAGTTTGCCCTTGAATATAGAGAAAGTGCTCTCAGATTTGGGTACGTTTATGCTTATTTATACAGTTATCTGTGCAGCTGTCATTTTGATTTAAATCTGGGAACATTTTATGTCTGAATTGGACTTAATCTTGTAAACCTGAAATCCGGTTTCCATTCCATTGTGAATAATCATATGCCTTTTATAGTGTTTTTTCACTTCTGGTTTTAGTCTCCAGCTCTCAGATAAATCTATTATCTACAGAACATTAGGGCTTCTGCAGGATAAAGACAAACAGCAAACAGATTTTTATATTTGACTCTGATCTTATTTTTATAATTTTAATGTTTTATATTAATTTTATATTTCTATGGTCAGCAGGCCATTGGAGTGGATGACAAGATTTTATTTTTAAGCTTGCAGTCTTGACACAAGCCCGTAATTATACATCATACAACCTCTGGTCCAAGAAAATCTCATATTCAGGGGGAAAAAATCACTAATACCTCATTTATATTACATAGTAGATTTTAAGCCTGTAGGAGGTAAAGTTTAATCTGGTGATGGGTGTCACTTAACTGCTCTTATTTAATAGGAGCCATTTCAGAATTATAGTATGCTTTCTATATTATCTTTATTATTATATTTAAAAATAATCAACAAGTGAGCATTTCTTCATTGGAAATTCAGATGAAAGCTTTCTGTTTCTTAGAACAAAGGGCATTTCTTTAAGGGCATTAGCACAATGAAACTGAATTGCTGATGAAACTTTCTGGATTCTCTTTCTGCATGTTGCCTCTCCTATTCAGAACGTACTGGTTTTTTGTTTGTTTTTTAATGGCCGCGAGAGTTTGAATGACTAGCACCAGTAGCTGATGTACTATATAAGACAGTTACCTGAAAATTGTAACTTGAAGTGACAGTCATTACCAAAGAGTCAGGATGAGAATGTTGAGAGCAGTACTCTCAAAACAAAACAGAAGCTAGAAATTATTTCGTGAATGCAGAGCTCTTTATAAGTTTGCTTTGAGATGGGAGATTTGTCTAAGACCACTGATACATTTTTAGCTAAAGTTTTATTCAGAGGTTGTGGCAAGCTTTACTCTTTTTTTTTTCTTTTCCACATTTCTTCTATTTATTTATTATTTTGGGGGGGGGGTACACCAGGTTCAATCATCTGTTTTTATACACATATCCCCGTATTCCCTCCCTTCCTTGACTCCCCCCCTCGAGTCCCCCCCACCCTCCCCGCCCCAGTCCTCTAAGGCATCTTCCATCCTCGAGTTGGACTCCCTTTGTTATACAACAACTTCCCACTGACTATCTATTTTACAGTTGGTAGTATATATAGTTTTACTCTTTTTAAGGGGATTAGAAACATCTGTCAAAGAATTCTTTCTTTCTTTGATTTATTATCCTCAGATTCTAACTTTGATGTTGATTCTTCCTGATCCGTTAGGTTCAACCATGCTTTCCAAAACAAAAATATTCTTGTATCTCTCGAGGATGCAATACTTTAGGATTGAAATTGACCTTTATTCTATGTGACAATTCAGGACACAGCCTGACTGACATAATGCCATGATTAGCCTAGCCATTTTCTAAACTTTTCTCAGAACAGGAGAATATTCATTCTTAGATAAAAATTTAAAGAAGGTCCCATCTGATAATTCCTGTGAAGAGCAGCAACTCATTGAAGAAGATCCTTCCGTTCATATGTGTGCTTCAGTAACTCCTGCAGCTACGGATGCTAACAGTGTAGGTTGTGGGGAATATGCCAGAATGTTTTGACTTGGAGCAGTTAGAATCAAACTTCAGCCACATCTGCCTTTTAGAATAGAAGTAATTAATGCCAAGTTTCTCTGTGAGCATATCTTTTTTTTGTTGTTCTGGCCCCTCCCAGCTCTAAGACTTCAGTGCTCTCCATGGTCCATCTCTCTTTCTGGAATCACTATCCGTCATTCTTCCTCCTCGCATCCAAGTTATATAATGTTATGTGCATGAGTGAATCTATTCTTTTTTTTTTTTTTTTTTTTTAAAGAGGAAAGAAAAGAAAACTAAGCCACAAATTTGAGTACTGTACTTGAATTATTAGTAGTAACAAATTATTGGCCACCTACCTTACAACCTATTGCAAACTTGAGCTATGCAGTCCTAACTCTGCTGCAGTTTTCAGAACTCTGCACACTGACTTTCCCCTACGTTTATTTCCAAACTGGCTTTCCCTGCTCCAAAGCATCTGCCTGATCTGATACACTCCTGGCCTAGCTCACGCCTAACACCACCACTTCTTCCCAGCCAAGATCACTTGCCTCCGTCTACCATCCAAAGCCTTAAGGGTCCACATGAAGGCACTAACACACATTTTTTCCTGTCTTTCTAACCAGATTAGCAGAGGCAGAATTTACTCCCATACTGCAAATGAAAAAGGTCATTAAATTTTGAAAGGATGGATGGATGGATGTCAGCATTTTTCAACAACTGAAAGTATCTAGAGAAACAAAGATAATTAATTGGTATCTGGCCAATTTAAGTATTAGAGAGGTGGCATTTTTTATGGGGTGTGTGTGTGTGTTTACACATTTTGAAAGTATTTTCTCCACAATGATCTTATTTCCAATTGTAAAAAGAACGTTAACAAGAAAACAGAAGTTTTCAAGATTTTTTAAAAGGTGGCAAGGGGGAAAAATATGTTGACAGAAAATGTACAAGCAACATACTACAACAGGTCTGTCCTAAGAGGTGTGTACTTTCCTGGAAAGGGACGTGGTAGCCATGTCATTGAATCCATTGTATTAATGTAACTCTACTTTGATGTGACCTAGTTTGACAATAGAAATACGGAATTACAAAACAATGGTTTTCTCACTTTAAACAAAGAGAACCTGTGATCTTCAAATTAGCATCTGAGGGGAAAGCAGAATGAGAAGCAGAGGTGTTTGCAACTCAAAGAAGCTCAGAAGTCACACATGATTTGCTGGGTCGAACATAACAGATTATAATAACACCCTTTTCTTTAGTCATGACTTGTCTTGCAATTATAAAGTCTCCATTCATTTGTATTAATTATGGACATATTCCATTATTATTCACAAAATTATTCTTTGTCAGAATTTCTGGGCACAGAGTTAATTCCCAGTTATAATTTACTTGTGAATAAAAACTGCCAAAAATTTTCCATTATTTTTAATATAGAAAATGCCTCTATGAAATCTTGGTGAAATTCTCAAGAAAGTGACACAGTCCAGCCCTGGCTAGAGCTCCAGGAGCATAACTTCAGGATCCCTCACCAGAAAACCTTCCTTTATACCTTATCAAATTTAAACTACCACACACATCCACTGAGTATCTTGTTGGCAAAAAGCAGTGTGTTTCCTTCAGTCTCTGGGTCTTGTTGACCTCAAACAAATAGATGACTAGATATTTCTCCAGCAAAGATGGGTTTATTGGGCATTAGCAGAGAATTGCAATTTGGGGTCTACAACCATGTTGGACCTTGTGCAAGTCACCACAGAGGAAGGGGAGGAGAAAGCACTTAGAGGGGAAAAGGAAGTGGGGAGAGCTTAGTAAATGAAGAGTCCTTGGCTTTTCATTGGCTGAGTTGTTGCCAGGAAAGAAGAGGAGTCTTTCTTCTTCTTCCTCTTGGGCTCCTCTGTGGTCATAGGGCAGGAGAGCTCCCCCTTCATGTCTCCGGACTCTCTCTAATTGAGGTTTCTGTTCATTGATTTTTACAATCTCCTATTCGTGTATGTCCTACAGTTACTTTCAGAACCTTGAAATCTGACTTGAATCAGCAACTGACCTAAAGGAGAAATTTTTTTTTTCTTTTTTCAAATTTCTCCAGTTTTATTTATACTCATTTGTGTGTGTGTACATTTACTTCAACACAGTTTATCACAAGCACAGGTTCATGTATTCACCACAACAGTTCATATAATAATACTTCTATCACCTTCATTTTCTAATTTTCAAAATAATAATTTAGTTTCTTATTATCTACCAAAGATGATTAGTTATTTTTCTTTAGTATATTTATACTCTTACCAATGTAATCATATTCATTTTTTTTCAGATCTTTATTGGAGTATAATTGCTTTACACTGTTGTGCCAGTTTCTGCTGTACAACAAAGTGAATCAGCTCTATTTATACATATATCCCCATATCCCCTCCCTCTTGAACCTCCCTCCCACCCTCCCTATGCCTCCCTATCCCTCCCCTCTAGGTCATCACCAATCATTGAGTTGATCTCCCTGTGTTAATGCAGTTGCTTCCCACTAGCCATCTATTTTACATTTGGTGGTATATAAATGTCAGTGCTACTCTCTCACTTCATCCCAGCTTCCCCTTCCCAGTAGTGGGACTGCTGGGTCATACGGTAGTTCTATTTTTAGTTTTTTAAGGAATCTCCATAGTGGATTTTCCATAGTGGCTGTATCATGTTACATTCCTACCAACAGTGCAGGAGGGTTCCCTTTGCTCCACAGCCTCACCAGCATTTATTGTTCCTAGATTTTTTGATGATGGCCATTCTGACTGGTGTGAGGTGATACCTCATTGTAGTTTTGATTTGCATTCCTCTAGTGATTAGTGATGTTGAGCATCTTTTCATATGTTTGTTGGCCATCTATATGTCTTCTTTGGAGAAATGTCTATTTCGGTCTTCCACCCATTTTTGGATGGGGTTGTTTGTTTTTTTTTTTTGATATTGAGCTGCATGAGCTGCTTGTATATTTTGGAGATTAATCCTTTGCCAGTTGCTTCATTTGCAAATATTTTCTGCCATTTGGAGGGTTGTCTTTGCTTCTTACTTATGGTTTCCTTTGCTGTGCAAAAAATTTTAAAGTTTCGTTAGGTCCCATTTGTTTATTTTTGTTTTTATTTCCATTACTGTAGGAGGTGGGTCAAAAAGAATCTTGGGGTTTCCCTGGTGGCACAGTGGTTAAGAATCTGCCTGCCAATGCAGGGGACACAGGTTCCATCCCTGCCCCAGGAAGATCCCACATGCCACGGAGCAACTAAGCCCATGTGTCACAACATTGAGCCTGCACTCTAGAGCCCGTGAGCTACACGTACTGAGCCCATGTGCCACAACTGCTTAAGCCTGCGTGCCTACAGCTCCTGCTCTGCAACAAGAGAAGCCATGGCAATGAGGAGCCAGTGCACCACAATGAAGAGTAGCCCCCACTCGCCACAACTAGAGAAAGCCCGTGTGTAGCAATGAAGACCCAATACAGCTAATAAATAGATAAATAAATAAATTTATTTAAAAAAAAAAAAAGGATCTTGCTGTCATTTACATCATAGAGTGTTCTGCCTATGTTTTCCTCTAAGAGTTTTATAGTGTCTGGCCTTACATTTAGGTCTTTGATCCATTTTGAGCTTATTTTTGTGTATGGTGCTAGGGAGTGTTCTAATTTCATTCTTTTACATGTAACTGTCCAGTTTTCCCAGCACCACTTATTGAAGAGACTGTCTTTTCTCCATTGTATATCCTTGCCTCCTTTGTCAAAGATAAGGAGACCATATGTACGTGGGTTTATCTCTGGGCTTTCTATCCTGTTTCATTGATCTACTTTCTGTTTTTGTGCCAGTACCATACTGTCTTGATGACTGTAGCTTTGTAGTATAGTCTGAAGTCAGGGAGCCTGATTCCTTAAAGGAGAAATTTTCAAAGAGATGTGGCCTTACTGAGTAACATACTTTCTCAGCTTCACACTCTTTGACTTAGAAGATGGAAACTTTCTCTTTTTTTTTTTAACCTACATGACTTTTTTTAAATAAATTTATTTATTTTTATTTTTTTATTTATTGGCTGTGTTGGGTCCTCATTGTTGCACACAGGCTTTCTGTAATTGTGGAGAGTGGGGGCTACTCTTCGTTGTGGTGTGTGGGCTTCTCATTGTGGTGGTTTCTCTTGTTACAGAGCACAGGCTCTAGGCCCATGGGCTTCAGTAGTTGCAGAGCATGGACTTATCAGTTGTGGCTCTTGGGCTTTAGAGCACAGGCTTAGTAGTTGTGGCACATGGGCTTAGGTGCTCTGCAGTACGTGGGAACTTTCCAGACCAGGGCTCGAACCTGTGTCCCCTGCATTGGCAGGCAGATTCTTTTTTCCTTTTTTTAAGAACTTTTATTGAGATACAATTGACATACAAGAAACTGCATATATTTAAAGTGTACAATTTGATATTTTTTTCTTATTAGTAATGTATATACAGCAATCCCAATCTCCCAGTTCACCCCCCCAACCCCCCCACTTTCCCCACTTGGCGTCCATATGTTTGTTCCCTACATCTGTGTGTCTATTTCTGGCAGGCAGCTTCTTAACCAGTGTGCTACCAGGAAAGCCCGAAGGTGAAACTTTCTATGTACCAGGTAGATCAGCCAAAGTAGGAGATGCTTTTAGGTCTCCTTTTCTTTTCTTCCCTTTACTTCCTCACAGCTTAAATTCCCCTTTCACAACTCCTTGTGTCTCACACATACAGAGTAGCCATTAAAACAAGGTCACTGACATAAAGGAGCTCAAGTCCTCTCCCCAAGGTGTTAATTAGTGATTATCCTATGTAAAATGCTACCCACATGAAAGTTCTACCACTCTCAAATAAACTTGTCTGACTTCCAAAGGAATACAAGTCACTTGGCAGAGATCTTGATGTCAGCGTTAGAGAGACTTGAGCTACTAAGTACTGGTTTCAGTGGTATCCCAGGAGTTCAAAAAATATATACATACCCTTTAAAAAATGTTATGTGACAGAACAATAAATACAAATCATAAGCAGCTACTCAGAATAGGTCAGAATAGAAAAAACATCTAGGAATGTTTTGGAACAAGGTATCATATTAAAGAAATCCAGCTCTCTAAGGATGAAGGATAAATCATTGTTTTGATTAATTATGGCCTAGTTATTATTCACATTCACTAATTATTTCATTATTCACATTGATATAAATAAAAGGAGAAAAGGAGGAAACACAAGCATGACAAACTCAAAGCATATCAGTATTTCGTTTGGGTGATCCTTATTTGGTTAGTTACTTCGTAATTATAGCTACAGAATCACCATCCTGAGAAGTATTTATTAAGTCCCTACAGTTAAAGCTTGTGCTATATGATTGTGCATTTAAGACTTACCAAATGAGAGTCCATACCATCTAGAAATTACTAGTTATCTGGTAATAGAACAATGTAGTGTTACCATTATACCCAGCTATGGAGACCTGTCAGAATATGAAGTATTATTGGATTACTGTTGAAGCTTAAGGGAAGTCATCTATCCACATTAAATAGTAAGTGGGCCGGCAGCAAGTTATTATTCATCTTGACTGTAATTGAACCTTTACCAAAGAGATCCTAGAATGGAAAGACAGTTTTAATCCATTTAAATCGCGCATTTGGCTAAAGAAAAATTTTCTTCCAAGTAAAATGGAAAAATCATAACACAACTATAAATGATAAATTTTGGTTACTTGAAGAGGTAAGAATTAATGCTTCCTTAGATGACTCCCTCTTTTAGAAGAAGCCTAAGCTTATTTTAAGTTAACACAAAGCATTATTTAACTTTATATTTTGTGCATTCACTTCTTTTTAATACAATTTTAAAGGTTACATTCCATTTACAGTTATTACAAAATATTGGCTCTAGTCCCCGTTTGTAAAATACAATCTTGTAGCCTATTTTATACCCAATAGTTTATTCCTCCCACACCTTTATCCTGCCCCACCCCGCCCCCCGGTAGCCACTGGTTTGTTCTTTATTCATTTAATTATTCATTCATTCATTCATTTATTCATTGGCTGCATTGGGTCTTCATTGCTGAGCGTAGGCTTTTTTCTAGTTGCGGCGAGGGGGCGCTACTCTTCCTTGTGGTGCAAGGGCTTCTCATTGTGGTGGCTTCTCTTGTTGCAGAAAATGGACTCTAGAGCACAGGCTCAGTAGTTGTGGCACACGGGCTTAGTTGCTCTGCCGCATGTGGAATCTTCCCAGCCCTGGGCTCAAACCCATGTCCTCTGCTTTGGCAGGCAGATTCTTAACTCTGTGCCACCAGGGAAGTCCCAGCTTCTTTTTTGTTATATTCATTACTTTGTTGTATCTTTTAGATTCCACATATAAGTGATATCATATAGTATTAGTCTTTCTTGTCTGACTTCTTTCACTTAGCATACTGCCTTCCAAGTCCACCCATTGTTGCCAAAGCATTATTTAAATTTCACCACTGTGGAAGATTTATATAAGATACAATAAGTAACTTATTTTTATTATAGCATTTATACTTAAACAAATATCAGGTCCTATTATTGACTGCCTGTGACCCAGATATAGCTTAGACAATTAATTTATG
This sequence comes from Hippopotamus amphibius kiboko, assembly GCF_030028045.1. Classification (NCBI taxonomy): domain Eukaryota; kingdom Metazoa; phylum Chordata; class Mammalia; order Artiodactyla; family Hippopotamidae; genus Hippopotamus; species Hippopotamus amphibius. Next base: position 84,502,525 of record NC_080198.1, read on the forward strand.
TTTATCCACCTGCTTGACCACAGCCATTAAAATTTTTGGTAGTTTTGACCAATATGCAGTGTGTGGCCACGTGACCCTGAGCAACCAATGTCATCAGCAGCCACCCCCTATTTCCTCTTCTGTAGAATGAGGAAATTTGTCCCTGGCAATTCTCAAATTCTGCACGTTTATATTGATTGACTTGGGTGTCCTAGCCATGGAATTGACGATTCTTAGAGAGATCTTTAGCAAACATGCAAAAAAGATAACAGTCCTTGCTGGGAAGCTAGCAGTACATTAGGACTAATTCTCATTCCAGAACTAAAGAAATTTGAGGAGGAAATACAAAGAGAAGGTTTTTATTCTTTTGTTGGTTCTTCAAGGCACATTGTTTTTCCTTTAGGCTAGAATGATAGGATCATGTATACATTCATTTAACTCGGTTCATAATTGTAAGTGATGTAATGAACTATAACCAAACTCAGAATTAGATCGAATAAGCAAAAGAAAGAATGATAAGTAATTGTAAGGAAGAGATTTCAGTGGTATATGGAGTGAGTTTGTTCTCCAGGAGGTGAAGAGGATTTGGATCAAAGTGTTCCACGCCCAGAAAATATGACGGTTGAAACAAAGGTGTAGAGATTTCTCTTCATCTTTTCACAGTTAAAGGATGTACCAAAAAGTTACATGATAGCCTTGCAATTCAGTAGGAGGGCTTAAGGAATTCTTATAACACAGCAGATACACCCTTCTTTCCTCCAAAAGTTTACCACAGGCCAGCAGGGACATCTGAGGCTACTTAACCTCTAAGCCAGGTTTCTTAGCCGTAACATGAAGATAATGTATTACCTGTATTAAGGATTATTGGGAGGAATAAGTGATAAATCTATTAGCACTATCTCTACCCACAGGACTCGCTCCCTAAATCATAATATTGTGATTATTGTCACTTATCATTACCTTTCTAATTTAGAATTTATACTTTTTTCATATTACTGTTGTCTACGTTAAGTTCATAAATTTTGTTTTTCTTAAGTCCTTGCTTATATGCATATAAATGCAGATAGTGATCCTGACTTTTAAAGTTATGCCGTACACTTGCAAACTTCAAAGTAGTAAAGTGATAAGTAAACTTATGGCCAAAAATACTCTCTTCTTAAAATGTTCCATAGTTAGTTTCCATAAAATTGTCTCACATCTCCACTTCTCTTTGAAATATAGAAATATTCTCTTTCTTTCTGGAGGAAGAGAATGGTTCATATGTCTTTTTCTGAATGTTTTATTCTTTAGTTATTAAGACATGACTGGGAAAGTACAACTGTTCATTTACTCAGTTAGTGTTTGCTCAGCCCCCATGTGCCCAGGTACATAATTATTTTCCTCTATTAGAAAATTTGATATGACAAGATCGTGATCATTCAACAAATATTTATTAAACACTTATTGTGTGTCAGGTCTTGTGTTTCCAAGAGTTTGCAACACTCAGTGGAAGTGATTTATTTGACCCTATTTACCAATTGATTTCGGGGAATCACTGCTTTATTTGGTGGTGTTCACAAAGTAGGTCACTTGCACTCACTGGAGGAGGAGTGATGTGCTTGTGTAAATAATAGGATCCCTCATGAGTCAGCAATACATGGCAGCACTTAGGGGAAAACATAAGTCTTTTACAAGTCATGCTCTTCAGATTAATGCATTTTGCTTTTTGTATTATATCTTGTAACTTATTTTTCAGCCTTTCCCTTTTAATCTAATTGAGTGAGGAATACCCATTTTATTTTGTTTTTAATTAATTAACTAATTAATTTGGTGGCACGTGGGCTTGCTTTGTTGCGGCACGCATGTGAGATCTGGTTCCCTGACCAGGGATCAAACCCGGGCACCCTGCATTGGGAGTGCAGAGTCTTAACCACTACACCACCAGGGAAGTTCCAGGAATATCCATTTTAAAGGAAACATTGCTTTATCATATCAGAAAGTATACTCAGATGTTTCACTTATGTATATGGAATGTTCATTTCTATGGAATCATAGTCTACAAAAGCTTTGTGTTTTTGTTCTTTACGGCATTATCAATGCTATTGTTCACTTCTCCTTGGTATAATAATCAACCAGCAGGACATGCAGATTCTATTTTATTTACTTAGACCTTGCTGACTAAAAGTCCCACCTAAACCTAACAAAAAGAGAAAAGGACTAATGAGCCCCTGTGTTCCATTATCTTTCTTGTTAATCTCGTGTTGTCTCTCCATTCTTAATATTGCTTGAGTTCTGTTTGTTTCCTGGAGTATTTTAAAACAAATCCAAGACATAATTTCACCCATAAATATTAACTGATAAGAGCTTTTAAGGTTATGACTGATAACGTTCGTTGCTGTGCGAGGGCTTTCTCTAGTTGTGACTACTCTTTGTTGTGGTACACAGGCTTCTCTTTGTGGCGGCTTCTCTTGTTGCAGAGCATGGGCTCTAGGCACACGGGCTTCAGTAGTTGCAGCACGTGGGCTCAGTAGTTGTGGCCCACGAGCTTAGTTGCTCCGCGGCACGTGGGATCTTCCCGGACCAGGGATCGAACCTGTGTCCCCTGCTTTGGTTTCAGGGGATTCTAACCACTGCACAACCAGGGAAGTCTGCAAATAATTCTTTTTTAAAAATTCATCTATCTAGAAAAATGGTACAGATCAACTAGTTTACAAGACAGAAATAGTGACACAGATGTAGAGAACAAACATATGGATACCAAGGGGGAAGGGGGGGAGGCGAGGGAGAGGATGAATTAGGAGGTTGCAGTATATACATTACTAATAAGAAAAAATATCAAATTGTACAATTTAAGTATATGCAGTTTATTGTATGTCAATTATATCTCAATAAAAGTTCTTAAAAAATTTTTAAAAATTCATCTATCTAAATGGTCCAACAAACTCTGAAAAATAATTCTCTCAGTGAAAATATTTCTCTTTGTACCTCAGTGCTATATTGTTGCAATATTTAGCCTTATAGAGCCCAAAAAGAAAATCTATCCTGATGTGGATTGGTTAATCCAGATGACCTCATTTGTGAGGAGAGGATTCAACAGCCACCATGTTGCCAAATGGACTAAACATTCTCTCTTCCATGAAGAGCGTACATTCCCAAGAATATGTTTTTGGTGCTTACCCAGAGGAGAGTGGTATAAAAGTTGATGAATAATGAATAAATATAAATTTCTAACGAATAAAAATAATTGCTTCAAGATCTTTGCTTCATAAGATGTTGGTTTCCTGTTTGTTCACAGGAAGAAATCTTTCCTGGTTTCTGCCTTGTATGCTGCCTTTATCTTCGGCGGTCGGCACCTAATGAACAAGCGGGCGAAGTTTGAACTGAGGAAGCCATTAGTGCTCTGGTCTCTGACCCTTGCAGTCTTCAGGTAGGTTTGTTTTTTTTTTTTTTTTTTTTCATTTTCCAAACAAAATCCATCTGTTTCATCAGAGTCAGCTGAAAAGAAGCAACAATTGAACATTTTATCCTACATCTCATATTTTTGCTTATTAAGGATGTAAAATAAACCCACAAGGAAGGCCATCTCCTTTCTTGTCCAAACTGTGCCTGCAGTAATTCAGTTTATGTCTTAGGACTAGAAGCAGGGCATCAATTCCATTATTTTTTGTTGTATAAATATAGATGAAAGGCTAAATGGAAAGCCACAGCAGTAAACTGTGGAAATGTACAGTAGAGTAGGGCTCAAATGTGGTGGGCATGCTGTCACTGCCTAGCACTTAATCAAAAATGCCTTTTGGGCATGTGACCTGTCTGTGTCAGTATCACTAGACCAGAGATTGTTTTTGTTCCACATCCTGCAAAGCATCTTCCACCCCTACTGCCTGAACTGACTCACAGACATATGCTTATGCAGCCAAATCTCCCTTTGCATCAGATAAAACTCATCATAGAGGCCTGGTCTCTCCAGGGACATCTGCCAGCCAGCATCCAGACACACTCCTGGAAGCCTGAAGGAACATTTCTAGTTTTGTAACATTTGGTGATTTGGCAGTCATAAAATGGATTAGCACACAACTGATATCCAAACAGGTGCCAGAACTTACCTGCAGTGCTAACAGAGGCACCTGTTCTATTTGTATTTTGCTTGACAAAACCAGCAAATTGATATCTAGGCTTGGGGTGTAGGGGAACAGGTATAGATACATATGCTACAGAATAAAAACCTATTCATTTTAATATTTAGGAGCATTTCTACTTTTTTCATATTACATATTAACTGCTCTACCACTAAGGAGAAATAGATGGTGTCGTTAAAAGCCTCATTAGTCACATAAGGCCCGTTAAAGATGATCATGCAGGAAGAAGATTTTCACAAACTCTGATCTGTACATTTCCATTAGGTTGACTCCCTACCTCTGAAACACTCATTTGCTTGCTACTACTGCATGCGCTCTTTATCTCAGTGCATTTTGTAAGGCACTACCTTTGAGGTATCGTGATTTGACTCCATCGTTGAAGACTCCCCTTTCAATATGTATCAGATCCTAAATCTCTAATGCAAAGCAGCATTTTCATTTTTATTTACATTGAAGGTTCACAGCATATGCCTCACCTAAAGTATTTTGATATTTGAGGAAAAAATTATTCTAATGATGCCTTTCAGCATTCTATAGATCTTTCAACATCCCCTGAACCTTTATCTTCTCTCTCTCTCTCTCTCTTTTTTTTTTAACCTTAACATATAGAAGCAGAGAAGAGAGTTCAAGGGCCCCCCATGCACCTGTTATCCTGCTTAAACAGTCATCAACACTGTTAATCTTGTTTCAGCTATATCCCTACCAACCTATCCCTTGTCCCCAAATTATTTGGAAGCAATACAGACTCAAATATTTCTGCATGAAATGATACCATTTCTAAAAGTTAAGCAGTCTTATTAAAAAATTGATCGCAATATCATTATTTCATCTAAATTAGTAATAATTCTTTGAGTGTTCCAATTTCTCCAATTGTCTCATAAATGGTTTTTTTTTCAATTTATGTTTAAGAATCCTGACCCAATTGACATATACACACTGCTATATATAAAATAGATAACTAATAAGGACCTGACAAAAAATAAACAATCCTAATCCAAATAGGCCCACACATTTCCGTTGGTTGATTTCTTTTCACATAGAGGTTTCTTGCTTCCTCTCTGTGTCCCTCCTCCCATTGCTAATCCCTCCTTTGGAGAATCCCGATCGTTTGCCTCTTAGAGTTTCCCCCAGACTAGATGTTACTGGCTGTGTTCTTCTCTCCCCTGTATTCTTTGTTAGTTGGTAGTTAGATCTAGAAATTTTATAATATGTAGGTTTAACATTTGACAGGACTTTTTATTAGAAGTTAGTGTAGCAAAGGCAGGATAAATGCTTGATTTTCTTTGGTCATATTTAGCAGTTTCAAAAAAAATAATTTGATTACTTAGCATGTGAATAATAATGGGTCTTTTCAGTATCGTTAATAATTCAGAGATTCATACTTTTTTACATGTGGGTGTTGAGATGGATTTGGATTTGTTGTATTGTGGTCCATTCTTTTTGATACTGCTATCCCATATTTGGCCAGTGGGAATGTCTTCACGTTGGCTTCTGAATCCTTTTCACGTGCACTGAGTAGTGCTCATAGCTTGATTTCATGTACGTGTGTGTATGTTTGTGTGTGCCTGTGGGGGTAGGGCAGGGATGACAAGCTGTTGCAGGCCAAGTATGTTGTGTATTCCTTGTCCAGAACTGGAATCTGTCATTTCTCAAAGGATTGCAATTTCTTTTGGGAAAGGGAGATAGTATTTAGAAATGACTAAGTACTAGGGGTGGTTGTTTTCGCTTAGTTCTTATTTCCAGGGTTTTCAGAGGGCAGAAATAGAAAATTATTTATTTTTTGAAAGAAATGTATCCAGAATTAGTCCTGATGCTTCAAATTCATATTTATGACTGGAGAGTTTTTACTTTATTAACTGATTTCTCCTTTCTCCTCTGCCAAAATCCAAGTTCCCAGTGTCAGCCAATAATTACTCATTTACCCCACAATGCATATGCAGGAGTCGTTAATACTACCATATCTTTTTTAGATTAACAAGTTCTTGTTTCATCTTCCTTTTCCTTAATTCTATTTGTTACTTTCTTCAGAGCCACGTTTTGTATAAAATTTTAAAAGCTGGAACTACACAAAAGTGTCCAAGCATGGACTGTCTAAGGTCTTGTAAAAATTGATCATAATATTCTAATCAGTTGGAAAACATTATTATGGAATTCTATGGTTGTATCAATTGAACATGGTCCCATGTTAGGAGAACTACTTTGAGGTTTATCTGTGCTTAAAGAATTCTGGTCAGCAGTGTATTGAATGAAAAAGGCTACACACAGAATGATTTTTTACGTAATGTTTATGTAAATTTTACTCCTAGACATAAATCATGGTGTTTGTTAATACATTTAAGTATTTGTAAAAGTATCTAAAAATACACTAGAAGAAAATAGACTCAATTCTTACATCTATGGAAAGGCAGAGGAGACAGGCTTTTATTGAATGCCTATTACTTATTGGAAAATAAAGCAGAAAAAATTTCAGAGCTTGTAGAGCTTGGTTCTAGTGGACTGGTAGTTTAGAAGCAAAGAGGATTTAAAATTTTTTGTGATGTGTTCTCTTATTCAAAACAAATGAAGCAAGCATAATGTTGACAACTCAGTTCTGGATATTGGGTATTTATTATTCTTTGTGCTTTTCTGCATTTAAAACATTTTCTAATATGTATACACACATGCATACACAATCTCATTCACAGCCTAGGGAATCTCAAATGATATTTGCTCTTTATTTTAAAATCCAAATAGCTTTTGAATGAAATAGACATAAAGCATCCAAAATAAGCTTTTCTCACAAACAGATGTTTTGATGGATATTAATAAAAAGTCTCCTATTTTGGTCGTGTAAGATAACTTCATTATTACAAGGATATGTTTTCATAGAAAATTTTGAATGGCTCTTACCTTACTAGAACTCACAAAGTTTTAAATCCACCTGGAAACAGTATCTAATATAGAAGTATACAAAGTCTTTACACAGGAGACATCCCTGCATTAGATGCTATGCAATTCAATAGGACACTAAGGACCAACCATCTCCACTCCCCATTCCTTACCACTAATAGGATATGATGTTATGGATTTGGAGAAAGAAGGAAAGAGAAAGAGAACCAAACTTTTCTGTTAGAGGAATTAGAAATGGGGGAGGGGTGGGGGCAGGGGTGAAGAACAGCAAGATTTTTCTCTTGGAAAATCACTGAAAAGGTTTTTTCATATATTTTACTGCTTAGAACTGATGTCTTTACCCCACCTTTTCAAGCTTGCCTATTAGCTCTTTACAGGAACTAGAGACCCAACTGTGGCTTATTTCTGGATACCCCAAACTGTGTTTACTCATGAACTGAGACAACTGGGTGGAAATTAAATCGGATATGTAGGCTCCCTAAGCAAAAAGAAAAACCCTCTCTCCTTACTGCTGTGCTTCAGAAAGAGGGGCAGGGGGTTGTAAAATTTGGTGAGCATTACCTGTAAAATGTTTCCTTTCTTTTTACATTTGGATGGTGACTGAATATGATAGCCGTCTTTATGCAGGCCAAATACAATGTAATTTACTGAAAGCTGTCATAAGTTTTGATGGAGTAGATAGAATATGGTCAAGTGAGGTCTCCCCTAGGCCTGCCATGGATTTATTTCATTGGAGAATGATCTCTCTGGGGTTTTCTTGACAATTTCTTCCCCTTACCCGCAAACCCTTCCTCCCCTTTTAGATCAGAGCCATCAGCTCCTGGTGTCCGCTTCCACCCAACCTAAGGATAAGCATTTCCTTATTTGATGAGATAATTCCAGGTGGCATTTGGCCCTAGATATTTGAATATTTCCTTAGGGTAAATTCTGAGAAAAATTCTGGTAATGTGAATTCGTAAGTGCTGTAAATGAGACTGTTGATGATGGCAAACAGCATCAAACCCGTCAAGGTGCCAACCATCCGTTCTGCCCAGACATGCTGAGTCGTTAAATCTTGTTGCTATGACATCTCAGCTGGGTTGCTTCAGTTGATTTGTAAAGGACCTTCTATGTATTGATTTAATAACTGCAAACCCTTCTAGATTGGGTGCAGACGTGCATGCTTCTGATTCAAGCAGCCTTTACCAGGTACCTGTCTGGCTGTCTTTTCTTCTCATTGGCAGCATAAGGAGCCTTCTTCTAGGTCTCTGGGCAGGTCAAAGCAGGTTGTCTAGTCAGTGCACATTAGAATAAGTTAATTACTTTGTGCTGTGTATTTATAGATGCCAGTATCACACCTGCTTCAAATTTGTTTACTCCTGTTTCCTGGTGATTCACTCTGGCCTCAATTGCTTTATGCTTTATTTGCTCAAAGCCAGATATCCTCACTTCACAGTATGACTTTTTGCCTTGTTATTAACCAGCAGTTTTCCCTGTTGAAACTCATTTTTATTTCCTGGCCATATTTTTATTCTGTCATTGAATTTCATCTTTGGCTTAAGTATAAAATATATTCAAGATGAATAGAAAATTACTCTTCGTAAGATTTTCATGAACAAAGAGCTTATATATAGCACAGGACACATTCAGAAAAGTATGTTTAATAGAGCAGAGCAGCAGATGAATGGTATGTGATCAAATCTACTGGTGGTCTTATACCCACATGCATCACTATTTAATATTGGAAGAATTATTTGCAAGTGCCTTACTTTTAAGAAACTGTTGTATAATAAAACCAACTGAAACTGTTCCGATGAGAAAAATATGACATTTTAAAAACCCATATTGAAGGAGTTAAGTATATTATTGACCTGTAAAATGACGAAACATTGAAAATGACAAATTTCAGAACTTAATTTATACTCAGGCACCTTGTATCTAGTGATTTGTTATATGGTTGCCAGAAGTGGTTCTTAATCCACAGAGAACAACATTACAGACAATAATTACAGTGATAGTAACGATATATAAAGGAAATGGATACATAAATTATAAATGACATAGGAGAAAGGCTCCTATTTTATCAATAACAGGGTTATAAATTTCACATTTTAAGATGTAGCATCAAAAGGGCAAAAAGTAACAAAGCAAAAGAAACTTCTAGAAAGCAAATGCTGAGTAGTAAAAAAGCAAGCTGACAGATAATGGTGGGAATGTGATGCTTGGTATGAAAAGTTTAATAACCCATAAAGTAACACAACATTGTACTTAGCAACACATGTGTAAAAACAAGGTTTAAAAAGTTCAGGCTACTGATTGTCTCTTTCTGGGGAGGCAGGGAGAGCGATGGGATCAGAGAGAGTCCAAAGGAGGCTTCCGCTAATTTTGCATGACTTTGTCATTACAAAAAAGTTAAATAAGAAAAAGATAGCTGTGTTTGATAAAAGTATGGATAGCAATTTTTTTAAGTTGAAAGCAAATGATGGAAATCAATTTTTTAAAAGAAAGCTAGCAATTATAATCATTTTATAAGATTCTGGCAAAATGCTGGTATACTTTACATAGAACAAGTTTATATCAAAACACAAACTTTTTGTCCTATTGATCCAAATACACACCCCAATAATGGCAGATTTATAGTTATAGTTAGAATTAAGAATGTTTTTTGTTTTCTATTTTCTGACAGTGACCTTGAGTTTAGTGTGTACGTGTAGCTGGAAGGATAATTTGGGGACCTTTCTTTTGGCGTTTAACGTGACACTAGTTGAATCACTTGACTCATTTTGAAAAACCAAGAGCAATAATAAAAGGAAATGGCAACTCTCCATCTTTTAAAGTGAGATGGAAACTATGAACTAGAATCTGTAATCCTGGTTTGCTCTGGGTAATAAAACTAGTATGCCCATTGTCTTGGTGTAATTATTAACAGCTCCCCTTTCACTCTGAAAAATGGTCCACTTTGAATGGTAAATGATGGTTAATCTGTTTATAACCCAATGGGGAATTGTGTTGCCTTAATAAAACAGAAAAAGGGAAAATTCCAACCATCATTCGTCAAATTGCCCTTAGCAAATCTTTATTTTCTAGTATTGACCTCTTCTCTGAAACTTGCTCTTCCGTCTATAACATTTCCAAACATTTGACATATCATCACTCATTTAAAATATCCACACAAGATCCCTTTTTGATAACCCTGTAAAATTTCTCAAACTTTGTCACTGTTTTCCTAGCGAACATCTTTAAGTCACTCAATATAAAAATAACTCTTACAACTGGTCACCAAGTTGTGAAATTCTTCTTAACTATCTCCAGTAGCTGTCTCATCTCTATTTCCATGCTGGACACTCCAGTTGCGGCCTTCATCACTTCACATCTTACGTATTACAAACCACCAATTCCTGTTTCCCAAATGTTTTCTCCATCCAAGCTCTACATACCCTATCATTTCCATGTTTAAACTTTAATTGAAATGCCTTTTTCTTTAGGTTGAAACTTAAACCTGTCTATAAAAAGTTGCAGTCTTTCTTTGACAGACCTTTCACCCCTGCCCTATGCAAACTTCCATTCAAGCCAACATGTCTCTGATCATTGCTCTTAAAACGAACATACTCTACCCAAGCTCATTTCTTGTCTTTGAACCCATCATCCCTCCTCTTTCTCCATTCTTCTTCCTTTTTTTTCTTTCTTTCAGTCTTATCCATCTTAACTTAGAATGGCTTCTCTATAAAGGCTTCTCTGAGGATTTCAGCTCATACCTCGTCCTTCCCCCACCTTGTCGCTCCTCACTATTTCACCGGGCTCTGCGCTGCCTTACCCGTGTACCCCCCCGGGGGGCCATGTGAGTTCCTTGGAGCCAGAATTGTGTCTGGCTGTTCCTGGAACACCTTGGCACACACACAGCTTCTGCATTAATGAATACGAATCTCACACTCAGCCACTTCTCCAGTCATAGGTAATCGATGTTTCATTCATTCCACTTGTTTTCCCTTTATATTTCTTACATCAACTACCACAGAGTGACCCCAATCCAGTCTTCATTTGTTAGCATCAGGCTTCACCTGTGCAAGTAGAGATGCGCTTCAGGAAATCTGGAATTACATCATGGAATTGGAGGAGCCCCCCAGAGGCCTGCAGAGCGCGACAGAGTGTGGGCTTTGTAACTCTCTGACCTCTCCTCTCCTCCCCTCCCCTCCCCTCTCTCAGGTCAGAGTGGCGGCTGTGCTTTTCCTCAAATATGCTAGCGAGGCTGCTGCCTCAGGGCTCTCACACTTGCCACGCCTTCTGCACAGGACATTCCTTGTGCAATATTCTAATGCCTTGTCCCTCGCCTCCTTCAGACCTTCGCTCAGATTTCTCCTTCCCACCTCCCTGTCTAAAGTCACAACAACCCACCCCCTCACTCCTCATCGTCCTTGCCTGCCTTAGTTTCCTCCTTGCCGTGCATCACCTTCCAGCCTACTATATGTATTGCTATTCTTATTCATTCTCTCTCTCCTACTCAACTCTGAACTCCACGAGGGCAGGGAATTTTGTCTGATTTTTTCTGTGTCTCTAGTGTCCAGGTAGGTGTTGAATAAATTGTTAGCTTTTCAAAATGAAAAAGGGAAATGAAGAGAAGAGGTTTGTAAACAATTGTTAGTAAGTTTCCTTGCCTTTTTTGGAAAGTCTTTCCAAAGAGGGAAATAGCATACTTTTTCTGCTTTTCCCTTGAATTCAGGGACAATGTGGATTTTCAACTATTTGCAGGAAAATAAAAATTAGATTGATTAACTAAGTGCATGATATTTTGCTTTAAAAATTTTTTTTAATGTCCATTATGAGGGAGAGTTCAGAGCGGCTGTAAGAGGAGCTTACAAAGAAAAGCCAGGAGAACTAACGTCACCCTGCTTTGCAGGTGGCACTTTGGGCTCTAGCCAGTGTGGGCAGGCTGGCCTCGCCCTCCTTCCCTGGGGATGGCACGGACCTGCAGGTCACTCTGCTGCTCCAGGTTTGCCTTCCAAATTAAGAAAAAAATCCACTCATGGTGTAATGATCTAGTCCAAATAGGAGGAGAGTGTATAGTTTGTTGTAAATGTAGTAAATTGTTAGAGGACACAGACTGTCCCCAATGTGATACATGAAGAGAGCTGCAGGTTAATATAAGTCCAGGCAGCAATGGCCTCTCCTGCTCCCAGAACTACGGTCCACTTGACAACCTTTGCTTCTTTACAGTTGGGAATGCTATCCAGTAGTCATTGTTTTATTAAATAATTTTTTCTAGTCATAACAGTGAGAATTCTCTGTTCATAAAACTGAAAACCACAGAAAAACACAATTGCAAAACCTTTCATCTCACTACCCACAGATATTTGCTATTAATATTTTGGTGCCTGCCCTTTCAATAATTTAATGTTAAGCTTGAGATTCTTTCATCATAATTTTAATCTCCATCATCCTATTAATATATTTGAGTTTAGACAAAAATAGGACTTCAGTAATATGTTTGTATCACAGGTGCTATAACAACTTAAAACAGTGACACATAAGGCATTTTTAATCATTTTACCAAAAGGAATTAGTATTTAAATAGCTGGAATAACATAGCTTTTCTGAAACTTGTGTGAGAAATAACGAGCATTCTCAGAGAGATTTCATAGTAATTTAGGATGTAATATAATAACTTCTGAAGCATTTGTTGAGGATTATTTTGAGTTAAGACTGAGTTAAGGATTACTTTGCTTATAAACTTTCGGTATTGCCTCACAAGTCCTTAAAGGATCCTTCTTATTTAGCAGGGTTTAAAAAAATATATACGATTTTGAACAAAAAAAAATTGAATCCTTAAAAGAATCTTTAGACCTAACTTTTAATAAAATTGCCTAATTGCATAATCTGGAATGCAGAAGACGATGTGACATCCATTATTAAGATGAAGTAACCACAGTAACCACAATTGTAGATTGGCTGAAGAAAACAAAATGAATAACATGGAAAAGTACTAGAAGTTTATTCTGGAGAGGCCTGTTCGCAAGCACAGAATTAACTGAAATATATGGAGAGAGAAAACTTCCTTCCTCTCATGGTCCACATATCCTCAAGGCATGGGGGTGGGTAGAGAACGATAGGAAAGACATGAGATTAGGGTTAAGTAAAGAAACATCGGTAAAACTCACCCTAGGGTTAACCACAGCTGTTAGATCAATGGAAATATAAAACAGCTATTGCAGGCCACTTCTGACCTCAGTCTTGAAAGTATCAGCAGTCCTTTCATGTGAGCTATCAATTTTTATTCTCTATTTCAACCAAGACCTACAAATAGTAACTGCTCATCTATATTTGATGATGCTCTGAAATTGACAGGCTGCCTACGTCCCACTTGATTTTGCATGTGAAAGAGGGGGGCCAGTTTTCTCCCTGGTAACCAGCAATTCTTTTCGTCTGTGCTACCAATAGATTGATTACTTTAATCGATCACTGGTCTTCCTTGGAACTTGTTTCCTACCATTTGTTTCCAAACCTTTGTGCATGGAAATTGGTGAGGGCTGTTGGATCCCTTCTTGTCATCACTTAGGACTGAATAGTCATGGGTGGTGGAGGCTGTGGTACCCAAGCAATCTTCACTGTCTTCATTGCTATCCACTGTTTTCTTTACAGAGTCCTGAGGTTTAGAAACGAAGCTGTATGATTCAAATGATTGATTTGGGGCATAATACTTTTTTTTTTTTTTAACATCTATATTTATTTATTATTTTTTTAGGGGGGTACACCAAGTTCAATCTGGGGCATAATACTTCATTGCTCTCACACTGCATTTTCCTAACATCGTAGTAAAGCAATAATTGTATTCTTTTCATTTCATTCCTAACGGTACTATGGTGGACAGAGAGGTGGCTTTTGTATTTTTTTTGTTCTGAGAAACAGATAAGCAGGGTGATTATAAAATAGCCGGGAGAGATTGTCCATTGTTCCTAGGTATTTGTGTTAACCCACAGCTGGAGCAGAAATCTTCAATACAGCTTATAGGATTGCCTATCATTTGAAGAAATTATGAATCATTAGCTATTCAGAGTTCTCTTGTGCAGAAGGCGGGATTTGGGTTCTCTGAAAAGGTTTAACTTTTGTTTATTTTTTATTTATTGGCTGCACTGAGTCTTCATTGCCGCACGTGGGCTTTCTGTAGTTGTAGAGAACGGGAGCTACTGTTCGTGACGGTGCACGGGCTTCTCATTGTGGTGGCTTCTCTTGTTGTAGAGCATGGGCTCTAGGCATGCAGGCTTCAGTAGTTGTGGTGCATGGGTTCAGTAGTTGTGGTGCTCGGGCTTAGTTGCTCCACAGCATGTGGGATCTTCCCAGATCAGAGCTCGAATCTGTGTCCCCTGCATTGGCAGGCAGATTCTTAACCACTGTGCCACCAGGGAAGCCCAAAAGGTTTAACTTTAAATTGGACTTTATACTAGCTTGGTCCCAAAAAAAAAAAAGAATCAAAAGGGTCCAGGACCAGGTTACAGAGATCAAGAAAGAAGGGCTGAGGAAGAAAAATCAGATTTCTGCCTTTAAAAAGAATATGATTAAAACTCTAGAATGTTTCCAATTTTGAACGGACAGTGTGGTCCAGGAGGTTGCATCTTAACTTCTCAAGACATTCTTGCCACCTCTTACATTTTTTGCTGAGAGCAAACACATCTTTTTTCACACCTAGCAATGAGGGAATCGCACTTGAGTGTTCTCTAATCTGCTGATTGACACCTCTTGGATGTAAACATATGAAATTTCCTGCACTCCTTAAGAATGTATCCCTAAATGCATAGAGGAGAACTAGGTTAAACTTTGAAGTCATTAAAAGTGAAAGCAAAGGCACATTTTCCTGCCTTGCATATTTCTTAAACTGGTAATATCTATTTTCTTCCATCTTTGCCTGACCTGTGAATTTTTTATTAACCTTCTTTCTGCTGTCCCTTTAGCATACATTCTATAATTCTTCCTTCACATTTACACGCACAAGCTAAGACTACAAATGGAATTGGATCTGAAGTTGGTTCTAAAGAAGAAAAGTCAGGGAATTCCATGGTGGTCCAATGGTTAGGACTCAGTGCTACCACTGCAGGGGGCCCGGGTTCAATCCCTGGCCAGGGAAGTAAGGTCCTGCAAGCCACGTGGCACGGCCAAAAATAAAAGAAGGAAAGTCAGATTTACTTCGGTGTTTCCAAAAGGCTGCCTTCTGTGGCCCCGGGAGGAAGGAACTTGTTCTCCTGCATCTCTAGCTCCAGCACAAAATGATTCACAATTATGTCTCAAGTATACATGTGGGTATGGATGGTGACTGGAAGGATAAGACATGTTATAAGCAATGAGTGGTACCCTTATGTGCGGAATGCTACTGGTGATGGGCACAAGAGGTCTGGTGGACAGAAATATGAATGGAGGGTGCTTCGCTTCTACTTCTGTTCCTACTGTCCAAAGGTTCCAATGTAGATAAACGATCAACAGTCAATCTTGCTGCTCAAAAGGAGCCCACAGCGAAAATATCACCCTGCTCCAAACACAGTCTACACCCCCCCTCCACCTCAACACACAAGATTCAGCAATGTTATGTGGAATTAAGGAAAAAAGGATAAGAGAATTTTGGTCTTTGCTCTTGTAATGCTGACCCCAATGATAGATACGTTCACTGGGTGTTCATCGGGTACCTGGCACTGTGCTAAACTCATATTGTCTCATCTAACTTGTACAGCTGCCTTGAGGTATATGCTTTCTCGTTTTACAAATGAGAAAACCAAGGCCCAGAGAGGGTTAAGTAATTTGCCCACATTTAACTCTAGTCAGTAAACCTAAAGCCTATTGTATTTTGCAAAGAACATCGTTGCAACATAGGAACCTATTGCCCCCTGGGTACCTACGTTACTGCTCCCTTCCTCCTCCTCCTTGTATTCATTACCGTGGCTGTGCTCATCATGCAGCCCAAGGCACTATACTTCTAACATCTATGACTTGCTGTCTTGATGCAACGATAACACATCAGAACAATGAGCAGCTTTTTTTTAAAGTTAATTAATTATTTTATTTATTTATGGCTGCGTTTGGGTCTTCGTTGCTGCATGTGGGTCTTCTCTACTTGCGGCGAATAGGGACTACTCTTCCTTGCAGTGCGCAGGCTTCTCATTGCGGTGGTTTCTCTTGTTGCAGAGCACAGGCGCTAGGTGCATGGGCTTCAGTAGTTGTGGCTTTCGGGCTTTAGAGTGCAGGCTCAGTAGTTGTGGCGCACGGGCTTAGTTGCTCCACAGCATGTGGGATCTTCCCGGACCAGAACTCAAACCTGTGTCCCCTGCATTGGCAGGTGGATTCTGAACCACTGCACCACCAGGGAGGTCCCATGAGCAGCTTTGAGGAGAAGAAAAGTTGGCCCAGCTGATGAAAAGTTCTCCTTGGGCAAGCATCTCATAATCCACAATGTTAGCAGCTACTGTCCTGACCTTCTGCCTGCATCTCAAAAAAA
Source organism: Hippopotamus amphibius kiboko (assembly GCF_030028045.1). Classification (NCBI taxonomy): domain Eukaryota; kingdom Metazoa; phylum Chordata; class Mammalia; order Artiodactyla; family Hippopotamidae; genus Hippopotamus; species Hippopotamus amphibius. Next base: position 84,518,959 of record NC_080198.1, read on the forward strand.
AAAAAAAAAGGCATAAGATCTATTAGGAGTGAATTCCAATTATTTAGAAATGTAGAAATGCAATATTGTTCATTTGTGAGACTGCCGGTGGAAATGGATGCCTGGTGTGTAGACAGCCTTGTGTAGTTTTATTCAGCCAGATGCATGTTTTCATATACCAACCAATGTGTCTATATTTCTTCATGAGGAGAAGACTGAACTATTCATTTTGTCTTTTTTAAGCATTTATCCTAATTAAATATATGGTTATCGCTTGAAATATTTATCAAAGTAACATCTGCTAGAAAGGGAAAAAATTGAATAACCCAAGTAAAGAAGATCTTACTGTTTTTAGAGGAAAAAGAAATCTGTTGCAAAGGTTCTGGTTATGTTAAATTGTAGAGTCTCTTCATTAAAACACCAATATACCCAAGTAAATCCTCATGCTTTCACTTGCTCTTCTGCACTCAGCATTTGGATAGAGTGTAATACTTGTTCTCATTTTGCTTCCCATAAAATATACAAGCCATGACACCCTGTTGTTGGCTTTGCTGAAAACAAACTCTGAACTTAGTTCCACTGCGCCCTTTGAGGAGGAATGTCTAAAGGGTATGGAAGCTTCGGCACCACTGCCTCTTGTTTTCTTGGAACTTCTGGCCAAAACCCTGTGAAATGTTTTATAAATCCTAAATAGACTTATAATTTAAAACACTCTTCAAAAATCAATAAAACCATGTGTTTTTAATCTTTATACAAAAAAGGAAAGACAGAACCAAAGTGACTAATTCTTAAGGACAAAATGAGCAGTCTTTCGACAAAATGAATGCAGTAGAAATCACTTTGATTAGAAGTATTTTGTACCAAAAGCCAACCAGAAAATAGGAGCTATTTTTAAAAATTAACTTCTCCTTTATCCCATCATAAGTTTTAAATTATTGGCTTTTTTTCTTTTTTTTTTTTAAGAACTTTTATTGAGATAGTTAACATACAATAAACTGCATATATTTAGAGTGTACAATTTGATTTTTTTTTCTTATTAGTAATGTATATATGGCAGTCCCAATCTCCCAGTTCATTCCCCCCCAACCCTCCCCGCTTTCCCCATTTGGTGTCCATATGTTTGTTCTCTACATCTGTGTCTCTATTTCTGCCCTGCAAACTGGTTGATTTGTACCATTTTTCTATATTCCGCATATATGTGTTAATACATGATATTTGTTTTTCTCTTTCTAACTCACTTCACTCTGTATGACAGTCTCCAGGTCCATCCATGTCTCTACAAATGTCCCAGTTTCATTGCTTTTTACAGCTGAGTAATATTCCATTGTATATATGTACCACATCTTTATCCATTCATCTGTCGGTGGACAGTTAGGTTGCTTCCATGTCCTGGCTATTGTAAATAGTGTTGCTATGAACATTGGAGTGCATGTGTCTTTTTGAATTATGGTGTTCTCTGGGTGTATGCCCAGCAGTGGGATTGCTGGGTCATATGGTAACTCTATTTTTAGTTTTGCAAGGAACCTCCATATTGTTCTCCACAGTGGCTGTATCAGTTGAGATTCCCACCAACAGTGCAAGAGGGTTCCCTTTTCTCCACACCCTCTTCCAGCATTTACTGTTTGTAGATTTTCTGATGATGCCCATTCTAACCGGTATCAGGTGATACCTCATTGTAGTTTGTTTTTTTTTTTAAGCTCTTTATTGGAATATAATTGCTTTACACTTTTTAACCAGCTTTTGAGGTACATGAAAGTGAATCAGCTGTATTTATACATATATCCCTATATCCCCTCCCTCCCTCATTGTAGTTTTGATTTGCATTTCTCTAATAGTGATGTTGAGCAGCTTTTCATGTGCCTCAGCCATCCGTATGTCTTCTTTGGAGAAATGCCTGTTTAGGTCTTCTGCCCATTTTTTGGTTGGGTTGTTTGTTTTTTTGATATGGAGCTGGATGAACTGTTTATATATTTTGGAGATGAATCCTTTGTTGATTCGTTTGCAAATATTTTCTCCCATTCTGAGGGTTGTCTTTTTGTCTTGCTTATAGTTTCCTTTGCTGTGCAGAAGCTTTGAAGTTTCATTAGGTCCCACTTATTTATTTTTGTTTTTATTTCCATTACTCTAGGGGGTGGATCAGAAAAGATCTCGCTGTGATTTATGTCGAAGAGTGTTCTTCCTACGTTTTCCTCTAGGAGTTTTATTGTGTCTGGCCTTACATTTAGGTCTTGAATCCATTTTGAGTTTATTTTTGTGTATGATGTTAGGGAGTATTCTAATTTCATTCTTTTCCATGTAGCTGTCCAGTTTTCCCAGCACCACTTATTGAAGAGGCTGCCTTTTCTCCATTGTATATCCTTGCCTCCTTTGTCGTAGATTAGTTGACCATAGTTTATCTCTGGGCTTTCTATCCTGTTCCATTGATCTACATTTCTGTTTTTGTGCCAGTACCATACTGTCTTGATCACTGTAGCCTTGTAGTATAGCCTGAAGTCAGGAAGCCTGATTCCACCAACTCCATCTTTCCTTCTCAAGATTGCTTTGGCTATTCGGGGTCTTTTGTGTTTCCATACAGATCGTAAAATTAAATTATTGTTTCTTAATGCAGTTTAAGTAACTACACAAACAAGGTAAGGGCAAGTATCTGCTGTGATGTTAATGACAGGTACACTAAGAAAGTCATTCAAGGATTACTGCAGAATTCGGGAGAGTGTCAGAGACAGCTGGGCTTGCAAACCTTCCAGAAGTCTTTTATTGTTTCCTGTATTGGATCAAGTCCAAAGCCAGAATAATTACCCTCTAGAACTGCCAAGTCTTCAGGCTGTTCAGATAACCCTGGTCTTGTAGTAGAAAAGAAATGTGAGCCAAGGTACAAGAATAGTGACTGAATTTTATAAAAAATATTTCTAAGGGAGCAGTTTTCTCAGAAGTGGTCCTTTTGCTTTGACTAATAGGATGCAAAGTAGAGAACCACCTGGACAAAAACACAGACAATAAAGAAGAGAGGAACTCAGACTCGTTATCCACTCCTAGGCTGCCCTAGTAATCCCAGAGCTAAGGAGTTCAACCAGGCTTCCTTGGCACTAATTCATGAAAGCCTTTGCTGGGGGAGGGGAACAGGAAGTTTGGGAAATGTTTATTGTTCTGAAAACTCTTTATTTTCCAAAATTTTAAAAAATTACCTTGATTTAAAGTAAACAGTTCCCCTCTGTGTAGAACAGAGAAGAAATGATAGGTTTTGCTCTAAATTTCCAAACCTAATAACCAGATCAGATGACATATGCCAGGTGCTCTATCTAAACTATCCTACTCATGCTCACAACAGAAAATACTGTCCTAGGGAGGTCACATTTTTTCAGATGGGATGAGTTCTTTGAATATTTCAATATGCTCAAATATTTCAGACCTTTCATAATTCAAAAGCATTTTCCCAGAGGAATAATTTCAAACACAACAAATAGATAGATATCTAATGGTAACATTTCATCATATCTTACTTTTGTTCCTTCATTTGAAAGTTCTTGGTTTCTGACTTGTTTCTCTGTGCTCTGCCCACCCCACCACCACTTAATGAATACTTGGATAGCATGTTCTAATTTACCAACGGTGACTGCTGAAGTAACAGCCCTGTAGTCGCCAGAATCACACTTAAGCTTCTGAGGTACCTAAACAAAAGTGGTTCAGAAGATAATAACCAAAGCTGTGAGTATTTCTGTTTCCCACTAATGTGGTGCTCCCACGGGCAACATTGTAAAAGTAGTTTAAATCAGTCGGGCCACCAGCTTTGAAATTGTGTGATTCTTGAGTGTATTTTCGATATAGGGAATTCATATTCCTTCAACTCTTACATATTAGGTACACCCTAATCAATATTGTATATACATCAGTACTTCACAGTGTCATGATCCAAATCTGTATAAAATGTAACTATGTCCCTATTTTGCAAAAGAAGGAACCGATGCTTAGAGTGATGAAGACATTTACCCGTGGACAGACAGCGTATAGGTGACAGGACCCCATTTAGTTGGTCTGACTCAAAAACCTGTGCTCTTTGCTCAATGCCATGCTGCTCACATAAACTGGGAAAATCAGAGATAAAGGTCCAAGATAGTTCAGATAGAGCACTAATTCCAGAAAGACTTTGTGAGTGGCTTATGTAAGAGGGGAATATGATTTTATGAGCCAGGGAAGGAGAAGAAACTACTGAGTTTCTCAAAATGTAACCACATGCATCAAAACATCTGGAATGTCTATTAAAAATTCCCATTTCTAGATCTTCCCCCAAAGCTATTAAATTGGAGCCTCTGGTGGTGGAGCTTAGAAATCTACATTTTTATTGACCTCCATGGTTTATGGTCATTAAAATTTCTGTGTAATTTCAGGATTATATGCCCCTGAGACATCAATCACCCTTTCCCCCACCCCCAAGTCCAGGAACACCCCCACCCACACACACACACATTAGCAGTAGAACAACTAAAGACCTTTAGGAGATGTTCTGCGGCTGAGAAGTCCAGTGCATGGTGAGCTGCTTTGCAGAGGTATCAGACTGTGACCCTGCCAACTCCATCATACTTGATCCTTACTCATGCATTTCATACTGTGCTTCTGACCTTTCTACAGACATTTCCTCCAGCACCATGGACTAGTCACTGGGTGCTTGCACCTGGGATAAAAGCAGTGTTCTGGTAACCTTTCACTCAGGGCATTACATCTCAATCGTCTTCCTGTTGAATCAGCTTCCTGGTCGGCCTAAAGGCATTTTGGCAGAGCCAGGGGAGGCAAAGCCAGCCCCACAGCCATGTCTCAGACCTCTGCGATGACTTCCCACAAGGGAAATGTCTCCATAATTCTGCCTTCTCCACCCCACCTCCCTCCACTCAACACGCACATATGATTTGCTAGATCTCGAGTTCCTGTTTCATTATCAGTCTGCATTTTTCTCTCTTGGCTGTCCCATCCCGACTCAGTGTTGTCTGAACCAGTTTTATGAAAAATGCTCATAGCCAGTCCTTTAACTCAGTAATTCCACTGCTGGGAATTTATCCCAAGCAAATAATGCCAAACGAGGAGAGGCTTCATGTATAAGGATGTTTATGGCAGCATTGTTGACACTTAAATTGGAAGCAATCTAGAGAGAAATGTAAAAAGAAGGGAGTGCAAGCATCCAGTGGAATAGTGATGCAGATATTAAATAGGGGGTTTGGGAGGACTGGGTAGCAACATGGAAAAATTGCTGATGATGAGTAAGGAATGTTCTAGGTAGGCTGCTCTACTTAGGTACTCTAAGCTCAACCATAATGGAAAGCGAGCAAGACTGGAAGGTAATAATAATTATGATCATTGTGTTATGTTGCTAGGATCATGACTAGTCTTTTCCTCTCTATTTCCTAAAGTATATATGCTGTAATTAAATTATTATTATTTTTTTTTAATAAAGCTCATCAAACTCTGCAATCAGGATGGCCTGATTACCTCCTATTCACGATGCTCAATATAGGGAATAACCTTTGACTTCAAGCTTCTCTGCTCAGGTGACATCTCTAATGGACCTCACAGCAGCCTCCTCACCCTCCCTCTGCAGCAGGGCTCAGTTGCACACCCCAGCTCTGACCACCAAAAGTCAAAATGTCCCAGGGCTCAGTTAGGGGCTCCCTTCTCTCTATTTCAGTTCTCTCCCTAAGTGATCTCATTGCATTCAGCCCATGTTTAAATATCAGAGGACTCTCAAATGAAGTGTCCAGCCCTGATCTCTTCCCTAAACCACAAACTTCCCTTCATCTAAAGGCTACTTCACCTTCACTTGGATATGCATATGATAGGCATCTCATATCTAATATATCTAAACAGAGCTCTGGATTTCCTCCTACCCACTCCCAACTATGACAGTTAATTAACTAACATGCAAATAAATTAAGTCAATTCCTCTCTGTCTCAGTACCTGACATCATTATCCACCCTTATTCACCAGGCCAGAAATCTTAGTCTTCTTCCTTGCTATTTGGCACCACCCACAGTGTTTCAGGGTGTCCTATCAGGTACACAGATTTGTCTGCTTCTTTCTGTTCATGTCTGCCGTGACCACATACCAGCCACCATCATCTTTCATTTGGAAATGAGAGATATAATAGCTGTTGAAATGTTCTCCCTGGGGGATTTCTTGTATAATGATGAATCACTGTCTTTTAATATTGTTCACAATTATACATTAGTCTTAATTACATTAACTATTAATGTTATGTTAATTAGTGTACCGTCTCTGACTGTATTATAGTCCATTCTTCACACAGCAGTCTGAGTTATCATTAAAAACATAAATCACATCATGTCACTCCCCTGCTTAAATACCACCAATGCCTACGCAGTGCGGTTAGAATAAAATAAATTTTATGGTTTTTATTATTCATTCTTAATATTACTATTACTGTAACCATATAAAATCCTCAAAGGCCCTCCAAGTGCTGGTCCCTACCCACCTGTTGAACTGCATTTCCCCCAGCCTCTGCTGCCGCCAGCCTCCCTGGCCTCATACCGCAAGCGCACTCAGCTCACTCCCACTTTGCCATCGTGTGTCCCTCTGCCTGCTGTGTTCTTCTCCAGGTCGTGGCCAGACTGCCTCCTTTTCATTAGCTCACGTCACCTCCTCTGAGAGGCCTTCTCTGAGCTCAGCAGATGGTCTTCCTGTCCCCCATCCTTAATCATTATCACCTCACCCAACTTTATTATTATAATGGCACTTGCCACTATCGGAAATCTTTCAGCTGTTTTTTATGTATTTGTTATCTGCACGCCGCCCCGCCCCCAACAGAATAGAGGCTGTGACACTAGGTTCCTTGTCTTTTTCTCTGTTTTAATCCTTTGAACCTAAAAAGAACTTGTACCTAAAAAGAATTTAGTATATAGTAGGCATAAAACAAGGTTTTGGAGTTTTTTTTGTTTTGTTTTTTGGTTTGTGGGGGTTTTTTGTTGTGTTGTTTTTTGTAAGCCTTTTTATTTGTGGTATATCATATATACAGAAAAATGTAAATGTAGAACTCAAGTTTTTTTTTTAACAACGTGAACTCACTTGTGTAATACCCACCCGGATCAAGATATAAAATACTACCAGTACCTCGGAAGCATCTCTCTGTGCCCCTTCCCAAGTATATTGCCCCAAAAGTAACTACTACTCTGATTTCTATCATCAGATTAATTTTGCCTGTATTTGAACTTCACATGAACAGAATCACGCAGTATATACCCTTGTGTGTCTGGAATCTTTCATTATCCTTGTGAAAAGCGTGTGTTTTACATGTAGCAGTACTGTATGGTACTTTATTCATTTTATTTTACTCTACTGTAGGTAGACACTTGGGTTGTTTTACCATGGAGAAATTACAAATGATGCTGCTGTGAACATTTGTATACCTGTCCTTTAGTGTGTACTATGTTGGCATTTCTGTTGCGTTTTTACCTAAAAGAGGAATTGCTTAGTCAGAAGGTTTGGCTTTAGTAAATTCTGCCAGTTTTCCAAAGAGTTTGTACCAATTTAAGTTTTCACCAAAAGCATGTGAAAATTCCAGTTGCTCCCCATCCTCACCAACCATTGATAGTGTCCATTTCTCTTAGCTTTAGCAATGCTGATGGGTAACTTAGTCATTGCTTCTTTTAAAATAAATCAGCTGCCTGGATGGATTAAATCTCTGCGAACATCTTTTTTTTTTCCTACTGCTGTTGTGTGTTTGTCAGCGAATCATAGGAACACTCACACTGTGAGGAATAAAAAGGTAGCTGTAGCTAGAATAGAAGAACTTTTTTAAATGAATAAACCCAGGTAGAAACAATCTGATAAAATTAAAATTTTCTAAAAGGATATCTGTGCTCTGCTTTTGCTCACATTGGTGCCAGATTCTTGTCTCAGAATTCAAGTAAGGTTTTCAAGTTCTACTAAAACTTTTCCAAAGTTATATTAAAACTTCTGTAAATTCTACAGCCAATGTGTGGGTGATTTTTGACTCACCCTCGTACGTGTAACAATACCAAGGGGTTCCTTAATTTGAAGTTTCTGTGGAGCAGCTAAGGGGGTTTGTGGATAATGGTTGAGTTCATTACGATTCTATATTTATACATCCTATCATATCTAGTTATATACAGTAAATTATAGAGAATCGTTCTGATTTCATCCTCATCCTCTCATGCTTCATAGCATTCGTGCCCCAAGACGTTGGTACTGATGTTTCTCTCTTTCCTTCAGCCACTCATCACTAATTCTTCATCTTCACTGATAAAGGGATTCGATTCAGAGCTTCAAGTGCTGAGTCATTATCAGGCAATTCCTTCTACTCCGTTTGGTGTTTATATTGACGGTGACCGTGTGATATTGGAGCTCAGTTTTATATTCTGCTCGTTCTAGATTACTATCTCTATGCTGTAATACTTCCATGCAGCACCACTATGCCTGTAATAATATTGATCAAGTTGGGTTTCATTCTGTCATCTCTTCATTGTTGGAAACTTTGATTTGTTTCTGGAAGTCATTTTACTGTTTTTATCAAAGTCACATGTTGCCTACGTTTGGACTTTTTTATTTGTCTTTGGTTACAGTATTTTAAATCATTAACTGGAAAATCCATCTAATTGGTGATTTGCCCAAGGTATAGGAGTTTGAACTGGGAGATGGATTTGGTACTCTTGATTTAGGTAACATTTTGGTTAGGTAACATTTTTCCCAGAATAACAAATTTTCCTGATATACTATCTGTCTCTCCACTTTAAAATGTAAGCTCCAAGAAACTTGAGACCTATCTATTGAGTTTCCTGTTGTATGCCCGGTACCTAATGTCTTCCTAAACTTCTAAACTTCTCCAGGCCCTAAAATTTCAGGACTCTCCTTCACCCAAAATAGCACCTGAAACATATATAACACTCAAGAATCTGTAGAGTTTTAAACTCAGAGTTTTGGTGGCCTGTGGGTTATGGGAAAGGAAAGGAGTCAGGACAAGGGAGAAGGCCAGAAAGGGAGGTTGGAAATGCCAAACACAAACCAACTGCCTCCCACTTGTGTTCTAGGCTCTATCTTTTCTTTTCCCTTCTCAAACATCAGATGGAAACTGGCCTCTTCTCCAGAAGAGAAAAAAGCCCTAGAACCTCAGGGCGCCATCTTCTTTGCTGGGATGGCTGGGAAGTCAGGGGCAGAGGTGGAGAGAATTACCCTTGTTCCTCAGGCTCACATTTGATAAGGAAGTGAGAAGACAGTGTCCCCTGAGGAAACAGAGGTCTGGAGAGTTCAACTGTGCATGATGAAGCCATTCAGAAAGTTCAATAGCCTGGTGATCTGTGACACAAGAGAAAGCAAAGTCCCCTAACTTTTGGAAAGCTTTGTTTTTATTACCCAATCCTACTTTTAATCATAACTACCATAGCATACAAATACCCATTGAGTTCCTATTATTCATAGGGCCCAGGGTAACTCACAGACCGAAACCACTTCCAGCCTTAGGTCCTAAAGACTTTTAAGATAATTTGTGAAAGCACACTTAATGATAGTTTAAACTTTTCCTGCCTTGAACGTTGAAAAAAAAAATTCCTCTGTGTGTGGGAAGCAAGAGGATTAGGACTGATGGAATGCCAAACCAGTCCCGGTGCAAAGTGTACCAAGTATCAGCTTCCATGTGGTATGAAACATACGAGATGGAGGTATTTCCATTCATTTGTGGTCCCAACCAAGTGCTTGCCTGGGCTTGGAATTTTTTCCAGTATTACAACAAGAAATCAGAGCTTTAATGCTGTCTGTATTTTTATGGTTGACGTTGTTGTTGTTTTCAATTGTTAATCTGTTAATAGTCAGATATGGTTTCTTATCTAAGAGACAAATACCAGGATGAGTCAAAAATGATCCACACTCCTGTTCTATTAAACCTTCTGTTGGCTGCACAGTCTTATCAGCACTTTCTGTTCAAGGCTACTGTCTCCCCAGTCACTGCTGTGCAGGTGTGAACATGTTACATCAGTGCATTTGTAACTGTGGTGCGAACAAACATGGATGTAGGATAGATTCTACAACCAGAGTGTGGATAATTTTTGACTCACTCTCGTATATACTTAGATGTCTTCTTTTTTGGAGAAGTTTTTGGAGTTTTATTTTTATTTATTTATTTTTTAAGAACTTTTATTGAGGTGTAATTGACATAGAATAAACTGCATATATTTAAAGTGTACAATTTGATATTTTTTTCTTATTAGTAATGTATATATGGTAATCCCAATCTCCCAATTCATCCCACCCCCTTCCCTCCCGCCCCAACTTTCCCCTCTTGGTGTCCATATGTTTGTTCTCTACATCTGTGTCTCTATTTCTGCCTTGCAAACCAGTTCATCTGTACCATTTTTCTAGACTCCACATATACGCATTAATATACAATATTTGTTTTTTTCTTTCTGACTTCCTTCACTCTGTATGACAGTCTCTAGGTCCATCCACGTCTCTACAAATGCCCCAATTTCGTTCCTTTTTACGGCTGAGTAGTATTCCATTGTATACATGTACCACATCCTCTTTATCCATTCATCTGTCGATGGACATTTAGGTTGCTTCCATGATCTGGCTATTGTAAATAGTGTTGCTATGAACATTGGGGTGCATGTGTCTTTTTGAATTATGGTGTTCTCTGGGTATATGGTTAGTAGTGGGATTGCTGGGTCATATGGCAATTCCATTTTTAGCTTTTTAAAGAGCATCCATACTGTTTTCCATAGTGGCTGTATCAATTTACATTCCCACCAACAATGCAAGAGGGTTCTCTCTTCTCCACACCCTCTCCAGCATTTATTGTTTGTAGATTTTCTAATGATGCCCATTCTAATCGGTGCGAGGTGACACAGATGTCTTCTTGAAAGTTAACCAGAATATTATCATTCAACTCTAACAGATTGACCTTAAAATTTTTTGTGTTTGAGGAAGAAAGAAATGCACCAAAATTAGCAGATCAGTAGGAGAGTATAAGCATGTTCCTAGCTCTTACAAATTCATAGAACATGGTTACTATGTGTTTGCCTCAACAGACCTTAGAGAGATTATAAATGAAAATGATGTATGCAGGAAGAAGAGAAGTAGGTGAGGGAGATTAAGAGGTACAAACGTCCAGCTGCAAAATAAATGAGTCAGCGGGATGAAACGTGCAGTGCAGGGAAAATGGTCAATAATTAGGTAATATCTTTGGTAACTAGACTTGTTGGGTTGATCATTTTGAAATGCAGAAATACTGAATCATTATGTTGTGTAACAAGAACTAACACAATGTTGTAGGTCAATTATACTTCAAAAATGAACTCCCAGAAAAAGAGATCAGATTTGTGGTCACCAGAGGTGGGGGTGGGAGGGGGGATTAGACGAAGGTGGTCCAAAGATACAAACTTCCAGTTATAAGATAAATAAGTACTAGGGATGTAACGTACAAAGTGATATATATAATTAACACTGCTGTGTGTTATATATGAACATTGTTAAGAGAGTAAATCCTAAGAGTGCTCCTCACAAGGAAAAAAAAAATTGTTTTCTATTTCTTTAATTTGATATCTGTATAAGATGGTGAATGTTCACGAAACTTGACTGTGGTCATCTCATGATGTAGATAAGTCAAGTCATCATGTTGTACACTTTAAACTTCAACAGTGCTGTACGCCAATTATATCTCAATAAAATTAGAAGAAAAAAATGATGTCAGGAAAAGATTTGTTGATGAGAGACTGTGGTGTTATCAATAACAATGTTTGACTGTTGGCTAGTGAGTAATTTTAATATCCATCAGCTTATGTGATCCTCATGACACCTTGTGATGTAGACAGAATATCAGACGATGCCATTTCCATTTTACAAAGGAAGTGAAAAGATTTATGGGACATTCCCTAAAGGACTCAGTACTTGGAGGACTCTGTCTGTGGGACACTAACTCTGTCAGATTTTCTTTGTCTAACACCAGGGTTACTCCCTGATAATACCGTAATACCTTAAACTTCTAGAGGATGCCTTAGTTACTAGAAATATTTTCATATATATTATCTCAATGTATATTATATTTTATTATTGATTAGCATTTTGTTAAGTCCTTCCTACACAAATAGTCTTACTGAGGGATGTGCATGTCTTGTTTAATTGGGTGAAGACAGATGAAATTTTGTATATAAAACTTTTCATAGGCATGATAATTAAAAGTAGTTGTTTTGGTCATCTCCACTTTTGCTGCTAGTAGGTAACAGACTTGTCTCCACTCAAAAATCTGAATTAATAGGAAAAATGAAAACAGACAGTAAGCAAGCCAAGGGTCTATAGAAGAGTTAAGGAACAGAGTGGATTTTTCTTCTTTCATTAGACCTGGTATACTCAAATATATCAAACTGTGCTTGTCCATGCTACGATTTTTGTTGTCAAAATTATTTTGTGATGAAATTGGGGCCACGAGTTCCTGTGGCCTCGTTGTACAGGACAATGGGAGGCTTGACTTTGGCCTTTGAGGTACAGGAGAGGGAAAACTTTCAGGCTTCCTTGGAGCCATGGGAAGTTCTTGAAATGGAAATGAGAGGATTCCCACAGCAGACTCTTTGGATAGTCACAAAGGTCAGAGTAGCCATGTCAACATATTGACATTTTTAAGAAAGGAGGTTCAGAATTGGCCACCAGTTCAGAGATTGTAAATGCTGCTTAGGATTTGTGGCTGGGGTTTCTTTTGGAGGAGCTGGTGAGCTCTGCAGTATTAGTCACTGCCAACCACTGCCAGTGTGACACTTTTGAAGAGTGACCCATCTGGGCACCATTTATAAGTACCTTACAGTTGAGGAGGTTGAGTTTCACCTGGAAGATAAATTCCCAGCAATTCCTTGGAATATCACTACAAAGAATTTTCACAGCTGTCACTTTTTAACCTGCGGGCTCAATGTTTTGAGATCACTGGTTAGCTGCTAAGATGTATGCTCTCTAGTAAGTCAGTAGCTATCATTGAAGGACTCAGTCAACATCTGTCTGTCTGTCTGTCCATCCCTCTAGTTTCATGATGGTGGCGATGAATTGATCTATGGGAGAACTACTGTATTTCTGATGCAAAAGACCCAAAGATGGGGAGGCTGGGTCTTCCGTTATCACATTATAAAGTTGCCAAAGAGCTCACCGGGTGTTTCAGGCCATGTGATCCTTTGAAAAATCTCCCAGAAATTTCCCTGGAGATTGGTATATCCCTATCTTTTAAAAAAAATATATTAACACAAGATATGATTTAGAAAGGAATATCTTTTCCTCTCCTACTATCTCTTTTCAGTGGTGTTTGATCTCTTAAACTCTTTTTAATAGGACTAAGGTATGGCACAGGGCCTATTACCTGGTAGGCACTTAAATATTTATGAAATGAGTATTGTTTAAATTTACTTTCTTTGGTATGTCTTGTGATTGTAGTTATTCAATTACGGTGAACAACGATGAAAATTTGAGAAAAAAAATAAGTCAGTAAGCTGCTTTAAAAGATTAAAAATTTATCTAATGGATTTTTAGATTAACAGCCCAAAGAAAGGAATGGGCATATAAAGAGCAGAGACTTATGACTTATGTTTCCTCCCTTTCTTATACTTATAATGTGATCTCACAGAAGTTTAGGGCTCAAATCCTAAAGGACATTCCTAGTCCCCAAATTTAAGGATGTGGAAAACTGAGGGTCATAGTGACTTTTTCTCCTCCCTCCCTCCCTTCTCTCCTTTTTTATTTTGTTTCAGTTTTGGGGTTGGGTTGGGGGAGAGACTGTTTATACAGATAATGTTATATACCATCATTCAAGTACTCTCCCAATGAAATTTTCATTAATCATCCCTCAGAAAAAAAAAAAGTTTGGTTTCCTCTTGCAGCTGTGAAACCTAGTTAAAACTGTGCAATGGAGTTAATACGTGAATGCTATTAGTCTTGGCACTGGAGTTACAGCTGTCCTAGTAATCTGGGAATATTCCAAAAGAGGCTGAGTTTTCTCAAAGGAACAAAGTTTTCTAGAAACAAGATGTTTAACCACTTTTGTGGTTCTGGTGAGTGTTTGGCTTCAACATTAATCTCTACTATGCCCACATTTATTTTCAGGTTCTTTTTAGTTCATATAAGTCTCTTACTTTAATTTTCTGCCATACTTAATTGGGGTCACTAATGGTAAGACGTTATCTCTTTGTTCCCATTGTGAAAGTCCAGAAACTAGCACATTGTTCTTTCCATATGTAGGTGACAGCCAATAAGCCTTAGTCATGGGCAAGTCTCCACTTGCTCAGGAATGAATTGGAGGGCATCCCATCAGTGGTTGAACTCAGGGAGAAGAGTTCTCATCTAGAACAGCAGTGATGCAGAGATAGGCAACTTTCTTCATCAGTTACCTGGGCAGCTTCGTCCACAGGTTCATGGAGTGGGGGGTGGAAGGCAGCCCGGAGGGTGAAGTCTCCAGGGTGTCCGTAACCCAACGCCAGGACTCATAGGTGCTTCCACATCTAAGATGCTGAGGAAGTTGGTTTGAGATGGGTTCTAGGCATTAGAATTGTTTTAGCATGCATCTTGGTGATTGTAATATCCAGTCAGGTTGAGAACCACTATCCTAAATGAAAGCCTACCAAGGAGTTCAGGGTCAGTGCTGGGTAAAGGGCAAAGCACTGGAGCTGTAGTCAGAAGATTCTGCTGCTTAGTAACTGTGTAACCTTGAGCCAGTCCCCTGCCTTCTCCATGCCTATTTCGCTTTGTCTATATAACCAGGATAGTGGTGCCCCATGAAGTTGTGAAAATCAAATTTCATATGTAGGAGCTCAATAAAGTCCTTGAAATGTGAAATAGCATGCCACCATCTAGTTAAGTACTTGTCAGCCAGCATTGAAGCTGGCAATATGTGGTCTGAGAGTCAGGACAAAATAGCAGTGGCCACCTTCCACTCTAGCCCTGATGGCGGGGGGAGGCTACTAGTCTTGCCAAGGAGGTGAAATTCCTCTATCTCAGATTAAAACATGATAACACTAGCTCAAGTAACATAAAAGAAAATCCTGCCTGTTTTATGAAACTATGTACAATCAATCAAAATTCTAAATTAAAACTAAACTGTTGTATAGAGCCAGGTGTTCGATTTCTTTGGGGGAATTCTCATTGAGATCCATTATGGTCCCCGTTGTCTTTGTTCTTGTTATTATTTTTAAGCTTGCCACTCCTCCTTACTCTCCACTCTGCCAGGCTGGTTTATATCAAGTTAGTGTTGCAAACTTGACCCAATATTTCTTTGCCTTGTCAGATACCTGGAGTAAGTGTGTTATATCCAAGTCGCACACTCCAGAAGCAGGGACTATACCCTGCAGGATTCTTTAAGCAGCAATTCAGATCCTTAAGGCTGCTGCTGCTGCCGCCGCCGCCGCCGCCGCTGCTTCTCCTCCTCCCTCCTCCTCCTCCCTCCTCCTCTTCCCCCTCCTCCTCCTCCTTTTTTCATGCTTAGGTTTACAAGTTAAGGTAATAAACAGATATATCAGAAAATTCATCAATACCAAACCACCCTACCAAACGTTTAATAAGAACATCTGTTTCAGACTGAAGTTTTCTGACTTATCGAGGGGATTTGTTGTGGGTGGAGAGAGCAGTCATCGAGTACGTGCCCGCCTTCTGTCTGTCTGTCAGGGAACCACATTATCCACTAACATAGCTTCTTTCATGAAGTCTTTAGCTCTGATAGCCGCCACATGCAACATGTAGCATTTACTTAGTCTAGGAGTTAGTGAATATCAGATACTATTTAACAGTAGATACCATTACAAGAAATGCAGTGGGAGCTACTCCATGTTTCAGGGTTTAATGATACTTCTCCAGAGGCTTTCTCTATCCTCCCATTCCTATTCTAAACTAGGTTCCGCTTTTCTATTCAGCATTTACCATGTATCTCAGTTTCAGTTATTTCTGTTCTTTTCATGGTTGTTGTTGGCCGGCTAATTCCCCTGTGGACTAAAAGCTCCATCTAACATCTGATCTCTGAGAAGCAAGGAGTTATTGTCTAAGTAACATTCAGATCTTTAAGGTATCTTTTCTTTTTTTTGCTGAAATGTAGCTGATATACAACATTGTGTTCGTTTCAGGTGTACAGCATAGTGATTCCGTTTGGGGTTGTTTCCTTTTGTTTGCTTGCAGATTATATTCCATTATAGGTTATTATAAGATATTGGATATAATTCCTTATGCTGTATAGTAACCCCCTGTTGCTTATCTATTTTAGTGTATATTAGCTTGTATCTGTTAAACCTATACTCCTAATTTATCACTCCCCACCTCCCACTCCCCTTTGGTAACCATAAATTTGTTTTCTCTGTCTGTGGGTCTGTATCTGTTTTGTATATAGATTCATTTATATTATTTTTTAGATTCCACATAGAAGTAATATTATATCCCATTTGTCTTTCTCTGACATTTCACTAAGCATAATATTCTCTAGGTCCATCCATGTTGCTGCAAATGCCAGTATTGCATTCTTTTTTATGGCTAAGGAATACTCCGGAGTGTGTGTGTGTGTGTGTGTGTGTGTGTGTACCACATCTTCTTAAGCCAGTCATCTGTTGATGGACACTTGGGTTGCTCCCATGTCTTGGCTATTGTAAATAGCACCACTGTGAACATTGCTGTGCATGTATCTTTTCAAATTAGAGTCTTCATTTTTTCCGGATATATAACCAGGAGTGGAATTGCTGGATCATGTGGTATGTTCTACGTTTTTAATTTTTTAAGGAAACTCCATACTGTTTTTAAGGTATCATTTTTTTTTTATTAACCAAAACCCCAAAGGTTATTTGACATCAGATTATAAATATTAGAAACTAGAATTTAAAGTTAGGTTTCTAGCAGCTCCTGAAAAAGAGCAATGCATGGATATTGTAAAACAAAATCGTAATAGGAATGATTGTTAAGAGTTTGAATGGTTTTCCTTCATAAATATTTTTATAAATAGCAGTCTGTGTATGCATAACCTTTTAAAAATGTATACAAATTGGATCAGACCATAAAATGTTCTGCTTCTTATATCTTTCACTTAATCATTTACCCTGGAGTTCTTCTATGTCAACATCTAAGGCAAATGTACCTGGTATATTTTATTGCTGTATTGTGTTCATTGTAATCTATTTAATCATTCTCGTGTCAATTACCTGGGTGAGACAAAAATTATCCACACTCTGGCTGTAGAGTTTACAAAAGTTTTAATATAGCCAGAGTATGGATAATTTTTGACGCATATGTTAGGACATTTACATTATGTCCTAACCATCTTTTCTATATTTTTTATTAATTTTTTTAATTGAGGTAACATTGGTTCATAACATAAGTTTCATGTGTACAATATTATATTTTCACTTCTGTATACCCTACAGCATGCTCACCACCAAAATTTTAGTGTCTGTCGCCATGGAGTTGATCCTCTATACCCATTTCACCCTCCCCCTCTGGTAACCTTTACTCTCTCTTCTGCATCTACATGATTTGGTTTGGTTTGGTTTATTCATTTATTTTTGTTGTTAGCTTTTTTATATTCTACATATGAGTGAAAGCATATGGTAGCTGTCTTTCTCAGTCTGAGTTATTTCACTTACCTTAATACCCTCAAGGTCCATCCATGTTGTCCCAAAAGATGTATGTATTTTTAATTTTGGTATATATATATAATATACAATTTTAGCCAAATGTTTCTTTTTTTTGAGAACTTTTATTGAGATACAATTGACATACAAGAAACTGCATATATTTAAAGTGTACAACTTGATTTTTTTTTCTTATAAGTAATGTATATATGGTAATCCCCATCTCCCAATTCACCCCCCCACCTTTCCCCACTTGGTGTCCATGTGTTTGCTCTCTACATCTGTGTCTCTATTTCTGCCTTGCAAACTGGTTGATTTGTACCATTTTTCTATATTCCACATATATGTATTAATATACAATATTTGTTTTTCTCTTCCTGACTCACTTCACTTTGTATGACAGTCTCTAGGTCCATCCATGTCTCTACAAATGTCCCAATTTCGTTCTTTTTACTAGCCTCCCATTTCTTGATCCACAAGAAACTTAAACTTTCAAATTGGAGATAGGCAATTAAATATACCAATCAAGATAGATGAGTCACCCCTAGAAATGATCAGTCAGTAAAAAGTCAAATTGTATAGTCTGAATTGTTGGTGAAAGAGGAGTACAGAAAGCAAATTTTTAAAAACTACGATGTATATCCCCATTTAACTGCTGATTTATTAGGCAAAAAAAAAAAACTTCACACTTTGATAGCTTGTTGTATTATTATTGGAAAATGTGTTTTTAGCAAAGACCAGATTAGACCAAACAAAAGCAGACATCTCTGCGAAGGATACCGGTCATCAAGTGTGGAAAGGTGGGCTGTCAGTAGAGACATGATACTGATATGGAGACGCCATCATGCCCTGTCACAAGCACTGCAATTTTTTGGTTGTTGTTAATTTGCTTTAACCTATTCTGGGATCATTGAGTAGTCTTCCTATTCTGGAAACTGTCAGAGTCTAGGACAGCTGTCAGAGTCTAAAACAGTCTAATGGCAGTGAAAGTTTGTTATCAGGAAAATCAGTGACCTCTCCTATGTTTATAAAGAGTTGCTACTGTTAGATCAGCCGTTCCCATGTTTTGACAACTGACAAAATCTCACACCTTTTTTTTTTTCCTTCTTTTTCTGATTATAGGATACAAGTGTAATGAAAGGTTTTTGTTTCTCAGGCCTGGAAGCAATTGCACCTTTGGTTATTGAGTTAGCAGGGAGTGGAGGGAGGGGGCTGGCACTTCATAATGAAAAGTCCTTGAGAAACCTTGTTTTATTTCCAAAATGCCTTACATTTAAGTTGAGGGTCAAGAAGGGAGCAATGCTAAAGTGGTTTTATCAACTATTAGTGTTCATGCAGAAATAATTGTATTATTGATGAATTATACCCCAGGCTCTTTCTTCACAGGGCAGAAGTTTGGAAGTCTTATAGTCATTGTTGAGATATTCCACTTTGACTTCCAGATGACACTAAAATTGGAAGGCTAGAATACAGAGTTGTTCCACTTTTTCTCAACTAAATGCATAGTCAGACCTCGTGATCAGAGCATGGGTTTGAAAGAAGATTAGCCATCTCTCTCAAGCTTTTTTAGTACTTATACTATGAATTGTTTCTGTCAGAATTTGAAATTTGTTTATATAATACATACATATTTATTTATTTACATGCTTATTGTCTCCTACAGTGAGCTGTAGAGACTCTCTCCCTGCCCCAGTGAGTACGAGTCAGTCTTTCTTCACCAGTCCCAGTGCCTGTGTGTCATCCGTGGGCTAATCAGGGATTAGTTGTATCTCAATCTCATACTAAAAAGTTACCAGCTAGTACCAATTGTGAGTATTTATTCAATGTATCCATTATAACTAGGTACCTATTTAAAAATATATTTTTTAAATTGTCAATCTAATATCTGCTTGCTTTAAAATAGTCGAACAATGCAGACGTGTGTATAGTACGAAATAGAAGTTCCCCACCCCCACCCTCCAAGGAGCACAGTAACAGTCCAGTGGGCATTCTTGGCACTTCCTTGAGTACATGCTGTGGCAAATGATTAATGATGATGAGTCAGGCTTCCTCTGGACCCGGAATCCAGAACATGTGGTTGAGAAGAAGCACCTTAGTTAATCAGGGCTGTGATCTCCTCCAGGTCTCCTTGCCATTTTGTGCCTAACATAGCTGAAGGGGGCAGAAACATCCACTTCACCCTCCACTCAGCTCTTCCATTAACTGTTATAATCAAAACCAGATTTTGGTAAGAAAAATGATGTATTGCTTTAAAAAAAAATAAAAGATGCTATTGTGACCTTAACAGCTGGAAAAGGCATGTGTTGTATTAAGTAGTCTCATCTGCCTTCATTCAACACAGTGGCCCAGACTGTTGGGCTCTTTGAGGCCCTAGATTTTGAATAACCTTTATCATCTGATCAAAAGATAAATTTCATATGAACCAGTTGCTTTTCTGTATCAACAGTCTCTCCTTCAAGATGTTCTATAGAAAATGTTCATTTCATATTCTATTGTGAACTTGCTGTCACTTCGTGAAAAGTTGGCTCATGAAATAAAGCACTTAATAACAGGAATAATCATCAGTGCAAATCAAATTCTCCATATATCAGTTTCCTTGACTTTTTAATTAACTAATTAATTGGCTGCATTGGGTTTTTGTCACTGTGCATGGGCTTTCTCCAGTTGCAGCAAGCGGGGGCTACTCTTCGTTGTGGTGCACAGACTTCTCAACGCAGTGGCGTCTCTTGTTGTGGAGCACAGGCTCTAGGTGCAAGGGCTTCAGTAGTTGCAGGGCGTGGGCTCAGTAGCTGTAGCATACGGGCTTAGTTGCTCTGCAGCATGTGGGATCTTCCCAGACCAGGATCGAACCCATGTCCCCTGCATTGGCAGGCGGATTCTTAACCACTGTGCCATTAGGGAAGTCCCTTGACTTTCGATTAGGGATAATTAGACTTAACTGCTCTTACCTGATAAAGTGAGGTGAGAGAGTTAAGTGATTTTCAACATTGAAGGACAGACCAAGAAAAGCAGCAATAATAACAACAATAAATAGTAATAAAATAATAGTAGTATAATAAAACCGTTTTATTCAGTGCCTGTATATAAAGGGTCTATGCTAACTAAATACCTTACTTATATTGTCCTACAAAATTCATAGAACTAATTTACAAGTTAGATGTTATTATTTCAGATGAATAAAGACTTAGAGAGGTTAAGTAATTTGTCCAGGCATTAAACTTCTAAGTGAGAGCACTGTGACTGGAATTTGCAACTCTAATCTATTGGTAGTGGCTTACAGTGGTTGGGAATGTTGATGCAATGTCCAGGCGTGGCCAGAAAGTGTGTCAGGATTGATTAGTAATGTCTGTCAAGGGTATGAGTAAGGACCAGGGGGGAGCAGAATATAAGCTGCAAATCTGTCTCGTGCATCGCATCAAGATGATGTAACTTAGGGAGGGAAAAGAATATTTTAAAGTATATTTTGGTGAAGTATCCCAGTCTAAGGACCCTGTACCCAGTTATAATAAAAAGCTGCATGGTTCCAAAGTGCACAATGGCTGAGATGTGCCAGGGGCAGAGCTGCTGGCTTCCCACGAATAACAATCATCCCGTTGGCCAAGCAGCTCCCCGACGGCTCCCCAGCAGTAGCATTGTCACATCACAACAAAGCGCCTTTGCCCTCAGACACACAGGCCCAATGGCTGGCACTGAGGGTTTCCCTGAAAAATGCACTGTCCTCTGTTTTGAGTCAGCCTTATTGTTCAGAGCTTAGGGAGTGAGGCTTATGTCCAGATACGGGACAATAATATGCACTACACTCTCGTTGCCAGTAATATTGCGGGTCACTGTGATACCTAAACTTTCAATTCTGCAGTGCTCTGAAATAACCTCCTCGTGCCCTAATCCTCAAAATTTGGATACCTATTTATCCCTGACTCAAATACCACCTCCTCTGAGGTCTTCCAGGACCAGCAGAAGCAGCCGGAGTTAGTGTATTAATTCTTGTCACCCCAGCATCTAGAACAGTGCCAATAAATATTTAACAAGTGAAAGAATTAATAGCTGTGCCAATACTTAAGAAATTGGATGTGGTTAAACTACAATGGGTTTTGAGACTCAGGAAGATAAAAAGGTAGTAATTATTCCAAAGTTACTTTCCTTGGATCTACTCTGATCATGTGCGAGGCACACACTCTGGCAGCAAAATATAGTAGAGGAAGGGCTCTGCTTCCTGGGTGTGGTGGGCTGGACTCAATGGGGAGAGATGTGATCTCTACACTGCGCTGATGGTTCAGAAAAGTCATAGATCTGGGGCTAAGAAGCAGAGACCAATACGTATTAAAAGTGTGTCACTTGTGTGTGTGTTTGCTTTTGTCTTGTACAAAAGTCACTAATAAATCTCCCGCTGGTCTATGAAAGGCAGATAACTGATACAGCAAGTAGTTCCCCAGCAGTATGTATGACTAGATGTATTTGATAGGCACAAAATGTTAACTAGTGTTCAAAAGTCTCCTGAAGTCTCTGGTATATTGTGTCTGCTGGGATGCTTTGGGGTGTAAATAATAAAAAGCAAAACTCCAAATGGCTTATACAGTAAGGAAGCTTTATCCCCACAACAAGAAGTCTTGTGATGGAGTCACTGAAAGATTGGTTAATTCAGCAGCTCAGTCACATCTTGAAGGAATATTTTGCCATCCTCTCTGGGTTACCTTTGTCCTCACGGTAGCTCCCTCCTGGTTGCAGGATGGCGGCAGCACTTCCAAGCAATACATGGTAATGAGTAAGGAAGCCTTTCCCAAAGAGGCCGCAGCAGCCCTCTCCTCACAACTCATTGGCTAGAACTGGGTCAGGGACCGTCTTAACAAATCACTGGTAAGGGAAATGGGATTACTAAAACTTGCTTAGGTAATTAGGATTTACTCCTAAATTGAAGATAAGGTCACCTTCCTTAGGGGAATCATGAGTTGGGAGAACCTGGACAAAATCAGGGTTCTTTTACCTGGAGAAGGAGGAAGGGACTTGGCCCTTGAATAGGCAACCAGAGTGTCTGCTCTGTATGCTCAGTGGGGATGATATATCACATTTCCACAGTACCTCCTATAGCAACAAATCAGCCCCCAGTTTGCCTATAATCTTAATTTGGTGATGGTGGCAACTTTTCATATGAAAACTTAGCCAACATCTGTTGAGGTAAAGATGAACCATAAAAAAATCAATTCAGGTAAGACCGACCGAAAAATCTCACTACCTGACGTTACCAATGAAATCCCACTCCCCGTTCCCAGATCGGGACAGCTCACTGACTGCAAAGGCTTAGGTCATTCCACCAGGAGGGGACATTTCTTTGAGATAAGAAAGTGAGAAGGAGCAGCCTTCAGGTGAACAAGGGGAAAAAGCTCCCTGAGACAAGGAGAAGGCAGAAAACTGGAAGGATCAGAAGTGCTGGCATGATTGGCTCACAGTGAGCGAGAAGAGAATGGCGGGAAGGAGGGACCATTCAGAGCCTTGAGGGTCCCCTTAGGGAGTTGGGGGTTACATTCTAAATGCAGCAGGGAGACACTGAAGGGTTAAACAGGATCTACAGCTGTAAAATCGTGCCAATAATCCTACCCAGGATCGTTTTATATGTTGGAAAGAGGCTGTTTAACGTAGGCTATATGGCATCAGAGAAGCTGCTTACAAAATCCCCAGTTAATAGGCAGTGCCCAGGAATTCAGTTTTGTTACCTTGGTTCTATGCAAAGTTGACCTTTAGTTCTTGCTGGTGGATGCATGTTTGTGGACAGGGTAGCCTTGTGGAATGACTTAGTCAGGAGCAACACTTAAGACATTTTAAATAAATGATAATACCTCTGAAAAGAATAAAACTCCTGTTTCCCTGTTGGGTGAGGTTGCTGCTAAACTAGTTGTTCACTAGTTTATCTCCTGACTGTTTTTAATTTTATTTTTTTAATTGGAGCATAGTTGAGTTACAATGTTGTGTTAGTTTCTGGTGTACAGTAAAGTGATTCAGTTATACATATATATACACATATAAAATTCTTTTTCATATTCTTTTCCGTTATGGTTTATCATAAGATACGGAATATAGTTCCCTGTACTATACAGTAGGACCTTGATTATTTTATCTATAGTAGTGTGTATCTGCTAATCCCAAACTCTTAATTTATCCCTCCCCCACCCCCTTTTCCCCTTCAGTACCCATAAGTTTGTTTTCTATGCTGACTTTTAAAACCTAAAAAAGGAATGCTCCCAGAAAAAGGATGGGTAAACACATCTCCCCCCATGGTCAGCCAGCTCTCCTTTTCATCATGCATGTGGCTTGTGAACTCTGGGACACACGCGTACAGGGTTCATTCCATGGTGGAGGCTGCGTGTTCCAGTTACCAAGTCCTTTTATACTTCACGTTATATCATTGAGCTGGACACACGCCAGAGCTCCCCTATTTCCTTAGCAGTTCCTTGAAAACAAATCTGTATGTCAGTTTACTTTTCGACAGTCTCACTTTTTCAACAATCCTTGAGCACCTATGCCTGTGTAGAGGCAAATACATTACAGGGCATTGAAGAACAGTGTTGGAGCCGTGTCAGTGCCTGGTTATGGGAGCTCAGGGGAGTGAACCTGGATGGACTTCGAGTGGTGGGGGGGTTGACAGTAGAGCCAAGCCTTCTTGCTGCGGCTTCTGTGAGAAAGATGGATTAGAGAGAGAGATTCAGGGAACAGAGCCAGGAGCTTAGGAGAATGATACAATTCCAAGAGTTTTCAGCCAAGCCCATCTCATCCCCAAGGGACAGTTCTAAGCGGAAACACAAAGGTTATCAGAGTTCTTAAGATCCTGCCCTGGATCCAGTCCCCTTTTCCATGACCTCTTTTTGGAACATTGATGAAGAATAAGTGGCATGGCCTTCAGAATAAGGCACTGAGAAGTTTTCTTACTCTTGTTTACAAAACATTTTTAAATGCTTCTGGGTAAATGCAAATGACTGGGATTCATCTCTACCTATTTCCTGCCAATGGCAGTCTTCTAAGAATGGTTAATGTCAGACGTGAAATTATTTTCCTGAATGTTGTTTCTTTTCTCTTTTCATTATGAAGTATATTCGGTGCTCTTCGAACTGGTGCTTATATGCTGTACATATTGATGACCAAAGGCCTGAAGCATTCAGTTTGTGACCAGGGTTTTTACAATGGACCTGTCACCAAATTCTGGGCTTATGCATTTGTGCTAAGCAAAGCACCCGAACTAGGTGAGTGTCTTCTCTCCTTCCATTTCCTCCTCCAACCCCCCACCCCTCTGCAGCTGCACACCCACAATATTTATTGAAAAATGAACAAAGAAATCATTTGAGTTCCTGTTTTACTGGTTGCAGGAAAGTTACAGTGAACGAATTTGCATTCTTCACTAACTTACACCGTTATTTTCTCTCCCCTCCTTCCCTCCCTTTAAATAATTGTACGTTGTGTGTATGAAGAACACAATAGTTTACATAGAACGTGCACGTATCCAAGCCTTGCTGAAAACACACTTCCAGGGGCTTATAACATCTACCCAGCCCCTTCTCTGAGGCCATTAACAGCTGAGCTAATATTAGAATATTGGGAAAAGTTAGCCACACAGCTATTTCCCAGTCCCATATCAAAGCATACTTTCAGCTCTGGAGTTTGGATGCAGACTAGGAAATTCAGCTTTCTGTTTGGATATCCTCATGTTCTCATTAACAAAATATTAAGGGTTAGTTTCTGGTGCTGTTTAATTTTAATCACTGAAGAAACAGGCCTTAGAGGAATGTTGTTCATCTTCTAGAAATGAATCCAAAATACTAGTGCTATATATGTGTGTGTGTGTGTGTGTGTGTGTGTATAGATGCCTAAGGCTTTTTCTTTCAACTCTTTAATAGTCTGGAATATGTGTGGCACAAGTTAGCAGAAACAGTGAAAAATTAAGTAGCAAGGGTTTGACACAGACACAGTTCCCCAGGAAAATATCTTTATTGCCTAAGAAAGGGATCCACCGGTGATAATAAGCTCTGAGTTCATCCATGAGCAGTGCTGACCAGCGTATCATAAACTGGTACATATCCTTAGGGGACACCTGTCTATCTTCTGGGTTTCTTAATGTTTTATCCAGAATTAAGAATTGGCTTATCTAGTTCAAAATTTTTATTTATAGATTGTATTCCGTCTCCTGTTTCTCCTAATAAGGGGGTTAGAGGTTGTCATTTCATTCTAAGCCACCTGCAGTATTACCTATCAAGTCTTTCTGAAAGGTGCCCCTTGTTTGTGTCTGTGTCTGTTCACACAGGATTTGATGTGTCTCCGATGTGAGCATCTGCCACCTACAGCCACTCTCCACAGCGGTCTCTAACCCGCTGCCTACAGAGTACTGACAATTGGTTTGAACTGTTGGTTTGACCACTGTCTTCCCAGGTCAAAGGCCAGGGAAGAATAGCAGGAAAAAACTTCTGTGCTCACACACAGAGCCTATGAAAACAGTCTTAGAGTGTAAAGCATTAGTATGGATTTATTCATTTATTCCTTTAATAAAATTTTTAAATTTATTTTTTATTGAAGTGTAGTTGATTTACAATGTTGTGTTAATTTCTGCTGTACAGCAAAGTGATTCAGTTATACATACATAAACATTCTTTTTTTTTAGTATATTCTTTTCCATTATGGTTTATCACAGGATATTGAATATAGTTCCCTGTGCTACACAGTAGGACCTTGTTGTTTATCCATTCTGTATATAATAGTTTGCATCTGCCAACCCCAAACTCGCACTCCATCCTTCCCTTGCCCCCCCTTCTCCTTGGCAACCACAAGTCTGTTCTCTATATCTCTGAGTCTGTTTCTGTTTGATAGATAAGTTCATTTGTGTTATATTTTAGATTCCACATATAAGTGATATTATATCGTATTTGTCTTTCTCTTTCTGACTTACTTCACTTAGTATGATAATCTCCAGTCATCCATGTTGCTGCAAACAGCAATATTTTGTTCTTTTTTTTATGGCTGAGTAGTATTCCATTGTATATATGTACCACATCTTCTTTATCTATTCATCTGTTGATGGACATTTAGGTTGTTTCCTTGTCTTGGCTATTGTGAATGGTATTGCTATGAACATAGAGGTGCATATATCTTTTTGAATTATAGTTTTGTCTGAATATATGCCTAGGGGTGGGATTACTAGATCATATGGAAGCTCTATTTTTAGTTTTTTAAGAAACCTGCATTCTGTTCTCCAAAGTGGCTGTACCAATTTACATTCCCACCAACAGTGTAGCAGGGTTCCCTTTTCTCCACATCCTCTCCAGCATTTGTTATTTGTAGATTTTTTAATGATGGCCATTCTGACTGCTGTGAGGTGGTATGTCATTGTGGTTTGATTTGTATTTCTCTAATAATTAGCAATGTTGAGCATCTTTTCATGAGCCTGTTGGTCATCTGTATGTCTCCTTTGGAGAAATGTCTGTTTATGTCTTCTGCCCATTTTTCAATTGGGTTTTGTTGTTGTTGTTGAGTTGTATGAGCTGTTTGTATGTTTTGGAGATTAAGCCATTGTGGTCACATCGTTTGCAAATATTTTCTCCCAGTCTATAGGTTGTCTTTTTGTTCTGTTTATGGTTTCCTTTGCTGTGCAAAAGCATATAAGTTTGATTAGGTCCCATTTGTTTATTTTTGCCTTTATTTCTATTGCCTTGGGAGAATGACCTAAGAAAACATTGGTATGATTTATGTCAGAGAATGTTTTGCCTATGTTCTCTTCTAAGAGTTTTATGGTGTCATGTCTTATATTTACATCTTTAAGCCATTTTGAGTTCATTTTTGTGTATGGTGTGAGCGTGTGTTCTCACTTCATTGCTTTACATGTGACTGTCCAACCTTCCCAACACCCCTTGCTGAAGAGACTGTCTCTTTCCCATTGTGTATTCTTGCCTTCTTTGTCAAAGATTAATTGACCATAGATGTGTGGGTCCCTTAATAAATTTATATTAAGCACCTAGCATGGGCCAGGCATTTAAAAAGGTTGAAATGGAATTGCTACTTTATCAAAAAAATAAATTTATAATATGAATTTTTTGAAGCAGGCCCCCAGGCCGCTATTTTTAATATCCGAATTAGGACCACTAGCTGCAAAGTCTTAGGCCAGAGAAGTATATGTGTTTTTTACAAATTTCAAAATTCTGTGAGGATATTTTAATTTTGTTTTCATGTCCAGATAAAAGAAAAGATTGTCTTGCCAGCTACACTTTTCACAGTGATTCTTTCTTCATTTAGAGTCATAGAGTCTCTGAGTCAGATCACTTTTCTTCAAACTGGTGTTGGTCTGAGAATGTGAGCATGTATTTTTTTCTCTTGGGGTTTTGTGATGTTTTCCTTTGAAATATTCATGCATTATTAACGTTAAAGAATTGTTCAAATTGAGAAATATCATATCCCCTTGACCTTTACTTTATTCCATATAATAAGTATCCTTATGAATCCCCCCATTTTGGTAAAGAATTGACTACAGATACATGAATACAATAAAGGCATGAAACTTGACTCCCCTTACATGCCACCCTGAACACCTTCACAATTTCCACCTCCCTTCCCTCAACAAGCGTTTTTGTTTTTTGTTTTTTTTTTAAATCAGAAAAGGTACCTCTATTCTTCTGGCCTTTAAGCCTGAAATTGCAAAGCAGCTACTTCAGTCTTTGCTTCTAGAAGTGCCTTTCCCTGCCAGGGCTGCTTGTCTGTGTTCTGAGTTTTATGCAGTTGCGTTTCAGGGGCTTGAGAATAAAAATAGTCCCTTCTACCTTCTGAAGGAATAATATATTGAAGAGCCACCCTGACCCGTGCATAGTGGTCATTTTCCTTCAAAGACATGAGTTGCCCTGTGCTGTCTGTCCTCCTAACTTCTACTCCAAATGGACACCAAAGTCAAGGTGGCGGACAAGTTGGGATTCATGGGTGAGAACTGTCAGTGCATCACTCAGAGGTACTTGTGCTATAATCCTCTGTCTTGTTGGAGTGTTGTTCATCCTGAGGCTGTTGGTGAATCACCTGTCTTGATTAATCTAGGCCCCAACATGCCACTCCCTCCTGCCCCCATGTAAACCTTGTAATCGGACACAATTCTCTTCCCTCTTGAGCCCAAAGGAGCTGTACTCTAGTCCCTTGTGCCATTGGCTTGATAGTTGTTTTCCCTGGAGAAGCCTCATTCGCCACAATAGTTTGTAGGTTGGGTATCAAACAATCCATTCCTTTACACTTCAAACATGGGATTGAAGTGTTGACAATGGGCCAAAGAGTTGAAAAAAAATTAAATCCTAAACTTGACACAGCTCTTTAACGAGGCTAGTGTGTGACACCAGTTCTTCCTGCGGTTTCAGATCCATTATACAGATATTTTCATGGTCTGAGTATCCTTTTTCAATTTTAAAATATGACTTATTCTCTCTCAGATATCCTGGAGGTCACTTGATAGCAGTCTTCCCAAGATAAACTGCTGAATCAAAACAGATCCAAAAAGCAGTTCACCTAATTTAGTGATCACGTATGTTTGGATGGTTTTTCATTCATTTGGAAAGTTAAATTCTTTCCCCATTTTTCACTCTTAGAAAACCTTGTCACTACTATTTAATTGAGAAAGCTTTATCTACTTGGATTATACAGAATTTTTCTTATTTTTAGCTTCCCAATTCTGCTTTTCAATTCTCTAAGATTCTGGACTCCCTATGTGCACTGGAAAGAAAAAAATCTTGTGAGGAAAAAAAGAACATTTCTTCCATGTTCAATAAAGAGACTGTTTCCTCCCCCCTCCCCCCAACCTGCGTGCCTGCAGTTTTCAATGAAGTGTTTTTTTATTGTGGAAAAACATACGTAAAATTTGCCATTTCTAAGTGTACAGGGCTGCAGCATTAAGGACATTTGCACTGTGGTGCAACCATCACCACCGGCCATCTCCAGCAGTTTTATCTTCCCCAACTGAAAACTCTGTGCCCGTTAAACACTAACATTCCCCCTTCACTGGACTCTTCATAGCAAGAAGGGCTTTCTGTTTCAGCAGAGAACAATGAGCTCATTTCAGTGAATTCCAGGGCTACAATCTACTAGAACAAGTGAGGGAAAGAGAGCCACCAACCTGCTTTGTGTGCCAAAATCTTGGAGCGACTACTGTTTGAATTATATTAAAACCTGCTGAGATTTTGTTTTGTTAAAACTTGGAAACATCTGCTCTGAGTCTAGGTCCTTGCTCAGTTGAGTGTGTCATTGTTTTTGAAACTCTGACTCAGCAGAGCTCCAGCTAACTCTGTGAAGAGGGGTGCATCCATCTGTAACAAGCCACACACACAGGGGCTCTCCGTCCCTCGGTGGCCATGCATGTGCTGGGGCTTCCAAATGCTCCTGAGCACGTGGGCAGAAGGCATAGTTCCGGAGGAACACTTAGGTATGTGATCACCGTGTCCTGCCTGCAGGCTGGCTCTTGACTGGAAATAGCTGAACCAAAGGTTAGAGAGACTATAGTAAAGAACGTGAACCAGAGGAAGCTAAAAAACGTGCCATGGCCGAAACATTCACGAGTCAGAAGTCTCACTGCTTATACCTGGCCAAAATTCTTTCCATGATGCTAATAGGACCTTTGGCCAAGAAACATCGGTTGGCCAACACTGCGTCCACAGTCCCTATCTTTTGTTTACATTTCTAGGTCACTCTGTAGCTTTTGACAGGCCTGGAAGTGCCATCCTCTTGGTGTGACTGGCTCATGACAAATTACTGGGTTATGAAGTGGTTTTCCCCAGAGGAAAAGTCCCTCCTAACTGCCAGAGTTGTGTGACTGTTTCATCTCAGCTGCAAATCAAAAGGATATCAAAAGAACCGTGAGAGGTCTCGGGGAGCTCTTTCTGGAACCCCACCCAAGGGAGACTGCCTTTCTCTGGGTTGGTGGCCTGCTTGGGAACAGTAATCTTGATACGGCACTGCAGCGCTACTCCTGAGAGGCTCAGGGCCATTATTGGAAGATCCTCACCTTCTTTATTTACTCCATCTGTCATCCTGCATATCTGTTCTGAGAAAAATTCTTATGTGTATCTAAATTAATTTCATTTGGAACATCTCATGACATATCCTTTGCCCCCACCTCCCTGTATTCAATGGAAACACCTAGTGTGTCTCAGATCAAGCCTGAGACCCCCACTCGGACAGGAAAAACACAAAGCTGTGTTCAATTCCAGATTTGTAGCTTTTATCTTAGCCCGTTCTAATATGGTCTGTGTTTTGTGCCCTTACCACTCTTCCCACACTGAAATCATTCTTTAGACAATAAAGTTTTAACATAAAAGTGATGATAGAGGTAAAAGTGAATCTAAAGAATCTGAAAGGATAAAATGCTCATTACTTTATGGCAAATGACTTTTATTACAATGTGTTTGAATATTGTGCAGGATTTATATTATTTTAGTTAATACTTAGAGATGCATAAAAAATCTCAATTACGAATGAATAAATTTGTTTTTAACAAACAGTTCCTTGGACTTCTACCTTCTGTCCACTGTGAACAAAGGTAGACTGGAATTACTGTGGCTACATTATAGTCTACAGAAGAGACGCCCAGAGTAGTAATTACACAGAAATAGTGGATCTTCGACAAGCACGCAAAAATAGCACAGTTTAACATATTAAGCACACCCCAGGTCTCCGAACACTAGTTGTGTCCCTTAAGCATACAAGTGAGTTACCATCACCATCAATCATTTTTAGTCTGTTTGACATTTATGGGCTTAATGTCAGGCATCTCACAATAGAGAAGAGGACTTCAAAGAAAATTTTATAAAAGGTTCAGAAATGCAGCAGCTGGAAACTTTCCTTTTCTGTTCTGAACAAATAAGAGGTAATAACGTTGGGGTATTTTTTTTTTTTCCATATTCCCTAGGTAGCAGGTAACTGACTTTATTTTTTATTGAAGAGCTGATTTACAATCTTATGTTAGTTTCAGGTACAGCAAAGTGATTCCGTTTTTTTTTAGTTTTTTTTTTTTTTTTTTTTTTTTTTTCAGATTTTTTTCCTTTATAAGTTATTGCAAGATATTGAATATAGTTCTGTGTGCTATACAGTAATCTTTGTTTATCTACTTTATATATAATAGTGTACCTGTTAATCCCATACTCCTAACTTAGCCCTCACCCTGCCCTCACTTTCCCGTTTGATAACCATAAGTTTGTTTCTATGTCTGTGAGTCTGTTTTTGTTTTGTAAATGAATTTATTTGTAGATATTTTATATTCCACTTACAAGT
Source organism: Hippopotamus amphibius kiboko (assembly GCF_030028045.1). NCBI lineage: Eukaryota > Metazoa > Chordata > Mammalia > Artiodactyla > Hippopotamidae > Hippopotamus > Hippopotamus amphibius. The sequence goes on from NC_080198.1 coordinate 84,550,780, forward strand.
GATATCGTATAATATTTGACTTCACTTAGTATGGTATTCTCTAGGTCCATTCATGTTGCAAATGGCAATGTTTCATTCTTTTTTATGGTTGAGTAATAGTCCATTGTATATATATACCACATCTTTTTTATCCATTTCATCTGTTGATAGACACTTAGGTTGCTTATAGTGCTGCTATGAACACTGGGGTGCATGTATCTTTATGAATTACAGATTTTATCTTTTCAGGATATATACCCAGGAGCGAAATTGCTGGGTCATATGGTAGCTCTATTTTTACTTTTTTGAGGAACCTCCATACTGTTCTATAAAGGCTATACCAATTTACATTCCCACCAACAGTGTAGGAGAGTTCCCTTTTCTCCAAACTCTCTCCAGAATTTATTATTTATAGACTTTTTGATGATAGTCATTCTGATTGGTGTGAAGTGATACCTTATTGTTTTGTTTTGCACTGTAAGAAGTAATAATGTTTAACAATTCAGTAGGGAAATAAACTAATAGCTCCTGCTGAATGGAATAGGGCACCACCTGTATTATTCTAACCACAGCCATCAGAACCTCAGAAGTCTGCCAGCTATCTGACCTTCTTTTGTACCAGATGTTTTAGGGCATTCTTAAAGTATGAGGGTTGACATAAGAGTAAGTACTAATTCCCCTTGTGCTTAATTAAATTTCAGAATAAGAAGAGGGACCACCTAGATCTCCTTGTTATACAAAAAGAAGTCAAGTTCGAGTTCACCAAAGGTCATGAAGGATATTGTTTTTTCCCATATTTGAAAAACACAGAGATAGGAAAGAGGATGAAGCATCTGCCCACATAAATCCTGTTTCTGTCCCACATCCCAGTGTCTCTTCCCTTTTTTGTTGCTGTTGTTTGTACTTGTTAATGGAATTGGGTGTATTTGTTACTGTGCTTGCTCTTCATCCATTTTTATGTAAGTGTTCTAAAGTGTATCTTTCAGAGTCCCTAGACTTTTCAGAGAATCATTGCAGATAAATAGCATCTACCTACCTGAGCACCATTCTTGCTTCTATAATATAAATTCTCTACCTTAGAAACAGTGGTCTTTTGGATAGCCAAAATAGCTCAGATGGGGGAGCATTAGACTGAAAAAACAGTGGTCTTTTTCTTCAAGTGGATAATGTTAGTAAAATTTTCGATAGATCCTGGAAAGCTTTTTCAAAGTTAATTCCATAAAAATGTGTGTAATTCTCAGTTTTTTATCACTTGATTCATTGGTACCAAAATATTCCTATTATCCTCTTCACTAAACACAGTAGAAGATAATTTTTGTTCTCTTTTCCTGTCTTTGCCTTTAGTTTAAATTTTTAATTTTTATTTTATATTATAGTTGATTTACAATGTTGATTTTATCTTAGAGTATAGCGTGAGTTTCAGGTGTACAGCAAAGTGATTCGAATATAAATATACATATATCTATTCTTTTTCAGATTCTTTTCCCGAACTAGGTTATTACAGAGTATTGAGTAGATTTCCTGTGCTATACAGAAGGTCCTTGTTGATTATCTATTTTATATATAGTAGTGTGAATCTGTTAATCCTAAACTCCTAATTTATCCCTCTCCCTAAATTTCCCCTCTGGTAACCATAAGTTTGTTTTCAAAGTCTGTTTCTGTCTTGTAAATAAGTTCATTTGTATCATTTTTAGATTCCACATATAAGTGATACCATATGATATTTGTCTTTCTCTGTCTGACTCACTTCACTTAATATGATACTCTCTAGGTCCATCCGCGTTGCTGCAAATGGCATTATTTCATGTTTTCTTACGGCTGGGTAAAATTCCATTGTATATACATACCACATCTTTATCCATTCCTCTGTCAATGGACCGTTACATTGCTTCCATGTCTTGGCTATTGTAAATAGTGCTGCAATGAACATTGGGATGTATGTATCTTTTTGAATTATGGTTTTCTCCAGATATATGTCCAGGAGTGGGTTTGCTGAATCATATGGTAGTTCTATTTTTCATTTTTTAAGGAACCTCCATACTGTTCTCCGTAGTGGCTCTACTATTTACATTCCTACCAACAGTGTAGGAGGGTTCCCTTTTCTCCACACCCTTTCCAGCATTTATGGTTTGTAGACGTTTTTTAAAATTTTTCTTGGAGTATAGTTGATTTACAACGCAGTGTCAGTTTCAGGCGTACAGCAAAGTGAATCAGTTATACATATTCCACTTTTTTTTTTAAGATTCTTTTCCCACAGAGGCCGAGTATTGAGTAGAGTTCCCTGTGCTATAGAGCAGATCCTTATTAGTTATCTGTTTATAGTAGTGTGTATATGTCAATCCAATCTCCCAATTTATCCCCTGGTAACCATAAGTTTGTTTTCTACATCCATGAATCTACTGCTGTTTTGTAAGTAAGTTCCATACATACAATGGAATATTACTCAGCCATTAAAAAAGTACAAAATAATGCCATTTGCAGCAACACGGATGGACCTAGAGATTGTCATACTGAGTGAAGTCAGACACAGAAAGACAAATACCATATATCGCTTTTATGTAGAATCTTTTTAAAAAAAAAAAAAAGGCTATTGTTTGCAGATTTTTTGATGATGGCCATTCTGACTAGTGTGAGGTCATACCGCATTGTAGTTTTGATTTGCATTTCTCTTAATACTCAGCAATGTTGAGCATTTTTTTTCATGTGCTTTTTGGCCATCTATATGTCTTCTTTGGAGAAATGTCTGTTTAGATCTACTGCCCATTTTTCGATTGGGTTGGTTGTTATTTTGATATTGAGCTGCATGAGCTGTTTGTATATTTTGGAGATTAATCCCTGTTGATCATTTCAATTCCAAATATTTCTTCCCATTCTGTGGGTTATCTTTTCATTTTGTTTGTGGTTTCTTTGCTGTGCAAAAGCTTTTAAGTTTAATTAGGTCCTATTTGTTTATCATTGTTTTTAAATTTCCATTATTTTATTTCCATTTTATTTCTAGGAGATGGATCAAAAGAGACTTTGCTGTGATTTATATCAGAGTGTTCTGCCTATGTTTTCCTCTGAGTGTTATAGTATCCAGTCTTATATTCAGGTCTTTAATCCATTTTGAGTTTATTTTTGTATATAGTGCTAAAAAATGTTCTAGTGTCATTCTTTTACATGTAGCTGTTCAGTTTTCCCAGCACCACTTACTGAAGAGACTGTCTTTTCTTCATTGTATATTCTTGCATCCTTTGTCATAGATTAATTGACCATAGATGAATTAGTTTATTTCTGGGCTTTATATCCTGTTCCGTTGATTTTTGTGCCAGTACCATACTGTTATGATGGCTGTAGCTCTGTAGTATAGTCTGAAATCAGGGAGCCTTATTCCTCCATCTTCGTTTTTCTTTCTCAGGATTGTTTTTCCTATTCAGGGTCTTTTGTGTCTTCATACAAATTTTAAGATTTTTTGTTCTAGGTCTGTGAAAACTGCTCTTGGTAATTTAATAGGAGTAGCATTGATTCTGTAGATTGCCTTCAGTAGTATAGTCATTTTGACAATATTGATTTTTCCAATCCAAAAACATGGTATATCTTTCCAGCCGTTTGTGTCCTCTTCAGTTTCTTTCATCAGTGTCTTACAGTTTTTGGAGTACAGGTCTTTTGCCTCCTTAGGTAAGTTTATGCCTAGGTATTTTATTCTTTTTGATGCAATGGTAAATGGGGTTGTTTCTTGAATTTCTGATCTTTTGTTGTTAGTGTATAGAAATGCAAAAGATTTCTGTGTATTAATTTTGTAACCTGCAACTTTACCAAATTCATTGATGAACTCTAGTAGTTTTCTAGTAGCATCTTTAGGAGTTTTCTATGTATAGTATTATGTCACCTGCAAAAAGTGACAGTTTTACTTCTTTTCCAATTTAGATTCCTTTTATTTATTTTTTCCCTTTGTTTGCCATGGCTAGGACTTCCAAAACTATGTTGAATTAAAGTGGTGATGATGGGCATCCTTGTCTTGTTCCTGAGCTTAGAGGAAATGCTTTCAGCTTCTCACTGTTGAGTATGTTATTAGCTGTGGGTTTGTCATATACCATCTTTATTATGTTGAGGTATATTCCCTCTATACCCACTTTCTGAAGAGCTTTTATCATAAATGGGTGTTGAATTTTGTCAAAAACTTTTTCTATTGTGCTAATCATCTGGTTTTTATTCTTTTATTTGTTAATGTGGTGCATCACACTGGTTGATTTGCATGCATTGAAAAATCCTTGCACCCCTGGGGTAAATCCCACTTGATCATGGTATGTATGATCCTTTTAATATATTGTTGGATTTGGTTTACTGGTATTTTGTTTAGGATTTTTCTGTCTGTTAATCAGTGATAATAGGCCTGGAGAGAGAGAGAGAGAGTGTGTGTGTGTGTGGTATCTTTGTCTGGTTTTGATATCAGGATGATTGATGGTGGCCTCATAGAATGAATTTGGGAGTGTTCCTTCCTCTGCAACTTTTTTGGAATAATTTCAGAAGAATAAGTGTTACCTCTTCTCTAGATGTTTGATAGAAGACACCTGGGAAACCATTTGGTCCTGAACTTTTGTTTGTTGGAAGATTTTAATCACAGTTTCAATTTCAGTACTTCTGATTGGTCTGTTCTTATTTTCTATTTCTTCCTGGTTCCATCTTGGAAGTTTGTACCTTTCTAAGAATTTGTCCGTTTCTTCTAGGTTGTCCATTTTATTGGCATATAGTTGCTTGTAGTAGTCTCTTATGATCCTTTGTATTTCTGTGGTGTCATTTTTGACTTTTTTATTTCTAATTTCACTAATTTGAGCCCTCTCCCTTTTTTTTCCTGATGAGTTTGGCTAAAGGTTTATCAATTTTGTTTATCTTTCAAAGAATCAGCTTCTAGTTTCATTGATCTTTTCCATTGTTTTCTTCATCTCTATTTCATTTATTTCTGCTTTGATCTTTATGATTTCTTTCTGCTAACTTTGGGCTTTGTTTGTTCTTCTTTCTCTAATTGCTATAGGTGTAAGGTTAGGTTTATTTGAGATTTTTTTGTTTCCTGAGGTAAGATTGTATCACTATAAACTTCCCTCTTAAAACTGCTTTTGCTGCATCCCATAGGTTTTGGATCATGTGTTTTTGCTTTCAGTTGTCTCTAGGTATTTTTTTTTACTTCCTCTTTGATTTCTTCAGTGATCCATTGGTTGTTTAGTAACATTGTTTAGCCTCCACATGTTTGCTTTTTTTACATTTTTTTTTCTTGTAGTTGATTGCTAATCTCATAGTGCTGTGGTCAGAAAAGATGCTTGATATGATTCAATTTTCTTAAATTTACTGAGGCTTGCTTTGTGGCCCAGCATGTGATTATCCTGGAGGATATTCCATGTACACTTGAGAAGAATGTGTATTCTGCTGCTTTTGAATGGAATGCTCTATAAATATCAATTAAGTCCATCTGGTTTAATGTGTCATTTAAGGCCTGTGTTTCCTTATTGATTTTTGTGTCAATGAGCTGTCCATTGATGTAAGTGGGGTGTTAAAGTCCCCTGATATTATTGAGTTACTGTCAATTTCTCCCTTTATGGCTGTTAGTATTTGCCTTATATATTGAGGTGCCCCTATGTTGGGTGCATATTTACAATTTACAATTACAAATAACAAAACAATTAAATTGTATTGTAATAAAACAATTACAATAATTTACAATTATTATATCTTCTTGGCCTGATCCCTTGATCATTACGTAGTGTCCTTCCTTATCTCTTGTAACAGTCTTTAAAGTCTATCTTGTCTGATATGAGTATTGCTACTCCAGCTTTCTTTGGATTTCCATTTGCATGGAATATCTTTTTCCATCCCCTCACTTTCAGTGTGTATGTGTCCCTAAATGTGAAGTGGGTCTCTATTTATGTATATATACATCTTGTTTTATCCATTTATATATATCTTGTTTTGGTATCCATTCAGCCAGTCTATGTCTTTTGGTTGGAGCATTTAACCCATTTACATTTTAAGGTAGTTATCAATATGTATGTTCTTATTGCCATCTTGTTAATTGTTTTGGATTTGTTTTTGTAGGTCTTTTTTTCTTCCCTTCATCTTTTGTTCTCTTCTCTGTGATTTGATGACTATCATTAGAGTTCTGTTTGGATTGCTTTGTGTGTGTGTGTGTCTATTGCAGATTTTTGGTTTGCAGTTACCATGAGATTTTGACATAGCAATCTATGTATATATATAGTCTATATACATACACACACACACACACACACACACACACACACATTATATAATTTAAATTTGAGAGACCAGCAACTTAAAACAAATGCATTTCCAATATCCTGCATTTGTATTCTCTTCTTCTCATGATTACTCATTTTGACATCATATTTGTGTGTGGATATTTTCCTACCTTTACTGTATGTTTGCTTTTATCAGCGAGTTTTCCCATTCATAATTTTCCTGTTTCTGGTTGTGGCCTTTTCTTTTCCCCTAGCATTTGTTATAAAGCTGGTTTGGTGGTGCTGTATTCTCTTAACTTTTGCTTATCTGTAAAGCTTTTGATTTCTTCCTTGTATCTGAAAGAGAGCCTTGAGGGGTAGAGTATTCTTGGTTATAGTTTTTTCCCTTTCATCACTGTAAATATATCATGCCACTCCCTTCTGGCCTGCAGAGTTTCTGTTGAAAAATCGGCTGATAACCTTTGTATGTTTTTGTTGTTTTCCATTGTCACTTTTAATATTTTTTCTTTGTCTTTAATTTTTATCAGTTTGATTAGTATGTGTCTCAGTGTGTTCTTCCTCAGGTTTATCCTGTATGGGACTCTGTGCTTCCTGGACTTGAGTGAGTGTTTCTTTTTCTATGTTAGGGAAGTTTTAGGCGATAATCTCTTCAAGTAATTTCTCAGGCCCTTTCTCTCTCTCTTCTCCTCCTGGGAACCCTATAAAGTGAATGTTGGTGCATTTAATGTTGTCCAGAGATTGCTTAGACTGTCCTCATTTCTTTTCATCCTTTTTTTATTCTGTTCCACAATAGTGATTGCCACCAATCTGCCTTCCAGCCCACTTATTCATTCTTATGCCTCATTTATTCTGCTTGTGATCCCTTCTAGTGTATTTTTCATTTCAGTTATTGTATTGTTCATCCCTCTGTTCTTTAAAACTTCTAGCTCTTTATTAGACATTTTGTATCCCCTCAGTTTGTGCCTCCGTTCTTTTTCTGAGATCTTGGATCATCTTTACTATCACTAGTCTGAATTCTTTTTCAGGTAGCTTGCCTGTCTCCACTAAGTTATTGTTCTGGGTTTTATTTTGTTCCCTCATCTGGAACGTATTTCTCTGTCATCTCATTTTGTCTAATTTTTTGTGTCTGTGGTCTCTGTTCCTCAGGCTACAGAATTGTAATTCTTCTCAGTTCTGGTGTCTGCCCCCTGGTGGGTGAGGTTGATCCAGAGACTTATGTAGGCTTCCAGGTGGGAGGGGCTGGTGCATGCCCAGTGGTGGGTGGAGCCAGGTCTTGTCCCTGTTGTGGGCAGGGCCATGTCAAGGTGTGTGTTTAGAGGTGGCTATGAGCTCAGTACAACTTTAGGCACCCTGTCTGCTGATGGGTGGAGCCAGGTCTTGGTGCCAAAATGGCAACCTCTGGGAGAGCTCATGCCAATGAGTATTCCCAGGAGCATCTGCCATCAATGTCCTTGCTGCCACAGCCAACCCCTGCCTCCACAGGAGACTCTCCAAGACCAGTAGGTAAGTCTGGCCCAGGCTTTTATGGAATAAGTGCATTGCCCTGGGTCCCAGTGCACATGAAAACTTGTGTGCACCCTACAAGAATAAAGTCTCTGTTTCCCGTAGTCCTGCAGTCAACCCTTGCTGACCTTCAAAGCCAATTGCTCTGGTGGCTCCAATGCCAGACCCCCAAGATGGGGAGCCTGATGTGAGGCTCAGAGCTCTCACTTCTCTGGGAGAACCTCTGCAATATACTTTTCCAATTTGTGGGTCACCCACCCAGTGGGTATGGAATTTAATTATATCGGGAAAGCACACCTCCTACCATCTCATTGTGCCTTCTTCTTTGTCCATGGGTGTAAAATATTTTTTTTCAGTAGGTTCAAGTCTTTTTGTTGATGGTTGTTCAGCAGTTAGTTGTGATTTTGGTGTCTTCATGAGAGGAGGTGAGCTCAAGTCCTTCTCTGCCATCTTGTCTCTCATTCAGGAATAGCCTTTTGTTTAAACTTTACTTTTCTAACTTCCATATGTCAAGGCTTCACATTTTCTAGGGAGCTTACAAAGATATGTTTTTAAAGGGTACCTCTGTCATGTACCAAAGAAAAGTGGCTTTACTACTCCAGAGAGGCCTAAGAACATTTTGCTGGACATTTGAATTCTAATTCATTTCTCTTGATTAGTAAATATCACTTGAGTTTTCCAGGTGATATTTCCTAAAATGCATGGCCGAGTTGGAAATGGACAACATGGTTACTAGTGTCCCTTCCAAATAAAAAAATTAATATGATTTTGTGCAAAACACCTTTCTGAAAGTAACATTTACCAAGTGCTTACTATGTGCCAAGAGGGCATGTTGAGTATCCTATTTAATCCTCAGATAATTCCAAGCTATTATTATCCCCATCTTACAGATGAGGAAACTAGAAAATAGTGAAGATAAATACCTTGCCCAGGGTCACTGAGCTAGTTAATATCAATCCAGGATTCTAACCCAGTCCATCTCATTCTCAAGTACCAGTTCAAGACATCTACCTTCTTGCAGAGATGTAGATTATGATTATGATCAAAGGGGCTCATGTCCATTTTTCTCTTTGTCTTTCAGGAGATACAATATTCATTATTCTGAGGAAGCAGAAGCTGATCTTCCTGCACTGGTACCACCACATCACTGTGCTCCTGTACTCCTGGTACTCCTACAAGGACATGGTTGCCGGGGGTGGTTGGTTCATGACTATGAACTATGGCGTGCACTCTGTGATGTACTCTTACTATGCCTTGCGAGCAGCGGGTTTCCGAGTCTCCCGGAAGTTTGCCATGTTCATCACCTTGTCCCAGATCACTCAGATGCTGATGGGCTGTGTCATTAACTACCTGGTCTTCTACTGGATGCAGCAAGACCAGTGTCACTCTTACTTTCAGAACATCTTCTGGTCCTCACTCATGTACCTCAGCTATCTTGTGCTCTTCTGCCACTTCTTCTTTGAGGCCTACATTGGCAAGATGAGGAAAACAATGAAGGCTGACTAGTGTCGGAACTGAGGAGGAAGCCATAGCTCAGGGTCATCAAGAAAAATAACAGACAAAAGAAAATGGCACAAGGAATCACATATGGTGCAGCTAAAACAAAACAAGACATATGAGCAAACACACAACCCAAGGCAGCTTAGGGATAATTAGGTTGACTTAACCCAGTAAGTTTATGATCCTTTTTGGGTGAGGACTCACTGAGTACACCTCCATCTCAAAGGACTGCTGCTGGAAGACCCCATTCCCTCTTTATCTGTCAACTCTAGGGCAAATGAGAACAAAAGTGGGCCAGGGGCAGAGAGAAAGAGAAGGCAAACAAAAGCTATTAACAGTATATGGAAAAAAGTGTATTTACTAAGTGTTATATTTCTCTAAGGATCAAAGAAGTTTACTTAAAAAAACTGTGCGAGCACATACACACAATCCTTTCTAATCTTTTTTGACACTAAACTGGAGTCAACAGAAAAGATAAAAATGGAAGAGACACGGTGTATATCTAGAACAATAATGCTTTTGGAAAAATGAAAGCCTTTTTAAGAAAGGTTAATAGTTGTAGCCCCCATGAGAAAAGATGTCTTAATCAACTCCTGAGGAAACGGATATAAACAACTATATTTCAGCTCAGAGAAAGACTTGTCTCCCTCCATAGCACAGCCTCAGTCTAGTGAGTTTGCCAAAACCAAATGGGGCACAATATTTTTCCAGGGTTCTTCCTGGGAGGAAGGAAACAGTGCAGCCCAGTTCCTAAAGGGTCAGCTCCATCTCAGAGCATTTCTGATAGTTTAACTCAAACTTCTACCCCTAAATGAGGTAGGAAGCATTATCCTTTGTTCTGTTGCCTCAGGCTTTCAAACAGAAGAGTAATTACAGAATAGAAAAGATACACCTTAACAAAATGATTTGAAAAATGGACTCTGTATTACCTGTAAAAAGGTGCAGCCCGGTACCATTCTTAACCTGGGAAAGAGAAAAAGACAGTGGGAAAGGAGTGAGCCCGAAGATCGATATAATAGACAATAAGTACACCCCACCCTAGGTGACTTCATATTTTCTATATTTTTGTGAATTTCAAACAACCTGCAGGGCTCTTTTTGATCTTGGGTGAACACTGTGTTTCTGCATCATCTGCATTTGCTCCCTAAGGCAATGCAGAGGTGTTTAAAGTGCCCTCTGCTGGTCAAGTGGAGATACTTAGACAAACACTTCATGGCAAGTTTGGCTGAAACAGTTGACAACAAACGGCCCCTTATAGATTTATTCTTCAAATTTTAAATGATATAAATTACTCACCATACTTTTGGCCAAATCAGAAGACATTCTTCCTGCTTCAAGTCAGCTTCAGAAATTTTTTTAAAAGGGACTTTTGCTCTGGAATGCAGAAATTCAATTTATTAAGAGCCATATTCTATTAAAAAAAAAAGCTAGATAATATCTGTAATATTTCAGTCCTTTACAAGCCAAATAAATGTGTAAACGTTCCTAGTATTTCAAAGAAGCAATTATGTCAAGTTGTTCAATGTGATATAATAGTATTCTCATTGATTAAGCAGCTTAATGATTAGACAAAATAGATGAAAACATTAGGGGCTACTGCACTGCATAGATTAGACACGCAGAACCACACATATATGCACACAGATGTGGGGTCCACCGAACTTCAAAGCCCAAGTGAATAGGAACACGTTTTCTGGCTAGCAGAAAAAAAAGCTGTTGTTTCTCTTTCTTGCTTTATTTGAGAGTGTATGGAAAAGGGATTTTTCAAATTATTTTTATATTATTTTAGCTTTAATTGTGCTGTCATTTATGAAACAGAGCTGCTTTGCTTCTCTGTCAGAGATGACAAGGGCTTTCTCAGCATCTCATTTATGTGTGGAATTGAAAAGAATAAAGTTTTATTCCATTCTGTGTGAATGGTCTGAACCATGAACAAAGAATCCATGCAAACCACGTCATGACTGATGGGGTGGAGGGTGGGGGGTATGCAGGGGTGGGAAGCCCTTACATCTGTGTTAAATTATTGTGAACAGTCTGTGATGTCTTGACGTTGGTTCATAGATGATGATGGAGGAATGTATTGTTATTAGGGCGAAAACTGAAGAGCTGGAAAGGTAGGTCCTGCTATAACTAATAGATCCTTAAGACACAAATAATGTTACTTTGAGCTTTGAAACACACGATACTGTGCAATAAGCTTTTTTTCTTATAACAGAAAATGAGCAGAATAATTAAAATGAGAAGGCCAAATAACAGTTGACTTAAACTCTAACTGGTCCTTCAGTTAAACTCATCTGGTTGATGTAATTTAATTATTTAATCCATTGATTTATCAGAGATCCTTTAATGCAGGTTAGAGTAAGGACATGAGCATAGACCTTAAATAGACTCTAAATGATGCTTCCAAAGTACTTTCATCTTGATACAGGTTCATCCTTGTGTTCACTTGTGAAATAATTTAGAATTTTTGTTTACAGGTTGAATGTCTAATAGTTTTTAAATTAGCTAAATATATCTAAAGGCATTTCCGTTGTTTATCTCGGTAGGCAAAAAAACCATACCTTAAAAAAAAAATTGAAATTCTGGTATTTCAGCCTCAGTGTAATGGTTTTAACATCTCAGCTTAACTGCTTAATTACATCAAGATATGAGGCTGGACCACTAGCCCATGGAAAATCTGAAGCCTATCAGAGAACTGACTGCCACGTAGATAATCCTGCTGTCAGTTCACATTCCAGAAAAACTTGGGCAGGCAAGTTTTTGTAGCTGCCCCACTATGCTGCAGCAGATTATCTTTCTATTAAAGATTTTCCACTGCATTCCAATTGCAGTTTGGTGAAAACGTTCCTGGATTGAAAAAAAAAATTTTTTTTTTAACCGCATCTTCATACATAAATACATGCAATTTGATACACAAAGGTCTGAGCATCAACCTAAGTCTATGAGTTTGCAGTGAAAAACTTTCTAGTGAGAAACGCTCCATTCAGAGAGCAGGAGGTTTTATCTGCACCTTGTAGTTTTGCTCATGAGAAAAGAGCCATTACTATTATATATTCATATTCAACATCAGGCCAACGTGCCAAGTTAAAATCATGTATTGATTATTCCAGGGAATTTACTCCCATCCTTCTAATCATACTCTGCTATAAAAATGAGGGGGGGGGGGGGGGACAGGAACAACACATCTGTACGTGTTGCTGACCAGGAAAGAAAAGACTGATTATGTCCCTTTCACGTCTCTCTGCTAATGTAGCTCTGAGTCCAAAACTTCACTGAGTGGGGTTTTTGTAGAATTGAATGGAAGAACACTTCTGGGAAAGAGACCCACAGAATTTTTTTTTTTTCTAATCAGGTGTGCTATCTTTATCACAAGAGATAAACCTGTCACATAAGAATAACAAAGGGCTTGGAGTCACCTACACTGGAGTAGAATGTTCCAGAAGTCTGGTCTCGTTCCCAGACTTCTGGGTTACCTGGGTGAGACAAGCTCAGGTTGCTATCTTTATGATGAGAGAACAGCCTCTCCTGAGAAACAACGAAGCCAGCTCCAGCACATTCTGAGGATTTTGTTTGGTTGGTTGGTTGGTTGGTCTTTTGCTGGGTTTTTTTTTTTTCCAGTTTGGTTAATGAATGAATCTTTAACACAGTTGTTGGATTGGCCCTGTGCTGACTCAAGAGGGCTGTTAGGAGAGTAGAGAAGGTCAAACAGACCTCCTCCCGGAGTTAAGTGCTTTGAGTTGGGTGTGCATGGTCCACGTCTGTCTCATAGACACCTACTTCCCTGAAAAATGTTTCCATCCTGAGAAGTACAATTGTGTGAGAGTTTTATGATGAAAGTCTAGTGGTCCAGTCTTTTTGTTTTCGATAATAAATATTTTGCTATTGATTCGGGATGGTAGTAGAGCCTGCTTTCCTGCTGTGAGTCATTGTCTCCTATAGCTTAACTTGCTCTTCTGTCCCTTCTCTATTTATATACAAGACCCGATTCTTTGTGCCTCACACCCATCACCATCCAAAAGAAATTTCGCGAAGAATGCACTACAGGGTTTGGCCTGTGGCACGTACACATTGAAGTGAGAGCTGATAAAGCAGTGATACTCTATTTTGTGCTGACAGTCAGTATGAAGTGTTAGGTCCCAATCTTCCAATGAACCAACAGCCTCTGTATGCTGGTACCCAATACTTAAGCAAAACAAGCATCAGTGCAGTTATAGCATTTTCTTGAATGCCGGTTGTAACACACCAATTAGAAACATCCTTGAGTCATATCATAGAACCCATAGCTAAAGAGACCAGTTAGGTACACCAAAGAATATTCACAAGCCTGTTGAATCACCAAGTTACTTGCTGCATCCTCAGATACTCTGAAAATTCAGAGCTCACCGGAGGGGGAAGAATAAGCCCCAGTTTCCCTTCCTCCTGAATTACTCTTTTCTTTAAAAAAAAAAAAAAGGAGTGAAATAGAAGTTATTCTAGCACTAAAGAGATAGACATTGGGAACACACCCATGGCAGGGTTCAGGGGGGTCGGGGAGATGTTAAGAATGGCGTTTTGATTTTATGTTGGGCAGGCAAAAGTCTCGGCATCAAATACACTTCACCAGGAATCCAAACCCAAAACTACATTGCGGTAAACATCTCGTAAAACAGCTGGTTAAATTAAAGAAACTGGTCCTATAAATCAGGGTCAAGCCATATTTGCAACACATTTAAGCCAGGATTGCAAGGTCCTGATTCATGTTGGTACTGAAATGCTGTTTTTTTCTCAATGCTTGGTGGTGCTGCAGACTGTTTCTCGCAGTGGACAGAACCTACAATGCTCCAGAAGTAGCCCCGTAATGCTGCCCAAGCCCGTCCAATTCAGACAGGTCTGCTCTTGGCGTGTTCAGGCAGGAGGTTGCTTCCTGCTACCTTGAAAACCACTGGAAGATTCAGCCTCTGAGAGGCCCCAGCGCCTCTGTTCAGATAAAAGCCCGCCCATATAAGCCTCACAGAGCAAATCACAGCAATGTTGGAATTGTTATTTTCAAGTGCTTATTTCACAACATTAAAAGAAATATTTTTTTCTGGTATATTAAAATTAAAAATAAAACCATAACTTTTGATTTAAAAACCAAACTGTTTCCGGTTTCTTTTCTCTCTTGTTCTGGGCCGTTCAAAGGGGGCATCCAGGACACTAAGGGCTATTCAAAAATTTCACGAAGGCCACCCCACACTTGACTCCAATGTGCTCAAGAAACACAGGTGAGTCACTAAAACTCCCCAGTTTCCAGCACAGCCCAGGAATGACATGATCCAGATACTACTGATGAAAACCCCCCAGATGTCTGTTGCTCCCATAATGTTTCATGGGTGTAACACTTTACATGTTCTCCAGACCTAAGGGCACATCAGAGCATTCCACGTGGGGCAGATAGTCGAAGCCAGATCCCCATTTTACAGTTAAGGAAAATTTGTTCATTAGATCAAATGTAACAGAAGTAGAAGGAACTGAGATGTGAACATAATCTCCTTAACTTCAATTTCACTGTAGCCATTCAAATCTTTTGAAAAGAAGTAGAGCATAAATGAAATTCCAGTGCTCAGCACTGAACTAGGAAGCACTTGGCCATGTCACTGGACAAAGTGTTTCAGGACAAAATGTGTGTTGGGAAAAATAGAAAGCATAGCACCTCCCTCCTAGGAGGGCGCAGTACGTCACTTACACACCTGCCGGCTGCTAGCAAGGGGAATGCAGCCGGCTACTCCCCACGCCTAAAATTTCACCTTCAACTTCTAGTGTTCATGTTCTGTTGTACATGTTTTAGGTTAAATGGCTCGTGGCATCCTTCACGGTTTTCTCTACAATGTGTACAGCAGCAATGTCACTACAGCGTTTATATTTAAAACCAGGAAGCTGTTATCTGTGAAGGTTCTCCACAGCAAAATTACTATGAACATACCTCTCTTTTCACATCTCAGAATAAATTAAGACAGAACTTTCTATTTTATTTGTAAACCATTTAACGTATGTTCTTAACTCAGGGCAAAATGGGTGGGTGGGGAGAGGGAGACCTATACTGCACAGAAAGTTATCTTTATTAACTTCACCCCCCCCCCAAAAAAAAGGAAAGCAGAAGCAAACCTTAGGGGTGTTTCTCTTTTTGATAGCAGCCTCAGAACCCTAATGCAAACAGCTGCGCCATCAGGTAGCTTCTGATAGGAACACAGTCTCATCATACAAGCTTCAGAAATGAATACAGCGTACATTAAAACATACAAGCACTTTACATCACTGTCTAGCTAGCAAAAATGCTGTACTTATGTCACTTCAAGACCAAAACATATGCTATAGCAGGCTTCCTAGGAATGAAAAGAATGTGATCAGAATACAATATTTCAGCAGATGACCACTCTTGGCTGTTTTTTTCAAAATGAATGACATGAATTAGAGCCCCAGCGAGTGTCCTCAATCAATGGTCATCACAGTTAACATAACCAAAAGGGCTTCCCAACGGGTTGGTCCGTAGCTGATGAATCTCCAGCCCTGGTAGGTCAGGGGCAAGGTCTCAGTTATTGCCAAACACCCGTCCTGAGGCTAAGTGGGGAGGTCCTCCTGAGAAGCACTGGTGGGGACTTCATTGTTGGGGTAGGGGTGGGCTGCACAGAGCAACCCAACCCCCACCCCACCCCACCCCTCAAAACTGCACACCTACGCGTGCTCTCTGCCTCAGCCCATAATGCCTGCAACCGCGTGTCACCATAAGGACTCCAGGCAAGACAAGAAGTTCTGCATCAGATCGGATCAAATTCACTACCCCATTTCACCCTGTGACGTTGTACATTTTCTTTTCCTTTTCATTCTTCTTCATCTATATACTAGCTGAAAGACGTAACCATTGGTGGTTCCACGTTCCTTATATATGCGTGATAGAATACGTATTTATACAGAAAAGATAACATACACACGCTATTGCTATCGGAAAACAACTTTGCAGCCTAAGGGTTAAACACGCTGGGGCAGCCCCCTCCTGATACACCACCTGTGATCTCACTACTGGATTCTGCAATCTTTGGTATTTTCAGTCCCCCAGGGCGAAAACCCTGTGCTACAGTCTGGGCTTTCATACACAGCTTCCTTTTCTATCAACTACACTAATTCCTTTCATACTAGAGGGAAAAACTACCCCCCTGGGTGTTTCTCTGCTATGTTTTATTTATGAAAACTCCAGTGGGTGTTTCTTAAGGCGGCCAATATCTCTCTACAAAGAGAAGGCAAACAGTGTTAGCTATTCCTGCATTCCACCCTAGCTCATAGCTCTTTGGGCGTTACTATAAAATACCAGATCAGTTTTGCAAAATGAGCACTTTGTCTCCTCATTAGAAGCAGTTCTGATCTCAACCTGGTTTTAGAATAAGCAAATCAACACAACATAAACAAAACCTACTGCGCTTCCAAATTGACTTAGGCGGCCATGCCAATTCATTTCTTCATTTCCATGTAACCCGCATTTCCCCTGGACCCAACAGCCTGTAGAGGTAAATTGCTTGCTGGTTTGTAGCGTCCACTGATGCAGGATCTCTGATTTCTTGCCAAGTGCCTTGCATCTAATTCTGGAAATTGCCAAAGGGAGTGTCACAGCCTCTGTCAGGCATTTCTGTTATGTGGTCATTCCCACCCCACCTCCCAGCCATGCACACCTGGCCCAGCTGCTATTGCATCTCTCCACTGGGCCCTGAAATCTCTAGGCCTAGTCAGGTTTGGCGGTTCTCAGCAGGCAACCACCACTCCTCCGAGAGGCAGTGCGCCCTCCGCTCTGCAGCAGGGCAAGATGCCTGCTTCCCTTGGTTAGATGTGCTATGTGAGAAAATTGGCCCCCTTCTCTACTTAGGAGCCAGAAATGCATCCAGGAACCAAGGGATGGATTGGAGAAATGGCCATCACACTGCATCAGAATGTCCACTTCCCCTGCACGGGGCAAAGATTGTCCCTGGGTTGAGCTCATTGGACTTCGTTTCTCTTTTTACTTGGAAGGTCCTCAGCCCCACTGTAATTGGACTCCTATGGCCACCACATCTGCTTCCCAGACTTCCCCTGATACATCTGAGCCTAGCAGAGGACACAGGTGGAGTTTCTTTCCTAGAAGCCCGCCAGGTCTCCTCGGGGCTCCCCATTATGTCTCCAACACAGGTCCAGACATCTCTGAGACACACTTAAATTCAGCCCAGGCAGCCTGCCACATACATAAATAAATAATGAAATGCAAACATACTTGAAACAATTCCTTTCCTTTCTAGTGAAAATCAGCTTTTGAATTAGGCAAACTGCAAAAAGTCAAGATAATTTCTTAGGTTTGCTCTGTTTATTCCTGGCACATGGCCTTTCCATGTGCCCATTCATCTGCCTGGTAAGTAGAGGTTAGGGCACTTGTGTTGAGTTCTCATAGCCCTGGGCTTTCCTACCTCATGTGGCTTATCACCATGGTAAATAAATAGTTATTTGTGGACTGGTGAAAAATCTGTCTTCAATAGATTAAAAGATTTATAGAACAAAGAATCAAGTTCTCCTGTTCTCCCTGGCAACTCCACGACCTGGGAGAGGGCTAAATATTTGTTGAAAGGATGAGATACTGTTAGTATGCAGTTGTGGATGTAAACGGTGTTATTTTAGACCTCTGTGTTCTTTCTCCTCTGTGTGCTGTGTGTTCGCAAATGTTTGTGTGCTCTGGAAAAGTCCTTGCCCTTTTTCACTGTATACTTATTATAAACAGGCAGAACTGTGTTTTGAGCCATTAGATTATTTGCTTCTTCCAGTGGAAATTTTTAAGTCTCATGCAATATAGTGGTTGGATTAGCAAAATTTCTTGTCTAGGACTTCAGAAAATAAGCTCTGGAATCAAATGGCCCAGCTCTGCCATCTGCTGGGGGGTTGTTATTTGACTACCTTGTGCCTCAGTTTCCTCATCTTTGCAAAGGGTATAAGAATGGCAGCTACCACATAGAGTTATCATGAGGAATTAATGAAATAATCCATGTAAAGCCCTTAGCATAGTAACTGCTCAATAAATGTTAATTAATATTACTACTTCTACTGTTATTTCTTTCTTTCCCTCTCCTGGGTGGTAAATACATGAGCTTTTGTTTATTCTTCTCCGTGATGCTCCAGAAGTTTGCCTATAGAACTTCACTGTCTTATTATTATAACACATTCTATAAACAACAAAAGTATCTTTTCCAGGCTAAGAGAGAATGAGATGCTAGGTAAAAAAAAAATTTCAATTAGGACAAATGTAAAGTTCCTTCTGACATTTTTGTTGTGGTTTGGTTTTTGTTTGTTGCTTTTGATATTCATTCCTGAGCAGCCAAGACCCTTGAGAGGAAGAAAAAAATCTTTTACCTGAGCACCCACTATTTGGGCCCAGATATTATTCTAACTTGTCCTAAAAGATCATTTTTCTCCACAACTCACTTCTAGAATGAATGTTGTAGTAAAAAGAATTCTTGAGGAGAGAGAGGTGAATTCTTGTCCCGTATAGCTTTCATGTCAGTTCTTCAGCATAATGCAGTTGGAAGTTGCCAGGGCTCTCAGTACAACACAAATATCTGATTTTCAAACAGAATGGCCTTTCTGTATCATGGTTCTGACAGGTGAGTCTGTCAACAACAAACTGTGTTTTTTAATGACGCTTTCTAGTAAAAGAAACTTGACTCCAGAAACACAGATATCTCCCAAAGGATTATTATAGTTAAAAGACCCTAAAACTCTGGAATTTACATATAAAATTCAAAGCTAATTAAATATTGTCATTCAAAAGTAGTGAATGAAATACTGGTCACTAGAAGCATCATTAAATGTAGACCTATTCCTTTACTTTAAAACTCACAAATAAAAATTCAGTTTGTAAATGTCTGTAATGAGATCACAAAAGGAAAACTGTCCTGCTGAGAAGCCATATTTGTTTGTCTATTTGAAGTAGGTTAAATGTGTTTTGAGGTTTTAGGCTATGGATTTTGCTTTTAACTGTGGAAATTATTTAAACCTCATTTAATTTAGGTATAATGCCACTAAAAAGGGTTTTACTTGTCTAGAATTTTGGTGCACTTTACACTTCTGTATTAATCTGCATTTATGTTACAGTAACTGCATTTTAATTATAACAGCATGATGTTTCCAAAATTTCAATTCTAGTTGGTGGGTTTATCCAGTGTACAGCTCTGAAACTAGAATAAAGTCAGTATCCTGAACAAATAGGATGTTGGAGCCTGTTTACATTTCCTTTTTTGCCTGTTACATAAAAGTTGTTTATCAAGAAAAAGCCTTATTACATCTGAAAAGCTATTTTAGTTCTTATCAAAATGTCCCACATTTATATACATGTGTGTGTTATTAAAATGAATTTTCAGTTTTTTCTGTATTTTGAACTGCTCCTTAGAGCTTAATTCATAAGGAATTTTATTGAGCCTAACCACCCATTAAACCTTTTATTATGAGAACTTTTAAATGTATATAAAAGTAGAGAGAACAATATGATGAGCTCCCATAGTCTCAACACCTAGATTTTTAACATTTATAACATTCTGCCGTATCTACCATATTTATTTTAAAGCAAATCCTAGGCATTGTGACATTTCATTCTTAAATATTTCAAGAAGCATTGCTTTTTTTAAAAAAAAAAAGGCATTTTCTTACATAACCACAGTATTGATATTGTGATACTTAGCAAAATTAATAAGTTCTTATTACCATCTAATATCCCAGCCATTTTTCAAATTTCCTTGCCTACCCAAAATGTCAGTGAGCAGCTCCTTTTTTTTTTCCTATGCTGAGAAACTTATTAAAGAAACAGGGTCAATGGTCCTATGAAATCTCCCATGTTCTAGATTTTTCTAATTGTTAGCTGTGGCATCATTTAACGTATTTATCTGTCCCTTGTATTGCCCATCAATGAGAAGTCAGATCTTAAAGTTTGATTAGATTCAAGCTATTTTTTGGCAAGAACATTTTAGGTGGTACTGTGTAGGTCATATTGCTTCTCAAAGGAGGTACACAATGCCTGCATGTCTCAAATTTTTAGGGAGGCTAAGATTGACCAGGTGGCTCAAATGGCAATCTACCCATTATAATGTCCACTTTCCCCCTTACACTATAGGCTAGTACTTTGACATCTTTCAAATATCCAGTTCCCTATAAACCTTTCACCTAATCCTTTTGGCATCCATTTTGATAATAGTTGCCTGAATCATCTCTTCCATTGGGGAATTAACAAAATTGAGATTTTATAATTTTGTTATTTTTTTCCACACTTACTAAAAATTTTTTTTTGCTGAGAAAAATTACTCTCTAAAATTCAATATCCATTCATGATAAAAACTCTTACTATAGAGAGGGAACATCTCAACATAACAAAAGCTATTTATGACAAATCCACAGCCAACATAATACTCAACAGTGAAAAGCTAAAAGCTTTCCAACTAAAATCTGAAACAAGACAAGGATATCCACTCTCACCACTTCTATTCAACATAGTATTGGAAGTCCTATCCTCCTCAGCAATCAAAGAAGAAAAAGAAATAAAATATATCCAAATTGGAAGGGAAGGGAAGGGAGCAATCAAGATGGCAGAGGAGGAGAATGTAGAGTTCACCTTCTCTCAAAAATACATCTGCATGTGGAATGATTCACGTGGAACATCTACTGAACATCTTCTGCTGGCAGAAGATCTCAGACTTCCAAAAGGGCAAGTAAACCTCCACATAACCAAGTAGGACAAAAGAAAAGAAAAAAGGAAAAAAGAGAAAAAGGAATCGGGACGGGACTTGGGCCAAAGGGAGGGAGTTGTGAAGGAGGAAAGTTTCCCACACCTTGGGATGTCCACTCACTGGCAGGGAGATCAGCCTGGATGGAGAGGGCATTTTGGAGCCTTGGAGGAGAGTTCAGCAATCAGTTTGAGGAAGGCAAAACAGAGAGCAACCTGCACAGATGGTCGGTACCACCGTGCTGCACTCCCCAGCTTGAGGCACTTGTCTGCCAAGGCAGGTTGGGGCTGGGTGCTGAAGCTCAGGCTTCAGGGGTCAGACATGGGGAGAGGACCAGGGTTGGCTGCACAGAGACAGTGTGAAAGGGCCGGAGCATGGCAACTGAGGGTGTATGCAGAAGAAGCCTGGGTCCACTAGAGAGGCAAGGCACCATTGTTGGGGGGCATGCAAGGAGAGGGGTGGGACTGCCACAGGAATTCTATCCCTGCATTCATGTTCTCAGGCAACAGGACACCACCTACATGAGCTCCAGGGGTGGGCATGAGCTGCCACTGCCATCGTGGGCTCCAGAGAGGGGCTCAGGCCCCTGCCACCACTGAGAGACCTGTGAGCAGGCACCAATCGCTGCCCCCACAATCCCAGGAGTGCATCAGGCCACCACACCTGCACACCCCCTATCAAGGGGATAACAGCCAGCACACACTGAGGAAAGAGGCAGCAAGCATCCAAACTAAAAGCAACCCTCATACCAAAAATATTAAACCCACATGAGTTATGCAGGGATGCTCCTTCATATAAATAGCCTTCCAAGACTACAGTAGATAATTTTCTCCTAAACTCACAGAGTAAGAGAAATACAAGCAAAATGAAGATGCAGAGGAACCACTCCCAGTTAAAAGACCAAGAGAATTCTCCTGAAGGAATAAATAATGAAACAGACTTCTTCAGTCTAATAGACACCAAGTTCAAAAAGGAGGTAATGAAAATACTGAAAGAATTAAGGAATGCTATCAACATATGTGCAGATTACTGTAAAAAGGAACTAGAAACTATAAGGAAGAGTGCATAAAAATTAGAAAATTCATTTGCCAAGAGGAAAGCTGAGCTACAGGCAATGAATAGCAGAATGAATAATTCAGAACATCAATAAGTGATCTGGAAGATAGACTAGTGGAAATCACCCAATCAGAACAGCAGACAGAAAGCCAAATTAAAAAAAAAAAATGCAAGTATTATAAGAGACCTATGGGAGAATATAAAGCATGCCAATCTATGCATAATAGGGATTCCAGAGGAGAGGAAAGAGAAAAATGGATTGAAAATGTATTTGAAGAAATTATAGCTGAAAACTATCCAAACCTAAAAAAGGAAATAAACATCCAGACACAGGAAGCACAGAGGATCCCAAACAAGATGAACCCAAGCAGACCTACACCAAGACATATTATAATAAAAATGGCAAAAGTTAAAAATAAAGAGGATTCTAAAGGCAGCAGAGAAAAAGATTAATTACAAGGGAACCCTCACCCCCTCCCCAAGGCTATGAGCTGATTTCTCTACAGAAATGCCACAGGCCAGAAGGGAGTGGCAAGATATATTCAAAGTCTTGAAAGGGAAAAATCTGCAACCTAGAATACTCTACCCAGCAAGATTATCATTTAGAATAGAAGAAGAGAAAAAGAATTTCTCAGACAAGCAAAATCTAAAAGAATACAGCAATGTTAAACCTATCCTAAAATAAATATTGAAAGGTCTTCTCTAAATAGAAAGGAAGCAAGAAGATATAGGAAAAAGGAGATCAAAATTGGAAAGTAAATCACTTAAATAAGCCAGTACACAGATTAAAAAGAAAAAAATCTATTAGTGAAGGCAATGATAAACACAAGAAACAGCAAAAAGATAAACATGAAGATATAAAAGAGGACATCAAAATCATAAAATGTGGAGGAGGAGAGTAAGAAATATAGTTTGTTTTGGGGTGTTTTTTTTA
The DNA here is from genome assembly GCF_030028045.1 of Hippopotamus amphibius kiboko. NCBI lineage: Eukaryota > Metazoa > Chordata > Mammalia > Artiodactyla > Hippopotamidae > Hippopotamus > Hippopotamus amphibius. The sequence goes on from NC_080198.1 coordinate 84,573,714, forward strand.
AGAATGTGTTTGAGCCTATATGACTATCAGTCTAAAGCAAGAAGATGTAGGAAGGAGTTAATATACTTGAAAACCAGGGTAACCACAAATCAAAAACATACAATAGATTCATAAAAATGAAAGAGAAGAGAACACAAGCATTAAAATAAAAGGAAATCCTCAAAACACGAAAAGAAAAACAAAAAGAAAGGAGCAAAAATGAAACATAGAATCAACTGGAAAACAAGGTTTAAAATGGCAATGAATACATATTTATCAATAATTACCTTAAATGTCAATGGACTGGGCTTCCTAGGTGGCACAGTGGTTGAGAATCCCCCTGCCAATGCAGGGGACACTGGTTCGATCCCCGCTCCAGGAAGATCGCACATGCTGCAGAGCAACTAAGCCTGTGAGCCACAACTATTGAGCCCATGTGCTGCAACTACTGAAGCCCATGCGCCTAGATCCCATGCTCCACAACAAGAGAAGCCACGGCAATGAGGAGCCCATGCACCACAATGAAGAGTAGCCCCCACTCACCACAACTAAAAAGAAAGCCCGTGCACAGCAAAAAAAGACCCAACACAGCCAATAAAATAAATTAATTAATTAAAAAAAAAGTCAGTGGACTAAATACTCCAATCAAAAGACATAGAATGGCAGACTTGATAAAAAAAAAAAAGCTGACAATACGCCGCCTACAAGAGACCCACTTTAGGGCAAAGGACACACATAGATTGAAAATGAGGGGATGGAAAAAGATATTTCACACAAACAAAATGTCAGGAAATCAGGGAGTCACAATGTTCATGTCACACAAAATAGACTTTAAAACAAAGACCATAAAGAAAGATAAAGAAGGGCACTACATAATGATAAAAGGATCAATGCAAGAAGAGAAGCTTACACTCATCAACATATACGTACCTAATACAGGAGCACCCAAATACATAAAACAAATACTGACAGACAGAAAAAGGAGAAATTGATGGGAATACAATAATAGTAGGAGACTTTAACACCTCACTCACATCAATGGACAGATCTTCTAGACAATCAATAAGGCAACAGAGATCATAAATGACACAATAGAACACAAACTTAATTGATATTTTCAGTACATTACATGCAAAAAACAAAACAAAACAAAACAGAATACACATTCCTTTCAAGTGTACATGGAACATTCTCTAGGACTGACCACATACTAGGGCATAAAACAAACCCCAACAAATTTAAGACTATAGAAATTATTTCAAACATCTTCTCTGACCATGATAGAATGAAACTAGAAATTTACTACAGGAAAAGAAATGAGAAAAAAACAATTACATGAAGACTAAACAATATGCTACTAAAAATCCAATGAGTCAATGAGGAAATAAAAAAGGAAATTAAAAAACACCTTGAAACAAATGAAAATGAAAACACATCTGTACAAAATCTATAGGATGCAGCAAAAGCAGCTCTTAGAGGGACATTCATTGCAATACAGGTCTTCTTCAAAAAAAAAAACAAGAAAAATCTCAAACAACCTAACCTACCACCTAAGAGAATTAGAAAAAGAAGAACAAAGTCTAAAGTCAGCAGAAGGAAGGAAATAATAAAGATCAGAGAGGAAATAAATAAAATTGAGATTTTAAAAAATATATTTAAAAAATCAATAAAACCAAGTGTTGGTTCTTTGAAAGGGTAAACAAAATGGATGAACTGGACAGGCTCACCAAGAAGAAAAGAAAACAAAATAAAAAATGAAAATGGAGAAATATCAACCAATACCACAGAAATACAGAAACCATAAGAGAATACTATGAACAATGATATGCCAACAAATTTGACAACCTAGAAGAAAAGAACAACTTTCTAGAAACATACACCAACCAAACTGAATCAAGAAGAAACAGATAATTTGAACTGTATGAGCACTAGAAGTGAAATACAGTCTGTAATAAACAAACAAAACAAAAAACTCCCTACAAAGTCCAGGAGCAGGTGGCTTCACAGGCAAATTCTACAAAACATGAAAAGAAGAATTTTTATTGATCCTTCTCAAACTCTTCCAAAAGATTGAAAAGGAGGGAACACTGCCAAAGACATTCTATAAAGCCACCATCACCCTGATACCAAAACCAGACAAAGATAACACCAAAAATGAAAATTACAGACCAATATCTTTGATGAGTATAGATACAAAAATTCTCAACAAAATACTAGCAAGCTGAATCCAACAACATCACAACCAAATGAAATTCATCCCAAGTTCACAAGGATGGTTTAACATAAATTCAATGTGATACACCACATCAACAAAAGAAATGACAAAAACAACATGATCATCTCAATAGATGCAGAAAAAGCATTTGAAAAAATTCAACATTGATTCATGATAAAGTGGGTATGGAAGGAATATATCTCAAGATAATAAAAGTCATTTATGACAAACCTACTGCCAATATAATACTTAATGATGAAAAGCTGAAAGCCTTCCTGTTAAAATCTGGAACAAGACAAGGATGTCCACTCTCATCATTTCTCTTCAGCATAGTATTGGAATTCTTACCCACAGCAATCAGGCAAGAAAAAGAAATAAAAGGTATCTAAAAGGTACCCCTTGGAGGGAAAGAGGTAAAATTGTCACCATATGCTGATGAAATGATACTATATATAGAAAACCCTAAAGACTCCACACAAAAGCTACTAGAACTGATAAATGAATTCAGCAAGGTAGAAGGATACAGATTAACATACAGAAATCTGTTGAATTTCTTTATGCTAACAGTGAAATAGCAGAATGGGAATGTAAAAAAAAAAAAAAAAAACCTTTTAAAATCACACCAAAAAACTAAAACATGTAGGAATAAACCTGACCAAGGAAGTGAAAGACTTACATGTTGAGAAATATAAAACATTAATAAGGGAAATTGAAGATGATTCAAAGAAATGGAAAGATATCCTATTCTCTTGGATTGGAATAATTAATATTGTTAAAATGGCCATACTACTCAAAGAAATCTACAGATTTAATGCAATCCATATCAAATTACCCATGACATTTTTCACAGAAATAGAACAAATAATCCTAAAATGTATATGGAACCACAAAAGACCCAGAATTGCCAAAACAATCCTGAGGAAAAAGAACAAAGCAGGAGGCATAATCCTCCCAGACTTTAGACAATACTACAAAGCTAGTAATCAAAACACTGTAATATTGACAGAAAAAAGACATATAGATCAATGGAACAGAACAGAAAGCCCAGAAATAAACCCAGACACCTATAGTCAATTAATCTTCAACAAGCGAGGCAAGAATATAAAAGGGGAAAAAGTCTCTTCAGTAAGCGGTACTGGGAAAGTTGGACAGCTGCATGTAAATCAATGAAGTTAGAACACACCCTCACACGATGCACAAAAATAAACTCAAAATGGCTCAAAGACTTAAATATAAGGCAAGGCACCATAAAACTCCTAGAAGAAGTCATAGGCAAAACATTCTCTGACATAAATCATACCAATGTTTTCTTAGGTGAATCTCCCAAGGCAATATAAATAAAAACAAAAATAAACAAATAGGTACTAATCAAACTTATAAGCTTTTGCACAACAAAGGAAACCAGAAAAAGTACGAAAAGACAACTTACATATTTTTTTTCTTTTGGCCTCACCGCACAGCTTGCAGGATCTTAATTCTCTGACCAGGGACTGAACCCGGGCCCTCAGCAGTGAAAGTACAGAATCCTAACCACTGGACCACCAGGAAATTCCCTGAAAAGACAACCTATGGAATGGGAGAAAATATTTGCAGAGAATGCAACTGGCAAGGGCTTAATTTCCAAAATATACAAACAGCTCATATAACTCAACAACCAAAAACCAAAAAACACAATCAAAAAATGGGCAGAAGTTCAGCAATCAGAGAAGAAAAATAAATAAAAGGAATCCAAATTGGAAAAGAAGTAGTAAAACTGACACTGTTTGCAGATGACATACTATACATAGAAAATCCCAAAGATGTTACCAGAAAACTAGTAGAACTCATCAGTGAATTTGGTAAAGTTAAGGATACAAAATTAATAGACAGAAATCTGTTGCATTTCTATACACTAACAACAAAGATCAGAAAAAGAAATTCAAGAAACAATCCCATTTACCATCTCATCAAAAAGAATAAAATACCTAGGAATAAACTTACCTAAGGAGGCAAAAGATCTGTACACCAAAAACTATAAGATGTTGATGAAAGAAATTGAAGAGGACAAAAAAGATGAAAAGATATACCATGTTCTTGGATTGGAAGAATCAATATTGTCAAAATGAATATATTGCCCAAGGCAATCTACAGATTCAATGTAATCCTTATCAAATTACCAATGGTATTTTTTCAGAACTAGAACAAAAATCTTAAAATTCGTATAAAGACACAAAAGACCCCAAATAGCCAAAGCAACCTCAAGAAAGAAAAATGGAGCTGGAGGAATCAGGCTCCCTGGCTTCAGACTACACTACAAAGTCATCAAAACAATATGGTACTAGCACAAAAAAAGAAATATAGATCAATAAAACAGGAAGAAAGCCCAGAAATAAACCCATGCACCTATGGTCAATTATCTCTGACAAAGGAGGCAACACTATACAATGGAGAAAAGACAGTCTCTTTAATAAATGGTGCTGGAGATACAGGCTTGAGCTCAAGATGGCAGAGTAGAAGGATATGAGCTCACCCCCTTCTTAGGAAAACAAAATCACAACTAACTGCTGAATAATCATCAACAAAAAAATGCTGGAACCTACCAAAAAAGGATACCCTACATCCAAAGACAAAGATGAGGCCACAGTGAGATGGTAGGAGGGATGCAATCACAATAAACTCAAATCCCATATCCACCAGGTGGGTGACCCACAAACTGGAAAACAATTATCCACAGAAGTTATTCCACAGGCTTTCCAGCCTGGGAGTCCTCTGGCAACAAGAAGAGGAGTCCCCAGAGAATATAGCTTTGAAGGCTAGTGGGGTTTGCTCACAGGACTGCCATGGAACTGAGGGAAACAAAGACTCTATTCTTGGAGGGCACATACAAAATCTCGTGTACACCAGCACCGGAGAAAAAAGCAGTGACTCCATAAGAGATTGAGCCAGATGTACCTGCTAGTACCGAACGGTCTCCTGTGGAGGCAGGAGCAGCTGGGGCACACTGCAGGGACAAGGACACTGGCAGCAGCAGCTCTTGGAAGTACCTATTGGCATGATCCCTCTGGGAGGCCACCATTAGCCCCATCAAACAGCCTGTAGACTCCAGGGCTTGATTGCCTTAGGCCAAACAACCAACAGTGTGCAAATAGCCCCATCCATCAGCAAACAACTGGATTAAAGTTTTACTGAGCATGGCTGCCCACCAGAGGAACAAGACCCACCTCCACCCACTACCAGTCCCTCCCATCAGGAAGCTAGCACAAGCCTAATAGACAGCCTCATCCACCAGAGGGAAGACAGCAAAAGCAAGAAGAACTACAATCCTGCAGCCTGTGGAATGGAATCCACAATTACAGAAAACTAGACAAAATGAAACAGCAAAGGTATATATCTTAGATAAAGGAATAATATAAAACTCTATAAAAACAACTAAGTAAAGTGGAGATAGGCAACCTTCCAGAAAAAGAATTCAGAAAAATGATCATGAACATGATCCAGGATCTTGGAAAAAGAATGGAGGTAAGGATCAAGAAGATGCAAGAAACGTTTAACAAAGACCTAGGAGAACTAAAGAACAAACAAACAGAGATGAACAATAAAATAACTGAAAGGAAAAATACACTAGAAGGAATTAATAGCAGAATAACTGAGGCAGAAGAACAGATAAGTGACCTGGAAGACAGAATGGTGGAAATCACTGCTGCAGAACAGAATAAAGAAAAAAAGAATGAAAAGAAATGAAGACAGTCTATAAGACCTCTGGGATAACATTAAATGCACCAACATTCACATTATGGGGTCCCAGAAGGAGAAAAGAGGGAGAGAAAGGACCTGAGAAAACATTTGAAGACAAAATTGCTGAAAACTTCCCTAATATGGGAAAAGAAACTGTCACTCAAGTCCAGGAAGTGCAGAGAGTCCCAGGCAGGATAAACCCGAGGATGAACATGCCAAGACACATAGTAATCAAATTGACAAAAATTAAAGACAAAAAAAAAATACTAAAAACAACAAGGGAAAAACAACAAATAACATACAAGGGAACTCCCATAAGGTTATCAGCTGATTTCTCAGCAGAAACTCTGCAGGCCACAAGGGAATGGCATGAGATATTTAAAGTGATGAAAGGGAAGAAACTACAACCAAAAATACTCTATCCAGCAAGGCTTTCATTGAGATTTGATGGAGAAATCAAAAGCTTTACAGACAAGCAAAAGCTAAGAAAATTCAGCACCACCAGAGAGCTTTGCAAGAAATACTAAAGGAACTCCTCTAGGCAGGAAAGAGAACAGCAACTTAAAAGAACCTTGTACATATACAGACTGCTATATAAAAACTTCATGGAAACAGTAAACCCCAAAACTACAATAGATACACACACACAAAAGAAAAAGCAATCCAAACACAATACTAAAGATGGTCATCAAACCACAAGAGAAGAGAACAAAAAATGAAGGGAAGAAAAAAGTCCTTCAAAAACAAACCCAAAACAATTTAAAAAATGTCAATAGAAACAGACACATCAATAATTACCTTAAATGTAAATGGATTAAATGCTCCAACCAAAAGACATAGACCAGCTGAATGGATACAAAAAGAAGACCCATATGTATGCTGTCTACAAGAGAACCACTTCAGACCTAGGGACACATACAGACTGAAAGTTAGGGGATGGAAAAAGGTATTCCATGCAAATGGAAATCAAAAGAAAGCTGGAATAGCAATACTTATATCAGACAAAATAAACTTTAAAATAAAGACTGTTATAAGAGACAAAGAAGGACACTACATAATGATCAAGGGGTCAGTCCAAGAAGATATAACAATTGTATGAGGGTGAGTCAAAAATTATCCTCATTCTGGTTATATTAAAACTTCTGTTGGCTGCACTGTCTTATCAGCATTTCCCATTCAAGGCTACTGTCTCCTCAGTCACTGTTATGCAGGTGTGAACATGCTACATCAGTTCATTTGTAACTGTGGTGCAAGCAAAAATGGATGCCCCACTTGTGATTAGCACAAAAGAAGAACAGCATGCAGTGATTCCTTTTTTGTGGTCTGAGGGTATACCTGGTGCCATTATTTATCTAAGACTTTGTGTGCAGTATGGAGAAAGTATTTTGTCACATAGAAGTGTGTATGAATGGATAGAGAAGTTCAAGGAAGGTCTCACAAGTATTAGCCATCAAGAAGGAACCAGACGCCCCTCCACATCCATGGCTGATGACAACATTGAGTGTACATGTGAAATGATTCTGTCAAATAGATGGTGACAGTGGATTATGTGGTAAATCATTTGCAAATCAGCCGTGGCTCTGCCTATGAAATAATCCATAACAGACTTAGGTTTTGAAGTTTGTGCTAAAGCCTGAACTTCAGAATAAACACAGAGGACTGCTCTCCAATGCATTATGATCTTGCATGACAACGCATATCTGCACACTTCTGTGCACACTGTCAACACTCTGCAAAAACTTCATTTTGAGGTGTTAAAGCATCCTCCCTATAGTCCTGATATTGCTCCATTGGACTTTCACCTTTTTGTCCCTGAAAGAAGTCCTAGGAGGACAAAGATTCACTTCTGATGAAAAAGTGAAGATGGCAGTGCATTTGTGGCTCACAGCTCAGCCTAAAACATTTTTAATGAGGGAATATGAAAGCTGTTGACAGATGGACAAAGTGTATTGAAAAGCAAGGAGATTATATAAAAAAATAATGTATTGGTCATTTCTAAAAGTTAATTAAAATAAATTCTATAGCCAAGTACAGATAATTTTTAACTCACCCTCATAAATATATATGCACCCAATAGGAGCACCTCAATATATAAGGCAAATACTAATAGCCATAAAGGGAGAAATCAACAGTAACACAATAATAGTAGGAGACTTTAACATACCAATTTTATCAATGGACAGACCATCCAGACAGAAAATCAATAAGGAAACACAGACCTTAAATGACACATTAGATCAGAGGAACTTAGTCGATATTTATAGACCATGCCATCCAGAAGCAGCAGAATATGCATTCTTCTCAAGTGCACACAGAACATTCTCCAGGATTGACCATGTGCTGGGCCACAGTGAGCCTCAGTAAATTTAAGAAAATTGAAATCATATCAAACATTTTTTTCTGACCACAGTGTTATGCGATTAAAAGTCAACTACAAGAAAAAAACTATAAAAAACACAAACACATGGAGGCTAAACAATATGCTACTAAACAACCAATGGATTACTGAGGAAATCAAAAATTACCTAGAGACAAATGAAAATGAAAACACGATTCAAAACGTATGGGATGTAGCAAAAGCAGTTTTAATAGGGAAGTTTATAGCAAAATAATCTTACCTCAGGAAACAAGAAAAATCTCAAATAAGCAATGTAACCTTATACCTAAAGCAACTAGAGAAAGAGGAACAAACAAAATCTAGAATTAGTAGAAGGAAAGAAATCATAAAGACCAGAGCAGAAATAAATGAAATAGAGATGAAGAAAACAATAGAAAAGATGAAACTAGAAGCTGATTCTCTGAAAAGATAAACAAAATGATAAACCTTTAGCCAAACTCATCAATGAATTTGGTAAAGCTGCAGGTTAGAAAATTAATACATAGAAATCTTTTTGCATTTCTATACACTAACAACAAAAGATCAGAAAGAGAAATTCAAGAAATAATTCCATTTACCATCACATCAAAAAAAATAAAATAGGGAGTTCCCTGGTGGTGCAGTTGTTAAGAATCCACCTGCCAGTGTGGGGGACACAGGTTTGATCCCTGCCAGGAAGATGTCACATGCCATGGAGTAACTAAGCCCATGTGCCACAACTACTGAGCCTGTGTGCTACAACTACTGAGGCCTGCACACCTAGAGCCCGTGCTCCACAACAAGAGAAGCCACTGCAATGAGAAGACTGCACACCACAATGAAGAGTAGCTCCCTCTCACTGCAACTAGAGAAAGCCTATGTGCAGCAACAAAGACCCAATGCAGCCAATAAATAAATCAACATAAAAAAGAATAAAATACCTAGGAATAAACCTAACTAAGGAGACAAAAGACCTGTAATCAACAAACTATAAGATGTTGATAAAAGAAATAAAAGATGACACAAACAGATGGAAAGATATACCATGTTTTTGGATTGGAAGAATCAATATTGTCAAAATGAATATGTTACCCAAGGCAATCCACAGATTCAATGCAATCCCTATCAAATTACCAAAGACATTTTTCACAGAAGTAGAACAAAAAAATCTTGAAATTTGTATGGAGACACAAAAGACCCCAAATAGCCAAAGCAATTTTGAGAAAGTGAAAAGGGAGCTAGAGGAATCAGGCTCCTTGATATCAGGCTATACTACAAAGCTATAGTCATCAAAACAGTATGGTACTGGCACAAAAATAGAACATAGATCAATAAAACAGGATAGGAAGCCCAGAAATAAACTCATGCACCTACGGTCAATCTACAGGAAAGGAGGAAAGACAATCTCTTCAATAAGTGGTGTTAAGAAACTGGACAGCTACATGTAAAAAAATGAAATCAGAACATTCTTTAATACCATACACAAAAATAAGCTCAAAATGGACTAAAGAAATAAATGTGAGACCAGTCACTATAAAACTCCTGGAGGACTTGAGGATGGAAGATGCCTTAGAGGACTGGGATGGGGAGGGTGGGGGGGAGGTGAGGGAGGGAGGGAATATGGGGATATGTGTATAAAAACAGATGATTGAACTTGGTGTACTTCCCCCCAAAAAATAATAAATAAATAAATAAAATTAAAAAAAAAATAAAAAACAAACAAAAGAAATACAGATGATTGAACTTGGTGTACCCCCCCCCCCAAAAAAATAAAATAAAATAAAATAAAATAAAATAAAATAAAATAAACTCCTGGAGGAAAGCATAGACAGAACACTGACATAAATCGCAGCACTATTTTTTTTTTATCCATCTCCCAGAGTAATGGAAATAAAACCAAAAAATAAATAAATGGGACCTAATTAAACTCACAACTTTTGCACAGCAAAGGAAACCATAAACAAAATGAAAAGACAACCCACAGATTGGGAGGAAATATTTGCAAATGATGTGACCAACAAGGGATTAGTTTCCAAAATTTACAAACAGCTCATGCAACTTAATATCATCAAAACAAAAAACCCAATCAAAAAATGGGCAGAAGACCTAAACAGACATTTCTCCAAAGAAGACATACAGATGGCCAAGAGGCACTGAAAAGATGTTCAACATCACTAACTATTAAGGAAATGCAAATCAAAACTAAAATGAGATATCACTTCACACCAGTCAAAATGGCTATCATCAAAAAAACCACAAACAATAAATTCTGGACAGGGTGTGGAGAGAAGGGAACCCTCCTACACTGTTGGTGGAAATGTAAATTGGTACAGCCAGTATGGAGAACAGTATGGAGGTTCCTTAAAAAACTAGTTACCATATGATTCTGCAATTACCCAGAGAAAGATATGGTCTGAAAGGATACATGCACTCCAGTGTTCACTGCAGCACTCTTTACAATAGCCAAGACATAGAAGCAACCTAAATGTCCATTGACAGAGGAATGGATAAAGAAGATGTGGTACATATATATAACATACAATGGAATATTACTCAGCCATTAAAAAGAATGAAATAATGCCATTTGCAGCAACATGGGTGGACCTAGAGATTGTCATACTGAGTGAAGTCAGACAGAGAAAGAGAAATTTTGTATGATATCACTTACATGTGGAATCTAAAAAGAAATAATACAAATGAACTTATTTACAAAACAGAAACAGACTCACAGACTTAGAACAAACTTATGGTTACAAGGAGGGAATAGTGGAGGGAAGGGATAGTTAGGGAGTTTGGGATTGACATGTACACACTGCTATATTTAAAATGGGTAACCGACAAGGACCTACTGTATAGCACAGGGAACTCTGCTCAATATTATGTACAACCTAAACAAAAGAATTTGAAAAACATGGATATATGTACATGTATAACTGAATCACTTTGCTGTACACCTGAAACTATCACATGTTAATCAACTATAGTCCAATATAAAATAAAAAGTTTTTTTTTAAAGTCTTTGAGAGCTTCCTCTCCTTTGGGCAGAACAGTAAGTCCCAAGTTCACCTGTGCTTCTCCTGACCCAGACCCAGAATCAATCATTTCTCCAAGGAGTCATAGTTTCTTTTTGCAGGGGAAATCACCAATTTTTTTTTCTACTCTAAAACACATTTCAAAATGAAGCTGAATTTAACTACATTATCAAGTTGTAAAATCATCTTATTTCAAAGACTAAAAACCCACTTACATGCTGCTCGTGAAAGACATTTTAATTAATATAATCACCAGGCACACACAAGTAAGATTATCAAAGCACTTTGGGCATTTCCTCACTGGTTCTGCAATATTCGCATTAAGTTGGTACAAGATAGTTTTATCCCCATCTAACAAGGTGAGCTGAATAGAAAAGCAGAAACTTAATTGCACAGAATATTAGATGTATGTAAACCTTAAGGCATCAGTCATGTTCTCTATTAACAAAAAGCTAGCCAAGACTTTAAAGAAATTGTACAAAGCAGTACAAGAAGAATTATGCAAATTATACTAACTTGTAGTTATTTAATTAAATGTTAGTTAAGTAACTTAAAAGAAGTATTTTGATCATACTTTTAAAATTTTATTTCACATAAAAATAGGTAAGAATTAGCCAGGGATGTAATGTACTGGTTAGAACAAACACTCATTTATTTAGTCAATAAATATTTATGTGCCTAGAAACATGAGACACTAACATTTAGTCTTTGGGGCTGTGATGTTTTAAATTAATTTTTAGAGCTAGGATACTTTTCTTGTGACTTTAAATCAATCACAGTTAAACTATTCTACAACTGTCAAAGGTAGGATTACAGTATCATGATATCTTCAAAAGACTTAGACATATGAAGAAGAAATTGGCCTAATTTTTCAAGATATCATATCCCTTGAGGTCCTTGGCATTTGGCAGTTGGTAGGCCCTTGTTTTACATTGTGGTTTGGGTTAGTTTTCAAGCTATAAATCTGGGTTATTTTCATTTTGGTTGCCAACCAGTCATTATCACCATCCCAACCAGCTCCAGCCACCTCACTGTCAGGCATCTATTGTATCAAAGAGTAAACTTGAGCCAAACGTATTCCTCCCCAGAGGGCTCTCTCTGGCTGAAATGAATGGCCCACGAGACTTCCAAGAGGACAGTTTCACCATTGGATTCAGCCTCTTTGTCAGCAAACACCTTGTCACCAGAATGGTTACTTTTCCCTGTTACTTTTCAGCTTCTTCATTCACATGGCACCATTGTAGAAAGAGCTCTGTTCTAGAAGGCGCGCATCCTAGGCTCCCTTGAAGCCCCTCTTTGAACCAAGGCGCATGATCATGTACAAGCCTCAGTGATGCTTCGATTCCTCATCTCCAGCTCATCTTTGAGAGTCATGTTGACTCCAACTTTTTCCTAATTAAAGTTACACACGTGTCTCCAAGTTCCTTCTATAAATCTCATTGGCAAAGAGAAACACGCTCAAGGTCAGATCCAAGCTACTTCCTTTGAATCACTGCGCTTTGGATTTTTTTAGTTGGTACAAACTCAATCAATGCAATGAAGTGGAGAATTTAGGCAAACAGGCGAAAAAAGACAGCAATTGAGGACTTAGACACCGCCATTAACAACTTGACTTTTTCAAAATAGATGGGTTGCCAAATAGGATTGACTGAATTCATCCGAAAATAATCCAATTCCTCACTTAACATTTTTGCTGGGACATTGCCTTGCTTCAAAGTAACCTGAATGATGTAAGCCTGCAAATGCCCCCTCCTGGCTATAGTTTTGCCCTTGGAAACTGTGTAGCAAAATAGTAAAGAGCATGTGCTCTGGAGTTAAAGTACCTAGATTTAAATGGTATTCTATCACTAATTAGCTGTGTAACTATGAGCAAGCTACTTAACCTCTCTTCACCTCATTTTCCTTATCTATCAAACATGGGTAGTAAAAGTACCTCCCCTATAAGTAAATATTTAAGTTCTTAGGGCTTGGTACAGCCTGAGCCCTCAATAAATATTAGCTTGTATGCATCAAACCAAGCTGCCATTCCTAAGCAAAAAAAGAGAATTTTGATTTCTTTCAACATATCACCATCACCCTTCATCACCCACCGCCAAAAGCTCATGAGTCACTACATTTTTACAGATCACACAGCACCTGTGGGGACAGTTAAATTTTTAAGGCAGTCCAATCGAGAAACCATACCTTCCAAATATGTCTAGCACACTTTCCTCAAGTGAGTCCCTATGCAGTTGCAAATCAATCAGATCCCTGCTGGGCCAGTATTGCTCTCCTGAGAGTTGTTCAAAAATTCTGTCTCCTGGCAGGGGAAGCAATCCACCTCTTTGGCGTTTTTTTCCCTGAAAGGTCATATCTACTTGCGGTCTTAGACTTACACTGAAATGTGTGTCTCCCCTTTAACAAGACTCTTCAGCTGTCTCCTCCTATACCACAGACCTCAGCAGTTCTCACTTCTAATACTCACAACCAACGACTTGAACAAAGATTGAGCACTTCCTGTTCCCGTGATTGCCACAACTGTTATACTATTTTCATAAGAAAAATTTATACATGGGTTTCACTAAATGCAAAATTCCCCTAAATTCTTTCACGCATGCTGAATGTGGGAAGAAAATTAGATTTACCTTCAGAAAAGTACTTTCTTTCCTTTTCTACCGTGAGGACTAGTCCGAGTAGCTTGAAACCATAAGAACATGCCTGAGACTTATTTGCTTGTCAATTATAAATTGATTCACATTTGTAGTTCCATAGATGACTCTGGAAGTTTCCCAGCAGCTTTCAGAAAAACAATTTCTCAGGTGCTTACATGAAACGATTGAGGCAAAATGGATTTTTCTACCCAAAATGTTAATTAATTCTGGTTCACATACTGAAGTGTGTATTTTGGTAAATATATAATATACTGGTATTTGGTATTTGGTAAATGTTTTTGGTAAATATATAATGATACTGTATCCTTCTTAGCTAGCTGTAAGCTTAAGACAGTGGATTAATTCACCAACTTGGAAACCTTTGCCTGGATTACAGCTGACCAAAAAAAAAAAAAAAAAAAAAGTGTTCTTACCTCAGAAGCCCGCAGACAGACTTCCTTAGGAGAGGAGAGTGGGGGCAATGTGTTAGGAGGCCTGTGGGGAAAGAGAAGAAAAAATTACTACAATACACCCCTTAATTAACACTCTATTCAATAAATTCACTTGCTTTTCCCCTTCAAGTTAAGTCTTTTCCACTTAGACGTGGTTTAACATTAAGGAAAACATAGCCTTTAGTAGAAGGAAAAAACGAGCGCCGTTTCACATCAACCACCAAAAGGAAACTTATTCTAGTTGTAAAACTACAAACTGCTTTTCAGAATATTATCCGTCACGATAATAAGGACAGCTATGCGGGGAGGTCGCTGGCGCCCCACTCCCTCTACCACCTGGAGCATCCGTCCCCCCAGCTGCTGTTAAAAGATGGTTAAGGAAAACAATTTCGGTGACACAATGTCATCACGCAGACAGTCTCCACTATGAAGAACCGTAAAATGGGTCAGACGATGGGAAGCTTTCAGAGGATAAAAAAGAGCAAGGAAGAGACAAACAGAAAACACCTGATTGGCAGTGGCTATACAGTCAGCCTTGTTTGGGGTGAGAAAGAACAAAGAGATAAGCAGTTCCAGCTGGCTTGGCGTTAGGGGATTGGCTGGCTGGATACGCTGCGTTTCAGGTCAAGCGAAGCATCTGCAGGGACACGCAACTCATCTCAGTGTTTGCTGAGGCAGCACCCAGGCAGGAGTGGCTCCTTCTTGGGCCTAGAGATGCAGTTCACCAGCTAATAACAGTTCAACGGAGAACTGCCTGCTCTCTTTGCATGCGCCCTGGCGGTGTGGGGGTGGGGACAGACAACACAGACACCATCAGTTACTGACGGATGTTGAAACAGAAGACCGGCCCCCTCACCCCCCGTGTGTGTGGGGGGGGGTGGGGGTGGGGGGGTCATTCCTGCAGTGCAATTCCTGCCCGATCTTCCACAAGGGAAAGCTGGTCTCTAGTTCATGCCCTTGTTTAGTGTTTCCTCTCTGCCCTATCCCTGCTTCCTTTACTCCTCTTCTCCAGAAAGCGTCCTTCCAATAAATAACCTGAACGAGAATCCACACATCAAGCTCCTTCCGGGGAATCCCCCCTCAGAGGGTTAGAATTGCATTTGGGGCTAGGAAGCAGTGCGGAGGGTGAAACGCCCTGCATCCCTGCAGAGGAGGCTCACATCACGGGTGGGAGGTTGGAGGGCTGCTAGTTCCCGGCATGGCGATTGCTAAGACCTTTCCCTGTGGAGAACTGGGATGGGATTCAGGTGGAAAGCAGTGCATTAACTGGCTCGATGAGGTAGGCATTTAGGGTATGTGGGAAATCGTCACAGTAAGGCCTGGGGAATTTAAAGAAGAGAAAATGACTGGCAGATCTATTAATCAATACTGTAAAGCAAAGTATGAGAGTGAGAAAGAAGAAACCTCTGGCAGCTTTTAACAGTGACCCTCATCTCCTGCAGCTGGAAGACCCCGTTGAAAGAACGGCAGAAATTGAGAAGAGGATTCCCAGCAAAGGCCAAAGTCAGGACCTTGACGGGGAAGAAGTGGGAACCTGAGAAGTCAGATGGGGATCTCTGGGTAGATGTGCTTGAGAACATGGACAGCCCCGCTCCAGATTCCCGTGAACTCCCAGGGTTTGCAGGGATGGAGGCCCCTCCCCAGTCACACACATCCTTACCTGAAGAGGTTTCACCTTCTCAGCTGCCTCACGGCTTGCCTTTCTTGTCATCGGCCCCTGCATTCCCCCTTGGCCATCACGCCAACAACTAGGGTCAAATCTCAGCATAGCCAACGGAGGAACTGCTGGGTTTGCCAAGATAGAGGGGGTTTGTCTCCCCAGACATCACAGGGCCAGGCTAACATGAATCAGCAGTGTAAGCCCTTTTCCCCACCCACCATGGATGCTGCGGGGGTGGGTGGGTCAGGACTTACACCGTAGAAAGGATTCGTTCAGGGTTTCCACTGCTATTTTCTGTTCATTTGACAGATTTATCACTTTATTCCGGGGGGTAGCAAACTGTTTGGTCAGCATGATTTTTCCTATATATGTGGTTTTTAATTTGAATGATTTTATGCCGACCTCACAACTCTCTAGTCTGTTATATGCAGCGGCTTCCTATGGTCGTGTTCCTTCCTTGAAGATAGTTTAGTCGTCCTGCTCTTCTCTCTGCACCTTTGCTTTCAAGCATCAATTAAAATTCTCTTTATTGCTTTTTGAATCCTCTGAAAAGACTTAGTGCCTTTCTTTTCACATCTCTGTTTACCCATTTAAACTTGGCTGTTTGACTTGTATTTAAATTCTATCATAATTTGTGATTAATTCCTTCTTTTTTCATTCTTATTCAAACTTCTGATCCTTCAGATTGCCTTCCAAAACATCTATATATGATCTACCGTTTGTGTGTGAACTTGGTTTTCTGCTATTCGTCACATATTTATAAAATGGTATATATGACAACAAACATGAGTTTACACAATCTATTGTAGAGGGAAAGAAAATTTCCCACTAAAATGTTTGTGTTAATTAACGATTGAGCATATGCTATTTACCAGACACCTTGCTTAAATGCATTACATCATAATCCTCACAACAGCCCTATGAAGTAGTTAATATTGTCTCTGTTTTACAGATAAAATAAAATTTAAACAGCATATTCAATGTCACACATCTAGTGATTGAAAAAGCTGGGCTTGAACTTGATTAACCTGAGTCCAGAGCTCCTGCTCTTAATCACTGCATTGTTCTAAAATTCCAGTTACTACCTTAAAAATATCAACTTATGCTAGAATAGACTCAAATCTCAGTTACTTATAGTCTTAAAAATTTAACAAAGTTTGGAAAGACATCTATTTTGCAAAATGGTCTGACAGCTTGTTTGTTATTTTCCAAAACACGCAAATAGAAAAGAAGGAAACAAATACTTCTAAAATGGTACAATAGAACAAAGGAAATTCCCACCTCCTTTCTCTTAAGTTCTCTTTCCTTGTTGGCCTACTTTCTAATTCTTTTGCCTTTTATAAATTCCTCTGCCTCATTTTTATTTACAGGGATTAAAACTACAGAATGAAATGAAAAGAATTAAGGGCCAACCATAAGAAAACTTACAATTTCCCATTAAGCCTGCCAGCTTTTACATAAAGTCTAGCCTCCGACACAGGACCAAGAAAGACTCACCCACTCCAGCTCCAGCCCACAGCTCCAGCCACCCCTGCCTTGTTCTCCTTCCTCCAATCACTCTAGTATGTCCTCAGTTCTTCCAAGGAGCCAGCTGCTCCCCATCCCAGGGCTTCCACATTCACCTGTGCTTGTTGTCAGACGTGGTCTTTCTACCACTCGCTTCCTCCTGTCGAACCCTGCCTTCTCCTCCTTCCTGTCTCAGCTTCATGTGTCAGGTCCTCAGGGATGTCTGTCCAGACCCTGGCAGACCAGGTTAGAGTCCAGCATCTCACACTGTAACCAGGCTCTATCGCTATCATCACCATTCTAGTCCCCAGATGGTCTATACTCTGTGAGGGCGAGTCATTTCATACCCAGCATTCTGTGCAGTCCCTGCAACATAAGTAGAGTCTCAATATTTTTTGAAGAACGAATTGAACATAAAAATAAATGAGGACTTCCTATGTGGTGCAGTGGTTAAGAATCCACCTGCCAATGCAGGGGACATGGGTTCAATCCCTGCTCCAGGAAGATCCCACATGCTGAGGAGCAACTAAGCCCGTGCACCATGACTGTTGAGCCTGCACTCTAGAGCCTGTGAGCCACAGCTATTGAGCCCATGTGCCACAACTACTGAAGCCCGTGCTCCTAGAGCCCGTGCTCCACAATAATAGAAGCCACCAAAATGAGGAGCTCGTTCACCACGATTAAGAGTAGCCCCTGCTCACAGCAACTAGAGAAAGCCCATGTGCAGCAATGAAGACCCAATGCAGCCAATCAATCAATCAACCAGTAAACAAAGTGAAGAGAGGGTGGGCCAGAGCTAGAAAATTCTCGCTAATCATCCCTGGTTACTTTTACTGTTCTGTCCCCACTCTCTTGAACCCACTTACTCTTCAGCACCACTTCTCTTCATTTCCCTGAGTGGCTGGGGTTCTGGTAAGTGAGGCGTGTGTGGAGTCGTGATGGCGTGTACCATGCAAGAGCTCACGCCACGCCTCCTTCAGCTGTGCACGAGCAGGCAGTGTCAGTTTTCGGTGATTAACCCCCATGACACCTTTCAAGCACCCTCCATTCGTCACTGAATAACATGTGCAATCCTTGGAAGCTAAATTTTCTCATTATCCGTAATTACTCTTTGAGGCACATGAGATGTAAACAAGAATAAGTGCAATTATCCAGCTTTGCAATAAGAAGCCATATGTATTGATACCGTGATTAGGAAGTCACTAAATATAGATGTGGTCATCTTAGGCTGAGTGCCAGCCCAACCAAATGATTGAAAGGCACCTACCTACTCCAGATGGCTGGGCTGATTGAAATCAGATGATTACATCATGTTTTTATGCATCTTCATCCAGGAATATAAACAGGGAGTATTGTTTTTTTTTTTAGAATTTTTTTTGGGGGGGAGGGTACACCAAGTTCAATCATCTGTTTTTATGCACATATCCCCGTATTCCCTCCCTCCCTTGACTCCCCCCGCCACCCGCCCTCAAGTCCCCCCCACCCTCCCCGTCCCAGTCCTCTAAGGCATCTTCCATCCAAACAGGGAGTATTGTTATCTGAATGTTAACAAAAAGCGTTGAGGACTAGAGGCAGAGGTCTAGTAGTCTGAGTAGCAACAGTTAAGAGAGGTGAGCTGAAAAAACAGAAGGAAAGGAAAGCAGATCTCTTATCTCCCCATTCCATAGGGAGTGCCAGGGAAATCTACAGAGGATAGATTTGCCCAAGAATCCCACCCTGCTCCACCTCACACAGCCCACAGAATCCAGGTGACCCTGAGAACACATGGTCTCCTCCTGCCTCCCAGGGCTGCTGCACAGTAAGCTGATTGGCATCATTTCTCTCTGCACCTGCCTCCTGACCTGTTGGGGAATTTCATAAACCCGGTTCTGCCAGTGTCTCCACATAATCTACGCACACCACCTACAGAAGTTTCAGTGGAGAAAGATACTCACCTAAGCACAGCAGAGCCTCCCGAACTCAAAGTATCTTGCAAAAATTGCCCTTGATTATAAAAGATGTCTTCATCAGGATTCAGACAAATAATAGAAACTGAACTCAAAATGGCTTAGGCAAAAATGGTACTGATTAATCCACAAACAGTAAGGTCAGATCAATGTAGCTGGAGCCAGTTGCTAAAATGTCAGTGATCTCCCTCTGTCTTTTTCTCTGTCTCTGTCTCTCTCTCTCTTTCTTTCTCTCCCTCTCTCTCCCTCCGTCTCTCACTCTTACTCCCCAGCTGCATTTCTCTTTGTGGGATTCAGTCTCCAGCAGGCTCTCCCCAGGGGGGTGGCAAAATGACTCCCAGCTGCACCACCATTATGTCTTATCAGGTTAGCATCTCTGGCAAAAAGAAAGGGAGTAACTCTCAAAAGCCCCAGCAGAAATCCCAGGATAGAGTACTGTTATCCTGATTGAGATCAAGTGTCCATTGCTGGGACCAGTCACTGTAAACTAAGGGATGAGAAATGCTGATTGGCCAGGCCTGGATCACATGGCCAAGAAATGGGCTCAGCCTCACCTACGCTGAGAATTGGGAAAGGCTGTTGCCCAAAGAAAGAGGCAGAAGGAGAAACGAGCCCCAGGCTGACAATAAGATAGTGTCCACTCCCAAAAGCACAGGGCTTTCTGCTTTCTAGAAGTATTTACTCCCCCTCCTCACTCCTCATTTGACTACGTTGGCCTAAAGGAATCTTTCCCTTCTTTGGGCTGATTGGTTCTCCTACAGCAATAACATTAGTAGCTCACCCTTATACGATGCTTCCTATGTGCTGTTTACGTTTCTACTCATGTATTCCTCACAGCTTCATATGAAATTGTTACATTATCACCCATATGTTATAGATGAGGAAACTGAAACACAGAGAAATAAATAATTTACCAAGTTTACACAGCTAGTAAGGTGGTGGAACCAAGGGGCAAAGCCAGCAGGTGGCGCCAATGGTTACTAATATCTACCTTGATAGTTTGCCTTTGTAATACCATTTTCTTTTGTTGCCATTTTATGCAATTAGACTGCTTAATGCATGGTTTCAAAAGCATGGGGTGATGCCTGAAATCTTTTTCACCCCAGGTTTACATAGAATTCTAATCTCAGAAATCAATGACTCTGTAGTGGGTAAAGGTAATTGAAATGTCTTACAGATTTTTACATGTTGATTTTTGACTCGATCCAAAAAAAAAAAAAGCCTTGGAAATAGAGGAAGTCTGAAAAAAGATCCTCTATGACAGTATTTCTCAAGCTTTATTCGCAAAACTTCTATATGCATACACCACAACTATTATTTACTTGGTATTTTTATTGAACTTGATCTTAAATTGACTCACTGGCCCTGACTCCAGCCTCAACTACCTGAAATCATGGAGTTGGTGTTCTAATTGTCTTTTTCCTAAAACATATTTAAAATAAGCACCTGGGAAATAAAATTATAACGAGATACCACTCATGTCACCAGAAGGGCAAAATTAAAAAGACGGACAATAGGACAACCAAACCACTCATGCATTATTGGTAGAAATATAAAATGATACAATCACTTTAGAAAAAATCTGTTTCTTATAAAAAAAGGTACACCCAGCCTATGACCTGACATTTAGAATCCTACCTGAGAGAAATAAAAATATATTTACACAAAAAGACTGACATAAGAATGTTCCTAGAGGCTCTATTCATGATGGTTAAAAACTGGAAACAGACAAGAGAATGGATAAACAAACTGCAGTAAATTAACATAATAGAATATTATTCAGAAATGTAAAGGAATGAACTACCAATGTACACAGGAAAAACAGGAATGAAGAAAAAAATTAGGCTGAGTGAAAGAAGTCTTACACAAAAGAGTACATATCATATGATTCCATTTGATTGAGTTTCTAGAATAGGTAAACTTAACTAAGGTGAAAAAAATCAGACGAGTGGCTACCGGGGGATGAGATCAGAGATGAGATGAAGGAGGAACAGGCATAAGGGAGCTTTCTGGGGTGATGCTACTATTTACATTTTTACAGGAGTTTGGGTTACACAGGTATATGTATTCATTTTGTCAAACTCAGTAAATTTTACTCACATAGAAAAATAAACTAAATAGATATTCAATAAGGACCAACTGTACAGCACAAGGAACTCTGCTCAATATTCTGTAATAACCTATATGGGAAAAGAATCTGAAAAAGAAGAGATATGTGTATATGTATAACTGAATCACTTTTCTGTACCCCTGAGACTAATATAACATTGTAAATCAACTATACCCCAATATAAAGTAAAATTCTTTGAGTGCAAAAAAAAAAAAAAGAAAAGAAAAAGAAACTATAAACAAATATTGGTCTGTCATTCATAACCTGCATGCAGAAGGGTTTTAGGGGAAATGCACTGGTGTCTGCAATGCATTAAAAGTAAGATAAATTGACAGCTCCATCACAGGGTGGCTAGAAGGTTAGATATGTGATGAAGCAAGCACAGTGAAATGTTAATGGAGAATCTAGGTTGCAGGTTTATGGTTGTTCACTGTGAAATTCTTTCCAAATGGCTGCGTTTTGAAAATTTCCATAATTAAATGTTGGGTGAAGAGTAAATACCTAACTGTTAAACCGTTCACCTAGCTACCACTTGAAAGCACGTCACCTCTCTCCAGTAGTACATGTTCAAAGCCTGCAAACACTGCTGGAGCAGAAACTTGCTTTTTCTTGACATCTAGTTTTGCACAAGAATATTTTTCCAGCTCTGTTTAAGCCTATAAAGCTGAGTGAAAGAGTTACAGTTTAGGTTCATATCCATCTCTCCACTTCTCATGTCAAAATTTACACATTTCCTCTGATTTGTCTCAATTCCAAGCTTTTCTGAAACAAAGGAACAACTGACCAAGATTTTGTAAATGAGCTGTATTCTCCTTCAGGAAGGTCATTCTTTAGAAAAAGAGAGGGATTTGGCTTTTGGAAGTCTTGGCCATTGAACAAATATGTCTCTAATTTAAGAGCAAGATGGAAAAAAAGTCAAAGCTGACCACTATGGAACATTGTAGGTTTTATAAGAGCCGCCACTTAAACCATTGCCTAAGATACTGTTAAAGTTTCAGTTGTGGTATGCAGTTATCAAATATTTGAATCCAGTAACAACACATACCAATGGTGATTTGGACTAAAATATTTTTGTGTGACAAATTAATGACTGTCATTCACAAAGTTTCAACAATAGTCCTTTTTTTTTTTTTACAGACTTTTTTTAATCTTTCTTTCTTTGGCTGCACTGGGTCTTCGTTGCTGTGTGCGGGCTTTCTCTAGTGGTGAGTGGGGGCTACTCTTCTTTGCGATGTGCAGCTTCTCATTGTGGTGGTTTCTCTTGTTGCAGAGCACGGGCTCTAGGTGCGTGGGCTTCAGTAGTTGCAGCACACAGTCACAGTAGTTGTGGCGCACGGGCTTAGTTGCTCCACAGCATGTGGGATCTTCCCAGACCAGGGATCAAACCTGTGTTCCCTGCATTGGCAGGTGGATTCTTAACCACTGTGCCACCAGGGAAGTCCTCAACAATAGTTCTTAAAAGAAATTGAGAAAGCTAGAACAGCAGAGCAAGCAATATCCACCAAATTAGAACAGAAGGTTTGGAGCTAGGCAGAATAAACAAAATGATTATTTTTTTTTAAGCCATGATAATTACTGTCTTGATCAAGAAAAGAAAAGCACTAAAGACAAATATTCAGCAGTCTGAAAGAGTTGGAATAGTTATAAGCATAGATTAAATTTGTGAAGGAAAAAAATAGCACACGGGCTTGTTATTTGCCATGGTATCCAAAAGAATTCTATGCCTATAAAACGCAGACATTATTCTAATTAGGCAATTGTAATGACTGTTTATTAGACTTGTAATTCAAATGCAAACTTCCATTTTACATAATCTAGCACTAAAATACATAAATCAATTGCTGTTAGGAGAAAAAAAACACATTGCTATTTGCTTTATATCTGTGTATATGTGTGTAAACTAATAGAGGGTAGGAATCAGATCAATGTTTCTTCTTCTTATAATATCTATATGAAAGTTATACTTATTAGCCACCAAGATGAGATCTACTCTTAGACAAACTAATGATAAGTTTATCTGAAATTTTTAAAAAATGACAGTGATGCAAAAAGAAAAATCATTAAGCAAACATTGACTATAAGCCTTCAAAACTGCCTTCTAAGGAGAGAGGCCAAACCTCTGTGGCTATAGCCAAAGATAAATTACAGATAGCTAAAAAAAAAAAAAAAAGAAAGACAAGAGAGGCTTCTGCCAAGAAAACCAGAGTAAGGAAACTATGGATTCTGTCCTGATATCTCCGATTTGGTAAAAATGGGAAACTCTTGTCGAAACTGTGTGATGAACAGACGTGCCACGAATGTGGCTGGGACCATGCATAATGCAGTGGTACAGATGCTGACAGATTCACACAAAGACACTTCCATTTATTTTTCATGGGCTTGAAAATCAATCTCTACAGCGGTCCCAGGTGAGTGTCTTTTTGGCCTAACAAATCTCCCAGAATACTTTGATTTTCTTTGCATCCCAAATGAATCTATCCATTGTGGCTCTACCTCTTAATTGAAAAAATTGAAGAGATGGAAAGGAAGCCATTTTCTGATGAAATTACTGTGCCAATTCGCTGAATTATGGAAGACCTCACGCAAACCCCAAATGGATCATACAGTTTTTCTAGGATTAGTTTTTATTTTATTTATTTATTTATTTATTTTGGCACACAGGCTTAGTTGCTCCACGGCATGTGGGATCCTCCTGGAGCTGGGATCGAACCTGTGACCTCTGCATTGGCAGGCGGATTCCTAACCACTGCGCCACCTAGGAAGCCCAGGATTAGTTTTTAAAACTGAATGAATGATAGGACCGACTCTGACAAGGCAGGCTTGAAATGAATGGCTACAGGGTTTCTTCCTAGGCTCCCCAAGCTAGAATCACTTCATTACCCTCCCTAGTCTCCTACCAGAGAACTTTCTCCTTATCTTGTCTCATCTGTCCCCGTCATGCCCTCTCCATTGCACACTCAGTCAAGTACTTCAGTCTCTAGAAACTACCTATGTACTTGAAAATAAAGAAACATTGGAGCTAACTGGAGTAGGGAAGCACTATACTATCACTACCACAGAATAAGCATCTAGACTAGGGAGTAAAAGTAAAATGCAGACATGGTTCCCAGCATCCGTAGTGTCGTGGGGAATTCTGTATCCTGCATGATATGTGGTTGGGGGTTGGGGGGGGTATAGGTTTTAGTTCTGAACTACAATGTTTCCCCTCTAGACATCATTCACACAGTTTGGAAATCACACTCACAGATCCCTGGAAGGGCCATTCAGGCCCACCTGGAGAAGCTATTGAAAAGGGACATTTGACCATTGTAATTGCAAGTTTGCACTGAGTTCAGGGCTTGGTACAAAGCTAAAGAATGCAACATAAGGGGCTCCTTTAGGATATCTGACTGAGAGCAAATCTTTCTCTTCTTCTATCTCACTGAAATGACAGAAGCATAGAATCTAAAATATGAAAACCTATTTTAAGAAGATAATTCATAACTTTTTTTTCTTTTCTGGAATATTTTAACTTGACGAGCATAAGCCTCAAACATCAGAAACAAGTTTAACTTAACCGTGTGGACAGGATTTAAAGGAAATCAGAACCATGCCAATTAAGTCAGAAAATGGTAGTCTTTCCCATTGGAAAAATCGTACAAGGGCAAGATGCAAAATTTGGCTTAGTGAATCATTGGCATAAAAATGATCTGGGGATTGAGTTGACCCCTGCCATAGATGCGTTTCAGCATCTTGAAATACTCAATCTACCCACAGCTCCTGTTGAAAGGACCAACCGAGGTGGCTGCATTTGTATTATGTCCATCTATTCTCCCGTCAGTGGCTGTTTGAAGCAGTGTGAGCCAGGGTGAACAAACCAAAAATTAAACCAAGATAATCAGATTCCTTCCCCTGGGACTTGGGAAACTGAATCAGCTACATCCCTACTGACTTGCTACTCAAAGTGTGATCTGTGGGCCATGAGCATCCGTGTCAGGTGGAAACTTGTTAAAAATGTGCACTCCTTCCCCAAGACCCGCTGAACCATTCTTTGCATTTTTGACAAGATCTCTATGTGATTTTTGTGGACATGAAAGTTTGAGAGACACTGAACTGGATGCTGGGAGAAGGGTACTTCAAATGAAAGGCAGTGTAGAATTTGGGCTAGGTTGATTTCAGGGTGCACTGGAGCACAGGCAAACCAAAGTTACAAGGAAACAGAAATGGCTGGAGAAGGCCATGCTGTCAAGAGAGGAGGAAGAGCAGAGAGGAGAGAAGCAGAGACAAGAGGCCCTGGGGCAAGGGACTGAGAGAATTATACCGACTCCTTATGTTCCTGCCCCATCCTCAGACCCAGAGATATCTTACTTCACATCTCGGATGGATGCCCTGTGACCTGTGGCAACTTTACATTTAACGCTTCTTTAGGGCAAGCCTGATGCTAATCCCTGATTATTTCTATATGAGTTTTCCATGTGATACAGTTGCAATCAGAAGTAACAAGATTTGGGGGCTTCCCTGGTGGTGCAGTGGTTAAGAATCTGCCTGCCAATGCAGGGGACACAAGTGCGAGCCCTGATCAGGGAAGATCCCACACACCACAGAGCAGCTAAGCCCATGCGCCACAACTACTGAGCCTGCACTCTAGACCCCAGGAGCCACAACTATTGAGCCCGTGTGCTGCAATTTCTGAAGGCTGCACACCTAGAGCCCGTGTTCTGCAACAAGAGAAGCCACTGCACTAAGCCCGAGTACTGCTCTCTACAGCTACAGAAAGCCCACATGTAGCAACGAAGACCCAATGCAGCCAATAAATAAAAAAATAAAAATAAATGAAATTAATTAATTTAAAAAAAAGTAACAAGATTTGGGATGTTGAGTGCAAAAGTGGAAATAAATCACTTAGTTCTCCAGAGGATCTGGGCCACATCTGGAGTATGGTGCTCAGTTTGGACACCTCATGTCAAAAAGGACACTGACACCCTGGAGTCAGCCCTTCAAAGAGATGTAGTCTGAACTAGGTCCAAAAGGTCTGAAAATTTAATCAATAGAGGAACGGGCAACAAAAGC
Organism: Hippopotamus amphibius kiboko; assembly: GCF_030028045.1. NCBI lineage: Eukaryota > Metazoa > Chordata > Mammalia > Artiodactyla > Hippopotamidae > Hippopotamus > Hippopotamus amphibius. The sequence continues at coordinate 84,600,363 of NC_080198.1, forward strand.
AGGGGTATTTGGCTCCTGGGAAAGAAGATTCTCAAGAGAAGTCTTGAAAAAGGAGACACTCTTTTCCAATATTTTAAGGATTAAATAAAGAATTGGTCTTTCTAGATGTCAGAGCCAGAGCAGTGGATGACTGTTAACAACTCAGTATAAGGAAGAATTTTCTTACAACTCCGATGGCATTACGAGCTGTGTTTTGAAGTACCAAGCTCCCTGTGACCACAAGTCTTAAGTTGAAAGCTGAAGCCAAAAGACCCTCTTCAGAGACTTTGGAGAGAAAATTCTACTTTGAGTATGGTACTAGAAGACCTTTAGGATATGTTGTATCTCCAAGATTGTCCTGTTGCAGGGCTGTATTATAACGGCTCTTTTCCCTCTTCTGTTCTTGAGCAGATAGTGACTGCTTCAGGGATCTGAGTGGCCTCGGAAGTCCAGATTTTTCTATTTGCCTTATTCTTTGAGAACTCTGCTGACCTTTTTTTTTTCTTTTCATAAATTTATTTATTGGATGTATTGGGTCTTTGTTGCTGCGCATGGGCTTTCTCTAGTTGCGGGGAGCAGAGACTACTCTTTATTGTGGTGCATGGGCTCCTCATTTCAGTGGCTTCTCTTGTTGCGGAGCATGGGCTTTAGGTACATGGGCTTCAGTAGTTGAGGCACATGGGCTCGATAGGTGTGGCTCCCGGGCTCTAGAGCGCAGGATCAATAGTTGTGGTGCACGGGCTTAGTTGCTCTGCGGTATGTAGGATCTTCCCAGACCAGGGATGGAACCCGTGCCCCTGCACTGGCAGGCGGATTCTTAACCACTGTGCCACCTAGGAAGTCCCGAGAACTCTGCTGAGTTTTATGACAGATTTTGAATAACAAGATGTTAACAACTGTGAGGGAATAAAAAGTCATTTGGAATCCTAAAGAGAAATCGAAAGAAAGCTATGAGTTTGGAGTGAGAAAGGAACAAGAGCTGGTTCCAAGAGTTCTAATATGGCAGAGGGTTAAAAAAGCTATTAGAGTCAGAGGACCTTGAAGCTTCTGCTTTCTTGCATTTGTGATCTTGATTTCCTCTCTAATTGCTTAAAAATTATCCCTATCATAACTCTTTCATGAATGCAGGAAGTACAGAGAGTTTCATTATCATTTCCAGCTCAGAGCAAACAGAAGCAAGCATTGCTGTACGAATCTGTTGAGTAATGCAGCAAACACAGAAAGTTGCACTAGGATTTGAAAAGCAGAATTTGAAACTGAAAGTTAAGGGGGAAACCTAAACGACAAATCGCCAAAGGTCAGATTTGTTAAAAGAAGAATGAAGCAAAGCAAATCAGCAGAATTTGAACGCCTCTTCTCATACTTATGAGCATCATTTCTCACCATCCCCAACCAGGGAATTTTTTATGAGACTCCAAATGCCATTTTTTTTATTTTTCTATATATTGTCTCCTATGTTGTACACAGCTTGCTTTCTTCATAACCTCTCTTATCTCATTGCTCCTTTTTGTCCATTTGCCAAAAGTGTTCAGTGTGTGTGGTAAGCAGCATTCTCTGCCTCCCTTCAGACTTCCAACTGTGGAGGAAAATTCCCAGCTCAGAAACGTGTTAATCCATCATCCATGCTCCATGGCTTTGGGGACCCAGAGTTCAGAACACCCAACCCAGACAAAAGCAAGGAATGTGAATAATTCTGCTTTGGAATCCATGAAGTGCTCAGGAGAATTTAGGGACAGTATCTTTTGTGTCCTTTTCACCTTTTTTCTTGGCAACTGTGAAACATTTTTTTCCAATTTTTTTGTATAATATATGGGTAGTTTACAGCGAAATAAAAATAATAGAAATACCTCTGTACCGCATGTCAATTGTATCTCAATAGAAGTTCTTAAAGAAAAAAAGAAAAAAAAAAAAGAAAAGAAAAGAAAAAAAGAAAAGAAAAGAAAAGAAAAGAAAAGAAAAAATACCTATGTGCCTACCACTAAGGCTTAGAACATTACCAGGACCTCAGAAGCCTTGAATCCCCATCACTGAAGACCTCTTCTCATAGTGCCAAAGACAACTACCCTTCAGAATTTTTTGTCAACGATTCCCTTGCTTTTCTTTATATGTTTACCCCATAATCCTACATCCACAAGCAATATATTGTTTAGCTTTACCTGCTTGTAACTTTATATAAAGGAATTATTTCATATATAAATTTTTCTTCTTTTCTGTTTAAATATTGTTTTTCAGATTAATCCACTTTTGTGTCCATAGCTGCAATTCATGTAACTCTTATATGGTATTCCATAATAAGCCTATACACAAATTTCTTATTCATGTTGCTGTTGATGGATATTTACATGGGCTCCAGTTTTTTTTTGCCATTATAAACACTTATACGTACCTTGAGATATATTATTGGTGTGAGAGTTTCTCTATGATATATACCTCAGATTAGAATTGCTAAGTTGTAAAATATGAACATGTTCAAATTTGCTTGGCAATGTTAACGTGATGATACCAATTATCACCCCACCAGCAGAGGGTACTGGTTGTTCCACACTTCTTGCCGAAACTTAGACTGGTCTGACTTTAACATTTTTGCCAGTGGCTGAGTGTAAAATGATATCTCATTGAGGTTTGATTTCCCTGATTACTAAAGTGATTAATCATTTCTTCATGTGGCTCTTGGGGGCACATTTGTGTTCCTTTTTCTACCTTTCCTTCTGTTGCATTTTGTTTCTTGTTCCCTTTAGGAAGTATTTATGTATTCTAGGTTAATATCCTTTGTCAGTTATATCTATTGCAAACTTCTTTTCAAAGTTACATCTCATATTTTTTTACCCTCTTTATGGTGTATTTTGAGGAACAGAAAAGTTCTTAATTTCCATTATAATTTATTGATATTTTCCTTTTTTGAGGTCTCAAGAAATTTTCCTTTAACCCAAGATTATTAAAATATGCTCCTATAAATGTTTCCAAAGGCATTATAGTTTTGCCTTCCACATTTAAGTTTATAGTCTACCTTAGATTGATTTTTTTGTAAATGTGTAAACTAGGGAACTGTTTCATTATTTTCTCCACAGATAATCGATTTTCTCAGATGTACTTACTGATACTCCATTCTTATCCCACCAACGTGCATTACCAGCTCTATCATTTTTTGAGTTTTTATGTATGAGTATTTTATATTCCATTTGTCCATTGTTATATTTCTACAATGAACTACACTTCTTAGGGGCTATAGGTTTGTAATAATTTCTGATATCTGCTAGATCAAGTCCTCCTATTTTATTCTTCTTGATGGGTAACTTCTGTTGTGTTTTGTAAATAAGTTTATTTGTATCATATTTTAGATTCCACATGTAAGTGACAGCATATGGTATTTGTCTTTCTCTTTCTGACTTACTTCACTTAGTATGATAATCTCCAGGTCTATCCATGTTGCTGCAAATGGCATTATTTCATTCTTTTTTTATGGCTGAATAATATTCCATTGTATGTGTATGTGTATATGTATACACCACGTCTTCTTTATCCATTCATCTGTTGATGGGCATCTAGGTTGTTCATGGGTAACTTTTGACTTTTCATAAACAGCCTGTATTCATTTAAATTTACCCACATGTTTGCCCTTTTGATTGTTCTTTTCTTGTATTTTCATGATTCAACCTGGTATCATTCTACTTCTGTCTGAAAAATTACTTGTATTTCTATTGGGGCATGTCTTCAGGTGTCCAATTTTCTGATTTGGTTATCTAAAGTTTTAATTTTGCCTTCATTTTTTAACAATATATTTTGCTGGATGTAGAAATCTAGTTATTTTCTTTCAACACTAAATATATTATTCTATTTTCTTCTGACTTTCATCATGTCTGTTATCTGTCTTTTGAAATTATGTTTCTTATTTCTGAATGCCTTAAAAGTTGTTTTTATTTTCTATGTATTTAAGCTTTTAAGTATTTATCTTGTTTAATTTTGTAGCATTTAATCTGCCTTATTATTTTTCATCTATTTTGGAATATTCTCAGACATTATATCTTCAAATATCGCTTTTACTCTCAGCCTCTTTTTTCAACACTTCAGAAATCAAATATATACATTTGGTGTGTGTGTTAGAAGTTTTTAATGTGTCTCATGTATTGTGGGTTTTTGTGGGGGGTTTTTTGCATTTTTCATTTTTTCTCTTTCTCTTCATGTTTCAGTATAGATATTTTCTATTGATCTAATTTTCTAGTTCACTAATTCTCTCTTTGGCTGTGTCTAATATGTTAAATTCATTTACTAAGTTCTTTATTTCAGTTATTGTAATTTCCACTTGATTATTTTTAATAGATTCAAATTCTTGCTGAATTCTTCTTTCTCAGCCTTTATATTCTTCAATATGTAAACCTAAGTTAACTTTAAATCCATGTCTAATGACTTCAATAATTGTTCATTTTGCCTATAACTTTTTTCCTCTTCAGTTGGTTTTTGGTCAATTGTTTCTCTCCTGGGTTACCTGGTAATTTTTTATTAAATGCCAGACATTGCATATAAAAAATTGAAGAAATAATCAGAGGTCTTGAATATATGTTATCTTCCTATAGAGAGGGTTCACTTTTTGCCTGTAGCAAAATTAAAGATGAGGTAAGATCTCTTGGATCCTATTTGGGAATGAGCTAATTTGAATCTGTGTTTCTTTGTGAGAGCTGGACTGTTTCTAGTTAGCTCTTTTGCCTAGGCTGTAGCATTCAAAGATCCTTTATGAAAGCTTGCATTGGTTATCAAGGCCACTCCTCTTTGGCAGGCCCTAAACTCTGATTTTTGTCTTCTAACCCCACAAAAATGTTGAAAGCTCTGTTCAACCTCTCTTCATTTGACTGCTATTCTCTTCTTATCCTTTTAGTCTTCTGTTTATAAATTGGCAAATGCCTCAAGAAGAAAAAGTGAAAATGTCAGGTTCATCTTTTACATTTTCCATTCCTCCTCTCCAGGATTTAACCCTTCAAATTCTCACTGCCTTAGTAGCTCTCTGATGCCTTCAAATAGATTGTTGTTTGTATCTCATCCAGTTTTCTAATCATTCACAGCAGGAAATTTCTGATATGCTAGACTTTTATAACTAGACTTTTCCATTTTAATTTTAGAATCAGTTTGTCAAGTTTTATTTTAAAAACATGAAATTTTTATTAAAATGTTACTGAAACTAAATACCTGTTTGAGGGAATATATTAAGACCTCCTAACCATGAACATGGTATGTCTTCTTTAGGGTATCTTTTGTATCTTTAATCAAGTTTTAAATTTTCTCCAAAATAGGCTTGGATCCTGTTAGATTTATTGATGGTTACTTCATATTTATACTACTATTGTAATTAATATGTATTATAACTATATTTTCTTTTTTTTACTAATATTTCAACTTTATTAGGTTTCACATATTAGGTTCAACTATCTTTTTTTTAAGGAGTTTTATTGAGATATAATTGACATACAATAAACTGCATATATTTAAAGTGTACAATTTGATTTTTTTTCGAATTAGTAATATACATATGGCAATCTCAATCTCCCAATTCATCCCACCCCAACTCCCCCCTCTTTCCCCCTGGTGTCCATATGTTTGTTCTGTACATCTGTGTTTCTATTTCTGCCTTGCAAACCAGTTGATCCGTATATATTTTCTAATTAGTGTTACTGAGGTATAATTTTGTATTACTTCTTGCAATTTAACTGTAGATCCTTTTGTGTTCTCTGTGAATAACTGTATCATATTAAAATAATGAGAGTTTAAGTTCCTTGTTTTCAATGTTACATATTTTAAAATTTTAATCTCATTATTTTCAGAATATTATGGTGTTGTCAAATTACTGTCTACAGTTTCTAGTGAAATGTTGAATGGAGGTGATGCTAGTAGGGCATTCTTGTCTTGACTCTGATCATCAGCATTTCACCATTAAACATAATGTTTGCTGTGTGGGTTTTAGTAGATTTTCCTTCACTAAGTTAAGGAATTTCACTATTCTTTGTATTTTGCTAATATTTTTGCCATGAATGGATGTTAAATTTTATTGAAAACTTTTTTTGCATTTATTATACATTTTTCTCTTTTTGTTACTGTTACACTTATTGGTTTAAATATTTAACCAAATTTTCATTTATTATATAATTGCCATTTGGTTATGATATTCTGTGTTTTTAATAAATTGCTGAATTCATTTGTTAATATTTTGTTCAGACTTTTTACATCTATACTCATAATTGAGTTTTTTAATTTATTTATTATTTATTTATTTATTTATTTCATTGGCTGTGTTGGGTCTTTGTTGCTGCACACAGGCTTTCTCTAGTTGCGACCAGCGGGGGCTACTCTTCATTGTGGTCTGCAGCCTTCTCATTGCAGTGGCCTCTCTTGTTGCAGAGCACGGGTTCTAGGCACGTGGGCTTCAGTAGTTGCAGAACATGGGCTCAATAGTTGTGGCTCACAGGCTGTAGAGTGCAGGCTCAATAGTTGTGGCACATGGGTTTAGTTGCTCTGCAGCATGTGGTTCTTCCTGGGGCAGGGATTGAACCTGTGTCCCCTGTATTGGCAGGCGAATTCTTACCCACTGAGCCACCTAGGAAGTCCCATAATTGAGTTTTGCTTGTAATCATTCTTTCTTGTGCTATACTTGTCTACTTTAGAAATAAGTGTTATATTAAACCAATAAAATGAAGTAGGGAGTGTTTTCCTCTAAAAAAAAGACTATTTTTTAGAGCAGTTTTAGGTTCACAGCAAAACCGAGAGGAAGGTACAGGGATATCCCATATGCCCCTTGCCCCACATATGCATAGCCTCCCCCATTATTGACATCGCCCACCAGAATGGTACATTTGTTACAACTGATGAAACTACATTGAGACATCATAAATAAAGTCCACAGTTTACATTAAGACTGACTCTTGGTGTATATTCTCTGAGTTTGGAAAAATGTATGACATGTATCCCTCATTATAGTATCATACAGAATATTTTAACAGCTTTAAAAATTCTGTGTGTTCCACCTAGTCATGCCTCCCCCTTAACCCCTGGCAACCACAGATCTTTTTATTGTCTCCACAGTTTTGCCTTTTCCAGAATGTTGTATAGCTGGAATCATACAGGTAGCCTTTTCTGATTGACTTCTTTAACTTAGGAATTTTTTTAAGTTTCCTCCACATCTTTTCATAGCTTTGATGGCTCATTTCCTTTCAGTGCTAAATAATATTCCATTAGCTGGATTATCACAGTTTATTCACTCACCTGCAGAAGAACGTCTTGATTGCTTCCAAGCTTTGGCAATTATGAATAAAGCTATTATAAACACCAATGTGCAAGTTTTTGTGTGGATATACGTTTTCAACTCCTTTGAGTAAATACCAAAAAGTTGATTGCTGGATCATATGCTAAGAGTATGTCTAGTTTTATAAGAAATCACCAAATTGTCTTCCAAAGTGGCTGTACCATTTTGCACTCCCATTAGCAATGAATTAGAGTTCCTGTTGTTCTAAATACTTGTCAGCATTTGGTGTTCGTGTTCCAGATTTTGGCCATTCTAATAGGTGTGTAGCAGTATCTCATTTTTGTTTTAAAATGCAAATTAAATATCATGTGGATCTTTTTATACGCTTATTTGCCATCAGTGTAGCATCTCATTTTCCTTTTTTATTCTACGGAAGTATTTGTGTAATATAAAAATTAACTATATCTTGACTATTTGGTTGAATTTGCCTTTTATGTCAGTTAAGATTAAATCAAGGAAGCAAACCACCAGGTATATGGAATAAAGAATTTATTATAGAAATTAAATCTCACCTAATTGTAGGAGGAGCTGGGAAAGTAAGATCCAGAGAGGGGATGTGGAGGGTCAGAAAAGTCGCTCTATGCAATGGAATGCATGGATAAGGTGAAGTTTACAGAGAAATCTGCAAACCAGGCACTCTTACCTTTCAAGTGGTAGCTGAAGCAGAGCTGGTGGGGAGGTCAATGGAAGACTTCTGCATCTGTGTCAAGTGGTGGGCCTGGGATCAATGGTGTGCATCAGGGTCAACAGTCAGGAAAAAGAGATTAACACCAAGTGAGGGAGAGAGAGAACAATGTGCAACTTGGCAGCAGTCGCCACAGGGAAGAGTGAGGACTCACTGGCATCTGCGCATCTGTCTTTCACTGCATCTAACCATGATGACCAACTGTATCACAAAAACATACAAGGATGAAATTCTGGGAAACAGTTCAGTTTACCAAGTTGATACAATGCAAAGCTACCAAGTATGTAAAGTTTAGTATTTTCCTTGTGGGAAGAATTTTAAATTTTTAAATTTCCTTAATGGGTTTAAAACTATTTCTTTCTCTGAAAGTTTGGTAAGCTGATTTTTTTTCCCTAGGCAATTAATTGTCCATTTGGCCTAAATTTAAAATTTTATTGTCAAAGTTATTCATACTATTTTTTTATTTTTTTAAATTGCTACCATGTCTATAGTTTTATGCTCTTTTCATCCATAACATTATATAGTTGTTCATTCTTTTTTCCCCTGACTAATTTTGTCATAAATTTGTTAAATTTTTTAAAAATTTTATTTATTTATTTATTATTTTGGGGGGGTACACCAAGTTCAATCATCTGTTTTTATACACATATCCCCATATTCCCACCCTCCTTCAATTCCCCCCCACCCTCCCCGTCCCAGTCCTCTAAGGCATCATCCATCCTCCAGTTGAACTCCCTTTGTTATACAGCAACTTCCCACAACTAACTTTTGGCTTTTTAAATTTTCTTATGTTTTTCTCTATTTCTGTAATTTCTGTTCTTTATGATATCTTTGGATTTATTCTGCCATTTAAAAATTTCCTTCTTAACTCACTTTCAGTCTTTTTTCCTATATAAGATATAAAGGTTTAAAATTTCCTCCAAATGTCAGTTTAGTTATACACCATAAATTGTGGTATACAGAATTTTCACAATTGCTTGATTCCATTATGATTATGATTTCCATTATGATTTCATCTTTCACCCATAAGTTATTTACAAGTGTTTTTGTAATTTCCAAGCACTCTCATCATCACTTATCATTTAACTCTAACTCAGTTTCATTATGGCCGGAGAATATGGTTTTTAACACCACATTCATGTTGTCTTGTGAAACCTGTTGAAGATACATTATGGACTAGCAAATACTAATGTTCATGAATTTCTATGTGTTCTATATATATGTAATTGTAAAAATTGTACTTTAAAGTCATCTATATCCTTACTAATTTGTCTCCTAAGTTTAATAATTACCAAGAGTAGTATGGTAAAATCTCCTACTGTGATAGTGTTTTCTTCAATACTTCTTGTAAGTTGTCAGTTTTTTGCTTTATATATTTGAGGCAGAGTATTAAATGTACATGATTTTAGAATTATATTTCTGGCAAATTGAACATTTTATCATTATGAAGTAATTTTTATCTCTAGCAGTATATTGTATGATTCATCTTCGCTTTCTTTCAGCTTTGGACACAATCTATCTTTAAGAATAAGTAAAATGGAAAGAGTATCTGTGCCATGAACTTTATAGTTTAGGTGTGAGAATTAATGAGGTCAACTAAGATAATGAAGACAGAGTTCTTCGTAAAATAAAAGCACAATGCTACAGCAGAAACTAACACAGCATTGTAAAGCAATTATACTCCAATAAAAAAAATAAAAAGACCTAAATCATTAAAAGAAATGAATGAATGAATGAATGAATGAATGAATAGCACAATGTGGGACTTGCCTGGTGGTCCAGTGAGTAAGACTCCGTGCTCTCAACGCAAGGGGCCCTGCTTTGATCCCTGGTCGGGGAACTAGATCCTGCATGCATGGTGCAACTAAGAAGTCTACATACTGCAACTGAGACTCAGCGCAGTCAAAATAAATATAAATTAATTAATTAAAATAAATATTTTTTAAAAAGCACAATGCAAATGTAAGATAGAACTCTGGAGAAAATTATTTTAATAACACAGATACAAAGGCTTTTTGACCCCAATGCAAAATATCATATACACCCACATCTATGGGACTAGGTAGGCTTAAATGAGATTTGGGTATAAATGGTTTAAGAGCTCAATTACAGCCCAGTCATCACCATAGTTTTTAAATGGTATCTCCTTATCATTGAGGCAACAGGTAATGATAGTGAAAAATTTGGAAAGTTGCTGTTGACAGAGATCAAGTGGTTCTAGAACTCTAATTATATATTTTCTTACTGATTATTAGAAGCTACCACCTGCATCTTTTGTGCTGCTGTCTCCAGCTCTAACAAATTAATAAGTATTTAAAGCTAATGTCCACATTCTACAGTGCATTTCTACTTGTCTTAGCAGCTGCCAACAAATATTAGAGAAATATCTCACTATACTACACAAAGTGGTTATTCTTACAACACATGGGATATTTAATTACTATCTGAGATTTTTCAGTAGAAGCCTTATGATAGTTTCTCAAGGACCTCTTCTGTTTATAAGCTTCCTGTCTATAAAAAATAGATAAAAACAAAAAAAAAAATATTTTCCCCAGTTCCATCAAGGTACAGATAAGCTGCACAGTGTTACCTCATACTAATACAGTCATGAATTAATGTTATCTTAATTTCTTTATCTAGTGCAAAAGCCTTGATGAATAAATGACCAATACATCCCAAATATACGTCTAAGGTAGTGATTTTAATGTAATGAAGTTGAATGTTTAATCTGTCTTGATATTTGTGCATAATGCCTCTTAAAGTTTTGACCCAGGGGTTTAGGGCTCTGCTCTTTGCCCCATCTTCATGTGCCAATTGCCTGAATTATAAACAGGACAAACAAGGTCACCATAATGTAAACTAATGCTATGAAAACAGTGGCCTCAGGAAAGGGCAGAATAGTAACTACAATATTACCATTTGATTTAATGGTAAACGTTATGCTAAGTACTCTGCATGTATTATTTCATGTAAAATTCACAGCAATCCTCTGACAACAGTAGTGTTATTCTCCCCATTCTACAGATGAGGAAACGGAAGTTGAGAGACCTTAAGTAGTTTGAACAAGATAACAAACCTAGTTAAGTGATGTAATGGGATTTGAATCCAGTTCTACTGACTTCAGAGACCATCTTTGTAACCACTACATTCTGTATTGTCACTAAATACATACCCACACAACCTGCCCTGTCTGGAATCGATGTATCTGCACTCAGAATGCATATGGGTAAGTAAAAAATGAAAGGATGCAACCCGTCAAAAGTTTAAGGGCTAAAACTTAAGTACTGTACACAGGAAATGTTCTTAAGCTCTCCTTCAATACTCTACATGTACTCTTACTTCATTTACAGTGCTGACTTGTTTGGTTACCTAAACACCAAGTTTACAAAACAGAAGCAACAAGGAAGATGATAAGGAGCATCTCTGAAAGGTAATTGATAGAGGCATGGGAGCTGACAGCTTGAAAGTTTATAAAAGTAATTAAAAAAAAAACAGGTTAAAGTATTTGGACTAAAGTTCTAAGGACCCTTGTATATGGCAAAGGAGCTCTGACCATCACAGAATTGCAGCATGCTACTTTGCCTGGTGTGTAATGAAGTTCTTATGTCATCAAGCAAATGTATCATTATGTGCAGCGTGTTTCATAGAGTGGTGGAAAAGCGTGCTATCCTAAATTGATTTTAAAAGAAAAAAAAGAATATTTGGTGTTTAAAGCAATAAGGCCTTGGTTACCTCAATACCTCAGCGGTAGAAATAACACCTTAGTTTGTGTTGGTGTTGCTGTTACTTTGTTTCACGCAAAGAATGCCTCATTTTAGAGCTAAAGAAACCAAGGTGCAAGCACCTGCCTCACTGTCCAAAATGACTTCCTAAAAATTCTGATTAATTCACTTTTACTATACTTCATTATTTTGGCAGGTGAGTGGTATAAGTGAAAAATAAGAACCGAAATAATTCAGGTATTTATCTGGGATTGACAACTCTTAGTTTAGAATGCACTCTGAAGGCTTAAGTGCTGAGGAGAGCATGTCATAATTTTCCATCTGGCCCATCAGAAATGGGAATTGAACCATGGCAGAATGGCCAAATATTCACTGTAGGAAATGACCACCAGCTAGGAAATTTTCCTGTTTGGTAATTTATGTGCTTCCTAAAGTCTCTGGTTCAGATATGTGTGATTAACTAAGATTCCATGTCCATCATATTAGTGTCCTACTGAGCATTATTTTCCTGTTGTAAGCGTATGGCTACGAGCTACAGGGACCCTGTCAAGTTCCAAATGGGAAAGAACTCTGCTTCAGGCATGTTTAAAGCAAAAGAGCTCAGCATGAAACAATGTGGAGAGGGCTTTTCACTTAAACACTTTAAAAAAGAAAAATGAAAAAGTCAACAACAACAACAACAAGAAAACCTTACCTGTCACAGCTGCTTAAATTACTTAGATATTTTCCATTTCTCCCAGCCTTTCTGTTGGCTTGTGTTTGTATGTTTTTTTAAAATAATTTATTTAGTGCTTTTAACACATTTTCAATTATCATACAACAGTCATTTATTCATACGAAAAGGATATCAATTGGAAATCAAGGTTAATAGGTGGAATTGGAACCATATGATTTCAAAAGCATAGGGTATGCTAAGCCTTCTCTTAGGTGCTAGAAAAGAGGGCAGAATGCTCATGTTATATGTAGTAGGTGACATTTAGTCAAACAGGACCACAATCAGGCCTTGTGCACAATGAGACAACGAGATTTAGGAAATAAAAATATTTGATTTATATTTTTTTCCAGGCTGAATATCCTAGATGAAAATGTTCTTTTGAAAAATACACTCTTGGGACTTCCTAGGTGGTGCAGTGGTTAACAATCTGCCTGCCAATGCAGGGGACACGGGTCTCATCCCTGCTCCAGGAAGATCCCACGTGCTGCAGAGCAACTAAGCCCATGTGCCACAACTATTGAGCCTGTATGCCACAACTACTGAAGCCCGAGCACCTTAGAGCCCATGCTCTGCAACAAGAGAAGCCACCACAAGGAGCCCGTGCACCACAATGAAACGTAGCCCCCGCTTGCCACAGCTAGAGAAAGCCTGTGTGCAGCAACGAAGACCCAACGCAGCCAATAAATAAATAAATTTATATAAAAAAATAGATTCTTAAAGCAGGATATTTCTGGTAGAGACATGGAGCCTCAACAAAGGAAAATAACTCTTCAGGGGGACTTACTGACTGAGGACACAAAGCATGTTTTTTCTCTGCTTCGACCAGGGAGACAGTATTAGAGCTTGAGCAAGGACACAGGGCTCAGTTTATGAGGTATCAGATTCACTGCACAGCTTGAAGATAATGGTTTGAAGATAATGGTTCAAAGATAATGCTCTGTTATGGGCTATTGTGGTCTCACATCACCTCTTTGGTTATCACTGGAATCCTAAAAGAGGTGCTAAAATACAAAAATGTAATCTAAACACTTAAAGCGTCAAAAATGCTCACTTTTGGGAGAAGAAAAAATATTCACACTTACGAATATAATTTCCCCATCATTGGGAGACTTATGGCTGTACTTTTTCTGAGGTCAGTTCACTCATTAGAAATAAAAGACAGATCTTCTGATCCTCCAGGATTTCAACTGTCAATTAAAGCAAAACTGAATACAGAAAAATCTGAATTAACTCCCCCACAAAATCTTTACCAAAACTTCTGAGAAGTATCTACTTGAGGTGTGCTTCAACTCCTTTTCAATCTGACTTCTGGTGTAACCAAAGTCCAAGGAGTTCAAGGGAAACGAAAAAAAAAGACAAGCAAAAGGACTAGTTAATGTATAAACTGAATAATCCAAAGCCCCAAACAATCCACAGTTACTGTATTAGGTTGTGTAATTTGTAGTAGCAATGTCTTGGCTGCAAGAATGATATTTAATTGGAACACCTTGTGAAATTTTACTTTATAACATTAGGGGAGAGATTTCAAATACAATTTTTTTTTGTAAAGTAACAATAGCAAGCTTAGAAAATCACTTTGCTTCAACTCTAACATCCCCTTAAACTGTAATTTATTACTTAACCAGGTGTACAATAAAATGTTGATGTTTAATGCTGATTTTATTTAAATAATTAGAAGAAATTGATTGCAGTCCAAAATGAAGATAAATCAGGAAATTTGCTTACAATCTCATATTTTGAAAATAAAAATTCTGTGCAAACTTACAAAGGGAGAATTTACCATTTTCATTAGCAAAAAAGTTTGTGGGGGAAAATACAGTAATTAAAGAAACACAGAAGTCTCTTGGGTACTTTTTCAAAAATTAAATGTTTTCATTCAAAGATTTTAAAATAGAAAAAAATAAGCCATCCAATTCTGAAGAAATCAGGTTCTAAGTTAATACATTTTTCACTAATATATCAAAATTTATTCTGCAAAATTACCAGCATGGACCACACCAATGATAAGTTAAATGCCTCCTAATGTATTATATCAATAACAATAATTTTAATATTCTAACCATTTCATAAGATTGAGTTAAATGTTCTGTCCAGATAAGAGAAATTACTTTGTAACTGACCAGACCAGTATGATTGATTGCTTTAACCCCAGATTTCTTCTGGGGCTGCAGAAAAAAAAAAATCTGTATTGATTATTGAAGGCAACACAGTTTACAAATCACTCTGTCTCCATTTTGGTTTCTAATGAATTACCTAGTGATCTTCCAGGTTACTTCTACTTGCAGATCTGCAGTGAGACCGCTTGAAGGAAGAAACAAAAGCACAATACATATCTGTCTCCGATGCTGTGTAGGTGATTAGTCGTAGAGATTGAAGAATGAAAATCTGCATTTTTTCCTCTACTTTTTGAAATGTAGTATGACTATCCATCCATACAGTTTGTTCCTCTTGATCTCACTTTTAACTCCAGTTTTCACTGACTCATCTCCACTTGGTGTGGTGGATCCCGAGCTCTCTGTTGCCATAACGGGTAAGCTGATGGGAGAGAATGGGGCTTCTCCACCCCTACAGCAATGGGCTGTGCCCCTGAGGAGGGGAGATGGAAGCTACACTTCATCCCGTGGTGACCAGAGCCTTTATCACTGGGTGGTGAAATACAGCATCCTCGTTCGGTGCCCATATACACCTGGGGCTCCTTTCTCCATGATGTTGGTTGCAATGACCCTATACAAGAGGAAAAAGACATTTCAGTATTCACATCATTCACAACGTCCAGCCAGAGACACCCTAATAGTAGCGGTTGGAGTGTGGGCCTGAAATATGAGATACAAATGAACCCATTTTCAAACCATTCTGGACCCAATTTTTAAAAAATTAAAATAGCTTTGTTTAGTTACGATGATTCAAAGGTATGTGCGGCCCGACATTGCTCTTTGGCTTTCTCTGTGTACTTCCTCTGTCCGCATTTGGCCCATACATGGCTAGAGAACAGAGCCCGGATTTTAAATGCACTTGCATTCCTATCCCCTAGCATAGTAGCCTGCACTTAACCCGCAGCCGTTGATGCTGGCTGAGGTCAATGACTATGGTTCTGTGGAGGAACCACCAGCATAGCCTGTGGTTTAATGGGTTTCCCGGGAGTAGAGAGAGAATTGGCTCAGGGCCAATCTTGATCTTTTATCTCATCTCCTGCTCTACCTCCCCACCCCCAGTCTCTACATGCACTTTCACAGCAGGCACTTATGAGATGACTGGACACAACTGGGGATGTGATCACTCATATTGGGAGACAAGTACATAAGTGGCTCGTAGAGAATGGGTCAAACTATTTACAACAGAATGAGTAAAAAGTGAGAGATTCTAATTTATTCCTGAGTACTCAGCTAACCAAGTCCTTAGTTCTTGCCGGAGGTTAAGCACACACTTTTAGTTGCGCTACTGAATATCTTGCAAAATTACATTATATGTACCTCTAAAGGAGATTACCTTCATAACAAAGAATTATTGGCTTTTAGCTCCTCGAGAAAAAGTACTATGTAAAACAAGATATTCCGTTACTTTCAAAAATGCTACTAATAACGACAAAAACCTAAGCAACTTCTGAAAATGTTAAATGTTTTCATTATCCAGGTTAACAACACTGGTAATAACATATATATATACATATACATATATATATAATAATTATTGTAGTTTTAATATTCAATTCTGAAGTGTACCTTAATATCCAGAGCCTTCCTCAAACTAGGAAAGAAATTTATACTGAATTTGGGTTGCATGACAACATATGTATGAGAGGGGGATTTGGAGTGATTTTTTCAAAACAAGAAGCCTATGTTCTCTCTACAAGGAAGTCTGAGGGGCAGAGAATGGTAATAAGCATATTTATGAAGAGCAAATATCAGCAAATACAAGTGACCTGAAGCGCCTCTCCGTAGCAGAGGAGCTGGTTTTGTTGGCTCAAAGTTTCTCTGAACCTTTCTGAAGGCTGATGACACAAACCATATTCAACCTTGTCCTCTGAACTAGGAAATATAACTATGATATCTGAGGCCCAAGCCCAAGAAATTTATCTTAATACAACTCTTGACAAAAGTATTATGTCGAATCCCACGTAACTCCAATTCTACCTCAAGCAGACTGAGTTCCAGAAGAGCCTGAAAATGGGGGTTGATTTTACTGCCCCTCTCCCAGGGGTCTGGCTCGATTTCACAGACGGCCAGGCATCTGGCTGAGGGCTAGCCCCTGATAAGACTTAAATACTCCCAAATCCCTAGGAGAACTCCCAGATCAACTTAAATTCACAAGAACCCCTCCTTCTAGAACATGGAACACATTTTCTTGGAGGCAAGTGCACTTTCACTGGAACCATACCTACAGCTGCCAATAGAGATCTTGAACTCCGAGAATGACCTCAAAACCCAATCTAAATCACAATAATGAGCTTAAAGGGATCTAGCAGACTGCTCTGTGGCCAGAGTTTTGAGTGAACGTGGTAACCTCACGTAAGACAGGAATGGAGTCTAAATATATTTCTCTAAAGCTCCATGGCATTCCAGTGCAGCCAACTGCTCACATAGCGTGTACAATTTCACTGTTGCTTCTGTGTGGAGAAGAGACTTGACACATTCAGGGAAATATTCAAGACCCAGGTAAAGATAATCATTCACCAGGCTCCAGGGAGGAAGACTGGCCAACGTCTGCTGCCAGGCCGTCCTTGTGGGCTACAGGTTGACTCCCATTCCTGAGGTTTTGATGTTGGTTTATAACCACAAACTGCAGCAAATAAAAGGAACAGAGAGGACATTGTTACAATTCATAAATTGTCTCAACGTACATTAAGTAAAAGTCTATGACTTCATGTCCACCTTATAGAATGTAAAAGCCAGGAGACAGGCCCTGTCAAACTTCTCTCTCTGGCTAATGAAGGATTCAATTTTCAGTTAGAAAACTTCTGATACGCTCTATTAAAGCAACCAGGCACTACCAACACATTTACTGAAGAACCTTTTCTAGTTCTGGCATCCCAACTTTGGGGTCATGGATCGCTGGGGGCTACTTTTTTCTACAAGCAACCCGAGAATCCACGAGTGTTCTAAGCATTGCCCACAGCCCAGAAAAATAATCTCTCATACATGTATGTGTTTCAACTTTTCAAATACGTGTGCGTGCTTAATTAGTAAAATTCACTTAAACATGTCACCAAGTCCTGAATAATCTGGGCTCATTAGTGGGCTATAAGAACTAAGAATGCAACTACTATTTTGCAGGGATCCGTGAAACGTCTTTTCATGCTTGAACAGGTTGGGAACCAGAATTCTAACAGGCAGGCCCAGAAAACAACATTATATCTCTTTGGTCAACAAAATGATTCTTTCTGTCATTGTTTGTGCTGTATGCAGTTGATTGGGCACTTGCAGTGCTGACCAGAGTTCACTGGCTCACATTCACACCAGACAGAGATTAAAGTAGGTGCAAGATAAAAGGAAAGAAAAGAACTGACCCCATGCCCCAGGATGAAGGATGCAGTTTGGTGGTCCTTCCTTGCCAATCAGTAACCCAGCAGAGAGACTGCCCCAAGGTTCTGGCTGATTATGCTCTATTGGTTCAGAAATGGGCTCTCCATGTAAGGAGCCCGTAACTCAGCAATACAATGAGGAAAAGAGAATAGAAAAACATCTCCTTGGTCATATTTCTCTTTGAGAAAAGTATAGGAAGATTAATGAGAGGAGTCAATTAGGGAGAGAAATGTTGGTGAGAGAACGATGGATCCCCTGAACACATTTTCATTTTCTTATTTTCCACAGCACTAATCACCTCTCACTACATGCTCCTCATCACTAGTCTTCTGCAGTAACACTGCAAAAGTAATACATGACCCGCTGTTTAAGGGCACATGCCCATTTTTCTGGCTCAAGATAAAATCCAGCCCCACTGCACTGCAGATTTTTCCAACCACGTGCCCCTCTGCCAGAAGAACACAGGTTCCAAGATTCTGGCCTGGGTTGGGGAAGGCAGCTGATGGAACCAAATTTGTTTCTGCTGCTTCTGCTCCTAGTTTGGGTGCTCAGTTCTCTCCTACGCCCACCGATACCCGCAGCAGCAGTTGGCGTCTGACGGCTAGGAGGCTGGGCCTCTCACCACAGCCCTGAGCCAGCACGCTGCTCAGGACAGCACCAAGTGTTTCCGATTATTTAGAAAATAAGATACACACAGATTGTGTTTCTGCTTCTCTCCTATGATTTAAATAAGATGAACTAAACTTGCTACCCAAAACCTGAAGGAAGCACTATATAGGCTGACAATGAAATCTGGATAGCTAAGGAGTCCACAAGTCACGAAGCGTCAAAGAACTGAGGACATTCTATAACTAAGTCCGCCCAGGACCACACACTTAGGGAA
Source organism: Hippopotamus amphibius kiboko (assembly GCF_030028045.1). Taxonomy (NCBI): domain Eukaryota; kingdom Metazoa; phylum Chordata; class Mammalia; order Artiodactyla; family Hippopotamidae; genus Hippopotamus; species Hippopotamus amphibius. The sequence continues at coordinate 84,619,151 of NC_080198.1, forward strand.
TCTCCAGAGACAGAAGGGATCTTAGAGCTCATGCAATTCAGACACCTTGGAATCCTGATGAGGAAACAGGGGTTAAGTGACTTTGCTGAAAATTAGCCAATTGCTGGAAGCGTGAAGCCAGAATTCGCACTTATTGTATTTCCATACTCACGTTCAACCAAAAAATAAGTAAACACCAAATGCCTACAACAGGCAGAGACAGATGGTCAAAAGCATAGCCACAGGAAAGCTATTCTCTCGAATGCACACGAGGTAGAGCCACAGGAAAGCTATTCTCTCAAATGCACATGAGGTAGAGGCTGGGGAGTGGGAGAAATGACGTGGGAAGGACCCCAAATGATGCCTTGGCCCTTCCAAAACCTCTCCAAAACCCCTCCCTAATAACCTTTTCTCTACGTGCCCACAGGTTTCAGTTCCCTGTGGACCTGCCATACATTCCAGCCTCTTCCACAACATATACCATAAATGATACCAACAACACACACTGAACCCGTCAAGTTATCTCTGATGGGATTCTGGAGATGGAAATTCCAACAATTTCAAGACAGCCTGTCCCAAGGCTGCCCTCTAGCGTTCTAAGTTCAATCACTGAAGTGGATGATCTGTGAAGCATTTTGAACCTCGCAGTTACTATGCTTTCTGGAAAATACACAGGGTTGCCAGATAAAATACAGGATGCCCAGTAAAATTTGAATTTAAAATGGAACCTTCAGTATTCGTATGAATTTAACTAGGTGTCTTGTATTTTTATTTGCTAAATCTGGCAACTGTTTCGCTGCTGAAGTTTAAGGACTTAAAATATATGTGAGAAAAGAAATTTTAAGAAAATTAGGAGCTTAATCTTGGGTTTTTAAGACATCCATCTGAAAGGGATCACCTAAAACTTGGGAAAGACTGTTCACAAACACATAAAAAGCTAAGTTATAGCAAGAAAGTACATGATAGAAAAAAGATCCCCTAAATGTCTTGTGCTATTACATTGTGGCACTAGTTTAGCTTGTCTGATTACTGAACTTAGGATGCAGTTCCCCCACCCCCACTGCCCACCCAGGACCTCCCAGTTGTTGTGGTGTTGGGTAACATTGACACCAGCTGGAAGCTATAATAGATTCCAGCCCCTCTGAACTCAGTGAAGAATGAGAAAAAAAAATGAACTGGGATTAATGTAAAGCTTTATTGCTTTACATTTCTTGCTTCACATATTTCATTTCTTGCTTCATGTACTTTGGTCACATTACCCAAGGTTGGGGGCAAGAGGATATCCCGGCCTCGCCGTCTGCAGGCCTGATACTGCTCACTTCTCTGCTCGACTCTTCATGAGGATTCTTTGGATTTTTTGATAGCAGCTTCTGAGTCCTTCAATAGAGCCAAAATGTGAGACAATCTCAAAACAAAATAAAACAGAAGCCCACTCAGTGATGGTCAAGGACAATTACTTTTGCTGCTGAAATTTAGGTACTTAAAATGCATGGGAGGGAAGACGTATGAAGGAAATTAGGAGTATAACTTTGGGTTTTAAGGCATTCTTTCCTGCATTACTTTCCAGATGATGCTTCACTCTTTCTAAGGTACTGTGACAAGGGGTTCCAGGAGGGCATGGGGTGGGGGTGGGGGGGCAGGGTGAGCCATTCATTCATTCATTCACTCATGGACATCTCGATTGAGTCCTAACCATATCCCAGGCCCTGTCCTGGTACTGGAGACTATAGCAGTGAAACAACAACAGAATCTCTACCTAAATGGACATAGAATTTGCGGGGAAGGGAGCGCCTATGGAAACAGTAGCACAGCAATTGTGTGACACACAGTGTATTAGCGTCATTCGACAAGTGAAGCCAGTGGGACTGGAAGATAGTGGTGGTGCACACAAGGCACACAGCTGCCGAGGGCAGCCCAGGAGCTGCCTCACCATGATGCGCCAGCTGCGTATGGGCACGCGCCATCTGCCTCCGCAAGGATTAAATAATGGGCTGCTGCAGCTGCGGACCCTCCACACCCACTGAAAGGAGTCCAGGGGGGAGATCAGCAGTGAGGCCCTCTGTGCTCTGGCAAAAACTGGCAGGACAGGTCTTCAGAGCGTTAGATATTCTCAGGAGAAGATTTTATGAGCCCAATTCTTGCATCTCCTTGTATCTAGAGAAGCACTAAAATCCTTCATGGTGACGTCTTCTCCGCGTGACGAGTAGTAAGCATCACGAGACTAGCAGAAACCTTCTGCAAAAACGTGTGTTTGACTGCACGTACTCTCTCTTCACCCAAATCACATAGATACTGACCTTCCCCCCACCTCTTTGGAGCAGTTTCTCGGAGCTACTGAAATGCTGTCTCCCAGACGATAGTCCTCATTTTGCCCCAAATAAAACTTAACTCACAACTCTCATGTTGTGTTTTTTTTTTTTTTTTTTTTTTCAGTCGACAGAGGCAAAGCCTAGGCTCCTTCCAGGTCTGTGCAAGGCATGGTGTCATGCCCTGGGGGAGGGGGTGAAAGGGAGGGAGATCTAACATTTTTGGGGGAGGGGGTGAAAGGGAGGGAGATCTAATATTAAAGTGGGATCCCTGTCCTCAAAACATAGCTTGAGAGGGAGAGAGACAAGTACATCACATAATTGAGCGGCCATTTAAGGGAAGGCAATGAAGAAAAGGTGGTGGGGAAGACTCCAGCCAGCCTCAAGATTCCAAAACCGTGCCGCTATCTCGGGGCAGGTGCGGGTTTAATTCCCTCCAGGAGTGTAACCCTCAGTCAAACAGGCCTGCCTACCCATCTGAGGAAGGGCAATAAGGAAGGCGGGGGTGCTGTGGAAGCCCCATCCCAGGAACTGCCAATTCCATGTAACAGATGCAACCCCATCAGGAAATGGTGTGGGTTATTATTTTTAATCAAAAGTATCAGCGAAAAAAATGGAAGTGGTTAATATAAGCAGTTCCAAAGGTGCAAGTTACAGTTTGTGACATCATACTTCCTGTTGACTTTTTTTTTTTACAAAGCAGTCCTTCCAAGAAATCATTTTATTTTTCTATTTTTATTTTTAAAATTGAATTTGTAGCAACATTATTTCTGTTTTATCTTTTGGTTTTTGGCCACATGGCATGTGGGATCTTAGCTCCCCAGTCAGGGATCAAACCCACACCCTCTGCATTGGAAGTCTTAACCACTGGACTGCCAGGGACGTCCCCATCAAGTTTTATGAAGTAATAACATTACAATACTTTTAAAATTATTTCGTTCTCGCTCTTTTTTTAAAGAGATATACAAGACAAATAGTGTTGGATAGTCAATCTAGACAAGACAGGTCAGACTGATGCAAAGGGAGGAATAACTGATTTTAACTCTTTGAAGAAAATTACTTAATACACCTAACTTACAAACTCAATGCTAGAGCTGTATTTATTGGTATACATTAGTGACCTGGCAATATTTTAACTGGCAGCTTTAATTTGATCTTAGCAGAATATTACTTAATATATCATAGTCCATAGAATAAGAAAAAATACTTAATAATTACAGTATACTTGGATTTGTTTCTTCCTCCCATTTTTTTCTACATTATTTGCCAATCACCTACTTTTCTTTTGGCATTCTGTCCAATGGAATGAATCACTGATTATTCAATATTCTTCCTACAAACATCCAAGAGATTGATTGGACACCAGGCTAAAAAGTACACTAGTTACTGATGAACCACTGAATTAAAATTTCAAGTTTTTGCCTGAGAATCCTGTGTCTCAAGAGAGAAACGGGTTTGGAACATGTGACTCCTTGGGGAAGATTACAGTTCATGGAAAATCATAACAATAACAAAAAGCATTTATTAAGTCATATATGCCAGACAAACTACAATAGTGCATAAAATGCTTTTCAATATTGAGGATAGCGCAGGATGCTATCCTACTATTTAAGAAAATGTGATGCACAAAAGCAAACTATGTGATGCCCATTTCTTCACCCTAATTTAGTGCGGTTTTTTTTTAAATAAATGCGTAAATATTATCATTTCACAGTTTTAAAATTTTAACTTGAAATTACTAAAAAGATAAACTCCAAGGACCATAAACTTCCTTCCACGTTAGGGAAGATACTGATTTTCCTGAACAGAAGTTAATACCTTGTGGGAAATCAACTCAATGGACCGCACCCGTGAAACATTATAGTTATGCAGGCTGGGGATGGGGTGAAGGGAAGCACGTGATGCTAAAAGAAAAAAAGAGGAATATAAAAATTTGTGATGTTAAATCACAACCCAATAAACTGCATAGGTTTATGGACAAAGACTGGAATGGAGCAATTAAACCACGGATGTTCTAGAGCAACGAAATCCTGGACCTTTTTTTTTTTTTTTTTCTTTTCTTTTACCGTTATTCCAGTTTTTAAGTGAAATAGGTGTGTAGAAGCCGCTCATCTCAAGGAGCCCCTGGGAGGAGCTAGAAGGAGGCTGAAAGTTCCGGGGGAAGCAAAGTCACCTGTAGTAGTGAGCCCTCCACAGCCCCAGGAGCAGCAGCAGGGCCAGCACCACGCCGCAGACAGCCACCGCGGTGATGCTCCGCTGCCGCCCGTGGCCGGCGTGGCGCAGCTCCCACCACTTCAGGTCTCGGTGCTGACATCGCTCCCCGACGTAGCCAACAACACAGCTGTGACAACACACAAACAGAGGTCAGCCGTGAGCCATGGCCAAAAACACTTATGTTTTTGCACTCAATATCCAGCCATCTCTCAACCTCTGCATTTCAGCTTCAGCTCTTTGGACGTACAGAAAATCCATCAGGGGTCGGCTGAAAGCACTCTAATTTGCAAGTGAATGCAGCATGGACTTCTCCCATTGGTCTGTTGGCCCTGGGATTGCTGGGGGGTTATTGGCATACCGCCTCCATAAGGCCCTGCCGGAACATTGATGAAAGATCCATGTCTGTTTGGCTAAAATCCTGTGGAGACCCTGCCCTAAGAGCCAAGAGAGTTTTTGGACAAGTGTTTGGCCAGATGGCAATGACTACAGGTCAAAGGAAGGAAGAACTTGAAAGCAGAGTCTTTCACTGGAAACCAGGTTGTGAAAGAATGTGAGTAGTCTCTGACCAGGAAGCACAGACTAGTCTGCAGAGGAAACCATTTCTCCTTCTTTTTTAAAATCACAGACTCAAGAGGTCTCAGCGGTGACACACAAGCATTTACCTACTTCTTCAAGGGAGAAAAACTAAGTGGAGGAAAAGAGGCATTCACCAACATTCTGCTGTTTCATTAGTGAAATTGTTACTGGAAATACCAGCGACCAACACAGGCTGTGAACCTTTGGATGAAAGTAAACGAAACAATGCTGCCATCTACTGGGAATGCACGCTTCCAGAAACTCTCAGGATCTTGGGTGGAACTATAGTCTATCATTCTTTGCAAGAGCATACACTTAAAAAATATTCTATTAAACATTTTGTGATGCTCACTTGTTAGGAATTTCTTCCCCTTGGCCCTGGACCCACTATCTATATATCTATGTCCCCCCTTTATTCCAAAAGGAGGTAAAGGAATGAATACACAGAGAACTGATACCAGTCCCATGGTGGGAAGAGGCGGCAAGGGGAAAGCATTAGTTGAAGCGTGCACCCCATGCATGGGTGAAGCCCCAGAAGGTCCTAGTTCTACCTTGAGTTGGTTGTAGCAGCTTTGGTGAGTCACTTTCAGAGACAGGAGGGAAAGTAACTAGTGTTTGTTACACACCTTATGTATCTGATACTATACTAGGCACTTTTGTTCATTTTATTTTTGATGGCATGTTCCCATTTTATAGACAAGGAAAGTGAGACTCAAAGGAGTTAAGTAGTTTGTACCAGGTCACACAGCTACTGAATGGCAGGTTTGATTCAAATGGTTCTCTGATTTCAAAGTCTGTGTTCTTCCTACTACATTGGGCCACTTCCGAAAAGTTTTAAGTTCCACGCACCTCGGAAAAACTATTCTTCTAGAGTTGATCCTACAAGAGAATGCAGGCTCTGGGTGCAGGAAGCATAAAGGACCATCACGTTATTCCTGACTTTCCTGGATGCTGTTTTAGTTCTAGCTGCCCTTGGTTATAGACATTTACTGTCAACGCCTAGCAGCCACTTTTAAACTGTTGGATATTAATAGGCCTCACCTCCGATCCTCTCAGAGATCTTAGGGCCTCAAGGAATATGCCAAGCACATGGCAAGAGCCCTGGGGAGCCCACAGGCTGCAGTATCAAAACCTCTCAGCCTTATAAGGCCCAGAGCAGTCAGCCAGCATTTCCCAAGGGCAGGCCACACTCCACTAGTTCTTTAGGTTTTAATTCGTTCTTATCCTACACCAAATGCAAGATTCTCTGCCCAAATAAGTGTCCGTTTCCATGGTCAAATAATTTCAAGAAATTCTAGACTAAACAAAGGTCAACAAGACTTGTTCACATGTTGTAGTGACCGAGAATCAAGAATTGAAGGCGAGCCTGTGCGGCATTTCTCAGAATGACCTGGCCACACAGCCCTTTTCTCATGAAACATTTCACAGCACCAGTGTTGGGAGAACTTGGGCTGAAGAAGACTTGACCCAGAGGGTGTAGGCTGGTTCAAAGCCAAGCCAGAGTGAATGAGGACCTCTTCTGTACTTAGGAGGTTTGCGGTCTTCTGAGAATCCCCAGAGCGGGGGACCCATGAGGAGGACCTTGGGTGTGGAGTCTTCCAGTTCTCACATCCTCTGCATCCCCGGGGCAGCCAAGGGGCCCTGCATCCGAGGGGAGCTTCCATTGCCTCCAAGCAAGGAAGGAAGAGCCTTCCTTTATTAACCTGCTCACAGCGTTAAGAACGCACTGTGTGGAATGATGCCTGTGAAGTGTTTCTAATAAAAGTTGGACTGGGAAGCACTCCTTAGAGACATGTTATTATGGAATTAAAAAAATACAAGGTGAGGTCATTCAGGCAGGGAAGGAGGGGAGGATTGGACATCTGATTAAACCACATTTTTTTTAAATATAGAATTCAAAAACAAAGCTATGATCCAGATTAATGGGAACTCTGGTGATATTTTAAATATTGCTTTTGATTAAAGGTCCTTAAATTTAAGTGTTAGATCCAGTTTAATTGCCATTTTGTAGCAACTTGTGTTTAAAACATTATTAGGGGAATATGATATTTTCATCAGGATTTAATGACAGAAAGGAAAGCAGTGTGCTAAAGAGTTCACAAATCATTTAATGAATTGCTGCTATTGGGTCCAAATGAAATTAATGTGCTAACTTGCAATAGGTAACCCTGCAGTACCCTTCTTCTTACTATAATGCCTTTAATAACCCAAAGTTAAAGCATCAGAGAGAAACTCAAACCATTGCTAGGACACTTGTTTTCATAATTTCATAATTTGGAATAATAAGAAGCCATGAGCAGGTAAAAACAATTTTATTCTTATTATCAAAATCAAGGATGGAACTGCCCTGGTGGCGCAGTGGTTAAGAATCCGCCTGCCAATGCAGGGGACACGGGTTCGATCCCTGCCCCAGGAAGATCCCACATGCCTCGGAGCAACTAAGCCCGTGCACCACAACTACTGAGCCTGAGCTCTAGAGCCTGTGAGCCACAACTATTGAGCCCGTGTGCTGCAACTACTGAAGCCTATGCGCCTAGAGCCCGTGCTCCCCAACAAGAGAAGCCACCACAATGAGAAGCCGCACACCACATGAAGAGTAGCCCCCGCTCACCACAAGCAGTGAAAGCCCGTGTGCAGCAGCGAAGACCCAATGCAGCCAGTAAATAAATAAATAAATAAATTTATAAAAAAAAAAATCAAGCCTGATTATCTTTAAGTACTAAATTTATCTTAGGTTAGAAAATCACAGCGTGACATATGAATATGAAAGCAGATTTCTATTAGAACTGAGTCATTTCTGCCAATGTTCATGAGCATTTTTCACTATTTTTGTCAGGCTGATGTGATTTATAATGCAAGGCCATACACTTTGTCACAGAGTATAGCTTATTCTTCTAATAATTTAGACTGTTTCTGCCGATTATTATTGATAAAAATAATAAAAGCTTATAGCATCTATTCGTGAGGATCGAACTATTTTACGACTCCTTCATTAGGCACAGACAAAATTATCACAGTCAGGGGTCCAGCCATAGGAGACCTATTCATTTTTCAGTATCTATCAATTTCCTCAGATTGCCTTCAAATTAGGGAAGTAATTAAAAGTAAGATTTGACACAGAACTCGATCTTCTGGGTATGGTTTTAGTTCAGACTGAGGGGCGTGGTTTCCAAGTGAGTGCAGTGGGAGCACCTCATAGTTCCAGGGCTCCCTTGAACCCCCTCTTCAGGCTGACCTTAGCCCCCCGAAATGATCACGGGGACAAAAGCAGAGCAAAGGCAGCTGTGGTTGTGTCCAGCAGTTGTTACCAAACAACAGAAATGTAAATGCCAACTATTGGGAAGTAAAGGGGGAAAATATGTTAGTTTTGAGCATTGAAGGCAAGAAGTCCAGTGCGAATATACAGAACACTTTTTAAAATTCAGAAACATAGCATTGATGCGCTCCATCTATTTGGCAGAAAATAAATCAAGGTTTTAAGAAATTTTCTCAATTTAATCCCCAGAGTGTACCAGTAGTAACATCAAGTTATTTAAGTAAGAGGGAAAATCGCCAATTCCTTAAATTTTATATTTACCACTGACACCTGGGGGAGTGAAATATTCGGGAAGGGTGTAATACACACATACACAATTTATATATGTAAATATTGGTTTACATATATAAATTATATATCTCTTTCCCTATGGAAAAGACTAATTATAGAAAAATCTCAATATAAATTTTCTGAATCTGCTAAAAGTTATGGGCTGCAATGTCACATCTCTATGCCACCATCGGAAAAACAGCTTGACTTACTTGCAGGCGAAGCTGTCGACGGCTTCAACATACATACACACGCCACCGTGGAGGCAGTACCCCTCGTGGGATGAGGGACACTCAGGGTAACCATTTCTCACAGAAGAGCGGCCATCCTCCCTGAGATGAGAGGGTGGAGTAGAGTCTAGAAGAATCAAAGGCATTTCTTTTACTTTCTGAAGTGATTGGGGTCTTGCAGATATCAATATCAGGAACTAGTTTCTGTGAACCGTTTGTGATGTAGAACAATAGTTCCACTTTCTTAACCAGACCTTGTGTCGTTCACCATAGAGCCAGCCATTCTTTCTTTAGGTTCAGCCTTATTAGACATAAAGCATGTTGGAGGCAAGTAAGAGAATGGTCGATCCTAAGACCACATGAATCCCAAGTACAGACCTCATTATAAAAGCACAGCTGTCATCCAAAAACACAGCATGTGAAACAAAAGTTAGCTTAAGGGGGTCTCACTGAACAACAGTATCTTTATGGCTTATAAAGTACCCGCCACTACACAGTCCACTACCCCTAGTTTCCTGGGAGTCTCGAAAACTTCTCTCACGTGAGACTTTCTTCTAAAAACTATTTAACTTTCAGGGGAGCCCTCAAAGATGAGACTAGCAACTTCAACAGAAGGGAAATGTTACCATAACAGAGGGGATGCCAAAGTGGTAGAATTCCTTTTATTGAATGGTTCACTGTTCTTTAAAAGGAAAATATTAGAATGTGTAGCTGACTATATAAATATTAGGAGTCTTTCAATACCTGTAAGAAGAGCAGATCATTTGAGAAAATAATACGCTAAAAAAACAGAGACCCAAGCAAGTGCAGAACTTTCCTTTCTCAGGATGTTTTCTGCTTGCAGAGCTGAGACAGGTAAATAGCTGGCAGTGACTTAGCTGATCCTGGCTTCGAGGGTCTATAAAGCCAGCTCCCCTTCTGGGGTGTCGATGGTGAGAAGATACTGCTGTTATGAGGGAGGGTTCATGAAGCAGGAATCGACCATTATTAACATGTTTAAAAGTGCTAATTCATATCAAGAAGTACTGACTTTCTAAAGTAATATTTTAAAATCCTTGAAAGTAGTTCAAAATGCTAAGAGTTCAGACGTTCTGCTTAACCTGTCGAGCACTGCAGAGCTTTCCCAGCAGCCCCCCAAAATCAACTCTACACATCAGGACATTAGCTGCATAGTTAAAGAGAACCACCTGTGTTCCCACCTTTACTGAATTGTGAATAATAAAAAAGGATTTATTCCAGATGCTATTAAATTAAGAAAACTTGGGCCATTTCACATTCTCAACCCCAGCATCAATCTAATCAGGAAAGTAAACTCACCAGCCTGATTGAACCATGTGATCCCTAGAAGCTCTAAAGGAAATACACTTGGGTACAGATTTTTTCAGTATCAAGTCCCTCCCCTTGGACCTGGACCACCCACCAACCTACCAGGACAAATCCGTCCAGGTTCAGACAAGTTGCCAGCACACGTGCAGGTGTAGTTTCCCTCCGTATTTGTACAGGTGGCATTTTCCCCACAGGTGTGCACTCCCAGTTGGCACTCATCGATATCTGCCAGGAAAAGGGAGTAGGAAAGAGAAAAGTGGGGTGCAGAGGAGAACAGAGGGTCTTGTAATTGGAAAACCCAATACTCTGGAAAGGGGGCATCTTCAACTTCTGCCATGCTACGTGTTCTCAGAGCTCTATACATTTTTAGATTCAAAAATTCTATTATAAATGTCGGAGAGAGAGATGGACCGGGTGCCTTGGCTGCAAGCCCATGCAGGTAAACTGACATAAGGCTGTAAGTTTGCCTACTGCTTGGAACGAAAAGAAATTTCCCAGCACAAGTAGCTTAGGGGGAAAGTTGGAGATGGTAAGCTATCTCTAGTAAACATTTAGAAGTTCAGATCATATTAAATAAAACATTTTTGCCTTTTTTACATAGACATAAATGAAGTCATCACTTTCTTTCCCAACTACCCGTCTTTCCTTTTCTCAGTTATCACCACCCTAACCTTTAGGTCCTTCCTCTCTTCAACTTTCCATTGCTGTGAGAGGAGCAGCCTTACCACATCCCTGCATTCCATCTCTCCTCCATTCCTCTCCTAAACACCAGTGCCAGACTGATCTTCCGGAACAGTATCTCCCATCACTGCACCACTTGACTCAAGCGCTGCCAGTGGTTGTCTGTTGCCTAGAGCTGTACCATCACCATATGTGGGTACTGAGCACCTGAACTGCAGCTAGCCCACACTGAGATGTGCTGTGAGTGTAAAATACACACCAGATTTTGCAGACTTAGTACCAATATAGGAAAGAACATAAAATGTATCAATAATTTTTATATTGATTATATATCAAGCTGTTAACCTTTGGGATATATATTGAATTAAGTAAAATCTTACTAAAATCAATTTCACCTGCTTCTTTTTTGCTTTTTATAATATAGCTGCTAGAAAATTTAAAATTACATATATGACTGACATTATATTTCTACTGGATGGTGCTGGTCTAGTGACGTAAAACCCTGATGCCTGACTTTCAGATTCTAGTTTTCCACAAATATAACTGTTATAGACTGAACTTCACCCCTCCCCCCCAAATTCACATTGAAGCCCTAACCCCCAGTGTGACTGTATTTTGGAGACAGGGCCTACAAGGAAGCAATCAAGGTTATATGAAGTCATAAGAGTGAGGCCCTAATCCAATAGGACTGGTGTCCTTATAAGAAGAGGAAGAGACACCAGAGGTCTCTCTCTCTCACGCTCTCCCTCTCTCGCTCTCTCCACAAGCCACAGAGGAAAGGGCATGTGAGTGTGGGGCAAGAAGGTGGCCATCTACAAGCCAGGAAGAGTCCTCGCCAGGAGCCAAACCTGCTGGCACCTTCATCTGGGACTTCTGGCCTCCAGAACTCTACGAAAATAAATTTCTGTTGTTTAAGCCACCCCCGGTCTACACAGTTATATTTTATGGTAGCCAGAGCAGACTGGGACACCACCTTGCCAGGCTCAGTTTCTGTTCTCCCTCACACGCAATCTATACCTCATGCCCCAGGCTTTTCTCTACGCCCCAAAGAAGACCTGTGATACGTTCACATCTGGAATGCTCCCTAATCCTTCACACTTCTGCATAATAAAAGTGTGCTCATGCCCCCAGTTTCATCCAAAATGATACTCCCTCCATGACATCTTTCCCAACACCCCAAACAGGTATGTCCACCAGTTCTGAACTTCTGCTTAGTTTTTACTTCTCCTATGATGCATACCTTTCTTCACCAGTTATCACAGCTGCATTTCTTTTAGATCGTGTTCTCCATGTAAGCAAGGACTGCCTTCCTCATCTCGGTATTCCTCACAGATCCTAGCACTGTGTCTTTGCACTAATAGGGGCCGATTAAATATTTGCCACATTGAATTACTATCCTGAATAGCCCAAAGGGAGTCTTTTTATAAACTGACATCTTATTGTAATCTCTATGACCTATCACCTTGAGAATGAGAGAGAAGTAAAACAAAGTTGTATCTTGGCCAAGACACACGACTATGCTTAAGAATAACAACAACAGTTTTATATAGCACGTATTATGTGCCAGGCATGGTTCAAAGCACTATGTCTCTATATCTACTATATATACATGCGGGTGGGGGGCAGTGCAGAGAACAGAACCAGCTCAGTGCTTCCATGTGGCTCGAGGATGCCAGGCCAACCAGGCAGCTGGGCCATGACACTCTGCTACATGGAAGGAGGTGGGTGAGTAACAGAGTGAGAATCCAGAGTACCATGACTTTAAACATCCAGGAAAGTATACCTTCCTTTTCTTCAAAGTAAATTAAACATAAAGCCTGTTTGTCTAAATTATCTATGAGCCTGCTTAATTAGAGCAGTGACATTTTCCTGACTGACAGCCAAATATGTGCTTAAAAGAGCATTTACAGATGTCTGTGGACTCCACAAAACTCATCTGATAAAGGTCTGATTTAAACTAACCAGATCCAGAAAATTGCTAGTTATGACTGATATTTTATCTTTACCTTCAATATGTGGGAGAAAGCAGTGCCATTTTAGTTCGTTATCAGGGCATCTGCCCCTCACTGTGAAAAGATTTTTATGTTTTCAGAAGGAAAAGAAAATACTGAAAGAGACATCTTAAAGCCCCGTAAAACTTGAGCTATTTCACTGGGCCAGGATGGCTTCAGGCAGGTCTTCACTTGTACAGTGATGCTGTGCTACTGACACCTGGAATGGTACATGACATCCACTGAGTGAACTCCCAACCTAACAAGCCACACCCAGACCTTGGCAGAGGCTGGTGATTATGAAAGAGGCTTAATCATTCCTTGCTTGTATCTAAATGTCAGTGGCTTGAACTTATCAAGAGCCAGCCGGTGAGCCCCTGCACAGAACCACGTCTCCTTCCCTTTACACCCAGCAGTGACCTCCAACAAACCCACGTCAGCTCTGCAGTTCACCACATTTCAATCGCCAAATTCAGTGACAACGAAAATGCCGTCCAGTATCCCCCACGATGGCTCAAGATGTGGAGTACTGATGAGGCACTGATGTCACTCAAGCCCCAGAGAAAGAATTAGAAAGGCAGAGGGGAAAACAGCCTCTGCAGAGCACGGAAGCTGACTAGCACGGTCACGAACTTGACTATTTACCAAAAACTGAAATATGTCAGTTTGAACAGATCACACAACTCCTTTTTTAGTCTTGACATGTGTGTCACCCCAGTTACATCCTGTCTTTTCTCAGCCCGCCACACCCAGTGTTTGGTAATTCTCCAAGGCCGGCCTCCACCCTCCTCCCTCTGCACACAGCTCTCTTACCGAGACAGTGAATTCCATCTCCCTGGTAGCCTTCTGAGCACTGGCAGACATGGCCACCTTCAGTATTGACACAGTTGGAGGAGGTGGGAGGGCAAACTGAGATGCCCATCTCACATTCATCTATGTCTGTGGGCAAAATGATGAGCTAGTGAAATACGTAGGAAATCCTGGTATAAATGGAAATAGTAGGAAAGGATAGTGTAATCTCACATACAGTCATCCAGCTATTTACAGGTACTGTTTGCAAATGTGATACGAACCCTGCATCTTGGACATAAACTTCACTTCTGAATCAATTTTTACAGATTTCCCAGTGTTTGATTAGTTAAGTATGTGTGAGTAAATCACTTTGTGCCAGAGATTCGGACCATAAGAACATTTACAATAATGGCTATGAATATAAAGTAGAAACCCTTCCAGCAAAACCTATTTAATAAACTAAAACTTATGACCTAAGCCTTTGGGGGAAAGTTGTGTTTTTATTGGAATTGGAGAGTTCATAAATTTGACTTGAACTCAAATTCATGCTTCTAAAGCTAACTATAAATTCTTCTCCTTAATGTCAATTGTATATATTATGGAATTCTAATATAAACTCAATGTAATATAACAATATATGTTTCATATTTTCTATTCATACATCCATTATCTTTTTAGCTAATATCAAATAATTTATTCAATCCTGAGGATAACATAAATCCTTCATGAGATTTTGAATCAGTATGATCTGAATCTTTCTGATTCACTATTTTCCAGATATTATGTGTATTTGGATTTTGTTCTTTTTTTTTTTTTAAGTTCTTTATTGGAGTATAATTGCTTTACACTGTTGTGCCAGTTTCTGCTGCACAACAATGTGAATCAGCTGTATTTATATATATATCCCCATATCCCCTCCCTCCTGTGACTCCTTCCCACCCTCCCTATCCCACCCCTCTAAGTCATCACCCATCGTGGAGTTGATCTCCCTGTGTTATGCAGCAGCTTCCCACTAGCTATGTATTTTACATTTGGTAGTGTATAAATGTCAGTGCTGCTCTCTCACTTCATCCCAGCTTCCCCTGTGCCCTGGCTTTTATTCTTACCAGCACATAGTCTTCCATCTCCAGCAAATCCTTCCAAACACTGACACTCGATGTCCTCTCCCTCTGAAACACACCGAGCCTGTGTACTGCATCCCACAGCACCACAGTCATCATTGTCTGCAAACAGCGAGAACCCCATCAGATTATTTCCAGACCTCAGAGAAGAAAATGGACTTTAATGCTTTGCAGTCTACAGAAACTTCCAGCACTTCCTTTCTCAAGTTCTGGGACAGGTTAACCTCCAAGTAGAAACACTGTGTGGACCTGTAAGCTGTATCTGTATTAAAGGATCCACAAACCATATGTTTCTGTTTACATGCTCTCAACAAATCTTTAGTCTTAAAGAATTATGTGGTGTTCAAAGACCCCTGTGTGAACTTATAATTTTTGAAGCACTTGCAAATTTGAACTATACAATTTCTAGGAGTAAAGGGACTCAAATTTGAAAAATTGTACTGCTTTATTTGAGAATTCCTAACCATTATGACATACAAAAAGGGTCAATATATTCATATCTCCCAAAGATACGTAGACTAATATGTAGCAAGTAGATCTGTGTACCAACATGGCAAAGAGATTTAACCATAAAAAGACTTATTGTCAATTTACTAAAATTATGTTTGATGTATAATAGAATATGTATGTCAAAATGTATGTTTATTATCAAGATTTATGCCGTGACTTGCAAACCTCAAGGCACTTTTACAAAGTCATGAACCACACGAAATAAATGCTTAAATGGAACATTTCATTTCATACGCCACTGAAATGCAAATGCCCCAGGGGACAGAGTTGCCTGTTGAGCCATAAACATGAGCAAGTTGTTGCTTTTTTTTTCCCTTTAGCTACTTATGTATATGATCATTCTCCAAATGACTCCTCTCTGTTGGAGTTCGGGGTATCTGACATACCACAGTAGGATATAAACTATCTTCTGTCTTTTTGCTCGTAAATTTGCTCATCTGAGGACAGAAGAGATCAAGAAGCCCTTCAAAGTTGCCCATAAATTAAAGAAAGTTAAGTGATCTAAGTAGGATTCAGATGCCATGTGAATGCAGACATCGGGTAATTGCGTTTGATTTGCTTAGCTATTTGAGCGAGAAGATTTCTCTTGTGGGAACACATGCCTTTCACGCTTGCTTGGTCACCTCCCGTCACTCATGACTCTTCGAGATGGAGAAGTTCGGACTAAATCAATTATCCATTGGATTCAGCATTTATCTGGAAGACTAGCTCCCAAATCACAAGGCTGTTCAGAGTGTATGGTGGACAGTATCCAATTACCCAAGACATTTTAAGTCACTTGTGGAATTACCTTAAATTAGAATATGATTCAGGATTTATTTGGTAACTTGCAAACCCCAAGGCAGCTTTGCATAATGAAAAGCAAAGGATGCGCCGTTGCAGGAGGGATGGGGCACAGCCAAAGCTCTTTCTGCCACGAACCAGCTCCGGAAGGAAGAAATGCCTGTGCCTCCCGTGCCTCTTCTCTAAAACACAGAGGACAGTTTCTGTCCAGTCTACTTCATGTGGTTGTTGTAAGAGCTTGAAGAAGAAAAGTGATTTTTTTTTAAAATCTTTTGAGAATTATATTATATTTACATATCTAGATAAGGATGATACAGAAGAAGAATATTGTGACAGCCTGAATCAGAATTAGCCATATTACACTCGAAAAGACTCTGGGGTCTGTTAGTAAAACTAACATCATTCATTCATTTCAAAGTACCTACTATGTGCCGGATCCTAATGAAGGCTGAAAATACAGTGGTGGAGAATCTAGACAAGGGCTCTGCTTTCTTACATGGTTAATTACTGAGGTGTAGGTATAAATAAACACAATTAAGAAAAAACACTGGGCTCCAAGAGAACTGAAACAGCTCTCACCTCACCTGGTCAGGAGACTAAGCAAGGCTTTCTGAGAAAGCGCATATTAAGCTGAGATCTGAAGGAAACACAGGATTTGGGGGTGAGGGGGGTGGGGTTAGAAAGAGCACTGCAGGCTGAGAAAACAACACCTGCACATTACAGGCAAGGCCCGGGCAGTGGAAGCAGGCCACAGAAAGCTGGGGATAGAAGAGCACAAACTGAGGCTGGTGAGGTGGGCACAAGCTAGTTTCTCCAGGGCTCAACAGGCCACTTTAAGAATTTTACATTTTATTCATGAATGTAGAAGCATTTGTGATTTTAGTAAATTTGACAATGAAACTTTTTATGATTGAATCTCTTTGCCATGTTGTACATAGACCTACTTGCTCCATATCACTCTGCGTGTCTTTGGAGAATAAAAGGATATTGACCTAAAATCTAAAGTTTTCACATTTTTTTTTTTACTATAGATACTTGTTTGGAATGAAATTTCACAACAAAACTTAAATTAGACCCTTTAGCCTAACACAGGTAGAACTAAAATTTTACAGGCTAAGACAAAATGGAACACAATCCAGGGAGGGTAAGATGAGGTCATCTTCACCAAGACAATCAATTTCATTTATTCTGCACGAGGCAGAGTACAGTCTCCAGGTATGAAGTCAAACACAGCCAAACACATTACATATGTATTCCACACCTGTGGCCATTTCATCACTCCCCCATCCCACCCATGTGGCCTAATTTACTATCTGTCATTCACCTTGGTCTTTGAGTTGCCCAAACATTAGTCTTTCAAAATATCCTCTATGAACATCTAAGGATCTCTAGTGACTTTGAAAAGGTTCTCTATACTGCTAATATATATTATGTATATTGTTTTATTCTACCACATGGTCTGCACATCTGACTATGACCTTGGAGGCTGGGGCTATGTTTAGCTCAGCATGGTATCACCAGCACTTAGTACAGTGTACGGCAAATAAATGTCACCCAATGAATAATATTCCTAACGTGACAACGTTTCCAGTAGTTCTTTTCTAGATATGGATTAATTACTTGGTCGTAATTTTCAAAATCTTTGGCCATCACTAACTTCATATATCTTAGTCTCAGTTTTCAAATCTGTAAAATGATAGATTGTGATAAGGGTCAAATTAGAGGATATACTTAAAGGACCTGGTAAACTCTAGAGCTCTGTAAAAATTATTATTAGGAAAATATCCACCTCCTGGGACTTCCCTGGTGGTGCATTGGTTAAGAATCCGCCCGCCAATGCAGGGAACACGGGTTCGATCCCTGGTCCAGGAAGATCCCACATGCCGTGGAGCAACTAAACCCATGAGCCACAACTACTGAGCCCACGTGCTGCAACTTCTGAAGCCTGCGAACCTAGAGCCTGTGCTCTGCAGCAGAGAAGCCACCACAATGAGAAGCCCATGCACCCCAACAAAGAGGAGCCCCTGCTCGCCACAACTAGAGAAAGCCTGTGTGCAGCAACAAAGACCCAACGCGGCAAAAAATAAACAAATATCCACCTCTTTGTATTTTATTAAAAATCACACTGATAAATTCCTGTAAGGACAGGTAAGAGGTCCCAGGTCCTCGAAAACTGTAGTTTGCTGAAAACAAAAGTTGTGGTTAAGTGTATATAATGTCCTAATGTGGAGTTCTCAACCTTATTTTAGCCACATACAGTGTTAAAAATTGTCTTACTCAGAAATATAAATAAATAAAGTGTTTCAAAGCAAGAGGTGCACTGAATGAAAGGCAGAGACTTCGCGTGAAGAAGGGGTGGGGTTTGCAGATGCTGTAGGGCTGCACTAAGTCCAGTTTGAAAACCACTGGCTTTGTGAGTGGTATAAGAGAATTAGGTTACCTAAAGTTGTTACGTACTGAATAAGAGTATAAGAGAATTAGGTTCCCTAAAGTTGTTACATACTGAATAAATTATTTATCATCTTGGTGATAAATGTGTATTATAGAAGAAAAAGAATCTAACATTTGCTGTTTGTGGACTTTCTGGAGCAGCTGAAGCAACCAGCCTGTATTTGCTTATCAATTACCATCTGCTGTCACACTGACGGAAGTAAAGCTAAATGGGCCAAATACCAAAAATACTAGGCGTGGATGGGGATACACCCAAATCCATTCTGGCCTATTTTTCACTTTTGTTTCCAAGTTAGATTTTTTCAAAAACGATTCAGCCCAACAACTCTCAATGAATAAAGTTCACGTCCAGTCTCACATGCAGCCAGCCGTCTTCCTCAGAAGAGAAGGACCAAAGTTTGAGTCCAAAGTTTGGCTTCACTAGCTTTGTGTAGATTTAGTCAACATTACGTTAGAGAGATCATTCAGAATTTCTAATCGGTAGGCTGGAAATTGTTGGAAGCAAAGCTGTATTGGAGAACTCATTATTCATACCTGACACCATGATTTCAGCCACTAGCATGTGCTGAGATTCTGTCGTGCTATCTTCAAGCTCTCTGCTCTTGGATAAGATATCCAGCGGAGTGACTCCATTACTCAGATCTGCTCCACTACCTATCGAAGGCCAACAGATACAATTAATGTACCCTTTGTGATTCAGGAAATGTTTGAGTTAATTTATAGCTATGGCCGTTTGTTGGTTGTGAGCTCAGACTCATTCTTACAGTAGGAGGATTCAGAGAAACTGGCAGGGTCTTGGTGGCTTAGGAAAGCTTCCCTGCTGTACCATACTTATGATTGAGGGTGGGGAGAGCCAGTAGGGAAGAAAGACAGGACTCTTTTAGGTACCGGCAAAAACAATAAAAGTAGAATACCAAAATCCCTGTGAACATCATCAGCTCATAATCACTGCTTGCCATTACTGAGGACAAACTAGTGAGATGACCTCCCCAACCTGCCTTTCGTATATACCCCTTCTCCTTTAGGCTGCTTACAACATTTATTTTAGCCTGATTTTGCCAGTATTTAGACATGTGGAAGGGCATAAATAAGCCATAATTTAACATAGCATGGGACCTATGCAACTCCCCAAGAGAAATAGATCCCCTAAAACACTGTGTATTCTCTAAGTGTGGTCTGTGGATCCCTGGGGTCTCATTGCATGGCATCTAGAAGGTCAAAACTAGTTTCATCAAAGGCAAATAACTGTATTGTTCTTTTCACTGTGTCAACATTCATGCTGATGGGGCAAAAGCAGTGATGGGTGAAAGTGTGGTACCTTAGCATGAATCAAGTCATGCTACTAGTGGCAAGACCTCTACTGGGGTCACGTTCTTCACCATCACACACACACACACACGCACACACACACACACACACTCCAGTTTCACCTTTTAAAATCCAGGATGGAGCAGTAAAATTATTAATTTCTAAAAATCTTGACCATGGACTACCTGGCTCTTTGATATTCTGCCCAGTGAAATGCGAAGCACACATAAAACAGTGTGCACACACTGCGGTCGTGACGGCTGCCTGGAGGAAGGGCACTTGTGAACTCTCAGAGTTGCCGCTAAAACTAGCCTCTGTTTCTCACAGAACACGATTTTCACCTGAAAGAATGTCTGCTAAACTATGTCATTCACACTTGGGGGACTTGGCATTTTTTCAAAAAAGAATGAAGTGATGCTGTCACCTCAAGGAAAGTTAGCTAACAGTGCTTGTCGCCAATAATAAAATTCAAGCTTCCAAGTGAAAAGTAGCATTCTAGAAAATTTTCCACAAAAAATTTTGACAAAATCCAGACACTTAAAGACTTTTCTGATGAGTTTGGTGATAATGATTAATGAATGTTATTGTAGGTGTATTAATAGGACATTTGGAAGATCTGCGTAACTCAGTCAATCGATATTTTTAAATGACCGAAACACGATGCTACGAAATCACGCACGGCCAAAGATACATTCAAAGTACAAAGCAGACCACTGGGTTTTAATGCAGCAGAGACAAAAAATTCATTGGTATGGCTTCAGATTCAACATTGCAACTAGCTCTAAGAAACCACCACCTGTCTAGTTCTGATGTATATAATATCAAAAGAAGATATACAAAAAAGGCCTCTGAAAAGGCTATTAAGCAAGCTTCCCTTTTCCAGCTCCATGTCTATCAGGGGCCAGCTTTTCTTTATAGGCTTCAACCAAAACAATACAGCAACAGCTTTAACAGAGAGACAGATGGGAGTATCTGGCTGCCCTCTGTTAATCAGACATTAAAGACGTAAATGTAAAACAATGTCATTCTTCTCACTACATATTTTTGTTTTGAAAAATAGTTATTTCATTTATTTTCATAAAAACATGTTCACATATAATAGAATATTACTGTAACTTTAACAGAGAAATTAAATTTTTTAGTTTTAATTTCTAAGATTATACATCTTAATAGATATAACCCACAAACAAAAACTCTTTGAGTTTTTCAATCATTTTTAAGAGTGTAAAAAGTTTCTGAAACCAAAAAGATTAAGAACTGTTATCCTAAGGCAACAATTAATAGAAAGTTCTGAAAATTCAAAATATCCCATTCTGGTCTATGGATAAAATAATCTATATATAAATTTGCTGTCAATCTGTCACCTAACTTACATCATGCCTATCAGATAAATATGAACTTTATAAAACATCTAAAATAAAATTTAAGTTCTCTTTGGTAAAAGATATCAAGAGATGAGTCCAAATACACCTCACCTGTTTGGACGCACACTCAAGGGCAGTAAATCAGTACTAGTGTTTACATGTCATGTTAGATCTATTTTTCTTCAAAGTCATGCTTAGTTTTTAAAAATATGGATCACAAGCCTTGTCGGGCTGGATTCCCTACACTTGTTTTGTATCCTAAACTTATTTATTACAAAGCACTTTGCTTTTCATATTCAGACAGTCACGTGGCAGGGGTTTGTATATGACTACCTCTACAATCAAGGCCATAAAACTTCTAAACAAAATGCCTTTGAACATTCTCTGAGTTGGTAAAATACTGGCATTTATTTCCATGGATGGGCTACTCCACTATAAATGGGGGGCTAGAGCATTGGAACTTAAGACTTTGAATACTATCTCTTGTTCATTAATTTTACAGCTAGAGGAGGTCAATTGAATTTAGTTTGTAAAGAGGAACCCAAACTCATCAGAGGACAAAAAAAGTGACAGCTTGGCATTCCTAAAAGCAAGGGAGCTTTAAATAATACAAAATATTAAAAATCAGCACAAGCACAGGAGTCAATGTAGAACGATATTCCTGAGCTAAAGTGAGATAATTTAACCACACAGTTTATCATATTACCTGCCAATATCTGATGGCCATTCAGAGCCAGACACATTTTTCCATCTGGAGCTTTCACAAAACCTTTATGACACAAACACTGAGCAGTTCCAAACCTCTCTTTGCAAATATGTTCACAGCTCCTGTTTTGATGTAAGCAGGGATCTGCTCTTAGCAGGGAGAAGAGGTGCATGTACAGATGGGCTTGGAGATGGAAAGGGTGCGGTGGATACAAATCACAGTGTACAGCTTTGGGGGAGAGAAACTCCGTATCTAAATGGAGCTCATATCAAGAGCTATTTCAGAAGAGTTCCTATAAAGAGCCCCTGGTTCTTAGATAAGCTCAGAATGTTATTACCTTATGAGCATTTATTGAGTTTAGCCAGTACTTTTGCTCAAGAAGCTATTTGGGAAGGTAGGAATCCTATTTCCTGACTCATAATCAAGTCAAACTGACAAAGGGCAACTCAGAAAGAAGAGTTACTGTGGGAAACGAAGTGGCTTTTCCATTTGCCTACCTACTCCTGGCTGAAGCTCACCCCCTGGCATTCTCAGGAGGAGGGGAAAGCCCGGTGTAGGTAGAAGCTTCCACTGCAGGTTTCTAAATTACTCCCCCACCACCCATCCCTGCGCCCCTGCCCTTAGTGCCTCTAACCCAAGAGTCTTTGAAAAAGAGCAAATAAGTAAAAGCTACTC
Source organism: Hippopotamus amphibius kiboko (assembly GCF_030028045.1). Classification (NCBI taxonomy): domain Eukaryota; kingdom Metazoa; phylum Chordata; class Mammalia; order Artiodactyla; family Hippopotamidae; genus Hippopotamus; species Hippopotamus amphibius. The sequence continues at coordinate 84,641,750 of NC_080198.1, forward strand.
AGGAGAAGAAAAGATGAGATTGGAGGGGTAAAGCCCAAACGCATTACCAGACTGTCTTAGTTTGAACGAAGTCCACATCTCAGGAAATCTTAACATTTACCCACATTAGTGAGAACTGCAACATCGCCCCCCCCGCCACCCTTCCCCGCCATCAAACAATTAAAGTCGTTGCAGATGGCAGCCCGCGAAAGACTGTCCAGTGTACCTGGTTTTGCCAATGGATGAACTACAACCAGTGATGAGGGCTTCAGCATGCTGCCTCGGAGACGTACCCTATTTTTGCCAGTCCTCTTGTTCACCCTTATTACCGATGGCATGGTCCAATCAGAGAACCACACGTGATCCTCAAACACAGCCACAGCAAATGGGTGACCTGGAAGCAGTTCAAATCCATTACAAACATCTTGTCTTTGCCATGAATATTTTTAACAGGACAAGGCTTGAAACATATACCCAATTCCTACACTAAACCAATTCTTCAATACAGCTGCTAAGCAAGATATGAGCCGCTTCCTTGAGCCATCTACATCTAGGAGAAGCCACATGATGAGAGAATCTCTTCTTAGACTGGAGGCCTGGTGGTATGAAGTCCTAGCAAAGTCCATGGTCACCCAGCATTCAGAGAGTGGGAGACTGTGGGTGACTGACATAATACCATCAAGAAGAAGGAGACCAGGGCAGACATGTTTCCATGTTCAGTGATTCTGTCACTATTTATAGACGAAACAACTTGACTGGGTAAATTATATTAACCCTTCTTCGTCTTAGGTTCCTTGTCTTTTGAGTGAATTAACAAGTTGTAGACTAAATTGACAGGTTGCTGTAAAGATTTTTAAAAATCTAAGGTAATTGAATAACAGTCTACTCAAATTCCCACCTCCACCAACACATTTCTCTGCACTAAACCCCTACCTCCTTTCCTATCTCTCCTCTTAACTAAAATTAGTACATTAACTGTGCTCCTGCCTTCTCTAGGACCTTGTTCTGTCAATTACTCCTTTCATTTACATCCATTCGCTTCATCTTACCAGGTTCTTTCCCTTAGCAGGTTAATATCTCCAGATCTCTCCTATCTTAATTCTTTCATCCCCTTGACCCCTCTAGCTTCTTTTTGTCTCTTCCCTTCCCTTCTCAGACAAGTTTTTTGGAAGTCAGTTATTATCTGCTGCTTCCAATTTCATGGCTCCAATCAACCCCTAAGTGGGCTCTTCTGATCCTACCTCAACTAAACCCACCTCTGCATATACTGAAACTGCTCTGATAAGATATTCCAGTATTTAGTAGGCTGGGAAATGTTTTAATATACTTTCTCAAGTGGTTAGAGGCTAAGGCTAAAGACCCCTAAGTTTAGAAGCTTTTATCACATCCAGCCACATTCCCCAGGCCAGTCTTTTGGCGACTGAGCAATGGATTTGGTGTTTGAGGGTGAATGTCTCCCTCTACTGGCAGCAAACTCATACGATTTGTCCTGGTGAAATGAGTCCCCACCAATCATCAGTATTGACCAGGGCTATTAAGATTCATTTTGGTCTCTAGCCTTTGTCCCAAATTAAAGCCATAAATGCAGGAAGGGAATTTTTTCTATAGCTTTTGTTTTGTTTTGTTTTGTTTTGTTTACTGTGATAAAGAATGCACAACACAAAATTTACCACCTAAGCCTAAGACTTAACCCACAGTTTCAGTAGTGTTAATTAAATACATTCACATTGTTGTACAACCAATGAAATTTTTTTACCTTGCAAAACTGAAAATCTATATTCATTAAACAATTTCCTTTTTTCCCTCCCCCTAGTCCCTGGCAAACACTATACTACTTTCTGTTTCTGTAAGTGTGCCTATTCTAGCTACCCTAAGTAGAATCATACAACATTTGTCTTCTGCGACTGGCTTATTTCACTTAGCAAAATGTCCTCAGGGTTCTTCTGTGTTGTAGTCTGTGTCAGAATTAGCTATAGTTTTTCAACACAAACCCCACACTAGATATAATCTTCCTTATTTTTTGTTTACAGGAGAGCAACAATTGTGTTTTAAATTAAGAATGAATTCCTTCAGGGGCTTCCTAGGTGGTGCAGTGGTTAAGAATCTGCCTGCCAATGCAGGGCACACGGGTTCGATCCCAGCTCCAGGAGGATCCCACATGCCGTGGAGCAACTAAGCCCATGCTCCACAACTATTGAACCTGCACTCTAGAGCCTGTGAGCCACAGCTATTGAGCTGGTGTGCCGCAACTACTGAAGCCCATGCACCTAGAGCCCGTTCTCCTCAACAAGAGAAGCCACCGCATTGAGAAGCCCACACACCACAATGAAGAGTAGCCCCCACTCACCGCAACTAAAAGAAAGCCCACGCACAGCAAAAAAAAAAAAAAAAAAAAAAAAAAAAGACCCAAGACAGCCAATAAAATAAAAAAATAAATACATTTTTTAAAAAAAAAAAAGAATGAATTCCTTCAAATCTTTAAATGAAAAATCCTGAACGGGCAGTTGAGATGCCACCACTTACATACACCAGTAGGTGGCGCTGTAATGATGGGAATGGTTATTTAGGTATTTTCATAACAAATTATTTGTATTTGTATTTAATAGGAAGTTGCATTAGTCATAGATTGTAGCAACACAAATTATTTACAAAATATCTCCTATGCTTTTTGTAAAGAATATGTCTTTACATTCTAGTTAGGAACTTTCAAATCCCTTTTTATACCTTCATATATCAAAGCTATAATTTTACATTTATTTGGGAGATGCTTTTTTTTCTTTTTTTAGCTCTTTATTGGAATATAACTGCTTTACACTCTTGTACCAGCTTATGAGGTACACCAAAGTGAATCAGCTGTATTTACACACATATCCCCATATCCCCTCCCTCCTGCGACTCCCCTCCATGCTCCCCGACCCAGCCCTCTAAGGCATCACCCATCATCGAGTTGATCTCCCTTTGTTATAAGGAACTTCCCACTAGCTATCTGTTTTACAGTTGGTAGTGTATATATGTCTATACTACTCTCTCACTTTGTCCCAGCTTCCCCTTCGCCCCCCGCCCCCCCAACCTGGTGTCCTCCGGTCCATGGGAGATGCATTTTTTAACAATGTATGTCTCCCCTACTAGACTCCATGACTTCACAAGAACCATATTTGTTTTACTCTCCTCTGTACCTCCGCTTTCTGTAATGATTCAATTAATATCTGTTAGGCATGAATGATAAAGTCTATGATTATAAACAACTTATGATTTATTGTGAAGTATGTCTTTTTGTTTTTTTTTTTTTGGCTGCCACGGGATCTTCATTGAGGCATGTTTAGTTGCAGCATGAGGGCTTCTTACTTGCGGCATGCATGTGGGATCTAGTTCCCCGACCAGGGTCCGAACCTAGGCCTCCTGCATTGGGAACACGGAGTCTTGCCCACTGGACCACCAGGAAAGTCCCTGTGAAGTATGTCAATTTCTAAAGAAGCATGGAAGTATGTAAAATTAATTCATTACCAAAGAGAAAGGGCAAGAACTTACACAGATTACTTGTTTGTTAGCTTCTTCCTAAAAGAGAGAGACTATATTTTTTCTTCTTCCCAACCAACCAGATTCTAAATTCCCAAAGCATCTTTGACATCTCCCTGGCCTTCATTTCAACATCCAGTCTGTTATCAAATCCTCTCAGTTTTTCATTCACAGTGATTATTTTAATACTTGAATCCTTCATTCTACTTTTAAATGGCAGTGTTCTAGCTCAGGCCTTTATTAACCGTTGACTGAACAACTGTCGTAATTTCCTAACTGATTTCCTTCTCTCCAAATGCCAATCGAATCCTTATACTATTATCCAAGAGGTTATCCTGAGACACCAACCTTATCAGATACATTTCCTGCTCAAGAACATGCAGTGGTTCCCTAGTACATTCAGAATTAATTTCAGTTAACATATTCTAGCAGTGTTAACATACAAAGACCAATTTTCTCAGCCTTATCTCAAACGATAATATTTTATCACCATCTGTTTACCACATGGCCCAGTTCAAATGCTGTCTTTGCATATTCCCTGAGTCAAAATGAATCTCCTATGGCTATATAATCTCATAACCATTTGTATTTCTCTTTTAACAGTTAGCACAGACTACAGTGTTTCAAAAGTATTTATGAACATACATAACACCCCGTGCAAAATCTAAAAATATAATAGGAGGGAAAACTACATTCATTAACCTTTACACATGAATGGCTAAATGTGATACTATCACTTGTGAAAATGACATTTGATAAAACGTGAGACATGATAACAGCTGAACGAGTTCTTATTCTTAAAGAAGTTTTAAAATGTTTAATATTTTCATTCTGATTTTAAAAAATCTTGGCAGAGAGAAATGATTATGCATCACTATTTTTTATCCACTATTCCAACGTTAAAGTAATCTTCATAGCTCATAAGTCTCTGGAGAAATCTGTTAGTCTGCTGTCTCTATTCCCTTCTCACCATATGTTTAAGGGTGTGTGTGTGGGTATGGGGGTGCTGAGTGTGTGTGTGTGTGTGTGTGTAAACACATTTTGTAATTAACACTCATCAACAATCAAGTTGAAGATATCACCCATTCCAAAGCCTCACCTACATCGTTCTGGGCAAGTCTTTGGCGTTTGGAACCATCCAGATTGGACATTTCAATCACAGGCTGCTTGGCATCGCACCAATACAACTTGTCAGTTAAGTAATCAATTGTTATTCCACTGGGCCAGACCAGATCGGAGCTAGCTATGACCAGGCGGCCAATGCCTTGAAGGGAAGAACTTTCAATTCGTGGATTAATCCCCATATCAGTCCAGAATAATCTCCTTTAATCAAGAAAGCATACAAAAAATAAAATTTGCAAGGCAAAAAAATTCTTTTATTTTTTCATTATTAAAAACATCAATGTAAATCACTTTAGGATAAAGTAAAGTGGTACACCAAGGGATGCAGAAAGAGAAAGTATAGCACTGAATGCTGGACAAATAATTTTCAAAAGCAAAAAATTATCTTCTCTGTGTACAGCAGCTTGAACAGAAAAATGCTGTAAAGCTCAGATCACTGGATAAAAAATGAATTATTAGTTTAAAAAATTGTGGTATATTACTAATCAAAAATGAGCGCATTTTGTTAAATTAGTGTTTCATGCTACAAAAGGCAATGGAATCTTGATAGCCTGTCCCTCTCCTGTGTATATGAAAAACTTGCTGTGTGTGTAAAATTGCAATATAAAAGGAAGAGCACATTTATCTATTATCCAGTTTTATACGATGTACTCAGTTAACTTGGTCAGTTTTAAGTTCTGTAAATCAGTGCTGAGGTGCATTTTTTTAATTCAGTATGGTTCAGTATCTTTTCACGGGCTTGTTTAGAGATGTTACTTTCTCACTGTTTTACTCACATGGCTGGCTCCAAATTATCTATTTCTACCAGTTTATTATTTCCCATACACCAACATAAAATTTCCATTATAAATAAAATAGGATTAGTTTTTATCCTTGATGTTTAACTAGGAAAGAATTATTCTCCTTAACTTAATTCTCTAAACTTAAATCAACATTTGCCACTAATTCACAATTAACAACATAGAGACTTCTAACCTTTCATGATTTCTCTTTCCTCTTCTCTAAATCTAGGAATGACCTATCACTGGAACTCATGATGTTTCTAAATAGAATTCACAAGCCACGCAATCCCAATATCACCCTCTCTTGGGAAACAATATAGTTTTAAAGAAAGTACATAGTGTAATAGGCTTATGTCTCATTGATTAAAGAATCACAACCTACTTCTTTTCAAAAAGAAATTGAATTTGCTTAAAATGAAAGGGTATCTAAATGATAAAATTTTATACAAGAATAGCAAATCAAAAGACATTAAAAGCATGAGGAAGTTATGCTAACCATACCATTTCTGAACATTTGAACAAATCTCATGGATTTTCTTGGTCTCTGATTCCGCTGACCACTTGAGGTCTTAAGAGAAATCCTGGACACTGGTACATCAAACATGAACTGTCCTATGACCTCCGCAGAAAGGGCCTTATGTTCACAAATACTCACTTGGCCGTTGGATGGACAGCAATCCCTCGTGGCTGAGAGATGTCCTCCTTAATGATTATTTCACGATACTTCCCATTTAAATCACTCCCTTCAATGACGGATTTCCTAAAATGCATGTAATATAAAGGGGCTTGTTATATCAACTTTACTTTTTAAACAAAAATACTTGTTCTCCCTGTTGCTTACTGAAAGGCAAAATAGGCATTCTAAACTACCCTTTCACACGTGTGCACATACACACACAGATTCTCACACACATGTCAGGAGGAACGCATCCACAAAATCTACTGTTTTTTTAACACAGTGTTTTTATTAGTTTCCCAATATTTATCCCAAGCAATTAAAATACACAGTGAAAGGATAGGGTAAGAGGGAACTGTGTCAGTGGCCTGGCAGGGATAAAGCCAGGAAGTGTAAATACCACCATCCTTTTCTCTTCACAACCTCCCAGCTCCTGCTGAAATAAATAAAAGCCAGAGGAGCCTCAGCCTCGTGGCCACAGATCACAGGGGGAAGGGAGAGTAGACCTCTAAGGGGCATAGAGACAGCCAACACAAGGACAGTAGGGGGAGAGGTATACTGACTTAAATTTTCCTCCATATGATTCTATGGGAGTACTGTAATATTACTTGCTACTCTTCACATTAAAAAATAATAATAACTCTTTGGAATCTGGCAGGGGAGAAAATTCGTGTTTTCTAATTTTTCCATTTTTTTGTCAAACACATCTTTATTATCAAATAAACATTTACTAAGCACCTATTGGGTGTCAGGGATTGGCCTAAGCATTGGAGACACAATAGTAAACAAAACTCTTTGACTCTGTCCTTAAAGATCAGCTGGAGAGCAAGGAGGAGGGAGACAGAAGGGAAGGAAGGGGAGGGGAGGGGAGGGAGGGAGGGAGGAGGGAAGAGAGGAAGAGGGAATTGTAATACAGAGAATGAAAAGAATGCAACTGGCCGACTCAGGGTGGGTGGCTTGTTGGAGTGCACTGTGAGTCCCGGCAGCTTCCCTGAGCAGGCAGGACCACAAGCAGAGAAGATTAAAAAGAACCTCCCTTCCCCACCACGTATGCCTGCTCGCCGCCGTTTCCCTGTTCCGAACTAGAAAGTACAACTATCTTTCATTCATTCAACAAACATCTGGAAAGGGCTACTCCTCATTCTTGCAGGCAATGTGTGCACGCAACAGGCCCGCCCAGAAACACAGGGCAAGACCATTCCCTCCTCCCTGTACTACAAAACGCTAAGGAGAGCTTCTGCAGGTGGCTTGTTCGAGCACCCTTTCTGGAAAGGGGAAGGGGCTTGAGCTATTCTTCCTCACAGGCTATATGCTGGTAAAACTGGCTCAGGGCCTGGCCTGGGTCAAGTATACTTTGCAAACTACCAACTCAGGGCAGTGGATAATTTGAAATTATTTATACCCCAGTGTCACTTTTAAAAGATCATTTTATTCCCAGATGAAGTGGAAGGTATTTTTGAACTCAATGTGTCAAATTCACTCAGTCACAACTGTCACTGTGCCTGTTCCCTCGGTAGGAGGGAAGGAACTCTGAAGCCACTTGCTTGTGACCAGGGGAGATAAAACTGTTGGTTCTCATCTCATTGTTACATCATCTCTAAATTCTTACTGTTTTGAGCAGGAGTAGGGCGATGAGAACTGAGACTGACATAAGCTCCTGACTCTGGAGCTGTCTTAGGCAGGACCGCTGGAATTTAGCCTCAAAGCTCCCCAAGGGAGTCACCCAGTAACACACTTCTGTTGGATTCAGCCAGAAAGCACATCTTGAACTCCAGTGCTGGTTATGAGAAAGCAGAGACAAGGACGGACATTTGGGTTCACATGAGTTCAAGCATAACCCTTAGTCTAGTGAGGCATCTTACTTCTTATATTCCTTACCTAATTGGTATCAATGCCACCATTTGGGGTCCTCTAAACCCACCCTATTTCCTGGGCAAGAGGTATCCAATCAGAGCCCTAGAAGAGTGATTTTTTTAACCTCATAGTAGTTTTTGTTAAACCAAAAGGATGAGGAAACAGATAACTTATATTGTTTCCCCCTTGATTCTTTTTACTAGGCATTTGATTCTTCTTACAAGGATTCCTTAGTACTAAACAATAGCATTGCCAGTGGAATTATCCATTTGCTTCCTTCCAACAGTTAGATGTTAATTCAAATCTGTCTTTTCCTAAGCCAATATAAACTGTAGGCATCCATTCTGGTTCTTTTACTTGCTGAAGAGTTACCATACCATCTAATATCACAAGCTTGGAATCCCAGTTATTTAAATCCAATTTCTAGCTAATATCAAGGTTTTCAAACTACAAACCTCTCATTTCCAGACAAATTAAAGGTTTTCGCTTAGCAGCTGCCTTTAAAGGAAAGAGGACTTGAGAAGGGCTTATTATTTCTCAAGTCAGTGAACTGGAAAATTTGAGGTCTGATCCTCCAGGATACAGTGGTGCCTATCTCCTGAAGGCACTACCTCGCCAGTAGGTACTATGGTGCTATTAATCAAACACGTAAAATTAGAGGTGGCATGCGAATGTGGGAAATACAAGGAGACCCAACATCCTTAGAGGGGCCAAAAGTGGCTGACATCTGCTGTCCTGATCAACGTTTCTGAGAACAGCCGTGTACAAGCTCTGTTATTATGCACAGCTAACATTTTAAATGTCCTTTTAAGTAGGTTCAAAACAGAGAAGGCCATTATTATGATTTTTATCATTATTACAACTAAAGTTGATTTTCATTTGTTGTATAACTCTGGGTCGAGCACATTTAATCAACCCTGGTTGTTGGAGGCAGTACATACCTATGATTATTAAAAAACAAAGCTTTGGGGACTTCCCTGGTGGCGCAATGGTTGGGAATCTGCCTGCCAGTGCAGGGGGCACAGGTTCGAGTCCCGGTCTGGGAAGATCCCACATGCTGCGGAGCAACTGAGCCTGCGTACCACAACTGCTGAGCCTGTGCTCTGGAGCCCACCAGCCACAACTATTGAGCCCACGTGCTACAACTACTGAAGCCCACGCACCTAGAGCCTGTGCTCTGCAGCAAGAGAGGCCACTGCAATGAGAGGCCCGCACACACAGGGAAGAGTGGCCCCTATTCGCACAACTGGAGAAAGCCCACGCACAGCAAAGACGACCCAATGCAGCCAATAAATAAAATAAATTAAGAAAAAAAAAAAAAGCTTTGGAAATAGTCATCCTTGAGTTCAAATTCCAGACCCAGTACCTGCAGGTTGCTTGACTTTCGGAAAGTTATTTTACCTCTTTGATTCTCAATTTTTTAAACTTTAAATTGGGAATAAGAATACTTACCTTTTGGGGAGTCAATATAGATATAAAGCTCTTAGTGCAGTATCTGGTGCATTTCAGTTATCCAATAAATGAATACCCAAAGAATAAAGGAATGGAATAAAGGTATGGTTAAATGAATGGACGAATAAATGAATTAATTGTTTAAAATACACTCACTCTGGATGTAGAAACGCCATGTTATGACAACTGGGCACCACATCATACGTCTGGCTCATTTTAAAAAGGCATTTTTTTCCCCGTGGGTTATCCAGACCAAAAGAGATTTTCTGGGACATAGAAAGCCTACCCTCAAGCATATAAACCCACTCCCTGGGACTTCTTCCTCTATGCTGGGACCACTGATTGCAGAGGTGAAACCCTAATTAATTCTCCCTTCTTTCACATTAACATGGCTGCAGATGTACCAGAGGTTTTGAGTTGGCCACCGGGTCACTCCATGGCTTTAAGTTACTCTGAGAAAGTATTCCAGAGCAAGGAGCCTCTAACCCTCTCCTGTGAGGTAGTCTGTGGTTGGCCCTTCTCACTCAGAAGGGATGCAGCCACTTCCTTCTTCCCCTCCTCCCACCCCGTTTCTGGGACTCACAAGGCGACACACACACACACACACACACACACACACACCTCCAAGTGCAGCAGTGCTTCCTGCAGCCCCAAGAGCAGTGTGCCCAGAGGACAAACACAGCACAACTTCTCTCTGGTCCTGTCGCCGCCCATCAAAGGGGAAACAGACCATCTCTCCCACCTCATGAGGACTTTCCTCACAACTTCAGCCTGAAGCTCTTACTCCCTCCTTCAGGCTCACTTGAGAGCCAACACGTGGGTTGCGCATCCTTGCATAAATCACTTAGCCTTTCTGAGCCTTACCTTCCCCACCTGTAAAACGAAGGGGAAGTTGATCCCTAAACCCCCTTCTGGAGTTCCCCTTGGGGGTATCCACCCTCCATTTGGCAATTATCTATGCATGGCCTTATGCCATTCCTTGCACTGAGGTTTATTTACTTATACATTTTTAAATTTATTTTATTTTTTATTTATTGGCTGCATTGGGTCTTCATTGCTGCACGCAGACTTTCTGTAGTTGTGGAGAGCAGGGGCTACTCTTCACTGCAGTGTGCGGGCTTCTTATTGCAGTGGCTTCTCTTGTTGTGGAGCACAGGCTTCAGACACGTGGGGCTTCATTAGTTGCGGCACATGGGCTCAACAGTTGTGGCTTGTGGGCTTTAGAGCACAGGCTCAGCAGTCATGGCGCCCAGACTTAGTTGCTCCGTGGCACATGGGATCTTCCCAGACCAGGGCTCAAACCCGTGTCCCCTGCATTGGCAGGCAGATTCTTAACCACTGCACCACTAGGCAAGCCCTGCACTGAGATTTAGACCAAGCGTTTGTATTAGTTTTTCTGTGTATATGCACCTTACCTCCCTGGCTAAACTGTAAGCTGCCTGGAAACATGGAGCACTCCTTCTGCTGCCAGGTACCTCCCATGCTACCTAGGAGAGAGCCTGAGCCATAGCAGATGCTCAGAGAACACTTGGTGATTGGATCCAGACAGGTTTTGTGTTTCTCTGATTACAACAATCCAAAGTCCAAAAACACATGCTGCTTTCTTGGTCCTCAAAATTCACCCTTGATGAAAGATACAATCTTGATAAAAGGAGGAACGTCCTGCTTGGTGGTGGGGAGGGGGTGGAGGGACTGTGGACAGCATTGGGGGCATCTTTTCCTCTGATCCCAATCAGATGCCCAGACATATTTTCCCATGTTCAAAGTGGAGGATGAAGCCAGCTGTATTACCTATTCCAACACTCCCATCCCATGTAGCTTAAAACTGAAAGAGGAAACATACCCTCTGTCTGTCCAATAGAATTTACGGCCAATCCAGTCTACCGCCAGACCTTCCGGCACACCTACTGCTTCTTCAATGAGCCTTTCTCGCTGGGAACCATCTATATTAGCTCTCTCTATCCACTTCAGGGCTGTATGGGCAAAGTATATCTGAAAAAGAGAACACAGGCATTTCAGTCTGATTTGTTTAAAAACAATGTGGGATATATACAAATAGGATTAGTAAGTCTTTATATCACACAGTATAATCATTAAGAGCTTGGCTTTGGAGATAGACACATCTGGAACTGAACTCCACCTCTGTTGGCTTCCCAGATATCTGTAAACTTAAGCAAGTTTCTCAGTGTCTCAGAGGCTAGTTTCCTCATTGGTAAAATGGGGATAATACTACAAGGTGCATTAGTTTTATATATATAAGTCCTTAGACTTGTGCCCGGCACATACTTCTATTGCTACAGGTAATTTGCTCTTCTTTGATCATTGGTCAATAACAAAGCCGTCATACTTGAACTCTAATGGCTTGTACAGCCTGAAAGGGAGCAAAGATGAGTAGTTTAATGCTGGCTACAAGCTGAGTTTTATCTTCTACTACTGCTCAATCCACAGGACTCCATTTCAAGTCAGGAGACAAGGCTTCCTTTCCCAGTGTTGGCATTTATTTGTTTGATTGCTTCGGTTAAATCATCTTATTTATTTATTTTAAATTGAAGTATAGTTGATGTACAATATTATATGTTATAGGTATTATCATATAGTGATTCACAATTTTTAAAGTTTATGTTCCATTTATAGTTATTATAAAATGCTGGCTATATTCTCTGTGTTGTACGATATATCCTTGTAGCTTATTTTATACATACTAGTTTCTACCTCCTAATCCCCTCCCCCTACATTGCCCTCCCATTTCCCTCTCCTTACTGGTAACCACTAGTATGTTGTCCTCTATATCTCTGAGTTTACTTCTTTTTTTTGTTATATTCACTAGTTTGTTGTATTTTTTAGATTCCATATATAAGTGATAACATACAGTATCTGTCTTCCTCTGTCTGGCTTATTTCACTGAGCATAATAAGCCCGTCCATGTTGCTTCCAACTGCAAAATTTCATTCTTTTTTATGGCTGGGTGTGTGTGTGTGTGTGTGCATGCGTGCACGCACGTGTGCCACATCTTTATCCATTCATTCGTTGATAGATGCTTAGGTTGCTTCCTTATCTTGGCAATTGTAGATAATTCTGCTATGAACATTGGGGTGCATGTACCGTTTTGAATTAGTGTTTTTGTTTTTTTCTGATATATACCTAGGAGTGGAATTGCTGGGTTATATTGCTGGGTTTATTTTCAGTTTATTGAGAGCCCTCCATACTGTTTTCCACAGTGGCTGCACCAATTTACATTCCCAATAACAGTGTACATGGTTAAGTCACTTAATCTCAATTTTCTGAGCTATAAAAATGACAAAGTCAGACTAGATATTTGCTAAAGTTGTCTTCATCTCTAACCATATATAATTTCATTTTAATTAATCGATTTTGTCCAACAGAACATACCTTGCAAGTGCAAAGTTCTTTATCAGTCTAGTATGCAGACTATCTAACAGGTACAAGAATAAAACATTTAATGATAGCATATGTGGAATATTAACTGTGAGTACATAGATATACATAAACCTATCACCAATAATGAGAATATTCATAAAATGGTAATTAAATAATGGGTTGGCATCTTTCTGGATAAAATAGAAAAGGCTCTTTTCCATAATACAAAAAATGCGTACTTCTCGCCTATATGGGAAAAGAACCTAAAAAAAAAAAAAAAGAGTGGTTATATATATGTATATGTATAACTGATTCACTTTGCTGTACACCTGAAACTAACACAACGTAAATCAACTATACTCCAATAAATTTTTTTTTAAAAATGGGTACTTCTCATATTAAAAAACACTCTGCTAGTGCTCTGCTTCTCAAACCCAAATGTGTACACAAATCACCTGGGAATCTTGTTAAAATGCAGATTCTGATTCAGTAGTAGGGGTGGAGACTGAGAACCTGCAGTTCTAACAAGTTCCAGGTGATGTTGTTGCCACTGGTCCAAGGACCACAGTTTGAGAAGCAAGAAAATGAGAACATTGACCAGAGAAATGAAAAGCCATGAGTAAGTCACATGACTTAAATTTCATTTTAGGTCTCCTTGTTCACCTAGTTGTAAAAAATACTGACTGTGTGGGAAAAAATGAATTTGGTAATAAATGAATCTTGAACTGATTCTATTATCTTTTTTCCTGTTAATATAATTCTTCCATGGGGTCACATAGATTCAGTTCATGGAAAAGAAAGAAGAATAATTGGCTAGTGCTTAATTACAAAACTCCTATTTGCAAAAATAGTTATATTTGGCTATCAATCCATACCAATTAAACACAGAATCAATTTGTTTCACTCTGTCTCTTTTGGTCATTTACCAGAAGGCTTCAAATCAGGAAGAAACGAAAGCACGAAGTTTAAAATTCTAGGAATTAATGCACCATCTAGTAATAATTAAATCATTATGGAGGGAGATTAATAACATGTAACTATAATTATTGGGTGATTAATCTCCAGAAGACACTGTAACATATCTTTTTAAGCACATTCTAACCTAGCACAGAGATACCTAAAAAATCAAAAACTAAATGGTCAGCTGATTGGGTTGATAATTTAGAAATTCTGTTTATACAAAAAAACTTCATGTAAAATTATTATGTAAATAATGCTGTGTTTGATTGCCATTCACACATGAGCCATAAAACTTACGTTTCTTGATTTTCATGGCTAGGAGGTCACTGAATTCCCTCCTTTAATGACACGTATTAAATGCAGATTAGTAACCATACTTATGCTGCACACCAACCTCCTACTTCTCCCAAAACACAAATAAATAAAAAACCTATTTATGGTGTGCCTCCTGTGTGTATGCACTGTGCTAGCTTCCCACCCTCATTTCCAAAAAGAGGAAATTAAACTTCAGATTCTGTTCAAATCATCCCCAACAAAATGGCTGAGTCACAGCAAGGACCAGAGTAGGGTTATAACAGAAGCATCCTTAAAATTTTCTCAAATGATGTTTCAATGGCTTTAAATTTTTCTTTGCCTAATCGTTCTGAGCTTAGCAGAGGATTTTCAAGTAGCCCAAGTCATTGCTAGGATAAAATCCTCTACTCTGTCCTTAAAGCACAGCTACATCTGTTCGAGCGGCAAAACCATACCTTATTTTCCACAGGGTCATGATCTAGGGCAAAAACCATTCCTATTTGCTGGCTGAGCAGGATTCCATAATCTGTTCCATCAAAGTGCATGTGTCGAATATCTCGAGAATTGGCAAACAGCAAAAACGGCGGTGGTCCTGACAACCAAATTTAAATATGGCTGCATTTAAAATATGCCTTGGAACCCAAAAGGCACTTCTGACTCTTCCCATTCATTGCACTCTCTTCCTTAATTTCTGCAGTACTTGTTCTCTTAATTTCCCACCAGTATGGTGTAGGTTAAGACAGGCAAGAAGACTTCTTTTTCCCATGAGGTGACATATGGCCAGAATTGCATCACTGGATTCCTCCCTGTCTAGGTGCCTGCTTTTAAAATGCAAATTGCTTGCAGAAAGAGACAGTATTAAGTAACAAACATCTCAGCTAAATGATCCTGTAATCGCCTTGATTCACACATATTGAAACACTAATATAACCAGATTATATTAATTCGTGTTCAAATAAATACTCTTCTCTGGTCTAGACACTTTTAAAATGGAGGTATGATTATGTGAGTTAATAACGAGACCCCTGATAATTTTCAGAGCTCAGATTATGCTACATTAACTAAGGCCCTGAGAAGTTAAGAGTACTAGGGTCTAAGGCAAGTTCTGCAGGCTCATCATTATGTTATCCCAGATTACAGGCATCATGAACCTCAGGAGAGATGAAATCAGTTTGGTATAAATCTAGGATTTCCAAGGCTGTTGAAGGACACAAGAGATGTAATATTAGCAGATGAAAAAAATAGTTGAAGTATACATCTTCATATTAAATTTTGTCATGGAAAAGACAGAACTTGTCAAAGTGTTATGATTATTACATTTACTGGAGAGATGAAAATCAGATCAATCAGCAAATATTTATTAAATGCCTCAACTATAAAATAGTTTAAGACTGTTCTTATTCTGGTTATGATTTTCATGTATACTCGAATGCCATGCTTGTTGCTATAGCAAATCTTTGCTTAATGCTAATTAACTTCAAAATGTTCCTCAAACACATAATTATTATTTACATAATAATTTATGTTATTTGTACTTGCAATGTGATTTGTTTTCCATTGCCAAAAATAAAAAAAAATCCAACTTTCTATACAGAAGCCAAAAGCAATTCAACACTTTCTAAACAAAATGTTGTTTTTCACATAATCTTTTTGCAGACACACTTTCAAATGTTCACAGCACTAACCTGAAGCTGTACAGCTCTTTTTATCCAGTTGTAGGTCATACCCAGGAAAGCAGCCACATTCCCAGGATACTGGGCTGAGAGGGATGCAGAGCTGGCTACATCCACCATTATCAGGTGATGAACAGCCTATAAAACACAACTGTGTGGTAATGATGCTATGTCATTCAAAAATATATCAATTTTTCATCAAAATATTGAGGTGAACCAAATATATGTTGATTTTTAAAACCATTCCACAATCATTCATACTGCTGCAATCGTTTGTTTTTCAGAGATTAGGAGGAAAATGTCACCGTACTCTACTTCCCTATAACCTGACATCTTGAATGTTAATCCTTTACATCCCAATGACCCTTGTCTTCTTGTTCTATCACTGAGTTTGTGAACAAGTATGCTGGCATCCAGCTGGAATAAGAAATGCATTTTGATCAGTTTGGCAGCTGGTCTAACTCTTCCCAGTGATTAATATTTTTTCTCCCTCACATTTTTGGCTTCTTTACTTCTTTTGCTCTTTCTATAAAAAAAAATAGTCAACATGACTCTTCTGCTAATTTTGAGCTATAACCTTTGCTCTATATGCTTAAGTCTCTATGAAGATAAAACTAGCAAGGTATTCATAGGTGCAAAGAACAGGCTAAGCACTCCACATCCATCATTCTGTTTAACGCTGGTCACAAATTCAGGAGGCAGGTATCATTAACCTCTACAGATGAGGAAACTGAGACCAAAAGAGGGCAAGTAACTAGTCCAAAACAACACGGCTAGTAACTGGTAATGCTATCTCAGGGCTAGCTTCAAAGCTCTTGCCCATAATCACAATACTACATTATCTAAAAACAAACAAAAAGAAAACCAAAAATCTTATTTAAATCCATATATTAATCCATTATGTAAATATCTTTCAATGTGTAATGTTGGAAAATCTACTCTCTTTTGTCAGTAGATGCAATTTTGGGGGGTCAGTTAGCAAATGAATGTTTTCAAACAAATGATAGGTAAACAAACTTACCACTACATGTTTTTCCATCTGTCTCAAGCACTGAGCCTTCAGGACAGAAACATATGGGACCGTCTGATGTCAGAACACAGTCATGACTGCATTCAGACACATTGCTTGGGCAGGAAATTAATTCTAATTAATGAAAAATAAGGTTAAGATTAGTGTTAAATCAAATTTATGGAAATTTGGTAAAATCAGTTGCTAACAAAAAATGACATCCTGAAAAGAATAAATAAAGATCGAACATTTATGAATTGCTGCAGCAACAGAAATATAAAAATAAAGAAAAATTTTCAAATCTAAAATTAAAGAAAGACTGTAGTTTCCTCCAAGTTTCTTTTCTGTCAAATAATACATTTTAAGTTATTAGTCATTAAAATTCCAAAATATTTTAAAAGGAACTTGGGCAAATGATTCTCAAGTTCATCTGGAAAACAAATTATATGTGTAAGAAAGCTAAAAACATTGTGTGTCTATGGTTATATGTAGGAAGAGAATGAGAGGTGCTAAACAAGTATCAGAATGTATCATAAAGGTGCAATAATTAAAACAGTGTGTAATGAGTGCAGGAATGGACCAAGAGGATAATAGAACCAGCTAGAAAGCTCATTTTGGAAAAGACTTAAGTATACATAAGAATACAGTATGTGATAAAGGTATTTTAAATCATTGAGCATGTAGAAGATCATCCAGTAAATGGCAGAGAAATAACTGAGTAATGACTTGAGGCAAAAGTTAAATCCCTACCCTGCACTACACATCGAAATAAATTCCAAGTCAATCAAATATTAAAATGTAAAATATATATCATAGAAGTTCTAGAAGTTTTGACAATCAAGTGAGATTATATGTGTCCTGCTTGGCATGTAATGGACTCTATAACATCATGCACTTGAGTACATCTGCTCACAGGTAAACCACATGGTATTAGAAGAAAGGCAAGTTCCATAAACAGTCATAAAGGTGGTGGGTGAGGGGGGAGTCAAGGAAAGGAGGGAATACGGGGATATGTGTATAAAAACAGATGATTGAACTTGGTGTACCCCCAAAAAAATAAAAAAAAATAAAAAAAATAAAAGGTGGTGGGTGATTTCCAAGAAATTCATTACCATCCATCCATTTTATTTCATAAGCACATGTGACATCCAGACTAACCTATTCTCAGTCATGTGTGAAGCAGTACAAGACAATATACATGGTTTTCTTTCTTTCTTTCTTTCTTTTTTTTTGGCTGAGCCACGCAACTTGTGAAATCTTAGTTCCCCAACCAAAGATTGAACCCAGGCCCCCGGCAGTGAGAGCACCAAGTCCTAACCACTGGACCACCAGGGAATTCCCACATGATTTTAAACATTCATTTCTACTTAGCTATGTTGGCAGATTAATAAGAAACCTATAGGAAGGTATCAGAGTATGTAATCCTAAACTTGAATTGAGAATATCCATATAAACTCATAACGTATTTCTCTTTTTAAAAAATGTATCCTAGCTCTGATGCCCCGAAAGGCCTAGAAACAATGACTAACTTTGTAGCAGGTTATGTTATCTAAATACAATTTCTCAGGACTGCCTAGGTGGTGCAGTCGTTAAGAATCTGCCTGCCAATGCAGAGGACACGGGTTCAATCCCTACCCCAGGAAGATGCCACATGCCACAGAGCAGCTAAGCCCCTATGCCATAACTATTGAGCCTGCACTCTACAGCCTGTTAGCCCATGTGCCACAACTACTGAAGCCCATGTGCCTAGAGTCTGTGCTCCACAACAAGAGAAGCCATCACAATGAGGGGCCTGCACACCACAATGAAAAGTAGCCCCCGCTCACCACAGCTAGAGAAAGCTCATGTGCAGCAACAAAGACCCAATACTGCCAATAAAAAAAGACAAATAAATAAATACAATTTCTCATTAAAAGGAAGCAGTGGCCTTGAAAGATTGCTGATTCTAGGTCTAGAACATAGAATGTATAAGACAAGCCTGGAAAATATGTCCTACCAGGTAAGGGAAAACTATCAAAGACTGCTGGGGTCAGGGACCCATTTGAAGATTCTCCCACCAGCCAAAGAGGAGACAATTTGCTTCTTGGTAAGAATAACAACCACAATGGGTTGAAACACATTAAAAATGTTAAAAATCCAGGAGTTCATAATAATACTTACAAAACAAAACAAAAACAAACAAAACTCCCAGTCATTCTATGATGCCACCATCACCTTGATGCCAAAACAAGACAAAGACATTACCAAAAAAAGAATTATAGGCCAATATCTTTGATGAATATAGATGCAAAAATCCTCAAGAAAATATTAGCAAACCAAATCCAACAACACATAGAAAGGATCATACACCATAATCAAGTTGGATTCATTCCAGGATTACAAGGATGGTTCAACGTATGCAAATAAATGTGATATGCCACATCAACAAAAGGACAAAAACCACATGATCATCTCGATAGATGCAGACAAAACATTTGACTAAATTCAACATCCATTCCTGATGAAAAACTCTTACCAAAGTGGGTATAGAGGGAACATATCTCAATATAATAAAATCATTTATGACAAAACCACAGCCAATATAATACTCACAGGTGAAAAGCTGAAATCCTTCCTGCTAAAATCTGGAACAAGACAAGTCTGCCTATTCTCATCACTTCTCTTCAACATAGTATTGGAAGTCCTAGCTATAGCAATCAGACAAGAAAATGAAATAAAAGGTATCCAAATTGGAAGGGAAGAGGTAAAATTGTCATTACATGCAGATGGCATGATACACTCTACAGAAAACACTAAAGACTACACACAAAAACTGTTAGAACTGATAAATGAATTCAGCAAGGTAGCAGGATACAAGATTAATATACAGAAATCCCTTGCATTTATTTACATTAACAATGAAAATCAGAAAAAGTAAAAAAACAATTAAAAATTGCATCAAGAGAAAAATACTCAGGAATAAACCTAACCAAGGAGGTGAAAGACTTATACACCGAGAACTATAAAATGTTAATACAGGAGATCAAAGATGATTCAAGGAAATGGAAAGATATCCCATGCTCTTGGATTGGAAGAATTAATATTGTTAAAATGGACATATTACTGAATGTAATCTACAGATTCAATGTGATTCCTATCAAATTACCATGATGTTTTCCACAGAACTAGAACAAATAACCCTAAAATTTATATGGAACCACAAAAGACCCAAAATTGCCATAGCAATAAAGCAGGAGGCATAATCCTTCCAGACTTTAGACAATACTACAAAGCTACAGTAATCAAAACAGTGTGGTACTGGCACAAAAACAGACATATGGATCAATGGAACAGAACAGAGAGCCCAGAAATAAACCCACACACCAACAATCAATTAATTTTCAACAAAGAAGGCAAGAATATACAATGGAAAAAAAGTCTCTTCAGCAAGTGGTGCTAGGAAATTTGGACAGCTGCATGAAAATCAATTAAGTTAGAACATTCCCTCACACCAAACACAAAAATAAAAATGGTTTAAAGACAAATATAACACATGACACCATAAAAATCCTAGAAGAGAACACAGGCAAAATATTCACTGACATAACTTGTACCAATGTTTTCTTAGGTCAGTCTCCCAAGGCAAAAGAACTAAAAGCAAAAATAAAACAAACATAAGCTTTTGCACAGCAAAGGAAATCATAAACAAAAATGAAAAGACAACCTAAAGAATGGGCAAAAATATTTGCAAATGATGTGACCAAAAAGGGCTTAATTTCCAAATTATACAAACAGCTCATACAACTCAATAAAAAAAAAAAAATCAAAAAATGGGCAGAAGATCTAAATAGACAATTCTCCAGAGAAAACATATAGATATCTGACAGGCACATGAAAAGATGTTCAACATCACTAATTATTAGAGAAATGCAAATCAAACTACAAAGAGGTATAACCTCACACCTGTCAGAATGGTCATCATCAAAAAGTCTACAAATAATAAATGTTGAAAAGGGTGTGGAGAAAAGGCAACTCTCCTACACTATTGGTGGGAATGTAAATTGGTGCAGCCACTATGGAAAACAGTATGAAATTTCCTTAAAAAACTAAAAGTATAGTTACCATATGATTCAGCAATCCCTATCTTGGGCATATATCCAGAAAAAACAAAAGCTCTACTTCGAAAACATACATGTACCCCCATGTTCACAGCAGCGTTATTTACAAGAGCCAAGACAAGGAAGCAATCTAAGTTCCATCAACAGATGAATAGATAAAGAAGATGTGGTACACACATACAATAGAATATTACTCAGCCATAAAAAAGAATGAAATAATGCCTTTTGCAGCAACATGGATGGACCTAATATAGAGTGAAGTAAGTCAGACAAAGACAAATGTTATATGATATCACTTGTGTGTGAAGCCTCAAAAATAGTACAAATGATCTTATTTACAACCAGAAGCAGATTCACAGGCATAGAAAACAACTTACGTTTACCAAAGGGAGATGGTGGGGGGGGATAAATTGGTAGTGTGGGATTAACAGATGTACACTACCATATATAAAATAAACAACAAGCACAGGGAACTATACTTGATATCTGAATACCCGAAAAACTATAGTGGAAAAGAATTTTTAAAAAATAGAATATAGATATATACATATATATGTGTGTAACTGAATCACTTTGCTGTACACCTGAAACTAACACAATATTGCAAAACAACTATACTTCAATAAAGAATAAAATTTAAAAAAACCCATTGGCCACCTTTGGAAGGTGTTAAAGAACCAACCTATTATCCTAAATTTAAGTAAACAAAGAGAAAAAAATTCAACACTTACACTGCCTTAACTGTAAGAATTGTATCTTGAAATAACCAAATAGTTAACAAGAGAATGTTCTCTTTAAAAAGGTATTACAATTAATAACTAAAAGAAATATTAGAACTAGATATCACCATTCAAATCCCTTGATGGAACAACCAATCTACGAAATGAGTGTTAATGGTTAAAAGACAATTGGGCTCTTTCTTGCTCCTAGCTATCTTGGCAGCTGCCCTTGGTTGGGGGCAGTCTCACACCTAAGGCAGAAAAATGGTGGCTGAAAAGAAGACAAAAAAGTTGCTGGGGTCAATCAACTCTAGGCTCCAACTCATTATAAAAAGTGGAAAGTAAATGCTGCAGGTACAAGCAGACTTTGAAAATGTTCAGACAAGGCAAAGGGAAACTGGTCATCCTTGCCAACAAATGCCCAGCATTGTGGAAACGTGAAATAGAGTACTACACCATGTTGGCCAAAACTGGTGGAGACCACTACCATGGCAATAATATTGAATTGGGGGGCTTCCCTGGTGGTGCAGTGGTTAAGAATTCACCTGCCAATGCAGGGGACGCGGGCTGCAAAAATCCCACTTGCTGCAGAGCAACTAAGCCCATGCACCACAACTACTGAGCCCACGTGCCACAACTACTGAAGCCTGAGCGCCTAGAGCCCATGCTCTGCAACAAGAGAAGCCACCGCAATGAGAAGCCCGCACACTGCAATGAAGGGTAGCCCCCACTCACCGCAACTGGAGAAAAGCCTGTGCACAGCAGTGAAGACCCAACACAACCAATAAAAAATAAATAAATATTTTTAAAAAATATTGAATTGGGCACAGCATGTGGAAAATCCTTGAGTATGTATGTCACTGGTAAAGCCCATTGGTGTCCTCAGGAAAAATAAGATGGAATCTAGGTGATAAGGTAAGATCTAACAACTTCTTCTTTGGGTTTAGCCTCCTTTCACTTGCCTGTAGGGGGCCATGTGCAGAGGCACATGGGATTAGAGTTCCCAGTGCAGAACTGCTGTGCCTGATACTGTAGCTTGGCGGGCCGTGTGCAGAAGCACTATGCTCTACACTTCAACTCAACATGGCGGCGACAGGCCATGTGCAGAGACCCTGCACCCAGCACTGTGACCTGGAGCCTGAGCAGCATGCCTGCGTGTGCCCAGTGAGAGCTCCACCCCCTCTCAGCTGTGGAGAACCCTATAAAGCAGCCCCAACCACAGCCTGTCGGGGAGCCAGTACCGTGGAGGCGAGCTCACATCTCTCCAATCCTTGATCCAATAATAAAGCTTTCCTTTGCTTCTGAACCAAACTCGGTCTCATTCTATTGACACTAGCGATGCCAGGCAGGAGGAGCCTTGTGAGGAATGAGTGGGAAGAGTGGGTACCGTGCACACTGGCTATTACTGACCCAGGTGATTCTGATATCATTAGAAGAATGCCAGAACGGACTGGTCAAAAGAAAATCATGCATATTTTTTCTTCAGTTAAACTGTCCAAAGTTTGTTTGCTTTTTTTTTAAAAAAAAGAAGGACCATCGGGGAACTTTAGAGCAGATGACAGAGAGAAACAACCAGATGCTAAGAGTCTCCTGACAGAAGAATAAACACACCTACAAAGTATTATTGTCGAAATTTCAAAGCCTAATCTGATCAAGCCTGCAGATCAAACTACAAGTTTGCAGGACAGGGACATCTTAGAAGGGCGTTCAGTAAAATCCAGAGTTCGAGAAACTCTGCAGGAAAAAGAAAAAATAGTTTCTTTAGCAAATACTTGCAAGGAGAAAAAAAGAGGAGAGGGAATCTGTAGGATAAGAGAGAGAGGTATCAGCTAAAATCAATATAACACATGGAGCTTGTTTGGATACTTAGTCAAACAAATCAACTGTTTAAAAAAAACAAGATAATTTGAAAACTGACTAGATATTTGATGTTATTAAGAAGTTATTGTTAACTTTTTTAGTTGTGACAATGGTATTGTGGTTATACCTGAAAACTGACTGGATATTAGATATTAGGGAATTACAGCTAGTTTTTTTAGATGTAATAGTGTATCATGATTATGTTTTCTACATGCTTATCTTTCAGAGATATATGATGAACTATAATAAAATGTGGATAAATAAACACTAAGATATATAAATATATGCTTGTTGGAGGTTTTGATTTAACAAGTCTGGGGTAGAGTCTGGTCATTCATGTTTTAAAAAAGCAAACCAAAATAAAACTCCAAGGTAATTCTGATATATACTATTGATTGAGGGCCACCAACCCAGACCATCGCCACCTTAGAAACATCAGTGAAAATGGAGGAAATAATGCAATAAATACTTGCTGTGACTTACGGTGACACCGTTTCCCATCAGGCAGCAGAACAAATCCTACAGGGCATGTACAATAATAGGATCCGGGGGTGTTCTCACACCCAAGAGTACAGCCATGGTTCCAAAAGGCACACTCGTTGACATCTACACCATGACAACAGCAAAACAGTCATATGGTTATTTTTAAAAATAAATTGTAGCGTCACTAATAAGTCAGCAAAAAGTAGGGTATCTCACACCTCTGTCTGCTATAACTGACCATAAGTCAGTTCAATTATCAGGAGAGCCACAGTTTAAACTGTCACAGTTTATACGTTCAAATACAGATTTTCATATAAGAATTACTCTTGGGATAAAGTAGTACTATTTCCCCTGAAAAGATATAGCCATTTAAGACAAGGACCCTAGAAATTTCTTGACAAGGACAGGACATCCCCTGCTCTGCTCTTCAGCTTTCTCAGTGCTGACAGGAACTCTTCACCTGAACGTGGGAATACTCTCCAGCAGTTTTACGGATCACTGCTCTATGCTATGGCTCTCACTCACTAGTCCTGCTAAGCAGGAGACCACGTTAACAGGCTGATGCCAGGTTTACCTGAAGTCTCACCCCAACTAATTCCACTGAATGTGCACTGCAGCCATTGGATTCTTTTCATTGGTAACTATTTCCCAGGAGAAAGGAAACAGCATTTCTCCTTGGGTTAATTACATTGGGCCTGGAGTCTCACAATAAGGAAGAGCCCAAGATAACCAGCCCTGGTGCAATTTCTCAAGATTCCTACCAAACAGTTATGAGATGAGATGTGGAAGTCACATCCTCTTTGAGAATCTTATGAGAGCTATGGAACTGCTCCCCTAAAAAATTAGACAATAGTGACCTTTTGCACACTGTCACACAGAGCTCCACAGAGTCCACTCAGAGAATCCCTGCCTTATATCAATCCCTGAGTAGCCTCTGAAAGTATCTTACCTGGGAATACAAGATATAAAGGAGACTTGAAAGTACTACAAGGGCTTTTAAATCAGGGAAAAAATAAGATTGCTTTTCTGGGGCCAAAAGGAGGAAACTTGGAAATTGGTTTCTCATGGAAGCTCTGGATGGCCCTCTGAAGACCAGCCACTGGCTCAGGTGGGCTGTGCTTGCTCATCACTCTTTACCTTCACAGTTCTTTCCATCTTGGCTTAAAGCGTATCCCTCTGCACACGTGCACACGTGGGACTTGGGCTCTTGCCCACACATGCTGCCTCTGCAGTTACCTTTCCTCAGTTTGCAGAGTTTCTGATCTAAAAGAGAAGATGGTTAATTTGGAGTGGAGGTGTGTTTTGACACGAGCAATGCATGATCCATCATGGTGCTTAAGAACCATGTGACATCAGCAGGAGTGTCATCTCACGGAGGTGGCACTAGGACTGAACATCAGCCCAGATTACTCAGCATTCCGAAGCCCATTTATTTCTCTAATTGCATTTCTCCCACGGTAGCTCTCAGGCTAGGACATACTAATTAGCTGGAGATATCATTCCTTGGGTTACGAACACTAAGCACAATGTAATAGCTTTTTCTTTTTGACCTGCTTTTATTAAAAGTATTTATTTACTTAAAAAATAAGGTACATGAACAGAAATGCTGAAAAAGAAATATCTGTTTAAGAAGCAAAACAAGCTGCAAAACTAAGAACATCTTTTCTTAAGTATAATATTTATAGGTCAGATCTATATATTTATCTGTTTTTAGGATCATTATGTAAAGAACAACATCTTTCAGACAATATATGCTATTGACATATGTCTCATCCCCAAGTTTCTGAGTTTATTGCTGCCAGCATTCCATGTTCTACAAAATAGCCCAGGGTGAATAGTAAAATCTGCTAGGTAAGCTAGCTGCTTGGGTTAAATTAGCCAAATACATTGAATGACAAATAGCCAACTTGGTACCTTTGGTTTTCAGAGCCAGACTCAAGGGCTAAACTAGTAACACATATAACCCTGTTTGAATTTTGTTTCTTCTCATTTTTTTGCCAATTTTAACAATGACTTTGTGAAATGTTCTGGGAAATACAGAGATAAGCTTGAGTTCGAGGGCAGCTCTCAAGGTGCACATAGTTATGGAGGCCAGAGCTCTGGTGATGGCAGGGGAAGAAGACCAGGGTCAGGGACCAGGAGACCTGGCATAGCTGAGATCAGTGAGAGCCTGTGAGTAATGGGAGGAGACCACTAAAAACACAGCCTTGCTCTGAAAGGCACAGGAAACAAGCCGGTGAGAGCCTGAGCACAACAGTGCAAGAGGCTGAGACTGTCCTCCATGCAGGTTTGTTCTCTGGTCTCTGTCTACTT
Source organism: Hippopotamus amphibius kiboko (assembly GCF_030028045.1). NCBI lineage: Eukaryota > Metazoa > Chordata > Mammalia > Artiodactyla > Hippopotamidae > Hippopotamus > Hippopotamus amphibius. The sequence continues at coordinate 84,667,917 of NC_080198.1, forward strand.
AGAAAGATGGCTCCTGGCTCTGACTCCACCCCTTTCCCTGTTACTAAACACTTTTCTTGACCAACAAAGCATCACACGTTAGAAACGTACTCTTGCCCCCTTGAAAATGTTTCTTACACACATCGAGACTAGCCGGAGGGCATGTCACCCTCTAGAGATTCTGATTTGATAAATCAAGGGAAAGGCTCATTTTTACCAGAATCTGGAATGGTTCTGATGCTAGAGTCTTCCCACCACACTTTAAGAAACACTGGCCTAAAGTAATAATGGAATATTCCACTTTCACCTCAGTTATGAATGCCTGCTTTTAGCTAATCTGTGGCATTTCTTTAGTTATTTTAGATTTTATTCAGATCTCTTAATAGAATTAAATGCACAATCTTGCCAATTATTTAATACTGTTGCAATATTACCTGCTAAATCAGTTAAGATTTACACTGAATAGTTTTTGGATATTGATTCCAAAAAATGTGTTTCTTGTCAGTGGTTTTTATGCCAACTATACATGTTTAGCTACATTGTTTTTCATGTTCCTACATGTTTCACATATCAAAATTTTAATTAAGAAAATTAAAAATGAAATGACCCAAATTTTTTAAGTAAATGACTAAAGTCAGAAACTCACAAATGTATTGGAAACAAAATGTACCTACTTCAAATTTCTAAAAAAGAGCATGTGATTGTTTTAACTGTACTTTTTATAACATTTACAAATGAACAACAACAAAAATCCAGAAGCGCGTGACTCAGCCTTTTAATAGCACCAAAGTGCTACTACTTTCTTGAAGTAACCAAAAACTGAGAAATTATGCTTCCTGTAAATATCCCTTATAAGAATCTTCCCAAACCCACTACGGTAGATGACCACTGCATTAAGAACTGGGAAAACTGAGTTCCCTCTTGGTTCTGCCTTTTACATAAAATCACTTTATCTCTTTGACTTCAGTTTCCATGAAATAAAAGCATTGAAGCAGATATTCTCTGAGGTCCCTCACTTAAAAAAAATTACAGTTCTATACAGAATCAAATGTCTGTTGTAAGTTCCTCTAAGTTTATACCTTTAAAGATTCTCAAACCTTAATCTCTATTTATGAGATGTTAATGGAGATTCAAACTGACTTATGAAGAAAACAATTAGTTTCTCGGGTGCAGGAAATTGCTATGTCCTTCATCTAGATCTAATGTTATTTATCTCTCTTTTTTTTTTTTTTAACTTTTCTACTGCCTCTTACCTGCTTTGCAGCGTATTCTTATCATCAACAACACCATCATCATCACAAGTATATATATATGTATATATGTGTATATTTTTTTCATTAATCAATAAGCTTTTGAGGATAAAGCATGTATTCCATCACATTTATAGTCCCAATAGCACCTAACCTGGTGCCTTTTACAACCCAGGGGTGCTACAAACACCTGGAATAGATGCACAAAAACCTGTGACCATGAAACCTACAACTTAACTCCTTTCTTTGGTTTCTCCTTGAATTTTCAGTCAATCTCAGAGTTAGAACTCAAACAGATGCTCAGTACTGTTTCCACTACACCAGGCTGCTGATGGGTTTAATCATACTTAAGAACAATATGCATTACTATTCAATGATGAACACAGGCAGGAAAGCAATCAATATTCTCCTTTGAATGGTTGTGCTGATGATGTGACCTGAATTCAGCCACTAAACACTTAAAAGGTCATTTTAGTAAGTGGCAAAGCACAGAGGATTGAGGGCTGTATTTTGTTTAATCTCCTTAATCTTCTGCGGTTCTTCAGCTTCAAATGAGGCTGAAGCTAGCACTCAGAATGCTGCTGCTGACCTCAGGTAATACCCCTCCCAGAGCCCAGCAGTGGGGCCTAATTACCTTGGAGATCAAATTAGAGCTCCTTAATCATGGAGTTTAATGTCCACCACCAACCGAGGCTTCAGTAACTGCCCAGCTCACAAGCTCTCATGAGTTTTGCTACAGTCAAGCAAACTATAGATTTTACCTTGGCCCAGTTCTGAAACCACACACGTGGGGCTCCCGAGCCTGCTTCTTCCACTGATCACACCTTTTTCTCTCCCTCAAATTCAGTGTCAGACTCACCTCATCAGCAAAGCCTTTCTAGTCTCTTCCGTTTGAACCCATTCACTTGAATCATTCTTGTAACTAAATATTTAGCGCCCCCCAATAGTTTAAAAATGTGAATAACATTTTATAAAGCATTTGCTTTATCACATGTAATTTTCATAACAAGCCCTTGAGCTATGTAGAGCAATTATTGTCTTCCATTTTACAGATTAGGAAACAGTATCTTAAGGATCACATCTAGGTAATAAAGGGTAGGAATGGGACTCAAGCTCAAGTCTTCAATGATAAACCCCATCTCTTTAATATATATAAATATATACATACATTACTTATGTGTCTATATATATAAAATCTAACTATGGGTTTTTATAGAAAAATACATATTTTTATTATTAATGTTATATATCAATATATACCATTATATATTGATATATAATAAAGTTAATATATTAACATATTAATGTTATACTATATATTTTATGTGTAATAAAATATATAAATTATGTATATATTTTTCTATAAATGTCTATGATTTTTTATTTATTTATTGTCTTTTGCATTAGTGAGTTCCCTGAATAAATGACTCTCTCACCTTTTCCAAAAAACTTCCTAAACTGCATAATGTAGACGTTTACTCTTCTTTGTTAAAAGAAAATAAGAAGGAAGAAACAAGAATGGTTTTTCTGTGCTATAATTCCTAATTATAGTAAAAAAAAAATCAGCCAGAATTTAGCTACTTAGTAACCTTATCCATCTAAACCTAAGAATCAGAAAGTAAACAAATCAGGACTTCCCTGGCCATCCAGCGGTTAAGACTGCTTTCCAGTGCAGGGGGTGCAGGTTTGATCCCTGATTAGACAGCTAAGATCTCACATGCCTTGCAGCCAAAAAACCAAAACATAAAACAGAAGCAACATTGTAACAAATTCAATAAAGACTTTAACAAAATGTGGCACACCAAAAAAAAAAAAAAAAGACAAAAAAAGAAAGGAAACAAATCAATAGTCTCTGAGCAGTTAAAAAATAAATGTCTTTCATTCTCAGAAGAGCCCCTCAGGCCCACTCAGTCTTTCCTTATTTTAGACCTATTTCTGAGGCGGTTGGCTAGTCCACAGCATGAAGATGCATTGTTACCACCTCCATACCCAATGCATTCCCCTATGGCAGCAGTGGCGACATAATCCCCATGTTCTTTCTTCCTGAGCCCAGACACAGCCTCAGCCCAGCATCCTAGACCACCAAGGGTTAGTTACTGGTGCTCTTTCCCACAACTAGAAGCCACATCTCAGGGCTCCTCCCGGAGAAAGACGGCATAATTTGAGTGTGAAAATGATAATAACTACAATGAATAAAAACGTCAAATATTTTTTACATCCTTGAATTTATAAGGATGCTTTTTTTAAAAAATAAGGTCACCTCTGGAAGATATACTAATCCTTTATTCTGAAAACAGATAAGGGAAAGATTAAATCAATCATTTAATTTACCTTGCCTATAAAAGATGCTCCTCAGGGAAATCATATAGATGATGTGGAAAAGTTCTTCAACTAATAAGCAGTGACAGAATTAGAATGTCATGACTTCAAACCGCTAATGAATAAATGCGTCTAGGCAATGATAATCAATAGCTTGTGACGCCATTATGTGAAAGGCTGATAGAGACCAGGCTGGCAACACCTGAGCCAATGATGAATCCTAACGTCACAGAAAGGATGGAGACCCAGCCACTCAAGCCCTCTGCCGTGGTCGATAGGAAGCATATGGTACTACCTGCAGTACCACCTATAAAGTTCTCTTGCAAAAAATCTGAATCTGATCAGGCTTCTAGGCCAAAGCTACCAGTTTATACAGAATCAGGTTAAATGACACCATGGGAATAGAATCTACAAAATCCAGAATGTGAGAAATTCTAAGGGACAAACGATCTGGATTCTTCAACAAACAAATGGCAGGAAAAAGTCTCAGAAAATAAACAGAGGCCACAGCCAAGCACATGGAAATCAGCAAGAAGCAAGAGACAACAGCAGGAAAGAGAGAAAAAAATGATAAAGAGCCATCCCGAGTATTTAAAAGGCATTTCAAATGGCAGCCAGTTGGTGTCAGGGCAAACCTGCCTTAAAAACCCAGCTTTGCCTCCAATCAGTCCTATTCTTGCCCCAATGGCATGTAGCTTTGTATATGTGACCCTCATCATTAAGAAAATGTCAATGACTGTCTCTAAATATGTTAGGAAGATATAGAAATCCATAATTTGGTAAGATTTCTGTAATAAATAACAGAGCTTTGGGTGTTTGAACTGATAATTTAAACTACATGAAAACAGAATATAAGTGTAGGTGAGGATATGGAGAAATTGGAATCCTTGTGCACTGTTGGTATAAATGTAAAATAGTACAGTTGCTGTGGAAAACAGTATAATGGGCCCTCAAAAAATTAAAAATAAAATTACTGTATGATCCAACAATCTACTTCTGAGTATACATTCAAAAGGATTAAAAGCAGGGTCTCAAAAAGATATTTGTACACCCATGTTTGTAGCAGCATTACTCCCAATAACTAAAACGTGGAAGCCACCCAAGTGTTTGTTCATGGATAATTAGATAAGCAAAATGTGATATATACATGCAATGGGATCTTATTTAGCCTTAAAAAGGAAATAAGTTCTGACACATGCTACAAAAGAGATGTATCTTGGGGGCATTGTGCTGAGTGACCAGTCACAAAAAGAGAAATATTGTATTTCTCTTTTGTATTACACTTATATGAGGTACTTAGAGTAGTAGTCAAAATCATGGAGACAAAGTATCAATAGAATGGTGGTTGCCAGAGGCTGAGGAGAGGCAGAAATGGGGAGCTGTTATTTAGTGGGTGTAGAGTTTCAGTTTTACAAGATGATAAGATTTATGGAGAAGAATGGTGGTGATGGTTGCACAAAAACCATGAATGAACGCGTACTTGATGCCACTTAACTGTACACTTAAAAATTGCTAAGATGATAGATTTTATGTGTATTTTACCACAATATTTACATTTTAGGAAAAAATTATGTGGAAAAAAATGCTCATCTATCTAGGATGATTCTTTTCTAGAGGTTTCAAAACAACCAAGGTTTTACAGTAGAAACCCCAGCAATGAGGTAATCAAAATGAATCAGAGTCCCACCTGGGCAGTTTTAGCTACACTAGTCACTTCCATAAGCAGGTACATTTCTAGGTGGAGGAAATTCTTCTTCAGGAACTCTCAGAATTAAAGAAATTCAGCAATATTTTTCTACATGAAATGAATGCAAAGTATTTCAAACAGTATTGATGACAGATGTGCTTCATTTTCTAAAGAATACGCTTTTGAAATTCTCTTATGAGCTTAAAACTGGAATCTACATTTTAAAGAATTACAGAAGAAAGCAATATTATCTGCACCTTCTACAAAAGAACATCTGTGAGCAGTAAAACTATAGTTGCAAATTCTCTGAATGTTGAGCTTGAAATAATGTCATTAACATTGTATACAAAGAAGTTCCCACATGGGCTCTGAGATTCATACACAGTCTGCACCTTGTATCCATGAGTTTCACACTTGCAGACTCAACCAACTGTGGATCAAAAATATTCTTTAAAAAAATCCCAAAAAGTTTCAAAAAACAAAATTTGAATTTGCCTTGCACCAGCAACTGTTTACATAGTATTTACATTGTATTTACAACTATTTACACAGTATTTACATTGTGTTAGCTATGATAAGTAATCTAGAGATGATTTAAAGTGTAAGGAAGGAAGTTCAGTAATATGCAAATACTATGCTATTTTATATGAGGGACTAGTTCATCTTTGGATTTTGGTATTGGTGAGAGTCCCGAAGCAAATCCCCATGGATACTGAGGGATGACTGTAATAGTAGAGGTGTTAGGGCAGCCAGGAGAGCACTGCCTAATAAGTTTAATCATGACAACAAAAATGTGAGATCAAGTCTGCGTCTCTTTTCAGAGAGTCAGAGTATACGTGTGTGTGTGTGTGTGTGTGAGAGAGAGAGAGAGAGAGAGAGAGAGAGATTGATTTTCTGAGTTCCTGAAATGGAAAACATTTTTAAAAGAGAAAAAAACCAGGTTTGGGCCCCCTAATCTGTGCAAAATGAAGCTTTTAACCACCAGCAGACCATGGATAGACAAGAATATGCCAAATGACAAGTTATCCCAAAACAATTAAAGCAAATCTAAGATATAAAATTATAGACAATAGTGAGAATGTAGTTGGGGAGGCAGCATGGTGTCAGTCTGCCTGGGTTCAAATCTCAGGTCTACCCCAGTGTGACCTTGAACAAGCAATTGTGACATCTCTGAACCTCAGCTTTCTAATCTATAAAATGGTACTAATATTCACACTTAATTCATAGGGTTGTTGTGAAGATTAAATGAGGTAATGTAGGAAAAGCCCAGAGCAGATCATTCTATACTCAATCAATGGTCATGACTATTACTATTATTTCTAAGAGCAATACAACCTGTGCCATTTTTCTATTTTATTTCCTATTCAGCAGCTCATGCAACTCCCAAATCTATTATTTCTAGCCCAGACCTTTTTCTTGAAACCTGGACCAATTAATTAAAAGAAACAAGAAAAAGACTGACGCATAAAAGAGTCTAAAAGACTCTCACTAGAGTTAAGCTGCAAAGATCTGCTGCAGAGAAAACTGATTTAAAACATTGGGTTTTATTCATAATATACAAAAGGGAGCAGCCTTGCTGAAGACTGTCTAACCAAGGGCAAGGGCAGGGCTTACAACATGTAAGGAAGGCAACATGTACTCAGATATTAATATCTTTAGAACCTGTTCCTTGTGGTATTATTTAGGGGAAAGGATGTCAAAGGCTGTTTTTTTTTCCAACTATGGTTTAGTAAATGTCCTCTAGGCACTGGGAGTACAGTGGAGAGTTGTATTCCCTGTCCTCATAGGACTAAGGAAGTTGAGGAAGACAGACAATTACAGCAAAACATACGTGCCCTGTGACAGGAAATCTGCTATTTTCTGGAAATAGCTATTTGAGGCTCCAAGTGAGGAGGTCAGGGAAGGTGTTCCCAAAAGAAGTGATATTGGAAAAAGGAATGAAATTGAGTTATTTGTAATGAGGTGGATAAACCCAGAGACTGTCATACAGAGTGAAGTAAGCCAGAAAGAGAAAAACAAATACCATATGCTAACTCATATATATGGAATCTAAAAAAAATGGTACTGATGAACCCAGTGACAGAGCAAGAAGAAAGATGCAGATGTAGAGAACAGACTTGAGGACACGGAGTTGGGTGGGGTGGGGGGAAGCTGGGACGAAGTGAGAGAGTCGCGTTGACATATATACACTACCAACTGTAAAATAGCTACTTAGTGGGAAGCTGCTGCATAACATAGGGAGATAAACTCGATGGGTGATGACTTAGAGGGCCAGGATAGGGAGGGTGGGAGGGAGTCGTGGGAGGGAGGGGATATGGGGATATATGCATAAATACAGCTGATTCACTTTGGTGTACCTCAAAAACTGGCATGAGTGTAAAGCAATTATATTCCAATAGCTTTAAAAAAAAAAAAAGTGATATTGGAGGTGTTTCTCAGAGGATGAAGAGTAAGCCAGTGCTGAGAATTAGAAAGAGTGCTCCCAGAGAGTTCCCTGGTGGCCTGGTGGTTAGGATTCAGGGCTTTCACTGCCACAGCCTGGGCTCTATCCCTGATCAGGGAACTGCGACCCGCAAGACACGAAGCGAAAGAAAGAAAGAAACAAACAAACAAACAAACAGTGTTCCCAAGCAACATGCCAAAAGGCTGGAGCAGAGAGCAAGCCTCACGCAGTCTGTAATGCAGAAAATGGTGAGAGAGGAAGCTGAGAAATGACTGGTTGAGGGGGAGCAGAGGGCTGTGAACCGGCTAGATTAAAAAAGACTGGGTTTTATTATTGACAATAGAGAGCTGACCACTGGTTTTAACCCAGGGATACATGACTGGGTTCTCCTTTTTGAAGGGCTACGCTCCCTGCAGCATGGAAAAGGGCAGCGGGGCACACGCATCACGTGGACCCCAGGGATGGAGGGCTGCCGAGAGGGGCACAGGGGTGGTAACAGAATTGTCAGGAGGTGGAGATTGATTTCGTGGGGTGGGAGTGAGAGAGAGGGAGGAAAGGACAACTCCTAGATTTCTGCCTGGGGAGATGGAGGCAAAACGTCACTCATGAGGTAGAGACCCTGGAGGGAGAGGAGCTGGGGAGAAGGGAGGGGGACGTGAGTGGGTCAGTTATTTCCTTTGTGCCTGAAGCACTTCTTAGAAATCCAAGTAGAAATGCTCAGAAGGCAGGTAAACATACGGGCCTTGAGAAGGAAACTTGTGCTGAGCCTGAATGTGTACATCTGACGTGCCCGCAGCAGGACCCCGAGCCTGGAGGGAGCAGACAGCAAGAGGAGGGGCCGGAGGGACTACTCTCAGGAAACAGGTCAGAATCATCAGAAAACCAGCCTGTTGCTGAAACTGTGGCTCTACTACCTCGACTTGGGCTCATCAGTCTGCTGCATGGAACTCCTCTATAACCAGCCAATCCGAATGGACAGGCCGTGGACAGACAAGGACACATTAGTTAGTCTTCCTCGTGGAGCTCTGTGGCTTTGTCTTTGTAAGTCCCACCCTTGCCCTTGGTCTTCATCAGGGCTGCTCCCTTTTGTATATTATGAATAAATTCCCAATGTCTTAAATCACTTCTTTCTGCAGATTAGCTCTCCTATGCCTCAAGTCCCCCTCCCCCCAGCCCCTCCCCCTCCACCCCCACCCCCCACCCCTCTTCATTTGTCTGTATCTCAAGAAAGAGGTCTGGACTGAAAATAACATATTTGGGGTCAAAAAGGCTGCTGTGTAGGAAATAAAATAGAAAAATGCCACAAGTTTTATGGCCATTAGAGATTAGCATTGCACATACCCATCTGAGGGGTTCTGAGAAATCACTTGAGAAAAAAAGAACTTGCTTACCTTTATTTAACCCAGGCTGTCTAAATCATTTGACCCTGAAATGTTTCTTCCTTCCAAATAACCCCTACAGAATTAGTGTTTGGAGAACATGTTTTGATAAATGATAGTTTAGGCATTTTGCATGAGGTAAGTTTATAGGTCCTCTTATTTGTATAAATACTTATATTTTATAACAAAAATAGTATCAACCAAGTTACATGATTTTTCTCAGCTATCTCCTTATTGAAGTAGTCTCACTACTAAATGCCTTGCAAACCAAAGTACTATTATTCACTTTGCCAGAAGAGCTACAATTGTAAGCCTATTCTGCAGCAGGAATTAACCAGCCTCCAGAGAAGTACATCTTTAAATGCGAAGGATATCAGGCACTTTGAGAACCTGATGGAAGTTAGGTACCATCTCCCTGGGGGAACAACTGCATATTTTCATCTAACATATACAATCAAGGGCTTCACGACCCTAAATCCCAGGTGAAGAATTTCTGCTCTACATGGCACTAAAACAATTTAAACCTATTTGATGATAGCTAAAGTAATAGTGCTCTTGAAATCTCAAGTCCTTTGCACTTGGACCACACACGAAGCCCATCCTTTGGTCAATAACTGAAGCCAGTATCTCCAATGCCCACTGCCTTCTAGATTCCAGATTTGTTTGCCTGTAGCTCTGCTGCTGGCACTGTCTTTCCAATCAAATTCTCTTATTTGTCACATTATTTAAAGCTGTTCTATAGTGAATCAGTGTAGATTTTCTTCTGAAATTCACGCTTTGAATATCCTATCTGAACTCCCTATCAAAGAGGCTGAGTAACAGTGAAGGACTCTAAAGAGCAAGCTATTTACAGTAGAAAGAACGCTTAACCGACAGAGAGGAATTTTTTCCTAAATCCATCATTAACAAGCTGTGTGATCCTGGAAAAGTCACTCTGCTTCTCTAGGCTTCCTATTTCTCAATTATGGAATGAGTACAATCATTGAGGACCTTTCTGCCTCACAATGTTGCTGTGATAAACCAACGTGAGAATGCCCAAGAAAATACTTTGGAAATTATGAGGTTACATATAAATGTAAGAGACGGCGATGGTGGTGATGACAGGATCTATAACTACTGTGAATGAGACTCAGTCACCACTTATTCATAGTAGGTGTCGGTGCTAATTTTATTGTGACATCACCACTTGGACAATAAGCTGTATTTGAGCGTGAGTCGAAAGTTCCTAGGTAAGCTAACTGGCAGGATATCAGATTCAGTGCCTTTATGTGTGGAATATGGTCACCTTCTATTTTATAGTCTTGCCACCTGGTGGTTGCTCTTCACTGTGGTGCTCAAGTCACAGCTGAATTGTTTGCCACAACTCTTGCTTTGTACATTCAAATAGGTGAATTTTGAAAAATGTAACTTGTCTGAACAAACGCTTCATCTCTAGGAAATTATCCTTGCAGTCTCTCATTTCTTGCTTTGAAAGCATAGGCATTACACAAGTTAAATTATAGTTTCTATCTCATTGTTTAAAGGAATAGGTTGAAACCATTTGTACTGTCAGTTACCTGCCTGAGGATATAAGACACAACAATGTCAATTCCCCCTAGGTTCTAACCTCCCTTTGACAATCTCACACCTGTTCTCCTGTCCAGTCTCCACGGCTCTCTTCAGGAGCTACGTCCAGGGAAGCTACGAACACATTTATACACCAAGTGTGGGAGGGATTCATGGTCCCTACCACGTCCCACATTATTACCAAATCCTAGTGGCATCCAATAGTTCAGAAGAAGAGAAAACAAACAATTCCATCTTTGCTTTGGAAACTCACAAGGCTAGTTGCAGATAAAATTAATTTTAAAGCCTTCTGGAAATAAAATTTTTACATAAAGGCAGATGTGAGTATAACATCCTTTACGTGGTATATAAGCCATATTGAGACAGCCTACCTAAAAAAAAAAATTTGTTTTCGAAGAAATTGGTATGGCTGTCAGTGTAACTGATGCCGTCTTGGGCCCTTAGTTTCTCCTGTCCTTCCGCTGACCCTACCCAGGACTGTGCTGTGCAGTGAATCAATTTTCTGTCATCGAGGGTTTCGGAGTTAATAATCATAAGGACTAGGTAGCCTCTATATTCTGTTAGTCCCCAGACAATGATGAAAACCTTCCCTGATGTCACTGCGTCTAGTGACCCATTCATAAATCCTGTTTCCAAGCACATACTCCCATACCCTAGGTTAACTATAAAATTGTCCCAGTGGCCCCTCGGCAGTACAGAGTACAGCTACAAATGCTTCCAGATCGTTGTCTGCCCAATCCTGATCCCACCCTGTAAGTTACCCTATAATAAAACAATCCATTGATTATACGGAGCTGCCTGCCTTGTTTTTCAGTCTTAAGATGCCTCCTCAGTTCAGTGGACACGTTTCGTTCCCTCTCCTCCTCCAACAGAATTTACAGAAGACTACATTTGAAAGTAGAAATTTGGGACTATGACTAGATTCAGTTAATCCACTCATTTTACTAATTCTTTACAAATAAATAACCCTGAATATAGGATGGTTTACATCAATCCATCCATTCACCCATCCATCAGACATGGTCCTTGTATGCATGGCATTTAAATATAATCAAGGGGGGAAGAAAATCAAAAAGAAAGCAGAGAGAGAAAAGATGGCGGCGAAGAAGAGAGACGTGGAGTGCATCCCTCTCCACAGATGCATTGGGAATGCACCGAAGGACGCAGTCATTCCCACAGAGAACCAGCTGAACACCAGCAGACGGCCTCGGACACCAGAAAGGGCTGCGGGGAGCCCGACATAGCCGGTAGGGAGGCATCTACGAGGGCTCAAAGAGGGTGAAGCGGCAGAGCTGTGGCAGACGGGAGGGAGTGAGAAACATACGGAGGGTCCGCAGCGCAGCTCAGCGTTCCCTGACCGAGACATCAATCCGCGGCTGAACGGAGGGTCCAGGAGTGGGAGCGTGGGAACCGGAGAGCTGGTTCAGGGTGAGAAACATTGTTGCCGGTAGGGTGACGGACCGAGAGCACAGGAGGGAGGAGGTCCGCAGAGAGGAGTGCCCGTCCCTGAGAGCTGCCTGGCCATGATGGCGGCTGGAGGCTGCAGGCTCACGGGTGGGGGGGAGGAGCCGCGCGCGTAACCTCTCCCTCTCTTTCGGTGCCTCTGCAACAGGCAGTGGAGAGACGCCCTGCGGGCCACCTAAGGCGCTCAGGGATAACAAGCACCCTCAGGCACTCGGGCGGGGCTAGATTAAAACCCCTTGCAACGCCAGCAGCAGGGAGGCTGCCGAGAGAAAAAAAAAAAAAAACAACAACAACAGCATCAAAAAGAAAAAAACCCCGAGAGAGGCCCAACTCTAAGACTTTCTGTTTACGCCTGAGCCACCAGCGCCCTCTGCAACAGGCACCTCCAAGCCCGACTGAAAAAACAGTGCGCCACTGCTCACTCACTCCCAGGAGAAGGAGCCACTATTGTACCCTCTCCCTCCCCACACACCGAGGCTTACAGACGAACAATAAAGGAACCTCTGCCGGTCACAGAATAACGCAAAAAAAAAAAACCCAAGGCAAGGAGAAGGACACTTACAGCTGAGATGCTAAGGAAACAGAAATAGTAGTATCAATACCTATTGAACTGGTCCATTCTGGGATCAGTTCTGGATTTTTTTTTTTTTTTTGCCTTTTTATATACTTCTATATCTAGCTAAGTTTTTGGTAGTACAGACAAAATATCTCTCATACTTTCTTTTCATCCCTATCTTTTATACATTTCTATTCCTTTCTTTTTATTTGCATATTTCCAACCACATTACGCTCTTCTGTTCCCCTTTCTTCCAGCCTTTTTAAGTTTATTTTATCTTAACATACTTATAAGCAACACTATCGGTCTGCTCAGACTCCTTGCTCTGTTCTCCAGATGATGCACTGCCTTGGTATTTAATATTAGGCTTTTGTCTTTATCTTAGTTCTTAGTACAGTTGTCTAATTACATTCTGAGAATCTCCATTCTCTCTGGTGGTACTCCAGCTCTTTTCTATATTTGATCCTAGCTTACAAAATCTCCCTGGATTGATGTTTGTAGGTGTAGGGTGTTATTTGTTGTTTGTTTGCTTTTGCTTTTGTCTCTGATTTGTTCTGTTTCAGTTGTCAATTTCTGCTGGGTTTCTCTTTGAATATCTGATAGCACACTGGGGTTCTGTCAGGTCTTTCTAGAGCCTTATGTCCTAACGGATTCAATAATTGTGTGTCTTATACATGTATGTGTTTCCTAGACTGAATATTCGTTTAATCAAATACTTGGACATTAGTCTGAGGCTTGGACAGTCTTCTATAAACACCTCTATCGCCAGGACAAGCAACCCCAAAAGTTTGGACAACCATGAGGAAACAAAGAAACACCATGCAGGCAAAGGAGCAGGAAAAAAACCCACAAGACCAAATAAATGAGGGGGAAATAGGAAAAATGCCTGAAAAGGAATTTAGAGTAATGATAGTAAAAATGATACAAAATCTCGATAACAAAATAGAGAAAGTACAAGAAACAGTTCATAAGAACTCAGAAAAACAAACAGCAATGGATAACAAAATAACTGAAATTAAAAATACTCTAGATGCTATAACCAGCAGAATGACTGAGGCAGAAGAACGAATAAGTGAGTTGGAAGATAGAATGGGGGAAATAACTGCCACAGAGCAGGAAAAAGAAAAAAAGAATAAAAAGACTAGAAGACAGTCTCAGAAACCTCAGTGATAACCTTAAACGTACCAACATTCGAATTATAGGCATCCCAGAAGAAGAAGAAAACAAGAAAGGGTCTGAGAAAATATTTGAAGAGGTTCTAGTGGAAAACTTCCCCAACATGGGAAAGGAAATAATTCACCAAGTCCAAGAAGCACAGAGAGTCCCATACAGAATAAACCCAAGGAGAAATACACCGAGACACATATTAATCAAACTAACGACAATTAAACACAAAGAAAAAATATTAAAAGCAGCAAGAGAAAAGCAACAAACAACATATAAGGGAAAACCCATCAGGATAACAGCTGACCTTTCTACAGAAACTCTGCAGGCCAGAAGGGAATGGCAGGATATACTGAAAGTCCTGAAAGAGAGAAACCTACAGCCAAGAATACTCTACCCAGCAAGAATCTCATTCAGATTTGAGGGAGAAATCCAAAGCTTTCCAGACAAGCAAAAGTTAAGAGAATTCAGCACCACCAAACCAGCCTTACAACAAGTGCTAAAGGAACTTCTCTAAGTAGGAAACACAAGAAAAGGAAAACACCTACAAATACAAACCCAAAACAATTCAGAAAATGGTCATTGGAACACACATGTCAATAATCACTTTAAATGTCAATGGATTAAATGCTCCAACCAAAAGACACAGACTGGCTGAATGGATACAAAAACAAGACCCTTCTATATGCTGCCTACAAGAAACCCACTTCAGACCAAGGGATACATATAGACTGAAAGTAAAGGGATGGAAAAAGATATTCCATGCAAATGGAAGTCAAAAGAAAGCTGGAGTAGCAATACTCATATCAGACACATTAGACTTGAAAGTAAAGACTATTAAAAGAGACAAGGAAGGACACTACATAATGATCAAGGGATCCATCCAAGAAGAACATATCACAATGGTAAATATCTATGCACCCAACATAGGAGCACCTCAATACATAAGGCAAATGCTAACAGCTATAAAAGGGGACATCGACAGTAACACAATAATAGGAGGAGATTGAACACCCCACTTACATCAATGGACAGATCATCCAAACAGAAAATAAAGACACACAAGCTTTAAATGACACATGAGACCATCTCGACTTAATTGATATTTATAGGACATTCCATCCAAAAACGACAGACTACACTTTCTTCTCAAGTGCACACGGAACATTTTCCAGGATAGATCACATCTTGGGTCACAAATCAAACCTCAGCAAATTCAAGAAAATTGAAATCATATCAAGCATCTTCTCAGACCACAACGCCATGAGACTAGATATCAATTACAGGAAAAAAACTGCAAAAAATACAAACACATGGAGGCTAAACAATTCACTCTTAAACAACCAAGGAATCACTACAGAAATCAAAGAGGAAATCAAAAAATATCTAGAAACAAATGACAACGAAAACACAACAACCCAAAACCTATGGGATGCAGCAAAAGCAGTTCTAAGAGGGAAGTTTATAGCAATACAGTCCTACCTTAAGAAACAAGAAAATGATCGAATAAACAACCTAACCTTACACCTCAAACAACTAGAGAAAGAAGAACAAAGAAAGCCCAAAGTGAGCAGAAGGAAAGAAATCATAAAGATCAGAGCAGAAATAAATGAAAAAGAAAGGAAAGAAACCATAAGAAAAATAAATAAAACTAAAAGCTGGTTCTTTGAGAAGATTAACAAAATGGATAAACCATTAGCCAGACTCATCAAGAAAAAAAGGGAGAAGATGCAAATCAACAGAATTAGAAATGAAAAAGGAGAAGTCACAACGGACACCTCAGAAATACAAAAGATCACGAGAGACTACTACAAGCAACTATATGCCAATCAATTGGATAACCTGGAAGAAATGGATACATTCTTAGAAAAATACAATCTTCCAAGACTGAACCAGAAAGAAATAGAAACCATGAACAGACCAATCACAAGTACGGAAATTGAGGCAGTGATTAAAAATCTCCCAACACACAAAAGCCCAGGACCAGATGGGTTCACGGGCGAATTCTTTCAAACATTTCGAGAAGAGCTAACACCTATCCTTCTCAAACTCTTCCAAAATATTGCAGAAGGTGGAGCACTCCCAAACTCATTCTACAAGGCCACCATCACCCTGATACCAAAACCAGGCAAAGATGTCACAAAAAAAGAAAACTACAGACCAATATCACTGATGAATATAGATGCAAAAATCCTCAACAAAATACTAGCTAACAGATTGCAACAGCACATTAAAAAAATCATACACCACGATCAAGTAGGGTTTATCCCTGGGATGCAAGGATTCTTTAATATACACAAATCAATCAACGTGATACATCATATCAACAAATTGAAGGATAAAAACCATATGATCATTTCAATAGATGCAGAAAAAGCTTTTGACAAAATTCAACATCCATTTATGATAAAAGCTCTCCAGAAAATGGGCATAGAAAGAAATTACCTCCACATAATAAAAGCCATATATGAAAAACCAAAAGCCAACATCGTTCTCAATGGGGAAAAACTGGAAGAATTCCCTCTAAGAACAGGAACAAGACAAGGGTGTCCACTCTCACCACTATTATTCAACATAGTTTTGGAAGTTTTAGCCACAGCAATCAGAGAAGAAAAAGAAATAAAAGCAATCCAAACTGGAAAAGAAGAAGGAAAATTGTCACTCTTTGCAGATGACATGATATTATATACAGAAAACCCTAAAGACTCTACCAGAAAACTGCTAGCACTCACTGATGAGTTTAGCAAAGTAGCAGGATACAAAATTAATGCACAGAAATCTCTTGCATTCCTATACACAAACAACGGAAGAGCAGAAAGAGAAATTAAGGAAACTCTCCCATTCACCATTGCAACAAAAAGAATAAAATACCTAGGAATAAACCTGCCTAAGGAGGCAAAAGATCTGTATGCAGAAAACTTTAAGACATTGCTGAAAGAAATCAAAGATGACACAAACAGATGGAGGGACATACCATGTTCCTGGATTGGAAGAATCAACATCGTGAAAATGACTGTACTACCCAAAGCAATTTACAGATTCAATGCAATCCCGATCAAATTACCAATGGCATTTTTCACAGAACTAGAGCAAGAAATCTTACGATTTGTATGGAAACGCAAAAGACCCCGAATAGCCAAAGCAATCTTGAGAAGGAAAAATGGAGTTGGTCGAATCAGGCTTCCTGACTTCAAACTATACTACAAGGCCATAGTGATCAAGACAGTATGGTACTGGCACAAAAATAGAAAGGACGATCAATGGAATAGAATAGAGAACTCAGAAGTAAGCCCAAACACACATGGGCACCTTATCTTTGACAAAGGAGGCACGAGTATACAATGGAAAAAAGACAGCCTCTTCAATAAGTGGTGCTGGGAAAATTGGACAGCAACATGTAAAAGAATGAAATTAGAACACTTCCTAACACCATACACAAAAATAAACTCCAAATGGATTAAAGACCTACATGTAAGGCCAGACACTATCAAACTCCTAGAGGAAAACATAGGCAGAACACTCTATGACATACATCAAAGCAACATCCTTTTTGACCCACTTCCTAGAATCAGGGAAATAAAATCAAGAATAAACAAATGGGACCTCATGAAACTTAAAAGCTTTTGCACAGCAAAAGAAACCATAAACAAGACTAAAAGGCAACCCTCAGAATGGGAAAAAATAATTGCCTATGAAACAACGGACAAAGGATTAACCTCCAAAATATACAAGCAGCTCATGCAGCTTAATACCAAAAAAGCAAATAACCCAATCCACAAATGGGCGGAAGACCTAAATAGACATTTCTCCAAAGAAGACATACAGATGGCCAACAAACACATGAAAAGATGCTCAGCATCACTCATCATCAGAGAAATGCAAGTCAAAGGCACAATGAGGTATCACCTCACACCAGACAGAATGGCCATCATCACAAAGTCTGGAAACCACAAATGTTGGAGAGGGTGTGGAGAAAAGGGAACTCTCCTGCACTGTTGGTGGGAATGTAAGTTGGTACAGCCACTATGGAAAACAATTTGGAGGTTCCTTCAAAAACTACAAATAGAACTACCATATGATCCAGTAATCCCACTCCCGGGCATATACCCAAAGAAAACCATAATCCCAAAAGAAACTTGTACCATAATGTTTATTGCAGCACTATTTACAATAGCCAGGACATGGAAGCAACCGAAATGCCCATCAACAAATGAATGGATACAGAAGATGTGGCATATATATACAATGGAATATTACTCAGCTATAAAAAGGGATGAGATGGAGCTATATGTAATGAGGTGGATAGAACTACAATCTGTCATACAGAGTGAAGTAAGTCAGAAAGAGAAGGACAAATATTGTATGCTAACTCACATATACGGAATCTAAAAATGGTACTGATGAACTCAGTGACAAGAATAAGGATGCAGATACAGAGAATAGACTGCTGAACTCGAGGGCTCAAGAAATATATAAAAGACACTGTGAAGAAAAATTTGTTAATGAAATGATTGATTTTCAAAAAGCTTGTGAAAGATTTCAAGATGTTAAAAGAAGAGCTGCAACTGTGAAAAAGACTTCAGTCTTTAAAGTTCCCGATGGAATGACAGAGTGAACTGATGTCAGATCACATTCTCTGGTCATTTTGAATTATGGCCATTATTTTTAGTTAAAGGACTTTGAAATAATACTATGAAACAAGAAGTACTCTGTATCACAAGGTGGATTTGAATATAAATCTTCTAAAAATATGAAGAATAATTAAAATGTTTCTCTTCTAGATCATAATTTAACTTAAATCAGGTTGACTTGGCACAACTAAATGTTCCTTATATATCCAGATATCCAAGGAACAATGAAAACTGATTTAATTTATCGCAGGGAATATTGCAAAGGCATTGCTTGTACTGTTTCATATCCTGAGTACAGCAATTTGTAAGCCATTTTCAGTTTCTCTGGCAACCTTAGAATAGCAATTTCGGCCCCAGCTATTGACTTTTACTAAGACACTGTGTTCTTTGATTAGGTTCATTGCCTGCTTTCATATCTTTAATTATATTTCCTGTATATTTTTTTAAAGCAATTTTTTTTCAAAATAAAATTTCACCATTGTAAAAAAAAAAAGAAAGAAAGCAAAGTGATATGTAATTACACATTTGATGAGTTCAGTGAAAGTCTACCAAGAGAAAGATAGGAGGTGAAGGGGCCTACTTTGCTTGGATGACCAGAGAATGCCTATCTAAGGACATGACAGTTAAGTTCAGAACTGAAGAGAAGTCTAGGCAGAGAGAAGTGTGACTGCAAAAAAACCAAAGGCATGAAGGAGCTTGGCATGTCTGAGGAACTACAGGAAGACTTGTGCTAGAGTCCAGGGAGGGGAGGAGGAGAGGATATTGGATCAGGTTGGTCAAATATTGATAAATCTGGTAAAATGATTAATTTCAATCTAAATGCAAAGGAAAGCTTTTGAAGGATTTTAAGCAGGGGAGTTAATAGATCAGATTTACTATTTAAAGGCAGGTGGAGAAAACTGAAAGATTAATTAAGTGGCTGCTGCAATAGGCCAGACAAGATATCTGGCTGTTTAGACAATGGTGGTGGCAGTAGAAGAGAAAAGTGGACATTTGAGATGTATTTGGGAGGTAGAATGGAAAGGATTTGGCCGTATATTGGAAATTGAGGGTGAGGCAATGGGAGAAATCAAGGATGATTCCTAAGTACCTATCTCAAGCAAGTAGGCAGGTGGGGACTATGCCAGACCCTAATTGAGATCAAAGATGACTCACCAGATGCCCAAGCATCACCCTCTGCCTTGGGCTGTACGAGTGGATGCACTACTTTCATTCCACCAGGTGGTACAAATGATGGATTGAGGTTAATTTTAACCATATCCTTCCCAGTGTGCTTGTTAGCTATCCAAATTGTCTTCTTTTTCCATGTTGAATAGAAGATACGATCACCAAAAAGGGACATTGCAAACAAATTGTGCCTAAAACAACAGGAAAAACACATAAAGAATGGCAGAACATTTCTTCCTGAGCTTACTAAAGTTGCACTTCAACTTGTCTGAATTTTAATCACCTACATTTTCTTTTTTTATATATATAAATTTATTTGTTTGTTTGTTTTTATTGATTGTGTTGGGTCTTCATTGCTAGCAGCTCACGGGCTTTCTCTAGTTGTGACAAAGCAGGGGCTACTCTTCACTGTGGTGTGCAGGCTTCTCATTGTGGTGGCTTCTCTTGTTGCAGAGCACGGGCTCTAGGCATGCAGGCTTCAGTTATTGCAGAGCGTGGGCTCATTAGTTGTGGCTCACTGGCTCTAGAGCGCAGGCTCAGTAGTTGTGGCGCACGGACTTAGTTGCTCTGCGGCATGTGGGAGCTTCCTGGACCAGGGATCAAACCCATGTCCCCTGCATTGGCAGGCGGATTCTTAACCACTGTGCTACCAGGGAAGTCCCCCACCTACGTTTTCAATTGTTTCTCATTCAGGGTTAGAAACAGACATTAAGTTTACATTTTTATTTATGTAGCCACAATCTGAATTAATAGGATATGATTTTTAGCTCCAGACCCATTGTCTCATTCATTTGTTATTCAGCATATAAGTGTGGTGAAAATAAAATAGGGAAAAAAATAATAACAGCATAAGAGTGGATTTCTGGTTTTGTCAACTTCTCACACCTAATTGCTACCTCTCACCACAGCTGGAGTCAGTTGCTGGTAAGAGAGCAAATCAAATGAAAGACAGACGCGTCACAAAACATATGATACAATAATTTCAAAAACAATAGCTATAACCAGCGTGTGAAAATGTATTATATACCAAACACTCTGTTAATTATTTTTATTTGTGTTTCTTTCCTTAATCTTCACAATAACCTCAAGAAATAGGTCCTATCATCATCCCCACTGTATGGCTGTCAGCGTAACTGATGCCACACATCCTGGGCCCATACGCTTCCCCCTGTCCTTCCACGGACCCCACCCAGGACTGTACTGTGCAGCCAATAACTTCTCTGTTGTCAAGGACTTTGTAATTAATAGATATTATTTAATAATCATTAGGATCGGGTGGCCTCTATGCTCTGAGTTCCCGTAAAATGATGAAGACCTTCACTGACACATTTCCAGCGCCCGCAAGGCTAGTCACCCCTTCATAAATCTCACTGAGGAACGCATGTCCCGTTTCCAAGCACATACCCCCATATCCTCAGTTAACTGTGCAATGGTCTCAGTGGCTCCTTGGCAGTGTAGAGTGCAGCTGCAAATGCTTCCGGAACGTTGTCTGCCCAAACCCACCCTGTGAGCAAGCTACCCTATAATATACGGATCCATTGATTCTACAGAGCTGCCTGCCTTGTTTTTCAGTCTCAAGATGCCTTCTCAGTTTGGTGAGCCCTCTTCATTCGCTCAGTCCTCCAGCACCCACATTAAAGGAAACAGAGGATGAGAGAAGTCATGTGACTTGCCCAAGTCACTCATCTAATAAATAGTAAATCTGACGTAGAGAACGGACTTGAGGACATGGGGCGGGGGGTGGGGGCAAAGGGGAAGCCGGGACAAAGTGAGAGAGCATCGTTGACATATATGCACTACCAAATGTAAAATAGATAGCTAGTGGGAAGCTGCTGCATAACACAGGG
Source organism: Hippopotamus amphibius kiboko (assembly GCF_030028045.1). NCBI lineage: Eukaryota > Metazoa > Chordata > Mammalia > Artiodactyla > Hippopotamidae > Hippopotamus > Hippopotamus amphibius. The sequence goes on from NC_080198.1 coordinate 84,689,369, forward strand.
AGATCAACTCGATGATGGGTGATGACTTAGAGGGCTGGGATAGGGAAGGTAGTCGTGGGAGGGAGGGGATATGGAGATATATGTATAAATGCAGCTGATTCACTTTGTTGTACAGCAAAAACCGGCACAACAGTGTAAAGCAATTATAGTCCAATAAAGAGCTTAAAAAAAAATAGTAAATCTGAGACTTAAACTCAAGTCTTTCAAACTCCAAAATCTGTGCTTAACCACTACACCAATTTAGCTGACAAAAAAAAAATTCATTTATCACACAAACTTCAAATGGCAATTGTATTATTTTATACCAAAAGCAAAACTTACCGTGTGAGAGGTTTGCTAAAATGGACAGACCCTCCATCATAGTCACAGGAACAAATATGAGAATTGCTTCCTTCTCTATGGTACTGAATCCAAAAGAGCCGTTTATCAAGTACATCCAATGACACAGCTGCTATTTTCTCTGATGTCTCTAACAGAAGCTTCACTTCCACACCACTGAGATCTGCTCTGTGAAGGCTGCCCGCCACCTCTGAAGACCAAAACATAAACCTGAGGGCAAACACATCACGTAGACACATAATTGAATGTAAGGTCACTGAAATGGCCAACTCTCTCAGTGTTTCAGTAGTCCCCAGATGTCTGCACAGGATGAGTTTGACTATTTTGAATGAAAATTCAATTCAACAAATATTTACTGCCCTGTTATGGCAATTCCATGTGATTTCGAGTTAGAAGGAGAATTACGCTTCTCTAGCAGGAAACCACGGTAGTCAAGAGTGCTATTGGGAGAGCAAGCCGGTCTCAGTTCAAATCCAGGCATATGCCCTACTGAAAATGGTGTTTGTGCACCATAAAAGAGAGCCTTGTCTCAATCAGGAGGTCCCTTTAAGTCAGAATGTTATGATTCCATGAATTTCAGATTTTCAAATATATATCAATGTCCAAAACCAGCAGAATTTACCTTTCTACTGGATCAACTGCTATATTTGCAGGATATTTTAAGGCGCTTAAGAGAACACGGGAATTGTTTCCTTTCATATCTGTTACTGTAATGATTCCTTCCTGTTGATTTGACCAAATAAGTTCTTCATCGATCCAATTTATTGCCATTCCTGAAACATTTTTCTCTATATCGCATACTTTCTGTAAAATCAAATTTTAAAATTGTTATTAATACTTCCCCATTCACAACAAAATTGTTTTTATTGTTATGTATCGAAGTTTATTCTAAGTACTTGTCATTTTTATGCATTCCCCAAATTACTTAAAATTACAAAATTACTAGTCATAGATACTGTGCCATTGTTCAGATGCAGCAATATTCATCCTGCCGTGTGTATATTTCTGGGCATAGTATTTATATCACAGCTTTGAAATGAAAATTTATTCTATATTTATTGAAATTAGAAAATCAGCTGTAAAGCATTAAGAACTTCAACTATAGTAACAGCGGGGTTTCAATGCTACCTTAAAGTTATTCAATTTCATTTGCTGGTGGAATTTTCAAGATTCTCACCTGAACCCAATTCCAAGCATTGCTAAATTCTGGCAAGATTCCCTTGGAGTTTGTGCACAGGGGCATGAAGTAGATTAATTTCACATTAGGGCCCCCACTTTTCTTCTGGCCCCTCCTCCTCCACCAGGTCCCTCCCTTTCTGCAGGTCCTCAGTGCCTTCTGGCTATGACCCCAGGATTTGAATAGCAGGGCTTTTCTTTATGCTCTCTTGTGATAAAAAGTTAACCAAACCTCCGTTATCTCCTAATTCCAGCGTGTGCAGGTAAACTAGCTCTCTAGGTGGGTGGAGGGTGAGAGCCGGGGAGTGGGGTGGGGAGTCCCGATTTGTACCATGGCAGATTTCTGTTGTGGAAATATTCCCACAGTCACTGATTTTCAGCTACCAACGTGACATCAGCAAACACAGAGTTGGGCAGAAATCAAATAGTCTCAGGAGTTTGTGCTATTCCTATATCCTATACAAAGTAATCTAGCCCATCCATTTAACCAGTTGCTAATATCTTAATATACTAGTTCACCCAGGTAAATTGTTTGTCTTTTGATGGTTGTCCTTTATAAACAATGTTTTAACCAAAGGCAGGGACTAATACTAGTGGATTTTAGGCTTCAGGCCAATCCTTTCCTAATGACTTGCCACAAATTCACAACTATTTAATGCTTTTTCCTGTTCTCTGACAGGAAACCCTCCAGATTCTTAAATTCAAGATTTTGAAACTAGGCTACAGATGGCTGGAGAGTAATGAGTAGCCATCTTTGTTAAAAGTGAGATTAGCAAGTATTAGAGATGTGATAAAACAGATTTAGTTCCTAATTGAAGGCTTTAAGAATAATTGGAGGGAGAAAGTTTTGTTTAAAAAAACAAAAAACAAACAGTGGGCACTTTGTGTTGGGAATAAGTGCTTAAGGTTTCTCTGGCCACCTGCTCTCTGTAAATCCATCTCCCAGGAGAGAACATTCCTGCTGGGACTCATTTAAGGGTTCTAGTAATTAAGAAAAAAGATAAAAGATCTTTTGTATGTGATGGAAGCAAAATATTTTATATGTATCACATGCCTTATTATTTTTTTTTTCCCAGAGTGCAAACACCTTGAGAATACAAAGAAAAAAGATTTTCTTCCTAAATATCAGGTGCAAAAACCCATGACAGAGATTTGATCAAACAGGGTTTCTCAACCTCAGCACGACTGACGTTTGGGGCCTGACAATTCTCTGCTGTGGGGACTGTCCTACGTGTTAGAGGATGGTCAGCAGCATCCCTGGCCTCTAGATGCCAATACCACATCTTCTCTTCTTCTCAATCCAGTTGCGACAACCAAAATATTTCTCAACATTGCCAAATGTCCCCTGAGGGGCAAAACTGCTGCCAGCTGAGAACCAGTGGAGTAGAAAATAGTCATGTAAATAATCTGTTTTAACCATAAAATGGTGATCTGGCTCAATAAACTTACATCTTTTCAAAATTACATTGACATCCTCACTTTCTCCTGTTGGGGGCTTCTGAATATCAATGCCACATGCATGGGCTTGTTCAATAACAGAATACCACAGATGCAGATTAAGTAAATACCTACATATGCCAGACACGTATTTGCATTGTAATGTAATTTTCATGTACCTATATGTTACGAATTTGCTATATCATATCTGACAGCTTGTTCAAAAATCCCTCAAATGCCACGGGAAATGGTACTTTACCTCTGGCCTTGTCCCATTCAGAAAAGCTCTTTGCAAAAGTTGTCTTTCTAGATCAACCCAATAGATTCTTTCTCCATTGTAATAAAAATCCGTGATCACTGATATGCCAGCATCTGCCACCAACTGCTTATGATTAGTTCCTTCCAAGTCAATCCTAAAGATACTGTTTCCATGGGAGAAAATTAAGAAGGGTGCAGGACCTGCATGGGAAGAAAGAAACCAAACGGTATATTTTCAATGACATTTTATCTGATTTAAACAAAATACTTCCCCTTGACAAACAGCACAAGCAGAATTAACTTTTTAATTTTTTTTTTTAACCTTTTGGCTGCACCACACAGCACAACATGTGGGATCTTAGTTCTCCAACCAGGGATCAAATCCATGCCCCCTCCATTGGGAGCTGGGAGTCTTAACCACTGGACCACCAGAGAAGTCCCCAGAATTCATTTTTAAGTCCTGCTTTTGTATTTTAAATAAATACCATTGTTTAGGTAATAAAGAGTTCCTTTGGATGTTTACAATTAATTTTGTAAGTCATTTTCTCCACAAATTGATTGTCAGAAATGAACATTGCCAAATTATGAAAAAAAAGAACTATTTGAAGAGAAAGACTTTTTAGCTTAATAAAGTTATTTTATGTTCAAAAAGAAACTACCTATTGTATTCTATTGTAGAGAGGGTCTGTATGAATGCCAAGTTTCACTGTGTAAACTGGAAGTAAAATTTCAGATATTACCATTTGGGAAATGGCTCTCCCTCCTCTAGTCTTACCTTATGAACAGAGCCTCCAAGTTACTGACAAAGAACATGGTGAAACCTAGAGGTCTCAAGTGGAGGCAGGAAAAATTGAAATGTTATCCATGAACGCTCTGAAATGTTCTGTCCCTGTTAACATTGCCACATAAAATTTAGGACTCCCAATTAAATCTGAATTGCATATGTTTTGCATGGGACATCCTTTACCCTAAAAAATTATTCACTGTTTACCTGAAATTCAAAATTCAAGTAACTGAGTGCCCTATATTTTTATCTGCCAAATTTGAGTAGTGGACCTCATTGGATCTCTTGATTCCTACAAGGCCTTGCCCTGTATCCTAACCCCTATACCTGGGGTCCTGTCCTGTTCCAGGTGATGACCATCTACCCCCTGTGACTCCCAAGTACTCAGCACCTGCTTGGGGACCTGATGCCTCTCTTTGGAAATCTCAGTATGAATTACTGGCTGACTCCACGCAGAGCTTGCCTCTGATGCTCCAACACAATGTCAGGGGACCGTGTCATCCCCTGCAGCCACGGTTAGCAAGGGTTAGTTTCCTTGGTATTTCCTGACTGTAGGTGAGGAGGCTTCAGCCACTCTGCCTTTAGATAACTATACCAGTTAACGACTGAGATGAGTGAGGGATTGGAGAAGAATTCCAACATATTCTCACTGCCCTGCTGGGCTGACTCCATTCTGTTTTAATATTAAAACTTAATAACTTAATGTGACATAACAAATGTGTTTACTGTTCTAAGGATTTCAAATGATGATGATTAACATCTTCTTACTCAGGGATTATGTTCTAGAGTCAGAAAATATTAGCTCCAGTTTAGAGACTATAGTGGAATAGAGACACAAGAGGAAGGGAGAAGTGTAAGATCATGAGAGTTTGAAATAGGTACCAGCATGCATGTCTAAGAGAATGGGCTTAAATCACTTCCCCTATCTTATCCACAGCACAAGACCCCTGGCAGAGATATGTAGGAGAGCCCATTCTCCACTGCTATTCTAGTTATAGATCAGAGGTATCACAGGAGAAATGGAAAGGGCATTAAACTGAGAGCCAGGAGGCCTGCTTTCCAGTCCTGGCTCCACTAGTTTCTTTGGGCATCTCACAGGACATTCCCGGCCCATGTCAGAGGACTGTTGGGGAAATAAAATGAAACCATAGGTATGAAAGTATTTCACTGTTTGTGAAGCACTACACAAATACGATTTGCCATTGCTTATTCCCACTACATAGGGTTGTACCACTGTGCAGGTCTGAACCTGTGGACTAGAATGTCGATATAACTCATTTCTTCTATAGCAATGTATCACGGAGAAAAAGAAGGCATAGGAAAAGACACCCTAAACAGACGGCTACTAGAAAAAATATATCAAACTGTACACTTTAAATATATGCAGTTTATTGTTTGTCAATTATATCTCAATAAAATTCTTTAAAACAAAAAACAAAAATAGACAGCTACTAATGTGTGGGCCACAGATTGCTGTGGGCCTATGCATTTATTGTCAGGTGTCCTCTCTTTGAAACGTGTATCATGCATTCTATGTCAACTGAATAAATGTGTCAACGGGTATTTTTAATTCTATGATGCATTGATACATTGATGAGATTGATAAAACATTTGATTCGTCCCAAAGTACTACTAACTAGGAAGTTTCCAGGTTAAAAAAAAAAAAAAGGAGAAAGGAAAGGCACTCTAAACATTTTAGATAGAACATAGCATAATGCTTTGTACATAGTAAGTACTCAAAATTTTTTCATAAATCAATACATTAATGAAGAAATAATTGTATTTTTTTTAATTTGTCTGGGCTTTTTACCAATAGGAACAAAACCATAGACACTAGCAGATCTATCAGATTAATAAAAGCAGAATCTATCCTATGGTAGTTATTTTACTAACAACAACAATAATAATAACAAACTTTCACATCCTGATCTCATTTATCCTTAATATAACACCATGGGCTAGATAGGCCAGATGTTATAGTCAATGAATCAAAGAGAAAAAATAAATCTGAAAAACCCTTAGATCCGTAAAACACAAATCACCAGCATGAACTTCAATAGCTTTTCAAAAAACAAATATTTATGAAAAGACTAAATATGAATAACGAATAAATTTTATCTTCAGATTTTTCTCACTCACGGGTGAATCCCAGCATCCACTGTTTTATCACAGCTGTCAGAACTAGAAGACCCTAGACATTACCTTGTTCAGTGTTTCCCAAAATTGTTTATTCAATAGAACCACACAGGGTCCTGTGTGTGTGTGGGAAGACATTCGGGAACCTTTTTGAAACCTTGAAAATGTTGAAGTATGTGGGCCGAGCGATGGGATTCAGAATGTCCTGCTTGAGCAGTGGAGGAGCTGAGGGTGCGGGGCGTGGAGACTAATATCACCCTGTTTGGTCCTGAGGGATGGCTGGTTAGCCAAAGACGGGTAAGATTCCTCAGAGGAGGAACAACCTAAGACAGGCACAGCCGCAGAGGGGCCAACAGGGGTGGTGCATAGAACCTTCCTTATATCACTGTGTTTGGCCCTGGAGGATGACTGGTTAGCCAGAGACGGGTAAGATTCCTCAAGGGAGGAACAACCTAAGACAGGCACAGTCGCAGAGGGGCCAACACGGGTGGGGCACAGACCCTTAATCCTTCTGAGAGAGGTCTCCTGCCCCCAGGGCTGCTTTGCTCTCCACGCCCAGCTCAAACCCATGCCACGCCCAGCTCAAATCCACACCCTGCTCAAATCAGGACCCAGGAGGCAAACAAAGATCATTGCCCCCAGTCATGTGAGGCCTTTGATTGTTTATGGGATTAACCTGGGAGTGTCAGACCCTTAGGCTATGCCGAGAACTCAATAAAAGCAACGTGGGATCAATCAGCGAGGCTCTTGATCCTAGAGGTCTTGAGTCCCCCGGTCCCATCTTTCTCTTCAGTCTGTGTCTGTGTGTTCTTCAAGCTTGCGGCACCCGTCACTCACCTCGAGTCGCCGAGTTGATCCCGGCGTGTGTGTGTGTGTGTGTGTGTGTGTGTGTGTGTGTGTTTATCTTTTGCATATCCCTTCCCTGGAGATTCCAATTCAGTAAGGCTGGGCTGAGGACTGGGAATCTGTTTTTTGAATAGATAATCCAGGTGATTCTTATACCTTGGTGAATTTGGAAATCCTAGATCTAGTTCAGATGAGGAAATTCAATGACGCTTCCCAAAGTCCCACCAACAGTTGGTGGTGGAGTTGAAATTAGAACCTCCCAAAATAGTGCTCTTTCTTGACTTGCTCTGGGTGGTCATGTCAACACGTTACAATCTTCATTTTACTTATGTACCTGATTTTAATTCCACTTCCCTCAAAACACCACTCCTACACTGTCAGCATCACATTGTGTAAACCAGGGCCTGGACTGAGTATTTGTGAAAATGAATTGTAATATGATTTAAAAGGAAGTTAAACACTTTGAGAATTAGGCCTGGTGGAATAGTCATTAGTCTGTACTACGCTGGAAATGATAAATAAGTTAGTATTTTTCAGACCTGTCAAAGACTATAAACACGGGTGTGCGGTACAATCTGTGGATTTGTCAGCAGGTGTGCATGTTTGAACAGCTAAACTTTCCCAGGTCAAAACCTACGGCGTTTATTTTGGGTGCAGTTCAGGGAGAGGGAAGTGCATAGAAAATCAAACACCATTTCTAAGGGAGACAAACCCAAAGACAGCAAACAGGTCACAGCAAACCTCTGACTTCTCAACCTGGGGATTAGCAGGGGATCTTCAGGAATTAGAAAGGAGTCCAGATGTTTGGAGCACATTGAAGATCTGGGGCCTCTATAGCACAGAGGTCAATTACAAAAAGCAGGTTTTGATTGAAAGGAGTGGGGGTGAGGGGCGGCAGAACCAGAATATTTCACAACCATCGCCTCACCATCTGCTCTGAGTCTGAGGGAGGGGCCCCCCCCACAGGTAAATGAGAAGGGAAATTGACTGCCTTCTTGGGCCTTGACACATCAAGGATACTGGCAAGCATATTGGCAGGACACCTTAGTCTTCTCAGGCCAACACTGCCGCTCCCCAACACCACCACAGTTTTCCTGCTCCGAATCTAGGAACAGACTGAAGAAGGCTCACGGGACAAAAGAGGAAACAGAGCTCCGCCAGGATTCAAGGACACTTTGAGAAAAGAATGAAGATTTAAACTGATGGCCCTGATGTAAGAAAGCCTGACACCTCCTCACCTGCCCCTACCTAAGCTCCTAATAGGAGTCATTTAGCCCTACCTCCCAAGGGGCTGACTTGAATAATATCTGGGTTTTTATGAAGAGCAGAAAGTTTGATTTCACTCTAAAAGACTATCCTCATCTTCTTTTTTTTTTATTACAGGACTTAAAAGGACACATATTTACTTTTTGGGCAATCAGAGCTTTCTTCTCAGCTTACTCATTAGGGTCAAAATTCAGGACAGGTGAGAGAGAAGCTAGGTGACTCAGAAATAATACATTGAATATAAACAGCTCATACAACTCAATAACAAAAAAAAACAAACAACCCAATCAAAAAACGGGCAGAAGGGCACTTCCCTGGTGGTGCAGTGGATAAGAATCTGCCTGCCAATGCAGGGGACATGGGTTCGAGCCCTGATCTGGGAAGATCCCCATGCCATGGAGCAACTAAGCCTGTGAGCCACAACTATTGAGCCTGTGTGCCACAACTACTGAAGCCCACACGCCTAGAGCCCATGCTCCACAACAAGAAAAGCTACCACAATGAGAAGCCCGCATACCACAATGAAGAGTAGCCCCTGCTCACCACAACTAGAGAAAGCGTGTGTGCAGCAATGAAGACCCAACACAGCCAATAAATAAATTAATTTTTAAAAAAACAGGCAGAAGATCTAAATAGACATTTCTCCAAAAAAGACATACAGATGGCCAAAAAGCATATGAAAAGATGCTCGACATCACTAATTATTAGAGAAATGCAAACCAAAACTTCAATGAGGTATCACCTCACACCAGTCAGAATGGCCATCATTAAAAAGTCTACAACTAACAAATGCTGGAGAGGGTGTAGAGAAAAGGGAACCCTCCTACACTGTTGGTGGGAACGTAAGTTGGTGCAGCAACTGTGGAAAACAGTATGAAGCTTCCTCCAAAAACTAAAAATAGAATTACCATATGATCCAGTAATCCCATTCCTGGGCATATATCCACATGAGGCTATAATTCAAAAAGATACATGCACCCCTATGTTCATAGCAGCACTATTCACGATAGCCAAGACGTGGAAAAACCTAAATGTCCATCCACAGATGAACGGATAAAGACGTGGTACATAGATAAAATGGAATATTACTCAGCCATAAGAAAGAATGAAGTCATGCCATTTGCAGCAACATGGATGGACCTAGAGATTATCATACTAAGCAAAGTACATCAGAAAGAGAAAGACAATTACCATATGATATCACTTATATGTGGAATCTAAAATACGACACAAATGAACATATCTACGAAACAGAAACAGACTCACAGATGTAGAGAACAGACTTGTGGTTGCCAAGGGTGGGGGCGTGGGGAGGACTGGGAGTTTGGGGTTGGCAGATGCAAACTATTATATATAGGATGGATAGATAACAAGGTCCTACTGTGTAGCACAGGGAACTATATTCAATATCCTGTGATAAACCATAATGGAAAAGAACATGAAAATATATATATATGTATAATTTAATCACTTTGCTGTACAGCAGAAATTAACACAACATTGTAGATCAACTATACTTCAATATTTTTTTTTAAATAAGAAATAATACATCTAGAAAGGTGAGCCCGGAGATGTGAACTTAAATTGTTACTAAACCAAAATTGGGTCCGCTTGCCTGAGTGCAGTAAAGCCAATCTACTGACCCCAGGTTGTCGCGAAGGAAGGTGCAGCATTTATTATAAGGTGCCAGATGAGGAGCCCGGGACAGCCACCGCTCAAAAAGCCCGAGCTCCCCATGGGTTTCAGCAAAGCACTTTTAAAGGGAAGATGAGGGAGGGGCGTCCCATGGTAAGCGATCAGCTCACGCACAATTCTCTGACTGGTTGATGGAAAGGACAGGGCGGTGTCAGAGGGGTTAACAAAATCAATCCTTAGGTGCCAGTAGGTATGGGGGCTACGTGCTCATGGTCATCAAGTGGTTCATTTCTTTCACTTGGTGGTGGTTTTAGCATCTGTAAAACAACTCAGTATCAGATACTGTTATATAGGTCCTACAGAGAGGAGCTGAAGCAGAGGATGTGGGGGGAGGGGTCTGTCACGGGAAGGCCCACATAGGGTCCTGCTAGGTTACAAAATCTTAATTCTGTAAGGAAGCTGAAAAAATGTGAAGATTGCCACTCTAGTCCCTGCATGGTGGTAGAAATGCATCATTTGGAGCAAAAAGTTGGCCCTTCCTGACCCTCAACCACATTCTTATTATCAAGCTAAAGAGGATCCACGACCAGGTCATCAGGATAGTAAGTGAGGCTAGTGAGTTCTACAGAACTAAACTTGCTCTTTTCAACAGAGCTGCTCAGAGTCCTTAACGTGCTATCCTACACTTTGATTCTCCAAGAAGGTAGGGGGTGAATACCATCAGAATAGTAACAGCCAACATCTTGAGTGTTATCTATGGGGTAGCACACTAAATGCATTATTTGATTTAATTGGGTAGCATTAGGAGGTAGGTGCTCTCAGCATCTTCATTTTACAAGAAGAAGAAACTCAAGTTTAGAGCCGTTAACTTGCCACAAGTCACATGTCTAATACGTAACCAGCTGGGAATTTAAAGCCATGTCTTTCTGATCACAGATTTAGCTTTTAAACGTCTTGCTTATACCAACCTGAATTCATCAGGGACTCTTATTGTTTAGCATCTTACAGTTTAGCTCCATCAAGGAGCCCGCTTCAGGAAACACTGTTCTAGGCAGCTGACAAAAAGCCTGGATTCTCTGCATCCATCCATGTTCTAGGATCTAATTAGAAAATGAGTCTCTTCCAATGGATTCCTACAATTACATCACCTGGATATTTTTATGTCTAATTCTATAATATATTGCATCCCATATATAAGGTATTTCCTGCCTTCCTTGATTCACGGCCCCTTTCTCCATCTTCAAAGCCAGCAATATATCAGCTTCAAACGTCTCTCTTCTTCCATTGTCTTCTTTCTTCTTTGACAGTCTGGCCTCCCTCTCGTCAGGATGCTGGTGAGTATATTTAGGGTCCACCTAGATAATCCATGATAATCACCCCATCTCAAGATCACATTTATGAAGTCCCTTTTGCCATGTAAGGTCACATTCACAAGTTCCAGGAATTTAAGACAGATATATGTGGGAGCCATATGCATAAAACAGTGAACGATGGTGAACAACTTTTCATGGATTTATTTACCATCCTTATATCCCTTTGGTGAATATATTTGTTTAAATCCTTTGCCCATTTTAAACTAGGTTATTTTCTTATTATTGCATTGGAAAGGGTTTTTAAAAAATATGTGTTGGATACAAGTCCTTTGTCAGATACATGCTTTGCAAATGTTTTCTTCCAGTACACAGCGTGTGTTCTCATTCTCTTGACATTGCCTGTGGCAGAGTGAAAGTTTTAATTTTGATTTGGTACAATTTATAATTTTTTTCCTTTGTATATCATGCTTTTGGTGTCATTTCTAAGAACTCAACTCCAGGACATAAAGATTTCCATGTTTTCTTCTAAAAGCTTTAAACTTTTACATCTTGAATTTAGATCTATAATCCATTTTGAGTTAATCTTTGTATAAGGTGTGCAGTTTAGGTTGAGGTTCATAATTTTGCTTGTAGCTGTCTAATTGCTCCAACACTGTGTGTTGAAAAGACTATCCTTTCTCTATTGAATTGCTTTTGCACCTTTGTCAAAATATGACCATATTTATGTAAGTCTATTTCTGGACTTTCTAGCCTGTTGCATTAACTTATGTGTCTATCACTCAGCTAATACCACAGCTCATTATACCTTTTTTTTTTTTTGGCAGTGCTTTTTATTTTTTTTGCTCGGGAACTAAGATCCCACGCACTAACCAGGCATTGAACCCGCGCCCTTAGCAGTGAAAGCGTAGAGTCCACTGACCACCAGGGAATTCCTCACTATAACTTTTTAAAAAACTCATAATAATGCAGTTTTGCAGAACAGTGATACTGTCAGAAGGTTCCTGTGCTATAGGTACTCCATCTTAAGTAAGCATGTTTATCCCTCAGCTTGTCAGCATAAATTATGCTCAATTTTATTTAAAGATTAATGCTACCAGACTAAATGCATTCCTCAACATTAAAAAAGTCTTTCCAGATGTTATACACACATACACACACACACACACACACACACACACACGCACACACTCGGCAAGACTCAGAAATCACTATCTTGACCTGTCCTCTGAGTTTTGCCTCTATATTTTCTGCTTTCTGCTGGACATTTCCACTTGGGGCCAACAAAAGTCCCTCTGCATGTTAAAAATTGAGTTTATGCAACACCTTCTAATTCATTTGCATCTATTGAAAAGATTGAATTTAACATAGGAATTCAAAAATTTGGTTTAAAGTTCACTATGTTTTGATATTTAGTCTGATAACTGTCATAGACAAAAAAGATATTTCACAATTATATCTATATTAAATACAAGACATGCTTCATTGGCTATATTTACAAAATCATAAAATATGCTTTTTAATTACATCTATCAATTATTCACAAATTTTATTGATTTAGACTAGCAAATTTCTGCCTTCCTGTATTTTCATCAGTAAATGCAAACTAACCAAGTGTTGCATTTTATATTTTTAGCAAGTGGAATTGAAGGGACAAAAATTCTTAATTTAGAAGTTTTTAAAAACAGTTTGTAAAATTCTGTTTACAGGAATTTAAGAATGCAGACATGAGAGGTTTTTGGGGTTTTTTGCAGACATGAGAGTTTTTAATAAGTGACATATTGACATTGATTCAACAACCAAATCACATGACAACAGAAACATTTCCAACATCAGTTTTCAAATCGCTCTCTTCATAAATTTCCTACAGTCAGCAAGTCACTTTCTCACTCGTTAGACTGTCACCTTTAACTGGGAGGGATAAAGTTCTGTTGTTTTAGTTATTTTTTGAGTAGCATACCAGTGACATCAATTTATCATCACAGAAAAGGTAAAAGAAAATGGAAATACTTGTTCTTTTTAAAAAGAAAAATATGTAACATTTGATTGTTGTCATAGTGCTTTGCTTCCTGACACTCTGCAGGAAGCATGTGGGACAAATATTTTCATGGTTACTCCCCATTCAATACGAAGTATTATAAAGAATCTAGTCTTGTTTTTATAGGAGTGATGACATAGTGATGTCCCACTGTACTTTGTGCAATTCCAGGTTCAATGTCTTTGCTGCCCTGCTTCCCTGCAAAACTGTGGAGACTGTACTATAGAGTCCACTGTCATCTCATCCAAGAATCCTTTTTCCTGGTGTTCCAGTAAATGCAATGGCTCCATTGCCACTGGGTACATGCATACTATTTTTTTCATAACATATTTGTTAATATATAAAGAAGTCATTGACTACTGAGAAAATTTCTATTTTGATGCATTTTTCTTTGATTAGCTCATGAAAAAGTATCTTAGTTCATCGTGCATTTCATTGTTGAAACAAAAAGGCAAATACAAGAGTAGTTAAGATCACTGGCATTGGAGACAGAATACCTATGTTGACTCTTTACTGGCTCCACTATTAATTATAATAGCTGTGTGACTTTCAGCTCATTACTTAACCTCACTGTGCATAGGTTCCTTCATCTTGGGAATGCAAATGCTAATAGTACTTACTTCATAAAATTATCATGAAGACAATAAATTCATGCCAAGACCTTAGACTTTTTCCCCTACATAGAGTGAGTTCTCAGTAAATGTTCACTATTAGTCTCTAGAAAATACCATAAGCTAAGATATATCAGAAACACCTTTACTCTCAAACTGTATAATTTTTCTAGTAATTACTTTAAAATTTCAGTAATGCTTTCTGTGAAGTTTTCAGTAGTATTTGCTGACAAAAGAACACATTTAATCTGCTGTCCTGTGGTTTTCCATGTATCACTTTAGGCATGTTTTACCACAGCGGGAAGCAGGAGGAACAAGTATTTCACTAAGAGTGTGAGGCTTCACCATTTTTTTTTTTGGCAGTCCAGACTTGTGAGGGGAGTTTATTTTTACATTGATGATTATAACTCCCGTTTCCAAGGACCACATTAGCCCTAATGACTGAAAAACTTAGGCAACAGTCACAAAAATTTTGTTATTGTATATTTCAACATACAGAGGCTTTACCGTTTTTGCTATAATGTCAGAAACCTCAAGGAAGCCTTCTAACTTTTTATCAGTAAGCTTACTATGTGTAGTCTTACATGTCATAACTTTGAACACAATTGTGAAAATCATAAAAAGTTAATCTTCACATTATGGGTGCTCATTCTTAAATATCTTGCTTGTCCTGATGGCTTCATTAGCTAACGTTTTGAGGCAAATTTCCACTTGTTTCGAGACTTATCACTAAAAACAATAATAAGCATAAATCCATTTTCAAGCTTTCTTCTTGTCAATTTCTCTCTTTTGTCACATCTAAATGTTTTTTATCCCTTATGCAGCCAACAAAGAGCTCATCCTGGGAATAAGGGGTCAGTGCTGTTCTTTCCTCGTGTTCTTGGGCTTACGTTATTCGCCTTGTCCTCCATCTCCACTTCCTCTGCAGGAGGGTTTTTAAGTCACTTGTTAGATTCTTTAAGAGTTAGTTTTGATAAAGCCAACAAATATGGTCCATAAGTCATCAGGTAAACTGCAGCCCACCCCGCGCCCCGCCCTCTAAGCTGGGAACCTCACTGTGCCCTCAGGATACCCTGGGCATCTGGATCAGTGATGTCAGTCCAAACACCTAACGGGTGTTCAATAAATGTTTGCTGAATTGATCTGAATTAATTCATCGGTGTAATTGATGTATTTATAAAAGGAAACCTCAGTCCTACTTTCAAAGTGCTTTCAACATAGAGAGCTAGTAAGAGACTTTCCCTAAAACAGCTTAACTTTATTAATACTTTTCAATAGGTGTAATGAAATCATTACATTGGTGGGCTTTCAACAATCAGTTGTGGGAGGGAGCATGTGCTTGGTAAATTCTGTAAAATGCGTTGAGGGTCCTGAGTCCTAGTTCTCTTAGGATCCTGGTGAGTTACTTCATCCCTTTGGATTTCAACCTCTCATCTGTGACATGAGGCAGTTAGGCTAGATGATTTTGAAGGTCCTTTCTAAACTAGCATTTATCAATTCCTAACCTGCCTGTCTTACAGAATTCAATAGTTTCCTTGTTTGTAGCATTTTCAAAAGAATCCTAATTTTGTGGTAAATTCATAAATAGATGTCATTCATCTTAACTCCTGTTTTCTGTGAAATGTTTCCTTATCTCTGCTTCTCTAAACTTCAAATACCAAATCAATAATGTGTCATTATAAGCTCTGATACAGGAAATAAAACAACCTAAAACAAACAACCTCCCCCAAGTGACACCAAAAGCTCAACTCTCTGAAAGAAGTCTACAAAATTGATCAACTAAGTCTGTAAAAAATTTGTGTACAAAATTTAGTATTGGTCTTAATTATAATTAACACAATTATCTTCTTTTCCTACCTTTACAATAATGTTCCTCATATTGCGAGACTAAACAAATATTTGCCTATAGATACTGAATTCTGAGTGTTCCTAGATAAATAGAAAGAAAAGAAAAGAAAGACGTGTTGGAACTTAGATGTTTCCTGAGTCCAATTCCTTTGTTTTTATTATACCACCCTGACCAATACTAATTTCTGGGTCCCAGCTGTAGGCATTGCTATATAAATACAGAGAAAAACACTTCATATGAGTTTCTTGGAATGTTGAAGGCAAATGTGACAAACCATAAGAATAATTACTTGGAAAAAATAATTGAGGATTTTGTGCCGTACTTTATCATCAAGGATATTAAAAAATCACAGAGAATACCCTCGGAAAGATGATTTGGCTCATGCCAAGAAACCAACTTCAGATTTCTCTAAGAATTGCTGAAAATCTGAAGAAATCAGTATTAAAAAAATTACACAGAGCAAAGGTGTTTCTAATGTGTCTTAGCTTTTGGTGTTTGGTAGAGTAACAGCTAATATTTACTAAGAACTCACTGTGTGTCAGGTAAGATTCTAAGCACCTTTCACAAATTTATTTATTTAGTCTTCACAACCATCCTGTGAGGTAAGCATTAGCAGCTCATATCAGCTGCATAATTGGACCTTATCCATTTCAATAGCTAAGGCCTAACAGGACCTGCCAGGCATGGTGCACTGACGAGGCGTGAGAGGACACCTCCACGCAAAGCAAGGCAACAAGCAAGTGCGACATGAGAACTTACCACCTGTCTGAAACAGCTCCAGTTTTTCCTGGGACAAGATCAATCCACTCATGTAAAGCACCAACCACCATTCACTCTATCTAAACATATATCCTCTGTTTGAAAAATGGCATTTTATTCTGTCTATTGGAAGTAATAAAATCTGGCCATTTTATATGTGTCAACATAGTCTGCATTAAAGAGGGGTGTCCAGGCAGAGGGTGCTTCTGTTTAGCTTTCTGTTGTAGAAGATGACACATCAATGTTGAAAGATAATCTCCTATCATACTCTCATGAGCATTACTGGGTACTTTTTAAATGCATTGATGCACGATGGAAACTTTTCTTCACAGACCTTATTTTTTTTCCTCTTACATGAAATTTTTGCCATGATTCAGTAGAATAACCAAGAAAAACAAAAGTTTCAGAAATTTTTTCAAATATGTTTTATGAAACATAATAAGACCTTTGATCCACTTAGAGCTTTTAAAATTCTCAACAACATTGCCTGAATCTAAAAGGTGTACATTTCCACACACTGGGTAAATTAACATAAATGGGAACAACCCTTCCAATGTCCTTGCAAACCAAGGAAAGATTAAATTTCTGTAGTAAACAGAATAATTGTATGCTTCAGGGGGAAGGAAAAAAACACCAGAAGATCCCTGGTAGCTTCTGCCTGTAGGCATGTTTTGAAACCTTATAAGGGAAGGACCTAAAATGCAGAGGATTTGTGTCAGCAGTCATATATTATGACAGCGATATGTCTGACGAGTCTTCCATCTTTGACCTGTTTACACAACGATAGTTAATGGAAGAAGAAAGATCCTTTTTCAAGCTTCTAAAATTTTAACCTTTTTCAAGCTTCTAAAATTTTAACCAGAAAAGCATTGAAGTGAACGAAATAAAATACTATTTCTCAACTGACACACCATGTGCTGAAGAACAAGACAGCTGCCATGAAGTTGTTAGGATGGTCTGTGTATCCTAGCAACCAACTACCCACAAAAAGAACCACCTCATGAATGAAATCCACTTACTACACACAAAGCTGGTCTGTAGCACCCTGATAGATGGCTCTGAATAGAGGAAGAAGGTAGTGCATTTCTCCGAAAGGCTTTGTCTATCTTACACTGGAGGGGGTTTTGCAAATAAATCAGCGCACACCATGAATCACTGTCACACTCACACAAACTCCAGTGTACTAAGTATTCTGAGAAACACTTGGGAAATCCAGACACTGAGAGACATTAGCATGGCCAGGCTTGGGAGAATCTGAAAATCAAGGTCATAAGAGAAAACAGATGCACACACCAATTCAAACTTCAGACTTAGAAAAGTCAAGAGGTGACGAGAACAGAAGTTCCTGCCTTGCATTTGGCTAAAATGACTGAAGTTTCTATACATTAACTAATTTCCAGCATCAAAGGAAAGTTTTGCATGATGACATTAAGGAAAAGATCTCCTAAAGAAAGACATACATGTTTTTACATATATTATTCCACAACTGCCCTCAGAGGTTAGTAACATTGGTCATATAAAATAAAATGTGTTTTCAGATATAGAGAGATCTTTCGAGAAGTGTAAAGGTCCCTTTTGCTTAATGTAATTTTTTCTTCTTCTACACCTGACAAAAACATCACTCATCCTTCCAGGCCCAGATCTCAGTCATCTTCTTGCTATGGGTCCCAGAAAATGGGATAGCTGGGGACATGACTGGAGTGATGGTATGCAAAGCCAATATGTATATTAACATTATTGTTAGTAAAGAATCTCTAAAATAAATCTGCATTCCTGGTTCACCTAATATCCAGGTAATACTCCCTTCATGGTAATCCTCCCTTTGTTCCTGGTTCTTTCTTATAGTTAATTCTAACATCAGAAACTATAACATAATGAAACTAACATTTTATTCCCTCACTGTAGTATTGCTCAAATTTGGAGTTATTACTAAAACTTAACTAAACACTAAACTGCTTTACAGAATTTGAGAATTTCTTGAAAAATACTGAGATATTTCTTGAAAGAAAGTACATGTTTAAAACTGACCTGGACATTCTGAAAAAGTTCTCCAGCTATTGAGGCTAGCTAATGAATCTTTAATTTTTTGGTTCAGAACGCTACAAAACGACTTCATTAAAATAATTGCTGAAATATCTCAGATCAGGTAATTTACTCATATTAGAAAGTTACTGGCTTCTTTTCCTATTTTTCTCCACTATAATCAAAGTGACTAAAAGGTTAAGAATGTTGAGCAAATTTTAGAAGACTTGTTTTCCAGGTAAGGAATTTTTGTTTCCTTTATCTGAGGTCTAATGTTTGATTTTTTAACAGTCTGGATTAAGACACAATATATAAATTAAACTAAATAAATTAGTACAATAGAATCTACAAGTCAATGATTAAAAATAAGAGAGGACAGGCTTCCCTGGTGGCTCAGGGGTTAAGAATCCACCTGCCAATGCAGGGGACACGGGTTCAATCCCTGGCCCCACAAGATCCCACATGCCATGGGGCAACTAAGCCCGTGCGCCACAACTAACGAGCCTGCACTCTACAGCCCACGTGCCACAGCTACTGAAGCCCGCATGCCTAGAGCCTGTGCTCTGCAACAAGAGAAGCCACCGCAATGAGAAGCCCACGCACCACAGCAAGAGGTAACCCCTGCTTACCACAATTAGAGAAAACCCCTGAGCAGCAATGGAGACCCAATGCAGCCAATAAATAAAAAAATAAAATAAAATAAAAGAGGAGACATAGTAATTGCTTCATAATCCAAACAACTTGATTCTCCTAATGGTAGACCGCTAACTGGGGAATAGTCTGCCCCTCTCATCTTCACCCTTTGGTGGCTCTCATCCGTCCTCCTCCCCTTTGGCCACATCACTGTGGGGCCACAGTGCTCGTGGAAGACAATCCCTCCTACCTGCCACTCATTCTACCATTTCACCTGAAACGTGGGACCGGCCTTTTTCTCATTTTCCTCCGCGCAAGTGAGATCAATCTCTAACTTTTACTAAGACCTTTAAAGACTGGTGATTAAAGACTGGTGATGAATAGAAAAGCAAAATAACCCACCTTACAGTCACTGGCCAAGGTCAGACTTAAGGAGGTCTCTTTTCAAGGCAGGGCCCCTACCTCGCTTCTGACCTGGGTCCACCAGGCCAGAGAAAGGGCTCCCCCAACCCTGGGACTCCGCAGCCCCTTCCCAGCCTGAGAGTTCAGGAAAAGTCTCCCCTTCATGTGGTATTCTCACCACCTGGGACCTGTCTCCAAGGTCTTCTGTCTCAAACTTAACATTCTCCCATGTGGAAAGAAAAGCAAAGAGATTGGTTTATCCTGTGACCAGAATTTCTCTTCTGACAAACAACTGTTTTATTTTTCCTAAAACACTCGTGTACTATTGAGTAATTTTTTTAAGGTTTTTAAATTATTCTTTATAAACAGAGGCCTAGGATACGATCCAGCAAACAGAATTGGAGGAGGAAATTTACAATGGTCATCTGAAATAGATGAAGGAGACCCAGAAAAAAGAACTAGGTGTAGATCAAGGTCAGTGAGAGACAAAGAGGGGCGGCTACACATGGCGGGAGGCAAGCGCTCAAGAGAGGATGGTGGGTAAGTCTTTTCCACACAGAACAACTTACTTAACTTTTTTTTTTTTTTTTTTTTTTTTATTATTTTATTTTATTTTTTTGGGGGGTACACCAGGTTCAATCATCTGTTTTTATACACATATCCCCGTATTCCCTCCCTTCCTTGACTCCCCCCACCTCGAGTCCCCCCCACCCTCCCCACCCCAGTCCTCTAAGGCATCTTCCATCTTCGAGTTGGACTCCCTTTGTTATACAACAACTTCCCACTGACTGTTTTACGGTTGGTAGTATATATATGTCTGTGCTACTCTCTCATTTCGTCTCAGCTTCCCCTTCACCCCCCGCCCCCTCCCATACCTCGAGTTCTCCAGTCCATTCTCTGTATCTGCATCCTTGTTCTTGTCAACTTACTTAACTTTTAAGTACTAGAGTGAAAAACATTTTGTTCCAGTTGTTTGATGTGCTGGATCAGGATGTGACCTTTTTTTTTTTTTTTTTTGCCCCCAAGGCTTCAGTTGCCCTCACAGCCCAAGACACTGGCTCTTTTCAGAAGTGAAACAGGGTGGTGTGGATGTGAGGTGATGGAATGTGGAAAAGGCACAGCGCGTGAGGGACGCAAGGCACACAGTGGTCAGTAAATCAGTGGAAGGACCAAGTGGACACAGAGCCTCTCCTTCCACATCGCTGTCCCCGCCCAGCAATCCTCCAGGATAGAGGAGGGAGACACTGGGTTTCTCCAGAACACGAGATGAGACACAGACCACTTTTATTTAAAAATCCAGCAGGCCATAGAGCTTTGGAATTTATGAAACTCCAACCCATTCTTAGGGATATTCTTCTGGCCCTTATGGCAGAATTTCAGGGCAACTCTATTGCAGGAGGGATCCTAAGCTAGCCAACTGGGGAGATCAACTTTTATTTCTACCATTACGTATTCTGAAAGTCACTCACTGTAAATAACTCCCCTTTACTTTAAAACAAAATTAGCAACTCTTTTGCTTTTCTCTTCATGCTTAAGTGGAAGGAGCTGAACTAATAAGGAAGAAGTATAAAGCATTTATTCCATCATTTTACTAGTTCCCTGAAATAGTCTCTCCCAAGTAGGATGTGTATCACTTAGAGACTGTAAACTGGTTCATTATTGTGTGGAAAGAAAATGTTAGAAACATTATGTGTTATATAATGTTCATGATATTAGTATATATAACATGTAACTGGTAAATAAACGTGTATTGGGAGTGTATGTCCACATTTTAAATTTTTTTACAGATGGAAGGGAGTTTGGAGACTACTGATGTTTAAAAAAAAAAAAAAAAGACCAACCATTTATTCCATACAAGGAATTACTTCAGATGGATTTTTATGAAGGCTAATTTGTGGATGATAAAGTAAGATTTTGAATTTACCTAAGCCAAATTAATAGTTCATTTACTTTTGATGGGAAACAATTATTTGCTCTACTGTGAAATAAGCAAATAATTCTCACCTTCCAACTTCTAAACTGAATGTCAAACAAAATGGACAACCCCCAACTAGCCCCAAAATGTAAATTCATTTAAAGAACTAATTTATCACTCCTTTATATGCCCTCAACAGCTTTACAAATCTTAAAGAAATTGGTTCCAAGCATAAGGAAAAATAGTAAGAAATTTAAATACTCACTTTCAAGTGGCTTGTTTTTGCTGTTGTTAAAATCACTACTGGCAAGAAATCTAACAAGCAGACTTACTTTGCACTCAGTGGAATTTTTTATCTGTTGATATCACAGAAAGACAAATATCGGAGCTGCAGTTCCACAAGAGCACTCACTTAAACCAGTTTGATATGGTTTTATGTTTTTAATAAAGTTTGTTCTGATCACAAAAATACAAGTTATATATGTTGAAATTATTTTGATTACAAATTGTAATGTTAAAAACTGTCATCGGTTTTTTCAATGTGGCATTTTTCCACGTGTAAAAGAAATTCAGTTGTTATAGAAGAAACTGTCATATTTAGAAGATACTACTATTACCACCAATAAAATAATGTTAATGATAAAAACACTAATAGCAGCTAAGACTATTGAGTGCTTAGTATATATGCCAGGCTGTTTTGTGTGCTTTACACGTATTAACTGAGTGGTCCTAAACCCAGGCTGCCCATTATGCCTGCTAGAATCCCCAAGGGAGAGTAACAGAAAAAGATGCCCAGATCCCACCTCCGGAAGGGACTCGGACTCACCCTGACTGGGTGCTAACCCCATTGGTGGTTCTAATGTACAGCCAGCATTAAAAACAAATACTTTAACACAATCCTGACACCAGTCCTCAGAGGAGGGGGTAATTACCTTTATTTTACAATGAGGAAAATGAAACACACGGTTCACAAGCAGGAGAACTGGGATTTAAACCCAGGCAGGCAATCTCCAAAATTTAAGCTCTTTACCACTAAGCTCTACTATCCCTCAAAGACCACAAACCACTGAGTGCTTAGAGGATGGTTTATTCACGTGGGATGCATAAAAGATCATTCCTGTAATTTCTTTGCAGTTAGAGTTTTTGAAAAAGCTTTTGCATAACTCTGGCTGAAAAAAACAAACAAGATGTTGATCATGGAATTACTCTGGTTTGCCCTTGACGGGGAAGCTGACCAAGCCTTAGCCGGTGCTGAAATCAGTGATGTCACAGTTTACTGCTAAAAGTGATCTCTCTAGTTGGCTAACTAGTGCCCCAGGATCCACCCTGCAGCCAGCAATCTGAGGCTTGGCCTGTACTTCTTCCTCACTCTCATTACCAGGAAAGGTCATATAAATAGTGCAGGTACTGACATCAGACAGGAACAGTTCCTTTTCAACTGCTGTTTCTCCTCCAAGGCAAATAGGCTTCAAAGTTCAGAAACCAGTCGCCCGCAGTTTTCCTTACTGCTCTCCTTATGTACTGGACCTCAGACAGAAGCTAACAGAATACTCAGTTGATTTAAAAAAAAAAAAAAAAAGCAGGAGGTGTTGGGGAGGGGAGAAATAAAAAGAAACCCCAGTTCTGTGTTGTTTCACTCGGTTTCCCTGGCTTGCAGTCACATGCAAGACAACATTGCATAAAGTCACCTGAATCAGAGCACAGAGCATTTTTCCTACTGGGTCAGGCTGGCTACAGGTAGTCTGTCTCAATGCCAAGAGCAAGGAGTAAGGCAAGTAGGACTTAATTAGAGGAAAAATAGATGATGGCACCGTATCTATTTAGAGAGAAGAAATACTATCCTCTGAAATGCATGAGGCATAGGGTGTGACCCAGGCAGTTATCAACTAACATGAGACGGAGTGTAAAGTAGGGGCTTTAAACCTGTGACTTGCAAGGAACAAGGGAGCAAAGAGGCAGCGTCACAAAGTGGCATCCAGACATTCCAGCCTCTGTGGGGTCTGTGTCATGTCACTGCAGTGTTCAGGTAAGGTATCTTGGGATATGATTTGATCAAAGAGATGTAGTCAAGATACGGAGCCAAGAGAACATTTATTGAGCACAGTCTGCTAGCCTCCGTGGTACATTTCACATGTTATCTCATGGAATCCCCCCAACAATTCTGAAAGGGGCTATTATTATTTTTCAGCAATATTCCACTATATCTCAAGGATTAAGCGGGTAGCATGCATTTGAAATGAGGTATGTTTGCTTCTAAAACCTCTGTTCCCGCCACTCTGTGACACAGTCCCCCTAACTCATTGTCTCTATCCTGGGCTTCAAGTTTATTTCTTCAAACAGCCTCAGTGAAGGCACTTCTGAGCCACTGGCAGGGGCGGTGAGAAGCAGGAGGTGCAGACTCGCTTGCTAGCAGGGATCGGGTTGTTCCCCGAGACTCTAAAGCCATGAGTAGAAGTTCATTTTCATAGTACGTTTGCTTTCTCAGGTTCTGCTTCTTGACTGGCTCCCCCTGTCTCCCCGCATCCCATGCAGATGGCAGTGCCTGACTCTGGTCACTTGCCAACTAAATCTTTCCCACCCCAAAGACAGTCCAGTCCACTTGACATAACTATGTTCAAAAGCTCTGCCTCCAACAGCTGAGGAACAGGCTTGTGGGTTCATTTTTGTCTTTTGTCATTCCCTTTCTGTTGCTATTCTTTAGGGCTTTGATTAGCAGAAACACAACTCTATTCATTTGGCAAGAATTTACTGACTATAGGACTTCCCTGGCAGCCCAGGGGTTAAGACTCCACGCTCCCTATGCAGGGGGGCACAGGTTTGATCCCTGGTCAGGGATCCCGCATGCCCCATGGTGTACCCCCCCCCAAAAGAAAAATTTACTGAGTATATACTGTGAGAACGGAAATGTTCTAGGTGCTGGGGACATGGAGATAATTAGGACTCAGTCCTTCCTTCCAATACCCTAGGGTTCTGCTCACCTGTTCCAGTGAATGCTGCCTGGTAACAGAGCCCTGACTTCCTCATTGGTAACTTCCTTTACGGGACAGCCAGGACAGAAGCCCAACGTTAGCAGTTTGGCTCAGAAGTGCTCCCTTTATTCCCACTGTTTCGTGCTATTTTCCAGAGGCTTCTCTTCTGGAAAATTTACTGTGCTTCCCTCAGTCTACCTCTTCTGGGAGCCTCACCTCTTCTCAAAAGGGCAAAATGACAAGAAAGGAATATCAGGGCAGTTCATGGTCTGTAATGGATGGAAATGGCTACCTTGTTTGAGCAGCAGGTTGGAGACCTACCCAAGGATTAAATTAAATGAAGGCGGGGGGGGGGGGGGTGGGGGGGCGGGGGGGGTGGGGGGGGGCGGGGGGAGGGCCAGTGGGAAGAGACATGTTTTCAGGCAAAGTCTTTACTCAGGACTGCTATTTTGCATTCAGTAGAACTCCCTCTTACTCTTGATTAAAAACCCATTTCATATGGGAAGGGTTGTGGCACATTGCCATTTCTTAGTAGTTCCCAAAGTTACAATGCACCTGTCTGAAAACTGGAGCTGCGTCAGAGCTTCAGAACCAGTGGTGAGGAAGAATGGGAGGAGGTTTAACTTGAAACAGCTTAACTTTCACAATGATAGAATCACATTTGTTCCCAATTCCCTTCCCATTTTTCACTGGTTTTTTTGCAGCCTCTGAGTTCTTACACAATCTATCCGAAGGAGGATATATTTTCTTTATGGCTTAGAGACAGGTTCAAAATTAAAAAAAAAAAAAAAAGCCATCTGTTTCCCCAGTTTCCCGTATGAAGCTAATCAACTAAGTATTTAATCACTCCTCATGTCAGAATCAAGACAGGTTTATGTGAAATGTTCAGCTAGTTAAAAATGAGACCTATTCACTTACAGACCAGTTTGAGAGCTGTGATTATAGTTAGTAGCAGATTAGCTCTAACGGCCAGCATGAGAAAACAAAAAGGGAGCAAACATACACACCCAAAGACAAAAAAAAAAAAAAAAAAAAAAAAAAATGCCCACGTATACAAGACGGAATGACAGGTATCTGAGGGCAGTTTCCGGGAAGACATGAACTCCTTTTGATGGGATTACTTACCCACACACGTAGAATTCCCATTTCCTGAGGGAGAGCCTTCAGGACAGTTCCAGCGCTGCAATGCCGAGAGGCTAACAAAACTAAATTTAAAAACTACCGGCAACAGAATGACAAGGAACAGCAGCACCATCTTGATGGGCTTGAACTCTCCGTGGAAAATCAGTTGACTTTGCTGGAGCGTCGCCCAGGCAAGGTGGGTCCGTCCGACCCCCAGCGTGTCCACCCGGTTGGCCTGCAGCCCTGGGGCATCTTTTCCTCCGCTGCTTTGCGGTTGCCCTCTAGCTCCTTCTCCTTCACCTCAAGACAGCGTCCACATGCAGCCTGAAGGGGACACTCCAGGGAAAGATTTCTTTATCTAAGTTTTTGCGAGGCCGGTAAGAAATACCTGACACCCTTATGACGAATTTCTCAGAGTTTAACAACCGTGCACTGAAGGTCTGCCGCTGACGTCACTGTGACAGGCAGCGTGGCAGGGCCAAGGCTAGAGAGAGGGGAAAAGGGGAAAGAATGGGTGGAAAGTTCCAGCCGCGACCCTTGATGAGGCCGAAAGAAGAAATATGGACGTAGGATTCCTCCCCAAACACGATGTCCCTTTTTGAACAGTAGAATGACTCCCCTTTCCTTTTTAAAGCCTGCCTGGCTCCACCCCTCTCCTTTAGTAACACTTGAGGGAGCCTCTGTTTGCAAATGCGAATGTGGGCAATTCTACACTGCAGGAAAGCAGGCACGCCTGCCAGGGAGGAGATAGATAGCTGGCTAGTCACCATAAACATTCTGGGCAGAACTGGGGAGAGAGCAAGGAGGGGGCTGTGGAGCTGCTCCTGGTGCCTTGGAGGTACCTGCTGAATACTGGCTATGTTTTAATATCTGGAAGGATGGAGACAGAGCTAAACCATGTCGTATAAATCAATGGTGAACAGCACTGCTGATAACGCAGGCTTAGAGCAATTGATCGTTCACCTGAGCGATACTAAAGAAAATGATCTTCAACTCATTGTTTGAACGAACGTCAACACCAGCGCACATTCCTGGAGCTTAATCTATCTTTCTCCCTCCTGTACATTTTATAGCGGAATTTGAAAGATTATTCTTTCTAAATCAAAGGGAAATCCCTGACGCCAGATGAAGAGCTACAGTATGCACAGACACCTTTTCTTTCAGCAGGACCATAATAAAACACTGTGAGGGGCCAGGAGTGCAGGGAAAGCAGGGGATTGTTATCACAGAGCCGTGTTGGAAAAAATAAGCTAATAGCACAAAATCTGGGAAGCCCTGAGAATCCAGCAGAGCTGAATGCTGTTCCTTCTCAGACAGTTCAGGCTCTCTTTTCACATCTCAGTGACAGAAAATAAAAGCTCCAAGTGTGGAAGAGCTGTCTCCTTGACCACTTTCTACTTGGAACAGCAGCAGTTTTTTCTTCAGGAGCGCACCCAGGACCCAGAAATATCCAGCTCAGGCAAACCATTTACACCAGACCTGATGAACAATGGAAATTTCTGCTAATTTATGTCATCT
The DNA here is from genome assembly GCF_030028045.1 of Hippopotamus amphibius kiboko. NCBI lineage: Eukaryota > Metazoa > Chordata > Mammalia > Artiodactyla > Hippopotamidae > Hippopotamus > Hippopotamus amphibius. Next base: position 84,716,394 of record NC_080198.1, read on the forward strand.
GCGAAAACAAGCTTTCATTTAAGTTGCCCAGAGGTAGTGTTCCAAGTGCTAGTCAACGTGTAGATAAAGCGATAGTCACAAAAATAAGTCACACTAGTGGACACCCCTTATGGAGAACGGGAACGACTCCAAGCCTGTTACTCACATTTAATTATGTCCTCATCGTTCCTCAAACACTGGGTCACTTTTCTGAAATAGCTAAAGTCAGGATTCCTCTGATTTCGGCCGGCCTCTGCCAGGCTACTCTGACCCCTTACAGGAGAAAGAGACCCTAGGGAGCAGCAGAAGTCATGTGGGGGGGGGGATTCATGGAATATTCCATTGCTTTCTGGACTCACTCAGACTCAGGACTCAGAACGAACGTCCTACAAATACCCCACACTGAGTCGCTAACCTTGTTAGCGAGCTTCCCCTCCAGCAAATGCACTGCAGGTGACAGCAGTAGAAAGGGCTTAGAGGACAGTCTGTGTTAGTGGAGAAGAGAGAGAATCACGTGAATCAAATATGAAATAATCCACAAGTATATTCTTTGGATTTTGGTTTTTTGTTTCTGTTTTTATAAATTTTTTTAATTAATTAATTTATTTATTGGCTGCATTGGGTCTTCTTTGCTGCACACGGGCTTTCTCTAGTTGCGGTGAATGGGGGCTACTCTTCGTTATGGTGCGCGGGCTTAGTGCAGCAGCTTCTCTTGTTGCAGAGCATGGGCTCTAGGCGTGTGGGCTTCAGCAGTTGCAGCACACGGGCTCAACAGTTGTGCCTCACGGGCTCTAAAGCACAAGCTCAGTAGTTGTGGCTTACAGGCTTAGTTGCATGTGGGATCTTCCTGGAGCAGGGATGGAACCCAGTCCCCTGCATTGGCAAGAGGATTCTTAACCACTGTGCCACCTAGGAAGTCCCTCTATTTGGATTTGGAATCTCTCATTTTATTTTTTGTTGTAAAAAGGCTTGCTTTCCAAATTACATGTCACTTGGGCTGCTGTTGTCATTAATGTTGAGCATAAGCCCCTTAGGAGATGATGGAGTCAACATGGGTAAGGTAGATGCAGAGACTGGTGACTCATGTTAAAGGTCAGTCCCAGCTCATCCACAGACAACCTAGGGTTGCCCAGATGGCAAATACACAGGACAGGGCTACCACCTAGAAAGGACATCCAGAGATGTTTAATAAGTCCATATTCTTACTTCTAAATAAAACTGGGCCTCTCCTGGACAAATGATCATCCTCCTTATTTTAAAGTTGCCTAGAAATCTATTGCAGTTTTATGGGTTTGAGCTGCCTTATACCTTTTAGTTTCAGGGATTGAGTTAAATTAACTAATTCATTGATTAATTAAAGAGCTTTATGTGATAGGGCACTATTTGGAGTACAAAAAATAGAACACATGGTCCCTAAGTTCAAGACCTCGCTGAGGGGCGCAGAGCAACTAAGTCCGTGAGCCACAACTGCTGAGCCCACATGCCGCAACTGTTGAAGCCCACGTGCCTAGAGCTTGTGCTCTGTAACAAGAGAAGCCACCACAGTGAGAAGCCTGTGCACCACAATGAAGAGTAGCCCCTGCTTGTTGCAACTAGAGAAAAGCCCTCGCAGTAATGAAGAACCAAAACAGCCAATAAATTAATTAATTAATTTAAAAAAAAGACCTTGCTGAGGTTGATTAACCACCACAACAAAGAAGAGTTGATGAGTATGCGGTACTAAATGGCCAGTCACCAAGTATTCTGGGGGTGTCAGGAAAGAAGGGGAACTGTACAAACTCTGTGGACCAGAGCATGTGGCAAAGCTTTCTGGAGTCATTAGGAAGCCTCAGATGGCCATGGAGAAGGAGCAAGGCCATGCTGACAGCAGGATTTGGGACAGGACGAAGAAAAAAAATGCTTGTTTATTAGATCTGCAGATGCTGAGGTGATGGAGTTGGATGGGAGGAAACCCTGCTGGCAGATCCGTGAGGGGGTTAGATGTTAATGGCAAGGGGACAGCTCTGAATGCTTTTAAACATGAGTGGACATCAATAGGAGAAGGGAGGCTTTTGGGAGACATGTTTATGTGTGCTGGTCATCATTTTAACTCTTCAGATAAAACTTCCCTATGAAAGCACAAAGCACTTAATTTGCCTGGCTGTACACACAGCTGCTATTAATCATCACCACCACCACACCATCAACAGATTGCTTCCAGTATGTTAGGCATATAGGAAGTACAGATGCTTTATTCACATTGCTTCCATTCCTCAACACCACCTTGGGTGGTGGGTATTATTGCCCCAGTTCACAAGTGAGGACATTGAAGATCAGAAAGGCTGAGAATTTTCCCCAGTATTACACACATTTATGGAGAATATGAATTCTGAAGTTATGATTCTCTGCTCATTAGATGGTGTTTTTGATCAGAATAAACAGGCTGGGATATCATCAAAAGAAAGATGTATATGATTGTCAGAAGTGACAAGGCAGTGCGTTTTGGTAGGAGTGACTATTACATATCCAACCACAGAAAGAGTACACAGGTTTATTTCACAGTCCACTTCTGTCAATAAGCATCAGTTGTATCAGGGCAGCTCCTACAAGATTTGAAAACACTTTCTTGTTCTTCAGAAAGAAAGTTGTTGACATCTGTCTGGCATTCTTAGTGATTCATACATGGCAGAGATTGAAATAATATTAAGGAAAAAAAATTAGGATCCCAGGCACAGGAGTTAGCTATCAAGGGCAAATTACAATTTATCAAGATATGAATACCAGATATAAAAACTGTATTGAAGAAGGGCAATTGTGCTCCTTGGTTTTTATTAAAATAAGTTGAAAACTTATGTCCACGAAAAACCCTACACCCGAATATTTACTGCAGCTTTATTCATAATTTCCAAATTTTGGAAGATGTCCTTCAGTAGATGAATGGATAAGCAAACTGTGGTACATCCATACAATGGAATATCATTCAGGAATAGAAGGACATGAACCATCAAGCTGCTAAAGCCATGAGGGAATCATAAATGCATATCGTTACGTGAAAGAAGCCGATTTGAAAGGCTACATACTGTATGAATTCAACTACATGACATTCTGGAAAAGGCAAAACTATGGAGACATGAAAAAGATCAATGAGGGACTTCCCTGGTGGCGCAGTGGTTAAGAATCCGCCTGCCAATGCAGGGGACACAGGTTCAATCCCTGATCCCTCGTCCTGGAGGATCCCACATACCGTGGAGCAACTAAGCCCATGTGCCACAACTACTGAAGCCCACGCACCTAGAGCCCGAGCTCTGCAACAAGAGAAGCCATGGCAATGAGAAGCCGGCGCACCGCAACTAAGAGTAGCCCCCGCAGACCCAACGCTGCCGAAAATAAATAAATAAATAAGTTTATTTAAAAAAAAAAAAAAGATCAGCGATTGCTAGGGTTCGGGATGGAGGAGGGATGAATAGGGGGAGCACAAAGGAGTTTTAGGGCAGTGAAACTATTCTGTATGATGTGATAATGGTGGATTCATGCCATCATACATTTATCACAACCCACAAAAGGTGCAACGAGTGAATCCTAATGTAAACGGTGGACTTTAGTTGATCATAACACATCAATATTGGCTCCTCAATTGTAGCAAATGGACCACATTAATGCAAGGTGTCCACAGTAAGCAGAACTGGAAGGTGGGGCAGGGGAGGCAAAACGTGGGAATTGTCTGTACTCTGCACAATTTTCTTTGTAAACCTAAACCTGCTTTTAAGAAACATAGTTTATTAATTTTTTTAAAAAGACATAATACTATGCTTAATGCATAGATTAAGTAATGCCATGCTTCTAGCAAATGAAATCAGCTTTTTTAAAAGTACTTGGTAAACAAGAAGTAAAAGAGAAGACCTATCCACGCTCCATCTTTCAGCGAAGTCCACCCCAGTCACCTAGAAAAGTTCCTCTGATTAAGAGGAAGAAACAAGCCTTCAGAAACCAGGTATTTATTTTTAAAAGAGCGTAACAATCCATTATATATAATTCCTAATTCTGTGAAGCAGTAACAAAATTTAAATTTAAAAAAAAAAAAAAAGCTCGTTTTAGACTGCAATCTCAACATGCCTATCAGTTTGCAACTTCGGGAGTTCCCTGGGTGAAATTCAAAACTGGCCTCTGAACACAGAGCACAGGAAGAGACCAAAGAAAAAGGCAGACCACTCCTGATCATCCGTGGCAGATTTAATAAGTAAGGGAACTTATTTATGAGGCTGGTCTTGGGCATCCACAAAATGAGTAAATCTTCACACTTACCCCCTAGAATCTTAAAATTTTATGTAGAGGCCTTAACTGAGTTCAGTCACGTATTCCATCCAGCTGATCTCAACAACACATTGTTCTCTCAAGGCTGTGTCCTTGAAATGGCTCTGGCTATGAGAACGGTGGGCACAACATACATTCCAAGGGCAGGGGAGGGCGTGAAGAGGCTCAGGTCAGCTGGTGGTCACGTCCTCTTGATGACCTCCTCCAACAATCCCTCCTTCATTGTTCTCTGTCTAAAAATGTCAAAAGTTAATGGAAAGAACTCTGACTTTTCTATCATACACAATTCTGTTGTCCCTCGGTATCCGCAAGGGACTTGTTCCAGGACCCCTTCAGATACCAAAATCCAAGGATGCCCAAGTCCCTTATATAAAACGGCCTCATATTTGCATATAACCTACACACATCCTCCCCTATACTTTAAATCATATCTAGATTAATTATAATACCTAATACAATGTAAATGTTATATAAATAGTTGCCATCACATGGCATGTTCAAGTTTGGCTTTTTGAAACTTTCTGGAATTTCTTTCCACATATTTTCCATGAAGGGTTGATTGAATATGCAGATGTGGAACCCACAGATATGGAGGGTTAACTGTACAATCTTTCTCCTGACCTTCAATTCTGCTGAATCTATAGCAAGCATAGTTCCATTAAGTACAGAACATTTGAAGGCTTGACAAGAATACTAGAGATGCTATAAATTATATATAATCTCATATAATTAAAACTACTTGCTAGAAACTAATGAAAATGCAATCCATAGTTTGCAGCTCTTCCTTTGCTCTTATTGTTTATTAAACTGTGCAGTATCTTCTCTCCCTTCCTCTACCTTCAGACAGAAATTGTGTGAAAATAATCATGGTTTACAACTTAAAATTGGAAAGGTGTATAAAATAGATGGTGGAGAGAAAATATTTGAGTAAATGATATATTTTTAAAGTTTCAAATACCAGAGAAACAAAATTAATTAAGTTGCTTTCATTTGGTTTTCCCAGCCTGACTTCCGGTTGAGATGCTTTCACATTTTATTTTAAGTAAAATTTATACAAAGTGAACAGATTTTAAATATAAAATCTGGTGAATTTTGGTAAACGTATATAGACATTAAAACAACACCTCAACCAAGACAAAATGTTTCCACTGCTGCCGAGATTTCCCTGTGCTCCCTCCAGTCAACCACACCCACGTCCACAGGCAACCATTGTTCTGATTTCTATTGTCATAGGTTAGTTTTCTGTTCTTGAACTTTATAGAAATGCAGTCATACGGTGGGTTTGCTTTTGTGTCTGACTTCTTTTGTTCACAATAATACTTTTGCTATTCATCTGTGTTGTGTGTATTGGTCCTTCATTCTTTTTTAATCTCTGGAAGTATTCTTTTGTATGAATAGATCAAAATTTGTTTATCCATTCTCCTGTTGATGGACATTTGGATTCTTTCCAGGTTTGGCTCAATGAATGTTTTCATTTTTTTTCAGTTAATACCTAATTACTGGTCCATAGGGTAGGTATATGTTTAACTTCATAAGAAGCTGCCAAACATTTTTCCAAAGTGGCTACTCCATTTTATATTCTCACAAGCAATGTATGTGAGTTCCAGTAGTTCTACATCCTCATCTACACTTGATATTGGCAGTCTTTTTAATGTTAAACATTTTACCAAGTGTAACATAATATCACGCTGTGATTTTAATTTGCCTTTCCCTGATGAATACTGATGTTGCCCATCTTTTCAGATGTTAATTGATCATTCATGTATCTTCTTTTGTGAAATGTCTATTCAAATCTTTTGCCCATTTCTTTATTGTGTTTAAAAAAATGTATTTTTATTTGTAGAAGTTCTTTACATATATTTTGGATACAAATCTGATTTATGTATTACAAATACCTAAATATGTATATCAGACCTCTGTGTTACAAATATTTTCTCCTAGTCATTGCCTTATCTATTCATTTTCTTAAGAGTATCTTTTTTTTTTTGGCTGTGTTGGGTCTTTGTTGCTGCACGCAGGCTTTCTCTAGTTGCAGCAAGTGGGGGCTGCTCTTCTTTGCAGTGCATGGGCTTCTCAGTGCCGTTGCCTTCTCTTGTTGTGGAGCACAGGCTCTACTAGGCCTGAGGGCTTCATTAGTTGGGCATGTGGGCTCAGTAGTTGTGGTGTACAGGCTTAGTTGCTCTGCGGCATGTGGGATCTTCCCAGACCAGGGATCGAACCCGTGTCCCCTGCGTTGGCAGGCAGATTCTTAACCACTGAGCCACCAGGGAAGCCCTTAACACTTATCTTTTGATAAGCAAAAAATTTAGTTTTGATAAAATCAGATTTATCATTTTTTTCCTTTACAGTTATCTTTTTGTCTGTGTTATCGCTAATAAATTATTGCCTACTGCAAGCTTTCAATATATTCTCCTATTTTTTTCTAGGCACTTTTAGATTTTTAGCTTTTATGTTGGGGTTTATGATTCATCTTTATTAATGTTTGTATATTATATGAGGTTGGAGTTGAAGTTTATTTTTCTCCACATATATATTCACTGAATATTTAGTTCACTTAGGGAGGAACTGACATTTTAACAATATTAAGTCTCCCAATCTATGAATATTACATATTTCTGCATTTATTTAGGTCTTCTTTAATTTCTCTCATCAGTGTTTTTGACTCTTCAGTGCATAGCTTTACACATCTTTTGTTAAATTTATTTGTACTTTGTTTTTTGAATGCTCTTACAAATGAATAATCCTCTAATTTTATTTTCTAGCTGTTTGTTGCTCTTTTATAGAGATAAAATTGAGTTTCATATATGGACTTTGTATCCTGCAACCTTGCTAAACATTTCATATGTGAGCAGTTCTTTCATCGAGTCCAAAGCCTAATGTTTTGCTCACAGCACCAGAGGTAAAATTAAAAATGTGATACCAAATCACGTTTTTTTCCTCAAACATCACCTATCTTTACCTGCCATCGGTCAGAAGCCAACATCAGGGACAAGATGAGGAATAAAAGCTTCCATTTAGTCCTTATGAAAAGTAGGCATCAACTCCACTTTATGGAAGGTAAATCTAAGGTGAGAGAAGTTAAGGATCTTGCCCAGCAAGTCAGAGCTATTAAGTGATGGAGATGGACACAAACTCCATATCTGTCTGAATCGATACTCTCTAGGGCCTCTTTTATTTCACTATTAATCCGAAAATGTGTGCCCATCCCCCGTGCCAGCTCCTGAGACCAGGGCACCAGTGGGAAAATATGGGTTACCACAGCCATCCTTCAGTTCTCTTTTGTCAACTTCTTTGGTGTCTCCCTATGTTTAAAGTTCTACCTGATAAAGTCTCTCTGGCTGCTAATGAATGCCATAATTTGTGTTGTTTGGAAAATGAAGCAGCCTTTTTCAGTGATCCATAAAGGTGTGCCTGGAGATAATAAGAAAAAGAGGCAGCCATGAAATTAAATAAATAGATGTCCGGATCTTCAAGGAAGTTTGAATCAGTGCTCAAGACAGGGAAGTCAAATGTGAGTATGAGGAAACAACCCCAAGAATGAATGCAAGTGAGTATCTTGTTTGTGGAATAACCAATAGGGTGGTGTTATTCCAAATTCTACACAAAGACTTTAAGTATATTGGAGAAAAGAGAGGAAGGAATTTAGCCACTTTTGCTGAGACCAAGACATCCTGGGGCAATTAAAACACTGAATCTCAGACCCTGTGATAGCTCACCTGAATTAAATCTAAGTCAAGAAAAGGATCCATTCTCTCATAGGTCACCTGTGGTTCCAATTTCCCTGGGTGCATTCATGTGTTCCTTTTAGTTCTTCCATGAAATGTGTCTGCTAAACCAAGAATAACAAAATTATGCAACTCTGGCTTTGTGCAGCTGAAACCTCTTGTGTGCAACATTTTAAACCTATACATCAGAATCTGACTGCCTTTTTACTGAAAGGAAAATTACATTGTTTCCATGGCATTTGGGAACCAGCTATAATCTTCATTCTTAATTCCCACAAATGAAGGAGATTACCCTGTGTATATACAAGTAAACTTTACAGCCTCAGTCCTCCCATGTGTGCTGGGGCGAAAAGAATTGAGATTATCATACCTGGGTCTTAGGCCACAGCTTGTCCAAAATGTAACTTCCAGAAGGGATCTACTTTATAATTATGACCGAAATGAACAGAACTGAGGTTTCTGATTACCTGGCCCATTCACAATATGACAGACTTTGGCACAATTCCTGGATTATATTCTTATTCTATATATTAAGTGATATGTTTAGTTTTCCCCCAGTTGGTAAATCCTTAGTTTAATATTACACATATGTTGATCTTGTATCAAAATAAGTCTGACCTTTAGAAGCTGGCTTGCATTTGGCGCAACCCTTTTAGCAAGCAATGTGGCAACATATTTCAGAGCCATAAAAATATTCATAGGCGTTGACCATGTAATCTCATTCCTGGCAATTTCTCCCTAAAGGAATAATCTCTCCACTAAAAAAAGAAGTTATAATCATACAAATAGGTATTGTAATGTTATTCATGGTAGCAAAAATTAGAAACAGTTTTCGCTTACAACAGAAATAGTTACGAAATTATTATGAGAATATGATATGGTCATAAAAGGGAAGTGTTTACCACAATATTAATAGAAAAAAATACAAACTCTCGTCTCTCCTACAATTACAGTATTTCTTATTTTGTATAACAGATAAGAAACAGAAAAATTGAAAATAGTTTATTTGACTAGGCAGTGACGTTATGGAGGGGAACCCCCCACAACCTTACATTTAAGATGGTGGTGTTTAAAGTTGTTATTTTAAAGGCAACTTAGTAAAATATCTACTGACCTTCAGATGAAGAGCGTTATGTTCAGTTCTTTGACAGCCTGAAAACCCTGCCCTCGGGTCTGCTGCCTCTGATCGTGAGCTTCTAATGACTGCCTTGTTTATTAGAAGGAAAATCACATTTAGAATGTCATTCCCTTAGAACGGTTCCCTGCCTCCAGCAGAGCCACAGTTAAACTGCTCCAGTTCCATCCGGAATCCAACACCTCATAGGTAAGGATTGTATACCTAGTCTTAGTAGTTCACGTCAAGAACGTTTGGTGGTCCAAAACATACCCTCTGTTTAAAAATTGAGATTGAATTAAGATGTGATAATTCTTCAAAGGATGCTTGGTTTGAAATTTCAGATCTCCATATTGCCCATGATTAGCAAATTAATTTCAATCCATCATATTATATATTTCCAGCTTTGGATGAGAAACACAAAGCCTCAACACTACAGTTTTTCTCTGACAATTATTAATAAAGTAGATGTTTACTTGGCATGATTATTGAAACAGGCATATGTGGGTAGAAACATGCGCTTAATCCGGACTGTTTTATATGATTATATTTCTACCTTACTGACCTAGTTTTCCTTCAGTCTATTTTTTGGTGTATATGTACAGATTTACTAAAGCATTCCCTGCAACATTCCTTTCAAACATATTCGGAGTTGGCCCCTCACTGTGTTTCTTCAAGACGAGACATTTAATTACTTCCTATCAAGCTTGTCTGTTTAATAGTGTTAAATGTTTCTCTTTTCTTCAATTAAGTGTTAAAGTAATAATATAATGTGGTTATGAATTTTTAAAACAAGTTTCCGGTGGGGAGTGTTTCATGTATAACAAGTGTTAGATATATAGTGATCTTTACCCACATCTGAGTCTTCAATGAGAACAGCTGGTCTCATGAATTGCCCTTTTTGAGAAAAAAGTAAATACTTAGAATAGGAAGCATAGCCCCAGCAGGGTGGTCAAATATGGATTATATTGGCCTAGGGTTTAAAAGATGAAGGCAGGGCGTTGGGTTATAAATGGAAGATGTTTTTCATTTATGAGGAAGAGCATATTTTTTTATTTCCCACATTTACTGAGAAGAGTACCCAAAGCACAGAATGAAATCAAAAGTTAGGAATCATTCTTAATAGATCAATGATAATTCGTCTATGAAAGTTTATAGGATCTTCCGGATTTGAAAAATACTTATAATAGGCTTGGCATTTATCTGAAGAGAGTGGTGTCATTTGAGTTGTTCTTGCAGCAATACAGGAATCAAGTTCGACTTCCTAAGCCAACGGACTCCTTTACTCGGAGGAAAACGTCCATGACATTAATTAACCCATTATCACATAACTAAGAAAGCTTGAACTAGGAATCGTATTTGAATATTATAAATTTCCCATTTCCTTTAATGACTCTGAAATTATTACTGCTTGGTGACTGGCTTATTTTTATTGAACGTTATCTCAGAGGGAGCTACTCCAAGTCTCCTACCAGATTCCTAAGTCATATGACCAGCTATACGTCTTGTCCATACAGAGATAGTGCCTGGCACGGAGCAGGCACTCGATAAATCTTTGTCAAGTAAAGAAATGAATGACTACCAGGTTAAAAGTAAAAAGAATAGGAAAACATCTTGCTCTGTGTGTGTCTGTCCTTTTTTTTTTTTTTAGAGACCTTCAAACATCTACACATAGGCAAATAGTTTCCAAAAACCCAATAATAGCAAAACCCTCCACATGCCTGATAATTTTGCCTTTCCCTCATGGAAGTCATTCCCAAAATACACCATCAATCTAAGGTAAAAACCTGCCTGATCATTTGGAAAATTCTGAGGCATCCTTAAGGGGAACAGAGATGTATCACTTCTACCCTAGAAGGAAATGAGGCCACTGGGAAGGAGGGGCAATGCACCCATGTGAGAAGCCCTGTGACCCCACACAACCTCCCAGCTGCCCAGGGAGAAAAGCCAACGTGTGGATCTCAACCTCAAATGCCACGATGAGAGAGAGAATCTGGCGTGTGGCATCTGAGTCCCATAGCCAGAAACACACCCTGTTTTCTATCACAGCTGTCCATGCTGTTCTTGGATGGCGACAAGGAGGAGGCTGATGGAGAGCAAAGTCAGAGGGCATAGAAGTGAATTTGGTGCCTGGATTCACTTAATATTTGAACAAATTGATCTTTGCTAGAATTCATCCATTTAAAACCGGAACTTCATTTGATGGCTCTGTTGCTATTTTTTTCAGCATGCCACACGGCTTGGAGCAATTCACACTTATTGACTCTGGACTTAACGTTCACCTGGAAGTTACTGATAAAAACAGTAAACAAGAGTTCGAGAACACTGAGCTCACCAAAAGTCAATAACAGGCCTTTTACTTAGTTTGCTATAAACATGCTATTTATTCTGAAATGAATAAAGGAAAATGTTCAGCACCTAGCAATCTATTTCATGCTTTTTTAATGTTACTGAACACCCAGTTAATCGCATTCTGGAGAAGGGTGACATTTCTGGGGCACAGAAAGAATGATATTCACGGCTATTTCCCCAATTGCATTTACTACTTTGAGCCAAGAACATCCAGTTGAGTGCTTAAGGGAATGTCTCTCACCTGAAATCCCCTTGGATTGCACGCATTTGTTTTATGCTGATTATGTTGAGTTAAATTCTATTGGACATTTAGTCCAGCAATTCTTAACCAACTTCTGTTCTAGTTTAATATCCGGCTTCAGATAATTCACCTGCACGAAAGTGAGGAAACCTGGGTACCAACAGTGGCTCTGACCTTGGATAAAACACTTATCCTTCTGGGTGCTAGTTTCCTTCTCTGTAAATTAAGAGGGTTATACCAGACAACTTCTAAGGTGTCTTTTGTTTCAAAGATAGCATGAGCTGTGACTGGCAGTATAAAGGACTACCAGTTACAGTGCATCATTCATCTACGAAAAGGAAGAAATCACAGCATTTTATAAGGGTTCGTGGAGAGCCAACTCCAACATCATCCGTTACCAAAACAAGGAAAACGAGACCCATAGGGAAAAAGGTGTCCCAGCGAGACAGCAGCAGAACAGGCTAAGACCCAAATCTCTTGAGGTGTTTTCGGGTACTTCTCCTATAACACGCTGCCAAGCACAGGTCTTAAATCGCCTACTGACAATGGAAGTCTGACCTCGGCTAAGGAGTGGAGGAGTCAAATGCCCCTTCTCTCTGTCCTCTCTGCTAATAAACATCTCTCCTAGCATTGACGCGTTGCATTGTAATTAGGTGGGCGTAGGTTTGAACAAGAGACACATACATACGCTCACCCCCAAAGGCACTTATGCACACTTTAGTCTGTGAATTCTCTGAGGCCTTCGTCCACTCTGAAGACTTTTACATATAGTGGGCACCTCATAAACGTTTGCTGGCTACCACTGCATGAAATGCTTCTGGAAGAATGTATGAGAGGCTGGGAGTACCAATAGTTACCCCTCCTCTGTTCTATGTCCTACTCCCCATCTAGATTTGGCTCTACTAGCTCGTAAACACAGACCACTGACACCCACATGGGGATCGCAGTGACAGCCTTACTGTTGGGGGCTCAGTGAATCTCAGCACACAGGATGCGCTGGTGAAGGTAGTTAGCAAGCACCAGTTGGACTCAAGCCAAAAAGAGGCTTTATGCTTCCTCCCTTCTAGTCTTGGGAGCCACCCAGACAAAGAACTGGATCCACAAAGAGACTGAGCTTGCAGGAGGCCACATGCTGCCTCAGCTGCCACCCAAGCACCCACAGAGCAGGCAAGGAGACCTGTCTTCTGTTCCAGCCTGGGTGTGAGCATTACATGAGGCCAGATACCGGGGAAGACATCTGGTCCCGACCAACCCACGAGGTGGGCTGTGCAAGGGGTGGGGGCAGGGGGAGTGCTCAGGTTTGTGAGGCTGCTGCCTGGGACCAGGTCCAATTGATGCCTGACTTTCACCAGTCACATTAGCAGCTCCTTTTCCTTTGAATAAAAGGCTTGAAGAAGGGGAGAGAGAAAAAAATACAACGAAGAAAACAGTAACAAAAGAGCTCACCATGATACCTCTTTGCACAGAAATATTAAGATGGAGAAATAGATCCCCCCCCCACCTTGAGAAACCATCAAGTTGTGAAGAATTTAAATCCAATAAAATGTTTAAAGTAAAATCCTTTTTAACAGAATACTACTTAAATGGCTATATTGGTTTTACAAAATGAAAGTTATTAAGAATATTTGGCTGATTTATATGAGCCCATTATGAATTTTTAATTAGTTTAAATATATATTATTTTTCCTTTATAGAAGTAACACATGATTATGCTAGAAAACTTGGAAAATACAAAAAAACAGCTAGAGGGAAAAAATAAAAATTAATTGCCCGAAGTTCCAACCATCTGGCGACAACAACTTATAACAAATGCATTCTTTGAGTATTTTTTTACAAAGTTGTAATCATATGATGTAAGTGTAAATTTTAACTTAAAAAATAACATATTCTTTCTGATGATAAAAGTAATACGTATTCATTGTAAAAAAAAAATTCTGTATAAATACAGAAAATAAAAATCACTCTAAAATCCACAATTAGCACATTCCTTTACAAAAAGGAAAATGAAGGATGACCATATCTGTGCCAGTTTCACTTTACAAAGCTCTCACAAATGTCTCTGATTTTAAATCTGCAAAGAAATCATAGTAGAAAGTTATAGTTCTAAGGTAAGCTTCTATAGTGATACTTCTAAGGTAAATTGATAACTTCTAAAGTGAATTCCCTCTCTTGTGGGAAATTATTCTGAAAACTTTTTAGTACACCACCTTTTCAACTTTCTTAAATCCACTGTCTACATGAGGCACCTAGAAGGAAATGAAGATTATATCCAACCCAATGCCAAGTCCTAGTGGTTTCTCTGGGCCATAATCTAAACTGATTATATAATCTGAACTGATTATAGCCCAGAGATGGGAAAGCTTTAGAACTAAAATTTCAAGACACAACGTTACTTGAATCATGGCTAAGCTTTTAGCAAATAATATCAGTTAGGCATCATTAAGAAGCTCTGACCTCAGCTATGCATTGTGTAATGACCTGGGGAGCTTTTAAAATCCCATATAGTTAGGCCCAGACCAGTGAAATCAGTATCTCTGGGGTCTGGTATCAGCTCATTTAAAAGCAGGTAATTCCAACGTACATTCAAGGTTGGGAACTCTAGGGAAAAAATACCGCACCCACACCCCCAACAGTGCTTAGAACGTATAGAATGTCTTTCACCTAAATGGTAAAACATCTGTCGTACACTTGTCCCACAGTGTAGATTAAAGATAACCAGAGACAAAATGTATTTTTTGTTTTCTAATTATATTCTTTTTCCTAATTTTTATTATAAATGTATTATATTTCAAACATATGTAGTCTGATTCTCTTATTGTGAAGCTTCAAGAAATATTTTTAAATTTTCAAAACTAAGTTAATTTTAATTCACTGATAGTTTGTATTATATCTGCTCTCCACATCATACATACATGAAAATTGCATATAAATTAAAAACTTCAAAGTAAAATACAGCTATAATAAGTGCAGGAGAACATTTGGAGAATATATGTGCAATTTGAGGATGGTGGCCTTTTTAAGCACAGTAATAAGGCCAGAAATATATGTGTGAATGTGACTGATTTACCTACACAACAAACCTCTCTATGCAAAACACCATAAATCAAGCTAAAAGACATATAAAAAGCAAGGGAAGAATATCTGTGATATATATAGCAGATGTACAGTTAATACCCTTAATATTTAAATATTGTTACAAATTAAAAAGGCAAACACCATCAATCCACATTAGAAAAATGTAGAGTCCAAAAATAAGCTATTCACAAAAAAACTTAAACAACCAAAATATATAAGCAGATGTTCAACCTCAGCAAGGAAAAAACAATTCAAATTGATATAATAAAGAAATATTTGGCCACTTATGGGACTGTAAGGAGACCTTGAATCTCTTGGTAGGGAAATAACTCCAAAATATACTTTATCCAGATTCATCAGTGGTTAACATTTTGCTGCACGTATGTCATTAATCTCTTGCTCTCTAGAAATATACACTGAAGAATAGGTTGCATACCTCGTAATACATCACGCCCCTCCTCTCCTCAGTATTACATATGCATCTTCCATTATCCTTTGTAAGGATTTTGTTTACTGCCATTGAGTTAAAAGATAATAATCTAGCTCACACTTATTAAATATATTAGTGGATATTAGAATCATAAAACTATTCCCCAAGAGAATTTCCTTGATCAGCATAACACTTATTAAACACCTGGAAAATGGACTGACATTGTTGTTTCCTTCTGAGATTTTGGCCTCTAAAACATGACCCAAGTGAAGAAACTTGTGGCCATACATCCTGAACTTTATTTGAATTCCAAGAGAGTACCAGAGGGCCAGTTTATCTGGGAACAGACCGCCATGCACGGACACACAGATGCACACGCATATTTAAAGAAGCTGGGATCCACCCCTTGAGCAATGCTTTGAAAACTAAAACCCTAGGTGTCCAATTTTACAAATGTGCAAATTGCTAAAGTGAAATAAGATTCTGCTAAGGGTAAAAGGATATCAGGATTGGCAGGGGTGCGTGGGGAGGGAGGTGAAGGAGTACTAAGGAAAGAAAATTCGATGAATGTTGAGTTTGTAAGTATTTCCCTGGGATAAGGAAACTACTCCATTTGTCCAGAAGAAAGAGAATCAGCTGCTGCGTTTGGACTCTGGCTATAGATATGGTGTGTTTGGACATATGGCAAAGATCATGTTTAAACAAATACCAAAAATGCCTGCCTAAGGTAGTCATAGTCCAATAATACATATGCACCGTTCAATTCTGTCTAGAGATGCATCTTAATTGCATTGATATCAGTTATTTATTTATTTATTTATTTATTTATTTTCACTGCGCCAGGTCTTAGTTACGGCACGCAGGGCTTCTTAGTTGCGGCATGCGTGTGGGATCTAGTTCCCCAACCAGGGATCGAAGCTGGGCCTGCTCGAGTCTCACCCCCTGGACCACCAGGAAAGTCCCATCAGAATCAATTTTGAATTTTCACTACTTCTCCTTAAATGTTAGTCTTTCCTTAAAAAGCTGAGGAACCTCATCTAATCACCTCTGTTCATTGAAGTTCTTTGGTGTTTTTTCTAATGCAGGTTGAATATGTGAAAAATGATGATAATCATAAGATCTGCCAAGCTGAAAAAATAGTTTCATAACAGATTTCTATCTATAATTCAGAGGTGGGGCTTTAGCTGGGTTTCTATTCCTACCTTCATTCTAATCTTTGATCTACTATCCTGTATTTCTTTTTTTTCTTTCTTCTTTCTATTTTTTTTTTTGCTTTCTTTAACTTTGAAACAATTTCAAATGCACAAAATGTTGCAAATGAACTGCAAAATGTCCTTTAACCACATTCACCAGTTGTTGACATTTTGCCACATTTGCATTACCAATCTCTTGTTCTCTGCAAACATATAGCGAAGTTTGGGTTACACACATCATAATACATCACACCTCTTCACTCTTTGATAGTGTATATACACCTCCTAAGAACACAAATATTGACTTTATTCTCTTATGTAACCTTAGTACAGCTATTAAATTCAAAGAATTTAATTTTCTTTAAGATTTATTTTATTATTTTATTTACTTCTGGCTGCATTGGGTCTTCCTTGCTGCACGTGGGCTTTCTCTAGTTGTGGAGAGCCGGGGCTACTCTTCGTTATGGTGCACAGGCTTCTCACTGCAGTAGCTTCTCTTGTTGTGGAGCATGGGCTCTAGGAATGCAGGCTTCAGTAGTTATGGCACGTGGGCTCAGTAGTTGTGGCTCACAGGCTCTAGAGAACAGGCTCAGCAGTTGTGGCGCACAGGCTTAGTTGCTCCTCGACATGTGGGATCTTCCTGGGGCAGGGACTGAACCCGTGTCCCCTGCACTGGCAGGCGGATTCTTAACAACTGCACCACCAGGGAAGCTCCAAAGAATTTAATATTAATATAATACTTTCACCTAATCAATCATCCTTATCCTAATTTCATCAATTATCTCAATAATGTCCTTTATACTTTTTTTTCCTCTTCAGAGTCCAGGATCCAGTCCAGGATAACATATTGCATTTAGTCATCATTTAGTCTTTGTTCTCCTTTAACCTGGAACAATTCTTACTCTATCTTTAATGACATATGTTTAAAGAATACAGGCCAGTTATTTTTGAGAATGTTTCTCAGTTTGGGTTTATCTGCTGTTATCTCATGATTAGATTCAGTCTATTGCATCCCCAGCCAGTGTACTATGTAAGCGATACTGTGTCCTTCTCAGGAGATGACATATAGAGGCAGGTTATGTCTGTTGTCTCCCATCAGTGATGTTCATTCTGCTAACCAGTCAAAGGATTGTTCTGCTCATCCACTGTACAGTAACCGTTTTTTCCCATTGCAGCAGTGAGCAACCTGTGGGGAGACATTTAGAGACCATGCAAATATCCTGATCCTCCTCAAATGTTTCCCTTGGATTTATCATTTATTGATAATTCTCACTCAAACCAATCTTTAATGATTACAAAATGATGATTCCTGATTTATCAGCCAGCTTTCTGCTATAAGGAAAGGCTTTCATTTCACATCTATCTACCTGTCTGTCTACCTATCTATATATCTACCTACTTACCTACTGTCTACTACATATTATTAGTAATGCCTCATAGATTTCTATTTTATTCAGTGGGTTATGAACTATTACTGTATTTTTATGTTTAAAATTTCCCAGACTGAGCCAGAAGGAGAACCTTCAAGCTGGATTTATTGCCCTATCATTTTTTTGAGCACTTTTATATTCTAGCACAAGAAAATGTTACCTTCCCTACCACAGTCTTAAAATCAGCTATTTCTCCAAGGAAAGTTGGGTTCCTCTTAGTGTGGCATGGTATTTAGAAGGCAAGATTTGGGTGCTAGGTGTGCTCAATACTATTGGAGTGTAATTTCTTCCAGCTATTCAAAAGGTAGAGCTAAGAGAGCAAAAACACACGTACATAGATAGATGATAGATAGGGATAGATAAATGATGATAGACAGATGATAGACAGATGATAGATAGATAGATAGATAGATAAATAGATGATAGATGGATAGATGATAGATAGATAATAGATAGATAGATAGATAGATAGATAGATAGATAGATAGATAGATAGATAGATGATAGATGATGGATAGATAAATAGATAGATAATAGATGATAGATAGATAGATGATGGATAGATAGATAGATAGATAGATAGAGATAGATGATGGATGGATAGATAGATGATACATAGATAGATGATAGATAAATGATGGATAGATAGATAATAGATGATAGATGATGGATAGATAGATAGATGATAGATGATAGATAGATAGATAGATAGATAGATAGATAGATAGATAGATGATAGATAGATGATGGATAGATAGATGATGGATAGATGATAGATTAGATAGATAGATAGATAGATGATAGATAGATGATAGATAGATAGATAGATAGATAGATAGATAGATAGATAGATAGATGGATGATGGATAGATGATAGATAGATGATGGATAGATAGATAGATAAATAGATCACAGATATAGATAGGAAATAGTTCCTACATTTAATTCTAAATTCCAATCCACCCCACAAGGTTTTTTCTTGCCTTTCCCTACCCCATATTTGTATCTTCCTGCACAGTAAAAATCCTGGTTTCCACGAATATCAATCCATTCAATCCATTCACTTATTTACTTCTTCCTACAACACATAAGAAATAATTTTAGAATTGCTACACCTATAATACTCCAAAAAACAAAAATTAAAAAAAAACTAAAAAAAAAATTAAAGAGTTCAAGATTCATTTGTGAGTTGATTTCTTCCCCTAAACTGAGTACATAGTAAAGGGTTGTATTCAAAAGATATTTGGGGGAAACTTCCACTTCTAGTAAGATCAGATAAACATACTTTTCTTCGTTGCTTCTGTTCAGTACAACTAAAAACCCTGGACCTTCTATACAAAACAAGCACAAGAAGGCTGAAAGGTGGAGAGAAGAAGGCAGAGCAGCCAGGGACCTCAAGACCTGAGCTACGATATGATGGTGAGTTCCCTGGGTTTTCTTTTTGCCTCCTGTATCCCACACTTGGAACTGAAGGAGCTGGCAATCCAGTAATTTCAATAGGCATAGATACACATGAAACAACAGAAGGTTGCCCTCTCTAGCCAAAGAACTAGAAATCGTAGCCTAGCAAGATGGAAATCATTTGGACAACAACTTCTCTACTCTAACCAAATATCACAGAAAAACCTGGGTCCCACCCCCACCACATTCCAGCAAAGGCCAAATGGGGACCCTAGACTTTCACCCTTGCTAGGCTGTAATGAGGTATCCCCACCCTTTCCCAATGACAACTGCATGTAAATCTACAATTATCTCAAAATAAAAAGTTTAATTAAAAACGAAAACAAATTATTTGGATTACTTCTTCCTTCTCCCCTTCAATGTGAATAGGTTATAAATTAGAAATAGTTGGGATTTGTTTGTTTTTGTTTACATTTAGTTTTATTTCCCCATACTTGATGTTTTCATCTTAATTTTTGAATATGTAGAACATTAATATGCTTCCACAAGGGAAAAAAAAAAACTACACAAAATGGCATACTCAGAGAAGTGTCCTCTTTCCCCTATTTTCTCCACCTTAATCTCCTCTTCCCTCTTGCCTTGCACCTCCACACCCCTATAGGCAATCTATTTCACTGCTTTCTGGTTTAACCTTCCTATGTTTCCTTTCGTAAGAATAAGCAGATATATATATGTATGTTTTGTTATTTCCCTTTCTTTCTAAGTATGTGTCTAGCTCCAGGAAAAAGAAAAAGAGTTTATTGGTATTTTTATTGGGATAATTTTTTTAAATGAAGTATAGTTGATTTACAACATTGTATTAGTTTCAGGTGTATAACAAAGCATACATATAGGTATATATTATATATTATACATACATATTCTTTTTCATATTCTTTTCCATTATGGTTTATTATAGGCTATTGAATATAATTCCCTGTGCTATACAGTAAGACCTTGTTATCTATTTTATATATAGTGGTTTGTATCTGCTAATCTTTACTGGGATAATATTAAATTTATAAATTAACTTTGAGAGAAATTATATTTTGATGATGTTGGAACATCCTAATCAAGATTAAGGATTGTCTTTCTCTTTGTTCAAATTTAGTTTTACATCTTTCAGGAGTGAGTTTTTTCCTCATATAGATTTTAAATATTCACGTTTCATTTATTTCTAAGTATTTTCAATTTCTTGCTATTTCTTTTTCAAAATATCTTCTACTAGTTATTATTTGCTTATATGAAAGTTATTAATTTTGGAGTGTTCATTTTATTAACCTTGCCACCTTGCTGATTCCTTTTATTGTTTGAGTTGTTTTTATCACTAATCCTTCAGGTTTTCTAGCATTACTATCGTGTCATCTGCAGAGTTAGTTTTCATTCTTTTTCTTTTCCAATTTTTATACCTTTGTTTTCTCTTGCCTAATTGAGTTGGTTAATACCTCCAGTAATGTGTTAAATAATAGTGCAGATAGTAGACATTCTTGCTTTGTTCTGATCTTGATGGGTGTGCCTCTGTTTTAGGTAAAATGTTGGCTTTACATATGAATGTGTGAATACATACATACATATGTATATACACATGTGTGTGTATACGTCAATATGTGTGTACATCTGCTCTAATCATATCAATGGTATTTGACATTTCCTAATCAATGATCTGTGATGTATGAATATTATATATGAAGAATTCACCAATTTTTATTTTCTTCAAAGTTTTTATGAGGAATGAGAGTTGAATTTCTTCAAAGGCTTTTCCAGAGCTATTAATGCATTAATATATGTGTTTATATTAATAGATTTTCTAACATTGAATCACCCTTGCATTTCTTTATAAACCCTTCTTGGTCATGATGTTTTCTTAATGTGGTGTTGAAGTCTGTTAACTGAAATTTTATTTTGAATTTTTTGCATCAATATTCACAAATGGTATTTATCTGGAATTTTCTTTTTTTAAAACCATATCATATTTAGATATTAGTGTTATACTCACTTTGTAAAAATAATCTGGAAGTTTTCCTTCATTTTCTATGAAGCAATTTAAGCAGCACTAAGACTATCTGGTCTCTTTTGCGGGATTCCTCTCTATTATCTGGGCCTAATGACTTTGGTGGGATAGTTTCTTAATAACTTCTTTTAATTCTGTTATAACTGCTCTGCTTGTTTCTATCAACAGTTGGGCCCATTTTGTTAACTGTATTGTCCTATGAAATAATACATTTCATCTAGGTTTTCTAATTTCTTCACATATAGTTATGCAAAGTAGTCTTTTATGGCTTTTTAAAATTTTCCGTGTAGCAATAGTTATTTCTCTCATTATTTCATGCTGTATATTTATGCTTTTTCCCTTTTTAAAATTAAATTTGTTAGTGGTTCATCTCTTTTGTTGATTTAAAAAACAGGATTTTGATTTAGTCTCCTGAATTTTCTATTTTCTGCCTCATTAATGTCTAATTCTACCCTCATTATCTACTTCCTTGAGGTTTCTTTTTGTTTACTTTCTTGTTTTTCTAGGTTTTTTTTTCATTTAGAAATTTACTTCACTTATTTCTCTTTTTATTCACTTTCATTCTTGTGTACTTGCCACTATGAATTTTCTGCTGATGGCTACTTTAAAAGTATCTAATTTTTATTTATATATTTTAAAATTATCACTATTTTTCAGAAATTCTGAAATTTATGCTTAGATTTTAGCTTCCACAGAAGCATTAATTAATGAAAGATATTTTAAAATTTTCTTAGAGGGAGGTTCTATTTGGTGGATTGAAGATGGCCATACATTTTTTACATACTTCCACTGAGAGGTGGGGTCTGTTTACCTTCCCCCTTGATTCTGGGCTGGACTGTGACTACTTAGATCAACAGAATATGTTGCTCTGGATGTATCTTATGAGGACTGTCAGTTTCTGCTTTGGTCTCTTGAATCCCTGTAGGAGACCCTGTGTCAGACCACATAGGAAACTGACAATTCAGCTAGAGAGACCATGTGCAGAGCACCGAAACTACAGAAAAGGGGAGGCAATGCAGCTAAACCCAGCCTTCCATGTCCCAGTTCCCACCAAGGCACTGGACATGTGGGTAGAGAAGCCATCTTGCAAGCGTATCCTCCAACCAAGCCATCCCAGCTGACACCATAGGATCAGAAGTGAACCACCCAGTAGAGCTCTTTCCAAATTCCTCACACACAAAATCATGTGCAATATATAATGCTGTAAGCCACGACATTTCAAGCCACTAAGTTTAAACCTCTTAGGAAAAAGAGAAAATAGCTTTTTATCTCTAATAGCCTTAAAAGGCAGCATAACCGTATAGAAAATTTTTGGCTTGCATTTTCTTTCCCTGAATTTTCTCAAAATGCAGCTCTGCTGTACCTTGTTTTGTATGTGGCTTTTTAGAAGTCTGATGGCAGCCTAATTTCCTTAACCTTAGAACTAATTTGATCTTTGTGCCTGGAGGCCCTGAGGATGTTTTTCTTTGTTGTTAAGAGTAATAGTTTTAATCTCTCTGTATTTGGTGGCTTGCTTGCTTTTTTTTTTTTTTAATTTCCCTTAGTTTTTAAGGAAGGCACACATTTTGTTTTTGTTTTAAAGGGTCTTTTAAAATGCCCTTCAATCCTTTTTTTTTTCCTACTTAGCATTTTACTATCTGGTCTATTATTCTTAAGTGGTATCCTTTGACTCCCACATATTACTTATATAGCAAGCAATTATCGTCTCTGCTCTGTTTCTCTCTTCCTTCTCCTCTCATTTTTTAGTTGCATTCTTTCCACTCTGTCAGTACGTACAATGCTCACCTACTATCCTTCCACCCATACACCCACTCTTGTTTTAGTCTTTGTTCTACAATTTGTACTAAATGATCAGCGTCAGTGTATTTGCCTTAATTTCCCCCTTCTTGCTTCTTTCCTTTCTTTTACTGCCGTATCTTTGAAGGGTACCACACTTTTCTGACTCCTTCTCCCCTAGAAGCAATGCTTTTCCAAAGCTTCCAATTCTGATCCCGCTCACTTTCAAGCCCCTTCCCTGTAGCTCATGCCATGAACTACCAAGTCCCAGACCTGAGGTCAGTATATTTGCACTTGTTTATCTTTCATTTTTGGGTGTGATTTTTGTCTTGGCTTCACATCTATTGTCAGGTTTCCTCTTTCTTTCTTAAGCCTTCCTTCTCTTACTCTCCATACTCCCAAGCTTGCAGCAATGGCAAGACATCTGTTGGAATTTGATGTTTATTTCTTTTACAAGCAATGTGAGGTTCATGGTATTCTCTATCTCCTACTAAACGCTAAAAATGTGGTCATGTGCGGTTTTTTTGAATTTTTTGTTAAACTTATAGGTTCTTTTGGGAGGGACGAATGCATGAAGATAATAGGATTCAGGTGGCTACCATTATCCTCCAGACTTGCTATCTTGCTTTCTGAGATGTTTTCTCTCAAAATTCTTCTGTACTCCTACCCTTCTTTCTTTGCTCCTAGGAATCACAGAGAATGTGATAAGGAATTCAGCATCAATAGAAATGCATGTAATTAGAATACTTCAAGAATTTAACTCCTTACTCCTGTCACAATGTTAAACACTTGGGAAATTCCTTAAGATAAAAACAACTAGTAGACTTAATAAATGGTGTATTAAAATAATGGCAATGATAGGAAAATTGCTGCTTTTCTGTAAGAACTTAACTGTGTATATAAATTACATCAAAATAATACATAAAAAACACTGGGGTTTTTTTCCTTGAATAGTTAAGGAATGAGTCATCAGTGTTATACCCTATAGCAAGGAGAAGAAAAATTACAATGACTCTCTCATTCAACCACTTAGTTGAAATTAATTGTATAAAGAGAGGACAACACAAACTTACCCAATAGTTTATAGCCTAATTTTTCCACTATTTCAACAAATCAAGACTCAGATGTTTACATACAAAATCAATTTTATTATAAATAAACAAAAAGAGGCTACTTAATACAAATATTAGCATTCCCTTTCCACTGAAACCAAAGGATACAATTTTATTAATTTTCATTTCTTTCTGCTACAGTCCAAATGACTGAACTTTTAGTCTGCAACATCCTTCGGTGTGTCTTTGCATCATTCCTGACTTCTGGAATATCCATGAATGTCCTAATATTATGAAATATAGCTTACTCTACAGTTTTTTAACTCTGGTTATTGGCAAAAAAGAAGTTGCTTGCTTTTAATGTGGAGCCATTCTGCTTCTTTGTAATCACAATATTGCTTCTACATCCACTGCAGAGAACAGTGTTTCTCAAAGTCATTATACCACCTGCATCATTCCCTTGGGGTGAGTGTCAGATTGCGGTTTCCAAGGCCCCAGGCTGCTGAATTCGAATTTCTACCTGTAGAACCCAGTAGCCTCCATTTTAACAACCTAAGCAGATGCTCCTAAGCACAGTCCTCCAGGGCAAAAGTTAGTGCCTTGTGCTGCACTAAGCTAGTCTGGTCTCCCCACAGTCGGTGCTCCAGGTCCTTAATCCTTTCAGGCACGATTAAGTTTCCAGATGCTTGGTGATCTTAGTTGCCTTCCTATGGATGTCCATAGCTGTTATCAATGTTCATAACTGTTTAAATTTGGCACCCAAAATTAAACCTGATCCTGTAGAAATGGTCTATTAATTCAGAGTATAGTGGAACTCTTTTCTTCCTTAATCTAACTATTACTTATATTAAAGTATCTTAACACTAGCATTTTTAGCAATTACTATACATAACTCTATTGGTTCATAGAATGCTTGTAACCAACTAAAGTCACAGATTTTTTTTTTACTTGAGCACCCATATTTATGCTAATCCAAACACAAAATTTTACATTTATCCCTGTTAGCTTTAATATGCCATCTTATTAAGATAATTTTCAAGATTTGCTTTCTTCACCTATTATATAAATGTGTTCACTGATGGCTTCATACAGTATGAAATAGTCTCTAATAGAAAGCCATAGGTCTCGGTCCTTTACCCTATTCTATTTGAGATTTTTATAATTGACTTGGGTGAAGATAAGGTGTGTACCTCTGGGGTACTCTGTGCCAAGATGTTCAAAGGCACAGAAATGCCAATTTTTCCTAAAGAAATGAGAGAGGGAGAATTAGTTTATATTTTTAAAAATTATGCCATAGAATGCAAATTCACATGGTTTTTAATTAGGACAGAATAATTCACAGAAATATCTCTTCTGCCAGCCACTTAGGACAATTGCCCTGGTCTCTCCAGACACAGTTTTACTTTCCCCTTCCATTAGGAATATTCCAAGGAAAAGTGTGAGAAGCACCAAAATAAGATACCCTGTTTATGTTCATGTCCTCTGCAGAATCAAGAAGTCTACATTCATCCAGTCATTTATAAAAATGCTGAATTGAATAGGGTAAGGGCATTCTACTAGAGAATTGTTCATAATATATAAAGCCATTTCTAGACATTCTTGAGGGGAGGCAACCCGTAGTACTCCAACAAGTCAAAGCAAACACCAGAACCTAGCTGCTATTTGATTTTCAAGTAGTCCTTTGATCTATCAGCCTAGTAACCTTATAAAAAGGAAATCATATTAGTTTATCAAAACTTTTCCTAGGTTGACATTTGTTGGCTCCTAGTGACCATAACATTCATTTCTGCCGCTCAGAAACAAGCCTTTTAATGACCTGTTGTCAAATCTGCAAACATGAATCAAGTTGTCTGTAATTTCCAAAATCCACTCTAGTCCCCTCTTTAAAAATAAAAATGAAGGTTACCCACCTGTGGTCTTGCAGTATCTCTCCTATTTGTCATGACTTTCCAAAGACTACCAAATAGTACCTCTGAGATTATGGTGAAAATTCTGTTACCACCCTGGTACATAATTTATCTGGCCTCATTTTAAATATCTTGGAGTTAGTTTACTAATCCTTTATCTATCTTGGGCTGAAATTCCCACTTCTCATAATTTATTCTCCATATTCAGTTTAAAAACCCATCTAGAAAAGGGAAGGAAAGAGGGAAGGAAAGGGAAGGGAAAGAGGGAAGGAAAAATAGGAGTTCAATTATTCTGCTACTTCTCTGATATACCTTCTGTTATCATTTTTAAGCAGTAGATGTATTATTTCCTTGTTATTTTTGACTGAAAAAAAAAAGCCTTATAGTTCCTTCTAGTCAACTTTACCATTTTTTTTTGTCCTCAATTATTTGGGGCCTTAATTTATGACACTTTTATAATAGATTTGCTAATTTCTACACTCATTCTTGACTACTCTTCCTTCTTTATATCTTTTATACACATTATATGAAATTTGAGATTACTAAGCAGCCATTCAACTTTCCTAAGCTTTCTCCCACTTTATTAGAATTATTTCATAATTACTTAGCGGAAGTGTGTGTGTGTGTGTGTGTGTGTGTGTGTGTGTTTAAATCTTTCCTTGTTAGCCATAATCCATTTTTGAGACTCAAGTCCCTGGGTCAAAACCTTTTTCTTTGAAATTTTTGCAAAAGTTTCCCAACGCACCTGTCTGACTCTATTCAGGGTTTGCTTTTCTTGCCATTATAAACTATTTGCTTGGAGTTCTCAACATTTTTCATGTCATAGCACACCGCTGATGATAGCCTCACATGTGTCACACCCTCACCATGTATTATGAGTTTTACAACCTCAAATATATTTTGTCTGAAAGTAAACTATTGTAATCATATTTAATTACGACATATATTGCTATATATCATTTATGATTGCTCTTCACAATGGTGACATTGACAAACAGGCTGTAGCTTATGTGCTTACGCGGAATTCCACGCTGCTTGCTATAACATCAACCTTTCTCTCCCACTCAAGGAAGCATAATTGTAAGAACATCAGAGCAATGATATCATCAGGATAACTTTGACTATGTTCAAACATATGTATTTTTAGAAAGTAGATGATTTACAATTTAATTTCTTTTATTATGAGTAACAAATTATTTGCAACTCACCTCATGTGCCAAGTCCAAGTTGAGGATGACAAAGGGGCTTTCTCCTGCCGTTCCTATCCCCTCCACACCACCAATTAGTTTTTCCTCGCCAGGCAAAATTAAGTCCAGGCTTCACTTGATTTTAGTTATGAGAGCAGTCGGTAATTTATCTCATCAGGATGGTCCAAGTCTCCTTTTGTGACAAATAACCTGCCTTTGTACAATTTGGGTGTCTTTTGGCTCAGTAGTTTATAACATTCTCCCACAGTTACGTTATTTCTAATGTGGTAGTATTTTGGCTGTCTGTTTATATGAGCCTTTCAAATATGGCAGTGAAATTCCAGGATGTCTTTAGAGTAAAGAAATGCACGTTTTTGCAATCATTAAATTTAAAACAAATTATCTAACATACGTTGAAGTTAAACACAAAACTGTCTTTAATAGGTATTTTTAAAAAATCCTAACAATGAAAATAATGAGTTAAAAACTGTTAGATCATTAGACAATGCACATAGCGATGAAAGCACCAAGGACAAAGAGGCAGGAAAGGAAAGGAAAGAAGACAAGAAGGGGAAGTTCGGGAATTTTGAACAGGCCATCCATCCACGCTGGTCTTCTTCTAATATGCAGATTATGGCTAAACTAGAATTCTCTTTTTCTTGTTAATTAAAAGCCATTTAGAATGAGCAGTTTTTCATTCTCCAGCTGCTTGTATTATAATTTCCACAATGTGTTACATTAAAGCCAATTTGTTTCTTATATAAAATACAGAACTTGCTTCTTAGCATATTTCAGGACTCCTGACATACCTTTATAAATCTGTTACATATTCCAAAATCTTTAACGTAAAGGGAATATAATCTTTAGTAAATATGGTGAAAAAACATCTTTAAAAAAATTAAATTTTATTTTTGAAGCCTCTTTTCTATCTAATCATGTGACCCACTCCAATTCAACTTCCCTGATGTTTTTAACCTGGAGTTTGACTAAATAAATCCACTGAATTTGCTCTTTCAAAATCCTAAAACATCCTTTTGGGATCTAAAAGGCTTTCAAAGTTCTTCCCTTTATCCACGTAATCAAAATAAAACATGGCAAAAGACAAAAGCTTCAGCCGTGGTCCTTTGGCTACCAGAATATCTTCTGACAAAGCAGAAGGAAAAAAAAAGAAGTGAAGGAAGTAAGGGGAGCGAAGAAGAGAAGAAAAGAGGGAAGGGCAAAAGAAGAGTAAATAAAAAAATACTAAAGAGATTGTTTTAAAATGAGCACATGTTTAAGAAAGACCCCATACAGTCTGCTGGCAGATGTATTAGAATACAACGGTTACTGTCTTTCCAAAATGGCCGTACTGTTTACCATGATCCTCTTTTTAAACTTATTTTTGCTCATACCTATATTTCTAAGGAAATATTTTTCCTTCCTCGCAATACGAATACCACTATACTGTACTGTAACGCATAATGGTACCAAGAGCTAGAACCCTCCCTGTCCACTGGGTTACATTTAACCTTAGTGAACGCAAAATTCTGTACTATTCCACTCTCACCTACCAGGCAACGGCAGCACATGGTGTCCACTGGGTTACATTTAACCTTAGTGAACCCAAAATTCTGTACTATTCCACCCTCTCCTACTAGGCAACAGCAGCAAATGGACACAGCAAATGCCATAAAGCACTTTGAACAAGAGTGAACATCAAGGCTTAGCTGGTTATACTAATCTCTCTTCACTGCCCAAAAAACTATCTTTTTAAAATTCAGTGTTTACTTTTTGTGACTATTTTCACAGGAATTTATTTTTAAGAACTAAAACATTCTCCTAAAATATACTATTAACTTCCTTAGCACTACCCTAAAAATTATTTCTATGGACATTTTCTCCACAACAAAAATCAAAATTATTTGTCTTTTCAGTTCAGAAGTCTCATGATTTTTTAAAACACACTTAAAAATACTCCATTTGTGATTTTCACGAAGGATATGAAAGTGTCCAAAAGTCATCCAAACAGAAGGTCAACTATACCCTTAGACCCTTAATTTTGTGAAAGAAATTTTGTGGAGTTCACATGTGCCTGAGCTGTAGAACCTTAGCAATAATACCGTGCTCTAGAACCCTCACTTTTAAAAGTCATGCGATTCCACACTTGACCTAGAGCAAAGCAGCAATTTTTCTGAATCATCTCTGGGCCTTCGCGTCCAGAGTTCCCCTACGCTTTGCGACCTGGGGGACAGCGTCTCAAATTGGATATACGTCTCTTTTGCCAAATCATCTTCCCAGAGGGAGTCTGACTTACACTGAAGTTTGCAAACTTTGTACAACAGGAAAAAAATCAACGGTAAGACAACGACACAGGCAGCGCCACTCACCACCATAAGGAAAGACCCTTGAGAATCACCTTCCTCTTCCACTCTGTCAGTAGAAAAGGTGATACATTGGTCTTTCAGGGGAGGCATTCCTTTTGGACAGACACATGCTATATACTGCCCACCAGGCAACAAGCCGTTTATGGTGACCTGGTTCTTGCTGGAGTCTGCATTAAGCAGCAGCAGGTCCTTCTCACCATACTTGGAATACAACACGCTCACTTCCGAGTTCTGCGTGGTGTTCACGGTGTTCCACGTCAAAATCACGCTTTCTTTGGTTTCGCTGACTACCTGGAGATTTTCTATCGTGGCATTCGTTTCCATCGGCAGGGCTCGATCCAACAATGCCAGCTCCTCTCTTTTACTTGCACTAGCGGGGGGAAGCTTACGGCCACCCATCTGCACCTTGACATTTTTTTTCCCGTCTGGGTGGAGTGACTGCCGGCTGGCCATGGTGGTGCTTGTGGATATTCTAGTGCTTGGAGGTGTGGCTGAAGAAACGGTGGAGAAGAAAGGAGATAAGGAGAAGGAAGCAGTGGAGGGAGGAGACGAAGTAGAAATAGGAAGAAAAGTGGAAGAAGCCGGGAAGGAAGAAGAGGAGGAATAAGGCCAGGGAGACAACGATGAAGCAGGTAGAGATGCAGACCTTCTAGATCCCAGCTGGCCCGCTTGCTCAGCGTGATCCCCAGTTCCTCTTTCAGAAGTGTCTGATGACACGGTGGTCGCGGCAACACCAACCACTGTCACAGTAACCACAGCTTCTGACATCCCAGCCAAATTTTTGGCCTTACATTTGTAATCCCCAGCATCCGCGTAAGAAATGCCCGTCAAGCTTATTATGGACCACCTGGCTCCCTCCCCTGGAGATTCCTGAATTACTGGAAGAAAGAAAAATGCATATTCTGTGAGATAAAAGAAAGAAGAAGACTCACACCACATGCCAACAGAAAAGGCAACGATTTCTGATTCTACACGCATCCCTCTCACAGAAGTCAAGAGGGAAATGGCACACTGCAGGTCTCTGAGGGCGGGTGATGCTTCTGTAAATGGTCATATTGCAAGTCTAGGACGTGCTGGGTGTCATGAAGTTTGTATGGCAAATAGTATTTTAAAAAGACACGGGGCTGAGAATTAAGAAACTTTGGTCCTAGTAAACTTTTGTCTACTAAGTGGTATGTGATTTTGGACAAGTCAATTAGTGTCTTTAGGCACTGTTTCCACATTTTTAAAATAAGGGGATAAGACAAAGGGATTTCAAATATCTCTTCCAATTTTAACCCACTGTAATTCCGTAAAATGTTTATCAAAGGAACTTACTTAAATATTTCTCAAGATTTTTTTCATTGTAATAAAATGCTAACTATCCACACAGTCAGAAGGTACAGTGGATCATTTTCTAGCCTGGAGGAGTCATATTTTCTATTCTTATCTTTCATGGTATATTTAATTTAGATAAAGTAGTAAACAATGAGGCTTTTATTTATGAAATAATATACAATTTTTGCAAAATTGGAATTTTACTTTCCTAAACACTAAAATCTGAATACATTTCCTTTCTGTCTTGGTTTCTGAAGCTTTATGAAGAATAATAATACACACTGAGTGGTATCTCAGTAGCCCAAAATTTAACTCACTACCTTAAACTGTGGGCTTAGGCCTTGACTTTTCAAAAATTCCATCAGGTTTCATTATTTCAACCTGAATTTAAATTTAATTTGGAAGAGTTTAAAAAATATATCCCTTTAACCATCAGAATATCACTATTGAAACTAAAGCCAAAATATTGATTTAGTCATAGTAAGATATAAAAAGCCATGTAATCAATATTTTTAAAAACTACACCTTTTGCCTCATAATAAAGTTTCTATGTAATTTATTATTTGAATAATCATTCAAAAATAAGAAACTTATATGAAGTTCCCCTGAAGGAAATTGTGATGGTTACACATTTAAAGTGAGCAGTATCCAAGATGATGGAGGAAGGATACAAAGGCTTTATCTGCAACCATCCATCCATTGTATCCTGTTGTTTTCCACCCAAGAAAAAAATCAGATTGTCTAACTTCATCCATGTAGTTAATCAGACAAACTGAGGACAATATTAATCAATAAAGTATACCTTTCAAATTTCTTCCATTCAACAATCTTAGTGTATTTTATTAGAAATAACCAGCCAATGTCAAATTATACAAAAACACCAGATTAAGTTCAGTCATTTGTAAACTCTTTGTTTCAAAGGCCTGAATTAAGAAGATACCTGTATAATTAACTGGTGAGCTGTCTGGTCTGGTCCACGTGAGCTGTGGGGTGGGGTAGCCAGTGGCATCACACCGCAGCAGAACATTACTGCCCACAGCAGACGTGATCTGGGTGGCCGAGGTCATCACTGATGGCTTCAGACACTGCTTCAACTCGGCCCGCTGAAACAAAATCCCTGTGAGGCGTTCCGGTTCACTACAAACCATCAGTGGATCAAGAAGTACTACTGCAGGGTCAGCGACTTTTGACAATGCCATTATTTTGGAAATGTGACAGTCACAGAACCATGGGTTGTCCTGCAGACCTAGACCAGAAGAGAGGGAAAGGTTGATAAAGTTTTTCTTGATGACTTCCGTTTGCATCACAGCCTCGTGGGACAGCATTTCTGCACTGTGGCCCTAAGAACAATAAGAGCTTTGAGGGATCAGAGTCACCTCTCTGTCAGTTCTGCCCTGTACTCCAGCCACCTAAATCAATATATCCTGTCAGTTCAGATCATTCATGATCGTAGCTAACAGTTATGGAACATTTACTCTGTACCAGGCTCTGTTGTAAGCACTTACCTGTATTAACTGATTTAATCCCAACAATTTTGTGAAAAGAGTATTATTTCCCCCATTTTAAAGATGAAGAAGCTGAGACACAGAGAAACCAAATAACTTGACCAAGGTCATTTAGCTAATCAGTGTCAGAATCAAGATTTGAATCCAAATACCATAGAATGTCATAAATATAGTGAGAGATTTCTAAGGCGTCATCAAAGTATTTATATTGTTATAAGTATTATTAGGGTGCTGATAATACTTATTATATTATATTACATTATATTAGTATTAGTATTATATTATTATATTATATATTATATAAGTATTATTAGGGTGCTCAGGGAGGTGAAGGGATCTGCCCAAGGTCACACAACTGGATGCAGTCAGGATTTGAACCTTGGTATCCTGATTTTAAAGCTCTCTTTTCTCTACAGCTGTGTATATGTCTTATGCTGACCTCAGGAAGCTTGTATGATTCTTCCAATTTCATACCAGAAGACATTAAGGCACAAAGAAAGTACTGCCTTGATTCTGTAAGTAGCTTAGAGTCCTAAGTCCCAGGCATTTGAGCCTCCTAGTCTAATACTTCTTCCACCATAACCCATTTCTTTTCACCTAAAAACATCTAGAGCATGGGTGGCAGCTGTAAGTGCTGTCATCTACAAATAACAAGTGTTAAAGCAGCAATGTCTGGAGCATAAACATCTATAAAGGGAAAGACCAACGGCTATAAAATTAACAGTTTCCTTTATGCTTTGAAACTATTATAAAAATGTGTTAATGGTGAAACAAAATTCTTTTAAAAATTAATCCAATTGATGATATCTAAAAGTTATGTAAACCAGGAGTAAATATTTTTAAATCCCTCAAAAATAAAATATTTATTCAAGCTATGAAATATCTGAGGTCAAGGGTGCAACTTTTAAAGCCTGAATAATAATAGTAATCTGAGGGCTGAACACATTCAAGTGTTTTTTTCTTCTGGGGACAAAGGTACAAGAACTCTCTGAAGTTAAACTATTACTTGTACTGCATTCCTTCAAGGCAAAGCAGCAACCAGAATCAGCAATTTGCATTAATTAACTTATTTTATATAACTATTCTTGGATAGGGGCAAATGAACTTTGTCTTGTCGCTTTTCTAAAAGGGTAATAATGTTTTTCATGCATCACAGTAGTTGGATGTGCTATTCTCTATGAAAAGTCAGCAATAAATTCTAGTACAAAAGTTATTCTGCAGACTATAAGCTCTTGAAGGCAAAAACCATGCCTTAGTCAGCTTTGTGGAGGCACTTATACTTAACAATTCAAAAGAGAAAGTAAAGTCTTTTCAACAAATGGTGCTAGAACTACTGGACATCCACTCAGGAACAAATAAACCTCAACCCCTACCTCACACTATATCAAAAAATATTTTGAGCTGGGTCACAGTCATAAGCATAAAAGTTAAGAATATAAAGCTAAAAACTGAATATAAAAGTTAAAACTATAAAGAAAGAATATCTCTATGACCTATAGGTAGGCAAATATTTCTTAGATGGGATACAGAAATTACTATAAAAGGAAAAACTGATAAATCGGATATCACCAAAATTTTAAACTTTCTTACCAAAGGCACCAAGAATAAAATGAATAGACATGTCACAGACTTGAGAAAATATTCATAATGCATGTAGCTGATTAAAGACTTATATTCAATAATAAAAAGACAAACAACTTTAAAAAAGAAATATACCAATGGGCAATAAGCAAATGTAAACTGTCAATACCATTACACATCAGGGAAATGCAAATTAAAATGACAATGTGATACCACTTCCTGATGTATCTACCCACAAGAATAACTGAAATGAGAAAGAATGACAACATCAAGTATTGGTGAGGATATGGAGCAAGCACGTTGTGCTAGAGGGAGTGTAAAACAGTACAACCTCTTTGGAAAACTGGCAGTTTCTCAGAGATTTACATATATAGCCATCCTATGACCTAACAACTTCAATCCTAGGAATTTATCCAAGAGAAATGAGAACATATGCTACAAAAAGCTTTGCACAAAAATGTTAATAACAGCTTAATTCATAATAGCTAAAAACTGGAAACAGTTCATGTGCCCAACAACAGGAGAAAAGATGAACAATTGGTACAATCATACAACTGAATATAACTCAGCAATAATTAACTACCAGCACATGCAACAACATGGGTGAATCTCAAAAACGTAATGCTGAGTGAAAGAAGCCAAGCACAAGAGTGCTTCTTAAATGATTCCATTTACATGAAATTCTAGGACAGGCAAAAATTAACCTATAGTAATAGAAGTAAAAATAGTAGTTCCCGGGGTGGAGAGATTGACTGAGAAGGGGCACAGAGGAACTTTCTGGGGTGATGAAAATATTCTGTATCTTGATAAGGGTGTGCATTTTGTTCAGGTATATGTTTATCATCATTTGCCAAATTGTATACTTAAAATCCACTGTACGCAAATGATACTTCAATTCCTCAATTTAAAAAAAGTTAAAGGAGTTCCCTGGTGGACTAGTGGTTAGAATTCCAGGCTTTCACTGCCATGGCCTGGATTCAATCCCTGGTCAGGTAATTGAGATCCCGTAAGCTGTGTGGCATGGCCAAAAAATAAAATTACATAAAATTTTTTTTTAAAGTTTAAATAGTAAAAGAGTGATGTCTCTAGAGATAAATTGTGAAGTTGATGCTTGACTCTGCCTCTTTACCAGCTGGAAAAAGAAGGTGATGACAATTATAGACCCACCTCATTGGGTTGTCCTAAAGGCTGAGATACTGTCAGGCAGTCCTCAGAAGAGTGTTTGGCAAGGAGTAATCCTTAACTGTGTGGGTTTGTTTTCTCCATGCCTAGGAAAGAGCGGCACACCAATAGGGACTGAAAAGCATTTGTCAAACTAAATCAATGCCATTTTACAGAATTCTGTGGGAATACTCAGAGCCACTACTGCCCTTCTGACAAACTCCATTCTGAATAGAAGAGCATTTTACAATGGAGCTAATTTGGGTAGCAATAAAAAGGACCCAAAAAAGAATTTTATACTCTCTCCTACTGCAGGTTTTTTCCTCCAAGATAAACAGTATAGGCCTTGCAGAGTTTGCCTGTGTAAATATTTCCTTATTATTGAAAAAGAGGCCATGGAAATTTACCTGTATTGCAAATCAACAATCTAGTTTCATAGTTAATTTAACTGTTCACTTGCAGGACACTAGTTTACATTTTTACAGATACATTAAAGGACAATTGTATTAGGTTGATATTTTTATTCACACAGAAGAGAGAGGAAGTAATTGAAAAGCCTCTCCCTAAATTCTTTTTAATTAAATAAATATGTGATTTAAAGAGATCAGCAGAATAATATACGAGGGTGAGTCAAAAATTATCCACACTCTGGCTGTAGAATTTATTTTAATTAACTTTTAGAAAAGACAAATACATCATTTTTCAACATAATCTCCTTGTTTTTCAATTCACTTTGTCCATCTGTCAACAAACTTTTGTATTCCCTCATTAAAAAACATTTTAGGCTGAGCTGCAAGCCACAAATATACTGCTGTCTTCACTTGTTCATCAGAAGTGAGTCTTCATCCTCCTAGGGCTGCTTTCAGGGGACCAAACAGGAGAAAGTCCAGTGGAGCATGATCAGGACTATAGGAAGGATGCTTTAACACCTCAAAACAAAGTTTTTTGCAGTGTCAACAGTGTGGGCAGAAGTGTGTGGACCTGCACACCTTCAGACCACAAAAAACAAATCACTGCACATTGCTCTTCTTTCGTGCAAATCACAAGTGGGGCATCCATTTTTGCTTGCACTGCAGTTATAGATGAACTGATGTAACACATTCACAGCAGTGACTGGGAAGATGGTAGCCTTGAACTGAAAGCACTGATAAGACAGTGCAGCCAACAGAAGCTTTAATATAACCAGAGTGCAGACAATTTTTGACTCACCCTTGTATATGAGGAAAATAATTCTGGTATTATTACATACCTTGTGCTATAAAGGAGTGGGGAAGAGCATGGGTTCTAGAACCAAATGGCTTGTATTCAAATCCCAGCTCCATCACTATGTGATAATTGAATTTGGGCAAGTGTTTCAACTTGTGCCTCATTTCTTTATAAAATGGGGATGAAAAGGTATTTACCATGGAGTTAATGTGAGACTAGAAGGAAGTTATACCCATAAACTTCTTGGCCATGAGTAAGCATTCCACCATATTAGCTATTACTATTATTATTACAAATAGAGTCTGTTAACAAAAGTAAACATAGGGCAATAAAAATGAAATGGAAACAGAATGTATCCCACTGTAGTAGTACAAAGGCAAATTCTACAAGGCACCTGGTAAGACATAATTGCAACAGTTAAACACTAGAGTTCTAGAAAATCTAGAGCTGGTTCTCATTACCACATTTTAATGATGAAATTGGAAGACTCAAATATAGTTAAAATAACAAAAAAGCCAAACTAGGAAAGTCTTTCTTTATAAGAGACTCACATCTCAGTCACAGCTGCTATAGGTTGTTGTTGATCTAAAATCATAGCCTCAGAGACTGTCCACCTTAGGTTCTAAAAAACTGTCACATACACTTAACATTTCATTACATTCCTGTTAGCAAGATGGAGTAAATCCTGTCATCTCGATTTTCCAGATGTGAAAACTGAGTTTTCTGTGTGTGATTCACACACATGAACTAGTCTTCTTTTGAGAGTGTAGCACTTCTTTCCCCTTTTTGTCACATATCAGTCATGACTTCGCTAAGGTCAGCTACCACACATGGCTGGACATGTTTCAAAATATCTTTTGTTATTTATTATCATGATTATTATCATGATTATAAAAGTAATGCACGATCATTGCAGAACATTTTGAAAATTAGAAAAGCAAAAAGCTATCAAAGAGAACAGTTAACCAATTAGTGTAACTCTTCAGTCTTTTTCTTTGCAAATTTTAAAATAGTTATGATCATGCTTTATATACAATTACATAAATTTAATGTTACACTAAAAGTATTTTCACATTAGTTTTTAAAGAATCTGAACCCTTCCTCAACAAAATATTAGCAAACCAAATCCAACAGTATATTAAAAGGATCATACACCATAATCAAGTGGGATTTATTCCAGGGATGCAAGGATGGTTCAATATCCACAAATTAATCAATGTAATAAATACATCACATTAACAAAATGAAGGATAAAAGTTACATGATCATCTCAACAGATGCAGAAAAAGCTTTCAACAAAATTCAACATCCATTTATGATAAAAACTCTCAACAAAATGGGTATAGAGGGAAGGTACTCAATATATGAATGCCATATATGACAAACCCACAGTTAACATCATACTCAAGGATGAAAAGCTGAAAGCTTTCCCTCTAAGATCATGAACAAGACAAGATGCTCAGTCTCACCACTTTCATTCAATACCGTATTGGAAGTCCTAGCCACAGCAATTAGGCAAAAAATAAATAAATAAATAAATAAATAAATAACATTCAAATCTAAAAAGGAAGAAGTAAAACTGTCACTATTTGCAGAGGACATGATACTATATATAGAAAACTCTAAAGAACCACCCAAAAAAAAGAACTAATAAATGAATTCAATATAGTCACATGATACTAAATCAATACACAGAAATCTAATACACTAATAACAAACTATCAGAAAGAAAAATTAAGAAAACAATCCTATTTACAATTGTATCAAAAAGAATAAAATACCTAAAAATAAATTTAACTGAGAAGGTGAAAGACCTGTACACTGAAAACTATAATAAGACACTAATGAAAGAAAGTGAGGATTACACAAATAAATGGAAAGATACCCTGTGTTCATGAATTAGAAGAATTAATACTGTTAAAATGTCTATACTACCCAAAGCAATCTATAGATTCAATGCAATCCAATCAAAACTCCAATGGCATAGTTTACAGAACTTCAACAAATAATTCTAAAATTTGTATAGAACAGCAGAAGATCCCAAATACCCAAAATAATCTTGAGAAAGAACAAAGCTGGAGGTATTATGGTCCCTGATTTCAAACTATACTACAAAGCTACAGTAATCAAAAGAGTATGGTACTGGCACAAAAACAGCCACACAGATCAATGGAACAGAAATGAGAGCCCAAAAATAAACCACACACATGTGGGCAATTAATTTACAACAAGGGAGTAAAGAACATACAAAAGAGAAAGGACAGTGTCTTCAATAAATGGAGTTGGGTAAACTGGGCAGCTGCATGCAAAAGAATGAAACTAGCTAACACTATACACAAAAATTAGCTCAAAATGGATTAAAGACTTCAACGTACTTGAAACCATAAAATTCCTAGAAGAAAGCATAGGTGGCAACCTCACTGACATTGGTCTAATTCAGCAGTCCCCAACCTTTTTGGCACCAGGGACCAGTTTCATGGAAGACAATTTTTCCACTGACCATGGCTGGGGTGGGTGGGGGGTGGTTCAGGCAATAATGTGAGTGATGGGGAATGATGGGGAGCAGCAAATGAAGCTTCACGCACTCGCCCACTGCTCACCTCCTACTGTGCAGCCCGGTTCCTAACAGGCCATGGACTGGTACAGGTTCGCAGCCTGGGGGTTGGGGAACCCTGGTCTAAGTGATGATTTTGTGGGTCTGACTCCAAAGGCAAGGGAAGCAAAAAGAAAAATAAACAAATGGAACTAGACTATAAAGTTTCTGCACAGCAAAAGAAACCATCATCAAAACAAAAATACGACGTACTGAATGGGAGAAGGTATTTGTCAATCATATATCCAATAAGGGGTTAATATCCAAAATACATAAAGACATCATACAACTCAACAATAAAAACAAATAAACAACCTGATTAAAAAATAGGCAGAGGATCTGAATAGACATTTTTCCAAAGAAGACACAGAGATGGCTAACAGGCACATGAAAAGATGTTCAACATCACTAATTATTAGGAAAATGCAAACCAAAACCACACTGAGATACCACCTCACATCTATGAGAATGGCTAGTATCAAAAAGACAAGAAGTAACAAACGTCGGAGAGGATCTGGAGAAAAGGGAACCTCATAAACTGTTAGTGGAACTGTAAATTGGCGTAGCCACATGGCAAACAGTATGGAGATTCCTCAGACAGTTAAGAACAGGGGACTTCCCTGGTAGTCCGTGGTTAAGTCTCCACACTCCCAATACAGGGGCACAGGTTCAGCCCCTGGTCGGCGAACTAAGATCCTGCATGCTGCA
The DNA here is from genome assembly GCF_030028045.1 of Hippopotamus amphibius kiboko. NCBI lineage: Eukaryota > Metazoa > Chordata > Mammalia > Artiodactyla > Hippopotamidae > Hippopotamus > Hippopotamus amphibius. The sequence goes on from NC_080198.1 coordinate 84,756,030, forward strand.
TGGCACAACTGGGTGGAAAAAAAAAAAAGAACCGAACTACCCTACGACCCAACTATTCCACTTCTGTTCCACGAAACAACGGACAAAGGATTAACCTCCAAAATATACAAGCAGCTCATGCAGCTTAATACCAAAAAAGCAAATAACCCAATCCACAAATGGGCGGAAGACCTAAATAGACATTTCTCCAAAGAAGACATACAGGTGGCCAACAAACACATGAAAAGATGCTCAACATCACTAATCATTAGAGAAATGCAAGTCAAAGCCACAATGAGGTACCACCTCATACCGGTCACAATGGCCATCATCACAAAATCTAGAAACAACAAATGTTGGAGAGGGTATGGAGAAAAGGGAACTCTCCTCCACTGTTGGTGGGAATGTAAGTTGGCACAGCCGCTATGGAAAACAGTTTGGAGGGTCCTTAAAAATCTAAAAATAGAACTACCATATGATCCAGTAATCCCACTACTGGGCATATACCCAGAGGAAAGCATAATCCCAAAAGAAACATGTACCATAATGCTTATTGCAGCACTACTTACAATAGCCAGGACATGGAAGCAACCTAAATGCCCATCAACAAATGAATGGATAAAGAAGATGTGGCATATATATACAATGGAATATTACTCAGCTATAAAAAGGAAAGAGATGGAGCTATATGTAATGAGGTGGGTAGACCTAGAGTCTGTCATACAGAGTGAAGTAAGCCAGAAAGAGAAAGACAAATATTGTATGCTAACTCATATACATGGAATCTAAAAATGGTACTGATGAACTCAGTGACAAGACAAGAATAAGGATGCAGATGCAGAGAATGGACTGGAGAACTCGAGGTTTGGGGGGGGGCGGGGGGTGAAGGGGAAGCTGAGACAAAGTGAGAGAGTAGCTTAGACATATATATACTACCAACTGTAAAATAGATAGCCAGTGGGAAGTTGCTGTATAACAAAGGGAGATCAACTCGATGATGGATGATGCCTTAGAGGACTGGGACAGGGAGGGTGGGGGGGGAGTCGAGGGAGGGAGGGAATACGGGGGTATGTGTATAAATACAGATGATTGACCTTGGTGTACCTCAAAAACTGGTACAAGAGTGTAAAGCAATTATATTCCAATAAAAAAAATGTGGTGTATATACAAGGGTGAGTCAAAAATTATCCGCACAATTCTACAGCCAGAATGCGGATAATTTTTGACTCACCCTCATACATACAATGGAACACTCTTTAGCCATAACAAAGAATGAAATCCTGCCATTTTCAACAACATGGATGGACCTTGATGATATTATGCTAAATGAAATAAGTCAGAAGGAGACAGATAAATACTGTATGATTTCACATGTGGAATTTAAAAAACAAACAAATAAAATAAAACAAAAACAAAACTCATAGATAGAGATCACAGTAGTGGTTACCAGCGGGTAAGGGGAAGTGGTGGGTGGGTTGGTGAAATGGATGAAGGGGGTCAATTGTACAGTGATGGATGGTAACTAGATTTGTGGTGGTAATCACTTCATAGCACATACAGATGTCTAATTATAATGCTGTACATCTGAAACTTACATAATTTTTTTAAAAAGAATCTAAACCCTAAAACATAAAGCTGTTTATTTCCATAGACAATGAAATTTCATATCCATTTCCCATTTGATCCCTAAGTTCTCATTCAGATTTAACTCACAAGTGAAAAATATTAATGTTCTGTAAATTATTTCTTCATATTAATATTAGGAATTAATCATGAGAGCTATTACTAGCAATTTAGTAATTTGATTTTATTTTCTACTATATATCTCTTTTGGGTAATTTTATGAGAACCAAGAATTGCAGCCAAAGACACTTATAAAAATAGTAGAGAACTCAAATTGCAATGTTTATGTTAAGAAAATTTCTAGCCATTAGTCTTACTCATAAGGATCAAATTAGTGACTAGAATAAAGTAAAGACATAGTACAGTATGGGTCTGCATGGTTCCTATTAGAGTATTTATTTTAAGGACTCCACAATTATTGTTAAACTAATTTTTTTCTCTAACCCATCCTACAATACATCTTTTATTTTCTAATAAAAAATGTTTGAAGGAGTAGATAGTGGGCAAAACAAGAAATAGTTGTGTAAGAAAAATTTGTGTGACCTTTTCTCTATCTGGTTATTACCCATATTTTTAGTTTCATAAGCAATAAACCACATATACATTTCAACAAAAGTAATGCTAAAGCCATTTAAGTGCTGTCACAGTACTTTCTCTTTTTTTCAGCTAAAAAAATTTTTCCTGAAGTATAGTTGAGGTACAATACTATATAAGTTATAGGTGTACAATATAGCAATTCAAAATTTTTAAAGGTTATACTCCATTTATGGTTGTTATAAAATACATAGTACTTTATTATCAAAAAAATCTCAAATTTATCTTTTATTTATATTTTATTTCAGCTAATATTCGGCAAGTGATATTGGTCAGTAAGAATTTCTGGCACAATTTCTTAGCATCTAGTTGCTTTTCATTCCAGAGACTTATAAGTCATTTCACCAGCCAAACACTCAGAATTTCTTTCATCCTTCTGAGAACTGCAACCGCTTCTGCTGCCATGATGGATACAACTTGTGAAATAACAACACAGCCTTATTGGGTGAACAAAACTTTAGCAAATCAAACTGCTTGGTCAAAGCCTCAGGCTTGTGTCTCATACGAAAGTGGAAAAGGCCTCACTGCCCACAGATACCGCTGAGAAGGGTCTCAGTTCACTGATTTCAATTGGGCAGCCACATTTACTGGGCACTCACCATGTGCACAGCACCATGCAAAGCACTGTGGGAAGACACACAAAAAGAAGAGAGGGCCTTGCTAGAAGGAGCTTCCATGTTAAAATTCAAGACAAATACCCATAGAATCTAAAAAAAAGTCCGGATCTAAATATGCAAAACTAATCGCAGCTAAACTAAGAGACCAAATCCATTAGGATATCCATTTAGGGTCAGTAAAATAACTGGTGTCTAGACTAGTTCTTTTTAAATTAAGAATATTTGGAAGCATACTGCCCAACGAACTGAACCAATTAAACCACTGCTACCTCATAAAGATGCAATGCCCTTCTCCCACCCCTGAAGAGCCTGGTGAAGGGCTGAAAAGAGACCAGAGCAGAAGGTTGGTTGTGGCAGAGCAGGGAGCACCTATGTGCTCATGGGAATCAGTGTGGGTTGGTAGATTTTCTCACTCTTCTCCAGGTTCTCTAAGAGCGGCATTGGTCTTTCACTTTATGAGGCCAATTCCCTTCTCTTCCCCCAACACACACAGAAACACACGGCTGCCCTCACCCCACACACATGGATGCATACATGCGCACACACATACAGGCATGTGCATGTACAGACACAGAGTCATTACACTTACACAGGGCAGACGGGTAAACTGACCTAAGTCAAACGATAACGTGCTATTCCATCAAAAGTGCAAGTATAGAGTAAAACGCCAAATTCAATAGACATGAAAATACTGGACAACTGAAGGTACACAGGGCAAATTATCTGGATGCGAGAAGCCCAGAGGCTGTGAGCTTACCGAGAATAATTCTTCTCGGTGAAAGGTCCAGGCTTCTGGATGATGCTGTAACTAAGTGGGACCAGCTCTCCAGGAAATCTGGAGGCAGTGTGGTTAATCTGTTGCTTGATAAATCCAAGTAGGCAAGGTTCTTCAGGTACCTGACTGCCTCGTTTGGCACACTGGTTATTCTGTTATTGTGCAAATCCAGGGTCCTCAGACGGGGCATGTCCCTCAGAGATGTCCAAGGGAAAGCAGCCAGAGAATTTCCATCCAAGCGCAACTCGTGCAGCTGCTTCAGGTTGTAAAAGCTGCTGGTGTCAAGGCTGGCCACAGAATTGTAGGTCAGCCAGAGGTACTGGAGCTCCACCAGGTAATAGAAGGCCTCAGCGGGGATCCTATGGACAACAGTCTTCTCTATGCGAAGCTTCACAGTGTCCACGGGGAAATTGGTAGGTACCTCGTTCATATCCAGGTCACTACATAGCACAGACCTAGCGTCACAGAGAAATGGAAGGAAATCTGTTTTCTGAAACTCATTTTTAAACAACAATACTTAATTGAACATGCATTGAATTTTTCATTCTCTACTGGCTTATACAAAATATCTACTCAGCCTGGCTAACCTGTTCATGCATAATTTGCCATTATCATCACCTTCTTCTAGGTTGAACCATATGAAATGGTCATTTTTGTAGTTTGCAAACAATCAAACATCAGCAATTTTATGTGATTCGACCTGAACTCTGTATGTGTCAGGTCTACGCAATACACATCACATCCATCCCCGTATTTAATCATCACAACAGTCCAATGAGTTGGATGCTGGGTAGTAGGTAAAGGCACCAGCCCTAGAGTCAGGCTGATCTTGGTTTGAATCTAAGCTGTATCACATCCTTTGCGGCCATGGGAAGCCACTTCACCAATCTTTCAACTCATTTTCCCACGTGGCACTGTTATGATGATTAATTGCAAAGGATGGAAAATTTTACACCTTCCTGGCACATAATAAGCACTCAATGAGTGTTTGCTATTATTATCATCAATCTCAGTTTTACAGATAAAATAACTGAGGCCCATCTACATTAGGTAACTTCCCAGGGTCACAGAGCTTGTGGTTACACAACCACCTGCCAAAACCACATCTGTCCAGCTCCAAAGCACACACTCGTAACCTCTTTAGGAAATGGCCTATTTTAAAAGGATCCCCTATTGAAGTTACAAATTGATCCTTTTAAAGAGGAGCACAAGAGAAAGGAAGAAAAAAAGGAAGGAAGGAAGGAGGGAAGGAAGGAGGGAGGGAAGGAGGAAGGAAGGAAACGGCAAGGGTTCATCCTAGATGATTAAAATTAAGCCCTATTTTAACAATGTGACCCTTGCATTGCTTTCAGCCTCAGGAATAAACCAGTAACTGCAAGTTTATTAATTTTTTTTTACCACACATTAAGTGACCTTGAGCAAGTCACCTCGTGATCTTGCTTAGTGGCACGTGTAAAACAGGCTTAGAAAAACAAGCCTGTCCCATGTGTGGGTGTAAAGTATGAAAAATCAGAAAATTTAGATTCATTTAAACCTGAAAAAAAAGACCTATTCATCTCCCATTATATATTCAGCCGCACTGGATTGCTAAAAATGAACAACAAAAAGTTTTGCGAAACATTATCTAAATTATAATACATTACACATGTACTAAGTAATAACAAGAAAACGCCATTCAGTTAAACACATCACATTAAATCAGGGAATTTTTAAAGCCAGGCTACAATGTAAAGAGAGGGAAGCAGCATAAGCAATGTACTGGTCACGTCCTCTCTCTTTAACTTTAGGAGAAGAGCCTATGGCATCATTGGAATTCTCTAGGTACACCTCTTACTCTTCATCTCTATTCTGGATCACACATTTCAGGGCTACTTTCTACCAGAATGATCCAGCTTCTCCTCATTAAGTCAGCATTCCAGTGTGTGGTGATGGAGGAAAGCCTGGACTGGAAGCCTCTTTGTCAGCCAGTCACCGCAGCCACTCAATGCTATGACCTTGGACAAGCCACTTGGTCTTTATATGATTTAGTTTATTCACGTAAAAAATGACAGTGGTCAAACTAGATTATTTCTGGAGTTCTTATCAGGCATAACATGCTATGATTTTTATAAAATCCATCAGTAATGGGGCCACCATGAAGAAGGAAACTCTTCTGTGACGGTTTTCTCGAAGGTATTCTGATCTGAGTCATTAACTGCCGCCGATCTTTTGCCAAGTCCGTCTTTAAATTGTTACATTCACCTTGCTGTCTTCAACCACCTAGTGACTATCTCAAGGAGATACCAAGAGTTGGTAAAGTAAATTTTATACAATAACAAGACAAAGTACACAAAAAATACATGTTAATTATTATTTATTTGTATAAAGTTGTGAAACCTAAATTGAGCGATTCTTTGAACAAATTAGTTTGAGGCTCACTGTTCACTTTAACTGAGTCACACAAGAAAATCTGATTTTGTCATTAAATATCTTCTCAAAAAAAAAAAAAATCAAGGTTTACTATGTTTAGCCAACAAGAGTTCTGTTTTACATTTAACTTCTTAAAGGACTCATGCGTATTATAAATAAATACCTGTAATCACTCCACAAGTAGGTATTAAAGCAACACACAGGTTAAGTATCTTCAGTAAGGTCCCACAGTGTCTGAAACACAAGGGGCTGACCCATTTCTTTCAAACTCCAATATCTTAAAATGAGAAATTCTGATTATGAACCTAATTTCACTCATGTGATCGTCCTTCTTACTTCCTGAGGTCTATCCAGTTGCCATGAATAATCCTCAAAATGAAACAGAAAACCCTGGAAGCAAATGATCTGGGCATGTCACACATCTTCTGATCAGCCCTGCCCTCTTGTGCTAATCAGGCTGAACTGGCCACACACATTTCAGTGGTTTGACCTCCTGCAAGGTTCGTTTTGTGAATACAAGTGCAATGAATATTTTAGTAACACAGAATGTGTATGAGAGTCTCAAATAATCTGAGGGGCTTTGAAGGAGTTAAACTGCTCGAAATGAAAACAGGAAGGAGCAGGCAACCAGGATTAACACAGTTAAGTTAAAGCTTATCTAAATTAAACCTTCTCTCCTCTGATTTCTGATCAACAATTTGCTTTCAAAACAAGGCCATCTGGTTTGAGTCCTTTTCCTCGGAATCATTAGAACACTTAGTAGCAAGGAGAGAAGCATACCTTGATCCCATGCCGTCATTTCTGCCATGATAATCACAGGTGCACTGTGAAGGACACGAACAGCTCACTCTTTCCAAAAGGCTAAGCGCAAGGCACAGACTTGCAAAGAGATGCATGGCTCCTTTATTTGGACAAAAGGTAAAAACCAAATCCTAAACCTTCAGAAACCGGTGTGCCAGGAATACAAACGGCCATTTAGTAACAGCAGATTACACAGGATTAGCTGAGATCTGTAGTTACTTAACCTTCAAGTGTATCTTGCAGGGGATCAATCGACCTAGCCTTTGAATCTGCTTTCAGCAAAGTAACACATTCTAAGAGAAATGAACATCAAACACGTGTCAGGAAGATTTCAGTTAGTTGCCCATATCTAGGTTTGCAAAGAAATGCCTATTAGATCCCTTTCCTATAGAAGTAATTGTTACTATACCTTGAAGACACACATAATGTACAAAATAATTCAGTTTTAGCAGATGTTACAAGACACTGTAGATTACTTGCATGTTATAACATTATAAATTTTACTTTTTGCTTTTTACCAGCACAAATAATATTTAGTTTCATAAAATTTAGCTTTAAAGATAGCACATGACATAAAATTGATTTAGAGTAATCAATATTGCCATGTACCGGTTAGCCCCCAAAACAAACTAAACAAAGTCTAGTTCCTAGAGTTTTTTAGGCAAAATGCTTCAATCCACCACTGCCTTGCCGGCACTAAGACTCCGGTGACAGTGCGGCATGCAGTTCTCCCAGGTCATCTCTGTGCAGTGCCGGCTCATCCCAACACATTTATTTTTTTAGTGAAGGCCATTATCTTTGTTCAAGAATATATAACTAGTTTCCCAAGTTATGGGCAATCAAACCTTATCTGAAGCTTAACCCTCCTGTTTTTAGCATATATTAGGCTCTATCAGAAAATAAAAATTAAATTAAATATTTTAAAAACTACTTCCATACACATAACATAGAGAATCCACAGGGTCAGTCAAGGATTTAGGTAATAAATACATAAAGCACTTAACCTTCTTCTGGGGTGGTTCATCATCTTTAAACCAAAAAACTTTTTCAAAAGAAAATTAATTCTGTAAAAATAAGAATATTATGGAAAATACTATTTAAAGCTAATAGGAAACATATAGAAACAATAGTGTCAAAAGAATTTCCTCAAAATAAAATATTTCAGATTTTCAGGATCTGCACATTTCATTTGTTCATCCAATATTTACTGAGCATTTACACTGTACCAAGCACTGAATGAAGTCCTCAGGGTACAAAAATGAATAAGACATGATCGCTATGCAAAAGGAACTCACATGATAAAGAGAGGCACAGAGTACACTTGTGAAGAAGCACTAGAGAACACCAGACCCAACAGTATTGGTGGGGAAAGGCTTCCTAGGGCGGATGGTACCCGAGCTGCCCCTATAGGATGCATACTAATGTATTAAGGGGAAAATCAGGAAAGAGGCATTGCAAGCAGAAGAACAGCAGGAACAAAGGGATGGAAGTAAGAAACAGCATGTGGTCCTTAGAGACATACAAGCATTTCAGGTTGTCACGACATATGATTTGAGGCGGGAAGTTTAAAAAGAGGGGAGGAGATAAAGCTGGAGAGGTGGGCAAAGATGAAGTCATGAAGGAAGGTCTCAGATGTCCTGGCAAGGAGCTTGCACTCAGCCTGCAGGCAACAGGCAGCAGTAAAGATTAGGCCAGGAAGTGGCACAGCACACGACCCTTTTAGATAGATTCCTCTGATGACTATGTGGAGGAAAGGTTTAAATAGAGCAAGCAAAGAGGGAGGAGGAGGCTGCGGCTATAGTCCAGGTGAGCAGCCACAAGTCTGCAACCTGGACTGCCCTGTCGGTCACAGCTTAGATAACGCAACCTCTGGAAATGCCTAGGAGGGGAAAATGCCTGACTAGATGAAGGAAAAGAAGGGATTTAAAAGCAACCCCAAGGTTTCCCAGCACGGAGACGCAGTTGATTGGTAGTGTCCCTACGTGCATTTCCAAGCAGGGGAGGAGGAAGGAATGGCAGAGAGGTGGCTAGAGCTCTGATCAGCAAATGACCAAAATGGTTTCTGAATTATTCATTTCGTGAATGTTATGATCTACATACGAGCAAGATATGCTAAACTGAGTACAGAAGAACTGTTTAAAGTTTTAAAGATAAAACATCAGAAATTAATACTAAAGGTTAGAGGGAGATATGTAACCAAAGCTGGGTCTTCCCAGTCTTTTCATATAAGCAAATTAACTGACCAATGGAGTCCTGAAATATAATTACAATGTTGAAGTCCTTTAATGCCTGAAGCAAAGTTGTCACTTGCTTATTGCTGGAAATGAGTCCAAGGCTTTGCAGATTGGAACCCTGAAACAATTTCTTAAACAATATTACATATATTGTCCCCGCCATGTACTGGTTCTGTGGCTTTGGGCTCATACCCTCACTGTGCTTTCTCTGTAAACGGCTCAGCTACAGGGGACAGGATAAGCAAAGAACCAGTGGCACAAAGATACTCAGAGCTCTCTGGGAATACCAAACATTCTATTTGGCCAAAGGGAAAGACAAAAAGCTGAAAAGTCCCTGTGGGACCATGTTGAAGAGTCATGAAGGTCCCACTGAACTGACAGATTTATACTTACTTGGCAGGTGACTGAAGGTTTTTTGAGCTGAAGATTTGGGGGATTGGAACTTTATTTTTTAAATATTATTCTAGTTATAAACTTGATGCATTGATTGCAGTGGAGAAAGGCAGAGGACGAGGAAATAAATGAAGAGATTATTAGAGCAGTTTACCATTCCAATTATATAAACAGTTGTGTATATATATATATATAATATATATATATGACTAATGCCCTTATTTTCCTTTATAGGTAGCCAAAGGTGCTAAAGAGACAACTTACATGCAACAAAATAAAAAAATAAAAAAAAGATAAAAGATAACATGCAAAGATACACAGCCTCACTAACAGTTAAGGAAATGTGAAATAAAATGAACTTGTTACAATATATAGCTCATAGTTTTAAAAAATTGATACAGCACTACTGGCAGGAATATGAAGGGAAAAGTGAACTCATTCACTGGTAGTGGTCGTGTAAATTAGTTCCGTCCTTCCAGAGAGCAAGCTAGCAACAATAATACAGTTTCTATAGTTTTATCCAGTAATTCTAGCCTGAGGAAGCACTCAAATAGAATAATCTCCCCCCTAACCCCCCCAAAAAGGTATTTGTATTAAAATATTCCCAGCAGTTCATCCATAAACCTAAGAATTGGAAGCCATTTAAATGCCCACTATTGATCCACAATTAGTACAGAACAGCCTGGGTTAGATGACCTGGGGATATACTGGGCCGCACCTAGTGGAAGTTCTTTGCTTAAATACTTACTTATGACCTTATTAATGTTACTAGCTATGTTACTTATATTCAGTCTATTTTATAAGATTATTGTTTCTTGCATTACTAAATGTGTGACTGAAACTCTGACAAAAATAATTATGACTAGACAACGTAAAACAATTGGCCAAATACATATTTCTGTAGTAAGATCAATGATTGTAATAATGTAACTCTAGATATGGGAAGAAGCAACAAAAGGGAACCAGTTCCTGGACCATAGCAGACTAGTAACACAGGCGGCCCAGAGGTTTGGCTTCTGTGAACAGGGCCTAGGCCAGTAATAACACACTGAGTGGTCTACCAACAAGATCCTCGCCTGACCGAGAATGAGCATTCCTAGCATCGTGGGACAAACTGGCCACGAAATGCCTCTCAAACCTTGGCCGAAATTATGACCAGAAAGGTGGGGATTATATAATAAAGGTATTGCTCACTATGGAGTTCTATAAGAATCAAGTCGTTAGCCGCTGCAGTCACTGACCTACAATACACCCTGAAAGGAATTCAGGGTGAAGATCAGGATGAGGCACTTTGTTCTCTGGGGAAAACTGGCAGAACTGGCCCTCATAGTTAGATATTTTCAGGAGAAAATTTTATGAACCCAGTTTCTCTCATCTTCCCAAACTTAGAAAAGCACTGAAAACATTAACTAAGATATCTGCTCTTCGCAAATAGCAGTAACATTCTACCAAGATGTGTACCTGATTGCACTATATACTGGTCTCCCCCCCTTACCTCAGAGCTTTCTGAAAGACTGTCTCTTGGGTTATAATCTTGAGGTTGCGTTGAATAAAATTTTCCATTTCTTTCTTACACTGACTATTAATTTTTTCATCAATAAAACAAAAAAAGATAGAAAAAAAACCACATACAAACACCCCCATGCTAATTAAACTTAATTCTAGTGCCAAATATATAGAAATACATACACATAAAAATAGTCATTAAAAATGCAGAACACAATGTACACAGATCATATTGCTACATAAAATATATATGTGCTTTGGTGCGATTTAAAAGCAATAGTGCTTAATATTCATTTGATTATTTTTATTAAATAGTATGTAAACAATTCCATTAAAAATTTTTAATTATGAAATGCTAAAAATGTTTCCATTCTAGCTTGGAACATCCAACAACTCATTTCAGTAATTATTTATTAAAGACTATTAACTATTATCATTATTAATTTATTCTAACATTAGAACAGCAGTTGCTTCTGATCTAATGGAGTAACCAGGCAAGATACCAGGTCACTGATACAGTGTGATACATGCTATGATAGGGAGAAGGAGAAGAGGCCTTAATCCTATGTGCCTCTATTCACCAAAGGAGATGAGCAGTAAGTTTACATATAAGGAAATAGCAAAACATTCCCTACAGTAGCCAGTGCACAAACAAAAGAACTTATAAACTACACTTGAGAAATCTACAGTCTATTAAGACAATATTCTATGTCTGCATTTGTTTGGAATGGGCTCATGTTTTAAATGAAATTCAACCATTGGGGGTAAAAAAAAAGTAAAGAAAACGTCTTGATAGTGTGTGCTTTCCTCTTATTTCAGACTTTTCCAGAAGTCAGTGGGTTTTGAGGTGCATCCATCGGTAAAATACTCGCCACGGGCATTGCTTGGTGAGTCTGCCATCTGAACATGGCAAGCATCGCCCTCCGAAACCTACAATAAAAAAGGGAAAATCTGGCATTATCCCATGATGACTTGGAATTTTTAAAGTACTTTCAAATATGACTAAGATGCCACCACTACCAACTGGCATCTCCAAATAAATTTCTGCCTCCAACTTTAACATCTCCCGTTGAGATCCTTTATAAATGTATAAAGTATATGAAACAAAGACCAATTTTGCACATTGATTATAAATTTTGAAGACAATAAAACCAATAATTATGTCTAAGACGGTACTTCTAATGTCAATTGCAAGGAATTATTTACTTGAACTAAGGATGTATATTTCATGCATTTGTTCTTCTGAGCAAAGCCCAGTTTAAATTAAAGAAAATTTGAGAACACCTGACCTTTCCAAAAGAACTAGCAATAGACTCTGAATTTAAAATGTGTTCTTTACTCTTCTTATGTGGTCTGTTTGGTCTTAAAAGTTTTTATGTTTCTTCACATACCTGTGGCTAAAGTTGCTTTCCCAAACACGTGCATAAATACATAAGTTTAATAGAAGCAACACTGGCATTCCAGGATCAAATTACCTCACCTCTACTGAGATTTTTCTTCTCAAATATTTAAGCACTGTAGATTAGTTCATCCCACCTTAAACAGTAACAGGAAATGAAGTAGTCTAAGCTTCACTGAGAAGGCAGGAAAGAAATCCTTGCTCAGAGGCTCAACAAAGGGGGAAGGGGAAGATTCTTGATTATCCTGAGTAACTACACATTCCTGAAGCCCTTTACGTTAGCACAGAATTTTTCTCTTTCATGTGAATGGTATGTCTTACTTCTAGTAAATATACAATTATGCTACCCACTTACAGAACCCAATTGGACTTGCTCTGTCCATTTTCCAGTAACAGAACCACTCCCTTCTCTGCAAAACCAATTCCACATATTTTGAATGGAGTAACCATGGGAACAAAGCTGAGCTCACCAAGGACCATCCAGGGCCATTTCTGCCAGAAAGCCATCTGAGGTGAAACTCACATTTGGGGATGCTTAGCTCGTGGAACTTGGGTCTTGAGTTACCTGTGATCATCCCGCCTCTGTGTGGGAAGAACCTGTCACAGAACTGGAGCCCTAGACATTTGAGGTCCTAAAAGCTTCTCCAGTTGCATGAAACAACTTTTACGTTTGTCTTAAGTGAGTTTCTGTCACTTATGTCCCCAAAAGTTTTAGAACATTATCTGTTGCCTTTTTAACATTCTTCCCATATACATTTTTTTAGTCGAGAAACATTTTAGACATAACTTACTTTTTATTAGCAATCACATAAATACAGGGATTATAGAATGTAGACGATTTTGCAAACAGTGGAGCTATGATGGCCACTGAGGGAGGAATCTTCTTTGGGTCACCAAAAGAAGCCCATAAGCATACGATGGAATAAGGGGACCACGCCACAAGAAACATGAGTATCATTATCACAGACATCTGTAAAAGAAATCAAGATTCGCCAAACCCAATATCTAAAATATCAAAATAGCTAAGATATCTAAAACTGCATGAAAAATTATCTGGATTGGAACTTGAATAAGTTTATGTTGTTGAAGACATAGAGGGAAAACTGAGTTTTTCCCCTCAAGGTACTTTGCTAACATGCCCGAAGGCATCTGTGATGATAAGAGCTTGCAAAATGGATAGACTGGTACACGGATATAAAGAATGCCCTCGTTCTTTTGGTGAGCTACGGGGAATAGAAAAGCTGGCTTGGAATGAGAGGCAGGCCCACTTCTGGCCCACTGTGAGTAACTGTGATATGGACGGCTGGTAGTGCGCTTTCTTTTCCTCACTGTCATCTGCTAATCTAAAGAACAACTTTCTAACTTTCTAAACTCAATGTGGGGGAAAAAAAAAGTTCTCTATTGAGCTCAGGGAGTTCTAATACGGGCTATTTGAGCTTGGTATATAATAAATTATATATAATACGTACAGTGCAGATAGTTTTGTAACGGAGCTACCCTTACATTTTGTTTAAATGAAAAATTACAATTTTACACTGCTCCCTCCTGAGTGACCACTAAAATGATAGAAAAGGTTTAAAAAGACATAAACCCATAAGGTCTGAGAACCACAGATTAGACAATAGCTTTGTAAAAGTTAAAGCCGAATAACCACTGGACAAGTGGCATATTACTTGTCAGACGTGAGAATGATTAAAAAACAAATCTTTAAAACAATTTAAAGAGCCAGGAATGAGGGAAAATCAGGTATAGATGAATCCACTCCACAGCACTACAGAAAGTCTCGGGAATTGGAGGAGACCGTTCTGAATGTGAGGCTACACATGGAAACTAAAACACAAAAACTCATTAAAATCTGCAAAAAGAAGCAGTCAGACTTCTGAATCCCCTCTCTATTCAGCCAGGAGAGGTCCCCTTCTCCCAAGAAGAATCCCAAGGGTCAATGTAAGAGAGGGTAAAGCAGGGAAACTCAGGACTGGGGGACACTGGGCTCAGCTGAGAGCTGGAGAATTGTGCTGAAAACAGGGGCGCTGCACGCTGTCCCTTCCCTGCACTGAGCTATGAGAACGTGGGTACACAGACTTGTGCCTCCTACCCAGAAAGGTGAAAGAATCTTCTCCTTGGAGACGGACCAGCCCGAAAGAAAATACCCAGAGTTACAGATCATCAGAAACCCCCGTCCCCAAAAACATATCCCAGTGAAAGAGCATATCCAGAGCTCACAATCAGCTTTTTAGTGTGTCACTCTTAAATATGCAGGGACAGTCATTGATCACCAGACATTGAGGAAACGCACAAACTGACAGGCAGAGACCAAAACAGTGCAGGAACTTGGCGGGAAAAATATGTGATGAACAGAAGGAAAATGTAAATATATACACAGTATTATCACAGAAATGAGAGAAGATACACATGCATTAAACAAGAAGAGGAGGCTATTGAAAAGAAATACAGAATATAAAATAATACTTCTATCTCATCTATAAAAGTGAAAGCAGAATTTTAAAAATGCCATAGGAAGCTTGAAATGTATGCTCAGTCAGGCTAAGGGTGAGGTAAATAAGGTGAGCTGTGCAAGCGCAGGGTCAGACCTGTCTTTATTTAATATTTTATATTTTGTTCACTGTGGATTTTTTACATAAGTGATGATTTTTTAAAATACTGTACTAACTACTTGTTTTTTTGATTACTGAGCTTTTTTGCTGCCTGCTTAAATTTTGCACCCCAGGCTTGAGCCTCACTCTTCTCACCCAATCCCAGTCCTGGGCGTGGTTGAGGACATCTCTCAGAAAGTAGAAATGGGGACTTCCCTGGCAGTCCAGTGGTTAAGAATGCCTTCCAAGTTGTTGTATAACAAAGGGAGTCCAACTCGAGGATGGAAGATGCCTTAGAGGACTGGGGCAGGGAGGGTGGGGGGGACTCGAGGCGGGGGGGCGTCAAGGAAGGGAGGGAATATGGGGATATGTGTATAAAAACAGTTGATTGAACCTGGTGTACCCCCAAAAAAATAAAATAAAATAATAAAAAAAATTAAAAAATAAAAAAAAAATAAATAGGGATGTGAACTGAACACAAAAAAAAAAAAAAAAAAAAAAAAGAATGCCTTCCAATGCAGGGGGTGTGGGTTTGATCCATGGTCGGGGAGCTAAGATCCCACATGCCTGGCCAAAAAATCAAAACATGAAACAGAAGCAATAGTGTAACAAATTCAATAAAAAATTTAAAAATGATCCACATCAAAAAAAAAAATCTTAAAAAAAAAAAGAAAGTAGAAATACAAACAAAACCCAAAACAGAAACAATGTTTTTGAGAGACTATTCATGAAAATTAAAAGATAAATCCAGGAGATTAAATATCCAAATAAAAACAGTTCCAGGAAAAGAGAACAGAGAAAACAAAATGGGAGGTGAAACTCACCAGAGAAATAATACAAAGAAGCTCCCAGAAGAGAAGACCTGAGTCTCGACACTGAGAGCACTCACCCAGGTACCCAGCACATGGGTGAATAAAGAGCCACACCAAGACACATCAGCGTGACATTTTAGGAAACGAGACAGAGAAAATTACAAGCTTCCGGAGAGAATGCAGATCACAGGAATGCTGACAGCCTTCTCAACAAAGACACCTGAGCTGAGAGACTACAGGGTAATGCCTTCGAAATTCTTTGAAAATCATTTTTCTACTTAGAATTCCATACCAAGCAAACAATCTGTCAAATATCATAGTAGAATTAAGACATTTTCAGGCATGCAAAAATTTAAAAATGTTACTTCCCTGTAACCTTCTCAAAATTCTACTAGAGAATGTGTTACACCAAATGTGAGGGAGTAAACCAAAAATAAGGGGAGACATGCAATCCAGAAAACAGGCGATCTGACCCAGGAGACAGGCCAAGGACATTCCCAGCTGGGGATAAAGCAGATTTGGGGATGCTTGCTTTCTAGGCAGTCATCTTAAAGAACAGCCAATGTAGAGTAGAGCAAGAGATCTGGGGGGTGTCAGGAGGATAGCTCCAAGAAAAGGGTAACGTCAGTCTAGTCTCTGATGCATCTGAAAACACTGAGAGAAGCTTCTGGTGGAGAGTTTAGAGGTGAATT
Organism: Hippopotamus amphibius kiboko; assembly: GCF_030028045.1. Classification (NCBI taxonomy): domain Eukaryota; kingdom Metazoa; phylum Chordata; class Mammalia; order Artiodactyla; family Hippopotamidae; genus Hippopotamus; species Hippopotamus amphibius. The sequence goes on from NC_080198.1 coordinate 84,772,458, forward strand.
AGTGACAGGTACACAGAACAGTCAGCAAACAAAGCTACGAGGGGGTGGGGGGGAGAGGGGGAGAGAAGAAGAGAAGGGGAGAGGGATGGCTGGAGGAAGAGAAAGAAAGAGAAAAGGAATGAATTGTTAATTCCAAAGGGGGGAAGTTGTATAAAAAAAGAAATATAAATCATAGAGTCCCACAGTGATCTGCAATAAACAAAATGTAGATAATTGCAATAATGTAAAATTGTCTCTTCATCTAAACAAATATTAACATTTTACTGACAAGATGAGAGAGAAAGGTTGGTGATATAAGAGAAATTCTCAGTGTCCGTAGTAGGAAATCAAGAAGTAACAGCAAAGAAAAATACCCCAAACAGCAGACAAGCACATCACTTAGAAATATGGAGGCCAACACCAGAAAAAAGAGCCAGAGAGTAAGAATCAGGAGTTGGGGAGAGGTGACTGCAGGGGCCAAGGAACCATGTCTGTGTGAAAGCTTGATTACAAAACTTTTTTAAGGATTTTAATGTCTTACCTTTGTTACATCTACCTGCTCTGACCAATCTCTGTTGAGATACTCAGTGCAGTTACTAGTAGCATGACGTTTAATGGATCGAGTGACATGGTAATAGCAGTAAAACATCACTATTAAGGGCACAATAAAATTTACTGCAACAACCATCATGGTGTAAGAAACAAAAGATCTGAAAATAAGAAAAGGAAATAATTAAATCACTACTCATTTAATGTAGTAAATAGAGGAAGGGAAACAGGATAATTATCAGAACTAACACTGGCTCTGTCTTTCTAAATAAAACTTTGTTGGAACCACATTCATGTACATACTGTCTAGGGCTGCTTTCACAGGCAGAGCTGGATAGGGGCAGCAGAGACAGTCTTGCCTGTAAAGCCTAAAATATTTATTTTTTGACCTTATACTAAAAAAGTTTTAGATTTAGATTTAGTTTGAGAGTTAGAAATTTTCTATTTGTTTTTCTGCATAATCTTTCATTTCCTTTAATAAACTAAATTACCCCCTTTTCCCTGGCAAATACAGAAAAGCATCACTGAGGAGCAAGCAACTCCTTGCAGTGACTTCACTTTTGCTGCATAATTCTCAGAAGATGCTTTATCACCAGATCATCTAGAAAAGAAAGCCTGGACTTTCACCAGATCCTCACACTGTCTAGCTCCACTAACACTCCTTTTCCCCGCCAGGTCCCACCTCTAAGGTGCAGATATCAGAAGGATGCTCTGTTTCCCCTTTGCTGCCAGAAGAGAGAGGAAGGAACAGAGAAGGGGACAAGGAGAGCTGGATGCCCTTTCCTTGCAAATAAGCATAATTCACTTTTCTTAATTCACCTCTAGCCGTAATCACATCATCTATCCCAGGAAGCTCTTTGTCACCTCTGAACGAGAAACATTTGATCTGAGCTTAAATTTGAAATGATGAGAAAATGTCTACACTAGAAGCATTTGATCATAAAGTGTAAACATGTCTCTTACACATCATTTTTCCGCCAGTTTATGGTACAGGTGGCCCCAGTCGGATCTGGGGCATAACTAGCCCACCCAATGACAGGCATCAAAGCCCAAAAGAGGCCATTGATCCAGGCCCCCAGAATCATGCTGAGGTAAGTGTTAGTGGTCATTCTTCTTCCTATTAACAAACATATGGAATATCAAAGTCATCTCCCGATGATGTGATTCATATCTTCATTTTGTTTTAACTGATTATTCAAAGTTGTCATCAAGTAGATCCTTTGTAGAGCACTTTAGTTCACACAAAGCATATCTACATGAATTCACATTCTGAAAAAAAGATGACATTTAAGCTGCAACCTGAATGATAAAATGATCAGTCAGAGGATAGGCAGGGAGAAACACTAGCTAAACAGCATTCACAAAGACCCCCAAAGTGGGAAAGGGCTTGGCCGGTACCCCAAAGTGAGAGGATCCCGGGCCTCGCTGGAAAGGTAGCCTGGGGCCAGAACACGTGACCTTGGAGGCTGTGTTACGAAATTTGGATTTTATTCTACGTATAGTAGAAAATCATTGAAACTTTCAATCGAGGAGTATCAGAGAAATAAGGCTGACCAAGTTGCAAGCCATTCATCATTCACATTTTGAAGTGAATGTGCATTGAGCAGTACTTAGGCAAAAATGGGTTCATTGAGAAAGCTGAGAAAAGTGCTGTACCTGCATCAGGACAGCAGATGGTCAGGTACCGATCCACAGCCACGACTGTGAGCAAACCAATACTTGCCATTCCAAAAAAGATATTCAATCCAGCATAAACCTGAAAATCAAAACTGGAAAGGTTCCACCATTCTACATACCCTCCCAAGAGACATTTACACTTTTATCCCATTGCTAAAATATATCTTAGATACATTACATGCTTTTTATTGTACTAATTTTAAAATACATCATCTATTGTCAAATTGTAAGGGGTTTAATAAAAGCATTTACAGAAAATGTTTTGGGACTTCATTAATTAAACTTTTTTAAAAATGTTAAGACAAAGTAAAACTTCTATACATACTCTATAGAGTGCAAAAACAAACTGTAAATTAAGTGCTGTACACATAACCAACAAAAGACTGGTATTTAGAAGATAGACAATTCAATAGGGGGAAAAAACAAACAGAAAAATGGGCTTTTCACACAAGAGGAAACCTGAATGTTTATGACATAAGATGTACAATCATATTAAATATTGAAAGAAATGTAAATTATGATACTATTTTATATCTATTAAAATGCTACAAATTCAAAAGTCTGACAGTCCCAAGCATTGGAGAAAATGTGGAGTCATAGAAGTTCTAGTAATCAGCACAACCACTTTGGAGAGCAATTTGGCCACATATGATAAAACTGAAGATGAACATTGTCTACAAGCAAACGATTCCTCTCCTAGTAATATATCTAAAGAAACTCTCACATATTGCAGAAAGAGACATGTATGAGAACACTTATTGAAGCCTTGTTTGGGGTTTAAAAAAATGGGAACAGGGAATTCCCTGGCGGTCCAGTGGTTAGGATTTGGTGCTTTTACTGCCAGGGCCTGGGTTCCATCCCTGGTCAGGGAACTAAGATCCTGAAAGCTGCATGGTGCAGGGGCGGGGTGGGGAGAAAGAGAGAAAGAGAGAAAGAAAGAGAAAGAAAGAGAGAAAGAAAGAAGGAAAGAGGGCTTCCTAGGTGGCGCAGTGGTTAAGAATCTGCCTGCCAATGCAGGGGTCCACGGGTTCGATCCCTGCTCCAGGAAGATCCCACATGCCGAGGAGCAACTAAGCCCGTGCACCACAACTATTGAGCCTGCGCTTTAGAGCCTGTGAGCCACAACTATTGAGCCCATGTGCCGCAACTACTGAAGCCCACGTGCCTAGAGCCCATGCTCCACAGCGAGAGAAGCCACAGCAGAGCCCATGCTCCACAGCAAGAGCAGCCACGGCACTGAGGAGCCTGTGCACCACAACGAAGAGTAGCCCCTACTCACCACAACTAAAAGAAAGCCCACACACAGCAAAAAAGACCCAACACAGCCAATTAAATAAATAAATAAATTTATAAAAAAAAAGAAAGAAGGAAAGAGAGAATGAGAGAAAAAGAAAGAAAGAAAGAAAGAAAGAAAGAAAGAAAGAAAGAAAGAAAGAAAGAAAGAAAGAAAGGAAGGAAGGAAGGAAGGAAGGAAGGAAGGAAGGAAGGAAGGAAGAAAGAAGGAAAGAAAGGGAAAAAGAAAGAAAGAGAAAAAGAAAGAAAAGAAAAGAAAAAAGAAAAAAGAAAAGAAAAAAGAAAAGAAAAGAAAAAAGAAAAGAAAAAGAAACAGACAGACAGGGAGGGAGGGAGGAAAGAAGGAAGGAAGGAGCTGAAGCACATATTGCAAAACATTAAGATTTGACAAAACTGGTTAGTGCGTACATGGGTATCCAGTATAAACATTTTATTCTCTATAAAATGTTTTATAGTTTAAAATAGCAACGTGTTTTTAAAAATTAGGCCAAAAGTCATTAATGCAAATTATTATTCATTTACATTCTTGTCAGTAAAAATTACAGCAGATACATTCACCAGCAATTCTCATGGAGAACTTTCCATAGGAAAAAAAGTCAGCAACATGTAGTTTAACTACATTACTTCGATATTATGATATAGTCACTACATATTTTATTGTTTCAAATGAAAGCAGAGTATTTCTTTTTGAATTCACAATATGCACGTTTTTATTTGAATATGCAAATGATCACTTTTCTTCTCTAGTTGAATGCTAATTTTTTTGATAGTTTAGTTTTCCTCCTTCGGGTTGGGGAAATTTTGAAAATATAATGATGATGACTGATTTCATTTCTCTTATTAAAGAATATATTTCCCAGTCACTCCTGAAGCTGTTCTCATTAAGAGTACCATATCTATTATCCTACATAATCTTATTTGATTGAAACCCTTTGGATTTTTTAAAGACATTTAAATTTACATTTTCTTAATCTACTTTATTTTGCTTTGATTCTGAAGATCTCCAATACCTGACATCCTGCACCTCCAAACTTCCAACTTCCATGCAGATCTGAAGCAGCAGACATGGGGTAGCCAATGCTACTGACCCCTATATCAGTAACAGCCAAGTTAATGATAATGGCATTTGTGGGTGTCCGAAGCTCCTTGTACTTAATGAAGATGCCCAGAACTATTATGTTGCTGAGAATACTTATCATACCTGAGAACATAAAACAAAAAAATCACACACTTTGTTCACTTTGAATGTGTAAAAGTAGAATCAAAATTAAATATTTTAGCTCCTTCAAAACTACAGCAAATTTGTTCTGGTTCACTTATTTGAAGAGCTCCAGCTATTCTTCAGGCTAGCTGTAATATCTTCACAGCCCTTTTGTGAGATAGAAATATAAAAATTAAAACACAAAGAATCTACCAATTTCATAAACCAGCACCAAAAGCTGGTGTTAATGTCCTTACTATTGATCACTCCGTTACTCCCTTGCATGTCAGGATACCACCACCGCTGACTTTTAGGATATACATATGATCATATAATCTCCTTTGGCAGCTTAATTTCCTCCTCCTCCTTCCTGAATCCTGAGGCACTTCTTTCTCTACAGTTTCTCAAGCCTCAGTTATCATTCTATCTTAACAGTGCTTCTGTCACTTTCTGTCCGTGAAATATGCTCCAGTCCTGCATCCCTTTTCATACAATTCATTGCCATTAAACATTTATTAAGCTTCTTCTGTATGTAAGACCATATGACTGTTCCAATATTACTTGAAACTCAACATGCTCAAATCTGAATTCTTCATTACACACTTTCAGCTAAGGAAGAACTTCTATTATATCTTGGCACCTTGGTCAAAACTTCCATTCAACATCCTGTTATACTAATCTTCCAGGTTCCTGTTCTTTCCTCCTGCATTCTGCTAGCAGAATAAACTTGCTACAACATAGAACTAACCAAGGCTCTTCTCAAAACCTCCAATATACCCCAACATCTGTGGGATAAAGTCCACATGTCCCAGCATGGTATTGCAGGCTCTGCCTCAATCTGTTTTTACCCTCTCTACGCAAATTTTCACACTTGTCAAACAAGCCCTCCATCTAGTTATTTATCAAATACACCAGGCTTGTGATAAATTTTGACTTTCATTTCTCCCACTTGGAACACACTACTCGTTTCCTCTACCTTTCCAAATGCTGCCCATCCTTCAAAATTCTATTCAAGCACAATTCTGCCCCAAAGGCTTGTCCTCTCCATAGTATCCTCTCCTCTCTAAATTCTCAAAGTACTTGTTTATATTATACTTTATCTTATGTGATACTATACTATTTAATTCATATTTGCCTAGTCTTCCTGTGTAGATTTCAGGCTTCTAATGATTTCTATGCTGCGTATATGACATATAGCATATTTATTTAATAAACAGACAAAACTCATATTGCTTAATATCTATTATTCCTGCAAGCATAATTAAGGCACAATGATATCAAATTTGATGATTCTTTGGCTCAATATTTTTGCATCTAGTATTGTAGCTCCAAAAAGTTTAGTGAATCGAAGAATCTTTCTGGGCTACAGATTTGATGATTTTTAAAAGTCAGATAAAAACACAGCACAGTAAATTGTTGCTTACCAAGTATGCAACCAGAATAAAGTCATTGTACTTGGGGGGCAGTTTTAGATATAATAGGGGGAATGAGGTAAACAATTTAGCCCTTTTCTCTATTCTCTCTGCAGCTGTCTCGAGCACTCTGCTTTATTTCCTAGCTGTAGGTGTCTAATGAGTAGACAATAGGTCATTTAGTAGTTAGGTCTAAGTTCAGTTATTTTCCCTTGGCTTCTGTGGCTCTCCTCCAATCTCTTTGGCAGATCCTTCTTAATCTACTTCCTGGCCTTTCTTCATTTCTACCTTATTAAATACATGCATTGTCCAAGTTTCTGTCCTAGAACTCCTTTCTTTTCGCATTCAACATACACTCAGTGATCTCATACAGACTCAAGGCTATATGCTAATACTTTCCAGACAAATCTCATAAAATTCAAACCCATGTGTCCAGCTTTTTATGGGACTTCTTTCAAATTGAACCCAGAGAATTTTCTCTCCTGCCCCAAACATGTTCTTCCCCAGATGTGTTCCCACCTTGAGGAACAGCTTTACCATCTATGCAGTGGCCCAAAATAGAAACCAAATAGCTGTCACCTTTGATGCTCCCTCACCTTCTCCCCCAGTCTCCACATCCAACCATCAATTTTAACTTCTAGCTTTTGCATGTGTCTACTTCTATCTCCATTGCCACTGCTTCCTCCTCAGAAGCCTTAATCACACAGGGGTCTCCTACCTGGTTTCTCAGCTACCACTACAGCACATTTCTAAAATGCAAATTGGATCATGTCATTCAGTGACCCCCCCCCCCATTGCCTTCAGGGCTTAGGGGGTTCATTAGCTGGTACGCAGCCATCCTCTCAGCCTAGTATCTCTCACCCTTCATCCTACAATTCTCCCGTAATGAATCTATTTCAGCTCTTTAACTCACCATGCCCTCTTGCCCCCCAGAATTAACTAGAGAAAGGGAGAGCACTTAAGCTGGTAAAAGTTTATAAGAGCTACAATCTAAGAGAAATATTAAATTAAAAATTAAATTAAAGGGACTTTCTAGGTGGCACAGTGGTTAAGAATACGCCTGCCAATGCTGGGGACATGGGTTCAATCCCTGCCCAAGGAAGATACCACATGCCACAGAGCAACTAAGCCCGTGTGCCACAACTATTGAGCCCATGTGCTGCAACTACTGAAGCCCACACTCCTAGAGCCTGTGCTCAGCAACAAGAGAAGCCAGGACAATGAGGAGACCACGTATCACAATGAAGAGTAGCCCCAGCTCCCCGCAAATAGAGAAAGCCCATGTATAGCAACAAAGACCCAACACAGCCAATACAAAATAAATAAATTTATAACAATAAATTAAATTAAAAATGAAAAATCTAAGTAGGCGCTTGGAAAAAGTAACAAATGAAATAAATGCTTTGGCTAAATTCTTTTCCTCACAGTTTTGGTTTTGATTTGGACATTTAAGTGAGTCTTGTTAAGGGGAGAGATTGAGGGGCCCAAAGAACAATAAACGTTGGAACAAAAGCATAAAGAGGTTAGATACGCTCCCTTCAGTTCATCTACTAAAAACACAAACAACACATACTCATGGTGTTGGTAAAACTGATCCTTGTGGTTATATGTGAGGGTTCTAGAGCCAAACGACCTGAGTCTAAATCCTGGTGTAGCTACTTATTAGATGTGTGTGTTGGGGAAGTTATTTAAACTCTTTATCTATAAACAGGGAAAATAAAATTCACTTACTGAATTAGCATAAGGATGAATTATTCTCTACATGTAAATATTTAGAACAGTGCTTGGTATACACCAAGTACTCAAATAACATTAGTAGTGGTAGCAGTAGTAGTGGTGGTGGTGGTTGTAGTAGTAGTAGCCATAGTAGTAATAGTAATTCTAGTAGAAGCCATCATTGCCGTCATAGTAAGATTACTATCACTATTACTGTTACAGGGATAAGAACCAGAGGGAACATTTTCTTAACAGGGAATTTTCTTTGCTTGCTTCTTTTGTAACCAGATCAAAGAAGATAGCTTTTCTTGGTCATCTACCAAAAAGTAACTAAACCAAAAGTTTGTATACAAAGTATTTCTATGTAATTGTGAAAAGGAATTTCTCTCTTTTTTTCCTTTATTTTTTATTTTTTTATTTTTTGGGGGGAGTTTATCTCCTTAAGTAGCACCATTGTTTTCTCCTTTTTGTTGCAACATCAAAAAAATAAAATCAAAAAGAAAACAAATTATCCAGTGTTTATCATACAGGAGTATTCAAATGAAAAAGTTTGCATATCACTAAAATTTAGAAAAATTAACTGAGGAACCATGATTTTTAGCACAGAAGTAATACTCTAATTGTGAATTATGGGGACACTAAGCAAGTATAAAGAATAAACTGGGTACAGTAGGATTTATTATGCTTTTACTCTACTTTTGAATATATTCGAAAATTTTCATAAGTCAATCCAAAAAGTAAGTTACTACTAAAACTCATTACTAAGCATAAAGTTGAAGTGACTTTTCAGCATAAAATCAATACCACAATTCAACCTCTATATAAAAAAGATAATCAGAGAACTTCTACTGTCAATTTCCTCATCCCTTTTTTCCAGCAAACAAGCCTTTATCTTAATCCAATATACACATCAGCGAGCGTGTGTAGGTGGGGAGAAAGAAACAAATATTTGTCCAACATACACTGTATATATCATCTAGGTATATTTGTGCGTTAATTTTACTCTTCACAGCAATCGTGACAGGTAGTTTATTCTCATCCCTATTTTACAGATATGAAAATGGAAGAACAAAAAGATAAAGGAACTTTGTCACTGTTGCAAAGATGCTAATAAATGAAAACCAAAGCTCAGTTTTCTAATACAGCATTTGAAAATGAGCTCAATTTTAAAACTCTGTCCTCAATGACAATACACTCTGCTCTCTCTCTTTACAACTTTAATCCTCTTTCCAGGATCTTTCAATCTTAACTAGATTCCACCACCAAGGACAAAACTACAGAAAGTATGTCTGAGAATAGCAAATGCCATTAAAATACATTTTTGGATTTTCGCACAAAATTGTACTCTTCCCCAATAAAAACTTAATTTGACAATGTAATAACCAAACATATGATTATTCATTTTATAGAAAGCTTTTCTCAGCCCCATTTTGCTGCACTATCAAAATTCAAAATATCTTGTTATATTAACTACCATTAACAATATTTCCATTTATCCTTCCACCTACATTCTCTTATTTGATCTTTACAGCCAGGAAGTAGAGCAAATATTATCATTCTTATTTATCACATGAGCACCCCAACTGAGAAAGGATAAATGACTTGTCAAAGTCGGCCAACAGTATAGAACTTGAAACATTATCTCTGAAGCCATGTTTTTTCTACTACCTTACGCTAAAACCTCTGCTTTTCTTCACTCACTCAAAAGCAAAATAACTGTTAATGGAGTAAACATCCATACCTGCCGTAATCAGGTAAGCTGCAACAATATTGTGTTCGGTCTGTGAAAAGACCGAGCCATCTTCATTTTTAGAGTCTGAACTGTTGCCTAAATTATTCCTTAGCATTTTGGAGGGAAGATATTGAGACAGCCTTCATAGCAAGCCCTCAATATCTATGAAATGTTCCAAAAGCCACTGAGGGAAGAATTTTCAGAACCAATCATTTCCACTTACCTCAAAGAAGGGCCTTTCATAGCAGCCCTCCCTTAACAAATTTAATTGGGCTAAAGAGGAAAGGATTTTAATTCCCAGAACAAGGGAAAAGCTTATTAGCAAAAGAAAGAGAAATACCAAGCAACACATTTTAACCAATTTGGGCATCAGCTTTATAACCAAGGAGATTATCAAGTGTGCACATCCCACTCAAACAATAAACACACTCAGAAAATCAGATCAGGACCTGACTTAACCGATTTCTGCTAGAAACCAGTTTCGAAATTAAGAGCCAGCCTTGGTCCTCTAAAACTATTCAGATTAAGGTCACTGTTTCCTGTTGGACCTTTCAAGTTTTCCATTTCAGTTCCCTTTGTTTTTTCCATCACAATTTAAATCATTAGAGATAAACAAAGACGTAATCTCCCCCCAACCTTCCAAATTTCACTCCCCTAATGGTGTCTATTCTGCTTTTCTTTGCTTATAGAAACATACATTTATACAACTGTTTGAGGTTTCTTCCACTTTTGTTTTCATTCTTTTCAAAAAATGGGGAGATATGTATCCATAAAATCATTCTATAATTGTTTCCCCCTAAAGCCATACCATAAATTCCAGGTCAATAAACCTAAATCTAAATTATTAATAACTATATATTTCAAAGCATGTACTTCACAAGCCACCTCAGTTCATTCACCCTACACTTTGATATGCACAAGTAGTTATCTGGTAATAACCATAACATACACCAGCAGAGTACCTAGAGTCAATGATTCATCTTGTGAAGTACAGGGCAATTCTAATATCCTGGATTATCTTGTTCTAATTCCAAAGTGGGTTACATAAGTGGGTGACAATCTAATATGAACATTTATTGTTAGAAAAAGATATCCCTACCACCTTTCTTCCTCATATTCTTTATGCCATGTAATATCATAAAAACCCGATTCTTCTCAATAGTGAATTTCCTAAAAATCAGTAACTTTTAGAGAAATGCTAGATGCACCAAAATTAACAGTGTACGCATATAACAGAACCACTAGAGGGCTATATTTACCCACTTAATTTAATTTTATAAATCTTAGACTGGAACAGCAGAAAAGGGCACAAGATAATCCTTTTGCCTCGATTCTATTATATACTTGTAGAAACTGAAGTAGTTGAAACCAGGTTGGTTGTTCCGTCCCAGATCCTATAGCTACTAATACTCAAATTTTAATAAATGTAAAGCAATATTCTGAAGAGTACCTATACTAGGAAAGTGAATCTCATTAGTATTCTAATATCAAAATATTTTCAAATGACCCTAAAGCAATGAACATTTAATACCTAAATTACCTCTTCCTTTTAAAAATCTATGGGGTGTTAGATTTTAAATGTTTTTTTCTGCATTCACTATTCACTCAAAATTTTTTGAGTTTGCTTTGGTTCATACACAGTCCCTTTCTATTCTGTAATGGATTATGCCTAGTTAGTTGTAACACCCATTCAAATTTTCCAGAAATAATTATTTCTATTTACAAGAATGGAAGAAAAATAATTCCAAAGATGGCAAGCTATTTGCTGTAGATACAAGTTTTAACAGATTATGAGTGTGGTAGGTGCATTTAAAGTACCTTTTTATGCTTCCTTCACGCGTGCTATGGAAAAGCTATATTGGGATGAGGCTTAGAATCTAAGAAAGATAACTATAAGCATATCAAGTTTACACAGCTCATGATTCTTCAATTTCATAAACTTTAACTGGCCTAAAGTCAGTCCTCCTTTCATAACTCTTCCCAAATTTTCAGTAATACCAGGAAATATTGCTTGCATTCCACTAAACCTTTTCATTGCTAGGGCAACAAGTATATTTTAGCATGATGCAAGCAGTCAAAATGTTATTCAGCTAAAAACTCAAAAGATTTAATATGTGAATAATCATCAAAGTATCTTTTACAGAGCAGCTCAGTGATACCACATTATCAAATGCATTAATGTTAGGCTCCCTAAACATATGAACTTGATTCAAAACCAAATGCCCAGGGGAACTTCCCTGGCAGTCCAGGGGGCACAGGTTCGATCCCCGGTTAGGGAACTAGGATCCCATATGCTGCACGGTACAGCCTGGGGTGAGGGGGGAAATGCCCCAAAGGAAACCCAGGAAGAACTATTATAAGGAAGAAAAGAGAAAAATAAGATACGGAAATAAAGGTTTAAAGATGGCTAATGACCAAAAGATATACCTAAGGTAAAAAGTAAAATCTCAAGTGATTTGTCTACTGACCTATACATTACTTCCATAAGCCATTTGAGACTTGTTAAATGTTAAAAAAACAAAAAGCATAGGAACTCGGCACTATTATTTGTCCTTGGGACAATACCATAGTCACTCTAGTGTTTGCTATGTCTTTTACAGACCAAGAGTCAAAACCCTGGCCCTAACTCTCAATGAAAGTTTCAACCCAAGGATTCTATATCAAATAGCCTCCTTTCCCAAGTTGTAAAAGCATAACTGCTTCTCCCTGTGAAAATTTTCAACATGTTTGTTCATCATATATACTTATGGCTTACATACTTATTGATCCTAGTACAACTCCTTTAATCAAAAAAGAGCAGTAAAACCCAAAATATCGATTTAGGCAGTATTAGGTAAAGCATGCTAGAAAACTTCAAAAAGATATGGCAACATCACTCCCTCTGAGAATGAGCACATGTGAGGGGGGGAAATTAACAGCAGGGGAAATTATCCTATATTATAGTACTCTAACTTGCTGTCATGACTACATCTTGATACTATAATAGCAATGAGGACCAAAACCAATTTCACTTGTAATGTCCCCACCCACGAATCTGAACATGCAGCAGGCAATCAAATCTTTATTTATGCTCAATAATATCTTAAACCTTGAGTCCCTTAAAAAAAGGAACATAAAAGCATTCAGTAAAAATTTCAACATTCCATCTATGTTGGATGAGAAAAATTAAACATTTCTTCAGAAATGTCTTGAACTTCTAGTTCTCAACTTGAACAGAGCTGTTTCATCTTTAATAGATTCATAACAGTATTAAAATTTTCTAATCAATTATTTATTACAATTAGAGAAGCTGCCTTATTAACTTTGATTTATGTATTAACACACAAAAGGGAAAAATATAATAATGGGTGGTGATGTTCTTATATACAAAAGGCAAACATTTTGAAAGCAAGTGTTAATTTATAAAGAATGTTTGAAGTACTGCTCTACTAGCCTATTTTTTTAAAAGATCAGTTACATATGTAAACATCCTTTTTCTCTATCTTAAATCTACTGGGTTGTCCCTTTTAACTCAAATAGCTCTCGTTTAATAAACACAGCTCTAAATAACTTAAAGGAATACAACAATTTATTTTAAAAATTCGAATATGCTTCAAATGAAAGCTGCCCCTTTATTAAACACCCACAAGTTCCAAACATTGTACAAAACATTAAAAACACTTGTTCATACTCTTTTAGAGCAAAATTGCCTGTTCTGCTGCACTCGTTTTTGCATGATGTTGACATTTTAGCGCCACTGTCATAAAATGACCATTTCTTCAAGATGTGCTCAAGAAACAAATTTCTGATCCATAGCAGTAGATCATGAGGTTAATGCAGAAGTCAACTGGTGAAGTTTCTCTGTCAACTGTTACAGTTAATGTCCTCTTCCTGATTAAGAGAAAACGCAAGTATTAAGCATATAGAAAAATGAATTTTTAATAACACTATTACCCAAAACTCAAGTTTAAAATCAGTTCTTGTAAGGTTTAGCAAAAGAACTTCACCAAATTTAACTGTCATTTATATTACACCTGTTTGTTTTTCAAATTAATACTACAGCAAAGTAAAGTAGAAGCAGGTGAAAAAATTCAAAGGGAAGAGTGATATAAAGTGAAACTATATTCAGCTAAAGCGAAGAACACCAGTGTTCTATATACTTGCTGACAAACAGAAATAAAAGTTGATAGACAATACCATTTCTAAAAATGCAGTCATTTAAAGTTTTTTTTTCCACTCACCTCTGAAACCACCACCTCCTCTTCCTCCTCTGAAACCTCCACCTCCTCTTCCACCTCTAAAACCACCTAAAAATAAAGGAAACAATCATTAAATAACCGTAACCTATCATATTTTGATAAGCCTATAAATATCAATACAATTCTTGCAATTATAAAGAATATACAGAGATTCACATATTTTATCTTACAGATTTTTTTTAAGATAAAAATGGAGAAACTGTAGTAGTTTACCAATCCAGAAGCAGGCTAAAATACTAGGTTACAATTTTTTTTTTTTTTTTTTTTTTTTGGGCACACGGGCTTAGTTGCTCCGCGGCATGTGGGATCTTCCTGAAGCTGGTATCGAACCCGTGACCTCTGCATTGGCAGGCGGATTCTTAACCACTGCGCCACCTAGGAAGCCCTAGGTTACAATTTTTTAAACAAGTTTTCTGTTTTAATAAATCAGAAAAGCTTGTTACTTTAAAGTTCAATTTAGCCCTACTGTTAAATGCAAGAGTACTTCAATTTTTGCTTATAGTATATACTTTTTTAATTGAACTAAGGCTCTTTAATCTAAGAACAAAGGGTGGCAGGTATGGGTGGTTTGGCTCTGGGGATACTTCCATAAACACAACGTTTAAGGTTAACGGAGCTGCAAACAGACCAACAATGATGTTCACATGCTGATGGGCCTTTACATTTAAAAATTTTAAAGCATTTTTTCTACTATCCAACACGTTTGGCTTCCTATTGCAGTCTCTACTTTTACTCATTTTAGGGGCTAACTCTGTAAAGAATGGTGAAATATAAAAAGAGAAATTATAAAATGAGGGAACAAACACATACTTCCAAAATGCTGATATAAAAAAAAATTAAGATTTTAAGAAAACAGTATTGTGAATGCTTTGAAATGTTATATACAATACTGAATATAGAATGGGAGTGAAGGGATCTCCATTCATCAAATTCTCAAAGGTGTACTTCCAAACATACTTAAGAAAGAAATATGTTAATATCTCTTAAGAGATTATCGCCATGCTACCTGGACCCCACAAAGGCACATTTACCAAGTGAAATGATAATTGAGGGGCAAAAGGAAAACAGAATTCTCTCTTTTCTGATGCATAACAGAAGCTGTCCAACCCCACTTTGCAGCTCCTCTTCCTCACCACTTTGGCTCTGCCCATCATCCTGTCACCCACCCGCCACATCATTCACCGATCTAAGCATAGCCAATGCTGCATCCCACTTCATCCCCAGCCCTGCTCATCATCCAGCTGCCCACAATGATGAATGTACCAGAGCTGTGGGGAAACATATATATCAAAAAATTGAAATCAAAGCAATGAATTTTTGGTAATAGTCTTTGATATAACATCAGAAGATATGGGTTTTACTTCTGAGCTGCAAATTGTTTGATTAGGGCAAATTCACTTTTGTAAGCCCCCATTTCCTCATTCATAAAATAAGGATATCACCCTCTTTCACAAGGTTTTGCTAAATATTACAAGAACATACTTGGATATTAAAAGAATATATGACCAGCTCCTGGCATATAATCACCACTCAATGATAGTAACTAAAAAATTATAATTAAGATAATCCTACACTTTGTAGAAACTAAGCATCATTACTATGGTAACCTGCCAAAATGTGAAAATAGTTTTACTAAAAAAATATAACCATAAGGGAGCTTTACCTATATACAAAATTAAATCGTACTACGTAAGTTGGCTGTGACTTCGAAATCTCATTAGATATTTTCCCCCACGGGTAACTTACCACCTCTACCACCTCTGCCACCTCCGCCTCTTCCTCCTCCTCGACCTCCCCTGCCACCGCCTCTTGGAGGTCCCTTCTCCCCTGGAGGTCGAGGTAGAAACCTCTGTAATGGCAACAGCTTATATGGGTCTATATAAAACTGGAAGTGTAACAGAAACAATTAGTGTGATGAGCTGGGGGTAG
The DNA here is from genome assembly GCF_030028045.1 of Hippopotamus amphibius kiboko. NCBI lineage: Eukaryota > Metazoa > Chordata > Mammalia > Artiodactyla > Hippopotamidae > Hippopotamus > Hippopotamus amphibius. The sequence goes on from NC_080198.1 coordinate 84,788,184, forward strand.
TATAGTATAATCATTAAGAACCTACACACTAGACTCAAAACTGTTCAAACCCCAACTCTACTACTTAGTACTGTGTAGCCCTGGGCAAGGAATTAATTTCTTTGTGCCTCGGTCTTCTGATCTGTAAGACGAAGATAAGGTACCTACCTCACACATTCCCTGTGAGGGTCAAGAGTAATGTAAGAATACATAAAGCACTTAAGTAAAGCATGACATGCTACCTATTTCAAGACTTCAATAAAGGATCAAATCAATAACTATTTACTGAATATACTACATAATGGAGATGTGGAAACTAAACCCACACCATATTGAGCATTAAAGAGGTTATTTTTCACGACAATGAAATATAGTGGGGTATATTTCACAAAACACACTTGGGGCTTCAAAAAAAAAAAAACTATGGTGTATTACTTATAACAAGATGTCTGAATCCCTCTATCATCGCCTTATCACTCTTCTTCCCTTCACAAATATGTCCCTCAAAAATACTCTCCAGCTCTGCATTGTCCAACATGGCAGCCATTAGCCACATGTGACTATTTACATTTAAATTAATCGACAATTAAAAGTTCATTTCCTGAGTCACACTGGTCACATTTCAGATACTCAATAGCTACAAATGGCTAGGAGCTATTGTATTGGGCAGGAATTTCCACCATCACAGAAATTTCCATTAGACAGCAGTGGTCTAGAGACTATAATAATAATCTAGACTAGATAAGGAGGGCCTGAACCTGAACAGTGGATCTTAAAATAGGAGCAGTAGAATGTACAATCCAGCACATACAATAAAAAAACAGTAAATAACAAAGCCTCAAATAAATAGTACTGTGGGAAAAGGCAGGCATCCAAATCAAATTTAAGTGACTATTACAGACAAATTCTTTTTTTCAGGTCACCAAATGAGAAGCCTGGCTCACAGGCCCACCTGTAGTAGCACAATTTCCCAGTGGGTACTTAGCAGGGCTTCTACAGCCAGCAGCCATATGCCAGCAACAAGGCATTGTCCCCATCTCATTTCCTATTCCAACTTGGCTTCTGGACCAACCACTCCATGGCAGGCTGCATGATCTGTTGATTTCCAAGTTGCTAAATCCAATAAACGCTTTGGCAGTTGAGTACTTCCTCTTGGAAACATTCTGTTCTCTTGACTTTGGTGATACCACTTTTATGAAATTCTCCTGGTTTGCTGCCTCCTTTACTGGCAATTACCTCTCAGTCACCACTAACAGACATATAAATTTAGGAGGTGCCCCAAAGCTCTTTTCTTCTCACTTTTTCTTCCTACACTGTATCGTATACTGTCTATGCAATGACAATTTCCCAAATCTAATGCTAGTCCAGACTCTTCCTTTCAGCTCCTAACTATGTGAACATCTCACAAGGGCTGCAAACTCATCACGTCCAAAAGTGAACTCATTATCTCCCCCCAATCCCCTCTTCTCCAATGTTGCCCATTTCAGCGAATGGTGACACCATCCACGAAGGTGTTGAAATTAGACATGTGAAAGATGGTGATATTTTTTACTTCGCCAGCTAATCAATTACCAAGACCTATTGATTCTACTTCCTGTATCTCTCATAAAACCATCCACTTTTCTCCATTTCCACTGTTACTACCCTAGTGCAAAAATATCTCTTTCAGGACTAAAGCAACAGCATCCAACCACTCCCCTTCAGACACAGTACTGACCTCTTTCCAGGATGCCCTTTTATTTTTCTAGTGCTCTCTTTTAAGTATAAATTTAACCATATATATCCTGACAGTTAAAAGCAAAATTAAAACTAAAGTCTAAATTCTTTCCCATGACCTGAAAGCCTTAAGTAATCTAGCCCCTGCCTACCTCTCTAGTCATTAATTCACAACTTTCCCCACTCCTCCTAAATGTTCTAGGTCCAAGCTATACCTCTGCCGTTTTCAGATCCTTAAAGTGGCTTACTATCACACTTGCACATGCTGTTTTCCCTACTTCCAATGCACTTCCTCCTCCTCTGTGACTAGAGCAGTGGTTCCCAAGTGCTAGCCTAACCTTCATCAAAATCATTCAGGAGCTTTCCTTTTTAAAACTGAACCCTCCAAAGGAAACTATAAGGGAAATGAAAAGACAACCCTCAGAATGGGAGAAAATATTTGCAAATGAATCAATAGACAAAGGATTAATCTCCAAAATATATAAACAGTTCATCCAGCTCAATATCAAAAAAACAAACAACCCAATCAAAAAATGGACAGAAGACCTAAATAGGCATTTCTCCAAAAAAGACATATGGATGGCCAAGGGGCACATGAAAAGCTGCTCAACATCACTAATTATTAGAGAAATGCAAATCAAAACTACAATGAGGTATCACCTCACGCTGGTTAGTTTGGGCATCATCAGAAAATTTACAAACAGTAAATGCTGGAGAGGGTGTGGAGAAAAGGGAACCCTCTTGCACTGTTGGTGGGAATGTAAATTGATACAGCCACTATGGAGAACAGTATGGAGGTTCCTTGCAAAACTAAAAGTAGAATTACCATATGACCCAGCAATCCCACTCCTGGGCATATACCCAGAGAACATTGTAATTCAAAAAGACACATGCACTCCAATGTTCACTGCAGCACTATTTACAATAGCCAGGACATGGAGGCAACCTAAATGTCCATCAACAGATGAATGGATAAAGAAGATGTGGTAAATATATACAATGGAATACTACTCAGCTGTACAAAGGAACAAAATTGGGACATCTGTAGAGTCATGGATGGACCTAGAGACGGTCATACAGAGTGAAGTGAGTCAGAAAGAGAAAAACAAATATCATATATTAACACACATATGCAGAATATAGAAAAATGATACAAATCAACCGGTTTGCAAGGCAGAAATATAGACACAGATGTAGAGAACAAACATATGGACACAAAGTGGGGACAGCAGGGGTTTTTGGGGGGGGGGGGGATGAACTGGGAGACTGGAATTGCCATACATACATTACTAATGAGAAAAAAAATGTCTAAATGTATGCTTTAAATATATGCAGTTTATTGTATGTCAATTGTATCTCAATAAAAGTTCTTAAAGAAAAAAAAAAAAACTGAATCCTCGTCCCTACCTAAGACCTACTCAGTCAAACTTCTAGGAGTGGGACCTAGAAATACATCTTCTTAAAAGCTCCCCCAGATAATTCTGATGTGCAACCAGGTTTGAGAGTCACTTGTCGTCAACTTTCAGGTCTCAGCTTCAAGCTCACATTCTCAGCAAGCCAACACACTAAATTTGGTCTCATTACTAACATTCTCATACCAACCTGTATTACTCCTTTACAGCACACATCACGATCTTACTGAAGTATCTGTGAAATCATTTAGTATCTGCCTTCTCCCAAATAGCTTGATAATTTAATGTTATATTTAGAAAGCTTTTCAGTAAGTTTTACAGAAAATAAAAAGTCTTCTAGCAGTTACAGAATTGCTAATATGAGCAAGGATTACTTTCTGAAAACCCGAATTAAATACATTACTTTTAAAGATAAGTAAGTTCAGCGTCTGAAGTACAGAATGTCTCAGTTTAAGAGCTTCACTAGTGATACCCTGGGAAAGTCTCAAGTGCCTTAAGTAAAACTGTCCTAAGGTAGGTCATTCATTTACAAAACCAAGGTTCTAGGTATTAAAAGCTTGACTCACCTTCTGTAGTTTTTTAAAGGAAGATGCCTTCATGTTCTCTGACAATTTAACTGAAAAATACTATTAATTTTATTAAGGAATAAGCAATTAAAATCAAAGATAATCTTCTGAATTCACGTGGTTTTAAAAATAACAAGGTTAGAATATACAGAAATATTTAAGAAAAGTAAGAAATGAGTTTCCAAACAGAAGTTTTTATTTTAAAACTTCCAATTCCACCAAACTATTGCAGTGGCATCATCATATCCAAAGCAAGCACATCAACCTTGTGGCACTGATCCAAGTGGCAATCATTTCTAAAACCTTTCAAAATGGAAGTCACACTTATAAGGCCTATCTTTTCAATATATGTGGAAATACATTTCCCTCTCTTGATCCTCCTTTATGGTCCATCTTAGCAATCAATACTCCATCCACTTTAACTAAGCAGCAAGTTTAGTATAATCAATACTTAACTTTTCAATGAGATTGCTACACCTTCCAATCAAAAAGGATACAAAATCTCTAAGTTGTCCAAATATTTCATCCACTTTTCCAATTTGTTCTTTGTTTTCTAAATAAACTGGAGCATTGAAATAAGGCACCTTATTTTCATCTGTGGTACATTTACAAACTATGTCATCTTCACAGGGGTGCAGGAACTCTCCTAATACTGATATAAGACACAAAAATGTTAAAATATAAAACAATTTCAAATGATATTGACCAACCTCTTCTGGAAGCTTTCCCCTTGGCTGCCTGCGATTTCACCATATCTGTTCTGAGGCAGAAAAGCCTTCCTGGGTTAGTATACCAACTCCACAAAACACTAGTTATGTGACCTGGGGTACGGCTCTCACCTTCTCTGTGCTTCAGTGTCTTCATTGTTAATGTAGAGCTAACAACAATACGGACACCTAATACATAGTATTGTGAGGATTAAGTGCAATAATAAATGCCAAGTGCCTAAAAAGACCACTCGACCTACAATAAGTTATTTTATTATAATTATAATAACTGTTATTACTTGATTAAACACTATGCTTCATTCTATTGTCTCTTCTTCCTTCTCCCCATCCCTAACTCTAGGTCAGTCTTTGTTGTTCTCCTGCCCTTTCTTTCTCCCCTTTCGTAACTCCCCACTCCCACCTCTTCACCAATGACTCTTTGATCTTATCCAAGAAGCATGGAATCTTAAAATAACCACCTTTATACTAACTTACTCACCCCAAACTAAAATACTCATTGTACTCCTGCAAAACCAATTCTCAATTCCTATTACCCAAGCTCAAAACCTGGAACCCTTTATTCCCAGTATCAGCCAAGTTCTACTAGGTTTGTTTCCATTGAAATATCTCTCCGGTCTAATCCTTCTTTTTTTCCTCACTTTCACAATGCTCTCAAGGTGTCATGTATGGACTGTTATGGGGCTAGGACCTCTGACTCTAGCCACTGACATCCTCAATCTTCTGTACTGATCCAACCTGCTCTTTATATCAGACCCTGTTCATCCTTTCTCTTCTTTGATGTAGGCTTCTATTGTCAAACCTTGTCTCACTTTCCATGACTTCCATCCTACCTCTTTGATAATTACCCCAAAACTGCTCTAATTAGGTCTTTTTCTTGACTTCCCCTCTGCAGTTTCCCTTTTGAGCAAGTTTTTTACTCACTTCACTTACTTATGAGTAGCAATTAAAAGCAAGGACTTTGGAGTCAGGAAATTTGGCTTTGTTATCTCAAATATATCACTTACTGATCACTTAACCACTATGGCCCTAGCAAAGAAACTTAACTCTGAATCACAGTTTTCTTATTTGTAAAATGAGGACAGTAGAAGTAAGCACACAATATTACCTATTTACATCCTTTCAGTTCAAACTTAAGGTCCATCTCCAAGACGCATTCTAAGTGCCCTTCAGCTTTCTTATCTTCCTCTTACAGACTACTGCACCATTATAAGTCAGTTTACAGCGTCTCGGTAGGCTTGACTCCCCAACGAAACAGCAACCTCTGTATGAGGGAGAGCTGCTGGACCTTTCAACACCTGACTCCCAGTAAAGCTTACTAATAACACAAGCCCACAACCTCCATCCTCCGACCCCATTCCACCCTCGCCCCCAAGTAGGCCAAGCTTTGAAGCCCTACATACAAACTACTTGTTCTGGAGGTCCTTGGTCTTGGCCCTTGTTAAAGCCTCCGCGGCCGCCCCCTCGTCCAAATCCTCCTCTGCCGCCGCCGCCGCCTCTGAAATTACCGCCTCCTCCACCTCGGAAATTACCGCCGCCTCCACCTCGGAAATTACCGCCGCCTCCACCTCGGAAGTGGTTGCTGCTGCCGCCGCCGCGACCGAAGCCGCCACCTCGATTAAAGCCTCCGCGACCTCCGCCTCGAAAAGACATGCTCGCTCCTACCTGGTTAAAAAAAACAGTGCGGGCCTTTCAGCCACTGCGGCCTCTGGGTAAACCACTTAGGCCAGAAACCATAAAAGCGGACAACAATAACGGTAGCAACCCTGTCACCTCACCCATGGCCAGGCGGCCAGCGAAGAGCCCGAACGGTGAGCGTCACCTCCCCATAGGCCTGTGAGCGCCGACCGACCACTCGCCAGCCCCGTCGCCCCCGGTGGGTACCTCCTCCCCCAGCAGGCTGCGAGGTCCTCAGCCGCATTCCCCTCCTCCCTCCGCTTGGTTGCACGTCCAGCCTTCTCAGACTGCCCGGCCCCCTCCTGCCACTCACCGGCGCCACGTGCACCCCAGGCCGGGGTACACACACGCACCCGCCCGGTACTTCCGCCGCACACGAGCCTCTTCGGCCACCGTACCGGCACAAAACGGAGGCGTTGGAGGGAGCCAACTAGGAACTCGAATAAATGGTTTAGGAAACCAGCCAGTCACCCGCGGAACCAGGGACTCTGTCACCTATCCAAAGCAGCCTTCAGCGCTGGAAAAGTATCAGTAATACCTAACGTCAACCGCTACTTTACGACAGTCAGGTCTCCTTGCCTACAGCGAGCAGAGGAAGTGACGTACACGAGCGGCGTCCTTTGCGGCAGGACGTTGCAGGAAGTGCCGTCCTGCGGCGTTTCCCGTGGCGATGGTCGGCGTCGGGGACCGCCTCTCTCTCCCAGCGGCCAGGCATGTTCCTGATGGGAGCTGTCCTCTCACGCGGCACTGCGGTCCCGTCGCTCGTGAGTTGGTGGCGGCTCCAACTATGCTGCCCAAGCCTCTGAGGAGGTTTGAGCCGTGCTCTGCCCGGAGGTGGATCTGGCCGCGTCGGAACCCAGTGGAAGGGCTTGTCTGCGTGTTTCTTCCGTATCTTTTGAAGTACGCACGGTAGTGGGCAGTACTGTGCCCGTCGTTTTGTCCTGTGGTGTCAGGAATGGAAGAGGGGAAAAAAAAAAAAAGTGTGTTTCTGTGAACTTTTAAAGAAACTTATTTTAAAGCCAGACCATATTTTTTATAAATTTATTTATTTATTTATTTAATTGTCTGTGTTGGGTTTTCGTTGCTGCACACGGGCTTTATCTAGTTGCGGTGAGCGGGGGCTACTCATTGCGGTGGCCTCGCTTGTTGCAGAGCATAGGCTGTAGGCACATGGGCTTCAGTAGTTGTGGCACATGGGCTCAATAGTTGTGGCTCACGGGCTTTAGAGTGCAGGCTCAACAGTTGTGGCGCAAGGGCTTAGTTGCTCCGTGGCATGTGGTACCTTCGTGGGGCAGGGATCGAACCCGTGTCCCCTGCATTGGCAGGTGGATTCTTACCCACTATGCCACCTAGGAAGTCCCAAAGCCAGACCATATTTTTATCTTTTATACCAGATAGTTTATTCCTTTGTCAAGTATGTATTGAGCCCGGACAGGACAGTGTCTCTGCTACAAGCCCCTCCCCTTCTGTCTTTAAGTCCTTGATTTGTTAAATTTGATTGGTCTCTTTTCACTTGAATCTTCTGAGACCTCACCTTGATATTTAATACAGTCATCCTCATCTTTGAAAGAAGGTGGGGATTGGTATATTTTTTTAGAGGGTTATTTAAATACTGGAAGAATTTCGTAAACTTAACTATGGGAATATTAGGAATCACAATATGTCTTTTACACTGAAGTAGAAGCTTCTTGAGAAAACACCAGTCACATATATAAAAGAAATTTGGTAAATGAATTTTTATTCAGATTTGATAAATGCACTTTAAATTCTATACATCATGCAGAGGTAGAATTATTCATAACTGCTCTGCTCTATTTTGCTCTGTTTATGTTGTGTTTTATCTCCATTTGGTGTGCCAGTATTATCTACAACTCAGTGTGATGAAACCATTGAAATTTTATGGGACCTTCAAGATTACGTGGTGCCCCTTTATTTTACACGTAAAGAACTGACAGAGAAGCAAAGTAACTTCTGCAGCTAGTTTGAGGGACAAAGGGGAACCATGGATTCTCACAGTCCTCAGTCCTTTGCTGTACCACCACCCCCAATCTTAGTCCGTCCTCTTTCAAAATTATTGATCATTCCAGTTCTCTGTCCTCATGGTAGCATCATACTCTTGGTTTCTGAATCTTTGCTCTCAAACCTTTGAGCACTCTCCTCTGTCATCATTGTCACCATCCCCACCCAACCTTGGTGGCAGTCTCTTTTATCTAAAGCTATCAATTTCTGTTCATGCCATCTAAAGTAGCTTTGTACTGTCGTTACAGGCCTCCTGTTGCCACTACTACACTTTCCTTTGTTATTCATACCCTAAATCACACAATATACAACAACTCAAAAGTCTAGAAATAATTACAGTGAACTACAACATCCTCACATTCTGAGCATCTTTGTTATATCAAAATAAATGCTTCTGGGCTTTTCCTCCTCCCACCTGTACTGCATGTGATGACATACTGAACTTATTATAGCCATCCTCAGGATCCCAAATAGTTCTCCATTTCCTTTAGCAACAAGTCTAAAGTAAAATCTTTCCATTGACTACGGCTTCCATGTAATTAATTTTATTTCCCTCCAGTGCTATACACCATTTCTCTGCCCCATCAGGCCAAAATCATTGCCTTGCTTCTCTTTCTCTGCCATTGGCAATCACTTCCTTCTTGGAAAAGCTCCATTTCCCATCCATTAACCAGCCTTTTTCTATCTTTCTACCCTGGAAGAACCATTGAAGTCATTTTTATGTCTCAGAAAACCCTAAATAATATAAATATATATATATATATCTCCATCCTAGTAAGTTAACATGATCAGTAGCTTATAGACATGTAGACATAGTAGTCCAATAATAATTGTCAGTGCTCTTTTTTTCCAATTGTTGTGAAATACACATAGCAGACTCTACCACATTAATCATTTTGAAGTGTATCCATGGTTCACATTGTGCAACTCAGTGCTGTTTTGAGTAGAGAATGGTGTTTTTCTATGAATCTGGGTTTTCTTGTCCAACTTATTAGCCTGCTCTGTGTAGTTTCCCCCTTCTCACAAAGGATCTCAATTCTTTTTTTAAATTTTTTTATCGAAGTAGAGTTGCTGTACAATATTATATGTTACAGGTGTACAATATAGTTATTCATAATTTTTAAATGTTACACTCCATTTTTGTTATTTTAAAATAGGATATCAATTCTGATGCAGATTAAGTGGGAGAGGAAACTTCCATTATTCATTTAATTTAGTAGATTGCAAATTGATTTTAATGAATATTAATCTCTTTTTATAGGCCTGTGTGTGCATAAAAGTGGGGTTTTTTTTGAAACTAAAGAAGATAATGAAATTTACCTGTTTAGTATGAAATCTTTGTCTTTTGCTATGTGTATGGTCAATTCTGAGTCATTCTTGAAACTTGCATACACAGATTTCATTTTCAGCTGAAATAAGATTGTTTTGGTCACTGTTTTTAAGCTCAAAGAAAAAGCTTGCTCATACAAGTAAGAAGTTGGAAAGTAGAGTAAATGTTTATTACTTTCACGTGAATGGCAGGGTGCTCTTTCACAAAAATCCAGAAGTTGTAGAAGAGCAGATCAGTAAATTTCATCTTATGTTTATAATCATAGTCTTAGAAACTCTCCCTCTTCTCTCAAAGTCAGGTGCGCAGGTTGAGAAGCAGATTCAGAGAAAGGAGCCCTCATTTGGTCATTTACTTGTTAAAGGGGAGGGAAAATATGGTTCAGTTTTGTTCTGGATTCCCCCCAGGTGGTTTGGTCTCAACTTGAGACTTCCTCACTCTCAAGTGCAAGCAGCAGTAGAAACATTTTAAGATTTCTTTTTGCCGTATGTTTTTTCCAAAGATTCAGTTTCCATTTAAAACCAAGAATCTTGTCACTTGAAATCAAGATATTTTCTCCAGGCCCTAGTATACCCACAGTTCACTTTTCAGCTCAAACATCCTGTTAAGAACCGAAATCAATATTAGTTTCTCTTACTGTGTAACAAATTACCCCCAAACTTAGTGACTTAATGTAATAAACATTATCTTGAATAATTTCCATAAGTCAGAAATTCAGGAGCAACTTAGCTAGTTGGTTCTGGCTCTGGGTTTCATGACATAGCAGTCATGATGTAGATGGAGGCTGCCATCATCTAAAGGCACGACTGGGGTTGGAGGATTAATTTCTGAGGTGGCTAACTCACATGACTAGCAAACTAATGCTCTCTTGTCAAGAGGACTCAGTTCCATGTTCTTGGGTATACTGGCCTTTGATAAGTTTAATCATTCTTATATCATCATCCAGAATTTTCTTCATTTCAGCTCCAGAAGTTTTCTGACACCAGCACCTCCTTAGGAGGAAAGCAGTGTGTTGTGAATACATCAGAATTTTCCCTTTTATGAAAGTGAACCATCTCGGAACAATGCTGAAATCACTGATGGGGCACCATCAGTGCAGCTGCCAACACATTTCTTCCAAGATGTACCTTTTGCTTCCAATATGAAGACAAGACAGTAAATGTATCTTGGCCTTTGCTTGTTTTGGGCAGCATTTTATAGAAGAAAAATTTCACCACAATTTACATATCTTACAAGTGCTATCATGTGACGTTTGTTGTTGAAATCTATTGATCCATCAGTCTGGATAAAAGTTTTTTGGTTTATTATATAAAATCTCTTTAGCGTCATGTGACTTGTCATCAATTACATGAATTTATCAAACTTTGAGAGTGAAACCTTTTTAGTTTCTCAAATAATATCTTATCCTGACATTTTACTCTCTCTAAGTTTACATACTAGAATTGTGAGGGTCTTCCCAACTCTGGGGCTTTTTTTCCTTTTTTAGTCAAAAAGTTCTGCCACTTAATAACGTGACTTTTTTTAAACAAGTTTTTTACTCTGGGATTCCAAAGGCCATTTGAAATTATTTGCTTCCTTTCTGTGATTTATGTGTCTTTTCAATTTTGCTGGAGCCATTGCTGCACTTATTTGTAAGTTGTGATTCTTTATCACTATCAGAATTAATTAGGCCTAGAGTTCTCTTTCATCTCCCACTTCGTCTTCAAAAATCACCACATTGAACTCTTAAGTCATGTTTGTAAAACAGGTGTTAATAAACTGTAAAACAAGCAAACTAAACAAGGAAATCACAAAAGAAAAATGAAATCTTTATAATACACTTTTAACATACAAGCTCCAGCCATACAATACATTTGATTGACATGACTCTTAAGTCCCTTATTCTTTACCAGTTATCTCTCCCTATTTTCTTTCATGGCATCTATTGTTGAAGGAACTGAGTTTTTTATCTTGTAGATTTCCCATCTTCTTGGTCATATAAACCATATTTTTCTGTTCTCTGTGTTTGCTGTAAACTGGTAATTGCCTGGTAGTGAGATATGGAGACTCGATTATGTTCAGGTTCAATTTTTTGTTTCAAGAACACTTCTCACAGCATCACACAAGGAGGCACATGACATCTGGTTGTTTCTCTTTTGGTAATGTTAAGATTGATCAGTGGGATCAGTATATCACCCTGATCCATCTGTGAGAAAGTTCCCTGCCCACTTCTCGCCTGATGGATTTAGCAGCTATCAGTGATCCTCACCTAGATTCATCTATTCATGAGGAATTGCAAAATGGTGACATGCTAATTTTATCATTCCTTCAGCAATTATTAGCTGAAATAAAGAACTTTCCTTCATTATTTTTAATATTTATTTTTACCTAAATCCTTTGTTATCATCATCCTTTTTAATGCTTAAATTGTTTCTTTGGCTTGTGAGAGCCCCTTCAAGTTTGGTCCTATGTCTGTTAATACCACTCACTAGCCTCTGATAGCTTCCTTGCTCTCTGACACCAGATGTATCTGACATATCTTCTACATTTCCTACCCCAACTCTTTCTTCAAGGAGCCCTTGTTTCTTTTAGTAGGAAAGGGTATGGAAAGAACGCAGTCTGGCACTAAGGGGTGCTCATTGCTTTCGGATTATCCTGACTTTGCCTTATTGGACAGAGACAGGAGGTACATATTTTTAGAAAGAAAAAAAAAATATGATTTGTACTGATATGTCCAAAGTTAAGACTACAGGGTTTTTGCTTCTTTTGAATTTAAACGTGTGCCTCTCCTACCCTGAAATTATGACATTAACATAATTACTTATTTACTTGAGCCTATATACATATGTATGTGTGTATGCATAAAAAGTTGTCAAATAAGTATCATTGTTATTATTAACAGACTACTGAATCCTATTTAAGATTTTGTTCGTATCATTTTGCTGATATTTTGTTTAGGACTTTTGCACCTATAGTCATAAATGAGGTTGGTCTCTCTTTCTTTTTATTGTGCTCTACAAACTGGTTATGTAGATTCTGACTACAGAGAACTGTGTGGATGATTGTGTAGGAGAAGGTGGGGTGGGATGTGAGGCCTTGGGAGATTGCCTTTACTTTTTTTTTTTTAATTTTATTTATTTATTTATTTAATTGGCTGTGTTGGGTCTTTTTTGCTGTGCGCAGGCTTTCTTTTAGTTGTGGTGAGTGGGGGCTACTCTTCATTGTGGCCTGCAGACTCCTCTTTGCCGTGGCGTCTCTTGTTGCAGGAGCACGGGCTCTAGGCGCGTGGGCTTCAGTAGTTGTAGCACATGGGCTCAATAGTTGTGGCTCACGGGCTCTAAAGCGCAGGCTCAATAGTTGTGGCGCACGGGCTTAGTTGCCCCACAGAAGGAGCAGGGATGGAACCCGTGTCCCCTGCATTGGCAGGCAGATTCTTAACCACTGCGCCACCTAGGAAGCCCTATAGCTTGCTTTTTAAGTGCAGAGATTCCCTAAACCCCATGAAGTTGTACCTGGAATGGTTCTCTGCTTCTCTTGCCACAGTGTTCACACCAGGGGCACTAGGTTAGAACATGTACTGCAGGGAGCCTTTTGTAGGGTTTATCCTGGAGCAAATGCTGAAGTAGGTTTCCCGAAGAATGGGGAACTGGCTTAACTGTTTTGCTCTTTATTTAATTGATCACCTAGTCTATCACTTCTCCCAGATACTGCTGTTTTTATTTACTTTGTAGTCTCCCTTATTCTGGATACAATTGTCACTTGTATCAGTTTAGCATTTCTTAAAACTCCTTTAAATTTTGCAGTTAATCTCTTCCTCTCTGTTTTATGTCTTCCAGTAAATCTTCACTGTTTGTATTCTGTTGATGGACTCCCTCTTCATTTTCCAATGGTGCAATGGAATTATTTTTATTTTTATATTTATTTTCACTGAGATGTTGGAAGGAAAGAGATATAAACTATATAGAATATCAGACATTGTGAGCTATTAATTACATTTTCTATTTGCTAATTGCTGACAAATAGGAAAAGTCATTTTCTTATGTTGATTTTGTATCCAGTGGCTTTAATAAACTTTGACTTTAGGTCTGATAGTTTCAGTTCATTTTACCTAAGTAAACAATCATTTCATCTATAAATAATGGCAATTTTGTCTCTTCCACCCCAATATTTATAAATTTTTTCGTGTTTATTGCCTCCAATAATAACAATAATATTGAAATATAGCATCCTTGCTTTTCCCAACTCTAGTGGGTTTGGCTCTAGTGTTTCACCAGTGTATATGGTGTTTACTGTTGGTTTCTACCCTTTATAAGGTTAATGACCTTTGCTCTATTCCTAGATTGCTCACTTTTTTTAAAACTAAGAAGTGGTATTAAACTCATATCGAATACCTTTTCTGTTTCTTGTGATATACAGATTCTCTTATTTAATCTATGATTTTAATTAAAGATTCTAATATACTGAATCACACTAATAGATATCCTAATGTTGAACACTCCTGTATTTCCCACTTGGTCCCCACTTGGTCATGATATGTTATTCTTTTACTATATTGTGGTTTATGGTATATGGGTTGCTAACATTTACTTAGGATTATTGCATGGATATTAATTAAGATTAGCTTATAGATTTCTTTCAGAGGCTTATATCCAGTTTTGGATGAGTATATTAGAGTATGGCTAATAAGTTGGAGAGCTTTTTATCTTTTTTTGTATTCTGGAAAAAGTTTAAATAACAGAATGATCTTTCTTAAGAGTTGGTAAAACTTAGTATCTTTGGGGGTTTAAAATCTTAACTTTTCCATTTCTTCTTAGCTATTAATTTATTTGAATTTTCTGTCTCTTCCTGAGTCAATTCCAATAATTCTATTTTCTTTGAAATTTTCTTCCAGATCTTCAGATGATTTGATGAATTGCACAGATTGTATCACTTAGGGTTCCACTGACAAGCCACCAAACCAATTCTGGCTAACTTTAGTAAAAGAAAATTCATTTGGAAAATAATAGGACGTTCACAGTACTGGCAGGTGACTAAGCACCTAGGCTTAAGAACTAAGAATACTTAACAAGGCCAAAAGGAATCATAAGAAGCTTATCTTATAGCTGAAACAGTCTGACCGGTACGCTGCTGCTGCAATAGATAATTCACAACTGTTTCTTTTGTTCTCTTATCACTTAACTCAAGAATCAAACACCAGAGAGAGAGAGAAGCTCTTTGATCAGTCCCTGGGCTATGAAAAAGGAATGGGAAGAGGTTCGATGTGGATTTCTCAACTTCCATTTGGAAAGCAGTTACCTGGAATTACTCTCCCACCAAAACAACTCATAATAGAAGAAAGATAATTCCACACAGAAAATTGGGAACCTGTTATGAAGGATAATGGATATTGGCAGCCCCATAAAAATGTCCACTTCAGTAGCCTTCCTCTAAAATTGTTTTACTCTCTTTTTAAAAACTATTTCTCAAAATGACTCGTTATTTATCGTCTACTACTTTTTTACTTTCTGGTTTATTTACTATTGCTTATGTCTTTACTAGTTCCTTTCCATCATTTTGATTCTTTTTGTTATTTTTTAATAGTATTCTTAGTTCATTTTTTCAATGCTTTTTTTGTTATAAAATTTTTAATATGATATGGATATATAAATGTCTTTTTGTTTTCTTCTATTCTTTCTAAGCTTAGACGTTCCACCCCATATAAGGTTTAATATCTGTTTCAATAAAATTTCTTTTAGAGATAAGAACTTTGATTCTAGTTTTAGCACTATTATAAAGGATATCAATAAGAATTTGGTCAGGAAAACCAAAACCACTATAATTATTTTAAGCAGAAAAGAATATCAGAAACAGTTTGCATTCATGTGGGATAAACAACAGTACACATTTTATAATTTTTTCATAGGTCTTATCTCCCAACTTCTGCCATAATAAAGTCTGGAGAGATCTGGGTGTCATATGGACTTCCTGTAAAACATTACATTGTTTTATTACATTGATGGTATTACCTTAATCAGGGCAGATAAGCAAGACGTGGCTAACATGCTGAAAGCCTTGATTAGACACACATGCTCCAGAGGCAATAAATCCTGGCATATCAGTAAAATTTTAGGAAAAGAGTGCTCAGAAATATTCCAGAACATCTTCTCTAAAGTAAAAGACAAATTATTTTGTCTTGTACTTCATTTCACAAAGAAGGAGGCACAAAATTTAGTGAGCCTTTTTGAAGATGTTCCCTTTGGGAACTATTTGATTTCTGGACAGATAATTCACACTGAAGAATACTACTTTGGCTACCAGCACAGGAAAGAGTTCTGCAGTAATCCAGAAGACCCTGTGGTGTTGGAGATATCAGTGGTGGGAAAAAACATTGCAGAGTGTTTGAGGAAGACTCAGTGGGAGAACTACCAATACAAGACCCTGGGGTTCTAGAGCAAGGCCGTGCTACCTACAGAAGAGAATTATATTCTTTTTGAGAAACAACCTATGCACTACTGAACCCTGGTAAATGTGGAACAACCAAACATGACACTGTGTCACCGTGTGGCAGAAATACCCTTTATGAGCTGGGTCCTAACAGACCCATGAAGTACAAGGTTGAGCAGGCCTAGCAAAAACGTAAGATAAAAGTGTTACATCTGGAACCAAATACAAACAGGAGCAAAGGGCACAAGCAAAGTATATGAGCAGATGGCCCAGATTCCCCCTTTTCCCCTAAATCCAAACTGTTGCACCTGTGTTCCTCCCTCAGCTCACACCTGTGGCTCTATGGGGACTCTGGTATGAACAGCTGAAGGAGGAGGGAAAAGTTTGGGTTTGGTTCACAGATGGGTAGGCTCAGTATGTAGGTACATCTCGAAAATAGCAGCTTCATTACAGCCATACTTAGTAATGGTTTTGAAAGACAGTGGTGAAAGAAAGTCATCCCAATGGGTAGAGCTTCAGGTAGCACACCTGGCTATCCACTTTGTGTGAAAAAATAAGTGGCCTATGGTCAGACCATATATGGAAACACAGGCAGTACTAATTGCCTGATCATATTTTTTTCCTAGAATGAAAAATATTCAAAGATTAAGAACAAAAAGGTCTGGAAGAGTAGAAACATGCGGATGTACATATAGGAGTGGGGATGAAGTGTAAAAATCTTTGTATCACATGTTAACGCCCACCAGAGAACAACCACCAGAGAAAAGAAATAATCAACAAAATGACTCAGCCAATTTCAGTCATCAGTCACCTCAGTACTAGCACAATGGGCACAAGAATAAAGTGGCCGTGGTGGTAGAGATGGAAGCTACCCAGGAGGCCAATATCATGGACCCTGAACGTTTCTTTAGCTACTGCCATCAACAAATGTCCAATCTGATAGCGACAGAGACCAATGCTGAGCCCCCAAGATGGCACATCTCATCAAGGATACCAGCTAGCCACTTGGTGGTAAATTGACACATTCAGATCTTTCAATCTTAAAAGGACCAGTGGTACATTCTCACAAGAATAGACATAAATGGCAGGTAAGGATGTACCTTTTCTGCCTGCGTGGTCTCAGGACCATGAGCCAAAGGATTACATAGCATTTAATCCTCCAACAGGGGATCCCATATAGCATCCTGCCAGACAAGGGGACCTACTTTATAGCAAAGGAGGTGTGAGTTTGGGCCTGTGACCGTGCAGTGCACTGGTTCTATCACATACTGTACCACTGTGAAGCTGGCAGACTTATGGAGCATTGGAGTAGCCTGCTGAATGCCAAGCTGAGGTGCTACCTAAAGGCAACACTGTGAGGACTGGGTGCTATCCTCCAGGAAGTAGTATATGCATTGAATCAAAGGACCTTCATATAGCATTGTATCCCCAACAGAGAAAAGACACAGGTCTGGGAGCCAAGGAACAGAAGCAGGAAAGACCATACTTAACAGCACTTCGATGACCAACTGGCGGCTTTATGCTTCCTGTCCCCATACTTTGTACTCTGAGGTCTGTTTCTCAAAGGAAGCACACGTTTGTCCTGGGGCACAACAGGAATCCCACTGAATTATAAGCTAAGCCTTCTGCCTGGTGCACACTGAATTGCTTGTGTCTAGGGACCAGCAGGGAAGAGGAGTCACCATCTTGACAGGAGTAACTGACCCTGATTATTCAGAGGAAGTAAGGCTGCTGTTATACAGTGAGGGTAGGGAGAAATGTGTATGCAACCATATGAGCTACTTAGGTGGCTCTTATGACAGTAAAGGGATAGAAACAGCAACTATGGTCTGAGAAGGGAGTGGTAATCAGGGGCTTAGATAACTCCTGGAAGAGGTTGTGGGTCATGCCACCAGGTTAGCCACTGAGGCCAGCAGAGGTGGAAACTCAGGGTGAAGGGAATCAAGAATGGATAGGAAGGAGGCAGAGGATGAGTTTCAACTGCAGCCCCAAGATCAACTGCAAGGGGAAGGACTACAGTTCCCTCCCTTCCCCCTCTCCACAACCTCCCCCTCCTAAATAATCTCACAGGAAGCGAAGCCCACTGCAATTTTGAAGTAGCTACCCTTGAGGTATATATGGAAAGTAGATCTAAAAGTTGCAAATGGTAGACTGTGAAAGACAGGGAGATGAGTTTCCCAGATCCCCCTTCAAGTAAGGACTGGCTGCCTGGATATGAAGAGTGTGGTCAGTGGACCCTTCCATCTGACAGCAACTAACTGTCAGATCCTTCGGGGTCTGCCTCAGTGACAGAGACCTGCCTCACCTAAGGGTAGGCATTTCCTGGGCAACCCTCACCAGGTGACTGAGCAAGATAGGCAGGATCCAGCCATTTCTGCATGACCCTGGGCCACTGTGACTTGTCACTCTCACTCCAGATCCCCCATGAGCTGGCCAAGGCCTTGTCAAACCCACATTGCAGTCTGATTTTCTGTTCATTCCAGCTTCTCCTCCCCTCCTTTCCTAGGAGCTGATTCCTGATAAGTATCTTGCACCCCAAACTCTGTCTCACATCTGCTTCAAGGAGAATCCAAACTGTGACAGCATTTCTGCTTAGAGAAAATAATTTGATCAAGCAGAGCGAGCTTTGACCGCGCAACAGGCCATGAATCAGAGATGAGGTGTTGAGGTAAGGAATACGACTTTAGTCTCTCCTAAAAACCATCTTATCGGGGTCTGGTTGCCAGTTTGTGTTATAGAATCGGAGAGGCTGTGAGGAAGTAAAGTGAAAGAGCAGAATAGAAAGGGAGAGGATGTGAGGAAGTAAAGTTAAAGGGCCATCAGTCTTGCAGAAGATCTGGAATGACCAGCCTTAGCGAGGGGATATGTTAATTTCAGCCATTCACACAGGTGGGTGGGGCAGATTGTCTGCCTGTAAGCTGAACAGAGGGACCTTAGTTTAACATTCAGGCAGAGGGGCCGTGTTCCCTGAGGCAGGCCATCATGTATGATTATAATAACAAAAGCAACAAAAAGCAAAGATTAAAGTCAAGGAAACAAGTCTAACTGAGGAGTCCAAATAGCTCTTCCTGGTTACAATCAGAGGAGAGCCTGTGAACGATAAAGGAACCGTTTTGGTGAGGATTTTTAATGTATCAGCATAACCTTCAATATGATGACTTCTTACCATTTCCTAGTTTTCGTCCTTACAGAAAAATATATAATTCTATTTTACCAAAACATAAGAAATTTCTTCTAGTGGTTTCTGTCTTCTCTAGAAAACAGAACGGGGCATTGTTCAGTATCAAGTTGGGGCATTAGTTTTCTCTGCAGGAAACACAGTCCCTCAGCTATTTACTGAGGTCTTTTTTCGTTTCAGTTACCGTAAAACTCTGGAATTTTGCCAAATTCTTCACGAGTTCAAAAGTACAAAGCTCTTTAGGAGGCTTGCTCTTTTTAAATATTTTTTCAGAGGTTAAAAATTAAATTTCAAAAGACTATCTGGGGTGCAGAAGAGTCCATGGTGAGACACAGACCCTGATTGTCTCCAACATGAAGCTTGCTCGTGCTATTCTGTTACTTTTGTGCTTCTACCTAAGTTTTTGTGAGGTAAGTAATTCAATATTTATGCAAACTATTTTAAGTAGATATTTCAAATTCTATAAAAATACAGAAAACATCTTAAGGATATTATTTTGACTTAAAGATTTCATAGTTCAGTTGCCAACAATGTCAGTATCTAGTCAGTAACAAAGATTTTATGTTAATATCTTAATGAAAGAGCTTTAAGAAATTGCTTTTTTAATATGCTGTTATCTGTGCATAGAAATTGAACTGAATGAAGATTTTACTAATGTAGATCTATAATTTTCAGTAATTATTAAATCAGTAAACATTTATCAAGCTTCCTCTATCTATATGCAAAGTATAGTGCTGGGCAAATGGCAATACTGAGCTCTTCCTTCAGTAACCTTTTGGTACAGTTGTACAGAGATGATACAAATATGCCAATGAGGAAATAATAGGCAAAATTTAAATGATATTTGAAAACACAAGAGAAGGAACTGTTAATTGCCAAAAAGTGGTACAAATATTATCTGCCAAGGGACTTTAATGAGAGGAAAAATTCCTTCCTGCTGGGAGTTTGGGGAGAGTTTATGGGTCAAGTGGGGTTTGAGCTAGACCTATAATTCTGGGTTAGATTTGATCAGTGGAGAGAAAGAGGAAGTGATTTTTTTCAGCCTGAAAAAGCAGCAAGTGATATGGCAGAAAGATAGCAAAGCACTGGGCTCTTCCAGATGAATAAACCCATTTGATCAGAACAGAGACTTTGTTGGCAACTCAAGGAGTTAAACCCGAAATGACAGACTGTAGCTAGTCTGCAAGCTGGTCTATTAAGGTTAGAAATGTTTGACATTTTAGATACTTATTGATGATTGCCTGCTTTTGTGATCAAAGAGTTTTGAAACAGTTCCAAAATTTGTTTTGTTTTAATGCCTATTTATAGCAGCAAATATTTAAAGAAAACTATCCAAGAAATCAGACTTCTATGCTTTGTTTCTTGTAACTTCTAAAATATATATGCCATGTTTATAATACAGAACAAATGGAAGTAAAGTAAGTGCTTGTTGATTAAAATCAGTTAAATTATTGTAGTCTATATAAGTGAACTACCATGTAGCCATTGCAACTGTGCTTTTATATTTATTGAAATAAAAAAGCCCTCACTAAAAATCTTATTTTTGTTAAAGAGAAAAATACACACACATGCACACACAAATACACGTCTATAACTGCTCATATAAATGGCAATTTAAAAGTTCATGAGGGGTGTATATCAAATAGATAACAGTTGGTATCTCTGAGTAATAGGATTACTGGTGATTTTTATTTTATGTTTTATGCATTTATAAATTTTCAGGGTTCAGAAATTCTGTTTTATTCATTTTTCATTTTTCTTTTTTAAATGCCAAATAAATGTTTATTACATTATAACAAGAAAAATTTGTTTTTTGAAAAAAAGATATTTCAGCCACATTTTGGAATCCTGGAACAAAAACAGAATAAAAAAACAAAACTGAAAGTAGCAGTTTTCACTTACACAGAGGAAAAAAGCCTCTTTTACTGAACAATCATCCAACAATAAAATTGTCTTCATTCCTTTAAGAAACAGCGTTTTGAGAAGAGTTAATATCACATTTGTGAAAATTCTAGAACTTCTTAAAATATTAGATTACGAAAGAAAATGGAATGATTTTTTATCCCACCTGTTGAGAAATAACCATTTTAAAATGGAGGTTACCATAGAGACAACATAAATGTGTTCAAAGAAGTTTTAAAATATATCTACATTTCAACATGAAATAAAATATGTACAACTGGGAGAAACTTCCGTCATTTGGAAAGCTGGGAGCAAATTTCCTTCTAGGGAATAAGGAGTCCCACTCCCTTTTTATATCAAAACATTCTGATGGACTGGTTTGGAGGTGGAGAATGTCAATGATGGGGTGGGCTGGCAGTGGCATAGACAAGTTGTTCTGAATAGTGAAATGAGAATTCTGGTTTTGCTGAACCTACCCAGACAAAGAGGTAAAGGGACTTAGGAAAGGATGGGAGAGAAACTCAGAGCACAGAGGGAGTGGCTTCTGTATCAATAACCAAGGGATATTAAAGAACAGGGAAGCCAAATATTTCAGTCAATATGGTTACCTACTGTGATAGTACTGTGCTGTGACATAATCCCTGACTGAAACCTTACATTTTTATTTTACCCTAAAAGCATATTACAAACCTTGGCTTATATGGGTAATATTTTGGAAGGAAAGAAGTAGGATGTTGTTCAGCAGAGTGACAAGATGCTGGAAAGAGAATATGCACAGGAGGCAGTACGCAATGCAGAGAGTGATGCCAGCAAGCATGGCAAAGGAGGCAAATCCAAACACTTGTCCCTCCACAAAGAAACAGAACAATCAAGCAAACTTTCATAACCAACTTTGTCAAAACTCCAGTTATCAAAGGCTTATAGTACCCAAGTGAATGCTGAGTGAAGGAAAAAGGCAACTTAAAAATGGTAGGAAAACTGTGGCATTTATACTAGTCCTTACCCCATCCTGTCCCCAGCTCAGTGGCAGTTTTGAAGATGGCAATCCACATTCCCAGTGTGGAACTCTAGTGCCTAGCTCTGAAAGGAGCAGAGCAGATGTTATTTAAAAGAATTGTGTTTGTCTGTTCTACCTGGGGGTTACTTGAAAGACTGACACAATGTACTTGTCTTTGTTTCATCTAACTTGGAGCTCAGAGTGGTAAGGCAGCAGACATTCCTCAAAAACATTGTAAAGCAAGCAAACAACCTGCAACCATCTGGGATAAAAGATTACAGTTGAGACATACAATAGAGTACTGAAGCTGTTTGGAAGGAAAAGTTAGAGTTTCAATGGGAAGTTAGGGCATTCAGAAGTCTCTGTGTGATGGGTGATGACTTAGAGGGCTGGGATAGGGAGGGTGGGAAGGAGTCAAGGGAGAGGATATGGGGATATGTGTATAAGTACAGCTGATTCACTTTGTTGTACAGCAAAAACTGGCACAACAGTGTAAAGGAATTATATTCCAATAAAGGGCTTAAAAAAAAAAAAGTCCCTGTGTATACTGGGGGATTTAGAAAGCAACACACATGTCCAGGGCAGGTTGCAGCTCAGAAAACACCCAAGAAGACCCTAAGCCTATACTTTCAGGCTCAGTGCAAGTATGAAGTAAAGGCTAAGACAGAACTGTAAATGGCCTGGCTAAGCACTGAAGGAGTGCCCCAGCAGAGAGCCAGTTTGCAAACCTGGGAGAGGTTTTTCTGTTGTTCTCAATTTGAGGAGTTCCTATTCTTTTCTTTCTTTCTTCTTTTCTTTTCTTTCTTTCTTTCTTTTTTTCTTTCTTTCTTCCTTCCTTCCTTTTTCTTTCTTTCTTTCTTTCTTTCTTTCTTTCTTTCTTTCTTTCTTTCTTTCTTTCTTTCTTTCTTTCTTTTTCTTTCTTTCTCTCTTTCTTTCTCTCTTTCTTTCTTTCTCTTTCTCTTTTTCTTCCTTCTCTCTCCCTTTCCCTTTCTCTTTCTCTCTTTCTGGTTCCTTGTGTTTAAGGAAATCCTTGTCTAAACCCTAGCTGATTGGGAGCTTGAGATTGCCATATATACATTACTAATAAGAAAAAAAATCAAATTGTGCACTTTAAATATATGCAGTTTATGTCAATTATATCTTAATAAAAGTTCTAAAAAAATTAAAATAAAATAAAATAAACCCTAGCTGAATGCAAGGTAAGGAACCAAGACTTCAGGGACCACACATGACCAAAAAACAAACTTTACAAAACAGTTTAGAAAAATTAGTGAACAAACAGCTACAGTCTACAGAAAGCAAGGGAAGCAAACTCTGAGAAGGAGAAAGAATTTGATTTCAAGAATTACTACATTATAATATTCAAAATATCCAGTCTTCAACCAAAAATTATGAAGTATGCAATGAAACAAAATATGGTGCATTCACAGGAGAAATTAAAAGAAATTATTTCTGAGGAGGAACAGACTTCGAACTCACCAGACAAAGACTTTAAGTCAACCATATTAAGTATGTTCAAAGAGCTAAAGGAAGCCAGGAGGATGATGTATGAACAAATAGAGAGTTATCCATGAAGAGACAGAAATTATAAAAGGAATTAGACTGAAAAGTATAACAAAGAACTCACTAGAGGGTTTTAATAGCAGATTTGAGCAGGCAGAAGAGTAAGTGAATTTGAAGATTGGTCAATTAAATTATCCAATCTGAGGAGCAGAAAGAATAAAGAATAAAAATTAACAGAGCCTGAGACCTGTATGACACCATCAATATATACAAAACAGAAATCTCAGAAGAAGAGAGAAAGGGTCAGAGAATATCTGAAGAAATAGTAGCCAAAAAACTTCTTAAATTTGATAACAGATAATAAATCTACAGATTCAGGATGTTTACTGGTCCCCAAAAAGATAATGCAAAGAAATCCACACTAATTATAATGAAGTTATTAAAAGCCAAGAAGCAAAACAGAAAATCTTGAAAGCAGCAAGAGAAAAGCAACTCATCATAGACAAAGGATCCTCAGTAAGATCAGCAGCATCTTTCTCAGCAATAACCATAGAGCCAGAAGACAATGGGATGACACTTTTTAAGTACTGAAATAAAAGAACTATCAGCCAGGAATTCTATATCTAGCTAAGCTATCCTTTAAAAGTGAAGAAGACAGGACTTCCTAGGTGGTGCAGTGGTGAGGAGCCTGCCTGCCAATGCAAGGGACACAGGTTTGTGCCCTGCCCTGGGAAGATTCCACATGCCACAGAGCAACTAAGCCCGTGCGCCACAACTATTGAGCCTGTGCTCTAGAGCCTGTGAGCCACAACTACTGAGCCCATGTGCCACAACTCTTGAAGCCCATGCGCCTAGGGCCCATGCTCCACAACAAGAGAAGTCACTACAATGAGGAGCCTGTGCATCACAATGAAGAGTAGCCCCCTCTCGCAGCAACTAGAAAAAGCCCGTGTGCAGCAACAAAGACCCAATGCAGCCAATAAATAAAATAAATAAATAAATAAATAAATTTAAAAAAATTAAAAGTGAAGGAGAAATTAAAACATTCTCAGGTAAAGCTGATGAAGTTGCTAGTATACCTGCTCTATAAGAAACACACTACAAGAAGAAAAAAGAAGGAAAAAGGGAGGGAGGGAGGGAGGAAGGAAGGAAAGGAAAAGAAAAGGAAGAAAGAAAGAGAAAGAAAAAAGAAAGAAAGGAAGGAAGGAAGAAAGAAAGAAAGAGAGAAAGGAGGAAAGAAAGACTACAAGAAAGGGAGTCCTTCAGGCTGAACACAAGGACACTAGGCAGTAACTTGAAGTCATATGAAGAAATAAAGAACTCCAGTAAAGATAACTACATAGATAAATACAAAAGTCAATGTAATTTTATTTTTGGTTTGTAACTCCTTTTTTTTTTTTTTTTTTTTTTTTTTTTTGGCACACGGGCTTAGTTGCTCCGCGGCATGTGGGATCTTCCTGGAGCTGGGATCGAACCCGTGACCTCTGCATTGGCAGGCGGATTCTTAACCACTGCGCCACCTAGGAAGCCCTGTAACTCCTTTTTATTCCCACATTATTTAAAAGACAAACATATTTAAAAATTATAAATTAACAGGCTCACAGTGTATAAAGATGTAACGTATAACAATAACAGCATAAAAGAGGGGATGGAACTGAACAAGAGCAGAGTTTTTATACACTCTTGAGGCTAGGTTGGTATCAATTCAAACTAGATTGCTATAAATTTAAGAGGTTAAGTATATTCCCCATGGTAACCACAAAGAAAATATTTTTTAATAATCCAAAAAAATGAGAAAAAATCAGAATTGTTCACTACAAAAAGTCAACTAAGCACAAAAGAAGGCAGTAATGGAGGAAATGACAATAAAGGTATAAGACATACAGAAAACAAATGTCAAAAGTGAGGCCATCTTATCAGTAATTAATTTAAATGTAAAAGGATTCAGTTCTCTAATAAATAGGCACAGATTGGTAGCATTGATTATTTTAAATAAAGAAATTATATGCTATCTACTAGACAAATTTGTGATACAAAGACACAAATGGGTTGAAAGTGGAAGGATGGAAAACAATTTTCCACGCAAATAGTAACCAAAAGAGACTTGGAGTGCCACACTAATATCAGACAAAATTGACCTTAATTGTCTCCTGTTACAAGAGGCAAAGAAGACATTAGATATTGATAAAAGAGTTAGTTTGTTAAAAACATGTAATTATAAACATAGACACACCTAAAAATAGACACACCCAAATTCATGATATGACTATTGACATAATTTATGGGAGGAAGAGACAATTCTACAATAATAGTTCAATACCCACTTTTCAAAATGGGTAGAAAATCTAGACAGAAGATCAGTAAGGAAATAGAGGACTTTAATAGCACTATAAGCCAACCTGACCTGACAACTAGGCATGTAGAAGCACTCCTCACAACAACAGCAGAATACACTCTTCTCTCAAGTGCACATGGAACATTTTCCTGGATAGACCATATGGTAGACCACAAAACATATCTCAGTAATTTAAAAATATTGAAATCATATGAAGTAGCTTCTCTAAACACAATGTAATAAAGCTAGAAATCAGTAACAGAAGGAAAACTGGAAAATTACAAATATGTGGAACTTAAACAACATACTCTTAAACAACCAATGGTCAAAGAAGAAATCATAAAGGAAATTAGAAATACTTAGAGATGAATAAAAGCAACGTACAACATTCCAAAACATATAGGATTGGCAAAAGCAGTACTCAGAGAGAAAATTGTAAATGCCTACATTACAAAGGAACAAAAATCTCAATAACTTACCTTTACACCTTGAAGAATTAGAAAAGGAAGAGCAAACTAAATCCAAAGCTAGGAGAAGGAAGAAAATAATAAATATTTGAGTAGAAATTAAAAAATTAAAAAATAGTAAGACAATAAAATCAATTAAACCAAAATTTGGTTCTTTGAAAAGATCAACCAAATTGGCAAACCTTAGCTAGAATGACCAAAAAAGAGAGAAGATTCAAATAAATAAAATCAGAAAGTAGAGACATTATTACTGACTTCATATAAATCAAAAGATTAATAAAAGAATACTATGAATAATTATATGCCAACAAATTAGATAACCTAGATGAATGGACAAATTCTTAGAAACATACAAATTACCAAAACTGACTCAAGAAGAAATAGGAAATCTGAACAGACATGTAACAAGAGATTGAATCAATGATTTAAAAAAAGAAAGAAAACTTCTGTCAAAGAAATGTCCAAAACCAGATAACTTCACTGGTGAATTCTACCAAATAAGAATTAACATGAAATCTCAAACCTTTCACACCCCCACCCCCACAAAAAAAAGGAGAGAATGCTTCCTAAATTATTCTGAGGTCAATGTTACTCTGATAACAAAGTCAAACAAAGATACTATAAGAAAAGGTACAAAGCAGAGATAACAGCTACCTCCCCACCCCCATATTAGAAATTCCAGATATTCCAGTATCCTTCATTCCTGTGTGTAGCTACAGATTTTCATCTAGGATAATTTCCCTTCTGCTTGAAAGACTTTTTTTTTTTTTTAACATTTCTCACAGTGCAGATATGCTGGTGATTAGTTCTTTCCACTCTTGTGTGTCTAAAATATTGTTATTTTGCCATAATTTTCAAATCATATTTTTGCTGGGTATAGAATTATATGTTGATTTTTTTTTCTGGTATTTTTAAAATGTTGCTTCACTGTCTTCTCACTTGCATGAGATCCCTACTGTCACCCTTACCTTTGTTCCTTTGCACATGGGTCTTTTTCTTTGGCTGTTTTGAAGATTTTCTCATCACTGTTATTTGAGCAATTTTTTTAAATTTAAATTTTAATTTTTTAATTAATTAACTTTATTTATTGGCTGCTTTGGGTCTTCATTGCTGCGCACAGGCTTTCTCTAGTTGCAGCAAGCAGGGGCTACTCTTTGTTGCAGTGCACAGGCTTCTCATTATGGTGGCTTCTCTTGTCATGGAGCACAGGCTCTAGGTGCACAGGCTTCAGTAGTTGTGGCACTTGGGCTCAGTAGTTGTGGCTCACGGGCTCTAGGGCCCAGGCTTAGTGGTTGTGGTGCACGGGCTTAATTGCTCCCCAGAATGTGGGATCTTTCCGGACCAGGGATTAAACCCGTGTGCCTTGCATTGGCAGGTGGATTCTTAACCACTGTGCCACCAGGGAAGTCCTATTTGAGCAGTTTGAGATGATATGCCTTGGTGGAATTTCCTTCATGTTTCTTCTGCTTGGGGTTCATTAAGTTTGTTGAATCTGATTTATAATTTTTATCAAATCTGAGAAAATTTCAGCCATTATTTCTTCAAATAACTTTTTTGTTCTCATCTCATTCTCCTCTCCTGTGGAACTCCAATTACACATATACTACATGTATTACACCACTTGAACCTGTCCCACAGCTCACTCATACCCTGCTCTTTTTAAAAAAGTCTCTATTACTTCCACATTTCATTTGGATAGTTTCTATTGATAAATTTTTAGGTTTGCTAATCTTCTGCAATGTCCTATCTGTTGTTAGTTCCATCCAGTGTATTTTTATCTCAGATACTATAGTTTTCATCCTTAGAAGTTCAATTTGGATCTCATATATTTTTCATGTCTCAACTTTGTGAACATATGGAATACAGTTATAATAAATATTATAATATCCTTGCCTGCAAATTCTAACATCCATATTAAGGATTCTGGGTAAATTTCAATCAATTTAATTTTTCTCCTCACTGTGGGTCATATTTTCCTGTATTTTTGCATGGCTGTATTTTTTATTGGATGCCAGCTATTATGAACATTATCCTGTTAGATGCTGGGTGTTTTTGTATTCCTATAAATATTCTTGAGCTTCCTTCTGAGATGCAGTTAAGTTATTTGAAAACAGTTTGATCCTTTCAGGTCTTGCTTTTAAATATTCTTAGGTAGGACCAGAACAGTGCTCAGTGTAGGACTATTGTTTCATACTACTGAGGCAAGATCCTTCTTTGTACTCCTTCCAATGCCCCATGAATAATGAAGTTTTCCAGTCTGAATGTTGAGAACAAAACTATGCACGGCCCCATTTGAGCATGGGCCCTGTTACCTTGAATTCTTTTGGGTGCTTCTTTCCCCAATCTCTGGTAGTTTCTTCATACTCAGATGTTGATAAATACTCAGCTGAACAATTAAAAGGGGATCCTCTACAGAGCTACAAAGCTCTCTTCTATGCTGCTTACTTGTTTCCAGTACTTTATACTGTGAAGTATAGCTGCCTTGGTTTCCCAAGTCTCTCAGCTTTATCTCCTCAACTCAGGGTGTCCCTTGGTCTCAGCTCAAGTTCCCCCTCTCTGCACCACAGTCTGGAAATCACATGAAACAGCTGTAGGGCTCACCTAACTCGGTTGTTTCTCTAGTCTCAGGGATCTCCACCCTGATGTCCAGTGTCTTGAAAAATCATTGTTTCCTATATTTTTTCTATTTCTTGATTGTTTTTGGCTGAATAAGAACTAGGGTAGCTCTGGTATCCTTATAAATCTATCTTGACTAGAAACAGAATTCCTATTTAATTTTTAAAATTTTTTTAATTTTTAATTTTTTTAAAACTTTATTGGAGTATAATTGCTTTACATTATTGTGTTAGTTTCTGCTGTACAACAAAGTGAATCAGCCACATGTATACATATATTCCCATATCCCCTCCCTCTTTAGCCTCCCTCCCAATTTCCCTATCCCACCCCTTTAGGTCTTCACAGAGCATCAAGCTGATCTCCCTGTGCTCTGTAGTAGGTTCCCACTAGCCATCTATTTTACACCTGGTAGTGTGCATATGTCAATGTTACTCTCTCAGTAGTCCCAGCTTCCCCTCCCCCCAGTGTCCTCAAGTCCATTCTCTATGTCTGCATCTCTATTCCTGCCCTACCACTAGGTTCATCAGTGCCATTTGTCTAGATTCCATATATATGTGTTACCATACGGTATTTTTTTAAGCTCTTTATGGGAATATAATTGCTTTACGCTGTTGTGCCAGTTTTTGCTGTACAACAAAGTGAATCAGCTGTATTTATACATATATCTCCATATCCCCTCCCTCCCAAGACTCCTTCCCACCTTCCCTATCCCAGCTCTCTAAGTCATCACCCATCATCGAGTTGATCTCCCTGTGTTATGCAGCAGCTTCCCACTAGCTATCTGTTTTACATTTGGTAGTGTATATATGTCAATGCTACTCTCACTTCATCCCGTCTTCCCCTTTGCTCCCCCCCACCCTTGTCCTCAAGTCCATTCTCTACATCTGCACCTTTATTCTTGCCCTGTCACTAGGTTCATCTGTACCATTTTTTTAGGTTCCATATATATGAGTTAGCGTACGGTATTTGTTTTTCTCTTTCTGATTTACTTCACTCTGTATGACAAGCTCTAGGTCCATCCACCTCACTACAAATAGCTCAATTTCATTTCTTTCTATTAGATGGCACAGTTAACAATTGCTGGGGTTGCTGACGTTGAGTTTTTAAAATACAAATGTAAACTTCATAAAAGCACTTTTTAGAACTTATTCTTTAATAAACATTGTATTCAAAATGGAAGTTAATTCAGCCCACTCTCAGTTCTACCCTGACACAGGTGGTCTCATATGCATTATGCATTGGAATTGTTCAAATTTGCTTTGAGTATAGTTCATCTTCAAACTCTGTGTTCTTATATTTTCCTGGATTTATAATAGATTCAAAATAAAGTGTTATCACAGTGATTGTAAGAATGAAGAAACAAAAAAAGTTGAGTTTTTCAATTTTGCCATTCTAATGGCCATTTAGAATTTTTGTTTTTAAAATATGAA
Source organism: Hippopotamus amphibius kiboko (assembly GCF_030028045.1). Lineage (NCBI taxonomy): Eukaryota > Metazoa > Chordata > Mammalia > Artiodactyla > Hippopotamidae > Hippopotamus > Hippopotamus amphibius. The sequence goes on from NC_080198.1 coordinate 84,818,435, forward strand.
ATAGTAAAACATTAAAGGTGTAACTTTTTTTTTGCTAAATGCAAACAGTAGTTCATAAAGGAAATATTTTACCTAATCTGAATAGTATCTTTAAAATGAAATTTATTCTTTTTTATTAATATATTTAATTGTTCCCAAACTGTAATATTATTATTCATTACTGCAGTAGACCTGTGTATAGGTATAATTTTTCCTTTTTCATTAAATATATGAATGTAATTTAAAATACTTACACAGTACTTTTTTCCTTATTTGTACCATACTATGAGTTTTCCTTTTTCCTTTTTTATTTTTCAGTCATGACTTTGTATGTATTTATATATGAAATTTCAGTAAAAGAAAATATTTGCTGTTTAAATTTTTCTCTATAATTTATTATTCATTTCTTTAATGATTTTTGCTGAAAATTTTGTTGTGTAGGGGGGTGGTTTAAAAAGTATCTGTTGTTGGGACTTCCCTGGTGGTGCAGTGGTTAAGAATCCGCCTGCCAATGCAGGGGATATGGGTTCGATCCCTGGTCCTGGAAGATCCCACATGCCACAGAGCAGCTAAGCCCATGTGCCACAACCACGGAGCGTATGCTCTAGAACCCGTGAGCCACAACTATTGAACCCATGTGCCACAGCTATTGAAGCCCACGTGCCTAGAGCCCATGCTCCACAACAAGAGAAGCCACCGGAATAAGTCCGAAAACCACAAGGAAGAGTAACCCCCACTCGCTGCAACTAGAGGAAGCCCATGCCCAGAAAAGAAGACCCAACACAGCCAATTAAAAAAAAAAAAAAAAAAGAATCAGCCTGCCAATGCAGGGGACACAGGTTTGATCCCTGGTTGTCGAAGATCCCACATGCTGTGGAGCAACTAAGCCTGTGCACCACAACTACTGAGCCTGCACTCTAGCGCCCACAAGCCACAACTACTGAGCCCACGTGCAACTGCTGAAGCCTGCACACCTAAAGTCCGTGCTCCACAATAAGAAAAGCCACAGCAATGAGAAGCCTGGGTACCGCAAGGAAGAGTAGCCCCCCGCTCACCGCAACTAGAGAAAGCCCACATGCGGCAACGAAGATCCAACGCAGCCAATAAATACATTAATCAATTAATTAATTAATTAATTTTAAAAATAAAAAAATAAAAAGTATTGGTTTCTTTAACATATAGTGTTCTTACTAAAAACAAGAAAAAAAAAATCCAGCATACAGCAAAAGATATGGTTAGTATGAGGAGAAGTAAATAAAATCTCTCTTAAAGTTTAAGCATATTGAAAGATGTTCAACCTCATTCATTGGGGGAAAAATGCAAATAAAACTATTCTTTGATAACATTTTTATGCATCGAATTGACAAAGATAAAAACGGTTAGTAAGTTATGTGTTCTGTGGTCAAGATTATGGAAAATAGGCCCTGTCATATATTGATGATGGGAATGCAAATTAAAGTAACATTTAGAGAGAGAAATTAGCCAATATCTTTCAATACTAAAACTGCTCATTTCTTTGATTCAGCAGTGTCACTCCAAGATAAGTAAGTACTGACAAATATACTTAGCATATGGTGGAAATGATGTGTATTATATAAGGAGATTCATTACAACACTCTATAATAACAGAACATTGGAAGGAATCTAAATGCCCTTTGTGGGACTAGTTACAGGGCTACTGATTATAAATTGTACTGGTGTTGAAGGGCAGAATTAGAAAGTAAAATATGTGCTCACATATACAGTGATGACCTCGGGAAAGATTTACTAAGAACTATTAAGTGGTTGACTCTGAGGTAGATAGGGCTTGGGTGGGTTAAATGGATAACAGAAAGAGGAAATGTAATTTTTACAAGCACCCTTTTGAACTTGTTTGTAATATTTCCATGTTTTCTATTTTTAAAAAATCAATTAAAAATGAAAAAAACCCAAATTTTCATCCATCTTACATTCATTATAAAAAACAAGACTAAGAACTAGGCCAATGGTTTTTTTTTTTAACTCCCTGAGGCAAAAATGATGGAATTAACCCTAAAACAATATTCCCAGTTTTTTAAAGAAAACAGAGTATAAGAGCCCCTCCTACCTGCACATACCATTCAGCCATTTTCCCACCATTTCCAGCAACAACATACTAGCCCTAGAAAAAAATGCAATATTTATTTAAAAAATAATAAACAACAAAAATAACAAAAGGCCTTATCAAACTTTTTATGTGAACTGGAACAATTCATCATTAGGTATTAATAGAGAAATATACTCTCTCTTTTTCATCTGAATACAATGGCTGCTGATTAAGGAATTGGTTTTACGGATGTTGGGTATGGCTTTATATCAGAAGTAGGTATAATACAAGATGGGTGGATCCAAGGAGAAGAACAAACTGGAGGGAAAAATTACTAGCGAAGACCACAATGAGTAGGAACTGAGGCCATAAGGGTGCCTAAAACTCTTCCAATGGGAAGGTTTCTGATATGGTTGTTAACTTTCAGTATATGAGTTGTTTATTCACTTCTGGAAGAAAGACAAAATTTTACATCGTTTATTCTTTTTGAAACTTTTACATTTTTTTCTCAGTGTTTTCCAGGGAAATCATGATTGTAGTAGTTGGCTAATGCCATAATAATACAATCACCACAAAATCTCAGTGGCATACAAGTTTATTTAATATACTAGTCTGCAGATTAGCTGGGGATAATCTGATCTAAGCTGGGCTCAGCTAGAGTGGTTGTTCGTTGCCATCCTGGCCGTGTTCTTCTCATAGCTATGGCAGAGAAGCAGAAGTACAAACCCAGTTGCACAAGTACTCTCTAAGCATCCCTTATGTCACATCTACTGACTTCCTATTGTCCCAAGCAAGTCACTGGCCAGGCCCAGAGTCTAGAGGTAGGAAAATATACCCTACCCCCAGGAAGAGGGACAACAAAGAACGGGCTGAAGAATAGTAGAATTGGAGCCATATGCAATCTACTACAGTCAGCATCATGTTAGCATTTATATAGGATCTTAAATGTTTATTTGTGCTTTTCCGTGTATTTTGCATTCATCACATCAGCTCTGTGAGGATGTTATTTTTATTCTCCACATTTCATAGAAGAAGAAACAACCAAAAAGGTAAAGTCATTTACCCAAGATCACACAGCTAGTCAGCAGTAGAAGGGGAATTTTCTACTTTTTTACAAAAAGTAGTAGAAGGGGAAAATGGTGGACTTGGTCATAGTTGATCATTCTTTTTCTCTTGTTTATAGGCTTATCGTGAAAAACCAAAAAAGACAACAGTGTGGAGGAATTCAGAGGTAAAGCTATATAGCTGTATACTGGGGTGGAATAGGAGATTGTTTTGTTTCTTTTCTGTTGTCTAACTGTCCATCTAAAATGGCTTCATTAGGGAATTTCCTGGTGGTCCAGTGGTTAGAACTCCATGCTTTCTCTGCTGAGGGTGTGGGTTTAATCCCTGGTGGGGGAACTAAGATCCCGCAAGCCATGTGGTGTGGAAAAAAAAAAGGGCTTCATTGTAGTCCTGCCTAGAATAAAAAGACAAAATTTACATCAAAGTAATTGTTACAGCATCACAAATACCAAAGAAAGGATTAAAAAAAAAAAAAAAGCCCATCTACACAAAGAAAGAAACAACAGCTAAACAAGCTGAATCTTGTTTTGTAGATGACTAGGCTATAGTAGTAATTGCTAAAAATTTTTGCACACATGGACACGGGTATGATCCCTGGTCCGGGAAGATCCCACAGGCCTCAGAGCAACTAAGCCCGTGCACCATAACTACTGAGCCTGTGCTCTAGAGCCCTCGAGCCACAATTACTAAGCCCACACACCTCAACTACTGAAGCCCACTTGCCTAGAGCCCATGCTCCACCATCAGAGAAGCTACCGCAATGAGAAGCCCACACCCTCAACACACCGCAACAAAGAGTAGCCCCCACTCACAGCAACTAGAGAAAGCCTGCGTGCAGCAATGAAGACCCAATGCAGCCAAAAACTAAATTAATTAATAAATTTTAAAAATAACAATAATATATACACTGCTGTACAAATACACTTTAAAAAAACATTTTAAATGCAAATATTTTAATAATAATTTTTACCACTAATCTTTAATGAGATAATGTTATTAAACCCACTTCATTATTTTAAAATTTTTTCATTTTATTTTAATATATTATAAAAGATACCTCACAAAGAGCAACATACACAAATACATGGGAGAGGTTCAATAATGATACAAGATGGAAACCTGTATTTCAATTACTCTCTCTAATATTACTGATTAGGTGACAGGGCTGATAATTTCATATCTGATTAGCTGTCCATTAGTTTGAACCCCATGATGTGGCTGATGAACAGCTTCTCCTATGGCTAGAAGTGTCGACGCTGCCATTTTCTTGTCCATTGGTGTTGCATCTGGCACTATTTTCAATCCGGCATCATTTCACTGTGTGACTCTCTAATCCACTTGTCCATCTGCAAAGATTATTTCAGCTAAAACTAGATCATAGAATCCATAATGTCCCTTAATCAAGCACATGTGTATGATCCTCTGTCTTAAAAACCTTCTCTTGACCCCATATTCCCCTCCAATTATTACTCCATTTCTCTGTATCCCTTTACATCTAAACTCTCAAAAAAAAAAAAAAAAACATTGCTATGCTCAATTTCTCTTTTTTCCATTCTTTCTTGAACCCAGTCAAGCTTGAGTTCCTGCCATTCTACCAAAATAACCTTTGTGAAGATCACCATCTTACTGAAGAAGTATCACATAGCTGCTAGTTAGCCACCTGTATCAGTCAGTATTGGCTGTGCAGCAGTTAGAACCAATCCCCAAAGCTCGGTGGCTTGACACAAGAAAAGTTAATTTTTGCGACGACTGTGGGTCTGGGTGACTCTCCAGTGTACATGTCCTCCATGTGTTGGCCGAGCGCTAGGCTGCTTTGATTCTATGGTTTCTCTGAAACACATGTTCCCATGATCGCTAGGGCAGGGCAAGAGAAAGTTGCATTGTTGAGCACTGGCAATTAAACACTTCTACCTGAAACCAGTACATGTTACTTCAGCTCACATTTCATTGGGCAAAGCAAGTCACCACCATATCCAACCACAATAAGGAAGGCAGTCTTCCCATTTCCTTGAAAGTAGAGTTAAATAAGATTTTAGTAAACAGTATTAATGTTTACCACAAAGATAACCATTAAGAAAATACTTAGAGCCACCACTCCACCTCACACCACCAACTATGCACATCATAGTAGTTTTTATTTCAGATCTGTTATTGTAGGAAGGAAGTGACAAAGTCAATATAATTTCAGTGATGATTTAAATAATTTTGCTTCTGACTAATTTTAACAGCATCCACGCACATTGGAAAGACAAGTGTGCATACATGTATGAGGCACAGCTTATATTCCGTCTACAGCAAAGACTGGTGTACAAATGCACTTACAAACCCCTTTAATAAGGTCCTCAGAGATTATCAGCGCACTGCTTTAGACATTGAGCATCCATGGGTAAATGTGACTCACCCAGCCCCTTCAGAATTCAAGCTTACTGTCATCGCATTTTACACAGTGCATAAACAAACCTTATTTTCACCATTTTCAGCTATTGCCCCACAATAATTTTCTAACTTTCCTTTGATCACTGCCGCCGTCAATAGCCGCTGTGTTGGTGTTAGCCATTACCATCAACCTGAAATTTTAAATGGCAATATTATCATAAAATTGATTCCAACTTATAATAAGAAATTGTAGAAATAGGAAACTTTAATTTTGAAGGCGGTCTTCTCCATCATGCTCTGATTACACCTTCTCATGTCCCCTCCTCAACCTTGTTCCAATAATTTTGCCCCTTGCCTCTTAAAGCTGGAATCTTTCCCATTCTGTTAGATTCCTGACCCTACCCGCCAATCATGATGAAATCTCTCCTACCCTAACAACAAAAATCTCTGTTTACCACGTCCTTTTATGATACTGTCCCAGCCATTTTTTTTCTCCTTCAAAGCCTATAACCCTTAATCTTTTCTGTACTAAAAAGCATGATGATCTTCTTTTTCATTTAATTATTTTTTACTAAATTGATTCAAGTATATAATTTATAAAGGCAAATAATACCATAAGACTTAAAACCATGGTGGTATTAAAAATATTTAACAATTGGTTGGGCATAGGCACTGACCAGGCAGATAAGAGCACTGGCTAATTATCCTCACCTATAACATAAAATACCCTTATCACACATGCCCCTGCTCACCCCTGATTCTCTCTGACTACAGACAACCACTTTCAAATATTTGCTGTTTCTTCTGCTGTTTATATCGGATTCCTGAAAAACATATTCATACAACCATTTCTTTAAACTAATTCTTTGGGTTTTTTTAGCCACTCCATCTTCTTCAGAAGTAGTAGGTACCCCAATTCCTGAGCTGTTCTGGGGTTCTCCAGGGGTAAATTTGCTTTATTCTTATTGACTTCCCTCACTAGTCTTGTTTCAGTTCCCCCGGTCTGCTACATCTGTTACCACCAGCCCATCTGCTTTCCAGCTTCCAACCTTCTGATAACATCCCAAGTTTATAATCCTCTCTCCATTCTCTTTGGCCTTATTAATTATGCCTTTTTCAAAAAGTTATTTTACTCTCATTTTAATGGAACTTGCAATTTTTGTAAAGTCTGTGTTCAGTCTCCCATGTCTGAGCACAAGACCAATCAAAAGAGTTAACTTGTACTTCTGTTTCCATTTCTTCATTTCCCATTCTGGCCTCAACTCACCGAGGTCTGGTTTCTGCCTCTGACATTCTGCTAAAATTGCTGCTTCAAAGGATCCCAGTGGCCTTTGTTCATCACATTCAGTGGCCTTTTTTAAGCCTTCCTCCTCTGAAGCTTTCTGCAGCATTAGACACACAAGCAACACACCTCTGGCTGAAAAGCAAAGTCTCTTGTGCTTATTCCACATCTTCAGCTCCTAAAATGTAAGATTCTCCTCAGTGTTCTATCTTTGTTTTTGTTTTTCACCATTCATTCAATGAATACCAGGTCCACCATGCCCCTGCAGCAAGTCTGTGCTGGGAGGAAGGAGCTTTCACCTGAAACGAAGTTCAGAGTCTAAATGATTACCCAGAAGTGAACATTGTAATTGTTGTTATATATGACTGTTCCTGGGACCAGAAGTCTTTTAATCTTTCACTTTTGCTATAATCTAAGAGTGACTGAAAAGTGGATGACACTTCCCCAAGTTTCTTTCTAAAGATCAAGGAAACATGACACCTAAGAAAGGGATGAAGTTGGGGGAAGAAAATCAAGTTTTTTCTTCTTGCACCCAATTAGAGTATTGTTCTTTCAACAGAAAGATGGTGATACATAAAAGGGTGACAGTCCCAGCTGTCAGAGCACTTAAATTTTGTCAGAGGAAGGTACAGGAGCTGAGTGATTACCAACCTGTCACTCTCTAATAAGTGCTACATAAGAGGCACATGGAACCATGGAATGTACGTAACTAGTAGATTTTATTCTAGATCAATGTGTCAAAAACCAGTGTAGTTAATGACGAATTTGTCAAATTTCCTGGCTATCTGATAAAGTCTATTGAGAAGTGTGTCGGATAGAATGACTTTCACAGCTTTTTGCAGATTTTTATGTGGTTTTTAATTGACTGGTTTTTATTTGTCTTCCTTGCAGCCCTTAAAGATGGTTCAATTTGTTTCTGCCCCAGCTTGCTGTTACTGTAGCTGGAGGGCACTGAGCAAGGTGGGGGCAGGGCAGGGGGTGGGGTGGGCTCTTATTGCTGGAGGCTGGGGAGACTGGACAAAAGAATGCCCATCCTCCAAAGGGGTCCCTAGGGGACAGAGAGCACTGACTTTCCACAGCTGGGTTTTGACCCAGTTGACCTGTTCCCAGTCTTCATTGTATTTCCTCTGGGTTCCCCCAGGTCTAATTGGCCTGTGCCTGCTTGTCTGATCTGATCTCCAGAAAGATCTTCCTCAAATGCAGATTCGCTTCCCTGCTTAAAGTCTCTCAGTGGCTGCCTCGGGACCCGCTCCCTGTTCTTGCTGTTCTTGTTCTCGCAGTCCTGCCTGGAGTGCCTGCCCACCACCCCTGCCAGCGGACACCTCCTCAGCACTCTCAGAACTCAACCCAGACCTCAGCTCTTCTTGGAGATGTTCCCAAGCCTCTTAGTCAGGCCATGGACCCAGAACACTGTCCTAATGGCGTCCCCGGCCCATGTCTACAGGGAAGTTGTCAGTTGGGCTTGCCTGTCTCTCTTCTGGTTGGTGTACCCCTTAGGCAGGGATTTTTATTCCTCTGATCCTGGCCTCAGGCTGTTCCCTGGCACTTACTAACTCTGTCAGTGAATTAACTGATGAATGAGCTAATGATCTCTCTTCCAAGCTTCAGACACACATTTCCCTTTTCTACAAAATATCTCCAAATGTACATCCTTCAGGTACCTCAGAATCAACAGGTTCCAAGCCAAACTCATAATGCTCTACCTTAACTTTTTATCCATATTGATTAATGGCATTATACATCCTTACAATCACTCGGCCTCAAAACCTAATTCTACTGTCAACCGCTACATGCATTAAAATGTCCAATCCTATTGCTTCTGCCTGCTCGAGTGTCCTTCCAAATCATTCTCTTGCTCCGCTCCTGCTGCCTCTTCCTCCCCGGTTTCCTAACCAGTGACCATGCCAATTGAAGCACCCACAAGCCTGTATGCCCATCACCTGGGACCGCTCATGTTTCCCTAAATGCGCTGTACACCATCCCTCCTGTGTTTTGCTATCACCAACCCTCTGCTAACACCTGACCTTCTTTGCCTTGCTCAGATGCTCCATGAGGCTGTTTAAAATGCCCCTGGAGGGACTTCCCTGGCACTCCAGTGGTTAAGACTCTGCACTTCCACTGCAGGGAGGGCACAGGTTCGATCCCTGATCGGGATCCCCGATCCTGCATGCTGCAGGGAGCGGCCAAAAAAATATACCCCCAGAAAGACTTATTCTCTCCCGCTCTGGATCTCCAAGATTACTGTATCTTATTTGGAGGACTGTTATATCACTTACCCCAGTTATTTTGTGTGTTTCTATCTTATTGTCTAGATATCAAGCCCTAGGAAGACAGAGCCCATGTCCTGTGCATCTTAGCGGGATTTTGCACAAAGTAGGAGTTTAGCAAATGGTTTTACATTTATTAATAGAATTAATCAACTTCGTTCCTCAATTCATTCTGTGAGACGATAATTAGCACTCCTTAATTTGCTAGTCCTTAACATGACTGATGAGACTCATTGATTTCTTCAAAGGCAGAATATTATGTTGGCTTTTGGATAATAACAGCTCCCACTGATTTCATGCCTACTACCTGCCAACCATTATACACATTTTACTTCTAATCCTTACAATAACCGTGCAAAATAGAAGGAAACATTTTACAGATGAGAAAACTCATGCTTCATGAGGGTGAGTAACTTGTTCAAGGCCATATAAGTGCCCAAGTTGAGACTAGAAGCTAGGGCTATTTGCCAGACCACATCACCCTCGTCTATATTGTGGGGTATGTGAGTCTGTTTTGTTCCTTTCCTTCATGTACTCATCTTTTTTTTTTAATGTGCCATAATATACTTAAATGATGTCCTGATAACATATGTTTTGACTATTTTTTCATTCTTAATAAACTCCAAGAAGGGGAAGATTTTGATATATAGCATCTAAAGAAGGGTGTATCAACGTATATTCTCATGATTTGAGTTTAAAAATTACCTGTCACACATACCCTTATCAGCACAGAGAATTATCATTGATGGAACATATACTATATGCATTTCTTTCGGAGGGTGATATTGCTCAATCTGAATACCCATGTATCACTGGTTATTTGTAGCTCACGTATGCATCTTTAAAAAGCTTTAATTTTTTGCTGAGTTAATGTTTATTTTGTGCTTTATAGCCCACTTCAACATCAGACACATCTCAAAAGGATCTCGTGGACAAAAAGTGCTTAACTGAAAAATACACACATCTCTCCTGCAATAAAGTCTTCTGCCTACCATGGCAGAAATGCATCGACAGGACCTGTGTTTGCAAACTTCCTTATCAGTGCCCAAAGAATGGTACCAGGGTGTGTTCAATTAACGGGAGAAGCTACCCAACTTACTGTCAGCAAAAGAGTTTTGAATGTCTTCGTCCACAGGCAAAGTTTTTAAAAAGGGGACCATGCACAGGTGAAGGTAGGAAAAGCCTAGTTTATTCTATAAGAAGAAAATTGTCTGCTATATTTTCTATTAGAAAATACTTTTCCTATGAAATGTTATGACAACAACTCAAAATTCTTCTCTAGACCATCAGTGGTAATTGGGGTGATAACTAAAGAAATTAGGGATCATCAGAATCTAGCAAGCCCTTGAGTCTAGCTCATGAGGCCCTGAGGCTGGTCCTTTCCGTCAGTGCCTATGCCACTTCTCCGCTGCCCAGTCCTTCAGAATGATCCCCACTAAAGGGATTATTCCCAGAGCTGTTGAGTTGGTTCAGAACTCAGTGAAAAAGGCTTGAGATTTGTACTGATGTGGAAGCCCTTAGGACTCCTAGCCCCAATAATTTCTTCCAGCATCCATCCCTCCAGCCCCACCCCTTTCCCTAGCCCCAACCCCATCAGCCCTGCTGGTTTAGCTCAGGCCACTGCTGGCCTAGGACATACTCCAACCTAGCAAACTTGGCACATCCGATCAGAGAGCTTGTCATGACTTCATCTAGGTGCCTAATGTAGTGAGGAGGCTGGGACCCGAATATGCAGATTAGTAGAGTGGTTAAGATTTAAGGGTCTGTCAGTCAGATTTAGCTGTAAGCCCCTCCAAGCCCCACCTCAATTATTGACAAACTGTGTGGCCTCTCTGGAATGCAGTTTCCACATCTGTAAAATGTGAGTAATAGTAGTTCCTAACTCATAAGACTCTTGTAAAAATTAAATAAAATGATGTATGTAAAGTTCTGTGAATAGTACACAGAAAGTGCTCTTGAAATTTTAGCTATGACAGCAAACCTTAAGCTCAATATCTTCTGAAATGAATTATCACAGACATTTCATGAATTTACAGAAGAAGACTTAAAACATTCTTTTTAAAGCTACCATGACATACACCAGCACACAGTAACGTAAGTATTTTTGTGTTGCTGGGTTAAGATGTTCAGGTACTGTGAAACAGGAGAAAGAAAGATCCCTAACTGAATCCATCCCTCTTACCCGTTGGAGAGGATGAAAACAAGAGTGGAGATTATTTTGTCAGTGTCAGACTTCTGTTCTCTTGCGACATGAAATGCCTTAAATATATGAGAATACATAAACCTTTCTTACATTTTCATTATTTATTTGGCTTACCTTTAAGAGCATGGATTTTGGGGTCAGATCAATATAGCAAGTTCAGATTCCTGGCTTCGGCCCTTGGGCAAGTAACTTAATCTCATGTATAAAAATGGATAAATTTAGATTCCTTATGTGTAAAAATGGGGATAAATATCACCCCAATTTTCATAAGGTTGCTATGAGGATTTTATGATATATATTTTTTTTTACAACTGGATAGGGTAGCACAGCCACTGACACATAATAAGCCCTCATAAAATGCTTGCTTACCATTATTTGTTAAAATCTTCATGGTGTTCAAGTTAATTAGAAATTATGTATTTCATTACTTTAGAGACTTAATCAAGAGAAGAAAAAGTGAATGCCTGAATATTGCTCTTTTTTTTTTTTTTTTTTTTTTTTTTAAGAACAATTTAGTGTTTTCTTAGAGAATGGAGGAGGAGATTCAGAAGGCATTCTTGGAGTAAAGCTTGTAGACCAAGATGAAAAAATGTTTGTATGTGGAAAAGGCTGGAGCATTACACAGGCCAGCGTGGCCTGCCTTGACCTTGGATTTCAACTGTGAGTACCTGCGTCACTGAATTTTCCCAGGGCTGAATTTAGTATTCCAACTCTTTGTTTTTTGATTACCCTGTCTTTCTGTGCCTCAACCTCCTCAACTGTAACCTGAGAATATTAACTACCTACCTCATAGTGTAGTCATGAGGATAAAATGTGTTCATGCTTGACTAGCACTTAGAACACTGCTGAGCACACAAAGTCTGCTCAGGTATCTGGATGCAAATGCTTTGCTGATCCGTAGACTTGCACATACATTCATTACTGTCTCTGTTCACCTAGGATTATGTCCACTCCTTTGTACCTAATGTTGTTGATATATGCCTTCTCTCTTTTTTTCCTCATTAACCTTGCAGAGATTTGTCTATTTGAGTAGTGTTTTTGATTTTTATATTTGTAAATTTTCTCTTATTTTCATTAACTTTTGCTGTTACCTTTGGCTCTCTCTCTTCTTCTCCCTGTTGCATTTTTTCTAATTCTGTGAGTTAAATGCTTAGTTCATCAGTTTTCAATTTTTCTTATTTTCTAATATAGGCATTTAAGGCACAAATTTCCCTCTAGGTAATGCTTGCATGCCATAACTGTCTATAAGCATCTGCATGCCATAACCCTCTATAAGTGGGTCTTTTATTTATTGTTCAGTTCAAAACATTTTCTGATTTTCAATATAATTTCTTCTTTGACTCATACATAATTTAGAAGTTTCTTTTCTTACATTTCTAATGAATGCATCAGTTGGCTTTTGGTTAACTTTTTTAGATAAATTTCTCATTTAATTGTATTGTGGAGAGAGAATGTCTCCGCATGATAACAATTGTTTAAATATTTTTTGAGACTTGCTTTGTCCTGAGTATATTTTAAATGCTTCATATGCAGGGCTCTGTGTAATAGATGTGTTACCCATTAGAATAAGCAACCATGTTAACTGCTTTATTCAAATATTTTCCCATTTATTTACTTACAAGTTTTCTATGTTTTTATCTTTTGTGTGTCCCTTATAAACAACACATATCTAGATTTTTAAAAAGAACACATTATGACAATAACTGTCTGAAAAGTTTAGTCCATTTACATTATTGTTATTATTTACATTGTTGAACTTATTTTTCCTATGTTGTTTTGGGCTTGTTATTTACCATGCTTTTTCTGTCTTCATGTTTCTTTTTTCATTTCTATTAGGTTAATAAAGCTACTGTTGTTGTTTTCTTAATCTTCTCCTTTTTCTTCCTCTACTTGGTTTGAAAATTATATACATCCTATTTCTATTCCTTTAGTGGTTATCTTTACATTTATACCATGAACCCTTAACTTAGGAAGTCCTTGCCCTCTTCAGGAATAATATCAATACAAAGAAAGTCATTACTGTATCAAGTTTTCAGTATTTTGTTCCACCTTATTTTTATATATTCCTGAAGTTAATTGCTATCATTATATAATAAGCAATTATCATTGCTGTTGTTCAGTCAGTGCTTACTCAGACGTACTTCATGCTTATCAGCTTCTTGTTTAGTTGTTACTTCTTGCATCTCACTTGTTCATTCTGGATTCAATTTTCTTCCTAAACCACATCTGCTAGTAGTTCATTAGTGAGAGTCTCTTGTCATTTAATTGAGCCATAGGGTATTTCTTATTTTTGACAGTTTGTGACCTACAACCTATGATTCAACCTAATGGCAAACTCTCTCACTCTTTGATCTCACTTTGTATCAGCTCATGAACAGACTTCTCTGATTTTAGCCACTGGGTATTTCCCTTAATTCTTTAAGAGCTCATTGAGGGCATTTATCTAGTACTTTTAGATATTTGTAGGTTGAGAGGTCTTTAGATTATTCACCTGTCAGATTGCCCCAAACGGCTCCCATTTGTTCTTATAGTTCAGTGTGGTTTGGCACAGTTTTGTGACCACTGTATCTTCATTATGTATCTGAACCCTTGTTCCCTTTAACTGTTCTCTTTTTCCCTTTCATTGTAATTTATCTGATATTTATATTTCCATTACTGCTTAATTTTTGTTTACATTTGCCTGATGGATCTTCGCTCAACCTCTTATTTTTAACCCATTTTCCCCTTAAACTTCTAGAGAAAAGCAGAGAGCAATTGAATATTCTGGAAGAATAGCTCACCATAACTCATCATCTGTAGGTCACTGAGGTAGACTTTTAGCTACACAAATTCTGAGCAAACTGGGAAGTCCAAGCAATGGCATCTGGATGTCAAAATATCACTTAATACTGTCAAGACTGAATTGAGAGAAAAAAAAAAAAAGACTGAACTGAGGATGTAGCTTAGTGTAAAAGCAGAATGGACCTGCTAGAATTAAGCCAACTTAACCTCCCAGATCCCAGGCAACAATGGGGCTAATTGGGTAAGACTTACAGCATGGGGCAGGTGGAGAGGACCCCAAAAGCAAAAAAAACAGAAGAGCTGGGCTGGGCTTCCTAGGTGGCGCAGTGGTTGAGAATCTGCCTGCCATTGCAGGGGGCACGGGTTCGATCCCTGCCCCAGGAAGATCCCACATGCCGCAGAGCAACTAAGCCCATGTGCCACAACTATTGAGCCTGTGCTTTAGAGCCTGTGAGCCACAAGTATCGAGCCCATGTGCTGCAACTACTGAAGCCCACACGCCTAGAGCCTGTGCTCTGCAACAAGAGAAGCCACGGCAATGAGGAGCCCCCACTCACCACAACTAAAAAGAAAGCCCACGCACAGCAAAAAAGACCCAACACAGCCAATAAAATAAATTTATAAAAAAAAAAAAAAAGAAGAAGAGCTGGGCTGATCTTGCCTGGTTTATATTTACAAAATTCCCTGATAAAATCAATATACTCCCTTCCTGGAGAGATGAGGAGTTAAGCCGTGGAGAGAGGCCAAGAATGACACATCTCAGGTTGGAAAGAAATCAGGAGTGTGGATGAAGAGGCATTCTTCCTTAACAAGAAACAGAGGAAAGGAAATCAGTGTTTGTGGGTGCTTGCCACGTTTTGAACTTTGGCCAGTTTAAATTGTCTTACTTAATCTTCACAAAATTCAATGAAGGGACTTCCTTGGTGACGAAATGGTTAAGAATTCACCTGCCAATGCAGGGGACACGGGTTTTAGCCCTGGTCTGGTAAGATCCCACATGCCGTAGAGCAACTGAGCCTGTGAGCCATAACTACTGAGCCCTCATGCCACAACTACTGAAGCCTGCGTGCCTAGAGCCTGTAATCCACAAGAGAAGCCACCACAATGAGAAGCCTGTGCACCGCAATGGAGAGCCACCACTCACAGCAACTAGAGGAAGCCCGTGTGCAGCAATGAAGACCCAACACAGCCAATAAATAAATAAATAAATAAATAAACATTAAAAAAAAAAAACTCTATGAGGTAGTTATATTCCCTGTTGCAGGTGAAGATATTGAAGCTCAGAGAGTTTAAGCATATTGCCCAATCTATCACCCATATGTAGAAAATAAGAGGAAATTAGTGCTTTACCTCCTACAGTAAAGTTATAAATACAAAGTACTAATTATTCTACCTTAATATTTCATTTATTTGATTTGCAGAGGTGCTCTTGATATTCAGAGAAGAGATCCTCATATAAATTCCACTGAATGTCTACATGTACACTGTCAAGGATTTGAGACCAGTATGGCTGAATGTACTTTTACTAAGGGAATAATGAGCGATTCCGAGGGGTTGGCTGGTGTGGTGTGTTACACAGAGAGCTCAGGTTAGTGGAGTACTTTCCCAATATTTCCCTTTCCTCCGAGGTTGTTTATTTCACACCAAGTCTGTAGTAAACAAACAAATTACAAATACCTTGTTGCCAGTCACACACAATGGCAAAATCATATTTTAGGTTTTAGAGCCAAAATTGGTGCTTTTCCCCTATTGTACCTTTCTGCCATTCAAATATTACTTCTGTCCAGGTTCTTATATGGGAAGTAAAGTTGCTTGACTCCCCTTTGATTCCTTGAATATATGGATTAAAGTGGATATGGCAAACACAAGTCAATAAAATGTTAGAAGAAACTCAGCATCTCCTTTGAGAGGTCAGCTGATTACACATTCCTTTAAAATGGTTAATTGACCACATCTGTGCCTCAGGCAATCACTGCCACTTTTCTCCTTCATCCTGACTTCGGAATATTTTAGCCATGTATATAGTGTTAAAGACCAAAGCCTTTTTTGGTGCTAAAAAAAAAAAGTACCATCAAAATGTAAATGGCACTGCCTAAGTAAGCCTTGGGATGGGAGTGGGGGCTAGTGCAGTAGCATGAAAGGAAAAGGTGAGCACCAGTGTTTGCCAGTGTCAGCAAGGACTCCTGATTCCTGAATCCTTTCCCCCAGTCTCAGCTAGTAGAGACCTCCACAGTAAATGCTGGTTTTCAGAGATTATAAAAGGGCCTCCATAAGCCAGCTTTGGCATTTATTTTCCTTATTAACCATATATACTATGTTAATGCTACTGCCCATACATTTTATATCATTTTTTATTTGGGCCAGACTTTATCTTCATGTACCCATTATTCCAAACACGTGGTAAAGATGTCACCCACAATTCCGTAAATGAATTTCACAAAGTTAATTCCTATTTTACAGTTTCTCCAACAGATGACTCTTTTCAGTGTGTGAATGGAAAACACATTCCTCAGAAGAAGGCTTGTGATGGTGTCAATGATTGTGGAGACCAGAGTGATGAGCTGTGCTGTAAAGGTAAAGATGAATCCAGCCTTTAAATCCCCAAATGCACTCTTCTAAGAAAGTAGAAGCAACTTTACCGTTGAATTAAGATTCCACCTCATTCAATTTTAAGAATGAAAAAAAAAAACACCTCTCTTGTATTTATGTTTGCACAGGGTGCCAAGGTGAAAGTTTTTTCTGTAAATCGGGTGTTTGTATTCCAAAGCAGTATAAGTGCAATGGTGAGGTGGACTGCATTACAGGAGACGATGAAATTGGTTGTGAAGGTAATTTAAAGTTTTGTGGTTACTTTTTTTCATAGTTTGACCCAGGGGTTTTAGCAGGCTTTGTAATTATTTCCTAGATCCAATTTGTCAATAGAGACTGTAAAATGGCAATTTCTTTTTTTTAAATTTTTATTGAAGTATATATAGTTAATTTACAATGTTGTGTTAGTTTCAGGTGTACAGCATAGTCACACACACACATACATATATGTGTGGGGTTTTTTTTTCTCATAAATCTGTTTATTTATTTATTTATTGGCTGTGTTGGGTCTTCGTTGCTGCACATGGGCTTTCTCTAGTTGCAGCTAGGCGGGGGGCTACTCTTCATTGTGGTGTGCAGGCTCCTCATTGCAGTGGCTTCTCTTGTTGTGGAGCACGGGCTCTAGGTGCATGGGCTTCAATAGTTGTGGCTTGTGGGCTCTAGAGTGCAGGTTCAATAGTTGTGGTGCACGGGCTTAGTTGCTCTGTGGCATGTGGGATCTTCCTGGAGCAGGGATCAAACCCGTGTCCCCTGCACTGGCAGGTTGATTCTTAACCACTGCACCAACAGGGAAGCTCTACATGTGTGTTCTTTTTCAGATTCTTTTCCCTTATAGATTATTACAAAATATTGAGTATAGTTCCCTGTGCTATACAGTAGGTCTTTGTTGGTTATCCATTTTATATATAGTAGTATGTATACGTTAACTCCTAATTTATCCCCTCCCTTTTATCTTTAAAAATGGCAATTTCTAATAAAACATTCCTTCTGCATTTATTAACTGGAATTCTGTAGAGAAGAACTATTTTGTTTCCATGAAATGCAGTTCATCACAGAAAGGCAGAATGATATTTAATTCTTTTCCTTTGCTTACCAAGTTTCAGAGCAGTGAATAGGCGCTCTTTGATTTTTGGTGTTCATTGGAAAACCTCCAAAGGCAGAAAATATTTACTAGGTACCTACTGTGTCCCACACAGGCTGACTTCTTGCTCCCATTGATGCTTTCTGAGGAAAAAATCTCCCTAAGTTAATTTATTCATTCATCTACTCAACAGACATTTATTAAGTTCTTACTGTGTGTGCCAGGTCCTGTTCTAGGCGCCAGGGGTACAATGGTGAATAACATTTCAAAATCCCTGCCCCTTCATAGATCTTATATTCTACTGAATATAAGAGAAATAATAAAGAGAAATAAGTAAAAATACATAGTAAAATAATAAGTACTAAGAAAAAAAAATAAAGCAAGACAGGAAGATATCAAATGCCCTGGTGGGGGGAGTAATTTCTGAAATTTTAGATACGGTGGCTTGGGAAGGCTCACTCACTGTTACTTTCAGATAAAGAGCTGAAGGAAAGGATGGAGCCAGACACACAGACATCTGCAGAAGAGTGTTCTAGACAGAGGCACAGCCAGTGCAGTGCTCCTAAGACAGGACCATTCCAGCATGTTTGAGGGCCAAGGAGAAGAAGGCTAGCGTGATGGATGTTCCAGGTGGGGGTAGTGAGAGTTTAAAAAACAAGCAGTAACAGAGGTTGGAGAGGTGCTTGGGTGGGGAGATCAGGGCAGATCAAGGGAGGCCTGTTAGTGAGTGAAACAGAGACTCTAAGCAGAGGAACAGTGTGATCTGACTTTTTAAATCAAGATTACTCAGGCTGCTGGGTGGGAAATAGGCTGTGCGAGGGCGAGGGGAGAAGTAAGGCAACCAGGGAGGAAGCTACTGCAGCAATCCAGGGACGAGATGGTGGTGAGTGGGGTAATGACTGGGCGGGAATGGAAATGATGAGAATCAGTCAGATTCTGGACGTATTTTGAAACTAGAGCCACAGGGATTTTCTGATAGATTGGATGGGGGTGTGAGGACAAATGAGCAGTCCAGGATGGCTCCAGGGGTTTTGGCCTAAGAATAGAAAGGCTGAAGCCACACTCCTCCCAGTACTCTGACTTTTGCCAGTGAAGCCTGATAGCTTCCCCCACCCACAGTTTTACTGAGATATAATTGACATACAACACTACAAGTTTAAGGTTACAGCGTGGGCTTGACACATATATTACAATAAGTTTAGTTACCACAGTAAGTTTAGTTAATATCCATCACCTCATATAGTTACAATTTATTTTCCTTGTGTTGAGAACTTTCAGGATTTACTCTCTAAGCAACTTTCAAGCTGTGCATTACAGCCCCAGTGCTTGTATATCTTATAACTGGAAGTTTGTACCTTTTGACCACCTTCACCTGTTCCCTACCTTCACCCAGCCCCCCACCCCCCCAACCTCTGCCTCTAGTAGCTGCAAATCGGGTCTCTTTCTATGAGTTTGGATTTTTTAGATGCCATCTATAAGTGAAACCATACAGTATTTGTCTCTCTCTGAAGCTCTACAGTTTGATTTCACTGCTTCAGTATAATAATGTTTTGGATTTCTTCTCCACTCCTCCTCTTCTTTCCCCTCTCCCTCCCTCTCCTCCTCCTCAGAATTTGTTAGTTTGCAAGGGAGTAACTACAGCATAAAGCTTACTTTCAGTATTAATTTCTTGAATCCAGATCAAAAATACATTTAGTCAACTGTCATTGTTACTTCAGTTTATCTGTCTTTAGAGTGAGCTCTGCTTTGTATTCTAACAATTCTAATTTTTCCCTCTCTAAGAAAGAGCAAGTGGGAGCAGAGATGTGAAATAAACACATTAATATATTCATTGATCTCTCCTTTCAGCAAACAGATCAGAATCACTAAACCAAGGGAGGTTTGGAGTATACCTTAATTTCATTTATCCTTTATTAATATAAGTTAAAAAGAGTAAATAAATTTTGTTTAACTATATAATAAGTCTGCTATTGGATATGTATTCAAATATATCTAAAATGCGAATCTCTTTTTAAAACTTGAGTTAAAACGATTTCCTTGCTGTGGTGAAATTGGTGTGTGTTTAAATGTAAGATGAAACATTTGTTAGGCTGTATTAAAAATCAAAGTATTTGGTTGTGTACATAAAAATGGCATACTGTGGCTCCCTTTTATCTTTTTGTAAATATTAATTTAAATTGTTATGCTATTACTGAAATATTAATGATTCGTGTATATTTAATTCAAGTGAAAATGATCTCTTTGCTACAGTGACTTTTTTGTTTTGTTTTTAGGAACTGGAAATCCTGAAATTAAAGGTAAACCTATTTTTATAATAGAAAATTTATATTGCACAATTGAAAACAAGAATACGGTGTTCTAGCTTGAAATAGTATGTTCGTTTGTTTGTTTTTTCCAAATAAAAATTATCCTTTGCTGTGGTAACTTTTTTGTTTTTGTTTTTGTTTTTTCAGACACTTTACACATGGCTCAAGGTAAAAATTTTATTAAATTCTCGGGATATTGCAGAATTGAAACAAAACATAAGTACTGCTGTTATCTTACATTTTAAGGTAACTACAACTGAGGATGATATGACCAGTTTTAACATTTGTTTAGGCACAGAGGTCTCTTTCCGCAGTGCGGTAAACTTTCATTCTCACACCCCACGTTCACAGCCTGCTAACCAAAACACCACCCAAGGTGCATTCCCTGCACATTTCACCTCTGCCAAATACCCTCCTCTTCCTTTACTTTTTCTTCAAAGCCAAGGCAGCTCCTGAAGAAATTGTCACCAGAGGAAAGAGAACATCTTTTCACGACAGGCGTTTTCTTATTTACTTTGTAACAGATATCCCCAAATCCTCCAGCTCTTCAGGGTCATCCTTTTCTTCATTATTCATGTAAAATGACTACTGGAAGTTTATGGTCCTCCTCAGGATTTCTCAGGATTCCTGGGTGACTTTTATACGCTCAGGATCACCCCGTTCTAAATGGCTAATTTCAGCTATTTCTTCACATTCCCTCCCTTTTGTCATTTTGCCCTCTAAGGCTGCTGTCCATTTTGTTTTGTTTTGTTTCTGTTTGTTTGTTTCCTCTTCTTTATTCCTTTCCCCTTCCCTCCCTCTTGTCCTTCCTTCCTTCCTATTTTCAGACCTCAGGAGCAAAGAGATGTTAATGATATTCCTCAGCTCACTGCACAGGATCATCTCTGGTCCAGGAAAGGCCCCTCCCTTGCTTTATTTATTCTCCTTTATTCATATACCTTAGTCCCCTTCCCCATAAGCAACCACCTTAATGTGATTTAATGTGTATGTCTTTTTGTTCATATATTGATACATTCTTTTTTTTTAATTAATTTATTTATTTATGGCTGCGTTGGGTCTTCATTGCTGCGCCCGGGCTTTCTCTAGTTGTGGTGAGCGGGGGCTACTCTTCGTTGCAGTGCAAGGGCTTCTCAGTGCAGTGGCTTCTCTTGCTGCGGAGCACGGGCTCTAGGCACGCGGGCTTCAGTAATTGCAGCGCATGGGCTCAGTAGCTGTGGCACACGGGCTTAGTTGCTCCGCAGCATGTGGGATCTCCCAGACCAGGGCTCAAACCCACGTCCCCTGCATTGGCAGCCTTATTCTTAACACTGTGCCACCAGAGAAGTCCCTATTGATACATTCTTATCCAGTGTGTATTGTTATCTTGTGAGCATACATTTGTAATTCATATAGTATTGTGTTCTAGATCTTATATTTCCTTTTTATCTTTTCACAAAACATTACGTTTTTAAGATCTGTCCATGTTGCCATGTTTCCATCTAATCTGTTGCTTCTAACTACCACATAATAAAACACTCTGTGGTGTTCATCTTTCACAAGTTACTCTCTACCTTCTCAGTAATGGACTCTCAGCCCACACTCACTGCAACGAATATCCTCTCCTTAAGGATGTGTGGAAGGATTTCTTTGAGACATCTAGCTGGGCCAGGACTTATTGGGTCTTGGGGTATGCCTCTACTTAATTAGACAAACTAGTGCCTGCATGTTCTCTGGCAGAGCTGTCCTCACCTCCATCAACACCACCCGAGGGCTCACCTCAACCCCACTTACATTTAGTGCTATGCAACTTTCTGATTTTGCTAGTCTCATACCCTCAAGTGACATGGCATTGTTTACAAATTTGAATTTTTGTCGTAACCAATGCTTTTGGGTTTCTCTTCATATGGATACTAACTTTTTGAGTTTCTACTTCCTTGTCCTTCTTCTGTCCTTTTGCCAGTTCACATCTTATGCCTCATTTAATATTGGGACTGCAGTCTTCTTTCTCATCACATTCTAGATATTAATCCATTTTCAGTTTTAGACATGCAAATACCTTCTTCCATTCTGTCACCCATCTATTAACTTTAGCCATAGTGAACTTTATTGAATAGAAGTCTTTAATCTTTGAATTTTTAAATCTTTATCTAATCAAAGTTATTGACTGTTTTTCTTATGGTCTGTGCTTTTGGAGCTTTGCGTTGCTCTTCTAATATCCAGGATATCTCAGCTACACTGAGCTTTCCCCATCTTCCTTTGTTGAGCATTTAATATGAAGTCTTCTCTTTGGTTCACGTTGTTGCTTTTGTGAAAGCTCTGAGCAGAAAATAACCTAGGTGGGTAGCATAATAGATACACGTATGTCTCTCCCAAAAAGAACTTGGGAAATCCAGTGATAAGACACAGGATTGCTGCAGCAAAGTAACATTGCCCCTCTGGGTTGCAACCTCATCCCAGACAGAGCAACACATTGTGGGAATTCACCTGTGGATCCTCAGGTCCAAGAACTCATGATCCGGACCTTGACTGAAATGTACTAGGACAACAGAGTGAAGTTGGAATCATCCCATATAACTTCAAGCAAAAGTCTGAGAAAGGAAGAAGAGAGAATCCGTTTCTGTTTTTGTTTTTGTTTAACTTTTGACTTCTGCATCCCAGATGACTAATAATAACTATGCCTAATACTGAAACTAGTTAAATATTGCATGACCCCTGTGAAGAGGTGCCTTATTAGACACAAAATGAGAAGACCCTTTTTAATGTCAGCTCAGAACTATTTTGGTCAGTGTCTGTAACTGCTCCCTACTGAATATAAAGACTTTGTGAATGCAGAGTTGAAAGAGAAGCTTTTCTTCTCTGAACCGGGCATGTCGTCTGCTCTAAACACAGAAATCTGCAGCCCCGTGAGTCTCACTTGTACCAACAGCCACCTCTAGTTTGTGCCTGAAAATTTTCTTACATAGTTCCTCTTGAGCCTTCATAATTACCTAGCTTTAGAAAGGAAATAAGATGATTTTGTACTGTCCTTCTTTAAAAAAAAAAATGTATTTATTTACTTATTGGCTGTGTGGGTCTTCGTTACTGCACATGGGCTTTCTCTAGTTGTGCCGAGCGGGGGGCTGCTCTTTGTTGTGGTGCGCGGGCTCCTCATTGCCATGGCTTTTCTTATTGTGGAGCACGGGCTCTAGGTGCGTGGGCTCAATAGTTGTGGCACACGAGCTTAGTTGCTCCGCAGCATGTGGGATCTTCCTAGAGCAGGGCTCAAACCCGTGTCCCCTGCATTGGCAGGCGGATTCTTTAACCACTGCGCCACCAGGGAAGCCCTGTACTGTCCTTTTTAAAGGTAGAACAAGGTTTAGACAGAAAATGATTATCAAAGTTTGTATGATGTTAATGATTTAATTCTTACTATAAATACAACTGTAAACATTGGAACCTTTGTTTGATTACAGAAGAAACAGAGGTGTTGACTGCTGATATGGATGCAGGTAAGTTAACAGTATTCTCTTCTACTAGTGCATCACTGCTTAAATTTGCTTTTCAGTTCATGTGTGTGTATGTGAGATGTGTGCAAGTATGCAATATAGTTGATTCAAGTGGCAATTACCTTTGATATCAATTTAAACAGAAAAAAATAACATTACTACTTTCCATGTCATTTTTACGAAAAACAAGCATAAACACTTCTTGAGAACTGTTTTTAAAATGGGTTAACATGTAAGGCTAATTTTGAAATGAAAATACCACTCTAGTCCTACAAAAGGTTTTTCCATTTGTTATGAGCTTTGTCAGGTCAGTTTTGTCAAAAACAACCAGATTTCAAGTGTGACCCAGGACATACGTTTTGAAATAGAAAAATAATAGATGTTAATGAACCTGCTCTTTTGCAATATTTTAAACGATGATTAACAGGAGATCTGTGAAGATCTGTCACTGAGAGCCAAATTTAATTAAAGTATTACGTTTCTGGGAAGACAGTAATTGATAAGAGCTTTCAAGTCAGACTGACTAGCATTAAATCCTGACTCAGTTATTTGTTACTTGTGTGACCTTAGGTGAGTAAGAAGCTCAAATACAAATTGGGAATGACATATCTCCCTATTTTAGGAGGATTGAAAACTGAAGTCCATGTAGGACTCCCTTCTAATTGCCAGGCCCAAAAACTAATCAACAGTTTTTTAAAAATCAGGTAATGAGTGAAAGATTTAGATCTCAAAGCTGCCAACATCAGCCAGAGGGATTTCCAAAAAAGGCCCTTTATTTTCTACTTAAGGTAACATTAATTTTCAGATACTACCCAAGCTGGTTTCACAGTCCTCAATAGATGGGGTCTCTCTTCTTTCAAAGGTCCAAGCAGAAATTTAAAATTTATCATCACACTCTTTCCTGAACCCAGTTCTTAGAGTGGGGAGGACACCCCACAAAATCTTTTTATCCACATTTTTTCACAACTTCTCTCCCTTGAGGACCTAGCTCCTTCTTATACATTCAAAGTAATTGAGAGTGATATTAATTTTCTTTTCTCATTCGGGATTAAGAAGCAAGTTTGCAAAATTTTTCATGACAGGATAAAATAGAGCCAGAGAATAAGAGCATTTTATACTTTACTGTCTTCCTTTGTCATGAATTCTCTTGCAAATTCATGTCTTAAGCCGTGCTCTACTATGTCTCCCAGTGACAAATGTGCCTTGTCTGAGTGCTCACAGAGGAAATATCATCGCAGGTCAAGTGGCTAAAAACACAGCCCCCCTCCCAGCCCAGTGATCCTGGATTGTCCAGGGGTTCCTGGCACATTACCTCTCAGGGTTAATTTGATGATTAAATGATATAAACTATACACAAAGTTCTTAGCATGGGGCCTGGCACATAGAAAGTACTCAACATTAACATCATTCATGTTAATATTAATATTATTGAAAAGAGTCCCATATAAACAGCCTCTAGAAAGTAAAAACTCTGAAAGTGAGAAGCTGGAGTTCTGCCTGTGACCCCCATCCTGGGGTGTCACCCCCATCCTGAGCTGTCACGGTAGTAATGCCTGGGCATGTGGCTTGGCTTCTCTTGTCTTCCAGAGGCTGGAAAATGTTTAACCCCTCAGGCAGCCTCTTTGTGCCAACTAGCCCACCTTAGGCAGACCTTCAGAGAATCAAGCCAATTTTAATATTAAGCCAGAATTTTTAAACAAGGTGAATAGCATAGTTTAGCATCCAAAATAACTTACTGATGAATCTGGCCTTTTCATATTAGTTGTGACCCTGCTGTTTTTATGGCATAGATAATCAAGAAGTTTGCCCAAAAGGTAATGGTTTCAAAATCATAATGATACGATCTCTTCCTTTCTTAAAGAAAGAAAATGGATAAAGTCGTTTTTCCCTAAACTATCCTGTGGAGTTAAAGACAACACCCACATTCGAAGGAAACGAGTCGTAGGAGGAACACCGGCAAAAATGGTAAACCCGCAAAATTCTTAGCATGGGGCCTAGAGCATAGAAAGTACTCAACACTAACATCACTCATGTTAATATTAATATTATTGAATGTCACTTCCCAGGAGCAACCCAAGTTTGGGGAAAAAAGGGGGGCGGGGAATATGGTAATTATAAGAGGCTGAGAGTCTTGCAATGGAAACATCTTCGAGCCACCTGTCTGGTAGGATGGCAGTGACCGCACCAATGTCTTTACAGGGAGACTTCCCATGGCAGGTGGCAATTAAGGAAGGTGAGAAAATCAACTGCGGAGGAATTTATATCGGTGGCTGTTGGATTCTGACTGCTGCACATTGTGTCAGGTAAAAACCAAAAGTCTCCAGGGGGTTTTGGATTTCCTGAAACCATGAAATTCGGTCATAGAGATTGTGGCAGGTAATAAATAAAAACGTATGTAAGAAAAATCATCAAGTTCCACTCCGTTATCTGCTAAACACCCTCTGATGTTCATGGTGGGGATCCCAGAGACCAACTCCCCAGAGTCTATTGTGTTCCCTACAGAACAAATTGTTGATCCCAGCTGGCAAGGACAGATCACACCTGTAGCCACCAAGTTATTTCACTTGGGTCATTTGCATGGATCAAGGTCAGCTTGGAGGACAGAGTTTAGAATTCTGGTCTCAGTTATGACCTTTAGAATGAATGAAACACCACTTAATTGAGCACCCCTTATAGACCAAATACTGTGCCCAGCACTTTCATTTATCTTATTTTTTAATATAACATTTTATTTATTTATTTACTTTTATTTATTTATGTATTTATTTGGCTGCATTGGATCTTTGTTGCTGCATGCAGCCTTTCTCTATTTGTGGTGAACAGGGGCTACTCCTTGTTGCAGTGCACAGGCTTCTCTTGTTGCAGCGCATGGGCTCTGTGGAGTGTGGGCTTCAGTAGTTGTGGCTCATGGGCTCTAGAGTGCAGGCTCAGTAGTTGCAGTGCATGGGCTTAGTTGCTCCTCAGCATGTGGGATCTTCCCAGACCAGGGCTTGAACCCATGTCCCCTGCATTCACAGGTGGATTCTTAACCACTGTGCTACCAGGAAAGTCCCTCATTTATGTTATTTTGTTTTAATATTCTCAACAGTCCTAAGAGGTAAATATTATTCTTTCCATTTTCTAGATAAGCAGACTGAGACTAGAAGTTATGAGGCTGAGTCAAAAATTATACACACTCTGGCTGTAGAATTTATTTTAATTAGCTTTTAGAAAAGACAAACATCATTTTTTGACATAATCTTGCTTTTTTTTTCTTAAGATTTATTGTTTTATTTATTTATTTATTTTTGGCTGCATTGGGTCTTGGTTGCTGCACGAGGGCTTTCTCTAGTTGTGGCAAGCAGGGTCTACACTTCACTGTGGTGCACAGGCTCCTCATTGTGGTGGCTTCTCTTGTGGAGCATGGGCTCTAGGTGCGTGGGCTTCAGTAGTTGCGGCACAGGGGCTCAATCGTTGTGGCTCACAGGCTCTAGAGTGCAGGCTCAGTAGTTGTGGCACACAGGCTTAGTTGCTCTGTGGCATGTGGGATCTTCCTGGAGCAGGGATCGAACCCGTGTCCCCTGCATTGGCAGGCAGATTCTTAACCACTGTGCCTCCAGGGAAGCCCCGTGATTATCCATTTAATGCTTCCACCTAGGAAGTCCCTCCTTGCTTTTCAATACATGTAGTCCATCTGTGAACAAGCTTTCGTATTCCCTCATTAAAAAATGTTTTAGGCTGAGCTGCGAGCCATGAATGCACCACTGTCTTCACTTCTCCATCAGAAATGAATCTTCGTCCTCATAGGGCTGCTTCCAGGGGAAAGCAGGGGAAAGTCTGATGGAGCAAGATCAGGACTATAGGGAAGATGCTTTAACACCTCAAAACGAAGTTTTTGCAGAGTGTCCACAGTGTGGGCAGAAGGGCATGGATGTGCACATCCTCAGACCACAAAAAACAAATCACTGCACGTTGTTCTTCTTTTGTGCAAATCACAAGTGGGACATCCATTTTTACTAACACCACAGTTACAAGTGAATTGATGTAACACGTTCACACCTGCACAGCAGTGACTGGGGAGACAGTAGCCTTGAATGGAAAGTGCTGATAAGACAGTGTGGCCAACGGAAGTGGTTTGTTTTTTTTTTAAATAATTTTTATTGAGATACAGTTAATATACAATAAACTGCATATATTTAGACTGTATAATTTGGTATCCCAATCTCCCAATTCATTCCCCCCAACCCTCCCTGCTTTCCCCACTTGGTGTCCATGTTTGTTCTCTACATCTGTGTCTCTATTTATGCCTTGCAAACCAGTTGATTTGTACCATTTTTCTATATTCCACATATATATGTTAATATCTGATATTTCCAACAGAAGTTTTAATATAACTAGAGTGCGGATAATTTTTGACTCACTCTCATACATAACTTGGCTGAAGCAACACTACAAGTCAGTTGCAGAACCAGATAAAATCAAGTGCAACATATCTGACAGTAACTTAGATGCAGGCCTTAGAAAATCTGCAGATGACCCAAAGTTGAGAGAGATAGGAAATCTGTTGAGTGACACCCATAAAAATCCTCATGGATTGGAGCAATGCACCAAATCTAATTTCTTCCTTCTAAATGACCCTTTTCTCTTGGTTTCTGTGACACGACACTCTCCCGGTTTTCTACCTACCTCTCTGGCCACACCTTCTCTGCCTTCTTTGCAGCTTCCTCCTCCAGTGACAGCATTATTGCTCAAGTGAAGTAATGGAGTTCTTCAATGTGTATCCTGGCTTCCTCTTCTCCTCTTACTTCTTCTTTCTAAAATTATCTGTACTTTAAAATACCACTGTATGCTGACACAATGGTACCTCCAGCCTAGACCTCTTCTCCAACCCTGACCCTACAATACACTGACTATCTTGGCTACATCAGAAATACATCAAATTTAAAAGGTCTAAGACCCAGCTCATGAGATGCCCCTTCCCCCAAGTATGGTCCCGACCCAGTGTTCCCTATCTCAGCAAAGGACCACACCGTTCATCTAGCTACACAGGGCAGAAATCTAAAAATCATCGCATTTCACTCCCTCAACCCTACCACAGCTCAGCCAGTATATCACTGACTCCAGATGGCATCTTTAATTTCCAGCTATTTAATTCTCAAAACTTCTTTCCGTCTTCACCACTACCCTGCTCCACCTCTCTCCTGGATTATACCAGACGCTTCCTAACTGCCTCACCCACATTCACTTTGCCCAGCCCTGCCCGCATCTCTCCATTGCCTACTGTGCAGCGAGTTGCAGTTCCATACCTGGCTTTGACCGCTTCTCGCTTAACATTCGATGGCTTTGCACTCCCCTTGGGATAAAAAAAACTAAACAAAATGTTTAACACAGCTCACTAGGCCCCCAGTGATGTGACCCCTGCTTACCTTTGCCGATCCCGTCTTGCCCCACAATGTCACCTCTTGCCCCTGTTCCACCTGGTCTGGGCTTCTTTCCGTTATTCAAGTGTATCTTGCTCCCTGCTGCAAAGAGACCTTCACATACAGGTTCCCATGCCTGAAAGCATCTTTCCTACCCTGTTTCCCTAGTTAGCGCTACTCATTATTCAGATCTCACCTCAATCCTCACTTCTTTAGACAATCTTCCCTGACTCCCTAAAGTCTAAGCCCTCCTGATATGTTCTCAGAATCCATGTGCTGTGAGTTCCTCTCACTTTTCACGGTAGAATACACATCTTCATTCATGTGATTATACCTTTTTTTTTTTTGTCTGTCTTGAGTCTTTGTTTCTGCGTATGGGCTCTCTCTAGTTGTGGTGACCCGGGGCTACTCTTTGTTGCGGTGTGCAGGCTTCTTATTGCTGTGGCTTCTCTTGTTGCGGAGCTTGGGCTCTAGGCCCACAGGCTTCAGTAGTTGTGGAGCACAGACTTAGTCATTGTGGCACGCGGGCTGTAGAGCACAGGCTCAGTAGTTGTGGCGCTTGGGCTTAGTTGCTCTGAGGCATGTCGGATCTTCCAGAACCAGGGATCGAACCCATGTCCCCTGCATTGGCAGGTGAATTCTTAACCACTGTGCCACCAGGGAAGCCCTGTGATTGTCAGTTTAATGCTGCATCCTTCCCTAGACCCTGAGCTCCGTGAAGGCAGGAGCTATTTCTGATTTTGCTCACTTCTGCATCCCAGTGGCTAGCACAGTGCCTGGTAATAGTAGTTGCACACTAAATATTTGTTAAGTAAATTGAATGGATCAACAGTTAACCTTTAAACCATACTCCTGAAAAACAACCAAAATTAATATGAAACACAGCATTCTTGGAACTCTAAGTTTAAATAAAAGCATCCTAAACAATTCATTAGCTCCAAGAACGTCACTGTTTAACTGTAAGGTGATTCCCTGAGAAAGTGATAGTAGACACCCAATTTGCTGGAAACCACGAGGTGAAAATTGATAGGAAAATGGAGTGAGGCATGAGAACAGGCAATATTTAGCCCATTCAACATTTCAACCAAATTTTAAAACAGCTGCAGTGTTTCAGATATGATACTCAACACAGGCATCTATCCATAGATGAATAAGATCCCATCTTTGACTTCAAGTAGTACAGTCAGACAGGAAGAAAGGCTTGTGAGCAAATAAATACAATGCAAAGTTAGGATGAAGTCAGTTCTAAAGGTCAAAATGTTGATTGCTGAGGTCTTCACCCTGGGACTCTCTGGGGTTCTATGCTCTGACTCCCCATTTCCTCAAGCACATTTCTTGCTAGATGCTCTCTGGTCTCTGCTTAAACATCTCCAGTGCTGGTGCTCTTACTTCAGAGGCTGCCAGCTCATTCTATTTCTGGCATATCTGGTAGTTAATGAGATCTTTATGTCCCTAATATTGATCAGTTAGATGAACTATTCCTCTCTTCATTTACCCACTGACTTTAATTCTCTCCTAAGAAAATTTAATTGGACTGCTTCATGACAGCAAGGATTAAAAAAAAAATCTGGGAAAATGAAAAAGCTCCTTAAAAAGGGAGAATTTAAAGATGAAGTATCAGAAGTCCAATTTATACTTGTTTTTTTCTCAGTATATTTATTTCCCTTTTCCTTTCTGTTGCAGAGTCAGCAAAATGCGCCGTTACCAAATATGGACATCATTTACAAACTTGATAAAACCTGACTCTCAGATAGTTGTTCAGTACATAAATCGAATTATTATCCATGAAAAGTACAATGGAGGCACCTACCAAAATGATATAGCTTTGATTGAAATGAAGAAACACGCAAACCGAAAAGAATGTGTGTTGCCTCATTCTGTCCCTGCCTGTGTTCCCTGGTCTTCATATCTATTTCAACCTAAGGACAAATGCATCGTTTCTGGCTGGGGTAGAGAAAAAGGTATGTTCTACAGTTTGTTAATCAGAATCCAGGGTTGAAAAATGAATAGGAATAGAAATGCATAGGAGCTAACCTCCTAGGGTTCAGAGAGAAACATTGCATCAAATCCAGAAAAGTGAGTGTCCAGCCAAGGCCAGCTCATGGGCATAGGACCTGTGTGGTTGCCCAGCACCCCAGGCTCTGGGCACCGAAGCGCCTGTGCTTGGTATACTGCTCTGCTGTCACCATCATGAAATTCTTAATAATTTTTGCAGGGGCCCCACTTCACATTTTCAATTTTCACTTGGTTCTGCAAATCATGTAATTGATCCTGACCTAGAGTTTCAAAGGATACCTATACTCTGTGATACTGAAACATACATTGTGGGGATAACCATTCACCAAGAAAAAATATAGAGACGGGGGAACATACAGCATGGGCTTTTTGGATTTGTTGGAATGATATGGATGAAAGATAAAAAGGCTTTCAAAGATATAGTCATAATACATCCCGGGTCAGTGATCCCATAGCCCTTCAGCTCTCTCCTCTGCCCTCCCCTAGTCTCCATGCCTCACACCCCCACATCCCACAAGGAGAAAGAGAACGCAAAGAATTCATTCTTTGAGCTTCTAAGAAGACTTGAAGTGTCTTCATTCACATGAATAAGAGATGTAGACACTTAGGGACAAATCATTAGAAAGACATGCTAAGTTGGACAGAGATTAGAATTAATTTAGGCAATGCATTTCCCTTCATCTTGAAGTTTGCCTAGAAATTTAGCTTCCTTTTGACCTTTTAAACTCTCTTTGTAAATAACTTCACTGCTTTGGTCTAAAAGACTCCTATTCTAACACATTCTTTATAATTGCCATATTGAAAACTATAAAATATGCATGTAAATGAACCTGGATTTGTGGTATGTTTGAATACCCAAGACTTACAAAATACTAACGTTTTATCAGTAATGAATTCATCCAGAAAGTATTATGTCTTTATATTTGTTCTGTTTTTTTTTAAATTTTTTTTTATTGGAGTATAGTTGATTTACAATGTTGTGTTAGTTTCTGCCATACAGCAAAGTGAATGTTAAACATATACATATGCATATATCCACTCGTTTTTAGATACTATTCCCATATAGGTCATTACAGAGTATTGAATAGAGTTCCCTGTGCTATACAGTAGGTTCTTGTTAGTTATCTATTTTATTATATCGTAGTGTGTATATGTCATTCCAATCTCCCGATTTATCCCTCCCCTCACTCTCCCCTTGGTAACCGTAAATTTGTTTTCTACATCTGTGACTCAGTTTCTGTTTTGTAAATAGGTTCATTTGTACCATTTTTCAGATTCCACATATAAGCGATATCATATTTGTCTTTCTCTGTCTGACTTACTATTCATGTTGCTGCAAATGGCAGTCTTTCTTTCTTTCTTATGGCTGAATAATATTCCATTGTATATATGTACCACATCTTCTTTATCCATTCCTCTATCAATGGACGTTTAGGTTGCTTCCATGCCCTGGCTATTGTAAATAGTGCTGCAATGAGCACTGGGGTGCATGTATCCTTTCAAATTACGGTTTTCTCCAGATATATGCCTAGGAGTGCGATTTCTGGATCATATGGTAGTTCTATTTTTAGTTTTTTAAGGAATCCCTGTACTGTTCTCCATAGTGGCTGTACCAATTTTTATTCCCACCAAGAGTGTAGGAAGTCTCCCTTTTCTCCACACCCTCTCCAGCATTTATTGTTTGTAGATTCTTTGATGATGGCCATTCTGACTGGTATGAGGTGATACCTCATTGTAGTTTTGATTAGCATTTCTCTAATAATTGGTGATGTTGAGCATCCTTTTTTTTTTAATTTAATTTTTATTTTTTTTAAGCTCTCTATTGGAATATACTTGCTTTACACTCTTGTACCAGCTTATGAGGTACAGCAAAGTGAATCAGCTGTATTTATACACATATCCCCATATCCCCTCCCTCCCGCTACTCCCCCCCACCCTCCCTGTCACGGCCCTCTAAGGCATCACCCATCATCGAGTTGATCTCCCTTTGCTATACAGCAACTTCCCATTAGCTATCTATTTTACAGTTGGTAGTGTATATATGTCTATGCTACTCTCTCACTTCGTCCCAGCTGCCCCTTCACCCCCGCCCCCCCAACCCCATGTCCTCCAGTCCATTCTCTGCATCTGCATCCTTATTCTTGTCCTGTCACTGGGTTCATCAGTACCATTTTTTAAATTTTTTTAGATTCCGTATATATGAGTTAGCATACAGTATTTGTTTTTCTCTTTCTGGCTTACTTCACTCTGTATGACAGACTCTAGGTCTATCCAATTCATTACATATAGCTCCATCTCATTCCTTTCTATACCTGAGTAATATTCCACTGTATATATATGCCACATCTTCTTTATCCATTCATCTGTTGATGGGCATTTAGGTTGCTTCCATGTCTTGGCTATTGTAAACAGTGCTGCAATAAACATTATGGTACGTGTTTCTTTTTGGATTATGGTTTTCTCTGGGTATATGCCCAGTAGTGGGATTACTGGATCAAATGATAGTTCTATTTTTAGGAACCTCCAAACTGTTTTCCATAATGGCTGTACCAGATTACATTCCCACCAACAGTGCAGGAGAGTTCCCTTTTCTCCATACCCTCTCCAACATTTATTGTTTCTAGATGTTTTGATGATGGCCATTCTGACTGGTGTGAGGTGATACCTCATTGTGACTTTGACTTGCATTTCTCTAATAATTAGTGATGTTCAGCATCTTTTCATGTGTTTGTTGGCCATCTGTATGTCTTCTTTGGAGAAATGTCTGTTTAGGTCTTCCGCCCATTTGTGGATTGGGTTATTTGCTTTTTTGATATTAAGCTGCATGAGCTGCTTGTATATTTTGGATATTAATCCTCTGTCCGTTGCTTCGTTGGCAAGTATTTTCTCCCATTCTGAGGGTTGTCTTCTTGTCTTGTTTATGGTTTCTTTCGCTGTGCAAAAGCTTTTAAGTTTCATGAGGTCCCATTTGTTTATTCTTGATTTTATTTCCATGATTCTAGGAGGTGGGTCAAAAAGGATCTTGCTTTGATGGATGTCATAGAGTGTTCTGCCTATGTTTTCCTCTAGGAGTTTTATAGTGTCTGGCCTTACATGTAGGTCTTTAATCCATTTGGAGTTTATTTTTGTGTATGGTGTTAGGAAGTGTTCTAATTTCATTCTTTGACATGTTGCTGTCCAATTTTCCCAGCACCACTTATTGAAGAGGCTGTCTTTTTTCCATTGTATATTCTTGCCTCCTTTGTCAAAGATGAGGTGCCCATATGTGCGTGGGTTTACCTCTGGGTTCTCTATTCTGTTCCATTGATCTTCCTTTCTATTTTTGTGCCAGTACCATACTGTCTTGATCACTGTGGCCTTGTAGTATAGTTTGAAGTCAGGAAGCCTAATTCCACCAACTCCATCTTTCCTTCTCAAGATTGCTTTGGCTATTCGGGATCTTTTGTGTTTTCATACAAATCGTAAGATTTCTTGCTCTAGTTCTGTGAAAAATGCCATTGGTAATTTGATGGGGATTGCATTGAATCTGTAAATTGCTTTGGGTAGTACAGTCATTTTCACAATGCTGATTCTTCCAATCCAAGAACATGGTATGTCCCTCCATCTGTTTGTGTTGTCTTTGATTTCTTTCATCAGTGTCTTATAGTTTTCTGCATACAGGTCTTTTGCCTCCTTAGACAGGTTTATTCCGGTATTTTATTTTTGTTGCAATGGTAAATGGCAGAGTTTCCTTACTTTCTTTTTCTGCTCTTTCATTGTTAGTGTATAGGAATACAAGAGATTTCTGTGCATTAATTTTGTATCCTGCTACATTACTAAATTCATCGATTGGTGCTTGCAGTTTTCTGGTAGAGTCTTTAGGGTTTTCTATGTATAATATCATGTCATCTGCAAAGAGTGACAATTTTCCTTCTTCTTTTCCAATTTGGATTCCTTTTATTTCTTTTTCTTCTCTGATTGCTGTGGCTCAAACTTCCAAAACTATGTTGAATAATATTGGTGAGAGTGGACACCCTTGTCTTGTTCCTGTTCTTAGAGGGAATGCTTTCAGTTTTTCACCATTTAGAACAATGTTGGCTTTTGGTTTCTCATCTATGGCTTTTATTATGTTGAGGTAATTTCCTTCTATGCCCATTTTCTGGAGAGTTCTTATCATAAATGGATGTTGAATTTTGTCAAAAGCTTTTTCTGCATCTATTGAGATTATCATATGGTTTTTATCCTTCAATTTGTTAATATGATGTGTCACATTGATTGATTTGTGTATATTGAAGAATCCTTGCATTCCAGGGATAAACCCCACTTGATCATCGTGTATGATCTTTTTAATGTGCTGTTGGATCATGTTAGCTAGTATTTTGTTGAGGATTTTTGCATCTATATTCATTAGTGATATTGGCCTGTAATTTTCTATTTTGTGACATCTTTGCCTGGCTTTGGTATCAGGGTGATGGTGGCCTTGTAGAATGAGTTTGAGAGTGTTCCTCCTTCTGCTATATTTTGGAGGAGTTTGAGAAGGATAGGTGTTAGCTCTTCTCGAAATGTTTGATAGAATTCGCCTGTGAAGCCATCTGGTCCTGGGCTTTTGTGTGTTGGGAGATTTTTAATCACAGTCTCAATTTCAGTGCTTGTGATTGGTCTGTTCATATTTTCTATTTCTTCCTGGTTCAGTCTTGGAAGATTGTACTTTTCCAAGAATGTATCCATTTCTTCCAGGTTATCCAATTTATTGGTTTATTGTTGCTTGTAGTAGTCTCTCATGATCTTTTGTATTTCTATAGTGTCGGTTGTTACTTCTCCTTTTTCATTTCTAATTCTGTTGATTTGTGTCTTCTCCCTTTTTTCCCTGATGAGTCTGGCTAATGGTTTATCAATTTTGTTTATCTTCTCAAAGAACGAGCTTTTAGTTTCATTAATCTTTGCTATTGTTTCCTTCCTTTCTTTTTCATTTATTTGTGATCTGATCTTTATGATTTCTTTCCTTCTGCTCACTTTAGGGTTTCTTTGTTCTTCTTTCTCTAATTGTTTTAGGTGTAAGGTTAGGTTGTTTATTTGATATTTTTCTTATTTCATAAGGTAGGACTGTATTGCTATAAACTTCCCTCTTAGAACTGCTTTTGCTGCATCCCATAGGTTTGGGGTTGTTGTGTTTTCATTGTCGTTTGTTTCTAGATATTTTTTGATTTCCTCTTTGATTTCTTTAATGATTTCTTTAATGATTTCTTAGTTGTTTAATAGCGTATTGTTTAGCTTCCATGTGTTTGTATTTTTTGCAGTTTTTTTCCTGTAATTGATATCTAGTCTCATGGTGTCGTGGTCAGAGAAGATGCTTGATATGATTTCAGTTTTCTTGAATTTACCGAGGCTTGATTTGTGACCCAAGATGTGATCTATCCTGGAAAATGTTTCGTGTGCACTTGAGAAGAAAGTGTAGTCTGTCGTTTTTGGATGGAATGTCCTATAAATATCAATTAAGTCGAGATGGTCTAATGTGTCCTTTAAAGCTCGTGTGTCCTTATTTATTTTCTGTTTGGATGATCTGTCCATTGATGTAAGTGGGGTGTTCAAGTCTCCTCCTATTATTGTGTTACTGTCGATTTCACCTTTTATGGCTGTTAGCATTTGCCTTATGTATTGAGGTGCTCCTATGTTGGGTGCATAGATTTTTACAATTGTGATAGGTTCTTCTTGGATGGATCCCTTGATCATTATGTAGTGTCCTTCCTTGTCTCTTGTAATAGTCTTTAAAGTCTAATTTGTCTGATATGAGTATGGCTATTCCAGGTTTCTTTTGACTTCCATTTTCATGGAATATCTTTTTCCATCCCTTTACTTTCAGTCTATATGTATTCCTTGGTCTGAAGTGGGTTTCTTGTAGGTAGCATATAGAAGGGTCTTGTTTTTGTATCCATTCAGCCAGTCTGTGTCTTTTGGTTGGAGCATTTAATCCATTTACATTTAAGGTGATTATTGACGTGTGTTCCTATTACCATTTTCTTAATTGTTTTGGGTTTGTATTTGTAGGTGTTTTCCTTCTCTTGTGTTTCCTACTTAGAGAAGTTCCTTTAGCACTTGTAGTAAGGCTGGTTTGGTGGTGCTGAATTCTCTTAACTTTTGCTTGTCTGTAAAGCTTTTGATTTCTCCGCTGAATCTGAATGAGATTCTTGCTGGGTAGAGTATTCTTGGCTGTAGGTTTCTCTCTTTCAGGACTTTCAGTATATCCTGCCATTCCCTTCTGGCCTGCAGAGTTTCTGCAGAAAGATCAGCTGTTATCCTGATGGGTTTTCCCTTATATGTTATTTGTTGCTTTTCTCTTGCTGCTTTTAATATTTTTTCTTTGTGTTTAATTGTTGTTTGTTTGATTAATATGTGCCTCGGTGTATTTCTCCTTGGGTTTATTCTGTATGGGAGTCTCTGCGCTTCTTGGACTTGGTTAATTTTTTCCTTTCCCATGTTGGGGAAGTTTTCCACTATAAACTCTTCAAATATTTTCTCAGACCCTTTCTTTTTTTCTTCTTCTGGGATGCCTATGATTCGAATGTTGGTGCGCTTAATGTTGTCACCAAGGTCTCTGAGACTGTCTTCCATTCTTTTTATCCTTTTTTCTTTTTCCTGCTCTGTGGCAGTTATTTCCCCCATTCTATCTTCTAACTTACTTATTCGTTCTTCTGCCTCAGTTATTCTGCTGTTTATACCATCTAGAGTATTTTTAATTTCAGTTATTTTGTTGTCCATTATTGTTTGTTTGTTCTTTAGTTCTTCTGAGTCCTTATTAACTGTTTCTTGTATTTTCTGTATTTTGTTATTGAGATTTTGTATCATCATTACTCTGAATTCTTTTTCAGGCAATTTTCCTATTTCCTCTTCATTTATTTGGTCTTGTGGGTTTTTTTCCTGCTCCTTTGCCTGCATGGTGTTTCTTTGTTTTCTCATAGTAGTCCAAGCTTCAGAGGTTGCTTGTCCCAGCAATAATGGGGTTTAAAGAAGACTGTCGAAGCCCCAGACTAATGGCAGAGTGTTGAGTCAAACAAATACTAAGTCAAGGAAACACATACATGTATAAGACACACAAATACTGAATCCAATAGAACATAAGGCACTAGAAAGACCTGACAGAAGAACCATAGTATGCTATCAGACAATCAAAGAGAAAACCAACAGAAATTCAGAACCAAAACAGAACAAACCAAAAGCAAAAACAAACAAACAAAGAAGTAACACCACATACACACAAACACAAATCCAGGGAGATACTGAAAGCTAGGATCAAATATAATAAAGAGCTAAAGTACCACCAGACAGACTGAAGATTCTCAGAATCAAGTCAGACAATTATACTTAGAACTAAGATAAAGACAAAAACCTAATAATAAATACCAAAGCAATGTGTCATCTGGAGAATAATGCAAGGAAACAGAGCAGACCGATAATATTGCTTATAAGTATATTAAGATAAAATAAACTAAAAAAGGATAGAAGACAGGGCAACCGAAGAGCGTAGTGTGACTGGAAATATGAAAAGAAAAATAAAGTAGAAATGTATAAAAGATAGAGATGAAAAGAAGGTAGGAGAGATACAGTCAGCACTACAAAAAATTTATTTATTTTGGCTGCACCTTGCAGCTTGTGGGATCTTAGTTCCCCAACCAGGGATTAAACCCAGGCCCTCAGTAGTGAGAGGGTGGAGTCCTAGCCACTGGACAGCCAGAGAATTCCCTGTTCTGTTTTTTTTTAAACTTTTATTATGTACACTCACATGTAATCACAAAAGTAGAGATAAAAGTATAATAAACCTAGTTTTCATCATGCAGTTTTTACAGTATCAGCATTCTACCATTCTTGTTTTAGCTCCCTGAATTGACCACAATCACAATAGTATAATTAGGAAAGTTTATTCATAAAGGAGTTAGTAGCATACATATTTACCAGGTAAGGACTTAAAAAAAAAAAAACAATACTGCAACACCCTTTATACCCAGCAGAATAAAAATGATTCTGTAATACCGTCTAATTACCAGCTGTTTTGAATATGCCTTAATTATTTACAAAATATTTTTATAATCATTTCTAAATTATTTTACATTTACAAATGTACAGTCATTTGTACAGTCATTTTACAATCGCAGTTATCTCCATTGGGATGCACACAAAGTCCACACATTGCATTCAGTGGCTATTTGTCTTAAATCTCTTTTAATCTAGAACAGTTACTTCTTCCTTTCATTTAAAGCGTATTTATTTTAAATGAAACTGGGTCATTCTTATTTTAGAATTTCCACACCTTGAATTTGGATGATTGTATGCTTGATGTGGCATTTAACATGTGCTTCTATTCCATGTATTTTCTATAAACTAGTAGATATATTCTTATGCATTGGTTTATTTATTAATCAAATATAATTCAACACATTTATTGAGCCTTTACTGTGAGTGCAAGATAGTAATGCTAAAGTGCTAAGATCTCACTGATGAAAAATATGGACCCAGCCAACAAACAAGAGGTGCCAAGGCTACAAAGTGGGATGACAAAGGCCAGCTCTCAAGGCACTTAGAGTACAGAGGCGCCATCAAATGTGAATGCCACCACCAGACAGCAGAAGTGACAGAGGCTTCAAGAAGCAGACAAAACTAGAGTTCAGGGGAGGAAGCAATCTCCTGAGCCTTAAAAATCACTTACATGGTACAAGAGCTCCCAGTTTTTAAAGGCCTATCCTGAGTTAGGGGAAATAATAAATTACTAATTTTTGAAAAGCTCTTATTCTGAATAAGGTGGTCACCATAAGACAAATTTGAAGTAGGACTTGAAGGAGAAAAAATAAACTCTTTCCTGATTTGTTGCATACGTTGGTGGATTTGTTTCTCCCTCTCCTTCCCAGAAGAGAAGAATATTAATCCTACATTTAACTGCTGTGTGCTCAGTACACTGCTAGGGTCTGTGGGGGTGTCCTCTCAGAATAAGCCAGAGGTCTCTGTCCCCAGGTAGTTTATAGATTAATTGAGAAGCCAAGTCATTTGGCATAAAATGTTCAGTGTGTAATTGAATTACTGAGTTCATGCATTAATTACATAAATATTTATTAAGTCACTGTTTTGTGCTACCCCAAGGCTGGGTGTTGGTGCAGCAGTGAAGGAATCAGGCCTAGCCCCTGCCCTCCTAGAGCACGTAAACATATCTGCAAGCTGGGAAAAAGGAAGAGGGGAGACGGGGCAAAAATTCACTCTTTATACCTGAGTCATCTCACCCCGTGTTCTTAGGTTTTCTTATCTTCCCTGGACTGTCAATCAGCAACAACACCTAGTCCTTCTCTCTTTTTAGACCAAGTTCAAGTCCCAAATCTGTGACTTAAATGGAAAGGAAATCCTAAATCCTCTTTCAATCACTTTCAAATCATTTAGGAGATAGAGTTCCTCACAGACACAAAAATACATAGATACTGATGACTTCATATGTATTTTCTTCATTTTAAATTCTTATATTAAAGAGTTGTTTTCCCAACAAATATCGTATATTAACACATATATGCGGACTATAGAAAAATGGTATAAAGCAACCGGTTTGCAAGGCAGAAATAGACACAGATGTAGAGAACAAACATATGGACACCAAGTGGGGAAATCGGGGGAGGTTGGGGTGGGATGAACTGGGAGATTGGGATTGCCATATATACATTACTAATAAGAAAAAAATATCAAATTCTACACTTTCAATATATGCAGTTTATTGTATGTCAATTGTATCTTAATAAAGGTTCTTAAAGAAAAATTTTTTAAAATTTAAAAAATAAAAAAAATAAAAAGTTATTTTCCCTCTAACAAGCACTTTCAAGGAAATCAGGGACTATAAGAAGACAGGAGCTATTTATGTGAGCTGATAACAGACTTCCAGCCAACCGCTACCCCCGCCAAGGGACTCAGCGATCAGTGCAGAAGGAGTCTGTCCTCTTCATCTCAGAGTACCCAGGCCAGATGTTCAATGATGCCCCTTGACTATTTTTAGAAAGACAATTATAGAAACTGGGAATACCATCAGTGTATGACTAAATTTGCTGATGAATTATCCTCAAAAGTTTACATATATATTAAAGAATATATATATTCTTATATGTTCCTAATGGTGTACTAAATTATGAAAGTAAATACTTATTTAGATTTCTCATTTGTAACTTCTAAATGTCTGTTTGTTTTCTCACTTTATTTAGATAACCAGAAAGTCTATTCACTTAAGTGGGGTGAAGTTCACCTGGTAGAAAACTGCTCTAAGTTCTACCCAGATCGCTACTTTGAAAAAGAAATGGTGTGTGCAGGTAAGCACTGAGGGGCTTCTCGTAGATGTCTCTACATCCCTTACCAAACATGTTTTTCTTCCCCACTGAGTCACCCCCTTTTTCTGGGCCTCCAACCCTTTCCTTTGGCCTCTGGCTATTGCATCATCAAACTTTTTCAGTCCCTTTCCCTCAGCACAAGTTCCTGCAATCTAATACCAAGAGGAAAAATCTTCCTTAAGCCATTATCCAGCAGTCTAGCAAGGTGATTAAGAGCACAGACTCTGGAAACAGACTGCCTGGGTTTACATTCTGGTTTTTACCAATTACTACTGGTGTGACCTTGAGCAAGTTTCCTCATCTGCAGCATTGGTGATTTTAATAGATGAAGGAAGTGAGATGCAGAGCAGTTATATAAGTTGCCCAAGTCTTACAAGACAACAAGTGGTGTATTTGGGATCAAAACCCAGACTTCTAAGTAAAAATCCAAATGATCTCATTTCAGATGCAACCAGTTGGAAGTAAGTTCTCCCTCCTCAGAAATCCCTTTGTGCTTCTCACGATCCCTTCAACTCTCTCCTTTAACATCACAGGGGTACTACTGCCACTACCTAAAACAACTACAGCAGTCCCTACTTTTGGTGGCGACTCAAAGGCAAGGCACCAGCCAGGGTAGTGCATTTAGGACACTTTATTGAAACCACTTATAAATAGTGGATTATAGAAAAAGGCAGAGTTATTGACATCCTGTAACTTCTTGGATACAGTGATTTAAAATCTTAGCAAGTCATAAGAGAGAGAAAGTAAACAGACCATTCTGTGTGCCCTCCCATCTTAAAATGGAGTTCAGGATTACAGAGGACAAAAGGAGAGAAGAGCACAAAACCTACCAGGGGGCCATAGCACAGTTAAGAGGACAAACTCTGAGGTCTGGCTGCCTGGGTTCAAGTCCAGGCTCTGCCACTTATTAGCTGTATGACCTTAAACAAGGTAGTTAACCTCTCTGTGCCTTAGTCTCATCTTAAAATGGGGATCATAATGATACGTTTCTTATAGGGTTGTGGTGAAGATGAAAACAATGAATGACAAACACATATTAAGCACTCAATGCTGTCTCATCATAGTATACACTTCCACAAAGTAGAGGAAGCAGGAAGAGCACTGGCTACACTTGGAGAATGAGTAGAAGACAGTATTTTCCCAACCTGCATCTCTACAAGTCCGTGGGCCCGCTCTGTGACAATGTGTGTGTGTTATTGCCTGTTAGGAAAGTGTAAGAAAGTCAGTGTCGATGTAGGCATTGGTGGAAGATACAGGAAGTTGTCATGGCAGCCTTGACAAATAGAAGTAAATGCGTGATTTTCTTTTTCCTTTGTCTTTCTCAGGTACAGATGATGGTTCTATTGATGCCTGTAAAGGGGACTCTGGAGGCCCCTTAATCTGTCAGGACGCCAACAATGTGACTTATGTTTGGGGTGTTGTGAGTTGGGGTGAAAACTGCGGACAATCAGAGTTCCCAGGCGTTTACACCAGAGTGGCCAATTATTTTGACTGGATTAGTCTTCACGTAGGAAGGTCTCTTATTTCTCAGCACAACATATAAAACTGTGATCTCTCTCTTCTTTCTACTCTTTTTCTCTCAGGACTCACATTTTAATTGAAATGATACTGCATGATTAGTACTTCTTCAAGGAAAAAAAATAAAGGCAATCTTATTGAATATTTTTTAAAGGTCTCTACAAAATTTATGCCATTTTGGAATTCTGTACAATTCTCAAATAAATATTCTAGTCAAGCATACATATTTTATTTGTTAGAAAATGTGATTAAATGATCTCTTCATACAGGAGTGCTGTATTGATTGTACTAAAGGTTTAGCTAGTTGGATTGGATTCACATAAGCCTGGTTCAAACCCCAACTCTACCACCTACTCATTGCTTAGCCCTGGTCAATTTACTAACTTTTTTATGTCTCATTTTCCACTTTTAAAATGAAAACTGGAATTTTGAGAAAATGAAACTACATACTAAAGTAAAATGTTTGGCATAATACCTGTCACAGGGAAATAACAGACCTCAGAGCTCCTGTCCCATTTTTCTGCTTCTTTAAGGATTCAAAGTTCTTGAAAACTTTTAGTTCCTCATTTCACAAGTTCTCCTCATTTCTTTAAACCTCCCACAGATACCATAACACAACCACTGACCTCCTTGGTGTCAAACTTCAGTCAAGTAACTATTCTCACCTCCTCCCCATGCCCACCAGCCGCAGTAGGTAGTCAGCCCCTCAGAGCATCACACTCTGTGAGCTGCTGCCTCCCGGGCTACTGGTCTCAGCTTCCTTCCCAGCCTCTTCCTTCTGGTCACTTCTCTCACTTTGTGTCATCTAGATTCAGCTTAAATCCCACCACAGTCCAGGGGCCCAGAAATCCATGTCTCCAGCCCTGACATCTCCTAGAGCTCCAGATGGTACTTCCCTGAGCACTTAACATCTCCTCTGGATATCCAATAGCATTTCAGAGAAATAAGGTCAACCTCAAAGTCTGCCCCTTCTTAAACGTGCCCCCCTGTCCTTAGTAAATCCCCTATGGCCCCAACATACAGTGGGCACCCAGTCTCTGTCTATCACATGAGCCTACACTGTCATCACCCCAGCATATTCTGCTTTCGTTTGTCTACCTCTTCCCCATGGTGCTCACCCACCCACCACCCTGCTGCCCCCACTGCACTGTAAGACACAGGAAAAGAAAGATTTTTGTCCTCCTTTCATCAGCATCCCTAGCACTTTGTTCATAAAAGGTGCTCACTGCTTTTATTATTTTTTTTAAAGCACAGCTATCATCCTGAAGTCAGAGGTATATTTTTCACATAAACATTACCTTTAAAACCTGGGGTCCAGATTTTAAAGGTAATGAGGTTTGACACCAAGGAGGTCAGTTCTGGATATGGCCCAATTGTTTTAATAACACTAATACCCATTTCTACATATATTCCAAAATCAGTTACTGCCCAGATTTTTTTCCTTTTCAAAAATTTTAGTAAAATATACATAAAATTTTTTTTAGTATTTTAACCATTGTGAGCTGTGCAGTTCAGTTCAAGTCACATTTTTATGCAACCATCTCCAGAAATCTTTTATCTTCCCAAACTGAAACTCCCGAAACGTTAAGCAGTGACTCCTCCTCCCCTCTCATGCTGCCCATTTTTAACTCCTTTTGTCATTGAATGCGGGAGAGTATTTGGTTACTTATAGCTGTGAGAGAAAGAACCCCAAAGTAAGTGATTAAGATAACAGTTGTTTATGATTTTGCTTTTGCACCTGGGGATTGACTGCACTACCTGGACAGTTCTTCCGTCCTCTCATACAGCTGCCGTCAGAGAGCGGGGGTGGTGGGGGCAGGAGGGGGAGCCAAGGGTCACTCTCAGGCTTCTTCACTCACGGCTCGTGTCTGCTGCCTGGGCTGGGAGACTCAATAGCTGGGGTCCTCAGGCA
This sequence comes from Hippopotamus amphibius kiboko, assembly GCF_030028045.1. NCBI lineage: Eukaryota > Metazoa > Chordata > Mammalia > Artiodactyla > Hippopotamidae > Hippopotamus > Hippopotamus amphibius. Next base: position 84,863,060 of record NC_080198.1, read on the forward strand.
TCGCTCTCTATGTGGTCTTTCCACATGGGCTTTCAACATGGTGACTTGGAGGTGCCAGACTTCTTACATAACAGCTGACAAGTGTCCCAGGAAAACTTGCAGAACATGCACTGGCTTTTTAAACCTAGCCTGGAAAGTCATTTAACCTCACTTCCATCACAGAAACCTGACCAGGTTCAAGGGGAAAAAATATAATCCATCTCTTGATGGGAGGGGTGTCAAAGAATTTGTGGTATGTTTCAAAAGCACCACCTTGTCCAGACCTAGCAAACCTGGAGCATATGACACTTTAGCAGGTATCTGTTTATGAGCAAAAAGAGAAGACTACTAAGGGCTGCAAGCTGGGAAACCCAGCATATGGGCACCCTTAACTGATCTAGGAGGGAGTAGCATCATGGCCCTTCAAAGGACCAGTCTGCCCAGTGACCCGAAACCTGAGGCTTCCCGGCAGAGTGAATCGGGGTGGGGCATGAAGAGTGAAGAGCCAGCTTCTCCATAGCGACCCTGTGTGGCAGAGACCAAGAACAGCAAAAGTGGGATGACCTGACTTCAGGGCTCCCCCGGTTCAGAGGTCTGTGTGAGGGCTCCTGGTTGCACACCACAAAAGCCAATAGAATTGGCTTAATGGAAGAAAAAAAAAAAAAAAGATTTATTCAAATATATCATGCAGTTCACAGAATCTCCTGTAAAGCCAGAAAGTTGGAGGCTACAAAGACCACCGTAGGACTACTCATCAGAGATGCCCACTGCCACTAGCTTGGATCCCAGGCTCTGTGCACAGGCTGTACTGCAGAGGCTGGGCAGTGGACACTACTGCCTCACTCTATGCCATCACTGCTTCTGTGAGTTAGCATGGTTTCCCTGAAGGCGGTCAACGAACAGAGGTCACTGAATGTGGAGCTCTGCTATCACCTCATTTAACCCTGGTCTCAGAACTTACCATCTTATGAGGGAGATGGGAAAATAAATTATAAAGCTGCGTGTTGCCAGGTACAATGGCAAGGAAACCTCATAGAAGAATCATAAATCAGCCTTAAGAGTCCAAGAAGGCTTCCCCAGAGGTGAGCTTAATCTGAATTATGGAAGAACTTTCTAGGCAGATGCAAATGCAAAGGCCCTGTGGCATGAGAAGCCAAAGTCAACATCAAGGGGATGGAGAGCAATTCAGTGTGACTGGAGCCCAGGGTGCAACTAAGGAGCTGGAGAGGCAGGAAAGGCCAAATTAGGGAGGGCCTTGAGCTGAAGAGTTGGCACCAATGAAACACTTTGGCAAGTTCATGCTGGAGACATTGAGGAAGATATATTGGAGGGAGTGAAATGAGGTAGGGAAGAGAGTTAAGAAATTATTGGATAATCCAAGTGAAAAATGATGAATGTGGAAACCAAAGCAGGGTGCTTATAAAGAGAATGGGACTAATTCTACATATGTTAAGGAGTGAAACAGATGACATCTGGGGACAGAGGAGATAGGGCACTAGGCAGAGGGATAGAGTCTAGGATAATTCCCAGGTTTTCTCTTGGATAATGGGGTGATCGGTGTTGCCACTGATTGAAGAAATAAAAGGAAGAAAGGAAGAGAAGTAGGTTTAGTTAGTTAGGGATATTTTTGAAGCTGTGCTGTGTATAGGATCTCAGGGAAGATAATTAGTAGGAAATATAAAGTTCAAAATCAAGCAGAGGTTTTGAAAGTAGCCAGAAACCCTACCAAGAGAAACCACACACCTGAATTTATCCTGATGGTCTAAAACCTGCGATTTCATCTTCTCCAGTGCTTCCTCTTTGTGTGCCAAGTTATCATACGTTCTAGCCACAAAGGTCACTTGAAAACCTCTCTCCCTGACTGCTATGGTCTGAGTGTTTGTGACCCCCTGTGAAAATTAATGAAGGAAAACCTTACTAAAATGGAGATGAGAGGTCAGAAGGGGAAGCTCTCATGCACATACCACTCCAAATATCAGTTCATAGCACAGAGCCCAACAGGAAGAGACTACTTTGCATTCCCAGCAGGAAGTGACACCAGGACTTTACTACCACCAGCAGGAAGAAAAAAGATTCTCTCCTTGCCTGGCAACAGCTCAGCCAATGAGAGAGTGTCACAAATTGGCCAATGAAAAGACACTATACTTTGAGTTCCCAGTTTTCTCCAATGGACTTTTTATTTATAACAGCCCCTCCCAACTTCCCCTTCTCCTCTATAAAAGTTTCCTGTTTTTTGTTTGCATGTGGACTTGCATGTGGTTTGCCATAGTTGCATGTCTTGAATTGTAATTCTCTGCTGCTCCAGAATAAACCTGTTTTGCTGAGAAGGAAGGAAGGAAGGAAGGAAGGAAGGAAGGAAGGAAAGAAAGAAAGGAAGAAAGGGAAAGAAAAAAAGGAAGGAAGAAAGAAAGCAAAGAAAGAAAAAGAAAAACTGGCTGTTTTATTGTTTTAGGTTAACCTCTCCAAATTTATATGTTGAAATCCTAATGCCCAGTGTGATGGTATTAGGAAGTAGGGTCTTTGGGAGATGTTTAGGTCATTAGGTTGAAACCCTCATGAATGAGATTAGCATTGTTGTAAAAGAGACCCCAGAGATTTCATACCTCTTCCATCATGTGAGGACATAGCAAAAAGTCAGCAGTCTGCAACCCTGAAGAGAGCTTTCTCCAGAACCCCACCAGGTTGGCACCTGATCTTGAACTTCCAGCCTCCATAACTGCGAGAAATAAACCTCCATTGTTTATAAGCCACTATGGTATTTTGTTACAGCATCCCAAACGGACTAAGACACTGATCAAGTTTGCCTGATGGTAGATCTCCCCAAGCAAAGAGCCATTACCTTCAACATATCATGGAACCAACTCTTGTTCATAGATCTGATACAGCCATTTCTTGTCCTTCACCTCATTCCCAGCTTGAAAGCTATGCAGCCATTGATTTTTTTTTTTTTTCTTTTTAAAAGGCAGAGGCTGGAACCTAGCACTTATTTCCCCTTAATCTGAACCTCTTTTAGAAACTAACCTTCCGGCTTACACTGGGCAAAGATTGATCATTATGGCTGGAATTGTTTTACCACATGTCATTTATTTTCATCACAATAACGCTGCTGAGGCCATTTAATGAGATGAAAAGACTAAAAAATAGAAACTGCCCTTGATCATTTGCATTTTGTTGATTTTGCGTTATTTCACACAACACAAAGGATTGCATAATATCTTAGTTTCCAAACATTCTGAGTTAATACGTTACATTAAACCCAATAAATTTTGCATTCTTATCTCATTAATACCAGCATATTCCATGATGTCCATGTCCAATGAAGAGACCATCAGGGCTTTTTAGAAAGGGTATCTGACTGATTATCCTTATAACTATACAGGGAAGCTCTCTATAGAAAATACAGCCTAGCTCTTCCCATTCCAAGACATTTAATCATGCAGACAAGTCAGCACAAAAACAGCATATTTTATATTTTCATAATTTGTTTTGATAATTTTGACTATAATTTCTTTCCTCAGTTCCTCTTCCTGTTTTTCCTTCCTTGGACTACAATTGTGTTTTGTCCCCAGTACTCCACAGTCATGTCTTTTATGAAGTTCACCTATAACCTCCATGCTATTTATTTTTTTCCCGAAGATTCACTTTTATTTATTTATGTATTTACTTATTTATTGGCTGCACTGGGTCTTTGTTGCTGCGCGGGTTTTCTGTAGTTGCGGAGAGTGGGAGCTACTCTTCGTAGCATGGGCTCTAGGCACGTGGGCTTCAGTAGTTGCAATGCATGGGCTCAGCAGTTGTGGCACATGGGCTTGGTTGGTCTGTGGCATGTGGGATTCTCCCAGATCAGGCTCAAACCCGTGTCCCCTGCATTGGCAGGCGGATTCTCAACCACTGTGCCACCAGGGAAGCCCCAACCTCCATGTTATTAAATCCGGCGATCAATATCCTGGCCTCACCTTCCTCCACAGCGGCTGGACTGATGGTCCTAGCTTTCTTAGACACAGGAATGCAGCACTCTCCTGTTGCACTTGGCTGCTCCTTCTTAGTCTCCTTTACTGGTGCTTAGTTACCTGACCTCCCATGACTTAGACCCTGTTCTGGTTCTCTTTATATGCTCACTTTTTAGAGGATCTCATCTAGTCCCGTGGCTTAAAAGCCATTTCTATGCTGATGACTTCCACGTTTATTTCCAGCTCTTATCTCACTTCTAAACTACAAATTCAGAATGAGCTTCTCAAACATGGTATGTCTGAAATTAATTTTCTAAATTTTCCCTGAAATCTGCTTCTTCTGCAGTCCTCCCTGTTTTAGCTGGTAAGAACTCTCTGTTTTTTCCAACTGTTTAAGTTAAAATCTCAGTGTCATCCTTGAGTCTTCTTTCTCCCTTCACAGCATATTCAATCCATCAGTATTGGCTCTACCTGTTGGCTCTACCATCAAGTTACATCGAGAACGTTCCTCTTTTCACACGTTCACTGCTTCCTTCTTGGGCCAAGCCATAATAATATCTTACCTAGTTTATAACATCCTAACTGGCTTCCTCATTTCAGCCTCTGTCCATTCACAGTCAACGTGTAAATACAGACAATCTAGCCATTTGCTAGCAGGAAAGACTTGGAAGCTATGGGTTTGCAACAAATAGTGTCTGTCACGATAATAATGGGTTTTGTTGATAAGATGAAAGTGCCCTGTGAAGAAGGCTCTTTTCAAACATTTTGTGCTATTTGGAAGAAAAGATGGAAGTGGATCATCTAGGATTTATGTGATATGGTCAATCAGGGCTGGCTTCATGGGCAAGCATCTTGTGCTGATGCACAAGGCCCTGAAATGAGAAGGGTTCCAAGAAATTGAGTTACTTGTAATGAGGTGGATGGACCTAGAGTCTGTCATATAGAGTGAAGTCAGAAAGAGAAAAACAAATACCGTGTGCTAATGCATATATATGGAATCTAGAAAAATGGTACTGATGAACCTAGTGGCAGGGCAAGAATAAAGACGCAGACATAGAGAATGGACTTGACACAGGATGGGGTGTGAAAGAGAGGCTGGAAGGTAGGGAGAGAGTAGCACTGACATATATATACTACCAAATGTAAAACAGATAGCTAGCAGGAAGCTGCCGCATAGCACAGGGAGATCAGCTCGGTGCTTTGTGACAATCTAATGGGGTGGGATAGGGAGGGTTGGAGGGAGGCTCCAGAGGGAGGGGATGTGGGGATATATGTATACATACAGCTGATTCACTTTGTCATACAGCAGAAACTAACACAGCATTGTAAAGCAGTTATACTCCAATAAAGATGTATAAAAACAAACCAAAAAGAAGGGTTCCAGGGGCTTCCTAGGTGGCGCAGTGGTTAAGAATCCGCCTGACAATGCAGAGGTCACGGGATTGACTCCAGCTCCAGGAAGATCCCACATGCCGCGGAGCAACTAAGCCCGTGTGCCAAAAAAAAAAAGAAGGGTTCCAGACTTGCTTTAATATCTCCTGTTATCACCTTGAAATTAATAATTTTTGAACAAGGAGCCCTGCATTTTTATTTTGTGCTGAGCCCTGCAAATTATGTAGCTGGTCCTGTGGTCAATGCCATACCCTGGTATCTGACAGCAGGAATTAAGAGGAAAAAGTAAATCCTGGAATCACTACAGCAGAACAAATATCTAATGATTGACTATGAAAAGAATGTGAAAATAAAACTTAGAATCTTGTTTTCCGGATAGATGGCAGTGATTTCCATGAAGAACACAGTAGAAAAGGAGATTTGTTTGAGAGAAAAAGAGAAGATCTCTATCAGCCAAAGGAACTGGAGTTTGAGAATTTAATTCCTAAGGAAAGATGAGACAAAGAAGACTAAATCTGAATCCTCAGAGCTGACGCTGTATTTGGGGTATAAGAAATTAGATGAGATCACCAAGGCATAAGTGTATACAGAAAAGGTATAAAAGAGAGACTTGGTGTGTCTATAGCAGGGCTGGAACCATGTAACATTACTATATAGTATTCTGTCTTTTTTTGTGAAGATTTATTCCCATACCAGTGAGTTTCTCTGAAAGAACCAAGCCAGTGTTCTGGTGGTGGAGCTAGGTGGGACCTCAGAGCTAATGTAGTACAACATTCTCACTTTACAGATGAGAGGTACAAACTACTATGTATAAAATAAGCTACAAGGATATATTGTACAACACAGGGAATGCAGCCAATAATTTACAATAACTATAAATGTAGTATAACCTTTAAAAATTGTGAATCACTATGTTGTATACCTAAAACTTATATAATATTGTACACCAACTATACCTTAAATTTTTTTTAATTAAATACAGGAGAAAATAGACTTCTGCTCTTAATTTAATTCCTGACTCATTGTCAAGATTCATACTGGAAGTCCCAGTTTTTCTGCACCAAAAAAGAGTAACTCCTCATTTAAAAACGTTTCATTTTTTTATTAAATCTGGGTGGGAAGTACAAAATTGTTTATGTTATGCTTTATGCTTTTTCGTGTCATTTATTTCATAATAAATATTTTTGAAATTTTTACAACCAAAAAAAAAAAAAATCAAAGCTCCAGAAAGCTAAAAAAAAAAAACAAATTATATGTTTCCTTTTCCCAACTGTTGAAATGTGCTGTCCAAAATTTAAGAAAAAAAATCTTTGACATCTTGTGATGGCAGAAAGAGGCCTTGGGAATTCCCTGGCAGTCCAGTGGTTAGGACTCACCGCTCTCACTGCCAGAGCCCCAGGTCTGATCCCTGGTGGGGTAACTAAGATGCCTAAAGCCACCTTGATTTGACTGGATACTGTCACATGATCGCTCTGTGGGCACCTCAATTTCTTTATTGTAAAAAGGATACCGCTGAAGCACATTTCTCCTCTTCCAGCACTGCGGCTGATCAAAGCCCAAGAGTGCCTGGCTGAGCATCTGAAGGCAGACTTGAGGCAGGGCAGCTCTCCACTAACCCAGCCTGGGGTTGGGCTCATCCGTCTGGCAGGAGGGACGCCCTTTTCTGTTTCTAATTAGACCGAAGGCTGTATTCCTGTAAAGCCGTATTTTGAGTGTGAGAGGTAGACTCCGTGAAGTGCCTGGCACAGAGTAAGCTCTAAACAAAAGAGAGATATAATTCTTATGGCTCTGCACTGCACATTTATTATAAACTCATGAAGCTTGTAACAAACACAAAACGCCAAACTAGAATTTATTGGTAATTCTAATAGAAAGGACACATCTTTTCTCAACACTTGCAATATTGCCCCGAATCTTACAAGTTCTTGGAAACTGCCGGGATAGTAAGATAACTAGATATTTATAGCTCTGGTAAAAATTACCGCAATTGTTATTTAAGGATTCTGCGCCGAGCTGGGAAAAAATACAGGGAAACGTCACTGGAGCTATCAAGTTACAAAATATCTTGAACAGGAAAACTGTGCTTTCCTTTTTTTTTTTTTTTTTTTTTTTAAACTGCGTTGAAGTGTAGAGTAAGGCTTCTTCCTTACCAGGGAAGAAAACTCATGGTTTTTTATCGTCAGACCCTTTTCTTCTTCCAAAATTTCTAAGCCAGCATCTAGCTCTGCCTTTGTCAGACAGGCACCATCACGGCCTTGGGTTAACATGTTCAGTCCCGATATCTCAACCACGGCCACCGTGGTTCAAGAGGAGGTGAGATGCGCATCCGGCCCACGTATCACGCAGAATCACGGTTTCAAACCTCACAGCGCTCTCCTCAAGGGACTACGGGGGCTCATTTCCCTGACGTTGTCTACACCCTGAAAAGCTTGTCTCTCGGGGTGGCTGGGCTGCACCCCCACAGGTCAGAGGAGGTCACGGGGTTCGCCACTTGGCTGCACCCTTACAGCTACCCAGGGAGTTTTCAAAAAATACTGATGCCCACTCGACACCGGGACGAACTTAATTAGCCTGCCTGGGGTATGGCACCTGACATGGGTATTTCGTTAGTTCAACCAAGCCCTCAGGCAGCACTAACACGACGGCCAGGTGGGACGGGCACGGGGGCGCGCCGCGACGCCCACGCGGGTGGGAGGGCGCCGCGGCCACTCTGCGCTCCCGCCTCCCCCTCCTCCTCTGACGCACCACGCTCGGCGCAGGCGCACAGGGGCCGCGGCCCGCCCAGGTGAGCGCGTGAGCCTCGCCCGCGTCTGCGCTGCGGCCCAGTCTCCCCGCGGGAGCTCGTTGCCGGCGGCGAGGGCCCGCCTCCCAGCCGGGCGGGAGGCGCGGGCATGGAGCCGGCCGCCGCCGCCGCCGCCGCCGCCCCCGAGCCGCGCGCCCGCGCCGCTGCCAAGGGCGCCTGAGGGCTCCGTGGGGGTGCGCCCGTCGCGCGGCTCCGGGGACCCGTGCGGCCTAGCACGGCCCGGCGCTGCGCGAATGGCCTCGCTCCCGCGGCCCGCGCTCGCCGTCCTCCTCCTCCTCCTCCTCGTCCTGACCGCTGCCGTCGGGTGCCAGGAGCAGGCCCAGACCACCGACTGGAGGGCCACCCTGAAGACCATCCGGAACGGCGTCCACAAGATAGACACGTACCTGAACGCCGCCTTGGACCTCCTGGGAGGCGAGGACGGGCTCTGCCAGTATAAGTGCAGTGACGGTGAGGGGGACCCCAGGCCCTCAGGGGCCTGTGCGTTCAGGGCTGTTGGGGGGACCGAGGTCGTGGAAGGTGTGCGAGGCCAGGCAGACCCTGACGGCGTCCTCTGCCCCTGGAAAAGCGTAACCACCGCTAGAATCTTGTCATTCCTGGGCGTGACAAACCTGCTGACGAGCTCACACCACTAGAATGTGAGAGAGCGCCTGAGAGTGTATACTCTCCCTTCTGTTTTCGTTGCTTCTGATTTTTTTTTTTCTTTTTCTTTCTTTTTTGTGTGCAGTTGCATGAAAGTTGCCTAAGAACTTAGTGGCGTGCGCATCATGGGGATGGAGTGAAACAGACTGATTTTAGCGCCTTTAAATGAGTCAGCTGAACAGGCAAAACATACCAACCATTTTAAAGTCATGCTGTTTGCACTTTCTCAAGAGTTGGTTTAAATGTTTTTCTGCAAAGCTACAGAAAATAAACTGCGACCTTTGTACAGACTTTTGGTGTACTTTATTGTTGAGAAAGAGTTCTGATGAATCTCTTCTAGAAAACGATTCTGCCAATACTTGACAGGAATCTTTCCTTAGATAGCGGTGACGCTGCCTCCTCATTGTTGGCTACTGTTAATTTTATTCTTTTGATTTACTTTTTCATATTTTTAAACTTTAATTCTATTTGAATCTGAAGACTTCTTTGGCGACATTGTTGATAATAACTATTTCAGGCAGAGATCTTTCTTTTGAAGCCCTTGACTTTTCTTGAATGCTTAAATGTTGTAATAGTTCAGACAAAGTATTTGGGCTTCTTTTTCGAAATGCAGAATGCTAAGATAGTAATTGGGAGATCATGTTCCCAATAAAAGTAGACAGGTTTTGGGCCTAGTTGATTTAATGCTTGGCAGCTCGAAATATGATAGGGAACTCAGTGACTTTAGTAGTAAAGCTGGACTGTACGTGGGTGAATTTGAAAGGGACCTTAGTCGTGTGAAAACATGATGCAACAAGCGGTCATGATTTCTAGTTTTCTGTTAATGGAGGTAAAGAATGAACTATATTTTGTATGCTATGAACTGCTAAATATCATTCCTTCTTAAATGTATGCCTCAGTGCTACCATTAGTATTCAATTGGGAAGGATGTTTTTGTCCTTGTAGAGCTTGTTAGGAAGAATAAGTAATTTGAAGATGAAGTGGTTGCCTTTCCTGAGGCACATGTCATAGTTTTACTTAGTCATCCCCATTCATTAAACAAATATTTGAGTGCCTGTATGTGTCAGGTGTTCTACCAATGGGAGATTTGGCAGTGAAGAAAACTGACAGAATTCCTGTGCATGGAGCTTATATTCTGGTGGGGAGAGACAGTAAACTAAAGAAAATAAGCTGAATCTGTAGTGTGTGTAGGTCTGAAGTGTGCCAATGCTTCCAGAACGGGCAGTGGTGGTGTTGGGAGGCAGTTAGTTTACTCTTTTAAATAGGTTCAGGGAAGGCCTCACTGATGAGAGAATATTTGAGAAGAAATCTGAAATGGTGAAGGTGACACTGCGATGATCTAGGTAAAGAACAATCCAGGCAGAAGGAACAGCAAGCATAAAGGACCAGCGTTGAAAGGCCAGTCAAGGATGACTCTGAAGGTTTTGGCCTGAGCCAAAGGAAGGATGTAGTTGCCGTTTACTGAGATAGGAAAGACTTGAAAGGATCAGACTTCATAAATTTATTATGACTCAAGGGTTCTAGAGTTTAGTTATTTTGTTTATTACATTTAAAATAAAGTATCTCTGAAGTTAAATGGATACTATTATTAAAAATATTATTTTGGTCTTTCCTTTTACTTAATCCTCTTCTCTTCCACAAGCCTCACTAAATTTACCATTGAAGTTTAGAGCAAGGTCTCTAGCATAAAAAACACAAATGAACTTGAGAATTTAGGACATGGTATGCTTCAGTGAAAATCTTTTTGTATCCTAGTAAGTACTATCTGCTTATAGGACTGTGGCTCCAAGTCACCATGTTGATAATTCCAACATAATGAAAATTGTTCTTTAATTGCTGTTACTTGAGAAGTCTCCCAGGAACAGTTTCATCCTTTCCTATATTTTGGAATGTGAGTGACCAAATCAGAACCAAACAGAAACAGGCAAATCTCAAAACTAGAGGAGCATGGTGGTTAAAGGGTGTTTAATAGTTGCAATAAAGAGGTCAAGGGGGCCTTAAAAAAAAGACTTAATGGGGGGAGAGGTGTTGGATTAAAGGGCACAGATTTGTTGCTTTCAGTTATCTTTGCTCTGTCGAAGGACCAGCATTATGGAGACTTGCTCCTTCTGGCAATCCTCCCTAGGGTGGGAATAAGGCTTTATGGAAAGTGAAATAAAGTTACTTAGGGGAGCAAATTTAATGGTCACTATTTTTTTCTTAACTTTTTTCTCTCTGACAGCAGAGAAGATTGAGGGAGATAAATTTCCAATTTCCTTTGAAAAACAGAAAACAAAATTGGCTTGTAAAAGGTTTTTAGAATTATGAATAAGTCATTAATTCATTCAGTGATTGATGTCTTAACAGGATCCCTTTGGCTATTGTGCTGAGAATAAAAAGGGTCAAGGGAGGTGGGCAAGCAAGAATGGAAGCAGAGTGGCAGGTGCAAAAATTCAGACCAAAAATGGTGGTAGTCTTGCTCAGGTTGGTGAGAAGTGGTTGGATTTTGGATATATTTTGAAGGAACAGCCTAGAAGATTTACTAGTGGCTTAGAAGGAGGGTGTGAGTAGAATAAAAAAGGATTCCAAAATTTTTAGCCTGAATAATTGTAAGAATGATGTTGCCATTAACTGAAAGGTGGGGGGAGATCATGGAAAAAATACTTTTCAGTTCATTAGGAAAAATAATAGCATATTTGTATGCTTTTGAGAATGTTTCAGTAGAGAGTAAAAACACTAATGAGGGAGAGAGGAAGAAGAATTATTGGAGTCATGTCCTTAGGTAAGTGAGAGGAATGAATTCTAGTACATAAACAGATTGGCCAAGAGCAGAGATAGACTATCCCTGTTAATAGCAACAAAGGTAGAGGATATAGGCATAGTTGCCAGTTAGGTGGGAGATGTTCAAGTTATCTTCTCATTGACTTGATTTTCTCAGTGAAGTAGGAATCGAGGTCATCAGCTGAGTGAGAAGGTGGGAATGGAAGTGTTGGAGACTGAGGAAAATAGGAAAGTGAATGTACTAGAAAAATAAAGTAGCGTAAGGGTTCTTTGGAGGTTAATAGTCAGGAATTTATTCACTCTTTTTTTTTTCTTTTTTAGGCGCACGGGCTTAGTTGCTCCATGGCATATGGAATCTTCCCAGGGCAGGGCTCGAACCCGTGTCCCCTGCATTGGCAGGCAGATTCTTTACCACTACGCCACCTAGGAAGTCCAATAGTCAGGAATTTAAAGTTTCAGGTGTTTGGGAAAGCAGGTTGGAATTCTGTGCTGTTTCCTACAAAACACAGTGGTAAGATCTTTCTGTGACCCAACAGCCTTCCCCTTAATGCTTCAGATGAAAGAAATTGGTTTGTTGAAAGTATTTACACCAAATTAAGAAAAATACATAGAAAAGAACTATCATTGTCTCAGTCCAGGAGAATCTTTAGATTTCAGCTGCCCATACAGATGATAAAATATAAAGCATCAAGATAAGAGCTGTTGCATAGTCAAAAAGTGAGATCAATGAATAGTATTTCCATGTAGTTGTATGCAATGGATTTGGTTTTTGTTTTGTTTTGTTTGCGCCCTGATGTCCTGAGGGATCTTTAGTTCCCCAAGCAGGGATTGAACCCATGCCCCTTGGAGTGGAAGCACGGAGTCTTAACTACTGGACTGCCAGGGAAGTCCCTGGTTTGTTTTGAAAACTCTTATTCCTATCTCATTTTTTTCCCTTAGCTTTCTGTACGAAAAAGCTAAGAAATTGTAATTTGTAATTTCTGCTTACAAATTTTAGGGGACAGTGACCCCAACACATCATGGATTTTTGGTTTGACTCTGATGTTTCTCCTACTATTGAGTTTTTGCTTGCTTTGTGTATTAGTCTGCTCAGGTTGCTATAACACAATACTACAGACTAGGTGATGTAAACAAGAGGAATTTATTTCTTACAGTTCTGAAGGCTAGAAAGTCCAAGGTCAGGGTTTAGCCAGTACTTTTCTGTGGTGAGGGCTCGCTTCTTGGCTTGCAGACAGCTGCCTTCTTGCATGGTGGGTGTAGGGGGTGCAGGGAAAATATAAATTCTCTGGTGCATCTTCATATAAGGGTACTAATCCCATCACGAGGGCCCTACCCTTGTGACCTCATCTAAACCTAATTACCTCCCAAAGGCCCTGTTACCAAATACATTGAGAGTTAGGGCTTTAGCATATGATTTTGGGAGGCACACAGTTCAGTTCATAGCACTTAGTAAAAACTGGCACCAGTAGAAATGCTAAATATTTTTAATGATCAGCAGCTTATAACACTTTTCATAACACCATTTAAAATGAAATGAATACAGTTGTAATCGTGGTGTCCATATCAACCTTTTTTCTTTTTTTTAATTCTTCTCTTTATTTTTTATTTTCTTTTTAATTTTTATTTTATATCGCAGTATAGTTGATTTACAATGTTGTGTTTCTGGTGTACAGCAAAGTGATTGAGTTATACATATACATATATCTATTCTTTCTCAGATTCTTTTCCCATATAGATTATTACAGAATATTGAGTGGAGTTCCCTGTGCTGTACAGTCCTTGTTGTTTATCTATTTTATGTATAATAGTGTGTATATGTTAATCCCAACCTCCTAATTTATCCTCACTCCCCACCTTTCCCCTTTGGTAACCATAAGTTTGTTTTCTAAGTCTGTGAGTCTGTAAATAAGTTCATTTGTATCATTATTTTTTAGATTTCAAATATAAGTGATATGATATTTGTCTTTCTCTGTCTGATTTATGTACTTAGTATGATAATCTCTAGGTCCATCCATGTAGCTGCAAATGGCATTATTTCATTCTTTTTTATGGCTGATATTCCATTGTATATGTGTAGCACATCTTCTTTATCCATTCATCTGTCCATGAACATTTAGGTTGCTTCCATGTCTTGACTGTTGTAAATAGTGATGCAGTGAACATTGGGGTGCATGTATCTTTTCAAAGTATGGTTTTCTTCATATATATGCCTAGAAATGGGACTGCTGGATCATATGGTAGCTCTGTTTTCAGTTTTTTTAAAGAACCTCCTCCGTACTATTCTCCATAGTGGCTGTATTGATGTACAGTCCCACCACAGTGTAGGAGGGTTCCCTTTTCTCCACATCCTCTCCAGCATTTATTGTTTATAGACTTTTTGATGATGGCCATTCTGACCAGTATGAGGTGATACATCATTGTAGTTTTGATTTGCATTTTTCTAATAATTAGCAATGTTGAGCATCTTTTCATGTGCTTTTTGAAGAAATGTCTATTTAGACCTTCTGCCCATTTTTTGATTGGGTTATTTGTTATTTTTATATTGAGCTAGATGAGCTGTTTGTATGTTATGGAGATTAATCCCTTGCTGTTGAATCATTTGCAAATATTTTCTCCCATTCTGTGGTTTGTCTTTTTGTTTTGTTTATGGTTTCCTTTGCTGTGCAAAAGCTTTTGAGTTTAATTAGGTCCCATTTGTTTATTTTTGTTTTTGTTTTCATTACTCTAGGAGGTGGATACAAAAAGATATTGCTGCAATTTATGGCAAAGAGTGTTCTGCCAGTGTTTTCCTCTAGGAGTTTTATAGTATCCAGGCTTACATTTAGGTCTTTAATCTATTTTGAGTTTATTTTTCTATATGGTGTTAGAGAATGTTCTAATTTCATTCTTTTACATGTAGCTGTCCAGTTTTCCCAGCACCACTTATTGAAGAGACTGTCTTTTCTCCATTGTATATTCTTGCCTCCTTTGTCATAGATTAATTGACCACAGGTGCATAGGTTTATTTGTGGGCTTTCTCTCCTGTTCCATTGATTTATAAGTCTTTGTGCCAGTACCATACTGTAGCTTTATAGTATAGTCTGAAGTCAGGGAGCCTGATTCCTCCAGCTCTGTTTTTCTTTCTCAGTTGTGCTTTGGCTATTCAGTCTTTTGTGTTTCCATACAAATTTTAGAATTTTGTGTTCTAGTTGTGTGAAGAATGTCATTGGTAACTTGTTAGGGATTGCCTTGAATCTGTAGATTACCTTGGGTAGTACAGTCATTTTGATAATATTGATTCTTTCAGTCTGAGAACATTGTATATCTTCCCATCTGTTTGTGTCATCTTCAGTTTCTTTCATCAGCATCTTACAGTTTTCAGAGTATAGATCTTTTTCCTCCCTAGATAGGTTTATTCCTAGGTATTTTATTCTTTTTGTTGCAATGGTAAATGGGATTGTTTCCTTCATTTCTCTTCCTGATCTTTCGTTGTTAGTGTATAGAAATGCAACAGATTTCTGTGTATTAATTTTGTATCCTGCAATTTTACCAGACTCATTGATGAGCTCTAGTAGTTTTCTGATATCATCTTTAGGATTTTCTATGTATACTATCATGTCATCTGCAAACAGTGATGGTTTTACCTCTTTTCCAATTTGGATTCCTGTTATTTCTTTTTATTCTCTGATTGCTGTGAATAGGACTTCCAAAACTATGTTGAATAAAAGTGGCAAGAGTGGACATCCTTCTCTTGTTCCTGATTATAGAGGAAATACTTTGAGCTTTTCACCATTGAGTATGATGTCAGCTGTGGATTTGTCATATATGGCCTTTATTATGTTGAGGTATGTTCCCTCTGTGCCCACTTTCTAGAGAGCTTTTATCATAAATGGGTGTTGGATTTTGTCAAAAGCATTTTCTGCATCTATTGAGATGATCATATGATTTTTATTCTTCAATTCGTTAATGTGGTGTAACACATTTTTTGATTTGCAGATATTAAAAAATCCTTGCATGCCTGGGATAAATCCTGCTTGATCATGGTGTATGATCCTTTGAATGTATTGTTGGATTTGGTTTGCTAGTGTACTGTTGAGGATTTTTGGGTCCATGTTCATCAGTGATATTGGCTTGTTATTTTCTTTCTTTGGTATCTTTGTCTGGTTTTGGTATCAGAGTGATGGTGGCCTCAGAATGAGTTTAGAAGTGCTTCTTCCTCTGCGATTTTTTGAAATAGTTTCAGAAGGATAGGTGTTAACTCTTTAAATGTTTGATAGAATTTGCATGTGAAGCCATCTGGTCCTAGGCTTTTGTTTGTTGGAAGTTTTGAAATCACAGTTTCAATTTCAGTGCTTGTGATTGGCCTATTTGTATTTTCTATTTCTTCCTGGTTCAGTTTTGGGAGATTGTACCTTTCTAAGAATTTGTCCATTTCTTCTAGGTTGTCCATTTTATTGGCGTATAGTTGCTTGTAGTAGTCTTTTGTGATCCTTTGTATTTCTGTGGTGTCAGTTGTAACTTCTTTTTCATTTTTAATTTTATTGATTTGAACCCTCTCCCTTTTTTTCTTGATGAGTCTGGCTAAAGGTTTATCAGTTTTGTTTATCCTCTCAAAGAACCAGCCTTTAGTTTCATTGATCTTTTCTATTGTTTTCTTTATCTCTATTTCATTTATTTCTGCTCTAATCTTTATTATTTCTTTCCTTCTGCTAACTTTGCATCTTGTTTGTTCTTTCTCTGGTTGCTTTAGGTGTAAGGTTAGGTTGTTTATTTGTGATTTTTCTTGTTTCTGCGGTAAGACTGTATTGCTATAAACGTCCCTCTTAGAACTGCTTTTGCTGTGTCCTATAGATTTTAGACTGTGGTGTTTTCGTTTTCATTTGTCTCTAGGTATTGTTGATTTCCTCTTTGATTTCTTCAGTGATCCATTGGTTGTTTAGTAGCATATTGTTTAGCCTCCACGTGTTTGTGTTTTTTACAGTTATTTTTTCCTTGTAGTTGATTTTTAATCCCATGGTGTTGTGGTCAGAAAAGATGCTTGGTGTGATTTTGGTTTTCTTCAATTTACTGAGGCTTGCTTCATGGCCCACCATGTGATCTATCCTGGAGAATGTTCCGTGTGCACTTGAAAGGAATATATATTCTGCTGCTTTTGGACGGATGCTCCAGAAATATCAATTAAGTCCATCTGGTCTAATATTTCATTTAAGGCCTGTGTTTCCTTATTGACTTACTGTCTGGATGATCTGTCCATTGATGTAAGTGGGGTGTTAGAGTCCCCCATTATTATTGCATTACTGTTTATTTCTTCTTTTATGGTTGTTAGCATTTCCCTTATATATTGGGGTGCTCCTATGTTGGGTGCATATATATTTATAATTGTTATATCTTCTTGGATTGATCCCTTGATCATTATGTAGTGTCCTTCTTTGTCTCTTGTATCAGTCTTTATTCTAAAGTCTATTTTGTCTGATATGAGTGTTGCTGTTCCCACTTTCCTTTGATTTTCCATTTGCATGGAATACCTTTTTCCATCCCCTCACTTACAGTCTGTATGTGTCCCTAGCTCTGCAGTGCGTCTCTTGTAGATAGCATGTATATGGGTCTTGTTTTTGTATTTGTTCAGCCAGTCTGTGTCTTTTTGTTGGAGCATTTAATCCATTTGCATTTAAGGTAATTATCGATATGTATGTTCTTATTGCCATTTTGTTAATTGTTTTGGGTTTGTTTTTGTAGGTCTTTTTTTCTTCCCTTCCTCTTTTGTCCTCCTCTCTTGTGACTTGATGACTATCTTAGAGTTGTGTTTGGATTCTTTTTGTGTCTGTGCGTGTGTTATCTGTTGTAGGTTTTTAGTTTGCACTTACCTTGAGGTTTTGCTATAGCAATCTATTAAGTTGGCAGTCTCTTAATTTCAAGTGCATTTCCAGTATCCTGCACTTGTACTCTCCTTTTCTCACGATTGCTGGCTTTGATATCATATTTGTATGTGAATTATTTCCTGCCATTACTGTATGTTTGCCTTTACTGGTGAGCTTTCCCACTTGTAATTTTCTAGTTTCTAGTTGTGGCCTTTTCCTTTCCACCTAGAGAATTTCCTTTAGCTTTGTTGTAAAGCTGGTTTGGTTGGTGCTGAATTCTCTTAGCTTTTGCTTGTCTGTAAAGCTTTTGATTTCTCCTTCGAATCTGAATGAGAGCCTTGCTAGGTAGAGTATTCTTGGTTGTAGGTTTTTCCCTCTCATCACTTTAGATATATCCTGCCACTCCCTTCTGGCCTGCAGGGTTTCTGCTGAAAATATCAGCTTATAACCTTATGGGGATTCCCTTGTATGTTATTTGCTGCTTTTTCCTTGTTGCTCTTAATATTTTCTCTTTGTCTTTAATATATGTCAATTTGATTAACATGTGTCTCAGTGTATTCCTCCTTGGGTGATCCTGTACCTTCCTAGACTTGGGAAACTGTTTCCTATTCCATGTTAGGGAAGCTTTCAGCTATTATCTCTTCAAATATATTCTCAGGCCCTTTCTCTTTCTCTTCTCCTTCTGGAACCCCTATAATAATGTAAATGTTGGTGCATTTAGTGTTGTCCCAGAAGGCTCTGAGACTGTCTTCATTTCTTTTCATTCTTTTTTCTTTATTCTGTTCCATGGCAGTGATTTCAGCCACTCTGTCTTCCAGCTCATCTGTTTTTCTGCTTCATTTGTTCTGCTATTGATCCCTTCTAGTGTAGTTTTCATTTCATTTACTGTATTGTTGGACTCTGTTTGTTCCTTAAATCTTCTAGGTCTTTGTTAAACATTTCTTTTGTCTTCTTGATCTGTGGCTGCATTCTTTTTTCTGAGACCATGGATCATCTTTATTATCATTACTCTGAATTCTTTTTCAGGTAGAATGCTTATCTCTACTTCATTTAGTTGTTCTTTGGGGATTTTATCTTGTTCTGTTGTCCTCTGCCATCTCATTTTGTCTAACTTTCTGTGTTTGCGGTCCCACAGGCTGCAGGATTGTAGTTCCTCTTGCTTCTGGTGTCTACCGCCTGGTGGGTGAGGCTGGTCTAAGAGGCTTGTGCAGGCTTCCTGGTGGGAGGGACTGGTGCCTGCCCACTGGTGGGTGGCGCTGGGTCTTGTTCCTCTGGTGGGCAGGGCCATGTCAGGTGGTGTGTTTAGAGGTGGCTGTGGGCTCAGGAACACTTTTAAGTAGCCTTTCTGCTGATTGGTGGGGCTTTGTTCCTTCCCTGTTTGTTGTTTGGCCTGAGACTTCTCAGCACTGGAGTCTACAGGCTGTTGGTTGGGGGCCAGGTCTTGGCATCAAAATAGTGGTCTCCACGATAGCTCTTGCCAATGAGTACTTTCCAGTACCTCTGCCACTGGTGTCCTTGTCCCTGCAATGAGCCATAAGTGCCCCCTGCCTCCCCAGGAGACCCTCCAAGACCAGCAGGTAAGTGTGGTCCTGTGAAGTCACTGCTTTTTCCCCTGGGTCTCAGTGCACCCAAAGCCTGTGTGCACCCTCCAAGAGTGACATTTCTGTTTTCCCGTGTCCTGTTGATTTCCTGCAATCATGGCTCCCTGGCCTTCAAAGCACAAAGCCCAGGGGTTCATTCTCCTGATGCCAAACCCCCGGACTGGGGAGGCTGACGTGGGGCTCAGAACTCTCACTCCTGTGGGAGGACCTCTGTGATATAATTATTTTCCAGTTTGTTGGTCACCTATGTGGCAGGTATGGGATTCGACTGTATCACTAATGCACCTTCCTACCATCTTGTTGTGGTTTTGTCTTTGGGAGTAGAATATCATTTTTGGTAGGTGCCAGCCCTTTTTTGTTGATGGTTGTTTAGCAGTTAGTTGTGATTTTGGTGTTTGCATGAGAGGAGGTGAACTCAGATCCTTTTACTCCGCCACCTTGTCCTCACCTCTCTCAATCTACTTCATATCAACTTAATCTTTAATAAACAACCTTCTATGTAAGTTGCTTGGAAATAATTATTTGAACATAAAGGTGAATTTAGAACTTTAAAACACTTAAAAATGTTTCAGGAAACTAGTTACTTCCATTTTCTGTTTTGGGTTTTTTTTAGGTTTTTGGGGGGTTTTGTTTGTTTTGGTTTTGTTTTGTGTTTTGCTGTGGATAAAGAATATTTTCATTTCAGCAAGGAATGTTTCTCATTTTTCCTTCTGATAATTTCCTGGGCACCCACTTTGTGCCAGGCCTCTAGGTGAGCAAGAGAAAATTGCTGTCTTGATAGAAACTGACTAATTATGTTAATTTGGTTAATAAATGTTAAAAGAATGAAACCAACCAAGGGTATATGAAATGGATATATAAGGGAAGGGGCACTATCTTAAGAGTGAGCAAGAAAGTCCTCTCTGAGAAACTGCCGTTAGCAGGTTCCTTCAAAAGAAACAAAAAAGAAACACATGCCCCCTTTTCCACTTACACTGAGGAGCTGATTTTACCAGCACTTATTTCATGGTGTTATTGTCCAGTATTTCATGTACAGTAGATCTTGGTTCTTTATTACTCCATTTTATCAACGTCCCTCTTAGGACAGTTTTAAGCATTAGCCCTGTTTGAGATGACTACTTCTTCCATCCTCATGCCTCTGTTTTCATTTTTGCTAGCTGATTTTCTCTGTACTATCTTCCTTCCTCTTTATTCTCCTATAGTGGGCATGTTTTGTTTTGTTTTCTCTGACTTCATTTGCTTCTAATCATTCTCCCATTCAAAGGTAATTATCTTTTTCAAAATGAGATAATGTCTGTATATATTAATACACATGCACACATGTATGTATCACTAACATTGTATACATCAGAATGTTCAGAAATGTTTTTATAGACTCAAAATCAAAGAAAAGTGCATGAGTTTATATAAAAAACAAGGAAGGGAAAATAGAAGTGCTACTGTTGTATGAATATATGACATTGAGAGAAATAACTCTCTTGTTAAAAAAAAAAAGCAGATTAGAAATCCACGTGCCTTTAAAACTCTGGGCGGGGGGGCAATCAAGATGGTGGAGTAGGAGGACATGCGCTCACTCCCTCTTGCAAGAGCACCGGAATTACGACTAACTGCTGAACAGTCATCGACAGAAAGACACTGGAAGTCACCAAAAAACACACCCCACATCCAGAGACAAAGGAGAAGCCGCAGTGAAATGGTAAGAGGGGCACAGTCGCGTTAAACTCAAATCCCATAAATGCTGGATGGGTGACTCACAAGCTGGAGAACAGTTATACCGCAGAAGTACACCCACTAAAGTGAGGGTTCTGAGCCCCATGTCAGGCTTCCTAACCTGGGGGTCCAGCAACGGGAGGAGGAATCCCCAGAGAATCAGACTTTGAAAGCCAGTGGGATTTGATTGCAGGACCTCCACAGGACTGGGGGAAACAGAGACTCCACTCTTGGAGGGCACACAAAAAAGTGTGCTCACCAGGACCCCGGGGGAAGGAGCAGTGACTGCATAGCAGACTGAACCAGACCTACCTGCTGGTGTTGGAGGTTGTCTGCAGAGGTGGGGGGCAGCTGTGGCTCACCAAGGAGACGGGGGCACTGGCGGCAGGGGTTCTGGGGAGTGCTCATTGGTGTGAGCCCTCCCAGAGTCCGCCATTAGCCCCACCAAAGAACCTGTAAGCTCTAGTGCTGGGTGGTGTCAGGCCAAACAACCAGCAACATGGGAACACAGCTCCGCCCACTAAACCAGATTAAAGTTTTACAGGGCTCCGCCCACCCAGCCCAACCCACCATCAGTTCCTCCCATCAGGAAGCACCCAGGAGCCTCCTAGATAGCTTCCTCCACAAGAGGGCAGATAGCAGAATCAAACAGTATCAGCAGTATTTCATCTTGTGGAACTGAAAACCACAGCCATAGAAAGATAGAGAAAATGAAAAGGTAGAAGACTTTGTACCAGATGAAGGGACAGGATAAAACACCAGAAAAACAACTAAATGAAGAGGAGATAGGCACCCTTCCAGAAAAAGAATTCAGAATAATGATGGTGAAGATTACCCAGGACTTTGAAAAAAGACTGCATGCAAAGATAAAAAAGTTGCAAGAAAAGTTTACCGAAGACCTAGAAGAATTAAAGAACAAACAGAGATATGCAACACAATAACTGAAATGAAAAATACACTAAAAGGAACCAATAGCAGATTTACTGAGGCAGAAGGGCGAATAAGTGATCTGGAAGACAGAGTGGTGAAAATCACTGATGTGGAAAAGAATAAAGAAAAAAGAATGAAAAGAACCAAAGACAGTCTGAGAGACCTCTGGGACAACGTTAAACGCGCCAACCTTCACATTATAGGGGTCCCAGAAGGAGAAGAGAAAGAAAGGACCCAAGAAAATATTGGAAGAGATTATAGTTGAAAACTTTCCTAACATGGGAAAGGAAATAGCTAGCCAAGTGCAGGATGCACAGAGAATCCCAGGCAGGATAAACCCAAGGAGAAACACGCCAAGACATATAGTAGTCAAATTGACACAAATTAAAGACAGAAAAATTATTAAAAGCAACAAGGGAAAAATGACAAATAACATACAAGGGAACTCCCATAAGGTTAACAGCTGATTTCTCAGCAGAAACTCTGCAAGCCAGAAGGGAGTGGCACGATATATTTCAAGTGATGAAAGGGAATAACCTACAACCAAGAATACTCTACCCAGCAAGGATCTCATTCAGATTCCATGGAGAAATCAAAACCTTTACAAACAAGCAACAGCTAAGAGAATTCAGCACCACCAAACCAACCCTACAACAAATGCTAAAGGAAATTCTCTAAGTGGGAAACATAAAGAGAAGAAAAGGACCTACAAAAACATAAAACTCTAGGCCCGGGGCTTCCTAGGTGGCGCAGTGGTTGAGAATCCTCCTACCAGTGCAGGGGATGCAGGTTCAATCCCTGCTCCAGGAAGATCCCACGTGCCGTGGGGCAACTAAGCCTGTGCACCACAACTATTGAGCCTGCACTTTAGAGCCCGTGAGCCACAACTATTGAGCACATGTGCTGCAACTACTGAAGCCCACGCGCCTAGAGCCTGTGCTCCACAACAGGAGAAGCCACAGCAATGAGGAGCCTGCACACCACAACGAAGAGTAGCCGCCACTCACCGCAACTAAAAAGAAAGCCCGCGCACAGCAAAAAAGACCCAACACAGCCAATAAAATTAATTAATTAATTAAAAAAAAAAAAACCCTTGACAAGAGAGAACTTCATGATAAAGATTCAGGGAGCTAGAATGGCTTCCCCAAGGGCATAATGCTGATCCAGCCTTCCTCCCTTTCAGTGAAGAGATTTCTAGTGTGGTTGGGTAGATCAGATGCCTGTCGCTCATGGTACTCCAATGAGAAGTGTAGGCTGGATAAAATTTGATTTAGGTGAAACCACAGTTGGCTAAGTGGTCTATCCAAAGGGTTGGGTTAATGATATCATGGCTTCTTGTAGAGAGGGCTCATCTGTAGCAGCGTGTTACAGACCTTTGTCCTGGTTAATATCTGTACCTCAGGTTTGTGAATATCTGGGTATAACAAGTAACATTGGATGAATACCTGTAGGTTTAAAATCTGCTGAACAGTCCTGAATGATGAACTAAAACTAACAAGATAGAGTTTTATAAGCTAGTATTTTAGGCTCAAAAATTAAATAGCGGAAGTGCTGAGCCTCTAGCAGTAGATGTTAAAAAGTTCATTTTAGAAAAAACAGGTGGTTTTTTCTACTGTATTCTGCTGTATTTTAGCACTGAGACATAGCTGAAACATGTACTGGCTTAGACTGTATTAGTACAAGTAGTTTATCCAGCTCAAAATAGGCCCATCATTCCTAATGGTGTTCAGTTTGGGGTGCCACATTCTGGATGTGAGAAACTAGAAGTAATCAGTCTTTGGAGGCTGATGAATGCTCATCAAGCTCAAAAGAGACTGAAGGGTAAACAGCATTACCAATTTATCTATTTATAATGAGTACTATAACTGCCGTGGAGATTAGCCTTCCAAGTCTTGTGCTCATTCATTCATTTATCAACAAATATTTACTGAGAACCTAACCATGTGCCAGATACTGTTCTATGTGTTGGGGGTACAAAACAGACAAAAATTCCTGTCCTCCAAGAGTTTGCAGTTTAGTATGGGGTAGTGATGTAATATGTTAGAAGGTCATATGTGCTGCAGATGGTATGGTCAGAAAATGCCTTGAACGTGAAGAACATGAAGAAGTATGTAGATATCAGGAGGAATCATATCCACCAAGAGGAACAGCACGTTCAGTGGCACGAAGGCAAGAGCAGACCTAGAGTGTCTGTGGCCCAACAAAGAGGTCAGACGTGATAGAATGGAGTGAGGAAGAAAGGAAGAGGAGAGAGAACAATGAGGAGATGAGGTCAGAGAAGCCGTGGGGTGGGGGTGGGGGGCAGATTATATAGGGCTTACAGGCACTGAAAGGACTTTGGCTTTTATTCTGAATAGAATGGGAAGCCATTGGAGGGTTTTTGGCAGAGGAAAGACTTAGTCTGACATATATTTTAATAGGATCACTTAGGTTCACTTTTGAGATTGGACTATAGCTGGAGGTGGTTTTGGGTAGGGAATCCAAAGTCAGGAGACTAGTTAGGTTATGGCAATAATCCATGGTGGTTTGGAGCAGGTTGGTAGCAGTAGAGGTGGTGAGAAGTGGTTAAATTTTGAGTATTTTAAAGGTAGAGTGAACAGAACATGCTGTTGAATTGGATGTGCTGTGTGAACTGGATATAAGAAAATGAGAGAATTAAAGATGGCTGAGGTTTTTTCCCTGAGCATCTGGGAGGATGGAGGTTCTACATTAAGTCCCCTATATATGAACCTTCAAGTTGCAGACTTCCTAAGATGCAAACGTGTGTTCGCATGTTCCGTCACATAAGTTAGTTCACGTGTCTGGCGTACGTTGTCACACATGTGCATCCTCTATAAGTCGTTGCTGCCACAAAGGTTACAGAAGCAGCCATTCAGAATGCAATCCAGTGTTACCGTCTCGTCTATCATGAGAGGAAAAGAGCTATTACCCAGACATCACTGGATTGTTTTTTCAAGAGGGGAGATAGAATTGAATCCAGCAAGGAACCAGAACCTGTGCCATCCACATCAGGCGTGAGTGAAACTGCACCTTGCCCTCCGTCTCCTGTTACTGACCGTCCTTCAGCTCTGCCATCTCCCACCTCCTCTCCCTCCTCCAGTCAGTAACTCTCCTTGCCTGTTCACTCAGTGCCAGCCCCTGTAAGCCAGCTGTTGTACTGTACTACTGTTCTTTTCAAGGTACTGTACTGTAAGATTAAAAGTGTTTATTTTTGTGTGTTTATTTGTTTTTTATGTACTATTTGTGGGAAAAGTATTATAAACCTATTACAGTGCAGTACTATATAGCCGATTGTGTTAGTTTGGTACCTAGGCTAACTTTATTGGACTTATGAACAAATTGGAGTTACAAACGTGCTCTCAGAATGGAACTTGTTTGTATGTAGGGGACTTACAGTATTACCTGAGAAGAGGGAACCGTGGATGGAGCAGGTTTGGGGGTGAATGGCAGGAGGTACATCTTAAGTTTGAGGTATCCATTAGGCATCCAAGTAGTTAGGATATCCTCTCTCTGTGGGCCCTTTGAAGTGGAATGCCAAATCATAAAGAGTTTTCTTAAGAATGAAGGACTAAAAGCAGGAGTGGAAGGATCACAGTGACTCATCAGTGATAGCCTGAAGCATCTACCTTCATCTTCCAAGGGCCCAGAAACGACCCTCCTCTTGGACAGTGCTAGAGAAACTTTTGTCATTGGCTTTCTTTTTCTCTAGGTCCATCATAACCATTCCCTTTTGTACACGTTGTTTTTCAGACTGGGTGGAGCTTTATATCTTCCTTGAGGCTTTACTTGGTCACCTTAGTTGAGCATGTGAGTCTTGGCAGCTCACTGAAACCATTTTTAGTTCATTGCTTTGAGAGGGTTACTTACTTTGATGGCTGATTACTGGAAGGGTTGTTTTTTTTCCTCCTCACTTTACTTTTGGAGGGTAAACTTATCTTTAGGTCTCCTAGTAATAAATGTTAATTGCATGAAAGCTGGTGAAATACTTTGTGTTTCTCCTAAGTATTCAACTGTGGGGTTGCATTTGGAGTAACTGGGATATTTTGTTTGTAGAAGTAAAGATAAATGGTAGCCCCAGATATTTGAAAGGATTATCATGTAAAATAGGGAAGTGGATGGTTTTGTGTTCCCAAGGAGGCAGAGGATTTACATGAAAAAGAGAAGAAAGAACTCAACTGTTAGTGCCTGTCCACAATGGAATAGGCTGTTTCTTGACACTGTAGGATTGTGGGAAATATTCAAAAACTTCCCTATATTGAAGTGATTTCTCTATTACAAGAGGAGAGATTTCTGAATTATCTTCCAACATTTAAGACTGCTTTGATCGTGTTTTCTTTATCTTACTGAACTGTTGGTGCTCTTAAAGAGAGTATAACTGGAATGATAGTTTATTAAGCTGTCTTTATCCCTTGCCTTTTTTCTTCTGTGACAGAGGAATATATTTGTGAAATGGTTGGTTGGAATCAGGGTTAGAACATGTGGTCCTGTATTGTCTTATAATGATATTAAAGTAATTAAATGATCCAGTGACCTTGTCTTCCTTAGCTTTAATGGTTATTGAGGTTTGTGTGCAATGGAGCTTTGGCTGAGGTTGGGAAGATACAGTTCTTGCCGTATAGATTTTAAATGAAAAATGTAAAAAAATGTACAGGAAAATAGAGTGGATTTATCTTTCATATATATGGACCTAGTCTGGCATGTAACCTCTGAAATTGACAGAAGTCCAGAACAGGGATTTATATGTTTGTATGGTGTAGGTTTACAAGTATAATTACATTTTATGAACCACTATAACATTTTGTGAACTATCATGTCTATGTGCACATGTATACATTTGTGCATATTTTGCTTCAGGAGAAGTAAAGATAATTTGGTAGACAAATTAGCATTTTTAATGCTCATCTGAATAAACACATATTCACTTGTGTCAGCATCCTAAATACTAAATATTTCCAAGGCTAGTCTAGCACGTTGTAGACCTTTTTGTGTATGTATTTTCTAACATATTTGAAAATTAATTATGATACCATTTATATTTTATAGGATCTAAGCCTTTTCCACGTTATGGATATAAACCCTCCCCGCCGAATGGATGTGGCTCCCCACTGTTTGGTGTGCATGTAAATATTATTTTTTATTTGATAAGTTTTTATGATTGGTAGGCTATGTAATACTCCTGGTAAACCATCAGTGTGTTCTCTGGTTCACAAATAATTCTGCTTGTTGCAATAGTGATCAAGTTTCTTACATTCTTTTATAGCTAAAATACATTTAATAAATCCTAATGAAACTAAATGGAGTAAAAGTCACATTTTATTTTTTAATCTTGTAGATGTTAATACCATTTAAATGATGTTCCATGTCACAAACATGACTGAGAAGTTTGGAATATAGAAGTAACACAGGATGAAAAAGTATAGGAAAGCATAATATTTTCTATATTAAAACTGGGCTAAGTGGGATAACTGTGTGTTTGTTGTAGGGGAAGCTGAATCTGAGCCAGTTTTATGGGGAAAAGATGCTTTATGAAAGTGATTCCTATACTGATGAACCTAGTGGCAGGACAAGAATAAAGACGCAGATGTAGAGGATGGACTTGAGGACGGGGGTGGGGGAGGGTGGAAGGGGAAGCTGGGACGAAGTGAGAGAGTAGCATTGACATTATATACACCACCAAATATAAAATAGCTAGTGGGAAGCTGCTGCATAACATAGGGAGATCAACTCGATGCTTTGTGATGACCTAGAGGGGTGGGATAGGGAGGAAGGGAGGGAGGCTCAAGAGGGAAGGGATATGGGGATATGTGTAAATACAGCTGATTTGCTTTGTTGTACAGCGGAAACTGCACAAAGTTGTAAAGCAATTATACTCGAGCAAAGATCTGTGGGAAAAAAAAGTGATTCCTAGACACAAGGGTTTTGCATATAAAGTTACTTGAAATAAAGATAATCACACACTCAAAGGGATAATATCTTTAGGGAATGGATGAACAGTTAAAGATTAAACCATAATCTTGGAGCTTAGAAGTTATTAGTGACATTTCATATAAAGTACATTTTATTGAAGGAGGAGGCACAAAATATACTTTGGAATATCCAAAAATCTTACTTGCATAGCTCCTACAGAAGATCTTCTAAAGCTCTTAGCTTTATCTTTCTGTTTTTAAAACTATGTTTCGTGTTTTGGACAGTTGGAAGTTGCATTTGCTGCAAGCAGATGACTGCAAATTCTCTAACATTGCAGGATAGGGAGCTTTGAGGCCTGGCTGAGAAGGAGAGGACAGCATAACATGGGTGGGTGCAAGTGAGAATAATGGAGAGATATTTAACCTGGAAAGCATTTGGAGGTAGATACAGATTTTGGAAATTATCTGTATAGCAGTGTTGTCTTTGATTTCTAAGTCTCTCTGAATGTACTGCTTCAGAGAAGGTTTGAATTTCATCAACAATAATCCATCCCAATGTCTCTTTCAGCTTAACATCGGCATTCCTTCCTTGACGAAGTGCTGCAACCAACACGACAGGTGCTATGAGACCTGCGGCAAAAGCAAAAATGACTGTGATGAGGGGTTTCAGTATTGTCTCTCCAAGATCTGCCGAGATGTGCAGAAAACACTAGGGCTAGCTCAGCATGTGCAGGGTAAGGCTGATTCGGTGGGATGGGGATGAATGCAGTTTGTAAAGTTTTACTAGATGCTTTGTGTGTTAGTACAAGATTTACCAATAGAAATCTTTCACTGTGTATTACCTTATCTACGGTGACACAGCCCCTTCAATTTTCTGAGATGAGTCAACGGTTTTGTCATCTAAAGTGATTTACAGTCACAGAAGCAAGAGGTGGTAGGAAATCTTGGGAGGAGGGTGTGTGAGGTAGAGAAGAATTCATCCACGATCTTGTGCCCTGTAGTATAGTTCTAATTATCCAGAGCCTAAAGCTTGAGACTCTGGATGCAGTGAAGTGCAGAATATAGCACATTGGATTCAGAGTAGGAAGTTCTAGAAGATTTGAGTCTTAAATCTGTCTCTTCATATGTATCTGTGTTAGGACGGTCCTCAAAACAACCCCCAGGTTCACTGATTGGCTAAGAGGACTCACAGGGCTCAGCATATCGTCATACTCATGGTGGTGACTGTTGCAGTGAAGGGATACAAAGCAAAGTCAGCAAAGATAATAGGAGTTTCAGTGTCCTCATTTATAGAATGAGAACGAGAATACCCATCTCCGAGAGTTGTTGTAAGGGTAAAATGAAGTATTTGTAGAAATACATATTGCTGTACAAATACTAGTAGTTAACAAGCTTTCTTTCCTGTCAAGCCAAAGAATGTACCATACACTGAAATCAGAAGAGGAAGGCCAATAAGGGGCAGGAAAGGAAACTACCATTTTTAATCACTTTCCATAAGATACTGTGTTAGACTCTCTCCTTTTCCCTTTCCCCTACTGTCTATAAAAGCCTTCCACTTTGTATAATTCCTTGGAGTTTTTCTCTACTTGCTAGATGGGATGCTGCCCGATTCATGAATTGTTCAATAAAGCCAATTAGATCTTAAAAAAAAAATACTGTGCTAGATACTTGAGACATGTTTTCACTGATGTTTGTAGAAGCTCAGAGCACTAGTTGGCCTTTGCCCCTTTTTAAAGGAAGGAAACTGAGGTTCAGCAACAGGTAGCTTGTCCCAAGTTGCATAATTCTGACTCTAAAACTTGTATTCTGTCTACTCCAGTATTACCCAAATAGTCTCATATTATAGGTGTTATTCTGAAATGCTAGTAATAACTAGGAAGTAATAACAAGGAGGAAATCTCTGCTCTAGGTGAAGCTTGAACTCACAACTTCTGTATCCCTTTGAATGCTTTTGGCTAAGGTAAACTAGTTGTCCAGGTGAAGCACAGATAGATGTGTTTCCTGTTATCTGACCTAAGGATATACTAATGTTGCTAAATGATGAAAGGAACTACCTTGCATTCTCCTGTTTAGTAATCATAAGCTTTACACGTCTGTAGTTGGTTGTTTTCCTTAATGGCACAGCCTTTTGGAAAACTGAAAACGCCAAGATGTTCTAATGAAAAGTTTCTTTCTTAACATGAATATTGGAAACTAGAAGTATTTGGATAACTAAAAGCCACTTTGTGTCATGTCCCTGTAAGTATAATACATTAAGATGATCTTACCTGGGTATTCCAGGTTTCTTAGAATAAGAAAAGTTAAATCTATTATCTTTTTTATAGTCTTTCAAAAAAATTAAGAAACCCCACCAGAGGAAAAACACCTTTGATCCCTGTGTCTCCCCTCCCAAGCCAGATTTGAATATTGGTCAGAGAAAGAGCCTGGGGTCCATTTAATACTTTAAGCATCTTCAATGATATGTGATCATTAAAAGCTATTGGCAAGCAGTGTCAGCTAAAAAAAAAAAAAAAAAGCTGTTGGCTATACTTAAATGTTTTGAGGTTTCTCTGTTTTTAACCTTCATTTTTTCTGCACCTAAAAGTCCTTCCTTAAAGTGCAAACTTAGGAGTGTTATCAGGCATCTCTATTAGTGATATTTTTCAGATAAAAGAAAAATTAACAGTGATGAACTGATCAGTGCTATTGAGAGAGACTTATTTGTCTAGTACAAAAAGTTGGGTTGAACAGGTACATGCAAAGAAAAAGTAGATACAGGTAGAGAGGCTGAAATGGAAAGTCTTTGTGTATACATGCTACTAGTTTGCAAGGGTTTGGGACAACTTTTACCTGAAATAGGTTTAAGTGCCCAGTAAGGCTGTGTCTGACACTGTGCTGAAACATGTAATATATGTGAAGAGAGAGAGCCCAGCAGTAATGGCACTTTCTTGCTTTGCAGCGTGTGAAACCACTGTGGAGCTCTTGTTTGACAGTGTTATACATTTAGGCTGTAAGCCGTACCTGGACAGTCAACGAGCCGCGTGTAGGTGCCGCTATGAAGGAAAAACCGATCTTTAAAGAAGATGCTGACAGGTGGCGACAACCGATGAGGACAGAAGAACATAACCTTTGACAAAGAGCAAATGTTTTTACCCATAAAGCTGCCTTATTTTTGTGAAAGGATTATTTTAAGACTTTATTTTGACATTAAAACTTCAAACTAAAGAAACAAATGCAGGTTCTCTTCCTGGGTGATGCTGCCTCAGTGTGTCACACTGTCTTGACCAGCCACAGAAGGAGGCGCATGTTAAGGGGAGAAGTTTTTAAAAGAAAGTCTAACTCAATTTTCACAACTGTATTTACCAAAAAATAAGGTCAAATGTAAAATTCATTATAAAGTATGTTCAACATTATCTTATTTGGAAATATGGGGAAATCTTCACTTAGAAGTATGTTTGTTTACTGTAAAATTTAAAATATACACTTATGCCCCAAAAGATGTGACTTCATTTTTGCTCTTTTAATTAACACATAATATACAGTTTTTCCATAGGTCACTGAGCATATGAATAAGCCACATTGCTATGAATGACAGGACTAGTTATAAGGACAAGGACCATCTGTTTCTCTCATAAAATTGGAACCATCCTCTGGGACCTCTTAAGAAGCGAAACTAGGATATGTAGGTATTAATATGTGCCTAGAAGGTGATATGAACAAAATTCAGAAACCTAGTCATTCCCATTTTATGAACAACTCATGACAAATGTCATATGTTGCTATTACCTTTGCTTAAGTTGGAGAAAAGATGGATTCAGTGAGACAAATGAAGAGTTGTTTAACATACACATCAGAGCATTATATGCTGTCATGCTTTGGTGTTTACTCCCTAATACTTGCTCTTCATGGTAGATTCTGGGATATTTTTAAAAGACTATAAACCTTTTACTAATAGTGGCCTTAATAAAAATTGTTCTTGATACTGTTAGGTTTTTTTTTTTTTTTAAGTCTTTAACTGTGGAATCAAAAGGGATGGAAAAGCAAGATCCAAAGAACCATATCTTTTTTAGAAAATTATTAACAGATGTTTAAGAGCAAATCCAAGACCTTCAGCTGCCTCCGAAAATGTCTGGGAGGATTGGAAGCTTTTCAGTCCCTTGGAAAGCTCAGCTGTGTTCCTCCGCCATTCCCTGGTTACCACTGGTGCTGACTTCAGCCCAGGATCCCTCAGCTTGTTTATCTTTTGGGTAACCTATGGCCAAAGTTATTAAGATAAACTGCTTGGAAAGTCAGAGAAGGCGCCAGGAGAAGTGGTTCTTTTTAAATCAATACGCACAGAATTGGGAAGAATGAAAAATATGTTCTGAAAAAGGGGCCACATTCCTAACCTTGAATATATGTTATTGCTGAGAACCTGATGGCTGAGACGGTGGCAGCTATTCTGCTAGTAGACATCTCCTCTATTAGACAAGGAAAGTGGATCCCTCAGGGCTAAGTAAGCAAACTGGGCTCCAGTTGCAATACTTGACCAGATAACTTTTAATTTATAATAAATTCGTGGATTTTCTTGGCAGCATTGGCTTTCTGAAGAGGACAAAGTCAATGTCTTTGTAAAATATTTAATTCATGGTCATAAATTATGCACAAAACTCAGTAGAAGCCGTTTTTATGTTCAAATTTTTAAAAACTTATCTAGGAATAATTTTAGATTTACAGAAGAGTTGCAAAGATAGGATAGAGGCATCTTGTGTACTCCTTACCCCTAGTGTTCATGTTTTACATAACCATGAAGCGTTTGTTAAGAGGCCAACATTGGTAATTACTATCAGTGAAACTCTAGACTTTATTTGGATTGCACTAGTTTTTCCATTAATGTCATTTTTCTTTTCCAGGATCCACTTTAGGATACACCATGTCTAATTAGCCTCTAGTCTGTGACAGTTCCTCCGTCTTTCCTTGTTTTCCATAACCTTGACAGTTTTGAGGAGTACTGGTCAGGTGTCTTGTAGAATGTCCCTCCATTTGGGTTAGTCTTATGTTTTCCTCATGTTTGGACTAGGGTTATGGATTTTTAGGAAGAAAACCAAGAGGTGTGTGGTTCTTCTCATCAAATCATATCAGTAATTGATTGCTATCAACTTAATGGTTGTGTTAACTGTAGACATGCAGTTGAGGTAATATCTGTTAGTTTCCTCCACTGTAAAGTTACTGTTTTCCCTTCCCGTGCTTCTGTTCTTTGGAAACCAGTCACCAAGTCCAGTCTATGGGAGGTAGGGGGTGGGCAAGATTATATTCCACCTCCTGGCAGGGGAGTCTATCTGGATGTAGTACTTGAAATTCTTGTCATCCCACCCATTTTTTATTCAATTATTTGTATCATTATGGACTCATGCCTATTTCTTCTGTACTGTGGGTAATATTTACAAATTGTTCTAGCTTGGCTGTTGGGAGTTATGTCAGGCTGACTCTGTGTGTCTTTGACCTGCACCATCCTTTTAACTTTTGAGCATCTCCATACTTTCTGGCTATAAAGTAGGAAAGTTGCTTCAGGCTCATCTTATATATTCCCAGCCCCAGCCCTAGAATTAGCCTCTTTTCAAAGGTTCCTTTTATTGAAGAATGCTTTCCAATGGAACTTAGAAACCAAGATCTGGACACTGGATAGCTTGTTTCTACTGGGGTGTCACTGCTTCTAGACCCTCCCAGCAAACAGAGCTAGGAAATATGTGTATATTAACCCATGTATATGTACATATCTGTATTTATGTGTGTATGTATATATTAAGCTGAATATAAGTTTGTACTGTCTTCGCTTGAATTGTGTATGACAGGGCATATATTTAAGCTTGAAAGCTGGTATCTTCCTTATCCACAGAATAAATTAATAAGAAAAACTAACAAAACCACCCCCCAAAAATCTAGCTTTTAGCAGCAATTTGCAAGATGTATATTGATATTTTTAAATAATAAAACTATTGCCTTCAAATAATGCCTTTTTTAAAGTCTTTTGACACACCTCTTCCAGGGACAGAAATGGCTGCATTCATTTCATAGGTGGAGGAACGGAGGCACAAAGAAGTTGTAATGAGGACAGAATTGAAATATGAGGGCAAAAGCAAATTAAACACATCTTCCTGAGCAGGCTTTCCTTCAGTGACCCCCTAGACTAGTCTAGACTAGTGGTACTAATTAAAAAGTTGTTTTGCTAACTTATAACTACTTCTCCCTAAAATGAAAAAGTTATATCTCTGTCAGTATTTATAGAAGTACACTATTGTCAGGAGGTCAGAATGATCATTATTTTATCCTGGTACAAAACAGGAATAACACCTAACAAAGTGAAGACAATGGAATCTTCCTCTAAAAACAACTCTTTTTAGTAGACTGACTTTAGTAACTTTGGGGAGTAAGTCTCCTTTGCTGACAAGTTTACAAACATGTCTTTGTTGGCTCTCAAGTTTTCTTAAGTGTAGGAATCAGAATTACAGAAATCTGTATTTCTATGATTTATATAGGAGAAAACAAGGTTTAGTGGGGTAAACATGGAACAGGGGGTGGGGTGGGAAGGAAGCCAAAATTTAAGTTTTAGAATTATCTCTGAATTTAATTTTATTCCATATATTTCATTCCTTTGATAGGTAACAGTTGGCCAAGGGCTTCAGTTTCAGTAAATTCCATGAAAGTGACTATTCATTATGGCAAGAATCAAGCCATCCTGTCCATTAACTTTTGGTCTTTAGTATATCTTAATTATTTTAATAATATGGAATTGCTTTAGGTTCTTTTATTCTTAAGAAGGTAGGATTGCTTGGTAGGATTCTAATTAGTCTATGGCTCAAACGTGAGCCTGCAGCAGAATCACTGGAGGGCTTGTTAAAATGCGCTACTGGACCCCACCCCCAGTTTCTCATCCAGTAGGTTTGATTGTGTAGGTCCCAAGAGTGCATTTCTATTACATTCCCAGATGATGTTGATATTGCTGGTTCAGAGACCACGGTTTGAGAACTGGGCTAGGTAATCTTAAGTAGCTAAAAATCATACATACGTAACAGGTACTGAAAACTTCACTGTGGGCTAGGTGTACTATTCTAGGAGTTTGGCAGTTCCTGTGTCAACTATTGAGTAAATTTGGTCCCTGTTTTACAGAGAAGAATTTGAAGCTGGGAAAGGTTAAACTGCTTTACTTGCCCATCCTCTCACAGCCAATAAAATGGTGGAGCCAGGATTAGAACCTAGGCAGTATGTTTCCCAATTCCAGGCATTTAACCCTTTTTTACTGGGGGGATCGCTATTGCTTTAAAAAGCTAAAATTTAGCATCTATAATTGTGAAATAAATATCCTAATGCTTTGTATTTATGTGTCTTAAGGTAGACAAAATCTTTAAAATATATACCCACATATGGTACAAAAGTAGAATATTCTGAGATAAGCAGGACACTTAGGGGGAAAAAATAAATTTCTTTCATCTGCTCCTTTCAGATAAATGGAAGGTCAGCCAAATGAAGTTACATTTCTATATAAGGAGTGTTTTCAGGACTCAAGCAGAGGAGACCCTGAAAGACTAGGCAGAAAGACAGGAAGCTCTGGTGGTCAGATAACTCATTCAAACTGGGTAAAGTCCAGAGTGCAAATGCTGAAACCTTGAATCTCATTCAGTGGATAAATATTTGAGCACCTCCTACACACTAAGCAACTGCTTGGTAACCGGGAAACCAAAAGAAGGCCAATTTTGCTTTCAGTAAGCTTCAGACGGTGGCAATAAAAATTTATTGAGCTCTTCACAAGCCAGGTCCTGTTCTGAAAACAGTAATTTAACTCAATTGTCACAGCCACCATATGAGGAAGATACTGATATTCCATGTCTTCACTGCAGAAGGAACAAAGATAGTGATTTCTGAAATATTTTATGCTTACACTGAACTGAACAGTAAATGGCGTGGGGTGAGTAAAATCCTTTGATTTCACATTCTATTCAATGACCAAGCAAGGCTTGAACCACAAGCCCATGTAGGCAAAGTTAGATTTTACTTTTCTCTCCCCAGTAAAAGGGTAAAATTTATAGAAGATGGGACCCTTACACTTACTTTAATGTATTAGAAATGGTGCCTTAACACATTCCGCCCCCCCCCCCCACCCCGTCTGATGTCGGACACTTTTTAAATGCCAAGACCCAGAGAAATTGGAAAGATGAGGCCACCTTTTCTTCCAATTTCAGAGTTGTTCGTTGAAGCAAATTTACACAATAGTCAACTACTCGAAGAGGAGCTCAATTAAATGCAACAAACACGCCCTGGCTCAATACAAGCCATAATCTATAGACCCCAGAGTCCGTCTCCTAATTTCTGCATGATTCCTTCCCCGAATTAACTCTGCTTACAAAAGCCAGACTTGAGAATCCGGGAGTTGCATCTAGTTTACTTCGGGCCGAATCGGCTAGGCAGACAAAGAACGTTTTATCGTATCGTAAATTCTTGCAAATCCTATAAAACACCTCGCCCTGGAGAAAGGGCTAGCAGGGAAACGAGAAAACACAGCCGTACACCTTAGAGCGAGCGAGGAGGAGCAGACCCTGGGGCGGGGCCGGAGCAGGCTCGCAGCTCGGCGCAGGTGATGTGCGGTTGCCTGGAGCCTCCGCTCCACCCCGCCCCGGGACCGCGGGGCCGCGCTCGGGATAGGAACCGACATCCCCCGAGGGCCGGGGGCTGCTCTCCAAGGCGCCAGGCGGACGAGAGCGCGTCGCCTGCCCCGCCCGGGCGCTCTGGCCTCGGCGAACCCCGAGGGAGGGGAAGCGGCCTTGGGCGGCGGGCAGGGAGCCAGGGCGTGGGGGCGGGGGCGGGGGCGGAGGAGGGGGCGGGGGCTGCGGCCCGGCTGCAGGAAGCGGCGGCCGCCCGGGCGTCCGTGCAGCGCGCTCGGCAGCGATGAGCTCGGCGCCGCGGCTCCGCGGGGCTCGCGGTGCAGGTAGGTAGGCGGCGGGGGGCGAGCGGGGACGCGGGCCCCTCCGTTTCTGCTCGGCGGCCGGAGGCAGTTGAGGGTCTTGCAGGGAAGCGCTCAGGTCCGCTGGGCGCAGCGTAGCTTCTGGACTCAGAAACACAACCCGGGAACCTCGCCGCCGCCTCCTCGCGGTGCCCCGTGGCGGCGCCGGGCGCTTTTGTCCTCCCGGCCGTCGGGGCTTGTTTAAACTTTAACTGCGCCCGGTCAGAAGAAGAGTTAACTTTTGGAGGTTGGATCGCGTGTTGTTTCCTCACTTCTAAGGAAAAAGAAGTGGGTGCCGGTAGGAACAGTGGAGCGTGCCCGGGCCGCGGGAGTGCCCGCCCTGAACCCGGAGGCGAAAGCCAGGCCTCGGCGGCCGCACGGCCCCCGGGGCTCTCCCGCATCCAGGAAACCGGCAGTTGTTTGTAAATTTAAGTTAAAGCCACAAGAACTTTTCCCTACAAAATAATCAACTGCTAAACGCATGCTTTAGAAAGTGTTTTCCTGTCACTTATTAATTATATTACCGATAAGGCTTAGAAACTCTGAGCCTGGCCATAGTAAAAAAAAAAAACAAGAGAGAAAGAAAGAAAAAAAGGTTGGGGGGCGGGGGATTTGAAGCGCTGGTAGTCAGTCGATGCAGAGTGCCTTTCTTGCAGAGCTTTTTATTCTTTGCTGCACAGAACAAGCCTTGCCCCAGAGGCAAGTTGTAAAAGTCACCATTGTTGTTCAGGAAGTGGCATTACCCTGACGGACAGTGTGAGGTCCAGTGGCCATTTCCCTTTTGGAACTCGTGGTGAGGGGTGGGAAGCCAGGGCAGGGGTCCAGGATGCTTGAGGGACCGCTAGTCACCGCATGTCCCCCACCATTCTTTTTAAGTCTGCCTTCCTTTTCCTGCTTGCTTTTCCATCTCCACCCCACCCCTTTTCCAATGTGTTCCAGGCCTGACATGAGTCACTCAATGTAAGATTGTTAAACCAATTGTTGATAAGGGAGTAGGGGTAGGTTGTCACAGATACTGCCGTGAATGAAGATGACAACAGTAGACACGGAAGAAATTGGGAGAAATGAACACTTAGAAAGGTTTTTGGTCTCTGGTGGGAGCGGTTTTAACATGGTGACAGGGAGTGCAGGGACTTTGGAATCTACAGGGTCTTTCAGCACCAACTCCAGGGCCCTGACCTTGGACAAGCCTTTTGCGCTTTCTCTGTCTCACAGGGCCTGTGGAGCAGAGTGAGATAAAGTTATCTAAAGTGCCAGGCGATCAACAAATGGTCGTTGGAGGTATTCACAGATTAAGGTGTGGAGGAAAAAGGCATGGTGGAATGGTTGATTGGTTTTGTACAAATTAAAGTGATTTAAGGAGCAAAGAGGTGGTGGTTGCATTATGGTGGAGAGGAAACTTGCTTAAATCAGAGTCAAGAAGGGAGAAGAGGTCAAGAGTCAGGTTTAATGGTGGACCCATGTTTGATGAGCAGATTGCAGGTGAACAGGAATTTGTAAATCTGTTACGTAGGGTATATTCCTCATTAAGATTTTCTCCATGTCAACAAAGCCAGTTTGTTTGTATTCACGCAGTACCATGATACTCGTTAAAGTGCACCCTTCCTGAAAGCTGGTCTGCTGGGTACATACAGTTTCAAGTGACTGGGACAGAGTCACAGTGTATGGTCTCTGGAAGCTGGGTAAAACTGACCAACTCCAGGAAGGTACTGGAACCTCGGTTCTAATGTCTGTCTCCGTGGCTTTCTCTTCTGATTCAACAAACTGCTAGAACAGAATGGCAGCTGGACGTGGTCAGTAATGGGTATTGCAGGATACGGGGTGCCTGTGTATCGCAGAGTGAAGGTTAGAGCCTGTGAGGATCAGAACTAAAGTTTTCACAGCCCAGTTTCTTTCTCCAGCTATCACGTTAACAATGACAAAAAAAAAAACTTTTCATCTTGAGCTACTTAAAACTGGCTGTCTTTCCTAAATCTATATGCTGAGGGTGATATTTGAGGTGACCCAAATACACAATATAAATTACAGCCAGCCCAGGCAGAACTGGGAAGCTCCTGCCTCAAACCATGAAAAAGGAACTTTAAAGACCCAGTGCAGTGTACACCTCCAGTGCTCTCACCCTCAAGAACTTGAATGAGTTTGGTGACCGGCCACTTGGCACAGCTTCCTCCAGGGACACTGCAAGCGGCCTTAGGCTCACCAGCCAACAAGGCGCCAAAGCTGGGAGAGGTGAGCTGCCGGGTCTGCTGCTACTCTGGGCATCACAGAAGAGAGGGGAGTCTTAATAGGAAGTGTCCCCCCTAGAGCAGTGCGGAGTAGCAAGTATCCCAGGAGCACAGTGTGTGGAGTAGGGAGTATTCTGGGTATGGCTGTTTGTGGAGTGGGAAGAGTAGGTCGTGTACTCAGTGGAGCAGTGTGCGGGGTAGGAAGTGTCGCAGGTGAGCACTGGGTGCGGGAGGGCAGTGTCCCTGGGTGCAGCACTGTTGAGTCGGCGGTATCCAGGTAAAGAGGTCTGTGTTCAGGAACTGTCCTCCGGTGGAGCGCTGTCGTAGTAAGAGGTATTTCACACAGAGCAGTGTGCAGAGTAGGGGTGTCCCCGGAGAACCCTGTGGAGCAGGGAGATCCCAGGTAGAGCAGTGTGTGGAGTAGGAAAGGTGGGATGTAACCTCGGGTGAGCAGTGAGTGGAGCAGAAGTATCACTCGTGGGAAGTGTGCGAGAAGGAAGTGTCCTCCGTAGAGCAGTGTGTGGAGTAGAGAATCCTGGGTAAAGTAGTTTGTAGAGTAAGAGTAGGACGTATCCAGGGTAGAGCCGTGTGTGATGGGGAGTGACCTGGTAAAGTAGTGTGTGGAGTAGGATGTGTCCTGGGTAGAGCACTGTGTGGGTGGTACCAGCTACCCTTGGCAGATCAGTGTGTAGAGGAGGAAGTACCCAGGGTAGAGCGTGGTGTGAGATAGGATGTGTCCTGGGTAGAGCAGTGTGTGGGGCGGGAAGGATACCCTGAAGCAGTGTGTAGACGAGGAAGCATCCTGGTCTTTCGCTGTGTGGAGTAGG
This sequence comes from Hippopotamus amphibius kiboko, assembly GCF_030028045.1. Classification (NCBI taxonomy): domain Eukaryota; kingdom Metazoa; phylum Chordata; class Mammalia; order Artiodactyla; family Hippopotamidae; genus Hippopotamus; species Hippopotamus amphibius. Next base: position 84,902,575 of record NC_080198.1, read on the forward strand.
AAGTATTCCGAGTAGAGCAGTTTCTGGATTGTAAGAATCCCAGGTAGAATAGGGTGTGTAGGAGGAGGTATCCTGGGCATAGCAGTGTGGAATCGGGACGTATCCCCCTTCGAGCTGTGTGTTCACTGGGTCAGCATCCCAAGGAGAGGCGTGTCTTACTAGGAAGCATCAGCTGTACAGCAGTGTGTAGAGCAGAAAGTGTCCCTAGTAGAGCAGTGTGTGTAGGAGGTGTCCTGGTAGACTGGTGTGTGGTGTAGGACGTATTCTGGGTAGAGGAGTTTGTGGAGTAGGAAGTATCCCTGTAGAGCACTGCATGTGGTAGGAAGTATCCCCCGTATCGAGTGTGCGGGGTAGAAAGTGTTCTAGTAGAAAAGTGTGTGGAGTAAGTCCTGTCCCTGGGAGGACAGTGTGTGCAGCAGGAAGTATCCCTGGTATCAGTGTGTGGAGTAGGAAGTACCCTGGTGGAACAGTGTATGAGGTACCACGTAACCTTAGTAGTGGGTGGAGTTGGCGGGATCCCTTTTAGATCACTGTGTGAAGTGGGAATCCCCCAGCAGAGCAGTTGTACAGTAGGGAGGTGCCCCTGGATAGAGGAGTGCATGGTAGGATGTACCCCCAGCAGCGCAGGAACACGAAGTTTCCACGGTAGAGCAGGATGTGGAGTAGCACGGAAACCGTGGGAGAGGGGAAGATGCATTAGGGAGGCTGCTTTTGACTCCTAATCTTTGGTTTGAGTAAGAACTTACTTTGTTGAAAATGCACATTGTCACCTTTCCCAGGATTCTGATTCTGTAAATCTGGGTTAGGATCCAAAAATCTGCATTTTATCACCCATGCCAGGAATTGACGCAAAAGGTTAAGAAAAACTGATTGGGGTCTATTGGACAGGAGAAGGGGAATGCTTGCAAGGGGTCTTGGTTGGAACGCTGGGTGCATTCCAGGAGGAACAGGCCGAGAGTGATTGGTAAAGGGGCCGAGAGTGATTGGTAAAGGGCCCTAGAGTTGAATTCCCCGTCTCACCTCATTCTCCCTCCCTGGCTGGACTTTTGTCAGTGAGGAGACGTGAGGTTACAACAATCAGGCTTCAGGGAGAGACTCCAAGGAGAGAAGGGAACACCACCCTCTTGACTAGGAGATGATGGGTAGGAGCCTGCCCTTAGCACCCGTCACGCTTCCTTTAAAGACCGCAACTGAGAGGTGCATCTTGCTATACTGTTGATATTTATTTATTACCTTCTCTCCCCTCCCCTCTTAAGCTCTTAATTTTATCAGGTAAAAACAGATTTATGAGCGTATGGGCCCTTCTTACAGACGACGCCAGACTGACTGCTATCCAGGACAGACACCACTGGCCACATGTGGTTATTTAAATTAAAATTAATTAAAGTAACTGATTTCCTCAGTTACACTAGCCACATTTCAAGTGCTCAAGACCACGTGTGGCCAGTGGCTGCCCTACGGGACAGCTCAGGTATAGGGACTTCTATCGTTGCAGAAAGCTCTGTTGCACAGCACTGTTCCTGGGAGGAGAGAGGGATTCAGTGAGAGGTTGTTTTGGGGGTGGGGAAGTCTCATCGTGGGTCAGGAGCAGCCGGTCCCCCTGATAGGGTCATACGTGCACGTGGCATTCAGGAGATCAAAATCTTGAGCCTTTTGCCCCTTCCCGTCCTCCACCAAAACGTCTACCTCTTCCAGGTAGTAGGGGAATCTGTGTTAACCACACTGTGTTCAGTTCTCTTGCTTGAATTAATCCCTTCTCTGTTTCAGAGAATATTTGCAAAAACATTTTCTGCAGAAAGCAATTTCATATTTCATTCGAGTTCCGTAATCACAGAGCTATGTTTGTTACTTTAGGCATATTTTGCAACGAATGCATTTGAGTCATATTTTCTCCATTTCTATTTATAATCTTTATTTTGCGGGTAAGAGTTGGGGGTGAGAAAGAATTGAGCTCTTAATCTATAGTATTTGTTTTTGATGAATAGCACGTTCCCTTCCTTCTCCCTTCCCCTTTCTCACATACCTTGACCTTTAAACTAACCAAGACAGAAAGGGCTTAGAGTGTAGGAGTCAAGGCAGCTGGGAGTTCCTGATGTGTTTTGTGACCCTTAAGTCAAAAAGTATATTAACAAAACCCAACTTTTTTTTTTTTAATAGGTGAAGAACAAAACATGACAGAAACAGATGCCTTCCCTAGGAGGTAAAAATGTGCTCTGTTCCAATAAAGGCCTTTTCCTTTGGTGGTCATGAGCAGTCTGCAGAAATCAAAGCAAGAAAGGGACCTGGGAGCTAGAAAGGAGAACTGAGACGGTCAGGTTTTAGCATTTGGAGGGTTGGTTTGTAGACGTGCAGGTTATCTGCTGCCCCTGGTTGTGAAGGGCCCTAGGCTGAGGTTCAGAGTATGAACAGTTGGGAAGGCATGGGCCCTGGGGCTGGGCCTGGGCAGACAATTGTCCTTGGTCGCTGGCTCCTGGAGACCTGGGGGAAAGACACCCATGCCGAGGGATTGGGGGTTGGGGGAGGGGGTTGCTCAGGATGGCCGCTGTTTACCTGTTGGTACAGAAATACTGTGTTGGCCAAAAAGTTGCTTCGGTTTTTTTTTCCGTAAGATGGCTCTAGTAGCACTTAGTTGTCTTTAACTTTATTTGAAACAATTTTGTTAGATTGTATTGTGACAGCTGTCATACCAGCATGCATTTAAACAAAAAACTTATCAAAATTGGTGAATTTTTGTGTAGCCATTTTAATATTGAAGATGGAAGAAAAGAAGCAACATTTCCGACATATTATGCTTTATTTCAAGAAAGGTTAAAAAAGCAACCGAAACGCAAAAAAAAAAGATCTGTGCAGTGTATGGGGAAGGTGCTGTGACTGAACATGTCGAAGTGGTTTTCAAAGTTTCAAGCCAGAGATTTCTCACTGCACCATGCTTCATGGTCTGGGGACCAGCTGAAGTTGATAGCAATCAAATCGAGACATTGAGAACAATCAGTGTTATACCACGCGGGAGACAGCCCCCATACTCAAAATATCCAACTCAAGCGTTATAAGTCATTTGCTCCAGCTTGGTTATGTGAATCGCTTTGATGTTTGGGTTCCACATAAATTAAGTGAAAAAAAACCTTCTTGACCATATTTCCGCATGCGATTCTCTACTTACACGTAATGAAAATGTTCCATTTTTAAAACAAATTGTGACGGGGGATGAAAAGTGGATGCTGTACAATAATGTGGAGTAGAAGAGATCGTGGGGCAAGTGAAATGAACCACCACCAACCACACCAAAGGCCGGTCTTCATCCAAAGAAGGTGATGTTGTGTCTGTGGTGGGATTGGAAGGGAGCCCTTTATTTTGAGCCCCTTCTGGAAAACCAAAGCGATTAATTCCAGCAAGTACTGCTCCCAGTTAGACCAAATGAAAGCAGCACTTGACAAAAAGCATCCGGAATTAGTCGACAGAAAATGCATAATTTTCCATCAGGATAATGCAAAACTGCATGTTTTTTTTTTTTTTGATGACTAGGCAAAAACTGTGACAACTTGGCTGGGAAGTTCTGATTCATCCACTGTATTCACCAGACATTGCACCTTCAGATTTCCATTTATTTCGGTCTTTACAAAATTCTCTTAATGGAAAAAATTTCAGTTCCCTGGAAGACCTTAAAAGGCACCTGCAACAGTTCTTTGCTCAAAAAGATAAAAAGTTTTGGGAAGATGGAATTGAAGTTACCTGAAAAATGGCAGAAGGTAGTGGAACAAAACAGTGAATACGTTGTTCAATAAAGTCCTTGGTGAAAATGGAAAATGTGTCTTTTTACTTAAACACCAAAGGAACTTTTTGGCCAACCCAGTATTTCAGAACTTTCCAGTATGGCTGGGGGGCTTTCCCGAGGCACGTCAGTGGTCTTTCCACCTGGCAGAGGAGGAAGCAGCAGACCTCTGTCTACTCTATATGTTGACCTTGGGCTTGGGGGAGCTCATTATTTAATATGATCTAGAGTGATTGTTTTTTAAACTTTTCATAAACAGAGAAGTGTTTGATCCGGCAGAAACATACAAAATGGACCACAAGAGGAGAGGAATTGCTTTAATCTTCAACCATGAGAGGTTCTTCTGGCACTTAACCCTGCCGGAGAGGCGGGGCACCAGCGCCGACAGAGACAATCTTAAGCGCAGGTAGTGTGGTTTTATCTGCATGTCAAGATGGTGAGATATTTAAGTGATAACTACTTATCAGAACTTGTCCACACGGATGAAATAACAGAGCAAGAGTACTGGAACATGAACATCACTTGGGCAAAGCCTCCCTTAAGAACTTGCCTGAATTTTCCCCAGTCCTGTTCTTTGCATTGTTATAAATATATCTGCATGGTAGATGGCAATATTCTAACTTCAGCCAGTTATCATGAATAAATCCCTTCCTGCTGTGGGTGATCAAGGAAAACCATCTTCGGATTTGATTTTTCTTTCTCTAAAGGAAAGTCAATTTATACGTCACAAAAATGGGTATAGATTCCTCAGATAATTAGAGGTATGTGACAGCTTTGAAGAACTCATAAGCTAACATCTAATTTATCTCCAGGTTTTCAGATCTAGGATTTGAAGTGAAATGCTTTGATGATCTTAAAGCAGAGGAACTACTGCTCAAAATTCATGAGGGTAAGTATCAAGTTTTCCTATTCATATTCCTCTGATGGGATTGAGAGGTTTTTAATTGTCCTATGTGTAAAGACACGTCCAAATAATTAACCGTGTTGTAAAAAAGGCTTGTCCATTAGTTTAGCATGGGTCATGGTTTTTGGTTGTGCCTCTGATTGTGTTACCCACCAGATTTAGAGACCTTTGCAAAGTATTATGCCCCCAAAGTTACAGTCTATATATCATTAGTTACAGTCTATTACTCTAGAAATGAATGAAATGATCTTTTCATTTGGCAATTAAAAGCTTAAAATGCAAATACTACAGATGCTGAGCAGTCATTTTTCAATTGACTCCTTTCATACCCAGGCTTTTTACTGGCTTCAAAATACTGTTGATTTACATACATTATCTCTTAACTTCTATATCATTATGTAGTAGGGAAGTTAACAACTTATGTTTATAATAATCACTGCATGTCATGGATTTTTAAGTAATTTGTCAACGGACTATTATAACATTTACATAATGAAACTTTCTTCAGAGCTCTTTTTTAAAAAATTGAGGTGTAATTGACATATAACATTAGTTTCAGGTATACAGCATAATGATTTGATGTTTGTATACATTGGGAAACAACCACCACAATAAATCCAGTTACCATCTGTCACCATATGTACTCACAAAGACTGTTTTCTTGTGATGAGGACTTTTAAGATTTACTCTTAGCAGTTTTCAAATATGAGTACAGTATTGTTAACTGCAGTCCTCATGCTGTACATTATATCCCCATGACTTATTTATTTTATAACTGGAAGTTTATACCTTTTGACCCCCTTCACCCATTTTGCCACACACCCCTCCCTTCCCCCCCACCCCAGCAGCCACCAGTCTGTTCTTTGCATCTTTGAGCTTGGTTTTGTTTGCTTGCTTGCTGGTTTTTTAGATTCCACAAAGGGTGAGATCATGTCTTTCTCTGACTTACTTCTCTTAGCATAATGCCCTCAGGGTTCATCCATGTTGTTACAAATGGCAAGATTTCTTTTTTCAATGGCTGAATGGTAATCCATTGTATATACATACATTTTCTTTATCCATTCATCCATTAATGGACATTTAGATTGTTTCCATATCTTGGCTGTTGTAATAATGCTGCAACGAATATGAAGGTTCGTGTATCTTTTCAAATTAGCATTTTCGTTGTCTTCGGAAAAATACCCAGAAGTGGAAGTGCAGGATATAGTAATTCTGTTTTTAATTTTATGAGGAACCTTATACCAGAGTTCTTCTTTAATCTGTAAATAATTTCAACTGGCTGCTTACCAGGTTTTCTACTTTGCTTGCTCCTCAGCTCTGGAGGACATCAGTCTCCTGTCTTAATACTCTTTCAGATTGGGATTGCCATACATACATTACTAATAAGAAAAAAATACCAAATTGTACACTTTAAAAAAATACTCTTTCGCATATATATACTACCAACCGTAAAATAGTCAGTGGGAAGTTGTTGTATAACAAAGGGAGTCCAACTCGAGGATGGAATATGCCTTAGAGGACTGGGGCAGGGAGGGGGGGGGGACTCGAGGGGGGGGAGTCAAGGAAGGGAGGGAATACGGGGATATGTGTATAAAAACAGATGATTGAACCTGGTGTACCCCCCCAAAAAAAAAAAAAAATACTCTTTCGGAAGCTCGAGCACTGCAGACGTATAGTGAAGGTGCTGCATTCCTTGGAGGTGTGGCAACACATAGGGAGGTGTTACATAGTAGTTTCTGGGTCTCCCCAGTCTGCTCTAAGAAGGTCTCTGCTGATTCAAAGAAACTTGCCCTGCCAAAATGACTTCGATTTTTTAAGGTGGGTCCCCGTAATAATCCCTTTAGGTTTTCCATGTCATTATTTTGTGTTTTAGAAAAGCTAACAAAATCTGCTCAGCTCTATTACTTTGAACTGTTAATAATTTGGATTTTAAGAAAATCAGGTATACTATGGTATACATTATTGCTTGATTAAGTACTAAAATAAGTTTTTCATTAGACATTTTATATTTCTTATAATTACAAATCCCCCCCATTGTATGTAACTTTATTCTAATATTAGTAAATTAAATTTTTAGATGTAGATAATAAGCACTTTATTTTCATTTCTAAATAACTTTTGGGGGCCTTCACAGCATCAAGCAGCAGCCACGTAGACGCCGACTGCTTTCTGTGTGTTTTCCTGAGTCATGGTGAAGGCAACCACATCTACGCGTATGATGCCAAAATTGAAATTCAGACACTGACTGGCTTGTTCAAAGGAGACAAGTGTCAGAGCCTGGTTGGAAAACCCAAGATATTTATCATTCAGGTAAGACTGAGAATGTCATAGTCTTAATTATAAAGGCCATAGTTCTGTACATGTGATTAGAAAGAACTAAAGCTGATTTCGGAAGTAACTTTCTCCAGTAATCAGAAAGGCCCTTTTTGAATCCTAGCCAGTCAGAGTCACAGTTTGAGCTGTTAATAATTCTTTCCTTTTCTTTTTTTTTAATTTTTTAAAATTAATTAATTTATTTTATTGGCTGTGTTGGGTCTTTTTTGCTGTGCGCAGGCTTTCTTTTTAATTGCGGTGAGTGGGGGCTAGCCTTCGTTGTGGTGCGCAGGCTCCTCATTGCCGTAGCTTCTTTTGTTGTGGAGCATGGGCTCGAGATGCATGGGCTTCAGTAGTTGCAGCACATGGGCTCAATAGTTGTGGCGCACGGGCTTAGTTGCTCCGCGGCATGTGGGATCTTCCTGGAGCGGGGATCAAACCCATGTCCCCTGCATTGGCAGGTGGATTCTCAACCACTGCGCCACCTAGGAAGCCCCAGTAATTCTTTCTTAACATAAAGATCCTCAGTAGCTTTATTCCTTGGATCGACATCGGGAATGACTCAGAGTAATGAATGTGCTCTTCCCAGGCCCAGTCCAGTGTCAAGGCAGAGCCGCTGGACGAGTGTCTGCTGATGGATGAAGGCAGTGCAGGGCCCCTTGTTCAGACCAGGTTCAGTGAGGTTTGGGGGCTGGAGAGCATGCTAGCCAGTGGGAAGAATGTGGGCATAAAGACTTCTAGTCCTAGCTTGCTTCGTCCTTTCACGTTTTCCCTAAAGCCAAGATGTGGTTACCCGCTGCCAACCTGTTATTAGGGATAAAAACATTTGGGGGCTTGAATAACATCATTTGGTACCTCAGTAAGGATTCTGGACAAGAAAGAGAATTCCTGATGTTCCAGTGCTGCAGTCCTCTGTTTGCATGATCAGCATGGAGGCCACACTTCACACCCTGACATAGCCTTGAGGAAGGGAGTAGGGGGCGCTATTAAAAAAAAAAACGTCAAGGATGACTCCCGGTTTCTTGTTTGGACAGCTGCACTGGGGTGTCTGTGGGACATGTCGTTGGAGGTGCAGGTCTAGAACTTGAGCTAAGCAAGCTGGGTGAGAGAAATAAGTTTGGAAGCAATGAGGGGTGGATAGTACTGGAAGGCGTGGGAGTAGAAGAGTTTCCCCACGTCAAGTGTAGCCTGGAAAATGTGTAGAGGGAATTCCCTGGGGGCCCAGTGGTTAGGACTCAGCGCTCTCGCTGCCAGGGCCCCGGGTTCAATCCCTGGTCGGGAAACTAAGATCCCGCAAACTGCCTGGCCAAAACTGAGTGTAGAACAGAACAGGGACACTGAAGAGGAATGAGCAGAGGAAGGATACTGAGGAGGATGGTTCAGAAAACTAGGAGAGAGATCATGAACAAGAATGCCCGGTGAGGGCTCATGAAAAAGGGAGTGGCCAGCACGGTCACACAGGAGAACTGGAAATAACTCCAGGGCCACAAAGGAGGAAACTGTTTTGCCAGGTTTTTTATTTCTCTATGCCTCAGAATCTTCATCTGCGACACAGGGATAAAATGGCACTGCCTCATGGGGCGGTTGAGAGGATAAAACGACCCAGCCTAACAAGTGAAAAGCACTTCCAACAGTGCCTCGCACACAGCAGGCCCCCGTAAAGGCCGCCTCTTACTCTCGCAGCAGTTGGCCTGGCAAGTGGTGGCATTGAGTTCCACGTGTTCTACGTTCCACTTAGGACCATGGAAAATAAGGTCTGAAAATAAGCCTGATGGTACTACATAAGATCAAAATCTCCCTGTAAAAACAGGATATTGGGGATCTTCTATTTATCTGATAACTCTGAAATCCATCAGAACTGTTTCTTTTAAAGCTTATAATTCTTCAACCATTTCAGCACTGATGAATGCATTTATAATACTACAGCAGAATCTTGTTAGAGCACTGTATGAAGTGTACTAGGGCCAGAACAAAGTACAGGCATACCTCGCTTCATTGCATTTTACAGATAGTTTTTTGTTTTTTTTTTTTAACAAACTGAAGCTTTGTGGCAACCCTGTGTTGATGCCATTTTCCCAACAGTGTTGGCTCACTTCGCTTCTGTGTCACGTGTTGGTAATTTTCATGATATTTCAAACTTTTCCATGATGATGCTCTGTGGTTTTGACATTACTATTGCCGAAAGATTATGACTAGCTGAAGACACAGGTGATGGTTAGCATTTTTTAGCCATAAAGTATTTCTTATTTAAAGTCTGCACATTTTTTTAGACATCATGCCATTACACACTTAACAGACTACAGGAGAGTGTAAACATAACTTGTATATGCACTGGGAAACCAAAAAATTCATGTGACTCACTTTAGTGTGATACTCGACGTATTGCTGTGGTCTGGAACCAAAACTGCAGTACCCCTGAGGTCTGCCTGTACACAAATTGGGTGGCTTAGATGACAGAAGTTTATGCTTTTGCAGTTCTGGAAGTTAGACGTCTGAGATCAAGGTGTCAGCAGGGTTGATTTCTTCTGAGGCCTCTCCCCTTGGCTGGGAGGTGGCTTCTGTTCACATGGTCTTTCCTCTGTGCATGCCTGTGTCCTGGTCTCTCTTTATAAGGATACTGGTCAGAGTGGGTGAGGGCCCACCAACAGGACCTCATTTTACCTTAATTACCTCTTTAAAGGTCATATCGCCAAATATAGTTACATTGGAAATACTGGGGATTATATACTATATATTAAAGTCCTCAAGATATAAGTGGGGGGGGGGAGGCAAAATGCAGCCCGTAATAGTTATTTAAGAAATGAGTGTTAGCCTTTGTGTGGGTCAGAATTAGTAAGAATTTGAGCCCTCACTTTAAAGTAGGAGCCAAAGGCAGGAGGCACATTAATAGGTGGTCCTCTCAGGTCATGTGGTGTCATCTTCACCGTTAACTTCTGGCAGTAGCTTGGCAAGGAAAACCCGATCTGGGAATATAAGCCAAATCTGATTAAATAGAAACACCTGGGCAAACACTATAGCTTTGAAAAGAACGGGTGACTCCTGGTGCTACAGTGATGGTGTGGGTAATCCACAAGAAGCTTTAAAATCACAGGTGCTTTCCCCTGTACAGCCTACCGTTCAGTCAACATAATTGGGTGTCGGGTTGAGGATGCCAGTTTTTTTAAAACATTATAAGAAAACAGAAGTAGGAAAAAAACTGTCAGCTCTGGCCTGCTCTAAACCTGAATGCATTGTTTCCCAAGTGCCTTTTTTATAAAGTGACTTGTGTGGATGTTGCTCTGAAGGCGTACTGAATTACACCTCCACTGTGAACATGAAGCACTGGGAAGAACAGGTAAGTAAAGGGGGAGGTTTTCCTCCTTGTCTTGTAGGCGTGTCGGGGAAACCAGCACGATGTGCCAGTCATCCCTCTGGATGTAGTGGATCATCAGACAGACAAGCTGGATGTCAACCTAACGCAGGTGGACGCGGCCTCAGTTTACACACTTCCTGCTGGAGCAGACTTCCTCATGTGTTACTCTGTGGCAGAAGGTGTGTGTGGGTGTTTAATACCAGCATATAATTGGCTTTCTTGGCTAAGTTCCTTGTCAGGTTTTCACCTTGGCTTGATTTAGGTGAGGTCTTTCTAATGGGACGTGTGATTGGGCCGTGACGTTCACAGGCTTAATGGACTTCTTTGTGCCTTGTGATCAGAGTGATATTTAAAAGTGTAAAATACCTTATAGAAAAAGCCTTCCTGAAAACTATGTTAAATAAAGCTACAAGGCTAATTATATTGAATATTAGCAGCAGAACGTCAGTTACTTTTGGTGATACTGTTTTTGTGGTAACACTCATAGAAAACAGCATTGAAAAATATTTTGATGACCATTGTTCTCTGCTCTTGCAGTAAATAATTTTGTGTTTTTCTTTTTTCTAATCACTTGTGTCAAAAATCATTGCCTGGTTACTACTATCTTGGGAATTTTTAGGAAATGGAGACAATTACATAGCATTAACCCCATTTTTATAGAACTGTATGGAATTAATCTTTTTTCCCACATGAGAATAGTCAATGGAGAGAACTTTTAAAACTGTATCATGGATACATCTTAGTCTTCTCCAAGGATTTTTGAGAACTCAGACTTTTTAAAGGTGTTTTTCGGTCACAGTAAATGACCAGAAAACTTCAGTGGCTTCGCCTGTCTTTTTTAGGTTATTATTCTCACCGGGAAACTGTGAATGGCTCATGGTACATTCAAGATTTGTGCGAGATGCTGGGAAAATTTGGTTCCTCCTTAGAGTTCACAGAACTCCTCACGCTGGTGAATAGGAAAGTTTCTCAGCGCCGAGTGGACATCTGCAGAGACCCAAGTGCAATTGGAAAGAAGCAGGTTCCCTGCTTTGCTTCAATGCTAACTAAAAAGCTGCATTTCTTTCCAAAATCTAAGTGATAGGTGCTATTTTGTTTTCTGTATCTGTGTTTTTATATAACGAAGTATCACTAGGTTGAAGCAGTTTAAATGATACAGCAAGTTTAAATGTTTTAAAGCTTTAATGAGAACTTTAAAAAAAATAGTCCATATTGGACATGGTGAAGGGGTTTGATATATGTAGAAATTAAATCCTCAGGGAATTCCTATAAATAAAAATCCACAAGCATCTGTAATACTTGACTTTTGGAGTAAATTGCAAGGTTACTCAAAATATCTGACTGATTTAACTTGTATTTTGACTTTTTATAAAACTTTATAATGTTTTTAACAGGTTTTGAAACCTGAGAGTTTGTTTTCCTTTAATAGTTGCCATTCATTTTTATTAAATTTTTCTAACTCACATTCATTTGTGTAATTTATAGATGACTTGTTTTACTTGGTCATATACATTAATCTACATATGAATTATGACTTTCCGTATAGGACTCTAACTCTCACTTTTTTAAAAAATGATCCTTCAAGAACTATTACATGGCATTCTGAGGAAGAAGTACGAAACACAGTTAATTCTTAGTCCATAGAGGCTACACACTTGGAAAGTTTGATTCTGTCAGTGTCTTGCATGTTGGTTACTATACACTGTCTGGCAGTCCCACTCACACACCATCATCATGTCCATGGAATAATAGATGTTACTTTTTTTTTTTTTCCTGGCTGTGCCACGTGGCGTGCGAGATCTTAGTTCCCCGACCAGTGAATGAATGCTTGCCCCTGCAGTGGAAGCTCGGAGTCTTAACCACTGGACCACCAGGGAAGTCCCAGAGGTTACTTTTAAGATTCAGTTCTTACAAAAATGATATGTAAAATTTGAGTAATATGTTTTGTTAGTAACCTGCCGGAGGCTGAAGATGATTAAAAGTTTGGGCTTTGATAACACACCTGTGAGTTGCTAGTTCAGAAGCAGTGGTTTGCCTGTGCTGTTTCAGTTGTGGTTCAAAGCACATGCCAACTCTATGCTAAGGTCAGTGGGACATTTATACCTTTTTCTGGGGTCATGACAGGGACTTCTCTGTCAGCTGAACATTTTATCTCTCCTTAACCCCCGACCCAGAGGTGCTGCCGACTCTTCTTGCAAGAGCAAATGACTACAGAAACTCTCCTCAGTTCATCCAGTGAACACAGGCCCCGCCCTCTAGGCAAAGATTATACAGCTCTGGTTACCTAAGAGAAATTAGCTGATGTTATTAAAAAGCTCCAAAACCCCACCCCCCCACACACATTTTTTTTTCTCCCCTTGACTGTGATCAGTCAGAGGGTTTATCTGAATAAAATCCTCTGGTTCAGATGCCGTGACATTGGTACCTACATATCTGGGCATCAAAATGACATCAAATTAGAGCTGTGGAAGCAACAGGGACACAGCTAAATTTTGTTTATGACAGTTGTCTCAAGATAAAACAATCCTGTAATAATATTAACATAATTTATTTGGATTCATTTAGTTTTAGTTCCAGTCTGTTTAACTTACAACTTGGAACTTGAGTGGAAAGATCATACTCTATTTCTGTTAATAACTGATCTCTAAAGGTTTAACATAAATGACATGTCTCATTTGAGAAACTACAGTTTAAGTAGTAAAAAAGGTCAGAGTGTCCTGCCTCAGATCACTGAGCTGTCACCCCCTGGGTACTCAGAAATCAGTTTCACCTGTCATAAAGTAAGTACGGTGTGACCTACATACAGTTCCTTCTCTGAAGAATTAAACTTTATTTTAAAATCTTTGTAAAGTGGGAAGATACAAGTCAAAGGGAGCTATCTTTACTAAGAATTAATTTATTTTTCACATGACATTTTCTGAAGCCCTAAAAACAGTCTTTCACATTCTAGTTCAGAGGTCAGTAAACTTTTTCTGTAAAGAGCCAGAGAGTAACTGTGTTGGGCTTTGCAAGCCATGCTGTCTCTGCTGCAGTCAGCCCTGCTGTTACAGTGCGAGAATCTCCACACTCAGTGTGTGTATCAGTGGGCATAGCTGTGTTCCAGTAAAGCTTTATTTACAAAAACAGGCATAGGTATTCGTTTGCCAATCCCTGCTCTAGTCTGCCCCCTCTTCCCAGGTTTTTCTTCAGAGTGTTTGAGAATTCAGAAGCCATCCTTTATACTTTCTTGTCTCAGCTTTTTCCCAGCACTATACCTGAAAATTCTACAGACCTTAAACCTGTCTTTCTTGGGTACCTCGTAGGAGCCAGGCACTTAGGATGGATGCATCAGTGAATAAAGCAAACGGCATTCCTGTTCTTTCATTATTATTAACAGTCTTGTCTCTTCCTTGGAATAGAGTTCTTCAAAAGCGGAACATATCCTAAGGGTTTGTCATAATACTTAACCTGGTCATATTCATTATAAAAACATTAGTTCATATTCTTAGCTTGTTCATAAAACACACTAATATGTGGCTAATTCAGAATCTCCGGGTTTTGGAGATACTGATACAAACCAACAGGTGATCACTGTGTACTGTTCTAGTTAAGGTGTAGGAAGTCTGAATCTAATTTGATCAAAAGATACACCCTGAAAACACTGGTATTTTTTTTTTCAAGCAAATCTCTTAATATCAGGGTGTCATCATTACTCTTTCTGTCCCATAGTCAAACACGGAAAAGGTGATATCCTGGATGATGGATTAAATACCATTAGTTGCACATTTATAAAGATTTATGATCTACTGTGAGTAGATGCTTCAGTCTTTTCTAACTGTGTGCAGTGGGGCAAATTAACCTCTCTGAACCTCAGTTTCCTTATTATTAAATTGGGATTAAAAACAATTATCTCCTAAGATTACAGGATTACAAATAATATATATGTGAAGTTCCTAGAACACTACTTGACAACAAATGGTAAATAGTATCTAAGTAAATACTATTTAAGATGAAACATTTCAGATGACATTTTATAATTACTTTTAACTATATTTAATGATAAAAATCTTCCAACTACTGTGAATTTAAAAAGAAATTAATGACCAGATGATTCGAAATGAAGCCTAAGAACCAAAGTGAAACCAAGCACACTGACCATTTCACCTGCGCACGGGAATGAACACAGGACAGGCTGACAAAGCTTCTTCAGTGCTGAACTGTAACAGCAGCAGCTTTGATTTTGATGGACACATCCAAGCTCCTTCCAGCAGTAAACCTCAACAAGCCGTGAAAATCCACAAACCGAAAATCTCAAGTGAGAACATCAAAGAATACCTGTGTTTAACAAGCATTTTTTTTTATTAATGAGATTGAAACAAATTCAAATGAATTATGGGACTCAAAGTTTTAGTTGCTAAGTTGCAAAATAAACACATAATGGAAAAAATTCACTGACATTTAAAAATGTAAGATTACTTCTTTTCATCAAATTCCTCTACTTGCGTCTGCAAATACAGAGAGTGGCGCACCCGTCTCAGGGCTTCGGTAGCCTGTCCATGGGAAGAAGAGGCACTGATCAGAGAGGACCACAAGCGTATCAGATTACTATTCTCAAGGAATTCTATACCTTTACAGTCTTCTTAAATTAATACATAGATCTAAAACTATGAGTGGCAACTGCCTACAATGTTTCAATTTACGTAGATCCTTTTGTAAAAGATGAGTTTAGAGTCTCTAGTACATCCTTACAGTTCTTGTTATGTTAGTTTTCCCCTTCACAATGATTTTGCCAGCTTATTAAAAAACAAACAAAAAACATTACTCTGACCTATCAGTTTCCCTTTCTTTCTCAACTTCATTACCTTTAAAAAAAAAAATCTTTACAGGGTGCTACTCTAAATAAATCTCCAATGCCTAGTACTATAAACTAGTTGGAAGAACATTTCTTAGCCTTCTTGGATCAGATCATTTAAATGTAAGAGTATCCACTAAATTTTTTTCTTAAAGCATCATATATTCCCGAAGTAATGATTATATGGAATTTAAACATTTTTAAAGGCATATCTTTATCTCCAATGTTTGGAGTACAAATTCTTGTTATATCTTTCCTTTTTTTAAATTTGAGGGATGGGTAGTTTAGACGGTACAGGTAATAAAAGACATGATGATACTGGCTATTAAATGATCACGCACTGAGCAACAGAAGGTATTTTTACCAAAACTTTTGTCTTATAAAATTACGAAGAAAAATTTAAAAAGCTAATGTGTCCACTAGGAGGGCAGAGATAAAAGCTGCCTAGGAAACGGGTTATACGGAAGTGCTCCAGAGCACAGGATCCAGAGTCAAACTTTGGCCTCATACCCTGGTTTCCCCACTTTCTAACAGTGTATATACCTCTGTCTTCTCATCTGAAAGAAGGAAAAGGTGAAGGGCGGACTGCCATGTTGATTCTATTTTTTAAGGAGAAGAAACTTGTAAAAGCCTTTAGAGAGCTTAAAATTGTTTACCAGAGTGCTCCCCTTTCTAAAATTCTACTTTCTTTTATGTTCTTAATAGTTACAGAATCTGCAGTTGAGCTTGATACTGGACTTTTTTCTTTAAAAACACATATTCACTTAGAAGTAGATTTCTACTGAAAACTATTACGTTACTATCTCAAAGTCATCTAAGACATTTTCCATATACATTTAAAGCTATCCCCATGTAGAATACAGATGACAAAAATAAAACTAGGAAATTAGTATCAGGACATGTCAGCTATTTCACTGAACAAACCACAATACAGAGAAGCCTATGTAGGACCAAGATTTAACCTTGAGGATGAGCCACCGATTGAATTTCCCTGACTCTAAATTCTGGATCCCAAACAAGACCGGCTATAAGATGTTGTATTTGCAGTAAGGTACCTTAGCAAGATCTTCTTTTAACTTGTTGTACTGCACCACATCAAAATGCTGTTGCTTTGATTTCTTATGGAAGAAGTGAAGAAACTGCCTACTCCTAGCAGCTGGGTAAGTATAATCCTAAAAACAAAACACACAAAAAAAACAGAACACACCATGCTTTAAGTGAACATAAGACCTCTGTAAGAAAGACACTTGCCTTTGCAACAACAAAGCAAAGGAAGGCAGATGAATAAAATATTTGCAGTGGCCCTCAGAGCCAGCATAAGGCAACACAAGTAAAACATTTAGTCTCATCTGAGATCAGCTGCTCCTTCCAAAAGCAAGCGAGCTGGGAGAAATCACACACGTACGGAGAAAAAGGAAAATGGAGATTTAATCATGAGATAAAGCTAAAGTTATTGGGTGGTTTGCAATACAAATTCAATTTTATTTATAAACACGACACAGAGTACACAAATTTGATGTGTTTTTCTCCATGGAGGAATTTGTTAAGTTGTACTATTTATTTCTCTATAGAGGTTATAGACAGTTTCTCTGTGCTGTATATAAATCTCCATCCTCTGGAAAACAAAATTTAACAGCTGATAAAAACCCAGATAGCAGTAATTCAGTAACTAAAAAGGTTTCATTGCTCATTACTTAACTTGGATAAGGACTTATTTACAAAAGATGTTATGAATTACCATTTTCTTAACAAACTACTCACCTGTCGGGTGACTATAAAGTATGCAAAAAAGACCATGGAATTTGCAAATGTGATGAAGTACGTAACTGGTTCCATGATATCCCAGGAGTACACCCACCAAGTGAGCCAGGCCAATGCCCCGCCCTGAATGGACAGCAGCGCTAACCCAGCCCACAGGAGTCCGTTGGTTTTGACTTCTGAGCGAGCTTCAATTCTAGCTTTCATCTGAGGAAAATAAGAGTGACCGTTAGTTCAGTTTACAGTACACTGATTAAAAAAAAAAAAAAAAGGCAGAAAAGGAAGAAAAGTAAAGTAATGCACATCTGCATTTTTAAAGAGGTCTGATTTATGAAAAAGTAGAATTTATAAAACATATACATTCATGGGACTTCACTGGTAGCGCAGTGGTTAAGAATCTGCCTACCAATGCAGGGGACACGGGTTCCATTCCTGGTCAGGGAAGATCCCACATGCCTCTCGGAGCAACTAGGCCTGTGTGCCACAACTACTGAGCCCTCATGCCTAGAGCCCATGCTCCGCAACAAGAATCCACTGCAATGAGAAGCGTGCACACTGAAACAAACAGTAGCCCCCTGCTTGCCGCAATTAGAGAAAGCCCGCGCATAGCAATGAAGACTCAATGCAGCCAAAAAAATTTAAAAATTTAAAAAATAAAAATAAAACATACATTCATGAGTGATCACCTATTTCCAAATCAATTCATTAATAAACCAGTTTTTAAATTATAAAGGTAATAAAGGTACCTGCCCATGGAAAAAAATTTAAATAGTATATAAGGGTATACAATGAAAAACTCAGAAGTCATCCTCTGAAAGCTAACTAAAAATTACATGCCTATTTTCTTTGACTTAGCAATTTCACTCCTGGGAATTCATCCTACAGGTACACTTGCACACATGTGATTCATTATAGGTTCATTCTTTAGAGTAAAAGACCAAAAATAACCCATCTTTTCATCAAGGTATCATGCAGCTGTAGCAAGGAGGCTCTCTATGTACCAATACAGAGATCCTTCCAGGATATACTGTTACTGCAAAAAGGTGAGTATAGGGTATAATAGCATATACCCTTTCCGGGAAAAGGGAACAAAATAATAATATATTTGTAATCGTTTGCACATAGATAAAGAAAATCTGAAATGATTCACAGGTTTATGGATATGCTACTTGGGAGGACAGTAGGAGGAAAACTTTCCACTGGCCACCTTTTTAGGTTTCTAAATCTTCACACAAGTAAATATCACCAACTTTATAAAAAGGAAAGAAAAAATTAAAATGTACAATCCAACAAATAAAAAAGTCCCTCTCTCTGGCATACCCTAAGTATCAAAAGTTTCTTTTAACAACAAGGTCCTACTGTATAGCACAGGGAACTATATTCAATATTCTGTGATAAACCATAATGGAAGAGAATATAAAAAATGTGTGTGTGTATATATATGTATAATTAACTCACTCTGCTGCATAGAATTTACACAACTATACTTTAATAAAACAACAAAAAAGTTTCTTTTACCTCCAGAAACTTCTTATTCAGACACAAAAATGCACATACACCTATCCATTTTTAAAAATCGCGAGTGGGGTCAGGGGTTTTAAAAATGCCTTTTTTCCCTTAGACTCTTGCCCCTCCTCCCCAGAAGTTTGGTTTTCTTCCTTCCTCCACCACTGGTTAACTTCAGGTGTCAGGAAGCCACTACTCACTTTCCAGTTGGGGTCCTGTTGAGCAGAAGTGGGAGCCGTGGGCCTATTCTCTAAAAAAGAAAGTGTGGCAGTGCTAGTGCACCCCTGCTCATCTCATACGCAGTTACAGAGACACTGTGGCCAATCCATGGAGGGGACACACAGCACAGAGTTTAAGACCGCACCCTGCGGTCAGACCACCGGAGTTCAAGTTCTGGCTCTACCACGTACGAGCTATGTACCTTTGCTGTCTTAGTTTTCTCATCTGAAGAATGAGGACAACAACAGTACCAAACTCATAAGCTCCTTGTGAGGATGAAAGGAGAAAACAAGCCTATGTAAGGCATTCAGAAAAACGCTCACATGGGGCAATAATACAAATAAATATTGGGTATCATTTGCTAACAGACTCAAAGGCGACGTTTCC
Organism: Hippopotamus amphibius kiboko; assembly: GCF_030028045.1. NCBI lineage: Eukaryota > Metazoa > Chordata > Mammalia > Artiodactyla > Hippopotamidae > Hippopotamus > Hippopotamus amphibius. The sequence goes on from NC_080198.1 coordinate 84,921,614, forward strand.
GAACCTGTTCGAGGGGCTGCAGCTGTCCCTTCAGGTGGTGAATTTCCTCCAGCAGATGGTGCTCTCTCTTTTTCTGAAACTCTTCTAAATGCAAGGCTGTGAACAGTCTGTGAATCAAGGATTTCATGCTTTCCATCTCAGTAGTGTGCTCACTACTCAGTTTTTCTGAGAATAGAAGACATCAGGGAAACATAAGGTAGTCACCACAGCTTTTCCTCCAGGCTTTGTAAGTCCAGGCAGCCAAATCTGAGTGCCCGTGGCTGGCCGCGCCCCACTCCTCAGGGGGCATTTAGTATCGGCCTTTATTCCTGTCTCAGGTGACTCCATTCATCTCTCTCTGGGATAATAAACAACCAGACAGTAGGTTTACAATTCCTTATGTTCGTCCTCACTTCGGCAGCACATACATGAAAAAGTTCATTATATGTTTGTCTTTTTTTCTTTTGTAACATGTCTAGCGCTGTTTCTTTTAAAAAAGGAAAAGTAATGCAGGAATAGGAAGCACCCACCTACCAGAACCCACGTGAATACCTCACCTGAGTTTGCAACACATGAGTTTCCAGGTTATACCTGAGTTAACCTAAGATCCTTCTTCATCCGCAGCTATCTATCCAAAATCATTTCAGGAACCACTGGGGAGGGAAGCTGGTGCACAAACATGCAAACAAAAGTATAATATACATTTGAAAAGCAATTCACGTGTAAGTCTTTCTCAACAAGGTCTAGATCTGAAGGGAAGTTCGTATCAACAAGAAAGGGAATCACGGTTTCTGAGCTTTTTAACACAAAGTTCTTTTGATTACGGACTTCTCTCATCCTTCCACTTCAGGGCATCTATAGAGCTACATAAAACCAGGCTGTAACGATGCCTTCCTGAGGGTCATAACTGTCCCCCACCACTGTAAGAGAATTTGAGGTAGGGGGACGAGGTGAGGGAAGGCTAGACAGACCTTCCTGCCAGGCAGCGGAAACAACTGCAGACAAGGGAGATTTATGATCCCGCTGTCAGTATTATCCCAGTGGCTTTGCAGTCTGCGTCAGCGGTCCTGAAGTTAACTTTCTTCTATCTCCACCCACTTCTTCAAGACTTTACTGTGGTCTTTAATCCCTTCCACATCCTAGGCTAAAGCTGCCACGAAGAGGTAGATACTAGAAGTTCCCTTCTAGCCTTCTGAGATTTGCAGAACAGTCAGAGCCCTTTTGCTTTGATGAAAAAAAAAGTATTGATACATAAAAGGTCTACATACAGAAAAACGGTAGAGATGGAGCATGATTTTTGTCCAAAGCTGTGGAACATAACAAAGATAAACAAAGCCAGACACTAGTTCAAGCGAGAAGGATAGATTTTATTCAGTAACTACTATACTAGGGAAGGAGGTCCAGCACGAACTTCTGTTTGTGCAGAGGTGGAGGGGAGTTTTCAGGGCAGGAGGAGAACATCAAGGGGCTTCAGCAGAAACAGGCAAACAGGGAAGTGGAAATTTACAAAAAGTGGGAATGGAAATTGCTTAATGTGACCAGGCCATTTGGGTCTGTTAACTGGCACTTGTCCAGAAGAGGTAGATCAAGCAGAACAATGAGGTGCCCTGAAAATGTTTATTTCCACTTATTCCCTCAAATGCTAAATGGGAAGTAGAAGACCTTCCAGAGTGTTGGGAACTCACTGGACACGAAATTTCTATCTCAACATGGGTTTCATGCAATAGGAATTTGCAATTTCTTCCATCCTTCTGTCTCTGGGGTTAAACACTGTCCTGCTTTTAAAAAAGAATCAAGAATAGAAGAATGTTCATAATTGTTGAAATGATGGATTCGTTTTAATTTCTTGATACTTAGTCTGTGTTTGAAAATTCCATAAAATATTCAAACATACAATTTAAAAAAATTTAATATTTTTCTTCAAGGGATCTTCAGAGAAATGGCTGATATCAGCGCTAGAGCACAAGATCAGCCTGGATCATCCAGTTACACCAGAAAGTAAGAAAATGCTTCAAATGAAAATGGGGGACAAGTCACAAGGACATGGGAGCCAACGGTGTTCAAATTGTACCAGACATGCTTATCGGGAGCCCCTGAGGCTGGCTCCTGTCTCCTTGTGACTTACTCCCTTTTTTTGTTAGCATTTCTTTATCTTCTTTCTTTTTCTTTTATTGAAGTATAGTTGACTTACAATCTTATATTAGTTTCAGGTGTATAGCATAGTGATTCAGTACTTTGACATATTTAACTCCATTAAAAGTTATTTCAAAATAATGGCTATAATTTCCTGTGCTGTGTAATACATCCTTGTTGCTTGTTTTATACATAGTAGTTTGTATCTCTTAATCCGCTGTCCCTACCTTGCCTCTCCCCCTCTTCTTTCTTCCCAACTGGTAACCACTAGTTTGTGTTCTATACCTGTGACTCTGTTTCTGTTTTGCTATATACATTCATTTGTTTTATTTTTTAGAGTCCACATACAAGTGATATCATACAGTATTTTCTTTGATTAAGCATAACATTTTCTAGGTCCATCCATGTTGCTGCAAATGGCAGAATTTCATCCTTTTTTATGGCTGAATAATATTCTAGAGTGGGTGTGTGTATACATACCACATCTTCTTAAGCCAATCATCTGTTGATGGACACTTGGGTTGCTTCTATATCTTGACTATTGTAAACAGTGCTGCTATGAGCACTGGGGTGCATGTATCTTTTCAAATTAGTGTTTTCATTTTTTCCATATGCATACCAGGAGTGGAACTGCTTGATCATAAGGTAGTCCTGTTTTTAGTTTTTTCGAGGAAGCTCCCACATTCCCACCTACAGTGTACAAGTGTTTCCTTTTCTCCACATCCTCGCCAACATTTGTTATTTGCAGACGTTTTGATGATAGCCACTCTCACAGGTGTGAGGTGGTATCTCACTGCTAATTATTATAGAAATGCAAATCAAAACAATGTTGAGCATCTTTTCCATGAGCCTGTTAGCTATCTGTATGTCTTCTTCGGCAAAATGTCTGTTCAGGTCTTCCACTCATTTTCCATTTGCATGAAATATTTTTTTCCATCCCCTCACTTTCATTCTGTGTGCGTCTTTAGCTCTGAAGTGAGCCTCTTGTAGGCAGCATACAGAAGGTTCTTGTTTTTTTATCCAATCAGCTGTTCCTACGTCTTTTGAGTGGAGCATTTAGTTCACTGACGTTTAAAGTAATTATTGATAGGCATGTACTTACTGGCATTTTATTACTTGTTCTCCAGTGGTTTTTCCAGTTCTTCTCTGTTTTATTTCCTTTATCTAAATCGCCTCCTCCCATCCCTCCCCATCCCCGTGGCATCTATTGATGGTTCTTGCCTGAATTTGGCTGCAATATAATAACTTTTCAATTACAGCCGCCCTCCCACACCTACCAATCAGAATTTGGCATTCCACCTATAAACACGAACCTTCCCTTATTTACTGATTTCTTTATCTCATCATCTATCTATTAAGGCACAGACTCAGTATTACTTCCTCCTACCCCCAACAGTCCACAATCACAGCTTACTGAGAACAGAAACCTCTGGAGCCAATACTGGTAGGACACTAAACTATAATTGTTGAATTGCTGGAGGCTCAGTGCTGACTAATTTGAGAAATAAAAACACTCACACATTCATGAGTTTTACCTCCAGAAGTCCCACCAGGTTCTCACAGTGAAGGTCAGGGATCACAGAAAAACACCTCCCTGCTTCCAGCAGAGAGAGGAGGAAAGTAAGCATTTTGAAATAGCCCTGAGCATTACTTTCTCCATACCAAGGAAATTACAGTCGACCCTCGAACAATGTGGGGGTTGGGGCACTGACCCCCATGCAGTCAAAACTCCACATGTAACTATAGTTGGCCCTCTTTATCCATGATCCATGGAATCAACCAACTGTGGACCATGTAGTACTGCAGTATTTATTGAAACAAATCTGCATGTAGGTGGACCCATGCAGTTCAAACCTATGTTGTTCAAGGGTCAACTGTACTTTACCAGAACCTAATTTGGCCTTGAGAAAGGGCAATTAGCCAACTCCAGGCTCCTCTAGCCTTCCATACAGAGGAGGGGGGAAAAAAAAGGCTAAGAAACTCTCCTGAAGGTTACAGCACAGTAATCCTGGCCCAATAAAAACCTTGAGATTTAATCACAAGATTTCTCCTCCCAACACCTTAACACCACCTCAACAGGGCTCCAGTTCTGTGCAAGACACAGACTCTAATCAAGAAAGAATTTCTAGGGAAACTCAAACACAACAGGGGAGAGAAAAACAGGGATGCCAGAAGAAACTGAAGCCTCTGGTACCTACAGCTATAGCAGACAGTAAACAGCCAAACTCCTAGTCAGATACACATAAAGTCTCACATTAGGGACGTTCCTGGTGGCATGGTGGTTAAGAATCCGCCTGCCAATGCAGGGGACATGGGTTCAAGCCCTGCTCCAGGAAGATTCCACATGCTGTGGAGCAACTAAGCCCATGTGCCACAACTATTGAGCCTGCACTCTAGAGCCCATGAGCCACAACTATTGAGCCTGTGTGCTGCAACTACTGAAGCCCACGTGCCTAGAGCCTGTGCTTCGCAATAAAAGAACCTATCTCAATGAGGAGCCTGTGCACCACAATGAAGAGTAGCCTCCGCTCACCACAACTAGAGAAAGCCCGCAGGCAGCAACGAAGACCCAACACAGCCAATAAATAAATAAAATAAACAAAATTTATTTCAAAAAAAAATCTCACGTTAAAGACCTACTTGCTTCAGTTTCTATTTTTAATACCATGTCCAGCTTTGAACAAAAAATTACAAGGCAAGAAAAAAAGGCTAAAAAAAAACAAAGCAAGCATCAGAATCAGAATCAGATATAGCAGTGATTTTGGAATTTTCAGACCAGGAAATTAAGGCAAATATGATTAAAACGGTAAGGGCTGTGATGGAAAAAGTAGACAACATGCAAGAATAGATGAGTGATGTAAGCAGAGAGATGAACATTATAATGAAGCATCCAAAAGAATTGCCAGAAATCAAAAACACTGTACTAGAAAGGAAGAATGCCTTTGACAGGCTCACCAGTAAACTAGACACATGGGAGGAAAGAATCAGTGAGCTTGAGGATATGTTTATAGAAACCTCAAACTGAAAGGCAAAGAGAAAAAAGAATGGGAAAAAAAGAAACTAAATGTCTAAGAACTAGAGAATAATTACAAAAGGTATAAAATGCATAATGGGAATGCCAGAAGAAGAAGAGAGAGAAAGGAACAGAGGAAATATTTAAAGTAATGATGGCTGAGAATTTTCCAAAAGTTTATTGCTATTGGTTAAAATGACAGCTTGAGATGAAAAAGAAAGCTCTCCTTAAAAAGAAAAGTTAAGACTCTGGTTTCTGGTCTGACATGTAAGGAGCTTGAAAGTTGTCACTCCATCCTAACAGCAAGTAAGAAGCTGAACAAACTGAAAATCAACTCTCTCCTTAGATTGGTGAGAAAACTGAGGTCACGGCAAACTGCTACACACAAAAGCAGAGAGACTGACAGGCGAACACAGGGAATCACAACTTACTAGAGCAGAAACCTTCAGGGAACCAGGGAACTGTAACTGACCAATTTACTGGAGGTTTGGTGTGGACAACTCTGAGTTAAAAAATCCAGAGGGACCCAGTTTTAGGGGGGCATGCCCACTCTTCTGTGAGTTTTACCTCCAGGAGTTCTACCAGGTTCTCATAGTGAAGATCAGAGAAAAATACCCTGTGCTTCCAGCCGGGGGAGGAGAGAAGTAGCCGTTTTCAAACACACCAGAGCATTTTGTTCTTAGCAGGACCGCCCTCAGAGAAATGATTGTAGGATTTTAAAGGATTCTAACTGACCTGGGGGAAGGGAAATACCCAATTCCAGCACCCTCTAGCCACCCTGTCCTACCTAAGGCTGGGATTAAACTGAGATAGATGTGAAGTTCACAGTCCAGGAGCACAGGTTCATTAAAGGCTGAGAGACCTGATCACAGGACTGTAGAACACTTCTCCTCCCCAGCACTTTACAATCATATTAAAGGCTTGTTTACCACAGTTCCCTTTACCCAGTATATATGCCTTATAATTCTTTGTTGAAAGCTGGACACTGTATACAGGATACCCAAGAACTGTGGGAGACTAGAAAAACTGTAACATACACATGGGAATACCAGAAGAAGAAAGAGAAAGGAACAGATGAAATATTTGAAGCAATAACAACTGAGAACTGCCCCCAAATTAATGTCAGACACCAAACTACAAATAGATCTGGGAAGCTCAGAGAATATCAAGCAGGATAAAATGTCCCCCAAATCCCTACACCTAGGCATATCATATTCAAACTGCAGAAAATCAGTGATAAAGAAAAAAAAAAAAGTCTTGAAAGAAGCCAGAGGGGCAAAACACATTACCTACAGAGAAGCAGAGATAAAAATTATATCTGATTTCTCCTCAGGAACTACACAAGCAAGAAGGGAGTACAATGAAATATTTAGCGTTGAGAGAAAAAAAAAACACCAACCTAGAATGCTATATCTTGCAAAATTATCCTTCAAAAGTAAAGGAGAAAGGAAGATTTTCCCAACCAAACAAAAAGTGGGAGAATTTGTTGCCAGTATACTTGCCTTGCAAGCAATGTTAAAACTTCTTAAGAAAAGGAAAATTAAAAAAAATAAATAAAAATAAAAAAAGAAAAGGAAAATTATATAGATCAGAAACGTAGATCTACAAAAGGAATGGAATTCTACACTAAAGAAAGAACAGGAAAGACAAAATTAAAATGTATTTTTCTTTTTCTTTATTCTTAATTGATGTAACAGAACAGTTTGTTCAAAATCATAATAGCAAAAATGTATTCAATGGTTATAGCCTATGTAAGTGAAATTAATGACAAGAGATGGGAGGGAAGAATTAGTAATACATAGTTATTATAAGGTACTTGCAATGCCCATGGAACAGTATATACAGTGTTATTTGAAAGTGGACCTGGATTAGTTATAAATGTATATTGCAAAATCTAGAGCAACCACAAAAAAAAGTAAAAAAGAAGTATTAGTAAAATGCTAAGAAAGAAAAGAAAATGGAATCATAAAAAGCTCAATTAAAACCACAAAAGGCAGAGAAGAGTGGAGGACAGTTAGGAACAAAGAACAAGTACAACAAATAGAGAACAGTAACAGATATGGTAGATATTAATCAAATTATAGCAATAATCATTTTTAAATATCAATGCTCTAAAAACATCAATTGAAAGAGACTGTCAGAGTGGAACAAAAAACAAGACCCAACTATAGGTTATCTACAAGAAACTCTCTTTAAATATAAAGACACATACGGATTAAAAGTAAAGAGAGGGAGAAAGATATACCATATATTAACACTAACCAAAAGAAAGCTGGGGGAATTAACTATGTATGGTGATGGATATTAACTAGATTTATTGTGCAATATATATAGATCATTTTGCAATATATACAGATATCAAATCATTATGTTGCACATCCAAGGCGAATGTTATATGTCATTTATATCTAAATTTAAGAAAGACAGCTATACCAATTTCAGACAGAGCAGACTTCAGAGTAAGGAAGGTTATCATGGATAAAGAAGGGCATTCCATAGTGATAAAAGAGTCAATTCTCCAAGAAGATATACCAATCCTGATACCAAAACCAGACAAAAACATTACAAGAAAAAAAATTTCAGACCAATATCTCCCTTGAACATAAATGTAAAATTCCTTAATAAAATATTAGCAAATTGAATCTAACAATGTATTAAAAGAATTATACACCATGGTCAAGTGGAATTTATCACAGGCATGCAAGGCCAACTCAACACTTAAAAATCAATTAATGCAGTTCATCACATTAACAAGAAAAATCATATGCTCATATCTATAGATGCAGAAAAGCGCTTGATAAAATCCAATACCCATTCATGATGAAAACCCTCAGCAAACTAGGAATAGAGAGGAACTTCCGTCAACTTGATAAAAACATCTAACGTCATATTTAGTGGTGAGAAACTTGAAGCCTTCCTGCTAAGACCAGGAAAAGGGCAAGGTGTCTCCTCCCATCACTCTTCAAAATCATACTGCAAGTCCTAGCTAATGCAATAAGATAAGGAAATAAAAGATAATACATTGTGAAGGAAGAAATAAAATTGTCTTTCTTCATAGATGACATGATTGTCTATACAGAAAATCTGAAAATTGGCAAAAAAAATTGTTGGAACTAATGAGCAATTATAGCAAAGTCATAAGACACAAGGTTAACACATAAAAGTCAACTGCTTTATTATATAACAGTAATGAACAAGCAGAATTTGAAATTAAAAACACACTACCATTTACATCAGCACCTAAAAATGTAAATATTTAGGCATAAATCTAACAAAATATGTACAAGGTCTCTATGAGGAAAACTATAAAACTCTGATAAAAGGTATCAAAGAAGAACTAATAGATAGAGATATTCCTTGTTCATGGATAAAAGGACTCAATATTGTCTAGATATCAGTTCTCTCCAACTTTATCTATAGATTCAACATAATCTCGATCAAGAGTCTAGCAATATTTTGTGGATATCAACAAACTCATTCTAAAGTTTATATGGAGTGTCAAAAGACCCAGAATAGCCAACTCAGTATTGAAGAAAAATAAAGTCAGAGGACTGACACTATCCAACTTCAAGTCTTACTATAAAGCTACAGCATCAACAGTGTGGTATTGGTGAAAGAACACACAAACAGATCAACAGAACAGGATAGAGAGCCCAGAAACAAACCTGTATGAATACAGTCAACCCATCTTCGACCAAGGAGCAAAGGCATACAGTGGAGCAAAGATAGTGTTATCAACAAATGGTCCTAGAAGAACTGAACATTCCTATGCAAAAAAAAAAAAAAAGAAAAGGAAAAAGAAAGAAAGAAAAAGAAATCTAGACTCAGACTTTATACCCTTCACAAACATTAATTCAAAATGGATCATAGACTTAAATGTAAAATCCAAAACTGTAAAAAATGCTAGAACATAAGAGAAACCTTAGATGACTTTGGGTTTGGCGATGACTTTTTAGATAAACACCAAAAGCGCAATCCATGAAAGAAATAATTGATGAGCTAGGCTTCATTAAAATTAAAAACTGCTCCTCTGCAAAAGACAATGCCAACCAAATGAGAAAACAGAGCGGGAGAAAATATTTGCAAGAGAGAGATCTGATAATGAGCTGTTATCCAAAATATACAAAGAAATCTTAAGCCAACGATAAGAAAATTAACAACCTGCTTAAAAAACAGGCCAAAGACTTGAACAGACACCTCACCAAACAAGATATGTAGATGGCAAGTAAGCATTTGAAATATGTTATTACATATTTTAATTGAAAATTAAAACAATGAACTGCTACTACTTTACAACTATTAGAATGGCCAAAATCCAAGACACTGACAACACTAACTGCTGGCAAAGATGTAGAGCAACAGGAACTCTCACTGACTGCTGATGGGAAGACAAAAAGGTACTGCTTCTTTGGAAGAAAAGTCTGCCAGTTTCTTACACAATTAAGTATACTCTCATTATAAGATCTAGCAGGACTTACCTGGTGGCGCAGTGGTTAAGAATCTGCCTGCCAATGCAGGGTACACGGGTTCAAGCCCTGCTTTGGGAAGATTCCACATGCCACGGAGCAACTAAGCCTGTGCGCCACAATTACTGAGCCTGTGCTCTAGAGGCTGTGAGCCACAACTATTGAAGCCCACGCACCTAGAGCCCGTGCTCCGCAACAAGAGAAGCCACTGTAATGAGGAGACCGTGCACCACAACTCTCAGCAACTAGAGAAAGCCCGTGTGCAGCAACAAAGACCCAATGCAGCCAACAAAAATAAATAAATAATAAATAAATTTATAAAAAAAAAAGATCTAGCAATCATGCTCCTTGGCATTTACCTAAATGAACTGAAAAATTATGTCCATATAAAAACCTGCACACACATTTATAGCCATTTTATTTGTAATGATCAAGACTTGGAAACATCCAAGATGCCCCTCAGTAGGTGAACAGATACATAACCTGTGATACATCCAGGCAATGGAATGTAATTCAGCACTCAAAAGAAATGAACTATGAAGCCATGAAAAGACACAAAGAAGTAATGAGGTGGACAGACCTAGAGTCTCTCATACAGAGTGAAGCAAGCCAGAAAGAGAAAAACAAATACTGTATGCTAACTCATACATATGGAATCCAAAAAAAAAAAAAAAATGGTACTGATGAACCCAGTGACAGGGCAAGAATAAGGATGCAGATGCAGAGAATGGACTGAAGGACACGGGGTTGGGGGGCGGGCGGCAAAGGGGAAGCTGGGACAAAGTGAGAGAGTAGTATAGACATATATATACTACCAACTGTAAAATAGATAGCTAGTGGGAAGTTGCTGTGTAACAAAGGGAGATCAACTCGATGATGGGTGATGCCTTAGAGGGCCAGGACAGGGAGGGCGGGAGAGACTTGTGGGAGGGAGGGGATAAGGGGATATGTGTATAAATACAGCTGATTCACTTTGGTGTACCTCAAAAGCTGGTACAAAAGTGTAAAGCAATTATATTCCAAAAAAGAGTTAAAAAAAAAAAAAAAAAGACACAAAAAAAACTTAAATGCATACTACTCAGTGAAAGAAGCCAGTCTGAAAAAAGCTACATATTGTACCAATTTCAACTATAAAACATTCTGGAAAGACAAAGCTATGGAGACAGTAAAAAGATTAGTGGTTGCCAGAGATGAAGAAGCAGAGCACAGAGGATTTGGGGGCAGTGGAATTACTCTGTATGAAACAACAATGGTGAATACGTCATTATACAGTTATCAAAACCCATAAAATGGAGGGGAGGGATAAATTTGGAACTGGGATTAACATATACACACTACTATATGTGAAACAGATAATCAACAAGGACCTATTGTATAGCACAGAGAACTATATTCAATATTTTGTAATAACCTATATTGGAAAAGAATCTGAAAAAATACACACACACATAACTGAATCACTTTGCTGAACCCATGAAACATTGTAAATCAACTATAGTTCAATAATAAAATAAAATAAAACCTTAAAAAACACCCATAAAATGTACAACACCAAAAGCGAACCTTAATGCAAGTATGGACTTTGAGTGAGAACAACCTGTCACTGTAGGTTCATGGATTATAGAAGATGTTCCACTCCGGGGCTTGAGAGTGGGGGAGACTGTGGGGAGGGGCAGAGTGTATGGGAACTCTGTCCTCTGCTCAACCTTGCTGTGAACCTGAAACTGCCCTAAAAAAAAACAAAGCCTACTTTAAAAAAAAAAAAAGAGAGAGTTAGGAGCTGTACAACAGTATACAACTGAGTTCATGATTTTCAGGTCCACTTCTTCTTAACCCAATAATGTCAGATTAAGCATTCAGGATCATAAAATGAAGTCTTAAAAGTCTAAAAAGAGGATATGAGACTAAAAGCCCTGACAGACAACTTCTACCGATCATTTCTATCCTTGCTAGGAAACCTTAAACATTGGTTCTCCAAAGCCTTCTTGGTCATTTAGTTAATTAAAAAGATTCTCAAGACAAGCTTGTTCCCTGAAAAAGGCCCACAGCGAAAGGGAAATGTTAAGATAGTTGCATATCTGTGTTTCTTACCTTTTTTAGGGCACTGTACATCATATGTTATTTTATTCATGACAAGTTTAAAATCATTCATTAGCAAAATTTCCATCAAGGTTGAAGCTGCAAATTCACTGCCATCTGAAAATGCAAACACATGTCCTTGTTTTAGAAGAGTAAGAACCATTTCTCAACACGTGGAAAAATATTTACTAATCCAGGTCTTTACAATACAGTAGCAGACATTTGCCTTTGGGGGCGCGCCCCAATACTGTTCCCACGAGAGGAAGCCTCCCTTGTCACTCTACTGTCCACGACGCTGAACCAAGAAGAAAAGGCAGGCGCCCCCTCTCCCACTCTGTCAGCGGGGCTGGGATCCAGACCGAGGTCCCTGGTGAGACCACCTGCAGACAGCCACGCAAAGATTCAGGGGAGGCGGGAACTCTTCCCAGCAAGGCCAGAGCCCTGGAGGTGGCGGCCGGGGGGTGGAGGTGTGAGCAGCAAAGCCCATCAGGCCATTCCCAGCCTAACCTCTGAACTCAGGCCCTTCTTCAGCTCCTGCCCTCTTCTGAGCCTGGCTTTCCCTCGGTTCCAATCACAGCGCCTGCGGACCCGCTCCCCTGCTTAGCCAGAGTCCATTTCTACGGCTGAGAGCCAAACCCCACTGCTTTGTGGAGGCATGCAGGTAGTAACATTTTTAAAAAGGCTGCCTTTCTCTTATTTTTAACTACTAAAGGGGACTGATCTGTGTTCATTAAAACTTGGTAGCCCAGCAGCACCTCAAACCACCACCACGCAGGGTTCCTTCCCTTTTCTAACTTAGCAAAGATGAGAAGAGGCAAAACTGCAAGCAGGTGCAGGATGGCAGGCACAGTAAGGCACATAATTAAACCTAAGGGGTAAATCTGCACTTTGTGGTATATTTCACAGTGGTGGAGAGAGGTAGGAGAGATTCGAATAGTAATTTCAAATATCCTAGGAACATTTCAGAAAAAAAAAAAAAGAAAATCTCCAGGAAAATGTCAAAGTCAGTGTGCTTTTACACAGCGTCTTTTTTTTTTTTTGACACACAACAAACTGCATATATTTAAAGTGCAAATTTGATTTTTTTTTTCTTATTAGTAATGTATATATGGCAATCCCCATCTCCCAATTCATCCCACCCCAACACGCCCCCATCCCCCCGCCCCGCTTTCCCCAGTTGAGGCACAGCTTCTTATATAGCCTAGCTTTTGCTGTTATATTTTTTTAACTTTAATGTAATCCAGGTGTTAAGATTCAAACTCACTGAACAATAAGCAAAACACTGGCGCTGGTAGGGGTTTCTCTATCATTATTCTTTCAGAACGGTCTACGTATAAGTACGTGATATAAAGTCCAGGATGTATATTTTCGCCTGGCCTGGCATTTGCGTGGCTGCATGCAACCAGAACGACTTCAGCTACACTAATAAGCATGACGACAGGCATACCGCTAGTAAAATCAGGAAGAACCTGGCTGCCTGCCTCCTGTCTGGCTCTCAGCAGTTCTTTTGTTCCAGAAGGCAGCAAGTGAAGGCTGCACCTGGGTCTGTTCCTAGAGTTTGGCTGTTTGGGTTCCTGTTCATCAGCTGGGGTGAGCTCATCTTCCCAGGAACTGCCAAATAATTCAGCCCACACTATGGGCAAAACTGTGACAAGCTTAGAACACTCTTTTCAAGCCCAAATTAAAGGCAGGCAAATTCCACCCACAGAGCCTCTTTTGACAAAGATCAGCAACACGCAGACTCCTTTTATCTGACTTTGCAAGTGTCATTTAAAAATTTACATTTACATGACTTCAAACCCGCTCCTCACAATATTATTATAAAAAGAAATCAAGTGACTATGATTTCTCAGCTGAGGTACTACGTTATGCTTTATACTAGTATAAGAACAGCAAGAGACGGATGTGAAACACTTTTAAGGAGCTGGGATGAGGCAGTGATGAATTCTTCACTTATCCTTGGGCAGGTACTGATATGAATCCCAACAAAGTGTTTTCACTCAGTCCAAAGAGCCCCTTTACTCTAAGATTTCTAGTGTTCTCCTTCGTGCTTTACGTTTCAAAGCTACTCAAATTATTTTTTTTTAGAAACAAGCAGGGTACACATCAATGTTTTAACCTAATTTCATTCATTCAACAAGCACGTCGTGAGCGCGTACTCCAGGCAAGCCCTGTGTGCAGTGCCCTTCTGAGTTCTGGGTTCACATCTGCCTGCTTTGAGGAAGGCAGACCCTACCCTGTAGGGAAGGCCCAGGGGGTTCGGTGTTCCTGTGACTGGCGGGGGGGAACGTCGGTCCAGCCAGGGAGGTAGTATTAGGCCATTGTGGCCATAGGACTAAAACCTTATTTCTCTGATCCTGGTTTTACCAGGAAGAAACTCCCCTTCCCTTCCGGTTAAATCCAAAGTCCTTCCAATAACCCACAACAAGGCTTTCCCTAATCAGCGCTTCCCCTCCTACTTGTACCCAGCTCCCTCCCTTTTCAGTTGAGGGTGGAGCTGGCTCCCACCTCAGGGCCTCTGCCTGGAGAGCTCTTCTCCCGTCTGCATCTTCTCTGTCTCTTCCAGGTCTTCACTCAAATGTGACCTAAGTGAGCACCTCCCACCAACACACACACTCCCACCCCACCATCACTCTGCTTTATTTCTCACTGTAACACATTGTCTAACATATTATATATTTTATTTCTTTACCTTGTTTCTTTCTCCTCTTAAAATCTAAGCTCCATAAGATCAGGAGTTTTAATCTTAATTGTTCTTTGTTCTATCTCTAGCATCTAGAACAGCGCCTGGCATATGTTAGTGTGAAAAAATTAATACACAGAAACCTCAATTAAATAGAGTCTGGAGACCGGAAGGGGGAACTCTCACACCCTGTAAGGACAGCAGAGCTCAACAGGAAGAAGAAAAACTCTTCTCTTTTCCCAGCAAGGACTCGGCTAATGAAAAGCCAGGGACTCTGCTACAGCCCTCACCACTTCCTTTTCCTCTAGAAAAGCCGTCTCCTTCCCTGTCCTGCAAGTCCACACATGGCTCGCCACGGTTGTACACCCTGAATTGGAATTCTCTGCTGATTTGCAATAAATCCATCTTTGCTGCAGTCTGTTTGTTTCAGGTCAACATTTGTTAGGTGCTCAGTATTTGCTGAGTAAATAAATTCTTTAACCTCTATTTTTCCAACTTCTATGTCTATCTCTTTGCTAGTTCTGAACTCGGATAGGAAAGAAGAATGTGAATTTCCTTTTCAAAACTGCAAGAGTAGTCATTAACTTTTAAATAAGTTTATTCTAAGCATGTAATACGACAATAAAATAACAGTGCATTCATTTATTTATATTTGCAGTAGCCTCTGTATATTGGACTGGGGTAAAGAAGTTTTTATTCTCTTTAAGGGGCAGTAGGACCTGCTTTTATGTCCTCAGACAATGAAAACATAAAAGCTATATCCTAAATTTTAAATGTCTATGTGATTAAGTACCTCTGCTGATATTAAACTATATATATATCACACGCATAATAGTTTCCTGAGAACTCATTCTGTCAAAAAACACACTAGACCATAATTGCTTTATAACAAAGATTAATGAACTATTTGTGTATTTTAATTATTCACTGGCTATTTCAATCATTGAGCCTGCATTTCATTTTCTAATTATTCAAATTTCTTACAGAAAATTAGACACTAATGTCTGTGTCCTTAAAATTTTCTCAGAGAAAAATCTGGGGACTAAGTTTATGAAATAAGTAGCTAAAACATGCATTAAACTTATTCCATTTCTTTTCTTTCAATAGAGTTGATTTTTTTTTAGATTACTGATGTGCAAAAATGAAGGACTCAGTAAAGGCCAGCCATTTATTATATAAAGAATCAATTTTCCAGAAAAGTAAAGAACCAAAACAAAGGTTCAGAAAAAAAGACAAAGTTGAAAAAAACATATATATACCTGCTGTGAAGATGGCAGCCGTTCTGATACCTTTATCTTCATTTTGCAGGTCCTGAAGGAATGAACCAACTGTTGATAACATTGGCTTGACTACAAATTGACAGCGCTCTTTTCTGGATGGCAAAGTAAGTGTTATCAAGGGAAGGCCATGTTTATAATTAACTGTGATTTCTGTTAAGAAGAAAAAAAAAGATGATAATAGAGGATGGGTAAAATTTACTTTAAAAATAACTTTTAAATTATTATTAAAAAAATTATTAACTACAAAAATTCTAGAAGGAATGCCTAACTTTCTAGAAAAGTAAAGGAATTCATAACCCTCTGAATTCCTAAAATAATTCGCGTCATTCCTATAATGCCTTCATTATACTAGTTTGCATATTCCCCACCATTCTATAACATTTTTATTAAGCAGGTAGCACACTCTATTATAATTACCTGCTTCGAGTCTTACCGGGTAAAAATTTACTGAGGGCAGAAACTGCTTCTAAGTCATCACTAACTCCTTGGATTGCTGGGGTGGGAGTGTGCCAAAAGACACCAGAGATCTTACTGGAGCAGAAAAAGAAGGAACGGAACTCTGATGGTGGGGTGGGAGTGGGAGGGGCAATACACAAAAAGTCTGTTTTGCTCAAAACTCACACTTCTCACTTTATTTGGAAGAATGGAGATAAATTAGCACGGGGAATCGAAGACGTGATGAGAAAACTTACCATCAGATGGCACCACTGTACTATAAAGATGTGATTGATAGACTTGCAGATTTCCACACAGTTTCACACACAAAACCTGTAAGAAAAAAAACGATATTTTTCGTCCTTTTAGAAAAAGTGGCAAAGCTGAAATAAGTGTCTGTACTAGAAGACCGCTTTAACATGATAGGAAAAGCATAACGAAAAGTTTACCCCACACATATCCAGGTAAGCCCTTAGAGAAGCTCACTAGACCTCTCTGAGCTGTCCCATATGGGAGCCACTGGTCACATATGGACATTTAACGTTAAAGCAATTAAAATTAAGCAACACTAAAAGTTCGGTTTCTCACAGTCAGTCACCTTTGCCACATTTCAACTGCTCTACAGCTCTGGGTCTTGTAACTACTGTATTGGATAGTGCAGAAATAGATCATTTCCATCATCACAGAAAGTTCTACTGGACAGCACTGCTGGGTCTAAAACATCTGAATGGCTACCTTACTACGGGACATCTTTTCAGGGTTTGTAATGGTGTCTGTGTTTACAACAATATTGGTGCTTTAGATACTTACTTAGTGGTGACAAAGACTTCGTTCTCGACCAAACTTTAGTCAAGGTCCTCTAAGCCTGACTAAACCCCATCCTTGTGCACGTCCTCCAGGAACCCAGTTTCAGCAAGAATGTTGTGAAGTTAGTTCAGCCAGAACGCCCCCCCACCCCCCTCACCCAGCAACCCTTAGCATCTGATCAAATTCCTCTTCCTCCACCATTCACCAGGTATTACCTGATCACCCTAGTCAGTCTTCAACAAGAATCCTGCTAGGTCAGGTTAGCAAAGAATTACCCCATCCTCTTAGTAATTTCCCACCCACCGCTCCCCACCCCCACTCCTCCAACTCTGCTCCTTGGATATAAATCCCCACTTTTCCCTGTTGTGAAAGGAATGAGCCCAATCTCTCTCCTCTACTACAAAACCCCCTTGTAGCAGCCCCCCTGAATAAACTCTACCTTACATTCCTTTACAAGTGTCATGAATAACTTTTTCTTTAACAGTGCTTCGGTGTGTATACTTCCAGACTTTTCTGCATATACTGCCACCTTTACATGTGAGTTAAATTTTATGCTAGTGTATATAATGCTAAAGACAGTTTATAAGTCAAGTTCCTAGATGCCAAAGATGATAATTCCTGCTCATAAAGTACTTATCATTTTAATGTGCTGTTGAAGTTTCTGTACTATTATTGAAGAAATCACTTTAGAGGCAACCACCTGACAACCAGGAAATGTTGAAAGAAAGCAGAGTGGCCAGGGAAAAATATCAAAGCTTTCTCAAGCTTTTGCGTACCTAAAAATCACCTGGATACTACAATACTGTCCGTTGCTAAATAGACAGGGCTTGTTAAAAACACAGATTCCTGGACTCCACCCCCAGAGATTTTTGGTCTAGTACGTCTGAGGTAGGGGTAAGAGAATTTGCATTTTTAATAAGCTCCAGGGTTATACCTAAGTTACAGGTGTGAAGGTCATACTTTTGAGTAGCTGGGTTCTAGCAGACCCTTTGTGGCCTTCAGGGCACTATTTCTAAAGTTTCTGCATAGAATCATTTTGAACTCCAAATTTTAGTGCTGGGACAAGGGTTATTACTGCCTTCAAATGATATTCAGTATCAAGTCAAAAGACGACTCGGGCTTCTCTTTTATCACATCTTTTTCCTAAATACAATTCTAATCACTTCACACCCTGCTTAAACCCCCAGAGACTTCAACATTTCATATAAAGTAGAAAGAACAGTGACCCCAGAGTTGAAAAGACTGGGATTCTGAGCTCAATTTAGCTACTTAATAGCGTGAGATCACAGATAAGTCATAGGACTGTGTTTTTGTTCTCTGAAGGGTTGGGTGGGGATAACAACACCTATCTTGTGGAGCAGATATAAGATTAAGTAAAACAAAGTGTCAAGCAAGTGTAAGATATGGTCTATGAGCCTCCCATGAGCAGTACAGGCCGCCTCCCCTCTAGAGCTCCATCACTTACTGTTCTCTTACAGCAGGAACCGAGGCCCCAGCCGGACGAGCTGTGTGCCGTCCACATTAAAGTGCCTCCTTTATCCACTTCTGCCTAACAAACCCTGTCATTCCCTCCAGGCCCAACTCAACGGCCATCGCCTCTCTAAGTCTTCCTGCAGGGTCGTGATGGTTGAGTGGGAAGAGCACAGGCTTTGCCATCAGAACCAAGCTGGAATCCCAGCTTCAACATATCCCAGCTGCCATGACCTCTGACAGGCAGGGGAGGGCTTGGGAAGAAATGGGTTGTGAGAAAAATGAGGGGACAGTTTGGAAGAAAGGAAGGAAGGAAGAAAGAAAAAAAGAAAAAGAAACCCAGGGCGATAGTCAGAAGAAGGAAAATATCGTTCATATGAGAAAGAGCTATTTGAGCTTCAAAGTAAAAGGGAGGCAGAAAGGAGATGTATAACGATCACATGTTGGGGCCAATTCACAAATCAGATTGCTTTGAGAGCTTTGTCGTATTTTATACTACATATTATTATTATTACTAAAACAAAGATGTAATTCACATTCAAGATGGTGTAAGTTAACACTTAAGTGACAACTCTGCTCCATGTTCAAAAACAACATCTGTACCTCCCTGTACCAAAACCAAGAGAGAAATGATGCGATAAGCAAGGCTCAAGCAAGTAGACAGTCTGCTAAGGTTCTGGGTCCTGCAGGAAAAGTGATTCAATGGAAAATGATATATTGTTTACAGCACATTTTGGGGGGGCAGTGGGGTGAGGGGATCATTTTATTTATTTTTCTTTTTTTTAATCAACATATATTTTTATTGTAGTTGACTTACAACGTTGTGTTAGTTTCTGCTGTACAGCAAAGTGATTCAGTTATACATATATATGCATTCCTCTTTTAAAAAGTTCTTTTCCATTATGGTATAGCATAGGATACTGAATATCGTTCCCTGTGCTATACAGCAGGACCTTGTTGTTTAGCCATTCCACGTATAAAAGCTTACATCTGCTAACCCCAATCTCCCACTCCACCCCTCCCCCAACCCCCTCAGAAACCACCAGTCTATTCTCTATGTCCATGATTCTGTTTCTGTTTCATAGATAGGTTCATTCCACATATAAGTGATATCATATGATATTTGTCTTTCTCTTTTTGACTTACTTCACTTAGTATGATAATCTCTAGTCCCATTCATGTTTCTGTAAGTGGCATTATTTCATTTTTTATGGCTAAGTAGTATTCCATTGTACATATGTACCGCATCTTCTTTATCCATTCATTGTCAATGGACATTTAGGTTGTTTCCGTGTCTTTGCTATTATGAATAGTGCTGCTATGAACATAGGGGTGCATGTATCTTTTTGAATTATAGTTTCATCTGGATATATGCCCAGGAGTGGGACTGCTGGATCATATGGTAATTCTATTTTTAGTTTTCTGAGGAACCTCCACACTGTCTTCCATAATGGCTGCACCAACTTACATTCCCATCAACAGTGTAGGAGGGTTCCCTTTTCTCCACACCCTCTCTGGCATTTGTTATTTGTAGACTTTTTTTTTATGGAAAGGCATTTTATTTTAAAGATAGTAGTGTGTACATGTCAGTCCCAAACTCCCATCTATCCCTCCTCCCCCCCCACCCCCCCCAGAACCATTAAATTCATTCTCTAAGTCTGTGAGTCTCTTTCTGTTTTGTAAATAAGTTCATTTGTATCTTTTCTTTTTTTAGATTCCAAATATAAGCAATATCATATGATATTTGTCTCTCTCTGTCTGACTTCATTTAGTATGATAATCTCCAGGTCCATCCATTTTGCTGCAAATGGCATTATTCCATTCTCTTTGATGGCTCAGTAATATTCCATTGTATATAGGTGCCACATCTTCTTTATCCACTCATCTGGTAATGGACATTTAGGTTGCTTCTATGTCTTGGCTATTGTAAAGAGTGCTACAATGAACACTGGGGTGCATGTATCCTTTTGAACCATGTTTTTCTCTGGATATATACCCAGGAGTGGGACTGCTGGATCATATGGTAGTTGTATTTTTAGTTTTTTAAGGAACCTCCATAAGACTCTCCATAGTTGTACCAATTTACATTCCCACCAACAGTGTAGGGGGGTTCCCTTTTCTCCACACCCTCTCCAGCATTTATTGTTTGCAGCTTTTTTTGAGGATGGCCATTCTGACTGCTATGAGGTTATATCTTATTATAGTTTTGCTTTGCATTTCTCTAATAATTAGTGATGTTGAGCATCTTTTCATGCGCCTCCTTGGCCATCTGTATGTCTTCTTTGGAGAAACGTTTGAGTAATATTCCACTGTATATATGTACCACATCCTCTTTATCCATTCATCTGTCGACGGACATTCAGGTAGTTTCCATGTCTTGACTACTGTAAATAGGGAACAGCGCACTTTTTCAAGTCATCACATTTTAGCCCTGTTCACTGGTTAGAAGCCATTTTGGAACTATTTGTAAACTATAGTAATTGATAGGTATGTAAATTTTGTCTAATCTGGTAGTGATCTAATTGACTCCTGACTCCCCCACACCACCCAAACACCAGTTTTATCTCTACCTGCAATTCATCTTAACATTCTTTTTTCCATATAAATTTGTACTGTTTTGATTTTTCCTTTTAACTGGATATAACATCTGCCTGGTTCCTTTATATCATAAGAGTAAAATAAATCCTTTAATGCATGTTCATTCTTATAACTGTATGAGAGTCATATTTTTACCTTTTCCCCAAAATTATCTTTTAATAGTCCAGAACAGAATAAGTAACTGACAGTTTGACCCTTTTGGGGTAGGAGAGACTAAAGCAGCCTATGGCAAGATCAAGCCAAGCTTTCCAGTGATTAGATGCTGTGGTATCTCCAATATCACTGCAACCTCCCAGGATAGGGACCTTAAGGTGGCCAATTTAAGAACCAATTCTGAGCTCTGGCCACAAAAGCCCAGTTGGAGGCAATATAAAATTACTAGCCAGAAAGGGGTGAGTACAGAATGAAAGATAAATTCCTACTTAGAGTCTGCAATCCAGAATTTTACTATATGAGAAATTAAATGTTAAGAAGGAACTAACAAATTTATTTAGAAGATTAATTCCATTTAAGGAAAATAAAAATAAGAGTCATATCCAAAACTGACTTTAACACAAATTATATTTAGAGTCTTCAAAGAGATAAAGAGGAGAATTAGCTTCCAGAAAAATCAATAAGAAATTATGCTACTAAACTGGTAGAAATAAAACAAAAATTAGTAACCTGGATCATTAAGGAAAAAATTTCTAGTAATTAGGGATTTCTAGAAATGGAAAAAAAAAATCTATATACATGTAAAAAAAACCCTCAGCTTAACGAAGCAGATAAATCCTAGACTAGACAGAATCAACAGAAAAGAAAATTAGTGAATTAGACAATATTTCACCCAGGTACAATGCAGAAAGATTCAGAAACTTTAAACCTTTAAAAAGCAATTAATCTCATACCTTGCTGGCAAGAATGTAAAATGGTACAACCATTTTGGAAAACTTTCAGCAGTTTCTTATAAAGTTAAACACACACACTTCCACGTGACCCAGCAATTCCACTCCTAGCTGTTTACCTAAGAGAAATGAAAACTTATGTTCATACAACTGTACAGTGCTCTTTCATTTGCTCCCTCTAGAGCACATACGCCCGGCTTACTACTGCAGTCTGAGCACCTGAAATAGTATAGTACCTGACAAAATATAGGGGCTCAATAAATACGGGGTAAATGAATGTACGAATATCTTCAAGGTGCTAGGGGAAAATAACTATCAATCTAAAATATTATATTCAGGAACATTACTTAAGGTTGCAGGAAATGAAGAGATTTTTCAGATGTACAGAGACCATCGTTTCTTTCCCACACATCTTTGCTAAGGAACTTCCTACAGAGAAGGGAACTAAACCCAGCTGCAGGAGAATATGGTTATGGGCTGTACTGTGCCCTCACCTCCCCACCAAATGCATATGCTGAAGTCCTAACCCCCAGGACCTCAGCATGTGACTGTATTTTAAAGAGGTAATTAAGTTAAAATGAGGTCAGGAGTGTGGGCCCTACTCCAGTGTGACTGGTGTCCTTACAAGAGGAGGAGGTTTGGACCCAGATATGTGCACACACAGAGGAAGACCCCAAGAGGACACAATGAGAAGGTGGCTGTCTGCAAGCCAAGGGGAGGGGCCTCAGAAGAAACCAACCCTGCTGACACCTTCACCTCAGACTTCAGACTTCCAGAACTGTGAGAAAATCAATCTACTGTTTAAGCCACTGACTCTGAGGAACTCTCTTGTGGAAGCCCTACGAAACCAATACAAGAGCAAAGCTGTAAAATATGTTGGTAAATAAACTACTTACTGTAAGAAATTTTAAACCATTTTTTTGTGTTAAAATGAGTGGAAAGATAAACAAGATCTGGCATGCTAGATTCAGTGGATTCTCAGCACATGTGAAGACCCTCATCACATTCAGAAGGAGGGCAAAGACGGGGAGAAACCTAAGACTTTCTTAGGACAGTTATCATTGAGTATGTGTATGTTAAACACTTAAAGGAAACCATTCCATCTACAGGTTCTCAGCGGTAGAAAAGAAAAAAAGAATAGAACAAACTTTTTCAAGGAAAGTTGAAAAAATGCTCTCAAACCCCTCCTCTCCCTTCTGTCTCTGCCTCCAATGACCTAGTTCAGATCCTCGCCCAGATCACTGTAACAGCTTCCTAACTGGCCTCTCTCACCAATCCATCCCAGATCAAGATCTACTCCAGTTTTCTAAAATCACATAAAGTCCAACTATGTCTAGACTTAAAAACCTCTATTTGTTCTCTATTGCAAAGGGAAACAACTCCACAGAACACCTGCCATGAGCTGATTCCTACCCACTTCTGTAGCCTCACCTGTCATCACTAGCACCGCCCACCTCCCAGCCCTCTATTTCAGATCCGCGGAGCCTACTGTCGTTTCTCCAATGTGGCACACTGTTCGTGCTTCCGCGCCTTTGCACGTATTCCCATTCCTGTCTGGAAAGCCCTGCCCGGTGTACCCACCTTGTATGGTCCACTCTTACTCTTAACACTCGTATCTTCCCACCACAAAACCTATAAAAGCCATCTGGACCCACCATCGCTTCCTTCCCTCCTTCTGCAGGCCCATCCCTCCTCAGGTGTTCTCCACCTTACACATCGCAAAGTTTTCTCAGAATCCTAACTCCCTCTTAATCACTGCCTCTCTCACCCTACATGTTCACTGTATCAGCAAACATGCTCTAATCTGTCTCGTCTTTAAAAAGGTCCAAACCTTCCATTAACCACACATCCCTGCAGCTATTGGCCCATGCGTATGTTCTCCTTAGCCAAACTTTTCATTTTGTCTACACTGGTTCATCCTCAACTCCCATTCACTTTTTTTTTAATACTTTATTTTTTTCTTCCAGTTTTATTGAGATATAATTAACATACAGCACTGTAAAAGTTTAAGGTTCCCAATCACTCAAACACGCTACCAACAGAAGGGGGAGAGGCAAGATAGGAGTAACAGCCTATCTTAAGACGTATGAACTACCATGTATAAAATGAATAAGCTACAAGGATATATTGTACCGCACAGGAAATACAGCCAATATTTGATAATAACTATAAGCAGAGTATACCCTTTAAAAATTGTGAATCACTATGTTGTACAATTGAGACTTACATAATACTGTACATCAACTATACCTCAATAAAAAACCCAACATACTACCAACTGGCTTCTGCCTCCAGCCCCTCAACTGTGTAGCCAGACCCCGCCTGAGGTCCAGACTAGGACATCCAAATACTTGACTAACATCTCCCTTACATAATCACATACATCTGAAAGTGAATTTATCCAGAACAAAACTCCTGACTTCCCTCCGAAACCTCTTCCTTTGGTTCACCTTTCCCTGCAATACGTGATCCCTCATCTCCCTGGCTGCTCAAGTCAAGCCCAGGAGTCATTCTTGAGTCCATCAATTCCATCCACCCATCCATTCTACCTACATAGTTCATCCATTTCTCTCCATTTTTGTTTGTTTGTTTTTTTTTATAGTTGTGGCGCACGGGCTTAGCTGCTCCATGGCATGTGGAATCTTCCCAGGGCAGGGCTCGAACCCGTGTCCCCTGCATTGGCAGGCGGACTCTTTACCACTGTGCCACCTAGGAAGTCCTCCATTTTTATTGTTAATCCTCTGGTCCAGGCCACCATTATCTACTGCACCAGTTTCCAAACTTGTTTATTTGTTTCTATCCTTGCTCTTCTCCATGCTACCCTCCTCAAAGCATCAAAAGTGATCTTAAGGTGTAAACAGCGACATCACATTCCTCTGCTTAAAATTCTTCAATGGATTGCACTCACACTTAAACAAAATAAAAGCTTATCAGGGCCAATGAGATGCCACGTGACTTAGACACGGCTTGTCTCACCAGTTTCATCTCATACCCCGCTTTCCTTATTCTGATCCTACTGGTCATCCCTCAAGTCCTAGAACGTGGTGAGTTTCTCAGATCTCAGGGGCATAGCACACCGTTCTGCCTAGAATGCTCTTCTCCCCCATTTTGTATAACTAAATGTTTTACACGCAGTATCTTAATTGATCTTAATGGCAACTGTATGAGATACATACGATTACTTCCCATCTTTTTTTCCATTCAAGTGTATTTATTGATCACTTATCACTTAACTTAGCATTGATAAAATAGGAAGTCATTGGAGAACTGCAGCTGGTAAACGAGAGCCTGTGGGGCTAATCCAACAGGGCTCTGTCCCCCCCCCTTTTTTTTTTTTGGATCTGTTTCAGAACAATAAAATTGAGCAGAGAATACAGAGGTTTCAAATACTCTTGGCCTTTCCCCAGTATCAATATCCAGCACCAGAGTGGTATATTTGTTACAACCCATGAACTATATTGATATACCTTTATTACGCAAAGTTTATAGTTTATATTAGGGTTCACTCTTGGTGTTGTACATTCCATGAGTTTTGACACACGTACGACTTGCATACACCATTGTAGTATCACATAGAATGGCTTCACGGCCCTAAAAATCCTCTGCTCTGCCCATTCATCTCATCCCTCTCTCCTCTCTAACCCCTGGCCACCACAGATCCTTTTACTGTCTCCACAGTTTTGCCTTTTCCAGAATGTCATATAGTTGGAATCATATAGTACAAGGGTGAGTCAAAAATTATCTGCACTCTGGCTGTAGAATTTACTTTAATTAACTTTTAGAAAAGACAAATACATCATTTTTCGACATAATCTCCTTGCTTTTCAATATACCTTGTCCATCTGTCAACAAGCTTTCATATTCGTATTTCGTAAAAAACTGCTGCAAGCCACAAATGCACTGCTGTTTTCACTTCTTCCTCGTAAGGCTGCTTTCAGGGGACCAACAGGTGAAAGTCCAATGGAGCAAGATCAGGACTATAGGGAGGATGCTTTAATACCTCAAAATGAAGCAATCCACGACAGGCTTAGGTTTCAAAAAGTTTGTGCGAGATGGGTACTGAAACAACTCACAGAAGACCATAAACAGAGCGTTTGGATACCTGCAAACAAAATTTGGACCAATACTCTAGGGAAGGCGAAAGTTTCTTAAAGAGAATCATTACTGGTGGAGAGACATGGATTCATCACTATGAGCCTAAGAGCAACCAGCAGAGTATGGAATGGAAATATCCTCAGTCGCTGACCAAGAAAAAGTTCAAAAGTCAACCATGAGCTGGAAAATGGATGCTTACAGTTTTCTGGGATTTTCAAGGACCAGTATTGGAACATTATCAGGGAAAATGTTCAACAATCAACAGTGCTCGTTACAGTGAGATGCTTATTGAAGAGCTGAAGCCTAAACTTCAGATAAAATGCAGAGGACTGCTATCCAAGGGCGCTGTGATCTCGCGTGACAATGCACGTCCACACACTTCTGCCCACACTGTTCACACTCTGCAAAAACTTCATTTTGAGTAAGCACATTAGTCTAGTATCTTCTCTCTGGGTTGTAATCCTCCTTTAGAATTTTGCTCTCAAAAGCATTTCTTTGTTGAATGAAGGAGGAAAGATGGAGAGAAGGAAAGAAGGAAGGGAGGGAGGGAGGGATACATATACACACAGAATATAATTTCAGGGGTCCTGCTGAGGTCAGTCTAGAGAACGAAGGATGACTGGCTTAAATGTAAGTGTTTAAAAGGATATAAATGTGGCCTGGCTGAGACTCTACAGTCAATAGGTGAAAATTATTATTGATTACTAGCCAAGTGCTGTATGCATTACTCCTGTTTCTTTTTGTTTCAATCATGTTGCATATTAACTTCTCTTCTTGGTCTGCCCAGATCAAAAAGAAAAATTTATTTTAACAGTGATGATTCATGTAGTACCTGAAAGAGACTGGAGTATTAAGATAACTGCCTAGTGTGTGCTACAAAATGCAATTTTTGTTGGGCAGATTTAAAATATAAATCTAGAGACAAGTCAGAAGAGTACATCAAAAGAGAATTGCTATATAGCAGTTTGATTTTTGTTTTTGTCCAGAGAAGCAAAAAGAAATCGTGAAAGCTTGGGGCTCAGTGTGATGGTCTACAAAAAATCATGATGCACCACAGGGTGGAAAACTAATGAACCGAAGGATAAGCTTCAAAGCAAAACAATTATGTAATCAAGGAGTTTATCTTGCTTGCTTCACACATTCCACAGAACTCCACCATAGGTGGTACATAAAATATGGTTTAAAATGATTGAGTTTCATTCTTTTTTTATGCTTATATTTTACCCATTTCCTTGTTCAACATTTCTTCTGCATTCTTATTCCTTCCACGTTAAATTTTGCTCACTAGAACTCTGCTTAGTGCTTTCACTGAGAGCCTATGTAGGAGTAGTAAACCCTCAGTCTATGTTATAAATTCAATTTCTATCCTTTTCCTTTTGAGTTTAATCTGTTTACATTTATTGTTACTTCAGATAAATTTGGATATGTCATCTTATTTTGTTCTTTCTATTTATCCTGATTTTCTTTTGCTTCCTTCTTCTTTCTTACCTTCTAATAATTTAACTGTTTCTTTAGACTCCTTTATCTCTCTCTATTGGATTGGAAGTATATGGGTATTTTTGGTTTTTTTTTTCTCTTTATCCTTTTAGGGTTTGCCCTTTACATTCTGAGACATTCTTACTTGGCTTAGAGTGTAAAGTTAATTTCTCTGCCCTGTGGCTGAACAACAGCAGGATCTTAGACAGTATCAATCACAATTAAGAAGGAATTATTTTGACCTTATTTTTTTAGAACCCCCCCCCCCAAACTGGCATGTTGTTTTATACAGTGATTGTTTTTTATACAGCAATTGTTTCTTACATTCATCTGTAAGTTTTCCAACTATTTTGCTCTCCATTTCTTCTTATATCCTGTTTGCTTATGTGTTCAATTTCATGTTTCCTGAGAACTTTCAGTAAGAATCTTTCAATCTCTCAAACTTAATGCTGTTGAAAATGACAGTTTACTGAATATGAAATTCCAGGTTGTTACTTCCGCTCAGAACTTTGAAGATATTCCTTCGCCTTCCAGCCTCTATTAACACATCTTGTGTAAATGTAAGACTTTCTGTAAGATTTTGTTCCATCTTTCTGCTTCTGGGGTTCCACATTTCCCCAAAGTGTGTCAGGTACAGCTCTAATTTCACTTTCCTGCTTGGGACTCATTTTATTTCATTTAAAGATTCACTCTGAGAAGGGTCCTCATGGGGAGAGGAGTGGCCCGAGGTGGAGCGTCTGAATCCAAGTGTGGCTGGAGGGCATCCACCCAGAGGGGCAACTGGCATGGGGGTGTCGGAGCCCAAGCATGGTGAGGAGGGTGTCCACATAGTGGAAGGGGCATTAGTGTGGGGTAGCAGAGCCCGAATGGGGGTGAAGAGGGCATCCCCATGGAAGGTAGGCTCAGAACAAGGTGTTGGAGCCCAAACTGGGTGAAGAAGGCATCTGTGCAGGGAAACGACGGACGTCAGAGATGAGAGGCTGTCACACACCAGAAAGCTAAGCAAATAAGCAAATATATCAAGAAAAATGGAAGTCAGGTTTATTCTGTCAAAGAAGGGAGCTACACTATAGAAAGGGAGAAAACCGGAACACACTCTGTAGTACTGGAATGAAACTGCAAGTATTGGTATGAATTCATGGTTTCTAATATATAAAAATATAAATAAAACCAACAAAATGTTGAACTTCAAAGAATATTGAATGTAGATGTGTATATAAATGTAAAAGATTTAAATTTTATGTATTTATATTTTCCTATAAAAATATATAAAACATTTTCTTGAAGGGGACTGTGAACATTAACATTCCCAATAATGAGCACATCTGGCATCCAGGTCTTGACTTCTAAATACCATTCTTACCCAAAAGGAGCCAGAGCTCCCTGGAGAAATGGCTAATTCCAGGGCTGGGGCATGGAAAGGACAAGATGGGCTGGGAAAGCAAAGAAGTGCCCAATGAATGACGGGAGACATCGCAAAAGGACGCACCAGTCAGCTTGAAGGGAGTCTCAGTGATCAAACCTGGAACGATTTGGGCATTAACACAAATAATAACAGTAACAGATGACAATTCATTAAAAAACCGGGAAACCACGAGCCCGCTCTGACATAATTAAGTAAATAAATGAATTTAAAGTCTGATAAAGAACAAGATGTTTATGTGTATAAAAACAGATGATTGAACTTGGCGTACCCCCCAAAAACAAACAAACAAACAAAAGAACAAGATGTTTACATAGTTTTAATATGCTTCCACACAAAAGCATGAATACCAAAGGAAAAGCAGTAACTGCAAGGGGAAGAAGTCTGGCAGACACCACCTCAATCAAGCCATCAAAGTGCATCTCCTCAGTCACGGGGCAAACTGACATCATGCAGTGACAAAGAATACGTGCAACACCTCTGTGATATTCTCAACAAAGGTGTATAATCTGAATCAAACCCCAAGGAAACACCAGACAGACGCAAATAGAGACATTCTACAAAATAACTGTAACCTTCAAAAGAGTCAACGTTGTTGAAAGTCAAGGAAAGAAGGTGATACTGTCCCAGGTTGGAGATAAGACAACTAGATACAACTGTGATTCTGAAGTTTTTGCAATACAGAACATTACTGGGGTCTAAGAATTAGATAGTGGTAATGTAAGTTTTCTGATTTTGATGGTCATTTATGGTTAAGTTGAAGAATGTTCTTGCCCTTGAGAGGGAATGACATTGTGCCAACAACTTATCCTCCAACTGTCCAGAAACAAAGCGTTCATACAACTTTTCTATAAGTTTGCAATTGTTTCAAAATAAAACAGTGCTGAAAACAACAGGTTTAGGTTTAGGGGCTTCCTTGGTGGCGCAGTGGTTAAGAATCCGCCTGCCAATCCAGGGGACGTGGGTTCGAGCCCTGGTCCGGGAAGATCCCACATGCCGCGGAGCAACTAAGCCCGTGCACCACAACTACTGAGCCTGCGCTCTAGAGTGTGTGAGCCACAACTACTGAGCCCATGCACTGCAACTACTGAAGCCCGCACTCTGCAGCAGGGGAGGCCACCGCAATGAGAAGCCTGCGCACCACAGCGGATAGTAGCCTCCGCTCGCCGCAGCTAGAGAAAGCCCGTGTGCAGCAGTGACGACCCAATGCAGCCAAAAAATAAATAATAAATCTTAAAAAAAAAAAAAATACGTTTAGACAAACACAAAGATTACCATTTATAGAGAGAAGTGACCTCTTAACAAGGTGTCAAACATTTAAAAAAATGTTTTTTGCGTGCCAGTAGGAAACTATGGCTACTGAGGGAATTGAAATTTTTTTGAGGGGGCTTGTCTTTTTTTTTTAATTAATTTATTTTATTGGCCGTGTTGGGTCTTCATTGCTGCAGACGGGCTTTCTCTAGTTGTGGCGAGCGGGCCTACTCTTTGTTGTGGTGCGCAGGCTCCTCATTGTGGTGGCCTCTCTTGTTGTGGAGCACGGGCTCTAGGCACATGGGCTTCAGTAGTTGCGGCACATGAGCTCAGTAGTTGTGGCTCATGGGCTTAGTTGCTCTGCGGCATGTGGGATCTTCCTGGAGCAGGGATTGAACCCATGTTCCCTGCATTGGCAGGCAGATTCTCAACTACTGCGTCACCTAAGAAGTCCTGAAAATTTTTTTTAATTAAAAGATTAAAAAAAAAAAAAAACAACAAGCACAGAAACTCATGTACCCTTTACAAGTTCTTATTTAGGAACTCTTAAGACTCTTGGCATTCTTCTGACATATGTCAGTAAAGCTTAAGGAGAAACTATCCTATTTATCCTTTGACAACCCTTGCTTAGAAAGATTATTAAAAGACCATTCTGAAAACCTTACATAAATCCACCACACATGCAGAATTTAATTATTTCAAGACTGACTCACCGAAACTCAGCTCCTCCTTTCAATTTAC
The DNA here is from genome assembly GCF_030028045.1 of Hippopotamus amphibius kiboko. Taxonomy (NCBI): domain Eukaryota; kingdom Metazoa; phylum Chordata; class Mammalia; order Artiodactyla; family Hippopotamidae; genus Hippopotamus; species Hippopotamus amphibius. Next base: position 84,952,427 of record NC_080198.1, read on the forward strand.
ATCCCACCTATGAGAAGTCTATCAGTCACTGTACTAATCCAGTCACATTCCCAGGACAGCTTCAGTTATTTATAAAATAAACTGGCTTATACTGTTAAATTTGAACAATACTGCTTCTCTTGGATGTTAACAAATGATCAATTATTTCAGTATTAAAGTCTAGTAGAGAGTATATCACAACAACCCCACTACATGCCATTTCACTAAAAATACGTCAGGGAGTGTGACTGGAGGAAAAATCAGTTTAAAAAAAAATTCACTGCTTTCATTCCTTTGAAGTATCAATAGCAGCTTCTTGTGCTCCAGTCTTTCAGTTAAAAAATAAAAGTTCACTGTTTTCATCCCTTTAAGATAGCAATAGCAGCTTTTTGTGCTCTAACCTTATATTCTAGATGCATTAAGAAAATGCAAGTACCAAGAAGTAGAAAATATGGCTTAAAAAGAAGTCTAGTGGGCTTCCTAGGTGGCGCAGTGGTTAAGAATCCGCCTGCTAATGCAGAGGTCATGGGTTCGATCCCAGCTCCAGGAAGATCCCACATGCCGCGGAGCAACTAAGCCCGTGTGCCAAAAAAAAAAAAAAAAAAGAAGTCTAGCTCATTGGAAAAGGAAAAAGATGCAGCAGCCTGACTTCAAATAGAAAACAACTTTCTGACGTGGGGTGAAGAAGAGCTACTGATGTACAATGGACAACAGCAGGAACTAGCCTAATTTGCATAATGAATATAAATCAGAAGAGCAGTTTATATTTAAACTTCTTAGCTGAAAGGCAACAGTGATACATTGATACAGAAAAATAAAATCAGAGCACTTCCAAATATAAGCCTTTTTAGGAGGACTTTAATTACTCTGCTATAAAAGCACGCCATGTGACATTAGTCTCAGTATGAGGCTTTCAACAATAATGTGCTACAATTTGCCCTTTCCACATCCACAAGTGTAAACTCCATTATTATTGCTTTTTTAGCGATGACTCAGTTGTATCCCATATATATCATTAGATTGTGTAATTTACTTTAAAAAGATTTAAGATGATAGCTGGAAACTGGATAAGAAAAAGCAACAGACTCGGCTCCTGACATTTGGCTGTTCAAAACTATCAAATGGTGAGTTATTATCACCTTTAAAGATATTCAAAATAATGTGGCTCAAGGTCTAAAAACGACTGCAAAAATGCAGTCATAATATTTTACCAACTCGATGTAATTATTCTCTATTTTTCCCAAACTAAAAATATTTATTTAGATACATATGATCTAATATGCATATACTTAGACATACATGTATATATTTATGTATATTTATATCTTATATGTGTAATATGTATATATTTATATACATATTACAATGAATACATATACACACATATTTGTTTATAGTCACAACTTTATATATTGCAAAAGTACTTGAAGATCTATGACAAAAGTGGTAGTTTCATACTGGGAAACGAATGGGCGCTATATAAAGGGAACATATCAGGATTTCTTTAGCAAGTACAGAGTTCCAGGCTATGACACACTCTGCTGTGGGGGAACGTGGAAGTGACTGCTCCCCTGAGTGACAGAAGCTATGCAGCAGATCTCTTTTCACCGGAGATCTGGATGTACAGGAAACTGATAAATGAACCTGCAGTATATAATGCCTGAAAATACAAAGCCTTCCAGTCAACAGTTAATTCAACAAATATTTCCTGAGCATCTGCTATGTGCTGAGTGACCAGACTCTTTCAAAACTTCTGCACCAATCCAGCCATCCTTCCCTGCCTTCTTAGTGTTACCAGAATGAAGTCTTTCTGTGTTCCCCCTTAGGCTAACACATTTCCCCTGAGCTCAGGATTCCATCCCTCCTGCTACACTAGAGACCTCACTTTTCTGAATATTTTCCCAATTAGATCTTTCTCATCAGCAGGTAAGCCTGCTCAAGCCTCTCCGATCTTCTATCTTCCCTCCATCTCCACCCCCCTTTTCCCTTCTTGGCTAAGCGACTCGAAAGGGCGGGTCACATTTGCTGTCTTACTTCTTTTAGCTTTCACTCATTCTTTACCTACTGCAACCTGGCTTTTGTCTCATCATTTCACTGAAATTACTCTCAGAAGGCTACCGCTCTCCTTGTCTCTGAAACAAATGAAAACTCCTTAGTCACTGACGGCGCAGACGCAATCATCGCTCCTGATCACTCTTCTTGAAATATTCTCTTCTTTGGCTTCCGTGATACCATGTTCCCTTGGATCTCTGGTCACATGTTCTCAGTCAGCATCCTTTAGAGAGTCCTCATCTTGTCATCCTTTAAATGTTGGTGTTTCCCAGAGTTCCACTATATGCTACCCTCTCTGACCTCACTATGAATTCTCTTTGGGGGATCTCCACCTAGTCACTACGTTATTTTCCTGACGACTCAAAATTGTATGTAACCCCAATTCAGAGCCTCTCTATGTGCATCTAATTTGTATACATGATGAAATCTTTTAGTATATCTATCTAGCTTATACAATCTCCCATTTTCTAAAAACTGCCTCTAATTCTATCTAGAGCGTAGCAATGATAAGACCCCTAAAACCAGGGCTGTATTATGTGACCCCCAGTCCCTTCACCACAACTGAATGGACTTCTGCTCCAAGTTGGGCTGATCAGATTCCCAAGCCAGGAAGCTGACTGAGGCTAAATCTGTGTTCAAACTAGAATTCTCAAACACTGCTGGTTGACTGTGTAAACTCTGAAAACTGGCAGTATCTCCAAATACATACATACCTAATGGCCCAGCAATTCCACTCCTAGATATAAACCAAGAGAAATAATCACATATGTGCTCAAAACACAAACATAAGACCATTCACAGAAGCACTCTCTGTAATAAGCAAACACTGGAAACTGCAGAAACCATCATCAGTACAATCAGTAAGTGGAGGTATATTCCCCAGGTGGAATATTGCAGCAATGCAACAACATGATGAATCTCACAAATGTACCAAGCAAAACAGTACAAAAGAGTATATGCTCTAAGATTCCATTTATATAAATTTCAAAAACAGGCAAAATAATCCATGGTGTTAGAAGGCAGGATGGTGGTTATACTTCATGGTTTAGGCAGTGACTAAAAGGGAGCTTAAGGGGGCTCCTAGGGAGCTGGTAATAGTCTGTTTCTTGATCTGTTTTTTTTTAAATTAATTAACTAATTTATTGGCTGGGTTGGGTCTTCATTGCTGCATGCGGGCTTTCTCTAGTTACAGAGAGAGGAGGCTACTCTTCATTGCAGTGCGCTGGCTTCTCACTGTGGTGGCTTCTCTTGCTGCAGAGCATGTGGGCTTCAGTAGTTGTGGCACGTGGGCTCAATAGCTGTGGCTCGCAGGCTCTAGAGCACAGGCTCAGTAGTTGTGGCGCACGGGCTTAGTTGCTCCACGGCATGTGGGATCTTCTCGGACCAGGGCTCGAACCCGTGTCCCCTGCATTGGCAGGCAGATTTTTTTTTTTAAGAAGTTTTACTGAGATACAGTTGACATACAATAAACTGCATATATTTAGAGTGTACAGTTTGGTATTTTTTTTCTCATCAGTAATGTATATATGGCAATTCCAATCTCCCAATGGACTCCCCCCCAACTCTCCTCACTTTCCCCACTTGGTGTTGTCCATATGTTTGTTCTCTACATCTGTGTCTCTATTTCTTGGAAGGCGGATTCTTAACCACTGTGCCACCAGGTAAGCCCCATGATCTGGTTTTAACAGCATGGATATGTTCACTCTGTGAAAATGCACTTAACTTACGCACAATGTTCTTCCTATACATGTTATTCTTCAAGATTCTCAGCTAAGTCTGAACTGGACTCCTGAACTGGACTCCTGAACTGAGATTTAAATTCTCCTTTGTGATGATTCTTTACAATAACAGATTTAGTACAGGAATAGTGAGAATAAGTACACTAATGGAGAGAACAAAGTATATAATACAGCCCCAGAGAAAGAAATCATTTAAGAAGAAAAACTTTACATGGGAGGTGCCTTTCAGATAAGAACATTTACCATGTTTTTGCTCCTTATCTAAGCTAATTATTGTCCAGAATTATCTCAAAGGAAGAGAATCAAGATCTGAGAGGTCTGGCCAAATGGAGCTAATCAAGTCATTTTCCTGGCTTTGATGCCGGTTATCTGAGTTGATAGAAGGCTGAGGGCCATGGGGTAGCACAGCTGGCCAACTCCACTCAAGTCCTGCACACCAACACACAAAATACTTTCAATCTATTCTGCTACAGGCATATTTAATGACATGGTTTCCTTTTAAAATCCCTTGTAAAATATTATGTTCTATTCAAATAAATGCAATACAAAAGACTTCAACTGAAAGCCAGGATGATTTAAACTTTAACAGGTATTTCTTTGCTTCTGTCATTTCTAATGTTATGAATCTATAATTGTATGTTTCATTTTGGACTCCTTCCTACGATACAATGTATGTATTTCTATCTTATGGCTGCCTCTTACAGCTCTACTTTCTAACCTCACATCTTACAGCCTCCATCACAGTCTCACAGCCATTAGCTTGGAGTATCAGCCTTAGGGCCTGACACTCACTTGGCCACCACAACCTGACACCTATCAAGATGGTGCTGAAATAGAAATTGGCAATGACAGAACACTCCAAGGGGATAAAAAATAAAAACCAACTAAAAATATCATCACTACTCAGTCAGTCACCCCTGAAAATAACTATACAGCAGAACACATCTTATGGCAAAATGCTCTTTTAGGTCTACTGGCATCCAATAATTTATTTTAGAAAAGAAAGAAAACAAAAAGGAAACTGACACGAAGGTCTAATTAAATATAGAAAAGATGATCATTTTTTTAAGGTGGTTCAGTGAAACCATAACATGCAAACCAATGACAATTAATCCCAATACATAACATCAGAGTGGGTATGAGTCTAGGACCATAGTAGGGACAGGACCCTGTCTGTGCCCTCAAGAAGCCAGCCCTCTGGCTGTGAAGACAACATAACCTCAGAAGGAAAACAAAAGTGCGTGACTGGTGGCTAAGGAGCATGGGGCAGATTACACGTGCAACAGTCTTTGCAGAGGAGAAAAACATTCACTGCATATGCTGGGCCTAGAAGACAGGCAGATGTGTAAAGGAGGAAAGGTCTGGGGGAAGGTATCTGCGCGCACCATCAGCAGAGGCAAGAGATGGGAAGCGTCACTCACACAGTGAGGGGACGGGGAACGGAGAACTGATGGGTTTGATGCGGCAAAAGATGAAATAACGTATTTAATAAAATAGAACTGGGTTTAATTTTGATCTATTATAGGTCAAAACCAGCATTTTTTTAACAACAGAAATTCACTAGTTCAGTACGTAGAAGCTCGTTAGATTTCTTACATTTTGAATTTAGCAAGATGCAGTGAAAGTTGATTCAAATGCAATATAAGGTTAAAAGGCTTGTAAAGGAAAGAACGGTTTAAAAAAATTCTCTCAGAAACTATGTAATCTATTAAGGAGACAGAGGGTGATGAAGCAAGAAAGTAATGTAGAGGCATCAACTCACTAAGGCTTTTATCCTGTGGTTCTCTCACTGATTCACTCTAGCTATGTTCTCTTGGGCAAATCCCAAAACTTCTTCAAGACCTGTTCAAGGGTGTAGTTAATAAGTTAAACTAGGCAAGTGGTTTCAAGTTTTTTTTTAATGTGAAACCCTTGAACGTCCAAACCTATTCCCACCCAGGAGGAATATATAAAATAGACACATGAGAAACTGCTCCGTGACAGTGACCAGCCCGAGTGACCTAACCATCCTGTAACTCTCCCTACCCATCCCACCACTTTGCCACCCTGTAATACGTAGCCCCAGAGATATTTTCCAAACCCGAAGGTCCCTCTGGAACATAAATCATAAGTCTCCAGACGACACATTTCCAAAGGCCTTTCTAGTTTAAGATGCGGGGGGGGAGGTGTTCCTCTTATCAAATGCAATTACAACTAGTAGTTAGTTGGTAGAGAGAAAATATGCAAAATAATACAAACATACCTTAAACATATTAATTTCAACCCAAACCAAATGTTCAATCGTTTGCCAATATTTTGTTGTAAGGTTAAAGTCTTTCTTTGAAAGGGAATCCATTGATTGCTGTAAACCATATCCGTAAGGTACCATCTGACACCTCCAGTTTCTGTTTCTTTCGAGAAAGCCCTTTAAGACCCCTCAGAAGCAATTTGAGTTTAGAGTTTTTCTAGATTTTCATGATTTTTGTTCCTAGGCTTTCACTGTTGGCTTGCCCACATCTAATTCAACAACAGATTTCAGTAACTCACATTCATCAAACTGTCCAGTCTTTCACTTAATTTCCATAAAGATAAGCCTTATAGTCATATTTCTTTGGTTTAAATTATAAAACTACAATAACAAATACAACTAATACAAACATGCTTGGGAACCAACAGCTAATTCTTGGTAAGTCTGCAATTCAATTGACAGGAACAGTCTTAAGAATTCAGCATGCCTGTATCTTTTACAGAAGGAAGGAAGAAGTGTAAGTGGGATTTGGTTGTGAGGAATTTGATTAAATGGGTAACACAGAGCATTTTTACTGTGCATAATTCTCTCTAAATTAAGCATTTTAGAAGCTGCTGTTTATATGTAATTGTGTATTAATTACACACTTCATTAATTGAATTTCTAAACAAGAAGCTGGGTTTGCAAGATTCTCTATTTGTCAACGCTATTAACTTAGCCTCACTGAATACACTTAAAAACAACTACATGAAAAGTCTTGTCGTAGCCAGCTTCCAAAATGGTCCTCAATAATCCACACATCCTAGCATTCACACCCTGGTGTAATGCCCTCCTGCACTGAATTAGGGCTGACCTGTGTGGCCAGCGTAATACCACAGAAGAGACAGTGGGTGAATTCTGAGGCTATGTCATTAAAGGCATTGTAGCTTCTGCTTGGTCTCTTGGATCACTCTCTCTGGGAGAAGACAGCAGCATGCTACGCGAAGATTCAAGACACCCAGTGGAGAGGCCAACGTGAAAAGGAACTGAGGCCTCCAGCCAACAGCCAGCCATGTGAGCTTTCAGGAGGAGATACTGAGCCAGAACCACCCAGCCAAGCTGCTCCTCAATTCCTGCCACACAGAAAACAGGAAAGTTAATGAATTATTTTTGTTGTTTTAAGCTACTTAGTTTTGGGGTGAACTGTTATGCAAGTCTATGATAAATCTAAAATTCTCACTGTTTTAGGTTAAACTTCTCTAGCTTAGAAAAGTGAGAACCTATTCACACTCCAAACTTAAGGGTCAGCAAACTATGGTCCATGAGCCTTTTTTTTTTATTTTATTTTTTTAAATTTTAGAGGTTGTTTTAAAAAAAAAAAAAATGAAAAAGAATGTACAACACCACATGTGGCCCACAAAGTCTGAAATATTTACTATCTGGCCTTTTACCCAAAAAGAGTGCTGACCTCTGCTCTAAACTCCAATAATGGAGGGAGGTTGGAGGGAGGTACTGTTTCAAGTTCATCCTCGACATTCTAGAGGGCTTTAATAATAGTCACCTAGGCTGAGGAAGAATGGAGGACTCAGGAGGGAAGCTTCTCTCCCCAAGGCTGCGCTTCAGACACCTTCAAAGAGGCTGTGGCTATTGGCTACATGAGAAACATGCAGCTGCTGGTGACACAGAAACTTCCAGGAGAGCACCAGCCAGAGCTGGGCTACGCAAGGGGCCTGCCATTTGTCAAGACCAGCTCTCTCAGTGGGAAGAACACAGCCTTGGAAACAGCTGGAGCTGCTGAAGAAACAGCTGGCAGGTGGGGAGAGAAAGGCTCTAGGGTGTTGCTTAAATTGGCCTAAGAGGACCCCTAAGCTCTTACACTGAAGAACGGAGATTCAGACCTGGGAAGGGAAGTACAGCTGACCCTTGGACAACACATATGGGGGGTTAAGGGACCCCTCTGCACAGAAGAAAATCCACACATAACTTATAGTCAGCCCTCCACATCATTCTCAGGTCCTCCGCACCTGTGGAGTCTACCAACTGCAGATCATATAATACTGTAGTATTGACTACTGAAAAGCATCCACATATAACTGGACCCACACAGTTCAAACCCGTTGTTCAAGGGTCTACCTGTACTTCCTGCTACCCTCACCTTGTGTTGGGCTGCACCCCGCAGATCTACAAGACTTGCACTTGCTCAGCTTTAAGACCAAAAAAAAAGAGCCCAGAGTCAGAGACGTCAACGGTTTAATGGATGGTGGCGCTTCATGTCTGGAGCAAGGTCCTAGAGCGACACCCCACCGTGCGTAGCCTATGGCAGGCAGGACATGGCAGCAGTCCTCACTCCCAAGGGAAGGGGAGATTGCCAGTTATAGGGGGAATCGGCGTCGGGTTGGCTCAATGGTTACCAGGGAAACCAGCAGAGGGGCACACCCCTCACCACCCCTTCGATAATAAAGATTGCCCGCTGGAGCCTAGGGCAAGTATGTAGGAAGGTCAGCCATGTGAGTAGGGGGTAAGTGAGGCAGGCACTGGTCAAGCAGAGGGAGCGAGAGAGCAGCCATCTGGAGTGGCCTGACCACACATTTTGCAGCGTCTCTCCAGTCCCTCCACTGACAGAGCCTAACACCGCGCCAGCTGGCACAAGGGGAAGGTTTACAGGGTCCAATTCCAGTATCACAAAGCAAAGAAGGGGAGATTTGAAGCTGAGGGATAATAAGTTGATAACTGACACCATACTCCCTCTTTTTTCTGATCCACTTTGTCTTGCCCTTTTTTTTTTTAAAGGAAAAACATGTAAGCATGTGTGGTGAGAGTCAATATTTATCACTGTATTTAGTAAACAAGCAACAGGCACTCAACTTCATTCTATCATGTAACTTATTTTCACCGTTAAGAAGACCTCTCATGAATTGAAGGAGTTTCACATTCCTATCTAGTTATCCAATGTTGGGGGCAAAAAAAAAAAAGTGTGATAGCTTGAAAAACAGATTACTAAGTCCCAAAGCATAAGAGATTGGGTAATACTCAAACTAGACATGTGTTCCCTATCATCAAAAGCTACAAGTCAACTGCCTGTGTGTGGCATGGTGGTAGATACTACACCAAACAGAACTATAGAGACTGGATGTGTACTCAGTTGTTTCCTGAGCAGAAATTACTTATACAACTTGCTTCCTCTGAAAGAATATTCTCTATAGCAAATTACCCTAGCTTGGTCACATCTGTGATGCTGCTAAGCTCACCCAGAGATTGAATATTTAGTCAGGAAAGATGAAGATGAGAACAAACTATTACATAAAGAATTAAAAGGAATACTAAACGTTCTGAAATCTGTGAAATGGCAAAGCTCAGGAACTCTTCAAATAACAAGTCAGCTCATATAACAGGAGAGTCCAGGGAAGGCCGTTCATATAATTCAGGGGAAAAAGAGGATAACTTTTGCAGCTAAAAATACCCATTTAGAAGAAAACTCTTAGAGGATTCTTTTTAGCCAATAAAAGAAAAAAAGAAGCCATATTTCTCAAATCAAATTCCTAGTAAACTGAAACCATGCACCTCAGATTGGGACTTGAACCCAGCCAAAACCCAAGATCTTCCAACTGAGATCACACAGCTGGTTTCAGGACTTAATGAAGTGCAGGTTCTTGATGTCTCATCACAGAAAGAATTCAGTGAGAGACAAAGTGATAGGTAAGAAGTTTATTTAGAGATTTATTTAGAGAGAAACACATTCTGCAGACAGAGTGTGGGCCACCTCAGAAGGTGAGAAAGGCACCAGGGTATGGGGGTTGTCAGTGTTTGTCAGGGTGGGGAATTTCACAGGCTAATGAGTGGGCAGAGCATTCCAGTACTTGGCCACGCCCACTGTGTGATCCTCACGGTCAGCCTTGGAAATGTCATGGCGCCTGGAAGTTGACTTGTCTGCCATCTTGGACCCATTTGGTTCTAATCAGTTTATGTTATGTCCTCAGGATATGTCATTCTCTCAAAGGTTGTGCCCTGCCCCCTTTCCTCCTATTTCAAAACCATCTAGCTTGGAGAAATGCTCTAGCTTCAGCTCTTAGAAGTTCTCAAGAGGATGGACTGAATTTTAACTTAGGGAGATCAAGAAGGAAATTAGATCTAGGTTTCTCTGAGATCCTACCAACCGGGACCCACAAAGAACTCTTCTCCAGCAACAAGTCCCAAACTGCTGCTCCAAGGAGTCACACCTTGTTGCTCACAGTTTCCTCTGCCTTAAATGACCTCCTCCTCAACTCTATCCTTAAAATTCTAGCCAAGAAGCCAAACAAGAGTGCAAAGGTTGGAGCCAGACTGAATTCGAGTCCTGGTTCTATCTGCAGGACCCAGGGTTCCTCACTTTCCTCTTCCTCAAGAAAATTCCAATTTAGCAGAAGGACAGAAATTATTTTCTCTCCCACATAAGCCCCTGCTGACTCTTCGCATCTCAGTAAATGCTATCCCCATCCACTCAGCTGCTCAAAATCCAGGAGTCCTTCTTCATTGCCCTTTCTTTTCACACATACCATCCCTCAGCAAGTGCTATCCGCTCTACTTCCAAGACAAACTCCAAACTGATCAAGTTCTTCCTATTTTCCCTGTTGCCAACCTTCTCCAAGCCACCAGCACCTCTCCATGGCTCCCCTAAGTACCTCTTAACTGGTTTCCTGGCTTCTACTCTTGCCCTCTTCAATCTGTTCTCCATAGAAGAGCCAAAAATCTTCTAAAAGCATAAATTAAATCTTGTTACTGCCTTGCTAAGAGCTCAGTAGCCCACCCATTGCACTTAGAATAAAAAAATCTGAATTCCTCCCTGGTCTGGCCTCTGTCTACCTCTCTGACCTCCTCTATCTCTCCTCCCTTCGCTCTCTCCTCTCTGGGCACAGCAGCCTCCTCTCTGTTCCTGATATTCATCAATTTCGTTCTTGCTCCGAGACTCGGCACCTGCTGCTTCCTCTGCCTGGAACACCCTTCCATCCTGTCTGTGCACCACTGACCCCTATCATTCAGCTCTCACTCAAATGCTGCCTCCTCAAGTGGACTTCCCACCACCCTGCCCAATGCTGCTCCCACTGCAGGACTCCTCGTCCCTCACCTCCCCGTTTTAACTTCTTCCTAATTCTTATCTCAACCTGCAATTAAATCAGTTATGTGTCCACTTTTCATTGATCTCTCCCCACAAAAACTTCAAGAGAACAAGGATCTTGACTCTTATGTCCTCTTGTCAAGGAGCCATATTTTGGGGTCACGAATCCTAAACCCCATCAAAAGCTATTCACTTCCTAAATTACTTAATGATTCCATTTGAGGAGGCAAAGCCCAGACCCTTTACTTCCCCTAAATCATGCAGCACATCATCTTATATTCAAATAATTATTGAGGCGAATTTAACTCTTCCCCAATACGCTTAGGCTTTGTCAATTACACTAAACATTTCAATGAAAAATTAAACTTCTTTCATCATTCTTTCCAAAATGCTCCCAGATACATGCCAGTAAACACTGGTCATCTTCTACTGGTCACAGAAAAACTTAAAGGATTAAAAATCGTACTGATGAACTCAGTGACAAGAACAAGGACGCAGGTGCAGAGAATGGACTGGAGAACTCAAGGTTTGGGAGGGGGCGGGGGGTGAAGGGAAAGCTGAGATGAAGCGAGAGAGTAGCACAGACATATGTATACTACCAACTGTAAAATAGATAGCCAGTGGGAAGTTGTTGTATAACAAAGGGAGTTCAACTCGAGGATGGAAGATGCCTTAGAGGACTGGGACGGTGAGGGTGGGGGGGACTCGAGGGAAGGTGGGGGGGAGTCAAGAGAGGGAGGGAATACGGGGATATGTGTATAAAAACAGATGATTGAACTTGGTGTACCCCCCAAAAAATAATAAATAAATAAATAAAATTAAAAAAAAAAAGATTTACTTGGGGATAAACTTAGTAGCTTCTGAGGAAATTTTTTAAAATCTCAAAAAACTAAATGTAGAAATAATGAAAATAATGGTCAGAAGCTTAGAATTGAAAGCTGTGATGCATTTGGAGCTGTTAATTTTATTAGAAATTTTTTAAAAACCACAAAAAAACTAATCTCCCTAGCAAAAGTGCATAATGGAATCATTTATCCATTACTCTAACATGTAATATTAGCATTATTTTTCACATATTCATCTCCACGATTCTTCCTCTTCTCATCTCTACCCTTCAATGTTTAACAAATATCCACAAATAAAAAATCTATTGTGGGATGGAGAAAAAAAAAAAAAGGAGCCTGTTTTAACCATACTGTAATAAAACACAGCAAATACACCTCAGCTCATTCAGTTCAATCCTGCAAGTATGAATGTTATCCAGGCTTCCTTAAAATAGAATTCTTCTTAGAAACACAAACAATTAACAGCAAATTCCTAACCCTTCTGCCAGCTCCCATTTATCTTGAAACCCAGCTTTAACTTCCAAAAGCTGTAGACAACAGCATCCAGCCTTTTAAAATTTTAGCTGTTTCTCTGAAGCCCAAACCTAGCTTACAAAATGAAAACAAACTAGGCACAACGCTCAGACACCACCCTGAGAGCATAATTAAGTCTAAACAGCTGAACTGGTAGCTATGCGCTTGTTTGGTAAGTAACATAACGTCACTTATGTATTACAGCCATGATTTCTTAAAGACAATATTGGGCATTAAGATCAAAGTTCATATTACTTTAAAAAAACAGGTGACCATTTAATGATACTTAAGTATGGTGTAAGCATTTTCCCAGAGAAACTTGGTATCTGCTCTACCTTCTTATTTCAGGGGTTTCTCATCTCTGCTCCATATATGTTTATCCCAAACTACTTGAAAATGTTCATACATGGAGGAAAGACTGGATTTCTGAAACAGGCTGGACTGAAATGAATAACAGCTGGAGCACCAATCCTGATTCTGGGACAAAATCCATGACTCTGACAAGCCACCTAACCTCAATTTATTCATCTGAAAAAGATGGAAACGGGAGGAGGTGATTTCTACATTACGACCATCTTTGAAATTCTGTCCTTGTGAAAAGTCAAAACTAATCACAACTGTTAATATTACAAAGAGATGCAGAAAACACAAATGTCAATCAATAAAACCATTACTTGCTAAAAAAAGAGATGTAGGTTCTCACAAGGCAACTGGGACGGCAGATGGGGCGGGGCGGGGGGGATGAAAAACATGTTGGGTGCCTACTGGAGATCTAGCTTCAAAGTTACTCTGGTTTTGTCTCTGAAGTAAACTGCAGAAAAATCAGACTGCTGCTAACTGCCTGTTTCGGGCTGGTCAGAAATAAATCCTCGGTCATTTGTGTAATCAGGTGCAGGGACTGGCACGCAGTAAGTCTTGAAAAACATCTGTTAAATGAATACATTTATTCATTTAAATTTGGACAAACATATACGTGGTTTTGCTTCTTACCTCAAAAGCCTAAGTTTTACAAATTAAAATGAAAAAAAATTCAAAAACACTTCAAATGTTATATAGAGGAGACACAGTTGAGCAGCTGTCCTGTCTAGAGTGCTTTTCCAATGGCCAGACTCTTTGGCCTTTTTAGCTGACCAGGGCTGCAGACCTGAGCCGGGCCACCACCTTCTCTTGGGAATGTGAAAACCTGAATAAGCAGGAAGTGACCAAGGCTGTTGGAGCATCATATAGAGGTGCCCTGGAGAGACAGATGATTTCCTGATGCAGAGTTCACGGACTTGCTCTGGTTCCTGTCCCTTCAGAAGACAGGTAGCCGACAGGTATCCAGCTATTCCTTCGAGAAGCGACTAAAATGTTCTTTCAATAGATTTCTTATTGTTTAAGAAAGTCAGAGTTGGATTCTGTTGTTTTCACCAAGATTAACTGTAATTAATATAGGAAAGGTACAGGACAATACAAATATGCTATATTGCTTTAGCTGTAACATTACTGTTGAGAACGGAGCTACCATCTACTGAAAATCTATATACAGCACAGTTACATGATTTAATCCTCAAGTAAACCCCATGAGGTAGGTGTTCTTCTTCCTGTTTCCCTAATGGGACTCTAGGGTTAAGTAGCTTGCAGGGCCCAAATCACAGAGTCCAAGTTCACATGCAGGCTGGTCTGACTTCAAAGTCACCAGACCACATTGCCTTTAATGTTATCATTTTTATTTTCAAAACCTCCTGGCTTTCAAAGGGCTCTTCATAAATCTGAGTATTCAGAATTATAATTACTTATCCATGTGGCAACTGATATATCACTTATGTAACAGAGCCATGATTCTGAATATTAAATTTTTGAATGTTAAATTTACTAAATCTGTTCTTTAAAGCCTTTGTACTCTTCTTCAAAGTAGTTTCTTTTTAAAAGGAAAAAAAATTGTGATAAAAATTTTTTCTTGTAAATCTCTGCTAGAAAAACCTTCACAGTTTATATATTTTCTGTAAGAAATTTCTAGAAGGAATTTGGGATGGGTGAGAACTGCAAAATTAGGAAGGAAGTGAGGTAGAGAGAATCCAGTGCTGAGTACCAGTGCTGACAAGTTAGTATTGGTAGAGTCTCAGACATCTACGCTACATTTGGGGTGCTGCCTCAGAATGTAGGACACTGGCGAACAGGAACTCGAATCTAGGACACTCGTTTTTAATTGAAATAACAGAAAAGATTAAAACTCAATCCCTTCTGAGCTATAACACTGAGGACCAATGCATTCTGGAAGGACCATGAAGAAAATAACTAGGGCAGATAGCCTAAATGAAGATATTTCTGACTCTACCCCCTGGAAAAGTTGTATTCCATTCAGAAGGACGAGGTGCCTTATCTCACCCTGCATCCTCTTTCCCTTTGGCCCAAAACCATTTAGTGAGCACTTATCATATTTGCTATACACTGTACCAGATCCTGGAAATATACTGGTAAATAAGATACAATCCCTACACCTCGAGACAGGTGAGTAAACAAACAGTGGTAATGCTGTGTGATAAGGTCTAGGATGGGTTAGGGTGCTCTCAGTCCATCCACAGAGACACCTATATAATTTAATCTTGAAGTAATCAGAGCATATTTTAACAAAATTAGATACTTGGTTTTTTAAATGCCTCAGATGGTCCTCAATTTTACATCACACTGACATTTCTATTAAAAAGAAAACACCCTTGAAGTCACACAATTACTTTCCAAAATCCTAAAGATCCTTTAAGATCTTTCCTAGTAAGTTTTAACTTTTTAGTTGCCATCCATTCAAAACTCTTTGCCAATAAATAATTTGGTTACTTTACATATTTTATCCCAAATTTCAGAAACATTAGCTTTTATATTCTTTGTTCCATCTTTTTGTTTAAAATAAACAGACATGTATTATTCCATGTCACCACTGGGTGTGGGAAGGGAGAGGGAATGTGGAGAATGGATTCTTTAAGTTGCTCACAATAAGCACATACTCCTTTCGTAAGTGACAAACACACATATTTATTAATAATACCACAAAATCCACAGTTTTACGTTCACATTTTCTATGGATCGACTTCAGAGGTGCAAGTACACTAAAGTTGTTTCATCATGTTTTTTTTTTTTTTGAGATTAAAAACTATTTTTGTTGGGGAATACTGATTCATATCAGACTATTTCATTGTGATTTAATTATTGTTGGGTAATAACTCTGGTAGTGACATTATAATTTTGTAAGTTGGCATTAAGCAGAAACAAATATAAAGCTGCTGTATTTTATGTACTCTGTCCCTTACTTTATTATAGTATTTTCTATAAAATCTTGAGGGACAAAATTTGCTTCTATGTGCAGCTACTACAGTACACTGTGTTCCTTTCTCTCAGGGTATTATAATTCAATACTGCCAACTCAGATTCACATATTTTTTCTTCTAAGCATTTCAAAGTGTTAGACAGCCTTCACTCCATCTATGGTGCAACATTTCTGCGTGGTATATTAGAAATAACTAGGGTAATCACTACCTTCTCTCAAATGTGTAGGATAAAGATGGAGAAGGAGTACATAAACTCTGAGCCTTCAATTGTACAATTTATAACCAAAACCACTCTTCCTGGTCTCTTAATCTTTCCTCTTCAACCCATTCTTTCTTTCCAATCAATCTGGTCTATTAACAGTTATGGAAAATCAAAGAAAAAAATTCAACCAAACTGGTGAGGGTTACTACAGTTTACAGGTAGAAGATGTCGATGCTGTGGCCCCTTGAGCAAATTACCTAGTCCCTCTGCGCCTCAGTCTCATCACCTGTAAGTGGGGATCAAGCTGCCTCTTTACCACCTGGAGGTGCTTAACAGCACAGAGGAAGAGGTCTGTGAATTTATCAAGCATCATAAAGACAATGTGTTATTAATATAATAAATGCTCTTTACTTTTTTTTGCTTGTTTAAAAATATTTATTATATCAACATACAATTTGAAGTATGGTATTCTGTATATAGGAAAAGCATCCCATAGTAAAGTAAAATTTTGAAATCAACTCGAAAAAGATATCTAGCACAAACATGGCCAGAAATATTCTAATGAACATTGATGGCTATTACAACCAAATACCAGAAATAAGCTAAACGCACTATGCCGTGCACCCATACCAGGGCCTGATTTTTGGTTAATTGCTCTTTATTCTTAATCAACCCCCTATCTCTTTATATCAATAACAAAGAGAAAAAAACCACACAAATTATTGCCATCAAATCACTGGTGCATAGAATCGGTTATGATAAAAACTGAACATTAATGTATGCACGTGTGAGATTACAACAGCTGGCATTTGGGAGGCTCTCAACAAACATTCCTTTCTTTACCTCATATTCTTGTTATATCTAATAAGTTACTTGAAGTTGCTTCATAAGTAGCTATTTAGGGTACATGAACAATAAATTATAGCAGTGAACAGGACCAACTAAAATCCCTCTATGGTATAACCTTTGAATAATTAGGCTAGAAAAGGAAGATAATTGTGGTGCAATAACTTCTAATTAGTACTGTTCAGTGATGAACTGTTTCCTGCCCACAATGTGCAATAAAGAAAGAAATCAGTAAAATACAAGGGCGGGCCTCACCTCTGTTCTGTCACTGGGGCTGGTGAGCCAGAAGGAGTCGCTGTGGGGTTCTAGAATTGAAAGCGACCTCCGTGTTGGAGGTTATCAAGGCACCTGCCTGGCATCTGCAGGGCTTGTGCACAAAAAGTGGAGGAACAGAAGGCTTGGTAGGCAGTGTGCCTCTAACGCTGTTCTCAGGGACATCATGTCCACCCCAAAGGCCTCAGAAACTGATGAGAAAGGATAAAGTATTTAAAGGCAGACAGGAATGAGCATCCAAACTGGCACTCAACAGCCACGTTAATGGGTACATTAACTTCTCTAAATCTCCAGTGTGCTCATCTACACAACGGAGATCACAGTGCTACCTCTCAGAGGTCACATAAGCATTAAAGTTGAGCAGGTGTGTAAAGTACCTTAGCAGTCAGTGAGTGCAACAACATCGCTATTATTCTATTATTATGATTATTCCAATTTCTCAGGCAGAAGCAACATGACCCCAAAACACAATTATAGACTAACTCCACTGATAACCTAAAAGCTTTGTTAATTTCTAGAAAAACAGCAGAACACAGAAAGAGTCAACATTCAACAATGGAATAAGACCAACTGGGATGGCTGGCATATCAGACACCAGTTTGGGGAGGGTAGTAAGAGCATCCTCTAAGAAGCTTATAATGAAGTTGACAATTTTCTTTGCTGCATGTAAGTCATAAGCAAGAAAGAGCCTATGGAAAAAGACCGTTACCTTAAGTACATTTTAGACAATGTAACTATTTAAAGACTAATGATATTACTAGAAAATATCATGACCCTCAGTCAGGTCATGATATTTTATTTCTCTTACAGTTCCTACTTGACTTTGGCCCAGTGGTTCTGTATCTTTGCTAACCATAATTTGTAACTAAGCTGTTTCCTCACTTGCCGTTTGGTTAGGTAAAAATGCAATATATTAACTTAATAAGAAACATAGTAACCAAAAAAGTTAATTATTATATGAGTCTTATCTTGGGTTTCTCCGAAAGTAGAGCCTAAGACAAGGATGTGGGTGCAGTCATGTATTTTGGAGGTGATCCTATGGAACAAGAGTGAGAGATGGGAGGCATGAGACAGGGAGGGATGAAGAGGCAAATCTACGAGTATTTCCAAGGTCACTGTAGAGGCCACAGGAGATGTGCCAGTACCCACAAGAAGCATTTTGTTTATTTTTTTAAGAATTTTGTTGAGATATAATTGACATACAATAAACTGCATATATTTATAATGTATAATTTGATACATATATTTTTCTTATTAGTAATGTATATATGGCTGCCCCAATCTCCCAGTTCATCCCACCCCAACCTCCCCACATGAGAAGCATTTAAAATATCTCCCACGACTGTCAATCTGGAAGACAGGAGGCTGGAGCATTGACTCAGTCTGGTTGAGGGCTGCCTCCTGGAGGGAGGGGAAGGGACACTAACTCCACTGCCCTTCCAGGCGGCACTTGCAGAAAGACAGGGTGTACGTGAGTATTTCACTGCAGGTGAAATACCTGCAGTGGAAGGTGAGTCTGAACTTGCAAGACACCATCCATCACAGCCACAACTAAATCAGAGGTGGACAACGTGGATGAGGAGGAGGACAAGGGGAGTCCGCTAGACATAAAATACCAAGAAGCTACATGTGAAAACAAGACTTCCCAGGCTTTTCCAAGGAATAAAGGGAAGTTACTCTTATTTTGACCTTCCCCAAACAGTTTTGAGAGCATCGTTACCTAAAGTAGGTATAAGAGATAGATCAAGTAGGAAAATAAAAGCTTTGCATATTCCTTATTGTGGGCTTACATGTCTAATTAGATTTTATCTCCACAGGGGTTAACTGCAATATTATTTACAACAACAACAACAACAAAACCCAAAAAACAAAAAACTTGAAGCAACCCAACTATCCAATAATAATGGAAGGGTTAAATAAATTATGAATCTATAAAACACTATTATTATGCATCCATTAAAACTGTTTTCAAGAAAGTATTAACCAGGACATCCCTGGTTGCGCAGCGGTTAAGAATCTGCCTGTCAATGCAGGGGACACGGGTTCAAGTCCTGGGCAAGGAAGATCCCACATGCAGCGGAGCAACTAAGCCCGTGCACCATAACAACTGAGCCTGTGCTCTAGAGCCCTCGAGTCACAACTACTGAGCCCACGTGCTGCAACTACTGAAGTCCGCGAGACTAGAGCCCGTGCTCCACAACAAAAGATGCCACTGCACTGAGAAGCCGCAACGAAGAATAGCCCCTGCTCGCCACACCTAGCAAAAGCCTGCACACAGCAACGAAGACCCAACACAGCCAAAAATAAATAAATAAAATAATAAATTTTTTTTAAAAAAGTATTAACCACACGAGGAAAGATTCATGATAATGATATCTAAAAGAATCAGATCCAAAACTATATATGATGTTCATGCATTTATATAAAAGTATAAACAGGGGGTCTTCAAATTTTTCGTATTTCAAAACCAGCTCCTTCATAACTATACATTTTTCACTTCCTTTACACCAAATTTGGGCTCCAGTGCATCAGCTAACCAACTGTGGCTTGTTGCCCCCCTGCCACCCCAAGCACATGTGAAAAGCTGTGGGGAGCCTTTCTCAGCTGCCGTATTGACTGGCAGGTGCTACAAACATGATAGAGAAGCCCGGAGACGCTCAACATTCTGCAATAAACAAAAGAGAAGAAAAAACCTGCTTTGCCAAAGCACCAACAGTAAAAATCATGAGCTAAGGGATAAACACTTAGAATGAGCCTATGCCAGACAACAGCTCGGTTTTGCAAGCATCTGCGCCAGAAAGCTGGGGCAAATTTGGACTACAATTTGCATATATCACTATTATTTTATAAAACTGAGTGGAGACAGGTACCTCAAAATGCTAATACGAGTGTCACGAAGCAGAGAGACTACAACAACGTGGTGGAGACCAAGAAGGAAATCAAGAGAGGTGCAAAGAGTGGTGACTTTTTAATATGAAATTTCATATTTAGGCTTCTGCCAACTGAATATGCATATATTCAGTTGTAAAGCAAAAGAACGAAATTAAACCCCATGTTCCAAATATGGAAATCCATAATCACAAATTGTGTCCAGAAGATGAGGTATCATTTGCAATTTTATAACGTTCTTACTTTCTTGGAAGAGAACAAATCCACATAAAGTATATTATGCACTATTTGTACTTTTGACTTCAGTATATGTTTTTAAGAACATATATGCAAAACGACTGTATACAGAGAAAGGCTGTAAGGAAAATATCAAAATATTAGTATGGTTATTATTAGTGGTCAAATTATCAGAGGTTTTCATTTTCTTCTTTACTGAAATTTTAAATGAAAGACATAAGTCTGCAATGCCCTCAAGAAAATCCAAAAGTCAGCAAAACAGGCTAAGTTACACATGTTTAAGGTGAGTATCAGGTCCAAATGAAAGCAAAATAAAGCCAAGTATGCTTGGTGAAAGGAAGCACAACAAGATTCAGAGCTGGGCTACGTCCCCATAGCTGGCAGTAAGTGGCTCAGACCATGGAAAATACAGCCCCACTGTGCTTTCTCTACTAGAAGTAAGGTACTATCAAAACTCACCGGCAAAACTTTTAAGATCCATACAAGCAAAAGGTACATTAGTCAGGATAATACACATAATAAAGACCTAAAGTCTGTTCTACTACTAAGATAAAGCAGTAAAAATAATACAAAATTCTCTAGCAGGAGGTAGTTACAACTAAAGCAAAGCTGATTGCTAGGAAAGGAAGTAAGTTAATTAGAAAAGTAATTTAGAAATATGCACGAAAGGGGAAAAACAAGTATCAAAATATTCATTTATTCATTTATCAAATGTTTGCTGAGTGAGTACCCCAAAGCACCATGCATCCATCAGTCCTCATTTTACCTGTATCCTCTTTGAACTTAAAGTTTTGGTCTATGCCCTCCCTGTGGTAATCTGTTTCATAAGTTACTACTCACTGTGTTGGAGGTACTTCCTTTTCTTGCCCGAAGTAGACACGATGGTGCACAAGTGATGACACCTGTCGCTCACTGAGCTCGGGAACCAATGTGAAAGACAGGTGTCGTTAGTCAAGAGTGTCCTCTCCCTCAGCACTGCATATAGTGACCCTTCTCAGAAGTGCCCTTGGAAGATAAAAAGAGTCTTTCACAGATAAAGGAAGATTCTTCTTCTTTGAGGAGTATACTTGTCCTAAAACCAGCTTTTTAAAATTACATCTTTGACAAATATCATGATATCGTGTATATGTGGAATCTAAAAAAATGGTACAGATGAACTTATTTACAAAACAGAAATAGAGTCACAGATGTAGAAAACAAACTTACGGTTGCTGGAGGGGGAAGCAGGGGAAGGGATAAATTAGAAGATTTGGATTAACATATATACACTATTATATATAAAGCAGATAACTAATAAGGACCTACTGTACAGCACAGAGAACTCTACTCAATACTCTGTAATAACCTGTATGGGAAAAGAATCTGTAAAAGAGTGGATATATGTATATGTATAACTGAATCACTTTGCTGTACACCTGAAACTAACACAACATTGTAAATCAACTATAGTAAAAAAGAAAAATACATTTGTTTTAATATGTTGAGACCTAGCAAATAAATTTGTATCTATGACAATCATGTTGTTCAGGATTTTATACACAACCAGCATCTTCAAGTCTCTTCTTTTGGGCTGGCAAGAATCCCCATAAGAGGCTCTTCTAATCGGCATGGAGGAGGTAATCCTGGGGGCTGCTGGCTTTCTGCGATATGGCTAAAGAAAGATGGCCAGAGTGTCAGGACGTGAATCTTCACTCCATCCTCCCGTTTTCCAGAGTATACCAGTTTTCCACCGTGCCTCATGTCCCCAAGCCCAAAGAAATACAACTGTGGGCTTCCTTCCAGATAGGAAAGAGGGCACTTGCCCAGCTGTACAGAGCAGAAAGACAGTCTGGGGTCTCGTATACCTTCCTAAACAGATTTTCAACCAATCCTCAAGTGTAGAGCCCACCATATTTCTGGAAGTACTTGTTCCATCAAACCCTAAAGTGAAAGGGTATGGAGTGGTCATTTCTTGCCTTTCCCCACTGCTGCTCACGATAAGCTTTCTGGACTATCAGTTGGGATTCAACTAAAGACGTAAACCACTGTGAACGTGTGTGTGAGCACAGAGAGATCTGTTATAGAGATCTGGCCTTGGGCAACTGTAGGAGCTGGTTCAGAGGTTTCTATAAGGGTGTCATCTTCATATCTGATTCTAAAGCCGAAGTCCACAGGGCAGGCAGGCAGCAGGAAAGGAAAATGGGTGCAAAGTTGGGGAGAGAAAAGCCAAAAACTACAGCACAACCTGGAGGCCACGAGGACAGACTGAAATCTGTGTCAGTTCCTGCTGCCTCTGACCTTGGTGACAAGGATTCTCGGCAGCAGCCGGGGCCCTTCCTCAGACAGGGAAACACACGTCTGGCCCAGGAGTTAGAGACGCCGAGGAGGATCCAGGAGAGGGTGAGCAGGTGCAGGCCCAGCCGCTGCTTCACGCTAACGCGGTGTCATCAGCTCAGCAACAGAGTGTGCTGGGGCGTAGGCAGTGTGTGCACGGAGCTGTCCTCGAAGGCGTGGACCGGATCCGGGCGACACAGTGCTGGACTTCGAGCCGATGCTGTAATGGGATGAGGCTTGGGGGGCCCTGCGTAGGGTTATGAACGTACGTTTGCACGCTGGAGGAACGGGCTGTTGTATGTGGTTTTCAGATACAGCCCTCTAACATGAGGACTCCCCTCACTGTGGGGGTGGAGGTACAAACCTACCCGTGAGACAAAACAGTACACAGCTGCATGGAACTAAACACACAAATGAGGGCAAGGAAAACTGGGAAACGTGGAAAAGACTGGTGGGTTCTATCATTGTTCACGTCAACATCCTGGCTGGCTATGCTATGACACTACTTTTGTAAAATACGACCTTCGGAGGAAAACGGGTAACGTGTATACCAGATCTCTCTGTATTATTTCTTACAACTGCCTGTGACTCTGCAATGATCTCAATAAATATATCAATTAAAAAACAGGGACTTCTCTGGTGGCACAGTGGTTAAGAATCTGCCTGCCAATGCAGGGGACACAGGTTCGATTCCTGGTCCCAGAAGATCCCACATGCTGTGGAACAACTAAGCCCGAGCGCCACAACTACCGAGCCTGTGTGCCACAACTACTGAAGCCCGAGCACCTAGAGCCTGTGCTCCCCAAGAGAAGCCACAGCAATGAGAAGCCTGTGCACCACAACAAAGAGTAGCCCCCGCTCTCCACAACTTGAGAAAGCCCACGCACAGCAACAAAGACCCAACACAGCCAACAAATTAATTAATTTAAAAAAAAAATGAAAGACAAAGGCAGCCCTCTGATATCCCATTCCTGGGAACCCCTCTCCCACCCCACATAATCCCTTCCTCTTGAGTGTGAGAGGGACCCAGCGACGTGCTTCTAACAAATGTAATTAGCAAAAGTGGTGGGATGTTACTTCCATGATGAGGTTTCAAAAGACTGACTTCTGTCCTCTGGACAAGCTTTGCGACCCCTCAGCCTGCATACTCTGATGAAGCAAGCTGAGTGTGGGAGAAGCCCACGTGGCGAGGAACTGAGGGTAACCTCTGGCCCAGAGCCCGCGAGAAATGAAGCCCACAGCTCATTCCCCTGGTGAGGAACCAGATTCTACCAACAACCATGGAGTGAGCTTAGAAGCCCCGAGGTGACTACAGCGCCAGCAGACACCGGACTTCAGCCTGAGACAGAGACTGAAACATGCCTGGATTCCTGACCCACAGAGACGGGGAGTTAAACATGCGCTGCTTTAAGCCACTAACTTTTGACATATTTTGTTATGTGGCAATAGATAACCAATACAGGCTTCTTGTTTTTTGTCCCTCTGCTTTCTAGCTCCAATGGTGCTGCTTCCTCATGTCCCAATGTCTTTATCCTTGTGGGCTTATATGTCTTTTATTCCTGTATTCTTCCTTTCTTAAGGTTTCAGGAAGGAAACCATTACGTATTTGCTGAACCTGCCATTTCTCACTGAAAGTCACTCAAATCTTCTGTTACCGATTGTGTTCCCCACCCTCCCACCACAAATTCATATGTCAAAGCCCTGACCCCAGATGCGATGGTATTAGGAGGTGGGGCCATTAGCTTCAGATGAGATCTTGAGGGTGGAGTCCCCATGATGCGATCAGTGACCTTAGAAGAAGAGGAAGAGACACCAGAGCTTTCTCTCTCCACCACACGAGGACATGGTGAGAAGCAGCTGTCGGCTACCCAGGGAGACGGTTCTCACCAGGAACCACATCTGCCAGCACCTTGATCTTGGACTTCCCAGCCTTCAGGACTGTGAGAAATAAATGTCTGTTGTTTAGACTACCCAGTCAGTGGTACTGTGTTATAGCAGCCTGAAATGACTAACACACCATGAGACCAACAAAATTGAGGAAAAAAACAAGCAGTTTTTTTAAATGAGTCATTTTACTCTAAAATTTTCACATCATGCATCTAGTCCAGAAGATGAGACTTCTGTTACAAAATGACCCTTTTCATTTTAATCACTTTATCAATGTAGCATAATCAGAGGGCTTTATTTTCTTATAGTTTTAGCTAGCAGTGGAATTTAAAATGCCCCAGTTTGCCATCTGCTTCATTTTCACCAGCATGAGCAATACCAATCAAAAGAAACAGCCTTCAAACATCAGCCCTTTTTTTTTTTTTTTTTTTTTCAAAGAAAAAGAAATACACGCCTAGACTATGGGTTCTATTTGAATCACAGTGAGATCTGGCCCTAATTTCTAGAAATCTGCACTCATATGATATAGAAGCAACTGAATCACTCCTTGCACTTCTCTATTAAGTTTCTATTTTTTTTTTTTTAAAAAAGGGAGAATGTCAGAATTGTGTAAGTACCCTTGGTGGTTGGGGAGATAAAACTTCCCTGGATTTCTCAGCGCTCCTGTAAAACAGCCCAGCCTCCCGAGACACAGAAATATACAATATAAAGATAGTGGATGCTTCCACGTCCCTTAGATGCATTTTACTTTTCACATACCCTAAGGATCAGACCTATAGCCATCTGTCTAGTTAATTGCTCTGATCTGAAAGGGATGATAAAACTTCTCTTATCTCCACAAGAAGCCAAATGGTGACAGCCCAGACTAGGCCCACGGGCTGAGTTCCCAAAGTGCCAGGAAGACTGGAGAGCTATCTCCACATAGCTCTGGCTATCTCTCCAGGTATTTACAGTAGCCCAGGCCTTGGAGACATCTCCTGTCCTAAGAACCTTCAGGAATGCTTAACCTGCCTTCACAGAGATAAATTTACATTCTAAAAGGTTAGGGTTAGAACCCAGGACCCTTTCCATCCTATCTCACAGGAGCAAAGGTTTCCCTCCCTCTTTTTAGGAAGGGAGGGGAGCGACTGCCTCTAAATGAAGAAAATACACTGTTCTATGTCCCTCATCAGTGGGGTGAAACCTGCCACCTATAGAGAAATTCCACGAGCTTTCATGTGTTGCCTGTGGGCCCAGGTATATGGGACCAACACTGCAACGGTATTCTGGATGTGGATCTGGTTGTATCAATAAAGAACTCTTTTCTCTGACCCAGATGCCCCATCTTTTTACAGTATTCACACTCACACACACACACACACACACACACACACACACACACATCAATCACATAGCTACACCGATAGGCTAGCATCTCAAACCCTTCACAGTTCTTAACAAAACAGTCTGGATGAGCAGACCTAAGAGCAAACAAGCAAGTGAGAAAAGGAACATCGACTAGGAAGCAATTTTAGACTTATTTTAGATTTAAGTCTTACAGAAAAAGCCTACTCAGAGGTGAGAGACTCGTACAGGATCATGGAATTAAAAGATACAATAAAAACATGTCTAAAAACCTCCCAAGATCCCCAATGGAGGGGCCGTGGGCCTCTCAATTCTAGCCCATCCTAAGTAGATCTTGCTCTCCAAGCTAAGTTCAGGAATCAGGGGTTTTCCCGGCCCCCTCTCAGGCCAACTCCAACCACTAGCTAGTAGGGCCCCAAGGAAGTCCAAGTACATGACGCAATGTTTCAGCCCCAAAGAGCTGAGCGCTTTTAAGTGTGTGGGCTCCCCCAAGCATCAGATGGATGACTGTGTTGGACTGATCTTTAAAATAGCTTTTTTTTAAGCTCTTTATTGGAGTATAATTGCTTTACACTGTTGTGCCCGTTTTTGCTGTACACCAAAGTGAATCAGCTGTATGTATACACATATCCCCATACCACCTCCCTCCCGCGACTCCCTCCCACCCTCCCTATCCCGGCCCTCTAAGTCATCACCCATCATCGAGCT
The DNA here is from genome assembly GCF_030028045.1 of Hippopotamus amphibius kiboko. Classification (NCBI taxonomy): domain Eukaryota; kingdom Metazoa; phylum Chordata; class Mammalia; order Artiodactyla; family Hippopotamidae; genus Hippopotamus; species Hippopotamus amphibius. The sequence continues at coordinate 84,978,854 of NC_080198.1, forward strand.
GATCTCCCTGTGTTATGCAGCAGCTTCCCACTAGCTCTCTATTCTACATTTGGTCGTGTATATATGTCAATGCTACTCTCTCACTTCATCCCAGCTTCCCCTCCACCCCCCCCCCAACCCCGTGTTCTCAAGTCCGTTCTCTACATCTGCATCTTTATTTTTGCCCTGTCACTGGGTTCATGAGTACCATTTTTTTAGATTCCATATACATGAGTTAGCATACGGTATTTGTTTAAAAGAGCTTTTAATCTGAGTCGACCATTTTACTACAATAGCACCAAAAAAGTAGAAGGAAAATGTAGGCTACTCCTGGCATCTGGATGAGAGTTGGAATTTACTACAGGCATTGAGCACTAGTAAGGTAAGGCAAACACTGCATCTGAGCTGCAAAGGCTCAGACGCTAGGGCACCTAATTCCATCCCTTCTCTTTCAGACACGGGCACCAGGGCCCAAAAGGTAAAAGGACTGCTAAGGTCATACAGGTAGTGGCAGAACTACTTGCAGAACTAGAACCCAGGTCTCTTGAATCACGGTAAAGTACTTTTGCTGTTTAATCACTAAAAATCTGCATTTCCTATAGCGGAAATGGGTTGTTCATCACAGCCTGGAACATACGTCCTAAGCCTTTGTTTGTCCAATGAGCAACCTTCTGATTGCTGGCATCTCCAAGGTACCTCAATACAAGGAAAACACCATCCCACATCTGACATACAACATTTCTAACCACCAATTCATGTTCACATGGTTTTAATAAGAGGTCTAAATTTGGCCAGCACAGCTCCGTCCTTACTGGGGATGGGGCAGCCCAGTGAACCAATAAAACCAAGATTTTAGAATCCAAGAGGCCACTCAGAGGATGCAGCAGAGAAGAACATTCTAAGTTAGAGCCGCCTCCAAGGACCTTCTGGACAGCCTTCCCTCAACACAAATGCAGTATAAGGACCTTAGAGACTCTAAACACATGCTTTGGGGTTAACAATACTTAACTCTAGAAATAAGAGTAAAGGTTGCAGAGCTGTTTCCAGTAGTTCTGATGTTTTCCATAGCTCCCAAGACAACTTCTCTCATATAAGACATACAGCCAAAAGAGATCCAAGAGGATCAAACAACACTGGGAGGGATGGAATGGGGTTTTGAATGGAAATGAGGTATTACAAGTTTCACCTGATTTGACATTCAATCTCCAGGAAAGCTCAGCACTTAGGTAAAGCTTCAAATTCCACTGTAAGCCACGATATCCAATTCTGTTCTTAGACCGCAGGGCTTCATTAAATATCCAGTATTAAGAATACCTTCTACCTTCTCCACTTTCACCTTTTTTCTCCAAATGAAGTGATAGCTGGTTGGGTTTGTTTTTGTTTTAACATATTACATGTCAAGGACATTCAATGCCTTTTCGTCCAAAAGTTAAAATTTAAGAATTCTTCAGAGATGATAAATGTCCACCCTATTTATTCTGATACAATGCTTGGCTGATGTAGAATGGCTGACTGACTATATTCTGAACAGCTGAATACAGACTGGTCTATTGAAATGCGTTCCCAATTTACTCCTTTTGATGCCAATTCAGGGAACTAAACAAAACTAACCACCTGACTATGGAAAGCCAACTGCAAATAAAAGGAATTCAATGAGAGAAGTCTCAGTTTTAAGTTCTTAAACAAATCCTTTTTAATCAGTTCTCACTGGTAACACGAAAAATCAAGGGCCCAGATCAAAAGTAAAAGGGAAGTTGACCCAATGTTCCTGAGATTGAGACTCACTCCAGAAGAGCCTCGTTCATAGTCACTGCAATAGCGGGTCCTCCCCATTGTCCCTTTGTCCCAAGTTGGGACACTGCTGCTGGTCGCCTCCTTCCATCCACACTGCAGGCTGAGCTGCCCTGTCTTTGTGAGGTGTCCTCTCCAGGGGCTAGTGAAGGGGCTGCCTCTCCCCACCCCCCTCTCTCTTTTTTTTTTTTTTCATTTGTTTGGCCATGTTGCATGGCATGTGGGATCTTAGTTCCCTGACCAGGGATCGAACCCGCACCTTCTGCATTGAAAGCACAGAGTCTTAACCCCTGGACCACCAGGGAAGTCCCTCTGTCCCTCTTTTTAATGCCAGTGTCTAGTGACCCGACGAAACACCCCACAGTGCCCCTCACAGCGCTCCTGGAAAGCTGAGGGACAGGCCACCAGGTAGACTGCTGCGACCTTCCTGAAGAACACATGCAAACGGGAACCCACTGTAACCCTCACAACAGAATCGCACTTTTCAGCAACCTGCAGAGAATCTATGAAGCGATTTTTAAGGCAGATATTTACTGAGTGCGCAAAATCCACACCGACGGCACACCGTGGTAAATGCCCTGTTGCAGAAATTCTCAGAGATCTGCTGAATTTAGAAGCGGCAGCCTGCAAGGCAGCAGCTGTCATTACATGTAAATGGAAGAGGTAAGGCTACACCTCTTCCCTCAGGCTTTTCTCCTCCTGTGAGCCGAGCAACACTTGGCCAATAACTGTGTCTGGGGGATAAGTCAAGTGGACAGGTGCTTTTGGAGGGCTGACAGCAGCCCCTGGACTGACTACCCTGTTCAAAAGACAGAGAGGCAGCACCAGGGAAATTTGCACAGACTTAAACTCTGCCTCCCTGACTGCATCTCTCTGGTAAAATGCTAGGGAGATCTTTGAGTTAAATGATCTAGAAAATATATTTACTGTCTTATATTACTGAAAGTGATCGTTACAGAAAAATTCAAAATGGCTAAAACCTCTAATGTGGCATCATTAGCTCACATTATGACTCGAGCCAAAGTAGGAGATATAAGTGTATATGACACTGACAATCTTGAGATAATCAAGTTCTCAATTATAGGGGCTGTTTACAAATAAGTCTTTTCCATCTTTCTGAATAAGAACCTTCACGTTGGTGTTCTAAATAAATTCTGCTAACAACTATTATTTCATGCTTTGGACACTTTATCTGATTATTATTACATGCAGACACAGAAAAGAATGGGACACATGTACTTCTCAGAAGGCCCAGAATTGACCTCAAATAATCATTGAGTCTCTTTACATACACTTGAAAGGCAAGAGGGCTGCACCAGGCGTGTCTTCAAGTTCCAAGAGTTGCTTTACCCAACACTGTGACAAAACTGGAAACAAAGAGTGTTTGGAATCTTTCCCGCAGTTTGCTTTTCAACAAAAGACTGGACTACAGTGCTTCTTTCTTTCTTTTTTTGCACAGCTTGTGGGATCTTCGTTCCCCAACCAGGGACTGAACCCAGGCCCTTGGCAATGAGAGTGTGGAGTCCTAACCACTTGGGCCGCCAGGGAGTTCCGGGGACCAGAGTGTCTCTTAACACTCTAGTGATTCCCCGCACACTCCCCAGTCTTTAGCGAAAGCTCCTGTTTTTCCTTAATTATGTAGAAAAATGTTGATTGACATGAAGTAAAATGTGTGTGTTCATACTTGCATACACATACGTGCTCTAGCCTTGACGTGAATATTGGCACTTTCAGCACTGAAAGAAACATTAGTCTGTTGTCTGGAAAAAATGAAGAAAACATTAAACCATGAGTGGAGTCGCCCAAGTAAGTGCCTAAAAAGGACTGAATTTATAACACAGAACAAACCTTAATGTTTTTTTCCTGGCTCGCTTACTTTCAATATCTCCATGTGTACATTACTGCTTTTAAATTCTTCCCGTGACTGATGGAGAAAAAGCACAAGGCAACGTTCTGCTGTGATGGAAATATTCTACAGCTTTATAGAGGGATAGGTTACACAGGTCTATGCCCTGTCAAAATGCATAAGTTGTGCACACACAGGACGTGTGTATTTTTCACTGCATGTAAATTTTACCTAAAACCATAATCCAAAAAGAAATATGTATCGCAATGTTCACTGCAGCACTATTTACAACAGCCAGGACATGGAAGCAACTTAAATGCCCATCAACTGATGAATGCATAAAGATGTGGCACATCTATACAAAGGAATATTTCTCAGCCATAAAAATGAAATTGAGTTATCTGTAGTGAGGTGGATGGACCTAGAGTCTGTCATACAGAGCTAAGTAAGCCAGAAAGAGAAAAACAAATACCGTATGCTAACTCACATATATGGAATCTTGCCCAGTGACAGGGCAAGAATAAAGATGCAGATGTAGAGAACGGACTTGAGGACACGGGGTGGGGACAAAGGGGAAGCTGCGATGAAGTGAGAGAGTAGCACTGACATATATACACTACCAAATGTAAAATAGATAGCTAGTGGGAAGCTGCTGTATAACACAGGGAGATCAGCTCGATGATGGGTGATGACTTAGAGGGCCAGGATAGGGAGGGTGGGAGGGAGTCGCAGGAGGGAGGGGATATGGGGATATATGTATACATACAGCTGATTCACTTTGCTGTACAGCAACAACTGGCACAACAGTGTAAAGCAATTATATTCCAATAAAGAGCTGAAAAAAAAAAAGAACTATAAACAGATATTGAACTCTCGCGAGTAAGTTTTTTAAGCAGTGGCACAGAATGCTTATTTTAAAACTTCTATTTTATGTGTTTTCAATGCTGGAACAAATTACTAAATAAACTGAAATATTGCAGAAAGATTACTCACTGTTAGATATGCAACCTTTGGTGTTAGATTGCAATTGCTGTTATCAAATATGAACTCATGGTATATATGTGTGTGTGTTATATAAAATATACACAGTATGTGTGTGTGTATAAAATATACAAAAATTATATTTATTTATTTATTTATTTTTCTTAGTAGCTTGGTCTTTGACTGGTAGCAAGGAACACACATAGCCACCAGATCCTGGTTTTTACGTTACCATTAGCCACTAAAAGAAACCTAGATTCTTTGGAGAAAAAGCTAAGTCCAAGGTTACGGCAGCAAAAAACACAAAATGAGCCTAGAACATCACACTCTTTGCACCACAAAGTAAGGGAGCACTCAGAGAATGTGAGAACTCACCAATTAAACAGAAAAGTTCCCCGAGCTAATGGACACAGTTTCCAGATTCAAAGGGGCTACCAAGAGCCAGCGCAATGATGAAGATACCTGCCACAGGCCCAACTTTATGAAATTTCTGAACATCAAATTTCTTTGTAGGGCAAAGAAAAAGCTCTATAAGCTTGCAGAAATTTAAAAAAAAAAAGTTGCATACTAAGAACCAAGAAGCAGATTGGCACTGGATTTAACACTGGAAGCTAAAATATAATGGAGACATGCCTCCAAAATTCCGAGGAAAATGCTTTTCTATCCAGAGTTCAATACACAGTCAATGCAAGCAAACTACTCAATGTAAAGTCTTTAAAACACTCATCACGCATGGAAGTACCCCTCCCCCCAAGTCCACTGGAAGAGCTGCTCTACCAAATTGACTGAAGAAACCAAGAAAGCTCCTCAGGGATCAGGATCCGACATGTGAGAGGACGATGGCAAAGAGAGATCAGAAGGGGCAGCTGCAGGGAGAAGCCTCCAGAAAGAACTCCTCGGGAAGACACAACTGAAAGCATTTCTCACTTTCAACGTATTGAGAGGAGATTTACCCAGCCGAAGGCAGGTCTGAGACTGAATTACTGAGTAGCAGGAAGAAAATTCAGTGCAAGCGTATGTGCATGCTTGGATATAGACCAACAATTTTTAACTTCGGGCAAGACAAATCTTGGACAGAAAAGGAAAAGGAAGCCCTGAACACTGAGCTAAGATTATAACTTTATAGAGAGAACGGGAGACAGAAGTACGGGGCCAAAGGGAAGACAGCTGAATCCTCACCTTCCGCAGAAGTCAACAGAAAATGCCTAAAACTGAAACACCAAAGGACAGCAATATAAGCATAGCATTTAGAGCCATGATGGTAAATAAAACCTACCAGCTAAAGAGAGTAAGTGCCTGCTTTTAGGAAATGATGTTTTTCACAGCAAACTGGAAAACTATTGGACTCCTAATGATTGCATGTATGAATCCAATAAAAATAAAAACAATTTTAAAAATTCAATTTTTTTTCCTTTACTTTTTCATAGCCTTTCCAATAAAAAAGAAGTTCAAATTTAAAATCCCATAAAACAGCCAGATAAGATGGAAACTGCATTAGATGTAGTTTTCACTATTTTAAGTAAACAGTATCTTAAAACTGGATTAGAAAGGACATCAAACTATAAGCAAACAAAAGCAAAAGGAAGCCAGGAATAGAGCTACAACAGCATCATAAGCACCTTACTGCTCATAAAATACTTCCAAACTTACCCCTATTCCTAAAAATACCCAAAGGTGGAGAAACTGGAGATCAGAAGGTTACTAACTTACTCTAAGAATTAAAACAGACATATGATATTACTCTTAGCATAATTCTAACAGCCTTCCAGTAGAAAATTTTCAAAGAATATTCCCTCCTCATAAAATAGCAAAAACAAAACAGATAACTGATAAGAATCTATTGAAGAGAAGTCTCCCTAGTTATGTAGGGAGCCTACGGGCAGATGACTCCTCAATGGTAAATTGTTTTGGATCTGTAGTAACTAGAAACAAAAACTGTTCCTAACATTCTCAAGATAAAGCAGCTCTGAATACAGGTTGTGTCTAAGAAAGAAATAGTAGGATTCCTATACGATCAGACAGAAGGACAAAAGTCAGACAGGGAAGTAATGTGTACTGCGCACCCACAATGTGCCAGGTACTATTCCAGGCCCTGGGGATACGAAAGGGACCCGATCCCTGCCCTCATAAAACCTACTGAGCAGCAGGGCTGAAAGAAAGAAAAATACCATGAGAAATGGGATTAAAGTTCACCCAGGAATTAATCTTAAACTACACCAGTGAAAAGGCAAGTCCATAAAAGAAAATCTGTCTATACCCTGGTTTCCATATCCCAGAGCAGGAGGTAGTGACTGAAATGAAGCTTATTTGTAGAACGCTGCCCACGATGCCTAAACCGAAGGGCTCGCTCTACTGCTCTGAACAAAAGCAAGCGGGATGAAAGCTAAGGCATCCAGCACGGCACCCAGGTCTGCAGAGTGGGGGGAAAACACTTCCGGAAGCTCCAAGTCCTTAAATGTTATTCCTACAGAATAACTAAGAACCAAGAAGACAGACCACAGACAGATGGCTTTGAAAGTTATTCCTGCAGGGGGAGATAAATGCCAGCGTGTAGATACCGAGTTAGACCAAGGAGTCAAACCCCTCTGCCCTGCCTTCTGACAAACAGGCTTCTCTGGAACATCAGCCCTACTCATCCACACAAGGCAGGACTTGTTACGCCAGGCATGGACTTCACCTTGAAGCAAAAGGAGTGGCTAAAGACCATAAACTTTAGGCTCCACCTTCCAAAGAAATTTATGAGAGCAACAGTGGTTGACATTTGGAGGACTACTAGAAGAACGCCAACATGGCTATGGAAAAATAACTTCCAAAAGCACAATATATTCACTTTAAAGAAGACTGGCACTTAAATCCTGGGAACCACATTAGTCTGTTAGCCTATTCACTACATCTTTCTGCTTTTTTTACTCAGGCACTATTACTATCAATCAATGGTTTTCCAAGCATGTTTCAAGAAATCTGCAGAGGTGCCCCACACACCTGGAGGGATGACCAGATGGAAAGACCAGACAGATCAGAGTCTGGAACCCCAATGCCATTCACCACAGGTGTCCATTTCATCTGTTTTATATTTGAGGTTTCAGAAACAGACTCACAGACACAGAGAACAGACTTGTGGTTGCCAAGGGGGAGAGGGTGGGGGAGAGATAGACTGGGAGTTTGGGATTAGTAGATGCAAACTATTATACAGAGAAAGGATAAACAGCAAAGTCCTACGTATAGCACAGGGAACTATATTCTCCTGTGATAAACTATAATGGAAAAGAATACAAAAAAGTGTGTGTGTGTATATATATATATATATATATATATATATATATATATATATATATATATATATAAAATGAATCACTTTGCTGTACAGTAGAAATTAACACATTGTAAATCAACTATACTTCCATAAAATAAAGTGAAAAAATACATATTTGGGGTTTCTTCCAAACACAGCCCTTGAAAACAAGATACTTAAATTTTAAAATCTTTTAATTCAAGGTTGTTTATACCTTGTTAGATTCCTGATGGTTTACCAGGTAGCTACAAATAAACAAGGGGAACAAATGGATTGGTAAGAATAAAATACGTCTAAAAATGAACTAATTTTAAAAATGTTAAAATGCAACTTAAAAAGTCATGTTTTAAAATGAACAGGGAGTTCCCTGGTGGTCTAGTGGTCAGGATTGGGCACTTTCACTGCCAGGGCCTGGGTTCAATCCCTGGTTGGGGAACTAAGATCCTGAAAGCCTCATGGCATGGCTAAAAATAATAATTTAAAAAACTAAAAAATAAATTAAAAAATAAAAAGAACAAATGTAAAAGGGCACTTTTTAAGCTAATCAGAAAGTCAAATGTGAAATGCTAAGAAAGAAAGTATCTGGACCAAGAGGTCCTTCTAGTTTAATGTTTTCCCTGCATTATCTAAACCAGTTCAGAGTATCACCTTTTAGAAAAACATAAATTCACTCAAGGATGTAAGGAATTTTATATGAGAACATGAAATGCTGCTGAGAACCGTTATGGTTCAGGTGAATTATGGAATATTATGCAGCCTTTAAAAATTATGTTTATTAAGAGTTTTACTAATATACCAATAACTGCACAAATCTTTTTACAAATTTTATTACTTTGGTATAGTTTAAAATGAAATTTATCAATATTTTCACATATCTCATTTTTAAGATTTTAAATATTCTCCTATATTTTCTTCTAGTACTTCCAAAGTTTCTTACATTGAATTTTTTTAATTTATTTATTTATTTTATTGGCTGTGTTGGGTCTTTTTTGCTGTGCACGGACCTTCTTTTAGCTGAGGTAAGTGGGGACTACTCTTCATTGTGGCGCATGGGCTCCTCATTGCCATGGCTTCTCTTATTGCAGAGCACGAGCTGTAGGCATGTGGGCTTCAGTAGTTGCAGCACATGGGCTCAGTAGTTGTGGCGCACGGGCTTGGTTGCTCCACAGCATGTGGGATCTTCCTGGAGCAGGGATCGAACCTGTGTCCCCTGCATTGGCAAGCAGATTCTTAACCACTGTGCCACCCAGGAAGCCCTCACATTGAATTTTTCAAATCATATGAAGTCTATCTTGTGAATGTACTAAGAACAAACTTACACTTCTTTATTTCTCCAAATGGATACTCAATCATCCTCAAATCATTGACTGAATAATGTACCCTTCTCTTACTGGTCTGAAATGCCACTTTCATAATATACTAAATTCCCATTAGTATACAGTCTGTTTCTTTACTCATTCTTCTATTCTCTCATCCATTTAATTCCTGAATGGATACTACACTATCTAAGTTATGACAGTCTTAGATGACATCTGTGAGGACAAGTCCCTCTCATTTTTCTTTTCTTTTTTTTTTTTTAATTTTATTTATTTATTATTTTTTGGGGGGTACACCAAGTTCAATCAACTGTTTTTATACACATATCCCCGTATTTCCTCCCTTCCATGACTCCACCCCCTCGAGTCCCCCCCACCCTCCCCATCCCAGTCCTCTAAGGCATCTTCCATCCTCAAGTTGGACTCCCTTTGTTATACAACAACTTCCCACTGACTATCTGTTTTACAGTTGGTAGTATATATATGTCTGTGCTACTCTCTTGCTTCGTCTCAGCTTCCCCTTCACCCCCCGCCCCCTCCCAAACCTCGAGTTCTCCAGTCCATTCTCTGTATCTGCATCCTTGTTCTTGTCACTGAGTTCATCAGTACCATTTTTAGATTCCGTATATGTGAGTTAGCATACAATATTTGTCTTTCTCTTTCTGACTTACTTCACTCTGTATGACAGACTGTAGTTCTATCCACCTCATTACATATAGCTCCATCTCATCCCTTTTTATAGCTGAGTAATATTCCATTGTATATATATGCCACATCTTCTGTATCCATTCATTTGTTCATGGGCATTTAGGTTGCTTCCATGTCCTGGCTATTGTAAAGAGTGCTGCAATAAACATTATGGTACAAGTTTCTTTTGGGATTATGGTTTTCTTTGGGTATATGCCCAGGAGTGGGATTACTGGATCATATGGTAGTTCTATTTGCAGTTTTTTTAAGGAACCTCCAAATTGTTTTCCACAGTGGCTGTACCAACTCACGTTCCCACCAACAGTGCAGGAGAGTTCCCTTTTCTCCACACCCTCTCCAACATTTGTTGTTTCCAGATTTTGTGATGATGGCCATTCTGACTGGTGTGAGGTGATACCTCATTGTGGCTTTGACTTGCATTTCTCTGATGATTAGTGATGTTGAGCATCTTTTCATGTGATTGTTGGCCATCTGTATGTCTTCTTTGGAGAAATGTCTATTTAGGTCTTCTGCCCATTTGTGGATTGGGTTATTTGCTTTTTTGGTATTAAGCTGCATGAGCTGCTTGTATATTGTGGGGGTTAATCCTTTGTCTGTTGTTTCATAGGCAATTATTTTTTCCCATTCTGAGGGTTGCCTTTTAGTCTTGTTTATGGTTTCTTTCGCTGTGCAAAAGCTTTTAAGTTTCATGAGGTCCCATTTGTTTATTCTTGATTTTATTTCCATGATTCTAGGAGGTGGGTCAAAAAGGATCTTGCTTTGATGGATGTCATAGAGTGTTCTGCCTATGTTTTCCTCTAGGAGTTTTATAGTGTCTGGCCTTCCATGTAGGTCTTTAATCCATTTGGAGTTTCTTTTTGTGTATGGTGTTAGGAAGTGTTCTAATTTCATTCTTTTACATGTTGCTGTCCAATTTTCCCAGCACCACTTATTGAAGAGGCTTTTTTCCATTGTATATTCTTGCCTCCTTTGTCTCATTTTTCTTTTCTTAACTTTGTCTATTCTATTTTTTTCCAAACGAATTTCAACATGAGTTCATCAGGTTCCATGAAAATCTTATTGCACTGACATTACAGGTTGATTTGTCAATCATTATTTATGAAACCATTCAGTTCCCACAAAACACAGAATTATCAAAAATGACAATCTAAAACAGGTGTTAAAAAACAAAAGCCAAGAAATTGGTGATGTTTGGCCAAGGAAAGCTGTCACAGTGAAAGCTTGGCCCCTGTCTTTGATAGACATGGCAGGAGAAAAGGTCCGACTGACTTACTGCACTCTTATCACCCAACAGAAAAGGAACCAGTTTGCCAGGAAAGGAATTTCTGCTAGTCTTGAACTAGCAAATGTAACCCTTCATAATGGATATAAATAGCAGACAGAATCCTCAATTTGGGGGTGGAGGTAAAACAAAATTTTCTTTCACTTGGCCATTGCCAGTATCAAATGTTACTAAAAGCTGATGATAAAAAACTCAACAGAAAACACAGAAATGTCAGTTTAGCCACCACGGAGTAAAACAACTGAATTCACTGACTCAACACCGTGTTCATTCTCACTGCAGTCACACACAGTTTCTAGGCTGCTGCCCAAGGAAAAAGAATGAGTTACCTCACGGTTTGCGTCACCACAGCAAGACAACAAACTCACATCTATCGGCTGCAAAATCTCACTCTCCCTTTGATATATCACCTGTATGCACGAATATTTTTAAAGATGAGAAATAGGTGATACATTTTTCAAGATGTAGTCTTACCAGTTCCACCACAATTCTACCCGGCCCTTCAGCTGGGACGTTAAGGTGAAAGTTGTGATTTGGCTTCTACAGCTGTAAGGTGAAGGTTACTGCCACATTCAGTTTTAAAAAACTAACTTCTTACATGACAAATGAACCTTTTTTAGATCTGTCCCTTAGATACTGGATGTAGCTCTTCAAAGTTTCTGTATTTTAGATCATATTACAGCCATTAACCACTTAGGATTTTGCTTTGAATTATTTCAAATATATCCACTGAAATAGCTAGTAAGTTTTCATTTCTACTGTGATCATTTTTCCAGTACAACAAAGGCAGCAAAGCTACTACTTACAATGTCTGAAAAAAGAAATAAATACTTCTGAATTTAATTCATTTATAAAGCTTTCAGCATAGGCTTATATGTGTTTTTATATGTGCCTAGGTCTTAGAAAAAGAGTATGATTCTCAATAATGATGCAATACTTAAAACACAGCATTACAGTCATTTAGTCACTGTTTTTTACTAAAATCTAGAGCTCTACCTTTTCAGAGAATACTCTGAGTTCCATAAACTTTTGTTTCAAGGTTGCTGTGAAAGTATAATCTTCAAAAAAAAGTTTTTTGCTGTTACAGGGATTTGGTTATTTCTCCTCCCATCTAACTGTCATTTTCAATCAGACTTCAAAGATTTTTGTTTTGACTCAATCTCTGGATAAACTCAGTTTTTTCTTTGTGTTTTTTGTTTCTTAAATTTTTAACAGCTTTATTGAGGTTTAATTTACATGCCGTAAAATTCGTTAACTTCAAGTATGAAACAACCAATGACCTGCAGTAAATTTATAAAATTGTGAAACCATAAGCTGGATAAACGTAAAGTTGACTATAACACATAACTCTCTTCTATACGGCAGTGGTCAGGATTTTTGCACTGACTCATAAATTGCCTATGAATGAGTTTAAAAGTCAGCTTCCCTTCTTCAGATACATTTATGGCCATTTATCAGAAAAGCATCATAAACTGACCTCTCCACAAGGTCTATGATAAGATGTCACCACTTAGATGTGTGCCCTGGAGTAATACAAAGCCTGCACAACTCTACATGGTGATCCTGCTTTTCTTTAAATGTGAGGTTAAATCAGAGTCCCAACAAAGAAAATATGCTATGGAGGAAAAACAGAAATCAACCCCCACACTTGGAGTTTCTAATCCAGAATTATCCACTTCAAAGTACAAAAGTATCACACATGGTCCCTGATCTCAGAGAATGTCTAGTCTAATTGAATTAACAAGTACAAAACATGGGGAAAATCAACCTACTGTATAATAGAATCAGTGATGATACACACAGTGGAATCAACCATCAGTGGCAAGCCACCAAGGAGAGCTAAGACATGTGAAAGAGAACAGAACATTGGAGGCAGGACTCCAATGGGTAGGACCTGGCTATGCAAATAGAAGGAAATGGATATGAATATCGGGGTACTTTCAAACATCAAGCTCCTTTTTCTTGCTACTTGTGTTATTCATTTTGATCATCCAGGAATTAAGAAAATTTCCTCTTTAGGGGTAATGTGGGGTCTGCCCAAGTCTGGTTTATTATTTTTGTGCTCCAAAAGAGAGGAGAAAACTGGGGCAGTATAGTTTACTGAAAGTACATGTGGGATTCATCATCAGAGGACCTGGATTTAAGTTTTGGCTCCACCACTGACTGCGTGAATAATTTAATGAACCTTTCTGGGCCTCAGTGTTCTCATTTATAAAACAGTAATACCTGTATGACAAGGCTGTATAGAAGTTACATGAGATCATGTGTACAGAAAATGCCTTTTAAACTTTCAGGTACTAAGATATTCTTAGTGAGTTACCAAATTTTCACCCATCAACTGTCTTGAAATTCAGATTTAAGAACTATATTACTATGCATTATTTCATGAGCGTTTAAGAGAATAAGTTGAAAATGTGAGACACTGGACTACTTTCTTTGTGGAGGGGAGAGAGAGAGATTGACTGATTTTAGGTGACAGGAGATGGCTATGTATTAGTTTAATTATAATTTTGCTATAATCTTGCTATAAAATATGATGCTAAAATTGTCTTTTGCATTTCTTGCCCAATATTCTCGGACTGTCTGAAGTCACACGTGACAGACTGACTCTGCAAAGAATTAAAATCTCTTTTAATTAATTGATGTCAATTAATTTTCTCTTTTGAAATCCAACTGCTTTTTTGGGAGAAAAAGTTTCTTTGGAATTTTATTCCATAATTTATTTACTTATTTAGAAACATTTTTAAAAGGTTTTTAGGAAACTTTATACTTTTATCATAAATTTTCATGTGAAACTGGTACAGCGAGGTCATCTTTGCGGTACACTTTAAAATTTAATCCCATAGCTCTTACAGAACTCAAGTATCCATTTCAGACTATGAAACGATCAACTTTTAGTGGGGTTGAGAGCTCTTCTTCAAATGAATCTGCATACTCAAAGCCTGAAGAGATATCATTTTATCTTTTTTTTTTTCAAAGTAAGAGAGACGATACGGCAACCATAAAGCAGACTAGCTGTTGGGAGCGGAGACCTAAGAGGGGCCAGGGTTTGTGCCTTAGCTGCTTCCTTAGATGATCCGTAAATGGGGGGGCGGGTAATCTGGACACCCACCTCCAAGACTTTGGTGAGAGATCTGTGAGATAACGCAGGGAGAGAGCTGACGACAATGTCTAGCCCCTGCTCTGTCTGCGCGAGCATCACATACAGTATGAATCAAACAAAAGCTGTGCTGCCTTCCGTTGCAGCTGGTGTCAAAGAGGGAAAACAATACCTAGAGGCTTGCCTTTGAAAAAATTAGCTTCTTCATTAAAAATGAGTTAATAAAGCACCTGAAATCTTTTTTTTAAATTAATTAATTTATTTATTTTATTGGCTGTGTTGGGTCTTTTTTGCTGTGCGTGGGCTTTCTTTTTAGTTGCGGTGAGTGGGGGCTACTCTTCGTTGTGGTGAGTGGGCTTCTCATTGCCGTGGCTTCTCTTGTTGTGGAGCACAGGCTCTAGGCGCGTGGGCTTCAGTAGTTGCAGCATGTGGGCTCAAGAGTTGTGGCTCACGGGCTCTAAAGCGCAGGCTCAGCAGTTGTGGCGCACGGGCTTAGTTGCTCCGCGGCACGTGGTATCTTCCCAGAGCAGGGATCGAATCCATGTTCCCTGCGTTGGCAGGCGGATTCTCAACCACTGTGCCACCTAGGAAGCCCCTAAAGCACCTGAAATCTTAAGATGGACCAGTAAGACTGAGAATTTTGTAACTTCAGTTTTAATGAATGTTAACATTTAAAGGAACAATAACAAAATTTCTGAGTGACTATCTGTCCAGGTCCTTCAACTCAGGGCCACTACTACCCTGGAGGTGGCCTTGGGTCCACGTCACCCCAACCCCTCAGGGTTACTGCACCATATCTGGAGGTTCGCCTATACCCACAACTCTGTGAAAAGTCCTTTGTGTAAAAACTCTCCTCTAATTACCCTTATCTGACTGAGCCATCTGTTTCCTGTGGGGACTCTGAATGATACAATCGCTTCACACTCTAACAGCCCAGAAGAGTTCCCACATCCGGATGTGCTTTATGCTTTGAGTATTATCTTTGTTTTTCTTTGCTATTTGTTATTTTTGTATTTTTTGACTATCAGTGATGTTTGCTATGTTTCATATGTTTATTAGGCATTTAAAATTTCCTTTTTCTAGCCAATAAATAAATAAATAAATAAACAGGACTTCCTAGGTGGCGCAGTAGTTAAGAATCTGCCTGCCTATGCAGGGCACACGGGTTCGATCCCTGCTCCAGGAAGTTCCCACAGGCCGTGGACCAACTAATAGGTCCGTGCACCACAACTACTAAGCCTGCACTCCAGAGCCCATGAGCCACAACTATTGAGACCATGTGCCGCAATTACTGAAGCCCAGGTGCCTGGAGCCCGTGATCCGCAACAAGAGAAGCCACGGCAATGAGGAGCCCACGCACCACAATGAAGAGTAGCCGCTGCTTGCCACAACGAGAGAAAGCCCGTGTGCAACCATGAAGACCCAACACAGCCAATACATAAAATAAAATAAAATTTCCTTTTTATGAAAATCACTTAGGCCCTTTGCCCATTTCTCTACCAAGATCTTAGGTTTTTTTTTTTTTTTAATAAGTTTGAATGATCTTCAAATATATTTGTCATTTGGATGAAAGGAATAAACATGTACTTGACTTAGCTTAATCAAGAATGGGAGTTTAAGGACAGAGGGATATCCCTCATGGAGTCTAAATGAAGGATTCAACTGGGCGTTGGGAATGGACTAGAACTAGGGACTGGAGTATCATATTCAGATTGGGAACTCCTCTTGATCCATATTTCATTTCTCCTTTTCTCTGCATATCAGCATCATTCTGCTTTATCACTACAAACTGATCTGCACTGCTTCCTGGTCTGCATGGTAGAAAATGATCACTACCCAATAGCTCCAAGTGTATAACTCCACTATTCAAAAGAGCAGCCAGCAGAGATGGCAAATCCTCTACCCAATTCCAAGTTCCTCAGTCGGGTGACCAGTTGAACGAAAGTCATGTCCTACTAAGATGGCCAATTCTGTTATAATCATGTATTTAAGAGCAAGGAAGTTTCCAGAGAAAGCAAGATGACTAGCAGAGACCACACAGGTGTTTTCTAAAGTTTCAAAACCAAGAGCATTACTACGCTAAAATGCAATAGTAATAGTTTTAATGGTCACTGCTATGCCTGTGAAGACCTTTTCTAAGATCTAATAGCTTTAAGTAAGCAGGATAATTATATATATTAAGAGATTTCATCCTAATTCAGTTCCAAAGGTACATTCAGGTAATATAATTATTCTGCAAGAGAGGTTAGACTTGGATGTTTCTACATAATTGCAGGCATCACAACAACTATTGATTACAAAACTTAAGTCACTGCACAAATTCAGACTTCACTAATTACATGGAGGCACAATCCCACTAAATAGAATAAGCTAATTAAATGAAACTGCCTGGGTTCATTATGAAGTGAGTTGCATATGTGAAGAAGGGCTACAGCCTGTTAACAGAGCATCCATGCTTAAAGCTCAAATGGACACCAGGTAGGAGCAGCATGCCTGGGTCACTTCCAGGCAAAACCTCACAGCAAACATTCTAAACCTAAACCTCACAGAAAGATTGATAATATCATATAACTAAAAGGCCAAAACACAAACCACCCCAATCAAGTAGTTAATACACTATAAACAATCCAAAGCTTTTTCTTGGTGGGGAAGGCAGACAGGAAGGGGTGGTCACCAAGGGATGTGCAGCAGTGGATCAATTTTTAGCTAGCTGTTTCAGTTGATCAATCCCCAGACTGTAGCAGTTTCTGAGTCCGTGATGACTGTCAAAGGCTGTGAAGCGGAGGGACCTCACAGAGACGAAAGGCACCTCCGAGTTCACCTCAGCTGACCTCCCAACTGACCTGGACCCTACCCAGGTTCCAACCACGCCTACTTAAGCCTACTTCTTGGCTTCTTGATAATACACCCCTTACTATCTACGCAGTCTAACTTCATCATGCACTTATATGAGTCTCACACTGTTTTTTTTTTAATCTCTCTCTGCTTTATCTGTTCTTGTTTGGGTTGGGTTCTCTGTTCCTAGAACAGTCAAGTTCCCTGATTCCTGGTCTAGACCAAAGCACTGTATTCAAAATGACCACTCCTTTACCAGTGCCCCAACCACAGCCTGGCCTCTGTCTCCCATCCCACCTTGGCCTGACCTGTGAGTGCAGCTGCCACTTCCAAGTACTACAAAGGTGCTACCTCATCCCTCCCGTGATGGTTATCAAGTTCCTGCCTGTAAGCTCCAAATTCACCCTTTTTCACTGCTCTGTGAAAATGAATCTGGGTTCTGCAAATATTTTTCCTTTACTGGCTGGCACTCAAGTTTGTCAGTAGGGGGTGCTGAAGAGACACTGAAGGAAGAAAAGGGGATTTGCTTCCTATTTCTGGTGTTCTCACTGATCAGGCTCCTGCATCAGAGAAGGCTCCTATAGCACCAGAGGATCCTCCAGTGCTTCTCTAGCTTCAGCCTGAGTTTGTCTAGTAACCTAAGAGTCCTGTATTTAAGGAGCAGTCTATCCAGTCTCTTCAATAAGGGATGCTGGGAAAACTGGAACATGTAAAAGAACGAAATTAGAACATTTTGTCACTCCATATACAAAAATAAACTCAAAATGGATTAAAGAGCTAAGTGTAAGACCGGAAGCCGTAAAACTCTCAGAAGAAAACATACACAGCACATTCTTTTACATAAATCTTAGCAATATTTTTTGGATCTGTCTCCTCAAGCAGGGAAAACAAAAGCAAAAATAAACAAATGGGACCTAATCAAACATAAAAGCTTTCGCAAAGCAAAGGAAACCATCAACAAAATGAAAAGACAACCTACTGAATTGGAGGAAATATTTGAAAATATGTCTGATAAGGGGTTAATATCCAAAATATACAAAGAGCTCATACAACTCCATATCAAAAAAACAAAAAATCTGATTAAAAAATGAGAAGACCCGAATGGACATTTTTCCAAAGAAGACATACAAATGGCCAACAGGCACAGGAAAAGATGCTCAACATAACTAGTCATCAGAGAAATGAAAATCAAAACCACAGTCAGCTATCATCTCACACCTGTCAGAATGGCTATCATCAAAAAGACAACACATAATTAATGTTGGCGAGGATGTGGAGAAAAGGAAACCCTAGTACACTGTTGGTGGGAATGTAAAACTGTGTACAGCATGGAAAACAGTATGGAGGGTCTTCAAACGATTAAAAATAAAACTATCACATTATCCAGCAATTCCACTCCTGGGTATAAATCAGAAGAATATGAAAACACTAATTCAAAAACATATGCACTCCAATGTTCATAGCAGCATTATTTACAATTGCCAAGACATGGAAGCAACCTAAGAGTCCATCCACAGATGAATGGATAGAGAAGATGCGGCATAAACACACACACACACACAATGGAATATTACTCAACCATAAAGAAAGAATGAACAATTTCCCCTTGCAACAAGATGGATAGACCTGAAGGGTATTATGCTTAGTGAAGTAAGTCAGACAGAGAAAAACAAATACTGTACATTTTCACTTCTATGTGGAATCTAAAAAATAAAACAAACGAATATAACAAAACAGAAACAGACTCGCAGATACAGAGAACAAACCAGTGGTTACCAGTGGGGAGAGGGGTTGGGGGAGGGGCAAGACAACGAAAGCGGATTAAAAGGTACAAACTACTAGGTCTAAAATAAGACACAAAGATGTAAACTACAGCACAGGGAATATATTTTATAAATTTATTTATTTTGTTGGCTGTGTTGGGTCTTTTTCTGCTGTGCACGGGCTTTCTTTAGTTGTGGTGAGTGGGGGCTACTCTTCAGTGTGATGCGTGGGCTCTTCATTGCTGTGGCTTCTCTTGTTGCGGAGCACAGGCTCTAGGTGCGTGGGCTTCAGTAGTCGCATCACATGGGCTCAATAGTTGTGGCACATGGGCTTAGCTGCTCCGCGGCATGTGGGATCTTCCTGGAGCAGAGATTGAACCCGTGTCCCCTGCATTGGCAGGCAGATTCTCAACCACTGCGCCACCTAGGAAGCCCAGGGAATATATTTTATATTCCCAATATTTTATAATAACTTTACATGGACTATAATCTATAAAAATACCAAATCACTATGTTGTGATATAAGATTGTAAATATAAGATTGTATATATCAACTATAAGATTGTAAATCAACTATACTTCAATTTTAAAAAGAGCAGTCTATGCACTGCTGAACAGGCAGAATATATACAGTTTCTTAAACTAAGCTGAACTCTGCCCATCTATTCTGCCCAATCTTAGGAGTGATTTCCTTGCTGTGAAGCAACACAGAGTGACAAATCTTTCACATGATACCTTCTCAGATGTTTGAAAACAGATTTTGCTTCTTCTCTGCCTTCTTTTCACCAGATTAAAAACATCCAGTCCCTTTAATCACCTCCGATACAAATCCTTAACATCTTACCTGCCTTCTGGATGCACCTCCCTCCCACCAGCTTGTCAGCGTCCCTTCTAAAGCACTGCCCAGAAAGCGCTGGGCAAAATAAAAAGCCCCGATGCAGTCTGACAAGCCTGGTCCCCTAAGGCTTGTGGCGATTAAGACTCTGTACCTCCTTCAATCAGTTAGGAGCCATACTAGCATTCTGGAAATTCAACGTTCAGAGGTGGCTTGTGGGTTAACTGAAACTCTCAGATCCTCTGCACACAACTAACTACCAAGCAGGATTTACTTTTCCTATACTTTTTTCCTCCATCAAGAGACTCTGCCTTCTTCTAGCACTACTAAATTGGTTTTTTTCCCTATTGTTCTTAAAGCAATATGCAGATTAATCTGCCACAGTATGGAATGAGAATAAGAAGCCTCCAATAAAAGACAATTCCACATAACCTAGGATAATCTTTTACGTTCGGGTATTGCCAGGTCAGGCCCAGGCACAGTTCAAAATACTGTAATGTGTTCATTTTGGTGATAACATTTCCAATTATATATATTTTATGTTATATATATTACATAACATCATATATGCATACATGTACATATATACACACACATAGCTCTTTGGACAACTCTTTCATTGAAGCCTAATTTAATGTTTCACAGACAATACAGTGTCCAAGTTCAAGGAATGTATAGGAATCTATGACAATCTAGCCATTTCATGATATAAAACAACTATGTTGAAGTGTATGAAAAGCAATGAGAGAGGAAAACATTTCTAATATTCCAAAGTCAACATTACACATTTAAGACTGATCAACAGTGATATCCAAGCCTGACAAATTAAAATTAAAAAGCCTCTGATTAAAAAGAAGTGATTAAGTAAATAATATGTTGAGGAGACATTATACAAGGTCCTATTAATAAATCTCTTTCTGAATATTCCCTGAACTATAGTAGATTAGTCTCAGTATTATGTTATATACTAAGATACATTTTATTATAAGATTCAGCATCCTAAGCATCTACTTAAGATTTCCCTTTTTTTTTTTTAGGCCACATTTATAACAGGCTAGCCTACAAAATGCCATTAAATTCATATACTAGATATGCATGTTACTTCTATAACTTTCACTCTTGCTCCTTTATCTATTAATCACCACAATTCCTCTAAAGGAAGTCCTTCCCTAACACTATATTGTCAGCATCTTCTCTCAACTATACTGCTTTTCCTCCTTATCAGGTGTCATTGCACAAACCTGAATTCTGGCTTCAAATCCTAACTGAACCATTAGAAGTTACTTCTCTCTCTTCCTCAGCTTAGAGTGTACAAGCGAGACTCCACCTTTTCCTATTAAGTTACAGCCCCGAGGGCAGCTTATAATGAAGCCAACGAAGTGTCAAATGTCCCTGTTCCAGCCTAAATTAAAAATGCTGAACTTCCACCACTTCCTTTTTAAGTTTTCCAGGGAAATATAAAGTTTCCCTATAAATATCCACTGCTGAGGAACACAGACAAACGAAGCACAATAGAGCCTTGAAAATTCAGTGCCCACAAAAAGCAAACCTGTCCTGTTTCTGGCCAAGGGGACTGCAGCAGAATAGCTAAATGTCTACTAAAATCCGATCTGCCTTCTTCCACGGTTATCAAGTGTTCACTGGAACGTGGCTCCCAGCCAGCACTACACCTCTCAGGCCCCTTGCAGCTCAGCGTGGCCATCTGACCCATGCAATGAAATATTCAATGGAACACGAGCATAAGCCTTATGTGACTCTCCAGGCCTAGCCCGAAACACCTCGCAAGCCTGAAAAACCCTTCCATGCTCTTTTGAGTTTGGAAGCCACGTGTTGAAGATGGGTCAGCTTAGGGTCCCTGAATGGCTGTGTGGAGCGTATCTCAGAACCATGTCCTGAGAGAGAGAAAACTGACTTAAAAGAATACAGAAGTTCAAGTATTGTTGAGCCTTTTGTTTCAGCACCACAGCTGATGCTCATCAACAGAGATAACAGAAAATTCATTTTTAAAACAAGGTTTGGAGAAAGAGAATGGAGGAAAAACATACATGATGACTGTAAGCTCTAACACTGGGTTCAGGTGAAAGACAAATGGCGCCCACGGTTTAATAATTCCAAAGAGAAGTAACCTACTGGAATCAACGCCTGGGCCAATGCACCGCCTCTTGAGCATTACTCAGCCAGGTCTTCACCTCCACACCTATCACGTCACCTCCCCCACAGACATGCACACTCACCACAGGACTCTGACTCATCCCCTGACTTCAGACAGCAATTCATTATCTCAGTCCCAACCATCCATTCTCTTCCTTCTCTCACGCGCCAGGCACTGTGGCCTCACGGTTAGGCATAATCGTGGAAAACCACTGGAATTCCTACACATCTTCATATCCTTCCTCTTGTTTGTCCAGTGTACCAGTTCCTGTTATTTCAGCTCCAAGTACAGTGACCATGACTTCATGACTGGTCCTAATGTACTCACTCATCTCATCCCACTGTACATACACTGAACTTCTAAATCCAGATTCATCTTCTAGAATAGCATCTCTATTATTACTGCCAAAATCCTGGTATAGAGTCCACAGATCAGGGGCTGACAAACTATGGCCTATGGGCCAAACCTGGCCTATTGCCATTTTTGTAAATAAAATTCACTAGAAAACAGCCATGGCCTGCATGGCAGCTTTTGCACTGCAATGGCAACACTGAGGATCTGTGACAGACCGTAGGCTGCAAAGCCTAAAATGTTTACCATCTGGATCATTACAGGAAAAGTTTACCAACACCTGGTACAGACCAACATCATTTCTCATAAAATCAATGGCAGCTATCTTCTTATACCTCATTTGTTTAGCACCACTACAAGCACCTGTCCTAGCAGAATAAGAAAAACAAAGATACATAAACGTGTGTGTGTGTGTGTGTGTATGACACCCAAGGTATAAAAGATATGGTACTTATTACTCTTCAGGATTTACCCGTGTACAGAGAAAAGGAATATCCATGGGTGGAGGCAGGCATGTTGGTAAAGCTACATACACAAAAAGCCCTAATACAAGGGAGTATACAAGTACCAAATGAGTAGTAAAATGAGTGAACTACAGGCAGGCACAGGAAGGAAAGATGAGGGAAAATATGAGCAGAGGATCTGAATACACATTTTTCCAAAGACGATATACAGATGGCCAATAGGTACACAAAAAGATGCTCAATATTATTAATCATCAGACAAATGAAAATCAAAACCACAATGAGCTATCATCTCATGGATGATGAGTCTGTTAGAATGGCTCCACTCAAAAAGACAAGACGGACTTGAGGACACGGGGTGGAGGGTGAAGGGGAAGCTGGGATGAAGTGAGAGAGTAACACTGACATATATACACTACCAAATGTAAAACAGATAGCTAGTGGGAAGCTGCTGCCTAACACAGGGAGATCAACTCCTATGACGGGTGATGACTTAAAGGATTGGGATAGGGAGGGTGGAAAGGATTCGCGAGAGGGAGGGGATATGGGGATATATGTATAAATACAGCTGATTCACTCTGTTATAGCAAAAACTGGCACAACAGTGTAAAGCAACTGAATTCCGATAAAGGGCTTAAACAAAAAAAAAAGACAAGAAATAACAAGTGTTGGTGAGGATGTAGGGAAAAGGAGCCCTTGCGCACTGTTGGTAGGAATATAAATTGGTGCAGCCACTATGGATGACAGCATGGAGGTACCTCAAAAAATTAAAAACAGAACGACCATATGATCCAGCAATTCCACTCCTGGAAAGTGGAAATGAAAACACTAACTAGAAAAGGTAGCTGTACCCCCATGTTCACTGCAGCATTACTTACAATAGCCAAGACATGAAAATAACCTTAGTGTCCAACAATGGATGAATGGATAAAGACAACGTGGTGCATATATACACAATGGAATGTGATTTGGCCATAAAAAAAGAAAGAAATCCTGCCATTTGAGGGGTGGGTGAAATGGGTGAAGGAGGTCTAAAGGTACAAACTTCTGGTTATAAAATAAATAAGTCCTGGGCATGTAATGTACAGCATGGTGACTACAGTTAATAATACTGCATTATATATTTGAAAGTTACTAAGAGTAAATCCTAAAAATTCTCATCACATGAAAAAAAACTTGTAACTATGCGTGGTGATAGATGTTAACTGGACTTGCTGTGATCTTTTCATCAAATATACAAATATCAAATTCCATTGTACACTTTAATGTAATATTACATGTCAACTATATCTCAATTCCAAAAAAAGAAAGAAAGATGATTTCCATCTCTGGTAATCAAGACAGCTTTTATTTATGGATATGGTGAAGTCGAAGCTGGACTTTTAACTGGGAACAGAACATGTGCATGGCGGGTGGAGATAGCACAAGGTAGACTGCTATGCTTTACAAAACACATTCCATCCATGTATTGGTTGTTTTTCAATTTCAGGTTTCAACCGTGGGTAGTAACCATGCTTTGGGCTTTTGTAGTATTGCTTTCTGAGAGCCGCCAATAGCATTGGTCTCCTCATGTCTCTGGCTCTTCTACTTTTTTCTTTTTCCACTCTTCTGCTTTTATCTCTCCATTCAGAGACTTCTAGTTGGGCTGCTCCTCCACTGGACAAGATAAGGCACAAACTAAGCTGCTGTAACAAAGAGACCTAAAAGCACAATGGACTCAAGTGAGATGTTTGCTTTTCTGGCAGGTAGGCAGTTGGAGGCAAGTAAGAGGACATTAATGCCATCCAGGAATCCAGGTCCCTTCTACCTAGTTATTCCACCACCATCTAGAAGGCTATATGCCTGCACAGGGTCCAGGCTGGCTCACCCCTTCCACATCTACATTCCAGCCCATGGGAGGGAGAAAAAGGTAGAAGAGAGAAATCAGTTTCCTAATTGCAGATGTGAATCAGAAATCACACTTCTTTGCCATGTGGGCTATCTAGAACTTGGTCACATGCTAGCTGCGAAGAAGGCTGAAGAATGTAGCATCCAGGAATGGCCCAGTACACTAGAGCTAGAGTGGCAAGATTAGTTATGCCTGAGGAAATAGGCTAGGAAGTAAGAGGACTTCATGTGTTTTTCAACATAATCCATCCCCAATCTAATTTCTGTAATGCAGCGTTCCCCAAATTGTATCCTGTAGACCACTCTCCTGGGAGAAGTTGTTAGGAATGCTGCGGAGTAACAGAGGTCTGTGATCAACCTCCTTCCTGCTCTCATATGTTCCCAATGCCTATTAGCAAAGGTATGCAGTGAAGGAACACATCTAACTTGGTTTGGCTTAGCCCAGAATTCTTCAAAATTATAAGAACAGGGAATTTGTTCTTCTGCAACATCTATTAACATCTTAGGAATCAATGTCCTACAGGATATCAGTTTGTGACACAGAGTTTAATTTAATAAACATAATTCCTATAAGATTTTCATATGGTGTCTAAAACTCTGAAACAAGTCAAATGAAGGACCACACTTTCCAGAGAATACTTCCTGCAGCCTGATCAGAGTGCTTATCAGACGCCCAGCTCCTCTCAGATTCCATTCCCTGTGCTTGTGCCCTTTCTTCCTACTCCAAATAGGTCTGCGAAACCCTTTTCCTTACCCTGCTCTTAGAGCTTAGTTGAAATCTCACCTCTTTTCAGCTCTTTAATTTCTAATGACGTTTCTTCTCTGAAATCTCTATTTATTGTCTCCGATATTTGACTCTCATGAGCTAACTGGTGAAAGAACACGTATCTCTTTTATGTGTGTATGTGTTGGTACCTTGTCTTCCATGTAACTTTTAAGGATCTTCTCTGCAAGCTTTCAGCGCTAGCATGAAGCACCACAACTCTTCACTGAGATCTCAGGGCTTAGATAAGAGTCAAAACCCACTTTAGAGACAAGGGAAATATGGGCAATTAAAATGCGACAGACCAGGGCTTGGCTCTGAAAGACCGAAAGCCAGAGAAGTGGCACCTACATCTCAGAGCAGACAAAGCTAACACCAGGATGGCGGAAACAGAAGCCAAACCTTCAGCTAAAACACTGTGAGGAATCAAGCCAGAAGCAGCTCTTGGAGCCGGTGAGGGCGCTGGCACAAGCTCAGGTAGCAGCTGGAATCCCCACTGCTATCCTGCTTTCCCACTCTGTCCCAAAAGTCCAGAAATATTGGGACAATGGCATGTATCTTCTAGATTTATCAAAAGTCCCTATTCAAAGGCCTCAGTTTCTAGGCTGTACAAGTAAAAGAGATGAATGACAACCACTACACAGGTTTACCGATCCAGTATTTGAACATTCAACAGTATTCAACACATTTTGCTATGTACCTTGGAGGGACTCCCGTAACCAGCCCCCAAGCACTGGAAGATGAATGTATGATAATCTTACGCTTGGCAATTACATGCTCTAAAGGAGTATGTCCCACTTCCGGAGTGGTAATGGGGGCCTTGTAATAGGGAAGGGTCTGCACGTTTCTTAATACCAAAAATTATATTCCTTTTTGGGGGGGCCATTCCCAAAAGGTTAATTTTATATTTTGCCCAGGAAAATATAAAATTGTATCTTATAAACATTTTTATAATTGATTTTAAAATGACCATTCTAAACTACGTAGGTTTTAGTGATTGAGCTTTTAGTACCAACACTAATAACTTTTGGCAATCACAAAAACAGCACGTCACAAAACAAAAACCACTATGATCTAATACTCTGAGAATCCCAATTAGGAAAGTCCGCGTCCGTAGAGAACAGCGCCACCTTCCCCACATGCAAACATTCATCCTAAATCACCACCGCACTTTCAGAACCAAGAAAACACTTATACACCAGGCTGTCCTTACAGAATTTATGTTTCACTAAATTATATTGATTATGTCCTTTAAAAATCCTGATGCAAAAGCATTATCTGTGACTCCACGGGGAACTCTCAATTATTTTGTTGTAGTAGGGGAAGAGGAAACTGAGACGGTCAGACGTGAAGAGAATATACCATTAAGGAAGTCTATATGATACATAGTTCTTTATCATTCATCCCTTCATTCCTCTACCCAGTAGCATTTATTATGCACCTACTGTGACAGGGCAGAAGCCATCAGCGATCAGGAGAAGTTTGGGATTGACAATGTACGCACTGCTATATTTAAAACAGATCACCAACAAGGACCTACTGTATAGCACAGGGGCTCTGCTCAATATTCTGTAATAACCTAAATGGGAAAAGAATTAGAAAAAGAATAGATCCATGTACATGTAAAACTGAATCACTTTGCTGTATACCTGAAACTAACAACACTGTTAATCAACTATATGCCAATATAAAATAAAAATTAAAAAGCAAACAAAAAGCCAAACGGCTGAGAGAATCCAGGTGGGAAAACTACATGAACCCAAGTAACTATAGTGCAGGGTAGAATGACATACTGCAGGTCCCGTGGGAGTGAAAAGGAAAGTGTAATTAAATCTGCTGGCAGAGACTTGCAGAGACCACATAAAAACTGGGGTGAGGCAGGGTGGGTGGGTACTGGAACTCAGCCTTGGAGGATGAGAATTCAGGAAGGTGAAGGAAGGAGGGTGATGGGGCAGGGGCGCACTGCCCGCGGAACATCATAACCACCACCAGGGACAAGCCACAAGGAGAGGTATTAAGTGCGTTGTGGCTGGATGTGGGCCTCGTCGGGCATGCAGTAGGAGGTGGGACTGGAGGGATGAAGGCACACGATTTCGGGATCAACTGTAGCTTATGCTTTAAAGCTTGCTTACCTTGGTTTCACTAATAACAAACCCACAATAGCATATTTTCAAGGTCAAAAGAAACCATACTTTCTCCAGAAAAGCAGAAATTGCTTCATGATAAATTATCTGAAACATTCCCAAAGCAGAGTTGCAGAAATGAGTTATCAGACTATAAAACGTCACAACAAATATCCTCTAGCAAGGGCTTAGAGAGCCAATGCTATGCCAATCTGTTTGCACATATTTTCTAAAACAAATTTTTCTTCAGGTTTATGGTCACATTACTGTCACTCTAATAAAAATGTGCGCTTGTATTCCAGCTGCATTACTGGCAGAAAAAAAACCAGTTATTCATCAACAGCTTTTAAAATCCTCTCTTCAAATATCCCACTCATCTACGAGGGAAACATATACCAAAACAAACAAAACATTTGACAAAAGAGACAGCCACACATGAACACAACACACACACCACACACAGTCAGAAAAGCTACAAGGATTCGTCAAGAAGAACAACTACTTCTTTCCTCCAAACAGGTTCAGGGCATTTATTTTTACTGTTATGTCTAAGAGGTTTAAAATAAGTGAATTCATCCTCCAGTCCCAGAAATGTGATTTGAGCCATGCATTCATTATAAAAACACTCCTACTACAACAGAATAATTGAGAGTTCCCAGCGGAGTTAAATACATTAGGATTACCACCTGTGTCCACAGCAGTTTTATAAACCAAACCATCCATTCGATCAGGCAAATATCAGAAGAACCTCAGGTAGAAACCAGACTCATGGTGTGACCCTTGCCAATCATGAACACTTTTCCCTCCCTTAAGTTTGCCACAATAAAACTTTGCACACCTGTCAGTTTCTTGATAAGAGGTTCAATGTTTTATGTCACTCCTTGTTTCTGCTCACAGGCCACAGCAATTTCAACTCTCGCTCCATCTCTCACATCTCTTTTCACTGCTCCTGATTTCTTGCCCTCAAATCTATTCACAGAAGTTATCTTCAATGGACTTTGTTGATGGTGCAGATTTCACACATCATTTCTCATCAGTATGGTGAATCCTAGATAGAGCTCTAATTGTTCACAAAAGAGCTGCCAAACAAAAGCCGGGACTGCGTGCTTTTTATTCCCATAAAGTAAGGTAAAAAACGATGTAAAATCAAATAACATCATGTGTGAGTTAAATAGGAAACTCCAAATAAACTCAGAAGAGTTGACCCAAACTCTATTTTTCCCCAGGTGAGGCTAGTGGAGGTAGCAAGGAACTAGGAATATTTGGGACAGGTGAGGGTGGTAAGAAGCAAAAAGGTGAGAGGAAACAACCTCCGCACCACCACCTCTCTTTAGGAGACAACCATATTTGTCAATTATATTGCAATTAAAACAAAAAGAGAGCCACAGCATCAAAAGTAGATCCTTATGGCCACTCAGTACAATGCAATCAATATGTGTGCTGCACCTTCTATGGGCGAAGCACCGAGGCGACTGTGAACAAGGAGGAGACTGGTTTGCCATGCTTCCGCCATTAACTACTTAGAACATGCTTGTTCAAACACCAAAGAGCTGATTTTTGAAATTTAAGAAAACCTTTTCTATACACCACTCTTCCCCATTAAACGATGATTACAGAAAAATGGGTGAGGATATGAATGGAGCGAAAAATGAAGGCGAAGAGGATGAAACTATGAGTATGGTAAATACGTAAAAGGCTTGTCACAAGGTCTTTCACATTTGTTAGAAGGTGGGTTGAAAATCCGACCCTACGTTTTCTGGCAGCCAATGCACAGAGAGAACACTCCTGGCTATACACTTCACTGTCTGCATAATAAACCCCAAACTGGCTCAGGAGAAACCCAGTTCTAAGACTAGACAGCAGTTTCTGCCGTGGGTCCTTGTAAAGAGCACCTCTTAACTGACTACCAAGTTTCATACAGGCCTGTTTCTGAAAAGGTCTGCCAATGAGCAAAGTTCAGTAAAACATTTGGGTGGGGCATCCCATACCACGCAGTCTAAATACCTAACTCAGAGAACAGAGCTAGTATTTGTTTTAAAACCCAGGCAAATTAATACTGTGGTAAGTTAAATGGAATCAAAAATTACATACTTCTAGAATATAGCTAAGATAAGGCTATTTTATTATCTTTTGGTTTACAGCCTGTAGGGTAGGCCAAGATATCTGTTATATAATATAATGGTTTTAGGATTCTAATGCTAGATTCTCTTGAATAAGCAACAATTCACAGTTGAAATCGCTGGCAATGACAGAATTACATATTAGAGCAAGACAATTCATAATTCCTAAGAGAATACTATCATGCCATCCTCACCACATGTCAAATAAATTCCAATTTCTTTTCAAAGGGGAAAATAGTTATTACAATCATTAGTTAAAACTGCCACTTTACTGTCTGCCTAAGATATAGAGGATTTCCAATAACACAAACATTCTGACACTGACAATATTTTATTCAACAGTACATTTACAACCCGCAGTAAAATAACAAAATGGCAATTCTAGAGATGAAAAGGGCTTTTGAGACCACTTACACAAATCTTGCTTTGAAAAAGGAGTCAACAGGCTCAAAGTAGACTGAATGACTTGGCTAAGTTCAGGAGCTAACTGGTGGCAAGGCCGGGTTGGCCCTCAGATGTCCCAATGGCCTAATGCCAACTAATTAGCTGCTCATTTCTAGTCTATGAAGTAAACATGTTTGGTTTACACAGCTAGTAGATTCAGCCTCCGGTTTTCTACTGTAGTTGCACAGGAACTTCATTCAACAAATATCTATCTGCCAAGCTACAAAATGATTTCCCAGCTTACAGCTTGCTGTAAAACAGAATACTGTTAAATTGCAGTAAACAGTAAAATAAAACAAAAAACCAAAAACCCCAGCACTAATACCTAAGTGCTGGGAAGTAGTAATGTTTAACATTTAATAGAAAAACTGGCCTAGAACTACTCTGAGACCAAAGCATCCATGTCTTTTCTGCAGTGTAAGTACAATCACCAACACACAAATCAACCACTGTCCTCAGGAGACAGCTCTGAAACCAGGATTATAGAATACAACACGCCAATTACAAACACACAAGGTAGAATCATAGGAAAGTGTCAAACAAGAATGACATGTTTATTAAATTCAAAAGATGAAAACAACAGCTAAATTAACATTTAGTGGTGGCATTAGAACATGTATATGCTTTGTTTCTAGGAGTTAAAAAACAAAGCACACTCAATACTTAAACTTTTCTGTAAAGTACACCTGATTTTTTAAAAAATTTTAAACATAGCTAATGTAGGGACCCAACTACCGTACTGGCGGCTTGAAATCATATCAGGGAATCTCTCCAATTAAGTAGCAGAAGAACCAAGTTAAGACAGGCACAATTAGGCAAGAGCTTTCTGTTTAGTGATAATTTACCAGGCACCATGATGACTCAAAGCTGCATCCTGGAGAAGAGAAAGGCCAGCAGGAGCCGTGGATTGCCGTGACAACCAGTCAGCCAGAGTGCTGCAGACAAGCAGAGATGCTGCCACTGGAACGTGACCACGGACACCAGGCCATGCCTTGGCCAAAGGTAATACGGCGTGCTCTGTCTCTCTTATGCTTCAGACTAAATGTGTCCTTTAAAAAGTAATTCTGCTATACTAAACATACCCACGTTGACAAACTTTTTTTCTACCAAAAACACTGGCAGTTACCGACCATGTGAAACAAAAATTGTCTATTTTTCAAAATCATTAAATGCTGCTGTATGGTACACTCATACTTTCAGAAAAGGCCAAATATAATTGAGAATGCTTACTTGAGATACTATTAATGACAAGTCCTTTCAAGCTAGGATTTTATGAGCTGTCAGGTCACATATATCACTTCTTTTTTTTCCTGCTGCTTTCAGAGGCTCTAGGGATCTGAATGCATATAGCAAAAATATATAGAAATCATACTTGCCTTCAGCCACAGGACTTTTCATATCAAATAGGGCAATCACAAAACACTGAAACCTTAGAATGAAAGATGTCCCTACAAATGGTTACTACGATTTGCAGAAAACGGTTTAGTAGCCCTAGCTAAAACTCCTAGGTAGCCAGGATATTTGTCAGTTTCTTTATGGTACAGTTTCAAAGAGCATATAGAGAAGCCACACTCAAAGCTTCTCTTTATTCCTTGGGGGTCTTCAATCAGACAAGTAAAATGATGGAAGCATTTCCATTTCTAAAGTTCAGCAAATTGACTTAATAGCATGGATAGTGAAGACTTAAAACAAAAATCTGCAAATTAGGAACAAACACAAGGCTTCTTAAGATGATTACCTGGAGGCAAAGTATTGTCCTAACCACCGCTGCCCTATGATTAAGCCTAATAAGCCCCACTCTATCATTTTTGACCTCTTTTTAAAAGAGCATCCAATTCCTGCAGGGGCATGCAATAGCACTACCCTGGATAGCTTCAGGTGGGAAATATGAAGAAAAGAGCTTAGAGTTGATAATTTGAGAAAGAGCAGCCAGTCTTTGGATCCATAAACATTCTACTTAAAATGTTAAATAGATTTAACAGAAAACTGAATCAAGCACTTAAGTGTAAGTGGTGTATAGCGTGAAGGGTGTTCCTTGTACTGGGTTGTCTTACTGTTTGGTATATCTTTGGCTATAAAGTGCAACATTTATAATAAAAACACAAATTTCACAAAATGAAAAAGAGCCTCTCTCTCCAATTACTCTATTAAGTCTACCCTTTTACATGTTAAGAAGTTTGTCCCTCTCCTAGTTATAAGGAACAAAATGCCCGTCCTCATTCCCTTTCAAACATTCAGTGAAGGAATTTTTAAAATGCATTTAAACATTTCTTTCACCATTCCAAACGTTGAAGCCCTGAGAGCGCTGGAGGAGAAAATAAGAGAAAAAAATGAACAGGAAGTGAAAGTGACAAGATGATGGTAACCACATCGCTTCCTTTCTGCTCTTCTTTCTAAGCGCACAACGGAAAGAAAAAAATAAATCTTTTTCTCGTTAACAATCTGAAACTAATTTATGAGGGTGTGGAGGCGGCGCTGGGAACTAACACTCAAACAACGCCCTCCCCCACCGCACACACCTGGTACCTTAAAGGCTGTCCTTCCTCATCAGGCTCAGAGTCAGGGCTCCTGGGCTCCTGTCAGGCTCCATCACAATCCCAGTTACAATCAGTACTTCCCCCTCCCCATCTTCCTGTGTCTTTTTTAGTGCACATCCTCCCTCCTCCTCCAAGCGACAGCGCCTCGCCGACCACAATACAACTGTGTCAGGCCAGCTGTTACTCACCAGCACACACTCATGATTCACCCGTCTCTCGGGTCTCGGAACAAAACGCGAGTTTTTCTTGCCTCCTTGGAAGGGAGGTGCTCGCGGTTTTCAGGATAGAAATCCCGCTCTCCTACGACCGCGCGCGCTCGGGCCAGTCACTCTGCTCCCGCTCCCGTTCTCTCAGCCCCCTTCGGCCACGCTGGCACCGACGACCGAGCCGACAGCGAAACGGCTCTGAAAACTTCTTCTAGAGCGTGGTCTGGACGCGGGGAAGCCGCCTCCCGGGGTAAGGGTGTTCCCCCCCAGCCCCGGGCCGCGCGGCCCCACGGGCCCCGCCCCGCACCTTACCCGAGGGGACGCGCCGCCGCACGTCCCCGCAGCCCCCGGGGGTGACCCCGGCTCTGGACCCCGGGGCTCCCTTCCGCGGCCCCGGCGCCTCCCTTGGCGGGGCCCTCCCCCGCGCGGAGCCGGGGAGCCACGGCGAAACGCGGAGGGGACGTCGCGGCCGCCGGGCTTCCGCGCCCGCCGAAGTTGCCCCACGCAAAGTTTTCCAGCCGCCTCCCCCGGCGCCGGGCTCGGGCTTACCCGGGGCATCGGCGGCCGCGGAGGCGTCCGGCCACGGGCTCCGGGGGTCGGCGGCAGCCGCGCGCGCCAGGGCCAGGGGCCCCTCCGGAGCAGCATCGCGCCCCACTCAGCGGGCCACCCTGCGGGCCGGGCGCCTGGCAGCCGGCGTTCTCCGTGGGCGCAGCCTCGCCGGGCCCCCGCCTCCCGGCGCAGCGCGGCGCGGGGCGGGCTCAAGGGAGGGTGTGTCCCTCTCCCCTCTTCTCGGCCTCGCGCGCACCCGGGCGCGAGGCTGTTTTCTTTCCGCCGACCAAAATTTCAGAAGGGAGGGGGGAGAGAAAGAGAGCGGCGTCGGGGGAGAACCGCCCCCCGCATCTCGGGTTTCGGGGGGCAGCACGGACGCCAGGCCGGCCTCTCGTCTTCCCGCTGCTGGAGGGAGCGGGAGCGGGCCGCTCGCACCTTGCGGGCTGCTGCTTTCAAAACTGGCGAGTGATTCTGGGTGCTCAGAATCACTGGGGGCCGCGTGCCCCATTCCACCCCTCCGGGCAGGGAGGTAGCGTGGGGTTGGGCGGCGATCTGCAGAGAGGCAGGGCGTCTCTCGGGAAGTTTCCCTCCTGGACTGAGACGAAAGGAGGGAGACAAGCAGGTCCACCAAGGCTCCACCTCTCCGTGGGCTCCGGGCTCGGGCTGCGCGCGGGGCCGGGGGCCCTCTGCTCACTGGTGAGCGCGGTTTCGCTCGCCCCAGGCCTACCTCTGCCGGACGTTTGCGATTCACTAGATGGTGACCCACCCAGAGCTCTTTGGGACGATCCGTCCCACAGCCGAACTGGCTTCTCCTTTGAAGCACGTTTTTAACTGAAGGAACTAAGGAACTGGAACTTCGTCTTCCCACAAGTGGGAAATCGAATGCTTTGTCTTGGAGGCTATTTGTTTGTAAAAACAGACACAAACCACTTAAGAGCAACGTAGTTCAACTTTCACATAGCTTACTTACAACAGAGTTGCTAGATAAAATATAGGATGCCCAGTTAAATTTGATTTTCAGATAAATAACAAATAATTTGTTTTAAGTGTATGTATGTCCCAAATATCGCATGGGTCACACTTATTCTTTCTTTATGAAATATTTGGGACATACTATATTATTTATTATTTATCTGTAATTTAAATTTAACTAGGCATCCTGTATTTTTATTTGCTAAATCTGCAAGAGGCTTGAGTTAATGAATCAAAGCTGGCAAACAACGCAGCAAGTGGCAAGTCTTACCTGATGACCATCTCCTTTCTTTATTGAAAAAAGATGTAACTTTTCACTACCAAATGTACAATAGATAGCTAGTGGGAAGTTCCTGCATAACATAGGGAGATCAACGCCATGATGGGTGATGACTTGGCCAGGGTAGGGAGGGAGGGGAAATGGGGATACATGTACAAATACAGCTGATTCACTTTGGTGTACCTCAGAAACTGGAACAAGAGTGTAAAGCAATTATATTCCAATAAAGAGCTTAAAAAAAAATGTAACTTTCTATGGCAGCAAAAAGTTTGTCACCACTTAAGGCTGATTCACATGTGGTAATGAGCCCACATGGGAAGTAATTACTTTACCTGAGTCCTTTCTTTGTATCTGCTAGTGTTCCAAATGAAAGAGATTTATCTTGTCTACTGTGAATAATGCTGCAATAAACATGGGAGTGCAGGTATCTTTTTGAGACACTTATTTCATTTCTTTTGGATATATATCCAGTAGTGGGATTGCCGGACCTATGGTAGTTCTATTTTATTTTCTAGTTTTATTTTTGAGGAACCATGATACTGCTTTCCATAATGGCTGCACCAATTTACATTCCCACCAACAGTGTACAAGGGTTCCCTTTTCTCCTGTAGCCAAAATATGAAAACAACCTGTGTCCATCAAAGGATGAATGGACAAAGAAAATTATATATAGATGTCGCATATATATACATATAAGATGGGATATGGGATATTATTCACCCATAAAATAGAAAGAAATCCTGCCATTTTGACAATATAGATAAACCTGGAGAACATTATGCTAGGTGAAATACGTCAGACAGAGGAAGACAAATGCTATATGATCTCATTTATACATGGAAACTAAAAAAGTCAAATCCATAGGATCAGAGAGTAGAACAGTGGTTTCCAGGGGCTGGGAGGTGGGGGAAATGGGGAGATGTAGGTCAAAAAGTACAAACTTTCAGTTATAAGTTCTAACAATCTAATGTGCAGCATGGTGACTATAGTTAATAGTACTGTATTATATACTTGAAATTTGCTGAGAGTAGATCTTAACTGGACTCACCACACCAAAAGAAAAAAAGGTAACTCTGTGAGGTGATAGATCTGTTAATCAATTTGATTGTGGTTACCATTCATGGTGTATGCATATATAAAACCATCACATTGTACAATTTAGATATAAACACTTTTTATTTGTCTGTTAATTATACCTCAGTAGAGCTGGGTGGGGTGGGTAGGGGAGAAAGAAGACTTTTATTTGGAAAGAAATGGAGAAGAGGACACGTGTTCAAAATGGACACAGAATCTGCTGCTATATCACTATAATACTCTTTTCCAACGGGTTTTGGGGGGCTACATTCCCTTCAATTGCCTTTGCATGGGACAACAATTTTGTAATACTTTCTATGGAGAGAATAGAAAAGATTAATGTCTTCTCTCTAGCTTGTTGATTTGTTTTTACATATCATTGATAGTTTAGAAAAGTGTCTTTAAGCATTACAACTCACTGTTGGTAAGTCATGTCAATTCTTTTGATTGTTCTTAGATTTGGGAAAACTTCCATCAAGTGTTTTCATACCTGAGCTGTAACATTTGGAAGAATAGTCCACAAACTAGCTTCTGAGTCCATTCATTCAAGCATCATTTCTTTCTGTTTTGGGTTTTTTGTTTATTTGTTTTTCGGTTTTTTAATTTTGTTTATTTTTGCTTGCTTTTTTGGCATCATTTCTTTTTACTAGCCACACACTCAGGTCACTGGGCGCTGCAGAGCACATTCATACTGCAATGCAATCTCTGGCCCTGCACTTTTGTCACAACAGTAAGTGATAGGTATGTTCTTGGAAGCCATTCCTACATAGGCATGGTTAACAGTACTTAATAATACATGGAAATGACCATGAGCCACACACAATTATCCAACTAAACCCAAAATAAATGTATCTCCAACTCAACTTACTTTTTCTTGGATCTTGAAAATGGCCATGGCCACTCAGCCACCTGACACAAGGGGACATGTGACAGAGGGGTGGTTGGAGAGGAAAGAGAGAGCGTTCTTAATTGATTCCAGTTAAAATATTTTACTTTTAGAAATATTACAAAAACATATCACCATGTGAATGCATTGCTAGGGACCACCCCCTCACCAGGTGCCATGAGAAAGGTTTGTGCAAGTGAAGACCCCTGAAGCTTACGCTAAATCAAATTTGCTGACACCTAAGTCTCCAATACGTGCTATTACTATTACTCCAAACCATTCCCTAACACTTAGTGCCTGCCTGTTTTGTAGAACTTATCACACTATTTATTTACACTCATATCTGGCTCTCCAGCTAGATTATAAATGCAGGGACAGGTGCTGTGTCAGAGTGCCTAGCACAAGACCTGCTTTAAATGAGAGACTCAGTCAACAGTGAATAGATGAAACTAAGCTAATGGACAGGAAGAAATATTGCGAGAACAACGTAAAACCGATGTGATGGAGGAAAAGTCCAGAAGCTGTGGCTCCAGATGGGAAGGATAACAATACACAGAGAAGGAAGTGCCATGAGGAGGCTGGAGGGCAAGGATCAGAGAACTCAGGACTAAAGAGATGCACAATAGGTACAGGAAGGGCCTTTAACAACCACCAGTGTGATTCTATTTATATAAGATGTCCAAAAAGGACAAATCTTTAGAGACAGAAAGTAGATTAGTAATTGCCTGGGGCTAGAGGTGGAATTGGAAGTGAGGTAGATGAGCACGAGGAATCTTTTTGGGGTGATGGAAATGTCCTAAATTGATTGGATGATGGTGATTATTGCCTACGTCTGTAAATTTGCTGAAAATCATTTGTACACAGTGAGTGAAATTTGCAGTATGGAAATGACACCAATAAAGCTGTTTAAGAATTCTTTTTCTAAAAAGCGAGAACAGAGATGCAAGTACGAAGAGGCTCTAATACGTAAGTCGTATTAACGAACTAGCTGGGAGTAACTGTTCTGTCTCACCAAGCTTCCCACACGTTGTGGTGAAGTGCGCTGTCCACCAGGGTGACCCACGTGTGCTGAGCCACTGTTTGGACAGGCCAGCCCCAGCAGTCTCTCCATCTGCAGTGTCCAAAGCCCTCTCACTTTGCTCACCTCCCTCATCATCAGAGTGTGTGGCTGGTAAAAAGAAGCAGTATGTGACATGAATGCCCAGAAGCTGGTCTGTGGAACATTCTTCCAAATATTACAGCGCGCACATGAAAAACACGTTAAGAACTGACATGACATTACCAATAGTGAGCTGTAAAGCTTAGAGACACGTTTCTAAACTACAATGATATAAAACAGAACATGCTAGAGAAAACTATCTTTCCTGTTATCTTTTCTATTTTTTCTATAGAAATTATTACAAAATTGTTGCCCCATGAAAAGGCAATTAAAAGGGATGTAGCCAAAAAACTGTTGGGGGAAAAAAGTATTACGGTGATGTGAGGGGCAACTAATTTATTTTAATGTTTTATTTGGGGGGGGTGTGCTTTAAAAATATTTGTTATTTATGACTAATTTTCTCACTCTAAATATTCATTGCCATGCAAATTTGGCATTCCTAATTTTTTATTATTTTTCTTAAAGTAGGTCTCCCAAATTATATAACCTCAGGTTCCACACCCTTGGATCTGCCTCTGTGGGTCAGGCATACACACTTTGTTATCTTGTTTAGTTATTATAAAAACCTTACAAATTAGTGTTATTAGCTCCCTATTACAGATGAAGAAACTAGTAGGTTAAGTAACTTATCTAAGATCAAAAAGTCAGAATTCAAGCCTGGAACTGTGTAACTGTGATCCAAGATTTTTCGACTCCAAGACTCCAAGGTAAACTTGACCTTACATTGCCTGTCTCTTCTGACATCACTTAACCACCTGACCTTCTCATAGGCACAGCTGGGATTAGGGTGCTGTGAAGGGAGGTAAGTCAATTACAGGGTCAAATCTTTCTTTATTTAAAATTTTGATATTCTGTTCATCATAATTTTTTTGCGTTAATTTTGATTTTTAAAAATATTACATGTATATTTTACCTCAATGACTGAGTTTTTTGGTACCCCTTTAAATCTGGTGCCCAAGGCAAGTACCTCAGTTGCCTCACCCTAGTTTTAGCCTGGCATTACATCCTTAATAAGGACGTGAATATCCAGATTTGTGCTTTAACTTCTAATAAAGGTAGCCCCCAAATTTCATCCACTGACTTTCATACAGCTGGCCTTTGCAGACATTACTCATTTATGTCCTCAAACTGTCATTTGAGAACTCAGTTTTTCATAGATATGCTGACCAGTAATGCTACTGGATTATCTACTATTGGTATCGTTGCCTACCACTGGCAAAGGGGCTAGCTTCAGTCAAGGTAGAAGGAAAGTTTATTTATGAAAAATGTTTTATATGTATGTCACCTGGTCTTACTTGTAAAATCATTTCAATTGAGCAACTTCTCATATATCGTCTGCAGATGCCAGCAGCAGTGGATTGCAGAGTGGACAGGCAGACTGGCTGAGGGGTCCCCTTGAGTATCTTACTTGCAGGCCTCCACACTGATTGAATTCTGGTGGTAACTAGAGAAGAATATTACTCTTCCCTATTCTGCCTCCAGGTCCTAGGCCTTCATTTTTAACAATCAGAGTCATAAAGAACTTAGTACCTAAATGAGAATACATATTATTCTCAAACACGTATGAAAGATTCACAATATAATGACCATGTATCAGGCCTCCAAGGAAATCTCAAAAATATTTGTTTAACTTGCTAACATATAAGCTTTATTCATGAAGTGAGAAATTAACAGAAAGGTAAAGCATAGGGGGAAAAGATGGCAGTGGAGTAGAAGGACGTGGAGTGCATCTGTCTCCACAGATGAATCAGGAATACATCAAAAGATGCAATAATTCCCACAGAAAACCAGCTGAACACTAGCAGAAGACCTTGGACACCAGAAAGGACTGCAAAGATCCTGACATAACTGGGTAGGACAGAGGGAAAAAAGAAAAAAAAAGGAAAAAGAGGAGGAGAAGAAAGGAAAGGGATGGGTCCTACACTCTGGGATGGGGGTAGCTGAAACAGAGGAGAGATTGCCAAATTCGGGGAAATCCCCCCTTATCTGATGTGGAAACCCCCTCTCCCATGGGGAATATGATTGGGTCAGAAGGGAGGCATTTGGGACTGTCCAAAGAGGGTGAAGTGGCCAATCTGTGGCAGACGGGAAAGAGTGAGAAACACACAGAGAGTGCGAACCATGGCTCTGCGTGTCCCGGACTGAGATGTGGGTTCACAGCTGTACAGGGGGTCTGGGAGCTGAAATGTGGGAACCAGAGAACTGGTTCAGGATGAGAAACATTGTTGGCTGTGGGAAGATGGACTGAGGGGACAGGAGGGAAGAAATCCGCAGCAGAGAATGCCTACCGTGGAAAGCTGAGTGGCCACGGTGGTGGCACACTAGTGCTGACTCACACGCAGTGGGGAGGAGCCACAGTTGTAGCCTCTCTTTTGGGGCCTGCAAGGAACAAAGAGAGGCTCCCTCTGGGCCTGGCTGTCACAGTGGACAAGGGATAGAAAAAGCCCCCTGGTGGGGGCTGGCCTGGTGTGCCTGCTGCCAAGAACCAGAAGAAGTCTGCAGAGTGGGCCAGCTCTGGAGACACTCCACTTATACCTGAGCTCACTGGCTCAGGGCGTAACAGGTACCACTGCTGTCACCAGGGCTCCTGCGACATAGGAGGGAGATACTGCTGACTCACACGCAGGGGAAGGAGCCACTATTGTACCCTCTCTCTCCCCACACACCGGTGCCTACAGACAAACAATAAAGGAAGATCTGCCAGTCACAGAGTAATACAAAAAGCCCCCAAGAGCTGTCCATCAGGTGCTTTGCACCAGGCACCAGTAAAGAACAACACTAAGGCCAGATTTCTTATACCTGGGGCCACCAGCATCCCTGCACATTCAGTGTCATCCCCTGGGCTCCTGTGATCCAAGTGGGGTGCTACTATTGAGTCACATGCAGGGAGAAGAGCCACTATCAAAGGCCTCTCTCTTCCCAAACACCTGCATCTGCATATGAACAATAAAGGAAGCCCTCACTGAGGGAGACCCGAAGAGCTCCAAGGCAGCCTCAGGAGTAGACTCTGGCAGTTAGACCACATGCAGAAGCAGGGACGAAACCAAAGCTGAACACCAGGGACATGGGGACTAAGGAAGAGGTTCAAAAAATCTTTCCATCAGCTATACATGCTGCAGACTAAATCCTCGTGATCAACTAGTTAGACCCTATCTCTTTGGAATATCTGAGTAGACAATGAATGTTCCCACAAGTGAAAAAGGTCTAGCTCTGGCAGCTGTGGACTGTGGGAGCAAGCACATACAGGAATTGGGCCAGATCAGAACCTAAGTGGACCCTATAGGACCCACAGCAGGTCCAGAGTCCAACCCAGAGGCAGAGGAGGGCCTCTTGGGGAGGCAAAGGTGGCCTGAGGCCCAAGGTGGGGAGAAGGACAGTTACAGCTGAGACCCCAAGGAAACAGAATTATTATTATTAATTCTATTGATCTGATCCATTCTATGGTCAGTTCTAGCTTTTTTTTAATTACGATCTTAGTCCTAAGGGATCGTCACGTTTTATAACATATTTTTTATTCTATTTTTTACTTTTACTTTATTTTTAGCCTGTTTATATATTTCTATTTCTAGCTAGCTTTTTTGTAGTGCTGAGTTTATCTCCCTATCTTCTTTTCTTCTTTTTTTTAAATTAATTAATTAATTAATTAATTTTTATTATATTGGCTGTGTTGGGTCTTCTTTGCTGCGCGTGGGCTTTCTTTAGTTTCAGTGAGTGGGGGCTACTCTTTGTTGTGGTGCACGGGCTCCTCATTGCTGCGGCTTCTCTTGTTGTGGAGCATGGGATCCAGGAGCATGGGCTTCAATAATTGCAGCACATGGGCTCAATAGCTGTGGCTCACGGGCTCTAAAGCACAGGCTCAGTAGTTATGGTGCACCGGCTTAGTTGCTCCGCAGCATGTGGGGTCTTCCTGGAGGAGGGATCAAACCCACGTCCCCTGCATTGGCGGATGGATTCTTAACCACTGTGCCACATAGGAAGCCCCTTCTTTCCTTCTTTATCTTTAATACATTTCTATTTTATTTTAATTTTTTTTTCTTTTTATATTTCCAGACGTACTAACTATACCCTTCTGTTGCTCTGTGTTATATCCCTTTGTATTTTATTTTATCTTATACTTTTAATCAATATTATTGGTCTGCTCGGTTTCCTAGCTTTATTCTTCAGATGACACACTTCTTTGGATTTTGTTATTAAGTTTTGTCTTTATCTGAGGTCTAATTATAATTGATTTCGTTTTGGGGATCTTGAGTCTATCTGGTTGTTCTCTTGCTCTTTGTTATATTTACTCCCTGTTTCTATTTGGTCACTGTTATATTTGGTCCTTGTTTTCACACTTTCCCTGGGGTCTTTTTGTTTGTTTGTTTTTTGGGTTTGTTTGTTTGTTTTTTCTTCCTTTTTCTTTGGTTTTGAATTTTTGTTGGTTTTCTCTTTAATTGTCTGATTGCATTCTGGGGTTCGTCTGTCAGGTTGTTCTAGTGCTTTACGTTCTATTGGGTTCTGTTTTTGTGTTTCTGCTGCATGTACATGTTTCCTTGATTCAGTATTTGTTTGTTTGAATTAACTTTTAACCATTAGTCTGGGGCTTGGATAGTCTTTTTTAATCCCCTTTATTGCCAGGACAAGCACCTCTGGAGTCTGGATTCCTTGACCACAAGTCAAGTCAGAAGCTCTGGGTGGGAGCACCAAGTCCAGGATGCTAGACCACTAAAGAGTCCTCAGCCACAGGAAAGATTAACTGCAGAGAATTCTCACGGAGACCACTATCAGAGTCTAAGACCTGGCTTCACCCGACTGCCTGCAACTGCCAGTGCTGGACACCTTACACCAAACTACAAACAAGACAGGAACGCAAACACACCCATCAGCACATAGACTACCTGAAGCCATATTAAGCTCAGTTACCCTAAAACACACCACCTGACACCGCCCTGCTCATCAGAGGGAAAAGACTCAGATCCACACACCAGAAAGCAGCCACCAGACCCTTCCATCAGGAAGCCTACTGAAGACACTGGACCAACTCCACCACAGGGGGCAGAGAACAGAAATAAGAGGAATTACTATTAGGCAGCATAGGGAAAGGAGACAGCAAATACTATAAATTAGACAAAATGAGAAAACAAAGAAACACCTTGCAGGCAGAGGAGCAAGATAAAAATCCACAGGACCAAATAAATGAAGAGGAAATGGGCAAATTGCCTGAAAAAGAATTCAGAGTAATGATAGTAAAGATGATCCAAAATCTTGAAAACAATACAGAGAAAATACAAGAAATATTTAGTAAGGAGCTAGAAGAACTAAAGAGCAAACAGTAATGAATGACACAATAATTGAAATAAAAAATACTCTAGATGGTATAAACAGAAGAATAACTGAGGCAGAAGAATGAGCAAGTGAGTTGGAAGATAGAAAGGTGGACATAACTGCCAAAGAGCAGGAAAAAGAAAAAAGAACAAAAAGAATGGAAGACAGTCTCAGAGACCTCAGTAACAACATTAAGCACATGAACATTCAAATCATAGGCATCACAGAAGAAGAAGAAGAAAGGGTCTGAGAAAATATTTGAAGAGGTTATAGTGGAAAACTTCCCCAACATAGGAAAGGAAATAGTTAATCAAGTCCAAGAAACACAGAGAGTCCCATACAGAATAAACCCAAGGAGAAACACACCAAGGCACATATTAATCAAACAAACGACAATTAAACACAAAGGGAAAATATTAAAAGCAGCAAGAGAAAAGCAACAAATAACATATAAGGGAAAACCCATAAGGATAACAGCTGATCTTTCTGCAGAAACTCTGCAGGCCAGAAGGGAGTGGCATGATATACTTAAAGTCTTGAAAGGAAAAAACCTACAGCCAAGAATACTCTACCCAGCAAGAATCTCATTCAGATTTAATGGAGAAATCAAAAGCTTTACAGACAAGCAAAAGTTAAGAGAGTTCAGCACCACCAAACCAGCTTTACAATTCCTAAAGGAACTTTTCTAGGCAGGAAACACAAGAGAAGGAAAAGACCTACAAAAACAAACCCAAAACAATTAAGAAAATAGTAATAGGAACATACATGTCAATAATTACCTTAAATGTAAATGGACTAAATGCTGCAACCAAAAGACACAGACTGGCTGAATGGATACAAAACAAGACCCATCTATATGCTGTCTACAAGAAACCCACTTCAGACCTAGGGATACATACAGACTGAAAGTAAGGGGATGGAAAAAGGTATTCCATGCAAATGGAAGTCAAAAGAAAACTGGAGTAGCAACTCATATCAGACACATTAAACTTTAAAGTAAAGACTATCACAAGAGACAAGGAAGGACACTACATAATGATCAAGGGATCAACCCAAGAAGAAATTGTAAATAAATATCTATGCACCCAACATAGGAGCACCTCAATACATAAGGCAAAAGCTAACAGCCATAAAAAGGGAAATCAACAGTAACACAATAATAGTAGGAGATTTTAACACCCCACTCTCACCAATGGACAGATCATCGAAACAGAAAATAAATAAGGACACACAAGCTTTAAATAACACATTAGACTATCTTGACTTAATTGATATTTATAGGACATTCAATCCAAAAGCTACAGAATACAATTTCTTCTCAAGTGCACATGGAACATTCTTCAGGATAGATCACATCTTGGGTCACAAATCAATCCTCAGCAAATTCAAGAAAATTGAAATCATATCAAGCATCTTCTCAAACCACAATGCCATGAGACTAGATATCAATTACAGGAAAAAAACTGTAAAAAATACAAACACATGGTGGCTAAAAAATACGTTATTTAACAACCAAGAAATCACTGATGAAATCAAAGAGGAAATCAAAAAATATCTAGAAACAAATGACAATGAAAACACAATGACCCAAAACCTATGGGA
Organism: Hippopotamus amphibius kiboko; assembly: GCF_030028045.1. NCBI lineage: Eukaryota > Metazoa > Chordata > Mammalia > Artiodactyla > Hippopotamidae > Hippopotamus > Hippopotamus amphibius. The sequence goes on from NC_080198.1 coordinate 85,023,455, forward strand.
TGCAGCAAAAGCAGTTCTAAGAGGGAAGTTTATAGCAATACAGTCCTACCTCAAGAAACAAGAAAAATCTTGAATAAACAACCTAGCCTTACACCTAAAACAATTAGAGAAAGAACAACAACAAAAAAAAACCCCAAAGTGAGCAGAAGGAAAGAAATTATAAAGATCAGATCAGAAATAAATGAAAAAGAAAGGAAGGAAACAATAGCAAAAATCAATAAAACTAAAAGGTGGTTCTTTGAGAAGATAAACAAAATTGATAAACCATTAGCCAGACTCATCAGGAAAAAAAGGAAGAAGATGCAAATCAACAGAATTAGAAATGAAAAAGGAGAAGTAACAACGGACACCTCAGAAATACAAAAGATCATGAGAGACTACTACAAGCAACAATAAACCAATAAATTGGATAACCTGGAAGAAATGGATACATTCTTAGAAAAGTACAATCTTCCAAGACTGAACCAGGAAGAAATAGAAAATATGAACAGACCAATCACAAGCACTGAAATTGAGACTGTGATTAAAAATCTCCCAACAAACAAAAGCCCAGGGCCAGATGGATTCACAGGTGAATGCTATCAAACATTTAGAGAAGAGCTAACACCTATCCTTCTCAAACTCCTCCAAAATATAGTAGAAGGAGGAACATTCCCAAACTCATTCTATGAGGCCACCATCACCCTGATACCAAAACCAGGCAAAGATGTCACAAAATAGAAAATTACAGGCCAATATCACTAATGAATATAGATGCAAAAATCTTCAACAAAATACTAGCTAACAGAATCCAACAGCACATTAAAAAGATCATACACCATGATCAAGTGGGGTTTATCCCTGGAATGCAAGGATTCTTCAATATACGCAAATCAATCAATGTGACACATCATATTAACAAATTGAAGGATAAAAACCATATGATCATCTCAATAGATGCAGAAAAAGCTTTTGACACAATTCAACATCCATTTATAAGAACTCGCCAGAAAATGGGCATAGAAGGAAATTACCTCAACATAATAAAAGTCAGATATGACAAACCAACATCCAACATCCAACATCTTTCTAAATGGTGAAAAACTGGAAGAATTCCCTCTAAGAACAGGAACAAGACAAGTGGGCCCACTCTCACCACTATTATTCAACATAGTTTTGGAAGTTTTAGCCACAGCAATCAGAGAAGAAAATGAAATAAAAGAATACAAATTGGAAAAGAAGTAAAACTGTCACTCTTTGCAGATGACATGATATTATATATAGAACACCCTGGAGAAAAGGGAACTCTCCTGCACTGTTGGTGGGAATGTACATTGGTACAGCCACTATGGAAAACAGTATGGAGGTTCCTTAAAAAAACTAAAAATAGAATTACCATATGATCCAGCAATCCCACTCCTGGGCATTTACCCAGAGAAAACCATAATCCAAAAAGAAACATGTACCACAATGTTCATTGCAGCACTATTTATAATAGCCAGGACATGGAAGCAACCTAAATGCTCATCAACAGATGAATGGATAAAGAAGATGTGGCATGTATATACAATGGAATATTACTCAGGCATAAAAAGGAATGAAACTGAGTTATCTGTAGTGAGGTGGATGGACCTAGAGTCTGTCATACAGAGTGAAGTAAGCCAGAAAGAGAAAAACAAATACCATATGCTAACTCATATATATGGAATCTAAAAGAATGGTACTGATGAACCCAGTGACAGGGCAAGAATAAAGATACAGATGTGGAGATTGGACTTGAGGACATGGGGATGGGGTGAAGGAGAAGCTGGGATGAAGTGAGAGAGTAGCACTGACATATATACACTAGCAAATGTAAAATAGATAGCTGGAAGCTGCTGTATAACATAGGGAGATCAACTCCATGATGGGTGATGACTTACAGGGCTGGGATAGGGAGGGTGGGAGGGAGTCAAGGGAGGGAGGGCATTTGGGGATATATGTATAAATACAGCTGATTCACTTTGTGGTACAGCAGAAACTGGCACAACAGTGTAAAGCAATTATATTCCAATAAAGAAATGTTTAAAAAAAAGGTAAAGCATCACTACCAATGGAATTTGAATTACACACTTTATTATAAATATTCTTGGATTAAGTAGGAAATAAATTGAAATTGAAAACTATTTTAAAACCACATAGCAATGCAAGCACTTGATATTAAAACTTACACTACTCGGGAAAATGTATAGTCTTAAATCCACTTACTAGAAAACAGGAAAGTCTGAAAGTAAACTATGCTTACAATCTAAGAAGCTATAAAAATAACAAAAATAAACCTAAAGGGTGTAGTGGGAAGAGAATGATAGAGGTAAAAGCATAAAATGAATCAAACTTCCTCTACACTTTTTCTAAAGCAACCTCTCCCAAAAATAGAGTAAGTCAATAAAACCGAAAGTATTTTTTTAAGGCACCAAGACTGACGAACTCAAGACAAGAATGATCAAGAAAAAAGAAAGAAGGAATGCATAAACATAATAAAGGATAGAAAAACTAACCCCCGATAACTGCTTATATCAATCAATTTAAAACTATAAAACCAAACTTGGCTCAGCAAAGAGAACCTGAAGAGATCAACAGTCATAGAGTGAAACATTGTTTAATGATCTATCTGGAAAAAAATCCCAAAGCCCAGAGCTCACTGGGCCAGTTCAACCATAACTGCCAGAATAGATAATATCTGTCTTACGAGGGTGAGTCAAAAATTACCTGTACTCTGGCTGTGGAATTTATTTTAATTAACTTTTTTTTAAACTATTTATTTATTTATTTTTGGCTGCATTGAGTCTGTTGCTGCACGAGGGCTTTCTCTAGCTGTGGTGAGCAGGGGCTACTGTTCATTGCGGTTAGTGGGCTTCTCATTGCAGTGGTTTCTTTCATTGTATAGCACAGGCTCTAGGAGGGTGGGCTTCAGTAGTTGTGGCATTTGGGCTCAGTAGTTGTGGCTTGTGGGCTCTAGAGCCCAGGCTCAGCAGTTGTGGCACACAGGCTTAGTTGCTCCAAGACATGTGGGATCTTCCTGGATCAGGGATTGAACCTGTGTCCCCTGCATTGGCAGGTAGATTCTTAACCACTGCACCACCAGGGAAGTCCCTTAATTAACTTTTAGAAAAGACAAATACATCATTTTTCGACATAATCTCCTTGCTTTTCAATACATTTTGTCCATCTGTCAACAAGCTTTCATATTCCCTCATTAAAAAATGTTTCAGGCTGAGCTACAAACCACGAATGCACCTCTGTCTTCACCTCTTCATCAGAAGCGAATCTTCATCCTCGTAGGGCTGCTTTCAGGGGACAAAACAGGTGAAAGTCTGATGGAGCAAGATCAGGACTATAGGGAAGATGTTTTAACACCTCAAAATGAAGTTTTTACAGAGTGTCCACAGTGTGGGCAGAAGTGTACGGACATCCATACCCTCAGACCACAAAAAATGAATCACTCCACACTGCTCCTTTCATGCAGATCGCAAGTGGGGCATCCATTTTTGCTCTCACTGCAGTTACGAATGAACTGATATAATACGTTTACGGCTGCACAGCAGTGACTGGGGAGACAGTAGCCTTGAATGGAAAGTGCTGATATGACAGTGTGGCCAACAGAAGTTTTAATATAACTGGAGTGCAGATAATTTTTGGCTCACCCTCGTAGAAACCTAAACTTTAGCTAACTTACACAAATTATTCCAAAGCTTCAAAGCAGATGGCAGCCTATCCAGTTCACTTAACAAAACTTGCATAATGCTGATATCAAAATTAAACAAGTAAACATAAAAGCAAGCCAGAGACCAATCTTACACAGTAAATAAAACAGATCCTAAATGAAGTGTTAGCAAACGGAACCCAAGAGTATAATAAAAGAACGGTCAAGTAAAAACTAATCCAAGCTGCCAGGGTCAATTCCCAAATTTCACATTCTCTCAGTCCAAACATGTCCCATCTAAACTGTGCTTGGGGGCTGATTTATTCATGAATTGTTCACTGCCTCCACCCTTCCCCCTCTTCAGCCTCCTGCAGTAGGATGGCTGGCTGCCTCCTGTTAGGGTCAGATCACATCACCCCTCTGTTCGAAAGCCCTTTGAAGGTGTCACACCTCTTTCAGAGTGAAACCTGAAGCCTTCACCATAGCCTGTGAGGCTCTAAAAGACAAGCCTGGCCTCGTTACCTCCTCTCCCTGCCTATAGCCCCCACTCTGCTTTATTTTTCTTCTTAGCATTTCATCATCACGTGATATATTGTATATTTATTTTTTATTTGTCTCCCCCAACTAGAATGCAAGCTCCATGATGGAAGGGACTTTGTCTGTTTTGTTTACTGCTCTACACCCGTCACCTAACAGAGCCTGTCACAAAGTAGGTTCTTAAGTATTTGATGAATGAATGAGAGGATGAAAAATAAAACAGGAGTCATACGTTTAAAACTTCAACCACTTTAAGAAGAACAAAATCACTCACACTTCTGGTTATATGTGCACAAGGATGTGTCAGATATTGTTCAAGGCTCTGATGATAGAGTGATGAATGAAAAAGATGAGTTTCCTGCCCACCCAGAACATAGTGGGGAAGTTAACAGAATAAGAAATTAAAGTGGGATAAATGTTATAATAGGAAAAAGACCAGGGCCCCTGGTCCCAATTAGCGGGAAGGTCCAGCTAGGCTTGGGGTGAGGGTCAGGCTGACATCAGCACACACTAATAACGGAAGGAGGAATGGGAACTAGTCAAATGAAGAGGTGAGGATGTGTTTCTAGCAGAGGCACCGGCATGTTCAAAGGCCCAGAGGCGTAAGAACTCATAACTCTCTCCTAATAAAGAGGTTGTCAGGTAGAAAGTTAAAACTTGATATCAACCAAAACTTTGTATAATATTGGGTCTCCGGCGAGCATCAAGTTTTGAAGTCTGGTGGTAGCTGGATGTAATGGACGAAGACTGCCTGCTTCTGTATAATCCAGCAGTGCTGGATGGCCTGAAGCAAGTACGAGCGTGGTTAGTAAATGGATCATAGGAAAAAGGGAGTTAAGGTGGCAGGAGCCAGCACTGAAACGTTTGGTCCTTAGTCTCAAGTGGCGAAGAGTTTCAGTGGAGGTAGAAACGGGTAGGTATGAGGCAGACTGAGACTGGCTATACAAGGGCAAAGAGCAGGCTCAACATGGGAGGATGATTGCTGCTCTTACTGCTGTGCTGTGATTTTGCCAAGACATTGACTGACATTTACTATATGCCAGGTGTTACATGAAAAACTTTATACGCATTCGTTCCACGTAATTCTCACAAGACTCTTACCCACAGAGCTATCATCGCTAGGGATTTCCCTGGTGGTCCAGCGGTTAAGACGCCGTGCTCCCAATGCAGGGGGGCCCGGGTTCCATCCCTGGTCAGGGAACTAAGATCCCACACGCCACAACTAAGCCTGCGTGCTGCAACTACGGAGCCTGTGCACCGCAACGAAAACCCAGCACAGCCAATATAAATAAATACAATTTTTTTAATTAAAAAAAGAATTATCATCTTAGGACCGTTAAGGTTCAGGAAAATGTAGGGACGAGGCCCAGGTCACACAGCTAGCAGAGGGACTAGAGCTCAAATTGTGTTCTGTTTGGCTCTCAAACCCTTACTTTTTTCTTCTAGAGTTGGTCTAATATAACATGACAGATACAGGGCTAGAATTGTTTTTCCTTTTCACGCTCAAATTTGCTCACATTGTACCTCTTAGATCCTTTACCAATTCCTATTTAGCACAGTATAGGATGTTGGTTGGCATTCTTTACCTAGTGGGAGACAGAAATCTTAATTTTTTGAAGAGTTTGAGTCATCCCGTTCTTTTACTGGGTTACTGTGGTATTCCATTAATTTTTTTTTTAAAGCTGACGTTCTATTTTTGTTTTATTGATTTATTTATTGCCTTGAGGCTTGGCTTGTGGGATCTTAGTTCCACAGCCAGGGATTGAACCCATGCTCCCCTGCAGTGGAAGTGTAGAGTCCTAACCGCTGGACGGCTGGGGAATTCCTAGTATTCCATTAATTTTTGATTGCTTTTGTTGTTTTGTTGTTGTTTAGTTTTTTTTTTTCATAGTCATAAACTTAACTTTTCAATTCAGCTAAACTTGGAGGGGAATAAGGAAAATATGGAACCCAAAGAACTGCAGTGAGCGCACAAAGATTATTGGATATTTCGAGCAGATGGGGGTGAAGGGGTGCTCTCCTGAGCTACAGAAGGAATGGTCTGGCGGTTAAGATAAAACACAAGTCAAATTTATCAGATTTGTCCACAGTCAGCAATGGTGATCTTCTTGCTGGTCTTGCCATTCCTGGACCCAAAGTGCTCCATGGCTTCCACGATATCCATGCCCTCTTTCACCTTGCCGAAGACCACATGCTTGCCATCCAACCACTCAGTCTTGGTGGTGCAAATGAAAAACTGGAAACCATTTGTGTTGGGGCCAGCATTTGCCATGGACAAGATGCCAGGACCCGTATGCTTCAGGAGGAAATTCTCATCATCAAATTTCCCCCCATAGGTGGACTTGCCACCAGTGCCATTATGGCGTGTGAAGTCACCACCCTGGCACATAAATCCCGGAATTATTCTGTGAAAGCAGGAAACTTTATAACCAAAGCCTTTCTCCCCAGTGCTCAGAGCACGAAAGTTTTCTGCTGTCTTTGGAACTTTGTCTGCCAACAGCTCGAAGGAGATGCAGCCCAAGGGCTCGCCATCAACGGCGATGTCAAAGAACATGGTGGGGTTGACCGTGGCTAGACTGCGCGGGAGGCTCCGGGGTGGCAGCGTCTGCAAGGCCCTATTAATTTTGAATGTAGAAGTATTAAGAGGCACTCTGGAAAATTCTATAGGTCCCAGATATAGTCCAACCTTCCCCATTATGTAGCAGCAAATTAATTCCTCTTCACAATCAGGATAAATCCCTTTCTGGCTATTGGCATAAGGAGCCCCAAATAGCCAGAAAGTAGTCATAACTTCCAATTCAGTAGGAACACTATTGTGTCCCCTGGTGGAAGCATCTTCCTTTGGGGAGTAAGACCCTAAAATTCTGTGAATAGGGTAAGATGGGATGCTCTCATTTCCAATCCTGGTTTTCAGGCCCGTGTGTTCTGGCTATGGGAGAAAAATGCTGGTCTCCGGATCAAAACATATACTGCATCCTGTAGGACAGTACATCACAAGTCACTCTGAGTCGTCACCTTTCTATCAGGCCAGCAGCTTTTCGGAGTGACAGATCGAGGTAAGACCAGTGAATTCCCACTGCCACACTTCTTTTGCCATAAAATGAGTTATTTGATCAGAAATAATGTGGAAATCCCATGATAATTCTGTAAACCCATAGATGGTGGTGTTGGCAGAAACACTACAGGCAGGGCAGGTGAATCCATACCCAGACTGTGTATCTGTTCCATTGAGGACAAACTGCTCCATGATGGAAGGGTCCAATGTAATTAACCTGCTATCATGTGGCGCCATGTTTCCCCAAGGAATAATGCTGTACTGAGAAATCAAAGTAGGTCTCAGCTGAGGACAGGTTAGGAATTCAGTACTGTGGCCATTTCAGCCTCGGTGAGGGGATGCCCATAGTATTCAGCCCAAGCATAGCTTCTACCCCTGCAACTATAGCAACTTCGTACACAGGCTATTGAGCAAGTGCTGGGGTGATTAAGGAAAGAGGCTGACATTCGCAGATGGCTCCCTTTGTCCATCTGATTCAGGTGGACAGTTTTCACTGCAGACGCCCTGTGGTGTACATTCACATGGAATACAAATACCTTCACAGTGTCCATTCCATGAAATCCATCCAAATACCTGTTCTCTACACCTTTGTCCCCAATTTCCAATCCTGTTCCTCCCAAGTCCCTGACCATTTAACTGGGCATTAGCTACTTGCCTACGAAGCTGTATAGGTCCACATCCCTTGGCTGTCTCATTTCTAGACAAATGTATGGCTTGAAGTTCTGCCCACAAAGATTTTCCTTCACCACTAGACTAGTCCTACAGCAGTCCAGTTGGTGCCATAATTTTGCCTTAAAAGCAGGCTGTTTTTTTCTTCCTTCTTTAACTAGTCATAGGGAAACACCTCATGAGGCCATGGATAGGAACCGAGGGAAGATGGCCATGCAGCAGGAGTGGCGGTAAGCCTCTGAACCACCTGCTCCTGCAACTTGGTTCAGGACAGCTAAGCCTGGTACCTTACATCCTATTCACATTTAGCGATAGACTGCTTCTGGGCATGCACAATCTTTTTACTCGATTCACGCTGGTCGGCTCACATCACAAGGGCATACGACATCTTGCAGTAGACAGTTCACAGCAGCAGTCTAGGAGCTGTTATCAAAGACAGAAAAGTTTTTTTGCAGAAGATATGGCTGTGCTACTGAACCCTAGGGAGGTCTGTCATTTCCAGTTGAGCCCCCACATGCCATTTGAATTTGTCATAGACACTGGGTTGGACCTGCTGGGTCAAGAGTCCAAGGGGCAGAGTGGTTTGCACCACAGCCTCCCTTTATGTAGAGCCTTCTCTTGCTCTGACTGCACTGCAAATTACTAGTTGCACTGCACTTACCAGTTACTTGGTAAATGGGTCAGAGGAGCACACTGAAATGGGGTCTATGTAGCTGCTAGGATCCCCAAAAGCCACCAAGCATTGTGTGCGGTTTTGTGGGAGGTGACCTGGGGGAAGTGACTTGTCTTTCATTTTGGAAGGGATCTTGCAATGTGCTCCAGACCACCGAAGCTCCAGAAACCCGAGAGGTGGAACACTCCTGAATTTTCTTGGGGTTTATATCCACCTTCTGGCACTATTCCCATTCCATCTGTCCGATTTTCTTTCAATTTCCATCTAGCATGGTATAGTATGTTTCTTCTTTCATCCAAAAGACACTGTTTCTTTACTTCTGTTTCCAGATCTTCAACTCATTTTATCTCTTAGAATCATTTAAAACTGAACCAACAGGGGCTTCCTAGGTGGCACAGTGGTTAAGAATCCACCTGCCAATGCAGGGACACGGGTCCGATCCCTGCTCCAGGAAGATCCCACATGCCGCGGAGCAACTAGGTCCGTGCGCCACAACTACTGAGCCTGTGCTTTAGAGCCTGTGAGCCACAACTATTGAGCCCATGTGCTGTAACTACTGAAGCCCATGCGCCTAGAGCCCATGCTCCGCAACAAGAGAAGGCATGGCAATGAGAAGCCCACGCACCACACTGAAGAGTAGCCCCCACTCACCACAACTAAAGAAAGCCCGCGCACAGCAAAAATGACCCAACACAGCCAATAAAATAAAACAAAAACAAAAACAAAAAACTGAACCAACAAACATTGGCTGAATGTCTATTATGTGCCAGGCGTGGGGGTGGGAGGCACGTGCCTTAGTTTAAGAGAGAACGTGGTCCCTGTGTTCAACGGAGAATGTCCATGACAGGGGCTGTGGCAGAGATAAGGGGAAAGTGTTACGGAAACACACACAGGAGAGGGAGTGGTCAGGAAAAGCTGCCAGGAGGAGGTGATCTTTAGGCTGAATTCTAAGGATAAGTGGGTGAGTGAGTGAAGCCAGGAAGGGGTCGGAAGGGTTTCCGCGTAAGGGGGCAGCACGAGCAAACCCTGGATGTGAAGAAGGGCGGTCCCTATAGTGATGCACAATCAGTTTTCTTTTGCTTTCAGAGTTACCCTTCCTGGTTCCTACCCATTCTCTATCCCACTTTGGTTCCCAGTCCTTCCCAAACTATCACACAAAAGACTGCCCGTAAGTTCTTTGAAGACAACTTAGGTTCACTAGATATGGGGGAAAAACACCTTTTCAGACTGCTTATTGCTTGGGGACACAGTACTCAAGGGTCCTAAATAAATAACTCAGCTTTAAGCTTTGACGTTTCTTACTTAAATATCACCCCTCCATCTCCCTGTTATTCTTGACTCTGCAAGTAATTACGTATCAGTTTCTGATAATAAGAGAGAGTCTAGAGGTATAGTATCTTTCATTCTAGTAAAACCACTCAGATTTCAATAGGGCACACATATTAAGAGGCCTTTCCTATTGTTACTATGTAAGTCATAAAACATAAGTCCCAGAGGAGCAGGATTTGAAAGACATTGGAATATAGAAAAAAAATTCCATTAAAAATGGGACAGGCTTTCTAAACTAGTATGGTGTTTTATAGCTTTCCCAAGGGTCATTCTGAAATGACTCCTTGTACGAAAGGCTAATCAGTTTTCCATTAAATTAAGTTAATGTGTTTCTATTATGCAACTACCTAAGGAGAGGAGCTTGGGGATATGTGAGTTGGAAGATAAGCACTAAAAAGACTCAAAATAAAACCCCTGTAATAAAGAATTGAGAGAAACATATAGAAAATGCCTTTTATTTGTTTCTAAAGAGAATAGGCTTAAACGTGATTTAATATTATAAAGCCATAGCCTATTAACTTTAAAAGAAGCTGGTAATTACATGGCACTTACCTTAATTCTATTTATAAATTACTTAAATTAGCACATATGTGCCAGCCACATCATCAGTAAAGTGTTACAAGCAGGGCAGAAGGGTAGGTTATACATATTTCTGTTTTAACAATGAGAGTATAATCATTTTATGTCTACCAAAAAATATGTTTTAAAATCTAGTTTTAGCACAGGGAGATCAATGTGATGATGGGTGATGACTTAGAGGGCTGGGATAGGGAGGGTGGGAAGGAGTCGTGGGAGGGAGGGGATATGGGGATATATGCATAAATACAGCTGATTCACTTTGTTGTAAAGCAAAAACTGGCACAACAGTGTAGAGCAATTATATTCCAATAAAGAGCTTAAAAAAATCTAGTTTTAGAAAATTATACTGTAAAAGTAAGCATATACATCACTACACACTAATCAAGTTATCACAGTAATTGGCTACTGAGCTAAAATATGTACCTGGAAAACAAAAACGGTTGTAAAAACCATGAACATCTCCAAGCAGTGATGATGCACTCCTAAGAAACTGGCTGATCACCGACTGCAGGGTAGTTTCTGTCGCTCATCTGACAGACTGCAGCATAGCATCTATTGCTGGAGGAGGCCATCAAAATGACGTGACTGCCAGCTCACCTGAGAGCTGGACCCTGGCAACTGGAGGCTCCCCCACCTGCTCCCCTGTCCTTGGATTCTGCATTCTGCTTGCTTTCCCCGCTCCCAGAAGCTGCTCCAAGGATCCAGTCTTGAAATAGAAATGTAGTGTTGAAGCCACCTGGACCGGGTACATCACGGAAGCCAGTTAAGGCCTCTATATAAACTTCTAAAGATTCTGGCAGGTGGGTGTGGAGACCTACTGGTTTTGTGGCTGCCCAAGCCTAGCTTGTAAGATCCCCTGCTTATTAAACCTGCCCCTTACCAATCTGGAGTGGCTGCCTCTTTCTTTGGCCTCTCCCTGCCCTCTGTACATGTCAGGGCATGTTTCACATTTCACCCAAGAAGCTCTCGAGGAGGTTGCAACCCAATTATCTGTATACATGCGCTTTGGGGAGCTTTTGCAAAATTACAGACTTGCACAGGAACCAGATTTCTTAGGAGAACAGAAGTAGAGTGTCACTCAGTCTTTAATAAAAGACTGATTTTCATTTGTGACTATAAATTTTAGCAATCTTTAGCAACTGATTTAGTGGGTTACTGGTAAACAATGCTTTTTGGCCCCCAAATTGAAATGAAAATCTACAAAACTGTGCATTGTTTACTAATGGGAACTAAAGAAAGGGCTTTTATTTTTAGATCAGCTCCTGCCCCATGAGAAGGCAATGCATTAACAGCCTCTGTTGTCCCTAATCGCGCTGACTTCTCTGTTTCTCGTAGGTATTATAAGAAGGCAGGAGGAGGATACCCAATTTTCTGGTTGATACAGATTCCATCTCTGAATTCAGAGATAAAAGATGAGTGATTCATAACATATCTACCTACCATTTTTATTTTTCAGGAGGGCTCTGTTTCATGTGCCAAGGATTAAGTTTTTTTATTTTTTTAAATCTTAAACTGTCTTCTTTAAGTAATTAGCGATTCCACCTAAATGATATCCTCAGTGTTGTTTTCAGTTTCGTTAGTTTTCATCTTTTTTTGGCCTTTAAAAGTATTCTTAGTATCTTCAAAAGTTACTTTGAATAGAGGACTCATGGTTTTCTTAACAACACTGCTAATATGTGCATTTTATAGCCTCATGGGTTGATTACAACAGATTCATAGCTATAAATAGCTTTCAAATAGTTTTTAGCACACAAATATATATTAATGTATAAATAAAAAATAGAATTCTTTTTCTATGAATGCACTTGACTTGTGCTATGGATATGTTCTTTAAGAGCAGTATGTAAACTATGAATCAAATTGTATATTCCTATTAAACAATGGTTCTAATAAGGGACTAGACTAGGAGGTTTTCACATCACCTGAGATACCCTTAAACTGCTGACTTTAATAGCAGTTTTGATTAATTGAAAAGGGGCTCAGAGAACTCCTGGTAGGAATGCCCCTTCTCTCGTCACTCCCGGCCTCACAAAACAAATGGCCAGAGACTTGTTGCACAGGAGGCAATGAGGTTGATTTTCTATCTACTCCCCGTGGGGCTCTATCTCCTCATGCCTGTGCTCTCGTTGATGTCAGACTCCACATTCTCTAACTCAAGTCTGGCTGTCCTCAAAGGACAAAGCCTTTCAAGGCAGCTGTTTTTAACCTCAAACCCCAGGAAGCCATCCCTCTGCTCCTCATTTGTAGACATCCAGATTAAACTTCCTCCAATCTCAATTTCAGGCATCCCATATCCTGACCACCACACTTCCTATCTTTCCAGCTCATTCCCTCTGATATCCATACCCTAACAGATCTCTGACCTCAACAGGACCTCCAAACTTCTAAGCCCACATCCCTTTCTCTATCCATCACTCAGTTTGCACCCCTTGCGCTTAAATGACAGAATAACTTCCTTGCACTCATCCTCAATTCCCTTGCTCTTCTGTTCCAACTTGGATTCCACTTTCCACCAAGCAATGAATGGGGCTAGAAGGAAGAGGCATGCTAACTGGGTTCACTTTTAAGTTCATGGCTCACATTTGCAAGAGGGGCCTTCAGTGTCGCCTGACAATCCTACTATAAGCCACTGGTCAATCCGTCTCTCACTCTCCTAGGCGACTGTATTTTAGAACCTCTCACACTCTTTCCCCTTTCTCAGCTGATAATTCCAACTGCTTCTTTTCCAGGGAAAACTGGAGTGATCAGAAGCTAAACTACCACATTCTCTTACTGTCAAGGTTCTCCCCACAACAACACGCCCCACTCCCCACCATGGCTCTTCTTCCAGACAGCCACACAGCTTTAGGGCTCTGCTGAACTGTCACCTTTCCAGAAGGGCCTTCCCTAGTTACTATCAAAACCAGCCTTCTTGATTCCTTATCTGGCTTTATTTTTCTCCATCACATTCAGCACAGCTGACATGTAGACGTGTTGTCTTTTCCCCAGTCCTCCACATACTCGCTCTGGAATGCAACCTCTGTGAAAGCAGGCATTTTATGCGTTTTGGGCCTAGAACAATATCTAGCAAGTATGAGTCCTTATGAATACCTAATAAATGAGGAACAAACTATCCACAGACAAAATATTTCATCTTTCTTAAAGAAGAAACATGATACTTTGCATTGTGAAATTACAGCAATTAGTTGCCCTTAGAGTACTGCAGTTTCTCCGAATGTCCCATGAGATTCCCCCGTTGGAGGCGGCATGGTATGGGGACACACACAGTCCCGGGGGCCGGCTGGGGTGGGAGTAGGTGGTGGGTGGGTAGAACATTTGACTTTTGCTATTAACTGTGTCATTAATTAGCAATGTCATTTAGGTTGAGTCATTTAACCTCTCAGTTCTAGCAGGGAATGCAAGAGAGTACTTTTATTTTTATCCAAAAAAAGAGACCCACCAAACACAAAACCAGTAAAAATCACTCACCACGCACATCAAGAACCTTTTTCCTTCCAAAGTTCATCAATGGGACTTTTACAGTGTTTATAATAAAAATTTTATTCTACAATCTAATGGATCATTAACAGTTTTTATAGTAAATAAGGTTTTTTTTCACCAGAATAAAATCACTCTCAAAGTTCAAATGGTAATCTTAAAGTCAAACATGATAGTCACGTATGTTATAAAAATTTTCTTGCTATGAATGTGTAGAAAAAAATGCCTAATTTAACCAAGAAAGACAAATTAAGGTTATGATTAGTCAATAATTATATGTATTCTGAAAGCAGTGTTTGTTTTTATAATACACAAAAAGCACTTGGTAATGTCCACAAATTAATGAAAACATGTTCACATATATTACCTACTGAAATGCGGTATTATTGCATTTCCCCAAGCAGTAAATTCAATACATCCTATATGTAAAAATAACACCAACTTGCCCCCACCACAAAACACACAAACCTCAAACCATAGTGTCAAGCAAAATACTTTTAATTAGTAGGCTGATCATAAATAAATCCACATAAAAGATTTAACAGAATTACAAAGAGTTTTGTGTTTCTTTTGTGGACTCAATTCATAATATGCATTAGTCAACCTCATCCTCTAACTGCGACAAAAAGAGCTGTCATCCAACAAGGCAGCACAGCTTAAGCCATTCGTATTCTGTAGTTACATTTTTACATTTTCTTTACAAATGTAACATTTATGTACATTATATATATATTTTTTCTATAGTTCATGTACTGAAACTCTATTGTTTTTACAGGGAAAATATTGAATTCATTTAATGAATATGAATCATTCCTTGTTAAAAAGTAATTCATATAAACAAATAACACGGTACCACTGCCTTTTGGCATCTCTTGTCAGAGTTCAAGTCCAGAAATGTTATATTAATTATAAGAAAAGGGAATTTACCTAATTTTGCATTATGACATATCATCCCACATAGCTACCTAAGTTTGCCAGCTTGCAATAAACAGAGCACTGTACTGTTGCACTACTGGAAATGTGTGGAAACCAGTTCAAAATATACTTGGTGAAACAGCATCATCATTAAATTACCATTAATTGAGGGTAAAGAAAATCTGTCAAGTTCTTTCTTCCTCTTTACCTTTTGCCAAAGCCTCAGACAAGGTGCCATGCTACGCATTGTCTCTTGTAACAGCAAATGCCTTCATGTGCTTCTCTGACAGATTATGCTTTACTAGGTTATAGATCTTTTTCTTCTTATTCAATTTTATTCCACTTCACTTACAAATCTGCCGCTGAACGTGAAGCAAAAATTCATAGTAAGAGAATGCGGCTTCTGTCCGGTCTTCAACCAAATGCTGAAAAAATTCTGTTTTGGCAGGACTTTCATCTCTGAAAAAGAAAAAGGGGTATTTATCTAAAATGCATATTATTAAAAAAAATACTTATACATTAAAAACATTACTAATTCATACGGACCTGAAAATGGATGGGAGATGTTAAGTAACAGCATTCTACCACTCAACTGTGTCTTGACATTATTATTTAAAATTTGCTTTGAAGAAAAACAATGTCACATAGATCGGACTGGGTAAGACAATTTCATAATTAGGTTACAGAGTACTTACTTTACCACGTGAAGAACTGGGCTTAATGGTCTGTTGTCTCTAAGCCAGGTTATAAAGGATCTGGCTCTTTCTGATGAAAGCGTGTCTAACTCTGGAAGATGCGTCTGGTAAAAATATGTAATTAGGAGGTTATTTCCTTTCTCACAGAGTTAGGCAGTATTAGAGCTCAAACACGGTCGCCACTACCACCAACCAACTGCCAGCACTCGATCCCAGCCCCACAGCAGTACCCAAACGTGAAATTTACACTGTTGATAAATCTGTTGATATTTTCCTAAGTCATAAGATATATTTAATAAGTATGTCACTGATATTTTACCTGAATATTATATTTTTTTCCAGACAAGTCAATAAAACATACACAATGATTAGGATGTCACACATACAGTGTTACACTTTTTATGTATGTTTCTCCTAAAGGAAGTATTCAAGTGAAGGGGGCTACCACTACGTTCCGATTTCACTTGTAAACAATTAGATATTATACCCTATTCTAATAATAGCCATTCTTAGGGAATTTTATGTTTCCTTTAGTCCTTAAAATTTAAGGGCAAGGAATTTTAAAAGAATAGTGTGAATATGTAAATATTTTTAAAAACTATATGCAAGACTATTTTAAAAAGACCTAAAAAGTCTATTCTTTTATATATACGTATATATATGAAAAAGTACATTCTTCTATATATCTGACGAGTTTTTTTCAAAGTACACAGTATGCAAAAATTTAAATAGAAAAGTTTGGATTAATTATAATTTATATCAATATTTAAAAAGTAAAAGAAAACCATTTCTATTTTAATACATAGTCTTTCAGATATTTTCTAAGTATACAGAGCTACTATTATTATATATACAAATACATTTTCGAAAATACAAGTGGATATTATGTACATTATTCTCTCCAGGTTGTATTCTTTTTAATGGGTGCCCAGATATTACTTATTTAATGCTACAAGTATATGTGTACACATAAATACGTCTATGAATATACTTATAGGATATATTCTTAGGAGTAAATAATTTACTATTTCATACACTGTGTGATTTTAACAGATACTGTCAAAGGACCCTCCAAGAGACTGTAAAAGTAGAGTCCAATCAACAGTATCTGACAGGCCTGCTGACCCAGTCCCTCTGCATTACTGCCTATTATCAAATGTAAAAAAACTTTACCCGCTGGCAAAAATCTGATAAATGAAAGAAATGCTACACTGTTATTTTGTTTTCTTAATTATAAACGAAGCTGAACATTGTTTCATATGGCCACTACTCTCATTTCTCTTTTCTTATTTGAGGGAGTGGGGGCTGTTTTTTTCTTAAAGACTTGTAAGAGAACTTCTTATCCTAGAGAAAGAAGCCCCCTTCCAGTCACATGAATTATAATCTTCTGATTTTGTTGTCTTTGGCTTTATTTATTTTACCAGATAGAAATGTTTTATTTTTAGGTTCTCAGATTCTTTAACCTTTTCTACCACTGACTTACAAAGGCCTTACCCATTTTAACATAATATTTTATAATATATATTATAAATATAATAAATACTTCTAATATTCCATTTTTCCATAGTGATTTGAAATGCAGTCTTTACCACATTCTATTTTTCATGAATCAGATCCATTTCTGAATTCTGTTGTGTTCCACCGATATGCTTATTGTGCCAGCATCACAGTGCTTAAATAGCTACAGCTTTAAAATAAAGTTTACTATTTTATTTAGGAGGGCCTATTTTTCATACGCTTTCCACTTGGCTGATATTATTCTCTCTTTTCAAACTTTCCTTTATCATCCTCATTTGCTGAGTCTTAGAAATGAACTCTGGGATTAATGTGTCAAATTTTAAAAAATAAATCAAACAGTGGTAAGAATTACACTGACTTTACATTAATTTAGGAGAAAGGACATATTTACAATAAGGTAGGCCTTTTCCATTAAGTATAGAGAACTGCTTTCAGAATCACATTTCTTTGGTATTAACACACATATAGTAAAGGCCTACTGAAAAAACTATGTTTATTATCAGCAAAATAATTTCAATTTGAGAAGTTAAAGTTGCTGGAAAACAGTTTGGCAGTTACTCAAAAAGTTAAACTTAGAATTTACCATATGATCCAGCAATTCCACTCCTAGTTACATACCCAAGAAAACTTCACTATTCACAACAGCCCCAGAGTGGAAATAACCCAAATGCCTGTGAACAGATGACTGGATAAACAAAATGTTGTCTATTCACACAATGGACTGTTTTTTAGTCATAAAGGAGAATGAAGTACTGATACATACTACAGCACAGATGAACCCTGAAAACACTGTGAGAAGTACAAGAAATCAAACACAAAAAGCCACGTATTGTGTGATTCCATATACTGTATATGAATTGTCCAGAACAGGCAAGTCCGTAGAGATAGATTAGTGGTTGCCAAGGGAAAATAGAAAGGAAGAACTGGGGGATACAGGTTTCTTTTTGAGGTGAATGCTCTGAAATTAGATACTGGAAATGGTTGTAAACATTGTGAATATACTAAAAACGAATCTACTGTACACTTTAAAATGGTTACAATGGTGACGCGTGAATTTTCTCTCACAAAAAATTTTTAAACAAATACAGTACACAGAAAGTTAAAGCTGTATAAAATCCACTGACCATTTTCTGTGGTATTGATGCAAAATTAGGATACCCGAGCACATCCTCTATAAAGTTATTGTCACAGCCTTTTCCAATCCAAATGTAAAAAACCTAAAAATAACAGCAAAATATTAAAACTTCCTAATCAGAAACCCAGTATAGCTAATTTTCCAAAATTACCAAGCATAAAGGAGGCAATGTATACCAACTCAATCAAGTAGGAACAAACATGAAAGTAAAAAAGGAAACTTGTAACTGGCACATTTGGAATCTACATTCAGGAATTTAGAGTGGTTCATATCTTCTCTGCCTAAATTTCAAGGCTTCTCATAAAATATATATTTCCACTTTCCTTACTTTTTTCCCAATAGGAATGTAATGCTTCAACCAGGATAACTAACTTTCTATATTTCCTGCCCCACTATTTCCATTATTTCAATTACTGTCTCTGTACTTTAACTAAAGCCCCCACCCCTGCCCCACCCAGAATCCTTTTCCTGCTCACAAGGTATCATTTATGAAGCCATTTTGCCCATTCTGACACCCTTCACCAGCACCCTGTCCAATGACCTCTCCTGAACTCCTAATTATTAATGGCATTTCAGACAATGGATCAAGTTGAACTAGGTAAATTCTTGAGGTCCCTTTGAATTTTATGATTCTAGATGGTAAAAATCCTTGAAGACAGGAATTTATCTCTTTAATTCTCTTAAATAAATTGACTTCCTGTGCCAGTTACCAATTTCTTGCCTCTGAGTTCCTAATCCACCTTTCATTGCCTGATCTGTGATAACAGAGCTGGACCCTGAAAGTGTTTCTCCTTTTGCCAGCTGAAAGTATTAAGCTTTTGTCAGTAGAGGGTGCTTACAGAGCCACAGTCCATAAGGAAGGCACCTTCTCGTGTCAGTTTCTCTGCAGACAATTTTTGAAGAGGTGGCTGAGGTACAACTCTGTCATTAACGTGTATTGCACCCTGAAAAGAAAAAGATGGAATGTGAATGTTCTTATATTACTATTATCACAGGCTAGAAGCTAATGGACACTAGCTCTTTATGAAATACTGAAAAAGGATACTTGAGAATTTTGTAGGATGCAAAAAAATCACAGTTGATCTTTGAACAACATGGGTTTGAACTACATGGGTTCACCTATATGCAGATCTTTCCAACAAATACTACAGTACTACATGCTCTGCAGTTGGCTGAATCCATGGATAAAGAACAGAGGACACAGAGGGCTGACTATAAAGTTACACACGGATTCTCAACTGCACAGCGGTTGGTGCCCCTCACCCTCACGTTGGCCAGCTATAGTGATAATACATTCCCACTTTGGCTGTAGAATCAAGACACTCAAATGTATTTAAATTAAAAGATGTTCAAATGCATTTAAATTTAAAAGATAAAAACGCGAATATGTAAAATGATCTGTCCATTTCCTTGTCTTCTCGGATCAGGATATATTAAAAGCATGATTACTAAATCTGCTGCAAAGGATATTTTACATTTCTCTAGTAACAAAATACAGAGAGGATTCCAAAGAGTAGAGTTTTAACAAGGAATAAAATAGACATTACATATTTGCATATTCAAAATACTGTTGGATACCAGATTTGGTTTACAATAATATAATCAAACTTGCACTCTGATCACATTAGAAATGGTCAGTATCTTCCAAATATAAATGGAAATGCCCACTCTATAATATAGCTTTGTAGTAAATGTAACCAAACCCACAAGGTGAATTACTTCCCATATGAAACTATTTTAGAGAACTCCATAACCATGATAGTATCTAATGGTCCTATTGTCCCATCAAATCCATAGTTAGTGTCCTTATTTAATGTATTATTACCACAAAGAAAAACAGATGGAAGAAATTGTTAATAATACATTACCACCTTAGCTGTAGAACCAAGACACCCAAATACATTTAAATTAAAAAACTTCAAACACAGTGAAAAAAAAATCATACCTCATCTGTCAATCTGTCTATCCTGTATAGGTTGGGATGAATCATTTTCATTAGATGAACAAGTGGCTGACACTTTATCTGACACATGGCATATACTCGGTCATCCAGGCGTGTGCTTGTACCAGTTCTAAATGCTTTCTACATGGAAAAACGATATACATTTTTCAATAAGACATAAATACAGTGGGCAAATATTAAAACAAATATATACCATCAGTTATGGAAAAAGCACAGCCTTCAAACCAGACAGGTCTGGATTCAATTTTCAGCTCTGACATTTAATAGCTAGGTATGTGAGCAAGTTACTTAGCTTCTCAAAGCTATACTGTCATCATAAGAAAAACAGGGAAAATAATACCTCTCTGGGCTGCTGTAAAGATTAAATAAGATGATGTATACATAACATCTATTACGGTGCCTGAGACTTGGGAAGATGTTCAGTGAACAGTAGATCCTTTCCTTAGAGTCTCTTTCCAGGAGCACATGCTAAGAGTGGAGTGTGCTAAACGCACACCATTATTCAAGCTGCTCCCACATACAGAGTCATCATGTATTTGTATACCTTCATTTTCCACTCATCTTTCCTGTTCAAAACTCTTCCAATGCTAAGATGCATAACTGCCTAATCAAATATTTAAAACCCCCCAGAAAACCTAGGTTTCATTTTTCACCTATGTATTGAGAATTTCAAAAGACTTTATTAAATCTAACAGCATATAGAGAACTACCTGTTTGAGAAGGGCCAAAACATACAGAGGAAACAACTTGAGGGAGCTGGGTGCTATCAGCCCAGAGTGCTGTAAATTTGAGACGGTTGAGCCGTATGCAGACAATGAATCCACCACAGCGTTCACTAAGGCATCTCTTGCATCTGATAGACTTGATGAAATTGATCGATCCACAGCTATAAAGCAACCAAAATCAAAAAGTATTTAACCATTAGATGCCAATGAATACTATAAGAGAAAAAATTCACATGCAATATTTAAGAAACCAACAAAAATTCCATTTTTAGGTTAGAAAAATACATTTCACTTGCTCTCTCAATTTAAAAGTATCTGGGAACTTCCCTGGCAGTTCAGTGGTTGACTCTGTGCTTCCTCTGCAGGGGGTGCGGGTTCAATCCCGGGTTGGGGAACTAAGATCCCATATTAAAAAAAAAAAGTATCTGCTCATTACACAATTTTGGAACTAAATCTGAATAAATCTGACAATCAGAACAAATCTAGATTGTTGTAGACCTTTTTGTTTTAACCTTTTTTAAGTCTAAAAACACTTAATTGCTATTGATATAGAGAATGGGTATCATCCATCTACTTCTGAGAAAGCTCTGGGGATGTTTTGCATCACTCAAACAGAAGTCACATGTATAAAGCACATTCTTTTCTGCACAAACAACGTAAGTTCTCTTATCTCTTATGATCCTTTAATATCTTCTCTGTCAAAGCATTCCTTGGTCAACAAGAAAAGAGGGCAAATTAAACACAGGTTCTCCGTATATAGACAATGAAGAGCCAGATATCAGTGTGGAACTTATTTTCCTCCTGGTACATATTTTATTAAAAAGAGATACAAATGTCCAAGTATTAAAAATAAGCAAATTATTGAAAAACGTTATAGTATAATTAATTTGAAATATAAGATAAAAAATGATAATTAAAATTTTGGGATCCTTCAGTAAATGTTATTAAACTTTTTCCCAAAATGAGTAATAATGGTTATTTTTCTCCAGGACTACACAGAAAACAACAAGGTTCATTTTACATCTAAATCGTAAATTCATTAAAAACAACACTCTGTTATATTAATTCTCCAAAGGATTTTTTAAAAACTTACATATAGTAACATTTACTTTGTTGAGTCTCATTTTATATGTCACACAAAAATGTCAAATGTGCAGCCATGTAGTCACCACCATCAAGATCCATCATTCCAGAAGTATCCCCGTGGCTGGCCCTTCACAGTAAATTCCTCCCCCGTCACCAACCCTGATAATCACTGATCTGTTCTTCATTCCTATAATTTTCACTTTTCCAGAATGTCATATAAACGAAGTATGTATGTAGTCTTTTGAGTTTAACTTGTTTCACTTAGCATAGTGCCTGAGTCAACCACGTCCATTCACATATTAACAGTTCATCCCTTTTTAAAAAAAAATTTATTTATTTTACTTATTTATTGGCTGCATTGGGTCTTTGTTGCTGCACACAGGCTTTCTCTAGTTGCTGAGAGTGGGGGCTACTCTTCTTTGTGGTATGTGGGCTCCTCACTGCAGTGGCTTCTCTTGTTGTGGAGCACGGGCTCTAGGCGCGTGGGCTTCAGTAGCTGCGGCACATGGGCTCAGTAGTTGTGGCTCACGGGCTCTAGAGCACAGGCTCAGCAGTTGTAGCACACGGGCTTAGTTGCTCCGCGGCATGTGGGATCTTCCTGGAGCAGGGATTGAACCCGTGTCCCCTGCACTGGCAGGTGGATTCTTAACCACTGTGCCACCTAGGAAGTCCCTGACAGTTCATTCCTTTTTATTGCTGACTTGTATTCCATCATACGGATGTACCATAATTTGCTCATGCATTCACCATTTGAAAGACATCTGAGTTATTCCCAGTTATTAGTGATTATGAACCCCACACATAATTTTTAAACTAAAGAATTAATAAGAAATATAAGAATAGTTCAATTCACACTGTTCCAAATGAAAATGTAAAATGTATAGACTTTTTATTTTTTTAATTAATTAATTAATTCGCTGCATTGGGTTTTCATTGCTGCGTGCAGGCTTTCTGTAGTTGCGGAGAGCAGAGGCTACTCTTCACTGCAATGTGCGGGCTTCTTATTGTGGTGGCTTCTCTTGTTGTGGAGCACAGGCTCTAGGCACTTGGGCTTCAGTACCTGCAGCACGTGGGCTCAACAGTTTTGGTTCATGGGCTCTAGAGTACAGGCTCAATAGTTGTGGCACACGGGCTTAGTTGCTCTGTGGCATGCGGGATCTTCCCAGACCAGAGATCGAACCCGTGTCTGCTACATTGGCAGGCAGATTCTTAACCACTGCACCACCTAGGAAGTCCCCATATATACTTTTTAAATAAGGGATTTCTAGGGTAAAAAAATGCCCAGGCTTCAGTTTTTAGGACAGAAAAGTGTATTCCACCTGTTGCTTTACTTTTTTACTCACCCATATTTGCCAGGAGGCAGATGGCAGCTTGTACATCCACTCCTGCATATACATCTGCTAGTGAAGTGACCACTGGCAAGCAAAGTGTGTGCACTCTAATTCTCCGCTCACCTGATGAAAGGATGAATCCATGTCATTGCAAAATACATTAGACCAAGAAAGAAAGCAAACAGGTCAAGCTATTGTTTTGATTGTATTAAATCACCAACAGCATTTTGAAACACAAAAAAAGTTTCACAATGAACATATTTTAAAGAAAATTAAACATTCTCCAAATCTGAACATAGACTATGAACATATATTTTGTTTATAGCTGAACATTAGGTTCTGGTTTTATCTTAATATCACTCATTCTAAATTATATGCAACATAGTAAAACTGTCAGAAAACTTACACTATGAAATAACAAATGCAGGCCTTAAGTGCCACGCAGAATTTCTTATGTTGTAGGCAAACAAAGAATGCTAAGGATGACATCATTGGATTTAGTGTGAGTATTATGGTAGTAGGGTCCTGGGAATTCAAGTCTTCCACAAGTTGAAAAAGATATTCTTTAGATTCAAAAATGAATATTAAAAAAAAAAAGGGAACATATATTTGATTAACTAATTCAAATCTCATTACTTCCCACTGGTGTTCATTATTTCTTCCCATTTCCCAGCATGTGAAAGGAGGGGAGAATTACTGCTGCAGGTTACATTCCACTTCTGTTAACATTACCTTTGCTTGATGTATATAACAGGGCTGTTTGAAAGCACACCAAGGAAGTATCCGTCAAACTTTCTTCAATGGACAGCTGCACTGCAAATCCAGCATCAGGATTGATGTTGGCAAGGGATAACAGATCAGTGGAACGGACAAAGAAGTTTCCATGAAAAGTGTGCATGGAAAGACCTATGGAAGAGAAAACTCGTTATAAAAGATGAGGTAACACGAGTATCTTCACCTCAAGCTAAAGCCACTTTTTAAAATAAAAAAGTATCTCTCATTTTGAATCAAAAGGATAGCTGCGGAGGAGTACTGGATTGTCGGTGGAGGTCCTAAAATATCAATTCAAAAACACCAATGCGGGTTATATAAAAGGAGATTTTCCTACAGGTAATTTGAAGTCAGACAAAGACCTAACGTACACAATTAAACAACTGAAGGTTACCGTACAACTTAAGAATTAGAATAAGGGATGAGAATCCCTCTGGCAAACATTCACATAAAACAGAGATAATGTAAACTGAAAACCATTTGAATGATTAGGAAGGCAAAGATCATTAATTTGACAATTTTCACTTAAGATTCTCCCTATTTCTCAAATTCTTCTGAAATCACCGCCAATATGGGCTTTCTCTTGGGTCCTTCCTAATAAGCAAAACATTATCTTTGCCCACTTATTCAAATTACTTAAAAAATTGGGCAATGGTTATTTAATAATGATATTTAAAACAGGGTACAGCTAACTGAATCAAGCAGGAAATCCTTTATGATGGTTATAGGTAGTCAGAGGTCGTCAACGTATGAATGCCTATTAATTTTGACAAAAGTACATAATGTAAAGCATAATTTATATAATTTCATACCTTTAGTACACCTTATTCTCATAACAGCTTCAAATCCAATTTTTCTTGTGAGATATCGTTTTAGATCTTTTTGTAACTTCTCTGCTTGTGAAGGGTTGTGAGTACAGTGGAAAGATGGGTAATAATAGATGCACCCTGCAGAATACTTGGACATGCACGCTTGAGAGAGAAATATAAAAAGTATTAGCTACAGACACAATAATATTCTACTTGTCCAACAGCAGTGCAGATTCTGTATTATGAAGACATCTAAGTCATAGTGAAAAAAACCCAAAGCAGTCTACATGGGGATAATATGTAAATCTGAGAAACACAAGCATTTGTGAAATATATGATAAGTTTACCGTTGGGCAGAATGGCAAGGGCACTGTATTTGAAAAACACCACCACCACCCACCTGTAACAGCATTTTATATTTGTATAGTGCTTTAAAGTTTTAGGGTAATTTTCATTGACATTATCTAATTCACATGTCTTTCTCCTCCAACTACTGAGAACTCTTAGTAGAGTTTAGATTTAATTATATGCTAAGAATCTTTACATAAACAGATAAACACAATGGCATCTCCTTACCTAGAGAGGCGAGATCAGAATACTGTGAACTCAGAAGGAACAGATCCACTGCAGTCTGCTGCCCTGAGCAATCTAAAGCGAGTTTCTTATAAAAATCGGTTGCAGGGCCAAGATGCTGTACAACCTAAGTCAATAGGTCATAAAGTAAGAGCTAGAAACCTTGAACTATGCATATATGTCAGTCTGTTACAGTAAGGAAGAGGCTATCCTCTGCCCCCTATCAAACTAAGGAGTTTTTACAAAATGTCTAGGTAGTTGGCACAGATTTCCTATAAGAATAATAATAATTGCTAACATTTATAAAGCACTTACATGCCAGCACAAATGTTTTATATAAAGTAAATTATTTAACCCTAATAATAACATATATCTCATAGAGTGACCAACATTTTACAGATGAGGGAACTGAGGCAAAAAAAAGGATTATGTAACTCAACCAATTACATAGTTATTGAGTGGCGGATGCTGGAATATAATAAACCCAAGTCTGGCTCCAGAGTGAGTGCTGTTACTCATTATTACACGTATACTGTTTGTTACACAAGAGCATGAGAGAGTAACAGATTAAGGAAAGTTTCTCCTGTTGGCATGAGGACACTTGAGCTGAGGAGGTGGCACCAGAGAATAGTTAAGAATGCCACAGCCAGGGTCCAAGTTCTTAATTACTATGCGGCATTGCACAACAAAGTGTTTCAATCTTAATTATTGTGCATGATTATTATATTAGAGTTTAAAACAGGACAGATACTTAAGCTTTTGAGTCTCAGGCAGATAGCAAATATTTCTGGAAGTTAAATGAGAAAAAACCCCCAAAACTGTCTCAAAGAATCAGTAAAGACTTTCCCCTGTTCAAAACACCTCTGTATTTTGTAACAGATTACAATGGATTGATGAACTAAATGCATGGGTTAAAAAATATGCTTGCTCCCAATTTAATTTGAAATTAGCTTCTTTCTCAAAAGAATTTAAAAATAGAATTTCTATAAAAAGGAAAATATGGTGCTATTCTTCTTTAGCAAATTGGTAAAGAATAAAAAAGCAACAACACTTAATGGTGGCCAGAAGATGAGTCCTTAAGAGTATAGGTTGATAAAAACCCCAACAAGTAGAATACAAAAATAATTTAAGTACAGTTTATATTCATTGATCCAATAATTTCACTTCTAGGAATTTATCTTAAGGAAAATCTGACTGTGGCTGAAGATTTATAATACTATGAAAACTGTTTAATTCACAATCATAACTAGTTGCGATGGCACTTTCATATATATATATATATATATATATAAATAAAAGTTGAGGTCAGACAAAACATGTACAGAAAAAAAATGATTGTTCTACTTCATTTATTATTTGAAATAGGGATTAAAACACCATGACCAAATCTTCATGTAAAATACAAGTAATTCAGCCTCATACTCTTTTTTTCTTTTTTTTTTAATAGTGAAAACAATGGTGACAACTATTTAACAGGTAGGAGGCAATTAATTAAATTGACTTTTTCACATTTAGTATAATACAATTTTTTAAGGCGAATTTTTAGGGACCTCAGAAAATGCTCACTATGTACTCTTCAATGAAAAAAGTCAATTAAAAAATATAATATACATGTATGATGCCCAGTTATGCTTATTTGTATTTTTATAACTAAATGCTACTATCTTGACAGTGAGATAACTGATTTATATTTGTTTCCACTTTCCAAGTTTTATACAATGATTTATATTACAATAAAAAAGTTTATTAGCATGTGCTTGTTAAATTATAATATCTCAGATTTAGTAAGTATTATCACTTGTGAAACAGAACACTGGGGTCAGAAAATCAAGTCATATCTTTACCATTAAATACTTAATCACTTTTTGGCAAGACTGTTTACTCTGTTTCCTCTGTTGTAAAATAAAAGGGTTAGAGCAGATAATTTCTAAATTTCTATGACTTGTAAACAAAGCAATAAAAAGAACACACTGCAACACAAACATAAAAGAATAATTTGAATTAAACTCTCTTACCAGCTTTTTTTTTTTTAACTCTCAATGAAGCAGAGAAATAGAATAACAAGTAATTACATAGTCTATAGAGGCAGAAGACACGATCTTAAATATGACAGAGAAACTAACATAAAATACCTTTGTGCTTGATCTCTGATTAGGATCTTCTCTGGACTGCAGAAGTCCTGCCCCCAAGGAAGGTAACTGTGTCTGAAATACAGACACACGGCCACCTGTTGGAGACATTAATTTAAAGGCAGCCTGGAGCGCAGGACCCAGGGCACTGTGTGTTTCTCTTGTATTGATGAACATATTTGGTAATGCATTCAATAAGTCTTTTATAAGCTGGGAAAACAAAGGTTAAAAATTGAATTACTGAGAAGGCAAAGCAATATTCTTCCTTAAAATATTCCAGAGTACAGTATGTGCCACTAGACTTTGGAGGACTACAGATATGCTACCTGCATTGTTTACTGCAATGTTAATATATACCAAGTAAACACATGTTCAGCATTTCAGTAATCAGTTGAAGTAACAGAAATACTTTAATACTTTAAGAAAAAAATCAATCTCACCTCTTTACTTTCATACAGATTCACAAGTAAGCTATCCGGTGTAGGTAGAAAAACATCTATAGGGAAAACATATATTTTAACCAAAATATAAATCAAGTCAAAAGAATTTTGAATTTAAAAAATCCTAGTTTTTCTAAGGCCATATACATAACGTGTACCATAATACTGCTTTACTGAATATATACATATACTCTGTATGCATCATATGTGTGTGTGCTCCAGCATGTGTAAGTACACACACACAGGTGTAAAAAACTTAGAATCATACATTTTCCAGGAAAACAATATCAAAGTGAGCCAAATTATCTGTACAGCATTATGACAGGATGTCCTGCAAAATAAAGTAGGCTTAATTCCAAAATTCTTTTATTAATAAACAGTTTTATTTTATTCACTGCTTACCATCTATGTCAGACACAATCAACATTTGAGGCTGTGATAATCCTTCTTGTAAATTGTAGAAATGAATAGTGCTATCAAAGGTCATGAATCCTATTCTTGTTCGTGAATCTCCAGGAAGCCTAAAGAAAGAAATGATAATTTTAAATTCAAACTGCTAAGGGACATATTTTATTTAAAAAAATAATAAAATAGTAAACTAAGAATAATTACATATACTTTTTTTTATAGAGGACAGAAAAGTTACCCCTCTCTAAATCAATGCATATCAGAGAAGAGCAAGTATAAAACATTCCATTTTCAGATGGAACCACTGACATGTTCAGAGTTCATACTTCAGGAAACTGAACTATATTCAAATAATAAACCAAAACTTAAAATGATTTGCTTAAAAAAAAGGATTTCTTGCTAACTTTCTTCTGAAACACATTCCTTTAAGTAAAAATTGCTCATATTTCCAGCTCTAATATTGCAAAAATAATGCATACTGTTTAAGTATTTTAATGGTAGATTGACAAAATGAGTCCTTTCCAAGAAAAGATTTTGACGTGTAAAATTTTAAATAAAAACCACATTTAGGAACATCAAGACATTTAATCTATCATCAATCTTTTAAAAGTTTTCTGCTAGAACTCAGTATTCAAAAGTCAATGATACAGGGACTTCCCTGGTGGTCCAGTGGTTAAGACTGTGTGCTCCCACTGCAGGGGGCACAGGTTCAAATCCCTGGTCAGGGAACTAAGATCCCGCATGCTGCAAGCTGTGACCAAAAAACCCCAAAACAAAACAAAAACAAAAATTCAATGATACATGTAATGGCCTATATGGAAAAAGAGCCTAAAAGAGTGGATATATGTATAACTGATTTACTTTGCTGTACACCTGAAACTAACACAACGTTGTAAATAACTATTCTCCAATAAAAATTAAAATTAAAAACAACAGTATATGGGAAAAAAGGGCCACTCAGAAGCAATAAAGTATCTATGCTTTAAGTTAAATAAAATCTCTTACAGCTTCAAAAAAAGAAAAAAGTCAGTGACACAGCAAAGAATAATTACCATTTAAAAGCATGTCGAGCTATCCTTATTAATAAGATAGATGCCCCATCTTGCAAAAATGTATTTCTAAGTACCACCAACTATGTTAACTGCTTGTTATATAATTTATTGTTTTAGCAATGTCTTTAAAATATTTTTGAATATCATAGGATGCCAAAAGAGCGTGCATCAAAGCAAGAAGCATTGTTACTATTATGAATGATCAATCAGGCTACTCAGAACCTGCAAGCTGGGTCAAAAAGTATTTCAGAGAACACATTGCAACAAGTTCTGTGGGTATGTAGCTTACCAGTACTGGTCAAGATTTATGTTGTTTTTACAGACTAATGTCTTCACTTCTTTGAGATTTCTAATGTCATTGCGTATGAGGGTCATTTGTTCCCAATGACAATGGAGATGACTTATGTATTCTACCCCAAGGCCAAAATACACAGAGTTGAGCTAGAACTGCTCCAGCATCCAACTCCTCTTTCTCAAAGTTACATCCATAGCCCTTTCCAAAAACATACTATCTTACTGCTTCTACCACCTTCACCATTTTTTTTTTTACTTTCCTGATACTTTTATTTTCCACTGTAACCAAATACATGTATTTTGAAAACTATTTTTCATTCCCAATTTTATCTTTCCCGCTTTGCATGGTCCATTTAATTTGCAAACAGCCACTCATCTTTGTTGGACTGGCTCCTATTTCTAGGGCTATATCCTCATATACTTTTCCAGCAAGCTAACCCTTCAGTCTTAAAAACTATTTCTTTGCAGAGCGTCTTCCATTGCCACTCACTGCTAAAGTTATGTCCGAATTAAGTGCTTCTGATTTAAAAAAGGGCAAGTGCTTCAATCAAGGATAAAAATATGAAAACTCTAAGTTACTAACAGAAACTAAAAGCGAATCATTTAGTATCTCTGGATGTTTTTAATCTTGAATGTCTCAATGTTATCAGCTTATTCACAGGCCAAGATCAGTGATGTAATTATGGTGGCTAGAGATGGCACTCAATAGAGCAAGGACTCTCAAACTCAAATGGACCGTGGGGGAGAAGAACCTTTTGGAATCCCCAAGTACTTCTGACAAAATATTCATATATAATCACCCCTACACATGTCAAGAATCACTGCAATAGGAAACTACTCTTACTACAATCTTAAGTCATATTTCTCATGGGTGTTGGAAGTAGAAAACGAAATGTACGAACAACTTTGTTTTCCAGAGCTTTGGAACGTTCATTTTTTAAGTTAAGGGGCTCCTTCAAGACTAACATTGGCAGACACGCAGGCAGGAATCAAAGCCAGGTATAAGCACCCTATCCTATACTCTGTTTCCACTTCCACAATAAGCTCCTTACTAATGCGCCAGTTCAGCTTCTGGCTTCCTGAAATATTCAACACGAAATCAATTCCCTCCTTCTCTTTATCTGGCTCATTCTCTCATTAGCACATCTGGAGCTATCTTATGAAAAACTCCTTGCTCAGGCATAAATTATAGCTAGATTCCTCTCATTCAGATCGTGGGACACCCTGGCTTAGATGAATCTTCTGGGTCCCAGTGCTCAGATTTGCTAAGTCAGAGGGATAGTTAGATGAGATCTAAATTCCTTATTAAGTATTAAAACTTTTATGGTTTTAAGATTCAGATATCAAGTCATAAATCATAATAATCTAAGTAGCGGGATCTTTATTCTAAAGTAGACAGGACATACTCTTTTAGCGATAAACAAAAGAAATCAAATTTAATGAAAACCAGCCCCCATAAATTGCTAAGAAACACTTCATACACACACACACACACACACACACACACACACACACACATGCACACACATTATGAGTAAAAAAAAATCTTACTTGTCTAGATTTTCTGACAGTGACTGGCACAAAATTGTCAAATATCCAGCTTCTACTGCATTATGAGACACATCTAAAACAAACAAGTAAACTGCGGGCTGAGGAGGACGAAGCTGAAAGGAACAGAAATAATGTATTTAGTAGGTATAATTTATTCTTTTTATATCACAATTACTTCTGGATATTTACTGAGTGTATTGTAAAAAATATATATATACAGATAGGATCCATGTTTTGTGACATCTTAGGTCTTAATGAGAATGACATTCCTTTAACTTTTTTCTTTTAAAGTTGGTTGTGGATTAAGCACAATTAGGCAGTAATTACACAGCAATGGTTAAACAGATGGGCTAAATGTCTTCCTGACAGAGTGATGGCTGAGAGAAAAGTTAAGCTTATTTAGTATTTAATACTAACTTTTATATCCCTTCCCTGCTCCTAAAAACACTTTTTTTTTTTTACTTGTAATAAACTCCAGGGGTGGGGGTGGGGGGTGGGGGGCGGGGAAGGACTGAGGTAGACTGGGGATAGATGAAATATATTTAGTGAAATGTTGATACTTTTTGAAGCTTGGTGATGGGTTAACGGTGGTGGCTCATTATACTATTTTCTCTTCTTTGAAATATGCTTGAAAATTACGGTTACACAAGTGAAAATAAGGGAATATATAAAGTCTTTTAAAAAAAAGATATGCCAACGAAGAATCATATAGCTCATATGGTAAAAATTAAAGGTTACTTCTTGCTTCACCACTTCAGTTAAATTGACTTCTAAGGAGCCAGAACAAAGTTGGGAACATAAGTTGTGAAGAAAAAGCTGAGAGTAAAACTGACCATGGGTTAATATGGAAAATATAGTTAATATGGAAACAAATAAGAAAATAGTATTTAGTTCAGTGCTAAAGTGCACACAAAGGATCATTAAAAAATCACAAAAATAAAGAAATGGGCCAAGTAGCAGGAATTTCATACACATTAGTTGCCTCTATTCACCTTTCCCACTAGCAACACTTTACATTTGTGCAGACAACAAAGGCTAGAGGTGAGGATACAGAAGAAACACAAGTCGTTATACATATATTTTAAACGAGTAGAAATAACAAAGACGATGAGCACCACTCAGGTCAAGAGTTTGTTTTTGTAAGTGGAAAAGAAGAATGAGATTTGAAGAACCAGTATAATTAAAGAACAAGTAGAATTTTATGATGAAGTGGAAAGAAAAGTCAAAGTGAAGTTAACATCCACTTATCTTGATTTTATTTGTACTGGGTGAACCAGTAAAAAGGAGCTATCTTTAAAAGCCTGAAAAGGGCAGTTTTTGGCAAAAACATGAGTTCTTCTGTTAAGGAAAATGGTAAAAAGAATATTTATATTCATTCCTTGCAAGTAATCAAATCAAAATGGCAACAAATTGTAGATGCTGTGAAACATTACCAACGTTTCTTAATGATATAACTGCATTCTTCTGGGAGATCAAGTAATCTTTACAAAGAGCTTTCTATTTGTTAAGTATAATCTTTCAGCACAATTTCAAAAAATTCATACTATGGACAATTTCAAAATTTACACAAGAATTCACCTAAGAGCAAATTACAAATGACCGCTACAACTGCATCCCATATTAATTTTAACATGGAATAGTTACCATATAATCTGAAGAAGCAATGAACTCCACTGTTGAATTCTGAACTTCTGGCCGTTTGTGAGGCTCTCCGTAAGATCGGGTAAGGGGATTATACATAAATTCTTCAGGAACTAGATAAGATTAGGAATCAGCACAAATTTAGTAACACAATTTGTAACTAAACACATATAAATGCCTAGAAATAAACACCTCCATCATCAATATTTATGAGGTTTACAACAGTTCTGTAAAGATCTAATGATAAAAACAAATCCCTTAATAAATCAGAAGGATAAAAAAAACTTATTTTCTGAAATCAGATGAGAAAACCAGGACACAGGAGACCTTGCTTCTTACGCTTGTGTCCTATTTCTTATATCACACGACATAGAAAGGAAATCAGACAAAAACACAGATTCAAAAGCAATTATACTAAGAGGACCTAAGAAATGACGAAAGGGGCCACAGACACACACGCACACGTGTCCACACATACTGGGCAAAGATGTGCACTGAGCTGAATGAATCGAATGTACTAAGACAATCTCAACTTGTCAGGGTCAAGCACAATTAGTCTGCATGATTTCACTGCATGACCTTCACTGCTGGTTTTATGAATTCATTCTACTTTCCCCTCCCTGTCACCGTCCTCATCATCAATTATCCCCCTGGCCAGCCAAAATGAAGGCTCCCTAGCCTGTATTCTCTCCATTAAAAGTGGCATGAAAGTTTTTAAAGCAATGAGGAGAGACCAGATAATGGCAAAAATCGCAAAATGTTTAAAGTAATATAAGACACCCTTATTTTAAGAATGTGAAACTCACCATCATTAACTCTATAGCACAAATTGCACTTCCATCTACGCTGATCAATGAAGGATACAAAAGGGTTGATATATGTTCGACAAGATCGGCACCTCACAATGGTATTGGATGTTATCACTGGTAATTGCTAGGAAATAAAATGAAGATGTTGTAGCAGAAAAAGCACCCCGGAGAAACATGGACCACGTATTGTTCTGCTCCATATACAGAACAGAAACCATACTTGTGTTTTGAAGTTGAAGCATTTTAAAAAGATCCAGTGATGCACTAAGCAACATAAGCAGCTATCAAGTTTTCTCCCTCATCTGTTCCTAACTACAAAATAACACTAAAAGTCAAATCAAATGTAATGAAAGTTATTGGCAGACCAGAAAAGCCTGGTTGACCAAGAAAATATAATAATCTCAGTTTATTAGCTAAACTCAAGAAAATAGAGTGAGAAAGAAACACATACCATATAAAAATGCCTTTATCTTTGCTGTCTGACTGCACCCAGTAATAGACTCTAAGACCCTGCCTATTAGACAGCCACACAGTCCTGATGGGGACCGTGGCCACGAGAAACCAAATACAATGTGCCTTAAACACCATTTATCTCTTTATGCTTAGTTTGGGAAAGGAACTTTATATTCAATATAAGAAATGTAGAAAATATGACACATATTATTCTATCTCCCCGAATTAACCCCTGATAATATTTCAGTATATTTCCTCCTAGCTTCGTCTTTAATTTTTTTCACAAAAATAATTTTTATTACATAACTACATATCATTGTGAAAAAAATCAGGAAATACATTTAACTAAAAATGAGAAAATAAAAAATTATCCAGAATTCTACATTCCAGAGGAAGTCACTGCTGCCAATTTAGTGTATGTACTTCCAGAAGATATTGTATATGGAATATGCATTTAGACAAAAGTTTTCACCTACGTACACAGGAAATTATCTTGGTTTAAAGATAAAGGTTGCAATTTTATTACAGGTGATCAAATAGTATGTACTGAATGAATAAATTCAAGGTATTTATTGCATATTATAATTATTTTATTTTCTATTCACTTTGCTCCTTTCTACACATCCTTGCAGGAAAGAAAGCTCCATGAGGAAGCTTAATGACCTTTGTATCCTCAGCATCCAGCATGACAGGTACTCAATAAATAGTTTTTGGTTGAATGAGAGCAAAAGAAACTCAGTAGCAATGAGAGTGTAGAAAGCCATAAACAAAGTGTGAGGGAGAACTGCAACTTATAAGGTATAAATAAAATGTATCTAGATAAACGTCATAAAGTTTATCTATCCTCTATGGCCTTTCCAACTTCTAAAACTACTAATCTTTCAAAACCCAGCTCAGATCTCATTACCTGTAGAAAAGTCTGCTACTGTACCCAGAGGCAATCCCTTCCAATACTGTATTCACTACCTAAGTACTTCATAGAAGTTGATTAGTTACATGTATTAGTTATCCTGCACTGTAATTATCTGTTTTTACATCTTTGTCCCCTGTTAGACAAGACTTTCTTAGGGGCAACATCAGTGACTTAATTATCTTTGTATTTACCAGTGCTTAGTTTAGGGCCTGTCACAAAGAAGGTGACAGAAAACTTTTGCTGTACTGAAGTTGATAGAAATGATTAATTCTAACTTCAAATAAAAGAAAATTAAAAAAATTCTAAGAAAATATACAATCTAAATACCTTGCATGTAAGTACACAGGGCGGTACCCACAAATATTTTAAAATATTTTACTTTACCGTTAAGTCTCTAAAGGGATGTAACAACAATCCTAAAGGAAGCTTCGCTTTATTCAGCAGAGCTTGGGTCTGTGGAATATTTGTCAAAGTACACCGAAATGAGCTGCAGAGACATAAACAACATGGACTATGTCAGCTATCAGAAAAAAGAAGAAAAATACTGACATAGATAGTTGTAGATAACTAAACATTTAAGGGCATACATGAAAATCATCTGGGTATATTATATAACTGTAACCAGGAGGGTCCTGATTACTTTAAACAGGCACATATGTAATTTATATGACAAAAGACCTAAATTAAGGACTCAACATTTTCATCGTGAACGAGTATAACACATCAGGAAAAAACAGTAACTCTATTATAACTATCAGGGCATGAACAGGAGGCAGCAGAAAACATGAGTGAAGAGGTACAGCTTTAGTGGTGCTGTTCCTGCTTTGCTGCCCCTTCTTCATCTGCTGAACTCCTAATCTTTCTGTGAGACTCATCAAAGTCACAGCTTCTTGTGAAACCATCCTCACCCTTGATCACAAGTCAGAAGGAAAGACTTCTTTCTCTGTGCTCTGAGATGTATTTATGCTTCTATGGTATCAATCAGTCTGATCTGCTTTAGTTGGTTGTGTACTTGGTTTATCTTCTCCATTTGAGACCAGAGATCATTTTGTCCCTGTGTCCTTACTCTCATAGAGTAAGTGCTTCAACTTAAGGTCAGTAGACACAGAACCAATAAGGCAGCAGTCAAAGAGGTAAGAAGCATAGGAACTGGAAATCATGACAGGAATTTTAAGGAGTGGTTGACAGTGTGCAGAGATATCCAGATACGGGTTGACTCCATGCTGGTGATGTTTCTTGAACACGCCAGGTTGGTTCCGACTCCAGGACTTCTGCATTTGCTGTGCTTGCAGCTTGGCATGCTTTTTCCAGAGTCACATCTTGCTCTCTCGTTTCATTCAGATCTCTATTCAAATGTTAACTCTTCAGGAAAACTTACATGTTTTTAAAAGCTAGAAAACTATCGCCTTAAAAAATATATATACATATAAAAATATATACAATATATACACTGCCTCTAAAGAACACTAATTCTAATGCAAGGAAGAAGACAATGTTGTCCTGAATCAGAGTTTACTTTATGAGGAGAGATTCCAGAAGCAGGAGGATGTCTGGGTGCAGAGGAATATCCTATTCTTAGGAGACAGAAGTATGGAAAGCAGGTAGTAACAGAGAACATCTGGTTTTGAGGGCACTGTGAGGTGAGTAACAGAGCTCATCCACCCACAGGATAACCAGAGGCTTGTGGCCACCAGATGGAGGCTGCCAGCTAAACTTCTCCGTAAGGTGAGGAAATAGTCAATAAAGAAAATCCAAATCTAAAATTCAGGCTGCAAAAGCATGTCTGGGGGCAATGGTTTCCTCATTCTACACAGAGTGGGGAAAGAAAATTCAGAGAAAAACTATTTATCTAAACCTGTTCTTGGGATTACACAAATGAAGTTTGTATCCCTTTCACGCAGAGACTGAAGTGCATAAAACTTTAAAGATTTCACCTTATTTAAAAGACATCAGGGACTTCCTAGGTGGCGCAGTGATTAAGAATCCGCTTGCCAATGCAGGGGACACAGGTTCGGTCCCTGGTCTGGGAAGATCCCACATGCTACGGAGCAACTAAGCCCGCGTGCCACAACTATCGAGCCCGTGTGCTGCGACTACTGAAGGCCACGCACCTAAAGCCTGTGCTCTGCAACAAGAGGAACCACAGCAATGAGAAGCCCATGCACCACAATGAAGAGCAGCCCTCACTCGCCGCAACTAGACAAAGCCTGTGTGCAGCAATGAAGACCCAACACAGCCAATAAATAAATAAATACATAAATTTATTGAAAAAAAAAAGATCAGAAGTTACTACTGGTGAAAAGTGAGGAAAAAGAAACTTAAGAAAAGAAAAATATAGTTCCATTTGGGCTCCTAAAATCCTTCACTAAAATAGAAAAAAATTTTCCTAGCATTAGATGATAGGGAACGAGATTAGATGGTGATAGGATCCGATGACCTAAACTGAATTTTACATCTAGAATTTCCATACAAACGAATTTACAAGAGTTCACATTAACAAAACTTCCAATCAAGGAATTAATACCATAGTACTTTCACTATCTTTGAAAGTCATACAACGTTTCTGACAAAGTTTTACTTACTAAAGATTAAAAATTAAATACTTACTCTGGGCTACAGTTTAATTTTCTGAGGTCTAAATTCAAGTTAGGTACAGGAGCCCAAACAGGAGTCATGGGTAAAATATTCCTCTCTTGAGTAAGGTTTACAGGTCTCAAGCTTTCTGGTTGTGAAGAACTCTGAAGACTCAGTCCTCCCAGACTGGAGGACAGCTGGTTCATACCAGGATACGGCTGAAAAGGCAATTCAAAACAAAACAAAACAAAAGAACAATGTAACAAACAGGAATAAAATTTACTACACTACATGTAGGATGTTAACATATAGAAAAGCAAAAAGATAGAAACAATTTTAATTTGGCTTTGTAACAGGAGAATAATTTAACAAGACAGCTCAGTTTAAAGCACTCTTGAAAAAACTCAAAGCAAAAATGCTGAATAAATTTAAACCTTATTTGCATGGTTAAATTTCACAACAAAATTTCAACACCAAGAATTTGGTCTCTCTGAATATCTTTCATACTGGAAAGGCAGGATAAATGCTTGTTTTTAAAGTTTTTTCAATTTTCAGAATGAGCTGATGCCATAGAAATGACAATGATGTTCAACGAGTTCTACTTGGCTTATTTTTTCTGTTTCCTCTTATATTTTTAGTATTATTATGAATTCATGCCTTTTATTAACTCAAAGTAACTTAACGAATTACAGTTACTATTCACTTTGATGCCCAAACTACCCAATCTCTGGCCAGTGAGAGCTCCTTAAAACTGACCCCAGGATGCTTTTGATATGAACCCATTGTCTTTGTTAGTTTCCTTGCTTTCTGGCATGACATTTTGTACCATTCCTCCTTGAGACTTCAAATTAGTCATTTATCCAATCTTGGTTCCTTTAAAGTAGGGATGGTATCTAGAGACTGTAATCTGGATAATAAGGGTGCTCATTGCTAGTGTGCTATTATTACTTCCAGACTTCTACAATAGGTAGAGATAGAAAACATAACACATTTTTAAATAGAAGAAAAAAAATAATGATTTCACATTGATATTTCCAATTCAAATTTAAGATGATGGTGTTTTAATTTAACTTTTTTCATTTTATGCCTGCATCTCTCTTCTCTGATGCTGAATATCTTGATTCCTAATGGTAACAGCCTAACTTATTTGTTTTATCCTACAATATACTAAATAGCTGTAAAATAACAACACTAACATTATAAATGTAAGGTTATTAAAGATTTCTTTGTAGTTCTTTCTGTTCTTAAGATTATTTCCCACTGATAATGTACATACTGACTTTTAAGATTAGTTAGAACAATACTTTTTTTTCTGTATCGGAATGTATCCAACTTGGTGAACTGGTTCACTTATTTTTGATTTTAATTTTTAATGATTGCTTTTCCTCTTTTTTCCACTTAATAATGTTTTTTTGAGTAAACAAAATTTACATCATTCTAATGTCAAAACTTTACAATAATTAAGAAATATCTTTTTTCACTCTTGACCCCTCCCCCTTAATAACTATTTTAATTAGCTTTTGGTTTAATCTTCCATTGTCTCTACTTACAAATGTAAACTAATATATACACTGCTCTAAATATGACCCCCTTTTTCACCTAAAAACAAAAGTCCTGGCAATAACTCTATGTCTGTATACAGAGACTTTCCACATTCTTTTTTATATTTATCGAGCACTCCACTAATGTGAATGTACTACAGAATTCCAGCTAATCAGTGCAAAATGATCAAGTCAGGAAAATCACTATTTTACAAGCCATATGGAAATAAATGATACATGTAATGGTCATCTGAAATAGATGATAAACAGATACCAAAAGACAATAAGCCACTGGGTGAAAGCTTAATGAGGGACCTCACAGTGAAAAGATCAGGTTGTCACCACATGAACCCACTAATCAATTCCAGCACCACTAAAAGTGAGACAACCAGGTATTATCATGTACACTACCAAAATATATTGTATTTTGGCTTATGGAAATAAATAAATGAAGTAATATACCTGAATATAATCGAGCCATTAGATCTAATTTCTAGTCCATAGAAAATGGAACAGAGGAACAAGTTAAATGACACCACAAGAAGCAATCAGTCAAATTCAGAATACAGAACATTCTACAGGACAAGACACCCAGTTTTTCCAAAAGATCAAAGGCATGAAAAATGGGGGTGGAGCTTTGTTTTAAAATAAAAAAGAGAATTAAGAGACATAAGCAAATACAATTAGTAAGTCTTGTTAAGTTCCTGATTTGAACAAACCAACTATAGAAGAGCAATTCTGAAAACAACTGGGCAACTCTGAATATAGACTGAATTTTAAACAACATTTAGAAATTATTGTTAATTTTGTTGGATATGATAGTGCTATTGTGGTTTGCAAGAAATTATCTTTTCCATCTCCCTGCCTCCCCTTGCCCAGGATTAGCTTTAAAACCCTTAACAACAGGACTTCCCTGGTGGTGCAGTGATTAAGACTCTGAGCTCCCAATGCAGGGGCCGGGTTTGTTCCCTGATTAGGGAACTGGATCCCAACTGCATGCCACAACTAAGAGTTTGCATTCCACAGCTAAGGAGTCTGCGTGCTACAACTAAGACCCAGTGCAACCAAATAAGTAAATAATAAAATAAATGAATATTAAATAAAAAACCAGCAAGAAAAGTTAGGGTGTGTGTGTGGGAGGGGGGGGATAGGTGAAACAAGTATAAAAAACTGCTGACAGTAACTGAAGCTGGTAATGCTAAAGTAAAAAAAGCCAAAACTGGATACTACAAGGGACTCAGTAGAGCTGTAAAGAAGGAGAGAAAGATGATTACATGGATCAGTAATAGAGTACAATAGAAAAACTCAGGCAGGGGCTTCCTTGGTGACGCAGTGGTTGAGAATCTGCCTGTCAATGCAGGGGACATGGGTTCGATCCCTGCTCCAGGAAGATACCACATGCCGCGGAGCAACTAAGCAGGACACGACTAAGCCCGTGTACCACAATTATTGAGCCTGCGCTTTAGAACCCGTGAGCCACAACTATTGAGCCCATGTGCTGCAACTACTGAAGCCCACATGCCTAGAGCCTGTGCTCCGCAACAAGAGAAGCCATGGCAATGAGGAGCCCATGCACCACAATGAAGAGTAGCCCCCACTCACTGCAACTAAAAAGAAAGCCTGCGCACAGCAAAAAAGACCCAACACAGCCAATAAAATAAGTAAATAAATTAAAAAAAAGGGAAGAAGAAAAAAAGAAAACCTCAAGCAGACCCAAGTTTAAGATAAGAATTTAGAATTTAAGGATTTAAATTTAAGAATTTAGGATATAAAATAAGGGTGCAATATTTAATCAATGAGAAAAAATAGATTATTACATATCAGTGAAATCAGAGCTAAGTACTGAATATATCTGGGGGAGGGGGAGGGCGAGATTTATTATTTACATTAAGTACCAAAACAAAACCTTAAAAGATGCAAAAAAGAAATCACCAAATGTAAATGAAATGAAATCACCAAAGTAAAAAAAATATATAGAGGGAATTTCCCCCGAAACCTAAGGTTGAAAAGACTTTTAAAGAATACAAAGGTAAAAACAAAAGAAATTATGACTATATAAAATTAAACATTTCTCCAATAAAAAAAAAACCCATTAAAATTAAAAACAAATGTCAAGCTGGGGGAAAAAACTGCAATATATTATTAGACAAAAATGTTAATGTCTTTATTACAGGTAACTGTTACAAACCAGAAGGACCTGAACAGAGTAATGGTGAACCATGAATAGGGATTTCAGTAAAGAAACACAAATAACTAACAATGAAAATAATTTAATATTTTTCCTTATGAAAAATAACATTTGGCATACTTAGTAATATTCAGAGGTGGACAGTCAAAGACAGTTTTGCTAGGAATATAAATTGGTATATTATTTCTACATACCTGAACACTGAGCACTGATCAACTACTGTCTACTGTACATCTCCACTTGGATGTCTGTTAGGCACTCTAACTTAATTTGGCCAACTCAATTCCTATTCCCAGAACTATTCCGCTGTCTTCACCTTCTAAGTAAATACACTATCCTCTACCCAGTTGCCCTTCAAAAACCTAAGAGTTATCCTTGATGCTTCCTTTCTCTCACCCATCACATCCAATCCATCAATAAGTCAAAAGATATCCCTTCTCCATCCACTCTTCACTACCTCTGCCAATACCACCTTAGAACAAAGCACAATCATCTATTTCTGGGATGATGGCAGAGCTTCCACTTGTCTCTGTTTCCATTTTTATCTTTTCAAATACTCCCAACCCTAATCCATTCTTCACACAGTAGCCAGATGAATCTCTAAATACGTAAATCAGATTTCATTCCATTGCATAAAATCTCCTGTTTCCCCTTTGCACTTGATGTAAAATCCAAGCTTCTGACTATGGTCCTTCCCTGGCCCTCTGATCTCATTCCTATTATTCTTTCCATTGTTAACCGAGCTCCAGTCACACTGGGGCTTTGGTCCTGGAACATGTTAAAGTTGCTCCTGCCTTACGTTTCTGTATATATGTCTCCTCAGCCTGAAATCATGTACCCCCAGATTTTTCCATGTCTGGCCTTTCCTGTCATTCAAATATTAACTCAAACATAACTTCTACAATAAGGGCTTTGCTGACTGTTTATATACCCAACCCTTGCAATTTCTTCAACTCCTTGTTTCACAACACTTGTAACTATTTGAAACTAGCTTGTTTTTGTTTTGTTTTTAAAGTCTATTGAATTTATTGCAATATTGCTTCTGTTTTATGTTTGGTTTTTTGGCCTTGAGGCACAGGAATCCTAGCTCTCCCACCAGGGATCAAACCCGCACTCCCTGCATTGGAAGGCGCATTCCCTGCACTGGAAGGTGCACTCCCTGCATTGGAAGGCGAAGTCTTAACCACTAGACCACCAGGGAAGTCCCTGAAATCAGCTTGTTAATTTACTCATTTACTTATTTATTGTCCCATTGGCCCTACCCTCCCCTAAAGTTTCTTGAGAGAGGAACTCTGTTTTGTTCATTTAGCTTCCTCTTGTAAACTCAGTGCCTACAGTAGGGCTGCCACACAGTAGAAACTCAGTTAAGTTTTCACTGAATGAATAAGTAGAGAGAAATTCTAAAGACTGGTAAAATTAGGTGCTGTGATTCACTAATTTCACCTGAAGAGATTTCATCTAAGGAAATAATGAGACGAATGCACAACACATATGTATGTTGATTTTGACACTCAGTTATGCTCAATAGCGGTAGACTGGGTGATTATAAAATGTTATGCAGCTATTAGACGGATATATAATAATATAGAAAGGTTTCCTCTTGTGTTGTTCAAGGCAATTTTTTTGAAAAATGTAAAACAATGACCATATTTATCAACTTCTTTGTGTAAATAAATCATTTAGATGACCAGCTTCTTTACTGGCCATATAGCAAGAAACCTGGAAGGACAGACTCCAAGGGTTATTGTTTGTATCTTGATGGTGGGAGTACTGATTGATGTTTATTTTCTTCTTTTTTGCTTATCTGCATTTTTCTACAACTTATGCACATTTTTTTTGGTTAAAAAAAAAAAAAGCCATACAGTATCTGTATCTGGTTTTTTACACATTCACTAACAATTTTTTTAGTTTTAATTTTTAAACAACTACTTTTTTCTCTGTTTTTCAACCCTGAAAAACTAATATTTTTTCTTCCTCAAAGGGCAACCATTGGGGTTTCCCACTACTTAATAA
Source organism: Hippopotamus amphibius kiboko (assembly GCF_030028045.1). Taxonomy (NCBI): domain Eukaryota; kingdom Metazoa; phylum Chordata; class Mammalia; order Artiodactyla; family Hippopotamidae; genus Hippopotamus; species Hippopotamus amphibius. Next base: position 85,066,962 of record NC_080198.1, read on the forward strand.
AGGTCATCTCAAGTAAATGAATACAAAGAAAGCCCTAAGATTTCTGAACCCTCCCAAAGGAGTTATACTAAATGCAACATTTAAAGGCATTTCAATTTTACTATGAAGAGCTGCTTAAAGCTAAATTAAAATACTCTATCTCATCCCTTTTTATAGCTGAGTAATATTCCATTGTATATATATGCCACATCTTCTGTATCCATTCATTTGTTGATGGGCATTTAGGTTGCTTCCATGTCCTGGCTATTGTAAAGAGTGCTGCAATAAACATTATGGTACAAGTTTCTTTTGGGATTATGGTTTTCTTTGGGTATATGCCCAGTAGTGGGATGACTGGATCATATGGTAGTTCTATTTGTAGTTTTTGAAGGAACCTCCAAATTGTTTTCCATAGTGGCTGTACCAACTTACAGTCCCACCAACAGTGCAGGAGAGTTCCCTTTTCTCCACACCCTCTCCAACATTTGTTGTTTCCAGACTTTGTGATGATGGCCATTCTGACTGGTGTGAGGTGATACCTCATTGTGGCTTTGACTTGCATTTCTCTGATGATGAGTGATGTTGAGCATCTTTTCATGTGTTTGTTGGCCATCTGTATGTCTTCTTTGGAGAAATGTCTATTTAGGTCTTCTGCCCATTTGTGGATTGGGTTATTTGCTTTTTTGGTATGAAGCTGCATGAGCTGCTTGTATATTTTGGAGGTTAATCCTTTGTCCGTTGTTTCATAGGCAATTATTTTTTCCCACTCTGAGGGTTGCCTTTTAGTCTTGTTTATGGTTTCTTTTGCTGTGCAAAAGCTTTTAAGTTTCATGAGGTCCCATTCGTTGATTCTTGATTTTATTTCCATGATTCTAGGAGGTGGGTCAAAAAGGATGTTGCTTTGATGTATGTCATAGAGTGTTCTGCCTATGTTTTCCTCTAGGAGTTTGATAGTGTCTGGCCTTCCATGTAGGTCTTTAATCCATTTGGAGTTTGTTTTTGTGTATGGTGTTAGGAAGTGTTCTAATTTCATTCTTTTACATGTTGCTGTCCAATTTTCCCAGCACCACTTATTGAAGAGGCTGTCTTTTGTCCATTGTATACTCGTGCCTCCTTTGTCAAAGATAAGGTGCCCATATGTGTTTGGGCTTACTTCTGAGTTCTCTATTCTATTCCATTGATCTTCCTTTCTATTTTTGTGCCAGTACCATACTGTCTTGATCACTATGGCCTTGGAGTATAGTTTGAAGTCAGGAAGCCTGATTCCACCAACTCCATTTTTCCTTCTCAAGATTGCTTTGGCTATTCGGGGTCTTTTGCGTTTCCATACAAATCGTAAGATTTCTTGCTCTAGTTCTGTGAAAAATGCCATTGGTAATTTGATCGGGATTGCATTGAATCTGTAAATTGCTTTGGGTAGTACAGACATTTTCACGATGTTGATTCTTCCAATCCAGGAACATGGTATGTCCCTCCATCTGTTTGTGTCATCTTTGATTTCTTTCATCAATGTCTTAAAGTTTTCTGCATACAGATCTTTTGCCTCCTTAGGCAGGTTTATTCCTAGGTATTTGATTCTTTTTGTTGCAATGGTGAATGGGAGAGTTTCCTTAATTTCTCTTTCTGCTCTTCCGTTGTTCGTGTATAGGAATGCAAGAGATTTCTGTGCATTAATTTTGTATCCTGCTACTTTACTAAACTCATCAATGAGTGCTAGCAGTTTTCTGGTAGAGTCTTTAGGGTTTTCTATATATAATGTCATGTCATTTGCAAAGAGTGACAATTTTACTTCTTCTTTTCCAATTTGGATTACTTTAATTTCTTTTTCTTCTCTGATTGCTGTGGCTAAAACTTCCAAAACTATGTTGAATAACAGTGGTGAGAGTGGACACCCTTGTCTTGTTCCTGTTCTTAGAGGGAATTCTTCCAGTTTTTCTCCATTGAGAACAATGTTGGCTCTTGGTTTGTCATATATGGCTTTAATTATGTTGAGGTAATTTCCTTCTATGCCCATTTTCTGGAGAGCTTTTATCATAAATGGATGTTGAACTTTGTCAAAAGCTTTTTCTGCATCTATTGAAATGATCATATGGTTTTTATCCTTCAATGTGTTGATATGATGTATCACGTTGATTGATTTGCGTATATTGAAGAATCCTTGCATCCCAGGGATAAACCCCACTTGATCATGGTGTATGATCTTTTTAATGTGCTGTTGCAGTCTGTTAGCTAGTATTTTGTTGAGGATTTTTGCATCTATATTCATCAGTGATATTGGTCTGTAGTTTTCTTTTTTTGTGACATCTTTGCCTGGTTTTGGTATCAGGGTGATGGTAGCCTCGTAGAATGAGTTTGGGAGTGCTCCGCCTTCTGCAATATTTTGGAAGAGTTTGAGAAGGATAGGTGTTAACTCTTCTCGAAATGTTTGATAGAATTCGCCTGTGAACCCATCTGGTCCTGGGCTTTTGTGTGTTGGGAGATTTTTAATCACTGCCTCAATTTCTGTACTTGTGATTGGTCTGTTCATGGTTTCTATTTCTTCCTGGTTCAGTCTTGGAAGATTGTATTTTTCTAAGAACGTATCCATTTCTTCCAGGTTATCCAATTGATTGGCATATAGTTGCTTGTAGTAGTCTCTCATGATGTTTTGTATTTCTGAGGTGTCCGTTGTGACTTCTCCTTTTTCATTTCTAATTCTGTTGATTTGCATCTTCTCCCTTTTTTTCTTGATGAGTCTGGCTAACGGTTTATCAATTTTGTTAATCTTCTCAAAGAACCAGCTTTTAGTTTCATTTATTTTTCTTATGGTTTCTTTCCTTTCTTTTTCATTTATTTCTGCTCTGATCTTTATGATTTCTTTCCTTCTGCTCACTTTGGGCTTTCTTTGTTCTTCTTTCTCTAGTTGTTTGAGGTGTAAGGTTAGGTTGTTTATTCGATCATTTTCTTGTTTCTTAAGGTAGGACTGTATTGCTATAAACTTCCCTCTTAGAACTGCTTTTGCTATGTCCCATAGGTTTTGGGTTGTTGTGTTTTCGTTGTCATTTGTTTCTAGATATTTTTTGATTTCCTCTTTGATTTCTGTAGTGATTCCTTGGTTGTTTAAGAGTGAATTGTTTAGCCTCCATGTGTTTGTAGTTTTTGCAGTTTTTTTCCTGTAATTGATGTCTAGTCTCATGGCGTTGTGGTCTGAGAAGATGCTTGATATGATTTCAATTTTCTTGAATTTGCTGAGGTTTGATTTGTGACCCAAGATGTGATCTATCCTGGAAAATGTTCCGTGTGCACTTGAGAAGAAAGTGTAGTCTGTCGTTTTTGGATGGAATGTCCTATAAATATCAATTAAGTCGAGATGGTCTCATGTGTCATTTAAAGCTTGTGTGTCTTTATTTATTTTCTGTTTGGATGATCTGTCCATTGATGTAAGTGGGGTGTTTAAGTCTCCCACTATTATTGTGTTACTGTCGATGTCCCCTTTTATAGCTGTTAGCATTTGCCTTATGTATTGAGGTGCTCCTATATTGGGGGCATAGATATTTACCATTGTGATATGTTCTTCTTGGATGGATCCCTTGATCATTATGTAGTGCCCTTCCTTGTCTCTTTTAATAGTCTTTACTTTCAAGTCTAATGTGTCTGATATGAGTATTGCTACTCCAGCTTTCTTTTGACTTCCATTTGCATGGAATATCTTTTTCCATCCCTTTCCTTTCAGTCTATATGTATCCCTTGGTCTGAAGTGGGTTTCTTGTAGGCAGCATATAGAAGGGTCTTGTGTTTGTATCCATTCAGCCAGTCTGTGTCTTTTGGTTGGAGCATTTAATCCATTTACATTTAAAGTGATTATTGACATGTGTGTTCCAATGACCATTTTCTGAATTGTTTTGGGTTTGTATTTGTAGGTGTTTTCCTTTTCTTGTGTTTCCTACTTAGAGAAGTTCCTTTAGCACTTGTTGTAAGGCTGGTTTGGTGGTGCTGAATTCTCTTAACTTTTGCTTGTCTGGAAAGCTTTGGATTTCTCCCTCAAATCTGAATGAGATTCTTGCTGGGTAGAGTATTCTTGGCTGTAGGTTTCTCTCTTTCAGGACTTTCAGGATATCCTGCCATTCCCTTCTGGCCTGCAGAGTTTCTGTAGAAAGGTCAGCTGTTATCCTGATGGGTTTTCCCTTATATGTTGTTTGTTGCTTTTCTCTTGCTGCTTTTAATATTTTTTCTTTGTGTTTAATTGTCGTTAGTTTGATTAATATGTGTCTTGGTGTATTTCTCCTTGGGTTTATTCTGTATGGGACTCTCTGTGCTTCTTGGACTTGGTGAATTATTTCCTTTCCCATGTTGGGGAAGTTTTCCACTAGAACCTCTTCAAATATTTTCTCAGACCCTTTCTTGTTTTCTTCTTCTTCTGGGATGCCTATAATTCGAATGTTGGTACGTTTAAGGTTATCACTGAGGTCTCTGAGGCTGTCTTCTAGTCTTTTTATTTTTTTTTCTTTTTCCTGCTCTGTGGCTTTTATTTCTCCCATTCTATCTTCCAACTCACTTATTCGTTCTTCTGCCTCAGTCATTCTGCTGGTTATAGCATCTAGAGTATTTTTAATTTCAGTTATTTTGTTATCCATTGCTGTTTGTTTTTCTGAGTTCTTATGAACTGTTTCTTGTACTTTCTCTATTTTGTTATCGAGATTTTGTATCATTTTTACTATCATTACTCTAAATTCTTTTTCAGGCATTTTTCCTATTTCCTCCTCATTTATTTGGTCTTGTGGGTTTTTTTCCTGCTCCTTTGCCTGCATGGGGTTTCTTTGTTTCCTCATGGTTGTCCAAGCTTTTGGGGTTGCTTGTCCTGGTGATAGAGGTGTTTATAGAAGACTGTCCAAGCCTCAGACTAATGTCTAAGTATTGGATTAAACGAATATTCAGTCGGCTATGTCGGGCTCCCCACAGCCCTTTCTGGTGTCCAAGGCCGTCTGCTGGTGTTCAGCTGGTTCTCTGTGGGAATTACTGCGTCCTTCCGTGCATTCCCAATGCATCTGTGGAGGGGGATGCACTCCACGTCTCTCTACTTCGCCGCCATCTTTTTCCAGTTCTGGAGACTGGAAGACCGAGATCAGGATGCCAGCATGGTTGGGTGAGAGCTATATGTAATGAGGTGGATAGAACTACAATCTGTCATACATAGTGAAGTAAGTCAGAAAGAGAAGGACAAATATTGTATGCTAACTCACATATACGGAATCTAAAAATGGTACTGATGAACTCAGTGACAAGAACAAGGAAGCAGATACAGAGAATGGACTGGAGAACTCGAGGTATGGGAGGGGGCGGGGGGTGAAGGGGAAACTGAGAAGAAGCGAGAGAGTAGCACAGACATATATATACCACCAACTGTAAAATAGTCAGTGGGAAGTTGTTGTATAACAAAGGGAGTCCAACTCGAGGATGGAAGATGCCTTAGAGGACTGGGGCAGGGAGGGTGGGGGGGACTCGAGGGGGGGGCGTCAAGGAAGGGAGGGAATATGGGGATATGTGTATAAAAACAGTTGATTGAACCTGGTGTACCCCCCCCCCAAAAAAAAAAAATACTCTAACCAGGACTTCAAAAATAAATGGCTTCTTTTAAAATTAGCTTGTTAATGTTAATATTAGATTGAAATGTATCATCTTTTTTTTTAGTACACAGGTAAGCATTTAAATGCACATCCTAGCTCTGTGCTTAAATCATTATTGCTCACTTATCCTGAAATAGTGGTGTTCCACCTGGACCAATAAAAACATAAAGAAAACCTAACAAAATGGAAGGAGGGAAACCTGTACTAAACACACACATTTCTCCAGTGCCTCTCCCTGTTTCCTGCTTCCTTCTGTGCTCCCCGTTTCCTGCTTCCTTCTGTGCTTTAATTCTAAGATTAAATTCCAGGAACAAATGGTGTTCTTATTTGCCCTCTAATTTTCATTAGTTCACCGTAAGATGAAATTTCTATAAGGTTAGTCTACTAAGAGCAGTTTTTTTTTTTATTGTAAATAGAAAGCTTTTTACCATTTAAATTGTTTCCTTTTATTTTATCTTTTCCCAATAAATATAAATATAAAATACTTATTGTCTTATTATTAAATTGATATGGTATTTAAGAGGTAACTCCAAGAAAGGTCATGTCAAAACAGGTCAGAGCAGTAATTATGAACAAATGTATTAAGGAGCATTTATGTGTGTGGAGGCTTTTATCAATTTCAGTTATATGAAACAGAGAGTTCTTTTAAGTTAAGAACTGAGACCAAAATCCTAAACCACATTTATACCATGTCAGTTTTTGAAGAGAAAGTCAGCTTAGTAATACAGAATTTAAAATAACATTTACTTTAATTTTCCGATAAAATTAATACCTGTACATTGCAGAGACTATGAAAAATAAAAGGACAATGCAGAAAAGAAAAATCACAGTAATATCTTTTATCTTCTTCTATGAATGTGTGTGTGCGCACGTGCACACACCCACACCCACACACAAGAGACTGGAACCAAACTCTATGTATGTCTCATCTAGGCTTATCTGTATTCATACCTACGATCCATTTGAATCACCAGGAATTTGTCAGAACTGATAATAGTTTCACAACTTTTATATGATTTCCTTATGACTAAATACATACTTGAGCATACTGCTGGAATCCAGAATACACCGGGCTGCTGGGCGGTACTCCAGAATTAAGTGGTGCTGTGGCGTTCTGGTACCCGGGCTGCAGAGCTGGATAACCGTACCCAAACGGCTTAGCCAGTTTCGAAGGCTGAGGAGCCACTGGAGCTGGAGCTGGAGCTGGAGCTGGGTCAGGTTCCGAAGTGGGATCGGGAGCAGGACTGCTTGCTGATGAGGAAAGCATATCTAAAAAAGGGAAAATCATGGTGTTAACAACTGAATATCAGACGCCTCAGAGACTCCTGGGTGAGCCATAACCTTTGGCATCTCCCTTTTCTCATTAAAAGTTTTTATTATGAGAAATTTTGAACATACACAAAAGTAGAGAAAACAGAATAATAAACCCAATATATTCATTACTTAGCTGTAATAATCAACAATATTTTGCTACTCTTATTTCGCATGTTCCTACTCCATGTTTTTTTTGTTCTTACAGATGCATTTACAAGAAACCCCATTTTGTACCCTTTCACTGACAAATACTTCAATTGGTATTTCTAACAGATAAGACCTTTATATTTATACATATTAAATATATATAATAAATACAATATAGCATATATTATAATATAGATATTTATGTATATAAAAATACAGTTATTTTTCCTTTTATTCCCTCAGCAGAAATGGGGCTAAGAAGCAGAAGACAAAGCAAAGCAATGAAGAGTGTCAACTACTCTTTTCTCCAACTTGCCTTTTTATCTGACCTTGATATTAAAAAAAAAAAAGTCCATAGAAGGAGTGGCGTATTTCCACAATTCCCTAGAAGACTGTTTTATTTGCAATGGCAAAACTGTGAAACTATGAGAGACAGTGTCAAGAATAGCATCCAGCTCCTAAAGCAACGTCTGGTATATGGTAGATACCAAATAAAATTTAAGGAATGAATGTTCTTCCCTTATTTAAATTTAAAACAGAAACTAAAACTTGATTAAAACTGTGTGTGGGGGGGTGAACTGCATAAAATTTAATCATCATATACAAGAATAACAACAAAGTCAAATCTAAAATACATGTGGATTTTAATCGATTTTTCATATAAAAATTATATTCTTCACCAGCAATCAGACTCTGCAAAAAGAAAAAGAAATATTCTACAAACCCACTTAAATTTTTTTCAACGTTTATTGAAGAGTGCCATCTTTCTACTGACTCTACTGGCTCTCATTTTGAAGAGACCTTCCTAGACATTCCACTGTCTACCTTCTTGTGCTCATTAGGCACACGCTGGCTTCCTGGTAACCTCCCAGACTTCTTAAAAGGACAAGAGCATCAGTGTCATATCCTTAGATTTCCTGCTTGTCCTTCCTCATGGTGATGGGACTATAAGTAGAAAGGTCTCTTAATATGACAACAGCCATCAGCTTAAGAAATGAATAACTGGAGTCCTAAACATGGGGGCCTAAACCCCCCCCTTTTTTAGGAAAAGGACAATATTTTGTACATTTTTATAGTCCCTAAGATCTACCTAGTACTTGACATACAGACTTAATTCACTTAATCTTACTGTGATAGATGTTCGTATCTTTCCTTAATTTTGGTGCAATATAGATAGAAAACTTGCCCAAGGTCATTCACTTACTGTAAAAGCACAGTTCGTAATAAGATTAAGATTTGTTGATTAAATGAATACAGAAAAACACAGCAAGGTCTAACTCCAAGGCCATCATCTTTTAATTACACTGCGCTGGATGTTTTACTTCAGGTTAATATGAAGCTCATGAAATACTGTAGTTGAATACATAGTATTCATCTTTTAGTGAATGAAGTAAATCTTCCAGAATATCTTGACAATGGTAATTGCTTTCAGAATGGTCCACAACTTCTTACACACACACACACACACACATACATGCTTGCTCGCGCTCTCTCTCTCCCTCTCAGATTCCTAGGGAAAGAATCCTTAACCACAAAAGACTGAGTAGCTTATTTAAGTATTCTTCAAATATTAAAAGGAAACTCTATACTAAGCTGAGATGATTAAAGTTTTCTACTGACTCATAGAACAGTGATAGCAAGACAGTGTGTGAAGTCCAGCACATTCCAACTTCAATTAAGCTTCATCCTGGATAAATAACAATGTGACAGGAAATAAAGAGAAGGGCAAAATTACTTGTTCTGTTAACCCTAAAGTTTGGAGTCATTAGAAAGAAAAGACAAAGAAGGATGTCAGGTGTGGTTGTCAGTGACAGGACACAGGCAAAGAAGGAAGATCACAGCACAAGATGCTATAATGAAATAACTATTTATTACAGAAGTTTGTAATTTTTTTTTAACACTATCTACCACTCCTGTTCCTACATATGATCAAAGTTATTTCCAGACATGGTTAAAAGTAATGCCTCCAAAACCTACTCCCAATTGGTTAATCTATTTACCTGGTGGAGGCAGCCAGGAGCCATAGGGGGAGTAAAGAGTCAAAGACTATTTATATTCAGAGGCTAGTTGGAAGAAATTCAAGGACCTAAGCACGAGAACAGAAATATAAATTTTATTTAAGGAATTATTAACATAAAAAAGAGGGGAAAAGAAGAGAAAAATTATGCAGTATTAAGTCTTTTAGAAAGAGGAAAAAGATAAAGAACATGGTAAAAAAAAATCAAATTTCCTCAGGCTTCCCAAAAAGAGCATCCATAGCTGTTAAATAACAATTATACCATAATATTAAGGCTGAAAATACCAGGAAAATGTCCCTTTTTTCCTGTTAAAAATATAGTCTGCTAATTACGTGTAGTGTATGTTCACATTTGAAAGTAACTGATGGTCAGTAGCTTTTCAAATAAACATCAAATATGCACAAAACAAATTACCTGGATAGCTGCCTCCTTCTAGGGCATCGTAACTGTTGGGCATTGGAGAAGCACTGCTTGTGGTAGAAGAGCTGTCAACACCTAAAAGGAAAGCCAAAATATCTACTAAGTTTAAAATGACAGCGTATCTTAAAGCAACCTGTGGCAATTTTGAAAAAGATGTTATGCTGATCTAGGAAAATTCCTGATCCTAAAAACATGAAATGACTGATGTTTAGTGACTTTTAAAAAAAAAACATACATAAATTTCTGATAATAAGAACAGGGGGTGAAAGTGGGAAGAATACGGAGCTGATGAGTGGAATAAAATTTAATCAGACACACATTAAGGCATCTTAAAGAAAAGATACATAACTTTAAAAGTAGTCAAACACACAAACACCAATTTTAGATTGATAGAATATAATCACACCTCAAAGACTGGATCTACCAAACCGCAAGCTATTAAATATCTTTTATCAACATCAGGCTATTTTAAGATAATTAAATTTAATGACTTTTATAACTCAGCACGGCTGTATGAAACCTTCATAAGAGAGGAATCTATGGTTTGGGTTGCTACCTAGCACTGTTACTAAGCTTTTCTATGCCTCAGTTTATTCATTTGCTCAATAAAGATTAAACAGTACCTGCCATAGCAATAAAGTAACAAAAATAAAAGGTACTCTAATAAATGTGTTAGGCTGTGTGTTTGTTCAAAACCTGAAAGATTAATGGGAATGTTCAGTGACCATTTATGATAAAATTTAGTGATGTCACACAGATAGTAGAACAAACAATATATTTCTCTTATTCATTCACTCAACAAATATTTTATTGAGAGCCTACAGTTATCACAGGTAGATACGCTAGAGTAAATACTAATGAATAAAACTGAAAACACATACAGCCCCCCTCTTGTGTTAAAGATCTTGGCCTTTTTCACCTTAAGAAAAGATTCTGAAATACACAGGTGATCCCTGGCTCTTAATACCAATATTATAACCAGGGTTTAAACCACACTTTAGATTAATTTTTAACTGTGATATAAAGAGAATAGGTATGCATAATTATGTTTGATTGAATAATTTTGATTAACTGCAAGAACTCGGCATATTGACTCAGGGCATAATAGCTAAAATTGTTTGTGTAGGAACATTCTGTTGTCAGTAAAGAACATGATTTGGAGGCAGGAGACTAGTTATGTTAGACTCTGTCATTTAATTGCTAAGTAACTTTGGGTAAGTGACAATCATCAATAATACTCTCTCTTGCAAAATGGGAACAAATTTTAAAATGCCCTATGTGTGCCTTTTAATGCTCTTGTGATGCTTACATAAGACAGTGGTTATGAAGCAACTTATGAAACATGAAGGCTATAAAATAAATAATAGGTGAGAGACACTAATATGTACAAAGTGCTTTCTTTGTGGTAAATAGAATATTGTTGCATATATATGTCATTATGCTTGGCTCTTCCTTTTCATTTCTTGTATTTGTGAATTTATAACTAAAGAAGAATGCTGATACATAAGGTCAAAAGTCCTGAAGTAACAGCACTGAAAATAATACGCCAAAACCCAAATATTCATCAAGAGATGGACAGATAAACAAAATGTGGTATATCTATATAATGGGATATTATTCAGCTATAAAAAGGAATTAAGTACTGATACAGGCTACAATATGAATGACCCTTGAAAACATGCTAAGCAAAAGAAGCCAGACACAAAAGGTCACACACTGAAAGATTTTATTTATATGAAATATCCATAGTAGATAAATCTATAAAGATAGAAAGTAGATTGGTGGTTGCCAGGGGTTGAGAGGAGGGGGAAAATGAGAAGTTACTGCTTAATGAGTAGAGTTCTTTTGGAGATGATGAAAATGTTTTGTTCTATCAAGTACACTACATTTACAAAGTTAGAACTACGAGGGTGAGTCAAAAATTATCTGCACTCCGCTTATATTGAAACTTCTGTTGGCCTCACTGTCTTAGCACTTTCCATTCAAGGCTACTGTCTCCCCAGTCACTGCTGTGCAGGTGTGAACTGTGTTACATCAGTTCATTTGCAACTGCAGTGTGAGCAAAAATGGATGCCCCACTTGTGATCTGCACAAAAGAAGAGCAGCAGGCAGTGATTTGTTTTTTGTGGTCTGAGGGTGTACCTGGTGCCGTTATTTATCAAAGACTTTGTGCGCAGGATGCAGAAAGTGTTTTGTCACGAAGAAATGTGTATGAATGGTTACAGAAGTTCAAGGAAGGTCGCACAAGTGTCAGCCATCAAGAAGGAGCTGGATGCCAGTCCAAGTCCATGGCCGATGACAAGTACACGTGAAATGATTCTGTCGAATAGATGAGCGACAATGGATTATGTGGCAAATCATTTGCAAATTAGCCATGGCTCTGCCTATGAAATAATCCACGACTGACTTAGGTTTTGAAAAGTTTGTGCTGAAGCCTAAACTTCGGATTAAATGCAGAGGACTGCTATCCAAGGGCACCGTGATCTTGCATGACAATGCACACTTCTGCCCACACTGTCGACATTCTGCAAAAACTTCGTTTTGAAGTGTTAAAGCATCCTCCCTATAGTCCTGATCTTGCTCCATCAGACTTTCACCTGTTTGGTGCCCTGAAAGCAGCCCTACGAGAACAAAGACTCACTTCTGATGAAGAAGTGAAGACAGTGGTGCATTCGTGGCTCACAGCTCAGCCTAAAACATTTTTTAATGAGGGAATACGAAAGCTTGTTGACAGATGGACAAAGTGTACTGAAAAGCAAGAGGATTATGTCAAAAAATGATGTATTTGTCTTTTCTAAAAGTTAATAAAATAAATTCTACAAACAGAGTATGGATACTTTTTGACTCACCCTTGTAAATAGAATTGACTGCAAGACAACCAAAATGATAGAATTACATAGAGGTGGTGGTTGCACAACACTGTGAATATACTAAGTGCCACTGTACACTTTAAAATGGTTGATTTTGGAGGAGGAAAAGATGGCGGCGAAGTAGAGAGACGTGGAGTGCATCCCTCCCCACAGATGAATTGGGAATGCACGGAAGGACGCAGTAATTCTCACAGAGAACCAGCTGAACACCAGCAGACGGCCTCGGACACCGGATGGGACTGCGGGGAGCCCGACATAGCCGGTAGGGAGGCATCTACGAGGGCTCAAAGAGGGTGAAGCGGCGGAGCTGTGGCAGACGGGAGGGAGTGAGAAACATTCGGAGGGTCCGCAGCGCAGCTCAGCGTTCCCGGACCGAGACATCGATCCGCGGCTGAACGGAGGGTCCAGGAGCGGGAGTGTGGGAGCAGGAGAGCTGGTTCAGTGTGGGAAACATTGTTGCCGGTAGGGTGACGGACCGAGAGGACAGGAGGGAGGAGGCCCGCGGAGAGGAGTGCCCGTTCCTGAGAGCTGCCCGGCCATGATGGCGGCTGGAGGCTGCAGGCTCACTGGCGGCTGGGAGGAGCCACGCGCATAGCCTCTCTCTCTCTTTCAGCACCTCTGCAACAGGCAGTGGAGAGACCCCCTGCGGGCCACCTAAGGCGCTCAGGGATAACAAGTACCCTCAGGCACTCGGGTGGGGCTAGATTAAAACCCCTTGCAACGCCAGCAGCAGGGAGGTTGCCGAGAGGAAAAAAAAGAAAAAAGAAAAGAAAAAAACCCCCGAGAGAGGCCCAACTCTAAGACTTTCTGTTTACACCTGAGCCACTGGCACCCTCTGCAACAGGCACCTCCAAGCCTGACTGAGACATCAGTGCGCCACTGCTCACTCCCTCCCAGGAGAAGGAGCCACTATTGTACCCTCTCCCTCCCCACACACCGACGCTTACAGACGAACAATAAAGGAACCTCTGCTGGTCACAGAATAACGCAAAAAAACCCAAGGACAAGCAACCCCAAAAGTTTGGACAACCATGAGGAAACAAAGAAACACCATGCAGGCAAAGGAGCAGGAAAAAAACCCACAAGACCAAATAAATGAGGAGGAAATAGGAAAAATGCCTGAAAAGGAATTTAGAGTAATGATAGTAAAAATGATACAAAATCTCGATAACAAAATAGAGAAAGTACAAGAAACAGTTCATAAGAACTCAGAAAAACAAACAGCAATGGATAACAAAATAACTGAAATTAAAAATACTCTAGATGCTATAACCAGCAGAATGACTGAGGCAGAAGAACGAATAAGTGAGCTGGAAGATAGAATGGGGGAAATAACTGCCACAGAGCAGGAAAAAGAAAAAATAATAAAAAGATTAGAAGACAGTCTCAGAGACCTCACTGATAACATTAAGCGTACCAACATTCGAATTATAGGCATCCCAGAAGAAGAAGAAAACAAGAAAGGGTCTGAGAAAATATTTGAAGAGGTTCTAGTGGAAAACTTCCCCAACATGGGAAAGGAAATAATTCACCAAGTCCAAGAAGCACAGAGAGTCCCATACAGAATAAACCCAAGGAGAAATACACCGAGACACATATTAATCAAACTAACGACAATTAAACACAAAGAAAAAATATTAAAAGCAGCAAGAGAAAAGCAACAAACAACATATAAGGGAAAACCCATCAGGATAACAGCTGACCTTTCTACAGAAACTCTGCAGGCCAGAAGGGAATGGCAGGATATCCTGAAAGTCCTGAAAGAGAGAAACCTACAGCCAAGAATACTCTACCCAGCAAGAATCTCATTCAGATTTGAGGGAGAAATCCAAAGCTTTCCAGACAAGCAAAAGTTAAGAGAATTCAGCACCACCAAACCAGCCTTACAACAAGTGCTAAAGGAACTTCTCTAAGTAGGAAACACAAGAAAAGGAAAACACCTACAAATACAAACCCAAAACAATTCAGAAAATGGTCATTGGAACACACATGTCAATAATCACCTTAAATGTAAATGGATTAAATGCTCCAACCAAAAGACACAGACTGGCTGAATGGATACAAAAACAAGACCCTTCTATATGCTGCCTACAAGAAACCCACTTCAGACCAAGGGATACATATAGACTGAAAGTAAAGGGATGGAAAAAGATATTCCATGCAAATGGAAGTCAAAAGAAAGCTGGAGTAGCAATACTCATATCAGACAAATTAGACTTGAAAGTAAAGACTATTAAAAGAGACAAGGAAGGACACTACATAATGATCAAGGGATCCATCCAAGAAGAACATATCACAATGGTAAATATCTATGCCCCCAATATAGGAGCACCTCAATACATAAGGCAAATGCTAACAGCTATAAAAGGGGACATCGACAGGAACACAATAATAGTGGGAGACCTGAACACCCCACTTACATCAATGGACAGATCATCCAAACAGAAAATAAATAAAGACACACAAGCTTTAAATGACACATGAGACCATCTCGACTTAATTGATATTTATAGGACATTCCATCCAAAAACGACAGAATACACGTTCTTCTCAAGTGCACACGGAACATTTTCCAGGATAGATCACATCTTGGGTCACAAATCAAACCTCAGCAAATTCAAGAAAATTGAAATCATATCAAGCATCTTCTCAGACCACAACGCCATGAGACTAGATATCAATTACAGGAAAAAAACTGCAAAAAAGACAAACACATGGAGGCTAAACAATTCACTCTTAAACAACCAAGGAATCACTAAAGAAATCAAAGAGGAAATCAAAAAATATCTAGAAACAAATGACAATGAAAACACAACAACCCAAAACCTATGGGATGCAGCAAAAGCAGTTCTAATGGGGAAGTTTATAGCAATACAGTCCTACCTTAAGAAACAAGAAAATGATCGAATAAACAACCTAACCTTACACCTCAAACAACTAGAGAAAGAAGAACAAAGAAACCCTAAAGTGAGCAGAAGGAAAGAAATCATAAAGATCAGAGCAGAAATAAATGAAAAAGAAAGGAAAGAAACCATAAGAAAAATAAATGAAACTAAAAGCTGGTTCTTTGAGAAGATTAACAAAATTGATAAACCGTTAGCCAGACTCATCAAGAAAAAAAGGGAGAAGATGCAAATCAACAGAACTAGAAATGAAAAAGGAGAAGTCACAACGGACACCTCAGAAATACAAAAGATCATGAGAGACTACTACAAGCAACTATATGCCAATCAATTGGATAACCTGGAAGAAATGGATACACTCTTAGAAAAATACAATCTTCCAAGACTGAACCAGGAAGAAATAGAAACCATGAACAGACCAATCACAAGTACAGAAATTGAGGCAGTGATTAAAAATCTCCCAACACACAAAAGCCCAGGACCAGATGGGTTCACAGGCGAATTCTATCAAACATTTCGAGAAGAGTTAACACCTATCCTTCTCAAACTCTTCCAAAATATTGCAGAAGGCGGAGCACTCCCATACTCATTCTACGAGGCTACCATCACCCTGATACCAAAACCAGGCAAAGATGTCACAAAAAAAGAAAACTATAGACCAATATCACTGATGAATATAGATGCAAAAATCCTCAACAAAATACTAGCTAACAGACTGCTACAGCACATTAAAAAGATCATACACCATGATCAAGTGGGGTTTATCCCTGGGATGCAAGGATTCTTCAATATACGCAAATCAATCAATGTGATACATCATATCAACAAATTGAAGGATAAAAACCATATGATCATTTCAATAGATGCAGAAAAAGCTTTTGACAAAGTTCAACATCCATTTATGATAAAAGCTCTCCAGAAAATGGGCATAGAAGGAAATTACCTCAACATAATTAAAGCCATATATGCAAAACCAACAGCCAACATTGTTCTCAATGGAGAAAAACTGGAAGAATTCCCCCTTAAAACAGGAACAAGACAAGGGTGTCCACTCTCACCACTATTATTCAACATAGTTTTGGAAGTTTTAGCCACAGCAATCAGAGAAGAAAAAGAAATAAAAGGAATCCAAATTGGAAAAGAAGAAGTAAAACTGTCACTCTTTGCAGATGACATGATATTATATATAGAAAACCCTAAGGACTCTACCAGAAAACTGCTAGCACTAATTGATGAGTTTAGTAAAGTAGCAGGATACAAAATTAATGCACAGAAATCTCTTGCATTCCTATACACGAACAACGGAAGAGCAGAAAGAGAAATTAAGGAAACTCTCCCATTCACCATTGCAACAAAAAGAATCAAATACCTAGGAATAAACCTGCCTAAGGAGGCAAAAGATCTGTATGCAGAAAACTTTAAGACATTGATGAAAGAAATCAAAGACGACACAAACAGATGGAGGGACATACCATGTTCCTGGATTGGAAGAATCAACATCGTGAAAATGTCTGTACTACCCAAAGCAATTTACAGATTCAATGCAATCCCGATCAAATTACCAATGGCATTTTTCACAGAACTAGAGCAAGAAATCTTACGATTTGTATGGAAACGCAAAAGACCCCAAATAGCCAAAGCAATCTTGAGAAGGAAAAATGGAGTTGGTGGAATCAGGCTTCCTGACTTCAAACTATACTCCAAGGCCATAGTGATCAAGACAGTATGGTACTGGCACAAAAATAGAAAGGAAGATCAATGGAATAGAATAGAGAACTCAGAAGTAAGCCCAAACACATATGGGCACCTTATCTTTGACAAAGGAGGCACGAATATACAATGGAAAAAAGACAGCCTCTTCCATAAGCGGTGCTGGGAGAACTGGGCAGCAACATGCAAAAGAATGAAATTAGAACACTTCCTAACACCATATACAAAAGTAAACTCCAAATGGATTAAAGACCTACATGTAAGGCCAGACACTATCAAACTCCTAGAGGAAAACATAGGCAGAACACTATATGACATCCATCAAAGCGCCATCCTTTTTGACCCACCTCCTAGAATCATGGAAATAAAATCAAGAATAAATGAATGGGACCTCATGAAACTTAAAAGCTTTTGCATAGCAAAAGAAACCATAAACAAGACTAAAAGGCAACCCTCAGAGTGGGAAAAAATAATTGCCTATGAAACAACGGACAAAGGATTAACCTCCAAAATATACAAGCAGCTCATGCAGCTTCATACCAAAAAAGCAAATAACCCAATCCACAAATGGGCAGAAGACCTAAATAGACATTTCTCCAAAGAAGACATACAGATGGCCAACAAACACATGAAAAGATGCTCCACATCACTCATCATCAGAGAAATGCAAGTCAAAGCCACAATGAGGTATCACCTCACACCAGTCAGAATGGCCATCATCACAAAGTCTGGAAACAACAAATGTTGGAGAGGGTGTGGAGAAAAGGGAACTCTCCTGCACTGTTGGTGGGACTGTAAATTGGTACAGCCACTATGGAAAACAATTTGGAGGTTCCTTCAAAAACTACAAATAGAACTACCATATGATCCAGTAATCCCACTACTGGGCATATACCCAAAGAAAACCATAATCCCAAAAGAAACTTGTACCATAATGTTTATTGCAGCACTATTTACAATAGCCAGGACATGGAAGCAACCTAAATGCCCATCAACAAATGAATGGATACAGAAGATGTGGCATATATATACAATGGAATATTACTCAGCTATAAAAAGGGATGAGATGGAGCTATATGTAATCAGGTGGATAGAACTACAGTCTGTCATACAGAGTGAAGTAAGTCAGAAAGAGAAGGACAAATATTGTATGCTAACTCACATATACGGAATCTAAAAATGGTACTGTTGGACTCAGTGACCAGAACAAGGATGCAGATACAGAGAATGGACTGGAGAACTCGAGGTATGGGAGGGGGCGGGGGGTGAAGGGGAAACTGAGACGAAGCGAGAGAGTAACACAGACATATATATACTACCAACTGTAAAATAGTCAGTGGGAAGTTGTTGTATAACAAAGGGAGTCCAACTCGAGGATGGAAGATGCCTTTGAGGACTGGGGCGGGGAGGGTGGGGGGGGCTTGGGGGGGGGAAGTCAAGGAAGGGAGGGAAGATGGGGATATGTGTATAAAAACGGATGATTGAACCTGGTGTACCCCCCCAGAAAATAAATAAATAAATAAATAAATAAATAAATAAAAATAAAAAAATAAAATGGTTGATTTTATGTTATGTAGATTTCACCTCAAAACAAAACAAGCCAATATGCCAAGGCATTTCAGTGGGGAAAGAATATTCTCTTCAACAAACTGTGCTGAACTAGATATCCACATGCAGGAGAATGAAACTAGACCCCTTACTTACACCTTATGCTAAAATTAACTCAAAATGGATCACAGACCTAAATATAAGTGCTAAAATTCTTAAAATATGGGAGTAAATCTTCATGACCTTCAATTAGGCAATGGATTTTTAGATATGACATCAAAGGCACAAGCAACAAAAGAAGGAAAATAGACCCAGTTGATTTTATCAAATTAAAAACTTTTGTGTTCCAAATGATATCATCAAGAAAGTAGAGAGACAACCCACAGAATGAGAGAATATATTTGCAAATCATTTATCTAATTAATAAAGGTCTAATATCCAAAGTATTTACAGGACTCTTATGACTCAACAATAAAAAGACAAATAACCAGGGACTTCCTTGGTGGCGCAGTGGTTAAGAATCCACTTGCCAATACAGGTGACATGGGTTCGGGCCCTGGCCCAGGAAGATCCCACATACCGCAGAGCAACTAAACCCGTGTGTCACAACTACTGAGCCCACGTGCTGCAACTACAGAAGCCCGCACCTCTAGAGCCCATGCTGTGCAACAAGAGAAGCCACCACACTGAGACGTCAGAGCACTGCAACAAAGAGTAGCCCCTACTCACCACAACTAGAGAAAGCCTGTGCTCAGCAACAAAGACCCAATGCAGCCAAAAATAAAGTAAAAAAAAAAAAAAAAAGACAAATAACCAAATTAAAATGAGCAAAGCAAAGGATCTAAACAGACGTTTCTCCAAAAAAGATAAACAAATGGCCAATAAGCACATGAAAAGATGCTCAACATCACCAGCCATTCTGGGAATGAAAATCAAAACCACAATGAGATACCATTTCACACCCACTAGGATGTCTGTAATTAAAAAGACAGATAATAGAAAGTTTTGGCAAGGATGTGGAGAAACTGAAGCCTTCATGAGATTGTGAAATGTTGCAGCCATGCTGAAAAATAGTCTGATAGTTTCTCAAAAGGATTGGCATAGAGTTATCATATGATCTGGCAATTCCACTCAAGAGAAGTGAAAACATACATCCCCCCCAAACAGTTGTACGTGAACAATATTAGAAGCATTATTCATAATGGTTCAAAAGTGGAAATAACCCAAATGTCCCAAAACTTATGAATAGGTAAATAAAATGTGATATATATATCCACACAATAAGATATTATTTGGCAATAAAAAGGAACAAAGGACTGACACATGCTATAACGTGGATAAAGCTTGAAAACATGCTGAAAAAGAAGCCAGTCATAAAAACCAAATAGTATATGATCTATTTATATGAAAGGTTCAAAAGAGACAAATCTATAAAGACAAAAAGTAGATCAGTGGTGCCAAGACTGTGCATGTGTATGTGTGTATGTGTATGTAGCCCTGGGCAAGAATAGGAAGTGACTGCTAAAACATGGAGTTTCTATTTTGAGGTGATGAAAATGTTCTAGAATTACACAGTGATGGTTGCAGAACTTTGTTTAAATTTAAATGAGTGAATTTTATGGTATGTGAATTATGTCTCAACAAAGCAGTTATTACAAAAATACCACAGAAACAAAAATAAACAAAAGGACCTAATCAAACTTAAACGCTTTTGCATAGCAAAGAAAACCACCAACAAAATGAAAAGACAATCTACAGAACGGGAGAAAAAAATTTGCAAACGATGAGACTGACACACAGTTAAATATCCAAAATATACAAACAGCTCACACAACTCAATATCAAAGAGAACAAACAACTCAATCAAAAAAATGGGCAGAAGACCTAAACAGACATTTCACCAAAGAAGGCATACAGATGGTCAGCAGGCACATGAAAATATGTTCAATATTACTAATTATTAGAGAAAAGCAAATCAAAACCACAATGAGGTATCATCTCACACTGGTCAGACAGGCCATCATCATAAAGTCTACAAATAAGAAATGCTGGGGAGGGTGTGGAGAAAAGAGAAGCCTCGTGTACTGTTGGTGGGAACGTAAATTGGTGCAACCACTATGGAAAACAGTATGGGGGTTCCTTAAAAAAGTAAAAATAGAGCTATCATATGATCCAGCAATCTCACTGCTGGGGGTACACATCCGGAAAAAATAAAAACTGTAATTTGAAAAGATACATGCACCCCAATGTTCACAGAAGCACTATTTACATAGCCAAGACATGGAAACAACCCAAGTGCCCATCAACAGACAACTGGCTTAAGCCATAAAAAAAAGAATGAACTATCACCATTTACGGCAACCTGGATGGACCTAGAGAAAATTATACTTGGTGAAGTCAGATAGAGAAGGGCAAATACTCTATGATATCACTTATATTTAAAATCTAAAAAAATAATATAAATGACTCTATATACAAAACACAAACAGACCCACAGACATAGAAAACAAACTTACGGTCACTAAAGGGGAGCAGGGGGGTAGGACAAATTAGGAGTATAGGATTAACAGATACATAATAACATACTACTACGTAATTATGCTGCTTAGCTTCTTTCATGTCAAATCAAATATTAATGCTTAAAATATTGCCCACTTTAATAATAATGCTATAGTAACAAACTTTAAAGTATTAATTTGATAGAAATATTCTATTTTATTTACCGGATAATTTGAAACCTGCTAGTTTAAATATCACTTTCAGGGACTTCCCTGATGGTCCAGTGGTTAAGAATCTGACTTCCATTGCAGGGGACATGGGTTGGTTTCCTGGTCGGGGAGCTAAGATCCCACATGCCACGGGCCAACTAAGCCTGCGCGCTCTAGAGCCTCCGCGCGTCACAACTAGAGAGACGCCTGCACGCAGCAACGAGGAGCCTGCATGCCGCAATGAAAGATTAGGTGTGCCACAGCGAAGATCCCATGCAGCCAAATAAATAAATAAATAAATAAATAAATTTTTTTAAAAATTCACTTTCAGAAGAAAAGAACAAACGCAAATCTATTTGAATTTGTTAAAATATCAAAGCAACAATAAAAGTTATACATCCAGGTGAACCACTAAACTAAACAGACTCAAACTCTGCTAAACTTATTGTTCAGATTAATTCTAATTAGGTTATGCTATCACCAACACAAATCAAAATGGTATTTTTTAAAAAGGTACATTATGAAACATGTCACTATTCTGAACATGCTTAAAAACACCTTCACTAGTTCCCCTACCATTTTGCAGAATAATGTCTAAATGCTTTTGTATTACCATAAAAGAAGCATCAAAATTTGTCTTCCTCTTTCCTTGTCACTTCCATCTCCCACCTGTTCTTCTACCATCTTCCCTCCTTTACCTTATGACACAGTCACACCAAACTTCTCACTCTTGATCCCAATATACCATTTTTTTGTGTTATGCACTGTACGTATTGGTACATTAGCCTAGATTTCCTTTTTCCACATGACAAATTCCTACTCATCCTTCAAATTTCAAACCTTTCCTAAAACCTTTCTGACATACCTATGGAAAATCACTTCTTCTCCTATGTAGGGACATTTTCTCAACCCTGAACTACTGCACTTTTCAAGCTGTACTGTAATCATATATGATATCTGCTTCCCTATCACGAGTGTGTGTGTGTATATATATATATACATATATATATATATGAGGCAGCTGTACTACTGTATTGATATTTGGAACCACAATACCAAGCAAAATACCGTTTTCTAAATACAAGCTAGTTTTAGTTGAATGCAAAGCTTTGGCACTTGTCGCCACTCTTAAACCTTTGACAGGTCCATTCTGCCTTAGTCTCTTCACACTACAATTAGTGATAATAAATATTCTGATATCAAATAGAGGGTGAGTATGAATGTAATACTTGGGAAACATTTTCCCTCATTCTTTTACTGGCTCTATATCACAGGCTGAGAGAAGAAAAGGGGAAGTCAGAAAAGAGGGGGAGCTGAATCGGAGGAAGTAAGGAGTAAGGTCAAATGTATAGCTCAGAATCTGTGAAGTTGGGGGAAAAAACCAGGATGCACTGAAGCCTTCTAAAAAAGACTTAAACCATTCTCTCTCCATGGGTAAACAAAGTCTAACGCACTTACCAGTATTGTTCAACTTGAAATTGACCAGGTAATTTGAGATTTCATTTCCTTATAACATGTATAAAACATGGAAAAAGTGTAAGTCAAATTCCATCTCTACCACTCACCAGCTGAGAGAAAATGGATAAGAATCCTAACATTTCTGAGTCATTCCTTATTTGTAACAACATATTTTGTAACACCTACTTAAGATTAAACACCTATAACAGATATAAATTAAACTAGCCAGATACTAGCCAGAGACTCGGGAAATGTTTTTCATTTTTTTCTCTTCCCTCTTCCTATCCTAAAACAGTGCTACAAGAGGGGGAAAGAAAGACCAAGACAAGAACCTCCTGATTACAAAGCCAATCGTTTGTTCGCAGACTTCAACCAAACTTTCCTTAACATTTATCACTGCTAACCAAGTTACTTTTGATTTGTAATAATGGTTCCCTTCTTTCAGTAATACTCTGTGAATTCTCTCCCCCTCTCCAATCTTCCTGCTACCTTAGTCTAAGAACTCTTATTTCTCATTGGCTTATTCCAAAAGCCTCAAGCTCTAATCAATTTCTTCTGTAAGTGTAAAATCAATTTGCATTTCTAAACTGCAAGTTTGGTTATGTTATTTTCCCATGTAAACTCCTTCAGTGATATCTCACTACCTTCAAGATAAAACCCAAATTGCTTACTAGGAAATGCAAGATTCTTAAAGATCCTACCCAGCCATCCTACTCACCCCCATTCAATTCTTCTTGCCATTGCTCTCTGCAAACCATAGGTACCAAACTCACTAAAGTTCCCCAAATATGCCATCTTCTCTCAAGCTAAGTGTCTCCTGCCTCTCCCTAGATCCCTCCCCTGCCCAATTTCAAGTTCTTCTTTCAGATTCAGTTCGGTTCCCCTGCCCGCCCTCCAGGGGAATCATCCTGTCATCCCATCCTACATCTGGTTCCAGATTCTCCCATGGATTCCTGTGAAACTGTGATTAACATAGTACTTACTGTAATTTTGTTCTATATTCCAAATCAGATTGTGAGCTTCATGGTTTTTAATCAAGCTCACAAATAGGGCATCATTAATCTGTTTATAAACTGGTTGTTCAGAACTCAGAACACACTTTTTCAGAGAAATAATGAAATAACTGGTATATATTATCCCAAGTTATTTCATAGGCACTCTTAAAACCCATAATCCATGTTATGGATTAAATACCACTCATTTGTGACAGGCTGGAAAAAATAAAGCACTTGCAAATGTTCAGTATTTCAGTTAATTAGTTTTGGGGCTAGCCTAGACATCCAATCACCATCCAATCACTATTTCTATTAGAAAGTGCCTTTTGAATTCTAACTCTGAACACTGGTACCAAATCTCCTTCTGCTATAGCCCTAATACTCTGCCCTCTTTCACTGTACAGAAAGTTGGAGCTTCCGGCTATAGCAATCATATACAGGTAACAGGTACCACCTGTAAACACGACCACATTTTCTTTTCAATGTATATGGACACTGAAAACCCTCAAACTAATACTGTTCTTAGTGGCATGGATATCTTTTTTACATCCTTCACAGACCCGACATGTGTTCAATTCCTAAAATTTTAAAAATATACTAAATATGTATTGAATTTAGTTGAAAGATATTTATCTGTTAAAATAATCAAATGGTACATCAGTTAAAGAGAAAGATGGATTTGAACGCTTTTAGGGATTTTCTTTGGTGGGAGGTAGGGGGGTGGTGGAGGGAAAGGGAAGATGCTGATCAAAGAGTACAATCTTGCAGCTATTTATATGTTCTAGGGATCTGGGGATCTAATGTATAGCATAACGACTATAGCTATAACAATACCGTATTATATACCTGAATTTAAAAAAAAAAAGAATTTTCTGTGGAAGTCAGAGATAAGGCCAATACTGTCCTGTTATCTACAGGAGTTGACTTAGCTTGTTCTGTGTCAAAATACAACATGACCTTCTAAAACACCCAAGCAAACCATAAACATATTATTATCTCTGACATAGTGCCTGGCACTGAATTACTATTAGCCTGTGTGAAAGTCAAATAAAAACTGACTAGCACCTTAAAACTCATTATGAAAAAAATCGGAAGTTTTTTTTCCTCACATCATTTACAAAATGTAACCTCAAGCTGTCACATTACCAGGGCCATGGGAGACAGCTTCCTGCTGTCCTCTGGCCTCTTCCCAAGCTGAAAATTCCCTAGAGGAAAGGCGACTGGGAGTACACATAGCAGGTGACAGAACATTAGCTGACAATGTCTCCCAGGGACTAGGGCTGATTCTGGCCTTTGGTTTCTTACTCCCCTCTTTCATTTTATTTCACTTCTCAGTTTTTATTTCACTGCTTATTCCCTTTCACCCCTATTTTCAAGTTAGTAACCCTTACTAGTACAGGTATGACAGTACCTTCTTCAGTACTGTACCTAAAACTAATGAAAGGTCCACTCTAGCACTAACAACTTAAGGAGTGAATACCCGTGACTGAATAAACTTAGTGAAGAATTTAAGATATAACCATTATGGGAACCTGATAGCTTGCTATATGCTCAAGCTTTCTTTAAATTTAAGTTTATTCTCCAACAATTCCGAACTTTTAGAAGCTTCCAAAAAAAGTAAGACTGTCTCTAGTACAAAATCCTATTTTAGTTTGCAAGTGTGCATTTAATGAGGAAACTTTAAAAAGGAAGCCTATTTGTAGCACATAATTTAAAAAATATAATTAGATGGCTTAATGTAAAATCAGAACTGAAATCAAAATTTTCTTTTAAAACTGAAAGTTTTAAATAAATATCCCTGTACTTGACTCCTGGATAGACCCACTATCAAGGAAACCCTAAGCTTTAATAAATGAAAAGCTAAAATAAGTGGATAGTTACCTTAACTATAACTATAAAGAAGAATATTACTGATGTCCAAAGCTGCTAGTTGATATTTCATTACTGCTTAATAAATTTTTCTGAAACTGGAGAATTCCACATAAACTAAACACACAAAAATCTCATGATTATAGGGAAATGAAAACCACTGAAATGCTTGAAACACAGAGCACTACAAAATCTCTACTTGACAGACACACGTATATGTAACCTCCACACCAATTTAAGGCAATTTTACCTTTTTATATATGAAAAAAAAATATTGTAACTGAGCAGGATCTAAAAAAAAAAATAATTCATTTTAAAGCTAGATTTTCTTTCCCCTCACTCAGAATGTCCCTTTAATTTGCAATCAACAAAAACAGGATTTTTTTTTTTTAACAAACCATGAAGAGATAACACCAGAATCCTAGTAAAAATGTCCAGAGTCCAGTCATTATTTTGCTGTTTAATAAAAAAGGCAAAGGAGGAAGACAACAAGTAAGTAATACCATGGTGACCACTGCCATGTGTGCTTTCGGTCCCCCCTATTCCGGAACTTTGAGTTCTCACTAGGAGATAAAGACTATCCTCTTCACACCTCTCTGCAGACAGAGAGACCTCAGTTTGAAACTCTACTCTGCTAATTAGAAGCTGTGTGACCAGAGACAAATGTTACTATACTTGTTCACATCAGTCAACTCATCTGCAAAATGGAGCCAATTATCTCTGCCTTGCAGGATGGTTGAGAAGAATAAACTGAGATAAGAGCATGTTCTCAATGTTAGTAATGGCAGCTAATCTTTTTTTCGAGAGATTTTACCATTTGCCTGACACTGTTCTAAGCTCTTTACAAAGAATACCTTCAATCCTCAAAACAGCCACATGTAATTGTTACTATTACTATTCCCCATTTTACAAGACGAGCAAATTGAGACTCAATGAGTTTAAGAAATTTGTCTAAGGTCACAAAGCTAGTAAGTGACAAAGCCAGGATTTGAACAGAGAAGAAATGACACAAAACCCCACAGCGTTTCAGCGCTTTAGTGCTGCGTCTGGCATACTGTAAGTATTCAAAGATGTTAGGTATTATTAGATTCTAAATGCTGTGAGTTAAGAACTTTGGGATTTTTAATCTGTAATATATCCAAGAAAAAGGTAGTTAAATAAGATAAGGTGACAGGAGAAAAGCCATTAATGCTAAATCTTTGTGATTTTCCAATTTTTTTTCTGTTTAAGGAAATGGGATTTTCAACCACTGCACCTAACTGTAAGCAGAACAAAAACAGGGATAATTTAGGCTAACAACATTACACAAAATAACACATTTTTGAAATGTGTAAAATAAGGATCATGAGATTAAAAAGTGAGACATATGTAGGATCTGAATAATATATACATTAAATAATAATAATAATTCAGGGCCTGGAAGCAATGAGCATACATTACAATCAGATCTTGGTTTCTAAAATCCCTTTCTCCACTATAGGTACCAGGACTAAAGGAAATGGTTTGTCCCCGGCTTGCAGAAGCCCAAATACAAGATGAGCTGGGAATGTCTTATCAAGGACTTAAGGTACTTAAAATAAGTGCTTAAAGATTCATGGGAACATTTTTAAA
This sequence comes from Hippopotamus amphibius kiboko, assembly GCF_030028045.1. Lineage (NCBI taxonomy): Eukaryota > Metazoa > Chordata > Mammalia > Artiodactyla > Hippopotamidae > Hippopotamus > Hippopotamus amphibius. The sequence continues at coordinate 85,094,115 of NC_080198.1, forward strand.
AGACAATTTGAAGGAGCTGCTACTGGCCAGGTTTAGGACAAGCTGCTATCAAAATAACTAATGACAGTAATGGATTATTACCCACTGAATAAAATAAGAATCCATCAGTCAATATGAACCAAAAGAAATCAACGAGGGAGAAGGGAAAGCTCTTCTTCACAGTGATACCTCAACTCATAAATATAGAAGGAATGCTGAAACCAGAAAATCACCAATAAATGTTGAAACTAATGCGTGATGGTTTAATAAAGAACAGGATATTTACATAGTATCAAAGAATTTCCCCACAAATTACTTATTAATTTCAAAGGAGAAGAGAAGTAACTTTACAGTTGAGAAACCTGGCAGACACCATCTTAATCAAGTAATCAAAGTTAACATCATCAATATAGGGACACATATTGGCCTTGGAGAGAATGTACTGAGAACACAACATTACTTCAGTGGTAATCTTGCCAAAAATGCATGATTTGAATCTAATCACAAGTACACACCAGATAAACCCAAACTGAGGCACATTCTACAAAATGACTGGCAAAATGTCAAAGTCAAGAAAGAGAAAGAAAGGTTAAGGGACTGTTCTAGGTTGAAGGAGTCTAAACAGAAATGACAATTAAATTCAATGCATGACCCTGGACTGGATCCTGCGCCATGGAAACAGCTATAAGAGACCTTGTTGAGTACATGTATGCATACAGCTGATTCACTGTGTTGTACAGCAGAAACTGGCACTACAACGTAAAGCAATTATACTCCAATAAAGAGCTGAAAAAAAAGGGAAAGATCTCATTGAGATAACTGTTGAGATTTGACTATTGACTGTGTAACAGATATTATTGCATCAGTGTTCAATTTCTTGGTAACTGTACTGTACTTATGTTGTATAAGACATTGTCCTTACAGTCAGGAAATACATACTGAAGTATTTAGAGGTACAGGTTCATAATATCTCTACCTTACATTCAGATGACATAGGAAAAATGAATATAGAGAGAAGCAAATGCAGCAAAAATGGTAAAAGTGTACATGGCAGTTTCTTTCACTCTTTCTATAAGACTAAAATCATATGAAATAAAAAATTACCCAAAATTTAGAAAGATAAATGGGTATTTAGATTTTTAAGGTAAGAAAAATTACTCTCCATCTGGAACACTCTATTTTCAACCCACCACCTCAAATCATGCATAAGGATTTGAATATTTAAAAAAAGCAAAGGAAATGGAAACTTTTACTTAAACGGATTGTTTACAGAGCAAATCCTTCCATTCAGTTATGAAGATAACAGAAAGAGAATCATGGTCATGCATAATAACTTGAAAGATCATCACTTATTGGTTCAGTCTTAAAACTATTAGAATTAATGGAGGAACTGAACTACTTAATATTCAATAGTTATACTTATCAAAGGCAGAAAAATATTTTAAACAGCCTACCTCACATAATCGCATGCACAATTTTCTTCAACTAGCACAGTGTCAACTGCTACTCCATGAAGCAGGAAAATAACTACAAATTTGGAGTCTTCTAAACATGTGACGAGGAAGGCCACAAGGACCTCAGAGAAACACTGTCCTATTTCTCTTTCGCTTTTATAAAATCCGTATGATTCATTTTGATTAGACTAAAGTAGCATGCAAAGAAGAAAATAAAACATTCCTGAAAGGAATCCTAAAAGGGTGCTACAGCAACCATCAGCCAAAAGCTTCAGTCAGGACTCATTCCTTTGCATGCGGCATGAGAGAAAATGCATTTCTGAAAGAAGCAAGCACTCTATCATCATGAAAAATGTATGGTTACTTACAAAATGGTAGAGATGTCCAAAGGAGAAAACACAAAACAAATAAACAAGCAAAACACCTCATTTTGAGTGACCCAACCTTCTATAACTCAAACCAAGCTATTGAGCTAAATCTGCAAAGACACATTTTTTAAGGACTAGTAAGTAAGACTGTGGATGTAAAAAGAAAGCTTGAGTAGGAAAAGATCGAGAACTGGTGTAAAGCTAAAGCAGACCTGCTTCCTCATCCTCCTCCTCCTCTTCCTCATCATCGGAAGCTGATGACAAGGGAGTTGGTGCGGAGCTAGCTTGATTATTAACATAGTCACCATACTGCATGCCTGTAAGTGGAAAGCACAAACACAAGAGTCAAACCACAGGAAAGATGGGAAATAAAATTCTGACATTGCATAAAAAGTGAGAAAGAACTCTGACATTCCAAAGAACATCCCAGCATGCATATTAATGTTAGCTAATTTATTATCAAAACTGAAACCGTTAGAAAATCTCTGCAAAGCAGTTTAGTAAAAGCAGCTTTAATATGAACTAATTAGTTTAAGTGTATATATAAAAAAATAAGTACCGTGTCTGACACTGATAATATTTAGGAAACTGCACTGATATTCTCTGAACATTTTACTGAGCTCTATACACGTTTACCTTCTTTGACCTTGGGACCCTTGTGGTATACTTCCTTTGGGACTGTGTATTCTTGGTGAGCAGTGATCATTTCTACTGAAATGAAGTCATACAGCACACAACACACATACAGATACTTGGTACCTTCCTTCTGCTAATGCCACCCTGATGGTATCTCATAACGGAAAAAGAATGACAGTTAAAGAACTGTATTCAGCACAGTTCTCTGCTCAGAGTAGATGCTCAAAAGGGGGCGGGGGGGGAGGCTTATTAACTGTGGCCCTACAAGTGAGACAATCACAGAAAAGTGAATTTTCTGAGATGGCCAATGGCAGCATCAGCCTACTGCCTACATGTGAGTCTGAAGTAGGTGAAGGAGACTAGGCCTCGATGTGAGATACAGCGAGAAGGCAGAGTCTGTGGAAAAGGCACAACAACCGGTAACTGTGTAATACCTCCCTTTAAAAAAAAAAGTTGATTGCATATTTTTATTATTTAATTAATCTAGCAAAACCAAGACAAAAAATTAATATCCACAAAATTTTTAAGAGGGAAAATTTTTAAAATTTAAAGTGCAAATGCTTCATAAATAAGAATAAACATCCTTACAAAGAAAAATCTTAAAGCTCAATTTGAAAAAAAAGAAAAAAGAAACACACACACACACACACACACACACAAAACACCAGTAACATAGTGTGGATTTTCAAGAACATTTCACAATATTGGAAGCACAATGAAGCCCTGCCTCACCAAAAAAATCATGTGGAACACCTCTGACGCTCTCCTCATTGTTTTCTTCAGGCGACCTTTTTAATTAGCATGGAGAAACATAACTCATTGTCTATAGTAAGAAAAAAGCTATTAAAGAGTAAAACCTGAACTTACAGGAGAGCAAAGGTTAAACTGTGTATGACTGAAGCTTTGATCCTCATAACTAAAGAAACCACGGAAAAATCTGCTAGCTTTGCTAAAACATGTTTTAAATATAGATAAAATGGCAGTTTTATCACAAATTCATCTGAGAAAGTAAAAATAAATGTAAAATAAGTTCAGGGAACACAAAAAATAAACTTGATACCTTGAAAGACCAAATTCAGACTGGCATGTCTCTCTAATAAAGGTCTAGTTAAAATGAAAATTTGACTAACATTAGATCTTGGGTTAAATATACTAAGAAGTTTATAATTAGAAGTTAACAATAAAAAGATTTTATAGAAAAGAAATTCTTCAATTTAAGGACTTCTTTAAAAACAAAGTACTTTCTCAAAATGCCAATTAGCACTGCACTTTAAAAAGTACACGTGTATGTATATAGTAAGAAACAAGAGAAAGAAAACAAGAAATTCCATTTACTGTGCTAAGCTAACAGAGACCAAAAAGCATGAAGAAAATCCATTCTTTTCATGACTGAATCATTCTGTAGACTGTTGACTACAGCTAATCAAAGGAGCCAAAGCACAGGGCAAACCTATACGTATTATAAGATAAACATTTTCCTTTTTCCAGATTTACTAAATAAAAACAGATTTCACATATTACTGGAAAAATATCCAATGCTTAACTGAAAGCAAACGAGATGGCTATCCAATGATAAAAAAAAAATTTACAGAGCAACTATTTAATGCTCTAGAACAAACCTATAAATAAGACAGAAGAGAGTAATATTATTTATTAGAATATCATTTTAGATTATACAATGGTTGCCAAAGTACTGTATTAACAGAATGTGACACACCATACTTAATTTTGCTGTCCTAAAAAAAGATGCTGTCCTAAAAAAAGATGCAGTCCTTTTTGGGAAGTGCTGGAGATGGTCAAGATTTAAGCTCTTCTCCAACTGTGACTCAATACACTCAGAATTTAGCCTTCCTTTGTTCGTTTAAGTAAACTTTGTTAAAAGCTTGGGAACACTAATGGCACAAGAATATGACATTTAGTTAATCCACAGGAGAAAGGTAAGGTTAATCCACAAAAATCCAGAATAACTGTCAATCCATGTTGAAATGCCCTGCTCTAGGCTGTATACAGTACACGGCAGAAATGCACATGGGGCACCTCCCACCCCAACCACCACCACCCACGCCATCAAACAAGGAAGGAATGCCACATCCCTAATTTACTCTGTCTTCATCAGAACTTCCAAGGTATGAATCTAGAACACCAAGGGGTGGGACAATATTTCACAGACTGAACGACATGACGAAGAGCCTGTTATTGACAGGGCCCCAATATTTAAAAAAAAAAAAGATTCTGTTTAAACTACCTATCATTAAAGCACCTTCAGGCCAAATTCTCCAGAAGAGTTGGAGTTGCTTAACAAAAGGCATCTTTACTGTTTCCTAGATACAGTTACACTGGGAATAAATAAAACTAGTTTTAGGAGAAAACAAATCCCTTGTGGAGGTTAGCTTTTTTAAATTCAAGAGTTCAGACTTTTGAGCAACTTTTCCTAATCTGGTCTTCCATCTAGGTACACACACTAGAAGACTTTGCAAGGGTTCCTACAAAAGAATGGTTTTAAGGGATTCACTTTCCATAGTACTCTCTTTCCCACATCTTATCCACCTAAGAAAGTACCTGCGTTAAGAACAGACTTTTTCTCACTTTACAAAGGAAACACATTCCCTTAACTTATCCTAAATCTTAGTAGGAAAGCTTCCTCCTTCTTTAAATGATTAATCGAGGTACCCTAAACCTACAGACTATCTTTTACCTTGCCATACATGTTTCAGTTAAAAATGAAACATATTAGAAATAGGGTTGGCTTTCTTAATTCCAAAATATTGAAAAGTAGGGTGACAGGAGAAATGATAATTTATTTAACGATTCTGCATGTATGCAGGCCCCGACCATAACTGCAAAAGAATCCATTGCTTTTGAAAGAATTCTGTGGGAACAAAGCAAGAACAGTAAAAAAATATTGAACAGCAAAGAGCAGAACATTATGGATAAAGATGGGGTCTCTGGGTTCAATTCCAGGTAATACCACTTACTAGCTGTGTATCCTTGGGCAAAATTACTAACCTCTCTGTTCTTCATTTATATCATCTGTAAGGTAGGGTAACAACTACCTCAAATGGTTACTGGGAGGATTAAATGAATTAATATATTTTAAATCTTCTTAGAATGGTGCCTGAAATATAGTAAATACTATAAAGTATTCACTACTATTACTATTGAATTTTGAAAACATGTTTCTGTGTATATTTAATTAAAAACAATTATTTTCAACTATTCTTAAAATACTTATCCCTAGGGCAAGTCATTAGTTAGAAAAAGAATCTTCCACCAACCTGAATAATGTTCTTAGTAATGCTAGTTCCTTTCAAAACAAGCAGAACATTTTCTAGGACTAGCAGTCTTTTTCAAGATACATTGGATAAAACTCATAGGTACAGATTCTACATGATTTCTTTCAGAGGCTATGCGATGCTCAATAAAGTACTTTACAACCTATTTTATCATGAAATATTTATAATGGTTATAATCATTTCATATCCCCTTATACTTTATATACTATATAATTCTCTACCTCCTTTTAACAACAACAACCAAAAATTTACCAGCAGGTAAACCTATTAGTGTGTGTGTGTGTGTGTGTGTGTGTGTGTGTGTGTATAATAAATATATGGGAACATTTTTATCATGATGTATGATGAAATTAATAGTTATTTCTAATTTTTATGCTTGAGTCCTATTTAAATACTAAAAAAAAAAAAAATCAAATAACAGAGTTTGATACACACTGTGCATATATTTACCATAGGAATACACTGCTTTTTAAGATAATCCTTGCTGCACAAACAGCCTAATATTTGGCACATATTACAATGCTTTATTTCAAATTTGGCAATGAGAAACAGCATATTGACTCACTGCCTAGTTTTTATAACCTATACTATAAAAAAGAATAATCTTTGACATTCAAATTTGACCGTTCTTAGTAATTTGGCTTAGGAGATATAGGATGTAATTTATTTCTCATTGGAGTTTACGATACCCCTTGAGGGCTTCCTAGGTGGCGCAGTGGTTAAGAATCCGCCTGCCAATGCAGGGGACACAGGTTCCATCCCTGCTCCAGGAAGATCCCACATGCCACGGAGCAACTAAGCCCGTGTGCCAAAAAAACAAACAAACGATACCCCTTGAGACTTCAGGAACACATTTCCTTGGATTAAGAAATTAAATCAGACTTTTGGACAAAGAATAAAATGTGTCTCACTGGTTTGAAAATGAGGACTGCCTTTGCCAATTAGTTATATGGAGAAACCATCCGTGAGATAAATGGCCTACATCATGGCTTGAAGTGTCTGTATTTATAAAAATACATTAAAGTATGTGATATTATACTGGCAATGATATAATAAAATTCATAATATTTTGAATAATTTCTAACTCAGTAAAACAAGCACTGGGTTTGGAGGCAGAAGATCTGCATTGGGTCTTGGCATCCCTTTAGGGAACCTGTATGTCTTTGGACAAAACATCTAACTTCTCCAAACCTCAGTTTCCTCATCTATAAGAGAAAGGTGAAATATATGTCTGTTTCACATGACGATCAAGTGAGATGATAAAACTGTAAACTACTACATAAAATTGTAAACTACAACATGAAATAATAACGCTACCAACTGTATACAACTTGAAAAATAAAATTCAACAAACAACAATAAAAATTTCTCACATTTAATTCAGAAGGTTAAAAAACTTTATAGAATAATATTGCCTTAATAAAACCCTTCCGATACCATTCCTATCTACTTTACATGAACGAAGTTTCTCAGTAATTATACATATGAAAATAAAAATTATGAATGAAAATTTTCTAAAGTTTATCTTATTCTAATAATGAATCAAACAACAACTCAGGTACAAAGAGCTATGGTGGGAAAGAGGGAAAGCCATTTATCTCAATGAAAGATGTATTTCCAATAAAAATGTACTTTCCATAAAAAAAAAATACCAATATTCATGATGTTTATGTTGTTTTGACCACGTAGATACTGACATTAATTGTATTGATAGAATAATCCAGAAGAAAAAATGTTAATGCTTAGACACTTACAGTTATAGACAATAAAACAAATTTTGAAATTTCAATTATATATAATACTCTTGAAGCAGAGAAGCATGACAGAGTGATAAGAGAGTTTCTAGCTTAAGATTATATTATGTTACTACTACATTCAAGGGAGGGGGTATGACGTTAAGAAGAAAAAGGAAAAATGTAAACTTTGTTAAAAAGGGCTAATTTCATTTTTTTTTTTAATCTTTTGGCCTTAGTTCCACGGCCCGTGGGATCTTAGTTCCACAATCAGAGATCAAATCTGCACCCCCTGCACTGGAAGCGCAGAGTCTTAACCACTGGCCCACCAGGAAAGTCCCTTTACTATTTTTTAAAGGATGATAGGCTTCATTCCAGGAATACACAGAAAAACATAACATCTTTGTTCTAAAAATAAACATATGCAGTATGTTGAAAATTACATAACTGCAAGTATTTACACTTTTTGGTGCAAAATTTTAGAAGTCAATCTAAAAATGTTCAAGTAGTTACACTTCTTTTCAAAAAATTCTTAGGAGACATGCAAGCAAAAATTTGAAGCCTCCTCTCTAAAAACCAGTAAGAAATGCTGAGAGAATAACTAGGAAAGGGTGTTTTCGAAGCTGGGAGTGTCAACTGAAAAAAAGGCACAACCTACAAGTTGAGAACTATGTTTTATTTGGCAGGCTTTCTAAAGACTTCAAGCCCGGAAGAGAGCATCTCAGACAGCTCTGAGGGACTGCTCCAAAGTAAGGGAGAAGCCAGGATATATAGAGGTTTTTGCAATAAAGACCAGGTAGTCAAAACATCAGAAGATTACCATTAATTAAAGAAAACCGGGTATCTTAAGTTAATGAATTCAGCACTTTTCCATGTATGGGAAGATGCAAGAATCTGGGCTCACTGAAATTATTCCTGTCCTATGTACCATAGCTGTATCTAGGGCCAGCATCCTGTTCTTTCTCACCCTGAGTCCCTCAGGTGCAGCACTGTGGGGTGACTGCAGTGGCTCAGGGCTGGCAGTCTGTCTCTATCCTGAGTTCCCTCAGGGCTCACTGCTGGTGGTAGCTTTGTAGCAGCTGGGTGGCTGCAACATTCTTTGTTATATGGCAGGCGACATTTTTCATTCACAGGAGAAAAAGACTAATCTCTTTTAAGTATCAACATTTTAGTCATATCAGATCCACAGAGTACCCTACACAGCTGTACCCTGCACACAAGAGGCATCAGTCCCATAAACTAAAATTTGCACAACGTACGTGGCACCGTAACTCCCAAAGATCTATGTGCGTCCCCCAGAGCTATCCAAAGGCAACAAGCTCACCAAGTAGCCAATCTCCCACTTCAGAAAACAAAACAATAAAAGCTGCAATTCAAATGTCTCCAGCATTATCTTTCCTGTTACTTATTCAAGGAGCTTATCTTAGGTAAATCAAGAGTTTAACAGCCAACGAAAACAATAATCGAGCCCCGTTTATAGAAAGAGCACAGGATAGAAAGGTTTGAGTTAAAAATCTTTCACTCTGGGACTTCCCTGGCAGTCCAGTGGTTAAGACTCCGCTTCCACTGCAGGGGGCACAGGTTGGATCCCTGGTCAGGGAACTAAGATCCCACATACTCTATGGTGTGGCCAAAAAAAAAAGAAAAATCTTTCACTCTGATGCTTACTAATCTATAATCTTGGGCAAGTTACCTGATCTTTGTGAATGTCACTTTTCTCATCTGTAAAACCAGGATAACGTCTACCTAGTAGAATTGATAGGGGGATTACATGAGATATTAAATATAAAGTATCCGGCACATTGTAAGTGTCCGATAGATGGTAGTTCCTTCTCTTTTCAAATCTATCTTACTAGTAAGAAAAAGGAAACAATTATTTAGTGGGAAAGTGGTTTACAAAATGATACTTACAGTAAGATGATAGGATGGTATTTAAAGTAAAATGGTCAAAAGGAAAATATGATAGGAAAAAATAAATTAGCAATGTAAAGGGCCAAAACAAGCAGGATATATATCTAAACATCTGGAAGACAGTCATCAATGTAGCAGAAAGGCACCACTGATTTAGTTAGGGCTCCTAGCTACCATAAGTTTCTTCTACTCATGATAAGTAAAAGTTTCCCACCAGCCCCTCACTTTGAAGGTAAGCACTTATAATAACTAGATTCTATTCCTAATACACCCACTGGCTTGTTGGGAATCAATGGATACTCCTTGGTGCTGCAGTTGGTTTTCCTAAAACACAAGACCGTATAAGAAAATCTAGAATGTATAATCTGATCAAAGGATAGAAAAGCCCCTGTTGACCAAAGGAACACTCAACAGATACAAGCAGTGAGATCCGCCTAAGGACTTATGTTGTTTTTTTCTGAGTCTCAGAACATAAGAGACTCAAGGACATAAAACACCTTGAGTCCGATACTTCATACTCAAGGTGAGGGGCTGTCATTGCATAGTGACTGTAGTCCCTAAAATATTACTAATGATTGTGCTGGAAATATAAACCACATATTCCTAAAAGCAGTTCTCTCTCATCAAATGAAAAATATAGTATATTAACCTGAAACATCAATAGATTTGGAATTTTAGCTAGACAGAAAACAATCAAGAATACTGCCAAAAGAAAAGGCAATGTGGGGAAACAGGGTCAAAAGAACATATTTTAGTCACCTGTCACTTATTTAACATGCTGAGAATATTAAACAAGCAAACAAATAAACCATATTGTTTGTCAATGATGCAAGAATGTGGCCTACAACTTCATTTTCATCATCTTATTCTCAAAACTGGGTCAAAAGTTACTTTCCACTAATAATAATGACAAGCAAAGAAATCATCAAATAGGATATGGAAATTCACAAAACAAGGAAATCTTGGTTGTTTCATTCTAAAAGAAACTATAATAACCTTCAAAAATAGAAACTAAATGGCCCATAATAGAGGGATGAATTAGTAAATTATAATACATTGCCACAATGAATTATTAACCATGACTATAAAACTGTACAGAGATATATGAAGAACTGCATAATTTAGTAAATGTAAAAGCAAAATACAAAACGGTATGTAAACTCTGACTGCAATTATGCAAAATACATAACAGATTTAACAAAATTCTATAACACAATTATATAAAATCATAAACAGAGACTGGAATACATTAAAAAATAGTCGTGTTTGAATTGAAATTTTAAATTACTTTTTCTCGTATTTTCCATAAATTATGGTTATTCAGTTTGACTTTTTAAAATCAGCTATTTGAATTAGTGTGTGTGTGTATATATGTACTATGTATATAATATAACAAATTTCTCAAATACCTTTCTGCTGTAACAGCTCTGATGGCTGTGCAGCTGAGGCCACAGGTTCACCTGGGCGATTTGCAGCAGGAGGTGTCCTTGTTGACGAGGCTCCTGACAAAACAGTGGACAGCACTGGGCTGGACTTGGGAGGCTGAACATTTTGCATTACAGAACAGGGTAAAGAATCTGCAACTGAAGACAAGAAACTATTTCATCCACTGCACTAAGCTTGAAACATATTAAAATACTAATAAAATAGTTTATCTGAAATTCTTGTAGAAACTTCAGCAGATATCTGTATCTAGAAAATAAGGGGTCCAAAGAAATGATTTTCAAAAAAACTAACAACTACTCACTAAATGTTTTAATAATCTTTAACGGCAATTTTCCTAAAACATTTCATAAGCTTCCATACCTTCTTAAACAAAATGAAGCCCAAACAGCTTTTCTTTACTAACTAATGATCACTGTTATTAACACTGGTTATTGTACTATGCAATGGTACCTCGGATAAGATGAACAGAGGTTATTTCCTTCTGTAGTAATGTGATTCATGAATTATACAGATGTTTCTAGTATTAGCTCAGTTCCCACTTTGTGTTGTAAACTGCCACTTCTCATCTGCTGTTTCTAATCAGATGTCATATTTCACAGGTAACTAAGTAAGCGCCTGGCAGTAACATTAGGTTAGACTTCTGGAATAAAGTACATGTGATTCACAGACGGTCTTTTTGATAGCTCAAACTGCCTGACCTATAGGATCATCTTTAGCCACCAAGAGATTACTGAAAAACCTATGATGACAACCTAAGTGTCCATTAATGGATGAACGGACTTAAAAAATGTGGTGTATATACATACATATACAGGTATGTGTGTATGCGTATGCATATATTAATACATGCATGTGTATGTGTGTATATACAGACATACATACAATGGATGAATGGATAAAGAAAATCTGGAAATACACACACACATGAAATAGAATATCATTCAGCCATAAAAAAGGAAATCCTGCCATATGACAACATGAATGGACTTTGAGGTTATGCTAACTGAGATAAATCAGACAAACAATGTATGGTCTAATTTATATATGGAATCTAAAAAAGCCAAACTCACAGAAATAGAAAGTTTTGGTTGCCAGAAGCAGGGAGGTGGGGGAAATAGGGAGATACTAGCCAAAGGGTACCAACTCTCAGTTACAAGATGAGTAGGTTCTGAAGCTCTAATATCCAGCACGGTGACTAGAGTCATCAATACTGCTCTTACATACTTGAAAGTTGTTAAGACAGCAGGTCTTAAATATTCTCATCATACATATAAAAAGGTAATTATGAGAGATGATGGATGTATTAACTAACCCTACTGAGGTAATCATTTTGCAATAAACATGTACATCAAATCATCATGCTGCACATCTTAAACTTACACAATAGTATATATACACATACAGACATGTATGTGTATATGTGTATGATGTGTGTATGTATATATATATATATAAACAAACTTAGGTCTAAGACTGAAGCAAAAGCAAGAATATAGTGACAGAAGAAAATGTGATATATTTCTCAATAGCGTACAAGTGATATAAATACAAGGGATGGAGAAAGAAGGCGGAAGGTAGCCTAAATAAGTTGATTGCCACATCATTTTTAGGAAGGACAAATGTCATTGTGAAAGACTGAAAACACAGTCACAGGATTTTGCAGTTCCTCTCATTGAGAAGTGGAATCTATATTCCCACTCCCTGAATTGAAGCTAAACTTTCAAATAGCTTTAATCAACAGAATGTGACAGAAGTAATGGTGTACAAGTCTAAGACCTCAAGTCTCAAGAGGCACTGCAGCTTATGCCCTTCTGCTCTTGAAATGCTGCCCTGAGACCATCACGTAAGGCAGCGGTCCCCAACCTTTTTGGCACCAGGGACTGGTTTTGTGGAAGACAATTTTTCAGCGGATGGTGGTGGGGGTGGATACAGTTTGGGAGGTAATGCGAGTGGTGGGGAGCGGCAAGCAAAGTTTGGCTCACTGGCCCGCCACTCACCTCCTGCTGTGTGGCCCGGCTGCTAACAGGTACCAGTCTGCGGCCTGGGGGTTGGGGACCCCCGACATAAGGAAGTTAATCTAGTCACGTGGAGAAAAACCTAGGTACCCCAGCGAACAGTGTGTACCAACTGCTAGACATGTGAATGAAGTCCTAGGATCCTGCAGCCCAGCCAACTCTCCAGCTAAATGAAGTCACATGAGTCCAGGAAAACCAGCAGAGGAACTGCCCAAACAACCCACAGAACTATGAAAAATAATACATAATTTTTGTTTTAAACCAGCATTAGATAACTGATAAAATCACTAAAAATGCTAAAGTAATAGAGCGATGAATATATTTAATAGTACAAAGTAAAAATTAAGATTAATTACCTAAAATTGAGTGACAAAGAAAAGGAAAGCTGTGTGGAAGACAGAGTTAAATATACTAATTTTACCTTTGCTCATAATAAGAAACTAAAAGACACTGCCTAAAAATATAGAAGATATTTCTCCCTCTGGTAATGATGATCTAGGTAATCAGGACCAAACCTTCTACTAAAGGTAACTTTAAAAACTATGTTTAAAAAGATCTTAAAATAATCAAAGATCTCACATATTATTAATGAATCTCTGGGTGAAAATCTACAAGAAACTGAAACTTCAGAGAAACAAGCCCAACACTCAGAGCTGCTTTCACCCAGTGGCTATCTGTTGCAAACCTGATCTGCTATCTTCTGTGGCCTCACAGAGCAAGGGGAACAAGACATCTCCCACAGCACACGCAAGATGAGGCACCTGATACAGCACCACATACCTCCACTTTCAGGACAGTATCTGAAGGGTTATAATCTCAGGATAAGGATAAACCAGGAAACTAAGCCTTACAAAAGCCAGCAGCTTTGATTCAGAACATCTGCACAGTCCAGTACATCTAGACACTTGGACTTGGATGAATGTGATCACAAGCTGGGAGTACCTGGAGGAAACTGGCAGAAGGAAATATAAATTCTCTCTGGAGAACGATTCCATCATCCTATGCCTCAAATTATTCCAAGTAATTTTCAAAAACAATTCCAAACACAAAGTTGAAGATAAGTAGTTCAGGTTTGAACAGGGCCCTCTGTGTTCTCCAGCCTCCAGCCTGATACATGGTATCATCCCCCTTACAGTCCTTCAATATTCTGCCAGTGCTTAAGGGTGAAGACAAAACATCTTATCCTGAAAAGTTCTTAACGTGGTCAACGAGGCCCTGAATGATCCTAAGTTCCCAGTCTCCTCCTGGCCCGTGGTTCTCCTCTAGCTTCACTGGTCTTTCAGTCCCCCGAACTTGCCACGTTCTATCCCATTAAAGGGGAATGCACTTACTCCCACTTAGATGTAACAAACTTTTTTCTTCAATAAAATAATTGTTACAAATAAAAGTTTATGCACTACATATACGTGTATTTATAAAATCATAATAAAAAAGAAATACCCAAGAACTCAGCATCCAGCTGTGAAAATAAAACATTTCCAATACTGTTGAGGCTCTTGGTGTACTCCCCACAAGAAGGCATTCCCTTGCCTCCCTCCTGAACTGTGTTCATTATTCCCTTGCTTTTGTTATTAAATAGTTTACCACACAAAATAAGTATCCCTATGCATTATTTTTGCTTGTTTTTTAACTTTATAACAATAGCACACTGCATACATTCTTCCATGAATCCTATGTTACATTTCTAGGATTCACTTGTATTGCATAGTATAGCTTTATTTCATCGTTTTCAGTAGCCCACTGGAAGGATATACTTTATCCATTCTATTATAAATGGACTTTTGGGTCCTCATTTTTTGTTTCCACATACAGTACTACAGGGATATTCACAAACATGTCCCTGGTACACACCGGCAAGTTTCTCAGGGGCAGAGCTTCTCAACGCGTGCACCGCGGCTCAAAAGTGCGTACGCAGTTGTTCCAAAAGGGATGAGGACCCCCTCAGCCCCAGGGGCAGCCTGTGGGAAGTGAGTTCTTTGGCCTAGGGACCAGACTAGACCTTTTAGGTCAGAATCCCCCCCCAAAATGTCGTTTCCTACAAGTACTACACATCTAAACAAGAAGTGGTGCTGTAGGGCCTTCTTATTCAAAGTGTACTCTATGGGCTGGCAACATCTTATGCAGAAACTTGATAAAATCCTTAGGCCAGGCCATACTAGACCTGGTGGTCAGAACTCACATTTTGACAAGGCCCCAGGTGATTCACACGCACAGCATACGAGAAGGACTTCTCTAGAGCACAAAGAAGTGGGACAGCTGTGCTTCAGGATGTGGTTACCTTCAATCCCACTAATGCCACATTTCTCTAAAATACTGAACCAGTAGGTATTCCTACTCAGTGTCTAAGATTTTCCTGTTATTCCACATCCTCGCCATCCCTTGGCACAGTCTTTCAGAGGTTTACCATCCTGCTGCTTTGTATAAGTAGACATCCCATTTTGAGGCTGCTTTTCCCTGATTATTAATGAGACTGAGTATGTTTTCATTTCCTCTGTGAAATGCCTGTTCATGTATCTTTTTTCTTGGGTTGTTGGTCTTTTCCTTATTGATCTTATGTGTTATTTGTGTATTCTGGATAAAATACTATAAAAATTTTTTTTCTCCCAGTTCATGGCTTGTTCTTTGTTTTCTTTATGTTGCCTTTCAATGAAGAAAAGTTCTTAATTAGAAAATAGTAAAGCTTATCATGCTTATTCTTTATGGCAAGCTAGCACTGTGTGTGATGTCCTTAAGAAGTCTTTCCCAACTGCAAGGTTCTTCCGTGTTTTCTCCGAAAAGTTTTAAAGTTTTGTCTTTTTGCATATAAATATTTATTTCATCTGTAATTTATTTTATACATAGAGAATTCATTCTCCAGATTGCAGCTCACGTATCAGAGATCAGGGAAAACCTCCCTAAGCTTCATAACAGACCAGATGTACCTATAGTACTCTTGCCAAGTATCGTAAATCTCTGTTTCATGATACTTAATAATAGAAATTTTACATTTATTTGTGTTTATTTGGATAATGTTTGCCTCTCCAAGATTACAAAGTTTGTGAAGACAAGGATCAAGTCTTTTTACTTGCTATTTTATTTCCCAGCACTAAAACAAATAACTCTCACATAGCTGGCTTTCAAATATTTGTCAAATAAACGGAGACGAGTCCCACAAATATTAAGGACCACAGAAAAATGCCACCAACAACAAAACTACCCCTTTCACAAAGAGAATTTGACAGAAGAAATATGGTATATTTAGAGGCAGAACCCACAATCCAAAAATAAATCGTTTATCTATTTATGTATTGGCATTAAGGTAGTTTCAGTGTTAGTTTTTAGTAGCTCCTTAATAACTGCAGATAAACTGTTTTGGAGCTAGAAAGATTAAGCAAATTCTTGACTAACAGCGCCATTATCCATTCAAGTAGTTCAAACTAGAAAATTTAAGTCCATCTTATTATTCCTTTTCCTTCATTAACTTTATCAATGAATTCTTGAAATCATCTCTTGCCATCTGTCTACTGTCTAAATAAATCCCAACCTCTGTCAGCATCCCTCATCTAGGTAACTGTAGTAATTCCTTCCTAGCTGGTCTTCCTGTCTCCAAGTTCTTCCTCCTTTAGTTCACCTACCACATTGCTCACAGAAGAAAGATATGAAATACAAATCTGATAGTCACCACCTTGCTTAAAAATTTCTGATGGCTGCTGCTTACATATAGGAACAAGCTTATGCTTTTCCTTGAAGTCCTTTCCTCTCACCTTTCCAATGCCATAGCCCACTAGAAACTGGGAAACTGAGACGCAGAAAAGGGACAACTGATAAAGTTTTGAAGGAAGATGGACATCTCATCTTCTGAGCTTAAAGAAGGAGTAAATATAGAAAAATTTACAGGTGGAAGGTATACAGCTGAGAAAAGATGATAAGATTCAAGAGTAGCTTTGGAAAAACTGAAGGAGTACGAGTGTGAGGAAGTAAAATTATTACTATCTCACAACTCTGCGATCTCATCACAAGTTTCCGAAGCTGAAAGTAATCTCGTTTAACTGCACTATTTGTACCTCCAATGTAGCTTTCTAACTTACTTCTAACTTGTATTTCTTTATCCAGATAGTCACCTCCTATAGGGGTCTATTTTGCTTTCCTTTTCCTCAGGCACATCACCACCCCAAGATGACAGACATATATTAACTTATCAGTGATTATATCCTATTGTCATGTATGTTGTGGATTTTTATATAAGGATTATATAAATGTTTATTATTATAATTTTTATAAGTAGATCTTCAATGTTTTTTCTAAATAAAATTGTACATAGTAAAACAGCATTAATCAGACAGTACTATTTTACAATATGTTTCAAGATGTGATCCTTATTGAAGTTGTATTACTCAACCAACTTCACCTCAAATTAAGAAAGAGCTTCCAAACCTTGAGAAATTTACCTACAGTGACAGTTTAAAAAATTTTAATGGAGTAAATGACACCTTGTAAACACTAGCTAAAATTTCACTCTAAGTTAACAACTAAACATAGCACCTAAAACATACGTCACTGTGTTTTTAATAAAATAATCTGAAATTCTAGTGCCAAATTATACTAATGTGCTGCTCTAAAATAAAGGCAAATGAGATAACATTTAAATGTCTCTTTTATTTCATGTTTCTGAATATGAACTCATCAAAGTTCACATGCCTAAAAGTAACAGCATGTGTCAATCACCATGTTTTTGATAATCACTTAATTCAGTTTTATGCTTTTGGATCTCAACCGTTTACAAATTGCTTAAGAATTTTTACTACACTATCTGAAAATGAGACTAATGTAACCAGGTAATAAAAATGCAGTCATTCTTGTCGATTACTCAAAGATTGATTTTCATACAAAAATTTGATTAATACCTAAGATTCTCATTTTAATATGACAATATAATTTAAGAGTGTCCAAAGCAATTAAACTGCTTGTCTTTCTAGAAAATTAAAATCAATATACCCACGGTTCCCAAACCTTGTAATGAGGCACCCAAGCTGCCCTTGCAACAAACTCACAGAGTTCAAAGGGATCTTTTAAATTTTCAGGAGAAAGAGTGACATCTGTCAAAAACTCTTATGAACTAGTATTACTAAGTAGCTTGAGGTGCTGGAAAAAATACGGAGAAACTTCAACTGAGAAAGTTTAGGAACTTCTGTAACATTTAATTTTAAAATATTTTTTAAAAATTTAGGTTTTAAAAGTAACTTCTTTATTTCTTTTGAAATAGTGACAAGCATGGGTCACATTAACCTGGGATATACTTAATTTGTCAACTTCTGAACTGCAATTAAAAAGTCATTTACTAATCTAAAGAGAGAAAAAAAAGAAACCCACTTCTTAAATTAACTTCTAAAATTATATTTACTATGGCTTTCACAGTATAGTATCACGATTAAAAGAATGGAAATATACCCCCTCTTCTCTGCCTAACGGACTAATTACTAGTTATTCAAATAGAGGGTAATTTTGCAATTATTCTTACCCTTTATTCAATATTTTTTTCAATGACAGGCCCTTCCCAACAGGTATTCTATCATTAGCCAAGTGGCCCCACATTTCCCTGATCCTACATGTTAGCATAAATTAGTTCTATTCGGTCCCATCTCAAAAATAAGATAGGAATTACCTGAATTTCTTCTTTTTTTGTCACGAAAGTCACAAAATCCTTAAGTCAGAGGGACCTTAGGATAAGCTGATCTGTAAAAGGACTGCTGAAAGAAGAGAGAAAGAAAACAGAATTTCTAGGGGACAGAGCGCCCTGGTTCTGAGAAGGGCAGACTGAGAGTCAGAAGAAACTGAGCTTCAGGACAAGCTCTGTTTCTAGCATTAATGAGTACAGGCATTCCTCGTTTGTAAAACAAAAGGACTATAGTAGAATTTGGATCTCTTACCAGACATCACTCACAATCAAGTTAGAAATACAGATTCCCAAGGGAATTCCCTGGTGGTCTAGTGGTTAGGACTCTGCCCTTTCACCTCCAAGGGCCCGGGTTCGATCCACGGTCAGGGAACTAAGATTCCACAAGTCACGCGCCAAGACTACCCCTGGGATCTAGTCTAGCTCAGTAAGCTGGGTTTCAAGATCACAATCTGCGCAAGGGATTCTGGAGCACAGCCAGACCTGGGAATTGTGAAAGATGCTTCAAGTAGACTTACCTAAGACCCAAGAAAGAGGCCAAACCCCTTCTTTCTTGTCTGCCTCTACCATGGAGGCTACAAAGCTAAATACTCATTTTCTAGCCTTCCCTTAGAGACAGTCTTTTAAAACAGCTATGGCAAATGATACGTAAAATGAAATCTGTCAATGCCATAACCCCATCTTCTTTCCTCTCCCTTCTTTGTGCTTTTAACTTTGACTTGCTGTCTTACAGGTAGAGAAGTTATCTTGTTTCTATAAACCAACATACTAAGGATGGCAGAGTGGAAAGACAGAAAAGACACTGAGGACATCTGGATCTACTGCATCTGCCTAGACTTCTTGTTATGTGAGAAAAATACCACTTTTGTTTAAACCATTATTAGTTGCTTGTAGCCCAAAGTGTTTCTAAACAACATAGCAATGAAAGAATAGATGACCTCAAATGCACAGTTCAGATCTAATATTCTAAAGTTCTAACTTTAAATAATCTAATTGTTCAGGGAAGGATACTTTTCTACGACATCCTTGACATATGGCTATCTAGACTCTGATATACAATCTAAAGACAACATTCAGAAAACTATCACAGCTTTAACAATTCCCATTCTTCACATACCTTTTCATTCAGTTTAAGAGCAGATTTTGTTAAGTTCAAGTTCACAAGTTGAATTAAAGTGAGTATATCCTATGTAAACCCCACACTAAAAAACTACACACCTTGCAAACATAATTTTTAAACAAATAAATTTAACCATATCTTGGTTGAGGAAGGTAAGAAGAACTAATTAGAAGGGTACTCTTCATGTATCTTTCTCTGGTCCTTTATCCTAACTTACCAATCTGGGGCTGAGAAAACATCAGCTTTAATGTATAGGAAATATATCTTCTGTGAAAGTCGCTAATAGGGGTTCACCTAGAGAAACCAGTGTGGCCATCATTTTTTCTACAGTGAATTGGGCTATGGCTGGAACATTAACTGGCCCAAAGTTGAACTAATATAAAAAAGAAAGTACTAGCTAACAAAGCAATCCCCAAATGGACTCTTTCATTTTGCCCTATTCCTAACTCACATTAAAGACAACCGCTGCAGAGGCATGAAAACATAGCAATAAATACCAACTGAGATCCCAATCATGGCAAGGAACCATGTTATACGAGGCAGATGGTTGGGTGGCTAATTGTGAATAAATGAAGGGGAAGGGTTCACGGAGATGATGCAAAATTCTACAATAAATAAAGCACATAAATTGCAAAGGTGAGCTAATCTCCAATTTTTCTATTAGGCAATATTATCTTTAACCTTCATGCAATAAAAATCAGACTGGAAATGCACAAATTTTCGACCATGCTTTGGTGAACTTTTCATTCAACTTACTGGTATTTGTTGGGTTGTTGGCTGTAGCCAGGGAGGTGTGGTTTCGGATCAGATTGTCTTGGGTTGACGGAAGGCCTGAAGCTGTCCACGAGAAAGTATTGTATCCTGAAAGACTCTGCTGCTGGTGGTACTGTTGTGATGGTGGAGGTGGAAGCGGTGATGGATGGCTGATAGCTGTATTTTGACCAGAAAAAGAATTATCTCTAATTGGCCTGACAGGTGGAGCATTCTGTGAGGTAAACATTTGTTGCCCATACGGATCACCAGCAGGTAGAGAGGGATACGACACACTAGGGTACGCAGCATTAGAAACAGTTGACGAAGCATAGTGACCACAAGTAGAGGGAAATCCCTGAGAAGCAACAGAAGAACTGGCAGAGTACATGGCTGGGCTACTGTAATGATTCACAAAAGAGGAGTATGGCTGGGAGGCACTCGTATGCAAATGTGATGCTGATGACGCGGCACCTTGGAAGGATCCCGGACTGGATCCCACGACAGGAGGGGCAGGAGGAACCCTGCCATACATCTGCTGTGCTCCTGGTTGTTGGCTTGCTGGGTTAGGAGTCACCACATTTTGTGCTGGTACTGTATAGAGACCAGAGTAGTAATCACCACACTGGCTTTCCAGTGGCAATGAGGTCATTTTCCCAGGTCCTTGAGAATAATATCCTGAGGGAGCACTGTAGTTTTGAGGATGCAACCCATACCCCGATGGAACTTGCATTTGATTCTGTGCTGGACCTGAAACAGAAAAGCAAATATTTACAGGAATTAGGAAGAAGGCGACTAATTGTTAAGCATAGGTCCCATCTAAATGTTGCCCTAATTTACTTCTTCATAATCCCAAACTGTTGTAAGAGATTATACTCTGACAGACCCACTGTGGTAGTTAGCCTCCAAAGTGGACCCCACTGACCCCCATCCCCTGGTGTTGATACCTCCCACAATATACCAGGACTGGACTGCGCAACCAACAGCATGTAGCAGAGGTAACGATATACCCCTCCTAAGATCTGCCCGAGCACTGCCACTCTCTCAGATCACCCACTCAGTGTGGAAGAACAAAGCTGCCAAGTTGCGAACAGCCCTCTGGAGAAACCCATGCATTGAGGAACTGAATTCTCCTGACCAACAGCTGGAGAGAAACTGAGGTCGGCCAACAACCACAGGAGTGAGCCTGGAAGCAGGTCCTTCGTACCAAGTAGAGTCTTGAGACAGCTCGAGTCCCAGATAATATCCTGCTTACAATCTCATGAGACCCTAAGTCAGAACCACCCAGCTAAGCTGCTTCATGTTCCTCAGAAACTATGAGATTAAATAGTTGTTTTAAGTTGGTAAATTTTGGGGTATTTTATTATGCAGCAATAGATAACAATATACCTACCAGGAAAGAAATCCAAACCTTTCTTATGGGCTTTTTTTAATTATAAAAGTAACAATATACCCACTGTTTAAAAAAATCCAACCAATGAAGAATGTAAAATGAAAGTACAAGCCTCCTTCTCTCCCTGGTAGCTGGTATGTCACCGATGGAGCTACAGTTAATGGTTTCTTGTGTATCTTTTGTATACCTATATATGCATATGTAATGTATACATAAGCGTATGTATATTTAACACACAAAGATCAGTTTGACAACTTGCCTTTTTTTTACCTAATATATCCTGGATATCCTTCTGTGTTAGCATATATAAATCTTCATTGTTCTTCTAAAAGAATCTATATAGTATTTCATTGTAAAAACATAGCATTAGTTACCAAATCCCCACTGATGAATATTTATTACAGGGAGTAAACTAATTTATAAAGTCAACTTCTGTGATGAATCTGCAGGATAAGCTCCTAGAAGTGAAACTGGAGGTTCAAAGGGTTTTGAGGCTATTAAAATTGACCATTATTGCCAAGCATCTCTCCAAAAATGTCTATCAACTTACACCTCTCATCAGTAATGCTTAAGAATGCCTCATCTGAGTACCATTTTCATCTTTGCCAATCTAAGAAGAGAGAAACATTTTAGTCTGCAGGACTAAACTCTGATGCTGAGAATCCTTTCAAATGTGTCTTAGCCATTTGGGTATCTTTCTTTGTTATTTGCCCTTTTCCCACAGATTGTGCTTTCCTTAATAATTTATAAATGTTCTCGTATGTTAAGAAATTTAACCGTATGTTATTATTATGTGCTGTCTATATTTTCCCTCAGGTTAGTTTACCTTTTAACTTTGTTCATGCTATGTCTTGTTACAGTTTTTCAATTATTATATAGTAAAGTCTTTCACACTTGATAAATTTAAAAATCATACTTAGAGCCTTCCTCATTCCAATATTATAAAACCATATACCCATGTTTTCTGGTAGTGCTTTTAATATTCTATTTTTATCTTTGATCACTACAGAATGTATTTATTTTATCAATACCATTAAAGCTGACAATAATCTTAACATTAATTTTATTAATAGTCTAAATTTTACTAAACATTACATTCTGTGCCGCTCATTGTTGTAAATGTATTACATATACTCACTCCTTTAACCCTCACAGCCCTCTGAAGTAAACTGTATCATTATAACCACTTTATAAATAAAATAAACGAGGCACAAAAGCTAAGCCGTTTAATACAATCACACACTTAGGAAGTAACGGGGCTGGGATTTGATTCAAATAATCTGGCTCAAGTCCATGCTTTTAGACAATGATCTGCTACCCCTCGCTACACTAAAATCCTGCTAGCTTTCTTTAGCCCAGAAGAAGGTCAATTATCTCAAACAATGGAATTCTAATTTTGGTTACAAGGTCAACTTTAATTACCCAGAATCTAATTTTCTTGTCTTGTGGAATGAAACAGATATCTGTATCATACCTCAAATGAAAGGATAATCAAAAAATATATATATTTCAAGCTGTTTCAAGTTCACTGACACAAAGAAAGTGCCACTGTATTCCTTGCTAGAATAATGTATAAAAACAGAAAATAAAAAGTGTTTATAAAAGATACATGAATAATTTCCTTATGTTTTCAATTCCTACTAAATAATGCAGTTGAATCTTAATCTTCAGTCATTTAAATATACTCCATGGTAGATACAAAGATAACTTACATAATCAAGCTGTAAAGAAAAAATAACATCCACACTTCTATAATTCCAAGAAGTATACAGAGAACCAAGACTCAGGTAACACAGTTTTACAATGTATATAATTGACTTTTCTTACAGGATATTTTACATGATCATAGTTCACTTAGAAGAATTTAACATGCCTAAAAACGGTGTAAAATGTTCTCTTCCTTCTCTTACTTAAATATATTTTAAAAAATGGATTTGCTGGATATACAGATAACTGATTCACTCTGCTGTACACCTGAAACTAACACAACACTGTAAATCAACTATATGCCAATAAAAATTAAAAAAGGATTCGCTACTCTTCATTACAGTCCCAGAAAACCCAACACTGGTACAAACTTATCAATCAAGAGAAAAGCCACATCAGAGTTAGAAAAATCTGTTTAAGTATCTATTCACTTCATGATTTGGCTCATTTATGCCACATGACCTGAAAAGAGGAAAATAATCATCACGTCCAAGCTACTCAAATGCC
Source organism: Hippopotamus amphibius kiboko (assembly GCF_030028045.1). NCBI lineage: Eukaryota > Metazoa > Chordata > Mammalia > Artiodactyla > Hippopotamidae > Hippopotamus > Hippopotamus amphibius. Next base: position 85,118,080 of record NC_080198.1, read on the forward strand.
ATTCTTCTAAAAGTAACAAGAATGTTGTATCTGCTAAAATTGATCAGAAGTGAATTACCCACCCAAAAAAGCCTATTTGCTTTTCAGTCCATCAGGAAGGTACTTACTTTGTGCGGGGAGAGGGGGATGCAAAGGTAGGAATAGTTAATTATATATTGATGCTTACCATTCCTTACACTATGTCAAGATCTAAATGTTCCAAGTGTAGCCCCTCCCAAATTTCTAATATAATTTAATCAAAATAATACATGAATCAAGACTCCTGTGAAAGCAAATGATTTTTTGAATATTTTAAATCAATTTTTAAAGCCTGCACTGAGAAAACAAAACAAACCATAAAGATCAGTTTAAATTGAAAAAAACCTGATATCTAGGACAAGCAACTATTTTTAAAAATTTTGTCTTATTGTGACCTAACAAAGCATGCATTTTCTTTTCTTCAACTTTAAAATGTATTAGATAACTCTCAACTTTCTCTTAGGGTATACTAATATTAAAGTTTTATTTCTTCCACATAAACTAAAAACTGAGCCTTGCAAATATCACAAATAAATCATTTATATACACCCATACTCTTTAAAAAAAAAAACACACACACTGTAAATTATGGGAATTTTACTAGTATTAGCATTTTCATTTGCTTATATTTCCTATAATTTACAGCTTATTATAATTTCCTCAGCAACTGTGGCAGTTTTAAAACACAGTCCCCAAACTTTGATACTCTGCTGATTAAACGGTAGGCTCTGTCTACTCCCCTTGAATTTGAGCAGGCTCGCAACAGCTTCCACCAAAAAAGAATGGCAGAAGCAAAGCTGTGTGACTTCCCTCGCCTGGTCATAGACAATTCAGCATCTTTATTCTTTGATGGAATATCTGCACGTGGATTCCTGAGCAACCCTGTAAGAAGTCCATTATTCCACAGCTGCCACGGTCTGAGGGAACCAAATCACATAGAGAGGTCACCACTAGGCACTCTGGCTTGACGTCTGAGTCTTTGTGTTATTCCAATCTAAGTGCCACACGTGTGAATAAACGAGCCTTCAAGATCATCCCAATCTCCAGCCATCAAAATAACCTTTAAGTCTTCCCAGCTGAGGCCCTAGACATCCCAGAGCAGAGAAAAGCCATCTCTGCTGTGCCCTGTTCAAATTCTTAGTTCAACACAATCTGTGAGCATAATAAAATAGTTGCTTAACCACTAAGTTTTGTTGTAATTTATTATGTAGTAATAGCAACTAGAACAGCAATTACTGTTTTTAAAAATTCAGAATTCAGATTCCAAAACTAAAATACTATTTATAATAGTGCCCACACATAAGGTAGTATTTAAAATACAAATCTAATGAAATGTGAAGGATCTATATGTAGAAAACTACAAAACACTGATGAAAGAAATCAAGGATTTAAATAAATGGAATGATATGCCATGCTTGTGGACTGGAAGACTTGACATTAGGTGAAAATTATCCCTCAATTTTGATCTTCAGATTCAATACAATCCCAATAAAAATACATGAAGGCTTTTTTTATAGATATCAACAAGCAGATTCTAAAATTTCTAAGGGAAGGCAAAGATACTAAAATAGCAAAAAACAAACAAAAAACTTTGAAAAAGAAGAGTTGGAGGGGACCTCCTAGGTGGCGCAATGGTTAAGAATCTGCCTGCCACGTGGAATCTTCCCAGAGCACGGGTTCGAGCCCTGCCCTGGGAAGATTCCACATGCCACGGAGCAGCTAAGCCTGTGCACCACAACTATTGAGCCTGTGCTCTAGAGCCCGTGAGCCACAACTATTAAGCCCATGTACCACAACTATTGAAACCCACGTGCCTAGGGCCTGTGCTCCACAACAAGAGAAGCCACTACAATGAGGAGCCTGTGCACCACAATGAAGAGTAGCCCCTGCTCGCAGCAACTAGAGAAAGCCTGTGTGCAGCAACGAAGACCCAATGCAGCCAATAAATAAATAAAGTAAATAAATTTATAACAACAAAAAAAAAGAGTTGGAGGATTCATGTTACCCGTTCTCAAGACTTTATATACAACAATAATCAAGAAAGTTTGGTACAGACGAAAGGATAGACATATAGAACATAAAAATAGAGCCACAAAAACACAGTCAACTGATTTTTGACAAAGGTGCCACAGCCAATTCAATGGAGGAAAGACAGTCTTTCTGACCAGTGGTACTGGAATAGTCCATATGCAAAAAAAAAAAAGAGAAAGAAAAACAAAAAAATTCGCAACACCTATGTCATATCTTAAACAAATATTAAATCAAAATGAATCACAGGTTTAATGGAAATTTTTAAAACTTACAGGAGAAAATACAGAAGAATATCTAGGTGATTACGAGTTTAACGATAAGCTCTTACTTATGACACTAAAAGCATGATCAGCAACAGAAAGTATTGATAAAGTGAACTTAAATTAAAAATCTTTGCTCTGCAAAAGCACTAAGAGGATTAAAAGACAAGTCATAGACTATGAGATAATATTTGCAAATCACATGCCCAATAAAGGACTTGTATTCAGAAGTCCTTGTATTCAACAAGAAAACAGACAACCCAACCAAACACTGGTGAAAGATCTGAAAAGATAATCACCAAAGAAAATACACGGATGGCAAATGTATGCAAATATGCTCATAATTAGTCAGAAAAATGCAAACTAAAACCCCAATGAGATACCTCTATACACTCATTAGAATGACTAAAACAAAAACCCTGAAAATATCAAACACTGGCAAAGATGTAGTTGCATAGAAACTCTAATTCACCCACCTTGGAAAATGGTTTGGCTGTTTTATTCTTACAAAAGATCAAACATACACTTGCCATTTGACCCAGCAGTCCCACTTCTACATATTTACCTAAGTTACCTGAAAACGTGTATTCACACAAACCCAGTGCCTGAATGTTTACAGCAGCTTTATTCACAATCACCAAAAACTGGAAACAACCAAGATATTCAACAAAAGGGGCATGGATAAACAATCCTGTTCATACATATAACAGAATACCATGCAGCAATAAAAAGGAACAACCATTGATTCACGCAACAGCATGGATGAATGTGGTGAAAGAAACCAGACCCCAAAGATGATATATTTTATGGTTGCATTTATATAATAACACTCTGGAAAAGACAAAGGAGAACAGCAATGGTTGCCAGGGTTTGTGGAAGGGAGAGCTGTTAACTACAACGGGATTGCATGCAGACATTTTTTATGGTGATGGAAGTGTTCTGAATGGTATTATGGTGGTGGACACTTGATTACATATACGCATTTGTCAAAACCCATAGAGCTGTACACTACAAAGAATGCATGGAATTTACTACATGCAAATTTTTGTAAGAAATCAACCAGATGTTGAGAAGATATAGGATGGAATGCAGACTGACCAATCAGTCTAACTTTATTACAAGTGTATGACAACCTAACAGAAGGCTATTTAGGTAATACATATACAGATAAATACGCAACAGATATAAATATATTTACACACTTGGGTTAGTATACATATATATCCCCTAGCTCTGTCTGCTGAGAGAGCCTAGAAGCAGTTGACACCCCAGTAGCAGTGAGCACATCCAGGGCCCAGTTTCTGGTTTCTTAACACCATGCCCCAACAGAAGGAACCAGGGCTCCTTGGATAAAGAGCAGACTCTGGTGCTGGCACAGGGCAAGTAAAAGATGGAGCATCTGCTAGTGCCAGAAAGTAAGGAAGTGCTGAAAAAACAAAAGGATGGTGGCCAAAGGACACAGGAGCCAAACTGAAAGAGCTCCCAATGGCCAAAGCTGTAACAATTTGAGCAAAAATTTTAAATACTGAGAGTATTGATTTATAATCCAAAGAACAAAATATTCTTGAGCCCACAATAATATAAATAAATGACTGAATAAATTTTAAGATGGGAGAAAAGGGGGCAAGTCTTCCATACAGAAAAATTCCAAATAATATATGTAGAAGGAATGAGGGAAAGAGAAAAATCACTATTAGAATTCCATAGTAATAACCACAGGCAAAAGCGACTGAGCAATGCCAAAACTAGTAGATGAAATTTTAAGCAGAAACAGGATAGTAACTTCAATGTATCTCCCTAAGAATGTTTATTAATTACTGTGGTGATTTTAACATATGCCCACAAATTATTTGATACAACACACTCTGGGAGATGGAATATAATCCCCTTTGTGTTGAATGTAGGCTAGAGTTAAATGAGTTACTCCTGACAGAGTATGAAAAAATAAAAAACAGTAATTTTATAGTGGAGGAATCTGGCAGCCCCTGCTAGGGACTGAATGTGTCCCCCACCAAATCTATATGAAGCCCTAATCCCCAACTGGATGGTATTAAGAGGTGGAGCTTTGGGGGAGTAATTAGGTTTAGATTAGGTCATGAGGGTAAGACCTTCATGAGGAATCAGTATCCTTATAAGAAGAGGAAAACCATTTGAGCTCACAGCAAGACGATGGGAGGCCTACAAGCCAAGAAGAGGGTTTCACCAGAATCCAGCTATGCTGGTGCCCTGATCTTGAACTTCCAGCCCCTAAAACTGGAGAAAATAAATGTCTGTGATTTGAGCCTCCTAGTCTATGGTATTTTGTCATAGTAGCCCAAACTCAGATATCCCTTCAATCAAGTGCCCAAGGTTAACATGACCAGTAAAAAAGCAAGTAATATCATGTAACCCCTGATATGATGTGATAAGGGCACTTCAACCTCTGGGTATTCTTGCTAAAAAAATCATAACCCCAGTTTAGTCCTGAGAAAGCATCAGCAAACCCAAAGTGAGGCGCTGTCTACAAAGTAATTTGTCAGTGCTGCCAAGGTCCTAAAAACAAAACAAGATTAAGAAATTGTTATGCACCAGAGGAGACTAAGGCAACATGACAACTAAATGCATGATACCAGAAATTGGATCCAGGAACAGGGAAGAAAAAAAAAAAAAAAAAAAAAAAGAGCTGAAAAAACTGGTGAAATGTAAATAAAATCTGTAGTTTAGTTAACTATATTTCACCAATGTAAACTTCCTAGTTTTGATAAAGGTACTATAGTTTTATAACATGGTAACTTATGAAAGGAAGATGTTAAGACTTTAGAGGAAGCTAAGTGCAGGGTACTGCGTTTTCTGTACTTTGTATCACTTCTGCAAATCTAAAATTATTGCAAAATAAGTTATTAAAACATCAAACGAAAAAAGTGCTGGAAATGACTTACTAAATTGATTGTATGACACAATTTTTTAAACAAATGACTACATCAAACATAGCCACCAGAGTGATTTTTCCTAAAAAGCAAATCGGATTGTTACCTCCTTGTTTCAAGCTTTCTAACGGTTTTTCTTGCCATCAAGAAAAAATTCAAATTCTTTAACATGGCCTGTAAAATAGTGGAAGTCAGAATAATCCCGCCTTCACCCTCTATGGCCATGTCCTAATCCCTGGAGCCCATGCATATGCTAGGTTACATGGCAAAGGGGAGGTAAGGTTACAGACAGCATTAGGACTGTTACTCAGCTGACCTCAGAAGAGGGAGCATATCCTCGATAACCCAGGTGAGCTCAATGTAATCATGGGCGTCCTTAAAAGTGGCAGAGGGAGGCAGAAGAGTCAGAGGGAGATGTGACTACAGAAGACTCCGCTGAGAGATACAATGTTGCTGGCTTTGAAGACAGAAAGAGTGGGCCAAGAGCCAAGGAATATGGGCAGCCTCTCCTGAAGCTGCAAAAGGCCTTTGCCTAAAGCCTCTAGAAGTGAGCGCAGCCCTAACGACACCTGGATTTTGGCCCAGTTAGACTTCTAACCTGCAGAAGATGAATTCATGTTGTTTTAAGCCACTAATTTGTGGCAATTTGTTACAGCAGCAGAGAGAAGAGCAGTGCAAAGACCCTTCATGATCTGTCCTCTGCTTATCTCTCCCAACTCCGTGCTCACAATTCCTCCTTCTCACAATGATTTCCTACAGGTACACCTGGGTATACTGTAAGTCTTCACATGGGTCTCCCAAAGTTGGATCAATAAATAAAATGTCATTCTGCTACAACTAAGAATGCCTGCTGTTACGATGCAGGGACAGAATGCTGACCTGGGAGGCAGAGGTATAACTTGCCACAAGAAAAGCAAAGGCGCCACAGCACAACATCAGGTAAGGTTGTATGCTGGAGCTTTGCCCCAAAAGGCCATCGAAGAGGTTAATTAGGGCAGAATACAGTTAAGTTGCCTTGTAAAGACTTCTGAGGAGGCTCCAATAAATTATGTGATGTTTTTCTGAAACTTGCTTTTTAAAAATACAGGTATTCAAAGTTTAATTCCTTCAAGAATGCCACCAAAAACTCTGGCACTAATGTAGCCATGAGTGTGAAAAGGCCGAAAATCGCTATTCCACACTCTTACCACAGAGGATTTTTCTCCAGTCATGCTTGTTCACCTCTGTTCACACAGTCTCTCCCCTCTACCTGGAGACTTCAAAAGCCCCCTCTACCCCCTCCATCTGACCAACTCTTACTCATTCTTCAGCACTCAGCTCTTCCTCTAGAAAACATCCTCTAACCCTACAAGTGGATGCCTGCTTAATGTTGTCCTACGGTATTTTGCACAGCACTTTCCACACGGAACTGTAGCTGTCTCAGTGGACACTCTGTAAGTGCAAAACTTGGGCCTAGCTTGCTCTCAGCTCTACCATATCCTTAAGGCTTAGGACAGTGACTGGCTCATGGAATCCATTACTGTATCTTGAAAAAAATTAAGCCCAGTAAATAAATAATCCTCAAATATTTCTGTATCAGGCGTTTACCTCATCACGATTATCAACAAGGACTACATGATATTTAAAGAGAAAGCATTCAAAAAACTTACTAGCTTCCACTATGTAAAGTCATTTATACTCTACTACAAGAACAAATACACAAGTCTGACTTTTTTTTATCTTGGCATTCTACACTTTTTACTCTGTAGTTCAAGTATAAGAACATTCAAAACAAAAGTAAAAAATCTACCATATTTTGTTACATCTAAAGTGTTTTGCCTGCCACTTTTCCCCCCTGCTTACCAGACATACAAGTTTCCTCCTGCAAGTGTAACAAATTACACAAATTCAGTGGTTTAAAATAACACACATTTATTCTTTTACAGTTCTGGAAGTCAGAAATCCAAAATCAGTTTCACTGGGCTAATGCTGGGGTATCATGGACAAAGCTGGTTCCTTCAAGGCCTTATGAGAGAACCCATTTCCTTACCTTTTTCAGCCTCTAGTGGTCACCTGCATTCCTTGGCTTATGGCCCCTTCCTCCACCTTCAAAGCACCCATTCTAACCTCTGCTCCTATGGTCACATTGCTTTCCCTTCAGGCTGACTCCTCCAGTTTCTAATAAGGATGGTTGTAATTACATTAGGTCCACCCATACCCAGGATAACCTCCCCAGCTCTAACCACAGCTGCAAAGGCTTCAGCTGGACAGCCTAACTGATATTATCATATACAAGGTAGATACAGCCTTTTATTTTCTATAAGCATCTATGCCCTCCTTAGCAAGAGTAAATTATCATAAGATCTAGCCAAAGGATAGATCTGTCTTAGTAACATAATCTCCTTCCAGAGAGAAGATTCTCACCAAAGGAGAACCGATTCTATTCCTGCTTTAAGCAAACTCCACATGAAAATCAAAACTTACAAAGCAAGTATTTTATGGAAAGTCTAGTCACTATACAAAAAAACCACAGACTCTTAATGTTTTCTCATTCTGTTCCCTTATCCCACAGAGAAGCAACATTTTAAATATAAAGTATTTTTGTTTCATTAGTCTTTTCCTGAATTGAATTTCAACCTTTTAAAAAAGTTCAGATTAAAAGTTTTCATTATCTTTTAAAAGAACATCAAGGTCAGCAAAGTACAAGCTCCTTTATCCTACTGAAAAACAATTTATACTAATTTGAAGAAGGAGACTCAGATTTAAGAATGTAACTCATTCATCACTGAGCTACCAAGAAGTCAATATTCAGCCAGTATGCACTTTAACAATCATCCTTACTAAAACGTTAACAAAGGAGGGAGGGGATATGGGGATATATGTATAAATATAGCTGATTCACTTTGGTGTACCTCAAAAGCTGGTACAAGAGTGTAAAGCAATTATATTCCAATAAAGAGCTTAAAAAAAAAAAGTTAAAATATTCCTGAATCAGGTGGTAAACAGTCACAGTCCTGATCCTGCTTCCCTGTTACACCCCACTATGCTGGCCCCTCTCCCCAGACCCGCTCTCCATCCAGCAGCTAAAGGACCAACACCTGGCGCATTGCAGTCTGTCAGAATTCTGCTCCAGTGTCAAGGCTGGTTTCCATCCAGTGGTCAGTACATACAATACTAATTACTAAATATTTTGAATATATTACCCCTATGAATAAAGTACCAATAATATTGCTAAAATACATTTTTAATGAGCATAAAATGTACACACACACATACATCTCTAAAGAAATCTGCAATTAGAAACCCCAGTGATTTAAAAAAATGGGAGTCCCAATCAAATCTGATTACCCCGGATTATTCTTCCTGATGGAAGGCTGATAGCTACAAAGGTAGCTGTTCTAGTCACTGCTGGCAGACACAGCCTATGCAACCATTTGGATGAAATCTCACTGCACTAAGTATAGATTATTCCTGCGACTACATCAGCTGTCCTCTTTGGATGCCATCATAATGAATGCTAAGAGTGAAGGGGCCAAAAGAAAACCAATATTGGTTGAAAACCTACTACGTGCTGGGTACTTTGCTTTTCTATATATAATCTTATACAATTCTTACAACAATCCTGTGAAGTACCACTATCATCATTTTACAAACAAAGAGGGACATGAAAGGTCACTAACTCATACAATTTCAAATAGTTGGGAAGTAGTGATGGAGCCAGGACTGCAGCTTCCAAAGTCCATTTCACAATATCTGTTTCTCAGAAATACTAGGAAAAACAAGCGAGTCAGGACTTGGCCACTGGCTTGGCAAGGCATTTTACTACTCCCTCTCCCTTCCCTACTTTGTCCCTCTTTTCCTCAGTTCCTCTTACAGGCAGCTTTCAGCACACAATTTTAGAAAACTTAAAACCGATTAAACCCCTCTTCCCACAAACCAGCTAGCTGGAGGTAGTGGCTTCTCAGAGGAAACCTTCCAAGAGCAGATGCATGGGAGGGAATGTGAGAAAATAATAACCAAGTTCACTTACTCCATTGAGAGCCTACTGCATGTTGCCCCTGGGACTAGGATGAGGAAAACTCACATGGTCTCTGCCACCTGAAGAATTGATATCCTGGTGTTTTGAAGGAAATGAAATGAAGGGGACCTTCATTTGCTAAGCGTCTCATTTTGCTAAGCCCCAGGTACCTTAAAAAAAGATACCTCATTTAATGTAATCTTCTCAACAATACTATGAGGAAGGTATTATTATCCCCTGAAGTCCAGAGATGTTAAGTAATTTTCTCCACAAAACCCTGAGCTGTAACAGAGCCTACAGCCTCTTCACTAGCCCACACTTTCTAATAATTCTGAGTATGCTTAGCCTACTGGAAATAATAGTGGCTTCCCCAGGGCTGAATATAACATGATCTGCTCTAACATGCAGTGCTGACTGTGAAGATGCTCTCATTTCCAAGAAAGTCCATTGAAGACTGGCTCAAAATCTGTTCTATTTCAACGTCCTTAGCATCTAATACTTCAGGGTTTACAGATGAATCAGACAGATGGAATTTAGCTGAAATACTAGGATCAGTGGCAATGAATGTGATTTACAAAAATTATTACAGATATAATCTCAGAAACTGAGGGGGAGGGAGGGGGTGGGAATGAAAATACAATAAAAATAACTAAAGCAATACAGCAACAAGAACAAAAAAACCAAACCCAGATGAGAGACACTTGTTTATATATTTTTTAAGATCCTTGAGGTATCTATTAATCAGCTTAGGAGTAAATTATGTGTACAGAAAGCTATATTATACCATGGCAGTATTTTCATGAGAGGACCTGATGCTTCTGGTTAGTTATAAAGGAAGACTAGAAACCTGAGACACCTGCTCTGATCAAAAGAAACTTACTTCACTAGCTATCTATTTTACATTTGGTAGTGTATAAATGTCAATACTACTCTTTCACTTTGTCCCAGCTTCAGACACACTAGGGAGATTGGCATCATTTTAAATTTTGCATGTGCTCTCAAGGTTGAAGGGTTTCCTATAACCCACAAGACAGTATTGCTGAGTGAATGGTATATTTATAGCTTCCATAATGAATTCTAATAATTCCCATTACTAGCTCATCTTCCTTCCATTACTGACAATTAAAATGATAAAACTGCTGGTAGTATGTATCATTCTTGGAAAAGGCACATGGAAGGAAGAAAACACATTTTCATTTGAAAATGAGCACCATTTGCTTTCTAAAAGTAGAATTAAAAAGCAGTGTTTTATTGGTAAATTTGGGTGACCCCCCAAAAAAAAACATTGAAAAGACCTCTTCCAATTTAAGTCAACTGGGAGAAATTATGGGGTTATGCCATCATTACCAGGATATTATTCACTCAATCTTTCCTTGTTTGAGGACCCAGTTTTGGAAGGACTCTCAAAAGGCAGAGTAAAAGTTGAAAAATATTCAACTAATACTATATATGAAAATACAAATAATTCTAAACCACCCATGTGCTGCTCAGTGAAAAACTTAAGTATAGAATATAACTCCAAGGAAGGAAGTTTAAAAAGAAATATTTCACATACTCAAAGAAGTCAAATTCTATCTTCAAATAAATGGGGGAAAACATGTTAACAATTAAACACAGAAAACAAGGAAAAATAATAATGACGTCTCGGTTTCTGCCTCCCTACCCTTTGCAATGTCAAAGTTTCTAACAAGAGACTTCTTAGAGTCTGTTAATAGAAAGAGATCTGGACTTGGAACTAAGAAAACTATTAGATTTCATTTAACAAATGTTTAATGAGACTATAGCTTCTTCTAGGCCCTGAATATATAGCAGTGAACAGGAGACAGGCTGCTACCCTCAAAAAGCTTACATATCCGTTGGTCAAAAACACCCATCCAAACCTTTCTGAATCTTGATTTCATCTGTTTAATCAGGGAAGTGAACTAGGTGTCTTACAGACTGTGTTCCCAATACACCTGGACCTCCACCTCTACTTTAACCACAACAGCTTCTGCTTTTTTCTGATTTCTATAGCAGGGCTCTATACAATTTCCTGTGGGAAAACAAATCTGTTTTTAAAAATGTTTGATAACTGTTAAAGTAAGTGATCTTTAGGTACCATTCCAGTTTTACAACTCTGTTTTCTGTGATGCTTCAAACTCATACTTCTGACCTATTTCTTTTTCACCATGTCTGGAATTCCACAGAGATACATTAGAAGGCAAACTAGCGTATGTATGGCTAAGGAATCAATCACAAACCCGAATGACTGCCAAATACCATGTATCTATGGGTGCCAAATACCATGTAGCAAAATCACTTTTTTCTAAGATTAACAAACAAAAACAGATTTGATCTTACTCATCTACTTAAACTACTTACTTTCACAAAAACAAACAAAAATAAACTCTAGTTCTTTATCTTAATTTCCAAATTCCTTAGCATTTAAGGCCATTCTGTAACTTGGCCCTTTTTAAGTATTCTTTTCAGCTTTAATGCCTTGGGTTTTCCCTCTCACCCAACACCCTTTTTGCTTCTTAGTTTCTAAATTTTGAGACTTCTGTTCATGCCCTTGAGACAGCCCTCCCTTCCGATCCCTACCTGTGAAATCCCTCAAGGTCATAACCAACTCAAATGACACCAAAATACATGTCAATTTAGGAGAAAGGCAGAGATTCTGTTGAATCTACTAGGCTAATCTTGAGCCCCAAATGGCAGGCATGCAACAAACGTTGAAATGAATTATGTCAAAGTATAGTAATGTTTATAAACAGTAGAAATCAAGCTTCATCTACATTTGGCTTCTAAATGTCTTAACTGATTTGTTTTTACATACGTAACACTCTGATTACAATCGATATCCTGTCACTCCTTGAGTGTTCACAAAATTTGTAAAGCTAAGGTAAATACCTGTGACTTTAAAAACTGTACACTAAAACAATAATGCATACTCAGAAAATCAAGAAGACACAATCCTTGGATCACAATAAACATGGATTTACAATATTCTAAAAGACTTGGGATCGTTTCCTAAATTATCATGTTCTAGTTCCCCCCCCCACCAAAGCTATTTTAAAAACAAAACAAAAACAAGAATTTATATTAAGTTTACAAGAACAAAAACTGCTCACAAATAATACCTTAATTGTATGTTCAGGACAGAAGTACAAAACCTACTACACTGTTCACATTGAAAACCTATACAGTAAACAATGACCAGTGAAAGCAAAGCATGTAACACGGACAAGTATGGCTGATCCAAAGGATATGAAGGCTAAAGCCATCGCGTTTGACTTATGAAAAAAATTCAACTTCTGGTTCTCAGGATAAACGATAAACTGCAAGCCTGAAAAGCATTAGTTATAAAAATCAGATGTTGGCCGAACTGATTAAGTCCGGTAAATTTTCACTAACAGACTAGATAAAATAGGTTAGACCAACAATCATTTTTGAGGAGTACCAGCAGACTTTGTTCTCTTGTGCACACACAGAACCAGACATATTCTTCTGAAGTATTCAATTACTTTCGAGAGTTCTCCTCTGAAATACCGTCGTCTATAAACAGAGGCCCCCTCTCCCCCGGCCTCAGCCACGAACATTCCAAATCTCAGCAGGAGGGAACGGGCATCCTAGAGCCCATCATTTTTCAGCTGAAACTCCCACATCCGCAAAGCCCACGACCTTAGTATGAAAGTGGCTTTCACGTCGCACTGGCTGCTGCCGGTATGGAGGCCTTGCCTCAAGCAGGGCCAACTCCTGCACGCTCTTGTGTTTCTGAAAGGGAAGCTTGGGGGGGGGGGGGGGGGGGAACCACCCAGATCTAAAAGTATTGGTTCAAATCCGTTTGACACCTGCTCCCTTTCCAGCACGACCTGCAAACTCCGAACGCTCGAGTCGCAGCCGCAGCGGCAATGACAGATCCTGAGGCCGAACTGGGTCAGGGTTGCAGTTCCACTCGCGTCGCCTATTTACACCCTTTGTCTGCAAACTTGAGCACCAACTTCAGTTCCCTTCCAGGCAGCGTGCTCGCCGGGCCTCAGAAATCAGAGCGGTTTTCCCGAGCCAGGAAGGGGCACAGCCCTCCCAGCTCCGCGGCCACGCCAGCCTTCCCGGGACCCCGCACCCCGCGGCCTCGGCTTTCCCGCCGGGTCTCTCGGCGAAGGGGTCGCTCGGGGCAACCCCCCACCCCCCCCTCCGCGCCCAGGCCGGATAACTGGCGCTTCCCGCGGTGTCTGGCCACCCCCCCACCCCGCCTTTGCTACGGCCGCTACTCGCCCCGGCGGTTTCGCGGCCCGGGATCACACTACAGAAACAGCGCTGGTCCCCGGTTCCCCGGGCCGGGCCCCGCGCCGGGGCTCCCCTCCCCCACCATTCCCCCCGCCGCGTGCCCCCCGCCCCCACCCCGGCAACTCCCCACTCCCACCGCCCGCCCGCCCGCCCCACCGGATCCGGCCGCACAGGCTGCCCCGCCGGCACTAGGCCCTGCGCTCCGCCCGGGCCGCCCTCCTCACCGTTCTGCTTGTGCGGCGCCGGGCCCGGGCCCGCAGGCGCCGCGGCTCCTGAGGCGGCGGCTCCGCCAAGCTTGGGCGGCATCCGGGCGCTGGCGGCCGCATGAGGGGACCCGGCGGGGGCCGACATGACAGCGCGGCTGGTGGCGGCGGCGGCGGCTCCGCTTCGGGGAGGTGGGCGGAGGGAAGGGAAGGCGGGGCGGGAGCGGCGAGAGGAAGAGGAAGGAACGCGCCCGGCGTCACCGAGGGAGTCCCCCGGGAGGGTGGCTGGAAGTGCTCGCGCTCCACCCCGCAGCCTAGCTCGACCCCCGCCCAGCCCAGCCCAGCCCGGCCCGGCCCGGCCCGGCCCGGCCCTAACCCGCGCCGCCGGCGCCCGGAGCCCCGAGACGCGGGACTCCCACCCGGGGTCGCTCCCCGCAGGCGCGGGCTGGGCCGCGCCACAGCGCCCCCTGCAGGCGGAGGCAGGCGCGCCCAGGCCGGAGGCGGGGTCCCGGGCGGCGGCCTCCTTGCGGGCCTCGCGACCTCGGGAGGAGGCGGAGGCGGGGGCGGGCCGCTGTCGCCGCGGGGCGAGAGGAGAGGACCGCGGTCGAAGGGGGCGCCGGGCGGGCTCCCACGTGGGGAGAGGCTGGAGCGCGGCGGGCCCGGCCGGGCGGCGCAGGGAGGGGGGTCCAGAGCTGTGGGCTGACCTCCGGAGCCCAGGGCAGCGCCTGGCCGAACTGACCCCACTCACCCTTCCTCCTAAGAGGAACCCTGAGTTTGGCTTTGTTTTTTTGTTTTTTTTTAATCCTCCTTAATATTGCGTTCTAAAAGAAATAGGCATTCACGCTCCCTATCCGTAGGGAATTACAATCCTGGGCAAAAGAAGAGGAAACATGTCTCTCTGATAAAACACAGACTCTCAGTTAAGAATCGAGAACTTTTCCCATTGACTGATTTAAGGGGAAGGGAGAGGGGGAAATGGAGTAAAGGGAAACCGAAAGGCAAACTTTATCTTAACCCTCATGATTTTTGCCAAGGGTGGACTCATCCTGTTATGTACAGAAGAGAAGCTGTACCACCCAAAGCAAGAACTCAGCTTGGTTTGTCTGCGTTAGTGAAATCTTTGAATCTCTGGCCTGTGCCATCGTGCTACCTGGTAAACAAGTCCTGGAACTGCATCACCCAAGTCGTTTTGCCATCTGGGAATCCTGAGGTTGCCACAGTCATTCTGTGTTAGAAACGAAATTGTTCAAAAGCGTCGAATTCCGAGTGGGATCTAGCGAGATTGTGTTTCTGGAGCGATAAGTCTAATTACTGAATGATTATGCCAAACAGAAAGTGTGTAGTCCTAGAATAATGCAAAACTTCCGTTTAGTTGTTGCTATGAATTAGTGATGCTTGGTGCTTTAGTGCACCAAATGAATTACAAACAGGATTTCAGTAGTTGGGTTTGTACTTTCGATTTTGGAATTTATTCTTACTTCCATAATTCTAATTAATGTTACCTTTCCATTTTATACACTAATAAGCAATCCACACAATACTTTTACATTACTATATCCAGAAGCTAAAATATACTATTCCTGCGTGTGAAAGATACATTAAGCCAAATTCTTAGGTTTAAAAGCCAATAATTTTGTTAAATGTAAATTTTCAGACTCTTTAGAGAAAATTATGCTGTACAAATAAGACAGTCCTGTCCTAGAAAGCAATATTGCATTAATAAAAACTATTTGAGTTTTTTAACATTTTAGGTAAATAATTTCAAAGAAATACAAAGTAAGAGAAGGTAGTATGATGGACCATCACATTACTCATCAACCAGCCTACACATTTGTCAGTTCAGGACTAATATTGCTTATCTGTACTGGCACCACCCTCCACCCTCCTGAGATTAATTTTTTTTTCCTTTTTTTTTTTTTTTGGTTGCGCTGCACAGCATGTGGGATCTTAGTTCCTGGACCAGGGATTAGTTCCACTGCCTGCTGCAGTAGAAGTGTGGAGTCTTAACCACTGGACCAGCAGGGAAGTCCCTCATGACATTATTTTGAAATGAATTTCAGACACATAATTTTATTGGCAAGTATTCAACATGTATCTCTAAATGTATAATATAAACACAGTACCATTATCATACCCAAAATTATTAAAAATAATTCATTAGTATCATCAAATATACAGTCCACAATCGTTTTTTATAATAGTTTGTACTTTTGAATTTCAGGATTTTCAACAATACATCATACTCCATCTACAGAAAATGGCCAAGCACTTTTCCACAGTGTTTCCAGCTTTCCCACAAAAGCCTAAGCCCCCGCATAAGCAAAATATCTCAGTCATCAAAAAGATTACGCAATTACAGGTTCCAGTGCTGCCTGGCAGTCCTTTGAAACATGGCTCAGAAAGAAGCCCGGTGTTAAGGGCTTCTATTATGAGGGTAAGGGAATAACTAGCCAATTGGCTTTCTGTCGTTGGAATGTATCCTCTTGGATGCAGGAAGCCCATTTTAATCACAGGTATATGGCATGAAGGTGAACCCTGTCTCTTAGAGACTCCTAAAGAGGAGGACTGGGACTCTATGTTTTAACACATCTTGTCCTGTCCACTGATTCACCATAGTATTTTCTAGCATGTTTATAGGAATCTTTTGCATGACAGATCCTAAAACCTTTATGAAAGTATGTTATTTCACTTTACTGCTTTAAGTGCCACGAATGCTATCAGTGGAGAAAATGAGGAAAAGGATGAAGGATTGAATGAATGCTTACCATGTACCAGGCTTTATGCTGGTCATTTTAGATGTATTCCGCTTCTCCTCACCCCCGCTTAGGCCTCAAAATAACTGTATGGGATATTTTTCGTATCCCTATTTTACCAGAGGAAACTAAGGCTTGTATAGAATTCAGATAATCTTAGTAAAAATCATGAACCTGTAAATAGCAGAACCAGAGCTCAAACCAAAGTCTGTTTAGCTACAAAATCTTGGCTCTATTCACTATAAACTATACTTGAGTAATTTACATTTTTTTCTTTATAAAGCTATGCTAATTACGATGTACTATTTTGCTTGTCAAAGGATTTTCAGTTTTACATATTTAGAATTTGTTCTAGTAATCTTTAGAGCGGTGAATCTCTAAGTGTTTGAAATGCAAATTCTCAGGTCCCTCCAGAGACCTACTGAACCCTGGAGATGCCACCCAACAGCAAGCTTTCCTGGTGTTTCTGATGCACAGGAAAATTTGAGAACCACTGCTTTGAATAGCAAAGTTAAGCTGAATTGGTTCATTCTTTAATTGGTTCATTCTTTTTAACATTGATGGTCCTTTTTTGTCAGGACATTTCTCCAATCTTTTGCCAATCATTAAAAGTGATACTTTGTGCCAGGAGTATCAATTATGGTAACGTCAATCCTGATTGTTTTGACAGGCAATGTGGAGATAAATGCTGTGGCCAAGTTTGGTTCAATGGGGAAGAGTGCTATAATTGAAAGTAAGCCCTGCCACAGATGCAGGAGGGACATTTTTGCTGAATGTCAAATTCTGACACATGTGCCACTATTGTCACCGCCAATTTAGGACTCACATTCTCTGTAACAGAAGTTGTGGGAGCCTTGGACAACTGAACACCTATCTTTCTCTCAAAAAATGCTAATCCAGTTCCTTTTCTGTTGTACCTGGCTTCCCATCTTCCTCAGCTTTTTTGTTTGCTTGTTTGTTTAAACTCTAGTTTTTAAATCACATGTGACTTTGTAGAATACCTTTCCTCTTTTAGTGGCATTCCTTATTCGATGTCCCTCTCCCAATATGAAGACACAATTTTCTTCTTTCCTCTCCTTTTTCTGATCTATTTACACATTAATTGCATTTTTAGTAGGCCAGGTATTAGGGATACAAAGATTGATAGGATATAATGTGTCCCCAAAGATCCTGTACAGGATCTTTAACATGTAATCCTGCTTTCTTATATTTGGATTTCTTGATTTTTTTTCCCTACAAACTTCTGTTATTTTTTTCTCATGTTCCTTGTGAATTTTTGATTCTTCTTTTCATTGGGGCATTCTATGTTGCGTTCCAAAATAATTTCACTGATGTTCATATCATTTGATTATGTTGATGTAATTTATCATTTAAGTCTCAGCTAAGACAACTAAGATCCTAAAAGAAAGAAAGAAAAAAGATGGACTTTTTAGGAAAATAATTGCCATATAATCTATGTGCAAAAGTGCACTTACAGAAAATTCTCTCAAGTTCTCACTTAGAATATTTGGCTCTTATTTCAGCTATACCATAATTTCTGTAGTTATCCACTGATCCAACCCCCAGCAGGTTAGAAACAATGAATCACGAGACAGGAGAAGGAAACACTGTTGACCTAGGCACAGTGAGAGCAGCAGTCACCATTAGTTGGTAGAATAAATACAAGAGAGACAAGAAAATTGAAAAAATGGAAGAACTGAAAATGCACGGCAGTCTGAGGCAATTAGTTAAATTGAATAACCCTATATGTTCCACTGAGAATATGATAAACATACCCCACAGGTCTCTACCACCTGAGAATTTCTAACCTGGTATTCCAAAGGGAACTGAATAGAGGCGACTCTCATTTACTGAGCACCTACTATATAACTTGAAAGCTCTTTAGAATATCACTAGACATATATAGAGATATTCATAGCTTTTTCTCAACTACTAAGAAAAACTAAATTATGCTCTATACTCTGTTTCAGAAAACAGCAGGGATATACAATCCATTTTTAGAATCTTAGAAACTCTTACATATGAATAGGTTAGGTTCCCAAAGCTCCATTGTTCATAAGTCCCAATATTCACAAATCCAGGGTAAACTGTCCTGGGTCACAAATGTATTTCCACCAAACAGAAAAGTGAGCTTTTTTTTTTTCTTTTTTTTCTGGCAGCGCCACACAGCTTGCAGGATCTT
Source organism: Hippopotamus amphibius kiboko (assembly GCF_030028045.1). Classification (NCBI taxonomy): domain Eukaryota; kingdom Metazoa; phylum Chordata; class Mammalia; order Artiodactyla; family Hippopotamidae; genus Hippopotamus; species Hippopotamus amphibius. The sequence goes on from NC_080198.1 coordinate 85,136,696, forward strand.
AGTTCCCCGACCAGGGACTGAACCCAGGCCCCCAGCAGTAGAAACTTGGACTGCCAGGGAATTCCCAGAAGTGAGCTTCTTTGAAGCTTTAGAACCAAGCTTACTCCTCTCTCTCTCTCTTTTCTTGCTGATATAAGATGTAAAGTGGTGCCTCTCAAACTTTAATGTGCCTATGAATCATTGAGGATCTTGTTAAAATGCAAGTTTGGATTTGGTCGGTTTAGGAAGTCCTAAGATTCTGAGTTTCTGTCCACCTCCCAGGTGATGCTGATGCTTCTGGTCCACGGACCACACTTTGAGCAGGAAGGCTCCAAAGGGCATCTTTTCATTTACATTTGAAGGCCCATTGAGGAAAGGAATGCCCCTCCTTGCAATCCAAAGGGAACCTCTTAGCAGCTGTTGTGTATTCCCACCATTTCAGTTGATGAGGTAGTGATTGAGATGGGTCTGGAATTTCCTTGGCTTTCTACACCAGCAGTACTTCTTAGGCCTTTAAGATACGGAAACACCTCCCAATGGGTTAATAGGGATGTTCACACTGATCATCTTGCCATCCATTCAACATTGTTTCCATTTTGCCAGTTATGTTTCCTCTTGCTGGTTATTGTTTGTTGTAGAAAAATGTTGTATTAATGTATTAGCTCAGGCTGCCATAACAAAATACCGTAGCCTGGGTGGCTTAAACAACAGAAATTTATTTTCTCACAGTTCTAGAGGCTGGAAGTCTGAGGTCAGGGTGCCAGCATGGTCACGTCCTGGTGAGCGCTCTCTTCCTGGCTTGCAGACTCCACCTTCTCATTGTGTTCTCACACAGCAAGGGGAGAGAGATCTCTCTGGTGTCTCTTCTTATAAGGGCACCAGTTCTAACAGATCAGTTCCACCCTTCTGACCTCATTTAACCTTAATCACCTCCTCAAGGGCCCTGTTTCCATTAGGGCTTCAACATGTGAATGTAGAAGCAACACAGTTTAGAACCAGAGGGGGCCTTTAGGTGATCCCAATGCTAGTCTCCTTTGGCTGCAACACACTTGTTTACTTATCCAGCAAAAAATACTCTTATTTTCCAGCTCTGCTATCACAGGAAGGGGTTGGGAAGCTCTACCCTAGAGGAAAATTACTTTGTACAATCTTCAGTGCCATCTGCTGGAAGGAGGTAAAGTTGATGCACTGTTGCTCCAAAAGGCTGATTTTTTTTTAAATGAAGCTATATAAGTTAAAATAGCATAAAGGAGTGTTTCTGTATTACAGAAGATTTTTTTTTTTTACTGCTTGAAAGGATAAACTTCAATTACCTGAAAAAAAAAAAAACAGTTGTGTGAAACAATTCCCTATTCAAAATATGCCAGACTGAAAAAAAGTCGAAGATACCAATTCATTTAGAGAGACATACCTTTAAAAAAACACTATGATGTCAAGATGTCTAAAAAGCTTGCCATATAAAAAATGTGGAATTTGGGGGCTTGGACTAGAGAAGACAAGACTAGGCAAAATGATAAACTTCCTAAAATATTTGAAAGCTTTCTTCTGAAGGATGGTAAGTCTGTTGCTTTATGAGTTGAATTTTGATACGTGAAATACTTTCAAGCACAGATCCTGGGAATCCTGGAGAAGGTATCCCCATATCAGGAGGGAAGCTTAGCTTTCTCCCAATTCCAAACTCCATAGCCTGTCATTCTGTTTGTCATTTGGCTTTCATTTAGTTTGATATTTTCAGTAATTAAAAAGCATTATTAATATCCTTAAAGTCTTCAAAGGCGTATTCAACTCTAATTCCAGTAAAATTTAAATCTCTGTCATGGGCTAAATTGCATCCCTTCATAATTCATATGTTGAAGTCCTAACCGCTGATAATGCAGAACATGACTGTATTTGGAGGTAGGACCTTTAAGGAGGTAATTAAGGTAAAATGAGATCATATGAATGGGTCCTGATCCAGTATGGCTGGGGTCCTTATAAGAAGAGGAAAGACCATGTGAGGACACACAAGAGAGAAGGCACCACCTGCAAGCCAAGAAGAGAGGCCTCAGAAGAAACCCACCCTGCTGAAACCTTGATCTTGGACATCTAGTCTCCAGGACTATGAGAAAATAAATTTTTATTGTTTTAAGTTACCCAGTCTATGGTATTTTGTCATGACAGCCCTAGTAAACTAAACAATGTCCTTCCTGTGGGGTCCTTCTTTTCCTCTATATTATATTCAAGTATTGAAGTAGAGTTTCTTTACTTTCTTGGTTCACAATCTCTTTCAAAAAGGTTTTATCCCCCTTATAATAGCTTCCTTCTTCACTAATGAAAAGTAGAAATCAAGTAGATTCCAATGCACAGTTGCTATATAATAGTAGTCCTTATCACGCTCCAAACATATCATATTATAGTGCTTAAGCTACAGGAAACTTGGTACAATAGAGAGTTATTTTAAACAAAAATTTCTCCCATGAGATTTTCTCCTTTTAAGTATAACAAAGTAGGGAATGTAGGCAAACATTCAGGAAAAGAGAAATACACATTCTAGGGGACGCCACATGCTTCTTACCAAGAAGAGAAGAATAACCAGGAGGCCTCCAGCTGTCCTCTAGGTATGGCTGGTGCACAGGGACACCGGAGCCCATGGCTTCTCACTTTTGCATCATGTGGGAAGAAGGTAGTGAACAAAGTAGAAGCAAAACTCTGAGACACTGGGGGGTTGAAAGAACAGGAGGAGATTTTAGCTGTCATGAGGAAGGAACTTTGGAGAGAGGAAAGGTATACAGAGGTATTGTAGGACGGTTTCCTTTCTGCTTTTTCATTTGCAAGGCCTCTGTATTACATCTCTAAGGAAACTTGTAATAACAAAGATCTTTATTATTTATCGAAATTAGTCCCATTATCTTTGAATGAGATTCCCCACAGACACTGGATCACGTGGTACCCAGTTGCAGACTGAACAAACTTAATCCAAAAAGGATCTCTTGGCCCAGCTGTTCTTATTTCCTGAATCTGGGAGATTTATGATATACGAGTAAAATGGGGATTTCCTGTCTTTTCCAAGACAAAAAAAGTTCTTTGTTTTCATTGAAACTGTGGTGGAGCTGTAAATTGCACAGCTGAAGCATATAATCCGTGTACTTTCTCCATAACTAAGAGCTGGGGAAGTCAGTAGCTCTGATGTCTATTACCTTCTCCCCCCTCAACTGAAGTGTGGAAGATATGTGCTTTGAGACACACTCTGAGCTGAGGTAACACGTCTTCTGTGTGCATGTGTGTGTGATACGTTGCTGCATTCAGCCTACCAGGCTAAAGAAACCAAAAATTGTCATGGCTTGCAAATACATGAATTCTTGAGTTCTTTGTAGACATAAAATATGTAAATTTTGATAGTTAATCTGCACACATAGACCCCAGGCCAGTCATAATTCTGTTACAAGATCATGAGGCAAAAATAAGACCAGGATACAAATCACTATGATTAGTAAGTCACATGTTCACTATCAAAATAAGGTAGAAGGTGGAGGCAAAAATAATCATTGTTGCTATTTTTTGAGCACCTACCAAGAGCCAGGCATTGTTTTATGTTCATTAAAATATTATTTCCACAAAATAGTAGACATCTAAAAAGGAAGTCTAAGGATGAGAAATATGAAACTCAAAATAAGAAACTCCCCCCAAGCTCGCAATTATGCCAGTAATTCAGTGAGTGGGAGAGAAATGAGGGAAGTCATAGAGGAAGAAGGGATTGTTGCCTGAAAGACTCCAGGAAACCAAGTGCAAAAGTAGCTGACCCAGTTTCCAGCAGCTGAAGATGTCTGTTAAGAGGATTTTCTGGTGTGTGCCTTAGTTAGGTGAGAAAAAGCATAAGAGATTTCAAGCATATAGAGGAGCGCCACTTGCTACGCCTCCTCCAGCCAAGCACTTCAATGAGATTACTGAGATTACTGAGAACTTTAAAAATGTATCTTAGCAAACTTTACCCAGGCAGTGATGTTCAGTACCATCTTGTTTCATTGAAAAAAATCACCAGACAATGTAATCTAGTTAGATTACTAAAAATGCTGTCATTTAGTATCTTTCCAAAGTGTTGTTTTTCATTGGGCTTTCAAAAAAGCCCAATATTTAAGGCTCTAAAACGCAACAACCCTCCTCCATTTAACAATTAGGTTTACAAAGATCAGAAAGCAACATCCCTCCAGCCGGTCTTGATTAATTTTCTTCTTTGTGCTATGAACTGTTGGTGGGCTTCCATCGCCATCTGCTGGACAACTTGTAGATGTGCTCTGATTTGAAAAGACTGGGGTGGGTGGTACTGGAGAGGAATGTGATGAACAAGAAGAGTTTTGTATTTCTGTGCAGTTGATCTGAAAAGAATGCGTGGAAATATAAAAACTAAATGGATAAAAAATGGCTTATTCCTTAGTATAAAGGGGAGCAATTTTTAGCTGTTGGATTACAAACTAGGATGATATGGAACCAAAGTAATTAAAATGTTTTTTAATTCTGCTGGAATCCTTCAACTCCACACTCCATAGTCTAAAATGCTTCATAAACAATTCCAGCACCATGAACCAACTTAAATAAAGATGTTTATCCAGCAATCTCATTTGAGAGGATTGGAAGTTCTGTATCTATATCCATTTCTGTTTCTACAACCTCTCTTCTTTTACACCTAAAATTTCTGATGATTGTTTTATTTCTTTTAATTGAAAAATTCAGATAATCCTTACATGTGTAATGCATCTGTGAAGGGCTGGGGCAGAGATGTGGTTGGGGAATGTGTGTCACAGAGGAAAAGCAATGGGTCGTGCTGGTGCCTGAGCAGCTCCAGCTCTGCCTTTAAACACATGGTCAGATTTCACTTGGTGGTATGTTGGCCAAGGGGCCCTTTCTGGTCAATGAGTTATGAGTTAAGATTTTAAAAAGGAAAGCAGTTAGCTGTTGACATTAGGCAGCAGAGTCGATGATCAAATCCATAAAATTCGATGGGGTTTTTTTTTTTTTGGTTAATTTCCTTTGTCATTTTTCCAGTAATAAAACAAAGGACACATGAAATATACTGCTTGCTCAATGTCATCCTCTCCTATAATAAATATAGGACAAGTGGTATGAGATGTGATAAACTATAATGAAAATAACTCTTTTCATACTTATGAGAACATGTTTAGCTACATAAATAAATGCTGCCTTTCAAAGTGGTCCGTGTGGGTAATGATATGCTGCTAGATGCAAAACACACTGGAAATTCCAAGCCTCCGTTTGTCCCCAGCCCCAGTGCCTTCACCCGTGGGCCAGCCTTCACAATTGGTCAGACACAACTGAGCAAGATGGGAGCTGCTGAAGGAGCTGCTGAAGGGACCTCCGCCCCATAAATGGCCGTGTCTGATGTGATTAGGCCCTACGTGTCCACTAAGTCACATCAAACCTGCCCCTACCCTACCTACATTGGACTGCTAACTATTAACTCTAGAGCCAACCCTATAGTTGAATAGGCTCCTCCATCCCCCCAAGACACGGTTTCCTCCTCGTAAACTCTGACCTGGGTGGCACATATGGTGGATAATGTAGTAATTTCCTTCTGTCTGTTTTTTTAGTTTCCTTTCCTTCCTAACCTCTATCTGCTACTCATCCGTCCCCATAGTTACAGGGATAACTCTTAGCCATGCTTTTGCTACAAGACCCTACAGTTGAGTGGACCAGGAGCAGGCATTTGACACAAACTGGGTAAATCAGAGTCCCTTAACTCTCAGTGTGGGGCTGAATAAAATGATCCAGTTTTGCAACCGCTTTTGAGCGGAGGAGCTGTAATTCTGGGGCTATAGGAGGCTATTGCCACCTTAGCTCCCCCACCAGGGATCAGACCCGCGCCCGCGGCAGTCCCCGCTGGACCGCTGGGGAATTTCCGAGAATGCTTTTCAACAGCATTTCCCTCCCTTGCCTTGTGATTCCATCACTGTTATCAGGGGAGAAAAGGACGGAGGGAATGAAAGGCCACTGTGAGCAGGGGGATGGAAGCAGAGGATGTGCAGAGGGTGGGGACGGAGAAGCCTCCTGCCCGCAACGAAGGGCTGGATTCTGGCTCATTTCACAGTTTCCACAGCAGTCCTGCTCCTTATAGGAAGAAACTCCCCTCCTTTCCATTTAAGCTAATTTGTTTCTTGTAGTCAAATGAGTTTAAACCAATACTACCCCCTTACGCCCTCCCAGGTTCTAGCATGCCTGCTGATAAAGTTATAAAAAGAAATGTCTTCAGACCCAGGTCAAAAGCCAGTCCCCAAACAGTTTTACTACATTTTCATCATCTTTTATGAGTTTGGTGACATTTCATACAGCAAATATTTAGAAAATGCTTACTCTGTGCAAGGCAGACTAGCAGGAGCTAATAGTTTCTTGGGGAGAGGAAATTACATAGAAAAATAATAATAGGTAATCAGTTCCATGACACAAGTATAAGTACAGTGATTTGGGACAGAGAAAAGCGCAACTTATTCACATTAAAAAAAAAAACCTTATCGCATGCTGAAATGCTAACAATACGCTGAGAAGTGTGTTATGATCTAGAGATACAGTGCAGAGTAAAACGTACTCTCATAGGTTAAGGAGCTTAAGTTTTATCACAAGGATGAGTGCAAATGCATTTAGCAGCCAAAGGGAGACCTAACCACGTGTTTGTGGGGTGAATTTGAGAAGGCACCCAGAAGAGGAGATATCTAAATCAATGTTGAAAGGTATAACGGTTAAGTAGGATTAGCTGGATGAAGATGGGTTAGACGAAAAAAAAAATCTCATAGAGGAAACTTGCGAATACAAAACACTGGTATTGAGACAGTTCTTTTAGCAGCATTAGACATTAAGTCTCAGACTCTGTTACTTTCCACTTTACTGTTTTTCCTCTTACCTGTCTGACGCTTTCTTTTTTTTTTTTTTTATTGTGCTTTTTATTTTGAGTTATAGTTGATGTACCGTATCATATAAGTTACCGGAGTACAACCTAGTGATTCACAGTTTTTAAAAGTTATACTCCATTTATAGTTATTTTAAAATATTGGCTATATTCCCTGTGTTGTACAATATATATATTATTGTACAATAATTGTATATTATTATTGTACAATATGTATATCCTTGTAGCTTATGTATTTTATACATAATAGTTTGTACCTCTTAATCCCATTCCCCTCTCTTGTCCCACCCTCTTCCCTCCCCAATGGTAGCCACTTTGTTTTGTATCTGTGAGTGCATTTCCTTTTTGTTCTATTCACTAGTTTGTTCTATTTTTTTAGGTTCCACGTATAAGCGATATCATAGAGTATTTGTCTTTCTCTGACTTATTTTGCTTAGCATAATACCCTCCATAAGACATTTTCCTCTTAACTGTCTGGCTCTTTCTCACCCTTCCTGGTCCTGAGTTCCCTTCCCTTCTCTTTCCTCACTGCCTTGCTAGGAGTGTTGTAACTAACGAGTCCATATCTTGAGACCTGAGCTGTGGTCTGGGAGTCCTGTGGGCCAGCTGAGGTCTGTGCCCTCCATCAGGTTCTCTGTCACCGGGTAGCGGGGCTGCTGTGGCTCGTGACTTCCAGCAGTTCCATTGCCACCAGCAGGTTGAAGGTTCCCGTGGCAGCCACACGTCTCACCCTTGGTGTGGGAGGCCTCTGAGTTTTGAGATTTCCTTCTTTGTTCACTTTGCATGGACTTTAAAGGTTGGTAGCTGCTCTCTGCAGTTGCCATTTCTGTACCTCCTAGAATCCTCTTTTACCTCCTTTAGTAGCTCACTACATTTTACCACTTAACAATCGTTTATATTAAACTTCTCCATGTAAGTAACGGATGTGGTTTTTGTCTCCTGATGGGACCCTGGATGACAGAATGAGGCAGAGGCCGTAGCTGGGAATGATTGCAAATAGCACTAACCGCAACATAAAAGAATTTCGTGATTTGACTTCCTGGAAGTTAGAGACTTCTGTTTTTGATCGTCATCGTTAAAAAAGTGAAAAGTAGCGAATATTTGTAATATGCGTATCTGAGAAGGGATGTAAACAGAATATATAAAGTATCTCAGAAATAAGAAGATTGTATTAGTTTGCTGGAACTGCCATTACAACATAGCACAGTCTCGGCGGCTCAAACAATAGAAATTTATTTTCCCACAGTTCTAGAGACGAGAAATCCAAGATCAAGATGTTTTTGTAGGTTTGGTGTCTTCCGAGGCCTCTCTCCTCGGCCTGCGGACAGCCGCCTTCTCTCTGTCCTCACAGGGTCTTTTCCCTGTGAGTGCATAAGTCTCTGTCCTCGTCTTAGAAAGACCGTTGAGATGCTCGCAGATCCTATGGTCAGAGCTTTCTCTATTGCAGTAGTCCCTTTTCTCCAGTTGCAATAGTCCTTTTCAATAAGATCTCTTCTTACCTATGTCCAGATTTGTTTGTTTGACATTTCCTTCCTGCCTACCATGTGTTCAGCAGTGGGCCAATCGAGTGGAAATTAAGCAAGTAAGTAGCCAATTACATGCTAGTAAGGAATGTATTATGCAGGGCTTGCTACATAATTTTAGGGACCCAGTGCAAAATGAAAATGCAGGATGTGTTGTTCAAAAGAGTAGGGGAGGGACTTCCCTGGTGGCGCAGTTGTTAAGACTCCATGCTCCCAATGTAGGGGGCCCAGGTTCAATCCCTGGTCAGGGAACTAGATCCCACATGCATGCCACAACTAAAAGTTCGCATGCCACAACTAAAAGTTCACATGTCACAACTTAAAGTTCACATGCCACAACTAAGGAGCCCGAATGCTGCAACTAAGGAGCTTGCCTGCTGCAACTAAGATCCAGTGCAACCAAGTGAATAAGTAAAATAAAATAAATATTAAAAAAAAAGAATAGGGGAAAAATGCTATTAAATGTACGAAAATGTGTTTTTGCTTTTCTTCCATGGTCTCTTTCAACTTGTTCTTGTGTCTTTTACTTTTTATTTAATGTCATCCTAAATAAAGAAAAAATTGAATATTTAGTTATGAGCGTGAATTTTACCTTTCCTCTCTATATTGTGCAATACCAGTTTAAATGAAAATATAAGAGCATTAAACTTGTGGAATCACCAAAATGACACAATTCATGCTTCTTAGCTGGTGCGTGCACATGCATTTTGTTCTTAATAGAAGAGTGGAAAAGCTCCACAAAACTCTCTCATTTCTCACTCTTTTTTTCATTTATTTATATATGCACGTCCAACCAATATGCTCTACAATACTGTAGCTTCCTGATAAGGATGGGCCAAAGGAAAGGGAACTATGGATTCCCCTATATTTCCCTCTCCTACATCATCCTTTTCAGTGGAAATGGTTGGCTATTACCAGGAAATTACGTAAATAAGAAAAGATATAGTAGAGTTCTTTGTTTTGTTTGTTTTTTGTTTTGTTTTGTTTTGGGTTTTTTTTTTTTGGCTGTGTTGGGTCTTCATTGCTGCACGTGGGCTTTCTCTAGCTGCAGCAAGCAGGGCTGCTCTTCACTGCAGTGCGTGGGCTTCTTATTGCTGTGGCTTCTCTTGTTATGGAGCATGGGCTCTAGGGTGTGCGGGCTTCAGAAGTTGTGACCTGTGGGCTCAGTAGTTGTGGCGCACGGGCTTAGTTTCTCCGAGGCATGTGGGATCTTCCCGGACCAGGGATCGAAACTGTGTCCCCTGAATTGGCAGGAGGATTCTTTTTTTTTTTTTCCTTTTTGCTATTTTATTTTATTTTTTTAAGCTTTATTGGAATACAATTGCTTTACACTGTTGTGCCAGTTTTTGCTGTACACCAAAGTGAATCAGCTGTATTTATACATACATCCCCATATCCCCTCCCTCCCGTGACTCCCTCCCACCCTCCCTGTCCCAGCCCTCTATGTTATCACCCATCATCAAGTTGATCTCCCTGTGTTATGCAGCAACTTACCACTAGCTATCTATTTTACATTTGGTAGTGTATATATGTCAATGCTACTCTCTCACTTTCTTCCAGCTTCCCCTTCGCCCACCCTCCCCACCCCCTGCCCTGTGTCCTCACGTCTGTTCTCTACATCTTTGGCAGGTGGATTCTTAACCACTGTACCACCAGGGAAGTCCCAGTAGGGTTCTTCGATTGTTCATGTTTTTTTTAGAATACCATTGCCTTCTTTCTGCATTCTGCACTCAAAGCAAGTTCTTATTTGAATGAAGTGTAACTTCTTGGGACTGTTGGCACCTCACCCCACCCAATCACAGACCAATCATAGAACTAACATGCTTACCTCCAACCGGCTTTGAGTCTCACGAAACTCCCCCTCCTCCATCATCACCAGCACCTTCTTCTATCATTTGGACTGTGGACTACTGGAAAGATCTACTGACTAGTCTGTCTGCATCCATTCTTGTTCCTATAATCAACTGCAGACACTGCAACCAGAGTGATCTCAACACCCAATTTGATGTTATCCCCATCCCCTAAAAACCCTTCAGTGCTTTGAGAATAAAAACAAACATGACCTATATAGACTTCTGCAAATTTTGCTCTTACAGTTTCTCCAGTTTCAGTTTGCAGCCTGCTCCGCGAGTGCCTTCCGTTCCTGAACATGGGCCTCATAGCTCTTTGATCAATTTCTTCTGACCTTTTTCCAGAGAACTCTTCTCTACCTCCATCCCAGCCTCATCAAATTAAACTCCACTCATCCTTCACGTTGAAGTTCAAATATCCCTTCCTCAAGGAAGCTATCTCTCACTTCTGCCAAATTCAGATCTTCTAATCATTCTCTCATAGGATCATATACCTCTCCTTTGCTGCACTCATAACAGTTGCAATTTTATATTTATTTTGGTGGTTATATTTATTTTGTTCTCTATCTTTTCTAGCATATAAATAAAGGAAAGAGGAGAAATCCCTTCCCACGTGTCTTTGTTTTTTTTTTCATAACACTTCCTGCAGGTGGTGATTGATTGTTAAGCAGAATAATGAGATTATCAGAATAATGTGTCTTCCACACAGACCACTTCTGGTTTGTTTCCTATTATTACCGGCCCCCCCCCCCCCCACCCCACACACACATTGAAGCTTTCCTTATATATATTGAGGAGCTTAACAACTAATCATTGAATGATTGATAGCAAAGTTGACCCGACTTTAGCTTTTAAATTCCAAAGAGTTGCTGATTTCAAGGAGTGCCAAAGAAGCTTTGCAAATACACGTATTGTCTTGCTGTCCGAACGCTCCCTCCTTTTTCCTTTGTCTCGCGATTTTACCTTAGTCTCTGTCAAAGTCTCATTAGCAGAATGGGTTTGATCCTCTGGTCCTTCGAGTGGAGGCAGTGGAAGGATTCTCAGTATCTTGCTTTCAAGCGCTTCTCAGCTTCTCTCTCTTCAGGTCCACTCACCTAAGAGCCTCTTCTTGTTCTGTCACTGATATGTTCCTTGCTGATATCCCCTCCTCCTTTTCCTTTCTGACCAGTCTCAGTAGTGTTTCCAACACCTGTGATGGTTTAGAGGGGACTCTCGTCTGAAAATAGAAGTTCTTTCCAGGTCATGATAAAAATTTCTAGTAAAAGCAAATGAATGACTATATAGCAAGAAACAACAGTTCACAAGGAAGTTGCCCTGGCAGTGGGCTGTTGTAGTGAAAAGAGGCCAATGCCTGTCACTTCGTCCCCGTGGCCTGATCACCCCTGCCCAGTCAGGACTCTCCGTCGCGTGGTGGGGTTGGCCGTTCCATCCACCACAGACTGTGTGGCTTGCAGAGTGTACATTGGCACTTGTTATACAGCAAGTGCGGACAGCTGGGTCTCTTGCTGTTCACCCAGTGCCAAGATATTATTCCTCGTAAGAGCTTTTAACTGCTTTTGCTGTTAGTAACATCAGGGACTGGGAAATCAAACATTTTATTTAGTGGTTTGGTAACTTAATGCTATTTTCCAGATGTTTTCTAGAGCTTTTCCTCAGATGTTGATTTGTGGTGGTGTTGATATTTTCTTTCTATAGCCTTTTTTAATTTTTGAGCAGTGATATTTAATTTCGTTAGGGGAAATGTCTTTTCCAAACTGTTTCCGATGACACACAGTTATTTTGTGCCTCGTGTTAATCTCACAAACTACAGGACTTGGCCCGATTACAGGCAGGACTAGACAATAGAAGCTTTAGAGGAGCCGCTGCACCAGACCTTCACTTCTATCGAGGCTACCAGATACATAATAGATTATAGGCCCAGGGAATTTTAGGGCCAGGGAGATTATTTACTCTGATCTTCTCTTTATTCACAAAACATAGCTAGAACTCACAGATGCTAAATGATTTTACCCTGGGCCACAAAACTGGTTGTTAGTAAAATCAGAACTAGAACCCAGGTCTCCTAGGTACAGAGGAGAAGAAACGTTTCTTCTATGCTTTTCACCTGGAGACATATGTGTACATTTGCTTGTCCCTCTCAGCAGCCCAAGGATGCATTCATTGGCAAAGAAGTCTCTTGACAGCATTTTGAAAAAACAGGTCAAACGCTTGGTGCCAGTCTACAAGGAACCATCGCTCTTCCCCAGTGAGCACCCTGAGTGTCCCCACCGTCAGCCCGCTCTTACAGGCTGGCACCGAGGTATCACACAGATGAAACGACTCCCGTGCAAAGCTGTTTTGCCAAGAATGGTTCCTGTTTCTCTGCTCTCCAATTCCCCCTTTCTCCTCACAGGCTCTCCCCTACCACACAAACCCGCCAAGGGCCTCTGAAAGCTTTACGATCCTCTGTTTCTCCCGGCATCGTGAGAGAGAGAGAGAGAGGGAATTACGTTCAGGATGCCGTGAGGCAGACAAGTTTTGAGAGTTTGAGAGCAGTTTATAAATAATGCAGGGTAGATGTCGTCGACAATGGGAGGTGTACACGCGAAACACCATCATCGAAAAATGTCTCCTTTGAAAATGAAGGATGATAGCATGCAGTCCAAACCCCCGAAAGCTTAACAGAAATTCTCATAAAACTGTAGGTAGGCTTACATTCTATGACAGAAGTTTTAAACTCTGGATCTGGGCCGAAAACATCACCTGCTTTAGGTCTTCAAATAGACACTTAAGAGCTACAGAAAAATACAGTTGACCAGCAAAACACTTTAAGATTTGGTTGTAATCTATAGACTGTCAACTTGGGGGTAACTGGTAAAGTAATTTGCGGTCTTTTTTGGTCTGTTTTCATTTGTGATATTTCTCTGCAGCTAGCTTTACAGGAGACATTGAAACACAGCTGCTGCACTGTAAACCCACAAAGTGAAATAAGCAGTGTCCAGTGAATACCAAGGCCCCAGAATCGCTCCTCTTACGAGACTGCTTGCTTCCTTTACTGGCCTCCTTCCTTGTGCGCTGCACAATGATTCATAGATCGAGGGCGGTGGGACTTGCGATTCAAAGGTGCAAAACAAAGGAGGCCATAACTTGCTGTTGGGAACTGCACCAGATGAGTCAACAATAGCAAAGAAGGCCTGGAATATGAGCTTCAAACTCTAAGTCAAAACTCACCCCGAAGAAAACAGACCTGATGAATCTTACTGGGTTCTGTGAGCTCTTTTACTGTTTGCCATCCTTTCAGCATGTGTGTATTTAGATGTGTTAATGCCATTGTCCTGTAACGGCCACCAATCGGGCACCAATCCAGAACACATTTAGGGTCTACAGTAGACTATGGCTGTCCAGTCTGGCATCACCTTTAAAGGGCTCCTCTCGCCCGGCGGCCAGGCCAGAGTCCTGTGCTCTTATGTACAAGGACCTCTTCTGTGCAAGGACGTCCTTTCCACATGTCTGACTCACAAGCTCCACCCCCTCCACAGGGTTTTTTTTTTTTAATCTTTAGTCTACTCTTTTTTTTTTTTAATTTATTTATTGGCTGCGTTGGGTCTTGGTTGCTACCGACGGGCTTCCTCTAGCGGTGGCGAGTGGGGGCTACTCTTTGTTGTGGTGCGAGGGCTTCTCATTGCGGTGGTTTCTCTTGTTGTGGCGCATGGGCTCTAGACCGCAAGCTCCGTAGTTGTGGCGCACTGGCTTAGTTGCTCTGCCGCATGTGGGATCTTTCTGGGCCAGGGATCGAACCCGTGTCCCCTGCCTCAGCAGGCAGATTCTTAACCACTGTGCCACCAGGAAAACCCCTCTTGGCTTTCAATGTTGATGCCTCCCTGGGGTTTGAGTCCTCACCCTACTCTTTCAGCTCAGTGCTTAATACAGCCTTTCTTGGGGTTTGAGTTTGTTTTCCTTCCCAGCCACATTTTCTTCTTTCTCCTTTGTCTTGAAGCATTCACAGGCCATCTCAGGGTAAGAATGTCCTTCCCTGCTTGGCTTCATCCTCAAAATTTACCAAACCATATCCTGCCCTGGGAGTCAGACTCATTCCACTGAGGTCTGGGTGTTTAAGAAGTAGTGGTAGTGATGAGTGTATTTTCAAAGAAGTTTTCTATTCAAGATAGTCGAAGTAAAGAGAATTTGGCTGTGGAAGTGGAGAGTGAGCAGGTGACTAAACCTCGCCTGTTTATATTATTTAGCTATTCAAAAAAAATCTATTCCTCAAGTGTTTCAAATGAATTTAATTTGATGATATTAATATGCATTTATATTAAAATATTCTGTATTCATTGGGTATGTATAGTTCGTTTACCTATTAAACTCAACTTCTTAACAGCAGAGACGGAATTTTCATCTCTCTTTTTTCCCTTCCTGAATCGCCACTCATTTTTTTTTTTTCCTGCGTTCTGAGGCATGTGGGACCTTAGTTCCTCCACCAGGGTTCGAACCCATGTCCCCTGCAGTGGAAGCACGGAGTCTTAACCACTGGACCACCAGGGAAGTCCCCCACTTAATTTTTTAAGTGAATGAACTGACAGATCCACCAAACCAAGGCCTGTGTGTCAGGAAGTGTGAGCTGTGGATCTGTGTACAGATGTCGCTACCCGTTTAGAGGACAGTTCCCGTGGATTTTGGACCTGGTAAATCACACTGCGTGGGAATCGTTCCCTCCACCGCCCCACTCAGCCCCCAAACGTTGACATGTTTATTCAGATGAAATTCCATTAAAACAAAGATCAAATAATGACTTTATCAAGAGGACCAAAACCGGGACCTTTATTTTTATTTTTTGGAAATTTATTTTATTGGGACTTCCCTGGTGGTCCAGTGGTTAAGAATCCGCCTTCCAATACAGGGGACACGGGTTCAATCCCTGGCCAGGGAACTAAGATCCTATATGCCGTGGGGCAACTAAGTCTGTGCGCCGCAGCTATGGAGCCCGCGAGCCACAGCTAAGACCCGACGCAGCTGTACATAAATAAATATTTAAAATAATTTATTTTATTGAAGTATATTTGATTTACAGTATTGTGTTAATTTCCGATGCAGAGCAAAGTGATTCAGTTATGCATATATATATATATATATATGCTTTTTCATATTTTCTTCCATTATGGTTTATCCCAGGATGTTGAATATAGTCCCCTGTGCTATACAGTAGGACCTTGTTGTTTATCCATCCTCTGTGTAATAGTTGGCATCTGCTAATCTCAAACTCCCAGTCCTTCCCTCTCCCAGCCCGGCCTCCCTGACAACCACAAGTCTGTTCTTTATGTGTGAAATTGGGAGTTTAGTCAGTCAAACAGTAAAACGATGCGCGTGTGTGTGTGTGTGTGTGTGTTGTGTGCTGGCATGAGGCTGGGAAAAAATTAGAGTGAGGATGTCATGAAAAGGCAATATGTATCCTGAGAGGCCTGTGGAACAGGGGGGGCTTGTGGTTGCCAGGCCATTTGCCTCCCCTCTTGCGAGGGTGGCTTTGTGATTCTGGAAGGCGTGTAGGTGGAGACAACAATACCCTTTACATCTGTGTCTGCCACGCTGCTCTGTTCCCTCTAATTCGGATCCTTACCATCTCAGATCTCGATTATTGCTAGCGGTCCCCTAAGGTATGTTTCTGCCTCTGTTCTCCTTCCTCTAGACCGTCCAATACACCTTTCTCAGGTTAATCTCCCCAGCACATCAGGCTGATTTCTCGCTACATGGGACTGCCTGTTCCCCCCACACCCCAATACCTCTAGGCTGCTCCACGGCTCCTTGCCCTTCACCACAATGTCCCGTACCCAAATCTTTCCCATCTTTCAACACCTTTAAAAGCTGCCTTGTCCCTGAAATCTTCCCTGAACCTCCCCTCCAGAAGTGTTAGCTGCCACCTCTGTTTTCCCACAGTGCGTTGTGTTTTTCTGTTTCACTTTCTACCTTTTGTCACTCTTATTTGTGTACCTGAACGGAGTGGCTACGTGCTCTGGGTCAGACAGCCTAGATTTTAATTCCCAGGTCTGGTCATTTATGTGATCTTTGTTATTGACTTTTTTTAGTCGTGGGTTTTTCATTGGTAAGTTGATAATAATAACTATTTCATAGGTTTGTTCATAAAGATTAAATGAGATAATAAATGTAATACACTTAACTCAGTGCTTGAAAGATAGTAAAAGATCAAAAAATTATGTTATTGTTATGTTATTGTGTTTGTTATTATTGTTTTATTTTTTATTTTTTTCACATCTTTATTGGAGTATAATTGCTTTACAGTGTTGTGTTACTTTCTGCTGTGCAACAAAGTGAATTAGCTATATTTATACATATATCCCAATATCCCCTCCCTCTGGAGCCTCCCTCCCACCCTCCCTATCCCACCCCTTCAGGTCATCACAATCATCAAATTGATCTCCCTGTGTTATGTAGCATCTTCCCACTAGCCATCCACCTTACATTTGGTAGCGTATAAATGTCAATGCTACTCTCTCACTTTGTCCCAGCTTCCCACCCTCCCCATGTCCTCAAGTCCGTTATTATTGTTGTTTTAATTTCCTTTCTAGACTCTAACTTCATGAGAGTTAAATCTCTCTATACAGCAGGCATCAGCAAACTTCTTCTGTAAGAGGTCAGAAAGTCAGTATTTTAGGCTTTGCAAGCAACATATATCTCTGTCACAAATTGTTAAATAATAGAAAAAATGTATATATTGGTGTCTGCTCTTAGTTCCTGGCATAATGCTGTAGTTTCCCATGTGACAAGAGCACCAGAAGCATCTTTTGTTCTGATATTTAGTCTTTGACCCCAGTTGCTGACATAGGGCTCCTGAAACCCTTATAATTTCCTGGTGATGGAAATGTCTTTTGTTCTAACGAGGTGATTCTAGGTGAGCTCCTGGATGGTTCTTGGATGGGGACTGGTCACCCAAAAGGCCAAGCCATGATAAGAAGCTTAGAATTTTCAGTCCCCCACCCCCTTCTGCAGAGAGAGGAGAGGGGCTGGAAATAGAGTTAATAATTGATCACGCCTAGGTGAGGAAACCTCCATACAATCCCAACGGTATGGGGTCAAGATTGCTTTTAGGCTGGTGAACACGTCCACATACTGGGACAGTGACACACCCCAACTGCAAGGAGACGGAAGCTCCTGAGCTCGGGACCCTCCCAGACCCACCCAGAGCACTTTACCTGGCTGCTTCTCTGTATCCATTATCATATCCTTTAATAAACTTGTCAGCTTAAGTGTTTCCCTGCGTTCCGGGATCGCTCTAGCAAAATAACTAAACCCGAGGAGGGGGTTGTGAGAACCTCTGATTTTAGCCAACTTGGGCAGAAGTTGTGGGTAACTTGGGGCCCTTTACGTGTGATTTGCATCTGAAGTGAGGGACAGACAGTCTCAGGGGACTGAGCCCTTACCTGCGGCATCGGATGCTGTCTCCAGGTAGGCAGTGTCAAGATGGAGTTAAATCGTAGGACACCCAGATGGTGTCAAAGAAGTGTTTGGTGGGGAAAATCCCCCACATCTGGTGTCAGAAGTGCTGTGAGTGTGGTAGTAGCATGAGAGTAAAGGAGACTCATAGCAGGAAAAAACTGAGTTCTTTCTAATATACACCTTCGTTTCTTTTTCAAATAACCTTTGGCAATGCAAAATTCATCCCTAGTTCACAGGCCGTGCAAAATCAGGTCCCAGGCTGGCAGGAGCTGGCTGACCCCATTTCACAGTACCCAGATCAGTGCTCTGTGGATATGGAAATTAACTGAGGAATGTCTGATTAGTTAAAGGAGTGATGACATGACTGAGCTCTCTAAGAGTGCCTCCTTTCTTTCTTTCTTTTTTAAAAAATATTTATATATTTATCTGTGCTGCATCTTAGTTGTGGTACACAGGCTCCTTAGATGTGGCATTCAAATTCTTAGTTGCGGCATGCATGTAGGACCTAGCTCCCTGACCAGGGATTGAACCTGGGTCCCTGCATTGGGAGAACAGAGTCTTATCTACTGTGCCACCAGGGAAGTCCCTCCTCTGTTCTTTTTTACCTTTTGCAAATGACTCCAGTTTGCTCCCTCCCACCCTGCACCAGAATCTAAGTCCCAAATTTTTCCAGTGTGTCTGATCCTAGGAACAAGCTGAATGAAGTCCCCAAAGCGTGAAGTCAGGGATGAGTTACTTCTGCACAACTAGGCATTTCTGAGTCTCTGATCCAATCCAGCAGGGGATCTGTGTACAGAGTTAGCGAGGTTCAATTATTCCAGGGAGGAAAGTGGTGAGAGTATTAGAACCATATTAAATACTGTGTTATACTGCATTTGGATGGCAGTTATTTATGTTTCTCCATGAATGTGTAAAATCCTCTCTCCCACGCTGATTTTAATTGAATTCAGACAAATCCAACTTTACTGTGGCAAGAGAAAATGAGAATGTTGGTATTAGCCTAGCTTTCCCCCCATGTTAACTGCATTTACATATCAACTCCCGGGATAGCATACATTATTTTCTCCATTGTGCCTTGATTTTATTACAACAGCATCAATTAGCTCTATTAAGCACCTTTCCAGAGATACACGGGAATGCGAGTGAGAATGAATGGCTTAATTCTGAGAATTTTTATTACCAACAATTCAGGCGTTGGCTCTGCTTCCCATATAAAGTAGTTTTAGAAAATAATTGATGTGACATACTAAACTTGAAGCACAGACTATGTGTGTATCCTCACACATTTTAAATACGTCTCTCTTATCTTTAAATACTCAATAATTGTGAGGCTGATTATCATGCTTTATGTTAGGTGAACTCTATACATTCACACGTTTGCTCATTAGAGCAGTGTTAAGAAATGGAATCATCAGTAATGCCCATATAAATTGCCTTCCTTGGCCAACTTCATACTTTGAAAGGTAGTGAAATGATTCTTATCGGAGAAGTACAAGGACGTCCAGTAGATGTTGCTGTTGTACACTGAATTAGCCAGGAGCGCTTAAAGACATACAAAGTAATAATAATTCCGCCCACAAATTTGTTACCTTAATTGTTTAAGCAACTAGTACTGGGAAGACAAATAAGAGAATAGATGGTACCTAACTTTTTTCTATGTCATTTTGAAGATGTTGTCATTTGCAATTTTGTTTCACATACGGAAAGAAAAATGTCTTCAGAGAAAAGCTAAAAAGTCAATCCTAATTTTTTTTTTTAATAAAATAAGCAAAAGGAATATATAAAAATAAATTTATAGGGAATGCGAAAAAAAAGAGAGAGAGAGAAATAAACTAAATACACAGACTCTAGATACTGTACTTTTTAAAAATAAATTTATTTACTTATTTACCCATTTTATTGGCTGTGTTGGGTCTTCTCTGCTGTGGGCGGGCTTGCTTTTTAGTTGTGGTGAGCAGGGGCCACTCTCTGTGGTGGTGTGCGGGCTCCTCACTGCCGTGGCCTCTCCCGTTGTGGAGCACGGGCTTCAGGCGCATGGGCTTCAGTAGTTGCAGCACATGGGCTCAGCAGTTGTGGCTCACGGGCCCAGTTGCTCCGCAGCATGTGGGATCCTCCAGGAGCAGGGATCGAACCCGTGTCCCTTGCGTTGGCAGGCAGACTCTCAACCATTGGGCCACCTAGAAAGCCCCATGTACTTTTAACAGTATTGAAATTTTTTTCATTAATATAACAATTATTAATCTGGAAATTTGGTAAAATTCTGCAGCAATCAAGCTAAGTCTTGAAAGAAAGAAAACCTCAATTTTGATTCTGGTTCAAAATTCAAGCCCTATTCATTTTATTTCTAGACTTACAGAGTAGCAACAGTTGCCAAAATATCAAGCACAAATTGTACATTTAATGAACTACACTTTCATTTACCTTTTAGGACTGAGCTGTTGGAAGTTCTATGGAGTGGCTGTTTATGACAATACCCCAGACTAGTTGAAAAAGGTTAGGATGCACTAAGGTTTTCCTTCTGTTGGTATAGTCACTACAGTTGTTGTAGAAAGGTACGGTGGAAACTACTTGAACTATTTTTCTTTTAACATTAGTTTCCATTTTATGCAACCTGTGGGGAGGGAGAGTTATCCCAGCTACAGACTGTGCACCTTTTTGCTCCTGAGCAGGGACGCCCACAGTGAGGGTATTACTGCTCTCTGGTACTTGCCTCTCATGGAACAAATTTGCAAGGTCTGGGGCCGTGATTCATAGTTCAGGAAAGACACACCTTCCAGAAGCAAAGATGAAGAAAGAAGGATATTATATGTTTAGTCTTTGCTATTTTTATCCTCCTGGTTTTCAGTTAAATTGTAACTTACAATCATTTGGTTATGGTGACCCATTAATTCACCAAACAGAAGCTCTATTGGAGTCAAAGACTCCTTTTTTCAAACTTAAAAGAAAATGAGTCTATATGTTCTTACTCTTTCCCTGTAGTGTGTTCTGTCATTTTACAGTTACTCAAAGTCTATCCAACAGGCTCGGACTGATCTTGAATAAAAATTTATAGAGTTTCACATAAATAGGTAAATAGTGGTTAGTGTTTTCATTAAAAATGAACACATAAAAAAAGAAACGACCAAATTTGTTTTGTCTTTTTCCTGGCCCTTGTTTATAATGTGCACTAAAAATTACTATTGTACTTAGGAAGTATTTTTAAGATTGAAGCTGACCTGTTGGTATTGAAATATTTTTTCTTCTTTTTTCTTTTTTTTTTTCAAGCAAAGATGAGTTTATTAAACATTGTAGCATGGAGAATCACTATTTTGGTAGAGTCCAAATAGAATCCCCAAACAGGAAAGAAATTGGAGGGTTTTCGTAAGATTTGGGGATCTTGACTCAAGTGATTTAAGATAGTCTTTCAAGACGTTGCTTGTTAGAACTGGGCAAAGTTTGTGACAGGGTAGTTTTGTATTGGTGGACACAGCAAGGCAAGAGCCTTAAAGCAAGTCTTAATGAGCTGATTGTTGTCCTGATAAATACACTCTTTTTTTTCAAGAACTTTTGTTGAGATATAATTTATGTATAATAAACTGCATATATTTATAGTATACAATTTGATAATTTTTTTCTTATTAGTAATGTATATATGGCAATCCCAATCTCCCAGTTCATCCCACTCCAACCCTCCCCACTTTTAAAAGCTTTTTGGCAGTGCCATGTGGCACGTGGGATCTTAGTTCCCCGACCAGGGATAAAAGCCTCGCCCTCTGCATAGTCTTGGAAGCGCAGAGTCTTAACCACTGGACCGCCAGGGAAACCTGTTATTGAAATATTTGAACATTCTGGTTGTATCATACGGCAGGAACCTTGTGCCATATAAAAATACCATTTGTATATTTGATGGTGCATAATTTCTCTAGCATCTGCCTTTCCCTCCAGACTACAGATGCCCCAAGAACTCTTTTATATAAAGTGTCTATACAAGTGGGTACTTAAAAATTTCTGTAGAATGAACTAGCAAAAGAATAGGTAAAGATAAACATTGTTGAATTAAACAAATGCAATATCAGCCAAGGCTAAATTCAATCTTAGTTCAAAAATAATTTTTGAACTGTGACTCTACCAGAATACTCTTAAAAATAAGTGCTGCAGTCCATCAGCAGATGAAGCCTCAGCATCTTGGTTGCTTCTTATTTTCCAGCTCCTTAATACCTCTTCCAGAATATAGTTTTCAGCACCTTGTTTCTTGACTCTGCTGTTTCAAAATGATTAACCTAATACTTGGATAACAGACACCTGCAGAATACTTTCTGGTTTCATTTCTAGCCTCGAATAATACTAGACATGCCAAGTCCATGAAAATACCAAGTGATTTAATTGATGCCAGTAAGTATTTACTAGACACTTTCTTGCACTTGGTTCTGTGCTATATTCTATACACACCATGATGCTTTATTCCTTTATCCCTTTGTTATTGGCAGTCTTTCTACTTTGAATGCTTTTCCCTTTCTTCTTCTCTTGGTAACCACTGTTCGTTCCTTAAGATTCATCTCAGGCATTGCCTACCCCGTAAAGTCTTTCCTGAGCCAAAAGGCTGAAGGCTGGGGTCCCATAAGACTATGCACAGTTCTTTTTGTTTTTTTGGCTGCATTGGGTCTTTGTTGCTACGTGTGGACTTTCTCTAGTTGTGGCAAGCAAAGACTACTCCTTGCTGTGGTGCATGGGCTTCTAAGTGCGGTGGCTTCTCTTGTTGTGGAGCATGGGCTCTAGGCTCACAATTTTCAGTACTCGCAGCACATGGGCTCAGTAGTTGTGGCACTTGAGACCTAGAGCACATGGGCTTCCGTAGTTGCAGTGCATGGGCTCAATAGTTGTGGCATACGGACTTAGTTGCTCTGTGGCATGTGGGATCTTCCCATACCAGGGATCGAACCCATGTCCTCTGCATTGGCTGGCAGATTCTTAACCACTGTGCCACCAGGGAAGTCCAAGACTATGCATAGTTCTGTAACAGAACTCAGCCATTTTGTTTTCGTATACATAAACATTATCTGTTTATCTATTCATACACCCCACTAGACTGTGTGTTCCTCAAAATAAAGCAATTAGAAGATAAATGGCTCTTAATTCCATTATCAAATATACCAGCTAACCTATATGTGCACCCAAATACTCTGTGTTACTTCCTAGTAGAATGAGTGGACCACCATTGATTCATTACGGCCAGTCCATCTACGCGGGCACTTCCTTTGCCTTTGATTTATAGTGTGTCTAGTTCTAGAATTCTAGTTTGGAAATAATTTTCAATTATTAGAAACTTTGAGGGCATTGCTTCATTGTCTTTTTGCTTTCAGTATTACTGAGAAATCCAAACCTTTCCTACCATTCCTTCTTTTTTTAAAAATGTCATATTACAGAAAATTTTAGTATTTACAGTTACCACAAATGATATAATGAATCCCTACAAACTATTATTCCTCATCCACAACTATCAATTCATAGCTGATCATGTTGGCTTGTTTTCTCTTTTTATCTCTTTACTTATTTTGGTTTCCATTTTCTGCGGCAGAGTCTTTCTTCTCTGGGTTTATAATCCCTTGGCTCTCTGCTCATGATCAAGAAAGTGTGAGACTAAAAAACTGATTCACACACTGAGCCTGTGGGAAGGATTTTCAGCTCTGAGCTTCAGTGAATCAGAATCTGGGTGGGTCATTTATAGGGGAAGCTCTGGGGTCAGTGACTTTGGGTCTTGCTCTTAGGCAGGTCAAAGTCTGTGGAAAAGTGTTTTAATTTCTTTTCCGGAGGGTAAATGTCTGGATGCCAGCATGTTGGGAGTTGTTTTGGGGAAGAGGACTAGAGGTGTCTGCATTCAGCAGTTCACTTGCCATATGGTCTCATGGCATCTCTCCTCTGTTTTTCCTAGGTTGGAGTAAGGGACCTGGGATTTTTACTGTTTCTCAAACAGCTTTTACCTACACCTCCTTATTTAGGAACACTTCTTCACACTCTGCTCCAGATTTTTCTAACATTGCCAATTTCTGATCCTTTTGTGGCTGTGGTGCAAATTTTGTGGATTTTGAACTTTCCTTGCTGCCAGCTTGAGATGTGAGTTTCTTGGGGGTGCTAAGTCAGTTACCACACATCCATCTGATTTCCAACTTTCAAAATTTTGTTGCTGTTGTTTCTTCTACTGCTTTCCCCACACTTGCAGGTTTAGAACAAAACTCATTAATATATTATACTTTCAAGGGTTTGGGGAGGGAAAATAAATAGATGTCTGGGTTCACATCATCCTAACCTGGAAGAGTCTCCCACCCCTTTCTTTTAAAACCTAAAATCCCCCAACCATTGTTCAATATAAAGGTGAACCTTGTTCCTTGTGACTGGCTTCTCCCTAAGACTTCTAGTAGCCACTTCATGCCCCAGGGCCTCTGGACTTTTTGGATTTTCAGTGATGGGGTCAGCTACTAGCAGTGAGTGTCTGGTCCTGCTGAATGAGGATGTCCTTGATCTCCTTCTTGAAGCCCCATCCATGTATTTCTGGTAATTGGCCACCAGGGTTTTGGAGATGGGCTAGTGGGTTGCATAAATGTGGGCCATCCTTCACGTGGGCATGGATGTCCACCAAGGGGAACTGCTCTTTGCACAGGAACAGAATGGGTTCCAGGAGCATACATTGTAGGGCAAGCAGCTCAATCATCTCCAGGAGCCACTGTTCACCTTGTTGAAACAGTTGGCTCTTTGCACTGTGACAAGGTCGTGATCACCTTCTTGCTTCCCAAGACCTGCACAGACTGCAGCAGACCCTTGGGCAGCGTGGCTGCTGGCATAGATAAGAGCTCCTCCACCTGCAGCTTCACAGCTGGAAAATGAAGCATCTCTTCCTGAAAATACCCTTTTCACCGGAATTCTGCCATACCACATTGGCATGTTTTTGTTTTTTCTTTACTTCACTGACCACCCAATCAAAAACAATCATTTGGAATGTTTGGAGTGTTTTTGTTTGTTTGTTTTTTGTTTTGTTTTGTTTTGGAGTGTTTTCTAAATGCCAGGAACTAAGATAATGGCAAACAATTAAGGAACAAAAC
Organism: Hippopotamus amphibius kiboko; assembly: GCF_030028045.1. NCBI lineage: Eukaryota > Metazoa > Chordata > Mammalia > Artiodactyla > Hippopotamidae > Hippopotamus > Hippopotamus amphibius. Next base: position 85,161,441 of record NC_080198.1, read on the forward strand.
AGACAACTTTCTGTCCTCACAAAGCATGTATTTCCTTTTTTCTTTGCTGGGCTCTTATCCTTTTTCTGACCTCTAAATTATGTAGAGCCCCAAGGTTTTGTCCTTAGATTTTTGTTGTTGTTCTTCTTCTTCCTAAGTTATGCCATTCAATTCCATGGCTTTAAAAACACCTATAAAATAAGAACTCCAGATCTCATATACCACTGCCTATCTACATTATCGCTTAATATCTGTAGTGGGCTGAATGGTGGCCCCGCAAAAGCTATGTTTATTTTATTTTATTTTTTTTTTGGCACACGGGCTTAGTTGCTCCGCGGCATGTGGGATCTTCCTGGAGCTGGGATTGAACCCGTGACCTCTGCATTGGCAGGCAGATTCTTAACCACTGCGCCACCTAGGAAGCCCTATGTTTATTTTTGATCCTTAGAATCTATGACTGCTATCTTATTTGGAAAAAGAGTCTTTGTGGATTTAATTAAAGATGTTGCAATGAGGAGATCATCCTGGATTAGCCATATAGAACCTAAATCCAATGGCAAGTATCCTTATAAGAGACACACAGAGGAGATGATAGACACAGAGGAAGAAGCAACGTGAAGATGGAGTCAGAGACTAGAGTGATGTGACTACCAGTCGGGGAATGCCAAGGAACGCCGACAGTCACCAGAAGCTGGAGGAGGCAAGGAACATCTTTAATGAAATCTAACTGTGTAAATATATAAATATATAAATATGTTTAATTATAATCAAAGTGCTAAATAATTAATTTCAGGAAGTTTTTAGGATATAATATCGATATACAAAAATCAATTATATTTCTATATCCTAGAAATAAATATTCTGAAAGTGATACTAAGGAAACAATTCCATTTATGATAGCATGCAAAAGAATAAAATACTTAGGTATACTTTTAAGAAAAGAAGTACAAGTCATGTACCCTGAAAACCACTAAACTTTATTGAAAAAAGAAGATTTATTTTTCTTTAATTAATTTTTAATTTTTTTTAAGTCTTGGCTGTGTTGGGTCTTGGTTGCAGCACGTGGGATCTTCGTTGCGGCTTGTGGGATCCTTCACTGCGGTGCTCAGGCTCCTCATTGCGGTTTGAGGGTTTCTCTCTAGCAGTGGCGTGAAGGCTCAGTAGCTGCGGCACACAAGCTTAGTTGCCCTGAGGCATGTGGGATCTTAATTCCCCAACCAGATATCGAACTAGCGTCCCCTGCGTTGGAAGGCTGATTCTTAACCACTGGACCATCAAGGAAGTCCAAGAAAGAAGGTTTAAAATAAATAGAAACACATTCCATGTTCATGTTCATGGGTTGAAAGACAGTATTTTTATGATATTATTATTCCCCAAATTGTTCTTAAATTCATACAAAGTTAAGAAAATCCTAAATCCAATGAGAATCCTAGCTGTTTTCTTTTCTTTTCTTTTTTTTTACAAAAATTGATATGCTAATCTTAAAATTCCTATGGAAATGCAAGGGATCCTGAATAGCCAAAACAACCCTGCAAAGAAGAATGATGTTGGAGGACTCACATTTCCTGATTTCAAAACTTAACTATGAAACCTCAGTAATCAAGATGGTATGGTACTGGCATAAGGGTAGACATAATGTCAATGGAATAGAATTGAGGGTCTGGAAATAAACCCTGACATTTATGGTCATTTGATTTTTGCCTATGTTACCAAGACCATTCAATGGGAAAAGAATAGTATTTTCAAAAAATGCTGTTAAGGCAACTAGATATCCACATGAAGAATAAAATTAGACCTCTGTCTGTCATCATAAATAAAAAGTAATTAAGAATGGAATAGTGAGATGTAAGAGCTTAAATGATAAAATTCTTAGAAGAAAACAGAATAAACTTTTATGGCCTTGGGTTAAACAGCACACAAATAACAAAAGAAAAAGTAGATAAATTGGACTTTACTAAAATTTAAAACTTTTGTGCTTCAAAGGACACCATCAAGAAAGTGAAAAGACACCCTATGGAATGGTAGCAAATACATCCAAAACATATATCTGATAAGAGATTTGTATTCAGAATATATAAAGAACAACTCAATAATAAAAAGACAAATAACAATTTAAAAATGTGCAATGAATAGACATTGTGTTATGCAAAACGACGGCCTTCCCAAACATGCTCATGTCCTAATTCCCGGAACCTGTAAATACACTAAACAATGTTGACTGGTACACTCTAAAAGTGTAAATTATACAGTATATGAATTTGATCTCAATAAAGCATTTTTCTTTTAAAGAATAGTTCAATGAGCTCCCATGTATTCTTTACCCAGTTTTATCAATTGTTTACATTTTGCTCCATTTACTTTTTCATATTCTTTCTCTCTATGTATACCTTTTCTGAAACCATTTGAAAACCATTTGGGATGATTGCAGAATACTACTCAGCAATATAAAAGTAACATACAGGACATTCCTGGTGCAGTGGTTAAGAATCCGCCTACCAGTGCAGGGGACATGGTTTCAATCCCTGGTCCAGGAAGATCCCACATGCCTCAGAGCAACTAAGCCCATGTGCCACAACTACTGAGCCCATGTGCTGCAACTATTGAAGCCCATGTACCTAGAGCCTGTGCCCTGCAACAAGAGAAGCTGCCACAATGAGAAGCCCGTGCACCACAATGAAGAGTAGCCCCTGTTTGTCGCAACTAGAGAAAAGCCTGCGCACAGCAGAGAAGACCCAATGCAGCCAAGAAATAAATTAAAAAAAAAAAAGTAACATACATGAATCTCATAATAATTATGCAGAGTGAAAGAAGCTGGACAAAAAAGAGCATATACTGGATGTTTCCATTTACATAAAACTATGGAAAATGCAAATCAACAGGTGCCGGGAGCCGTCCGGGGATTGCCTAAAGGCTCAGGCAAGGCCGAGCACTTCGGGAATGGCCTGCAAGGCGGGAATTCCGATGAAGGCATCTTCGGTTCGGGAGAGCTGCAAAGCAGGCATCTTGGAAGTACCGGAGTTCTCCGAGATTTAGTTTCACTATGAGTCTCCTTTGTGTACTTTTTCTTTCTAGGAATGATGAGCTCTCTGGGTGAGGGGCGCCAACGCTGCCTTCAAGAATGGTGGCTACCCCCCGCTTTCTTGGTGTTGTGGAAATTCTATGGGCCACAAACAAATCACATTTAGACCCTTAGGGGGCCCGGGTAATGGAGGAATGTTTAAACTTATTGTCCCCACCCTTGGGCCCTGCTGGCAATTCGGCCGTCATGGGCCATGCATTGTGATCAGGAATGCTGCCTCACCCAATCACAATTATCCCAAACCTCTGAAGTGAGGGTCCGTCAAACTAAAGTTGCCTATAGAATATCCCATGCACTCTTCCCTTATAAGAACAGAATATTATGGGTATCCATGTTATGTCCATGTCCTGTATGTCTGCTGTCACGTAGCATAGAGAATGTAGCTCACTAATTAAGCTTAACCTGCTAACAATGTGTCTGTCACGTCAAGCCTGGGCGCCTGAGAGGCCTGCCCTTAGAGATTGTTATCCTGTGTTCCCCTCCCCCTTGTAACCACTGGAAGGACAAAACAAGAACACGAAGAACTGATAAGAACTAATGATTACATAGAAGACTCATCACCTGACTAAGGACTGGCCCCCGGCGGAATCAATGGGACATGTGGGGGAGGGATATGGGGCCCCTAATGGAAAAATCCACAAAGCAAGATGTAAGATATATAAGACCCGAGCAAAAATTAAAGTTACTCTCTCACTCTCTCACACTCTCACTCTCTCTCTCTCTCTCCTGTCTCTCTCTCTTTTTTTTCTCGCCGACTCTACCCCTCCCAAGGGACTCCCTGGATCCTGCCTGGGCTGGACCCCGGCAAACAGGGGCAGAGAAAAGAGCTGTTGTTGTCTGAGGGATGGAATGGGAAGCTGAGAGGAACAGGAGAGAGGGATTATAAATTGTTATCTTGATTGTGGTGATAATTTCAAGAGTGTATAAATAGGTAAAAATTTATCACACTGTACACTTTAAATATGTACAGTTTATTGCATGTCAACTGTACCTCAATAAAGCTGTTCGAAACTTTTCAAGTTGTACACTTTATTTTTTTATAAATTTATTTATTTATTTATTGGCTGCGTTGGGTCTTTGTTGCTGCACACAGGCTTTCTCTAGTTGTGGCAAGTGGGGGCTGCTCTTCATTGTGGTGCATGTGCTTTTCATTGTGGTGGCTTCTCTTGTTGTGCACCTCGAGGGTTTCAGGAGTTACAGTACACAGGCTCAATAGTTGTGGCTCACAGGCTCTAGAGCACAGGCTCAATAGTTGTGGTGCATGGGATTAGCTGCTCTGCGTCATGTGGGATCCTCCCGGAGCAGGGATCAAACCCATGTCCCCTGCATTGACAGGCGGATTCTTTTTTTTTCTTTTTTTTAAAATAAATAAATAAATAAATAAATTTATTTATTTATTTATTTAATTGGCTGTGTTGGGTCTTCGCTTCTGCACACGGGCTTTCTCTAGTTGTGGCGAGCAGGGGCTACTCTTCATTGTGGTGCGCAGGCTTTTCATTGTGGTGGCCTCTCTTGTTGCAGGGCACAGGCCCTGGGCGTGTGGGCTTCAGTAGTTGCGGCACATGGGCTCAGTAGTTGTGGCTCATGGGCTCTAGAGCACAGGCTCAATAGTTGTGGCGCACAGGCTTAGTTGCTCCACGGTGTGGGGTATCTTCCTGGGGCAGGGATTGAACCCGTGTTACCTGCATTGGCAGGCGGATTCTTAACCACTGCACCACCTAGGGAGTCCCCAAGTTGTACACTTTAAATATAAGCAATTTATTGTAAGTCAATCATATCTCAGGAAAGATGTTAAAAGCATCAGAAAACAAATGAAAATGGAAAAAATACTTTAAAATCATAAGCAAAGGGCTAATTTCCTTAATATAAAATCTCCACCAAATCAATAAAAAAAATCCAAAAAACACAACTGAAAAGTGAGTAAATGATATGAGCAGATCACGAAAAAGAAAATATAATTGGTCCTTAAACCTAGGCAATACTCAACCTCACTCATAAAAATGAAAAATCAAATTAAAGCACCACTGACACTGTTTTTCCATTCTTAAATGGGCAGATAGCCACAAATTTCATAAAACACTCTATTGATATGAGTTTGGGGAAACAGGTAGTCTCCTACATAGACTGTAAGTATATGGACTGTTGTGAGGTCGAAGAAAGATACTTTGATCATATGTATTTAACTGCTGTATCCTTCCATGTAGTAATTCCACTTCTTGGAATCTTTCCTACAGATGTGCTTGTGTAAGTACAAAATGACCTATGTTCAATGTTATCCATTCATTTTATTTGTTGTCAGGAATTCCCTGGTGGTCCAGTTGTTAGGACTGCGCGCTTTTACTGTAGAGGGCCCAGGTTTGATCCCTCATCAGGGAACTAAGATCCCACAAGCCACGTGGTGGCCTGGACCGAAAAAAAAAAAAGAGTTTATTTATTGCTGTTAAAGACTGACAATAATTTAAATGCCTGTGCATAGGAGATTGGTTAAATAATTATAGTTCATCTGATGAATGGAATATGTGTACTGGCAAAAAAAGAATGAGAAAGCTCTTTATATGTTTGAATGAGAAAATGTTATCTGAAGTGAAAAGACAAGGTGCAGAACAGTGTGTACAGTGTACTGCTGTATGGATTAAAAATAAGTCTACAGATGCGTATTTGCCACAATATGCATAAGGCTGTGCAAGTGCGTATAGGGAGTGGTTTGAAGAAAGGTTTGGGAATAAGTCTTTTCCCTACTTCTCTGTTATAAGACTTGAATTTTGGATTATTTGAATATATTTCCTACATAAAAAAAAAACCCTTAATTGTTGATACTAATAAGCCCCTCTGGGGCTGCCAAAGTTTTCACTCATAAACAAATTCATTTTGTTTTCCCCCCAGCATTTGAAAAGTAAGTTTATTTTTAATCCAGCATTTCTAGGTGTTTTGTAACAGAAACTTATTTCATATTTTCAGGTTACATAGTTCATGATATTTCTAGATATCGAAGCCCTCATTTCTTACCATTTTTCTAGAGGTGGAAGCTGGGTGAAAAAGTCTGAACTTCTTTCTTTTTGAACACTTTGGAAGAATATTGCCAAATTGCTCCTTGAAAGATCACACTAATTTACATTCTCACCTGCAGTTAATGGATGTGCCCCTTTTCTTGAACTCTCATTGGCACTTGTGCAATCATTTTCTAAATTCCAATTTAATAGGCCACACTCATTTCATTATTTTAATTTTCATATTCTAAATTGCAATGAGTTTGAACACTTTTTCAAAGTTATATTGGTCATTTGAATTCTTTTTTTTAATCTTTTTTGCTTTTTAAATTACATAATTATTCATTGATTTCATTTTCACAATATGTGACACAAACTATATGGAAATATACAAATATATGTTAGTATATGGTATTAAGTAAAGAATCTAACTGTATTTTTCCATAGTCAACAAATTTTTTAAGCTGCCATTTGTAAAAATTCTACTCTTTCTGTATTGATTACAAACGTGCTTCACTAATTCCAAATTCTCCGATATGTCACATAATTTAGAATCTGTTTCATTAACCTGTCTAGTATCAGGCCGGAAATACATTGCCTAGTGATTTTTGCTTAAGAGTTGTAAATCCACCCTCTACTCTTTTGCTGCATAATTCTGGAATTGCACATTTAAATCTATAAATGAAATTTAGGAGATTTGAAATTTTACAACATTAATTCATCTCGTCCAAGATCAAGGTATTTTACTCCATTCCTTTACCGCTGCTTTTATATTCCCCAGTAAATTTTTGTATTTTTCTTTAGGTTGGCACTGCATATTTCTTGTTAAGTTTACTCCAAGGTATTTGGAATTTATAGCCCCTTTCCCAGTGATTAGATTACTTTATGATGCTCTTTCAACTTTGTGTCATACTATATCACTCAGCATCTCTCAGTTCCCCTGCCGTTAGAGTAGTTGATGGGAAGTTCAAATGCCATAGTTCTGATGAATATTATTTATTCTCCTTGGGCTTGAACTGACCACCTCTTAGTCTCCTTTTATGGCCTGTAGATAGTTTACACCGACCCTCTGCTGGAACAAGAACCAGGATGTGCAGTCGCGCTCCTTCATGTACATAAACAGCTAACTGGTTGGCTGCCAGCTTTTTCGTGCCACCCCACAGAGAGCTCACCACTTGTGCTTCTGATCCCTGCTTGGATATCTGATTCCAGGCACTTCCTTCCTCACAGGGCTTATCCCCACCCAGGGCCCCCTGAACAACCCTAGAAGAAAGTCAATTGCTTGTTTCCATTTGACCCCATAGAATTGCTCCTATATCGATTAAATCACTATTCGGGATCACAGAACATACAAATGAGCCTGGTCCTCAATCAGAAAATTTTAGAAAGAGAGAGAAAAACAAAGACAATAGCCCTTTTCTATTGAAGCTCTCTATACCATGCACTTTCCAAGTGTTTTTTTTTTTTTTTTAAGGTAACATCAAATCTTTTATGTAAAAAATTTTATTTTCCATTTTTTCCATTAAAGAATTGTGGTAAAATCACATAACAAAATTTACCATCTGAAACATTTTAAAGTGTACAGTTCAATAGAGCTACGTACATGCATGTTGCTGTGCAACCGATCCCCAGAACTTTTCATCTCGCAAAACTGAAACTCTATACCCATTAGACAACAGCTACCCACTTTCCCCTTCCCCCCAGCCCCTGGCAACCACCATTCTACTTTGTTCCTCTGAATCTGACTACGCTTGATAGCTCATGTAAATGAAACCAGACAGTATTTGTCTTCCTGGAACTGGCTTATTTCATGTAGCAGAATGTCCTCAAGGTTCATCTGTGTTGTAGCATGTGTCAGAATCTCCCCCACCGCCCCTTTTTTTTTTGTGCCACACCCTGGGGCACGCGGGATCTTAGTTCCCTGACCAGGGATCAAACCCATGTCCCCCGCAGCGGTGAAAACGCAGAGTCTTAACCACTGGACTCCCAGGGTAGTCCTCTCCTTCCTTTTTACGACAGAATAGTGTACCACTGCATGTATATATCATATTTTGTTTATCCATTCTTCCATTGATGACATCTGGATTGCTTCTACTTTTTGGCTATTGTGAACAATGCTGCTATGAACATGGGTGTACACATTTCTCTGTGAGACACAGGCTTTCAATTACTTTCTTTTTTAAAAAAATGCTATTGAAGTATAGTTGATTTACAATGTTGTGTTAATTTCTGCTGTACAGCAAAGTGATTCAGTTATACATACATATATTCTTTTCATATCCTTTTCCATTATGGTTTATCACAGGATATTGAATATAGTTCCCTGTGCTATACAGTAGGACCTTGTTGTTTATCCTATATTCAATTGCTTTCAAGTGTTTTACTAGGTTTATATTATTTAATCCTTACTACAACTTTATCAATCAAGTATTATTAATATCCCAGTCTTACTAATGTGAAAACTGAGGCACATAGAGGCTGAGTAAATAGCTAAGTAGTGGAAATTCTAGAACTCTCATGTTTAATTTCCCACTATACTGTTTTTCAAAAGAGACATCTAGGTACCTTGCACCAAGAAATAGAAAATAGAAATAAATACTACATTTGTATTGGCTATTTATAAAGTAAGAAGCAGGCATTAATTTTTATTATTCATCATATTCCAAGAACAATACAGTAAAAATAATATTCAGGTTATTTCTATTCCAATAGAATATCTTAGAAAGTTGAGAGCTATCCAGATAATTCAGGAAAACATCCTGCTTTTGAGTTGTCCATCCAATTAGTCAGATAATTGCTTTGATATGAATAATCTAGTAAGGCTATTTCTTTTTTACAAAATTAAACAAGCTCTCAATTTCCTGTCTGTATAAACACAGCCATAATGAGATAGATATGATGAAAATTTAAAAGGAAAAGGGACAACTGATCTGTGAAAATCTCTTAAAACGGCTCCTCGTTTAAAGTGTTAATATCAATAAGCATCACTTTTAAGTTTTATCTTATACTAAAATATCCTGTATAATAATTTGAAATATTACTCTAGGAAGGAAAAATGAGCCTGAACACTAGACTTTTCGTAGTTAAACAGGCAGTGTGGGGTAGGGAAAAACTGGTGATGGAGTCATCCCATGGTCTGCATTCCTGTGTCATTGGTTTGATGATGTCTTAACTTACTTACATATATTCCCTATATACTTTTGCAGTATAAATTCCAAAAGCTCATGAGAAATGTACACATATGTTCTGGGGAATTTTTTTTAATGAGTTGTCTATAAAGTGTATGTGGGGGTGTATTGCATATATATTGATATTTTTCCTTTTTCATTTTTTTCAACTTAGCTGCACATTAAAATTATCCATCTTCTTTAGGGATCAAAACACTGCTGTATTCTCAGGATCAGGAAATAAATATGTTTTATTTCCTGCCCTCCAAAAGAAATTATTTGAGTTGTTTTTCTAAACTAAATTGTATTTCACTTCTTTTAGATTTTTTTTTTACCACCAGACATTTTTTTAGTTACTGTAAAATTTATACCTAGCAAACATTTCTTTAAAAAAATGCAAAGTCCTTTCTAGAGATACTTTGAATCCTTGAATACGTTTTTCACAAAGTTATCCTCAAGATAGATGGAGAATATTTTACTAAGTCCAACGAGTTTGGGTTGTACAATGATATACGCCACAGTAGAGAAGTAAATATTTGAGAAAATTAAAAAATGGCCTCCATTTAAAAACAAGTACAGCAATATCCTACTACAGAGAGAAATGCAGAGATTAGAGCTGACGATTTCATGATTGTTACTCTACTTCGATCACATTTATATGAAAGGATTTTAGGGTGAAAGTATTGGTATCTCATCATAGGGATGTAGGTGATAATATTGTAATAAGGTTAATAGTCAGGCTTCTTTGGGCTAGTGAGAGAAACCCAGCTCAAATTTGTTGAGAAATAAACATCATTTTAATTGCTCACCGAATCCTAGACAGGGTTGAACAGACAAAGCTGGAGCCTGGGCCTTAAAAACCAGCTGGAATCAGGGCTTCCACGGCTGCCGTAACTCTGTCTCTTTCTCTGAAAGTCCGTTTCTCTCTCTTTCCCTGCAGACAGACTCCTCCAAGTGGCAGGAAGCACAGCGCACTGACAGCTCCCTAAAATTTCCACCATTAACCTCTGTAGCAGACTCTGTTGCTGTCTGGGCCATGTCTCCCTGGCCCATCTGTGAGGTCATCTACAGTTGGGGAAGTGCTCCCTACCTGTCCCAGCCTTCCTAGCTCGAACATCTGCATCATTCTGCCTGAGGACGGTGGCTGGGGGAGTGGGCTGTGACAGCAGGTAGGGCAGGCCAAAAGGGCCCGGTGGTGAGTATGCCCAGGAGTAACCTTCAGCCAAAGCGGGATGGGAATTGGTGCATAAATACCTTACATTCCTCCTTCTTCAGGAGGGACAATTCTGAGTTTTGCTCTATAGGCCTCTTAGAGGGTAGGACTCAACACCTTTTATTTTGCTTTCTTCCTTTTCCTGTCTCACTTCCACACTCTCTTACCATGCTTCCTGGGATCACTTTTCCAAATAGACTACTTGTACCCAAATCCTTATTTCAGAATCTTTTTTAGGGGGAATGCAGACTGAGTCAACCACCCAAGAGTAACTGATTTAGGTTTCCTTTGCAACCCAGTGCAAGAATTATAGATTTAATTCTTAGATTGGCCTATTCTGGGTCAAGTGTTTACCCATGGGACGGTCAGTAGGAGCCATGGGGACAGGGACATGGTAGCTATCACGTGGGTAGACTAGGGGGTAAAGTAGTCAGAGTACTAAAGGCTGAAGGGAGTGGAGAGAAGAAGCAGTCTGAGATAGCAGAGGATACTGCTCATAGAAGACAGGATACCTGTTGGGATGATGCCTTGGCTTAGTATATAAAACAATATATCTTTACCCGTAAAGTAGTTAATAGCATGTATTATAAAACATTTGTTCTGAACCAATTTTTTGGGGGTAACTTTGTTTTAAAATAATTTCAAACTTACAGAAAAATTGCAAGAATAGTATGAGGAACTATCAAAAACCTATAGCCCCGATTTGCCAATAGTTTACATATTGTCCCGTTTCTCTTAAATTTTTTCTCTTCTTTTTTAATTGAGGTATAATTGACATAGAACATTATATTAGTTCTCATAATGATTTGATATTTGTATATATCCCATTTATTTTTATAATATTCTGTATTTTTATTTATACATATATACCCACATATATAATCTTTATACATAGACATACATACATATATATGTATATATGTGTAAAAATATATATTCATATATTCATATATTTTTTCTCTGAATCATTTGAGAGTGTGTTAGAGGCACCTCACCCCTTAACCATTAAATACTTCAGTGTGATTTTGCTAAGCACAAAGAATTCTTACATAATTTAAGTGCAGTCATAAACTCAGGGAATTTATTATGGATTTTATACTATTATTTAATCTATAGTCCATATTCAAATTTTAGTAGTTAATTCAATAGTATCCTTTACAGCTATTTTCTACCTATTCTAGGATCCCAGTCCCATGGCATACACTTCATTACATTGTTGTCTCTTTACTCTCCTTTAATTTGCAACAGTTTCATCAACCTTTCTTACTCATCAGCCTTGTTATTTTTGAAGAGTACAAGCCAGGTGTTTTAAAGAATGTCCTTCACTTATAAAACCAATATATTTAAAGTGGTGAATGTGTGGAAAATGGGGAGAAAGAACAGCAAGCAGGGGCTGCTCAGATAGCCTTGACAGTACTCTCTTTATCTCGGAAGTGGTTTCCATTCTACCTTATATGTAGCTCTGGATAGACTAACACATGAGGAAGAATGTTCATTGATTTCAGCTAGACAATGCGGTATTATTGGAATCTGTTAGAACATGTGGATGTAATAAAAGTGTCAGTGATGAATTCTTCAAATCATTCTTTTTTCTTTTTTTAAAATAATACTGTTCAAAGGTGGTCTCTAACCAAAACTTCCACGCAGGGAGTGGATATGTTGCATATATCATAGAAATTTATAGCTGAGTGCAGCTAGATATTATTTAGTGCATTTTGCAGAATAAGAACTTCAGATTTACTGAGCTTAAGAAATTTGACTATGGGAGTCAGGGGAAAGCCAAGGTCAGATCCCATGTCATCCTGATTCCTTGCACAGTGCTTTTTTTTTCTTTTTTATAAATTTATTTATTTATTTATTTTATTGGCTGTGTTGGGTCTTTTTCTGCTGTGCGGGGGCTTTCTTTAGTTGTGGTGAGTGGGGGCTACTCTTCGTTGTGGTGCATGGGCTCCTCATTGCCGTGGCTTCTCTTGTTGCAGAGCACGGGCTCTAGGCACATGGGCTTCAGTAGTTGCAGCACATGGGCTCACGGGCTGTAAAGCACAGGCTCAATAGTTGTGGCGCATGGGCTTAGTTGCTCCGCGACATGTGGGATCTTCCTGGAGCAGGGATGGAACCCGTGTCCCCTGCATTGGCAGGCGGATTCTTAACCACTGCGCCACCTAGGAAGCCCGCACAGTGCTTTTTTGCACTCTGCCCCAAGTGATCGCAAAACTATACTTCTCACTGTAGTTGTCGTCTTAAATCCCATTTGTGATCTGATGGTCATCCAACTTTCAGTGTATTGAGTTCATCTCTTTATTTAAAAAAACCAGTGACGCTTTACCAGGGAAGTTCTCACTTTAAGGGCTGCTACTTAAAAAGCATTTGTAAAATTAGCAGCTATTTGGTACCTCAAAACATTCATTCTGCCAATAGGAATATTTCCATAACCCAATGAACAACTATTCTGTTACTTTAATTTCTGATGTTTAAACCTGTATGTTTTAGTTTTGTTTTTAAGAAGAAAAGGGAGTCTCCATTAGTTGTTCTAATTTAAGAACAATGGTCTCCAACAGAATACAGATCTGTTCCTCTCATTAGTGACCATAATTGTAACAGAGCTCTCCCTTCAACAGGGGGAAATGGTGGAACGTCTTCGTCTGGGGTGGTGGGAAGAGCGTGAACTTTAATCAGCCAAATGGAGTTTCAAAGTCTGTAGCAGTCAACGCTGGCAGTACGGCTTGGGCAAGTCCAGCAACCTTTCTGAGCTTCAGGTTCCTCATCTGTGTGATGGGAAAAAGAATATCAATTATTTGACTCGCTGGCACTGTACGTACGTAGTCTTCAGGATGACAGAAGCGTATCTTCCAGTGGTTGACGTGGTGAAAGTGCTCAATTGTGATTGTTTTCAGCTGGGTAATTGCCCAAGGGCTGTGCTATGAGTAGGTGCTAAGGAGCACCACTGTAGGGTGAGGAAGCCGATCCTGCCAGCGGGTGTGAAAAATAATTCGACTGTCATAAACAGTCCGTACAGTTATCCTCTAAGCTTTGCCCCAGGTTTAGGGTTCATAGTTAGCAACAGTATGACCCTCCTCTGTCCCACTTTTCTGGCAGGTTAGTTGCATTAAACAAACAACAAACAAAAAACTTTTCTTTCATTTTTCAAAGCTACCCCAGGTTTTAATTGTCATCAGGTTTTACAAGCATAGAAATGGTTTGGGGGGTCCTTATGGTGGCGCTTGTTCTGCATCCCCTTTGGGCAGCCGTTGCTGTATTTGCGTATTCCTTTCTTAATTGAAAATATGACCTGGGAATTCCCTGGCCTGGGAAAGTCTGGACTCAGTGCTTTCACTGCCATGACCTGGGTACAATCCCTGGTCGGGAACTAAGATCCCGTGGGGCCCCCCTCCCCGCCCCAAATATATATATATATATATATATACACATAGCCCAAGTATCCATAGTAGGTAAATGGAAGTAGACATGGAAAAGAGATTTCTTGAAATTTTAAAGCAACTCTATGCTTTTTGTTTTTCTATTAGTCTTCTCATCTCTAAAAGCAAATTGGTAAAATAAATTGTATTGTTTTCCATAGGACTATTTCTTGCCTGTTTAACGTCAATAATGTCCGGTTAGGCGTAAATTACAAAGGTCTGAAAATGGGATCTGTAATGGAAACGGCGACTCAACCATGTAATGACCGTATTGCAGATACGAAGCTGAAACAGGCTCAGTCACTCCTGAATGGATCTCTCTCCTTTCAAGTCCCGTGGAATTGCTCCTCCCTACTCTCCTCTTCCTATTTGAACAGAAAAGATACCAAGAGTACTACCAATTATCTGCATGAATCAGTGCTTTTGAGCTTGACAATTTTCTTGGAAAAACATTTTCAAAGCAATGTGCCCAGCACATGAAGATTATAAAATGGCTAATTTGGGAGGAACAGGGGAGACCACAGGTCCAGCTCCCAGCTGTAGCAGGCATCCCCTCTACAGTCTAACAGGTGGCCAACCAGGCTCTTTATCATTCAAAATGATAAAATAAGTCATTCTAAAGAAAATGGTGAATTTTTGTATTTTGGATTCCAAAATCCTCTCTACTTCATTTTTTATCTTTGTCTTCCAGACACAGAAAATACAAAATGAAAGCAAACTAGAATACTGTGTTAAAAAAACAAAACAAAACTATATCTATACAATAGAAAGAAGACACTTCTTTTGTTGCATTAATTTTTATTCTTTATTCTATTGGCATATATACATACACCAATAAAGAATATACAACACACAAACACACGTATTCATATACTTGATTTCATACCACCTCAAATTATTTTGTAAACAACATTTAAAATATTAAATTAAAAAATGGTGGTGAGAAGGCTCAGCCTGGTAATGGGGACTGGACGTTTTACAGATGGCAGACACGTGCTAGACACGACAGCACCTCAGTGCCCAGGGGTGATTGTCAAGGTGGTGCAGGCAGCTCTCAATCATGAGCTGCACTGAGCTTCTCTCTCCCGGCATCTCTATTTCAAAAAGAGCCCAGCAGGTGAAGGGAAAGCTGTAACAGCTGAAAATAGAAGCAAATATGATAAAGAGCACTAGTAGATATTTGGTGGCATATTGTAAGCTTTATTTCTTGGTAGTCTTATATAGTAGGGAATTTCCTTTTCTGCCTGCGTTTTTATCTTTCCCTTGGGAGACTCTTTGATGATCAGCCCTGGTCTGACATTACGTTTTCCTGCCAAAGACCACTGTTCACTTTGGGCAGCAGTTTCCGGAAGTGCCTCATGTCACACAGAGCTGGTGCTCGAGGCAGAGGAATGACAGCCAAGGGCGGGAGGGAACAGCTGTCTGTCACATAGTAAATAGCGCGGCTTCTGATCAAGGCTGGGCTGGAACACATGGCGGCTGCAGGGACAGAAGAGAGCTGCTGAAAATTGAATCTTTCCTCCTGGCTCCTGATCCTATCAAATCACAGAGCAGGAGTTATTCTTATGAAGTTAGAGTTCCTAATTTTTATTTTCCTCCACACATTTGCTTTTGATTTTACTCCGAGGAACCAAAAGAAGGCCTGAAAAGCAAAGAGATTGGTATTTCAGGAGTTTGAGTGCAAAAGTCTCTGCTGAAAACTTGCTTATGCTAACAGAATTCGATTATATTTTCCACAGCTTAGTGGCAACCTTTAGAATGAATGCTCTCATGTCACCTATGACTAAGCATTGGGTCTACCTTCTGGTTACTGTGGGTTATATACCCGGGGGTCATAAAAATGAAAGATTAAGGTCACTATATGTTTAGGACTTGCTTTCAGAGATGACTTTAAAAAAAACAAACTCAGTGGCTGCAGAAATGAAATGTTTAGTCATTACTGAGCTCTGATGTGGCCAGAGCAGCCTGCTTTTCAGGTTTTAGACACTGACTACTTTCAGGACTCAAGAAATTCTAGCTTTTAATGCTCGCTTAGGTTGTTCCACCTACTTACAGGGTGATTCTATCCATCAGCCATGGTTTGTTGATGATGATTCTTTTTTTTTTTTAATCTATTTATAAAAATATTTATTTATTTATTGGCTACATTGGGTCTTTGTTGCTGCACACAGGCTTTCTCTAGTTGTGGAAGCAGGGGCTGCTCTTCGTTGTGGTGCGTGGGCTTCTCATTGTGGTGGCTTCTCTTGTTGCGGAACACAGGCTCTAGGTATGCGGGCTTCAGTAGTGGTGGCACATGGGCTCAGTAGTTGTGGCACACGGCCTTAGTTGCTCCGTGGCATGTGGGATCTTCCCGAACCAGGGCTTGAAGCCCTGTTCCCTGCATTGGCAGGCGGGTTCTTAACCATTGTGCCACCAGGGAAGTCCCCTGTTGATGATTCTTTATGTGCCAAGCACTCCA
Source organism: Hippopotamus amphibius kiboko (assembly GCF_030028045.1). Classification (NCBI taxonomy): domain Eukaryota; kingdom Metazoa; phylum Chordata; class Mammalia; order Artiodactyla; family Hippopotamidae; genus Hippopotamus; species Hippopotamus amphibius. Next base: position 85,177,740 of record NC_080198.1, read on the forward strand.
CCAGCTCCTTTGGAGAATGACAAAAGAAGCAGAAGACACACATGAAGTCAAAAACTCTTGGGGAGTTTACGATTTAATGAGAGAACCAGAGAAAGCACAAACAGAGACCTGTAAACATAACAGATAAAACAAAAATCAGCTCTCTTCCCTATCATGTACCTGGTGCCTGTAGTAACAGAGGTGTTGCTCCGGGGCCAAGGGCACTACTGGTGTTATTAGTGGGTGTTCAGGAAATAAGTCTTTTTAGTATTTTTCTTCTCAAAGTGGTCAATGTAGTACCACAGTTTCTAGTTCCTAATTCATAAAGCACACAACACGTTTTTGATGGAGAAGCAGCAATGTTAAGTATCAGAAGTGATACCTGAATTTGGTCAAGTAGTCAGTGCCAATCACCTGGTGAACATGCTGTTTTGGAATTAAATGGCCAGAATAGTAGGCGTAGGATTCTGAGGCTAGACTTTGTGATTCTGTGGATCTAAACTGAGCTTGTCCATTTAGTTAATTCACTGAAGGAACATTTGAGTGCCAACAACCTGCCCAATATGCTTTTAGGGGATTTAAGGCTGAGCAACAAAGAGGCTTTTCTCTCAATGAGCTCATAGTGTGGGTATATGTGGAGGGGGCAGGGGGAAGTTTGGGTGGAGAGCAGGTCAGCAGAAAATTGCATTAGCCTATGGCAATTGCTATAATGACTTTTATTTTCTATTTTAGGGCTTAGTAGTGGAGTACGGATGGTTGGTAGCTGTACTTCTACTATAATTTCCAGAGGAAGCGGATTGTGAATTACGGAACTGTTGTTCCATATAGATGCTGAGGGTCAGAGGATTAAGGAATAAAAAAGAGTTATGCTTACTGATGGAAATCTGGTATTCTGCGGGCAGGGAAATTCTCAGTCCTGACGTAAGGCGGAAGAGAATCTGTAATGACCGCTGTCAGTGGCCGGCCTATTTCTTCTCTGCCTTGCTATTAGAGTAACTACTATGGCTAAACTCTGATGGCCTGAAGGCTTTCTGTGGCAGTGTGGGCGGGCTGGATATTCCAGAGAATTAATACCCCCTTTCCCACTCCCCAGTCCCACCAGTAACTGATGGGAGTAGGTGCGTAAGTACCCCAGGTGCTTCGCGCCCCCAGTGGGATAACTCTGAAACTGGACCCACAGAGTTCTACAGAGTGACTAATTGGTGGAGGCATTTCCATGATCCTAGACAGTTGGTAAGGGTGATTATATTAACCCCTGGCCATCCCCCAACCCTCCTTAACCAATTCAATTTTTCTTTCCTTTGCTAGATCCAAACAGGGTAAAGAACTTCCACAGGTGAATGTCCGTAAATGAACATTCATGTTTCGAGCGCTAGTCCACAGAGTCCTGCTGAGCAAAGCAGATTTGCAACTGTTTTTACACGTATTTGGTCAAGTTTTATACCATGCAACCTTCTCGGCTACAAACATAGATAGATCTGTGGTGGGGCTGTCTATGAGTTGGCCTAAATGAGGCACTCATTCAGTCATTTACTCATTCATTCGAAAAATATTTATAGAGACTCTACAATATGCCAACTACTGTGCTAGGCATTATGTAAAGCTGTGGACAAAGTAGATCTAGATTCATCCTTTATGAGGCTTTGAATGCCATGTGTATAGAGATGGCAAGCAGGAAATGGTGGCCAAAGCTAAAAGGTACCCAACGGATACGTCACACAGAAATGCAGAAGCCACAGAAGGGAGAGAGTTATGCCCGTGTGGCAGTGGGAGGAGGAAGTAAGGGACACAGAAGCAGAGACAGAGAGTGGCAAAGACATAGTAACACTGGGACTCTAGAGTGGGCACCGCGCAAGGCTACTGATGAGATGGTGGCAAGGTAACTGGGTTATAAAAACTGCATTGGATTCTGAAGGACCACTCAGTTCCCAAACGCCACTGTTTCTGTAAGCTGGCTCTGCTGTAGGCCCTATTTGTCTATGTCTTTGGGGTCTAAGATCCTGGTTTCTTATCTCCTGGTGTATTATTATGATTATGATTTTACAACAATCCTTCATTAATTAAGGAAACTTGTGCTGAATTCTTTTTCATTTTACAGCTGATTAACACAGAAAGTTGAACATGGAATTAAATTCTCACTTTTAACTGCTAGGGAAACTGAGGCCCAATGAAGCAAAATGATTTTCTGGTGAGGAGAAAACCCTGACTCCAAATTTCACATTTTAGATCTATCAAGAGCAAATTACTGTGAGGAGGCCTAGAAACAAGGAACAAGGATGTTTCTTGGGTAGCCAACATCCTAAACTGGTCTTCTATATAGTTTCCAAACATATGAGACTCATTATGTATGTTTTACTAAATTTGTACTGGTCTAACCCATATTTATCAGTGTCATTCTTTTTTTTATTTTTTACTTTTGTATTTTTTGGCTGCGTTGGGTTTCGTTGCTGCACACAGGCTTTCTCTGGTTGCTGCAAGCGGGAGCTACTCTTCATTGCAGTACAAGGGCTTCTCCTTGCGGTGGCTTCTCTTGTTGCGGAGCATAGGCTCTAGGCACTTGGGCTTCAGTAGCTCTGACTTGAAGGCTTTAGAGCGCAGGCTCAAGTAGTTGTGGTGCATGGGCTTAGTTGCTCTGCGGCATGTGGGATCTTCTCGGAGCAGGGATCGAACCTGTATCTTCTGCATTGGCAGGTGGATTCTTAACCACTGTGCCACCAGGGAAGTCCCTTATCAGTGCCATTCTATCGTCCTATTTATTCTTTGGTTTTGTTTTGTACTACTCCGTATATTTTTAAGCCAATAGCATCAACGTCACCTGGGAACTTGTTGAAAATGTGAATTATAGGGCCCAACCCAGAGCTACTGAATCAGAAGCCCAGGGACTGGCACTCAGCAGTTCGTTTTGAGAAGCCCTCAGATTGATTCTGATGGCATTTTAGTGTTTGGAAATTACTGCTGTAGGCTAAGAAAATGTCTGTATCCACATGCAGCAAATATTCAGAGTGTTCCTAAAGACTCACATGGAAAAGCTTTTAAAAGAAGAAATACTATATCCTTTGAAAAATGAATCTCTCTGATGCTTACTAGACCTATTCTGCTGTTCTCATTGTTGGTGATGATGATGTTTGTTTGTACATGTGTGTGTTTTCGTTTGTACGTGTGTGTGTTTCAGTTATAAGTACATCAGTTCCAGCGGTGTGCTAGGAAATGTTTAACAACTAGCTCTCTGGCAAAAGAAAAGGAAGGACCTCATTTATAGGATTTGCTAATTTCTGTCATGTAAACACTCCCACCATGGCCAATTTCAAGGTACCACCATGCCATCACTAAAGACAGAGCTGGGGAGAGATCTGCAGTCAGGAAGAAATGAGCATAGCCAACTCTCAGAAGTACTGGCTCTACCCATCGATTTTTCTAAAATTGAAGTATAGTTGTTTTACAATGTTGTGTTAGTTTCAGGTGTAAACCGAAGTGATTCAGTTATACATCTATCTATCTATCATCTATGTATGTATGTATGTATCTCTCTATCTATCATCTATCTATCATCTATTCTCTTTCAGATTTTTTCCCTTTATAGGTTATTTCAAAATATTGAGTATAGCTCCCTGTGCTATACAGGAGGTCCTTGTTGGTTATCTATTTTATATATAGTAGTGTGCATATGTTAATCCCTAAATCCTAATTTATCCCTCCCCTCCTTTCCCCTTTAGTAACCATAAATTTGTTTTCTATGTCTGTCCACCCATCAACTTTGATTCTACACACATTTAAGCATAAAACTCAGGACATAGCTGTACTTACGTGTTTGGTGAATGAATTCTGAGAGAGGAAACTAAAAATATAGAGCTGGAGTTGTATCTTTTGGTAGGGAAAAATTTAGTGTGGTTGAAGCCTTTAATTAGAATCTCAAACCATTCTTCCTTGATTTTAACGACTTTCACAAAAGTAATAACAGAAAGAAAACTGAAATTAAGCATGTATTTGTTTAAAATATATTCTTTAAATAGCTCTCTTTATTATCCACTGCAACAAATCAGGCTATTTAAATACAAGGCATTTTCAACACAGCACTTTATGACAATAAAACACTTTGCAAATCAATTTTATTGTTCCTCTCTGCAAACTCAAGCCGAAATAGATATGAGTTCCCTATTTTTACAGATGAAGAAAGTAAGGCACAAAGAGATCTTCAAACTTTCACGTAGAGTGTTAATAGAAAAACTGGGATTAGGAGTCGAGTCCTGGAATTTCCCAGCCACAGTTTATTAGGTTATATTTTCTGAAATGCGAATAATTAAAAATGAGACTTTAATTGTATTTGGTCTGCAGGAGTGTCTAAGATTTCTGTACTAGACCAAAGGGTCACCCTGATGCTTGCCATCGCCCCCGCCTTTTAAAAAATATTTTATTTTTTTATTTACTTGGCTGTGCTGGGTCTTAGTTGCGGCATGAAGGATCTAGTTCCCTGATCAGGGATTGAAGCCAGGCCGCCTGCATTGGGAGCATGAAATCTCAGCCACTGGACCAGCAGGGATGTCCCCTGCCATCCCCTTCTTGCCAGTCCTGACTTCCCATAGTCCTTGCCGAGAAGCACCTTGGAGGGTCAGTTTCCTGCATATTCCTAAATCCATCCATCCTCCAAACCATAGCTGGCTGGGTTAGAGCTGGACACCAGACCCAAAGGTGGCCAAACAGTAGGTTGGCCTGTGGCCTAAACAAAACAAGACAGAACTTGGGAGAACAAAGGATGAGAAAATTAGCTGGGAACTGCAAGTTAAAACTTACAATGTAAAGATATGCTGGAAAGACCATGGTGGATTGTGGGTAAACTGAAGTTATGAGACAGCAAAAAACGTAGAACATTTGGCTTAAAGAATAGATATACTGATGAGATTAGGAAGCAAGTAGTTAGAGAAAAGAAAATAAATAAATGTTCAGGGAAAAAAAAAATACATGACAGGACTTCCCCGGTGGCACAGTGGTAAAGAATCTGCCTGCCAATGCAGGGGACACAGGTTCGAGCCTTGGTCCAGGAAGATGCCACATGCCGCGGAGCAACTAAGCCTGTGGGCCACAACTACTGAAGTCTGTGCACCTAGAACCCAAGCTCTGCAACAAGAGAAGCCACCGCAATGAGGAGCCCATGCACTACAACAAAGAGTGGCCCCTGCTTGCCACAACTAGAGAAAGCCTGCATGCAGCAGTGAAGACCCAACACAGCCAATGAATAAATAAATAAAGACCATGTAGTAATCTGAGAGGGGGAGAGATGGAGACAGTACTTAGTTCCTAGGGCTGCTGCGGTGCCTGACAGCTTTCCAGGTTCTATCCACATGTATATGTATGAATTCTGCTGCACGGAACAGGAACTCTGCATTAGTGACTTAGCCCAGAGGGGATTTGCAGTCTTCAGGTGACAGGAAGTCTAGAGGCAGGCGTTCAGGGCTGGAGCATTGGCTCCGCATTATGACATACCAGGCTCCTCCACCTTTCCTTGTCAGCATCCTTGACTTGTAGCCTTCATCCTGTTATTTTCCATCTCATGGCCTCTGGCATCACATTCGTTTCCATGCCTGAAGAAGAAAATGATGAAGAGAAATGTGTTTTCCATATATAAATATCAGGAATTCAAAACTTCTGCTTTTATCTTATTGGCCTGAACAGTAACATGGACTCCTGCTTGCAAAAAGGATAGGAAATAGAGTCTCTCTCTCTCTCTCTTTCTCTCTTCCCTTCCCTCCTCCCTCCCCTCCCTCCCTTCCCTCCTCCCTTCCCTCCTTCCTTCCCTCCCTCCTTCCCTCCCCTCCCTCCCTTCCCTCCTCCCTTCCCTCCTCCCTCCTCTCCCTCCCTTCCTCCCTCCCCTCCTCCCTTCCCTCCTTCCTTCCCTCATTCCTTCCCTCCCTCCCTCCCTTCCCTCCTTCCTTCCCTCCCCTCCCACCCTTCCCTTCTCCCTTCCCTCCTCCCTTCCCTCCTCCCTTCCCTCCTCCCTTCCCTCCTTCCTTCCCTCCTTCCTTCCCTCCCTCCCTTCCCTCCTCCCTTCCTTCCTCCCTCCCCTCCTCCCTCCCCTCCCTCCCTTCCCTCCTCCCTTCCCTCCTCCCTTCCCTCCTTCCTTCCCTCCCTCCCTCCCTTCCCTCCTTCCTTCTATTCTTTCTTTCTCTTTTTCTAGCTTAGCACATGGCTTCTGAGGACAAAATTGGGAGTCCAGTTAACAGGGAAGAAGGTGTGAATGGGGTAAGCAACTAGCAGTGTCTGCCCCAGTATCCTTATACCTAGATCTCTACCATTTGGGTAACTTGAATAGATCTTAAACTAAATTAGAACCAGCATGGAGGCAAGAGGTGCTTTGTTGGCCCAGGGGGAGGTATTTTGGCCATCAGCCATCATAAATCTGCTGTGTCCTACTTTAAGCAAATATAGCTGACCTGTCCAGAGGAGTGCTATCTTGGTTTAAAGCACGTAGGAAAAAGCCCCAAAACATTAACTGATAACAACAATATGGATTTGTTAACAAGTCATGTCAAACTAACTTCATGACTTAAAAATTTTTTTAGTTAATTAATTTATTTATTGGCTGCGTTGGGTCTTCCTGGCTGTGTGCAGTCTTTCTCTATAGTTGTGGCGAGTGGGGGCTACTCTTCATTGCAGTGTGTGGGCTTCTCATTGTGGTGGCTTCTCTTGTTGCAGTGCACGGGCTCTAGACATGCGGGCTTCAGTAGTTGTGGCACTCGGGTTCTAGAGCGCAGGCTCAGTAGTTGCAGCACATGGGCTTAGTTGCTCCCCAGCATGTGGGATCTTCCCAGACCAGGGACTGAACTCATGTCCCCTGCATTGGCAGGTGGATTCTTAACCACTGCACCACCAAGGAAGTCCCTAAAATTTTTTTTTTTGGATTAGATTGAAAAGATAGGGAAACACTATAGATATAGTGTCTTGCTTTCAGTAAGGCATTTAATAAATTCACTTGATGTCATTGCAAAATGATGGAGACATTTAACTTGATGGTGGTAGAGTATCTGAACTTAAAGCTGGTTAAATATATTTACCCACCATGTTGACAAGCGGATTAATATTAACCCAACAAGAAGTCTCTAGAGGTGAACCAATAGACTCTGCCCTTGGCTTTGTCCTGTTCAGTATTTCTGGTGGTGGCTAGAAGAAGAGAGAGATATTCACTGACCCAAAGTTGAAGGATAGCTGTTATGATGGGTAATGGAATAAAAATACATGGAGAGCATGGCCTTAGGTTCAAAAGAATCAGTCACACAAATGCAGCAGAGAGGGGATCTGGCTTAATAGCAGCAGTCTGTAGGATAAAAAACTTAAAAGGACTACTTTCAATTCAAGTCAACTGTGATGCCACATGGCTTGCTTGCCCCTCTCCCTTTATCTACCTCACTTAGCAAATCCACAACCCAGGGGAAATCCAATTCTTACTACCCTACACTTGGACTTGTGCAGCTGAAAGTGGCTGGAAAAAAAATACAACCGCGTTGGAAGTCCTCGCTTCAAATTTATGACCAAACAGGCCCTCAAGGCTGCCCGTCCTAGAACTATGTAAATGCTTGTGGTGCACTAGGGCTTTCTACTGTTTCGCTCTGCTGAGGGACCACTTCACATGTTCTCCTCTCTCCTCAAATACTCAGCATCTCCTTCCTTATCCTCCTTTTCAGCTGATGCTCAGGACTCATACTGAGTTGGGAAAACCGAAACAATCAGAAAAGAACGTCCACAGATTCCCCACCACCATGAATACCCACCCCTCAACATCTCCACCCACCTATTCTTGCCAGCAACAGAATTATCTAGAGTGTACGCCTCTGTCTGTGCACTGGATCCCACCCTTCTTGCCTCCACAGAGACATTGCCCAAGCAATTCTCCTTCCCTCATCTATATCATCAACTGTTCTCTCTCTGTTGGGTAATTCCCATCAGCTTTGAGACAAGCTATTATTCTACTCTAGCCCAGCGTGATCTGAGAATTGTTCCTCTTCCTCCTTTTCTATGGTTGTTTCCCTGGCCTTGGGGAGTTTCCTCTTCATAGGCATGTGCTGATTGGTCCTCAGCTGAGGCCCTTCTAGAGAGAACGCGTGCAGATCGCCAGAGCTTTTTCTCAGTGCAGCCTCTCAGCTCTGCTATTCTGCTCTGTGCATCCTTGCACTGCCTTGACCCCCTGGAATTCTCAACTCTGTCTCAACTCAGAAGGACCTCAGAGGTCTATCTGGTTTCTCCCTCCCCATGCCATGTCCAGAAACTCTTTTTAAGCAGTAAACTGGGGCAGGGATCACTGTCCCATGCTGCCTGTTTTCAATGTCTGAAAACTGTTATTTCATGCATTTTGTCCAGGTTTTTAAGTGCTTAAGGAGAGAGGGTAAATCCAGTCTCTAATACTTCATCATGGCTGGAAGCAGAGGAAATGGGAATTTTGCCTGGAGCACATTCTCTCAACATCTCTTGTCTGGGTCATCACTGATCTCTAGGTGGGTAAATCCAATTCTCAGTCCTTGCTGTACTTGGCCTGTAGAAAGCACGTGATACATTCAATTGCTGTCTTCCACTTGAAGGGTTCTGTCCCTTTAGCTTCCAGGACAGCACATTTCTTTATTTTCTACTGCACTGGCTGCTCCCTCTCTGTCCCCTTTTCTGGTTCCCCCTTTCCTCCCTCAACCTCTGAATATCTGCGTGTCTCAGGACTCAGTCCTTGGGCTCCCTCTTTCCCCATCACTCCTGGCTGATCTCATCTAGTCCCTGAGATGTGCCGCAGTTTAGATCTGCCCAGACTGTCTTCCCACCTGGAGACGTACACACTCACCTCCCTGCTCTACACCTCTGTCCTTAAGCACAGTTACCAGCTCAAACTCATCACGCTCCAAGTCTGATTCCTGCTTTTTCTCTCTAAGCTCTCACTCCACTAGCAGCTTCTTCAGCTCCTGGATACAACTCCACCTTTTTGATTGTTCAGGCTGAAAACTTGACAGTAATTGACCATCTTTCTCTCACACCTCATAGCTTATGTACCAGAATACCTTCTTGACCCTACCCTTAAAATATACCCAGAGTCTGACCCTGTCTCATCCACACTGATGCTAACGTGGTGTGAATCACCATCGTCTTTCTCTCACAGTATTGGCAATAATCTCCTAACTTGCTTTCTCTTCAGCCTGAGGGCAGGGAGTCTGCTTAAGTCCTTTCTTGAGTCAGCACCCAGAATAAGCTACTTAAAATACAACTCAGAAACTCAGATAATTGACCATGTTGAAAACCCTGCAGAGGCTCTAGATTTCCCTGAAAGTAAAGCCCTCCCTCCGTGTCTCTAACTAATCTACCCCGTTAGTTACCTCTGGGACTTCCTCTGTCATAGCTCTCCCCCTCACCCACCATGCTCCAGGCCACGAAGACCTCCTTTTGTTTGGGGAATGGGCCACGTGGGTCCCACCTTTGATCTGTGCATTGCACTTCTGCTACATTCTTTTCCTGATACACCTATGCAAGGCTAACTCCCTCATTTCATGTCTTTGCTCAAATACCACCTTCTCAAAGAGGTCTACCCTGACGAACCTGTTTAACACAGCACCCTTCCTAACCATCCCAATCACCAGTCTTTCACATGCTCGGTAGGGACAGGATCAACAGATGTTGAATGAAAGAGTAAATAATGGAAAACGGCTGTTAAGAAAGCAAAAAAAAAAAAAAAAAAAAGCAAGAAAGCAAATGCAGTTTTTGGCTACTTTAGTAGAATCACAATTTCCAAACAAGGAATGTGTAGTCTTTGTGCTTTGGAGTAATGATGAGAGTTAAAATTTTGCAGCACTTGCTATGTGCTTTATAGACACGATTATACCACATATTTGCAGCAACATTATAAAGTAGGACTCTGTTTTGCCAGTGAAGAAAAAGGGACATAGAAAGTTTAAGTCAGGACTTCCCTGGTGGTCCAGTGGTTAAGACTCTATGCTTCCATTGCAGGGGGCGCGGGTTCAATCCCTTGTCAAAAAAAAAAAAAAAAATGTTAAGCCAATTTCCCCATTTACACATGTAAGACCTGGTAGAACTAGGACTCAAACTCAAGCAATTGACTCCATAACTTATATTTTTAACCGTTGACTAGAGCCAGAGTGTATCCAGAGCACAGTGACCAGATTCCAGAAACCATGTCGTGTGACAGAAGGCTGAAGGAACTGGTGTTTTCCTCAGAAAAGAGAACATTTATGAGCACATGACATTTTCCCAGTGTGTGAAGGGATGAGGTGGAAGGATGAAATTTTCATATTGCTTTAGAAGAGGAAACCTAGAGCTAGCGATAGAGACCATACAGAGAAACAGATTTTAGACTAATAATAAGAAAGAACTTTGTAACCATTAGAGTTGCACCGAATTAATATGCTCTACTATACAAAGTGACTACTTCCTTATCACAAAAGTTTACGCAGACTTGGATGACCATCTCTCGGGGATAAAGTTCTTCAGGTTGAAAGTTGTCTTTCTAAGTTGCAGATTTTGTGATTCATCTGTCCTTTACCTGGTGGCTTCCTTAGACATGCAGGGCAGTGTCAGGGAGGGACGGTGTGAGACTGCTTCACCAGAGTGGGAAAGGGAAGCAACGAATTCCCATTCACACCCACCTCCATTCCACAGGCGCCCTGGAGATGAGGGAGGGAGTATTGTGTTTCCCATTGTGAACGCAGTGGCATTAAACTCACACCCCGTTGTCCTTTGCCCTTATTTGGAATCAGGCACATGTTAAGTGGACTCACAGGAAAACTCGTCATTGCTCAGGCTGGAAGGAACTTGGTTAAACAAATCATGTAGCTTAATTTGAAAGGAACTCAAGGAGACACTTCCGACTAGATGTGTGAAAAGAGGGCATCTCTGGAGGATGAATGGGCAGAAAAGGGTTAGAAGGATGGTACTGAAGCAAGAATGGGAAGCTTAGAGAACCAAACCCCAAATTTTCCTTATTCTTAGTCCGGCATGGCATGGGTACTGGCCAGATCTGAGTTTTAACCCTTACTGGTTGTGAGACTGGGGACTAGACATTTCATTAGCCCCTGAGTCTCAGTTTCAGCTTGTTGATCCCCACCTACCTGAAAGAGTTGTTTTCAGGATCAAACAGCATAGGGACAAAGCTAAGTGTGGTTTCATTGCTCAAAAATGTTCGTTTCCTTCCCTCTTCTGCATCCAGGGGAGGGAATTTTCTAGAATTGTGCTGCTCAACGGGTAATTCCCAGACTGTTACTAGTCCATGAACTGTTTGTTACTGGTTAGAGATGAGATTAGCAGGTTGATCACATGAGGTGCACTGCTTCTTTCATCCAGGAGACCTACTGAAAAAAAAAACCAAAAAAAGTCAGTTGAACTGAACAGTGTTTAGTGGCCTAGTTCTTAAGTTCTTTGCAAGTATCTCATCTCACTGGGGACCAGTAACAAACAGTCCGTGGACCAGCACTTGCAGGAGCACTGTATCTCGAGAATTGTAATAAAGATTAAGGACATAGCGACAAGGACCTAGAAGCATAACTGCCTAGATTCAAATCCTGATTCCACGGCTTAGCAATTCTGGGCAATTTACTTATCTCCTGTGCGTCAATAACCTCGTCGGTCAAGTGGGCATATAAATTGTTCCTCTGAGCTAATTTATGTGTAACCCTTAGCACAGAGCCTGGTACAGAAGAAGTACCATGTAAGATTTTGCTATTATTATTATTTTTATTTTTATTATTGGGGAAACTTTAAAATTACGTTGTGGTCTTATAAGAACTAAGGTGGTTTATTGTCACTCTATTATAGATTACGTACCCTTTGGTGGATCTTTGCTTTTTTGTCCTTCTTCTTCTTTTTTTCTCCCTCCCTCCCTTTCTCCCTCCCTCCCTCCCGCCTTCCTTCCTTCCTTTCTTCTTTCCTTCCTCCCTTCCTTCCTCCTCCTTTCTCCCTTCCTTTCTTCCCTTTTTCCTCCTCCCCACCCCTCACTTTCTCCTGTTGAAATAGATGGCATCATGACCTTTTCTGCTAGCACTAAATTATATTGAGCCCTTGGTGAAGTCACTCATCAATGTTAATATTTTGGAAGCTTGGCTTGTAGTGGGTTGTCACTTAAAGTACTCATCCTGGGAAAGAAGATCTCTGCATCCTTTTTTTTCGGAGAAGAGAAAGAGATGTCGTGGTTTCCCTAAGGGAAGCAGATTTGCTGACCTCTCTCATCCCCTTTGATTAGGGTGGTGATCTCCACTCTTTTGATGCTGCTCATCTGACACCAGCCCTTCTCTATATGCGTAAAAACCACCAGGGACAATCTTTTGGGAGTTGGTTCCAAGAATAACAAGTACATTTTCACATTTGTAAGATAGTAACACACAAGGAGTTAAACACTTTTGTTAAAAAGTAAAACAATTCTGCAGTGTTTTTGGCCCTGAGAGAGCATAGCCTTATGTATCTGTGTACATTTCTGCTGGATATTTCAACTTGCTAATTCCATGTTCTTCCCCATGGTCAGCTGTGAATAATACTCATCTCCACTATTTAGTCAGTTTCTTAGACAATCTATTTTTATATACTGCCATCTTGGAGTAAGACTTCAATTACTTGGCTTGGTTTGTTTTTCCAGTGTATGTGTGCCATTTGGATGACATTGTCCTAAATTTTAATTCTTTCTTGTTTTCATTCTGTAAATGATTGAAGAATCAGCATTGCATTATTTGGGGGAATGATTTGTAAAATAAGAAAAACTATTCGCCAGATGTCCCTCTTCATCTATATCTTTCCTTATCACGTGAGGCAGAGATTTGAACTCTATTCTAGGGAGCTCTCACAAGCAAGTTGATTCTTATAATGACATCACTGGAATTGACAACAGACATCATGAAGCCATCTTAACAATGACCTTGTATATATTTTTGGAGAAAATGGAGTTGTCACTGTGCCAGATGTCACTCTTCCGCTTTGTTTTCTTCACTCCCACATCTGATCTATAGGAACTTTTACCTACACTCAAAAAAATGGTACTTTATCCTATTAATAAGTGTGCTTTGGGGGGCCACTTCCAAGCTTTCCCTTCACATCAATCCCTTACTGATTTTTTAAAATTAATTTTTATTGGAGTATGGAGTATGGTTGCTTTATAATGTTATGTTAGCCTCCACTGTACAACAAAATGAATCAGCCACACACATACAGATATCCCCTCCCTGTGGACTTCCTTCCCATTTAGGTCACCACAGTGCATTAGGTAGAGTTCCCTGTGCTATGCAGTATGTTCCCATCCATTGCCTACTTTATACATGGTATCAATAATGTGTATGTGTCTCCCTTACTATTGTTATTGGGCTAATTTTCAAGTTTTAGAAGCTGACAGGAAGTTATTGGAATTGATTTTTTCTGGTTTTTGAAATAAGCTCTGCTGGCTTCTCATCAACTTTAGCTTTAATGTTGCTGTAAACATGGTCACTAAGCAACTAAATACTTTTTAAGAGTCTGTTCATTGGACTCTCAAAACCACATATTTCTGTGATTTCTGATAATAATTCAAACTTATGTTAGAATCCAGAGCACCTGAGAAGCAAAACAAGACAATTTTAATGATGAAGTATAATGTTAGAAAAATATACTCATTTGGAAGTTGTGTCTTAATTTCTATTCATGCCCTCACAAAAGGTTCAGATGAGGCCAGGGAAAGAAGTAGAAATAATCCTTTTTTATAAAATATGTTTTTTTCCATGTGTGAAATGAAGATAGCACTTGCTCATCAATTGAAAAGTGCTTTGAGTCTTCCTCATTGTAGAGACCCTAGGAGTATCTGTCTTCCAAATGGAAAACTAAGATAATAGAGGCACAACATTAAAGAACACATTGGCTGTGCTCTGAGTGGAGTATCTGGTTTGTCTCTTTAGCACAGTTACACCTGTCAGACAATTGCTGAGACCTTGATTCCTCTCTCCCCTACATATCTCCACTACCCTCCACCCCTCATAGTTCAATCTGTCCCCAGGTCTTGATGACACTTACACATCAGTTTCTTGAATGCATTCCCCTTGCTCCTCTCCACTTCTGCACTTGGTCCAGGTCATTATCTTCAACCTGGGTATTCGCGATTGCTTCTAAAAAATCCCTCTGAGGCAAGAGTATTCTTGGGAAATGCAAATCTGATTGTGCCACTAGCCTGTTTAAAGCCTCTAGACGCCTCCTCATTGTCTTCAGGGGAAAGTCCAATTGTCTTCATTCACTTAAAAAAGCCCTTCCAGACGTGACTACTGTAATTCCTCCAGCATCATCACTAACCACTTTCCTTCTTTCATATGAGTTCTTTTTACCTCCTCAAACTCACTTTACACTCTCACAGACTGTTTCCTTTGACAGGATCATTCTGCCCTGCTTTTTGCCTGTTAAACTCTCCTTCAGCTCTCAGCTGAAAGGCTACCTTATCATGCAGGCAGACCCTCTCTTAGATGCCTTGCTATGATGTTTTTCTTAAATGTTTGTCTTCTCTACTAGACTATAAGCTTCATGAGGACTAGGACTTTGTCTGTTTAGCTCCCACCTACTTAGGACCTAACCCAAGTGCCCGACACATCAGAAGTGTTCAACAAATACTTGTTAAATGAATGAGTAAGATGATTTGCACATTCCCTGATATGTAGTAAGCATCTGATGAATGGCTGCCTCTGCATCCGCATCTATGTCACTATCAATGCCCACATACGCCTGTGGCATGGTCAATATTAATAAAATAGTCTTGCTGTATATAATAGACTCATAATGAAGACTGTGATGGGAAGGATACAGTCTATTTATTTATTGAAATTGTTGCAAGTGTGTAAATTGGCTCTCCACCCAAACTGGAAAATAATCTCACAAAGAAACATGTTCCAGTGCTGCTAAGACTTAAATTTGAATGAGCTTTCTGTGCAGGAGAGGCGGTAGAAGAGTACATGTGTGGTGAAATTTTAGTAGCCAGTATTATTTGAGCGTACACAGAGGTTATGGTGAGCAAATGTTTAAGTTATTACTATTTAACACGTACATGTAGTCCTGAGAGCTCACATTGAAGCTGGGTACAGTGTATCATTTAAAAGGCAGTGTTGTTCCTTGCCAGGTGGAGTTACATGTTCTGATTTAGGAAGGGATTGAATAGGTTTAGGTTTTGTTAAACCTCAGCTTTACTACAAAGCTCATCCTGGCTCCCTGGTGTATGTTGGAACTTCATGGCATTAAAGGTGAAGACAATGGTAAAGTGAGAGACGGTGAAGAGCGTGAAGTAAGTGAATGGACTGAACGGACTAACCCTCGGCAGCTGGCTTCCAGTTGCTCCTTGCTCTCCAAAGGAAACAGTGGTATGCACGAGGAAAAACAAATCAGGGAGTTAGAAAAATGTGACTGTGACGTTTGCGTCACTTTCCACGATTGAAACGTTGAGAACTGAAAAGCGACTTTCCCAGCCAATTTCTCATTGATAAGCTCTGTTCCAGGAATAGCTAAGCCACACGGAATCAATGAATGTAATCCCTTTTCTTTATTATTTTACGATCTCAGCGTCAGCAGAACAGAAAAGTATTGGGTTGGCGAAAAGGTTCATTCGAGTTTTCCCGTAAGAGGTATGGAAAACCCCAAATGAAGTTTTTGGCCAACCCAATGTATGTTCAGAGCTTCTGTAAGTCCACAGTATGTTTTCTCCAAGGCATACCCACTTTTAACTTCTCAAATACAGAAATATATGTTTTCTTTATAAAAAATTAGAAAGATTTCCAAAGTCAATGTATATCCAAATTGAATCAATATCACTATTCAGTAATTCTCTTGAGCTCAAGCAAAATCTCTCAATTGGACACCGTCTTTAAAGACTTCACTCTAAAGGAGAAGACAAGTGACTGCTCTAACTCCACGACTCTGCTATTCTAATTCTGTGGTCATAGATGTGATGTGTCTTGCTCTAGTCTGTCTATTGGCTCTTATTGCTCTCCTGTATTGTAATTATTCCAATGGCCTGGTATACTATTCTTATATATGGCTTGAGCATTGTTAACAGATGTGAGAAAGATGTCCTTTCGGAAATCCATATCAAAATGAGTAAAGTTAGCTAAAAATAATAGCTAACTCGATGACCTAACTCTGGTTCCTAAATAACAGCCATGTGGTGCTGAGAGGTGCAGAAGTCAACTTTCTTTCTCTTCTCTTCTTGAATTCTGTATTGAAAGGGTTGAGCAGATCACTGTTTTTGCAAGGCTATTTTAAAAAACATCCACACAACAGCATTCGTTTGCAACAGGGGCAGTCATGGAATAGGAAAGGATCCCAAGACGTATGAATGACTTGCTCACTGTACCCCAACAGTGACCTGCTTGGGACTCAGGTTGCCCTGTTCCAGTCTGCTGCACTGCGGCTTTGCATGTGGATGCACAGCTGGGGCCTTGGGGACTCTACTTACCAGTGACACTTTTCAGACCCTGAAGGAATTTTGCCTCATGAGTTTAGCTAAGCCCACTCTGATTTTAGACAAAAGATTTGAAATCATGTAAAATATCTTTATATAGTACTTTTCTTCCAAAGCGGTGAAGTTTGTTTTTTTTAAACATATGTCATAATCATTTCCTCCTATTAATGATCTGATGAAAAGATAGACATGTTTTTTTAAGAACTTTTATTGAGATGTAATGGACATACAATAGACTGCATATATTTAAAGTGTACAATTTGAGATCTTTTTTTTATTAGTAATGTATACATGGCAATCCCAATCTCCTACTTTGTCCTACCCCAACACCCCCTTGCCCTGCTTTCCCCCAAGATAAACATGTTTTAAAATATAATTTAAACATTGAAGCAAAATCCCCTAAGGATTTATATATCTTCAAAATATATTAGGTATTAAAATAACAGTATGTTAAATTTAAAAAATAAAAAAATAATAGGATGTTAATATGCATATTAAATAAAAGCATTTTCTTTCGTACTAGGGGGAAAAAGCATATACTCATGACATATAGTTATACATATTTATATTTTATTTATGAGAAGTAGACTTTATTGATAGGATGTTTATATAATTTTTAACTGTGAATATCTCCTTTGTACCATTCTTTTTTGAGGGGTGTACTTAAAAAATAACATCCAAAAGTAATAAAAAAATTCAAAACACCAAAAAGTAAAACAAATTAAAAAATGAATAAACAAAAATTAAAAAAAAAAAAAAAGAAAAAACCAACATCCACACCCAATGATTTGATTAAGAAAACAGTTCCTAAGAATACGTGTAATGGCTGTTCACAGTCCTGCACAGCTGTTATTTTATTTAAATATCACAATTTTAAAGAGACACCATCATCCTGGGACACATGATGCACGCGTGCGTGGTGTATAGCTGTTCTAGAAAGAGTCAAGGCAAATCCCATTTTTATGGCTTCAGGTTTTAAATCCCAGGAAGACTTTACAGAAGGAGACTGACAAGAGGGACAGGTGGATATCGGCTCCAACTTGGTGACAAGTTTTCAACCTCAGCTGCATTCTTACAACAGGGGAGTGAAGAGCAGCTGGCAGCCTGGGAGCCACTGTTCTACAGATGGAATTCTTGCGGCAGAGAGAAGAATGTTCTCTCTGGCTCCCCACGCTTTATGAACAAAGAGCGCAACTTAAGAGATTGAACCTACTGTTTGATCTAAACGGTGGAGCTTTATTCCGCCTTCCCTCTCTCCCATCTTTTGTATTACATTCTTAGTGATTTGCATTTAGAAAAGAATATAAAGTTTCCCAGTGTATCATTACTCAGTGCTTTCTCTGAATTCAATATGTTCTTCTAAAGACCCACCCCTCATAATTGTGAGGTTTGGGGCCAGAATATAACTAAGGCCCACCCATCATATACCTAAATATTTATCAGTTATAAATCAAGGTAACAAACTGTTAAACAGGAGCTGTTCTTTCTCCTAACTTGGACTTTCCTACCAGAGCAGGGACATGTAAAGGAAGCCAGTCCCCTTCTTCTCCCATCACTGGCTCTGTTCCACACAGCCAGGGGCTTCATTGCACGTGCACGGATACCCCAACTCACGTGTCTAGGCTCCATCCATACCTCCTTGCTGACAGCTGCTCCTTGGTCCCCTTAGGCCTAGAAACTCTGGAATCAGGTTGAGGACAATGTGGGCTAGGAGTTCTGTGGTCCTAGAGTTCAGAAAGGGGTCCAGAGGGTAAGCTCAGTCTCTGAGAGGGCACAACCCCTTCACCTGCAGCAGGGAGAGGGTAGGTCTGGAAGAGAGCCAGAGAGGGGCTTTCGTCAGCATGAAGCTCGGGACAAGGGCCCTTTTACCTGGGTCTAAGGACAATGCTTTTCTCTGACACCTCAAAGTCTATAATACTGTTCCCTCTGTGGGCAGACAGCGAGGAAGACATTGTGGTTAACGTCTAGGTTCTCCATTTAATTAAGAATGGTTAAGACCAGTAATTATTTAGCTAATGTTTATGGCCCATCTGCTCTCAAACTGGGAATGATTTCAGTAAAGACAAGGTAAACTCTTTACTGCTGCACATAAAATATGAAACCCGGTGATTCAACGTGGAGATCATTCCTCCCCTGCATTTCTATAGCCTTTGGAAGGGTGACTGCAAATGTGGACCGACCTCTGTCTAGTTAGTTATATTTGACAGGACTTTGGTCTGAAAGGTAAATGGCATCCATTATTTTAATCCTATAAACAAGGGAACCTGGAAAGGCCTTTTACTTTATGGTTACTTCAAATACACAATAAACTAGGAAAGGAGCCAGTAGCAGATGCAAGAGTTCTACCGGTGCTTAGAAATCAGTGAAATACAGGTTGAGATAGAACACAAAACCGAAAAGACCTGAATGACATTGCCTCTCAGTACATCTAACAGGAATTTAAAAGGAAGAGCAGAGGGAGGCATCCCCATTTGCGTTATTCAGAGAATCACAATTAGTGATGTGATGTAGGTGAAAAACCCTGCATAGTGTTAGTAGGAAATCTAATGTTACATAGATTTTTACTGTAAGGTCCAGGGAGACCCAGCCAAGTGGAAAAATAGCTGAGTTATGGTGGAAACCAGTCACCTTGTTAAAACTGAATAACCAGGTGTTTAGGAAAAGAATAGTATGAGAGACTGGTTTCTTTTCTGCTGAACACAAGCATCCACTGTGAACACGGAGAAAAGAAATCTTTGTGACAAGTATAGAGGACGATAAAAATTGGTGGATCTGAATGTTTAAAAACTAACCTACGTCACAAGTTCATTCTGGGTTTCATGATATAGTCAAGGAGAGCTACATTCTGAGCTACAATTACGCCACATTCCTTAGAACAAATTTAGTTGAGGTGTTTGCTTCAGTACAGAATCTATAGCAATTCAGACTAGGGTGAGTTTGCATAGATGGAGGATATATTCACTTTCCCTATATGTAGTTATTTTTCCCTAAAAAAGAATGAATTAGACTAAAAAGAGTGGCTACAGATCACTCTCATTTCCAAATAAAAACGTTTGGTGAATGTTGTGACAGTGAATAAGAGCGGTTCAGAGTAAAAGATCACAGCTCTTGGCTTTCAAAGACTAGTATTCGCCAAAATTAGTAATAAAATTTGAACTGAAAAATGTAAAGAATATTTAGATTCATACAGATGAAATAAATACTCAAGCATGGCTTCCTGTCGTTTGGGGGATAAAAACCCTGCATGACCAGGCCTCTCCCTGCCCATCCAGCCTCATCAGCCAAACCTCTCTGCTCTGCGCTGATCACAGTGTTACCTAAACTTCTCTTTGTCCCTCCAACACCACACGCCTTTCTCTCTCCCTCACAACAATTGATGTGCTTCTTTTTCTCCCCTAAACCTATCTCTTTTCAGTCTCAGCCTCAGTGTTATTTTCCCAGGGACCTTTCTCCATTTTACCAGTCTGGTTAGGGCTTCTAATGAACATTTCTATGAAACACTGTAGCTTTCGCTCTCTGCAGAAATAGAAATTTCTGTCATAGGATGATCCTGGCCTTTTCCGTCCCAACTGCTAAAGAGTGTGCTAGTTTGTTTCTTTCACTCTCACACCTCCTAGGGGGATTTTCAGATACTATGGGTGAAAAGTGGAAGAGGAGAAGACACTAGGGAGGTGAGAAATGGGGAACAAAGAAGAAATAAAGGACTGATGTGGCCTCAGGCTGGGGGCTGCGATGTTTTGTGGCTTCAAGGAGCGAGGCAAGTGACAAGGAAAGGGAATTTGTAGACGTGTTGCTGAATGTAAGTATTTCTTCCCAGTTGTTAGGTTGGAATTACCTGTTAGTTCCTTGACTATGTTCTTGCAACAAGGCTGAGACTGGATCACATGTGTCCTGGTGTGAGCAACACTTCTTGCGGTGTACAGTTGTATAATTGTTTTATGTTTTCTCTTCCTTCCCCGCTTCCCAAGACTTCAGGGCAGGGCTCACGTCTGTGTGCTTTAGAGCTAAATCCCCAGTGCCTAGGATAGGGTCTAGCCCATGGTAAACACTCAATAAGTGAAAACCAAATGGACAAATGAATACTTGAATGTGTCAATCCATTCTGTTTTAGATTTCTAATCTCTAAATATCACCCTTAGCCTCCGTGACAAAATTATGCTCTCTTCAGCCAAAGTCCTCTAGAAAATATTCTGAGCTGGTTTTCAAATGCCTGTCATTAGAAACTTTTAAAAGAAGCTATTTTTTTCTCACCACCTTTCTATGATGTTAAAAGGTGCAGGGATTGAATGTTCATATGATCCTTGTAATTGAAATGAAACTCACCCAATACTCATATTCTTTTCAAAGTATTAAAATATTTGCTGAAAAAATCCTCTCTTGATGCACTTCTGAGCTAAAGGTTCTCCCTGTTGAAGAGCGAGATGAAGCCAGGGAATGTACATAACGCTGCCCCTGCCTGAGAACTTACTATAGGCTTAGCAGGGCGGCATCTGCTATACACAGGCTACATCATTGGAACACATAAACAATATGTTGAGGTCGGTGTTTGTTCCTAATTTTTACCAATAAGGAAACGAAGGTTGAGTGGCTTGCCCAGGCCTCCTAAGTTAGAAAATGGTGGAGCTGGGGTTCAAACCTGGGCCTGCTGATTCCAAAGTTCAATGCCAGTAAGCAGTCACATTCATTTTTTAATTTTGAGGAATAAGCTACCTAATTGATTAAGAGTTAACTTGTAATTATAACAGCCAGTCGGAGTTCACCATCTTGCTCTGCCTTCTCTTTCCCAGAGATCACCTCCACTCATCCCGCCTGCAATCCCCACTGTCAATTCTGGAACTTTCCTACTATTTACTACATGACTAGAGAAAGACAATGCAGAGTTAGTTACTCCACTAACTAAGACTCCCTGTCTTGACAGGGGACTTGACAGAAGTCCAAAACAGCACAAAAGACCCACTTTCAGCCAAGAATTTCTGGTTGTCACTTTAGTCTGCTAACTAGTCCTCCAGATCAATTGCCTGTTGACCTTTATTTTCACTAAAAATCCACTTTGGCTTCTGCAGTTTCACCCTCAGTGTTATCAGCCCTCTGTGTTCATCTAGAGCATGTAGAAATTTTTCTCCCCATTGAAAGGATCACCCCATCCTCTTCTTAAAGGCTTATGGAACAAAATATATATATTGAAGGTAGCCAAAAATTGGTCCTAGGAAAATAAATTGCTTATTGTTTTATGTACACCCCCCTCCACACACACCATACATACACTGAGTCAATTCTTGTGATTTGTGGTAGTTGTGTTCTATAAAGTCACCACAGATACTGAATTAGTGAATATTGAACCACTGCTCCTAGGAGAAATGTGGGGCTCCTGTGAGCCTCTGGTCACATTTTCATCAATCAACCAATACGGAGTTTTGTTTCATGCATGTTTCTGTTTAAAGATATTTTATTTAATATGAAATTGACTTATTAACATCAATTTACCTTCACCTAGTAGTCAAGTGTTTGATTTCTTTTCACATTATTTGGTTTTGTTTTGACATGCACAATGAAACAAATGTGAAGAAATCTCTGACGGACAAGTTTTAATGTTTGGGATAGAAAAAAAAATACGCCTATGACTAGGGCAAATGTGCTGGCAGCATAAGTGGCCTGGAAATTTGGAGGAGAGAGGCCTGAGTAGCGATTTTTCACATGAATTATCACATTTTCCGTATTTGACCCTCAACATCACTCCATGGCTTAGCTAGAACATAGATTTTTAAAAAGGTTTATTTGAAAACAAAACGAAACTGAGGCCCAGGTAGGGTTAAGTAACTTACTAAGACAAAATGGCTCGGTAGGCCAGGCCAAGAACAGGAAACACTAGATCTTCCCCATAATTATTGTGTGGCTAAGGGCAGACCACTCTGCTATCTGTGGTTCATTTCCTTTTCCTCCTTGTGGTGTAAAAGAGTCTGAGAAACATACATTGAAAAGTTCTAGAAATCCCTTAAAAAAACTTTGCATAAAATATTAGCAACCTAGCTTTCTAGTCCTTTGGCTTAAGTCAAGACTCAGCTGTGGCTTATTTTTCTTTCTGTCACCTGAGGCAAAAGCAATGAGAAAGGCAGGAGGTGACCTGGGAGAGGAGAGTCGGATGGAAGCAGGGCTGGAGTGTGCTCAGACACAGCTCACCCTCTTCCAAGAATCTCTGTTCCTTCTGATGCCTGAACTCTCCTGGTAGTGTGATCAACCATTCCTGTTTGTCTGAGACTTGGGGCATGGGATTCCCAGGATGTGGGACTTTTAGTGCTAAAACCAGGAAAGTCCTGAGCAAATCAGGATGAGCTGGTCACCCTTCTCATGTGTTCTCTCTCTCTCGCTCTTTTTTTTTACACAAGCTAGTTTTCATTTTTCTCTCCATCTTTAGAAGAGATCAGTGTTTCTTCATTAAGAACCACATTCAGTAGTTGACTTGCATCTAGGGGCCATTGTATGAAAAACATGTATCTTAGACAACAGACTCATGCTGAATAAAGTGAGATGCTCATAGTATAAGAGAGTGCTGAGAACAGAATATGTCCTAAGAAATAGCATATCTTATTGTAGTTCAAGCTTACACAGGGGTATAAATTCATTGAGAGGAACAGACATAGAACTGCAGGCATTGTTTAAATTATTTATCTTTTCATGATCCCCACCCCTGACTCCACAAGCGCGTATAATTAAATTCACAGAATTTAAATCCCTCTGCTGAAAGAGGCATCTGGATGTAGAAGACTGATCTAGCAGTTAAAGACCTCAGGGAATGTGAAGAGTGGCTTGGAGGTGGGCAGTTGCTAAAAACAAGTGTGACACACATAAGATAGGAAACTTCCCATCACAGTTTTGGCTGAGGCTCCAAAGGCTGAGAATAAAACAGTACATGACCTGTCACAACCATGCCTCAAGGTAGATACTGAATTGTCCCTTCAGGACATGCCATGGGTGGAGGTCAAAGAAGCTGGGAGATAAGATTTTTGGGGAGAGGCTTGTGGTATGAGTAACCAGTTCTCCCATGGGCGAAGAGAGCAGGAGTGTTTGGGTTGGATACACTCACACAGTAACTTACAAGAAGGAGAATTCAAGGAGCCCACCTGGAAACTTGACACATGTCTGCTGGAGTTGAGGATGCATGTGTGCTGATACTGACAGACAGCTGAGAAGACTAAAAGGAAGAACCATGTACTTTCACTGACTGCAAGGAAGGGATGCATGAGTTTTCCTTTGAAGCAAGTGAAACCATTGGGATTGGGGACAGGGGAATAGTCTCAGCCTGGAGCCAACTTAAATGTCATCTTGCCAAGAGGACTGCCTGCAGGGTTATGGAACCCCAACAGAGAGAGTCTGGAGTGTACTGCCAAATGCTCAGGGGATTAGAGTTGGGGTTATTCATGACCAGCAGAGAAAAAGTCCCCTTCCTTTTAAAAATGTAGACCTCTGAGAAAACTTCAAAACCACTCTGCTAGAGAAAGTTCCAGCTCTAATCAACTGCCAAGCTCAGAGTGTTCCAATGTCAGATCACAACGGCACCAGCCATCATAACCATCACTGTGGGCTTTTCCATAATGCCGTCTTCCCTTGGTGCAGACCTTGGAAAGGTCAGGGATACTGACAGGATGCTGGGATAGAAGGAAGAGAAATTAGGAGGGAGAATAAAAGCTGCCACTTACCATTTTCTCCCACTCTGTGTCCACCACACAAAGCCTTCCAGGTCTAAAGTGTTTTGAACTGGTAGAGGAAGGTCTCTATATTAGATAAAAATTGAAAATTTTGATGATTTCACACTACTGGATGTCTTAATTATTCAAATATAACTTCTTGGGGGCAGGCAGTGATTGGAGTCACGAAGAAAATGATGGGGAAGTTATAGGACCAGTTCACAATTTCATCCAAAGGATAAGAAGAAACTAGTTCTTAGGTTGGATTTAAAGGGACTGTGTGTGTGTGTGTGTGTCGGTATGTGTGTGTTAGAGGGACGGAGAAGGATGGAGAGATAGAGCCCTACTGAGTTCAGCCTGTTTATCAACAGCTGGCATTTACATTGTGCTTATTACGTGCCTGGCACTGTTCTGTTTGATGTAATAAGTCATTTAATGCTCACAACAGCTCTGCAAAACAGGTCCTATTATTTCTTTCATTTTGCAGATGAGGAACTTGAGACCCAGAGAGGTTAAGTAATTTGCCCAGGTCACACACCCAGTAAGTAGAGTAGCTGGGGTTAAAACCCAGATGTATAGCTTAGGCGTTCCTACTCCTAATCACAGAATACGCTGCTTGTTCTCTGAGAAAGTGGTGCTGCAGGACTCACAGGAAAAGGGCTTTTGAATGAGCAAGTTAGAGCAGTGGTCTGGAAGCACCTCTTATGTAGTAGGAGGACGCCAATGGCCAGCACCTTGGAACTCCAACTGGAACTTGAGTGCAAGGTTATTGTGGGGCTGCTGCAGGTTTTCGCCCCCAGAGGACTCTCCGTAGACCTGGGATTGGGGGCTGCCACTTCTGACCAATAAAGAAGACTTTCTTAGACATGGGTCCATTGAAGGTCTTTCTTTTTGAATATTACCTCTTCTGTTTTTTCCCCTTTTGAATTATTTTGCTTCTACTTTGGCCCCCACTGTCTGGGCTCCTTTCTCTCTTGAGTCATCAGAGGGCTAATGTTCAAAGCCATTATTTTATTATGATCCTCCTTCAGCTCCAAGACTGAACCTGAAAGCTTTTCTGATTGAGTACTAAGTACCATACTTCATGCATAATGCTTACCTTTGTATGCAAGGACTGCAGACATCACAGTTTCA
Source organism: Hippopotamus amphibius kiboko (assembly GCF_030028045.1). NCBI lineage: Eukaryota > Metazoa > Chordata > Mammalia > Artiodactyla > Hippopotamidae > Hippopotamus > Hippopotamus amphibius. The sequence goes on from NC_080198.1 coordinate 85,202,955, forward strand.
GATGTGCCCCAAACTATTTGATCTGATTGATTATTCTAATAAAGGTGTATTTCCATAATAAATTAGACATAATGGAGAATATATTCATGAAAAATTCTGTAGATACATTATTGCAGAGTTAAAATTTTCCAACCTTGAAAGTCAGTGAATACAAAGTCATAGTTTTCATGAACTCTTTTACTCTCTCACACTTTGTATATCAATGTCAAAATAATGCAGTTGCACTGAGGTTTACCGCAGGAAAACTAAGGAACCTGAATCCTCTTCTCTTTGTCCATTCATTCTGGCCATACCACCCAAAGTGCCCTACCCCATCCTGCTTGTCAGCTGTGAGAAGAAGGTGTTTGGAAATAGTGAGGAATCAGGGAAAGAAAGGAATGTTGGGATGTGAAATCAAAGTCATCCAGGAGGGGGCTGGGTTCTCCTTCTTTTCCACTCTAACCTCTCACCTTCCAACTTGGAGTTGAGTTCTTAAAAGACAAAAACTTGGATAGGTTCAATACGAAATTGAAGTTTTTCTAAATTATTTTTTATTTTTAGCAAACTAACATGTGTACATAGTTAAAATGCAAATGATACAAAATCCCACATAACACTCTAAACGGAGTCTAAAAAAATTCAATTGGTTATAATATGGGGTGGCAGAATTCTGAACGTAGTAAAATAATTAGGATGAGTCCAGTACAAAGCATAGGAACCAATCACCATTTCATTCAATGACACTGGAATTCACGTTCTTGGGGGTGTGTGCCGTCAGTGGGTTTTCCCATAGTTTGGAAATTCACAAGTACAAGCAGCAATTACCCCCCATGCCCTTTCACACCCCTAGTGCTAGAGTCCAGGCATAATCTTCAACATTTGGAGCTGTTCCTGCTGGTATTTACATTTACATCCTTGGATAATATTTTGGGATAAATCAGATCAAATGATTGTGATATCTGAATATTACTCATTGAACAGTTAAGTAACATACCATAATTTTGGTTCCTTTTTGCATAGTGTTGTTTATGAACTTTTACTTATTCAGTTTATTATATATTTATCCTCAATTCTTTCCATGTGTGCCATCAGATCTGTCATATATAAATTTCATTTTCCAAATGCTCAAATATATCAGAATATCATCTCTTTGTAATGTTAAGGTTTAAGTTTACCTTCAGAGTGGCAATTAATCAACATCAGGTTTGCTGCACACTGGCATTAGGCCAAAAAATGAATGAGAAAACAACAGAGACGAGTCAGTTTTAGAGTCTTATTCCATTAAATGATTGAAAAAAGTCTACTGCTTCATGTGTATTTTTACTACCTTAGAGTAATTAGTCTATATTTTTAATTTTTGGAAATAGAATAAAAATTAAATTCTAGACTTGAAAGAGGCTTCATTCATTCATTCATTCATTTTTTTTTTTGTTTTAATTATTTATTTATTTATTTTATTGGCTGTGTTGGGTCTTTTTTGCTGTGCGTGGGCTTTCTTTTTAGTTGCAGTGAGTGGGGGCTAGTCTTTGTTGTGGTGCGCGGGCTCCTCATTGCCGTGGCTTCTCTTGTTGCAGAGCACAGGCTCTAAGCGTGTGGGCTTCAGTAGTTGCAGCACATGGGCTCAATAGTTGTGGTGCACGGGCTTAGCTGCCCCGTGGCATGTGGGATCTTCCTGGAGCAGGGATCGAACCCGTTTCCCCTGCAGTGGCAGGCGGATTCTCAACTGCTGCGCCACCTAGGAAGCCCCATTCATTTCTTTTAAAAAGATGTTTTCATCAGATATTTTCCAACACTTATTCAACTATTTTTGATCTAGCAAGATGGCAATTTCATGTGAGTCAAATAAATGCTGTACGTCTGGCACTCTGCTCAGTGCTTAGTCAGAATAGTCTTATCCAGTCCCTCACTTTACAAATGAGAAAGGAAAACAAAGCTGGTTTGTAAAGTCCATCGATAAAGCTGTTACAAGGATAATAAAGAGTAATACATTTTTAAGAGCCAAACAAAAATATGGTTGTTAGCATGTGCATTGGAGGTGTAGTTCTACTCCCTGTGGATTTACAGTTCCTATGACACCGTCCATTTTCCTGGTACTTTACTGTTCTAAATTTGAACATGTTGCTGAAGTCCTATGTCATAGGTACTTTAAAAAAGTGGAAAACAGTGGGAAGTTATTGTATAACAAAGGGAGTCCAACTCGAGGATGGAAGATGCCTTAGAGGACTGGGGCAGGGAGGGTGGGGGGGACTCGAGGGGGGAGAGTCAAGGAAGGGAGGGAATACGGGGATATGTGTATAAAAACAGATGATTGAACCTGGTGTACCCCCCCCCAAAAAAAAAAAGTGGAAAACAAACAAACAAAAAAACCTCCCTAAAGCGTAAACAAATAAAAACATTATAAAGTGGCAGAGTCTGAAAACATGCCTATTTATTTTCATGTTAAGGTGGAAAAATCTTTAGCCTCATTATCTTAATTGACTTCTGGCTAGTTATGTCTCCAGGCGGATAAAAAGATAGTCTGTGGGTAAAATACATTTGCTGGAAACTACAGGACTGGAACGAAAGCAACATCTGAATTTCACGCTGAAACCAGATAATCTAATACAGTAGTAATGATTTCGTCATGCTGCCTTTTTCTAGGCGTGATCAATAAAAGAGGGGAAGTCAAGTTCTACTAGAGCACTGGAGTTCAATAAAGAATAAAGTATAAGAGCTGAAAAAGGAATCAGAACTACATTAATTTGGAAGCACACGCTGGTAAGAGAAAGTCCAAACAGAGGAGTGTGAAGAGGAATGGAAAGAAACAAAACTGTTCCATTAAAAAGGTGTTTAAAGGGCTTATTCTCCCTCCACGTGCATGCATATAAATTCCATTAGTGTTAATAGGACCTAACCTCATGACTCACGGGGAGAATAGAGTGACTTGTGTGTCTGTGGTTAAATGAAGTCTAGGAAAAGTCAATTAAAAACCGCAGATGATAGTTTGGGAGTCTAATAGACTTACGGATATCTGCAAGAAAGGCATTTCATTTTAATCAGTGGAATAATGTGTTTTTCTTTTGCTGAAGACAGAAGTTATAGAAATAGCAAAGGGACGATAAACCCAAATTTAACTCTCAAAATCATTGCTTAAAGTTAAGGGATATCTTCTGGCACTCCAGATGGTAAAATGGACCCCTTGTGAAAGATTTATAATTTGCATCCAAATTGGAATATTGAGTTATATAAGGAATTTGAACCATTATCCATTTTTCCTAGGCTTCACAGAAAGAAGAGAGAGAAAGAGGAGACAGAAAGAGAGACAGAGAAAAAGAGAGAAAGAGAGAGAGAGAGAGGCTCATTTACACAGAAACAAAACTCTGGCCTTTGGTTATTTACAAAAGGAAGCATGATCAAACCAGATTTTAAAGAAAATGCATAATGGTACACAAACTAGTAGATGGAACTCTCTTAAGGAAGAAAACTTAACCTGGAAGAAAATTTGCGATTACCTTGCTGTAGTCCAAGTGAACAATAAAGTTCTTTATCCAGAAGAGATAGAAAACTAAAGATGTTTTTCTTTCTATTGATACATGTATCTATAGGAAGAAGTCAGGAGTTACAAATAAAGGTTTTCTTTATGAGTATTTACTACTTCTGTCTTGTAAGCCATATGTTACTTGAAACCAGGCCTGTCGTAATCCTTTACTTTAGTCCTCATAATTTTACGTGTATTAAATAGGTGCTCAAACATTTAAATAAAGAATAAGTGAACACGAAGGGTGGATTGGAAAAAAAAAATGTCTTACCTGACGTGTGTTCTTAGAAGTGTCTTATCTTTCCTCTGCTTTTGGAAAAAGTTGAATTTAGCACTGAGAAATGCTTTAGACAGAAATTGAATACATAAGAATTGACGTGATCTCTTTTCTTGTAAGAAGAACTACATTTAGGAAGAAGAATGTGAGTGAATTCTCTTTTGGTTAAGTTTAATAAGAAGCAGATCTTAGAGGGACTTGATATCATGCACTTGCATCAAGCTTTAATCCTTTACTCTACATCTCCAGTATTATGGTACTGAAGTCATACTTCTTTTTGTAAAGCAATAATTCTCTAATATTGCTATCTCCTTCCCATCCACTTTACTTTTAATCATTTAAAAGGGTTCTTTATATTTTAGGATCTAATACAGCAATATTTTTGAAATAGAAGTCTTATAAAATTTGCACATTCACAGCACTGGCACCAGATGTACACACAAGTCTGTGACTGTTTAATCAACCAGCTCCAAGTTAGGAAAAGTTAAATATGGAAAGTCTAAGAAGACTATATGGTGTGTAATGTCATTTCTTTATTGATAGTGCATATAAGGTAGTGCCAGAAATAAAAGGGTGGATTTCGTTTTAATGTAAATGCTAATTAGTCCAGTGAAGCCGCTAAGATGGAGCTACTGGGAGTGCCGGGACTGAGAGTGGGATGAGAAGCTGAAAATTGTCTCAATGCAGTGGGAGGTTGGTGAGCTATGCAGCACAAATTAAAAGGGAATTAAAAAGGGCTTTGCAATACCAAGTGTTGGGGAGGATGTAGAGCACCTGGAACTCTCATACAGCTGGTGGGAGTGTCAATTGTTGTGACCACTTTGAAAGTGGTGTAGCAGTATCTCTTAAAGCTGAACATTCACAAAGGATATGAAACGGCCATCTTCTAGATACATACACCACAGAAATGTACAGATATTCACCTAAAGACTGGAGCCAGTATATAACAGAAACAATATCTGCAATAGCCAAAAAACTGGACCCAACCTAAATATTCATCAGTTGTAAAGTGGATAAATAAATTGTGTTACATTCAAGCAAAGAAATACATACTGTAACAGGAATAAATATGGATACCACGTGCAACAAGATGACTGAATCTCACAAACGTAGCATTGAGCAAAGAAGTCAGGGAAAGACAAGTCTATACTGTTTGATTCCATTTATAAAAAGTTAAAAAGAAGCAGGTCAGTCTAAGCTATTAGGTTGCAGTTCTTTACTGGGGAACGGCAGAGGGAGCTGAGGCTGTTTCTCTTTTTTTTTATTTTTGGCTGCTTGGGGTCTTAGTTGAGGCATATGGGATCTTTCGTTGCGGTGCGTGTGGGCATCTCTCTAGTTGTGGCATGTGGGTTTTCTCTTCTCTAGTTGTGTCATGCGGGCTTCGTAGTTTGCAGCACATGGGTGACACGCAGGCTCAGTAGTTGTGGCCTACAGGCTTAGTTGCTCTGGGCACGTGGGATCTTTGTTCCCCGACCAGGGATCTAACCTGCGTCCCCTGCACTGCAGGCTGGATTCTCTACTACTGGACCACCAGGGAACTCCCTGTGGCTGTTTCTTAATCAGGGCACAGGTTACCCAGCAGGGTTTATTTTGTGACCATTTATGGAGCTGTACACTTACAATTTGTGCTGTCTTCTATTTTTGAATGCATGTTAACCTTCAATAAAATATTTACCCTTGTCCTCAAAGAAGTATAGGCCCCATGGAAGCTTGGGAGCTCAAGCCCTAAAGGAAGAACTTTAGGAAGGAAGGGTGATGGGGTGCTTCAAACAGAAAGAAAAATTGGGAGACTACTGTGGTCAGTGCATCTAGTCTGTGATCACTTAGGGAAATAAATTTGCATCTGGTCATGAGGTCATGATAAATTATAATATAGATTCACCATTAATATTCAAAAAATCCAAGGGGATCCAAGCTTGAGTTAGAATAGACACAAAAATGAGTTTCAAATGAATACCACCAGCAGCAGGGACAGGATGAAATGCCAGTGTTCAAAAAGCAAACTGTGGAGGTATGAAGAGAGTATCACACAGTAGCTTGGAATGCCCTACCCAACCCTAAGTGGGTTTAAAGTCCTCTTGCCCACGCGTGAGGCCTGGGCAACTTTGTATGATTAATGTAGAGGGCTGGGAAACAAAATGACAAGACTTACCATTTTGTTTATAAATCAGTTATCACATGGTCATGCCCTAAACTTGTAAATTTCCACCTGTTTTTCAAACTATGCTCTGACTTCTGCATGTAAAACATGGTGTAGCAAGTGTACCAGCTTTTATCTACCCATTTCACTTCCAGTTTCTCGTTGATGCAGAGGTATAGTGAAGACTGGCAAAGACCCCAAATAAAATTCTTACTGATTTATGGGTCCTAGGTAAAGTGACGCAATAATAAAAGCTAACAATTATTGAGTACTTGTATATGAGGCGCCACCCTCAGCAACTTACATACGTATCGTGTTGTTTAATTCTCGCAACTATCTCGAAACTTAAAGAGGAAAAGGTGCACAGTGACAAGGGGCAGAGCCAGGGTTCAAGGCCAGGTTAGTCTCACTTCAGACTGGATGCGGTTTTAACCGGTCAGCTATATTTAACCATCAGATATAAAAATGCTTTGAAATCTCAGTGAATGTACCTGGACGTCTTCCTTAGCTCAGCTCTTACCAAAAAGAGAAGGCCATCCTCACCACCCTGCTAGATCCCTTTTTTTCGATCACGAGAGCTGGACCACATCCACAGGAAACTCTCAGAAGGTAAGGGAGGCAGTGGGAGAGCTTTCTCAGGAAAGGCTGGGCCATCGATTGGCAAAGACATCAGCACAATACAGCTCCTGTACACTTGAATGGAGCCCCTTAGGGTAACCCTCCCCTCTCTGCGCTGCCAGCCTTCAGCTCTCCCCACTCCCACATGCAGTGTCCATTTCCCTTTGATCATTCTTCAATGCGAGCTGTATTCTCTTCTTTTCTTTCCCCAATAGTCTATGACAAACAGAGCCTGATGTTTTTCTCTTTTGGGAAGAACAAGGAGTGGTAGATCTTCAAATACACCATTTTTTCATCTCTGTGGGGACAGGATCAATACACAGAGATCATAAACTGACATACCTACAGAAAGGACATTTGTTTAAACGACTGAAAGTGGTGGTGGTGAGGCCTTATTGTCTAGATTTTTATAGAGAAAAATAGGGATAAAACGTGTGTGTGTGTGTGTGTGTGTGTGTGTAGGGAGTGTGGATTTGAAGGCCTAAAATTCACTGATTCCAGGGAGAAGGACTGAAAGCTGCATTTATAGGGCGTTTTTCATTAGATTGAGAAAGTGAAACGCAGGGTGTGAAGGGTGATGGGGGGGACTGATGGGAAATGTGGCGAAGGGGAGAAATTAAGCTCTCCCCTGGGACACAGCGTCTACTTAGCCTCAGCTGATGGTTGCCAGTTGGCAATGAGAACAGTTGCCAGATCTTCTGAGTTTTCAGGAGATGGAAATCCAGATTTTTTTAAAATGGGAAATCTCCTATTTTTAAAAAGCTGTGTGGGCCAAACCAAACACGATTGCGGGCTGAATTCAGTCTGTGGCCTACCATTTTGAGACCTTTGATTTATAGTCCTCACAAAACATGACATTTCTGTTCCAATTTGTAATCTCAAGGCTTGTTCCTTCCAGATTCAGTTCATTTTTTGTACTTCGCCTTCCTCCTTCAACTCCTTTATTATTTACACACCTGTCTGACTCCCGCTCAAGATGATACATTCTTTGGATGGCAGGACTTGCATCTTTTGCAATTTTGTATCTTCTTCATGGTTTTGTATAGCCCTTTCAATAGGGTAACACTCAGTCAGTGCTGGTTCAACAAGTGTTTGTTAAATAATGCATTCTCAACTCCAGTGCAGGGAAACTTGAAGCTCTACCTGGGGTCCATTTGCTGAAACACAATTTGCCAAAAAACAAGTATCTGAAAGCCATTTTGGGATTTCCACTTTCAGTGATAGTCGACTATAATTCAGCCCAACTTTCTTGTAAAATAAACTAAAATATCTGGACAAAATATAGAAAACATTAAGAACATCAAAGACCTAACAAGATAGTGAGGAACCGCTTTAAGAGAACAGACAGAGTGTTAAGAGCACACAGGGGTGAACAGGTACAGCTTTTATCCTGGGGGCATTTGCCGTGAATATGAGGGGACAGAGACGAGGAGGAAGAGATGCGTAAGTGGGGTAGGATTGGAGAAAAGATGGAGATCTTGGAGACGAACCCACTGCCCCTTGGCAGGGACTCTCTCCTCCTGCCTCCCCTGCACCCGACATTAGATATGTGACCTTTCTGGGGAAATAGCTGAGCAGTGCTTTAGGCTTTAGAGAGACAAGAGTAGAAACTCAGAAACATCTGAGGTCAGAAACCTCATGAGACACACCCTTTGCCCTGGGACAGGTTGGTGGCTTGACTTTCTAACCCTTGTAACTTCCTTTCCTTGTAACTTACTCAGATCAGGCTAATTCTAAGTGAAATGGTTCTTGAACTTGTGGTTCATGGAACTGGTAAAGCTCTACCAAGCTGGGACTTCCCTGGTAGTCCAGTGGGTAAGACTGCACTCCCAATGCAGGGGGCTCCGGGTTCAATCCCTGGTCAGGGAACTCGATCCCACATGTTGCAACTAAGACCGGGCACAACCAAAATAAACAAATAAAAAAAAAAAAAAAAAAAAAAGCTCTACAAAGTGTGCTAAACATGAGCCTGAGGCAGTACTGTTCTTATTCTCCAGGCCTCACCTTTTGAGAGCCCCTGTTTATATCCTCCTCCAGCTAGTCCCCTCCCCATGGGGTAAAGGTCCACTGGGCCAAGGGAATGTACCACCTAGTGCTGGTTCTATACTCTCTCCCTGCCCCCCCCACCCCCGCACCCCGAGCCAGCCCTGCTCAGGATACTAAACCGTGGAATCCCCTACCAAATGGTGCCAGAGCCCATTTCCCAGGCCTCCACAGGCTTCTTCTTTAGGCTCCTTCTCCAAAGCGCCTATCTTGCCAGTGGGGTTGCATCTCGAGGCCCTAGAGATGGGCCAGAGGGTAGGTTGTGTATACGTGTGTGTGGATAGACTTTGACTGTGAGGTTGGATCCCCACAAGACCCCACGCGGTGCTCGACTGCAGGACTCAAAGCAGGTTCCTGATCACTAGAGTCACTGAATACGCTGTAGTCTTGAATAGGGCCCTGACTACAGGCAGGATTTAGATGTGCTACACTGAAAGATGCGTATAATTATCAAAATGTGGGGCTTGAGTTCTGCAGCCATTTGAATCAGATTTACTTTTGTAAGTGATACTTTTCTGTTATCTGGATAGGTTTTGTATTCATTATATTCTAGCCTGTAATTTGTATAAATTTACCATCTGTTGTCATTAAAAAGTGTTCGTAGCATTAAAAGAAAAGGTTACTGAAAAGAATCAATCAGTCATTCTAGGAACTTCATGAAACTGTGGTTGTGCAAGTTTCCCTGAATTGGATTTGTTGCTATGATAATATAAGATAGCCAACTCGTTGACAAAATTGTACATCACATCAGTCTTGTTGTAAGACCTGAAGTCCCCAGTCAGAGAAAGTTCCTGTTCAGGTGCGAGATGTGTAATAGATGCCTATGTAGCGGGTGGCCTGGAAAACTTAATACATGAGGTGATTAAAATAAATAGCCTACCTGGATTTTTGCCCACAGCCCACACCAGACCCCTCCTGAAGCCACACTCTATCCACTTGCAATGATTTTAATCTAATACTAACTTCTAGGAATTTACTTAAACACGTCTTAGATCCAGACATATCAGTGACAAGAGTAAGAACATGTCCAGCATGTTAGCTAAATATCCCTTGTTTATTATAGTAAATGACATTTCAAAAAGTGAGACCTCAGATAGTCTTTGCGATGTCAACATGCTTGAGGAAAAATTATTATTGCTCTTCACAAACAAGCACCTTTGCTTTTGATAATAATTATTTAGGGATATTGAAATAACAGGTCAAACACATCACATTGGGAGAACTGAATAAAATTTGTTTAAAAATTTTTGTCTCCTAAAAAGCTATAAACTCTAACTGTAATATTGTATTTCAATTTTTATACATGTCTGTGGTAGATATGTTGTGTGAATGAGATGCTAAATCTTGATGATTTTCATGTTCTCATTTCGTTGAATACTTGGTGTAATGGAAAGAGGTTAATAATCAAGTTCTTTTCTATTTTTAAAAATTGAGATACAATTCACATAACATATAATTAGCCATTTTAAAGTATACAATTCAGTGTCATTTAGCATATTCACAGTGTTATGCAAACACCACCTCCCTCTAGTTTCAAAACTTTTTCATCACCCTGGAGAAGCCCCCCTAGGCCCATTAGTAACCACTGCCCGTTTTCCCTTCCCCACATCTCCTGGTAGCTACTAATCTGCTTTTTTTCTCTACGGACTTGCTTATTCTGGATATATCATATAAAAGGAGTCATACAATATGTGACCTTTTGAGTTTGGCTTCTTTTACTCAGCGTGATATTTTTGAGGTTCATCCAAACTGTAGCATTTATCAGTACTTGTTTCTTTTTTATGGAGGAATAATATTCTATTGTACGCATCATGATTTGTCCAACAGTCAATGAGTCTGGGTTGTTTCTCCTTTTTGACTATTATACATAGGCAGTAAACAGTCATGTGTAAGTTTCTGTGTGGATATAGGTTTTCGTTTTTCTTCACTATATACCTAGGAGTGGAATTCTTGTGTTGTATGATCCTTCTATATTTAATTTTTTGAGAAACTGCCAAAATATAGCCAAATTTATATACTCTGATTACCTTTGAATTTTAAACAATATATTGCATCTTTTTTAATAGTTTTAGTGAGATATAATTCACATACCATAAAGCTCACCCACTTAAAGTACACTATTCAGTGATTTGTAGTATATTCACAGGGTCATGCAACCGTAACTACAATCTTAGAGCATTTTTATAATCTTCAGAAGGAACTTTGTACCCTTTAGCTGTCACCTCCCATCGCCTCCATTACCCCCAAGCCTAGGCAATCACTAATCTACTTTCTTTATATACAGATTGGCCTATTTTGGATATTTTATAAAAATGGAATCATACAATATGCGGTCTTTTGTGACTGGCTTCTCTCACTTGGCATACTGTCTTTAAGGTTCACCTGTATCGTAGCATATATTAAGTACTTCCTTCCTTTTATAGCTGAATAATAGTCCATCGTGGGCTTCCTAGGTGGCGCAGTGGTTAAGAATCTGCCTGCCAATGCAGGGGACACGGGTTCGGTCCCTGCTCCGGGAGGATCCCACATGCGGTGGAGCGGCTGGGCCCGTGCACCACGACTGTTGAGCCTGCGCTTTGGAGCCCGTGAGCCACGGCTGTTGAGCCCGTGTGCTGCAACTACTGAAGCCCATGCGCCTGGAGCCTGTGCTCTGCAGCAGGAGAGGCCACAACAATGAGAGGCCTGCGCACCGCAACGAAGAGTAGCCCCTACTCACTGCAACTAAAAGAAAGCCCGTGCACAGCAAAAAAGACCCAACACAGCCAGTAAATAAATAAACCAAAAAAGTAAACAAAAAATAAATTAAAAAAAAAAGTCTATCGTATGGATATATCATATTTTGTTTATTCATCCATCTGTTGAGGGGATTTGTGTTGTTTCCACTTACTGGCCATTATGAATAATGCTGCTATAAACATACATGTACAACTTTTTCTGTAGACATATGTTTTCAGTTCTTCTGCGGATGTACCTAAGAGAGGAATTGCTGGGCTAGATAGTAACCCTAGGTTTAACTTTTTTTTTGAAGAACTGCCAGATTCTTCCAAAGTCTGTACTATTTTGCATTTCTACTTGCAGTGAATGAAGGTTCCAATTTCTCCACATCTTTAATAACACGTGTTATTATCAGTCTTTTTATTATAGTCATCCTAGTGAGTGTGAAGTGATATCTTGTTGCAGTTTTGGTTCACATTTCCCTGATGGTTAATGATGTTGTACATCTTTTCATGTACTTATTGGCCACTTGTGTGTCTTCTTTGGAAAAATGTCTATTCAGATCCTTTGCCCATTTAAAATTTGGGTTGTCTTTTTATTATTGCAGTGTAAGAGTTCTTTGTATTTTCTAAATGCAAGTCCCTCATCAAATATATGATTTGCAAATATTTTCTACCATTTTGTAGTTTATTTTCACATTCTTGATCTTTGAGGCACAAAAGTTTTAAATTTTGATGAAGCCCAATTTACCTATTTTTTTTCTTTTGTTGCTTGTGCAATTGATGTATCTAAGAAATCATTGTGCAAACCAAAGTCATGAAGATTTACCCCTATGTTTCTTCTAAAAACTTCATAGATTTAGGTCTTTCGTTATTTTGGGTTAATTTTTATAATGTAGTGTGAAGTAGGGTCCAGTTTTATTCTTTTGCATGTGGATATCTAACTGTTTAAGTGATACTATATATTATTTTTTCTAAAACTGTAGACTTTTTCCATACTAATAAGGTTTTTTTTGGCCATATTTCCCCATTTATGCCAGTGTTACTATCCCTCTGCCATAAACTGGAAACCTGGAGTTACTTACCTTCTTTCCTTGAATATTTTATCCCTGGGTTCACCACTCTCTATCACTACTCCTTTGAAATTTTTCTAATGATTTCAGTGTCCATGCAGATGAGTATTCCAATATCCTCAGGGTTTTTTTTTTTTTTTTTTTTTTTTTTTTTTTTTACCTAATGATCTTGTTGTACAGCTTACCTCAGCCACTTGCCTCTAAGGTCATATTCTAGATCAGCAGTCCTCAATTAGAATTAGAATTAGCTCTCAGTTAGAATTGGCTAGGGAGCTTTTAAGCAATACCAATGAGAGTCCTCCAGCATAATTACATCAAAATCTTCTGGGATATGACCCGAGCATCATTATTTCTAATGTGACATCAGGATTGAGAAGCACTGCGCCAGACATTGCCATCACCAATAACTTTAATACTTTCCTTATACCAAGTATTCCACTCTTCAGTGGCCACCTGCTAGTTTTCCATCTCACTGTTTTGAATAGATTAATTCCAGTAAATCTACCGGGATCTACAATCCATTCATCTTAGCATCTTTTCATTGTCCCTCATACGTCTAGCGTCTATACTTTCCTTATGTGGTAGTCTGTTATACTGATGGCCCCCAGTGAATCCTGCTTCCAGCATTCATGCCTTTATGTAGTGCCCCCTACCCCATCGCCTGCTCGAAATAGTGTTAGCTATGTGACTTGCCCTGACCGCTAACATGGGGTGGAAATGACACTACTCCTTGAGAAGAAGCCCAGCTACCCTGCTGGAGAGACCATGTGAAAAGACCATACAAAGAGATGAAGAGGAGAGGAAGAGGCCCCGAGGGAACGTGTAGCAGAGCCAAGAAATTCAGATGACAGTGAGAATCAAGCCTCCAGACCGTCCAGGTGATTTCAGCGTGCAAAGTTAAGAACCACTCAACTTTGAAAGTTGAGAACCAGAAGCTGAGAACCACTGGTTTGCGTGCTGCTGACTCCCAAATCTGTAAATCTCTATTGTTCAACAGAACTTTCCATGAAGGTCTAGAAAGTCCTTTATGATCTACCCTCCACCCTGTCATCCCTCTAACATCATCCCTCCTTCTTTCCTTTGTGTACCTAATTCCTGCTGCATTACCTCCTGCTCTTCCTTACACACACTGGGTGTACTCCCTCTTCCGAGCCTCAGCCTGTTCCCACTTTCTGCAGTACTCTCCCTCCAGATATTCACATTATCCATGTCTCGCTCCATCATCATCTTCTGGTCTTTGCTCAACGTGATGAAATAAGTGCTATAATTGAGTACACTTTTCTCATCTTGCTGCAATGTCAACTAACATACATTTATTAGAATATGTGCGGGTAAGCAAATAACGAAAAGTTTTACAGTACCCATTTTGGTGAGGATATGGAAAAAGGGAAACTGTTGTGTGTTGATGGTGGATGTTTAAATTGGTACAATAGCTTTGGAGAGTAATCTTGCATTATCTGCAAAGCTGATAATGTATATATCATGTATGAAGTAGGAATATAGCTCTGGTGATTTTAAAATGTGTTCACAAATTCTTTGATATGGTTTCCTTTAGTAGGCAGGGCTTAATTCTCCTCTTCTTGAGTAGGAACTAGACTTAGAGACTAATGAATAGATATGATGGAAATGACAGTGTGTGACTTCCAAGACTAGGTCATAGGAGGCATTAAGGTTTCTTCCTTACCCTCTCTCTTAGATCCCTTGCTCTGTGGGGAAGCCAGCTGCCATGTCATAAGGATACTCAAGCAGCCCTTCTGCCACTCAAGTGGCAGAAACTGAGGTCTCCTGACAAGAGTCAGGGAAAAAAAACTGCCAACAGGTGTGTGAATAAGCCATCTTGGAAGAAGATTCTCCAGCCCCAGTCAGGCCTTCAGATGATGACAGTCCCAGCTGACATCTTGACTGCAACTTCATGCAAGAGCCACCTGGCTAAGTAAGCCATTCCCAAATTCCTGTTCCACAGAAACTGTGAACTAATAAAACAGTGTTTGCAAATATCTTTTCCCTCTTTGTGACTTGTCTTTTCACTCATTTTTTTTTTTTTTTTTTTTTTTTTGGGCACACGGGCTTAGTTGCTCCGCGGCATGTGGGATCTTCCTGGAGCTGGGATCGAACCCGTGACCTCTGCATTGGCAGGCGGATTCTTAACCACTGCGCCACCTAGGAAGCCCCTTTTCACTCATTTTAAGATGTGTTTTCTTTTTTAATAAACTGAAGTTCTTAACTTAATGTAGTCCAGTTTATCAATCATTTCCTCTATGGCCAGTGCTTTATGTGTCTTATTAAAATCTGCCTGCCGATGCAGGGGACACGGGTTCGATCTCTGGTCTGGGAACATCCCACATGCCGCAGAGCAACTAAGCCCATAAGCTGCAACTACTGAGCTCACATGCTGCAACTACTGAAGCCCGTGTGCCTAGAGCCTGTGCTCTACAACAGGAGAAGCCACCACACTGAGAAGGCTGCACACCACAATGAAGAGTAGCCCCACCTCGCTTCAACTAGAGAAAAGCCCGTGTGCAGCAACGAAGATCCAACACAGCTAACAACTAACTAAATAAATATTTAAAAACAAAACAAAACAAAACAAAAACGACAACAAAAAACCCTTCTTTAATCTAAGGTCATGAAGATATTCTCCTATATTATCTTCTAAATGCTTTATATTACCTCTTATACTTAGCTTATAAGCCATCACCTTTTAATTTTTATTTATTTTCTGAAAAAAGGATTCAACTTTATTTATTTTTCTGTGTGAATATACAATTGTCACAGCATAATTAATTGAAAAGCCCATCTTTTCCTCATTGCTTTTTAATGTCATTTCTTTTCCATCTTGATGCCTATGTGTGGGTTTTTTTCTAGTCTCTTTATTCAATTCCCTTGGTTTAATTTCTGTCTCTGAAGCAATATCAAACTGTGTTGATGGCTCTCCCTTCATAATATAGTTTGGTATCTGATAGATCCAAGTCCTCCTTTTGTTCTTTTTCATAAAAAGTATCATAGCCATCTCTAAGTGAAGAAAGTATTATGTATGGTTTTTGAAATATGAAAGATAAAAAACTTGCATGTGAATATTCATAGAAGCTTCATATATATAGCAAAAAAAAACTGGAAATAATCCAAATATCCACCAACATGTGAATACATGAACAAGTATATTTGTTGTATAAAATGGAATATTACTCTGCAATAAAAACAAACAAAATAGCATTATAAAAACACTATGCATAAATTTCAAAAAAACATTATGTTAAGCAAAGGAAGCTGGACACATAAGAATACATACCATATGCTTCTATTTATATGAAGTTCTAAAACAGGCAAAACTAACCTAAAATGACATAAAACATGTCAATGGTGGCCTGGGGTAAGGAATGCTTCAAATCATTCAATAGCTGAAGGTTGCCCTGATGCTGCTCTATTCTGGTAAACCAGACAGGACTAAAATCATGATTGGTATGTACAGGTGCCCATGGTATAAGAATGTACATTTCCTTGCCCTTCAGTGTCTATGGATCAGTTGATTTTGACACTTTTAAAGTAATAATAATAATAACACCAATAAAATCTAAAATTTATATTGCACTTAATATCTACCAGGCATTGTAATGTTTCACATATCCCATCCCATTTATTCACTGCAAAAGACTTTACAGGTAAGTATTATTATCTTTGTTTTACTAATGAGAAAAACTGAGGCACAGGAAGGTCAAGTCATTTACCCCAAATCACACAGCTATCAAATGGGAGCGCTGGATTATGAGTCTAGGCAGTATGGCCTTGGAGTCTGTACTTGTAACCATGATCTGAACCAATGCTACAAACATGTTTTGTCTACTTAGCGTTATAACAAAACGTTGATTTGGTAAGTTAAATGGAGTGTTGTTTCTTGTTAGAGTTAGCAACAGAATTGGCAAATTTGGGGAAAAATCCATGAAGTGAAGTTATAAGCCCACATAATTTAAGGTTTAAAAAAAAAAAAATCACCTCCTCCCTCCCTCCAAACAAAACAAGAAACCACATGAAACTGACTCTGCAGAGAAGAATGGGATTTTGGAGGACTTGTATTATCCAGATTACTGGATTCATACAGTTATAAGCCCTTTGCTTAACCAGGCTTGTGTAAATGGGATCAGTTCCTTGATCTGTCTGAAAAGGAAATTTTCAGCCTGTCACAAAGAGCCAAATTCTTCTTTTCTGCTCTTCTGTTCCTAAAGATATTTATAATTTGTTTGTGATCTATTGAAATTTGCCTGACTCTGGGAGAGCTGCATCTTTTAAGTACACTTTACTGCCTACTCCATTCTATTTGAGAAACTTTGTCTTCTTAAAAGATGTTTCCCTGAGAGTACATGTTCATCTGAAGTTTATGAAATAGCATGCTCAATACAGCACACAATTTATTCTACCATTTTCTTTGTTAAGGTACCTATAGGACATAGGGGTGATGGTGGGTGTACACAAATGGCCACAGATCCCCTCACACATTTGCTTCTGTTTGATAACTTTGATGGTGAACTTTGGTTAAAATTGTGGTTTTAGAAAACTAATTAACCTCAAAAATTAATGATGCTAAAAATATTTTCTAGCCAAACATTTTCTGTCATGTAATTAATATCTAAAAATAGTATAACATGATTATCCCAGAGACTTATTTTGGTCAAAGAATCTTTCTAAATATACATAAGACATCAAAATTTGGAGTGTGTTAGTTCATGTCTATGCTATATATCCTCTATTGATAAGATTCTTACAGGTTTATGGAAGTAGATTATGCTCTCCCTTTTTAAAAAAAAATTAACACTTTTACCTATGTTAAAAGCTCTTTCTTCTATCTTTTTCATTTTTTCTCTTTATCTTGTTTTTCTCCCATGTACCTCCTTTCTCACTTTAACTTCCTGCCATGTCTCTCTGTCAGAAGTCTTTGTTTATTTCTTTTTTTCTGGGGCCTGGAGATTGGGAACGGGAATTCTAGCAGAAATCCTGGGTTAGAATCCTGGCTAGGTGAGCATTAGTAGGAGGAGAGATGAGAGTGGCTGTATAGCTTGACTAGTTTATTGTTTTTGCTTTTCATCAATGGGAGGCATCAAGGAAATAGAACATATTTTTTTTCAGTTTAATATGCCTCAATAGAGGGCATCCTGATTTTACATGAGATGGGAGAAGGCATATCTTTCCAACTCTTTCCCAGTGGGCATGCCTGTAAAATAAGAATGTATAAACATTGGAGAGACAGATTATTATTGCAGGCTTGCTTAGCATTATGGTGTTTACAATACCACTTATGATGCAGTTGCAGACGAAGACTGATTTCTTGTGACTCTGATTATGTTAGTTTTCTATTGCTGTTGTAACAGATTACCACAAACTGAGTGAATTAAGCAACACAAATTTATTAATTATAGTTCTGATGATCAAAAGTCTCAAAATCAAAGGACTGGCAAAGCTGCATTCCTTCCAGATGCTCTAGGGGAGAATTTGTTCCCTGACTTCTTCAGCTTCTAGAGACTGCCCATAGATTTTGGCTTCCAACTTCAAATCTAGTAGTCACATCACTCTGACCTCTGCTTCCCTTGTCATACTTCCTCCTACTCTGAAATCCTGCCTCCCTTTTACAAGGACCCATGTGGTTACATTGGGCCCACCCACATAATCAAAGAAAATCTCCCCATCTCAAAATACTTAATCACAACTGCAAATGCATTCTGTCAAGTAAAGTAACATTCCCCATTACAGGTTTTGGGGATTAGAATGTGGACATCTTTGGGAGTCTACTATTCTTCCAATCACATACCTGTTCCACAACCAGCTGCCTGCCTTTTACTGCTATTGATATCATTGATATCATCCAGTTGATAAAATGGAGTCAGCTAGACTCTATTAGTGTTATTTTTACTTTTTTGAATCCTTCTGCACATAGGAACTAAAACAACAACTGTGCTCTGATGAATCTACAGAAGAACATGGGTTCAAATGCCCAGAGCTTTCTTGATCCACACATTCTCTGTGCCTGATGCAGAGAATCTACCAGGTTTGAAGTCCTAGCGCTAATGACTGGTACATTTCTGGGGTATTGTGCCCACTAAAGAAATAAAGTAAAACTAATCCTCTGGATAAAGATCCCCAATCCACAGAATTCCATTTCTATCTCTGCACTAAGATCTAACAGTTCTGAGAGCCTGCAAGAGTTGTTAATGTACCTTCTCATGGCCAGTTTCCACAAAGCATGATATAAGAACATTGCATCATCCAAATAAAATGTGTGACCTACTGTCAGCATCAATCAGCACAGAAAATGGCCTTTCTATTGAAATTTTAAGAGAATGATGCCTTGCCCCAAAGAGAGGTTCTTCACACTCTTTGTCTCCATACTTTCATTAGAGAAACTGGCATGGAGGGTGAGGGGAAAGATAAAGCGAAGAGGAAGGTGAGATGACAGACACCAGGTGGTGACTTGTAAGACATGATTTCCACCCTCAGGACAATAGAGAGTATTGAAGGGATTTAGGTAGCTGGAGAGGGAAGGGTACAGGAGAAGTCAAGGGTTATTTACTGGGTATTTTGGCTTGGGGATGCTGGATTAATGGTGGTTCCATTTACTGAAATGGAAAACAAATGAGGAACAGCAGGATTTGGAGGTAAGATGCAGGTTCAGTTAGAATTGCTTATAGGACATCCAAGTGGAAATGGCTATCTGGCTCAGGAGAGAGGTTTGGGCTTGCAATATGGGCTTATGACTCATCAGTAGGACAGTAATTGACAGCACTACTGGAGATAGTGTACAGAGTTAGAAGATGGCATTAAGACAGAGGCCCCAAGAGCACCAACATTTAGAGGATAGGCAGAGGAAAAGCTTGCAAAGAAGACTAAGGAATGGTTAGAGAGGTAGTTGGAAAATCTGAAAGAATTGACATGTTTAGAAATTTGTACCCATGCGCTGGGTGCTATTATTGGAAACATGTTTAATCATAATCAAATGTGACTTGAAAATTGTTTCCTTATATATAAAATGGGGCCCATACTTTTTACTTGCATCACGAGATTATGAGGTTCAAATGAAAAAGTGTGTTTGAAAATATTTTGCGAAGTGTTACTGTGGTGGTCTCAAACTTTAGTGTGCTTCAAAATCATTAGGAGGATGCGTTAAAATACAGATCGCTGTATTTCTGATTCGTTAGTAATAGTAGTAGTTTCTGAGTCAGTAGATGTTGAGTGGGGGCCTAGAATCTGAATTTTGCCTAAGTTTTCAGAAGATGCCCATGTTGTTGCCTGGGGCCCCTCTTTGAGAACTACTGTATAATATAAATGTAAGGAATTAGGCTTTCGATTTTACAGCAAAAGTCACCGTTTTCCTCCGATTTGTGTCTGTTTCATCCCCTAACTTTTCCAAACTTGTATCTTCCATCAACAATGTTGTTGAAACATCTTCGCCCGGCTTCATACCTAGCAATACCCGGTTACATTTATGAAAGATTAGTTTAGTGGATTTTGTTGGTGTACATTGATGAACAACAACTTGAGGTTGCTTGATTAAAAAGGATATGAAAAGTGTACGATATTTCTCTGGTGGAGAAGGAGATAAGGAGGAACTCTTTGGAGTAAGGGGTGGGATTTTTTTTTTTTTCTCCCTCAAAGTCAATTAGATGTAGAATGCTACTTGTTCTCTACTTTCAGAAATCCCCTTGGAGAACTTGTAATTTGATCCAGAGGGAGCAGCACGGGGAGAGTCAGGTAAGAGGAAAAATTGACCTCATCCTTCAGTCCTTTCAGAAATCCTGAGACATGCGTGTACCTCCACACTCCCTTCGTCAATCCCACAAAACAGGGAACCAGGAAAATGCATTAGCGCCCCGGTACAGACGAGGACCACAGGGCGGGGAGGAGACTCAGCCCCGGCAAGGCAGAAGGAAACTGGGGGAGGGGAGAGAAAACTTCCCCTCGTCGCAGGCTGCCGCGGCCGTGGGAAGACAAGGGAAGTGGGGAAATGGATGAATGCTTCAGGCGTCAGCCAGACACTTGGCCTCTGGGCGTGTGGGAAGGTGAGGGCGGAGGGAAGAAGGCGGCACCGGAACGGGATGGCCGGAGCTCCCGCCGCCGCTTCTGCGTGAAGCCCTAGCGCGCTAGAGCTTTCTGCTGCCCCTCTTCCCTCCTGGAGGCCATGTCTCCACATTTCACCGGGATGAAGAGGGGGTGCTGGGCCGAGTCAGTACAAGGCAGAGCTGCCGCCCGCCCACAGCAGACCCCGGCTTCGGCCCCCGGCGCAGGCGGGAGAAGTGGCCTTGGGGGCCGCTGAAGTTACTCCCTGGGGTGGGAGGTGGGGGGTGGGGGTGGGGGTGGGGTCGCCAAGCTCCTCTCCAATCGCCGTGGCCGCTCTAGCTATTTGCATACATTATGCTAATAAAAGACCTCCGGCTCTGCTCCCACCCGAGCTCCCCGCCCCTCGGGGGAGGGGGAGTTCTCCCCGGCCCCGCCCCCGGGCTGGGCGAAGGTGAATATATTATGCTAATGAGGCGGGCTTCTGCCGGGGCTTCGGAAGGGGGGCGCGCTGCGGCGGGAGCCGCGGGCTGGAGGCCGGGCGCCGGGAGGGTTCGGGGGAGGGACGCCGCCGTCGGAGCGCGCGCGCACTCACACACACACACACACACACACACACACACACACACACACACACACACTCACACACACACTCACACACGAGCATCCCTCAGGGTATTTAAGGCTCGCGAGCGCGAGGCTGCGGAGATCCTTCGGGCAGCCGCGGCTTCGGCCTCGCGACTCGCGTTTTCTCCTCGGGTGTTTCGTCTTCCTCTCTCCTCGCCCCCTTGGCCACCCCTTTCGCCCTGCGCCCTCGCGGTCTCTCTGAGCCTTTTCGCCTGGAACTGAATCCAGGTGGGACGCGGGGCGGCGTGAGGAGAGACGCCGACTAGGTGGAGATAAGGCAAACTCACGGAGGCGCAACAGGTCCGGCGCTCTGTGGCGAGGGCGAGCGGCGGCCCCTCGCGGCGCCTCGGCCGCTGTCCCTTGGCCCCGCGCGGCCGCTCTCCTCAGAGGGGGTCCCCGTCCTCTGAGGGAGGGACACCCGGGTGGGGCTCATCCCGGATTTTAGCTTATTGCCACCAGTCCTCGGGCTGAGGGTGCTTTCCCCTCGCAGCTGGGCGGGGAGAAGAAAGCGGAGGATGGTCCACGTCTGCGGGTCTCGGCGCTGATCCATCTCCGCGCCCCGGCTCCGGCTCCGCCAACTGCTTGTGCAGCCACCGGGACTGAACTTTGGAGGAACCGTCCTTTTTCTTTCTTTTAAGGTTATTGGAAGTGCTAGAGGGTGGGAGGGGAAGCCGAGACAGCCGACCCCGCCGCGATGCTGGTGAAGAAGCAAGCAGGGAAAGGAGGGGGGCGGGAGCCGGGCACCGAGGACCGGAGCCCAGCCGGGCAGCGTTGTGCCCGGACCGTGTCCCCGTGCGCAGCCCTGGCGGCCCTCCTGTCAGTGGTGGCCGTGATGTCTTGTCTGTACCTGGGGGTGAAAACCAACGACCTCCAGGCGAGGATCGCCGCCCTCGAATCCGCCAAAGGCGACCCTTCCATCCGTCTGCTGCCTGATGGTCTGGATCATCTCAAAGCAATGGTGCAAGAGAAAGTGGAGCAACTTCTGGCTCAGGTGTGAAAGGCTGGGGTATTTTGCACGTGGGTAACATCTTGCACAGGTGTGATTCTGTATACATGACCAGCCTCTACCTTACTGTATGCAGGCGTGGTATGGCTGTGTGTACCCATACATGCTAGGCCCCCGTTTCTGCTCACCTTAGCATGTATTTGGATATGCTTATCCTTTGATATCACCCTCTCTGTCTCTATCATCTTCCCTTACTCTTCTTAATGTTTGCAGGCTAAACATATATGGGGGTCTACAAGGGGGAAGGGTGGCCAGAATGGCAGGGTGGCATTTTACCTCTTTTTAGTTTCTGGAGTTGCATGTGGATCTTTCCCAATGTTGTGGAGAATATGCCTTGCAGAGATAACATTTGTTATATCCTTCATATGGTATAAAAAGGTTAGGGCCATAGGTGTCATTAATATACGAATGGGAATCACTCTTAAAAGTGAAATAATTCCACATGTGATTTTAGATCAGTTATTTCACACATTGAATGTTTTCATATTCAGTGTTTAAGAAGAAGAAGAAAAAAAACCAGTAGCTTAATTTTTGTTGTAAAGCATGCATTGCCAGGGGTGTTTGTGAATGCAGGGCCATTGGACTTGAGAGTTGAAAGGAATCTGTGTTATGCTTATCAAAACCAGGGGTGCTTTGGACTACATTTACGGGGTTTTCTGGAACTTGCTCTTCTAATGGAGAGACTGTTTGGCAGTAGTGGCAGGACAACACAATCAGCAGATGCCCTTTATATATAAAATATTGGTTGTTTGAAAACCCCTAGCTTACCTAGAACTGCAGCATGTAAATGCTGGTTTTTTTGACTGCATATGCCTGAGCTGAGAGAGAGGGTGATGGTAGTTGAAGAATGGAGAAAGATGTTATACAAGTCCAGCAGGCTTGATACCATGTCAATGGTCATTTTCTTTTTCTAGGACTTGGGTACTGTTACCTTTTGACTAAAGTCCAAGTACATATGTAAACGTTAGTTATTCAGGCTGGTAAATCAGGCATATGGCTAGAGTTCCTAAAGAATCCATTTTTCTACGATGTTATTGATGATTGTTAATACCTCTTCTTTTCCTACAGAAATCCTATGAACACATGGCTAAAATAAGAATAGCAAGAGAAGCACCTTCAGAGTGCAACTGCCCGGCAGGTAAAATGGAACTTATTTCACAAGGTTTCCTCCATAACAGAGCTTTTTAAAACAAAGGTCCTGTGTCTGTCAAGTCTACCTGTAATAACAATAAAGAAAGAATGCAGACCTAACTTACTTTAATAAAAGCAACATGTCTGGATAAAAGGATGGCAAACAAAGCCCCAAAGATTATTTTAAGCAGCATACCAAGGTCTGTTAAGAGAAAGAAGATAGAGATAATCACCAAAGAGAACACAGGCAAGATGATGTCCAAAGACCAAGTTCTTAGATTCACAGATGGAAAAGTATTCTTCAGTTTTATTCGATTTTGATATCTATGGTGAAAAGGACTGCAGAACGCCTTAGATTTGAATTCCTTAGTGGCTAATGATGCCTTAGTACAGGTTTCTGTTTGTTCCCTTTCACATAGGATTATGTTAGTAGATCACCTTCACTTCTTTGCCTGCTTTTATTTTGTATCAGAAAGATTCTCTCTCCTACCCTATAGCAATGAGGACTGAAAGGAAATCAGTTCTTCATCTTGAGCTTCTCATTACAAACTATTACATTCTCAATGACTTCTCAGAAAAGGCTCTTACCATGTTTCTGTGTGGCTTTAGGGAACTATATTAATGACAGCATATTAGTAGAAGGACAGAGAGGAGAGACATCAATGAATAAACCCCCTGGGTAATCATTAAATCTTCCTTCACAGACCTCTGAGGCTTGGTGGCTTGGTAGTCAGTCATCTGTAGACCTAAAATTTAGAAGCCCTTGGAATATGTCCATTGGAAAATATCTAGTGGATTCAACTGATAGAAGTCATGAAAAACTTCCATGAGTCTTGAGATTTTTGTTTTGAATAAATGTTGTTAATGTATTTATGAATATTTTAGTTTCTTTTATCATCATGTATAGAAAAGTGAGTCTCATGTTTTCTTTCACGTTCAGGAACATGATACTTAGATACTTACACTGTATGGAAAGGCTAGTTCCTGTGGTTTTTTTTTTTTTTGCATTCTGAGGTTTTTTGCCTCATGATAATTTGTTTTGACACAGCTAAACCAGGCACCATGTTTAGAAATTTCAAATGTCAACTCCTGATTGTACATTATAAAAATTTTACTATTTATGTTCAGCTATATTGTTGAACAAAATGGAGCTGTATTTTTTTAAAAAAATGAAGCCTGTTCAATTGAGAAGACGTATACATTAGGTAACAGGAAAACAGAGAGTTAATGTTTTACATTGTAAGTTTCATTCTTAGTTGTTTTAAGTTGGGAAAGTCCTCAGAAGTCAGAAATTCAAGGAAGGCAGTTTCCTAGTGCAGGAATTAACTCACAGCAACCTCATTAGCCTGTAGGGATTATTTAAATTCCCAAGACAGTTGGTATAGGACTTCACTGATCATACCATTCAGAATCCAGTGTTTTCTGTATACAGTACTCTTGCTAGCTGTGTGAAGAATAAGTAGTATTTAATTAATAGGATTCTTAGTGAACTTGGTAAAAAGTAGAAAAGTGACAGCCACAGCACTGAGGATTGTTTTCTTGGGATTTTAACTGCTTCATGATGTTTGATGTAAGCTGGTTGTGAGGTCTAATTTGTAATCTGGAAGAAAGTCATTACATTTAGAGTTCACCTTATTTCATCTTGGAAGATCATTTTGAACCATTTTTCTTCTTAACGTATTAATTTAGCAATAAATGGTGATTTCACCGTGATAACAAATAAATAAATAATACATGGTGCTTTCCTTGGCTCTCACTGATGGCTGCTTTACTTTTTTGCCACCACTAGAGCTCCACATTACACCAGTTTTCACCAGGATACTTGCAAGGTAAACTTTTGAAGGTGCATATTACGATACGCAGAATTAAACAGGTTTCTTGCTGACAAATCCTGTTACAGAAACACTCTCTTCTGCTTGTGGAATAATTAGACATCATCAAAATAAAGACTTTATGTTGAAAATAGTATCCTGGGGAAAACCAGCTATTTTGAATTATGGTCAGTGAGGTATTGTTTTAGGGAATGAATGGGCTGGCCAAGAGGATTAGAAAGGAGATACAGTACTTCCCACCTGGTTTGGCTTTCACCCTCGTTTACAGTGACTAAGAGTTGTCACCTAGACATCTGTTTGTAGGGCAGAGTGAGACAAGTCTGTGACCTCAGCTCAGTTCCTGTGGACAAATGCCCACCCCTTGAAGTTGACACTCTTGTTGACAGTCTCCATCAGAGAGCCAAGGACTGATAGCAAATGACTAATGCTGTGTTTATGTTCACTATATGATAGAATTCAGTCCCAGTGAGGTTTATCCAGGTAGGCTATAAGAAATCATAGAATTGAAAACTTTTTTTTTTTTTTTTAGCACAAGAAGGAGCTTTTGTGGGGAGAGGCATGAGAAAGGGTATTTCAAATGGTTTTTCATTGTAGGGGAAGAAATCTCTCATTTAATCTTTTTTTTTAAATTTTAAAAATATGCTTTTTATTTTAGAATAATTTTGACTAACAATACAGTCATAAAAAGAGTACAGAGAGTTCTCACCTACTCTTTACCTAATTTCCTGTAATGTTATCTTCCATTATAATGATACATTTGTCCATCATTTAATCGTCACAACAACCCCAAGAGTTGAGTATTAGTAATCTCATTTTACAGCTGGAGAAGCTGGACTCAGAGAGGGTGACTAACTTAACACAGTAAAGGCAAGGTCAGCATTCATGCCCACATCTGGCAGAATCCAACCCCGAAGTCTAATGAAGAATTGAGAATGAAGATAGGTTTGGAGCTGGACAGTTCTGGATGGGAATCCTGGGTCTCCTACTAAATGACTGTGTGACCTTGATCAAACCAATGAACCTTTCTATGTTCCAGTTTCCATCTGCAAAAAAAGTGACTAATACTGCCTTCCTCGTAGGTTGATAATTTACCTGAAGTCTGGTGTATTAGTGGCCATTCATTAGATGATAGCAGTTACTATTCTTTTGAATGTGTTGTATGTTACTTGACTCTAATCTGGTCCATAAGGACACATGATATAGGTGGGAAAACTGAGACCTGAAGATGTATAACTTGCTCAGACCCCCATGGCTAGTTAATGGCAGGTTTTGGACTAGAACACTATACTTAATTAAACAAATATATCTGCAGATCATTCATGCAGATAATCAAATGAGTCAGTATATGCTGGTGCTACATCAGTGAAGATGTTACAGATACTGTATTAGTTACAGATACTGTACTAAATTGTTTTTTCCAAAATTATAGGAAAAAGTTTTGACCTTGTAGGTAAGCCATGATTGAAGTAGATAGAACCTGGTCTTGAAAAACTATGGGGATGAGGAATGTCTTCACAGTTTTGATACCACATGTTTACAAAAAGAGGTACTTTAACTATCTGACTCATTTTCACATTTTTTTTAACAGCTTTGAGTTATATTTTATAATATTTAAGTGTATGATTTAAAGATTAAAAAAAATTTGTGGAGCTGTGCAACCATCACCACAATCCAATTTTAGATCACTTCATCATTCCCCAAAATTCACATTTACTTTTCTCATGTGCTCAGGAGAAGCTCTATTTTTTGAATATTTGCTTTAAAGAAACCTCAGAATAAAAACTTTAAAACCATACAAATTAGAGTTCTACTTGGCAGAATATTTGATTCAGCAGTAGCTGAACCATGGAAATTCAGCTGGCATCTGTGGCTTGGCCTCTGTAAAACTTGACCCTCATAGTAGACAATAAATTGGCTCTTTCCTGTGGCTGTAGAATTCCATTGGGGGTTCTGTTCTTAGAGTCCTACATAAAGTATATACAGATCAGGCATATTTATGGGAAGGTTTCTAAGTTCCAACTGATAAGGAACACTGGGAACTAGGCAGGCAACCAAAGATGTTTAGATCACAAAGGTTTTCGGTACCTTATTCATCAGTTGTGTTGCCTGTTCAGGGTATGAGATGAAAGAACCTCTGTGGCGTAATGGCCAGAGAATGTGAATGGGCAGTAAAGAACCCAGAGTTCTAGTTTTGATGACTGAGAATGGGCTTTCTTCCATGACGGTGTTTCTGGAGGAGCAATCAGGATCCACCAGTAGGACCACTTTAATGACAGATCCTGCTATATTCAGATAAAGAACCTTTCCTGACTGAGCGATTGCTTTAGTGTCATTGGGATCATGGAATATAAATCTGTAAATTAGTTCAACAAAAAATTCTGAAGATATTATGTCTGACAAATGAGAGAAATTTGGAGGAGTCCCAAAAAGTATATTTAGGCTATGCTTAAATCTTATTTTTGAATAAGGTATATTGATTTTCTCTTATACCAAATAAAATTTTGATAAAAATACAGCAAAAAAAAAAAAAGAATCCAGAGTTCTAACCCTGGCTTTGCCATTAACATATTATATAGTCGTGGGGAAATCACTTCTAAGAATGACTTTTACAGACTCTATTTTCGTATTTTCCAAATAGGAGTGTTGGATTGTTGTGTGCTAAATAAATAGATACAGGGAAAATACTGATTAACAAGGAAAACTTGGTATCTGCCCTCATGGTGGTTACATTTCCATGAGGATGACAGACATTTTAAAATGACATGAATTTACAGGCATGACAAATACAACCAGGAAAAGGTACAGTGTGCTTTGGAGCACATGACCAAAATTTCTTCCATACTGTTAATACTATAGATTTTTTTTTCTTTTCTTTGGGTGTGGGGTGCGGAAGAGAAATTCACAGTAGGAGAAAATCATAATATGAGAAAATCTGGCTTCTAATTACAAATAAGAGCTCTAGCAATGGACAGAAAGCTGATTTGCATAGCCTCACCTGGCTTTTGACTTTCCAAGAATTTATGGCTAGATGAAGGTACACTGATAGCTGGTTAACACTGATACCCAACTGAAAGAAAAAGTGGCTTTAATATATAAAAGGTTGTGATAGATAGCATGGTGATCTGTTTTTCTACATTTCTCCTGAGAACAGTGAGATTTGGGCTGAATAAGAGTTGAAAATTCCCGCCTGGCGGTACAGAACAGGTCCACTGAACCTGGCTCTTCTACGTTCACAGATAAGGATGGAGTAATGCAGCACATATAGTCCTCTACCCAGAGAGTTTAGCTAGAAATAAAAAAGATATATTCCATAATTTCCAAGGTTCTTCCACATCCCCCAAGTCTATTAAAATGGTTGGATACAAAGTAAAATTAAATGTAGGCAAGTAGAAGTAACTCTGGTTCGTAAATATGAGTGATACAGCCTCTGGTGACTGCTTTTATGGCATCTTCTCAATTTGGAGTGGAAATAAATGTTAACTATAGCTTTAAGGTTGTGTACCCTTTCCCATCTATAAGAAGACCTTTAAATTACCTTGCTAACATAAATATACTTTATCATATAAAACCGTATTTCCTACTAACATGGTTTTTCACTTATGCTGTACGTTTTTCTTAACCAGCTACAAAATGAAAGGAAAGAGTAGATCAAGTAAGGACATAATAATGTATAGATTTTCAATTATGTAAGGTAATAGTCAGAAATGGTTTGCAGAAAGAAAGCAAATTAAAATGCCATAAATATTATTTAAATGAGAATCGCAGGCATTCCCCTCCTCTCCTAAGACCAAACAATACAATGTGACATCTGAGTGCCTCAAAGTCTTCATATTAAATGGTTTCAGTACTAATGAGTACAGCAGTTTGGGTGTAACACTTCTAGTTGGTCCAGCAGCTGGCAAAACGCCCTGTCACCTAAAGGACCGAGGACAAATTGCCTCTTGAAGCAGTGTTCTTGTTTCTTAGCTTCTCCTCTGTTCCTCTTGTCTAAAAGTCATTAAGAGGCAAATCCTTCAAATATTCTTTTCTCTTTCTTACTTTAGTAATTGTTTTTCCATGAGCTGGAAATTATTTAAGAGAAGGGTATACATTCTGTGTAAGGGTTAGTTCTTTCTAGCTCTGTTGAAGAACGTATAGGTACAAATAGCCTCTGAGGACCTTAACCTATGGTGCTTCTGATTGCTTTGTAACAATGTAAAGTCAACTACATGGTGTTTTAAAAAACAGTATTTGAATGTCAAGATTAGGTCTAGGAATGAAGAAGGAGGGCATCCTATTATTAACAAGATTAAGTGAATGGAGAGCTGGTGGGGAAGTGTGCCAGAATCAGGACTCTTTTACAGTTCAGGGGGGCATTTTCTGTTGCAGGGGGAACCTCCCTAGACACTCATCAAAATGACATCAATCTGTGTTATCTTGAGTGGAAACCATCCAAAACCTATTATGAAAAAGTGTTTTATTCCATCCTTCCACTTTATAAACGCTACTTGGTGGTTTGTTGGAAGCTGAGAATGTGAAAACAGTGTATGCAGGCAATAGCCCCTTATGTGACTGCTAAACACAGAAGCCTCCCCACGCTCCCTGTTTGCTAATACGGGTGAAGTTCCATGCAGTGGTTTCATGCACCATGATATTTACCTTTTTTTTTTTTTTTTTTAAGAATTTGTGTTAAAAAGGACTGTGGCACACCCGCATGCTGAATTCTTTTTTTTTTTTTTTTGTTATTATTTTATTTTATTTTATTTTTTTTGGGGGTACACCAGGTTCAATCAACTGTTTTTATACACATATCCCCATATTCCCTCCCTTCCTTGACGCCCCCCCCTCGATTCCCCCCCACCCTCCCTGCCCCAGTCCTCTAAGGCATCTTCCATCCTCGAGTTGGACTCCCTTTGTTATACAACAACTTCCCACTGACTATTTTACAGTTGGTAGTATATATATGTCTGTACTACTCTCCCGCTTCTTCTCAGTTTCCCCTTCACCCCCCGCCCCCTCCCATACCTCGAGTTCTCCAGTCCATTCCCTGTATCTGCTTCCCTGTTCTTGTCACTGAGTTCATCAGTACCATTTTTAGATTCCGTATATGTGAGTTAGCATACAATATTTGTCTTTCTCTTTCTGACTTACTTCACTCTGTATGACAGATTGTAGTTCTATCCACCTCATTACATATAGCTCCATCTCATCCCTTTTTATAGCTGAGTAATATTCCATTGTATATATATGCCACATCTTCTGTATCCATTCATTTGTTGATGGGCATTTAGGTTGCTTCCATGTCCTGGCTATTGTAAAGAGTGCTGCAATAAACATTATGGTACAAGTTTCTTTTGGGATTATGGTTTTCTTTGGGTATATGCCCAGGAGTGGGATGACTGGATCATATGGTAGTTCTATTTGTAGTTTTTTAAGGAACCTCCAAATTGTTTTCCATAGTGGCTGTACCAACTTACAGTCCCACCAACAGTGCAGGAGAGTTCCCTTTTCTCCACACCCTCTCCAACATTTGTGGTTTCCAGACTTTGTGATGATGGCCATTCTGATTGGTGTGAGGTGATACCTCATTGTGGCTTTGACTTGCATTTCTCTGATGATGAGTGATGTTGAGCATCTTTTCATGTGTTTGTTGGCCATCTGTATGTCTTCTTTGGAGAAATGTCTATTTAGGTCTTCTGCCCATTTGTGGATTGGGTTATTTGCTTTTTTGGTATGAAGCTGCATGAGCTGCTTGTATATTTTGGAGGTTAATCCTTTGTCCGTTGTTTCATAGGCAATTATTTTTTCCCATTCTGAGGGTTGCCTTTTAGTCTTGTTTATGGTTTCTTTTGCTGTGCAAAAGCTTTTAAGTTTCATGAGGTCCCATTCGTTTATTCTTGATTTTATTTCCATGATTCTAGGAGGTGGGTCAAAAAGGATGTTGCTTTGATGTATGTCAAAGAGTGTTCTGCCTATGTTTTCCTCTAGGAGTTTGATAGTGTCTGGCCTTCCATGTAGGTCTTTAATCCATTTGGAGTTTATTTTTGTGTATGGTGTTAGGAAGTGTTCTAATTTCATTCTTTGACATGTTGCTGTCCAATTTTCCCAGCACCACTTATTGAAGAGGCTGTCTTTTTTCCATTGTATACTCGTGCCTCCTTTGTCAAAGATAAGGTGCCCATATGTGTTTGGGCTTACTTCTGAGTTCTCTGTTCTGTTCCATTGATCTTCCTTTCTATTTTTGTGCCAGTACCATACTGTCTTGATCACTATGGCCTTGTAGTATAGTTTGAAGTCAGGAAGCCTGATTCCACCAACTCCATTTTTCCTTCTCAAGATTGCTTTGGCTATTCGGGGTCTTTTGCGTTTCCATACAAATCGTAAGATTTCTTGCTCTAGTTCTGTGAAAAATGCCATTGGTAATCTGATCGGGATTGCATTAAATCTGTAAATTGCTTTGGGTAGTACAGTCATTTTCACGATGTTGATTCTTCCAATCCAGGAACATGGTATATCCCTCCATCTGTTTATGTCATCTTTGATTTCTTTCATCAATGTCTTAAAGTTTTCTGCATACAGATCTTTTGCCTCCTTAGGCAGGTTTATTCCTAGGTATTTGATTCTTTTTGTTGCAATGGTGAATGGGAGAGTTTCCTTAATTTCTCTTTCTGCTCTTCCGTTGTTAGTGTATAGGAATGCAAGAGATTTCTGTGCATTAATTTTGTATCCTGCTACTTTACTAAACTCATCAATGAGTGCTAGCAGTTTTCTGGTAGAGTCTTTAGGGTTTTCTATATATAGTATCATGTCATCTGCAAAGAGTGACAATTTTACTTCTTCTTTTCCAATTTGGATTCCTTTAATTTCTTTTTCTTCTCTGATTGCTGTGGCTAACACTTCCAAAACTATGTTGAATAACAGTGGTGAGAGTGGACACCCTTGTCTTGTTCCTGTTCTTAGAGGGAATTCTTCCAGTTTTTCTCCATTGAGAACAATGTTGGCTTTTGGTTTGTCATATATGGCTTTTATGATGTTGAGGTAATTTCCTTCTATGCCCATTTTCTGGAGAGCTTTTATCATAAATGGATGTTGAACTTTGTCAAAAGCTTTTTCTGCATCTATTGAAATGATCATATGGTTTTTATCCTTCAATTTGTTGATATGATGTATCACGTTGATTGATTTGTGTATATTGAAGAATCCTTGCATCCCAGGGATAAACCCCACTTGATCGTGGTGTATGATTTTTTTAATGCGCTGTTGCAGTCTGTTAGCTAGTATTTTGTTGAGGATTTTTGCATCTATATTCATCAGTGATATTGGTCTGTCGTTTTCTTTTTTTGTGACATCTTTGCCTGGTTTTGGTATCAGGGTGATGGTAGCCTCATAGAATGAGTTTGGGAGTGCTCCGCCTTCTGCAATATTTTGGAAGAGTTTGAGAAGGATAGGTGTTAACTCTTCTTGAAATGTTTGATAGAATTCGCCTGTGAATCCATCTGGTCCTGGGCTTTTGTGTGTTGGGAGATTTTTAATCACTGCCTCAATTTCTGTACTTGTGATTGGTCTGTTCATGGTTTCTATTTCTTCCTGGTTCAGTCTTGGAAGATTGTATTTTTCTAAGAATGTATCCATTTCTTCCAGGTTATCCAATTGATTGGCATATAGTTGCTTGTAGTAGTCTCTCATGATGTTTTGTATTTCTGAGGTGTCCGTTGTGACTTCTCCTTTTTCATTTCTAATTCTGTTGATTTGCATCTTCTCCCTTTTTTTTCTTGATGAGTCTGGCTAATGGTTTATCAATTTTGTTAATCTTCTCAAAGAACCAGCTTTTAGTTTTATTTATTTTTCTTATGGTTTCTTTCCTTTCTTTTTCATTTATTTCTGCTCTGATCTTTACGATTTCTTTCCTTCTGCTCACTTTGGGGTTTCTTTGTTCTTCTTTCTCTAGTTGTTTGAGGTGTAAGGTTAGGTTGTTTATTCGATCATTTTCTTGTTTCTTAAGGTAGGACTGTATTGCTATAAACTTCCCTCTTAGAACTGCTTTTGCTGCGTCCCATAGGTTTTGGGTTGTTGTGTTTTCGTTGTCATTTGTTTCTAGATACTTTTTGATTTCCTCTTTGATTTCTGTAGTGATTCCTTGGTTGTTTAATAGTGAATTGTTTAGCCTCCATGTGTTTGTATTTTTTGCAGTTTTTTTCCTGTAATTGATATCTAGTCTCATGGCGTTGTGGTCTGAGAAGATGCTTGATATGATTTCAATTTTCCGCATGCTGAATTCTTAGACATGCTTAGTTACTGTTTCATTTGGGATGTGCTTAGCACCCTTGTAATTAAAAAATGTTTTATGGTCAACTTTTAAAAAGGAGGAGATGCAGAAGAGTGGGAAGCAGAAGTAAGTGGAAATCACTTACAAATTAACATTGAGCACTTTTCATTGGTGTCATATATTCCTTCACAGGAGTGTTCCATGTCCTTTAGATGATAGGATTCTTTGAAGAAATGGACCTTCCGTTCGTGACCACAAGGAGGAGGAACTGAGCTGAGCAGTGGGACCTCCTCACTTCTGCAGCTCCTTCTCACTTAAATTCCTAGCAGACTTCTTTTTGCTCTGGAAAAGTTTAATGGAAGGAGCAAGTAATTTCTTCCATCTATAT
Source organism: Hippopotamus amphibius kiboko (assembly GCF_030028045.1). NCBI lineage: Eukaryota > Metazoa > Chordata > Mammalia > Artiodactyla > Hippopotamidae > Hippopotamus > Hippopotamus amphibius. Next base: position 85,236,582 of record NC_080198.1, read on the forward strand.
TTGAAGGCTAGACTATCCTATCAGCTTTAAGATATTTATAATAACGTAGTAAATTTCACATTGGTATTAGTCAAAAAGTTTAATTATTTAGTAGATAAATTCACATTTATGAACTTGAGGCCGGTATTCCAATAGCTAGAATAAATGAACTAAATGTAATTGAATTTACCAGTTTGAGATTTTGTGCCTATATTTTGTAATTTCTCAGAGTCAAGAATCACTTGGAATCACTATCATGCTTTTGACATCATTTCATCTGGAGTCTCCATTTCAACTTCAGTCACCACATAATATGGTAGTTGGGGTATGTTCTTAGTTTTTCTCATACTGTGTTCCTTAGTCTGATTTGCCAGAAATGCCCAAACTATCTGTTCATTTAAATATTCATAATTCAGATTTCAGGAGCTTGAGGCTTCTAAATTATGTACACAAAGTTTTTATTCTTATATTTTAATTGTAGTCAGCACATGTTTAAATACAGTTTTCGTGTTTAGGCTAAGTGGCTGAGTAAAGTGGATGAATTGTAGCCAGCTCTAGCTTGTGCATTATGGCAATATTGAGTTAGACTATGTCTAACTGGAAGTAAGCCTGGTCGTGACAAAGGTAAAACCTATTTTTCTTTTGTTTTTCAAAGAGTTCACATGTAAGGAGAGTGAAAAAGGGGAGGAAAAAGACACCCATATCATGTAATCTCTTGGAATCATATTTCTTTACCATCATATTTATCAAGCTTGGTACTTTAGAGTTCTTATTATAATATAAATCTGGACAATGGTTAGAGAGTCAGAGCAATTCTCCATTATAGCTCTGTCTCCAGCATCTTCTTTTGCACTTGCAGCAGCTAATGGGAGAGAAAATGTCATAGGAGTCTCTCTGTCCAGTCTATTACAGGTCCAGAATGGTAGTATTACTTTTGATCCTTGAGATGCTAAAATTAAATATGCCTGGAAAATTGTCACAGTTCTTTCCCAATATTCCTGTATCTTAGATCAATTCTGATGGTTATTAAAGGGAAGCTGTTTGCATTACCTTTCTAGAAATTGTGAAACTCCAATTTGTGTCTCAGGGGCTCCAAAATCCAGCTGGCATTTTAAAAACATACATGAAATGATCATAAGATAAAACATTTCCATGAACCATGCACAAAAATCAACCTTTTGACTTTAAAGTCATGCTAGAATTGCTGGCAAATTCTAGGGCTTTGCCAGTGAACTTTGGAATACTAAAAATCATTTTTTCTACTGAAAAAATTAGGGCTCAAGATCAGAGCACACAAAATTCGAATGAACACAAGCATCTTAAATAGCTGCCTTTCTGAGGATGGTTATCAACCTGGTTGGGGGTCAAGTGAGTTAAGTGTGTCAAGGACCAGGTGTCCCTTATGGGCAGATCCTGATTCTAACTGCTAAGTGGTCTCACAGAGTAATTGCATTCCACTTCCTGAGGGAGTGGGTTATGAGTCCATTCCTACCAATCTCATTTATGAGCTCCACGGCTGGGGTTCTGGTTTGTATCTGTGTATCTCTCGGGCTTATTGTAGAGTTCTCTATAGAAAGTTAGCTATAAAATTTCATAATGACCATAATGAAGATCTGTCAGCTTGATTTGGTTGAGAACTTTTATTGTGGTTTTCTCTTTACATATACTAATATCCTTATCCCCATGCCTTTTAAACATTTTCCCTCAGGACTTTGTGAGCCAAAACATATTAAAACTAATACATGGGGGGGGGGGGCAGGGGGTGAAGGGGAAGCTGGGATGAAGTGAGTGAGTAGCATAGACATCTGTACACTACCAATTGTAAAATAGATAGCTAGTGGGAAGTTGCTGTATAACAAAGGGAGATCAACTCGAAGATGGGTGATGCCTTAGAGGGCCGGGACAGGGAGGGTGGGAGGGAGTCACGAGAGGAAGGGGCTACAGGGATATATGTATAAATACAGCTGATTCACTTTGGTGTACCTCATAAGCTGGTACAAGAGTGTAAAGCAATTATATTCCAATAAAGAGCTAAAAAAAAAAAAAAAACCAAACCCCAAAAAACTAATACAAATACTTAGAGATCAAGTGGTTCAGGGGTTTTCCAACATTTCTCAAAGAGGCTGAACCTTCAGAAAAAACCTTATAAGGAAATCCAGTGTATGAAATTGGATATAATGTCAGCTACACACACAATGATTGACCTTGGAGGTCAGAGGGGACAGAGGCCAAAACCCTATATGATTTTTCTTTTTGTTGCCCGTCCCTCCCATGATGGCCCCTGAGGTATCTCCAAAGAACCTTAGGAATCCATTGGATACTGTTAGAAAATTACTGGAAGTCCAGTCTCCAGTATGATCCCAGCTCCTATGTCTAGGGATACCATATGCTTGCCAGCACATAACTCATCTCCAGAATTCTGTAACTAGAAACACTACAAGGGATGCTGGAAGCAAAATACTTATTAAAATGAATAGAATCCAGAAATGACTGTTAATATAATATTGTTCTTTAATGGGTTTTAGTAGCCCAGCAAAGGAGATGTAAGAATAGAAGTAGCACTGGAAAGCTGGAAAAGTACGTTGTGTAATTGAGTGTGGGACTGTGTATCAGGAAATCAGCATCTTACCTCATCCCTTTTCTTAAAGTCACTTATTTTTTTAAGCTTTCAAGTCACAACATTTGTTCTTGTTTTTTATGTTCAGTTTTTTTTCATATTTCTTCCTTTGTATTTTCACTTATTCTTTAATTTTGGATATTAATATGGGGCTTTCTCACCAAGTTATAGCAACCCATTGCCTCTTTTATATATTTGTTTAAAGTAATTTATTTTTTTCAACTAATAGTGAATACTTGGTTTGCAAAGTAGTATACAAAAAATACCCCCAAATTATGTTATTTCTAGAAAATTTATATTGTGAGAAAGTTGTTATTAAAGATACTTCTGAGATCTTTGAGACTTTCTTATTGATCTGATTCTTATTTGTGTTTAACTGATGATGTTTATGTATTAAAATTTAAATTGACAGTACAATGTGAATATATGAATTGTGTGTCTGTGTTTAAATAATGATAGGAAGAATCTTCAGGAATTAACAACATTTTAGCCAGTACTGAAGGGATATATGTAGTATATTTCAGAAAGATAGTGTAAATCTGGTACAACCATACTGTAACAAGTGCTATGAAAAGAAGTTTGAAAGGCAGAACTCTTCCTCCCATTGAAGTGAACGTCCAGTGTCATCAGCAGTGCTGTTTACTGTGTGAGTAGCTAGTTGTGGACAGTAGTTTGGTCAAGTGCAACACCTTGATTGTCTTATTTGGCAGATATTAGAATGACAACTATGCAAGTCATTGAGCTTTGGTGAGCAATTGATTTTCTCCTTAATACACAGTCTTAAACTATGGACTTCCAGGAAGTCTGGAAGAGAAAAATGACTTTTCTTTTTTAAACTACTTTAGTTAGTTTGCCTTTTGAGAGAAGACAATTATTAGTAAAGCAGCAAAGATAGGCTGACCAGGTACTAATGCCCGGAAAGACCACATATGCCAGCCAAAGCTATTGTGAGCTGCAAAAAAGAGGTCTAACCAAACAAATTGTATTCCCTAAATTTACTGTCAAAACTCTATAGATATACTGACAACTTCCCAGGTGTTTAAGCAGCAAACTTGACAGTGTGGCTTAGTAGTACTACTATACATGTTATGCATCTGGAAGTTTTTAATAAAAGAAAAAGTCTAGCATTGAGAAATTACATCCGTAAAGAAACCAGGGCCTTTATATTCTTGTATATAGTTTCCTTCTGTGCATACTTATTTAATGCTTTAGATTTCAGCTACTTCTGAGGATCTCTCCTGATTATTGCTTTGGTTCTGCAGTCAAGTTCTGTATGAGGAATGCTATGCGTTAGTGTTAAACTTTATGTTACCATTTTTGGAATGTTAAAAAGAAAGTTAACATTTTTATGGCAAAAACTATTCCTGAATTGAGAGGTCTGAGGTATATTTTCTGTTTTCTATGTGTGACCCCATGACACATTGGACTCTGAATGTATTTTATTCTTTTAAGGCTTCATCTGTTTGAGTAGAAAATCCTTGCTTCCAGCCTCAATCCTCAAGAAGAAATCCCAGATAGAGGAATTTCATAATCAGTCACATTTATCCCCTAGATATGTGCATTATATATCATTTTTCTCCTCATTTTCAGTTTTTTAGTCTCCATTTTTGTTTACCTGTAGTCATATGCCACTAGCATTTTGAACATTCACATGGCTTTATGGTTATAGGATGTGATGAGATTAATAATGTTCATTGAACTCCTGCAAACCAAGAATGAACACAAGAAACACAGCCAGAGACAGAGATGTGATGCTGTCAGGCTCTCCATGAACAAGCACTGCCCTAAAGTGAGCTGTGGCTGGCAACCAGAGTGGACAGGGTGTCTTTGGGAAGAGCCGTGTACTATCTATGAGACTACAAAAATAGAGGGTCTTCTCTACCCTCAAATGAGAACTCCCGTTCTAGTCTAGTCTCTCCTTTCCATCCTGTCTTCCTCCCCTTCTCTAGCATGAATAGAAACTCTGTTTTGCCTCCATTCTATGGATGACACTCTACCTGGCTTATGGTCCACCTCAAATTTGACCATTCAGTGGCTTTGTCACCCTTAGGTCCCCAAACCTCTGTGCTTTTCCTGGGCAGTAGCTATACTTGTGATTAAATCCAGCAGCATAATTGAGAAAACATCAATGGTAAATATCAATATTTCTCCCAAATTTCAAAAAATAACTGTTTCTCCAAAATTATTGTTAAAAGATAGTTTTCCAAAAAAGGGAAAATTGTGACTCTCTTACATATAGAAAGTGAACATGTGTTAACGACTTTACTTAAGTCATTAAAGAAGCAACTGGTGAGATGAGATAACCAGTTCAAAGGGAAATTTGAAGACAGGCACATGTATAGCCCTAGAATATGGAAATTGATATATAAGTGGAGGCAACACTGGACTTTGCTGAAGTGTGGTAGGCAAGTCAATTGCACTCAGTCAGAAGAAATTTGCATGTCTATAGACAAGAGTTATTTGGCTTTGTCATTCATTATCTACAACTTACAGAGTTTTAAAATAGCTCCCAAAGAATCAGAATCAGATTAAGCGGGAAGGGTGTGCTTTAGACAATGCATAGTTTTCTGTTGGATTGCATATTTTCCCCTACATTACACTAAAGCAACTTCACAGGAAAAAAATTCTTTAGGTAAGAATTTTTCTTTCTTTTCTTTTTGTTTAACTCTTCAGTGTAGTAAGGGTTGTTTATTTTCTGTCTTTATCCATGTTCTTATCTTGTGGTACTCATTTTCTTGTTGCTAAAATTATTTAAAAGACAATTCCTTTCAGTTTGGCTTTGTGTACTTTATGTACTAGACCCATGGGGGTAGCACTGATTGCTATAGCTGTATTACTGGCATGATGTACGTCAGTTGCCTTTAAAATGGTAACACTGAAAATTTGTTTAAGGTAGAGACCACTTTGGAAGATTCAGCTTCCTGTATTGTGGTATCAGTGAGTACTTCCACTAATGTAAAAGGAGGAATTGCTGACCTTGCTCTTGTGTTTCAGGACACTATGGCTAGGCAATTACATTACTTACACAGACCACATTTGCCTGGTGTGAGCATGTGGTTGGCTCTGGGTTTCTGTGCCGCTGTTTTGGACATCGTGGCTTTGACTTCAGTTATCTTATTTACTAGTTTGGCTTTTCGTTGGACACTCCATCCAATTCTCTTCATGTTCATTCATGTGTTGCCACTTCAGACAGCTTGTCTTTAGTCCATACTTTAAGATTTATTTCCTCTTCTTGGACACTTACTTCTCCTGTTGCCCCTGCCTTGTTTGATCTCCCTCCCCTTCTGCCATTACCTACCCACAGTGCTACCCACTTACTGGCATGCCAAACAGCTTAGCCCTCAGCTGCCCAGGTGTGTGGATGCTCTTCTTTATTCTTACTTGTTTCAGTTACTGCCACCTTTTGGCTGAACCCACTGGAATTTTGGCAGAAGAATAGGTGAAGCTAGGTAATGGCCCTGCCTACACATTCTAGGGAGTAAGTGTATTAGGATAGGGGCTGAGTGAGTGGCAGTACATTGAAAGGACATGGTGATTGGTGGTTTTTTGGTAGGGAAATATTTACCTTCATCAGAAGCAGCTTATGTTTTGGTAGTCTTATATTACTAGATAGAGGAGAGAATTGATTATAAATGTTAAATATTTTGGATATTAGTATGTAAAATTTCTATATTGTGGGTAGTAACCAACCTCTGGTATTACATAACTCCAATCAACTCTGGCAAAGGTGAAAGGGTCATGTGTATAGTAGTCTTTAAAAAAAATTTTATTCAATTAATAAAATATTTATTGCAATTAACTATGAATGAGACCCTGTGCCATATGCCTTACTGTTTAAAGAAATAAGTAGGCTGCTAAGCTCTTATGAAGGAATAATGGTGTCAGATATGCAGACTGGGCTACAAAAGAAGTAAAAGCTACAAAAGTATAGCCTGTAGCCAACTGTATTCAATTTTAATGGATTTAAAACTACAATGATAGTTGGTATTTGAACTCATAATTCCACTTCATTTACTTTTCATGACTTCAAAAATAGCAACATGTTATTAGAGAAGCTGATATTTGAATTTCTATAAAACTTTTTTCTAGAAAATGGAAAAGTTCTCTGAGTGCTATGATACTTTGAAGAAGTGCCAGTGACATACCAATCAGATGGTTTTTCTGAAGAAAAATTATCTCTGTGAGTTGTTAAGTCAAGTGTAACTTTTTTTTTTTAATATTTACGTGCTTTTTTTTTTTTTTTAAAGCTCTTTGTTGGACTATAATTGCTTTACACTCTTATACCAGCTTATGAGGTACACCAAAGTGAATCAGCTGTATTTATATACATATCCCCATATCCCCTCCCTCCCGCAACTCCCCCCCACCCTCCCCGTCCCGGCCCTCTAAGGCATCACCCAACATGGAGTTGATCTCCCTTTGTTATACAGCAACTTCCCACTAGCTATCTATTTTACATTTGGTAGTATATATATGTCTATGCTACTCTCTCACTTCGTTCCAGCTTCCCCTTCGCCCCCCGCCCCCCAACCCCATGTCCTCTAGTCCATTCTCTGCATCTGCATCCTTATTCTTGTCCTGTCAAGTGTAACATTTTTAACCCCTCTCCAGGCTACTTTCCATGGCAGTTATTTTTAAGGAGACTTGCAGGCTTTTTTGAAGGTCAGTTCAGATTCTGTGACCATGTTTTCTAGTGAGGACAGACTCTCTGGGTCTTGGCTAGACTCTCTTGGCTTTTAAAGAACAGAGGTCCATTCAGGTGGCCTTAAGTAACAGTGGTGCAGGGATTCTCGGCTTTGTTACTGTCAACATCTTGGGCTGGATAACTCTTTGTTGTGGGGGCCGTCTTGTGCATTGTAGATTGTTTAGCAGCATCCTTGGCCTCGCTTCACTAGATACCAGTTGCACTCAGTTTCCGTAATGAAAAAGTGTCTCGACATTGCCAGATGTCCCCCAGGCGTCGAAGTCACTTCCAGCGATTTCAGGATACCCAGTGAGTAAGGAAAGCAGGCACATCAACTCTGCAGCGGCTCCTCTAGAAGAATAGGAGATGGAAGGTGGTCAGAACAGCCAGGATACATTATCATCCCCTCAACAGGAGACGTCCAGTGCAGTGCCCTCTGAGCTTAAGCATTTTATCTCTGCTTCTACTACTTCTGCCAAGGCCCCTCTCTTCTCTCTCCCTTGTGGCTGCTTCTCTTTTTTTACCTTGTGGTCAAAGTGTTGCCCAAGGTTGACCTCTTTCTTTGTGTTCGATTATAGCATTGTTATTATTATTAAAATAATACAGACGGGAGGGAGTGAGAAACATACGGAGGGTCCGCAGCGCGGCTCAGCGTTCCCGGACCGAGACATCGATCCGCGGCTGAACGGAGGGTCCAGGAGCGGGAGCGTGGGAACCGGAGAGCTGGTTCAGGGTGAGAAACATTGTTGCCGGTAGGGTGACAGACCGAGAGGACAGGAGGGAGGAGGTCCGCAGAGAGGAGTGTCGGTCCCTGAGAGCTGCCCGGCCATGATGGCAGCTGGAGGCTGCAGGCTCACGGGCGGGGGGGAGGAGCCGCGCACGTAGCCTCTCCCTCTCTTTCCGCGCCTCTGCAACAGGCAGTGGAGAGACGCCCTGCCGGCCACCTAAGGCGCTCAGGGATAACAAGTACCCTCAGGCACTCGGGCGGGGCTAGATTAAAACCCCTTGCAACGCCAGCAGCAGGGAGGCTGCCGAGAGAAAAAAAAAAAAAAAAAAAGAAAAGAAAAAAACCCCGGAGAGAGGCCCAACTCTAAGACTTTCTGTTTACGCCTGAGCCACCGGTGCCCTCTGCAACAGGCACCTCCAAGCCTGACTGAGACATCAGTGCGCCACTGCTCACTCCCTCCCAGGAGAAGGAGCCACTGTTGTACCCTCTCCCTCCCCACACACCGACGCTTACAGAGGAACAATAAAGGAACCTCTGCTGGTCACAGAATAACGCAAAAAAACCCAAGGACAAGCAACCCCAAAAGTTTGGACAACCATGAGGAAACAAAGAAACACCATGCAGGCAAAGGAGCAGGAAAAAAACCCACAAGACCAAATAAATGAGGAGGAAATAGGAAAAATGCCTGAAAAGGAATTTAGAGTAATGATAGTAAAAATGATACAAAATCTCGACAACAAAATAGAGAAAGTACAAGAAACAGTTCATAAGAACTCAGAAAAACAAACAGCAATGGATAACAAAATAACTGAAATTAAAAATACTCTAGATGCTATAACCAGCAGAATGACTGAGGCAGAAGAACGAATAAGTGAGTTGGAAGATAGAATGGGGGAAATAACTGCCACAGAGCAGGAAAAAGAAAAAATAATAAAAAGATTAGAAGACAGTCTCAGAGACCTCACTGATAACATTAAGCGTACCAACATTCGAATTATAGGCATCCCAGAAGAAGAAGAAAACAAGAAAGGGTCTGAGAAAATATTTGAAGAGGTTCTAGTGGAAAACTTCCCCAACATGGGAAAGGAAATAATTCACCAAGTCCAAGAAGCACAGAGAGTCCCATACAGAATAAACCCAAGGAGAAATACACCGAGACACATATTAATCAAACTAACGACAACTAAACACAAAGAAAAAATATTAAAAGCAGCAAGAGAAAAGCAACAAACAACATATAAGGGAAAACCCATCAGGATAACAGCTGACCTTTCCACAGAAACTCTGCAGGCCAGAAGGGAATGGCAGGATATCCTGAAAGTCCTGAAAGAGAGAAACCTACAGCCAAGAATACTCTACCCAGCAAGAATCTCATTCAGATTTGAGGGAGAAATCCAAAGCTTTCCAGACAAGCAAAAGTTAAGAGAATTCAGCACCACCAAACCAGCCTTACAACAAGTGCTAAAGGAACTTCTCTAAGTAGGAAACACAAGAAAAGGAAAACACCTACAAATACAAACTCAAAACAATTAAGAAAATGGTCATTGGAACACACATGTCAATAATCACCTTAAATGTAAATGGATTAAATGCTCCAACCAAAAGACACAGACTGGCTGAATGGATACAAAAACAAGACCCTTGTATATGCTGCCTACAAGAAACCCACTTCAGACCAAGGGATACATGTAGACTGAAAGTAAAGGGATGGAAAAAGATATTCCATGCAAATGGAAGTCAAAAGAAAGCTGGAGTAGCAATACTCATATCAGACAAATTAGACTTGAAAGTAAAGACTATTAAAAGAGACAAGGAAGGACACTACATAATGATCAAGGGATCCATCCAAGAAGAACATATCACAATGGTAAATATCTATGCCCCCAATATAGGAGCACCTCAATACATAAGGCAAATGCTAACAGCTATAAAAGGGGACATCGACAGTAACACAATAATAGTGGGAGACTTGAACACCCCACTTACATCAATGGACAGATCATCCAAACAGAAAATAAATAAAGACACACAAGCTTTAAGTGAGACATTAGACCATCTCGACTTAATTGATATTTATAGGACATTCCATCCAAAAATGACAGAATACACGTTCTTCTCAAGTGCACATGGAACATTTTCCAGGATAGATCACATCTTGGGTCACAAATCAAACCTCAGCAAATTCAAGAAAATTGAAATCATATCAAGCATCTTCTCAGACCACAACGCCATGAGACTAGATATCAATTACAGGAAAAAAACTGCAAAAAAGACAAACACATGGAGGCTAAACAATTCACTCTTAAACAACCAAGGAATCACTACAGAAATCAAAGAGGAAATCAAAAAATATCTAGAAACAAATGACAACGAAAACACAACAACCCAAAACCTATGGGATGCAGCAAAAGCAGTTCTAAGGGGGAAGTTTATAGCAATACAGTCCTACCTTAAGAAACAAGAAAATGATCGAATAAACAACCTAACCTTACACCTCAAACAACTAGAGAAAGAAGAACAAAGAAACCCTAAAGTGAGCAGAAGGAAAGAAATCATAAAGATCAGAGCAGAAATAAATGAAAAAGAAAGGAAAGAAACCATAAGAAAAATAAATAAAACTAAAAGCTGGTTCTTTGAGAAGATTAACAAAATTGGTAAACCATTAGCCAGACTCATCAAGAAAAAAAGGGAGAAGATGCAAATCAACAGAATTAGAAATGAAAAAGGAGAAGTCACAACGGACACCTCAGAAATACAAAACATCATGAGAGACTACTACAAGCAACTATATGCCAATCAATTGGATAACCTGGAAGAAATGGATACATTCTTAGAAAAATACAATCTTCCAAGACTGAACCAGGAAGAAATAGAAACCATGAACAGACCAATCACAAGTACGGAAATTGAGGCAGTGATTAAAAATCTCCCAACACACAAAAGCCCAGGACCAGATGGGTTCACAGGCGAATTCTATCAAACATTTCGAGAAGAGTTAACACCTATCCTTCTCAAACTCTTCCAAAATATTGCAGAAGGCGGAGCACTCCCAAACTCATTCTACGAGGCTACCATCACCCTGATACCAAAACCAGGCAAAGATGTCACAAAAAAAGAAAACTATAGACCAATATCACTGATGAATATAGATGCAAAAATCCTCAACAAAATACTAGCTAACAGACTGCAACAGCGCATTAAAAAAATCATACACCATGATCAAGTGGGGTTTATCCCTGGGATGCAAGGATTCTTCAATATACGCAAATCAATCAATGTGATACATCATATCAACACATTGAAGGATAAAAACCATATGATCATTTCAATAGATGCAGAAAAAGCTTTTGACAAAGTTCAACATCCATTTATGATAAAAGCTCTCCAGAAAATGGGCATAGAAGGAAATTACCTCAACATAATAAAAGCCATATATGCAAAACCAAAAGCCAACATTGTTCTCAATGGAGAAAAACTGGAAGAATTCCCCCTAAAAACAGGAACAAGACAAGGGTGTCCACTCTCACCACTATTATTCAACATAGTTTTGGAAGTTTTAGCCACAGCAATCAGAGAAGAAAAAGAAATTAAAGGAATCCAAATTGGAAAAGAAGAAGTAAAATTATCACTCTTTGCAGATGACATGATATTATATATAGAAAACCCTAAAGACTCTACCAGAAAACTGCTAGCACTCATTGATGAGTTTAGTAAAGTAGCAGGATACAAAATGAATGCACAGAAATCTCTTGCATTCCTATACACTAACAACGGAAGAGCAGAAAGAGAAATTAAGGAAACTCTCCCATTCACCATTGCAACCAAAAGAATCAAATACCTAGGAATAAACCTGCCTAAGGAGGCAAAAGATCTGTATGCAGAAAACTTTAAGACATTGATGAAAGAAATCAAAGACGACACAAACAGATGGAGGGACATACCATGTTCCTGGATTGGAAGACTCAACATCGTGAAAATGTCTGTACTACCCAAAGCAATTTACAGATTCAATGCAATCCCGATCAAATTACCAATGGCATTTTTCACAGAACTAGAGCAAGAAATCTTACGATTTGTATGGAAACGCAAAAGACCCCGAATAGCCAAAGCAATCTTGAGAAGGAAAAATGGAGTTGGTGGAATCAGGCTTCCTGACTTCAAACTATACTCCAAGGCCATAGTGATCAAGACAGTATGGTACTGGCACAAAAATAGAAAGGAAGATCAATGGAATAGAATAGAGAACTCAGAAGTAAGCCCAAACACATATGGGCACCTTATCTTTGACAAAGGAGGCAAGAATATACAATGGAAAAAAGACAGCCTCTTCCATAAGTGGTGCTGGGAGAACTGGGCAGCAACATGCAAAAGAATGAAATTAGAACACTTCCTAACACCATACACAAAAGTAAACTCCAAATGGATTAAAGACCTACATGTAAGGCCAGACACTATCAAACTCCTAGAGGAAAACATAGGCAGAACACTATATGACATCCATCAAAGCGCCATCCTTTTTGACCCACTTCCTAGAATCATGGAAATAAAATCAAGAATAAGTGAATGGGACCTCATGAAACTTAAAAGCTTTTGCACAGCAAAAGAAACCATAAACAAGACTAAAAGGCAACCCTCAGAGTGGGAAAAAATAATTGCCTATGAAACAACGGACAAAGGATTAACCTCCAAAATATACAAGCAGCTCATGAAGCTTAATACCAAAAAAGCAAATAACCCAATCCACAGATGGGCAGAAGACCTAAATAGACATTTCTCCAAAGAAGACATACAGATGGCCAACAAACACATGAAAAGATGCTCAACATCACTCATCATCAGAGAAATGCAAGTCAAAGCCACAATGAGGTATCACCTCACACCAGTCAGAATGGCCATCATCACAAAGTCTGGAAACAACAAATGTTGGAGAGGGTGTGGAGAAAAAGGAACTCTCCTGCACTGTTGGTGGGACTGTAAATTGGTACAGCCACTATGGAAAACAATTTGGAGGTTCCTTCAAAAACTACAAATAGAACTACCATATGATCCAGTCATCCCACTCCTGGGCATATACCCAAAGAAAACCATAATCCCAAAAGAAACTTGTACCATAATGTTTATTGCAGCACTCTTTACAATAGCCAGGACATGGAAGCAACCTAAATGCCCATCAACAAATGAATGGATACAGAAGATGTGGCATATATATACAATGGAATATTACTCAGCTACAAAAAGGGATGAGATGGAGCTATATGTAATGAGGTGGATAGAACTACAATCTGTCATACAGAGTGAAGTAAGTCAGAAAGAGAAGGACAAATATTGTATGCTAACTCACATATACGGAATCTAAAAATGGTACTGTTGGACTCAGTGCCCAGAACAAGGATGCAGATACAGAGAATGGACTGGAGAACTCGAGGTATGGGAGGGGGCGGGGGGTGAAGGGGAAACTGAGACGAAGCGAGAGAGTAACACAGACATATATATACTACCAACTGTAAAATAGTCAGTGGGAAGTTGTTGTATAACAAAGGGAGTCCAACTCGAGGATGGAAGATGCCTTTGAGGACTGGGGTGGGGAGGGTGGGGGGGCCTTGGGGGGGGCGTCAAGGAAGGGAGGGAAGATGGGGATATGTGTATAAAAACGGATGATTGAACCTGGTGTAACCCACCCCCCCAAAAAATAAAAAAAAAAAATAATACGTGCATATGACAAAAAAGCAAACACTTGTATTAAAAATGGTACACAGTGTCTCTTCCTAGAGGAGTCTACTGCTGTTAGTTTGTGTATATCTTCCCAATACAAATTGATTTACACCATTCTTTTTAAAGGCTGTAGAGTAATCTGTTGTATAAATGTACCACAATGTATTCAATAAGAAGGCAGATCACTTTTGCAAGTTCAGATATTGCTTCCTAGTTCTGGTTTTCCTGTCTCCTGAGGCAGATTGCTTTGATTTGTACTTCTGTTCCACACAGCCTGAAGCTGTAGATGTGGGAGCTTAATAAATACTTGTTGATGAAATATATTACTGATGTGATGTGCTGATGATAAATATTTAACAACTGCTCTCAACAAAAGCCCTGATTTGTAGCATTTGTAGATTTCTGAGATGTGACTATCCTGAGAGTCAATTGCAAGTTGACAAAGTGGCACTAGGAAGAGATAAGTGTGTGTATTTATTAGTTTTGTTTTTAATATAATTTATTTCATTGCAAGTTTATATAGTTTAAATTTTAATAATGACTTTAACAATGGGCTTGCAAAATCCTGAAAAATGATGGTTGCATCTCCTGAGTCAGCTTCTGGTACCTGTTGGCTCTGGTATCCCTGATTCCATATAGAGTGTATTGCGTTGCTCTTGGTAATGTCTCCAAGTGGGAATGCTGTCTCTGATAGTATTTTAGAATCTCAATGTTGGGAGGGTCTTTAAAGGTTATCCAGACTTACATTGCGCCTGGTGCTTGGATTCCCTCAGTGACATTCTGGCTAAATGGTCATTTACTTATGATTATCTCTTGAATAGACCATTCCATTTTTGGATCGGTTTATTAAAAAGCTTCTACTCTTTGTTAGGCTAAAATTCATCTTCTTATGGGCATTCACAATTTGATTCTGTGCACCATTCCCACCCTGCATCATAAAAAATAAATCAAATACTTTCGCTCTGTGACAACTCTTCAACTATTTGAAATCACCTATTGTATTTCTTACTGAGGTTTTTATTTTAAAAGGCCCTTGACTCATTCAGGCATTTCAGGTTGTCTACTTCTTTCTTAAATTGTTGCACATCGATTTGAATAAAGCTCCAGATGGCCTGGCGGGCATATACGAGAGGGAGAGAGAAGAAACCTTCCTTAGTTCTAGATATGCTGCTAACTAATGCAGCCTAATATTACAGTAATTTTTTTGCTGGTTCCATAATTGTATTAACTGACACTGAGTTTAGCATTGGTGAAAACCCCTAATTATTTTTCACATATGCTGCTGTTAAGTCCTATCTTTCTCACTCTTGATTTTATAGTTTTGGTTTTTTGGCGGGGAGGGGGAGGCAAATCAAAACTTTATATTATATATATTCACTAAATTTTCATCTATTTTTATAGAACCCAGCTCCAGCCTTGTCAGGATTTGTTGGGATCATGATTCTTTCAATACATTTCCAGCTCCTCTTGGCTTCATATGATTTGGAAATTTCATGAACTGACCAGCATTGTTTTCTTCTGATTCTGTGATGAAATGCCAGAGCTTCACAGAGTTCAGGACAGAACCAAGTGGCTTTCTAGTAGTCTTCCCCTTTGATTGCTGTCAATCTATTTATGAGTACCTTTGGAGTTGTCTTTCTATCAGTGATCCATGCACTCAGATGTCTTGTCTTTTGTTTATTGCAGTGTGTCCAGCTGTGGTCCTCAGAACACCATTTCCTTTCCATATTAACAAATGTTCTGAGGAAGGAAGTTTCAAGACAGATGAGAGATGCACTGGGTTAAAGAAATATAAGCAGATTTATTTACTGTAGGATTTGTGTATTGTGAATCTCCAAAATGGGGAATATAATATATCATGTTTTAAATGTTTATGGTCATGGAACACTTTTTTCTGTTTAGATAAAAAATATGTCTAAGAGCAAATTGTTCTGTGGGTTGAAAAACGTTTTCGTTAAACTAGGGTATCCTATCATCAGATTGGAGTGTAAGACCCACCTAAAAGCATTCCCATAACTTCAAAGAAATTTTTATTGAAGTATAGTTGCTGTGCAATATTACATAGGTTCCAGGTGTATAAAATAGTGATTCACAGTTTTTAAAGTGTATAGTCCATTTATAGTTGTTATAAAACATTGGCTATATTTCCCATGTTGTATAATATATCCTGGTAACTTATTTTATACCTAGTAATTTGTACCTCTTAGTTCCCTATCCCTCTGTTGCTGCTCGCTCCTTCCCTTTCCCCATTAACAATTTCTCTTTTTATGCCTTTTGATTATTTTCATGCTTTTATAAATAACTTCACAGTGAATAATCCGATATATGAGTCTTTGTATGGATCACTGATAATTACCTGTAAGTGGAATTGGTGATTGAAATGCTATGAACATTTCTACAGCCCATAATGCATACAAATTGCACGTTAGAAAGTGAATAAAAGTGCTGATCTCTTGCTACACTCACTGGCATGGTAGGGAACTTTTGAAGGGGGGGGTGTGATACAACCATAGTATAAGGAATTAGCAGATGGTATTTAAAAATATTTTAAACTGCTCTTCATTCTATAGTTAAGTGAAATCTTCTCACAATTCCTTCCAAAGTCTGTTCCTTTCTTTACCTTTTAGCTCTGGTTTAGTTTTTGTGCTATAAAGGGAAAAATATTGTAGTCTTCTAAGTACAAAAGAGTATTCTGATTATACTAATCATTTCTGAAGCACTTGACTGTTCTTAAGTTTTGTCCTGAAGGCTTTGCAGAAACTTCAGTTTCTCTTGCTCTTATTCGTTGGAAAGATGGATTTAAAATGCAGCCAGTAATCTATCAACATTCTACTGTATTTTTGGAGTGGCTGAGGAATTGCTTAGTATGAACTTTATTCTTCAAATAAAAGCACGATTTTATGGAGAGGTGAAATAGTTTCAAAAATGTACTTGAAGCAGAAACATAATTTAACGGTATGACCCGTCAGTTTCCCCATTAGGTTGGTTTTCTGCTGCCTGCAGGATGGTGTATTGACATATTCTGTAAGCTCAGTGAAAATTCATGATTGTATTGATAGTGCATTTAACTGTAACTTAGAAAGAACAGTCCCTATTCTAGGAGTTTTCAAGGAAGGGAAGTGTTTTTAAGGAAGAAAGTTTAATAGAGTGACTAGGAAATGGGCTTATATTGCTGCAAAATAAAGCTATAGTCTTAAAAAGAAAACACCCTTTGCTGTTCTCTTTACTTTAGTGTTTCTCCTTATTAACTAGCTGGTCATAATCTTTTAAACCAGTATTTTTGGGAAAAAAGCAGATTAATAACTGTTGCATAACCACGAAGAACTTGGAAGTGGCTTTTCCTGTTCTTGAATGCTGTTGAGCTTCCTGCATGTAAAAATATGCTTTGAGTAGATTATTAGTTGTAAACCACCATTAAGTTGTCCCTTTAGGTCACAGCTAGCTCACATCCATGCACCTTCTAGAATGGACCATCTGGCCAGTTAAGCATTCTAAAGGCAGCTGAAGATGTAGAGTGCTAGTCCTTCCTTGCAAAGTTAGAATCTCTACTGTTTGATTAAAGAGGAACCTAAAATGTCAAAATACTGTCCTTCCCATCCCTCCAACTTTTAAAAATACCTTATTTATGTGGAACCTAGGTTTTCTTTACTGTTTTTGGAAAAGAGAAGAATTTTTAAAATATAGCAAGCTGATGTCAGGGATTTGTTCAAGATAGCAATTTTCAGATCATGACATAAAGTCAATTCATGGCTACCTCATACTCTAGTTGCTTGAGTGCATTCTTAATCACAAAAGAAAAATTAAGCAGTGTCTTGAAAAGTTTTCGGTTTTTTTCAGTAGATCTACTGGTGCTTAGCCAAGAGGTCTTCTGACTGATTGTTGAGATTTTTAGTAAAGCCAACACATAACAGATGAGGTAAATAACCATCACTAGCCTTGACATCAACATGGGCTTCAATCATGGTCTACCATTTTTTTTTTGACCATAGAGTACATTTTTCATAAGTAAGAACCATGCCACAGAAGTTAGTCATGCGGTTTTTTCCCCTGAACATCCTCAGTAATTATCTCGAATTTTCTAAATGCAACTTTATCATTCTGCAGATCAGCAAAACTCATTTTGAAAACATGACCTTTGAGGCCATCAGGTCAATTTTGGTTACTTGAGTTCTTGTGACTAGTGTTTTTCCTATAGTTCTCATAGCTAGTGCTTTTACATCTTACCAATCTTTTTTAGAAAATAGATCAACCACTTTCTTCTTGGCTCTCTTGTTTTCTGTCTTCCATGAGGCTTTTGTTCTTTCCGACCACCATGGTGCTGCTTTGAGAGCCAGAAGGGTGTGTTTCCTATAAAATTGATAAAATTCAGATTAAGCATTTTTGACAAGAATATTTTATAGGTGATACTGTCTCATCCTTTGTTGCTTTAACAGCTAAATAGGATTCCATTGAATGGATGTGTAATTGAAACAATACTGTCAATGGATAAACATTTGGGTTATTTCTCATCTTAAAACATCTTTTAAACATATAGTAATGTACTTTGGTGAAGAGAAGGAAATACTTAAAATTTGCTCATATTTTCATCTTCTTTGTTCAGGCCTATTGAAATGCTTAATATTTTTATGTTTTCTTTGGTCCTAAAGCAGATCCAGAGAGTTAGCATTCACTTGTGTGAAAGACACCAGTTTAAGACCAAGGCAAATACTTGAATCTCAGTGTGATTATTCAAGCTGTTAAAAGGATCATCACCAAATAGAGAAGTGTTTTTGCATTGGCTCTGCAAAGCTTTTGTGAGAATATGCTTGCCCTGAAACTGGGGGTGCAGATCAGTTTTTCAAAGAGCTCTAGGAACCCTAGCTTCCTCCTAAGATGATGTACACTCTTTGCTAGCTGCTAGACCCTGCCCCATCTTTCAGTACCCTTAGAATCATAGGTTGAAATTTCTTTATTAGAACTGACTATTCATGTTTGTATGCTTAATTGTAGGATTTTCAGAAGTGGTCTGTTCTGCAGAAAGCATGTTTTATAAAATATCTTTTATGTTAAATTATTTGCTTTTATACACTCTTTTCCTTTTCAAGAAACTCATAGTTTGCTTCTAATTATGAGTGAAGTATATTTAAAAAAATCATAAAGTTACCTTCTTAATGGCTAAACACTAAATCAATTGCATTCCTTGGTCTTTGACTATGAAAGTCTTATAACTACAATTAAAGCAGAATTTGAACTTGAATATTAAACCAGTTGTAACAAATTGGAGGATTAGTTTACTTTCTTAAAAAAATCATTTGTCGAGAGAGTTCTTCAAGGGTGGTAAACCTCTTGTCCAAGTCACCAAATTCTTCATGAGCAGAATTGAAACTGAAAGGTATTCCATGGGGGAAATATTCTTATTTTAACTACGTCATTAACAGAAGGCAATTTCTCACAATTAGCCAGACCTAAGTACTCAGTGTAGCATATTATAAATTTTCATAAGAAATGCATTTCTTATATATATGGTAGTATATTTAGTTCTTCAGCATACTGTAAGAATTGGTAAATGGTCATTCAGCTCTACAAAATAACTTTCATAGGAAAAACATAAAAAACATTTCCCAGGGAATTGTAGTTTAAGCCATCCAGGCTTTTTGTTTGATGAAGCTGCCAAATATTTCTTATTTCAGTATACCATCTCAACATATACGAGATATGAATGCTAGACAGAGGATATAATCATTGTATATTTATAAAGCTCCATACTTGCATGCTGTCTGACTAGTAGATTATACTGGGTTTGAAATTGTATAGATCAAGTTCTATTACTGTGCTGCAGAGAGGTGGCCTGAACTGATGTGCTGATTCAACTCAAGTTCATTAAAATAATAGCACATATTGAGCTGAGAAAATATTCACATGCAAGTCGTGGTGTAACATAATGATAATAAGATATGTTAATTGGGCCAGAAAACTCTACTATTGGACTGTAGAAGTAGAATCAGATACATGGAAATAATCTAAATTCTATGAAAGATTCCCAAGGTATTTACTATTGAATGAAATTTCTCTATGAACTATGTGTTAATATAATAATAATAAATATATATGTTTTCCTAAAGAGTCTTTATTAATAAAGATTCTTATTTGTTGTTTGAAGTGCAAGAAAACCGATCTTCTTGCGATCTTGTTCTATTTACTTATAGGAAAAAAATCCAAATTAGTTGCTAGATACTTTGAGAAGATAAATTTTTTTTGTTTTGTTTGTTTTGTTTGTTTGTTTGTTTACTTATTTATTTAGTATTTTTTAAAATACATCTTTATTGGAGTATAATTGCTTTACCATGTTGTGCTAGTTTCTGCTGTACAACAAAGTAACTCAGCTGTATTTATACATATATCCCCATATCCCCTCCCTCTTGAGCCTCCCCCACACCGTCCCTATCCCAGCCCCGTATGTCATCACAAAGGACGGAGCTTATCTCCCTGTGTTATGCAGCAGCTTTCCACTAGCCATCTATTTTACCTTTGGTTGTGTGTATATGTCAGTGCTACTCTCTCACTATGTCCAGGTCCCCCTGCCCCCACCTCCCGTGTCCTCTAGTGCCTTCTCTACACCTACGAGAAGAGAAATTTTTAAAAATTTCTGTTTCAAAACTGAAGAAGTTAGTGATTGTCCCTCTTCCTTCTCTTGCTCCACTCCTGCCTCTTGTCTTTCAATCAGGCTAATTACTTGAAGCAACTGCGTATAATCTTGGGATTTAAGAAAAGTTCTAAATTAGCACAAATGAGTGGATGATGATGGACTTTACACAGGGGTTTGCTGTCTGTTTGGTTAAATATATTGTCATTGAGAAAACAGGTCCTAATTCCATTGAAGTTTTCAGTCATCCCTTGCAGAAGCACTGTTGGAAGGTTACCAAGGAGAAGGCAAAAGGGGAACACATCATGTTGCATTAATAACAATTTTATGCCTGGAACAAGTAGGTAGTAGTTCTACTGTGTGATACGCAGTTTGAACCATGCATGTAGCATTTTGTTTAGTTTTAAAGGAAACACTGACAAATTAGAGCAGTTCTACAGGAAAGCAATGAGAATGAAAAACATGTAAATTTTTTTTTTGAAAAACATCTAAAATTTATCTTGTAGGAATAACAGCGGAAGAAAATGGGAATGTTTAGCTTGCAAAAGACAAGAGCTAGAGATGGTGGTAGTGATGTTAAGGAAAGCAGGGTGGTTGTTGTCAGGTGTGTGGTAGACCAAGTCTGCTTAGAACTGAAGGGCAGAACTTGAACATGGGCCAAAGTTAACAGGGAATAAATCTTGTTACCCCCCCATCCCCAACAACAAAGTAGTTTAAAAATGGCTTCCTTCTTGTAAATCAACTACACTTCAATTAAAAAAAATCCCCCAAAATGGCTTCTTTTTGATGTGGTGGGCTGCCCATCATGGGGAGATTACATGTACAGGACTTCCCTGGTGGCGCAGTGCTTAAGAATCCACCTGCCAATGCAGGGGACATGAGTTTGAGCCCTGGTCCAGGAAGACTCCACATGCCACGGAGCAACTAAGCCCGTTCACCACAACTACTGAACCTGAGCTCTAAAGCCTGAGAGCCACAACTACTGAGCTCGAGTGCTGCAACTACTGAAGCCCACACACCTAGAGCCTGTGCTCTAAAACAAGAGAAGCCACCACAATGAGTCTGCGCACCGCAATGAAGAGTAGCCTCCCGCTTGCCGCAACTAGAAAAAGCCCATGTGCAGCATCAAAGACCCAACACAGCCAATAAATTAAAAAAAAAAAAAGAAAAGAATTACAGTGCAACTAGTTATTAATTACCTACTATGTGTCAAGCACTGTCTTAGGTGTACACAATAACATGACATAATCTTTATCCTTGAGAGCTTATCTTCTAGTAAGAAGAGACACACATGGAGAGAGTAACATAGACATATATATACTACCAGCTGTAAAACAGATAGCCAGTGGGAAGTTGCTGTATAACAAAGGGAGATCAACTGATGATGGATGATGCCTTAGAGGACTGGGACAGGGAGGGTGGGGGGGAGTCGAAGGAGGGAGGGAATATGGGGATATGTGTATAAATACAGATGATTGACCTTGATGTACCTCAAAAACTGGTACAAGAGTGTAATGCGATTATATTCCAATTAAAAAAAAAAGAATTAAACAGAAAAAAAAAAAAGAAGAGATACACATGAAATAAGCATAATTAAGTGTTATCCGTTCTGTGAGAGCAGTATATGTGGAGTGAGCCAGGGAAGACTTTAGAAGAGATTGTCTTTGAGTTTAACATTGAGCAATGTGTAAGTGTTTGCCCCGTGGAGGGAGGTTGAGAGGAAGAAAACACTCACATGACTTCCTGTCAAAGATTTTGTAGGAAGGCTTTTACCACTTTGGCATCAGGGCTGTGGGTAGAGAACCCCTAGGGCCTGTTATAATTCTGCAGCTCTACCAAGTGATTGCCTTCTAAAAAAAACCTTTACAGAGAGAAACCTAACTTTGCACTATATTCTTAATTTTGCCTGAGGCTGCATAAAATTGTCATTTCTATTTAATATTTCTTATATAAAGAGGTGGAATTATTAAAACTCTTTGGGAAAATGCCTGTTGGCATTAAAGAGCACTTTTTTCCAAATGAAGACAGATTCCCTCTCCAATCCTCCTTTCTTCTGCCTCAGGCGCCTCTGCATATTCTATAGTTGACTACATCCACTGTTCTCTATTCTGTGTGGCAAGATGTTACAAAGAGGGTCACTCAGATCTCTATCTTGCTTTGTGCCCAGACACACTAATCTTTTTGTTAGGCCATGGTTGGTCACCTCATACTAAACCCTATGAAACCTCTGGGGAAAAGTGGCTTGCGATGAACTTTTGTGACAGACAGACATCAGTTCAAAGCCTGTGCAGTGTTAGGGTGGAAGGAAAGTATAATGGTCCGTGAGAAGAGGCTCACAGGGGGTCCTTTTTCAGGGCAAAAGGACAGACGGTTTTGTCTACTTGAGATCATACACAATGCACAATAGCTCCAGTACTTGCCTCCCAACCATGTTACATGCCCGCCTTCTTCATGGTGGGAACGGACACTTTTTATAGACCCAGCAGGGGGACATTTACTCGTTGCTACTGTTCTTTTTGGCTGTTTTGTCGGTAGGCTTAGCCTGCCCTTTTGTAGAGTGACAAAAAGGGATTTAGTAAAACACTGACTCCATAAAGAGGGCTATTGTGTATACATGTACCTTCTGTGTAAAAACTAATTTTGTATTTTAAACACAATCAAAGGAAAGTTCAACAATCAATAACTCTGGGTCTCAATTATTTGTCGTAAAATGTAATCAATGGTTTCTACTGTGTTAACATGCTGAAAATTTTCATAGAGAAAGTTAATCATCTGTGTAGTATATAAGATACACAGTATAATGTTTCTAGACAATTTGTAAGTATCATAACCATATGTGCTGCACCAAGCTCTTTAAATATCCATCATACCAGTTTTACTTGCTGAGTTTAGTAATTATTTTCCAGTTATATATAGAATATGAGTTTTTCATTTATATTTTCAAGTGTTAAGTACTAAACTTTGCAAAGAAAGAGGTAGTTTCTCTGAATTCTTAAACTATCTATTTTAACATAAATTAATTGGCAAGATAATTCTTAGCTTTTTTGTGTGATTGCCTCTTTCCCTTAGGACTGGGCATGCTTCCCACATATTCAACAATATTGACATAAAATATTAGATGAAAGACTCTTTATATGTACTCACTTATGGAAGATAATAATTTGCTTTCTATAGTTGTCAACTAATCTATAGAAAAGATTCTCCCTCTGTAAATCAGTCTACAGCTAAAAAGAATAGCTGTTTTATTTATTAGAATCTTGTTAAATTATGTACTTTTCTTTTCACCTCTTTTTATTATATCCGATATTGGAAATTTGAAATGAAAATAATCTGTACACAGAAAATTAGGGTATTTTTAATTAGAGAATCAGAAAAGCAGATTTTTGAATTGAATTTTGATTATCAACTTTTTTTAAATTGAAAAATAAATAGAACATTTGATTCACAGGAAAATAAAAGATGATTTGAAAAATTTGGGATTCTGTAGTGTGTATGCAAAGAAACATCACATAATAACATGATTGATTTTTAAGGTGAGTGGTACTGATTGTATATGCTACTTAGAGGAAAGAGGATTCAGGTCTGTGTGTCAGGTACTCCTGATTTTGCCATGTAAAGAAGAAATGTCTTTTAAAAATTGTTTATTTTTTATAGTTGTTTGATCTCTATAGCAACCTGGACAGCAAATATGACAGGCTTTACTACCACAATTTGCATAGACGAAAACTGAGACCCAGAGGTAATGCCACTTGCCCAAGGTGGAGGTGTCAGCCTTTTCTTTTTCTAATTACTAGGATGGGTCTCCTGATGATGCACAGGGTGATAATTTCCTTAAAATAGGGTTGCTGACACACTGAGAATGGTGGCCATTAGCACTTTTGATAGTATTGGAAACCATTGGGTCAAACACAATTGCTTTCCATCAACTAATTATATTTATTCAGAAGCAATAATCATATGAAAAGGTATTATTTTGAGAACAGCATTTTATTATCTCCTGGTAAGCAAGAAATGCAAAGGTTACATTAATTTTCTGTATCTAAATGATTATTAAGCAGCCTGATTTGCTGATGTAGTGCCAATTTGGTTCTTCCACAGGACTATGTAAGATTCTGTGTGGCACTTGGCTAACTTGGGGTAAATTTAAAATTTCAATTATTAACATTTAGTTTAATAAAAATCTGTGGATTTATTTCTTACACAATCAATTCACTTTTAGTTTAAAAAAATCTCATTACCTTTTAAAATTATTTTATTTTATTTTTAAATTTTATATATTTTATTTTTTAAATTAATTAGTTAATTAATTAATTGGCTGTGTTGAATCTTCATTGCTGTGTTTGGGCTTTCTCTAGTTATGGAGAGCAGGGCTACTCTTCGTTATGGTGCGCGGGCTTCTCATTGCAGTGGCTTCTCTTGTTGCAGAGCATGGGCTCTAGGCATGCGGGCTTCTGTAGTTGTGGCACATGGGCTCAATAACTGTGGCTCACAGGCTCTACAGCACAGGCTCAGTAGTTGTGGAACACGGGCTTAATTGCTCCAGGGCATGTGGAGTCTTCCTGGACCAGGGATCGAACCCGTGTCCCCTGCATTGGCAGGTGGATTCTTATCCACTGTGCCACCAGGGAAGTCCAAAAGAAAAATCTCATTACCTTTTGTTGGAAGACTTCTACTTAGTAATTCAGATAATTACAATAATTTTTGTTATTGTGTAAATTGAGACTCTGTGAGCTTGGGGTATTTTAGTGAGCTGATGGGCGTGGGGGGTTACAAAGGAAGTAATTCAATGTGTGGCATCTGATTCTCTTCATCCTCTCTGTCGTGGACTTAGCTCAGGTATCACCGTCTCCTCTACCATCCTCTCTCCCCCAGGTGATTCTTCACAAGGCCATGTGGCGACATTTCTAAAGTGCAAATCTTATGTCCTGCTTAAATATCTCCTTTCGCTCATCATTGCTTTTAGGATGAAGCCCACTTGATACAGTGCTTAGTACTTGGACATAGGAAGCTTTCATTCCCTCAGACGTGCTGGGTTCCTACTTGTGTCTCTGCTTCCTTATCTTTGCCTGGAATGTTCTCTATCCTCCTTCTCTGTCTGCTCATCCTTCAAAACCTGGTCAAATGTCAGTCCACGTGATATGCCTCCCCCCGAGCCTTCCAGGCGTAGGTAGAAGCTCTATTGAGGACTCACTGTAATCACTCTCATAGTAATACCTCTTCACATCTCAATTACTTACTTTTGGGCCTGTCTAGCCTACACAGTGCCTCCTTCATAGTGCAGACTCAGTGTGCATTTGATGGAAAACCGCTGCTTTCAAAGAGCTTTATAAAGAGTTGGGACACAAAAATATCAATGAACTCATGTTACAAGAGATTATTTGGCTAATCCTCGATAATACCCTCATAATTACCTTTGTTTCTATATCCTTTAAATAATGGAGTTGGAGTAAATGATTTCCAAAGTATATTCTTATCTTAAAATTGGTATATTTTAATAATGGGATGTAGAAAGTGGTGGTTCATTTGCACACTGTTGCACACGTTAATGACAAACCAGCCCCCTCCATGAGTTTATTGTGATACAACTGGAAAGGGACTTCTTGATTCTTAACTCAACTTTTCAAAAATTTACAAAAATGCTCTGCATGCTGAGTGAGGACTTCCAGAAAAGAGTGTTTATGATGAAAACTTTGCTAGAATTTTGAGAGGATTTGGGATTTTTTTTCCTGCCAGTTCTTTGAAAAAGTTTAGCACAAATGCTGTAAAAATTATATACTTTCTTCCCAGATTCTCAGCCCCATCTTAAACTTTGACATGAAAAGGAACTCATCAGTATGAAAAATAACTATGGTGTCCAGGGTTGAAGTTTTTTATATAAAGAACTCCCTGGAAAGGTGCTGGTCAAATTTCTCTTCTGCATAGTTCATAGCATGTAACTGGTACTCAATAATATTTAATATAATGAATTACAGAGGCTTTGAAAATTTAGGCCTCTGAAGACCAAATCCAAGATGGTAGATGGGATTTTCACATTACTGTGAAGACAAGGTAGAAGTTGACATAGTTGGTCTCCTGGGGGTGTTTCATCACACAAGTAAAAGAGCTATATTCGCCTAATTTATTTTAGCGAAAGAAAGACTGTTCTCTTTAATAGCCACTTATTTAAGGCCAAAGAGTAAAGAAGGCCAGAGGAAACAATGTCATTTTCAGGTAGGTAAAATAGAATGTAGTACACTCTAAAATTTGGCATTTTCTCTCACAGCTTCCTTTAACAGCCAGCATTATTTTATTTGCCTTCATTCAATTTACATTTTAGCTTTGCTTTTCTGTGTTATTAGGAATTTTGCATGTAAGTGTTTTTGAGCACAAATAATAATAATAGAGAAAAATGGCACTATAGTCTAAATTAATGCAAAAAGGAAAGTTGGTTATTTTCCCCTGAGGCAGCAGTGGTGTAGCCAGGGATGGAACTTAGGCTTTGGAACCAGATAGAGCCAGCCATAATTCTGATCTAGCTCCTTACCAACTGTTTGACCTTGGACAAATGACCAAAATCCATCCAACCTCAGTTTCCTCACCCATAAAATAGAAATATTAATATCCGTTAAGAATTAGGAACAATGTATAGTAGGCATCTAGCATAATGCTGGCACGTAGGAAGCTGTCAAATAAATGAAATATAATAATTGTGCTGGCTAAGTCTTAGATGTCTCTGGTCTTTAATTTATTTTGAAAAGATTTTTTTCATGTGGACCATTTTTAAAGCCTTTGTTGAATGTGTTACAGTGTTGCTTCTGTTTTATGTTTTGTTTTTTTGGCCACAAGGCATTGTGGGATCTTAGTTTCCTGATCAGGCTTCGAAGCCACACCCCTTGCATTGGAAGGCGAGGTCTTAACCACTGGACTGCCAGGGAAGTTCCCTGCTTCTGGTCTTTAAATTCTACTTTTTATTGAAAGAATTACATGCCATAAAATTTTCAGTGCCTAACACATGGCTCAACACATGACAGAATCTTGGTAAATATTTACTGAGTAAATGAAGTAGCATAATTTTGTGCAAAAAGGGCCTGCTCACATATACCACAGGTGTTATGTAATATAAATATTAAATAGGGATAATTGAGAAGAAGCTCAAGAGTGGAGAAGTAGCTCTAAATGCCTGAGCTGTCATGAAGCAGGGCTGGACTGCATCCTTCAGGGGGAGGTTCCAGGAGAGGGTCCTGCCCCTTAAGGCTCTCCAGGTTTATGCGGATGGGTAAAGGGGCAGCAACAATGAGTCACCATGAAGGAGGGAACCAAGAGGAGGTGGTCTGCTTAGCAAGGGCTGCCTTCAGATCTCAGAGACTGGTAGCCTGTCCTTCTGTTGAGCCAACTCACACCTGTGAGGCCAGCTATGTGCTGAGGCCCAAACATCTGGACTTGTCCTCCTGAGCAGTGGGAAGTAGTCTCATTTAGCAAATACCTTTTGTGGTCATACATATTAGGTTATCATGATTGGCTTGTAATCTTTTTCTGTTTCATAAACAACAGTATTAAATTTCTGCATGTCTTTGGCTCCTTTATTTCATTTTAGGATATTTTGTTATTTTTGAAGGAGTTACATCGGTTCATTGTACAAGAACATAAAGATAAAAGAAGTCTTTTTCCCTACAAAACTGCTCCTCTA
The DNA here is from genome assembly GCF_030028045.1 of Hippopotamus amphibius kiboko. Classification (NCBI taxonomy): domain Eukaryota; kingdom Metazoa; phylum Chordata; class Mammalia; order Artiodactyla; family Hippopotamidae; genus Hippopotamus; species Hippopotamus amphibius. The sequence continues at coordinate 85,264,589 of NC_080198.1, forward strand.
TCCAGAAGAAATCACAGTAACCTTTTTTTTTTTTTTTTTTTTTTTGTATCTTCAGAGCTGGTTTATTCATGCAAGTATACATGTTCCATATGCTCTGTTAACTTGGACAGTGGTCACCACAACAGCAGTAATTTGCAATGTAAAATATATGCAAGCATCACGATTAAATGTGCATAAATACGTCCCCTAATTGTAACAGTCCTTTGAAAAGAAAGGAGACTGTTGAAAACAAAACAGTGGGGGAAAAAAGCTCAGATAACTGCAGACAGACATTCTTTGGGCACTCAAATCTCTTAATGCATTTGCTGTTACCTGTGGTGAAAATAATTGTGCTTTTTTTTTTTTGGCTGCACCGCAAGGCATGTGGGATCTTAGTTCTCTGACTAGGGTTCGAACCTGTGCCCCCTGCACTGGAAGCATGGAGTCCCAACCACTGGACTGCCAGGGAATTCCCTAATTGAGCTTTGTTAAAACAATGTTCTCTTTGTAATATATTGCAGATATTCATATCTTTTTTCTTTTAAATATTCAAAGGTGAGTTTCATTCAGTGTGGTGATTTATTTGCAATCCAGATATTATGGTAAATTAAGTTCAGCATTTTAAAGTTTTAGATTTCCCCCCCAAATAATCTCTCCCACAATGCACAATTTTTCCATACTAACAAAATGATCTTGATGAATGGATGTCATAAGTAAGATAAGACAATATGGGCTAAATCCAAACCTCAGATGAAGTCAGATTTGATTAAAGCTCTTTTAGGCTGTTTTATACTGTGTTATTCATAAGGGACATATACAAAGCTGTTCTGACTAAATTAAAAAACAGAAAACGAAAAAACGAAGAGTTAAAATTTCTTGTTTGGTTATTATGCTGAAAACTGACACTGGAATTTTGTTTGACTTGATCAGAGGCATTGAACATTTTTAAAAATTTGGCTTATTTCCTAGTTTCTTTGATTTATTTTTTCTTTTTTAGATCCCTGGATCCTTATAAACATAGTTGAATAGGAAAGAACATTTACCGTTTTTAATGTGAAAATATTTTTTGTTTATTATGAGTTTGGAAAACTTTTATTCAAACAATGGGAAAATACGGGATTTAGCCTGCTATATTAAGACTTCTTACTTTGTCAGTTATAGGAATGAGATTTTGTGCTTGTATTTGCCACCAGTAGGGCTAGATAAAGGGGGGTTTCTGATAGAGTATTTGGAAGGTGACTAAAAGGACAATTTTTACAACCCCATCAAAAACTCTGTAGATATTTCTCATCTGATTTTAAGAGCTGTAGCTCAGCATTTGGGTTCATTAGCTTCTCCGCCATGTGATTTAGGATGATCTCAGATTCAACTGATGCAGCTTAATCTAATTAAGACATAATGCAGAATAAGCTTGAAGTACAATAGTGAAGGCTCTCAGGGGACTCCCAAAAGGCTGACACAATAAAAGTCATGGGTTCAGTTTATAACTATAATTGCTACTTGGTCTTCACTTGAAAGAAACATGTAATTTGACTGTACAGAAAAAGATTTGTGCCCACATTTTTATGTCATTTTTCCTATGGTTAAGAATAATCTTTATTCTCTCTTCTACAGTGAATACCCATTTATGTATTGTCTATTTTTTGCCCCAGAGAATACCTTTTTAAAAAAAGTTTTTTTCAAGCTATTTTCATATTTTATGGCTTAACTTCTTTTTAAATACATTTTTATTATTTATTTATTGGCTATGTTGGGTCTTTGTTGCTGCACGCAGGCTTTCGCTTAGTTGTGGAGAGCGGGGGCTACTCTTTGTTGTGGCGTGTGGGCTTCTCACTGCGGTGGCTTTTCTTGTTGCGGAGCACAGGCACTAGGCACATGGTCTCCAGTAGTTGTGGCACACGGGCTCAATAGTTGTGGCTCGCAGGCTCTAGAGTACAGGCTCAGTAGCTGTGGCACATGAGCCTAGTTGCTTTGCGGCATGTGGGATCTTCCCGGACCAGGGCTTGAACCCGTGTCCCCTACGGTGGCAGGCAGATTCTTAACCACTGTGCCACCAGAGAAGCCTGAGAATATCTTTTTAAAATTTTTTAGAAAATTAAAATATATATATTTTTAATTGGAGTGTATTTGCTTTACACTCCTGTGTCAGTTTCTGGTATACAGCAAAGTGAATCAGCCATACATATATCCCCTCTTTTTTGGATTTCCTTCCCATTTAGGTCACCGCAGAGCACCAAGTAGAGTTCCCTGTGCTATACAGTAGGTTCTCATTAGTTATCTATTTTATACATAGTAGTGTATATATGTCAATCCTAATCTCCCAATTCATACCACCCCCCCCTTCCCCCTTGGTATCCATGTTTGTTCTCTATTTCTGTGTCTCTATTTCTGCTTTGCAAATAAGATCACCTATGCCATTTCTCTAGATTCCACATATATGTGTTAATATATGATATTTGTTATTCTCTTTCTGGCTTACTTCACTCTGTACGACAGTCTCTAGGTTCATCCATGTCTCTGCAAATAACACAATTTCGTTCCTTTTAATGACTGACTAATATTCCATTGTATATGTGTACCACATCTTCTTTATCCATTCCTCTGTTGATGGACATTTAGGTTGCTTCCATGTTCTGGCTACTGTATATAGTGCTGCAGTGAACATTAGGGTGCATGTATCTTTTTGAATTATGGTTTTCTCTGGATATATGCCCAGGAGTGCAATCACTGTGTCATATGGTATTTCTATTTTTAGTTTTTTAAGAAACCTCCATACTGTTCTCCATAGTGGCTGTATTTACATTCCTACCAACAGTGTAGGTGGGTTCCCTTTTCTCCACGCTCTCTCCAGTTTTTATCGTTTGTAGATTTTTGTTGATGCCCATTCTGACTGTTGTAAGAATGATACCTCATTGTAGCATTGATACCTCATTGTAGTTTTGTACAATGTATCATGATACATGTTACATTTACCTGCATCTACATACATATATATACACATACATTTTACATACATGTACAATGTATCATGATGCATTTTGGTACAACGATACATGTTTGATATCATTGATACCTCATTGTAGTTCTGATTTGCATTTTTCTAATAATTAAGAATGTTGAGCATCTTTTCATGTGTTTGTTGGCCATCTGTATGTCTTCTTTGGAGAAATGTCTATTTAGGTCTTCTGCTCATTTTCTGGGCGGGGTCTATGCTGCGCAGCTGAGCCCACGGCAATAAAAGTGCTGAGTCCTAACCGCTAGACAATCAGGGAATTAGATGGTACCTTTTTAGATGTAGTAAATGGGTGTAAACATTATGGGCTGAGGAGGTCATGCTGACTGGTCAGGAAGCAACCATTTATTTATGAAAGTTAGTTCTAGATTATTAACATATTCTTTCCTGGCTTCCTTATCTTGACAGATTTAGTGCCAACAACATAAGCAATCTATAAAGTATATTTTGGGGTGAATGGAACATTTTTAGGACACTGGAAGTTATGCTTAAGGCAAAAGCTTGATATTAGCATTCTTTCTTTGAAACACTCCATTGTCATGTGCAGATTTCTGAAGGTCATTTATCTTCACCTCTTTATTTCCAGAGAATAATTGTAGCTTGTCCACTTCCTCAGCTGCTTTTCCATAGCTTTCCAGCAAATAATAAAAGTAATAGCTGATACTCATTATACTAAGTGCCAAGCATTGTCTTTTTCATGTAATATCTCAGTTAATCCTTACAATAACATATTATCTCAATTTTACAGATGAGATAAATGAGCCCCAAAGAAGTTAAATAACTTTCACATATCACATAACTTTTAAAGTGGAGGTTAGTTCTGTCTTATTCTGAAGTGCAAGCTTTTAGCTCTTAACTATTATACCTATTACTCCAAGATAAGAGACTATTAAAAAAAGCTTTATCACAGGAAATGTTTGGAGGTACTATTAGTGCCAGGAAGTATGGTGGGGAATAGAAAAGTACCTGGGAGAAGAGAAGGACTGTAGAAAAGCTTTATGTTAATATGAGAGGAATGCCGAAAAAGGGCTGTATTCGCTTACATGGCTTGTTTGTAGTTTCAAACAAGTATACAAGTAAAATGTGATACATCATTTAATTCTTTAATTTTTTTTAGGTTGACTTTCTGAGTACTTATCCTCTTAAAGCTGCCTGTTTTTAATAGCCATTTAGTGGGTAGATAATAAAAAAAAGCAGATCACTTATGCTGAAAATAAAATTTAAGAAGGTCTGGTGGTATGTAGCATAGGGCCACAAAAATGGCTATTCTAGAGAAGAATCCTGACATAAATTCATATTCTATTGTTATATCTTTAATTGCTTGTATGGTTCAAATGATTTAAAAACACAAACACTTCCTGCTTGTCTTTAGTATATACTATTATTACATCAAGAAAATACATGTTGGAATAGGTATATATTGCCTTACTTATAAGTAATTTTAATGAAAAAATTATTAAAAATTGATTTCACTATTAATTGAAAAGAAATACTAAAGAGAAAGCACAATTAGTTTATTTAAAGAAAATGATGTGTTTAGATTATCCCTTGGACCTTTAGCTCAGTGTTTTTTGCAGATGTGATCATTAGTCCAAAGTTTTAGCCCACGCCAAACACTTTGCAGTGTCTCAGTTCTCTAACTTTAATAGATTGGTTAATAGATTTGAGCAGGAAAGTTGAACAGATGTAGCTCATAGTTTGCCCTGAAAACCTGAGTATTTTCTAATTAAACACTGGATGATCAGTCAGTGCTGCTCAGCTTACTAAATCATGAATTTTTCCATCTTAGTGACATGGTTAAAATTGGAAATGTCAAAAATGCCTGAACAAGAGTGTGATTCATGGACTTGAACCTGAACTTGCTTTCAATTTTCTTTATTAAAAAAAGACATTATAAATAGATTAACCAGAAATTATGGTGTATACCTATTAACCTGTCTTTTAGCAAGACTGTATTTCTAAGTAGGAAAACATTCACTTCCTTCAACAAAGGTGATGTTGGTCTCTATAAAATATAATATAATTAATTAATTACTTAACATCAGAGGCAAAAACCATGTGTTGCCAGGTTTCATTTGAAATCTACTTAAAGGGAGTTACCAGCCTGATCTCTGGTTGGGCAACTCAAAGTAGCTCAGACTGAATTTATTATTCCCTAATAAATAATAAATAAAAACCTAATTTGCTCCTCCCTTTGCACCTCTCTCAACGAATGGTGCTCATTGTCCAAACCAGATGCTTGAGAACTCTTCCTGACTCCCCCTACACTCTTTGTAATTTTTCATTCACTGAGTTCTGTCTATCCTCCTAAATGTCTCAGGTCTGTCTGTTCTTTGCTCCTTCTGCTACTACCATCGTCCTATCCTACAATATCTTTCCTCGAGTGATGGTAACAGCCTACTGCCTGGTTTCCCCTACTCTGTTATTGCTCTCCTCCAGTCTATTTTCCACACTGTAGCCAGAGTGCTCCTTCTAAAATGAAATCTATCAAATCCTGAAACAACTCTAAACATGTGAACAAGTGTTCAGTAGGACTTCTGATGGGCCCTCCGTCAGCCTTCCAGCCTCATCTCTCACCCTTCTGGTTGTCCTTGCGCCATATTGCACTGTCCTATTGTGTGCTCCTTTTCAACCTCTGGACCTTCACCCATGATGTTATGGAAAACTCTTCACCCTCCTCAGCCTTCAGTCCAGCTTAAACTTCCTTTTCTTCCTGGAGCTTAAGTTCTCCTGCTTACATACTTTTGCCTGGATTCCGTAGAACTCAACACTTAAAATTTTTTTTTGCACTTATAATTCTTTTTTGTTATTGCTTGTTAGATGGTTTGTCTGTTCCATTTGACTCTAAGGTACATGTAGGAAGGGACTCTCTCTTGCCCAGCGTTGTATGTCAAGAGTTTCTCATGGTGCTTGACCCATGGAGGACGCTTAGCAAATATTTTATTTAATGAATGAATTGTTCAGGTGTGCTTTTTTGTTTGTTTTTGATAGAGCACAGTAGCTCTTATGTGACTCTGCAAAGTACATTCTCAAGGTAGCACGAAAGAAGAAAATTTAGAAAATATAAATGGGAGAACACAGGATTCAGTGACAGAAAATGAGGCAGGAATATAATATAAAATTCCAGAGTCAGAGACGGCTTTGTTTTAAACAGTGATCAGATTATCAATCTATCCATCAACCTCATAACAATTTTCACTGGAGCAGAGTTTGTAGTTTTCCACAGTAATGGATTGTAGGAACGAACAAATCTCAAATTAGACAGGTCTTTTAATATCTAACCTAAACTTCTTTTTGCTGTAATATAAACTCATTTCTGATCTTCCTTAGGTGAAATTAAGAGCTTTATACATCTGCTTATGTTATTACACAGTTTTTCTGTTTTCCTCTAATAGTCAAGATTTCTTTTTTTCCTCTTCCCTTCATATCGTATCTTATAATCTTTTAATTATTTTTATTGCTAGTATTTGAATCTTTCTGTGTATGCCATCGTTTATGTCATAAACCAGGATAATGAAAACCTGATTAGTAGTGAATACAGTGAAAGGATTATTGCTCTTAAGGCTCATTATTGTGTTCCTTTGAAATATATCTCCAGAAAATCTGGGCATGATGTATTGTAAAGGATTTCATAGTTTGTGGTTAAAAAAATTATTGCCCTTAATCTGAAAGGTTTTGATGGACAAATTGCCAGAAAATCATTCCTTCTAATAAAATGCTATCATGCATGAAGAGCTTAAAAATATATACCTTTCTCAGCATTTTGTCCAGATTGGGCTTAATTATGACCCTTTTGTCAGAGAAACTCTAAAGGAAGGAATATACACTTTCTAAGTGGGATGACACTTTAAAAAAAATAACTTTTGTTGATGAACTGGAGAAATGGCTCTTTCTGGCGCACAGTGGTTATAGGTATATAGAATGATGCTGTATTATATTGCATAATCTTTTTTTTTTCAATAGGTAAACTTGGTTATGGCTAGGATGGGAGAATTTTAGAGCTTGAATTACATCATGCATTTCAAAATAGAGTAGGTAAATGTATGGGAAAATGGGGGAAATCCTCTGAAAATGAAAATGTATTGGCCAGAAATCCAGGTTGGGCTGACCATAAAGGCCTTACATTGATCCAAAGTGCCTTGTTATAGGAGAACAAAAGGGAAATAACATGGGCTAAGGACATTTAAAATATTATATCAAAATATTAGATGAGTATACTATTATTATGTCAATGATGATTTGCTCAAGAGCACCTTGATAGATGGTTCAGAGTTGCTCAAGTGGGCAGTGCCAACTATTAGAGGGGACCACAATTAATTTCTTTATACTTAAAAGCTAATTTCCATTCAAGAAGCATTTGCTTAGTACTTATAGTGTATCTAGCATTAAACTATATACTTTGAAGAGTGCTATTTAAAAAATCTTTTTTCTTGTGATGAGAGCTTTTTGGATTTATTCTCTTAGCGACTTCAACATCTATTCTCTTAGCTACAGTATAGTATTGTTAACTCTAGTCACCATCAGATTAGCATTTTTAAACTAGTTTGCCCAATGGTTCAATCACGGATGATCCTCAGATCCTACTTCGACAAACACTGCTTATTTTCCCCTTTCCCACCTCCCACATGAAGCATTCCCGATAGATCATAGCTGTGCTGATTTCTTCCTCCAACTCTACTGTGGTATATTGACCTCTGATGCAGTCCTGAATAGTTTATCTTCTTGCATTGTTTATTTCATGTCATTGTATCTCAGTTCTGAACTAAATTGAACTCTCTTGGGAGGAACCCCATGTCTTAAACAATGGTATAGTAATGTATAATAAACATTAAATAATATTTGTATTGAGGAATGCTATTTTTGCCTTTAAGAAGATAAAGATACCTTGAAATACTATAATTTGGAGTAAGGCTGCGTAAACATTTTTGTGGTTTTTATTACCTCCCAGTTTTCACAGTAAATCTCCCTTGGTTGCTTTATTTTTAAAATAGTAATAGTTATAACAATAGTTTGTACCATTCTTTATGAATTTGCAGATTACATTTAGATATAGAAATGAATTCGGTTAGCACTTTCTGCTTGAACTAAATTTTGGAAATCTTTTTCTTTTAGTGTTGATTTCCCCTCCACCCCAGTTATGAAGGTAATGCTATAAGCTTGTTGGGGAAAATGTAGACTATAAGAACTCATAGAAAAGATAGTTCTACCTATTGAAGACAATGACTGTTAATGTTTTAACAAGTTTCTTTTTAAAAAAATGTTAGATATATTTTTACATAGCTGAGATCATATGCTGTAGATATTTTATTCTATTTTTCACTTATTCAGTAAACATTTTCCATGTTATTAAAAATCTTTATAAACATCATTCTCAATATTTACATGGCAAGATAGTCCATGACTTCTAGAATACTTCTACCTATTTCATATGCATTTTTTCTGATAATCAGACATTAAAAAATAGTATAGTGTTAATCATCAGAGAAATGCAAGTCAAAGCCACAATGAGGTATCACCTCACACTGGTCAGAAGGGCCATCATCAAAAAATCTAGAAACAACAAATGTTGGAGAGGGTGTGGACAAAAGGGAACTCTCCTGCACTGTTGGTAGGAATGTAAGTTGGTACAGCCACTATGGAAAACAGTTTGGAGGTTCCTTAAAAATCTAAAAATAGAACTACCATATGACCCAGTAATCCCACCCCTGGGCATATACCCAGAGAAAACCATAATCCAGAAAGAAACATGTACCATAATGTTTATTGCAGCACTATTTACAATAGCCAGGACATGGAAGCAACCTAAATGCCCATCAACAAATGAATGGATAAAGAAGTTGTGGCATATATATATATATATACAATGGAATATTACTCAGCTATAGAAAGGAATGAGATGGAGCTATATGTAATGAGGTGGATAGACCTAGAGTCTGTCATACAGAGTGAAGTAAGCCAGAAAGAGAAAAACAAATACTGTATGCTAACTCATATATATGGAAACTAAAAAAAAAAAAAAAAAAAAATGGTACTGATGAACCCAATGACAAGACGACAAGAATAAAGATGCAGATGCAGAGAATGGACTGGAGGACATGGTGTTGGAGGGGCGGGGGGCTAAGGAGAAGCTGGGACGAAGTAAGAGAGTAGCATAGACATATATATACTACCAACTGTAAAATAGATAGCCAGTGGGAAGTTGCTGTATAACAAAGTGAGATCAACTCGATGATGGGTGATGCCTTAGAGGGCCAGGATGGGAAGGGTAGCGGGGAGTCGCGGGAGGGAGGGGATATGGGGATATGTGTATAAATACAGCTGATTGACTTTGGTGTACCCCCAAAACTGGTACGAGTGTAAAGCAATTATATTCCAATAAAGAGCTTAAAAAAAATGGTATAGTGTCAAGGTAACACTTTTTGAAGGGGGTAAGATATGTTCAAAGCTACATTGGTTATCTGTATAAGTAGAAATATTTATTTCCTGTTTAAGTTCCAGAAGGTTTTTTCCTTCTCTATTTTACCTAATTCTTTAAGTCGGATTGACCATTTTCCCTGTTCACTTGGCTATGTATCGTTCTCCAAATTAAGGAATTAACTTTTATGAAAATTTCTCTTCTCTTGTCTTCTGCTGCCCTGTACTCACTTAATAAAAAGATATTTCAAAGAGTTTACAGTATGATATCTGGCAGTTCAAAGAAAACATCTTCAAAATGTTGATGTTGACAATGAAGGAATCTTTGTAAAAGGAACTAGGTTAAATGAAGGAGAGTTTTCTCACCTGTTCTTGTGCTTTGTACCTGATGCAGTTGCACTTTGGGTCATAAACTTAAATTCTGCCTCTCCAAGTAAAAATTTCAGAAAGAGTTCATTCATCTCTTGTTCGTCACACACCAAATCTTTATTTATTTTCAAGACTTTCCTTACAGTCAAGGAATGCATGGATGATAAGGCAGCCTCTACAGATAAGGCTGTATCTCTTGTGTCTCTTCCTTTCTGTTTTTCTTTTGTTGTTGCTTTGCAACTAGCATGACTTTAATGGGGTTAAATGGAGAAAGTTGCCAGAGATAGTTATAAAAAAAGGAAGTAGATAGTAGCTCTCTGCCTGTGCACACATCAAATATTGTTTATATGAATGTAGTACTTGGCAGTATAAATATAAATATGTCTTACATTTGAATTGATGCTTTTGGTAATCCTAACTGCAGTCCTTGGGGGATTGTTCAAAACCATTTGAAAGACACTTCTTTTGTAATTTAATGTGGCATTCTTACTGCATCAGAACTAGGGCAATGCTTTATGTGATTGAAATTAATCAACATAACCTTTGGACTTTATATATTAAAACAAAATAAAGATGAAGGGAAGGAAAATGCCATTAGTCTCAGAGACATAATTGTAGTTCCTGTCTACAGACTTTTCTTTTAGTCACTATGGCAATGAAGCCTCATTTTTCTATGAATTAAGAAGTATCAACAGTATATTTGGAAGAAACAGATGCTAGTTTGCAGCAATAGACCTTTTAAATGAAAATTGATTATTTTGAAATTAGAAGGTTATTTCTTGAAGAAAAACAGGATTTAGTCTCTAAACACCTTGATTGATTTTTCTCATTTGTGAAAATTCTTTTTTTTTTTTTTTCTTCAATCACCCTGTTGAAACTGCTTGCAGATAGGTAACCACTGACCTCCACACAGACATCTGCAGGGATCTCCTCTGTGTAAGGCCCTGTACTAGGGAATGCTGAGGTGACTCAGAAGTGTAAGTCCCCATCCTTGTCCTATAGGGCCTTAGCCAGGGAAATATAACATAAGGAGTTGATGTATTTAAAAGTGATTTATAAACTTTCAAGTAATATAAAAATATAGTGTGTTACAATTATAATTTAAAATTTTAGTAACAATGAATCAGTGTGTTACAAAAAATAAAGATAAAAGTGCAAATGGAATTCAAAACTGGTAGACTATAACTTTTGGCTGGAAAGCTCAGAGAAGAGGTCTTGAAAAGGGTCTTAATTGGGCTGGATTTTTAATGATTATATTTAAGAATTTGATAATTTGAGAATGGGAGGATCCTTCAGATAGAGGAAATAGCAAGAACATATGCTTGGAAGTATATTTTATCTAATCGTTTCTTTATAACATTGTAGCATGGTGGTTAAAGCATAATTCTAGAACCAGATTGTATGTGTTCAAATTTTGGTGTCTCCATTGCTATTATTATTTTCATTACTGTTAATAATATTTATGTTGTGGTATAGTACAATATTTGGCTGACAAGGTAATAAAAATAATTTAAAATGATAGTCATTGTTTATTGAGCACTTATTGAGCAGTGCAGCCACTGTTTCAAGTGTTTTACATACATTAATTCATATTATTCTCAAAATAATTGTATGAGGCAATATTATTTACCCCCATTTTACAGATGATAAACTGAGGCACAGATAGATTAACTTGCCCAAAGTCCAACAGCTAGTATAATGGTCACAGAGCTCATAGGTTGACTAGGGCTATATTGGGGAGCAGTTTATATATTTATGTGCTTATTTTTTCCAGTTTTATTGAGGTGTAATTCACATCTGAGTTTAAGAGGTACAGTATAATGGGGAGTAGTTAAATATAAAATGCATATGGTTAATGGAAAAGACTATGAGGATGAATGTTGTATGGTTAGTAGAAAACCATTTTGATTTCTGCACTGAAGAGTAATATGGTCAGACAGTGTTTTAGGGAGATTAAGCTAGAAAATATAAAGAACACAGACTAGTAGAAGGCATGAGACCAAGCTGCTGCAGTTTTCTACTAAAATTATAAGGGCCTGAGTTGGGTGAGGGCAGGAAGAATGGGAAGGAAGTACCAAAGGAGGTTTCAACTGGGCTCTGTTACTTCTTGGTGAGGGAGAGGAGAGCGTTGGTGATGACTTCCAGCTGTTTTACTCAGGTTAACGGTGATATCATTAGGAGGTAGTCTGCCCTCATGCTTAAGCAACTTCCGAATGCTTAACATTTCAACTAACCTTCTTTTGAAATTCTCTCTCCTTCTTTATGCTTGTGACTATTGTTAAATCTGGGGTCTCCTCTTACCTAATTCCTCCTTCAGAGTTCTTTCCTGTAGTGCACAGTCTTCAAAGTCTCAATCTGGAACTCATTTCTTTTTCTTTTATTATACATGCCCACTTTGTGATAGAGTGTATATGCTGTCCAATTACCTTTAATCCAGAGGCAGCCTAACCTCATGGACAGAGACAGAGCTGGGCCTGAATCCCAGCTACACAGTATTAGCTGTGGAATAACAATGCCTTTGATCTTAGTTTGCTCATTTATAAATAGGAATGATACCTACCTTATGCAGTTATTATGAGTGCTGAATGAGTCCAGGGAAAAGGCTCAAAACTCAGGAGTCCCTCACCAAATTTTATTTGCTCCTTTTGTTCCCCTTACTCCTATTCAAATATTTCCTTTCAGTTCAAGTTGTTTCCCTGTTAGAGGCTCTTCCTATATTAGGAGGAGTAGCCATGATTTTCTTTTGCTTACCAGATGTTAAGCTGTATATTATCATCTTTCATGGATAAATAGCACAGTGATTATCTTTCTGTTTTAAACATGGAATGAGTTAATAGTCTAAAAATATAGGATGTGCACTACAAAGAGTTGTAATAATAAGCTGGTTTTATGTAAAATTACATTTCAGACTGGGGGTGAAAATTTTTCTTCATATTGGATTCTTAGGTGCAGTCTGAAGACAAGCTGTGGGAACATGATATATGAAATATTGAATTTTCCAACCCCCTTACAGATCTAGAAATTTTATTTGTATAGATGTTATGAATGATACAATGATTGATCTTTTTTTTTTAAAGTATTGTTTTTTAAAAAATTTAATATTTATTAATTTAGTCTTTATTTGGTTGCACTGGGTCTTAGTTGCAGCTCACCAGCTCCTTAGTTGTGGCATGTGAACACTGAGTTGCAGCATGCATGTAGGATCTAGTTCCCTGACCAGGGATTGAACCCAGTGCCCCCTGCATTGCGAGCTCAAAGTCTTAACCACTGCGCTACCAGGGAAGTCCCAATGATTGATCTTTTATGTAGCAATTAGAATAGGAATTTCATTTGATTGAAAATGCTATGGTGAAGAGAATGTACCTCAGCAAGATGCTGACTCACATAGATTGATAGGAAGCACCATCTTTGTAGATAGGTGAGCCTGAATAATATTTGCTATGGGGAAACTACTCAATGAGGTCAAGTTAGCTCATGGTCTTATTAGGGATTTGGAAATGACCCACAGGAGACTTTTCCCTGATTCAGTTAACTTTTGTGGATTTGAATGTCTCAAGGGTAAAATATTAAATAATCTCAGAACATAGAGTGGGAAGAGGTTTTAGGTATGGTCTAGTACACATCCTTTGTTTTAGAGAGGAAGAAACCGAGGCCTAGAGATTGAAAGGGACTTTCCCAAGACTCCCCATGGTAATGGCAAGTCAGAGGTCAAACTGAGGTCTCTTAATTCCCAGTATTCCTGCCACTCTGCCACAAAACCCCCATGAGCATTAACATTATTTCAACCAAATGCTGGTCTAGAAATGAGGCTTCTGAAAAATTGGAAAAAAAAATTTTTGGCATATTTATAGACTTGGAACTGAAGCTTCTTCAATTATTATTCCCAATTGCTTTTTCTACTCCATGTTTCTTTAAAAATAAATTAAAAAATCTAAGATCACAAAAATTCAGCTATCCCTCAAATATTCACATGAAACGGATGTTTCAGGAGTATCCGTCATGTTGGTACCCTGTGCACTGACATCCCACTGGGGGACATGAACTCCAGTTGGAGAAGATGCCTAAAAAGTTGTTTATGGTCAAGCTAGTTGCAATTGTACACATTCACCCAAGGTGAATTTGATCTGCAAAAATCAATTTGACTGTCTACACATTTTTTGAGTGAAAAAATGTTACAATTTAGCTGTTCAAATTTTATTTTATTTTGAAAATTATTGGAAATATAGTACCAGAAGGCCACTTTAAAACAACGTGGTAAACTCATTTTGCTTTCCTGCCTAGGTTAACTCCATACCAGCACACACACACACCCACACCCACACACGACAGTGATTAACATGTTCATATCTGTGTGTAGTTTCTCTATGTGGCTCTTTTCCAAAAGGCTTCAGGTTCATGTGAGAGGAGGTGAGATTAGCATTGATGAACAGACAGTGTGGGAACTTGATATGCTCTGTTCTAAAGCCCAGTTGTGACTTCTGGATGTCATTAAAAATCTGTAAAATACTCATTTTACTTAACTAAGCAAAGATAACAAGAGTAGAATGGATATATCCAAAACTCAGAGCAAGTTTGGTTAGAGTGTATAACAGATGCAGTATTCATTGTGAGGTAAATATATATGAGATTGTCAGAAAGTATCACTATTTTGAAGTTATCAGTTGTTTTAATGAGAGGAATTTATTTGTTGTTGCTATTCTGATTTTTCATCCGCTTCTCACTTCTGCTTTCTTGGTTTAGGGGAAAACAAGAAAAAAGGTATAAAGGTTTTTAAAAAATAGTCTAGTACATATTAATAAAGATTATTTGAATGAGTGAACAAGCAGTAGTTCCATTTGGGAGTGGGTGTAGTTGAGGGGAGGGAAGGGGCGGCACACAAGAATTCTCTAGCAAGCTTTCCCAACCACAAATATTCACCCCTTTTCCCATTCAGAGACACTCTGCCTTGAGGAGAATCATGGCCTTGGAGCAACGAGTTAAAATAAATTTGGAAATTACCCAAACCACGAGGCCTGTGAGCTTTGCACCAAATTTTCAACTACATTGGAGTCTGGGTTTGTTTTAGCAGTGTGGCACTTTTTTGGTTTGATGATTTAAATTTTATTTTTAAATTAAATTGTAGTATAGGATGAAGTTACTCTTGATATATATGAGTTCAGATGGTACAAGTATACTGTTTATAAGCAAAATATTTTTTCATTATGGTTAAGCTCAGAATTCTTGAAAAATTGCAAAAGTTGTATTTTTTTGCTCCAAGTAACAGAACACTCCCATCAAGTGAAAATTTCATTGAGAAGAGATATTTTCCCACCCAAACAGGATTTTTTCTTTTTTAAATAGTTCAACTGCCAGATTTCACCTCATAGGAAAAGATAGCATTTTCTTTGCCCAGTGATGCCAATTCATCCCTAACGAATGAGATTTTGTAAGCTTTGTATTTGCGTTAGTGCTTTTTGAAACTAAGAGATTCTGGATAAATACTTAGCACAGTGCTTGATGCATGGTAGAAGCTCAAGAAATGCTAATTTTCTTTTTTTCCCTTTTCTTTCTTCTCAAGAGATATCCAGAGACATGCAGAACTCATTTCAAGGAGTTAATGTATTTATTGGTTTGGGAACCCTGTCAAAAAATTAGAAAAATCTCCCTGCTGGGCAGTGTGTCTCATTTTAAAGCATATTGATCAAAATGTAGTAGCAGACAAGCTTATTAAAGGAATTTCTTTCAATTCAACTCAATTTAATCAAAATTTATTTACTAACTACCACATGCAAGGCACTTATATAGACATTTCAGGGGATAGAAGGATGAGTAAAACATGATTTCTGTGTTCAAGGAGCTTATCAGCCAGGGTTGCTGAAAATGAGGGGGACATATCAGTATGTTTAATCTAATATAATATAATACACACACGCACGCACACGCACATACACACGCACATCGTCACATATATAGTGTAAACGTATGCACATGTATACAGAGCACCTTGTAGAATCCAGGTCTCCAAGCTTCTAACCCATTATGCTATACCATACTCACCTTCTCAAAGAAGAAAATGGGTTTAAAAATTTTTTTTTGAAAAATGAATCCACTATATTTCAATAAAAATTTTAAAAAATTGAAAAAAGAGAGTGGGTTTTAATTCCCACCTCCCATTTACTTCGTTGGTGTAGCCCATAAATGCTTCAGTATATTTCCAGAATTTTAAGCTTCCTCTCACTAATGAGAGCTTTTGAAGGAAGCGTGCATGAATTAGCACACTGTATGAATTATAGGTTATTTATAAGTAAGCATAAATTTAAAACATTATTTCAAGTACACACAGTAACCCAGTTTTCTTGCTAACAAATGTTTTATAGGTAGAGGACAGTAGAAATCTTATTGGGCCTGCTTTAATGAACATATAAGACTCAAGAGTAATTAATGTTCTAAAGTACTTAAAAACAGTTCACCTGGAAGGTTTAAGTAGGTCATGCATATTTACTTTGATAATTTTTTTCATTTTAGTAAATACTTTCTTTAATAAATGGAAAGGTAAAGTTAAATTGTCTTAAAGTATGATAAATTCAGTATCATTGGTATTAAAATTATGATTATTACTGTTTTACACACACATATCTATAGCTATATCTATATCTATGAAATCTTATTATTATTTATTTTGTCTCTCCCTCTAGATTTTTTTGGATAAGATTGTTTTCGGCTGTAGAGAATAAGACAATGCTTTCTCCCCAAATATCTAATAATTTGTGTTGGGCCAAGGTGGACAGCAGATAGCCCATTAATATATTCATTGTGCAAGGAACTTCATTACGCTCTGAGAAATAAGAAAATGGTGAGGATATTGGGATGACATGACTCTTGGCTTCGAGTTACTTATAGTCTATTAGGAGGTGTCATGGAGAAATAATTACAATGGGGGATATCATGTCCCATAAAAGAAGTCCAAACACAGTGCTATGAGAATTTAGAGAAAAGAGTTGTTACTTTTGCCTGGGAGGCTCAAGGAAACCTTCTTAGAGGAGCTGGCTTTTTTTTTTAAATCAATTTATTTATTTATTTTATTTATTGGCTGTGTTGGGCCTTCATTGCTGTATGTGGGCTTTCTCTAGTTGTGGCGAGCGGGGGCTACTCTTTGTTGCAGTGTGTGGGCTTCTTATTGTGGTGGCTTCTCTTGTTGCGGAGGAGCACAGGCTTTAGGTGTGCAGGCTTCAGTAGTTGCAGCACATGGGCTCATTAGTTGTGGCTTGTGGGCTCTAGAGTGCAGGCTCAGAAGTTGTGGCTCACGGGCTTAGTTGCTCCACGGCATGTGGGATTTTCCCGGACCAGGGCTCGAATCTGTGTCCCCTGCAATGGCAGGCGGATTCTTAACCACTGTGCTACCAGGGACGCCCCAAAGGAGCTGGCATTTGAGCTGGGCCCTTAAAGATGAGGCTGGATTTGAACAAAAGGAAGATATCTCTGAACAGTCTCTACCATGGATATGAATAAGTTAGGGTGGTTAAAATATCTAGTTCTTATTACAATGTTTGGCACCCAGTAGGCGTTCAGTACTTGATGCTGAGTAAGTGCATGAACCAGAAAATTCATTGTATGCCACTAGCTGCCATCCTTATATGAATGCTGTCTAAAGTAATTGGAAAATTTTTGCCCAGGTGCTGACTTGAGCAGTGCCTCCGCACTTATCAAGGGCCTTAACTGCTTAGTTACCCTACATGCATCTTCATTAACCATCATGCTTTGTCCCTGAAAAGTGGTGCAGCTGCTTAGTGGCTGTTTCACCCACCCCTCACTAAATCAGCTGTTCACCCAAGAGCTGGATTGATGTCTGACAAACAGATGATCGTCTGCAGGGAATGAGAGGAGTAGCTCAGCAGCTGGGAGGTGACTAGTGCTGTGGTTTGGCTTTATTGCATCTCATGGGTGGAGACTGATGGATACTTATTTTCACACCAGTTATGAAGACAGGGAGATGCTGGTAATTTTTGCTTAGGACAGCTCCGAAATGCTGTGTTCATGGAGGCAAGCAGAGTGCAGAACCTAGTGCAATGCAAGTCTAGATTCATGTGTCTTCACTGCTGCTAATCAAATGAGTAGCTGGGACAGAGGACTTGTTCAGCAAGTCCTCCATGTAGGATCAAGATCTATTCTGGACACACATGTCAGCAAAATAAACCTTTGCCATAGCTGAATATATACACGTTTTTTGAGAAAAAATGATGAGAATCTAAAAAAGGGAAATATTTATCACCTTTGACTAATCATACCACTGAACAAACTAGATGAAGAATAAAAGGTTGCAGATTTCCCTGGCTAAGGACTAGAGAATAAGAGTAGTTATAATAATAAGAATAAATTTAGGGACTTCATCTTGGCGGTCCAGTGGTTAAGACTTCATCTTCCAGCGCAAGGCATTCGGGCTCGATCCCTGGTCTGGGAGCTAAGATCCCACATGCCTGGCGGCCAAAAAACCAAAACATAAAACAGAAGCAATAAATTGTAATAAATTCAAATAAAGACTTTAAAAATAGTCCACACCAAAAAAAAAAAAAAAAAAAAGCCATTAAGGCTTATTCTTTAACAAAGAATAAATTTACATAGGGCTGTTGCAGAAGGTAAAACATTCCCACATATTATCCTGACTGTGGAACAAGATGGCCTGTTCTCAGTTTTCATTCTTTTCATCTCTCAGCATTTGATTATATCTCCTTCTGTAAACTTTTTTTCCCTTGGCTTCTGTGACAGACAACTCTTTTGATTCTTTTCTTTCTCTACTCTCTCTATTCTAGATTAGCTTATTTCTTGTGCTGGCTAAAAGTACCTCATGATTTCATCCTTACTTTGTGCTGCAGTTTTGGTAATTATCATCTGCTGTGTTTTCGCCCGATACTCTGTCTTGGTAACCACCACTGTGCTCTAGTCCCTCAGTCAGGGTTAATCTAGTCTGTGTTCATTTAATATCTGCACTGTGACTGATTGGATGAGTGGATCCAGCTCTTGAATTCCAATCAGACCTGCTGCTTGCTGATTTTGTGCCCTGCTTGTCTTGTGTTTTTTCTGCCTTTTCTTTGCCCACCTCTATGCTCTACACTTATAGTAGAACATCTCTGTTATTTCAGAGATGTTTTTTCACTTCTCTGGAGTGACCTTGCAATAGATACTTTGACCTTTGAAGTAAACTTTCTTTCCACTCCTTCATATCAGTTAATTACCTCCTGCATACCAGTCCCAACCCAGAGGGCCAAGTCCCTGGAGACTTTGCAGGCTTCTGTCTTTGGTTATAACACACAGGATCATGTTGGTCTAGGAGATGGGTGTCCCTATTTCCTGGTTTGCCTAGGACAGTTCTGGTTTTTGCCTGCTATTCTGGTTTAATTATTAATAGGACCCCCTTCACTCTAAAAAGTAAATTATGTAATATGGTCACCTAACATCTTCCTAAGATATGATAATATTTGAACTTTAATATTTTGTCTTATCTGTTTCAACTTTAATGCCATATTGAGAAATTTTGAGGTTTAGTTTTTTAAATCAGATAATATGTTATTTAGTTTTTGAAGTGATTTTGAGTTTATAGCTATTTGAAGAGATTATAAAATATAAAGATATAAAATGGACAAGTCAAGACACAAAATTTTTTTCTCAAGGCCCATACATTTATTATGTATTATATTATCATAGGCTTAAGAATTCCTGGGAAGCCAATTTTAAAAGATTTGTTTCATTCCCCTTATCAAATATTCTGGGAAGCAACACACTGTCTAAGACACTTAACTTTGAGTGCCTATAATTGTATATGCTTAGTTATGTAAGCTCTTTTGGGGACCATATAGCAAGTACTGCAGTTATTTAATCACTCAAGTGAGGAATGATAACATCTTGAGATACATATATATTTTTAAAAAAGTGATAGCATGCCTTTCATGTGCAGTGTAGCAGAAAATGACTAGGCCCTGGTGATTATTCTCAGGGCTGCCGTCTGTGAATTAAGGCTTAAATGCCTTGAATTGCAGATGCTTCAATTCCTTTTTATTCACTTTGTAAAGTCCCCTAAAATTATTGCAAATTACTGCAACAGAAAGGCAACAGTGGGATCTTGTGAGTACAGTGGGCCTACCAGGTGACACAGCACTTTCTCTGATAAATTCTGTGAACTTTACAGATATTATTATCCTGCTTTTCCTAATATTTCAATGGATACTAAGATATTGGAAAAAGAAAAAGATAATCCACAATATAGACACTATACTTTTCCATTGCACATGCGTAATTTACCGTGATTTAGGGAGTTCAGTGTCTATGTTTGGACTATTTTTATGATGAGGAAACAAATCTGCTTCTGTTTCTTGTCTTCTTATATGCTCCTGCCTTTTCCAGGATAGGTAAAGAGGATAGTGTTTTAATATGATTGTAAAGTCAAGAAAGGGAGTTTACTGTAATCTGGGGCTGCTTTGGGTAAATTCTGAGAACCCTTATGTAGGAAAGAGGCTTTATCTCCCAGACCTCTTTTGACTTTGACTTCTAAATTCACCACCTCCAGTAATTTTTTACATAATTCATTGTGTATTAAAATAGACATAAGAGAATCTGACTCAGAATCACAGGTTTATAGGTGTAGAAGGGACATGAGAGGATTTATTCTCCTAACTTTCTATTAGCACCAGCACTCCCAATTCCAGAGAGGGTAATCTAGGTCAGACCTGAAGACTTTTAGAGATGCTACTCCATTCCAATATTAAACAACCCCACTCTGAGTGGTCTTTCTTAGATCTAACCTAAGTCCTTCATATTGGAATTTAAGGTTATTTCCTTTGGTTCTGTCCTCATTGTAGATAAATAACAGCTGGTCACTGGAATAACTGATCAAATACCTTAAGAATGTTATTAAATCATCCATCAGTCTTCCCTTCACCAGGCGCAATAATCTCTGTTCCTTTAATCTTTCCCCATAGATATTACTTTCCAACCCTTTAATCATCTTTGTGGCTCTTCTCCACTTTAGTAGAGTTAAATTTGAACCCTACAAATTGGGTACAGGTTTTAAAAACTGCTCCTTTTAGTATAAAGAGCAACTATCTGGTCCTACGAAGTTTTTGGCAACATTGCAGCTGCACCCAGAGGCCCCTTTCATCCCAGAGGCAGAGTTGGTTCCTAGACCTTTTCCTTTCAGGTTCACAGAACAATTTCTTCCATGTGTGTTGATACCATGAAGACTCATGGGGTCAAAAAGAGATGAAGCCTTAATATTAAGGTGACACTCCTACTCCTATTTTCTTCCCCCTCCCACACTGCAAAATTTTATTTAGTTTATGAATATAACTATTAATTGAAGGGATATTTTAAGTAGCCTAGTTAATATTGAAAATTAAAGTTTTTAAAGATATCAAAAGCTACTTAGAGAAAACTTTTTTAGTTTAATGCAAGAAATACAAATATATTTGCTAAGTTAACGATGAACAATTATTTGTGTAAAGAATTTCTCAAACTGTGGAAGTAAAAGAGTGAAAAAAGTTTTCATGAAATAAGAAAGCCAATTACTTCCATTTGTTTTTATGAAAGTGTGAGGGTCTAAATGCAAATAATGTCAATATCAAGGTAACTTTTACATAGAATGTGAGTTTTAAGTAACAGAGAAGAATAATTCAACTATAGTGTGTGACTTCTGGTCTACTGGGTTTATACCACAAGCCTTGTCCAGTTCAAGCTCCATCTTATGCACATTAATATTGGCTAGTCTCCCAGACCGTAAAGCTACCATTCTTAATTTGACCTTCAACCCCTCCCCCTCACCTCTTGACAAACTTTGACAGATTGTGTGTTGGTGTGTGTGTTTATTACAGGGAGTGAAGTGGAGTGCATATGGGTTAAGAACATTCATTATTCCAAGGTTAGAGTTTGCCTTTAAAAAATGAGGCTAAAGACTTTCAAGCAGAATAGACTATTAGAAAAATTGTTGGTGGAAAATGACGTTACGCAAATGATATAAAGCTGAGGAAACGTGGCTGCGAAACACAGCAGTTATTGGAGTTTTTGTAGGATAAGCTGGAAGACAAGCATACAAGCATGTGTGAAGCAAGCAGTATTCCACTTTATAAAGTTCAGGACACTGATGTCACAGTTAGAGAATGTGGCTTCTATGAAAGATGAAGCCCATCAGCCATTAATATTCCAGACCCAGGGCTCTCAGTCTTTGTGTTCAGCTCCCAGTACAAGCTTGACACAACTTAAGGACATGGGGTGGAAAAAGTCAATACTTGATATGGTGTCTTTATGTCAACTTTTTTTTTTTTAAGTTTAAGTGCAATAGAAGTGTATTATACTTGTAATAAAAAAGACTTATGAACACATCAGGAATCTGTACAAATAAATTAAAGTCATAGAGGTAGATGTCTGGGGCTAGGATTGGGGTTACTAGGTTCCACTAACTCTACTTCAACAACAAATTCTAAATGTTTCCTGTGTTGTAAATTAGAAACTACTTGTTTTTAATTAAGACCATCTGTAAGCTCAAAAGGACTTGAGGACTGAAGGAGTGCCAGGGTGAAAACTGGTAGTGTTTATTCCTCAGGCCAAATCTTTTCTGCTAGGTAAATATTTCATAGATTTGAGTTAGCACATGACCTGTTTCCTTTAAAGATTGCCCCTTAAGCAGCTAACAGGTGATTTAACAATGGTGTGTTAAGAACTATCTAGAAAATAAGACCACTCTCCCTGGTTCATATATGACTTAATACAATTTTTAGGCAATAGATCTTGATGATTAAAACAAGGTGTCTGTTATTTTAGGGATTGGACAAAGAAGGTGAAAAATGAAGAAGCATGGCACTCCCGAAAATATAAACCATATAGATGATGTTTTGGAAAGAAAGAGAGCATTTAAGTGGGACTGCAAAGAATGCTGGCAAAGCTAAAAAGGAGTAGCTTCAACATAGAACAAGAATGATTTGGCTCTAATGAATATCACAGGTTTCTAGAATGTGAGGATTGAAAGACACCTCATAGATTGTATAGCTCAATCCTTTTAACTTTATAGATTAAAAACAAACAAACAAACACACCCTGAGCTGCAGAAAGTTCTTCCATTCTTTTGTCTCTGTATTCAACTGAAAGTCTGGTGGTATAAATACTAAGATAGTTCAGTTATTCAACAAATAAATGTGGGAGGCATTGTGTAGTGTTCTGGAAGAATGAATGTTCATTGAAATTAACATGTAATAAATTAATTTTAGGAAAAGCAATTAAGTACTCTCAAGGAATTATTTATACTCTGTATTGTTTCGGAAAAGATTTATAATTTTATATGAGATAAGATGTGCAAGGGATCACAATTTAGTACCAGTGGTTGAATTTAATGGACTGCCAGACTCCGAGGCAGACATATGTGTTATCTTATTTAATTCTTGCATTGACTTTATAAGGTCAATACTAATATTGTTACCCTCCCTATTTTACAGCTTAATAAACTGAACCATAGAGAGATTAAACTGCTAGCTCAAGTGACAGTCTCAGAGTTTGAACTCAAGTCTGTCTTTCTGCTGTCTGTTCATAACCGACACTACTGTGCCTTCGACTATACAAGGCACTGCAAGAAAGATGTATATGGACTTATATGTGGAATTGCAAGATTGGAGAAATCACTTAGACCAAGGTGGAGGGCAGGGTTGGAGGTAGGTCAGTGGGAGATGGTGGCCCTGGTAATGGCCTTTGAAAGCTGGTAGATTTTAGATGGATATTAATGAGAAGTATATTTCTGAAAGTTTAGGAATGCTATGCTTTCTTTTAGCAATAATGGGATGGATTCCCGAATAGTTGGTTCAAAGATTGTCATCAAATCATTCCCTTAAACCAGTGTATATTCTGTGCATTAATATGAGTGGAAATTCTCCCATCTTGGCTTTAAATAATCCTTAGGGTAATTCCTTGTTTACTCATATAATTTTTATTTCTCTTTTTACTGCCTTGGTTGAAGGTTTATACCCTTGTAAACTATGCATTTGAAAAGTTCCATCTGGGTAAAACCTAACTTCCCCCCAAATATGTTGGATTCTGAAACAGAATTTTTCAAAATGCCTGGGGCATGAGATGTTTTATTCATCTCCATTGACAGATGAATTGCCCTTGTTTTCCATTTTCCTGGCTGTGCCATTTATTTGAGCAGTCGTGTCTCAGCACTTATTTTTTGTAATGTGTAGATCACATTAGAAATGTTTTTATACTTTCCTTTCTGGTTATCCATGAAGGAGAGCAAAGAACTGCTACTGAGATGCTGGGATAATATTTAGCATTTTAGTAAAATAGGGCATATAGTAAATTACATCTCTTGTACATAATTGATTCAGATCATAGTCGCTTAGCTTTTTAGAATGTTCAGCTGACCAGTGTGGTATAGCTGCTACTCAAACAAATGTCTTTACTTTTTATGTATGTATGTTTGTATGTATGTATTGGCTGTGTTGGGTCTTCTTTACTTCCCGCTCTCTAGTTGCGGAGAGCAGGGGCTACTCTTCGTTTGTGGTGTATGGGCTTCTCATTGTGGTGGCCTCTCTTGTTGCGGAGCACAGGCTCTAGGTGTGTGGGCTTCAGTAGTTGTGGCACACGGGCTCAATAGTTGTGGCTCGCAGGCTCTAGAGCACAGGCTCCCTAGTTGTGGCACACGGGCTTAGCTGCTCCGAGGCATGTGGGATCTTCCTGGACAGGGGATTGAATCAGCATCCCCTGGATTGGCAGGCAGATTCTTAACCACTGCACTACCAGGAAAGTCCAAAAAAATGTCTTTAATATTACATGTTTCTAACACTTTGAAGCTATTCCTTCATTTTCAGTGATCATTCTACATAATTTAAAACAATATAACAATGTTCCTAGAAAATTTTCATTCTCTTTTCTTTAGAAGAAAATAGAAAAATTTTTTTGAGGAGCATAAAAGAGCCCCTGCAGTCTGATTACCTTCCGTATCAATTCCTGTTGAGAAACAAGTATAATAAAAAGGATTAATATCTAATATGTACAGCTTTTAATGTGGTCTATAAACTGATATTTAGAAAATACAAATCATTAGAGAGAAATATTAAATCAAATAATGTTCTCAAAACAAAGATTATTTTAAAGTGTTGTAAAACAATAAATAATGAAGCTTTTCTAGAAAATAAGTTATTCGGAATGCAGAGCTAAAAATGCCTTTCTTGGATTAGGATAACCTTTTCAATATAAACAGTATTTAGCAATCAACTATAGTTTGCGCCAGGCTTATGGAATGAACATGATTTACTCATTTCCTGAAGTATTGAATGGGGGAAGCAGCCATTTATGGTTGTACCCATAAGTTTTATGAGAGCTTTTAAGAATGAACTGGAGAAGTTACAGGTGTTTGGGGAATGGCTTTGGGTTTCCTCCAATTCAGGACTAATATTCTCTGCTAGGTTCTATTGCTTCTGATGTCTGGCAAAAGAGAACATTCAAAATAGCTCTCATGTACACAGAATCTATCTTAGTTTCTTAAGTATATCTTGCTTTATTCAACTGATTTTTTTTTTTTTTTTTTAAGCGCACGGGCTTTGTTGCTCCGTGGTATGTGGGATCTTCCTGGAGCAGGGGTTGAACCCGTGTCCCCTGCATTGGCAGGCAGATTCTTAACCACTGCACCACCTAGGAAGCCCACAACTGATGTATTCTTGAAAAATTTTGTGTAACAAAATTTTATAAATTAGGTGTTTTAAATACATATTGGAACTTCTCATTTAAGTGATATTATAAAAGTGAAGAAATGTTGGCAAAATTTCTCCAAAGTTTTATATTCCAAATTTTTGTACCTTGGTGATTTTTTGAGTTGTTATTATTTTAGAATAGGCTATAATGTTTTATCTTCAAGCAATTTTATGAAGAATACAAATGAAATAACTACAAAATGTAAGCAATATCCAAGAAATCAGTGTTACATATTTAAGCACAAAGAGAAGGTTATACCTAGAGCTAACTGCCCAATTTGTGCCAATAGCATAAGCAGGTTATAATAAGTATAGCAGGTTATACTTAGACATAACTTTGCCATAAATAAATAATAAATATCTTTGCCATAGAGGCTATTACACCTGAATTCAACTGCAAAATATGTGCTACACAAGAGGGTGACATGAGACCTAATTGCACAGTCTGTGGCATAGATTGTTTCACCTATACCTTGTTGTTTGTTTCATGATTTTGCTGAATGAATTCTGTGAGATCTGTACTCTTTGTCAGATCCTGCCACTGAAGTCTCTGCTCAGCCTAATTGTCAGCCGATGACTGAGCAGAGATTTCCTTAAATGCTTCGACCCAATAAGCCTCTATTTTGGGACAAGTTTCTCTGTGGTCTTAGATGGCTGCTGGCAGCAACTGGGACAGCGCATTCCCTGGGGTGGGAGGGCAGGGAGAGAGAACTAGCTTCTCTGAGCAAACCAAATACACATAGACTAATTCTTCCCTGAAATTAATGTGAATTGCTGACAGAGGGGAAGAAATGATCGTATCTGGTTCAATTTAAACATTCGGAGGTGGAATGAATGTGGGAGGGCCCACCACACTGCTAGCAGACATACTTCTGGAGAATAACCTTCAATAAGGGGAAGGCACAGTCTCAAAAGATAACAGCAGCTCAAAAGGGGAAGATTGCAAACAATGATTGAGAATTTTTGCCCAAGCCTTGTCTTCTGCTCCTGCCTTCATCTTTATTTATGCAAAGATGCATTTTGTTGTGGGAAGAGTATTTACTTTAGTCAAACTAAGATTAATTTTAAAATTTGTCATATAGGCGTCTACTCAGTTTTTAATTTTCTGTAATGCAGTAAGATTTGAATGAGGTTGCTTCAAGAAATAGTGTGGGGCAATGGATGGAACATTGTGAAAAGGTTTGTAAGGAGTAAGTAGGTAGGAAACCAGAAAATATTTGAAGCTGAGAAGGAGTCTATTGAATTTCTGTTACTCAAGCCGGGGACCATTGTTATCTTTGGAAGTAGTAGCTATGATCTTCAGAGCATGAAATTATTCAGTAGCTGGAGAAGGGTGACAGAGTTTTGCCTATCAAGTGGTATTAAGTATGGTACATTATGTTCTTTGGCCCCTAGAAGCTTATAATTACACACTGCAGAACATTGCAGCCTGAGTAATAGAGCTTCATGTTCTATATAGTAATGTCAGATGGCTCATTTATTAGTCATTCTTCACAATATCTTTGTAAAGTGGATCAGTGTTATTATAATCATTACCTGTCTCCTACATGATGAAAACATTGAATCTCAAAAATATGAATATCATTACTAAAGATGACGTGTCGCTTATATTATGAATCAGTGTTTCAGTTATTTCTTCCAGTGTTTGTTCAGTGCTCATTCAATGAGCTTTCTTCAACAAATGGGCTTAAATATTACTTCTTCCAATAGTCAGGAAAAGAAAAATATCTGCATACTGTCTTTTAATATTCTCTGTTTCCTGATGTTCATGAGATGAGAAAGTTTTGTACTAGTTGAACCAGAATGAATACGGCAGTCAGGATACTGTAGAAAGAATCCCAGTGTAATTAATACAGAGGGACAAAGAAAGATCAAGAGAAAGAGAATATGGTTTAGCAGCCTCAAATAAAATTATAAGTAATACATTTATTAAGTACTTAATTATGAGTGATTATATTTTCATTAGGCAGCACATTCCTCTGTCTTGCTAAGTGAATTGAAATGCTATACAGCCGATTAGCATTAAAAAGCTGTGGCTCCTTCAAACAAATAAAAACAGCCCCAAGTCCTTCAGTTCATAATATGTAGGTTAAAGCCATATTTGGTAGGAAGGAAGAAGGCAAAATTCATTAAGTATCCAAAGATAGTTGCTGTTAACGTTTGGTCTAAGTCCAATATATTGGACTTCCTCTTTTCCACTGCAGATAGCAATTATCACTTTTTAATGTGGCTTTGAAATTTTAGAACAGAATCCTCGTGAAGTGCATCAAACATTCTTGAACTGTTTTCAGAACATTCTTTTCATGGAGCCATGGAACCAGCTGCTCTTCTGCCTTAGTCAGTTAGCATTTTGTCATTGATGCTTTTAAGAATGCGTGTATAATAAAACAGAATCTGAGACATTGATCCCGCTGCAGCTATTTTAAGGAGGCAATTATAGCAAAATGAGACACTGATTTATAATGTATTGTTCTCTGGTCTAGACCAAACTACGTGATTTGTCACAGAGGTTACCTGTGTCTATCACGCAGGGAAAAAAATGCTGTGGATCAAACTGCAGAACGATTGAATGGACTTTTTTCATGCTAAAGGAGAATGCAGTCTTACCTTAGGGAATTATTATGGGGTAAGGTTCTTGAAGTCTCTCTTTTTTTTTTTTTTATTATTTTTTGGGGGTACACCAAGTTCAATCATCTGTTTTTATACACATATCCCCATATTCCCTCCCTTCCTTGACTCCCCCTCCTCGAGTCCCCCCCACCCTCCCCGCCCCAGTCCTCTAAGGCATCTTCCATCCTCGAGTTGGACTCCCTTTGTTATACAACCACTTCCCACTGACTATCTATTTTACAGTTGGTAGTATATATATGTCTGTGCTACTCTCTCGTTGAAGTCTCTCTTGATAGCTTCACAAGGGCATTGAAACGATGATACAACTAATTAGGACAAGTCAGTCCAAAAGCCTTTCTATTGAAGACAAAGTTTTATTCACTCTGTATGCATAAAAAGTGAATGAACAATTCAGCCAAAATTACAGGAGTGTTGCTCAGCACCAGCATTTTCCGATCTAGTATCTAAAGTCCTCTTGTAATTTTTATTGACTGAAACCGTAATGTTTAACCATCTCACTTCTTTTTGTGTGTGTCATGTTGCAAATCAATTGGTGTGATGAATTCTGAGTATATTGTGCCAGATGCCCACAGGGAAGAATTGTCAGCACAGATTAGTTCATGGTGTGGCTTACTGGCAAAGTACTGATGCTTGTACTTATGAGTTGAAGGTACTTTTCTCTCTTTTTATCCACTTACTCTACAAATTGATTGTGTATAGAACTAGGTGACTTCTGAAATCAATAGCAATCATATTTGGATTTTTAGTAACATATGGTTAACCCAAAACATTGAGGTGACTTCAGAATTCTTTGAAATTAATTATCCTATGCCAAAAAGCTATCATGTGTTGAGTAATTGTATATAACTAAGTTCTATGTTAGATGCCATTTATACTTTAGCCTGTGTAGTTTTCACAACACAGCCGTTTGGTGTAAGGATCTAATTTCCTTATTTTGCACTTGAGGAAACAATCTCAGCAAGTTTCTCACTTGCCTAATTGCACACAGTAGCTGGGAGAGCTGAGGTTTAAACTGGGTCTGTCTGAATTGTAAGGCCATATTTTCTCATTCTGTCATGTTTCCTTTCAGCCATAGAGAAACATCTATTTCAATAAATGTTAATAAACCTGATTAGAAAATGCCATTTAGTTTCATCCATCAGGATAGAATTCATAGTATAAAAAAATAAAGTAAGCAGAGCCACAGTGCCCATCCAAATAGACTTTTTATCACATCCCTGACCACACATCTCACGTCATGTAAAAAGAGCCACTGTCTCCCTGCAGTTGTCTTTCCTGGATTTCCCTGTGAAATTTTGCCCTCTTTGATATATAATATCACACACCACAAACAAGAATGTGGTGCAGCTTGAGATTGGCTTAAGCTGAACCTGTAGTCACTAAAGTCTTATGTGTAAAATGAGGAAGTCGAAGGAAATAATACCTATATCTTGGAACTTCTAAATTGTAGAATTCCAAGATGTGTAGATTAGTTTGTCACAGGACATGGGACTTGACTATGAATATTCAGTAGTTTTTGAAGACTGAAATATGTATTGGGTTGGCCAAAAAGTTTGTTTGGGTTTTCTGTTAAGATGTTACGAGAACCCTGAACAAACGAACTTTTTGGCCAACCCAATGATAGCAGTTGTTATATTGAGTAACTCTCACTGACCATGAATAATTTTACTGATTAACTTTTAATTTTTATCAACATTGTTGAGTTTATTTATTTATTTTTGGTAGTAGAAATATATTTCTGTTTCTGTGTCACCTAACCTCTGTTTCTTCTCTGTGCCACTGATTTAAGTAATCTGTTTGAATGTACTTTTTTCCGTCTTCTAGATTTTTTTAAATTAAATGCTTTTGAATTAGAACCTTTGGATCGACAAAAATGCTCTCCTTTTTAACAGTTTAAACAGCCTGTCTGTGGTTATTAACATATCATTGATAAGTTTTATGGCATCTTCTGGGTCCTTAACCAATGTTAAACACACATGTAATTAAGACTGTTTTAGAAACTTTTAATTAAATGCCACAGCTGTTGATTAGTCCTGAGGCAGGAAAGATAGATCATTGAAAATGTTACAAATAACACCATTATGGTGCAATAATGTATTTTGTTACTATATTATGTCACTGACAAAGGACTTTAGAAATATGACTGTGTGTGTATGTATCAAACTTAAGATGAGGACTTTCACCTTGATAGTGAAAGTACAGTAGATCCTTATTATTCATAGATTCCATATTTGCAATTCACCTACTTGCAAAAATTTATTTGTAACCCCCAAATCAATACCCGTGGCACTTTTGCAGTTATTCATAAATATGCAGAGAGTGATGAAAAATTTGAGTTGCCCAAAGCTCACCTTTCCAACTGAAGGCCAACAAGGTGATGGTTGGCTTTATTGGTTCAGCTCTTAAAGAGCAGACAAGTTTTCTTTTGCAGTCTATTTAGCACCACATTTTCTGGGTGTTTTTTATTGGTTGTTTCACTGTTTAATATGGCCCCCAGGTATAGTGCTGAAGTGCTGTCTAGTGACCCTAAGCACGAGAAGGCTATGATGTACCTGATGGACGGTTTATGTGTTAGACAAGCCTTATTCAGTCTTGAGTGCTTGTGCTGTTGCCATGTGTTCAACATTAATGAATCAAACATATCTATTAAATAAAGTATCTTTAAATAGAAACACTCATGAAACAAGGTTATATACTGAGCAGTTGACTAATATGATGTGAATCAAAGGCTCCCAGGAACCTAACCCTATATTTCCATTAAGAGCAATGGTTCAACATTTGCTAATTTAACATTCGCGGTGACTTTATAAAACTTGACTACGGTAAATAACAAGAATAGACTGTAGTTAGAGTCACAACAAAATGCCTCCAAAATTATTATGGAGATTTTTTCAAAGGTAGCTATTTTGAAATCAATTTTTCTTAGGAGAGGGGGGCAACCCCACAACTTAAAGCTATTTTGTGTTTTTGCCTGATGCTTCTCCTGGGATTTCTCTTAAGATATTAGCATTATTCTTATACAATTTTGTTCATTCTTGCTTTCAAATTTTACAACTTCTTTAGATCTATACTGTAAATTATTGTATAATTGTACAAAAATGACATTTTAGTTATGCAGTTGGGCTTTTAAAAGATTTTGTTTAAAGAATGATGCAAGTAAGGCTATTCATAAACAGAGAAATAGAAAACGTCTTCCTTACAGCTTACTCAACTACTGAACCATTAGGAATTCCAATGCAGCAAACTTTAGTGGATCCTGCACAGAAAGGGATGTTGATGCTACCATATTTGGTCTCTGATTAAGAAAGGGATCTTTAGAATGCTGTAGCAAGTGTTCACATTATAGGAAGAGCCTTGGTAGAATTCACTCTGATGGCCTAAGAAAGGAGAGAAGTCTTGAGATATTCCCTTTGGATTGATACGAGATGACGCTTGATTAATATTGAACATATTAGTTTAGCACGTTATGTAGGGATTGAATAGTGCTTTTCCTAAATTTCTGTTTTCCTGTGGGCAAGTTAATATTAAACATTTATTTTACTGAAAATAGTTATGTTAAATTAATTAAAACAAGGCGTCTGATGCCGTGGGTAGCCTACGAAAGCCAACCAAAATCTAAGCCCATAAATGCGTCACGGTTATGAAACCGAAACCTAAGGACAACGCATCACAAGCAGCCAGCTAGGCTTTAAGCTGTAGTCAGTCAATAACTTCCTTGCTTTACTTATGCTTTTTCTCTGAAAGTCTCTCCCGAGCTCCTGTTGGTGGAGCGTTGCTAACCACTTCCGGTTTGGTTCAATTAGAATCGAGCTTTGCTCAAATAAACTCCTAAAATTTTTAATATGCCTTAGTTTATCTTTTAACCATTCCTTGTGGATTATTTTAGAGTTAGACACCTAGTGATATGGTCATATAATTGGAGATTCTAACCTTCCTGAGATCTGATTGCTGTGTTCTACAAAGTGTGGTTCCAAAGTCACCTGCACCATGATCAGCTGGGGGATTATGAAGTTTGCAGATTCCTTAGGGACCCACTCCAGATTGATTAAATCAGATTTTGGGAGAATATTGACCATGTATCTGTATTTTTTAACAAACATGCTGGGTACACTACAGTTTGAGAGAATCACTGTTCTACTGAGTTGGTAGAAAGCCAGAGTTTCTATTGTATTTTATTTAGTCAAGTAATTTACATTCTTTGCCTAAAATAGATTTTTTTTTTTTTTAATCTCTAAGGAGTATAGATATACCCCAAAATAAGTAAACCTAATATGTGAAAATACATATAAACTCTAAGGTGATATGTTAAATTAAGGTGACATATTTAAATCTATATGTCAAACTTATAAGTATAAAGTCTCGTAACTTTCAGTGCAGTCACTCAAGGGACCTCCATACATGGGTCTTCCACACGTTTCCCCCACATATTTTAGTGGGCAGTTCCAATGACTTTTTTTTTTTAATTTCAGAGTTTTTAGAACCTGATTGATAACTTCCCCAAAACAGTCTGATCACTTTTTCCTCCTCCTTCTCCTTTCTTTTAAATACGAATGATATTATCCATCAGGTTCATCACTGGTATCCCAAGACCTGGCTCAGAATAACTGTGACTATTTCTTTTTTTCTTTTATAAATTTATTTAGTTAGTTATTGGCTGTGTTGGGTCTTCGTTGCTGTGCACGGGCTTTCTCTAGTTGCAGTGAGCAGGGGCTTCTCTTCATTGCAGTTCGTGGGCTTCTCTTCATTGCGGTTTGTGGGCTTCTCATTGCGGTGGCTTCTCTTGTTGTGGAGCATGCACTCTAGGTGCATGGGCTTCAGTAGTTGTGGCATGTGGGCTCAATAGTTGTGGCTTGAGGGCTCTAGAGCACAGGCTCCGTAGTTGTGGTGCACGAGCTTAGTTGCTCCGCGGCATGAGGGATCTTCCTGGAGCAGGGATCAAACACATGTCCCCTGCATTGGCAGGCAAATTCTTAACCACTTAGCCACCAGGGAAGTCCACATGACTATTTCTAAAAGTCATATGCACTATTAAAGGATAAGAAAACACTGAGGATATTAAAAATTCCAAAACAGGAGTTCAGAATATGTTCAGAACAATGAAATAAATATCAATATAACACCTTAAGGTGTTTACTTGGAAGAAGATGATATAAATTCTGAGATGTATATTTCAAAATTAGTAGATATAGGTGTACTTCCTAGTTATGTACTCAAATATCCTTATTGCCATAAACATCTTATATTCAGCACTAGTCACAAACTAGTTTGCATGCTATGCCTGGCTGTAAAAGACATTATTTAGTAATAAATGTGGAGGACATCATCATTTAATTACCTTCATTGAGACCCTACTAGACAGAAGACATTTTGTTAAGCAATAGACTGATTAATAAGACAACTAGTAAATACAATAAATAAGACAGTTTCCTGAGTTCCATGGAGTTTTGAGTCTGCTAAGGAGCTTACAGTGTTATAGGAAGAGAATCATCATCTTTACCCAAATAAAGATACAATTTAATTTCCCCATTAATTAGGGTCAAGGTGGGGATGGGAGAGACGAACCCCACTCCCTTTCTCTCAGAACTCTTCTGACTTGGTTTTGGGTGCTGCTAGCTGTGAGAAACTCTCACCAAGCAATTCCCCCTACTCTTAAACTTTGGGGATTTAGGACACAGAATCACCATTAGTGCAGTTTTATTGGTGAACTTGTAATAATAATGTCCAATGTTTTCATATAAAATTGCACCCCAAATTTCTAAGGGAAAATTTAAGAATAAGGTTGAGGCCTGCTTAGTAGCAGTTGATATATTAGATAGTAATGTTTACTTTGGGGTAAGATCTGCTGTGGTGGCCTGATTAATAGGCTGATACAGATTTGAAAGATGTAAATATCTATAGCAACATAATATTTACATTTTTATTTCTATAGATAACATAAAATTAAAAATTGCAGCATGAGGAGATTGAGGCTGGAAATGAAGAAGCATTTCCTGGTCATGTATGGACTTAAAGCATCTTTAAGAAAAGATACAGAAATATCGCTCCAAGAATCAATCCTTGGTCTATTTGAGTTGGTTTATGTGTAATATCAACTGAAGGCAATAGGACCAGCTTCTGTGGTACCATTTAGTCCTCTGAATACAACATGCATGTACCTACATGCTCATATACATGCAACTACTCATTTTTAATTAGTTTATTAGTGCTAATCATTTTATTTAATTAATGAAACTAATCACATTTCTTTCCAGTTGTATACAAGACTGAGTTATTGAATAATAAAGTGGATTTGTAGAGGATCTGTTCAGGGAGTTATTTAGAAAATTGCAAAACAGAAAAACCCAAAAAATAACAGTGCAGCTTTACCATTCAGCAATGTAGATTTACTTCATCCTGAGCCCAGGACTGACAGCCTCCTTTGGGAACATGTCTGGTTTATAGCTGCGAAGACAATATGACCTTTTAAAGCTCTTTCAGGTCACTGAGGAAATAGTTGACTAGGTGTGTGAAGTAAGGCTTCTAAATTCTACATTTAGCATTAATCTAAAGGGAGGTGAAATTTATAAGTTAACATATTAAGATGTTTATCTGTGTAGTAATTATTAAATTGATTATTAGTGTAATATTAATTATTGAGAAATAAATTCTTATAAGTACTTAGTAGAGGCCCAAAGCTTATAAAGTTGAATTTTTAGTTTATCAAGTTTCTCTGAAAATCAGCTTTTAAAAAAAATATAATTGTTTCAAATGTTGAGAAGTATTGGAATTGAGGTTAAAGAATAAAAACTTGTTTGGAACACTATGTTTGAATTAAAAAAATCATGGTAATGAGTATAATTTCAAAAACATGATTTATGGCTGGTTTTATTTTAAAATTTTATTAGTTTCTCTTGAAGCTCTTATGTCTGTATGCTGAGATTTGGAACCACTTTATCCCCCTACCACCTCTTTTACGGGTCATAATGGCAGCAACATTGGCCCATGACTGTGCCCTTATGAGGATTTTTTTTTTTTTGACATACAAAATCCTTAAAATTTATAACACTGAAGAAGACTGACATAAAAGGAATATTGAGATATAGTTATTGAATAATAAAATCTTTACATTTCAGATGTAATCATGAGCCCATACATGTAGTAGGTTGATCAGTGAAAGGAAGGTCAAGACACCCAGCTGTGTAGTGACACTGGTGTGGAGCCCAGTGGCATAGGTTGGGTCTCCTCACCGTTAACAGCATTGCAGTGCCCTAATTCTGATATTCAAAAACAATATTGCTTAAACTGATAGAAGTTTTTAAAAGAGTTATTTTGTATTTATGTCTCAATTGCCTTTTAACCCCACTTTCTTGTTATAACAGATATGAATATATGTTTTGGGGTATTAGAAATGAAGCACTTATATAATTTTTTTTTCTTTATGTGGACCATTGTTTAAAGTCTTTATTGAATTTGTTACAATATTTCTTCTGTTTTATGTTTTGGTTTTTTTGGCCAGTGAGGCATGTGGGATCTTAGCTCCCTGACCTGGGATCGAACCTGCATCCCCTGCATTGGAAGGTGAACTCTTAACCACTGGACCACCAGAGGGGTCCCTATAATGTGTTTTAAGGACAACAGAAACCTGCTGCGTTTAGATATATTTCTGCAAATTCTTGAAAACATTACCTGGGATTTCATCCATTACTGTTTCAAACAAATTTAGTAATTTGCAGTGATCCCTAGAGGAATGTGATTGTGGCTTCTAAAGACACAAGTAGGTTTTTTGTTTTTTGGTTTTTTTGAGCTCTTTATTGGAATATAATTGCTTTACACTGTTGTGCCAGTTTTTACTGTACAACAAAGTGAATCAGCTGTATTTATACATATATCCCCATATCCCCTTCTTCCCACCCTCCCTATCCCAGCCCACCCATCACCAAGCTGATCTCATTGTGTTATGCAGCAGCTTCCCCCAGCTATCTGTTTTACATTTGGTAGTGTATATATGTCAATGCTCCTCTCTCACTTCATCCCACCTTCCCCTTTGCCCCCCACCCCGTGTCCTCAAGTCTGTACAAATAGGTTTTAATTTTGGTTTGGTTGTGAGGAGTTCACTTTCTAGTTCATTGAAAAGAGTAAGAGAATAAAATGTGCTAATCAATATTTTGTCTTATTTTTGTCTCAATTTTTTCCTTTTAGTTGAATAGCAGACTTTTCTTGTGTATGTGTGTGTAATTCCAAAAGATTGTATAAAAATATTTTGAGATTTAATTACTTAGGGTTTTTTTTTTTTTTTTTTAAAGATCTAGGATTTTAAAAGCTGGGTCGATGCTTTTAGAACTCATCAGAGAAATATGCATGAATTTTCATTCTACTCTGATTTAATGGAGATTAGGCAAACAAAAATCTTTGAGACTTCCTCAGTTGTCAGTGAAAATTTATTCACACAAAGAGTAATATGTTTTTTCCCCTATAAAGTTTTATCAGTCATTCATCCCAAGTTATTTAGTCCTTGATATGGATAAGACACTATGCTAGATTGGGAAACTTGTTTCCCAGGAATTATGGCTCTATAGAGGCACCCTCACATTCAATTTGCACAGTGTTAAGTCTTGGTTCTATATTTCAGCCATAAAATTTTCTGGAAAAATATTCACACATACTAGCAAGATATTTGTCTATTTTATATTTGCTTCAGAGGAATTACAAATGTAGAAACCTCATAAATAATGTGACACTGAAAACAGTGAAATAATGATACTACTGGAAATAAATCATAACATGTTTGGATACTAAAAAGAAAGAAAATTGTTTTCAGGTACTTAAAGAAATTTGAATTTAGTTTCCAAAATTTAGATTTTAATAATGTACTTTTGAACCTTTTCTTATTATTATAATCTTAGTGATGTTATTCCTGTTCAGTTTGATTTGATCTTAATAGCAGAACACATTTCTATATACTTATGAAAAAAATTCTACTCCTTATAGACAGTACCATGTATATTATATTAAAAACATTATTACCATACTTGAAACGTGGTACAGTGTATTCAATCTTCAAATTTTCATTAAAAAAATAACGCTAAAATTCTCTACATTTCATTTGGCGTAACCACAGGGTGCTTGCTGAAAAACCTTTTACGTAGTCTTTGTGTCTAGTTTGAGTTGCTTTTGTTCATAAAAATCTGTGATGTAGAATTACTTCTGAGTACCTCATCAGTTAAGATAAACCTCAAGTACCTAAAATGAACTAGATGCCTGCTTAATCTCAAGGAATTTTCAGGTTCAGAAATATGGGTTCACCGCAGAGCAAAATCACTTAATCTTTAAAATAAAATATAATGAACCAATAAAAGAACTTCAGTTCAAGTCGCTGACATCATACTAAATGTCTTCCAGAAAACAGAGATTTTTCTCATAGTATGATTTTGATGAATTTTTTCCTTATAGAATATACAAAGACTTAATTGATTGAGAATGCAAAACAATTGGTGGCTATAATATGGGTCTGTTGCCTTTATTAGATTAAAAGTAAGGCTATCCAAGATCCTTTTTGACCTACCTTCTAGAATAATGGAAATAAAATCAAGAATAAACAAATGGGACCTAATGAAACAAAAGCTTTTGAAAGAAACCATAAACATGACAAGAAGGCAACCCTCAGAATGGGAGAAAATACTTGCCAATGAAGCAACGGACAAAGGATTAATCTCCAAAATATACAAGCAGCTCATGCAGCTTAATACCAAAAAGGAAATAACCCATTCCACAAATGGGCGGAAGACCTAAGTAGACATTTCTCCAAAGAAGACTTACAGGTGGCCAACAAACACATGAAAAGATGCTCAACATCACTAATCATTAGAGAAATGCAAGTCAAGGCCACAATGAGGTATCACCTCACACCGGTCAGAAGGGCCATCATCAAAACATCTAGAAACAATAAATGTTGGGGAGGGTGTGGAGAAAAGGGAATTCTCCTGCACTGTTGGTGGGAATGTAAGTTGGTACAGCCACTATGGAAAACAACTTGGAGGTTCCTTAAAAAACTAAAAGTAGAACTACCATATGATCCAGTAATCCCACTCCTGGGCATATACCCAGAGAAAACCATAATCCAAAAAGAAACATGTACTATAGTGTTCATTGCAGAACGATTTACAATAGCCAGGACATGGAAGCAACCTAAATGCCCATCAACAGATGAATGGATAAAGAAGATGTGGCACATATATACAATGGAATATTACTCAGCCATAAAAAAGAATGAAATGGAGCTATGTGTAATGAGGTGGATAGACCTAGAGTCTGTCATACAGAGTGAAGTAAGCCAGAAAGAGAAAAACAAATTCTGTATGCTAACTCATATATAT
The DNA here is from genome assembly GCF_030028045.1 of Hippopotamus amphibius kiboko. Taxonomy (NCBI): domain Eukaryota; kingdom Metazoa; phylum Chordata; class Mammalia; order Artiodactyla; family Hippopotamidae; genus Hippopotamus; species Hippopotamus amphibius. The sequence continues at coordinate 85,303,048 of NC_080198.1, forward strand.
GGAATGGAAAAAAAAAAAAAATGGTACCGATGAACCCAATGACAGGGTAAAATAAGGATGCAGATTCAGAGAATGGACTGGAGGACACAGGGTTGGGGGCAGCAGCGGGGGGGGGAGGGTGCGAAGGGGAAGCTGGGACGAAGTGAGAGAGTAATATAGACATATATACACCACCAACTCTAAAATAGATAGCTAGTGGGAAGTTGCTGTATAACAAAGTGAGATCAACTTGATGTTGGGTGATGCCTTAGAGAACCAGGACAGGGAGAGTGGGAGGGAGTCGCGGGAGGGAGGGGATATAGGGATATGTGCATAAATACAGCTGATTCACTTTGGTGTGCCTTGGAAGCTGGTATAAAAGTGTAAAGCAATTATATTCCAGTAAAGAGCTTAAAAAAAAATAAGGCTATAAATGACATATGGCACCTTCTATCCTGCTTTATAATTAGAAAACAAATAATACATACAGATTTTCCATTGCATTAATGAGCACAGATACAAGTAAACATGACTTGTTTTTCAGGGACTATAACAGTGTAGAAACAATAAACAAGCAACCATTTTTATTCTAATATGACTTTTTCAAGGCAGGGTATCAAAAGCAGTTGATTTATTGGAGGCTTAATTGATATTTTGTAATTTTATACTGTCATATGGAAGATGATCTCAAGAAGAAACTAAATTTATAGTCATAGCTTAGACATCAAGGAAGTATTAGCCTTTTCCTTCAGGCTAAGTAAGCTAAAGTAAACTCTGCAAAGTCATAGGAAGCTGCTTATACTAAGAGGTACAAGGATTCTCTCAAGCTCATTGAGAATGGTAGACAGGAACTGGTGAAAACAAAGGCATGGCACAGGAGAGGTACAAAGAGTAACTAAAACCTCACACACAGGTTTATGTTTCCTTTTGGGGGGGATGGCACTTAAAGTGATGGTGTGGGAGATTATGGGTGAGGGGAAGGCAAGCAGGAGGAAGAGGCAGGTAACATGGAATGGCGATTGAGGTTAAAAACTGATAATTAAAAGACTTAAATTATTTGTTCTCAGTCCTTCTTGTACCTTAAAACCCAAAAAACATAAAACCTCATTCTTTTTGTGACCATTGATAGTAACTACCTCAACATACAAACTTCTGAGGAGTGGGAAATAGTGGATAATACACTAGGTTAGAAATAAAAGAACCCAGAAGTCTAGTCATGTGTAAATTAGAGTCATCTGTGACCTCAATTTTATCACCTGTAAAACAACACATTTATAGATTATCTGTACAGCACCTTCTAGTTCTGTCTTGTGATTTGGTAATTCTATAAATAAATTGGACTGGCTTACTTGCTTTTCTACTTGAAGGATTCCCACTAGATAAGTCACCCAGGGAAAGTTTATATTAACTCATTCTTATACATTTAAGTTTGGTTTCCCTTAATTTCTAGAATTTATAACTGGCTAGTCAAACTGCATCTATAACCAGGTTGATATTGTTGAGCTCCCGTAGATTACAGAAGTCTAGTGAGGCATCTAGAGTCTTGTGGAGGTATTCTAGCTTATGAACCGATTAGGTGAAGAATGTTATAAAGGAGGAAGAATGATCACTTTTGTCTTTTTTGTAAAAGTTTTCTTTTTTTTTTTTTGTTTTTGTTTTTGATAATCACTTTGGTCTTAAATCTATTTTATTTTATTTATTTATTTTTAAACTAACCCTGTCTGTTTCAATCCCCTTAGTTTTTTTGTTTTGTTTTTGTTTGTTTATTTATTTATTTATTTATTGGCTGTGTTGGGTCTTTCTTGCTGCATGTGGGCTTTCTTTAATTGTGGCGAGTGGGGGCTACTCTTTGTTGTGGTGCGTGGGCTCCTTTTTGCCGTGGCTTCTCTTGTTGCAGAGCATGGGCTTTAGGCACATAGGCTTCAGTAGTTGTGGCACATGGACTCAGTAGTTGTGGCTCTTGGGCTCTAGAGCTCAGGCTCAATAGTTGTGGCACATGGGCATAGTTGCTCCGAGGCATGTGGGATCTTCCTGGAGGAGCGATTGAACCTGTGTCCCCTGCATTGTCAGGAGGATTCTTAACCACTGCACCACCAAGGAAGTCCCTCAAATCTCTTTTTTTTTTTTTTAAGAACTTTTATTGAGATACAGTTAACATACAATAAACTGCATATATTTAGAGTGTACAATTTGGTATCCTAATCTCCCAATTCATTCCCCCTTGACCCTCCTTGCTTTCCCCACTTGGTGTCCATATGTTTGTTCTCTACATCTGTGTCTCTATTTCTGCCTTGCAAACTGGTTGATTTGTACCATTTTTCTATATTCCGCATATATGCGTTAATATACGACATTTGTTTTTCTCTTTCTGACTCACTTCACTCTGTATGACAGCCTCTAGGTCCATCCATGTCTCTACAAATGTCCCAGTTTCATTGCTTTTTACAGTTGAGTAATATTCCACTGTATATATGTACCACATCTTTTTTATCTGTTCATCTGTTGACGGACATTTAGGTTGCTTCCATGTCCTGGCTATTGTAAATAGTGCTGCAGTGAACAGTGGGGTGCATGTGTCTTTTTGAATTATGGTGTTCTCTGGGTATATGACCAGTAGTGGGATTGCTGGGACATATGGTAACTCTATTTTTAGTTTTTCAAGGAACCTCCATACTGTTCTCCATAGTGGCTGTATCAATTTACATTCCCACCAACAGTGCAGGAGCGTTCCCTTTTCTCCACACCCTCTCCAGCATTTACTGTTTGTAGATTTTCTGATGATGCCCATTCTGACTGGTGTGAGGTGATACCTCACTGTAATTTTGATTTGCATTTCTCTAATAATTAGTGATGTTGAGCAGCTTTTCATGTGCCTCTTGGCCATCCATATATCTTCTTTGGAGAAATGTCTATTTAGGTCTTCTGACCATTTTTTGATTTGGTTGTTCTTTTGATATTGAGCTGGATGAACTGTTTATATATTTCAGAGATTAATCCTTTGTCTGTTGATTCATTTGCAAATATTTTCTCCCATTCTGAGGGTTGTCTTTTTGTCTTGCTTATAGTTTCCTTTGCTGTGCAGAAGCTTTGAAGTTTCATTAGGTCCCACTTATTTATTTTTGTTTTTATTTCCATTACTCTAGGGGGTGGATCAAAAAAGATCTTGCTGTAATTTATGTTGAAGGGTGTTCTTCCTATGTTTTCCTCTAGGCGTTTTATAGTGTCTGGCCTTACATCGAGGTCTTTAATCCATTTTGAGATTATTTTTGCATATGGTGTTAGGGAGTGTTCTAATTTCATTCTTTTACATGTAGCTGTCCAGTTTTCCCAGCACCACTTATTGAAGAGGCTGCCTTTTCTCCATTGTATATCCTTGCCTCCTTTGTCATAGATTAGTTGACCATAGTTTATCTCTGGGCTTTCTATCCTGTTCCATTGATCTATATTTCTGTTTTTGTGCCAGTACCATACTGTCTTGATCACTGTAGCCTTGTAGTATAGCCTGAAGTCAGGAAGCCTGATTCCACCAACTCCTGTCTTTCCTTCTCAAGATTGCTTTGGCTATTTGGAGTCTTTTGCGTTTCCATACAAATCATAAGATTTCTTGTTCTAGTTCTGTGAAAAATGCCATTGGTAATTTGATAGGGATTGCAATGAATCTGTAAATTGCTTTGGGTAGTATAGTCATTTTCACAATGTTGATTCTTCCAATCCAAGAACATGGTATATTTCTCCATCTGTTTGTGTCGTCTTTGATTTCTTTCATTAGTGTCTTATAGTTTTCTGAGTACAGGTCTTTTACCTCCTTAGTTAGGTTTATTCCTAGGTATTTTATTCTTTTTGTTGCAATGGTGAATGGGATTGTTTCCTTCATTTCTCCTTCTGATCTTTCATTGTTAGTGTTTAGAAATGCAAGAGATTTCTGTGTGTTAATTTTGTATCCTGCAACTTTACCAAATTCATTGATTAGCTCAAATAGTTTTCTGGTGGCATCTTTAGGATTTTCTATGTATAGTATCATGTCATCGGTGAACAGTGACAGTTTGACTTCTTTTCCAATTTGGATTCCTTTTATTTCTTTTTCTTCTCTGATTACTGTGGCAAGGACTTCCAAAACTATGTTGAATAGTAGTGGCGAGAGTGGACATCCTTGTCTTGTTCCTGATCTTAGAGGGAATGCTTTCAGTTTTTCCCCACTGAGAATAATGTTTGCTGTGGTTTTGTCATATATGGCCTTTATTATGTAGAGGTAGGTTCCCTCTATGTGCACCTTCTGGAGAGTTTTTATCATAAGTGGGTGCTGAATTTTGTCAAAAGCTTTTTCTGCATGTATTGAGATGATCGTGTGGTTTTTATCCTTCAGTTTATTAATATGGTGTATCACACTGATTGATTTGCATGTATTGAAGAATCCTTGCATTCCAGGGATAAACCCCAATCTATTTTAGATTTAAATTGTAAAACTCCCATGAAAATGCTACCAATTTGGTTATTTTTGCCAGATGAATCCAGGGCTTACGTATTCAGAATGTGTTTAAAGGGTAGTTTTTTTGAAGTGAAAAAGATGCAAATTAGTGTTCAAACCCATAAAAATTCAAAGGCATGTCAATGGGTAAGAATATGTACTCAACATTTTCCTGAAGTGTGATAAGGAGACTTACGTGGTTTCTGGCCTAAGAGCTGAGAGAATACAGACTACATAATTTGAACAAGGACATGGCAGAATGACAGATTATATCAAAATCTGGAACGGGTGGAGGCAAAATCTTGACAGAGGCTGGATTGTCCTGAGTTTGGATAAAGTTTAGAAACTTCATGGGGCTTCCCTTATTTAGCTGCCATAAAGTGTAAGTTTAGTTCAAAAGCCAAAAAAAAAAAAAAAAGAAAGTAGCAATTGATTCTGCAGAACTTTAGTATTTAGTAACACTTTCCACTGTAGTGCAATAATAAATCATGTCTCTTAAACTACAAAGCCTATTGGAGCCTTCACATCCCATCTTATCAAGCAGAATAACCCATATTGCAAGATGTATTCTAAAGGTGAGTGTCATTTTCATCATTATTGGCAACTTGAGACATGATTTTATTGTACAGCTTTTACTTGATCTATGGTACTACTGTCAATTGTCTATATGAGTAAGCCAACTTTGGGAAAAACACGTATCTCCAAAAAGAATACATGAGTGTAGAATAGTGCATAAGGGCATAGGCTCTGGAGGTCACCTGAGTACAAAGCTGGCTCCACCACTCGCTAGCTGTGTGAATGTAGACAGATTACATGTGACTTTCACATGACTAAATTTCTGGCTTGTCAGATCCTACCTATAACCAAGTTGACATCCTTGAGACCCATTGCATTACACATTTCAAAGCTTCAGTGTTTCTATCTGCTAAATTAGGATATTAATTGTATCTTTCTCTTGTTTATTTTTGAGGTTTAATAGTCTAATCTACAAAAAAAGGTTTTCAAGTGTGCCTAAGTGCTTAAAAATATTAGTTATATTATTATAGTTGTATATTTCAAAGAACTATTACATTAACGGTTACATAGCCAAAGGAACAAACAGAATTAGCCTTAAAATATGGCCAAACAGAGAAAATCTAGATCTCATTTCAAAGAAATGTAAAGAGGACTGATTGTTACACTTATTTTATATACAAGCCATACCAAATGCTACTTTTTAAAAAATTGTGGTGGAAAGTACAGCAAGGAAGGCTGCTTCCAAGCACAAGAGAGAACTCCACATCAATTGTGATTATATTGCTTGAAAGAAAACAGAGTTCTTTTGGTAGTGAGCATTTTTTCATGTACTTACTGATTATTTGTATAATGTCTTTGGAGAAATGTCTATTCAAATTCTCTGCCCATTTTTAAATTGGATAGTTTTTGTTTTGTTTTGTTTTTTTTGGTAAAGCTTGATTGTCATTTTATTGTTGAATTTTAAAAGTTCTTTATCCTGGATACAAGTCTCTTACCAGATGCGTGATTTGCAAATATTTTCTCCCATTCTGTGGGTAGCCTTTACATATTCTTATGATGTTCTCTGAATCACATGTTTTTCATTTTGATGATGTCTAATTAATCTGTTCTTTCTTTTGTCTCTTTTGATTTGGTATCATATTTTTTTAAAAAATTGCCTAATCTAAGGTCATGAAGATTCACTTGTTTTTTACTTCTAAGAGTTTTTTAGTTATTAGCTCTTACATTTAAGTCTATGAGCCATTTTGAATTAATTTTTGTTTATGGTGCGATGTAGAAGTTCAACTTCATTATTTTGTTTGTGGATATCCAGTCTTCCCAGCACCATTTATTGAAAAGACTGTCTTTTCTCTATTAAATGGTCTTGGCACCCGTGTCAAAAATCAGTTCTATAAATGTGAGTCCCATATCCTTTTAAAAATCTGAACTTTATCTAATTTGTTCCAGTTAAATGGAAAACTGAGTGTGATTTTTCTTAAAAATATTTCATAGTAAAGTCTCCTTTCCTTTCATTCAGTTGATAAATCACTTCCATTGGCAGCTTCTTTGTTATTACTATACCAAAATTTTTATGACTCAGCTGAAACCAATTTTCTTTTCTTTAAATTAATTTTTATTGGAGTATAGTTGATTTACAATGTTGTGTTAGCTTCTGCCATACAGCAAAGGAATCAGTTATATGAAACTAATTTTCTTTTATTTCAATAAGTCAAATAACCGTTGTCTTCCTTGCAATATTTTACCAAATTAACCTTCTATTTAGATGTTACTTATATTCAGAGGAAAAATATTAATCTGAATGGAAGTTGTTTGTGTCTAGCAAAAGAAAGAATTTGAATTACACATCCATTATATTTCTAGTTCTTAATTCATTTGTTGGTAAACCAACTTAAAATTTCCACAAGTATCATATTCATTTGAAGTAGTATAGTTTTTGTTAAATTCCTGAATTTTTTCTTTACCTTTAATCTTTTCATATAATGTATTTTTCTTTTCTGATTAATATTTTGGTTACATGGGTTATGCCATAACCTCACTCTACAAGTCCCAAGCTTTTAAAGTTGAGTAATTAACATAGAAGGGTGAAATATTTGCTAATAGAGGATTAGGGAATTAAGATGTTAAATTTTGTAAGAAACAAAAAAGAAAGAATAAACAGTCCCTTTCCAACAACCAGCAACAATAAACACCTAGTATATATACTAACATTAAGATAAAAACTAACAGATATCTTTAGTAGCCAAAAAGGTAGTATTCTATAACTACAAAAGCATATGGAATAATTCTAATATTAACAAAATTTGAGAGCGATTGGGAGAACTTTCATAGCTCTCAGAAGAAAATTTATTTAAAAATCTAGTATAATTTCCAAAAGAGAAGTAAACCTTATGTAAAGAAATCCTCCATTGCCTTTCTATAAACCCCAGTATACTCAAAATACAAACTTACTGCTATTTCCCAGAATTTCCTTTCTATGAAACACTGTTTTATCTGGATCCTGCTCAGGCTATGGAATAAGCTACAGTTATTTGATTAACTCAGTTGCCAAAATTTAGGTATCACTTCTGCAGTCTCCCACCTTTTCCCCTTCTGTCTTTTAGGCTTACTAAGATCATAGTGTCAATTACAAACTCTAACTTAACCTCTATTACTTTCATGTCATGACATGCTAATGTTATTGACAAAATTCCATCAGGTAGTCAGATTTTGTGTGAACCTGGAAGAAGTGAAAACGGAATATGAAGATAAGTCAACTTTTTTCCTATTAGAAACATCAGTCAAAAATATAAATAAAACAACATTTGCACACTCTTGTGTCCCCTTTGTTAGCAATATCTTGGGACTGTTAGATTATATGGGATTTTATTTAACTGACTAAATTCATTTCTCCAAACACCCTCAATGAATTTGAAGAAGCTGATGATAAAAGTAAACTCAAGGACATCATCAGGTAGGGCTAAATGGGCCCGGAAACCTGGTTCTCTAGTCTCTCATTCAGCTTTTATTTTTCCTTTTAAAAATAATTTTATTGAGATATAATGGACATACATCAAACTGCATATATTTAAAGTGTACAATTTGATATTCTTTTCTTATTGGTTATCTGTTTTACAAATATTAATGTATATATGGCAATCCCAATCTCCCAGTTCATCCTACCCCAATCCCCTCCCCGCCTTCCTCCCTTGATCTCCATGTTTGTTTTCTACATCTGTGTCTCTATTTCTGCCTTGCAAACTGGTTGATCTGTACCATTTTTCTAGATTCTGCATATATGTGTTAATATACGATATTTGTTTTTCTCTTTCTGACTTACTTCACTCCATATGACAGTCTCTATACCCCACATCCAAAGTTTAGGGAGAAGTCACAGTGAGATGGTAGGAGGGGCACAGTTGCGATATAGTCTTATTCAGTCTTGAGTTTCTCTTTGTGAGCTCGTGTTATCTCTTCCATCTGCATAATGGGTCTGGTAATGGCTAAGGGATTGGCTTGAACATGTGTCCATTTCATATGTGTACCTTACTACATACAGTAGTGATATTCCTGAAAATTGCGAATTAAACTTTTATAAATAGAATAATTTAAAATACATCAGTGGAGTTTACCGCTCAGAGATTACCATTGTAAAATGAATCATCTTTTGTAAAGCTAACCACTTCCTGATTTACCTGTTTAAGGTTATATTTTAGCTTTTTAAAAAATTGAAAGTAGAGACCAAATATTTTTACTAGCTAAGTAGTCTGAAAAATGATATTTGAATTTGCTAGGCTGGGAAAAGCAATTAATGATTTAATTGAAAAGAGTTTTAATGAAATATAAAGTATCTCCAAGTTAGGGGTATCCTCTTTGAAACATTTATAATAGCAATGTAATGAAATTAACAAAATAATAAAGTAGCAATAATTAGATATCTGCAGTCTGAAAAGTTACATTTTGTCATCTGAAGTAAAATATTGACTCACTGAACTTTGTCAGGCTTTTTCTATTTCTTAGCTGGGACGTAGTGAGAGAGTAGCATTGACATATACACACTACCAAATGTAAAATAGATAGCTACTGGGAAGCTGCTTCAGAGCACAGGGAGATCAGCTTGATGCTTTGAGAAGACCTACAGGGGTGGGATAGGGAGGGTGGGGGCAGGTTCAAGAGGAAGGGGATATGAGGATATATGTATACATATAGCTGATGCACTTTGTTGTACAGTAGAAACTAACATGATATTAGGAAAAATGAAATAAATTTTAAAGAAGATCTTAGGAATACCACATAAAGCATTTGTGAGGCAAACTTTCACAGTAAAAATTAGATTTTTTTAACTAAGAGATTGTTAGTAAACCAAGAAAAATAACTAATTTTTTAAAAAGAATAATCTACCCTGTTGCTCTCAGAATTTACTTTTTAAAACTGCTAGTACATATTTTATTAGTTGTTTTAATTCACTATAAAGGCAAATGTCTTAGGCAGGCAAAGTTTGTCTTTAGTATCTTCTACTTCTCTTTAATATACGCAGTTGTATTAGTTTCTTAGGGTTGTTGTAACAAAGCACCACAAACTGTGGGCTTAAAAACAGCAGAAATTCATTCTCTCACAGTTCTTTAGGCTAGAAGTCAGAAATCAAGATGCTGGCAAGATCATGCTCCCTCTGAAGTCTCTGGGGAAGGAGCCTTCCTTGCCTTTTTCAGCTTTTGGCCCCAGGTGTTCCTTGGTGTGTGGCAGCATAACCCAGTCCATGCCTCTGTCTTTACGTGGACGTCTTCCCTCTGTGTATCGGTGTCTCTTCTGTTCTTTTTATAAGGACAATAGTCATATTGGATTAGGGCTCACTCTAATCCCGTACAACCTCATCTTCACTTGATTATTTGCAAATACCTCATCCCCAAATAAGATTACATTCACAGGTACGAGTGATTAGGACTTGAACATCTCTTTTGGGAGGACACAATTCAACCCATAACATCCATGTATTATCTTTAATTTTCTAAGCTCTTTTATGGAAGCCCACTCAGTTTCTTATTTTCTGTTGCCTTTGAATCTTGTTTGTTACATCCATCCATCCAACCACCCATCCACCCATCCATCCATCCATCCATCCATCCATCCATCCATCCATCCACCCATCCAACAAACAAAATGAAATCTGCTGTGTGCCAGCCATTGTTGTAGACACTAGGAATACAGGGTAGAATGAAATAAAAGTCCCTACCCTCATGCACTTACATTCTATTAGGAGTTGACAGACAATCAAGCCATTAAAAATAGAAAACAGTTTTTCATAGTAACTTACAAAGATAAATAAAGCATAGAAAGAGGATCAAGAATATGGGGTGATAGGCGTGGCACGTGTGTGGCAGCTCCGTTTCAGACAGGATGGTCAATGCCAGCTATCTACTCTGCTAAACCAATATGTCTGAACCTGTTGCTGGTTATCAGTAACCCAATGTGTTGACTCACTTGTGTAATATGTTAAAAACATTTTCCTAGAAATAATTCTTTACATTAGAGGAACAATTGAATATAGATTCGATCAAAGTAGAACAAATGGCTTTGAGGAATGTCTCTTGCTGTATTCATTCAACTAATATGTGTTGTGTGTATTCCGTGTGGCAAGAGCTGTGCCAGGTGTAGGAGATGCAAAATGGAGAGAAAGAAAGAGGCAGCTTCTGCCCTCGTGGAACTGTGTGTGACAGGGCTGGCCCTCAAGATCCTGATGTAATGTGGAAATTTTTCTTGGGTAGCAAAGAACCAGCAGCTGATTGGTATATGGGGAGGAGTCAGTTTGAATCTGATTTTACTTATGTATTTCCTGCTGATCTCTGAGCAAAGGAATGGAATGTAATTTCATTAGTTGTTTAAAAGACATCTCCTAAATATTCATAGCTTATTGACCAAAGGCCACGTATCAACATTATAGGGAGTAAGAAAATTTTTAGTATGAGTGCTGATGGCTGACCCCAGATAAACTATATTGTTTTCCTTGGTTTAATATGTTGCAGGGTGATATTTACAGAAATATTATAGTGGAAAATATTGTGGTGAGCTGCATAGCCCAGCTGTGAAATAGAAAATCTGGTAGAGACCAGATTTTATTTGATGATTTGTTTATTGACTTTTAGAATGTACAATAAAAAGAAATCATATACTTTCATTTAAGAGAACAAATCTTCTTTTTGTAGAGGACGAATCAAAGTTTACTGAGTAGCTCACCTAAAAAAATGACCCAAGTTGTTACCCTGATTTCCTGTAGACTGTGTATATCTGCCAGCTATTGTTTTACTAAGATGAATGAATCTCTGCCAGAGGATTTACAAGCTCTTTTAGAACTGTAAAATTCCTTAGTGTACAGAAATAAAATTTGCTGAGTTAAATGTTTATCAAAAGGTAATGCATCAAGCTAAAGGAAAAATCTCCAGACACACAGGCAGATTGTACATGTAGATTTTCTTGTATATCATGTTAAAACAAAAATTATGGAATGCATCTGTTAGTGGTCTGAAAACCAGATTAAACCAGAATGGAACCCGACAGATCTTTCTCACTGGTGTTATGCCAGCCATGCTAAGATCCAAGGGCAGCCATGGCATTCACTGAGCACTTGGTAAGGGATCTTTGGCATCTTTAAGGGATCTTGAGGGATCTTATCTGACATCTTTGAGAAATTAACATCGCCAGTTCTGATGCTCTCCAGCTTCACTGAAGCAGAGGGTAGATGTGTCCTTGCCTCCCTTTTGTGGTGTGTTTTATCTTAAGTTGATACTTTTTTTTTTCTCCACTTGGCTCTCCTCCAACATGTAACTTGTTTTACAGATTTTTTTATATCCAAGCTGAGACTATCAAAGTCCTGTTAGGAAATAAAATATATACATTTTAATAATTATAGAACTGCTGTTTTTTGGTTTTTCTAACAAAGTTGATAATCTTGGTCTTAGTGGTTTTACACACAATGTAGATTGATTTCCTGGCCACTCCCAGTTTCCTATAGACTAAGTATATGCATTATTAAAGTCAGGGAATAATACTATCTATATTCTGTCTATTCTGTCTGAAATGAGTATTGCTACCCCAGCTTTCTTTTGATTTCCGTTTCCATGGAATATCTGTTTCCGTCCCCTCACTTTCAGTCTGTATGTGTCCCTAGTTCTGAAGTGTGTCCCTTGTAGACAGCATATATATATGGGTCTTGTTTTTGTATCCATTTAGCCAGTTTGTGTCTTTTGCTTGGAGCATTTAATCCATTCACAGTTAAGGTAATTATCAGTATGTATGTTCCTATTACCAGTTTCTTAATTGTTTTAGGTTTATTCTTGTAGATCTTTTCCTTCTCTTGTTTTTCCTGCCTAGAGAAGTTCCTTTAGCATTTGTTGTAAAGCTGGTCTGGTGGTGCTGAATTCCCTTAGTTTTTGTTTGTCTGTAAAGCTTTGATTTGTCCATCATATCTGAATGAGATCCTTGCTGGGTAGAGTAATCTCGGTTGTAGGCTTTTTCTCGTTCATCACTTTAAATATATCCTGCCTCTCCCTTCTAGCCTGCAGAGTTTCTACATTCCCTCTAGAATTTCTTGGTTTACTACAACGGAATCTCATTTTAATGCTATTGTATGAAACAGTGTAATTGATATTATGAAATTTACAATCTATTTTGCTGTTACTTTTTTTTTTTTTGGCTTGGGATTAGGTTGGTTAAAATGAATCATTTATGAGCCCAAAGAAACAAATTTAGTCCCTCTGAATCTGAAGTTTTATTCTCTTTCATGACCACACACGGTCCCTTTAATCACAGATCAGCAATCTCACCAATGTGTGTCATTGATTACATAGAGAATCCAGGCAAAAGGGTGGGATGGCTTGAGGCTAATCCATCATGACTATGAGACGCCAGCTTCCCATGTGTGACGGTAGGGTTACATTCAGGGATGAAGGTTATTGTGCAGCGTACACAGTCCTATCTGTGTGATAGAATGTCACGTTATAGCAGAGTTCTGTTGCATTACCTGTCATAAAATAAGATGGTGGGTTCTCATGTTAGATGAAACTCGTTATCTTTAATTTATTGAGGAACAAAGGCAGTATTAAAGTAAGCTTACACTTTGGACAGCTAAGGTTAGAACATTGTTCTGGTTATCTATTTTTTGTGGAATGACCCACCCCCAAAATAGCAACAATCATTCAGTTTGCTCACAGATATGCAGTTTGGACCGAGCTTGTTTTTGTTCCATGCAGAGTCAACTGGGGGTAGCTCAAATGGGGCTTCAGAAACCGTTTCAAAGATGACATCACATGGCTCACAAGTTGGTGCTGACTGTTGGCTGGGAGTTTAACTGGGGCTGTTGACCAGGGTTCTCAGTTCCTTTCCACGTGGGTCTCCCTGTTGGGCTGTTTGTGCTTTCTCAACAGCATGGCAGCTGGATTCCCAGAGCAAGTATTCCAAACAACAGGAAACAGAAGCTGCTAGCATAACAAGACATGAGTCTAGAAACTGGCTCAGTATCCCTTGTGCTATATTTTATTGGCCAGTTAGTCACAGAGCCCACTCTGATTTAAAGGGAGGGAACATACGCCTCACCCTTTGGTGGGAGGAGTGTCAAATAATTTGTAGCTATCTCTAATTTATCACGGCATTTCTTATAGTGAGTAGGGAAGACTATCACTGTCTCAGTAAAAATTTAGGCACTTAGGCACTTCTGTAATCTTAGATTGGAATCTGTCAGTCACACCCCAAAACAATGGAATCAGGTCAACAGATCTCATGATCTGACAGCATTCTAGAAGTCCACTCTAGCTTTTCGAGTAGTTTTCTGTTTCTAGGTACGTGTGAGCACAAGAATCCCCTATAGTAAACTTGAAGTCATGATCATTTCTAGGCAAAAACAGGCCACCCTTTGTCAGTGGTCTCAAAATATTTTCTATTATGTACCTCTATAATTACTTGTAAAAAATGTTTCTTTTATTTTCTTCTCTATATGGTGAGGAAGGTTAAATAGAGACTGTGTCACTAATTCTTATACTTTATCATTCCTGCAGCAGAGGACAGATGTTTCCTTGTCTCCATCTCTGTTAATGAAAATTTTTGCATATGTATCATTTATGCACCAGGCTACTAATATTTTACTTCCTTTATAAAAAAGTAGAAGTTAAAAAAGTAAAAAAATTAGAAGTTTAAATATATTATCCTCATGTGCCTGGGTTTGTGCATCTCATTTTAGGGAATTCTGGAGTGCTGTTTTTTTCTCTTTCTTTGGCTTCCCACTTTGTCGTCTATCCATTTTTGGCAGGTAGTGTGAAGACAATTTCTTCTCTCCTGATATGAGTATTCCATTCTTCATCTCAAGAAATGGAATCTAATTCCCCTCCCCTTTAATCTGGGCTGGCCTTGGTGATCTCTTGACCAATAGAATGTGGCAGAAGTTATGTTGTGGAATGTCTGAGGTTCTATGAAGGCGTGCAACTTCCCCCTGGGCCTTTTAGAATACTGGCTCTTGGGATGTTCCCTTTTGGAACTCAGCTTCCATGTCATGAGAATGCTAAACCATGTAGAGAGTCTGTGTGTAAGTGCCCCTGATGTCAGTCCAGCTGAAAGCCAGGTGAGTGCGTCATCTTGGATGTCCAACCAGTCAAACCTTCGAATGCCTATAATCCCAGCCATCATCTATAACCATGTTAGAGAACCACCCAGCCAAGCTTCCAGAACCATGAGAGAAACTAATAAATTGTTTTTTTAAGTCACTAAGTTTACAGGTGGTTTGTTATGCAGCAGTAGATAACCAGAACACCATTCTTCCTTATTCTCTTAATTGGTCTTCCAATTATTAATGCCCTTCTATGAGTCATGACTAGAGAATTCTCACTAAGAACATTAACATTTGTGTATTATTTTATAGACAAGGAAACTGAGGTTCAGAGAGGTTAATTAATCTCTTTAAGGGCAAATTTTCAGGAGAAAAAAAAAAGAGTCTGGAATTAAAAATGCAAGTCTTTTGGACATGAGAGCCCATATTCTTTCTACTGTAGCATTCTTCATGTCAGACTGCATGTCATTGTGAAATAATATTCAATATCATTCAACATGGTTATCTGGTTTGCTAAACAGACCATAGCAGATAGAAGCTCTTGTTGGGTCCTTGGATTCCTCAGGGCTTGGAAAGAGGTAAAACAAACAACGAGATCAGAAATATGGTTGGCAGCGTCAGAGACCCCAGCAATGGAGGAGTCTCTAAAAAGCCCCATAAACACTCTACAAAAGAAAAAGCTTTTAAACCTCTTCCAGGTTAACAGAGTAGGACGCCAGCTTATGGCAATGCCAGTTAAATAAGAATGTTTTTGTTCCCCATACTTCTCTCTCCACAACTGTGATCACCTCTCTCCCACCCAGTTCTGGAAGGGTCAGAATGAGGAACTGGCAAGCAGGATAGGAAGTGAGCTAAAATGAGAGAAGTCCACTCATCTGCCTCCCAGGTGGTAGGCTTTGTCTAGGGGTAGGTGAAATTGCTAGACTGTGGCGTGATGATGGTAGCCTTAATGATAACCTGTGACTGGCTTTGTAGCTATCAGGTTGAGATATTTTTCAACTTAAAGAAAATATAGGCATTTTTATTACCTAAGAGTTATCAAAAATGTCATGATTAGAATGAGTTTCCATCCACAGCAAGGGAAGAAACAGACATACTGTGTAAATTCTAAAGAGACAGTGGGAGACAAAATTAGGTCATGTTGCGATTTTATCTGTTGAACTATGCTGTTTCAACTCGCCTGTCACCTAAGTTATCTTGTAGCTAGACTGCACTGTGCAGCGTTTCATAGGGTGAGCGGAAACCTAAAAGAGACAGTTCCTATTTTTAAATGTGGTTAGGTTATGAGCTCTTTTGGAATGGAAGCGAATTTAAAAATTTTAAGCAAAGAAAGGTCACTTTGTGGAAAGAACAGAGACACTCAGAGATTCTACACCTTTTTATTAAAATTGTGAAAATTTCAGTACAAAGTATTATAGTTATTCAATATAAAATGGAGTTTTCTAAAATCCGTATTATGTGACTTGCAATTTGTTTTGATGATGATGCTACTAGAGGCCTTTCAGCTCTTCAGGTGATTTTTTTTGAGGCTTCTCTCCTTTATCTTGCTTCCTCTCTTTTCCCTTCCTGAAGTTGGTTCATCACCAAACTATAACAAAATTAATATATAACGAAGTGCAAATATTATATTTTAATAGTTATTCTTGAAAGCAAGTGTTTCTGTTGAAGGATTAGTATTAGTAAAGAGTGGGAATATAATATAATCTTTTCAGTGAGATAGATACATTATATAGAAATGCTCATAGTTTTTATTGCAAAGATAATAATTGTGCTTTATTTACCAAAGTTGTTGAAAGAAAGCAAAGGAGATTTACTAATGTTATTGCTGATATTTTCTGTTCTATTTTATGGATTTATATATGAAGTATTTTCCCTGAAGACATTAAAATTTACTGCCACATATCTGGAAAAATAGAGCTTATCAGTTAATCTTTTCTGCTTTATTTTACATTTTAATGCTGCCTTTATTTTTATTGAGTAAAACACTCATTGGTTTGGATGTGATTTTACCTCTGAAGGAGTTCACTGGGTTGTCCAGTCATATATGAACATATCAGGACCTCTCATTTTTTTCTGGCATAATCTTCTATCAGCTGTTTGGTATAATCAAAATAAAGTCTTTACCATTCAGTATTATTATGTGATTAGCTTCACCTGCTTTTGGAAACAGAAATAGATACTAGCTTATTCTGAATGTGCGTGGAGCAGCTTACACCCGTTGTTTTCTGGCCATCCTTTCTTGCGTAGAACTCTCACTTAGGCTGTTAAATTTACTTGAAAATATTGATGTCATCTTGCTTTAACCACAAATATCTAGAGGAAGAGGATATTCAAAAAAGATGCCTCTATTTAACATTCTTGATCATAAAAATGGAAGACATATTCACTGCATATGATCAATAGTAGGAGGGTGAGTCAAAAATTATCCACACTCTGGCTGTAGACATTGTATAGCCGGTGTGCAGATAGTTTATGACTCACCCTCGGTACAGTAATAAAGTATATCATTCAGATAATTACCATTTATTATATACTACCTATTTTCTCAGGACAGTGCTAAGAGCAGAAAGTAGAAAAGTATAAGAATAGTCTGGTTTATGTTTGTGTGCTTAAATGAGGAGACAGAAGATGGAGAAGGAAATGTTCGTGCTCAGGGCACCTTGTGTTCTGTGTGAGATGGTTGTCATGCCATAGCTAGTGTTCAGGAAATCCAACGTGGTACAGTGAAGGAAAGCCCCATGCACTCATGATATACATGTGCCTCCTTCTCTCCAAAATGGAAGCAAAATTATTTGAGTTAACATTTTCCTCCATAATATGATTCTTTGTAGTGTCTTCAACAAAATTAAGAGCCTTTTTACAAAACAGTATATTGGATTAAAAAGAAAAAGCTAAAATCACTATGCTGATGAACTTTTGAGAAAAATTTGTGTTTTTAAACTACCTGAATGAGATCTAAAAATATCAGTTTTTCTTATTGACTAATATTTTTTTCTAGGAAAAAATTTTTTTTTGCCTTCAGGGCTCTGCAAAGTCTGCTGGGCAGAGTGAAGTAGAAGCTGCAGCTTCAGGGTGTGGAGGAATGTCTGCTAAAGAGAAAGGCCTTGGTAGATGTTTGTTGCATGAATGCAGGTAGTCCACAAGAACATAGTGTGCTAAATGATCTTATTATTTTTGGTGTACCAGTTGCCTGTGTTCAGACGCATAAGAGTCAGCCTAAAAGTTTCAGTCAAAGCAGTTTTTCCCAGACTGACACATGGTACCTGGAAGGTTCGCTGCAGAGTTGCTACTTATATTTTAGCTCTTCCAGTCATATGATTTTCATATTATTGCATGTTAAACTCAAATTAGCTGAGGGCACACAGAAAGGGTACACGTCTGTCTCTATAACAGTCTTTCAAACCACCTAGTTTATGATTCTTGGGAAAAACGGTGATTATAATGGGCCTGCTTTAGAAAGGCTAGACAAGACCTTTCAGTGATGTTGGAAGAAGTTTAAGAATGTCTTAGCAACTGGTGTCATGATGTCACATTGGGAAGCTGTTCTTTAATAGAGCATGCCTGCTTCTGTTTCTGGTAGCTCTGTGTAGGTAAGACTGCTCTGCAAAACGTAACTCTCCAAGTCTATTTGGATGAATTGTCAATTAAATATTCACTTTCTTTTGTTTCTCAACTTTTTCAAAACTGGAACATTCTCTTCAATGAACAATAGCAAATATGGTTAGTGATCACTAATGTGATGTAAATAAAATTAGGAACATTTCTTGAGTTATGGGGCGTTGTTTAGTGCTTATTTCAAAACAATAGTTAACCTGTTTTTTCTGTTTTCTTCTGCATTTTCTAAACAGATAAGGTACTATTTTCTCACTAACACTTGCTTCAGGAGAAACTACGCACTAGAAAAGTAGCATTCTGAGAAATTTCAATGAAAAGTGACGTTCAGCACCTGAGCTATATCCTAAGTGTTTTGTCAGTGATGGAAGCCTCAGGGACAAGCCATTAGGGATGAGAACAGAACTGTACTGCGGACCATGAATGATCCTCTTGCAATTCACTCAGACTCTGATATTACCTTGCATCACTATAACCGTGCTCCAGGATGCCTGCCAAGATGTCCAAGCTTCCCTCTCCAACCCCCAGCGCTAATTGATGATCTGATATGGGATGCCTCGACTCAGGCGTATCGCATGTACACAGTGAGGTCCAGAAGCAGCTGGCATACTCATTGCCGATTTCTTTGTTGGGTAGCTTCCTAAAGCAGCATGGGGCACGCAGACACACTTGGCACGTCACCGAAAAGCAGAGAGGTCTGTTAATTAACCCCCGTGTGAGGGTAAATGGGATGTTAACTAGGGTCACGAATGTGTTGGATTTCAGGTTAAGGGCTGTAATTTATGGGTTGTATTGATAAAATTCCGGCTTTTTTGTTTGCAATCATAAATTTTATTTCTAAATTCTCTGCAGAAATTGGGTACCTAAAGCAGATTTTTGTAGACCACTAAGGAATTTCAACGAAAAGAACCCCACTTGGTTGAGTTTGAGGCCAACTTCAGCTGATTGGATGGGCCCTTGGGGGTCGCTGATGTATTACACCAGACAGTAGACATGAGGGAGTTGTCAGACTGCCACCAGGGCTTTCCTTTTCCCACTTATCCCCTCCCTGGTTCTTGCCAAATCTGCTTTGCATTTGAAGTTGATTGAAATGGGTCTCACTGTTAACCTGTCAACGGAAACCCCTGTGATTTAGAAGGCTTTTTGTTCATTTCATTGGTGCAAGAAATTGAAGTGAGAAATCTGGATCCTTTTAGTGCATTGGAGATGACCAAACAGAACGGCATCTGGACTTACCCCCAATTAATGGAAAAGTGTTGTCAGGTGCAGGGATGAAATTTTTTTTTTAGAAAGGTAGTCCTTCGATGCCAAGAGTTTGTTGTGGGGAATGACCTCTCTGGAGCTGTTCAGAAAGTCCCTGGAAAACATTATAAAGAATTATACCATCTTGGATTTAGGTGCATTTATTCTTCCTAAGAGCATAAAATGCTTTCATATATAGGTTATCTCATTTATCTTCATAATATCAACATGAAATAGTTTGTGGCAGGTATAATTATCCAGCCTTATGGAGAGAGAAATAGGGTGGCCAGGGAAACCAGAGAGTCACAGAATGTTGTATGTTTTGCAGTGTTTTTCTTTCCAAATAGATGAAAATACTCTGAAATACTCTTTATTACATGAGGAAGCTATTTATTATGGGTGAGTTGTGTACAATAGAAGGACGTTAACCATTTTGCACTGTATGATAACTTCAGGGAAAAGCCATAAGTTGCCATCTATTAAATCACTGTATATATTAAGTCTATTTTTGGTGAATTGAAAGGACTGTGAACAAAAAGGAATTTGTCTGGAAAATGGGTTAAAATAATCTTGTTCTTGGTCCTCGGAAACTGGAAATTTAACTTGCCCAGCAGTAATGAAGCAGAACCAGATGTTATTTTCCAGGGTAGAAAGCAGCCTGACACGAACACCTTGGCCATGGAGTCTGGGGGTTGAGCCAGATTTAAAGCATTGTTACTGTATTACATCAGAGATGCTATGAGGAAAAATGATGTAAAATTATGGAAAGTGAATTGGATTCTTTAGAAAAAAAAGGGTGCTTAGTAAATTAAGTATGTTGTCAAGAGCCCCTGAAGTATATTTGAGGAAAGTGTTAGGTGGAACTTTATTAGATAGGATACAAGATTTTCTAAGGCAACAGAGAATCTAAAAATATAGTGACAATCAAGATAGAAGTTTTTATTCTCTTTTGTAAGTCTAGGTAAATGGTCATGGTGGTCTGGCAGCTCGACAGTATCAGGAACCCAGAATCCTTCTGTCTTTTATATTCAGTGGGGAGCCTTTCATTTTATGGTCTAAGATGACTCTTATTTTCCTTACCATGTCAGTATTTCAGTAGTGGGGAGGGGGAAGGGGCAGTGTACAAACCAGAGTCCTACCTGTCAGTGTTTATCCACTATCCATTGTACACTTTTGAGTGTACAAACCAGAAGTCCTACGTATCAGAGTCTATCCACAATCCATTGGTCAAGACTTAGTCCTATGGACACATCTAGCTTGAGGAGAGCCTGGGACATGCAGTCTTTAGCTAGGCAGCCTTATGCTCAGCAAAAATGTGAGGGGCTGATACGAAATCAAGAAGGGGAGGATGCATGTTGAGGAAAACCCAGCAGTATCCAGCACGGAAACATATTGTGGCAAATTTTTAATCTGTTTTAAGATATATCAACTCTATGATTATTTTAGAGTTAAATGTCATCCACTGTGCTTTCTAGACAATATTGCTGGTGAATACGTGTTCTCTGATAGATGGTCCTTAACTCAATTGAGACTCATGATGTAGCTAAATCATTAGGATAATGAATTATGTATTTCTTATATTAAAAGGGCAAAGGTAAAGTTGTTAATTTTTTGCCATGCTCCTTAGTACTTTGCATTGGAGTAATCATCGTCTGGTTAAGAAATTCCTTAAGACTCCCTTCCAGCCCCAGCACACACACTAAGATGGTAAAATTTGGAGGAAGTACTAACAATTTTCTTATCTACCCACTCTGTGTTACAAAATCAAATTTTTCAGTTGTGGTAGAATCAGAAATACCATTCAGCTGCAAGAGAAGGTAATGAGCAAAACCCCATTGGGCCAGAGTAGTACTAGGATTAGTTTTTAGGGTGTAGGTTTGTATTTTCCTTCTTTGGTCTCTTACAAGTATTGTAACACCTTTTAAAAATGTTTCTTTCAATATATGTTAGAAAAGGTTTTCTTTCACTGGATAGAACTTATGAAAATATCAAGTCCATTTCTGTTTGATGTTGTCAAAGAAGTAGCCACGTTGTGTCTGTAAGCAGCCTGTCTTTCTGTAAAACAACAGTTCTCTTTGGTTTCAGTCTCTTTAAATTTTGTAATTGGTTGTATAACCGTAATGCAATATTTATATTATTTTGTAAATACTCTGTTGTTTATGATAGTTGTTTTTGTTTTAATTGCTTTTACTGTGTTTTGCTTTTCTGGTCCTAATAAAAGTGTGTTAGGCCAGCTTTCCAAATCATTCCTGAGGTGTGAGGGAAAAGAGCTTTCTGGTTGTGATATTTCTCTCATTCCTTATAGAATCTTTCAGAATTATTATGTCAAATCATAATGCAAATATTAACCTTTGTTAAATTCCATCTGGGAATGACCCAACCACTTTGGGATTTGCTTTGGGATCCTTTGGGATCGAATGTTTTTCTTTAAAATTTTAAATTACACTAATATAGGCATACAATTTAAGAAATTTTAATGCTTATGATAAAATAATTTTTTTTTGCCCCACCCTCTTTCTACCCTTAATTTCTATTCCCCAAAAGCAACTACTTGTTGCTGTTGTTTCTGTTATTTACCTCCCTATTTCTAAATAAAATGCTTGCAGGACTATTTTTTAAAGTCTTTTTAAAGTAAAAAACACACATTTCCTATTGATATCTAGCTCTTTAAGATGAAGATTTTATTCTGTTATTTCTGCAACCGCATATGCCCGCAATATGCGTGGATCTTCCCCTCACCCTTTCAACAGAGTTGTTTTATTATTTGTGGTTCAATCATTATTCAGTGGTTCTTATATTATGATTATATAGAAACTGGTCACAACTGAGTCATGGAGTGTGCTATGATTACATTTTCTTTTGGAATTAAACATTGCTTTGTTTTTGTTTACTTTCTTATTTTTCTATGTTCATCTCACTATTCACTTCACCTTGAAACACTGCCAAAACTATCAAATTCATCTCACTGGGGTAAAAACAAAAACAACTCAGACAACCTATAGGGTTCTTTTTGTTTGTTTTCTTGATGACATTCTTCTTAGAACTCCCAGTCTTCCTCCCTTCTGGACTGGTGTTCTCTAGGCCTGAGAAGCTGTTGTTCAGCTTCATCCTATGAATTTCTTTTACTTCCTCTTCCTCCTCCCTTGATCCCATATCCTCGTCTTTGGGTGAGTCTCTGGGTTGGATGGACTATATCAGCCATTAATTCCTGAGAAAGGGTATATGGGAAGTAAATTTCTGAGGCCTTTTATGTCTGAAGATGTCTTCATTTGATATTTAGTTAGTAAAGAATTCTAAGTTGTAAATCATTTTGGCTCAAAAATATGAAGGCATGACTCCGTTTGTCTTCCAGTTACTGTTATTATATTAGAGAATTCTAGTGCCTTCCTGATTTGCTGGCCTTCATATGTGTGCTGTTTTTCTATCTATATTTTATGAAGCTTTTGTTTATCTACAATTTTAGTATGATACGCTTCTGTATGAGTATTTTCAGTCATTCTTGGGAGCACTTTCCAATTTATAATTTCCTTTAGTTCTGGGATTTTAGGTGGAGGGAGTATTATTTCTTTGATTATTTCTAGTCCTCTATTGCCACTATTTATTCTCATTCTTTCTCTTCTCTCGTCCCCCTCTATCTCTGTCTCTCTCTCTCTCTCTCTTCATATATGTGTGTGTGTATAATTTATAATCTATTAAAATGCAGATATATATGACATGTGTAGATATATACCTATATATCTATATTTGTCTATCTGTCTGCACACATATATATAAAAATATAGGTATGGATGGATGGATGGATGGAAGAATGGATAGATAGATAGATAGATAGATAGATAGATAGATAGATAGACAGATAGATAGATTGATTTTGCAAATGTTTTCTCCCAGTCTGTGACTTGTCTTTTTATTCTCTTAACATTGTCTTTTGAAGGTGAAAACCTTTAAATTTTAATGAAGTCCAATTTATCAATTTTTTTTTCTTTCATGGATTGTGCTTTTGGTGTTGTATCTGAAAAGTCATTGGCAAATCTGAAGTCACATAGATTTTCTCTGATGTTATCTTCTAGGTGTTTTATAGTTTTGCTTCTTACATTTAGGTCTGCAACCCATTTTGAATTAATTTTTGTGAAAGTTACAAGGTCTGCGTTTAGATTCTTTTTTTGCATGTGGATGTCTGGTTGTACCAGCACCATTTGTTGAAAAAATATCTTAGCTCCATTGTATTGCCTTTGCTTCTCTGTCAAAGATCAGTTGACTATATTTGTGTGGGTCTATTTCTAGGATCTCCATTCTGTTTCGTTTATCTATTTGTATATTTTTTCACCAATACCACACTGTCTTGATTACTGTAGCTTTGTAGGAAGTCTTGAAGTTAGTCAGTCCTCCAAGTTTGTTTTTCAGCATTGTGTTGGCTATTCTGAGTCATTTGTCTTTCCATTTAAACTTTAAAACCAGTTTGTCAGTATCCACAAAGGAACTTGCTGGGATCTTGATTGGATTTGTGTTGAATCTATAGATCAAGTTAGGAAGAACTGACATCCTAACAATATTGAGGCTTCCTATCCATAATTGTGGAATATCTCTTCATTAATTTTGTTCTCTGATTTCTTTCATTAGAGTTTTGTAGTTTTCCTCACATGAATCTTGTACAAATTTTGTTATATTTATACCTATTTTATTTTTTGTTTTAGTAAATGTAAATAGTGTTTGTTTTAAATTTCAAATTCCAGTTGCTTGCTGGTGCATAGGAAAGCAATTGTGTTTTTTTATTAACCTTGTATCCTGCAACCTGGCTGTAATTGTTTATTAGTCCAGGAGGTGGTTTTTTTGTTTGTTTGTTTGTTTTTCCAATTCTTTGGGATTTTTCTACATAAAAAACTTGCCACCTGTGGAAAAAATAGTTTTATTTATTTCTTCTCAATCTATATACTTTTAATACCCTTTTCTTGTCTTGTTGCATTACTAGAACTTTCAGTATGTTGTTGAATGGGAGTGGTAAAAGGGGACATCCTTGTGTTGTCCTGTTATTAGAGAGAAAGCTTCTAGTTTCTCATCATTAAGTATGATGTTAGTTTGTTCTTAGTAGATATTCTTTGTCAAGTTGAGGAAGTTCTCCTCTCTTCCTAGTTTCCTGGGAACTTTTATGATGAATAGGTGTTGGATTTTGCCAAATGCTTTTTCTGTATCTATTGATGTGATCATAGGACTTTTCTTCCTTAGCTTGTTGATGTAGTGGATTACATTAATTGATTTTTGAATATTGAACCATTCTGGCATAGCTGGAATAAGTCCTACTTTGTTGTGGCATATAGTTATTTTTTATACATAATAGGATTCATTTTCTCTATAATGTTTACTCTGTTCTTTATGATAAATTACTGAAACAAATAATACCAACAGAAAATGTAGCCTTTTTAAAATAGGAGCCTTGTGTTAAATTGTACTAAATACAGATAGGATATAGAAACTGATTGTGGTTGGTAAGGAAGAGGAAATGATTGAAGATTAAACTGTTGAGATTTGCCAAGAATATTAATGGAGAAAGAAGGATAAGAGGGGGAATATATTAAAAAATATAATACTTTGAAAGATATTAAAGAATATTTATTTTTGTGGTTCTAGTGGTATGGCCAGAACGAGGTCTATATCTAAGTAACTGAATAAGCAGAAAACAAGTTGAAGATAGAGAATTTTGGGAATTATCTATATATTAGTGACAGTTGAAGCTGTATAAGTGGATGATACTGTTAACGGGGAGATGGAAAAGAGATGATAGATTTGAAATGGACTAGGGAATACTTATACACATGTAAATAGAAGAGTGAAAAGAACCAACAGAAGAGACTAAGATGCATATCAGGGGAGATGATATATCACAGAAGTAAAAGAAGGAATTCCAAGGACCAAAGGTTGTAATTAACATTGAATATGAAAGAAAACTTGAAAAGATGGGGATCAAGGAAAGAGCCATGTATTTGATAATTATAAATTCATTCATAGAATTTTTTCCTTTAAAGTATAAGGAAGTTAGAATGCTGTCGACAGTGAAAAGAAGAGAGAATAGACATTAGTTCAAAGGGATCCAGGATTGAAGGAGATATCTCTTCAGCAGTAAGGTTTTAGCATGTCTGATTGCTGTGTCAAAGGAGCCACTGGGGAGAGAGAGTGAAGATCCAAGATGGAAAGGGAATATTAGATAGAATAAGGTTACCATTTAATATATTGCCACCTCAAAATAAGCCAACATTTATGTGATGGTTAGTGAATGATTTAGATGTCTTTTAGAAAGCTTTATACTTTAATATATAAATATATAAATATATAAAATATTAGTATATCAGTTAGTTTAGGTGAGGTTGTTCTTCAATAATCTGCAACCCCAAGATCCAGCAGCTTAAAACAACTAAGGTGTATTTCTTGCTGACACTCCAAGTATATCATGTAACAGATCAGCTGGGGATTTTGCTGCAGTACATTTACTCTAGGATCCAGGCTAACAGAGCAGCTCTCTTCCTGACCATTGCTAGTCGCTCTGGCACAGGAAAAAAAAGACATGATAAATTCAACACTGGCTTTTTAAGCTTCCAACTTTTGGTCCCTTTCACTCACGGTTCATTGGCCAAATCAAGTCACATGGCCATGCTGTCTTCCCAGGGGTGGGGAAGTACAATCTTAATATATGCCAGGAAGGAGAGCTGACCAGAGTGTGTGTAAACAGCCCTAATGACTACCATAAGGGGTATACTTATCTGCAGTACTGTATGAGTTACCGTTGTCAAAAGTCTAACATTTATGATCATTTCTATAAAAAGTTGGGCAGTAGACTTTTCTTCAGGGAAATAATCCTATATTACAACTTTGATCCTAATGGGAAAATACAATTGAATTATAGCTCATTTACAGTTACAATGTCATTTTCAGAAATGACATCCCAACTATGTCCCAGAAGTACCCAATATGGTGATAGAAACATAAAAGGAATACACTGGATTTTACCAATTATCACTTTAAAATTTGAAATAATGAACTTTGTTAAATAAAATTAACAAATGTTTATTAGAACTTGTTGACTAAAGAAGCTTTTCATTCTTTAAAAATTCTAGATAGTTCTTTCAAATAATGTCAAGTCCTATAGGAAGAAAATAGAAGATGAAACAAAGGTGTGACCAAATTCTCAGTCTAATAGTTCAGCTCCCTCTCACTGTATAGTCCCAGTTTAAGACGTTTCCTGCTATCTCAACAGGAAACATTTTCTTTGTACGAGTGATCATGTGCATTTGGTTTAGCATAGATTCAGTTCCCAATTGCAACTTATAAATGCTGTGCAGGGAAGTGTTTAGTGTTCAAACAAGAATTATACTTTATTACCTAGTTTCAAGTACCTGCATAATCTCATGAATCTGACAGATTCTTCACAAAGGTACTTATTAGAAGTCTTCAGGGAAGCATCCTAGACACTTGTAGCATTAATAAGAATGCACATTGTAAACTATTTTAAGTATGAGCATGGCAGGTGTAGTAATTTTATGGGTTTTGAAACATTTTTCTCATCACAGTTGAAACAGATTTATCTGCAACACTTTGCTGTGTCTGTTAAAAAGTGAAGCTCCAGCGCCAGCGTAGAATGCAATCTCGGTGTTTTTACTGTTGGGTGACATCCACTTCCTTGATGTCCTGTACGGTCTTGCAGGAGTCTCTCTGCAGGACTTGATTGTTCAGTGAGTTTTACCTAGCTATCAGTGAATTTAAGAGAGTAAAAGGACGCTCTCTCTACATTACTAGTAAAGTTCCTTTGGAACATTTAAAAAGTGAAATCAGATGTCAAGAAGCCTGCCAGGGAGATAAAATGCAATGTGTTTTAAACATTGCTTTTCTCCTGATTAAGTGCATAGTGTTAATAGCTAATATCAGTTGTGTGTGTGTGTGTGTGTGTGTGTGTGTGTGTGTAGGTAGAATCTGAAGTGGTAAAAAAAAAAGTAGACTTTACTGCTCAGGGATCTGAAAAGAGTTGAGTTATTTCCACAAAGGGCCTGTTGGTCAGTGTTGTACTGGGTTAAAGAGTCTACAAAAGAAGTAAGCATTGGCTAGAGCCCCACACATTTTTGAGACAACTGGAGTAAGAAAAATGGAAAAAATTCAAAGTAAAAGCAAACAGTGTAAAAGCAAAAGTAAAAATTAATTTTGAGATTATACAAGTTAAGAAAAATTTTAAAATCTTGTTATCAAGGATCAGAGCTTGTTTAAAATAAATTTTTATTAATGAGAAAAGTGTATTGCATGGCTGTAACATTGGGAACATGTTAAAGTTTCATGTGCATTATGAATAATTTTAGTTAATACTAGAGTGGCCTTCCACTGATACATGTTAATTATTAAATTTAATGAAATATAAAATATTTTGACAGGATGAGTAACTTACTCATCTGTTGATCAGTCACCTTGAATCTGTAATAGTATTCAGCATATTGTCAGGTATTAAGTCTTAGAACCTATCAGTTGATTTCAAACATTCTGAATTAAGATGCTGGCCTGGAATTTTAAATGGAATCAAGGTTTAGAAACATCCTGGAAAATATTAGTTTTATGAAAATAGGATGTAGGCTTTTGAATTTAGGTGTTTCCTGTGAGTACTTACAAATTTTAATGTGAAATTTAAAAATATTGTCATGTGACTTTAAATATTTAATATTTGATCATACAGTTTGACTAAGTATATATGTTTGTATGATTTACATATATCTGGTTAACAGATTTTAAATGGACCATGGGAAATAAGAAATAGCAATACTATTCATCTAAAAACATAAAAGTCTTTGCATTTTAACATTGCATGATAATTAGATTAAAGACTAGCCCCTCTAAATTAACTCTGATACCTATAGGTATTTGCACACTGATAAAATGTCTCAGCGACTGATTTTCTGTGCTGCTCAGGAGCACCATAGTTTTCTTGTTTCTTGTTTTTTTTTTTTTTAAGCTCTTTATTGGAATATGATTGCTTTACACTCTTGTACCAGCTTTTGAGGTACACCAAAGTTAATCAGCTGTATTTATACATATATCCCCATATCCCCTCCCTCCTGCGACTCCCTCCCACCCTCCCTGTGCTGGCCCTCTAAGGCATCTCCCATCATTGAGTTGATCTCCCTTTGTTATACAGAAACTTCCCACTGGCTATCTATTTTACAGTTGGTAGTATATATATATCTATGCTACTCTCTCACTTCGTCCCAGGTTCCCCTTTGCCCCCCGCCCCCCCCAACACCGTGTCCTCCAGTCCATTCTCTGCAGTTTTCTTGTTAAATTCACTACAGAGGTAGTAGTTTTGATGTATAAGACTTATAAGATGAAGTACATTTGTCTGTTCATAGTTCCTCATGCACAGAAGGATATTTTGAAATATCTTCACTTTACCCATGAGCCACACTAAATTTTTAAGACTCCACATTTCTGAGGACAAATTAAAAAACAAAACAAAACACCTTCTTCTGAAAGATTTGAAGTGGAGAGTGCTGTCATGCTCATTGTATAGAATCCTGGTAGAGATGCAAGTGAGGATACATGATTTGTTCTGTGATTACAACTGTATTAGGGTAAACACATTGAACAAATACAAAATGTTTGTACAATAATATGCATGTATACGTATACACATACTTAACACACGTATATATACATATATTATAGTACATATAATACTTTATATATTTACACATTCCTAACTATGAGAGAAATGTCTCTCTCTCTCTTTTTTTATTTCTTTGTTTAGATAGCTAAGTTTAAATAGGCATCCAGACTGTGTACATATCATTAAATGTTACTTTGGACTTAAAGAGCAGAGAAGGCAGTCTGACTGAGTTTCCTTTCAGCACCGCAATAGTGATTTGCCAGAGGTCTCATCTCTCTGTAATGAAGGTACATTATCTTCTCTCGAGCAGATCCCAGCAATCTGTTTACAATACACAGAGAACATCTTTGTATTAGACATGGAGCATGAGTCCAAACCCATTACCCTAGGAAAGATACCATATTTACTCCTGAGTAGATTACTTGCTTTGTTGCTGTTGCTATTTCAGAGGCAGGACAGAGGGCAACACAGGGCTCTCTGTAAATATGAAATTAAAAAAATAGCTGGCAGTCTCTACACTGGGAGCCAAGTACACTATACCACATTCACTTCCTTTTTAGAATACCAGAAAATGAAAAACATATGGGGTGACTTGTTGAGTTGATTTTTGTTCTGTACTCTATTCTCGTTATGGATTCGTTTTCAGAATCAAACATTCTGAGTGCTTCTTGGTGGATGCGTGTGGGTTTGAAAACATCACAGCATGTGGGACCTAGTGAAACACGAATTTCATTTGTTTTCCTTGGCTTCTGTATGTCATGATCTGTTCAATATGACAGTCTAGGAAACAGTAAATTTTAGCCAGGTCTTAGGGCTGAGTCGTGAACTTCACTTTGGT
The DNA here is from genome assembly GCF_030028045.1 of Hippopotamus amphibius kiboko. NCBI lineage: Eukaryota > Metazoa > Chordata > Mammalia > Artiodactyla > Hippopotamidae > Hippopotamus > Hippopotamus amphibius. Next base: position 85,332,896 of record NC_080198.1, read on the forward strand.
TAGGTTAGGAAGTCTGGTAATGAGAAGTGGACTGATATTCTACTTGGATCTTCCATTTATGCAATTCATATTCTTGGATTTTAGTTTCTCACTGTTGGGACTGGAACACCTAATTATATGTCCAGGCACATCCTACTAGATGTTTTTACTTTGTGTATAGTACCTATTCTATCCTATCAGATGAACAGAGTGTTAGGATCTATCAAGATAAGTATATATAAAGTTGTATCAGTCAGTTTTTATTTCAATACTGCTGCATAGCAAGTAGCCACACTATCTCAATGACATAAAACAAAAAACATTTATTAAGCTTGTATGTCTGTGGAGGCCAGCAGATCTGGACTGGGCTTATCTAGGGCAACTGGCTGGGGCTACCATGCTTCACAGGTCCCTCTTTCTCCTCCAGAGACAGTGGGTTACACCTGACATGTTATTCTTATAGCAATGGTAGACGTATAAGAGGACAAGTTCATCATGCATGTGCACATCAGTGTTTTAAGGGGGGGGGTCACATTATACCCACTAGTGTTCTATTGGTCAAAGCATATCATATGGACAAATCCAAAGTAAAGGAGCAGAGAAATATTTTTTTTGTCTACTGGAGGAATTAAAAAGTACATGGATATAGGGAGTGGTAAAGAATTGAGGCCATTAGCAAAGCCTACCGCAAGGGTTATTGCTTATTCTCATACTCTTAATGAGAACAGAGTATACAGATAGAATGGATTGAAGGAATCAAAGGAAGCAGTTTACAAAGTAATTCATCCCAATCTATTGCTTGATTAAAGGTATATAATTGCCTGATTATATACCTTTCTCCTTCTCTTACTGCCTCTATATGCTCCACAGAGTAATGATGACATCTTCTTTATTCATCCCTATGCCCAGGGTCTAGAATTGTTCCTGGCATGAAAGCTCAGTATACATTATTACAATGAATTAGTGAATTTTATCTAAAGTTAGGCTTCTCCCCAAATCAACTGGGATGATAGATTAATTGATCTTGTAATTGAAATATAATTGACATGTAACATTATATTACTTTTAGGCTTACAACATAATTATATAGATAGATAACAAGTTTGGTTATCACCCATTACTACACATTGTTAGAATTTTTTTTCCTGTGATGAAAAGTCATAAGATCTACTCTCTTAGCAACTTTCAAATATACAATATGGTATTGTTAACTATACTCACCATGCTGTACATTACATCCCCAAGAATTATTTATAACTGGAAGTTTGTACTTTTTGACAAACTTCACCCATTTCCTCCATACTCTGCTTCTGGGAACTACCAATCTGTTCTCTGTATCTATGATTTTTTTTTTTTTAAGATTTCACGTATAAGTGAGATCATAGAGTATTTGTCTTTCTCTGTATGACTTAATTTCACTTAGCATAAGATGCTTTCAAGGTCCATCCAGGTGGTCTCAAATGGCAGAATTTCCTTCTCTTTATGGCTGAATAATACTCCATTGTATATGTATACCACATTTTCTTTATTCATTCATCAATTGATGGATACTTAGGTTGTTACTTAGGTTGTTTCCATATCTTAGCTATCGCAAATAATGCTGCAACGAATATGGAGGTGCAGATATCTTTTTGAGCTAGTGATTTGGTTTCAGTTTCACTCTGTTGGACCCGAATGTTAAGCTAATAAGGGGCTGTTTTACTTCAAGAGGGCTTGCAACACAGATGACACAAAGTTTTTCTTAAGGTGTGTCATCCTTTGCCTCTCTATAGTGGTGGCCACAAATTACTATTCCTTGGGCCTTTTTTTGTTCTGCATATAAATTTATTAACCACTTATATCCTTAACGCTGTGCAGGCTTCCTGGAATAAACAAATGCCTAGAACACAGTGCTTGGTATACAAAGATTTGCATGAACAACTAGTTTATTGGAGAGTCACAACTTTATAGGAGTACCACCATATACACGCAGTCTCCAGTCATTGCCTTTAATCTTCAGTTGAATTCTCTTTTTCCATTTCTTAATGATTTCTTAAAAGATATAATTTTCTGGTCATTTTCATTTATTGAAAATTCAGTCCAGGTCATAACTTTAGAGTTCTTTGTCTGTTCATTTTGCCTGCAAGATTGAGGTTCTCCTCCAAGTTGTCTTCAATTTTCTCTTCTCATTCCTCACAATCTTATTGAACAACCTTGTCTATTTCTATGTCCTCAACTTCCATTTCCATGAGGATGGCTCCAAAATTTAGCTGTTTCCTGAACTCTTCTGTTACATTGGCAATTACTTAATTTACACATTAACGTGGATGTCTTGTCAGAATTCACACTTTAAATTTTTCAAACTGAATTATCATTTTTCCTCTAAGCGGCTTCTTCCAGTTTCCTGAATTTCTACTATTTCTTGTATTTCCTGGCCACCTGAACTCATATCTTTTCAACTTTTACCCCTCTTCCTTTCCTCCTTCTGGTGTTTCCCACTGCTCTGAATTAGTCCTTCCTCAAATCTCTCATATCTGTCTCTTTCTGCCTATATTAGTTTGCTAAGACTGCCGTAATAAAGCACCTCAATTTCTTGCCTTAAGCAACAGAAACTTATTTTTTCAATTCTGAAGGCTAAAAGTCTGAGATCAAGAGCTCATTAGGATTGGTTTCTCCTGAGGCCTCTTTCCTTTGCTTGTAGATGGCCATCTTCTTCTTGTGTCTTCACATGGTCTTCCTTCTGTATGTGTCTGTTTCCAAATTTCCTCCTTTTGTAAGGATACCAGTCACACTGGATTAGGGCCCCACCCTAATGACCTCATTTTAACTGAATTCCTTCTTTTAAGACCCTGTCTCCAAATACAGTGACATTCTGAGGGATTGGGGGCTATGACATCAACGTGATTTTGGAAGGCCATGTTACTCAACTTGTAACACTGCCCATTCCCACTAATAACCTTTAGTCAACTCATTTCTTCTTGCCTAGGCTTTTGCAAAGTTTATTTTACTACACCCCTCCACCCCCAACATTTCCTTGCCTTCGTTCTTTTTCCCTCTTTACTGCACTTGATCTCTGGATTAATCTCTCTCTAAAGCAAAGATTTTTTTTTCATTGGTGACACTGTGATCACTCAGCCTGGTATATATGGTCATCCACCACATGGCCATGTCTGCCATGGGTGGCCATTGGGTGCCACTGTTCCTCAACATACCCTCTGTGCTGGTCAAGCTAAATTACTGCTGTGTCCCAAGCAGATTTTGCATTTTCCTTGGCTGTCCCTCTCTAGTTCTCATCCTACCTGCCCTTTAAGAATCAACTTTCATGGTTACTTAACTTATGTAGCCCTCCCTGTCACTCTTTTTGGAATTAATTTCTCTTTGAGAACTATTCCTGTAGCACTTAATTTTATTTTTCTTAAAAAGTTGCCACATTCTTCTTTGATTATAGTAATTTGTATGACTCTTCTCTTTGGTACCAGTGTATAAATTCCTTTAGCATAGAAACTGAATCTTGTGTTTCCCCCAGTGCTTTCATATAGTTGATAGAGCAGAAACTCACACTTACGGGATAGTCAGATGCTTAGTGTGATATCTTATTTAGAGATTTAGTAATTTGGGATGTAATGGGTTTTTAAAAATTTTTTTGAGTTAAAAAATTTTTATTGGAGTATAGTTTATTTACAATGTTGTGTTAATTGCAGGTGTACAGCAAAATGAATCAGTTATGCATATACATATACATATATCTACTCTTTTTTAGATTCTTTTCCCATATAGGCCATTACAGAGTATTGAGTAGAGTTCCCTGTGCTATACAGTAGGTCCTTATTAGTTATCAGTTTTATATAGAGAGTATGTATATGTCAATCCCAATCTTCCAATTTATCTCCCTCCCATACCCTGTTATTGACATGCAAAGTTTGTCTTTCTCTGTCTGACATACTTCTCTCAGTATGACAATCTTTAGGACCACATTTCTCCAAAGAAAACATACAAATGGCTAAAAAGTACATGAAAAGATGCTCAACATCACTAATTATTAGAGAAATGCAAATCAAAACTGCATTGGTATCACCTCATACCCATCAGAATGGCCATCATCAAAAAATCTACAAACAATAAATGCTGGAGAGGGTGTGGAGAAAAGGGAACCTTCCTACACTGTTGTGAAAATGTAAACTGGTACAGCCACTATGGAGAACAGTATGGAGGTTCCTTAAAAAACTGAAAATAGAGCTACCGTATGACTCAGCAATCCCACTCCTAGGCATATATCCATAGAAAACTATAATTTGAAAAGATACATGCACCCCCAATGTTCATTGCAGCACTAGCCAGGTCATGGAAATAATCTAAATGTCCATGAAGAGAGGGATAGAATATTTTAAAAGTCAGAGTATGTGTAAGTGCTTTTCATAGTTCTTATTGCTATCAACACTCAATAAATGATTTAAACTATAATACCCATTTTTTGGAAAATAAATATTGGATCTATTAACCCAAAATGTGTGGAGACTCTTAAGGCAGAATGCATTCCTTGTGAAGAACAGGAGAGCCCTCAAAGCTAAAGGTGGTTGGACCCAGGGAGTGGCTTTCAGGAATGTGGCTAAATGCAAGCAGCCTACTAAGCCTTCGATCTTTTTGAGCAGCTGCTGAGCTTTCTGTGTTTCGTGTGTCCCTTTCTTGTGGGTGACAAGTACCAAATCTCTAAGGCACGCAAGGGAATGAAAATGAGAGTTTGGGGTTCATGGCCTCAGCTGTTTGAATTTGTCACCCTGGTCAAATAGCACAAATTCTCTTCTCCCTTTTGCATTGTGCTTGATTTTCCGCAAGAATGTATTTCCCCCAACCTGATGGGCAAATGCATAATTTTCTTCATCACTGAATTTACTATGAAACCAATTGTCTTCCTAGTGTGTGGAACCAATGTAAACAAAACCAAGAAGCATGGTTTGTGGCTTATTTAAAACACTGCTTTTTGTATATTATCCCAGCAAACTGTCTACTTCAGAAGAGTGATCTAGTGTGTATAGCAACCTTGTGGGAAAATGCTGAAGCAATTTGCCATCTTCCCTTAAAATAACACTACTGGAGCCCAGAAGGGTGATATGCTTTATGCAACAGATATAAAATAATTTCAGAACTCATAAATTAAGGCCGTTCTCCAAGTCTTATTTTGGATTACCATTTTGCTTCCTTATGTGAAACAGCAGATGAAAGATGCCTCTCTGAAGCTCTAAATGTCAGGTTTGATGTGTGTGCCTGATTTTATTAGTTAGCGTTAAAATCTATGGGCTAATAAAAAGAAAAAGAGATATGGATTATGAAACAGTAACGAGATGGCAGGGCTTAGAATATTTAGACTCTCCTAAATAACGAATCAATTCCTATTATATTCATCTATTTCATATTTTCTTCAAGAACAAATTGAATCAGCTGATCAGATAATTTCAGACCTATAAAAACTCCATTACTTAAGAGCATCTCCAGTGTACCCCCTATATTATCGTGTTAATATCACACACGACTTTCTCTTAGACACTAACCAACCTACTGTGCTACTTAAGTTGAGTGACAACTTCAGTGTCTCACGTGCAGTGCCCAAGTTGCATTGTTTATGTTCCAGAGAGAATCAGGTGACCTCCACATTGGAACTGCCTAGATTATAAGGGTGTGGATATATATTTGTGCTGTGTGTATCTCCCCCCTTGCCTCCCTCCCTCCTTCCTTCCTCCCTCCCTCCCTCCCTTCTTTCCTTCCTTCCTTCCCTATATGAATACTTACTGAATACTTTCCTTATTCTTGTGATTAAAATATTTGTCAATATGCTTCTTGGCATTGGTCTCTTTCCATAGATTTTGTTGGAAACATGATGAGCTCATTCATTTGCATATCTGTGATTTCTTTCAGTCTAAGAAAGTTTTTCTTTGATTTGTCTTTTATTATTGTTTCCGTTCCAGTTGATTTGGTGAAATACCACAATAATTGACTGTCTCTCCATTCTTTTGTCTACAAACATGTCATCTTCTCTCTCATTTTTTTATTTGCTTGTATTCTTCTGCCTTAATAGAGAACATCTGAAGCTTTTCTTTCATATCACTGATTGTATTTTATGAAGCATAAATTTTGCTCTTTATTGCCTTTACACTCAATTTATTTTATCCCTGCCTTGTTAGTTTTTTTTTAAATATGAAATTGTAAAATACCATGTATGTTTAAAACACCACAAATAAAATGAAAGGCAAAGGACAAATATTTGGTGGAGGAAGGAATCCCACCAATATTAAAGTTTATAAACTTAATGCAGAAAACTCTTTTAACTGAAAAGAATATTAACCCCTGTTTTAAAAAACCTACCGTCCTTCCCTCCTTGTGTTTTTCTCCTGTGTGTCTCCTCTACTATCACACAGAACATTTTACTTCTGACACTTCTGGTCACCAAATGGTGGGGTTTTTCTTCACACCAAGTAATTCTCTGCAACACCAGCTGACTGTCCTGTAACTTAATTCTGATGCTATCTACCTGAGGCTAAGGGCTCAGTCCCCTGAGACTGTCTGCCTCTTCAGATACCAATCACAAGTCCAGGTTGTTGCCTGTGCTTCTGTGCTTCTGATCAACTGTAAGTCTGAGGTTCTCATGACCCCCTTCTTAGGTTTGATTAATTTGCTAGAGCTGCTCACAGATTCAGCACACACGTACTTATGTTTACGGGTTTATTAAAGGATAGGATAAAGGATACAGATGAACAGCCAGATGAAAAGATACATAGGGTGAAGTCTAGGAGGATCCTGAGCACAGCTCTGTCCTGGAGTCAGGGGGCATTACCCTTCTGGTATATGGATTTACCCATTGGGAATCTCTCTGAACCCCATGCAGTTGGAGATGGTTTTGGAGGCTTCCCCACGTAGGCATGATCAATTATCAACTCCATTTTCAGTCCTCCCTTCTCAAGAGCACAGGTGGCGAGGCTGAAAATTCCAGGCTCCAAATCATGTCTTGTTCTTCCCGGTGACCAGCTCCTATCCAGGAGCCCACCCAGAGTCATCTCTTTAGAACAAAAGACACTCCTATCAACCAGGAAATTGCAAGTATTTTAGGAGTCCTGTGTTAGGAACTGGGGTCAAAGACCAAATATGAGAACAAAAGTTACTTCTAATACCCTTATTGCTTAGGATATCACAAAGACTTGAGGGATCTGTGCCATGAACTGGGGGCAGAGACCAATATAGGTTTTTTCCTATATTTTCACACCACTCTAAAAGAAAAACTAGCGAAGGCAATTGCAAGCAATTGATGGAAGATGCTAATAGACAAATTCAAGACAAGTACTAAACCCTAATTAGTAAAAACTTTTAACCAACATAATACTTTTTAAATATAAAATTTTAAGATGAAAAAGTAGATACAATGGTGCGTAGATTTGGTAAGTGGATAATCACAAATCTTGCTGATAGGAGAGCAAACATCAATAAACCAATTTGTTGATGTGTCAAGAAACTTAAAAAGGAAAAAAATCCATTGATCCAGCAATCTTACTTGTGGAAATTTATCTTAAAGTAATAATCATAGATCTTATGAAAATTATAAGTACAGGGATGCTCATTATGCTTTAAAATTAGAAAATAAAAAAACAACTAAATATCCAGCAGTCAGAGAATCATGCATCATGCAACACATACATGGTGTAATATTATGCATCTTTTAAAAAACCTGTTTTAAAAGAGAACTTATTGATGTGGGAAAAACATTCATTTTAATGTTAACTGAAAAAAAGAATAAAAATTGTGTATGATATTCATTAAGTAGATAACCTCCTCTTTTTCTCCCGTTCTACACACACACAGACACACACACACACACTCAATCTTCATTTATTTATCATTATTACTATTTAGTTCATCCTTTGATTTTTTTAATCACACCCTATTTTCTTCTGGATTTCTCTTCTTTCATGGAGGGCATGCCATCTTGCATCCTATGGAGGATTTCCTACGGTAAATATGTTTAGATGTCTCTTTACTTTGTTTTGCAGTACCTTTCTGCTTAGGTTACACATTGGATTTTCCTTATGCAGTCTTGAGATGAGAGATCGGCCTGTGATTGATGATTGCCAGTGAGTTGCCTTTGGCCCATTTCTTGGACCACTTGGGTGTGATCCCATTCTCAAATCTACAGCTCCCTGGAAGTTTGATACATATATCTTCTTGTCCAATTTTTCATGTCTGATTGGCTTTTACCTAGTGTAGCCCAACTGGGCTGAAATGGTGCCTTCTCTTCTGTCTTCTCCTCACCCCCCATTTCTCTGACACTGTGAATAAATGCAATCATGAAAAACTACAATGTGGAGGGCTTTGTTTTTAGAGACAGTGACCACCACTTGTTTCCAATCTCGATGCCCAATTATTTCTAGCTCAGTCTCTATGGAAAGAGAGTTAGTGAGGGGCAAACAGAATAGGGCAGTATGCTAGCTGGCTTGAGAAGCAAGCAGGAGAAAGAGGAGCTGGTCAGTTTTGCTTGTGGTAGCCCTTGTGTTTGTGAACCAAAGAAGAGATGGTGGGGAGGAATATGGGGCCTGTAGGCACATATTAAAGTTGACACTGCAGTTATGACCTATTGATTGTGATTCCTGATTTGTCTCATTGGCTTTGTAAGTGGCAAAGTATTCCAGATTCTTGTCATAGGTTTCCCGTTACTCTCATTTTTTATTATGTGACTTTTCTCCTTTTGGGAGGCTGTCTTCATACTTAAGAAGTTAGAAACTTTATCATGAAGTTGGAAAAGATTGCTTCAGGGGCTCCTTAACAAAATATAATTTTAAGTAGGAAGAAGGAGAAAAGTTGCTTTTAATCCTTAAATTATTTTTCTTCAGTTGACACACTTTACTTGCTATAGTATGAAAGAGGAGACATCATACCTCTGTAGCTGGGGCAAGCAGTACAGCTTATTTTAGCAAAACGACCACATTTCTCCATTGCACTTGGCTTTGCCACATTATATGACTATAATCAAATGAAACTGCCAATCACAGAGGATAGAAAAAACATAATTATATGGAATTATACAGTGGCTTCATTTCAAACCTATGCCATGATGTAAATGTATGAATTCATAATGCTAGCTACTGTAGCTCTTATAATGTGCCAGGTACTGTTCTAAATATTTTGTATATATTGTCATTTAATTCTCCCACTAACTCTATGAGATAAGTATTCTTCTCAGAGTCTTACAGATGAGGAAACTGAGGCACAGAGAAGTCAAGTAATTTGCCCTAAATTTTATAGCTGGTAAGAGTCAGAGGTAGAATTCTGAACTTTTTATCATAAAATCCCAAATTCAGGTTTTTTAATTTCATTAGTAGTCTAAATACAAGTAAAGAAACCTGGAGAAGTCTTTAACTGAGAAGAAGAAAGGATGGAAAAGTTTGTTGAATATCTATAGTATATATCTAATCTATATCTAATCTATATCTAGAGAGAGTACACACACACACACACAGAAACACACACAGAAATACACAACTTTGTTAGTATTAAAAAGGGTAGTATTCCAGTACAATAATTTCCTTCTATAGTTTCTCTTTTAAAGTATTTTGAAAGTAATTTTTATAAATTTGCTTTCTTTGGTATATAGAAGTAACACCACTGATTTCCCAGGATCATACGCTTAAGTTTTTCCTGGTAACAATGATAAAATTGCATTGGCTCATTCTTCCTTTTCGCCTAACACTTTCCATCAGTAGTTTGAATTTGTGAGATGAATGAACAGTTCTGAGTCTAAGTTTTGGCCACAAAAGAGAGCAAATCATTCAGTGATGTTGAATTCATGACTTTGGATTTTTTCAGAAACATTCTCTAATCAAATCAGCTCCTAGGAGCAGATTATTTACATCTGGAAGGCAAGCATTATGTAAATGCTTTTTCTTCCCACATTTGTTTAGAGGGACTCAGAATTATCCCCAGGTGGAGAAGTCTACATTTTATTGTCTCCTGGGTGTAGTAACCACGAGTCACTTGTCAGACTATGGAATGAGCTACCCTTCTAGAGGGGACCACTTGAAAGGATTACCACAGAAGGGTTTGGTGAGTTTTTTTTTTTTTCTTTCTTTTTTTTGCATTCTCAAGAGTTCATGAATCTACTAGAACATTCTTGGGATGCTTTTAAAAATTGTTTTGGGTGTTTTTATAGGCATCATGCAATAATATAAAAGATGAGGTATGGCTTGCATTCACAAACAAAATTAACTTTAAAGCCAGAGGTCCTTTTTTCCCCCTGAATATTTCTACCATTTATATCAAGTATTTCTCCCAAGCTTTTTACTTTAAAAATCCAAAGACACAAGAAGTATTTGAGACAAGAGGAAATGGAATGAGTTTGTGAAAATGATCTAGAAATGAATAGAGATTAAAAAAAATTTTGTTTTCATACATGTAAGATAATGGAGTGTTAGAATTGAGATCTTTCAGTTTACTGAGAAGACTGAATCACAAAGAATTGACTTCTCTAAAGTGATACAGTCAGGAAGTGGGGAGGAGACTTCAATGTGGTTTTCTTTCATTTGACCAGATCATAGTCACTTGAAGGTTGAGAGAAAAACCAAAGTTCTGGTGAGAAAGATGCCTCATTGATGTCCTTTTCTCATGTATTTGGTAGATTATGGCAAATGGCAGAAAGACCCTGCATTAGTCTGCTTGGGCTGCCATAACATAGTCTATAAAATACTATAGACTGGGTGGCTTAGACAACAGAAATTAATTTTATCACCATTATGGAGGCTAGAAGTCTCAGATCAAGGTCTGCCAGGGTTGGTTTCTGGTGAGAGCTCTTTTCCTGGGTTGCAGATGGTCACCTTCTTGCTATGTCCTCACATGATGACAGAGAGAGAATGAGCTCTCTGGTGTCTCGTCTTATAAGGACACTAATACTATTAGATTAGGGCCCCACCCTTATGGCCTCATTTAACCTTAATTACTTCCTTAGAGGACCTGTCCCCAAATATTGCCACACTGGGAGTTAGGGCTTCATATGAACTCTGGGGGGACACAAATATTCAATCCATAACAGAACTGTAATATTTCCTAATTATAGTGAGAACACTATTTAACCTTATCTAAACCATAGGCAAGAGGGAAGAAACTTAGATCTGCTTTGAGACAGATCTGAATTTGAACATATGGCTCCTCTATTTAGTACCTATGTGACTGTGGATGAGATATTTAATCTTTCTGAGACTTAGTTTTCTCATTTGTAAAATGAGAATGATAATGCTTCAGGACTGCTGTATAATGCACTTAGCACAGTGTTGCTCATATGGTAACATGCTCAATATATGAAAATGGTGATTAATGTTAGCTCATAGATTTAGTATAGCTCAAGGTCTTGAGCTTGTCCAGTTTGCCTTGTCCAAGGAAAACTATCATAAGCAAACGTTTCCTAGTCTTTAGACTATCATATGATATGAATAATCTTAGGAGAAGTAAATTTGTTATTATGAAGTGTGTATTTAGGGGAAGAAGCAAAGTCACCTTTAAAAATGGCTTTAAAAATTATTTTCTTTGGCCTTAAGATTCTTGACTGTTTATAGCACTTTCTTTTTCTCTACGAATCTTTGAATTTCAAATCAGTTTATACCAGTGAAGATTTTCCATTGACTCACCTTCTTCTGGGGGCCCCAGAGGGCAGAATCAGGACCAAGAGATGGGATTTCGGGAGAGAAAGATTTAATCTCAACTAAAGAAAGAACTGTGGAACGGTTTGAGCTGTTTGAATGTAAAGAATGAGTTTTCTCATGAGATGGTGAGTTCCTCATCTCTGAACAAAGACCACTTGGCAGGAATATTGTAGGGTTTCAAGAAGAGGACAGGAAACTTCTATATGTGACCTCAGAGATCTCTTCCACCTTGAAATTCCGTGATTACATTCTGATTATAGAACATCACTTTCAGGAAATATCTCACTTTAGAAAAGGATGTACAAATGGAAATTACCTTAGTGTCTGGCTTATGACTTAGAAAATAGAACTCTTGATTGGCCTGTTCAGGCAGCCCTGGAACTTGAAGTTCTTTCAAACTGTATCTTAGTCTTAGGGCTACTGACCATGACTTTGGAGCTAAATATAGCCTAGAACGTACCATTGTGTATCCGCCACTATGAGCCAATGTAGCAGACTTGCTTCTTACCTTCGCGTCTAACACTTCATTAGGCTCTAGACATGATCCTTTTGTTAGATGCCAGCACAAGCATTTCATTACAGATTCGGGAAATGATGAAGAGATAAATGTTAAAAAGAATGTTTCCAAGGAAGATATTAATGGAGTGTTAATGCATCTCACTCTCTTCCCAGAGCAGAATTCTCTAGAGGGCTTTGGGTTTATGGGAGTGAAAGTTAATCCATGCCAATAGAATCCTTAGGTTCATTTAGCAACAAAGTAAATATGAATATTAATTAAAATACCAGGTTTAGCACTTCCTTGTAAGCAAAATTCCTTGAAAACTTCTATCTGGAACAAAGCCATATGCTTGCTCAGTCATGGAAACCTAGAGCCAAAAAACTAATATATGCTTTTCCTAGCTCTGAAGTGCAAGACAATAACAACATTGTACTCTCCAAGCTGAAGAATTTTAGACAACAGTGTTTTCATGAAGTGAGCTTCAAAGGAAACTTGTGAAAGAAACTTTAAAAGAGTTTCCGGAGCTCAATCATTTTTTAAAGCTGTTGTGTGTTTTAAAGGTATTAGTAATGTAGGCTTCATAAATACGTTCAGTTTAAAAATCAATTTAATCTTTGCCATTTTAGCTTGGACACTGTAAATCACAACGCTATTCTGAATGTTCTAGCTGTCTTATTAAAATCCAGCGAGGCATGTATACATACAGACACGTGTTGTGCCCTCCTTGACATTTTTTGCTTTTAGGTTCAGCATTTATTTCTAAAGACAAAGAATGCTTTAAAGTGCATAGCATTTTCTCACATTAGAGTTTCAAATGTTTTAGAGATTTCCTAGAGAATCTGAAATGCCTCATATAGTTGATCAATGTAAAGATGAAAAACTTGAGCTTGCTGTGTCCCTGACTCATCCTTAAAATGACCTTTTGTATTTGAAATCACTTGGGGTAGGAGAAAAAAAGAGAAAAAGCACAGAAAAGTGAGGCTTGTAAAATGAAATAAAAGCTTTTGCATTTCTCCAACAATTACCAAACAAATGCTTGTTCTTTGCTTCTGGGACTTGAGATGTGGTTAGTGAATGGAAACCTGTGAACTTGATTTCTGTTCACCATTTGCTATGGGTACAAACTTCATCATCAGCTTTTCTCCCTCACTCTTGCTTTACATTCTCTTCTCTTTTTCTCCTTTCTAGATTTGTGGCAGGTGGGTATGGGAGCAAAGGCCTTGATATTATACAATCAGGATGCTGGGGAATGGAGAACAATCTGATTGTTTTATTTTAGCATGTTTTAAAGCCTCCTGTAATATGATAATAGGCATGGGAGGGGTGAGGGGCTTTTCTCTCTGTTACTTAGGTTAATGGCCCTACAAGATTAATACATGATGGTTTTAATAGTTGCATGTAATAAAAGTAACTAGGCCAACGCTTGTTTTAAATATTCCTGACACCAGGTAAAAAGGTTGCAGTATAATGAATGGTGAAGTGGGGAGAAAAAGGATTTTGATAAAGCTAGGCTGGTTCTGCCTTTCTTTCTTTTTTTTTTTTTTTTTAATGCTGTGACCTCTCTTGTTCTCAGAAAAGCAGCTTGAAGCTTGAAGGACTAATAGGAAACCTTTTCTATATGATAGAACAAAAAGTTCTCAGGCTGCAAGTTTGTAATTTATCCTAACACCTGCTGTGGTAGGCCCCAGGGCTCTGAATCTGCCTCTAATTCCAATGGCCTTATGGTGTGTGTGACTTTAGTCCCTTGCCCATAAAGTGAGGGAACTTTAAATCTCTATAATCCAAGTTTTATTTGATAGGAAAGTTTTTTAATAAATTTTATGTAGGGCTATCTAAATGAATTTTGTTTTCAGCTATTATCTGGGCATTCTTAGTGCTTTAGTACTCTGTTAGATTGAGAAATGCCAACAGCACCTATGAACTAGAAAAATTGCCCAAACTTTTACCTTGTTTATCAAATGTTTTACTTTCAAAAAGTTATATTGATTTTTTAATGAAGACTATCTTATTCAAACACTGTTATATATAGCTGTTGGGATCAATATAATTATGCCATAGTTCACCCTTTTGGGTTTCTTTTACTTAATATTGACCAAAACCTACCCACTTGCCCATACCTCCTGCTCTGTACTTTATACAGTTTAAAATAATAACAAACCACCTTGAAGTAGTACAGTATATCCTGTTTGGACAATTAGCAATTGGCCTCTACTTTCAAAAGATAGCAATATCTTTAATATAGATAATAATATCATCTCTTTCCATAGGAATTAAATTTATGTTAATTAATTTCATCTATATTTCATTTGGGTAAGTGATGTTTTTATGAATTATTAAATTGATTTAATTTCAGGGTAAAATAAAATAGTCACCATTTGGAGTTTTATAGATGGAACTCTGGTCTGTGAAGCCCCTGAAACTGAATGTAAAATGATATGTGTATGTGAACTTTTTGGGGAGAACGTCCGTAATTTTTGTCAGATTCTCATGGAGGTTCTGTCCCTCACCCCCACTCTCAAACACACACAAAATTCAAGAATCAGAGGACTAATGTAAAGTAGAAAGGGTTGGCAAAAACTTGGTGGGCTGGTGGAAAAACTTAAGGATTTATTTCCAAGATTGCTGTGATTTCATGACCTGGAGCTCAGTGAGGAAGTGCTTCCTGGTGTATAGAACTTGCTTCCTTCAATGCAGACCTTCCGAAAACCTTCATAGAAACTGCATTGCATAGATGATATTAGTGTTAGGAGTTATTTACTTCTCCTTCCTTCTGAAAAAAAAAAAAAAAAACTCTAGAAATGTTACAAATGTGTATCAAAGTATTATCTTAGTAGCATATTTTACAAATACTAAAAAATTAAATAACCAATTTTTTACTTTTTCATTGAAAATTTAAGTAATTTGCAAAAACTGCTTTTATTTTCTAAAATTGCAGCCCTGTATGACATTATTTCAAAGGGATATTTAAACTTCAAAAATATAGATTTGAAGTTTGTTTTACAAATGTCTTAGTGGAAATCTATTTTAATATAAGAAGTTTTAAAAAGAATCTCTGGATTCTGAAAGCTCTATGTATAATCATCACCATCACCGTTTGTGCCAGGCACTGTTCTAAGTACTTTTCATGTGTGAATTCATTTAATTCTATTGTTATGTATACAACTAATAATTATGAATTGGCCAAAAAGTTCCTTCGGTTTTCAAGTAAAACTAAAAGACACATTTTTCATTTTCACCAAGAACTTTATTGAACAATGTATTCACCGTTTTGTTCCACTACCTTCTGCCATTTTTCAGGCAACTTCATAATTCCATCTTCCCAAAACTTTTTATCTTTTTAAACAAAGATCTGTTCCAGGTGTCTTTTACAGTCTTCCAGGAAACTGAATTTTTTTCCATTAAGATAATTTTGTAAAGACTGAAATAAATGGAAATCTGAAGCTGCAATGTGTGGTGAATATGGTGGATGAATCAGAGCTTCCCAGCCAAGCTGTAACAGTTTTTGCCTGGTCATCAAAGAAACATGAGGTCTTGCATTATCCTGATGGAAGATTATGCGTTTCTTGTTGACTAATTCTGGACGCTTTTTGTTGAGTGCCACTTTCAGTTGGTCTAATTGGGAGCAGTACTTGTTGGAATTAGTCCTTTGGTTTTCTGGAAGGAGCTCATAATAGAGGACTCCCTTCCAATCCTACCATATATACAACATCACCTTCTTTGGATGAAGGTGTGGTTGGTGGTGGTTCATTTTGCTTGCCCCACGATCTCTTCCGTTCCACATTTTTGTACAGTATCCACTCTTCATTGCCTGTCACATTTTGTTTTAAAAATGGAACATTTGCAGAAATATGGTCAAGAAGGTTTTTTCACTTAACTTATGTGGAACCCAAACATCAAAGTGATGAACATAACCAAGCTGGTGCAGATAATTTTCGACACTTGATTTGGATATTTTGAGTATGTCTTCCACGTAGTATAATGTTGATTGTTCTCAATTTGATCGCTATCAACTTCAACTGGTCTACCCGACCGTGGAGCATCGTCCAGCGAGAAATCTCCAGCATGAAACTTCACAAACCACTTTTGACATGTTCGATCAGTCACAGCACCTTCTCCATACACTACACAAATCTTTTGCATTTCAGTTGCGTTTTTACCTTTCTTGAAATAATAAAGCATAGTATGCTGAAAATGTTGCTTTTTTTTACATCTTCAATATTAAAATGGCTACACAAAAATTCACCAATTTTGATAAATTTTTAAAAAAAATTAATTTATTGGCTGAATTGGGTCTTTGTTGCTGCACACAGGCTTTCTCTAGTTGCAGTGAGCGGGGAGGGGGCTACTCTTCATTGTGGTGCACGGGCTCCTCATTGCGGTGGCTTCTCTTGTTGTGAAGCATGGGCTCTAGGCACATGGGCTTCAGTAGTTGCAGCACAGTGGCTCAGTAGTTGTGGCTCACGGGCTCTAGAGCTCAGGTTCAATAGTTGTGGCACACGGGCTTAGTTGTTCTGCATCATGTGGGATCTTCCTGGGGCAGGGATTGAACCCATGTCCTCTGCATTGGCAGGCAGATTCTTAACCACTGCACCACCTAGGAAGTCTGATAAGTTTTTTTTTTAATGCACGCTGATATGACAGCTGTCACAATACAATCCAACAAAATTGTTTTGAATGAAATTAAAGACAACTAAGTGCTACTAGAGCCATCTTATGGAAAAAACCGAATGAACTTTTTGACCAACCCAATAATAATCCTATGCAGTAAGTACTGCCCCATTATACAGATAAGAAAACTGAAGCAAAGAGAAGTTAAGGAACTTGCCCAACATGCTTTCTCCATGTAATTTAAATGTGTGAAAAAATATGGTTATATTTCACTATCCTAGTTTTTCTCTATATCCGGTCATTAGAGCTGGGGTATTAAAAGTCTGAATGGTTATGCATTTGACTCCTTATCTGGGCTTCAAAGTCAAATTTATTTCAGAATTTAGCTTTGTATTTTGTGGCCACTTTGGCAACATTGCCAGAGATCTTATATTATGGTATTTGTGTGTATTTACTTATTAGCTTGAGATCTACAAGATCTATCAACATTTTAGTCTTCTTAAATTTTCCATTTTTAAATAAATTTTGAGAGCAAGATATTGAACATTTGCACTAAAGTGAAGACCTCACTCTAACCAGGAATATTCCTATCTTACCATATTTATTCTTCTAACAAAGTATGCTAAGAGCAGAAAGTTCACATTTTACCAAAACCGCATGGTGCTTACCGCACTACAGCATGTTTGACAAAAGCCTTAGAACACAATAATTAAAGTATGCAAATCTCTTCATAATAGGCTGATTTTACAGTCATTGCTCATAGAAAATCCCAGCTGATTTCAGATGTGAACATTTTGTTATTAAGTTTTAATTGTTGATTAAATAAGAAGAAACATACACAGAACTTTCTAAACCTCTATTTAAAAATAATGTTCTTATAAACTTTTTTAGTAAGTCACCAAGTTTCCAAACTCTAGAAAAGACTGCATTAACAAAAATACAACTTTAAAAACTTCAAATTTGGTTTTGTGAAAGATCTGAAAAATATGCATATAACACAAAAAGTGTTTATAACACAGAAAGTAATCAATAAGGCAAGTGTTGGTTAAGTGCTTTTGTGGCTGGTTATCTCAAATAATGAGATTTGTGAAACAAATTAAGTGATTGCACACTCACCTTTCTCTTCCCTAGCCTGCAAGGTTTCTAACAGGGAGTCTGGTTTCTGAAATTCAGAGAAATTGAAGTGAGGAGCAAATGTTTAGGATCATGAATGCATATCTGGAGTCTCAGATGACCGTGGTGTCACAGGATGGGGTGGACATACATAGTTGGACGGGACAGGCTTTGAAATCAGCAGCTCTTGTGGGAGCTGCCCAAACAGTTGCTGTGTCAGGTGCAGCTGGGGGGTGGGTGGGGGGAGGTGAAGACGGTTCAGGCAGGTTGCTTGGAAGGCTGTCTGTGACTCAATAGAGGATGTGCGGCTTTTGCTGATTCAGAGGAATCTCAGAGGTGTTTATTTAATAGAGTGGGACACAGGTGGTAACTGTCACCTTGAAGGTCCTCCTGTCATTAGTGGCAGATGATTTGCTGTGCTTTCAGATTAGGAAGTCAGGATGTAACTTCCTGAATTCTTGTCTTTGGTGGCTGATGAAATGGAAAAAAAATTTTTTGGACAACATTTTTTTCCCTTTTTAAAATGGAAAGGCAGGGTGGGATGAATTGGGAGATTGGGATTGACATATATACAGTAATATGTATAAAATGGATAACTAATGAGAACCTGCTGTATAGCACAGGGAACTTTACTTAATGCTCTGTGGTGACCTAAATGGGAAGGAAATGCAAAAAGAGGGGATATACGTATACATATAGCTGATTCACTTTGCTGTACAGCAGAAACTAATACAATATTGTGAAACAACTATACCCTAATTAAAAAAAAAAAGAAAGGTTCTGAATCTATACCTTGGTTTGAAATATATGCACATAATAAGCAGATGCAAATATAAAGCAATACACCAATTCAAAAATACTTCATACTGCCAAATTTCAATAAAAATGACCTTTGGTTTTAAAAAAAAAATGAAAGTCTAATATTTCTCCTGTGAGTATATTCCTTAATGTTACCTGCTTGAGTGGTATCCTACTGTCCTATTAAGGCCCATTGTTACAGAAAAACTGTAAAATATTCCATTAGATTTGAAGCTCAAAGGTTGGCTAGATATTATGAAATTTATTTTTCAGATGAAGAAACTGAGGCTTAGAGAGATAGTTTGTTGCAGCCACAACATAGCTAACAAATACAAGTCAAATGTCAATCTGAATTAATTGGCTTCACATTTAGTTCAGTGTTCTTTCTACAATATGATGCTCTGACTAAATGGAAAGTTCTAACTATTATTTTCCCTTAATTCCACAACATTTAGGCTAAAGGACCATGTTTTAAAAAACAACTTGAGGGCCCATAGTTAATAAACTCTTACCTAACAGAGTTAAGAATGTTTTGGAGTTTCCTTTCCTTAGGAGAAAGGTGCTTGACATTCCCTCTTTTAAGGAACGTTTCAGGTATTTGAATTTGTTGTATTGTATTTGAATCCCTGGCGCCAGGATGTATAAAGGAGGGAACATAAACTGCCAGGATGGTAAAAAGAAGCTTATTTAGATAGACAACTGAATGAGGGTAAGAAATTAAAGTCAATTCTCCAGAAATTGTGAGATCAGTCTATATTAAGCCTACTACATGGGATGAAAGTAGATATTTTGCTTGTGTGTCACTTATCCATTCTAGAATACTACATTTGAAATACTACTCAGTTCTTTATGAAGCAGCAGTTTGTGATAGCTTAGATCAGCTTTACTTGCAGTGTCTTCCTCACGAGATTAACATGTCTCTTCTCTTTTGCATTATTTATATAGTTAATTTTGATAACAGGCAGTTTGTAGCCCCTGCTGTTTGCTGTGGAGGCACCCACAGAAGCAGATTTAACTGAGGCCGTAGTTATACAATGAATCACATTATCTGGCAAATCATGCTCTAAAGTTTTAAATTATTCAGAAATGTTTTTGTTGTGAGCTCTGGCACATCTCGTTAGCATGGAGCTGGTCAGCCAGGCTGAATCAATCATGCAGGGAGAATTCGTGTCCTGCCAGGCTTGTCACCTCCTGTTAACTCAGAAGATAAACTTGGCCTGGAACTCATCTTGGCTGGGAAGAGAGTCGGCTGTATTGATAGCAGATGGTGCCCGCTCCATTTGGCCTAAAGGTTCAGCATCAAAATGAAGGAGTAGGGTCTGGAGATGGGGGCAAATTCTAGGAGGGAACCTATGGGAATAAAGTTTTATAACCAACGTTGGTCCCTGAATCCTCCATTTTTATGTTTTTGAGTTTAGATTTTTACCAGCAATCCCCAAATGCTGGGATGGGTGGGTGGTTCTCTAGGCTGTTGTTCAAGTTTTGTTTACACTACATGTTTTTTAACCTTTAAAAGTTCCTTCCTTCATCTCATTCACTCTACAGACAATGAAGTTGAAACTCTGAGAGGAATGTGTCCAAGTGACACAGCGAGGCAGTGACAGATGGGGCTTCTGATTCAGACTCTTCTCCCTTCCATCTCTTGCCACTACGCAGGAGAAAGATATTTTCCAATTTAGAAACTTGATTTTGTTTGTATATTTATTTCTACTCTTTGTCCCCAGACTGGGAAATCCATAGACAGATACCCAACTTGTATTAATTTCCTAGGGCTGTTGTAACAAATTATCACAAACTTGTTAGCTAAAAACAGAAATTTATTCTCTCATGGTTCTGGAGGCCAGCAGTCCAAAATCAAGGTGTCAGCAGGGCCATGCTTCCTTGGAATTCTGGGGGAAAATCCTACCTTGCCACTTCCAGCTTCTAGGCATTCCCTGGCTTGTGGCAGCATAACTCCAGTCTTTGCCTTGTCTTCACGTGGGCTTCCCTGTGTTTCTTCTCTGTCTGTGTCGTCTCCTCTTACTATAAGGACATTTGTCATTGAATTTAGGGCCCACCTGGTTAATCCAGGAAAATCTCAAGACGCTTCATTAATTATAGCTGCAAAAACCCTTTTTCCAAACAAGGATTCATTCATGGGTATGGGGTTTAGGACTTGGAGTTATCTTTTGGCGGGTGGGGTGCGGGGGCCCACAATTCTACCTACTATGCCATTCTCAGGCTATCTTAATTCACTCAACACTTTATTCTCTTTATAGAAACTTTCTCACTTTTACTTTTTTTCCACTTCAACGTGTATTTATTGACCTGTTTTAGCCTCTGGGATAAGCATTAATTATCAGCACTTTCCCGGGATCTTCTACTCTAATGAGTCAAGTCCCCTCTCTATATTCCCTGTGATTTCCTTGAGGACAGGGGCGGTGTATTTTATGTTTGTAGCTTCAGTGGATGGCCCTGGTAGGTGTCTAATAAGTATCGAATAGATGAATGGCTGTATGACAATTAATAGAACTTTTCAAACGTTTGTAATCTACTATACTATTCTCTAATGCGGTTCTATCAAATAACATTTTCAATATAGGGATTGACTCTTAATGGAAAAGACACTTGGTAGGTCATGAAATATAAGCTAACAATAATTTAAAATGAGTTAGAAGATACTGATACCATGGACCCTCTACAAGGATGTAGGAAAAATTTGTTAGGTGCAACTGCACATCTGTAGGTCTTCATTAGACAGTATTTGACCTGAATTTTTAGCTCTATACAATGACATTTTGTGTGAATTTAGCTCTGCCTATTGAATGACTACAAATTCAATAGATGTTGAAGCATTTTATTCTCAGAAAAATCTCGACTAATTATTTGTAAAAAAATTAAATATCTTGGGGTAAATAAGTAAGTAAAATTTGTGTATACTTGGGTAGATTGACTTTATGTACCAGCAGGGAAATATTTAATTTTAAAAAGTAGGAGAAAAAAAGTCACATGTTTTAAAGATATGATCACAATTGTGTATTTTGTATGAAGAACTCTTATTGGAATAAGGTATATTCACCAATCTTGTGGTTCAATTAGACAAGATTTCCCTAACCTACACTAACATAAACTAAAGTTGGTTAATAATGATTACTTCCTGGAATATTCATTGAGTGGTAAAGGTTCATTCTCTGGGCCCCAATTTTCAAATTAAAATATATTAGCTGCGTAAAAATCCAGGGTTGAAAATGGTACAAACTATTTGCTTTGTAATGCGAGAAACGTGATATCATTTTTCATGACCTGAAGCTTCCATATCCTTTTCTGGTAATAAAGCTTAACACTCAACTTAAAGGATGGTTTGTATAAAAAAAAGGCAAGTCTGTGGTTTTGCGTTAGAACAACCAATAAAGTTATTTTCATTGCCTTCTTTTCACCCTAGTGGTGGAGGAAGGATTCCTGCCCAAGAGTTATACGGATGGCCGAACTCACCACACCTGACATTGGACAGATGAAATGGACAACAGTTTAGTGGTCATGTATTCACACAGCTGGAGGAGGAGGACACCACATGTCATGCAGGGTCACCCAGGGTTTGCATAACCAAAGACTGTGAGAGGCAGTCTTCATAGTATCAAGCGGGTGAGGTGCCCCTAGTTCCCATGGGAGGATGTGATTGGCTTGCTTGAAAATTTCTATAGATTGACAGGGAACTGAAACTCACTGCTCAGCGATAAGCAGGAACTATGCCTGGTCCCCTTGATAAAAAGGGTTGTTTGGCTAGAGGACCTGTGGGAGCAGGTTGGGGAGGGAAACTTGCAATTAGGCCATTTGAGACCTTCCCACTTTCACCAAATGTCAAGGTAGCACATAATATTGGGCCTTAAATTTTGTCCTTATGCCTCACTTGTTACTTGTAATTCACAGGGTTTTAATATTTTTAGATACAGAATTGTATTCATTTCTCATAAACAGCAGGGACTTGGGGGTTAATCCATTTTTACTTGTCTATGGACAGAATTTAGAAAGTGGTGGCCTAATGGTTATGTTTGACAAGTTCTAGCACCTCTCTCAGCATTTAGCTTTCAATTCTTATAAAATTAGGAAATATAGCATATTCAGTATATGCAAGAATTGTATCTAATGATAATTATATTTTGAGTTTATAAATGATTTATTTTAAACACACCATAATTATTGTCGTTTTTGTAACAGAGTTCTTACTCTATGAGAATTTCCGTGCATATGGTCCCTGACTTGATGGTTCAACTTATGATTTTTTGACTTTATGATGGCGCGAAAGCAATACACATTCAGTAGAAACTGGATTTTGAATTTTGATCTTTTTCTGGGCTAGTGATATGCAGTGTGATGTCAAGAGGGTAAACTTTCAATAAACTTAGAACCATTCTGTACCAACACAACCATTCTATTTTTCACTTTCAGTACAGAATTCAATAGATTACTTGAGATAGTCAACACTTTATTATAAAATAGGCTTTGTGTTGGATGATTTTACCCAATTGTCAGTGTTCTGAGCACGTTTAAGGTAGGTGAGGCTAAGCTATGATGTTCGCTCTGTTAGGTGTATTAAATGCCTTTTCAACTTGCGACATTTTCAACTTAACATGATTTTATCAGGACGTGACCCCATCACCGTAAGTTGAGGGAGATCTGTAATTGAATTTTTTACACTAGTGTTTTTGCCAGTTCAGGTTTGCTATTTCGCTCGTAGAACAGGTTCATGGAGAAACAATCACTTCAGGTTTCTTACTAAAATAGAGTATAACTTTACATATCCTTAAATACAGTAAAATTATATATTTCTTTAATGAAGTTTATTAATGTACTCAAAGTTTCCTGTAACATATAAGTTAGATAGGACTTTAACTGAAGGACATTCATTTTATCAAAAAATATCTCACATCTCACTGTATGGTTTTTACCGTGTTCAATTTTGAGAACCTCGGCAACTTCTAGCAGTACCTTCTTAAGGATCAAGCTTTTCTACATTGAAAGCTACTAGATCGAATGTTCATTTACTCTAACGCATCTTAAATGTTTAGGTATGACTTTTTATTTTAAGTGTTTTCATAATATCTTGTATTTATAGATTGTTAACCAATCATGTTTACTGTTTACCCCATAATGATCTTTCCATGATGTAGATTTGATTTATTTTCCTTTTCAGTGTAGGTATAGTGAGTGTTTCACAAAAGGAGGGGTGAATGGTTTAAAGCCCACAAAATGTTGTAGTACTACTCTCAGCCTTGAGAGATCCCAGGATGTTGTTTACTCAACTGAATTGCATTAAAAAAAAAACTTTTAAATGTTGGTCTCAGAGAGGGATTCTGGATTTTAGTGTTCTAATAGGACCGAAAGGAGTCCAGTCATTAGTTGGAGAATTGAAATAGTTTGTGGCAAAGTGGTATAATCAAGATGGATTATAATCAAGATGGATTATGGTCTTGCAGGCAGGACACTTAGACCCACAGGAGGCAAGAAGGATCAGATTGTGGTCAGGACATGGATTTATAGAAAGGCTTAAATCAATCAAATTCATCTTTAGGTCCCAGCTTAGACCTTACTGCCTCAGGGGTGCCTTTCCTACCCCTTCCTCCCACCCCTTGGGGTTGTGTCCTTGCCAAGTACCTTATTCTTCCTCTATTCTACTTTATCACATTTTATTGTATTTACTTCCTTGAATATCTGTTTCCTCTGCTACACTATGAACTTTACGATGGCAAAGACTGTAACTATATTGTTTACTGTTTTTATCCCTATCCATTAGCACATGCCTCGCAGAATAAATATTTGCTGGACAGTGAATGGAGGGAGAAGCAAAGGGAGGTTTAAGTACCAGAGAATGTGCTCAGTGAACTCAATAAGCAAATGACTTTGTCCCTACATGGTCTCAGGCTTCCAGCACTGGTGGTTCAGGTGACCCTGCAGGACATATTAGACCTTCAAAGGCCTGGAGCTACTTTGTCAGGTTCTAATCCCTTGAGGGGAAGATGTTTTTATTTTCATTACCTGTACATAGTTCTCTGTGTGTGTGTGTTGAGAAGGTTTAATTTTAAGATCTATCCTCTTAGCAAATTACAAGTATACAATACAGTATTGTTTACTGTTGTCACCATGCTGTACATCAGACCTCCAGAAAGTATTCATCTTGTATAACCGAAGCTTTGTACCCTTTGACAAACATCATCCCATTTCCCCTTCCCACAGCCCCTGGCAACAGCAAAGTTCTCACCAGATATAGGTATTGAAACACCTGAAAAAAGATATGAGAATTGCATAGCCTGCATTGAGCTTATAAAAACTGCTTAAATCAAAATATTTTTAGAAGGACCTGGTATGGATTTCCTATTTCAATTTTTTAGTATATAAGTAACATTTTTTCTGTAATTTTTATCTTTCCTATTAAGGAATTGTTTCTTCTCCCTAATCAATAACATGTCAGAAAAAATATATAAGATGCTGTTTAATTTCCTCCTTACTTGCATTTTTTCCTATGGAAAATAAAGTATTGATATAGAAAATATTATGGAGTACACCCTCTGTTCAGATTCGTTCTGTGACACTTATTTTCCTTTGAACCAAGGTACATAGCTGGAAACACCAAACCCTTTATTTTAAAATTTATTTTATTGATTTGTACAATTAATATGGAGGTTAATCCATATATTATATAATATACTTTTATATAAATGAATATATGAAGTTACATTATTTTCAAATGTCATGGAATTTTAAATATTGAAATCTGTAACCCTTGTGGCTAATTTGACAATATCAATATAACAATATATTGCCTAGAGACATGCTCTGTAACATGAAAATATAAAACGTTTTTATTTGTCTCTTTTGTTCCTTGCCCATTTAGAAGGAAAAAATATTCATATGAATTTAGGTAAACTTTTAAATATAAATCCAAGTAAATTAGTTGAAGAAAAGCTATGCTTCATTATGGTAGCATGGAAATAAGTTGTTACCTAGATTAATTAGGACCACTTAGTCTTGATTAAAATCCCTAGAGCTGTGGTAGAATCTGGTCAATTCAGCCAAGTTTAAATATGTGTTTAGAAAATTCATTTGTTCAGCTGTCATTGAGTGCTTATATTAAGCATCAGGTCGCTGATAGTTTGCTATGGATGCATATGTACATGCACTAAGATAATCAAGACAGTCTTTGTTTTCAAAGCGTATAAAGGCTACAGCAAATGAATATAGACAAATGTGAGTAAGTGTCATAACAGAGGTGAACAGATTCCTGTGACAATGTTGCTAATCATTCCTGGGTAAATTAGACAAGGCTGAGAATGGAGGGAAAGAAAATTTTAAGCAAAGTAAACACTATGTACAGGATGGGATTTACTGAGGAGCACACATGGGCAGAAGTGAGGTGTTGCGTGCAGCTGGACACGCTGAGTGAATGAAGTGGAATAGTAGCTGAGGCTGGAGGGGTAGCGTGGGAATAAATTTGAATAAGGACATTTATGTCATGTTACAGAATTAAAATTTATCCTGTAGAGAGTGAGGCGCATGTAGAGGATTTTTAAAAGGAGGATGGCATTATCAGATTTTTAGCAAGATGATTTTCAGAATCTGGGGAGAGTAGCCTAAGACACATGCAACAATGCAGGTGAGAGGTACCGGGAGAGGTGCTATAAACCCCTGGACATGGGGATGGAGAAGGGCAAAATGCTCATCAAGAGATTCTAAAGAGATTTAAAGAAATTTAGTTTAAAAATATTTGATTCTCTCTACTATGGTTAATATTTCATCTGTTTTATAAGCTTGTAATACTTTCTGAGTCAAATTTTGGAGTATAGTTTGAATCACAGCTTGGTTTAGTTTCGTCTGGTTCCAGATTAAACTTCTGGCACAGCTCTGAAATAGCATCGCCTGCAAGGAGACTTTAATATGATATATAACAGCTCCTGAGAGTCATATATGTCAACAGGAACTGGAACTTCATAGGTATATTTTGAGTTTAGCAAAAGACATACTATAAATAATAATATAAATTTGTGACTCTTTTATGACTGAGCATTGTTTATGTGTACGTTTGTGTGTAAGATGCGTGCAGTAAAATCCATTGGCATGATATAATAATTATCTCTTCCTATTTGTAAGTAAAAGAAAGAACCATAACTTATAGAGAAACTGCAAAGCGAGAGAACTATGTTGCATTTGCAAATTGAACTAGCAAAAACTTCCACTCTCTTGCTCGTACTTGCTTTTGATCTTTAATATTTATTTGGTAGTATTTCTTCAATCCATGATGGTGGGAGTGCTGTAGTAAATTCGCTTAAAATTGTCAGCATTTTAAAGCCTGAAGAGAAAGCAAGAATGTGGAGGAAGAGTTCAGAGAGATATCACTGAAATTTCACATAACCTTGAAAACAATCCTGGTCAACGGACTGTCATGATTCATTTAATTTTTCATCAAGATGCAGAGGCTCTTCAGAAGAACTGATGGGCCATCATGGGAGAGTTGGATTCTCAATTCTTAGTTCATCGTTCTTTCTTAGGACCCTTGGAAATGGCAATCTAAAGGCTCAACTAGTTGCTGTTATCCATGCTCTCTCTACCCAAATTTACTGGATTAAGGATTTAAGGATATATATGAATGGAGGGCAAGATGAACAGTTTTGACGAAATTGTTTCTCTAGTTCTAGAAATCATGAATCAATCAACCTTCCACCTCCATCTATCCAAAATTAAGTTGCATCACTGTTGATAGCTCCTTCTTTCACTTGCTCCAGAATATCTTTGACTTCTTTCACGTTTACTTTTGCAGTGATGGTCTTTTGTACTAGACTGTAAGAGCCTGTATCCATGTTATCTCGGTGTGCCCAGCCCCAAACTAATGCACATTAAATAGGTCTTAAAAGAAAGAGAGAGGGAGGTTTAGGGGGAGGGAGACAAGAAGGGAAGCTAGTCTCAGAAAGTAGAGGACAAGGTAAAATCTCATCACTTTAATCACTGTTAAAAATGTAATTAATTATACTGACACTTTTCTTAAAATGCTGAAAATATTATCATGATACATTTCAAGAACAGTGCCTGGCACAATAAATATTTTTCTTGAATGTTCTCAAACTTGTTCTTCATTCAGTAAGCTGTAGGCAAAAAGACTTTTTTTTTGTGCTACATAGGTGGAATTAGTGATCGAAAATATAGAGGAGTTATAGGGCATAACTCAGAAAAAGTTGGCTCAACTCTTGATGTGTCCCTTGCCTCACTTTGCAGCCATATATTGCCTAGGATTTGCACACATGTTATCTTGAATGGGACTCTTGAGAGAGAAAGATGAGTTTTATAAAATGTACTTCTGGTCCAATTTCAAGGATTGTTTAAACCTACTTAAGATGTTATACAAATTCCTATAGGGTTTTTTGTTCCCCCTTACAAACTTTTGTCTAAAGGACGAAGTTTTCACTTTCCTTCAATTTTATGAAATTGAAGAAGAGCATATTTGTTAAAACAAATTGCTGACAGACATTATTGAACATATCCTTTTTCTAGAAATTTGATTAAAATTCATTTTCCAGTTTCAGAGGCATGTTATTTATATGATTCTTTTCCACTATCTATAAACAACTTACTTCTTGCAGATTTCCCAAACACTAACTAGAATGAAATAAAACTGTCAGATATATCAAATTCAGTAGAAATGTCTAGTCTCACTCAGCAATAAAAAAAGGAATTCAGAATTCTTGAAAAAGCCGTTAGTCACAAGCTATAATTTGCATATTTGATTTATATTAATGACTGCATTGTTTGGCATTAATTTCCAGAGACAAAAACAATGACATAGGGCAACAATTAGAAGCTTAATAAGACGTGTTCTCACAGCGCCAGGAAATCTTTTCGTTGGAAACATGCTTCACGTAACTGACTTGATACAGATGAGCAGAGCGCAGAGCCCATTTCACAAATATTTTGATGTTTAGACCCCAAGAAGAAATGGCACCTGTTCCAACTCTGAATGCAGAACCCAAATAAACAGCAGAGTCAGAGAACCACTAGAAGATGGCTTAATTGTTTTTATTTGTGAGCCAAAAGTAATAGGGAAGATGGGAACTTTACACACCAGATTTGTTGGAAAGCTGATTCAGTTGAATTCCCAGCCAAAATGAAAGCAGGGAAATGACACTTACTTGGTTGAGGACATAAAGAGAAAGAAGGAAAAGTGACAGAATGATAGTTAGATTGGCAGAAAGGAGCTAACGAGTCCCAGCTGTATTTAAAAGAAAAGCTTCAAGGTTTTTAAAGCATAAATAGTCATGGAAGAAAGGAGATTGGGATAATTGATCTAACAGACATGGCAAATGAAATACATTTGTTGTTCATGGGGAATCTGGAATATGCCACTGGATACCTTACGCTCATCTTATAAGTTGTAACTAAAAATACATACACTTTCACACACTCCTGGATAACTCACATTGATTTGAACTGCACTGATTTGAAATTCAAGTACTATGTGTATCATTCTTATTAAATAGAAAATTTGAACTAATTTCATTCATTTTCCAAGTTTTTAAAAAAGTAAAAACGGAAATCTAAACTTAAAAAATGTTATTTTTTAAAGCAAGGGCTTAAGAAATCAGAATTTTTTAATGTTGAAATTCCAGGTGCATTTAGATGTTGAAGATGCTTCAGCTCAAGAAACATTTATATTTGAACACCTGTTTATGTACAGCCCTCTTCTAGAAATAAACCCTATATTAACACAATATTTACATTACATTTAATTTATTTTATGGAAGTAGCACATGCTTACTATGAATTGTAATTTTTCTCACTAGTTTACACCATCATGACTACTAGTCTTTATTTTTTTAAACAAGGTAAAATGTCTGAAATTCCCTTTAAAAATTTTTAAAATTAACATGTATGCACTAATTTTAATTTTTCTTTGTGTTTTTTGGTTTCCTTTTTTCATGTTGGTGGTTGAAAATTATTAGAGATGACACTGATAGCTGATTTGGGGTCTTGACTGTTAGAGCTGACAAGTTTTTTCTGACAGCCTAATGCATAGGGACTTCGTGACAACTACACATATTCTGCTTGAAAGTTATGAAACTATTTAAAAATTAAAAAGTTGCCATTTCTTATTTATTTATTCAATATTTAACTATTGAAGTTAAGGCTTAAACTTAAGCTAATGTATATACTTGATTTCTTATTTTTGCTAACTCAGAATATACAGTCTAGTTCTAGGTGCAGATGGTGTTACATGACGTCATCATATGTTTCTTTTCTACTTGAAGGTAATAGTTTTTGTTGCAAACATTTGAAAGATGCCTCTCTGAGTTCAGGTATGGAGTCTAAATGAAATGGAGCTAAAGGGTTCAGGGATCACATTTCTCCAAGTCTCCAACCAGGTTTAGTAAGAAATGAATTATTAAAAAGCAGGAAGATACTTAGTATATCAAACTAGACCTAACTGTGATTATTCAGATAGAGACTGGGCTGAAAGTTTCATATTGATGATATCATTAACCAAGTTGTTGTGAAAATGCTTCCAATATTTAAGAGAACAAAAAGCATCCACATAGAACTATTTAGAGAAATTAATTTGCATAATTATTCATTAACACAGGATTCCTATAGACCTGTTGAATAGATGAACAAATAAGATGAATAATCCTTGTTAAGTAAGTGATTAAATGAATGTTGTTAACCTAGTCTGAATTACAAATCTAAAATTTTCTCGAACTGGTCAGAGTAGACTCACTGTTTTAACTAACAATTCCCCCCAAATCCAGTCTATTAACATAAAAAGGTATTGGGTTGGCCAAAAAGTTCGTTTGGGTTTTTCCTTGAGCTATTACAGGAAAATCCGAATGAACTTTTTGGCCAACCCAATATATTTCTTGCTCAGGTTACTCCAATGTGGGGGGTGGAGGTGTGGGGGTGGAGGGATTGTCTCTGCTCTTGCATTCATTGAAGGATCCAGGATCCTTTCATTGTGTCTCTGGGCTAACATCCCTTCAGGACCGTGTCTTCCTTTCGTATCACACAGTGGCTACGAAAAGAGGAAAATCTTGGAGGATTTGCATAGAGGGCTTTTCACACAAGCCACGGCTAAATGTGAGCCATATTATTTCTGTTCACATTCCGTTATGTGCCCAAGTGAAAGAGGAAACAGTTTGGTGAATACACAGCATTCTCTTCCACAAGCATTTCCTCAGAAAACATTTTGCAATTCATATTTTTCACTAATTAAAACTGAGCCGTACCACTTGTAAATCCGTATTACTTAGGTTTTACTACTTGGACTAGGTAATTACTTAGCAGAAGTGTTGAAGCAATTTGCAGTTCTGCAATCATCAACATAGACCAATTTTACATTGGTTGTAAGCTGAAGGTCAGGAAATCACCATGAATTATTTATTTTACTTTTATAATTAGAAATGACTCTTTGGTGTATTGCAACAGATCAGAACCAGAAACTGGTAGGATTTGATGAACAGAGACACAGGTGGCTTCTCATAATGAACCCGATATGAGGAATTTGAAGCATTTCAAGAGCTGAGCTGGCTTCCAGGTGTTCCTGTTCCCAAAGTCAGACTTGGGTTACCTGCCAAAGAAGTAAAGCCTATTCATCAGAAAACACCTTTAGCCATTTATGCTGTTCAGGCTTCTAAAGGGTGCCATGCAACACTCATAGCAGAATTTCCTGCTAAGGGGAAATCGTTGATCTTCTGCAATTAGTCTACTTCAATTTCCCCACTGCTTCCCTTTGTATGTTGCTAGCCCACTTCTCTCTCACCCTCAGTTCTTTGATATCCCATCTTGCATATCCTTTAGTCACATAAACAATCCACTCTGGAGTATTGATTGCTGCGTGGCTGCAGCAAAGACACTAGCATCTGGTGGAAACAATTTCGGACTGATGAACTGGCAATTTAAAGTCGATGCCACCAATTTAACATTTTACATATGTCTAAACCTTGCTGGATCTACTCACATAGATTGGAAATCAATACAGCTAAGGGCTTGGGTTATATTTCACTTACTAGATAGGATAGCTTTTGTCTTAGCCTGGGATGCCCAGGAAACAGAGCCTAAGAAGCTTACCTGTTAGCACTTTATTGGAAGTGCAAACCCAGGGAAGCAGAAGTGAGGGGAGAAGTGGAGCAAGGCAGGGAGGGTGGAAGATTCAAGAGGGTGAGTTTCCAGCCTGGCCACAGCTTCTAACAAGCTTCCCAAAAATTGCTCAGTCTCATAGGACATTATCAGAGAGGACGTATGAGCATGTCAGAATAGTCTCTCGGAGAAGAAGAGAGAAGAATTTATCCACTGGCTCCCTCCTGTTAAAATTAGTTAAAATTCTTATAGTTAAAATTCACTCCCCTGGAGAGGTGGATACTAACTCCTCTGCCCTTTCAGATTGCATCACTTGTGTCTGCAGGCAGTTGCCATGATACCAGTTCCCCATGATTCTGGTCCAACCAGTCTCTGTCAGACAGGGCCTCTCAGGGCCATGGCATCTGAGCCGGTGCATCTGCTGTGGCAGCAGTCTGGCTCCAAGACCTCAGGAATTGTGGCTGCTGAGGCTGCCCTGGCCAGAAAGCAATGTTTAAGATGAGGGAAGAGGGGATGAGGGCACGTGAACCAAGAACAGTAAACTGTGATTCTTTCATCTAATTCTTTTTAGCCATGCCTATTCTGATTTCCATAGCTTTCATACTAGTCCAATTCATATTAAAGTGGTCTCCTTGACTCCAGACATTCCTCATTGCAATGCAAACTCTTAGTGCGTTGAACTTACATTGTAGTTAGAGAGGCCAACAAAACAAATAAATATGATAATTTCATGGAGTAATAAGAGCCACGTAGGAAACAAAACAGGGTGATGTATTGTAATTGCAGGTGCCCTGAGAATCCATACAGCTTGGCGCTTAGAGGCTTTTGCCAATTTTTCCTCCTTCTCTCCATTTCCTTGCTAATCTCAACAAATTCTTCTCCGATTCCTCTCCAACATGGTCTTCCTGATCCAGAAACTTAAAACTATTTGCAGTCCTCTGCATTTGACTTGCTAATTTCTATTTTTGGGCTTTTGCTTGTACCAGTACTTGAATAAAAATGCCCTCCACCTCTTCCTAGTCAATTTTTCTCCTGTACATCCTTCAAAATCTGATTCAAAACTCACTTTCTACAGGAAGCCTTTCCTGATATACCTTTCCCTTGTTATATCTTCAATTGCCTGTATTTATGTCAACTGCACTATATTATGCTAATTTGAACCGAATTCTATAGTATCTTAAACATGTTCTCCAGTCCCTTTCAAAGCTCTTTATTCAACATTGCTTTCCTGGCCCCGTGTGCAGAGCCTTGGACGAAAGTGTTGGAATGACTGGCAGATATCGCTCAGGAATCTTCAGGGCTCTGTAGAGAGAAGATTCACGGCATGGTACCTGTTGCCTGAGGTTTGACATGAACCACTTCTTCATACTTTATACTAGTTCACATAAGATCCCTGGTTATGTCACTAACTGGTTCTGTGATCTCAGGCACTTATCTTAATTTTCACATCTAAAAATGAGTTTTATAAATGAAACTGCAACATCTTTTCTAGCTTCAGTATAACTTTATAATATTAATGTAGTAACTGGAGTAATATATTTTTTCCCTGAATTGTACAAGAAAATAGACCATAACTTCTGGAATTTAAGTGTGGAAAAGAAACATTTTTATTACAGAAAATGAAGAAAATTTTGGCTTTAAAATTTAGAGTGCAGGAGAAGCAGTAGGGTCTGGGTATAAATATAGATTCCCTTATCCCTTCCCTAACAGCTCAGATTCCATGTCAAGGATTCAGGAAGCTTATATTTAAACAATCAATCCAGGTAATTCTATTATACGTATAATATTACTTGAGGGAGGTAGTTCAGGGTAAAGAAAAAAGAATTGATTTATTAGGTTATAAGGGAAATCAGTGACAAGAACTAATGTGATTTTCAATCAATGAGAACAATGATGACTTTATAGACATTTTGAACCCGGTAATTCTTTGTTTTGGATGGCTGTCCTGTGCATAGTCTTTACCCACTAGAAGCCAGTAGCACCCTCCATTCATGAGAATCAATGTTTCCAAAGTTTGTCAAATGTCCCCGGGGGCAGAATTACCCCGGTTGAGAAACACTGAAGTAGAACATGTTGAAATCCATATAAAGTACTATACATATTTCGTGTATTGATTGCATAAAATGTCCAGAGTCTGACAATATTCAGAAAATGATTTATTGTAATAAAAGGAAATAAACCGATTATATAGTGTATAGAATGGTAAAAGGATTTGAGGGTATGCTTATTTTAAAACTTTATTTTTTGAATTTAAAAAACAGTGAATCCTAATGAGAATTTTTAGTTCTTTCCTCACTTACAGGCCAGGCCAACAGGTCACTGGCCGTCCCTTGGGGTCAGTGGTTGGGTCATACAGATCTTCCTGCTGACCTCTGGCTCACTGGCTGTCTGTTGGAGCAACAATAAGCCACTCTTGCAGTAATTAGAGCAAATGTGTTAAATTGTGCAGGTGGACAGAGCCTGGTCACAAGAGAACTTTTGGGTGGTAGTTGCTTATCCACGATCAATTGAAGCAAGGCACACTTAGTTATAAAAATGTAAAATAAGCAGAACTTTCCTCTGTTTTTCTTTACCTTCAATTTAACTACAATTTGACTTCTACCTCCTTAAAATTGAATACCATAAACTCATGATAACATTTATTATTTTGGGTTAATTATGGCCAGTTTCCAAGGCAGTTTTATTTTCTTCTAACAGTTTGCTCTATTTATAAGTATAACAATATTTTGACTTCACTTGACTAATTGAAACATTTCTAAAAATGAACCAAAGAGCTGTTAAATTCTTCTCTTCCACTTTTCACATACGCTCAATTTTCAGGGAGCTCTTATATGAGCAATGGAATTATATTTTTACTTAGACCTTTACTTATTCATGGACACATCTTGACCCTAATTTAAGAAAAAAATGTAAATTTCTGTAATAGAACATAAGTTAGACAAAGCAACATGGATTTTGGCTTTTGTGTTTAAACTGTAGTCATGATTTTATTACACAGTTCTTAAGCAGGATGCTGTTTTGGTTTTTTTATTTACATATTCTAAGATAAATTGGTTTAGTCAGTTACAATTTTTTGTTATTTTAGACTTTGACCCCTTGGAAAGTGCATGGTTTTAAATACCATGCACTTTCCAAGAGGTCAAAGTGTAAAATTTTTTTTATTTATATTTTTTTCTATTTATACTTTGGTAATCAATTTTATTTCCTACCTTGCTACTAATCTCTTTGTTCTGATTGCCTTGTTATTTTATGCAGATTATTCTGTTTGTTTCTAATGCCTTCCTTTCATACTTTTGACTGTCTCAGTTAGTCTACCAATATTTCTTCTGTTCCTGAGGATTCCACTCCTCACTTTGAAAATGCTACACTGGTTCCCAATGTTGATAATATACTAAACCTGCAAACATTCCAACCCCAAATCCAGAACCCTGTCTTGTGAGTTTGGAGTACCTAAGATTCGGGCCTTTTCCTGATCCTTTTCTTGATAATTAATGTTCTCCATAGCTATTTCTCTTTTAGTCATCTATTCTGTACCGCATACCCTGCTTCATACTGACCAGTTACTTAATTGTTAGCCTTGATTATTGTTTGGAAAAAGCTAGTGCAGTGGAGGGAAGGACCCAGCAAAGGATGATGGTGTTGATGGTGAGAGAAGTAGGAGCAAAGGGTTCTCCATCATGCTTAGTGGTCTCATGATGTCTCCATTATGAAGACAAGTGAGAACTGACTCATTGTATAAATTATATTTTTATTTCCTTAAAAAACTGTCATCAGAATCACCAGTATTACCCTTGGAGGCGTTTGGTTAGATTATAGTAAGAGCCACTTGAGTAGTATATTCACCTGAACTTGTGACAGTATCTTTAGATTTAGTTAAAGCCTCATGTACTAGAGAATACTTTTTATGACATTCTTGCCATTTTCTTTTTTTGCATAGAATGAATCTTATATTTTCTTTTCTTTTGTTTCTGTTTATTATTTCCTTCTCTATTTTGGAGTACTATAAGAAATTTTAGCATGTAATAAAGATTTTTACTGACATTGGAAGTCTGTTTTTATGGATTGTTCCGTTTCTTAGAGTTGCTTTTTTTTTTCTTTCAGCTTTATTGAGGTATAGTCAACAAATAAGATTGTAAGGTATTTAAAGTGTACATCATGGTGATTTGATATTCATATATATCATTAGGAGCACATTTCCTCCCATCTAGTTAATGAACACAATGACAGAGTTGCTTTTCATCATACAATAAAATGTATATTAATTACATCAATACATAATAAAATACAATAGACTTATGAGAGTGTTGTTGGTAGCCACAGTCTTTATGAAGCAGAGAAACAGTATTTCGGTGTTGTAAGAAACCCC
This sequence comes from Hippopotamus amphibius kiboko, assembly GCF_030028045.1. Taxonomy (NCBI): domain Eukaryota; kingdom Metazoa; phylum Chordata; class Mammalia; order Artiodactyla; family Hippopotamidae; genus Hippopotamus; species Hippopotamus amphibius. The sequence goes on from NC_080198.1 coordinate 85,368,996, forward strand.
CATGTTAACACTGGATGTTTATAGGGAGAGCAACTAGGTGGAGCAAGGAAAGTTTTTACCATCTAGCCATTTGTTCCTTTTGAATTTTGAACCAGGTGATGATATTACCTGTTGAAAAATCAAGTTAACATTTTAGAACTCAAGGTATTCTCTTTAAAATTCTGGAGCTTGTTCCCTGTAAAGCCTTCTTCCATAAATCACGGAAGCACAACATCATGTACACACCTCTGTGAATCCACTGATTACATCTAATTCCAGTAATTGTCCATCTCTCTGTCTCCTTTATGGACAGCTTTGAGGTTAGGGCCATGACTCATTCTTCTTTTTATCTGGAGCCCAGATTTGCTCCTAGAATATTGTACTTACTTACGTAGGTATTTGTTTAATGACTGAATAAACAGCTCGTTTGATGGTCTTTTATGTTTATTCTACCTTGTCTTATTACCATTGTGCTGTATATTCAACATAGTTTGAGTAAAAGACCATAGAGTGTAGTGTAGTGCACCTTTTTTATAGTATTTCCTAGAAACTTTTAGTGGGGAGAGTTTGAGGTGTCACTGAAAAAAATGCTTTATCTGTTTTTTTTCCATTAGCTTTAAAACACTGCCAATCATAGGAAAGCACACAGATTGGTAAATAACAAGGATAGTTCCCCATGCCCCTCCTCCACCCCACCCTGCCAGCTTTAAAACATTTTGGTAAGTTGAAACTTTTAAAACTAGTTTTCTCTCTTTCTTTTTTCCCTTATTTTAGATGGTCATGGGTTTCCATAGGCTAGATACTACAAAACATAAAATAGAATATATGTGTTGAAAAAAAATCAAAGAATAAATTTTATAGGAGCATATAGGGAAAAGAGATGCACAATTTATTTTTTTCTTTAGTCCGACAGGTGGTTTGTCAACATCGATGTAATTTTATATAGGAGTATTCAGAGGCTTTAGCGCTGTAGATGATGGCATGCCAGTTATGCACATGCCTTTGATCCCATGTGTGCTTTGGTGTCCAGCACGGCACGGCACTCCACGCCACTGGGCAGCAGTGGCCGTGGGACTGTGTGCTCAGCGCCGACAGGCTGGTTTCTCATGTCAACGGCTGCTCCTCCTGGGCAGGAACAGGCAGTTGTACTTGCAAAAGGTGTATTTTTTTATATACTACATGGCTGTCTTGTGATCAATAGCCTTCAAAATTCTTATAAGACCAGATTGGCGATTTTAAGATAAATATGAAGTAAAATTGCGATAGTGGTTTTGTTTTGCTTCAGTGAATTATACTTGAGAATATATATCAGGAACAGCAAGAGTATTAAAACACTTTTGAATTTATTGCCATCTTTCTTTAGGGAAGCTAAAACACATTGTACATACTGTCTTCAAGTTTCCCTTGAGGAGTTATGAAATAGTGCAGGTGAATATATTGGGGAAACCCCACAGGAAGCACCAGAACTTACTTTGTTGGCTAAATTATGGAGCAAGTGGACTCTCTGCTCTGTACTCTGGAGGTCATCTGCCAAGGGTAGTTTCCTAAGCTGAGTTAATTGAAAATGGTTATGATCTTACTGGAGTATGCTCTTTGGATTTTAGTTGTCTTAACTCATTTTTTTCAACTGAGACTTGATCTTGAAGGTATGAGCTTTTTAAAATCCCAGTAATTTTTGTTGAGTCAAAATTTGTTTTGTGAACTTTCATCTCAGTTTCTTCAAATTCAGGAGCTACATGTAAGGCAATTAACTATCAGTTAAAAACTTGAATGTATGTGTAGGGTCTTGCACAAGATCTTGTGCACTTGTCTGCTAGATGCTTTTGCATTCATCAAGGTTAGGTTGAAAATGAAAGAGATGCTCCAGATGTTATCGCAGATAGCTAGAATCCATATGCAAAATCATATAAATTTAGAGCAGTGGCTCCTGATTTTTATTGGTTTGTAGACTCCTTTGAGAATCTAGTGAAAGCTACAGTGCCTGTACACAGAAAAAATACACATGCAAAATTTTTTTGCTTGTAATCTTAGGAGGATCAAAGTAAGAACCCTCGATCTGTGGTTCACTGGCAACAAGAACAGGATGAAATAGAGTGAATTTGTTTTGTTTCATGCTATTTTCTTGTTTCTGTGTGATTTACAGTTGAAACCCTAGATTATCCTTTTCTCCCCATATCCCTCACCCTCTTAAGTCCCCAGACAGACCCTAGTTTTTGTATCTCTACAGATCAGCTTGCTTTGTAGTTGGTGTAACACCAACATAGTATAGATTTGAGGCAATTCCAAAAGGAATTTTCGGTGATGGCAAATCTAGATAGGAAGCCAGACTTGAAGTCACTTATAGATGAATACTCTTCATAGCTTGCTGCCTGACCACTTAGAATTAAACATTTTTAACTAGCTAATTTTGCTGGAAATACGACATATAGCTTGCTGTGGTACTCCTCGTTTTTTACAAAGCATACCAGTCGGCATGGAAATAAACAAGCAAGCCAGCTTCCAGTTTTTCAGTTGTCCTCGTTCTAGTCGCGGGAGGCCTACTTCAAAGACCGGGTCTCCAAGATCCTTAGCTTTTATCTAGAACAGTCAACATGCTTGAGAAAGTTCCTTTAGTTTTTTTGTTTGCTTGTTTCAGTTGACATTGACACACTGGGTCAGGCTTGTCCCAAAGCACCATGTCTAAACGGCTTCCTTTATGTGATTCTAATTGGGATCCTTTCTCAGGAGGGTCAAATTAGAGATTGGAACTGCAGCACCAGCAGCTGACAGCATCAGCTCAATTCTACCTCTCGAGACATGTAAGACAGCCACTTAGAGTTTGTTCCTACAAACTTTTGACAAATGGCCCCACTCTGACTGTGTACCTAATAGACATTTTTTGTTTTTCTTCTGGAGCAGAGTCAAAGCCATGGTTTTTCCTTAAGCATCTTATTTCTGCTTTGTTCTCTTTACTTTTGACTTTTGTTTGCCATGGTTCAGTTTGTTCAAAAGCATTTGCAAAATTTCTCATTTATGTATCATTATTTAGCATACTTACGTAATGGTGCCTGGCTTAACCAACCTCCTGGATGTATTAACCTCTTAGGAAAAATCATTCTGCTGCAGTGAACAAAACAGAACTTCGAACACCTAAATTGTTCTGTTGGTCTGTTGATGAAGTTAATGCCAGATAGATTAGGTGGTAATAATTTATATTCAGTGCTATCACAACCAAAATTAATTGATTAGCAAAGACCAGGATGTAACCTAAGGCACCTTCAAAAGATTCATTGATTATCTATCAAGTACCAAGACTTTTTTAGAGATATGTTTAGTGCATTAATTTTAGCATTCTTTCTGTAGCACTTTGGTACACAGATTTTCTAGGATTCCATTTTGGGTAATTTTGAAACAGAAAGTTTTTATAAAGATTTTAAGTTGCCTCATACACCTGAGTTCAGTTACTGGAATTTAAATACCTTACAGTGTCCTTTTAGAATCCTGTTGTTTTAAAGCCTGAGAAGTAATTTATGACTGTGAAACTAGAAGTGATAAATTGGAGACCAAGGTATGTGTTGCTTTTCCCCAACAGCCTGAGGGATAACAGGGGAGGTCAGACAACTTAAGTCTGTTTCTCTTTCTTGGGTTCTGTAGTGTTCTTGTAGAGGAAGGAGAGGAATTGTTTCTGAAAAGTGGAAATAAGAGTGCCAAGGGGGAAAAACATGTGCCAAGTGACTCTCATCTTTAAGTACTGTAAAGTTTGATTAGCTTTATGCTCCCTTGACCAGAATTGCTTAAAAGGGGAAAACTTTAATATTCTGAATATACTTAACGTCATAAGCATCTTTCCTGCCTTGCTTTAAATACTTTGAGTGATATCAGAGCTTCCTTTGTGGTCAGAAAGCTCTAAGTATATGGAGAAGGTATAACAGGATCATCTTTTTTCCCCCTTGCTAGTTAACGATGTATCTGCCAGGCCCTTCTTCCTGTGCACTAAAGAAAGACAGGGTCTCTAAATGTTAGAAAGGACTTCTCCTGATTGAAACCTCGAGAGCACGGAAGTTAAATTAAAAGAGAAACTTTCCGTATGCTTTGCTTCAGTTCATACACTTTGGGATTTTAATTTCTCACTTCCTTTTGATTAAAAAGACAGACATTCTCCTGAAATTACCTGTTCATATAGAGAATTGGTAAACTTGAAATTGTGGTTCTTCTAAACACATATGTTTCATCTAGGAACGGCATTAGGGAATACTGGGCTAGATCTAGTCAAGCATCCAATTAAGCGGAAGTTTAGCACCTAGCTTAGAATTTTTAGAATTTTCAGCACAGAGAATTCATTATAATGAATACCTTTCTATGCAGGCCGAGTTAGCATTATTTACTGGAAAATAACCATTTCTTTAGTCAGTTTATATTGCCTGATGTAATTAGATTAGATAAAAGCTTAGTCATATCTTTTAGAGCAGAGAATCTTTAGAAATACAAAAGATTCTATTTCTAAGAATCAAAGAGAGATTACCCAGCTTTGGAGTAATTGAAAGGTAAGTCAGATAATGGTGGTTTGTGTATCCCAACAGTATGAGATTTTATTTCCAACATTTCTAGGATTCCTGGGGATAACCAGGAGGGCTACTTGGAACCAGCTGATACTAATTAAAGAATATTTGATGTTGCTCAATTTCATTTTTCAAGAAAATTAAGAATTTTTTAAAAATTACGTTATGGGAGAAAAAATTCTATATCTATCTTACATAAACTACTTCTCCACCGACAAAGTTTTGTAAAACAGTAATGCTGAAACTCTAAAGAATATACAATTTTTTTTCTGTGGTTACTGAGTAGTTAATGTCAGTTAGATTATGGGAGAGTTGATGAAGCAAATGCCAGCTAAGTCTACATGTGCCTTAGAAGAGACACGAAATGGTCAGCAGTTCTAGAAGGTTCTTTGTATTTAGGAAGACATCATTCATTAGAACGTTTATTTATTTGTAGGTAAATTTCAGTGGGATAGAACTGACCTCTATTAACATTCATACTTCCTTTATTGAGCTGAAATTCACATAAGAAAAAATTAATCATTTTAATGTATATGATTAAGTGGTAATATGTACATTCACAATGTTGTGAAAACAATACATTATTTTTTACTAAGTGCTAAATAATAATATCTGTGACATTCTCAGAAACTACTTATGCCAAGTTAAAAGCCTTTTAAAAAGCTTTCAAATTTGCCTCTTCGCAGGTCATATCTAATTAATTTTCAACCAACCAAAATAGAAGTCAGGAAAACAGGCTTTGATAGCTAATAATCATTTTCCCTTGCATTTGCAGAGCTGATACAGTTGGAAGCATTAAATTAATACATGAATAGAGAGCATAATTTACAATTCAAGTCTTCAGTCAAGGAATATAATCTCAAGGGTAAACAGTTGCATCATTTCACCTATATGTGAAATCTAAAAAACAAATGAATAAATATAACAAAACAGAAACAGACTCATAGATACAGAGAACACATTGTTAGTTGTCAGTGGGGTGGGGGAGATTGAGAGGTACAAACTTACAGTTATAAAGTAAATAAGTCATGGGATATAATGCACAGCATAGAAAATTTAGTCAATAATATTGTAATAACTTCATATGGTGACAGATTGTAAGTAGACTTATTTGTATACCTGAAACTAATATAGTGTTGTAAGTCAATTATACTTCAAGTTTTCAAAATGGGTAAACAGTTTCACAAGAAATTCAGTGACATTTTGATGTGTAGATCACTTTGAGATCTAAAACTATTCAGACAGCAGAATGAAGAATTTAAATGCATATATAATATATTTCAGCACTGAAATTTGTCACTAAACATAAAGGTGCCAGTGTCAAGTTTCATTCTCATAGAACAGTTGTTTTTCCCACTTTCACTCTAGATGCAATTTTCCTATCTTACATAACTGTTGATTCTATTAATGATAATTATTTTTGAAACATGCTGTTAAAATAAATTAGATAGCTGCAAGAAACTTTTCACCACATCTCTATATTTCTCCTTTTTTTTTTACCCCCTAGACTGAAATAGAACTGCTTGCTATGTATGTAACATCCCTGGGGTTTATCTGAAGTATAAATTCCCATTTTCTTGACAGTTTAGAAATTATGACCACAGTTTTTACTCATCTCGTAAGTACCCTTAGGAGGTATTACTTGATTAACTAGACAGGAGAGAACTGCCAAAGACCTTAGAAACTTAAGAAGCCTAATAGATTCTCATTTTAAGAATCGCAATGGGGCTAGACAACTTTTAGAAAAATCACAGAAAAATAGATCAGAATGTGACCATTCATAGTATTGCAGTGGCCTCTGTGTGGCTTTACTTTCTTTAATCTCGAAGTGATAGTAACCAATGTTTTTGGAAGTAGCTTAGATAAATTAGAGACTGTGTGTGTATGTGTGTGTGGAGGTTTACATTACGTGTTCATTAGACATTCATATAAAATTATTTCCAGGAAACAATCAATCCAGAAACTTTCATTGAGTGTGAAAACCAGAAATGGTCTCTTGATCATTCATGTGTTTCTACATTATCATCCATCTAATCCCATAGAGCAACCAGCTATTATATGCTTCACCTCATTTTTCATAAATATATATATATTATATCCATTTTAGAAAATCCTAATTATTTAAGAAAGAGGCTGAAAATAAGATAAAATATATGTAGCGCTGAGCCAGGAATTTCACAACGATCTCAATTCAATGGCCATACTGATGTCTGATTTTCTGTGTTTTGTAGACTCATTTATATTTAGCAACTCCCAACCTCAGTGACATAGCATATATTATCCTTATGGCTTATAGTCAGAACTGCGTATGTTGCCAATGTCATAATTTTTAGATTGTGAGTTCCCATGGGCAGAGATTATATTTTATTAATGTTATTTAAAATCACCTCAGTGCATAGCACTGCCATGCACTTCAGTAGGCTCAATTAATATTAATTGATGAACATCCAAGGATAGTGTAGTTTCCATATTTCAGTACTTAATTGCTGAAATTTAATATATATTAAATTATTCAATAATTTTCAGCTTTTCTTTAATGATGGCAAATGATCCAGTAGGAAATAATTTCTGAAATGACTCTTCACCATTGACAGTTAATGGATTCATTGCCAAAGTGATTAGATGCTGCATTTATAGGACGCTTTCTGTATACAAGCACTCTGCTGGAAAGTAGGGCTGCAAAAATAAATAGGCAGCTCACAATTTTGGAGTGTATGTGGAAGTTGAGATTGAAGCTATTTCAGAGAGGCAGATAAGATGATATAAATAAATGTGCAGTGATAAGAAACTGATGTGGGGGAGTAATCAGTTTGATTTATTTTGTGTGTTTTTGGAGAAAGATTTCAAAAAGGAGGTGAAGATGTATGAAAATGTACAAAGTAGAGAAGAGGGAGAATGAAAGTGTGTGGGGAAGGAGATTCCAAAAGAGTGAGAAGCATAAGCTGAGACATGGAGGCGTGAATATTGGGAAATGGTGAAGATGGGTGCAGCTCCACCCTAAAACAAGGGTGGAGGAGGGGCAGCAGAGGAAACTGGTCAGAGTGTGAAAAGTCATTGAATACCATGCTACCTGGCGATGATGAGGAGCCACCAGAGCCTGGAAAGCAAGGGAATGACAAGATTAAAACTATGGATTGCAACAGTCTGGAGGATGCATGGAACTGAGCAAGACTGATGCAGGGAGATAGTTGATGAGCTCCTGGGAAGAGCAAGGACCCGTGTGAATGGAGACCAAGTGACAGACTCAGGACACATTTTATGAGTGGTGACAGATGAACAGGCATCCATGAGAGCTTCATTTTTTCTAATTTGGGCACCTGGCAAGATGGTAGAATGGATGTTTGCTTTGAATAAATTGATTTTTGAAGTTCTTTTGTAAAGGTAAGTGTAAGCTATTCTTTTCGCATGTTAAGTAGTACTTGAAATTAATTGCAAAATATGTATAAATAAAATCAACCTATGCTAGAATTTTTAAATTGTTATTAAATCTTATTTCTGTAAGTTTAATTGTGGAAAATCATGTGGCTTGGGTTAAGAATTAAATGATCATTCGTTAATCATTAAGATTTGCTAAAGTTCTAAATTCTGTGACTATGAATTTCTGTTGACGTAGTTTATTTGAACTGAAACATTCCTATAGTAGTACAGTAATAGTAAGATTCTGTTATGAAGTTCAAGTTCTTTATATTTCCTGATATGTTATCTCTGTAATATTTATTTTCACTTTATTTTACACTCCCCAGACCCTTTTAAAACTGCCTAGGAAGTGAGGAAGCTTGTCCTAACAACCAGTTTAAAAAGGATTAATCTCTCCTGACCTCTGTTAAAGAAAAAATTATTCATGATACTGTTAAAGAACAGTAAGGCAGACTTTGTTCAGGGGACTATTGAGATAGGTATAAGGACAATGGAATTTTGCAGTGGGGGAAAGAGATTGGAGTCAATTCCAAATACAACCAGGAAAAGTGGGGACTTGTAGCCAAGGAGGAGGCTGGGGGTCAGCAGAGGGAAATTACTAACAGGAAACCTCAGGCTTAAGAGGAGTTCTGGCTAAACTGAACTAACAGGAGTCTCGCTGAAGGTGGGTCTAAGTGATCACACATCACCTGGTAGATAAAATATTGAAGGTGATCAGATATAGAGGATGGGGGATTCTGGCTCAACCAACTTAGCAAGATTCTCACTAAAATTGGACAATGCAGAGAAGAACATGGAAGTCCACAAGTTGAGGGCTAGTTGAAAAAGAGGTCAGAAGAGCTTGACTTAAGTTTGGTCATGAAGAGAATATTTGTCACCTCTTAGCTCAGAGATCCAATGAAAGTAACTTCTCTCAACCTGGGTAATCTTTCAAGCTGTCCATTAATAGAGGCAGCACATTCTCATTTTTAAGGCTGATTTTTAAATATACAAACAGAAATACTATTGTATTTTCGATGGGTTATCAGTACAAAACCAAAACAGGATGAATTAAGGGGAAAAAAAACCCAAACAAACCCTGATTACAAATGCTTTCTGTACAAAAACATTTGAGAAGCAGTTTCTCTTTAACTAGCTTTCCTGGCCCGGGATTCAGAGGAGTGAGCAGTTCCCTTGGGGTCACTTACAGGCTCACAGTGAGCAAAGTGAAGCCTCTTTTTCTAGTGCTAGTGGGTCTTTGATGGGGATGCCCTGAGCCTCAAGTCAGGTCTCCTTAGTTTGAGAAATAGGACGAGAGTTCACTAATTTAGTGTTAATCTGTGAGTATGTTTGCAGCTGAGAAGTCTGCATCTAACTTCTGTTCATCATTGGGCATTTAAAATTGAGTAACAAGAAGAGATGTCGACTCGGATTACAGTTAGGAAAATGCAGGTGAGAAATGCAAACGTTGTCAAGGATCTTAGTTATTTTACCCCTTCTCTTGCCATGGCTACACTGATAAGAGAATAACTGTGATCTTGTCTAGAGCCACACAGTTTAGGGTTTAACCCAGTTTTCATGGTCCTCATTGCAATCTGTGTCAGGCCCTGGTGAAGTTCTTTATTTCCGGTATCACACAGTTTCGGCCTGAAGACATTAGCAGATTCCAGGGACATGTTGGCTCAAGCTTCTTAAGCCCAGTAGTTATACAAGTATAAAATTTGGAGTTCATTAATTGAAATGAAATAATGGGAAATGAGAAAAGGAAACTCCATATTCTGCAAGAGTGGAAACCCACTTTTCTGTCTTGAAGGGAAATTGCTGCAGGGAGACATGGACTGCATCACTGCTGCCTCTTGACAGCTTCACCTTGGAGAGACACAAATTAAATCCTTTCAGTTGCTGTTTTGAAGCTAAAAGTGTTTGACCAGTTCAGCCCCTGAATGGTGTTTAAGGAATAAAGAGAAAAGAGCAGGAAGTTCTAATTGGCAAATTACTCCTTGTTATTTAGTTTGGCTTCCAAGTTGGAAATTCCAATAATGAGGAGCTTTGTGGGACTTGCCCTTGAGCAGAACCAGGGGGCTTTTTGTTCAATTACTATTTAATGTGAAGATTTTCAAGAAACATATTGTAGCATTTAAGCCATCACTTTCTATTAAACAAATATTGTCATATAATGATTTTTAAATCTCTCTCCATGGATGCTTTTATGATTCTGAACCATCTAAGTGAAGTGTAAATTGCAAATAAGACATAGATGGATTTTTCTTGTTATGTGGTATTTATAGCGGTATTATTACTTAACGACAGTTTCTCAAAATGTTAGAAAATATATGTTTACTTAACAGTTGTCAACTTCTTCGTCATGGTTATTCTAATCCTGATTTTGAAAAAAAAAACAAAACTCAAAAGATTTTTTTGTCATTCTAAACTGACTTTACAGCAAGGTGAACATTAAGATTTCTGAATATTAGTGAATAATTTATTTGATTGTGTACTTAAGTTACGGAATAATTTTTGACATTAATTTTGAGTTACACACTTAAATTTTTTTAAAAATTGGTTTCAATTTGCAGAATTACCTTACAGACTAACTAGTATTACTGTAGGTTGGAGGGTTATTTCGTATTTGGAAGTATATCATAGTGGTTTAAAATAATATTTTTCACTTTCTACCTTGATGATACCTCTGAACTTCAATATTTGACCTTGTGAAAAGTTATAAAAGGAATGATGTAAAGGATTAGAGTTTTGCTCAATGAAAGCAATTTTAAGAATATATAATTATGTGTAATCTTTCAATAAACTTCACAGAATATGGGTACATAATTTATATAAATAAAATCTAAGATTTTAGTTGAATACTTCTGTTCACTTTTATTGCATAGATAGGGTTATTGGATTTTAGAGAAGAAAGAGACCTTTCCTTTCTTGATTATTAGAATTTTCCATATTCACTTAACAGGTTGTTACTTGGCTAAAAGATTTTATGGCATCAATATTACTTGAAACAATCATGCAGTTGAAATGACTGTGAATTAAATACCAGTTTCCTTTTTACAATTAAATGTGTCACAGAGGAACAATTCATATAATGCTTTTGGAAATGCTAATGGCTCCTGAGGTACTAATCTTACCTTGTTTCTGAATACTTACAAAATTGTGTCTCCCCGAGTGGGCCATGGACTTATCCTATGTTGTGAAGTGCTACACAGAGGTGTCATACTGGTAAATGGAATAGTTTTCTGATGAGATGTAAGTCTGAAATTTTTTTCCCAAATGTGTTTGGCTTCACTGATCAAAAAGAATGAAATTCTTTTTTTTTCTTTCCAGTATTTTAATTTCTCTAAATTGGAGATTATATTTGAAAGTTGTGAGAACAATTGAAAGTGCTTCCGCATGTGGCTCTGTCTTTGAGATGCATGTAGGACAAACTTCCTTATTGATTAATGGGTTCAGCTCTTTTAATTTGATGAAAAATTATACTAAGCACACTGCAGATTATTTTGAGAGCCTATTAAATTTGGAGTATAACAAGTTGCAATTTGGGAGCTGATGCAGAAGAGGAAGGCACCATATCACTGAAGTGTTTGTATGAGCTGCAGAGCAGATCAAATTGTTTCCTATAATCTGACGGAGTATAATGTGATTAGCCTTCCCTTTTATAGTGCCTTTAGACAACCCGTTTTTTTGGTAGTTGGGAAGATTGGAAGGGCATCAGACTCTAGTGGGGAAATGATTAGATGGGCATTGCCAGTAGGCTAGGTTGGAGATGATAGAGGCCTAAATTAAGGCAGTGAGCCAGTGGACCTGAAGAGGAAGGGGGAGATTCTACAGTTTTTAAGAAATTAATCAGGTTGATTGTTGACTGATTAATTTGAATAGTGAGGTGGAAGTTTTATATGGGATATTGAACTTTAGAACTAGAATTTTGTAGCAGAAATTGTTATTTATTTAAATGTTTATTTTCGTGGATGGTACAAGGTTATCTTTTCAGGCTTATTGTGACAGTTTTAAAGAATGTCTAAAATTGCAAATAGGGACATATTTAATGTTCTTTTTTGCTTAGAACCCTTTAACATATTCTCATTCCATTAGGTTAATGCTTAACCCATTTTTTTTTTCATGGTATATTGGCTATCTACTGCTGTGTTAGCAAGTCACTCCGAAGCTTAGTGGCTGGAAGCAACACACATTTATTATCTCACAGTTTCTCTGGGTCAGGTGTCAAGGAGTGGGTAGTACTGACTTCATGGTCTCTCACAAAGCTGCAGTCAAGGTGTCAGCCAGGGCTGTAGTCATCTCAAGGCTCAACCTGGGGAGGATTTCCTCCAGGCTCACTCATGTGAACTTCAAAGGACAGGGCCTCTCCAAAGGACTGCCTCGTCACATGGCACTTGGCTTCCCCCAGAGTGAGAGATGGATGAGGGATCCAGAAGGAGAGATGACACCTAAAACAGAAGCCACAGTCTTTTTATAACCTAGTCTTGGAAGTGACAGCCCATCACTTTTGCTGTTCAGGCATATCTCATTGTACTGTGCTTCAAGATACTTTGTTTTCACAAACAGAAGGTTCGTGGCAACCCTGCATCAAGCAAGTCTATTGGCACCATTTTTCCAACAGCATTTGCTAACTTTGTATCTCTGTGTCACATTTTGGTAATTCTTGCAGTATTTCAAACCCTCCACCAGCAAAAAGATTATGACTCGTTGAAGGCTCAGGTGATGGTTAGTGTTTTTTTAGACATAAAGTATTTTCAAATTAAGGTATGTACATTGCTTTGTTAGACATAAAGCTATTGCACCCTTAATACACTACAGTATAGTGTAAACATAACTTTTACATATGCTGAGAAACCAAAATTTTGTGTGACTTGCTTTATTGCGTATTTGCTTTATTGAGGTGGTCTGGAATCGAAAATGCAGGCAGTATCTTTGAACTATGCCTGTATCCTGTTCATTAGGAGTGAGGCAATAATTCAGCCTACGCTCCAGAGCTAAAGGCTACACAAGCCAGGGATCTTTGTGGCTTTCTCGGAGGCCGCCTACCACACGTGGCTTACATCCTCTGGACCCTAACTACCCAGCTCTCCAGTTTCGTGCCTTGCCAGATTTCCATTCACACTAGACTCCAGCCAAATCAAACTTCCTTCAACTCCTGAAATGCTCCATGCTCTCTCTTGCCTTCAGAGTTTCTCCTCTTCACTTGGCTAACTCACATGTGTCCTGTAGATTCCAGCTCAAGTATGCTTCCTCAGGAAGCATTTCCTGACTATTTTTTTCCTAGTCCCCCCAATTAAACTAAAAATTCTTACTCTTTCTTCAATTTTAGCATGTGTCAGGCTTTAAGATTGTTGCTTTTTAAATTTTATTTCCTTTTATGTCAACTGTAAGCTGTATCCCTAACACTAGGGCTTCTGCCTAGCACAATGCTAGAAACTTACTAATATTTGTTGAATGAATACCTAAATGAATACCAAGATGCATAATATATGGTCAGTGTGATCAACAAGCTTATGGTGCTGGGACTTCCCTAGTGGTGCAGTGGTTAAGAGTCCTCCTGCCAGTGCAGGGGACATGGGTTTGAGCCCTGGGCCACAACTACTGAGCCCATAGGTCACAACTACTGAAGCCCGGGTGCCTAGAGCCAGTGCTCCGAAATAAAAGATGTCACCGCAATGAGAAGCCCACACATCGCAACAAAGAGTAGCCCCGCTCACTGCAACTGAGAAAGCCCGTGCGCAGCAATGAAGATGCAACACAGCCAATAAATAAATTAAAAATAAATAAATAAAATAAATAAATAAATAAAAAGCTTATGGTGCCTTACATATGGACCTCTCAGAGAGTCACTACGTGTAAACTTCCTCTGAATTCACTTTATTGAGCTACGTATCGTTTGTTGCTTTTTAAAAGAGCCAATTTCTATTTTACATAACTTTATTCTCTTTTCTCTTCTCATTTTTCTAACCTAATATGTAGACCTATGCTACAGATTGAATTTGGAGTTTAGAGGATAAGATTAAGGAGAAAAAGCTCTGTTTAAGCAAAACTTCAACGGTTTGGCAGAAACCAGTCCTTGTTTTGACTTAAACTGTCCTCACTTGTTTTCAAAGTTGATAGCTGGTTATGCCAAGAATCAAAAAGAATTTAGTTTGAGTATATTTGCTTTCAATCTAGGTGGAGTCTTAAGTGGTTTTAAAATTTTTGCATTGAAACTGTGGACATAACAGTTTGTATTTCCTGCCTTCACAATTGTGGCGACTTTATGTGAGTATGCATTTCTTTTTTAATTAAATGAAATGAGAACAAATTCTCTTTAGTGACTAAACACAGTAATGAAGCAGTGCAGCAAGAAAGAACTAATGTACTTTAACTTCTGCAAAGAGTGGGCTCTTTGCGCCCTAGCCATTTCCTCAGTTCCTACTCACTCCTCATATAACCTGTCTCCTACCTCTGTGTTTCCATGGACTTTCTTCTGGCAAAGCTCACAATACCAGCTTACGGCCCAAAGCAGGGGGCTCCAGACGCTTATCTAGTTGAACTTTTCTACTGCATTGCACTCTTGATCACCACCTCTTTTTTGAAACTCTCTTGGGGGTTTCAGAATAGCACTCTCCTGGTGGTGATGGTGATTTCCCATCTCCTTCTTTCCCTCCTTTTTCTTCACGTTTTTTTGTTCTTTCAATTTCTTCTCAGCTGTCTTCTGGAGCTCCTCTTTGCCTACTCCCTAAGGAGAACTCTACAGTTTCTATTTTGACCCTCCATTTCTTCTTGGTCTACAAGAAATTCCTTTACTTGTATTTTATCTGTCATTTATATCCTGATGACTTCAAGTCTCCAGCTGAGACTTCTTCCTCAGGTCTCAGACTCTTATTTCCAGCCTCTGTTGACCTTTCAACCCAAATGTTCTGCAAGCACTTTAGACTGTAAACTTGCTTCTTCTTTGTATCCTCTTGCTCATCTCAGTTGATGGCTCTATCATGTGCATCTCGTTATACAATGATTCTAGATTTTATTGTCCACTCTTCCATACAATTATTTAATTACTAAGTCCAGGTGATTTTACCTTCTAAATATATGGTTCTCAACCTTTTTCTCCTCCAAATACCTGAGAGCTATGACACACTTATAGATGTCATAAATAGGTCATACACTTATAGGTTACAACGTCAGTGATTCTCATTGAAAATAGGGGTGGACTCCTTAGGGAAAATCCTTAGAGGGAGTGGAGGGGCCATGGGTAGTTTGAAACAAGGCTCTACATGGTTCTAATAGACTCCAGAGATTGAGAATTGCTGTCCTAAGCATTCTGGGAATCAGATGCTCTCTTGCTAGTAAATGCTACTGTTAAAACTAAAGTTGGAGCCTTTATCAGTTCTGTACTAAATGACCGGAATATCGTCTCGCCTTCAGCCTAATCTATCTTTTACATAGTTGCCAAAGTAATTATCTAATATAAAAACGTATTATCTCCGCTTAAGACTTTTAAAAGCTCGCCATTACCTATAAGAAAAAGTTCAAAAACAAGTCTAGCCTCTGCCTTCCTCTCCAGCTCTCCACCTTTCCTTTAATCCACAGCCCCGTGGAACTTGTCTTTTCTGAGCATCCCCTTCTTTTTTTCATCTTCATGCTTCCCTCTAGCTGAAGTATTCTTTCCTTTCTTTTTTATTTGGCTGACAGTTGTTCATTTAATACTCATTTCTTTCAAGAAACATTTCCTGACCCCCATTTCTCTCCCCACAGTCCTCCAAAGATCAATGGGTTCTATGTGTTCAAAGTGTGCAAATAGAATTTCGTGAAAATTGAAATCATTGCACACGCACGTGTTCACTATTATTATCTGTTTTTATTTTCTTTCCATTGACTGAGCATTTTTTTAAGGTTGAGGACCATGTCTTTATCTCTAGTGTCTATATGGTAAATATTTCTGTATATTCATAAATGTTTGTGAAGGAAAAGGTGAATTAGTAGATTGAAGCAGCTTATCCATTCTTTCACTTAATTTTTGTTGCGTACCTACTGTGTGCCAGTCATCACTCTGCACACAGATTGCTGTAGTAATAATTTTTTAAAAAGGTAAAACATTCCTGCTCCCATAAATCTTATATTATTTTGCTAATATGGGTTGATACAATAGCCGTTGATAGTTACATGAACATTTTGATAAGAAGGGACTTTTTTGATAAACATTAAAGAAGTTAGACTCTTTCTTGGTGAATAATTCAAACTCTGCTAAGTATTTTCTTAATTTGTACTTAGGATATTTCTTCCTCCAACATTTCCTCATGGGCAAACATTTATTAGGTGGAGTTACAAAAAAAATCCCTGTAAGTCATAATAGTAAATACGAAAAAGTATTGGACAAAAGTAAAAAGTAATATTAAAATAGGATCTGGTGTTTCAGTTAAATTTTAACTTCTATTACTTGGGTCACAGAAGCAAACCTTTCTTTAATATCATATAATTACAAAATGTGTTATTTCTCCAACACTTGCACAAATTAAAATTGTAAAGTTAGTTTCCTTACAGATGTTTCATACTAAATATCATGTCAAGAAAGAGAGGAATTATATCTTATCTTTGAAACTAGGAGGGTGGAATAGACCTGTTGGTAGGCTCTAGTCTAATGGTAGTAGATGCTTTACTAATTAATATTATAAATGAGCTCTTTATTAAAAGTTGTCTTTCTAAACCGCAATGAATATAGCCATTTTCAGGAGGAAAAATTTCATTAGGAAAAATGTAAATGAACATGTAACACTAATACTCGTATTTTTGTGGCATGGTATATCACTATAAATTAATCTTCACAGCTCTAAATACTACCGTTCAGTATTTTAACTGGAAAAATGAAAACAGAACATACTTCCACAAAGTAATGGCAGACCCTGGAAGGTTTAAAGAATTATGTTATTAGAAGGCGATTTGAAAGTTACTGTTTTCAATCTTATGTCTCCTAAAAATGAAAAAAAAAAAAGTGTACCGTTAATTCCTTATTTTCAGAGGATAATGCATCACCCCAAGAAACACTCCAATATATCAAAACCTTTATTTTGGCTCAATAGGTTTTCCCAATAGCTGATCAAAATTTCTTCTTTTACTCTCAAAAATAGATTCTAGGGTTAAATTAATGTTGTGATATAATTTATTTAAAATGTGGTTATTGAATCAAATTACTAAACTTTTTGAGATTTTATTTAATTAAAACTCTTTTACATAGTGTCAGGAATGAAAATGGGCTGGGAGTTCCCTGGTGGTCCAGTGGTTAGGACTCTTTCACTGCCAGGGCTCGGGTTCAATCCCTGGTCGGGGGTGGGGGTGGGGGACGGGGGAGGGGTGAGAGGTGGTGGGGTGGGGAAGGGAGAATGAAAGTGGGTAATAGCAAATCTGAGATAAGACCCTTATTTCATACCTACTGATCATGGCCGATCCGGCAGTATTAGGTTCCAAGAAGTTAGTTATTCAAAGGGTATTGGAAGTATCCTTTTTGAAAAGTTTTCTTGAGAATCTTGGAGCAAAATTGCAATAAAGAAACTAAAACTGTAGAGAGAGAGACTCTAGACTATAAAGTCTAATGGCTTTCCCTCCCTGATGTACTGCTGCTCAAATAAGCACCAACCATTGTTTATCTCACTACCATCGTTTATTGATGCATTTCTGAACTAGCCATGCCTGTATCCCCGTTCTTTTTTCTTTTTCAAAGCTAATATTTTTAATCTTAAAACCTCACTGACACTTTTCAGCACCATGAGACTCCAAATCTAGTTCTGATCAACTTACTTAGTGAAGTTTATCTCTTTCAAGGGATAGTGTTCCTCCCTATCTGACTCCATGGCAGCTTGATAATAGGCGAGAGCTGGAAGCATCACTCTGACCCTCTGTCTTCCATTGAATGATGTCATTGGTGGGTGTGCTGACATTGTCCATCAGTGGCACATGCTCCCTATCTGTTACTGCAGTGTGTCTGGTCTTATACTGTCACTATTCACGTGCACTGGCTGAGTTCCTGGTGAAGGTGGGGTAGAGGAGGGTTGGCTTCGGTGATGGATTTGCCTTGGTATGTGCTGTCTTGCCTTTCTTTGTGCACCCCACTCTTCATCTCTCAAATACAGATTATATCTGGATCATGAGGTGTAAGAGGAAGGATTTTACTGTCCTGGTTGGCTGTGTCTTTCAACTCCCTGTACCATTCTCATAGATTCCCCTCATCTTTTTTGCTTATATATTCCCATTGAATGTTCATAAAGTATGTGATATTAAAAAACAAAATGTATGCCTGACCAAAGATAATCTGATTAAATCAGGCAGTGAATACAACAGTATATTTAAAACTGTATTCAGAATAATCTTGCTTTCAGTCATCTTTCACATTTCAGCCACTTCAGTATCTAGAGCAGTACAATGGAAATACAATTCTATCCACCTGTGCAATTTAAAATTTTCAAATAGCTACACTTAAAAAAGTAAAAACAGGTGAAATTAATTGTAACTGCATTTTATTTAACCTAGTACATCCAAAATATTCTTTTCAACAATCAACAAAAACATTACTGAGATTTTTTTCATTCTTTTTTTTCTTTCTATGTCTTCAAAAGTGGCACAGCCATTTCTTTATCCCCTCTTAAGAGCGCTTTGTCATATAAGGTGAATGTGATTGTCTAATCAGATCTTATTGTCAAATAATCTGAAGTAAGCCAAAAGATTGTAAGCAATATGAACTTTCATCACATCTCAGCCTGTTGGCTAAGATCAAGTGAAATATGAACTGTCATTTACCACTGTTATGCTGCAGTGCATCCCCAGTAGCTGCTGTGCCTTGAGATATTAAGTAGTGATGGTATGAAACTGTCATGATTAGCAAGACATTTAAAATTATTTTTATATTTTTATATTATTCTTTTAAAACATCAATTTTCTTATATGAATTATAAACTAATGATTTACTAACATATAATTTATAAATAAATATAAAATACATTATGAATGCAGGTTCAAAATTGAAAGGTGTGCATGTTCAAAAATATTTGATGACCACTGGTATACAGAATAAAGTTCAACTAGTTTTTAAGGTCCTTCTTCTTTGCCCACATATTAACCCAGTGAAACTACCAATGCTTTCTCCCCATGGTTCCTCTAACTTAAGGCCACCAGTGAAAACCAGATTCTCCCTCTTAACTTGTATGCTTGAACCCAACATTTTATTTCTCATATCTGTGATTTTTCTCAAGCTTATTTTCTTGTTTACTTCTCTCTTTCATCTTTTCAGCTATAAAAATAATATTCATCCTTCAGAATTCAGCACCATTTCTGCTTCCTGGAAAATGTACTTACTTATCACTCCATCCTATATAACTGTCTTCCCGGCCTAAATCCTTATATTTTTTTTTCTGTGCCATTTATTTTGACATCTATCTGTAGACTGTCTTTTATTATTATTTACCTTTTTCTAGTGTATGCTCTCAACTAAATTTTAAGTATTTTCAAGCAGGGACATTGTATGTCTTTTGTGTGACCTTTTAGTGGCCATTAAAGTGTACAGAGCTACATAATACTATATAAATAAACACTAGGCTGAAACAGAATTAAGATTTAAATGCTCCTGTTTTTAACTTTAATCATCTTCACCATTATGGCCTATCTTAGTCTCTTTGGTCTATAGGGATTTTATTAATAAATGTGTATGTTCTATGGAAATATGGGTTTAATAAATAATTGCTTTGTGAAGCTGAGGAATTTTCTGTTATCTCATCTCAGAACTCCATGGTTTTTTATCCTTAAACAACTTTGTCTTTGTAAGAGATAAGGATAATTTAGAGACTTTCCCTGAAGGGCTTAGTAAACTCGGCCAACTCTATATAATCTCCCATAACTTGTCATTTTAGTATGACAGCCCAGCAGGAATGGAAATATGGTCTGGTTTATTAGCAGAAATGTTATCATATGATGTAGGTGAGAAGATAACATTTGACATCTGTCAAGGGAATGGGACAAATTTCACAAATCAAAACCCACCTAGGCCCAGATTTCAGTGTCATCACATCATATAATCACCATTTAACTCATATTTCACCTATGTTAATCATAAATTGTCCTCTCTGAACATTTCTGCGTTACCTCTCTAGAACATTTTATTTTATTTTTTATTTTTGAAGAAAATGAGTTGTTTTATAGTATCTGTTCAATTTGAGAACAGCAATTGGGATTTCAGTGAAAATTACACAAAAATTATAGAAATTATTTGACAAAATAAGATACATGCAACCTAAATAAAGGAAAGGGAAGTTATTGTTTAATAGACACAGCATTTCAGCTTTACAAGATGAAAAGGTTCTGGAGATGGATGGTGGTGATGATTACACAAAAATGTGAATGTATTTAGTGCAACTGAACTATACACTTAAAAACTATACACTTAAAAGTGTTACATGTATTTCATCACAATTCAAAATAAAACAAAACCAGGTGGGGGGAAGATACAACTAAATAAAAACATGCTTTGTTTCACTTATTCTCAAACTTGGTTGTACATCAAAATCACCTGCAGAGTTTTCGTAAAATGCACATCTCTAAGCCCCCTTAGCCTTGGAATCTGTGTTTTATATTCTCCCCATTTTGGGAACCCCATACTCTCCCTGCTCCCAGTTTCACATGTAATTAGTTATAACACAGTGTGCCTCTGAACATGTTTTTTAAAAAATATTTATTTATTTATTTATACTGGGTCTTAGGTGCAGCACATGGGCTCCTTAGTTGCAGCACGCATGTGAGATCTGGTTCCCTGACCAGGGATTGAACCTGGGCCCCCTGCATTGGGAGCATGGAGTCTTATCCACTGCTCCACCAAGGAAGTCCATTACAATGGTTTTAAAGTTCTTAAAGTAGTACTGGTCCTGGGCAGAGAAGCCGGAAAGGAACTTGGGTACCAGTTTCTCTGATCCTCTCTTCTCCAAGGGAGGCTTTGGTGATTAGATAGCAGATGGTCCCCTGAAATCACAATTGTGAGGTTTCCTCCAGTGTACCATGGGCCCTTGTTTTAGTCCTACACTAATGTAAAGTCCCTGACCTCCTCTGGGATGCACAGCAAGATAACAGCTTCATCATGCTCAGTCCCCAGGACTAGGTTAACCCTCAATCTAGAATGGGTGTTCCCTAGCCAAGGCTAAGCTCTTAACCATAGATATTCAAGCATGTTTCAGCCACAGAGAAGCCAAACACCATTTGGCATACAGATGACTGCAAAGCTAAGTCTGTGCCATGATTTATTGGCGGAGATAGTCCTTGGAGTGGTGGGGACTCAGTTGGTAGAATAGAATATAGCATATCTTTAGATACCAGAGGAGGCATATCAGGGAGTAATTTTGTCATTTCTCATTATTTTTAACAATTTCAATTCTATTTAAGTTTCTTTTACATAAGATTTAAAATCACTTAAACTGAGTAGCATACAGTATGAATGTTGCCATATCTACCTTTTGTTTACACAGGTGTCTGGGAATCGTGCTTAAGTTTAGGGTGTGTACAGGATCAATGTACACTGTTCCCCACTCAAATGCTGATCATGGCCACCACAGTATCATCACATTCAATAGTATTTCTTAACTAACTGGATCCATATTGTATATAGGTACATAATATAAATACACAATATCTCAAATAAAAGGAACTAACATTTACTGTTCACTAAGTACTGAGTGATGTTTAGTTCATTTAGTCCTCATACCAGTCCTCTGAGGTTGGTTTTACTTTCCTTTTTTTTTTTTTCCTTTTAACTGATGAGGACTCTAAGGCTTAGCGAGTAACTTACCTGAGGTTGCCCAACTAATAAATAAATGATGGAGCTGGGTTTCTGTGCCACATACATCTGGCTTTTCTCCCTTAGCATACTGTTTGAACTAGAACTTATTTATGAATCAATAACTAATCCTCTCTGTGAGTAGTGGAAAGAATAGGGGACCAAATATGACTAAGCAATGTTGGAGTTTCATTACACCTTATAAATGTTTAATTCAAGCAGGACATACTCAGGAATGAAGGACTGGTCCTAATACTCAGATGTGCCAAAGCACTGTAGAATATGTTATGGTTAGGAAATAATAATTAGTACCAATAATAATGGTCTGCCTGATCATGAGTGATTCTTAGTCAGTATTTTGAAACTTTTCTCTCTTTCCCCATTTTTCTTATCATGCTCATCTAATTCTTTAATGAATGAAAAAATGGGTTCAGAAAGTGAGAATGTAAAGAGAAGTGAACAAAGATGTATCCTGTGAGGTAGAATCCCATAGCTTTTAAAATGAAAATTATCAGGTCATTTAATCTAATATTTGGAATAAACACAATAGACTTTGTGTGAGACTGAAGCAGATATCTGGTGTAATTCAGTTTCTTTTGTCCTTAAAACAAGAAGAGCTGCTTACTTTGGAATATTATTAAAATAAGCACTACAAAAAGAATAAAATACCTGCCTAAGGAGGCAAAAGACCTGTATGCAGAAAACTAGAAGACACTGATGAAGGAAATCAAAGATGATACAAACAGATGGAGAGACATACCACATTCTTGGATTGGAAGAATCAACATTGTGAAAAATGACTATCCTACCCAAAGCAATTTACAGATTCAACGCAATCCCTATCAGATTACCAATTGCATTTTTCACAGAACTAGAACAAGAAATCTTACGATTTGTATGGAAATGCAAAAAACCCCAAATAGCCAAAGCAATCTTGAGAAGGAAAGATAGAGTTGGTGGAATCAGGCTTCCTGACTTCAAACTATACTACAAGGCTAGAGTGATCAAGACAGTATGGTACTGGCACAAAAACAGAAACGTACATCAGTGGAACAGAATAGAGAGCCCAGAGGTAAACCCACACACATACAGGCACCTTATCTTTGACAAAGGAGGCAAGAATATACAATGGAAAAAAGACAGCCTCTTCAATAAGTGGTGCTGGGAAAATTGGACAGCTACATGTAAAAGAATGAAATTAGAACACTTCCTAACACCATACACAAACATAAACTCAAAATGGATTAAAGACATACATGTAAGGCCAGACACTATAAAACTCTTAGAGGAAAACATAGGCAGAACACTCTATGACATACATCAAAGCAAGATCCTTTTTGACCCACCTCCTAGAATCATGGAAATAAAATCAAGAATAAACAAATGGGACCTCATGAAACTGAAAAACTTTTGCACAGTGAAAGAAACCATAAACAAGACAAGAAGACAACCCTCAGAATGGGAGAAAATATTTGCCAATGAAGCAACGGACAAAGGACTAATCTCCAAAATTTACAAGCAGCTCATGCAGCTTAATACCAAAAAAGCAAATAACCCAATCCACAAATGGGTGGAAGACCTAAACAGACATTTTTCCAAAGAAGACATGCAGATGGCTAACAAACACATGAAAAGATGCTCAACATCACTAATCATTAGAGAAATGCAAGTCAAAGCCACAATAAGGTATCACCTCACACCAGTCAGAATGGCCATCATCAAAACATCTGGAAACAATAAATGCTGGAGAGGGTGTGGAGAAAAGGGAACCCTTCTGCACTGCTGGTGGGAATGTAAATTGGTATAGCCACTATGGAGAACGCTATGAAGGTTCCTTGCAAAATTAAAAATAGAACTACCATATGACCCAGTAATCCCACTACTGGGCATATACCCAGAGAAAACCATAATCCAAAAAGAAACATGTACCACAATGTTCATTGCAGCACTATTTACAATATCCAGCACATGGAAGCAGCCTAAATGCCCATCAAAAGATGAATGGATAAGGAAGATGTGGCACATATATACAATGGAATGTTACTCAGGCATAAAAAGGAATGAAATTGTTATTTGTAGTGAGGTGGATGGACTTAGAGACTGTCATACAGAGCGAAGTAAGCCAAAAAGAGAAAAAACAAATACTGTATGCTAATTCGTATACATGGAATCTAAAAAAAATGGTTCTGATGAACCCAGTGACAGGGCAAGAATAAAGATACGGTTGTAGAGAATGGACTTAAGGACACGGGGTAGGCAGGGGGGCAAAGCGGAAGCTGGGATGAAATGAAAGAATAGCATTGCCACATATATACTACCAAATGTAAAATAGCTAGTGGGAAGTTGCCGCATAACATAGGGAGATCAACTCGATGATGGGTGATGTCTTAGAGGGCTGGGATAGGGAGGGTGGGAGGGAGTCGCGGGAGGGAGGGCATATGGGGATATATGTATAAATATAGCTGATTCACTTTGGTGTACAGAAAAAAACTGGCACAACAGTGTAAAGCCATTATATTCAAATAAAGAGCTTAAAAAATGCACTAATCTGAGTTTATATTACAACCTAATGTCATTATTGTGTTTTGCTTTAACTGTCAGTACAGGATATAGTAATGACATATTCTTGAATTCTTGGAGCAGAGCAGGTTAGGAAATTTTGTTCTACCTTCCTGTTTCCAGAGATAAATTTAAGATGTGAATTTCACTGTTTGCAAATATGTTCTAATTCCTTGAAAGCCTCAATTTAAAAGAAGGTGTATACAAAATGAAGTAAATTGGCCTCTAATAGAAAGAATGTCAACATTTATCAAGAAAGTATGTTTTTCCTTTTGTGCTTTACTTTTCTTGTTTATCACAAGACATGAAAAAATTCTGGATTTTTAAAACTTCTTTTCATTTCAATTAGCAAAATAATGAAACTTTCCCACATACAGGTTTTCTTCCTGAAAAAGAATACTATAGCACAACAAAGCACATAGGAATTAACTATAGAGTGTGGTGAATGCGAACAAGAGTTCGTATTGGTATAAGAATTGGAATTATTATGGCATCTCTTCCCACCTTCTGGTTTCCTTCAAAAGAGGAACCGTTAATAGGTAGTGTCTACTGAAGGAAAAACAATGCACACTGGAAGTGGAGAGTTATGTTTTATTCGGGGAACTTACTGAGGACTGTAGCCTGGGATAGAGCCTCTCAGGTAGCTCAGAGGGACTTTTCCAAAGAGGTAAGAGAAGAGCCAGGATATATAGGAGTTTTGCCAGAAAACAAAACAAAACAAAACAAACATACATGTAGTAGAACATCAAAAGATTACTGCTGATAACAAAAAACAGACATCTCAAGTTAATGATTTTAGTGTCTTTCTATATATGGAAAGATACAAGAGTCTGGACTATTGAAATTATTCCTTTGATATTCATCACAACTATCTAGGGCCAGTATCCTGGTTTTCTCCATCCTGAATTCCCCTCAGGGCGAACTGTCCGGGGGCTGCTGCAGTGGCTGATGGCATGATAGCAGACAACATTTTGTTATCCACAGTAGTATTTTGAAAGTCACAAAATACTGCTTCCTTAATAATCTTACCAGAAGAGTGGCAAAAGTTGTTTTTATGTGATATTGAAGTCATGTTCAGTCAGTCATTCTTTCTGTGTTTATGTGTACTATCAATTGCAGTTTTCATCTTATCAGCTCTCGGGGGGCTTCCAAAGTGGATCAGCTGTCCCCCTTTCCTACCAGAGCTGTTCCATCTCCAGTTAACTCTTTAATGGACACAGATTACTGATTCCAAGTGCTGAAAATTGATCATCATGACAGCACTAATAATGATGTTGAAGTACCTTTTCTAACAACTACTAGCCTTTCTCAGCCAATGATCATGGGCACAAACACCACAGGATTAATAATTTCATAGAGAAATGAAGTGAAATATTGAGTTTTATGCTCCAGAAAACTTTAAGAAGATGTATTGAAATTGCCTATTTTAGTCTCAATTTTTTGAAGATTCATTCAGGGCAGCTTCAGACTGAGCGTGAAAATACACCCATTGAAAAAAATTGGGTATTCAGCACCCTGCCAGCTGTACTTAGCACAAAGTTCCTGTAATTGAGAAATGTTATTTCCTGAAGAAGCTATTTTCCCTTTCACTGGGGATAAATCTGTATATTGAATGGACTACCTAGATTATAGCAACTGCCTTGAAAAAAAGTCCTTGTAGCCATTCGTGATGTCATATCATCATGATTTCTTCCCTAAGGGATAGCAATCTGCTACCAGCCTTCCTTCCACACATTCATGTAGGAATAAAGTTTAAGTTTAAACATCCCTGTGACAGCCGTTAGGGAAGCAGTCTCCCGTCTGTTGACATTGGTTCTGCTGGAGAGCAGAGTCCTGTTTGGTGGACTCAGAATCCTTCTGCTTGGTTTGTTGTTGTTTTTATTCTAGGGGGAAAAATGGTGGTTTTCTTTGTTTTTAAAAATTCTGTAAGTATTAAGCAAACATGATAAACAAATAGGCTACTTTAAGCTTTCAGGACATTCAGCCAAGTATCAAACATAGTTAAATATATTTATTGAGAAATTCCCAGTTATAATAAAAGGGGGAATAAAAACAGTATTTTTAAGTTTTTGCTATGTTTTTCTATCTGAAGAAGATAATGAATTAGTAGAACTGAGTTATTTGGTTATGTAAGTCTGTGTTTTGCTTGTTTGATTTGGGTAGAATTCTTCCTCCTTAGAAATTAGAACAATTCAAGCTGAGATGGGCTATATGCAGTTATTATTGAGTGGCAACGGTAGAAGTAAAACTTTATTAATTTTCCACTGTTAACAGACCTTTTTTTCTTTTTTCTTTTTAAGTATGGTAACTATTCATTCTGCACAAGCAATAAAAGATTAGACTCGGGAAGGAAAATAAAGAAAACTTTTCAGTTTTTTCAGTTTCAATTTTTAAGTTTTCTTTGTGAATTTATGTGATATTCCTTTAAAAAAAATTGCTCTTAGAACAGAAAAATAAAAAGTTTATCATTAAGGAAAGGTTGTAGCCAGAATGGAAAATTTCACAAAATCGTATATTTTAGACTTTTATTTCAGAGACTGATTATAGCTAATAATGTCTAGCCTCCGCTGAGTACTTTGCCCACATAATTGCATGGTATAATTTAACATTACATTTTAGGACGTTAATTAAAACCTTCAATTTAAGTCAGGATAAAATGCTGAGAAATATATGAGGAATGGGAACAGAGTGGAAGTGGAATAACTATCTTGCTGTATGAAATTAAACACTGATTAAATAGGGAGCAGAGATTGTAAAAAAAAAATACATCTTGCACAAGGTAAAATGCTAATTTGATATGTTTTAAAGTTGATGTCGATGCCTGAAACAGCATGATAAAAATGATTGTAGAACGTAGTGTTTTCCCACTTGTATATCTAGTTTTCATTTTCTGAATTGCTTTTTCTTCATGAATTGAACATACTCTGAACATTTAATGTGAGGTCATCAGTGTAAACTCTGGGAATGGGAAGAGTGGGTTGAAGGAGCACGTAGATTTTATATATCCGTCTCTCAACTTGTATAAACTTACCTTGCTGTTTGTTTGCATTTGTGTGTCAGAGGCCATGAGCAATGATCAGGAGATGCAGGGGTTTCAAGTTGAAGCTGAAATCCTAGGGAGACAGAAGTAATCCATGGTGGCTTTAGGGCCCAGGCCCAGGTCCAAGAACAACAGCTGGCCCCATCAAATGCTTTAGAATAATTATAAATATATCATGGTTCTTTACACAAATGTGGAAATAATTTCAGTTTTCAATTTCAATATCATCAGTAGAATATTTTTTCTTTGTAATTGTGAGATGCTTTATTTCTTAATCTTTGGCCTCCAAATAAACATATTACTACATACATATTTTGTTAGGGCGAAGTTCAACATACTTAATTGTTTGTATTTCCATGCACTTATTGATTTACCTAAGGCTTATTTTTGCCATAATTTAATCATAGCATCCTAGTCATTTATTCATCCATTCAACAAACGTTACTAATATAAGCTAGGAACTTATTTGTTGGTTTTATATAGATCAGATTGTGAAAATAATGAAAAATGAGTTTTCATTTAGGACATAATTAATAGAATATGATTTTGCTATGTTAAGCAAAGATCTCTAGATTTAAATTTAAAGCAAAAAGTTTGTAGTTTGGGAAAGTAAATCTGGTATCACTAACATTTGTTCCTTACTTTTCTAGCTCCTGATTATTTTCTGAGGAGGAAAGACATCCTTATTAAAGTTTCTGTTAACAGAGAGAAGTTAAACATTCCACACCTCAGTCATTGTACTCTGCTCTACACGTGAAAGGTGTCAAATAAATATCATTGGGATCTTTGAGAAGTTTTACAGGCTCTAAATAGTGGGCTTAAGTATAAGAATGTTTGATTCCTCTTGCATGGCCTTAGGGGGTCTGCAGTGCTCCCTGCAGATAACTGACTTCATCACCTGAGTGTAATGAATAATTGAGTAGTGATGAACAGCGCCATGTGCTTTTGTTGGATAAAGTAGACATCCACAGATGTCAATTATATTCAGCTGATTGATGGTGCTGTTAAATTCAGCTATGTCCTTACTGATTTTCTTCCTGCTGGATCTGTTCATTTCAGATAGAGGGGTGTTGAAGTCTCCCATTATGATAGTGGATCCATCTGTTTCTCCTTCCTGCGGCTTTCAGCTTTTGCCTCATTTGATCTGATGCTCTTTTGTTAGGTGCATGCACCTAAGGGTTATGTCTCCTTGGTGTATCTTCTTTATCTTTGCGTAACGCCCCTCCTTGTCCCTGATAACTTTCTTTGCTCTGAAGTCTGCTCTGTCTGAAATTAATGTAGGTATTCCAGCTTTCTTTTAATTAGTGTTAACAATGTATATCTGTGTCTATATCTTTTTCCATCCACTTACTTTTAGTCTATGTGTCTTCTTATTAAAAGTGGGTTTCTTATAGATAACATACATTGGAGCCTTGTTTTATGATATGATCATTGGTATGATTATATCCTTGAAATTTAAAGTTGGTATTGATATAGTTGGATCCATACCTACCATATTTGTTACTGTTTTCGATTTTGTTGCCCTTTTTTTTGTTCTTATTTTTGTCTTCTGTAATTTTTCTGCTCTTTAGGTTTGAATTGAGCATTTTATGTGATTCCATTTTCTCTCCTTTCTTAACATAGCAATCATACTTATTTTTCTCACTTTTTTGTTAGTGGCTGTCCTAGCGTTCACAATAATATACATTTATAACTAATCCAAGTCTTCTTTCAAAGAACACTATACCACTTCACGGGTAGTGTGAATATCTTATGTTAACAAAATAATCTTAATTCCTTTTTCCCATCCCCTGTATCATTGCTATCATTCAATTCAGTTATACATAAGTGTACATAAGCATATATAATGTACGTTTGTACAGTCAGACACAATTGAATATATTATTATCATTATTATTTTAAATAAGCTGTTATCTGCTAGATTAGTTAAGCATAAGAAAAATAAAAGTTTTTATTTTACCTGCATTTATTCCTTCTCTGATGCTCTTCCTTTTTTGTGTAGATCCCAGTTTCTGAACTATTTAATTTTCCTCTCTCTGTAGAACTTATTTTACCATTTCTTGCAAGACGGGTCTACTGGCAACAAATTCCCTTAATTTCTTTTTCTGAGATAGTCTTTATTTCTCTATCACTTTTGAAGGATAAATTTCACAAAGTACAGAATTCTAGGTTGGTAAATTCAATTTTGAAGCATAAATTTCAAAGAGTACAGAATTTCCAACACTTTAAGTATTTCACTCCACTTTCTTCTTACTTGCATGTTTTCTGAGGAGAAGTTGGATTAATTCATATCATTGCTCCTCTGTAGGTATGGTGTTTTCCTCACTCCCACCCCTTGGCTATTTTAAGACTTTTAAAAAATCTTTGATTTTTTGAAGTTTGAATATGGCATGTCTAAGTGTAGTTTTTTTCACCGTTGTTTGGTGTTCTTTGAGCTTTCTGGACCTGTGGTTTGATGTCTGACATTGAGTTGAGGAAATTCTCAGTCCTTATTACTTTAAATATTGCCTCTTTTCCTTTCTCTCTTTCTTCTCCTTTCAGTATTCTCATTAAGCATATGTTACACTTTTTGTAATTGTCACATAGTTCTTGGACATTTTGTTCTTTTTAAAAAGACTTTTCTTGATTTGTGTTTTAGTTTTGGAAATTTCTGTTTTCATATTCTCAAGCTCAGAGAATTTTTTTTTTCCTCTGCCATGTCCAGTCTACTAATGAGCCCATCAAAGGCATTCTTCATTTGTGTTACAGTGTTTTTGATCTCTTGCATTTCTTTTTGATTCTTTCTTAGAACTTCCATCTCTCTGCTTACATTATCCATCTGTTCTTACATGTTGTATACTTTTTCTATTAAAGTCCTTAGCATGTTAGTCATAGTTTAAAAAAGAAACTTCTTGGTCTGATAATGCCAACATCTTTGCCATTTCTGACTCTGGCTCTGATGCTTGTTTATTCTCTTCAAACTGTATTTTTTGCCTTTTAGTATGCCTTGTAATTTTTTTTGGAAGGTGGACATATATGGGGAAAAGGGAAGTGTGGTATTTAGGCCCTTAGTAATGTGGTAACAAGGTGTTGGAGGAGAGGAAGTGTTCTATAGTCCTATGATTAGATCTCAGTCTTTTTTTAAAAATAAATTTATTTATTTATTTTTAGCTGTGTTGGGTCTTTGTTGCTGCATGCAGGCTTTCTCTAGTTGTGGTGAGTGGGGGCTACTCTTCATTGCAGTGCATGGGCTTCTCAGTGTGGTCACTTCTTGTTGTGGAGCACGGGATCTAGGTGCGCGGGCTTCAGTAGTTACAGCACACAGGCTCAGTACTTATGACTTGTGAGCTCTAGAGCACAGGCTCAGTAGTTGTGGCACATGGGCTTAGTTGCTCTGTGACATGTGGGATCTTCCCGGCCCAGGGATTGAACCCTTGTCCCCTGCATTGGTAGGCAGGTTCTCAACCACTGCACCACCAGAGAAGTCCCCTAGATCTCAGTCTTTTAGTGAGCCTCTGTCCCTGGACTGTCAATTTCACCAGTGCTTCTCAGTTTTTTTTCCCCTCTTAGATGGGACAGCATGGCTAGAGGGGTCTGGAGTTGGATATTTTCCTTCCTCTCGGTTAGTTAGGCTCTGATGTAGCCCCAACAGGTTTTGCTTTGGTAAAACTGCTTCTCCTGAGGGCAAGCCTTATTGAGAAGAACAGAATGCTCTGGAATATTTCAAAATGGTTCCTTTTCCTCTCCTGCTGCCAGAAGCATGAAAGGATTTGTCTTCAGTTTTCACTGTGAGGACCTGGTAGAGCTCCTGGAGATAAAACAGAAGTGTGTGGGTGTCCATATAATTGAGTCCCTGTGGGGTTTTTAACTCTCAAAATTGTCCACACTGAGTCTCCAGCAATCCGTCAATGATACTTTAGATGTCCTTACCATGGCACTAATTCTGGGGGTGGTTTCTGCTTGTGGGTTTCTGCTTCAGTAAATTGTGAAAGTTGTGATTCTCTGCTTGTCTATCTCTGTAATTTGGGGGTAGCTGTTTGCCCTGTGACGTGACATCACTGAAAGATTTTTAAAGCGTTGTTGATTTTTCAGTTTGTTTAAAGCTTTTTTACTTGTTGTTAGGACAAAGTGGTAACTTCTAAGCTTCTTTATATGCCGGACTGGAAACTTAAAGTTACTTGTGTTCCTTGAAAGCACAGATTATGTCTAAGTGATTTTTATATATCCCCTTATATAATTATCATAGTGCCTCCCATGTAGTTGGTTCTCAATAAATACTTTCAAATGAATGACTAGATATGTGTCTACACTTGAATAAACTTTTCTGTGATCCCTTTGTACTGTTGAAATTCTGTTTTGTTTTGTTTTGTTTTTTCTTTATCTGTCTTAAAGTGTGGTAGCATCTCCTTTGTTGCAAGTCTGGACAGTGAAGCTACAATTGAAATATGTAACTGGAATTTGTCCCACTTTCAATCAGGGCAACTGTTCCTTATCTTTTTGTATGTAACCCAAAGGTCATCTTCTGTAAGATACATGTTAAACAGAGGGAGTTTCTTGTGTACTATTGAGACATCATCTTGGCAGCAGCTTCTCTAGATCTCGTGTTCCTTTTGTACATCTAAGTGCTGCTGGGGCTACTTCTCACATTGATACATTAGAAGCTAGAATTCTGGGACTGCTGACTCCTTGATGCACCTATCTTTCCCTGGCCTCAGGAGAGGGGTTTTGTAATAAAAGCCACAATTCTTTTTATTGCCTAGTATCTTACCCTTCTCCCTGCTGGACCCCCTTACACCTCCACACGCCTTTCTACAGTTTCCACCAACATTACCCAAGGAATGGGAATGATTGATGGAAGTTGGGACGCAGAAAAAGATATAAATTAAATAATTAATAGATAAATAAAAATATTATATTGTAGAACACAGAAAAAAATAGATATAAAATGGATATTATGACTGTCTCCCTAGTTCAAATGAAAAGAACTAAAGATGTTAAGCCCCACCCACTTCATTTTCTAGTTTTGCTCTGTGATTTGAAGCCCACTTTTTGACTTCTGACAGAACTCTTCGAAAACCTACATTTTGACTCTGCCTGCCCTCACCCAATCCCACCCCATAAAGTTTTGTCTCCTTAGCATTTATCTTCCTTTCTACACAAGAAAGTTTTTGATATCATGAATCCTACAGCAGTTCCCACAGCCCGAAGTACTCAATTTAGCATGGGAGGGGAAATATTATATGAACTGGTAAAGCTCCAGCAGAAGGGTCTAGGTAGGCTTTTCTACCTTAATTCTGTATCCTTTTTAAGTCTCCCCAATAATACAAAGTATTGCTCTGCTCCTTCACTCTTTATAATTGTCAAGTAGCCAACTATTGGATATACATGCACACAACAGACACCTTTCCCAAATATAAGTGATTTTTGTTAAAGAACAGAAGAGATTCATACTAACTAAATATATTTCCCTAAATAAAACCTACCTGCAGATTCCCATGCCAATAACCCTCCTACTACCATTTCATACTCAGAGGTCAATACTGCACAAGGAATGGGTCCATTACCATGCTCTTTTCAAAGTAACAGACTTATGGATTACCTGCCAATCGATGGCTGCTCCCAGCTGTCTTGGCATGGTCTCGAAGTTACACTTTCGTGTAGCTTATGCCATCTCAGATTCTGAGTTAACGTGTCACCTGCAATAATCTCTGGAAATGGAAAGGAGAAAAATAAAGAGATCTGTTTTGTTTCTGTTCAATCAAATCCCCCGGAAGTCAGGATATAGGTGTTCTTTCAGTTGTTATTTAAAATCTACTGGATAAGATGATTTGTAAGAAAACTTCTGATGTATAATTTTATGATTCTGAATATTACAGAAAGGTTATACCTTATTTGAATATTATTTAAACATGTGAATTTATGAATAAATGTGAATTTTGGACCAAAGCCATTTCAAGGCATTTTGTTTCTATTTTACAAGTATTTCATTGGATGGCTATATTCATAAATTTTTAAATAACTTCTTAGTGTTCTAACAGTTAGTGGTCTAGCTGTCTAATTTGACTGCAGTTTGATTTTTCCTGAACAAATACTTTATTGAAGTTGTTCTTTACTATGCTGGTAATTTTCTTTTGCCTTAAACATATAGCCACTCCTTCCTTCAAAAGACCAAAAATTGGGTGGTCCTGAATGATGTAGTGCTACCACAATTTAAATTCAGGAGTAATTGTAGCATTCAGATGGCCACTTTTATTTGCTACCAGTACTGCACATGCCTTGCATAAAGAAAAGACCCTGTTACCTGGCATTGGCAACCTCATACTCTAGTACCTGCCAAAAATGAAATTGCTATGCATCACATTGATATTCCTTGTAAATGTATTTGAGTCTTATGCTCCAGCCGTACTGAAGTGCTTTGTATTCCCAGGATACAGAATGCTTTCTTATGTCTTCATGACTTTCACACACTGCTCTCTTAGCCTAGATGTCACAGTCTACCTCTCAACCCCACTCTCCATCACCTTCTACACCTGCATAACTCCTTATCCTTCAAAACTCAGCTCAGATGTCGCATCCTTTGGGAAGCTTTTCAATTCTACCCTCTCCTTCAAGTCTGGATTGAATGGCCATCCTGCAGTCATACTTACACATAATTATCTGCCTTTGCATGTTTACAGTTTCATAAATCTCTCTCCTCATTTGTGAGTCTGTTGATTGTAAGAACTAATGCCATTTGTGTCTGTATTGCCAGCACATAGTAGATGACCAGTTAAAATTTAATGAACTGATGGGAATATTGCTTGTGGGTACTTATCTGAGTATTCTTTTTCTATTTTTCCTGGATGATGTGTGCAGAGCTTACTGTTATACTAAGTTACCCACAAATTCTATGGAAAAGACTTTTTTATTTCTTAAAATATTTGGATCTTATTCTGGAACTATTATCATTGTTGTTATTATTGTATGTGTGTGAGATATGGACATTGACAATTGTTGGTCATCTATTGTTTGCTAGATCTTCTGCTAGGTGCTTAGTGTATTTTCTCATTTAACACATGATGATCCTTTAAGATTGATTTATAATGTCTTCATTTTATAATCGAGGACCTAGACACTAAGGGAAATTAAGTAATTTTTTCAATTTCATATCTTCTAAGTGGCGGAGCCAGGATTTGAATTCTAGTAGCTCTATCGATTATTTAGAGCATCTGCTTTTTGCAGTATGCAAGTTGTATTTATTTAGATGCATATGAAGTGCCCATGAAATGTTACTGTAAGAATATCTTCATGTATGTAAATAGCATTAAAAGAGTGATTCATAGAATGGTTAGCTCAGTCACCAAGCCTTCTGTATTGCCCAATTTACCATAAGTAGCTATTTACTTTTAAATATATTTAGCTTTAAACGTCCGTTAAACAACAACAGAGTGAGCATTTTCAAAAACTATACTGCTATAAAAATAAAGTTTCCTGGCTACTTTGAGAATTATAGCAAATTACTAATAACACTTAAACTAAAAGTTACATTTGATATCACACACACACAGAACCCTTACATGTTAAACCATCAAGATAGAGCTTTGCTTTAAAAAAAAAATCTGTGTTATTAAGGGATCACTTTGGAATTCTCTAAAAATGTGATATTACATCTCTGCACAGTGTCCAGGATACAGGATCTGGTTTGCACATTTGTGACAAATCTCTTCCCAGAGCTGCAAAACAATTTGTTTCTGTCATCAGGGGGTTAAAGAAGCAGTTTTCTTCCTGTGCTGTTGAGAGACTTTTTTTTTCCCTAAGAGATCAGGGAAATACATCAGAAGAGAAGATTACTCACATTTGCCCCAGTGCTACTAAAACAGTTGTTTGTTTTTTCTCTCTCCAGTGTAGAAGCCTTTCCTATTCTTCACTTATCAAAGAAATTGAAGAAGTGCTCTTATGCCACCGCTGCTGATTCAGTTCTCTGGTTTTCCCCCATATCAATCAGATTTTAACTTGACTATATGGAGGTCTTTAGTTCAAAGCTCAGCTGAATTTGGTGGTCCTTCCTCAAGTCTTTGTGGACATTTGCCAATTTTGCAAAACTACCACAGAGTTCAACGGACTTTTGCATTCTTGGCAAGATTCCACCTCTAAGAGATCTGGGGTAAGAACAGAAATAACACTACATAGAGAATAGAAAAACCTTTGTGAAAATGTGATGGAGTAGTTTATATCATATACTTACTCATTTTTCTGTAGTCTGTACTTATATGAAGTTTTCAGGTTGTAGTAAACATAAAATTTACTTTCTTTGGAACTACTCTCATTTTTTTTTTTTTGGAGGATAAGTGTTTTTAATAAGGAAATATTTGCATATTAGTTTTACTTAAAAATTTAATATAGACTGAGGAGAGATATTTGAGGGATAAAAAATAAAACTTGCTTTTTTGATAGATAGCATAGCAAAATAGAAATGTTGGCTTTTATAATTTATTCACCTACTTAACCTTTGAAGGCATCAGGGAAGAAAAATTCTATAGAGTTTCATAATTAAATTCATTAATAGTAACAATGACAAAGTAATTATTTATTGAGCACTTTAATTTTTATAAGTAGGAAATTTTTTCAGTGTTTTACACATATTTTATTTAATTGTCACAAGAATCCTGTGAGGATTAATTAACTTATTTACTTTTTCCAAAAGAGGCAAATGAAGCACAGAGAAGTTAAGAAACTTTCCTAAGGCCACACAGTATTTCAGTTAGTATGCTCTTGGTGACAAGGAAAGAAAAACAATAGGGATATTTATTATCTTACCCAACTGTAAGTCCAAAGGTAGAGCTACTCTAGGGTTGATTAAGTCAATGACATCATCAAAGACCCATTTTCTTTCCATCTTTCTACTTTGTTGTCCTTAGCAACTTATCTTGCGCTCCCAAACCAGCTACCCTTTAAAATGGTTGCTATATTTTTAGACATCATGGGCAGAAAACTTTGTCACCAGACAGGAAGAAAAAGGGAAAAAGCCCTTTTCTCAGCTCTCTTTTTAAGAAAGAGGAGTCCCTTTCTGGGAACTCTACAGGCTGTACTGATGTCTTGTACTGATGTCTCATTGGCAGGAATCGCATTATATGCTCAGGCATAAACCAATCACCAGGAAAGGAGAAAACTTTCACAGGATTGGCCTACTCCAGTAAAGATTCACTCCCTGGGGTGAAATAGAAATAGAAACAGAAATAGACCCTCAAAGGCAAGTGAACAAAATGGGACTTTGTTAACAAGATTAGTGGGCGGGGGCTATGGCCGCTGGAGAGGTGGCCAACAACGTCTGCCATGTACACCTAACGGTTTGTGGCCTGAAATCCAAATTGAGGCAGGCTGCTTCTTAGCCTGTGCTCTTAGCCACCTTGCTATGAAAAGTCTGATGTTAGGTTCTAAAGCAGTTTCTCTAGTTTTTTGTAAAAATCACATATTCTAAAAGGCAAACGAGCATAATTTTCAAACAGAGGAATTTGGGGTAAAGGAAATTTTCACTCCATAATTCACCATATTTGTTATAGGCAGACAAGCTTTAGCTTGAAAAGGACATATGTGCCTTAATGTACCTTAAGAAAAGTAGCCTGTTGTCACCATCTTTGATCCCATCTACTTCCCACGAGAAGAAGTAAATCACTAAAGAACGGGGTTGGAGAATGGGGAGGAGTCTCAGGCTTCATTTACATGTCCTGAAGATCTTCCATAAGATCCAACAGAGATTATTGCCCGTGTTTATTCATAAGAAAGTGAAATTATAGTGAGATGATTCAATTTTTACTACTAAATCACTTCAGTCATTTATTTACTATTTCTTTAAGTCACTCAATAAATATTTATTTAGTGCAAATAAAAATGAAAAGATTAGGTAAAAAGGAGTAAGACAAAAACAGGCAAACAGAAACTGGAGAGAATAAACAGAAACCTGGGGGAACCGTAATCTTACTCTTAGATATTAAATATGAGATTCTTCCAGTGTATCAAAACATGAATTTCTTCAGTCTTAAGGGAATATACACTGTAGAAAAATGATATTGAAAATGTATTTTTTCAAACCGTTAGGCATTAAGCATCTACTATATTCCTGATATTATTTGGTATTGTTGATATAAAATAAATATCAATACTGCATTCTTCCTTTAAAGAGCTTATAACCTAATGAAGGAGAAGAGTAAACCCTTAGTTACAACATTATGAAAGCTGTATAATAGAATTTATTTAAAGCGTAAGAGATAATGACACTGAGAAGATCAGGGGTGGCTTCACAAAGTAGTATAATGTTTGAGCTGCGGCTTAAAGATTAATAAGAATTTTGTCAGGAGATCTAGCCATTACCCAACTGGCTGAGGCCAAATCTAGACTGGAAGCACCGGGCTGTACCCACCAAAGTGTCCATCAGAGAAGTTCCAGGGGAAGGTTTCCAAAGCCAAGACAGAGAGGCACATTACTGGCTTGTTACTAAGCAGGAAAACATAAACATAAAGTAGTCAATTCCTGCTGGATGCAGAGGAGTGGAAGGGAAGACATTCCACACAGAATGAACAGTAGTTGCAAAAACATAGCACAGTGTATTGAGGAAACACAATTATGGCTGAATAAAGATTCCACATGTAGATGTACAAGGAGAGGTTGGATAGAAATGTGGAACAGCAGCCATGGAAAGATGTTGAAGAGCCTAGTGTGACACATGGAAGTTCTGAACTGATCCTGTACATGAGGAATCCTTGAAGGATAAGTGTTTTCAGCTTTAAATTTTAGAAAGATCACTCTGGAGCTGATTTGGAGGTAAATTTCAGGGAGATGGGATTGTAGTCATGGCGACCAGGTAGGATGCTGTTGCAATAGTGCAGACAAGAGCAGATGAAGGGCCAAGCTGAGACAGTGGAAGTAGATATGGAAAGGGGGAAGGGAAATATATGTTATCCAGTCTCCGCAGGTTTGGAAAACCTATTAGATGAGGTGACACTAAGAGTCAAGGATAAATCTCCAATTTCTTGGTAGACAGTGGTGCCATTACTCTTGATTGAAATTAGAGTGTGAATAGGAGCAGGATAAATTGGGGGATTGTGAATATGAGTTGAGGCAAGGAATGGGGAGGAATGAATGAATAATCTGAAAAATTCAGTTTTGTGCACATTGTATTTGAGGCATTTGGCCATGTGAAATTGGTAATATTTATCTGGAGATCAGGAATGATAGGTGACTTAAAGCTACAGATTTGGGAGGCATAAATATGTAGGTTGAGCCGTAGAGGTAGGTAAACGCCAGCAAGGAAAACAGTTAACAGAGAAGAGTGTAAAGGATATGAACTTTGAGAAGCATTAACATTCCAGGGACAGTGAGAAAAAGTGGAGTGAGTCTATAAATCATAAATGGGATTATGGAAACCAAAAGTAAAGAAATTTCAAGGTGACCACAAAAACAAGCACGACAGAGAGTAAGTAAGGCTTCCTGGATGAGTACCAGCTGAATATAAATCCTAGGGGACAGGTCACAAATCACTGATTTGGTACCTTTTTAGGACAACCTGGTTTCCTTCAGCCTTGTGATTCAAGAGTGTTAGGAAACATGGCCACTAGTTAATATCAGAAGAAACAATAATGAATACTATTTAGTGTTTTATTTAAAATTATCTTAACGAAGGCTAGAGGACTAAAGGGGAGTTATTTACCATGTAACAGAAAGGTCCAAAGTGGGATGGTGCTAATAGTTTTGGTCCACAGAAAGTAAGTAACAAATAGCTATAGGTTGGCAAGAATAGAGAAGGGAAAAAATACAATGGGTGCTCGCTGGAATCCCTGAGTGCTCCTGGAGCAAGGCTTGCAGTGCGCGTGTCCTTTGGGGTGGGGGTCCTGAGCATTCTTTATAGCACACGCTCACCACTGAACGGTAGAACTAAGAATTTCCTCGAATTTGTACCTTAAAGGAAGCAATGTGGTGTGGCTGGAAGGACAAGAAATACAGAAGACATGGATATATGTTGATCTTTGACACTTCTGGTGATCAACAGCTACTGCTCTATTCCATCCTGAATGATGATGGCTTCATGCAAAACTTTAAAAGAAAAAC
This sequence comes from Hippopotamus amphibius kiboko, assembly GCF_030028045.1. NCBI lineage: Eukaryota > Metazoa > Chordata > Mammalia > Artiodactyla > Hippopotamidae > Hippopotamus > Hippopotamus amphibius. The sequence goes on from NC_080198.1 coordinate 85,408,363, forward strand.
TCTTCTCAGCAATTATTTGTTCTTTGAATCTATAGCACTCACTCAGTCTCTCTGAATCTTCTTGTATTATTCAAGGTGTATCTATATCAGAAATAATTATTTGGACTTTTTAATACTCTATGCATATATTTAAATGTTTCCATCATTTACGCATATGTACATATTTTGTGGTTTAGAGTCTGCATAAAAATAAAAATAACCTAAACACAGTATTTCATTTCTCTGTCCAAGGACAAAAGTTGGCATTCTTTAACCTAAAGTGTTTAAAATATTTTAAAAATGTTTCCCACCCAATGCCATAAATAATTATCTATATTCTCACACAAGATATAGATTTTATGAAAATTGGTCATGTACATAAATCGATTTTTGAGGTATGCTGAACATTTATGATACTTTTCAGATTTATATTTTAAAAATAAAAGGATGGGAAGAGTTGATCACATGGAAGGCAAAGTTAAAGGAATTTAAGAAAATGTTGTTATACATTGATCGCTTTCTCTGATCAGCGGTAAGCTGTATGAGACACCTACAATGAGAAAAAGAACAAAGAGCTTGGATTTATTTTAAAGTATGTCTTTGTTTTAGTAAGTTATTAGTAGTCATATTGATGGTCCAGTTTTGTGTAAAATACATCAGTTTCTGACATTTGTCACTATGACTTTAGAGATGTCAGCGTTATTCTTTGAATAGGGGCTGGTATCACTCTCTGTTTGCTCTGTTTATTTTAGATGAAGTCACATGATGAAAGGGGAGGGATACCTGACCTTCATCTCTTCTATTTTCCTCTCCCCACCCCTGACATTTCCATGTTTCCCTTGTCAACAGTGAAAAAAAATTATCTTGCTATATGACAAATGGTTAGTTTTCTTCTCTCCGTAGAGATAGATGAAAAATGTTATATTATCTCAAGGGAACTAAAATACATATTACTTACTTCTGAAGTGTTATGTTGAGGTCTAAACTTTAAAATATCTGGTCATTTTTGAGGATGAAATGGGGGCTAAATCTGTAAATAACAGACTTTGTGGAAAATTCCTCTTGGAAATCTCATCAAGGTAAGAAACCTAGAAAAAATCTTTCACTGGGACTTCATGGAGGCAGGGGGAAAAGTGTTTTTAGTAACAGCCTCATTTTCTTTAATATCACTTTTTGTCTAAATTGTTTCATTGGGACTGTGGTAAGTACTGAACCTATCATTAGGTTTTACACTCAACTAAATTAAAAAAAAATCTTTGCTGGAGCACTTATTAAATTCTAAAAGGATGTTGAGAATTATATATGCATATAGTCCCAAATGTAATTTTGCTCCATTTGGATGAGAATTTTTAATTCCCACTCTTTAATATATTCTATCCACTGTTGATAAAACATAGGGCCAAATGCTTTTAGTTGTATCCTTCTTGTATAGCATTTTTTAATTTATTGATTTTCTGTGACTTCTGAAATAGCTGAATACCTCTTGAAGATATTCATGTGTCATGAATAATACTATAAAGTAGCTGTGATGAAATAGCATATCAGTCTTTACGGCCAGTCTCTTACAAAATATACAGTTTCAGAATTTCATAGATTTCCCTTTGGGGGGACAAATTTTAAGGTAAAGCAAACACCCTTTCACTCTCAAAGTAAATATAAATGTCAATTTTTAAATGTTAAGTAGGTGTAGTTTGTGCAAAAGATGAGGCATGAAGAATTGAAGTAGAATTTGACTGCCCATCTTTCTCAAAATTTAAAAAATATGTCGTATATCGCTGTACCAATAATCTGTAATAGGATATTCTGGGATGGGACTGGGGAGACAGAGAAGAAAGATAATATTGTATAATTCATTCCTGTGTTAAAAATTTATGCTTTTTATATAGAGATTAAGAATGTCCCTTCTCCTACGTTCTCATCACAATTGCATGAGAGAGATCACTCACACTAAAAATGTAGAAGACCCAAGCATTTCATTTTTTAGTGCAATAGGGGATCATGTCTGACATCCTGGGAAATAATATATTCTTGAATAAAATTGGTAATTAGAATTGTTATAGAGTAAGGTAGTTTTGACAGAAAATTTCTTCTAGGAATTTCTTCTAGAATTAACCGTATTCAATAAATGGAAATATAATTGATAGGTTTTATGGAGGAAGCTGAAGTGTATTTAAAAGGAAAAGCTGCTGCTTGGTACATTAAAGTTTGCTGAGGTTTTGGGGTTTTATTTAATATCTTTACCTTCTGTTTCCTTGAGAAAACCAGCCTTAAGGACAAGTACTGGAGCTCTTCCTAGGGTCATTTTACACTCTTTAAAACAAGGAGAATGGCATATTTCCAAGTAGTGGACACTTATTTTCATAGATTTTCATTTCACTTTTTCATACCTCTCCATTTTTCTTTTTGTTATATATTGTGGGATTATCACAAATAAAATTATTTATGTTTCCTCCAATTTCTGTATAATTTAGTTTGAATAAGTAGAATATTTCTTTTTTAATACAATTTTTGTCATAGATTACAAACAAATGCAAAAATATAGAGAATAGCTTAATGAAACTAATTTTTCAACCAGCCTGAACAATGATCTCTATATGGCCTGTATTCCTACCTATTTCCTCCCAAAGCCAGGATTATTTTGAAAAAATTCAAGATAAAATATTATTTCATATGCAGATATTTGATTATTTATCTCTAAGAGTTTAGGACTCTTTCTTTGTTGTAATCCCAATACTGTTATCACACCCAATAATTAGCAATAATTTCTTAATATCACTGAATATTCACAAGTATTTTCATTCCCTTGATTTTATATGTTTTTAGCATTTCTTTTGTTCGAATCAGGATCCAAACTTTTTACAGTTGGTTGATATATGCCTTAATTTTTTTTCCTCTGTAGGGTGCCTCTCTATCTCTTGTTTTCTTTGTTCCTGTTGGTGAAGAAATTAGGTAATATTGCTGTAGTTTCCCACAGTCTGGATTTTGTTACTGCATTCCCAGAGGTGTTTTTTAATGTGTCCCTCTGTTCCCAGTATTTCCTTCTACTTGGTGGTTAGAGCTAGAGGCTTGATCAGAATTAAGTTCATGTTTTGGCAGGACTATATCATAATGGGAGTTTGGGGCTTCTGCTGGGAGATAAATAATGTCTGATTTTTGCTCTCTCTAATCTGACTTAGATGAACATTCATTGGAACTGTCAATTCATTAGGGATTGCAAAATAAAAGTGATTTTCTAATTTTAGTATTCCTTTTTCACTTATTAGTTGGAATACTTCTAGAAAGAGAAACTTCCTATCGTCATTTATTCAAGTTATGCTGAGCTACAATTTCTGTAGAAAAGGAAGGATTCATGCCTAATTCTTTCCCATTATTTATCAGTGTTCAGAGTAAAGAACTGGTTTCCTAGCATCTGCCCAAAGTGATCAATGTCTGTGTGTGTGTGTTTTAATATCATTAAAATCTTATGAATTTAATGAATCAATACTTTGTAGTTATTACCTTTATTAGTGCTTAAATCACCCCGTCTTTTATCCAGATTGGCTTCTGAGCCCTTTCACAGAACGCTGGTAGTCTTGATAACTTCCTTGCTATGACAAAATTTTACAGGTTCCTCTTGATCATTTCCTATCCCAGATCGGAACGTAGACATTTCTCCGAGGAATTCTAGTTCCTTTCAGTGACAAGTGGTATTTCAATACCAACATTCTGGGTTTTTTGGTGGTTTTGGAAGAACAGTTACTTTGAAATTTGTTTGCTAATTTAAATGAAAGTAGATATGTGGTTATGTATGCAAATAAAATATTGGTGCTTTATAGGACCGATCATATGACTTTAGGTATGATCCTAAAAGGTAGGTGATAAATAAATTTTTATTTTAATGATGGAACAATTGACTAGCACAGACTTTGGGTACATAATGTAAGGTGAGGCAGGAAATAAAAGTATTTGGTATTGTCAAAAGGAACATAGGTTGTAAAGTCCTGCTGAATTTGTCTAGAGAGTTAACATTTTTCATGCAGATTTGATTGTGAAACTATCATTTAAAAAGTATAGTTGAGTGCTAAGAAAAAAGAATGAACTTTCTATGAAAACATATTTTGATCATGGTCTCATTTGTTTCACATAGTTGATTGAAGTTAATGGAATAGATCTCTTTGTAGCACCCTTTGGGGACAAGAATGAGAGTTTTAGAACATCAGTTTATTTCTTAATTAAAGTTCTTTGTGTTAAGGAATCTTTTGTTTCTTGAATGGTAGTGCTGTGACCAAGCCAGTGTGAGAGTTCAGTATTTACATACTTGTATTTACTTAAATACATAGCAAAACGATAGATATAAACCTAAACATAATGATAATTACATTAAATGTAAATAGTCTAAACACCCCAATTAGAAGGCAAATTTTACCATATTGGATAAATAGCAAGTCTCAACCATATGCATTTTCAGAAATTCAGTAGAAATAAAAAGAAAGCTGGAGTGGCTATTTTAATATTAGACAAAATAGATTTTTAAAAAATTGAAGTATAGTTGATTTACAATGTTGTGTTAGTTTCTAGTGTACAGCAAAGTGATTCAGTAATCCATATATATATTCTTTTTCATATTCTTTTCCATTATGATTTATTACAGGATATTGAATATAGTTCCCTGAGCTATGCAGTAGGACTTTATTATCTATTTTATATATAGTAGTTTGTATCTGCTAATCCTGAACTCCTAATTTATTCCCTGCCCTCCACTTTCCCGGTTTGGCAACCATAAGTTTGTTTTCTATGTCTGTGAGTCTGTTTCTGTTTTGTAAATAAATTCATTTGTATCACAATTTAGATTCCACATATAAGTGGAATCTAAGTGGGTCTTTGTCTTTCTCTTTCTGGCTTTCTTCACTTAGTATGATAATCTCTAGGTCCATCCATGTTGCTGCAAATGGCATTGTTTCATTTTTTTAATGGCTGTTTCATTTTTTTCCATAGTGTATATGTAGCACATCTTCTTTATCCATTCATCTGTTGATGGACATTTAGGTTGCCTCCATGTCTTGGCTATTGTAAATAGTGCTGCTATAAACATAGGGGTGCAAGTATATATTTTTTCGAATTAGAGTTTTCTCTGCATATATGCCCAACAGTGGGATTGCTGGATCCTATGGCAACTTTGTTTTTAGTTTTTAAAGGAACCTCCTTACTGTTCTCTGTAGTGGCTACACCAACTTACATTCCCACCAACACTGTAGGAGTGTTCCCTTTTCTCCACACCCTCTCCAGCATTTATTTGTAGACTTTTTTTTTTAACCTGGCTTGTTACTGTTTATTATTATTTTTTCACTTTTTCATTTAATTTATTACAATAGCACATATCCTTTTTAAAAATTTTTATTGGAGTATAGTTGATTTACTATGTTGTGTTAGTTTCAGGTATACAGCAAAGTAAATCAGTTATACATATACATGTATATACACTTATTCTTTTTTTTTTAAAGATTCTTTTCCCATATAGACCATTACAGAGTATTGAGTAGAATTCCCTGTGCTATACAGCAGATTTTTATTATTTGTAGACTTTTTAATGATGACCATTCTGACTGGTGTGAGGTGATACCTCATTGTAGTTTTGATTGGCATTTATCTAATAATTAGCTATGTTGAGCATCTTTTCATGGGCCTATTGGCCATCTGTATGTGTTCTTGGAGAAATGTCTATTTAGGTATTCTGCCTAATTTTTTTATTGGGTTGTTTGATGTTTTGTTACTGAGTTATATGAGCTGTTGGTATATTTTGGAAATTAAACCCTTGTCGGCTGCATTGTTTGCAAATATTTTCTTCTGTTCTGTAGGTTATCTTTTTGTTTTGTTGATGGTTTCCTTTGCTGTCCAAAAGCTTATAAGTTTAATTAGGTCCCAATTGTTTTTGCTTTTTTTAAAATTTTATTTTTTTATTAGTTGTCTATTTTATACATATTAACATATATATGTCACTTGTTTATTTTTACTTTTATTTCTATTGCCCTGGGAGACTGACCTAAGAAAGCATTGGTACTATTTATCTCAAAGAATAATTTACCTATGTTCTCTTCTAGGCATTTTATGGTGTCATGTCTTACATTTAAGTTTTTAAGCCATTTTGAGTTTATTTTTGTGTATGGTGTGAGGGAGTGCTCTAACTTCATTGATTTACATGTGGCTGTCCAACTTTCCCACCACCACTTGCTGAAGAGACTGTATTTTCTCCATTGTATATTCTTGCCTCCTTTGTCAAAGATTAATTGACCGTAGGTGTGTAGGTTTATTTCTGGGCTCTCTAGTCTGTTCCATTGATCCATATAGACAAAATAGATTTTGCAACAAGGAAGATTATCAGGGATACAGGCAGATATTTAATAATGAAAAAGGTGTCATTTCATCTAAAGGACATAAAAATTCTAAAAGTGTATGCAATTAGTAACATAACTTCTAAATATTTGAGGCAAAAATTGATAGAAATGCAAAGAGAAAATAGAAAAATTCTACAATTTTCGTTAAAGATTTTAACACTCCTTTCTCAGAAATTGATAGAACAGTTAGGCAGAAAATCAGTGAGGAAATAGAAGACCTGAAAAACACTCTTAACCAACTTAATTTTATTGATCTTTGTAGAACATTCCACCCAACAGAAGAACATGCACCAGCTAGACTATATTCTGAGCCATTTAACAATGTTCAATAAATATAAGAAGATTGAAACCATACAGAATAGATTCTTTGACCATAATGGAATGAAGTCAGAAATTAATAAAAGAGATTTCTGAAAATTAGACAACACATTTCTCAATTGTACAAAGTTTAAGACAAAAATCACAAGATAATTAAATACATGTTTATCTACCTGTGTAAATGATTTTTATGCATTTATAGTTTTATATATCACATTTTACATATAAATATATATGTGCATGCATGCATTTAAAGCTTTTTACATGTTTGAGTTTATTGGAAATAAATGGAGATAGAATAATTAAATGTGACTGATGGATTTCTATAGGGCAAACACGATAATCATGCTGTGACTGTATGATGGAAAATGCTCCTCCTAAAGAAATTAATTCCCAAACGGAACAAAATATCACAAAAATAGAAATACAGAGCATTTCATGTCACTCTTTAAGCTTTTTATAAAAATGATAGCCTGGATATGTGTAATGGGTTATTTATGTATAGAATGAAGTTCACTGAACTCTTGGTTGTGGGTTTTCACAGGGGATGCGGAAGAACATTTCAGCAGTAGCTCAATCAGTTCAGGGTGTGTGAAGGGGAAACCTAAGAAAAGCATTGAAAGGGTCTCAGCTTTGTGAAAGAGACAGCCAGATGTCAACCTGAAGAGTAACCTTTGTCTGCTTTCCATGATGGGGAGAGTATGTCATGAATGAAATGATAAACATATGGAATAAATTACTGGGAAAGGCAATTGGAGGAGAGCATAGATGAATTCAAGAAACACCTAGACTTGTTTCTGGAGAAAAGGAATTGATGAGTCTGGGAAAGCAGGAGGGTTGTATTAGCTTCTGCAAACAAAGTGGTTACATTGAGAAAGATGGTTTTTTTCCCCTCTTTTGTACAATTTTTACATTTTTATGTACCTTCAATGTACAATCTTTACATTTTTATGTACCTTCAATCTCTATTTTAAAGAATATACTCCCCCCCACCGCCCCGCCACCACCACTCCTGAATCACACAGTTCTTTTACAAACAATTTCTTTTCAACTTTATCTTCCAAGAGGTCAGATAAGCTTAGGTTTGGTGCATCAAAAACTATTTATTTGAGCTTTTTTTTTTTGTAGGAAACTTTGCTGCTTAATGCACTTTTATCCACTCACCTGTAATCACTGAGGGTTTGGCTTTACCTACGCGTTCCTCCTCAGCCTCTACCTTTCCAATCATTATTATAGCTAAGTCACATAGTGTTTGACAAAATATGTTGAATGTTTTTGGTTCTTCTTGACTCTCTTTGGATTCTATTTTGAAGTATTTCCAAATTGTCCAGGGCAATTTCATGATGTAAACAACATAGACTCATCACACTGTAAAAGGAAATTATGAGTTGTACTCCATTCCTCCTATAGTTCACTTAGAACTTCATGTAAAGCCTCTCTGAAGTAGTCACTTTAATTTCCCTGCAATGCTGACTCTAGAATTCTGAGACCAGAAATAGCTATACAGTGTATAGCATACAACGTCCTTCTTCAGTGTTACAGCTGAAACTCTGCACCCTATGAAATAAATCTTCCCAGGGTCATTTGTATAGAAATTCATGATTAGCAGTAATTATTAGAGGTTAACATTTTTCTCTGGAGAAGATAAGTTTGGTGTTAAAGGTGTCAAAGAGATGTTTATAAACATTTTCATTCTTTAGGTTTAGAAATGCTAGAGGGAAAATAAGCAGTCACCCTTATCTTGCAATATTGTTTTAAAGTTTCCTTAGTCAAGTTTAGTGCCTGCATATAATTTAAATCTAATTTAAACTTAAATTTTGTTGTAAATAGTCTTTGCCCTTATAGATATAATTATATAGGCTGCATTCCTGCCCCCTCCCAAAGATTTTTTTTATCTTGTATGTTTCTTTTATGTTCTCATAATTTGTTGAATTTTTTCTCACCATTTATGTGTGACATTACATGTAAATATGCCATTTATAATATAGCCAAGGACCTTTTCGTTAAAATAGAATACCGTATTGCCATATCTTCTCCTTTATATTAAAAAATAGCTGCATATAACATTAACTATATGTTTGACTCTTGTCTAGAAATTCAAATACTTCAGATGGAAATCTGCTTAATGCTGGCTTTTCCAAGTCAGTTTAACGTAACCTTTATGTTAACATAGATTTCTAGTTCGATATTTATTGCTGAATCTTCCTTTTTCAAGCAAAGCAATTATTCTTCTATCTATAAAATTCTACAGAAGATTCAGGTTAGAGGTTTTGACTAGACTATATTTTTCCTACTGTATGTACAACCTCTTAAAGGAAAGCATCTTATTAAAGATGCTTATTGTTGTGAGGCCTGTATATCCCGATTGGTTTACAGGGACCACCTCCTTTGAAATAGTTTATGTTATCACATCTACTTTACAGATAAGGAGACTGAGTTTTCATGGGTTGAGTAATCTATCCGATTTCACAAAACTGAGAAGTACTTGAGCCAGAAGTGAGTCAAGACAGTATGATTCCAAAATCCATGCTTTTAATCACTGGCTAATATGGCCTCTACATTATTTCATTTGCTTTTCTTAATCTCTCAAATTTTGCGACTAACAGTGATCATATAAATGTCCTGTGCTTAAAGTAGGTTGGGAAGTAGGGGTCCTTTTGTTTTTTTTATCTTCTTGATGAATTATATTTCTTGCTGTCAGTTGAAATTACCTGACCTAGACAGTACAGTTATTTAAATTAGTAAAGAAAACGAATATAAGTAGAGTGAAGACTTTAACGATCAAAGGTCAAAGTTTTGTTTTTCTCTGAGAATAAGAGAAATTAATTATTACTCAGAAAGTGAAAATGATTCATAATATCAAAGATGTTTGAATTATACGTAAAACAAATTGCATCTACCACACAGGAAAATATTTACTCAACTACATAGGACAGGTCCTTTATCATCTTATCCAAAATGTTACACCTGCATGGATTACGGGGCTTCTCACTTGAAGCAAGGGCTGGTATCATAAACAGAAACACCCACTTGTCCAAAGATATGGATTCTTGGTTGCCGGTCTCCCCGTATTTTAGAGCACCTCTGCTTAACCATTAGGTTCTGCATCAGATTACCAGGGGCCTCCCTCTGGCTCATAGCTGCTTATCTGCAGAAGAGCTTGGGTCGTAGAAACTAGGTATCAGCTTAAGCAATTTAACACTTCCTTGTCTGCTTAAAGAAAAGTAGCACACCATCAATCAAGAAAGATTTCCGGAAGTATATGATATTGATGAAGGGTCACAAAAGTGCTGTCTAGAGCAGCAAAAAGGCCTCTGTGTATGTGTGTTCAGATAGCGATGGAAACAGTTTACTGAAGCAGAGACGTTCACAAAATCAGCACGCCATCTATGCCCGGTGAATTCTCTTGTTCCGTCATTCAGGTAATTGTTCCTCTTAAAAAGTGAAATTTGTTATTTATCTAAGATAATATACTTTCAGTGGTCCACCTGTCAGCCATTTCTCCCGCAATCAGACAGGGGAAAGAGCTGGGAGCTGTGCAGTTGAATGACATTCTGTGACAGGCCTGTTCTTTGGTTGGTGTGTTTACATAAAATTAAAAACAGGAGAAGGTGAACTTGGTTAACTAATTGGCAAATGGAATTTTAAATCTATAGGACTGTTAATAATAAAAATAACAGTAATAAAGCAGGTCTCTTAGAAGTGAACTAGAAGAACAAGTTTTATTTTCTGCTGAGAGAATAATACGGCAAAGTTTGTTTACAACCAATACTCTATTTTGCTATGCATGAAGAAAATAAGCATTAGATGTCAAGTGATAATGGCAAAGTCCATTTGCTATCATGTCACCAGTCAATTGTTTTCTATAGTCATCTAACGCTTCATTCCAATTCCAAACACTCCATTTTAATTTCCTAAACCTCCGCTCAGTTAATGAGTTCATCTTCAACTTCTGGACAGATAGAAATCTTTGAGTATGCAAAGAGCTAATGTCTACTTTTTCCTATTGCTATCTTTACATGATTAATTCTGTGCATGTGGACATGCCCATCAGGGGTTGCCAAGAATAATATGAGTGCTTGATCTCCTTTCTCCTTTTCTAGATAAAAGCCTCAGGTAAGTATGAGGGTCACCCTATTAAGTCCAGCTAGGCCTTGTTTTACAAATAGCCTGGCCTCCCACCCCATCATGGTTCATTTTACTGTTGTCTTATCCAGAAACATACTTCAAAGGCTTTTCAGAGGGGCAGCTGATTCTCGCAGTCTGAGGAGCTTTGGTTTAGGATCCTCCAAGCTTTCCCAAGAGAAGCATGGACTGCTCATACATTGCCTCTGTGTGATCTCTTGGTATGAAGCCTTTGGGCCTGGACATATTGGCTGCACATGTGCCGCAGTCCAGTATTGTGCACTTGAGAAGATAAGTCAAAGAGAATCTGCAGTCTCTATCCATTTCCTGGCATTTTGGTTTTGCATTACGCCCCCTTCCAATGAAGAATAATGGGGCGAGTTTCCTTTCTTACAGAAAGCATGTCTCAGCACCAAATTTTCACTCTTCCTAGGTTTTAAAAAAAACCCACCAGCATATTTTTAGAAGAGAAATACATTATTCATCTATTTTGTTCTAATGGAAGCTGAGTCTGTAGAAAGTACGTATTTGGTGTTCTGATGGAAGTAAAATAGAATGGATTCTCAGTGCATACTAGAATCATTTATGAGTTATTATCTGTGTAGTGATAGTATATCTATTCACTATCATTTAAAGAATTAGGATTTGCAGAATATCAGAAATTTTAAGTCATCACTTTGAATATTTGAGTAACCTCTTGTTACATGTGCTTGAAATTTCCAGGTCTTGCAAAAATACTCAAGCTAAAAAGTTTTATTTGGGATAGTGTTTTTCCATGTCAGCAATGAATGGTGGTTGATTATATGGGCTGAAAATAAAGTGAATGGTATTCCTATAAAAACCTGAAAAAATTGACAAGAGAGGTGGGCTGGTGATTTAAATGCACAATTAGCATGTATTTAAGCTGACTTGTTCTTGTCTAATCATTAGAAGTCTCTGTAGTTGTTGAAAAACCTGTTTTCAAATGTAGTCTTTGTAACTCATCAGATGACTTAAAGGAAAGCTCATTTTGACTTTTGGTGGGGTGAGGGGAGAGATGTGCAAACTAATCATCCACAATCCACATTTCCACTGATGAACGTCTGAAATCCTCAAGTTTTCAGACATGTGGCATGAAATGTATTGCCAAAATGTAGTATCTTAATGCTGTGTGATAGAAATGATTTGATTAAGTTGACAGTCAACTACCAAACATAAGACCCCATTGTCAAGTACTAGGTATGGATATGAATCAAGCTAAGTCCCAAAGAAAGGTGCTGTGACAAGTAAAAGAATTGAAGATTCCTAACTTAATAAATGCAAAGCCACACATTATTTTTGAGGAATCATTTTTAAAACTTTTTTTTTTTTTTAAGAAGGAATGGTGATGTATTTAATGGTTCTCTTCTGATGGAGTTCAGTGTCTGTGCCAAGCAAATGTAATGGAAATGAGGAAAACTAAATTCAAGCGTTTGCCTTATGAAACCTCAGTTCTCCTGGCAGGATCTGAATGAGGACTTGTTTGACTAGTCAACCTTAGATATTATCTCTTGTCCAACATGTGCCTGTGGTTTGGATGGATTTCCTTTGTATTTTAATGCAACTGTCAATGGAGAATGGAAGAGCTCACTGTCCCCCACTGGAAAGGTTTTATACGTACTTAGAAAGATTTACAAAACCCTGGAAGACAAACTTTAGTCATCATTCATTTACTCATTCATTATTTCATTCATTTACTGTTTCATTTATTCAACATTTATTGAAGCACTTCAAGGCAGTGTGCTGAATCTGACTAGACACATAATATTAAAGAACAGAGCTTTTAAAATTATGTCTTCTTTGACTTGTTATGGATGTTTTCCAACTAAAGTTCCTTAAAAAGTTAAAAACATTTTTGCAGTGAGAAATACTAAAAGAAATCAGTTAAAAGTTGCTATGGATTTAGAAAAAGCTAAAATCTTTTTATGATAATTTTGAAGTAACTGAAATATTATCATCTAGATTACATGAATACTTGATGCAAAAACATCCTATTAAAAATTTTGGTCTCAATATGCCTTGCCTCAGATATTATTTAACAAGATTGTCATTAGTTCTGGAAATTTTTCTTAGAACATAGCTCTTAGAAGACAGCTATGTATTTGTCTGTGTAAGTGCATGTTTGGCTGTGTGTATCTTTTAAGAAGGATCAAATTAGTTATGTCAGAAGATTTTTAGTTGTAAATCCACAAAAGGGTTGGAAACTCCATCTTACAATAATGGGGGGCATGGGGGTGTGATTTTTAGTTTCAGTTTGTCTTTTTCAAAGCATTATTAAAGTTGTGTCTGATAGTTCCCTTTTAATTTATCATCCAAACTCTGCATGTGCTTCGAAGATTACCTAAGTCTAAGGTTTCGTGTTTTGTCCAGGCCCAGAGTAGGAAATTTGAACAGTGTTCAGTGTAACTTTCCCCAGTAAGGACAAAATAAGTGACTGTGGTTTTACGTTAGTTTGTAAAGTGGTAGTCAGAGTTATGAATTTTTTTCTAACAATATTTTTTCTCTTAACCTTCACCTTTCTGAACCTCCTGTGATGGCAGTTGATTGTCATCTCCATCCTGTGGATGAGCAGACTGGGGCTCATACAGATTGAACGAGTCCTCCAGCTTCATTTTGGCAGAGACTCAAACTAAATCTTCTCATGACAAGTTGTATGTTCTTTTTCATTACAACTTGGGTATCTCCAAGAAATCTTGGGGATTAACAAAAAAATGCTGTGTGTATAGGAGAAACTAGAATAGTCTCAGAAACAGCGTTATTTATCCATGCAATTATCAAATTCACATCTTTGTTTTTGATTGACAATAAGGGGAACAAGCATTAGCAGTTTTGTCTTACCCATCATGTAATACCTTAAAATTCAAGGTAGCTTCTAAAACAGTAAGAGGGTAAGGGAATAATAGGGGAGTCTATTCTTTGCTGAAAGCAATATTTATTCCACTCTGTGTGTGGGGGTGGGGGTGGGAGTGGGGGATGTATTTGCAAGCATACGTGCTTATGTATATTTTAACTTCCCTTCAGCCTGTGCGCCTTTGTCTCAGATCTCACTGTGGACCAGTGGTAGTGGCCCTTGTCTTACGGTCACTTTCCCTGGGTCACAAATAGCTCTCTTTATTGCATTAGAGGGCTATAAATTTTTCGTGATCCCAAGCTGAGTTTTAACCAGTCACCTCAAGGTGAAAAGCTCAGTATCACATTACTGTTTCCTTGGGCTGTCATCCATTGCCCCTGACCAACCTGTCATAAATGTTTTAAGAGTCTGCAGCTCTTTCAGCTTGGTTCTAATCTGAGGTCTACAGCTCAGGCTCACATCTCAATGAATCTTGGAAAACTTGCTCCTGCACTTGTGTGTTCAGGCAGAGCAGCCAGACTCTTCAAAATAAGTGGTGATGTGTCCTGGCCTATTTCAGATTAAAATGGATTCCCTGTGAGTCTAGTGTTAAGGACAACAGTATTGCACAGGGCTTTTTTCACCCGAAGAGTTATTAGTCAGACATATGAGCCATTATGCAGGAAAGGGAAGAATTGTCCTGGAAATGCTTTGGCTGACTTCTAAAAGAGCTCTCAGGAAGGGATATACGCTCTTGAGCACTCTGTTGTGAACTCTGTTAAGTGCTTTGGATGTGTGTTAAAGTACAGGATGGACACATATACACACGCAAAGACATTCTGGATTAAAATAACTTCTAAGCAACAATATAGGACACCTCCAAAAGAACTGCGTGAGAATTGTATAGACCGTGGCTCTAGGGTTTTGAGGGCAGAGGAAGTACTTTGCACTGAGGGAAGACTTCCTTAGTGAAATAAGTTTGAGTTGCATCTTGAGTGATGGGATTTGGCAGGACAAAAAGAAGAGAGACAGTATTCCTGAGCAAAATAACAGAAAAAGTGAAAGCCTTTTAGGGAGTAGGGAAATGAGTCTAACTGTAGTTAAGGGTTTACAGGAAGGAGAGTCAAAGCAAATAAAGTAGAAATTAAGACTGCGGGCCAGATTATAGAAGCCTTTAGATGGATCCGACTTTATCCTGAAGCGTTTCAGAAAATGCTTTCACCAACTTCCTATTCAACTGTTTATTTATAGAATACTTTGTCTTCCATGGGGTGTTGCCAAATTTGTATTTTGCACTTTATAATGGGGAAAAAAGGAAGGCACTCAGCAAGTTTAAATTCTATTCCTGATTGAGACAAGATGGCGGGCTGGCGGTGAGCTGCAGTAAAGGGGTGAAAATAGGTATACCTAGAAGCAGATTTTTTTTTTTTAAAGAAGCAGATTTTAAAAGCAGTTTCTCTTCAAGTCATCTTTCATACCACCTGATAAGCATCTTGATTCATGATGGCATTGGCAGCAGTAAAATGGGCGATATCAAGCAGAACTATCTTGAAACACTTATTTCCAATTCAAAATGGAGCCTTATATTTTGTTTGTTATAAATCTACGTATTCTTCTCTTCCAGATGACTATAATTGCAAAGTAGAGCTTGCCTTGACATCTAATGGCAGGACAATAGTATGCTATCACCCTTCTGTGGACGTTCCATATGAACACACAAAACCTATCCCTTGGCCAGATCCCATGCAGAATAATGAAGAAACACATGATCTAGTGCTGAAAACCAGATTAGAAGAAAAAGGTGAACACTTAGAGCCAGGACCTATGATAGAACAACTTAGCAAAATGTTCTTTACTACCAAACACCGTTGGTATCCTCGTGGACAGTATCGTAGACGTCGTAGGAAACTGAATCTTCCAAAAGACAGATGATATTGAGGTTTTCAGGAATCAAAGAGAAATGTTATCCTGCATCTCATTTGCCATTTGAGAAAATTCAACTGGGTATATTCACTAATATGTTATATAGTAAAATAATAAAATGTCTTTTCATATGTTAAAAAAAAAATTCTATTCCTGTACATAAAAAATACATGGTTTGCTGAAGAGAGGACTTTCCTCAGATCATTTCATTAAAGAAAATTATCTCTGTTTAATCCCGGCTGTAAATATTAGCAACCTTGATTTAACTTGGTGATGTGCATTCATCCTTTAAAGATGTCAATCACTGAGGCTGAGTCCAAAAGACAGTTTCCTTCATTATTACATCATGCCATGTGACTCACTGCAGTTCTCAGTGATATTAATTCAGAAAATAAACTTTCAAGTGGAATTTAAAACTGGTATGTTCTATTTGGCATTCTGACCAAGAGTTAAGTATAGGAAACCTAAGGAGTAAAGAAGGTTTTGTTTTTTAAAAAATAGCACTTACTTATAAGTATATTATCTTTAATAAGACATTTAAGACATAACATAACTACATTTCAGCACTTGCAAGCAATTTGTTTAGTTCTGGTTGCTATAAATTCTAGAACTGTATATTTTTAATTTACTTTCTGAAAACACTTTCAGGGTTTCCTAACAGCTTCTTGAATTTTTGATAAATGTAATGAAACAACTGGTGATGGATATCTTCCTCTGTGTTTAATTAAGATGCAAAGTCTTTTACCAAAGGAAAAAAATTATCATGTGAAGATAGAATGTAGAAGAAAAACAAAGAAAACCTGTTAACGAGGAAATAGTAGAAGATAAAGACTCATTAAACTTTCGCAGGTAAAAAAATATCAAAGGCTTGTTACAGAAGGAATTATGTAAAATGATTAATTAGCTCCTTGTACTTTTTGTAGTTCAAATGTACTAATTTGAACTTAAAGTCTATTTGGAGAAAAAGAAATCTGCTTAAAGAATAACTTCACTTTATTCTGAAATAGAAACATTTTATATTTATACATGTACTTTATTCTGAAATAGAAATGTTTTATATTTATATATAATGAATTTATAAACTGAAACTTGATATAGAATAGACTGCTTCTTATTTTTGTCAGTTCAATTGAATCTTTGGAAAAAATTACCTATTTGGCAATTATAGTTCTAAAATACATTCAAATAAGTCACATTGTAGATATAACGGCATTAGATGTCTCAGGTAGATCTGACCTCAGTGTTTATGATCATTCGTATAAGAACTGAGGTGAAGTTTACCTTTGCGTTTTTTAATGAAAGAACAGAGTGAATAAAATCAGTACCATTATATGTGAGAAATTACTTCCAAGCAGTTCTGAATTCTCTACTTTGCAGGAAGGAAGAGAAGCTAATATTTATTAGAAGGAGGTGCTGCCACGTACCTTCCCTACATCCTGTGAGGCAGGCATTCTAAAGAAGAAACTGAAGATCAGGAATAAAACTAACCTGCTCAAAATGGGTTGCAGTTGTTTCATTGGAAGAATATTTATTTTCTGGGTTTTTTTATAGGCATGACTCGGTTATCTTTTATTGTTGAATTTTGTCATGAGGAAGGGTGAGGTCAGTCTGATTTTTTTTTTTTCCTCTCTTAGTATTGACCTGATCATTCTGTTAGGATGATTAAATGACTGGTTATTGTAACTTTTTAGGGTTATGTCCCCAGTTTGATTGCCCTGTATCACATTTTCCTGGGATGTAGTTCAGTTTTCAGTCCTCTCTGAAACCTTTTATTAATAAAGAGTTGTTGAGTTCCATGAGACCAAGTTTGAATGGAACAAGGTACCTGCTCTCCAGAAGTTTACAGATTTATGGGCGAGACAGACAGATTAAGCCAACCAGTTTAGCACATTATGATGCTTATAATAGTGGTACTCAGTGGGTTCACTGAAAGAACAAACATCTGAAATCTATTCCTTGAATATCCTGAGAATTTTTTTAAAAAAACCTGCTGATAGTCACTACTGTTGTTATAGTGGATTTAATTTTCATGTCTTCAATGCATTTTAGATAAAAGAGAACTAGATTCTAGTCCTGGATCTGATCCCAAGTTCTAGTGAGGAGTTTATCTAGAAGTATTTACTCAGCATGAGGAAAAGTTACTTGGTCTGACTAATTTGTTGGATTATGGCAAAGTTAAAATAAGATATTTTAAAAGTTGAGTAGCTCTCTTAAGATGTACAGTAATGCTTTCTTATGGTTGGATTCATTTTTATTTCTGTTTCCAGTGGGTAGGGGAGATTGAGTTGGCGTACAGTTTGTGACCTCTGTAGATAATGAATATGGAACTTAGCACAGTACCTGGAATATTATGAACAATACATATGAGCTATTACAAAATTTACTAAAAATAGTAGTGTTTTCATGAAATGGCAAAACTATTTACCACTGATGCCTTTCATCTTGATCCTTCCAATAGAATCTGACAATGCAAAATTTTCTCATTTATCCAGTTTGAATGTTGTATTTTTGGATCAATAAAATTGGAAAAGCAAACTTTGGTCTTACTTAACAATTTCTCCATTATAAATCAGATCCATGGTGAAATATTTATTAGCAGGCTAGGAATTTTCTTCTATTTATGGATTGAAAACAATCCAGTTCTCTTACTATGAGAGAGTTTTAAGAATTTATGGTTTCATGTGGTCTTTTCAGATTTGAACTGGTTTTTGCAACTCGTGTGTGATTAAGATCTCAGAATCACTGACTTGAACCTTGATTCCATTTGGCCACAGTTGGCATTGGAACCTTAAATTGTGCCTTCATGCCTGACCCTCACTGTGGAATGATAATTATTCCAATTCTTAACAACTTCAGAATTTTTTTTGTCATCTAATAATATTAGAAATGTAGACTCATGAAGCTGAGAAAATGAAAGATGTCTTTAGTTTACTTTTATTTACATTTAACTCTCATTTGGGAACTTCAACTTAACTTTATACTTAGGCAGATTAGGAAAAAAAATTTTTTTAACAATGCATACCTATTGCTTATTTTTGAAACCTAGAGAACAATGAGGTTACAAAATCTAGAAAACAAATAGATATCAACACTTTGATAATTATGAATTACATAAAATACCTCTGATACTTTAGCTAAATTGCAAGATATATCTCATTGCCCCCAAATGCCTTTT
Source organism: Hippopotamus amphibius kiboko (assembly GCF_030028045.1). Classification (NCBI taxonomy): domain Eukaryota; kingdom Metazoa; phylum Chordata; class Mammalia; order Artiodactyla; family Hippopotamidae; genus Hippopotamus; species Hippopotamus amphibius. Next base: position 85,427,102 of record NC_080198.1, read on the forward strand.
AATAGGTGTTTTTATGTATTAGTATGCAAGATTAAAAGTTTTTCTTTTAAGGGTATCTTCTCTAGTTTATAAGTCATCTTCTCTTTGTATCTGCCGAATAGTGTTTTGGTAAACATCTGTGCAGAGCACTGTGTAAGATACTTTTCAGAAATTAAACTCAAGTGAAACAGGCCCTCAGCTGTGTTAATTAACATCCTTAAGTATCAGACAAAATTGCTAAGATTAAAACTTACAAAGCACTTATCTACTGCTAAGATGAGCAGCATAAGCTACCCCTTTCCATGTGTGTCAATTTCTTAAAATATTTCAAAATTTAAATAAATTTTTTGTAAAAATATATTTTCAATTAAAAAAAAAGAAACTGAGAGTCTATTCATTACCCCCAGAAGCTTCAGAGTATTAAATAACTCCTGCACTAACTTTTTGGATGCCAGTCAAGTTGTGTGTTGTTTTTAAAATATAATGATATGAATCGTATATAGCATAACGCTTAAATAATAATCAGAGAACAGTGTATATCTGAGTACACTGCAGCTGTTTGACCCAATGTTTAACTATTATGGGAATTCTAATCATCTGAAAAAAAATACAGGTAAGACATACTATGCAGAGAGCAATAAATTTTTCAGGCATATAAATCGTAATATAGGTGCTTGAGTATCTGTATTTAATAACAGAGCTTTTTATTTTTTATTTTTTTCCTTTTTAATAACTTTTATTGTTCTTTTTTATTACACAAGTAATACATATTTATGGTAGAAAAATTAGAAAATATTAACATGCAAAAAGAATAGAAGTCATCCATAATCCCAGTCCTAGAGATAACTGCAGGGAATATTTTAGTGTATATCTTTGCCAGCAGAGAGTAAACATCTTTTGGTATCATTAAGTATTCTGTGGCATAAATCTGGTGCCTGCTTGGCATTCTATTTTACGGGAGGCCATGATTTATTTAATGAATCATCTATTGTCGAACATTTGCGTGTGAGGTACAGCTTTTTTTTTGTTTTTTAAGCTCTTTATTGGAATATAATTGCTTTACACTCTTGTGCCAGCTTATGAGGTACACCAAAGTGAATCAGCTGTATTTATACACATATTCCCATATCCCCTCCCTCCCACAACTCCCCCCCACCCTCCCCGTCCCAGCCCTCCAAGGCATCACCCATCCTCGAGTTGATCTCCCTTTGTTATACAGCAACTTCTCACTAGCTATCTATTTTACGGTTGGTAGTATATGTATGTCTATGCTACTCTCTCACTTCGTCCTAGCTTCCTCTTCGCCCCCCGCCCCTCCAACCCCGTGTCCTCTAGTGCATTCTCTGCATCTGCATCATTATTCTTGCCCTGTCACTGGGTTCATCCGTACCTTTTTTTTTTTTTTTAGATTCTGTATATATGAATTAGCATACAATATTTGTTTTTCTCTTTCTGGCTTACTTCGCTCTGTATGACAGTCTCTAGGTCTATCCACCTCATTACATATAGCTCCATTTCATTCCTTTTTATAGCTGAGTAATATTCCATTGTATATATATGCCACATCTTCTTTATCGAATGATTTTTGTTGATAGGCATTTAAGTTGCTTCCATGTCCTGGCTATTGTGAATAGTGCTGCAATAAACATTACAGTACATGTTTCTTTTTGGATTATGGTTTTCTCTGAGTATATGCCCAGTAGTGGGATTACTGGATCATATGGTAGTTCTATTTTTAGTTTTTTAAGGAAACTCCAAACTGTTTTCCATAGTGGCTGTATCAACTTACATTCCCACCAGCAGTGTAGGAGAGTTCCCTTTTCTCCACACCCTCCCCAGCATTTATTGTTTCCAGATGTTTTGATGATGGCCATTCTGACCGGTGTGAGGTGATACCTCATTGTAGCTTTGACTTGCATTTCTCTAATGATTAGTGATGTTGAGCATCTTTTCATGTGTTTGTTAGCCATCTGCATGTCTTCTTTGGAGAAATGTCTGTTTAGGTCTTCTGCCCATTTATGGATTGGGTTATTTGCTTTTTTGATATTAAGCTGCATGAGCTGCTTGTATATTTTGGAGATTAGCCCTTTGTTCGTTGCTTCATTAGCAAATATTTTCTCCCATTCTGAGGGTTGTCTTCTTGTCTTGTTTATGGTTTCTTTCACTGTGCAAAAGCTTTTCAGTTTCATGAGGTCCCATTTATTTATTCTTGATTTTATTTCCATGATTCTAGGAGGTGGGTCAAAAAGGATCTTGCTTTGATGTATGTCATAGTGTTCTGCCTATGTTTTCCTCTAGGAGTTTTATAGTGTCTGGCCTTACATGTATGTCTTTAATCCATTTTGAGTTTATGTTTGTGTATGGTGTTAGGAAGTGTTCTAATTTCATTCTTTTACATGTAGCTATCCAATTTTCCCAGCACCACTTACTAAAGAGGCTGTCTTTTTTCCATTGTATACTCTTGCCTCCTTTGTCAAAGATAAGGTGCCCATGTGCTTGGGCTTACCTCTGAGTTCTCTATTCTCTTCCACTGATCTTCTTTTCTGTTCTTGTGCCAGTACCATACTGTCTTGATCACTGTGGCCTTGCAGTATAGTTTGAAGTCAGGAAGCCTAATTCCACCAACTCCATCTTTCCTTCTTAAGATTGCTTTGGTTATTTGGGGTCTTTTGTGTTTCCATACAAATTGTAAGATTTCTTGTTCTAGTTCTGTGAAAAATGCAATTGGTAATTTGATCAGGATTGCGTTGAATCTGTAAATTGCTTTGGGTAGGATAGTCATTTTTCACAATGTTGATTCTTCCAATCCAAGAATGTGGTATGTCTCTCCATCTGTTTGTATCATCTTTGATTTCTTTCATCAGTGTCTTCTAGTTTTCTGCATACAGGTCTTTTGCCTCCTTCGGCAGGTTTATTCCTAGGTATTTTATTCTTTTTGTTGCAGTGGTAAGTGGGAGAATTTCCTTAATTTCTCTTTCTGCTCTTTCGTTGTTAGTGTATAGGAATGAAAGAGATTTCTGTGCATTAATTTTGTATCCTGCTACATTACTAAATTCATCGACTGGTGCTTGCAGTTTTCTGGTAGAGTCTTTAGGATTTTCTATGTATAATATCGTGTCATCTGCAAAGAGTGACAATTTTACTTCTTCTTTTCCAATTTGGATTCCTTTTATTTCATTTTCTTCTCTGATTGCTGTGGCTAAAAATTCCAAAACTATGTTAAATAATAATGGTGAGAGTGGACACCCTTGTCTTGTTCCTATTCTTAGAGGGAATGCTTTCAGTTTTTCACCATTTAGAACGATGTTGGCTTTTGGTTTCTCATCTATGGCTTTTATTATGTTGAGGTAATTTCCTTCTCTGCCCATTTTCTGGAGAGTTTTTATATAAATGGATGTTGAATTTTGTCAAAAGCTTTTTCCACATCTATTGAGATTATCATATGGTTTTTATCCTTCAATTTGTTGATGTGATGTGTCATATTGATTGATTTGCATATATTGAAGAATCCTTGCATCCCAGGGATAAACCCCACTTGATCATAGTGTATGATTTTTTTAATGTGCTGTTGGATTCTGTTAGCTAGTATTTTGTTGAGGATTTTTGCATCTATATTCATCAGTGATATTGTCCTGTAATTTTCTTTTTTTGTGACATCTTTGCCTGATTTTGGTATCAGGGTGATGGTGGCCTTGTAGAATGAGTTTGGGAGTGTTCCTCCTTCTGCTATATTTTGGAAGAGTTTGAGAAGGATAGGTGTTAGCTCTTCTCGAAATGTTTGATAGAATTCACCTGCGAATCCATCTGGCCTTGGGCTTTTGTTTGTTGGGAGTTTTTTTTTTGTTGTTGTTGCTAAAGTTTCAGATGGCTATTTACTTATTTATTTATTTTTTAAATTTTATTTATTTATTTATTATTTTTTGGGGGGTGAATCAAGTTCAATCATCTGTTTTTATACACATATCCCTGTATTCCCTCCCTTCCTTGACTCCTCCCCCCTCGAGTCCCCCCCATCCTCCCCGCCCCAGTCCTCTAAGGCATCTTCCATCCTCGAGTTGGACTCCCTTTGTTATACAACAACTTCCCACTGACTATCTATTTTACAGTTGGTAGTATATATATGTCTGTGCTACTCTCTCTCTTCGTCTCAGCTTCCCCTTCACCCCCTACCCCCTCCCAAACCTCGAGTTCTCCAGTCCATTCTCTGTCTCTGCGTCCTTGTTCTTGTCACTGAGTTCATCAGTACCATTTTTAGATTCCGTATATGTGAGTTAGCATACAATATTTGTCTTTCTCTTTCTGACTTACTTCACTCTGTATGACAGACTGTAGTTCTATCCACCTCATTACATATAGCTCCATCTCGTCCCTTTTTATAGTGGAATAATATTCCATTGTATATATATGCCACATCTTCTTTATCCATTCATTTGTTGATGGGCATTTAGGTTGCTTCCATGTCCTGGCTATTGTAAATAGTGCTGCAATAAACATTATGGTACAAGTTTCTTTTGGGATAACAGTCTCAATTTCAGTGCTTGTGGTTGGTCTAATTACAGAGCTTTTTAAAATAAAGAAGGCAGATTAAAAGTAACACACGTTCTTGGAGGTGTAGCAACCAGCTCAGCCAGCAATGCATTAAATGATCTTTTAAACCTGAAGTGATCAAAAAGAGCAGAGATCCACCGAATGCGAAACAGGGACCTTGCACGTTGTAGACGAGTCTATTTCCTGGGGTGCCTATGAGTTAGAGTCCACGTCTATCTTTCAGGCAAGGGTGATACATGAATCACTTCAGAGAAGGCTGTTTGACTTCAAGGCATAGGTTAGGTAGTTTTGTTGCCATTTTGGTGTTAAGAGGGAGAGGTTGAGGTAGGGAGTGTGGTTAAATTTATGTCATGGGTGCAGAACCCCTTATTTGCTCTGTCCAGTTGAAAGGCTTTATGAAACCTAAGGATCCTAAGACTTACTATCTACATGATTTATGACTGCTGATGTGGAATACTAACGGGAGCGTTATTAAAGACTGGGATTCAGCCATGACTCTTGGACTACTTGAATGTTTTCTCTCCACTGGCTTCTTAGAACATTTTGCCCACCCACTGGGTGGTTGTTAGACAGGTCCATATTCATCCCTCATTATACTCACACTCATTCTGAATAGGAGGGAGTCCACATGAGCTAGATGACAGCAGGAGTCCCATCATTCACTATCTGTCAGACCCTTTTCTTGCTCTGCCTCCCCACCACTTTGCCCTGCTGAACCACATCACACAGCCCCCTGTGTCAGAAGTCCTATCAGTGCACTTATTTGTGGTATTTTTGTTTAATAGGCTTTTTTTTTTAGAATGGTTTTAGATTTACAGAACAATTAAGCATATAGTACAGAGAGTTTCCATATACCCCATCCCTGCTTGACACTTTCCTCTATTGTTAACATCTTACAATAGCATGGTCCATTTGTTACAATTAATGAACAATATTGATGTAGTAACATTAACTAAAGTCCGTACATGACTCACACTTCCTTAGTTTATACCTAATGTCATTTTCCCATTCCACGATCTCATCCATGATACCATGTCACATTTAGTCATTGTATCTTTTTAGATTCCTTTTGGCTATGACAGTTTCTCAGACTTTCCTTGTTTTTGATAACCTTGACTATTTTGAGGATTACTGACTCATCAGGTACTTTGTAGAATGTCCTTCATTTGGGACTTTTCAAATGTTTTTAATAATTAGACTGGGGTTATGGATTTTGGGGAGGAAGACCACAGAGATAAAGTACTGTTTTCATCACATCATATCAGGGGTAGTCACTGTCCACATGGTTTATGATTGTTGTTGACCTTAATCCTTTGGCTAAAGCACTGGTTGTTTGGATTCTCCATATTTGTGGTATTTTGATAATTCTTTGAGCAATTTCAAGAGATGTTCAGCTAACTCCTTTAAATAAGGTGTGTGAAGGGATCCTGATGTTTTGAAAATGCAACTTTTTAGGCTCCTGTGAGTAAGTGGGGACTCTTCCAAGAAGAGTTAACAAGAATAGTCAGGTGCGGGTGATGAATAATTATTAATAGTCCAGAAATAATTCCAATGTTCAAGCACAGGGCAGGATATAACTTCTGCTTTCTTATTTAGAAACAGTAAGAGCTCTATTAATTATAAAGACAGAATCAAGACTGCTAATTAGAGAGGAGCCTGCACATCTTCTTTATTTATTTTTGAATATTTTCAGTGTTGTATGGTTCAAATCCTATTACGAAGATCCCATCATAAAACATATCTCAGAGCATAGATAGGAGAGAGTTTATCTGGAATACAGTCATTAAGGCTAATCCCACCCCCCCACCCCCAAGTTCTTCCAACTTTATCATCATTATTAGACAAATTGGCATCTATTCCTTCAGCTTTATGGATGTTGAGAGTCAACCATGCAACATATGTTTTAATTTACCAAGTGAGATTCGTTTTTTCCTTTTGGTACCAGAATGTTTCTGAGTTGAACATTCAACATCCTTTGGCAAGTATGTTAATTATGCATTTTTCATAGTGAAAGGTTCAAATTTGTTATGCTGCAACTGTTCATTCCTTGACAAATAACTCTGATAGGTCACACCCATTTTTAAGTAAATAAAGAGCAGCAAGAACTGAATTTCTTCTACAAATGTGTGGTACTGGGAGCTCCTTTGGCAAGTTACCATTTGCCCTTTTACTTTAAGTCTAAGAAACTCATATGCTTTCCAACAAAGCTAATAATATTTTTAGGGGAGGGTTCTCCTGGGGCTTCCTTAGCAGCTTCCACATCCATTACCCCTTTGGCTTACTCTACTCTCTGCAGTTAGTAAAGTTTATGTTAGCTTCTACCTCATCCTTTTAAAATATACTGGATATGTTTTCAAGGTAAAAGACTCTATGTGTTCTCATTTATTCTCTTAACAATTTTTTATTGAGCGTTTTTACGTGCTAGACAATGTCCTTGGTGCTAGCAGTGCAAGGATGAACGTATTCACTTGGAGCATGCGCAAACAAGATTTAGTACGTCGGTCCTGATGAAACGCAGAATACCCGAAAGGAACAAAGAGAGATAGGTTGGAAAAATGGTAGATGTTGCACAGGACCCCAAATGCTAGACTAAAGTCTTTGCATTCTATCCCTTGATGGCGTTTTGTGTACTGGAAATATATAATCAGAGATGTCCTTAAGGAAGATTAAGGGTAAAAAAGAAGCTAGTTTACTTGGAATTTCACAATTGTCCAGTTGTTAGATGAAATTGAAGACCTAAACGGTGGTGAAGTAAGTGGAATCAGAAGAAAGAATTGGTGCAAGATATACTGCAGAATGGACAAGAAGGAGAGTAGTCAGAGTTTATAAGATTGGATCTTGAGAGAAAGGGAGTGTAGTATGGCTATTTACAGAAATGAAATTCAAGGGGTACATCTGAGGGGAAGGTAAGTTCTGTTTCAAAAATTTTGTATTTGAGGGGTTTAAAAGTTATCTGTGTAGACAAATAAGACAATTAGCAATGCAGGCTTTATCTTGTGTAGGGCCCGGGGCTGGCACTTTAAATGTAGTAGAGGTGATAGAGCCCAGGATGCAGAGGTTGAGAGAATAGACAGAGAAGGCAATGGGACAAGGACCAAAGTGTAGAGAACAGGCAAACAGGTATAAAAGATGACTGAAAAGCAAAGGTCAGAAAGGAATGGAATGAGAGCCAGAGATAACTTGTGTCACAGAAGCCAGAAGGAGAAGTATCAAATGCTGTTGTGAAGCCTAAGTTTGGGGACTGAAAAAAGAAAAAGGTCATTGAGCTTGGAAAGTTATTAGTGAATATTGAGAGAGCTCTTTTGGAATTGTAGGGATAAAAATCGAAATGCAAGAAAGAACAAGGCATATATAAAAATGGTACTTAGGATTACTATTTGAGAAAACAGAGTAGCAGTAAGCAGTATGTCCCAGAAAACAACAAAACAAAATGAAACAAAACAATCTGGAAAACAACCAGGTAGCCTACAGATGTGAAAACTGCTGATTTATACAAAGTGAGAGATTGGTATTGCATTATGAATGAGTCATGCTAGGCCTATGGGACGTAATGGGATATGGGCTTGAACACTGGGCATAAAAACCTGGTATGTGGTTCTTAGTATAGTGTTGCTTGTATAATATCATACCAGAATAAATTCTCAAAGAATTCAATTTAATGTAAAAAGTAGTTTAGGCTCCCCTGTAGTGTTAGAGAGATTAAGTATGTGATGTGAAAATAAACATGCTTCAACCATCTGAGTCACCAGGAATGATCATATCTTGAGAATTTTCAGTGGAAAATAGGTTTTTTGATACTTTATATTACTGATTTTTTTTAAGAGATAATTTTAAGCAGTTTTCTTCATTACAGTTTGGATTTTAAAATTTCAGCTTTGCAAGAAAATATTAATACTGTGGCCTTAATTAGGAAAAGGCATATCTATAATTTATTCCTTTTTTTCGCATATTTTTTTCTTTCAACAAGTGTTAGTTAATTAAGTCCCTTCCAAACTGTGTACCAGACACTGAGGAATCAAAGGTGAAGAAGATGTATCCTTTGCCCTCAAGGAACTTCTAGCCCTGTAGTGGAGACAGATGAAACAAATTAATGCAGTAATCTTTCGTAGCCTCTAAGGTGATGTACATGATTTCAAGAGGACACAAAACAAGGGAACTCTATTCTACTTGGGGGCAGGGTCGTTAGAAAAAAGCGTTGGAGATTTTGTGACACTTAGGATGAGTCTTGAAAGATGGGTAGGTGGATCATTCTTGTCTCTTAGAAAGACATACATGTATTCATTTCCCCTTCAATTTAAATTGTTTTTCTATTGCTGAATTTAAAAGAATAGACAAGAGGGAGAAGAGAAAAGATGGAAAAGATGGAAACTGACTTGAACTGGGGAGGTGAAAGCTAGTCTTTTCTGTCCTCTTATTTTATATCTTTCTGGCAGATCATTACAGAAACCTGTCTATTTTTTTGTAAAAGTACTGCATAAAACTATTTTACATTAGTATGAAAATTATTGGTGTTGCTATGCTTTGGTCGCATTGAATATGTAGCAGAAGAAGAAATGGAGCAATCTGAAATATATAGAGCAGTATGCATTGTTATATTTCCCTTTAAAGGTAGTTTTTCATTTTTTAGACTTTATTTTTTAGCTTGTCACAGTCACAATTTGACTTTCAGAAGCAGTAACTAAACAAATTAATGTATATCAGTAAGTCAAATAGGTTTCTATTTTAGAGTTAACATTATTAGAAATTCTTAGACTAGATTTCTTAGGAAAATACTGGGATTTGTTTCTCAAAAGGTCCTGAAACAGATGAATGCTTCTTTGTTTGGAAGTCCCGTTAAATTTTCATTACAATATCAGATTTTTTAAACCACGCGGTTCCTTTAGAAAGTTTTATTTTAGAAACAGTTGTATAAGAATTGTTTTATTTACTACTGTTTTCATAAATTTCCTTCTCTCATCATAATGTATTTCTCATCCAGTAATATATTCTGGGAGAGATTCTTTTCTTTAGGGAAAAACATTGTTTTGTTTAAAATATCAATGCTGAAAATATGGTACAGTTACATCTGTTTGGGTTCATTACTAATGCTTACTAAATTTCATAATAGTAATAACTGAAAACAAATGGAATTAATTTCTATCTTTCAAATCTAAAGACATTTACTCAGATTTTTCCTTTTTTTCTGAATAGATGACCCAGAACGTATTTATTTGATATGATGCAAAAAAATTCTAGTGGGTATAGAGTATTGAAGGCTAAGTGGTAATAGAGTAAAGATTGGAAGGACTTTGTACATTTTTCCTATGTATGCACCAAACATGTATTAATCAATTCATATGTATGAGGCAGAGGATCTGCTCAGTAAAATAAGATTGTGTCTTGGGAAAAATGTGGAACATACATGAAATGGTTTTGAGTTCTCTCAGCTGTTCCACTCACCAGTAGTGTGACCTTGGGCAAGTTACTTAATCTCTCTGAAACTTTTCCTTATCTGTTCAATGTGAATACTACTACTCTGCTCAGAAATTTTATGAAGATCAAATGAGATAAACATATTATGCTTCTAGCACAATGAATAGCATATAGTAAGAGCTCAGTAACTTAGGGGAGTTTATTTCAATAATTCAAGTGAGACATGAAAGTAAAAAGAGAACACTTCCACTGAGAATGAGAAGGAAGGGACATATTTAGGAAATATTCATAAAATTTAAGAGAGAAAATCTAATAGTACAGTTGTGAAAGAATAGTAATAAATAGGAGGGAATTTGAGCCCCGAGATGTCTAAAGCACATAAAACATGTAGAATCCCATATGATATTCATTGGAACTCTGGGTTTAACATCTTTTGACAGTTACATAACAAAATGTGACTGTTCATCACTGTCCTTAAGGTAAGTTTAATAGATAACATATTTAAAATTAATTCCCAAAATTGTGTTTAACTAGGTGAGAAAAATAGAGGAACTTTTGGAAAACAATTGATCATTTTTTACAATGGAACACGTTTGTGTAAGCGTATCACAGAGTTATGGAGTCCCAGAGGTGATTTATCCCTTGCTTCTTGTGTATAAACATACAGTATTTTTTCTATTAGGATTAAGTTTCTTAGGTAAAATACTATATTGCTCTATTTATTTTTATCATACTTTAAAAATCTCTAAAGAAACAGTTTATTATAGTGGTTAAGAGCTAAGACTCTGGAGCCAGACTGCCTGGGTTCATTTTCCAGCTCTGGTATTTACTAAGTAGTTAAGAAGTTACTTAACTTCTCTATGCCTCAGTTTTCTTATCTGTGAAATGGGGACCTATGACATATAGCACCTATGACATTAAGTTGAGGTGAGGATTAAGTGAGTTCGTGTTTATAATAGAACAGTGCTTGGCAGAGTGGCTTGTTAGTTGTTAATACGGTGGCAGTGGTGGTGATGACAACACAATTTTGTGATGATGCTGTGCAAGCAGAAGCTGGCACGGTCCAGTTTTCTTGAGTAAAGCAAGCAGGCACCTGCTGTGAGTGTAGACAGCTTTATACTGGCTGGAAAGAAAGTCATCTGACTCACTTCCCATTTCTATCCCTTTCATGATCTGAGTTTGAATCCATATCATTGATTCCTATTCCACACTGCCCCTATTGTCTCTAGTTATTTCAGTAGATGTGATATGATCTCAAAACTACCAGCTTTAACTCACTTCAAATTCTTGGAAATATAAAATAAAACTTTTTCAGGAAGATTGGAAGCATGTGGCACAAAAGTTGGTGTGTCAGCTCCAAAATGCAGAAAACTGCTCTAAATAAATAAAAATCTTTTGTTTTCTTATTTTTTGCAGTGGAAAGACATAGACTTTTCCCAGCTACTGCCACAGTAAAACAGAACTAACTCCTTTTACTGTGTGAGCTTTTTAGCTCTCTGAACTTGAATTTTTGTGGCTTTTATCATATTCATATCATCTTAGTTGTCTGTGCATCTACCTTTACATACTGGAATCCTCCTGTGGATAAGAGAATTTGTTAGTTTTCAGCTTTTCACCCCCCGTGCTTAGCACAGTACCTCACCCAGAAAGTGCCAACATTTTTTTTGCTGTTGTTGAGTGAACGTATTAGTCAATGATTTTAAAGTTTTCAGTTAGTATATACTAAACACTATCCTATACAAAGTGGATTAATAGTGAATAATGGGGAATATTCCCCAATAGAACAATGAGAGCATTCAACTGACTAGTGGGAGAATCTGTCTGGACATCAAGAACAAATGAAAACAAATGAAAATCTTACATAGAAGAAAATCCACCTAAAAGATTGCGAGGCTTTGCTTTAGTTCAATCTGAGTCTTGAGACTATTTTGAAAGTATATTTCAGAATGATCTGTCTTACGTAACACCATTCTTTCATTTACCTCCTAAAAAAAAAAAGCATAGTAATCTAGATCATCAATCTGTTTCCAAGAGCATCAGCAGAAATTGTAAGATCCGTCTGACCACAAGGCTCTGTAAGGTTGCCAGTAAAAACATGCATGTTTTTCTTCTTACCTTTTGCGTTTGGTGCACCATGTAGTAGCAGAAACAAAAATCAGGTTTCAAAAGTTCTGTGGGCTGTTATTCCACCAACACTCACCTTCAGAACCGTCCCTGAGAGCCAGCACGCTGCAGCTGCTGGGCACACCAAGGAGGTGTTCTGGACTTATGACAAGGACCCATAGGAGGAACACCAGGATTTCAGCGCAGGGCTCTGCACGAGGTGGCCTGTGATACTGAGTTGCAGGCACTCTACGGTGGTGCCATTCCCATCGCAACATAGTCCACACCACACTCCTGCCCTGTGATTCTGCTAGTTAAGTTTTTTCTCCTAGGGATTTTAACATTTTACCTAGAAGTAACTCTTCTACATGTTATAAGCCCTACTAACACATTTAAATGGGGTTATGGTTAAATGGTGTGTTTTTTTGCCAAAATCCACTTGAATCTTGATCTACTCTGTTTCAGTAAATGTGTATTTTTAATCTGTTGCTAGAAAGCTGTGAAAAGCATCTTTATGATAAATACTTGAAAAAAATTCTTTATTAGTTTTTTGGTTTTTGAGAAAAGCCTGCTTGACAGTTCTGATGATGCAAATGCTTCATGTCTTTTATTTTATTCCATGAAAGAAAAATGCAGATTTGAGAGTGTATGGCAACATATGATAAGTAGGTAATCTCAAAAATTACATGAAGTATGCTAAAGTTCCTCAAACCAGCATGATTGATTTAATTACACTGCGATAAACACTCCGAAGGAGAATCATAAATATCAAGCTACTTTCAAATAGTACTATGATCCCTGATTTTTGTTTTAAAAGTGAAACAAGACAAAAACTTCCAGCATGTTCTAGGAAACAAGTCATGGGTGATGTTATTCTAATGTTTCTTTGAGTTCTCGAAGATATAGAAAAATTCGCAGGAAAATTAGTTAAGAAAGAAACTCAAACATTGCAAAGTGCTTCTTAGACGACAAACAAGTCCAAGAGGTTCTCTGGATAGACCCTGGAAATGGTGATATTCCAGGATCAGCCAAGAAGAAAAGACAAGAAAACACCCCACCACCATGTGCTACAACTAGACCACATCTATCCTTTCTCCCTGCCAGAATTTCCCTCTGTGGGTGATAGCCAAAGAGGTGAACATGTATCTACCAAACTACCCTAAATGGGAAAATTTCAGTCACCTGACATACAATGAGTGGGGAGACGCCCCTTGTCAGAGTAATAAATGACTAACGTGCACGGCAGAGTTTGCTTTCTCCTCCAGTCTTATCCTTCGGCACTTGATCTCAATACAGCTTTCAACACCATGGATTATGATATAGTTTGAAAATGCTTGAGGGAGTTTGCTTTTTTGTCTGTTTCCGTTTTAAAATGGTTTTATTCCTACCCTTCAGATAGTTGACATCCTGTATCAGTGGCTGCTCATTGTTCTGGGGCTGACGTGCTTGAGGCTGGTGTTCAGGCCATTGGCTTTTTAAAATCCTCAGGCTGCCTTCAGGCCCAGTGGCTGCTAGACACAGTTGTGGCTGTCAGCGTTAGCTGAGTTGTTTAAAGATACCGCTGCTGCTTTTTCTCCTTGGTGGCTGGTGGGGCAGAGGCAAGAAGTGGGAGGCTAGTTTTGCTTTTTAATGGCGTTTTGGAAATAGTTCTCTAGAGCAGTGGCTTGGCCTTGTGCTGAAGTACTGCCGTATGTACCAATTCCACCATCTTTTGCTCCCTGCTATGTTTCTGTTCTAAAAATTTATTGTTTTAAATTTTTTCCTTCACATGACTTTATTGCTTCCTGATTTGGTTTTCCATTTTCATTTAGCCCTTGTTCACTCATCAGACTGTTCACTTAGTATGTGGTACTGTACTAATTAGCTTATCTGATGGTTTACTTTAAACATAGCAATAACATCACTGCAGGATCCTCTGGCTCTACTTATTAGCATAATAGATATTCTCATTAAGAATGATATGCAAATTTTTTGGTCATTTTCTCAGTTAGGAGTCTATAGAACACCAGGGTTAGGCACATAATAAGCACTCAAAAAAATGCTCATTGGTTAATAAATGAACACGTTACTAGGGTCAGTGAGAGTTGGCAGTGGGACAAGAGAGCAAGTTCTACTTAAAGAGAAAGTTATAATTTTTTTGTGAAGTATAAAGCAGGTATTGCTTACATGCTTTAAAACACCTGAAGAATCATATCTATGTGACGCTTCCATCTAGGGAATTCCACTAAATGCTAAGACTATAGCAGTATTTATTGTGAATCTTTAAACCTTCAAATTTTACATAGTCAGAACCCCCAGGAAGCACATGATGTTTTGGCATTTTTGTGGTCTTTCAAGTGAACATGTAAGATCATATAGATTGTTGATCTGAGTCTGAATGGGTTATATGGAAGGTAAAATATACACAGAAAGTGCAATGCACATTAAAATTCTTAATATATTTTTATTACATATTGTGTTAACTTTTTCCTTTGGGGCTATATGTTTTCAATGTTAATGAAAATTTTTGAGGAAAATAGAAATAGAAATGTGTGTACTCTCCCACAATTTTATGGAGCTCTAATACATAAAAAATGAGGTTTCAATAGTTTTATCTTTTGTCTATTTTTTTCATTCATTCTTCTTCAGATCATATAATATTAGTTCTTATGACTATTCCTCCTTTAAATATGAATTTCCCCTGGTCATGTCTTGACTTTACTCCAAAATTTAAGGACTAAAAATTTCTTTTTTTGCTAGTATATACACCTAACTGTATGTACATCTATTATGTACATCTAAAATATTTCCCATTTTAACATATGTATATAGACAACCAATCTAGCAATTCAGTATTTTATAACAATAGGAGAGAAGGTGTCTATAAATCACTTGAAAATTAAATTTTAGAGGACAAAATAATAAAATTAATAATGATATTCTGTTCTGGTTTTAGGACTGCCATCATAGATACTGGCACTCAGTAAGTGTTGGTGTTTTCTGGATTTTGAATTGATATTTGACTATCACATTCCCATCATAAACCTGTGAGATGATGTTGCCATCTGGAGATTGTTACCAGCCTTTAGAGGATCTATCTGTTACTGAGAAACTCAATCATCTATTTTGGTGGGAAATTTTCCTTGTCATTTTGCTTTTTTTGTTAGGAATACATATGAGAAAAGGCTTACCTTACTTTAGTATCTTGTCTAAGGGGAACTATTGTCACTAGGAATGTATGAGTTGGGGGTCACCAAGTTTTGTTTTGTTTTTTTAATTTTATTTATTGGCTGTGTGGCATGTGGGATCTTAATTCCCCAACCAGGGATCGAACCTGCGCCCCCTGCATTGGAAGCACAGAGTCTTAACCACTGGACCACCAGGGAAGTCCCAAGGGTCACCAAGTTTTTAGTCATGTGCATACCCCTTTCAGTCTTATTAAGAAAGAATTTTGTGTTTTACTAGGGCCCGAGTGGCATCAGTGGCCCTCTAGTAACTTTATAAAAATTTATAAAAATAAAACAAACACGTTTCTAAAATGAAATATCTTTGATTTTCTTGAACTATAAGGTTCCATTGAATGCCTAAATGATGGCAGTATTGTAGTGTAAATCACTTAATCATACTCTCATAATTAATGAAAATAATACACAGAACTCCCTTTGGATCTTATGTTAATTTCATTACACGAACTAAGTCGCATCATCAGGAATCCGTCCACCTGTAAATTAGATTTGGAGGCAGTTTGAGTAGCTTGGGAGAACATTTTGGATTTTGTACATTAGCTAACCCGGTGTAACATTTTGTACCATTTGGCACATCTGTGTTTTATGTTTTGCTCTATGACAGAAATAGAAAATTTTGAGTAGTTTATTTCCTCTTTAAAGCACAAAAAAACCCAGTAGTACTGTATTTATTGGGGGGGGGGGCAGGGCAGTAAGGGGTGGGGTGGCTAGAGTTGATCATATTCTCTGGAGCCATTTTGATTCATTTTTCGACTAGTCCAAAGAGCTATATAAATATTGACTGTTGACCATGCTTAGATACTCTACATCTTACTTTTTTATGAGTAGAATGATAAGTGTCCCTGCAAAAGGATATTGTTTTACTTTTTCTGTCTCTATATTAAACTACTATTTTTAGTTGTGGCTATTGTGTCATGAAAACGACACTAAAAAATTAGTAGACTCCAAAGGTGAACAGCAAACTAATAGAGCCTTGAAGATATGATCTACGAGAAGATATTAAAGAATTGAGTATTTCCAGCCTTGATGGAAAGCAACCAAGAAAGATATGATAGCATCTTAAAGTATATAGGTAATGCTAGAATAAACAGAAGAACGTTGATTAGCAGTAGACCACAAAAACAGGTAAAACTGCAATATTCAAAGCATATATTTTGTTGTGATGCAGAGCTAAACCTTAAATATCCAGCAATCAACAATGAAATACTATATTGTGAAGCTAAAATTCCAGAGGACACTTACTAAAGAAGATCTGCTGCAATTGTGTTATTCTTTTTGAATAAATACACACTAGGTGGAGGAGCCAGCCTGAAAGATAAAAGTGGGTTTTGTCCTTCTGAAATCTTCAGTCTAATAAATCTCAGTAGTCTCATGATGCACATCATGGAGGCTATCTCTAGGATCATTTCTAAACCCCAGAGGGATTTTAATAGATTATTTGCAACAACATGGATGGACCTAGAGCTTGTCATACTGAGTGAAATAATTCAGACAAAGAAAGACAAATATAGTATGATACTGCTTATATGCGAAATCTAAAAAAAGATGCAAATAAATTCATTTACAAAACAGAAACAGACTCACAGACTTAGAGAACGAACTTATGGTTACCAGGGGGGCATGGCGGGGAAGAGGGATAGTTAGTGAGTTTGGAACTGATGTGTACACACTGCTATATTTAAAATGGATAACCAACAAGGACCTACTGTAGAGCACAGGGAACTCTGCTCAATAGTTTTTTTGACTGTGCCATGTGGGATCTTAGTTCCAGGGATCAAACCTGTGCCTTCTGCAGTGGAAGCGTGGAGTCTTAACCACTGGACCACTGGGGAAGTCCCTGGAACTCTGCTCAATGTTATGTAACAACCTAAATGGGAAAAGAATTTGAAAAAGAATAGACACATGTGTATGTATAACTGAATCACTTTGCTGTACACCTGAAATTAACACAACATTGTCAATCAACTGTACTCCAATATAAAATAAAACGTTAAAAAAATAGAAGATTGGCAGCAGAAATTATGTTCAGGAGTTAAAAGGTGTGTAAGGAGTTTGTTTATTCTCAGGTAAGAGGCCCAGATCTTGGTTTCTCTTCTTCCTGAACTACCCCCACTTCTGCCATCTACCCAGAGCCCACACACACACACACACACACACACACACACACACACACACACACACACACACACACACACACAGAGTTTATCAGAGGTTCTCTGAGATAGCTCAGATTGTGTGTATTGCAGTAGAGTGATCCCATCTGGAAACATAGTGAGTGGTGGTAAGTGTGTCCTCAGAAAAAGTCCCAGCCTGATAAAGCTGGATTGCAGGTATTAGCCTGAGCCCAGAACACAGTGGAGGAGTGGAATAAACCATTAAGCCCTACACTGTGTTGCAGAGTCAGTGCAGCTCATGTTGGGGGGTGGAGTGGGGTGGTGCTGAGGAGCGTACAGTTTTATGTGGGCCCCTACAGTTATGTAACAGATTTAGCACATCTGGGCAAGGAATAACTTGGCAGCTATAGTGCCGATTGCAACATTTATTATTGAGAAATAAGGCATGTTGTTGAGGTTGGGGATCTGTAGTGGCCATGGTGCCTGTCATTTCAGAGTAATCAAAAGGTTTAGGAAGGAAGACAGAAAACTCAAAAAGGGTTTTGCAATCGGAGAATGTGGGTGAATCTATATTACAGACCTCAGGAAGGAGAGAAATGGTGAAATCACTATCAACCACTAGATTTGAGAGACTCATATTGATCTTATAATTGCAGGAAGAACAAAGTTCCAAAATCTGGGATCCTTGTAATATGACTGGGTTATGCTTTAAACTGGAAATAAAACCCAGTGATAGTAATCACCTCCAATACCCATTTTGAAAATAACACAAGGAACTCGTTTATTTTAGCTCTCTCTCAAAATTCACCCATACAAAAGATGTAAACTGAGTTTATAAAAGAGGAGATATAACTAGGAAATTAAAAATGTTCACCCCAGTTAGTAAAGACAAAAACTGTAAAGTAACATCTTTCATCTATTAACTTAGAAATTTCTAATTAATCGCATTATATGGTGCTGGTACAGATGTGAAGACCTGAACTGTCATATATTTCTAGTCAATTTCCACAAAAAAGGATCTTTGACTTCTTAGCTCAGGAGTCATATTTTTTTTTCTTGCTTGCTTTTTTTTTTTTTTTTTTTTGGAGTCATTTCTGAGACGACATCCCAAGGAAATAATCCCTATTAAGAAAAAAGAGAAAGAAAAAGAAACAGGCTGCCAAATAAAATAACATAGATTGAGTAGTTTATAAACAGCAAAAATTTATTTTTCACAGTTATGAAGACTGAGAGTCCAAGGTCATGGCATCAGCATGGGTGCATTCTGGTGACGGCCCTCTTCCTAACTGCAGACTGCCGACTTCTCACTGTCCCCACGTGGTGGAAGGGGCAGGGGGTCTCACTGGAGCCTCTTTTATAAAGGCATTAATCCTATTCATGAAGGCTCTACCTCCCAAAATACCATCATCTTGCAGGTTAGGATTTCAACATATGAATTTTAAGGGGATACAAACATTCAAACCATCACAAACCGTAGATACTCATCATGATATGTTGTTAATAGTCAAAATGTATGGGCAACCAAAATGTTCAGCAGGGTCAAAGATTATGTAATTTACTCTAAAAGGAAGCATTTACTTAACCAAATATGACTAAAGATAATGATTACGAAGACTGATGCAATATGGAAAATCCTTATTATGTGAGATTAAAAAGATTAAAAATGCTGTGTATGTAAAACAACCATATCAAATATATGGTCATGAAAATACACTGAAGTCAAACAGTAGCTCTGTTAGGGAAGTGAGAGTTTTTTAAAACTGCTTTTTAACATTTTCTCAATTGCCTGTTATGTAGTCATCTTGCTTTTATTTTTTAAAAAATTACATCTTTTAAAAATTTAGCTATTTAAGGTAAGCAGCATTATGTCCATTTTATAAATGAATAAATAAAATAAGTTCTCAAATGCTTAGAAGCCAGAAGCTTCCACGTCTCCTAGACAATCCCAGTTCTCTTATTTTTCCCCCAGGAAAGAAAATAGAGCCAGAGATAGATAGAAGTATTTCATTTTCATAGAGCTCTTAAAGTGTGCTTATTTTGGTTTGTACTGAGTTCTCTCTTCCTTCCTCGCTTCCATTCCTTCCTTCCTTCCTTCCTTCTTTACTTCCTCCTTTCCTCCCTGTGTCCCTCCCTCCCTCCCTTTTTGTGTGGCTGTCAAAAATGATAAATCTGTTGCATGTGCACCAAGCCCTTAGACTAAATATCCTATTTACCCATTACTAGTGTTTCTTCATTGCATTTATCTTTGCATTCAAATATAATGATCTAAATGCTGTGTTGAGTTTGGGGAGCCTTTAATATGTCATTAGGCAGACCTTGATAAAAGAAAAGGGCAGGTGTCCCACCTGTGAAAAAGCAATAATAGAGGGGATTAGTTTCCCAAGTCCAGCATGGGGCTTACTGCACTGGCCAGCTTCCAAGCTACCGAAGATATGCACAGCTGGCCTTGGAGGAGCCACCAGGAGCAACAGCACATGCCCCAGTAGACTTCTGGGTGTTTCGTAGAATAGGACCAAAACTTAAAAGACAAGCTTTCAGTTTTAGGTTATTGTTGGACTCTTTGGCATTCCTTTGGTATATCAGGCTAAAGAATACACAGTAGTAGTTTACTTGATAAAGACACCATCCCAGTGTCTTGGTTTTATTTGCGATGGCTCGCCTCTCAATTTCCTAAGGCATTCTTTAATTACATTAAATTAGATTGGGAAAAGTTTTTCACCCTTCTAATCCCTTATCTTCCATCTTCTCCTTCTATTCCGTTTTGCTTCTTTCTTCCTTAAATCATTACCATAATCTTGGCCTCAAAAAATCAGCATAAGCCAAAGGCAGTCTCATGAGGGAGATATTACTTTCATGTGTGGCCTAAACATAGCGCATAAACTACTCCCTGGAAAAGAAAATAAAAATTGTTCAGCAGGAGATGCAGAATATATTCTTCTGTAAAGAGATTTTTTTTTCCACTGAGCGTCCTGATATTATAAATGTTCCCCAATGTGATGAAACAAAATGTGGGTTCTATCTGGCACCAAAGCATTAAAAAAACATTCTGTGACCCTTATTTTAAAGTGAGGTGAAGATAAAAAAATTTTCAGTATTTTTCCTTTGAAAGTTAAAGAGTTACACTCTGTTTAGATGCCGAGGCTACTCATTAAAGCAGGGGAAAGGGGGTCCTGGCAGGGGCAAGGTGGAGTCACTCAGGAATCAAGTATGGATATTTGAAGAATGCCAGATCTAAAGATGACTTCCTATATTGTCAGAAAAAAAGGTTTTTAAAACTTTAAAAAAAAATTTGTACTTCTGGGATATCTCTTATAAACCTTGTTCTATTTCCTGGAAAGTTGCAGAAATAAGATAAAAAGCACAACTAACTCAAAAGAGCTCTCTCTTGGGGTTTTTAGTTCATCATTGCTACCTCTCTATGTGAAAGTCAAAGAAAAGTTAAAGGCCACAGTGTCTAAAGGAAAATCCTTGTAAGAAATCACCCATACTGTGTAAGAATGAGAATAACTTACCTGTAAATGTTATACTCTCAAAGTGACATGATGGAATTTGATTTTTGTAGCTCATTCATTCAGAGATTCACCAAACATTTACTGATACTGAGTCATTCTCCTAGGCACTAGGGCTCAAAGATGAATTAGACTGATTCCCTGTCTTCAAGTACTTGAGAGTAGTAGGTGGAAGCCAACTTGTACAGGAATAATCACAGTACAACGTAAGTGCTAGAAGGGTGATGGAGGTGGGCAAGGTGGGCAAGTTGGTATTCAGAATTTCACTCAGGCAGTGTGGTACAGGCACCATGAATCAGAATAGATACCAGCTTCAGTGCTGGAACAGATCTGCTGGGTCAGGTCTTTCCTCCATTTTGCATGGAGATTCAGGAGGCTTCAAACAAGGGGCCCGGATGGCCAGGGCATTAAGAGAAGAGGTACTTGGCAGGGGGCAGGGGGTTATTTCAAAACTGGCTAACTAACAACCGATGTGGCAGTGCTGATGTATACCAGCTGCAGATCAGCTCTGGATTTGGGATGTTACAATTCATTTAAAAACGAATGTCCAGATAGTTCCAGCACTATTATTCTAGATTGCTGTCTATTTTAAATTCATTGAGTACATTTCTGCAGCTGTCACTAAGCTTTGCTTCAAATGATGTATGTATCAGCCTAGGGCAGGTGGGACATGTAAAGACTTTGATGGGATTCTGCTCAGCTTGAGGTTCTGGATTTAAATGACTGATAGCATGTGCGGGTTCACTAAAGATATTACTATTACAAAAGGGTAGCTATGTACTACCTTTAATCTGACCATATTGCATTTCATCATTGGTTGCTGCAGTGAAATGAAAAACCTTGCCATACAGTGACTACTTTAATCTATCATCATAAAGAAGGCTTTGTCAATCTTGGCTCAAAAAAATCGAGGCTTAATGACCAAACTGGAGATAGTCTTTAAATAAAAATAGAGGTTATTTAATAGTCATCTTTGTATGTTTTTTTTCTAAATTAATATTAGATTTTTTTAGTTATTTCATCCAATAGAATAAAAGTAAGGAATAAACCTGAGAAGAAACATTCTTTAAATACACATATGCGCATCTACAAAGCACAAACAAGGTACTACAAGCCTTTCAGCATTCTTTGGGTTACGGCATCAATATTTTACATCACAGCAAAATGTTTCTGTCAGGTAACTAGAGAAGACGGTTTTCTACATTCTTCTGGAATGTAGAACTTATGGGGTTAGATTATAATTGACAAAGCCCAGCAAAGACTGGCCATTGATTTATTACAACTTGTGATGCGATTGAATGGACGTGGTCTTACTTCCGAATATTTCTTCACGAGGGAGCCAGAGTGTGTAGCAAGATCAAACAACTGTGCTTCATGACTGTGTGTACTCAGGCAGAATGGTTAGGACTCCAGGGGGATTTGTGTGCCTGCATCATGCCCTGGGCACTTCCCGTCCTCAATCCCTGTGGAATTTCTCAGCTGCAGCCATCAGTCCTAGGGGATAGATGAGCCTGAAAGAAGCAGACCACGTTGCTCTCATTCATTACCACTGCCTTGTTCTTGCCACAGTTCTGAAAAGCCAAAGGCTCTGGCTGACCTCCGTTCCATTTCATTTGATACAGCCTCACTCTGTTTCTACCTTCTACCTCCTCAAGGCAGAAAACGGTGGCAGTGGCTGCTATTATGATACCCGCTTAATGATATGCCTGCCTGTTTGACGTGAAATCAATTGACTTGACTGGCATTCTTGTCTTTACTTTGGTGGACCTAGAGTTACTACTTTTGTAGGTGCCAGAGAGCAGGTGTGGACATTAGTTAGGAAATGAATTGTTTTCTTTTGTTTCCCATAGAAACATATTGCTGGAAGGTGCTCTAGTACAGTCTTTCTGTGTTACAGATAAGAAGTCTAAGATTCCGCAAAACTTCATGACAAGAGAGCGTAAGAGGTCTCTGGTTCTCAATTCACTTATCCTGCTGTATCCTTATTTCAGGGATGATTCAAATCAATAGTCACTGGTGGAAATCCTGAATTAACTCACAGTATATGAGTAGAAATATTGGAAAGAAATTCACAGATTCTAAATGGAATCAGTAGAAATATACAAATAACCCTAATAGGTTTGGCCTCAGTTCTGTGATTTGCTGTTACAGATTATGTAATATCACCATCAAATAATTATTTATTTTGCTTGAGAGCAATTTTGTTATTATGTCTATGAAACGGACCTTGAATGCTATCAGTGTCCAAATACAAGAGCAATGTTTTCCAAATTTGGGGGCTTGCACCTTCAATTGTAAAGGTCTGTGTGTCACATCTTGAAAGAAGAAATAGTACTCTGTAGAGAATCTAATTCATTCTCATTGCAGTGGCTTCTCTTGTTGCAGAGCACGGGCTCTAGGCATGCAGGCTTCAGTAGTTGTGGCTCATGGGCTTAGCTGCTCTGTGGCATGTGGGCTCTTCCCAGCCCAGGACTCGAACCCATGTCCCCTGCATTGGCAGGCGGACTCTTAACAACTGCACCACCAGGGAAGCCCAATGTGCTAATATTTTGATATTGTTTCCAAGGCCCAAGATTGCATCTGATGATTGTGTTAATTACAGGGGGACATTTTGTTTTATCTACCCAACATATGTAAGTAATACCATCCGTTTTTTATTCTATAAGGCTTAAATCCTAGGAGCCATTTTTGACTTTCAATCTTTCCTGTTAATCCTTTATATCTCATTAAGGCTCCAAGTTTGATTCTTCTTATCAAATTAATTTTAGTATGTAGTTTTTGTCCGCATTGCTGTTGTATAACTTTATGCCACAGCTTTTATGAGAGATTCAAAATTGACTTTGCTAACTCCAGCCAGGTTAGACTTCCCAAAGTATGTATCACTTTCTTCATGTCGGTATCTTACTACTCAGTCTGTAATGGTTTCCTGTTACCTATTGGAGAATTTCCTAACTTCTTCTCTGTCATTAGAGACCTTCTATAATCTAGACTTACCTTATTTACCCAACCTTGTTTCAAACAAAAATTCATATTCCCGTGAAGGTGGTTTCATGGTTAGCTGCAGTGCACGGGGCTAGCTGTGTTTATTCATGTCTTACTCTGATATCCTGCCCTGTCCTTTTTTAAACTGCTCTTAAGTCAAGCTAATGTTTCACCTCTTTGAGATGCTTCTCTTTTTTTTTTTTTTTATTATTATTTTATTTTATTTTTTTGGGGGGTACACCAGGTTCAATCAACTGTTTTTATACACATATCCCCATATGAGATGCTTCTCTTGATTCTCTTCTCTGAGCTTCCGTGTTATAACCAATGCCATATACAGTACAACACTGTATTATATGCTGGCAAATATTATTCTTTAATTGTTATTGTTTTGTTTTTGTTTTAGGCCTTGTATGTCTAACAAGATCACAAGCTCTTGTCAGGAAGAAATCATACATACACGGTGCTGATAGCATAAGGCATTCTTGCCTATTCTTTGACTTGGAATATTTTAAAACTCAAAAACTGTGTTAGATATGCCCACTTTTATCTCAGAATGAAATATTCAGAGAAAAACCAAACTCAATCAGGTATCTACAGGATTTATTTTATTTATAGGACACCTTTTACACCTTGAATATTAACAACTAACTTCAAAGCTTACCAGTAGAACTTAAGAATTTCTTACTGATGATTGTGTAATGAGGAGGCTGAATATGGAGAGTGATTAATGATGTATGACTTGATCAAATCATACATATTCACAAATATGCATGTGGATGGAATATAGGTAGTGTCAAAACTGATTAAGATCCTAATTTCCTTATTTTTGTTCACATTCACATATAGATATGGAGAATCACTATAAATGAAAATTTATTCTGTTGAAAATTTTGCACAAAGCTCTTTGTATGAGAAATTTATTTTAATCATATTGCACAATTGTCTTATTCAGTACACCTTCTTTTGTGTTTTGAAAGACACCTAATGAACCCAGCTATTGGTGCATTAAAAATATGAGTCATTTTACTAAAGAGCATAAAATAGATTTCATAGTACCTATTCCCCTTCTGAGCATTGTGGCTCCTTCCGTACTTACTACAGTCAATATTTTCCTTGAAGTTTCCTGTCTAATGTTACCTGGTATCGTAATAAAATGCCATATTTTAAAACTGTTCTATTTTATGAAAAGCTCTTGTGAGAGCAAGTTGCAAAAGAAAAGAACTCAAATTTTACTTTGAAATTACCCTCTTCCTCATAACCTAAAGTTGTAACTCTTGAAATTTCACCATTAATAGTTCCAGAGTTCCTGGTCTACTTTATCAAGGGTCTTTCATAAGTCCTTTAAGGATAATTGGCATTTGTAGTTAGTCTTAGACATATTACTTATTGGCCTCTGACACACATCCCAACCTTGGTGTGTTTGAGGTTCCCATCTTGATTAGAACAAAAGATGCCAGATAGAAAGCCAATAAGATTTTGGTATATGTTTTCTTTGTTATTTAAGGCCCTAAGAGTGTGTGTCTACCAAAATAAAAGCCTTTCTATTTTTTTAGCTTTATATTAGTTCATATACAGCATGGAAAAGAAACAACTTCCAAAGTTAAAATCGTATGTCTTGGACTGGCCCTTCCACAGTTTCATTGGAAAATGTTTGCTTGCCGTGTGATGAAAATAGCGGTGGTAAAGTGCCAGAATTATTATGAAATCATATGGGGAAACATTTTATTCATAGAAATCTGCCCATAACATTTTTGTATTCTAGGGAATTTTCTTATCAGGATGAATCTGAGATTTAACTGCAAGGAAACAACTGTGTTTATCTTGAAGGAGGCAATGAAACTCTGTGGGGTAGTTGGGAGATTTCAAGCATCTTTTTTAATGGCCAAATGGGACTTGATTTTCTGGTGAAGATCACCTATATTAGCATTTCTGTGAGAGGCCAACCATTATCCTAACCTGCACTGCATTTTGTTCTCAGTTAGTTTAACAAGATAATTTGACATTTTTGTAGAGCACTTTTCATATGCATGACATTTCATATACATCACAGCACTGAGCAAATTAGTTCCTTATATAGGCAAATAACAGCTCCTCCTTCAGCTACAGTATGAAGTATGAAATGCCATTCCTATTGCTATTTAGGAGACCAAGAATACTGGTAAAAGAATTGTGTACTTTTACTTAACTCTGTTAAAATGATTATTAAGCTGATATTGCAAGCTGATATTGTAGTGATATTGCAGGAAGGCAGAATTTATATCACAACAGAATCAATTCATGGCTATGTTGGAAAAAAGATTGGAGGAGAACAATGGTCCAAATATATGATAGGGGAAAAGGATAGTCTTATGTCTTCTTGAAATTAAATTTAAAAAAGGAGATAACAAGAATGATGAAAGACTGGGGACTGGGCAAAGGAGACTCTTGTGTAGGGCGGAGACTTGGGGTTGAGTCTTAGTGGGACTGGGTCTTCCTAGTGTTGCTGAGCAGAACTTGGGATCTGCTCACCCACCACATAGCAAAGCTGCTCCACTTACACCGGGTTGTGGTGAAAGAAAGTACAGCATTTATTGCAGGCTGCCATGCAAGGAGAATGGGTAGCTCATGCTCAAAAGACCTGAACTCTCAGGTGGCTTTCAGGGAAGGTTTTCAAAGGCAACATTTGGGGTGGGACTTGCAGCTTGTGGATTTTCTTCTGATTGATTGGTGGTGAGGTATCACAGTGAGGTTTTGGGACTCTTAATTATCAACCTGGTTCCAACCAGTCTGGGGTCTAGTGCTTGTGGTCAGCATGCTGTTGCCATCCTCCACCTAAGTCAGTGGATGGTGGGGGGGGGGGTGGGGGGGGGGTCTTAGTTTCCGCAGAACAACTCGAAACTACGTGTCAGATTGTTATGTATATTCCTTGAGGAGGAACTCAGACTGTTTTGTCACTGAACTATTTGCTTTTCCTTTTTTTCTGCATTCCCTTACTTTCCTAATTACTGACTGCTTGAGTCTGCTCTTTGGTACTCAGGGAAGGCTTAGGAGACTAAAGCCTTTGTCCTACAAATAAGAAATGGGAGCCACAGAGGGGCTTTTGTACCCAGGAGGGCCCTGCAGGGTCCTACTCAGTTTCACTGGTGGGAAAACCTTGTCTTTTGGGCCAGTATACTTCCTTCCATATTTATGTGGAAGCTTATTGATCAGGAGAATTGCACAATGAAAATATATTCAAGTAATTACCCCAGTACTTGTATGCAGATGGATTTGAGAGAAACCAGTAAGAATTGAGAGCTGAAGAGCAAAGACCCAAGCTATCTGAAGTAGATATTCTCTATGTTTTGTAGATGAAGAAACAGGTTGTACAAGGTTAATCTGTCTAAAGTCACACAACTAGTGTATTGCATGGTCAGGTTCAAACATATGTCACCATGGCATATTAATAAACAAAATCCAACCCAGTACATTTTAAAGATGTTTATTGGCTTTGTTCAACAATTCATGAATCAGGCAGCAACCCATCTAGTAGATAGAAAGGAGCTCTGAGGAACTGTACAAAATGAAAACTTTTATAGGCAGATGGGAGTAGTAACAAGGAAGTTATACTGTATGCTATACAAGGAAGTTATAGGCAAAAAAGCAGGTTGGTTATTGCAAGTTTACTTTCTTTTAGGGGATGACAGAGGTCTATCAGGCAGATTACCTAACTAGTGCTAATCAGGCTATTCCTGATTGACTGGTTAAAGATTCCATTTCTGGGAGAGACCAAAACTATAATTGTCTCGATTCAGTGATGTGGGGTTTAGTACAAGCAACTCCATTTTGGGCCTGTTGTCTTGTTTATTACAAGCTGATTTAAAAAATTATACTTTGCTATATTTTTGTTTTTTAACCAGAAGAAATATTACAAAACAGTTATTGTTATTTCATCTTTTAAAAAACATAGTCATCCATTTAACTAACATTTAATTATGTGCCAGGTACTGAGAACAAAATAGTGAACAAGATAGATACTTATCCCTTATTTCTAAAAATCAATATTTTTCTTATTTGTCTCATTATAAACACTTATATGTAAAAGACTTGTTAAAACTGATGTGCATGCTACAGTTAACAATATGGTATTGTATATTTAAAATTTTGTTAAGAGGATAGATCTCACGTTAAGTGTTCTTACCATCAATAAAAAAGAAAAAACTGGCAGGCATTGTGTAGGAGTATATTAACTGAGCATATACATAAATACATGCTCTCACATTCCACTAGGTTAACTATGAATGTTTTCAGTGTATGGAGAGAGAATGGTTCTTTTTCAGTTTTATAAAATAAAAGTTTATCAGCTTTTGGCCGGTGATTTCTCATGGTTATTTTACATATAAAATGAGAAGCCAAAAATAAGCTTATAAATTGGGATTGTAAACAGAAGCTTTCCGAAATACTCATGAACCTGCTCTTTCTGAGTTTATGTAAAACTCCTCTTTTCCTTAATGGCAGCTCTCTGTGTTTATATCAAAAAATAGAATGAACCATAGTGTGGTTGGTAACCTAGCCTGTCTTTAGTTTTAGAATTCACAATTTAGGAGTCAGACTCTCTGGGTATAAATCTCTAATCCACCACTTACTAGATGTGTGATGTTGAGCAGGTCACTTAACGTCTCAATATCATCACCTTCCAAAATTGTATTGCGATCACATAATTAGTATAAATAAATGGAACAATGCATGGGCAGTGCCAGATGGGTGATGAACACTCGTCAATATTAACCGTCATCATTTTCCTTTTTATTATGTCCAAGTATTCTGTGGGGTTTTTTTTTCCCATGGCACCATGTGGTCATCAGGTTTGCTGACTTCCATGGACAGCCTCTTATTCTCTCTCTTGTTCTCGTTGCTTTAGTACACTGTGCCTTCATGCTTGTTTCATCAGGTCCAGACCTCCATGTTGCTCTTTCCCTCTGGAGTATTCCTACTCCTACTTTGATGGTTTCATCTTGACTTTTTGTTTACTCACTGTCACTAATTTTCAGTGTTAAGCTAGTTCTGTTATGATTATTTTTCTTATTGGTGACTAATTTTGGCAATAGACATCGATAATTAATTCAGCACCAGCTTAAAGACATGTGGGCCATTTACATGTGTGTGTTGGTGTATGTACTGCTGCTGTGTTTAAGTCATCCATCAGCTATTTGGCAAAAGCTTGCGACATTGCAAAGCCATTAGCGAAAACAAATCCCGGTTTCCATTAGCCTGCTTTCTTTTCCATTTCCCGTGAGGAAGATTGTTTCAATCGCTGATAAATTAAGAATTAACATTATTTAATTTATTGAGCATGTGACAAACAACATTCATCCATTGATCTTGTTATTTTTTTCTGTTAAAAATTCTCTTTATCTTTAAAAGATCTCTTTACCATTCTACATTCCATTGGAAACATGGACTCTAGAGAGCTCATTTACATTTTTTTGCAAGCTGGGGAACTGAACTTTTTTTTCATGTTAATATATGACACTGTATGCATAATAATCACTCATTTTGTAGCATATAATCTCACAAAGAAACAACACATCTTTCCTATTTCCCAACCCCTACTCTCTGACATCTTGCACCTCCCTCCCCTGCAAGTAGAGATTTTTTTTAAAAGCTGTCATGACAAATCCCCTGTAGGATCATGGGGTAAAACATTCTAGTACCATAATAATGAAACACTTTATGTGTGGGAGAAGAATGATAGAAATAACAACTGTGCCACATCAGACCTCATTACAGTCAATGAACTGCAACACCAGTTATTTGTAGTCTTGAACAGTTTCTATTGAATATTCCACTATATTATCTAAATATTGAAAACAGCAATAAAGACAACTCCTCACTTGCTGGAATTCCATTTCCGGAAACAAAGCATCTACACAAAGCTCAGAAAATGTTTCACTGCACTCAGTTTGGAAATCCCTTTCTTTTATTGTTTAAGTGCAGTCGTTTTCTAGTATGTTCTTGTGAGAGTCTCTATCTCATCAATACAGTCATTTACCCATACTTATAAAATTTAAAAATATCAATTAATTCTTGGGTAAACTTGAAATGCTTCATTTAAGCCTAGCACAAGCAAGAACTGAAGTTACAGTGAGATAACTGGGAAGGAGAAGGTTTAGGAGGCCTATTGGCCTATCTCCACAAAGAGTAGAAACTCAACCAACTTAAAAATAACCCTAATGATCAAGTAATGTCAAGAGTTAGAGTCACCACAATTCCAAACTAAATTACTTTGATTTATTTAAAATATTTTAATCACAATTGTTAAAACTTCCCTTTATTTAAAATTGGACACATATAGAAATAGGTAAAACAAGAGTCCTGCTCTCAATGTATTTCATGAGAAAGTAAAAACATACTCTGCCAGAAGGGTATGCCTTTTTGCTTAAAGACTTTCCTAATGAGCAGTATATTCTAGAATAAGTAGCCCATTTTCTTCTGAACTAGTGGCCATTAACCATTTTGGCTACTACCTCAAAGAAGTACAGGCATGCCTCAGAGATATTGTGGGTTCAGTTCCAGATCTCCACAACAAAGCAAATATCACATAAAGCTAGTCACATGAATGTGTTGGCTTCCCAGTGCATATAAAAGTCATGTTTGTACCATACTGTAGTCTATTAAGTATGCAACAATATTGTCTAAAAAAAGTATACACTTTAATTTAAAAATTTTTTTGCTCAAAAATGCTAACCATTATCTGAGGCTTCAAAAAATGAGTCATAGTAGTAACATTAAAAATCACTGACGATACATCACCACAGCAAACATAATAATAATGAAAAAGGTTGAAATCTTGCAAGAATTACCAAAATGTGACACAGAGACAGGAAGTGAGCAAATGCTTTTGAAAAAATAGCGCTGATAGACTTGCTTGACACAGGGTTGCCACAAAAGTATAAATTGTAAAAAATGTAGTATTTGTGAAGGACAATAAAGTGAAGCCCAGTAAAACAAGGTATGTACCTTTTGCGTTTTACTTTTAAAGCAGTGCGCATGTACATATCCACTAGTTGGCTTTAAGTGGCCTAATGTGTACACTGTTATTGTACTTAAACTTAATAGCCACTTTTTCTCTTTTTGTGCCTTCCGTGAGTCACATTGTTTTATCCTCATTAATTGAACACATTTTCTGCACATACTTTGTTTCTTTTTACTTGGAATTGTCAAAATGTTCCTTATATGAAAGCTAGAAAATAAGCCTGTTTATGAAAAGAATATTCATAAAGTTACCTTAAAGATTTGGTATTTTTATTTGATTTTTTAAAAATCCCCTATAGAATTTGACAAAGCAACTAAAGATTTAGTTACTAATCTTTGGATGCCAGTACATTATAGATATTCATAGCCTATTAAAATTATGATATGGCCTGGTTAGCGTATGAAAATAAAAATTCTGCAACTTCGTATTTGTTGTTTATAACTAAAATACTAAGGAACTATTTTTGCTAACAAATGCTTCATTTTTATATTTTTTATTACTCTGATAACTTGTAAGAACAGAATCCCTGAAACTTTTGTTAGTAGGTCTCTTGTGTTGTTTAGAAAAGGGGAAATACTTTTACAACTTTTCAATTGAACTCATTGCCTTTAAAATAAGTACATATATAGTATATGTACTGTGTATCTGGAAACTATTCCTAAGTGAGAGTTATAGAGTTTGGCTATTGTAAACTCAAATTATTACCTATTATTTATTATGATTAACTTTCTTTTATAAACTGACATTCCATAGAGATTAGAAACCTGAGGAAATTTGAAACAAAAACACACACATAAAAGATATTTAAAACAAACTAACCTGTGTTATGTGTAGTGGAGTACATGCTGGTTTAAAATATCTAGGAAATAAATCTACTGAATAAGAAAAATTATTTCTCTGAAAAATTAATGTGGTATGAAAGAAGGTTGGCATGCATCAAATAGCTCATAGGCCGAATTTCTTTAAAAGTTCATCAAGTGCTAAGCCTGTGCCAGTCACTAGAGACAGAAGGATGAACAAGGGAATCCCTACCCGCAAGAGCTTACAGTCTAGTGGGAGACTGTAGCAAGTAATAACACATCTGCCTAAGTAGCCGTGTTTTGAGAATATGAGACAGGCCATTGGTAAAATGAAGCAGTTTGGGAAGTTTGCCCTGGTTGTGTCTAGTCTCTCAGGAACTTGCGTGCAGTGTGAGTTCAAAAAGGAGGGGCGATGTGGTGAGTCAAAGAGCAGTGAGCTTGGAATCAGGAAGCTGGTGTCTGCTGTGTGGGACCTTCCGCAGGTTGTTTTCACCTCTCCTGGCTTTCATTTTACGTTTGCAAGAATGTGATTTATAAACTCGTTTTAGCCAACAAACTTTCACTGCGAATGGTTTCAATTCAATATGGCAAATTGGAGCTGCTCTCGTAGCCGGTATGAAGCACAGGGTGAAAACCTTTGGGCTGTATCACCTCCTGGGGATGTTTTAGTACAGACATTTTATGAGTATGGAGAAAATAAATTTTAGCTAATATTCTACTTCTACCAGGCATTTGCTGCTTAAGCCTTTTACTTCTAATTGTGGAATGCAAAGCTTTGGTCTGTGTTTAAAGAATTTCAGGCATTAAGCAAGTAAGCAGGTGGGAGGACTTTGGGGAAGGCTCTGAAATTCAACTGTGCCTCCTTGTAAGGTTAATCCAGCAGATCTGAAGGTAAACCTGGTTTAGCCTTCTGAAGTAACTGAATGATGGGGGAGGATGGATGGTTCAGAAAGGATGATCCGCGGTCTCCTCTGTGCCCAGACAGGTTCCTCACTCCCCAGGGCCATCTGCAGCTGTTGGAGGCGTATTCCTGGGACTAGTTGGGGCAGAGGGGCATCCTAGCTTTGCACACATTTCTCCTCTAGGCCTCCATACCCCAGCATTTATCTGCCCCCCTGAGGCTTCTCTATGTGCTCACTGCTTCTTATTCACTCTTTCCCTGCCTGACCACAAGCTCAGCCGCCTGCTCTTTCCTTTGCCTTAACATATCCATTTTTCTGCCTCCAGAACTGTGGATAAGAGTATAGCTGGCCCTTTGATCCACGGGTTCTGTGGCTTCAACCAATCATGGATGGAAAAGATCGGGGAAAAAAAATTCCAGAAACTTCCAAAAAGCGAAACTTGAAGTTGCCATACACTGGTGACTATTTACATAGTATTTACATTGTATTATGTACTAAAAGTGATCTAGAGCTGATTTAAAGTATGCAGGAGGATGTGCGTGGGTTATAGGCAAATACTATACCATTTCATGTAAGGAACTTGAACATTCAAAGATTTTGGTATCCAAGGGGGGTCCTGGAACCAATTCCCCCTGTGGATACCAAGGGACGACTGTATTTGCTTTTTGTAATATTTACTGTTGTTTGCGGTATTTTATGATAT
Source organism: Hippopotamus amphibius kiboko (assembly GCF_030028045.1). Classification (NCBI taxonomy): domain Eukaryota; kingdom Metazoa; phylum Chordata; class Mammalia; order Artiodactyla; family Hippopotamidae; genus Hippopotamus; species Hippopotamus amphibius. The sequence continues at coordinate 85,460,375 of NC_080198.1, forward strand.
TTTCTCCGATGTCCTTAAAGAATCTGCTTCTGGAGATGAAACTGGAGATGAAACTTCTGTCTAAGAAGTTTTAGCTTTTTATTAAGATATGTAGAATTGTTTAGAAGTCTTACTATTTTTATTGACAGTATGACAGTAATATAGCATAGAAATAGTTCATAAGCTTTGCTGCAATAATGAAAAATAAATAGTTAACATAATGTATATAAAGCAGTTTACAGTTTTCACCCTCATGATAATCATATAAACGTGATAGAGTTAGTACTATTTAGTTAGATTCTTTGGCATGCCAAAGTCAAAGAGGTAAATTGGAAGTTAGCTCAAGTTACTCATTAGTGTAAACCTATGTCTTTTAACTCTTTGTTTTATATTCTTTTTATTATACTAAATTGCCTCTTTGAATATGACAATTGGAAGGTAGTGTTAATCTCTCACAGTTTTTCACATCCATATTCAGCGTTTCTTATCAAATGCTCAAATATATTATGATCACTTAAGGACTAAATATAAGAAGAGAATATAAATAAAGCAAAAGAGGGCGCTAATATTTATTGAGCCCTTAGTTTGTGCATTTACATGTGTTCATTACCTCCTTCATGGAACTTCAGGAATTCATTCCCCAAAGACTCGTGTCATTAGCAACCATTAGGTCATTTGTGTAACGAGATGGCTACAGTTCTCTCCGTTCTCAGGGTTTTATGACAATAGACCTAAGCACAATCACCTAACGCATGAACCTTTCCTTTGTTTCTTTTAATTTAAACCGTTTTATTGAAGTATGACTGACATGTAAAAAGCTGTGTATATATATATACATGTGTGTGTTGACATGTAAAAAGCTGTGTGTGTATATATATATATATATAATGTATACAACTCAATGAGCTTGGGATAAGTATACATCTGTGAAACCATCACCATCATCAAGGCATAGACAATCCATCCTCTTCCAAAGTTACCTCCCACCCCCTCCATTATTATTATTATTTTGCGGTGAGAATACAACATAAGATGTACCCTCTTAGCAAATTCTAGCAATGTATTGTTAGCTGTAGGCACTATGCTGTATGGTAGATCTCCAGAATTTATTTATCTTGCATAATTAAAACTTTGTACTCCTTGACCATCACCTCTCCATTTCCCCCCAGCGCGGGGCAATAACCATTCTATTCTCTGCCTCTATGAGTTTGACTGTTTTAGATTCCACCCATAAGTGAGATTGTACAGTGTTTGTCTTTCTGTTTCTGACTTATTTCGCTTAGCATAATATCCTTCAGGCCCATTCATGTTGTTGCAAATGGCAGGATTTCCTCCTTTTTTAAGGATAAATAATTTTCCATTCCATATATATATGTGGTATATATACGTATGTGGTGTATATATAAATACCACATTTTCTTTATCCATCATTCATCTGTTGATGGACATTTAAGTTGTTTCCATATCTTGGTTATTGTGGAAAATGCTGCAAAGAACATAGGACTGCAGATATCTCTTTGAGATCCTGACTTGAATTCCTTTGGATAAATACTCAAAAGTGGAATTTCTGGATCATATGGTGGTTCTAGTTTTAATTTTTTGAGGAACCTCCATACCTTTTTCCATAGTGACTGCACTAGCATACATTCCCACCAACAGTGTAACAGGGTTCTCTTTTCACTACACCCTCACCAACACTTATCTTTTTTTTTTTTAACTAGTAACCATCCTAACAGGTGTAAGGTGATACTTCATTGTGGTTTTGATTTGCATCTATCTGATGATTCGTGATGTTGAGCACCCTTTCAAATATCTCTTGGCCATTTGTACATCTTCTTTGGAAAGATGTCTATTCAGGTCCTTTGCTCATTTTTTAATTGGATTATTTGATTTTTTGCTATTGAGTTGTAGGAGTTCCTTATATATTTCAGAATGTAGGTTGAGATTTTTTAGTCTGATGTAATCCCACTTGTTTATTTTTACTTTTGTTTGCTTGTGCTTTTGGTGTCATATCCAAAAAATTATTGCAAGGCCAACGTCAAGGAACCTTTCCCCTATGTTTTCTTCTAGGAGTTTTATGGTTTCAGCTTTTATATTTGTTTTTAATCCATTTTTAGTTGATTTCTCCCCTTTGTCCATCTTATTTCTTCTCTCCAAAAAAAAGCAGACATAGCAGAAATGTGTGTTGAAATAGAAAGCAAGAGGTAAAAAAGAAACCAAACTACCCAGCCAATTATAAATCCTGAAACTTTTCTTGAATGCTTCCTGTGTGTTTAATTGGAAATGTTTATAAGAGGTAAAAACATTTTAAAATACAGATAGAATTCCAGTTAAAAAAAAAATCTCTTCTCAAAGTACCCAGAAAAGTTATATTTAAGCTCAGCTTCAAATACTACCAGGAGTGGAGAAGAGTAAACAGACCCAAGTCATAAGAGAATTGACAGGATTTGGTAATTTATCTGATAAACCATAAAAGGGTATTCTAGATACCTGCGATAACTACCCACCCCCAAGACCATGGGAAGACCTATATATAGGCATATGTTTATTTCTAGGCACATTTGTAACGCTAGAGAATAGCCTCATCACAGGTAGGTACCTCATTAGTGAGAAATAGAGTGCTCCAACAGAATTAGTTGTGGGCCAAAAGAACTGGCTTGGCTTAAGACACCTTGCTATGATGTGACTTGATGACCTAGATTTGTCTACAGTTGAGGTTGTCAACACTGGTCTGTATTTTTTACTTTTTTTTTTTTTTAGCTCTTTAATGGAATATAATTGCCTTACACTATTGTGTCAGCTTTTGCTGTACAACAAAGTGAATCAGCTGCATCCATACATATATCCCCATACCCCCTCGCTCCTGTGACTCCTTCCCACCCTCCCCATCCCAGCCCTCTAAGTCATCACCCATCACCGAGTTGATCTCCCTGTGTTATGCAGCAGCTTCCCACTAGCTATCTATTTTACATTTGGTAGTGTATATATGTCAATGCTACTGTCTCACTTCGTCCCAGCTTCCCCTTCACCCCCAATCCCGTGTGCTCAAGTCTGTTCTCTACATCTGCATCTGGTCTTTAAAGCATTGCCATTATGGCTCATTTTTACTAATTTCTATCTCAGGATGACAGTTTGCACCATCTTTCAAGCAAAAACTCTTGCTGAAGCATGAACAGCATCAGTTGTCATGAATTTTCTTATCATGAAGAGCAATCTGGTTTTATAGCCTTCCTCTGTTTTCTATAATTTATTCATTATTTCATAAATTCTCTGTCAGTTTTCACTTCCTCTGTTGCTGATAGCTTCTGCTTTTTCTCCTCCCATTCATATTCTTGAACCAGTTTCTTTTGCAGAGTCATGTCTTTCTGCTGAGAAAATTCACTTAGAATTTCTACTGCAAGGATCTGGCCAAGTTCTGTGAATAAGAGTCAGGTTCCAGCTTCTATATTTGTTCTTACATTTCATGCCTGGCTGACACTTCATCACTCAGTTTGGGATAGAAACGGTCACTATCTTTCTCAACTGCTGTTAACTGTTGTTAACATTGGTTTTGTCTGGGAAACAACTATTATTTGTCTTTTCTTATTTTTCATTCTGGTGAAAATTTTTCAGCTCTGCTAGCTGTCCATTGTCAAATTTATCCCATGTATATCATTTTTAAATTATTTTCGCCTTTAAATTCAAAAGTGATATTATCTCATCTGCACAGTAGACTTCTTCAGAACTTCTATTTATTTTCTTTGTAAGCAAGCTCTTTAATCTGTGTTACTGCAAGTTTTGTATAATTTATTCATTCGCAAGCTCAATATAACACTCACTCCAGTCTTCTGTTTCTTATAGCAATTATAATATGCTCTTCTCAAATCTAGTATTTTGTTTGTAAATCCAGTAGAGTTTAGATTCCCATCTTCTCATAACTTAGTTTAGCTTCATTTTTTTTCTCTCAAATATTATGAAATTCTTTGGGGAACCTTGTTGTATTCAATAGATATTTGTCTTACCAAATATCTTTTGTTTCCTTAGATTTTGTTTTTTTTCTCAACTCTCAATATAATAGGCAGATTTCCCACAGCATTTGATTCATGTCTTCAAATTGAATATTTAAAGCAGGCATGTCCTTTGTTTTTTTGTTTTTGGGTTTTTTTGTTTTGTTTTTGGCACGGCTTGCAGTGTATTAGTTCCCCAACCAGGATCGAACCCGGGCCCATGGAAGGGCTGAGTGGAAGGGCCGAGTCCTAACCATTGGACCGCCAGAAAATCCCCTCGTAACTTTGTTTCTTGATTTCTTCAAAAATATCATTGCTTCTTTGATCATTTTTTATAATCTGATAACTTTTAAATACTTTTTTAAAGTGCATTTTAAATTATTTTTAAACATTTATGTAATTTATTGTTTTTACTTGATAAATTCTACTACTTAAAAGGAATATTCTTCAGGAGGAAAGTGATAAGCTAACTCCAATAAACAAATATAGGCTTCTAAGACTTTGCATAAAACAGGTCTGGGCCCTTCTGGCGCCTTTGTTGTGGGATGAGACAGCTGTCAGTTTAAGTATCTTCCATTGTAATCTTCCCTCTGGCACTTCCTAACATTTTCTCTTTATCTTTGAATATTTCTAACTTTCTCCTTCTTTGTGTTTAAGTGTGATTTATTTTTACTTGGAGTATAGATTCAATCTCAGGTTTCCCAAGTTCAATTCTGGAATATTCTCATCTATTATCACTTAAACAAAGGCTTCTCTATCAATTCTTCTGAGTTCTCTTGTAAGTAAAAGTTTTCTTCTTAAGATAGATAGATAGATAGTTAGATAGATAGATATAGATAGATAGATGATAGGGTCTTATTATGTTTGAGCTGCTATAACAAAATATCACAGGCTGGGTGGCTTATAAACAACAGAAATTTATTTCTCACAATTCGGGAGGCTAGGACATCTAAGATCAAGGAGCCAGCATGTTTGCCTTTGGGTAAGGGCCCTCTTCCTGGTTCATAGCTGGTGTCTTCTCACTGTGTCCTCACATAGTGGAAGGGGCTATGGTCTCTGTGGGGTGTTTTTTATAAGCCCCATTCATGAGGGCTCCAACTTCATGATTTAAGCACCTCACAAAGACCCCACTCCTAAAATCATCATCTTTGGGGGTTAGAATTTCAACCTGTAGATTTGTGGGACACATGTACATCCAGACCACAGTGGATAGTCAGATACATAGATAAATATTGGATCTGTCTCTCTGGGCTGCATTCTACATCTTCCATGTCTATTCTTTCTTCAGCCATATGCAGGCTAGCAATTAATTGATTTATCTTTTTTTTTTAATTTCAATGTCCATTTTCAAGATTTCTAAAGGGTTCTCTTTCAAATCCACTTTTTTTTCCTTGTTTGCATTTAATATCCCTTGCTCTTTAATGGATATTACTTCTTCATTTATCCCTTAAGGCATACTTAACATATTAATCTTTGTCTTATGGTTTCTTAAAATTAATTAATTTTACCTAGAAAGAATTCATGATCTTATTATTTAGTGCTACCTTTCTTAGCATTAGATTTCTTCATATATGTTGGAACTTTGATTTTTATATTCATTGTGCATCGGAGGTTTTGAATGTGTGTGTGTGTCTGTATGTGTATAGTTTTCTCTCTGTGTGTCTGCCTTTCTTTCCTCTGTACTCACCCTTTCTTACCTAATCATTTTATGTTCATCTTCAGCTGACCTCCCAGCCTTCTAGACAAGACTTGTCTTGAAAATGGCATTTCAGAACTCCTGTCCCAGGTTTATGTTTGGAATATCATAGAATCAGGCGTCAAACCAGCAGGCACTTCATTTTCTGATTCAGAGGTTATATCTATATTCCCCAGCCTTTAAGCCAGAGATCTAGGGGTCTTTTTTTCAGCTTCTCTTCAGCATTTATAGGCCCCCAGCTTTAAGGAGTGTTTGATTCTGATGGAGAACTTTTGAGCATTTTATTCTTCACGGATAGAACCCATGGCTACCATTTCTACTTCTAGAACCAGGGCCAAGCAGGCTCGTGGTTTATCCCTGCTCTCCACTTTGCATTTCTGGTTCATTTCTGGCCTCTGGATGTGCCCCTGTCTTTTCTGAATACAAATGCTTGTAAATGTTTTTCTCTTTTTATAATTGACCATGTGTTTAAAGTGGAAGGAACAAATCAAAGCACAAACTCATTGTGCCATCTTCATAACATACCACTAACAAATTTTTCATGTGTATTATTTTAATCTTTTCAACTTCTTTGCTTCTTCAGAGCAGATATACATCTTACACATGACCTACAGTCCCTACTGTGTAGACCACAGACATCATAAGTATCTAGTAGTTGCTAAACAATTCTTACTTAAAGTAATTTTGTAATATAAAAAACCTGATTCCTAATCCAAAAGACATTGTATATTATATATTAGAATTTGTCAATATAGATCTGTGTATGTGTGTGTTTGGGTATGTGTATAAATGTATATTTTTCATACCTATTAGGATTCCACTGGGTTTATTTACCCATTTATATGATTCTCCTTCTGCTCCCAGTCTGACTGAGAATACCTTGAGTGTGATGAAAATCTCTCTTTATTCCAGAATGCAGAAAGAAATCTGAAGTTTCGAATGACAGTTTTGGATTCTGCTACAAAGTTGCTTCTCCTAATATTTTCAGTTGACTTTGTTGCTTGCTTGTTTTTAACCTCTTACAAAACACAGATGGCCAAACTTATTCTGTGTAAGGGCTTGCAGGGAAACTAATCTGGCCCACTGATGTTTTTATTTCTCCCAATAGTGTTTCCATGTGGAAGTCGGTAGCTCAGGATCACATTAAGAGTCAACTAGGTGTCAAGGTCTATGCTCTTATGTCTTGAACTTCCTAGAGTTTATAAGTCATCAGTCCGACTTTGCAACTCATTCTTCAAAAACCAGGCGGTTCTGTATTTTCCTTGGCCTCTTTCTTCCAGCAAATATTATAAGACCTCAATACTCATTGTGGGCTAATTATTCTCTTCCATTTGCTGGGATCATAATTCAGTGGGAGCTATTCCTAACCAAGGAAATGAGGGCAAAAATTATATAATTGAGAATAATGGCTTCAAAGCCATGACGTCTAGAAGCTTGTGCGAGTCTGACACATACTGGCTTGGTGGTCTTCATAGGCAACTCACTGAAAAAAAGCTTTTCTCCACTTTTAAAATGAGATCATCATAAAGGCTAAACATTTATTGAATGGCAATAATGAGCTAGCCCCTTAGAAAAATGAGACCAACAGTTACCACCTAGACATTTTCCAATGAAAAGGGTTGCGATTTTAACTCAGGTGGCTCTTAATTAGAGACATTCCAAAACATGAAAATTCATGTTTAATAAAATAGAAATATTTGTAAAGATTATTTACACTATTAATATACACATTTAACTAACTGCCAACTAAATATTTTCAAGAGAAGCATGATGAACCTGACCGATGAGAAACTGTAATCATTTGTACTTAGTACTTTTAATTATTAATATACTGAGAAATTCTGAAAAGAAACTTTCCTAAGAAACATGAAATCTCAACATGACCAATATGCTTAGCAACCCTTCTCTTATTGATGATACCCAAGCAGGATGAACAAAAATTCTGAGTCTTAGTGTTTCTAAGTAACGCTAGTCGGTTAGAGATCTAGGACAACTTTTATAACTAAATGAAGCTGAACTGCCAGAGACACAGTTGGGCTTTACAAATCTCTGGTCCTTTTCATGTTAGTTAAAAACAGTGGTAAGATATTTAGAAATCATTTACTAGCCATTTTGGAACCCGAAATTCCAAAAATTGTTCTTTGTGTTTCAGGCCCTCCAGGGAAACGAGGTAAGAGGGGCCGAAGAGGAGAATCTGGTAAGTCTCTCTTTCAGCTGTTCTGTGTCATTCATGTTCTGGTTAGGTTCTCACATTTGTTCCTCCTAATTAGTGATTATGTTTTTGTGTTGGATGTTGCGTGCATGTGTGCACACACGCGTGTGTGTGATGTTTAAATCTTCTCTGCTCCACCTAAATTTTTTTTTTATCTTCTTATTTCCATCAAACAGTAGGAAGGATAAGTTTGCAAAATACTATCAATTACAGTTTACTAACCCTTGGCACCCAATTTTGGCTTATTTACTGTGTCAAGTTAAATCTGCCTTTTCAGTGTACAGTGGAGGGTTTCTTAGCCACACGCAGTGTGACAGCCTCGCCCATCTTTCCATCTACATAGGTGGTCAGTCAGTGCAGGTTCTCTGCGGAAATATCTGCCTTGGGACACTGGGACACATGTCTTGGAAAGCTTATTATTATTTTATCCACCTGGTAAAATTTTGTCATGCTTTTACTCTCATTCTTTTCAAAGTTTGAGAATTTTTATTCCTCTTGTATAACCGTAGAGTTTTAGTGATGACAAGACCCTTTGTAATCAATCCAGAGTTTTCATTTTATAGTTGAGGAATGGCGGCCCAGAGCAGTCAGGTGGTTCAGCCAAGGCCATGCAACTTTTTATGAGCAGAACTACAAGCAAAACCAACTGTTCTGACACCCACGTCAGTGATTTTTTTTTTTTTATTCTTTTTTTGCTTTCAGGGCAAATCCCTAAATGCAAAGTCAAATAAAAACTTTTTTTTTAAACCAAGATATTCAAATGAGTGTGTTCACTTATAGTTTTACTAGTTTTATAAAGTCTAAGACTCCAGAAAATGTAAGTGTACATGTGAGGTCTTAACAGGGCATCAATTCTTCCTTGCAAGATAAGAGGAAGGTAATTTAAGGTTTGATTTTAGTGTACTAAGAAATGTTATTTTCCAGCATTTTCTACAAGTATTTATTAATGTTAAAAACAATCTACTAAGGGTTAAAACAGTAGAAATACTAACATAACAAAAAGAGCAGATGGCAGACTAATTTTTTTTTTGTCTCATTTCCTCTCCCTTTTGGAAAAATGTTGTCAAAGTAAGTTTTTATGAAAATGTAGCTGCTTAGTTCTTTTAAGATAATTATCAAAAGTTATCTATAAATCTCATTCACTCTAAATAATTGGAAAGTTGTATAGATATCCCTTTCGTTGAATGCAAAGTTTTATAACAGAGGATACTTTATAAATTTGTTTCGAGGAAAAAGAATTGATAAAACATTGGTGGACCCAGATAATCACTGAATTGATCTCTGTGTCAAAAGAAAGAAAGAGGATTAAGGAAAAAAAGTGAAAATTTTGTACTTATACAGTTTTACAGAAAATGTAAAAATCAATTCCCAACTTCCTGGCTACTGAGAACTGACGCTTTAATTGAGCATATGGTATGTGAAATACTGAAATTTTCTTAGACTTTGCCTGTGTTTTGATGAGAATACATAGTTTTAGAGAAACATAAATATCAGGACTTAATCTTTTATGTATTGACAATACTACTGAATGATAAACATTCTTAGAACAAATAATGACTACGTTTCTGATTTAGCCATGTTACCAAACTCAAGAAAGTTATATATCAGTTGTCTACAACTGTCCATCATAAATGACTAAAGATCTTCCTAATTCATACTTTATCTAAATTTTTAGGTGTATAAATTAGACAGTCTTTTCTTAAAATATATGAACTTCTCAGTAATGCATAAACAGGCCTCAGGGAATATTCTTTGAAATTTTATGCAAAATTTTGTGTGCACAGAGATGTAAATGCATTTTCCTGATATGGTCTTATAATAGGTTCATGATCTAAAAAATGACTAAGAGTCACTGAATTCTTAAGTGACTTTGATGTCTCATACTGTGCTAATGATTATGATGATGCTCTAATCTTTTATTAAGTTTTACTATTTTGTATATTCACTAATTTATCTCTCCTTTTTTCTTATTCTTTCCACCCTCCCCTGACCATAGGTCCTCCTGTAAGTATATCTGCTACATTTTGGCTCCTCTACATTAATCAAATCACGTATGTTAAAATGGTTAAAACAACAAAATATAGTCTCTATTTCAATTAGAAAAATATTGCTGACCTTTTTGAGAATATTTAACTTTGGGACATTATTTTTTAAGTATACTCTTTTGTGGTGATGTGATATATTGGAGTGCGATATGTGTCCATTAAAAAAAAAACTTTTATTTTTAATACGATCACAAACCAATTACTCTCCTGGGAATTTTGGAATATATGAAGCTCCTGATATTAAATGCTTTTCCTGGAATTCTGAGGTTTCTTTGCGAGCAACCCCCCCAAGCTCTTTCACACTTCTTTTTTCATTCTTTTAAGCTTGTATCTGAAATATTTGCATTTGCCAGTTCACGAAATGTAGATGGCAACATGATCATGGAAGTGATACCCCCGGTGGGCTTGGTCCAGCGCTCAGCCGTAGGCAACACTCCCTTTGAAGTCCCTTGGAGTTTTGCCTGCATATAGAGCTTGAGCCGGAGCCCTTGGAGAGTTGCATTTTCTTTTTTCTTTCCTTGAGTAGGTCATAGCTGCAGCATTCCAGTCTGCTTTGCACTCACAGAAACAGATTATCTTGTCAGCTTTGAGCTGGATGTGTTTTTCAGCAGTATCCTGGGTATCTGTCATCTGACCCCAGTGCTGTACTGTGCTCTGTACATTGACGGTAGCAGTGATTATTGGCCTGGAGATAGTTTCTCATCCCGAATAGCCAGTTTGCTCCAGAGTTCACAGACTCCGCATTGGCAACTTCTCTAACAGGCCAGCATGGTCCAGGGAGAGGGGCTTAGCATATACTCGTTTACTTTATTCAGAGGAAGCATTGGCTTCCAAATATCTTTTGCAGTCTTCCTGCCACGTTCAAGGATGGAACATAAATCATATTAGAAATGACTTTGCTTCTGTAACTGACTTTCAACTCTTGCTTAATGCTAGGCAGATGGCATGCCCCAGGTCTAGGAGCCTTATTCTTTGGCTTCATATTTAAGCCTCTGTCTTTAGAACTAGAAACAAACCACTGCTACCCAAAGGAAACTCTGGAGATTACATCCAGAATAGAGCGTGCAAGGCTTCTTTTTGTGGATGTAAGTATTAGGCAGGCCAAGAGGTAGTTAAATCTCATTTCTGCCTTATGATGATGTTCAGAAATCTAGTCCTCTAGACTCTTTGGTCCTTCACAAGTTTAGACAACCATATAGCTCTTGCTTTTTGGGGGACCATCTATTAGCACAGGTTCTCTGCCTGGAAGATTTCGGTTGTTTTTTCCTTTTCTTACTATATATTAAAAAAGAGGACTAATATGTTTTAACATGGCAGGCAATGTTCTAGGTACTTTACACACATTTATTTTGTCTCTGATGTTACCGTTCCCATTACCATTAGTGTCTGTAAACATTATCATTGTTTGACAAGGAAACTGAGGCTCATAGAGGTTAATTAGCAATGGTTGCACAGCTAAAGAGGGTTTGCAAAGTTGGAATTCAATTAGATATGTCTCGTTCTAAATGCTTTCTACTTACCACATTATCCTTCTTCCTTGTTATAAGTATATTAAAGCATGGATCATTGTTCCACAGGTTTTGGCAGACCATGGGTCAAATCATATTTCTTTTTTCTTAAATGAAATATAGTTGATTTACAATATTACGTTGGTTTCAGGAGTACAACATAGTGATTCAATATCAAATCATATTTCTTGATATAAATAATTACATATAATGAAAGCATGACCAAAAAATGTAAAATGTCTAATCTATACAACAAACATTCATACTACAACATCTCAGATGCATTTTATTTATTTATTTATTCGTTGCGTTGGGGCTTGTTTCTGCACCAGCTTTCTCTAGTTGTGGTGAGTGGGGGCTACTCTTTGTTGTGGTGTGCAGCCTTCTCGTGGTGGCTCTCTTGTTGCGGAGCATGGGCTCTAGGCAGGCTTCAGTAGTTGTGGCACGTGGGCTCAATAGTTGTGGCTCGCAGGCTCTACAACACAGGCTTAGTAGTTGTGATGCACGGGCTTAGTTGTTCTGCGGCATGTGGGATCTTCCCGGACCAGGGCTTGAACCTGTGTCCCCTGCATTGGGAGGAGGACTCTTAACCACTGTGCCACCTGGGAAGCCCTCATATGCATTTTAAAGAAGTTATAATGTGTTGAGCAAATTGCATCAAATCCAAGAAATAAGGTATAATCATGAGGTTTTCTTTGGGGGTTTTTTGTGTGTTTTTGTTTTGTTTTCAAATTTTTATTGGAGTATAGTTGATTTACAATGTTGTGTTAGTTTCTGCTGTACAGCGAAGTGAATCAGTTATAAATATACATGTATCCACTCTTTTTTATACTGACTAAAAGATAATTCAAGTTGCTCACATTTGATAAGATAAAAAATCATTGATTGTGCGAAAGAGAAAAAATATATATGTTCATTTTGCTACCTTTGCTAATACCAAGGAGTCTTACTATAGAACTTGGACCCCGTACCATGGGAGCCCTTATGGGTGAAATATCTTGTAATGAAATCATCTTAACCCTCCAATTTCTAAACTCCCATATATGATTTTCAAGAAGTATTGTATTTGCTTTTCATCAACTTTTGTTTTAGAGTAGGCAGCTTTATAAAATATTTCCATTATATTTCTTGCATCTGAACAAAAATGGATGAACAGTGGCATTATTATGATTAAATAGACTGATCAATTTTGCATTTATTTAGATGCAGTATCCAATTATTGATGATTGTAACTTGCAGTGACCATACTCCTCCTATTTTTAGCATCATTTAATTTTATGTGTATTTTTCCTTCCATGTCTCTTCCATAAACTAAAATCTGAAAGTTTCTATAATTTTATTTTTAGAAAATTTTATTTCCCTAATTCTGTGTTTAACAGAAAAATATTTATCTCAACAAATAAGAAATTGGATAAAGTATCAAGGCTCCTATAGCCATTTTAATGGTAATTGCTCATGCCCCCACTCTGTAAATTAAATGAAAAGCACAGAGGTAGTCTGAGAAGTTAAATAGCCTTGCTTCTGATGAGCAGTCCATGGCAAGAATCTGTATCAAGTAAATCCCTCCAACTTCCTTCTAGCCATGAGCTTCTGTGGTCCTGTGGTTGAGCATGTACAGAAAGATCGTTCCTGCTGTACAGCAAAGTGAATCAGTTATACATATACATATATCCACCCTTTTTTATACTGACTAAAAGATAACTCAAGTTGCTCACATTTGATAAGATAAAAAACCATTGATTGTGCAAAAGAGAAAAAACATATATATTCATTGTGCTGCTTTTACAAGGTTACACAGGAGTGTAACCTTGTGTCCTGATGTGCATTTTCTTGTCATTCACTTTGACTTTGTTGTGAAATGTGCTCACTAGTGCAGAAAACAGCATTAGGGCACTCATCGCAGCAAACAAACAAATGAAAGGTTGGTTTTCCCCAAGGGACAATGACGCATCTCTTTTGTCACTGAGAGTCACCTTTTTTCGTTGTCCTCCTGCAGTAATACTCTCAAGTAAGATTAGGGGGAGGAGAAGTACTTAATAATAAAATTTAATTTAGAAACCTCACATTTACATCTTTATTTACTATATTTTGGAAAACTTGGGAGTATCACAGTAGGGTTATTTGCGACTCAAGTGTTACTTTTGTCAGTTTCTGTGTCTTGCATTTTGCGATCATTTATAATTTAAAACTTGGACTACAACTTGAGTTAGATCCCGCATATCGATTTACTCTTTAGGAAGCTGTTCAGCTTATTACTCAGCCTTATCCATTTTGACAAAAAGATATTGCTACCGCAGGAGTCTTTGCTATAAACAGCCACAATGGAGCAATTTTATGATAATGTATGTAATTTATTTTTATATGACTATCAGGTGCTTTTTTCTATTTTCTTTCTCATAAAAGTAATATGTATTAAAACAACTGCTCTAAAGAAATCCATGCAAGTGCTTTGAGTGCCTGGCTCGGATTTCACAATGTATTTGCTAGAATGATTTTGCCTGACCATTGTGTTACCTGATTCCAGATGGCATGAAATTGTACCTTCTATTTTGGATATGTCAAAAACACATTTGTGTTTCAATAAGGAGCAAAGAGTATGATCAAAATTTACAAAATAACTTCAGTGTTTTTAAATGTAGCAAAGTGTGCACTAGTTTTGACCTTTTCTTTGAGTCAGTGGGGGATGCCCCCTCTCTGTCCTTTTGTCCCCAAAGGAAGTGCCATTCTACTAGTCACTGGTAACAGAATCAAACAAGTCCTATAACCATAGCCAGAACAGACTCAGGAGATCTGTTTTAACTGGATTTTTTATTTGTATCAGTCTATCGAGCCCTATAATTGTGCTTGACTGACAGAGATATGATGTTTTTGTTGGTAGCGCAGAACCCTCTGAGGTGTGAAATACAACGCCATGGTGCAGCCTATTCTGTTCTGTCCACCTTCAACAATTGTCAGCTCGATTTGAAGCCCAGAACCTTGTTGACAGATGAATGAAGCAGACTTAGCCAAGTTAAACTTACAATGCTATTTCTGCCAATGTGGTAGATGAATTAGGAAAAGAAATCTCTGTAGAACTTTTAGATGAGAAACTCTGATATCTTTACTTCATATTGCAAAAAACAATATGACTTTTGAGTCAATAGTCCTTTCCAGATACTTTCACAACTACGGTTTATAATAACTACCTAATATGTGTGACTTTACATACCGATTCTCATACTAACCCTATGAACTAGAGATATATTATACCCATTTTACAGAGGAGGAAACCGAGGGTTAGACAGGTCAAATAAAGTAGCCCAAGGATCAAATAAAGTAGCCCAAGGACTCACATTTAGTGGGAGACAGAATCGGAACTTGAACCCAGGTCTATCTCTCTTCAAAGCCCATTTCCCCCCATATTTCTACAAGTTGTTTTTCAGGCAAGTAAGCTTTAAGTGTTACCCCCCTTTTTGCAAGTATCTTCTTTGTTGTTGTCTTATCCTACCTATTATCTAAGGTTCATTTTAGGCTTTTCTTAGCTATCTATAGATCTTACATCTTGTGTGTGATCTTTCATACTGATCTTTACTCAAAACACACTTATCAATCATCTAATTCTCACCTAATGGAAGTAAATTGTGTGGAGATATGAGCTTTGGCTCTTGAGAAAACAATATAAAATTGTAATGGAGTTTTTCAACAAATGTTTCTTTAATTACTTTTGCTGTATTCTTGCTTAATTATCAAAATATTTTGATTTCTATTTGGGCTCAAAGAGTGTGCTTTTGGATGTGTGGTTATAGTTATTTTTTTCCATAATAGTAGGATTCATTGTTGATGGAGGGAGCAAACCACTTATCTGGCAGGAAACGGTATTGCTATAAAATATCAGGATGGCTCGATAAATTCAGATGTAGTCACCATAACAAACCACATAAACAAACAAAACAAACCTGGAGAATTAATTTGTGTTTAATGACTGTTTGGGAACAGAATTATAATAGAATGATCATAGGCTGTCACAGATGGGTTGTTCATTTTGGGACCTGCATACAGCTTTGTCTCTTGGAACAAAAGGTAGAAAAAGAGACATAACTATAATTCTTACATAGAAGAGATCCCCCAGTGTCTTTTCATGTCTTCTCTTTTGAGTGGTTCAGGCTGCCATGTTTGAAGAGGGAACATGTGTTCAGTGGCAGTTTGTTTCAGTGCTTCCTCTGATATTGTTTACATAGACTTAGTGCCAGATTAAGCAGAATTTTGGAATTCTTGAAGGGGCAGAGATAATGGATAAATACCCCCATAACTGAGATAAATAAAGGTGTTAAAGTAAAAAAGGAAAAAGAGGAGGAGGAGGAGGTAGAGGAAATAGACATACAAAAATATTGACAATACATTTTTTGCAAGATTGTTCTTTCTTGTGGTCTATTTCTGGATACCATCTGTTTTAAAATAACTTTAGCTGTTTTAACCGACAAACTCTGAGATGTTACTGGCTTACCACAATAGACATTGATTTTTTATACATGATGAAGGCAAGACTCCTGGGGACTCTGCTATCTTTCATATGTGTGTTCTGGGGTTACCCTGGGCATAGGCATACAGCCATTGGATAAGATAAAGAAAGTGAATAGGTGGTCAGGTGGGAGGATTTTTTTTTTTTTTTTTTTTTTTTTGGCCAGGACTAGAAGTACAAGATTTTATGGTTTATATCACTTCTGATCACATTTCTTTGGCAAGTGTCAAGTCACATTTTCACACCTAACTGCAAGGGAGAGAGAGAAATGTAGCTGTGGGCTCAGAAGAAAAAGAAAACAAAATTGGTGCACAGCCAATCTCTGCTGCACTGTTTGGATATAATTCTTTAAGAAGTTGAAAGAATCAGAAATCTCCAGAGAGATGTATATAGGTATGTCACTTGGGAGTAATGTGACCTCTGTCTTTGTAAAATTTTAGAAAAGAAAAATTTCATCAAAACTATTATCACTAGAAACTTTGAACAGAAAAAGAAAAGGGAAAAGGATTTTTTCGAAAAAGAGCAACATAAAGGTTGGGGGTGGTTTGTAAGAAGAATAAGGATGAAGGCTGGAAGCCTCAGGCCCCCTGGGTTACTTCATAACTTCATTGATAATGAAGGCTTTTTATCTTTAAACACTTACAAAATCTTCACGCACCAACAGACACTGTTGCGGCTTTCTCTTTCTTCTTAGTATTTCTCATGCCACTGAGTGATTTCAATGCCTTGTATTGGATCCAAGGTGACCTTCTCAATTGGAACAGTGCTGATTATCTTGTTTGCTATTCCCAATCGTTTCATTTTTAATAATTTTTAATAATTATTTTTAATAATGCTTAGGTGAAAAAATAACGTATTTTTACAGTCACTTTCATAAGGTTTGGAGAGTGAGCAACTGCCATTCTTACGGTGGGAAACATGATTAAAACAAAAAAGTTAGAGTTTAGGGATGAATCCTCTCTCTTCCAGATTC
Organism: Hippopotamus amphibius kiboko; assembly: GCF_030028045.1. Taxonomy (NCBI): domain Eukaryota; kingdom Metazoa; phylum Chordata; class Mammalia; order Artiodactyla; family Hippopotamidae; genus Hippopotamus; species Hippopotamus amphibius. The sequence continues at coordinate 85,477,272 of NC_080198.1, forward strand.
TTGGGGGATGAAATAAGGGAGAACTAAAAGAGTGTTTCATTTTACGCTAAAAAATAAAAAGCAAAACAGCACAAAGCAGTCAGAATTATTAAAATGAACCTCAGAACTTCCCTGTTGGCACAGTGGTTAAGAATCTGCCTGCCAATGCAGGGGACATGGGTCTGGGAAGATCCCACATGCCGCAGAGCAACTAAGTCCGTGCACTGCAACTACTGAGCCTATGCGCTACAGCTCGCAAGCCACAACTACTGAGCCCCCATGCTGCAACTACTGAAGCCCGTGCACCTAGTTGCCCGTGCTCTGCAACAAGAGAAGCCAGAGCAATGAGAAGCCCGTGCGCTGCAATGAAGCGTAGCCCCCGCTTGCCGAAACTAGAGAAAGCCCAAGTGCAGCAGCGAAGACCCAATGCGGCCAAAATAAAAATAATAAAAATTTTTAAAAGAATGAATGCACCTAGTGCCCGTGCTCTGCAACAAGAGAAGCCACTGCGATAAGAAGCCAGCACATCACAACGAAGAGTAGCCCCCACTCACCGCAACGACAGAAAGCCTGCCCACAGCAGCGAAACGTAGCCAATAAATAAAAAATAAATAAATAAAATTATAAAAAAAAGAAAGGAAGCCACACACTAAAATAAAGTGCTATGAGAAAACAGTTTGAACACAGTTTTGAATGTAAGTATTTTGAACAAGGTCAAATGAGTGACTTAAGGCTACATTATTGTTTCCTCATGAATGGCTAAGCATTTAGCAATCTTTGGCAGCATATGACTGCAGAGAAGACCTCAATGTCCCCATTCTTCCAAACTAGTTACATAAAGTGCTATGATTTCCTCTTACTCAAAGGGTGGCTCCTGCTTAATTTCTTATCGTGTAGACACTGTGATGTTGGCCTACATTTGGCCTAAGTTAACTAAGTATGACTTGTTTGCTCTGAATTGAGTCCTGAACTATAATATAGAAAGAATTTCCTCCTTTAGTTATTAAATGAACGTTAGTTCTTGCTTTGGTAGAATTAAAAAGACATCAAGCCTTAGAATCTAAAGTGTCCCAGATTAGACTTCCTGGGTGGAAAAAGAAAAAAAGAAAAAGTAATAAAATAAAGTGTCCCAGTTTACCTAAATGTTGTTATGGTTCTTTTTTTATTATTATTCATTATAAATGATATTTTTAATGCACTTTTTATCTGCACAGTCTTCATGCTTTCTTAAGATTTACTTAGGGTTAAATAAAATAAAACTTTTTCTTGTTTCCTTACATGCTAATATTTTCAGTCTCAAAAATACACATATGTATCTCTAGCTTGTATTTCTGCAGAATGTCTGATTAGAAAGTATTTCTCTATGCTCGAAGAAATAAATAAAGGATGGAATCATAGAATATAGAGGCAGGAGGGACTTTAAAGTGTTATTAATAATTAGTTCATACAGTTATTTAAAATATAGTGCCCGCTCCTTCACAAATTCATTCATCAGACTCACATGGAGGGCCTAATATGTGGCATGCCCTCTGCTATATATGATGTGGATACAATAGCAAATAAACATAGCCCCTGTCTTCAAAGACCTTAGAGTCTGGTGGGAACAAAACAAAACAAAAACGTAGCAATGTTATGTGAGAAATATGCTCAGAATATGTTGAGGTACAATGAGAACCGTAGAGGGGTAAATCACCCGAATCTGAGTGAGGAGGGAATCAGGATGCCTCTGGATCTAAGTCACAGCATTGTCAACGTAAAAAGTCTAACTAGTGCAGTGTTTTCTTGGAGGCTAGCACGTTCAGACCCTTTGAGATACAAGAAAGACTGGCATTTAGGGAAACTGCATATTAAATAAGGTTGAAATGTAAAGTTGGAGGAGGAGATGAGGAAGTAAATAGAAAGCAGAGATTGGAGTAGGATGAGGCTGTGAAGGACCTGGCATGTAGTGCTAAGTAATCATCCTAAAAGTATAGAGCCTGAAGGATTTAAGAAGTGGGGTAGCATGGTCAGACAAACATTTTAGGAAGATCACTCTTGCTAAAGGACAGGAAGAAGACAAATGGGAAGGGAGAGATGGTTAAGATATTGTTCCAGTTATTTGGGTGAGAAATAAAATGGCCTGGAGAGATATAGAGAAGGGGGTAGATTCAGGGTGTATTAATGAGGTAGAAATGGCAGAATGTGTGACTAGGTGTAAAGATGAGGAGGAGGGAGAAGTGGGGGTGATTCTCAGGCCTTGCTCTGGGGAAGAAGAGTGCAGACCACAGGAAAGAGACTAAAGAAGGAAGAGCAGATTTGGGGAGGAGGTGATGCTGAAGTCTGATCAGAGCCCACATCCAGATAGAGGAAAAGCACAAAAACAGAGCGGCATGAGCTGGCCAGGGGCTGAGGTGAGCAGGAGTCAGGAGGTCTAAGTAAGGCAGCCTGGGCTGCATACCACACCAGAGAGGCAAGAGGCTTACTCTTCCGAATCCCAGTCCCGCTGCGCGCTCCCTTCCTCCTAGCTTTGGACCGGTCACATTTTACAGTGTTCTACGGAAGGAGAGTAGAAATAAACTGAGGCATCTATGCAGAGCGGCTGTGTCACCACTTCCTTCTACTGATAAACAAATGAAATCCATACTTGTGTAGCCAACCCGCTGAAAAGGAAGGAGAATGTTTGGCAGGCACAGTAGAAACCCAATCTGGAAACTACAAATTTAAAAACAATTATTTTAAATTTCATATCACAGACTTCCTTTTGGAGGCTTGCGTCAGTTACATCTTTGTTAGGGTATGCTTCTGGGAGTGGAAATCTAAGTGCTCCAGAGCTTTGCTGGCCACAGCCTTGGATTTCAGAGAACACATGAAAGCATACTTTCGTCCTGTCCTGCAGACACTGTCTTCTGTTCTGATATATCATTTCATTCCACGGTAGTAGACACACATACTTTGTCTCTTGATTTGCAGTTTGGGGAACAATTTCAACGTGCTCCCTCCCAGGGAGCATTATTAACAACCAATTGGCATACAGTTTCAGACTCTTTCACAGGTGAGAGTGAAAATTGAAAGAGTGGATTAGAGGGTTCTCTGCAGGCACCCTGGATAATTTATCGCCCTTCTGCTGTAATGGCTGGATGGATATATCTTTCACCATATGTAGCCTTTCATTGAGACTTCTAATCAACGGTAAAGAATAAGAACTAGTTTTTAAAAACCATCCCTTGGAGTGGAACTAATCAGCTTGTGGTTTCCCTTCAGGTAGTCTCACCATTATCCAATATGCCCTCTATATCCTCATGTAGGAAATGACCTAAACTTCCACTTCCAGTTGTGCAAATTATTTATCCTGTGGCCCCCCTCCATCTCCATCCAACCCTCTACTTTGCATGTTAAAGTTAAGCCTCTAATCACTGAATCTTCATGTCTGGAAGGTTGATCTGGCATCGCCATTACATACAAACTTACTTTGTACCTTATACGGTGTGACTTGAAAAGAAACTATTTTTGAATTCTTGTATTGTTTACCAGTTTGAAAGTTGTGTGAAAGATGAGGATTTATTCCTTCGCCTGACTGGATCCCCTGGGTTTTATTTGTTCAGAATGTTATTTTCCCATAGGCATTAACTCCCCTATTTAGAGGGAAAAAAAATCCTTATTTAGCTTTAGTTTGGTAATGTTAATAGAGTTCAGGAGAAGAGACTTTGAAGGGCGCAAACTGATAGCAACTTCAGATCATTAGAACATTTTGAACAAAATGAAAAATTGCTTGACCTTGTACCAAATGTTATAATTCATAAGAAACTCATACAGAAATTATATATTTCCTATAATATGAAGTTTCCTATGTGCGTATATTTAATCAAAACCACAGGCAAATGAATTTGGATTGGGAAACCTCCTGCTGTTCATCATTGTGAAGAGGAGAGGCCTTTATTTTGTCATTAAAATGTATCATTAAAGAGTAGGCAGTTTCTTTCACTCCTATTCATCTCTGTAACTTCCAACACTTTCTAAATACTCTAATAACTAGAGCACCTAGATCATGTTCTGTTAAAAGTAAATTAAATAGGAACCTTTCACTTTTGTAAATTATTACTGGAAATTAACCTGAATCATCTCTTTGTTGTAGTAGGAACCCAATCTATTGCCCTAAAGTACAGTGATTACCAAGATGTGACCTACTTTAGTACTTTCAGTGATTGGTAATGTCCTTATTATGTTGTCAGTAAATTAGACTCCAGAGACAATAAAAGAATTTCTTTCGGGAAGAGTTTTGATAACACTCTAAGGGGATGGTTTATATTCTAATGTTTCTTGTTTGGGGACTGGAAGTCAGCACCGTTTCAGGTGTGAAATGTTTCCTTGCTCTACCCTGCTTTGCTCATTGACAGTAGCTATAGCATGTGGCTTACTATTAAAATCAGTATGATAAGTCTCAGAAAATGACATCTCTTTTGTTGTTTATTTGTTCCCACCTTGTCTCACTCTGTGCTAGCTAGCCTATTTTTTTAATTTTATTTATTTTTATTTACTTAATTTTTTAAGTTAATTAATTAATTAATTGGCTGTGTTGGGTCTTTGTTGCTGCACGCAGGCTTTCTCTAGTTGCGGAGAGCGGGGGCTACTCTTTGTTGCAGTGCACAGGCTTTTCACTGCAGTGGCTTCTCTTGTTGCAGCAGAGCACAGGCTCTAAGCGCACGGTCTTCAGTAGTTGTGGCATATGGGCTCAATAGTGTGGCTCATGGGCCTAGTTGCTCCGCGGCATGTGGGATCCTCCTGGACCAGGGCTTGAACCTGTGTCCCCTGCACTGGCAGGCAGACTCCCAACCACTGCACCACCAGGGAAGCCCCTGGCTAGCCTTTTAAATACCTTAGCATACCAAGAATGGTATCTAAATAGCATTCTAAGTTACAGATCTCCAAACTCCTTACTTTTAAACTATAACCAAAGCTAGTTGAATGTTTGGTTTTATGCACCAAAGGCATCATATAAGCCCAGTAAAGGAAGAATGTGTGTACTTATGTAAAACTAGCTCCTTGTCTAATATATATATATATGTAATGTGATACTAAAAGCCCCATAGTGAATTATTAAAGTTCTTATATTTGGCATTTATAGGCTTTTAAATTCTTTCCAAAAAATTTAGAAATAGTTCATCTGTAACAATTAACCAAGATACTGACTCTTCATTCAGAATGTTTTGTAGCTCAAATTTTTCTAAGTAGAAAAAAAAATATTTTTAGAAGAAGGATCTTTTCCTGAGATTTTTATCTTCAAATTATGGAAAGTTTCAGAGTGCATAAAATATGAAAATTATAGAATTTTAGTTAGTGGGAATCTCAAAGATAGAATCCAAGTTTTCTCTTTACTTTTAAAATTAACTAAAAGTGGATCCCAAACATGAATTTGAAGGAAGACATTGTCACACTCGCATAGCTGTTCTGCAGTGATGAAAATGGGCTTATGAATAATGACATACAGTATGTTCTATCTAAATTAGTTCATTTCTAAGGGGGTGGCTTTTATTTTTTTATTTTTTATTTTATTTTATTTTTTATAAATTTATAAATTTATTTATTTATTTATTGGCTGCACTGGGTCTTCTTTGCTGTGTGCAGTCTTTCTCTAGTTGCAGCGAGCAGGAGCTTCTCTTGTTGTGGCGCACAGGCTCTAGGCATGCGAACTTCAATAGTTGCAGCATGCAGGCTCAGTAGTTGTGGCTCGCAGGCTCTAGAGCACAGGTTCAGTAGTTGTGGCACAGGGGCTTAGTTGCTCCACGGCATGTGGAATCTTCCCGGATCAGGGATCGAATCCGTGTCCCCTGCATTGGCAGGCGGATTCTCAACCACTGCACCACCAGGGAAGTCCTGGGGATGGCTTTTAAAATGCTTCATATTTTAAAAAGTTCAATTCATCAAAGTCATCATGTCCCATCTGTACAAAGATTCATTTCTCTTGGTGATCTACAGCTGACTAGTTCTCCAGAAATGACCCTTCTCATAGTTTATTGTGTTCTTGTCATCCTGGCACAAACCAACATCATATGTGTTTCCTGAGTGATGCTAAGATGAAGTAGTCATGTGCATTCTCTTTCTGCACATGGAGATTTCAGTTTCTTAAAAGAAATAGGAACTTTTAGGTAAAGATGTCTTTCAGGTTCAACCAGCCATAAGCTTTTACATTTTTGTTTTTTAAATATTTGTGTGGAATATTAAATATTTAAGAAAATATTTAAATATTTAAAATATTTAAATATTTAAGAAATGGAATAACACCATGAATGAAATCTGTTTCCTACTTTTAAATAATATTGTCTTCCAATGACTTGAATTAAACCTCAAAACTGTGTTAATCTTTAATTGCTTGTGTTTTTACCTTAATTTAGATTAAAGTAGGGTTAAGAGGAAGTTTGAGAATCTACTTACTATTGAATTGAAGTATTTCAATTATTGGCATGAGTTATAAACTGTATTTTTTCTCGCTTTTTTTGGATTCAAATCTTATTTAGACAAGATTAATATTTATGCAAGTGAAAGAATGAAAATTTATTATAGGATGACATAAGACTGAATGAGATGTATGTTTGTTGTAAAGGATATTGCTGCAAAAACAAATTCGTTATTTTTTTCCTGCAAAGGTTAGAAGAGAACATGATTCTACTGCATTGTTAAATGGGTTTGGTATTTCTCATTGTTCTTTACTACTATGGGCCCTGCATGAAAGGGAGATATTGAAAAGAATGTAGAAACTGGGAAATGTCTACACCAGGAAACAGGCAGGTGAAAACTCTGTTCTGTAGGATCACACAGCAAGAGGTTTCAAATGTGTTGTTTCCTTCAAAACTTTGAAAATGAATCATGATTTGATTGAACTGCTTGATCTCTCTCTTCTGATTGGGACTGCCTTTCGCTGTGCCTGCCTGCAGTCACAACATGACTGTACAAATAAGGGGGCCAGATTTCGCTGTAGTATAGATAGCGCATGTGGGAATAGACACAGGAGCTAAAAGAACCCGGAACTGCACCACACCTGCCCTCTGACATTGGGGAAAAATCCTCCCTCAGCTTAATGGCAGAACCAGGTCCCTTGACTTCCTTTGTGAATAAGGACAGTGCTACATTACTCTCATGTCCTAGTGCATGCTTCATACACCTGTACTGTGTGTGTGTGTGCGTGTGTGTGTGTGGGAACTAAAACTTCTCCCTGAACTCTCCTTTCAATGAGAAAAAAATAAGTGGCTGAGGCTTGCAGTTTGTCAAAAGCTTTGAAGAGATAGCTTTAGCAGACTTTATTTCTGGAGGTTTGCATTGCCTCTCTACCGCTTTAGGAAGGACCTGGTGGGTTAGCCTAATTTACTGCATGCACACCAATTATTAATGCAAGCGTCTACCTGAGCCTACTTCCTTTCATTTATACAATTTCAAGGATGGCCAGTCAGCATGCTTCAGGCAGGACATAGACCCATTCATGCATGGGAACTGGTGCTTTATTCTCTCCCCAGTAGGCTCCTAGCATGCTGGGGCTACAGCCCGTGGAACGCTATCTTTTACCCCTCAGCAGTTATTTAGAATCATTCAGAAAGAACCTGCAGAGCCTCATCAATAGAGGCAATTTAGCCAGTGGCTCTAAAAATGCTAAGTTACATTCCCTGTCTCAACTGAGAACATGTATAGTATGGAAGAACTGAATGTAGTCAGTATACTCTTGATGACATTACAGTCTCTTATTTAGTCCTAGCATCACTAGCTGTATAACGTTATCTGTTAAAATAAATTGATAGTTTATTTTTCAATACAGTCATTTTAATCACAGTGAGAAGAAAGGATTTTAACTAGTTTTCACAATTTAAGCCTTTATCAAAAGGTCTTCCAGTTGCTTGGGAAGAAAAAGCCCAATAAAATGTGGAAATTTGAAAATGTATGAATTTCTCTGTGTCACTTGTGACAGACAGTTCCCCCATTGAAGGGTCCATGACTTATTTTTCCTTGTTCCTCTAGCACCACCACAGTGCCTGGCATTTAGCACGTTGATTGAAAAAAAAATTCATATAAAGATAAATTTTTTAAAATCAAATATTTATTATATGCCTTCCACTGTCCAAGATGCATTATAGCATCATAGTTAAAAAGTATAGGCTCTGGAGTCTGACAGACCTGAATTTGTATCTCAGTGTTTCCACTTACTAGCTGTGTGATCTTGGGCAAGTCACTGACTCTCTCTGTTTGAGTTCCACAGCTGTGTAATGGGGCTAATAATGGTACCTACTAATGTCTGCAAAACAGAAGGCACAGTGCCAGGCTTATTCTAACAGCACCATAAGAGTTAGCTGTTCAAGGAGCATACTGTTTAATAGGAAAGGTAAGATACCAATAGCCATAATTTAAGGCAGAACATAATGTCATAAAAGAATTAAGGAAATGATCAGTGGCTATTTAGAAGAAATGAACTTCCTATCTGCTGTGGGAAAGCAGGCAGATCTTTGAAAGAGATGAAAGCCCCAAAGCCTGGATGGGATTTTGACAAGTCGAATGGCCAGGAGGGCACCCAGGCTGGGTGGATGGCAAGAACAAGGGTGTTTGAGGGGTCAGGAGCCTGGAGCAATTGGGGACCATGGGTCTTTCTAGAGGCTGAGCCAAGGGCTTTGACTGCCAGGTCTAACTAAGCCTTGATTTGGTCAAAATAAGATGTCATTACCTTTGATGGAGCAGAAGTGAAGTTTTGAAATTGGGTCAGTTCCTGCTGGGACTGACTGAGTCCTCCAAGTGCCATATTTCTTCCTCTGGAATTTCAGGAGCACTTTGTTTACATAGCCACTGTAACCCTTAAAGCTTTGTGACTTGCTTGGTAAAGTTTCTTTGGCCTTGTTACAGAAAATGTAGGAATGGGTGATTCATGGACATTCATGGTAGCTCACCGTGAACAATGTCTAGAAACAAAAATTATAGGGAAATTCAGATTCTTTTAGGCAACATATTTTGCATACTTTCTCTATACTGCCAATGATTTTTGAGTAAATATAGATAATATTATCTTTATCATTGTTATGGTATACATTATTGAAATTGTATTCCTGCAATTATGCCTAAAGAGATAGGAACATAACTAAAATAAATTAAAAGTATGGCTTAAAAAATTGTTAAACCATCACTGGTTAAAAACTATAATAATAAAAGATTACACCAGACATTCTACTAATTGAACTTATTAAAGATAGCCTGCTGGATATATCACAAACGTAATATGGAAAGAATAAGAAATTCATCTGACAAAGAAATGGAAAATACTGTCGCACAAACCTCCTATATCCCCACTTCCCTCCTTAACAGATTAGATGTCTGGTTCCATCATAATACTCATGCTCTTGTATGTATACACCTGTGACTCCCTCTCTCCCTCTATCCTGGCCTGGGGAGACCTCAAACCTGCTGAAATCCAACTCACCCTCTGCCCTGTACCTGCATCCACTTAGCTGAATATAGATGGAGAAAAACCACTCTGCTAACTGGTCTCATTTTCAACTCACAGCCACTAATCTCAAGAGGATGCGCAGTTCTGTCCATGCCTGTAATCCAGTCACTCCCTAACTTCCTTAGCTATTTCAGACCTTTTCTTGCTCCTGAATCCTCCAGCATCTTCTTCCCACTTTGTTAAAGTATTGTTTGCTATTTCTCTGAGAAAATAGAAGCCATCAGAATATAATTCTGTACATTCCCACCACCAAACCTGATGATTTACTCAGAGCTGCACCCTCCTTTCCTCCTGCCACAAGGGATGAACTGTCACTGCACAGCCGTGTCTACCACTCTGCTGAAACGTTCTTGTCGGGGTCACTGATTACCATGACAAATTCAGGGATCAGGGTTCCGTTTACATTTTACGGGATCACATTCAACACAGCCGATTGCTCCCTCCTTATTGAAACCCTTTTCTTGCTTATCTCCTGGCTGGGTATCACTCTTTTGAGAAGCTTCTGCTACCTCACTGGCCACTCCTTCTCAGCCTTGCTAGTTCTTTTACCTCTTCACGGTCTCTAAATGTTGTGCTCAAAGGCTCAGTCCTTGGACCTTTTTTTATTCCTTATGTACTTTCACTTGCTAGGCGATTGCATATAATTGCATGGCTTCAAATATTATCTGTATGTTAAAGGCTCCCAGATTTATATCTCCAGCCTGGACTTCGCCTATGAACTCTAGACTTGTCTATCCAAGTATCTACTCAACACCGCCACATGGCTGTTTCACAGATATCCCAAGCAACATGTCCAAAACCAGATTCTCCAAAGCTGCTCCTCTTAAACAGTCTGCTGCACTGCAGTCAATGACATCTTCATTCCTTTAGTTGCTCCAGTCAGATCTTGGAGTCACTCCTGACTCCTTTTTTTCTTACACCCCATATTCAATCTATCTGCAAATCTTGCGCTACTTTCACAACATATGCAGGATCTAACCATTTTGTCCTCCACCACTACTATCCTGGCCCATCCCGTCATTTACATTTTACTTGGATTATGACAAAGCCTCTTAACATCCCTCCATTCTTCCTCTTGCCCTCTTACACTCTTTTCCAGACAGCAAACACGATCCTTTTCAAATACAATTCAGATTATGTCACTTCTCTATACAAAACCTCCTCTCGAAGGCTCTCACCCCAATTAAAAGCCAAGTTCTTATCATGACTTACGAAGTTCTACATGACCTGGCTCTTCCACCTCTCTGACTGTACACCTTGCCTCGTTCCCATCACTCCCCCCAGTCCAGACCCACTGTCAGTGACTAGAAGACCCTATCTGCTTACACGGCATTCCTCTTGCTATTCCTTTTCCCTCTTTTCCTGTTCCTTCCATGACCATCCTATAAAACAGTACTACTCTAGCCTCCTTACCCTCATATGTTTTTCTTCTTAGCCATTATGACCACCTGCTGCATTATTTGTAAACATTCTCTTACAATCTGTCTCCCCCCACAAGCAGGTGGAACTTTGTTGGCAGGGACTTTGTTTTATTTATTACATTTGCCATATCCCTAGTACTCGAACAATCCCTGGCACGCTGGAGCGGCTTAACAAATATTGATTGAGTGAATAAATAAATAATCAACCTTACTTTTCCCACCTCCATCCCACACTCAGAAGACGTCTATGTAAGAGTGCCTTGAGATTTAGAGCTAAGGATACTTCCATTTTCTGCCTCTGGGCCTTCAAATGTATTTGCATCTCTCCTCACTTTTTTTCTCCGCTTCTTAGACAAAATGATATCCTCTCTCCTTGCCCTGATTCTCTGATGCCACTTCTCTTATATATTGATTTTGCTCTACAAGCCGTTTCTTTCCTCTTAGCTAACAGTTTTCTGTAAGTTTGCAGACATTTTCACATCCTTCTCACCTACTGTGAAAACAGATAAAAAAATTTTCTTCAACTCTGTATCCCTTTTAGCTACTATCCTGTTTCTTTTCTTCCGTTTATACACAGATACTCAAAAGAACTGTCTACTGAGATTGGCAAAGAGTCGGTACCCATGCTTCCCACTTTTTGCCTTCTGTAGACATTGCTGATTAATCCCAGTGCCCTTCCCCAAAGTCTATAACCCAACCTCAGAACCTGCTTTTAACATATTATTCCAGGTGGCCATTTGCAACCAGAGTTGCCACTTCGTATGACACTGCCTGCCCCCTCTGGAGTTTATTCTTGTCTTAATTTTCTCACCTTACTGCTCAAATAATGACAATAAATATTCTGAGTTCCTACTGGTTAAATGCAATGGACTCTCTGCAATCCTCATTTTAACTTCTCTTTTTGAAATTCTCCCCAGTGTTGGCTTTATAAACTCACGTTTATTGTTATTGTTTTTCATTCTTTTCCTCCTCAGTGTGCCTTTGGAGATGCTCTTCATCTCTTTCCCCCAAAATGTGTATCTGTATCTACCCAGGGATTCTTAACCTAGGATGAATGATTTGCTAGAGAATCTGTGGATGGACTTCAAGGGTTTATTGTGTGTATGCAAAATTGAGTGTTTGATGTACAGATACTTCGAGCTAAAGCAGCTATCGCTCTTAACCAATTCAAAAAAGGACTAAGAATGACTGCTACTTGCTTCCTCTGGGTAATCTTGCCTAAGCTCATGGCTTCAGCCACCAGCATGATACAAGTGAGAGCACAGAAAGGTTCAAGTCAGACAAACCCATGTCCATATTCCAGTTTCCGCTTTTTGAAGCTGTGTGACTGGGAATATTACCCAGCCTCTCTGAAACTTGCTTTGTTCAACTACCAAATGATGGAAATGAGTCCTAATCTGTAGAGTTATTATAATAGAGATGTCATTTGTAAAGCTTTTGGTGTCTTCTGGTAGCCCATAAGTGATAGTTAAGAGGCAGCCCCAAACATCTTGGTCCCTAAAGCACACAATCTTCTCGGCTTATAGAGCCTCTCCACCCGAATTTTGAAGTAGGTTTCCATTTTTAAGGTTCTTTCTCCCTGAGGGAGTAAGCATTATGTGACTCATGCACTATCAATTAATTGACTCTGCTTTTAACAACTCATTTATTAATGCAACCATCTAAGACAGCTGCAGAGAGCACTAAGCCCATTTTTTTGCACAATATTTAAAAAATTGGAATTGGACACATAAATTTAATCAGACTGAGAGAAGTTTATAAATTGGCTTCCAGTATTTATCTGGCACAATTGAAATAACACACTTTCAAAGCTGTTAATAAACATGGCAGAAACCAAATTATTCATTATATAGAATTTAAGAAAAATTGATTGGGCAGTAAAAATTGCTTTGCATTCTTTATAAGATGTGTGTTTTCAGAACAGTGGAAACTGAGCAGGTGTCTCTACTCATGTATCTTCCATGTATTTATTGTATCCTATTTAAACATTGTTTGTAAACTTGGCATTTATTTATGCCTCCCTGATTCCATGCCGCTTGGTGAAAAGACTTGGAGATGTAGTATGTTTTAGAAGTTTGATACACATTTATATTCAAAAGCTTAAGTCCTTTAAATGGCTTTACAAAATAATACAGCTAAATCCCCAAATCCCAATATTTTGGTCTGCAAAATTGCAAAGATTCCCGACAAACTCGGCAGAGCAGGGGTCCCCAGTCTCCATGGAGCCAAGACCTCCTATAGTTGGGGCCTGACTCTAGAACTCTCCTGCCCCTGTCTCTACCTTAACCCTACTCCTAGAAATGTCATGGGGCATACACAGAAGGTGAATTAAAAATCTTTACTTATTGAATTTTAAAGAATAGTTTTAAGAATTTTTCAGGTTCTTTCAAGTAATTAAAAACATGCTGAGTTGGGAGACAGTTGGAAAATGGAATTCAAAATCACTGACCTACATCTTTGAGTGAATGAATCTAGTATGGAAAAAATTTGACTTAAGATTCTGTTTAAAAGCTTTCTGCAGTGAATTAGGTATCGTGCTAAGTATTTTTGTAATCTAGACATGGGGCTAGTAAAATTTTGTGAAGTATAGAAAACTCTAAAGATAGAAATAATTACTCATAATTCTACCACCCAGAGATAACCACTATTTTCATATATTTTTCTCTCTTCCTCCCTCTCTCCTTTTTCATCTCCTTTCTCCCTCCTTCCCCTCCCTCCCTCTCCCCCTCCCTCCCTCCCCCCCTCCTTCCCTCCTCCTTCCCCTCTCCTTCCTCCTTCCCTCCCTTCCTTCCTTCCTTCTTTCCTTCCTTCCTTCTTTCATTCCTTCCATCCTTTTCTTCCTTCTTTCCTTCCTTTCTTCCTTCCTTCCTTCTTTCCTTTCTTCCTTCCTTTCTTTCTTTCTCTTTCTTTCTTTTTTCTTCCTTTCTCTTTCTCTCTTCATATAGATAGATTTACAAATATATGTCTGAATAAATACATAGGTATACACATGTAGAATTGTATCCTAGAAAATATAATTTGTGTTTTATATTACTACAATATAAATAAACTATATGAAGTTTATAATTGCAATACTGCATTATCAGTGTTGTAGCATAAGGAAATAATCATATATAGTCAAATATTTATATGGAAACATGTAAATGCTGTTTATAATAGCAAAAATCTGAATCAACCTCAGTGGAATATTAGTCATCCAATACTATTTAATATTGTAAATTAATGCATAAGTAGAGTCTTTATCTTTCTTATGCTCTGTATGTGAAATTGTTAATGACAAAAAATGCACATGATAAAATTCTTTACTTTTCTTATATTCCCATTATGAACATTTAATCATAAGAAAGATAAAAACAGAAAATATAAAAATGTTTTAAACCTATTGTTGGAAGGACTCATTAACCTGCTTCAATATGAGTAAATCTTTAAATAAGTCGTTATTGATTTACAAAAGGCAAATATCATGGAAGAAATCTTCCCAGTTTTGAATGAATTTTTGTTTTCTTTACATTGAACCCAACAAAACCACCTCCCTGTTTGCCCTTGATCTCTCTTTTAAATTAAAAAAAAAAAAAAAAAGACATATCCACCAGGCTTGAGACTATAGCTATTTATTTTCCTCTTGCGTAGAATATGACTTTTCCTTCCCAGAGTTAAAACCACCAAGGATTAAGTATTTTTCCAAAGAAAACCTTAAATTGAAATATTCTTATCTAAGTAATATTCTGTGACTGTGGCTAAGGTAAGAATTATTAATATCTGTCCTGTAGGGTAACACAACAGGCAGTATAAATTATGAATAATGTTTGTCTCAGTCAAGCGTGTAAGAGTCCTTGGAAGCGTGAGCAGCTTACAGATGTTGAGAGATTATGCAGTCTTGGCAAAGCCATTTTTTAATTAACGCACATAATCTGTAAAGCGTTATTTCTTCAATTACTTTTCTCTGTAGTTTAGCATTTGCATATGAATTTGTTTTTAAAATTAATAGACAATTTTTATCTAAATTTGAATTCGTTGAATAAATTCTTGATGTTGGTTTTATAGCCTGCTTTAAATTGCCATGCTACAATTGTGTAGCATTTTATAAGTTACAAAGTAATTTGATATAATATTCTCACATTAATTAGATACAGAGGCTTAATCAAACTAGGGAGTGATTTTTCTTCAAGATTGCACTGTCATGCTTTTTGTTCTGAAGCACATATGTAGGTATCTAAACCCTCCGCTGATGACACCTCTGCAGGCCTCTGCCTTTGTTCCATCTCTGTTATCTGAAGAAGATTCCACCGAGGGAGAAGACTCCCTCTTTGACATAGATGTGTTTATTCTGCAGTGAGCAGAAGCCAAGAGATTAAGAAGCTACATTTTGAAAATACAACCCTGTAATGCTAGCATAGTCAGCTTTCTAATGGTTCTCTAAAAATATTGTAAACCATTTTTGAACCAGTCAAAATAGTCTCACCTTTCATCAATTCAGCGATTGTTTCTGAAGCACTTTGTAGCTTGGGCACTGGGGTACTGGGAATTAAATGTGAACAGATCCACAGTGAAAGGAGGAAGAGCAAGATTCCTGCTTCCTGGCCCTGCAAGTGTAGAGTGCATCTGTTCTATTTACTGGCACAAACTTTAGGTCAAACTGTGACTCTTGAAAGGTTAAGGGATCCCACTGAGATGGTTTCATGATAGGATTCCTATTGGTCATCAGAACCTCTGCCACCAGAATAATCCTGTTGCCACTCAAAGTTCCTGTGATGTCATTCTAAAGCTTTACCGGGATGCTTACCTAAGGTGCTATTTTCTCCTGGAAAGAAAAATAAGCTGGACATCTGAATATGTGAATTTGAGAATTTTCAAGAGATAATGAAGTTATGGTAATCATTGTCAAATGATCTTTTCAGACAGGAAAGGTTCCAAAATGCAAAATCTTAGAAATTATTATTTTCAAGTATTTTTTTCGATTCAAGCCAGTGAAATAATCCTGAATCTGAGGGTACTAAAAGTGGTAGTCAAGCTTGGGCTTCCTAATGATGAGTTTCTAAGTTAAGTGATTTTTTTCTAACTACCTTGAAGCATGCAACTCTACTTTTAGAGTTGCATGAATAATACTAATCAAGTTTTTGTAAGTGAAGGTGATCTTATTTAAAATGCATCACAGTAAAGATATATGTGCTATCCCACTCAGTATTTCAAAGTAAGAGGGTATTTTAAAAGCACAAATTTCGTGTGTCTATCTGTGAATGTGCTAATGGAAAAACAGCATTCATCCCATCGGAAAAGGAATGACATGGTATTACCAGCCATAAAAAAAGTATCATGTAGTGAAACTAATTGCTTCAGTCAGAAATCTAAATGACTTTGTCGATTTAGAGAAGAGTGTTAGTACTTTCTGGCAACCGTAGTTGTGATAACAGCCTAACAAAGAATGGTTAATAGTGCTCTTTAATTGCCTAAAGTAACAATACACACTCCAGTGATATGTCACCTCACTTAACATGTTCCATTGTGGTTTACTTGCCTCACGAAACTTTCAACTTGCTTTGGACACTTTTCTGTCAAGCATCAGCTACTGGCTGATTGTTTTCTACCATGCTGTTCTGATTACCACATTTTAAAGTCAGCTCCTCCTGCTGTATCTTTTTCTTCACTCTGGTGCCTTAGCTGCCTTGAGGGCATTGCACTGAGCTGTTGATGTTCGGTAAATCAGCAACTCGGAGCACTCAGCTTTCTCCATCTTTACATGTATGTTTCAAACTTCAGTATTTCTGTGATTTAACCATTTCCCTTGGCATGGCTCTTGATTATACCAGATTCAGGTTTTTATTTAAAGAAACATTTTGGTGATTTGCTTGGGGAAAAAGATCCTTTTCAGGAATTCCATTTTTACAAATTAAGTTGTATTTTGCGAACCTTAATCATAATTTTTAACTACTTACTTAGAGTGCATTTTAGAAAACCAAAAGAAATTAACTTTCAGTTTTGATTACTAATAGTGTTCACTACATATACATTAGAATAGACTTGAAAAAGATCCACTAGTGAATAAAAATACGTGTAGCTCAATGAACTACTCAGAGGCAATTTAAAGAAATTCTAAGATACTTCGGGCCATTTGTGTATGGAGAAGTCTTCTTCACATGGTGCCCTCGATCACCAGGGAGTATTGGAGATGCTCTTCTTGGGCTTTTGTCTACTCTCGCTCTATGCACTGCTTTCCCATGGGGGAAGCTGACACTTCCACACCCATGGAAACCTTTCTCCATCACTTTGCTCATTTGGCCAGATGGCAGTACTACCATGACTACAAGACTCCAGCCGCTAGACTGTTTTCTTACAGGTATTCTCGGTGTCTCCTCGTGAATAGTTTGTTACATAACACTGAGGGAGAAGGCTTGGTGTAGGCAGTCCTGGAATCTTGTGGACAATTCGTGAGGTTTATGTTGTATAACCTGTGTTTTAGGCAGCGTTGCCAACTTTGCCATGCTGTACTCATGGTGTTTCTGGGAAGCCCCTCTACCAACCCACTTCCGCATCTCCTTTTCACGTTCCCCACCCTATACATACATGTACATGCACCAAACACACCTGAAATTCATATCACATGTTAGGGTAATCTGAATTCCCTGGTGCTATATACTTTCCAATGCCTGTGTAAAAGTCAGCCTTTTAATCTCACCATCATTTACTATTTGTTCTCACTATCATTAACATAAAATTCATAATACAATGTATATTTGTATATACATTATGCATTATATAATAACAGGCAAATCTATACACACATTGTGCTAAAATCATTTGTTCAATGTAATGGCAGAAATGCCACCTTTTTTTTTTTTTTTTTGCTGTGCGCGGGCTTTCTTTAGTTGCGGTGAGTGGGGGCTACTCTTCCTTGTGGTGCGTGGGCTCCTCATTGCCATGGCTTCTCTTGTTGCGGGGCACGGGCTCTAGGCATGTGGGCTTCAGTCGTTGCAGCACATGGGCTCAATAGTTGTGGCTCACGGGCTCTAGAGCGCAGGCTCAATATTTGTGGCGCATGGGCTTAGTTGCTCGCAGCATGTGGGATCTTCCTGGAGCAGGGCTCGAACCCGTGTCCCCTACATTGGCAGGCAGATTCTTAACCACTGTGCCACCTAGGAAGCCCAGTAATGCCACTTTTTAAAGACAGACAGGAAAAGCCTATAATTTCTAAAGCAACCATAGGAATAAAAAAATCTCAGCAATGATGCTGAAATATATTCCTTTGAAGAAATTCTTTCTGATTTTAGAGAATCCTATGTTTTAGTTTTTACAAAAAAAAAAAACATATAAGAGAGATAATGTATTCTGAGGTTCTACAAAAGATGTATGTTCACATTTCTAAGTTTGCATTAGTTTAAAACTTGGGAAAGATCAGAAGCTTAAAGCATCCAGAGAGAAAGTGAGGATGTGAGTGCCCATGAACACATACTGTAATTTCATCCATTACGTGCATCTGGGAAGATCCATGTTTATATGTGGGTGAACAGCCCTGCACTTGTAGGGTCTCCACATTTAGAGCTCATGTTAGGGCTGTCTGTTGCCCTCAAGAACCTTTGCTGACCTGGTTTCTGTACAGGTGTCAGTTAAGAGGCTGGGTGCCTGCTGGTCCTGGTTCTGCATCTGGAAGCAGAGATTCACACTGTTGCAGCCCGGGAGTGGCTGGGAAGTTTAGTGTCCACTCACATGAAGAGTACTCTGGGACCGTTGTTGATCTCAGCAATAAACACTGCGTATAGCTGTGAGTTTAAAATTCCAGAGTGAAAGGCAAAACGGCCCAGTGCAAAATGTATGAACTTGGGATCAGTTTGGGGTTTAAATTCTGGCTCTTCCAATTATTGGCTGTGTAATTTTTAGCTTATTTCTATGAGCTTCAGTTTCTTCACTTATAAAATGCAGGGCAGTTATAAGAAATAAATGCAGTAACATATCCAAAGTTGCCTGGGACTCAGTAAGCAATGAATGAATGGCATTTTCTTTCTCCCTCGCCATCAGTGCAGTCAGGAGTGGGGTGAGTAACATCCGCAGTAACTTGGTATAGCTCCCCTTCCTGGTTTGATTAGATAAAATCTAGCCAACCACATTTTCAGACAAAGCTCTTGGGAATCATCAAGTTAGAGAGCAAGTACCTAGAGAAATTCCAAACCTGGAGAGGGGCTGAGAGAGAGAGAGGGAGTCTTCTCTGGGAGTTGTTTTAGGTCCACGCTTTTTTGTGTAATACCCAGTGGCGTACAGCTGATAGAATGAGATTATACATTATTTATTTTTTAAGATTCCCTAACTCAGTGGGAACTTTTTCTTTCACCTCATCTTATACAAAACCCAATTTGAGATTTTTAAGAAGGTGATGTGTAATCAATACTTTTATTCACAGGTGATTTTCCTTTAGTGAGAAACATTTGCAATTATGCTGCATTGAAATTTTTATCAGCTAAAGCAGCAAGAAAGTAACATTCAAAATAAATCCGATTGACCAGAGGTTACATAATCTATTGATTGTACGAGGAGTTATGATGCACTTTGAGCCAGACACCTCTCATATCCTTTTAAAAATGCCCTTAGGTTGGATTATGCAGAGTGAAAGATAGATGTTTCTTTTTTAAAATTGACTTAAACTATTATTGAAACAATGAGAAATCTGAAGTGTCAGTGAATTCTAAAACTAAAATATCTGCCCCTTTTTCCTTCACTCTGTGCCATCTCTGTATACGTAGCTCATAAAAATAGTCTATGCCAGAAGACCCTCTCTTTATGTAACGCATTCATTATCATAATGTGAGATGTATTTCACCTTTTGCCTTCTCATCCTCCATTTTAATTCTAGAGCATACTAAAACTCTTGAGTCATTTTGGAGTTACATAGACCACAATATCAAGATTTTAGATGAATAGCATAGAGTAAAAATATTAACGTAACATGACTTTTAAAAAAAAAAGTGAAATTTGTCAGTAGTTAGTATTATTATCTTCAGAAATATTTTGAAAAGATTTTCAGAGCTAGTTTAAGTTTTGGTACTGAAAATATTCATTTAAGAAGACAATTTTGTAATTGTTTTCCTTTTTCTCTTCTTTTCGATTTCAGGGTCAGCCTGGTCATCAGGTAAGTGAACTCTTTTTCTTCTAACAAATTAATTTTAATTAGAATCTTCCCGGCTTGGAGGTTTTTCTGAAACTCTTTTTCAAAGGATATAAAAAAGCTATGAACCAGTAATCATGACACCACACAGTAGACCAAATATTTCCTAGGAGTAAAGCTTTGGGGCCTCTTCAGGGTTGTATGAGCCACATCAGCTGTTGGACCAGATGGCAAGTTGAACAATGTACTATCATATAAAGCAGAACTCTTAACTGATCTGAAACAGTGCCACAGGACTTGAACATAGGAGACAATGACTTAGTAGTAGATGCCGGGGATGGACTGGTTTGCGTTAGGTACTGATTAATCATTATTAATCATTAATTATGATTAATGATTATTAATGTTGTTGTAAATCCACACAGACTGATTACTTAGACTGTGATCCTACCAGCTACTTTTGATTCATTACAGACAGATATTGAATTCGTTCTACATTTTCAATATAAACTAACTGCTGAAGACATGGTTTATAATTAAATGTGAATGCAGTTAACAGACAATCTTTTGGCCCTAAATCAAAAGGAAGAAAACGAGGAAATATTAGGAAGGGGAGGAATGTGTATAAAGATGAAAGTACAAAAGAAGGAAGTCGTCAGAAATGAAGAGTCAGTAAAAAACAACAAACAATAATATTAGCACATATTGTAGTCAGTAAGAGTCTAGAGAGAAAGAAATGCCATTATTAATATTTTACCTTTAACACTATAACACCTGTAAATAACATAGTTATTTATTGAGCTCTCTTTACCTCTCTTTCCTCTCGATGCACTGAATGTTATTTCTGTCCTAGATTGTTTCATAAATAAATGGTTTTCATGATATCTTTATTAGTCAGTATGATAAATTGTCTATAGTGTGCTAATTCTCATACTAGACTATGATAATATTATTTATAGTTTTTATGAGCTCTGAATATAAGGATGTCTAACAAAACAAACAAATAGCCCTTCATGAGAACAGTTCTTTTCACACTACTCATGAGAAATAGCTTGAGAAGTAATTAGTTTATATTCACATCAGAGAATACTGTCATTATTTATAATTTTCACTCATATTCGAAGTTATCTCAAGCTACTTATTGGAGGGGAAAAAAAACCCACAAAAGAAAGTTGTAGTTTATTCTCTAGATTGGAAACTGCTACATTATAATGAGATGAAGACAAAGTAAAAGGTGCTTTGCATGCTTTATTTTATGTAATGCTACAAAAGCCCTGAAAGTATTATTATCCTAGATCTAAGATACATATATATATATTTTTAATCTTCTTATTCTGTATGTATATATATCTATATACATATCTGTGTGTGTGAACCTATGAGAGTGTGTGTGTATGTGTGTGTGTGTGTGTGTACAGAACCTGTGAGGAACCTGTGAGAGACAGTGTACAGCTTGCCTCAGAATCTCCCCACTGAGGGCAGGGAAATTAATGTATTTATCCACTGATTCCCCATCCTTCATTGGTGAGAGTCAGGCCTGGATGTTAACTCCCTGGCGCTTCTGGCCTGCCCCAGAAGGTATAGCACGCTCCAGCTGCTAGAGGAATGCAGCAAGCTGTAGGAACACATAGGACCTGGATTCTAGCACAGTCTTGGAGAGAGGCAGTGGTATGTGTTGGCACCTACATCTGCTATGACATCCAAGTGCAAGTGTCCTATAAACGAAACAAAGCAGAAAACTCAGATGTGGATGTAAAGACTTGGAAAACTGGATTGAAAAAAACAGGCATTAAAAGCATATTAATTAATGAGATGTTGAAGAGGATAACTGTAAAAGGAAGAGTATGGTCCTCATAAATCTAGAGTACACAGCCACAGTGAATGAGCAGAAGAAAGATGATAAACCAGCACCGGAAGCCAAGAATGGTCAGAAACAGGAACACCTGTGGATGGATCACTACAGCTAAGATTTGAAAGTATATCATGGCACTGCATAATACCTTCACAGCAGGCCTTTTTTTAAATTAATTAATTAATTAATATTTTATTTATTGGCTGTTTTGGGTCTTCATTGCTGTGCATGAGCTCTCTCTAGTTGCAGCGAGCAGGGGCTACTCCGTTGTGGTGCGTGGACTTCTTATTGCGGTGGCTTCTCTTGTTGTGGAGCATGGGCTCTAGGCACATGGGCTTCAATAGGTGTGGAACATGGGCTTAGCTGCTCTGGGGCATGTGTAATCTTCCCGGACCAGGGCTCGAACCTGTTTCCCCTGCATTGGCGGCGGATTCTTAACCACTGAGCCACCAGGGAAGCCTCACAACAGGTCTTATATTTACTATGGCTCTTCAGAAAAATAATCTACCTAACTGCCTATACTTGAAAATTTGGGAAATTTTGAGGGAGGTTAGGACTGGCATTTTCAAATAGTGACCTGCTCTAGTTTTCCTTCATTTGGCTACAAGTTTGCCTTTAGTGGACACTCAAGTCACATGATCATTTCTTCCAAAATGCCTTCCCCGTGTCACAGCAAAAGGAAAACAATGGATTCAGGAAGGATAGGTGTGAGGGGAAATGAGAAGCCAAGAGATACCCTCACATTGTCTTTCTATGCCATGAAAAACAGGCAGAGTTTTGCTGCTGTGTCCCCAAGGAGAAGTCTGACCTACCTCTTGTCCCTATGTCATTATAGTATTTTTCAAAAGAACTTCCAATTTTAGATTTTAAATTAGAGAATTCTTAATGAAGTTTTCATTTAGTGCTAGATGATTATTAACTTTGTTCTGCTTGTTATTCATATGCAAATGTTTGTGTCAATGAGCATTTTCTTGCACAGGTCGAACATCCCATCTCATCTTATTCACATTGCTATGTGATGTAAAACTCTTTCTTAGACAGTAAAATTCAATTCTGCTTCTTTGATATCACACATTATTTTTGTGTGATATTCCAGCTTAATAGGGTTATACTTTGCAGACCAGTGGTAAAAAGGGAAACTGTCTTATAATCAAGGAGTTCTGATCAT
This sequence comes from Hippopotamus amphibius kiboko, assembly GCF_030028045.1. NCBI lineage: Eukaryota > Metazoa > Chordata > Mammalia > Artiodactyla > Hippopotamidae > Hippopotamus > Hippopotamus amphibius. The sequence continues at coordinate 85,500,234 of NC_080198.1, forward strand.
CTTCCTAAAATTGAAGACGGCTTGGATGGACTTAGCTTAGATTGTTAAAAAATTGCGAAGACTAGAAAGCTAAATAGCAGTGACCCCTGTTTCAGTGACAGTATGAAATTGAATGCGAAAATAGGCCTTAGGGAAGAGAGGTAAATCTATGCATTTACCTAAATGGGTGAGAAAATGGTTCTTGACAAGGGAAATGAGATGGTGAAAGGACATTAGAAAGAAAAAAAGGCAGTTCTAGCAGCTGTGGTTAAGATGGGAAGAGAGGCAGGGGAATGAATGGAGAGGATATTGCTGTGAATCCACTGAATCAGTGGAAATCAAATTCTTGGAGAGGAAAAGGGATGGGTTAGAGTAAATAATGTCACAGAGACTTGAAAAAATAATGTCACAAAGACTTAAAAAGAGAAAAAATAACAAGTGACAGCAGAGAGTAAGTAAGGGAAGAAAGGAAGGAAGGAAATTAGAAAAAAGACAGGTGAACATTTATATTTCAACCTAGACGTAACGGGAATTATTCTGGGGGTGGGGCAAAATTAATCTATTGAAATGGAAGTCACCCTGATATTTTTTCATTAATTCATATTAACATAATTCAGTTCAATAACTCAAGTATCTATTTTGCCTCTATTAGGTACAGGGCACAATGATAAGGCTGTGAAACTGCGATGAACAAGACAGACTCAGTCTCTGTTCTTTTGATAGTTCTTTCATATTAATAGTCGGCTAGAGTGTCAAAGCTCTGTCAGTTCTGCAGACCCACCATTCTTAGGATGACTTTAACCACACCTGCAAGTCCTGCTCTGTGTCTGCACATCTGGTTAATCCCCAGGTTCCGTTGGGACCTTGGACATGAAGCATTTAAGGAGGCCTTTTTCCAGGTGACCCAGCATCAGTGCCATGGCTCTAAGTGTGGTCCTGGCACCATGCCTTTGTTCTAATAATTGGGTGTCTGCCCAGATCCAGGTACCTCTGTTCTGATGACAGTCCTTTCCCGTCTCCCCATGCCTACACTCCCTTTCTTCATTACTGTCCTCATCCCAGCACCTCCTTTTCCTTTCCTCTCTGCTGCCGGGTATTAGTCATGGTGCGCGTGTTCTGTGCAGCCTTGCTAGTGGCTGCCCGAACAGTTAGCTGCCTCTGGCTCACTGCCTACCGGACGAGAACTCTCCATTTCAACTTCTCTTGACCCTGACTTCCTCATTGCCATTCTGCACACTGCAAAGACATGCCTGTTGCCTGGCCAGTCACTGCTGCAAGGGAGCTGAGTCAGGAAAGTGAACATTTAGCTTTTTCCTGTCTGTATAGTGGAGACTTCAAGGGTTGGGATTGAGTGTAGCATCAAGCAGGATCCACCTATATATGTCTTTTTCTATCATGGTTCTGATTATGTCATTCTTCTGACTCCCAAGCTTTGAATCTCAATACGATTACCATTTAGAATGCAACAAAATCTAGTTCTTTGCCTAACATTCAAATCCTTCGATTCAGTCTGTGTTTCCAGCACTATCTCCCACTGATTTTTCATTAATTTTCTTTCTGGACATCAGTTTGGACGGTGCTTCATCCAAACTGAATCAAACCATTTACTTTTTTCTCTTCAAATCTGTTTTTCTTCATTTGTCTTTTCTCCAGAACGTCTTCTCTGCTAGTGCCTAGATACACTTAATTTCCACATATCCAAATATGATAACCTTTCATACTTACATGTTACTTCTTCCATCAAGATGTCATTACTCTCCCGTAGCTGAATATAATTTCTCTCTTTTGCTGAATCCCCACAGCATTTTATCTGTACAGCTCTGTATATTACTTTACACTTAAAACAGAGGGACACAGAGAAGCCAGACAGCTCTTAAGTCAAACCCTAGCTCTTCCACTTAGAAGCTCTATGATCTTGGGCAAGTTACTCAGTTGCTCTGAGTCTCATTTTCCTCATCTGTAAAGCAGAGATGATCATGTCTTATCTCAACAGAGTGTGTGAGGATTAAAATAAGATAACTCATGTATAACTTCTAACACAGTCTGGTACGTGACAGGCACTCAGTAAACATTAATTCCCTCCCTTCCTTCTCCTCTTTCTACTGTATCATAGCTATTTATAAACATCTTTTCTTTCTTTATTATTAGCTTTTATGATCTTCAGGAGTGGGATCTATGCTTTCTTCAATCTTTAATATCCTCCACAACACCTAACTTAGTTCCTTGTATGTAGCAGAAGTTCGACAAATTTTATTGAGTTGCAAATGGTATATACAAGAGCTTAAGGAAAAGGAAGCTGAGAAGGAGGGAAAACTATCAGCTTTTCATAATTCTAAATGCCCAGTCAGTAATACCATGTGTCATCAATAATACCGTGTAATTCTGGTCTGAGGTTTCTAAGTTCTGAGATTTTTCTGATCTCACATCCACATGGTTTGGAGGGTTTAGATACCTTTGTTTCCTTTCATGATAGTAGTTTATTCATGTTGATATTTAATCTTTGGTGAAAATAAACAGATAACATTAGCCCAGGGCTATACTTATGATGTATTACTTTATTTTGTGATAATTTATTTGTAGGGTTCAAAGCTTGGATTTGATTTTTAACAATCAAGACAGCTCATAGAAAGTAGTTCATGGTGGTTTTAATGCCACATTGCTTAAGCAATAATATTCTCTCACTAATAAATAATTTAATACAAATTGTAGAAACTAGCTGTTTTTAAAAAGCCTTCTCAGGATTCTATCTTGCACACTTTATAAAATATATTGGCCTTCTCTTCACCCCAAATAACTCCATCAGTATATTCAAAAGAGGATAATGAAATAGTGAAACCATTATATTAATGAAAGGTACCCCTTCTATACCAAAGGCACTTCTTTTGCATAAAATTTTTAGAATTTTAAATCCCCCCTCATAACTCCTCTTTGGAGTTGCATGTGAACATAAAGGAGATATAATTCCCTTAGGAATTTGGAGGACTAAAGTTGTGTGCATGGTGTAATTCTGTATTACTCAGTGAGGAAAAAATGCAAGAGAAAACCACAAGCAGATACCACCAGACAACTGCACAGGAAGGCGTGTGCCTTCCATTTGTACTTGTTCAGATGCACTTGAAAAAAAAAGGGAACATGTCACTTTCCGTTTTTCCCCAAATCCCTTTTTTACTTTTTCTTACTGTTGTTCTGATATTGTCATTGCCATTTCACAATGTTTTACTAAAATTTACAAAAATAAAGCTGTGTGTGCCCTGTAAGGAATTATTCCTGAAAAAAAATACTATCTTTGGGGACAGTATTTAACTTTCCACTCATATGTTTTTAATTATATATTAAGCTCCTTCTAACCTAACACTTTAGCAATTCCCATATTTTATGTTTGTGTTCCAGCCTTTGTCAGACCCATATAGTCTGACTTGGGGGCAGAGGGAGGACATATATATTCTCTGAGAAATTTGAAATGCATGCGTCTGTGACTGTGTGCAAGCATGTGTGTGTGCATGTGCTCGTGTGTGTGTGTACAGAAAGTCTCTATTTTACTCACTACATGATAGAACAGTCATGTTACGTTAGTAATGTATTCTATTCTGAATAAACCATGTTAGACCTGATAAAGTATTATCATGCCCCATTATCTGTACTTTATGCGGTGGTTATATGATAAACAGAGTGATAATAAAAGTCTTAACGTTTTAGATTTTTGTGGTATTTTACTACATAAGTGGTTTACATGATGTGAAAGGCTCCATTGTACTCCAAATAGCCTATACCATTAAGAGTACACACAGTACAACAGCTTATTTATTTTACTATAACTGTTTCTCTTTATTTTTACATGGTCATTTGTGTATTGAATTGGTGTAGCATTATCTCGAAGTTCAATTTTACCTTAGAATTCTTTCCTACTGAAATTAATTGAAGAACTTCTATTGCCAACTTTATGCTGTTTTCAACCAAATATATGCTTTTAATTCTATCTGAATAAAGGTGAATAACACATAGCCTTTCATGAATAATTAATTTGATATTGTTTTGCATATGTAGAAGCTGTTATCATTCCCCAGACTTGCTCATTTTTATATCTCAATTTTTAATACAGTGTTAATATATAAAAAATACACAATAAAATTTTGTTGAATAAGTGTATATATTTAATAATTCAGATTTAAAGCTAATTTTATATTCATTTGATAATAAAATGACTGAAAGAACTGAAAATATCAGCTTTTTTTTTAAGTAATTAATTTATTTATTATTTTTTGGGGAGTACACCCAGTTCAATCATCTGTTTTTACATACATATCCCCATATTCCCTCCCTCACTCGACTCCCCCCCCACCCTCCCCATCCCAGTCCTCTAAGGCATCTTCCATCCTCGAGTTGGACTCCCTTTGTTATACAACAACTTCCCACTGGCTATGTATTTTGCAGTTGGTAGTATATATATATCTGTGCTACTCTCTCGCTTCGTCTCAGCTTCCCCTTCACCCCCTGCCCCCCCCAAACCTCGAGTTCTCCAGTCCATTCTCTGCATCTGTGTCCTTGTTCTTGTCACTGAGTTCATCAGTACCATTTTTTAGATTCCGTATATGTGAGTTAGCATACAATATTTGTCTTTCTCTTTCATCTTTAAAAGCCCACTTTTTAAATTAATTAATTAATTTTTTAAATTTTGGCTGCACTGTGTCTTTGTTGTGGCATGCAGGCTTCTCTAGTTGTGGCCGGCAGACTTAGTTGCCCTGCAGCATGTGGGATCTTAGTTCCCCAACCAGGGACTGAACCTATGTCCCCTGCATTGGAAGGCAGATTCTTAACCACTGGACCATCAGGGAAGTCCCAACAGTCCACTTTAAAATGAGAGTATGGAATACATTGAATAAGGTTAAGGGGATGGGCTCCATGGGCAGACACCTGGTCTACAACTTATGAGCTGCCAGACTTTGGGCAAGTTTTTTTTTCCTTCAGTTTTCAATGTAAAATAAGGATGGTTGGTTTGACTTAATACATGATTTAATGAAGCACTTGGAACAGGGTATGACACACCTAAGTGTTATTATTAAATCTAAACAACTACATACATACTTTCTCACATAAGCATTCACACTGAGACAGAGCCATGAAGATGCATTACCCTTATAGTGATACTTCTTCTGCTGGATAAATATCCAATAGAATGATGGCTTCAAAGGATAGAGGTTTAGGATAAGTAGTTTAGTCTTAAAATTAAGAAATTCATGAAAAATGATTATCACTGTTAGATATACTTATTGTATATATTCTGTATCTAAAACAAACGTTTATGTGCACATTTGTGTGTCTAATTCTTTCTAAAGATATCAAAAAGTTTTAGTTAGAAATACTGTATTGTTCTTCATAGTATTTTATGATGTTAACTTTCCCCGTCCAAGGGCAAGGTGTATGCAAGTGTCAGGATATCAGTTACATCTCATAATACTATATAAATTTAATTCAATCCCAATCCAAAACCCAAGAGGACTTTTTAAGGGAACTTACTAAGCTGTCTATACAATTCATATGAAAGAGAAAGGGACCCAAGTGGCCAAGAATGTTTTGAAATAAAAAGAAAAATGAGGGAAGACTTTCCCTATTAGATATTGCAGCATTGAGTCTACAATATAAACTTAGTGTCCTAATATACTATAAGACTTCTGCTTCTAGAAAAAAATATGTAAAACAGCAGTTTTAAGGCATTGGACAGCAGGCAGCACAGAGAAGGAAAACAAGCAAGGTGAACCCTAAGACTGCCCGAACATACTGCTTGGAGAGAATTTCTCAGCTGCAGCATAGCAAGGAGCTGCAGCGCTAAACAGAGTGGTCTCTGACCATTGAGGAGATCAAGGCAGCTGGAATTTGTGGGGCAGGTGAGAGAGTAAAGAGCCACATGCAGAGAGCTCAGAAGGTCTGCAGAAAGTCCCCCTTGATAGCTCAGCTCAGTGCTCATCAGAACATGTGCGTCTTAGTCAGCTCAGGCTGCTATAACAAAATGCCCTAGACTGGGTGACTTAAACAACAAACCTTTATTTCTCTATAGCCATTATTTTGTAATAACTTTAAAAGCAGTATAATCTATAAACACATTGAATCAGTATGTTGTACACCCAAAACTAATATAATATTGTAAATTAACTATACTTCAATGAAAAAATTTTTAAAAAAAGAAATGTTGATCCTCAGTGAATTAAGACTAATTCAGTTTGAAGTGTTTCAAACCTTAAAATTTTTATTTATAAATTTTCTCAAGTTTATTATATATGCACATGTAATTTCTCACATATGTTTTTATGGATTTCTTTGATAATTTTGTTATCCTATGAGAATTCTTGATAGAATTCTTAATATTCTTAATATTTTCTTTCTAAATATCTCCAGTTATATTTCAATTGGTGTGATATTTTTTATTCAAAATACATTGTTTGGATCATGTAGAGATTAAAATGGAAGAATGCTATAATACGCAGAAAGGTAGCTCCAGAAACATTTTATTCTATCTTATTTTGGATAGACCACATTTAAACCTAGTTTAAATAATGACCGAAGGAGACTCCACTACCTCCCTAAGGTAAAGTGAGACTTTACATTTCAGGTTTGTTTTTTTCAAACGGTCAATGTATTCAGAATTAATTATTTAAGATCTTAGATCAGGCAGAATCTATCACAGTAGTTCACATTCCATAAATATCCTTTTTATAAAAACGCATAGAATTAAAGATAAATCAAAGGTGATGTATCCTTGATATAGTTGAATAAATATCATCAATTATCATTTTGCTCAAAATAGTTACAGCACACACTTTTCTTGAAACTTCTTGCCTGGCAACCTGAGCTATGGAGCTACTTATAAAATAAAATAAAATAAAGACCAGCCAGAAGTAGGAAACCAAAAAATAAAAAAAATAAAAAATAAAAAGAACATAGTGAGGTTTTGGATTCCTGAAAGAAATGTTACTTCTTGCAATAAACACAGGGCCACAATTTACATTTGTACACGTTGTGCACTGCACAAGGCTGCTCGGCAAGGGGCAGGTACGGTTTCAAATCCAGCTCATGCTTCACTTGCCAGGCTGGTGGGGCTGAATCTGCCTGGAGGAAAGCTTCCTTATCTAATTAATACAAGTCGCAATTTGGGCCATCAGGACTCTGAATGAAGTGCATGCAGTTTACTCTGAAGGAAACTAACGGGAGCCTTAGCGGTAGGTGTCATAATCTGAGATGACAACAGTGCATCCAGGAGGAAATATGTGGTGGGCAGTAGGTGGCGTCCTGGAGAGGAGCCACAGTTGGGTATAGGGTAGATAGACAAGCAGTAGCCAAAACTGTGGGAGTGAGTGAGATGGCCAGGGAGCATGTATAGAGGGGGAAGAGAAGAATCAGGGGTTGGGGGGGATTAGTCATGAAGTGCAGAAGAGGAAGAGGAAAAGGAAGCCCCATCAGACAGTGGAAGACCCAGAAAGCTTTGCCAAGAAGCTGAAGGAAGAGTGGTCAGCCATGTGAACTCTTGTCACTGGGTTTGCAATTAGGAGGTCAGTTAGTAACTTTAGTACCTGTGGTTTTCAAAGCAGTATTGCCATGGTTTTAGGAGTGACTCAGTACTGAAAATGTGGGGAGAGTGAAAATAGAATATACTCTTTCTAAAAGCTTGGAGTCACAGGCAGGAAGGAGAAAGGAGCCAAAAATATCTGCCCATGTTTGAGATGTGAGAAAAAAAATTCTTTCTTTTAACAGAGCTCATTTCATCTTCAAGAGACTGCAAACTTGTTTATTCCTTTTGCTATTAGCTCTTCTGAACTAGAGTCATGAGTCCACACATGAGAAATGGTAGTGACCTTGAAAGGCACAATTTCTAGCAGAAGTCAAATATATCCTCATGAGTATTAGTTGGAAGCATGTTGGACATGCAGATATCTGTGACTTTTTGATTGTCGAGGCTATTCAGAGGATATTAATTTTGGCCCTGTTGTCCTGTTAGAAACCTCCGTTGCAGGAAATCTGCTAATATATTTATTGGATATTTATCACGTATAAGGTACAAGGTTACACATTTGAATTGGAGAGGAAGGGAAGGGAAATACTACATACAGGAGACCATCTGTTCTTTTAATTACTTCCTACTACTCCCATATGAGGTAACTATTGTTTGTTCTATCTTACAGATGTGGAAACTGAGGCTCAGAGAGGTTAAGTGACCTTGTGAAGGTCATGTGCTGGTATATATTAAAGCCTCCAAAGTTAGCATTTGTTACATTTCCCTCTTTTACATATACCTATCTTCCTGCCCTCAAGGGCCCTGGTAGTTTAGCATGAAGCATACATCTTATACCTAGTGCGCACGAGATAAGTTTTGTAAAAGAGTTACAAGTCCTTTAGGAGTTCAAAAATAGCGAAAGATCATATCCAAAAGAGGGTCAAGGAAAGCTTAGGGAAGAGAAGTCACTGAGATGGGCCATCAGTGGCTGGCAATAATGCTAGTGGGATGGTAGAGGAAGCAGAGATGGAACTTTTACTGCAAGGACTAATATTTCTTTCAGAAACTCAAATTCCTACTGGGTTTTTTTCCAAGTAGCTTTATAGCTCAGATTGCCAGGTAAGAGGTTTCAAGAAAGGTGTGCTATAGTTATTCCAAGCAAAATGATAACTGATGTTTATTCAGCAGAAAGAATGGCATAAGCAAAGATACAGAAAGTGAGGAGAGTGAAGGGCATTCTGACAACAGCTGGTATTCAAGGCTGACTGGCAGGAGGATGGCGGCAAGGGTGGGATGGGAGATAAACCAGAAAAGGAAAGTTAGAAGCAGATAATAGAGGACTTTGGACACAAGCAGAAGTTAGCACTTTCTTTGGTAGGCATCAAAAGGGTCATCTAAACTAAAATTTTAATTATATAACCACTTCTTTGGGGGAATTCTCAAACATATTTGAAAGGAAGGGAAAATAATGTCATAAACTGCCCTAGACCCATCACTCAGCTTCAAGAATTATCAAAGAGTAATCTAGTTTCACAAATCCCTCCCTCTCGTTTATTTTGTTTTGTTTTGCTTTTTGGTGGTATTTTTAAAAGCAAAACCTAGATATCATGTCATTGCATCTGCAAATACTAAAATATGAATCTCTAACTGATAAGGCCTGTCTGTAACATAACCATCACTTCATTATTGACCCTAATAAAATTAATAGTATTAAATATTATCATACCCAGTCCATATTCAAATTTCCCCAATTATCTCAAAAATGTCTTTTTATAGATGGTTTGAATCAAGATGTAAAGCCCACACTTGGAATTTAATTGCTATAACTCTTCAATCTCTTTTATTCTATAGTCATCTTCCTTCTCTTTTCACTTTTTCATGTCATCAGTTTTTTCAGGACATTTGTCCTATGTATAGAATGCCCCACATTCTGGATTGGTCTGATTTCCTTATGGTGCTTTTGAACTTATTCTCTTATCTTCTGTATTTCTTGTAAATATCTTTTGCAAGTTCCATTTAGAGGTTTGATTAGGTTCTGGTTCAATTTTCAGGAAGAGTCTCTTATAAAGGCATAATATACTTCTTACTTTATTACACCAAGAGGCATAAAATGTTCGGTTGATTGGCAGGACAGTGATATTGGCCTGCTTTCCCAAAACTTGTCACCTACTACCTTTTGCATCCACGAAGGCTCATTGCCTATAACAACTTTCTCATTGTGGATTACAAATGAGTCCTTGATGTTTTTTGAGCTGAGAAATAATATGTTTAGAAATGCACTTTAGAAAACACAGCCTGGCAAAAGAATGTAGGATGAGGTAAAGGAAGACCAAAGATGCTTATAGACTATTCTTGTTTTCCAGGCACAAGGGTACTAGCAACAAACATGGAAAGCTAGGTTCAAAGGATTTGGGGGAGAATGAACATAGGACTTGTCAACAGATACCATTTACTGAATCAAACAATAACACTGAGCTTTTAGGCTTGCAGGAGTAGCAGTGTTTTAAACAAAAATAGGAAAGTCAGAAGTCATGATTGGTTTGCAATAGAAACTGAGAAGTTTGGTTTGAAAATGTTGAGTTTGAGCTGATGATGGCATATCTTGGCTTAGACATCTGGTGAGCAGTTGAGAATGCAGGATCGCAGCTTGGAAAAGAATTTAGGACATAAGTCAGGTAATAGTTAAAGCCAAATAGTATATTTGATAGCTGGTGAAGGGAATAAAGTGAAAAGACAAAAGGTTTAGACACAAATTTGGTCAATCTTGACATTTATGGGCTTTGTCAACCCTCCCTCCTCAAAGCTCTGGTTTATTTAGTTTTAGGTGAGCCCAGGGTAACTCCTTTCCAGGGCCCTGACGACTGGCTCAGAAGTTTCCCTTCCCATAGCTCAGCTTTCTTCTTCCTAGTGGAAAGAAATGCCCTCAAGACCAATATGTATTTCAACTCATGTTACTTTATTTTTCCCAAAGCCAGAATGTAAAAATATGACTTCTACTCTGCTACTTCCTTTCTCTTCCCTCAAATTCAGTTTTCTTTCTTTCTACAAGCAGTCTATCATTTAGGGAAGTTCGATAGAGATGATAAGAAGAAGTTGCAACCTTAGAATGGGCAAAGGCAACTTTTCTTCCCTTTGACTTTAGGAGAGGGGGAATGAACGTGTTTGGAGACCAAAGAGAAGAATCCAAGGGAACTGTAATGGGGTTAATTTTATTTTATTTTGTTATTCTTTATTGAAGTTTCGTTGATTTATAATGTTGTATTAATTTCTGCTGTACAGCAAAGTGATTCATATATACATAGTTATATATATATATTCTTTTCCATTATGGTTTATCCCAGGATACTGAGTATAGTTCTCTGGGCTATACAGTAGAACCTTGTTGTATATCCGTTCCATATATAATAGCTTACATCTGATAACCCTAACCTCCCACTCCATCCCTACCCCAATCCTCTTCTCCTTGGCAGCCACAAGCTGTTCTCTATGTCCAGGAGTTTGTTTCTGTTTCATAGACAGGTTCATTTGTGTCCTATTTTAGATTCTACATGTAAATGATACCATATGGTATTTGTCTTTCTTTTTCTGACTGACTTCACTTAGTATGATAATCTCTAGTTTCAGCCATGTTGCTGCAAATGGCATTATTTTGTTCTTTTTTATGGCTAAGTAATATTCCATTATACGTACCATATCTTCTTTGTCCATTCATCTGCCGATGGACATTTAGGTTGTTTCCATGTTCTGGCTATTGTGAATAGTGCTGCTTTGAACAAAGGGGTGCTTGTATCTTTTTGGATTAGAGTTTTGTCTGGATTTTTGCCCAGGAGTGGGATGGCTGGATCATATGTTAATTCTGTTTTTAGTTTTCCGAGAAACCTCCGTACTGTTTTCCATAGTGACTGTAGCAACTTACATTCCCACCAACAGTGTAGAAGGGCTCCCTTTTCTCCACATCCTCTACAGTATTTGTTATTTGTAGAGTTTTTAATGATAGCCATTCTGACCAGTGTGAGGTGGTACCTCACTGCAGTTTTGATTTACATTTCTCTAACAAGTAGTGATATTGAGCATCTTTTCATGTGCCTATTGGCCATTTGTATTTCTTCTTTGGAGAAATGTTTATTTAGGTCTTCTGCCCATTTTCTGATTAGGTTTTGTTGTTGTTGTTGTTGAGTTGTATGAGCTATTTGTATGGTTTGGAAATTAAGCCAAGAGAACCATAATGGTGGAAGAGACAAGTGAGAGCAATGATGAAGAGCAGGGTGAGGATGGGGAGAATAGTTATGATGTTACCTTCACTCCCAGGAGAGAGGAGGTGAAGGCACAAGAAAATCTGGAGATGGAGAGCATGGTAGTTGTAGAAGCTTACATTAAAAGCTTTTGCTCCGATTAGTCATCAGGTGAGAATGAGGGAGATTGGGCTTCTAATTTACATAGGAAGTTCAGGAACCATAGGGGAACCCTGAGATTCAGGCTCTCCCAGACTCATCTGACAGTTGTTTTTTCCATCCCTTATTCATATCTCCTTAGACTCCAAGGGGACATCCTACCCTCATCCCTGGATTGTATTCAGTTGCCCTGCACAAAATCAGTATTATTCTATGAATTACTACAAGTGAAACCAAGAACCAAAGTGACCTTCAAACCAGGCTTTCTTAAATAGTCTGGGAAAAATTATTTGGGGACAATACGGTAGGAAACACACAGAAATAGACGATTGGAATTTAAACCCAAGGTTTAAAGATGGATGTACCTCTGAATACATTTGAATTATATTGAGGACACTGAGAGTATTGTAAGATAGTTTACACCATTAGCTGTGAAATCACAGGGGCTACTGCCTGGCATTTAGAGAGCTAGTTGATACCTTCTTTCGACAAAAGGAATGTTTAGGATTCCAAGTCTTTCACCATGGAGTTCATTTTATTTGACCTCTTAAAAATAAGTTTTAAAAAAAAAGCAAAGTTAAACAAACAGACAAAAAAGTTTTAGCAGTCTTCTAAAATATTTAGTTGTAAGGAATGATTCAAGAAAGACGGGACCTCTCGGTTTTGATTGGCAGGAGCAGTAATTTGGCTGTATTTAATTTGTATTGTGTTAGAAAAGAAAGCCAGAGTGAGCTTCCCTGATTCCTGCTGTTTTATAAGCCCTTAACTCCATTGAGCTACATTGGCCTTACTTTTGAGAGTCCTTTTTTAAGGTTTGGTTTTTCTAAATTTTCTTTTAGTGCTAGACCTCACTAATTGTTTCCTTGTGGCATTTAAGACTGATCCTGGGTACGCATTGTCCTTCGTTCAAGGCTCAAGTTGACATCACAAAAGAACTTATAGTTACAATCTCATTACAGAAAATGCCCAGAAAATAAGAGCTGTAAAAATTAGCTTCTCAATAAGTGGGGCTGGTTTTGATATTTTAAATTTCTGCTTATACCAACCCTCTTTTCTGCTTGGTCGCTTTTAATCTTCAGTGCAAAACGAAAGGTGTAAAGTCTGAAGCTATAAATCTGTTTATAGCTAGAATTCCCTTCCCTGGCTTAGCAGAGTTTGACACTATAATAAACAGGGTTCTTCTGCAGCAACATTGAATCTGGTTCTTGTATAATTCTTTTATATGTTGCTGCTTTAAACAAGGAGAGTTTTATTACATTCTTGTCTTTCTGGGTGTTTCGTTTGGCAGGAATTGATTGAGCACCTACTGTATGCTAGGGGTGACTAGGTAGTTCTAGGGCCTAAAGTTTAGTCCTGTTTAGACGTTAAAATAATATGGTTAAAACGACGATTGTGTTTTTGTTTTGCTTTGTTTGGTTTGGTAATAGTTCCTGAACATTGAAGTAAATTATATTAAACTCACATATTCTTGAAATATTTTCAACCTTCCACCTAATACATCTCTTACCACATTGCCTTTTGATTTTAGGAAATTAATGTGTTTGCTTTCTACACCCTCTGGTCAAGTATCTGAAAAAGAAATTTAATTTTATGTTTCACATGGTGAAAATATTTAAAATATTGAGTGTGTGCCTCATAATCATTGCCATTAGCAGATCAGGCATTCTACAAGTTGCTTTGTGGGCAGTGTTTCATTTAAGCAAACAGTAAACATTGTTTTCCCCATTTTTCAGATGAAGAAACTGAGGCTCAAAGAGATGAATTCATCTGCTGAAGGTCACACAGGCAATCACGACCAGGATTTTAGTCTGGATCTGTTTGACTCTAAACTTTGAGCTCTTAATCACCAAGATAATTTATTTATGTATTTTATTTTAAAATAATTCCCCCAAATGATACTTTCCTTTTTATTTTTTACTCTTTTCTGAAGCATTTAAAAAGAAATTATACAGAAGCACACACACACAAACACACCCACTGATCTATACTTATATATAGGAACTCCATTTTCATGTCAGGTTTTCCATAAAAAGTTTTAAATTTACACATTACTAGCTGAAGTTATTTGCAAAGTTGGAAGTCTATGAAACAAAAAAAAAATTGGTGATTTAAGAAAGAAATGTCCCTAAAAATATATTATGCTGGTAAAGCAGAATGTGATATATAGGAATTCAGGGTTGAGGTATACACTTGGAAGAACACATGTTCACATTTTAGTCGGAGGTGAACCTATACTAACTGTACTTTGTTCAGAAGCAAGGTAGAGTTATGCACTTGTAAATAGCTAGGGTCCCTATTTTTCAAGTAAATAGTAGATTTTTCCATTGCTAATATGATCTGCAGTATGATTTTGTGCAGTTTCAGAAACATGCTAAGAACCACGGTACCAAATTCAGTTTCTTTGTGCCTATATGATTTGAGTATCTATCTTGTTGGCACCATGGCCAAGTTAATGATACAGTCAGGGAGAAGATGGAAATCTGGAAATCAATAGAACTGAGGCTTCTATCCTACTTGAACAAGGGAACACTGGGTACTTTGTGTTTTCTTCCTCCCTGGGAGACTGTGAGTATTGAGAAAGTAATGTTTGCAAGGATGCCTGAGCACACAGACATCAAACATACAGTGGCTACTGAGGTTGTGCTGTGCTTCTAGAGAACAGCCATGCAGCAGACTGTCTTCTTTATCCTTTAAAGGAAATTATGGCTTTTAAAATACAGTAATTCCATGTTCCGTTTACAGTTTAAAAAGTGGAGGAAGGGAAATGTACTTTGTTCATAAGTTTACATTAGAAGAAGGATGGTTTCTGTGTGGTGGCAGCACAGAATGGCCTCCACGTGTCATCCATGCTCCTTTTACCCAACAGTGATAATAGAGAATTCCCTCTCCCTGTCTCTCTCTCTCTGTCTCTCTCAGCGATTTCTGATTACGTCCACCAAACCTGCCAATACTCTGCTTCAATTTGAAACACATCCCTAAAACTAGATTTTATACTTTATATGGTTCACTTGGCTTTGGAGCTGCTGTGTTTATCGGGGTTGAACCAGCTTAGGCGAACACTTTTCTTCAAATGCACTAAATTGCAAACTTCAAATGAATAGGACTTCTTCAGCCATTTTGATGATCTGTCAATGGCCCCTGTGTCCAATCAGTTCACTGGGCTTGTTGGTTCTGCCTCGGAAATGTCTCCTAATCTAGAACCTTCGCTGTGTCCTCATTGTCATGATCTTAATTCAGATCTTTGCCATCTCTCTGGGACCAAGACGACAATTTCCTAAGAATAGCATTCCATGCTCTCAGAGTTCCACAAGGCACACTTGATCTTGGCACACTCCCCAGTTAAGTTGATGACAGAATCCAGCCCAGGGATCTGGGTATTGTTAGCCAGTCTTCCCTACTCTCTTTCCTGCTGTTCCCCATCTCCACTCTCCTCACCACATATGTTCTTGCCACTCTGAACTAATCTTTCTCTGATGGCAGGATGTCCTCTCACACGTCTGCATGTTCATCCCTCTGCCTGAACAGCCTAACTCCTCCCAGTCCCCTTTACCCGGGCCAACTTTCAAGAGCCAGTTCCAATGTCATCTTTTTAATTCCCTCTCTCCTACCTTCATTCCTCTCTGTACTCCCACAACACAGCGCTTATTCCACTAGTTATAATTATAGTTACGTGTCCATCCTCCAGACTTGGAGCACACTGCCTGATTGATAGCGGGCCATAAATGCTTGGAAAATGAAACTTGCTTTTCCTCATCATTCTACAGTAATGCAAAGATTCATCAGAACAAGGATTACTGTATTTCAAAAATACAAATGATCTACACTTTTCTGGGATAGAAATCATAACCTCATTCTTATTTCAGCAGCTCTGGCTGCCAAGAATATCCAGGGTTTGCCCCTTTTCCATTTTTCTACCTTTAGCAGAATTTAATTTTATTTTCATGATTGCCGTCTTGTAAAAATCATTCCCTCTTTAGCTGTTGCCAGCTCAAAGTGGACAAAATTTACAGTGCTAGTGAGTAAAAGTCCTTTATTGGGCCATCCAACCCCTGTGAATATATCTGTCTTTTTCAGCTATATTTCAATTACTTTTATGTAGATTGAAATCCAATATTTTCCTGAATCTCATTTATTGTTCCTCTTATTCCTGTGCTTTTAATTTGGTTTTATCATTTAATTGAAATAGATAATAGAGCATAGAAAAAGAGCTAAAACCTTAGTTTTTGGATAGAAATAGAATTTACAAGTCTAAAATTATTATAGGCCCACATTAAAGGCTTGATACAAATAGGTTGTTACTCTCAGTTCTGTATTTGAAGTCATTTGAATAGGAGCTAATTTGAAGTTTGCCACTGAAATTTATAAATACTTTGGTAGTAAATTAATAACACTTTAACAATGCTCTGAAAGAAATTCCCCAGCTACTAACAACACTAATGATAAAGACGTTGTTAGCACCTTCAAAATTTGTGTAATTAGAGCTAATTATGTAAAACTAATTAGGAAGATCATTTCAAATATTCTTCATTTATTTATTTATTTTGTCTTTTTTTAAATTAATTAATTAATTAATTTACTTATTGGCTGTGTTGGGTCTTCGTTGCTGCACACGGGCTTTCTCTAGTTGCGGCGAGCGGGGGCTACTCTTCGTTGTGGTGCGTGGGCTCCTTATTACCATGGCTTCTCTTGTTGCGGAGAACGAGCTCTAGCCATGTGGGCTTCAGTCGTTGTGGCACACAGGCTCAATAGTTGTGGCTCACGGGCTCTAAAGCACAGGTTCAATAGTTGTGGCGCACGGGCTTAGTCGCTCCACGGCATGTGGGATCTTCCTGGAGCAGGGATCGAACCCGTGTCCCCTACATTGGCAGTCGGATTCTTAACCACTGCACCACCTAGGAAGCCCTCTTCTTTATTTATTAAGGTAGACGTTGTAAAAGATCTGACTCCAACATACTAGGCCAGACCAGAAGAACAGGAATCCTAAAAGAAGCCTCACGTAAAGCTGTGACTCACTATTCACTTAACTGTGACCAGTAATTTTACCATATTTCCTTCCCATTGACCTCAGCCTTGTTTTAGCAACAGGATTTTACCTTCAAACAGTTACCAACCAGCCACTGGTACTGATACCTGGACAATATATATGTCCCCTAAATATTAGATCATTAACTTAGAGTAGTTAGAAGCAGCAAAATGCTGTTGTAAAATACTCTCTGAATCTAATAATTCATTAATTTGTATTGCCGCCTATCCTTTAGTTAATACCAGAGAGTTTTGTTTTGTCTCACTCTAAAGACAAAACAAACAAACAAAAAAACTTAGTTAAATCATGCCCCAGATTTAATTTTTAAAGTTAATAATCAAAGATACCTTTCTTTCAATTGTGATGTTTTGTCTTAGAAAAGAATCATGGCTCCCAAATTTTGAAATACTATCAGTGTTTAGTAAGGTAGCTTATGTTTTTCTAGATATTTAACCCATAATTGCAGTGAAAAGGGTCCAGTTTAGAAATAAGAGTGGGATTTTACTCAGAGCAGAAGAAAACACCTGTCATTAATCCTGAAAGCACAAGTGGGGTCTGGAGTGTCCGAAGCAGCCGCCACAGCTGCAGATGGAGGTTGACCTCTGCTTCAGTTCTGTCTTGAGCTGGCAGGTGCCAGGACGCCATTCTGTCTGCTCAAAAACACCCTCTTTTGAAGCAGCAGTATTTATTGCTCAATTGTGAATGCAGATTTTCATGTGTTCATGAATTAAGCATCCTTGCTTATGGCAAGCTGTCTAAAGAGCCCTAGTGGACACATGTGGCTTTAGTATTAGTAATTGGACTTTGGGGAAAAGACTCATCTCTGTTCCCCACTGTAAAATAATTTCATGAAAGCTTTGACCTCAAACATGCCATATCACCTAACAAAGTGCCTTTGGGGAACTGGTACAACGAGAGGCTTGGCCTCTGAAATCTCACATGCAAAAGCAGAGTAAACTTTAGAGGAGAAGCTTTTGATGGGATAGGGGAGAGGGACTGGGGACAAGTCCACAGTAACTGTAAGTGACCTTACAGTAGCTGGATTTTCTAGGGGTCATTTTTCTTAACACCAGTATATGAGAAGTGTTTGACTTTGGCACTAAGCTATTTAGCTTTTCTAGAACAGCCTGTTTAGCTTTTCTAAATCAGCATGTCACACCATATCCTCCACCAGTGCTTAGAACATTGCCAGGCTCTTTATAGGCATTCACCAAATGTATATAAAAACCTAATTAGAGTTAAACAACATGCTACTTCATTAAGTCAAAACCGGAATCTCCATTGCATTTCTCAAACTTGGTAGGTATCCTCTCATTCTTTTCTTTGGGTTTCCTCTGCCCCACTGGAGGAAAAAAAAAAAAAAAAAAGTCCTACCTGTAGAGCATTAGTGAGCATTTTGTGCATATCAAGAATGACCAATAAATTTCTTAAAATTAATTTTCCAGAGGTACGCAGAGAGACTGTACTCATGACTCGCTACTTGACTCGCTGAAAACATTAAGAGAAATGTTAAGAAAAATAATTTTTTAGCTTCCCTTTTTAATGGCAAAATGATTTGGGGAGCAAGAAAGTGAAGGGTTTGTTTACTTGATTCCATTATCTTGGCCCCCCTCTCCCTCTCCCAGCTGCTCTGCAATTCCTCTTTCTTGCATTTTGAACTTGAGACCTTGAGGCCACTGTCCATGACACTATGAAAAACGCAATTGGGGGAATCCCTGGTGGTCCAGTGGTTAGAACTCCATGCTTTCACTGCAGGGAGTGGGTTCGATCCCTGGTTGGGGAACTAAGATCCTGCAAGCTGCGTGGCTCGGCAAGAAAGAAAGAAAGAAAGAGAGAGGGAGGGAGGGAGGGAGGGAGGAAGGAAGCAAGGAAGGAAGGAAGGAAGGAAGGAAGAGGGAAGGAAGGAAAAGAAAAAGGCAATTGGGAGGCATTGAAGAGGGCACCCGTTGAAAGCAGGCACCAGATATACGGCCGTCTGGTCTTCCTGAGAATCTGGTTCTAGAGCTGCATTCCAATGTGTAGCATCCCAATCCACTGCATTTAAAGTCATGCAGACTAGCTTAAAGTCCTGGCTAACTCACTTAGAAGAGGCATAACCTTGATAATCTTTGAGTTTTATTTCTGGCATCTGTAAAAGAAATATCATAATACGTTCCTCATTAGGTTGGGAGAAGATTAAATGCAGTAACAGATAAAAGTTCTTTGTTGATGGTAAAATGTACAAAATATAAGACATGATGTTCTTGTTATTGTTAATGTCATGACAACCTCACAGCTGTTACCAGAAGTGCCGCAACCGAGAACAGGGATTTGGCACAGCTCCTCTGTAACTGGTGCTTAGCAGCAGGTATGTTGGTAGGTGGAACATTCTTACATTGTCACCTGAAGTGAGATAGCAGTCCCCACTGGGACTTCAGAAGGGGTACTTTGTTAGGACCTTGGCTTTGCTCCTGTCTAGGCTTGTTCTTGTCTCTCCACCCTGCTAAAGAGGAAAGTGACAGATGAAGGTAACTCTGAAATGCTCCACTTCTGCAGATAGGCTGAGCCCTGAGATGTGACTTCATCTTTAAGAGCTAGGAAAAAAAAATACTGATGCCTCTAGAACTCATGTTTCCTGCTAGTATTTTTGTTCAAAGGTAGAGAAAATCTCAGTGTGGCTCAAGAATGGACAGCTGTCCAATAAAATAGAAATTTCCTAAAAGACCCACATATATATGGTCATCTGATTTATGACAAAGGTAACACTGCACTGCAATGGGGAAAAGAAGCATTTTCAATAAATGGTATTGGGTTAATTTGATATCCACATGGGGGAAAAAAGCATCTTGACTTTAACCTCACATCATACACAAAATTAGTTCTCCATGAATTCAGATCTAAATGTGAAAGATAAAATAATAAAGCTTTTAGTTTTTAGAACAAACATAGAAGAAGCTCTTTATGACCTTTAAGGAGGCAAAGATTTCTTAAGTGGAACAATAAAAGATATAACCATAAAGAGAAAAAAAATGTTAAATTGAGTTTAAGAACTTCTATTCATCAAAAACACTTTTAAGAGAATGTAAACACAATATGCAGCATGGGAGAATATATTCGCAATAAGTATATTCTGACAAAAGACTCATATTCAGAGTGTGTAAAGAATTCCTATCTGTCTGTCTGTCTATCATATCTGTCAATACAATGTATAATATATAAAGAAGTCTAGCAAATAATAGGACAACTCAGTAGAAAATGATGTGAACAAATACTTTATGGGATAGGATGCAAAATGGCCAATAAATTTATTAAAAGGAGTTCAACTTAATCACTGGAGAAGTACAAATTAAAATGCTATGTGAAACTACTGCATCTCCCACCAGAATGTCTAAAATGAAAAAGATGGAAAATACCAAGTATTGGTGATGACATAGGGGAACTGAAAATTCTCACACATTGCTGATGGAAGTATAATTGTTAGAACTATATTGGAAAACTATTTGGCAGTATATACTAACTAATAACCCAAACCTATATATTCTCTATAATGTAATGATTCCACTCCTAGATATACACCCAACAGAAATGTATTCAATTTATCGCCAAAAGACATATACTAGGATGTTTATAGCAGCCCTATTTGTGATAACCAAGACCTAAAAACACCTGGAAACAAATGGACATCAACAGTAGGATAAATAAATAAATAATGGTTTATTCACACAGTGGACTATTATACATCAGTAAGAACAAACAATCTACAACTATGTACAAAATTTTGCATGAATTTCACACATACTAAGCAAAAGAGGCTAAACACATAATGGATGATTCCATTTATATAAGTACATTTATATAAAGTACAAAAGCAGGTAAACAAAACTATTCTACCAGAGGTCAGAATAGTGATTACTATTTGAGGTGAGTAGCGACAAGGAACATCCCAGTAGGGGCTTCTGGGTTTCTTTAGCTGGGTTCTACTTACATTAGGTGTGTTTAGTTTGTGAAAATTTATCCAGCGTATTACATAATTATGACATGTATACATTCTGGGTTTATATATATAATATCATTTTCTCATTCGAACCATATTACAATTATAGTTTAGAACCTAAAATTCTTTGAGAAACCTCTTTGACAGGTACAACTCTGTTCCCCTTTGTATGAATCTTGTGATTACCCCTAGCTGATCTATTTAAGCTACAATATATTTTAAAATTTATTTTAAAAATATATATTTTTTCTCTTTCTCTTTATTTTAGGGCCCTCCTGGTCCAAAAGGTGATAAGGTAAGAAAACGTGTAGCAGAAACAAATTAAGTTAGTGGAGATCCATACTGGCATGATTTATACTATGTTACATTTAGATCCTTTTAATGAGCACCTACAGACTTTGTTCTAAAACTGTCTTCTCATTTTCCTACTTTACAGGGAGAACAAGGAGATCAGGGACCTCGGGTAAGTCGCACCCTTCCAATCCTGAGCAGAAAATTATTAATAGTTTTCAACTCCAAACTCATTGAATTAAAGTAGCCCTGGCTTCATAACTGCCTTTGTGTCATGTGGTTTAATAATATTTGGCAAAAATACCATACTACTTATAACTGAAATAGCCTTCATTATAACTAATGTTTATACCTTGTTGCATTATCTTAACTTGATACCTGTAAATAGGACATTCTACAATAATGATCCCTACTGATTAAGGGCCAGAAACACTACTCAAAGTCAACAACAACCACCTTTCCATTGGCTGTCGGGTCCTTCCTATTGTGTGTATTGTTTTGTAATATGGAGGCCACGTGGATGCCTATTGAATTTGGCCTTTTTCTGCAGTTAAACTTTATGTGCTATTGCATAAATATGTTGTATTATAGATGAAAATATTAATACATTTTATATTTTTGTTCATCATAAGTTTGAATAATACTTGTTTGAATTTCTTATTCTGTATAGATTTTTAAGCAAATAAAAGGTGTAATATAATTTAACATTCCAGGGAGGAGGGGCATTCTTTTATTCTTCTCAAATGTGGCTCTTTTAACCATTCTAACACGATGGTGAATGCTTTGTTGTTACCTTGGTAGTGCCAAGTCCTCTGCTTCACATCTGTGCCTTATTACCCAAATGTTCAGACATACTGTTCCAATGATGTAGTGGCTCCATGCAGACATACCTCTCAATTTTCTCATGTCACTATGCACAAAAGCGAGTATTTGGGTTGAAGAGGGTCATTTTTTTTTTTCTTTTAACAGTGGAAAAGCACATTTAAAATTTTCAAGTTGAAAACAGACACTGTGTAGGTGTTTTGTAAAATGCACACTATGACGTTAATTATTGAATTCATTTACACTGCAGTAGAGGTTTTATTGCAAAAGATGTAGTCAATGCAAACTTGAGAAGTTTGCAGTCTTATTCTTCCTGTTTATTAAACTAGATGACAATGACACGATGATTTACTTTCCTTGCTATTCTTCTGCCATTTCTTCGTATAGAAATAATGACTATGCCTCAGGAGAATCACCATGGCAGTCATTCTATCTGATGACCAGTTCAAAGTTCATCTTAATGGTCACTGAGGTTAAACATCATGATATCTGTCACGGATGTGAATGGAATAAAATTCTTATAACCTTAAATGATTAGAATGTAGCCACCTGCTCTGTATGTGGTGATTATTTCACATGACGTGTCTCCATGTATTGGGTATTATTTCTTTCTACATGCAGTATCAAAATCACTCAACTTGCCCTTTCCAAGTAAGAGGGAAACTTTCTATTCTGAGAAATCTTCTTTTGGCAAAGGATGTGAAAGGGTGGTTCACAGCTTAGCTGTCATCAGTGTGCACACAGTCCTCATTTTCAAAAAGGTGTGTTGGCTTTCATCGTTTCAAAAAGTGATGATTGATTATAAAGCTGGGCCAAATTTTCAGGATGAAACCCGAAACCATGTGAAATTCACCTGGTTTCATGTTGCATTACAAACTAAGACTTGGACCAGGTTCCTTGCATGTGTGGCCAAAGTTCATGAACTACTTTGACGAACCCAGACTGCCTTTCATACAGATTTCAGCCAGTTTTCACACTGACTGGGGCCAAGTTTCACACGATTCAGGGGCCACTTAGCATTTTAGGTGGAAAGTGGCAAAAATTGATCCCAATCTCATCTGGATTTTGCTTTGTATTGAAGGAATTTGGATTGAATTCGTAATGCAGGGTGAATCTTTATGGATAAAAATTTAAATGTCTGGGGAAGTATATGTGAATGTGAGCATGAGAACTTATCAAATTGCCTGTCTTTTCTCAGATTCCTAATTTAGAAACAAGGCAGGTCACATTCAGTGATCTTAGAATTTTAATATAAGTAGTGTCAGCTACTTATTAGGAAATTCACATATCAAGATGGCAAAATGAGGATTTTACATTTCCAGAAAAATCAAGCTGGTTAGAACTGGAAAAGTCTTCAATTTTAATGAAAATTAACTTCACCCGCATCCTCTATGGGCACACTATTCCAGCTGATGCTGACAGAAGCTCTCATTTTTAAAATGTAGAACTTTGAATACTCTTTCCATTTTCATTCTATCATGGAGTTTTGAAATCCACTTTTTACCATTTGTTCCAAGTAATTTTCTTTCCATAATTAACTTAACAGTATGACCTTCCATCATTTTAGTTCTTTGTTAACTGACTTTCCACTAGGATCTATGCTGTTTTCTTGAATAGGAGGTCTTCTTTTTTTTTTTTTCCTTTTTGGCTCCCCAAATGCCAGACAGAAATATATTAAGCCATAATATGTGAATCAAAGCAGGAACAATTTTGAAGATAAAATGGAAATTAAGGAGGTGAAACTATCTTGAAACACTGGGACATATATTTATCAATATGTATTAAGCATCTACCATATTTAAGGTATCATACTTAATACTATAGAGACTATCAATATAAAAGTGTCCACTTGTGTCTCTCTCTTCTACTATCAGTGAATTCAACCTACTCTCATCTCATGATCTTGATCACTGCAGTGGTCTTCCAATTATTCTTGCTTCCACTCTTACCTTGTACAATCCATTTCCTAAACAGCAACCAGAGACCATTTTATGCTGTAAATTAGATTATGTAACTCCCTGTTTTAAACCTTAGAATGAAATCCAAATCACTTTGCTTGACCTCCATGGACCTTCAAGATCTGGCCCTTCCCTGTCTCTATAATGTCCTCTCAAACTAGTCTTCCCCTCCGCCCACTACACTCCAGCCACTCTGTTTTCCAGGTGTTCTTTAAACACAGCACACTCTTGACTTGAAGACTTTCTGTTTGCTCTTTTCTGGTCTTCTTGTGATTGGGTTTTTCTTATCTTTGAGATTTTCTCTCAAATAACTCCTTGGGGAGAATTTTCCTAACTACCCAGTCTAAATCTAAGATTATCCTATTTTGTTTATTTATTTTCTTGCTTCTTATCTGTAAAACATGCCACTCCTTAAAACAAAAACTCCATGAGAGCAAGGACTTGGGTCTATCTTGTTCATACCTCCATCAGCAGAACAGTAAGGACTCAAAGAATATTTGTTGAATGTTAGAATAAAATATTATTTCATCACTACTGCCCTCAAGGAGCTGATAATCTCATGAGTTCCTGAATAAGAATACTATGTGGTTGTATGTTACATGCCTTAAATAGCCCTGCTAGGACATGCTAGATAAGTGAACATTCTTCCATTGTAAATAATCACTGGAGACTGCAGAAAAGGTGACACTTGAACTAGGACTTGATAAATGGGTAATCTTTGAAAGATAAGATGAAGAGCAAGACATTAAACATTCCAGGAAGAAGAAATAGTTCAAACAATATTATACAAGCAGGAAATGACAGGCTTCATTTAAGGAACAATAATATTTCATTCGCCAAGGAAATAGGTTAAATATAGAAAAATTGTATCATATAAGGCTAAAAATTTTTTATTGAAGTTACATTATGGAGCATTTTAAATGTCTAGTGTGGTGGGCAATAAGGAACCCCTGAAGATTTTTGAGTTTATCATTTGCTGTATATTACCACGAGACTGCTGTAATTACCAAGTGTTATTTTATTTTATTTTTCTGAGTCCCAGAGAAGGGACCTGGGATTCTGTTTTGTTTGTTTTGTTTTTATTTTTGTTTTGGCCATGCTGTGTGACATGTGGGACCTTAGTTCCCCAACCCGTGTCCCCTGCATGGGGAGTGCAGAGTCTTCCCTGGACTGGATTGCCAGGGAAGTCCACCAAAAGTTCTTTATGAAAATCTGTAAGATAATAGTGCCCAGTATGGAAAGAAATTGGAAGAGACTGAAAGCAGGGAGACCAAGTAGACCAGGAAACTATGTCAGTCATCTGGACAAGGTCACAAAAGTCTGAGATATGAGGAAAAGGTCCAGTCCTCAGTGGAGGGGTGAGCAGAGGGAATGGGCTGGATCACTCTGGAACATCAGGTATCATTGGAGGTATGGGGCCATACTAAGCAGAAAGTTCAGTGTCAGAATGAGAAGCTCAGCAGTGGAGAGGGGCTAAGTTGGTGAGCCGAAGCAGAAATTCCAAAGGGCTCACCAGAATATTGGAGAAAGCTGTGTATTTGCAATGGGATTCAAAAGGAAAGTTGCGTCATCTTATCAATAGCGTTTGCCACAAGCACCAAAGAAAAACCCGGGCAGACCAAGAGGGAGAACCAGGGTTGATACTAGTAGAGGAGAGAGCCACAAAAGTGAAGTCTTGAAGCAGAAGGTGAGAGATGAATTTGATCTACATTGGATTTACATCCAAAATCTGTGACCATAGGTAAAGTTGTGACCATGTGAAATTTTTTTTAAAAAAGTAGAAGAGAAGCAGTCAGGGAATAAAATGAAAAGATACTGAGGTGAAAATTTAATATGTCCTGTAGTTAATTGGATGTAGGGGCTGAAGCTGAAAAAGAAGATAAAGATTTCTGGCTTGATTCCTTGATAAGTTGTCCAGAAGAGACTCAGAAGGATAAATGATAAATTGAATCTCAGTTATGCTGAATTTGTGATCTTGAGGAATTATTCCATTGGAATAATGTAGCAAACAGTTGGAAACATGAGACTAGAATTCTGAGCTGGTGTTGCAACTGGAGGTAACAGTTACATAGCTGAACTATCACAGAGCAAGAATTGAGACCCTAGGAGTAGAAAAATGGAGGGTGAAAGAGTGAAGATAGAACCACTTTAGAAATATCCACATTGAGGGAGTGGGCTGAAAAGGAGAATCCGAAGCAGAGAGTGAGCATTCAAAGGAAAAACCAGGACACTTGCAAATGTTTGAACAATAAGGCAGAACTACTTTAAAAAAAAAAAAAAAAGTGAGGGTAGCCAACAAAGTGTTCTTAATTTTTAAAAAAGCCACCGGGATGAGATCTATGGAAAAAACCTTTGGATTTGGTGTTCTGGAATCTTGGGGTAGTGAGAGAGTGCATTTTGTTTAGTAGTCAGAGTGGAAGTCAGATTGCAAGAAGTTAAAAGTAAATGGTACGAAAGTTGACGACCTTTGAATGCTTTGATGGCATATGATTTAATGCAGAAGAAACGGCTAGCTTTTTGGCATGAGATTTCTGTCAGTATACAATGAACAATTTCAAGCCTACAATTTTAGGTATGATACAACCACCATAGATATCATTTGGTTTTCTTCTACAAGACACTGAGAGTTACATTTCCACAGACGAATGCATCCCGACACGTCCATCCTTGATTCTTGGGGAGACGTCATTACAGATTTGCTATTAATCTTCATTTCATTTTTGCAGTCAAACATTGCACTTCAGCAGTTAGGCCTTTAGGCTGTATGGTCAGGAGGGTGCTTTTCCTGTGCTGTCAGCTACCATGCCCGTGCTGTTTTCTTCATTTCATCCACATAGGTTTGCATTACAGACTTTTGAGGCTAAGCCTTTACTCTCTATTCAAGCAGAGATTGGAGACCTGCTGTAAAAGAGTTGTAAGGGGATTCCTAGACTGCATGAAAATTGGATTGAGAAATAGTACCTCACAAAATAATTATAATTGCTCATAACTTAGGGTCGTACAACTTGCAGAACACCTTTCTAGGCAAGTTACACACATCATCTCTAAGCCTTACTACAGTTCAGCAAAGTAGATTATCAGGGCAGAAAAATAGGAAAAGTGAACGCAATAGGGTGAGATGATTATATCCACTCTATTATATCCAGTTCTAACTCTGCCACTATCTGTCTCCATGGTTATGAGAGGAATTAAATAAAATAATGTTTGAAAAATCTATAATAAGCCCTCAACAGATCATAGCTGATTATCTTCCTCAAGTTTCACATGAAGAATCTGAGTTAAAGTAACTTGCCCAGTTGACATAATTTGTAAGTGGTAGAAATAGGATTCAAACCCAGCTGTCTGAGCCTCTGGTTTGTGCTTCTCCCAGTGGATCACACTGTTTCCCTATCAGTGAAGGAGTTGGTATAGTCATCAACCTCAATGTGAAACAGCAGGGGTTACCAAAATATCCATGGCTCAATTTATAACATCAATAATAATGATAATTTTTATTGAGTTCTTAAAATATACCAGCCACTCTATGAAAACATGTATTATGTCAACAATTCTATGAAATAGTTACTTTTATTATTTCCATTTAATAGATGAGGAAACCAAGATTCAAAAAGTTTAAATGTTTTGCCCAAGAAAACAGAGCCAGCCAGTGGCAGAGCCAGGATTTAAGCCTCAACACTCACAAATTACATTTTCCAGGTACTCCCTCATTTATTCTCAAAAGTAACTCAAAAGTGAGTAAGTAGCACAAATTTTAACATGACCATTTTTTTTTTTTCTGATGAAGTTTGAGCCCACACAGATTAGGTGACTTGTTCTAGTTCTTTCACACACATCTGCCAAAAGACAGTGCTGGGACTCAAACACAAATGTCAAGTTCTGCCCTCTTTCCACAAGGCCAGGCTGCCGCCAGATGACTGCTAGGACCTTTTTTGACTTTAAGAGTC
This sequence comes from Hippopotamus amphibius kiboko, assembly GCF_030028045.1. Classification (NCBI taxonomy): domain Eukaryota; kingdom Metazoa; phylum Chordata; class Mammalia; order Artiodactyla; family Hippopotamidae; genus Hippopotamus; species Hippopotamus amphibius. The sequence goes on from NC_080198.1 coordinate 85,528,098, forward strand.
CATGCTTCTGTGAATAAGCTTGAAAAAGCTGGGGAGCACAAGTGAAAATAGGTGCACCTTTTTCCTTTGCAATCATGATGGTCACAGTCTTTACAATTCATGCACTGTCAACCTTCGAAAAAACAAAGGAATGGACAAATGCCACATAGTAACAGCCTATAACCTCTCCTCGTGGAGCACAGGGAGGCAGCAATGCTAACCTCTGTCCAAGGCACGTCAGAATACAGAGTTAGTTTGTTGTGATACAGTTTCACTTGAGGCACCAATTTGAAAATTGCATAATAGCAAGATCCTCGTGTATTTGCTATTAGTGACTTTTTTCTTCAGGATAATCAAATGAATGAAGTCTGTGTTCTGTAGTTCATAATGCTGTGCTTACATGTTCTACAAGGTATTTTGTTGATTCTGCTTTTCTTCTGAGCTTCTCTTTGCAAAAAGAGATTGAGTTATGTTTCTTGATCAGTAGCCGAACCTGAATGTCAAGTGTAAAAGACTCAAGACTTTTTCAAGATTTTCCCATTGCCATCTGCACCCACTGCCACTACCCACCCCCCCCTTCATTATTAAAGAGGACTTGCTGCACAGTTCATCAGGGCCCCTGCCCTCATGAACCACAGCCCTAGGCTTTGATGTTAATGACTCAGATTTCTTTTCTCTTAGTGATTTAAAAAATCCTTAAATATAAGCAAAGCTATTTTAATGTTTAATACTGTCTTTTTAAATTAAGGTATTATGTTGTTCTAAAATTGTGGTATATTTGTTAGTCAAACATAGGCAATAAAGTGAACAAGCATCATGAAGTTATCTTTTGACTATAAATTAATCTTCCAATCAGTGGGCTACCATCACCTTGCCAAATAACACAGAGGCCTGATAAATAAAAGACAGTGGTTATTGGTCTCAATATCATCAGCCAGCCGCTGGTTTGAAGTGAGTCCTGAGCTCTCACAGTTTCAATAAGCCACCCAGAAGCTCTGCTTAACTGTTTTCATAAAATTCTTTTCTCTTTCCAGTGTATTCAAGTAAATTTTCCTAACAGCTGGGACTATGCAAAACTGATAGCATCTTAAAAACATCTTCAGCAAGACAGATTAAGTTCCAGAAAAGGAAAGCATTTAGAAGTTTATTTTATTATCTTAACCTTTGTTGACTTGAATGATTAAACAGATTCTTTGGCTCTGCTAAAGCATTTAGGCCTGGATATTAATTTGATGTTCTTATTTACTTAACCCTTGACTTTCTCTTTAGCCCTAATGAATACACTACTCATTTGGTACTGAATGTATTGCCTGTGAAAAGGGAATGGATATAACACAATGGAAAGAAAGAAATAAATTGTGAGAAAATTATTTTAATGATTTCCAGATTCAGGAGAAGTTGGCATGGAAACAGCAAGCTTGTTAAAATTTGCAAACGTTCTTATTATATTTTATAATCAGAGTTCTCTTTTAAGTCTTCTGTCATACTTCAAACCACTAAGAGCCCAGGAGCATTTGTAAATTTGTCCTAATGTGAGTTAATTTAAGGAATAGATTATCTTTGCAAACAACTGTTGATACGTAGACAGTATTTCCCTTGGAATTCAGTGCTGCAAATTATATCTCAGTTATTGATTGTATAGCTGAGCCCATTAAGGAAAAGAAAAAGGTGAAAGTTGAGGAAGTGACTTTACCTATTTTACATCACTTTAAATCTTGACATTTTTGTCTAATGTAAAGTATTTTACAAGGAAATCTATACACATAGTAATCCAGTGGGATAAGGTTTTATACAAAATATTTGGAAGTGAAAGTGAATATTTCACAAAACCCTTATATTTAAACACACACACATACACACACTGGTCTAAAGCCTGAGGTTTGAGCCCTTAACTGAAAATTCTATTAATGACCATAGATGTATTACAATAAAACCCAAGTCCATTCCTAAGTATATCCTCTGACGAGGAAATTTTGGAGAATGATGCCAGCCAGTTTAAATAGCAGTTGGATTTCCTTTTAGTCTTTTTTAACACAGTGACCTTCATATTAAAATAGCTATTCATTATATTTTATGAAGTAAGGGAAAGATTTCATTTGTCCACACGTGCGCTCATATCAAATGCAATATTCTTCTTTTTACTTATTTTACTTTTTTTTTCATGATTTATATATCTGGACATACACCTTACAGTCTTTTCAGGCTAGTGTGCACCATTTCACATTTTTCTTGAAAATGAGCGGAATGAAAGATTTTATATGAAAAATATATGTATATATATTTAATATTATTCCATTTATATTTCTTTTGTTTGAATTTTGCAAGTGCTGCTTTCTGTAAAATATTTTCTAAGTAATTTAAAGAATTCTTTGATTAAAAAATGATCTTTTCTGAAACACAGAACTATACAGATGATTTTATTCTCCCTGTCTTATATTTAAGCAAGATAGTTTTCACATGAATTCACACATAAGACTGTTAGGTTTATTAGTCCATATACTATGAAGTTATGATTTGCATTAATGCCTGCAACTGAAGCATATAATGAAATGTGGAGGGAAAGGCAGATTTGGGGTTGGTGACTTTCAATATTATATAAGGAAGAGAAAGTAAGCCTTTAGGTAAATATATTAAAATCTGTATTTGAAGTGGACAAAAACCCCGCAACATACCATAGTTGGTAATATCTATAAATAATGAACATATTGCAAAGAGGAAATACAGCAATTTATAAGCAATTTACATCAATAAAACCCAACACAATTATCACCATTCTTTTTCTATCACTCCCAAATGCAGAATTATAATTGCAACAAAATGTTAATGAGGTGGATTAACCAAATAGAAATCAAGAAAGTATGAAACAGCAGATTTTTAAAGGTGCATCAGGGTTTGCAGAAGGCTCTAGAATGCAAGACTGTATTTTTGATTCATCCCTTCAGAATGGGTGGAATAATGGCTTATGCATTGACAGATCATATTCAGGGAGAACAGTTCCTGTAAGTCTGAATGAGATGGGTCTCTGGAAAGTCATTTAGTGCCAGACAGCAGCATCCTTTCATAAGCTTACCTGCACTAATGTGTCCAGCAGCTCCTTATAGCAGACACAGCCTGTAAATCACAAGTGGCAAACAGGACTGGCTTTGTAGGAAAAAGATGTCAATTGTAAGGTTCTACTTCACATACAATTCTAAAGCGACTTTGGAGGGAGTCAGGAAGCTTTGATTTTCATTCCTTAGAAGTCAGTTGAATTTTGTTTGAAAATGTTGATATTCGGAGGAAACTTTATGACCACTATTATTTTCGTTAATATTTATTTGTTTATTTATTTATTTACTTTATTTATTTATTTTTATTGGCTACCATTGGGTCTTCGTTGCTGCACACGAGCTTTCTGTAGTTGTGGAGAGTAGGGGCTACTCTTCATTGCAGTGCACGGGCTTCTTATTGCTGTGGCTTCTCTTGTTGTGGAGCATGGGCTCTAGGGTGCTCGGGTTTCAGTAGCTGTAGCACGTGGGCTCAGTAGTTGTGGCACATGGGTTCAGTTGCTCTGCGGCGTGTGGGATCTTACCGGACCAGGGCTCGAACCTGTGTCCCCTGCATTGGCATACGGATTCTTAACCACTGTACCATCAGGGAAGCCCTGACCACTATTATTTTTATTAGCACAAGTAAACTGTTGAATGACTTACACACATAAATAATAATAATAATAACAACAATGCAACACTAGTGTTTTTATATTCCACATACCAAAGAAATTTCTGGGCCCTCTTATCCTACTTTATTACCTTGTAAGTTTAGCATGAATCTGTTCATAAAGAAGCCTAAGTGACAGATAAGATGGCATCCAAATCCTCCAATGTAGCATTAAAATACCAAAGAACTAGGAACATCTGACTCTCTTTCCAGGACAGGAACTATAGTTAGCTTCAGGCCTAAAGGAATTCGTTAGAATTAAGAATTAAGATAGGGAAATGGTGGTGAGTGAGCAAGAAAACCCAGCATGGCTGAGGGTCACTGCTCTTCTGGCCTGATGCCTGTATGATGTGATGTGATGGGAAATAGCAGGAACTAACTATAACCCTAGGAAGCGCCAGGGAACAACAGGTGGTCATTCCTGCCTCATTCACCATGTCTTCAAAAGGACACATCAGCCTGAACGCTCCGAGTTTATTGGCAGGTGAGAAAAAAAAGCTACAGGAGACACCACCAGATTTTTAATTATTGTTAATTGAGGACACAGGGTGGGGGGTGAAGTGAGAGAGTAGCATTGACATATATATACACCACCAAATGTAAAACAGATAGCTAGTGGGAAGCTGTTGCAAACACAGGGAGATCAACTCGATGATGACTTAGAGGGCTGGGATAGGGAGGGTGGGAAGGAGTTTCAGGAGGGAGGGGATATGGGAATATATGTATAATACAGCTGGTTCACGTTGTTGTGCAGCAGAAACTGGCACAACAGTGTAAAGCAGTTATACTCCAATAGAGAGCTTAAAAAAAAAAAAGAATGCATTCAATTGTTTTTAAAAATAGATTTACTCCTTGGGCCTTTCATCAGCTTATTTTTAGAAGCTGAGTTAATCTATTTATCTAGAGTATTAAAATTGTGGCCCAATATTGTGCCCAATTCTCGACCTCATCCTGACTTAGAGGAGGCCATCACCATGTGAGATTTCCGGGATTGCTGAAGGGAGATTCCTCCACTGGTGAAGTAGGAAGCATGGAATTAAGGATGTAACTGAGGGAGCTTGTGCCCAGACACAGAATACACCAGAAACTCTCGAAAACACGCCTAGTTCTACGAGGGTGAGTCAAAAATTATTCGCACTCTGACTGCAGAATTTATAGAAGTTTTAATATAAGCGGAGTGCAGATAATTTTTGACTCACCCTCGTATGTTACGTATGCTTTGTTATTTTATCTTTTTCCAGTTGTACAAGTTGTTTCTCATATCAAACACTTGATTTTTGCACCAACATTGGTTTAAAATATTATAGTGCATATCATTCTATATGTAGGTTAGTACATATATCATTCTCATTAACAGGAATTATTCTATCTATAGAGATAGATATATACACATGTGTGTGGATATTTTGTTACAATTGCCCTGCCTACACTGCCTTAATGAAACAGAGTTCTCCATAAGCATAGATTATTATTCATGTATACAAGATCTAAACACATGCCAATGTGAACCAACCTACTCTTGTTTATACTCTGATTCCTATTAAGAAAAGTTGGGTAAATATTCAAAGCTTGGATGAAATTGATATATCTCCCTTAACTGTTTTTTTTTTTAAAGTATTTTTGTGTTCCATATGGCTCTTCAGAATTGTCTGAAGAGGATATAAATTAATGTCTAATAACTTCAAGCTTAATTTTTCTTTGTGCGTGTCTTAGCCTGCAAGAAGCACCATTCTCAGTGTTCCTTTGCAAAGTTAGATGGCAACGACCTCAGTGACAGTCTTTGCCTATCACGTCAGCTTGGCTCTGACTCCACAGCAGAGTCTACTGACTGAGCTTTCTCATGATCATCTTTGAGGAACAAATACTTGCCTTGACTGGAATATCAGAGAAAAGTTTGAGAACTAATTCAGAACTCAGTTGCCATGTCTTAGCTACCTTATTTCTTTATATTTCTTAATGTTTGAGGAAGTCAGAAGTTGCTAGAATTCCAGCTCCAGAATTTTCTTTTAGAATTATAAACTTTTTCATATGGAAGGGATTCTAACATGTTCCTTGTATTTAACATAAGTTATAGCAGCACCTTGTAATTTTCCGGCCTAGATTCCTCCTTAGGTTTAATTTATTTTTATCATACCGCACTGTCTTGAGAAGGTAAACATTGGAAAGATTGTAAATCGTTAAGATAGTTTTATCGATGTTTTGAAAATTGGAAACTATTTGTCTTCATTATCGTGGCTGATGATTAGCATGGCATACGATGTGGTATTAATTTTTAATTTTTATTTATTGGCTGTGTTGGGTCTTTGTTACTGCGCATGGGCTTTCTCTAGTTGTGGTGAGCGGGGCTACTCTTGCTCATGGTGAGCAGGCTTCTCATTGCAGTGGCTTCTCTTATTGCGGGGCACAGACTCTAGGCACATGGGCTTCAGTAGTTGAGGCATGTGGGCTCAGTAGTTGTGGCTCATGGGCTTAGCTGCTCCGCGGCATGTGGGATCTTCCCAGACCAGGGGTTGAACCCACATCCCCTGCATTGGCAGGCAGATTCTTAACCACTGTGCTACGAGAGAAGGCCAATTTTTATTAATTTTTTTACATTTCTTTGATATTATGCCTTGTTCTTTAAAGAATTTGTAATCTATATGAAAATCACAATAATTTTGATAATGAACACAATTGTAAGGAATATTTTACTTACATTATTTTTTTGTCTGCCAAGTAGATAATTGCTATCTTTAAATTAAGAACTTCACCCCTTATACACACCACTTTATTTTTTGGCATGAATAAACATAAATTACTTCTACTTTGACAAAGTAAAATTTCTAAAGAATCTTCAGTGTTAGGAAATTCTAGAGTACAACATTATGAAGCCATTCTTTATAAAGCCATTTTTGTTGCCTTTTTTGCTCAGTACAAAATTACTTTTCAGCCTGACAACATTTTGTTTAGTAGTCATTCACAATTATTCAATAATATTGTAAAAGGAAATGAATTTTGAGGAGTAACAGGAAGAAGGGAATATTTGGAGATCTATTAGACGTTTTGGATTTGTTCAGAAAATTAATATAGAGATTTACAACTTCATCTTTCATTTTACACTTTTAGGCAGAAAAGTCAAACAAAATAGAAATAGCAAACGCTTTCTGTGTCACCAATACAATGTTGAATGTTAATGCTGTAACTCTATACTGGTCTTTGGTATTACTTGCACTTTGGAGCCCTGTAGTTCTAATAAAATGTGTCAGAGAAGAATGCAAAGTTTGAGTCATGGTATCTACCCAGGATTTTATATAGTAGCTGTTGCAATAACTCAGGGTTTTCAGAATGTGTCAAATAAAATGGCATGTGCCAGCAGGGTTGTAGTTTGTGAAACTGTCACGACTTATATGGGCTTTCCTTTTAGGGTGGAGAGTAACATGCTTGGTTGTAGTGGGGGAAAGGCATGCCATGTCTTTATTTTCCTTTATTTTGGAAATGTGGTATGCTATTTTGTACAATCTTCCCTCTATGTTTTGTTTTGAATCAGTAATTCTCATGAGGCAGATTAGATGCTACAAACTGGTAGCCTGTGGACAGATTCCAATAGTAGATACATTTTATTTGGCTTACCCGAATTACTTGCTAATATTTTAATATTGGGCAGTTTTATACAAAATCCTATTTTAAACTTCCTCTTGGAAAATTAGAGGATCTGACACCATTGGGTACACATACTTTTAAATTTCAGTTGGCTGAACCTGGATGGGATCTCTCTGCTTTAGATGGGCATGCATTCCGCATTACACTCAGCCCCCTTCAGTTATTTACGTATGTGCACTGTCCCTGTTGGCATTGGAGTTTGTAATACCTAAATTAGAGATTAAGACAATTTTGCATTTTGATATTGTGATGATAAAGTCCATCAAAATATGCAGACACAGGTACTAAAACAACCAATGACAAATCATTTATCTTCTAGGAAGAAGGGTATATTAATGCCTTTAATTTAGTTTACATATAATTTGTTTTTAAATTACATAGAATTTTTCTTACATTGGTTATTGTTGATCTGTGGTATTACAAAATTTTTTTTATTGGTATACCAAGTCTGTTCAAAGGTCAAAATTAGGACTTGTTCAAAGCTGGCAGTTTTATACCAAGATGTCAATTTAATGTATGCTATCTTTCAAAATTTTGTTGAAATATAAATTTTAAATAACAGAATTTTTAGTAAATTACCTCTGTTGTATATAGAATAGTAATTAAATAACATGCAAGTAATATTTAAAAGCTATATGTTAGTCTTTTAATTATATATGTTTAAAATTAGAAATAGTATAGACATTGAAGTCTTACTCTTCAGAGTCATTCCTTTGAGGGAAAATGTAGCCCCTAATTACAGAATTTCCTCTAGGTTTTTCTTAGCAGTCTATAGCATGTTTGTTTATTACTTAAGATGATCTAGCTTAGACATCTATGTAAGTTGTAGCCAAAGTTCACAGATATTTAAAATCATAATATAAATTTAGTTCCATATGTTTTTTATTGGACCCAAATGATTTTGTTTATAATACTAGCCAGTATACGTCTAGAAACATTCATACTTAAAGGCACTATATATTTCTTCTGGCTTTTTGTTGTTCTAGTTCTATAGTCAGATTAATGGAAACATCTCCCCTTATAAACATTTCTAATGAAATTGCCCTTAGGGGGCACCAATAAAACAATAAGTTAATAAATTGTTTGAAATTGCCCTTTATATCTATGCTGACAAATCTTAAGAAAAAGAACTAATTTGAGTCAGTATTATTTGATCCTTTTTTCTCTGAATTCTTCTTGATGTAAAAATAAATTGAAACCTGATTTCTCTGAGAGCAGCAAATACAGAATTTGAGGGTGTGGTTCAAATGACTGAAAAAAGATAGCATAAAAAGGATCCTATAAGGTAGATCATATTTGCCTTTATGGAAAAGAGTTGTATGTGTTTGAAAGATTTTTTTCTTATAGTGTTTTTAACTGTGGGATAATATAGAAACTAAAAGCTGACTGTTTACTAGAATTATAAAATCTTTTGGCAATGTCAGAAAGGGTTTCTAGATAAATCTCAATTGTCCTATTCTAAAAGGGTACTGAGGGGAGGAGATAATGTGGGTAAGAGAAATTCACATGCTGCTCTATTAAAATTTCTCTTATAACTGCAAAATAAACCCATTTCACAGCCAACCAATTGACTAAAGATTCATATAGGGTAACCTAAACTCATGGTTCCTGAGTTTTATCCAAACACCTTTGGCAGCAAGGAGCTCACTCTCTCGAAAAGCTAACTATTCTAATTATAGACATTTCTAAATATTACAGAGTAATTTAATCATTCATTCATTCAACAAATATTTATTGTTCCTTCTTTTGAATTAACGTCTGTCATTCTCTACTTCCAATCATTTAGTTTTAGTCCTGTCTTCTGAACTAATTCCTCTGCCACGTGATAACCCTTCAGGGATTTTATAGGAACACTGAATAAAGTTCAAGCTTGCAGTGAACCCTAAAGCTCTGCTTGTGCAAACCCTACTTTCCTCAACAGGTAACGGCACAGCACAAGCCTGACTACCCCCTGTGATGGTGGTGGTGATGCGTCCCAGGCAGTTCCGAGCTTATTCAAAATAGCTTTCATATCCCAGCTCACCTTCTCCTGCTCCAATCCCAGCTCCTTCATCCATTCCTTGTGTGACACGTTTGTATCTTCTTTCTCTCCTGGTTCTCTTTATGTGTTTCTGTCCACCCTTAAAGGGTAACACACAAAAATTAAACACATTAATTCAGGTGGATTCTGGCTTAAGGATCTGGATAGATCCTACCTGCTTTTGCCTCTGTTTATGTTAATATTGCCTGGAATTAGATCAGCTTTAAGCCACATTGATAATCTTATCGTATATTGATGTATACATTTATCAACATAAATTCTAAAGTCTTTTTGTCACTGCTCTAGCCCTTAGCTCCTCACTGTGTATCAGTATGGCTTGTTTATTGGATCCAAACACTGTTCTTTACTTTTATTCCCACATTATTGGTATACTCTGTCCTGCTGAGATCCTCTCTTGGAGTCTGATTCTGCCATCCAGCAAGTATTACATCTCTCTTCTGTCCCATTTTCTGGAGATTTGAGATACAGATATAGAAACAGAGAGAGAAACCATTCCCAGACCCAAATTTTAAGACTAATCTAATCCACAATACAAATGTTGAATGGAATTAAGACTGAGAACAGGAACTGTGGGACCAGTAAAGCAGTATTAGCGAGGTGAATTGTTCAGCCAGTTATAAATCCACTTTTTTATTTACTTTCAGTTCATATTTCTCAATTTAGTATATAAGAATAATATGACATACCTCTTGCTGTAATCCAGTTATATATGTACATCCATCTACTAATAACCTTTTTTAAAAAGGCAAAAAAAGATCATATTTAAACTGCACTTCTTTTCCAGGTTTTCACCAACAATCCTCTACTAACCTATTCCAGTCTTAAGTCAATAAAATTCTACAAATCTGTCTATATTTTGCAGGATTTACCTTCTTCCTTGTTTTTTCTTCTATTACTTCTCCTACTTTCTACATTTCCTGAAAAATAGTCTGAATGGTTTGGTGAATTTTTTGGCAAATGCTTAGTATTTTTTTTAATAAGTTTATTTATTTATTTATTTACTGGCTGCATTGGGTTTTCATTGCTGCTCACGGGCTTTCTCTAGTTGCGGTGAGTGGGGGCTACTTTTCGTTGCAATGTGCGGGCTTCTAATTGCAGTGGCTTCTCTTGCTGCAGAGCACGGGCTCCAGGCACGTGGGCTTCAGTATTTGTAGCTGGTGGACTCAGTAGCTTTGGCATGTGGTCCCTAGAGCACAGGCTCAGTAGCTGTGGTGCACGGGCTTAGTTGCTCTGCGGCAAGTGGGATCTTCCTGGCCCAGGGCTCGAATCCATGCCCCCTGCATTGGCAGGCAGATTCTTAACCACGGCGCCACCAGGGAAGCCCCAATGCTTAGTATTTTGAAAGTCATTTCTTCAGACTAACTTAGACTCCCAAAATTTTCATGTATAGTCTCTTCACTTTTCTTGGCCTTTTATACTACCAATATTTGTGCCATTTTTTTAATCCAAATATCTGTATTTGTCTTGTTTAACAGAGAATTAGGAACTAAATAGGAACTGAATGCTGTTGATTTCTTCTATTAATTATTAACAATTTACTCTCAGTTGGCCAAAGGGGGAAAAAAAGTCCTGTTCTTCGATGCTTCCTCTTTTTCTGATTCTAACGGCAAATGCTCTTTTTCCTCTCAGTATTTTCCCCCAGATCAAGTGGGCCTTAGTGCTCCTGACCCAGACTTTACTGTTCCATGCCACTCTTCTATGTCAGTCCTTAGTTTGACTTTCACCTCCTTTTTCCTTTCCTTCCCTACATCTAATTATCATAGTCATAGCAAAGGAAATCCAACAAAGAATAGGAGAGTGGAAGGGAAATTAAGGTCCTAATAATTCACAAATTGGTTAATGATTCCTTGTACAAAAGTTGATGCTAGCAATTCCTTTGGAAATAATTTTTTTCTTAATCATATTTGTTTCACACCATATTCCCAACATTTAATAATTTTGCCAAACATTTCACAAGTTGGGAAACATATTGGACAGTTGTACAGATGGACAAATGTTCATGAAGCATCATCTCAACTGTAGGTAATGTAATGAAGCTTCATCCCAGAGCTGGAAAATGGTAAATTATCCTTCTCTACTTTGTGTTCCATCATTACTAACATTCCACATCACCCAAGGAGAAAAGTTGACAGTGCCTTATGTGTAAATAAGTAATTCAATTTCAGTAATGATACCATAGGCATACATCTTGTAATTTTTTTCCACATATGGGAATCATAAAAGTTGTAGCTGATGAGGTGGTAGAGCTGGTTACTTATCTGAGTATACCAGATGCCACCTGATTTTTAAAATGTAAACTCTGTTCCTTATGGGTACTGAAATTGGAGACCCATTGAATTAAAAATAAGGCCTATGAAATATGTTTTTATTTTGGAAACTGGGCTATTACTTTTGTCTTTTAAGACATCAGAGAAATATTTTCCTTGGTTTTACTTGTGTATAATACCATCATTTCATGTGTTCAAATACAGAATACAGTTATTCACTGTTCATTTTTTAAAAATTTTTATTTACTGGTAAATAAGGCAAACATTTCATTTAATGTTTACTGAGTTAAAAGGCAGTGTTACACTTTGAACTAATTCTTGTAATCATAGGGGAAAAAATCTTGCTTCTGTTATATGTGGCAAGTTCCTTTGATACATGACAAATTAAGTACTTTTAAATAAAGAGACAGCTGACCCCATCAGAAATTGCAGCTACAGCTTATTTTGAGCCCTCATTTTCAGTAACTTTCCAAGACAAGTTAATCTTTACTCTTAACATTTCTGGCTGGCTTATTATCATCTAAATATTTGAAATTGGGAGGTATAAAAGGAAATTTGAAGTTAAAAAAAGAGTTTGAATATTATCAGTATAGTTATTTCAAGTAAATTATAGGTGCACATAAATATCACTTTTAAAGAGTAGATATAATAAACATCATAGTATGTTACAACTTAATATTAAAAATGTATAGCATTTCATTAAATAACATCATCACCAACCACAGCCAGGAAATGAAAACTAAAAAGTAGAAAGTTCATGTTATGATTTCTAATATCCATATCATTAAAAAGTTTAGACTTAATTTCACAGAAGTCAGGAAATTCTGTTCTGAGATTCCCAAAGAAACTGTAACTCTCGCATAGATTACAACGGCCTCTTTCATGAGGAGCTCAAATCATGGGACTCCTCCCTAACGGATCCATCACCATGGGGTACAGTACTTCCTTCTGAAGAAAGAATTACACCGTGTTCTCTTCTTCCTCTTAGAGGTCCTGTGTAACAATCATATTTTGAAGGTTTTATGATTTAAGAAAGCAATGGTCTGAATTACGACATGTGATTGAGAACCTATAGCCCTTTCTTCAAATGTTAATACAACAAAATAAAGTTCCTGTGAGGGACTAAGTGAATGACTTCCTTTCTGAAGCAAAGCCCTTCCTCACTTGTCTTGTTTCTAATTCAGCATTTAGGAGCACTAGATCAGAGATCTTTAACTGGTGCTCTGTGGCCCAAATCATCCCCCACATTTATTTTTGTTTGGACTATAAAATGTTTTAAAGTCAATTTGAATTGGTAGCAAATGTTTAAAAGCTGAAGCATTCATTAAAAAAAAGGAAAAAAAGAAAAGGAAAAGCTCAGATTTCTGGCTTCTCTTGAAGCATGTGAAGATGTGGTGGCACTAGGTAGGGCTTCCCCTGTGGCAAAATCAGGCAAGTCCTCTTTGTTTCCTTTTAGCCCCAGCTTGACTCCTAATCAGCCAGGTCTCCCCACTTCCTTTTGTCTTAAACCTGCTCCCGTATTTATGTTATCTGCCTGGTCCCTATAGCCATGTGCGTTTACTCCATACGCAACAAGTAATGTCAAATATAAATATAATTATAGGGCATTCAAATGTCCTAAATTGCATTCAGTATTTTAGGTCCATATGGAAACATGCAAATTTCAGGGATGTTTTCAAGACATAGACTATTTTAGCTTTGACTAGTTGAACAGGCCCTGGGAAAACACTAAAATCTAGGATGTGGACTGAAGGGGGGTATTAGATAACAGGACTAGTTAACTAGTAGAGGAATATACCTAGAGTGATACTACTTCAAATAACAATACTCTCTGGTGAACCCTTCCAAGTACACCTTTATCCTTCTGTTGCTAAGGTCATTTTTGAAGCGTTCCATTATCCCAGAGGGCTATCAGGTGTTTGCTGTGGGCTCAAATTTATTTATGAGGGAGGGTGAACTTCAGAGGTGGATTAAGAAATACAAGGATAGTGTCCACTCGTTATAGCCGAGCCCCATGGGACTCTTACCAGCTCTTTTATAGGCTGGTTTCCAGCCATCCACCTCTTCTGTGTGAAGAAGGAAAGAGGTTACCATCCAGGAAGCATGCCCAAGGAATTTTGGAATCAACTCAATCTAATATCATACAAAGGAAGTTTAGCAAATACCCATTAAGCCAGACACTAAATAGAGTCTCTGGGGAATAACAGGACACTTTTCCTTTTCTCCCAGAATGAAGAACGCAAAATAGTTGAGTTTTTCTCATAGGACAAATGCCAATTTTCCCTTCAGTGTAAGAAGCCCTGTCAGCAAATGAACCCCCTATTTGCTTGGCACTATTCTTTCCTGATCCTATGTGCCTCCTCTCTCAAATGTAGATTGTTTTCTTCAGAAAGTGATAGGGTCTATGCAAGTTGAGGTGAGCCCTTGATCTGGCAACCTCAACTAGAAAGCACCCTTGGTTTCAGCAGAAGTATAGATGCAAAATATTATTGTTTTGTACGTTATCATGATACTGTACCATCTTCGGGGGAAGATTCCTGGAGAATTAAAAGATTATTAGTCTTTTCAAGAATAAGGATGCAGATACAGAGAATGGACTGGAGGACACGAGGTTGGGAGGGCAGGGGGCAAAGGGGAAGCTGGGACGAAGTGAGAGAGTAGCATAGACATATATATACTACCAACTGTAAAATAGATAGCCAGTGGGAAGTTGCAATATAACAAAGAGAGATCAACTCGATGATGGGTGATGCCTTAGAGGGCCGGGACAGGGAGGGTATGGGGGAGTCATGGGAGGGAAGGAATATGGGGATATGTGTATAAATACAGCTGATGGACTTTGGTGTACCTCAAAAACTGGTACAAGAGTGTAAAGCAATTATATTCCAATAAAGAGCTTAAAAAAAGATTATTAGTCTTTTATTAAATAATTCAGGATTTTCATGCAAACATGCAAATTGCATGAAAATCAGATGGGTGGAATTAAAGCTTGCTCTTGCATGATTTAGTTTTTAAAGGGGGGGATTGTGAAGCAAATTATTATGCCGTGTTTGGTAATTAAATTGATGTTCTAAACAAGACCTCTGGATTTTTTTTTTAATTTCCTAAGAGATCAAAAATTTTCATGTCTGTTTTTGCATTTACTTGCAAAAAATAGATGCTAACTATAATGTACTTATTTATTCATTAAAGCAATTAATTAAAAGATACTAGATAACAAATTGACCAGGTTAATTCTGATTAATATATAAAATTGAATTCATAGATGGAAATTTATTTTTAATTACGGTAAACTGGTATAAATTATAATATATAATTCAGATTACCATATATTTAGACAGACCATTTGCCAGTCTAGCCTATATTAACAAGGTGTACTGTTCAAAACTAAATTCACTGCCTTAACTTCAAAACTTACTACTCTTCCTACAATCTTTAATTCTGTTAAATGTATCTTTGTCATCAATTTTAGTAACAAGCTTACAATCCTTTCTTGAAACCCCCAGAGTCAAATGTGTTTCAGAATTTAGAGTTTTTAGGCATTAGAAAGTTAATATGGTTGACACACCACGCATTATCTGACACCATTAAAGAAGCCTGAGGCACCCTGTAATCAAACTATTAATTTCTGCTGTGAAACACATGCTGTTCATACTAAGAAGGATTATTGGTGACTAGAAATAGCCTCACATCTGTTCAAATATGTTTTTGCCAGCAAATGAGTTTGCTGCAAAGTTAGAAAAATCTTTAGTTAAACTTATGAAGAAATGCTTTGTTTTCAGGAACTTTGGATTTTGGAATTTCAAGGAAAGGATCATGGACTACATCTTGGTTTTTAAGCTGTTCTTCATAATTTGGCCAGGGTTGTCTTCCTCAAATGCACTTATGGCCTGGCACCTTCATTGCATAAACACCTTCATGGTTTCCCACCACTTCCCCCTTTAAAGACCTCCTGTATATACCCTATCAACTTTTCTAGGCTCTTTCCTAAAAACGCCTGTGTGCTTCACCCCAAGTAAACTCAACTTACCAGCAATTTCCAGGTATACCTTCCTCCTTTTTGCTCACTATACTTCAGACTGGAATACCTTCTTCCAGACGCCCCAAGTCCACACCCCACCTCAAATACCATCGTCCTTTTCATCCTTCTTCGTCCATCTCAAATCCCACCTTTATAGAAGCACTACTCCATTCCCCAGTCAGAATGTGCTTAAAAAGCATACTGTCTGCTCCTCTAATTAGCACTAATTTAGTATATCTTCTATGTGAATTGATAATCATGTGATAACCTCCCTTCCCCACTAGATTTAAACGCCTACAGCCTCTTTCACTATAGTTGGCATATTTGAGTCATTATTAGATGAAGGAATGGATGTTTTAGTTAATCTGTCCTGATCTCATCAATCTGAGCTCCTACAGGAACCCCACACCCATAGTCATTGCCATTGTTCTTATCCTAGGCTTCTCTAAGCGGAGAACAGGGTTTAGACCTCAAGGGCATACCTAGGACACGACCTAATCTTTGTATTCTAAGTGTAGATTCAGCATTTCTTTGGAAAAGAAAAATATACTTTCTCTTTGGTTCCAATATTCATCTTGATGATACTGTCAGGAAGGAAGGCAGCAGAGCCCTTGGAGAGTGGCCAGGCACTACAGGGTACTTCATTTGGTGGGTCTCAACTTAAAAACATCACTTCCCTAGGAAGTCCTCCCTGACCAGCTGACCTCAGCTAGGCCCCCTTTCTGTGCATTCTCATAGTGTTTGTTTTGCTAACAGTCATCATATTCACTCTGAGGGTATTATTCTCATCCAAAAACTCAGATGATTAAGAAATATTAGAAATATTAATTTCTTAATTATCTTAATGACAATTTTCTGTAACAATTTGATTTCTGAATCTAAGCCTCCTGCATTTGTTTACAAAACAACAAACTTCAGTCTTCTTGGGCTTTCCACACTTTCTTCCTCCTTTTGGACTGATTCACTTTTCTGGGGTTTATTGCATCAGACGATCTGGGGGTGATCATTGAGAGGCACCTTGTCTTCCAATGTCAGCCCTCACAGTTTGCTGCTGAGAAGGCCGCGTGGCCCAGCTAACCTGCGTGGCCCTTCAGAGACAGTGTGTCACTGCTGCATCGCTGGGGCCTGGGGGACTCTCTGCTGTTTCTGTGCCATGCTTCAAACAAGGAAATCTTTTGCAAGGCTGCCCCTGGTCCTGTGCATCTAGATAAGTCGCATAGCCATTTCTTCTTTGAGGTATTGCTGCCTTCCTGGAAGTGCTCCCGGGAAGCAGGGCTTAGGCCCCCTCTGCTCTTGACGACCACAGTTCTCTTTCCTCTCTTCCAGTTCGGGGGAGTGTCTTCCTAGATATTTTTGGTTTCTAGCAATGTTGCCAAACAGTTTTTGTTTTCTGCCCTGCCTCCTCGTACCTCTCCTGACACAATAGAAGATGGCCAACCGAGAGCTTGATTGAGGGACAGAGGAAATGGAGGAATATAAGAGAAAAAGAGCATAGATACATACATGAAAAGAGATCCCAGCCACATTTATAATTGCCTGTTTAATGTCTGCCTTTCTTTGTTACACTCTAAGCTCCATGAAGCCTGGGGTAAAGCTTTCTAATCGCAATGTCCAAATACTTCTTTTTTTTTATAGTAAGCATAAATTCTTATAGTACTATAAATTTTTCTTTTTTTTCATTAATGAATTTATTTATTGGCTGTGTTGGGTCTTTGTTGCTGAGTGTGGGCTTTCTCTAATTGCGGAGAGTGGGGGCTACTCTTCATTGTGGTGTGGGGGCTCTAGGCAAGCGGGCTTCAGTAGTTGTGGCACGTGGGCTCAATAGTTGTGGCTCACAGGCTCTAAGCACAGGCTCAGTAGTTGTTGACCACGGGCTCAGTTGCTCCGCGGCATGTGGGATCTTCCCGGCCCAGGGCTCGAACCCATGTTCCCTGCATTGGCAGGCGAATTCTTAACCACTGTGCCACCAGGGAAGTCCCAGTTCTTCCTGAATAAATGAATGAATAAGTGGAAATGAAATTCAGAGATTGTGAAGGATTTATGGCAAGTATAGTGGCTAAGAGGTAGCAGATGGCCAGGGTGTGAATCTTGGCTCTGCTACTTATAGATAGGTGGTCAAAACCCATAACCTCTTTGTGCCTCCAATTCCTCAATTCCGTCAAATGTTGTTGTGAGGGTTAAAAGAGCCAACATTGATAAAGCTCTTAGAACTAATACCTGGCTCACAGTAAGTATCATATGAGTGTCGACCACTATCATCACCGTCCTCATCATCATTTATTATCTCATTATTATTAAGAAACCCTAACACAGGACTGATCCAATGATAGCAAAGTTTATATGAATAAAATTGATATAATTTTACTTTTGCATTATTTCCCAGACTGTGAGGCTGTTTTGTTTTCTTCCCTGTACCCCACATCTACACTGCATACTCTGGTTCCCTCAGGCTGGGGCAGTGCTTCTTCAGGAATCCTACCTCTTTTCATGAGGTCTCATCTTTTGTTGGTGTTTCTTAGCTGTATGCCCTTAGGAAACACAACACCCCCTGGAATCCCTTCTTAGATCATACTGTCTCAGTATGTGCACCTCAGGTAGTTTTTCTTATTCTTTACATCTGCCAGTGTTGAAGTTTATCTGCCATCTTTCTGCTTGTTTTTAGATTCTTTGCAGTTTGTCTTTGCTTACTTAGCATTTCAGTAGCTATAGTATTTAATGACATGACTTTGTCAACGTAGAGATTGCATTGTTCTCTTTCTCTTCCAAGTAATTTGTAAACTCACATTATCATATACATATAAGAAGATAATTCCTAGAGTGACCAGGGTTAACATTTATGATAGAACACAGTAGCATGGAACTTTGAATATCTATAAAAAAAAGACAAATAACTTTTTGAGCCCAATATTTGATTTAACTACAGAAAGCTCGTTCTTTCCATAATTATTATGACAGTCTTTTTCAGTTAGCTATAAATTCTGATTTTCACAGGCTCCAATGCTCATATTATTTGGTTGTTCGAAGAATTCTTTTAGCTATTTAACTTCATGAAGTTGATTTTTCTATTCAGACAGATGATGCCATCTCCTGCAATATGGAATGATTTAGCAGCAAATTTCTTTCTCTTAAATTTTTTTCCTTATTTAGCCTTTTAAGAGTTCCTGCTGTTAAACTAAAAGTTATTCTTTTACCTAAATATTTTTGCAATCTATTATAATATTTCCCTATCTGGTCTCTCTTAGCTAGAAATCATTTTATCAGCTTCTAGGAATATTCATCTTTCTTTATGCTCCACACATACCCACTGTAATGGTTGTACTGCAGTGCATAATATGTTTTGAGTAAACAGAACTATGATACTGTTTACATTGTGAAGAAACTCAAGGATTCTCACTTCTCAGCATATCACATGTCTTTTCTTCTAATACGTTTTGCCATGGGGGCCCCTTGACCACCTTTATAATTAAAATAATTGTTTATTTTTTCCTCCAGGCCTCTGCAACCTCAGGGACACTCCCTTGTGCTTATTAGTGAGCGTCCATCATCAGTGATATTGGCCATTGTTAGCCGGTTCTTTCTGTGGGTCATTTATGTGCATTTATTCAGCACAGTTAATGATGCAGCAAACAGTGAAGTCAAGTCTATGACTCTGAGTCATTTGCCCATATAGGATTTTTGTTAGGAGAGTTCACATTCCTCCTGTTTCTACAACCACTTTTTATGAATCCTGTTTGTAGTTGCCTCTTCTTCTGCTCATCCCTGAAATCAAGTCCTTCTAAGGCTTCCTTCCTAGGCCTGTTCTCTCTACAGCCTCCCTAGGTGACTCCACGTAGCCCTGTGACCTTGGACTCCCACCTCTTTCCAGACTATTTTACATGCATACCCAACTGTTGGCCCTTGGCTAGCCATAGACACCTCAGATTCAGCAAGCTAACTGAATTCATTGTCCTGCCTGCCCCAGAAAACCCTCTCCCTTCTAGTGTTCCCTCTACCATCCTTCAGTTGCTCAAGCTAGAGACCCAGGACCATTCTCTGCTCCTCTTTCTCCCTTATGTTCTCAGCCAAGCTACAAGTCCTGTGAATCCTACCTCCTTAATATCACATGAAACGATCAACTTGTCCTCCTCCAGTTCTAGGACACAGTCCCTCAACTAGACTACTGTAACCTTTTCCTAAATGGTCGCTCTGTCTTTGATTTGGCTGTTGCTGTGCCTACTCCCATCTCCTCATTCACCTGGCTGGATGAATGGCTCCCTGAACCCTGCATTAGGTGCACATTTTATTTCTTTTGCAGCCCCTTCATTTCTCCATCGTAATGGTCCTCACTTCCTATCATTACTGCCTGCTTATTTTTTCCTATTTCCCCACCACATGTTAAACCCAGTGAACGTGGGGTCTTACCATTCAATCCCCAGAGTCTAGCACAGTGAAGAGTCTGCACAGAAGGCATTCAGTAAATACTTCTTAAATATTGTACGTTAGTCAATTTTTAAGCTTTCTAATACTTAAACTAAAAACAAGTAGAGAGAAATTATAAACACATAAATTTCATGATGACAAAGTCTGGAATCAGAATTCCTGGATTAAGTTTCTGGCTCTATCATTGCTTTATTGAATATTTTTTGACAAAACACAAAATTTTCTCACTATAATGTAATCATGTAACACTCATCATTACTGAGTACACAATAAAACTGACAATAGCATCTTGAATTTAGGGCTTCCACGTAGTTGGCAGAATTTCTTATGAATTGTTTATTTGCTCACCATCCCTTTGGGGTAAGCCAGCATCTTTCCTTCTAAAAGGTAATGGTGTCAGAACACTGGTCCTGGTTGGTTACCTATTTCACAGAATGTGAGGAAGATTCATGAAGTTGTCTGAGTCTTTATGCTCAGGAAAATGGGTGCTACAAAGTAGTTTTATACTCCTATACAGCCAATTTCTAAAGAACTCAAAATATTTGGGGGTGAAAATGTGTACAAATTATTTCAGTATTTCAGCTTATTCCTGGGCTTTCTCCATGTTTTTCTGGAGACAATATTTTTTTCCACACCCACTCAAACCATCTGTGTACCAGGCAAGTTTTCTGAGATGTAAAACCAAGTGAAATATGTCCATTCCATCTATTTAGAAAGGACTATGACTAATGATACTGTGGGAGAACGGCATGGGTGATGAAAAAGTACAGTCTCTGTGTGAACAGCTAGGGCAGCCTAACAGTTATAGCCACACAAAGCCCAGCCATAGAGGCAAGCACTCAGCACCAGTGCTTTTCAAGCTTACCCTCCAAAGACGTTCTGCAGGCAGCAAAGTCAGCTGAGTGTCTGTGTTGACCCGGAGATATCCCCTCTGAGATGAGGTTTTCTACCATCGTCAAATGGTAACATTTAAAAATATTTGTGCAAGTTTTGCATCCTACCCCAAATTCTGTCAATGTTTCTTTATATAAAAATGTTTCAAATTATTTACCATTGGGATTTCCCTGGTGGTGCAGTGGTTAAGACTCCATGCTTCCACCAAAGGGGGCACCAGTTCGATCTCTGATCAGAGAACTAAGATGCCACATGCCACGTGGCAAAAAAAAAAAAAAAATTATTTACCATTCATTAAAATGGACTCTTAAGGAAGGAGTACCATGTTTATTATTGCCTTTAAACTCTCCCCAGGACACTGGTATGTGCATTTCTTCAAGCATTACGCCAGTCTGAAAAGCACAGAGTCATAGGATATTGCAGACCAGGCCATGGATTTTTTGTCAGAATTTAAGAGAATTCGCCCACCTGTTCCTTTCCTACTTTGCTGCGTGTAAACTCCTGAAGTCCTTTCGCCTAGCTCGCTGTTGAAATCGTGTAAATGTTGCTCTAAGCAGTTAATTGGTAACGTGTCCACGGTTAAGATGATTGAGGAATATAAAATCAGCTTCCTCAAATAGAGATGTTCTGTTTGAGAAAAAGGATCTGAGGTGGGAGTTACCTATCCACTTCTCTCTTTAGATCTCATTACCACTGGAAACCAAACTAAGTTCTAAAACTTAATGCTTTTTTGGTAAACATTTAGAAAAATATGATCAAACAGCAAGCTGGTCATGCTCAGATATGAGTACAAGAAGTGACTTATTTATACATGCAAATTTCAAAACATTTGTAAGGTCTACCATGTGTGCTGTTAAAAGGTTTTTAATTTTAAATTATTTCTGTTAGATAATCCCGTTTAAAGTGACACTATGATTTATCGCCACTAATCAAGATTCTGAGCCCCCATAGCCTTCTTGTTTGTGTCTGTTTTTGTTCTTTGTTACATAAATATGAGGTTTATATATAAAATTCTGACTGTGTAATATAGGGCTAATGAGTCACAGATGGAAAGATGCTGGCACATCACCATCTAATAACATTTTAAACTCATATTCCATAGTAAAACAAAAGCAAATTGTACACATCTGTTTTCCAACTTGTAGCATTTCTGAATTTGTGGAGAGTCTCTGTTTAAAGGACTTTTACTTGAGGAGAAGAAAAAGGGGATACAGGTCACCTCAAAACTACCCAGCCACTTAATATCCTTATCAGAAAGGATTTGTCAAAAGGGATAAGATTTCCTCAGCTTTGCTTCCCGAGAAGTCCCAGCTCTGAAGAACGAGAATCAAAGGCGTTATGGCTGAAGAGATGTCTTAGACTACAAACGTAATTTTTTGGCTCTCTTAAGAAAAATATATCCCTCATAAGGGGGAAATAAGGGAGAAAATATACCAAAACTAATAAAATTTAAAAACTAGAAAATTTCTGGCCTTTTCTAAAAATATCCTCGAAACAAATTTGGGTGGAAAGAGGGGAAAGGCAGTGGGGAGGATAAAATATGGGAAGGAAGCCTGCAGACACTCGAGGCCATATATTACTGTGGTTGTTGTTTGATTTTTTGTATGGTAAATGTGTGCTGCGTGGCAAAATAATTGGAATAAAAGGCTCTGATATCACATGTTGTTGGAAAAGAAATAGGAACACAGGCAAAATTTCTCTCTCAGACCTACCCAACTGATAATGCCTGTGAGGACAAGTTAGTACAAGCTAGTGAAGTACAGGCCTTTAAAACATCCTTTCCCCATTCTCCTTGGTTAAGGAATTCAAAACCACTTTTCTGCCTCAAGGGGGTGTGTGAACCGTCAAGTTCTTTTGGAAAAGTTACGTGACAGAAGTGATTACTGCAGAGTGTGACTGTAAATCCCCCTGACATGAAATAACGCATGTTATAAGAGACAGATTTCCATCCACCACCTCTGCAGGAATTCCTGAAACAGGAAAGACCTGAGACTCATCATATGATTGGAGAGAGAAATTTTGATATGTGGGTGGTAAGACTGTATTTTATGAGGCATTTATTCTGAGGACTACATCTGATCTGACTGCAAAGTCCTGTTCACTGTTGTCCAAAAAAGATTTTGATACATGTATTGTATGTCCTGAGTTGTAAACAGAAAATCAGTAGAGGGAACTTACAGTGTTGTGTTCCTAACAGAGTCTGTAGTTAGCACCATTCTGTACTAACGTTTTGTATGTAAGGGTCCAGAAATCTTAAGAGCATACACACGGATCCCCATGTACCTGAGTTCTCAAGCTGCCCATTCCCTTTAAGGAATGGCTGGCTTGGGGGCCTCATGTGTCTGATTTTGTTTACGGTGTCAAACAAGACAAGACTTAGAGCCGGGACAGGGGAGCGTTAGGTACATGCTTGTTTTGTTTGTCCGCCGGTGGACTGTCTGTGTGACGTTTTGTGTCGTGTTGTTTTGGTGCTGTGCCCTGTCCTTAGGGTCTGCCAGGCTTCCCCACAGTTGCTGCCCTGCACAGTAATCAGATCCTCACCGTCAAGGTTTGTGGTTGGCACCCATGCCTGCTCAGTCAGAGCCCCCAATCAGCATAAGAGTGAGCAGGAACAGCCCAACTGGCTTTCCGAGTCCAGACGCCCCCTTTCATCACACACGGCAGCTTGTTGGGCGCACGGGACCTCGCCTCCATCCGTGGGGTCAAACGTATGTTAGGAAGGAGAGTCTTCAGCCCATAAGAGAGGGGGACATTGCTGTTGGAGAGGCAGGCAAGCTCTCCAGGGCTGTGCCACGCCTCGGTGGTTTGATTGGCATGCCTGGCAGTGCTTTGTGATAGTTTTCAGTGGATTAAATAATCCTAAATAGCCTGGACTTCGGACATCAACACAATGACGGGCGCGTTCGTGCCGCATTATGCTGGTTGAGGAATCTGACGGAAATTGAACTGGCGCTTTGTCTCTGGACTTTCTGCTCAGGGTGCAGGATGCAAGTGACTCCGGGTTACCTGCGTCTGTAGCATATGGCATTTAAAAAGGCCCAACACCCACAGCAAAAAAAAAAAAAAAAAGATTCGCTTCTCACTAAAAATCTGGTTTCACCATCCCGTTTCAGGGTTATGTTTCTTTCAAGAAGAGCCAGAGGGTCTGAGGTCAGACACAAGTGCCAGTTCCGTTTTGTGTGGCTGTTATGATAAATCTAATGTGTGTATCTTTATTTCTTTCTTGGGGCCTTCTGATGCCTATTCTTCAACTCTCTCATCTCTGAACTCCAACCTTTGACCTCACCTGACTGATCAGATGGTGTTTCCTAAAATCAATCATGGGTTTCTCTCTGCTGATCAGCAGCTCATTAAACGCCGCCTGATTAAGGTAGTGCTTATTCTTGCTCAAGTCTGATTTCTCCTTTGCATTCGATTTTTACTCTGTATGCTGTTGCTTTGCCATTTATCTCTCCTGGGGAGGGTGTGGGTGGTGGGTATTTATTTTAAAATATCCTAAAGCAAAATTATGTTTCGCGAGCTGCATTTGTTTGAAATGTATATGAAAATACCAAAACCAAAAGGTACAGAAAGCCTATCTAATTTCTTCTTAAATTTAAAAAAAAAAAGAAAAAAAAAAGAAAGCTTAAAAATTATATCCAGTGATAGATCCAGTTTCTAAGCTCTCTAGCTTTGGTAATTTATAAACTATTACACAGCATGACAAGAGCCTTGTATGTTTAATTTTATAGTTTATGACACAGTAAATATTTGTCCAACCATAAATGCAGCCATTTTATTAAGCAAGGTGAATATAACTGATGCAGCATTGTCATGGATAAAGTTATGCAAAAGTTTTTTTACCAGGTCTGAGTATAATGATAACATACACACTATTTCCAAGAGTTGAGAGTGCTGGTTTCTGAGCTGCTTTGATTTCAACAGCGTCTGCTCAGCTCACCCAGCATGAATATTTATTTGCTTCCTGCTGGCAGGCAAATTGCCTACAGGCTTTACTGTTTCTGGTTGTTCTGGGTCTTTTCATAGTATAAATGTGGATTAGATAATACAAAGTAAAGTGTTGAAAGAAGACCTAGGTCTTTATCTTTCATGATTATTGTTGGTCTGTCCCCTTCTCCATTTAGGGTGACCAAGGACAGGCTGGGCCTCCAGGCCCCCCAGGCCCTCCAGGCCCACGAGGGCCTCCTGGGGACACAGGGAAAGATGGCCCCCGCGGAATGCCAGGAGTGCCCGTGAGTTGCTTTTTGGATCAGTTGTTCTCACAGGTTTTGTTTCCCTTAAAGCCCTAAGAATTGGGATGGAGGTGGGGACAGGGGTGGCGGAGGCCAAGTGAGTAGAGTGGGTTGAGGGAAGTGGGATGATAGGAAAGTCCCCGAGCAGAGAGGGCACTGCCACCCAGATTCCGCTTAACCACTCAACCCACGGGGCACCCACGCAAACCACAAAGAGATGCCTGGAGACAGCAACTGACCTGGTCTTCAGGTAAGCCTCAAGAAGTCTGCTAGTGGAGATGCCTGGTCTCACGTGTGTCCTGACTGCCATAGAGCACCTCAATGCCTTTGTTTTAAATGGAAGACTAGCTTGAAAAAGTAGGTGGGAGATTGATAACATTTTCCAAAGGATCAAAATAGAGACAATATAGTCCTATGCAATTTATGGAACGTAAAAGAGGTAAATCTTCCTAATATATATCCCTTGCAAGTAACTTGACCCCCCAAATTGCTAATAAAACAGTAAATTTAATGGTTAAAACATCAGTGGTTATGGTTCAAATATCATTTGTTCTTTGTATGTGAAGCTTATTAATAGAAATGACTTAACAGCGATCTCAACACTTACATCTAAGCACTAGTTTACTTAGTACTTAGCTACTTAAGATTGGCCAAGTGTCAATAATAGAGTAGTAGCACAGGCCACTAGATAAAGGGTTTGGTTTGGTAGAGGCAACTCAGCAATTTAAAGAAATACATGGAAAAGGTCAAAAATTTGTACGCTTATGACTTTAGGACCTGAAATTCAGATTTGTAGCTGAATTAAATTATTTATGTAGTGTATTACTTTAACTTAAATTATTTTCATCAGTGTTTTCATAGTACAGAAGGAATAATGAAGTATTTATCCACAAAGTAGAAAAAATTGAAAATAAAGGCAACCTAAAAAGAAAAAACAAATCGGCCATAGTCATTAATGTTTTGGTAGATTTCATTTTTATATGCATATATTTATGTAATTTTTGAGTGACTTTTTTTAAGACTACAGGGAACTTTAAAACTTTTCCAGAGACAACCTTCTTATAAGCCTCATCCCCCTCTCCAAAAGCTGCTGTTAATTTGTCATGTGAAATAAAGAATTGACTTTCAGCATAAAATGCTGGTTGTTAGGACTGCTTTCTCTGGACCATCAGAGATAGGGGTCTCATCCTAAAACTGCCTTCTAATATCTCACCTTTTCTTGGGATGAAACCGCAAAAGATAGAGAAACTGTAGCTCTTTTACAATATAATCACTCCTACTTGTTTTATTTAGAATACCTTCTTGGCATAATTCTTAAATCTCTGCTATAATATAGATTTGTTGTCTTCAATCCTAAGATGTTTATAAAATGCGTTTGAAGAAAGATCAGCGCTCTTTAAATTTCATTGTGTTTGCATTCCTCTCTTTAGCCTGAAAAGTATATATTTGACATTCAAGATCCCTGGTGGATATTGTGAAAACAAAACAAAACAAAACAAAAAATAGATTGAAATTGGTTTTTACTGTTTGCAGCATTAATAAAATCATTATCATTAATAATCATTATCATTATTCTTTTTTAAGGGTGAACCAGGGAAACCAGGAGAACAAGGTTTGATGGCAAGTATCTGAATTTATCTTTTCTATACTGAAAAGAATGAAAAGACAAATTCTCAAAACTGTGGTCAAGACTATGTGTAACAAATGTGCCTGTTGTGTGATCTATAACAAAAAGTGAGAATTAGTAAAATTTAAGAAGTGATAGGGATAACTGAATCACTTTGCTGTATACCTGAAGCTAACGCAACGTTGTAAATGAACTATACTTCAATTTTTTTTTAACGGTAAAAAAAAATGTATTCCTTTAAAACAAACAGGCCAAAAAAAGTGATAGGGCCTGTGTACCACATGACAATACATCTGCGGAACTGATAAAGGAGGGAAAAAGAGGGAGATTCCAGGTGAAGCAAGTGACAGAGGCCACTGAGGAAGACTCTGCTATAGGAGATTAAGTTCAGGGATGTGCCTATTAGCTTAAACAGAAATGAGGTTTCAAAGGAACCAGGTGTGACTCCCCGTGATTTAGTAGAGCAAACCTTCCACAGATTCAAGAGGTTTTTCTTTTGCTGAAGGGAGAGAACAGTTGTGCCTTCTTGACCCCCAAAATTGACTTTTAAAAAATGGTAAGGTAATGGTTAAAATATCAGCAGTTATGGTCTGAATATCATTTGTCCTTCCACCCAGAGAGAAACAGTTGTGCCTTCCTGATATCTGTCATTAAAAAAGATCATGGAATGATTCCTCCTGGACTTGCCCGTAGACACGCAGGTCCTAGCTCCTCAAGTTTGTTTACCCTTTGCCAGTGAAAGAGAACTTGGGGCAGCTTGCTGAGCCCCAAAGGGTAGAATTCCTTCCACCTACCTCTCCCTGTCGCGTCCTCCCTGTCTCTGGAGCTGCCTTTCTGACCTGCTTTGTGACATGAACAGTATTGGGGAACACAGGGTGATGCTCTAATAACCCAAATTCCAGAGGACAGCTATGTCTCACACTTGCCCTGGATGCAGTGATGACAATCAGCTTGATCGTGTCCATTCCACACCATGTGTGGCATGCAGCCTGCAGGTGTCCAGGATATACAATGTATTTTTAAAAAATAGAAGCTAGGTCCTAGTGAAACAAATGCAGGGCAACACGCTAGTTGGTCAGGAATGAAAACAAATGTGCGCATGGACTAAAGGTCAAAGGCTTCTCCCTGCACAGGATGCCTTCAACAGCCCTCCTGGGGAGACACTCAGCAGGCTGCAGTCCTAGCTGTCGTATAGCTGCCCTCAAAACATCACTAGTGAAAGGAAAGCATCCTGACGCACTGCCTGGAAATTCTCTATTTATGACCTATAGCATCAAGATAGATATTTGATACAGATAATCAGGCCGGGGGTACTATGATGGATTCTTTTTAGAAAGAATGAAATGAAAGAAAAACAACAACAACAAGAGACTATACGTGAAAATTAAAACGTCTGTCATCCGTCGCAACTTTGCGTACAAGTGCAGCCTTAGCTCTCAGGGTTATTGGGTCAGAGGGGGTGAAGAATTTTTGGAAAACTACTAAATAAATGTTGAAACTGCTCTAAGCAACTGAATGCACCTGTAATTTCTATCATGGATGATGGCCAAAACACATTCCTCCCGTACACTCTTACATCGAAGGCTACTTGGGATTCTTAGGAGCCCTTATTTGTCCCCAGGTGTGCAGAGCCTATGATTTTTATCATTGCTATTGGCTTTCTACCCTGATGCCCAGTGCAGCACTGTAATATACAAAGTTCTAAAATAAAAATGGATATTTAAAAAATTATAATCTTATCTTCCTTAAATTCACACTCTGGAATACACTATGTGAATAACAACTTAGTCCCATTCCCTACCATTCCCAGCTTGATGTCATTAAATATAAATGTTCCACCTAATCCTAAATGAATTATGTCATTGTCTTAGTTTGCTCCAATTTCCCATTTCATATAGCAACTTTTCAGATAAAGATGATCCTGGATATTTTTTCTCTAAACCTCTCTTCTCTCTTTAAAGTCTTCAGATTTAGTTCATCTTCTCATTTCAAAAAATGCAGCTGAAATTCAGTTGAAATCACAAATGTTCAACGGGTTTGTCTAATGTAGTGATCTAAAGTGCACTGTATTGTTTTTAAAGATGTAAAATTCTTTTTTAAAAGAAAACTTGTATAATGTATATTTAAAAAGACAAATACGAATACATCTCAGTGAATTTTCACGGTGAACGTAACTGTGTAACCACAAACTAAATCAAGAAATAGAATATCATATCTTCGAAACCCGTCAACCATCCCCCTCTTCTGCCTTCTGCCAACATAGATTAATTTTGCCTGCGTTTGAATTTTATATTAATAGAATCACACAATATGTAACTTTTGTGTCTGGCTTCTTTCATC
This sequence comes from Hippopotamus amphibius kiboko, assembly GCF_030028045.1. Taxonomy (NCBI): domain Eukaryota; kingdom Metazoa; phylum Chordata; class Mammalia; order Artiodactyla; family Hippopotamidae; genus Hippopotamus; species Hippopotamus amphibius. The sequence continues at coordinate 85,557,256 of NC_080198.1, forward strand.
CAACATTATATTTGTGAGATCATCCACCTCTGTTTTAATAGCCTTCACAGCTGGTAAAAAAAAAAATTAAAAGGAAGAACCTTACTTCCTTGACTACCCTGTTAAAACTACATCACTCAACTAGCAGTAAGTGAATGAATAGTCTGTCTGACCTTGGGCAAGTCACTTAACCTCTCAATTTTTCATCTGTAAAGAAAGAATAATCATACCCTCTCTGCCTCCCTTATAAGGGTGCCAAAGACAAATGCAATAAATTAGGAGAAAGCACTTTAAAATATATAATGAAGAATTGTATGAGTATGCCATTATTATCATCACTCAATTGTTCCCTCTAGAGTAAATTACAGGTGAGCATGGATTTATATAACAGATGTATTTCTGTAAAGTCCTATATGAATCAGATTTTCATAAATCAACGTAGCTTAAATGTGCTGGGAAATTTTGCTATTTAAAGCAGTCCTATTCAGAATCTTTTTGTAAAGCAATATAATCCCCTAATTCCTCTTCCCAGCAAACTTAATTTTTAATATTATATTTGCTTGAAGTGAAATATTTCTATTATTTTTAAAAGTATCATTAAAAAAAACCCCAGTATGTTTATTAACTTAAATAGCACCTATTTTAACCTATCTCAAAAACAGAAGAAAATACTGGAAATATAATAGCAGCTTTCATGAGGAGAAAAATTTCCTTAGAAATTCTCTTTTTCCTTTCAGATATTATATGTATGTGTGTTTACGTAGGTGTGTGTGTTTTGACTCGAAATCTAGTGGAAAGAAAATTACACTGTACCAGTAATTCTGCCCTCAGAACAACTTAGAAGTGCATAACTATCATCTGTGATCCTTTCTACTCATCTATAAAATGTAGGCAATAATTCCTATTCTACCTATCTTATTGGAATGTGGTGAGAAGCAAGTGAAATAATGAAAATATGAAATGCTTTGTGGAACGAAGACTCCCTTAAATGAGAAGTATTGCTGTTAAAACAGAAATGTCAGGGAACGTAACTTGACATACAGAAAGACCTCTCTATGAGGTGTAAGGGCTAACGACAGTGTGATTATAGCTATCTGTTAAATTAGAGTGTGTCAAATGCTGCAGTTGACAATGCACCTTATTCCTTTTGTCCTATTTGTTGCCATCATTGTGTTTGGGCTTCTCCTATACATCACATCTTCTTACATCACCAACTTTTCATAACACACCCCTCCTCAGTTCAAACAAGGGCCGATAAAAAGTACCACTGCTCTTATCTTTTCCACAGTATGCAAAACCCACTACATACGTTGGTTTGCGTCGTGGGGGAGTGTTTGTGTATGTGAGGATCTTGAGAGGCACTAGAGAATGTTTTAAAATGTCTCTAATGTTGAAATAAAAAAAACTAGGAATGATCTAAAATTAGCTCTTACAAAACTGTTTATGAGTGTGTCAGGTGGGGGAATTAGTTTCAATAATCCAGGCTATATATTTTATATTGCAAAAATAATCATCTGAAGATTAACAGCATCTCTGATAGAATAAAAAAGAAGTCCTGCCTCTCAAACAGTTCCACATTTATTTAACCCTGCTGTTTATCTATTCCATAAACAAGACCTTTGGGTTTTCCGAGAAGTTCTGGAGGAGATTTTAAAAGGCAGAATCTGGAGCTAAAATAAACTGGACTCCATCTAAATAAGGAGAGAATCGCTCTGGCTTATAAAACTAGACTCAAGAATCAAACCAAGAACTGACCACAGCTGGAAATGCTAAAGTTCTGAACCCCAGCACAAATGGTCTTTATTTTTCAGTTCTTCAGAAGTTTAAATAGTTGTTAGAATAGTATTTTTGAAGGTATCTTTCCTTTTGATATTCTCACTGTTTCTTTCTTTGACAGATATAGTGGGTCTCAAAAACATAAAAGACAAATGATATATATTCAATATACCAATTAGTCCCAGTTTCCTGGAAATTATTTTTTTGTCCAAAGTGTCTATAACCAAGGTTTCGTAGACCATATCACTTTCCCTACACTGCAACTCTTCCTTCCTCTCCTTCCCCCCAAATGTACGCAAACTCTATAGCGTATCCATTCATCTCTTTCTGAATTATAGGAGTACTTAAAATGTCATTCATTGGGCCCTGGTGGTGTCTGAGAGTTCAAAACTCAGACAAGTTTTTCTGATATTGTTCCTTAAAGCGAAAGTTGAATTGTATCCAAAGAAGTTATAGATACTTTTTAGTTTATTTTGATTTTGCCTACAAACACATTTAATACATTTGGATCAAGTGAATATAATGTATTTTGTGGTAGCTAATAACATAAGCATCGGTAATTGCTTCAGCTTCATTTAAAATAAAATTGAATTAACCAGTATGTGAAGATTTACTTTAAACATGTTTAATTATAGTGCACTGCCATCCCAGAGATTTGAGAAAACTTATTTTACTTAATTGTACTTTGCTGTCTCAACTGTACTGACCAGCATGATGGCAGACACCAGACACAGCAGCAGGCTTCCCTTCACAATGTTAATCTGGTGTAACAAACAAACCTTCAAATCACAATACCCAAATGACCAAAATCACCTTAGGATATGTAGTCATTAGACTAGATGTTAACAATGAAACCTTTTTTGGTAAAACTGCATTACTTCAGCTGTGCACACTGCCTGCTGAGATGCCTTAGCAACCATCCAAATGCTTTATTATTCTCATTTCATCTGATTGTCCAGGAAGCACATGTAAATGCCACACTGACAGAGTCCTTGCAACCTGCTTGGTGCTTTTGTCCAGAGCCTGGAATACTTGGTTTTCCAAATGGGCCGAGGCCTGTTCCCTTGCTGTCGCACAGCTACCTAATATCCACATCTCTATGAGACTCGAGCTCTCATGTGTAGACATTTGGGATGCTCTCATGATCATCCTCCAGTGTATTGCAGTGCACACCAGTGGTGTGGTGCACCTGCAGAAGAAAGAGGCAACTCGCAGTCCTTGAAGGGAGAGCTCCAGTTACTGGGGTGGAGAATTCCTGGGTCCCAAGAACCCAAAGCACAGTCTAAGGTCAGGGGCTGGGCTCCCACAAGAGGAGGAGTGCAGCCAGGGAAGACATCTCTAAAGCGTGGACCCGAACGCAGGAGCCCTCGTACCCAGGGCTAAGGGCAGTACCAGGTGTCTAAATGGTCTCTTAAAAAAAATCGACTTTTGCTTTGGTGGCCTCTTTCGAGAAAACTTCATACACACTTACTCACAGATACGCACTCTCCCCCAAGCTAAGTTAGAAGCTGCCTTCTCCCCTCCTCCACAGCATTTATCACATCACATAATAACTGTGTTTGGTTCTTAGTGTATTCAGCAAATTGAATGACTGACTAATATGAATCAGTGGATCAATAAATCAGGTACTAATGCAAGGAAAGCCTGTTTATATTTTTCTCTCATCCAATATCATTGCATGCCGGGAGTAGGATTAGGCAGGATAAGTCCAACACAAAACTACTTTTTCTTTTGCATCTTCAGGTATTCATTCATTGTATTATAGATAATTTGAAGTGTATGTGTGTTCATGAATATGCATGGTGTAACGAAAGGACTGATTTTCATGAGGACAGTGGGAAAGTAACTAGCAATTTGTAGTCACACTCTGTGACTATTTTTTAAGTAGAGTGTAAATGATCTGGAAGAAATCCTAGGAATCATCTAATCACTTCACAGAGAAAGAACAAGCATCAGAGTGAACAAATAACTTGACCAAGCTCACAAAGTAGTCTGTGGCAGAACTAGGGTAGAATCCAGTTCACCTCATTGTGGTCTTACGCGTGCTGCAGTCCAGATCTGCTAGATCTACACTTTCCAGTATAGTCGCCACTGGCCATATGTGGCCATTTAAACTGAAATTAAATAAAATTTGAAATCTAGTTCCTAACAGTTGCACTAGCCACATTTCAAGTGGTCAATAGCCACACATGGTTACTGGCTACCACACTGGATTGAGCAATAGAGACTATTTACATTATTCCAGAAAGTTCTGTTGGATAGGGCTGGTCTAGATAGAAAACAGATCTGAACAGTAGATGAGTAAATACAGTATTAGAGTCCTAAATTTAAGTCTTCCTTCTGCTGGTTGTGGGATATTTAAATGTTAGCAGTTAGTGTTTCTTAGCATTGTTGATTTAAAATAGGAAAAGCATTTGCACTTTCCTCAATAGAAATATTTTTTACTGAGCATAATATAGGGTGATAGGCCTTCATAAACCATAAATTTGTTTCCTTTATGGTACGCTAGGGAAGTATACTTAATCACAGGGGGCAGAGGAAGCCTGCTAATTTTTCTTTCTTTCTGGGTCATTTCCATTTTGGTTGCAGCAATGAGAAACAATTTATTAAATGTTCAGAAGGGATGGAGTGAGCTAATTTCAGCCTTGGATATCTGGTGAGAGGTGACAGAGTCTCTGTTTGGGGACCTAATCAGAGCATAGATTCTCAAATACCTAGAACTGTCTTTAATCTGCAGGCGGTAATGTTCAATATTTAGGCTTGGGCCCTGGTTTCATCGAGTGGTGAGAAAAATGTAGGCCTTCTTTAATTTCCTGAGTGTTAAGAGACCTCCCTTGAAGAGGGCAAAGCTTCATGATTTTGAGAAACACCAACAAATGAATCATCCAGGTTTAATATTTTCCCCAAAAAGTCAGCACATGAGGTAGAGAAGTTAAAAAGAATGTGTTCTTTTAAAAAGTTAACTACTGCATTTAAAACTTTTTTCATCAAATATTCATGAATTAACATAATAAGATGTCATATTATTGATAGGCTCTAAAGGAGACCTGTTTTAGAGGAACTTCTTCAAGTAATAGAAATTATGGAGTGATATTATTGAAACAAAAGCATCACAGATACTTAAACAGAAACAACTGCCTCAAAACTGACAACTTTAAGGAGAAAACTAGAATGATGTCTAACTTCCCATAAGAAGAGCTTGTCCATGTATTTTCTAAATAGATGGTGATGGATGATTCACCCTAGTATTTTGAATTCCATTAGGTACTATGTAACCATTTTATTTCAGAATATCATTATTTATATATACTAGAAAATGTTTCCTTTATATCTTTTTCAATTTATAAGTTTTAGATGTCCATTTAAAAAAATAAAACAAACCGAGGACTCTTTCCAGTGATTAGCACTAAGATAGCTAGAGCTGTAAAACAATGGAAGAAATTCGGTAAATGGAATTTAATAATTTTTGTATTCATTAATTCATTGTTTCAATGTAGTCAATAATGATTTATTTGCTAGGCACTGCTGTAGGTGCTGAGGATGTAAAATATATGGCCTGAAGAATTTGCTGCCTCGTCAAGTACTCTTGATAAATATGTAAATATATTAAAATACAGCCAGTAATAATGTGCTAGAGAAACACAGAGGACAAAAACAAGCTCTGTCTGGGTGCATTGGAGAAGGTTCACAAAGGAAGTGAGTTATGGTCCCTGAGCCTTGAAGAATGATTAAGACTTTTACATGAAGGCTAATGGGAGAATGCTTGGGAAAATACAAATAATTCAGTGTGACTGAAGACAGAGTTCATGGAGGACTCGAAACAAGAGATGAGGCTCTCCCATCTCAGGTCTGTCCAGCTCTTTTCTTGTTTATGCTATGTTCCTTCCTTCATACCAAGTTCAACTAAATCATTGGCTTTTGCACTGAAAACATATCAGCACACTCTCATATTCTAAACATTTCCCAAAAGTTTCTAGTTTGGCATTTCCACACACTTAAGCTATGAAATCTGAATCTTGTAAAACATCACTTGAATTATACTCCAGACTCACATATAATAGTGGCTAGAGTTTATGTTTCTTGACCCTCCCTCATCAAACATCCAAGGAGAACATGGAATTTTATATAAGTACATCTTAAATGAATCCTTTTTAAGTAAGACAAATATCCATTATATTTCAAATTTCCTCTTACTCTTTATAAACCACGTTTATGTATTTTCTGATCTTGTGACCAGGTTAATAGCTTTCAAAAGTTATAATTAAAGTCTGTTGCACCAAACCCTTGAGAAAGCCCGATGCTAACATTTTATGACTCCAATAAGTTAGATTATATGTTATCATTTTTCCCCATAGAAACAGACATTAAGAAGCATTTTTTTCATTTCGCCTAACTTTTATTAAATCATGGAAAAATTCTTAACTCAAAAAGGAAATAATTTTAAATGGCTTAATAGGTTGGGGCTTTTATTCTCCCCTTCACAAATGGACCACCTCTTTTTTGTTCCCTATGTTTTTTATTACAGAAGCTGGCTGTATATTCTTGTATCCAGAAATGACCAGCAGCTTTCAGAGCTTCGAATTTTACTGTTAGTCATCAGGGACAGCACAGGAACTATGTCCGCCCCTGCTCACACAGAACATCATTTCCTAATAGCAGGCAACCAGAACTTGCCTTGAAACACCTCCCAAGAGGCATCCTAAAGCACATCATTTAGAAACTCTGCATCCTGTTTAAGTAATTAATACCTCAATCAAATTTGTGCTAACATCAGTAGTGTCAGAAAAATTCATTAATTTTTTTTCCATTCCATGATCTATCAAACAAAAGACTTTTTAATTAAAAAATGTGTTTTTTACCAGCTGGAAAGTGCAGCCAATGCATAATGGTTATAGAAACATCCATTTCTTAACTGCTTGCTTTGAAGATTAACATGGGTTGATAATTTTACCTACTGTTTGCATGATGGCTTTCTGAAGTGCATTAGAGACCTTCGATCTATAGCCACATCCATGACACTCTCTGTGTCAATGAGATCAGGTAACCAAGATGAGTTTTGCATTGCGGTTTTAATATAGGAGCCGTGAATTGAATTCCTCCACTCAGTCTTGCACTTAGAGGTAATCTGGAGGCTGTTAGAATAGGCCAGGGGCATTAGAATGACTTGGGTGAACACGAGTGAGAAACCTTGTCATTCTGACCTTGAGACACTGTTGTCTCAGGAATAAGGGAACACTTGGTTTACTCTGTGTGTTCATTATTCACTCCTGTAGTCTTTATCAACTCAAAGTAAACACCATTGTGCTCACAACCGCCCACGAGGCCATACACACGTGAGCTCCCTTCCATCTCCGTAGCCCCGTCTTCTACTACCTGCCTGTTGCCTCCTCAGTGTTCTTTGAACACACTGAGCGTGAGTCCACTTCTTGGCCTTTGTATTTGCTGTTCTCTTGCCTGGAACATTCTTCCCACGTCTACATGCATGACTGTCTTGCCTGACCTCTTTCAGAGCTCTATCTAAGAGTCACTTTATCCCTAGGCCCTCACTGATCCCCCCAAATTAAAATGCCACCACATCCACTTCTCCTAATCCCTTCCCGCTTGTTTGCTGTAACACTTACCACCTGACACAACTTTATATTTTATGTGGGTTTTTTTGTTCGTTTGTTTTGTTTGTTTGTTTTTTGCCATGCCATGCTACATGTGGGATCTTAGTTCCCCAACCAGGGATCAAACCCATGCCCCCTGCATTGGAAGCACTGGACCACCAGGGAAGTCCCCATTTGTTTATTTTTTTTACTATCTTTCTCCATTCAGTAGACTATGAGGTCCAGGAGGGCATGCCTTTTTTTTTTTTTTTATGGAAAATTTTTGTATTTATTTATTTTCTTTCCTTAAACACAAAATATGCTCAATAGTGCTATGAAGTTGTCCAAGGGCATGCATTTTTATTAATTTTGTTCACTACTGTGTCCCCAGTGCCTAGACCATTGCCTGATGCTCAGTGGGCATTCAAAAAACTGCTCAGTGGATGAGTTCATGAATGAACCCAAAAGGATTCACTGAGCAATTATCATGCCAGCTACTGAACGTGATAAAAACATTTAGAGTCAAGATCCAAATAACCTGACAGTCACAACACTGTTGGTAAATTGTGGGAAAGAAGTGCTATCAGAGGGGTGCTTTGGAAAACAAAAGGAGACCTAGCCCCAAAGTGGGGGCGGGGGAGGGGGGGGACTGAGCTCTGAATTACGGAATGGGTGGAGGAGACAGGACCAGAGAGAAAAGGCCCATTAAAAGAGACAGCCAGAGGTGCAGAGGTGTAGAGATGAGAAAGCATGTCATATGTGGCAAACTGCAATTGTTACAAAAGCTTGAACTTTTCTCTCAAAATCCATAGAAAGCCATGAAAGGATTTTTCAGCTAAGGAAAGGTAAGGAAGCTGTAAGCCTTTTAGAAAGCTCCTTTGGGCAGCACTGTGTAGAAAGGGTTGAAGAAGACTAAAAACACAGTGGCTTTTAGATGGGTGTCACAGTAGCTTAGGTGAGAGAGAAGAGGGTTGAACAAGAGCATGGCAATGGAGCTGAAGGAGAGAGCAAACTGGAGAATATCCTTGAGTAAATATAGCATCTGGTGGACCCGAAGCCAGAGGAGTAAAAGATCACTTTCAGGCTCGAGTAACACACCTTTGGTAAAGATAATCACCAAATGGGAACCACAGTATTTCTTTAACTTACTGGACTGCCACATTCTACATAACATTTTACATAATTTTTAAAAATGGAATCTAGCAGGGGTGAGGGGAAACAGGAAAGAAAATCAGTGCACTGTGTAATTTCTTACTTGTTTATAACTTTTAACTTTTCATAGCTCTCCATGGTCTTTTCTGAAAGACCATGAAAACTTAGGTGTAAGCATTTATCTGCAGATAAGTGATGTTGTTTCTCCACACTTATAATTTTTCAGTGGCTCATTTAGTTCTTATCTTTTGAATAGGTTATGTCCACCATGCCAAATCCTTTAATGAGAAAAGTTAATGCATTCTACCTCACCCAGAGTCTATATTGAAATGAGTACGTTTTAAGGTTTAAATTACAGTTTAACACTTCTGGAGTTAAAGAGATACAGTTTAACATGTTGAAACTCTGTATGTTACACAGTTTCCAATCTTGAGACACCTACAAAGAAATGATTACAGAAAGTAAAAGAGACCAGATTATTCTCATCTTAATTGGTTTTCTACAAAGTATATGCAAAAATAAAAGTGCCCGCCAAGAAAATACCTAAGAAAGGAACGATTCATTGATAGAAGTGGACTAAAAAAGATTGACTCTGGTTTGGAAGACTGATTCAAACTTTTTAAGACATGCGGATAACAATGATGGAATTATTTTAGAAATCTTAGAATACTGAAACAATTGTTTTAATTTTAGGAATAATAAGAAGCACTAGCTTGACTAGTGAATAATGAATATATGACATTCTTCATCCAAGTCATTATTCAGGCTGAGAATATAAGTAAGTTTAAGAAAGATTATATGTCAGTCAATGGTTCTATGGCATTTGCCCATCACTTTATAAATTTGTATTTGTACTAGAAACTATAGAACTACTCAAATGTAGACATCTTAACCAACTGGTAGCAGCATACCCTAACTTCAAAATCAATTTTTGATCAGTGAAGCTTTCATTTGTAAGTTTAAATTTATGATCACAATGTTACAGATATATAATAGGATTATTAATCAGAGGATACTCAAAAAATATATACATAAGCAAAATATTGATCAGAATAGCTATTTGTGTGTGTGTATATCTGTACTTACTGGAATGTATGTCTGTGCCTTATATTCAACACTGCTTTTTCGCAGTTCCTTTCTAATAACAAATGACACTATCTTTGGCTTGCTACCATTTTTCCTGCCAGCAAGATCAAAGGAGTATAAGCACATTTTTGATAGCTGAGGATATATCTTTGGCAACATAGTTATGAAAATCTACAAGCTATGTAGTCACAATTCAAAATTAACATTATGTCTTAAAAACTGCTTTTATTTTTGGAGTTTAGCAAAAATGGCAGTGATTTTCTAACAGTGAGAAAAATAATATATTTATTTTTTACAACCATCCTTTAATTTTTATTAAATATTGTGTAAAAGTATACAACTAATATAATTTCATAGATTTCAGAGTTGTGAGTAGTCTTTCTAAATCCCTGACTTACTGTGATCGTGTAACAAAGACCAGATTAGAAAATACCAGCTATGTTCATCTCTAGTTAAAACATTTGATTTAAAATTTTCATCTGAAATATTCCCTTCCAGAATTATATATCAATGTAACAAAATGCCCAGTTTTAGTGAACAATGTTTTTTCAAGTGGCATTTAGGTTTATAATGGGAAGCAAACCTCTTTGAATTGAACATATACATTCTCAGTCTAAACATTGAATTAATGTACTTTTTGTTATATGATTTCCTTTCTAACATCAGCATTTTAAAAAGTGAAATACTCTGAAATGCTTGGAAAAGTAGAATCATAAACAATGATAAAACCCAAGTCTTTTCTTCACTCTCAGATCTCCTATCACTACAACTTCCAAATTCTGCCTTTACTTAGCATTAAAATTCACTTCCCAAACAATTTACCCAAGTAAGGAAATGATTACACATGTTTATGTGCTAAGGGGAAGAAACCAGTGCAGAGCGGGTGGCTCTGATACAGATGCAGGGATAATTGATTGAGAAAGATCCCTGAGGACGGAGGCAAGGATGGATTCCAGAGTCTACTAGATGCACTTGCCCTGTGGGAGGAGAGCATCTTCCTCCTCTGATACAGTAAGGAGGGCCACATGGGTTTGAATTGATGAGAGACATGATGTTGGGGGAATTTATGCCTGAGAGCCTCTGTTTTCTCTGCAAAATCTAAAACAGGAGTATTTTTTTATTGATATATAGTTGATGTCCAATATTATATAAGTTACAGGTGTACAATATAGTAATATACAATTATTTTTTCCATCCCAGCTTAAAACGGGAAGAATTTTAAGTTGAAGGAGTGAGATAAGTGGAGAGAAATCAGACCACACAGATATATGAGATAAAAAGCTCATTAAGAAAGTAGAGTAAATTGAAAAGAAATATACATGGCAAAATATTAACAATTGTTACAGATAAGTGATGGATACATGGGTGTACATTATATTACTCTCCCTACCCTTTATCGTGTTTTAAATTTTTTGTAATAAAAAGGAAAAAAGAAAAAAGTTTACTTTCTTTCAGTTCCTAGGCTTGTAGGCCAGTATTAATTTTTTCATATGTGTAACACTCATATGTCCTTGCCTTTAGTGTCACCAGGTCAATAAAACTACATCCTACATTTAAAAAAAGGAATATATAAAGGTGATATTGTACAGTGCACTTTCAATAACCTAAAGCTGATTATATGAGGAAATTGGTAGGCTTCCTGTGAGGACTGCAAAATAATTCACGAGGAACAGATTCTCTAAATATTCTTAAACATTGTGTATTTTTAATTAAAAAAATTATGCATAGCCAGTTCTTCCTCTAATTGCCGCTCTAGTGCTTTATTTTATGTTAGAGTCTACATGTAAGTTGTTGATTAACTGAAGTGTCACATGCTGAAAACAAGCTAACCATTAGTTAAGTGTAATGGAATGAAGAGCTTTTTATATGGAATGATAGAGTACCTATAACTTTGTTAAAATATACTGAAATTAAAAGTATTTTTGAAAGAAATGGAAAAAAAAGTGCTTAATATTTTTATTTAAAAATAGGTGTCAGTAGTCAAAATTATAGCTCTCTTTGTGCTCTTTTCTGACTTGCTCTAAATAAAGCCAACAGAATCCCACCACTGACTTTGGGGTCAAAAAATTGCCAAATCTCAGAATTGCCACATTTCCATTTTAAATGTAAATATTCCCATTCATCTTCCTAAATATTATATTTCTTCTCTCCCCTTCCCCCCGACCCAGTGTCATAGTTTATGCAACAGCTGACAGCATCTTTTGTTCCCTTTCCTGGTGCACACTAGGTGCCGCAATTGACTTTGGCATCCCCTAGTTTGTAAACAAGTTTTTATGCAGGTCAATTGGCCACATTTCATAAAAGGAAGAATAGAACAAAACATGTTTCTTTGTCATGCCATTCAGTGATTTCCTTTGCAAATCTGCATCCTGAAGTTCTGCAGACACAAAAAGTCATAGAATGCATCCATGTGCTGGGAACTGCGTTGCATTTTAACTGCTTCTAGTAGCAACATCTCCAGCCTTCTAAATGAGACTGACGTGATAGAGTTGCAGGTATTTGAAGAAACAGAGGCAATGATGGAATGGTAAAGATTCTTTTTTTTTAAAGTGAACCATAGTAGATTTACAATGTTGTGATTCTTTTTTTAAAGGAAAAGTCAGAATCCTACTGCATATGCGTAACGTTCTTCAAAAGAGAGCAAGAGAGAAGAAAAGACCCATTGTGTACTTCCAACCGAAAATTTTCATTTTCCTTGATGTACAAAACATCAGCATATTTCAATGTGACAAAGAGAACCTTACAGAATAGGAAAATTTTAATCAGTCATTTAAGTTCAAATGGTTACAATATTATGTTAATTGAATTGTTTTTCTTTTTTTAGGGTCCTCTGGGGCCTCCAGGACAGAAGGTAGAGTATAAACAATGCTGTGAAAGTAATTATACTCCCATTGCCTAATGGCTAGCCTGAGAAGTGACTGGAATTAGCTACTGTAAGCTATGCCAAAGCAGTCTGGTTTGTGCATTCTGCTTTCTAAAAATACAATCATGTAATGAGAGTCATTAGATTTCTAATTGACTCCGTTATAGAAAATCCAATAAATCCAGAGCAGACTTTTTAAGCTGTCTGCCAAAACTTGCAGGTTATTGAGTTTTTAATTCATATACTGGTAAAACATCATGACAAAACTTAGAATGTGAAGGGTCATACAACATTGCAAATTAACTGCATGGTCTTGCACAAATATATAATTATCAAGTGACCGTTAAACAGACCAGAACAGAGGATATACTTGTTGCTTGGTGGCTGTATTCAAGGGGTCCACTAGTGTCTTTCTTTGCTGAAGTAATCTGAAAAAGTGGCTTCCTGATTGTCATTTCAACATTATCCAGAGTTATCAGAATGACCTTTACTGATGGAGAGAGTCTAGCACTTCTAAAATTACATCAGTTCTATAGTAATGAATACATCAATAGCAGGTAGATGGCCCTTTGCAGACAAAATATCACTAACTCCTTGTTCCTCATCATACCTCCCACCCCACAAGGAGGGCCAAAAAGAATATTTAACCTGCAGAAAACTGAAGAAAACAATTGTATTACAACAGATGGAAAAGTGATTATTCTTTATCTTTGGAATCCATCAAAGATAGAGATGTTTTATCCCCCAAGCTTGGGCATGTGGCATCTGTTGAAACATAATCCCACAAACCAAGTAAAAGCCAATGCGTTGTGAGACAACTTGTGTATAGGAACACTTTGTCCTTTGCAATAATGTCTCTATTAAGCATGGTGTGAAATTGTAAAGCTACCCTAATCCACATGCGACCAGGATAAAATTACTGCCTCAGACTTTGGGAAGCCCTTTAATGACCCACTCAGTATAATCACCAAGAAAGCACTAAGGAACTTGCCGTTTCAGTTTGTTTTGCATGTAATGACTATATTTTTAATAGACTTTATTTTTTTAGAGAAGTTTTAGATTTATACTTACTATTTTAATTTTTTTTATTACTCTTAAAGAAATTTAATATCATACATCAACTAAGAAAAATCTGTTTTCTGGTACTAAACAAAAAATAAGCGCATTCTACCTAAAAATGGTTTCTCCAGAGCCTGAAAGGAAGGTGTGTGGAGAGACATGACATCACTGTTTGAAAACGTTTGTTAATGTTTCTGTATGCGGTGAAATGTCAGATTTTCTCATACAGTAATTAGCTTTCTTATTCTCAGTTTACCCACCTATCTGCAATCATTCTAATTACCCCAGTGCACGTGTGCACACATCCAAGTGCGTGTGCACACACGCATACACACTTAACATAATATTCCACGTATAGAAGCTGTGTTGTTTCTAGTTGATGTTTACCATTTGCAACATCCTTTGTAGTGTACTTTGGAAGATGTATTCACACTCACTTGGTTTAAACGTACTCCCTGAAAGTCTGGGGGAAATGCTTTAAATACAACACAACACGGGTCCTTTATTTGACTAACTGCGGAACAAGTGGTTGTTATGTTAATTACCTATCATGTTATGGTATTTAATTTCATGAAATTCAAGAGTTACTGCTACTGCTAGGCTGTTTTCCAGATGAAGCTAAGCCTATTTAATTCTGAAAAGCACCCAAATTTAGAGCCATGTGGCCTTCTGATAGCTCTGGATCTCAGTTTATGATGTGAATTTCTTTAAAATCATATTAGGGTTAAGTAGATGTTTGCAAACATGGTTAAATTTAACTTCATTGTTTCTGGGAAAGCTTGATGAATCTGTTTACATTATTGTATGTTTGAACACCGTGGATAATATCTGAAAAACATAGCCTCCCAGATTTGTTTTAGCAAGGTGACGTTATGGCTCACATAACTAATACAATGTAAATTTAGAACTGAGATGTTTTGTGATTATGATATCAATTTATTTTAATTGTGTCTCCTTAGGGTTTCGTTGGAGTACCTGGAATTCCAGGGTTGAATGGGCAAAAGGTGAGTTCTATAGAATATACTACTTTTGATCATTTGGAGAGGATTAAAATCACAAAGTTATTCTAGTCACTAATGTTGGTAATAAGTTTATGTGCTTATAAAAGTATGACATATACTTTTGAAATATAGGAAAATTATGGTGCAAATGATCAAATTAATTTTTAAACTAATGCCTTAAATAGCCAAAAACCCTTGGAAATTTTTCCATTTTATTTTGATATGTATGAGATACAACTATATCTTTCTTACGAATATATGTGAAGTAGGAAAAATGCTGTGTTTAACATTAATTGTGATAAACAAAATGCACTCTGGTTTATTCTTGTTATGGCAGACTAATAGGTATTATTTCTTTCATTAACAAAAATTATTCCTGCAGAGGGACTCTTGGAATCTTGTGAATTCAGAAGCAAGCTTTTTTTACTTTAAGCAAAATTAGGATTAAACTTGCTAAGCTCTGGTAGTACACTTTTATTCTACTGTTAATAATGAAGGGAAAAAACTGAGTTTTAAAAAAAAAAACACCCACAGCTCTATGTAGACATATCTATGTGCCTGTGTACATTTATTATTGCAACATACTTGCCAGTTGGACAGAGCATCCAGCTGTATCCCACAGGTGGGTCTGGTATTCTGTGCTAATTGGCTCTTCAATCTGGAACCTCTACAGAGATCAGGAAAGCCATTGCGGTGACTACCAAAACCGCTGTCTGGGCCAGTCTACCAGGAGCCAGAAAGCTGAGCTAGGGACTTTCCTGTCTCCCTCAGAGCTTTTGGACTGGCACTTTGAAATCCTGTGACTCATCAGCTTGTCTTCCCAGAGGACTTTAAATCCGGGCACTCTGCACTGAATTCGAAAATCATGAGGAGCCGAACTCTTACAGCCCAACCTTCCTTGTGACCTCTTCCATTTCATCCATCTTTTCTTCTCCAGTGAGACACAAACAATAACCATTTAAAACCTACCGAGTGGCTAAGAACATGGGCCTGCCGCTTGGAGACTGTGCACTTTGGCAAAGTCCTTGAATTCCCTGGCCTCAGTTTCCTCACCTATAAAAGGAAGACAGTAGAAATTCCTACCTAATAAGGTTAATGTGAGGATTAAACAAGGAGATATGCGTAAAGCCCTTATGAGCATGTTTGATATTACTATTAAACTTTTCCTTCATCTCATTTCAGTGAAAGTCTGGAAATTTGATTGACCTATGTTTAAGAGACTCCCTATTTCCAGAATTCCTCAATTCCCAAGTGAAAGTAGTGTTGTCAACCAAATCCTATAGTAGCCTGTGGTCCACAAATCAAACACTGGGCACTCATCAGTAGTTAAATGCCTATGTCACAGCCCTATTTTCCACTTAATAAAATGCATATCCATTTGTTTCACAAAAACTGGTAAAGACAGAAGATTAACTTTCTGTTTAGAATATTGCACATCATAGAGAGGAACATAAGCAAAAATCTGAAAATGTATTCATTCTACAATGAATTTGAAAATTATATAACTCAAGATAATATTTAGAAAGGACAAAATATGAATATAACATAAATGTTTTTGACATTTGGTGAAAAACAAAAATTGTACATGTAAGGTTAATGTTTTGTTTTTTCTTCTTTCTTTTTTCAACTTTCAGACAATTGTGAAAATTTATAGAAACCTTTACCCTGAAAGAAAACAAATTTAAAACTGTCACATACATGCTTATGAAGACTGCATATTCTTTATTTTTGCAAAGGAAATATGCAATTTCCTTAGCAAGAGAAAGGAAGGTGACATTTTCTTGTCCTAGTCACCAAGTTTAAATTATACTTCAAGGATATGGACAGTTAATGTTTGCAACTTTATGTCTTGTTATACATCTTTGTGACATTTTAAAGTGTTTTCTGTAAAACCTAGGGAAGCTAAATGATTTCACACTTTTATGAAGTTATCAGCAAAATGTAGTTCAAGATTTTTTTTCCTACTCCGTAGAACTTAACAAAAACTTTGTGTATGGAATTTCTGCTAATCCTAGCCATTATCTAACATTTGTAATATTAGTTATATCATCTTTAGGACAATAAGGTGCAAAAAACATGAGTCATTGAAACAGCAGACCATTTAGACAGTAAAAACAAAGTTGAAAATGGAGTAATAATTCTATACTTAGAGCTATGAACTGTGTCTTGGCTCTCTAGAATTTATTTCTCTAGAAAGAGAGCTTACAAGCACATTAATAATTTTTTAAGCACTTGATGTTCTTAAACTGTCTAGAGAAAATGTTTTCTTTGCACATTACAATTTCATTTTTTCTGAAGAAGTATTTTTGATGCTTAGAAGATAATTTTCAAGTAATGGTTAATGAAAGATATGATTTCTAAGCTATCAGAAACACGGCAAATAACAATTAGAAAATAAAAAGACTTTATTATAAAAAAGAAAGAAAACTGTTTTAAGCAAGTATTTTGTTTGTCATCAACCAAAATATTTTCCATCCATGCAGATTGACAAAATTGGTGATTGGCTTTGGCCAGTAACTTGGCGGTGACTTTTTTTTTTACATTATTTTTCTTTAAATTTTGGTCGACTTGAATAGTAATCTGAACATTTCTTATTTTTGTAATGATCCTCCAATTCTTCAGATCATATTAGGAAGAAAGACTTACATAAACAGTAACATGGCATTAAACTCCAATCTAGCCCCTTCTAGCATTACAATCTATCAAGGACTACGAAGGACCCTTCTGTGAAAAGTGGGAAGCAGTGTGATACGCGGCCCCTGCAATCCAAGAGAGAAGGCTTCAAGTCTTTGTCCTCTTTGGGCAAGTTACTTCATGTTTCTAAGGCTCCAGTGTAAAATATCAATATAGACTTCGCAGTATTAACTAATAATATATCTAAAGTGAACATAATATAGTAGATGCTCAATAAATATTATTATGCAGTAATATCACAGTTTAAGAATTTCAACAAATGAGCCGTAGGCTTACCCTCAGGCAGGAAAAGAAGCCTGGAAGAAAATGAAGGTGCAAAGTCACACAAGAAGGTAAAATATTTGTCTGTCTCCTGGCACTCTCTCCACTCATGCAACCCATTCCCAGTAGTTGGAATACAAGTACTATAAAAAAGAGAAAGAGAAAGACACATCTCACATTATTTCAAAAACTCAGTCACCAGTGTGGGGTCCTGTAGAAGCTCTGTCCCAGAGTCTGATACTCTGAGCTCTTCTACCTCATGTGCAGCCTTTGAAAACTCCTCTTCCTCTCTGGGCTCAAGGTGGCTTCATTTGTAGAATGAGCAAAGGGGCTGTCCAAATTTATTTCTCAAGGTGGCTTCATTTGTAGAATGAGCAAAAGGGCTGTCCTAATTTATTTCTAAGTTTCTAAGAAATACTGTGTGTCCACAAAAAGTCACACATATCTCTTTTCCAATTCAACCAGCTTCTGGCATCCTCTCTTCCTGATTCTGAAAGTGGTTGTTTCCTAACTTGAGCTCGTTTCCAATAGCCAAAGCAGTTAGGGCAAATTTAATGCTAGGTCTTACCTGAAAAAAAAAACAAAAACAAAAAAACAAACTGTTGCCTTCTTTGCCTCTGGCTAATTTATTGGGCAGAAAAATTTTTATAATTCTCACGAATAGATCTTGTTGGTTCAAAGTTATAATAAACATTTTATTTGTGCTCCTTGATTCATTTTCTCTCCCTCTCCCTCTCTCTCCTCCTCTCTCTCCTCCTCTCTCTCACACATGCACGCATGTGTGCGTGCACACACATGTAATACATGAAGAGATGTATATCTGAGTATTTGTCAGTTAAACCCTACTTCTCAGGTATACTGGAGAAGTGGGCTTCAAAATAACTTTGTGATAAAAGCATTTTTATACTAAATAATCATTTGGCAAGATATATTGCTCTCTGTTATATGTATATATACACACACACACATCTCAGAACTTTAAAAAATCTCAACTCAATAGGTGTTATTAGAACACCCTGCATTTTTCTACTCTTTCCACATTTTCACATTAAGAATAAATCATCATAATGGCAATGTATTTGAATAGCAAGCAGTGCCCAGCAGTGTGCAAATGCCATGGGAGAAGAGATCTGGGGACAGCAATAGGGGACATTACAGGCCTACTTTGTGCAACTCTTAGTTCACATCCTTGTCTCTGTTACCATAAAATGAATGTTAAAGAGTTCCAGGATTAAAAACAAGTTATTTTGTCTAAGTGAACTAGAATTTTTCGGAGGACCCAGAGTCATAGGGATTGTTTCTAAAGCAAAAGATAAGCATCAGATGATCCTGTTTTATGTATTTTTCAAATACTTTCTAGGGTTTATTATATTTAAAGGCTCAAACCACAATATAAATAAAATATTGATGTTAGTGTATCATCTATGAATCTACCCCAGATAGCTATGTGATTTTTAAGTAACATTAAAATTTAATTAGTTCATAGCTATGATATTTAGAGTTCCTTTTCATCTCTTTTCCATGAGTCTCACAGTTCTCCACTGACATTAATCCTCACAGCATACTTCTAATGGCATTTTTATTATAAGTACATTTAGAGAGCAGATAAATGGAAGCACTTAGACTTTCAAAGGTCAAGCTGTTTATTCAAGTCTATGCAGTGGGCTATATACAACAAACAATATTTTTTATTCCTGATTCACTTTCTGCAGCCACTAAATAAACTCTTTTCTTTTGCTACCTTGACTTTATCATTAAAATGTCTGGATTAAATTCCTGAAGGGTTTGAATATGTTGTAGTTCTGCTTGTTTCCTGGCTGGTTAGCTTAAATTTACCCAGTGATCTATTACCCAATATATTTATAACTTTCCAGTTTTAGACTTTAAGAAGAGATATTTAGAGTAAATGAAGTAATTGATTTTTTTATTCCAAATTAATTAATAATTTAGGGAAATTGTCTTACAGCAATTTACTACTTTGCAGGTTAAAGTTGAGATTTAAATTATTTTTATTAATTTTTCTATCTTTTAAAGAGAGTGACTGTGTACATTATAATTCTAAGAATACGTGACTGTGTTTTCTCTGGTAACTATGATAATAGGATGCTTTCTAACTTCTTGAAGAAACATCATCACTTTCCTATTAAAGGATATTTCTCTTTTTTTCCAGTTTTATTGAAATATAATTGGCATACATCACTATGATTTTTAGGCGTACGGCGTAAAGGTTTGACTTACATATATAGTAAAGTGATTACCACAATAAGTTCAGTTAACATCCACCATCTAATATAGATAACAATGAAAAGAAATGGAAAACAATATCTCCTTGTAATGAGAACTCTTAGGATTATTCTCTTAATGACGTTCGTATATTTCATACAACAATGGTAACTGTAGGCATCATGTTGTACATCTCTAGCATTTTATAATCAGAAGTTTGCATCTTTGGGGAAGGTCACCTTCCTGATGTGGTCACCCTCCTTCAATTCCTCCTCCCCCGAAAACCTCTGACACTCCACCTGTGAGAACTACAAATCTGATCTCTTTTTCTATGAGTTGGGTTTTTTGTTGTTTTTGTTTGTTTGTTTTTGTTTTTTTAGATTCCACATAAAGGTGAGATCATAAAGTATTTTTGTCTTTCTCTCTCTGACTTATTTCACTTCGCATAATGCCCTCAAGGTCCATCGATGTTGTCACATACAGCAGGATCTTCTTGTTTATTATGGCTGAATAATATTCCATTGTATATGTATATACACCATGACTTCTTTATCCATTCATCTGTGGATGGACACTAGGGTTGCTTCCATGTTTCTGCTATTGTAAATAATATTGCTGTGAACATCGATGCAGATATCTTTTTAAGTTAGTGTTTTCATTTCCTTTGAATATATTCCCTGAAGTGGAATTGCTGGATCATGTGGTAGTTCTATTTTTAATTTTTTGAGGATCCTCCATACTGTCTTCCATAGTGGCTTCACCAGTCTACAGTCCCACCAACAGTGTACAGTGTTCCCTTTCCTCCACATCCTCACTAGCATTTGTTATCTCGTCTTTTTGACAATAGCCATTCTGACAGGTGTGATGTGATATCTCATTGTGGTTTTGATTTGTATTTCCCTGATGATTAGTGATGTTGAGCATCTTTTCATGTGCCTGTTGGCCATTCATATACAGAATATTTCATATAGTAAAATCACATCATCCCTGAGTTCTGTGTGTATATTCTCAGGCATATACTAGCTTACTCTTAAAGGGACTTTTCACTCAATTTTACCTGTTAAGTGAAACAAAAGATATTTCTATTCTTTATATAATTAATTTTAAGTTCCTTTAGAAGGAAATAAAGAGTTGGTTGAAAAAAGTAATGCTGGCTTGAAATAAAACAATTACAGAAAATTAAAAAAAAAAACAAAACCACTTTCCCCTGACTTCATTTAGGCATGTTACTATAAAATGTAATACTAGTTATGGTTCTACTAAATGAAAATATTGGGACAGGGAAGAGTAAATATTTGAGGAGATGGGATTGGTGTGCGAGGGGGTGTGAGAGGAAAGAAAGTTGATCACAGGCTGTTGCAAAACAAAGCAACAACAAAGCTAATATGTTTGAATGAATTATGACATCATCGTCTACTTATTTTCCATTTTAATTGAAAAGACACTATATTTTATAGATGGGATCACCAAAATATTATTTCCTAGGTTAAACTGCACATATAACCAGGTGATTTTTTTACAAGCTTACTTTAACTGTATTCATTGATTTGCCTATTTCTTCAATCTTCCATTGGACAAATCTTTCTTCAGCCCTTATTACTAAGTGCAGATACCATCTGAGCACTGACATTGAAGCTGTCTCTGCTCTCATGGAATTTCAGCCTCTGGTGGATAGGGACATTGTATGAACAGTTATACTAAAAGACTCTTAAATGACAACGCTGTTAAGTACTACAGTAGAGAAGCACAGGGCAGCCTGGTCTGGTGCCAGAGGATCAAGGAATACTTCCCTGAATAGGCGACTTTAGGTGCAACTTAACCAGTGAACAGCAGTCTGCAAAGGGAAGAGAAAATATCACTACGTGGCAGTGCTGGCAGATCAAGTTAGACAACCTTGGTCTTAGAATTTTGTTTCTAAAACACGTTATTAACCACTATAGGGTTTTTGTATTCATCCTGGAGTACTTTTTCTCCAAGTTTCTTACCTACCACTAAAATAGTAAGTCAATATAAATCACAAAGCCAGTTCTTGTATCATTAGATCTGATCTCTGAATGACACTCTTGATTTTGAAATTTGCATTAAAAATATGGCTGCAATGAAATAACTTATTGTGGCAATCATAACAGCTTAACATTTACCCAGTTCCATCTGTTTGATCCTAGGCCACATTGCCAAGGGGATAGAAACCATTACCCAACTGTGAAGCTGCATCAGTGGGATTAATTTAGGAGAAATTGAATTCCTTTCAGGATCTTCTTCTGTGTCTTCTCTGCCCAATGCAGAGAACAGAAGAGTGCAGTATGTAATACTAACATGTATTTAGCACTTACTGTCAGACACTGTCCTAAGTTACCTCACTTATTCCTCCCAGCAATCCTATGAAGTGGATACTATTATTATCTCTGTTTTATCCATGAGGAAACCAAGGCACAAAAAGGTTATTTTGCCCCCGGTCACCAAGGTGTGCGTGGTAGAGTTCAACTTCAGAGCCAGGCAGTTGGCTCCAACTGTTGAGGGTGGATTTTAAAGTCAGAAAAATTCCAGCTTTGCTCTTCAGTATGTGTATGACCTTGGACAAGTTACTTTCCTTCTCTGAGCCTTAGTTTCTTCATTTGTCCAATGAGGACTGTCACGTTTACCTCAGCATTTAATCGGACAAAATAAAGGCAGTAATGAGTGTAACTGTTTATTTTAAAACACGGTTAAGTAAGAACAGACTATTTTCCACTTTGCATTGGGGGCATTCAGAACTCTATGACTCAGGAACCTCCTGGGTGTGTAAGTGAACATTAGTAAGAACTATTATCTCTTTCTACCGCTCTTCACTGATCTTTAGAATTTTTCCCGTTAGACATCACCATTTCCCATTTCTGTGAATAATTAGGCACAATCTCTTCCCAAGCGAAAAGAATAATTTGTCATTCAAACTATGCAGAGAATTATTATTAGGATCTATACTTCAGGAAAGAAGAAATTAGCTGGGTTTTTAAACCTTAAAAAAGGGTATGTGATCAAGGGCACATCATGTTGCAAGTCATAGAATACTTAACACAACCAATTTTTAAACGAAAGGTATTTATTGATCATGTAACTTGAATGTCCAAAACTAACGCAGGCTTCAGCTTTGCTTTGTCCTGGCACCTAAACCTTGTCACTAAGAACCCAGTGATTCCATCTCGTCACTCTGTGTTTCACGTTGCTGCTTTCGCTCCAATTCCTACTCTCCTCTTGGTTGGAAGGTGGCTGCCAATCGCTCCTGGGGCTTCATTCTTTCCTATCTACGTCCAGAGAGTGAATGAGTGTTTTTCCCCACACATCCAGTACTACTTTTAGTTTCCTTGTCACTGGATACACACAGGTGGCCGCCCGCTCCCTCATTCCCGTGCTAGGGGAATACCAGATGCTGATTAGCCATTGCCACTGCAGTTCTTTCTCTAGACGCCTCAGTGATGCAGAAAGTTGCAATAAACACTAGTTATCTAATTTAGGAGAGATTCGTGTAAGACACAGGAGCTGAACAAGTGTGCTGTATCTGACTCATCCCAGTCTTAACAAACTCTTCTACGTTACATACCCCCTTCATCCATTTTGATATTTTGTCTTCCTAAAACATAAGTCTTTGTTCCTAATCTTTTTTTTTTCTATAACAGTACACACAAAGAAGAATTTCTCTGATACACAGAAAAGAGGACCCTCACCCCACACTGTGACATCATGCTCCCGGGCTGGTTTTTGGTGACTTTTGCACCTTTTATAAGTTACTTAAGAGGGAATACTAGGCAGTGTTTCCTTTAGACCCAAGCCGTGTCTCTCTTCATCCTCCTTTGGCCCTCTTATGATGTATCCCCCCCCCACAGGGTGAGGAGTCCACAGGGCCAAGGAGACGTGCCCACTCAAAGCCCAGCTCCCCACTCCTAGGTCATGGCCCAGGTACCCAGGACCCAAGAATTCCTGCCTCCACTGTGCTGAGTCTGCTTCCGTTGCCCCAGGTCCATTTTCCCAGCTGGCGTGTGCGCCCGTACACCTGTGAGCGGCCTGGAGCATCCATCGGTGGGGAGCTGTGGGCAGAGCTTGTAGGCGGTGGTGTCCACATGCACCCCCAAGGCCCTTCCTGATGAGGAAGAGAACTGGGGTTGGGAAGAGAGGGGAGGAAGGGTTAGCAAGGAGGGTTGGCCTTGGGGTCATCCGCGTGTGCTTCTCCCTAGACCTTCACATTTTAGGGGTATGCTCAAGGCAGATATTCTTCCCATTTGTGTAAATGTCACACAAGTAAAATCAGCTTGGCTATTTCCTGTGACCCCTAAATCCTTAGCTATCTCCTTGCATTTGAATTTCCTTGCTCAAATTTTGTACATTTCTGTCTATAGTAGCAGGACAGAAAACTCGAATAAAAATGTTAACCACAAACTTATTTCTGAAATAGTCCATACTTTAGCATTATTGGTACAACTATCATGTTTTCTTATTTTACATTTTTAGACATTTGTACTTTTTTGGAAAGCATGATGAAGGTTTGGCTATTAGGTTTAGTTTATGCATTACTTTAATCAGTTTAAGACCCATTTCAGTAAGTTATCTGAAATAGAATATGTTCATTAAGTTATCTGAAATAGAATATGTTCATTAAGTTTCTAGCTGACAGAACTCTCTACTTTCCTACTATTATTCATTGTTCCAAGGTGGACAAAGAGATTTTAATTTTAGGGAGGGAGTTTGCTGATTGGATAAATGAGACAGAACTCCGCTACAGGGATGCCAATTCTCTGAGGCATAACCAACCTAGCAGAAAGCTCAAAGAATTTTCTGTTTCTCTTTCACCAAGTAACAAAGCTTCTGCCTGCAGGAAAGAAACAGAAGAAGCATTAAGCATTGAATCGCAAGTAGGAGCTAAAAACTAGTGAATTGCTCCACATAAGACAGAGTGAAGCTGAATTCCCAGGATGGTTGAGGAAGGAGGGAAGGAAGGAGGAAGGTGAGGTGGAAGTGGGAGAGACGGGAGGGCAGCGAGGTGAGGAAAGTCTGCGTGCTCTGCAATGGGACACCTTTCAGGAGCACCAGGTGTTCAATCCTGAGCTCACAAAAGGACTGAGGAGAGTGAATTTCTTGAGGCAGCTGGTGAAGAACTGACTGACCCATCGGACTTGGTCTGGGGCAAAACAGAGATGACACATACAGATGTAAGAACTCGAGGAGAGGGGCGGGAGAGCAGGTCCTAGACTTCCATACCCAGTGAAATTGGGACTCGAGGCAAGTTTGACCAGATGTCTGAGGAAACTTCCTTTATGCCACCACTGACATCTTTAGTCCAACAACAACAACTAATAATAATAATAACTAAATTTTAATTCTTTACATCTGGGAGAGGGTAAGCATTTAATCTACCCCCACAAACTGCACAGAATAAAAGCTGAGCCCCACAGAAGCTCAAGCAATTTGCTGTGTCCCAGGACCAGAAGTAGAGAACCTGGGATTAGGCTGGAGGCTTCCTGAAGCCACGTTCTTCTTTCATGTGAAAATTAAAGACAGAAGAAACATGATAAATATGAATGAGTTCTTTAGACACAAGTTACTCAGATAGAGGGAGCACAAGATGGGGAGTCATAAGACCTGGGTTCTAATCTCACATCTGCCTCTTTGCAGCTCTTTGCTTTTGGAAAATGTACTTCCCCTCTCTGAATGTGCTTCTTCATCTGTTAAGAACGGCTGGCTTGGTTCCTTGCAACTAAAATACTGTCTTTGGGACTTCCCTGGCGGTCCAGTGATTAAGACTCTGCGCTTCCACGGCAGGGGGCACGGGTTCTATCCCTGATCGGGGAACTAAGATCTCGCATACCACGTGGTGCGGCCCCAAAAGAAAAACGTATCTATTGCCCTGTTTTGTGAGTGCCTCTGCTTAGGGAAAAGCAGATGTTAGAATGAGTTCTTGAGGTAAAAATGATGACACACATAAGCTCTGAAAGGGTCTTTGGAGACGTTGAGATGAGGTGATAATTTATACAACCGGCATTGCCCCAGTTACTACTCACCCTTCACTGAGGCACACGGGGTGAGGGACAGAGCCGATGGAAGAGGGGACATAACCAAATAGAGGGAAATATTTCCAATGGCCTGGGCTTGGTACCCACAGGCACAGCTGTTGGAGCTTTAGTCCCCTAGGCAACCACTCTTCCCCTGAGAGTCCTGGAGGGGCTCAGGGCTTTTCCTTGCCAGCAAGGAAAGTGCTGCTCATTCCCGGCATCCTGCCCTTCATGGGACTCCTCCCCCCACAACTCCCGCTCTTCGCTGACCCCAGGCTACTTCTCTGTTTTTCAGTTCTGTTTCAGACTGCCCTGTGGGACATGGATATGTCACTGCTGGGTTAACTTCTCTCCCATCTTCTTCCTGGGTCCCTGTCTTTTGCCGTAGTCCAGACAAAGAGCCATCTCTTGCCACCAGAGTTATAGGTCTTTTCCGGTTTCCCATCAGAAAAATCTTGCTGTTTTCACCTCCTACCAGGCGTGTAAGGGCTTCACATTTCCATATAGGCTTAACGTATTTGCGTCTCCTGTATTCATTCATTCCGCCAACGTAGATGTACTGAACAATTATTAGGTGTAAGGTACAGTTTCTAGGCAACGTGGAAAGAGGAATGAACAAAGAAACAAAGTTCATATTCTGGCGGTGGAGATGGGGTGGGAAATCTGGTCACCAAATAAAATGCAGAATGCTCAATCAAATTTGAATTTCAGATAAACAACCCACCATTTTTCATGTGTTATGGCCATGCAATATTTGGGATATACTTAAAAATTATTTGTTGTTTATCTGAAATTAAATTTTAGCTGGGGTGTCTTGTATTTTTATCTGTCAAATCTGGCAATCCTAGCAGGCATGACAGAAAAGGAAAAAAAATTCTGCCTTAGGTGGTAATTAGTGCAGTAGAGAAAGCAAAGTAAGATAATGGGTGGGCATAGGGCGTGCTGGTGTGTGGTGGTGGTGGGTATTCCAGGCAACCCCTGTAACAAGGGGACAGTTGTGCCAAGGCTGAGAGGATGAGAGAGTAAATCCCTGGTGGTCCATGGGAGAGAAGCCCACATGCAAAGACTGTGGGCTGACTCCTGCTTAGCATCTTAAAACAGAGTTCAATGTGGCTGAAGAGGCAGAAGATGAGGTCAGAGAAGCAGCAGGGCCAGACCTTGCAGGGCCCTTATTCTGAGTGTGATGGGACAGCCTTGGATAGAACTGAGTGAAGGAATTGCAAGTTGACTTGTTTTGGGGAGAATGTTGGAGGCGGGTGGGTGGCAAGGAGATGGGTTAAGAGGTCCCTAGAGTCAGCCTCTAACCCCGCACTGACTGTGGCTCCCCCGGCCCCTCACTAGCCTCTACGCCAGAGCAGCGCTTCCCTCTCAACCCCACATACACTGCCTACCGTGGCAGAGTCCGGTGTTGGATTTTAACTCCACAGTGGCGTCTCCGTTCTGAAGTCTCGCTGTACGTTGATTTGCTTGAATACTGATGTACTCCTCTGTTTTTAAAGGCTTCTGGTTCATCGTGTCTTCTAATAGCTATAGAATTTTATGGTTTAAACCAATGCTGTTTGGTAGAAACATAAAGCAAGCTCCAAATACAAGCCACATATGTAAATGTGAATTTTCTAGTAGCCACATTTGTTAAGTGTTTATAAAGCAGGTAATATTAATTTTAATAATATATTTTATTTAACTCAATATGTCTAAAACTATCATTTCAACATCATATAAGTTAATATTTCAAGATTCACATTAATGAGATATTTTACATATTTTTTTAAAATTTTCAAAATCGTATCTTATGCTTACATCACATCTCAAAAACTAGCTTCATTTCCAGTGCTCAAGAGCCACATGTGGCTAGTGGTACCATGTTGGACAACACGGGTTTAAACTCTGCTCATTTTGAAGGTTTAGCCCATACCACAGTCTTTATGGCATGGAAACGGTGGAGCGGGGGAGGTCAAAGAGAAGTGGGACAATTGGCTAGGGAATAAATGGGATCAAATCATGTGGAGTTGAGAACATTTTTCCACTGAAATTCTAAATATTGGATTGGCCAAAAAGTTCATTTGGGATTTTCCATACGATCTTACGGAAAAACTCGAACAAACATTTTGGCCAACCCAATACATTGGTGCTAGAGATCTGTAAAATGGTATATATCCCAACAACAAATAAACTACCAATATATGGTTATTCAGTTTATTTACTCAGTATAAAAATCGAATACATACTACTCTGATTTCATTATGGCTATATGGCTTGATTTTTGGTTTTTTGATTCCAACTTGTCCTTCTACTTAGTGCTGTTTAATGCCAAATTGTACATTTCTAAATGTGTTAAACTATAACATTATCAAAGATTTGCTTCTCATTGAGTGCAATGATTGACAATCTCCAATATACAAGTGGGTTGTGTTTTAGATTTTACATATATATAGACAACATATATAGAAAAAAACTGATACATTAGTTCAGTGGGTCATCCCACACGAACTTATTTTAAAAGATGGAGCTAAACTGTAATATTATTAGTGTAAACTGGATCTCCCTTAAGTCAAATTTCTTAAATTAGGGGTGTGTACCCCCAGCGGTTCATGGAAGTGGGCAGGAATACAAAAAGACAAAGGATTTATCTAGAGCATTAATAACACTTGAGGTTTAGGGCAAGGATTCTTATTTGATTTGATTTGATTTATTTTGTAATTGATTGATTGATTGATTGATTGATTGGCTGAGTTGGGTCTTCGTAGCTGAATGCGGGCATTCCCTAGCTGCGGTGAGCGGGGGCTACACTTCCTGGCAGTGCACGGGCTTCTCATTGTGGTGGCTTCTCTTGTTGTGGAGCACGGGTTCTAGGTGCGTGGGCTTCAGTAGCTGTGGCACATGAGCTCAGTAGTTGTGGCTCATGGGCTCTAGAGCGCAGGCTCAGTAGTTGTGAACCGGGCTTAGTTGCTCTGCAGCATGTGGGACCTTCCCGGGCAAGGGCTCAAACCCTTGTCCCCTGCATTAGCAGGTGGATTCTTAACCACTGTGCCACCAGGGAAGTCCTGAGGATTCTCATTTTATATTTTTGTGTGGTGAAAATGCTACATTTCTAGAAATTTCAAGGTAAACTATGTTGGTCATTTTCTCCCTCCTACCTTCACCCAAATTTATGTTCACCCTCACCTGCATGAGGGGACAGAGTGGACGACTAAACTAAACTGAACTAGAGAGAATAAATATGAATGGAGAGTAGCAATCCCATCTTCTGACTCTTCCCCAAATAGTTCTGTCTGGAAGTCCCTGTCGGTACCTCACTGCCTTCAGAGAATCTTCCTCTACCAAGGGTTGTTTACGCAATAGCTGCCAAAGCCTCTGAGGCCCTGAAGCCTCCTAAAGGGTCACCCCACCGCCCACTATGACTGCCTGCAGGAGAGGAATGACTAGCAGCTGGTCTTGCTCACAACTCAGGCCACTGAGACCCTCCTGTGCGCTGTCACTGTCAGGAAGAAAGGCCCAGTCCACCCAATGTTTTAAAGAGGTATCAGTGACCAGTGCTGCCCATTTTTAGTCTTTATTTTGTTACACCCATGCGCCAACTCCACCAACTCCAGAGGTAGGAAAGCAACCGTAAGAATGATACCACGTTATGTTCGGCATCACTCATTTCATCTGCTGCTGGTTCACGTTCCCCGTACAGCAGCCCCCACTCCCACCCCCATCCACAGGGAATACGTTCCAAGACCCCAGTGGATGCCTGAAACCAAGGAGGGTACTAAGCCCTATATGTACTATGGTTTTTCCTATATGTGCATACTTATGATGAAGTTTTATTTAGAAATTAGATACAGTAAGTGAAAATCTGAATTGCCCATATTTGGGGCCATTATTAAGTAAAATAGGAATTACATGACCACCCGCACTGCGATACCACAACAGTCGATCTGATAGCCTAGCCGTGGCTACTGAATGACGAACGGGCAGGACACGCTGGACAAAGGGACGATTCACGTCCTGGGTGGGATGAAGCAGGATGGCACCAGATTTCATCATGCTACTCAGAACAGCGCACAGCTTAGAACTTATGAATTGTTTGTTTCTGAAATTTTTCACATGGTATTTTCCGACCTTGGATAACCATGGGTAACTGAAACCAAGGAAGGTGAAACCGAAGATAAGGGTGGACAATTGTAGTTATTTTTGTCTTCTGTTTAGATGAGTTCTTTCTGAAAATGCGGTACTTAAAGGAAACAAATCTATATTGACAAGATGAATGTGCAATTATACTATGATAAAAATTTAAAGCTGTAACCCATTTTAAATTCCCATTGTGATGAAGTGACAGGGGGCAATATTACTACTAACTAACCTATTTCTCTTTAGCTCTCAATTCTGTAAGAAAATGACATTCCTTTCTATCTTTAAGTACTCTTTCAAGTTGCCCCTGAATAGCAGTACCTGAAATAATTGTAAAAGCCTTGAGTGATGTTTTACATTAGAGTTCTAAAGAGTGTTTGGTTTAAAGAAAGAAAAAGAAAGAAAGCAGCGTTATTCTTCTTAATAGTCAGTTCAACTTATTTTTAGCTTAAATGCTCAAATTGTCATTTGGGAGTAACACATTGGGAATAGCCTTAGAATTTAAAGTATAATAGAGAAAACTCCATCAATCTACCTGTAGTTAAGATGTTAGCTGCTATTTTTCTTTGTTACTATCTTTGGAATGTCCTTAGCACTCGTGAATGTGAGATGCATTCAGAAATAGATGAATAGATTATGCATTAAACATGAGACTAATTCTACACACACACACACACACACACACACACAACCTAATTCCCATTTTTTTGGTCTATACTTTTCTGATATATTTCTCTGTATATATACTTTTTTACTATATTATGTAGTAAAGTAATATCATTATCATGAGTCCTCTTCACTTTACTTAAAGAGGCCTTATGATGATAT
Organism: Hippopotamus amphibius kiboko; assembly: GCF_030028045.1. Classification (NCBI taxonomy): domain Eukaryota; kingdom Metazoa; phylum Chordata; class Mammalia; order Artiodactyla; family Hippopotamidae; genus Hippopotamus; species Hippopotamus amphibius. The sequence continues at coordinate 85,587,902 of NC_080198.1, forward strand.
TTTGTCCTCATATCCAGAAAATATTAATATACTATATGACATATGCTTCATTCCTCATTAAGACTTCCCTTTGATTTCTATTTATTATGCCTCTTTATGAAGTGCAAGAAAACTTTGCTCAAAGAAAAAAGTTCCATCTCAATTAGATGTCCTCAAGTTATTATGTAGATATCTCTTTTCTCACTCAAAACTAAGCTTTCTGGGCCCAGGCACCTGTCGTGTCTATTTCTTCTTTATATCTCATGAAACGCTCTGCTCAGAGTAAAACATGTAGTAAATTTTCACTAACAGTTAGTTGAATGAATTAATGCCTTCCAGAATCCCACTGCTTGGCCTTGGTACTCAAAGTTGTACAGCATTTCATCTGTAACATTTCTTTAACACAACCTGGGAAACTAAATTTGAACAATAACAGAATGTTCCATAACCTCCTATTCTGAATTTGAATGTATTTTTCTTGCTATGACTTTTTAGAAAGGTAAAATGCTGTGAGTCATTTTTCCTTCTTTTTAATCTTCCCTTGATTCATTCAGGAAGTAGCCTTATTCACTTTCTAGCTTTAAAATCTTGCTAGATACCTATTTAACCTTACAAGTGATAAATGTAAAACTGGGCCCCAGTAAATTCTCATTTGTACTTATTAAAATAGCCACAAAAGTAATTAAAATTGTGATATCCAACACTGATGAAGTTGTGAAAAAGTAACAGAGTGGGTGCCTAGAAAAGCAAATAAAACTCAGATCTCTTTTGGAAAGCAAATTAGAAATATTTACATAGATGTTTATTTTAATTTATCTTTAATAGCAAAAATTGGAAACAACCTAACTATTCAACAATTTGGGACAGATTAAACAAATGATCACACCTGACTTTAATAGGTGATAAACTATACACAAGACAAATACTGTGTAAAAACAATCGCATCACAAATACTGTGTAAAAACAAATGTGTGGTATAAAATTATAAAAAATCAGAATATCAAACTATGTAATAAGCTTACAATTGCTTGCAATATGTAAGCATAAATTTAAAAGACTAGGAGGAAACAGGACAAAATGAAAACAGTTATTATAGAGTGATGGGATTATGGATGCAATTTTTTGTTTCCTTTTACATTAAAGGATTATTTTAACAAAATATAAAATCAAAGGAAAAAAGGATCAAGTTTTAGTCCCTCGATATTCATATTTTAAGAAGGATGTTGTGCAGATACCTAAGCAACATTTGTCTTCCTTGCTTCGAAGTCTCAGCATGTATTTTGTCTGGTTCCAGGGGCTTAACCATTTTTTTAAAATAATTCTGGCTACCATAATTATTCTTTGAAAGTCTAAACAAAGTTTGTATTGTTCCCTTGCAGCGTCTCTTGCTTGCATTAAACCATGAGTTATGGTATTAGTGCATCCTGTTCTTTGAAGAAAGCAGACTTGATGGCTCTTTTTCTGGTTGCATAGTAAATGACAGTCCTCTTTCAGGGTGTATTCAGTTTCCAATGGAGTTCTTACCCTTGGTTATGTACAAATGGCATATCAGAATTTTCTTATAATAGCCATCATTATTGTAAGTTAACATTTTTGCCATTTTATGGAGGAAAGTGCAAGTGACTATAGCGTAACTTTATATAGGAAGCAGAATTTCTTCCATGAGTTAAGACTTTAGCAATACAATAAGCCAGTATAATAGTAAAACATTTTTTGCCCTTCTAGAAAGTCACTATAAGCATCACATAGCTGAGTTTATCTGGTAGATGAACAGAAATCGCTTTTATATGTGACATTTAATTCAGGTTTGTATACATTCTGGAAGGTCATTTATAAATAGGGAGAATAAACCAAATGACAGTGAGGATAGAAATATTCATCATGGACTCTCCCAGTTTCTAGATGCATTCATTCATTCAGCAATGCATCATTGTATTAGAAGCAAAACCTCTTTAGTGGGAAGCTTTTGCATAACATAGGGAGATCAACTGACACTTGGTGATGACCTAGAGAGATGAGATAAGGAGGAGGGGAGGGAGGCTCCAGAGGGAGGGGATATATGTGTAAATACAGTCGATTCTCTTTGCTGTACTGTGGAAACAGCACAACAAGGTAAGGCAATTACATTCCAATAAAGATCTGAGGAAGAAATTAAAAAATAAAAGCACAACCTCTTAAGGCAAAATTACTCTACCTCTCTGTGCCTTAGTTTCTTCATCTATTAAATAGAGATAAAGATAGTACTTACCTCATAGAAATTTGTGAGAATTAAGTGAGTTAATGAATGTAAAGTTCCTGGCACTTAAGAAATGTTACTGTTTTACTAATGTACGTGTTTTCAAAGGTGAGAACACAGATATTAAAATGGCACAATTTCTGCCCTCCCGGCAACTTAGAAAACATTCTTCAAAATTCAACTAAGTTTGCTGTGAACCTAAAACTGCTCTTAAAAATAAAGTCAGTTTTTTTAATCAACTAAAGGGCAATTTTTAACCTTCAGTGGAAAGAAACTTGCCCAGTAGTTGAAGCACATAATAAATGGCTTTGGGAATGTTTTTATTTTTTGTTTTTATTTTATTTATTTATTTATTTATTTATTTTATTGACTGTGTTGGGTCTTCGTTGCTGCACACGGGCTTTTTCTAGTTGCAGCGAGTGGGGCTACTCTTCCTTGTGGTCCGCAGGCTTCTCATTGCGGTGGCCTCTCTTGTTGCAGAGCACGGGCTCTAGGTGCGTGGGCTTCAGTAGTTGCGGCACATGGGCTCAATAGTTGTGGCTCAGGGGCTCTAGAGCACAGGCTCAATAGTTGTGGCGCATGGGCTTAGTTGCCCCGCAGCATGTGGTATCTGCCTGGGGCAGAAATCGAACCCGTGTCCCCTGCATTGGCAGGAGGATTCTTATGCACTGCGCCACCTAGGAGGTCCCCTGGGAATGTTTTTAAATGAAAATGAAATTCTAGTTGCTATAAGTTTGAGCTACTTGGAAGTATTAAAAACCACACATTCCACGTATATACAATAGAATATTACTCATCCATAAAAAAGGAATGAAATTGAGTTATTTGTAGTGCAGTGGATGGACCTAGAGTCTGTCATATAAAGGGAAGTAAGCCAGAAAGAGTAAAACAAATACCATAAGCTAATGCATATATATGGAATCTAGAAAAATGTTACGGATGAACCTAATAGCAGGACAGGAATAGAGACGCAGATGTAGAGAATGGACTTGAGGACACAGAGGGGGAAGGGGAGACTGGGATGAAATGGAGAGTTCCATTGACATATATACACTACTAAATGTAAAATAGCTAGTGAGAAGCTGCTGCATAGCACAGAGAGATCAGCTGGGTGCTTTGTGAGGACCTAGAGGGGTGGGATGGAGAAGGTAGGAGGGAGGCTCAAGAGGGAGGGGATATAGACATATATGTATACATATAGCTGATTCACTTTCTTGTACAACACAAACTAACAACATTATAAAGCAATTATACTCTAATAAAGATGTAATAAATAAATAAAGCCACACTTTCTTCTCCCAATTTTATTGAGATACAAGTGACATATGACATTGGATTAGTTTTAGGTGTACAACATAATGGTTTGATATATGTATATATTGTGAAATGATTACCACAAAAAGTTTGGCTAACATCCATCATCTCACATAGTTATAATTTTTTTCCTTGTGATAAGAACTTTTAAGATCTACTCTCTTAACAACTTTCAAATATACCCTAGAGTATTGTTAACTACAGTCATTGTGAAGAATGCCTTTCCTTTGTTTCTGAACACTTCAAGAGACTTTTCCTCTTTGGAAAACAATTGCTGGTTCAGAATCTAGAAAGACTGATATACATAATCATCTTTCCAAAATGGAAAATCTTTCTAGCTAATAGCCATCGTCTTTTTCTCGAATGCCTGTCACTCAATATGACAATGAAAACCACAACTCTGAATGTTTATTTTAATTATCTTTACACTGAAACTGGAAAGAGGAATCAAAGCCATTTTTACTTCTGTGTCAAATGGGTCTAAATGAATTAAGTAGATGTTCCTAGATGTGTATATTCTTCAAGATTTAGATTTGGAGATGCTTAAATCTAATAAATATAATGATTTAGTCTCTATTTTTCTTAGCTGACCAATCACTTGAAAGCTCTCCATCAATAAAGATGCAGATGTAGAGAACAGACTTGAGAACACGGGGTGGGGGGTGAAGGGGAAGCTGGGACAAAGTGAGAGAGTAGTATTGACATGTATACACTACCAAATGTAAAATAGATAGCTAGTGGGAAGCTGCTGCATAACACAGGGAGATCAACTCCGCGATTGGTGATGACTTAGAGGGGTGGGATAGGGAGGGTGGGAAGGAGTTGCAGGAGGGAGGGGATATGGGGATATATGTATAAATACAGCTGATTCCCTTTGTTGTACAGCAGAAACTGGCACAACAGTGTAAAGCAATTATACTCCAATAAAGAGCTAAAAAAAAATCTTAAATTTTCAGATGTCTTTTACTCATGCAACAAATGTTTGTTTGATGCACCTAGCACCATGCTAGATATTCATTTCCACTGGTAATTTGCTTTTGCTCTCTTAGTGGAGAAAAGACTAAAATACAAGGAAATTAGCTCTCTTGTATCCTTGGTCCCTTGCACATAGAATTTTGGACTAAACAAGCTAACTTGTGTAACTAGTCTAAAATACTATGTACTTCTTGAGCATTATTGGATGGTTATACCCTCTAATGATCTATATAATGTATTGATTTTGTCTATTTTATTTAGTTATATCTGTTTTTTATTTTGAGGGTGAACCCGGGTTGCCTGGAGCAGTAGGACAGAATGGCATACCAGGGCCAAAGGTTAGTACAAAGGAAACCAAGCAGAATCACCTGAGGAATGAGTTTTCATGAAATTGTAAGCTGTTACAATTTTTTTATATCCCACTGGTTTTACATGGATGGAATTCTTTTGTCAATAATAGAATATGCTATAGTATAAAACTTTGTGACTAAAGAATGAATGATGTGTGTGGTTCTCATTAGCATTAAAAACGCAGAGAAAGTGTAGGATATGATTGTCTAAACTTTTATTTCTGGAATACTTAAATAACATGAGAAAGCCTGTGTTTCAAATATGACTGTTGTCATTTTGCCACTTAATGAACACATTAAAACACTGGCTGTGTCCATACTGCCAACATTCGCATAATTTTTACAAGATGTACTAAAGATGTTCCCAGTGCCACTGTGACTTTTCCTCAAGATTTGGCCACCTCTAAGACTTACACAACCTAACCAGTTAATCAAATGAAGAGCATAATAAAGATGTGGCATGTTCGAAATTTAAAAATGGATGTAGTCTGAATTACTGAACAGGAAAAAAATGTAACAGATTTTTTTGGATTCCAAATTTCCTTTGTTTTTGAAGAACAGATGAATCTGTTAAATATAAAAAGATTGGTGACAGTTTAGTTTAAACCAAATAGGCAGACAAATCCCAAATCCTTTGATGAGTGACCATCCCTTGAAGTACAAAACTAATGTCTAATCCCATCAGCTGTGCTGGTGTGTATCCATACCCACAGATGCCTGTCAGCTGATTTTACAGATCACATTGCTATTGACAGGCGCCTAGGACAGATCTAAAATTTATGGACCGGTCCTTTGTCCTGCAGGAGAGGAAAGAAAATATTCCTTCTGGGACTACAGCCATTTTACTGTCTTCTTCCCTCTCTAGCTCCATGCTAAAAAGCCAAATGATAGGAGTTAATGCTTAATGCATGTTCTCAGTACTATTCTTCTGTTGCCTAGCGACCATCAGGATGACTTTTGAGCAGTGAAAGGTAACCAGAAATTCGGAAAGCCAAAGGGTCAGGCTGAGTTTCAGGGAGTGAAAAGAGCGTTGCCTTCAAACAGACTTCTTGAGTGAATTATAATTTTAAAAAACACAATAACCACCTTTAAAATAATTTTTAAAGCAGTCTGATCTTATTGCAACACTTTCTCAAGCTTTTCTTAAGAGGAATATTATCATAATGTGTGTAATTTGCTTTAGATTAACTCTTTGCCTCCTTCCCCTGTCCCCTCCTGGGTAAATGAGATTCTTTTCAGAATACAATTTGGCATTTTAGTCTTTGAACTGTCACGGTCATCGTTTTGAATAAAGACATCTCTCCTAAACTCACTTAGATTCTGCCCCAGTATAGTTTCTTTTCTGAAAAACTAATGCCTCCTAAAGTCCACCTGATTTAGAATATGGTAGTTAACAGCAGGTTGAAGAGAGTTCATGACATTGTGAAGGCATCCAAGTTCAGGCCTTAGTCATGTCAGGGGAAGACAGATTGGGGAACTACACTGCTACTCCGGACCCCTGCAATCATCCGTGCACCAGAGGCTGCTTTGAATGAAAGATTTCATTGAAGGATGTGCTAGCTCACCTTATGGAGTCTGAGTTTGAGCAGAATAAAAAGTCATAACCTCAGAAGCCTCTGTAGGCTTTGAATGGTCACAACGTTTTTCTCCATAGTGCCCCAAAAGCTGGGTTTTGGCTGATTGTCTTAAATATCTTTCTTTAGTCCTCAAAAGAAAAGAATTAAGATTACATTTGCTGTTGATATCCATACTCAATGCTTTAGGAAACTCGTCTTACCATTTGTTTTTATGTAGCAACTATATATTGTCAAAATAGAAAGTGTCACATATAATTTAGTGTTGCTTAATTAGGTGTTTTATAATTTAACGTCACTCAGTCTTTGTTCTTTTGCCCAGGGAGAACCTGGAGAACGAGGAGAAAAGGTGAGAATGATTCTGCCAATTTTTATCTTTTTTCCTCCAAAAAAGTACCAAACTGAACTGTATTTACGTATGGATGGATAGACAGATACAGGTATACAAGCATACGTTGGCAATGTTGCAGGTTCTGTTCCAGATCACTGCAATAAAGTGAAAATTGCAATAAAATGAATCACACGAATTTTTTGGTTTCCCAGTGCATATAAAAGTTATGTTTACAGTATACTGTAGTCAGTTAAGTGTTCAATAGCATTATGTCTAAAACACAATGTGCATACCTTAATTGAAAAATAATGCTGTTAAAAAATGATGCCCTTAGACTTGCTTGACACATGGTTGCTACAAATCTTCAATTTGTAAAGAACGCAGTAGTGTCTTCGAAGTGCAATAAAGCAAAGCACTGTAAAATGAGGTATGCCTAGTCATATAGATGTAGAGAGAGGTAATGACTACTGCCTTTTCAAACTGCTAATTAGTGGAAGAAGAAAATAATGTAATTCTTATGTATGTACAGAAGTTTGGGTAAAAAGATTTAAAGAAATGGAGGAGAAGGGAGCAAATTTAAACATTCTATGTCAGGCTTTTAAATGGCTTTCAAAAATCCCTAGACCTGCAAAATTTCTTTTCTACCTATTTGCCAATGCCACTTTAATACTTTTCTAAGCATCCGTATCTCTCTCTATTACTTCTTAGGTCACTAGGTTAAAGGGATACAGATGTTTACCTGCAGCAAATATACTGAAAGTTGTCCCAAAAAGAATTCCCATAAAACCCCAAAAGAGAAACAAAAGGAGAAGCAGAGTGCATATGTTAAATTTCTCTTAGGCAAACATCCTTCCTTACTTCTTTGGGGGAGTTCTCATGCTATGTCCTTTACCAGTGTTTCAGAAGTATACTGTCTCTGCAGGCAACTACCAAGATACCACATGATGCTCTAAATATGTGATACAATCTTTCTGACAAATCATATCATCACTGCTAATCCCCAAAGAAGTACATCTACAGATCCAGCAAGCTTCGCTAATGTAACTGTATTTTTGAACTGGAGACATTTATTTAAATGCAAGGAGAGCAGGGGGCTTCCCTGGTGGCAGAGTGGTTAAGAATCCACCTGCCAATGCAGGGGACATGGGTTTGATCCCTGGTTGGGGAAGATCCTACATGCCGCGGAGCAACTAAGCCCAAGAGACACAGCTACTGAGCCCGCGTGCTGCAACTACTGAAGTCCTCGAGCCTAGAGCCCATGCTCCATAACAAAAGAACCACCACAGTGAGAAACCCATGCACCGCAACAAGTAGCCCCCACTCGCCACAACTAGAGAAAGCCTGCACACGGCAGCGAAGACCCAACACAGTCAAAAATAAATAAATAAATACATAAATATATATATAAATAAATGTATAAATAAAATTTAAAAGATTAAATGGAAGGAGAGCAAAACAGAGGGGCAACTCAGTCAAACCCTTCACTTCATGACCACTCTGAACCAGTTTTCCTAATAAGAAAGTTTGTTTTGTTATTTAATAAAGGGATTTCCAAACAATTTTTTACAGTGTGCTAATGAGCTGTCAATCAAAGTTGCCCATAACTGATGACCAGTATATCTTTGGCTTCCAACCAACTCATGGTAATTAACTTGAAATTAATTAGTCATCAGATGACTCTTTTGTGTAGAAATTAAGGAGGGAAAAGGAGCAGTGCCAGCACCGTTCCAGGGACTCATCAGATAAAATGGCTGAGGTTCCCAGGGTGCTGTGGTGGACCCGTCACCATGAAAGAATGCCCAGGCAGGTTAGCCTCATGCTTATTTGAAACAAGAAAAGAAAATGAAGAGAAAAAGTTCAAATTTCCCTCCTTCACCACCCCTCCTTCTCCCAGGGGAACTGTTATCAATAGCTTCTCTCTTATTTTATGGAAAATTTTAAATGATGGAAAAGTGCCCTGTAATGCAGCTGGACAGAAGGGTATTCCAACTTATGGGAGGTATGAACAATAATACATTGTTATTACTAATGGTTATCAGTAACAGCTTATGATGTGTCAGATACTGTCCTAGTTGCTTTAGACACAGTAATTGTTTATTTCTTTTAACCTCATAAAATATTCTTACCCTTAATGTTGCACACGAGAAATATGATGTAAAGAGAATTTCATTTGCCCATTAGGTGGCTGGAGCTAGGCTCGGACTCTCTGGCTCCAAAGTTCATGAAGTTTCCACTAGAGCATGCCGGAAGACTTAAAGAATTCAGAATTTAAGGAAGCAAAGCATGGATAATAGACAAATGACTTTTTTCCTAATGCATTGCTTTGTGGGTAGAAAGGTATCAGTGAGGGAATAGGCATAGGAGTTCTCAAAAATAACAAAGGAAATATGAACTCCCTGACTTATTTTTCTTTGATTTTTAAAAAAATTTTTCTAATAAGACATAAAACATTTATTTCTCAAATGCAAAACATGTAGGCCCAGATAAGTCTTTGTTCGGTGCACCAGTTTTGAGGGCTGTGTCATACACTTTGAGGGCCTGGAGGTTTGAGAAGGGCTTGTAGACAGAGTAGGCTTTACACAGATAGAAGGGAAAGGAGAAGGCAGGAGTCCAGGAGGCAGGAATGGGATGAGGAAGAAGACAGAAAGGGTGAGACACACGGCATATTGAGGGAGTCAGGAGAAAGTCTTTGTTAGAGTGACTCTTTGAGCAGAGAAAAGAGAAAGAGTTAAGGCAGCCAGAATAAGCTCTTAGTGCCCGAATAAGCTGTTAGAAATCAGAGAAATGACTTTCTGTTAATAATGTGGAGTAGTTTAAAACTATGCGACCATGTTCATTGTAATAAAATTTTTTTGGACCGGTTGATATCAGGCAGCTGGTCAAGTAAAGTACTTTAGCTCTGTAGAACATTCACAACAGATTTTAATATATAGTGCCTATGAAAGGAAGCTTAAAATAATGAAAAGGACTCTTTGCTGAATGTCACCAATATATAATACATGTATTGCTTTTTCCCCCACTTAGGGAGATGCTGGAGAGAATGGCCCCAAAGGTGACACAGGCGAAAAGGTACTGTGTTGTGAAATATGAAAGAGTATGTGTATGAGCAAGAATGTTATTTCATGTACATGGAATGAAAATGGGAGATTTTGAGAGTTGAGTGGTAGTATGACAAGATCAGAGATAATTTGACATGATTAGAAAATATTTAAATATTTAATTTATAGAAGGTGATGATTCCACAAGCTCCTAGGCTACAAATTTAAATATTTTAAAAGTAAAATGCGTTGTCAAAAAATTCTAGAAAATGCGTCATTGGGTTTCTAGTAATATGACTTTCCAGACAAAAAACACCCAGTATTTATGTGTAAATGGAACGCTCCCTTTATACACAGCGATATAAAAATAGAGTTCCTAAAGTGATTCCATTTGTCCCGATTTTAGGATAGAAGATTACAGAGGATTGGGATGAGATGTAAGAGTTTGATAACAAGCTAATGTCACTTGATTAGAGCCTCTAGTGCAGTCTTGAAAATTTGTCTCAACTTGTTTTTTGTTTTTGTTTTTGTTTGTCTTTTAAACCATTACTAGCATTTATATTGCACTGGTCTTTGATTCATCTTCCTACCTCCTGTCTTTTTTTCCCCAGTCTATCACAGCTTTTGCTTGGATTCTTACTTCACAGACATCTCTGACATAGAAAGGAAATTTTTACTTCATTTGTGCTGTATGTTAAGAATTAAGAAAAAGATCTGTTAAGAAACTAAAAATGGAAGAGTCAGATTTAATTTAAATCAGGCTAATTGATGAAACAAAGAATGATTCATTTAGGCATGTAGTTGAGAATAGGAATACTCTACTTTGAAAATTATTACAGTACAGATGGATAATTGTTAGTCATAAAAACATACCCATAAAATAAAGAGAAATTTGTCTTCCTCATCCTTATAAATATTAATATAAATATGGCATGGGTGACAGGGATAAATTAATGGTAGGAATAAATTAATGTCACCAAGTAGCAATTGTGTTTGTATTCAAGAGGTAGTCTAGAAGTTAGAGTGGACTCTCAGTTTCTGTAGACTAAGGTTCCCCAGCCTCAACACTACTGACGTCTTGGGCTGGATAATCCTTCTTCAGGAAGCTGTCAGGTGTCTAGCCTCGTTCCTGGCCTCTGCCCACCAGATGCCAGTAGCATCACCGAGCTGTGACAACCTACCCTCTCTCCAGAGGTTGCCAATTGTCCCCTAGGGAACAAAATTAGCCCTCATTGATAACCACTGCTGTAAACCCATTATATTTATGTCAGATTTAAGTATCACGCTGCAACCCATCACGACACGAGTGTGTTTAATAATAATGGGGCCAATGATATACTTCTATGACTTCTTGAAGTCAAAATTTAAACCCTAGATATATAAACATGGATATTATATTTAACTTTCTTGTTTTTGCTTAAAAGCAGGGGTCAGCAAACTTTTCCTGTAAAGGACCAGAAAATAAATCTTTAGGTTTTGTGGGCCATATGGTGACTGTCACAACTACTTAACTCTGTCATCATAGTGTGACAGCAACCATAGACAATATGTATACAAGTGAGAGTGGCTCTATTCCAATGAAACTTTATTTCTGGATGCTGAAATTTTAATTTCATGTGCTTTTCACATGTCATGAAATATTATTATTCTTTTGATATTTCTTTTAACCATTAAATATGTGAAAACCACTCAGCTCTTGGGCCACACAAAAACAGGTGGCTAGCTGGATTTGACCCTTGGGCCACAGTTGCCAACCTCTGCTTAAAGAAAGGAAATCTTCTAAACAGAGAGCAGTTTCTTCAAGTGAAAACAATTTATGCCAAGTCTGAGCTACGCCTATGTGGATTTATATAGAGAATTTTAAGCTTTAGAAGATATATTTTTAGAGCTTCATTTTTTGAATGTAGGCCAGTAATTGTTTCTTTAATTACACATTTTAAAAATTTAATATTGCAATAGTAAAGCAACTTTTTTTTTTCTTTGTAAAGGCTAAATTCATCTCAAAGGAATACAGTTCTTATTTTTTATATTAATGCAAATCATTTACCATGCTGACTCACACATAGTAAACTCTCAATAAATGTTAGCTTTCTTACCACATGGAAATGGAAATCAACTAGATTGGTTATTTTTCTTTTTTATCAAAAAGTTTTATTAGTCAACTAAAATTAAGTACAAGAAATGCTTCAGTTAAAACGGAAATCATTTCTATAAACTTTCAATGAGTCTAAACAGGGGATTGTAAATAGGAATCTGTAACATATAATACGTAATCTGACCTGTAACATTCATCCCCAAGAATGCTGTAATTGGAATATAATTTTTGATGTGTTTTTTAAACATTTCCTGCTTCTGTCATATAATTTGTTTCCAGCATGTTGGAAACACTCTTCTCATGGCCTTTGGGTTCAGTATGTGAAACTCATTCATCATTTACCAAGTCTGAGATGTAAAATCAAAAAATGCTTCTTTCTGCCATTGATGTAGTAAATTACGTCATTGGCTGATTCACTTTAATAGGATTTTTTTCCTTTTGATCCAACTCTGTGCCTTTGGATGGTAAAGCAATCTAAGCCTTTCCAGACTGGTCATCTGGAAATGCTGTGGGACTATAAAAACCTCTGGGCTGGGTTTTCTCTATGGCCAGCAGCTACGATGCACTCTAGAATTAAGAATGACCTGCCAGATATTGACTTTAATCATGTGTGGAGTTATTATGGGAAGGTTATGTTCTGCATTTTGGAGTGTCAATTCCACCAACTAATGTAGGAATGCATTTCTAATCTATTATCCCCGCACTTGAAAGTAAGTGTTGGTACAGACCGCTGCATGGTTCCGCCATGCCTCTCTATTATTCACAACCTTATCTGTTCATTCAGAAGCTTCACTTTCTTGGTATTGCTTGTCCATATCTTCATTTTCCTCTTCTCCCCCAATTTCCATTTCTATAAATAACCTGCCTTCTTATTTTACAGATGCAGAGCTCTTTGATGTGCATCCTTAGAGCCTTTTCAGAAGCTATGCTCATATATGAAGCCACCCACCAAATTGCCTTTTCTTAAGATCACATGGGAAGGCTTTTCTCTTTGGGCACAGGGCCTTCTCCAATTTAGCACATATGATGATTCCCTTAGCTTAGAATACTCTTGCTCTGTCCACCTCCTCACATTCTAATCCTATTCTTCAGTCTACTGAAAACTGGATTTATAAGTCATTTTCCTGGGCTAGCCTTTCCGTCTCCCCTGGGTTGTCTGTGTTACCTGCTATGAGGGCTCTCATAGCACTCTTTATGATCCCTTTCATAACGCTTATCACAGTTTATTGTAATTCCTTGTTTCATCGGGCATCCTTTTCACTGGAAAAGAAAAAAGAAAGAAACAAAAAACTCTAAGTCACCAAACTGTTCTATTCCCAACACCAATCCAAGTTCCTGGCACATAGTAGGAAGATAATAAATATTTATTGAATGAACAACCTTTTAAAAAATTTTTTTTTACTTTCTTATTTTCATTGAATGGTAGAACTTTTTCCTGTACCATGCATTTGTTTATCATGTGTTCTGTGGGTGACACAAAATTTCCCAACATGGCAATTTCTTCCTATCTCAGGTTTTTTTGTAAATGGAAAGAAAGAAGAAGAAAGTATCTTTTATGCTTTCAATCAATAATATTTTTGAATACATGTGTTTGTGTACATATGTATTGTATACATGTTATACAAATGATTACAGTAGTCCATTGGTATCCCCAGGAGATTGGTCCCAGGATCCCTGCAAATACCAAAGTCCTAACCAGTCCCTTATATAAAATGAGCTAGTCCTTTGCATATAACCTATGCGCATCCTCCCATATACAGTTGACCCTTAAACAACGCGGGGCTTAGGGGTGCTGAGACTCTGCCAGTTGAAATTGGGGTATAATTTACAACAGGCCCTCCTTACACATGGTTCCTTCACATCCCTGGTTTCTCCATATCACGGTTCCACATCTGCCAAATTCAACCAATGGCAGATCATGTGGTACTATAATATTTACTGTTGAAAAAAAAATCAACATATAAGTGGACCTTTGCAGTCCAAACCTGTGTTGTTCAAGGGTCAACTGTACTCTAAAGCTTCTCTAGATTACTAATGATACCTAATACTGTGTAAATAGTTGCCAGACATGCAGAAATTTAAGCTTTGCTGTTTGGAATTTTTTTCTCTAAAGATTTTTGGTCCAAGGTTGGGTGAATCCCCAGATGCAGGACGCAGGGATATGGAAGGGTGATTGTATCATAAGCACAGGATAAGGGCAGGGTTTGAAATGGCATTGTTCACTTTGTTTCCCTAGCTCCTAGTATCCCTGCATCCAGAACGTGGTTGGCACATAACTGATGCTCAATAAATATTCACTGAATGAATTAATGACTGATAGAAATATCACCACATTCACTTTATTTATCCACATAGACTTTATTAACACATACATATAATTACATACCAAGTGTTGTGCTTGAAAATAATCACAGCCAAAAACAAAAACTCTCTATACTTGAATGGTCAACAGCAAAGTCAAATTCATTTACCTCAAGTATCCTCTCAAAGTATTTTTTGCTCTATGATTTACCCTGCGGAAACTTTTATTTTCAAACCAACTGATTTATGAAGCTAAGCGTATACTTAGAGAGACACAGCTGGGGTTTTTTTTCCCTACTTTAATCCTGTATTCATTTTCGCTTTTAGAGGAATGAGGATTATAAACACTGAGTGTTTTATTTTCACTACTTTCTGCATTATCCTCTAAAATGTTTAACTGAGGAATGTCTTCCAGCAGTTGCCTTGCCACTTAAAAGTTATAAAAATTCCTTGAGATTTCACAGTTTTAATTTTTGAAAAGAAAACTGCAGTATCACTCATAGTTGTCCATCAAATGAAAACTGCTCCAATTTCCACGAATAAATCAGGCTTTCAGGAAACTGTGCTTTTCTTCCCATCCACTTTCTCTGAGAACTAAGTTTCATCCTTATTCTGGATAGTGGGTTATCCAATCACTTTCCATTAAAACACTGGGGAAAAAAAAGTTTTTAAACTGCAGTTAATACAACCAACTTCCTTTTATTTACAAGTTTACTACAACCATTGTGCCCTGTTGCCAAAATGAGATAAACCAATAATTCTTTCCTTATTCCAATAAAGAGAAGACAGCAATAGAATTTAGGAAGTCCAGAATTCACTTAGCCTCAAGTTGCTTCAATTTCCTCATCTATTGAGTAAAAATAATAGTATCTGCCCTATCTCTTGGGAATCTTGTGAGGTATAAATAAGATGAAAAAAACAGGACTTAGAAAATTCAGAATTGCTTTTATAAATACAAAGGTCTCATTGTGCAAAATTCTGATTCATCAGTGTTGATGGCTTTCAGACAGACCTGATTTAGTAAAAATAGAAATAAGTATTATTTTATTAGCTACATTTATTTCACTTCCCATTTGGAACTCAATTGACTATTAACGATGGGAAAAAGCAACCAGTATCATTTTACAGTAAGACAGTATTTGGGATCCTCTTATATATGTTTTGTCATGTTTTAATTTTTCCTTGAGTAATAGCAATTACAGATGTCAAAGAAACTCTTATGTTTCCTCAAATAAGTTATTATTTCCTTCTCCTTCTTAATCTTTTTTTCTTCCTAAAGGTTTTTTTTTTTTCATTTTGATTCTTGACTGCTGACCTGCTGAAAACATTCTTTTTGAGATTTGTTCATTTATTCACCATATATGTATCCAGCATATTTTTTCAGACACTGAATAAAAATAGACACTGAACCTGCCCACATGTGGCTGATTATCTAAAGGAGGGACAAGCAAAGAATAGGCAGAAAACATATATACATAGTCCATAGGCAGTGAGCTTGCAGGACAAGAAGAGATGCTGCAGACTGAGATGTGGAGGTGAGGGCCATGTGTCTAGTTTGGTCGGTGAGGGGTTGAGGCAAGGCCACTTAAGACCTGAACAAAGAGAAACTGCCAGTTGTGGGAAGAGGAGAGAGGAATTGAGGCGGGGCGGGGGCAAGGACCTCATGTACAGAGGCCTGAGGCTTATCTCCGTCTCTAAAAGAGATTGATGAGCAGCTTTCTACATCTAGAACGAGGAAGTAGACCCCCAGAGCTCTGTGAGTGCTTGCACAGATAGGACAGCTGAGGAAACCCCAGTATGTGCCTTGCTCCTTGTGGCTGTTTCTGTTTTCTTAACAGTCTCAAACGACTACATTTTCTCCCTTTTCTTTCCCTTGTAGCATGTTTATGGGACAGAGGGCTAGAAGGAGCTGGAAAATCTAGGCCCTTGCCTGGCCTCATTTCAGAAATAAGCAATATTCTCAACCAGCCTCTGTATTCTCTCCGATTAGTCCCGATCTGTGTGTTTAGAGCAGATTTGTCTTAGGCATGTAGTCACCCTCCATGAAATCCGGGTGGAATACAATGCCTTTTAGAAAACCAGATTCTATCTCAAGATGTTCTCTCAGATCTTCCATGTGTCCCTGTCACCCACAAGTCATCCATCATCCTGTAACTTTCCGGTGACTGCGTTACAATGAAATAAGTGTAGAGCTAGGAAAAAAGTGCCGGTCATAACTGTGACAATGCTTCACGAGGAAAACAAACTGACCGGCTGCGTGGCTTTTTCCAGCTCAACATCATTAACCCTTTGACTTCATCTGTTGAACCCTGTCTTTCTGAAGACCAAAAAGGTCAAGGAACTCCTAGTAAATGATAGCCAGTGACATTAATAAATTCCAGAAACAAAGAAAACTAAAATTCCAGATCCGCTAATGTATTGCTTTAGAATACAATTTTAGCACTGTATCAAGGGAAGAGGTCCATATTTATATATTTATATTTGTCTCAAGGAATGTAGTCCTTATGTATTTTGCAAATTTAACCCATGTTTTTAGAAGGTATTTTGTTTATCTTGGAAATTATTGACATCTTAACAGCCATATTGATTACAAAATCTTAGGGAGCATGGTTCAGCCTATTAGTCATGGGGTTTCCTTGGGCACTCCTGTCGGTAACGGCTCTCGTGTGTTTGTGTGTTTCCTATTCGCATCGCTTGTAGAATAATCTCTCGTGGGTTTCATTTTAGGGTGACCCTGGATCATCTGCTGCAGGAATTAAGGTAACTATAGCCTTGCAAGTGTTTGTACCCCAGGAGTTACAGTCTTGACTTTTAGAAGTCTCTTGTTTCCCTTCCCTTTTACCAGCTTTGATGGTTCTAATTCTGTTCCTATTCTCCTGCAATAATCAGCTTCCAGACACAAGAGTGAGTATCTGCTAGAAATCTGATAAAGGCTTAAACAAGAGGTCTTGCCTTCTCTTCCCTTTCTGGTTGGTTTTTATGGAAATGTGGATTTGTATGTGAGCTTTAGGAATAATCACAGCAAAAAAAAAAAAAAGGTTCATATATCTAGTAAGATGTAGAGTAACAGAATAAAGTGAATGAAATGCGTGTGTCATCAGGGAGGCTGAAAGTGTCCAGGGGCCTAAGGGTTTTGGAAAATTCTTGTAAGACTGCCCTTTTCATCTTTGGTTTTGTTTGGCCAGGGAGAACCAGGAGAATCTGGTCGTCCAGGGCAAAAGGTAATATCCCTATTCTGGTGTATTCTTTGTATTGCCTTATGTTCACCATTTTATTATGTCTGCTATTCACTGTATAACATGAGAACAATTATTGAAAATGATGCAGTCTGCATGCTTTATATGCAGAGTTTGTTGATTGGTTTTCATTTTAAAAGGGTTGATGCTGACCATAGTAAAAGTACAAACACATTCTGTACATGGAAAAGGATGCTTTATGAACTAAAGTCTGCATATATTGAGCAGTTTGAGACTAACAAAGATCAGCTGGGTTGGAATGCCAACAACTTATCTTGCATGTTTCAAGATACTCTGCATGTTTCTATCTTTTATGAGTAGAAATGAATATTTACTAAACAGTCTTAATAGGGAATGATGGACAGTTCTTTTAAAATTATATTCCTTTCCTCTCATTTCAAGTACTTCCCTGCTGATAATTTTATGTGAATAATATCTACTTAAGCAGTGAATGTTATGTTGTACAAAGAGATTTGTTCATGAACTAAATTTTAATTGGAGACAGTAGCCAAACCACTATAACCAATTTGTAGATACAAACGTTAATTTTTTTATTATTTGTGCTTCATTTTAGTGATAAATTAGAGGACATGCAATGAATATGTTTATTCTCATTTGGGTCTGAAGCAGGAAACAACTGTTAGTTTATCGTCTGAGCATCTGGATATCAATGCCCATTGCAGATCTTAGATAACAGATGTGGCTAGCAAGTAAATGTGAATTCCACATTAGGTTAAATCTCTAAGATCGTGACTTTGCCTTTGTCTAGCAGTAGCTAATGTTATAGAAAAAATATATGACTAGAAACATAGAATATACCTCATTAGTATAAAGAGAAAGAGAGAATAAATCCCATTGTAATAGTCTGGAACCTTAAAATATAACATAACATAAAAAAAATATTCCCACATTCTTGAAGTTATTGAGAGGATCACTGCTTTTTTTTTTTTAAACACTTAGGATTAAAGTATTTTTTGAGAAGGCCTTGCATATTCTTTTAATGTTTCCCTAATTTAAAAATAGATTTTTCTCTTGAAATTAAGGATCTAAAAGCAATGATTCATTAGACCCAGTCTCAGGGAAAGTTGAGACTTTTCCAAAGAGCCCAGCAGTACTCTGCAGATTTTTCTATTCAATGCCTAAGATTTCCTACTGATTCTTTATGTAAGAAATTTGAAATTAGGGATATCACAAAGACCCATGGTCTGCTTTGGTTTGAAAGAGCATCTAATTTTCTCAGATGATCTAGTTTTAAGTCCCTTAGTCTTAAAAAATTAAAGGCTGAATCTCAACTGCTCTCTAAATCTGTGATAAGTTAAAAACATTGTTTGCAAAACTATGTCTTTTTAGAAAACAAAACAAATCTGCTGTAATTTCATATAGCTTCCACTGTTTTCAGAGTGGAAGATCCAAATTGATTTTCAGTTGGTTAATAAAACATTGCCTTATCATGATTATTTAAAAATGCATTTCAGATTCATTTCTGGAAGTTTATAGGTTTACATATGGAAACATTGACTTTTCTTTGTAGTTCATTAAAAACCTGTTTTAAATTATATTGAGAGAAGTGGATTCTATCTGAATGAAAATGTGCCCTGAAATGAGCAGTATCTTTTTCATTAATATTTAGGCCAGATTCTACCCTTTGACGCAATCTCACTTTCCCACAATATTTATGACTTCCTTGTCTAATATTTGGATTTGGCAATACTTACCCCAACTCTGATTTAAAAGTAGAGTGTTTCCATGCTTGCTGGTTGCTTAGATTGGAAAACTGTAAACAGAACTGAGTACAGAATTCATTCAAGGAATCTTCAACAACGTTTTTCTCACCATTTCAGAACTGTGTTGTGGGTTTGTTGGTACTTAAGCTCCTGCATTAGGGACATTCCCAGAAAAGTAGAGGATATCCTGACAGAATTAAAATGTATTGATTAGCTCTCCACTGTATGGTATTTTGCAGTATGAAAGTTTGTTATTTAGAGTAACATTCATAATATAGGAATGATTTAATTATAGTTTTTTTTCTTTTATAGATGCAACAGGAGAGTGTGTGATTGATATGTGAGTTAGGGTATATATGTTTGTAAAGTGAGTGTGTGTTTCATCACATAACATTTTCCTTCTTAACTTCACATCCAGTGGTGTCGGTTGTATAGTGCTGAACATAGCTGCCTTCTCTAATTTCTCCACATCTTTTTAAAATACATTTTTTAGTCTGAAAGGGGTAAAAATACTTGTTCCCTCATTGTAAGGGACCAGCATAGTTGAACTGTATCTAGAAACACAGGGCACTGTCACAGGGACATGAGGTGAAAGCAGAGAACTGACTTTAACAGTGGACAAGCGTCTCTGACAATCGAGAGTAAAGAGTGAAAGGGAAAGAAAAAAGAAAACCAGAAGTGTAATGTATCAGTGTAAAGTGTAATCCACTTGGACAAGTAGCCTTTGAATGGAATAACAAACCAATTCTTAATTATGAACCAGATCTGACCTTGGGCTGTGCATGACCAAGAACTCAGCTCAGAGAAGTTCTGAGACAAGAAATAGGCAAAAATGGAGAAATTAACTGAAAACTGTCTCTTAATTAAAAGATAAGCCTTCATGGTATAAAGACAGAGAATTTATACAGGAAGAAATATCTTCCTCAAAATGTTGAGATGTTTCACAAACGGTAACATTAAATGTTTTATAATCTTTCATTAGGTCGACTTTTATGTAAACATAAATTTGGAAAGGTCAAAATCCCAGGCAATGCAATATGAATTCCTGAAATATTTGCTCATTAAAAAGTACATTTATAACCTATAAAACTACATACATATGTATATGATGTAGGGAACAGCTAAATGTTCCAACTCTGTAAGTATTCAATCTACATTATGAAATAATCCGTGATGTCTTATACATCTTTCTCATTGTGAGAAACATGGATGTGTGTCTGTGTATGCATGTGTATATAAATATCTTACTTTAAAGTAGTCATCAAATCCTTTAAATTTGGTGGGAGGGAAGGGTCCAGTGAGTAATCCTTTGAGGAAACAGTGTTACAACCTATATGTTTCCGCACATGTCTTAAATAGGTTGTTTTGAGTTTGGGGGGGTTTTTCTAAAACAGTACAAAACTACAAATATGTCACCAGTATATTTAATTTTATTGCTTGTATATTCTTCTGCAACTTACTGTGTTTTCAAGGGCCTTATACTTTTTTCTTAGTGAAAGAGAATCTTCAGTGAAATATGAATAAGCTCTTTTTACTAGATCTTCCTAAAGTTATTGATTGAAGGGAAAAAAAGAAAATCAAGTGTATAATTTTGTATCTATGTAACATTTAATCTATTGGACAAGTCTTCTTTGAATGAAATACCAAAATCTTAATAATTATTCTTTTTTCTCTGGCTTAATCTCATCAGTCTTTGTTCACAATGCAAACTTTCATCCATGTAGTCTCAGAAAGAATAGCTTTTCTTTTGCATTCCTGAAGCACCTTTGACTTAAACCATCAGGAACGTCATTGTCCTTTCTATGTCTAACCATACAGCTTAATATAAGCAATATCTGAAGTCGTTTTGTGATAATACCAGAGCAAATTATAGCTCTCCGTAATTTGAAAAAAATAATGTTAAAGATGAAATGTCTAATTGATCTTAGTAGATTTTCCTTGGCATGAGGATTGTTCAAGGATTTAGATTAAAGCAGCACCTTCTTCTACCGCTTTTTTCTTTAGTTTGATGCTTCTGTCTCTTTGGTATAGTTGTCACAGCACTGACTCACCATCATGAAACGGTGTGACCCTTTTACCTTCAAATGTTGTTTCCACAATGTTTAGTCACCTCAGTCCAACACAGGATGATGGACTTTCATTTTCTCTGGCAATTTCTTTATGCCTCTTTAGTGGAATGCGGGAGATTTTCTAAGCAATATAACTTCCTGTCACTATACTTTGTGCTTAAAATAATGTAGACAATTCTGTGACAATGAGAAGAATTAGCTTGACTCCAGTGTACTCACCCAAAATGTACCATTTAATCTCAAACCTGTATTCAGAAACAGCTGCATGGTACCATTAGCCCTCAATCGCTAAGCAGGGTTACCCAGACTCAACAATTGTCAAATATACAGGCTGGAGTTAAGTATAATCTTAACCATGCATTTATCTTTTCATCATTCAGGAATGGAAAAGAAATCTTGTTATACTTTTAAGTGAGCAAGACTTTTAATGTATATTGTTTTGATGTGTCCGTCTCTTCATACAGCCAACTCTTGATTATCTGAGGTAAGAGAGCACTGGAATAGGGTGCGTTATTCAAATGCACGTAATCCTCATTTCAGCAAATAGCTTCAGCTTCCTCAACAAATCATTTACCAGGGAGTAATAAAACAGAGGAATTCCTTCTCCTTTTATTTCTCTTTCTCGCCTTCTGGTAGCAATGACAATGAACAGCAACAGGGAAAATCCTGAAAATTCTGCAAAATGGTCACCCGATCCCTGAATCAAGAGTTGACTGAACTGTATAATCTCACCAAATGTCTTGAAACTAGACAATAGATATATTAGACATATGCATATATACATACAGCAAGAATTCAGCTGGGAGCATTTGCCGTGTTTTTCTCAGATACTGTGCCTGAGTGAATACTGCTCTATAATGCTGTGTGATTTTCCTATGTAGGGTGAACCAGGGCTTCCTGGGCTTCCTGGACTTCCGGGGATAAAGGTAAATACTGCCCTGACAGTCTTAGCTTCATAGAACTGTAATTGTGAGAGTCACAAAAATGAAAATGTGAAAGCTAGAATATAATGCTGTTCTTTAAATACTCACCAGCCATCTCAACCAATTAAATTTTTTAATTAAAAATGAAGCGCAGGTAACAGAAATAGACTTACAGGCATAGAAAACAAATTTATGGTTACCAAAGGGGAAAGGGGGGGATGGCTAGATTAGGAGTTTGGGATTAACAGATACACACTACTACATATAAAATAGATGACCAGCAAGGTCCTACCATATAGTACAGGGAACTATACTCAATATCTTGTAATAAGCTATAATGGAAAAGAATCTGAAAAAGAAAATATATATATATGTATAACACATTATATATATATTTATAATATATATATGAGTGAATCACTTTGCTATACACCTGAAACTAATACAACATTGTAAATCAAGTGTACTTCAACTAAAAAAATGAAGCCCAGGTATTTCTGAAGTTTGCCAATGGCTATCTGGACTGTATATTCCACTGTATCACCTACTATGCCCCTCAAATAAATGTAAAAGTCATTTCATTTGAAGTCATAGGAATTCTTTAAAGTCTACAATGTCTCCCTTCACATTTAAATTTTACTCTTAAGATCCTTTCAGATTTTGACCAGAATTAGAATCTTAACATCCCCATAAATCTAACATCCAGACAGCTGCTTTTGTGATTCACCCATTATAATAATCCTTCCAAAGTGTTTTGTGCTTCCACTTCCTGTCAGTAATTCTCAGTGCAAAGTACAAATCATATTACAAAGCTTTATTGACCCATGTACTATTTCCGTAAAATTTGTATGTGTCTTTTGAAATAACTCTTAAAGCTTAGTTTGAAAACATTGTTTTAAATGTTTTTAAATTATCTAAAAATATTAAGAAACATTTTTTAAATTGTTTAAAATTTTTCTCACGGCACCTGACAAGGCTTAAAAGTTCTCCTGCCTTAGCTATAGTTACTCCCTTAAAATCAGCTTCTTATTTTAAAGTTTTTTTTTTTTAATTCTAGAACTATTTGATAAGATAACGTCATGCAAGTGGATTTTTCTTCACATTGTTCTCATCTTATAGAATTTTGAATTAATCTCTAGAGTGCATTAGATGATTCTAAAATTAATATTCCTAGTTTCCGTAAGAGGGTTGTACATACTGCTTTATGAGGATTGTGTTTAAAATGTGTTACATGGATAATATGATTTTAGAATAAACATTAAATTACAAAATAGTTTTCAGACATCATGTGGTATCATCTATAATATTTCATGAGTAATTTGTTATAATTAACAGACATGAGAGCTATGAATTCCAGGTTGGCACTCAGAAATTTTGGTTCTGCCTCTAGTTTGCTATTTCCAGATTAGTATCATAGATGTTCAGATATGTCCTTTTCATATATTTTTCACCTTTGGCTTCTTTGTTGAAAAGTACACTCTATGACAGCCGTTTACTGAAGAGTCAAAGTCATTTCCTTATCGTTTGATATTTAGCAAAAATAACTTAATAAGTTATATGTGATTTCATATTGTAGAGTTAATTTACGGCAGTTCCTTAGTAATCCCACACATTTAAAAAAAAACAACAACTTTTTTACTGAAATTTGGAAAATCACAGATTTTTAAAACAAATTTAAGAAAATTAAATTCAGCACTAATTTAAAAGAACCTGGTAGCATTATAAATAAGGCAGGGTGTTGGGGGGAGGCAGTTAAAAGGAGGGGTATTTTGGAAGGACTGGGGCAGGGTTTCCTGCAGCACTCGCTTGTAGGTTAGCCAGGCTGTGCTGCTAACACCAGGTCACGTGGCAGGAATCTCAGAGCTGTGTGGAAATCCAGTCGTCCCTTCTCTGGATGCGGAGCTTCCTTGTTGAGAGAGAGTCCATAAGGGTGAAGGTACTGGGTTTTCTCCCTCTCAACAATTACAGTTACTGCTATTTGTTCTCATTACCTTTGATTTATGTCTTCCACTGTGAAAAATATCCCAGTGCATTTCCCTGGTCATCAGTGGACCAGCCTGAAGGTTTTGAACTGTTTCAAATTGGGAAAGATGTTGGTGATTTGCCACCTCCAGTAAGTGTTTTTATTCCTAGGGGCATTTTGGAAAGACTGGGGCAGGGTTTCCTGCAGCGTTCACTTGTTGCCAGACAAATTTTGTCAAGATCTTATAGGTGATATTTTCTTTTGTTTTTCTAACCTGACTAGTGACTATGATGAGAAGAAACTATCAATTGATAAAAATCTTTCTATCATTAACTATGGATACTTTTCTATGTAATTCTCAAGTGCTTGTTGGGTAACTATCCAATAGTCAATTTAAATCACAGATTCTATTTTGGGATTAATAAGCTCTGTCTTCGCTCTCTAGTTCAGAATGTAAGCAATATGTTTGCCTTATAATGTAGTAGGTGCTCAGTATAATTGAGTAATTTTGCAATGACCGGTCATAGTCATTAGTAGTCATTGGATATTTTTAAATGCAGAGTTAAAAGTTTATAAATTTATGATATAGCTTCATTAACTTGGAATATTCTTTACTCCTTTAATACACCTTGCTTCTATTAGGTAGCTAACCACAGGACAGTTAACCTTGATTTCACAGTTTGAATCAGTAATAATATTTAAAAGATGAAACCACCATATACGGATTTAGAATGTGTGGTAACAAGAGCATTAGTCAGAACTTTCCTAGACCTGTGTGGTTTGTTTATGCTTTGGAAATACTTCCTGTTGCTATTCATCTCCTTATCTGCTGGTACTCCAGAGAGTGTGCAAATGCCATCCATTATTTCCAAGATGTTGAGGAAACCAGTCATGACATACCAGGGAAGCTTTGATTTGCCACCTGTTGCTCTCGGGGAATGGTTGGAAACTTAATGAGCATCCACATGCCTTCCACACAGCTCTCAGGAAATGAGCAAAGTGCCTAAATACAGACAGTAGACTCATCTATCTATCACTTCAGGGTCCCACTCAGAGAAAAGCGCTAATACCTTCGGCATACATAAAAGTCACTAAGAACAGGCATCACTTAATTTCAAACTACGCTTAAGCTTCCTGAACAAGTATTGGAAAGTGCTCTCACCATGTGGAAGACATTTAGAATTCTTATTTCATGCATTCATGGTTCATATAGTGTTAAGATGTTCAACAGGGAAAATTAAATTATGCACATTGTACCATGCAAACATTGGTCTTCTGGAATAAGAATTGAACTCAGAAAATTATTTTTATAAACAAGGCTTTAAATATATTTTTCATGGGTAAAACTTTATTGTGACTAGCTTTTCCAAGATCATGTAAAAGGGCAAGATTCAAAGTTGCTATTTTTAAACATTTTTTTCGTTCCATACATTTTGAAAAATTACGCCTTTCATGGTTATATTACCCTAGTAATTAAGTCATGAAGACAAGTGATCAAGAGCCTTGTTTTTAGAACCAGACCACCAGTGTGTAGATTCTAGTTCTACCCCTTACCAGTTTATGAAGTTATGTCATGATACTGGGCAAGTCACATTATCTCTCTGTGCTGGGTTTCCTTATAAAATGGGAATTATTACTGTATATAACTCAGAGGGCTGTTGTGAGGATTAAATGAATTAATATATATGCAGCTCCTAAAATATTGCCAAACATGTAGTCAATGCTATATAAATTTTAGCTATTGTTATTACTTTCTCTTGGAGCAGCTCAGAATATTGGAAACATTGTTTATACGCCTGTTCTGTAGAGTCTTTCCTCCTGTGCGTCATTTCAACCTTGAGATCATAAAGCCATTTATACCCTACAGGTTCATAGATGTAAATTCTGAAAACTCCTTTGCAGTGATGGTTGAATGCTACCTTTAAGAGCAGTAAGATAACCTACTTTCTTTTGAAACATGACATCACAGTATTCACCTTTTTCTATAACCCAATATATTCCAGGGACAAAGGATGAAGGAACACAGCATTCTGGGCATAAGGCATGATACTGTCTTAGTTCTCCTTCCCGACACTGTTCACAGGAAAAGCAAAAGTGAAACTTGACGTGTAATGATGGAAATCTCTAGGCCCTATTCATAGAGTTGCCTAGCCCAAGACATTTTTTTACAAATATAAGTTTTCAATGCTTGCTTTTCTCCTTTCAGCATTGACTACCAGTTTATCTCATCATAATCAGAAGGTAAATTGGGAAAAATGTACTTGATATAGTAAAATGAATACAAGAGGAAGACATAATACAGTAAAAATAACCTCAAATCAGAAAAACAAATCATTTAGGTGGCAAAGAAATTTTTATAGTATTTTCCCTCAAAACTTGATATTTTTGTTCTGGCTTCCACATTAGTGAAAATTTGACATTCAGATCAAGAACTTGAGGATCGGGAGACAGTAACTAACTCTTTTTACTTCGTTACATAAAATCATCCTTGACACTAAATCATATAAGGACTAACCTTTACAGGTGGCAGAAATATTATTTTGTCATTCTTAGTATTTAGTATAGTGTTCAGTAATCTGTAGAAACTTATCTTCTAAATCCACTGGAGATGAGGTTCCTTCCTCAGAAACATCAAATTACATTTTTAAAATAACAGAAGAAAGTTTTTGGAAGTAACATAGGATGTGAAATGAACTTCTAAAAGAAAAAAGAAAGGAAAGAAGTACTGGTTAAAAGGATAACATTGTGTTATTATTACTTATAATTATTTCCTGCTTGCACAAAGTACATCTGAGCAGTTGAGTATTTTAGAGTCCAATTAGGAAACTCATACAACCAGAAATCAGAGATTTTTTTAGCAGCCATAATGAAACCTCAACTAAATACACCAAATGTGCTTTCATGATGTAATCCTAAGGAAAAAAAAATCAGGAAGTTATGTTTTCTGGATTTTAAATAAACTCACTATTGTAGTTCACTTTCATTGTAGCTACCAAGATGTTTTAATTTTTACTCAAATGCGATGCTTCAGGGAAATAAGTGTTTTGGGGACAGACTCTACTTTCTCATTCTTTTTTTTCCCCTCAATAATTTTACAAATCAATCATTAACAAAACTGGCTGCCTGAAGGTTCTTATTACAACAAATGTTCTTGCTGTAATCCTCAAAAGTAGGTATCATGCTGACTTGAATTCTAATTAGCCCTTAAGCAAGAAGAATATTGTATGGTTAATGCATTCAGTGTCAAGACACATTAATCAAAATTATTGGTGATGCTTTTAGCACCCAGGCAAATCAGCACATATTTTTCAAGCCCTGTTGTACTATTTTTTGGGCAATGAAAATTGGATCTCCTCGAGGTAATAAATATCATGGAAAGCATGACTTGGTTTAAACTGGTATTTTAGAGGTTTTTCAGGCAGGTTAAAAAAAATAATATTTTTTACTCCTTTAATTGATAATGACTTATAAAAATAAAACAAATGGTAATAAATGAAAAACCAGAGATTTTTCTGTGGACAAGAGCTAATCAGTTAGGACTTTCTGGTCACCATTCTATTTAACAGATGGTAGGTTCTGGAAGTTTATAGGGAAACACCTGGTGAGCCATTTCTGTATGAATGAAGCTATATCTTCGTTCTTACCTTGACTAGTAATTCCATCTGCATATTTGTTGACTCTTCTCACCTATATGAAAGACATCCTTTGTGTAGATTTGACAAAAGAATATTAAGTGAACTGTCCCAACAGCCATTTAAAAGGTAGAGTAAGATCATCTAAAATACTTTCTTGCCATGTATTAAATGTGAGTTTGAAGAAAAATCAGTCCAGACTTTATTATGGAATTCAAGACTTAATGACTTAATGGTCATTGTTAGATTTCAGAAAGATTATGTTTTTAAAGAACTTCCTAGCTTTTCCTTGTGTTTTTGTAATATAGGAGGCCAGTTTTTGTTGCCTTCTCGGTTAGTGAAGTTGGTAATTGTTTGCATTATTTGGATGGTTTCTGTTTTGTTTTTCGGGGTTTTTTGGCCAGAACAGACAGAATTTAAACTCTCTCAATAGGCTGTTTAAATTTTTTAGAAGTAATAGCAAATGAGTTGAGCAAAAGTGGCTTCAGTCAAAAATCTTATCTTTGCAGCATCTTCCTTTTATCCTTCAGAGTGAATAGACCCCACCTTTCCATAGCTAAATCTTCTTGTAGTTTCTCTGTGTGCATATTGCCAGTTTATGAAAGAAAACAGAGAGAGAGAAACTCTACTACTGACACTCTAATCAACAAGGGAACTTTTTGTTTGGTGCAAAAGCAGGATAATTTTTCAAATATAGCCCATATGAGTTACTATGACTTATTTTCATTGAGCTTTATACTACAAGATCAAAGTTGTGGCTGCTGAAAAGGTTAGCTATAGCTGGAAAGATCAGTGTGAGACCAGTAGGCTTTCCAAAATTGGTCATGTCTAAATACACCTTTGATTTCAGCTACAGCTATTCTTTGTAGATTTTGTTCTGCGTCTTTAGGTGCCCTGGCTGTTCAAAGCTTTCATTCAAATTAGCAACCTGTGTCGGATTTTCAGATAGGTCTGTTTGCTGCTGCTGCTGCTGCTCCCAGCAGTTGATTACTAGACCTACCTAATTGTGCTTTATCCTGAGTTAATAGCATGTATTCTGCCCAACCTGAGTCCCGGTTTAGTTGCCAAAACCACAGACACTCCATTATTCATCTTTTCTACCAGCTCAACACAGGAAGATATGTTACCGTCTTGCATTGAGACCTAGGTTTCGAACTCGTTGGTGAGCTAATTAATTAATGTTAAGAAGAAACAAAGGACAAAAGTCATGAAACAACTTGGGAAGAAATCAGATGTAATATCTGAGATAAGAGCAGGAAGTTAAACCAATTTTTTTTTCACTTTGAAATTTGGTGCTGCATTAATGCCATATTACAGTAGCGTGCACAGAGCTGAGATTTCTGTTTCTCTGACAACCATTTGATCTCTGGTAGGCATGTGGCTTGGGTAGCAGAATTTGGTGCCAGCCATTACCTGTGTTTTAGCGATTCAAACGTTGGATTTGTTTTAAGGGTTCTGATAAATAGTGTTGTATATTTTTTATTTCCAGGCTTTGGTTAAATCACAGCTCTGTATTTATTTTGAGTTAAATATTACATTGTTTATATTTTTCTGTTTGTCACGAGGATAGATCTAGTTGGACATTGCTGGGACCAGTGAAGACAAAACAACAACAAAAGGAGCAGATTATCCTGGGTTCAATTAACATTTTAAGATGCTTGTTCCTCTCCATTCTTCCTCTCCTCTTGTCTTCCTCGGTCTTTCTCCCTGCTAGTTGGTTGCCTTCACTCTTTTGATTCCCTTCCACACAGGATCAACACCACCAATAAGAATGGAATTCCAATTAACTTTGTAATCTTGTTCTCAACGATAACAGAAGTAAAAACCTAAAATACTGTCTTACTGGAGATAGTGTATAGGTAGAGAGATGGAGGGAAATTTAGAATACATATGTATATTAAATTATATATATATGAGAAAGACAGATTAAAGTGGCTGTGAAGTAATTAGTGCTCTTAACTTATTCTTCTGCTGTTCATTGGTGCCTTGGTATTCATGACAAACCAATGTTTAATGCCTCTGCCTTTCCCTCATTTTCCTTAGCCACTTTTTGCTTGTCATTTTTTAAAAAAGCACTGACACATCGTAAACTAAAAAGATTAATATTGTTTCAGAAAAGGTCATATTTTATTGTTTTCACTTTAATGGTTGAGCTATTTTACCTGCTGTTTACCTGTATAAACCCACGTGTCCCTGATATGACAGCCAGCATCTGCCCTTTTCAAAGGATCCCTGCCTTATGTTCCCATGTTATTACAGCAATGGCTCACTCAAATTACAATTGGGTTTTCTAATTCGGGTAATTGCCTAGTAAAAAAGAAAAGGAAAAAAAAAACCCTCTAGATTTAATTGTTTCTTAATTAAAAGTGTTATAAGGCTTAATTCCATTATAGTTCCATTTTCCTCTACTGCAGCTCTCCCCAACCTTGTCTCTTCAGATAACATGTGTGAATAACTTCCAATTTAGCTATCTCCTATTTCCCATTGATTATGTGAGGTTAGATGTAAAAACAGCTCTGAGAAGCATCATAACAGTCCAGTAAAAATAGTTATTTCTCCTGCGTATTGTCCTGAAAATTTAGGTAGCCTCATTTTTGTGTAGTCTGAGTTACTTCCGAAATGATTTTGCGAGTGTTTTGTGTTTGAATCACATTTCAGCTGCTTTCACCTACCTACCTTTGACGCAGTCTCCTTCCTCTAGCCTCATTAACTAGAATTGTGACTAAAATAGAGTAACCACTTGCTTATTTTTTAAATCACCTTAAAGCATTTATAGAACCATAGGTTGTCATAGCCTTTCTTCTAGACATTTTAGGAGATTCTAGGACCTTTAAACTCTACATCAGTCCTTGCCAAAGAGGCAAGATTTGTTTTTTAAGGATTACACTTATTTAGGGCGATTTAATAGGTATGACCATTTTCTCCTTTCCCATTCTTACAGGAAGACACTCATTCTTAGTAAACCTGTCATTTCTCTGCCTTACACACTTTTGGTTTTGCAATCCTAAATGCTCTGGCAGATGGATATTGTCTCATAAAATGATGATATATTCACATGAGAAAATTTAGGGTCACTTCTTGAAAGGAGTTGAAGAGGTATGGAGTATAACCCCACACAGGTTGTAAAGAATCAAGTCACCATGTATATCACTAATTAGCTGCAGAGATGTTGTAATACGACTACCACAACTACTTGCAATAATGATAGCTAGCGTTTTTGAGCCTATAAGAGCAACAATAATAACATTTATTGTTCACTTACTTTGTTCTAGAGACAGTGCTAAGTGCTTTGCTTACTTTTCCCAATAAGCCACCCCTTAATGACACCAGAATCTTCCCTTATTTGGCACCTCAGGATTCCAGCTTGCAAAGCCCAGCTTTAACTCAATTCTGTACCTTTGTACCGACGGTTCTCAAAGATTTAACCTCAAAACCCTCTTACACACTTAAAAATCAGGATTGAAGGAGTTTTTATTTATGTAGGTTATACCTATTGATATGTCTGTATTAGATATTAAAACAGAAATTTAAACAACCCATTATATGTTAAACAACATTTTTATGAAATATAACTGAATCTTACAAAACAAACAAAAAATTAGCAGGAAGAATGACATTGTTATCCTTTTTTTTTTTCAAATTTCTTCAATGTCTGGCTTAACAAAAGGCAGCTGGATTCTCATATCTGCTTCTGCATTCAATCTGTTGCAATTTGTTGTCTTGATTGAAGTATCTGAAGAAAAACCAGCCTCGTACAAATATGTAATTGGACAAGGGAAGGTGATCTTAATAGCCTTTCCATGAAATTGTGATATTCTTTTTTGATACTACCCTAAACTCTACAAGTGGTAGTTTCAACTTAGGTGCAATGTGAAATCTGAAACCATGTCAATGAATCTTTCCTACTCTGTACACTAATAAGGGTAAGTGAAAAGGCACTCTGAGAACCTCTGGTATAAGTCTAAGAAGGTAAGAAACAGTCCAACCAGCTCAAGACCATGAGTATTTATGCCTTATTTACTTCAATAATTGTCTTTTAAGCCTGAGACAGAAAAGAGACCAATGATTATTTCCTCCCCATCCAGCAAGATATAGACAGGATGGAGACAATGTCTCTAAAGTAATTGAGAGCTCTGGCATTAAATAAACATAAGAGTATGATCCTAAAGTTAAGTATGCTATTGTTCCCCTTGAATAAACTGAAATAAGAAATGAATGTATCGAGATGGTAGATGCTTTCTTAGAGTGGCATGATAAAGTGCGATTAATCACACTCAAAACCTTTAAAATTAGCCGGTATTAATAGTGCTAAAACTGTTGACTCTCCAATGCATTGCTAATTTTATATCTTGAAGTAAAAATTTTTACTGAACATTCTGCTTAAAGGAAATTTCTATCCATGTAACTCAGGAGAACTTAAATATATTCTGTTTTTAAAAAGGAAGAAAAAACACTTTGGCCACTGAGATCTCAAAGTCTTATTTATTTATTTATGAATCATGGAACTGCATGCTTCAATTTTTTATAAGCTAACACTAACCTAAATAAGAAATACATTTTAGCAACATTTACTCTTTTTTCTTCTCTTTTATTAGTATGCTTTAATGGTGCTTCTATTTGCTTTGCTAACAGTGAAATCATTTTATTTCTACTTGAAGATATGCAAAAGTCTTATCTACCTGTAAACTTTCCACCTATTAACTTGCATTATATTTTAATGACAGTAAGTTATTACTAATGATACACATGGACTTTAATACAGCTTTTTTCTTGAGGGTGGAGAGGGAATATTTATATATTTATATATATTGTTTTATTGTGAGAAATATCTTACATGTAAATAAATATATTTCTTATGTTTTTTGTTTAAAATAACAAGTTTAACTTTTTTTACAAGAAGTAGAATGGTCATCATTGATGTTTCTTAATATAGTTGATTCTCATTTTAGACAATTTAAGAGGTCCATCCAAAATTATTTGTTCAGATTTTCCTCTCCATTATATGTAAGGGTATGGAGACAGGTAGAATACAGTTATAGAAATTTCACAAACAATAAGCCTAGAGCATTAGTTCCCCTACACTTTTTTTTCTTAAGGTAGTACCCTGAGCCTAAGAGCTAGCGATAAATCCATTTGAGTTGTTTATCAATGTGATATATTTTGTGGTGCTGATACCCTTTTGTTCCCTGCCCAATACCAAGGTTTTATACAGCATATTTTAAAAACTCAAAACTGTTTCAAAAATATTTAATGAGACTCTATCACTTCTTATCAAACATCCTCTGTATCTTCCTGCTCAGATCCAAAAAAACAATGTTGAAACATAGCCACCTTAGAAAAAAATCAAATATATCAAACAACATTAGTAACTGCTCCAGAAATAATCCAATGGGGGCAGGGAAGGACAAATAAACAAACAAACAAATCCCAGGAAATATGGGAACAGAGCCACTGTGTTTTTGCTTTGTTTTGCTTTGCTTTAAAACTTTGTTATAGATTTCAGGAAGTTATACATTTATATTTGAGCTCACGTTGTTAAGAAGAAAATAAAACTTTATAGTTTATATGTGAACAGTGGTCTCAGGTGTTTTCTGATGCCAAATATCTGGTGTCTTTTCCAACACCAGTCCTCCAACTCTGATTCTCTGACACCAACTGCATGTCCTACAATTCAGTCCCATTGTGACACTAACTACTTGGGGTTAGCATCAGATTCCATAGTTTAAGCGTTCAGTCCCACAAGACTGCGCTCACTTCAGACCCCAATTACAAGTATCACCCACCTCACTCCCACCCCCTTACTTGCACTTGGCTACAAATTGCAGGGTACTCACAGCCACCCTCTCCCACTCAAGTTTGGTAATTTGCTACAGTGACTCACAGAACTCAGGAAAATGCCACACTTACCATTACAGTTATACAAGATTAAAAAGAGTAGCCAAATGAAGAGGTGTATAGGGTGAAGTCAAAAGGGTCCTGAGTGCAGAAGCCTCTGTCCCCTTGGAGTTGGGGTGACCATCCTCCCAGCACATGGATGTGTTCGTCAGCTCAGAAGCTCTCCAATCCCCATTGCTTAGAAAGTTTTATGGAGGTTCCATTATATAGGCATGATGGATTAAAGCATTGGCCATTAGCGATTAAACGCAATCTCCAGCCCCCTCCACTCTCTAGAGATGGTGAGAGGAGGGGAAAGGTGGAAAGTTCCAACCTTCTTATCACAGCCTCGATCCTGAAGCTATCTAGAGGCCCACCATAGTCACCCCATTAGCATAATCTCAGATATGTTTGAAAGGGGCTCATGAAGAATAACAAAGCATGCCCCTATTACTTATTACTCAGGATGTTCCAAAGGCTTCAGGAACCAGGAACAAGACCAAATATATATATATTTTTTATTGTACCACAACTGGGTTTCCTCCAGGTGGTAGAGAAGAGATTTGGGAGGTGTGGCAAGGACAGATTTTTTTGCTTTCCATGCTGGACATTCCTGAATGTCTTCTCTAGCCACATCCACTGTATCAGTTATCGATTGCTGTCTACCATATAAGCCCCCCAAATTGGAGTCTCTCAAAACAACAATCATCTCACAGTTTTGGAGGAACAAGAATTTGAGCATGGCTCCACAGGGTGCCTCTGGCTCAGTGTCTCCCACGAGGATGCAGTCAAGCTGTCAGCCGGGGCTGTGATCTCATCTGAAGACTCTGCTGGAGTGGAGCATCTGCTCCAAAGTTCACACATGAGACTGTTGGCAGACCTTGGTCCTCACCATGGAGACCTCTCCATGGGGCTGCTCACAGCATGGCGGCTTGTTTTCCCCAAAGCCAGTTGATTCAAGTGAGAGAGAACAAGAACGAGTCCCCAGGATGCAAGCCACAGTCTTTTTATAACTTGGTCTCAGAAGGGATTTCCTATTACTTCTGCCATATTCTGTTCCTTAGATATGAGTCAGTAAATCTAGTGCACACTCCCGCAGGGGGGTTACACACGGGCATTGAGTACCAGGAGGTGGGATCACTGAGGCCCACCTTAGAGGCTACCTGCCGCATCCACCCTAACATAATGGACCTGGATTTGGTAAATGATAAGAAGCGCTGGACGACAGATGAGAAAGGAATTTGTAAAGTCGTTTGTCTGGTTTCTCTGTCACTTTTACTTTCTAAAGCTCCCCCCAAAGCTTTGCTCAAAGTGTTGTCACTGATCAGAATCAGTTCTGATTAATTTTATAGTTGGTAGTTGGATCTCAGCAAGAAAGCTATATACAGTCAAAGGAGGAAAATCCCAGTAGAAGGAAATCAGTTTAACTCTACGTATTTACTGTCAAATATGTAATGATCTCATTTATTTTTAAAGGGAGAACCAGGTTTCATTGGTCCTCAAGGAGAACCAGGCCTACCAGGCTTACCGGGAACAAAGGTAAATGGAGTGTCTTTCCCTTCTTTTCTTTCTCAAGTTTTTTGTCTTATATTTTTAGTCCATTATGTTCCTTAGGTGACCAGATATTGTTGCCTAATATAGAACTAAAGGGGTGTAACACCCATTCCTAACACTTCTAATGGGAATACCGTAGTAAATAGAATAATAGGAAGTTAATTCCAGGAGGCCTTAGGCAAGCCTGCTGGATGGTGGAATGCGTTCATTGTGCCAGTCATTCCCCAAATTGCACCTAAATTGATAAGATGCTATTAGTCTCCTGGCCATGTGGAAAAGTGAGGGAATTCTGGGGAAAAGAGGCAGAACTCATTAACTCCTGCTCCTTGTTACCCATTTTAAGACACACATGTAAATCAAACATTATTATTATTCCCCCATCCCTCCCTAGATTTCAAAGGCAAGTACTGATGTCATGTAGATTCCTGAGTGTCTCATCCCAAAAGGATCCATCCTGAATAACGTCTGCAGAAAGATTCTGTAATGAAAACCATCTCGTGATCTTCTGCTTGGCAACCCGAGAGAGGGCCCTAAAAGCAAAATCTATATGCCGCCATATAAAAAATTATGTTGCTGTGGATACATTAGGGGCCATGGGTCCCTTTTTATCTACCCAGTAAGACATAAAAAGGTATAGCTCTGAGAATGGAACTTTATTCATGACAGACTCATGAATCAAAGAAAGAGCAAAATTAGATCAAACTACATTCTTTTAGTTTTAAACCATAGCAGTCTTTGCCTCGATGTGTATTGCATTCACCAGAAATAAGCCAGGATGATTTCCAAGAGCTCGAGAAATATGTTCATGGTCTCTTCTGACAGAGGAGTCCTCATTTCCGCTGGTCAAGAGAAAATAACTCTAATCCTAGTAAATGGAAAGTAAGTGTGGCCCAAGAGGGACTAACACTCAGTCGAATTTATGCAAAATTGCTGTTTTCTCAGCGATTTCTTTTTCACATTAGTGAGCTGTCAAGCTTATTAACAAGTAGGAGGAATGCCTGTTTTAGCCTGAACAGATTTACACAAGAAATGCACCTTCTGGAATAAAAAGAGCTAGAACAAAAGAATAATGAGCATTCTGTGTTCATGTCAGGACTGTTGTATGTATTCAGGCTTGCAGCCTCAGAGCCAGGTAGAGAAAGGATGGCTTCAGAGAGAAGCGCAAAGAAACAGGCAACCTGGTCAGTGCCCGAGAGGACCAGGCGTGAACATGATCTCTAAATGTTTGTGGCATTTTGTTTGCTAACCAAGGGAAAATAGAAGAAACACAGACTGTGGACAGTAGAGTTTATCCCTAAATATATTTTCTTTTGTTCACTTATTTTAAGCAATTCTGCAGTCGAAGAAATCCAGATGTAGAGCCATTAATTACTGTTCATGAAGAACCCAGCCTGATTTTACAGACCAGATACTTTTATGACAGATACTACTCTGAACTCCCAATAAAAGTAAAGACTGTACTGTAACTGTTTTGTTTTTCCGCAAGAAGGGATGTGAATAAGAAATTCATCTAACAATATTCTGAAGTTAATTTTCAGCTGAATTACCTATCTGACATGAAATTGGTATCATAATGGAAAAGTCATGATTATTTAAAAATCTCTGTCCGCCGAACACTAGTATTTTACTGGTTGCGTAGGCAGTCTGGATTTGTACCGGTATATTCAGATTTAAAAAATAAACTAAGTCCTCATATTTTATCCCCAACACAGCAAAGAGAGACCATAATGAAGAATGACATAT
Source organism: Hippopotamus amphibius kiboko (assembly GCF_030028045.1). Taxonomy (NCBI): domain Eukaryota; kingdom Metazoa; phylum Chordata; class Mammalia; order Artiodactyla; family Hippopotamidae; genus Hippopotamus; species Hippopotamus amphibius. The sequence continues at coordinate 85,624,813 of NC_080198.1, forward strand.
AATTGCATCTAAACCCTGTTTTATGTCTTGCTGTATTCTCAGCATCTGTATCAGTGCCTGGGAGAAACCTGCATCGGTCTAAAGAAATAGGACTTGCAACAAAAACAGTCTCTACTGATGCTTACACTGTAATATGTGTAAGAAAGGGGTGGAAGGAAAGAAAAAAGTAAACAAATATATAATGTAATTCCAGAGAGTAATAAGCAACTCATTAGGGGCATGGAGATAATAAGTGATTCTAGGCAAACATATATAGACTCCACTCCTGTGGTAGATACTACAGAGAAATGATTTTCTAAGATTTTTGTTTTTCCCTAAAATACAATTATAGTTACCATTTTAGAATTCTTCTGTAAAATAGTAAGAGAAACACCAAACATTTATTTATTTATTTAAATATATATATATATATATATATATATATATATATATATATATATATATATATATATAAAGATTCCATGTACCAGCAGAGGTGCTTCAGTCTCTAATCCCTGGAAAATCCTTTCTGGAACATCTTTTCCATCTCCTGCATCCAGTCAAGTCCCTTGCCTTGCTCCCAACTTCTCCATTTTCCCACTCCCTTTTGGTTCATGCTGAGAAACCTACTGAGTCTTCTTCAATCCTGGCCCTAATCTATCCCACCTCCCCTGCAAAACCACAAAGGCTTCCCAGAGTGGGCTTGATACCCACGATAAAGATCTTGGAATTTAAAGCCCTACCTCACCCATAACAGATCCAATCCTATTTTCTTTTCCTTTCCAAGACAAATCAGTCCTTCAGTGAGAAGGGTGTCTCCCTCATCCATAAACATACCATCACCAGAGATCAAAACTTGTTTGATTATTGAAATTCTACCTGTCTTGCAGAAAGCAGAACACTCTCAACTCTGTGTTCATGAAGTGTAAAACAGAACTGTCTTCCAGGAAAAAAAAAAAAAAGAACTGTCTTCCTGGAGGGCGATTTGGCAGGCTTTTAAAATGTTCATACTTTTTGACATAGCCATTTCCCTACTAGGACTTTATCCTAAGAAAATGATCAGAGATGTGCAAAAGATTTATGTACAAAAACATTTATGCAAAAATTGAAGATTGACTGTAGGCTGTCCTGAATTACAGCTCTCCCACCTTAAAGGCTTTGGGAAAGTTACTTAACCTCTCTGAGCTTCAGTTTCCTCATCTGTAGACTATGGATATTAACACCTTTCTCGTTTGTCCTGAGGATTAGATAGGATAATGCATGTAAAGTGTTGTGTGCAGTTCCTGCACTCATCAATGGCACAGTTACAAACAGTAATAATTATAAAATACACCCTACCCCATCCTTTAGGACATGACCTGAGTCTCACCAAAAGGAAGTCAATCTGCACCGTTGAAAACTCTGGAGTTTTTTCTTCTCTCACATATGGCCTTACATTACTCCTTAACTCTTTAACTGTTTTTTTCTTGTGGATTTTATCTAACTAGAGCACTAGCTCCCTGAGGGCAGAGACCATGCCCATCCTTCCCAGAGCCATAAATACAGTAAAAGCTGTAACACCATGTGTTTTGTACCATGCCAAGCACCTTCCATTTCAAAGTTATGAAACCAGTACTCTCATTTTCTCCATTTTACAGAGGAAACTGATGCTTTCTGAACTTAACTAACTTTCCCCCAAACACAGAACTTGTAAGTATTTAACAGAGCCAGGATTAAAGCCCAAGATGTCAAATTACAAAACCTGGCACTTAGCCATTTTGGCATGCTTCTTTCTAGTAGATCTTAAAAAGTTGCTGCAGAGTGAAAACTGTTGTGAGGTAGCATGATGGCCCTTATCAATTCCCTTTAAAGGTCTTTCTGGGACTTCCCAGGCAGTCTAGTGGTTAAGACTCCGTGCTTCCACTGCAGGGAACACAAGTTCCATCCCTGATGGGGGAACTAAGATCCCATGTACTGTGCTGCCAAAAAACAAAAGTCTTTCTATTTACCAACATAGGTATCTGACAGGCATTTACCAAACCATTTCCTTGTCTATAAAATAGGGATGAAAAGGAAAACATTGAATAATTGTTTTGATTATTAAATGAGATAACCTATATTGAGGTTAATAGGATGCTGAGTATGTGGTAAATAGTAACTTTATGCTTTCTTTGATTTTATTCAACTCACTCATTAATCTACAGGGGCCAGTAGGGGGGTAGAGGGGTCTCCATTTACCTATTTTGTGATTTGTGACAGGGTGAACGTGGGGAGGCAGGGCCTCCCGGAAGAGGGGATCGAGGTGAGCCTGGAGCCCCTGGACCAAAGGTCAGTCGTTCTCACGCTGGAAAACATTCTCTGGTTTGGAAATATGTGCCACTTACTTTAGAATGTGTGACTAAGATAAAATTATTCAAGGGGTATTAAAACAGCCAAAAATCACAAATAATTCATTGAAATGCACACCGATTTGCTACTTTCTAAACGGGATTTTACAATTCAACTTTTCCATTTTACTCTGTTCTGTTCAGTCAACAAATTTAATAGCATATGTAAATGGGGAGGTACTGTCACATTAACCTCTTACCGCTCGATGTATATTAAAACCTATGAGGAAAATGTGCATCCTTGCTGTGTTAGTTTCTATGGTAACGTGATGGTATGTAACACCTTGAAAATATGAGAGCTAAGGATTTATTTGACTGTTCAATCTATTCCTCTGAACTTCCTGCAAACTAATATGGTAACACTTTATTTTAATAACCCATCCTAGAGACACAGGAAATGATTTACTCTTTGATGAAAAGGAAATTTATGCAAGCACTGTTGAAACTAATGAGAATTATTCGCAGAGCTCTTCCCATGGGTGGGCAGTCTTCAGAATTATAATGGCTTGAAGGTTGGTGGAGAGACCAGGGATTGAACTAATGATACGGTGATGACACTTATGTTCAGTGTTATAATGGCCTACATTATGTAGAGTCATATATTGAGGCAGTTAAAATAAAGTGTTTCCATTTTTCTTCATTATTCTGAGTCACTCTAATTTCTTTTTTCTGTTCTTATCTCCCTCTGTCATTTTCTCTTTTGCATCTTCATATTCTTCTACAATAGGGGAAACAAGGTGAATCAGGAACTAGAGGCCCAAAGGGGTCAAAGGTCAGTAACCGGGTAACCATTTTAATGTAACATGAGGCCATCAAGAGCTGTGCTTTTTGCCAGTTCCACAGAGAATTATGTTGTAGCTTAAACTCTTTCACACACAGAGATTGCAGTGATTTCATCCCTATGATGTTAGCTCAGAACAGCTGATTTGTTTCACTTGTTTGTTTCTGTGTTCTTGTGCTTCAGACCATTCTTTAAGAGAAACTGTATTTCCTGTTTCATAAGTATAACTTATTTGGAAAAAAAAATAAGGACTTTACTTAATTTAAATTATATACAGCATAGTCTTATTTTTTATTTCCTGACTATCTTTGTGATAAATGTTCAAATTATACTTTGCTTTTGTCAGTTGACTCCCTTCATTGCATTAAAATTTCACCACCAATTGAAATTCTCTCCTTTATCACACTCTTAATAGCACCTGCAGTAATCTAAATACATACTATTAGCAGAATCATGTTATTTGAGATGCTATTAGCTAATAACATGGGGAAATGGGGAAAGCAGAAAGCAGATATTAGTCATTCCCCGTTCATAGCAAATTTAATTATTATGGTCAATGTTACTAGCATAACGTGGATAGAAAAAATTATAATCCCTTCTCCTGCTTATCTTCACTCATCCTTGTCCAGTTTATAAGTATTTGTAGAAAGACATATAAAAATGCTTTGAATTCTATTTAGGAAAAGGGATCTATAAATTTTAGGCTGTTTTAAAGAACTTTCAAATCTACACAGGTTCAAATCTCTTTTTCAAAATTTCTGTTTAGACTTCTGAGAATTTTGAGTGTTCTCAGTGATGCATTTGCAGTTTGAGGTTTAGCTGATTCCTGATGTCTCGGGGGCAGGGGGTAGTTATAACACCACAAATGGACATTTAGAGACTTTTCATATTTCATTGAAAAAAAGGGAGCGCTGGGTTTGCCTTGCCAACTTGGTCCAGCTAGGTGCTGTCCACTTCAGCACTTTCTGAGGGCTAAGAGCCCTGCACCTAGAGAGAACTTTTCCTTGGATCCTCCTAACCAGAGGGAGGCCCAGCTGGTGACCTTTCCCTCCTGAATCTCCCTAGAATGATCTCTCCATTGATCTTTCTTCCTTCCTTGTCCTTGTTGTCTACACTTTTTCTTCTCAGAAAACAGACAACCTAATTAATTGTTGGCTCTTTTCCCCTTTGCCCCAAATCTCTTCATATAAAGGCAAGAATATGGCTCAATCTGAGAGGTAAAAGCTTACTTTGGGAGTCATGGAAACCACGTGCTTTGCTTTTTAAGATCCCTAGGAAGCAAGTTACCATATGTATTGTTGTTTCAAGATACTGTGTCATCTGAAGGGGCATATGTAAGTCACTTTAAGGGGCATCTTAAAGAAGCATTTGCCATGTCAGGGGTGATTGTATTTCTAGTTGTTATTTTCTACTTCAGAAGTTCATATTAAAGGTGTTGCTGTGTGGCATTAAGTACATCCTTAGATCTGAGATATTTCTGGACTGTTGGCCCCACTACTAATTAGGTTTTTTTCTCTTTTCACTGGCGAAAGGGTGATCGTGGAGACAAAGGGGACTCTGGAGCCCTGGGACCAAGGGTGAGTGTGTCTCATCTACTCTTTTGGCCTTCAGCAAGCCTAGATTTGAAGTGTGGGTCTGTGTGGCTTTTCACAAGGCACTTGGACTAATAATACCCAGCAACAGCACTGGAGGTAGACTACTGTGATTATTCCTGCTACTCCCCCCTTTCTTCTTGTTTTCGTTGTAGTCACCAGGAGCACTGAGTATATAGATTCAGACACATAAGATAAGCTCCATAAGGAGAAGGTCTAAAGAACTCTATCTACTTTCCCTCTGCTAAATGAGCAATAGCAAACCCATAGCCATCCACCTAATAGAACTTTCCACTTTTCAATTAACTCAATTAAAAAGAAAGCAAAAGTCCATATTTTCAGAACCTTTTTAAAACACAGGCGGGGAATTAGGACATGACTAATGGAAATTCAGTGGCAGAGCTACTGAGTAGGGTAGACATCCCTCCCTGTAGATACTGTTCAAAAAAAAAATTGAAATTATACTTTGCTTTTAAGTCAGTTAACTCCCTTCATTGCATTAAAATTTCACCACCAGTTGAAATTCTTTCCTTTATCACACTCTTATTTGGTTTCAATTTTAATGGAATTCTATTCCTGTTAGGAAAGCCAAGCATTTCCTACAGTACAGTGTTCTGTGTTCTATCTTCTTAAAAAAATGAGGAAGCAATCTATGAGGTGTAGATGAGGAGAAAGAAGTCAGGGGTTGCTTTAATAAATATGGATAAAGCCAACAAAATTTTACAAGTCAAATCAGATTAGCCTACATATTATAATTTTTAGGAAACAGTTTTTGAGGTTGAATTGTATTTCTTTTTTATCCAGTGTAATATCTTTAACCCACTGCTGACAGGAAGTTAGAAGTAGTTTGCCTTTGAAATAAGGACAGCCTTTGAACATGATTATTTATTCCAAAGTGCATTTGGGCCTTGGTCAGGAATCGATGGTCAGAGAGATCTGTATGTTGCTATTTCTGTTTTTGCTACAGTCTCTTCTCCATCCTAGCCTAACCCCCATGATGTTCCCTTGGTTGATTTTTTTCATAGGGTCCACCTGGTCAAAAGGGAGATCAAGGAGCCACTGAGATCATAGACTACAATGGCAACCTCCACGAAGCCTTGCAGGCAAGTGACTGCTCCCCGCCCTGACACAGACGATGACACTGGAGACCCTCATAATGTGTGTAAATAGCAGCTTTCACCCCCCTCAGATCTCAGAGGGCTCCACTGCTCAAAGCACCCCTTCTCCCTGATCTCTGAACCCATCTTCTTCTCCCTGCCCCAGTTTATCCTCTTTCCTTCCTTGCATTTTTCAATCTTTCCTTTTCTTTCCCTTCTACCTTCAGATGTGCTTTAGTCTTATCTTAAATCTTGCATCGGTTTTGCCAGTCTTTGTCTCCTTGCTTGATATGTGAACGTAGCAAAGCCTTTAAGAGCCCTGTAGCTCTGGAGTTGGAGCTGCCTGGGTTCACGTTTCTTGCTTACTAAGTACATGAGCCAGGGTTGTTGTGAGGAGTAGATGACTAAGTACATATTATACACTTAGAACAGAGCCTAGCACATGATAAGTCTTTTATGGGTATTACTTACTACTGCTACTATTCGTCTTCTTTCATTAAGTAAAAACCCATAGACTGGGTGGCTTGTTTCCATCACCTTTGCTTCCTATTTATCCTCTTCATACTTAGACTCCTGTGTTCTAGCCTGTATCATCATTTTGTTGAAATTGCTCTTATAAAGGTCAACGATAACCTCTAGGTCAAGCCCATTGTACTCATCACTCTTGACTTTTATATGACATTTATACTAACCCACCTTCCTTTTGAAACTCTTTCCTTCTGGCTTCTCTGACCCTCTACTCACATTTCTTCCAGTTTTCTTCCTTGATAGATCCACTCTATGGTATTTCCAACTTCTCTGTCCACCCTCTAATTTTGCGTATTCTTGCCTCAGATCTCTTCTTGGTACAATCACTTCCTTTGTGTTCTTTCACGTTATGGCTCCCAGATCTTTCCCCTCCAGGTCTGATCCGCATATACCTCTACCTGTCCAGGAGTATTTCCACTATAGATGCAACACTGCTTTGTCAACTTTCACCAATACATACCATTATACTGGTTACCTTTCCCACCACCCAAATGATTCCCATTCCTAACTAATCAGTTTCTGTTAATGATACCGTAAGTTTTCTAATTTCTTGAGATGCAAAGCTTTAGTGTTTCCCTCTTAAACTATTCTTTGCCTTTTGTCCTTGATATCTCACCAGAAGCTACTGTTTCCTTTTTCAAAGTATCCCTTGAGGCTGCCCCACCCTATCCATTCCCAACTAGGTCCACATCTTGTTTATATCAGATGTAACACTGCAACGAGCCCTAAACCAATTCCTTTACCCCTAGTGCCTCCTTGCTGTTCTAATCCATTCCTGTATATCACTCCAAGGCTAATTTTCCTGAACTATCACTCTTTTGATGACTCTAATCTGTTCAGAAACCTAAGTGACCCTGTTGCCTACTCTATCAAGCCCAAACTTCTCCATCTGACTTTTAAGGCCCTATAACCCTGCCTTTCCTGTACAGAATTTTTTATTTCTCCACAACATATTAATCATATCTATAAAAATACCCCTCTTTTTTCCTGAGTCATCCTTTTTCTTTCATTCATTCACATAAATCCTGTCCAACAATTCACTGCTGCCACCCAGATGAGTTTCTCCTCTGAATTCTTTTAAATATTAGCGATCAGGACCCAGTAGTTTAACATTTAACTATTCTCAAATCCCATAATTTACTTTAGTCTTGCCTCTTACCAGATTATAAATTATTTGTTGACAGGAAACTGGTTTATGCTTACATTGTCTCCCCCAAAGTGTCTGACCCAGGTCTAGGCATGTAAATATTAAATACACTTATTGGTTGAATTAGTAAGTATACTTCATTCATATGAACAATCCAGTTCTTTGTTTGAAAGCTGAATAAGTTGTTTTAAATATTTTGCATTTTGTACTTGTTTGATTCTTTTTTCCACCCATATGATTTCACTAACATGATCTAATTATGGTAGATCTACATTTCTATGGGTCCTTTGTTACAACGGTCATTTTAAAATAGTAAGGCATACGGGCTTCCTAGGTGGTGCAGTGGTTGAGAATCTGCCTGCCAATGCAGGGGACACGGGTTCGATCCCTGCTCCAGGAAGATCCCACATGCCGCGGAGCAACTAAGCCTGTGTGCCACAACTATAGAGCCTGTGCTTTAGAGCCCATGAACCACAACTATTGAGCCCATGTGCTGCAACTACTGAAGCCCATGCGCCTAGAGCCCGTGCTCTGCAACAAGAGAAGCCATGGCGATGAGGAGCCCGCGCACCACAACAAAGAGTAGCCCCCACTCACCGCAACTAAAAGAAAGCCCACACACAGCAAAAAAGACCCAACACAGCCAATAAAATAAACGAATAAATTAATTAATTAATTAAGAAAAAATAGTAAGGCATTTATTAAATACTTTTCATAGAATCTGCCTTCAGCTTTGTATTCTTCTGTTCTTTTTATTCTTTTTCTTCTGGTAAAACACAAGGAGACATGCTTACTGCTTAGAGAAACATTACTTGGGCAGTGTCAATCAACAGCTTGAATTATGGTTCCTCAGTACAAGTGGACTAGCCTCAAGCAGTAGCCTCTGGGCTATTGTCAAATTCTAGAGTCAGTTTTCTAAATTGTTCTCTTTTTCCCACAAGTTGATAACGTTGTGTGTAAAGAAAGAGAAAGAACAGGAAGTTTTTGTTACTTACTATGTTGTCGGAGTTCTTACTTCTAAAATATATGGTCACATTTTTCAACTTTATTAGCAATATTATAAATTTCCCTTAAGCTACTATCAATGGCAGCATAATTCTTACAACTACCTTTAAGAGGTATCCATTCTCTTATCTTTCAAGGTGTGCTCCTATGTTATTGGCCATGGCCATTTTCTGGAAAAACTGTGGAAGAGTTTTAAAGCCTTTGCATGAACAGAGCCTGGCATGAAGCAAGCTACCCTCAGTCTAAAACTGAAATCTGCTTTGATTTCCCCTCTGTTATTAACTAGCTGAGTCACTTTGGGGAAATCACATAATGTATCGATATTTCATTGATCTAATCTGTAAAATGAGGATGTTTTGAAATGGATCTTTTCTAAGAGTCCATAAAATCTAATATTATGCTTAGGGTTATTTTTTAGGAGCTCCTGAATACTCTTTGTTGATGTGCCAAAACACACTGTACTTAAAAAAAAAAATCTAACACCTACATCTTGATATAAAAGAATAGATGTGCTCAGTTTCCTTTTTCGCCTCGAGTTCTATATGACTATAAACCAGTCAATATCCATCACAGCCCACTAGTTCATGTTTATATCTCAACCTAAAGATTTATTATTCTTGGGACTTCCCTGGTAGCACAGTGATTGAGAATCTGCCTGCCGATGCAGGGGACATGGGTTTGATCCCTGGTCAGGGAAGATCCTACATGCCGTGGAGTAACTAAGACCACAAGCCATAACTACTGAGCCCTTGTGCTGCAACTACTAAAACCCATGAGCCTAGAGCCTGTGCTCCACAATAAGAGAAGGCAGTGCACTGAGAAGCCCACATACCACAATGAAGAGTAACCCCTACTCACCACAACTAGAGAAGCCTGCATGCAGCAACAAAGACCCAAAGCAACCAAAAATAAATAAATAAAATAAAATAATTAATTTAAGAAAGGATCATCCATATGTCAGAATTTCCTTCCTTAAAAAAAAAATTTATTATTCTTATGGAGTTTAGGCAACTATGTGTTGTGCTTGCAAATAGCTTATAGCTTTTCTTTTTAACTTCAAAACTATTTTTCCCAATATAGTACTCCAGTGAACTGAGTCCCTAAAAAATAAATTAAACTAAATAGCCATTCAGTTGAGAGGAAGTAATAGACATTTGTTATTCTAGTTCTCTAACCAATATTGGATATTCAGTTTTGCAAATTCCATTTCACTATTGCCTCCTCTAAAATAATCTGCAGAAAAAATCTGTGATAACTAGATAAATAAGTGTATATCACAATTATAAAAATATCACTTAGAAATATAAAATTTTACTGTTGCCTCTATTGAAAACTATTACAGGCATACCTCCTTTTATTGCACTTCACTTTACTGCAGTTCAAAGATACTGCATTTTTTTACAACTTGAAAGTTTATGGCAACCCTCTACCAAGCAAGTCTATTGGCTCCATTTTTCCAACAGCATTTGCTCACTTCATGTCTCTCTGCCATATTTTGGTAATTCTCACAGCCTTTCAAATTTGTTCATTTTGATTATATTTGTTATGATGATCTGTAAGCTTTTTTTTTTCCTGGCCGTGCTGTATGGCTTGTGGGATCTTAGTTCCCCGACGAGGGATCAAACCTGGGCCCACAGCAGTGAAAGAGCTGAGTCCTAACCACTGGACTGCCAGGGAATTCCCTGTGCTCACTGATCTTTGTTGTTACTATTGCAAAAAGATTATGACTCTCTGAAGACTCAGATGATGGTTAGCATTTTTTAGCAATAAAGTATTTTTTATTGAAGTATAGTTGATGTACAATATTATGTAAGTTACAGGTGAGCAATACATACAGTAATTCACAATTTTTAAAGGTTATACTCCATTTATAGTTATTATAAAATATTGGCTATATTCCCTGTGTTGTACCATCTATCCTTGAGCAAGAAAGTATTTTTGATTAGGGTATGTACCCTGTTTTTTTAGACATAATGCTGTTGCACTCTTAATAAACTACATTACAGTTTAAACACAACTTTTATATGCACTGGCAACCAAAAATTTGTATGACTTGCTTTATTGCAACATTCACTTTATTTCGGTGGTCTGAAACCCTAACCCACAATATCTCCAAGGTATGTGTATTCACATGAACATTTGTCATAAGCTGTTTATTTTGATTTTTATTTAAGGTGGTTATGTTTCCACAATTAGAAGTAAAACCTTTTCTTTTACTACTGCAAGCTTTTAAAATTTCTCAACACCATGTAAACTAAACCTGTTCTCTAGTAAATTGGAGGTGATTTTTAAGCTTTCATCATTAGGAAACGTGAAAGAAAATAATTTTTAATTCTAAAGAAATTCACATAAGCATCTCAGAGAATAAATCACAAAGCATCCTTCTAGCCTTCAACCAATTTACAGCTGCTCTAACTCATGCCTCCCATTTCACATCGTGCCTCAATAGAATGACATGTCTTTCTCCATCACTACCAAAAATTCTGGTTTTCAAATCATTACTAAAGTTCAGCAGAGAACCCTGCTAAGTTTATGCAGTTTTAACTTAGAGGAACCAGATACAAGATATCCAAAGTGAGCCAACATCTTTAGGATGTCTCTGAGTGTCTACACACGGCTTCTTCAGGATGACAGTTAAAACTATGTTTTTTAGTAGCTAGCTTAGTTTTCTACCATTTGTTCTTCTATTAACTGGGTGGAACCTTCCCTGTATAATTTTTACGTCTCACAAATATAGTTATTTAACAAGCTTATTTAAACCCCTCTATTAAATAGCTCAGTGTCTAATAATAATATTCTTTCTACTTAGGCAATTCATTTTAAAACGTGTTGTTATCCTTAAATTTTAAAAAAGACAAACTAGTTTTGTGTTTAGGTGAAAAATGAATCGTATATTGCACAGGTTGGAAAACCTCTGAGAGTTTGAATTTTAAACTCCTTCCCTTTCTAAGGTTTTATGGTTTTGCTTTCTAGTTAAAAATGTAATTTGTAATTGGAAGGCAATGATAAAGAAATTATTTCTACTCTATAACTTTCTAATAGCCTTTTTAAAATGACTCATCTACCCATATAGGAGCAAAGAAGTAGCTCTCTCATAACCATACATTCAACTTTTGCTTTAGGTAGATCCCTTAAGAGTAAAATAAGTGGTACCTTATGTTACATAGATATGATGGTATAAAAATCTGTGCCTTGACTTTTTTATAACCTTGCCACAGTTTGTGGCCATTTTACCTTTTATCTTAGAAGCACTGGTTGTTTTTTTCCTACCCTATTTTCTTGGAAGCCGTAATGACCATGACTGATTTTATCATAGAATACAAACTTGAACCATCTGTACACATGCATAAATATATTGTTTCCTAAGGAATGATGACACCATATCACTAAAAACTCGTGTTTGAAGTTAGATGGATGGATAATGTTACAACAACTACAAAAAAAAAAAAAAAACCAGCACCAACACCTTGAATTAGAAATTGGAAGGGAGGGGCTTCCTAGGTGGCGCAGTGGTTGAGAATCTGCCTGCCAATGCAGGGGACACGAGTTCAATCCCTGCTCCAGGAAGATCCCACATGCCACGGAGCAACTAAGCCAGTGCACCACAACTATTGAGCCTGCGCTTTAGAGCCCGTGAGCCACAACTATTGAACCCATGTGCTGCAACTACTGAAGCCCAAGAGCCAAGAGCCTAGAGCCCGTGCTTGGCAACAAGAGAAGCCATGGCAATGAGGAGCCCGTGAACCACAACGAAGAGTAGCCCCCACTCACCGCAACTAAAAAGAAAGCCCATGTACAGCAAAAAAGACCCAACACAGCCAATAAAATAAATAAATAAATAAATTTTTTTAAAAAAAGGAAAGAAATTGGAAGGGAGTAGTGGAAGACAAAGGGATGGAGTTAAACAGATATTCACAAGTTTACATGTAATTGGATAGTGTTTCTCTAGGACCAGAGCTCCTAATGGAAAATGTTCTCTCCCCTAAAATCACAGAAAGTGTTACAGATCTTACAGAACTTTTTGTGCAACATTTAGACTAGAAAATCTTAATACAAAAATGGTTCGTGGATTGGGGATTGATTGTCTTAGAGATTCACACTTTGAGAGAAGATATTTTGGTACAGCCCTTTACCTTAAGAAACAAGGTGAATCCCATGGCAGTTCCTATCTTAGTCATGGCACTCCCCCCCACACACAGTAATTATAATGCAACAAATGAGATACAAACTAAAAGAAAAAATATTACTTATACAATTAGATATTCAGTTTTCTCTAATCAAAGTACTCTAGAAATAGAACTTTTATAAACAGCAGAGCTTCTCAGCTTACAAGTATGCTGACAAACCACCAGTGTATACTATTTTATTTCATAATTTAAGTCGGGTAAATTAAAATTTTGACGTTTTCTTTTTTCTTTATCCCCACTTTTTAAATAAAATTCTAAAACTAATTTTTAAAAGAATTTTTACAATCTGTGGTATTCATTTGAAGATAGGGTATGTTCTCAGTATGTTGTCAATTCCTTATAAAACTTCAGTCTTGCCAAAATATATTCAAAAACTTGAGTATTTCAGAAATGTATTACTGTACTTTGGCACACATATCAGGTAACTCTGTCTTTATCAATACATTTTCCCAACAGAGGATTACCACCTTAACAGTCACGGTAACTCTTCTTGCATGATTTCTGTGGTTTGTGACTTTGTGTTCGGTGATGATGCATGCTGGTCATAAGGGGACTAATGTAGCCAGTGTTTTTATCTGATATATAATGTTATGTTTTCTTGTATTAACAACCTTCAGCAACAATTTCCCCAGTTGAATCACTTTGTCTTAGTAAAAAAAGTGAAGAGGAAAAATTTATTATTTTTCCTAAAATCTTTGGCCTTGTCTTAATAATATGGCTTTGTTCTTTAGTGTTTGGAAATCAAAGCCTTTATGGGGGAGGAGAGAAGAGTTTCTAGAAACACAGGAAATATCAGGAAGCTAATTCAACCCCAAAAGATGAATGCGGGACATGGCAGCAATTTTATATTGTCCTACAAATCAACTCTAGGGCATTACTTTAATCTGGATGTGTCAGTTTTGTTTTGTTTTGTTTTGTTTGCATATAAGTAGGTGGTTTTTATAATTCTGTAGCCAGTGAAATGTTTCCTCTTTGCAAATCAATACTGGAGGATATTTGATTATGATAGAAATTAGGGAGGTGTGGAGTGTACTTATTATTTAAAGCACACATTTTAATACAGATACTTGCTATCTTTTAAAACTTTGTCTTTTCTGGATTTAGGGTCCCCCTGGACCACCTGGACCTCAAGGACTACAAGGGCCAAAGGTTATTCTTTATTTTACTTGCTTCCATTTACCACAGATGGTGCAGAGAATCCCATATTGAAAATATGTATCTCTAAAACACACTGGGGAGCTGAGATGCGCAATATTGCTTAAGAGAGCTGAGAACAGAAATTGAGGTCTGGGCTGAAAGGAAAAGGGATCAGAAAAAGAAAATAATTAGGAAAGAAGGGAGAGAAATAGAGATGGCATTAAATTTAGAGGGAGGACATTCAGAAAAACAGAACTTTAAACAGAAAAAATGAGTTTTACAGAAATTGTAAGTGTAAAGAAACACTACATGTGGAGTATGGAAAAAGGCAAATTTTTAAATAGAGGAGGATTGAAGGAAAATTTACTTTGACACCAAAAACAATCCTTTCCTTCAATTCTTTTATAATAAAAAGGGCAAGAAAACTTCAGCATGACGCATTCACAAATGACGTTAGGAAGCGTTTTCAGTCATTTTTATAATATATCCTGTTATATATCTTCAAACATTCTGCCATTTAAATTTCATCTAATAAAACATACCAGCTGTGAACAGTAGAAACCAAATTACATGATTATATCTAAAATTTGTTGGTAGCATTAGCTTCTTCCCTCCAAACTGAGGCTTATTCAACCACGTTTTATCAGTTAACACATGGCCAACGATTCTGGCTTTTCAGAACTGAGCTACACATGTTGAAATATGACTTTCATCATTGGGCTATTTGTAGGAGATCCAAGTGGTGTCGAAATCCATCTTTTGTTTATGCCTCTTAAGGCAGTTTATTTACTAAATCTACCTCACACACACACATACATCAGCTTTCGTACTTTTCTCTTTCAAGACACTTAAACACAGAAAGCTAGCACATAGAAACAATTATTCTTCTGTTATAAAAAGAAATATACAATAAAACATTACTGAAGTCCTTGGCTATGTGAGATATATGTAGAACATAGACTCTAATTTCAAACAGATTTCATGTATAACATTAGTGTAAGTTTGGGGATTTTTTACTTTCTATTTCTCTACAACATTCTGGTCCCTAAGAGATATAACACAAAAATGCTCCAATCACATACAGTCTTTATTCCTGGTAAGCAAGTTGGCCTGGATCCCTGTTCTTTAATATCTTGCTGAGCTGGACTAGAAAACCTAGAAGGAAATCTGTAGATTCCTTTTTCCTCTGTGTAGAGTCAACCAAGATCTTTTCCTTGCTTTATCTCTTCACTTGACTAAATCTCCCAAAGCAAAATTGTCCTCAGTGCTAAATATGAACCTTATTCCCTACAAACCTCAAAAACTTCTGGGACTTGACTCTTCTTTATAGCCCCAAGGCCTACAGAAGCCCAAAAGGTACTTGACCCAAAAGAGGCAAGAAGGACTACCTAGGCAAGAAAGCTGTATCATTAAAACCTACATCCCTAGTGTTTTATAATCCAATTGTTATTCATTTGTTAATTATATTAATAATTAATTTCAGGCCTCTATTCCATGATGAGTACTAATATCTAATAAAGATACTAGGATATGGTAAGGGGTTTCAACAAGAAGCTTTTAGATGGAGAAAGCCAAGTAAAGGCACAATTATCAATAAATAGAGTAAGTGCATTGGTTAAGATGCGTATAGGAATGTTCCTCTCTGTC
The DNA here is from genome assembly GCF_030028045.1 of Hippopotamus amphibius kiboko. NCBI lineage: Eukaryota > Metazoa > Chordata > Mammalia > Artiodactyla > Hippopotamidae > Hippopotamus > Hippopotamus amphibius. The sequence continues at coordinate 85,640,279 of NC_080198.1, forward strand.
TCGGGGTCAAGGATGACTTCGAGCTGAAACTGAAAGGCAGGGAGAAATTGGCCAAGTGAATGTCTAGACATGTACGGTATGGGAGGGGGTTAGTTATATTCCCTTACCTCTTCCCCTGCCAGCCTCCCCACTGTGCCATCACTGGCCCACCTCACACACCCGACAATGATCTTGTAATTGAGATCTTGGGTTAGTTGATACTGTCCTTTATACTTTCCATCAGCTCCTCTTGAAAAGGTTGGGATAATTGGGGTGAGATGTGCCTGTGACCAGGAGGCAGGAAATGCAGCATGAGGCAAATATAAAACCCATTCTCCCCCAGGACACGCAGCCTCAGACTGAATGCGAACCTATTCAATTAGCATTTCTTCTTCCTTTATCAAACAAGGACAGTTTGACTCCTTATACATCAAATAACTCTTTACAAACTGCTTTTGGTGGGTGAAGGATAAATGAATAACTCCTGAGTTATATTATTCTTTTAAACATTTGTGGGTCACATTTTGAAGGGAAAAGTGTGGCAACCATTATTGGACCCAGAGTGCTGACAGTTATTCAGACTGCATGAAACTAGGGCTTAGCCAGTTGTATCCAACCTCAGCAGACTTCTTTGTGGCAAAATAAACATTGCTGCTACCACAAAGAGCATGAAATCTGGAATTTTTAAAAAAAGGTTATTTCTTTTTTTTTTCATGTGTTTGTCATGCCTTCCCTTAACATTTGGAAAGCTCAAATTTCACACTATGACCAATAGCTCTTAAAGTTTTCACCAGGGAAAGGAGCTCTAACCATTTCAATATTGTGGTTTATAACATCACCAAACAAGCCTTTCTAGAAAAATACAGCTTCAAGTCCGTTCCTTTGGAAATCTATCTGTGAGGCAGGCCACTCACACACTCCAAAAAACTGTTTTTTACAAAGTTTCCATGGTGTGGGAATCAGAGATGTTTATAATGGGATCTATGTAAATGACCCACTGATATAAAATAATATCTTGCCTTTCAAAGAATATGTTTGCTCAGTACCTTTCCAATGGAAAGGTGACTGGACATTTGTTGTTTAAATAAATCTCTAGCACATTGTTTAAATTTGTTTTGAATGGAACATCTTCAGTTAAGAAAAAATAAATCCATATATTTTGGGTTTGTCAAGAGTTCTAATAAATCATATGAATAGTAAATTTAGTTCATTCCTAGCATAGTATAGGAAATTGAATTGATCCAAAAGTAATTTTCTGCGGATTAAGATATTATCTGATTTATTATATCCTTCAGTGAGGCTTATCTGGAAATAGCACATTCACAGTCCTTATGAATTTGTATTCACTGTTCAAATGATGCCAGGTAAAATATTATAAATGTATGGGGCCTTGCATTTTATTCTTTCTTAACTACCATGTTTTTGCTTTTTTCTCAAGTTGGAAAATAAGAGAAATCATACAGGATTTTAAGGAGAAAAACATTAACTAACTGAGGCATATAGGTTGTTGCCATAGGATATGGTTACCCATCAAATGAGACCAGTTTTCTTTCACCACTTTTTTAGCCTGAATCTCACATGAGGGAAAAAATAAAAACACCGAACCTTAGCTACATATATTATTATACATAACATTCAAAAAAATATATTCTTTCGGAATTCCCTTACAGTCTAGTGGTTAAGACTCAGCGCTTCCACTGCAGGGGGCCCAGATTCGCTCCTTGGTCAGGAAACTAAGATCCTGCATGCCACATGGTGCAGCCAAAAAAAACCAAAAAAGTGTTATTTACTTTGTGTAGTTATGTGGTATGATGTAATAATGTACTTGAGTTATGATGCATTTGCTGAAAGTTAAATTGTACTGTTACCAACTAGCATCATTTTTTGCATCATTTTTATTTAGTGTAGTATGCTACCAATAATAAATAAGAAGCTTGCCATCAATTTTTATCTTAACAGGGAGAGCCAGGATCTCCAGGAGTCCCAGGAGTTGATGGAGAGCAGGTAATTTTCAAAGACGTGTACTGTCATTTAAAGCATCATTATTGATCACCTTTTATTGTAAGTTTGAAGACCAAAACGCGAGTGTTGACATATGATAATCTCTCCTTTTCTTTTTACCTTCTGTTCCAGAGACTACACTAACTCTAAAAAGCAATTGGTTTTAAATTAGGCATAGGTTTTCTTTGTACAAACATACAACTTATACGATACTTTAGATTTGCCTTAATAATCCCTATCAATCTAAAAATGACATCTCTATGAATTTTTATTAGACTTGTAAGATAATTACCAATTTAGTAAGAATCACCTAATTGTCTGTGAATACAAATAATTCAAGATTTAAATCTGTGACTGTAGCTTCCACAAAATTAGATATTGCTTACTTGTGTTATTTTGACATTGTTTTCTTTTCCCAAATAAAGATTGCACCTAATTTTCTAGATCATTAGAAAAAACAGAAGCCAACAGGACACTTGTAGCTTTGTAGAATATGGCAGTATCTCCGAGGATTTCCCCTAAAACAGAAGTTGGCAAACATTTTCTGTAAAGGGCCAGATAGTAAATGTTTTAGGCTTTGCAGGCCATATACATTCTCTAGCAAAGTATTTTAATGCCACTTAAACTTTGTTTTAAACATTCAGCTTGTACAAAATCATTTCCTGGGCTGGATTTGGCCTGTAAGCCATGGTTTGCCTGCCTCTGGCAGAAATGAATCTGACCAGGAGAATATGGACAGTATTCAAAATTCAATCTAATCACAAGGATTAGTTTAAAGATATTTGATGTTTCCTGGACTTCTATTATTTACCTAAGAAATGACTAAAATCAAGAAGATCATAAGACATGAAAGACATTCTTGATACAGTTTGTGAAATATACTCCTCAGGAGATAGCATTAGGTAAGAAATTAAGAGAAGGGTTATTTTAATATCAGAGTTGTAAATTGAAATCATATCATGTCGCACTAGATTAACATGTGGTAGTTAAAAAGGAGACTTTAGATGATCTACTGTATACATCAGAGCTCACATTAGCATTTAAAAGTCTGGTAGTATTACTTTCCCCAGTTAGTCATTAAAAATAATTTGACATGCATAATGACATACTACATGGTATGTCATCCCTTCCTATACAGTAGCTGAAATTTTTTTTATAGGCTTCACAAGGTCTTCTACTGCTAGGTCCAATGGGTTGGCTATCCTGCTGCTCTCTATTACTAGATTCCTAAAACCAACCAGGGTCTGATCAACTATAAGATCCATCTATCTTTTTAGGTACCTACCCACCCATCCACCCACCTAGTGGGTGATTCTGAAGTAGGTGCTATGTAATAGATATAAGTAACAAGATAAGACACGTTCCTGTCCTTAAGTAGTTTTTGGTACAGAAAAGATGAACAGGTTAGTGCAACCAGGGATCCCTATAACCATAATTAAAATAACTATGATCATCTCTGCTGAAGAATGGGCCATCTCGTCAGTGCAGGGAGCCTCCTTGGATGAAAATGCTTCACTATATACATTAATTTCAGTATTAGTATCACAAAATTCCAATTTTTTTTGCATTCAAAATACACACATATCTATTTCCTCACTGTAAAAAGAGAATAAAAATCACATCCTGAATCACCTCATAGACATGTCATGAGAACAAAACAAGAACACTGGAAAAGTGGAATTATCTCTAAGCATTAGGTGAGCATTAGTGTGTAGTGAATGATCTACCTGTTGTAGATTGGACCATTGAAAACTGTTGGTGATTGGAACTTCTGCCTGCATTTAAGGGGAATAGGCGGATATAATGAGTGGAGATGGGAGAAATTTATTTGGACCTTTCTTGCTATAACACTAGGTCCTGGTTCAAAATGTGTCCTGTGCATTAAATCCATTAAGTTGTTTTCAGAACTGGTGATATAGAATTAGCTGCCAACTAAAAATGTAGAATCAGGGGAAATGATGTCAACACTTAACATTCGTGCTTTTCATACTTAAATAGTAATAGAATTTAATCTCTTCCATTACAAGGAGAAAGGGTATTGATTCAACGTGGAGGTTTCTATACCTAAGCATGAAAATCAGAATCATCTCAGCATAGGACCCATCTATTGACAAAATTGATCTGGAATTCTGTTTTCCCTAGCATGTAACCATCCGTGGTCAGTATGATTCTTAAATGCAAACCATATCATTTGTAGGGGCTCAAAGGCTCAAAGGGAGACACGGGGGACCCAGGTATGCCAGGTGAAAAAGGAGGAATTGGACTTCCTGGATTACCGGTATGTTTATATTTCTAAAGGTGTGTTCATATTAATATAAGTTAAATAATCAGAAAATAGTTGTATTATTAGCTGCAGTTCATATAATGTTTTTATTTTTAAATATTTGAAGGTGGTTTTGGTTAATTACTACAACTAAGGCTCTAAAAGAAATTTTAAAGCATCTAACCAAATGAATTATAAAATAAACCTTTATGCTTTCCTGAATTATTTTCACTAGAAGATAGTAAAATAGAGTTGGTCATTAACGTCAGATGTAACTGATCATTTTTAAATAAACCATAATAAAAAAAATACAAAATAATTTAAAAAACCAAATTACTCTGGAAAGCGTTCTCTTTACGATATTATGGGATGGGATGGTTTTCCCTGTAATTTTTACTGAGAATTTGGAGAGGGAAATGTAGAAAAATGCAGGAAAAATCCTAGATCATTTTTTAAAATAAAGAAATGTGTAAATAAGTGTCAGTGAAAACGAAATTAAAGGACTGCTATTTAAAGTCAGCACCACCATTAAAAATATAACAGTTATAATTGGATATATTTAGCGATGTCTAAGTTTAACTAATCAAGCATAACTTAGTTTTTATTCACTTTATAATTTATTTCACATATCAGCCACAATCCTAGGGATCTGAGGAAGCTTGCTGTTTAGCTTGAGGCTGAAATGCAAGGGGATAAATCCTTCTCTTACGTATCATGTGCATGATATTATAAAAATGTTAAGAGGATGATGGCTTTGGGGAGAGAATTCAGCTGTTCCTTACATTTTGAAAGTAACTTGACCAGCTCAACTCTTAATGGTTATTCGTAGGGTGCCAATGGAATGAAAGGAGAAAAAGGAGACTCGGGATTGCCAGGTCCTCAGGGTCCCTCCGTAAGTCTATGGTGGCCAAACTTCCGTGGTTCCTGAAAATCTCTGAAATGGGCCCGTTATTCACCGACTTCAACCTGTGCCAGAGGGCTTATCAACAATTGAGAGACGGTGAACCCCTTGGTCTGTGAAACTGTAGAAGAAATACCTGTCAGCCTTCTACAGCAAGAGACAAAAGTGTCTCAGAGGTCTGAGTTAGAAGCAGTTTTTCATAGGACTGTCTAATCCTGAGGAGAAAATCAATCGTTTTCCCACGACGCCTGTGGGTAGAGCTCTGTAAATGTAGAACCTACGTTCTTTTTTCCTCCAGAGCCCTGTTGTTGCTTAGTGAAATATTTGAGAGTTTAATAGCGGTTGTAGCATTACAGCATTTCTTGGTAATCAGTTGCTTCCTTTTCTTTAATGTACTTTTGATTTATTCTGGCTTTTGTAGAACAACTGTATTTTTTTTAAGTTTTTTTTATTCTCATGAAGGAATTTTCAAATGTAAAGAATCAAATGCATCACTTCTTCCAGTATCCTTCTTCCTCTGCAAACATTACTGGCCTTAGCAGAACCCCAGCATGAGATTCAAGCCTAACTGCCTTATCTAAATGAAGTAACCAAATCCATGTTTATTTTTCGGACATGCAGATCATAGGCCCACCAGGCCCACCAGGTCCCCATGGCCCTCCAGGCCCCATGGTAAGTTTCCCTTGTCTCCAAAATGTAATCATTTATTTAAGAGCATGCTACCAGAGAAAACACGAACACACCCCTCAAAACAGCCATCTTGTATTTTGTACTACCCTCTGTGGAATGGACAAAAAATAGGAGGTGCTTTTCTGATTTTACAGTGTTGTCTTTCACTATCCCAAAAATATTGTTGGAAAGAGATAGGGTAGTTTTGTGATAGGAAAGTTGAAGAAACAGATTTGGGAAGCTTTACTCCACCCTTATGGTATGAACGTTGGAAAATCATTTTAACCAATCACTGCTCTAGGCCATTAATAGCATAACAAGATTAATAATTGTAGCCTTTAATGAATGTTTCTAACCAGCTTTGAGGATTGAGACCCTTTAATGAAGCGTTCAATAAGAACATTCATAAAATAATATGATAAAACTGAAGCTCACATCCGCAGATGATATATATTGTTGGATCTTTTTCTCGTCACTTTTCCGTACTTCGGTAAATACAGCGTTTACTGCAAGTATCCCTCAGTGACCAGTGGAAACGATGACCATGTCCTCATAGAACTTATATTCAGTGAGGAAGGTAGCCATTAAACCAGGGTAATCCTCCAAATGTCTACCTAATGATGGTTGTGTTAAGGCTGGAACTAGAAGGCAGAATGTTTCAGATGCTTCTGACTGGGACAGGTTGGGAACAAGTCAGGCAGCCTCTAAGGTCACATTTGGCTCAAAGGTGTCTCGATAAACCATATGTCTTCAGTCATAGAGATTAAATAAACTGTTGTCACTCTTTCCTTCTGTTGTGCTCCAAGAAAGAGCATCGTTGGAGTGATCTAAACCACAGAGCACAGCCCCAGACTCAGTCATCTATTTCTTACTAACTGCCGTTTCTATTTCATACCACAAAACAATTATAATTAACCTTATTTTCTTAAAACTAAGCAGTTCTTTGAGAATCAAGCAAATGGCATACTTTTGGCTTTTTTATACTCCTGCCACTTTAACTTAGAAAGTTAAATTTTAAAATGCTATATCTGTTCATATCATAAAATTAATTTAAAGGAGTTTAAAACCATTTCTAAAATGAAATAAGAATAGTTGATAAAATGGCCACTTCCTGCAAATGTTTATCCACAACTTATCCAAAGGGAAAATATTATTCCAATGTAAACATATGTAACAATATCTATGTATTGATTGATTAAAAAAAAATTTTCGTACTGTTGTATGATTTTGCTGATAAGTGTTTAAATACTCCTGTCTCCAAATAGTTTATTTAAGTGACTTGAAAGTTTAAAGCAATCCACAGTAATCTTTAGTTAATTTAGGTTGGCTAATTAGTCCCTATATTTAGATTTTCCACAAAATACAGGGGAAAAGCCCTGATTCATGAATGTGTCGTGACTTCCTTCCATTGGTAAACAATTGTTACAAGAGCCTTGAATAATTCATCTTTGTGAAAATGAATGCCTTCTAAATAATAATGTTTAGCACTCCTGGACTAGAATCCTTAGCCTTACGTTAAAGAAATGATGCAACGGGGTTCCAGACTTGACTGTCATTTTCTTGCTCCTTTAGATTTCTCAGAACCTTGGGTCTAGAGGAGTTAATAATAGAGAAGGTCTCCTCTTCACTGGTGCTTAGAGTTCGGAACTTTTTAAAACAAATTTTCAACTAATATTATAGCTCACATATTCCACCTAGATTTCTGTTAACAGGGATTTGAGAAATAGCAGTAGTGTGGATTCAGAAACACTTTTTTCTGGGTTTTTTTTTTTTTTTTTTTCTTCCATATAACCCTGGCAGGCTCCCCCCTCCCTTTCACAGGTATTTAGCAGAAAGAATTGCTGTTAATGAATTTCCTTTTACAGAGCCGTCCAGGAGCTGAAAGGAACTTTCGCTAGGTATTAACATCCCCTGGCCTGCCTCTGGCTGTAGCTCACAGAAGAAGATTCTTGTTTTACATCTTTTTTGTTACTTTATATAATAGTCACTTCTGCTGGGAAATAGTGCATCAATTCTTAATTAAAAGCTGTGTGTTTCATTTTCAGGGACCCCATGGACTTCCTGGACCAAAGGTAATCCAACAAATCCCTCGATTATTTGATTTCTGTTTCATTGTTAATCGTTGAGAAGCATGACGGAAGCATGTCTGTCCTGTCTTATTTATTTGTCAAGTAATGTTGATAATCTTTAAGCCTTTAAGTATCCAGGTGTTTAAATCTCACAACAACGAATGGCTTACGACAAATTTAAGTGATATCACCTGGAGATGAATTACTCCTCATTTTGCCTTTGTCTATGTCACTATGTAAATTTCTTAAGTTACTAATCATAATACACTCAAAATCAACATTCCAAAAGGAAAAAAAAGTGAAACTGATGAGATTCTCAGACTGGTCCAGATGCTCTTTCTTAGCATGGTATCTTTAGTTGTATATTCAGATGTTATTAGTTGCTACTTCTTGCTTGTCCTATGACAGTACCGCATCTAAATATTTTGATCATCCACATCTTAATTTTGTACTCCCCTAGCGGTCACTGGTCTAGAATGAGGTGATGTATATCAAGTATGCTATACTGAAGAGAAGGTTACATCACATACACGTATTCTATACTCTGAATTAACAAGAGAAACAATAGAGAATATCCCTTCCTTGTCAGAATTAGTACAGTTTGTATTGTGAAGATGGATGAAAATGTGTTCTTTGCCTTCACATAGACTGAGAACACACCTTGGAGGATTAAAATGAGCGCTGAAAGACAAGCTTCTTTCAGTGAGCAAATGTTTTGAGGACCTGTGTTCTAATCTCAGCTTTGCCACTGACAGGCTGTGTCACCTTGGACAGATTATTTACCCTCTCTAATCCTTCATTTTCTCAACTAGGTAACTTACCTCAGAGTGTCGTGATGATTTAATGAGGTATGGTTATAGAACACTTAGCAGAATACCTGGCGCAGCTGTTAATAAACACCTAATAAATGTCAATTGTTATTGTGATCTTGTGTTTTGATGCTTTGTTCTGAACAGAAAAATTTAGCTAGTCCTCAAGTCTGCTTGAGAAAAGGTTCAAGGACTCTTGGAAGCTCCTCAGTAGTGAGTTGATGCATTTAAGTGGAGAGGGGGTAGGGGGACACGTAAGTGCAATGTTGGCACTAAGAATCAGAAAGCCTAGAGGCAGCCCACCCTCTCCTTTGAGGACTCCCTCTGGACACCCGGCTTTAGGGGTGGCAGAGGGATTGGTCTGACTCCAGAAACCTGAGTTTCCTTTTCGAGGTGAAGCAGGTAACTCACCCAAGAAAGGGAAGAGTTCGTGCCTCTTTATTCTTCTTAGAATACCTTCCCCTCTGATAAGGCCAGTGAGTGACAGTGTCTGGGTGGCATGTTCAGGGTAAGGGCATTGCTGTGGGGGGTCAAAAGAGAGAGCTTATCTATCAGCTTTGTGGTCTTGGTACTTATCTAACCTCCTTGGGCCTCTTTTCCCACACTGGACTAAATAATATTTTCCTCTGTTGTCTTCTCTGGATTTTAAGGTGCCACTAAAGACCAGATGAATCGTAATGACTCAGGCCAAAGCCACCAAGATTGAGTTTTTAATTCTATGAGTGATTCAGTTATCCCATCACCATTAAATTAATAGATGCCCAAGATCCTTTTAATATCTGCAATGCAGTGATTCACTTTGCCTACACTTAACTTCAATTGTTACTTAAATCATAGATTTCAGAGAATCATAAAGTTGAAAACACCTCATAGATTACCTGTGCTAGTTCCTTGATTTTGTAGGTAATAAACTATAGGTTCAGGAGATTTAGGTTATTTGCTCTAAATCACACTGCTAATTAAATGACAGATCTGGGACTAGCATTTATGTTCGGAGTTGAAATTTGAAATTTTTGCCTCAGAATTTGATTATTTATAAACTTACCTTCTCAATTAACACCTGCTCTTATCCATGCATGATTCCTCACCAAAGAACCTCATAGTCTACCAAGGCTTCCCTGCCTATTCATCTCAAGATCACTGGCTGAATGTAAATCCACACACATGCAAAGCCCTGAATCTCACGTTTAGACCAGTTAAGTGAAGTTGACTACTGAGCCTTGGCTTTAATCTCACGTTGACTCTAGCTCTGTGACAGTCCCAGGATCATACGTTCCCGACCACAGCACATTTGGATTTCCATGGTGGCAGCATTGCAAACGTCCTATCCTCAGAACTGCCAAAATCCATTAGGCCATGCCAATATGTTTATTATTTTGTGACCCCCCTTTGAAAGTTCAAATAGATAAGCCTGGTTCCATGGTTGAGTCTAGTTCACTGTTTCCTAGAATTTCCTGATGAGGAGAATCACCTGGGAGACATGAGAAATACCATTCCTGTGCTGCTGTGGTCCAGGTGGGGCCCTGGACTCTCTAACAAGCACTGCAGAGATTTTCATCATCAGGATATTGGGGGAAGTCCTGCCCGGGTTAATAATCCCTCCTGCTGTGCAAACATAATCTCTCCCCTCTCCCTCCCCCACCACTCAAGACTCTCTAGGGCATTTGAAACTGAAATTATCTTCCTTCCACAAGTCTTTCAAGATCTTCTTGATGAAATTAGTATCTGTGCTTAAAAGCTGAAAAGCGAGCAGGTCAGAATTCCATCTCTAACATGCTGCTGCTGATAGAAAGTAGTGTCTTGCATTCTTAGGTTTTTAAAAGCAGAGTCAAGAGAATGTATCGCTTCTCGTGGCTTTTGTAATGTCACCGTCAGTTAAATTCACACCTCCTTTATTCTAAGATTGGGCAGATGGACAGTTAGTAGAGCCACATGTAAGTTCTGTGATCTCCACATTCTCTTCTAGGATTGGCTATTTGTTGTCTATTCTATTGATTAATCCATGGAGGGACCTGACTTGGCAGTGTCAGTGAATGAAGATTCACCAAATGGCATTACTTCAGACGTCAGTTGCTACACTTTTAGCTCATTCCCAGGGGCAAAATGCTTAAAGGCTTAAAATATTTATATACATAACACTGTCCTGCATATTCCAGTTTTCCATTCCAGCAGAGTGGGTCTTTTCTGCTGAACCTCCTTCAACCTCCTCCACTGATTGTCTTTGATTTGCTTGGTCCGAACAATGTAGCATAAACACTGGTTTCCTTGAGAGAAAACTGAAAAACTTGGAGCCCAGCCATACCTATTTTGACTGTAAAGAGCACACTTTCTCAGGGGTTTTGCTTCCTAGAATATTATTTGTCCGTTGCAGTTTGTTCATCCTTAAAATTTTTTAAATTATTTTTGAACTGATGCGAGACAAATCTAGCCTGACTCTGCTGTTACCTAAAACTGGAATCTGCAACCGTTTCAGAGACTGGCTCTCTTCTCTCACATCTGAAACACCCATGATAGCAACCAAAATCAGCATTTGCTTTTGCATTTAGGGTGAACCAGGGTTAAATGGTGTTAAAGGATTGAAGGGTGAACCGGGTCCAAAGGGTGACAGAGGACCCCTTGGTCTTCCAGTAAGTAAAGAAAACTTTCCATCTCAGTGCAAACCTCAGACTTTTCTTTCTACCCAAAGTAAGAACTCTGGTTTACTTGGTGACTGTCTGACAGTGGAGATTTCTGTCATTGGAAAACATATTGTGTTCGAGCAGAGCTCAGCCCAGTTTTGTTTTCTCTGACGTCTGCTCTTGTGTCAGAGGAAGACCCCATAACAAACAATGCCATATATGTTCTGTCGTTCAATTACATACATGCCAACCTTCCTCTTTTAAGACTGACAGTTCTTCTCCCATCATCCTCCCCTTTGAAAAAGTATTATGCGGATTATTTCATAATGTCTCTCAAATGTTTTTGTAATTCAGCATAGTGTAAAATCCTCCCTCAATTTATATTTTTTCTTCTTCGATACCAAAAACCATAGCCCCTTGTTGGTGGCAGGTATGCAATTGGCCATTGTTGAAGGCGTGAGGTCAGTGATGTGGCTCCTTACATTAATCAATCATATTGTGGTCTAAATGTTGTATGTTGTTTGTGTTGGGGATGCCCTCTTATGAGCTTCTTGGGGCAATAATGGATATGGAAGAAGTATTTTGCAGTTATGTAGAGATTTTTATTTTTAATGAAAAGGAGATTTCCACCTTTCATGCACTTTATGCTCGTCTTCTTTCCACAATAACTAAAAAGATTAAATGATTATTAAATATGAGGGCTTTTTTTTTTTTTGGCTGCACCGCACGCCATGCAGGATCTTAGCTCCCTGACCAGGGATCAAACCTGTGCCCCCTGCAGTGGAAGTGCGGAGTCCTAACCACTGGACCACCAGGGAATTCCTGAATATGTGTTTTAGTTTCAAGGTTTTAATATGCTGTCTATTCAGTGAATGCAGATAAAAGTCAGAAAAGAATATTATAGATTACATTATTAAAATGACATAAAATTGGTAATAGAAGATAGTTTACACACATATGCATTAAAAAAGTTGGTGATCACTTATTTTATTTTTCCCACAAGTACTGTATTCTAAGTACGAAAGTATTCCTCTTGATAGCCAATGCCTTACATAGATCAGGCACATAGTAGATGCTTAATATGTATTCATTTATTGAATGAATGATGTTAGCCTTATATTAGAGTATAGGTGAAATCAGACCAATTAGATCGTCCCACAGGTATAAAACCTAAAACCTGTATAACATATGTGAGTCATTAATTCACATTCCAGGTAAATATAATATTATCAGTGCAAAAATTTTATCATCCCCCTATTTATTTTTGAATGTTATAATAATGGTGACTCTGAAGAAAGTATCAAACATCAAAAGAAAGCTTGGATTTCTATTTTATTTAAACCCTCAATCTGATTTCTTTAAAGTTTGCCCTAATTTCAAATCTAGAACTAGTGATCATTTTTATGTAACATTTCACCAAAAGCTCTACATATGCTAGCATTAAACAAACAATAACACACACATTTTTTAAAATTTTAGTCATTGCTAACTAAATTGAATTTTGCAGTTATAATCTGACTCACAATAGGATTGTACAGAAGGAATCGTAAAATAAAAAACTAAACGTATTCCCCCAATATGTATGGTATAACATTATTTGTAGAGTTTGCAGCTGGAACAAATTGTTTTCTTCCATTTTGTATTATTAACTACATCTGAAGCATAAAATGGGGAAATAGTTCTGCAACCTTGCCAAGAGATGTATAGAACTAGTGCATTGTCTTCCTTAAATACTCCTTCATCAAATCAACATTTTTAAAGGACTATAAATAAACATTTGAGTATTGAGCTACAAAAGCCATACCAAAAAAAGTAATTGTGCTTCTTCTTGAAACAAACATTGAAAATGTCATCTTTTGGTCATACGTTATACATAGCCTAGAGTTGAAGGGAAAGAAAAGCGTGCATTGTCTGAGAATAACATTCGATTTTTTAAAGCATTTCCCATTCAGACTCTGATGCTTGATTATTTGAAGTGAGTTGAGGAACAATGTTTTGGGAACAGTTATTTTTTGTTTGGACTCGCAAAATTTTTCTGGCTTTTTCCTGTTCCTAGAAGTCCCTCTAGTGGTGACTAATGTGAGCACAGTAAGAAGAACCCAGAAAACAATGTGCTGTCTGCGTAAAATCTAGTCACCCTCACGTGTTAAAATTCTGCATTTGTTATCCATAAATGCTATTTTAATAAGTAAAACTAGAGTTGTTTTCTTCTCTGAAATTCTAACTCGATTGATTATTATAATGAGCCCTTTCCTAAGAGAATGACCATTATTTTTTTGCAGAACAGAAAGAAATGTAGTGTGAATAGCACAGTCTTTAGAAAATTAATTTCATGTGGAAATTAGCAACCCAGACTGTTAGCAGTAACTATTTTAAAGCCCACTTTATAAACTTCATTCGCTTGATTTCTAAATAAGAATTTGTCGAATGGAAATGTCATTAAAATGCCATCATCTGTGGGGTGTTTATTGTCACGTGTTGTTTTTTTTTAACTAACAATTTGTAGCAATGTGATACTCATCCCAGAACCCTGTGACTGCGTATTATGTTGTTTGAAGTGTTACACTTGTTCATCAGTACCTCGTACTAATCTCTGTTCTTGTCATTCGTGTTACACCCACCAACCCTGCTACCAACCAAATCACACAGGGAGCATCTGGCTTAGACGGAAAGCCAGGATCCCGGGTGAGTCAGCACCTCAACTTGCACCAACATGTTTTGTGGCTATGACTTTCATGCCTCAGGACAGACTCCCATCAAATGATGTGGGGTACATAGGACTGGAGCGGAAGGAGAAAATGGACAAAGATAATGGCAGAAAAGGGGAGGGTAGACAGAGCACGGGTGGCAACCCGTTTGTCGTACAGAACATCTTTCTGAAGCCTGGGTTCAAGTCTGGATAACTTGCATCGTGGGAAGAATGACCAGTCTAGCTAGTTTCATTGTCTTGGAATCCCGCACAGATTTTTCCATAATCAGTGGACACTTCCTGCAATTCTGTAGGAGAGGCCCTCTAAAGTTATCAAAATCATGTGAATTTATTTTAACTTGCTTTTCCTTTTATGTTTATGCCCCATGTTAGAAATGTAACTTCTTCCTTGGAACTAACTTTCAGATCTCTGTTCATCGAAATGACTTGTCTGTCTCTGTCATTTTGTCTCTTTTCTGTGGTTCTTAACAGCTCCATCTCTTAAATTTCAGCTTCAGGTCCTCAATATTTAGAAGTCTTCCAAAGGTGAACTTTGAGTTCAGGCAGTAAGAAAAAGATCAAACTGATGATGATAAGTCACCAACATTAGAATGAATTTAAAACCCTGAGTTATTTCATATCATAAGACCCTAACAGGATAAACGATAATAGTAAAACAGAAATAGGAATACTAAAAAAAAAAAATTGTGCTGGAATGGTTCCTATATTTGCAAATATCATAATAAACTTTTTGCAAATCTAAACATAGTCTTGCTTTAAAAGAGCAAATATACCTGATGTCCTTGCTACATTCTTAAGAATCAAAAAGAATTCCGAGCTCTTCAATTCTGAAAACCTGTTTTTTTCAGGCAGTCATTATTTTCACTGGACCTCAGTGTTCCTATATTCATTCAAATATTGCCTCATCTGCCACAGAAATCCTAATCCTGAATGAGGAGGCCAGAGGGCAGTTATGCCATTACATCATACAGCTGCCTGATTTGTGCCTTACAAGTCCAGTCACTTGAGCCACTGCAGCAGAATCTATAAGAATAATTCCTTCCTTCTAAGCCCCCTGCTGCTTCCAACAGAGCCGAAGAAAGTTTGAACAGTTAAACACTGTTCTCATTTGATTTTTTTACTTTTTGCTTGTATAACTGTTCGAGCCTCTTAAACAGCTGAAAACAAGACTTCAGAGTGTTTGTGGCCCAGAGGAGTGGGGGTAACTGTGGGAGCAGAGAATGGATGTGAAGAAGAGGTGATGTGAAGCAAGAATAATTACATTTTTCTTCTTAAGATGTTGGGGGCAAAGTGAAGATGTTCCATTTAGTCAGGGAGGAAATATATAACTAAATATGATATACAGCTATTTGTGTGGGACTTTCATTGAAATATGCAGTTATATAATTCATCCCTTTTGCATGCGCTTCTTGAAAACTACTGGCCTGAAAGAATCAAACATAAGCAGTTTGAAAGGAGATGTGTTGTCTTACTGACATTCTAAGGCATTATTCACCCAGGAAAAGTCCAGGATGAATTATAAGTGCTTTTCTTACAGCCTTTGGGATATGGCTCATACTATTTTATTTTTATCTTTTTTTAGGGTACAGATGGCCCTATGGGACCCCATGGCCCTGCAGGTCCCAAAGGAGAAAGAGTAAGTCGTTCCTGAGGTTATTAAGCTGTGATCTAAAGAAAACACAGAGTGTGGCTTTTCCATTTTAGTTGATCTAAACTGTTCATTTTCCAGAAGAAATAAAGGGCCATCTAGTAGTAATTGGAAATAAATACCATCTTAAGTTCTATTCAGTGTCCTCATGCTGAGAGAATGACAGAGTATTAGAATATGACTGCTTAATAAAAAAAATGCATACATTTTCACAGCTCAAAAAAATAGCTCAGACCATTCCTTCTTAACGCATAAGGAAGATATATTCGTTTGGCCTTAATCCAGAAAGTTAAAGTCAATAGGGCTAAAATTTCCAGGACTACATATTCTGGTTGATAATCTTTTATATAAAGCTACTGTTTTCATTCAGAATAAGTTATAACTTTTTTTAAGGGAAATTACAAAACCTAATTCCGTGCACAGTTACACGTGTTCCTTTCTTTTTTTTTTTTTTCTTTTTTTAAGCAAAAGAATAACTTTTCAGTAACCATAAGGAAATAATTTTAGTGCATTATAAAACAAAAACCTTTCACTAACCTCTCCATTGCTAGGCCATGTTTCCATATCTTTGGGAGGAAAAAAAGACACTCAGAGTGGAAGATAAATATCTGACACAAAAAAATGTACTACAGCGTCAGCAGCTCATCATCTGTCTGGAACTTCTCTCCCTCTCTCTCTGTTTTTCTCCCACTTTTTCTTTTCCTCACCTTGGAAAACTTAGAAGGGTTTTTTGTGTCTGAGTAGAATTGTGTCATCAATTTCCCCATCATCCAGGGTAGAATGTAAAGAAAGTATCCTAATAGTGAGGACTTCAAAATGTTGGAGTGATTCATTGTGCAAGTTTGTGGTCTTTGAAAAACTAGATAGAGTTTCATCAGTCTGGGATAATTTGCTTCAAAATAGAGGGCAACATAGTGATTTCTTTGGCATGCATCCCGATCTCATAATTCCATGTCCTGTAAAGTCAATTCACTTATTCAGTAAATATTTATCACGTTACAATGTACAAAACCCAGTGTCCTCCTAGTGTGAAATGGAAACGCTCTCCTCCCATATATGATGTCTATTTTGCTAATTGTTCTAGTGAATTGCGTAATACCATTATAATTGATTCTTCATCCTATAGCCTTTTATTAACACACTGTATACATTTACTCAATACTGTGAAGGAAGCAGCTATTTTCCATGATCTAGAAGTTTACAATCTAATTGCAGAGGGAAAAAATATTTGCAAGGAATAACTAGATAATGAGGCGAAAGTGAATACAAATAGTACAGGCTGTACGTTCAGCGATGAGGAAGGCTGGCTTTATCCAAGAATGCTTCTAGAAAGAGGTGAGTCCTAAAGGAATAAATCATCTGAATCTGCCACTGTCTTATTTCTAAGGTCAAACCAACGACATATGAAGATCATCTTAATTAAAAATATGTAAAAGCTAAGAGCGTCACGCTGCCAATGCATTCAAGCATTGCATCAAGAACTCCAGTACAGGGACTAAAAGTGGACCAGCACATCTCTAGTAGTCTATTGGCAGAGGGCCCTGGGACTCAAGAGGGTTTACCGTTTGGTAAATCAGCTGTTACTTCCGAGAGCTCCACAACGTCACAAGAGTATCAGGTCTCATTGCTGGGGTAGAATTCACCAGGAGAGCAAATGAAATGGCTAAGAATTTGTGAAGGCATCCTTTAAGTCAAATGGTGTGCTGTGTAAAGTGTTACACTTGTATTGACTCAGCATGTTAACCATCTTAACTGGATCGGATGTCAGTACTCTCCAAGTGCCCTTCACCCTAAGTGCTAAACTGGAGTGTGATCCTCAAAGTTAATTGATTGAGGTGCCATCTGGACCCTCTTGAAAACGTTTCAACTTTTAAAGAGGCAGGAATCCAGAAAGGGGGCTATTCTAGGATAACTCCTCAATGGACACAGGCAAATTAAAGATCCTGAATGAAATGAGACCAGCCTAAAAGAAAGCAGGCATTTGACAGACAGTGTTATTAAAGAATTGTCACATACATGACTGAAGGCATTAGTGCTCAGCTCTTCCGAGCACCTGATGGTCCTACCTTCGGCCGATTTCTTCACCTTGGCCGTGTAACTACTTAGGAACTCCAGAGAGTGGGTTAAATTTGAGAGGTTCGAAGTTCTTTTGGAAGGAATTAATCCAGGGAAAGAAGTTGCACATTCAAAGCCCTGTGTTGATATTTCATTCCTGAACGTTTTCAAGCTGGAACCATTAGGATGCTTTTGGCTTTAAGTGACAGAACCCCAACTCAAAATGGCTTAAACAGTAAAGAAATTGATAGTTTTGGGTGGCAAAATATTCAGAGGAGGAACTCTCGGCTTTGATTCTGTGCCCTTTCCAAGAGCTGGCTTTGTCTCCTGACCACAGACAAGCTGGTCACAGTGGTTCCAAACCTCCCCTCTGGCGAGACATCGGCAGAGAACAAACATAGAGATCCTCCTTAGGTGAGGAAACCTTCCCCAAAGCTTCCCAGCCACCTCCCCAACACCTCATTGACCAGAATTGGGTCACACGTCTACTTCCGAAGCAGTCACTGGCGAGTGAGATGGAATTGTCATTACTAGCTTAAAGTAATTATTTGGGATGGGCAATTCTATAACAGGAGTTCTGCAGCTTTAGTGAAAGCTTAGTTCAAACCAGCCGCGGTATATTCATTTAAAAAACAAAATAAAGCTGAGGTACTCAATCAGAGGAGGAAGAAGGGAGTAGGTATATCAAAATAATCTGTGGAGATGATAGTTCAAACTGAACCTGCTCTAATCCATTGAGTTTTTACAAATTAGACCAACTCCAGGTTGTATGAACCCTCCTTCTAAATCCCCACCTCCCACTACACTCACACAAACACATACCATCACCAGCAGCACCGCCACCATTTTAAAAATCATAAATAACGCTGCCAGATCCCACTGAAAGAATTTTATTTTGAATTAATGCTCTTTGTGTTGCCGAGCCCTTTTCATAAAAAAACAAGACCCCCTAACTGTATGGTAATAATAATAGCTACTATTTACGGACACACTATTTGCCGACATATAATTTCATATTTTATAACCACATTTAATCTTCAGAAAAATTATTGCAGAATATGTATTATTATTCTTATTTTACAACCGATGAAACACAGGCATAGAAAGGTTAAGAAAGTTACCCAAGGCCACACAACCAGTCGGTGCCAGAACTGGAATTCAAGTTCAAATCTGTTTCATTTCAAAGCCTGGCCACTTTACTGAATGCAATCTGCTCTATCAGTAATAAACATAAAGCAATAATGAGTGAAAGTTCAACAAGCTTTTATCATATTTATTCCCAATAAATGTCATATTTATTTATCATATTTCTCTCCCTGTACTACATGTGCCTCTAAGTGACGGTGCTAATTGGCACCAGTAACCCCTAAGTTTAGACTAAAGAAGAATGTTAACAGTGACTTGAAATTTGCCCCCATGGGAATTTGGAATATAGAGAAACACAGCATAATACTTGGATCTGCACGCACAGTTATCAGCTGAACTTGACATTTTACCCCTGTAAAAGACTTGCTAACCTTTAAACTTCTTCAGCGGTGTGATAAAAGAAGGTACCATTTTCTGTTTGGCCTGTCATATAAACATCATCATTCCAGGACTTCCCTGGTGGCACAGTGTTTAAGAATCCACCTGCCAATGCAGGGGACAAGGGTTCCATCCTTGTTCCGGAAAGATCCCACATGCCGCAGAGCAACGAAGCCCGTGCGCCACTACTACTGAGCCTGCGCTCTGCAGCCCGTGAGCCACAACTGTTGAGCCTGTTTGCCACAACTACTGAAGCCCACACACCTAGAGCCCGTGCGCCACAACAAGAGAAGCCATCGCAGTGAGAAGCCCAAGCACCACCACAAAGAGTAGCCCCCGCTAGAGGCAACTAGAGGAAGCCAGCATGCAGCAACAAAGACCCAATGCAGCCAAAAATAAATTAATTAACTAATTAATTAAAAAATTAAAAAATAAACATCATTGTTCCTCCTGAAGCTTTCATGCTTAATACGGCCAGTCTAATTTTGGAGATGGCAGCAGAAGAAAACACTACTTGAAATGCAGACCACTGCTTTCTTTATTATCAAAATTATTTCCTATTCCTGGGACCACCTCCAATTCACATGTTTTATAAGCATTCAGGATGATCGTTTAAGCTGAGGCAAGCTAGTCTGCTTAAATAGGTACATGGAGAAAGTGATGAAGGTGGTCAATTCCTACCTTACTAGGCATTGAGTAGAAGGCATACAAGTTTTTAAATTCTCTTTTTCAGAAAGGAAGCAAAACATACATGATTGTATTGATTTCACTTGATTCGTGAATTCCACACATGTGTACTGATGGCTCAGACACTATTATAAGCTGTGGGCATGCAGTAGGGAGCAAAGCCAGGGCCCTGGCGCCCTAATGCACAGATTCTAGTGAGGGCCTCAGCAGAGAACAGACAAGGTATAGGATGCGTGTGTCTCCCAGTGTGTGAGGGCCGTGAAGTAAAACACAGCTCAGTTAAGGGCAGGGCAGTCAAGGAGGGTGGGCTTGCTGAAGAAGAGATGTTTAGTAGGTCGGGGGGAAAAAGCATTTTTATTCTTACATTTTTGAAAAAGTAGTAACATTTAAATAATTAGTAACAAATGTTTCACATTAATGTGGAAGAAACCCAAGCACAGCACCCTAGATGTACCAGTCCTTTTGCACCGCTGGACAGCAGCAGTCTGACCTGCAGTCCTTCTTTCAGAGGAGAATCTGTAAAATACGCTGACTTGGATTTCTTTTGCTGTATCGTTGGCAGCGACCCTGGAAGAGCCTGACTCTGCAATTTTGATACAATGATACTTCAAATAGAGGCTTTAGACACAGGCCATCAGGGAAAGTGTGTGGATATAGGCGTTTGTGTATGATGTGAACTTTCGCCTTTCATTATAGGGTGAAAAAGGCGCTATGGGAGAGCCGGGACCCCGAGGGCCCTACGGTCTGCCCGTGAGTTCTCTGTCTCGAGATAATGTTTCCCTGCTGCATGTGTAGACGACCTGTCCGTGGCACGGTTAACCCTCCCCTAATCCCAGCGGAGGAGCAAAGAACAACCCACTAATTCTCCTCAACGCCAGTGTAACCATGTGCCTCAGAGCTAGGTCACATTCCTGTCATAGGCTCACGCTCACGTACAGACACCCACCCCCACACTTCACAAGATGGAGAGGATCAGAGATTGTCCATGAGCTGGACAGTGCTCACCTGAAAGCTGGATTTGGACAGTCAGGTAACCCCTCCCTGGGCCATCTGAGCAGCCCCATAATTGGCCCTTCCTTGGGAGGTCATTGTACCAGAAGTGGGTGTGGCAGCTGTATTTAAAACAACTCTCTTCAGACTTTATCTGTTCTTACAGATTACTTACAAAAATTGCTCTTGCTAATAAAAGTTATTTCTCAAATTGATATTTACCATGACTTGGAGGTTTCTGACTTTTCTAAATTACTGTGATGACACGTGATCCTCAGAACAGAAAACGCTGATAGTGTTCTACCTTCTGAAAATTCTCAGTTACACCCACTTCAAACTGAGGGTCTCAGGTTTGCTCCAGAACATTATCTTTGGGATAATTATAAATGATTCATTGGCATAGGCTAGGACTGCAGTAGAAACATATACTATCATCTCAAGGTTTTTAACTCCTATGTATCTTCCACATAACCTTGTACTTTCTAGTTCTTATGAACTGAAATAAGAAACCTAAACCATGATTACTTGAGTGCTAAAAGAGATGCTGGTTTTGAAATAGATTTCAAAATCTAATTGATGGACTGAAAGCAACTTCTCAGCAGCTTGTTGGTGAATCTGTTCTGTGACCCTGGTCACTGCCCTGAAAATCTGCTCCATCCTTACACAACAGTCTTACACTCTTTTTATTAATTTACAAACAGTTTATAAGCTGTGATCTTCACACCCTCAGCATTTATAGACAAGGTGCACATGTAGCCACATTAAAAACTATATTTAACGATAAACAGTTTTCACATTCTTTATACACTTTAGTAGTTAGGAGCTAACTACTAAGTTGTCAAACTGAAGTAGCATTGATTTGCTTATTCTGTTAGAGCTGGTGTGTTTTTAAATCAACTAAACAGTGTTTTTGTGTTTTTTTGTTTTTGGCTTTTGACTTACTCCTAGATTGATAACTTGAATACTAAGCATTAAACTTCAGCAAAATATCAGACTGTTTCACCTGATATATAATAAAACCTTTTCATGACCCTTAACTGCAACATTAACAGTCACTTCACTTGATTTAGTGAAAGAAATTTGTGTTACTAATCAATAGAGAATCTTTTTCACATTTCTGAATTAGTTGTTTTAATACCAGCGTTGCATGTCCAGGTAGCCTTAAGTAGAACAGTAACCTGCTCATGAAACTTAGGAACACTAATGTAGCTACTATGGTTCTTTGGCAGGGGAAAGATGGAGAGCCTGGTCTTGATGTAAGTAATACGTACAATAAACATCTTCCCATTATAATAGATCCTGATGGTCTCCATCATCAGTAACAGCAAGAATACTTCTAATTTTTTTCTGCGCACATAGTCATGTGTAGAGCATATACTGCTGTGCATGTAGACAGCAATATGAAATACACCACTGGAGTCTGCATGAGATAGACATAAAAGCAAAAACCATAATTATCTAGTATAAAATTAACAACTGACAGTTGATAGTGGCACTTCAAAATACTTTCCCAAATCAGAGACACTCGACATATGTGGTTAAATTACTTATTTTAAAATATGCATAAAATCAAAGTATCTTTCACATGCTACCCTTAGGGAATGGTATGTTTATTCTCAAAGCTGTTATGCAGTATTTTTCTTTTTAGCATAAAGTCCCTATATGTCTTACAATAATATAGTTCTACAAAAATAGAGAATGTCAAAGGTCAACCCCTCTTATAATGATTGCTGCTCATCCTGTATTATGTGAATAACAGCAGTAGCAAAAAGTAGTAGTAGTAGTAGTAGTAGTTACTGTTTATCTGGCACTTGTTGTGTGCAGACATTATTCTGGTACTTTATATATATCATCACATGTAATGCTCACACCAGCAGTTGTGTAGTATTAATAGATATTAACCTCATTTTATGGTCAAAGGACTAAAATGCTGAAGTAAGTTTGCCTGCAGTCACACAAATCAGAGAACATGCCAGGATTCAAACTAGGATCCTGACATTCTCCCCACTATACATTTCTTTGGAGAAAAAGCAAAAAACCTTCTGTTGATAGATACTTGAGGTGTTAGGAAACTTATTTCTAAGTGCTACTTTACCCATCTAAGTTTTGAGAATTGAGGGCATGCCA
The DNA here is from genome assembly GCF_030028045.1 of Hippopotamus amphibius kiboko. Lineage (NCBI taxonomy): Eukaryota > Metazoa > Chordata > Mammalia > Artiodactyla > Hippopotamidae > Hippopotamus > Hippopotamus amphibius. The sequence continues at coordinate 85,663,329 of NC_080198.1, forward strand.
TGTTTCTTTACATTTGCATTCAGAAACATGAAATCTTAAGGTTTTTTTCAATATGGCTTTGCCACGATTATATCAATAGATCTCTTTGGTTTACTTTTCATCCTATAGGGTTTCCCTGGTCCACGAGGCGAGAAGGGTGATCTAGGAGAAAAGGGGGAAAAGGTGACCTCTCCATCTTAGCATGTGCCTGTTTGATTTTTCTGCTTCTTTCTGCTTTGCTGTACAACCTGTGTGATTCTTTCATACATCTAATCTTTCTCCATCCTGTGCTCCAAAAACACAACTGATGTCTGATCTGAGGAACCAGGTCTTCACAGGGGAATGAAGAAGCCTACACCACAAGAAGTAAGGGCACTACTAGCACAGAAGAAAAGAATTATAATCCCCAGATAGCTGGGCTACAATCTTTGGACTACCTGACAGCAATTAGTTGAAAAATGAAGTTTCCAGGGTTTTTTTTTTTTAAATGGGGTTGGGGGGAGACATTTATTACAGTAAGTAAAATTAAATAGCACAAATCTGCAACAGTCTTCTGGCAGAGCTCACCTAACCCTGTAAAGCCAACATCTCATTTATCTTCACAACATTCCCAGTAGAGACAGAAGATATGTCCTGTATCTTGATTTTTTTTTTTTTTTTGATTGGAAAGTGGAAGACAACCAGAGTTCCTGATAAACCCCAGTGAGTCCCTTACACAAGGACCAGGACTTGTTGCCTTCAGAAGCTGTTGGTATATTTTATGAGATTGGTGTTTAGGTTCTATCTCAAGACCATCAGCTCCAGGGGATAAGGCGCCAATATCAGGCAAAATGGTTTTATGTCTGGAAGCAAAATTTAGATTATGGATTTTCTTAAACCAATTTTTCTTCTTTAAAGAATAGTTTTGCTTTTTTTTTATTTTTATTTTTTATTTTTTGCTTTTTTTTTTATATTGGACACAGCTGAAGAAGAAAAAAAAACAAAACAAAACAAACAAAAAAAACAAAAAAAAAGACCTCAGTACCTCAATAGAATAATGAAAATCTTAAAGTGGCTGAAACTATACTTTCACAATTCAAATTTAAGGGACTTCCCTGGTGGCACAGTGGTTAAGAATCTACCTGGCAATGCAGGGGACATGAGTTCTATCCCTGGTCTGGGAAGATCCCACATGGCACGGAGCAATAAGCCTGTGCACCACAACTACTGAGCCCACATGCCACAACTTCTGAAGCCATCGCACCTAGAGCCCATGCTCTGCAACAAGAGAAGCCACTGAATGAGAAGCCCGCACACTGCAATAAAGAGTAGCTCCTACTCGCCACAACTAGAAAAAGCCCATGCGCAGAAACAAAGACCCCAACGCAGCCAAAAATAAATTAAAAATTAATAAATAATAAGTAAATCTTTTGTAAAAATTCAAATTTAAACCAGTTCTATTTCTCAGATTAATTTATATCCTGCTCTACTTAACACACTCTTTTCAAATCCTATAAATTCTCTTTAACAGGGAAGTTCATAGCTGTTGAAAAGCAAGGCCAAGTGAGAGTTGCCAAAAAAAAAAAAAGGAGATATTAAGCCTGCTATGTATTCTTTGGGCTTTAAACATTACTTCTCTTTCCATTGCTAGGAAACCTCACATAAGGGTTACATGAAAGCACCATCATCATTGTCAATATCATCACATTTATTGAACATGTTTTTCCAAGAGCCTTACATAAGAGAAGTCTTTTAATTCTCATAACAACCCCCTAAGGTTGGTGCTATTACTGTCCCCATTTCATCGACAAGGAAACTGGGGCATAAAAAAAATTTTTTTTATTCTGAATTGTAAATTCTAATTGTAAAATATACGTTTTGAGATAAATTGTACATGCAGTCTTTCAGCCCAAGGTGTCTGTGTGTGCTCTCAATATTATAGGCATTTATTTTATATTTACCAAATGGGTTGTATGAGTCTAAAATCTTATTCACTCAAAAGGATGTCACCATTACAAAGATATTCATTCTAACGATCTTTTAAACAAAGAAGAAATTGCCAGTATTATACCTTATGAAAACCTAAAGCTACAAATTTAATCCTCAGAATACTGTTAATCACCCATACAAAAATATTTCCATATTTCAGATTCCATGATTAGAAGTTTTATATTTAGGAAAATTAGACCCAAATGTGAATACTTTCTGTATATCATTCTTTGACATGGGAGACAAAAATTAGCAAGAGCCCTTATGTGTTCATACCCACAAAGACAGACAGTTATAAAACTATGCTGATTAATAATAACACTGACACATTATCCTCTGTACCATAGTATCTGTTTTCCATAAAGCTTGAGGTTCACTAAAATATTACTGAAAAATGATTCCCAGAGCCTGTTAAAGTCAACATTCACATAACACTTTTCCATTGAGTGATTAATCTGAGTTGATTAACCAATCAAAAAATGAATTGAGTCCTAAACTAATAATACCCAACACATCTGGTGTCAGTCACACCTAGGTGAAGAAGAGTCCACTGCCTCCCAAACAAGTTTAAATCAATTTTATGTCATGACACGGATGTTATTTGCTGAGGAATTGAGTCATCTTGCACAAGTGAGCAATGGACTCCCGAAAGCTCCTCCTATCTTACTTCCTATCACACCTGCTCTCATTTCATTTCATCCTGGCGTCTTGGGTCTTTGTTTTTGATCATGACCAACTAAACCACACAGAATTTCTCTTTTTCCCCGATATTAGAGAAACCCAAGTGGTTTTGATTCTGAGCCTTCTGATGCAATCTTTTTGGCACACAGGAGATGAATGTGGAACTTTCATTCACATAGAATGAATGCATTAATTCGGACGCGTATCTCATATATATCTGTTATATGTATGTCTTTGAATATTCATGTTGTTTTGCTTCTGAAATTGTTCAGATTTATTGTATCTGCCATCCTGATTGCAGAATGAATACACTAATTTAAATGTGTATTGCATAGTATTTTGTATTCTGTACTGCACCAGCTTCTTATCTATAAATATGCAGAGATATTTATGTTAATGTGAAACAGCTGAGGTGCATTCCTTCCTTCTCCTCCTTTTGCCTCCTTTCCTTAATTCCTCCATCCCTATGATCCATGCAGATTTCCACAACCTTTACCTTGATTCCTAAATACTAATTTCCATGGCTACATTCCCACTACGTAATTATCCTGCCTACCTCATTTTTAGTGTTAGCTCAACTGAATCCAAACTGCTTTTCCTCTCTTAAACAGAATTATCTTTTTTTTTTTTTTTTGGCTTTTGCTATCTTGTGAGTAAGCTGGAAACCCATTTACCATTGTGAACACCTGGCATGAGATCAATAATAGTGAATTAAAGAACATCTTTGGGTTTATAAATATCTGTTTCTCTAAGTGGCATTGCTGAGAAATCTTAGTACTTTTAAATTTTGTTTATCTGACTTAATAAGGAAAGTATTTGGTTTTAGTTTTCTTAAAAAGAATGTTAAGAATATATTTTTTAACACACTGAATATGTTTAAATGAGAACTAAAAAAAATAATGTCAAAAAGTTGGATACATTTCAAAAAGATAGAAGCTGTTATTATTTTTTTCCTTTTCCTCTGGCTCGATGTAGCTTTCATCTGTTATAGGATTAGAAAAAAAGCAAGTTGGCAGGTACTGAAAATTGGGTGAAGTCTCTGTTATTCCTCTGAACTTCACCTGCCACTGGCTGGCTTCAATAGAGTTGGTATCTGTCATCTTCACCAGAGCGGTGGCGGAACATGTCATTCACAAGGACCACGGCACTAGGGTCTAAGTCAGCACTGATCCTCCTTTCTGATGTGTCACCCTTCAAGTTCTTCTTTCATCTTGTTGAGTCTTTTTAATAAAATCCTGTATATCACTGCCCAAAATCCGTTGCCACTCTGAAAGTCTGTTAATTTTCATAACACCATGCCTTACCTAAACCAGAAAACAGTGGTAAATGCCCTTCCAGACTTTTATTAGTTAAATCATCTTTCAAATCACCCTTATTTCTCCCCCAAATAAAATCTGTCTTTTATTTAAACCCTTGTATCCACAGGGGGAAAAGGGAAAGAAAGGCAAAAAGGGGCCTAAAGGGGAGAAAGGAGAACAGGGTGCTCCGGGATTAGATGCACCCTGCCCGTTGGTATGTCTGACTCATGCAACTGTCTCCAGATGTCGCGCGTGGAGGCTAAGCTGGGAGAGGAGCAAACTGGAGGGACTGTACCAGCGGGGGTTCTGATCAGCGTCTTTTAACCTAGACTTTAAGGTCCCAGAAACATCGATCTTGGGTTGTCCTGGTGTGTTCCACCCCTTGTCTCTGGCCACCAGCTTTGCCTGGTTTCTCAACACTAAGTACTGCTGTGCGTCCAGGGCGTCAATGCAGAATCGGAGGAGAAACCGGTGCTGCTCCGTCCCGCTCCAGAGAGCAGGTCCCCGTTCCTAGACAAGCCCTAGTTATAGGACCACATCAGGCTCTGTTTTATTTTGCCCAGTGTCACTGGCTGCTACCTTTCCCTTCAGAGTTGCTCCTCTCCCAGCCTTTTGTTACTGTGGTTATTTCTTTAGCAGAAATTGTGCTTACGTGATTTCTTCTGTTTAGTAACATTATGAGTTAATCTTTACAAACAGGGATTCCGTGGCGTTAAGGGGGAAAAAGGGGAGCCAGGCCAGCCTGGCCTGGATGGGCTGGATGCCCCGTGCCAATTGGTACAGTATTTCGCTTTCCTACCACCCTGCATGCAATTCCTTTGTTTATTATTACATACTCATCTCTCTCCGTGTAAAGTGGTACTTCTGGAGCAAGCTTTATATGATAAACACACTACATGCATGTGCATGAACGGCTCCTTCAGTGACTCTGCAGAGCGAAGAGAGCACGCACGCGTTTCCATCAGTGACTGCAAATTAACCTCCTGACAGTGTTCTCACCATGGACACGGCTGCCGTGTCTGTGTTCTGGGGAATGTCAATTTATCCAATAACCGTTTCAAGATGACATTAAAAACACATAAAAAATCTTCTATGTAAAGATACAGTTAGGCTGCAACTTTGGGTTTTACCCCTAAAGTTAGCTTTTTTTTTTTTCTTTAAAAGAAATAAAGGCATTTTTACCTCTTCCACTAAATTTCTGTCAGGCTGTAAATAAGGCCAAGCCTACAGAGTTAAGCTTCTGTGGTCAAGACTTAACCAAGTCAAAGGAATGCTGTTAAGAGACCATAGGGAAGAAAGCCAAACTTCTCTGAGCTTCTAAAGATAATAGTCTGCAGCCCAAACCCTCTTCTTTGTCACATAACCTTTTCGATTTAATGGTCTCTCCTTTTGAAACTCACTTTCCTAAAGTAGACAGATCTCCCCTACCTCCATTGGCATGAACTCAAAATCCTCCTTATACTAAAATCTAAAATTCTACCGGGTGATCCTTCTCCTTGTACCAATCTGGCATTACTGATTTTTTCCCAAATATCTTATAAAGTTATTACAAGATTTTTTTTTTAACATTTAGAAAGAAAGTATATTCAAATTTTCCGAGGCGTAAAGGAAAACTTTTTATGATTGTGTTGATGGTTATACTTGGTCTGCATGTTCTTATATTATTCTTAAGTACTAAGCATGATTCTTTAAAGATAAATTTGTTTCTCAAGTCTTTTAAGAGATTGTGTGATAGAAGAAATTTTTATTCAGTCAACAATTGCAATTAGAAAATCTCAATATGATATGCCCAGTCTTTTACTTTGTTTGCTTGGTTTGACAATAAATAATATTTTACAATCATTTTATTAGGGGAAAACACAAGCATGCTTCATGATATATCAACTCTTCCTGCCTTACTTATATCATTTGTATCTGAAGAGTGCTACACTTTAAGTGAAAATAAATTTTGCAACATTTAAGAATTCCTTGTTTATTCAGAATTTGGTAATTGGCTTTCGAAGAATTTTAATTAAAAAATTGACAAGGCCTATGGATGCCATTTTACTACAAAGATATAGACTGGCTGCCTATCTTTTAATTCAATCAATTTTGTATGTTCTCTATCTGCTTTCAATACAGAAAAGTTGAAAGACACTCTATGTGAGGAGCTATAAACTTCAGATAGAAATGGTTCATCACTGGTTATTCATCATTTCCATGCATTCAACCATAGAACATAGTGACCAGAAAGAGAAGTTATTTCCATTTATTGAATAAAGATAATTATACAATGCATTTTAATGAAATTAAGAGAAATAGCACTGATTTATTATCTAAAGATATAACTAAGTAGACCACTAAGTTTTACAAATTATTATTCAAAGTTTAGTATAAATCTTTCTATATTTTATTTATTTGCAAAATGTGTACTCACTTTGGAAAACATTTGAATTTTCTTCATTTTAACTAATGTTGGGTAATCTCTTGGGGGTTAATAGTTACTAAAAGATGCCTATGACTAAAGCCACCTAACAGGTAGAAACTCATTTGTAAGCCTCTGAATGTATTAATTATGAAGTATGATCACTTTGGTGGAACCTGAGGAATTCTTTTATTCTTCTTTTTAAAATAGGGGCCAGATGGATTACCCATGCCTGGCTGTTGGCAAAAGGTAGGCGTTACGGAATTATTTCTAAAAGAAGCACTCACCCTTTCTCTTTACCTGACCTAGCCTTTTCCATTTAGAACAGATATTTTGAATTTGACATTTCTGAAAAGTATTTGGGTGTCAAAAAGCAAAAGAAAATTAAAAATAAAAAGCAAACGATTCCATCTCCAGAGTATCTTTTGATGATGTCTGCTGCTGATTTCTTCCTAAACTGATGAGTGAAAATAGTTCTTAGCAAACCCTCTAATTTGGAACCTTCCCTATTTAATTTTTTCTTCAGAATGGAAAGGGGCAGTGCATCTTGACAATGGTTTGCTTGTCTCAAACTCCTTTTCCTCCTACTGTTTAAAAGTATTCTTTTCATTGTGATTCTTTTTCTATTTATACTCAATTACTTAGGCAAATATGCAAATACATGGTAGAACCCTGTCAATATTAGTCACAAAGCTGAGAAAGCAGAAAATGTAAGCATGAGTTCCTTTTTTTTCAATGATGTCTTGATTTATTTAGGAGAACCTGGTCGTATTTAAGTTAATGTCCTTTATGATATCAGTTTGTTCTAGCCTCTACATGTGGCCACCCATAGTCACTGTGTATGTATTCAGCAGAAAAGGGAAGTTATTCTTGTACAAAGAACCTTCTTGTACAAAGGCTGTGTGATAAGCCCTTTCATATAGGCGACATCACTTTATTTAATCCTCATGATAACCCTATACTGTATTATTATCCTCAGTGATGCCAGTGAGGAAAGTAAAATTCAGAGAAGTTAAGTAACTTCTAAGGGCACAGACCTAGTATGTAACAGAACTGGAAGTAGGCGATGGGAAGCAATGGCAGGACTTTAAGGATGGTAGAGATCTGCATGTGCTGTGCCGTTCAGAGACTACCAAACCTTTACACAGTAATGATGAGAACCTAATTGTAAAGCATAGGCTACCTAAGGTTAAAGGAATTCTACTGATGTGAAAATGAGCCAGAGGGAGAGACTTCCCTGGCAGTCTAGTGGTTAAGAGTCTGCGATTCCACTGCGCAGGGGACACGGGTTCCATCCCTGGTCGGGGAACTAGGATGCCGCGTGGCTGAAAAAAAGTGAAAAAAAGAAAAAGAAAAGAAAAATGAGCCAGAGGGAAGTATATACGCTCTTTCATCATTTTGAAATTTTTTCCTCTAACACCTGTGGCTTCTTTGGTCATTTTTTTTTTTTTAATTTACTTGGTTGTGCCAGGTCTCAGTTGTAGCACATGGGCTCCTCAGTTGCAGCATGCACGTGGCATCTAGTTCCCTGACCAGGGATCGAACCTGGGCGCCCTGCATTGGGAGCAGAGTCTTAACTACTGAGCCACCAGGGAAATCCCTTCTTTGGTCATTTTTGATAGGTATGTTTCATTGGCAAAACTACAGCAAAACTATAGGATTGCAAAAAAGATGATGAGAGACTTTTATTTTCCTCTCATCTCATCAACTTCGTTGGTGAGGAGATCCTGTGAAACTCGCTCTCTTCCTTAATTCCTCTCACCCCACGAAGGCATAAAAATAAGGGCAACAAGCAAAGGATTCATCGTCTTTTTTCGTTCATAAAATGACTAACCTTGTAATATGAGCTAACATGAGTAGCTCAGAAAATCAGAAACTTCCCTTTTAAGTACTTCTTTTCCACAGAATATATACTATACTCTACATAAGATTAAGGCTCTCTTAAAGCTAGCCTCTTTTTACATAAAGAATAATACACGGTGGGGGGATGAATTGGGAGACTGGGATTGCCACGTATGCATTACTAATAAGAAAAAAAATCAAATTGTACACTTTAAATATACGCAGTTTATTGTATGTCAATTATATCTCAATAAAAGTTCTTAAAAAAAGAATAATATACAACATTGTAAATCAGCTATAATAAAATTTTTTAAAAGGGTAAAAGAAAAATCATAGCAATTATCATAGCTTCAATATCGCTTACCACACCCCCCCACACAATCAAATGCAAACCATAGTGAGTATCCTCTTCCAATACCTCCCCTCTCCATCCCCCTCCCCCCCTAAAAAAGAAGAAAGAAACAATTAGAAAAAAGAAATGTTCTAAAATCTCTTGCACGGTCAACTTAGCTATCTCAAATACACGGTTGGTCAAATCAAATTGATTTTTAAATGATATCTTTAAAAGAAGGCCAGTAGATTACTTAGTCCTGTTTTGGTGGACCACTTTTTCAAACATTATGTTTAATAATCTCTAGAGCACAAATGTTTGACTGAAAATTGAGATTGGAGCCACAGTAGAAATCACTGTGAACAAGTCCTGTTAGTCGTACTACTCTCAATAATAGTTTTTCCATGTCAAACTATTTGATCTTTGTTTAAATTACTTTTCTTTCTAGGTATAGCTCAGTTTTTTAAACTTTGAAGAATAATGATGTACCAGTTCACATTGTAATTCATACAGTGAGTAAATGGCAGAATTTATGGTTAAGAAAGCACTTACAAGCTATTAAAGTTATCATCTGTCCTTATTCAGAGATTAAAAACTATTTAATAGGAAGAATACCTATAGCCTTTGTATTTTTTAATATTTCATGAAATATCATTTTTCCAGAGAGTTCTGATAGGTTTGCAACAAAATCTTCCTAAAGTAAGGTGACAGGTTTTTTAACTTGCTTTAAAGTCTGTGTGGAAAAAAAGAATCTTTAAAATTCTGGAGGTTATTTACAAAACACTGGTGTCTCAAAAAATGCATCTGTTTGAAATTTGAGATAAGTGGCAGTTTGGAGAAAGGAATACTTCCCAGAGACACATTCTTTCATTCTCTGGCCTTGGCATGAACGTGTGTAACACTGAGTGAACTTCATTTCTAAAGATCACAAGGTACCCAGACTCTTAAGCACACAATATAGCATCTATTTTTATTGGAGAGAGAAAAGCAAATATTTTAAATTGTGGAACTGAAAGATTACCGAAGATTAGTCACCGTTGTGGTGGGGAGAGGAAGAGATCTTTATCATTCTCCTTCTCTGGACATTCTACTTTTCTCACTGATTTTTCTTTGAGTAAAAGTAAAGATTGTCGCCAAGATCTGCCCTATAAGTTATACCTCAAAGACCATTGTTCCTCTGGTCTCTCAGACTTAACTTCAGTTCTAGGAAACCCTTAGTGATCATGGCTGCTCAAAACAAGGAACCAGACATTTCCAGATCCTTAGATCACACTAGCACCTATAATACAGCCTGAAGACCAGACAGCAGAGAGGTCTGTCCTGCACGCCATTCACAGCAGGGCAGGGCCAGCAAAGAAAAGGGGAAAACAGAACCCAAGGAGAGTAGAGTGTTATAATTGGGCATCGGTGAAGTAAACAGTGCCACTGAATCCTCAGCCTTTCCCACAGTTGTGTTTTAGTGCTTGGAGAAGATTACGTAAGCCATACATAGGACGTGTTTCTAATTATAGCACATCTGTGATAAAATCCTAATTTTCTGCTTTCCCAGAATAGTTACCGAGACAAACACTTCGCACAGACGTCTCGGTGGCAAAATAAAAATGTGAGTTGAACCTAGGATGAAAATTTTGATGAATTTTAGAAAAGTAGTGTATAGGACATATCAATTGGTTCATTGATTAAAAAAGAAAAAACCCCCTATTCAGGGTTCTACCAGTTTTCTTAAAATAAATGTTAATTTGGAATTCTTATCCTAAACTACTAATTCTATATATTTGTCTTTTTTGTTGTTTGTTTTTCTGCAGTGATGAATCTAACCTTCCAAGCATGAAGTTATGTATATAATGGTCCACTTTTTATATTTATAGTTGAAAATTGGATTGCAGATTTTACAAGTCTGAGATATGTTTACATATAGCTGCTTCTTCCTGTTTGCAGTAGTACACATATCCCTCTTTTCTTCCCTTACATCTGAAATTGGGCAGTATGTGAAACCAGTGAGAAGCCTGCAAAAATTATAGATCAGTATCTCTTTATCTTATGTGAAGATATGTATTTATATGGACATAGTGGTAGAGATTGATCGTTCTTGCTATTTTCTTACTTTGGGCTTGTTAATTGCATGGACAAAAAGCACCATGAGATAGTTTACATGAAATTGTGACCAAATATGAACTCGAAGCTATGAAAATGTACTATACTGACTGATTCTAGAGTTTATCATCACATCCCTGCTCTGCTATTCACGCCCACACCACCCATTGAAACTGACTAAAAAAGCATGATGGAGTGCCAAGCCTGCTTGCTGTGCAGCTTCACATGCTAGCATGCCACGTGATGAATTCTTTGATCACATCTGAGCTTTTATTTCTTTTGTCATCTCAAGGGGGTTACACCATGGCTTATCGCCAAAAAGTGATAAGGTCACGGAGAGCACACACACGCAAATGGTCTTGTATTTTGAGGGAGTTGCGGTCCCACCTGCAGACCTTCAGCTTCCAGCATTGTGGGCTCATGTGGCCTCCTTGGTTGAAATGTCCAAGGGGTGGTTGCCGACACCAGTTTTCCTTGGGCTGCCCTTGGCAGTGAAGACAAGGAGAGAAGATTGGTTCAGCGTCCTGCACTCTCTCTCGTGTGACCAAGTAGGAAAGAGGTTTACAAAGGCAGGCACCCAGGATAGTGGACTTTTTTTTTTTAATAAACTGAATTCCAGCAACTATTAACATGGGTGCTTTTGGAAAATGACAGAGGCATACAGCACTTCTTTTGGGTAGGAGATTCTTGGAATGGCCTCCCCTGTTCCTGAGGACAAAGGGTGTGTGTACATCTCACCAAAGCTCGGGTTGCTGAAGAAATAGCACGTCGCAGGAAGGGGTTGGCTGAAATAACCTTTCCTGAGGATGTAAGAGAACTCACCCTCCAATCTCTACTGAAGCTGATGTGAGAGCTTCCCTTCCTTCCAAGATCCAACCCATGTTAAACATTTTCTACAAACTTCTAGAAACAGATATTTTTCATTCTTTTTAGTATTTTTTCTTTTTCTCTTTTAGTCCCAGGAATATTCAGGAAAGATTTTTTTCAGTTTTTGTCACATTTACTTTGAACAATTTTTTTAAAGGAAAGTCTTCAAATCCTAATAACTTGGTACCAGCAGTCAGGATGACCTTTTGCTAACTTCTCTTGTTCTGAATAATTGAAGAGAATATAAAAGAAGCTCCACTTTCAATGCAGTCATTGTAAAGCATCAAAGTTAAGCAATTCTTCAGTACTTTTTGACTTTTTTTGTATGATGATATGACATACATAGTGATTATCAGTTAAGATAAAGTCAAGATTTGGTCACATTTGATAGTATTAACTCATTTCTATTTCTTGTCATTCTATTTAGTTCTAAGTTGTATCTGTATTTAGATTTCTTTATCTTTTTTACATTTCTAAATATTTGTCTTATGCACAGACCAAATCTGAGATCCCAGAAAGCTGTGAAATATAGTTGCCATAAAGAGTATTTTTCAACTACTTGCTCAAAGTTACCTAATTGTATTAGACTGAGCATTTCTTTGCACAGTAAAGAGTTGATAGCAGGTTTTGAAATAACTTGTTCTAAGTGGAAGGGTTACATTAGGAGAAACATCAATGAGGAATTGTCACTCTTTCAGCCCGTTGGACAATATAATTTCTTATTTCATGCCATTTTGTGGGAAAATTTCTGGTTTCATGTATAGGTTTTCACCAGCAGAAGGGAAATTACTTCATCATTGGCTTATGGTGACAACAGTAAGATATGATTATAAGACAAGGATCTCTTTCATAATATATAACCAAATGCTCAGTTATACAAAATGCCTTCTTTTTGTTTCCATTACATTTTCAAGAATGACAAGATGTTTGAACTACTCTATCAATCAAATTGGTAACATTTCTAGTAACATTCCACACTCCGAAACCAGTTGAGCATTTTTAAAACAACAGAGGGCATTTTCTTCCCATCTCTTTTATGATCTGGTTAGGATAAGGTATTTTATTCAGTGTCTGAAACAATTTGTCTTAAATGGTTTGGAAAAATGAACTAAAGCGGGTAAAACCACGGTCTCTTCAGTAAAACCACGGTCTCTTCAGGAAAACAAATAGTAGTGTCTTGAGAAAAATCTGGTGGCTATATTTCTTCCTATCTGTCTTACTTTCTACTCCTCTAGTAGAAGGAGGAATTGAGATGCATCATTATTTAAAACTTGCACAGCTTCAAAAGAGAATACCTCAACGACAAAAGAGAAACATTTCACTACAAAAAAAATATATTTTTTAAAAACAGCCCTTTAAGAATACTGTCCTGTCTTATGTGTATATTGAGGTTTTGTTCTATGACTGATTTGACAGTACTGACTTTTATTTCATGATTAAAGGACGCTGTAAACTTTCAATACATATATTTCCTTGGGGAAAACAAAAGGACCGTGGTCCTCCTCTTTGTTCCATGGGATTGCTAGGTCTTAACCACCGTGCATAATCTTCAGCTTCTGTTACTAAAATATTTTGAATCATCCATTTTGTTATCAAAATAGAGAATCCTCAGATAATTGCCTAATGAACTAAGGAATGTGTCTGCTGATATATGTGTTGGCAGATACATATTTTTCTTTGTTTGCTTTCTTTTAATTTCTATTATTGGATAGAAGATTAAGAAAAAATACGTGAAAGACACATTGGAAATAAGTCAAGATCAGGTTCTATTTCTGATAAGCATCTTTTAAGGATGCCAAATTGGTATGTGTTTTAGCTTTAAAATTGTTTTCCATTTATGTTGGTGCTAATGTATTTCTTTTCTTTTTTTTTTTGTGGACACTGCAACTCTACTATGGATAATTTCATTTCTCTGTTTAATAGCATTCCTAAACTGTTAGTGTGTGATTTTATTTTGAAAGTTTATGGATTTACTATAATTATGGGTCAATGACCAGTCTTTCTTAATGTAAAAGAAAACAGAACAGTGTACCTATAGATGATGTGTGTTTACTTGGATTGTGGATCCTCTTATTTCATGTTCATTTCATATACCATATGCCTTTATTAACCTTTATTCTCATCTTTTAGCTTATATAATTTGATTAAGTGTGACAAAACCAACATTAGACAAGTCTGCACACATTCATAGAGTACCTGACACAAAAATATGCTGAAATTTTTCTTCTAGTTTTCATTTTCATTATGAAAAGCAGTCTTGAAGGGTTTTTCTTTCTTATTTGATTTCATAGGAAACATGAGAATATCTTGAATTTCTACCAAAAAAAAAGTCTGTTCTTGAATCCTGTGCATGGTGTTCTGATGGGACAGTAAGAACTCTTTTACATCTAGTAGTTCATTCTCTATGTCCTTTGTCTACAATATATATACATATATATGTGTGTGTATATATATATATACCTCTCTACTAGTTTAGAAGTGGTCAAATCAGCATATCAGTACCTATGGAAAAGTAACTGGTATTATATTTTTATCACTTAGAAAACATGCTTAATTTTCCAAAGTTTTATTTTTAATGTTACTATTGTAGCATAAAAAGTTAACACAACTTTTCATCTTTTTTTTTCCTCCCCTTTGGCGCCTTTTTTTTTTCATTTGGCCACTTATATAATCTTGCCCAAAAATAAGCTATGCTTGTTAAGGTGGGTGATGTTTTCATATCTTCTAAAAAATGACTGTAGGAATATGTAGATAGTGATGTTTGAAATCTTGTTTTTCTCTCTTTCTTGGTAATCAAGTTATATTAATAATTAACATTACCAAAAATGAACTTTTCTAATTTCTACCAAAACAAACAAAACAAAAACAAAAACCTTGCTATCTTTAGAAAGTCAAGTCCATAACAACCTAATCTTATATTCTCAAAAATAATGGGTTAAGAACAGTCACATGATTCTGGCTGTTAAAACAGTTCATTCCTAGTGGAATTAACATACCTGACCAATTATGATTCTGCTCAGTTATTTTAGACCTTCAGTCCCTACTCTTTCCCATTTTTGTTGAAATATCTTCATATCATCTGTATTTACTATATGACGTAGCAGAGATACCCTTCCACCTTAAATTTTTAGTGGATTTTGTTTTTGCTAATTCAATACTGAAACATTTTAATGGCATTTCTGTTTTTTTAATGTATTTAAGTGCATAAGTTTCCTGATGCTGCTTAATGACAGAACTGTCCTTTTGGGAATGAGAAGACTTTTTCAACCTGACCTGTTGTTTGATTTATTGATAACTTAGGAAAGTACCAACATTTCTCAAAATGCAGTGGATATTCTCACATATCTCAGAAATATTAATATTGGATTCACAAAAGAATGTCTTACATATTATTGACATTTATATGAATATTCTTTATACTGTTGTAAATGTTTCATGGAATTTAATAACATTTTTAAAAGATGTATGTATCTGATTTTCCTTTAGAAAATATTATATTTTTATTTGTATTTTTACATTTTAAAGTTCATTTCTATGTGCAGCTATTTTTATATTGCCAAAAAAATCACAGAAATACAAAGTAAGAGAAAAACGCAAAAAAAATATTTTGGCAAGCATTACACTGCATATTTTTCTTAATGTCTTGTGGGCCAGTCTCATGTAATTGATTCTTCTAAGAATATGTTGTGTCTTGTCACTGTGAATGTGACACAAACCTGTTTTTCTCGGTAGTGTAAATAATTGAAAGATTGAATTCCCCCTGTTTGATTTCTTATTTCATTTCATTGTGATTTCTCCAGCTGAGATTACTGAATCAAAAGACGCATGTGGTTTTTGATTTGCAGCCTGGAGATAATTGCCTTGTGTTCAGTTTCTAATTTGTTTTTATTTGCTTTTTTTAACTTGTTTTCAGGGTTCCTAGTTTGTGAGAAGTTGATCTTCAGAATTATTTTTACACTATTTATGACATTTTCATAATGTAAAAAGTGTGTAATTATTACAATATTAATCCAAACAATGGTAATGAATTGTATTGTTATAAAGCTTTATTGATGTTCATGATGTTATTGGTCTATTTTCTCTGATTTAAACACAGTCTGTAAAGAATTTTATTCTGCTTTTCTACAGTATTGCAACACCGCCATTCAACTTAGTCTAGCTATAGTGATTTTCTAAACAAAGAAGACTAGTACTTTCTGCTTATTAGATAATAAGAACTATACTGAGCTTCTCCTCCAAATTCACTTTTCTTCCAGAATTCCCCATCTTGATGAATTAAAATTCCTTATATTCAGTTGACTCATCTCTACCACATCAAATCAGTCATTATCATGTGATTAGAATGTAGTACATAGTAATCACATCAATGTATTGAACAATGAATGACTGAATGCCTCACTAAGGTCATCAATTATTTTCAGGTTTTCAGCCCTCATCTTTCTTGCCCTTACCAATAGCATTGGATGCAGGTGACCACTGCCACCCTCTTAAACACTCTCCTTTAGTTCTCATGTCCCTTCAATCTTGTTTTCTCCTACTTTTTTTTTTAAATTTTATTGAAGTATAGTTGATTTACAATGTTAACTTCTGCTGTAGAGCAAAGTGATTCAGTTATACACATATATATTCTTTTTCATAGTCTTTTCCATTGTGGTTTTTTAAAAAATTAATTAATTAATTAATTAATTTTATTGGCTGTGTTGGGTCTTTTTTTTTTTTTGCTGTGTGCGGGCTTTCTTTAGTTGCGGTAAGTGGGGGCTACTCTTCGTTGTGGTGGGCGGGCACCTCATTGCCTGCCTTCTCTTGTTTCGGAGCACGGGCTCTAGGCACGTGGGCTTCAGTAGTTGCAGCACATGGGCTCAACAGTTGTGGCTCACTGGCTGTAAAGCGCAGGCTCAATAGTTGTGGCGCATGGGCTTAGTTGCTTGGCGGCATGTGGGATCTTCCTGGAGCAGGGATCGAACCTGTGTCCCCTGCATTAGCAGGCGGATTCTCAACCACTGCGCCACCTAGGAAGCCCTCCATTGTGGTTTATCACAGGATATTGAATATCCTGTGCTATACAGTAGGACCTTTTTGTTTATCCATCCTATATATAATAGTTTGCATCTGCTAATCCCAAATTCTCAATCCTTCCCCTCCCTGCCCACCTCCCTCTTGACAACCACAAGTATGTTCTCTATGTCTGTGAGTCTGTTTCTGTTTCATAGATATGTTCATTTGTGTCACATTTTAGATTCCACATATAAGTGATATCATATGGTATTTGCCTTTTTCTGACTTGCTTCAGTCAGTATGATAATATTTAGGTCCATCCATGTTGCTGCGAATGGCATCATTTCATTCTTTTTTATGGCTGAGTAGTATTCCATTGTATATATGTACCACATCTTCTTTATCCATTCATCTGTGGATGGATTTTTAGGTTGTTTCCATGTCTTGGCTATTGTGAATAGTGCTGCTATGAACATAGAGGTGCATGTGTCTTTTTGAATTACAGTTTTGTCTGTATATATACCCAGGAGTGGGATTGCTGGATCATATGGCAACTCTATTTTTAGTTTTTTGAGGAACTTCCATATTGTTTTCAATAGGGGCTGCACCAATTTACATTCCCACCAACAGTATACCTTCTACATTACTTTCTCACTTTCCTTTGCCAGCTCTTTCTCCTCTACATGATCATTAAATGATAATCCTCAGGACTCTGACCTACATGCTTCTTTTGCTTTGGCTCTTCTCCATCACGCTTTTTCTCCAGGAAAGCTCATTTACTCCCACAAAGACCAAGTTGCTACCTGCATTGCAGATTTTCTTCTACCTTCCAGACCAACTGTTATAGGCATGTCTACTTGGATGTCCCACAGGTAGCTCATCATCTTTACACCTGGTTCTCTTTCAAACTTCCATATTACAATGAACATACCATCCCCCACCTTCTATCCAAGCAAACATGATAGAAACATCAGAATCATTCTGGACACCGCCTGCCTCTCATCACCCACACGTTCCTTCACACACAGGTCATCTAATTACCAAATCCTTTCAGTTCTACCTCCTAAATATCTCTGAGATCTATCTCTCTTCTCCTTATCCATTACCATTGCCTCGGTCTAGGCTCCCCCCAGTTCTCTCTCAGACTTTTAGAAGAGCCTTCGAACTGGCCTCCCTGCCTCTAATAACCAGCTCCCCTCCATCTCATACTCGATACAACTCTGATGATTCAGAGAAAGCAAATGTGGCTGTGTCTTATTTATGAATTTATCCTCCCATTTCATATAGAATTTGAGGCAAATTAAACAAACACTTATAAAGAAATTAAATACATTTAAAAATAATCAAGAAAACCATACTTAAACAAAGGTCGTCACAAAGAAAGTTGTAATGAAAGGATGTAAGACTTAAAATTGTATGGCTCTGAACTTCTCAGCGTCCATAACAAGAAAAGAAATAAGTCAGTAACATGTTTGCATTATCCATAAAGTGAAAACATACTACTTCCTCAAAAGAATCAAAGCTGATTGACAAGAAATGTCTTATGTGAGATTCCCCACAGTGGGCACTGTCGTTTAGGGCCCTGCCACTATGAACACTACAGCAGGTTTTTGTAACGTTCCTCATTATAAACCAACTGCACATGCCAAAACCAACTTCACTGAAAACAGTTCTTCAGCGAAATTGACCATACCATTCCCTTCCTCAGAATCCTCCATGGTCCCCCATTGTCTTGCAGATACTTATTTTGGTATAAAGTACAAAGCCCTTTGTGATCCCACTCGGTTTGACTTTATAGCATCATTTATTGCTGGTTAGCAACCCTCACCCAAAGGTTTTCCCATGATAAACTATTTGAAGATCCCTTTGGTTGTTCCCTAGGCCTGAAACAGTCTCCATCCCCATCCCCACTTCCTCTCCTCTCCAACTTAGGTTACATGGTTCAAATCCTCATCAATGCTAATACCAGTAAGTCTGTTATCCCGTTGTTCTAACATTTGTCCATTTGGAAAAAGACAAATACTATAAAAATCCATCTGTCCACCTTCTCTGCATCTTTACCTGGTCTAGTCTACCCAGTACCGCAGGAGAAAGTCGCACAATGGTACAGATTGGTCCCATCATACATTCAAAGTCTTCAGATTCATCTGTGCATTCTTCAACTCTCAAAAACCAACAATCTTTCTGTATTTCCCTAGCTAAGATGTCAAACTTTTCCACTCTCCTTTAACCTTCACCTCTCTCACTCTCAGTAGCTGATCTTGCATTCACAGAAAAAAAGAAATCCACAAAACGGACTCCCCCAAATCCCTCCAACTGAGACTGAAAATGCGCCCGCATCTACACCCTTGATTTCTTCCTTCCCCTCTAGTACAATAGAAAATGATGTTGCTCTCCCCGCTTAAGTCTAACCTCTGCCCAAATGCCCCACCTTCACCCCAGGCTTCTCCAGGGTATTGTCCTTTTATGTCAACTTCTTTTATTCAGATTCTGTCCTAAACAGATTTTAAAATATTTGCATACCTTCTGTTTTCATGAAAGCTTTTCCTCAATGCCAGGTACCCCTTCGGCTACTGCCCTCTCTCTTTCCTGCCTCACCTTCAAAGACAAGCTTCCAGGAAACTGATTACATACTCACCACACCCACTTCTTCACCTCCCATGCATTCCTCAGTCCACTATTTCTGCCCCCACCCCTCCACCAAATTAGATGGTCTCCATAGTGACCACCTAGAGTCCTATGAATTAAGTTGCCACCAATATGTTCAAATCTCCAAACTTCAGTTTTTATTGCAAATAACATAATTTTGGATGCATAGCTGGCACCTCCAACTCAGCATGTGCAGAACTGAACTTGCCCTCTGTCCCCGACCCTGTTCTCCCTCCACTGTATCTCAGAGAAAGGTATCACCATTCACACAGTTGGCAAAACCAAAACTTGCCCGTGATACTCAACCCTCTCCCTTATCATCCTCAATCACTCTCTATGACCAACTAATTCTACTGGCTCAATATATGCTAGACTTACCATCCTCATAGCATTTTCATGGTGACAATCTAAGGTCAGATAATATGTATCTCTTGCCTGAATCACTAATAGCAGCAGGTCTCAGAAGAGTTGATTCTGCCCTACACTGTAGCCAGAATGCTCTTTCCCTGCTTAAAACTCTTTACATTGAAGCTCTTTTTTTCTCTCAGGATAAATTTCAGATTCCTCATTTTGGTTTACAAGCTCCTTCTTACTCAATTCACAGCTATTTCTCTGGCCCTACCTCTCATCAGTCTCTCCCCTGCACTTTATCTAGACAACCTGCCCTTGTTTTCCAGTTCTTCAACCAGGCTCCTCCACAGCCCCAATCTGTCACTTTCTCATCCCTTCCTCACCTAAAACCCCACTTTACCTCTCTAACTCCTACCTATCCTTCATATCTCAATTTAGACATCACTACCTCTGTGCTGCCTTTGCATCTTGGATTTCATTTCTCACAGCACTCTTTTCACAGTGCTGCTCCACAGAGAGGGATGTCTGTGTTGTTTGCTCTTAAGTCTTGAATGACCAGCACGATGGCTGGCAAGGAGTTGGCACTCAATAAATATTTGTTGAATAAATAAGTGAATGAAAACAATAACTCAAAGGGATACAGAACAAGCCATCCATGGATAACATGGGCAACTGGGTGTGAAAATATGCAACAGTGAGCATATAATTCTTGTTAAAAATCACATGACTGTTTCATTGACTCAGACACGATCACGTAATTCTATAGGCGTGTTCTTTTCTGTCCTCTTACAACAACAACATCAAATCAATATCAACATCAAATAGTGAAAGCAAAAAAGACGTAGGGAGCTATTCCTTATTTCTTTTGGACAAAGCTGTGTTCTATAGAAAACAAGTGTCCTGTGAAACAGTAATGGGTATTCCACAAATAACATCAGTAAATATAAGCATATGTACTGGAATGTCCATGAAAAGGATAAAGGATACAGTCTCCCCAGAACACAGTTTGGAAAATGCTGCTCTAGAGCACTGTTTGAGCTAACTCAGCCAACAGCCGCCAGAGCTCAGGCTCGTAAGCAGCCCGCGTGCCTTATGCCTTGTTGCTCAGTCAACATTCCTATCACAGGAGCTGCTCCAGGAGTCACTCTGTTCAAATCTGTCCTCATTGGTAACACCTCACTCTTTGGCATGCCTTTCCACTCTTGCTTTTCATCTTCATTGCAATCCTCAATCCCCTCTCTCCTCTCCACTCTAAAATGTACGGGGATTCATTTCTTCCCTTGAATTGGAACTTGATGTAAGTGTCGACTCAAATCAATCATTCAAGGCAGCGACAAGATCCGAGAGTAACAAAGTCCCACGTGGGAAATGTGTTTCAGCAGAGCATACGATAGACAGTCAACCAGAAACAAACTTTTCTGGCTAAATTATGAGTTCGTACTTGCAAACGGAAGGGGAGTTTGGAATAGCAGAACAAGAAAAGCAGGTGAGCCGTGTTTATACTGAGCCTGTATATCAAGTCACAGATGGAGCAGATAGGCACACTGACATTATCAGACTGGAAGAAAGAGTTGTTGACTCCACCTGTGGCTGAAATGATGGTTAGACGAACAAAATATTAAATATCCTAGCCAGATGGTGTTGAATAACTGGAATTTCCTAGGCTAATCTGTCTCCCTTTCCTAAAACATCAATGAAAACAAACATAAAGGCAAGTGATAATGGAAAAAATGGGCAAAAATGTTGGTTGAGAATTTATCTTTAGATGGTTTTAGCGACATATTTTGCACTATTTGCAACTTTAAACTTACTGCCCATAATTTACTATCCACAACATACTGTCATAATTAGCTCTCACTTCTCTTTTTTAATTCATCTAACAATTTTAGTACTGTTCTGAGAATGCTGCAGCAGTAAAGATACCTTTTCTACTTTCAGAGCTAAAGAAACTCATTGATTTTATTTTTTTAAATTTATTTTTATTTATTTTTGTCTGCCTTGGGTCTTCATTGCTGGGTGAGTGCAGGCTTTCTCTAGTTGTGGTGAATGGGGGAAACTCTTCGTTGAGGTGCGCAGGCCTCTCATTGCAGTGGCTTTTCTTGTTGCAGAGCATGGGCTCTAGGCACCTGCGTTTCAGTAGTTGTAGCACTTGATCTCAGTAGTCATGGTACATGGGCTTAGTTGCTCCACAGTATGTGGGATCTTCCTGGACCAGGGCTCGAAACCGTGTCCCCTGCATTAGCAGGCAGATTCTTAACCACTGCTCCACCAGGGAAGCCCCAGACTCATTGATTTTAAAAGAATACTTTCTTCCCTGACTCATCACCCCTCCCAAAATTATAAGAAAGGGAAAAAAGTCTAATTATCTTATGCTTTTGATACCAAAAAAAAAGGGGGGAGGAGGGTGTGAGAGGAAATACGTAACACTAAAAAATGGGGAGACTGAAATACAGCAGTTGATAAAATTCAATAGGTATTCCTGAAAAAAATTGAAATAGAATTGAGTTTCCTTAACCTGATATAGGGATGAATATATTAAAAACTATAGCAAACATCTTTTTTATTTTTTTTATTTTTTTGGCCATGCCACATAGCATGTGGGATCTTAGTTCCCCAACCAGGGGTCAAACCCATGCCCCCGAATTGGAGGGCAGAGTTTTAACCACTGGACCACCAGGGAAGTCCCCCATTATTTTTTTTGGTTTTATTTTGCCCACACCACACGGCATGCAGAGCACCAGGGAAGTCTACAACAACAAAAAAACACCTTATTCAGAATTCCCTGGAAGTCCAGCGGTTAAGACTCTGCACCTTCACTGCAGAGGGCCTGGGTTCAATCTGTGGTCAGGGAGCTATGATCCTGCAAGCCATGCCCAGCAGCCAAAAAAAAAAAAAAAAAATCACCACAATCTACAAACATCTTTCTTAACAGCGAAAAGTTAGACACGTTTCCTTTAAAATCAAAAATAAGAAATGAATATTTAATATCACTCTTGCTATTAAACACTGTATTGAAAGTCTCAGCCAATGCAATCAGAAAATAAAAAGTAAAGTGAAAGTGTTGGAAAGAAAGAAACAAACCTGCCTGTGTTCGTTTTCTCTGGCCGCTGTAATAAATTAGCAAAATTTAGTGGCTTGAAACAACATAAATATATTATCTTACAGTTCCATAGTTTGGAAGTCCAACATGGGTCTCATGGTGATAAAACCAAGGTGTTAACACAGGGCAGCATTCCTTTTTGGAGGCTGTAGAGGTAGAGCAGTATCCTCGGCCTGTCCAGCTCCTGGTGGCTGCCTGCACCCCTTGGCTCATGGCCTCCTTCTTCCATCTTTACAGCCAACAACATCAGGACAATTCCTGATGCTGCCATCTCTTTGGTTCTTCCTCTTCTGCCTCCCTCTTCCTCTTTTAAGGACCCTTGTGGTTACACTCGCCTACTTGGATAATCTAGGATTCTCCCTATTGTAAGGTCAGCTGATTAGCAAACAACTTTTCTGCATCTTAATTCACCTCTGGCATATTGCATACCATATTCATATGTTACGGGGATTAGGACATAGACATCTTTGGGGAGGGTCATTATTCTGCCCACCACACTGCCATTATTCACAGATTATTTGATTGTGTACATAAGTAAACTTAAAAGAACTACAAATTATAATCAGATCTTACAGTATTGGCATCTTCTAAAAATTATAAGTAGTTAACATAGTACTGATATTTTTGTAAAATAAAGATGCTATTTACATCTCATATCTTTCTCATGCTATACTAGTAAGAATACTTGAAACTCTTCTCAGTGTGGTAACACTTACATTTTTATTGACTTCTATTTATCTTCAAAATAGTAAGCTATCTGAGGATTTCCTGAAAGAGCATGTGACAGGATGTTATTTTATATACTGTCACACTGAAGCCTCACAACACTGATAAGTAAATGTTATTCTCTCTCTTTTACAAATAAAAAAGCTGAAACTCAGAGAAGTTGGATCACTGGTTATTCAGAAATAAGTGACCGAGTGAGGATCTTAATGCAGGACAAACATTACGACTCTGGAAAGTTCTACCGCTTTACAGCTCCACCCCTCTGCCCTCTGGGAGGTACTCAGTGCCTCTACCACTTCTTCCCATTCTTAGATAACATGATTCCATATGTGACTAGTAACAGTAAACAATAATAACATCACTTTATATTTCCATAGCATTTTGCATATTTAAACCATTTTTTAAATTTATTTATTTGGTTGTGCTGGGTCTTAGTTGCAGCAGGTGGGCTCCTTAGTTGTGGCATGAAGACTCTTAGTTGAAGCATGTGGGCTCTAGGCCCCTGACCAGGGATTGAACCAGGGTCCCCTGCATTGGGAGCACAGAGTCTTAACCACTGTGGCGCCAGGGAAGTCCTTAAACCATTTTCATGTCAATTACATCTGATTTTCCCAATAACTATACAAGATGAATAACAGTACATTAATATTTCATTTGAGAAAAGGATTCAAGGAGGAAGATCGGCCCAGATGACATTACTTTTACTAGCAGAGCAGAGTATCAGTCTCCTAATTCCTAGAACATTGTCCTACACCAAGAAATAAAGTGTGAAAACCCCCAAAACACACAATGTTCCAAAAGCCTTTTTGACATATAGTCCCATGAGGCGTTTTGACACAGGAAATAATCTATTATGAAGCCTCCTCATTTTCTTCTAAGTTTCATTTTGGGGGGTAATATCAGCAATAAATTATTCTAGAATGTTCTTAACTGAAGTTTACAGTCTTACTTGGCATTCAAAAGGCAAGTAGTTTAGTATTTAAGAACTCAGTTGCTGGGACTTCCCTGGTGGTGCAGTGGTTAAGAATCCGCTTGCCAATGCAGGGGGCACAGTTTGGATCCCTGGTCCGGGAAGATCCCACATGCCACGGAGCAACTAAGCCCATGTGCCCCAACTACTGAAGTCCACACACCTAGAGCCTGTGCTCCACAACAAGAGAAGCCACCACGAGGAAGAGTAGACCCTGCTCGCCACAACTAGAGAAAGCCTGCATGCAGCAATGAAGACCCAACGCAGCCAATAAATAAATAAACAAATAATTTTTAAATGATGTTTTGATATATGTATACATTGTGAAATAATTGCCAAAATTAAGCTAAGCATCATATCCATCACCCTGCATGGTTACCATTTGTGTGTGTGTGTGTGTGTGTGCTTGGTGAGGCTATAGTATTAACTATAGTCATTAAACTACACATCAGACTGTACACTAGACCTCCAGAATTTATTCATCTTACATAACTGAAACTTTGGGCTCTTTACACCCATTTCCCCCACTCCCTAGGCCCTGGAAACTACCATTCTACTCTGTTTTTATAAGCTCAACCTTTTCAGAGTCCACATATAAGTGAGAACACGCAGTATTTTGTCTTTCTTATACATATCATATCTTCTTTATCTGTTCATCTGTTGATGGACACTTAGGATGCTTCCATATCTTGACAATTGTAAATAACACCGCAGGTAGTTTTTCTCAAATAACTTGAGTTCAAAAATAGTGAATGTCACCATCTCTCAAGATGCTCAGCAAGTTCTCTTGTGTAAAGATAGTTAAATGTTGACAGGAAGAAGATATGGGACTCTCGGGAATGAACAATTAGAGGGAAGGCCATCAAAAGACAGCTGCATTAAGAACCATTGAAATAGAGGCATTTTGCTACATTTTCACCCATGTTGTTTGCACAGTCTAGTCAAAGCATTGGACAAGCTAGAACTCCAAGTGTCTTTCTTGAGCAGTTCCACAGGCCAAATCACTTGTATAACCCTGAACTTTTGTGTTCCAACCCTGGCTGCACAATGTACTGTAATATTAACAAAGACAAAGAGATTATTAACACCCAGCTCAGTGTACTGGGTTTTCTTGAACTAGTCTCTTGCTGTTGAAGTTAATAGCGCAGAATTTTATTGACACTCAATAAAGGTTAATGCATAAAACTCTTCTGTCACATAGCAATTCAGTGCATGGTTGTATTCTCTTAAATACATTTGCATTTTGACTAAAATCCAGCCAGCACCAAAGCTCAGCAAGAAGTCAGTAACCAATGATGTTTCCTCTGCAGAGGCAATGCCTCTCAACTCACAGCACTTGAGCTGTTTTCTAATACCAGCAATAGGTTTGCAATGAACCAAGAAAATGCTCTTGTTCAAGGTCCTTTGAGGCCAGCAGCATGAATCTAAATGATCCACCAACCCGTCCAAACCTAACTGGGTCCTTAGCGCTATATCACATGGGCGCTGTGACCAAACTCTACTCCATCAGTTCAGCTCAACAAATAGTCACAGAGGGCTGCTGCCAAGGTCTGTGAAAATAAGACACAAACGAATTCTACGGGTAAAGCATAAAGAGTCATAGATGTCATTGAATGTGTGGGTACCACAAACCATCGTGCTAAGGCACCACATACATTATCCCATTTATTCTTTATTCCCACCCTGTGAGTTTGATACTATTGTTCTCATTTTACACATTACAAAACTGAAACTCAGAAATCTGAAGTAATTTCCTCCAAGCTCACACCGCTAGAAAGTAGCAGAGCCAGAATCTGAAACTAAGCTGATTCGCCACGCTCACCACGATGCTGAAACTAATGGCCTTGACATCAGTGCAAAGTTAGAGGTGCGCTCAGGGTACAATGTGGCACAAAGAAGGGACATTTGGACAAACCACCTCCATTTCTCACTCTACAAGTCAAGAATGCTGAAAAGGGATGTGGCTGGATTCATGGGAGGACGCTACAAACCCTGAAAGACACCAGCTGTCTGCTTCTAACAACTGGGAACTGGATGGGTGACCATCCTCCTCCTCTCTAAGACCAGAACCAAAATTAGGAATCACGCTACTTACTAAAAGGGTTTTCTGTCTTTCCGTCACACATATCAAACCCCATTGTAAATTGGGTCACTAGCTGTCGATGAGTTTCCCATTTGCAAAAGCTAGCCCTAGACCAATATGCCTCTCCTTCCATATAATGTAATCTATTTCTTTGCTAGAGTAAATCTCAGAGCAGGAAGAACCCAATTATAGTGGCTAAACTGACACAAACTTCAAAGCACACACGTAGGGACCCAGACATCAAATGTACACACACATATATATATAAGTATAAATGTACTTTATGTGAATATGAAGGATGGGAATGGTTACTGGGGTACATGCAGGGAACCACAAAGTAAACACACAAAACAGAAAACTGGCATCTTGATGGTTTCAAAGAGTTCCTAGTTTCTAGTATCCTCAGATGTTCCTTGGCTGGTAAGTGCTGATCTCTTTGTGTCTTCACATGGTCTTCCCTCTCTAGGCATCTGAGCAAATTTCATCTTTTTATAAGGACTCAATCATATTAGATTATCATCTGCAAACACACTATTTCCAAATAAGATCACACTCACGAGTACTAGGGGTTAGAGTGCAACATCTTTGGGGGAACATAATTCTTCAACCCATCTATCCAAGAGGATAGAATGAAGAAAAAGAGGGAGAAGGAGGAGGGGGAAAGGCAGGAGAAGGGAAGCTGAATACAGGTATAACTGATATCCCCCTGGGAGCTTTGTTTTTCTCCCCCCCAAAATTGTGCTACCGAGAAATTGCTGTGAACTTAATTTTCTGAGAGTGGTGCTGGTACTCTAAAAATAAAGGGGTTGGAATATAGCACATTGTTTCTGCTGGAGGTTTTTTTAAAAGAGAGAGAGCTTCGCAATAAAGGAACTTTGGTTTGAGTATTCTTTGAGGTTGCTTATTAGCACATTATTGACTGGGGGATTTTTGCAGAAACTAACGCCTGTGGCTGTAATACGTCTCAGGTCAAAAATGTATTAATAACAGGTTTTTATGTGGCTAACATAGGAATTTACTTATATTTCAGACTGCACCAAAGTCTACAAGCTAATCAACTAGGACAAAGAGGTAGATGATGCACAACTTTGGACAGTAATTAGCAAAGACAGTTTTTCCATTATGAAAATGTCAACGTGTAAACCCAGTTAAGTTCCAGAACCCGCTCATGTAGCGTTTACTCCATAGGTGTAATA
Source organism: Hippopotamus amphibius kiboko (assembly GCF_030028045.1). Classification (NCBI taxonomy): domain Eukaryota; kingdom Metazoa; phylum Chordata; class Mammalia; order Artiodactyla; family Hippopotamidae; genus Hippopotamus; species Hippopotamus amphibius. The sequence goes on from NC_080198.1 coordinate 85,690,863, forward strand.
TATTAATCTGTGTTTTCCTTCTCCAGGACTTCTCATGTACAGTAACTTTTTAATGCAAAAGAAAAGATCACATAAAATATAAATACAAAGTAGCAGAAAATCTTATTTTTTGTGTATAATGACCCATTAGACTTTAATATTTCAATGAAGTTATAATTTTAATGGTTTCATAAAGTTATAACTTCATAGTAACTTAGAAACCATTAAATTTATGGTATTCTGGAATGAACTAAAAAATTTTGTATCTCAAAATATTTAGAGTCTCACTAATAACTAACAAGAGCACTGGGTTTACTGTTAAGGAGTAACCTATACATACAAAGGATCAAGACATTTATGTAAAATGAAATACTGTATCAAGTACTTGGGTGAGACTGAAGTGGACATTTCTCCTACTTCAGTAAAGGTGTCCAATTCTTCATTCGATTCAAGATTTCAAAGTAGATGTTCTTCTAAATGTGAAACTGAAAATTGTCCATAACTTTTTTTTACATTCCCCCAATCCTTCTTCCTGCATTATCCACAAGTCCCAGACTAAGAAAAAATTTTGTGTGTAAAGTGTTTTCTACTTTATTCATACCTGACTGCATAAACACTATGTCTAATTGATAAAACTTATTTCAACCTAGTGCAGAATCCTGAGGGAAAAAGGCCTTTTTAATAGCGCATCTCACCAACAGAGGGCAGAGCCTGAATGACTAGAAAAGTTTTGTATCCTTAAATGCCCTTGGGCCCAGTTTCCTTAAAAACTCACATGTGATAAACAATTATAGCTGCCAGTCCTTCTGGTTGTATTAGTGACCCCAATTTTATTTCACTTATTTGAAATAATGTCTTCTTGTTTTTAAGAAAACAGTATCAAAAAGAAAACAAGTAAACAAACTACATGTTTCTACAAGTCCCAAATCCAAATAACACGAGGATTAGAACAAAACTTACATATATAACCACCAGGTTTTTCCAGTAAACCCAAGGAAATATGTTTATTTGATAAACCTCAGAAATCTAAGGGCTAATTAACATAAAGATTTATATTGCAGTTAAAATAAATAAACTGTAAACAAAATATTTGCCCCAAAGTCTCATCTATCTGAAAACTGACAGAACTTGTCAGAGTGCTAATAAATTCTTGATTTTTAAAAATTAAATGAATTATGTAAGTGCTTTTTAAAACAGTAACATTACCTTTTATAACATTACCTTGATTGATTTGTTAGCAAGTTCCAAAATTTTAATTAATATAAAATCATTCAATTTATCTTCAAAAAGTGAAAATTGTTTAATATTTTTCTCTTTCGATCTTTCTCAATCTACCTTCCCCACCCTCACACTTTATTGAAGTCAAAAACACTTTAGCACACAAAACCCCAGAATAAGGTGAGCAAGACAAAGCTCCCGCCCTCCAGGTATCTGCCGTCTGTACAGACAAAATCAACCCACTGGAAGACCCGGGGTGGTGTATAGTAAATTCGATAATGGTAACACAAAGAAAGTATTGGGGGGCAGAACCAAGAGAAATATTAAATAGCCCTTGAACTCATGGTTCTTAAACAGAAGAAAAGTGCTTTTATATGTTGGTCATGGTTTTTAAGCCCTGAATCAGATTTTTCTTAACAAATGAGGACATTTTGACTGGAGTGGAACAGAGGTTCCGGTACACTTGCAAATGAATTTGTATCTGCATATGGGCCTTTTATATAAAAATCTCTTCTATAAGTAGGGGTAGAAACACTCATATGACTGATGGACACTGCACAGGTAGAGCAGAATCCTGTCTGGGAGAGAACCAGAGTCCTGGGGCTTTGGGCTGCGGTGACCCTCAAAATCAGAAGAATTTGAAATCGGGTTTCCCAGCAAATAGAGCAGCTGGTAGTCCTGCTTGAACTTATAAACATTTCAGTAAAGAATGCAGTTAGACTAAGGAGGACAGTGTGTACTTTCTCCCTCAACCTCTACTAATGATGAGGTGTGTTTACTGAGGTACAAATGAGAAAGTAGATCGAGGATTCAAAAAAGAACAGACATTTGGAAATAAAGGGAAGTGCATTGCCATTCATTTCTGAGCTTGAAACTGACAATTTCTATAACATAATGCCTCAAAATAAGCCCCTCCTACACTGTCCGAAGTCATCCAAATTTAAAGCACATGGGTAGTTTAGCGCCACTCAATAATCCCCCAAAATCTCTATCTTCTTCCTTCAAATCATAATACTGTGGTTAATAATTAGCCAGATTTGACTGACATGCATTTCTCACCCTTTCTTGGATATAGAACCTTGTTCAACATCACCACCACTGGAAAAGGAGAGGAATCGGATGCCTAAGATCACCAGTGTTAGGACTAAAAGAGGGAAAAACAAGCTTCAGAGAAGCCTGGGTATTTATTACTACAACCATTATTACCAACTTATTATAAAATAACATATTTTCTAACATTTTCCCTTTTAAAAATCATTTCACACTGATTTTATCATCTGAATCTTACAGAATCTATAAAAACCATCTGGGGAAATTGAAATGGCCCGGCTGTTAAGTCCTCCACAGAAGCTGAGGGGACTGAATCCTGCCCCAGGCAGGAGGGGGTGCATTGGTCTGAGAAGATCTCTCGAGAGGGGAGGCTGCCAGGTAATGGGGAGGCAGGACTATTTTTCAGGAGACTCAGAACCATTATTCAAGGTTACGACAGTGTGCAGGGTGGGTCTTTTCAGGGCTGGGGTCCACGACCAACAGCCAATACTAAACCCTCCCTAGCATTTCAGCACTGCTAGATTTTATTACTTCCTGAGCTGGGGATGGGAAAGAGTCTGGTTTGGGGCCTCAAATAATTTACTAAAGTATCCTAACCATTAGCAGTAAGAACCAGACTTCCCTGGTAGCACGATATTTAAGAATCCACTGTCAATGCAGGGGACACGGGCTCGATCCCTGGTCCGGGAAGATCCCACATGCCACGGAGCAACTGAGCCCGTGCACCACAACTACTGAGTCTGCGCTCTAGGGGCCATGAGCCACAACTACTGAGCCCATGTGCCACAACTACTGAGGCCCGAGAGCCTAGAGCCCATTCTCTGCAACAAGAGAAGCCACTGCAATGAGAAGCGTGCGCACCACAGCAAAGAGTAGCCTCGGCTCTCCACAATCAGAGAAAGCCCCACTCGGGCGCAGCAACGAAGACCCAATGCAGCCAACAAATAAATAAATAAATAAACAAACAACAGTAAGAACCAGCACTTGTGGCGCTTAATTACACATATATCTATTCAGGACTGTATAGATCATTTATTTCCTCTCCCTCCCTCCAGAGTCAGTACCCTATTTTACCCACCCTATTTTGCCCGAGGAAGCTAAAGAAGAGAAAAGGTAAATGATCTGACCAAGATCACCTAAGCTCAGAGCCAGGCCCTCTCCCCACCACGCTGTGCTTATCCCAGGAGGGACCGTCACAGCTGGGGCACTACAGAGTGCTGCTGCACAGTGACGGGGCCTGGAAAGCTTCCTTTTCCAGAACTTGCTTTAAAAACGCTTCATTTAGAATGGCTTTCACAATCTTGGGGTGTGGATGCTGCAAATACAATGGAAAGTCGGTAGCAATCAACCTAAAGCAGTGACAGGGATTTAAATGTCAGAAAGAGCATCAAAGGCAGAGCAGACTCCCCACCAGGGGAGCCTGAGGCCTGGTGATTCAAACTACCAGGAGGTTGCGGAAGGGCAAAAAAAAACGTAGGGTGTGTTTCTCAGAACTGACAGCATTTTTTTAAATTTTCCAAATAAAAATACTTCTGTATCAACAGCATTTTCAACCCCTTAGCCAGAGGTCTTTATAAAGGATAAAGTGAGGAGAGAAATGATTAAAGCTTCTGTTATGAACCTTCATAACTGAGGTATGTGATCAGTTGATTCTCTTTTAGTTAATTCCTCTGGGAAAAAGAGGTGTCGGTAGCATGGGAATTCTCAGATCTTGTATTCCTATGAAATTAAAGAGCAAAAGTCACTCATTAATGTCCTATCAAGACCTGACATTTTACATATATAATAATAGCAATAGCAACAATGATGGCTAACACTCGTTAAACACTAGCCATGATGCCAGGCACTATTCTAAGTGCTTTACTCTGTTATCTTATTTGATCTTCCCAACAACCTAATTTTTCCCTTATTTTTCAAAAAAGGAAGTTGAATAGCTTACCTAAAAAATTATACAGCCAGCCAACCGTGGAGTCAGGATTTGAATCAAGCAGTCTGCCTCCAAGACGTAAACTCTTAACCCATGTATGATATGTCATTCAGTTTAAACCTCCTCATAATCCTGTCCTGTGAGAAGCCTTTTATAGCTAACAAAATTGTGGCTCGACTGGGTTACACATTTGAAACATAGCTCAGTTTCAAATTCAGGTCAATCTGTCATGAAAACTCCTGTTCCTTCTACCATGGTTTCCCTAAAAGGAAAAGAGATGCCAAAGATGAAGATGGGAGACAAGTCTGGGAAAGGAACTCTCTACAGACGCAAACCAGATGTCAGCTGGGGTCTCCCTGCCCCTTGAAATCTAGCAAACAGTGCCTGCAAACTCCTTTGTGCATTTTGGGTGAAGTCCCAGGAGCGGTCAAGGTGCTATTTTGTCTCGGCCAGCTCCGCCTCCAGTTTCTGCCTCTGCTGAATCCTGGTTCCCACTCTTCACTGTGGACCCTGTTATGGAATTCAATCCCGGTCCCTTGATTTCCACAGCAGGCCTCACGTGTATGTACTGGACACGTCTCCTTGATGTTTTTCTTCCATATACAAGCTCCAGCCCCCCGCCTGCCTTATAACCCTCCTCTCTCTCTCCTTCCCTCTCTTCTTATCGCCTTGAACCCTGCATCTCTGGAACAAGAATGCCTCCACTCTCCCAGGCAGAGCAGTTCAGTCTCATGACCCCTCTGGTCATCCAAGACCCTCCCTGACACCTACAGTTCCATATCCAGAAAGCTCCTCAAGGCACATCACTTTCCATGCTGCTTTCCGTCCCAGAGGGGGCACGACTCTGGCTTTTACAGGAGCAACTGCCCCCACCACAAAATCTACCACAGGGGACTTCCTGTGTGGCACAGTGCATAAGAATCCACCTGCCAATACAGGGGACACGGGTTCGAGCCCTGCTCCAGGAAGATCCCACATGCCGTGGAGCAACGAAGCCCATGAGCCACAACTATTGAGCCCATGTGTCGCAACTACTGAAGCCCATGCGCCTAGAGCCTGTGCTCCGCAACAAGAGAAGCCACGGCAATGAGGTGCCCATGCAACACCATGAAGAGTAGCCCCCGCCCGCCACAACTAGAGAAAGACTGTGTGTAGCATTGAAGACCCAACACAGCCAATAAACAAATAAATCTACCAAGGATCTTTCTATCAAGCAAACTGTGGGCTGGGGAAGCATTGCAAGGCAACAAAAACTGAATGTCATGAAAACCTCAACATATATTTTTTTTAAACTTCATAGTATCAAACCAGACACCACTTTACTTCCATTTTTAAAAATAGAACACACATGTTATATAACCGTGGCTGTCCTGGGCCTGTGTCTCTGCGTCCCTCAGCCTCAGTGGCAAGCGAGGGAGAAAGGAATCTTGTTGACGAAGTCCTCTCAGCGGCCACAAGGCTCCTAAGACCTGCCAGTTCCTGGGAAGCTGCTTGCTGGCGGCTGGCCTGGCGGACCCTGGCACTCCCATGTCGCTTGTGTAATCCTGCGGTGTCATCTGTTAGCTCTGTACCTGGTCGCCTACAGAGATGGACATTTCTGAACCTTTTCACATTAAAGGACAATAAGGCACCTGCTTAATGCTACTGCATTGCTAGCTTTAATTTTGCTTTCTTTTTTTTTTTTTTTTTAACCTTTGACTGTAACCCTCAAACAGACTTTCTCCTGGGGAAGCAGCTATCAGGTTCGGCCAAACCTGCAAAGAGCTGTCTATGTTAGCAGAGACTAGCTTGGCAGTGCCAAGAAGAGAATAAACAGGAAACTCCTAAGAGAGGTGTTTTGAGAAGAAGTCCGGTAACTATATGCACCAGGTAGCCCCGCGGCAGCTGGGCAGAATGGAAAGGTCATGGACTTTAGATCTCGTCCCGACTCTACCCCAGAGCGGCTCTGTGACCTGGAGGAACGCATGCAACCTTCTGAGGCTCAATTCCCTTCTCTGAAAATGGAGACCATAACATCTACCATGCTGGTATGAAGACTGGAGAGATGGAAGTCAAAGGACCCAACGTCTGCCCACCCACGTGGTGGGAAGTAGCTGTCATTGTTATGACACTGGTCACTAAACGTGATGCTTACTTTTAGAACATTTTTGAGTATCTACGATGTGCCGGGCCCTGGACCAGACACTAGGGATACAATGGGAAAAGGTCAGACCCAATTTCTGGCCCATCACTTCTCAGGAGGAAAAAATAGGCTTTAAACGTCGCTAACTTATTGATTAATTACAATGGAGCCAAGTGCTACGAAGGGAAGGTATGGAATGCTGTGAAAATACTGAACAAAGACAGGCTGGCTAGCGTTGGTTTCCTAAGTGGGGGGGAGCGAGCAGGGTGGGTGATGGAGGTCAAAGCCACCAGGAGTGAGCACAGTTGAAGCTGAGACCTGAGTGGAGTCGGGAGAGATGGGTGTAGGGTGGGCGCCAGGAGAGCAGCTCTGAGAAGGGCCAGCGTGCCTGGTCGTGAGCCAAAAAAAGGGAGAGAGAAAAAGGCGAGGCTGGGGGACGCAGGGCCAGCAGGCCTCGCTCAGGATTGTGGATTGTATTCTGAAGAAGGGTGCGAAATCATGAAGAAGCATTTGCAGGGATGTGGAATGACCCAGCTTTCGTGTTAGATGTGTCACTCTGGCTGTTCTGGGGATGAGGCACTGGAGGGGACCCACGCGGAAACCTGGAGCCATAATTACGAGGCTGTTGGTATAATTCAGGCAAGAGATGGTGAGATCTTAAACCAGGAATAACAGAGATATGTTGAAATGGCCCCGTGGCTCGAACCTCTCTCCTATTAAAATGTTTTTCAAACTTGCGTGATGATAAAAATCTATGACATTTGGTAAAAATACAGCTTCCCACGTTTAAGTAGAGAATCGCATGCGGAAATACTCAAGAAGGTTTTTTTCGCTTAACTTGTGTGGAACCCAACATCAAAGCATAACCAAGCTGGAGCAAATGATTTATAACGCTTGATTTGGATATTTTGAGTATGTCGTCTGTCTCCCACGTGGTGTAACATGGATTCTTCTCAGTTAATGTCTTGGTTTGATCACTATCAACTTCAACTGCTCTACCCAACCACGGAGCAACGTTCAGCAAGATATCTCCAGCACGAAACGTCGCAAACCACTTTTGACACGTTCAATCAGTCACAGCACCTTCTCCATACACTGCACAAGTCTTTTATTTGCATTTCAGTTGCGTTCTTACCTTTCTTGAAATAATAAAGCATAATATGCTGAAAAAAAAAATACAGGTTCCCAGAGCCCCACGCTGGAATGGGGACCGGTCTGGGAATTTGTACTTTAAAAAACTTCCTGAGGGATTCCTTTCACTAGGCAAGTTTGTCTGGTGTTACCCTGCGGTGTACCTTCCTTTCCCGAGTAAAATAATTAATTCAGTGTTTCTAGAGATATAGCTTTTCATGACCTCACTCAACAGAGGATCCAGGTGTAAACTCACAGTTCACAGAATGCTTTCCCTACTTAGAACTAAAAGCGCTTCAGCTGTAATAGTTCCAGCGTTTAGATTATCTACATCCATGTTTTTTAAGTGTGTTCCTTGATATATGAGGTTTTTTTAGACTATTAATAGATGTACAGCTGTCAAGAGAGGCAAGAAGGAGGTACTTCTGCAAGACCTGCCAGGAACAACAGGAGTGCAGAGCAATGGATGGAGCGAGAGTCTAGCTCTATCTACGTTCTATAAACATCCTGCAGAGCTCAGCACAGCCCATCAGTTGCTGACCTGGGGATTTTATTACTTGCCCCAACCTCTGCCAGCTCCTGCAGAGGAAAACATCAAGACCTTATGTGGATTATGTCCTCGGAAAATGCTTTTCAAGGACTTCCCTGATGGTGCAGTGATTAAGAACCCACCTGCCAATGCAGGGGACATGGGTTCAATCCCTGGTCTGGGAAGATCTCACATGCCGAGGGAGCAGCTAAACCCAGGTGCCACAACTACTGAGCCTGTGCTCTAGAGCCCGTGCTTGGCAACAAGAGAAGCCACCACACTGAGAAGCTGTGCACCACAACGAAAAGTAGCCCCTGCTCGCCACAATTAGAGAAAGCCCGCGTGCTGCAGTGAAGACCCAACACAGCCAATAAATAAATAAATTTATTTTTTAAAAAAAGAGAAAATGCTTTTCAGTGTTGGCCAAATTGCGTGTGATCCAGTTGGAGTCAGAAGGCGCCTGTTTGCACTCTATCCAGTTATCTTTATCAATTCATCCACAGAGAGCACAGCACAGTGGTTAGGCGAACAAATTTAGGTATCAGTCTACCAATGTTCAAATCGTGGCTCTTTCATTTATTAATCGAAGTTACTTAATCTCTTTTCTCTTCAGTTTTCTCATCTGAAAAATACAATGATCACCGTGTACTAGTTTGCTGTGGCTGTCATCACAAAGTACTACAGATTGAATTGAGACAGGAGGGAAGGGAGCAGGGCACAACATTTTTTTTTCTGCCACGCCACCCACAACATCTTTCTTTTTTTTTTTTTTTTTTTTTTGCCACACCACACAGCATGTGAGATCTTAGTTCCCCAACCAGGGATCGAACCCGTGCCCCCTGCATTGGCAGCTCAGAGTCCTAACCCCTGGACCACCAGAGAAGTCCTAAGGGCACAACCTTTAAAAAAATGACATAGCCTTTCAGGATATGACAAAACCGGTTACCATCATGTGCTCACTTCGGCAGCATGTGTGCTAAAATTGGAATGATACAGAGAAGATTAGCATGGCCCCTGAGCAAAGATAACATGCAAATTCATGAAGCGTTCCAGAATTTTGTTAAAAAAAAAAAAACTGGTTACAACCAATTAGGCCGAAGATGGCAGAAGATTCAACTTCCAGTAGACCTTGAGCCTCGTTATATCCTCATTGTAATACCTTAGCATATGCTAAAGGACACACCCACAGGCGCCATGACAGTTCCCAGGCTGACCAGAAAAGGCCAAAAAGTGAGTGCTGGCCCAATTCCTGGAAATTCCTGCCCTTCTTCAAAATAGAGTATTCCTCCCACTTGTCAGCAAATGAAATTACCCAGCCAATAGAAACTAACCACTCCCACAACCTGGGGCCACGCTCACCTTCTGAGACAGATTACATTCTGCCTGTAGGATGTGTATCTCTATAAATAAACTTGCTTTTCCTCTACCATGGCTCACTCTTGAATTCTTTCCTGTGCAAAGCCAAGGACCCTCCCTTGGTGGCCTGTCCCAAGGATTTGCCCGAGACCCGAGATGTGACCATTCTCTCGTGCCTCATTCTCCTGTAACAGAATGGCTTAGACAACAGGACTTTATTTTGTCACAATTCTGGAGGCTAGAAGGATGGGATCAAGCTGTCAGTAGGGTTGGTTTTTTTCTGAGGCCTCTCCCCTTGGCTTGCTGATGGCCATCTTCTGCCTATGTCTTCACATGGTCCTCCCTCTGTGTAGATCTGTCCTCATCTTGAAACCAAGAACAACTCTGTGGGGGCCTCCCAGGTACAAATCCTTTCTCTGTGCCGCTGCCCCCCAGCCCCGCCGTTTCTTGTTTGTAGGAAATAGAGTTCATTCAGCCTCCTTAACTTTCCCTGAATTCCGAAGGGCAGATTCAAACAGTTGCCAATCAGGGAAGGGATGGAATGCAGAAACAGGGGAGGATCAGTCAAGAAACCAGATGGGGGGGTTGGAGCTTCCCTGGTGGCGCAGTGGTTAAGAATCTGCCTGCCAATGCAGGGGACAGGGGTTTGATCCCTGGTCCAGGAGGATCCCACATGCGCAAAGCAACTAAGCCCTCGAGCCGCAACTACTGAGCCCGAGAGCTGCAACTACTGAACTCAGAGTGCCTAGAGCCTGTGCTCTGTGATAAAGAGAAGCCACTGCACTGAGAAGCCCGTGCACCACAATGAAGAGTAACCCCCACTTGCCACAACTGGAGAAAGCCCACACGCAGCAATGAAGACCCAAGGCAGTCGGGGGGAAGGGCTGTGTGGAAACCAGGTGGGACGAGGTCCTGGTTCCTCCTCAGGTAACATCCATGACAACGTACATACCTTTGAGTTCTTCTGCAGGAACTAAGGCCCCCACATCCAGGTGCAAGATGGTAACTTCAGGCTGAACATAAGATTCCTGGACCACCCCTTGTTACCTCACCACCAACCGATCATTAGAAAGTCACCCTGCAGCCCTCCCCCCAAATTTTGCCTATAAAAAAACCTTCCCTGAAAACCGTCAGGGATTTAGGGTTTTTGGAGCACCAGTCACCCATTCTCCTTGCTTGGCCCTGCAATAAACCTTTCTCTGCTCCAAACTCTGACATTTTAATCTGTTTGGCCTCACTGTGTGTTGGGCACATGAACTTGGGTTCAGCAACAGCTGGAGAACCTCTGTTGCTGGAGACGCACACTTCACTCACATTTGCATGTTTCTTACTGATGTTAAAATTAAAACCTACCATTCAGACTCTTCTCACATCAAACTATTGAGTGGACTTCTTTAAGTCCCAAACTCATGTGGGCTGTGCTTTCTCATTTCAGTCATGCACCAGTATGGTTTGTTTGACCAAGCCTAGATGGTTGAGAAATCTGTGATGTCCCGGTCAGAACCCACTCAACAGGGTGAACCAATCAATAGGGTCAGGACCCAAACTGAGTGAATGTCAACTTCTGGGGAGGAAAAGTACTCCAGCACCCACTCCTACCAAATAGTCATAGAATGGAGACGCACATCAGAAAATATATTAAAAATACCTTTGTTTTCTGACAAAGTATTGCATTGGGTGATCTGTTGACTTTATCCATCTTTATTTTGGTGCTATTACGCGTCTGTCTTTTATTTAAAGACCATTTGTCATTTTTAGTTAATATTATATATCCCACATTGTGAAATAAGTTAAACAATGGGGAAATGATCTTTTATATAACAGTTAACTTGCTTTCCCATGAAAGATAATGAGTCCAAGTATCTCTCTCTTAAATGGTTAAAATGTAAGTTGGCAGTCAACACCCAGGGCTAAATAGCTATAAGAACTTTCACCTTCAGAACAAGGTTATTAAGTCTTTATGAGGGATTCCCCTATCAGTCAGCCTATCAACAAATATTTATCAGTCTACAATATGCCAAGGGCTCTGCTATTGCTAAGGTACATTGATGAACAAGATAGATAAAGACCAAACAAAGAGGGGATTAAGACAGAGGAAGACATTCGTTTTTTAAATTCATTAAGAACTATTTGAGACAGAATGGTCAAGAGTGACCTCTCTGAGGCTGACTGTGATGTTTAAACCGAAACTGAAGCAAATGCAGTCTTTGAAGTGATTAAAGACAGGGGAGATGGGTGTGGTGTGTGTGTTGAGTGGTGGCAGGTGGGAGGGAGGGGGTCCAAAATGAGTCTGGAGAAGAAAGCTAGAAGTCATTGATAGGTTTTAAGGAGGGACGGGACTGCAAAGGGCAGGACGGGGAAGAAAGGAAATGAGTTAACAGAGCGTATTTGCATAGTCTTGGCAAGATGCAGAAGGCTTACACAGGGTGGTAATGGGTAGGGTGATAGCACATGGATTTATGATCTATTTCAAAGTGGAGGCAACAGGACTTAAAAATAATTTGACATGGGGATGGAGTTGAGAAACAGGGAAGATTATCCAGGACTCCTAGGCTTCTGGCTTAGGATCATTTCCCTCAGTTTATTTCCTTCAAGGCACTTACTACCATTAAAGCAATGTAAGCCATTATCTTGTTAATTTATTTGTTTACTTGTTCACTCTGTCCATCAAGAACAATGCTGTCCAATAGAAAATTAATGCATGATCCAGCAACCCCACTCCTGGGCATATATCCAGAGAAAACCAGAATCCAAAAAGACACATGCACCCCAATGTTTACAGCAATACTATTCACAATAGCCAAGACATGGAAGCAACCTAAATGTCCATTGACAGATAAGTGAACAAAGAAGATGTGGTACATATATACAATGGAATATAACTTAGCCATAAAAAAGAATGAAATAATGCCATTTGTAGCAACAGGGATGGACCCAGAGATTATCATACTAAGTGAAGTAAGCCTGAAAGAGAAAGACAAATATCATATGATATCACTTATATGTTAAAAAAAAAAAAAGATACAAATGAACTTATATACAAAACAGAAATAGACCCACAAATATAGAAAACAAACCTCTGGTTACCAAAGGGGAAAGGGAGGGGAGGGATAAATTAGGAGTTTGGGATTAACATATGCACACTACTATATATAAAATAGATAACCAACAAGGACCTACTGTATAGCACAGGGAACTATACTCAATATTTTGTAGTAATCCAGAAGTGAAAGAAATCAGGAAGAGAATATATATAAGTGCGTGTGTGTGTGTATATGTATGTGTATATATGTGTGTATATATATGTATGTATAGATGTATGTGTATATATATATATATACGAAGAATATATATATATGTATAACTGAATCAGCTATACTTCACCTTAAAAAAATTTTTTTAAAGAGAAGTAATGCAAAGCACATAGGTAATTTTAAATTTACTAGCAGTCACATTAACAAAGATGTGAAATTAATTTTCAAGGTATGTTTTACTCAATCCGATACATCCAAAATATTATTTCAATAAGCAAACAAAATAAGAAACAATGAGAGATTTTACTCTTCCTTTTGGATTGAGGCTTCAAAACTTGGTGTGTATGTTACACTGACAGCACACCTCAATTCAGACTAGCCACTAGCCACATTTCCGGTCGTTAATAATCGCCTGTGGCTCGTGGCTGTGTCCTGGACAGTGCAGATCTGGAGCAGGAGCCACTGAAGGCAGGCACATTCAGTCTAGTTCACTATTTCTCTCCAGCAACTGAAACATTCAGTGGCACACAGTAAGCATGAGATATATTTTGAACGAATGAATGAATGCCTGGCATTGAGGGGTTTATTGGAGGCCATAGTTCTGGAAGTGGGTTCAAAGTTTCCATTTTGGACTCATTAGGTCTGAGGTGTCTATGAGACCTCACAGTGGTGGGACTGAGAAAGAAATCTGGGTGGAGATGTAATTTTGGCATCATCATTTCTGAATTACCTTAGGAATGGGTGCAGAGAAAAGAAAAAGTCTAGGACCCCACCCACAAAGACACCAATTTAAATGTTGAGAATGTTGAGCTAGAGAAGAAGAAAATCAAGCAAGTGTGGTGCTGTCAAGAAGTAAAAACGAGGGGACTTCCCTAGTGGCGCAATGGTTGAGAATCCACCTGCCAGTGCAGGGGACACGGGTTCGAGCCCTGGTCCGGGAAAATCCCACATGCTGCAGAGCAACAAAGCCCATGCACCACAACTACTGAAGCCTGTGTGCCTAGAGCTCATTCTCCACCATAAGGGAAGCCAGTACAATGGGAAGCCCAAGCACCGCAACGAGGAGTAGCCCCCACTCACCACAACTAGAGAAAGCCCGTGGACAGCAACAAAGACCCAACACAGCCAATAAAAACAAATAAACAAGAAATTTAAAGGGGAAGTGTTTCAAGGAGAAAGGAGTAGTCAACCTTAAAATTATTAAAAAAATATTATTTTTTAACTGGTTAGACAAGAGCATTGAGATTTTTTTTTTTAATCTTTTAATTAATTTTATTTATTTATTTGCTGCGTTGAGTCTTTGTTGCTGCGCATGGGCTTTCTCTAGTTGCGGGGAGCAGGAGGCTACTCTTCCCTGCAGTGCTAGGGCTTCTCATTGCCGTGGGCTCTCCTGTTGCGGAGCACAGGCTCCAGGCGTGCAGGCTTCAGTAGCTGCGGCACACAGGCTCAATAGTTGTGGCTTAAGGGCTCTAGAGCACAGGCTCAGTAGTTGTGGCGCACAGACTTAATTTGCTCCACCGCATGTGGGATCTTCCCAGCTCAGGGATTGAACTTGTATCCCCTACATTGGCAGGTGGATTCTCAACCACTGCGCCACCAAGGAAGCCTGAGAGCACTGCGATCATAATAATCCTGACACTCATTCCACAATCATGATCTCTTTTTAGCCCTCCTTATAATGCTGTTAGAGAACGATTGCGATTTTTTTTTAATACAAAATGTGAACATTTTAAAGAAGTCTGGCCTCCAAAAGGTCAAGAAACCCAGCCAGTTTATGGAAGAATCGTTCAAGAACCCAAGACCCTTCGTCCAAGATTATTTAAAGAACACACTTTAAAGCACTGGAAATGACAAGGGACCATGGAGGTTTATGCAGGAAGCATGACTATCTGTGACCTCAGCAGGTCTAGGTGGTTTGAGAGTGGACACTTGGCACTATCTTTCAAGTATGAAACTAGACCAAGGTTACATGACTGGGATTTCTTGCAAGTTTCCCAAGTGCCTTCTGCCCTTCAGTGATAACACCTAGGATTCTTAACACGCTGTTCGTCACAGAACTCCATTTCTCAACCTATCTTAGGCAATGTGATTCTACTACTCCTGCAGGGCATTAATATTAATTAATAACAACTTTATTCAAGAGAAAGGTCAGTTACAAACATTTATCAAGTGTGTTCTTATGGGTAAATCAAGCTTTCTCTGCTGTCTTTCAAAACACAAAGAATGAAACGATCTCATTGAAACTCTACGGCTAAGTAGTTGCGTGACCTTGAACGAGACTTTACCTTTCCTGTACCTAGCTGTTCTTATCTACAAAACAGAGGGGATAAACCAGATGATCTCTACTTCTTCAAATAATTTATGATTTAATGTTATAGTTAACTAGGTTTCCTTCTGTCCATATATTTAACTTCAAGTCTGATCAGTATGAGAAGATCACCCTAAAGGAAGTCAAGAAGCCTAGGAATGAATTCCAAGTTCACCATCAGGTAGATCTGTAAGCACTGTTCCCATATGTTAAAGAGGATGGTACCTCTCAGGCTCATCTCCCGCAGGGTTGTTTTGAGGACTGAACCAGATAAATCAAGTCAATGTTTTGTAATCTGTGTAGTTTCAGAGAAATCAGAAGTGCAATTATTGTTAAAGCAGATGTCTGAAACTCAAAGGTATATATTATCCCTCCCAACAAACAACATGCTGAGTCCCTGCTATTTATCCTTAGGGCATGTGACTTGCTAATTTTGTTGAGTAGATTATGGTATTGGAATATGCTCAAAATGAGAACGAAGACAAACATCCTGATATCTCCAGAGAGCATCACTCTTAGAATGTTTACAAGAAAATAATGGGAGAAAGGAAAGAAGGAAGGAAGGAAGGAAGCAAGGAAGGCAGGCAGGAAGAAAGAAGGGAGAAAGAGAGAAGAAGGAAGGAAGGAAGGGAAAGAAAGAAAGAAAAGGAAAGAAAGAAAGAAAAAGAAAGAAGAAAGAAGGAAAGAAAGAAAAAGAAAGAAAGAAAGAAAGAAAGAAAGAAAGAAAGAAAGAAAGAAAGAAAGAAAGAAAAAGAAAGAGAGAAAGAAAAAGAAAGAAAGAGAGAACGAGAAAGAAAGAGTGGGAAGGACGGAATTCACAGGCAGAGGAGGAAGAAAGGCCATGGCAAAGCAAACAAGAAAATAAAAGGCGAGTTAGTAGAATTAACAAGGATGGGGAGGGGAGGGGGGCAGCAGGGCCAGAACAGGAGCCAGTTAGACTCGGGGCGGGGGCGGGGGTGGGTGGCGACTGAGTGGCTAGTCCAGGGACTTGCCAAGCAGGCACCAGGAGGAGGAGGGGAGGAGGAGGAGGGGGGTGGGGCTTGGCCAAGGGCAAAGGCAGGGCAAGACTTAAAAGGGAGATGACCCTAGCTAGCTGGTGCCGCCCGTGACCTCCGACGCCCAGGGCAAGGGCACCCAACGAGGGAAAAACGGGAGAAAAGGGCCACCGCTGAGGCAGTCCCACGGGGACCGAGGTCCCGCTGAGGGAGGCGCACGGACCGGAGAGGGGAGACCCCTGGGAGCGCCCGGGGCGCGAGCGATACAGCATGTGCGAGCTGTACAGCAAGCAAGACACCCTGGCGCTGAGGAGGAAGCACATCGGGTAAGGGCTCTCCGGCCCGGAGGGGAGGCGCAGAGGGGGCATCACCAGCTCAGGGGGCGGAGAGCCGAAGCGGGGCTGGGAGCGCGCGAGCCGGCTGAAGCCTGCGCGCTGCCGGCCCCGCCACCCGCGCGCCGCACCTGCGCCCAAGGGGGTCTCCTGCAGCCGGCTCCTGAGTGGTCCCCGCGCTTCGCAGCACGCGGAGGGGAGGGCTCCCGGCCGGCCGGCCGGCCGGCTGGGGGAATTGACCGTGAGAGTTGAAGGAAAACTCCATTCCAGGGATGGGCTCTGGGAAAGAGGCGGGGAGCTCTCCGCCACTCCCACCACCTCGAAAGTTTTTCAGAACTGTGAACTCAGAAATTTTTGGACGATGGCTGTGAAAACTCGTTCTGACAATGTTTGTTTACGGTGAACTTTTTCTTCTTGCAAGCTTGGTTAAGAAGTAAAACGTTAATCCAGCCAGTAAAACAAAACAAAACAAAACAAAACTTTGAAACCACTTTCTTAAGAGTAAGATGCCACTTACGCACCTTGGTCTCCCCAGCTGTGCCCGCACTACACTTAAAGATGCAGTGTGCTCTCCGGTCTAGTTTTGTGTTACTCGTATCATAAGCGACTTGGTGAGCGTACAGGACCAAACCTTAAAAGTCAGACCTGGGCTCTGGTCCTAGTTGAGTGTCAAGTTTACCTTGTGACCTCTGTCATATCACTTTAATTTCCTCTTCTATGAAAGTAGGAATAACATTCTGCTGCACAGAGGTGAGCAAGTGAGATTAGTAAGTGGAATCTGTGTTTTAAAAAGGGACGTGTAAATAATTGTGGCCGTTCCCGACCCCTAGCCACTCTTTTACTTACCTGCAACTAACAAGCGCTGCAGCAGGTAGGCCTGAGAGAACTGGAGGCGTGGGGACGGAGCGGAGAGGGGGACAAGAAAGAAAACACCCAGTATCCTCTTCGGAGAAATGCTGGGCAGCCTGTGAGAAACTGATCTCCTGATCTCAACCCAGGAGGTTTAGGAGATCAGTTTAGATCTCTCTCAACCCCCTCAATAGGCTCAAAATGGTCAGATCCCTCATTACCAGATCACCTCCTTCCCTTTTTCTAATCACCACTCCTTTCTGTTCGTTTTCAATCCTATATAGTTAGAGTCCAATGAAAACCTAATGTGTTCTGACGTGACCAGAACACATTCTGTGAAAGGGGGAATGGTAGCCTCCTCTCAGGAATGCCTGAGAGAAGAATTTTACTTGAAGTCTGAGTGGGAAAGTGGGAAGTACATTAACAGGGAGGCAAGGTGAAGTCCAAAGTTTTCAGCCCACATTCATAAGGAAGGGTTTTTCTGGATTTTAACTTGTAGGTATAAACTAACAGCTGAATTTGAACCAAGAAGAAATTCACATTAAATATTAGTTTCATTTTAGCTAATGATGGCTTAATCTTGGGCAATTTTAAAATTCAATTACCTAGTTACAATAATCAAAATGCTTTCTAACAGTTGCATATCTGTTTAATATGTAAGTATCTAATTACCCTCTAAACTACGTCTGATGCATGTGGCATTTTTTGTGCATGCAAAATCACCAAAATAATATTTTGTTTTGGTTTCTAAATGTCCATGAAACCAAGTTCAGAAAGCTTTGTGATGTTTCTCTGTTACTGAAAGTTTTACTCCAGACAGCCATCCAAATAACCAAAAACATGGATGAATTTTTATTATGCTCAAAAGAATGGGTTAAAGGGTTAGAATAATAATTGGATTTTGTTATTTAAGAATTGAAAATCCTAGATTTCCCTGGTGGTCCAATGGTTAAGAGTCTACCTTCCAATGCAGGGGATGCAGTTTCAATCCCTGGTCACGGTGACTAAGATCCCACATGCCACGGGGCAGCTAAGCCCGAGTGCTACAACTACTGTGCCAGCGTGCTCTGGAGCCTGCACACCACAACTAGAGAGAAGCCTGAGTGCTGCAAGGAAGATCCTGTGTGCTGCAACTAAGCTGCAGCCAAATAAATAAATTTTTTTTTAAAAAATGGAAAATCCATTTGATGCAGAACAAGTACCAATCAAAAGACATGAAAATGATCTGTTAAATTTCCTGCATGGTATTTAATACTAAGTTATTCGTATTTAGCTTTTAGTGCTATTTTTTTTAATAAATAAATTATTTATTTATTTATTTATTGGATGCACTGGGTCTTTGTTGCTGCGCATGGGCTTTCTCTAGTTGTGGCGAGTGGAGGCTACTCTTCATTGCAGTGCACGGGCTTCTCATGGCAGTGACTTCTCTTGCTGCAGAGCATGGGCTCTAGGCACTCAGGCTTCAGTAGTTGTGGCACCTGGGCTCAGTAGTTGTGGCACATGGGCTTAATTTGCTCCACGGCATGTGGGATCTTCCCGGCCCAGGGATCAAACCCGTGTCCCCTGCATCGGCAGGCGGGTTTTTAACCACTGTGCCACCAGGGAAGTCCCTAGTGATATTTATTTTTATTTTTTTTCTGGCTGCAAAGAGTCTTAGTTTTGGTGCACAGGATCCTTCATTGCGGTGCTCTTGCTCTTTGTTGCCAAGTGCAGGCTTCTCTCTAGTTGTGGTGCGCGGGCTCCAGGGCACACAGGATCAGTAGTTGTGGTGCATGGGCTCTGTAGTTGTGGCACTTGGGCTCTCTAGTTGAGGTGCAGGGGCTTAGTTGCCTCACAGTATATGAGATCTTAGTTCCCCAACCACTTCCCCTGCATTGGAAGGCGGATTTTTTTTTCATTTTACTTATATTTTTGTATTCTTTGTTTTTTTGTTTTGTTTTATTTATTTACTTGTTTATTTATTTATTGGCTGTGTTGGGTCTTCGTTCCTGCATGCAGGCTTTCTCTAGTTGTGGCACATGGGGGCTACTCTTTGTTGTGGAGCACAGGCTCTACGTACACGGGCTTCAGTAACTGCGGCACATGGGCTCAGTGGTTGTGGCTCATAGGCTCTAGAGCGCAGGCTCAGTAGTTGTTGTGCATGGGCTTAGTTGCTCCACAGCATGTGAGATCTTCCTAGACCCGGAATCGAAACTGTGTCCCCTGCATGGCAGGTGGATTCTTCACTACTGGACTACCAGGGAAGTCCCAGTGCTATTCATTACATTATAGATTAGCAAGAAAGCCCAATGTGGGGCTATGGCATAAGACAGTCTATCTTTTTTTTTCTTCTTCTTCCAATTTGATTGATGCATAATTGACCTACAGCCCTGTATGAGTTTGAGTTGTACGGCATAATGACTTACATCATGAAATGATTATGACAGTAATTTAGTGAACATCCATCATCTCATATCAATACAAAAGTAAAGAAATAGAAAAAATATTTTTTCTTTGTGATGAGAACTCAAGATTTGCTTTCTGCAGTTTATTGTATGTCAATTGTATCTCAATAAAAGTTCTTAAAGGAAAAAAAAAAGATTTTCTTTCTTAACAACTTTCATATATATCATACAGTGGTGCTAATTATATTTATCATGTTGTACATATAAATTATATCCCTAGTATGTAATTAGTAACTATTACACAACATAGTGATTCAATATTTCTATACATTTCAAAATGGTCACCATGATACATCTGGTTACGATCAAGACAGTCTACTTTCAAATTCTGGTTTTCTCAATTACAGGCTATGTAACCTCGTACCAGTCTTCTCAATTTTTCGGTGCCTGTTTCCTCACCTATAAAAGTGAGAATGGTAATAACTCCTCTTATATTATTGTTGGGAGGATCAAATGAGATCATGTTTGTGATAGCTATCAGTTCTTGACGCATAGGAAAGCTAAAAAAAAAAAATTGGTTTTTTTTTTCCCTGGTTGAACAAAATTTCCCAAAGGAAAATTAGTTATTGGTTTGTGTAATTAGAGCTGTCAGAGTTGATCCATGCGCCTCTAAATAGAGTTGTCAGATCACAGCAAATTTAATATGACAAGCATGAGAAATGTGAGCAGTGTCACGGATGGGGGGTTAAGGTAAAAGGTTCCAGGCTAATATGAAATGAAAAAAAAAAAAAAGTATGTCACCCAGGTTGTGTTCTCCCTTTCTTTTATGTAATTGTAATTTTCCACTGATCGTGACCTTCACGGAGAAGGAAAAACACTGAGCAGTCCTACCAGACCAAAGTGTTTCCTTTCATTATTTCTAGGCCCTCCTGCAAAGTTTTCTTTCCTGCGGATCCTATCAAAATAGTGCGAGCCCAGCGGCAGTACATGTTTGACGAGAAAGGTGACCAGTACTTGGATTGCATCAACAACGTTGCGCATGGTAATGTGCTGCCTTTGTTGTGCCTTGAAGGATATCTTCATAGAGGAAGGCAGGCTTGGCACCGTTGGTATTTGTTCCAGGAATTACAGTGGCTGCAGTTCCTCGGATGAACAGGGCCAGTCGGCCCAGGCAGGGAAAAGCTAGAACAAAATGTGGGAGAGGAACGGGATCAACTTTTTTTTTTGCTTGCTTCAGAATCCCCCTCACTTCCCAGGCATTTAGAATTTAACTCATCTTGGGGACTTTTGTCTTCTAAATTTTAGTGGGACACTGCCACCCAGAAGTGGTCAGAGCTGCCCAGAAACAGATGGAACTACTAAATACAAATTCTCGATTCCTCCACGACAACATTGTTGAGTATGCCAAGCGCCTGTCAGCAACCCTGCCGGACAGACTTTCTGTGTGCTATTTTACAAATTCAGGGTATGTTTTGAGGTTTTCCACCCATCCCCATTCCCACCGATCTCTTTGTTTCCTCGCTTTTCTGTTTGATTGCTGGTGGAGTACGAATACCTAAGAAGTTTTCTTGAGATTCTTGCCATTTACTAATGACCCCACACGGGGGACGTGACCATTCTGGTTCTTTTGCTTTGGTCCACCAGCCCGTTGTAGATGGGACACCTGACGGCATGTTCCAAGACTATTGACACAGCCTATAGCAACAGTCCCATGACTAACAAGTGCATGCCACTCAGTTCTTTATTACCACAGGCTTCTTTGGTGAGAGCACACCCTTAAGTATCTCTAAAGGATAGACACTTGGGTTGTAACAAAATACTGGCAAAACTATTCAGGTCTGGTGTTCATGTAAGAAAACCTAACTAGTCAAAGGGCACTCACCTCTTTGGCCAATAGAGTAAGTAGCTAAGGAATCTAGATGAACCTGGACAGTTCTGTCAAAGCATGAATGAGGAATTTTGGCAAAGAAAGAATTCTGCTAAACAAGCTATATAAGTTTTGCAAGATTTTTGATTGATTTGTTTCCTTAGGCAATTAAATATTTCCCCAATACAAATCACAAAGGAGGAATGAGTAAGTTGAAGTGAATAGATATGTTACAACTTTAACATATAAATTCTGTAAATTCAAACAATCCGTTGTATGGAATATTATGCAGACATTAAAAAGTATGTTTTTTAATGACAGGTGAAAAGCTCACCTGTACAATGTAATTGGGAGGAAAGCTGTCTATACAGCATAGATTTAAAATGATGTATATGTACATATGAATTAAAACTATTAGAAATTCTGGGAATGTTCTATTATGATTCTGCGATTCATTTTTCTCTTTTCAATGAAATACTTTAAAATCAAATTTATAAGGGCTTCCTAGGTCGCGCAGTGGTTAAGGATCTGCCTGCCAATGCAGGGGATACAGGTTCCATGCCTGCTCCAGGAAGATCCCACATGCCGCGGAGCAGCTAAGCCCGTGCGCCACAACTACTGAGCCTGCGCTTTAGAGCCCATGAGCCACAACTATTGAGCCCGTGTGCCGCAACTAATGAAGCCCATGTGCCTAGAGCCTATGCTCTGCAGCAAGAGAAGCCACAGCAATGAGGAGCCCATGCACCACAACAAAAATTAGCCCCCTGCTCGCCACAACGAGAGAAAGCCCATATGCAGCAACGAAGACCCAACACAGCCAATAAATAAATTATTTATTTAAAAAATAAAATAAAATGAAGCGGGACAGATCTTTCTAAAAAAAAAAAAATCAAATTTATAACCAGAAGATTGTTCTTTTTTCTTTGTAAAGAATAAGACATTTAAAGATCTAATTTGTTCTAAATGATTCTTGCCTTCAATAAATTAAATATAATATTTGACTTTCACCTTGTCAAAGAGTGATTAGCTTTAGAGAGCACTGTCACCAAAGACTGGAGGCGACAGAGCCTGGAGTAGTACAAAGAATAATCTCGAAGTTAAACAGGCTTCAATCTGAATGCTGTTTCTGCCCTTTAGCTGTGAGAACTTATTCTGGTTACTTAACCTCGCTGAGGGTGTTTCTTCATCCATGGAAAAGAGATGGCACTACTTGCCTTGCAGAGTAGTTGTGAGACTAAATATAAGCAAAACAGTATGATGTCTGGCCGATAGTAAACATTCCACAAATGATTCTTTTTTTCCCTGTGCCTAAGTAGTATACTCAGACTCTCTGTACCAGATAGAAAAATTATAACCTTCATTTTATAGATAAGGAATTACTCAAGTATTGGGTCAGCACAACATAGTTCAGTAGCCAGGTTGGTAAGACCTCAGACTCCCATTCCTCCCATTGAGATCACATTTAACATAGGCTTCTTGGTCTTAAAGTTAGTCACCTATGATGTGGCTGAATTGGGCTAGAGTTTGAAATAAGCAGAGTATCTGTCATTTGTATTGAGTTTCCTCTGTGCATCTCACTCTTTATGGGAGACGTCTGGGGAAGCAAGAAGGATGAAGTGAGGTGGCTGGGTGGGCGAGACTGAGGGGGGAGAGAAGACCTCAGCCTAGTTCTTTATACGAATCTGAAGAAGTGGAATCCTCAACGTTGTCAATAACATTTTGAAAGAGTTTTAAAAGAGCTTATGTCACATGGTCCCTTCTCTCTGCTCTCTTAATAGATCTGAAGCCAATGACTTAGCCTTACGCCTGGCTCGGCAGTTCAGAGGCCACCAAGATGTGATCACTCTTGACCAGTAAGTCTTGGACACAAGGCTTCTAAGCAGGAAACTCCTTCAGAAGCGAAAGTATATTGATCCTCTCCATACTAATACCATAAGCGTGTATGGAGGAGGCTGGATATATGGCCCAAGGATTTTTTTATTATGTATTAAGGTTTCAAGGCCACCTTAGGCCTGGAGGACAATTAATTCCTTCCAAGTACCTGGAGGCTCTTTTGGGTGCTGTGGTCATGATCTCATGGGCTTTGCATGAATCAGGTTTACTTTCCATACATTTAACTATTAATTGAGCCACTACAATATGTGTGTAACTCCAACTTTTTTCAAAATAAAAATATGATTAACTTCTTAAAAATCCAAGCATTCATGTCATGATTGTGATTATTCACTGTGATTAATTTAAAAGATAACAATTTAGAAAAAAAAAATTTTTTTTTTTTGGCCGCACCATGCAGCTTGTGGGAACTTAGTTCCTCGACCCAGGGATTGAACCTGGGCCCTTGGCAGTGAGAGAGCACAGTCCTAGCCACTAGCCCACCAGGGAATTCCCTAGAGCAAATTTTAAAGACAACAAACAACCAAGGAAAAATAATTTTCTCATTAATTTGTGACTATTAATAGTCACTATTTTGTTTTACTTCTCAAACATGGATTCATTACATTTTTAAACAAGAAATTTAACAACTTCCATCTTAAAAATCTTAAATTTTTTTTCCACCTCTCCATCCCACTAATCTCAGGCACAAAGGATTGACTTGAACATGCACTGCATTTCTTGCCCTTCTATAGGCTCCTCTTGTTTTATGTGTTGGTTGGTGTACTCATTTTCTATTGTTGCTATAGCAAATTATCATAGACATAGTGGCTTAAGCAACATAAATTTATTCTTTTACAGTTCTGGTGATCAGATGTCCAAAATGGGTCTCACTGGGCTAAAATCAAGGTGTCAACAGGGCTGCACTCTTCTGGAGACTCTAGGAGAGAATCTGTTTCCTTGCCTCCAGCTTCTAGAGGCTGCCTGCATTCCTTGTCTCGTGGTCCCTTCCTTCATCCTCAGAACCAGCCATTACATCACAACAGCCTCTGCTTGCATCCTCACATCACCTCCTCTGTCTCTAACCACATCCCCCTGCTGCCTTCTTTCACTTATTGTAAAGAGCCTTGTGATAACACTGGACCAACCATTTCATAATCCTTAATTTAATCACATCTGCAAGGTCACCTTGGCCATGTAACTTTCTTAGGTTCTGAGGATTAGGACATGGGCATCTTTGGGGATGGGAGGCGTGATTCTGCCTGCCTGCCTGCCACAGAATGGATACTGTGACTGCCTTTTACTCTCAGGTACCGCAAGTGGCACTGCAGTGAGTGCTCTTGTACATGTGCCTTTACAGACCTTTCTGAGAATTTCTTAGGGATAAGCACCCAGAAACAAGATTGCTAGGCCATAGGGGCACTGTAAACGTTGTTTTGCTTTGTCTTTTTTGTTTGTTTGTTTGTTTTGGCTGCATTGGGTCTTCATTGCTGCAGGAGGGCTTTCTCTAGTTGTGACGAGCAGGGGCTACTCTTCATTGTGGTGCACAAGCTTCTTACTGCACTGGCTTCTCTTGTTGCAGAGCACAGGCTCTAGGCACATGGGCTTCAGTAGCTGTGGCACGTGGGCTTCAGTAGTTGTGGCACGCAGGCTCTAGGGCACAGGCTTAGTAGTTGTGGTGCACGGGCTTAGTTGCTCCACGGCATGTGGGATCCTCCCAGACCAGGGATTGAACTCTGTCCACTGCATTGGCAGGCGGATTCTTAACCACTGCGTCACCAGGGAAGTCCCATGTAAATATTGTTGATTTGACTAAATACTGACAGATCAATCTCCAGAGTGGTTGCAACACTCTACCCAGTGCATGAAATGTCCCATTTTCCCATATCCTCACCAAAAATTAAGAGTATCCTGCCTTCTATATTTTTCCCTAATTTTTGTTATCTAATAGGTATAAAATATCAATGTCATGTTGTTTTTACTTGCAATTTTCTAATTATGAATTTGAGTATCTCTTCATATACTTATTATGCATTTGTGACTTCCCTTCTGGCAATTACTTGTTTATATTCTTTGCCCATTTTTCTGTTGGTATTCCCATCCTTGCTTTCGTGGTTGCATAGATGAGCAGATCTCAGCCTTGACTGTGTTGTAGAATTACCTGGGGAAACTTTTCTTTTTTTTTAATGCCAATGCCCAGGCCCCACTCCAGACCAATTAAAGAGAATCTCTAGGGACGTCCCTGGCAGTCCAATGATTAAGACTCTGAGCTCTCAATGCAGGGGGTGCAGGTTCAATCCCTGATCAGGGAACTAAGATCCCGCATATGGCATGGCACAGCCAAAAAAATTAAAAAAAAAAAAAGAGAGAGAGAGAGAGACTCTCTAGAGGTGGATTCCAGGAAATGGTCTATATTTTAAAGTTTCCCAAGTGATGCTACTATGCAGACAGCCTTAAGAACCACCATTTTGGACATTAATCTCTTTTAGTTTGAGACATTTCAAATATTTTTTCCCATATTTATCTTTTAACTTTGTCTATGGTATCCTCCAACCAAAAATAAAAAAAATTGAGTAAATCAAATAGTTGACATTTTTATCCTACAGGTTGGTTTTCTAAGTTTTGTTACTATCGCTCCCTCCCCCAACACACACCCATATCCCCCCTCCCCCGCTCAGATCACCAAGATGCTCTTCCTCTTTTTTTCCTGCTACCGCTATAACTGCTCCTTCTACTGACTCCACCTAGAGGCCACTGTGTTACCATTCATATATGGCCGTGTCTCTGAGCTCACTCCTGTCCCAGTCATGACTTGGTTCTTATTCCAGTACCATACTAATTTCATTACTATGGCTTTGTAGCAGGTTTTAATCTATGGTAGGAGTTCTCCCTCTTTGCTTTATCTATTCATGGGCCTTTTATAATCTCTTTTCCAGGTGTCCCAATTATATGTCTCTGGGCAAGAAACACAAAAGGGACTCTCATAGCCACCTGTATTTTAAGTAAAGAGAGGAATTTGATAGCCACTTGATCACCTCTCCATCTTAGTTCTTTTTGAAAAGACCTCCTGTTCCTTACTAGTTTGCATTTGCCCAATATATGTAACTGGACATCCTTTAGAAACTATCCCAAACAGAAATGCAGCCCATCCTATGATATAAAGTTGGTTTTAAAATTTACTAGAATGTAGCTATCAAATACATTTAAAGAATACCTACATTTGAAATTTCTCATGAAGCTACAGAAAATAATGTTTGCCACTTAGATAATCTAATTTAGCAGGGCTAATACAGTCCAAAGAAATTAAGTGTTTTTCCTGCTAAAAGGTAACTGTCTATGAGGATACATACTTGGCTTTCTATGTGTTTTATTACCTGAATCAAGAGAGCTGGACAAATTAATGGCCAGTCCTACCGTGAAAAATTAGATTCCATACAGTGAAATCTGGCACCAATGTTGAGATTCTCCCTGGATGACAAGCAATACTATTTTTCACATACTAGAAAAGCATCCTTTTTGAGTGATTTTGGTTACCATTCTTTTTCTTTTCAGTGCTTACCACGGTCACCTATCATCTTTAATTGAGATCAGTCCATATAAATTTCAAAAGGGCAAAGATGTCAAGAAAGAATTTGTGCATGTGGTAAGTATCTTGGAATCTAAGAATCAGAATGTTACTACTGGAAGAGTGCCCAGTGATAATCCAGTCCAATCCTCGTACTAAAATGAAACCGTGAAAAAGAAAACTAAAGTCTAGAGCAGTTACTTGACTTGCTAAAGTCAAAGAGCTAGTTAATGACAAGATGTGGTTTAAAAATCCATTGATGAGTACCATACAAATTAGTATAGCGTTAGTGATAGCTGTTATTCACAGCTCTCATTTTCTTGCCCCTTGATCTTCCATTACTTTTCTATCGCTGAAGCCTATTTGAAACTCAGAGTTGTATCGTGTGTATGACTGTCTTAAAATTACTCTATGTTAAGTTATTATGTAAATTTATTAAGTAAAATAAATATTAAATGAAAGAAAATAAAGAAACCAAGTGGTTGAAACAGTAACTCATTTGGCTCAATTAAGGATCAGTGGGCTTTTTTTAAGAGAATCATCAATACCTTCGTTCAAAATTTTAAGATCTCAAATTAGTGCTAAAGAACTCAATTTTTCTGAATGATTAAAATTAGCTATATAGTTGGTAAGTATTGGTTTGTTTTCAATATAGAATAATTAATACAGTTTCCATTCATTGAAATTTTCAAATAATATAATCACACTTGTTTGCATTTGCCCCTTATGTGACTAGGGATGCAATCTTGACTTCTAAGGGTCTGGCAGCAAAGCGAAGCTCCTGTTCACAATGCAAAGATTTCAAGTCTCACAGAATTCAGAAATGTTAAGGAAAAAGAGCAAAAGAACCTAGAGTTACTTAAATCCACAGGTCACCTTTCTACAATATTGTGCTCTTGTGGGGAAATGCCCTTTCTTAAAAGCTCATTTGTCCAGGAGACAAATCATGAGAAACTGATGTTTTCAGGCACCAGCTCCAGATACTTACAGAGGAAAATACAGAGAAGACCATCCAGACCCAGCCAGCGCTTATGCAGTTGAAGTGAAGAAAATTATTGATGCAGCTCATAACAGCGGAAGGAAGGTTTGTATCTACAGCTTTGGAAACACTTTAACATCTTTTATAACATAGATGGAAATCATTGTGATACATTGGAGAGGTGGAAAAGGATTAGATCCCAAATCCCTTTCTGTTCTTCTCTGGTTACATTGTCACTTAGTTCATATCTCAAAAAGTGCATTATTATAGTCATGCCTCTAAGGCTATTTTTATTTACCCTGGAAATGCAATTACTATACCTGTTTCAGAACGGGTGGTCTAATTCTGACCTTCCCAGTGGGATGCACACTCTGGTCCAAAGGGATAGGAGGAGAGAATTAAGAAAGGTGATAGCCCACAGACAGAACATTCCAACTGAGAGCAGCATGAGGGGCTAATATAACATGAAGGGAGGGGAAGAAGCAGAGTGGCCCTGGGGCTTCAGGACCAATACAGGCTCTTGGACCCGGGGAGCCTTGGCTCTTCCCTAGAACTGGTTCAACTTTCCTGAAGCCGCAGAGTGTGGGTAAGACAAGGCAGGAAAATGTTCTTCCAATCTGGGTCTGCACTTCTAAAACAAACCAGAATCCTCTCAAGTGGGAAAAAAAAAAACAGTTTCCTTTTTCTCAGTCTTCACCCTACTGTCTTCAGCCCCTTTAGGGGTTACTTACATGGAGTTTTAATGTGATTTGACACATGCTTTTCCTTTAAATTGGCTTATGGCATCAACGTGGCAATAAAAAAAAAATCTTTTTAACTGAGATAAAAATGAAGTCTTAGTGTTTTCCAATTCAAATATCTGTACCTTAATGACTAGAGAGTCGTTGCATTTCTTAACTATTTCTTCTTTTTCTTCCCTAACCCATTTGTTTTTCATATCTTAAAAAAGGGAGTCTGGACTAGAACCTTACTTCTCTTAACTTTTTTTTTTTTTAATTGAAGTATAGTAGATTGCTTGACTTCTTATTTCATACTATTTCCATGCTTTCTCTTAATTTAGTGTTATCTATTTTCACTTCTTTCTTAGCCTCTAGAACACTTCCTTTGTGGTTCCTTCATGAACTGCCTAATTTTAAGTTGTAAGCCTGCTTCAGGGCAAGAACCAGAAATATAGCACAATCACTAAGGTTTGTGGCCTCAAGTCACCCTCCCATCCCCTTAGTGCAAACTCCAGGCTTGGGCAATCCTAATTCACTAAGCTGAGCAAACAGACCACAGTGATGTTTGGAACCTGGAAAATTTTTTAGGGATTCATATTAAAGACTGATCAAAACATCAGTCTTATTCAGTTGTTCCTAATGAAAACACTGCACGTAAATTAATAATGGAGAAATGGAAGGTGCCCTCTCCACCATTTCTCGTGGTGGTTTCATCAGTACCCTAGAATTTCAGAAACTAATGCTTAAGATCACTTGCTTTTCCAACATGGACACCTTTTTAATCAAATGGCCAGTTTGTCTCTTGCCATGGGTCCATTCCCAACCATTTTTTAAAATTTTATTTTATTTATTTTTATTGGTTGCGTTGGGTCTTCGTTGCTGCGCACGAGCTTTCTCTGGTTGCGGTGAACAGGGGCTACTCTTCCCTGCGGTGCGCGGGCTTCTCATTGCAGTGGCTTCTCTTATTGTGGAGCATGGGCTGTAGGTGAGAGGGCTTCAGTAGTTGTGGCACGTGGGCTCAGTAGTTGTGGCACGTGGGCTCAGTAGTTGTGGCGTACGGGCTTAGTTGCTCCGAGGCATGTGGGATCTTCCCAGACCAAGGCTCGAACCTGTGTCCCCTGTATTGGCAGGCGGATTATTAACCACTCTGCCACCAGGGAAGTCCGGTTCCCAACCATTTTTTAAGTCACCTGCTCTGTAAGAAGTCCTCTTTTTTGGGGGGTAAGGGGAGGAGGACCTAATGGATTTGACCCCATCTTCTCTTGTATAGATTGCTGCCTTTATTGCTGAATCCATGCAGAGTTGTGGTGGACAAATAATTCCTCCAGCAGGCTACTTCCAGAAAGTGGCAGAGTATGTACTTGGGCATCCTTGGTCAAACTGAAAGCACTGTGAAAATTCTGTAGGGCCGTCCTGGTTGTTAAAATTTGAAGTACTTCTGGACTAGCTGGTACATAGCCCATTTAGGACTGCCTGCCCATCCTGTCTCGTGGAACTCCTCCACCTTCCCAAGACCCAGCAAATAAAGGGTTTACACATGGTCCAGCAGGGGGCGGGGGGAGGGCTCCAGGACTCTGCCCCACTACCCACCTGACATTCTCTCTGATTGGTTGGTGTCCAAGCTTTACTCATTAGTAAAAATTTGAAGATTAAACCTACTGAACACTACTTCTTGTTCACTTCTCTCTCTTTCCACTTAAAATACTGCAGTAGAGCTTACTCTAAGCAGCACAAACCCAAACAACGTAGAATATATCTAGTCTGGAAATTATGTGATTATATCTCAAAGTCAATGACATCACATAGATGTCATTGGGGATTTGAACACTGAAATGTTTTCTAACAAAGATCACAGACTTAGGGTTAACAAAAGTTTTTAAGTCCTCGATAATCTGTATCTTTATGGGAGGGTTTGGGGACTCTCAGTGACCTCAAGACATCAGGCTGCCCTTTTGCTTTTCAGATATGTACATGGAGCAGGAGGTGTGTTTATAGCTGATGAAGTTCAAGTAGGCTTTGGCCGAGTTGGGACACATTTCTGGAGCTTCCAAATGCTTGGTGAAAACTTCGTTCCAGACATCGTCACAATGGGAAAACCAATGGGCAATGGCCACCCAATGGCATGCGTGGTAACAACCAAAGAAATCGCAGAAGCCTTCAGCAGCTCTGGGATGGAGTATTTCAATACGGTAAATCTCCCAACTGTAATGCTAAGAGGGAAGAATAATGCGTGTTCTTATGCTTCTTTCCAATGTAATAAAGAATAAATCTCACTGTTGCCAGCTAACCACCCCCAGGACCCTAGCCAAACTTTGATCTAACCATACTTCATTTTACCTGACACAATCCTCCTCGAATTTTTTTCTTGTGTATCTTTCCCCTTCCTAAAATGTTCCTATTAATTGTTACAATGACAGATGGCTACCCTGCTAAACTCTAGAGGTTATACTATTTCATTAATAGATGATATGATCTTTTTTTGTTTTGTATCACATTTAAATTCCTAAAACACTCCTAAAGTGTTTAGGTGATTCCGTACTATAAATGTTAAATGGCTGTCATAGGAGATACTAACTAAATTTCTATCTTTGGGAAATTTTATTTCCTTGATTTTACCCCTGAAAGTTATATATAAGCTTTAAATTTGGAAAGATTATTTAGTTTGTGAAGTATGTATAATAGGACTTGTTACAGCTGAAAGTTAGATTCAAATCTAAGAACATAAATAATTTGGAGAAAATGTCATTGCTTAACTTTTCTCACACAGATTTTCAAGCACAAAAACCCACATCCCCCAACTAAACCACACTCTGAAATCCTTAATTCCCAAGAAACACAATGTCTGTTTTTGGTTTGGAAGAACTTATAAATTCCCCAATAGTCCTTCATATCAGTTTTGAAGCATATATGTAATTTAGAATTATATTCTCAATCTTAAATGAATAGAATCATGCTATATTTTAAATTTAAGAAACTAATATCACAAGGGAAATTTTTATTGAAATTATATCTTTACTTATATATGAGCCAAATTTCTCATAGATGAAGCAATACCATGAATTCGACTATTTTATTTCCTCATTTATCTTTTTTCCACAGTATGGAGGAAATCCAGTATCTTCTGCTGTTGGTTTGGCCGTCCTGGATGTAATTGAAGACGAGGACCTTCAAGGAAATGCCACAAGAGTAGGGAATTATCTTACTGAGTTACTGAATAAGCAGAAGGCTAAACATACTTTGATAGGAGATGTCAGGTATATTTATCATAAAGCTGTCATACGCTTATTCATTTGTCTAAATGAAAATTGGCTGTATTTTATCTTCCAAATTTAAATTTAGTTACACAAAACCAGATCTAGAAAACACTGAAAAAACAAAAGGAAAATACTCATTTTTCATCCAGGACCCAGATATCATCACTGTTAACTTTTGGGTATATATCTTTCCTGATTTTTATACTTTTTTGAAAAAAATTAAGCCAGGATAATTTCAACAGCCAAAAGATGAAACGAAGGAACTTAAGGCAACTGGAAAAGATCTGTTAAAAATATTAAAAATGACATCCAAGAAAACTCACTATTTTTCATATATATATATGAAAACATTATATATACACACACACATATATATGTAAACAAAGATTTATCATCATTGATGTCCTGAGAAACTAGATAAAACAACCAGGCTGTTTTTTAGCCTTTTTTTTTTTTTTTTTTTACAATTCAGTGAAGAAAGAAAGACTGGATGACAAAATCTACCTTGATTCAAAAACTAGGAAGTCCTGTGGACACTGGCTTAGCATCTTGGATTAATTAGAGCTAGTAACAACTACCCTTTAAAGAGAATCACATTCAGCTTCAAATCAAACTGAAGTTTGAGGACAGTGTTAATTTTTTGTGACAATGCAGTGCTTAATAAAATGTGTGTCAAGTTTCCTTCCTTTACCTCCCTCAGGGGCGTTGGCCTCTTTATCGGAATTGACTTAGTGAAGGACCATCAGGATAGGACCCCCGCCACAGCTGAAGCTCAGCACATCATTTACAAGTAAATGCACCCCTCACCCGTTTGGTATCTTGGCTTGAAAGATGCCCACCCACTTGAATGCTTCTTTTACTTCCTCTTATCTCTCCAATTAAGAGAAGTTTAAGACTCATTTACAACTGTGGGCTTCTTGCATGCTGATACTAAAGTGCTTTCTGTTCACATCATTCTGAAATAATCTTAGTTCTCATATGCACTCACATGTATTTCCTGCACTGAATAGGATGAAAGAAAAGCGAGTGCTCCTCAGTGCCGATGGACCTCATAGAAATGTGCTTAAAATAAAACCACCTATGTGCTTCACTGAAGAAGATGCCAAGTTTATGGTGGACCAACTTGACGGGATTCTAACAGGTCTGTCCACAGATCTTTAAATAAGATGCCCCCCACCGCCACCCTGGTCAGACATGACAGTGTATCTTGCTCTTCACAGCAGAAGTGAAGGAGGGTGGAAATGAATGTATAAATTTATATTATCATTTATTTTCACTTTTCCAAAAGTAATTGCATGTCTTCATTGTACCATGCACCACAGATGCTGCAGTGTAAGAGTCTTTGAGCTTTGTATAATGAAAATATGGGAAATGTTTTTAGAAATTATAGGCTATAGGTTAACAGTTATCATTTGACTTTGTGTTTCACTTATTACAATTTAATTTTTGAAGACTTATGTTTGTCATTCAGAATTATAGCCTGTCATAGGAATTCATCTTCTGTTTACCTCTATTAAATAATCAGGTTAATTTATTTTTCTGATATGAGCATAAATTGAGACTAACAAGGTAACAATGTAAAACCATATTGAAAAACATAAAGCACTGTCAAACATTAGAGCTTTTAGTTATATTTTTAAGATTCTACATCTCTGCTCCCTCTCAGCCTCTTGGGATTGGGATAAGGCTGATAAGCCAGGAATCAGTACAGCATACAAAATAGATCATTACTGTTTGGAAAGTTGAGAGTCAACCCCAAGTTATCTGTAATATGGTCACTGTCTTTGGACCAAAAGACACCCAAACTTGGCCAACAGTCCACACACCTGTTTCCTTTGGTTCCTTGAAGGGCCAGGTGGAAGAGACTATAGATTGGGGCAAATCTGTCACTGTTACTTAAAATTCAGCTCAGAGCTCGAGCATTTTAGTCGTGGGGCTGAAGAATTCTTTTTTAACAAAGTGAACGAGGCAGAGCTAACACAGGCTCTGTGCCACTTGTAATGATGAAATGCTACAATAATAGTTTAAAAGCAGCAATTTTTAACAGTGACCCTTTTTAAATGCATGTACCCCTCTAGACTTTAAGGGTATCCCTATAGTTACCAAAATGGGTTTTTTTTAAAGGATTTTTATGTTTTTCTGTCTTATCCATTGTATCTTCCTTGATGTAGGTTTAGAAGAAGCCATCGCAACCAAAACTGAGAGTATGAGCTCTGAGAGTACTCCATGCAGAACCAAGGTAAGAGTTGGTTACTTAATACTTAGGGGTAAAGTTTAAAATTGGGAGAATTTAAGAAAAAAGAATGCAAATTTTAAAAAATTATACAAGGACCTCTAGAATAAAACCCACCTTTGCTAAAGTTGGCTTACTGTTGCAATTTCAAAGGCACAATTAAGGCAAGTGTCATAACACTTGACAAGGACAAAGCCCAAGAACCTTTCTTACAGGATCATTCCCATACAAAAAAAAAAGCCAAAAACTCCCCTCAGGCTTACAAAGAGGGCCTTCAAAATATAGAGAGAGATGATAAGAAATGTCCTATGGAGATATATTTATAAATACAGCTGATTGACTTTTTTGTACAGCAGAAACTGGCACAACAGTGTAAAGCAATTATACTCCAATAAAGAGCTTAAAAAAAAACGATGTCCTAAGCTCCTTCCTGTTTGAGGGATGACCGACAGTGCCTCGAAGTCCCCCACACCACACTTTAATCAGCAGCATGGCTAGAAAATGTCAGAGTTTTGTCCTCAAGTGAACTAAAATAGAAACTCTGACTGAAGCATCTGGCACGGAGTGGCCTAGTTTCTGCATTTGATGTGCTTCCAGCAGAGGGCTTCCCCATTCTCTCCCTGAGCTGCCCAGGGTGTGAGAAAGAGCTCCCCGGGTCGGGAAACAGAAAAGCAAAAACTTGAGAGGCTTTGTTGCATAATTAGTTATTTGTTTATGACTTCGATGCATAAAGGAACACTCGGTGCCTCAAGCCCGCCTGCACATCCAGCGTAGTCAGCAGAGTCCCCTTCCTGAGTGAAAAACATGAGGCCCTTTGAATGAGAGCACACAATTTGCTAACAGGATGCTTCTGTCTCTTGTGCAGCACAAACCAGTGTTAGAAATCAGTGCCTCTCTGCTGTTTGAGAGTAGGCGTATTGAGTCTGGGACAGAATCACAGCTGTCAGGGCCAAGCAAGCATGGAAAAGGAGCTTACAGGGACTTAGGGAACTAAATCCCACATGCCGCAACTAGGAGTTTGACTGCCGCAACTAAAGATCCCGCATGCTGCAGCGAAGATCCCGTGTGCCGGCGCAGCTAAATAAATAAATAAATATTTTAAAAAAAAGAAGAAGAAGAAGAAAGAAAGGAAAAGAAGCTTACGAAAAAGGGAGTTCCCCACGGGAAATCCCACTTTGAAGTTAGCGAAGTTAGTGCGCGTTTCTGCAATTTTGACTTGGAGTCCCAGATTGTAGGTTGATAGCACATTTCAGATGTCTGTGGAAGACAGTAATCAGGGTGAGGGAGGAACAATGGACATTGCTGCGCTGTGTTGTGTTGTGCTGTGTTGTGTTCTCCCACATGCCGCGTTGCCTCTTGTCCTGTGGAGTCAGCCCTGCGGAGGCTGGAGGCTGGGAGGGACAGGGTTGGGCTGCCCTCTGGAGTTTGTGTGTCTGTCTTGCAGATGCCTGAGGAAGCACACTCAGAATTGCTCAGGGATGGCAGCCAGGACCCCAAAGAAAATCCCAGTCGAAAAAGAAATGGATTGTGCACAGATAAGCATTCACTGCTCAGTAAGAGGCTCAAGACATGAGAGATGAGCTGAGCATTTTATAGCAAGATAAATACCCAGAGTTACAGAGGATGAATGGAGGCGTCCCTTCTGTTAAAGCTCTCTTGTATCCTTCAAAGGAAGAATCTGCCTTCCATTCAGAGGTGTAAAAAAAGTAAAGGAGTAATCAGAATAATCCAGGTGATAATCAAACCATGTCAAGATTTAGCCTCTAGCCTGTTCATTCCTTACTTGAGATTTCTGAAAGTGCTTCATTTATTCTACTCAATTTCAGCTTCAAATGGAATATTTATTAAGTTGGCAGTTTTACTTCTCATGTTTTAATGTTTGCCATGACAGAGCAAAGTACAGTAGGTTCCTGACCTTTGGAGACTGAATTCTTTAATGATTTAATTTATATATATATATATATTTATGGACTATAATAAAAGATGATGTAAACCAAAAAAAAAGTTGTCTAGAAAAATGTTTACCATTCCTTTGCAGAGAATATTAGGGTTGGGGTGGTTAGATCAACGCCATTTGGAAAAAAATCACATACAGCAAATGTGAAGGAGGGAATGAATCATGCGGACTTCTGTTGGGGAATGAGGTGAATTGTGATCCTGCGGGGATGAGGGTGGAGGTGAAGAGGCCAGACAAGGAGGGCACCCACAGACACTCCTGAACTTGTGGTTGGAGCAGCCGCAGGAGCCAGAGCAGTGCATTCACAGTCAGGAGACCCCGGCTCTGGCTACTTAGACGGTCACCTTGGCAAGTCATTTACCTGTTAGCTGAGAAATTAACTTCCAATCTATCATCTTCCGCTTCTCATCCAGCTTATCACCTTCGCACAACCCTCGACACACAGAGAGACACACATTTCTTTTTTTTTTTTAAAGAAATTATGATACATGCATTTATTTTAAAAAAATTTTTTAACAGTATTTATTTATTTGTTGCTGCATTGGGTCTTTGTTGCTGTGGCGAGTGGGGGCCACTCTTCATTGTGGTGCATGGGCTTCTCATTGCAGTGGCTTCTTTTGCTGTGGAGCATGGGCTTCTAGGCACGCGGGCTTCAGTATTTGCGGCACACGGGCTCAATAGTTGTGGCTCACGGGCTCTAGAGCACAGGCTCAGTAGTTGTGGCGCACAGGCTTTGTTGCTCCACGGCATGTGGGATCTTCCTGGACCAGGGATCAAAGCCATGTCTCCTGCATTGTCAGGCAGATTCTTAACCACTGAGCCACCAGGGAAGTCCAAGATACACACATTTTAAACCGGAGATTGGCAAAGGAAAGTGAGGAAACCCAGAATCTCAAGAATCTCTTCCTTAAACGTGCTGCTGCCATGAGACGTACACTTGGAGGCTCATGTACTGACCTGGAAGAAATTTGACTTTTAGCCTTGACTTCCCGGTGTCTTTGTTGCCCTAACAGTTACTAAGCTTTGTGTGCTGGCTTTGGTTCCATAAAGAAGAGGCAATAATTTTGCTATGGCTCTTTCATGATAGCTGAGAAAGATGGGGAAAAAAATTAAATGTAAAACTTCCTTTCTGAGTTGAAATGCTAAGTTAAAATGCTGTAAAAATGCAAAGTCTCATTATTAAATAGTTTTTCCTCGTAAACATATAACTGGATAATGCTGAGATTGATTCCCAGGAGCTGGCAGGCAGGAGAGAGTATAGGGGTCTCTGTGGTTTGCTTCTAGGGAACAAGATTAATTCCAAGACAATCAGACCTTTCGCAGTGCAGGTCAGCACTCCTGTGGACATCCCTTGTGTGCTCAGAAAGTGCTTGCGTCCGTAAGAGACACTGCCTCCGTCTCTGCCACTGTGGCCACTCTGCTCGTGTGCCACTATGCCTGTTGTGAGGTGGCTCATGTCAAAGCCTGGCTGATATCAACCGGTCAAGTTATTTTATCCTCTTGGTTGTTCAGTGCCCCTTCTGTGGTTGATGTTTTTTGGTGGACATTAGCATGTGATACAGAAGATCCCAACATGTAGTATTTACTCCATATATCCACTCATATGCCTCTGCCCAATACCTCCTTTTGCCACAGACCTTCTAATTTTTTCAGGCTCCTGACCAGCGATGCAGTCATTCGCCACTGCTCGTGATTTCATACATAGGATCTCTTCCCTTGTCTTTCCCCACAAAGTGGATGACGGGGTGCACCACTCAAAGTTCTAGCACTGGGAAGATTTTCCCTTGCCACTGTCTCTCAAGGCCACTGCTGAGTGCACCTGTAACGGGGCCATCCTCCACTTTACTGGAATGATAGGTCCCTGATTCTTCCTAGGGTTCATCTCCCACCCTCTTGAGCAAATGTGTCTTACTGAGGCCTCCAGGAGACTAGCCGCCTCTCTTTCTACAGGATGGGGATGACGTCATCTATGTCACAGATCACCATGATAGTCTCCAGGAAGCCCAGATGGTCCAGATGGCTTCAGACTAAGTTATGACAGAGAGAAGGAGAATGAACATAGCTCTGGAGCAGAAGTGTAAAGAATACTGTTATCTGTTCCAAAGGAACGCAAACTCTGATTTTCTTACCTGATGGTGTTAAAAATAAGCACATTCTG
Organism: Hippopotamus amphibius kiboko; assembly: GCF_030028045.1. Taxonomy (NCBI): domain Eukaryota; kingdom Metazoa; phylum Chordata; class Mammalia; order Artiodactyla; family Hippopotamidae; genus Hippopotamus; species Hippopotamus amphibius. The sequence goes on from NC_080198.1 coordinate 85,728,901, forward strand.
TAAATTAGTTATGGTATGCCATGTACACGAAGCTTTCTGAATCTGCTCTAGCAACACCACCATGTCTAGCACTGTGGCTGCAATTGGGGCTACTACTTGGTTGAGCTTACAGTAGTGTATAGTCATTTTCTAGTTACCATCTGGTTTGTAGAAGCCAAGTCCGCTAATTAAGAGAAGAGATGATAGGGACAGTGACTGCTGCATCCTTTAGATGTTTAAGAGTGGCTAATCTCCACTATCAAGGCCCAGAATGTTCTTCTGTCTTTGATTTATCATCTTGGTTGGAGAGGGTAAGGACAGGTGTGTGGAAGGGCAGTTTCAGAGGCTTCCATGGGGACTTCACTATGACAGCACTTACTCCACAGGCCAGGGACCTGTTCTGGGGGTGACCCCAGCTTCCAACTATGTCCATCCCAATCATGCTTTGGGGACTGGGGAAACAACCACAGGTGTCCTTTTCTAGTGAAGCCTTCAAGAGCAGTGACTTTCTTGCCTACATCCTTCTGAGAAGGGTTGGCACTCACCTGACTGAATGGGATGACTTCCTTAGGGGCAGTACAGGCAAGCAGGAATAGAGGCTTTACCTTGGCCTCTTTGTGACTATTGGGCAGAGGGGTGTTCCTCAGGGAGAGCCAGGGGGAAAGCTCTCTTTCCAAGATAGGACATCAAGCTACAGTAGAAGAGAGAAAATTCAAGACCTTCTCCTAATTGTTCTGAAACAAAAAATCTATTCCTTGATCAGTCTACATTTTCTAGATTTATTCAGAGGGATGCAATGCATTTTGGTGCCACTGTAAATAGCATCTTTTAAAAACTTTTATTTTCCAACTGTTCTCGGTGTTTAGAAGTTCAGTTGATTTTTGCATAATTGACTGATTTCAGCAAACTAGCTAAACCCACTTGCAAATTTCAAAAATGTTCCATTCTTTTGGGTTTGTACATATATGATCACATCATGTGAGAATAATGACAGTTTTTTTTATTCCTTTGTCATCCCTATATCTTTTGTTATTTCTTATGCTTTACTCCACCGGCTAGGACATCTAATAAGATCATCACCAAAACTGGTGATAGCAGACACCCTCGTCTGGTTCCATCTCAGAGAGAAGTGTTCAACATTTTACCACTAAGCATGGTATTTGCTGTAGATGTGTGTGTGTGTGTGTGTGTGTCTGAATACCTTAATCAGATTAAGGATAATCCCTTCATTTCTTTCTTTGCTACAAGTATTTATCATGAGTGGACAACAAATTTTATCAAAGGATGTTTGTATCTATTTAAATGATTGTATAATTTTCTACTTTATTCTGTCAGTGTGGTGATTATAATGATTTTCTCCTTAATTGCTTTTTAAGTGCACGCATTTGCCCATCAGTGATTGCAGTTCTCTCTTTGAGGAATTCCTTTTATTATGTATTTTCTTTAAGCCACTTTATATTATCATTTGTATTTCATTGTTAATCTCCTTCACATCAATAACCACTTTATATTTTGTTATATAATTGTTATTATATATTTAAATGTAAAAATATGTACATACACTTTTCCCCAAGTTTTTATTTTGAAAATTTTTAAACTTTCAGGAAAATTTCTCATAGCAGTACAGATTCCATGTAGCCTTCACTGGGCTTCACCAATTGTGAATCCATGCAGCTTATGGGATCTTAGCTCCCCGACCAGGGTTTGAACCCGGGCCCTTGGCAGTGAAAGCACGGAGTCTTAACCACTGGACCACCAGGAAATTCCCTCACCAGTTGTTCATATTTTGCTCCATTTACTTTCCTATCTGTGTACCTACACATGCTCTTTTTGGCTTTGACTAAACTATCTGAGCCATTTGGAATTTAGTTGCTGACATCAGACAATTCACCCTAAATATTTTTACCTTGTCTTTCCTCCAAACAAGGGCATCCTCCTACAAATCAGTTATCATATTAGGGACATTTAATATTAATTTATAATGTTATCAAATATATAATTTGTATTCAAAATTTTAATTATGTGAATATTGTCCTTTACAGCCTTTTTAAAAAATTCAGAATTCTATCAAGGACTCTTCATAGCATTTAGTTGTCACTTCTATTTAGTCTCCCTTAATCTAGAATATTTCTCTGTTTTTTTCCTTTTATTACATTGACATTTTTGAAGAATCTAACCAGTTAGACATTTGAAAAATGTCTCTCAATTTGAATTTATATAACATTCCTCATGATTTAATTCAGATTAAACATTTTTGGCAAAAAAATTATATAAGTGGTGCACACAGATTAATTTTCAGATGTGAAACTAACCTGAAATTAATTCAACTTGGTCATAATGCCTTATTTTATATCTATATAGACTATATATAGAATATTCTGTTCTAATATTCTGTTCTATATATGGGATATATATGTGCAAAACTCCTAAAATTCTAGCAAACGAAATCCATATTCCTGAAAAGCCAATATGCAGACTTCCCTGGTGGTGGCAGTGGTTAAGAATCCACCTGCCATGCAGGTTACCTGGGTTCGAGCCCTGGTCCGGGAAGATCCCACGTGCCACAGAGCAACTAAGCCGGTGCACCACAACTACTGAGCCTGCGTGCCACAGCTACTGAAGCCCATGCCTAGAGCCCGTGCTCCACAGCAAGGGAAGCCACGGCAATGAGAAGCCCACACACTGCAACGAAGACTCAACCAGCGAATAAATAAGTAAATAAATAAATAAATAAAATTTTTATTTAAAAGCCAAAATGCAACAATGTGCACTATTGACTGGGATTTTTATGCTCTTCCTAGTCAGTGCAAGGACTTTAGAATATTTTTATTTCATTTATCTCCCTCTGAATGCTACTGTTTTGTACTTTAAATCTGTAATTTTAGATATATATATATATATATATAACTAAAGTATAGTGTATATATATACACATACTTTTTATTGCATTTTATTTTTATTTCATTTATCTCCCTCTGAATGCTACTGTTTTGTATTTTAAATTTGTAACTTTAGGTATATACATATATATATATATATATATAAAACTAAAGTATGTATATATATATATACATACTTTTTATTGCCCTTCATTTCTTTCTTCCATTTGGAATTATTTCCCCATTTTTCTTGAAGAATAGCCTTTTGGTATTTCCTTTGGAGTGGGTCCTGGTTCAGCTTCCTAGTTGACTGATGGATAAACTGAAGGTCAAAGATGTTGAGTGACCAGATAAGGTGCCCCACATCTTTAGAGGCAAAGCTGAGACTGACACCCAGACAACTGACTCCTAGGCCAGTGCTTTATTCCCCACATCATTTTTAAATGTTGGGATCAGAGGCATAAAAGAGTAAACAATGCCATGGATGGTTAAATCTACTAATAAAATGTTGTAAAACCAGTTATTTTGATGAATTGGCTTTGAACTACTAGCACGCAGAAGCAAAACACAGTTTATCAGTCAGTGACAGATAAAAAAAGGTTAATTAGGAAAACCCATCCAAATGATGCAGTAACGCATACACAGTGCTTCTACTAGGCAATACTGAGCTGCATATAATGAAACAGGGGCCACAAAATGCTGACTTCTGCATCCTTGCTACTTTTTATACTAATAACAGTATCATCTCTGAACTGAAATGAATTGCTACCCCAAGGAAAGTAAAAAATCCAGAATGCATTTTCTTCCCTGGAAAAAAAGAAAATTGCAACAATAACACAGGATTTGAAGTGGAAATGGAGCTGTGGGAGCAGAAAGTACAAATTTAGGAAGCAAAAACAATTTGCAGAGAGCCTGGGTCGCCTAATACTTGCTTCCTCAGAAGACCCTGAGGACTCCTTGACTTTAACCAGATGTCTATCTTGGGATTTCCAATGTGTTTTTTTGTTTTTGTTTTTTTCTTTTTCTCCTCCTGAACTTCTCTTTCCTTTTCTTTCTTTCTTCTTTCTTTCTTTCTCTCTTTCTTTCTTTTTTTTAATTTGCTATACTGTGCAACTTGGGGAATCTTAGTTCCCCTGACCGGGAATTGAACCCAGGGCCGTGGCAGGGAAAGCTCCAACTCTTAACCACTGGACCGCCAGGGAATTCCCTGAACTGCTCCTTTATTTATAACTCTTTTCTAAAGGGTTTCAGTTATACAGATTGCTTTTATGGAAACACCAACTTTTCCATGATGGGCAGATGCAATCACCTCGTCTCTCCTGTTATTGCCTAATGAGGTAATAAGAAAAGTGGCCCTAGCAGCAGGGATGGCGGCTACAGATTGACTCAGCAACATGGGCTTCCACTCCCCAAGGTCATTGTGGCTGCAGGCACTCCACAGTGCCCAACCCGCCAACAGCAGAGGCCAGCACTGAACCTCTGATGCAGCACCATTCCCCAGGGAATCAGCCAGCTACTTGGCGACATGTGGCTTAAATTATACCCCTTCAGCCATGGCAGGGGAAGTGCCTTATTTTTCCTGGAGGAGACAGTTACTCTGGATATGGATTTTCCTTTCCTGCCTGAAATGCTTCTACCAAAATTCTCATTCGAGGACTTAACAGAGTAATTTTCCACTGTCATGGTATCACACACTGCATCACTTCTGACTGAGGGAACTCATTTTACAGAAAATGAAATGCAGAAGAGGGTCAGTGATCACAGAATTCACCAGTCTTCCCGTGTTCTCCATCTCTTGAAACAAGAATACGTTAATACATTCTCTATTAATTGAAGGGTGTCTTAGATGGGGTTCCCTACAAGCAGAGTCTGAGACAGGAATTATTGTGCTAGTGATTTATTGGAGGAGCTCTCAGGAGGGAAAGGGTTAAGGAAGTAAAGGGAAACAGAGGTCCTGGAAAGAAGGCAGAAAAGATATCCATAGCAGGAACCCACCAGAATCTTTGGAATGCAAATAACAACCTACAGTTAAGCCCCCTTCAGGCAAGGGGGCCTGGCCTTTCCCATATCAGGCAGTCATTGGCTGCAGGCCAAGGAGAGGACCAAGTTTCCAGACCTCTCTAGAAAGCCAGCTCCCTTGGGCAGCTCCCTCAAGAGAAAGGGGAGCCCTAAAGCCATCAGCAGTCAATGCTTAAGAGTAGTTGGGGGATGGGTGCACCAGGCTGATGAAAGGGGTCTCTCTGGGCCAGGCACCGGCAGCATCCATTCAAAAGCATTTCTTCTTTTAAGCACAGAAGAGATTTGTTGTGAGGCCACAGACACATTTTTTATTTTGAGACAGAGAGGCACGATCCTTCACTAAGGTGTCTGAACATGTAAACAGCACCTTTTTTTTTTTTTTGGCAGACCGCTGCTTAGCATGTGGGGTCTTAATTCCCCCTTGGTGCCCCATGCAGTGGAAGCCTGGAGTCTTTACCACTGGACCTCCAGCAAAGTCCCTAGCATTTTAAAACATTGTTCCCTTGTGCTATCAGAAAAAAAAAAAAAAATCTTTAAAAAAATTCTAAAAAGAATGGCATGGGAACCTCTTTACATTAGACACACATCTCCTCTTAGGCAGGAAACAACGAAGTGCACTCTGAGGTGTCAACTTGAAAACACCCACACATCCCACCCAGATACTGAACAACCATAGATTCCTTCCCCTCAAAGACCAAGGTTGAAGAAACTATGGTGAAGAAATGGAGGAAACAGACTTCCCTGGGTGGGGGTTTTTGAATTTGTTGTCCGACGGTAGGGGTAGGGTGGTCTGGGAAGGTGGCAGTCCAGCTCAGTGTGGAAAGGAGAAAATAGGAGGGGACATGGTGGGGCTCTGCCCTGGCTCCACCCTCGCCATTGCCTTGGGATGCCCAGTGCCTTCAGACCTCAGCTCCAGGTGTCCCCAGCAGTAATTGCACAGTTTAAAAGGTCAGGATGAGAGGGGAAAGAATCAAGATGGTGGAGTAGGAGGACATGCGCTCACTCCCTCTTGCAAGAGCACCAGAATTACAACTAACTGCTGAACAACCATCGATAGAAAGACACTGGAACTCACCAAAAAAAACCACCCCACATCCAGAGACAAAGGAGAAGCCACAATGAGACGGTAGGAGGGGCACAATCATGTTAAAATCAAATCCCATAAATGCTGGGTTGGTGACTCACAAGCTGGAGAACAGTTATACCACAGAAGTCCTGAGGGTTCTGAGCTCTACATCAGGCTTCCTAACCTAGGGGTCCAGCAATGGGAGGAGGAATCCCTAGAGAATCAGACTTTGAAAGCCGGCGGGATTTGATTGCAGGACCGCCACAGGACTGGGGGAAACAGAGACTCCACTCTTAGAGGGCATACAAAAAAGTGTGCTCACCAGGACCCAGGGGGAAGGAACAGGGACCCCATAGGAGACTGAACCAGACATACCTGCTGGTGTTGGAGGGTTGCCTGCAGAGGTGGGGGGGCAGCTGTGGCTCACCAAGGAGACAGGGGCACTGGCAGCAGGTGTTCTGAGAAGTGCTCACTGGCGTAAGCCCTTCCAGAGTCCACCATTAGCTCCACCAAAAAGCCTGTAAGCTCCAGTGCTGGGTCGCCTCAGGCCAAAGGACCACCAGGGTGGGAACACAGCCCCAGCCATTGGCAGACAAGCAAATTAAAGTGTCACTGAGGCTTCCTAGGTGGCGCAGTGGTTGGGGGTCCGCCTGCCAATGCGGAGGTCGTGGGTTCGATCCCAGCTCCAGGAGGATCCCATATGCCACGGAGCAACTAAGCCCGTGTGCCCAAAAAAAATAAAAAATAAAAAAAAAAAATAAAGTGTCACTGAGCTCCACCCACCAAATCAAATTAAAGTTTTACTGAGCTCTGCCCACCCATCCAAACCCACCATCAGTCCCTGCCATCAGGAAGCACCCACGAGCCTCCTAGACAGCTTCCTCCACAAGAGGGCAGACAGCAGAATCAAGCAGTATCAGCAGGATTTCATCTTGTGGAACTGAAAATCACAGCCACAGAAAGACAGAGAAAATGAAAAGGCAAAAGACTTTATACCAGATGAAGGGACAAGATAAAACACCAGAAAAACAACTAAATGAAGAGGAGATAGGTGCCCTTACAGAAAAAGAATTCAGAATAATGATAGTGAAGATGATGCAGGACTTTGAAAAAAGATTGGATGCAAAGATCGAAAGGTTGCAAGAAAAGTTTACCAAAGACCTAGAAGAATTAAAGAACAAACAAACAGAGGTAAGCAACACAATAACTGAAATGAAAAATAAACTAGAAGGAACCAATAGCACATTAACTGAGGCAGAAGGGCAAATAAGTGACCTGGAAGACAGAATGGTGACAATCACTGATGCAGAAAAGAATATGGAAAAAAGAATGAAAAGAACTGAAGACAGCCTAAGATACCTCTGGGACAATGTTAAATGCACCAACATTTGCATTATAGGGGTCCCAGAAGGAGAAGAGAGAGAGAAAGGACCTGAGAAAATATTGGAAGAGATTCTAGTTGAAAACTTCCCTAACATGGCAAAGGAAATAGCTGCCCAAGTCCAGGAAGCGCAGAGAGTGCCAGGCAGGATAAACCCAAGGAGAAACACGCCAAGACATATAGTAGTCAAATGCACAAAAATTAAAGGCAGAGAAAAGTTATTAAAAGCAACAAGGAAAAAATGACAAATAATGTACAAGGGAACTCCCATAAGGTTAACAGCTGATTTCTCAGCAGAAACTCTGCAAGCCAGAAGGGAGTGGCACGATATATTTCAAGTGATGAAAGCGGAGAACCTACAACCAAGAATACTCTACCCAGCAAGGATCTCATTCAGATTGGATGGAGAAATCAAAAGCTTTACAGACAAGCAACTGCTAAGAGAATTCAGCACCACAAAACCAGCCTTACAACAAATACTAAAGGAACTTCTCTAAGCAGGAAACATAAGAGAAGAAAAGGACCTGCAAAAACAAAAACAAAACAATTAAGAAAATAGTAATAGGAACATACATATCGATAATTACCTTGAATGTAAATGGACTAAATGCACCAACAAAAAGACACAGACTGGCTGAATGGATACAAAAACAAGACCCTTCTATATGCTGTCTCCAAGAGACCCACTTCAGACCTAGGGACACATACAGACTGAAAGTGAAGGGATGGAAAAAGATATTCCATGCAAATGGAAATCAAAAGAAAGCTGGAGTAGGGATACTCATATCAGATAAAATAGACTTTAAAATAAAAAATGTTACAAGAGACAAGAAAGGACACTACATAAAGATCGAGGGATCAATCCAAGAAGAAGAGATAACAATTATAAATATATATGCACCCAATATAGGAACACCTCAATACATAAGGCAAATGCTAACAACTATGAAAGAGGAAATTGACAGGAACACAATCATAGTGGGGGCCTTGAACACCCCACTAACACCAATGGACAGATCATCCACACAGAAAATTAATAAGGAAACACAAGCTTTAAATGACACAATAATTCAGCTTGATTTAATAAACATCTATAAGACATTACATCCAAAACCAGCAGATTACACTTTCTTCTCAAGTGCACATGGAATATTCTCCAGGGTAGATCACATTTTGGGTTATAAATCAAACCTTGGTAAATTCAAGAAAATTGAAATCCTATCAAACATCTTTTCTGACCACAATGCTCTGAGATTAGAAATCAATTACAGGAAAAAAACTAAAAAACACAAACACATGGAGGCTAAACAATACGCTACTAAATAACCAAGAGATCACTGAAGAAATCAAAGAGGAAATAAAAAAATACCTAGAGACAAATGACAATGAAAACACAATGATCCAAAACTTATGGGATGCAGCAAAGGCCGTTCTAAGAGGGAAGTTTATAGTGATACAATCCTACCTCAAGAAACAAGAAAAATCCCAAATAAGCAATCTAACCTTACACCTAAAGAAAGTAGAGAAAGAAGAGTAAACAAAACCCAAAGTTAGTAGATGGAGAGAAATCATAAAGATCAGAGCAGAAATAAATGACATAGACACAAAGAAAACAATAGCAAAAATCAATAAAACTAAAAGTTGGTTCTTTGAGAAGATAAATAAAATCAATAAACCTCTAGCAAGACTCACCAAGAAAAAGATGGAGAGGACTCAAATCAATAAAATTAGAAATGAAACAGGAGAAGTTACAATGGACACCACAGAAATAAAAAGCACCATAAGAGATTACTACAAGCAACTATATGCCAATAAAATAGACAGCCTGGATGAAATGGACAGATTCTTGGAAAGGTATAACCTTCCAAGACTGAATCAGGAAGACATAGAAATTATGAACAGACCAATCACAAGGAATGAAATTGAAACTGTGATTAAAAATCTCCCAACAAACAAAAGTCCAGGACCAGATGGATTCCCAGGTGAATTTTATCAAACATTTAGAGAAGAGCTAACACCCATCCTTCTCAAACTCTTCCAAAACATTGCAGAGGAAGGAACACTGCCAAACTCATTTTATGAAGCCACCATCATCCTGATACCAAAACCAGACAAAGTTACTACAAAAAAAGAAAACTACAGACCAATATCACTGATGAATTTAGATGCAAAAATCCTCAACAAAATACTAGCCAACAGAATCCAACAACACATTAAAAGGATCATACACCATGATCAAGTGCAGTTTATTCCTGGAATGCAAGGATTCTTCAATACATGCAAATCAATCAATGTGATACACCATGTTAACAAATTGAAGGATAAAAACCACATGATCATCTCAATAGACGGAGAAAAAGCTTTTGACAAAATTCAACACCCATTTATGATAAAAGCTCTCCAGAAGGTGGGCATAGAGGGAACCTACCTCAACATAATAAAGGCCATATATGACAAACCCGCAGCAAACATTATTCTCAATGGTGAAAAACTGCAAGCATTCCCTCTAAGATCAGGAACAAGACAAGGATGTCCACTCTCTCCACTACTATTCAACATAGTTTTGGAAGTCCTTGCCACAGCAATCAGAGAAGAAAAAGAAATCAAAGGAATCCAAATTGGAAAAGAAGAAGTAAAACTGTCACTGTTCGCAGATGACGTGATACTATACATAGGATATCCTAAAGATGCCACCAGAAAACTACTTGAGCTAATCAATGAATTTGGTAAAGTTGCAGGATACAAAATTAACACAAAGAAATCTTTTGCATTTCTATACACCAACAATGAAAGATCAGAAAGCAAAATTAAGGAAACAATCCCATTCACCATTGCAAAAAAAAAAATAAAATAAAATCCCTAGGAATAAACCTAACCAAGGAGGTAAAAGACCTGTAATCAGAAAACTATAAGACGCTAATGAAAGAAATTAAAGAAGACACAAACAGATGGAGGGACATACCATGTTCTTGGATTGGAAGACTCAACATTGTGAAACTGACTATATTACCGAAAGCAATTTACAGATTCAATGCAATCCCGGTCAAATTACCAATGGCATTTTTCACAGAACTAGAACAAGAAATTTTATGATTTGTATGGAAATGCAAAAGACCCCGAAAAGCCAAAGCAATCTTGAGAAGGAAAGACAGAGTTGGTGGAATCAGGCTTCCTGACTTCAGGCTATACTACAAGCCTACAGTGATCAAGACAGTATGGTACTGGCACAAAAACAGAAATATAGATCAATGGAACAGGATAGAAATCCCAGAGATAAACTACGGTCAACTAATCTATGACAAAGGAGGCGAGGATATACAATGGAGAAAAGGCAGCCTCTTCAATAAGTGGTGCTGGGAAAACTGGACAGCTACATGTAAAAGAATGAAATTAGAACACTTCCTAACACCATACACAAAAATAAACTCACAATGGATAAAAGACCTAAATGTAAGGCCAGACACTATAAAACTTCTAGAGGAAAACATAAGAAGAACACTCTTAGACGTAAATAACAGGAAGATCTTTTTTGATCCACCCCCTAGAACAATGGAAATAAAAACAAATATAAATAAGTGGGACCTAATGAAACTTCAAAGCTTCTGCACAGCAAAGGAAACTATAAGCAAGACAAAAAGACAACCTTCAGAATGGGAGAAAATATTTGCAAAAGAATCAACAGACAAAGGATTAATCTCCAAAATATATAAACAGTTTATCCAGCTCAATATTAAAAAAACAAACAACCCAATCAAAAAATGGGCAGAAGACCTAAATAGGTATTTCTCCAAAGAAGACATATGGATGGCCAAGAGGCACGTGAAAAGCTGCTCAACATCACTAATTATTAGAGAAATGCAAATCAAAACGACAATGAGGTATCACCTCACACCGGTCAGAATGGCCATCATCAGAAAATCTACAAACAGTAAATGCTGGAAAGGGTGTGGAGAAAAGGGAACTCTCTTGCATTGCTGGTGGGAATGTAAATTGATACAGCCACTATGGAAAACAGTATGGAGGTTCCTTGCAAAACTAAAAATAGAACTACCATATGACACAGCAATCCCACTACTGGGCATACACCCAGAGAACACCATAATTCAAAAAGACACATGCACTCCAAAGTTCACTGCAGCACTATTTACAATAGCCAGGACATGGAAGCAACCTAAATGTCCATCAACAGATGAATGGATAAAGAAGATGTGGTACATACATACAATGGAATATTACTCAGCTGTAAAAAGCAATGAAACTGGGACATTTGTAGAGACATGGATGGACCTAGAGACTGTCATACAGAGTGAAGTGAGTCAGAAAGAGAAAAACAAATATTGTATTTTAACACATATATGTGGGCTATAGAAAAATGGTACAAATCAACCAGTTTGCAAGGCAGAGATAGAGACACAGTTGTAGAGAACAAACATCTGGACACCAAGTGGGGAAAGCAGGGAGGGTTGGGGGGTGGAATGAACTGACAGATTGGGATACCAAATTGTACACTTTAAATATATGCAGTTTATTGTAAAAAAAAAAAAGAGAAAAAAAAAGGTCAGGATGAGAAAGGTAGGTGAGGACTAACCTCAGGCTGTTACTTTCCCACCACACCTCCTTTTCCAAACCTTTGGGGCTAGGAATTACGTCCCAGCTGCCTCTCTCTCTTAAAGCTGCTTCTCCATCAGGGGTAAAGCCTGGAGGATTTATTGTGTGGAGGGCGAGTGCTTGACTAGATTTCTTTCAGCTGCTTCTCTCCACCTCAGGGATCTTCCACCCGCACCCCAGCCCAGCCCCATTCCCTGAGCTTGAGGATTCTGCACTTTTCCAAGGACATTGCCCCAGTGCTTTGGCTGTTCATTTCTCTGTGTCTATTGCGCATTGCAATAGTTTCTGTTGAGTGTGTGCTTAGGAGCAAATTGCTGAGTGCTTTGGGTATGTGAACATTCAACTTTAGGAGGCAATGCCAGAATATTACCAAAGTCATTACCCCAATTTATATTCTCATCAGAAATTTATGAGAGATCCTGCAGCTCCATGTCCCCTCCGGTATTTCATGTTGTCAGCAGTGCTGTTCACAATAGTAAAAACCTGGAAACAGAAATGCCCCTCAGTGGTTGGGTGTATTAACAAACTATGGAAGATTGACAAAACAGCATTAAAAAATTATGAACTGCAGGGCTTCCCTGGTGGTGCAGTGGTTGGGAATCTGCCTGCCAATGCAGGGGACACGGGTTTGATCCCTGCTCCAGGAAGATCCCACATGCTGTGGCGCAAACTAAGCCCGTGCGCCACAACTACTGAGCCTGCGCTTTAGAGCCCGTGAGCTACAACTGTTGAGCCTGTGTGCCACAACTGCTGAAGCCCACACACGGAGAGCCCGTGCTTCACAACAAGAGAAGCCACGGCAATGAGAAGCCCGCGCACCACAAGGAAGAGCAGCCCCTGCTTGCCACAACTAGAGAAAGCCCACGCACAGCAACAAAGACCCAACACAGCCAATAAATAAATAAATAAATATTTTTAAAAAATTATGAACTGCAGTGCAACACAACAATATGGATAAATGTTATCAATATAATAAGTGAAAGATAAGTCCAAAAGATTACATACAGCAAGATACCCCTTTTCATAAAGTTAAAAACTGTACATGCTGCCTGAAAAACTGGGTTCGCCTCTTGGTGGGTGTTGAGCCAAAAGACACAACCAATCCAAAGATCTCAAGAAGGAAGAGAACCATATTTTGATTAACACTGGCTTAAAGATTTGAAAGAAGAGGGATGCTCTTGTAGCTAAGGAAGTTGCCATTGAGGGGTCAGTAGTGCAGCAATTAAGAGCCAATTTTATTGTGGACAGATTAAACCTTATAAATTATTTCAGTTAAGGAAAGGATTCTCTTCCCTTTTATGTGTTTGGTACATATTATTTCTGAGAATTTATATTGGTCCTTGGGAGATGCATGTAACTGTGTGTGTGTGTGTGTGTGTGTGTGTGTGTGTGTTTTCCAACAGGTACCTCATGGACACTTAAAAGAATAAGCAAGTATATCTGCACAAATCACCCTGGCAAGGAGTCCTTAAAAAAGATTGGACTCCAGTGGACCAATAACCACCCTATGTGCACCTTCTGGAATGGCATGAAAAGTTCACTGCATACCAGCCTGAAGCCAACTAAACTACTCATGGTTGAATCTAAGTTTTTCCCTTTATAGAAAATATAATAGTGCAGAGTGACCCTTAAGGTGGAGGAGAAAACTGACATTAAGATTTCCAACAGTATTAAAGTACTCCCAAATTTATCTTTTCTAAATTAAATAAACTAGTTTATTCCAGGCTTTCCTTGTAGAAACCTATTTCCCAAGCATTGATTTATTTTTTTTAATTCAAGCTTAATTACATATGAAGTATAATTTATACACAGTAAAATTCACCAAAGTATGTAGATTGATAACAGTATGTTCATATTTGACAAACATATAAGAAGAGTGCAGAAGCAGGCCAAACCCCTGCTTTCTGATCTATGGTCAATGTGTGTTTGATTCGAGGAGCCATGGTTGTACCCACAGAGCGGCTCAGCTTCAGACCTAAATGGATTTGGGAAGGTAGGGGTAGAGAATCTCCTATTTCTACAGAAACACTCAGAGACACTCTTTGCTTATAATCAAGTCTTTAGAGGAAATGTGAGGGTCAATTGTTTCTATGGGCAACATATGAGCTGGTGCTTTCTTACCCTCATTCAGGTTAAAGGATGCCAGGTTGAGACTCCACACTGCCCTTATGAGTCAAGAGCCAAAGCTGAATTCATCGGATAATCTGGGCCTTCCTAGCTCTTGGAGTCCACAGTCAGATGCATAAAAGTCAAGGTGAATTTAATCTTCTTTATTCTAACCATTGAGGTTCTAATACATCTGCTTTAAAAGGAGCAAGGTGATGAATTTTCTCTGATATTCAGTTACAAAAAATAGGGACTTCCCTGGTGGCCCAGTGGCTGAGATTCTGCTCTCCTAATACAAGGGTCCGGGGTTTGATTTCTGGTCAGGGAACTAGATCCCACATGCTGCAACTAAGAGTTCACATGCCACAACTAAAGATCCCTCAGGCCGCAATGAAGACTGGGCACAGCCAAATAAATAAATAAATAATTTTTTAAAAGAGACAAAATTATAAAAATAAAAATCAGAAAAGTCAACATGGCTCTGATGCATTTGAATTAAAAATAAAACCTCTACAGTTGGTACTGTACATGGAGTTGGCCTTTCCATGAAAATGTGAAAAGTTATCATTGTTACCAAGAACGGCTTTGGGATCATCAAACAATAGAATCAATTTACATATTCAGTGGGAAAAATCTCCAGTGAATAATACAAAATTATAACTGAACCCTCAAACTGAGTCACTTTATTTCTACATCATTCTCATCATAAATCGTTAAATGAGAAATCTATAGCTCTGAAAATAAAACCTAAGAGTTTCTGTAAAATCCTCTGATGCGACAGGATCCAAATATAAAGATAATTTGAATAAATAAACTTTGCTCCGAAAATGCATGAAATCTTTTCGTTGTGATTGTTTCCATGTGTCTTTTTGAAAGCTTCACAGGTCAGGTCCAAGAGTGATAGAAAACAGCCTTTATTTTTTTAATGGCATATTTGCATTAGATAGTCCTACATTAGTGTTATATCTGATCTGGCTTGATTCTGGGTGTTATAACTTGAGAATGCAGGCTGACACGGCCCCTCAAGAGGGAGTTGCTGCCAGTTGGGGGAAAGAGAACCAGAGTTCCTCAAAGTCGCCAGATGATTAGAATAGGCAGTGAGGCTTTAAAACGAAAGGGCAGGGCTTCCTAGGTGGCGCAGGGGTTGGGAATCCACCTGCCAATGCAGGGGACATAAATTCAATCCCTGCTCCAGGAAGATCTCACATGCCGCAGAGCAACTAAGCCTGTGCGCCAAAAAAAAAAAAAAAACGAAAGGGCAGGAAAATTTTCTTAGCTCCATCCCCATAATTAAGTCATAAAGCCTTGGCTTCCGCCAGTGTATAACCATGCGGTTTTAAACGATGCCTTTAGCTTGGGTTTTCCTAAAAATAGACCCTGAGACAAGAACCTGGGGGCAGATAGTTTGTTTGAGGGTAATCCCAGGAAGCAGACCTGAGGAAGTGGGGAATGTGAGCCTGGGATGGATGAGAAACACTAATGAGGGAATCACCACCCCATGTGGTGTTTTTTTTTTTTCTTTTTCTTTTTTTTCAAAGTGCTTTGAAATCATTAGTTAAAAGCTAAAGGTTGATTTCAACTTCCCATGATTTGGAATTCTTGTCTATCTTTTCTTCTAAAAATATTCCCATGCTGGGCCTGCTCTTGCTGTGTTTATGTCCATACGCATGAGGGTTGCATTCGAACTAAGAGCATCCTTTGGCCCAGCCTCCCACCCCAGCCTCTCCTGGAGCATTTCTCTGGCTTGAAAGCCTATGACTGAAGGGCTACGGGAGCCTATGAAGATGTAGGTCTGTGTGGTAAATGCTGAGGAACCAGTTAAAAGCCCATCTGCCTTAGGCTAAAGGAGGAAAAGAGAGATAGCCCTGCTCACTGGAGACCCGGAGGCAAGATGGGTGACACAGGCACGGTCATTGATGCCTTTGGCAAGTCTTTCTCAGGCTCTTCTGGCGTTCCTGCCTAGAATCAGTGCTTGCCGGGAGAAGCAGGTCTAAACAGCACAATGACAGCACAGGGTGGTATGTGCTGTGTATCATCAAGGTGCATAGAGAGTGCAATGGGAACATTGAAAAGAGAGCAGTCAACTCTGTTTAGGGCAGTCCTCACGTCTTCATAGTCCAGGAGATGTTGAAAGAAACAAATTTACCAGATGGAGACAGGTAGACACCCCCTTCCGGAAAGAAGAACAGCATTGCAAATGCCCAGGGTCTAGAGTGAGAACCAGTGAAAGGAAAGAGAAAGGGAAGGAGGGAGAGAAGGTAAGGGCAGTGAAAGGAGATGAAGGCAATTTGTAAAGGGATTTGGACATAATCTTCTAAACTATGAGCGGCCTGTGAAGAGCTCTAAGCAAACAGGTTTGCGTTATATAAAGATCTCTGGAAGGTGGCTGCAGGGTAGAGAGGAAAGGGGTGAGTTTGGAAGCAGGGGAAGAGGCACTATGTTAGTTTCCTTCGCTGCTGTAACAAATTATCACAAACTTAGTGGTTTACAAGACAAATTTATTCTCTTAGAGTTCTGGAGGTCAGAAATCCAAATGAATCCTAAGGGGTTAAAAAGCAAGGTATTGACTGGGCTGGTTCCTTCTGCGGGCTCCAGGGGAGAATCTGTTTCCTTGTCTTCTCCAGCTTTTAGAGACCACCTGCACTGCTTGGCTCCTGGTCCACTGCCTCCACCTTCAAAGTGCATCACTCCAACTTCTGTGTCTGTCATCCCATCTCCTCCTTCTTTGACCTTCTTGCCTCCCTCTTATTAGGACCCTTGTGGTCACATCAGACCCAGTTGGATCATCCAGGATAATCTCTCCATCTCGAAATCCTTAATTTAGTCACATCTGCAAAATCCCTTTGGATATAAGGTAACATTCACAGTTCCAGGGATTTGGACAGGACATCTCTTGGGGGCCATTATTCAGTCTACTACAGTGATAGTTTCCAAGTGAGAGTCAAGTCACACGAACCCCTAAAATACATGGGAATATCCTAAAATAAGGGACCTCTAGGAAGGAAGAATATAATGTTTCATTTTCTTTTCTCCAACCCAGAATGAGAAACTTGCTACAAACAGACAATTAACAAATACACTCAAGTGAAAGAAATTAGTATCTTAGATGTTGTAGCTTTTTTCTCTTCTTATCCAATGCTTTCTTTAGTGGGTGTGTGTGTGTGGGGGGGGGTGTTTTCATTATGTGAGTGCTGTGATTCCAGGATGGCAGTGCCCATAAGTCATGCAAAATATACCATTGTTCTCTCTCGGGACTTTGATAATAGCATCAAAGTTAGGTAATACTATATTGAAAGCACAGTGATGTGTAATTATTCATGGAATATATCTTACCTCAATTATTTCCCTTTGAGGTCATGGAGAGCACTAGTTGCTGTAATTCATATTTTTATCTCCCATGGAGTGGAGCACACTTTCTACACTAGATATTTGCTGTCTGCTGCCCCAGCATGTCTTCTTCCTTCCCTCATCTTTACAGTGCTAGATTTTCAAATGGATGTTCAACACACACACACACACACACACACACTTTGGTGTAGTCAGCATTTTCCATTCCTTGGCCCACAGTCCATGGACTATTGGCCTAAGCTGTTCCCAGTGGAGTGAATGCTAGAATAGAAGAACTCTCCTCTCTTGAGCATGTGAATCTAAAACTTCTACACATGCTTAGCCAGCCTGAGGATAAAAGTAATACCTCTATGGAAAGAAACACGTTGTTGAACCACCGGAAAAAATCAACCCTAAAGTCTGCTCTTCCTGTGGACATTCCAGTTAAATGAGCCAGTAAATCCTTTTTGCTCATTATGCTAATTTGAACTGGTTTTCTACTTTTGCAAGCTAACATCTCCTACAGGAACATATTTATTCCTTAGTGGGTGAATGTGAATAAATAAATGAATAACGAGAAAAATACTTCCATTACAACATCCTTCTTAATGTTATTCAGAACATTTTTAGTGTTGATCTCATCAAAATATCTGCTTCCTTTCCTTCCTGGGCATTGGCATAATTAGGAAAATATGGTCACATAATTTTAGAGTTATATAATTATATACATCAAATAGAGATATAGAGACATGGTTTTCTAGGTAGGGGTTTAAGGGGCAACAATTCTAATCAGATTGCTGATAATTGGGGTCCTGGTCTTGGAGAAGCTTTTGCAAGGTGAGCACTTTGTTTTCCTTAGCTTATTGGAGTTTGGGGTTGTCTTTGGGGGACTCGTGGAGATTACAAGGGTGACATGCTCACTGCTTGTCACCTTTACTGACTTAAAGATTGCTCCTCACTCCTTTTCCAAAAATCAGTGTAATTACCCTTAAAGAAATGGTAAAAATTCATTGTAGAATTGAAAAGCAATCCAGTCCCCAGGCTACTTGTAATTATAATGTTTATAGGCAGCTAAGGGAAAATATCTTAAATGAAGGAGAATGTAAGGGGTAGAGTGTTTCACCCGCTTCCATCATCAATTCAATTTAATTCTTTCTATTTCTATGAGAACTGGGCATTTTTGATCCCGCCAAAATAATAGAACTGGCCTTAGCCACCTACATTTTGACCTAAAAAAGCTCTTTCCTCCAAGATTCTTCTTCTCCAGACATATGTGTCCTGCTCAAATGTAGCTTTTAGAGGCTTAAAATTTCTGCTGACTTTTCATACATGCTAACCACTGCTTCTGCTATGTTAACTATTTTAACCAAATAGTACTAGTTCATTCTTTTTTTTTCTATAAAATTCACTACTTTATAATTTTTTAATGTTTATTTATTTACTTATTTTATTGGCCGTGTTGGGTCTTTTGTTGCTGTGCATGGGCTTTCTTTAGTTGCGGTGAATGGGGGCTACTCTTCGTTGTGGTGGGCGGGCTTCTCATTGCGGTGGCTTTTCTTGTTGTGGAGCATGGGCTCTAGGTGCGTGGGCTTCAGTAGTTGCAGCACATGGGCTCAATAGTTGTGGCTCACGGGCTCTAAAGCGCAGGCTCAATAGTTGTGGTGCACAGGGTTAGTTGCTTTGCAGCATGTGGGATCTTCCTGGAGCAGGGATCAAACCCGTGTCCCCTGCATTGGCAGGCAGATTCTTAACCACTGCGCCACCTAGGAAGCCCAGTACTAGTTCATTCTTGTGTCCTCACTGCATTTTCTCACCAAAGGCACAGTTTTATATCTATGAATATATCTAAGCATATTGAGCAAATTTTTTTCCTGAGAAGTTCGTGTAATATGTATGTCAACCTGTTTTTTACTTTCCTGTAGCAACAATATAAAATACAACTAGCAAAGCTCATGCAAAAACTCATAAACTGTAGATACCACATGTGTATTCTTTAAACTGTTCATAATTGGTGGATTATTTCTTAATGGTGTTGGGAGAACTAGGAAGCCTCCTGGAGGAAAGTGAAGTTAGATCCATACAGGGGTTGAAAGAGACAGAAGGGCTCCATCCAGGCTGCCCGGCCTGCCCTGTCCCCTGGGCCACCTTTGTAGTTACCTAGTCTGCTCCCAATTTCCAGAAGGAAAATAGTGCAGATCAATTTGAAAAGAAAGGGAATCTTGGCTAAAATGTGGCAGCTCTTCTGTAAAATGTCCCCCTCATAGTTACCAGAAATGGTTGTTGGGCTCTGGAAAATGGCATAGAATGTGAAAAGGAGAGTTCTGAGTTTATAGATGATGCTCAAATTGACGGTTAAGTTGACCACAAAAAGTGTTTAGTCCCAATCCTTTTTTTTTCTTTTTTTTTTTTTTGGCTGCACCCTGCGGCATGCAGGATCTTAGTTCCCAGGTCAGGAATCGATCCCATGCCTCCTGCAATGGAAGCGTTGGAGGACCGCCAGGGAAGCACTGGACCGCCGGAGAAGTCCCACAACCCCTCTTTTTATTTGGAAAGAAATAGACACCTAGGAAGGTTAAGGGATGTGCCCGTGGTCATATAGCCCCCCTCTCAAGGAGACATCTTTAGGTGCATCTGTCAAGTGTATAAGCTAAGGGCCTCCCTCCATCTTCTCTGGGAATTTTAGTTAATACAGGTAGATCCCTAATAATCACGTGGGTGCTCTGTGAACTTAGCCCACTTGCTGTAACTGGTCAGATCAGGGGTATGTATCCAGCTGTGTCCGTCATTCATCTTTCAATATTTGAAACCACAAAAAAGAAATAAGAAAAAGAAAAGAAATTGAAACCATTAGTGGTTCAAAACTCTTTATGCAGCTGGAAATATAGCTTGTAAATTCAGGAAATATAACTCACATGTAAGTTAAAGAGCCATATTCTCCTGTCATGTACCTGTGAACAAAGGAGCAAAGAAATGGGTCAGTAAACTGAAGCAATAGTGCAGAACATGGCAGGAAAATGTGAAGAGAGTGTGAACCCTGGGGCCTTCTGGTTCCTTTTTCCAGTCACTCACTGAGCTTAGCGCATTCCTGCTCTTGGGTTCCATGACATGGCCCTGCCAGCCCCACCCCTTTTCTCCTTGTGTTAGTTCACGTTACTTACTTCTATTACTTGCAACCAAAGAGTACTAATATCCTCTCACAGTAAGTGTGAGTAGACATGGGTGCCAGCATGTCTCCCTCTGCTTGCACTCCCGGCCATCAAGCAGGGAGCCTACCTGATCCTTCCTTTTCCCACTGGACGCTGAGGAAGCAGTGGTAGTGGGACCATCAGGAACGGCTTCTCTGAACCCAGAAGGATGTAGCATGGAAGGGATGCTGCTAAGAGCACCAAGATGCCCACATGACAGGGATGCAAATAAAAGGGGAGCTGTCAGCTGAGCTGACAGCTGAGCTGTCTGATCATCTGAATTACTGCCCCCAATTTTGCTTGGGACAGCCCAGCTGTGGCTTTCTCCTTTTCTCTGTCTGAGATTCATTTATCACCACTTTCTGTCGTAGTCTCTGTGTATTCTTGGATCAGTCCTTACCGTCATTTCTGCAAGCCTGGCTGAGTCTGGGTCTCCTCCTGGGGAGCAAACATTCTCTAACTGTGTTCCTCTGCTGTCCTCACACAGCCAGGATTACAGACCTGCAGTCCTTGGTTCTGCATTTCTTGGGACAGTCACCTGCTTTCTTTTGCCTGAGCCCTGATCTCCAAGGTGTCCCCACACGCCCCTGTCTCGGGTTGGGTTCCTCAGGAATAGACCCTGGGAAAAGCATTTGGGCAAGTAGTTTATCTCAAGGAGTACTGGCAGGGAAATGGGAGGTGACAGAGGGAAAGGAAGGCAGATACTTGTGTGTTAGAGGGCAGGTTACCACTCTGGGCAACCGGGGTGCAAACCTGCCTGGGGGCTTGGGGAGACAGTGAGAAAATTTACCAAGTCCAAGCTCATTCTGATCACTGCACAAAAGGCCAGTAAATTGTAGACAAGGTGTTGAAGCAAGGAATACGACTTTATTTGGAAAGCCAGCAGATTGAGAAGATGGCAGACTAGGGTCCCCAAAAAACCATCTTATCAGTGTCTGGATGCCAGTTTCTTTTAGAGAATCAGAGAGGTAGAGGTTGTGAGGAAGTAAAGTAAAAAGGCAGAATAAAGAGGGAGAGGCAGAGGGGAAGTAAAAACAGCTATTCTTCTTGCAAAACAGCTCCTGAAATGACCAGCCTCAGGTAGGGGATGTATTAATTTCTTCTTTCTTGCAGCCATTCACAGGTGAGCAGGGTCAGCTCATCTCCCTGTAAGCCGAACAGAGGCACTTTAGTTTAACATTCAGGCAGAGGGGCAGGGTTCCCTGAGGCAGGCCATCATGTATGCTTATAGTAACATGAAAAGCAATGAAAAGCAAAGGCTAACGTCAAAGAAACAGATCCAACACGGAGTCAGAACTGGCTCTTCCCTGTTACAAAAATGCCTCAGAGTTTCCCACCCTAAGGCTCAAGGAAGATAAAGTCTATTTATCTTGTAATTCTCAAGCAACACTGATGCCAAAACTCAGCTTCTCTGTTCACCGGTGCTGAATCAAATCTTGGCGACAGAGTTTGGTGAAGTAGAAAAGAAGAGCTTTATTGCTTTGCCAGGCAAAGAGGGTCACAGCAGGCTGATGCCCTCAAAACTGTGTGTCACAGCTTGGAGACGATAGACGTTTTATAGTAATGGTTCCAAGAGGGCATGATCAGCTTGTGGACGTTCTTCTGATGGGTTGGTGGTGAGGTAAGTAGGAGTCGGCATTATCAACCTCTAGGTTCCAGCTGGCCTGGGGTCTACATGCTTGTGGGCAGCACCCCATCCTTAACTTCTCTTACCTGGAGTGCGTTTCAGTATCTGCAGAACAACTCAAACATATTGTTCTGTCTACCTGTGGAAGCGGGACCAGGACCTTGCCCCGAGCCTGCACTATTGTTTCTCTTGACTGTTTGTTTTTCCCTGGTCTCATATCCGCTCCCTTCCCTCAATAGCAACTGCTTGAATCTGCCCGTTGAAACTCAGAGGAGGTCATGGAGGCTGAATGAAGCCTGTAATCAAAGAAACGGGAGACACAGAAAGGCTTTGTGCCCAGGAGCCCCACAGAGCCCTGCTCCGTATCAACATTAGCTGCTGGCTGTTCCTGGAAGATACATTTGCCGATACCCCCAGCTGGCCTCACGCTTGGACCAAGAGCAAGCCCACAGGCAGAGGTGCAGGTCCTTGCAGTAGAACACCTTCCATACATATCCCCTGGTGAAGTCCCAGGAGACATGGGCAGAGCACAGCAGTGTCCACCACAGCCCACCAGTCCTGACTGCACCTAGGCTTTGGAACATGATTACCCAAGCATGGCATTGTCCAACATGAACTAAAGTCAACGACAAATCATTCAAATATGAGGCCCCTAGGGCCCTGTATCCAACAGAGGCAAGCTCTAGAACTTTCTCCTCATGCCAGTGCTCATCCTCACTCAGGTTTAGCTGCTGGGGAGCAGAATTAAATCCTTTGAACACTGGAGATGTTATTTTGTGAAGTTAGTCACATATGTATAAAGTTGATGGTGTTTGTTTTTAAGGAAAGGCCTTACTCCCAAGGCTGTTCCAAGTTTTTATCAAGTCTCTCTTTCCCTCTTTTCCTCCATGAATGTAAATGCAGAATCAAGGAATGCCACAGGACAGAGATATTTGTTCCTCTGCTAAAGCATATCACCGTCAAAAGAGTGTAGGTTTTGGAACCAATCAAGCTGGTTCTATTTCTGCTTTTGTGTCTTAAAAAAAATCCTTCCCAACCCTGAAGTCAGGAAGATATACTTCAATATGTTTTCTAAAGGCTTTATGGCATTTCACATTTAAATATTTAATCCAATTAGAATAGAGTTTTGTATACAGATTTTTTTTTTCCATATAGATAATCCAATTGTCCAAGAAATGTTAGGGGAACCACTGACTGAAACCACCAGCCCTGGCCAGGCTACTATCCACTTGCATGAGTTATCTTACAACAGGAGGTCCTGGTAAGGAGCAAGGAACTAACAAGATACCACCAACTGGAAGAATTCAGGAAAGGTTAAAAGGAGAGAGGAGACACCAGCCCATATGTCTTACCAACCTCCCAGAATCCTTCTCATAGGAATCCGTCTTGGCTGAGTGATGCGTGCGCCACCAGAAAGGACCCTGAGTCAGAGTGATTGGCCAGAGACAACCCAGAAACTAAGCTAATTACCATAAAACCCTGAGACTGTGAGCCACATGGCAGAGCAGTTCTCCTGGTTTCCCTTGCCCTGTTGCTCTCTGCCTGGGCGCCCCTTCCTAATAAAGTCTCTTGCTTTGTCAGCACATGTGTCTCCTCGGACAATTCATTTCTGAGTGCTAGAAAAGAGCCCACTCTGGGGCCCTGGAAGGGGTCCCCCTTCCTGCAACAGAAACATTTATTGAAAAGACCAGGACTTCCTAGGCGGTGCAGTGGTTAAGAATCTACCTGCTAATGCCGGGGACACGGGTTCGAGCCCTGCTCAGGGAAGATACCACATACCGTGGAGCAACTAAGCCCATGTGCCACAACTATTGAGCCAGCGCTCTAGAGCCCGTGAGCTATAACTATTGAGCCCTTGTGCCACAACTACTGAAGCCCATGTGCCTAGAGTCCGTGCTCTGCAACAAGAGAAGCCACTGCAATGAGGAGTCCACGCACCACAATGAAGAGTACCCCCCGCTGGCCACAACTAGAGAAAGCCTGTGTGCAGCAATGAAGACACAACACAGCCAATAAAAATAAACAAATAAATATATTTTAAAAAAAAGAAAGAAAGAAAAGACCATCATTTCCCCACTGGTCCACAGTATCGCCTTGTCATATATCAAGTGCGCATGTGAGTGTGAGTTTCTTCTAGGCTCTATTCTGTTCCATTGGTCTATTTGTCCATCCCTGGAGAAACAGCACACAGGCGTAATCACTATGGCTTACAAATTTTTATTTATTTATTTATTTGGCCTTGCCATGTGGCATGAGAGATCTTATTTCCCCGACCAGGGATCGAACCTGTGCCCACTGCAATGGAAGCATGGAGTCTTAACCACTGGACTGCCAGGGAAGTCCCAGCTTACAAGTTTTTATATCTGTTTGGATAGGTTCTCCTACCTTATTTTTCTTGTAGATTGCCTCACAAATTCTTGGCCCTTTGTATTTCGGTATAAACTATAGAATCAGCCTGTCAAAGTAACTGTTGGAATTTTGATTGGGATTTCTGAATCTATAAATCATTTGGGGGAGAGTTGACATACATATAGTATGCTTCCTTCCATTTACATAAAGTTAAAAGCTCAGAAAAACTAATCTACAGTGTTTAGAGATTGATACATTTAAAATATAGCAGGGAATCAATTACCACAAAAGTCAGTGGTGTGGTTACCTCCAAGAGGAAAGTAAGGGGCCATGATTTTGGAGGGATACACAGGAGCCTTTGTTTTATTTCTTGACCCAATGGTAGTTATATGAGTGTCTGCCTTATAATTATTTATTAAAATGTGTATTTATGATTTGCTTAATTTTTGTAATACAGTTCATAATAAAATATTTTCAAAATTCTAACTCTGCCTCTTACTAGTTCTTATATTAATTTTTGTTACATAAGTCTCTCTCTCTGAGCCCCAGTTTTCACATTTGTGAACTGGAGCTCATACCTACATCACAGATCTATCTTTTCTTTCAACATTGCAAACAGCACATAGTACTGTGCTTAGCACCTGCTAGATCATCATAAAAACATGCTGATTTCCTTCCCCCTCCCAGGCAATCTCTAGTCAAATTAGCCAGAGATGAAAGGACCATGTCTAGGAGGATTACGTATTTAGGAGTCTCCTACATGCAGCCTTGGACTTATGCTCTGTCCTGTGCTAAAAGAATGTCAACTGGACTGTGAGGTTATCTCCTGCTCTTCTGGAAATCATGACATCTGTCAGTTTCGTCATCTTAGGTGTAGGGCAAAGTGAAGTTCATTCACTAATGCTTATCTCTAAACCAGCCTTCTGCAGAATCACCAATTGGCAGTGGGCTTTCTCCCCACCCCTTTCACTCTGTCCTTGGCTCTAGAGAAAGTGAACTTGCAGCCTTTGACCCCTACTGGTAAGCACTGTCAGATTGCAAGTGGTAGTGAATGGTGGTAGAGTTTTCAAAATTATTCATTCTGAATTGAGATCCCTTTAAAATAATCTCTTAAAATTATATATATATATATATACACACACACACACACACATATATATATATATATAACTTTTGCAGCTATTATGAGCTAGGCACCAAAGTTAGTCCCTTAAAAATGAAAATTAAAACAATGATGTTTAAGATATTTTGAGTGATTGCTGAATATGCCAATCATTTTGCTTTGCACTTCAGGTGTATTATTTTATTTAATCCTCTCATGATAATATTATTTTTATCCTTCACTTTACAGATTAGTAAACTGGGTCTTAGAGAATGGCTTTCCCAATGTCTCACAACTAGCAAATTGTGGAGACCTTAACTGTGTGTCCAAATTTGTGGAGGAACTTCTCTGGTGGCACAGTGGTTAAGACTCTGTGCTCCCAATGCAGGGGACCCAGGTCTAATCCCTGGTCAGGGAACTAGATCCCACATGCATACTGCAACTAAGAGTTCCCATGCTGCAACTAAGGAGCCACAAGCTTCAACTACGGTGCCCATGAGCTGCAACTAAGAAACCCACCTGCTGCAACAAAGAAGGCTGCCTGCTGAAACTAAAACCTGGCACAACCAAATAAATACATAAATAATAAATAGATAAATAAGTAAAAACTAAATTTGTGGAATGGCAAGTTAAGAACTGAAGTGGTAGATATACACACACTCTCATGCATACAACTGGCCCATGTGCCACGTCCTCTATTTCTGCAATGAATGACTATCACAAAAATGGTTATGTTCTCCAACCTGTGGCATCTCTCCATGATTGGTGGACACATATCATAGTACTAATAAATAACCATGATGAGTCTCCTGCTCAGACTGACTCAGTGAGTATTAATTTATCATGGTAAAAATGAGATGATGGAGGAATAAAAGCACACACCTTATAACCCCACTTATCACAGGTGCATTTTATAGCCATATTTTTCCACATCTGAAGGAAATAAAATTCCCAATTGCACACAGAGTCAGCTGCTGGTCGGGCCTCAGAGAGAGTAATTGTCTGTGGTCGAAAGAATTGCCTCATCCAAGACACATAAGATCCTCTGTTGAAAAATTTGGAATTGGAACAAAGAGTGGCTTGAGTCTCTTTGTTTAGCCAGAAACATAATACATAAACTTGGGAACTGTGAGGGAACAATATGCCCTGCGCCCAGAGGAGCAGAGAAATCAGCCCACTGGAGAAAGAGCAGTGAAACATGGTACAGAAAGGAGCACAAAAACCAGGTGAAGGGAAAGAGCTCTGAGGGCTTGGCGGGTCCCCATTCCAGCCCCTCCTGGAGTTCCCTGCACACCTGTCATAGAGTCCCTGAAATGTCCTGTATCCTTTTCATTCACATCCATATTGCCTGGCTGGTTGGTTGGTTCGTTTTTGTCTTAAAGTAGTTTGAGTATGAAAGAGGGGTTTAAAAGGAAAGGTCCTCCCCCTTTTCCTGCGGTGAAGCTTAGAGAATTTTCACTTGCCAATCCTTCCAGCAGAGCCTCCTAGCTTCCCTCAGTGTCTGTGCCTGTTACAGCGGCTCTTCATGCTCTACCTGTAGCTTCCCATTTGAGCTCCACACTTGCTCTTTGAAGGTTGCTCACCAGCACTGTCGTATGACCCTAATCAAGAACTTACCATATGCTGCCCATATTTACAATAAACAGGGTAGACACCAGAAGCTGCCCCTTTTAAAAACAACCAAAAAAGTACCATCAATCACTAGAGGTGGCATGACATAGCCACGAGCTGTCGTCCAAAAAAGAACTAGAGGGCTCAAGAGTGCCGCTGGACATAAAGAGAGGGTGGGGAATGAAAGGAATGTAGACCAGATACACATTGGAATCACCCGGAGAATTTAAAAAATCAGAACCCCATGGTCCCACCCCCAAGAGACTTTAGTGAAATTGGTTCAGGGCCCTGGCATCAGGATTATTAAAACTCCCCGTTATCCCAAGGGGTTTTATTAAGCAGCCAAGGCTGAGAACCTCTGATGTAGAGGAGAAACATAACTGACAGGAAGCTGGGAGATTTTAGGAAAACACAAAAGTGATGAGAATTACGTTTACTAAACTTTTTACCCCATGAGTCCCCAACCCCCTAGGTCACAGACTGGTACTGGACCGTGGCCTGTTCGGAACCAGGCCGCACAGCAGGAGATGAGCAGTGGGCGCGTGAGAGACGCTCCATCCGTATTTACAGCCGCTCCCCATCGCTCGCGTTCCGGCCTGAGCTCCGCCTCCTGTCAGCATTATGGTGAGTTGTACGTTTCATTATATAGCACAATGCAATAATATAGAAATAAAGCACACAATAAATGTAATGCACTTGGATCATCCCAAAACCACTCCCCCTCCCCACTGTCCACGGAAAAATTGTCTTCCATGAAACCGGTCCCTGGTGCCAAAAAGGTTGGGAACTGCTGTTTTATCTTCCAAGGTACCTCGTTTTAAGTAATGACCTGCTGTGTGCCAGGAAGAGTACTTTACATTTGTTCTCTCTTCACGGTGACCCTAGAGCTTTCTAGCTGAGGAAGCTGAAAGTCAGGTGAAGAAACTCCACTAAGGACACACAACTCCCAAGTTGCAGATTTTGTGTCTTTTCTTTATAATACCAGTTGTTCTGACTTTAGTATGCATCAAAGCCATCAGGGTGCTTGCGAGCAACACCCTATCACACACGGATGAAATGAAATAGGTTTAGATGGGCTCAAGTCTTTCTCTCAAGCTCCCCAGGTTCGTCTGATACATGTGGTTCACAGACAACTTTTGAGAAAGAGTTTCCCAACTATACTGTTTCCTCTAGCACAGAGCTCCCAACATAGTCGATGCTTAAGAAGAATTTAGCAGAGGAAGGGAAGAAGAGGGAGGGAGGGAAGGAAGGAAGGATAGACTTGGGACTGTAGTAATAACTGAGTAATAATAATTGAGTCATAATTATTAATTGAGTAGCTGAGTAATAACTAGGATGACTGTGAGACAATAGTCAAAAATATTAAGGGATGTATCTATGGAGCTTGTTCGTCAGGCTTTCTTCCTATTTGATGTCAAAGAGCTGTGGTGAGAAACCCTGAAGATGGGGGTTTAGAGGGAGAGCGGGGCCAGGCCCATGGGGTGAAGCAGACGGAGTGGGCATATTCTTCCACAGAGCTGCCAAGGTGGCCCAGAGAACAGCAAAGGCGTACAGTTCCAAAGACAGGGCTATTAAGCACAAAGGTGCTGTCTTGTCCACACACCTATTCCATTTCACTTGGTTTTGACTCCCATGAAGAAAAACATCTGTTAACCCACATAAAGTTGCAGAAGGCCAAACCTGCAATTCCAGCTGGCATTTCAGCTCTGCTTAATGAATAGCACCATCCAGCAGGAAGGATTCCATACTTAAAGAAAATGTCATAGGCAAAGTGGCAAGAACAAAATAGATTTGGGGATTAAATGACTTCCTGCACAAGCAGGAGAAAATCACTCTATACCATTGTCCCCAAAATCTCTGTATTGAAAAAGTAATAATTACCAAGCCCCAGCAGCACGTAATATTTTATCTAACCACATTTGTGGCCAATAAAGGAATCCGGACAGTCCCTCAGAGTCTATTCACTGCCAAGGGCAGAACTGTGTTGTACTATTGACAGAAGGCCAAGCCACATCTCTTCCTGCCTTGCTCTCCTCCCCAGTTCTCTACCACCACCATCAATTGCCTGTCAAAGCCAGTGACAACAGCTGAACAGTGACCCAGAGAGAGAACTTCGGTGAACATTTCCTCTTTCAACTAAACGTATTTGTGGGTTTAGACAGACTTTAACTATTGTTTGTTGAATGAATAAACAAGTGAAAGAAGTAATTAGCCTAAAGATAGCCTGGGAATGAATATAAACAAGGTTACATAGGACTTCCCTGGTGGTCCAGAGGTTAAGACTCCGTGATTCCACCACAGGGGGCGTGGGTTCAATCCCTGGTCAGGGAAGTTCCACATGCTGCATGGTACGGCCAAAAAGAGAAAAAAAACAAAAAAACAAAACAAGATTACATGTCAGGAAAAAGGCAAATGCATGGCATGATTCAGAAATGCTGTAGAGGTTGCTCAATAAATGAGTGTTGCAGGGGACTTCCCTGGTGGTCCAGTGGGTAAGACTTCGCACTCCCAATGCAGGGGGCCCAGGTCCGATCCCTGGTCCGGGAACTAGATCCCACATGCTGCAACTAAGAAGTCCACATGCCACAACTAAAGATCCAGCATGCCGCAACGAAGATCCCACGTGCTGCAACTAAGACCTGGCACAGCCAAAATAAATAAATTAATTAATTTTTTTTAAAAAAGAGTGTTATATGGCAGGGGGGACAATACTCTTGAGACACTGAAGGTGTCTCACACATTTATTCAAAACCCCAGGGTTGTTTTTCCAAAATGTGCCTAATACTAAGAAACGTCTGGTGTTTTTATTAAAAATACAAATTCCCCACGCTCCTGCTATGCATATTCAATTTCTGCAGATCTACTGCAAAGTCTGGAAATCAGTATATGCAAAATTCCTAAATACCCTAGGGCCAAGGTGTTAAGGTCACTTGCTATTTTTCTTCAATTTAGTGGAGTTTGACCTATTCCTTCACTCAGCAAACATTTATTGAGTGTCTACTGTATACCAGGCATGAAGTTAGGCACCAGGAACACAGCAAGACCAAGAAAAACAAGGTCCCTGTCCTTACAGGGCTTACCCTAAGGGAAATTTGAAACTCACTTGATGGAATGAGTTTTAAATCAAGAGCATTTTGAGACCAACACACCTTTATTAAGTCCCTGGTCTGATGGATAAGAAAAGGGAGAGGACAAACAGAAAGAAATCTCTTGAAAAGGGATGAAAATTCAGTTTAGGAAGATGCTAGACTGTGTGCAAATGCCTATTTTCTTATCCTCACCAGCACCCTGGGTGGTGGGGCCTGAGAAGGGAAGCATTCCTGTGGTTTCCTTGGGGTCACTTCAGTGACCAGAAGTGACCATGGGGCCAGAGCTAACGCTCCTGCCTGACATCCACGACAGGAACCTGTCCCTCCCTGGGGCCTCTGGGACTTGACTTAGAAGAGTTTCCAGGAGATAAATGTTGTAACTGCTGCAACAGATGAGTGAAGCTTTCATTCCTTTCTGAAGAGCATTTGCTGGGAAAGTCTCCTCAGGGAGGCAGCAGAGAGCCTGGAGCCATGCCTGCTTCCATCTTTATCACCAGGAGACAGTACATGGGCTGCAGTACCAAAAAGTACCAGTATGGGTGGTGGGGAGAATGAACTGGAATCCTGGCTTCTCCACTTATTTACTGAGAGACAAGGTAACTCCTTGAGCCTATTTTCTTGTTCCTAAGGGTCCTCATGAGCATTATATGACCAAAAAAATATGAAGTGTTTGGCAGAATTACTGGGTCATAGTAGAGAATCAACAGATCATTGCTATTATTATTTTCATAGATGTGCAAAAAAAAAGGGATAGCAAAGATATATGTATAGATGGATACCAGTTTTTCCGGCTGTCATCTTGACAAGTTCCCTACCTATGGAAACTTTGAGTTTCCACATCCATCTTCCAGATTTTCTATATATAAGATATTCATAAAAAGCTTTTCTCATTCAAAGAGCATTTAAGGGTAGGATCTTGTGGATTTAACACCATTAAGGGAGGATCCCCAGCAAAGATCTAGCTAAAGACATGTTTTCAGGGTCTCCACTTTTATTCCTGACAAGTGAGAATTGTTTCTGGTCTGCTAATTTTGACTCCGGGTGTTAAGGATTAAAGTGTTAACACTCTTGATTTTTAGCTAAGGAGAGACTAGAAAGAGGGTTTAGAGTGCTGGTGGATTATAGAACTTAAACAGTGGGTGAAAGAAACACCCAAGGAGTTGGGGACAGGATAAAAGCAATGGAGACTTGGGGTCTTATTGGAAGGGGAGTCCCAAAGGAAGACAAGGAAGAAAAAAAATATCAAAAAGAGGGCAGAATACCTCAATTAGAACCTTGGGGGACAGTAGTTAAGAATCTGCCTGCCAATGCAGGGAACACGGGTTCAAGCCCTGGGCAGGGAAGATCCCACATGCTGCAGAGCAACTAAGCCTGTGCACCACAACTACTGAGCCTGCGCTCTACAGCCCATGAGCCACATCTATTGAGCACACGTGCCACAGCTACTGAAGGCCATGCGCCTAGAGCCCTTGCTCCGCAACAAAAGAAGCCACCGCAATGAGAAGCCCGTGCATCGCAACCAAGAGTAGCCCCCGCTCTCCGCAACTAGAGAAAGCCCACGCGCAGCAACAAAGACCCAACACAGCCAATAAACAAATAAATAAATAAATGAATGAATGAATAAAAGAACCTTGGATACTTTGAGTATTGCCTGGTTCTCAGCCTGCACTGAACCCCACCAGGTCATTTATTCACTGGTTCCTTCCTTCCTTCATTCATTCATTCAACAGGTATTTATTATGGACCTAATATGCAGTTGCTCATCACAGCAGGTACATAATAAATTCCTGAATGGGATTATCACCTGATCCATGTGCTGACCAACTTTGGGCAGGTTACTTTATCTCCGTGCCTTAATTTGCTAATCAGTAAAAAGAGTATAATTGTAATACTTACCTCATAGATACAGGATAAGGATTAAATTCATACATGTAAAGCACTGAGAAGAGTGCCTGGAAGATGGTAAATCCTCAATAAATATTAGCTCCTGCTTATTATTAATAGAAAGTCATTTGGGTGTCAAACTAAGAATCCTATTTTTAGGAGATCATCCATTCTTTCCATCCCCTGATCCTCCAGCCCCCCTGCCCCCCACCCCCCCAGCACACTCCAGTTCAAGATCATAAGATTTATAGTCAGCTCAGCTTTCCCAGACTTGACATTTTCAGAGCTTTTTCCTTTTCCTTCCTTTATATACTTCATGTAAGATTCTTCTATTTCACCTCATTTGCATTCCTTTCCCTCATTTTAGCAACTATAGAATTCCTGTTTTTTGCTCAGAATATTCATTTTATTCTCATACTTCTTGCTGTCTCTAATGAGACTTTGCTTCTCCAACACCTATGACTGGAGACAGTTTAAAAGACCCAAATAGAAAGTGCTCGATAAATTTTCTTTTCTTTCCCCTTCACTCTCATCATTTCTCCTAACGTGACTCTCTATTCTCGAGATCTGTGATCCAAGTTAAAAATGACTGGTTCATCTTAAGGTGATTAATAGACTTTAATTCATTCCTATGGCCCTAAACTGATGACTCTCACTGGACTCAGCATAAGATTTACTTATATTTGAGCTATGTCTACAATTTTCTTCAAATCTCCCTGTCTCCATTTGCCCACCATAGAGAATGGAAATCTCATCAAATTCCTGCTGACCCCACAAGGGTATTATAAAGGTTAATGAGGCAATTTCCCAGCAGTTCTTTGAGTGCTGAGAGTGTATGAATACTATTATTGCAAGATTATTGAGGACTTTCAATGCTTGTACAATAGCAGACATTCCCCTTGGGCTGTTAGATAAGAATTCTTAATTTCAACTTTTCAGATTTTAGTAAATTCAGTTTCTTTCATCTTTAGAGTTTTGTTAAAGATTTTATTGATATTTTGATGAGATGGAATTCTGAAAGTCATATGTAAATTAGACTGTATATGTATAAATACAAATACTTATGTGTATTTATATACGAGCATAAATACTTTTATTTTGTACCACTCCAGCGATTTTACATATAATACTAAAAAATTCTTCTAGACATAAGTTTCTGAAAGCATAAACATTAAAGACTTGAGAAAAGAACATTTAACCAACACTACATCCTCAATCTTAGGCTTGATCTCCCCCTAGGATAACACTGGTAAATGTTATCTATGCTTAAATCTCCCCATTGACAACTTTTTCATTCTAGAAACTTCCTAACATGTAGAGAATTCCTCCTTTTGCCAGGGAAGGGCTGTTTCATATTGTCTCCTCTCCCCTGAAATCTCCTGCTCTTCCTCCATCCTCATCTGGTGGGCAATCTTGCTTCCTGCTTTACTGAGGAAATGGAAGCAATCAGAAGAGAACTGCCACCAACTCCTTTCACCACACATTCTGCCTTCTCTCTGCCTCCTATAGATGGATGAACTGTCTGTGCTTCTGCTTAAGGCCATCCTCTCTCACCTACTTAAGGACACTGCACTGCCATTCTCTTCTTTGCCATTTGTATCATCCATTTTTCTCTCCCTATTGAATTATTCCCATCAGCATACGAGTATATTGTGAATTTGCTTATCTTAAAATAACTTTTTAAACCCACGTGTCCCTTCAGCTAATATACATTTCTCTCCACCCATTTTTGGCAAAAGTCTTTGAAAGTATCGCATGTGCCCACTGGTCCAACCGCTCTCCTCCCATTCCATCACAGATGCCCCACCACGCCTCCCACGCTGCTTGTCTCCAGGTCACCAGGGCCCTCCACGATGCTGAACCTGACCATCGATTCTCAGTTCTCATCTCACTGGACCTAGAGGGGGCCTTTGACCCAGTAGATCATTCTCTCCTCCTTGAAATACATTCTTCGCTTGGCTTCCAGGACTTCCCCCTCACCTGGGTTTCCTCCCTCTTTTCCAGCTGCTCATTCTACGTCCCACTGGGTCTGGCCTAGACATGCCTCACTTCTAGCCCTGCCTTCGCTCCCCCAGCCTTGTGTGAGCTACTGCCATCTCTCACTTATGTTACTGCAACTCGTCTCACCGCTGGTCTCCCTTCACCTACCCTTGTGGGATTTTCTCACCACAGCAGCCAAACTGATGCTGTTAAAATAGGTCAACCTAGGGGACTTCCCTGGTGGTCCAGTGGTTAAGAATCCACCTTCCAATGCAGGGGGACACGGGTTTGATCCCTGGTTGGGGAACTAAGATCCCAAAGCCTCACAACCAAAAAAAAAGTAAAGTTAAAAAATAAAATTAAAAAGCAGGCATCTTTAAAAAAAAAAAAAAAAAGCATCAAATAAAATAGGTCAAGTGGAGTCATTCTTCTGCTCAAAACACTCCAATGGCCTCCCATTTCATCTGAAGTTAAAGCAAAGTCCTTGCCACCCAGTGTGACGTGACCCTATGTTACCTCTCTAATCTCTTCTCTCCGGCTACTTTCCACCTTGCTCACTCCACCCCAGCCATTCAGGCCTCCACACTGAGCACGTGAACTCGTGAGGCCCACTCTGTCCTCAGAGCCTTTCTCCTTGCTCTTCCGAGTCTCCCCCCAAATTGCCTCCTGGCTCCTCCCTCACTTCCTTCATCTCCTGACTCAAGCTTTGCCCTCTCAGTAAGGCCTTCATTGACCATCCTATCAAAAATTGTAAACACCCCTGCAAATTCATGTTCCCCTTTTCTGCTTTTTTTCTTCCTTAGCACTTCCCACATCTACCTATATTTCACTCATTAGTTTATTATCTGTCTTGCACGCTAGAATGTAAGCTCCATGAGGAGATGGATTTTTTTTCTGTCTACTTTGTTTACTGTTTTATCCAGTGCCTAGAACAATGTCTAGAAAATAATAAGCATTCGGTATAAATATTTGTGAAGTAAATGACGAACGAAACAAATAGATAAAACAGTTTGTTGGAATTGGTAGGTTGTTGGGAAAATAAAATGTAAATAGTGGCATCAAAGCACCCCTTTGCTGAGGATCAGGCCATCTATGTGCTCTGCACGTTCATGGTGTTGGTGAAGCGCCTTGGCTGGGTGGTCCCCACTCCAACTCTGCAGCAGCCTGCTCTGAGCACAGCCTTCCCTGCAGAGTTCAGCAGGTGCTCAGAGAGGACGAACTCTCCGCCAGAAGGAGTTGGTCAAGCTTATCGCTGTTAACTTATCAACAGAGGCAAACAAGATTTTATCCTTTTTCCATATTCTACTAGGTTATCAGGCTTCAGTCTTCTTGGCTTTTGTCTCTTAGTTTCGTTCCCAAATCCAACTGGTGAAGATTTTCTATTCAGATCTAATTAAACTCTTAAGAAACTGGCTGTATTGTAATTTTCTGCTCTTAGAGTTCGACTCTCAATGTCAGCCTGAGCATCAATATTTAAGTAAGGTATCATTCATCATCCAACAAACATTTATAGGGCCACAAAGTCCCAAGCACAGCGTAATAGAGGCAAAAATAAATAAGGCCCAGTCCTTGCCTTTGAGGAGATCAAAGTCTAGAGGGAGAGGAAGGCTTATAGAGACGAATTCAACATGATGTTACAAGCCCAATAATGGATGAAGGGTTATGGGAACACTGAGCAGAGAGCAGTGGAGTTTGCAGGGAGAAATGAGGTTTGAAGGATGAGAAGGTGCTTGCTGGAAAGGGAAAATGCATTATAGTTAGAGTCGCTGCAGGAAATTCTCCCCAACACAATGATCTCTGCCTCACCCAGCGTGACACAAAACAAGTCACCTCCTGCTTGACTTGAGCCTGAACAGTGCTCCACTTAAAAATAACATGATCTTATGCAGTATTTTATATGTCATTTGATCCATCCCCAGGAATTCTGCCCGCTCTGTGGCGATCAGCAGACTGAATAAAGTACCACAGGATAAAGTAATCAGAGGGGCTCACTTGTTAGGTTTCCCACCTTGGACTCAGACTATTAGAACTGTAGGTTGAGAGATTAGCTTTGCCCAAGCTTGATTCCTTCCATTGCTGAGGAAGCCAAGGCCCTGAGCGGGGACTACCCTCCCCAGGTGCACCCAGTGAGTTAGGTCACCCTGTCTCTCAACAGGATCTAATTTGAACACATATCAAGTGAGTGAATCAATTCTTGCAACTTATTTCCTTCATTTTTCCAAACCAGTCTTACTGCTCTCCAGACCTGAAATAGGCAACATTACCCCGACCTATTCCCCGTCCCACTCGTCATTCGGCCGCAAAGAGCCTGCACAGCCAGGAGAACGAGTGCCAGGAAGTCAGACCACTCTCCCACATCTTCAGCCGTCCTTGGGTCCCCTCAAGCTTTGCCTTTAAAGGGGCTTTCAGAATGGCTTTCCAGGGCTGTGAATCAAACTCCAAACATAGGTCTTTGTTGGGGTGTTAAAACCTATCACATCTTGGGGTTGAAGATTTCTTTTTCAGATTCCTCAAGTATTCCTCATTGAACCAGGTTCCCCAGAGTCTGTCCTGATCTTGAACAATAAAGAGGATGGAAGAAATGACATGTCCTCTGCTGACTACTTTGTCTTCCCTACCTGGTCCTAGCTCTACCGAATAAATATTCACAGCCGTGGGTCGACTGGCTTCATCTAAGTGACATTTGGCTTTTTCAGCTTCAGTTAATAGGGAGCTATCTTAAAGCACAAAGGGAATTGAGGACAGGAAGCCCTTTTAACAGTCAAATAATGAGCCTTGTGCAGTCACTCAGGATCCCTTGGTAGATGGGCAGTCCTGCGGTTCCCGAGTCTGGGTCATCAAGTCATCGCTACCACGTCACCTCTACTATTCTCCTTCACTTTGCCTGCTTACAGTTAGACTTTAGCTGCCTTCCCTGCTGCTGCCAACCACCACTTAAAAATATCCAATTATGCCATTTTCCACAATCTAACACATTTCGTTTCGGTTCGTCTTGATATAGCCACGGGTCAGTCTCTATACAGCTGCCTTGAGCTCAAGGAGCGTCACAGATCAGTTGAGATCAAGGCAGTAGAGCTATAGGGCTCCGAGCATGGACATCGGGCATAAAGAACTGCCTGTAATCACTTATCTCAGGAGGGGGGCAGTGTCAATGGCAGACCAAATGGCCTGTCCAGTACACAGAGTTTCCCATCTCTTTGGTATCTTTGAACCCACTCCATGAAAAACAGCATCCTTGAGAAATATCAGGCAGAAGAAACTATAAGAGCTTTGAATGTGCACAGAGTAGGCAAAGAAGTTTCTTATCTTTTTCAGTTTTCTCTTAATACCTGGGTTTAAAATACCCAACTTACAGAATTGTTTGAAGGATTTAAAAGTGCTGAACCCAGGGCCAAGAATGTAGTCACAATTTGACATGAATGACCATTCCCTTCCTCTGAAGCATACATCAATCATGCATGGAGAGTCTTTAAATAAGGTTGGTTCCTCCTTAGCTAAGCGGTAGGTCTGGCTGAGCCTTTGAACCTAGATTAGGGGAAACAGTAATAACACCTGGTGTTTGTTGAGAGCTTAACCTGTATTAACTCCTTCAAACTCCTTATCCTTCCTCTGATTCATTTTCCTTCATAACACTCATCTACCTGACATTAGATATTTGTTAGTTTGGATATGTCTCCCCTTCTAAAACACGATCTCCATGAGGATAAGATCTTTATGTTGTTTGCTGTTATATCACCAGCATCTCAAAGAATACTTGACAGTTAGTAGTATTCTTTAAATATTTGTTGAATAAATAAACTTATTCCCCTTACAAGCTATAATATAGGTAATATGATTACCTCTTATTTCAGACAAGAAAACTGAGATGCTGAGGAGTCCAGGAAACTGCCCAAGGTCACACAGTAGGTGGTGGAGGCCAGATTAAAATGCAGACTGACCCGGGCATCCCCACGCTCTGCTGCTTTGCTCTCTTGCCTCTGGGAGGAAAGACTTCCTTTCAGCCCCTGCCTCTATGAATTAGACTCACACTTGGTTTTTTGTTTTTTAGTGAAGTAATTGTTCCCTTTGGAATCGATGCTATTTATCAGCAATAGCGGCACAACTTTTACCCCCCAGCCCCGACTTGAAAGAGGAATAGCACGGCAATCACTGCATCCAAAGACATATTCTGGTCAAGGGCCACTGCCAGGTCCAGAGAACCAAACAGCCAGTGCAGCCCTGGGACCTCGGCCGAACTGTTGAAATACCGACATCTCAGAAAGTTAAGACAGATGATCCTGTACAGTGGTTGCCCAGTGGGGCTATAATCTGAACCATTGTACAAAGAGGACCTTTTGACAGCTGACTCATGCTTTTCCAAAAGACGAATCATCAGCTCTTCATAAACATAGCCCACTTTGCTGTCCTGAGTGAGGAGTGTCAGGCGCACTTCACCTGCAGCCTGTTGGAACTGTCATACCAAGATTGTCTCAGAGGACAAATCTCCAAGTGTGTCTCCATCAACACAAAGCCTTCAAAGACCACAAGTGGCTTGAGGCAAAGGTGCTACAGCTGGGCAATAATGCTTTTGTCACAAGTAAACATGTCACGAGAAGAGTAGTAATGGAATTTAAATAGGATCAGAATTATAGTATTTGTGTTACTGAGTCCAAGTTTGCTCTGCTTGCTGCACAACAGATCTATAAATCAGGAGACAAGGTGTTGAGGCAAGGAATGTTACCAAGTTCAAGCTCACTCTCCTCATGCATGACAGGCCAATGAACTGGAGACGAGGTGTTGAGGCAAGGAATATGACATTATTCAGAAAGCTGGCAGACTGAGAAGATGGCAGACTAGTGTCTCCAAAAAACCATCTTATCAGGGTCTGGATGCCAGTTTCTACTGTAGAATCAGAGAGAGAAAGACTGTGAGGAAGTAAAGTAAAAAGATAGGCTAGGGCTTCCCCTGTAGCATAGTGGTTAAGAATCTGCCTGCCAATGCAGAGGACATGGGTTTGATTCCTGGGCTGGGAAGATCCCACATGCTGCAGAGCAGCTAAGCCTGTGTGCCAAAACTACTGAGCCTGCACTCTAGAGCCCACGAGCCCCAACCAATGAGCCCACGTGCTGCAACTACTGAAGCCCATGCACCTAGAGCCTGTGCTCTTGCAATAAGAGACACCACCACAATGAGAAGTCTGTGCACCACAAATGAGAAGCCTGAGCAGGGGGCAAAGAGTAGCCCCTGCTCACCGCAACTAGAGAAAGCCCATGCACAGTAATGAAGACCTAACACAGACAATAAATAAAAAATAAAAGAAAATAAAAAGTTTAAAAGGTAGAATAGAGTGGGAGAGGTGGCAGGGAAGTATAGTAAAAGAGCCATCAGTCTTGCAAAACATCTCCAGGAATGACCAGTCTCGGTGAGGGGATGTGTTTAATTTCTTCTTTCTTGCAGCCATTCACAGGTGGCAGGGTAGATTGTTTGCCTGTGAGCTGAACAGAGGCACGTTAACATTCAGGCAGAGGAGCGGTGTTCCCTGAGGCAAGCCGTCATGCATGATTATAATAACAAAAGCAGCAAAAAGCAAAGGTTAAAATCAAAGAAACAGATTGAACATGGAATCCAATTAAGCTCTTCCCTGTTACAGGAATACGACTTTATTCAGAAAGCCAGCAGACCGAGAAGATAGCAGACTAATGTCTCCAAAAAACCATCTTTTCAGGATCTAGGTGCCAGTTTCTTTCATAGAATCAGAGAAGGGGAGGAGGCAAGGAAGTAAAGTAAAAAGGCCACTTATCTTGCAAAACATCTCCTTGCATGTCCTGCAGCAGGGAGGGGATGTGTTAATTTCTTCTTTTCTGCAGTCATTCATAGGTGGGCAGGGTCAGATTATCTCCCTGTGAGCTGAACAGAGGCACTTTAGTTTAACATTTAGGCAGAGGGGCAGGGTTCCCTGAGGCAGGCCATTATGTATGATTATAATAACAAAAACAACAAAAAGCAAAGGTTAAAGTCAAAGAAACAGATCCAACATGGAGTCAAAACTGGCAAGGAATATGACTTTATTCAGAAATCTGGCAGACCAAGAAGATCACAGACTAGTGTCTCCAAAATCCATCTTATTAGGGTCAGGTTTTCTTTTATAGAATGGGTGAGGGAAAGGCTGTGAGGAAGTAAAGTTAAAAGGGAGACTAGAGATGGAGAGGCAGTGGGGAAGTACAGCAAAGGGCCATCAGTCTTGCAAAACATCTCTTGGAATGACCAGCCTTGGGGAAGGGATGTGTTCTTTTCTGCAGCCATTCACAGGTGGCAAGGTTCTCTGAGGCAGGCCAACATGTAGGATTATAATAACAAAAGCAACGAAAAGCAAAGTTTAAAGTCAAAGAAACAGATTGAACATGGAGTCCAATGTAGCTCTTCCCTGTCACACTATTTGCATAGCACTATGCTACACACAGGGGACTGTGTGGGATCAAGTTTGGCCTTGAGGAGCCTAAAGTCCTAATAGGGGAAATAAAGCAAGTACTCAATGAACCCAAATCTCAAGTGGGCTTTAGAACCTCAAGAGGGGCAGAAGGAAAGTCCAAGTGGGTTCAAGTTCCAGGCACCTGGTTCGTATGGTGTTGATTGAAATGGCCTTGTTATGAAGATTTGAAATACTATTCCAACCTGACTCACAGTGCCCATGACACCAGTCATAGAGAACAAATATCTGTTATCATACGTGTCCTGGGATATGGAGGGAAAGTAGAGAAACTAATTTTCTTCTGGACAGGACACAGCTGTGCTGGAACATACCATTTGAAAAGAAATGCAAAGATTTGGCTAGGAAATCAAGCTGGGGGTTGGGATGACAGACATAACAGGTGCAGTTAGGAGTGTGTCAGAGAGAGATGATTTTACAGTGATTAGGTGATCCTAAAAATGTCCCTCAAATACGAGTTTGAGGCCCTTTTCTCATTTATTGAAATCATCTTGCCAAACAGGTATATACTCAAGTCTACTGGCCAAAGGATTCTAACATCCCGTACAGTGAAAGAGAGATCTTGCTGAGTGGTTTGGGGATTTTCTTTTCCATGGGCCAGGCTGGTCCACCCCCTTCTATGCTTTATCCACCTGTGGACCAACCACGGTACAAGTGGACAAGTATCCAGGGCTTACACCTAGCCCACCCTGATTGGAGATGGTGATCCCAAACTTTTAGTTCTCCATCTGCAGTTTCTTGACTTATAATCCGAGGTAACTAATTACCTCTATTATGGAATCTTCTGCTAGTTAAATAAGAGCACTCTCATTTCCCATTTTTCTAAGTTCTTCACAGGTCTCATTGTTGAAGCCATGAACCCCCTACATGAGCAGATGCCTTGATTCATAATGTTCTCATGCCTGAATTTAAAAAGAAATGCAGAAGCTACATTATAAAAAGGAAGTAAGGGGAATTCCCTGGCGGGCCAGTGGTTAGGACTTGGAGCTTCCACTTCGGTGGCCTGGGTTCGATACCTAGTCTGGGAACTAAGATCCTGCAAGTTGCGTGGTACTGCCAAAAAAATAAAAATAAAACAGAAGTAAGGTACGTACATATAATCTGGTACATATAATTCATGTAGAATTAAACCAACAGGCTTTCAAATAAAAATTGTATAAAAACATACTTTTCTGAATTCCAGCTAAATGAAGGCTGTGAGATATTTATAATTAGTAATCAGTGGAGCAATGGACGTGTATTTTATAAACTTTAAAACAGTCTCCAAAAGTTATTTCTACATAAGCCCCCAAACAAAAATCAAGCTCCTATTATATGCTGAGTACTGAGCACATTTCTCAGATGCAAATGATGAGGCTTACCTGATACAATATAATAAGTGCTACAGCAGGAGAATATGAATATATAAGCAGGGCTATGGCACGGAAAATTTTGTAAGGAGTAAATAAGAAACAGGATCAGACCCTGAACTCACGCAATTTCCAATCTTGTTCATTTGTTTATTAAAAATTTCCTATTCCTTTGAGGTCATATAAGGACACATTCCTGGAATGTTCCATCGTGGTGAAGAGCAGAGGCTCTGGGTCCATCACCTACTGTGCAACCTTTGGCAAATGACTTGACCTCTCTGTTTCCTCATCTACAAAATGAGCCAAAAAGTACTACCTTATAGCATTGCTGTGAGATTGCCGTGACGTGGCATGAAGAATGCTGGGGACAAAGTGCACACAGTACCCTCTCGATAAATATTAGCTGTTTTTAATACTTACCCTTCCGTGAACAACAAAGCTTTCCACAGTAAAAGAAAGTCCTCTCAAGGACAAGAGTAAAAGGTTAAAAGCCCTAGAGAATGCAGTGCTGTATTAAGGCTAGTGAATCAGCACTTTCCCTGTTTACTCCCCATCTGCTCAGAAACACTGTTTAACATGCTCAGAGGAAGAGCTCCAAGACGAATTCCAATGGCAAGGAAAACAACAAGCCTCCTTGACAGACAGGCAATTTCCTTATTAAAGTCTTACTTTAGTAACAACCAGGTTATGTGACATTTTGGGTGTCGGCGGGGAAGCAGGAGAGGAAGAAACAGCACATCGTCACATGCTAGACCCCAAAGGCCCAGATACGGTTAGGATTCAGCTTTTTCTGGTACATCTGTCTGCTCTTCTCAAAGTGCTGACCAGGCATGGCCCAGGGTAGAGGGCATCCAGCCACGTGGACCCACATAGGACGAGCTTGTTGCAAAGACCTGCATGGGTTACTCAACCTCTGGATGCCTTAGAGAAGAGGCGTTTACACGAAGCGGGAGGGTGACCTCTCATGGGGGGGACACAGGTCCAAGCTTAGCGAGTGGAAGAACTCGTAGTTCGTCCTGGTCGACTTTTGAGAGGTTATCTAAATATTTGCGGGATCTTCTATTTGATTGTCGAAGCAGTTTTAGGTGGTACTGCCAGCTGCAGTGCAGCTCCTATCTTGAGACTTCTCTTACACAGAAGTATTAAAAGTACAATATAACCACCACCCTATAATTGATGGTGGCTGTTTATAACATAATAATAATTGATACTGGAAAACCATAAGAGGGTTTGAGAAACAAAAAGAAAGCAAAGTTTCAGAAACATCTGGGTTATTCTACTTCCTGCTTTGAAACATCGTGTAGTTGGTACCTAGGGGAGAGAAAAGATGGTATTATTATCCCTTTACAGATAAAAGATTTTAAGTATTACAAATATATGTCCAAACTGAAAATATTCTTGAACTCTCAGTGGCTTCTGTATCCTATTTATGATCACAAAAGCCTAAATAAGATGTAGTTTCTAGCTCCTGGGTTCCTGGGAGATGTTGGAAAGCCACAGAAGATCAGGCATATCAGCTCCTTCACAAAGGAGTCCCGGACTCCTAAGGTCACTTAACTCTGGGCCTCAAATCATGGCACTTAGCATTGGGAGACAGCTCAGTAATCACTTGATCAATTTTCCACAGGGAGAAAGTTCCTTCTTGGTAAAATGGTAAGTCTTCCCCTGGAAGCTTTACCACATGTAAAAACAAGAATTTGAGATAGGCCTAAGAACACGGTCATATAAATCTGAAGCAGCAGCAGGGTCGCACCTAAGTCTGGCGCATGGTAGGCGCTCAATACATGCTTCTTCCTGTTCGATTATCAAGAGCCCCATCTGCTGGTCATATGGAATTCATTTTCAGCCTTGCAGATACTGATTAGAAAACCCACGTGTCAGAAAATTAGAAGAGATGAAAGGAATATCAAAGGTGAAAGAGGCATTCTAGATCATCTGATCCAATCCATTTATTTTACAAATAAAGAACATTATTATAATACTGGTGTTTTTTGTAA
Source organism: Hippopotamus amphibius kiboko (assembly GCF_030028045.1). Lineage (NCBI taxonomy): Eukaryota > Metazoa > Chordata > Mammalia > Artiodactyla > Hippopotamidae > Hippopotamus > Hippopotamus amphibius. The sequence goes on from NC_080198.1 coordinate 85,772,905, forward strand.
CTAAAAGAAATGGAGGAAGTCAAATAATTTATCAAAATTATAGTTCACATAAAATATTGACTGTGAGAAAGACAGTAAGTATGAAATTTTACAAGGTAAAAGTAATCCACACATTGAAGATGCTCTCTGGTTTAAAATTGATACCCGTTCTTCTCAGGGAAAAAGGTGAAATGGGAGTTTGGACTTGGAGTCAAGCTAGGATTTGAATCGAGGTTCTACCCAGGATATTTTGTAGTTGAGATATTACCTCTCTGGCTTAACAGCCTCCATCCTTAAGCTGTGAATCCTCATACTCCGCTATAAGGATGTAAGATCACCCACCTAAAACGTAACAGCAGACGCAGAGTCAGAACCCCAACACTGGAGGAGAAGGAGGAAGGATGGTTGCGGTCATCGCTATTATTAATGTTGTGGAATAATAATAGCTTTCTAATTAGGTCTAACGGCAGGATCATCAGGAGAATTGGAGTAATATATACAAAAGCTCTTTGTAAGTTGAAAATAACACAGTACGACTGTAGGTTACAGTTATAAGTTGGACACAGAGAGAGGATGTTTAAAAGATTACACTTTTAATCATTAATTTAACAACAAAATCTTTAAAAAGGAAAAAATGAGGAACATTTCCTTGATAAACCATATTTTAAAAACACAAGCTTTTGGGTTTCCCTGGTGGCACAGTGGTTAAGAATCTGCCTGCCAGTGAAGGTGACACGGGTCCGATTCCTGGTCCAGGAAGACCCCACATGTTGCAGAACAACTAAGCCTGTGTGCCACAATTACTGAGCCCGTGTGCCACAACTACTGAAGCCTGCACGCTAGAGCCTGCGAACCACAATTACCGAAGCCCACGTGCTGCAACTACTGAAGCCCGGGCACCTCCACAACAAGAGAAGCCACTGCAACGATAAGCCTGCCCACCACAAGGAAGAGTAGCCCCGTTCTCTGAAACTAGAGAAAGCCCACATTCAGCAACAAAGACCCAACACAGCTAATTAATTAATTAATTAATTAATTAATTTTTGAAAAAACCCACACGCTTTCATTTGCTGTCTGGAAAGACTGTTCTGGGCTCTCTATTTCTCTAAACTCAAAAACTGAACCGAACAATTCCTTCTTTGATTCACCTCTCTCTTCTGATATTTCATTATCTGCAACATGAGCCAGAAGCAGCCAGTTGGCGCTTTCTACTTTCTGGCTGGAAATCTCCCCAGTCATATTCATGGGTTCCTTAGGTGACCTCTCTATTTGCCACATCACAGCAGGCACCAGTGTTTACAAACCTGCTGCCTCTTCTTCAGCCTCCGAGGTCATTTTCCTGTCTTCAAGCCCTCATCAACATCTCCCCGGGGACCTGTCACGTGGGTCTTCTCAAAGCCCTTGTAGCTTGCGTCCTCCACCTCCTCCAGACCCTGTCAGTTTCCATCCATTACTCAGTCCCAAAGCCAATGCCACATCCCCATCCCAGTTATGCGTGCTGCATAAAAGCCACCCCAAAATGTAGTGCCTAAAAACAACAGCTTATTAATATTTCTCAGGGTCCTTTAGGCTGACCGGGCTCAGAGGGCAGTTATCCCTTGGTGTGTTGCAGTCGTCTGGCAGCTGGAGCTAGATGTCCACAAGGGCTCACTCACAGGACTAGCAGTTGATGGTGGTGGCCAGCTCGGAGCTCAGCTGGTGTTGACAGGAGTGGCCACACACAGTTTCTCCATGTGGCTTAGTCTTCTCGTGATCTTGCAGCTGGGTTCCCAACAGCATCCCAAGAGCCGGCATTCTAAGAGGCAGGAAACAGAAGGTGCCAGGCCGCTTAAAAGCCTGGCACCGGTCCAGGCTCACTTCCGCCATCCTCTGCTGATTAAAGCAGTCACAGGGCCGGCCAAGTAGCACGGGCTAGAGAAATCATCTCTACCTCTGGATGGGGAGTGGCAAGGTCACCTTCTATAAAACAGGTGGGATAAGCGTCATTGTTGCAGCCATCTTTGGAAACTATAATCTGCATTTAAGGGTTAAAAAAACAAAGCAAAACAAAAAAACTCTATCAACCCAAAACAGGAGAGAGCAGAGGGAAACATTACAAAACTGAGACAAATAGTACAAAGTGAGGACATATAGAAAAGCCTGTGTGTCATAATCAGAATTCCTAAAAATAAACTCAATCATTAAAAGACAAAGATTGTCAGAGTAAAACACAAATAAATAATGCTTCATGATACACAGACACCCCTAAGACATAAGAGCAAAGAAACAGTTGAAGGAAAATGACAGAAAAATAAACACGGCAAATTCTAAGCTGCAGAGAGCTGAGTAAGCTACATTGAGACTATATAGACTTTGAGACAAAAAAGATCACTATCATATATGAAGAGGGTCACTACATAATGATGAAAACTTCAATCCACCAGAAAAATATGACAAGCAACTTTTATAAAATTGAAAATAGTTTTAAAATTATGATCACAGTGAAAGATAACATACACAATTTTAAATTATCAGTGTGCTAAGCAGTAACTCAAAAGCAGGCAAGACTAAATAATTCATTAAATAGTCACACAAATGTGGTAACACTATATTTTAAAAAGCAAAGAAGTGATAAACCCAAAATTCCAAGCAGGGGATGCCTCTCGAGGGAAGGCAGGGGAATGATTGGATAAGGACAGAATACGAAGGTAGACTCTATGGTGTTGGCAATACTCATTCCTATGTTGGGAATGTGTTCACAGGATTTTATTCATTTTATTATGCTTCCCAAATTACATGTCTGTTTCATATATTCTTCTAAATATATTACCTATTGCATAACAAAATGTTACTATGAAAAATGACATGAATCAAGCTTTGTAGGGGAAACAAAGGAATGCAAGGGATCAAAACTACAACTTCGTTAAACTAATGATCTGAGTGTTTTTCCATAGTCCAGATGTTTTTAAAAACACTAAGTTAGAATATAGGACAGAGCTTCCCTGGTGGCGCAGTGGTTAAGAATCTGCCTGCCAATGCAAGGGACACAAGTTTGAGCCCTGGTCCGGGAAGATCCCACATGCCTTGGAGCAACTAAGCCCGTGTGCCACAACTACTGAGCCTGTGCTCTAGAGCCTGCAAGCCACAACTACTGAGCCCACGTGCTGCAACTACTGAAGCCTGAGAGCCTAGTGCCCAATATAGCCAAAAATAAATAGTAAAATAAATATTTTTTTTTAAAAAGAACATAGGACAAAAAGCATATGCTGTTCTAGTAGAAAGCACAAGGGCTTTTTTTAAAATTAATTAATTTATTTATTGGCTGTGTTGGATCTTTGTTGCTGTGCACAGGCTTTCTCTAGTTGCGGTGAGTGGGGCTACTCTTCATTGTGGTGTGCGGGCTTCTCATTGCAGTGGCTTCTCTTGTGGAGCATGGGCTCTAGGCATGCAGGCTTCAGTAGTTGTGGCACACGGGCTCAGTAGTTGTGGCACATGGGCTTAGCTGTTCTGTAGCATGTGGGATCTTCCTGGACCAGGGATCGAACCCATACCCCCTGCATTGGCAGGTGGAATCTTTACCACTGTGGCATCAGGGAAGTCCCATCTCAGTTAAAATAGTACAGCAGTTCTGAGACCTCTGACTTGCAACTGTTCCAGCCTATTAACCTGGTCAGACCTTGAGTGCTCTGTGTTTAGACAGGAGCCCACACTCTAGCGTCAAGAGAAAACTCCTTTTCTGAGGTGGAGCAATTGCCAACATAAGCACTTAATGGCATGTGTGAAGGTTCATCCTCAACAGGAGGCATCCGAAGAGATGGACTTGATGAAGAGGTCATGCCTGCATTAACCAAAGGCAGCGCCTTGGCCTCCTGTCGCAGGGTGGTGTCATGCTGCACGCTGTGTAGCACCCGTTCCCACCCTGCAATGGACAACATAAATCATAAAATCACTTTGTTAAATGGACATAAGAATAAAAGCAGACAGTCCACGCTTCAACTATATTTATCACATGTGCCTATGTGCACATTTCCACCACTCCCATCCCCAGGGGAGAAGGTATAACCACGCATTAAATAAAACTACAGAGTGTGAAGGGAAGAAGAACTAAAGACAAGTTCAGCGCTAATATTGCTGGAGCGCCAAATACGTTCCAGAGGTTGTGCTTTATCTCACTTAACTCTCAGAACTTCCCTCTGAGGTAGGTATTGTTACCTTCATTTTACTTAGAAGAAAATGAGGCTCAGAGAATCTCAGTAACTTGTCCACGGTGACACAGCTGGCAATGGGCAGAGCTGGAATATGAATGTAAATCCGATTGATCCCAAGTCTGAGCTCCTAATAACGCATGGTATCGTCCATCTTGATCCACAGTAACCCTTGCTGAGACCCTGATATGGATATGGCTTACGAGAAGGATGTAGTCACCGAAATGGCTCTGTCAATTTTAGTATGAGCACCCCAAGCACAGTACATAACCTTTCGGGGAACTTATTTTTAAAGGAATACAGACAACTTAGAGTGCAGGGAGAGAGGAATGATCATAAAAGAATCAGAACCAATGTTTCTGAGCCTGAAAAGTTAGAAATGGTTAAGCCTGAAAAAAATGGAAGCTCAGGAGAGGGTTTTAATATTTGAAACACTGGCTGTCATTACGTAGTGCAGGTAGATATGTCTAGATACAGACACAAGGACCTGAAACCAATGAACTAAAGTAAAACAGAAAATAGCTTTCTAAAAGACAAAGAGGGAATTCCCTGGTGGTGCAGTGGTTAGGGCTCAGTGCTTTCACTGCTAAGGGCGTGGGTTGACCCCTGGTCGGAGAACTAAGATCCCACACGCCACGCAGCATGGCCAAATAATAATAATAATGATGATAATTTTTTTTTTAAAAAAAGACCAAGAGACCTGAAGGTGGAATGGGCTGCTTCGAGAGGTAGAAAGATTTCCATCATTAGCAGGTTCATCAGAAGTTAGAGGACACCTCATTATGGATAATGAAATTAGGATTTGAATTGTCTCACATACTTTGTAACAAATTATATGAACTAAATTCCACAAACTTGGCAACAAGTGGACCTAGGGTAATCTTGCCAAGAGAGCTGGACAACTTGGGTGCAGCAGGGCTGGGGGGTGGGGTAGGGAGGGATGGCCAAAAGCAAGGGAAGAGGTAGGAGTTTCCATTCAAGGAGGTGCCCTAAAAAAATTACTGTGTCAAGGGAACTTCCCTGGTGGTCCTGTGGTGAAGAATCCACCTTCCAATGCAGGGGATGTGGGTTCAATCCCTGGTTGGGGAACTAAGATCCCACATGCTGCGGGGCAACTATGCCGGCGAGTTGCAACCACTGAGCACACCACGAGAGAAAAGCCCGAATATCACAACTAAGACCTGATGAAGCCAAAAATAAAACAAAAATAGAATTCTCAAAAAAGATTTTTTTTAGAATGCTCAAGGTGCTTTTAAAAATTTTTTTAATTAATTAATTAATTTTTTTTTTTATTGGCTGCATTGGGTCTTCGTTGCTGTGCGCAGGCTTTCTCTAGTTGCAGCAAGCTGGGACTACTCTTTGTTGTGGTGCACAGGCTTCTTATTGCGGTGGCTTCTCTTGTTGCAGAGCACGGGCACTAGGCGCTTGGGCTTCAGTAGTTGTGGCATGTGGTCTCAGTAGTTGTGGCTCGCGGGCTCTATAGCACAAGCTCAGTAGTTGTGGCACATGGGCATAGTAGCTCTGTGGCATGTGGGATCTTCCCGGACCAGGGATCAAATCCATGTCCCCTGCATTGGCAGGCAGATTCTTAACCACTGTGCCACCAGGGAAGCCCCTAAAAAATTACTGAGTCAAGGAAATTTCCTCTAGAGCGGCTGAAGCTGTCAAGTGTAATGATCATAATAGGTTGGCAGCCACGATTCCCTCTACTCTGAGCTAACAGTAACAAGTGACCAGTTTTACAGAGAGAAAAGCAAGAAGCAGACTCACAGGATGCATCAGAAATAAAGAGTGGAGTCCTTATGGTCCCATGTTCCCAATGCTCAGAATCCCTGTCCTGAGTACCATGACTCTCCAGCATCTGAGTACTTTATCCTCTTTGCTCAAGACAACTTGAGTGAGTTTCTCTCACTTGCAATTGAGTCTTAGTACATAAGAAAAACAAGTAAAAGAGATTTATTGGAAAAGTGTATTAGTACTTGAAACATTTAGGCAGATGAGTAGCCATTGTTTCAGCAACAAATGAAAGGCTGTCCTCACCCCAAGTCTGGGTTTAGGTGCTCCTCCCCTGTGTTCCTTTAGCAAAGAGAATGGGTCTGTTAGTGTACATTCGCTAGATTATAAATTACACATGAACAGGGCTTGTGTTTGTCTTACTGATGAAACCCAGCATCTGGCATTATGTCTTTTATAAATAAGTGTATACTTATTACTACCTTAAAAGACTGATCTGTACCAGAAAATAGCAGTACATAATGGGAACAACTGGCCTGCTTTGTAGAAGACCTGGGTCCCAGTTCAAGCTCTATAACAAATGAAGCTCCACTTACTAGCAAAGTGGGGAAATAACATTCATTCCAGCTTTATACTTCAGGAATGTACTATTCAGTAAGAACCTAAGTGACCTCACACTTCCCAATTCAAATAAACATTAACGAGTGTAGTACAGTCTTCCTTTTATAAGCAAGATATATAGGATTTCCTCTCATATAAAGAAGGTATTTTCTGTATAAATCTGTGGTGAACAGATACGCTGCTCAGATCCCCCTGATGGACTTGCTGCCTGGCTGCAAGGGGAGAGCTAGCTGACAGCCTCCGGTTCTTAGCTTTGTCAGGGTTCACCTCAGCTTTCCAGCCGACATCATGCTAATCTGGAGTTGGCACCAGGTCAAAGATCTGAAAAGGCAGCGAGTGGTCCAAGGGTCTGGCCACTGCCACCCAACATGCTTCTGACGGGCACTCTTCCCTCTAGAGCGCCCACTGGGCAGACAGCAACTCTGTCAGCTACGCAGCACAGGACACAGCTTCTCTTGGCTCACTGTGCATCCTTCCTGTACCTCTCACTGGAGGTACTCTCCACTAAAGCATTTTGCACTTCTAACTCCATTTTAGCACCCACCTCCTGGAGAATTCTGTGATAATATCAAAGGCTAGTGTGTTTCCAATCTAGGCCATTAATTTACTCTACTTAACCTCTGCTGCTGTTAATAATGCTTGGCAGGCTTTCTATCAGGCTCTGACATTTTTGGCTTAGTGTTCCCAAAGCATTTTAGGTCTAGTACGAGGTACGAGTTTTTCCTTCACATAAAACACCGCAATTTTACCAGCAAAATTAGTTAAATACATTTCATTGTATTTAGTGAAGATACTTTTACTTTACTAAATACAAAAACCAAACCAAAGAAAACTTTAACAGCTGTGACATAGAGAAACACACCAAACCTTAACAGCACCATCTGGTGGTGCTTAACAGGAACTGCACCATAACACCTTTCTGTTATCTTCGGTCCATCTAGTGTAATTAAGATTTTTTAAAAAGGCCAAATTACAAAAAATATAATTAAAGTTAAATCAAGGCTTTAAAATTGGTGAGTACATACAGGTGTTGTGATCCTTTTTCAGGCCCTGGAGTATGGTAACCTCCTCTCCCCACATTCCTCATCACTACAGCACAATTTTTTTGGCGGGGGGGGGGGCTGCATTGGGTCTTCATTGCTGCGTTCGGGCTTTCTCTAGTTGTGGCAAGTGAGGGCTATGGTTTGTTGCAGCGTACAGGCTTCTCATTGCAGTGGCTTCTCTTGTTGTGGAGCATGGGCTCTAGGTGCAGTGGCTTCAGTAGTTGCGTCTTGTGGGCTCAGTAGTTCAGCTCTCCGGGTCTAGGGAGAGCAGGCTTCAGTTGTTGTGGCACCCAGGCTCAGTAGTTGTCACACACGGGCTTAGTTGCTCCGCAGCATGTGGGATCTTCCTGGACCAGGGATGGAACCTGTGTCCCCTGCACGGGCAGGCATACTCTTAACCACTGCGCCACCAGGGAAGTACCAATACAGACTGCTAACTTACCTTGCTTTGTTTTTGTTTGTGTTATTTACCAGTATCTGAAATTTTATAAACATTTATCTTTTGATAATTTGGCTCCCCTACAAGAACATAAGCTCTATGAGGACAGAGCCCTTATCTGTCTGACTCATCCCTATAATCCTCAGTGCTGCCTGACACATAATAGGGGCTCAAAACTTTTTGAATAAAGAAGTGAACCCTTTTAATTTAATGAACAGCTACATTTAGATCAGCCTTGGAATTAGGGGAAAAAAATCCACCTGAGAGAAAATTTTACTGTAAACTTAAATATCTTAGGATAAGAATTAATGAAACCCTAGAGAAGTGAAGTTCATGGCCAGTTAGGGAGAACCAAAAGGCCTGGCTAGAAGAAATTAGGGAAAGACCAGACTGGTCTACAGATGTTTTTATGTGCTCAAAACTGTGTTAATTATTGCAAATGAATGCCTGAAGGGAACTGTCATCTCACACAATCACTTTAAACAACACTGACATAAATGCGCAGCCTGTGCTTGAATATTTATAGGGATGCAGTTGCTACCTCACAAGGCATCCTGCCAACTACACTTGGAGACTTCAGGCTACCAACAGTAGCTTAAGAGCGTCACAAGATGGGAGCAGATAACTATAGGCCAAAGATTAATACCATCTGTCAATTAAAAAACAAATGAAAAAGGTGTTAATTAGAAAAATTATTTTATTTCTGCTCCTTTCATACATCCTATTGTTCAGGAGACAGTCTTACATACATATCTGAAATGATGTACTCTCACACACTCTGTTTAAAGGCAAAGCACCACAGGTAAAGCTGATCAGCTGTCCAGAGTTCTCAGCTTATGGGATCTCGCTTCCTGATTTTAAATGAATTTCTGAAGGTCAGAAATGTCACCTCCAAAAAATGTTAAGGGGTCTGTAAAAAATAATCACTTTATTCAATATTGTAGTTGTAGAAATGAAGTATATTTTCTTTAAGAAATGAAAAAACGAAGAAGAAAATGCCACTTAATATCGTTGGTACGCCAGTATAGGCCAGCAGGAAAAAATACTGATAAGCTTGTCTCTTTGATACCAAGATGACATTCTAGTCCAAGCTATAATACGCTTCTTGTGTTTTCACCAGATGTTTCTTTTCTGCTGCTTTTCATCCTTTTCCATATTTCATATCAGAGTACAGCCTTTAAAATTTCATTAACAGGAGCAAATTCAGTATCCACCGATTTCTTCTCAAAAGGCACTCTAACCCATCAGATAGCCCCTGTAAAAATAAAATTTATAAACACAAAAAGTGAGAAGGAAGCAACATTTCAAAGTGTCCCAAGCTAACTTTATGATGAATCGAATCTGACAATCTGAAAATGTAATTGTGTGATTCCTCATCATGGTTCTCATTTCAAATCTTGCTCCCCAATAAATAAATATAGTACTGGGCCTCAGTTCCATTATTCTTCTCCCCTAAAGGACGAGTTACAAACCAATGTGCTAATAAACAACAGAGGATGAGAAAAAAAAAAGTAGAGAGAAGAAAATGTTACGTAAAAGTTAGAGTCTGAATCAATTTCCTGTGGACTCTCACAAACCTTTTTATGAAAGAAGCAGTTTCAGATTTCCTAAAAACCCTAACATTACCAAAGAAGAAGGTGGGAGGACCAGGAGCTGTTCCTGTCTGGGAGGCGAGCCCCTGAGCCCTCCGGAAGCAGTGTGCGGAAGCGTCTGCCCTGCACCTCTGTTTCTTTAGGAAATGTCCTGATGGCAGGCAGGGGGCATTAGCTGGAGTTGTTGAGTAAGTCAAGCTTCACCTTGTTCAAATAGGAGATCCTTTCACTAAATGTACAAGTTAGGCCCTGAAATCCCCTTTAAATTAAGTATTAAAAATCCACTTTATAGAGTTCCAAACTTTTTCTTTTGCAATAAATCCTTGCAACCTATTATTAAGGATCTGCAGGATCAAGGAAAAAATAGAAAGATGTGTAAAACTATCCACATTAAGAAAGGGTTGAATACACCCTGTCCCCACTGATGCTTTTAGAACTTCTCGGCCTTTGACCCTGCCTCGAACACAAGTGGGTAAGCCCAACATGAGTGGGCAAACCTCACTCGGTTTCCTCATCTGTAAGAGGGAGTTACGTCACAGGATTTTAAGGATTATAAAAGAGAATCTACTAATATAGTAACTGCTATTTGTGGTAATAAGCACCTGACAAACATTAGCTATTATTAGTTCAGAGTTTCAAGTTTCTTCATCTCTAAGTTGGGGACAAACTACTTCATAGGGTTGAGATCTACTGTAGTGCCTGACACAGAGCAGACACTCAAGAATGTGATTTCCTCCCTTCTAGCGCCTGGACTCACCTGACTCCCTACAGGTCTTAGATCTACATGCAGCCAATGTGATCTTCTTAGAACTCATTTATCCCTTTCCTTCTGCTCTATCAGCCTGGCCAATCCACGCTCTGAGTACAGAGAGAGCTTTCATCTCACACAACCACTGTCACAACTCTGAGACAACCCAACACTTCTCCCCTCCACTTCTCCCCCAAAACTGAATAAAAAATAAAAAAGGCTTTTAGTGTATATATTGACTTTGAAGACTTCCACACAAATCTGCTTCTGTAGTGCCTGATACTTCACAAAAAGCATACTTTAAGACCTAAGCTTCACAAGTAAAGAATCTGAAAAGGAACAGATATATGTATAACTGAATCACTTTACATCTGTACACCTGAAACTAACACAATACTGTAAATCAACTATATTCCAATATAGAATAAAAATTTATTAAAAAGATTAAATCTACAAAAAAATAAAATCTTTGTCAGATAATTCTAACAACAACAAAAAATCCTAAGCTTCCCAAGGAAAAAAATGTTCAAGAAGATTTTAAGAGAGTGTCCACTAATATCTGCACCAGTGGAAATTACTCAACAGCGGGCTCACACTATGAAACCAAAGTACTGAGGACTCTTTTGAGACAGCTGCCTGTAATCTATATACACTGATACATGAGCACACACTTTTGGATACATATCCCTTGATATAGTTATACGTTGTGGAATTCTTCCTTGTAATTAGTGTATGACCTGTGCTATGCATCAAATAAAGCCATGTTTTAATATGCAAAATTATATGAGTAGAGAAGACATCAGGTCTTTTAAAAAGCATAAATCAAAAAATATAAAGCTAGTATTATCATTTCACTGCTATTATTTTCTCCTTTTTAGAGGGACCTCTTGTTAATGATGCTATCAGTTTCTTTGTGAGCGTGCAATCCTGGACGTTATCATGAAGCAACTTATAGTACAGCCAACTTTATCTCGGATGTTAGCAACTTATTTGATCTGAAAAAAACTTATGGTTGCTGCTCTCCCACTTATTATATATCAAACTGCTTATATGTGTTGGGACCGCAAAGAGAATGTATGAGTAAGAAGACACATCCTTTCCTTGCTGGTGGTTCTAACCACACCCCTATTGTGTGCAATATGTAGGCCCATAGTCCTGGCTCATCTTCTCTTCTGGGGCCTGCAAATATTCCAGAAAATGCAACACTGTTGCTTCCCTTATTTTCCCAACCTGTCCATGGTTTCTCCCCATTCCACACTCAAGGTACCAGGTGTTAGGAGCTGCAGATGAGAAGTCATATCAAACAGGAAACCATAAATTCCTTCCTCTTAAAAATTTAAATCTTAAATTTAGCTGCACAACAAGTTACAGAAAGCAGCAATTTTTTGTTTAGACCTTTGTCCTGCTTTGACTACATCTAAACATAATCTACACCCAAAACCCAGAGAGTATACCCTTATTTCTTATTTCCTATTGTTATCTTAGTCAATAATCTTGGAATGGCCTACAGAATGTGGAAAAGAAGACAAACGTCTACATACATAATTGCAAAAGTAAGATGGGAGCAATTCAGAGAATTAAACATTTTTCAAAACTTTTTTGTAACTAGTAGATAGCTCTGTTATCCTAAAACTCAAATGCTCAAGCTAAAAGAAAAATACACAGGACTTCTCTGGTGGCGCAGTGGTTAAGAATCCGCCTGCCAGTGCAAGGGACACAGGTTCAATCCCTGGTCCGGGAAAACCCCACATGCTTCGGAGCAACTAAGCCCATGTACCACAACTACTGAAGCCTGCGCACCTAGAGCCTGTGCTCCGCAATAAGAGAAGCCACCACACTGAAAGGTTGCCTCTGCTTGCCACACCTAGAAAAAGCCCTTGTGCAGCAATGAAGACCCAACACAGCCATCCATAAATAAATACATAAATACATAAATAAATCAGGCTAAAGAGAAGACCTAAAACTTTAAGGAAGAATGGGAAGTTTAAGCAGAATGAGAACAAATCTGGTTCTACGGACAAAACCAGCTCACTTCTGTTTTGCTACATGCCTCCAAAGGTTCCTTCTATTTTCGTTATTAATTTTTAATAGCCTCTTTCTCTTCTTTGGGAGCCTCCTCTTTTCCTGTTTTGCTATGGAAAACTTTAGACTCTTCCGTAAGTACACCTTTTGCAACAAGAGTAGAACAAAGAGGAACAAAAAGAGGAGGCTGGAATCCCTGTCCTCATACAATTTAGCAAATGCCCCAGATTTTTCCTAGGACAAAAATAAGAGCCATCGGCAGAGTTTGAGAGAGCTCCATGGCCGCACAGATATTCAGCTGACAAAGAACACTGCTCTCTCTTCCCATCCTGCAGGGCTAAGACAGGAACATGAGTGCAGGATAAGTACTTCTGACTTTCTAGGGGAAGTCTGACCATTCTACCCTGGATGTGTTATAGACACAGACAGGTTAAGCCACAGAACAAGTGAACTTGTGAAATTCAAACACATTCCTATTTTCCCTTTTACTGTCTCATAATAAAATCAGAAAATATCAGTTTTAAGAATTCAGTATGGTTGACACTTGATGTCTAACATATTCCCTAAAAAAGTGAATTTTCTAGGAGCTAACCTTTGTATGGTATGTTTGCCCAAAGTCCCTGCAGTTACTAATGTACCCATAGATGAAATCAGAATATAGGGAAATGTGATCAGACTCATCCACATTTCAAATGAACGATTTCAAATAGAATTATAAAAGCTGCCATAAAACCAACTGATTTTTCTTCTAAAGATAGTGTACGTTTTCTGAATCAAAAAAAATCTAATACGTATATATATATGAAATCCCTTCCCCATCTTTTTGGAGAGGCAGTGACTCTCCTTTCCTGTCCAATGCTTAATGGGTTTTCTTCATATCAATATTCAAAGAGCAGAAGCAATTAATGGCTCAAAAATATTCCCTACCATTACTATGGGAATTCCATATGTTACAGATGACCCAAAAAGCACTTTAGAGAAATGTCTGCAGTGAGTGTCACTGATGCTACAGCAAAATAACGGAACTTTCTCCTGAACATGTATGGAGATAAGAGTCAGGAAGACCTATTCGTCTCAATTTTGCTACTAACTATAACCATAATCTTGAGCAACTCACAAATTTCTTTATTTCTCAAAATTTTCATCTGTTTAAATGAGGGTTAAATTAAATCTCCTATGATTTTATGTGATCCAGGTAATTATTTTACCAGTTTGCAAGTTAAGTTGCTGATTACACAAAGTACTTAATAACTTACGGCAGCTTCATCCTCATGAATACTCTAGCCATGAAAAAACTCAGTAGGACACAGACGAATCCAATGAATAGAAGGAGAAATCTATTGAGTTTGGGAATGTTGGGTGCATTGGATCGGTCCAGGATTATGAAACCTAAACCTCCCATTGTAAACAGGAAGCTGGATGCGAGTCCTTCCATAATATACTGTCCATTTACTCTGAAAAAGAAAGACCACAGCAAACAGTAAATGAAAATTCCCAGAAAAATAAAAAACTTTTCCCTTAGATCGAAATTCCTATTTCTGCTAAAACATTTTAGTCCCTATTTTTCACTCTAAGCTTTACAACTATTTTACCATATTTCTGGCTATTCATTCCAATAAATATTTATTGAGAGCCTGTTATGTATCAAGCACTGTTCTAGGTTCTGGGGATACAAAAATGAACAACACAGACACAAGTCTTTGTCTTCATGGAGCTTACACTTTAAAAAAAGCTTTAAAACTTCAATTAACACAGCTGTCTATGTAAAATCAATACACACACACACACACACACACACACATTTTTTTCTTGGCCACACTGCACAGCTCATGGGATTTTAGTTCCCGACCAGGGATTGAACCTGGGTCCTTGGCAATGAGAGCAGAGAGTGCTAACCAGGGAATTCCAGGATCACCAGGGAATTCCCAATGTGCATATATTTCAATTACTAGCTTAAAAAGCCAACTACTGTATGTACATGAACCCTTTACCCAGAACTTTAGCTTTTGAAAATTATGCTATTTAAATTTCTACTGTCAATTTCAAATTAATTTTGAATTTGTTAATGTTTCCTGAGTTTTATAATAATTAATAAACCTCTTGCTTCAAAGGGAAGTTTTTAAAAGCAGGCGTTCTTAATTAAGGCTTCACGAACCCCACAAAGATTTCTAGCAATCTATAATCCCTTAAATTTTTGTATATACGTTTATCTGATTTTTCTAAGGATGAAGAGCTTTCAAATTCTGAGAGCTCATGGATCCCAAAAGGCAAACTTCTCTGTTAAAGATATGATTTATACACAGGCACACGTAAAGAAGGTATATATATTTTTGCTAAACTAACTGTTTCTATTGAAAATGCAATATATGCAGCAGTTTCAAAATTCAAACTCAAATGACGACACTGTGAAAGTTCTCCCTACCATCAAGATCTCCTGAGATCCAGATCACCCCCGACAGAGCAACACAGTAATCTTTCTAGGACTAGTCTATGCATGGAATATCATTAATGTAAGTGTAAATACAAATCCATAGCTATGTTTAGGTAGATAGTCACCAAGTGGGTTTTATAAGGCAATTACAAGCGCTGTTCAGGTGAAACAAACCACACTGTTTTGGTGTTCATGCCTACATGGAACTCCCAAGTCTCAAAAAATTATTTTTCTTATTTAATAGTATAATCCAGGGGGTCCACAGATTTTTTCTTAAATGACCAGACTGTATATATCTTAGGTTTGTCGGCCATATGGTTTGTGTCACACACCACAGGAGCTTGAAAGCAGCCATAGACGGTAGAGAAACAAATGGGCATGCCTAATTCCAATAAAGCTTTACTTATAAATAAACACGTACCGGTGGTTTGCTGGCCCCAGAACAGCCTATAAATGTATTTTAAACTGATATCCTCCTTTAAATAAGTCATCATGTCAATCATTGTGAAATATTTTATTTCCTAATAATCTACTCTTGCTCTTGTCCACTTCTTGCAATCTCTGAATTTAGCCTTTTAAAACAGCTACTGTCTAAATACAAATGGACCCAATAGATTGCATCGTATTTTTAAATAAGTAGGCATGTCCCAGCAATCTTCTTTCCCACCACCAAACCACTTACCTGTAGGCCAAGAAAGCTACTGGTCTCTGATGCCCGTGTTCATCAGTCATGGAGCCGACACTTGGAGGTTCAACAATAACATCATAAATGATTCCTAAGAGAAAGACAACAACATAAATTAGATTGGATTCCTAATTTTCAAACAGATTTAGGGGCTTCCCTGGTTAAGAATCTGCCTGTCAATGCAGGGGACATGGGTTCGAGCCCTGGTCTGGGAAGATCCCACATGCCATGGAACAACTAAGCCTGTGTGCCACAGCTACTGAGCCTGCACTCTAGAGGCCGTGAGCCATAACTACTGAGCCCACACACTGCAACTACTGAAGCCCTCGCAACAAGAGAAGCCACCACAATAAGACTGCGTGCTGAAATGAAGAGTAGTCCCTGCTCTCTGCAGCTACAGCAACGAAGACTCAACACAGCCAATAAATAACAATAATAAATTAAAAATAAATAAAATAGTTTTAGAGTTTTTATCTGTCTCTAAAGTTCATTTATATTTAAATAGGACTGCTCTGATGTATTATTATAATCAAATGAGGCCCAGATCTCCTAAACTTCAGATAAAACCATTCAGAAATTCAACTCAGTATTTTAGAGTGACCTGTAAAACACTACTATCTCCAAAAGAGGTATTTCATAAAAGAAATTCATTCCATAACTGTTTCCAAACTCAAGAATGACTCCACAATAAAGGAGATGTAACATTAAGTGCTATTTTTAGTTCAAGAAAATGTTCCACATATGCTTGGATTTGTTTCTTTAAATTAAGAGGTAACTAGAGAAATTTTCTGGCTTAAAAGTAAAATGAGACATTTTACACTCACACCATTAGGCAGAACGGCAATACTAGAGTCACCATCACTGATGTTAATATCCCTCATTATGTCATAACATCCTCACGACCATTTATGTTCAGGTCCATCAACATTAAGTTTCCCCAGTCTCCCACTGCCAAGGTCTACTCTTTATCTTCTCCACTGTTTTCCATCACCCCCACTTCTAGCTCTTCTTAAGCATAGCAAGACTGTCTCCCTCACCTCTGACGAACAAAACTATCACTTGGCAATTCCCTAACCCACCTTCCGCCCCAATCAAATCTACAAACTGGAACCTGCATCCATCCACACCTCCTTCCCTCCAGCCACAACAGAGGAAGAGCCCCTCCTCCTAGTACCGTGAGATCCCTTTTGAACAATAAGGACTCCGTCCGCCATGCCATTTCAGAGACTTTGTTCCTTCCGCTACCTCTTCTCTTTCCTGTACTTCAGCCTCTTGTTCCCTACATTAACCCTTCCCTGATACATGATACAAGATCTTCCTAGTTAACATTCTATTTCTGTGCTTTCTTTTTAAAAGGGGGCCAGGCTTCCTTCTGGGAAAAAAAACAAAAACTGGTAAACTTGCTCACTTCCTCCACTTATCCATTTCTCAGCTCACTCCGATCCGGCTTCTGCCACCAGTGATATTACCTTGCTTAGGTGGCTCATGACCTCCACGTCGTCAAATTCAAAGGACACTTTTCAGTTCTCATATTAGGAGGTTTCCTAGCAGCACTCAATGCAGTTTACTAAATCCACTTTCTTGGGGAAAAAGATGGCTCCTCATGGCTTCTGTGACACTCCTGTCCATGTTTTCTTGTTACCTCTCTAGCTGAGCCTCCTCTTCTATTAAACCACCAAACAGTTTGGAGTTCCCTAGGCTTGATCCACTATCCTCTTCTTTTTCTACCTTGTCTCCCCAACTGAACTCATCCCTTTCCAGGGCTTTACTATGCTAATGATTCTCAATGTGCCAACACCTATCAAATAATGTTAGCACTATTAAAATTAGAGGCAAGCTCCCTAAGAATAGAAACTCTATGTTCTTCAATATCTGGCTCAGATACTGAAGAGTTCAGAAAACATTTGTTACTAACTTCAACACAAACCTCTTCCGGTTCTAGACTCCCATCTGCAAACTTGACGTATCCAACTAATTATATTTGGTTATATCCAACTGTTACATATGCCAAAGTGACCTCTTGGTTCATCATTCCCCACCGAAAAAAACTTCATTTCTTTAGTCTCACAAAATGACACTTCCACCTACTCAGTGCTGAAACTAGACACCAGTAAAATTCCTTCACACATCACTCTCCCCCCACATTCAATCAATCATCATCAAGACCTACTGAATCCACTTCCAAAATATCTTCCATTATATCTTCCTCCATCTCCACTGCCACCAACCTTGTCCAGTTAAGTCAACTACAAAACCCACCTAATTGGTCTCTCAGTCCCATATCTGTCCATACTTTTCCCTCTGCCGAGATACCCTTTCCCCCAATCTTTCATATTTTGGCTAACATATCATTTCCTCAGAAACAACATTGCAATGTAAATGATGTTCCTAACTCTGATTATTTTCTCATAGCCTCTTGTTCCTTTCCCTTCAATGAACCTGTGGCAATTTGCAGTGGAAAAAATAATGTAATGGAGAAAAATTTCTGTGATATTTAACGTGTCTCAACCAGTGAGTGACATTAAAAGCTTTAGAGGGCAGGGCCCTTACCTGTTTTGTTCATGGCTGTCTTTAGCATCTAATGCCTGGAACTTAACAGGGACTCCACACATTATTTGCTGAATATTTCTCAGCAATAAATACTGTTTATTTATAAAGGTGCACTCAGTTTCTAGAAGACTCCTTTCCAGTAGCAAAACTGATTCCTTCTATGAGGCAGCTCATGGTCTTGGCCACTTTCTCCCAGAAGTTAGGGCAAAGAATCTCCCCATTACAAAAATAGACAGGGAAAAAGTGGCCAGAATGAAAACTGTGAGGCTTCTAGCAAAGGCCCTGGCTCCAAGGGAGGTAAGGGTTATAGGAAAGATTTCTAGAAGATGAAGACTTATTAAAAAACAAACAAAAAAAGCCACATGCATTTTACATTTTGTTTATTCAGTCCAGCACCTATTACTGTGCTGAGCAAATGTGAATGCTAATGCAATGCTAGGACAGTATCTAACCAACATAAAAAATACTTTAAATGTAATTTACTTAAATGAACATAAATTAACTCACTATTCTAGATTTGGGAGGAGAGTAAATCCAAAGGTTCATCCTAGGACTACGCCTGAATAATTTCAGATACTTCCCTCTTCAGTGCCAACTACCCTCACAAAACATCTACGAAAATGAAGATGTCTATGACTATTCCCTGAAAAACAGAACCATCTGTTCTTGTTGTCCCTAATCTGTAGAGCTTTAATTTTATCACTTCCAAATTACGTACTCCACCTTCCAAAATCTAAAAGTGCAGTAGCGGTGTTGAGTAAATCACGGAACTGTGGCTTGAAAGGGTGGTGGCTATGAAAAGACTGTAGACGGATTGCCAACTCACCACTATACAAAGCGACGCCCCTTCTGCAAAGGGCAGGATAAGACGACAATGCACACACGTTCAACAATAATGCTATTTTCCTTATTCTTTAAATTCTCAACTTCCGTTCTCCCAAATACTCGATGCCTTCTGCAAATCTATCTCCAATCTCAAAATACTGGTCAAAACCGTGGTCTCGAAAGATCCCATTCATCTTTATTGCTGATCGGTGCAAAAGCAACACCGAACGCTTAGGCTTGAGCTAACAATCCTAAAGCGGGTCAAGTCTCTTCCAAAGTTCCAGGGACCGCAGACAAAGAGAAGGTATCAGTCCCACACCCTCCTGACCAACCGTGGAAGTAGAATGGGCCAGAACAGATTTCCCTAGGGCCTCTGTCAAATAACTCACGGCATGTAATAAAAAGAGCAACAATCTGGGCTCGAAAAATATATTATTCGACTCGGAGCGCTTGGCTAAGGGGCCAGGAGAGGGAAGGCAATGGCAGCGAGGAGTCCTCTCAAGATACAGGACAGGGTGTGAGGGCAAATAAACCTTTGGGCCGTTCACACACGGGACCCCAGAGTTTCCCTCCACCCTCCGAAAAGATGGAGAGCAGAGCGGTGCTTTCCCGGGCTGAGAGCGGACCAGACGCGCCCCCGGGGCGGGCCGGCTCCCCGCGCCTCCGCGCCTCTCGGGCCCCAGGCAGGCCGAGTTACCTCCGGTGATGAGGAAGTAAGACACCACCACCAGAGCGTACACCGTCATGGCCGACGGCATGTGCACCCAGGGCGGCTTCTTCAGCTTCAGGTTGGGGCATTCGAGCACTAAGAATGGGACTCGGTACAAACTCTCCATGTTGGCGGCTGCAGGGGAGACGCTCTGCCTCCAGCCCACGCGCCACCCGGAAACAGGCCCGCCCTCCCTTTTCCCGGCGCGTGCGTGGGGAAGGCCACGGCAGGTCCGCAACGCTCGGAGGCAGCGTGTACACTCATAGAAAAAAAAAAGGAGAAACTATAAAAACGGATAAGTGACGCGACATAAAACTATGTATTATTGAATCTTGTGAAGCCTAAATTTGGATAAGAAGTTTAGTTACTGCCAATGAATAAACAGGTGATTTATGCACCTTCAAGGACCTGCAGAGCCTTCAGACGTGGCGGAGCCAGAGCAGCAGAGGGGACTGAATCCACCCGAGCCCCTCCCACTTGCGGACGCTGGGGATTTGGAAGCTGATTGGACGCCGGACGCTCTAGGTTCTCAGAGCCAGAGAATGAATGGAGACGTGTGGAAAGCTCTGCCTTTTTTATTAGCGGGTTTTTCAAGGGCTTGAGAAAGTCCTAGGTTGCTGAGCTTTTACTTCCTGATGTAGCAGTGGTGATAGTAATAATAACAATTGTTACTAATAATTGCTAAATTAGTATATTTTAAAATTTAAAAATATATGTCTAGTTTAGATCTACAGCAGATGTCAAGAGGACATCTCCACAGATGCCTAAAGCAGATACCTTAACGAGACCAAAATACTATTTTAAATAACCCGTGTCCTCTGCTATTTTTGTAACTGCTAAAATCTTTCAGGCCGAAAATCTTGAAATCGTTCTGGTTTCTCTCTTTATTAAACCACCATATCCAAAGTATTAGATCTTTTTGGTTGTGCTATCAGAAATACCTTTAATTCATCCACTTCTCTCCATTTCATATTTACCCCCCTAGTGGAAGCCACCATCATCTCTTGCCTGGGGTATATTTACAATCCAAGTGGATGAAAATATTTGATGGAGAATTTGTCTTTGGGGATGGACTAGTTGGCCTAAAACTTGTTTTGTTTTGTTTTGTGTTTAGTTTTTCTTTTTTATATAGTCTCTTAAAATTCTGCAAATATCTGTTTCCTTTTGGAATAAGAGTTCAAAGTGACTGACTGTATAAACCCAGGATAGAATGATACCTTGATAATGGACCCAATGTTTTTATGGTTTTTGTTTGTTACTGAGCTTATGGTTTTTTATAGGTTGTCATGCATTGGTTTTGCACTTCTAGTGAGTCGATTACTGAGAAATTGTTGAAATACCATAATAATAAAAATATTTATAAAATATTGCAGCATCTAATTCTAAATACAGATGAGGCTTGCTGCCCTTACTGTTTAATAGTGAGAGTCTCCCCGAGAGTCTTACTCAGTGTGTATTAAGGAAGGTGTGTTCATCTTAGGTTATGAGAGGGTCACTAATAAAACCAGTAATAAAGGGTGTTTATACCAGAGCCGGCATTTACACACAGGAAGTTTTTCTGGGGACTATAAAGCAGAATGTTTCCAAAATTCCCATAGTTTTATAAATAAGGAAAACTTTTGAACAGTTAAAAACATATTGCCTTGAGAAAATAAGGAAAAACATAGAAATTAAAAGTTTTTAAGGGACTTCCCTGGTCGCACAGTGGTTAAGAATCTGCCTGCCAATGCAGGGGACACGGGCTCGAACCCTGGGTCAGAAAGATCCCACATGCCACGGAACAACTAAGTCCATGTGCCACAACTACTGAACTCCCATGCCTAGAACCCGTACTCTGCCACAAGAGAAGCCACCCCAATATGAAGCCCATGCATCACAACAAGAAGTAGCCGCCACTCATGGCAACTAAAGAAAGCCCGTGCACAACAATAAAGACTCAACGCAGCCAAAAATAAAATAAATAAATAAACCATTAAAAAAAAAGTTTTTAAGCTTCCTTTATATCTTCAGAAAGGAAACTAACATTAATTAACCACCTCTTGGCAAATATAATATTATGTTGTCATTTACATTAGTTCTTATTTACTTTTCATGACAATTCTATTAGGTAATTACTAATGTTACCATTTTACAAGTGACAAAACTTAAGCTTGGGAAGTAAAACAAACTCAAAAAGTATACTCTGTGATTGGATGAGACCTAAAGGCAATTGCCCTAAACATAAAACAGATTTAAGATGTTTAAGATGAGACAAATTTATATACTTATCCTTCCTCATATATTCTGGGCCCAAATAATTCCATGTACATTGTGGAAAAAAACACAGATGTCTTAAAAAATATAAATTTTCTAATAAAAAATAAAACTGCCAAGTCGGAACTCATCACTTTCATCTATATATCGAATTATTACTGTCACTTTTTTACCCTGTTCTGAAAGGTAAGTTTGTTCCAGGAACCAGTTCACTATTATTTTTAAAATCTTAAACTTTCAGGCATTTTCTAACTTAGTTCATAATGTTCTACAAGCCAGGTAAAAAAGGACTCTTTCATGAGTAAAACGTGCACATATGTTACTATCTGTGTCCTAACCAATAACCTTCCTATAGGAAATGTTTTGTTTAAACACAACATAAACTTTGTAACTGAAAACCAAACAAATAATGCATACAAGCATGGGCATTAGAGCATACCCCTGAGTAAACAGAATCTTATTCAACAGGTGGCTATTGTATATAGACCAAGAAGGACAAATGTTGGAAGAAATAAATACTTAAAATATTATATACAGCAGAGCCTATCATGTTAAGCTACATATAAAAGCAAAAATGACTAATTCTTACTGTGCACAATCATATCTAAACTCAAAGAAGAAAGGAGCTTGAACTGTACCTACCAAGATTTTCACGTTTAATGTAGAAAATTGTACTAAAAAGCCTTGAAGTCAGGAATGGCTCTGCCTGTCGAAAGAGAAGGGAACCCCTACAAATAAGGGTTTTTTTTTAAATTAAACATCAATTATTTTTTAAATTGATTGATTGACTGATTGGCTGTGTTGGGTCTTCGTTGCTGCACGCGGGCTTTCTCTAGTCGCGGCAAACGGGGGCTACTCTTTGTTGTGGTGCGCGGGCTCCTCATTGCCGTGGCTTCTCTTGTTGCAGAGCATGGGCTCTAGGTGCATAGGCTTCAGTAGTTGCAGCACATGGGCTCGATAGTTGTGGCTCGTGGGCTCTAGAGCGCAGGCTCAGTAGTTGTGGCACATGGGCTTAGTTGCTCCTCAGCATGTGGGATCTTCCTGGAGCAGGGATTGAACCCGTGTCCCCTGCACTGGCAGGCAGATTCTTAACCACTGCACCACCTAGGAAGCCCTACAAATAAGTTTTAACTAACTTACAAACAAACGAGAGCTACCAAGGCTATTAATACTATTGACTTCAGTTTAAATATGTACTAGAGAGGAAATTGGTAGCTTTGTTTTTGTCAGATAATAATATACAATTTTATCCTAGATTTATTCCCAAAGACATCTTACAATGTCTTGAACTATGACAATGGCAATCTCTTGAACTATGCTCTTTCCCGCTGGGTTCTGCATATGCAAGAGTATGTTTATTTCTCCAGGCCAACAAGAATTTATTGAGTGATAACTCTATGCCAGTCACTGTGTAAGGCACTATTATGTCTTATGATCTATACAAACTCTTTCTAATGAAATATGAAATTGTGGGTTTTGTTGCTATTTCTGTCATTGTTTTAAACTTTGAAAATCAAAATTTGTAAGTAAAGCATAGGTACATGCCCATTGTAACAACAGAGACACACATGGAACAATTTCCTTTCATCACTGCTCTCATTTTAGTTTTCCTTTCAGAGGTAGTGATGCCCCTGGGATTAGTTCTGGAATACACAACTGGAATTCTGGAAGAAACCCCAGAATTCTGACCCACAGAGTGAGGGCTCTAATGGTAGGAAAGGCTAACTGGAACCAATAGAACTGCCCTTACCTTCCAAAACAATAAATCAGAAGTGACTGCAGAGGTTTATGCCACCATCAAGGACCTGAAAGATTCAGAGTGGCATTTCCTACCACATTCCATTCAGTCAGTCAATCTGACCCTTTTAAAGAAAGATGCGGACTTCCCTGGTGGTGCAGTGGTTAAGAATCTGCCTGCTGGTGCAGGGGACACGGGTTCAATTCCTGGTCTGGGAAGATCCCACATGCCTCAGAGCAACTAGGCCCCAGTGCCACAACTACTGAAGCCCAAGAACCTAGAGCCCTTGCTCTGCAGCAAGAGAAGCCACCCCAATGAGAAGCCCGTGCACTGCAACAAAGAGTAGGCCCCACTTACCGCAATTAGAGAAAGCCCGCATGCAGCAGCAAAGACCCAATGCAGCCAAATAAATAAATACATATTTTAAAAATTTGGAAAAAATAAAATAAAATAAAGATGGATCTTGGAGAACAACAATGAATGAATGTAAACTTAATCATGTGGTGCCTCCAACTGCAGCTGCTGTTCCACGTGGGGTTTCGAGCTGCTGCAGCACATCACATTCCCGGACACCTGTTAGGTGGCTATTGATGTGCCAAATGCTTTTTGATCTATACGATGGTAAAGGCCTTCAGAAGAAGTGTGTTTTCACCTGACCGGGTCAGCAATACTCATTCACAGCCCTATCTCAGGACGATGTCATATTTCCAACCCTATGTCATAATCTGATTGGCAGGAGCTTTTTTTTTTTTTATTGCCTTTTCATTCACAGGCCATCACACTATGCCATTGCATTGATGATATGATGATTGGACCTAGTGATCGAAGTAGCAACAGCACTAGGTACATTGGTAAGACGCACAATAGAGAATGGAAAATAAGCAAGATAAAACATCAGGGGCTTCTCACTGAAATTTCTAGGGGTCTAGTAATTTATAATATGTGAGATATTCCTTCCAAGGTAAAGGATAGTTGCTACATCTGATTCCTCCTTCCACTAAGAAAGATGCACAGTGAAAGCTTAGCAAACTACTTAGGATTTTGGAGGCAATATATACCTCACTTGGTCATGTTATTCCAATTTATTTTGTGAGTAATCCAGTAAGCTTCTGGTTCTGAATAGGACCCAGAACAAGCAAAGGTTCTGCAATAGGCCCAGCCTGCCAAGCAAACTGCTCTGTCCCTTGGGCCATATGACTCAGCAGATTCAATACTATTTGTGATGTCTGTGGCAGACAGGGATGCTCTATGAAGCATTTTTTTTTTTCTAATTTATCTTTGGCTGGGTTGCGTCTTTGTTGTTGTGTGCAGGCTTTCTCTAGCTGTGGTGAGCAGGGCTACTCTTCATTGTGGTGCTTGGATTTCTCATTGTGGTAGCTTCTTACATTGCAGAGCACGGGCTCTAGGCACGCTTCAGTAGTTGCAGCACGTGGGCTCAGTAGTTGTGGTTTGCAGGTTCTAGAGTGCAGGCTCAGTAGTTGTGGTGCATGGGCTTAGTTGCTCCATGGCATGTTGGAGCAGGGCTTAAACCCATGTCCCCTGCATTGGCAGGTGGATTCTTAACCACTACACCACCAGGGAAGTCTCTCTATGAAGCTTTTGACAAGTCGCTTAAGGTGAATCACAGTATGGAGTGCTAAGAGGTTTAGAGTAAACTTATGCCATTTACTTTGAGAAATAGCTGCTGGCTTGCCCCTGGGCCTTAGCCATTGACCATGGGCAATAGTCACCATAAAACCTGAACCAGCCATCACCAATTTGGCATTGTCTGACATAGCAACTTATAAATGGAGAAAATATTTGCCAACAAAGCAACTGACAAAGGATTAATCTCTGAAATATACAAGCAGCTCATGCAGCTCAGTATCAAAAAAACAAACAACCCAATTCAAAAATGGGCAGAAGACCTAAACAGACTTTTCTCCAAAGAAGACATGCACATGGCTAACAAACACATGAAAAAACTCTCAACATCACTAATCGTTAGAGAAATGCAAATCAAAGCCACAATGAGGTATCACCTCACACTGGTCAGAATGGCCGTCATCAGAAAATCTAGAAACAATAATTGCTGGAGAGGATGTGGAGAAAATGGAACCCTCCTGCACTGTTGGTGGGAATGTAAATTGGTACAGCCACTTTGGAAAACAGTATGGAGTTTCCTTAAAAAACTAAAAATAGAATTACCATATGACCCAGCAATCCCACTACTGGGCATATACCCTGAGAAAGCCATAATTCAAAAAAAAACATGTACCGCAATGTTCATTGCAGCACTATTTACAATAGCCAGGACATGGAAGCAATCTGAATGCCCATCAACAGGTGAATGGATAAAGAAGATGTAGCACATATATACAATGGAATATTACTTGGGCATAAAAAGGAATGAAATTGAGTCATTTGTAGTGAGGTGGATTGACCCAGAGACTGTCATACAGAGTGAAGTAAGCCAGAAAGAAAAAACAAATACTGTATGCTAACACATATATATGGAATCTAAAAAATGGTACTGATGAATCCAGTGGCAGGGCAAGAATGAAGATACAGATGCAGAGAATGGCCTTGAGGACATGGGGTGGGGGGTTGGGGGATGGGGAAGGGGAAGCTGGGACGAAGTGAGAGAGTAGCATTGACATACATACACTACCAAATGTAAAATAGATGGCCAGTGGGAAGCTGCTGCGTAACACAGGGAGATCAACTCGATGATTGATGATGATCTACAGGGGTGGGATAGGGAGGGTGGGAAGGAGGCTTAAGAAGGAGGGGATATGGGGATATATTTATAAATACAGCTGATTCATTTTGTTGTACAGCTGCAACTGGCACAACAGTGTAAAGCAATTATACTCCAATAAAGATCTGAAAAAATAATAATAATCAAAAGAATCTGCCTGCCAATGCAGGGGACACAGGCTTGATCCCTGGTCCAGGAAAATCCCACATCCTCAGAGCAACAAAGCCCATGCTCCACAACTACTGAGCCCATGTACCACAACTACTGAAGCCCACGTGCCTGGAGGCTGTGCCCCGCAACAAGAGAAGCCACCGCAATGAGAAGCCCGTGCACCGCAACAAAGAGTAGCCCCCGCTTGTCACTACTAGAGAAAGCCCTCATGCAGCAACAAAGACCCAATGCAGCCAAAAATAAATAAAAATTATACATATAAAAAAGAAAGCAAATGGCTTTGCACTACAGCCTCCCTTGAAGCAAGCGATGAGGGTAAATCTTCCCAATGGGCAGAATGTTAGCGCGGTATTTGGTTGTTCATTTTGCCTGGAAGGAGTGATGGCCAGAGTTGCAGGTCTGTAGTGATTCATGGGCTAATCGTTTGACTGAACAGATGGCCAGGGAATTAGAAGGAATACAATTGGACAGTTGTTGAGGAGGCCTGGAGGAGAGGCATGTGGATAAACCTCTCTGTATAGATATGACGTGTGAAGATATTTGTACCCCATGTGAATATCCACCAAAGAGCAACCTATGTAGAGAAGGTATTCGTAATCAGCTGAATAAGATGACGCATCCTGTGGACGTCAGTCATCCTCCTTCCCCAGTCATTCTTGTCCTTGCCCAGCAGGTCCGCAAACAAAGGGCCCTGGCAGCAGGGACGGAGGTTAGGCTGGTCTGGCTAGAGCCACTGCTGAGTGCCCACCCTGCCAGCAGTAGAAATCAACAGTGAGCCCCAATCTGGTGCCATTCTCCAGGAGGATGAGCTGCCCACTTGGTAGCACGTTAATTACATAGGAACACTTCCAGTAGGCACTTGGTTCTCACTGAAATAGACATTTACACTGGATACAAATTTTCCTTGTTTACTCACAAATGCTGCTTCCAAAATCACTATTGTGCGGACTTGAGGAATGCCTTAGTCAGCATCACAGTAGACCACACAGCACTGCTTCTGCCCAGGGAAGTTATTTGACAGCAAATGAATTGTGGCAATTGGCTCACATTCATGGAATTCGCTGATCTTATCACGTGCACCATCGCCTTGAAGCAGCTGTGTGGAATGGTGGAATGGCCTTTTGAAAACTCAGTTATGATGCCAGATTAATGTCAGCACCTTCTGGGGCTGGGACAATGTCTTCCAAGTTGCAGCATATGCTGTAAATAAGTGATCGATACATGATGCTCTTTCTCTTAGAGCCAGGATTTACCAGTCCAGGAATCAAGGGTCAAAGATGGGAATGACTCTTCTCACTGTTACTTCTAGTGAATTTTTTTGCTTCCCATTCCCTACATTCTGTTGGTCTAGAAGTTTTAGTCCTAAGGGAGGCATACTTCCACCAAGGGATACTTCAGTGGTTCCATTGAACAGAAATGAGACTATCACCTTGCCTCCTCAGTGTCCTCATGTCATTGAATCAAAAGGCAAATGAGAAGATGTGGTACATACATACAATGGAATATTACTCAGCCATAAAAAGTAATGAAATTGAGCTATTTGTAGTGAGGAGGATGGACCTAGAGTCTGTCATACAGAACAAAGTAAGCCAGAAAGAGAAAAACAAATACCATATGCTAACTCATGTGTATGGAATCTAGAAAAATGGTACTGATGAACCTAGTGGCAGGGTAGGAATAGAGATGCAGACATAGAGAAGAGACTTGAGGACACTGAGGGGAGGGGAAGCTGAGACATAGTGAGAGAGTAGCATCGACATATACACACTACCAAATGTAAAATAGATGGCTAGTGGGAAGTTACTACAGAGCACAGGGAGACCAGCTTGATGCTTTGTGAAGACCTAAAGGGTTGGGACAGGGAGGGTGGGAGGGAGGCTCAAGAGGGAGGGGATATGGGGATATATGTGTACATGTGGCTCTTTCACTTTGTTGTACAGCAGGAACTGACACAATACTGTAAAACAATTATACTCCAATAAAGATTATAAAGAAAAAAGGCAAGTAAGGGGTACTGTATTGACTAGGGGGTTGAACCTGACAATTAATTGCATTGCCACCACAAAACAGCAGTAAGGAGGAGTGTACCTAGATACAGGAGGTCCCCTGAGGCACCTCTCAATACCTCCGTATTCGGTGACTAAAGTCTATGGAAAACATAACAACCCCATAGGGTAAGGGCTGTTGACGGCTCAGACCTTTCAGGAATTAAGGTTTAGGTCACACTGGCAGGCAAGGAACCACAGCCAGCTGAGGGTTTTTGCTGAGGTCGAAGGGAACATGGAATGGGTACTAGCAGACTGTGGTTATAAATACCAGCTATGCCCATGTGAGCAGTTGTAGGAATAAGCACTGTAATAGTTACAAGAAGTTTTCCTTATTTTGATATGAACAGATTTGTACATATATTCACCATTTTTCTCTTTTTTTTCCTCTCTTTCTCCTACCATTTTAGTATATTTGCTGATGGTATTTAACCTCTCAGTATGTAAGTTACTGGATGTCAAAGAAGGGATGTGACTTATCTAGAAGACAGGTGACTATCACCCCGAAATGGATAAAAGGACTTTTTTTTTGTCTTTGGAGAGTATGTTACAGCTGTATGAGGCATAGCTGCATTATGTTAGGAAGAAGCATATTGTTACTATTACTCTTATTTGAAAATTAAGTTAAATACAGTTCAGAAAGGTAAATAGGGATGCCAAGGTGACGAGGGATAGACAGTGCTGGATGTGTATCGTATCAGTGTAGCTAAGCTGGAACCGTATTTCCCGGAATCCCTTTACTTCGTAGTTCTGAATTAGTGTGGGCCCCACATGACACTATTATTTTTTTAATATTTATTTTTATTTATTTATTGGCTGCATTGGGTCTTCGTTGCTGCACACAGGCTTTCTCTAGTTGCGCTGAGTGGCGGCTTCTCTTGTTGTGAAGCACAGGTCCTAGGCACGAGGGCTTCACTAGTTGTGGCACGTGGGCTCAATAGCTGTGGCTCACAGGCTCTAGAGCACAGGAGCAGTAGCTGTGGTGCACGGGCTTAGGTGCTCCAAGGCATGTGGGATCTTCCTGGACCAGGGATCAAACCTGCGTCCCCTGCATTGGCAGGCGGATTCTTAACCACTGTGTCACCAGGGAGGTCCTGACACCATTATTTTTGAGACTTTTTTTAAGCTAGTGAAATAAATTTCCAGCTGATTATCTGTTTCTTCTGAAACATTTAAAATATTCAGTTGAAAATAGCAGATTAATTAAATGAATTATGAAGCATCCACATAGTAGAGTACTATACAACCATTAAGAATGATACTGTAGAATTTTATCTTCGGAAATGGACAGATGTTTATAATAGGTTTAAAATAATGAAAATCAGTCCACGAAATTGTATGTGGGGTAATGGCCCAGTTGTTATTGTATGCATTTTCTGGGCATTGTGCATTGAAAAACGTCCGAAGAGACATAAAGGTGACCAATAGCTATGTGATGAGATTACAGATCTTTTCTCCTTCTTTGAAGCTGCATGTATTTCCCAATTTTTCTATAATAAACACATATTACTTTTGGGGTTTTTTTGTTTTTTTGTTTTTTTTTTTTTACTTTTGTAATTAAGATTAAAAATTTAGCGACTTCCCTGGTGGTCCAGTGGTTAAGACTCTGAGCTTCCTTTGCAGTGGGTGCAGGTTCAATCCCTGGTCTAGGAACTAGGATCCCACATGCCTCACGACGACATGGCCAAAAAAAAAAAAAAAAAAAGATTAAAAATTTAAATACCGTTTTTTTGGAACACAGTAGGTATCTTCTTTCTGGTGTTTCATTGGCATATCTGTCTCTCTACCCAGGTATTGCTCACTGCTGTATTTTGTAAGGGATAAATAATAACACTTCCCAAATTTGCTTCCATCCTAAGTAAGAGTAGTTGGATGTTTATTACTATGGACCACCAGACAGTCAACTGCAGTATCAGAAACTCAGTGGTTTGTTTTTTTTGTTTTTTTGTTTTTTTCCTTTTTTTGGCCCTGCTGCACAGCTTGCAGGATCTTAGTTCCTGGACCAGGGACTGAACCCAGTCCTCTGCAGTGAAAGCGTCAAGTCCTGACCACTGGACCTCCAGGGGATTCTCAGAAACTCAGAATCTTTAAGTCAGGGTTGATATGTTTTTCACCACTGAATTCTCTGAACCTCTCACAGGGATGGCACATAGTAGGACTTATTAAATGTTAGTTGAATGAATCAATTAGCAAACAAACTCTTGGCCCTTCCATCTCTTTTGATCCTTCAATGTGTCATCTTAACTGCACTTCCTTAATGTTTCTTTCGTTTGGTCCCTCCCCTCTTCTCCTCCTCCCACCATGTATGAGTCCAGATCCACATCATCTCCTGCCCCAGTTCTCTCCACATTGCAGCAAGGGTGCTTTTTCTAAGAAACTGAACACATCGCAAAATGCCCATCAAGATGCCAACCTTACTGCTAACTAGAGAGAAGTAAGTCGGATCAGAAGCAAAATTTGGCTTTTTATTCTGTGCCATCTTCTTTCTTTTCTATCTCTTAGCTCCTTTCCATATTTTAATACCTGTTTTGTGGAAATTGTGGGTATACTCTGAGAGCATCTGCCTGCTCCTCAGGAGAGATGGGGACCAAAGAGAGCAGGCAGTAGCCCTGGTCATGATAATGTTCACCATTTGTCTCCTCCTTCGTTCATCAAGCATCCGTGGAGCATAGAGCAGAGACAAGCACTGTTCTGTGCAATGGGGGTGTCTGATTCCTGCCCCAAGAAACTGTCATCCTAATCAGAGGAGAAGCACATGCACAATTAATGGCAGAGCTGTCTGAGAAGGGCATGCTTATTGGAGGTTTGCACCAATTGCTTTGAGAGTCCTGGAGGGATTCATTATCTCTGGTAGAAAAAGGCATGCTTAAGAGGAGCTCACATGTGAGCTGAGCATCAAAGGAGGAGTTGGATTCCTTAAGGGTCAGGAAAAAGCTTTTCAGGAAGGAGGACCAGCCTGTGCAAAGGCAGAGAGGTGGGGGAATCCAAAAGAAGATGAGTGGTTGTGTATGACAGAGAGTAAGGGAAGAATGGCTGGAGATATGACTCAACTAGGAAAGAGGGAGCCTGATTGTAGAGGGTCTTTCATGACACATTTAGATTTTATTATGTAGGCAATAAAATACCATTGAAGAATTATTTTTTAATTGAAATAGTCAGCTGTGTCTTTGGAAGATGGATGGAATAGCAGGAAGACATAAGGCAGAGAGAACTTTTAGGACCTTCATGTGGGAATCCAGATGGGAGATGATGAATGTGTGATGAGTATCTGCGATAGAGTATATCAGGGAGTGATGAGAGCAGGGAGGTTGGTGGTGATGGAAAGATTACAAAAGATCTTTCACGGGTAGAATGAGTTGAATTTGAGCAACAGATAGATATGAGGCTTGGTTACTCTAGAGCGAGAAGGCTCTGGTGAAAGTGAACTGTGTGATAATGCCCCCAGGCAACTCTGCAGCTTTGTCCAAGAGCTGGACCAAAGAAGGTTTTCCTGGAGTCAAAGGAGGAGCCTGGGGAAAAGGCTGGCGTCACAGTGCTTGGGTGAATGTAAGAGCCAGGTCACAGTGCTTCCCCCCAAGGATGTTGATTATAGGTACACACTCTGCCCATCACCCCCCAACCCACACAAGGCCTCTCAAAGGGAGAGGCAAGGAGCAGGAGGCTAAGGCCCTGCCATCTTCCTGGTGAGAACTATTGTTCTAGAAGGACCCTCGAGAAGCAAACCTTGGCAGGGCTGGGCAAGAAGCCAGGGTTAGAGATCCAGGGGTCAGCAGCGTCTGGGTGATAGTGAGAGTCCCATCAGTGGATGAACTGCCCAAACACGACATGGAGCAGGTAGGGGTTTTGTTGGGAGGGATCACAGATCTCCTTGTGAAGCTGATAAAAGCTATGAGCTCTCGTCCCAGAAAAGTGCCCACACATACCCACCAAACGTGGCTGTAATTACAGAAGGTTCACAACGTAAAGTTAACAGAGTGAGAGGGAAGACGGCTGAAGATGATGCCTAGGGAATCACCCACAGGATTAGGAGGATACTACAAAGTAGATACAGCAAGATCAAAGAGCCATGGGAGAGCAGGAGCAGGAGGAGAGAAAGCTCAGGAGGGGGAGTTTCCAGGAAGTCACATGGAGTGAAACTGAGCAGAAGCCACTGGGTTTGACAATTGGTCCTTGGTAACCTTTAGCCGATGAGTATTTTGTAAAGTGCACGATATTTTGGTGACTTGAATACAGATCTGACTCTATTACTAGGCACAGTCTTAGAACATGGTATCATAATCAATGCCTGTAAATGCTGGTGAATTAATTTATTAATTTCATTACCATGATGGCAGGAGAAGCCAGATTGCAGAGGGAGGATGTGAATGGGAATTAAAAAAATAATAGTAGTGAATTAATACAGGATTTATCACTCCCAACACAGCTGGGTATGAAAGGAAGAGGGGGGGGGCTGAGGTGGTAACTGAGAGGGGTTTTTAAAAATGCTGGGCCTTGGGCACGTGTGTATAAGATGGGGGGAAAAAATTGTGGAGAAAGAGGGACTGAAGTTGGCAGAAGGAAGAGAGAGGGTTAAGTAACAGCAAAGTTAGGGCCATAGTGAGAGTGTGTGGATGGAACCCATCAGGGGTGAAGTTTACCTTGGAAAAGATTTGAGCCATCTTTATTTATTTTTTTGGCCACATGCAGCATGTGGCATCTTAGTTCCCCAACCAGGGATCAAACCTGTGCCCCCTGAGTTGGGAGCGCAGAGTCTTAACCACTGGACCACCAGGGAAGTCCCTTGAGCCATCTTCTAAGGAAAGAGAGCAGAA
This sequence comes from Hippopotamus amphibius kiboko, assembly GCF_030028045.1. Classification (NCBI taxonomy): domain Eukaryota; kingdom Metazoa; phylum Chordata; class Mammalia; order Artiodactyla; family Hippopotamidae; genus Hippopotamus; species Hippopotamus amphibius. The sequence continues at coordinate 85,806,225 of NC_080198.1, forward strand.
AGAAGATTAGAGGCATATGAAAACCAACACTTAGTGTCATATTAGGCTGTCTTATTTAAACCATCCCGTGGGTGTTATTGATTCCATTTTTTCTGATGAAGAAACTGAGGTTTATAGAGATTGACAACATGCTCAACCAGAGGTAATCCAAAATTGGCCGAGCCCTGGTCTGCTGATGACAAACCCCACAGTTTTATGTACTTAAAGTTTTGAGGTGGCAAAGAGGGAAAGGGAGCCTGGTGGTTTCCATACATTTAGATATTATTAGACCACTTGGAGTGAGTGTTGGGTTGAGGAGAGAGGAAAAGACTTTGACGCAGACACTTTGAAGAGTGGATTACTCTGTAGCCTAGGGATCCAGACTTTTTAAAAAATTAATTAATATATAGAATTAATAATATATGTATAATCATCTGTAATATAAATAATATATATACACACTCATTTTACATTAAATTTATTAAAGGAAAGTAACTGTAAATCTGCACATTTTTAGCTTCCCTGCAAAGCTGTTGCAATTCAACTCAATAAGTGCTTTTCGACAGAAGCTCACATGTAATTCTTTTCTGTGGCCACAGCAGGGCAGGAGTTCTCTTTTATAAAAATCACAGTCCTGTATAATTTTAACTTTGCCCAAATGTATTTTCAATACCTTGAGATTTATAAACTATATTCGCTGGCATAATGAAAAAGGAAAACTTATTTAAAAGAAACTTGCCTCAATGCTGTGATCAAATAAGTGCAGTGAAATATTACACAAATGGAAAAGACTGCTTCTCATGCAGTCAAGCCTATCTTTAAAATGCAAATGGTTTACTCTTTTAATGATGAAAGAAAAATCTTGTGAAAGCAGTATTTTCAGATGAATAAAATATCAAACCCAGGATATTTTCTTTTATATCTAGTTGCTTTGCAGATCATATAGACTTACACAAGTGAAGAAAGAAATGTGTATTTGTCTGGCAAGTTTTCGTTTTTAAATCTTAAGAAAAAAAGAAGAATTGCTGGTTAAGCTATGTAAATTAAACTTGATAGAGTTCATCTTTCAATACAAAAATTTTTGAAGAATAAATAGCAGCAGCGGCCTACAGCACCCTCATACAGATGATTCCTGGTTTTTTGGTGTTTTTTTTAAAAATAAGATCACCCATTCAGAGTTATAAAGTTCAGAGTACAAAGGATAAAAACATAAAAATCAAATGCCATCTCCCCTTATCATCTCCTTCCCGTCCCTATTCGTTTTCCCTGAAAGTAACCACTATTAGTAAATTCTTGTGATGACTATTTTCCTAGGAATGTTTTACCCCATGATTAGGAACGGCATTTAAAGCAACAGACTTTAATCTTTTCAAAAGAATTTGAACCAGAACCCAGATTGCAATTTGGTTGCACATGTGAAATGCGGCGATGGCCTCAGAACCAAAGGCCTGAGAAAGTGACACACCCCACCACCATCACCCCCACCGACACCTCTCAGAGTGAATGAGAAATCAAAGTGCCTTCTCACCTCCAGAAATGATCTTTCCAGAGGTAAGGTATTTGGGGTACATTTGAACAGCAGCTGCTCCTGCTGTCAGCCAGAAGCCAGGAGAAAAGACCGCTGTCTCCAGGGCAGTCAATTTGGCCCATTCAGACACACTGAAGTCAATTTAACAAAACAAAACCAAACAAAACAATTCTAGCTTGGGAATGACAAGGGACACTTTAAAGACATTGATTTATCCATATTTGCACACATCGAAGAGAAAAGTATGTTTTACATATATACTGAAAAAAATATCTAACTTTTTAAGAATGTTGTAAAATATTTCCATATGTACATTATATCAAAGTACTTTCCCCCCAAGTTCGGTTGAAAGGAAATACCCAGAGCATTAGGCCCATCAGAATAGATGTCTCCAGTTGTGGTTTTCAGATGCCCTAATGTGCTTCTGCCCAGAACTAATCAAATACAGCTTGGCACCTTCAGGAGGGGTGTGTGTGTGTGTGTGTGTGTGTGTGTGTATGCATTTCCTTACAAAGAGAAAAAAAATCAACCTGGATAAAACATGTTAGAGGAGGATAAGATATCACTTGACTTTTCAGTTTATTTCCAACATTATCACTTGTCTTTAATCATTCAAAATGAGAAGACTCCATCCTGACCATTTTGATGCACCGTGTTTTTTTCTCCATATGAGAAGGCAGTTTTTGTACCAGAAGCAGGAAAAGGTCATGCATTCTGTGGTGTAGATAACACAGGATATTTCATTGAACTTTTAGAACCTCTGAAGCTATATTAGCTTCATTTCTAGGTGAGGAGACTAAGACCTAGAGTAAGGAACTTGCTCAAAATCACCTAACTGGTTAATGATGGACTTAAGATTTAAACCCATATTCATCTAACACTAAATTGTATAGATATTTGACCCTTGGACAACACAGGGGGTTGGGGTGTCAACCCTCCCTGCAGTAAAAATAATTCATGAACAACTTACAGTCAGCTCTCAGTATCCGTGGTTCTGCATTCGAGGATTCAACCAACTTTAGATCCTGTAGTACTGTAGTTTTTAACTATTTTTTAAAATTTATTTATTTATTCATTCATTCATTTGCTGCATTGAGTCTTCGTTGCTGCACACGGGCTTTCTCTAGTTGCTGAGAGCGGGGGCTACTCTTGTTGTGGTGTGCAGGCTCCTCATTGCAGTGGCTTCTCTTGTTGCAGAGCACAGGCTCTAGGCCCATGGACTTCAATAGTTGTAGCACACAGGCTCAATAGTTGCAGCTCACGGGCTCTAGAGCTCAGGCTCCATAGTTGTGGCACACAGGCTTAGTTGCTCCACGGCATGTGGGATCTTCCCAGAGCAGGGCTCAAACCCATGTCCCCTGCATTGGCAGGCGGATTCTTAACCACTGCACCACCTAGGAAGTCCTGTAGTTTTTACTATTAAAAAAAATCCTCATATAAGTGGACCTGCACAGTTCAAACCTATGTTGTTCAAGGTCAATTCTACTTTCTACCATATCTTATGAAAGGGCAGTCCAGGATCCATCTCTGTGATCTTGTTAGAATGCATGTTCTTGGCCTAACCTTCAGAGATTCTGACTGAGGAATTCTTAGGTGGGGCTCAGGAATCTGCATTTAGAAAAATCTCCCCAGGGGACTTCCCTGGTTGGTCAAATGGTTAAGGCTCTGCATTTCCAATGCAGGGGGCCTGGGTTCAATCCCTGGTCAGGGAATTAGATCCCACATGCATGCCACAACTAAGCGTTCACATGCCACAACTAGGAAGATTGCCTGCTGCAACTAAGACCCAGTGCAATCAAATAATAAATAAATAAGTTAATTAATTAATTAATTTAAAAAAATCTCCCCAGCAGAGTCTTACAAGCACTATGTGAAGACAGCCACGGGATAACAGAGGCAGTGATGAGACAGATGACAGCCGCAACTCAAGGAATCTTGAGGATTGCCAGTGACAACTAGAAAACTAGGAAGAGGTAAGGAAGTGTTCTATGCAGAGTCTCAGAGGGAGCCGGACCCTGCCAATACCTTGATTTCAGTTCTCTAGCGTCATAAGTATGAGACAATAAGTTTTTGTTCTTTTTTTAAGCCAAAAAGAAAAAAATCTCCCCAGCAGATTCTTAAGTGAATCTAGAGTGTGAGAACCATTGTCTGCATGGCAATGCTTAGATTTTTGAAACAGAAAGGGAAGTTTCATATGACAATCCTCCTTCAAACCCCTGATGTCTATTTGTGAAGAGGTGGCAATTCCAACTCGCTCTTCGCTGTTGAGCTTGTCCTTGAAATTACCTGTTAGCTTTGTATTTATATTTAATCGTCTGCATGATCCTTGACTCCCAGCAGGTTGAACTACCAGCTTCACCTGCTCAAAATTCCTTTAATAGAAGTCGGTCTTTCAATCCACCATCAGAAATTATAAAGCTAAAACGTAAATAGGTCTAGAGTGAACACACTGACTCAACTTCACACAACGGCTGTTGGCAGATGTGTTCTGAGATTAGCTGTTTTGTTTTGTTTTGTTTTGTTTTAATATTTATTTATTTATCTGGCTGTGCTGGGTCTTAGTTGCTGCATGCGGGATCTTTAGTTGCAGCATGCTTGATCTAGTTCCCTGACCAGGGATCGAACCTGGGCCCCCTGAACTGGGAGCATGGAGTCTTAACCACTGGACTACCAGGGAAGTCCGAGATTAGGCCTTTTTTTTTTTTTTTTTGCAGTTAGTTTATTTTTATTTTTTTAAGAACTTTTATTGGGTTAAAAGTGACATACAATAAACTGCATATATTTAAAGTGTACAATTTGATATATTTTTTCTTATTAGTAATGTACATATGGCAATCCCAATCTCCCAATTCATTCCCCACCCCCCACCCCCACCCCCGCTGCCCAGCCCCCTGGCTTTCCCCACTTGGTGTCCATATGTTTGTCTGAGATTAGGTTTTGAAGATAGATGGAAAGTGACCCAGGACGAACATTTGTTAAGTAGCTGCTAGGGGCCAGGAACACTTAATCTTTATAAATCTTGGAAGATAAGTATTTTTATACCCACTTTGGGGGTTCATAAAGCAGAGACTCAGAGAATTTAAGCACCTTCTCAAGGTCACATAACAACAGCAGTGGAGCCTATGCTTGTCTACTACACCAAGCCACATGCGTGGAAAGAGGGGGCAAGGAAGGGAGATGGGAGACTCCAGAAATTCTCCCCAGGGCGCCAGCATAGTGCCAGGCACATGCCCAGTGCACAGTTAATATTTGTTGAATGAACTGATGTCAATTCTTCATGCCGTCAAATAGAACTTTGCAAACACCAATGTACTTAAAACCCTTTGGTGTCTCCTGATTGCCTAGAGAGTGCTTCTCTAAGTTGTTCAGAAAGCAAAGCACTTAGAAATCATGGTGCTCTTTTCAGGACATGACAGGTTTCTATATTAAACCACAAATTAATTTATTGTTAATCAGATTTGTGAAAACAAGATCCAGCTTTAAGAAAAAATATAATTCAATACATTCACCCATACATTTACAGTTTTTTCTAAAAACTGGGAATCTTAGTTTACCTTGCAGAAGTTCAAAACGTTATGGTTTGCTATTTCTTTTTTCCAAAGTGTTACATTTCTCCAGATAATGTTCAGAAGAAACATATAATCTCCCTGGTTTTACATAGTGCATTCCTGGAAATTTTAGTATTTATTAAAATCATGCAAAAATACTCTTGTTTATATTCAAATGGTGTTTACCAAGGCTGAGATAATAGTAAACAGGTTTCCCACCTACATCAACATCTGATTGGGTACTGGAAAGTCATGTAGGACTCAGGATGATTTGTTGAGCAGGACTGTCCTGTACATTACAGAATAGGCAGCATCGGTGCCCCAACAAAATGCCTCAGAGGTGTCATTCCAGCTTGAACCCCTGACTTTAAGTACCAGGAGTCATAAGTGGCTGAACTAAACAGCTAAGCTATGAGCTCCTGGAAAGCAACAGCGTCATCATATTCACCCTCAGAACCCCACCCCCTGGCTGAAGCACAGCCGTGGGAAGGCTTTGCGTCTTTCCCTTGTCTTACATGTAAGGGAAGTGGTAGATGTTGGCGCGGGATATCCTGGCCCACGTTGGGATGACCTGAGTTCAGATATAATGTAGGGTGTTGAAGGTAGATGGTGACCATTTTCATTTAACATCCTCACCTCTTTCATCTCCCCCAAATTGTCAAATGCATCATTCTTGAGAGAGAGTCCCTTAAGAGTAGAGCAAAGAGAACAGGGTTGAAAAAGCAGTGATACCTTACTTTATCCAGAGGCCAAATGGGTGGCAAGACTCCACGCCTCTCTCACTGGATTTTTCTTTTTTAGAAATAGAACTGTGGGAATTACCAATCAAGAAAAGACTTCCAACATAAAAACATAGTTTAAAATTCCACGGAGGAAATGGAATGGTAATATGAGTCAAGAAAAAGGAAGACTATAAAACTTCCAACTGTTAAAAGAGCTTATTCCTTCTTTTTTTTTAATGGTTGCTATGGAGCTTCTATTTGATATATTTAAAAAGTGATAGAACAGTTTTAAAAAGAAATTCATATCTTTACTATGCTGGAAATTACATCCTTTGCAATGATTTAAATTTATAGTGAAAGTTTTTGTATCATAATGTAAAAGTGTGCAAGGCTTTGCATAGCTTTTCAAAATTCTTTAAGAAATATGCAAGCAAAAAAAAAATTTAAAGGCCATTGCACTGTACCACTGTTTCAGGGCTATATTGGTATATAACCAACCACCTCAAAATTTGGTGGGATGAAAAAACCATTTTATTTTTTTCTCACTGTCCTTTGGGTTGATTAGACTCAACAGGCAATTTTCTGCTGGTCTTGCTTGAGGTTTCTCACGCAGCTGGTCAGCTGGCAGCTGAAGCTGGAAGCAGGAGTTATCTAGAGCAGGGAGGGTCCACAAACTACAACTTGCAGGCCAAATGTGACCCAACATCCGTTTCATAGGTAAAGCTCTATTGGAACACAGCCATGACCATTCATTTAGGTATTGTCTATGGTTGCTTCCACACTTTATCAGTAAAGCTGAGTAGTTGCAACAGCGACCGTATGGTTTACAAACCATAACTTACGGTAAGATGCAATAAACGTTGAATTTTTCTTTAAGACCATTTGTTTTGTAGGCATGTCAAGTTGTAAGCTTATTTCCAACCAGAGAGAGAGAGAGAGAGAGAGAGAGAAAGATAAGAGGGCATAGCCCTGAGGCTATTTGCGCAGGCCAAGGAATATAGAAGCTGAAAGAATATCAGGGGAATTGAGTCAATAATTTTGATCCTTTTCCTCCTTAATAGTGGGTTGATGCTTAAATTATCTAGGGGACTGCATAATGTAAATGTCTTCCAATGCAGAGGAGTGTCTTTGCTCCTAACTAAAATAAACAGTTTGGGAAAGCTTCTTTTCCACTGGTCTCCCTTAGGAAGGAAGAGGTGGCACAGATCTTTTGGCTCTGGGACCACACAGGTGGACTAAAAGCTATATGCTAACAGGGATGCTCCTTCTCAGTAATTAACAGTTTGCTCACACACATTAGATTTACTGGGCTCTAAATACTGAGAGTGAATTGTGTTGCATGTATTTTTATTTTTTTTATACAAGTTGTCTCTTGACGTTGGGCATTTGTACATGTTGGTTCTTCTGCCTGGAATGTTCTCCCTACCTGTTACCCAGCTAACATCTCCTTCCTCTGAACTTAAATGTGATTTCCTCAAAAAAGTCTGCCCTCGCTCGCAATGAGCTTCCTTTCTTACACGGTTTCGCAGCTCTGTGTACTTCTTTATGATTCTTATTCCGGTGTGTGCAATTAAAAACATGTTTGTATGCTCATTTAGCAAGGTTCCCCCATGTACCACAAGAGCAGGGGAAGAAAGATTCTGCTTTGTTGACTATCATATTAATATTTCCCCAGCAGCACAGTTCCTGGAACATAATCGTTTCTCATAAATATTTGTTGAGTGAATGAGTGAAATACAAGGCAAGTTATAAGGTAATGTAAATGTATGGCAAAAATATTTACATAATCCTCTAAATTAACCAGAAACATTTAAGACTTACTCAAAATTATTGACTAGCTAATATTTTGGAAACCAGAAAGTCTTTCAATCCAGAATTATTGTGGATCTTATCTTTTAGAAAGGAAACTCATGGAGATAGTCTTAGCTTTCCTACCCTTGGTTTAGAATACAGTGTTTATCATTGTTCAAAGAGATTAAAGTTTTACCTTTGCAAGATTTTAAATTCTGTTTTCCTCTACATTCACAAAACTGGATTCAATAAATGCTTCATTTCGTCTTTTATAAAATCAAATTTCAGAATAGTCAAAGATTCGAAGTATTAATAAGAATTTATTACAAAAAATTTTAAGTGCAAGTCATGATCAAATATGTACCAGATATATATAGAGCTCCTGGTACCTGCAGTATCACGCCTAAATTGTGATAATAAACCATAATTTGAATATCTAGTGACTTGCTGCTAATATTAAACATCAAGCTCCCTGGGGGGAAGAGGGGGGAGGATTTTGTAGCATTTGCTGATTTCCCAGGTGTAAATGCTCCTACCATGCCAATTTCAAGGTACCAAATTGACATCACTGAACACAGATCTGGAGAGATACACATGATTGACTTTCACATCATCTAACTCCATACATCATTGGTTCTATTGGTATTATCTAATAATTATAGGACTCTTACCAGCAATAAGTAATCTAACTAAGAGAAAAAACTGTAATCTTCAGCCCTACTTCTCAATCTTACTCCACAAGAATTGTATATGATTTTAGTTGGTGTGATAAGATAGTTTACAGTTAAAGCTAGACATAGCCCTGACTATTAAGATTCTGGGAGCCCAAGCTCCAAATCACTAGGGTGAAAATTGTAGGTATGCTATTACACTGCTGAAAATAAACTTGATATACTTATTTAAACATATGGGGATTTTCTGCTTTTAAGGGTGAAAGAACTCCCCTCCCCCCAAATCCTTCTAATAGAATTTATAAGCTATTCAATGGAAGGAGAAATACTAGACTTTAAAAAGAAACCACTGACTACATGCACATGTCGTTTTAGGAAACTGTCAAGAATACTTTGTCACACACACAGAACTGGATTCAATAAAAAAGCTTTAAATTTTACAAATCAAAGCCCAGAACAGTGCAGAATCCATTTCAGTCATTTGGACAGAGCTGGTACGAGGCTCCCACCAATCTTTGCTCTCCTGTGTCTACACATCACGAGGCACACTCTGCACTCCTGCGAGGGGTGGAGTGGGAGACGGGACCTGGACAGGACAGCGTGAGAGGGTAAGGTGAAGAGCAGAGGCCGCCGCAAAAGCAGCATGAAGTGCAGTCTGTGCTCAAAAACTTAGTGGCTAAACTACGTTGGGTGAAGAAATGGTCACCGATCAGTCACACTTCACACCCTGTCTTGTGGGCTGCATGTCTGCGCTCCCCCCAGGTTTGCAACTTGACACTCTAGCCCCCAGGGTGATGCTACTAGGAGGGGGAGGCTTTGGGGAGGTAATCAGGGGGGAGTCCTCATCGTGGCATCAGTGCCCTAGTAAGAAAAGAGCTTGCCTCTCCCTCTGCTGTCCATCGTGTGCGGACACAAGAAGGCAGCCATCTGCAAACCGGGAGCAGCGGGGGGCTCTCACCGAGAACCATCTGCCAGCACCTTGATGTTGGACTTCCCAGTCTCCAGAAATGTGAGAAATAAATGTTTGATGTTTAAGTCACCCAGTGTATGGTACTTTGTCACAGCAAAGACCCTTAAGAAACACTGTAACCCTAATAATTAAACTTGACTATGGAAGTACTGTCCTTCAGTACCAGTTTATGAATTTAAAAAAAACAATCAGGGCTTCCTAGGTGGCGCAGTGGTTAAGAATCTGCCTGCCAATGCAGGGGACATGGGTTCCATCCCTGCTCCAGGAAGATCCACATGCCACGGAGCAGCTGAGCCCGTGTGCCACAACTATTGAGCCTGAGCTTTAGAGCCCGTGAGCCACAACTATTGAGCCCATGTGCTGCAACTACTGAAGCCCATCCGCCTAGAGCCTGTGCTCCGCAACAAGAGAAGCCACGGCAGTGAAGAGCCCGTGCACCACAACGAAGAGTAGCCCCCACTCAGCGCAACTAAAAGAAAGCCCACGCATAGCAAAAAAAGACCCAACACAGCCAATAAAATAAATAAATAAATAAATAAATAAACGTATAAAAATATAAAAAAAAAAAAAATCAGCATAAATGAAATAAAAAGCTGTATAAGAATGCTCGCAAGCGTTAAAACAGAGAAAACTTGGAAATAGCCCCAATGTTCAAAAGAAAGGGACTATTTAAATTATGACACTTAGATTTGACGGCATATGTAGCCACTAAAACAATTTTTCAAAAGAAATAATGCTCACAGGGGTTAAGTAGGGGAAAAGGGTTGAATATTCACACATAGAGTATGCTTACAATTTTTATTTAAAATGTCTATCTTGGGAATTCCCTGGTGGTCCAGTGGTTAGGACTCGACACTCTCACTGCTGGGGTCCCGGGTTCCATCCCTGGTCCCCCTTCCATAAGCTGCTCAGTGTGGTCCAAAAAAAAAAAAAAAAAGGAATAAATTTTAAAAACAATAAATAAATGTCTATGTTATGCCTAGAAAACAAAATGGGAGGAAAGACATCAAATGGTTAAAAATAATTATCTGCACACTGAAACTGAAGGTGATTTCATTCTATTTTTCTCTACTTTCCAAATTGCCTATAAAGTTTTTAAGACGAGTAACATTTCAAATTTAGAAAAGGTTAAACCCTCTAATATATGAAGAATCCTTTTAAAAGTATGAAATTTTAATGCTTTAGCTTTCTCAAATTTCTAAGTTAACCCACTTCTTATTCTGCAGAAACTTGATGGTCCTCAGTTCATGTGTTCAGTCAAGTTGTTCCATGAAACGTGTATGTAGTAAGAGGTCCTGACAGTGGGCTGGCAAGTGGAGGATTGCCCCTCCATTGCTATTACTATAATGTTCAACTCAAGACTTTCAAAATCTAGATTTAGTCTACACGCTAATTAACTGAATTAAAAATTTAAGGCATACTGTTTTTGAGTGTTATAAGTACCAACTTTTAAGTCCTTAAATCAAATACATGACAGGATCACAAAACATGTCCATGCAGTATATACATCAGCCCAGGTCACAGAGAAATGGTTAATCTACTTCAGAATCCAATGCTTTTCAATTATACTCCAAATAAAAAATTAAAGTGATTAAACATCACATAAGAGAATTGTATTATCCTGGTTGCTTAACAGTTCTTGGGATTGGCAGGTGTTTAGAGAAGCCTGCTGGATGTCGGGACTAAACTTTGACAATAAAGGGCCTCAGCTATCATTTCTTGTGCTGGTGTTTATTGGGGGTGCTGTCATTCAGTTTCAAACCACTAAATAGACCACTTGCAAAAATCCTAGCACCACAAATAGTTCTGGGTAACACAACCTGTGCACCTCAGTACCCTCACATGTAGGATGGAAACAGGTATCACAGGGCTGTTGGGAGGACTAGATTAAGATGTTAGGTTGCTATGGAGATGCCATTAAGTACCGTTATCAATAAACTTTTAAGTGCCCTGAGTTCAAGTGGCACCCGGCCACTGAATGAGTTATGCTGCCTTTCTTCTTCTGCAAAAATGTTAAAAACTGTGTCTGCCAAGAACAAGTTAGCTGGCTGTGGTACAATGAAGGTTTTTAAGAGGCCAGAAAGATTTCTGCCTTTTTCCTTCAGAAAGGCACTTTTATTTTAATCAAGAGGAAACACTCCTGTGCATAAGACATTTAAGTCTCATCCTGCCAGTAATAGTAAATGCCTAAACAGAGATGGGTTAAATTTTACAGAAGTGATATCCTTTCAGCTTCTAGATTCTTGGCCTTTGAAAATAGCACCTGCTCTCTACTCTCCCTTGAGATGGGAAATTGGCTTGACATGGCCTGAGACAACGCAGAAGAACTTATGTAGAATACTTGGGAGGGATGCTTGACACAGTCTAAGCATTGTAAGGAGCTATTACTAAAATCTTCACATACTTTTGCATTATTGAGTTATCAGGAACAATATAACATAGTTCCTAGAAGAAAATATATTACGGTCCATTTTTAATGTTGTCTAGAGCTACCATCAAAAAATTCTAGCAATCACTGACCTCCAATTACTTTTAGGAAAAGCAACCAACTAAAAATTGTGTGTGGTGTGTGTGTGTGTGTGTGTGGGGGGGGGGGGTCTCTAATTACCACGCAGAAACCAAACCTGTACACTAACAAATCACACAGAAACAAAAGAACCAGGCTTTTTCATTTTTTTACTACTCAAAAAAGCTTCATTCTTTATTTAGCTTTCTGACTCTGTGCTTGTGCTTTCAACACTTTCACAACGATTTTCTGCTCCTCAATAAGGAAAGCGCGCTTGATCCTAGAAAATAGTTAAAAAAAAAAATCAATTTAACACAGGCAAGAAAAGTGTCATAAAAGAACTGAGTGAATTAATCAGGTAAGATACCCAGAAAAGTAAATGAAACCTACACAAGTACAGATTTAAAATGTAAGAGGTGAAATTCTATGGACAGACCCTTTCAGCCTAAGGTGTCCTTCCTACTCTGGAACTTAAAGCAAGATAATTCTTCAATTCTATGCCAGTAGTACCCACCCTCCTCTTCTGAGCCATGATAAACTATAAAATCACCCCACAGGAGGCTTTCTGTCACTCATGATAGCTTTTATTTAACCTCATTTCATTACTGGGATTCAGGACTAATGATATTACTTAATTTGCAAAATGTCTTAGAGATTTCATATCTGCTTCACAGGGTTTTTATAAATATTAACTTTGGAAGGACTTGTAATTTCTGTATTTTGAACTTCCATTTAGAGAGGAAATCCACAGGAATTCCTGGTGGTCCAGTGGTTAGGACTCTTGAGCTGTCACTGCCAAGGGCCCGGGTTCAGAAGAGAGGAAATGCATCTTATTACCATCACTACAGTGCGTAAGACCCAGAGAGCCGCAGGTCCTTATTACCATTTGTTAAACCAAAGCTACCTCCAGAGATAAAGCACTCATTTAATTCACACAGAAACCCACCCCACCTATGCTCCTTACTGGTAGCCCTGGTTATCTTATAATCTACCCTCAAAACCCTGGGATTTCTAACTCCTTCAAATGTCCCGGGCGTAACCACATTATAGAAATACAGCTGCTGTCCCTCTTACTCAGAGCCAAGACTACACACTCCCTCAGTGTCACAGCAAATGCTATTCTTTAGGCTCCCTATAGATCCACACCCAAATCTCCAGAAGCTAGGGCCTGAGAGTTTTACGTTCAATAAATGCGCTCATGTGGTTATGTTTAGCAAAGTCTGTGAACCAGAGACTGGTAAAAAGCCAAACTCCTCTAGCTGGAAACTCTTGACCCATTCACCTCCAACTACCCTTCCAATTTCATTTCTCATTCCTTTTACACCATCAATGTGCCAAACTATGTTCATTCCCTGCCTGCAAGGCCCCCTCAACCTCTTGTCCAAAACTTACCCAGGTTCCACCTCAAATACTATTCGCAGGTTCTCAGCTACTTTAAAGCCATTTCTCCACTAAACTTCAACCATAATTAAGTTTTCCTATATTTCATGGAAGTTGTATTTAGCTTGTATTTGTATTAATGTAACATGACTAACCTCCCCTTACACATTAACTCCTGAAAGGCAGAATGAACTCGCCAAGTCTGATGTTAGATCTGGTGTAGAGACTTAGCCAGACCACTTTATAGAATGAGCTGAATAAACTGGAGGCAAACTACTCATCTGAACCAACTTCTTCTGTTACAAAGACCAATAATCTTTCCAATTGGGTCTTTGGAGACCACTTAATGTAGCCAGTAGGGTTAATTAAGAGCAAGAGCCTCAATAAAACCTGGGATGAATTCTCTCACCAGCTATGTAACTTTAAGCAACAAGCCTTGGTTTTGCCACAAAAAATTAAAAAATTAAAAAAATAAAATAAAAACAAAAAACAAACAGAAAAAACCTCGTAGATGGACTTTTGACAGTGTTTGTCATAAAAATGCTGAGCAAATTTTATCACTATAAACCCGCTGCTTCTACTCCCACCCACACCACTACCAATCCTTCTGCACATCCACAAGACCCAGTCATCTCCCAATAGCCCCATTCACCCCAATCTAGCCTTCAGGTCTTCATGTCAGTGACATGTCCTCAACCTTCATAAAGTAGAGACACTGTTTCAAGCACTCTTCCTTTGTTGAAAGAATTACTTCACCATCTATCCTGCTGCACATCTAGTCTCTGGCACACCAAAGGTTCCCCTGCTTTGCTCAAATCCCATCAATTACCACATTTTTAAGAATCAAGCCAAGAAACCTGTCCTATGCGGCCCTTCAAGACCTGCGACATTTCCACCTTTCCTGTCTATGAGCTCCCACAACACTCTGCTCCAGCCACACTAGAACCACATACAGCTATTCTGTTCCACTTTTAAGACCTTCCACTCTCCATCAACCTAAGAGTTTCTTACCATGACCACCCCCCACAGCTTTTTAATTTCTAGACCTAGCATAAAGATGCCCTATCACAACTGAATTAATTGGAACTAATATCATTTGTTAGTTTGTACAGCACCAATTATCCCTAGCCAAGGAAAGAGTCTATTAATAAGACTATACAACTTTTATTTTTTCACCAGTCTTCTAATAATGACTAGCATGCAGTACAACAGGCACACACACACTAAAGACAGCCCATCTGATTTCAGAGTTATTTACCTGTCACGGACACATTTAGCACACATGGAACCACCGTAGGCCCGGCTGACATGTTTCTTCGTTTTAGACAACCTCATAAGAACTTTAGGTCTCACAGCACGAACCTGCATAAAGAAAATGTTGAGATTATTTTGTGATGCTTCAACAGAAACAGATGTTATCCTAGATCTCTCGTGAGTGTTAAGCGTAAACATTAAACTAGATTACAAAGGGAAATGATACACTGATCTACCTGAAAGGCATTTCACTATATTTGCCACACAAGCTTTTAAAAAAGTCTATGTTCTTCAGAGATGGATCATGAAGGCTTGGTAATTCTCAGTCCCCCTAGTGGTGACCTCTCCTTCACTCACTCACCAAGGAATTAATGCTCAAAAGCTCAACCCTGGTTATGTTATTCATAGCAAAAGGATCACTTACTCCTCGAAGTCGGCCTGGGCACACGCCACATGCAGATTTTGGTGCTTTCCCAACTTTCTTGGTATAAAGGTAAACAATTCTATTACCAGGCGTTCGGGACCTAGAAAGTGAGAGAGTAAGCAATAGCTCAGTATTTTGCAGAATAAATGACAATACATATTTTGTATTGACATTAATTAATAAGTAAATGACAATACGTTAACTTCTGGAAGTACTTACAGCCTGGTTTTGTTAGAGGCTGTATTGTAGGACAGCCTACGACGGTATGTCAAACGCTGAACCATCCTGAATGCCTAAACAGACAAGAATGAAATAAAACTGCATTATAGAAAAAATTCAAACCTTAAAACAAACAGCATCACCGAGTTTACACATTACCCATGTCTGTTCTCACATACGATATCCTCATGTTAAGGTATCTTATGAAAGAGAGTCCATGTTTTAAAACTACAGCTGGCCATCTGTACCCTCGGCTTGCACATCCACAGATTCAATTAACCACGGGTCAAAAATACTCAGGAAAAGAAAACTTCAGGAAGTTCTAGAAAGCAAAACCTGAACTTGATGCGTGCCCACAACTATTTTATAGCCATTTACATTGTATTACGTGTTATATGTATTATAAGCAATCTAGAGATGATTTAAATTACACGGGAAAATTTTACATGAGGGACTTGAGTATCAGCAAGTTTGGTATCCCCGGGGATCCTGGAACAACCTCTCAGGATATGGAGAGACGGCTATACTATATTTAAGGGTGATTGGTAAGACTGCTAAGGGGCGATGTTTGTTTTCCCGATGGTAATCAAATGTGGCACTTGGATAAAATTTTGATTGCCAGGCTTTTCCCTTAAAGAGTCTGATTCTGTTTGGAGTAGCACCCAGAAAAGTGCTACCAACAGGCAAGTCTGAGAAACGCTGGTTTTAAAGGAAGAGCACATGAGCACACTTGAACATTTAAATTGAATCCTCACCTATACCATTTACTGAGACTATAAAGCTCCATGGGCTAGCTTCCTTATCTGTTAAAAATAATTTTTACCTAGTTCACAGCTGTCATTAGAATTAAATGACATCAGGCATTCTGCCCAACATAGTAGCTGCCCAGGGTTCAGTGTTCTGCCCCAAAGCAGCACTTAGGTCAAGTCCATTTAATACTAATTTTGGTACTAGACCAAGTGTCTCTGGATTATGGCATCTAAGCATCTTTTTTTTCTCCCTTTTATCAACGAGAAACGATACTGAATGACGATATTTAACAAATCGATTATACAGATACACATGAGTTCGTTTTTCAGCGAACTACCCAAGATATCAAAAAACATAGGCAAGACTTGAATCATCCTAATTTTTGCCAAATCTTGTAACCATTTCATCACAGCATGTTGCTTTAAAAAAAAACGCCTGCATCTGTTCTTACAAGCTCCTTAGTACTGTTTCACTGGAACTGTCAGACACCAAAACCGCCACGGCTGGCCAGTGAGAGAGACTCAATCAGCCGTCTGCCTCTCCAAAACCAAGACAGAATACTCCCTATTAAAACATTTTTATCTTCCTTGCTATTGGTCTTAGGAAACATTTCGAAATGACCCGAACATGCCAGTCGTAGGCCCTCCCAGAGCCCAAAGAACAGCTACAGGCGCGAGATTAAAGCGTGGCCACAAGACAGGAGAACGCTCCGCGATTTCGCAGTCTCAACCACCCGAGACACAACTCATTTATCTCCGAACGCCGGACTGCGAAGGCTACAAAGCCGGGGTAGTGACCTCCGGCCACTCACTGCTCCCGAGCGGAGATCGGGATCGAGGGGTGTCTGAAGCTAAAATCCGGGAAACTGCTCACCACCAACCTCCCTCCTAAACCCTTACCCCCACGCCAGCTCAAAAGACTGTGCCTCGGAGATCCCGGCTCCTGCAACTCTCTGGATGGCGGCCGATGGTAGAAGCAGTATCGATTACGAGAAAGAAATAGCAACCATACCTGCCGATACCGTCCCCGGAAGAGGAAGAAGAAAGCGCACTCGAGATCAAAGGTCAAATGTGACTGCGCATGACAGGAAGTACGTCATGGGACGAGGCCTGGTGGAGAAATACCGCCATGTTGTACGGAAGCCATGCAGGTCCCCTCGGCGGGCAGGGTTCACAGCACCGCCACGTTGTACGGCAAGCGACGTGCTTCCCGGCCGTGGGCCGGGGTGCGCCTCGGCCTTCCGTGACAGTGCCACATAACGATCGTTTGGGAATCGATGTAGAAACAAACACGAATGGCACAGGAGCTGCAGAGGGCGAGGTGGGGACAACACCAACCTTTTTTCCATTCTTACGGGCGCTAAGGCACATTTGACTTAAGGAGCGCCACCTTTGGGGTTAGGCGTGAGTTTAAATCCCGATTCTGACACTTATCACTAGGTGACCTTTGAGGAGTTACTATCCTTAGCCGTCCTTTTTTTTCTTGTTCATTAAGAGCGCAGGTTTTACAAATTAGGATTTTAATACAATATCTGCTAATTATTAGCCGTGTTACGATGGCGAGTCCTTAAATCTCTAAAAGGAAGATATTAGTAACGGTCTCGCAGAGTTCTGTGGTGGTCAAAGGCATCATGAAGTTAAGCACTGTGTCTCGCAGCGAGTGAGCCCTCCATAAATGGTGGCTAATCTTATGATTATGTACGAGTTGTTTCTTGAGGCTTCACATGGGTGGTAAAATTTGAACAGGGCCGTAAAGATGAGGAGGAGGAAAAAAAAAAAAAAACCCTCTAAAATAGCCTGTGAAAGTTTACATCAAATGCTTCTGTGTATTTTTCTGAGAAGAGGGTCCTTAGCTTTTATTATGTTGTCAAAGGGGTTCACGACCTCCAAAAAAGTAAAGAACACTCTGCCTGGGCTCTAAGGAAGACCGCTCAAAAGGGTCTTTACATTTTTAATCTTAAATTAAGCTCCCTGGAAACATACTGAGAGTTATATACTGCTGTATTGGGGAGTGCTCTTAAAAAATACACCTGTAAGGAAGTGAGGAAGGTAGGGTCAGGGGCCCCACAATGTGGTTACAACGGAGGCTTCAAGCTGTTCCAATAGGGAGCTCTGGAACTGGGAATGCTCTTGGTAGTTGTGCCAAACTGGCAAGGAAGCTGGGCCTTTGCATCCCCACATCAGCCAGTCTTAGGTCTGGCTGCTCCCTGAGTGGGTGAGGCGGTTTCCTGAAGCTGAGAGCAAGGTGCCATGACCCAGCTAATATCCTTGGCCCAGAAGAGAGGATGTGAATAGAGCATCCTAGTGTCTACTCAAGTTCCCTTACAGGTTTCCCAGTCCAGTTATCGAGGTGAGAAAGCAGGCAAGTGACTGAGGGCAGCTGCCCTGTCCCTACAGAGAACTGTCTCAAACTGTGAGGACTTTAATTCCGTTGTCACCACACCAGATGGAAGGCTCTGGTTATATCCCTCCCTTTGCTGACTCTCACGTAGCTGCTTCTCCCCTGACGTTGACGTAATTCCTTCTCTCTTTCCCAGTCTTTGACTTTTTGTCCCCTGGAATCCCTTTCATCTCTGTACCAGGTATTGAGATGGAGGCTGGGATGGAGAGCCAAATGTGGTTTTTGAATGAATGAACAAAAGAACGCATTTACTTGGAATATATTCTGTTTCTGGAGAGACTTTGCTGGCAGTTGAGTATAACCGAAGAAGGGAGCCCTTAGCACACTGTAATGTACTTAGTGTAATTTACCTATCTTTCTGTGTCCACCTCCACCCCAGTAGATAAGAACAATGGTCTCGCTATCACAATTTTCCCTTATTCTACATAACCCAGTTCTATAACGTGACTTTTCTTCTCTTTCAATCTGTATTTGCATTTTTTCTTAATTAGACTTGCCAGAGATGTGGATCTTACTAAACATTTCGAAGCACCTCACTTGCTTTTATTAACCTTTCTCTCTTTTAGCTCTTTGTTAATTTCGGTTACACTTACTAAATATTTCCAGTTACACCCTGTATTCTTATCACTGTATCTCTAGGCGCCTCTTCTGGTTATCAGTTGCTGTTATAACAAACCATCTCAAACTTAGTGGCATAAAATAATACCATTTTATTATGCTTATGGGTTCCATGGGTCAGGAATTTCTTCTTGGCATAGTGGGAATGGTTTGTCCTTGCTACGGAATAACTGGGGGTGCTTCAGCTGGGGGTGACTTGAATAGCTGGAGGCTAGAATCATCTGAACACTTTTCTAGTTAATTCCTGGGTTGGGATACCTCAAAGGCCGGACTCAGCCGGAGACTGTCAATCAGGGCACCTGTACATAGCCTTCCCGTGGGGCTTGGACTTCTCACACATGGCAGCTGGGAGGCAGCATCTTGAGAGGGAGCATCTAGAAAGCAAGGAGTCTGCAAGAACCAGTCGAAGCTGCATGGCCTTTTATGCTCTAGCCTTGGAAGTCACATAGCATTATTTCCACCATAGTCTATTGGTCAAAGCTGTTACGAGCCCTCCAGACTCAAAGGCAGTGGACATGACATATATCCTCAGGTCTTGATGGGTAGAGTATCTGTGTTTTTAGGGTTGTATTTTAAAGCTACACAGTTTCTTTCACTCTCTAATATTTACTATCCTTTTGTTTTTCCATGCTTTGTTCTGTTTTCTTTTGACCTGTCTTCCAGTTCATTAATTCTCTTTTCGGTATAAATCTAGTGGGCTTTTAATTTCAGTTTTAAGCTTTCCATTCTTTTTCTCTTTTTATACTTCCCATTCTATGCAGAAATTTTTAATCTTGATTTTTCTTTCCTTGAGTATTTGAGTATACATAGCAGAATTATTTTAATGTTTTGTGACTGATAACTCCATTATCTGAATCCCCCAAGCATGGCTCGCTATTGTCTGATATTTCTCTTGGTTTTTGTTGTCTAGTCACCTTGTGTGGCTGATTGCTTTTTATTGATTTCAGGATATTTTATATGAAAAATCAAAATTAGGCCTTGCATATCTGCTCACATGCAGATTTTAGAATCAACTTGTTTAGCTCCATACAAAACTTGTTGACATTTTTATTACATTAAATTTATGTGTGAACTTGGGGAGAATTGACCTCTTTATGATGTTGAGTCATCCTGTCCAAGAACATGGAATGTCTTTCTGTTTATTCATCTTTATTTTTAAAGCTTTATTGATATAGGTTATCTGCATTTTTAAAGTTTATTTGTAGGTATTTTATCTGTTTTGTTGCTAATATAAATGGCATTCTCTTTTCCATTACTCCATTTAACTTTTTATGGAAGGCTATGAATTTTTTTTTTCTTTAAGAACTTTTACTGAGATACAATAAACTGCATGTATTTAAAGTGTACAATTTGATATTTTTTCTTAGCAATGTATATATGGCAATCCCAATCTCCCAATTCATTCCCCCCCAACCCTCTCCCCCCCACTTTTCCCACTTGGTGTCCCTATGTTTGTTCTCTACATGTGTGTCTCTATTTCTGCCTTGCAAACCGGTTGATTTGTACCATTTTTCTATATTCTGCATATATGTGTTAATATATGATATTTGTTTTTCTCTTTCTGACTCACTTGACTCTGTATGACAGTCTCTAGGTCCATCCATGTCTCTACAAATGTCCCAGTTTCATTCCATTTTACAGCCGAGTAATATTCCATTGTATATATGTACCACATCTTCTTTACACATTCATCTGTTGATGGACATTTAGGTTGTGGAAGGCTATGAATTTTTGTTTATTAATTTATATTCTCCTACCTTACTTATTATTGGTATTTAATTTTTTAATTTACTTTGGAGGGGTGTCCAGGTATATTATCTCTTCCTTTCTAATTCTTATGCCTCTTGTCCGGTTCCATTGGCTGATACTTCAAACATAACATTAGATAGTAGTGTAGATAATGGCCTTTTTTTTGCACGTTCCTGACTTTAGCAGGAAAGCATCCAGTGTTTCTCTGCTAAGTTGTGTTAAGGAGATAGCCATTGCTTATTATTTCTTAATTTATTTTTTTGCCATGTCAGGAAGGGTGTTGAATTTAATTTTCTTCTCAGTATCCTTTAAGATGATAATTTAAATTTTCTCCTCAGATCAATTCATGTCTTCAGTAATATGGAGTGGGGGTTAGGGGGAAGCAACGCCTTTTCTAATTTGCACAAAGGCACCGTGGTGTTTCTGTTTCACTGGCCATTTCTCTGCCTGGAATGCTCTCCCCTCAGATGTTTGCGTGGCTTACTCTTACTTCTTTTACTTGTTTGCTTAAGGTCACTTTTCGGTGAGGTCTATCCTACCTATCCTATATATTGATAAATCCTACATTTCTGTACTTCACTGACACTTACAGATCCCCTCAACCCTGCTCTATTTTTTTTCCCCGCACTTATCATTTTCTATATACTATATATTTATGTGTTGGGTTTATTATATGTTGTCTGTCTCCATTAGAAGTATGCTCCATGATGTAGGGAGTTTCATCCTTTTAAAAAGAATTTTTTTTGACTGATATATTTTTATTGCCTAGAGTGGTGCCTGGCATGTAGTAAGCACTCAACATAATTTTTGAGTAAATGTATGAGATTGGAGCCTGTCAAGGAATGGTGAGAGGGGGCATTTGAACTTGAGCCTTCTGTTCCAGAGAGCCTGAAGTTAAGAATTTAACAGCATTTCGCAATGAGGTTATATTTATAGTCGTTGAGATACAGGAAAGGGATTGAAAGACTTTCATTATAGAACTTGCGTACTTTGTCCTATTACGGAGTGTCACAGCTTCATGAATTAATGCATTTTATTGATACTGTGATTATTTGTGAATAGCTCAATTACGTTTCACCATATTTTGTGTATTAAAAAACATTAATTGGTCCAATATAAATACTTAAAATATGTCATGGTTTTGGTAATCTTGTCTTGGCATGTCTTCATTTTTAAATTAATACTTGGGAACCTCCGGAAAAGTAGCCTCAAGCTTTTCTCGACCTGTGAGAGGCCCTGACAGAGACGACTGCTCATCTTACACTGTAGCTCCCAGTCTTCTGAACTATCCTTGAGCCCTTTTGTTGATTGTGTCACCTGCATCTTTAATGGTTTTGCCAGTTTGAGCTGTAATTTAGACATAAGTTTTGCTACAAAGAATTAAAATATGAGAGCGTTTTAACCACTCTAAAATTTAGAAATAGGAACTTGAGACAAATTAGATTTTTCTAATAGAAATGTTCTGAGCCTAAAGCCCTAAAGGCGAGTGAGGAAACCAATTAACTTTAATTTAAATAATCATGTCTTAAGTAGTAAATGAACCAAGTTCTATTGTTAAAGAACAACTGTATTAAATCCCTGAAAGGTTAGCTTCAAAATGGCATTAATGCAGTGGTTTCGTGTCTCACTAATGAAATAAATTTCTGTTGGTCACTGCAACCTCTGTTTGTTGTCTTACTGGGCATTGTTACTGAGCATAGTGGAGGGGAAAGATTGAGAGATCAAGGATAGAATAATTGCCACTGATGTTCCTATTGTTAGTAACTTTTTTTTTTTTAGCCACAAACAAAAAAGTTAATCATTGTATTCCTGGGAAAAAATAGTACAGGAAAACGTGAGAAAATCTTATTTTTCTTTTCTAAAACTTGCATATAAATGTGTTTTTCTGTTTGTACTTGCTATTTTAAAGTAATATATTTATGATTGAGATCAGTATTTATAACTACAATCACTGAATTTCAGCCGATGTCTGTAAACATTACGGCAGCCATTGATGATGCATTAATAAGGTATAATGCTAGAATCTGGCACTGGCTTAGATGCACAGGCGGAAACGTATTTTGAATGTTTATGTAATAGAATAGAAACAACATGACTTTGGCAGACAGTTTGAAGTCAGATCATGGAAGGCTTTAAATACTGTGCTCAAAGACTTAAATGCTATTCTTACGCCTTCTGTATTTCTTCATCCTCACATGCTACCTTTGTGACCTTAGGAAGGCCAGGTTAACCTCACTGAGACTGTCTCCTTATCTGTCATATGGGAATAACAATCCTGTATTATAGATATGCTGGGAGAATTAGCAGATGTAACGCATGTGACTGAGGCTGGCACACAGTGGAAGCTTAATAAACATTGGTCTTAGTATTGTTTTCTAGAAATGAAATGCTGCTTTCTGCATTCCCTTAGTAACCAATTTTGCACATCAGTGTTATGTCTTGTGCTTTGCTAATGTCCGTTGTGTTCTTGGGAGAACCTTTTTATTTCCTTGTGGCATATTGGGGAAGAAGTCTAAAGAAACTAGCGCAGGATTTACTAACATGGAAATTAGCATGGATTGGCAGGCAAGGGCATAAAGAGTTAAAAGCATTGGTATATCAAAGCCTTGACTTTCTAGAGATGCTTTTTTCTCCAAAACATAGCCGCTGCCTTTGCTGGCAACATGACCTGTACCTTGTTCCAATTATTTATGTGGAGCGAGGTAATTGTTTTCTCTGTGAAGGACTTGATGAAACGATGCTATAGAAAAATCCAGTGCATTTCCATTATTGCTTGCTCAACAGCAATACTATTTTGTTGCAAGAGGAAAATAGTTTTGCAGAATGCTGCTCTACCCCCGCACAGAGAGTACATAATATCATGTTTGTGTTGAAACTTTTTCTTCCAAAATGTCATAACCCCATGCGAAAGAGAATTAAAATCCTATTATTTTAATTTACATCTCGCCACAAGATAAGTAAAGTTATCATTGAAATTCTAATTAAATGGGATGATTGACTAAGGTAGCACATCAAAGAAGAGAAGTGAATATGATAAGTCGAAGACTTATTAATTAGTCTGCGTGGAAGAAATTCCAGGGATGTCAAGCTGAGCCTGCTGCAAGGAGAAAAAAAGCAGACAAGAAAACGTTCGTTTCTTTGAAGTTAGGAACTGAGATAGTGATGGAGGTAATTGTGTCTGACTGGATCCAGTAATGAAGAGCTGTAAATCAGACCTCAGAATCGAAGGAAAGATTCAAGTAACGAATGTGGCTGCCCCCCCTGCTGCGAAGAAACAGAATGCAGAGCGCACTAATTGACCCAGCCTATTTCCCAGTAGTTCTCTGTTATTATTTATTAATTTTTAATTTCTGAATTATTTACGTCCTGGGAAATTATTCTTGACAGCCTGTTAGGCGTGCCAGAGTTAATGGAGGATGAAAGGATTGGTACCAGAATTAGCAGGGATGTAGTCACAGGCTACTGGATTTAATGATTTTGGAAAGAAAAATTGATTTCACACAGCGTGTCACTTTATACTACTTTAGGGATACACCAGCTATTTGATTAATTGAGGAAGGACCAATTCAAAGTATATTTGAAGTGTAAATGAGTCACACTGCTCAGCTGTTTATTTTTCTCTCTTTCGGAGAGATCTGAATTTTCTTGAAGCTGAGGATGAAAAGCTGATGAAGACACACTTGCATGCTTGGAATGCACACCTGTTTGATTTGTATTAAACACAGAAGGGAAGAAAACCCTGAAATACAAAAGGAGGATATTTTTACTCCTCTTATTTCTCCCTTCTAATCTCTTTATGTGATTTTTGTTTGTTTGTTTTTACTCCAGCATGTGGCATAGCAGTAGTTGCAACCTGCATTCCTTAAAAACTAGGCTCAAGAACATTTCTTATTTGTTTTGTGGCCTACAAAACAATTAGAAACAAGCAGCGCTTGCTAATGAATAGAAAGAACAAATAGAAGAAAAATGTATTAAAAGAAAACGGGGACTTTAATTAATAAGTTAAGAGGATGAATCCTTTAGGAAAACGAGTGAGGCAGCCTAAAGCGCCGGGCCGTCATGGCTTCTCCCTTTCTCCCTTTCTGGCTCCTTAGCCCTGGTGTGTCTGCTGCCCTCACCGTTGCTCCTCTCTCTCCGGCCTAGTCCCGCAGCTGGTATCAAGTCACATCTTCCTCTTCCACTGTATTCGACATCAGTGCTTCTCAGAGTTTACTGTATGAGTAGATCACTTGGGGGTTCTTGCTACTCTGCAGGCTTAGATCCTGTGGGTCTGGGAAGAGGGTCTGAGAGTTTGCATAGGTTCCCAGGTGAAGCTCATGCTGCTGGTTCCTGACCAGTCTTTGAGCAGCAAGGTCCTACAAAACTCTTGACAATCTCGTTTTCTTTAAAAACATTGCCTTTAACCACGTAACCCTCTCATTCAGACACCTTAAGTGATTTTCAATACCTGCAATTAAACGCAAATTCCTTAGCCTGGCATGGAAGATCTTCCTAATGTGATCGCAACCTGCCCTCCGGGGCATACCCTACATCCCCCAGCTCCGTGCTCTTGTTTATGTTATTTCTTCCTCCTGAAATGCCTCTGTCTTTGAGAATTCTACCAGTGCCTCAAGATGTGTTTCAAATATCACATCCTCAGTGTTGGCTTTTCTAACCTTCTCTCACTCAAGAAGACATGAGTTCTCCTTCAGATGCTTCTCTCATATTTTAGTTTTACCTCTTTCTTGCCATGTGATATCTTCAGTCTTACATTATTGCCATTAATGTACTTATTTTTCCCTGTGTGGTACTTTCCATCCTTAACCCCTATACCTTTCCAAATGTAGAGGGAAGAATATTTTTTAAATTTAAACCTCCTAATTTCATACCTACCATAAAGATTCAGACAAAAATAAACCACAAGAAATTGTGTCGTGGAGTGTATGATGGGGAAATACCAGGAGCCTAACTACAAATAAAAAGGAGACAAAATTGTATTGTGGTTCTTTGGTGGCAAACCAACTCTGGCTAACAAACAAAAAGAGAAGAAGGATTCAAGGGTTGCCCAGAGAATAGAGGAGAGAATTCAATAGGATTGAATTTAGGTGAGCAAGAATGCCACCCGATAACAGAAGGATCCCTTAGTGCCCATGTTAAGAGGACTTGCTTGGGCCTAGAGCTTACTGTCTCTCCTAAGGATTGACTCATAAGTAGAGTAACCCAAAAAGGGAAAAGGATTGGAGCCGGTCCATTCTCCTTGGGAGGACTGGTCATTGAGCCTGTAGCCCAGAGCTGTGTTCATTCTAGCTCTTCTTGAGTCCTGGCTGTTCAGCTTTTACTTCAACTGATTTTTACCACAGGCAGCCAGAGAAACCAGCCAGAGCAAAACGAATAGAGGTTTGCTCATTACCCTTATGGTGATTCAGATATGAATGTTATATATTCTCAGGGACAACCCCCTAGTCTCTTAATACACGAGCATATTGCTTTCGTGCCTTTGCGCAAGCTTTCCCATCCGCCTAGGATGTCACCCTCCCTGCTCCCCTTCTCTGCTTGCTCAACGCCTGTTCTTTCCTTATTTTTTTTTTAACATTAATATCACCCAAAGGAAAGAATCAAGTTATTCCGAGTTTTATTATGAAAAAAATTCCATATACATCAAAGTTAAAAGAACTGTAAAATGAAATTCACATATCCTCTTGCCTGGAGTCAATAATTGTTAACATTTTGCTGTATTTGCATTATATTTTTTCAGAGTAAATTTGACATCATGACATTCCCTGCTAAACACTCACCATGAAACTCCTAAGAATAAGGATATACTCCTATCTAACACAATTTCACTATTATGCCTCAAAAAATTAATAGTAATTCCATTCTGAATTAATCCAATTGTTTCAAGACTGTCTTTTATATCTTTTTTTTTTTCAAACAGCATCAAGTTGTTCACTCTTATTTGGTTGTTAGGTTTCTTTAATCATTTTTCATTTAGAATAGTGCACTATCTTTTTTATCATGGTGTTGACTCTTTGGGAGTCATTGTTGTTCCTGTATCTCCTATACTTTTGGTAAACTAAAAATTAGGTCTCGAGGTTTGATTAGATTCACGCTAAGCGTTTTTAGTAAGACTGTTTCTTAGGCGACGTTGTGTATTTCTCATCATACCAGGAGGCACATTATATCTGGTTATCCCATTATTAGTGATGCTGAGTTTGATCCCTTGATCAAGATATGGCCCCCAAATCACCCCATTTTCTAAAATTTAATTTTTTTCTTTGGCTATTGTTGTGTCTTTGTTGCTGCACACGGGCCTTCTCTGCTTGTGGCGAGCAGGGGCTACTCTTTGTTGAGGTGCGTGGGCTTCTCAGTGCGGTGGCCTCTCTTGTTGTGAGGCATGGGCTCTAGGGACACAGCCTTCCGTAGTTGCAGCTCATGGGCTCGGTAGCTGTGACACACTAGCTCTAGAGTACAGGCTCAGTAGTTGTGGCGCAGGGCTTCGTTGCTCCATGGCATGTGGGATCTTCCTGGACCAGGGACCGAACCTGTGTCCCCTGCATTGGCAGGTGGATTCTTTTTTTTTTTTTTTTAATTTATTTATTTATTTTTTTGGGGGGTACACCAGGTTCAATCATCCGTTTTTATACACATATCCCCATCTTCCCTCCCTTCCTTGACGCCCCCCCCAAGCCCCCCCCACCCTCCCCGCCCCAGTCCTCAAAGGCATCTTCCATCCTCGAGTTGGACTCCCTTTGTTATACAACAACTTCCCACTGACTATTTTACAGTTGGTAGTTTATATATGTCTGTGTTACTCTCTCGCTTCGTCTCAGTTTCCCCTTCACCCCCGGCCCCCTCCCATACCTCGAGTTCTCCAGTCCATTCTCTGTATCTGCATCCTTGTTCTGGTCACTGAGTCCAACAGTACCATTTTTAGATTCCGTATATGTGAGTTAGCATACAATATTTGTCTTTCTCTTTCTGACTTACTTCACTCTGTATGACAGACTGTAGTTCTATCCACCTCATTACATATAGCTCCATCTCATCCCTTTTTATAGCTGAGTAATATTCCATTGTATATATATGCCACATCTTCTGTATCCATTCATTTGTTGATGGGCATTTAGGTTGCTTCCATGTTCTGGCTATTGTAAATAGTGCTGCAATAAACATTATGGTACAAGTTTCTTTTGGGATTATGGTTTTCTTTGGGTATATGCCCAGTAGTGGGATTACTGGATCATATGGTAGTTCTATTTGTAGTTTTTTAAGGAACCTCCAAATTGTTTTCCATAGTGGCTGTACCAATTTACAGTCCCACCAACAGTGCAGGAGAGTTCCTTTTTCTCCACACCCTCTCCAACATTTGTGGTTTCCAGACTTTGTGATGATGGCCATTCTGACTGGTGTGAGGTGATACCTCATTGTGGCTTTGACTTGCATTTCTCTGATGATTAGTGATGTGGAGCATCTTTTCATGTGTTTGTTGGCCATCTGTATGTCTTCTTTGGAGAAATGTCTATTTAGGTCTTCTGCCCATGTGTGGATTGGGTTATTTGCTTTTTTGGTATTAAGCTTCATGAGCTGCTTGTATATTTTGGAGGTTAATCCTTTGTCCGTTGTTTCATAGGCAATTATTTTTTCCCACTCTGAGGGTTGCCTTTTAGTCTTGTTTATGGTTTCTTTTGCTGTGCAAAAGCTTTTAAGTTTCATGAGGTCCCATTCATTTATTCTTGATTTTATTTCCATGATTCTAGGAGGTGGGTCAAAAAGGATGGCACTTTGATGGATGTCATATAGTGTTCTGCCTATGTTTTCCTCTAGGAGTTTGATAGTGTCTGGCCTTACATGTAGGTCTTTAATCCATTTGGAGTTTACTTTTGTGTATGGTGTTAGGAAGTGTTCTAATTTCATTCTTTTGCATGTTGCTGCCCAGTTCTCCCAGCACCACTTATGGAAGAGGCTGTCTTTTTTCCATTGTATATTCTTGCCTCCTTTGTCAAAGATAAGGTGCCCATATGTGTTTGGGCTTACTTCTGAGTTCTCTATTCTATTCCATTGATCTTCCTTTCTATTTTTGTGCCAGTACCATACTGTCTTGATCACTATGGCCTTGTAGTATAGTTTGAAGTCAGGAAGCCTGATTCCACCAACTCCATTTTTCCTTCTCAAGATTGCTTTGGCTATTCGGGGTCTTTTGCATTTCCATACAAATCGTAAGATTTCTTGCTCTAGTTCTGTGAAAAATGCCATTGGTAATTTGATCGGGATTGCATTGAATCTGTAAATTGCTTTGGGTAGTACAGACATTTTCACGATGTTGATTCTTCCAATCCAGGAACATGGTATGTCCCTCCATCTGTTTGTGTCGTCTTTGATTTCTTTCATCAATGTCTTAAAGTTTTCTGCATACAGATCTTTTGCCTCCTTAGGCAGGTTTATTCCTAGGTATTTGATTCTTTTGGTTGCAATGGTGAATGGGAGAGTTTCCTTAATTTCTCTTTCTGCTCTTCCGTTGTTAGTGTATAGGAATGCAAGAGATTTCTGTGCATTAATTTTGTATCCTGCTACTTTACTAAACTCATCAATTAGTGCTAGCAGTTTTCTGGTAGAGTCTTTAGGGTTTTCTATATATAATATCATGTCATCTGCAAAGAGTGACAATTTTACTTCTTCTTTTCCAATTTGGATTCCTTTGACTTCTTTTTCTTCTCTGATTGCTGTGGCTAAGACTTCCAAAACTATGTTGAATAATAGTGGTGAGAGTGGACACCCTTGTCTTGTTCCTGTTCTTAGAGGGAATTCTTCCAGTTTTTCTCCATTGAGAACAATGTTGGCTTTTGGTTTTGCATATATGGCTTTTATTATGTTGAGGTAATTTCCTTCTATGCCCATTTTCTGGAGAGCTTTTAGCATAAATGGATGTTGAACTTTGTCAAAAGCTTTTTCTGCATCTATTGAAATGATCATATGGTTTTTATCCTTCAATTTGTTGATATGATGTATCACATTGATTGATTTGCGTATATTGAAGAATCCTTGCATCCCAGGGATAAACCCCACTTGATCATGGTGTATGATTTTTTTAATGTGCTGTTGGAGTCTGTTAGCTAGTATTTTGTTGAGGATTTTTGCATCTATATTCATCAGTGATATTGGTCTATAGTTTTCTTTTTTTGTGACATCTTTGCCTGGTTTTGGTATCAGGGTGATGGTAGCCTCGTAGAATGAGTTTGGGAGTGCTCCGCCTTCTGCAATATTTTGGAAGAGTTTGAGAAGGATAGGTGTTAACTCTTCTCGAAATGTTTGATAGAATTCGCCTGTGAACCCATCTGGTCCTGGGCTTTTGTGTGTTGGGAGATTTTTAATCACTGCCTCAATTTCCGTACTTGTGATTGGTCTGTTCATGGTTTCTATTTCTTCCTGGTTCAGTCTTGGAAGATTGTATTTTTCTAAGAATGTATCCATTTCTTCCAGGTTATCCAATTGATTGGCATATAGTTGCTTGTAGTAGTCTCTCATGATGTTTTGTATTTCTGAGGTGTCCGTTGTGACTTCTCCTTTTTCATTTCTAATTCTGTTGATTTGCATCTTCTCCCTTTTTTTCTTGATGAGTCTGGCTAATGGTTTATCAATTTTGTTAATCTTCTCAAAGAACCAGCTTTTAGTTTTATTTATTTTTCTTATGGTTTCTTTCCTTTCTTTTTCATTTATTTCTGCTCTGATCTTTATGATTTCTTTTCTTCTGCTCACTTTAGGGTTTCTTTGTTCTTCTTTCTCTAGTTGTTTTAGGTGTAAGGTTAGGTTGTTTATTCGATCATTTTCTTGTTTCTTA
Source organism: Hippopotamus amphibius kiboko (assembly GCF_030028045.1). Lineage (NCBI taxonomy): Eukaryota > Metazoa > Chordata > Mammalia > Artiodactyla > Hippopotamidae > Hippopotamus > Hippopotamus amphibius. Next base: position 85,836,548 of record NC_080198.1, read on the forward strand.
AGGTAGGACTGTATTGCTATAAACTTCCCCCTTAGAACTGCTTTTGCTGCATCCCATAGGTTTTGGGTTGTTGTGTTTTCATTGTCATTTGTTTCTAGATATTTTTTGATTTCCTCTTTGATTTCTTTAGTGATTCCTTGGTTGTTTAAGAGTGAATTGTTTAGCCTCCATGTGTTTGTCTTTTTTGCAGGTTTTTTCCTGTAATTGATATCTAGTCTCATGGCGTTGTGGTCTGAGAAGATGCTTGATATGATTTCAATTTTCTTGAATTTGCTGAGGTTTGATTTGTGACCCAAGATGTGATCTATCCTGGAAAATGTTCCGTGTGCACTTGAGAAGAACGTGTAGTCTGCCGTTTTTGGATGGAATGTCCTATAAATATCAATTAAGTTGAGATAGTCTAATGTGTCATTTAAAGCTTGTGTGTCTTTATTTATTTTCTGTTTGGATGATCTGTCCATTGATGTAAGTGGGGTGTTCAAGTCTCCCACTATTATTGTGTTCCTGTCGATGTCCCCTTTTATAGCTGTTAGCATTTGCCTTATGTATTGAGGTGCTCCTATATTGGGGGCATAGATATTTACCATTGTGATATGTTCTTCTTGAATGGATCCCTTGATCATTATGTAGTGTCCTTCCTTGTCTCTTTTAATAGTCTTTACTTTCAAGTCTAATTTGTCTGATATGAGTATTGCTACTCCAGCTTTCTTTTGACTTCCATTTGCATGGAATATCTTTTTCCATCCCTTTACTTTCAGTCTATATGTATCCCTTGGTCTGAAGTGGGTTTCTTGTAGGCAGCATATAGAAGGGTCTTGTTTTTGTATCCATTCAGCCAGTCTGTGTCTTTTGGTTGGAGCATTTAGTCCATTTACATTTAAAGTGATTATTGACATGTGTGTTCCAATGACCATTTTCTTAATTGTTTTGAGTTTGTATTTGTAGGTGTTTTCCTTTTCTTGTGTTTCTTACTTAGAGAAGTTCCTTTAGCACTTGTTGTAAGGCTGGTTTGGTGGTGCTGAATTCTCTTAACTTTTGCTTGTCTGGAAAGCTTTTGATTTCTCCCTCAAATCTGAATGAGATTCTTGCTGGGTAGAGTATTCTTGGCTGTAGGTTTCTCTCTTTCAGGACTTTCAGTATATCCTGCCATTCCCTTCTGGCATGCAGAGTTTCTGTGGAAAGGTCAGCTGTTATCCTGATGGGTTTTCCCTTATATGTTGTTTGTTGCTTTTCTCTTGCTGCTTTTAATATTTTTTCTTTGTGTTTAATTGTCATTAGTTTGATTAATATGTGTCTCGGTGTATTTCTCCTTGGGTTTATTCTGTATGGGACTCTCTGTGCTTCTTGGACTTGGTGAATTATTTCCTTTCCCATGTTGGGGAATTTTTCCACTATAACCTCTTCAAATATTTTCTCAGACCCTTTCTTGTTTTCTTCTTCTTCTGGGATGCCTATAATTCGAATGTTGGTACGCTTAATGTTATCAGTGACGTCTCTGAGACTGTCTTTTAATCTTTTTATTATTTTTTCTTTTTCCTGCTCTGTGGCAGTTATTTCCCCCATTTTATCTTCCAATTCACTTATTCGTTCTTCTGCCTCAGTCATTCTGCTGGTTATAGCATCTAGAGTATTTTTAATTTCAGTTATTTTGTTATCCATTGCTGTTTGTTTTTCTGAGTTCTTATGAACTGTTTCTTGTACTTTCTCTATTTTGTTATCGAGATTTTGTATCATTTTTACTATCATTACTCTAAATTCCTTTTCAGGCATTTTTCCTATTTCCTCCTCATTTATTTGGTCTTGTGGGTTTTTTTCTTGCTCCTTTGCCTGCATGGTGTTTCTTTGTTTCCTCATGGTTGTCCAAACTTTTGGGGTTGCTTGTCCTTGGGTTTTTTTGCGTTATTCTGTGACCAGCAGAGGTTCCTTTATTGTTTGTCTGTAAGCCTTGGTGTGTGGGGAGGGAGAGGGTACAACAGTGGCTCCTTCTCCTGGGAGGGAGTGAGCAGTGGCGCACTGATGTCTCAGTCAGGCTTGGAGGTTCCTGTTGCAGAGGGCTCCGGTGGCTCAGGCGTAAACAGAAAGTCTTAGAGTTGGGCCTCTCTCTGGGTTTTTTTTTCTTTTCTTTTTTTTTTTTTTTTTTTTTCTCTCGGCAGCCTCCCTGCTGCTGGCGTTGCAAGGGGTTTTAATCTAGCCCCACCCGAGTGCCTGAGGGTACTTGTTATCCCTGAGCGCCTTAGGTGGCCTGCAGGGCGTCTCTCCACTGCCTGTTGCAGAGGCGCGGAAAGAGAGAGAGAGAGGCTATGCGCGTGGCTCCTCCCAGCCGCCAGTGAGCCTGCAGCCTCCAGCCGCCATCATGGCCGGGCAGCTCTCAGGAACGGGCACTCCTCTCCGCGGGCCTCCTCCCTCCTGTCCTCTCGGTCCGTCACCCTACCAGCAACAATGTTTCCCACACTGAACCAGCTCTCCTGCTCCCACACTCCCGCTCCTGGACCCTCCGTTCAGCCGCGGATCGATGTCTTGGTCCGGGAACGCTGAGCTGCGCTGCGGACCCTCCGAATGTTTCTCACTCCCTCCCGTCTGCCACAGCTCCGCCGCTTCACCCTCTTTGAGCCCTCGTAGATGCCTCCCTACCGGCTATGTCGGGCTCCCCGCAGTCCCATCCGGTGTCCAAGGCCGTCTGCTGGTGTTCAGCTGTTTCTCTGTGAGAATTACTGCGTCCTTCCGTGCATTCCCAATGCATCTGTGGGGAGGGATGCACTCCACGTCTCTCTACTTCGCCGCCATCTTTAATTCTGGCAGGTGGATTCTTAACTGCTGAGCCACCAGGGACGTCCCTCACTCCATTTTAAAGTTAAAATTTTCACTGACTGTTTTTTTAATCTTCAGTTCCAGTGTGAGACTATAGTCTCTTCCCCTTATGTATTCATTTTCCCTTACTTTGTTAGTGTTGTATCTATATTGTAGTACTTCTGTATTATGGTAATAGTTTTGTTTTGTTTTGTTTTTTGCTTTGTTTTGTTTTGTGGCTCACGGGCTTAGTTGCTCCGTGGCATGTGGAATCTTCCCAGGGCAGGGCTTGAACCCGTGTCCCCTGCATTGGCAGGCGGATTCTTTACCACTGCGCCACCTAGGAAGTCCTATGGTAATAGTTCTGACATATGTTTTCCTTAGCAGATGGTGACATCCTTAAGGGGAAGGTTGATATTCTATTAATTTTATTTTCTTTAAGTTCTCTCCGGGGAAAGAAGCAAGATATAAAGGTATAAATAAAATGCATTTCATTTATATTTGAAACCCCAGTGTCCAGCCTATGAAGGAGTCTTTATAAGGAATTATTATGAATCCTAGCTGCTCCATCCCTCAGAATGGTCTGTCAGTGAATGAAATAATTTTGAGTTTACTCGTTTGTCATCGATTGTTCTCACTGACCTTTGGAACCACGATTTCAAATAGCTGGAAGCTGCACCACTTGGAATAGCGAAGTCTGGAGGATACTCCTGAAGATCCACGGTCATGCATTGTTGATGAAGCCCCTACACAAGTCTTCTATTGAGAGGGTTATTTTACTGGGTTCTGGGTTATGCAGTTCAAATATGATCCAATGTATTCAGTTCCTGAGACCAGATGACTCTGTCCAAAATGAATAGGCAGATTTTACTCACGAACAGTTCTAAGACACTCACTGAGAACAACCTCCTTAAAGAAAAGGCAGTCAAAGGGAGTTCTAATGGCAGTATGTACTAATAATATTTAAAAAGTCAAAACCTATAGCTGACCAGACAAAGCAAAGGGAAAATATAGAAACTCATTTGGTGGGATGTTTATAACGGATATTAGCATAGGAATGAGGAGCGATTCAAATGATTAGGTGTTAAGAAACATTACAGTATGGTTCTGAGGTAGGAACAGACCGATGCCACAGCATGGAGAGTTCAGAAATACATCTGCGTTTATGGGAATTTGACATATGATAAATGTACCGTAAAAAATGAAAAAGAATGCCTCGTTTGGTATATGAGATTAAGAAAACTGGCTCTTCACTGGGAGAAAAAGCTGAGCTTCTGACTTAACACCATACTAAGATGAACTCTAGATGGATTGAAAACTTAAGTGAGAAAGGTAAAAATACAGATCCAGTAGAAGAAAAAGAAGAATATCTTTGTGAAGTTTATCAAACTGTGAAAGCACAAATCATGAATGAAAAATTGATGATTTAACTACATCAATATTAAGGCTTTTTTGTTCAATTAAGGATATGAAAAACAAAGTTAATAGATGGAGAATGTTTGCAGTGTTGAAAACTAGCAAAGGATTAATATCTAGAGCAATGCTCTCCACTAAAAATATAATGTGAACCACATACATGCCTTAAAATATCTAGTAATCGTATTAAAAAATAAAAAAGTGAAATGTTTTAATAATATGTTTTAGCCGACATACCTAAAATATTAGCAGAAAAATTGATTTGACTTTGAAGCAAAAGCATATCAATTTTAAAACTGTGTTAATTCAAGGTAAGTAAATTCACTGACTCATGTCACTTAGTATTAAATGTTGAGTTCAAAAGCGTGTTGTATAGTTTGAAAAGCAACTCTAAACTTACCAATATCAACAAAACATTCTTCAAATTTTTCTTGTTTTTTTTACAATCAAATTAAATAATGCCATTGATTACAATTAGAATCTCCTGCACTTTGATTCATGTTAGAAAAATGTGCAAAATCATTATTATTGATTTGTATTACAAAGAGTTAAAATCTCAACATAAATCCTTGTACCTGTTGTTAGGTCAAAATTTACCTCTTTTTGGAGTTTTCAATTTAGTTTGTTCATATGTAGTTTGACACCTGTGAGAAAATGAAAATCACACCATTATTTTCTGTCTTTGATTATCAGATATTTAACACTCATCCCTTTCATTTCAGGAGAATCTTAAGTTGGACTTAATTCCTTCCATGACTGTTATCTATGGGTACTGGCAACAAGCGCTGACAAAAATCACTAAAATCACTGTCTTCTACTTCTTTGGACAGTTCCATAAGTCAGCAGTGGTTCATAGCATTTGTACATGTATTCCAAATGACTTATAAACAGCTGCACGCATAGCAGTTTTCATAGAGTCTGCTTCAGAAAACTGAGCACAAATATTTTCAATTTCAATACTTTGGAACAAAGCAGTAAGGGAAACAGCAGTCTCTTTTATAAAAGTTCCAATAAATCTGGATTTTTGACCTAACAGAGATGGACCACCACGTGTCATGTTAGAAACGCATTTTTTATGTCTAGCTGAAATTCTTTGATGGCTGTAAAAGAGTAAAAAATATCTGCACCCCCAAATTTAATTTTCAACCTGCAAGTGATAGAAGGGGTGCTGTGGTTACCTGGTAGGTGTCTTAATCCCATCAGGGCCATAAGCTGCCTTTGCCCTCCTATCCTCCAGGTTTCTTGCTGGCGACTCTCTGGCTGAACACAGCCATAGGGCATAAAGGTCAGCCTTGCTGACAGGTTAGGGTGCAGAAACAGACTTTTCCACACACCATGTCTTCCCCTTTCTTGACTTTCCTCTTTTATTTAGGAGGGAGCATATCCTCACTATCTTCTTAAGAAAAAGTACATGGGAATTAAGTTTTTGAGAACTTGCATATTGAAAACGTCTTTATTCCCCTCATATGTATTTGGTAGTTTGGCTGAATCTAGAATTGCAGTAGGGATACTTTTCCTAGGGAATTTTTAAGGTCTTTCTCCCTCTGTCTTATTGCAGTTGGGAAGTATGAAGTCGTGTTGATTCCCGATCTTTTGTATGTAACCTGTTTTTCTCTCTGAAAGCTTATAGGATCTCCTCTTGGTCCCCAGTGTTCTGAAATTTCACAATGACGTTCCTTGATATAGATCTATTGGGGTCTACTTTTTTTGGTGTGGGGCACTCAGTAGGCCCTTTCCACCTGGCAGCTCATGTCTTTAGTTCTGAGAAATTTTTGTTGATTTATTTTATTGATGATTTTTCCACTTTGTTTTCTCTATGCTCTTTTCTAGGAAAAAAACATCCATTATTAAGATGTTGAACCCTCCCATCAGCTCCTTTATTTTTCTTATGTCTTTTCCCCTGTTTTCCTTTCTCTTTCGTCTTTTTGCTGTACTTTCTCGGATCTTTCTTCAAATTTATCTTCCAATTCTTCTATTGAATTTTTTTTTCACTTCAGCTATTGTGTAATTTTCAAGAGCTCTTTTTACTCTCTGTATTGTCCTTTTATATAGCACCTTTAAAAATTTTTTTTTCACAAGGGTGATCTTTTCTTCTGATTCTTCTCTCTCTCTAGTCTCTATTTTCTCCAGGTTACCTTCTTTTGATCATTGGTTTCGGCCTATGTCTTCTGTGGTGGAGGTCTTCCTCAAATAGCCAGTCATCCTCTCTTATATGTTCATGATTAAGAATGAGGGGCTGGAATATAACTGGTTGCTCTGAGTACTTTTGTGAGGCTTGTTTCCTTTGAATAATACTGTCAGGTGATGTGGATGAGCTGTTTGTTGGGGAACTCCTGATGTCAGTATTTTCAAATCTTTCCTTTTAGGTTGGTTATGTTTAGCAGAAACGAATCTCCCACTCTCTCCCTTAGAGGGAAATGGTCAGGCTACTGGTGTTCTAAGAGCCAAGTCAGAGAAAAGATAGAAGTCGTTGGCACTCAGCATTCAGTCGTCACATCTCGCTGTGTTTGGTATGATAATAATAACATACCTTCAATTATGTCTAATGTCTCATAGTCCAGAAGCTTTCTGTACCTACTTCTGAGAATAAACTATATACTATATGGCTTATATGTGTATAATTTAATATAAATGCCATATATCTTAAAATATAGCAGTGTGCATTGCGAACAGAGATATAGAGAGCTAGTCTGATGGAACAGGTTTCACCCAGTCCTCCCTTTTAAATTTTTTAAAAAATTTATTTATTTATTTTTAATAAATTTATTTACTTATTTATTTTATTGGCTGTGTTGGGTCTTCATTGCTACACACAGGCTTTCTCTAGTTGCAGTGAGCAGGGGCTACTCTTCATTGTGGTGCGCAGGCTACTCTTCATTGTGGTGCGCGGGCTTCTCTTGTGGAGCCACGGGCTCTAGGTGCTCAGGCTTCAGTAGTTGTGGCACGTGGGCTCAATAGCTGTGGCTTGTGGGCTCCAGAGCACTGGCTCAATAGTTGTGGCACACGGGCTTAGTTGCTCCACGGCATATGGGATCTTCTCGGACCAGGGATCCCTAAATTGGCAGGCGGATTCTTAACCATTGCACAACTGGAGAAGTCGCAGTCCTCCCTTTTTCAGCCACCTAGTTATTTCAGCCTTCCCTTTACACCTTCAACACCAAGCAAAGGTACAGAATGCTGCCAGTTGTCATTCTGCTTTCTAGATTCCGGAGTTTCACTGCTCTTGTATTCGCTTGTGTCCGCTTTCGTTTGGGCTTCTGCCTTTTAAAGGAACTCTTTACTCAAGTTTTAGTGGAATTTTGAAAAGAAGCGAAATTAGATGTGTGGTTTACTGTACCATCTTCACCCAGAAAATCACTTAGGTCACTTTTGGTTCTTTAAAAATAAGCAACGAGGCAGAAGTTGCAGGTTATTGAGAGAAAGACCAATCCAGTTTCTTCTGTTTCCTTTATTTTCTTTCCATGACAATGTGAAACAGGGTTTAGCTCGAACAAGCATGTATTCATTTCAGCTCCCTGCTGTTGAGAAAACTAGTTTTGAAAGTTTGAACAGTCTGAGCAACCACATTTTGGTCCTTGAGGCCGACTGAAAGGGGTTTTTCCACAACCCGTGACTAAACTTGCTGCACACAGTGCTGGTTACCTAAGGAACAGAGGCATCTATCTTATTACCTCTCCCAAGCCAGAAATGAGCGGTTCCTCTGAGAGCAAATTCAAACTATTCTATCTCATCCGAGGGAAATACAGTGTCCAATTTTTCTCTAAAAAACACGTTAAACAGCGCGCAAGTTTAATTTCCGAACAAGAAACTTCTCTTGTGTTGCTTATTACACAATCTCATGTGTTGATTATTCAAATATGGATAAATTGTCTTCTGGGAAGGTGCACGCAGGGCTTAGTGTGAAGTACAATAATAAAGGAAAAGTTGGAAAAGATTAATTTCATTCATTTCCCATAGAAATGAGAAAAAAATCATTAATTGTATTATAACTGTTATGGATACTTCAGGACTCTAAAATGGGAAATTTGCCAAGGAGCTCTCTGGCTGACCTTAAATAACATATAGCCTTCTTCCTTTTTTCCTTTCCCCTCGCCTTTCTTCCTTCCCTCAAACCTGTGTCTTGATTCTCAGTGTGCGCAGGGCTCTGAACTTGTTTCTGGAGCTCTAGCTATGAACAAGGCAGACACTGTCCCTGCCTTCTTTGTTTCTTTCTTTCTTTTTTTTAAAATAAATTTATTTATTTATTTATTTATTTGTTGGGTCTTCGTTGCTGCACACGGGCCTTCTCTAGTTCTGACAAGTGCACCACAACCAAGAGTTGTGGTGCACAGGCTCCTCATTGCGGCAGCTTCTCTTATTGTGGGGCCCGGGCTCTAGGCGTGAGGGCCTCAGTAGCTGTGGCACGTGGGCTCAGTAGTTGTGGCTCACAGGCTTAATTGCTCCGCGGCATGTGGGATCTTCCCAGACCAGGGATTGAACCCGTGTCCCCTATGTTGGCAGGAGGATTCTTAACCACTGTGTCACCAGGGAAGTCCCTGTCCCTGCCTTCTTTAAACTATGCTGAAACAAGGGACTACAACATGACTTACTGCGGTAAGAATATAAAAGAGGAAGACTCGCCCCAATCTCGGGTATAACATTTGAGCTGAGATCTGAGAGGAGTGAAGATGTTGCTTAGGCTAAGAGCAGATGTAGGGAGCCCGGCAAAGCAATACCAGACCTCAGTAACAGTAAGTGTAAATAAATGCCCGGAGGCACTCCTGGATGGCCAGGACCGAGTGACAGATAGAGGGAGACAGAGACAGAGAGAGACCAGAGATGAGGCTGGGCAGAAAGCCAAGTCCATATCAGGTTCGGCTGTGATAGTCCCTCAGAAAGAAGAGAACCCCTTACAGCAGAAGCATCGGGCAGGGAGTTTACTTGCTCAACAGTTTAAATGGTCATCCAGCTTCAGTATGACAATACATTTCAATGAAAGCATTTTACCGAGGACGAGTTTTCAAAAAGTATACATGTGTGTATATTTTTTAATGGTTTAGACTTTTCTTAGACTACAAAATGGGTTTTCTAATGGGTGAACAGGAACAGGATCTATTAAGAGTGCCCAACACCATCTATTATGTTATCTGCTAATGTGTCTACCTCCCAGTGTTTTTGTTTTGTTTTGTTTTGTTTTGTTTTGTTTTAATCACAATTCAGTGTTGAGAAGATAAAGCTTTTTTTTTTTAAAGCTCTTTATTGGAATATAGTTGCTTTACACTCTTGTTTAAAAAAAATAAAGATTTTTTTAACATTCACTATTGCTCAATAGCTGAATGCGTGTGCTGTCCTAGATCATGAGGTTAGTGGTGCTTATTTCAAAATTAAATAAAAGGATTCATTTTCATTGAAGCAAGCAGGGAATTAAGCTTACAACTTCAATTACCAATAATTAATTCCCTACACTGTAAGCCATGCAGTTTGCATTTAAACTTCCAATGCCCAAAGGATAACAAAAATCTATTTGGATCACTTTTTATTTTCATCATTTAAGGAGTACATCTTATTTCAATTAGGCCCATGCATTTCCAGATTATAAGAGAGAACAAATACCCCTTCTAAAAACCTAGGCTATTGGAGCCGGGAGACTTTTAAGCATGACAAAGAAATCCTAGGATCTTTTCATTTCTCTTGCTTTTATTGAAGGAGCGCCTGGTATTGTGTAGATTTAGCTACCTCATATACGTGAACCTGTTATTTACAAGCAGATGGATAATTTTCCTAAATTTGTTTGTTTTCCTTTTTGGGTAAATTCAAGTATAGTTGATTTACAATGTTGTGTTAATTACTGCTGTACAGCAAAAGGATTCAGTTATACATATAAATGCATCTTTTTTTATATTTTCCATTATGGTGTATCATAGGATAGTGAATGTAGTTCTCTGTGCTATACAGTAGGACCTTGTTATTTATCCATTCTATATATGAAAACTTACATCTGCTAACCCCAGCCTCCCACTCCATCCCTCCTCCAACCCCCTCCCCGCTAAATTTGTTTTCACTTAGCCGTTAAACTAGTCTTCGGTGGCTTTCCACTATCTGAGAAAAAGAAAGCAATTGAGCACGTGATTTAAAATGAAGCAAAATTAAGTCCTGCTCCAAAGCCAAGCCCACCACCTTGGGCAGCAGGCGTAAGGATCAGAAGAACTCTTCAGAGAGGGAGACTTGACCTAGAGATGGATGAGAGAGACTGAGCTCATCAGGTTGCTCCACATTTTTTTGGACAAGTTCTGAGCAAAAGAAAGAAGCCACCAGGGTGTCACCAAAGCAAAGACACAATCAGAGCCAGAGTTTGTTCTTAAAGATGAAAAGAGATGCGTGGAAATAGGCTTCACTGGAAACAGGCAGACCTATGTGGCATGCAGAACAATGAGTCCTATGAAGCCTTATCTTTCAAGTTTTAAAGACATTAGCTTTCTTCCTGCTTGCAGGTGTTAACTTTGCCCCAAATAAATCTCATTATTTATAATTATGACCATGTTATAATAATATCTTGTTTAAGTGGAACTCAGTGAAATGAAATCATAAATTAACTGGAATTAGTTTCTTCATTTGGCTTTCAGGAAAAAGAATGTAGTATCAGTCATTTAGTAAAAAGTAATAGCTACAGTGGCAAGTTCTAAGTCTAGTACATATCCATCCCAGTCTTCAATCCATGCTATACAATGTCCAAACATGTTTAGAATCTGATTCCCATACCCTACAATATTCTTAATATAGTGGTAACACACTGAAAAGAAATTATACCTCCCATTTTAAGAAAACAAGCCAAGATCAACCAGTATATTTGTAAAATGATTCTATTAACAAGGGTTGAAGCAAACAGGATTTTCTGGACAAGTGAACCTTAATGATTAAAAATGGTAATAGTTATTCAGTCTTAACATTCAAGCAGTCTGATTAATCAACTTTTTCCATCATTAAGTAAAAATATATACCATACTGAAAGAGACCCAGCCATCAAATCAGATTCAATCAACAGTTTCTAAATGCAAAGAGAAAAGAGAAGGACTTGCTAGATATTAGCATGCAAACCAAACAAAAACAGATTTCATGCTTCTGGATGCCAAATGCCACATCTACTAAAATCATTTAAACACAGAGACCTACCACTGGCCCTGGTGTGTATATGCTTTGTGCATTGCTCTCATAGCCAAATGTTGCCACCCTAGGAAATCAAATCTAAATGGTATCACACGTGATTTCACATGACGAACTTAGAGAAAGCATTAATTTTTCTTTAGTTGCAGAGTTCTTGCTAATGAACCACTCTGGTAAAGGACAGGTAGAGGAGAAGATTTAATTTACATGGGAACACAGGTTAACTATGGGACATTTGTTTCTTGGTTTCTGCTTTCATGAGATGTTAAAGATCAGACCTTAAACAATAAAGGTGAGTCACTCATCTTAGACTCTCTGTTGCCTCCCTGCTCCACACCATCTGTTAGACACAACCTCTCTCTCTGCTGATGTTTTTAACACAGACAAGCAAATTCGACCCAGGAACTTTATTGTGGTACATACAAATGTGAGTTTCCAAGCACAATGGATATTATTAGCCCCAAATACCCCTTCTGGACCACACAGCTCTGAGACCTACCTCTTAGTCATAGATAGCCATGGGGAACAAAGAGGAGAGAGAAGGCTCAAATTTTCTTGGAAAGATAGGCCAACCCTGGAGGTCCATCCAAAGCCTGACGGATTTGCTATTACACAGCTGTTCTTGCCTGGGAAGAGGAGCAGAGAACACTTAAATTGCTTTCCAAGATCCTGTAAGTGATGAACTTCTGAAGACAACAGCATACCACTGGCTAAAACCATCTGGGTGAGTATACAGAACTCGAAACAGACTAGATCAGAAAGCCAGCAAGATCTTTGTTTTTTCCCAGTTGGAACCAGAGGCTGTCTCAAGGTTAACAGTCAGCCAAAGCTTGCAGATGTGCTACTTTTCACAAGTAGAAGAGACACAGTTTATGGCCATCATCTGTCACTCAAGCATTTTTGAGTTGTTTTCCCACTAGAAATGGACCTCATACTTCTTGGCTCTGTGCTCCTTGTTACCGAATTACAGGTTTTGAAGTGACTACCTAGGTAGGGGTTCAGACTTTGGCAGGGCAACACCGTGCTTGCAGCAGATGCCCAAAGAGCTCCAGTGGCTTAAAATTAATGGAGGTCCTGAAACTAGTTAATAATTGAACACAGGCTTGAACACAGATCTCTTGTCTTCTTACTTTACCATGCCAACTATATAAGTCATTCCAGTGTTTAAGACAGATTGCGATTCCTCACTGTCATAGGTGGAACAATGCCCCCCCCCCCCCAAAAAAAAATGTCTACACACTAAACCCTGAAACCTATGAATGTGTTTTGTTATATGGCAAAGAGAATTAGGGTTGCAGGTGGAATTAAGGTTGCTAATCAACTGAGTTTAAAATAAGGAGATTTTCTTGGATTGTCAGGATGAGTCCAATGTAATGACAAAGGTCTTGAAATGTGGAAGAAGGAGGTAGAAGAATCAGTGTCAGGGTGATCTAATGTGAGACAGACTTGACAGGATATTGCGGCTTTGATGATAGAAGGGGGTCACCCGCCAAAGAATGTGGGCAGCCTCTAGAAACTGAAAAGGCAAGAAAACATGTTCCCTTAAAGCCCTCAGAAAGGCAGTGCCCTGCCAACATCCTGATTTTAGCCCAGTGAGACTCATTTTGGACTTCTGACCTCCAGCACTGGAAGATAATTTGTGTTGTTTAAGCCACTAAATTTGTGTAAATCAGTTACAGCAACAATAGAAATCTAATACAGGCACTAAAGTGTCTAAAAATAAACACATGATAACAAAATTCAATACATCATACTGTTTTTGAAAAGTATCTATTATGCCTTTGAGGTTTGATCTTTAACAAGTTGTAACAATTAAGAACAGCAGCAAATACTCAAATATAGTACCTATTACATGTCAAGAACTGTTCTAGATGTTGGATGTATTAACTCATTTAAACCTTTTCAGAACATTGTGAGATGGTTCTATTATCACCTCCACTTTATAGAGAAGAGAACTAAGGCACAGAGAAGTCATGCAACTAACTTGTCTAAGGTTACAAAGCTGGAAAGTTGCAGAACTGGGATTGAACCCAGACATGAGTTGGTCCACTGCTGAGCTGTTGTGCTTCTCTCAATGGTAGTGGCCCAACAGATGGCATCTTTACCCAGAGTCAACATAGAAGATCTTGTCTTTTACCCCAAAACTTAACAAAATTGCTTATGGAGATACGTTGCTTTGTTATTCATAGATTTTTTTTTTATTTGAAATATTTTTAGCTTCTTCCTGTAGGCTTTCCATACTGTTACTCAACCTTCTCTCCCTTCTTAGCACTGAGACTGTTTTTATGTTACTCGCCAAAAATGTCATAGCCATGCAGATAGGGATTATTCAAGAACTGATCAACACATCTGGTTTCCCAGCTCAGTTGTCTCTGTTCCTTTTTGCCTCTTGCCCTATTCAGGTACCTTACCCCATCTATTAGTCTACTTGCAGTGAAGGGCAGAGGAGGTGCAAATGAAATCTGCAGACTTACTTGTCAACAACTCTTGACAAAACAGGAGGCTCACCCATGGTTGCCTACCATGGATTTTCTTGTTTCTATTTGTTTTTAAATGAAACTTAAAATTCTTGGGTTCCTATGATTTTTTTAAAGCTCTTTATTGGAATATAATTGCTTTACACACTTGTAGCAGTTTTTGAGGTACACCAAGGTGAATCAGCTGTATTTATACATATATCCCCATATCCCCTCCCTCCAGCGACTCCCTCCCACCCTCCCTGTCCTGGCCCTCTAAAGCATCTCCCATCATCGAGTTGATCTCCCCTTGTTATACAGCAACTTCCCACTAGCTATTTTACATTTGGTAGTGTGTCTATGTCTATGCTACTCTCTCACTTCATCCCAGCTTCCCCTTTGCCCCCCACCCCCGCACCCCAGACCCGTGTCCTCAAGTCCATTCTCTACATCTGTATCTCCACTCTTGCCCTGTCACTGGGTTCATCACTACCATTTCTTCAGATTCCATATATATGAGTTTGCATATGGTATTTGTTTTCCTCTTTCTGGCTTGCTTCGCTCTGTATGACAGTCTCTAGGTCTATCCACCTCATTACATATAGTTCCATTTCTTTCCTTTTTATGGCTGAGTAATATTCCATTGTATATATGTGCCACATCTTCTTTATCCATTCATCTGCTGATGGGCATTTAGGTTGCTTCTGTGTCCTGGCTATTGTAAATAGTGCTGCAGTGAACATTATGGTACATGTTTCTTTTTGGATTATGGTTTTCTCTGGGTATATGCCCAGTAGCGGGATTACTGGATCATATGGTAGTTCTATTTTTAGCTTTTCAAGAAACCTATAAACTGTTTTACATAGTGGCTGTACCAATTTACATTCCCACCAACAGTGTAGGAGGGTTCCCTTTTCTCCACACCCTCTCCAACATTTATTGTTTCTAGATTTTTTGATGATGGCCATTCTAACCGGTGTGAGGTGATACCTCATTGTGGCTTTGACTTGCATTTCTCTAATGATTAGTGATGTTGAGCATCTTTTCATGTGTTTGTTAGCAATCTGCATGTCTTCTTTGGAGAAATGTCTATTTAGGTCTTCTGCCCATTTGTGGATTGGGTTATTTGCTTTTTTGGTATTAAGCTGCATGAGCTGCTTATATATTTTGGAGATTAATCCTTTGTCAGCTGCTTCATTGGCAAGTATTTTCTCCCATTCTGAGGGTTGTCTTCTTGTCTTGTTTATGGTTTCTTTCGCTAAAGCTTTTAAGTTTCATGAGGTCCCATTTGTTTATTCTTGATATTATTTCCATTATTCTAGGAGGTGTGTAAAAAGGATCTTGCTTTGATGTACATCATAGAGTGTTCTGCCTATGTTTTCCTCTAGTAGTTTTATAGTGTCTGGCCTTATATTTAGGTCTTTAATCCATGTTGAGTTTATTTTTGTGTATGGTGTTAGGAAGTGCTCTAATTTCATTGTTTTACATGTAGCTGTTCACTTTTCCCAGCACCACTTATTGAAGAGGCTGTCTTTTTTCCATTGTATATTCTTGCCTCCTTTGTCAAAGATAAGGTGCCTATATGTGTGTGGGTTTACCTCTGGGTTCTCTATTCTGTTCCATTGATCTACCTTTCTATTTTTGTGCCAGTACCATACTGTCTTGATCACTGTAGCCTTGTAGTACAGTTTGAAGTCAGGAAGCTTAATTCCACCAACTTCGTCTTTCCTTCTCAAGATTACTTTGGCTATTCGAGGTCTTTTGCATTTCCATACAGATCATAAGATTTCTTGTTCTAGTTCTGTGAAAAATGCCATTGGTAATTTGATAGGGATTGCATTGAATCTGTAGATTGTTTTGGGTAGTATAGTCATTTTTACAATGTTGATTCTTCCAATCCAAAAACATGGTATGTCCCTCCATCTCTTTGTATCATCTTTGACTTCTTTCATCAGTGTCTTATAGTTTTCTGCATATAGGTCTTTTGCCTCCTCAGGCAGGTTTATTCCTAGGTATTTTATTCTTTTTGTTGCAATGGTAAATGAGAGAGTTTCCTTAATTTCTCTTTCTGCTCTTTCGTTGTTAGTGTATAGGGATGCAAGAGATTTCTGTGCATTAATTTTGTATCCTGCTACTTTACTAAATTCATCGATTAGTGCTAGCAGTTGTCTGGTAGAATCTTTAGGGTTTTCTATGTATAATATGATGTCATCTGCAAAGAGTGACAGTTTTACTTCTTTTCCAATTTGGATTGCTTTTATTTCATTTTCTTCTCTGATTGCTGTGGCTAAAACTTCCAAAACTATGTTGAATAATAATGGTGAGAGTGGACACCCTTGTCTTGTTCCTGATCTTAGAGGGAATTCTTTCAGTTTTTCACCATTTAGAACAATGTTGGCTGTTGGTTTCTCATCTATGGCTTTTATTATGTTGAGGTAATTTCCTTCTATGCCCATTTTCTGGAGGCTTTTTTATCATAAATGCATGTTGAATTTTGTCAGAAGCTTTTTCTGCTTCTATTGAGGTGATCATATGGTTTTTATCCTTCAATTTGTTGATATAATGTATCACATTGATTGATTTGTGTATATTGAAGAATCCTTGCATTCCAGGGATAAACCCCACTTGATCATGGTGTAGGATCTTTTTAATGTGCTGTTGGATTCTGTTAGCTAGTATTTTGTTGAGGATTTTTGCATCTATATTCATCAGTGATATTGGCCTGTAATTTTCTTTTTTTTGTGACATCTTTGCCTGGTTTTGGTATCAGGGTGATGGTAGCCTCGTAGACTGAGTTTGGGAGTTTTCCTCCTTCTGCTATATTTTGGAAGAGTTTGAGAAGGATAGATGTTAGCTCTTCTCTAAATGTTTGATAGAATTCACCTGTGAATTCATCTGACCCTGGGCTTTTGTTTGTTTGTTGGTAGATTTTAAATCACAGTCTCAATTTCCGTACTTGTGATTGGTCTATTCATATGTTCTATTTCTTCCTGGTTCAGTCTTGGAAGATTGTACTTTTCTAAGAACTTATCCATTTCTTCCAGCTTATCCAATTTACTGGCATGTAATTGCTTGTAGTAGTCTCTCATGATCTTTTGTATTTCTGCAGTGTCCATTGTTACTTCTCCTTTTTCATTTCTAATTCTGTTGATTAGAAATTTTTTCCTGATAAGTTTGGCTAATGGTTTATCAATTTTGTTTATCTTCTCAAAGAACCAGCTTTAGTTTTATTGATCTTTGCTATTTTTTCCTTCGTTTCTTTTTAATTTATTTCTGCTCTGATCTTTATGATTTCTTTCCTTCTGCTCACTTTGGGGTTTTTTTGTTCTTCTTTCTCTCATTGTTTTAGGTGTAAGGTTAGGTTGTTTATTTGATATTTTTCTTGTTTCTTGAGGTAGGACTGTATCGCTATAAACTTCCCTTTTAGAACTGCTTTTGCCGCATCCCATAGGTTTTGGGTTGTTGCGTTTTCATTGTCATTTGTTTCTAGGTAGTTTTTGATTTCCTCTTTGATTTCTTCAGTGATCTCTTTGTTGTTTAATAGCATACTGTTTAGTCTCCATATGCTTGTATTTTTTACAGTTTTTTTCAGGTAATTGCTATCTAGTCTCATGGCATTGTGGTCAGAGAAAATGCTTGATATGACTTCAGTTTTTTTGAATTTACCGAGGCTTGATTTGTGACCCAAGATGTGATCTATCCTGGAAAATGTTCCATGTGCACTTGAGAAGAAAGTGTATTCTGTAGTTTTGGGATGGAATGTCATATAAATATCAATTAAGTCGAGATGGTCTAATGTGTCATTTGAAGCTTGAGTTTCCTTATTTATTTTCTGTTTGAATGATCTGCCCATTGATGTAAGTGGGGTGTTAAAGTCTCCCACTATTATTGTGTTCCTGACGACCCTTTTATGGCTGTTAGCATTTGCCTTATGTATTGAGGTGCTCCTATGTTGCAGGCATAGATATTTACAATTGTTATATGTTCTTCTTGGATGGATCCCTTGATCATTATGTAGTGTCCCTCCTTGTCTCTTGTGATGGTCTTTAAAGTCTAATTTGTCTGATATGAGTATTGCTACTCCAGCTTTCTTTTGCTTTTCATTTGCATGGAATATCTTTTTCCATCCCTTTACTTTCAGTCTATATGTGTCCCTTGGTCTGAAGTGGGTTTCTTATAGACAGCATATGTAAGGGTCTTGTTTTTGTATCCATTCAACCAGTCTGTGTCTTTTGGTTGGAGCATTTAATTCATTTACATTTAAGGTGATTATTGACATGTGTGTTCCTATTACCATTTTCTTAATTGTTTGGAGTTTGTTTTTGTAGGTCTTTTCCTTCTCTTGTGTTTCCTGCTTAGAAAAGTTCCTTAAACAATTGTAAAGCTGGTTTGGTGGTGCTGAATTCTCTTAACTTTTGCTTGTCTGTAAAGCTTTTGATTTCTCTGTCAAATCTGAATGAGATTTTTGCTAGGCAGAGTATTCTTGGCTGTAGGTTTTTCTCTTTCAGGGCTTTCAATATATCCTGCCACTCCCTTCTGGCCTGTAGAGTTTCTGCAGAAAGATCAGCTGTTATCCTTATGGGTTTTCCCTTATATGTTATTTGTTGCTTTTCTTTTGCTGCTTTTAATATTTTTTCTTTGTGTTTAATTTTCATTAGTTTGATTAATATATGCCTCAGTGTATTTCTCCTTGGGTTTATTCTGTATGGGACTCTCTGCACTTCTTGGACTTGATTAATTATTTCCTTTCCCGTGTTGGGGAAGTTTTCCACTATAACATCTTGAAATATTTTCTCAGACCCTTTCTTTTTTTCTTCTTCTTCTGGGATGCCTATGATTCGAATGTTGGTGTGCTTAATGTTGTCACCAAGGTCTCTGAGACTTGTCTTCCATTCTTTTTCTTCTTTTTTTTCTTTCCTGCTCTGTGGCAGTTATTTCCCCCATTCTATCTTCCAACTCACTTATTCGTTCTTCTGCCTCAGTTATTCTGCTGTTTATATCATCTAGAGTATTTTTAATTTTGGTTATTTTGTTATCTATTACTGTTTGTTTGCTCTTTAGTTCTTCTGAGTCTTTATTAACTGGTTCTTGTATTTTCTCTATTTTGTTATTGAGATTTTGGATCATCTTTACTATCATTACTCTGAATTCTTTTTCAGGCAATTTTCCTATTTCCTCTTCATTTATTTGGTCTTGTGTATTTTTACCTTGTTCCTTCATCTGTGACATATTTTTTGTTGTCTCATTTTCCCCCTACTTTGGATGGGCGGGATTGTGTTCCTGTCCCACTGGGTGTTTGGCCTGAGGTTTCAGGCACTGGAGTTTGTAGACTGTTGAGTATAGCTGAGTCCTGGTGTTGAGGTAAGAACCTCTGGGAGACCTCACTCTGATGAATACTCCCTCGAATCTGGGTTTCCCTGTTAGTCCAATGTTTTGGACTCAGAGCTCCCACCTCAGGAGCTCAGGCCTGACCCTGGGCTTGTGAATCAAGATCCCACAAGCTGTGTGGGGCAGGAAAACAAACAAACAAACAAAAAAAAGATGGAGCAACAACTGGAAGGTAAAACAACTGCTACAGCCGAAGTGAGGAGGTGGGAAGAAAAAGAAGGAGAAAAAAAAAAAGCCAGAAAGGGCATTGGCTGTGGGGCAGGGCTTAGACAAGCAGGGGTAGGGTTAGGCAATGGGTAGGGCCTACACTTAGAAAAGGCCTTGGGGGTGGTGGGGAATGGGGCTTAGGCCCAATGAGGCAGAAGGGCCCAGGAATGCCTCTGGTCCTGGGGGCAAAGGACCAGGTCCAGGTACCCAGCAGGCTCCCCTGGCTCGAGTTGGTAGGAGAAATGCTAGGCACCTCCCCTAGTCCTCCAATCTCGGAGGGTCGCTCCCCTTGGGTTCTCTTCTTCCTCACCCCCTCCCTCTTATTCCCCTAGGACCCTCACAGCTGCAGGGGGCACTGGAAGACAGGAGACCAGACTCTGATGCCCAGCAGGCTTCTCAGGGCCAACTGGGCTGCGTAACGCCTGAGGCACCTCCCCAGATCTCCCAGTCTCGGAGTGTCCCTGTCTGCCTCTCCTCCTCTCCCCCGCTCCCCGACTCTCCTAGGTCCCAAGCAGCTGGAGGGGGCCCTGGAGTGTGAAAGACCAGGTCTGTGAGCCTAGCAGGCTTCCCAGAGCTAGTAGGCAGGGGAAATACCTTCTCCGCCTCCCTTGATCCTTCAATCCCAGAAGGCCCCCTCCCCTGCCTGCCTCTCCTATTCTCCCCTGCTTTCCTTCTACACCCCCAGGACCAGTGAGACCTAAGGGGACCCCTGGAGGACTGAAGACCAGGCCTGGGGGCACAACAGGCCTCCCAGTGCCAAGTGGGTAGAGAGATTTCCTGTGGCATCCCCCCTGATCCTCCAGTCCTGCAAGGTCCCCCTCGCCACCAGTCTGTCTCTCTTCCTCTTCCCCTGCCACTCTCCAATGTCCCCAGGACCATTGCCTCTGGGAGGGGACCCTGGAGAGTTGGAGGCCAGGCCCGGGAGCCCAGCGGGCTTCCCAGGCCAGTGGGCAGCGGAAATGCCTTTTGCTTCTCCCCCATCCTCTGATCCCAGAGCATCCCTGCCCCCTTCCGCCTCTCTTCTTCCCCCCCCCCCCCCCCCCCGCCGCTTCCCTCCTGTGCTTCTAGGACCAATGGCCTGGAGGGGCCTTGGAAGGTGGAGGACCCGCCCAGAAGAGATACCCAGCAGCGCCTCCCCTATTCTTCTGACTGGAGAGATCCCTTCCCACCCCCACTGTCTGCATCTCTCCCTCCCGCCTCTCCCGGCCACGCCCCCAGGACCATCGTGCCAAAGGGTGGCCCGGAGAGTGAAGGACGAGGCCCGGGAGCCCCGTCGGCCTCCCTGGCCAAGAGGGCAGGCGAAACACCCTCTTGCCTCCCTGTCCCCGATCTCAAAGCCCCCACCCCCCACCTGTCCGCCTCTCCACCTCTTCGCCCCTCTTCCCTCCCTCCCACACCCCCAGGACCCAGGCATCCGGGAGGGGGCCTTGGAGGGTGGAGGACCCCCGCTGCGGAGCCCAGCCGGCCCCCAAGCCGGGAAGCTCAGCAGGCCTCCTGGCCTCCTGGGCGGGAGAAACCCAGTCGCGGTTTCGGACCTCCCCAGCCCTCAACGGTCTCTCCAGGCGGGAACCTCCCCGCTCAGCCAGCCACCCCCGTGGGGTGCCGGTTCCGCCCGGCTTCCCCTTCCCCGCCCCGCCCCCAACCTCCCCCAGGTCCTGCCCGGTTGCTCCAGGGTTCCTGCAGTCTCCTTCGGCCTCAGGTCCCCCGCCGGCCTCCAGCAACCTATCTATTTGTGGGGAGACGGGATCGCCGCGTCTCCCATGCTGCCATCTTGACTCTGCCCCCGCCCCGATGTTTTATATTTAGACACAATTTTCTTCTAAGTCTTCATTTCTAATGTAGGCTTTTGATATTCGTGAATCTGATTTGTTCACGCTGCGCCACACTCTCTGTTATCACAGACGATCAGGAATTGGCTTTAATCATGTTTTGCTTTGCTTTGTTTTGTTTCGGTTTCTAGACACAGAAAACCAAAATAAGAAGCCAAAATCAGTTGGTTTTTCAAGGCTTCCTTCCCATCTAAAATATGCTCCACTCGCTGTGATAGTTCATGAATGGAAATAGATTAGCAGTGGCTGATAGATCAGCAGGGACCGTCTGAAGGATTTTTGAAAAGGAGTTTATGGAATAATATAGGCTCTTTTAGAGGAATTCAGTCATCTAGGTGTTCATTAGTAGATGTAGATGTGTATTTTGGAGGTGAATTGGGTCTTAAAACTGCCACAAATTTGCCATGCCTGCTGGCCTGAGTTAAGAACTCTTTCACCATAAATTCCTACTGAGCTTCTGTGTGGATGAACTTGAGTCTAGGTGGTACCATTGGTTTCAACCTTACCATTTTCCTGAATCCCCAGGATTCAGGAAACTACATTAAACTGCATAGACTATATTGTGTAATTCTCTAAAATATAGCCTAAAATGAATGGAATTAAGATTAAATTAAATACAGAATGTTTTAGGCTTAAAATAATATTTCACCAACTTGAAGGATTATTAGATAATGCAGAAGGTCATTGACAGCTGGTATGAACTTTCTTTTTATAATAACAATAGCTATCGTATTTGAGTTCTTTTTTTATTTGTGAGGCCCTTTGTTCAGTGACTTTATATGTTTAACTTATTTTATCCTCATCCAAACCCACAAGGTAGGTATTTTAAACTCCCATTTTGCAGAAGAGAAAATTGAGGCAATGAGGTTAAGCAACTTTCACTCAGTCCCAGAGGAATCTCCCTGGAAGGCTTTGGTGGAGGATTGCCTCCTAGAGGAAAACAAATCAGATGGATGCCTTTTGAATGCACGTCAGCCCAGACGTGAAATTGAACCCACTTCTTACTATCCCCATTTGAAAAAGTAAGAGTTACTAAAACAGAAATCTTGAGCGATATATTTGAAGCCATCGAGGGATTAGACAGGGCCAGATCTCAGCAGTGTCCACCGCTCAGGACCGTGTTAAGATGGAGCAACCAGTCTCTCTCAGTGCCTTTTCTCTCTCTTTCTAGGTCAGTCCCTGCAGGGTTTCAATCCCGTCAGTTACTCTTCTCTGCATTGCCTGTCAATTATTTGCTGTCTTGCTCTGGGGTTGTGATATTTAACAGAAGATACATATCAAGCTGTGAGGTTTTGCCCGAATTTCCTAGGTCCTTGCCTCAATTTCTGCTTAATTTTTGCTTTGGAGACTAGTTATACGATTGGGTGGGTTTCCTTTTGCATCAGAGGTCAGTGCAGAAAGTTAGGAATGCTTGGCAATTAACAAGGACTTAAGAAATCCAACCTCTGGCAGGAACTTAAACTGAATGAAATATCAGTTGAGAGACTATTTGGATGTTCTGTTGAGGCTTCTATGTTCAGGCTTTCAAAAATACATAGCTTAAAAACACATACACAGCTTCAGCTTCAAAGGGGTTCATGAGGTGCATTGATTGGGTCACACAGGCCAGGAAAAAATATTTGGGTGAATTTTATTTGGATTCACTCCAGCTTTCAGGATTAAAGTTAAGTGACAGTTACCATGTCTGCCTTTTTTGTTGTTGTTGTTGTTTTACAGCCAGGTGAGAAGAAAAGTACTTTCAGAACTCAGAGATTCAGAGAATTGCAAGGAAAACCTGAATCCATGTGCCTTGAGGAGGTGCCTGAGATGATGGTTAAACATCATGTTCTGTAAATGGTTATTGGTTACTTACTTACCTTTTAGTTAGAATAGTACTTAGTGTTACTACATAGACTTTATATCTACTACTCAATTTAAAGACCAAATGATGACCTCTCTTATTGTAAGAGCAACGATGAGCTTATATTCCTTTTAGCAGGTTCTTGCCGAGGCTATAGAGACTAGTGAGGATTGCTGTGTGTTCACCAAAACCCATTTCTCACCTACTAGGTAGACAGCCAGCCTACGTGTGCCAGCCTCCCCAGTACTTAGCTGCGACCACCCCACGTAACTGAGTTCTGACCAGTGAAATGTGGGTGGAAATGAGGTACATGACTTCTAGGCCTAGACTCTCCTCCCCTAACCCCGCTGCCATACTCTTCATGGTCCCTCTGACATCTCTCCTCTGACTATGTGATCCAAGAGAGGACTCTGAGACCCTGGTTATTTGGAAGCAACAGATGAAGCGACCACATTGGACATTGTGTGTGAGAGCGAAACTTTTATTGTGTTAAGCCACAGAGATCTTGGGGTCTGTTATGTCAGCTAGCCCTACTCACCCTAACTAATAAATGGTTTATGCAAACTAGGTTAAAAACATAGTGTTAGAATTAGCTGAGTAAATAAACCTGCATTAGTTTCACGAGTTAAACTGGATTTGAATTGAGATCTCAAAATCTATACTTTTCCTATTGCTCCAGCGTACAGCACCAAAAGAACTGATTGAAAATTCAGCACACAGCGTTGTGTTATTTGTTATCATGTCCGATAATTGGTTTGTCTGATATTTAAATTAAAATTGACAGGTATTTAAGCTCAAGAAGCTAGCTGTTCACGTGACTTAAAAAGTTTACGAGTGAGCTTCTTACATTAAGAATGTCATGATTTTATTTTTTCCTCCTGTTTTCAACAGTAAAATTAACAGAATTAAAAAAAAAATTTTAAACCTTAAGCTTATCTGAAGGCATTTGAATATTTAGCTTAAAGTAACAACATTTAATTTATCTTGAGTATCTCAAGGATACTGTAACCAATTTAGTTAATTTTCGTCCTTAATCTTTTGTTTCCTAGAGAACTGTCCCAGTGAGTTTAGAATCTCTAGGGGGGAAATGACAGTGAATATGGTATAAAACAGTCGGTTATTTTTCACATTATTCACTATGAGACTATCCTGTGAAAAGCAAAGTAGGAACAGGACAAGTATTGATACTTTTTGAACACATGTGCTTTCAAATAATCTAAGCTGTGGAAAGAGAAAGAAATGGAATTAAAAAAATAAATCTCAGTGGGAGAACTTGGATGCCTTTTGGAACACAAATTGGAAGCTACTTATTAAACAAGGGTAATTTGTTCTGGGTCTACACCACAAAATGGCTTCAAACGCTTTTAAAGTAGGTCATTTGAGTGCTCTAAAATGTTTGGCGTGTGGTAACCTTCTTTAACGTGTTCGTATGATAGTTAGAGTGCATCCCAATAGCATCCTTGGGATTTTTGACCATATCAAAGAATCATCAAGGAGCTCTAATGAGACAGTTTGTTTAATTGAAATACTTTAAATTACCATGTAGTACAGCATGAAAAAATTATTATTTTCATTAGCTGAACTATTTCTCCTAGCCCCAAACTAAAAGTCCTAATATTGGAGCATGATATAATGCATTATAAAACCTGCTAAACAGCAGGACACAAAGAGGAATTTAAATGAAAGAATTCATCTAATATATCAAGATTTTGCCTTAAACATTCTTAGGCATCAATATCCTATCACCAATTCTGCCAAGCCAGAGGAAATATCAACCAGAAATAGACCCCATGTATGCAAATAAAAAATTAATAATTGTGGCATCACCATTTAGTCACTCTCCCCATCTTCACAGGCAATACAGCTCTCGTGTCAACACACAGCCAGAGTGTGTTGCTTTAGACACAGTCCGTTTAAGAGTTTTTCTTTGAGTATTTTTATTACCGAAGATAAACTTATTTTGATTTAAGAAGAACCTGTCTATAGTCAAGTGGGTAAATCCACAGAGAATTTGTTGTGGCTGTCTTTCCATTGAAATAACTGGCTAACAGCAGAACATCAGAATGAAATTTCCCATTTGGTTAAAATAGGATCTATCTCAACATGAAACATTTTTGTTTTTAAGAAGCACCAAAAAGTACCCTAAGGCTTGTGCCCCTCACTCAGCTGGTCTGTTTCATGAGCTAGATCAACAGGGTCCCGTGGAAATGGACGGAGTGTGAAAGAAGACGTATATCAGAGGGGACAGGAATCTCCTTTGTAGGGAACCTAACAGCACCTAAGGGTACACTTTGCTTTAATATGTTAGTCATAACTTAAGAAAAAGAACAAGACTTAGGTCTGGTGACTGAGAAGTGGTTTATGATGGATTTTAAAACTTTGATGCAGAGTGTTAGCAATAGAAAAAAGACTGCTTTTTTTGAATGACAGCAGGGGTTTGAATTATTGGTTTTTGTTTTGTGCAAAGGAATATTTACAATGAGAAAAATTTCGTTTTTGTGGGTTAGTTATATGAAGGTGATTTGAAGATTTTTTTTTCATTTATTTTTCTGTAATTTTGGGGGGATGTTAATTTTCCTGGTCTGTTTTGTTTTGTGGTTAAATGTTTTAGGTGCTATTTAACTAATCATTATCCCAATAATCAAGCTCAAAAATTTCTCCAGGTTCATACAATAAGTATCTATGAACAAGGAGAACTGGACCCAGGAATCTGTTTCTTGAGTTTTCTTATACTTCTGACATTTTGTTTATAATACTTTCATGATTTTAAGAGTCCTTTTTTAGGGACCCTGGAGGAATTCCTTTCACAGAAAAAGTATTAATGTATTAATAGACTATGTCAGTTGTTTTTTCTCAAATGTTATAAACTAGAAAGTTGAATTTTATTCCAGCTTGTGAAAAAAAAAACAAATGTTTTGATCGTAAGTCCTTTGAGTCCTGTACTCGGCTGGAGTTTTATTTTCCCATCCCTGATCCAATCCGAAGCTCTTTGTCTGCAATTCAATCTCTATGGCTTTAATCATTTTGGATTGTACCGATGGCTTCTCAGTAATAAAAGAAATGGGGAGCCAGGCTTGGCATGGGACAAGTCTCTCCAGCTGGAGTAAGACATTACACATGAGTTGTCTACCCACAAAAGGGCCCACTGTCAGATTAAATTAATGAGCTGCATGTTTTAGTCATTAAGGTAATAGCAACATGTGGATTCTTTGCCTCTGTTTTAATCATTTCTATGTTTTTACCAGCTAGATCACCGAATGCTTTCTTTTGAGGTCTTCCCATTTCATTGCAGAGAATAGCTTCTATGTGGGGCAGAAAGAAATGCTTTAGAGTCCTAAGAAATACTACATAACTTTACACATCAGGGTTCAGTGAAATTTATAGCTACATCTTTGTCCGTCAATGCAAGAATTTGGAGGGACAAGGCTGTAGCCAGCAAATGGAACCAGCACGGGTTCAAATTTGCAAAAAGCCGAAGCAGAAGAGCTGAGTGGTAGGTCTCAGTAGCTGAGGTTGAACTGGGTTCTTATGTTATGGACCATAACAGCATTTAGACCAGGTGAGTAGAAAGAGATACTGCCAGCTGAGCCAGCGGCTCCGAATGCTTGGCCTCAGCCTGAAGTTGCTTCATGCAGACTTTCAACTTGCAGGCTGGTGTCTGCTTGGCAAATGTTGGCAAGAGACTTGCTGTTCACAGGAGGGTCCACCGTGAGCAGATCAGCACACATCTCCCAGACCAGACAGACCTAATAAAGCACACTTCAGAACAGGATGCATGTATTTTAGCACCGTTAGTATTCTGCTCAGATATTTAGGCTACGGCCAAGTGAAGCCTAGAGCATAGGTTCAAAAAGGGAAGAAAATCCTATATATGAGTTATTTTGTTTGGGTAATGCCAAACACATGGCTTAACTGGTTTTTCACTTAGTTTGCTAAATTAAAACAATCATTTTGTGAGTTCTGGGGGATTATTGCACTGTCCAGTGTGTTACCACAGCAGTTGTTTATAGTGTGAACGCAGCTTGTCCTAGATGTGCTCCAGAGGATTACGTCATTCAGCCTTGAGCTTCTGGATGGCAGGGCCAGTAGCACACCTGGCTGTGTGTCCTCAGGTCTTTGCACACAGTTGACGCTCCATAAAAGATTGTAGAACAGGATTGATAGTGCGGGGAAAACCAGAAAGTTTCTGCTTTCCTTTCTGGAAACTGGGTGAGCCCAAGGGGTCTGGGGGGAGGATTTACAAATATAAAATTATAGATTAGACAGAGTCTCAAAAATCACATAGTTCAACACCCTTATTTTACAGATGAGGAATGTGAGGTCTGGAGAGGTCAGTGATTTGATAAAGGTCACTTCGTTGGTGGCAGAGCCTGGATAGAGATGACCTAGCATTTATCAGAAGCTGCTATAGGCCGGGAGTGTGCTAGATGTGCGTGGTCCAATATCATAGTGTGTTAGCCAGGGTTCTCCAGAGAAACAGAACCTGCATTATTTATTCATTCATTCATTTATTATTTATGAAATTATGAGGAATTGGCTCACACCATTATGGAGACTAAGAAGTCCTACAACCTGCCACCTGCAAGCTGGAGACCCAGGAAAGCTGGTGGTGTGATTCAGTTCTAGTCCAAAGGCCGGAGAACCAGGGGAGGCAATGGTATAAATCCCACTCTAAGGGCAAGAAAAGATATCAGATGTCCCAGCTCCGCTGTAAGGCAGGAAAAAAAGAGGTGAATTTCTCCTTCCTCTGCTTTTTTGTTCTGTTCAGGCCCTCAACAGATAGGAGGATGTCCACCCACACTGGAGAGAGCAGTCTGCTTTAGTGAGTGCAGGGACTCAAATGCTAATCTCACCTAGAATCACTCCCACAGACACACCCAGAAGTAGTGTTTAGTCTGGGCAACCCACTGGCCGGTCAGATTGACACATAAAATCATCTATCACAGTTAGCTCCTAGCCTCACAGGGTTAACGGGAGCTGGCAATGAAACGAGAGATGGAGGTACTGAATTTCAGAGTTTACTTAATTTTATTTAGTTTTAATTTAAAAACGGAAACAGTGTCAAATATTCTTCCATTAAAGACAACTTCACTGCTTTGGTAGAACCACATTTCACAATACTCATTGAAAATTTGGTGTCTGGATTGAGACGTGCTGTCAGTACAAGATAAACACAGGATTTTGAAGACCTATCATGAAAAAAAGTGTAAAATAAATTGTTAATAATTTTTATGTTGATTACAAGTTGAAATGATAATATTTCTTTCTTTAAAAAAATTTTTTTATTTTTGGCCATGCTGCGGGGCATGTGGGATCTTAGTTCCCTGACCAGGGGTCGAACTCGTGCCCCCGCTGCAGTGGGAGCATGCAGTCTTAACCACTGGACTGCCAGGGAAGTCCCAAAATGATAATATTTCAATTGGGTTATATTGAGTTAAATCAAATATAAAATTAAAATGACATGCATTTGTTTCCTTTTACTGTCTCTAGCATGGCCACTGGAACATTTAAAGTGACACATGTAGCTTGCATTATATTTCTGTTGGATAGCTTTGTGATAGACACTTGACATACATTATTTTGTTTAATCCTTACAACAGCAATCTCCATGTTACTCTCCTAGTCGATAGATGAGGAAACTAAGAATGAGAGGAGTTAAAGTATTTGCGGAAAGTCAAACCACAAGGAAATGGCAGATTCAAGATGATACCAGGTCTGGCTGACATGGAAGCCTATGCTCTTTCTTTCTTTTTTCTTTTTTTTTAATATAAATTTATTTATTTATTTATTTATTTATTTATTTATTTATTTATTTATTTATTTTATTGGCTGTGTTGGGTCTTCATTGCTGCACACAGGCTTTCTCTAGTTGTGGCGAGTGGGGGCTACTCTTCATTGTGGTGTGCGGGCTTCTTATTGCGGTAGCCTCTCTTGTTGCAGAGCACGGGCTTTAGGCACATGGGCTTCAGTAGTTGTGGCACATGGGCTCAATAGTTGTGATTCATGGGCTCTAGAGAGCAGGCTCAATAGTTGTGGCGCACGGGCTTAGTTGCTCTGCAGCATGTGGGAGCTTCCTGGGGCAGGGATCAAACCTGTGTTCCCTGCGTTGGCAGGCGGATTCTTACCCACTGCGCCACCTAGGAAGTACTATGCTCTTTCTAGGGACTGTTTCAGCCCCAGCTTTCCAAATACTGCCTCAGCATCCAAATGTACTTCAGATATACAGAACTGAACTGTAGATTTTAATATAGAGATTCATCATTCTTTTATTTATTTTCACTGACCACTTCATAGGAAAAGAAAATAGGAGAGTTCTCTTGGCTGACCACTGAAAAGTTTGAGTGACTGACCTTCAGGTTCTTGGGTTTTGCTGCACATATGTCTCCTTCTAAAAGCTGTGAAAACTAAGCACATATCATTAATTCATTTTAGGGAGTTTTCTTATAGTTTTGTTTGCCTCTATTTTAATACTTACAAAAAATAAGCTCCTAACTCAACACTTGTGCTTCTGATTAAAATCATATATGAAATCGATGTATCTTTTTCTAACTGATTCATCCATTTTTCTATGAGAAGTGGGTCGTATGTTTGGAAAAGAACTAACATCATTTTGGAACTAACATTACCGGGAAAAAATTAAAGTTAAATAACTATATTTAACTTAGTACTTAAAATAATTAAAGTAAATTCTAAAATAAATGTCATATTTTAGTATTTGCCTTGTCCTTGTTTCCAGTATAAGCCTGACTTTTGCCCAGGCAGAAAAAAACAAAAAGATAATCTGCCAGCTCCATGTAGATCATATTTTCTTCACAAGTAAAGATGCTTCTTTCTTTCTTACTGCTATTTGAGACTTGGAAATTCTATCACAGTTTTGCTCAGAGTTCTAACATTGACCAGATGCAAATGCCCAAAGATGTATCAAAAAAGTTCAAATGCATGAACCCACAAACACCACTTTTGATGAAAGAGTAGTCGAATTTTCCCAAAGACTGTAAATTCATCCAGAATCTGTATTTGTAGAAAGACCTGCAAATACCCTCCTCATAACTCTCCCACCTGGAAAAGAACTTGGTAAAATGTCACTGCAATTGAGTTTACCGTCAATAGAGGGCGCCAAAGGATGGAAAAGGAATTATTGATGGATTTGTTTTATTTCTCCAGGTCAAATAGTTATTAAAAATTAATTAATTAATTTAGAAAACCTTTGAAAAGTCATCTTTTCATCTTGAAAAAGGAGGAATCAATACTGCTGTCCATATGTGTAATCTCATGTCTGCCGATCAGCTGAACAGAGCACTCTGAAGCTGGGGTTTGGTACCTGGGTGGTATTAGAAGTGGAAGGAAAACTCCCACTTTCTGGCTCTTTTACCAGAGGACATGGTCAAGGTTTCCCCAGCTGGGACTCTGTCCCCCAGCTTCACCTGCACTGGTTCTTTAGCTGTCAGCAAATTAAGGTCCTTCACAGGGAAGGACTTAATTTAACTCAGCAAATATTTCAGTTCCTGCCATGCTACAGGCACTTTGTTAGTTTCTGGGGAAACCAGGTACTAAAACAGACCTGCCTGCATGCAGCTTACAGTCTAGTGGGCAACAGAGACATTAACCAAACAATCACACAGACATACAGTAAAAACCTACCTTGACAAAGTGGTGTTAGGACTGGGATCTGAAGACTGAATAGGAGTTAACTAAGTGAAGTATGGAGGGTTGAGGAAGAAGATTTCAGGCAGAGAGAACAGCAGGGTCCGTGTATCTGAGCCAGGAGGGAGCACGGACACTCCAGGAATTGAAAATAAGAGTGGCTGGAGCCTGGGAGGTGAGAGGCGAGTGGCTGAGGCTGGACAGAGAGGCTGAATTCGATCATGCAAGGGCTGTTGACAGCATCGTGCAAGGATGTTGTTGCATGTGCAATGCAAAACCCTTGATAAGTGGATGTTTAAGTGGATTAGATTTAATATTTAAAAAGATCACTCTAGCCATTTTGTGGAAAATGGATTGGAAGAGGGCAAGATCACAAGGAGGCGACTACAGCAGTTCAGATGGGAGATTTTGATGACTTGGACCAAGGTACTGATGTTGAAAATGGAGACACGTGAGCCAGGAAGAAGATCAAATTAGCTGGATGTAGTTGTGATGGAACACGGTGGTGAGGGAGAAGATATTGTTAAAGATAACTTCTAGGTTTCAGGCTTGAAAAATGCTCACAGGTTAGGTTGCACAAACTTAGCACAGCTGGCTCTGTTTAGGAAGTATTATTACTGATGTGAGGTGGAAATCAGAACTTTCAACATTGGACAGACTCACTCCAGGCTGTTGGTCTGCATCACATCTCCAAACATCTCTGACATTAAGTGAACATTTCAAGAAGAGCTGGGAATGACCAACAACATTTGTAATGTGATATCTAAATACATAGCCAATACTAATATATGCATATGCACATGGATAGAAAAGATTCTGAAAGAATATAAACACATTATTGTTATTTTTGGAGGGGTGAGATGAGAGGGAGTGTCATTTTCAAGTCTAGATGTTACTGTGTTGTCTGAAAATTTTTAAAGTAAGCCTTAATTGGTCTTCTAATTAGCAGAGCCCAGGAAATCACCATCGTTACCAATAAAAAGCTTTTCGGCTGGGAAACGGAAAGCCTTTTGCGGAGCCTCCATAATCTCCCACCTCCAGTAAATCTCTCTTCTGGAATCTAGAGAGCCTTTCCATTTTGGAAACTTCTAGCCCTAGAGAGCATAGATTTCTCTCCCTGCAGCTCATTAGAGATGCTCAGAAAATCAACGTGAGGACTAGCTACAGATGCCTTCTCAGCACCGTTTGATCTTTTCAGTAGCAAATGTGACATTTGTAGCACGATTGGTCCAATTCTTATGTGAGTCTAAAACAGAGCCACTCTAAAGATGCTTCTGCGACTCCCTGAACTCCAGCTAACTACCAGTCTTTCTCCCAAGTGGTATAGCAGTTCTGCCATTTCCTTGGGGACATCATTTCCATTTGCTTGGTAAATAATTAGCCTGCTGCCTTTGGCAATAGAAAGGATTATAAATATTTTAAGCACTGCAAGTGACTGAAACCATCTCTATTTGATTTCATCTATGCCTGCAATGCTTTGGGTGAAAACTTACCTCTAAATATGCAACATCCTTGGGCAGATAAATGTTCTAGGTGTGAGAAGAATAAGGTGTTGTTTAAGCTGCTTTGGTCAGTGGGTATTCAGAAAAAGGTTCTAATAAGCCAGCTGTTTTGAACCTTTCCAATTTTAGCTCACACCAGTCAATTTTTCTCACAATGAGAGAAATGACCCCATTTCCCAAGAATATTTTTATGCTTATAGGATTTTTTAAAAATTGGTGTTAAAGGGGTTAATATCCAAAATATATGAAGAACTCATACAACTCAATAGGAAAAAAATCTATTAAAAAATAAACAGAGGATCTGAATAGACATTTTTTTGTTTAAGAACTTTTATTGAGATACAGTTAACAGGCAATAAACAGCATATATTTAGAGTGTACAATTTGGTATCCCAATCTCCCAATTCATTCCCCCCCAACCCTCCCTGCTTTCCCCACCTGGTGTCCATATGTTTGTTCTCTACAACCGTTTCTCTATTTCTGCCTTGCATTTCCTCTTTCATAGTTGTTAGCATTTGCCTTATGTATTGAGGTGTTCCTATATTGGGTGCATATATATTTATAATTGTTATTGCCTCTTCTTGGATGGATCCCTTGATTTTTATGTAATGTTCTTTCTTGTTTCTTGTAACATTTTTTATTTTAAAGTCTATTTTAAAGTCTGATATGAGTATTGCTACTCCAGCTTTCTTTTGATTTTCATTTGCATGGAATATCTTTTTCCATCCCCTCACTTTCCGTCTGTATGTGTCCCTAGGTCTGAAGTGGGTCTCTTGGAGACAGCATATATATGGGTCTTGTTTTTGTATCCATTCAGCCAGTCTGTGTCTTTTTGTTGGTGCATTTAGTCCATTTACATTCAAGGTAATTATCAACATGTATGTTCCTATTACCATTTTCTTAATTGTTTTGTTTTTGTTTCTGTAGGTCCTTTTCTTCTCTTATGTTTTCCACTTAGAGAAGTTCCTTTAGCATTTGTTGTAAGGCTGGTTTGGTGGTGCTGAATTCTCTTAGCTGTTGCTTGTCTGTAAAGCTTTTGATTTCTCCGTCAAATCTGAATGAGACCCTTGCTGGGTAGAGTATTCTTGGTCGTAGGTTCTTCCCTTTCATCACTTGAAATATATCGTGCCACTCCCTTCTGGCTTGCAGAGTTTCTGCTGAGAAATCAGCTGTTAACCTTATGGGAGTTCCCATGTATGTTATTTGTTTTTCCCTTGTTGCTTTCTTTTTTTTAAATAAATTTATTTATTTATTTTATTGGCTGTGTTGGGTCTTTTTTGCTGTGCGCAGGCTTTCTTTAGTTGCGGTGAGTGGGGGCTACTCTTCGTTGTGGTGTGTGGGCTCCTCATTGCTGTGGCTTCTCTTGTTGTGGAGCCCAGGCTCTAGGCGCATGGGCTTCAGTAGTTGCAGCACATGGGCTTAATAGTTGTGGCTCACGGGCTCTAAAGCGCACGCTCAATAGTTGTGGCGTACGGGCTTAGTTGCTCCACGGCATGTGGGATCTTCCTGGAGCAGGGATCGAACCCATGTCCCCTGCATTGGCAGGTGGATTCTTAACCACTGCACCACCTAGGAAGCCCCCCTTGTTGCTTTTAATAACTTTTCTCTGTCTTTAATTTTTGTCAATTTGACTACTGCATGTCTTGGCATGTTTCTCCTTGGATTTATCCTATCTGGGACTCTCTGTGCTTCCTGGACTTCGGTAGCTATTTCCTTTCCCATGTTGGGAAGTTTTCAACTATAATTTCTTCCAGTATTTTCTTTCTCTCTCTCTTCTCCTTCTGGGACCCCTATATTGCAAATGTTGGTGCGTTTAACATTGTCCCAGAGGTCTCTTAGGCCATCTTCAGTTCTTTTTTTTTTTTTAATAAATTTATTTATTTATTTTATTGGCTGTGTTGGGTCTTCATTGCTGCACATGGGCTTTCTCTAGTCGCGATGAGTGGGGGCTACTCTTCATTGTGGTGTGCAGGCTTCTCACTGCGGTGGCCTCTCTTGTTGCAGAGCACAGGCTCTAGGCACATGGACTTCAGTAGTTGCAGCACATGGGCTCAATAGTTGTGGCTCACGGGCTCTAGAGCACAGGCTCAGTAGTTGTGGCGCATGGGCTTAGTTGCTCCGTAGCATGTGGGATCTTCCTGGGGCAGGGATAGAACCCATGTCCCCTGCCTTGGCAGGCGGATTCTTACCCACTGTGCCACCTAGGAAGTCCCTGTCTTCAGTTCTTTTCATTCTTTTTTCTTTATTCTTTTTTGCATCAGTGATTATCACCATTCTGTCTTCCAGGTCACTTATTCACCCTTCTGCCTCAGTTAATCTGCTATTGGTTCCTTCTAGTGTATTTTTCATTTCGGTTATTGTGTTGCATATCTCTGTTTGCTCTTTAATTCTTCTAGTTCTTTGGTAAACTTTTCAATCTTTGCATCCAGTCTTTTTTCAAAGTCCTGGATCATCTTCACCACCATTATTCTGAATTCTTTTTCTTTAAGGGCACCTGTCTCCTCTTCATTTAGTTGCTTTTTGGGGTTTTATGCTGTCCCTTCATCTGGTACAAAGTCCTCTGCTTTTTCATTTTCTCTATCTTTCTGTGGCTGTGGTTTTCAGTTCCATAAGATGAAATACTGCTGATACTGCTTGATATTGCTGTCTGCCCTCTTGTGGAGGAAGCTATCTAGGAGGCTCGTAGGTGCTTCCTGATGGGAGGGACTGATGGTGGGTAGGGCTGGGTGGGCAGAGCTCAGTAAGACTTTAATCCAATTTGGTCAGCAGAGCTCAGTAAAACTTCAGTCGGCTTGTCTGCCAATGGCTGGGGCTGTGTTCCCACCTTGTTGGTTGTTTGGCCTGAGGCTACCCAGCACTGGAGCTTACAGGTTCTTTGGTAGGGCTAATGGTGGACTCTGGGAGTGCTCACACCAATGAGCACTTCCCAGAACCCCTGCCGCCAGTGTCCCTGTCCCCGCGGTGAGCCACAGCTGCCCCCCACCTCTGCAGGCAACCCTCCAACACCAGCAGGTATGTCTGGTTCAGTCTGCTATGGGGTCACTGCTCCTTCCCCCTGGGTCCTGGTGAGCACAGTTTTTTGTGTGCCCTCTAAGAGTGGAGTCTCTGTTTCCCCCAGTCCTGTGGAGGTCCTGCAATCAAATCCCGCTGGCTTTCAAAGTCTGATTCTCTGGGGATTCCTCCTCCCGTTGCTGGACCCCCAGGTTGTGAAGCCTGACGTGGGGCTCAGCACTCTTACTTTAGTGGGTGGACTTCTGCAGTATAACTGTTCTCCAGTTTGTGAGTCACCCACCCAGCATTTATGGGACTTGATTTTAACCCGTTTGTGCCCCTCCCACTGTCTCATTGCAGCTTCTCCTTTGTCTCTGGATGTGGGATGTCTTTTTTGGTGAGTTCCAGCGTCTTTCTGTTGATGATTGTTCAGCAGTTAGTTGTAATTCTGGTGCTCTGGCAAGAGGGAGTGAGCGCACGTCCTCCTTGATCCCATCCCCCCTTGAGTACCTACTTTAATTATTACTCAGCTAGAGCTGCCATAATGAAATACCACATACTGGGTAACTTAAATGACAGAAATTTATTTTCTGACAGTTCTGCAATCTGGAAGTCTGAGATCTGAGTGCCAGTAAAATCAGATTCTGATGAGAGTTCTCTTCCTGGCTTTCAGATAGCTGCTTTCTTGCTGGGGGCAGTTGCTCTGAATAGACATTGTTCTAAAAGAGACATGTAGATGGCCAACAGGTACATGAAGAGGTACTCATCCTCACTAATCATCAGGAAAAGGCAAATCAAAACCACAATGAGATATCTGTTAGAATGGCTATTATCAAAATGACAACAAACAGGGCTTCCCTGTTGGTGCAGTGGTTAAGAATCTGCCTGCCAATGCATGGGACACGGGGTTCAAGCCCTGGTCCGGAAAGATCCCACATGCCACTGAACAACTAAGCCCGTGCGCCACAACTACTGAGCCTGTGCTCCAGAGCCCTCGAGCCACAACTGTTGAGCCCATGTGCCACAACTACTGAAACCTGAGCATCTGGAGCCCGTGCTCCGCAGCAAGAGAAGCCACTGCAATGAGAAGCTAGTGCAGTGAAGAGTAGCTCTCCACAACTAGGGAAAGCCCGTGCACAACAGCAATACCCAACGCAACCAATAAATAAATAAATAAATTTATGAGGAAAAAAAGACAGCAAGTAAGTATTGGTAAAGCTTTGGAGAAAAGAGAACGCTTATGCACTGTTGGTGGGAATGTAAATTGGTGCAGCCACTGTGGAAAACAGTATGGAGGTTCCATAAAAAATTAAAAATAGAACTACCATATAATCCAATAATTCTGCTTATGGGAATATATCCAAAGGAAAGGAAGACACTAACTCAAAAAGTTATGTGCACTCCCATGTTCATTGCAGCATTATTTACAATAGCCAAGACATGGAAAACACTTTAGTGTCCATTGATGGTTGAATGGATAAAGAAAATGTGGTATGTGTGTATATGTATACACACACATGCACAATGGAATATTATTCAGCCATAAAAGGGGAAGGTCCTACCATTTGCAACAACATGGATGGACCTTGAAGGCGCTATGCTAAATGAAATGTCAAAGACAGAATACCATATGATCTCATTTATATGTGGAATCTAAACAAAACAAAAACAAACAGGTTCATAGATACAGAGGACAGATTGGTGGTTGCCAGAGGCTGGGGTGGGTGGTGGGTAAAGGTGGTCAAAAGGTACAACTACAGTTATAAAATAAATAAGTCATGGGGATGTAATGTACAGCATGGTGACCACAGTTAATCATACTGCATTGCATATTTGAAAGATATTAAGAGAGTATATCTTAAAGTATATCTTCTCATCACAAGAAAAAAATTGTGACTGTGTATAGTGATGGATGTTAATTAGACTTATTGTGGTGATCGTTTTGAAACATATATATATATCAAATTTTAAAAATAGACAATTTTTAGAGCAGTTTTAGATTCACAGAAAAATTGAGTGGAAAGTACAGAGTTCCTATAAACCTCCCGCTCCCACCCATCCCCCACCAGATTGGCCTATTTGTTTTTTACAATCAATGAACCTACAATGAACCATCATTATTACCCAAAGTCTATGCTTTACATTAGGATTTGCTCTTGGTGTTGTATGTTCTATAGGTTTGGACAAATGTATAATGACGTGTTTGCATCATCATAGCATTATCCAGAGTATTTTCACTGCCCTAAAAATCTTCTGTGCTCCATCTATTAATCCCCACTCCCACCCAAACCCTAACCCCTGGCAACCACTGATCTCCGTAGTTTTGCCTTTTCCAGATGTCATAGAGTTGGAATTCTTACGGAAATTTAAAAATTATTCCTCTCACATTTATAAGAATATAGAA
Organism: Hippopotamus amphibius kiboko; assembly: GCF_030028045.1. Lineage (NCBI taxonomy): Eukaryota > Metazoa > Chordata > Mammalia > Artiodactyla > Hippopotamidae > Hippopotamus > Hippopotamus amphibius. Next base: position 85,874,152 of record NC_080198.1, read on the forward strand.
GCTCCCATTAATATAATTGGTTGTAATCTTTACAGTGAATTCTTTGTGGTTGCTGTGAAAACCCAATGTCTTGCCTAAACTGCATCTGTATCTAGTCCGTGGTACAGGGACAACCTGGTGAGAACCACTGCCTTAAAGGCCGGCGGGATTCATGAGGAGAGGACTGGTGCGTGGGGGTGGTCTTTCCAGTGCCCTGGAGAGTGTTTATTCTCAGCAATTCCAGGATGACTTCTGATAAAAATGGTAGCATGTGCCTATTGATTCACAAAGTGGAACAGTACGATGGTGTATAAAGTAGATGTTGTCAGTGCTTTCATCCCACAGAGATAACCACTGTTTTCCTTACATACTGTAGATGGGCTCATGCTGTACTTAGTATTTGACAACATGCTGACTTTATTAAACAGTGTATCATGGGAGCATTCCATGTCAATTTATAAAGATCTCATTTTTTTTTTAAGAATCTGTATTTTTCTTTTTAAAAAATATTTATTTGTTTATTTGTTTATTTTTATTTATTGGCTGCGTTGGGTCTTCATTGCTGTGTGCGGGCTTTCTCTAGTTGTGGCAAGCAGGGGCTACTCTTCATTTCAGTGTGCAGGCTTCTTATTGCGGTGGCTTCCCTTTTTGCAGAGCAGGGGCTCTAGGCGCGTGGGCTTCTGTAGTTGTGGCTCTCGGAATCTAGAGCGCAGGCTCAGTAGTTGTGGTACACGGGCTTAGCTGCTCCACAGCATGTAGGATCTTCCCAGACCAGGGCTCGAACCCGTGTCCCCTGCATTGGCAGGTGGATTCTTAACCACTGCGCCAGCAGGGAAGCCCAAAGATCTCATCTTTTTAAAGATAGACAAAAATGTATTCAACCAATTCTCTATTGATGGCTACCTGGATTATTTGCCAATATTTTCTGTGAAACACCAGCAAAGAACATTTATATGTCTCTTTGCACATCTGTTTGATTATTTCCTTAGGGTAAATTCCTGGAAGTTATATTGCTGGGTCAGAAGATAAACATGTTTGAGATTTGTATACATATTGCCAAATTATACACTCACCAAAAGCAAAATGAGACTACACTTTTCTACATCCAAATCGAGGGAAAGAATATCAATCTTTCATCTTTGCCAACTTGTTAGGTAAAAACGTTTTAATTCTATTTCTTCACTAAAATATTAATGAAGTTCAATTTTTATTTCAATGCTGGTTACATAGGTGTAGGTAGTTTGTGAAAATTCAATGTGTAGTATATTTATGCATGCGCTTTGGGGGGTTAAGTATTATATCTTGGTCTTTTTTGTGGAGGAGGATTTCCTTTGTATGTTAGGCTACTTATGGCTGTAAGTAACAGAAAAGTCCAAGTCAAATATATATGTATTCTCTTATATAACAAGAGTTCTATAGCTAGCACGGTACAGGTTGATTAATTCAGAACATCAGCACATCTCAGTGACCCTCAGAGCTTTGGCTTAGTTCCCCTACAGCAACTCCAGGCCTCACATGCAAATGCCACAATATCCTATGGGAGCAGAGAGAGACTGTTTCTTTCCATCTGTCTTTATCGTTGAAGAAAATCTTTCTCTGATAGTTCCCTCCTCCCCAAAGTGATGCTCTCACATCTAATTGGTCGAAATTTGATTGTATGTCCACACCTCAGTCAATGGCAAGAGGAAAGAGTACGCCATGGCTGGTCTAAAGGAGCAATGACTCACTCCCTATGGCTGGGGCTGAGGCCCACCTCCCTGCAGTTCTTGGCTGGTAGAGGAAATCCGCAGTGTTTGCTGGAGATTATGTTTAGGGGAACAGTGGGAGAGCAGATGGAACAGGCAGGTAGGACAAGATTGGGATGGAGCTGGGTTGCCAGTTAGGAAGGATTTGAGTTATTTTGCAATAACTTCAGGAATTAGGTAGCATTATCCCTATTTTAAAGGTGAAGAGACCAAAGCACAGAGAGATGAAGCAACTTGTCCTAAGTCAATGGGCCAGGAAATAGAGGAGACAGGAATGGAGCCCAGGCAGCCGGACTGCAGAGCCCATGCTCTTAACCATTCAGTCTGCTGCCCATAAAACGCACACGGCAGGAGTTAGAAGATAGTACTATGAACATGGGCTAGAGTGGAAGCAGCTGGAATAGAAGAGGGGACAGCTATGATTATGTTCATATCTGACGATTACTGAGTGCTTCCCATCTAATAGGAACTGTGTTAAATGCTAGTTATACATGATCTCACTGACTTCTCAGTACTCTGTAAGATAGGCATCCTATTCTACAAGTAAGGAAGCTGGAGTTTCAAGATGTTGAATCATTTGCCGAAGTTCGATTGTATTTGAGCCTGGGTCTTTAAGACTCTAAAGCCTATAGAATTAATTTCACTATATATTAATATTATAGTATTTTCCAAACCAAAAACCAGGGAATTCGGGGGGAAAAAAAAAGCACCACAGGATGTAAAGTTGTCCTAACATCCCTTTTTTATTGCAGAACTTCAAGAAAATCCAATTTTAAGTTTGCTCTTGCACTTTGGCTGGTCTGAATGGGCCTTCACATAGACCATGGTCTGATTGGACATGATACTTGTGAATACCTCGATTTATTTTTTTTCTCGAGGGAACCAAAATCTAGAATACAGAAATTTTTTCCAAACATTTTTTTCCATGAAAAATGTCATGTATATTAAAATTTTTATTATACATTTATAACCTTTCAGTGATACTTTGTATATATAATAGGCACCTTGTATTTACCAATTTTTTTAGATGCAATGCAAATTAGTTTTAATTTGTATAACCAACCAGCCAAACCGCTGCTGGCTGTTCTCACAAACCAGGAGCTCCACCCCACTCCACTCCACCCCAACTCGAGGACGCTGCCCTGCAGAGTTAGGGAGCAGCTATGACCTAGAGGAGTTTTTCCTCTTCTTTGTTCCCAGGGAGAGTCCCTCAAGCCCTTGTCCAGATGTTAATGTGGCACATGTGGTGCGGAGTCTTGACTTTTTGAATCTTCTTTTCTTTAGGAGAATGACTGGGTGGAGCAAAGGAAATTGTTACGGGGTATTATGGTTTCTTTCTCTTCTGAGTTGAGTTGAATCCAGCCAACATCCTCAGCGACCAAAGTCACTGCCATCTGTCAGTTGTGGGTGGTCCAAACCAGTGGTCTCCTTAGCTCCCAAAGGACAGGTAACTTGCATCTGAAAAACCGACACATCACATCTGGAACTTATTGGCAGAGTCAAAAGAGAATCTAAAAATGGAATCAGTCAGAGATAGAACGCCCTGCTTTTTCTTGGAGCTGGTATCTATTGGGTTCAGGCTTGTGGCATACGGGTAGAGCAACTCAAGAAAGTTTTCCAATGGTATAGGCCAACTGAACATACTTTTCTGAAGCACAACCTCCTACCAAAAATGGAAAGGAAAAAAAAAAAAGCCCCAAACCAAACACACCCTAACCAACTCCCTCCTCTGGTGTGCCACATAAAATAAAATTGCCTGTCATGAAGATATTTGAATTTAAATTGTTGCCAGTTCTAAGGGAAAGGTAGGGGTAGCTGCTTGAGAGATAACCAACATTCTAACAAAGTGCCCAGGACCAACACTATAATTAGCAAACACAGGTGGTACAACTTCTTGCTTCCTCTTCCTTAGATATATAGAGATTACCGGGGGAATAAGAATGACAGGATGGGGAAAAAAATAGAAAACATTTAAGGAAATAACTTTATAAATAGTCAGAATATAGTATAGCTTTACATCAGAATGATAAAAATAAAAGCATATCTCTTTAAATATTATTTTATTTTACAAAATTTTATATAGTAAATATCTCAAGTCTAATTCAGAACTGTGTTAGAATTTATATAACATTGGCCCTGATAAGGGCTCCGGCTAGCAATCTACACTCAATTTCAAATATAAACCATGGCTGCTCTTATGAGAATATTATAGAAATAAAGCAACTGGGTGAGCGAAGGAAATGGGGAAACTGTATGTGAAAAATACTCTGATGTGTCCCTGGAGAGGCTGAACAGGCAGACGTTGTTAAAGGAATATTCGTCCTTCGGTCAGCCGGGGGCTTACACGCATATATTTCTCTCTGAAGCTTGGAGCATAAAGTGGAGGGAGCCTGGGGTGGGGGGGAATTCGTGAGCTCTGGCCTTAGGCAGCCCAGGATTTAACTCCTGGCTCTGCTAGTTAACTTTGGACAAGTTACTTAAACTCACCGAGCTTTAGTTTCCTCATCTATGAAAAGAGTTGTTAACATCTTCCTGGCCCGCAATTGGGAGGTGTAATAAGGTAACAGTATTAAAGCACACGCGGCCTGGCAGATACTTTGCTAATGTTTTTCATTTCCTCTCCTTTTTCTGCTGATGTGGGGGTTGGTGTTATCCATGGGTTTCTAAGAGACGACCGTGGCTTTGGCAGAATGAAATCTCATCTCTTCTGCCTTGCACTCCTTTCCCCCTCTTTTCTTTCCCTCTTTTTTTTTTTTCCTTCTTCTTCTAATGATGACTATACAGCCCTCCTGCAAGAGCTGATTCATTCATTTTCAATGTCCCTTTCCCTTAGCCCAAGAGTAGTGCCTAAGGTGTACATGCCTTTGGTAAAGAAGCACTTTCCTAATTGTTAGAAGAAACTAATGAGCCACGGGGCTTGATTTCTCCCTCTCCATTTGAGTATGAAAGAGAAAAGAACAGTAGGGAAGCTTGCCTTGAGGTTACTTTAGGTCATTTAGGAATTGTGCTTCTCTGTCTCTAAGCCTAGGTCCTGGTCTATCCCAAAATGATTGCACATCATTCTAACTCTGCCTCCAAAATACCAATTGTGTTTATCTGCATTGGGACAACTCACTTCCTTCCACAATTGTTTTAACATTGTACCACCATGGATGCCTGATTGTGTATGAGTTTTCTGAGGCACGGATGAGTCTACTTGTTTTATACCTTTCATAGTGCCAGCTACACATCTTGGCATCCAGGAAGCAAATGATAAATTCTGAATGAGCAAGTGAATGAATTAATGAATGAACACTTTTTGAAAACTGAGCTATCTTTTCATGAATACCTCCCATCCCCCAAATGTGGATACTGTTCAAAGGGCTCCTGCCCCCAAAACAGCTGTTTTCTGCATATCCCACCAGGTAAAACTTGTTGAGCATTACTTTTCCTATCCTCCTCTCCCCACCAAATAATACATTGAAAAAAATATTATAGGACATACTCTCTCCTGCCCAGGGTTTTGATATTTACCCCATGTCCCCAAGGATATCTGCACCATTTTAGATTAGAGGCACCAGAAAGGCAGGGACATGCTTTTTCAAACGTCTGCCGTATGTAAGTTATGTTAGTTGCTAAATAAGTGCTTTTGATAATGACACAAGGACAGCTTTGGAGAAGTTGTGGTGCACTACCATCATCAATAATATGTAGCAATTCAAAATTGGATTTAAACGCAGACCTCCCAAGAGGGTCCCCGTAGTCTAGTCTGAGAAGGAATGCATGGTATTCTTCAACCTCTCTTCCTTAAAATCTGCCCAGCTTATGCCCTTTTATGTGCTTTTGAAGTAGAAAGAATCATATCCTCTACTAAAACTTATCCTGACCCAGGTGTTTAATATTGCTAGTGAAGACTGAATGGCTGCAGTTTTAATTTTTTTAATGCTTTCAACTGGAACTATAGGATTCTAGGAGCTGAATGTTTGGCCCATAATAGCTAGAGACTTGCCTGTACTTTTTGTGTGCGTGATTATAAAATGAAAAACGAGGAAAGTGGCATGTAATTTTATAGCAACCAAACACATGGTTTTCCCCTTTCCTTTGGGATGAAAATTCCTTCCTGTAGAAACGAAGGTTATGCCCCTACTTGTGAAGCCCAAGGAGGGACACTTTGATGTGAAAGAGGATCCTGGTGGAGTAACGGATACAGAAACCAGTGTGGGAATAGGAGGAGCCTCCAGAAACAGGAAAAGGCATTGTCCAGAGGAGGGGTTACTTCATCCCCCTCTGTCGTCATTCGGGCTGTCTGGTTCATTTCCTCCCCCAGGTTGGTGTGAGTTGGAAGGAGAGCCCTTTGTGAATGAGGTCAAGAACAAGACTGCCCATTTTGTGAGGTGGCCAGGGCTGAACTTTCAGATTTTCGATTTTATGAAAAGCGACCAAGAACGAAATTAATTTGGGCTTCATCTAAGCAATGCCAGAGCAACTGGCTAGGAAGTGAAAACTGCAATCAACTGGTGTGGCTAAACAACATCAAACAACGTGGTCGGATTGATTTTCTGATGAAACGCTTCCACCGGCCCGCAGTTTAGGCATCATGTAGGTATAAGACTGAAACCCTAGAGCCAAAAATTTGCTAAAATAAAAAGAATTTTATTTTAAGAGTTTCTTATCATGAATGAATAGCTGCTTCTCAGAAGCACTGATAAACACAAAGCAGCGCTTATGGCTGGGAACATTCATGAACTCATTTTCTGGGACAGCATGGGCACTGTCCCTGTGCACGGGTCCCGTCTTTCTCAGGGGCTTGCTCAGCATGGACCAGACTGGACCCTGCAGCTCTCTCTGGGGACACTGATGCAGAATGTTCAGCCAGACCTTCACCATCTGGGAGCAGTATGGGAAAGAGTGGCCAAGGCCAGTTCCATCCGGCACAGGCCTGAGGCCTCTGGCCACATTGGTTTCACTATACTTAGCACTGAACCTTTTCAGAGTGCTTGGGAATGCTTTGAATTAGTTTTCTCATCTGTCCATGATGTAGAGCAACTTTAATAATAGATTTTCCATTTTAGAGACCAATGAGCTGATGGTCGAGAGGCTTTAAGGGACCCACACATCATCACCCAGAAAATGAGTGTCAGAGCCAGGGTTAGACTACACGGATATGCCCGAGGTGCTGATGGCTGTGTATCTCTGGACAGCATCAGCCTCTGGGCTCAGAACCAAAGGGAATCAATTTTCATCTCCAGGACCCTGTAGGAACCTCTCTCCTCCCAGAGCCCAGTGAAGCCCCAGCCAACCATACCTCAGGACATGAACTTGGTATGAACTGCTAGAGGTAGTTTCTGAGCTGAGTTGGCTTCAGCCCAGCTCTTTGTTTTAGGTCATACACAAAGTCCCATGAGGTTTTGAAATGAGCAGCATATTTTTTTCTAATCTGGAATATTAGTACATAAAAACAAAACCAAAGTACCTTAGGGAACATCAACTGAATAATAAGCAGAGGCTGATCTTATAAGGTCATTCAATCTGACATGGCAACAGTATGAAACCCCCTCCATGCACAAGATCCAAGATGAATAAAATTGGTCCTGACTCTCCAGGAGTTCGGCTTCCTGAGGCAGAGAAATAGATACACAGGCGTACCTCGGAGATACTGTGGGTTCGGTTCCAGACACTGCAATAAAGTGAATATCTCTAAAAGTGAGTCATACAGATTTTTTGATTTCCCAGTGGAGATAAAATTTATGTTTATACTATACAGTAGTCTATTAAGTATGCAATAGCATATGTCTAAAAAAACAATGTGGGACTTTTGCAGCCCAGTGGTTAAGAATCTGCCTGCCAATGCAGGGGACACGGGTTCGAGCCCTGGTCCATGAAGATGCCACGTGCCATGGAGCAATGAAGCCCGTGCACCACTGCTGAGCCTGTGCTCTAAAGCCTGTGAGCCACAACTACTGAGCCCACATGCCACAACTACTGAAGCCTGTGTGCCTGGAGCCCGTGCTTCACAACAAGAGAAGCCACCACAATGAGAAGCCCGCACACCGCAGCGATGAGTAGCCCCCGCTCACTGCAACTAGAGAAAGCCCACACACAGCAGTGAAGACCCAACACCGCCAATAAATACATAAATAAATAAATAATAATTTTTTAAAAAACAAGAAAGATAAAAAATAAAAACACATTGTATCTACCTTAATTTAAAAATACTGCTAAAAAATGCTACCCATTATCTGAGTCGTCAGTGAACCACTATATGTTTGCTGGTGGAGGGTCTTGCTTCACTCGATGTTGCTGGCTGCTGACTGATCAGGGTGGTAGCTGCTGAAGGCTGGGGTGATGGTGGCAATTTCTTAACGTAAGACAACAATGAAGTTTGCCACATCAATGGACTCCTCCTTTCATGAACGATTTCTCTGTAGCGTGCAGTGCAGTCTGATAGCATTTTACCCACAGGAGAACTTCTTTAAAAAATTGGAGTCAGTCCTCTCAAACCCTGCCATGGCTTTATCAACTAAGTTTACGTAAGATTCTAAATCCTTTGTTGTGATTCCAACCATCTACACAGCATCGTCACCAGGAGTAGATTCCACCTCAAGGAACCATTTTCCTTGCTCACCCACAAGAAGCAACTCTTCACCCACTCCCATTGTATCATGAGATGGCAGCAATTCACTCACGTCTTCAGGCTCCACTTATAAATCTAGTTGTCCTCCTGTTTCTACCACATCTGCAGTTCATTCTCCCACGGAAGCTTAAACCCCTCAAAGTCATCCACGAGGGCTGGAATCAGCGTCTTCCAAACTGTTCATGTTGATATTTTGACCTCTTCCTGTGAATCACAAATGTTTTTAATGGCATTCAGACTGGTGAATCCTTTTTAGAAGGTTTTCAATTGACTTTGCCCATGTCCATTAGAGACATCACTATCTTTGGCAGCTATAGCCTTATGAAATGTTTTTTTTTTTTTAAATAGGAAGACTTGAAATTTGAAATTACTCCTTGATCTATGGGATACAGAATGGATGCTGTGTTAGCAGACATGAAAACAACATTCATCTTGTTGCATGTCTCCATCAGAGCCCTGGGGTGACCAGCTCTGCGGTGACTGTCAGTGAGCAGTCATTTTTTTTTTTTTTTTTTGAATCTTAGCACCATGATATTAAGTGATAAAGAATATCCTCAGAGGTTTCATCAGCACAATACCTTATTATAACATTTTAAATGCATAATATTAAAATAAACATGTTTGACAATTAAACATAGGCACTCAGATTACATAAAAATCAAGGAAATGATGCATGCAAGATGTAGTGGTCAGTTTCCAGCCCTCTCGAAGAGCAGTACAAAACTCACTCTGAAGCACTTTTTTGGGGGATTGTAGCTTGTGCACTGATACTTCTCCAGATTCCTGTAGTTTTTCCAGTAATTCAATTGCTCTGGCAACATCTTTATTTCTCATGGTTCTGGAGGCTGAGGAGTTCAAGATCAAGGTGCCAGCAGATTCAGTTTCTGGTGAGAGCCCCTTCCCAGCTTGCAGTCATCTATCTGCCTTCTGGATGTATACTCTCACATGGTGAGGAGCAGCAGTCATATTTTGAAAGGCATCTTTTTTTCCCTAGCAGTGGATCTCAACAGTGGGCTTAAAATATTTAGTAAACCATGTTGCAAACAGATGTGCTGTCATCCAGGCTTTGTCGTTCCATTTATAGAGCACAGGCAGATAGATCTAGGAACACTCTTAAAGGCCCTGGGATTTTTGGAATGGCAAATGAACATTGGCTTCAACTTAAAGTCACCAGCTATGCTAGCTCCTAACAAAAGAGTCAGCCTGCCTTTTGAAGCTTTGAAACCAGGCATTGACTTCTCCTCACTAGCTATGAAAGTCCTAGATGGCATCTTCTTCCAATAGAAGGCTGTTTCGTCTATGTTGAAAATGTATTTTGTGTAGCTGCCTTCATTAATGATTGTAGCTAGATCTTCTGGACAACTTGCTGCAGCTTCTACATCAGCACTTGCTGCTTCACCCTGCACTTTGATGTTATGGAGTTGGCTTCTCTCCTTAAACCTCATGGGTCAACCTCTGCTAGCTACAAACTTCTCTTCTGCAGTTTCCTCACCTCTCTCAGTCTTTACAGAATTGAATAGAGTCAGCAGCTTGCTCTGGATTAGGCTTTGGCTTAATGTAATGTCATGACTGGTTTGATCTTCTATCCAGACCACTAAACCTTTTTTGCATCTCAGCAATAAGGCTGTTTTGCTTTCCTATCATTTGTGTGTTCACTGGAGCAGCACTTGTAATTTCCTTCAAGAACTTTTCCTTTGCATTCATAACTTGGCTAGCTGTTTGGTGCAACAGGCCAGCTTCTGGCCTGTCTTGGCTTTCGGCAGGCTTTCCTCACTAAGCTTAATCATTTCTAGCTTTTGATTTAGAGTTAGGCGACTCTTCCTTTCACTCGAACACTTGCAGGCCATTGCAGGGCTATTAATTGACCTAATTTCAATATTGTTGTGTCTCAGGGAATATAGGGAGGCCTGAGAGAGGGAGAGAGATGGGGGAACAGCTGGTTGGTGGAGCAATCACAACACACACAACATTTATCAATTAAGTTTGCTATCCTAGATGGGTATAGTTCATGGTGCCCCAAAACAATTGCAATAGTAACATCAAAGATCACTGATCACAGGGCTTCCCTGGTGGTGCAGTGGTTAAGAATCCGCTTGCTAATGCAGGGGACATGGGTTTGATCCCTGGTCTGGGAAGATCCCACATGCCGAGGAGCAACAAAGCCCATGCACCACAACCACTGAGCCTGCGCTCTAGAGCCCTCGAGCCCATGTGTCACAACTACTGAAGTCTGTGCACCCAGAGCCCTTGCTCGCCAACAAGAGAAGCCACTGCAATGAGAATCCCGTGTACTGCAACAAAGTACAGCTCCCGCTCTCCACAACTAGAGAAAGCCCGTGTACAGCAATGAAGACCCAATGCAGCCAAAAATAAAAATAAATAAATTAATAACAAAAAAGTTTGAAATATTTCGAGAATCACTAAAATGTGACATAAAGACACAAAGAGAGCAAATGCTGTTGGAAAAATGGAGCCAAGAGGCTTGTTTGATATGGGGTTGCCACAAACCTTCAATTTGTGAAATATGCAGTATCTGCAAAGCATAATAAAGTGAAGTGCAATACACGAAGTGTGCCTGGACACCCATCTATATCACAAGGCTGTGTCATTCTACAAAGGAAGAAGAAAGAAAATGTTAGGGGTGTCCAGAAGAGGAAGGAGGTGTTGATTCTGACTTGGGAAGTCTGGAAAGTTTCTCAGAGGAGATGACAACTGAGCTGGACCTTAACAAGTCAGACTCCCAGAAGCAGAAATGATGAGGTCCAGAGCAGTATGGTTTGTTCAAGATCCGAATCCAGTTCTGTAGCCATCATTCCAAACTGCGCCAGAGCCACCATCTGAATGCTTACCAGGGAGACATGGTGTACTGTGAAGCTGAGATGATTTTATTCTCAGTTTTATTTTGTTCAAAAACCTCAGAATGAGGCAGTGGCAGAAATGACCCATTTTTCTCATTTTGCATAATTTTGTATTAAATTCTCACTATTGGGGACTTTCATAATTATGAGATTTGTCCCGAGCCTCGCATCAGTCTTAAAGAAGGACTTTCATTCAGAGGAAAATTTTCAAATAGATCAACCATGCATTGAAATCCATTTATGTTTGCTATGTTTCGAAATGACGTTTCCTGAAACATTTGCTTATTACTAAATTATTTTAGCCAAGAGTGAATCCCCTGGTTTTTCTACTTATTTAAATCAGGATAAAATGAATAGATAAGGCCAAATCTATTGTCTCCATGGAAATAGATTAAGAGGTTATAAACATAGGATTAGAGTTAACTATGGTATTAAGCAGGAAAAACTGGTCATAATGTATGACGAGTTTTTTTTCACGTGCAAAAATAGCATGCTTGTCAAAGCCCTGGGGTAATACACTGAGAGGTTTCATAAAAACTTTCTAATAATATCTCCCCCTCAAAAGTGATTTTCTGAGAAATGTATAATGCAAAAAATTAGACAGCTTTGGTTGGACAGATTTAAGTGTGCTTTGTTTTCAGGTACCTGCTTGTGTGGAAGATTCTGCTTAAAATCAGTACTTACAGCTCAAACTTTGGGATAAGACATTGGGTACATGTGAATCTGACAGTGAGAATATATGCTGATTTTACCCAAAAAGCTTATTACGTCACTTAATTATACATGGTATTGTGTGCAGTGGGGTTTTTTTGGCTGAAATCCATGCAACCCTATTCTAAGGTTAATGCATTCATTCAATTAATCATTATTAAGCACCTATAAGCTGCCAAGAATTGTACCACATGCTGGGCAAGCAACTCAGATGTGATCCTTGCTCCAAAAAAGCTTATAGTCTTATAGGGTAGACAAGCAATAAACATACAAATAAATCAACACTCATGGATTATAAAGAATACTGTGTTTTATTGACTAGAGATGCTGCTGGTTATAAGATACACCATTATTTTTTTTAATTGCTTAAAAAGAAAAGACCGTGGGCTTCCCAGATGGTGCAGTGGTTAAGTATCTACCTGCCAATGCAGGGGACACTAGTTTGATCCCTGGGCCAGCAAGATCCCGCATGCAGTGGAGCAACTAAGACCGTGCGCCACAACTATTGAGCCCATGTGCTGCAACTACTGAAGCCCATGCACCTAGAGCCCATGCTCCGCAACAAGAGAAGCCACGGCAATGAGGAGCCTGCACACCACAACGAAGAGTAGCCCCCACTTACCGCAACTAAAGATAGCCCTCTCACAGCAACAAAGACCCAACACAGCCAATTAAATAAAAAAACAAATAAGTAAATTTATAAAAAAGGAAAGAAAAGACCGTGATTTATGATTTATCCCAATTTCAGAGATGTTAAAAGGTGGGTGGGGGGGGAGGATGGAGGGGATGTATATCTTGGACCCAGTGAAGTGCAGTGGTCTCAAGGAAAAAGATAGGGGACTATGACAGACTATCACTGGGGATTTTTTAATAGGGATTGACTTGCTGATGAGATACATCCTAGCTCAGACCTGAAGAATAGGAAAAGTTGGTGCTATGATTACAGCCCAAGAAAGAATATCCCAGGCAGCAGTTACAGCCTCAGGACACAGAGGCAGGAAAGCACGTGGCGGTTTGAGGAGCCCGAATGATACCACACAGCTTTGGTAAACAATTGTCCTGGGGGTTCCCCAAGCCCCCACTGAGTGGCATTACAGAATTCTAAACCATTCTGCCTTTCCACACGGCTCTCACCAGCGGTTATAGCTTTCCTGCTGTTGTTCTGTGCTCTGCCACCGGGGCTGCTCCCCACACCCTCTCCTCCCACTTCTGCTGTCTGCTTGGGGGGGGTCATCTCTCCATTCTCTGCCACCACCATACGAGCCAGTGGCCCACTCCCGGCTGGAGGAGCCATCCTCTCGATCAAAGTGAATACCACTCTTTGGAAATCTTGGGTGGTCTGACCTGATATTTTAGTTTAGTGGCCACAGATATTTTAGTCCCCCAAGAGGTAGTCTTACTCTTTCAATTTTACTGGTCCCACCGTTTAAGGAACTTGGAACCATTTCCCCAGGGACTGGTCTGGAGGTACCGTTGAATAACACCGCAGTGTTTTTCTTCCTTCCCACAAAGGACCAGCTGGTGCCTCGAGACCAGGCATAAGCCTTTGGCGATCTGCTAACTCAGAGTGAAAAACTCTGCTTTCCTTCAGCATGACTACCCTTCCAGGTCAGGCAAAACCTTTTCTTCCATTGTTGTTTAGGACTTTGAATCTTGATGCTGCCTCTGATTTTCTTTATTTTTCTTCCCCAGGAGAATTCAATACGAGTTCATTATAAGATCTGTAAGACAACCTATGGATTTTAAGATTAAGTCTCATTTCCCTACCCTCCATCCACAAAAAGAGAGAGGATTAGTACTTACAACTGCACTATTGCTTCCTTACCTATCCACAGTCTGCATAGCAGCATGTCGGGGGCAGTTGACATAAGCCCTTAGCACAGCTTTTCTGAGATGCTGACAGTCTCCCTGAGGAAGTGCTTCTAACTCCCTTAGACAGGTAGGACATATAGGCCATCTGCAAGATAATTTTTTGATACATTTGAGCCAAATACACTCAGGAAAGGATTTTAAAAAACAACATCAAATGTCCATGAACTGGTGAGTGGATAAACAAAATGTGGTATATCCATACAATGGAATGCTATTTAGTACTAAAAGGGAACTTTCCAAAACATGGATGAACCTCAAAAATGTTATGTCAAGTGAAAGAAGCCAGATGCAAAAGACTACATGTTTTATGATTCTAAAACCGTGTACCTCAGATTGGGACTTGAACCCACGTGCCCGGGACTCGAACCCAGCCAAAACCCAGGGTCTTCCAATTGAGATCACACACCTAGTTTCAGTACTTAAAGCAGCTCAGGTTCGTGATGTCTCATGGCAGAAAGAATTCAGTGAGAGACAAAGTGATAGGTAAGAAGTGGATTTATTTAGAGAGAAACACACTCCACAGACAGAGTGTGGGCCATCTCAAAAGGTGAGAAAAGGTACCAGGGTGTGGGGTTGTCAGTTTTTATAGGGCTGGGTAATTTCATAGGCTAATAAGTGAGAGGAGTAGTACCCCAGCTATTTCAGGAAGGGGTGGAGATTTCCAGGAATTGGGCCACCACCCACTTTTTGATCCTTTGGTCGGCCTTGGAACTGTCATGGTGCCTGTGGGTGTGTCACTTAGCTTGCAGTTGTGTTACAGTGAGCGTATACTGAGGCTCAAGGTCTAGTGGAAGTTGACTTGTCTGCCATCTTGGACACATTTGGTTCTAATCAGTTTATGTCATGTCCTCGGGCTATGTCATTCTTTCAAAGATTGTGCCCTGCCCCCTTGCCTCCTGTTTGGATTCCATTTATATAGAATGTTCAGAAAAGTCAAATCTGTAGGAATAGGAAAGAGATTAGCAGTTGTCTGGGCTTGGGTTGGAATGCAAATGAGTTGGAGGTCTATTTACAGAGGGATAGAGATGTTCTAATACTAGATTGTGGTGATGGTTACGTAACTCTATATATTTACTAAAAAATCATTGAATTGTATATTTAAAACAAGTAAGTTTTATATGTTATACATCAAATAAGATGTTACACAAAGAAAAAAGTATGATGTATGACATCCATTGTGACATCAGCCAGCCATGACTCTAACTCCATTAGCACTCACGGACTGTGTACTATGTCATCCCACAAATTATCTAGATTCCAGAAACCAACATGTCCAGAAACCTGAGCATGTGGCACTAATTATGTTCAGATATATCCCTTTATATAATTATGGCAAAAAATGAATTTGACTTGAACTGGAGTAGGAACAGAGTCTCACTTTAGATAATACTATTTCCTTAGAACTGAAAATAGATCATGGAACAAGGGGGGAAAAAAGATGTAAAGGAAATAGAGAAAGTGAACCAAGCCATAATAAACCAAGTGTAACTGCCACATCTCCTCACCCCATTTATGCTCAAAGAATGCATCAGTGACCACAGAGCCTGGAAGGCCAACATATATCCCTCCACAGCCCCAGCCTCTGCTTCTTTGTCCATCAGGTATCCCCGAGTTCATGTGAGTAACTTAAGCAGTAGGTCTAGTTGGTTGCATGTGTGCTGACTACAGCAGAGGGCTGCAGGCCTTGGGGACTATCTCTGAAGAGCAGAAGCTGGGATATGTTCCTTCTCCCCAAAGTGGCCCAGTGATAAGACTTTTTAAGAACAGGCTGATTTACTCCCTACTGCCAAGTTCAATGAAGAAGTTTTCCACCTAAGTGGCCAGGGCTCCCTGCGTTAAAACTCTTACCCTGGCTGCTAAGAAATCCCAAGTTGAAGCTAAAGGGTTTGATTTTGTTAATCACCACCAGGCTGGTGGTAGCAGTGATCTGGCTGGTATGGAATTGCTAATACTCCATGGTTAGTTCGTTCTGGTTATTTCTGGAGGTTAAGTCACACCAGAACAGGTAAGACTAAGTTCTGACTGTGACTGAGACTAAGAGGGTAGAAACAAGCCTTTTTCTTTTTCTTTTTAAATAAATTTATTTATTTATTTATTTATTTATTTATTTATTGACTGCATTGGGTCTTCATTGCTGCACACAGGCTTTCTCTAGTTGTGGTGAGCAGGGGCTACTGTTCATTGTGGTGCACGGGCTCCTCATTGCGGTGGCTTCTCTTGTTGTGGAGCATAGGCTCTAGGTGTGTGGGCTTCAGTAGTTGTGGCACTTGGGCTCAATAGTTGTGGAACACGGGCTTAGTTGCTCTGCAGCATGTGGGATCTTCCTGGAGCAAGGATCGAACCCGTGCCCCCTGCATTGGCAGGTGGATTCTTAACCACCATGCCACCAAGGAAGTCCCGAAACAAGCCTTTTCATTCACAGAAATTTTCCAAGGGAGGGGGAATTTTTTCTTGGGTTATGCCTTGTCACAGAGAATTTCTGGCCAGAATCTGGCTAAGCCCTTATTGTTACAGTTCTTAGCAACCAGATCTCTTCACACCCACACTATTGATGTGCAAGGTAAATCTAGGTTGGGTAGATCAGGACTTATTCAGTGCCCCATTCATACACAGCCAGAAGTACCATCACACTTATCTCTGTCTCAGGCCAGGGCTGGCCACTGGTCCTATCTCACTCCTACTACAATAGCTTTTGGATCAAGCCACCACAAGTCACTTTGATGTATTTTCCTACTTCTATATCTCTCCAAAAAAGAGTTCAAGTTATTGGATCATTTTTTCCTAAGGGACCCTTTCTCCTTGTTCTATCTCCACCTACTTCTTTGAATCCTCTTTTTTCTAACCCCTCATATCCCATTCCTCCTTCAACTACTCTACTTCCATGCTTACCAAGATTTGTAGTGATACCAGCTAGCCGTGGTATCGTGGTGGTGGTGTCACATGGTATCACAATGGTAACATTTTTTTCACATCATCTTACTGGCCAATCAGCACATAGTTAACCTTTCCCTCATTCGTAAAACTCTCTTGGCTTCCCTGACACCATGTTCTTCTGGTTTTTCTTTATACCATTGACAGCTTCTTTTTTTCCCTCCTTTTGGATGTTCTTTCTTTGCTTAACCCCTAAATTTTTGAGGATTCTAAAGGCTTAGTCTTAGTTTCCCTATTCTTTTGTATCAATACCTCATTCTAGGCAATCTCATCCATTTCCGGGGCTTTACACACCACCTGAATGATGATGTTTTCTAATATAACTTTGTCAGCTCCACTGAGCTCCAAACTTACATGTTCGACCTTCTCCTTGATATGAAATCCAGTAACTAATAATTTCAAATCTAAATTTTTGATTCCCTTCCCAAATCTGTTTCTTTACCATTTCAGTAAATGACATCAATATCTATATAGTCATTCAGGCTAAAAACCTAGAAATCATCTGTGATTTCTCCTTTTTCTCTTATTCCTATTTTTAATCCATCAGCCAATCTATTCACCTCACCCTCCAAAATTGATCTCAAATTCAACCGTGTCTCTTACTCTCTATCTCAAATTCAACCATGTCTCTTACTCTCTATCTTTTTCTCTTGACCCAAGTCACTGACTGGAGAAACCGTCCAACTGGTCTCCCTCCTTCCATGCCAGTCCCCTCACCAGTCATTTTCTACACAACAGGGTGATTTAAAAAAAAAAAGTGTGATTCAGATCATGTTCTTTCCCTGTCATTTCAAATAAACATGATCCAAATTCTTTAGTTGGTGTGGTCTGGTCTTGTCACACAAGTTTCATCCATTTGGTTTCTTTTTAGCAGGTGTAAAAGTAGCTCCTTTTATTTTTTCACATAGTTCCTTTTTTCTTCAACTCAATCCCAATCTTGCTGGCAACAGAGCACCTCTTGATCTAGTTAAGAACTGGTTTAGTGCATTGAGAGGCGGGTATATTTCTCCTCCCCTTGAATCTGGATTGGCCTGATTCAGCCTGCTTTGGCTAACAGAGGATGACAGTTCTTGTCCTGGTCTTTAAGAGAACTGGCAGCTTCTGTCTTGTTGTCTTGGAACAATGCAGGAAGTCTGACTAACCTGAAGTTGTCCTGCTGAGAGGAAGCCCAAGCTTAGCCTGTTGAGAGACCATGTAGAAAGAGCCAGAAATGCCTGGCTAGCTCCCAAGTGTTCCATTCCTCCCTTCTGAGATCTCACACACTCAGGAGCAGAAGCAATCTCTCCCCTCTGTGCTCTGTTTGAATTCTTGGACACATGAGATAGAGTTGTTTTAAGCCACTAAGTTTTTTTTTTTAATAAATTTATTTATTGGCTGAGTTAGTTCTTTGTTGCTGAGCTCAGGCTTTCTCTAGTTGCGAAGAGTGGGGGCTCCCCTTCATTGTGGTGCGTGGGCTTCTCATCGAGGTGGCTTCTTTTGTTGTGGAGCGTGGGCTCTAGGTGCGCAGGCTTCAGTAGTTGCGTGCATGGGCTCAGTAGTTGTGTTACATGGGCCCTAGAGCACAGGCTCAGCAGTTGTGGTGCAGGGGCTTTGTTGTTCCACAGCATGTGCAATCTTCCTGGACCGGGGCTCGAACCCATGTCCCCTGCATTGGCAGGTGGATTCTTAACCACTGTGCCGCCAGGGAAGTCCCAAAGCCACTAAGTTTTGAGGTAGTTTGTTACACACTGATGTAAAGCTGGAACATATGAGAAGTAATTTGAGAGCTCGAATATCTTGAACATCTTTATTCTATTTATTACTTAGGTAATAAGTTGGTTGGGTGTAGAATTCTTGGTTGGAAGAATTTTCCCTCAGAACTTGGAAGGTATTGCTCTGTTGTCTTCCAGCTGTGAGTGATGCTATTAAGTTTGAGGCCATTCTGATTCATATAATTTTGCATGTGATCTGTTTTGCTTTGCTTTTCCCTCTGAGGAAGTTGAGGTGTTCCTCTCTGAGCTCAGTGTTTTTAAGCATCGTAAGGGTATGTTTTGTTGTGGGTCTTAGGTTTCCACTTCCGCTAAGTTCACTAAGTTCATCTCATCCATCTAATTCATTGTTTTCACAATGTTTATTGTTCTCCTCCTTTATCATTCCTTTGTAGGTTTATGTTTTTCTAAACCATTCACTGTAATATGAACAGCATTTGGGGAAGCAGTGGCTATAATTGTGTGTGCAGTTTCCCTCAACTTCTGTTTTGCACTACCTATTATTTTATTCATGATTATTTTTTCATGTTGTTTCCCCTACAAAATTTTGAATGCTGTGACAGTCGGGACCACTCCTTCTTGTTCACTGCTTATTACTATCCTAGTACAGCGCCTGGCACATGGTTGTCATTTAATAAACATCTGTTGAATGGATGAATGAAGGAATGGCTGAGGGAGGGGGCAGGAAAGGGGGCAGAGGCAAACCCATCAAAAGCAAAGATCAAAATCTACCTCATCACTTTGTCCACACCCCTGATTTATTTATTTTTTTTAAATATTTACTTATTTATTTAGGCTGCGTTGGGTCTTAGTTGTGGCACATGGGATCTTCACTGCAGCACAAGGGATCTTTTAGTTGCGGCATGTGGACTTCTTGCCGCATGCATTCGGGATCTAGTTCCCTGACCAGGGATTGAACCTGGGACCCCTGCATTGGGAACTTGGAGTCTTACCCACTGGACCACCAGGGAAGTCCCCAGACCCCTGATTTTTTAACCGAGCGGTGGGGGTTGTCTCCCAGAGGACATTTGGCAGTACCTGGAGGGGCAACAGTTTGCTCCTGGCAGCTAGCGAGTCGTGGCCAGGGCCGCTGCTAAACATCCTGTGATTGCACACAGCACAGCCCCCTACAACCGAGCATCACCCAGTCCAAAATGTCAGTTGTGCTGAGGTCAAGAAACCCTGGCATAGACCAAGCTCATATATATATATATATATACACACACATACACACACACACATATATATGTCTCTCTTAAATACAGAGCCCATTTTCAAAATTTCACACACATGTCGAAACGTTCAACTGTGTGCCCTCTTCAGTGTGTGGGTTCAGCAGAGAAGTACTAAGCTGGAATGTTCTATGTCTCACTCCCTACGGTAGTCTTTTACATAATGTATACACTTATTTTGTTTTGAAAGTTGGGATTAGTGTAAAGAATGAAGTAGGAAAGAAATGGACAGAATCCCTACTTAATTCATGATTTTTCTTTCCAACGTGCAGTGGTAAGTAGATTTAATGGTGTCTTACAGTTTTTTTCCAGCTGCTCTTCCACCTTCTCAGAGGAAAGTGCCTATCAGGCTCTTCACAGTAACCAAGTAAT
This sequence comes from Hippopotamus amphibius kiboko, assembly GCF_030028045.1. NCBI lineage: Eukaryota > Metazoa > Chordata > Mammalia > Artiodactyla > Hippopotamidae > Hippopotamus > Hippopotamus amphibius. Next base: position 85,894,213 of record NC_080198.1, read on the forward strand.
GTAATCACAGCACTCTAGGGCTGGAAGGGAACTCATTTTAAGATAAAGTAATTGCACCTCATGTATCTAGCTCAATACAGAACTAGAATACGAATCCAGGTCTGTCCTAAGAGGTAGCGATATTCTGTTGTAGAATGTTCTTTGAATTAAAAATAACAACTCTGCCCCTCACCCTCATCCCAAAAGCCTTTGACTACACAGATTTACTTTCAACAACACAGTAAATAAAATGCTCACCTTCTTCTACTTTCATCAAAACTGAACTCACCTGGGGCCACCATTCCGTGTCCGCGGCATCCGACCAGAATGCCACACCTCGGACACAGCTCATGATGACTCTGCAGACAAAGCATGCATTTGTAGATATACGTTGTGACTTGCAGCCCATTTGGGAGCCTTGGATAAGCTACCTTTTGATGACAGTTATGTTTGCAGAATGAATTCATTCAAGCTAAACTCAGAGATTAGTCCTGGTTGGTTATTTAATGGTTTACCACTCCCCAGCTCCACCTCTCTCTTCCAACCTCACCATTTAAGCCCAAACTAAAGTTGGCACAAAATGGGCTCCGTGCTTTCTCCTCTCAGTCTTTGTTCCACTGATGATATGTGTGATGTGTTTTAAGAAGTTTACCATTTTGCTTTTGTGACTCCCTCTGTAGAAACCAGATAACGGCCCTCTTTTTCTTCTCCCCAGATTTCTGAACGGCAGTAACATAACAAAGATTCTTTGACATCTTCAAACAAATGAAAGCCTTGGGCCAAATCCCTGGAGTCTGCCTGCGTCTCCCTTCACAGCTGTGCGGGATGAGTGTTCGGTCAGCACTTCATTCTCCTACCCAGCCTGCCTGTGGCCTCTTCCTCCAGGCCCTGCATGACTTCTCTAAATCGGAACGTTTAACCCCACTTCTGGGCTGGGTTTTAACAGAGGTCACCCAACCTTCTCAACAGGCCACAGACCGGCGTGGATAATCCATCATCATCTGAGACCATGGTGTAGATTTAAAGCTCCTCTCATCACCGAGCGGCATCTGGATACTAGCTACTTCTCTATCCCTCCTCCTCATTTGTGTTCATTTTCTTGTATCATTTGTGTGCATCACTTTTCTCCACTGAACTGTAGTTCCTCGGGAATCGGGTCCTATCTTTTTTCATATTTGTATTGATAACATCCTGCCTCAGCCCCCACGAGAGCTGACTCTGCGATTTGGCCCTAATGAGTTTAATTAGTATTTGCAGTGGGTGGCAGGTGAAGCTATAACCGATGTGCTCTATGCCACAGTCCTTATTTACCTTATGTACCTGGTGACTTCCGTAGGTGGGAGCTAGCCTGGAAGACATCCATATCTTTAAGGAGTTGTCAGCGATGGAATTAGAAGGGGAAAAACATGTAAATTCTTGGTAGGAAACACTGTAAAGGATAAGCGAGGAGTCTGTCTCACCCTCCTCACCATAGAAAGATCCGAGGAACGAAGATTGGAGGAAGAGTATGGGAAGAACAAGAGTGCTTCAGAAACTGATGCTTCTCTGGGCCTTGTCTGCTGCTCCACCCCCCGGAGAGCTGCAGGGTGCCCCTGATCTGAGTTCACCTGGAATCTGTCTATGTTCCAGAGAAGGACAGCAGAGATGGCATTGAGGGGTGGGAGGAGCAGAGTGAGTGCCCGGGACAGTCCAAGGTGCTTTGGGGACTCTCGGACTGGAGATGACTAACCTTCCTTTGGTTCCATAAGAAAATTCCTAGACGTTAGGGAGAGGGAGGAGAGGGACAGGGAGAGCGAGGAGAGGGACAGGGAGAGGGAGGAGAGGGACAGGGAGAGCGAGGAGAGGGACAGGGAGAGGGAGGAGAGGGACAGGGAGAGGGAGGAGAGGGACAGGGAGAGGGAGGAGAGGGACAGGGAGAGCGAGGAGAGGGACGGGGGGTGGGGAGAGAGAGAGGAAGGGAGAGAGAACTAGGGGCGTACAGGACAGGGAGAGAGGAAAGTGGGGGGACGGGAAAAAGACAGGAGGGATGGAAGGCAAGGGTTGCCTTCTCTACCTTCTTTGCCTGTCAAGCTCGAGTTTTCTATACACTGGCACAGGGCCCCCTGAGAGACAGGTATTAGGTCAAATCTGTTTTTTGTATTTAAATTTTGTTACAGTAAGAACACTTAACATGAGATGGGCCCTCTTAACAGATTGTTAAGTGTGCAGTACAGATTGTTCTCTACAGACACTAGATTGTACCGCAGATATCCAGAACTTATTCACCTTGCACAACTGAAATGCTCTACCCATTGACCAGCCACTCTCTGTCTCCGAGGTCTAAATGGTTGGCCCTCAGCAATTTCACGTCATGTAACATATTACAACAGGCAGGACCACATTATGACTCTTGTGGGCACCAAGCACGTCTTCCTTTAAAGAAATTAGACTTTGTATTTTATGATTATGTTGGAATAAAGACAAATACATTAATATTATATATTAAAACATCTTCTTTAACCCAAAAGTTCATTTTTTTCTTCTAATTTCTAAAGAAATAAAACATCTCCTAGGCCCCTAAAAGTATTGTGCTCCCTAGGCGCCGTGCCTGCTGGGGACGTCGACCCTGGGGACGGGCCGGAAAGCAGGCGTGCGGGCTCCCAAGCACAGCCCCGACCGCCCCTCCCAGCCGCCACCCAGCCCGGACGCCACGCTCCCTTTCGCTCCCGGCTTATGCAGATTCCTTCCTTCCCCGGAAGCGGTGGGCTTCTTCCGCCTCGGCTTTTCCACAGGTGAATAAACCCCTCTACTCCCCAAGCCCTGTCGGAAAGTCCTGCTCATGGAATTAGTAGGGATAGTTCCATTTCAACGGGGAACTAATTGCTAATGCAGGGCTTTGGGAAGCTATGTAAATTAGCCTGGCTCTCAAGAGTGAGCGCTGCCCGCGATAATATTAAAAACAAACAAAGAAATCCCATCGCATCACGCTCACCCTATGGACCATGGCCGCCCTCCACCTTATCCCCAGTGACCAGGGAAGTGCGCTGTAACTGATCTTTGTAGCGGGAGCAGTTGCCCATGGGCAAGGTTTCAGCCCTCCTCGCCCCTTTCCCCTCCACTGATTGCCCTTCTGAGATTGTGGCAGAAAACACACTGGCTCCTGCTTTGAAAACCACAGGGGCTTGTGTGGGTGAATGACATTTTATTACCCTGCCCTTTAGCAATTAGCCTCTGTACTGTTAGACCCACCATGGAACTTTCCTCCACTTCTTCCTCAGATGTCAACCACCCAAATTTCAAATAATGCTGGAGAATGATGTGGCCGGGATGATTTGACTGCGTGTAGATCAGAGCTGCCTCTGAATAGCTTGGCAGGGCCAAGGCTCTGTGGCTAGAAGGAAATGGGGATCAAGAGATAACTCGGACGACATCTCTCCTCAAAGATGCATCATCAGATGAGCTCTGAATAACTCTGGTCCATTAATATTTGGTAAAACACACGCGCGCGCGCGCACGCGCACACACACTCGCACACGCACGCACACATGCACTCGCACACGCACACACACGCACTTGCACACACACACACACACTCGTGCGCACACACACGCATACACGCACCCCTGGTTTTATGGGAATTGCTCTCAAATTGATGTGGGTGGAGGTTTTACCCAATTGAGTAATTCATAGCCTTTGAAGTACAATACCCAGTCTCCTAATTCCTGACCCATAGAGCATGCCCATATTTTTTAAATCAGAGAGAATTAGATTGATTTTGTTTCAATAACTGCTTTGACAATTTCAAGATACCCTTTGAAACTATTCGCAGCATTCCAGACTTTTTCAGAACCAAGGCTGGAATTAACTTTTCTAGCTATTTGTTCCATCTTTAAGAACACGAGTCTCTGCTTTACAATTTAACAGCTGATTTTTAAAACGATATGAGAACAAGTTAATTAAATATTTTAATTAAAAAGAACATGCATGACATAGATTACCAGTCTTCAGGAATTATTATACAACATCTCTGACAATAAAACTATGCTGAACTCAATAGTTCATTGATGATTATGAGGATCTTTTCCGGTTGAAAAATTATGAAAATCAGTTTTCATTGTGATATTGATGTGAGTAATTTCCAGGTCAAGGAAGAGTTCTGGAGACGGAATGGTAGATAAAGTAGATCTGTTTCACTCTGGGAACTGACTATAACATCTGGAAATTATATATATACTGTTAAATTAAATGAGGTAATGTATACAAATGAACCAAGCACCAGGGTTGGCACATAGTATATTTTCAGTGAGTGAGAGTAGAATTTGAATATGAAATTATTTATACCTTGAGGATTAACTTCCTAGAATTATTTTTCTGTAATTTTCCTATATGCTTTTCTCTATCAATCTCACTTATTCAACAATATTTATTAAACACATACTATTACATTGCATCAATTCTAAGCCAGATATTTATTAACTTTTTTTTTTTTTTGACCATGCTGAGGCTTGTGGGATGTTAGTTCCCTAACCAGGGATTGAACCTGAGCACTCGGCAGTGAAAGCTCGAAGTCCTAACCACTGGACTGCCAGGGAATTCCCTCTTGGCTACCATTCTTGGTGGCACAGTTGGATAACTGAGTCCCTTCCTATTTCTGTCAGTTGACTTTTTAAGGGCCATTCGAGGAAGGCACGTGAATTGTGGTCATTTGAAATCTAACATTTGGTAAGATCAATGAACCACTAGCCCCAAAACTTGCAAAATGGCAGGTGTCAGTGGTTTGAAAGCAAATCCCAGAGATAACAGTGGAGCTGTCTTTTAAGAAATGGTGCCGTACAACACCCGGAATGGCACAGATGGTACTGTGGGAAAAATCACGGAGGCTGACCACTCTGAATTTAAAAGGTAATTCAGCAGATTCACACTCTGAATATGAAGAAGTTTAGGAAATTGAACCAACTTGTTTTGCTTATGTTTTCCTTTTTACACATGTAAGAGAGATATGATAAATCTCTATGACTAAATAATTCTCTTACAATAAATAGAAACATGTGTAAGTAATAAGAAAGCACAGTGTCATCATTTCAATAAACATTATGTCATCGTCTTTTGGAGGCTTTTTCCCATTTCCTAATGGTATATAAAATAGCGATGCATCTCACCATCAGTGGTGCCTTGGAGTCGATGAATTCTGAATACCTGCCAGACTCTGTGCTAGGCTCTGCAGACTTGAATTATGCAAATATCTATCAAATGCCTACTCTGTGCCCAAACTTGCTACATGCTGTGAATGTGCCAGATAAGGTCTCATGGAGGTTTCCTGGCTGGGAAGACAAACATCATATGTTTCTAGAGAGAGGGGCATACTCTGGAGGAGCAGCAATGTGTAAGTATATGAAATGTACTGCAGTAGGGCTAAACACCGGTGTCTAAGACACGATCCCTATTTTTGAAGAATTTACAATCTAACGACAAAGATAGAAGGAAATTTCAAAATTGTGTGTTAAATACCATAAACTCTTGAAGGGTCTGGAGGAAGTGATAAACTGTCCTGAAGGGCAAATAAGGATTAACCAGCTGAAGGGTAGGGGGAGAGAATTCCAAGCAGAAGGACTGTCATGTTTAAAAGCCGAGGAGTAAGAGGGAGGCTGGTGAATTCCTTCAGCCGTAAAGAGTTCAGGTGGCAGAGCTTCCAGTGTGAGGGGCAAGATATGAGCCTAGAAAGGTAGGCAGAGCTTGGAAGATCTGCTAGGCTAGGGTGAGTCTTTTGTTCTTTATACCAAGAGCAATGGGTTTTATGCAGGGTCTAGGCGTGACAGGATTTATATTTTGGAAAGATCACTCTTGCTGGAGTGTGAAGATTGGATTCGTTTTCTTCCTCCTCCTTCCCCCGCCAGCAAAGAAGCCAATTGGTGCAGTAATTCAGGAAGCGGATGTTAAGGTTCCCGCTTTTCCCAACTTGATTGGATCCTTATCCTGCTTGTCAAGGTGTGGGCTTTGTAATAAAATGTTGACTTCAGTAACTTATGGTCACTGCCCAAGGGGAGCCCAGTTGCAGATACTACTATCATTTTTAAGTGAAGTCCTATCAAGTTATTTGACTAGAAAAGCAGATTAATAAACCCATTGATCCAGTGAACAACGGATCAATAAAAGTGCCACCTCAATTACATGATAAAGTCAAAAATCAAAGTGTACAGTTGCCCTCCTGAGCTTCTGTGGGACTGAAGAATTTCCATCTGAGATTTATCAAAGGGGCTTGAAAGCCAAAGAATGGTTTAGATGAAACCCAATTGATTTTGTGTTTCTGCCAGAACTCAGAGCTTTCTACAGGTCACAGCATGTCAGGTATAACAAAGTCATAATTTTACCAGAGCTTCCTTTCATGGTTTAGAAGACCCCAGCAAGTGCTGCGCTGATAAGCCCTGGTCCTATGTCTATTTAAGCAGACGTAAATGAAAATACCAAAAGGCTCAAGTTCAAAGGCAGAAATGTCACTTTATGGAACTCCCACTTTTTGGAAAAGCACTCGGTAGAAAGGTTCCTTAAGCACAGCTGGGGAGACACAGTTTGGGCATTCATGCCTCTCCCAGCCAGCACGATCACCACCCTTTCTTCTCGGAGCCCATGAAGGGCTGGACGCCCAGAGAGATGGGTCATCCTGGAAGGCTCCAGATGCAAGGGGGACGCTGACATCTGTTTCTCAGTTACTTATGCCTTTTGAATGGTTGCTTTTGGACCATCATTATGTGTTTTCTAAGCAACCTTTTGCAAGGAAATAATGATGGTCCAAACAAGTCACTGCTAGACATTTTAATCTCACATGTGCTTCTGTGTTTCTGGGTGTGCATGGGTTTACCCTTGAAGGAAACCATTTAAAGAATGTAGATAATCCCCATCAGTGTAGTGAGTCACCCTGTCAAGAGAGTTATGTACAATTGCCCGTCCTTGTAAGTTATTTATCATACCCTGAGGCTTGAGGGGATATAGTTTCCTTGATGAAGAGATAAAAAGAAGCGACATAAAAGCAGGTAAAAGAAGAGAACTTCATTAAAACTGAATCTACCTTCTGGTCTTAACTTCTTTAAAAAATTAGAATTATTACTGAAATTTATCACCACAAAAAATTTACATTATAGAACATCTTTTCAGAAAATAAAGAGAATGGTGAGAGAGGGAATGAGATTGGAAAAGGACAGAAATACAGAGAGGCAGAGAAAAAGTTTGAGACAAAGAAAAGAAAGGAGAGAGAGAAACTGAAGAAACTGACTTCTGTAGAACTAGAATACTGAAAACACGGTTAAAGAGACCACCCCCAGAGAATGGAAGTAAACAGCTCCGAAAAGGCTACAGCTTTGTTGAAATTAGTAGGAGAAGTTTGCAGAGCTGGACAGAGAAGACCATCCCCCGCCCCCACCTCGCTCCCAAGGGAGGGATAGAAAATGAGGTTGTAGAGAACAGGAATAGTCAACAGGAGGAATGGAGTCTAACTTCAGCAAACCAGTGCACTCACCTTAAAACAAGGCGGGGTGGGAGGGTCAGAGCAAAGGCTCATAGGGCCTCATAGTTCTAAGACTGTTTCTCTCAGGGTAGGTGGGTGGCCACTGAGAAGTAGTGGGCTCAGGTCCAAGAAAGGGTGGAGAAGGGAGAAAATTGATGTTTTATTCCGTGTTGAGGTTTAGTTCAAATTCTGCTTTGTTTACCCTCCCTCTCCCATTGCTCTGCTAGAAGAGAACCTCAGGAGTACATAAGCCACAGGAAGAAGAATAGCTGGTTTTCGGGGCAATATTAAGGGTTAGCTAAATAGAGCAATGCAAGAAATAAATATTTTCACCTCATAATACTGTGATTATTTAAAAGGACTTAAATTTGAACTGAATAAATAATATATGGATACAATTTCTTTGTAAAAAATGAAAACATTACATAACAGCTAAACTCTGCTTTCACCACCATTCTTAATCCCAATTCTGCCCCAGTCTCTCCCAAGGGAGTCTTTTATCAGTTTACCCATTTTCCTTTACAGACCTTCTTCTAGGTAGAAACTCTAAAGTATTGTTTTATATGTGTGTTTTTAATATAAATCGTATAGATTGTTATAATAAATTTTTTAAATTATTGAATAAATTTGACATGTAACATCATGTAAATTTAAGATATGCAGCATACTCTATATGTTGATACTTTATCTGTTGTAATATGATTGCTGATGTAGGGATATTTTTCACATTATATAATTGTAGTATAATATTATTGATTACATGTATTACACTCTGCATTAGATCACTGTGATTTATTTACATAAATAAATCGTTACACGTTTGTACCCTTAAACATCATCATTCTAATCACTCTCCCCCCATCATCTGGTATCTACCATTTTACGCTGTTTTTTATAGGTTTAACTTTTTTAGATCGCACATAAAAGTGATATCACACACTATTTGTCTTTGACTTATTTCGCTTAGCATAATGGTCTCGAGGTCCATCCATGTTGTCACAAATGGAAGAATATCTTCCTTTCTCATGGCTGAATAATATTCCATTATATATATATATCCCACTTCTTTTCTATCCACTCATCATGCCCGATGATGGGCATTTGGGTTGTTTCCATATCTTGGCTATGGTGAATAGTGCTGCGATAAACATGGTAGTGCAAACATCTTGTCAAAATCTTGTTTTCATTTTTTGAGGGGTATACCCAGAAGTGGAATTGCTGGTAGATCTACTTTTAATTTTCTGAGGAATCTCTGTATTGTTTTCCATAGTGGTTGGACCAATTTACATACTGACCAACAATGTATAAGGGCTCAGTATGGTTTGTTTTTTTGTTTGTTTGTTTTTTATTGCTATGTTAGAGATGGGTTAGTACATGGGTTCCACCTCATTCTTTTTGACTGTTTTGTAGTGTTCTGTGTCACATCTGTGTGATAAATTATGGTTTATTTAGCCATTCCCCTATGATTTGCAATTATGTGGCTTTCAGGTTGTTTGTTTTTAGCTTCTGTAAATAAATGCTGCAAAAACTATCCTTATACAAGCTTCCCTGTGCATCTTTGTGATTGTTTGTTTCTCTAAGGCAGAAATAATTTGGTTTTTAGCCTTTGGGTCTCCATGTCTTACAAGGCCAGCTGGAGTTCAGCTACATGCCACAGAGGGTCTTAAAAATTGTCTGAAAATTGGAGGGGAGGGAAGAGTTATTCTTTAATCTTAGCAAAACATTAGCCCATTTCCCAGCTATATAAATGACGACTAGTTTTCCAGTCTCAATGATTAACTGTTGATTAAGAAATGCTACACATGGCTTTGCCCCCCCGTACTGATTTAATATACCTTCTCACTTTTGTAGCTTGTATGTTGAATATACATTTCAGAAATAAAACATTTTGTATTTATATGAAAACATGTATAAACCAAGACTTTGATTATAATGCAAAGAGCCACTCTGTAAGAATATTGTCTTTTACTAAATGAACGTTTAATGAATAGAGGAGATGAGAAAGAAAGAAAAGGGGATGATGTCAAGAGTAGAAAGCGTAGTGATCTCTGCCCTGTGCTGTCTGTACTGGCCGCGCCAGGATCAATCCAGCTGCAAATCCTTTGAGCAGCTGTTTGCACACCATCGACTAATGAAGCTCTTTGCATGCTCTATTATCAGTGTGACGGAGCAGGAGAGGGAATAAAGAAAGATGGACCAAGGAGAGACATCCTAAAGACAGACTCCCTTTCCCCAGCCACGTGTGGAAATCTATTTCAGGTCTACTGGGACCAATTGTGAGCTCTGGCCTTGGGCAAAATTCCGATTTACAGTCAATAAATTAATGGGCGACACCTTGAAATGGGTCGGCTTTAGCTGAATCAGTGTCTGATGTGGCAATCTTTCCTCAGGCCAAATTCCCACTGAAGTTCCAAGGTTGGAACTGACTGAAGAAATGGACGGAACCTTGAACTTTCTGTCTTCTTCGTCTTAAAAAAAAAAAAAAATCTCTCCTGAAAAAGCAGAGTGCCGTGTTCTGGCACGAACATCCTTCCTTTCCTGTCCTTTACCATCCTCTCTTTAAGTGGCGGGGAATAACTCCTGACGCTCATGGCTTTCGTTTGTACAGAACTCTCCAATGTACAGAGTCCTTTATCTGGCTGATTCTAGTCTAATCTCTTCCATCTAAGAAAGTTGTCCATAAGGGCAAAAAGCCTGTTCCTTTACAGTAGTGCCTTTTGAAACCTCTATGCAGCAGGAAACAGAGAAGGCTGCTCTGTTGGTTCAGCTGGCTTTTACAGCTGAAGATAACACGAGCCACAAATCTGTCGGGGTTCGTGTTTTTCTGGAGGGGGAGGGGAATGGGGGGAGCAAAATAAAGAGAAGTTTAAGTTTAATATTTCATAACCGTGTGTTCTTTCCCAGGTTTTATTCCTGTAATATTCTCTGTGTGTGGCCAGACCCTTCATAACACAGCACTATTGAAGAAGGAGAGGGAAAAGGAAAAGAGAGGAAGGGTGGAGGGAGGGATAAAAACTCGCCTTTTGGGGAAAAAAAAGACCACTGCTTTTAAGTACCAACCGTGACCTTGACTGGATGTAGTCAAGGCCTCACAGAATTGAGTTGGTCGTTCAATTCTGAAAATAGGATAGGGGGCAAGCGTGGGTAGCATTTGTAGTGAGGCCAGAAGAGGGAAGTGACCCAGTTAGACTCTTCTCTGGAAAAAGTAGGATCCCCAGGCATCAGCAAGTTGATGGACTGAGAGCTTTCCTTTCCCCAAGGGTGTGTTGGATAATGTCTCCTGGGATAAATAAAAAACAGCGAGAAATATCTGAGCAACAAAGATGGTTGAAACATAGGAGCAAAATCTTTTTTGTATTTTGGAATCATTTTGTGGAATTAAGAAATAGGAGAAAGATTTTTTTTTTTTAACCTCTGGGAAAAGAACAAGCATTGGCGCATCCGCATTATGTACGCAACGCTGTCCCTGCCACCAGACTGGGAGCCCAACAAGCTTAGCTGCTTAGGAGAAGCATATTTTATTTTCAGGTTGGCCAAGCTATTTCCTGCCTTCGGAGCAAAAACCAGTGCAGCTACTGCACCCTGACGATATTTTTTTCTCTCTGAATATCATAACCTTTTAAATAACAAGCATGCTGCTCTCACAAGGGCTCTGAAAACACAGATGGAGAAATACAACAGCCCCATTTTATCCCTTTCCTCAAGGAGAACACTCCTGTCTCTACATCTGTACATCATTGCTGGGGTTTCTGAATGTCAGCTAGAAGATGACAAGTGTTTGGATCACTCAAGAGCGAGAAAACATACCAAAACACACAGTAGTGATTAAGTCCCCTAGCCTTGAAAAAAGGCAATGAAAATAAGGCCAGTTATAGTTTCTGAACTGGGTGGGGTCTGTCAACGCAGAGCAGGGTGACTGGGCGGGTCAGAGGGAAAATGGGGAGGCAGTGGGGCCATGATGGAAAGGCTCGTGAATGGTATTTGGCAGTTCATATCCACTGATGAGTCTTTCTTCAGTGCACAACCATAAGCTAAAAAAACCTTCAATTTCATGTAATCCAATGGCCTCATTTCACCATGATTTGCTAGGGCGGGTAGCACAGTCAAGCCAAGAGTCCAGGGCTCTTGTCTCCCAGCTTGGTATTTTCCATTGCTTTGAGTTGGGCATTTTACTATTCAGGTTAAAACACATAGTCTCTGTCTTCTAGTAGCTTACACTTTAAAATGTCTATTTCCCAGAAAAAGGAGTTGTGTGGGGAATGAATTAGCACTGAGATGACCAAAGAAGATCCTTGGTTCTAAGCCTGTGTTGCTGGGTGAATGTAAGAAAACAACTGAGCTTGTCTGTGCTCTCAAGGGAAACCAAAGGAAAGGGGGGTACTGGGAGAGCTTCTTTAGCATTTTTAAGAGTTCGTGGTTCTGTATGAAACCACGTACACTCTTTATTGAGCCAAGAGGGGTTTGGGCGTGGTCAGATGTGAGGTTCAATTTCTCATTTGAAAGTGTGATATTGGAATAATAGTACTACCTGTTCCTATATCAAAGGTCAGTGTGGGTTCTCACAGTGACATAAAACGCCCTGGCTCTGTACCTCTTCCTTTACAAACAGGCACCACATGTCAGCTTCCTGACTGACTTCTGGTAAAACATCCTAGAACGATTCCTGGCATTCACCTCATAGAGGGTTAAAACTTCCTCTCACAAACCGAGGGCTGCACACAGAGGAGAGAGACTACAAAGGCGGGTGTTGTTGCTTATTTTATACCAATTGGAAGAAGAGAGGGCCAAAAGGAGAAAAATGCTGTGGTGTAATTTTAAAAATCCAGATTCATAAGAAAAAATTTTACAGAGGGTTTTTTTTTTTAACTCCATTTTTTTCCTCTCTCCTCTCCACCCCGCCTAAACCATCTCTTAAACTGTTCTTATTTGGGTAAGAAAGATTTTCTATGCTATCGCACTGTGTGCTGAAACCCAGGAATTAAGGGTTTGACCAGGGGTGGCACAGATAGGGGTTAGTGATGTTGACTGACTGGGGCCTGAGCCTTGGCCCCAAAGGGGCGCCAGGGCAAAAAAGTTTCTTTTTTCTCTCTTTTTTTAAATTAATTAACTTTTATTTATTTATTTATTGGCTGTGTTTGTTTTTCGTTGCTGCGTGTGGGCTTTCTCTAATCGCGGAGAGCGGGGGCCACTCTTTGTTGCTGTGTACAAGCTTCTCATTGCTGTGGCTTCTCTTGGTGTGGAGCATGGGCTCTAGGCGTGCGGGCTTCAGTAGTTGCGGCACGCGGGCTCAGTAGTTGTGGCTCACGGGCTTAGTTGCTCTGAGGCACATGGGATCTTCCCGGACCAGGGCTCAAACCTGTGTCCCCTGTATTGGCAGGAGGATTCTTAACCACTGCGCCACCAGGGAAGTCCCCAAAAAAAGCTTCTTGTGGGGTTGCTTTCATCATTCCAAGTAGCAGGACTGGAAGAATATGATGGAGGTAAAAAGGAGCTATGCCTTTCTTCTTCTGCCCCATCTACATTTTTTTCTGAGAACCAAGATAAACAGAACAATTGATCACATCCATTAATGATCCTGAGAATCCCGGGAAAATGGCAGCAGAGTCTATCAAACCTGTATTGTTGGAGACCAGGAAGGAACCAGGGACACAGGGCAGGGTCAGCTCGTATCTATGGGGAAAACCGCAGCATTTTCTTCAACAAAGATTTGGGTCTTAACCCCTCAAGAATACTGTACCAATCAGTATTACTTGTAACCATCTACTGATGTAGTTTTTCAGAGGGGGATCTACATGTAATGAAGAATTAATGTCTATTTAAAAAAAAAAAACAGTAAGAGCTGCTGGAAGTTTTCATGCTATTATATTAGGAAATGCAGACAAGCTGATATAGTGCATGTTTAATCAGTCCAGAATGAGACAATATTAAAAATATTTATTTTGGGACCCAAAGTAGGTGTTGACATTTATATGAAGGCCATGCAGACCCACCCAACTGTCTTTCTGTGCATTCCCATGCTGTTTAAAGGGCCAACCATCTTTTGAGAGTTAACACGCTTTATTTACCAAAAGTAAAAAAAAAAAAAATTGGTACCAATTTTCTTTCTGGGGTAAAAAGTAATTTGTTAGCTGTCAAGACAGCCAAGCAGAAGGAAAATAGCTTTGCCCTTCCTTTTTAATCTGCTTTGGTGACATGGTAACCCGATAACCAAGCTGTGCATCTGTACTTGAAATACACACATTGCATCAGAGTCTCTAGGGTGGGGTCAGGTCATCAGCACTTTTCTAAAGCTCCTCAGATGATTCTATTGTGTAGTCCGGTTGAGAAACCACGAGTCTGAAGTTTCACCAGTTTGAACTGGTTTTAGTTAGGAGGAAACTTGGTCAGAAAGGGGATACAGGCAAATGAGCCATGAAATATTATTGTGTTACTTTATGAATTGCTTCATTGAATTAAGGTCATGAAAAAGACTTCGAGAGTTTGGTTGTCTTGTTCACGTACATCCAGACAGGAACAGACTCCAGGAATCGATATTCTATTTTCAACGGTTGTCAGTGCTAGGTATCCAAGTATCTTTTTGTAATCCATTTCAAAACATTGCAATGGATGGAAAAGCAAGTAAGTAGACCAGTAGTAAAACGCATTCTAGAAGAACTTATTTTTATAAAAAATTAAAAGGGAAGTAAAAAGTTAAGTTAGGATTGCTTTGAGACTCTGCACCATGGGTAAATTTTCACGTGTGCATATTACAAATAAAACCGACTTCACAAAACCAATTTATGAATGCTCTTAGAACTCTCTACCAAAATTTTTCTTCTTAGTTAATGCCAGAGAGGGTGTTTTAGCCATTTCTCTGATCGCTGTAAAAGTACTGGTCTGGCTAGATTTATAGGTAATTTCCAGGTTGTAATAGCAATAATCTATAACATCCATATTTAAAAGCTGTAATTATTGGAGGAAAAAATTAAAGGTGAAGATTTGCCTTCACTGAAGTACAAAATGATAAAAAAAATTTATATAAAAGGAAAGACCAAAAATAGTCATTTAAACGTTGAGGTTGATTATATAAGTTCTGTTTTCTTAATTAAAAGAATTTGGGCACACACGATAGTGAGAAATACTTTCTTTTAACAGCTAAATAGGTAACAGTAGGCTGAGCTCCAAGTCTGATGATCTCCACTCTTTGGTTCCTTTAGGGTAATTTCCTTTTGATTTTTCTCACTGCATCCAGAGGGTGAGTAGAGGTACCTGAGGAAGGTATGGGTGGCCCTGTTTCAAGACCTAAAGGTAGGGGTCCGTTCAGTTGATAGCAAGTCTTTGCTGTTTGTGTGAAATGGGGTTCCAAACTCATTTGGGAAGGAGATGAGCGTATGGAAGGAAAACAGTCACTAGACAATGACTGTGGGATTCAGCGGGAGATGCCAAACAAAAAGGACGGAACAATTCCTTAGCTTTCCCACTGTGTGAAACACTAAGACTTTCCCAGCTCAGCCTGGATGCAGCCTAGACGTCCCCCAAGGTCACATTAGGATTCTCATGGTTCTTAAGCACTTTTGCCTTTGTGGGTCCCTTCTTTGATAAAACAAACCAAAAGACAAAAACAAACGAAAAACCCCAACCAACCAACCAAAACAAACAAAAACCTAAAAATTATATTCTGTGACTCTGTTGCTATCGAGACAAATATATTAATATTACATGTTCAAATGTTGTCTTTAACCTAAAGTTTTTTCTTCTGTTTATAAAACGAATGTAAAGTTTTTGTCCTAAAAGTATGGTGGGCCTTCAGCACTGTGCCTACTACCTAGTGGATAAGTTAACCCTGACTGGGGTGGGGTACGTGAGGAGGAGACTAGCAGAATCAGAATAGTAGCAAGGGATAACCCCCATGAGGCTTTCTAGGCCATGGTACCATGGTAAGGATGTTGGAGTTTATTTTCATGAATGAGATGGGATGTTTTCAAGGGTTATGAACAGAGAGGCGACGTGATCTGATTCACATTTTAAGGAGATAGTTTCCTTGGTGGAGAATATACTATAGAAGGTAAGGAAGAAAATCAGAGACCAATTAGGTGGCTATTCTGAAAATCTAGCAAAGAGATGATGTGGCTTGCCCTTAAGGCAGTGGTGGAGGTGGTAAGAAGTGATCAGATTATGAGTAGATGTTAAAGGTAGAGGCAAAAAAGGGTTTGCTGATGGACTGGATGTTGAATGTAACAGAGAAGACTCAAGATGACTCCAAGCTTTTGCTTGAACAGCTGAGAGAGTCAATTTGTCAGTTATTAAGATGGCTAAAATTGTAGGTAAAGCACATTTAGGAAGGGAAATCAAGAGTTCAGTTTTGGATGCTTATTAGACATCCAAGGGGAGGTGTTTGGAGTTTAGAAAGTGGTCCAGGCTAGAGATATAAATTTGGGAACATCTGCTTTCAGGTGGTATTCAAAGCCAGGGGAGAGGATGAGATCAGAGAGGGAATGTTATGTAGATACAGCAGAGAAGAGGCCCAATGACTGAAATCTCAGGTGCTCCGATGTTTAGAGATTGGGAACATAAAGAGGAACCAGCAAATGAGATTTTGTAGGAGTGGCCAGGAGAGTAGGAAGAGAGCTGAGAGAGTGGTGCCCTGGACACCAAGTGAAGATGCACCCAGGTCTATACGAGCAGTTGCTTTCAAATAATGACCATCTCTGGCTGCTCAACACCACATGAAATGATGGTAGTCCCACAAGCTTCCTTCCATGATACAAGAGGAAACCAAGTGCCTGCCAAAAATGTGATGGAAAATCAACCTAACGACCATTCTCGCCCTCCCTGTATGACCTGCCACAAATAAAGAGATTTAAATAATCTCTTCTGGTTCAGTTAAGACACAACTATACCCAAGAGGGTAGAGTAAGCCCAGGAGGTCAAGGTCTTTTCTCGAGGTGCAAGAGTCCTTTCTAATGACAGATGACTTCTTCTCGTCACATTTGGAGAGGCATTTTCTCCCCTAGAGCTTCAGTATGATTCTGGATGTTATAGAAGAGAATGATGAGACGTGTACAAATCGCCCAAGAGCTTGGCCTATTGCAATCACTACTCATTTTTCTCTGATCTATATCTTTCCCCATTCTCTTAATTTCAAGAAAGAAGCTTAAAGCATCTCTGGGATCTGGTATTAAATGTTGGAAATCTTAACATTTGGTATTCATTCATTCAGTGTGTTCGAGTATCTCCTTTGGTCTTGCATTAGACACTGTAAGTACAAATAAGAATGACGCATAACATCAGTCTGCAGGTTGGTCAGTCAATATATACTGATTGCCATTCATGGGTTAGGTGCTGGGGTTATCAGAGAGACCAGAGTCTGACAGGAAGAGAGAGACCCATCCCCTAATAACCCAACTTCTACGTAATGTACTATGTGTTATAACAGTGGCATAAATGAAATATTCCAGGAGTCAAAAATGGAGAGGTGGCTCATTGCCAAAGAGGAAAAATTTCAAAGGGACTACTATTTGACTCTGATGTGCTTTAGTGTGGAAATAACATTGGATAGAATAATATTGGATTGAATTGGGTACTGAAGAGTGAATAAACGTTTTCTTGGTGTAGAGGTGGAGCAGGAAAGGACATCTTTGACAAAGGGCATAGTATGAATAAGCACAATCATATTAAACATTTGGAAAACAGTGAAAAGTTCTGGGGGCAGGAGATATTTATGAGAAGAGAGGAGGCGATGAGGCTATAGAGATTGGTGTCTGATTGTGTATAATCTGGTGGGCCAAACTAAGAATTTGGGGCTTTATCGTATAAGCAAGTTAACTTGTGCACAAGGGGAACATGGGATGTTGCACGAAACATGCAACTGAAGGCATAGCATTTATGTGAAGTCTTGTGGTTTATCTGAATTCATGTGTTTTACAGTCGTACTCTGTAATATATTTATATTTGATAATATAGACCTGGTATATTTTTCTAAATCTTCAAGTGAAAGTGATGGCCACGGAAGACATCTCCAGTTTATCCTTTGTTTTAGTCCTCCAGCATACTGCCATAACCTTAGCGGGGGATGTATCCCAGATTGAGTAGCACTCTGCAGGCAATGGGAGGTTAAAATTGTTTTTAAGAAGCAGAGGAGGAATAGGAGTAGGCATCCTCCCTTTCCCCAGGAAGGTATCCCTGGCTTCAGAATGGTACACGAAGGCAAGAGAGACAGACAGACAGACAGACAGACCAGTGACATGTAAGTGGAGACAAAGCATTAAACAAGACTTGGTGAGAAGTGCGATTTAAGCTGAAGTGAATATTAGTTGTTTATCTCCCCGGCATCCGTTTCCCCTTCCTCCAGCAGCAGCCTTGGCTTTGAGTGTCGATCTTCTCCTCCTCCACTCTCTTCTCAGGTGGTCTGCATAGGGTTCTGCATCCAGCTCCAGGAGCGGGGCATATGAATGACTCCACCGTGAACCAATCACCACACAGCATTTCCCTGACCACAGAGATTGATTCAAGGATAGTCACATGAGCCATGTGAGTTCAATCAGAACAAACCACAGAAAGTACACTAAGAATGCTGGGAGAAAAACATTTGCTCTCTTCTTCCGAATTAGAAGCTGGAAAGATGTACCCAGAAGCTGTTGGAAGACTTATTACGATCGCTTGGAATCTGAGAAAGGAGAAAGAAATATGAATCTCAGCTCAATTTGGAATCTTCAGTTATGTGAGCAAATAAATCTTTATTTGTTTAGACTAATGTAATTTTTATTTTCTGTTACTTGCAACCAATAGAATCCTAACAGAGAAGATAAAAACTGTTTTTTTCTTCCTGAATGTTATATTTGTTGAAGATATATCACAGGTTAATTTCCATGAAGAACTTGGAGATTTGAAGAACCCTATATTTTTCAAGCTTCATTTTTCCTTGCCTCCAAATAATGTTTTAACTACAGCAATAACAAGCAAAAAGGAAAGGACTACATTTTAATTTTATGTATTTATTTTTAAATATTTTATTTTATTTATTTGGCTACTCCCGGTCTTAGTTGCGGCACGTGGGATCTAGTTCCCTGACCGGGGTTAGAACCCAGGCCCCCTGCATTGGGAACATGGAGTCTTAGCCACGGGACCACCAGGGAAGTCCCAAGAAAAGGACTACACTTTTAAAATTAGATATTTAAGTGGATATGATTTTCAAAGGCTATGCTGGGGATTTTTTTAAACACACACACATACACATACACAAACACAGAACTTCAGTCGCATAGGAATTTGTGTATAACAATAATTTGGTGGAAAGCCAAACGAGAGACAATCATGTACAAGGTGATGCTTCTCTGGCAATCTACTGAAACCTACTTTTTTTTTTTTGAGGGGGGTACACCAGGTTCAATCATCTGTTTTTTTTTTTTTTTTTTTTTTAGTTGAATAAACAAGTTTATTTGTAAATTTAGTCAACATACATAATTGACCTAAAAACTTCAATAGAAGGATAAATCTTAAAACCACTTGGAAAGCCGTCTCTATGAAGTGATTTTTCCCAGAACCTTATACCGGATAACACCATTTTAACTGGCAAAGGTTCCATAAACTGAAGCTGTGTCCCTCCCCCACAGCAAGTTTACCCTAAGGGTTATTATAATACAAACTCCACAAGGAAAAGTTCGGTGTTGTTCCCTCTTGGTAGAGGAAAAACTCAACCTAGTTATGAGACCAACCACAACACAAAGAAAAGCTGCACTACCTACTATATAAGTAACAGATGATGCTGGTGTGAATAACTCGTATTATAGTCTAGAGCCCTTATAAATAAATCCCCCCGTTAGTGTTTGCATTATCAGCTAGAGGGTTAGTTAACATGTGGTAGAATGAGGACTTATGCAAGGCATAATGCGCAAAGCATTTTACTACGTATGAAAACAAGTGCAGTCTAGGTACGAGAGAAAACCAACCGGACTCTAAATTACACACACCTTAATGACAAGACTCCCCACCACATGTGAATGTAAAACATTTAATTTAAAAATGTTGACACTACAATATATAAAATAGCTATTATAAATGCACATAGTGTATTCTATAGCTGCCAGGTTTACTTTTTTTTTTTTTAAGGAAACTGTAAGTTACACTGTGGTTAAGACTTGTATTTTCACCCTTGAAAAAGCCCACATTCTATCACAGTGATGTATGGTCAGACTTAACAGCCCCAATTGTTGAACACTTGGATCAAGTCATAACCAGTTTTATTGCAAAAGGACCCTGTACACATTTATCAATTCTAGTACCTTAATAGCTACCCAACAAGTCATTAACATACAGAAACATGCATCATGAGAAGCAAGAAATATCACCCATCCCTTCTGCATATTAGCAACTTGTCACTCCTGAGCAACAGTGCTCACATCACTGAGGTCTGTGAACAGTCACTTTTCGCATTCATCCTGAGTGAAAGATGGAATGACTTAAGTACAAATGCAACATATTATAAACAATTTCTTACAAAAAAAGTCACAAATTAAACCAAAGTATTTTACAGAATTTACTACAAAGCACCATAAAAACTGCCTTCACTTAAGCTCTCTCTCCCCGTATCCGGCGAGCCAACTGGATGTCTTTGGGCATGATGGTGACTCTCTTAGCGTGGATGGCACACAGATTAGTATCTTCAAACAAACCCACCAGGTACGCTTCACTAGCCTCCTGCAGCGCACCGATGGCGGCGCTCTGGAACCTCAAGTCGGTTTTGAAGTCCTGGGCGATCTCCCTCACCAACCTCTGGAAAGGCAGCTTCCGGATCAGGAGCTCGGTGGATTTCTGGTAACGACGGATTTCTCGAAGCGCAACGGTCCCGGGCCTGTAGCGATGAGGCTTTTTCACCCCGCCGGTAGAGGGAGCGCTTTTCCTGGCCGCTTTAGTGGCCAGCTGTTTGCGGGGCGCTTTGCCACCCGTGGACTTACGAGCAGTCTGCTTGGTTCGGGCCATTTTCTTTCACCCAATACTGAAGTCTTCGGCCCCCTCTCCGACCGCCGCGCCGCGCCGATCCTGCCACCCAATGAAGAGCCGCAGTCACTGAGCTAAATCAGAAGCTCTTCCAACGAACGACTAAAACCGCTCTGCGCTCCCAATCATCTGTTTTTATACACATATCCCCGTATTCCCTCCCTTCCTTGACTTCCCCCACCTCGAGTCCCCCCTACCCTCCCCGCCCCAGTCCTCTAAGGCATCTTCCATCCTCGAGTTGGGCTCCCTTTGTTATACAACAACTTCCCACTGACTATTTTACAGTTGGTAGTATATATATGTCTGTGCTACTCTCTCGCTTCGTCTCAGTTTCCCCTTCACCCCCCGCCCCCTCCCATACCTCGAGTTCTCCAGTCCATTCTCTGTATCTGCATCCTTGTTCTTGTCACTGAGTTCATCAGTACCATTTTTAGATTCCGTATATGTGAGTTAGCATACAATATTTGTCCTTCTCTTTCTGACTTACTTCACTCTGTATGACAGATTGTAGTTCTATCCACCTCATTACATATAGCTCCATCTCATCCCTTTTTATAGCTGAGTAATATTCCATTGTATATATAGACATTTCTCCAAAGAAGACATACAGATGGCCAACAAACACATGAAAAGATGCTCAACATCACTAATCATCAGAGAAATGCAAGTCAAAGCCACAATGAGGTATCACCTCACACCAGTCAGAATGGCCATCATCACAAAATCTGGAAACAACAAATGTTGGAGAGGGTGTGGAGAAAAGGGAACTCTCCTGCACTGTTGGTGGGACTGTAAGTTGGTACAGCCACTATGGAAAACAATTTGGAGGTTCCTTAAAAAACTACAAATAGAACTACCATATGATCCAGTCATCCCACTCCTGGGCATATACCCAAAGAAAACCATAATCCCAAAAGAAACTTGTACCATAATGTTTATTGAAGCACTATTCACAATAGCCAGGACATGGAAGCAACCTAAATGCCCATCAACAAATGAATGGATACAGAAGATGTGGCATATATATACAATGGAATATTACTTAGCTATAAAAAGGGATGAAACCTACTTTTAAAGCAACTTGCTTTAAAAATCCACTTTGGGACTTCCCTGGTGGCACAGTGATTAGGAATCTGCCTGCCAATGCAGGGGATACAGGTTCAGTCCATGCCCCAGGAAGATCCCACATGCTGTGGAGGAACTAAGCCCATGTGCCACAACTACTGAAGCCCATGTGCCTAGAGCCTGTGCTCCACAGCAAGAGAAGCCACCGCACTGAGAAATCCATGCACCACAATGAAAAGTAGCCCCTGCTCTCTGCAACTAGAGTACGTCCGTGTGCAGCAATGAAGACCCAATGCAGCCAAAATATAAATAAATAAATTTATTTTTTAAAAATCCACTTTGTATGCATTGAAACAGCAACTGAATACCGGAAGTAAAAAATAAAATCACACATGAATAGTCTCTAGGTTATAAAACTGCCCTGAAATGGGCTGAAGATGGTCTAGGGATTGGAAGACTTAATCTGGCACTCATTATCGCTTTAGCCAGCTGCCACTGTGGTCAAGCTCACTGCCTCTGTTTCGTTATTGCGTGCCCCCACTGGTTCAGCCTGCTCCTGGGTTATCTGTTGCAATCATTTGGCACCCCATATGGAAACCTACTGACCCCGTTGATCGTTATTAAATCTTCAGTCCAGACATTTCCAGTTGCAAATGTATTTTTGGCTCTGACAGGGCTACCACATCGTGTTTCAGTTTGCTGTTGTACGACCAACCCCCAAACCTCAGGAAACGTCTACCCTTCTCATAGTGGGTGTTCCAAAGACAGGGTGAGTGTGGCCAACAGTAGCCAACTCGCAAAGAAACAGATCTCATTTTTAGGGTTCTGTGGGACAGCTGGATGACATTTCCTCCAACAAATGCTCCAGAAACAGACACAGCCCTGTAGAGCATTAAACGATAAATGTTGTGGGATGATAACTTTGATGGCTGTGTAGCCGATGGGCTGAGTGGGGGATGCTGCTAGAACAGCCCAGGTAAGACTTGATGGACACAAAAGGAATGGGTGTGAACACATGAGGCTTATGGAAGAGTGCCTTGACTTTGATGAAGTGCCCACTGTGCACTAGGCACCGTGCCGAGTGCTGTGTACTATATATATATTATATATATGAGAATGTAAGCTCCATGAAGGCAGGGATTTGTCCATCTCACTGATTATTTGTTGAGTAAGTATTACACATTAATAATGGCTGAATTACTCTGTGTAACCAATTTTTACCCTGCTCTCCAATCCTGTTTCCATAATAACCTTTTTTTAAAAAAAAAAATTTATTTATTTATTGGCTGCGTTGCATCTTCGTTGCTGCACACGGACTTCCTCTAGTTGCGGCAAGCGGGGGCTTCTCATTGTGGTGGCTTTCCTTGTTGCTGAGCACGGGCTCTAGGTGTGTGGGCTTCAGTAGTTGTGGCACATGGGATCAATAGGTGTGGCTCTTGGGCTCTAGAGCGCAGGCTCAGTAGTGACGCACGAGCTTAGTTGCTCTGCAGCATGTGGGATCTTCCTGGCCCAGGGATCGAACTCATGTCCCCTGCCTTGACAGGCGGATTCTCAACCACTGTGTCACCAGGGAAGCCCCTCTTTCCATAATAACCTTTAACTTTTACAAATGCAAATGCCATTTCCTCAACTAGATGACAGTAGCTTGTTGCATGCTCTCATTATCCTCTGCATTCTTCCTTCATAACACGTATTACCTTACTCAACCTCTGCTATGCCTATTAGACTGTAAGCTCCACAAGGGCCGGAATCACACCTGTCTCCTTCACGGCTGCATCTAATAAATGTATTGAATGAAAGACACTCTGTAAATCTTATTGTCAGTCTTCTTAACTCCATTTCATCTATAAGGAGCTCAAGTCACTAGGAAGCTAAGTATAAGTTAATAAGTTGCATCTTGGAATATGTTATAGAAATACATGGCCACTTCCAAAGTAGACTGTTCTAAGAAACGTTCCAAAAGTTAATTTCTTATTTCTATGTCATTTTCATTATTTCTCTGGCCACTTATACATGTAAGTACAATTTTAAAGCTATATTGAATGCAAGAAATCAGAACACACGCGCACGCACACACACACACCCTGCCCATGCATTCTACTTTTTGTTAAGCACTTTGGGTATTTAAATCTCTGTCAGTGCCTCAGAGTGTTGAGTTATAAATAAGAAGACCCCAAAATTTAATATACGGACCCAATACAGCTCTTAGGGGAAACAAAACTATCATAAACCAATAAATGAAAGCCAGAATAAAAACTTCATACTCGCAACCAAACAAAAATAATAAAAATGATGACAATAGCTAACTTTTATTAAGTGCCAGGATGTGTCAAAACTGTGCTAAAAGCATGCCATTCACTCTCGTTCAAGCCTTGGAGCAAAATTAATATTCTTATTTTATAGAAAAGTAAACCACTCTGAAGAGGTTCATCATTTCCCCAAAGTCACGTAGAGAGTGAGCAGAAAAACTCAGACCCAGACACGGATCTGCCTGACACCCAAGCCTGTCCTATAGAGAGAAAAAACTCATGGTGCTGCATCACATTCAAGGCCCCTTAACAGCACATTTCAGTGAAAAACTTTAGCCTTGGAGCACTAGAAATTTGGCAATTTCCAGATACATTTGACTTGATTTTAATAATTGATCTAAATCATTTTTTTTAAGATTTTTTTTTTTTGAGATTTGGAAGCATGACTGAACAAGTCTTTAAATCCATCATTTTTGTGTCAGTAAAGCCTGGTTTAAAATGAATATATTTCTTCTTCACTGTATAAGGAATTATTTTACTGTTTTCTCTCTCACCTCACCTCCAGGTCATCTCCCATCAATATAACTAAATCCCTGGTACATGTGTGGTCTGGTCATTTCCAATCTTGACTGTGGGTCAGCATCACTTGGGAAAGTTTTTTATTTTTACTTTTCTTTTTTACTACTATTAATATTCAATGCAAAATAATTGAGAAACAAAGCTAAACAACAACAAAACAAGCCCTGTATGTTAACATTTATTTTCTCATTTAATCAACAAGCCCTGCATGTTAACATTTATTTTCTCATTTAATCCTCCCAACAACTTCATGTGTTAGATATTAGTAAACTGCAGTGCAGAGAGGTTGTTGCCAATATCACACAGTTGCAAGTAGCCGCAGCTCTTAAACACTGGGCTACTTTGTCTCCTTTTACTGAAGGCATCAAAACCATTTTCAAAATAATCCCAATTGGATCCTCCCACATTAACTCTTGGTTAATTCTCTGGTTTTTCTCACTTCAAATGGCAAAGCTCATCCACCAGAAGAGATTCCTCATCATCATGCATAAAGGGCATCCCAACTCCCATTGCTTCTAAATTTTTGCCAAGCCAAAATTTCCTACACTAGAGGAAAGTCTGAAGCATACGTCACTGTGTTTTTATTAAAAATTGTACAACAAAATTGTCATTCAAAGAGGCAATTAAAGAGTATGCAGTTAAGAGAATAGAAAAAATATCGTAGACATGTCAGGTAGTTAATTAATAAAAAACATTCTGTTCATTTGGATTTTGAGATATTTATAGTGTTTATCGCCTCTTTGATAGCATTCTTAAATAATTACTTCCTTACCTAATTGTAATGTTGTATTCTCCTTCTGAAAGAGAGCTCTCCAAGTGATATAAACATTAGACCTCACAGAATGGGACCTGCTCTTGGGGAGAGGAGTCGCATTCATGATCTTGGTCTCAACATGTTTTAACCAATGTTCTAACCTATAAGTACAGGCAACATATGACTATTCTCATCCTCTAGGGGGCCATTTGCCATCTTAGAACTGGAATAGAATGTCATGGATAATAAGTAACTATCTTCTCAGTTTATGTCAGCTGCTACACCATCCCATCAAAAGGAATCTGAGACTAAGTAGAAAGTAAAGAATGTCCAGTTAGCTCTCACTTAAACCCTTGGTTTCAGAAAGGAAACAGTCCAAAAATTATTCATAAAATGACTAACATTTCATTGACACAACATTTCATTTCATTGACACAGCAGGATGACTGGGAGCATCTAATATGCCATTTCCTTAAGTTGTTGTACCAGTTTTCTATATTTTCTATGTGAATAGATTTCTGTTAAATGTCCCTTAACCAACAGTATACCAAAATCTATTGCTCTTAACTTATTTGAAAGTGACTCATTCAGCCACCTCAGTTTTCTGGAAGACATCTGACAGCTCAAGATAATGCGGAAAAAGACAGTTAAAGATGTTGTCACGTAGCCCATTAATTAGGAGAGGTACATTTTACCCAAAGATGAGCCATAGAGGGTCTCACTCAATGTAGATACACTTCCATGAAATTTAGCTATATGATTACCTAACATTAAGCTTGAAGTAAGTAAGCAATTTAAGAAATGTGGTCCAGCAGGGTGCTACAAGATTGTAGACTTGCTGTGGATGTAAGTAAAGGGGAAGAAAAGCTATGAAAAGAGGACCTAAGGACTTAACAGAAATGGGGGTCATTTTGTGTGGGGCAAACAGTCCGACATATCACAAGTGTTCCTGAGGACTTTGTATAGTAAATGACGCTCCTAATAAACAACCCAGGGTCGTAAAGAAACGTTTAATTTTCTTCAGTATTGCTCTGAAAATAATATTATTAAACATCATACCCAGAGAACACCATAATGCAAAAAGACACATGCACTCCAATGTTCATTGCAGCACAATTTACAACAGCCAGGACATGGAAACAACCTAAATGTCCATCAACAGATGAATGGATAAAGAAGATGTGGTACATCTATACAATGGACTATGACTCAGCTGCAAAAAGGAACGAAATTGGGACATTTGTAGAGACATGGATGGACCTAGAGACTGTCATACAGAGTAAAGTGAGTCAGAAAGAGAAAAACAAATATCGTATATTAACACACATGTGTGGAATATAGAAAAATGGTACAAATCAACCAGTTTGCAAGGCAGAAATAGAGACACAGATGTAGAGAACAAACATATGGACACCAAGTGGGGAAAGAGGGGGGTGTTGGGGAGGAATGAATTGGGAGATTGGGGTTGCCGTACATACATTACTAATAAGAAAAAAAAATCAAATTGTACACTTTAAATATATGCAGTTTGGGACTTCCTAGGTGGCCCAGTGGTTAAGAATTCACCTGCCAATGCAGGGGATGTGGGTTTGAGCCCTGCTCTGGCAATATTCCACTTGCCACGGAGCAACTAAGCCTGTGCGCCACAACTATTGAAGCCCACGCGCCTAGGGCCCGTGCTCCATAACAAGAGAAGCCACTACAGTGAGGAGTCTGCACACCACAATAAAGAGTAGCCCCCGCTCACAGCAACTAGAGAAAGCCCATGTGCAGCAACGAAGACCCAACGCAGCCAATAAAATAAATAAATAAATAAATTTATATAAAAATAGATTATTATAAATATATGCTGTTTATTGTATGCCAATTGTATCTCAATAAAAGTTCTTAAAGAAAAAAATATTATTAAACATCATTGTGCTTAAAATGTCAATTACCTAGAAAATTTTACAATTTTATTTTACAATATGTAAAATTTTACGTTTTACAATAATGTGGTTTTAAAGATAATAAAACTATAATAAAGAGCCATGTTAGAACACTTTTATTTTATTTTATCTAACTTTGGAACGCTCTCTGTGATTTTTTCCAGGGCGCTGCTTGCTTTGATTATCTTAATATTATTTGCATTCCCTGCCCACACAACAAGAGAGAGTGAAGGAGTCAACTATTTCAGGTTAGAGACAATGTAAGATTAAACAGTAAGGTCAAATATCTGTTGTGTATAATTCAAAATGTGTATAATCCACACGAGATGAACAGTGATTGCATTTCATGCCTAAGGATGGATAAAAGGTCTTCCCTGCATTTCTCATCTCTAAAGTCGCTTTGGAATACCCCACTAGATGGCGCTGAACTAGCAGCGAGGACTGGACCAGGAAGCCTCTCAGTCTCGTCTCCCTCCCCCATCCTGACCCTCACCTCTCGTTCCGTGTGCTTGATGTTCCGAGAGAGCGATTGTTCAGGAATGTCTAAAGATAACAAAACCGTTTTTTAAAACATTAGACAAACACAAGCCGAGGTGGGTAAACATCATTAGTAGACTTCTCTTTTGTCTGTTATTATAGGGAGTGAAGCCTAGTAGCACAAAATGCAAGCTGCTGCGCTTGCAGTTATCGAGTCTATAACAAGGCACCTTTTGAAATACACTGATTATCTGTTTGGGGTGGAAGGCAGTAGGAGGGAGGCAGCCGGTAGAAGAACGCTTTAAAAGTGTATGTTTTCAAGGGCAGAAATGTGAATTCACGTCTGACAGCAAAGTGGAAGACTCAGACCCACGCAGCCTGGAGGCAGATGCCCTTGTGTTGGACCCTGCATATTCATGCAAGGCTGAACTATCCTACACTTACATGGATAGGTCCTTATAACAATAAGTGACACGTATGTCAATACAAGAAATCAATTTTTCTTTCTGATTAAGAACTTTCAACTTAATGCAGGGAGAGTGCTCTTGGCTGCCTTAAATACATCCTGTTAAAACAGAAGTCTGTACTTAATCGCTCCTTTGTAGAACACGAGTCTGATTTCAAGCCAGGCAAAAACATGGAGAAAAAGAAAAGTTTAGGAATAAAGTAATCTTTGTTTCCCCTTTTGCAGGGAAAAAAAGCATGAGGCATTTGATTAATATTGATACTTAGGTGTTCCTTTTAGAGCAACTTGGGGGATCCAGTGAGTTGAAACTAAATTCTTACCTTATAAATCTTAAAGAACTTCAAGTTGAAGGAATTTAACATAAAATAATGGTGTCAAAAAAGGAAGTTAAGCATTATTACTTTACTGTTGTTATTACTACCAAACCAACTAGAGCAGAATTTCTTGACCAAGACCACAAATCTACAATAGTTCTTTCTACGGTTGACCAAGACACTTTCCTTATTGCTTCCTCCAGGGAGAAAAGCCTGTGTAGAAATGTGCATTGTATTCTTCCCTCCAGAGGAGTGTCTTTGTGCCAGGAAATGTTGGGATGTGGATGGTGGGGTTATTAAGGGGAGGCAAAAGGGAGTGGAGATGTATATAATACCAGAAGTAAGGGAAAGAGCACAATTGTAGGCAAGTGTAGCTGTGGGTCTGAGAATATAGGTGGAAGTGAGATAGGGCTGGGGGAGAGGAGACTGCAGTCAGGAGTAGAAATGGGCTAGATGTGCTTGTGTTGCTAAGCAACCCTGGTTTTGTTGTTGTTTTGTTTTGTTTCATTGGCTGCGTTGGGTCTTCATTGCTGCAGGCTTCTCAGTGTGGTGGCTTCTCTTGTTGCGGAGCACAGGCTCTAGGCGCGTGAGCTTCAGTATTTGCAGCACGCGGGCTCAGTAGCTGTGCATCTTGGGCTTAGTTGCTCCATGGCATGTGGAATCTTCTCAGACCAGGGATCAAACCCACGTCCCCTGCATTGGCAGGTGGTTTCTTAACCACTGCGCCACCAAGGAAGTCCCAAAGCAGCCCTTTTTTTGAAGGTGAACTTTGTTTTTGGATGGAGACTGAGGAACTTGAAAACAGGTTGGGGAGGAAGGTAGAGACACACCAAATTTCACGCCCATAGCAAAGGTCCAAGGACACAGAATATGGTCCTGGTATATTTTCACCAAGTACTGTGCTGTATAACCACCAGCAACACATCAAAGCTACAGCTTGGTGTGCAGCTCCCAGGCAGCTGGGCTGTGTGACCACTGATGCCAGCACCAAGATGCCTTTCTGGGTGCTTGAGCAACGTCATCTGTGGCCACTGGACTCTCACCTTGAAAGGGAGTGCCCTGCAACTCTCTCACAAGTGGTTCTGAGTTGCTGGGGGCTCACCATTGGCAAATGGCCCTGGTTGAGGTGATGGTGGGGAGCAGGGAGGCCCAGTGCCACAGCATATTAGGTATTTATTGCTGTACTAAAATTACCCTAAAACCTAGTAACTTAAAACAAGAAAAATTTATTATCTCATTCAGCCTATGGGGGACAAAAATTTGGGAGTGAGTTAGCAGGGTCGTTCTAGCTCAGAGTTTCTCTTGGATTTACAGTCAAGACATCAGTCAGGGTTGCAGTCATCTGAAGGTCTGACTGGGGTTACATGGTCCTTCCGAAGTGGTTCATGCATCCACCTGGCAGGTTTCTATTGGCTATTGGCTGAAGGCCTTTGTCCTTCACCCCGTGGACCTCTCCACAGGGCTGCTTGAGTGCCCTCACAACATGGCAGCAGGCTTCTCCAGGGATTAGTGATGAGAGAGAAACACAGAGACAGAGAGGGAGAGAGGGAGGGGGAAGCCACAATACCTTTTATGACCTAGTTTCAAGTCACATATGGCCACTTTGGCCACATTTGTTAGCAGCCAGTCATTACGTCCCATTCACACGGAAGAGGTAAAGTAAGCTCCGCCTCTTGAAGCGAGGAGTATCAACTCATGGACATATTTTGAAACCACCACAAACAGGGAAGATGGCCATCGGAGGGTGGCGAGCTGGTTGTCTCCCAGATCAGGCTGGGACAGGGTCTTAGTCGACTCTGTGTCTCTTACGGCCCCTGCAACAGCTGCACATTTTCTCACTTGGAGCTTTAAAAAGAAACGCCCGCACCAGAGCTTCAGCCCAGACAGAATAAGAATCTCTGAGGGGTGGAGTTTGGGAACCTGTATTTGTAGAGTTTCTCATATAATTATGAGTACAGGGAGTTTTGAGAACCCTTGGTCTAGACTAGCATTGTCCAATGGAAATGTAACATAAGCTGAATATGCAATTAAAATTTTTCTAGTCACCACATTAAAAAAAGTAAAGAGAAACAGATGAATTTTAACATATTTTCTTTTCCCCAGTATACCCAGACTATTATCATTTCAATATGAAATTAATATCAAAAGCTAAGATATATAACTTTTTTTCCATATCAATTGTTTAAAATCCAGTATGCATTTTACACTTATAGGACATTTCAATTTGGACTAGCCAGATATTAAGTGATCAGTAGACACACATGCCTAGTAACTACCATATTTATTGATCCGTGCAGGTCTAAACTATAAACCTGTGAGGGCAGGGATCTTGTCTGTTTTGTTCAATGCTTTGCACAGAGCCTGGCATGTGGTATGTATTGAAAAAAATATTTGTTGAATAGACTAATAGTGTGCCAATAAGAAATTAAAAGTAAATTATAAAGTATACATTCACTTCATATATAGTATTTCTAAAAGATTTCAATGCTGGAAGTCTTTACAAGAAACCTTTTGGAGTGTTACTTGCTGGTCTTGTAGTCAATGTGAAGAAATCAAAATCATTTTATCTTCTGTGTATGTGATCTGACCATTAAAGCCTACATACACTTCTAACATTCAAAACATAGCCCAGACCCATCCTTTTCCCCAGCCCTCCCCATACTGCGCAGCTCCTGGTCACTCCAGGTCCATCTATTTCTGGACTTAGGTGGTCTGTAGCAGGAGGGTTTTTTGGGTGTCCCAACCCGTCATGTGGCCAGAAGCCAAATCCCTTGCTCATCTCCTAGAAAATTAATCTGTTTCAAGAACAGTTCCAGCACACTGAAAGAAGCTCTTGGTTTATTTTGGGGGGTGTTTTTTATTCTTCAGAATTGAAAGAGTTTCTTAGAATTACAAAACATCTAAAAACATTGATGACACCAACAAAAAAACAAACAACAAAGAGTAGAACTCAATTGTGACAGACCATTCATTTTAATGGTAATATCCAAAAGCTGGAGGGCTAGTAATTCTAAATGATGAATTTAGAGGCCTGTTTTTGTTCCAGATTGTAAATGCAATGCTTAAAAGGAAACAGTATGAACACAATATGTTAGAAAAGCTATGTAGAGGAGCACATACCATTCAGTATTCCAAATACTTCCAGTTATTTTTCCCCTATTCACACATGTAAATAAGGACATTTTTTAAAATGGGAACTTTACTTACTGTTCTGTCTTACTGTATTTCATTTAACTGCATGTTGTGACTATATTCTTGTGACCTCACACAATAATTTATCTCATAAAATTTCATGGAAATGTGTAGTCTTATCGATGTTCATTTATCATTATAAATGTTATATTAAACATGCTGGGACAATAAGAAGGCGGGCACAACTTCCCTGATAGTCCAGTGGTGAAGACTCTGCACTTCCAGTGCAGGGGGCGTGGGTTCAACTCCTGGCTGGAAAGTGTGGCATGGCCAAAAATGTTAAAAAAAGAAATTAAAAATTAAAAAAATAAAATAAAAAAGAAGGGGGGCATAGCCTGGTCTCAGTGGCTACTACCCTTGAGTACGTAGAGAGTGGAGAAGCGCTTGAGCAAAGTTCATGGATTTTAATGTTCCGCGGATGAGGGTCTTTAATACAACTTGTCGCGCTATCCATTGTGGAACTTGAACTTTCTAGACATTCTAAATTATTTCCAGGAGCCAGGAATTCCACGGGTGGGCAGTTAGGATACTCTGCCAAGAGCTGGATTAGCAAAGGCACTCAAAGTTCTCTGTCAAAGTCATCAACCAAGTATTATACTGACTGATTCCAAACAGAGTGGCAATCAAACGAGCACCTAGCAAACGGCACAGCTGGCTCCTTATCCACTAGATATCTGGGCCCAGAGTTCAGATGAGGCAGTTTGGGGGTACTGATAACACTGATGCGTGATGACATGGCAGGTGGAGGTGAGTCAACACAGCTCCCACTTGCCTCAGAAAAAAAAAGAGCAAACTCCAGCCATTAGGAGTAAAGAAACAGTGATTCTATGCAGGCAGCCTTTTAGGAAGTACTCCATACTCCCAAATTTGTAGATTTTTAAGTTGCAAAGATCTCAAGGCAAATATTTCTTAGTAACATGACATTGGGCAAGTCACTTAAACTCTCAAACTCAGTTCCCTCGTTTGAAAAATGAAGATCATAGCGCTTGGTTATTGGAGTTGTAGTAAGAATAAAACAACATAATCCATGTAAAGAGCTTAGGACAGGATGTAAGACATAGAAAACACTAAATACCTAGTAACTGCTGTTATTATTTGAAAGGGAGCTAGGCAGGAAGAAGAACTTGTCAAATAGAAGTAGTTTTTTATACAAAACAAATATATTCACTGATATATCAAAGTCAAAGAATGTACCTGTAGGAGGAAACATTGGCCCATGATTTAGTGGGAACAGATTCCCACCAAATCCACACTAAAACAATGTTCAGCTTGGAAAACATGATACAAAACAAAAGCAGACATCAGATAGGGTGCTGAAAGCCGCTCAGAGACAATCGTTCACCTCCCACGTGGATTCCATTCAGCTTGTTAAGTGCTAAAAGTCAGTTCACAGTCAGGTACTGTACCTTATTTTCTGTCCCCGAGGGCATGGTAACCAACCAGGGCACCTGGCCACGAGTCAGTGATCCATGTTTAAACGGCAGCTCTGACAATGCACATCTGTGGCATCTCTCCAGGGATGAACCAAGCTTTTTCATTTCCTGTTTAGTTTCACGTAGGCGGTGATTATTTATGGAGTGTCAGGAGGTAAATTTTTTTTTTCAGGTGGAGCAACCAGTTGTGGGTTTTGAGGTCCATTCCCCAAATAACAATAAAACTAATGCTTTGATTCATCTAGGTTATTCCCTCTACATTTGCTGTGTGGCCACTGAGGGCAATGTCATTGCACTTGGCAATGGGAGGATGCCACAGACACAGCCCCCCATGCTGTCCTGGGACTCTCCAAAGGATTCTGCCTGATGTCCCCAGTTTCACTGTTTGCAAACATTTCCTTCTGCTTCAAGTGATTGCATGTGATTATTGGCTTGTTTCTGGCCTGTCACCAGTCCCCAGTTTCCATCACCCTTCTGAGTTTTCCTAGTTCCTTTCGTACTACAACCCCTGGGGATCAGACTTTTCTCTGCAACGCCAATGCAGCTAACTCAAGGCTATGCAAAACAGAGAATTCTCAGTTGTTCCTGGTCTGATGTGGTTCGTGGGTCAGCCCCAATTCCTGTTTTTCTAAAAAAGTGTTAAGGACTCCAATAGAATCTCCTATGTAGTTTCTAGAGCCAGCTCCCAGTTGAATGTTCCCAGGTAGAGAAGGGTCTTCCTTCTTTAGTCCAAGATGGGAAGAAGTGGCATCTTAAAGGCAGCATTGCTTTTTTTGGGGGGGATGGGGGGAGGTTAATTTATTTATTTATTTATTTATGGCTGTGTTAGGTCTTGTTGCTGTGCGTGGACTTTCTCTAGTTGCGGTGAGCAGGGGCTACTCTGTTGCCCTGTCTGGGCTTCTGATTTCAGTGGCTTCTCTTGTTGTGGGCTCTAGGCACATGGGCTCAGTAGTTGTGGCTCTCAGGCTCTAGAGCGCAGGCTCAGTAGTTGTGGCTCACGAGCTTAGTTGCTTCCATGGCACGGGGGATCTTCCTGGACCAGGGATCAAACCCGTGTCCCCTGCATTGGCAGGTGGACCACTGCACCACCAGGGACGTCCCTACTTTATTTATTTTTTAAATTGAGCTGTAATTGACATATAACATTAGTCTCAAGTATACAACATCATGATTTGATATTTGTACACATTGTCAATATCGGTTACCTTACACAAACTTTGTTTCCTTGTGATGAGAACTTTTTAAAAATTGAAGTATAGTTGATTTACCTTGTTTCAGGTGTACAGCAAAGTGATTCAATTACACACACACATAATATATTATATATATATCTATTCTTTTTCAGATTCTTTTTCATTATAGGTTATTACAGAATATTGACTGTCATTCCCTGTGCTATACAGGAGGTCCTTGTTGTTTTGTGATGAGAACTTTTAAGATCTACTCTCCTAGCAATTTTGAAATATGCGGTACAATATTATTAACTATAGTCACTAAGCTGCGCATTACATTCCCAGGACTTATTTATTTTGTAACTGGAAGTTTTGCCCTTTGACCCCCTTCACCTATTTTTCCCACCCTGCCCCTCCTGCCTCTGGCAACCACCAATCTCTTCTCTGTATCTATGAGCTTGGTTATTTTTTGTTTTATTTTGTTTTAGATTCCACATATAAGTGAGATCACATAGTATTTGTCTTTCTCGGACTTATTCCACTTAGCATAATACCCTTGAGGTCCACTTACGTTGTCACAAATGGCAAGATTTCATTCTTTTTTATGGCTGAATAATATTCCTGTGTGTGTGTGTGTGTGTGTGTGTGTGTGTGTGTATACACACATAAAGTGTATATATACATTTACCCATTCATGCATTAAAGGACATGTTGTTTCCACATATTGACTATTGTAAATAATGCTGCAATGAACACGGGGGTACATATATCTTTTCAAATTACTGCTTTTGTTGTCATTGAATAAATACCTAATAATGAAATTGCTGGATTATATGGTAGCTCTATTTTTAACTTTTTGAGGAAACTCCATACTGTTTTCCGTAGTGGCTGCACCAGTTTCCATGCCCACAAACAATGCACAGGGATTCCCTTCTTTCCCGCATCCTAGTGAACATCTGTTATTTCTTGTCTTTTTGATAATAGCCATTCCTTCAGGCGTGAGGTGACAATCACATTGTGATTTTGATTTGCATTTCCCTGATGATGGCCCATGGCTTTCTTAGAGCCACATAGTGTAGGCTTCAGGGAACCAGGTTACATGGGGCTAGCTGCATACATATCTTAGATTCAGGACAGGAAGGCACACTACGTGAATATGCTCTTATTTGTGTTTTTATTAAATATCTATTACCCATCTCAAACTATATTTTTATTGGGTTCAAAAATGAATAAGAAGAATGAAAAGAGCCACATTAATAAATGGTTTGGAAAAATTTAGGAACAATTAGAAAAGTTACTTGAAGGCAGGAACTATGCCAATTTCATTCATCTTTAAATTCTGAATTCAGGTGTAGTGAACACCATATTCTTGGCATTTATTCCCAGATTCTTTCTTCTCAATAAGATCCATTTTCCGTTTGTAGAGCATGTGGTTCCAGAGGGGCTAACTGCAACTGTGGTTTCAGGGGTGACACACATGACCTGGGCTAAACCAGTCACTGTATTTCTTCTTCTGGTCACAGTATTGGCTCAGAAGTAAACATGACCCAAGTTGGCCCAATCACAATGATTCTCAAAATTTTGCTGGGAATTATGGGGCAATGAAACTCTCTCCGGGAGCTGCGGGCAGCCATCATTGGACCAGTAGGAGATGATGCAGAAACAACAGAAAACAGAGCAGAAAAATAGATGGCAAGAGAATAGATTCCTTGTTTGACATTGCTTAGCTACTAGATCAAGCCCAGCCAGAAACTAGCCCCATCTTTGCACTTTTCAGTTATGTGAGCCAAAACATTTATTTTAAGCTATTTTGACTCTTTTTTTTAAAAATGTATTTATTGGCTGCATTGGGTTTCATTGCTGCGCTCAGGCTTTCTGTAGTTGCGGAGAGCGGGGGTTACTCTTGGTTGCAGTTCTCGGGCTTCTCATTGCAGTGGCTTCTCTTGATGTGGAGCACAGGCTGTAGGCACACAGGCTTCAGTAGTTGCAGCACATTGGCTCATTAGTTGTGGCACATGGGCTTAGTTGCTCCGTGGCATGTGGGATCTTCCCAGACCAGGGACTGAACCTGTGTCCCCTGCATTGGCAGGGGGATTCTTAATCACTGTGCCACCAGGGAAGCCCTCATGTTTATTTTTATATGCAACTGAAAGTATCCTCATCAATATATTTTAATGATGTCTGCTGCACAGTAGGTACTCCATAAGTTTGTACAATGAGTGAATGATTTATCAGCTATACCACATTGAAACTTTTATAAAGACTGAAAACATCTTTGTTTTATTTGTACTTCAACAAGAAAGAATTAAAACTAGAAAAATTAGAAAAATCAAAACTGGAGAAAGCCATCAATTTATATGAAGTATTTTGGTAGTAGATTTGGTGAAACCCAATTGAATACGTATATAGAGGTTCTTCTGGATACAAACCCTGGTAACCTTTTAATCCTGAAGGATGTTACATAATAAAGGTAAGTACCCTAACCATCCTATTTAAAGTTACAACCTTCCTTGCAACATTCTCTAACACCTTCCCTTCTTAATTTTCATCCATAACAAGTATCAGCATGTAACGTATGTTTTAATTTACTTATTTTATCCAGGAATATATATGCAGTATTGTAAGCTCTATGGGGTTGGGGATTTAATCTCCTTTAATTATTGTTGTGTTCCCAATACCTAGAATAGTTCCTGGTACATAGTAAACACTTGGTAAATATTGGCAAATGAATGAATACATTATAACCTTGGTTAGCAAATAGCAATAAAGGCAGATTGCACGTAAATTATCATTTAGAAGAACACAGGGTCTTCTGCTTCAGATTAGCTAAGGGAGTACACTTAGGACCCAGGGACATCCTAGGTCTAAGCTTCGGGGAACTCTCCTTCCACTAGACTGGATGGGAGATATCACTTTCACTCATTCAAAAGCCATAGAGAGAGAGAGTTGGTCAAGACATCTCTGCATCCTCTTTTCTGTATTCTTGTCACTCACCTCTGACAGGCCCTGATTTGAGGTTCCTTAGAGCTAATCTCAGTGAACCTTTTAAGAAATGTTTTGAGGCTAATAAAACAAACACAGATGAGGCCAGAATACCAACGGTTGAGTTTTGCTCTAGGATTAAACAATTCCTTTAATTCAGCTGCCATTTTTCAAAATAAGCAATGCAGCAAAATTTAAGGAAGGCTTCTAGGTCTCAGGAAATATTTCATCAGGATCATATAAAGTAGGTTAGAAATAGACCCAAATGTGAGTGTGTAGTCTGTCAAATACATGTGTATCAGAGATGTAGTGACAATGACCTTCTAGACATCCTTTAATTAACCAAACCAAACCAGGAGCTACATTTCAAAACATTGCAGGAATTTACTGTATACTATATTTTATCTGGACATTTCTAAGCTTTTCCCAAATTAGTGACGTTCTTGTTTCTATAGAAACTAATGTGCTTTAAAGGGAAAACTAGAGGGAAACTTAATGGTCAAAGAGAACAAAATGAGAAAGCCCTGTGACAGAAGTTAAATATGTGAGGGAAGTTTCTCAGAGGGTTTTCCCTTGATTTAAATAACTTTTTTAAAATTGATTTTTACTGGAGTATGGTTGTTTTACAATGTTGTGTTAGCCTCCACGGTAAATAACTTTTGATTGGAGGAAAATATCTTCAAGAGCAGCTCATGAATAGTTTGTCATACATTTATAGTCATGAATTACTTTCCCCTTGAGTTTTTTTAAAGTTAATTTTTATTGGAGTATAGTTGATTTACAATATTCTGTTAGTTTCTGTTAGCAAAGTGAATCAGTTATTACATATACATATATCCACTCTCTTTTAGATTCTTTTCCCAAATAGGCCATTACAGAGTATTGAGTAGAGTTCCCTGTGCTATATTAGGTCCTTATTAGTTATCTATTTTATATATAATAGTGTGTATGTGTCAATCCCAATCTCCCAATTTATCCCTCCACGCCCTCGCCTTGAGTTTTAAGCACCAGATCGTGGTAAAACTAGGCAAAAGCAGGTGAAATGGAAAAGATGACCCCTTTATTAAACAGTGATAAGTATTTAATTGTATGATAGGATTTATTATGACAGCTGAAAGGCAAATAAAACACTTAATATAAACTCAGAGGGTAAGTCCTGATGTTATAAGGCGGTAGGTATTATCTGGTAAAATCCTATACACTGCAGCAAATTATTTAGCAAGGTCAATGAGGGGATTTAATTTATTCTTTCATGACAAAGAAACATTGTAAAAAGTATTTACATACATACATTCATACCTATGTGCACACATCCATTTGAAAAATGTGGATGAAGAAAATAACCGTAGAGAAACTATGTGGCATTGGGGTCAATACCCGTAGAGATTCTTAATGGCTTTTCAATTTGCTTAAGGGATTTCAGTGAGATGCCGGTGTGTGGGACAGGATGGGGCAGGAGCAGGCAGGGACAGGCGTGAGCGCAAAATCGTGTCACCTACCCTCTCTGATCTGTCAAACTTGGGCACGCCTCCTTGCGGGAGTATCTCCTGGGGCTGAACGGCACTCACGGTCTTCACCCGGGAGACGTCTCACCTGGGTGGGGCCGAGGAATGATACTTCACAGCATGCAAGGACCCTGGGCTCCTGTGGACCTGAAAGACCTTTGTTAGGTTTCACCTGGAACAGCACGTCCCTGTGGGGTACACAGAGCTGCTGGCACACCCTTGCACAAGTCAATTAACATCTGCATCTTGGTTGACTGACTGACTTGGTGAGAACAACACACTCGAACCCATTTAAATAGAAAGGGAGCAAAAGAAATGCAGTAAGGAGGAAAGGGTGGAAGAAGAATTTTATATTTTATCAAGACACTAGCCTTACAAAATTTTTACAGAAATATCCTTTTTATTCTGAAGGCAGTGGAGATAGACTCATTTGAATTCAGTTAGGCTAGAAGATGCTGTGGTAACAAATAAATCCCCAAGTCACAGGGCTCCTCGGAGTGAAAGCTTGTTTCTCACTTACACCAAGTCCGCAGTCAGTTGGAGGGGACTCATCTTTTCCCAGAAACTCAGGAATCCAAGTTCTTGTCACTTCGTGGTCTGTTCTGTGTGCACGTGGCTTCCAAGGCTGCTGGGTAAGAGAAGGAAGGGGCAGGCACTCTGGCTTTTAAATGACTCACCCTGGACGTGTCACGTTATTTCTGTTCACAGTCATACTGCCCCAACCCAGCTCTGAGAGAATGTGGGAAGTAGAGAAGCACACATGAGTACTCGGCAAATATTAACCGAATTAGGCACAGACATGAAAGGAAATGACAGAACGTGGGTGATAAAGGAAAGGATAAATAAGTGAATGACTACTGAGGAATGAAAAGACATCATAGAGCAGGAGACCAAAACCCAGCCTCTCCCCATGGCATTAGCGGGTGATTAAGGGTTCACTTTAATCTTCATTTGTAAACAATGCTTTTTTCTTTAATTACAAAGTAATGCATGTGGACATTTAGGAAAATTTCTGAGAGGAATAAAAAGATCGTATGTATAATTTCACCCCTCCCTTTCGTGTCATACAATTATAATACGCTTTTCTTTTTCTTGCTTTAAAAAAAAAAATGTCTCCTCAGATGTTCCCTTTTAGACAGAATTCCTTCTTCTCCCCACTGAGAACATGATGCTCGTCCCTCTGTGGGGACACTTACCACGTGGTTGAACCCAAAGCCTGCCTGCCTCCCTTGCTGAACTTGAACTCCTGGGCGCCTGTGCTTCCTCGGGGCCTGGCCTGGGTCTGGCATAGAGCTGGATGAATAAATGAACGTTTCTCGCAGGGGTAAGTGACGGAGAAAATAAATGAACGGATGGGTCATTGGCTTGCTCTTTAAATTTTGCGTTAGAATTAGGTATTTTCATGTTCCTCTCCTCCGAATGCTTAACTCTTGATTCTTACTTCTTCAGAAGTCTTCAGGGGACCCAGATTGGTGGGAAGCTGGAGTGTGTGGAGGTCTAAGTCTGTAAAGTCTTGTTAGGACACGCCAGGGCAGGACGGGGCCATTGATTGCAGTAGATAACTCATGCACGTGGAAATAGAGGGCTACCTGCTAATGCAGGGGAAAAGGGTGGAAACTGGAGGCTTTTCACGCAGCCACGGGATAAGAAGAAGAGTGAACAGTGGGCTGGGAAGATGGGGGTAATCAGGACTGAGTCTGAGCTCAGCAGAGATAGAGAGGCTGCTCTGAATCCTGGAACTGAGGGTAGTCATCAGTTAGATCCCTTAAACTATAACTTGTTTAATAAATAATATCCTGTAACCAGCCTTCACTGACTAAGCTCACTTTAATTGTTCCAGCAAATTGCACACCCTCCAAGCTTCGCGTCACTTAGACAATATGTCACAAGACTCCTTTGACTCCTTTAAATAGATAACACCCTGACGTATGGGTCACTTTAGTAACCGTTGCTTAAGTTGTTTTTCAGGAACTTGGAGTCAGCTCAAGTTCCAGCCAGATAAGACTGGTTAGGACCACTGACCCTCCAACTTGGGCTGTGAAAATGTCCAGCGATGACCTTTTGATGTCAGAGGGCTAAGACTCCACCCTCAGATCATGCTAATACTGTCATTTTCTGAACATGTGTCCCATGAAGGAACATGTAACTCAGATCACCTGCACAGAACACTAATGACTTCACCTTTCTCTTATCTCTAATCACTTTTCCCAAAGCCTCAGACCACCCTGCTTCTCTATCCCATGAATATCCCTCACCTTCAGGGAGGCAGATCTAAGACTTGCTTGACTGCCTCATGAATAAACCCTTTCTCTGCTGCAAACCTCAGCATCTTCTCTGCTGCAAACCTCAGCACCTCAGCTTTTGGCTTGCTACGGGTCGGGCAAATGAACCTAGATCCATAACAGGTTTGTTTCAACAAATGAGAGACCTGTGAGCCATTTCAGAAGGCAGAGTCAGGTCCACAAGGTCTTTCAGAAGAGACGTGTTTGCTCTGAAGCTAAGTGGACTGATGTGTTGACCGGACGGAATATACCCTTGTTTTTCCAGGAAGCAAAATATAACCTTGGATGAAAGACTAAAAACCTCAGCAAGAATAAAGACAGGATAGTGAATACAAAGGACTAGGGTTTGAGATGGGGGGAGAGACAATTGGGAGAGGGAAACAGTGAGGGGCTGTTTAATGTTTGTTGAGTGGAACCAAATGCTTTAAACTTGTGCCAAGCTAATTGAGTAATGTGAGGCTTTGTGCTTGTAACTCACCTAATCTCTGTGTCACCTGGACTTTGAGATTCTCTCAACTTGTGGTATAAACAGTTTGTACACCTGAACTGATGATATGTTCTAGTTCAGTGGCTATGATGTGGAAGGGACATGTCTGCAAGAGAGAAGGGGGTGGGGGGAGAGTTCAGAACTCCAGGGAGTATTCTGTTTAAAGAAAACAGTCCCAATTCCCCGCCAGTGACGCCAAGAGCACTACTCAGAGGAACGAGAGAGGGA
This sequence comes from Hippopotamus amphibius kiboko, assembly GCF_030028045.1. Lineage (NCBI taxonomy): Eukaryota > Metazoa > Chordata > Mammalia > Artiodactyla > Hippopotamidae > Hippopotamus > Hippopotamus amphibius. The sequence continues at coordinate 85,935,757 of NC_080198.1, forward strand.
ATCCAGAAGGCCGTGCGTTTTGTCCAGGAGCTGGTTCAGAGGTACTCACCTCACCTGCTCTTCTTGCTGGGGCGTACCCTGTTCTGAGGAAATGGCCTGATCCTGATTTGGCTACACAGACTTGGCTTCTCAGAGCTGCTGGGGTGAGTCACCGGTAGTGCCTATGTTATTTCAAAGCAGCAGGGAGAAAGGTTGCACGAGTCCTGCTACCACCATGAAACTTTGGCTGGTCTCCAAACACTCAGAACTTCCCTAATGCTATCAAGAGAGAGCAGCCAGCAGGCATGTCCTTCCAAAGGAATTCTAACCTTCATCAAGAATCTGGGCAAGATAAGAGATTAAGTAAATGTACTGTCAGTTTGAATTTAGCAAGGCAGGTTGAATACCCCGTGGAAGTGGGGAATGGGAGTGGGTGAGGGAACTTTTGCCTGTGGAAACCAAGTTACTGAAGGCAAAAAGTTCACAATCAGAAACCCCAATACTCAGCAATCAAATGCTCTACATCCACATTGTAACACTGCAGAGAAGCATTCCTTATAAACCTGAGACAATTGATACTCTCAATAAGGAGCTGGCATCGAACTTACAGCATATCCAACCCAATAACCGAGCAAAGTGAGGGCTAAGCAAGTGGTGATAGGCTCAAGTTCACACCGTGGTCAAAAAGGTGGTACAACATGGTAAGGTGCGCAAATGACCCATCAATGTGCGTCTCTGAGACCTTCAAAAAGTTGGGACTGCCTTTCAACCCAAGGACAGCCTCCTCCTGAAAACAAATAATCCCTCTTCCAAACTAACACACGCAAGTAGAACCCGCTGAATACACATAAAATAGCAACCACTGAAAATACATCATCACAAAACAAAACACCTCCTCTAACCCTAAGTGTAATTTTAGAAAAAGCAGTATTGTGACATAGACACTGGCCAGAACTTATGAGAGGGAGAGAATCTGCCCATCCTGACTGAACCCGTGTGACTCTTAGCGCGTGACCACGCCCATGTATGAACACTGCTGTCGAGTGTCCTCTCAGCCAGGCACAGTCTTAGGCAGAACCTGGAAAGGAGCTGAAAAAGGAGTGAGGGGATCTCCTGATTCCTCCCCTCGCTGTAGCCGCACTCTGTGCTGGGTCCCTGATCTTCGTTTTCCTACGCAGTCTTCATAGCAGCCTCGTCTACTTTACAGTTGAAGTTACTGAGGCTCAGAAACATTAAGCAACCGTCAGTTCACTTAGCTGGTGAAGGCTCAAGCTGAGACTTGAATGTGGGTCATGTTCTTTTCACCACGTAACTCTCCAAGTCTTGGCTTTGCTCACAGCCACACAGTCCGGGACACACCAGGGATCCCACTCAGCTGTTGAGTCCTCCAGTCACCCACGTGGGTGAAAACCTGAGGCCTGCCCGTGAGAATCATTCTCTACATTGTGGTGGTTTCTTTCTCCTGGTGAGAGCAAGGGAGGCTGACCCTCGCTGTGGATCCCCCAGCGTGGTGATAGATCTGCCCGAGAGAGAAGTGACTTTGTTTATCTGAAAATAGCATCTGGCCTCATGGTGCAGTTGGTTCAGAGCCTTTGGCTTCCATTCGGTAGCCCGAGCTCTCATCCCACCAGGGCTCATCAGCCACCCATCAGCTCTCCTGTGGGCCTCCTGCCTCACAGGCGCTGACTCTGTCCCCAAGCAGCACCACCCTGGCAGCAGGGTAGGGGTGAAGGAGAGAGCACACCTGGGGAAAGAGAGGTCAAGCTTGCTGCCAGAGGACCTCCCTGTCAAGAGGCCATTCGAAGGGACAGTACATGCATTGATTAAGGTCTCAGGGATTTAAGTCACTTGCCTGTTCTGACCACCTCCTGTTCACTTTGTTGGTGAAAAAGGGATCCTCTGCTCTAAATAGTCAGAGACGGCTGAACACGTGACACCCAATGCTGGAAAGTTGAAACTGACAGCAGTTTATTAATCACACATACTCCCAGCCGGGGGCAGGAGGACACTGGATGCCGTACAGGGCCACGTGGAGCAGAGTGAACGAGGAGGGGCTGTGGGAGGCAGGCTTTGTGATAACAAGAGGGTGTGTTGCCCCCTGACTCCCGTGGGAGGATGCGATCGGCTTGTTTGACTACTTTAGTAAGCTGGCAGCATGGTAAATCCCACTGGGTTGAAGACCAGGTAGGGTGTAGCTGGTGCAGCTAATAGGGAAACTGACCAGGTGGGGAGGCTTTCCTACTAGGTTGGGGGTGAGCATAGCTGATGCGAGCAAGGGGATATCATGCTTAGGCCTTTGGGACCCCGAGAGGCTCAAAGATATTAAGGCAGCTCTTGAAATCTTAGGCCTTGCAATGCTTTGCCCAAGATCTCAAGTCTGTGCTCCATCATGTTCTGGCTGTATGGCCTTCAGGTAGTTAGCTTCCAGCTAGTTCTCCCTGAAAATTACTGTGTAGTACTTACCCTGTAGGGCTGCTATGGGAGCGAGTAAACGGGCTAGCACCGTGCCGCCCACGTAAGTACTCAGCTATTGCCACTATCATCCCTGGAGACAGTAACAGTAACAGATGGTTTCCCCCAGTTTTGTTCATGGTTGAAGCGTTACTGGAGCAAGGTCTTGCTTGTAGGTTCTGAGGCATTCGGTGACCTCATCAGTCACAGGGAAAAACGCAGGTGTCACTGTGCTCACGTCACTGCGTTGACTTCACTTCCCAGCATCAGGAGGCAGCCGTGGCGGGGTCGGCAAGAGGCTTAAAAGGTTGAGGGGGAGAAACAACTCTAGCTAAGATCTTCCTATTAAGCTGAAGATTTAGACTATTTATAAGTTCTTTCCTTTTACAGTCTAAAGAAAAAATTATTTTGATCAGAAATGGAAACAAAGGGATTAAAGGAATCAGAAGAGTGATTTGTAATTGGCCTCCAGACTGCACTCCTGTTTCCCTTTGTCAAGAGCAAGCTAGTGAATAAAACTGCATGGAAGGACTTTATTAGCAGTAGCTTTCCTCCTGCAGCCTGGGATTAGAGGAATACTTTAACCTTGACACATTCATTTTATGATCACAAAGCCCTTCGCCTATCGGTCTATTTTCCCCTTTTCATATTGCCCTGATCCAGGCAGAAGCTCTTAAAATGATCAGAGAATGGTTCTATATTTCTCTCTCTCTCTGTCTCCTCCTCCGTCTCATCTTCCCCCAGGTGTACTCACCAATCTTACTAAGACAAAGAAAAACAAACCCTCAAGGATGTGAGTGTGACAATATTTTCTACACATATTCTAGAAGGCTGCTAAAGAGGAAAATAAGTATTGCCCTCAATGAAGAGTCAATGCATATAGGATTGATTTCTAGAAAGAAATTTGTTGAAATTAAAAGATTTCTGGGGAAAGCACAAAAGAGCATATAAGAAAAATATCAAATGCATTTAGCCATCAACTCATCTGCAAAAAACAAAGGAAACCAGCTGTATGTCAGAAAAAATATGTGTAAGACATTTAATCCAAATGGTGATTATGAAAAGGATGTATAATCTTGTAAGAGTCCATCTGAAACTGGTATGGGGTGGGCACTACTAATATGCTGAGGTTCAAGTGTAAAATTGACTTGTATATTTGTTAAAGTGAGATCTTTATCAGAGTTCAGTGTTAATTGTAAAACACTTGACTAGTGTCCCAAAGACACAGCCATCTTTGTTGTCTGATAGGTGGAGAAATCGATCCACTGTACACCAATTTATTATAATTATGGAGTTCTACTTTACTTTTTTCTTTATCCAGCAACATTTTTGACTTGTTTTAGATTAAAGTGTCTGTCTCGTTAATTACGACATTTAGTTCTCAGCTTGTAATTGGTAGCTGGTGCTTCTAACTCTGCAGAGCTCTTAGTGTCGCTGTTTCAAGGGGGGACTGATGAATTTGCCCGAGGTGAACTAAAATGGAAAGTACCGACTTTCTTAAATAATTTCAGTTATTTCTTGTAGCTTCCACAATTTACAATTGTTCCAGCATAGTGGGTGGGAGTGGTGAAAGGTAGGTAGTAATTCTGATTATCTTCCAATCAGAAGGACCAAGACAGGGGCCCTATATTACTGGCAGGGCTGTGCGCCAAAATGTAATCAAATAGGGAACTGGGTGCCAATGGTAATTTTTTGAAATGTGCTTTTATGACATCCTCCACAAAGATGAAAGCCATGCTCCCTAAAACAAACAAACAGCACTGGACTTGGGCTAAAGCTCTGATATGAAATTTATTTATGTTTCACCAAACCCGACTTGAAAGTAATTGTACATGATTTGAAACTTTTAATTGTTCATGTCGTTTCTCTCTGCAAATAAGGAAATCCTGGCTTTCTGTAAAAAACTCTAGATCCTGACTATGGGTTTCTTTTCAAGGTTCTCCCACCCTAATTGCTTTCTGTTTGATTCTGTGCCCTTCTGAAATTGAAGGTTGCCTCGAGGCAGGAGAAAAGCTGTGGTGGTGACTTGTGGGTTTGGGGACTGGACTAACCCACAGCTGTGGCTGCAAGCCAGCCTCATTATCCCACGGCTCAGCGGGGCAAACCGGGGGGCCCGTTTTACTGCTTCAGATCTGAGCCTGTGACTGGAAGGGTTAGAATCTCAAAGCTTTCTCTTTGCATTATTTATCATTTCTGACTGATAACAGCACCACTTTCTTCTAGGAACCAAACACTGGTCATTATGGTTTTGTTTTAATGTGGTATTTGGTATTGTATTTCACTGTTCTGCAACCGCAGATTTACAAACTGAGGATGTATTAAAGCATCTGTGTTTCACAGGAAATAGACATTTCACTTCTTTTCAGCAATCATATGATATTATTGCTTCTACACCAACGTATCCCTAATATTACTCTATGATTGCTTCCTTTAAATCTGTCTAAACTGCAGTGGTGAAAGTTGGAGTGACTTTATTGGTGTCTGAGAACATGTATGCGTTCAATGAAGTCAGAAAGAATTTCATCTGTGTGTGACCTGATGGTTTTGTACATGGGGTTTCAAAATCATAAATTCAGAGTATTAATAAATGAACTGCTTAGTTATCCAGAGAGGTTTGCTCTGCGGAGCGTACAGGCATCCTTGCTGAATGAAAACTTTACACAAAGTGGTTACTTATCAGGGAAGGCTGTGGGTCAGACTGCCTGGGTTCGAATCCCAGCTCTGTCACTCACCAGCCAGGAAACTCAGTTGAGACACTTCTCTTTGGTTCAGTTTCTCCTGTGTCACCTGAGGGTTTTAACGGTCTCTCGGACTCAGCGTTCTCAACACATGCTTAGTGCTTGGAACAGTACCGGGCACCTGGTGCTGACTTAATACATGCCAACTACAATTATTTCCCTAAAATGTGCTAGTACTTTTTAAATTGTACTCATTAAATACTACTTGGTCTTTTCCTGCACACTCTGGGTCATCACTGGGGACTTCAGTGATGGCAAAGTGATGCCCTCTGGGCCTCTAGGTGATCTAACCTCCTGCCCTCCAGGTGGCGTTGCTGGAGCCTCGAGCCTTTAGCGGGCGTCTTCCTACTGCTCCCCACCGCCCATCACTTTGTGGACCTGTTGGGGAGGGGAGATTTCTGTCTTCTCCCACACAGCGTGCTCTGTTTTCTGCTCTCACTGATCCCCTCCCACTCAGCCCCAGCCACTTAAACCACAAGTCTCCCACCCGTGCTTCCCTTTCATCATAGGCATCCTGCTTATAATGCCCTGAGTCGGTCTTTTCCCCCCCAGCCGGGTAAGTTCCTTGAGAGCAGGGCCCACGCACCTTCTTGTCCCAAGCTCTTCCCTGGGGCTTGGTGGACAGTGTTCCCCAGAGCCACTAGCAGGGTGCCTACTTAAAAGTGTGTGCTCTAGGGGGCAACTTCCTGGGTTCATACTCTGGTTTTACAGTTTGCTGGCCTGTGTGATGGTGAGAAGGTTACTCAAACTCACCAGTTTGAAACTTTAGTGACCTCACTTATAATAAAAAAAAAAAGATGCTGACTTCCCAGGACTGTGGAGATTAGATGAAGTGAGCTAAGTGGAAAGACTAGTATATACTAAGTGCTCAGTTAAATGTTAGCAGTTATTATAATTGTGCCTAAGATGAGAAAGTAATCCATGAACTTCAGCGGTGTATCTCCCCTAGCCCCTGTTGTAGAGGTGGTGGAAAATGTTGCATGATACTCCAACATGATCAAGAAAAAGACCTTAAAGTTATCTGCAGTGTAATGTTGTGGCATTACAACTAGGACAAATCAGTGAGTTGAAATAGCTATTCTGTTTTCTCAAATTAAAACTGAATATGATTTGGGACTTCCCTGGTGGTCCAGTGGTTAGGACTCTGCACTTCCACTGCAGGGGGGCATGGGTTTGATCCCTGGTCTGGAAACTAAGATCCTGAACGTTGTGCCGCATGGCCAAAAACAAAACAAAACAAAACAAAAAAAACAAAAAAACCCAACTAAATGTAATTCTTTAGCTCTTAAAGCATCACGTTGCATGTTCTAAAGGGCATCTGCTATCTCATTTTACCGTCACATTAAACTTCTTCAGGACTCCCTTGGTGGCACAGTGGTTAAGAATCCGCTTGCCAATGCAGGAGACACAGGTTCAATCCCTGGTCTGGGAAGATCCCACATGCCACAGAACAGTGAAGCCCATGCGACACAACTACTGAGCCTGTGCTCTAGAGTCTGTGAGCGACAACTACTGAAGCCTGCATGCTTAGAGCCCACACTCTGCAACAAGAGAAGCCACTGCCATGAGAAGCTTGCGCACTGCAACAAAGAGTAGACCCCACTCGCTGCAACTAGCTAAAGCCCGAGCGCAGCAATGAAGACCCAACGCAGCCTAAATAAATAAATAAATAAACAAATAAATAAATAAACAAACAAACAAATAAAACAAACAAACTCTTCAGTGAGTTATACGAACCATTTGTCTGCATGGCCCAAATTCACTAGATAGTTGCAAGTGTGGTCCCAACGGTTCCAACCACCATTCTGAATGTAAATTTAAATAAAACTATTCCCTATGTTCTCTCTGCATCATAGTATGATCTAAGCAAATAGTTTTTGTCTCCAGGCCATGTTGGTCATGGTCATTTCACACTGGTTGTGAGTCAGAGACTCACAGACCCCCAGATTTGGAAGCAGCCTCAGGGACCACCTAGTTCAGCCTCATCATTTTGACAGGTGAGGATGAGGAGACCTAAAGAAGTTAAGCCATTTGTCTAAGACCATAGAGCTGATTACTGGTTATGGAGCCAGGAGAGTCCCATCATCTGTTGGCTGCTGAGTTAAGATTTGGGAGAGCACAGGGCCTCTAACTTGTCTACAAGCACGTTTTTCACTAAACTTTTCACTTTGATTACAGGTTTTTCTTTTTTAATTTATTTTGGGTTGGGTCTTCGTTGCTGCACGCAGGCTTTCTCTAGTTGTGGCGAGTGGGGGCTACTCTTCGTTGCAGCGTGCTGGCTTTTCATTGAAGTGGCTTCTGTTGTTGTGGAGCGCAGGCTCTAGGCGCTCAGGCTTCAGTAGTTGTGGCACACGGGCTTAGTTGTTCTGCAGCCTGTGGGATCTTCCCGGACCAGGAATTGAACCTGTGTCCTCTGCATTGGCAGGTGGATTCTTTACCACTGTGCCACCAGGGAAGTCCTTGTTTGTTTGTTTTAATGTATTTATGGAATAAGCACTAGATCAGGGATCAGGAAGCCAGGCTTTTCCAACTCTATCCCTTATAATCTTGGGGAATAAGACTTATTCCCCAGTTTTTGTCTATAAAAGGGAGAACAGGATGCCCACCCTGCCACCTAAGCAGAGTTGCTGTAGGATCAGATGAGCGAATAAAGGAGAAAGTGCTTTGAAAGAAAGACCAAACGGACCCTTGTAAGAGCAGAGGTTTGGGGTCAAAATATACTTGTCACAGACCACAGCTCTGCCATATGTTGACCCTTGGTCAGTGTAGTTCATAAATGGGAATAAAGCTTATCATCTTATTAAATCTGCTTGAAGATTTTGTGAAATAGTATATAAAGTACCTGATACAAGGTGGACTCTCAAGAAATGGTAGCTATTATCTAATCATTAAGACACTTTACAAAATGGTGGATGGTAATCTGCTTTGTCTTATAGGGATGTGGGACCTTGCCCTGTGCATCACTGCCCCCAGCTTGGTGGATTTCAGTGTCTGTGATCTTTGTGTATCTTCAGCTCTGGGAACTGAACACAGTCAATAGCTAGAGATGCATGATGCGTTCATGTCGAGCTGAACTGAGTGAACCCAAATGTGTTTATATGTATAAAATGGCTGGCTAGAAACCTTAACTGTAGAATTTATGGAGGAAAAAAAGACGGCTGTTTTGACAATCAGTTCTGAACGTATTCAACTTCGTTTCGCAACAACGAACACTTCCACTTATCCGAATTAAAAATCCAATAAACGCTGTGTGGGGGGAGATCAAGTCCAAATCACAGACCAGGCGGGACTCTGCACCGCCCGATGGCTTCAAGCCAGGTTGTCCCCCTGGTACACAACATGTGTGTGTATGTGAATGCCTCAGAGAGCCAGGCAGAGGTGACTGGATAGGTCTCCACGGCACCAGTGCACAGGGCCCAGGCTTGTTGGGAGAGTGGAAACTCAGTGTGCAGACAGTTCCCCACGCAGAAGGCAGGAAGGACACTCTCAGGCTCTTGTGCTGTTCTCCAGTACAGCTGTACTCCAGTTCCACTCTCCTTTTCTCGGGAAAGAAGAGGGACTGAGAAATTAAGCTAATGCCTAGCTGCACACCGGCATTCATAAAGTCCTCATTAGAAAGTAAAACCGTGGGGTGGGAGGGATCCAAATAAATTGTATTGTCATAAAGCAATTAAGAGAAAATCAGGCAATCCTAAGGTGATAAAAGCCTATTAGTTAAAGGGTCTGAAAAACACAGCGGGTTGTAAAAAATTAAATTCTCACACACAGGAAAAAAATGCAAATACATGCAATTGTCTCTCTATGGCAAAGAGTCAGATTACTGATGTGTGTGAAGAGTTAAAATCAAAGCCTTGAAAAATGTGAGGTGCAATTTTATTTCTCATCTGTCCTCCGACTTGAGGATTTCTGTCCTCTAAATTCTCTTCTTTCCTTCACAATAATCTTACAAAACAGTTTTGTTCTTTGAGAATCAGAAGATACATTGTTTTAAATGACATGTAAGAGCATGCAATGAATTTCACAGATTTCCATTTTTTAACTCATTGCAACCATTCTAGAGTTATAGTTTTCAGATGTCAAAAGAATCTTATTCTAATGCCATTACTAGAAATGAAGAAACTGAAGCCCGAGGAGGTTAAAGCCAAGTTTGCACTTGGCCACTGGGCTAGTTAATGGGAGCAGATCTGATTCTAGAGACCACATCAGTTCTCTTTCCCCCAGCTCAAAGCTCTTTCCACCAGGCTTCCTTGCTTTTTTGCTATGATGTTAGTTCTTGAAACGTTTGGTCTATGTTAGAGGTCAGCACACTTTTTCTGTAAAGGGAGTTAGTAAATATTTTTGGCTTTGCAGGCCATAGGTTGTTTCTTGCAACCATTCAATGTCTGTGGCTGTAGTTCAAAAGCAGCCACAGACAATACTTAAACAACAGCACAGCTGCATTCCAGTGAACTTGTTTACAGATCCAAGGGCGAGATTTGACCTGCACGTGGTAGTTTGCTGACCCCTGGTCTATATCATTTTTTTCAATAACGATTAAGGAGACCTTAAAATAACCTAAACTGACATTTCTAGATGTCATAAGGATGTTTCTGTGGAAAAATTGACCAGTTCCCTCGGTTAGGTGTGTATTTTTTTCCTGAGCACTCTTCTAAATTCTCTGAGGCCATCCTCAATGAGCCCAGTCCTTGGTACTACAGTGGCAAGAGCCCCAATCTTGGATTAATCTTCCCCCTTCTTCCCATTTCAGTAGCAGGTGTCCCTACAATGCAAGCTGGTACAGTACACAGTGACCTTGCAGGTCTCCCAGGACAGGCCTCTCTTTGTCCACAATGGCTGATGTGAGCTTAAGGCAAGGATCTAACTGCTTTTCTGCAACTGGATAAGTAATTGTCCTAACACTTCAAGTAAACTCTCTTTTTGATCAGAAATGCCATGTTTATCATATATGAACTTTCCCTATGTACATGAGTCTGTCTGTAGATTTTCACTTCTGTTTCATTAATCTATTTGTCTAGTTCTCCATGAATCTTTGTAATATCATATCTTCTTCACCAGGAAAGTCTTTGTCCAGATTTTCTTTTATGCCTTTTAATAAAAATGTATAGTTTTCTTCCTATGTCTTGTACATTTTCATAAGGTTTTTTACTATTTATTTATTTATTTATTTATATTGGCTTCATTGGGCCTTCATTGCTGCGGGTGGGCTTTCTCTGGTTGTGGAGAGCAGGGGCTACTCTTCGTTGTGGTGCGTGGGCTTCTCATCGCGGTGGCTTTTCTTGTTGTGGAGCACAGGCTCCAGGCACATGGGCTTCAGTAGTTGCAGCATGCAGACTCAGTAATTGTGGTTTGCAGGCTCTAGAGCGCAGGCTCAGTACTTGTGGGACACGGGCTTAGCTGTTCTGCAGCATGTGGGATCTTTCTGGACCAGGGATCGAACCTGTGTCCCCTGCATTGGCAGGCAGATTCTTAACTACTGTGCCACCAGGAAAGTCCCTGTAATGTTTTTTTAAAACACAAGCTACATCACTGATTTCTAACATAGCAAACAGGAATATGTGACTGTAGCCTGTGTAGCAAAAGCACGAAAGACTAAGCTTTAAGCCATTGCAGACAAGAGCCTGAGAGGGCTCTGTCATTTCCATGTCCTCTTGGGTACTGGGAGTGACTGATGGGTTTGTCCCCAACCGAGAAGACAGAGTGGGCAGGGCTGGGAAGAAGAGGACAGAGAGCCAGGCAACTTTATAAAGCACCTGGACCCAGGCCAGGAGCAAGCTGGCCCTAGCCGCTCTTGGTGAGGCATCTCATCAGCACACTCGGGGAGAGGGCTCAGAAGCGGCCCCTGGGGCAGGACTGCAGGCGCCCCTGCCATGCAGCACCCTCCTGTTGGGTTACACAAGCTTTGGGATTTGACTTGGATAAAATCAATCCTTTTACATTTCCTTTATTCCTGCCTCCTTCCAGATCTCGATTTCCACCTTTCAGGCTAACTGGCCGCAATTCTTGCCTTGTACCTATGTTGATTCAGCCCAGCCTGCCTTATTTCAGTTCCTTGCTTCTCATTCGTGCATTCACGTCGATGCCTGTGTCTATTTGAGCTGATTTATTTGGCGTTATGTGCATGTACTACCTGACGCTAGTCTCTTGACATCTTTGACTTTGCTATTAGAATGGTCTGCATTGGGGCCATTTTGCCTTCTGGTTTTCCATTCCTGGGACAACCCCCTGATGCTCTGGCCACTATTTATCCCCTTAAGTGAATAACCATCTTATTTCCTCAAGCTCAGATCAGCCATTGTGGACAAAGAGAGGCCCGTCCTAGGAGACCTGCAAGGTCACTGTGTCCTGGCATCAGCCTGCATTGCAGGGACACCTGCTATTGAAACGGGGAGAAAGAGGTAAGATTATTCCAAGATTGGGGCTCTTGCCACTGTAGTACCAAGAACCCGGCTCGTTGAGTCTGGCCTCTTGGACGAAACTCCAAGCTAACTCAATGCCTTTGTCTTCCCCACAACTCATTACTCTCCTAGTTCATACTGGTAGCTAATTTCAATTATTCCCATGTGTGCATGTGTGTGTGTGTTGTGTGTTTCTACATTAACTATTTACTAAGAGATATCAAATGCATTCCACAGAGTACGGTCACTTCTCACTAACCCTCCTGTTTATTGTATAAAGTCCTGTGTGACATGAAGTGCTGCAGCTGTTACTGAGAAGGCTTATCTGAACCAGGTGGATCCAGTCAACATACGGCTTCACTTCCTGGCGAGCACACGGGGCAGCTCAGGTGAGCCGTGCCCCTGAGACTACGGCGGATGCTACCGAACCGGTTATTGTTGTTGGTTTTGCCACTCTCAGTGGCAATGGCAGTTAACATATCATTGGATGTATATTCTCATGTATAAACGTTCCTACTGTATAAACTGAGACGCATCTATACCAGGACATGTTGAGTGGGGTAGTAGTATCCCCAAGAATTTCAGCTTATATTCTGTATGACCTGAATTCACACTAATATAAAGGTCTCAACCATGGTCATAGAAATAGTTTGGCAAGCTTTTTCTTTTTTTCCCCATAAATTTATGTATTTATTTATTGGCTGCACTGGCTCTTCATTGCTGTTCACAGGCTTCCTCTAGTTGTGGAGAGCGAGGGCTACTTTTTGTTGCGGTGCATCGGCTTCTCATTGTGGTGGCTTCTCTTGTTGCGGAGCTTGGGCTCTAGGCGCATGGGCTTCAGCAGTTGCAGCACCTGGGCTCAATAGCTGTGGCGCACGGGCTTAGTTGCTCCACAGCATGTGGGATCTTCCTGGAGCAGGGTTGGAACCCGTGTCCCCTGCATTGGCAGGTGGATTCTTAACCACTGCGCCACCTAGGAAGCCCCAGTCCTGGCGAGCTTTTAAAAGATACAGATGCCTGGATCCCACTCCAGACCAATTGAAACATAATACCTAAGGGTGGGGGCCAAGGATTGGTATTTTAAAAATTTTCCAGATGATTCTAATGTGCAGCTGAGGTTGAAAGCCGTTTCAGCAGAACTTCTGGAGGCACCAGCTGTCCCGCTACACACCCTGTTATCACCAGACCTCTCTCTCTTAAACTGCAGAAAACCTATGGGAACCCAATCTGTGATTTAGATCACACTATCTAACTTCGTATTCAGCAAATACTTTTGAATTCTTGGACTTTTTGGTTTGGTCGTTTTTCCGTTGTGTTAATCCTTCAAACCCAGAAACTGATATATCAGAGAGAATTATTTGTAGCTCTTAACAGGGCCACTTCAGTGCCCAGATCTCATGGGTTTGTCTCCACGGGGAAATGGCTGTGGTATTTTTGAAGAGTCTGGTAGGAATTTCAACGGAATGAAAAGTTCACTGAGTATTAGTGGAATGGAAGCAAGTTCACAGTGGAATACTATTGTTGAAACAACATTGTATCAGCCAATCTGTCCAGATGTAAATAGGACACACCTGCAGCTAGTCTAAGCAGAAAATTAAATTATGAAGGGATAGGTTGCAGGTGGGGGTTGTGCCCAAACCCTGCCCCGTGATTGTGTCTGTGGGGCCCCTGTGACTGTTTCTGTGTTGCCAGTGGAGGGCCAGACAGGGCAGTTCATACCAAGGACCTGGGGCTGGAGCCCTGGGGGTTCTGTTAGCACCTGAGCCCACCCCCGCCCCTGTCCCATGAAGGCGTTCACCACCAGCTTTGCTAAATGGTGTCCTTTCTCAAGGTGTTCTTTTCTGAATGGAAATCTTGACACTGTTCAGGGTTATGTGCATCTGCACGCATTGCTGGGAAACAGAGTGATTTTTTTTTTCAATACCAAGAAAGCAAGACAGATATTATGAGAAATTTCTAAGAATAGGAAGGATGTTTAAAAGCGATAGAATGGCCTCTAAGAATGACAAACACCCTTATGTGCTCTTTCCTTTTCCTTACCAGAGGCAGCCTTGTATGCAGCCACTCTATAAAAACTAACTGGAAAAGACCTGTTGTCCGTCACCTGTATGTCTATGTGAATTCAAAAAACTCTCGTATTGTCACTCCCTGGGACATGTGCCCTCTGTCTGGTCTCTAATAATAAAAATGGGGTGGAAGAAAGGCTTTCTTCTCTGCGGAAGACATCCTTGTTCTCAGTGGTGGTGATGGGGATAGGTTGTAAATGGGTGTGTAAAGAGGCCGAGAAGAACTTCCCCCTTAATGCTCCCCACCTACCTACCCCCCAGCCCCCGCAAAAAAAAATCAACCCTGGAAGAATTACTGCCCTGACACCCGTGTACTTTCATTTACACACAAGGTGCCCCTGAGGTCCAGAGTTGGACTTCGCAGTTTAAAAAAGTTTACCAGGACTTCCTTGGAGGTCCGGTGGTTAAGACTCCACTTCCACTGGAGGGGGCACAGGTTTGATCCCTGGTCAGGGAACTAAGAGCCCACATGCCACGGTGTGGCCAAAATTTAAAAAAAAAAAAAAGTTTGCTAAGTACTTGAAGCAAACTTTGAAAGAGCTACATTCAAATACTGATAGAAAAGTTAGAGCTTTGAGGAAATGTGGTAAGAGAATGCTGTGAACATACAAAAAAAAATTTTCAAAACATACTATAGATTTTATGGAGAAGATGGTACTCTTTCTATCAAGGACAGGAGAAAAAGGGATTTTTTTTATTATGGAATAACAGAAGGGGTTTTATTTAGACCAAAGAAACAGTTCCCCCACAGTGTTGCCCTCAGGACATTCAGTGAGTCCCCTGGCCCTCGATAGAGGCATTTCTCATCTACCACAGGTGGCTTCCAGCAGGACTTGCCTGGAGGCAATATAAAGACCCGAATAATCTCTTCAGGTCTCTTGCAGGTTTTGATGCTGTGAAAAAGCTTCTTTCTAGTCCTCCAGTGGAAACCAAATTAGTGTCTTCAAGCACGCTGATGAAGTTTATACAGTCACATGAAGCCTCTGGGTAGTTAGTGGAGTAAGTCGTAGATACACATCTGAGAACTTGTCTGCCCAGTTCTCTAGCCTCACCCTCTCCCCATAGCACGAGCAGTGTGCATTCCTCTGGTCCCTTGTCCTTATACCCAGGGCTGCCCTGGGCTTCTTGAAAGAAGCAAAAAAGTCTAAAACACAGACTTCGAAGACAAAGGGGATTCTATTTTAACATTTTTATTTCATTAACGTTGGACCAAATATGAAAGGTCAACAATCAAGATAAGCGCTGGTCTGGATGTCTACCAGAAAGGCTGAGGAAGGAGTGGCCTCAGAGAAAAGCATAATGTAATTAAATGTGCACTGAGGGCTGATGGTGCATATTCAATTCTGTTTGCACCCAGGAGGGAGCTCTTGTCTAGTGCACGTCGGTTTCACTGAGGAAGAAAGGTTGCATGTGGGAACACTTACTGTGTTATCAAGCTATGTAAAGATATTATTTCTTGAACTTCCAAATTCCATTGTGTCTTTTGCTGTTGGGAGCCTGTTGTAGATGCCAAAGAAGGGTCAAAGTGTGAAAAACAGGGGGCCCAAGCAAACATTTCGAAGGATGTGTTTGTTTGCACTCAAATTATTGAAGAATAAATGAATGGGAACAAAAATATCTTGATATTAGCATCGAGCATTTATTTACCAACCAGGCACTGTAAACACATTATTTTACCCTCATGCAATGCCTATGCAGTATCTATCATTGAAGAAAGTGAGGTTCAGCAATGTCAGGGAATTTGTTCGTGGCTAAAAACTGGATTTACCCATAACCTTTCCACTTTGCTACACCATAACCTTCGGCAAACTTCGCTGCATTCGGCGTTATGATGGACACTCTTGGTGCCCTACTACATCTTCTTGGCTTTATCACTTCAGTGTTTACTGCCTAGCTTCCAAGTTGACAGTTCTTTGCCCGAAGACTTTTTCTGGTTGACCTCGAAGCTCATTCTGCTCCTGCAGCATGTCCAAAGTGTCTGTGCGTGAGTGCTCTACTTTCCTGCAAGCACTTGTCAACCAATGATTGAGAGGAGCTGGTCTACAAATATCCCAGCTCCCTCATCCTTCAGGTGGGACCACTCTAAAGCACATCTTCTATACCGACACTGAGGTTGGTATAGTAAGCTTCAGTTATCCACAGCAGGAACTGGCTTGTCAACGAAAGAAGGTTCTTTCCTTCCCTCTCTCATTTCCCCACGTCCCTACCAGTGTTTCCCAGCCCTGGATCCTGGTGTAAATAAACTGCTTGCACTTGGATCCTTGTCCCAGGATCAGCTTCCAGAGGAACTCAAAGTCAGGCAATTGTATGTGCGCCTTGCTACTCATAAATGGAGGTGGTGACCGAGGTAACTGTGATGGTTTGATGGCAAAAATAGTCCCAATTCTCCAGCCCTCTCTGTATCTATACCCCTTGTAATGTGAGTTTTTAGCTCCTCCCATCAAGAGACAGAGTGTATTTCTCCATCTCTTGCATCTCTGCTGGCCTTGAAATGTGCTTTGGCCAATAGAGTGAGGGGAAATGACAGTGTGCTGGGTTGAGCCTAGGCGCCATGAGGCTTTGTGTGTTTCTGTTCTCTCTCTCTCTCACACACACACACACATTCTCATGTGCTCTCTTTCGGATGCCTGCTACCTCCTTATAAACAAATCTAGGCTAGTGTGCTGGGGGATAAGGTAATACATGGAGCAGAGCTCCCTAGAGGTTGAAGCCATCGGAGGGCAGCCCAGCCCTGGTGGATACACCGGTCGATTGCAGTTATATGATCAGGTTCAGGCACTCTCAGCCAAATCTGTCCCACATCAGCATAACCACCCAGCAGACCCAGAGACACAGAGGCAGAAACAAGTATCGATGTTGTGTATGCCATCACTCTTTGCTATGCAGCACTTTTATGGCGATAGGTCACTGATGCAGTTACTGAAAGCTCTTCTGATTTCTGTTCCTTCCACTTCCTTCCTTTCATTACACTTATTTTTTGGGGTACATATTCACTTTCTCTATTCCTCTCTGCTACTGTCTGTAAATATATTATTATTTCCTTCTGATCACTGATCAAGCTGGAATTGCGCAGCAATGTGTAGTGGACTCTGCCATTAATTTTATCGTCACCTAAAATTCCAGGAAATCTTAGAACTTTCCTTCCATGACTCTGTCTATTACAATTGAGCAGCAAGGATATTTTTATTTAACATTGTAATACAAGAAACTACGTAAAGAAGGGCTGGAGGGCTGAGGGAGCATAGAGGCGCTCAGAAAATAATGGGAAAGGAAGATTCTCTCCAGAAATATATTTTTTAAAACAGAAAAGAGACGATGGGAAACAAGAAGATGACTTCATTTTTTTCGTTCTATACATGAGCCCCTATTATGTCCCAGACACTGTTCGGTGCTGGGGATGCAAGGGTGTGTGAGAACAGGGTTTCTGCCCTTGAAGAGCTGAAGTTCTAGTGGAGGAAAAACTAGAAGAAAAAAAAAAAAGTTAGGTCATTCTCCATGTTCTGGAGGCTTGAGAGAGGATTTGGCAAACATGAATTTCTCATGTGGGGACAAGGTTCAGATGAGCAAGGAGTTCCTCTGAGGCCAGTGGCTTCCCAGCAGGGACCTCAAAGGAGATCAAAAGCCAGAGGACCGGCAGAGTGGGGCCTGTCCCAGGGGAGAGGAGGGGTTTGACAGAGACCCAGTTAGGAAGAATTCATTCCCTTTTTTTTCTTTTAGATTCCGCAAATGAGTGATATCATATGTATACAAAAAAGACACAAATGAAATTATTTCCAAAACAGAAAGAGACTTACAGACAGAGAAAACAAACTTATGGTTAGCAAAGTGGAAAGGGGAGTGGTGGTGGGGGGGCGGGGATAAATTAGGAGCCTGGGATTAACGTATACACACTATGCACAAAATAGAGAACCAGCAAGGACCCACTGTATAGCACAGGGAACGCGTCTCAATATTATGTAATAACCTATAAAGGAAAAGAATCTGAAAAAGAATATATACATATGAATTGCTGTGCTGTACACCTGAAACTACATGATATTGTAAATCAACTATACTTCAATAAAAAAAAAATTAAAAAAAAAAAAAAAGAAAGAAAGAACTCTCTACCACTACCAGACTTCACTGAGCAGTGTGGTCCTGGGAACCTGGGAGGCTGACGATGGGACCAAGCCTCCCGAGGGCTCTCCTTCCTGCTCAGGAAGACAAACAAAGCTTTGTGGTTGTTGAGGGAAACGGGTTTTATAGTTACTCGGTAGTTCACAGATTTACATGGAGTCTACCTTCTTCATAGCAACCAATGTGTCATTTTGTATTTGTGTTAATTAAACTTTTTAATAAAACTTTGGGTTAAGCGTGCTTATCTCATATTTCAGACATTCCCAGGAGTGCTTAGAAAGGGGCTCGGAGTAGGAAAAATATGCCATTTGGCAATATTCCATGAAACTAATTACCATAAAGAAGTTGTGAAAATTTGCACAGAAGGGCTTGCTACAAATATTTGCATCAATTCAGACGTTAATTTGCCTTAGTTTTGCCAGATTCTCAACGTATCCAGTCCCTCAACTCCCACAGCAAGCTTGTGAGAGCATCGATCACTTTGCCTTCCCAAGATTTCGATGATATGAACTTGTCCCTTCACATGTGACTTCCTTTTGGGACCCCACTGAAGTCTAGATGTAACACCATGAAATAGGAAAATATATTTTTCCTTGCTCTTTAGAACAGAGTCACCAACATGAACTATTCCAATGAAGCTTGAAATTCAGGACAAGCTTTCTGTGTCATTGTCTGAGACACAGAAAATAATTATACTGTGTCAGCCACTTGAATGTAAGCCCCTTAAGGGCAAGGATTTTACCAGTTTAGTTTAGCTTCAACTGTATTTCCAGCGCCCCAGTATTTATGCAATAAAAGAATCAAAGGATCATATGCCATTTCACACTCAAGAATAGCAAAGCCAATTAAAACAGAAATGAATACTGAAAAAAGAAAGAGCTCTTCTCTACTAAAAGGAAGAAACATTGCATTTCTCAATACGTGATTTGCAGCTCCCATTCAAAAAGTATATCTATGTGGCTCAGGGTATAAAGAGGACTTAGAATAGCCCAGGACAAATGTCCCAGGTCTCATAACTTGAAAGTCTCTGGGCAGCTACCTGTACCTCTTTTTTGAACCACATTCTGCCTCTCTGCCCATATTCAGAAGAACACATACGACCCACGACGGTGATGAGAAAGGTAGTCTCCTCTCTCTGCTAGGCCCGAGCCATGGGGATTTTGAGTATCAGAGGACCAGTGGGTGGTGCTTGAGAAAGAAAGCACTGGTCATGGTTCATGACAAAGATGATGGGTCACAGCTTTCTCTTTCTCGTGGGTTTCTGTCTTGGTTCTTTGATTCCATAAACACCTGCTCTTAAAATGATGACATTTTTGTTGTTCTTCAGATTTAATTTGATTCTAGGTGTCTAGGAAAGGTTTGGGACTTGCTGCTTTGTAAGTGACACCTGGTAAAGCATTTAGCGAGGCCCCCCCAAGTACTAAGTTTGTGACTCTATCCACTTATAAGGTCCCGATTGTCAGCCATGGAAAATCATTTCGGGTAAGTATAGTTTTCTGAGTTTCTTCTGTGGAAGACAAAGATGTACCTCTGGCATTTGATAAATATCAAAAACATTTGGCTTAATTTTCATTTTGTGCTCATGGGCTTCCTTGGAGACCAATAAGAGATTCTTGAACTGAAAAATCATCGGACAGATTGAGGCACTGGTGCTCCTCAGTGCTGTGGGAGTCTGGCTGATACTCTGCTGGGGTAGGGAACAGAATCAGTGGTCATCGGCAAATTTGACCGCAAGTTGGGGTTTATCAGGCGTAGACAAGAGTCTCAGTAGTTGGAAAGGACCCTACGCGTGGCAGCGTCTGACCAGCCATTCTGTGCTTGCTTCCCTGCTCTGACATGTTGCCCATCTCTCCTTGCGTCTCCCAAGACGTCCATCCCATAGAGCGGTGACGGCACACGGAGTGTTGTGTTCTGCCTGCCTGGTATTTAGAGGCTTTTAAAATTTAGCTTGTGACATTGAAGAGCTGGGAGAGTCCTCATAGATTTTCAGAACTCTGGCTTCTCCTGAAAATCAGCTCACTGCATTGGTTCTGTATTCCTGAGACATCAGGGGCCTGGAGCGTAGGAGCCCCTCCCGCGTTTAGACAAAGCACGTGCTTTCCAGATCACCACGGTTTCCATCCGGATTGCTTTTCATTCATTTTGTTACCTCTTGCAGTCTCTGACTTCTGTCCCAGAACCCCTGCTCACTGGCTTGACACCAAGAGAAATCAACTCACCTTCATCTCTTTATAGTCTTCCTGCTATTGTTCATGCTTCCTTCAATTTTCTAATTAGGGTCTAATCTGGGTCTGCATTTTTCAATAGGTCCTACACAGTTTGGGGAAACAGAGAATGAATATGGTCTCTACCCAAAAGTTAATAGCTCGTTTAGACGATGTGGGAAAATAGCTGAGGCAAATTAACGCGTGTGAGGTAATATATCGATCAGGTTGAGCACTCTTGGCCAGCTGTGGAGCCCTGGCTACCTGCAGGGAGATGGGTCTTAGTTGCCATTGGTGAACTGGTTCTGCCTACGTTGAGAAGACAGCTGAAGGCCTTTCTAACATTCTGTGTGGTCAGACCGGACTTCGGAGAAGCAGAATATATAATTGTTCATATGGAAACGGAGTCTGATATCTTTGTTAATAGCATCAAGGCAAATTTCTTAAAGCTCCTATGATTTTTCTGGACTCACTTGTTTATTGTGCTTAGCTGGAATCACGGGAAAGCTAACATTTACTTTACATTCATATTCAAACTGTATTGGCATTATGATTGCTTTGGGGTGGTCTGAACGTCTCCTCAGACTTGGACAGGGCCCACTCAGGTCTTGGGAGAGGGATTACCTTACCTTTAAATGATCACATTTCCACTTACAGATGAATAATAGGACTCCCTTCAACAGTACCTCTCAGGAAATTTAAATTTTGTTAAATACACATATGTACACATGCACACATACATATACCGAGAAAGAGAGAGGGAAATGCAGGAAACTGTAAACGTAGAAAAGATTACATTAAAGCCATTTAAAATGGGCACTTGTCTGTCCCTCGTCACAAGCAGATGGCAGCGCGTATATACTTGACCGTCTTACTGAGCGTGCCGTGAAGTAGAAGAAGCTGCTCTTTTCCACTGGGCTTCACTGCCTCCCCAGCTCTTTCATACCAGCAGACAGTGGCATGACGCACCTACATTTACGGGGCAAACCCCTGAGTAGCTGGGGGAAGGGGAATGACTTAAATGAAAATAAAGGACAAAACAAATCTTTCACACAATTCAAATACGACTCCAATTTCTAAAAGTCTAATCGATTGAATAGTTAACATTTTTGACTGTGGCTTTTTCAAAACTTACCCTTATTAAAGGGTGACTTAGGAGTGGCATCAGAATCATCATGTCACACAAAAGGATTGTTCCCGATGCTATTTCTAGCCTGGTTGGAAACCTGAAGCTTTAGAAATCCACCACGATTATCTAATTTTGCTAGATTTTTTTTTTTTTTTTTGCCAAGTATTGAGGCTTGTGGGTTTGAAAAAAAAAGTCAGAGAAATCTGTGGTAACATCTCAGTACATATATTTTCATATAAAAATGCTATGAGAAAGGGAAAATGGGGGGCGCAAATATATTAAGGGAAAAAAAGGTGATTCCGGATTTTTACAAGTTCAGAGGGTTTTAGTTCTTGTCCAAAGTAACATTGCAATTGAAAGTGAGGCAATTCAGGTTGCCTTAGACATGCTAAGTGGTAAGTGGCATGTATACACATTTAACCTGTATAATCAGGGGATAGTTGCTATGTCCACTCTGACTGTGGTCATTCAGAGACATCTCAAGAATGGCAAGATTTGAGAGAACACCACAGGACGGCGGATCATGGGAGAGGGACTTGGGGAACTTACCCAGAAGTCACTGAACCATTCCTTGAATTGGTCTAGGCTTCCACAGGAAGCAGAGAATAGTGAAACCAAAGTAAGAAATAGACCTCAAGACTGAACTCAGTAACGGGATTCAGACAGAGCCTTCACTGGCAAAATAAAAACCCCTTATACTCAGTATTGGCGCCCTTCACTTCACAAAATGGACTTATTTCTAAGAATTTATATATATATATATATATATATATATATACGAGGGTGAGTCAAAAATTATCCACACTCTGGCTGTATAATTTATTTTAATTAACGCTTAGAAAAGACAAATACATCATTTTTTCAACACAAATCTCCTTGCTTTTTGATACACTTTGTCCATCTGTCAACAAGTGTTTGCATTCTCTCATTAAAAAATGTTTTAGGTTGGGCTGCGAGCCACGAATGCACTGCTGTCTTCACTTCTTCATCAGAAGCGAATCTTCATCCTTGTAGGGCTGCTTTTAGGGGACCAAACAGGTGAAAGTCCGATGGAGCAAGATCAGGACTATAGGGAGGATGCTTTAACACCTTAAAACGAAGTTTTTGCAGAGTGTCGCCAGTGTGGGCAGAAGTGTGCAGACGTGCATTGTCATGCAAGATCACAATGCCC
Organism: Hippopotamus amphibius kiboko; assembly: GCF_030028045.1. Lineage (NCBI taxonomy): Eukaryota > Metazoa > Chordata > Mammalia > Artiodactyla > Hippopotamidae > Hippopotamus > Hippopotamus amphibius. The sequence goes on from NC_080198.1 coordinate 85,958,006, forward strand.
TTGGATAGCAGTCCTCTGCATTTAATCCGAAGTTTAGGCTTCAGCTCTTCAATAAGTGTCTCACTGTAATGAGCACTGTTGATCATTTAACCTTCGAGCCATGGCTGATTTGCAAATGATTTGCCACATAATCCACTATCCCTCGTCTATTCAGCAGAATCACTTCAAGTACATGTACAATGTTGTCATCAGCCGTTGACATGGATGGGCTTCTGGCTCCTTCTCTCTCTCTCTTTTTTAAAATAAGTTTATTTATTTATTTATTGACTGTGTTGGGTCTTCGTTGCTGTAAACAGGCTTTCCCTAGCAGTGAGCGGGGGCTACTCTTCATTGTGGTGCATGGGGTCCTCACGTGGTGCAGTGGCTTCTCTTGTTGTGGAGCATGTGGGATCTTCCTGGAGCAGGGATAGAACCCGTGTCCCCTGCATTGGCAGGCAGATTCTTAACCACTGTGCCACCTAGGAAGCCCTGCATCCGACTCCTTCTTCATGGCTAACACTTGTGCAACTTTCCTTGAACTTCGCTATCCATTCGTACACATGTCTTTGTGACAAAACCCTTTCTCCATACTGCGCACAAAGTCTTCAATAAATAACCTGGCGAGGGTGCACCAAGTACACCCTCAGACCACAAAAAACGAATCACTGCACGCTGCTCTTCTTTTGTGCAAATCACAAGTGGGGCATCCATTTTTGCTAGCACTCAGTTACAAACGAACTGATGTGACATGTTCACGCCTGCACAGCAGTGACTGGGGAGACAGTAGCCTTGAATGGAAAGAGCTGATAAGACAGTGTGGCCAACAGAAGTTTTAATATAACCACTGTGCGGATAATTTTTGACTCACCCTAGTACCTGAATGGAAAGGGATTTGGGGAAAGGGGTTCCCATTGGGGAAACAACGGAAAGCATCCTTGTGGTTATTTTGCAGAGATTCCTTGGTATAGCAAATAATCACTGGTTAATTTGGTAATTTTTTAAGTCTGAATTTTCTTAAGATTTCTTAAAGAGGTCACAACGTGTTTATATATTCAAGTGAGCCACTTGAAAGACAAAGTTTCTGTCTTGGTCAGTTTATTATTGTTTATCTGTTTTGTGAAGATATTCTTTCTACTCTATTTATAAAACCCAGTTAAGAGCTGCTTGCAATTCATTTGGCATCATAGCTATTGTGTAAATAAGTTTATTTTTGATTTTTAACCATTTCCTTTGTGGAGTATGGCCTCAAGATAAGAAGACAAACACTTAAATCAGCCTCTCCTCCAATCACCACCACAGGGAGAAGTGTGTGTGTGTGTTGGGGTGGGGGGGGTGTTCTCTGAAAACATTGGGGGGCAGGGAGGAGCTGGCAAAGCAAAGACGTGATTAACACACACGGTTTAGGAACTTGTGATAGACAAAGTCTGCCTTTTGGGGAAGACACATGAAACCCACTCCTCTAAGCACTTCCTTTGGAGTCACACCACAGGACTATCTTCCTATTTGCTTTCAGCCACAGCTGTTGACTCAAGGAGATGTGTCATCTGTTGTCTTTCCTGTTGCAAAGCCCACTTGGCTGCTGAGCCATCTTTTAGGACTGGGCACCTGAAGATGGATGTGGAAAAGAGGAAACTGGAGAGCGCAGACAGGCAGGCATTTGAGAAGTCAGCCTCCCCAGGGCCAGGTGCTTGAAGATTAAAGGATCGTTTCCCCTACGACTGTGCCGTGACCCAGTCAGGGCATGGCCGCCACCTCATCCATCCCCAGTAAGCCCAAGGGGTGTTTCCAGGTGAGTGGCTAAAACCACTCATTTTTTTTCAGTTCAGCTAACCCTCCATCATCTGACAGAGTGAGTAGGAGGGAGAAATACAGGGAGGGGGAGGGGGAGGGAGAGTCTCTCCTTAGAACTATTTCTTTTTCTCCATCAACTTTCTCATTTGTAAAGTGGCAACAATGTTATTCATCACAAGTGATATGGAAAGGATAAGTAAACATATACCAACAAGCCCACCAAGGCTCTGGCCCACAGAAGATACATAATCAACAGGTGTGAGTCTACACCTCACTCTTGGTGCCAGTGCTAACCCCAGGCTTTTGCGGGGAAGGGGCAGCTCCAGAGCATGGCGGGGAGTCCGTCATCACTTACAAAGGCACCCGTTCCAACAGTCCTGTGTGTGATCCTGTGCCTGCGTTGGCCATCCTTACTGAATCGAGTGTGCCAGTCACTCTGCTGTTGCCTCTCAGCTTCAAACCCATCCTCCTCTACTCCACTCTGGGACTCTGGAAACTACGTTTTCCTTTTGAGAAAACTGTTGGCTGGTTCCCTGCAAGAATCAGCCAACAGAGAAAACTCGGTGAAGACAGGAAGGCAGGAAGAGAGGAACACGGCAGTGCCATTGGCTCCCAACTCCAGCTTGTATCTGCACTCCCAGAATCGGTCTCAGTGTCCGTGCCCTCCCCCTCCCCCACAGAGACAACTGCCCCAGCCAGGCGGTGCCCCTTCTCAGGTGTCTGAGTCCTGGTTCCATGGAATGTCTCTGAAAGTTTCTAGGTTCTGATAACCCAATGCCCTCCCTGTGTTTTCCTAACCTTAGGAATGATGGGCGCTTTTTGTAGCTAATATGTCTGCATTATCTTGGTGCATCCTTTTTGACTTTTTAGTTCTTGAACCCTTAGAGTACTGTACACACCCCGATGCACCTTGCGTTTTTCATGTCACAATATATCTTGTGTGTGTGTGTGTATATATACATATATATGTGCATAGAGATCTTCCCTGTTCATTATATTAGCTGCATAGTATTTCTTTAGGTTGTTGTGTCATTATTTAGCTAGTGCCTAATTGGTAGACTTTGGGCTTATTTCAGTATTTTGCCAATTCAAACAATGCTTCGGTGAATGACACGGCAATGTTACATACCCCATGCATCATTTTGCATTCGTGTGAGTATATCTGTGGGACACATTTTCTAAAGTGACATTACTGGGATCTAAGGGTATACTCATTTAGATGTTGCCAAATTGCCCTCCGTAGGGACTGTACCAATTTATGCTCGTGCTAACAACGTATGAGGATGTCTGCTTCCTCTCAGCTTCCCCAACAGTGTCATAAACTACTTCTGAGTCGATAAAGTGAGTCTTTCATTGAGCCTCTGAGGTCACAGCTGTGATATTTAAAAGACTCTCTTTTATAGGCCTTAAAGCTCTAGACTACTTTGCTGATCCACAAGTGAGCTCTTTCTCCAGACAGAGAGCTTAGGGCTCCACAGGGAGCACTGTACTTTCCCTCAGGCCCATCTTCTTTGCTGTCTCAGCACAAAGGTGAAGTCTGGAGTGAGGCAGCATAAGGATCAGAGTTATAGATGAAAAGTCAAAAGTCTGACAGTATCTCTGGATGTCCATTTGACCTCTTCCACGTCTTTAGCTCCAGATTCCATTTCAGTGTTGTCCTTTAATATTTGTATTTCAGGGAATTTGACCTTATTTTGCAGGCAGTGGGGACCTGTCAAAAGGTTTCATTAGGGCAGTCAATGGGGAGAATGGACCCATGCGGAGAGGGGATTGAACCCAGGCGATAGGGGCCTGGTGAGGGTGGCAGCAGTGAACTTCAGAGCCTCCAGCTGGTAGGGTAGAGGGAGGTAGGAGATGTGAGGAGGGAGGAAGAAGTTACAGATGATGCCAAGATGTTTAGCTTGATGTACTTGGTGAATAGTGAATAGAAAAGAAGGAGTAGGTGGGAGACTGAAGAAAAGTTTTAAAGGTATATTTACATTTTTTGACTATTTTTCCTAGATTTTTTTTTTTTTTATTGGCTGCATTGGATCTTTGTTGCTGTGCATGGGCTTTCTGTAGTTGCAGAGAGCAGGGCTACTCTTCATTGTGGTCCATGGGCTTCTTACTGTGGTGGCTTCTCTTGTTGTGGAGCCTGGGATCTAGGTACGTGGGCTTCAGTAGTTGCAGCACATGGGCTCAGTACTTGTGGCTCATGGGCTCTAGAGTATAGGCTCAGTAATTGTGGCACACGGGCTTAATTGCTCCGAGGCTTGTGGGATCTTCCCAGACCAGGGCTCGAACCCGTGTCCCCTGCATTGGCAGGTGGATTCTTAACCACTGCGCCATCAGGGAAGCCCTATTCTTCCTAGATTTTTAATGAAGTTTTAAAACATGCAAGAATGTTGATAAAGTAAATTGAATCTTCCTACACTTATCATCTAAATTAAAGTTATTAATACTTTGCCATATTTGATTTGTACACATTTATACACACACACACATTTGTTTTGCAGAAACATTTGAAAGTTAGTTGTGGGCATCGTGAAAATTTATCCCTAAATTCAACCTTTATCTCTTAAGAATAAGAACATTCTCCTTCTTAAGTACAATACCATTACCACATTTAAGAAAATTTACACTTTCTCTAATATTATCTAATTTAAAGCCCATGTTCAAATTCTCACCACTGTACCCAAAATATCTTTTATAGCTCGTTGTTCAAAGCAGGATCAATCAAGTTTCATGCATTGCATTCGGTTATCTCTCTTGAGTTCTTTTATTCTAGAACATTCTCCATTTTCTAAGTGATATTGACCATTATTATTTGTTGTTATTTGGAGAGACCAGGCAGCTGTCTTAGGGACGTCTCGCTATCTGGATTCTTACGATTGTTGTCTCATGGTATCATTTAACTTGATCCTCTATCCCCAGTGTTTTATGTAACAGGAAGTTGGGTCTAAAGGTTTGATTACATTCAGGTTAAACGTTTCTGGCAAGAGTCATTTACAGGCAATCCCATATATTTTCTATTTTATCCCATCAGCAAGTGTATAATGTGGGATACTAATGGTGGAACAATACTACATTTGGTCCATAGATTAGTGGAGGTGCTGGCCATCACATCTCTCCATTGTAAAGATACATTTTCCCCTTTATGATTAGCAAGTGGTTTGTGGAGGTGCTACTTTGGCACCTGGCTATATGTTTTAGCTCCTATCTATCCTTCATTATAGCATAGTTTGGAAAGCTGACCTGTGAGACATCAGGTGGATTATCCAACGGGCAACTGGTGGAGCTTAGGGAGTTGAGGTTCAGAGATAGGGCAGGGAGCCGCTGGTGTCTGAAGAAGATGAGCTCACAGAGCAAGGGTGTACAGAGAAGAGAAGAGGACTAGGGATGGGCGGTGGAAGCAGAGCCAGCGAGAGACCCAGGGGAAGAGGCGGGGGTATTGAACAAGTATGGACACACAGCCCGGGAGATAAAGTTTCAGGTGGGCAGTAGGGAGGGGGCAACTACATGCAACCCTGCAGGGGGTCTGCAGGAGGTCCTGGCACGTGGAAAACCACCAGCAGTGCCTACTAGATTGTTAAGGACAGAATCTGCTTGAAATGATGGCAAGGTCTGAATCAGGTAAAGGCAACCACTTTTCAAGAAGCTGGATGTGGGGCAGAGAGAGCAAAGAGGGCATCTTCAGAAATAAGGGAATGTGGTCATGGAGAAGATTTTATTTTGCTTGCGTGTTCGTTTGTAGGATGCAGTATACTGGATCCTATTTGAGGACCAAAATCAAGGAACGAGTGGAGAGCGAGAGGACGGAGGAGGCAAGGGGATAATTTATATGTCATGGTGCCAGAGGAGGGGGGAGGGGGGGGTGTGATCAAAGACACAGGTGTTTCACCTTTGGAAAGACTTTTCCTATTCCAGATAGAAGTAGTATGTGAGGATGGAGGAAAATATGGATGTGTTTGGGGAGGGAAGATGGAGGAATTCTTTCCTGATGACCTCGATTTCCCCCGTGAGGTGGTAGATTATCTCATCTTCCAAGACAGCAGGTGTGGGGGTTCAGGGCCTCGAAGAGAGTGGAGAGGTGTGAACAGCTGCTGTTGAGAATGCGAAAGGGAGCCAACGCATGTCCGTGTGACAGCAGGGAAGCAGCTTGCCAAAAGCCCACCGATGAGAGGGCCGCTCCTCATCCGTCTGTATAGCTCATGAAGAAGACCATAGCCTGCTGAATGGTCCTCATCCGATTCACGTCTGCCTCTGCTATAGGCTTAAAAGGCAGCGTCAGTGGTGCCTGGAAGTCAGCACCCCCCGCCTGTCCGACAAACGCTCCTCAGATGCACAGCCCTCCTGCCCCCCCCCGCCGCCCCCCCGCCCCCCCCCCACCAGGGCCAGCGAGATGCCTGAGCGGTCACACTCACAGAGACCCATTGTGGCATGTCAGGACCCACCGAAAATGTTCCTCCTGTGCATTATTTATGACTTGCCTGCATTCATATAATATCCAGCTTCCTGAAAGTAATTTGTTTTGGATTGTGTAGTGCTGGGCAGCACATCAAAGGTATGCTAAGCAGTGGTAATAAAACATTGAGGTTTATGGTCACGGAGGTATTAAATATCGCTCGTAAATTACAGGGTGAGTACTTTAAATGAGTTATGGCTCAGGGAACAGGAGGCGCCCCCTTCCCTGCACATATTAATTGCTGGTGCCTAGCTTATTAATTATCAATAGCTTGCAAGGCTTTTTTTTGGCTGTCGTTTTCATAAGGAACGATGCTCTGCCCTTCCTACGGCTCTGTCAGTGTGTGAGTGGATGTGGGGTGCCCACGGGCTGGCGTTAAGCATAATAAAAATGTGAGGGTGCTTTAGGATACTGTAGAGTCAGATAGCCTTTCATTTACAAATCAAGTATCGCTCCATGTAGACCACTGGCACTCTGGTTGCTGTCTCCTAACCAGGCACCCGCTGGCTGCCGCGGACTCCACGTGGCAAAGTCAGAAGGACAGTACAGCTCTATTTCACTTCAGGTTCTGATCGGCTGGACTTTCTGGTGCTAAGGCTCTATCCCAGTGATTCCCATCCTTTTCTGCCAAATTGTACCCCACTGGCAACTAACTAAATTTCACAGATTCTCAGTTTGAATACTCCCCGATGTTCTTTTTCCTCTGCCCACTTCTCGCATTGCTGTACCATCACAGCCTCTGAGTTCCTACCTTCTCTCCTGTGTGGGCCTCTGTATATTTCTTCTCAGATGAGTTTCTTTCGATTCTTGTGTTTAATTATCCAACTTAGAAATTACCAAGGAGTCCCAGAGAATAACCAAGCACCAAACTTAGAAGGGGGCTGGGTGTTTTAGTAGCTGAAAGGTTCACACTTTGGGAACTTAACAATTTATTTTTATTTTTTTTAAGAACATTTATTGAGATACAGTTAACAGACAATAAACTGCATATATTTAGAGTGTACAGTTTGGCATCCCAATCTCCCAATGCATTCCCCCAGGGAACTTAACAATTTAAAACAGACACCCCAGAAACAGATGGAACCCCAGCTTTGCCTCGTGGGAGACCAGAGCTATAACAGGTAGTTGAGAGAGTAGAGAAGGAGGTGGCTGAGCATATAAATCAGGCTAGACTCCTGCCATTAAATGGCCTTGACTCTTGCTGGTCAACACGTATCTTTCACTGCAGGTGGCCTTGTGTGGCTACCTTTGTCCAGCAAGTCCACTCTATACTTTTTAAGTTTGATTTCAATCATAGGAAAAGAGGAATCCCAGAGAGGAACGGTAGGTGGACATAGTTTCCTAGTAGTGTAGGTGAGACGTGCTGTGTCCAGTCTGGTAGCCAAGAGCCACATGTGACTGGTGATCTCTTGAAATGCAGTGAGTGAGACTAAGGAACTGAATTTGTCATTTTATTTAATTTTAATTAATTAAAATTTAAATTTGAAAAACCAACACGATGCAGTTATTAGAAAACTTTTATGTATGTTTAAGATGTTAGGTTATTGTGAATCTCTTTACAACTTTACATTCTATGAAATATAGATACAGAGCGAATATTTCTTTTTTTTAAAAAAAATTATTTATTTATTTCTTTAGGCTGCACCAGGTCCTAGTTGCGGCACGTGGGATCTTAGTTGTGGCATGCGGACTTCTTGGTTGTGGCATGTGGGCTCTTAGATGCGGCATGTGGGATCTAGTTCCCCAACCAGGGATTGAACCCTGGCCTCCTGCATTGGGAGCGCAGAGTCTTACCCACTTGACCACCAGGGAAGCCCCGAAGCAAATATTTCTAATGAAAATTTATCATCCAAATAGAGATGCACTCCAGGTGTAAAATGCACACCAGATTTTAAAGACTTAGTGTAAAAGTTATTTAAAATATCTTTTTTTTCAATCTTTATTGGAGTATAATAGCTTTACACTGTTGTGCCAGTTTCTGCTGTACAACAAAGTGAATCAGCTGTATTTATACATATATCCCCATATCCCCTCCCTCTTTTTTTTTAAATTTTATGTATTTATTTATTATTTTTTGGGGGGTACACCAAGTTCAATCTCCCCTCCCTCTTGAAGCTCCCTCCCCAGCCTCCCTCCCACCCTCCCTATCCCACCCCTCCAGGTCATCAGCAATCATCCAGGTGATCTGCCTGTGTTAGGCAGTTGCTTCCCACTAGCTATCTATTTTACATTTGGTAGTGTATAAATGTCAATGATACTCTTTCACTTTGTTCCAGCTTCTCTACTTATAGGATATTTTGAATGTTTTTCTATTATCAAAATTAATTTCACCTATTTATGTTTACTGTTTTATGATATGGCTACTAGAAATTTTAAGTTACATATGTGGCTCACATTATGTTTCTGTTGGATAGCTCTGGGTTAGAACAAATATTTTTTGGAGGGGCATGGGAATCCGTGTATTTTATAGAAATCTCAGTTGTAGCAATTACTTGGCACTAATGGGGCCAAAGTTTGAAGAAAGTGCTGAAATATTTAAGAGAAACTGCCAAGACTGGGAATTCAGGCTCTATACACAGATTAAGAGTTTGAATTTCTTTATAATAATAACCACCAATCATCTTCTTTTGAATATTTTTAAACTTTATGTAAATGATATTTTTCCTGTATGCTTCTATGTCTTTTTTTCTTTTGTCCTGAATATTATGTTTTTTTGAGAGTTTTCCATAGAGATCCAGAGAGATACTTGCAGCTCTAGTTCATTCAATTGCACTTCTGTCTAGTGCCTAGTGTGCCGTTTTTGAATACATCACCATTTCCTTACTGGCCTCCTTTCGAAGGACATTTGGGTTGTTTCCACCATTTAGGTAGATTCTTACCATTGCAAACAAATGTATACTCCCAACAGCAGTGTGGGTTCACTCTCTTCTCCACATGCAGTATTCTTGAAATAAAAATATTTTGCAACCTAAAGTGTGAAAATGTTTCTTCACTGCTTCATTTGCATTTCCCAGGGCACCTTTTCCTATTTATTGATCAGTCAGGCTTCTTTCTTGACGTGTGTGTTCATAACTATCACCTGGTTTTCTACTGGGTGATTTGCCTTTTTGTATGAAGAACTCGTCTATCAGCCCTCCTGAAGCAGATACAGGTGACAACTGAGCTATTCAATATTTCATCGTTGTTCCTTTTTCTATACTTGTTTTTCCTTCTCTTTAAATGTTTATCTCTGAAGTTTGTCATCTGAGATCAAAGAAGGGCCTCCCCCCTTCCCCACTCCCCACCAACTTCTGCCATTTCTGATAACTCCAAGGAGTAGAGTGAGAAGACTCAAGCAGGATACTGCAGCCGTGAGCCACAAGAGGACAAAGCAAGACCATCTTTATTTCTCCACCGTGGCTGACAGCCATTCTTCCTACGTTAAGGACAAAAGCTGCTGTTCTGTTCATAAGGGGAAAAAAAAAAAGATTAAAAACCACCACATTTAGCATATGTAAGTATTGAGACGGTTCCACTGAGATTATAATTAGATAAGGAAAATGAAATAATTTGAAGATTCCAAAATTACTACTAGTTTAAAAGCAGTCATGAAAACAAGTTCGAAAGACAGCACAAATGCTTTTTAAAGAATCCCTTAAATCTACAGCTAAGTATCAGGTTGAATCCACGGGACTGCAGTTTTTAAGCTGACAATAAGACACAAAGCTCTCTCGATAATTCTAGCTTATGTCTTCATAGACACTTGTGAATAGTCTTTGAAAGCTTTTCTGTGGCCTGTAACAGCTTTTGTTTCTTAAGACACTTGGTATCGTAAGTATAGATATGGTCATTAAGTGTTAATAATGATACCTAGTATTTACATAACACCTTTCATCCAAGGACCTCAAAGAACTGAGCAAACATTAACTAACCAATTCCCGTAAGAGCCACGAGACAAGAGTTATTATATCCATTTTACTGAGGAAGGAACTGAGGCACAGAGAACTAAAGTAAATTAACTTACTCAAGGTCACATGGGACGTTAAAATTTTAGCTGAGAATAGGTCTAGATCTCATGCTCTCTGTTCATGTTGGTCTAAAAAGTTATCTACTTGTTTTCAGAGATTGCTGGGGTTTTTTCTTCCCTCCCTTCCTATTTTCCCTGGTGAGTTGTGTTAAATAAACAATTATGAAAAGGGAAATTTTTCGATGCTTAAAAGCAAATTTCCAGGGGACCGCACAGTGTCATATAATTTTGGAGACATGTTTATTGAACAAAAGAATACAAGTGTGTGGCAGAAGAGGACAAAATGTTTATACAAGATGTATTACTCGTTTCCAGTAAAAGTACCCTCAAGTCATTCCCTGAAACAAGTTGCCGCTCATTTCTTTAAAATTGACTAGGAAAGTTCTACCATCTCAACTGGTAGTTCTACCAGGCCCACCCTAAGACTGTTCAGACATTCTTCTTTCAGTTTGGCAAGTCCCAGGGACCCTCATTTGTTCACTTGCTCCCCATCTTATTACGTTCTGAACTTCGTTTTCTATTGAACTGACACCTGACCTCAAGGCCTCAGTCCTGCCCTCTGGTGTGATACAGAGCAAGCCTAATCCCTCTTCAATGTGACACACCTTCATAGCTTCGAACCCAGATTTTTTGTCTCCCTCAAGTCTCTTCCCTGGAACAACCAGAGTTTCGGCAACTGTAACTCCTATGTGGTTACTTCTAGGTACATCCCATCATGTTCATCCCTATCTAACACACTCTAGTTGATCAAGGTCTCTCTTAAAATGTGGTACTCAGAACTAAACATCATATTCCAGATGTGGTTTGAGATTGGAGAACTGCTGCTTCCACTAACCACACCAGAGTTCTTCCTTTATTTCAAAATTGTGGTTTAATCTTCCTGCAGCCTTTTCTTCTTCAGGCAAAAAAAAAAAAAAAACAAAAACAAACAACAAAAAACAAAAACAACCCAATTTACATTGTCATTTCTTAAAGATTTATTTTTCTTTATTTGAATCAGTTCTATGCCTATTTCCTCTCTTTTTCTAACTTATTTCTAAATTTCATGGAAGTAGACATCATGATCAAATAACAGTTTTAAGCTGATTAAAAATGGTGAGCCTCAGCTTTGTATACAGATACGCTGTAATGGAATTGTACACTATGATGTATTGTAAAGACCTTGGTATTGTGTACACAAGCATTTGTTTCCTCTTGTTATTACATTTAGTTTATTATAAATTTTTCACTGAGTGACATTTATTGTTCTGAATCACTACACACATCTGATATTAAAATATACATGGTTACATGATTCTTTAATCATGTTATTTATGGCACTGAGATTTTGGATCTTAAGATGTATATGTGAAGGAATCCATTTATTGAATGATAAATAATACAGACATGACATTTAAAAGGTAAATTCTCCTTTCTGATATTTTTTGGTAGTTAAATTCTCAATGAAATGAGAGATTAAAGTTTCACTGGAAAAAAAAATGATGAGCCTCAATTTAAGTAAATCTTAAGTAAGTTCTTTCCTAATCACCCATCAGAACATAACCTTAGTAGATGTGCTTGGAAATGTGGGTGTACATTTACTATTTTTCATGCAAGTTATATGCTAAATGCAGCAGTGCAGTTTATTGTTTTATTTTTAGAATAAAAATTGTGTGTGTGTTTCTGATTACAAAAGTAGTGAAGTTTAGCACATTGGTTAATAACCCAAGTTCTAGAATTAGATATACATGGGTTTGAATTTCGGCCCTACCACTTATGAGACCTTGGACAAATTTCTTTAAATTCTTTAAACCTTTAAACTTTAGTTTCTTCATGTGTAAAGTGAGGATTATAATAGGACCTTTCTTATGGGGTTATTGTAAAGATATTATGTAATGATTATCATAAAAGACTTAGCACAGAACCTGATGCAGAGAAAGCAGTCAACAAACATACACATTCTTGTTGTGGAAATATTTGGAACATATAGGAAAGAGGACAAAAGAAAAGCCACCTGTAATCTCCAGCTTATTTTAGAGATAACTACTGCTGATATTTAGAATATTTCTCAACATTGTTCTAAGGTTTAGCTACTCTTGAATAAAAGGAGTTCTTGTGGGCTTCCTTAGGTGGCACAGTGGTTGAGAATCCACCTGCCAATGCAGGGGACACGGGTTCGATCCCTGCTCCAGGAAGATCCTACATGCCCGTGGAGCAACTAAGCCCGTGTGCCACAACTATTGAGCCTGCGCTTTAGAGCCCGTGAGCCACAACTATTGAGCCCATGTGCTGCAGCTACTGAAGCCCATGTGCCTAGAGCCCGTGCTCTGCAACAAGAGAAGCCACAGCAATGAGGAGCCCGCACACCACAACGAAGAGTAGCCGCCACTCACTGCAACTAAAAAGAAAGCCCGCGCAGAGCAGAAAAGGCCCAACACAGCCAATAAAATAAATAAATAAATAAATTTATATTAAAAAAAAGGAGTTCTTGAAGAACAAACAAATGTGCGAAAATGATCAGTGAAATTTCTAACGTATCATGATAAGCAGTAAAACAATAATAATATCAATATTATGATAGACAAAACTTTAAGAAATACACAGATACGTATTTTTAGGTCATTATTATTAGAAGTTGCCTAAAAACAATATATAATGGATCAGATATTCTGTCTTTTATAAAAGTAAATCAGAAGTGGACACTATTGATACGATGGGTGTGATTACAGAAAGCCTCTCAGCACATTCACACATATACACCTGGCCAGGTGTATGTATATGTCAAGACCAAATTTCATCAAGCAACTTGTGGTTCTCAGAAACTTCTGTGATTTTACATAACAAAGTAGAGATTTATCAAGTTTCAGTGATAATACAAAAGTAGTACTTTGAAACTAGTAATATCACCAGGAGATTGAAATTCCAACAGTAGTTGATTCAAATTTACTTACAGGATTTAGCTTATTGATAAATATATTTAAACGTGCACTAAATTGGTTTATTTCTTTCTTTCCCCTAAATCGTTTCCATAATGTGGCCTCTACTCTGGGAAAAATGATCTATGGTTTCCAAAGCAATTTTATTTCTGGCTTCTCTGCGGCACCCGACATGTGTGAGAGCATTATTAGACGTGGGATCACACTTGTTCACCAGGATGGAGCCTCCAGTGTCTTCTCACATCCCCTTCACACACCCTCCTGCAGCTGCTAATAACATCCGGCCATTACCCTGCAGGGCTGGATTCCAGCCAACGTAGGGAGACTCCCAGCACCAAGACCCTGAGGCATCTTTTACCCTCCCTTTGTCAAGCCGCCCCTGAACTGCACCATTCCCACATAATAAAACTTCTAAACTGGGAACTGAAGCCAAGCGGGTGGCATTGACTCAAACCGGGTCCTCATCCCCTCTGGCTCCTGGGCCACAGGTTGGGCCAACATCTCAAAGGCAAAATCCCGACCAGACAGTGCTGGGAACTGCAAAGGCCTCCTGAGGCTTGACTGGGTGCCAGGCCAGAAGAAGGGGGGGCCGGTGAGGCATGCGGGGGGGGGGGGGGAACAGAGCTCGAGACGGCACCGTGTTTTATGGCTCAACGATACCAGCACAGAGGCTGTTTGAAGAGCAGCCTGTGACAGACCGAGAGGGTGCAGGCTCTGAGTCAGGCCGGCAGGTGTGTTATTATCAAAGTGATGTAGGGGGTCTGGAATGTGACTTAAAAGGCAGTAATGAGACATTATCCATAAACATATTAACTGCTTCAAGTAACATGGCATTAAAAAGTGAGAGCAACCCCATTCTTACAAAATCTCTGCTCACTGGCCACGAATGAGCAAATACAACTGACGCAGAAACAGAAGTAAGTGCAGGGGGCAGGGGGCCACTTCTTTCTGGAGGAAGGCACCCGATTCTTACCCTCTATGCTTCTCTCCTGCCCCATTCCCCCAAGGTAATTCCCGTGACTATTATGGTCTTTCCATATTTGGTATCCTGTTAGTTCTTAAGAAAATCTTACTCTTCCTTGTCATCCTGACCTGGAACGTAAAGTCTTCCTCTTTCTCAAAGTATTATTTGGCTTTATATGATCGTGCAAGGGGTCTGTCACTGTGCCCTTGTCCCCTATTTGTTCCTGTCTTTCAGGTTCATAAAGGGTGTGTTTACAATGCACTTTTCAGGTGGAGAAAGCTTCTCCAGCCTGGGGCCCTGGACAGTAAGCAGTAGCAGTTATTTCCAACTTTATGACTGCCGAGTGTCATCCCATGAGAGGCGCAGTGGCTTCAAGGCTGGCTTCCACTCGCCACTGTAGCAGAGGATGCCCTGAACCAGGCTTTTCTGAACTCTACAAGCCAACTTCCATCTGCCAATCCAGCAATTTCACCCAAGTATCCCCCAGGCACCCCAGGGAACGGTTTATCATCGTCAACACTGCCTCGGCAAAGACAGGTTCAGGAGGTTGCCCTGCTCAGCTTTATCTACAAACAGGATGGTTACCTGTTCCAATTTTTCCCATCATGTATGTTTCCACCTTCTGTTTCTCGGCCTATGGAATTAGGATAGTTTACAACATGAAACCTGCTTTACCTCGTTTCTGCTTGACTTTTTCCTTTTAACAGTATTATCATCAGCAATAATAATAACAACAGGAGTACCTATTTGCCCATACTTATTACTTTTTTAGTCTTTGTAGCTGTTGCATATTATCTCATTCTTATTACTAATTGTTTCGTGATAACTTTATACACGATTGATTTATTTTGAGCAAATTCAGTACACTATTAAAAAGTATCAATATACATCTTAAGATTATACTTTACTCACTTCATATGAAAGATTATTAGATGCTATCTTCATACATTAGCTCAAACTTTGGCTAATGTCTGATTAGGAGACTAGTTTTTCCTAAACATAACTCTTTGCTTAACTAAAGGCTTTTTTCCTGACTAGGTCATTTATTGAGGCCTAAAATATAACAGGCACCTTTCTTTCCATAGCTGCTCTCATTGAGTTCTCCATTGATCCTAAGAGATAGCTCTTATTATGTCCATATTATAGACAAAAACTTGGTAATATTGCCCAAGGTCACAGAGCTAATCAGTGGCAGATCCATAATTTAAATTCAGAATTAAAAGTTCTGTCTAGCTCAAAATATTCCAATAATGAGCCTGAATTTCTGATTTAAATGCAAGACTCTTAGCATCTCAAAACTGTAAGTATTCAGCATCTTATCTTACTTAATAAAACCAAAGAAATCATATGAAACCCAGTTGTTCAGAGTCCATAGGTTTGAAATAAACTTGTTTAAAAAAATGCACAGAAAATACAACTTGTAAGCTTAATTATTTACTAGAGACACTTGATTTTCAATTACATCACATAAAGGATAACTGTGAAATAAATCTAAACAACTGAGGTAAAGTCAGTGTTAATAAAGGGATTTAATTATTACATAATTTAAATACTTCAGCTTACTTTTTCTAAATGATTCACCTGTATTTCTATTTTGTTTTTTTAATTCAAGATTCTGAGATTTTATTAGCTAAATGATTCCTGCTGCCAGATAACAGCCATCTCTCTACAAGTGAGAAAACAAATGTCCAGTAAGTGCTAACTACCATATTGTCTGCTTTACACTTCTGTGACTTCTTGAGTTTTTGGCAGAAACTCAAATCTACCAAGTAGGCATCTTAGGTGAAACATTTAGCTGGAAATTAAGCTCCAGCTGCAGAGGAACACCGCAAACAGTCCTTGACCGTATACAGTGGGTATCTATTGTTTGCAGCCTTAGGCAGATCATTAGAACTTTCTGCACCTCAGCTTCCACACTGGGAGGATGGAACCAGATAATTATTGTGGACCCAGATGTTTCAAACCTCCATGATTCTATGGTTCACAGCAAGGTCACAGGCTAAGTTCCACGCTTGCCTCTGTGTGTAACTATTGTTTCAGGCTTTCCAGAACCTTTCCTCCTTCTATCAGTAATAGCTCCTGCCCCCACCCCAAAAACCAGGTGTCCTGTATAATTCAGGGGTGGCAGCCACTCAGAGCCCTTCACCCACCTGACCACAGGGACGAGCCAGTGGTGAGCATGTGACCCAGGGAGGGCCAACCCACGCCTTTCTCAGAGATTTTCCATATAGCAGCTGGCAAGGATATTTATCTTTTCCCTTTGGAACTCTAGCCGTAAGGATGTGGCCCTGGAGCTGCCTGTCCTCATGTCCCCTAGCAGTGAAAGAGCTGGTGAGCAAGGCCAGGTCTGAGGCAGAAGCCGAGATGAGAGAAGGGCCAGAGGAGCCAGATTCCTTATGGTGCTCCAGTCCTTGGGTCTGGATCTGGTTGACACTGTGGCCAGCTCCACGGTCACCTTGCTGTGGTTTGGTTATGGGAGTCTATCACCAGCACTTCTTTGCTTAAGTCATATACGTCTCTGTCACTTACAACCAAAAGGGTCCTAAGGAATACAATTCTCCACCTTCCTCCAACTGCCAATATCCTATACTCCAATTCAGTTAAATTGAGTGCAAATAGTGTTTATGATTCTACCTGCTTAACTGTTCACCATGTCCTCAGAGCTTTTACTCTTAAGGTGGTACAGTCAAGTGACAAACTTACCTTAATGCTGTAAAACACCGTGATTTCCACTTTTAAGCCCCAAGTTTTAAGAGATGGTTACCTTTCATCATGAACCAAAGAAATCTCTTCCTCCGCAAAAACATCTGAGACCTTCTTCAGTATCTGGATTTTCCCAAAGAGGAAATCAAGCAAGAAGAAAACATCAAACCAATTACTAAGTCACTGGATAGAACTTCTAGAATGAAACTCAGGGGTGGCATTTTCCTGGTGGCATATGCAGGGGAGCCGGGGGCGGGGGAGGAACAGCACGGGTAGACACCTCTGCAAACTCTGATTTGGCGTCATGGAGATTTTCCGATTAACCCTGGAGAGACTGCTGAGCAGTGCATTCTATCTGAAGGTGCAGACCTGACCCAGAGCAGCCATGACTCCCTACTGCAGGGGAACGGGGGATGCGTGTTTTGGGGGGAGCAGTTCAACACCTCCAGCAAGTACAGAGAATATAGAGGGGCACTTACTCTAGTGGCAGGGGAAGCAAACCACATACAGAAACTCAAATCTAGGGCAAAAATGTAGCTGGGAAGAGAGGTCTTTATGCCTCACTAGTAAGAATAACTCTAGAAAACCCAAAGGAAACCGCCAAGCCTGTGTTTGGTGCATGGCAGAACCTGTGAAAGACACAAAAGCCAGCGAGTGGCTGAGAGCACAGACCAACTCTACAGACCCGGGGGGAGATGGCTCCTGAGAGAGAGAAAACCAACTAGAGCTACTCACCACCACAGATATTCAAAGATCAACAAGGTTGTTTTCCATTTTAAGTACAACTTATTTGCTTTAAATACAAGTAAGCCTGAATCCAAACTGCGAGTTGCCATGTATAAATCCCAAGACTTCAGTTCCCTTTTTCCTTCTCCTTCCATTTCTACAGTCAGTGCAACACGTACTTTCATAGTTGGGATTTGCATCACACACATGTAGTTGACACTGCAACACACCAATAATATTTTAGGAAGGAGAGTTTGAACACTGCTACCAAGGATTGTAGAGTAAGTTACTCTAAGCACCACAGTTTTGGTTACTGTAAATTCAATTCTGATAGGTTTATAAGATTGAGTACTCCATGTATGTTATTTGTACTTCATCTTCTTCTCCATTTCCTTAAGCATTTTCTAGAGTTACACTCTGACACTAGGAGGTACCATTGAAGTCATCCATCCTAACCTCCTTGTTGTGTAAAGACCAGGACACCAGGGCTCAAACAGATGACTTGCTCAGAGCCACACAGGTTGTTAATGGCAGAGCCAGAGGTAGAAGCCAGGTCTCTGGAACAGCAGGTCCTGACCCAAACCATGGCTCCGAGGGCTCCTCTACAGAGGCCGGGCATCATGAGAGGAGAGTTCATGAGAGGAAATGACGGGGACAAGCATAAAATTCAAACCAACCAGAGTGGATCTGAGTGAGCAGGTCAGAATTGTGTTAAGATAAAAACAAATAATATTTCCTCAAGTGAAAATGATGGGGATTCGTTTTTCAATCTCAAACAAGATGCTGAAAAGTTAAATAACTATAATTGCCTTTAAGCCTTTGATAGTACCTAATATTTGCATAATATCTTTCATCCGTAAGTTCTCAAAATACTGTAAAAGTAGTATGATTTTTACATTATTAGTATGATTTTGATTTTACAGGTGGGAAAACTGAGGCACTAGGCGGAATGAAA